>NC_064931.1:727794330-737794330 GCF_023897955.1 Schistocerca gregaria
ACACTAGATCGCGTGTTATTGGAAAGACCAAAGGATGACAGCAATATCCTCTCATTGTGTCCGTACATAACAAGACTCAGGTTAATGAAGAATGTTTAATGAATGAGGTGACCCATTAGACGACCATAAATTCCACTATAATCGGGGAGAGGAGGCGGGGGGAGAGGAGGCGGGGGGGGAGAGGAGGCGGGGGGGGGAGAGGAGGCGGGGGGGGAGAGGAGGCGGGGGGGGGAGAGGAGGCGGGGGGGGAGAGGAGGCGGGGGGGGAGAGGAGGCGGGGGGGGAGAGGAGGCGGGGGGGGAGAGGAGGCGGGGGGGGGAGAGGAGGCGGGGGGGGGAGAGGAGGCGGGGGGGGAGATGAGGCGGGGGGGGAGAGGAGGCGGGGGGGGGAGATGAGGCGGGGGGGGGAGATGAGGCGGGGGGGGGAGATGAGGCGGGGGGGGGAGATGAGGCGGGGGGGGAGATGAGGCGGGGGGGGAGATGAGCGGGGGGGGAGATGAGGCGGGGGGGGAGATGAGGCGGGGGGGGAGAGGGGGGGAGAGGCGGGGGGGGAGATGAGGCGGGGGGGGAGATGAGGCGGGGGGGGGAGATGAGGCGGGGGGGGGAGATGAGGCGGGGGGGGGGAGATGAGGCGGGGGGGGGAGATGAGGCGGGGGGGGGAGATGAGGCGGGGGGGGGAGATGAGGCGGGGGGGGGGAGATGAGGCGGGGGGGGGGAGATGAGGCGGGGGGGGGGGGGAGATGAGGCGGGGGGGGGGAGATGAGGCGGGGGGGGGGGAGATGAGGCGGGGGGGGGGGGAGATGAGGCGGGGGGGGGGGGAGATGAGGCGGGGGGGGGGGGGGGAGATGAGGCGGGGGGGGGGGAGATGAGGCGGGGGGGGGGGAGATGAGGCGGGGGGGGGGAGATGAGGCGGGGGGGGGGGAGATGAGGCGGGGGGGGGGGAGATGAGGCGGGGGGGGGGAGATGAGGCGGGGGGGGGGGGAGATGAGGCGGGGGGGGGGGGGGGGAGATGAGGCGGGGGGGGGGGGGGAGATGAGGCGGGGGGGGGGGGGAGATGAGGCGGGGGGGGGGGGGGGAGATGAGGCGGGGGGGGGGGAGATGAGGCGGGGGGGGGGAGATGAGGCGGGGGGGGGGGGGAGATGAGGCGGGGGGGGGGAGATGAGGCGGGGGGGGGAGATGAGGCGGGGGGGGGAGATGAGGCGGGGGGGGGGAGATGAGGCGGGGGGGGGAGATGAGGCGGGGGGGGAGATGAGGCGGGGGGGGAGATGAGGCGGGGGGGGGAGATGAGGCGGGGGGGGGAGATGAGGCGGGGGGGGGAGATGAGGCGGGGGGGGAGATGAGGCGGGGGGGGGAGATGAGGCGGGGGGGGGAGATGAGGCGGGGGGGGGAGATGAGGCGGGGGGGGAGATGAGGCGGGGGGGGAGATGAGGCGGGGGGGGAGATGAGGCGGGGGGGGAGATGAGGCGGGGGGGGAGATGAGGCGGGGGGGGAGATGAGGCGGGGGGGGAGATGAGGCGGGGGGGGAGATGAGGCGGGGGGGGAGATGAGGCGGGGGGGGAGATGAGGCGGGGGGGGAGATGAGGCGGGGGGGGAGATGAGGCGGGGGGGGAGATGAGGCGGGGGGGGAGATGAGGCGGGGGGGGAGATGAGGCGGGGGGGGAGATGAGGCGGGGGGGGAGATGAGGCGGGGGGGGAGATGAGGCGGGGGGGGAGATGAGGCGGGGGGGAGATGAGGCGGGGGGGAGATGAGGCGGGGGGGAGATGAGGCGGGGGGGAGATGAGGCGGGGGGGAGATGAGGCGGGGGGGAGATGAGGCGGGGGGGAGATGAGGCGGGGGGGAGATGAGGCGGGGGGGAGATGAGGCGGGGGGGGAGATGAGGCGGGGGGGAGATGAGGCGGGGGGGGAGATGAGGCGGGGGGGAGATGAGGCGGGGGGGAGATGAGGCGGGGGGGAGATGAGGCGGGGGGGAGATGAGGCGGGGGGGAGATGAGGCGGGGGGGGAGATGAGGCGGGGGGGAGATGAGGCGGGGGGGAGATGAGGCGGGGGGGAGATGAGGCGGGGGGGAGATGAGGCGGGGGGGAGATGAGGCGGGGGGGAGATGAGGCGGGGGGGAGATGAGGCGGGGGGGAGATGAGGCGGGGGGGAGATGAGGCGGGGGGGAGATGAGGCGGGGGGGAGATGAGGCGGGGGGGAGATGAGGCGGGGGGGAGATGAGGCGGGGGGGAGATGAGGCGGGGGGGAGATGAGGCGGGGGGGAGATGAGGCGGGGGGGAGATGAGGCGGGGGGAGATGAGGCGGGGGGGAGATGAGGCGGGGGGGAGATGAGGCGGGGGGGAGATGAGGCGGGGGGGAGATGAGGCGGGGGGGAGATGAGGCGGGGGGGAGATGAGGCGGGGGGGAGATGAGGCGGGGGGGGAGATGAGGCGGGGGGGAGATGAGGCGGGGGGGAGATGAGGCGGGGGAGAGGCGGGGGAGATGAGGCGGGGGGGGAGATGAGGCGGGGGGGAGATGAGGCGGGGGGGAGATGAGGCGGGGGGGAGATGAGGCGGGGGGGAGATGAGGCGGGGGGGAGATGAGGCGGGGGGGAGATGAGGCGGGGGGGAGATGAGGCGGGGGGGAGATGAGGCGGGGGGGAGATGAGGCGGGGGGGAGATGAGGCGGGGGGGAGAGGAGGCGGGGGGGAGAGGAGGCGGGGGGGAGAGGAGGCGGGGGGGAGAGGAGGCGGGGGGGAGAGGAGGCGGGGGGGAGAGGAGGCGGGGGGGGAGAGGAGGCGGGGGGGAGAGGAGGCGGGGGGGAGAGGAGGCGGGGGGGAGAGGAGGCGGGGGGGAGAGGAGGCGGGGGGGAGAGGAGGCGGGGGGGAGAGGAGGCGGGGGGGAGAGGAGGCGGGGGGGAGAGGAGGCGGGGGGGAGAGGAGGCGGGGGGGAGAGGAGGCGGGGGGGAGAGGAGGCGGGGGGAGAGGAGGCGGGGGGAGAGGAGGCGGGGGGGAGAGGAGGCGGGGGGGAGAGGAGGCGGGGGGGAGAGGAGGCGGGGGGGAGAGGAGGCGGGGGGGAGAGGAGGCGGGGGGGAGAGGAGGCGGGGGGGAGAGGAGGCGGGGGGGAGAGGAGGCGGGGGGGGAGAGGAGGCGGGGGGGAGAGGAGGCGGGGGGGAGAGGAGGCGGGGGGGGAGAGGAGGCGGGGGGGAGAGGAGGCGGGGGGGGAGAGGAGGCGGGGGGGAGAGGAGGCGGGGGGGAGAGGAGGCGGGGGGGAGAGGAGGCGGGGGGGAGAGGAGGCGGGGGGGGAGAGGAGGCGGGGGGGGAGAGGAGGCGGGGGGGAGAGGAGGCGGGGGGGAGAGGAGGCGGGGGGGGAGAGGAGGCGGGGGGGGAGAGGAGGGGGGGGGGAGAGGAGGCGGGGGGGAGAGGAGGCGGGGGGGGGAGAGGAGGCGGGGGGGGGAGAGGAGGCGGGGGGGGGGGAGAGGAGGCGGGGGGGGGAGAGGAGGCGGGGGGGAGAGGAGGCGGGGGGGGGGGGGGGGAGAGGAGGCGGGGGGGGGGAGAGGAGGCGGGGGGGGGGGGGGGAGAGGAGGCGGGGGGGGGGGAGAGGAGGCGGGGGGGGGGAGAGGAGGCGGGGGGGGAGAGGAGGCGGGGGGGGGAGAGGAGGCGGGGGGGGAGAGGAGGCGGGGGGGGAGAGGAGGCGGGGGGGGGAGAGGAGGCGGGGGGGGGAGAGGAGGCGGGGGGGGGAGAGGAGGCGGGGGGGGAGAGGAGGCGGGGGGGGAGAGGAGGCGGGGGGGGAGAGGAGGCGGGGGGGGGGAGAGGAGGCGGGGGGGGAGAGGAGGCGGGGGGGGAGAGGAGGCGGGGGGGAGAGGAGGCGGGGGGGGGAGAGGAGGCGGGGGGGGGGAGAGGAGGCGGGGGGGGAGAGGAGGCGGGGGGGGAGAGGAGGCGGGGGGGGAGAGGAGGCGGGGGGGAGAGGAGGCGGGGGGGGAGAGGAGGCGGGGGGGAGAGGAGGCGGGGGGGAGAGGAGGCGGGGGGGGAGAGGAGGCGGGGGGGGAGAGGAGGCGGGGGGGAGAGGAGGCGGGGGGGGAGAGGAGGCGGGGGGGGAGAGGAGGCGGGGGGGAGAGGAGGCGGGGGGGAGAGGAGGCGGGGGGGAGAGGAGGCGGGGGGGGAGAGGAGGCGGGGGGGGAGAGGAGGCGGGGGGTGAGAGGAGGCGGGGGGTGAGAGGAGGCGGGGGGGGAGAGGAGGCGGGGGGGGAGAGGAGGCGGGGGGGGGAGAGGAGGCGGGGGGGGGAGAGGAGGCGGGGGGGGGAGAGGAGGCGGGGGGGGAGAGGAGGCGGGGGGGAGAGGAGGCGGGGGGGGAGAGGAGGCGGGGGGGAGAGGAGGCGGGGGGGAGAGGAGGCGGGGGGGGAGAGGAGGCGGGGGGGAGAGGAGGCGGGGGGGAGAGGAGGCGGGGGGGAGAGGAGGCGGGGGGGAGAGGAGGCGGGGGGGGAGAGGAGGCGGGGGGGGAGAGGAGGCGGGGGGGGAGAGGAGGCGGGGGGGGGAGAGGAGGCGGGGGGGGAGAGGAGGCGGGGGGGGAGAGGAGGCGGGGGAGAGGAGGCGGGGGGGAGAGGAGGCGGGGGGGAGAGGAGGCGGGGGGGGAGGAGGCGGGGGGGGAGAGGAGGCGGGGGGGAGAGGAGGCGGGGGGGGAGAGGAGGCGGGGGGGAGAGGAGGCGGGGGGGGAGAGGAGGCGGGGGGGGGAGAGGAGGCGGGGGGGGGAGAGGAGGCGGGGGGGAGAGGAGGCGGGGGGGGGAGAGGAGGCGGGGGGGGGAGAGGAGGCGGGGGGGGAGAGGAGGCGGGGGGGGGGGAGGAGGATATGAATGGCAGAGAAAGAGCCATATGCAGAAATGAAATGAAGAGGGGAAACCATCATTAAGGAGGGATAGGTTGTGGTTCACAAGAAACTGGTGATGGGAATTAAAAACTTTGAGGAGCAGGAAGGGTGTCACTGAAGGACGATAGTAAGGACAGCAGATGTAGTTGGCCTGTTAGGATGGAGACAGAGAATGCATACCATGACCGCAGAGTCCAAGTGGACCTGGATGGCAACTGCTTTCAATGTGGTATAAAGTGGGATCCATGTAGTAACAATATCCACATGAACCAATGTGCAAACGCCATTATAAGCCCTCAAAGCGCCAGCGCAGTTCCGATAAAGCATTTAACCCATGAAGGGTCGGTGACTGAGTATCAGTAAAATGAGACACAAGCTGCTGAGTAAAAGGCAATAGGTGACTGATATTACTGTCACCTCCTAGAGTTGCAATCACAGTTCCATTGAAGAAGCACGAAGCATGTACCACATTGAAAGAACAGGCTGGAGCCAATCACACCACAGGGTCACCATCCATCACCAACAAGGATGGGTGACGTCCATAAATAAGAAGTCAGACTCTGGTTGCAATGGGGGAGATGGTGCCTCTGGGACCATGGGGGAGGGGCTTATCCTGGGACTTGTGTGTCTTCTTTTCTTTCATAGCTCAAGGAGGACAGAGAAGGCTTTTGCTAGATCTGGAACCGACAGGGCAGGTGACCTTGGGGGCCTCAGATTGTGTGTCCCTTGGCTGTGACACCGGGCAGAAGGGTTCCAGGAGTGAGCCCCACCACCAGTGGATGCCAAAGAAGGGGGAGCGACACCCCGGAGGGGTGGGAATGGGAACTGCAGGGAGGATGGGGAGAGGAGAGGAGAGCAGAGGGGGGGATAGTACTGGGGTAAGGAAGAGGGAGGACAGGGAAAGGATATAACAAAGGTAAAAGTCAGTCATCGACACAGGATGAAGTCTGTCGTATTTCTGATGGGCCTCAGTGTAAGATAAACGATCACGGGACTTGTATCTTCTTTCCTTTCTTATAAGGCAGAAAAGGAACAAGGGAATCAATGAGAAGTGACCACTATCACAGAGGTCACCATGTGGCAACTAGTGTAAGGCAAAAAAAGCACTCAAATGAGTAGGGGAATCATCAAAAAGAAGGCATAGGCCGTGGTCCACAAGAAATTGGTCAATGACTAGCCCCCCAACTAGACAAAGAATCACTGCCCCACAAAGGTTATGGACATTAAAATCCCTAAGCAGGCGGAAGGGAGAAGGGGGTGGCTGAAGGAGGGTAGTTAGGGCAGCCGGTGTAGGTGGTCCATCGAGAGGGAGGGAGGGAGGGAGGGTTGCAAACCATGACTTCAGAGCCAAAGTGAACCTGGACACCGACTGCTTCCAATGTGGTATGAAGTTGGACCTAAATACTAACAACGTCAGAATGGACCAATGTGCAAAGACCGGTTCTGACAAAAAGCACAAAGCCCAAAAAAGGTAAGTGAGTGAGCATCAAGAAGATATTCCTGGAGAACAACACAAGTTGCTGAGTAAAAGGCAATAACGGATTGCAACTCTGGGAGGTGACTGTAGTACCAATTACAGTTCCACTGAATAAGCATGGAGCAGGTATCCAAATCGGAGGCAAATGGGCTGGAGCCAATCATGTTGCAGGTCACCATCCATCACCAATGACAATACGGTGACATCTCTAAATAAGAAGTTAGAATCAGGTTGTGTGGAGGGGGAGAGCACCTAAAGTGGCACAGGGGGGGGGGGGGGGGAGGGTGGGTTCGTTTTCTTCTTTTCTTTCACAGGTTGGGGGGGGGGGGGCGGCAGGACAGGGAGGAAGAAATGGCTTCTGCAAGATCTGGAACTGAAAGACAGCGGTTGACTTTTGGGCACACAGACTACGTGTCCCATGGCTGAGGTGCACTACCAGGCCTCTGGCCTGAAGGATGTGGGGGAGGGATACCAAGAGGAAGCCCCATCACTGGTGGGGGCCGAAGAAGGGGGACACCTCTCTGGTCGAGGAGGGGAGAGGGGGGGGGGAGGAGGACTGAGGTAAGGAAGACGGAGGAGGGAGAAAGGACGTAACAGTGGCAAAGGTAGAAGCCATCGAGACAGGTTAAAGTCTCTCGTATTTCTGATGACCTTCCGTGTGAGAAACAATCAAGGGATTTCTATTCCTGCATCTTTCTCTCCTCCTTATAGCCGGGCAATGTGGTGAGAGTGGAGAGTGACAGTCATGACAACACACACACCAGTGTCTGAACACATGGGCTCCCCTCATTGAGTGGGTGTCCACTTCACTCATCTTACTGAGACACTCCAATTGCTGAACTCTTCCTCGATATTCTTCTCAACAAACAACAGAATTGTGGTGATAAATGTGTTCCTGTCAGTGCTAGTACAGATCAGGTAGTTGGGAAAGTGTTTCGCCCCCAGCTGGCGAGCTTGGCTCTCCTCCTAGGGTGTAGCCAATGAAGGCAAGGCTGCAGGGTCATAAGAAGCAGCATTAAATAATCCATTAGCAGCTAAGGATATGGCCATAGAAGAACAGCCACTTTTTTGGAGCTTGATACATTTCATACACAAAGTAACCACCCTGATACAACCTACTCTGATCAGGGGCTCTCCCCATGGGTGCCACCCAGCCACAGCAAGGGCTGTCTGACAGGACAGCCATTTCCCTGAGTTCCAATGCTCCAGAATGACAAGCAACCACTCCTGGGCATACATTGAGAGGAAACAGCTCAGGTATCTTAAGTGTGATCCCTACGTTCTCAGGGGGCTCAGCCAGATGGCTATATAACAGCCCTACCACACAGACTGGCTACACGTGTTGGTAATCTAGCAGGGCAGAGGTGGGCTATGACACGGAAGGAAGAGGGGGCAGGAAGGGGGAAGGAAGCGGGAAGAGGTACACACACCACAGATGCTAGGGAGCAAATTCGTCCCCAAACAGCTAGGGAGCAAGTTCGTCTCCAAACAGCTCACACTACGGAAAGAAAATTTAGAAGTGGGGTCGAAGCTCAAAAAGGGTCTCTCTCTCTCTCTCTCTCTCTCTCTCTCTCTCTCTCTCTCTCTGACCAATGTGACCGACTAGGATGCACATAATCACAGTGACTCGATCAGGAGTGAGCAAGTGACAGCTTTCCTCGACTTGTTGCACTAATGGATGGACAGTGTACAGCACACACAGGCCCTGAAGGGCACAGAGTCAAAGCAGATGACACGATCGTAAAACCTGTGTCGCAGGAGGTACTGCATGACCTGATGCAGGATACTGAGCAGTGTTCTGGAAGTTGATACTGAAAACTGAAAACTGTTGGTGCCAATGACTAAGGCACACCTGACACCATGGTCAGTCAGAGCCATCAGTGTACAAAAAGGTACTATCACAAAGTTCTGTGCGAAGGTTGTGAAACTTAGTGACAGACCGAGGCTGGAGTAGTGTCCTTCGGAAGTGAAAGAAGACCAAGGTGATCACAGGCTACCACACGAAGCCAAGGTGGTGAAGGGTTCACACCTACCAGGAAAATTGCTTTGAGCATGAAGTTAAGCTGCCAGAGTAAGAGCCAGAAGCGAACTCGAGGAGTTAACAGAACAGTGACGCACCCCATACTGGTGACCCAACGAAGGAGGTGGCACAGGGTGGGTGACCAGGCATGGCAGATGAACAGCTCAAGTATCTGCTGAGGAGAGAGTAATTGTGTTACGACAGCGGTAGTATGGCAGCTTCTGCATACAGACTCTCAACTGTGCTAGTGTAAAAATTCCCAGTGGCCATACAGATGCCACGATGGTGGATTTAATCGAGATGGCGTAAGAGGGACAGATGGGTAGATGCAAAAATGGAACGCCCATACTCTAGTTTCAAACAGACAAGGGACCACTACAAACAGAAGAGGGTGGTCCAATCCGCTCCCCAGGAAGTGCTGCTGATGACAAATAGGACACTGCAGGACCGTGTACAGCGGGCGGCCAGCTAAGGTATGTGGGAGGACCAAGAAAGCATCCTATCAAGTGTGAGCTCCAGGGATTTTGTAGTTTCAATGGACATAGAGCAACTGACCCAAAATGTAAAGATGGTGGAATAAATAAACGGAGCCATCAGAAATTCATAAAAACTGTTTTATCAGTGGAAAAGTGAAACCATTGTTGATGCTCCGTAAGTAAAGACGATCAAGACATCACTGAAGATGCCACTCCAGGAGAAAAGTGCGTGGAGTACTGCAACAGATCACAAAATCGTCAACGAAATGGGAGCCAGAGATGCCCAGCAGGAGACTGAACATAATAGAGCTAATGGAGATAGCAAAGATTATGATGCACAGGACGGAACATTGATGCACACAGTTTTCCTGGATAAAGGTGTCCAACAAGGGAGAACTCTCACGTACTTTGAAAACTCTTATCTTTTAAAAATTCCTGAAAGAAACTGGGCAGGCGACCAAGGTATCTCCATGTATAGAAAGTACGGAGGATATCAGTCCCCCAGCAGATGTCATAGCCACAGCCTAGCACATCCACACCAAACTATTCAAGACATGGGTTGACAAAGTCATGAGATGATCAATTGCACAAGAGCATGTTCAGAATCCAAACTGTGCAGTGGCTAGTAAATTTCGAGACTCTAGCCACCACACCAGCTGGGCACTAATTGCCTTGCAGACACAGATGATGAGGGAAATGGGGTGATAACCAGAAGGACTGTGTGTCCTCACCAGGCTTCAGTATGGATATAACAATGGCTTCATGTCAGCGTCTGCGGAATGTGCACCCTGCCCAGATGCGATTGTACGAATGAAGGAGAAAATGCCTCCCTGCAAGAGAAAAGTTCTGCAGCATCTGAATGTGAACATTGTCTGGCCCTGGGGCAGAGGATTGGGATGCTGAAAAGAGAAGGGTATTGCCTGAGCCACCTCCACTCATTTCCCATGGAGGAAGGTATGGTGATAGTGGGTGGAGCTCAAAATCTCTACAAAATAGTGGCCCAAGCAGTTCGAGATAGCAGTATGGTCCACTATGAAATCATCTGCTATGGTCAGGCAAGAAACCAGGGAATGGACCTTGGTCTCAGAGAGCTGATGGAGATTACCCCCGTATGATGGGAGAGCGAGTGAAACTGTTAAAAGGACAAGTAAATGAAATCCAGCTAGCTTTTTTGCTATCTCAAGTAACATGACGACACTATGCATGCAACTTTTCATAAGGAATGCAGTTTGCCACCAGAGGATGACAGTTAAAAATGCAGAGAACACGTCTCTGCATGCAAATTGCATCACGGCATGCCTCAATCTACCAAGGGACCCAGATATGGTGCGTAAAAAGGAACGTTTTTAAGGTATACTACCTGGGCATCACAACTGGGGAAATGTTCGTGGAAGGTCACCAGCAAGGATCTTTGTAAACACAGACATGCACACCTCAAAACTTTAATACTGGCTACAGCGACCACAATGCACAGCTACTTGCCATATGCGGAAGTATTGACTTGTCTAGGAATGGAAGTGTTATCTACAAGAGAAAATTCAGCATCCAAAATATTGAAAACTTCAAACATATGCCAAGTACCCACTTGTGGAATAAAATCTACAACAATTACAACACAGATGAAAAGGTGGATAATTTCATGGAAATTTACAGGCATTGTTTTGAAATTGCATTTCCAAAAATGAAAATAATTTGTAAAGGCCCCAGCAAACCCAAAACTTGGATTACTTCAGGGATCAAAGTATCATGTAGAAGAAAAAGAGATCTTTTTGCACTGTCAAAAACAGATAGCAGTCCTGAATTTGCCCACTACTTCAAAAAATACAAGTTAACTCTGAGTTGTGTAACAAGGGAAGCAAAATTAAGGGAAAATGACAAACTTATTATGGAATCATCAAACAAAGCTAAGAAATTTGGAACACAGTACAGAGACTTACGGGAAAGGTGGAAACACACAAAAATATTGTATTGTCACAGGCGGGCAACAAGATTACAGATTCAAAATTAATTGCTAACCACTTCAGTACTTACTACACCAATATTGCTGGTGAGCTAGTGAAGAACAAATGGGAAAAACATCAAACAAAATAATACAGGAAATTTCTGGAAATAGTGTAACAAATACATCCATGTTCCTTCGACCAATAAGTAGGGAAGAACTGTTAAACACCATAAAGTCATTAAAAATAAATATTCAGCCGGAGTTAACGACTTGCCAGACTACATTATAAAAATATCAGCTGAACAGATACACGCACCACTGCTAGATATATGCAATTATTCACTATCAAGTGGTATTTTCTCATAACAGCTAAAAACTGCAAAAGTTGTACCCCTTTACAAAAAGGGTGATCGGTAGTGGCCGGACGGTCAACTATTGGCCTGTGTCACTCCTCTCAGGTTTTTCAAAAATAATTGAAAAACTAGTTCTGTCACATTTAACTGATTTCTTTAACAAAAAAAAATAATAATGTATGATCTCAGGATATCAGGATATCAGCATAGCTTCAGGCCTCAGTGCAGTACTGAACCAGCCATTTTTAGTCTCACAAATCATATTTTAAATTCAGTGGATAATCACAAAAATTTTGGGGGGGGGGGGGGGGGGGGGGGGGATTTTCCTGGATTTAACAAAAGCATTTCATTTAATAGACCAGGAAATTATCCTAAGAAAGTTAGAGTGGTAAGGTGTAAGAGGCCTACCTAGAAAATCGCTCTCAGATAACAGAGGTAAAACACATGGGAAAAAACGAACTCCAAGCTTATCAATCGAAACCTCCCACGTTAACCAACGGTGTACCGTAAGGCTCAATTTTACGTCCCTTTCTCTTCTTAATTTTCATAAATGACTTCCTCCTACACGTTCAACACTCCGAACCAGTGCTATTTGCAGATGACACGAGCATATTAATTGAAGGTGAAAACGAAATGGCTCCAAGTTTAAATGCTAAAGTCACAAATGAAAATGTCACAGAGTGGTTTATGAGGAATAAATTACTGACAAACCCTTAAAAAAAAACAGTTGTCTTACACTTCCATACATAACAAAATAAAAACCCATTAAAACCAAACATGTCCATGGGAAACCAAAGAATTAACAGTGTCACTGAAACAAAATTTCTTGGCATCTACTTACAAGACAATCTTAAATGGAATTCCCACATCACATCATTAAATGTTAAACTACCAAAAATGACTTGTGCGATGAGGATTATATAGAACAACACAAGTCCTGAAACAGTTAGAGCAGTGTATTATGGTTGCATACACTCCCTATTGAGATATGGCATCATATTCTGGGGAAATTCTCCTCATAGCATAACAACACTCTGGAAACTGCCCTTAGCTGTTTAGTCCCCCTTAAACATCCCAACAACCACCACCAAAACTCTGGAAACAAAAAAAGATTGTGAGGATAATGAAAAAATGCTAACAGACGAAAATCATGCAAACCTTTCTTTAAAGATCTGGGGATTCTACCCCTACCATGTATCTATATACCAGAAGTTGTCATTAAACGAGCAGGGATAGAAATACACCGTTTGATGCAATATGCTTGGGACAACAGTACATTTTCAGGCAGACAAACTTTCGAAATTACAGTAGTTACAATTGTCAACAACAGATGGCGCTGCGGTCTGGGAAACTCTATAGTACGATATTTATCACATATCCACCATGCGTAGCAATAATATGGCGTAGTCTCTGAATGAAATTACCCGAAACCTTTGACAACGTGTCTGGCGGAATGGCTTCACATGCAGATGAAATGTACTGCTTCAGCTGTTCAATTGTTTCTGGATTCTGGCGGTACACCTGGTCTTTCAAGTGTCCCCACAGAAAGAAGCCATAGGGGTTCACGTCTGGCGAATAGGGAGGCCAATCCACACCGCCTCCTGTATGTTTCGGATAGCCCAATGCAATCACACGATCATCGAAATATTCATTCAGGAAATTAAAGACGTCGGCCGTGCGATGTGGTCGGGCACCATCTTGCATAAACCACGAGGTGTTTGCAGTGTCGTCTAAGGCAGTTTGTACCACCACAAATTCACGAAGAATGTCCAGATAGAGTGATACAGTAATCGTTTCGGATCTGAAAAATGGGCCAATGATTCCTTTGGAAGAAATGGCAGCCCAGACCAGTACTTTTTGAGGATGCAGGGACGATGGGACTGCAACATGGGGCTTTTCGGTTCCCCATATGGGCCAGTTCTGTTTATTGACAAAGCCGTCCAGGTAAAAATAAGCTTAGTCAGTAAACCAAATGCTGCCCACATGCATATCGCCATCATCAATACTGTGCACTATATCGTTAGCGAATGTTTCTCGTGCAGCAATGGTAGCCGCGCTGAGGGGTTGCCGCGTTTGAATTTTGTATGGATAGAGGTGTAAACTCTGGCGCATGAGACGATACGTGGACGTTGGAGTCATTTGGACCACAGCTGCAACATGGCGAACGGAAAGCCGAGGCTGCTGTTGGATCACCTGCTGCACTAGCTGCGCGTTGCCCTCTGTGGTTGCCGTACGCGGTCGCCCTACCTTTCCAGCACGTTCATCCATCATGTTCCCAGTCCGTTGAAAATTTTCAAACAGATCCTTTATTGTATCGCTTTTCAGTCCTTTGGTTACATTAAACCTCCGTTGAAAACTTCCGTCTTGATGCAACAACACTGTGTTCTAGGCGATGGAATTCCAACACCAGAAAAATCCTCTGTTCTAAGGAATAAACCATGTTGTCCACAGCACACTTGCACGTTGTGAACAGCACACGCTTACAGCAGAAAGACGACGTACAGAATGGCGCAGCCACAGACTGCGTTGTCTTCTATATCTTTCACATCACTTGCAGCGCCATCTGTTGTTGAAAATTGTAACTACTGTAATTTCGAAAGTTTGTCCGCCTGAAAATGTACTGTTGTCCCAAGCATTTTGCAACAAACTGTGTATTTCTATCGCTGCTCGTTCAGTTTTTATTGCCGTTTCAAATATACCGGTCATTTTTGAAACACCCTGTAAATCTGTGTATGAACACCATACAAGGGCAAATGGTGACATACACAGACATCATTGTTATACCACACCGTGCAAGAAAGATGTGTATCAGTCAGGTTCACATTTGTTTAATAAGCTGCCACATAACTTAAAGGCCATAAACAAAATCCATAGCTTTAAAAAATCTGTACTTCATATCTCTAGGAAAACTGTTTTTATTCAGTAACACAGTATCTTGAAAAAATAAGTTAATTTCTGTTATAACAATATAAAAATGTAATGTGACAATATAGCAATATAACAATTGATAAATGTAACAGCGGTATATTAATGTAATGTCATTTCGTCCGACATCTAGGGTATAGTATATGTATCTCAAAGATTCAGGACGTAAGTAAATAAATAAATAAATGGAGTAGAGACTCCAGTCAGCTTTAGAAAGGTAAGTGAGCAAGGGAGGGGAGGGAGGGAGGGTAGGAGTCACCAAATGGATAGCACAGGGGAAACAGTCACCCAGGTAAGCATCAGAGGGAATGTACCACTCAAGATGATGGGCAAGCTGGGCAGTGCAGAAGGAGAGGTCCAAATGGGAATAGGTGCACGTCTGGAAGGAATGTGGATGCTCTTATGTTAAGGCTGATGAGGTTTAGTTGATTGAGAAGGTCAGCCAAGAGAGCACCTCGCTGACAGGTACTGAGAAAACCCTAAAGGGAATGATGTGCATTAATATCACCGAGCAGCAGAAAGGGGCGAGGGAGTTGCCTATTAAGCTTGAGGAAATCTGCCCTAGTAACACCAAATGACAGGGGGATGTAAATGGTACAAAGGGAAAAGTTCAAGTAAGGAAGCAAACCGTGGACTGCAACAGCTTGAAGCCAGGTAGTTGGGGAGATGGGTTGATATGATCATCATCCCAGATGAGCAACACAAATCCCACTCGAGATGGAATGCCATCATTAGGGGGAAGGTCGAAGAGGACCTGGAAGAAATGGAGAGCTCAAAAGCAGTCATGAGGGCACAATTTCGTTTCCTGGCAGCAGAGAACAACTGTTCACTGCGATTCCAAAAGCAACCATAATTCATCCTCGTTGGACTGAAGGCCGCAAACATTCCATTGGAGGAGAGTCATGATGAGGAAAGGGGAGGAGGGAAAAAAATGAAGAGGGTGTCACCTCGACAGCTGCCTAGTGCTGGCCTTCGAAGGCTCACTGCTACAGGGTGCAGAGGCTGAAGGATCCTGCTCCACGAGATCTACAGAGGTATTGGCATTCCCCTTCTCTGTCTGCGGAGTCAAGGGCAGAAAAACAGTTGGCGATGAACACCTGCAACACAGAGGTCAGCCAAGCGACGGTATCACGTGGCGACACTGTCTAAGAGGATCTCTGAATCAATGAAGGAGAAGACCATATGCCTTTGTTTGATTTCTTTGAGCCTTTGCAGTTGGCATGTGGTGATTCAGATGTTTGTTGGCTGGAGGAATCGAAGAAGTCTTCGCGGGAGTATTCCTTCCATCCTTTCCAGCCTCCCGATTGTGCAGCAGGTGACTTCACCCTATAAAGCCAAAGTTTGGTGGCTTGTTGCACAGCTGGAGGAGACAGTGTTGCTACCATTACACTGGGAGATTTTAGAACTGTGGTGCTGACTGATGTCACATGTCTGTGTGGCCATGTCCTTCGCGAAGCAAAATTTAACAACAACAGTACTGTAGGTGCCGCATGGTAGAACTTAGGTTTTCTGACTAGCCAACAATTTGAGAGTGACACCCACATCTCCTGGATGGCCCGCTCATTGAGATACACAGGACAATCTTGGAAGAGGCAGCATGGTCACCACTGCAATTGATACAGCATGGAAGAGGAGGCAGACAATCACCCTTGTTTGCATCCCTATCACAGGTTACACATTTGGCTCGGTGTCAACAGGACATTTGAGTGTGGTTGTAACAATGACACAGGTAGAAGCACTTGGGTTCAGAATGTACGGTCCAACTGTGATAACTTCGTATAGCCTGCTTTGACCTTGGCCGGAAGAACTACTCTATCAAAAGTGAGAAAGAGAGTGTGTGTGGGCACTAAGGTAGCCTCTACCTTTTTCATCACCTGATGGTCTGCAGTGACACCCTGATCAGATTTGTATGTTTGGATTTCTGCCTCAGTCAGACCATCGAGCAGCCTAGTGTAAACAACACCACGAGAATTCAGTGTTCGATAGGCCTCTACATGAACGGGATAACTGTGGAGGAGCAAAGCTGCAAGCAGTTGTTGTGCTTGGGAATTAGAAGTTGTCTCCAAAAGCTAAGTGCCATAGCGTAAATAAGAGAAGTATTTCACATGGCCGGCAATTGCATCAACACCTTTCTGCACAACAAATGGATTTACTGTAGCAAAGGACTGATAATCTTCAGTACGTGAAACGACAAGGAACTGTGGTGAAACTGGGAAAGTCTTTGAATTGTTAACATCATTCTCTTTATGTTTGGTAGATGTTGACTGTGAAGAAGATTGGTTCATTGCAAGAAAATCCCCATGGTTGCCAGCATCTCAGATGGTGTGCTCCTCCCAACTGCCCCCCCTCCTGAACACCTACCAGAGACACCAATCGGCAATTTGGAAAGCTAGTAGCTCAAGCAATCGCATCTCTCTGTGAATTGCCTGTACCACGGGATACGTGCAAACCATACCTGTCAACCTGCGGCTGGGAATCATGCGTTCTCCATTCACCTGTTATGCATCAGAGCCTGTTATGCCTTCAGGAGCGAGCGTAGAGGGAGGAAAAAGAAAAACACCAAAGCAGAGGAAGGATAGTGGAAGGGGAAAAAGAAAAGAAAGAAGAAGAAGAAGAAGAGAAAAAAAAAAAGAAAAGAAAGAAGAAGAAGAAGAAGAGAAAAAAAAAAAGAAAAGAAAGAAGAAGAAGAAAAAAAAGAAAAGAAAGAAGAAGAAGAAGAAGAGAAAAAAAAAAGAAAAGAAAGAAGAAGAAAAGAAAGAAGAAGAAAAGAAAAGAAAGAAGAAGAAGAAGAAAAGAAAGAAGAAGAAGAAAAGAAAAGAAAGAAGAAGAAGAAAAGAAAAGAAAGAAGAAAAAAAGAAAAGAAAGAAGAAAAAAGAAAAGAAAGAAGAAAAAAGAAAAGAAAGAAGAAAAAAGAAAAGAAAGAAGAAAAAAGAAAAGAAAGAAGAAAAAAGAAAAGAAAGAAGAAAAAAGAAAAGAATGAAGAAAAAAGAAAAAAGAAGAAAAAAGAAAAAAAGAAAAAAGAAAGAAACAAAAAATGGTGGAGAGACTGTTCTTATGTCTGGGATGTTCTTGGAGATATGTTCTTCATTTTCAGTAGCTGACATGTTCCCCAAGAGAGGGAAAAAAGAATAACAAGAGAATATACATGCAGCATGGAATGGAAAAGCTGCTGCAAAGCTGGGGCCCTGTGGTAGCCAAGTATTAACACTTGGAAGAATGCTAAGCCCCCTGTGGAGGTGACAATTGAGGTGGAAAGTGATCATGCCACATTCTCTCCAAAGTAGACCACAAAGGCTCAATAATACTGAGATCCGATGATTGTGGTGTACAGAAGAGGTGTCATAGATGATCACTGTGCTTACAAAACCAGTCCTTGACAACATGAGTTGTGTTAGCGCGCCCTGTCATCTCTGAACACACCATTTCCACTGGGGACAAATATTTTACTATGGAATGGGCCTTGTTGACCAAAATGGTTATATAATCCTTGGCAGTAATATGAGCTTGCTGAGTAACCATGGGGGTCATGGAATACCATGATGTGGCTTCTCAGATCATCAAAGCCCTGTCATATTTCACTCTTGGTACATAAACTCCGTCAAAAGTTGGCACAGTGTGAAATAAGACTCATCCGACCAAATGACTTTCTTCCATTGCTCTGTAGTCCAAATTTTGTTGCTGGCAGGATTTACAAATTTGACATTCATTTTTGCAGTGAGTTCTGCAGCTGTCATCCTCTTAGTTTTCATCAGAATTGTGTCACAATCACTCAACACACACTTTCATCCACATTGTCTCAGTAGATGATATTTTTCCGCTTTCCTCGTATACAGCATAAATCTTCAATTTGGTGCCTTTTGCAATACCAAACACTTTGGCTACCTTGGTTACAGAAGTAGCTACCATACGGGCACCAACAATTTGCCGACATTCGAATTCACTTAGCTCTGATACAATGCAATCGCAACTACACAGAACACTGTTCTGACCACGACTGGCACTTGCTATGTACTGAGGACACTGTGCAGATGCTGTTCATGGTGAAATACAACAGTGCAGGCAGCACACTTGGCTAGTACCTGTATTTATGTTCAAGCAAGCATTTCTCAGGACGTTTCCATATTTTTGTCCAATCCCTGTAAGTCAAGTATTATAATACTTAGGTAAGAATCTCACTTTTGTAGAGCAGAAGTGGAAAGAAGGAGTTGTCACATTAATCAGGAACTGCCATAAAATTAAGAACACAAACATTCACAAGTTTTGCCTAGAGCAGCACAGAAGTAGAATTTTGTAATAAATTATTCACAACAGTTAGTGTATCTTGAGCACTTGCAGTTAATTTTAATCTATTCATAAATCACCTTCAAAGGTCTATTGGCCTATTTAACATTGGAAAAAAAACCAAAGGTTTTGCTGGTGATTTTGAAGTAGATTTCCTTAAAAACTCTTCCAGTAAGAATTTATGACCATCAGCAACACTATCATTCAACTTTATACCTACTGTGAACTTCTCAACTATGGTAGCCAATTGCTCACAAACTGCAACTGACAATGTTTATACAAAAGGCTAATGAAGAAAATTATTGACCATCCAGTCACATTAATGTGACCACCTGTCAAATGCTTGAATAACCACCTTTTGCAGCACAGACTACTGAGAGACCTGCAGGAAGAGAGTCAGTGGGGTTCTGGAAGGTACTGACAGGCATATGGAGCTATACTGACTCCAGTGCTGTGACCAGCTGCATGAGGTTTCTCAGTTGCGAACCCATGACGCAAACAGCCTGACTGAGGTGGTCGCTCACATTCTTGGGAGCTGTTTGACATTTTGCACTCTCTGATCATCCGTCTGATGCACATATCCGAAAAGGCCACCTGTCGCCACTCGGTATATATCCAGTTCGGATGCTGGCATGCAAACTCCAGCCTTCATAGCTAATAAACACCAATCAGCAAGGGTGCAGGAACCAGTCGTCTGTTGTGAAGGCCCATACACAGCAACGTTCCCTGAATGGTCATTGAAGAGACACTGCTGGTAGCTCCCTCGATTCTTCTGAGAAGTCAGTTGCTCAACATTTGCACATCTGTTCAACCGAACTCATCTTCGCAGCAGTCATTCACCAATGTTGAATATGGCCCATGGTGCATCACAGTTGCGTTGGTGCTAGTTTTCAATAGCACTGTTTTGCCATGCATGACATATTTTAACCATGCCAGCATGTGAATGGTTTACAAACTTTGCTGTTTTGGAAATGCTTCCACCCTTAGCCTGAAAGCCGATTAACATTGGATGTCATATGAATCTGTTTGTTTTTGCATTATGACAGGGACTGCACTGTTTTCCATGTCCACCCCCTCCCCTTTCCCGGACACTTTATCCCTTGCCTGACACACCTTATTTACTTTCCACTGCTAGTGTTGTCACCTGCCATCTGAGATGACATGCTGACGTCTAATAGACACAGTTATCACATTAGCCATGTATTACAAAATCAGTAGTCAATGGCTTCTCAGACATGAAATTTCTTTTGTTAAATTACTAAGCAGGATATAAAATCTACTAAATCTGAGTTCAAGACAGCAGTGAATGAACGAAAACTTGATTATTCTACGATACTCTTCAATGACATGAACCAGAATGGTCATGTACATGAATGCAAACCGCAGCACTTTATCAATAAAAAGTACTTTTATTGTTTGAATACTTTCTTCCACCAAAGCTAACCCAGATTACACCAAAGTCTGCAAAATATCCACGAATTATTCAAGGGTTAAAGGTATCTTGTAAGTCAAAAAGAAATGGTATTTATCAGTCAGACTACTCTGAAGGTTACACCATAGCTCATTACAAGACATAATGCAGAGTATAGAAGACAGTAATCAGATATGAAAGCAAATGTATTGCGAAACAGAGATAATCAACTCAGATAACAAAATAAATACAATATGGGTTATGGTGAAGGAGGAGACTGGTGCAAGATATTCCATGGTAGCATCTACTTACCTGACAACCCAATTTTTTAAGTAACAGTTATGAAATATTTGTTAAACGGTTTTGCAGTGCTGAATGCATCTATTACCAATGTATCATTTACACTTAATGCTATCTGTTGCTCTTAATGTATGGTCCCACCAGTCATTATAAACATCTTCAGTAAAATGAATGTGACCCTCACTACAGCAGCAGAAGTAATGCCCACCATAAAATCTTTTTTAAAAAATATAGTGGTTATGAAACAGTATCAACAAAATTACTTTAACAGTGTACTTTTGAGTTTAGTAATACTGCATGTATTGAATTATAAGACGAAGTTTTCTCCCAAATTCATCATTCAGAAAATACAAGGTCATATTACATTCGCAGGTTAAACTTTAGGTGCTAAGGTTAACGTTTTCATCTTATGTAATATGATTACTATAGGGGATGACTTAGATGAAGCTTTGACAATTGAGGTCACATGCATATTTATTTATAAGAATTTGGAAGGGTTGTTTAGTATCACAAAATTGCTGCCACTAGCATTTGTACTCCTATCACTGGTGCAACCACAAGCAATGTCTAATCTGACTACAGTTTGTTTTAATGTACTATTAATTAAGGCATTTAATTTTTTCTTTCACAAGAGTTTGGTACTTCTTGTTAGGGCTTTTCTGTAATCTATTAACTTCACGCGAGGTGAACCAAAATTGCACACTAAGTTAGTACGACATTTTTTGAATGTCTGTAAGACAAATACAAACTTCCTGTATATTTGGTTCAAATGGCTCTGAGCACTATGGGACTTAACATCTGTGGTCATCAGTCGCCTAGAACTTAGCACTACTTAGACCTAACTAATCTAAGGACATCACACACATCCATGCCCGAGGCAGGATTCGAACCTGCGACCATCGCGGTTGCGCAGTTACAGACTGTAGCGCCTAGAACCACTCTGCCACTCCGGCCGGCTCCTGTGTATTTTTTCTGATTTTTGTCGACTGCACTTCAAAATCACTAACTGGCCAATTGTGTGACTATCAATAAAATAAACACACAACAGTTGAGGCAGAAACTTCACAATATTTTTCAACAGATAGAAGAAGTCGACAGTGTTAAAATTCTTGGAATTAAAGCTTGGTAATGAATTCAGCTGGGAGGAGCATACCACAGAACTGCTAAAGTGGCTGCACAAATCTCTTATTTTTAGTGTGAAGATAGTCAGATATATGTGATAAAAATAAAACTGACTAGCATACTTCGCATATTTTTATTCCACAATGTCAAATATTATTTTTTTAGGGTAACTCAAGAAGCCAAGCTAAAGTTAAAGTTTGCAGAGACCCAAAAAGTGTAATATGAACATCCTGCAGACACTCATTTATGCATTTTTGACATTATTAGTAACATACACACATCAGTTGGTTCTGCTAAGACATTTTAATATTACGTACAATCTGACTTCCATACAAATTCAGTGCAGTAATGCGATCATTGTAAATAAATGTTCTAAACTGACTTTTCTATTTCATGATTGGAGGCTCCACCAGCCTACAAATCATCATAGGGCTTAATGTTTTGAACATTTACATTTTTCATCACAAGCTATTTATTACCTTTTAAATGCAAATATGTTTAAGATTTTTTGACTTGCTCAACATCCATGAGCATGATTTTCTTTTTTTAAAAAGTATTTAATGTGCATCCATGTATTCTGACATGTTCTATATCTCAGAGGATTTTTTCACTGTGGATCAATTGGATGGTTAAGTACATCTAATTTAAGTTTAGCCTCAGAGCCGTAACAGGAAATGCAGATAGTTGTGTGTCCAATTCCCACACAGAATGGTAGGCTTCTTTACTGTTAGAACTGAATTTAGCTCTTTGCCTCTCCCTAGTCTCGTGATTATGCCTGGAAATATGGAAATGGACTCGTGGACTATGTTCTGTCATGAAAGTACTGCACTGTGCTCTGGGCTATCTTCACTGGTGTTATTTTCAGGACGCCATTGTCCTGTATGGCAACTAATGGACATGACATCCTTTTCCCTGAGATCATCTTTACCGATTCCCTTACTTCAATGGAGGATGTCAACTAGTTAATGGACTTCAGAACCTCACATCATGGCCCCTTCTTGTGCTCATTAACTTTGTCAGGCTTTTGCCCTCACTTTTGAAAGGCTTGAAGAGCTCTTGCTTGGATCTCTGTACCACTGTTTACCTGCCCCTTATTGCAGGTCAGCACTGTTTGTTCCACGAAGAGTCAGGCTGCCGCATATGAGGACTGAAGATTTTGATATGGATGCATCAATGGCTGCCTTGTCGACAACTTGGGTCCACACGGCTTCTTGGGGGTCTGTGCCACACTCAATCCCTAACATCAACTCTTGTCAACCAAAATCAGGACTCGTCTGATCAGGCCACTGTTTTTTCAGTTGCTTGAGGTACAACCGATATGGTCACGAGTCTATGAGAGCCACTGCATGCGATGTCTTACTGTTAGCAAAGGTACTTGCGTCAGTTGTCTGCTGCTCATTAATGTGAAATTTCACTGAACTGGAGTAATGGATATGTTTGTCGTATGTCCCACATTAGGCCATTGGCCACTGCGTTGTTTGTGAAGAGAGGCATTGCCCAAAATTTGGTATTCTCGACACACACTTCACATTGTGAATCCCAGACTATTGAATTCCAGAATGATTTCTGAAATGGAATGTCCCATACGTCTTGCTCCAACTACAATTCTGCACTCAAAGTCTGTTAATTCCCATTGTGTGGCAATAATCACTTCGGAACCTTCACACATCAATCACCTGCATACAAATGCCGGCTTCACCAATGCACTGCCATTTTATACCTTGTGTACACAATGCTAATGCCATCTGTATATGTGAATATTACTATTAAATAATTTGTCACCTCAGTGTAATGTGGACAGAAACTGGTAAATTATTGTTGTTGTAGTGGAGGTCAGCTACCCTTCCCACTTAGCAGATTCTGTGAGAGCATAAGAGAAAACATCAAGGGCAGAGAATGACCCTGGGCTGTGCTACAATGTGTCATTTCCTCAATCTTCAGGAGGCATATGTTTTCTGATCATCAGAGATTTGTAGGTGGAGTTACAGGCCCAGAGCTATCGTCCAAAAGGAATCATGTTTGGCGATGGTGGTAGACTGACTTCAAGAGCACCTCACTATGCATGGATTACTGTGGCCAGAGATCAATGGAACAAACTGTTACCTTGAACAACATGACATGTACTTTGACAGCAACTAATGATGCTTTAGTACCTATTCTATTGCACTGACTTCTTCCCCTGTACTTTAGCTTTTTGGGAAGAAACAGAATGCTTGACAAAGTGTACCAATTGTTGTTGGCGAGATTGTAGCTTTTCGGACACTGTCATTATGTTGTCAGCCTTCAAAGTCTGTGGAACTGATTCTCTGGCAGTTGTCCACTTACTGGTGCTGTAACAACATGTGCAGCAGCTTAAGAAATTGTTGGTAGTTGTATTTACTGCTTGTGCAAATATGGTAAT
Source organism: Schistocerca gregaria (assembly GCF_023897955.1). Classification (NCBI taxonomy): domain Eukaryota; kingdom Metazoa; phylum Arthropoda; class Insecta; order Orthoptera; family Acrididae; genus Schistocerca; species Schistocerca gregaria. Next base: position 727,817,873 of record NC_064931.1, read on the forward strand.
GAACTATGAAAGCAGCAGAGGCTCAAGTTATTTCTTTCCTTCAGCATATGGCACATGTTTTTAAATTTTATACTGTACTTCTTTTCTTCGATGTAGACTGGATCCACTCTCTGCTCCAAACAATGTTTGTTAGACGATTTAGCACATATTGGTGGAGACACATATTCTACACTTTGCTCACGAGCTGCTTGGCTGTTAAAAATCACTGTAGGTTTTTCCTAGAGGCTTCCATTTACTCCCTTCATCATGTTCTGCACATCTGTAACACCTTTATCTTATCTGCCCATTCTTTTTGTATTTCAATGACACTTGCTAATTAGGTCACCTGATTGCACTCCACAGTTGGAATTTTGAGTTTTATGTAGTTCAGTTACAATGGGAGAGTCAGCAAGCTTCTTAGATTTATGTAACTTTGTTACTTTTCCAGAAGTGACAGTTTTGTTCAGCAATTTATTTTAGATTCTCCCAATTGGTTCTGGGCTACTTTTAATAGTTACTCTCTACACCTTTTTGTAAGTAAAATGAGGGTATCTTATCAAATGTGTCTTCTGCACTTTTAATTATCATGAAAACATTTTGAAACGCCTGTGTTCTGTTACTACTAAGTGTTTCTTATTTTTGTAGATGAGTGCTCAGGAGCGTTAATCTCCAGAATTCTCTTGTAGGGTTGAGTAAGTACTCACTATTGGTGAAGCCAATCCATTAGGAAAGTTTTTAAGAATTTATAACCTCCATTAGCATTCCACAAGCAGCTAGGGTAAGAGGAGTCCACCCACACTTATTTGTGTAAGTTTTGTACAAGTGAGGTGAGGTAGGTGCTTCACAAGCTATCCAGTAACAGCTGTTTCACCTCAACAGCCAGCACACAGCCTCTTTCACTGTGACACCACAGGGTGGTTGCTGAAGCATGCACAGACCTTCATGTTACAGAACAGCATTTACCAGTCACTGCTTAGAAATCCCACGTCAACCAAACCTGCCAGCCCAACCAACAAAGACTGTGCTTTCCGAGATGCTTGCCATTTGGCGTGATCTTGGAAACCACTTCATGAATGTGACTATTACAGAAACTAACAAAGCACGCAGAACTTTAGTATTATTAGAAATGTTAATATGATGCTGATTTAGGTAAAAATTCAAATGGCTCTGAGTACTATGGGACTTAACTTCTGTGGTCATCAATCCCCTAGAGCTTAGAACTACTTAAACCTAACTAACCGAAGGACATCACACACATCCATGCCCGAGGCAGGATTTGAACCTGTGACCGTAGCGGTCACGCGCTTCCAGACTGAAGCGCCTGGCACTGCACAGCCACACCAGCCGGCTGCTGATTTAGGGATCAGGAGTATTTATGCTGTTGATGGAATGCAGCAGCTGAAAGCAAATCTGTGTGCCATATAAATAATTTCACTGACACTCTCCTAATTTGCATACATATCATTCAACTGGCAGGATGTTAGATTAAGGCCACAAGACCACTCTGATAGATTACGGTTCTACCAATGGATTCCAAGATAGAACACTGAAGAGCTGCAGTTCATAGCTAACTTCTTATTTACAGATGAGATGCGATTCACAGAGAGCGTGATGATTAATTACTACAGTAATTACATATATGTAGAAGCAAATTCTTGACTGGTTGTGGAAGCATACATTGGATTTAGTATCACTGTCTGGGGAGAACTGTGGGCGAGACTCTTAGGGCCATACATCTTACCGAACAAACTAGCAGGTGCTGTTTATCACATATTTCTGTTAATAATAATAATAATAATAATAATAATAATAATAATAATAATAATAATCACCACCACCACCCATGCAGAAAGAAAACACACGTAGTTCATGCACAAAGGGGAATCACCTCATTCTCTATGCCACTTATGATAGTATTTAACACCTTGTTTAATGGCTGTTGTATTGGTCGAGGTAGTCCAGTAGCATGACTTCCTCTTGCTGGTATGATCTTAATCCCTTGGATTTCCAAAACACTTACAATCATTGGTGTGAATGACTATCAGCAAGGTGCACACATTAGAGGAGCATCTGCCCCACACATACGACCAAATCCAAGGGCATGCAGGTGTATTTGGACACGTTCATATTTCTATGGTGGGAGGGGGGGGGGGGGCTGAAGAATATAAAATGAGTGGAAACAACACTGAACACATACTGTAGCACTGACAGACATATGACATCACAGGGCAGAATGGCCCAGATTTTGTTTTTGTCATTGTGTTTACAAGAACTTTTATAGTTTTTAGGGGTACTGTTTCCCGTAAGAATATGCAATACCCTTTCCAGAATGTGTTTTATATTTTAAACATTGGAAAATTCAGGATGGAATAATGGAAATAGTAAGCTTTCGGTCGCGCGCGCTTCCACAGCCTCTGTCTGTCGAGGCCAGCATGTATAAGTTTGATCATATACCTTGTTTTAATACATTTTGTTTGTTATACATTTCATTGTCAAGCATTTTAGACAAAGAAATGACACAATAAAATTGTTTAATTGAGTTTAGAGTAAATCTAAGTGTCCTAAATAAATTAATTTCCTCAAGCAATATTAATATGCACAACACCTTATTGTGAGAATTAATGCGTTCTTCGACCTTGTTTTCTGTAAATTATGACAGAGACTGTTGTACATACAAAGGATGGTGTACCTCACATCTTAGCAGTGCTTTTAGTAGCAAACCTTCAATGTGGCAAAGGCTAATAACTTGCTTCTATACTTCAAGCTTTAGAATAACACTCAAAGAATAGTGCAGCACACTGTAAAGCAGTCTCACTTATGTCACTACTAAAGTCCTAGAATCCTTCATTAAGAATAGAAATATTACTTCAGAGTTAGAGAAACTTGTTTCCAGTTCCTACATTAAATAGCACACAACAATAACAAAAGCTGAAATGCTTTTGAATGTTTTAGTCACATTACTGAACCTACAATGAAGTTTCTGTATTGTTGAGCTTTCATGTGGAGCCTTTGGAGTAGTTACGAACTGTAATTTGTGTGTGTGTGTGTGTGTGTGTGTGTGTGTGTGTGTGTGTGTGTGGGGGGGGGGGGGGGGAAGGGGGGGGGGGGAAGGGGGGGGGGGAACATGCCTAGTAATAAAGAATGGAATTTTCTGTCATACCGGTAAAATTCTGCAATTGCCTGCAATTCCAAAGTACCACCAGCTTCATTCACATTTCGAATTTTTTTCACATAGTCATCAAACGAACCGTCTACAAACTGTAAAAAGAAAAAGAAGAGAAGTGTGATTGTCAGCACCATAGAGAAAGAGAGAAAGAGAGAATTTTCCATCAACGTACCTTACTGAATTTCATCCTTTGTCTTAACATATAATCCGTACAATGTTTACGGACTATTTTATGAGCAGCCTGTGTGAAGAAAATCTGAAAAATAAAAAAAAAAATGTGTAAACCATCTTATTTAAGAAAGCAAAAGTATAAGTAAAACTATCTTATTTGAAGAAAGCAAAAGTGAACTTTTATAGGCTGATCAATTGCTTAAGCAATTACAGTGCCTAATATTACAAGAGAAGACCACTTTCTTTTCTAAATTCTAGGAAAGGCCTAGTTCTCACTTGATTCAATTTACAAAGAATGAATGAGAATTCACTGGGGTAGTGTTGTTGTTGTTGTTGTGGTGGTGGTGGTGGTGGTGGTGGTGGTATAAGCAGCAGCTCACCAACCCTTTTTTGTTTAGGTTGTGGTTATTAGTAACCTTCTTACAATACTGGAACACAAATGTGATTGCAAATCATCAAACTTCTGAAACTGAAACCACAAACTCTCCATTTAAAGCCCATTAACTTCTAAACTAGTCACATCCAAATACACATTTAGACAAAACCCAAAACTGAATATGTACTTATTGTGAAAGATTATCTGTTTTATGGTGTTCCACAGCCTGATAAGTTACCTTAATAAATATGAAAGTATGCATTTAGTGAGTGGAACAAAATCTTCCTTCCTAAGCAGTTTTCTTGAGAATATTAATTGATACACTTAAGACATCTTAGAAAATTTTTCTAATGATAATATTGGATCCAAATCTGAGGCAAAAGCTGATTATCTCAGCTCACTCCTACACTAACACCACTATTCAGTGCTGGGAAACTAACATTTAAGAAGGCATTATACTATTAAAAACATAGATTGAGGCGTCTTTGTAGGTGCATGCCCTGTTACAACATGGGCACAGGAACGATTCCATTCACAGCAAGAGAGAGGGACACATGCTACTCTTGTCAATAAGCTGCCGGTGCAGTGCAGTGCAGTGCAGTGCAGATGCAGGTACAGATTAAGTTCACCTGTATGGCTGACCAGTTGGCAGTGGGTTTGTTTATCAAATCCAGGTAGGTGAGTTGGTGATCTGCCTAAGTGCGGCTGAAGCATAAACATGTCCTCTAAAGGGTAGACTGACAACCTAACATTACTGACAAGGTTTACTGTAACGAACATATATCCCTTACTGGATTTTAACATTTACAATGAACAGCTTAAGAATGTGCAAGCATGTGTATTTTATTTACCTCACAAAATTTGCAATCATAATGATGAATTCTAACTATGAGAAAACTTTACATTAAGGAAAAAGTATAATTCATCAAACCAACATGGTTATAAAGTCCTTCACTGTATATTATGAAAGCATATTTTTGCTTTGTTTACAGAGTTAGACTGAAGCATTTGAAAGTATCTGAAATGTCTGCACATTTTGTTGTTGCTCTGATGAAATCGATTCCCTGGCTAAGCTGGATGCACTGGGAGTTGCAATTTGTGAGGTATATAGGGAAGCAGTTTCTGCAGTATACTGATTTGCAACATACAAGGACTAGCTGGCAGATAATGAAGAAACAGACATTAGATGTAAAGTTTCCAGTTCAATTTTTAAATCAGAAAGCACTTTACAGATATACATTTCTGCTAGAGACTGAAGACTTGGTGCTAAGGTTAGAACGTGTTTCAGAAATATCTCCTCCAAAGAAAGGAAGGTGATCACCATTGATGAAAATGATTCCCTGAGTGCAGCAGGGTAAGGGAATCGTCATTTATAGGGTCTACCTCATCAGTTACCCTGAGCTTGAGTTTTAGACATCCCTATGAACATGCAGCACTGTTTTTCATAGCAGCTTTTCTAAAACCTTGAACTGTTGTCATGGAACGTATAAGGTCCGATTCCTTTGCTTTCCTCCCTCTGCTACATCGGACCACTTACACGTAAGGCAAATACAGGGGATGCTATACTAGTGGTGATCAGATTAGCACCGACACTTCGAATTATTGCTACTGGGGACAATTACTCCACCTTGAAAATCCAGTTCAAGGTATCTACTGCATAAAGCTATCCTCGCCCCAGAATTTTGTGAATGACGATTAATTTGATGTAACATAAGATTTTTAAGTGAAGTTTCTTTCACTGTTTAGGGAATTTGGCAGGCAAACAAGTGGTTCTACTGTACTCTGACAACTGCGGAGGCAGCTATTTCAATTATGAACACTATTTCCATGTTCTTTTATTTGCTCATGTTGATGCAAACTATTTGTGAATTGAAGCAGCTCATAAATGAACCATTACAGCTTTCGCACATCAGATCCTCACAATCAGTCTTCTACAACATGTATGTGTCTGAGGTATGAATGAAAGCTTTTTATTTTAAGTTTTTAGGACAGCTACAATTCACTATCAATTTTAATAGACCAGTTTCACACAATTTAACAATAGCTTTGTCAGAAACTGTGGAATTTACTAATTTGGACAGCAAATTCCACGATTTATGCTTATGCTTTTGTTAAATTGAGTGAAATTGGTAACAATAATATTGCAACTCGTGGCTGTCCTATGAACTTTATTTCAACAGTCACTGTTTCCTCCACGAGCAATGGCTGCTCTGTCTTTTTGTCCAAATTTAATTTTGTTGTTTCCAGGTTGATGTTACTTGTGAGGAACTGTACACAGTCACTTCATTTCACTCTGTCTTTACAAATTGTAGAATTTACCAGCTAGAAAAAATGAAATGCATGACAATACTTTTCAAATTCTGTGTGTTTATCATTAGGCCACTCAGCCAAAGGGCTCATAAAATGTTTTTGACAATAATTTAAATAGTGAGCCTTAGTAAAAGAAAGCACAAAATGGACAGAACCACGGGAGGGTCACAATGCTGTACACGTCTCCATCTTAGATGGGGACACTCCTGTGCCTGTAACTGCACCTCCACCTCTACCTCTACCTCTACCTCTACCTGTGCACGGTGATCTGTGTGCACAACCTAGAGACGTGTGACTTCACACAGGTGTGTGCGCCTCCTTCCTTCTTTGTGCAACAGCTGCATGCACCTAGTCTACATGGAAAATTGCACAGATGTAGACACCTTTAGGGAATCAGAGCAGACAAAATTATTCTGTCAGCTGCACCTCTATCTGTTTCAGTGCCTGTAAGATAACAGAGCTCTACACTGCAGAATGTAGATTTGTCAGTACATCTAATCCAATATACTGCTGGGTATACTTCTTAGTAGATGACAGTATGGACCTGCTTAGATACGTCACTGTAAATGACCAATTTTGAGGCTAATCTAAAAAATTGAGAAGAATTTGTTTAAAGTCAGGCATATAAGATTTCTTGTACTTTATTAAATTTAAAACCTGTGGTGTCACCACCACACACCACACTTGCTAGGTGGTAGCCTTTAAATCGGCCGCGGTCCGGTAGTATACGTCGGACCCACGTGTCGCCACTATCAGTGATTGCAGACCGAGCGCCGCCACACGGCAGGTCTAGAGAGACTTCCTAGCACTTGTCCCAGTTGTGCATCTGACTTTGCTAGCGATGGTTCATTGACAAATTACGCTCTCATTTGCCGAGACGATAGTTAGCATAGCCTTCAGCTATGTTATTTGCTACGACCTAGCAAGGCGCCAGTATCCGTACTATTGATATTGTGAATCATGTACCATAAAGAGCAACGTTCGTCATTAATGGATTCAAGTTAAGTATTCCACCAGCTACGTCCGTTTTTCTCAATTCTAATTCCCTTGTCATGTTCCAGACCTCACGCCAGCCTGTGTGAACTGAGACGCGTGCATTTCGGCCTCCTTTAGCAATATGGTGTTGGCTCTCCTGCCAACCACAACAAAAACAGCCTTGGCCACACAACTAACTAGGGACAGTAAGAGGGAGAACCTTGTCTGAATAGGTTAGTTGAGGAAAACCATACAATACAGCCATTGCCCAGCCATCACACGACAGAGCAATGTCTTTAGTGCCCATGCAAAAACAGATAGACGAGTGTCAGTAAAATGCACAAAACAGGAATACAAAACAGCACTTAAAACACAGGTAACAAAAGCTAAAAAATTATGCGCTTACCTGTACAGAAACACAGAACAAAGTATTACGTCAGTAGTACAACATTAACGATACAGGAGGAAAGTGGTATAAGGAGCTAAAACAATATAGCAGATGGACAACAAAGGAGAAGCTAGACACATTGCAGTGCACTTAAACCTCCAGCCTAAAAGTTTAGGCCAGAGTCCATACACATGTCAAAACTTTAAAACCTTAGTCACACTCATCTCATCATCAGCTAACAGAGGGCACATCCCCACCAATGATATAAAATGCACTCCATTAAAATATCGTGGATAGATATGTGCACGCCACAATCATCACAACACAGGGGATCCTCTCGTCATAGTAAAAATCAATGTGTGAGATGGCAGCGTTCAAATCTAAGACTAGCGAGGGTCACTTCATCCCACCTGAGCAACTGGCAGGAGGAACACCACAGCCGTGTAGTTGACTTCACCTACCACAGCTTATTGGCTGTTACCACCAGCCATTCCTCATCCCACAACTGCATGCACTTCCTGTGTAGTGCAGAAATGACAGCCTGCAAGGGAATAGGACATTCAGCTGCATCTTGTCCTCTACAGGCCTCCTTGACAGCCTGGTCAGCCTGTTCGTTTCCCTATATCTCTACATGACCTGGCACCCAGCAGAATGACTCCCGCTTACCCTGCCAATGGAGCAAGTACAGTTGGTCACATATCAGCCAGACCAGTTCCTCAGCTGGATACAGGTTCTGTAACGATTGTAAGGCACTCATGGAATCAGAGCAAATGAGAAAGCATTTGCCCGGAATACAACGCATTTGCTCCAGAGCCTTCAGGATTGTGTGGAGCTCCGCTGAGAAAATAGTATACTCGTCAGGAAGGCGAAACCTTGTGACCTGGTCGGGGAACACGACAGAGCAGCCAAAGGAATTCCCTTGTTTGGAGCCATCAGTGTACACTACTATTAAACTGTGATGCATATCTAAAATGTAAAAAAACAGATATTGAAATGTAAAATCTGAAGTCTGAAATAAGTCTGGGCCTTCAGAGATACCAAGGTGGAAATCATTCCCACTGCGATTTAAAACATGAAAACCGGACATACCGATCTCTAGAAGGCAATCCTGTGTACAAATACCATAGGGCCTAATTGCCTGTTACTTGTTACGAAAAAGTCTTTCCAGTGGAGGCTGAGAAACTGGTACAGTAGGCAGGTGTATATGGTGTGGACAGTGTTCTATACGCCTGGCACACCGTAAGCAGCCGTTGCCAGATGTGAAGTAGCGGTTCACCAACCTCTGCACAGAGGCTTGGTATGGGGCTTGTTCTGAATGCCCCAGTGGCCAACTGAATCCCTTCATGGTACACCACGTCAAACATCTTTAAATAAGAGTGTCTCACCAACCCATACACCGTGCAGCCATAATTGAGCTGAGATCACACTAAAGCCACAGTACATGGGGAGCAGACAGGACTTGTCTGCTCCAGTTTTATGGGGCAAAGACATTTTAGAATACTTAAAGCCGTAAGTGACCTTTTCTTTACATGTCCTTAAGATGTGGTAACCGCGTAAGCTTAGCGTGAAATATGAGGCCCAGAAACTTCACTGTATCTTTAAAATTAGGACAGTGTCTCTCATCCTCAACTCAGGAAAGTTTAAAATGGAACGAGAATGGTTAAAAAGAACATATACAGACTTCTCCATGGAAAATTTAAAACTGCTCGTTTGCACCCATTCATCCAAATGTCGAAGAGTTGGTTGCAACTGATATTTTGTCGTTGTGAGGCTTTAAGAAGAGCAAAAAACAGAGAAGTCATCCACAAACAAAGAACACTGGACAGGACTTTTCACTATGGATGTAATGCTATTAATGACTATGACAAAGACAGCCATACTTAAGAAGCTATCTTGAGTGACACCATTCTCCAGCTCAGAGTTATCAGACAGGAATTCAATGAAATGGTATATAAAATATCATGGTGAGAGGAAGGACAGAATAAAAATGGAAAGACAACCATGAAACCTCCATTTGTAAAGCTTCTCCAGGATAAAATGCCTCCAAATAGTACCATAGGCCTAGCCCACCCAGCTAGCCGTGCAGTGTAACGCACTGCTTCCCAAGCTGGAAGGCGTGCCGGTACCCGGCACAAATCTGCATCGCAGATTAGTGTTGAGGTCTGCTGTACCGGCCAGCCTGTGGATGGTTTTTAAGGTGGTTTTTGATTTGCCACAGTGAATGTGGGCTGGTTCCCTTATTCCACCTCGATTACATTATGTCAGCAATTGCTGTGCAAACACTGTCTCCATGTACGCGTACACCGTAATTAGTCTACCATGCAAACTTTGAGGTTACACTCGTCTGGAATGAGAGGTTCCCAGGGGGGAGAGGGAGGGGGAGGGCCACTGGGGGCTGAAGTGCACAGTAACCCTGGGTTCGGTGTATGGTGGTGGTAGGGTGAGTGGACTGCAGTAGCCTGTCGTGTACCACTGAGGGCTGCAGCAGGGACAAAGCCTCTCAGTCATTTCTAGGTCCCCAGTTAAATAAATAAATAAATAAATTACATACATACAACATACATCATACATCAATACATAAATAAATAAATAAATACATACATAAATAAATAAATAAAATGGTTGAAAGCAAGGGAAAACTACAGCCGTAATTTTTCCCGAGGGCATGCAGCTTTACAGTATGATTAAATGATGGCGTCCTCTTGGGTAAAATATTCCGGAGGTAAAATAATCCCCACCCGGGGACTACTCAAGAGGACGTCGTTATCACGAGAAATAAAACTGGCGTTCTAAGGGTTGAGGGGGGGAATGTCAGATGCCTTAATCAGGCTGGTAGGTTAGAAAATTTAAAAGGGAAAAGAGATAGATTAAAATTAGATATAGTGGGAATTAGTGAAGTTCGGTGGCAGGAGGAACAAGACTTTTGGTCAGGTGATTACTGGGTTATAAATACAAAATCAAGTAGGGGTAATGCAGGAGTAGGTTTAATAATGAATAAAAAAAATAGGAGTGCGAGTAAGCTACTACAAACAGCAGAGTGAACGCATTATTGTGGCCAAGATAGATACGAAGCCATCACCTACTACAGTAGTAAAAGTTTATATGCCAACTAGCTCTGTAGATGATGAAATGTATGATGATATAAAAGAAATTATTCAGGTAGTGAAGGGAGACGAAAATTTAATAGTCATGAGTGACTGGAATTCCACAGTAGGAAAAGGAAGAGAAAGAAACAGTAGGTGAATAGGAATGCAAGAGGAAGCCGCCTGGTAGAATTTTGCAAAGAACGTAACTTAATCATGGCTAACACTTGGTTCAAGAATCATTAAAAAAGGTTGAATACATGGAAGGGGTCTGGAGATACTGGAAGGTATCAGATAGATTATGTAATGGTAAGACAGATTCAGGAACCAGATTTTAAATTGTAAGACATTTCCAGGGGCAGATGTGGACTCTGACCACAATCTATTGGTTATGAATTGTAGATTAAAACTAAAGAAATTGTAAAAAGGTGGGAATTTAAGGAGATGGAACATGGATAAACTGAAAGAACCAGTCGTAGAGTGTTTCAGGGAGAGCATAAGGGAACAATTGACAGGAATGGGGGAAAGAAATACAGCAGAAGGAGGATGGGTGGCTTTGAGAGACGAAATAGTGAAGGTAGCAGAGGATCAAGTAGGTAAAAAGATGAGGGCTAATAGAAATCCTTGAGCAACAGAAGAGATATTGAATTTAATTGATGAAAGGAGAAAATATAAAAATGCAGTAAATGACGCGGGCAAAAAGGAATACAAACGTATCAAAAATGAGATCGACAGGAAGCGCAAAATAGCTAAGTAGGGATGGCTAGAGGTCAAATGTAAGGATTTAGAGGTGCATATCGCTACGGGTAAGATAGAATCTGCCTACAGGAAAAGTAGAGACCTTTGGAGAAAAGAGAACCACTTACATGAATATCAAGAGCTTAGATGGAAACCTAGTTCTAAGCAAAGAAGGGAAAGCAAAAAGGTTGAAGGAGTATATAGAGGGTCTATACAAGGGTGATGTTCTTGAGGACAGTATTATGGAAATTGAAGGAGGTGGTAGATGAAGATGAAATGGGAGATATGGTACTGTGTGAAGAGTTGGACAGAGCACTGAAAAACCCAAGTCGAAACAAGACCCCGGAGTAGACAACATTCCATTAGAACTACTGACAGCCTTGGGAGAGCCACTTCTGACAAAACTCTACCATCTGGTGAGCAAGATGTATGAGACAGGCGAAATACCCTCAGACTTCAAGAAGAATATAATAATTCCAATCCCAAAGAAAGCAGGCGTTGACAGATGTGAAAATTACCGAACTATCAGTTTAAGAAGTCACAGCTGCAAAATACTAACGCGAATTCTTTACAGACAAATGGAAAAACTGGTAGAAGCCGACCTCGGGGAAGATCAGTTTGGATTCCGTACAAATGTTGGAACACATGAGGCAATACTGACCTTGTGACTTATCTTAAAAGAAAGATTAAGGAAAGGCAAACCTAAGTTTCTAGCATTTGTAGACTTAGAGAAAGCCTTTGACAATGTTGACTCGAATACTCTTTCAAATTCTGAAGGTGGCAGGGGTAAAATACAGGGGCGAAAGGCTATTTACAATTTGTACAGAAACCAGATGGCAGTTATAAGAGCCGAGGGACATGAAAGGGAAGCAGTGGTTGGGAAGGGAGTGAGACAGGGTTGTAGCCTATCCCCGATGCTATTCAATCTGTATACTGAGCAAACAGTAGAGGAAACAAAAGAAAGTTCGCAGTAGGTATTAAAATCCATGGAGAAGAAATAAAAACTTTGAGGTTCGCTGATGACATTGTAATTCACTAAGAGACAGCAAAGGACTTGGAAGAGCAGTTGAACGGAATGGACAGTGTCTTGAAAGGAGGGTGTAAGATGAACATCAACAAAAGCAAAACAAGGATAATGGAATGTAGTCAGATTAAGTCGGGTGATGCTGAGGGAATTAGATTAGGATATGAGACACTTAAAGCAGTAAGGGAGTTTTGCTATTTGGGAAGCAAAATAACTGATGATGGTCGAAGTAGAGAGGATATAAAATGTAGATTGGCAATGGCAAGGAAAGAGTTTCTGAAGAAGAGAAATTTGTTAACATCGAGTACAGATTTAAGTGTCAGGAAGTCATTTCTGAAAGTATTTGTATGGAGTGTAGCCATGTATGGAAGTGAAACATGGACGATAAATAGTTTGGACAAGAAGAGAATAGAAGCTTTTGAAATGTGGTGCTACAAAAGAATGAGGAGGTACTGAATAGAATTGGGGAGAAGAGGAGTTTGTGGCACAATTTGACCAGACAAAGGGATCAGTTGGTAGGACATGTTCTGAGGCATCAAGGGATCACCAATTTAGTACTGGAGGGCAGCGTGGAGGGTAGGTAAAACTCAGAGGGAGACCAAGAGATGAATACACTAAGCAGATTCAGAAGGATGTAGGCTGCAGTAGGTACTGGGAGATGACGAATCTTGCACAGGATGAAGTAGCATGGTGAGCTGCATCAAACCAGTCTCAGGACTGAAGATAAACAACAACAACAAATAACAACATGAATAAATACATACATACATACACACGTACCATAGGCCTATTGATGTCAAAAAATATACCTAGAAGGTGATGCCGATAGAGGAAAGCCTCCCTGAGGCCAAGGTTATCAAAGGTGGAGTGATGCCTCCTGAACCCACACTGAAAGCGACTAAGGAGTTGCTTCGATTCTAGGACCCAGACAAGTCGGCAGTTTATCATCAGCTCCAAAGTCTTCCCCATGCAACTAGTAAGGGCAGCACTATGGTAACTACTTGGGCATGTATGATCTTCCCCAGGTTTTAAAAGAGGAATTAAAATTGTCTCTTGCCATGAGTTGGGGAAGTGACCTGATGCCCAAATGGCATTAAAAAGTGCAAGGATAATATTGTTGTTTCAGCTTGTGAGGTGCCACTGCATACTGTAATGGATCCCCCTGTCACCAGGGGATGTGTCATGAACCACCACCACCACCACCACCAATGCAGAATCCAGCTCCCACATGGAAAATGGCCAGTTGTAACCTTCATAGCAGGTGGACCAGAAATCCAATTTACACCTCTCAGCAACCACTCTATAGTGTTGGAAACCTGGATCCTGACTGGCTGTTGCTGTAACTGTGGCAAATCGTGCCGCCATGACAGAGCGAGGTGGCGCAGTGGTTAGCACACTGGACTCGCATTCGGGAGGACGTCGGTTCAATCCCGTTTCCAGCCATCCTGATTTAGGTTTTCCGTGATTTCCCTAAATTGTTTCAGGCAAATGCTGGGATGGTTCATTTGAAAGGGCACGGCTGATTTCCTTCCCAATCCTTCCCTAACCCAAGCTTGCACTCCGTCTTTAATGACCTCGTTGTCGACGGGACGCTAAACACTAACCACCACCACCACCACCACCACCACCACCACCACCACATGCCGCCATGGTCTGGCTAATGTCTCGCAGATTGGTTTGGAGAGTGCCGTTTCTCATTAAAGAAACCAGGGGGCACCTGCCTCCTCTCCCAGAAATTCCCCTGATCATCTCCCACACAACAGAACTTTTGATAGAACGACTGATGGTGTTCGGGAACTGTTGCCACGACCTCTTCTTGCTCTCTCAAATAATTCAGCAAAACTTTGTTCTCGCCACCCGAAAGTCTGTGTAGGTTCAAGGGTCTGCCAACTACAGAGAATATTGCAAAGCCACACAAAGTGGCCCTGATTGCAGAGCAGCATTCGGCACTCCAACAATGGACAGGTTGCCTCTTCTGTTGTCCCACAGACTGTGGGATCGATGCTGCAGCAGTGTGGAGGATAATTTTGGTAATATGATCCACCCATGCCTTGACATTCGCACAATGTTCAAACTGGGCCTACTGGCTATATGAAGTGTTCAGTCAGCTGTACCGAGCACCCATCGCAGCGGTTTCCTTTCGGGCTGCACCCTATCTGGCAGGTGAATCCAGAATGGGCAGTGATGACTTTCGTGCAAGTTATCAACCACTTCTCAGTGAGCAATGTGAGCAACAGCTGGAGAGCAAAGTGAGAGATCAATGGCAGAACGATCCAGCTGCTGTGCAGAAGTGAGTGCTTTGTCCTGTATTTAGTAATTATGCACATGATGGCACAAGAAGTCTCTTAGTTGTTCTGCCCCTGGGGAAGGTAGTTGCAGAGCCCCAAAGCACATTCTGTGCATTAAAATCACCACAGAGGATGAAGGGGCAGGGTAGCTGTGTAATAAGGTCAATTAGGGCCTCTTCATCAAGCACATCATGTAAGGACTAGTAAAGGGAACATATTGTCAATGGATGATGCATGTGCACTGATACAGCAACTGCTTGTAAAGTCTTAAGCGAGAGAGGCGATGAGTGTTAGTACTGACAAAAATACCTACACCACCTCTAACTCTCTCTCCACTCGGGTCATCCTTTTTGTGGAGAACATAGCCTCATAGCTCAGGGGTGTACGATTGATGGAAATGAGTCTCCTGGAGATACAGCTACAGTGGTCTACCCTGACATAAGAGACGGAGTTCCTCCACATGCGTCCTGAACCCCTGCAGGTTCCACTGTAGGATGGCAGCCATTTCATCGAAATGGTTTTAATTTACCCGTCTCTGCACTGCGGAGGTGAAGCACTTTTAGTGCGAGAGGGAGTGAAGGAGCTGCCTGAATCCAAAGCATCTAATTCCATGATGTCCACCTCATTAGTCAGACATGAAAGAATGATGTCTGATGGCGCTTGGGACAGCTTTTGACCTGAACATCGTGAACCTTTCCCGGCACCCTGTCCCTTCGAGGATGAGGGGGACCGAGGCCATTGAGAGGCAATCTGCGGGTTGTGTGTCGTCTTGATAATCACTACAGAACTACTGCTGGTCTTTCTGTAATGGCTGCTTGGATTGCTTTATCCTTACTTGTTTTGCCTTGGTGCAATCGATGGATTAATTAATTAATTAATTAAGAGAGTATGGGACCAAATGGGGAGGTCAACAGTTCCATGATTCCAAAGTGGGTTACATAAGAAAGAGGGTCTGCTAAAAGTGGACAGATTCAGTCAGAGGAGTCAAATTATAAAAGAATTAACATTAAACACACACAGTAAAATCATAAAAGGTGAGACCAAATGCAAAAACTGGAAAAAAAAAAGGGAGGCAGTCATGGGGTCACAGACCGTGAAGACTGCAAATGGAGTCGCAACCACAACCAACCTGCACCTGCTCCAAGACTGAAGAAGAACCTTATATCTGGAAATAAAAACCACTTTCATGGATGAAACCGAGGACCAGGTAACCATCCATGGATCATCCACTAATATTAAAGTCAAGGAAGCGGGAAGACTATACTTAGCACGAAGGGTCGAAAGAAGGGGACATGCCACCAGTATGTGAGATATCATCAGTCTGACGCCCCAACCACATTGTGGGGGTGGGTAGTTATGTAGGAGGAAGCAACGGGTGAGCAGGGTATGGCCAATGCATAAACGGCATAAAACAGTGGACTCCTTCCGAGAGGAGCTGAAAGAAGTGCCTCAAACTGCAGTAGACTCGTTGATTGTGCAGAGTTTATTAGTATGAGGAGTAGCCCTCCAGATGGCATTCCACTGTTGGGCAAAGAGAGATTTGACAGATCTGCACATCAGCAGCTGCATCCATGAAAGGAAATGGGGGGGGGGGGGGGTAAGTATCTGCTTCTCTAGCCAAATGGTAAATGGTCAGCCAAGTAATTAACTGGGAATCCCACATGACTCGGGATCCAGAGAAAGACAATTGAATAGGTGGCAAGCTCAAGGGCAGAGAGAAGGTCATGGATGGCAGAGACCAAGGGGTGACAAGAGTATCATCGGTCGATAGCTGGCAGGCAGCTCATGGAGTCAGAACAAATTAAAAAACTATGGAGGGAGGCCTGAGAAACAAAAAGGAGGGCCCTGTGAATGGCTAGAAGCTCTGCTGTAAATACACTACATGATCCTGGCAACAAATGGTGGTCAAAGCTGGTAGGAGATGCGAAAGCATACCCCACCTTATCAGTAGTCTTAGAACCATCAATGTAAAAGATGGTGGCACCCTGGAACTCTACAAGGATGGCACATACAAGATGCCAGTAAACCATAGGAGTAACAGAGACCTTAGGACCCTGGAAGAGACCGGACCTAATCTGTGGTCTACACACAGTCCAGGAGGGGGGAGGGGGGGAATAGGGGGGTATGGGAGGAAAGACACGAGGCACAGTCCAGCGAGTGCAGATGGAGAGCCTGGCAGAGGGTTGAGAGACGCATGCCAACTGGCAATCCCACCCATGGGCGGGTGTTAGGAGGAAGACACCCCTCATTGGCAAAGAGCACAGGGTACACAGGATGGTCAGAGAATTGGAGACTGTGTAAGACACAAGGGGTTAGCTCTGTTGTATGTGTAGAGGGGGAATCCCTGCTTCTGGGATGAGACTATCAACAGGACTAGTGTGAAAGGCACCAGTAGCCAGACACGCTGCTCAATGATGGACAGGGTCAAGGAGTTTCAAAGTGGAAGGAGCTGCTGAGCCCTAAATCTGGCTACCATAATCGAGTCTGTACAAAACCAGAGCATAGTAAAGATGGAGAAAAGTGGAATGGTCTGCACCCAAGATGTGTGGGCCAGGAGGTGTGGCATCCATGTCAGCTTGTAATCAAAAATAACGTCCAAGAAACGGGGCTGTGCTACAACATCGAGGAGCTGGTTGCCTAAATAAAGTTCTGGATCAGGGTGTATTGTGGGTCGATGACAAAAATGCATAACCCGGGCTTAGGAGGAGGAAAACTGGGAGCCATGGGTGGCAGCCCACACAGAGGCCCATCGGATGGCACCTTGGAGCTGGCACTCAGCAGATGCCACAGAGTGGGAGCTGCACCCAATGCAAAAATCGTCAACGTACAACGCTGTGGTAACCAGAGGCCCAACAGAGGTCACAAGCTCATTTATGGCAATGAGGAAGAGTGTGACACTTAGCACAGAAACCTATAGGATACCATTCTCCTGAATCTGAGCGCTGCTGAGTGAAGTGCCAACTCAAACCCGGAAGAGCCGGCAAGATAAAAACTCGTGAATAAAAATCAGAAGGGGACCACAGAAGCCCCAACCATGGAGGTTAACTAAAATGTGATTGCGCCAAGCCATGTCATATGCCTTATGTAGGTCAAAGAAAACTGCGACAAGGTGCCGGTGGTCAGTAAAAGCCTGTCGGATGGCTGGTTCCAATTGGAGTAAGTGGTCAGTTGGAGCTTGCCATGCCCACAAGCCACACTGATACAGTGACAAAAGGCCCCGAGATTCGAGTACTGAACATAATCTGGAATTGACCATTCTTTCAAGCAGTTTACAGAGCACATTAGTAAGGCTAATGGGGTGGTAACTGCATCGCCATTGTGACAAAAGCACCCATGAGCCAGATGTGACTGAAGACCCTGAGGAGCTGTTGCCTCTGGGGAGTCTCCAAGTGTTGAATCATCTGATTATGAATGGAATCTGGCCCTGTTGCCATCTTGTGAAGAGCTAAGAGCCTGCACCAATGCCCCTTGAGCGAAAGGTGCATTACACGGCTCAATGTGGTGTGGGATGAAATGGAGGGGAGGGGGGGGGGGGTCTGTTTAACACTGTGTTTCTGATGGAGAAAGGTAGGAGAGTAGGAAGTGGACGACATATCATCACAAAGTCTGTCACAAGGTGTTCTGCGAGGACCAGTGGATCAGTGCACAGAGCTCCTTTAAGGCTCAGATCCTGGACACTGGAGTGTTGCTGGTGGCCCAGAATGCTACGGAGCTTTGACCAAACCTGTGATAAGGAGGTATACGTCCCAAGAGAGGAAACTTAAGGTAACGAGCCTTAGCTCAGAGATGCTTAAAAGTGAGGAGGTTGGTCGGGGGGGGGGGGGGGGGGGGGTCGCTTAAATCGCTGCAGTGGTCCTGGACAGCAACTCCAACATCCTTGGTCCACCACGGTACCAGCCGATGATGAGGGAGGGCTGTGGATAGGGGGACAGCAGTGCCAGCAGCATGAAGAAGAGTGGAAGAGATGCCTTGCACAACTATATCAATGGAATTCGAGAGGATGGTGTCAAAGTTGACAGCAGACACGTATACAGGCCAATTGGCCCTGTGGAATGCCCAGTGTGGGGGCCTGTCTCCCTGGTGGCAGCAAGGGAATGATAGTGTCACTGGAAAGTGGTCACAGACACAAAGGTCATCATGGGATGAAGAATGTAGGGAAGCCACGAGGGCAGGGGAGGAGATCGTGAGATCAATAGCAGAGAAGGTGCCGTGAGCAGCAATGAAGTGGGTAGGGGAACCATCGTTGAGGGGAGACAAATCGAAGTCCAGGCTAAGTTGGTTGATTAGGATACCCCGACCTGTTTAAGTGACACTTCCCCACAGTGGGCATTGAAATCATCAAGAAGGAGAAACAGGTGCAGGAGTTGCTGGATTAAGATAGTGCAACATAAGCAAGTTGCTGACCTGGACAGAGGTAGACACTGCAATGGGTGATTGCCAGTCGTGTGCACTCTAACCACTATCACTTCGAAGGTGGTACATAGGGTGATCCAGTCACTAAGGACATTGGAGGGAACCGAAGTGCAGGCCCCCACCAGATGCTATACAACGGCCAGCATGGTTCCGACAGAATGCCCGATAACCATGGAAAGTTGGAGAGTAATCATCAAGGAAATGTGCTTCTTGGAGAACAAGACATAACACAGAATAAGAGGAGACAAGATGTTGCATCTCCGGTAGGTGACGATAGTATCCGCTGCAGTTCCACTGGATGATCGTGTGGCGCGAGTCCAAGGTAGGCATGAAGGAGCCGAGGAGGTGGTCAGGTCACTTTGTCAGTAGTTGTCACCAACAAGGTTGGGGCGACATCCATAAAAAAGATATCAGACTCAGGTTTTGAGAGAGGGGCTGGCACCTCTGGGGGCACCAGGGGTGCCTTGCTGTGAGATTTATGTTTATGTTTATGTTTCTTCTTCTCCTCCTCCTCCTCCTCCTCCTCCTCCTCCTCCTCCTCCTCCTCCTCCTCCTCCTCCTCCTCCTCCTGAGGTGGAGGAGGGCAAGACACAGGGGGAGTGTACAGGTGTTCCACGTGGCCTCGTGGTGGTGAGTTTTCTGGTCTGAGAGCTGCTGGGGCGAGTGGGAGTGGAAGACAGAGGCGGAGGAAAGAAAGTAACAGGGGCAAAAGTTGAAGATAGTGACACCAGTTTGAGTCTCTCATACTTTTCGTGAGCCTCAGCCTAAGACAGGTGATTGGTGAAGTGGAGTCTATTAACATGAAGCAGCTGGGCTCCCTGTTCATCAAAGCTTCTTCTGCCACCCAAACTAGTCCTTGATATTTTCCATGAAAAACAATGGCTTTGTGGTGGTGAAAGTGTCCCCATCCGCCCTAGTACAGACGAGGTAACAGGGAATAGCCAGGTCGACCTAAATCAGAACACCTAGAAAGGGGAAGGAGGTGGCAATGAGGAAGGAGCGGGCATGGGGAGGGAGGGGGCAGGGAGAAGCCGCTAGGGAATGAAGAATGAGCTGAAATAACTAGGGGCCCCGTGAGCACCATGCACGAACTCACAAAAGAACCGTGAGCCCCCTTGGGGTGCCTCGACATGTACATATGCAAGTACAGGTGGTGGTGGTGGTGGTTGGTTGGTTGGTTGTACACTGGACAATGTCTGCATCAAGGTGTCGACGTTAGGAACAGGTTTCTGCACCATGGAAGCATAGGAAGTGGTAAAGATGGGAAGTTTCATCACTTTATATTCCTTTTCAGCTTCAGCATAGGGGATCTGCTTGGTGACTTTTAGTTTCTGAATTTTTTGTTCCTCTGCAAGAGCAAGGCAGTCTCGGCTCCAGACACTGTGGCTCCAAGAGCAGTTAACACTGACTGCTGGAGATGAACAGTCAATCCCAGCTTCATGGGCTGCCTTCCCGCACTTCCCACAGGTCGCTTTACCCCCGCAACTCAGTGTTGTGTGACCAAAACGCTGGCATTTTGTAGCACCGCATAGGGTTAGGTACATTAGGCCTAACCCTAAGTTGGAGGAAACCTGCCATGATGTGGTCAGGCAACATTGGACAATTAAAGGTAACAATGAAGGTGGCAGTCTTCTCAATTTCTCCATTATTCCTATGCATCCTTTGCTCTACATCCACTATCCCCTGTAATGCCCATTCTTCTTTATGGATATTGACATAGCTGAACTTCATGTCATGCCATGTGGTCACACCCTTGCTAGAGTTAAGGGAATTATGCAGTTCAACAGTTATACCACATACTCGCCCAATTTTTCGGTCTTCATAAGTAGTTCCACCTGCTTTGCCCTGTTAGTATCAAGCAGTAGGTAACCATTCCACAGCCACTTAATAGACTTCAGGCTTCCAGCAAGTCCTTCCAAGGTTTTATGGATATAGAAAGGGGATACTTTTCCTTCCTGTTAATGAAAAAAAAAGACATTTTGATTTATGATTCCTTGAGCCCTGTTACTATAATTCAACTGATGCAGACTACCGGGAGGACTGGTTGTGAACACACCCAGGCACACACCCCTCCCACTGGGAGGAAAAGATGATAATTTCAAGGGTTCCATTTCAGTCCCACAAGCAGCTAGGGAAACAAGGGTCCACTCAGACAGAGCCCCACATGCCTGAGTAAGCCTTATAAAACTGAGGTGTGGCAGGTTCCCCAGAGGTTGCCCACTAATGACTGTTCCACTTCAACAACCATACATCTCATCAGCACGCACCCCACCTCGAGACTGTGGGGATTCTCATAGAGGTTTTTACTATCCTCGCAATCCGGTCATTGAAGCATGCCCAGATCTTATGGTAACTGGAGACTGGCAGCGCTTACCAGTCCACAGCTTAGGAACCACAGGTTCACCAAGCCCATACTCGGCAAACAAATGCTGAGCCTTTGAGGGCAATCACTTCAAAAATGCTGTTAATGTGTAATATGGACCAATGTTGGAAGTGACTGTCGCAAGGTATTATGGAAATGGGAGATGCATTGTTGACAGTTGAGCCATTGATCACTTAAAATCAACTGCAGCAGATGACATGTTTTGTGGCCCTGAATTTCAAGTAGTGTCCTAATCTAGCCACAATCTCAGGATGTGCAATGTATTGGAGAAAACAACGATAAACAATCTGCGGCAGAACTAAAATCACAAGTGCTTTGTTTGCTAACCTCTAGAAGTAAACAAAATAGAAAAATCTCATTATGGGGTAAAAGCAAACTAATTTCTCTGTCACTGGTTACTTGAAACCATCATCATACTGGCTACACAGACTGTTGCATTACCAATCAATGAGCAATCCTGTTTGGCAGGTGGTTTGCAATTATAGGTGACAAGCAGATTCCAAACAATAACAGAATGGCAGGAAGAAAAATAACATCAAATTAAGTCAATATGAAAGAATTAGAAATAAGAAAACTACATTTGAACCAATTAACTGATAAATGTAACAATTGCAGTCTTTTGATTAAATTGAGAAATGTAAAAAAATTTCATTGCATTTGACGAGTTTTGAACCCACGACGTTCCACATGTGAACCCCATATGCTAACTGTTTTGCCAAGTCATTATACTGCAAAAAGTTGTTATATTTGGAAAGGATCTAGTAGTCTGGCAAAGGATAATGTTTTGGATGCAACACTGAGTGCACACACTGACTGGAAAAACCAGCTACAACATGTTAAGTGTCAACTGTCAAGTAATTTTAATTGGGTTACAGCACACAAAAGATAGTGTCAATGCTGTTTTCTGTTACATGTTTCTGTGTTCCGCATATCGATCCCCTATAGATGAGTGGTTGCTTTTCCCTTATTTTACGTACTGCTCCATACAGGAATTTCCAATAATATTATGAAATAGCTACAGATTATTTTGAAAGATATGAATGAACTACACAAATGCCTGGCCACATCCAGCATTGTAAAATATTAAAATTGAACTCAAAATTACAAATACTTTTCAAATCATCAAATTTTGGTCACTTCTACATTGGGAATGTTGGGTAACAGTGTGGAGTACTCAAGCCGATATGTTAATGTGTAGAGAATTCATAGTAAGTAAAACTTACACATAAATTCAGTTATTTGTTTATATCCATGCCCAATTGTATACAAACTCAGTGAAGTGTTTACTGGCAGTTTTCGTACAACACATCATTTGTACAAATTGATTCACTGATCCATTTGTTGCTAATTTTATAAGCTATTCTCATCAAAACAAGAAGTAAGGTTGAAACTGTAATGAGCTTATCTCATCACCACAATTTCCCTGTTTTATCTCGTTTCTGCATAGCATGTCTATAACATATGTTCTGTATTTTTCAGAGAAATATTATTATTCACTTTCTCTTTTCAGCCATCTGGACTCTGCAGATTGCCACAGAGCAGCCCTTGCTCCACCAGCCTGAGGTTTTCACCTAAAATAAAATCCACACTGGTCAGCCACATCCTGCATACCGCCGCCGCCACCACCACCACCACCACCACCACCACCACCACCACCACCACCACCACCACCACCACCACCACCACGCTGTCTCAGCTACCTTGGCCACATCTCAGGCTGCCTAAACTGTCCTGCCACTCAACTTGTCATGCCAACAAATACTTACCACCACCTCTTGCCTAGTGAGCCACTCTCTTGTAATGCCACAAGCAGGCTCATGGCTCATTTCAGATTACACTCACAGAGTAGCTACAAATCAAAAAGTTTTTTTGTTGTGGTAGTTTTGATGTGTTGCAAATCTCAACAGCGCATACACTACATGCACTCAGAAGAGAAGGCTTTAGTGTCCCTTTGTATATACGAAAGCACAACCAAATGTAGCTGTCCATCTGTGTAGATGTACTTGAAATTGGGGTAGCCATGGAGTACTGAATAGAACAGGTGGCTGAGAATTGTGGGGCCTGTATTTTTCTTAGGATCATGGAAGTTATCCACCTGAATCACAGGACTGGGTACACATCACTGGAAGTGCTGAGAGGGAACTATGCATACAGACAAAAAGAGAAGTTTGAGGTTCTTACACAGATTATATAATCATACCCCAACTGGTCTACCCATTCTTGGGTGTTTCTTGAACAGGCTGAACAGTTGGCTGAAGCACAGTATCATGGATGGGTATGCATCTGACACATTAGGAGTGCACAGTTTGCCAGAAGTTGCTAGTGTCCAACCGTCAGAGGTGGGATACGAGCTTCCGCCAGGAGGCAGTCTCTGGGGCTTGTATGGAAGGCTCCAGTTGCTAATCTCACACCACTGTAGAGGACAGACGAACAAGCTCAGTACTGATGGTGCTGCTGATCTGCAACACGTCAATAGTCCAAGTACAATAATATCAAAGCTTTGTAGAATCATAGAAAAACTGTGTGATTAGCTCTCCAGGTGGTGTTACTGAGAAATCAGAGGGTATTAAGTTTCCTAATGCAATTTGCTTTTGGCTGGCGTACATGTGGTAATAAGGTTAACTTATTGTCATGTAAAATTTGGAATTTTCAACCCCATCAAGAAACTGGTTATTTTGGTTAAGTTCTAGGTAAGGACACACAGTTATGAGTTGACAAAAGTGTACGACAGAAGTTTTCTCTAGAGAAAATCCATATCCATGACTCAGGGCTCAAGTTTTTCTGCTTTCTATGTGCCTACCCAAAGACAGCTCTCTGCACTGCACAATGATTTAGAACTATAATACAGGCAAAGGTTGATCATATATAATGAGTTTTAGGGGTCCATGGCAGTGACTATACGATCAATTGCAATGGCAAAAAATATTATGCTCTAAGCCAATTTCTGAGAGCCTATTTTCCTATAAATTTTGGCTTCTATGGGTCAAACCTATCTGGACCTGGAACAGTCTGAGGGATACAAGATTCTGTATAAAAATGGGTAAGTAACACTTGAAACCTCCACCTATGCAGTATAAGCAGGATGTGATAGCATCCTGCCTTCTGCAGATCAAAGAACACAGTGATCAAGTGTTGACAATGTGCGAAAGCATGGAAGACAATTGGTTTGTGGAGGACCAGAATGCCTGAAAGCCACTCTGAAATTGGGATAAACGGCTTCTGGCTTCCATGCACATCCACAGTTTTTGGTTGGTCATTCTTTCAAATGATTTACACAGCTCATTCATTAAAGAGTCTGATTAATAATTAGTCAAAATTGGAGGATGTTTCCCCAATTTTAGGACAGGAACAACAATACTCTCCCACTATTTGGAGGGAAATTCCCTTGCCCATCAAATACGATTAAAACACATGGATGTGTTTTATGCTGGCATAGTTAAGGTGTTTAAGCATCTGATTGTGAATTTTATCATGTCTAGGGGCTGTGCCTCAACACACTGCTAAAGCACTGTGGCACTCCCATTCCCTAAATGGAACACTGCACGATTCGAGGCTAAGCACAGAGGAGGACAAGTAGTTTTGCTCTGCCAGGTATTTATGAGTCAAGAAATAATGGTTGTAGATACTGAATGCAGACACATTGGCAAAGTGAGCTGCAAAACCTTCAACAATGCCTGAGGGACCTGTACAGATGTTGCCATTGAAGGATATACCAGGACTCCTGGGGATGGTTGGTGGCTACAGAGACAGAGTTTTATGGGCTCCCACAGATTATACACGCTATTTGCAATGCTCTTGCTTTCTCTTTTTAATAAAAAGGTTTACATCCACTCTAAGACTCTCTTGTATGCTTTAAATCTTCCCTGGAAGAATCCAAAGTGTGTTGAAGTGCCACTCTCCACTGCCTTAGCTGCAGCTAATTCTTCTGACAACAGTGGTACAAATTTCTGGTGGGGGGGATTGCTTCCACAGTATGGATAATCATGTCAAAAGTATCTTATGCCTTTTCTTCAATGGGGCTGCAAATTTTAATATCTATGGCACACTATGTAACATAAACCATACTGAAATGTGCTGCAGCTCCAGTGGTAAGTAGGCCTACTTCCAATCCCGAAATTAATTTTTTTTATTACTTTACCACTGCTAGACGTGTTTATGTTGCTCCCACAGAGGACTGTCAGTGTTCAAATCTCTCTGAAGAAGCATGGAGGCAGATGGTCCACTAGCTACAACAGTTTGTGATACATTTTCTGTCTGTCAGTAGATATATATTAAATACTGTTATCTTAACTGTCAGGTGGACACTGCCAAAGCTTCTAATGCAGTCTTTAGAGGCACCTGGTCACTGAAAGTGTCAGCTCGTATGAGCGTCCACGTTTCCCCAGATGCATTTTTGGCAATCGTGTGAATTTAATGGTAGAATTCATAATTTTTATTACTAGGGAGTTTAGTTTCTGAGAAACATGGCTCCTGAGTTACCACACTGACTGCAGAATGATTATCCTTTAGTTTGTGGAGTTCTTCCAGGTGGTAATTGTAGGCATTGAAGCTCCACTGCAAGAACATCAGATTTGGATCTCTGAAAGCAGTGAAGGGGAAACAGGATTACGAATTCCTTTGCTGTTGATTATTGCTCCATCTGGATGTATTGTTTTGCATCTGTGCTCGAAGGCTGAACTTCAGGGGAAATGGGGGATAGATTGACTGGAACAGCAGAATCTGGTTTCAATTTCTGTTGGGAGGAAGGGGGGGGGGGGGGGGGGTATTGTCATTGCATCCATAGGAAATCTGAAGAGATTCTCTCTGGTTTCCGGTGGCTATCTGAGTTGGTGAAGACTGCCAGTCTTGCTAGCGAGATGAAAGCAAAGCTCACTATCTGCAGCATCGTCAACAGGACCTATTGCGGACCTTTGGTGCAGAGCCAAGTCGAGGGTCCGAATCAGAGACTCAGATGGTTCTGCGACTGTGCAGGCTACAAATCTCTCGACTTGTGCCATAGAGTGGTGGGGTTTCGGGTTCCACTAAGTAGATCAGGTGTCCACTGCACACAGGAGGTGGCTAAACGGGTAGCAAGGGCTGTGTGGTATGGACTGGGCAGCTTTTTATGTTAGACAGTCATGGGAAAGATAAAAAAAAGGGCTCCAGTCTCAAATGGTACAGAGCAATGAAACGATGAGAATAGACCAAGCAGCAGTCGGTTTTGTAGTTGTAAATTGTTGTAGCTCTGTTGGAAAAGTACCAGAGCTTCAAGCACTTATACAAAGCACTTAAGCTGAAATCATTATAAGAACAGAAAGCTGGCTAAAGCCAAAGATAAATTCTGCAGAAATTTTTACAGAGGCACAAACCATGTTCAGAAAGAATAGATTAAATAAAGTAAGTGGTGGTGAGTTTGTGTCAGTTGGTAGTAGTTTATCTTGTAGTGAAGTTGAAATAGTTCCTGCAAATTACTATGGGTAGAGGTTATACTCAACAGCTGTACCAAAATAATAATTGACTCCTTCTACAGACACCCCTGACTCAGATGATGTAATAGCTGAACAGTTCAAAGGAAACTTTGATCTCATTACAAGTAAGTACCCCCACTAATACAGCTATAATTGGTGGAGACTTCAATCTAC
Organism: Schistocerca gregaria; assembly: GCF_023897955.1. Classification (NCBI taxonomy): domain Eukaryota; kingdom Metazoa; phylum Arthropoda; class Insecta; order Orthoptera; family Acrididae; genus Schistocerca; species Schistocerca gregaria. The sequence continues at coordinate 727,844,788 of NC_064931.1, forward strand.
CTTCGATTTGTTGGCGAAAATACATGATCAAAGCCGGTGGTAGACAGAAAACATCTTCCGAAGTTGTACTAAATGCTTTCTCTGAGAATTACTTTGAACAATTAGTTCATCAGTCCACACAAATTGTAAACTGTTGCGAAAACACACTTGACCTCTTAGCCAAAAATAATCCTGATCTAATAGAGGGCGTCATGACAGATACTGGGATTAGCAAACACAAGGTCAGTGTATCAAGGCTCAACACTATATCGACCAAAACCACTGAAAATAAACAAAATATATCTACTTAAAACAGCAGATAAAAATTCTGCTTGATGCCTTCCTAAGAGAGAGTCTCCATTCCTTCCAAGCTAATTACGTAAGTGTAGATAAGATATGACTCAAATTCAAAGATACAGTATCAACAGCAATAGATAGATTCATACCGCATAAGTTAATAAGAGAGGGGACTGATTCACCATGGTATGCAAAACACATTTGAACACTGTTGCAGACGCAACGAAAAAAAGCACACCAAATTCAGAAGAACACAAAATCCCCAAGACCGGCTAACTTTCACGGAAGCTCGAAATCTACTGCGGACGTCAATGCGAGATGCTTTTAATAGTTTCCACAATGAAACATTGTCTCAAAATATGGTAGAAAACCCAAAGAGATTCTGGTTGTATGTAAAGTACACCAGTGGCAAAAAACAGTCAATAACATCATTGCATGATAGCAATGGAAATGTTACCGATGACGCTGCCACTAAAGCAGAGTTACTAAATGCAGTTTTCCGTAACTCCTTCACGAAGTACATACTCCCGAATTCGGATCCAGAACAGCTGTTAGCATGAGTGACATAAAAGTAGGTATCTTAGGTGTTGAGAAAAAACTCAAATCATTTAAAAAAGGAAAGTCTTCTGGTCCAGATGATATACCGATCAGGTTCCTTTCAGAGTATGCAGACACAATAGAGCCTTTCTTAGCCATCATATACAACCACTCACTTGACAAAAGGTCTGTTCCTGATGACTGGAAAGTAGCACAGGTCACACCAATATTCAAGAAAGGAAATAGGAGTAACCCATTGAATTACAGACCCATATCACTAACCTCAATTTGCAGTAGGATTTTGGAGCATATACTGTATTCAAACATCATGCATCACATTCATACATGCATCACATTCAGAAAATATTGATCTTGGGCAACACAGATAGCTCTTTATTCCCATGAAGTTATGAGTGCTGTCGACAAGGGATCTGAGATCGATCCCATATTCCTAGATTTCCAGAAGGCTTTTGATACCGTTCCTCACAAGCGACTATTAAATCATGTGCATATGGAGTATCGTCTCAGTTGTGTGACTGGATTCATGATTTCCTCTCAGAGAGGTCACAGTTTGTAGTGACAGACGGTAAATCATCGAGTAGAACAGAAGTGATATCTGGCATTCCGCAAGGTAGTGTCACAGACACTCAGCTGTTCCTGATTTATATAAATGATCTAAGTGATAATCTGAGCAGCCCCATTAGACTGTTTGCAGATGACACTGTAATTTACCATTTAGTAAAATCATCAGACGATCAATTCCAATTACAAAATTATCTAGAGAGAATTTCTGTATGGTGTGAAGAGTAGCAATTAGCACTAAACAAAGGAAAGTGCGATGTCATCCACATGGGTACTAAAAGAAATCTGATAAATTTTGGGTATACGATAAATCGCACAAATCTAAGGGCTGTCGATTCGACAAAATACCTAGGAATTACAATTACGAGCAACTTAAATTGGAAAGACCACATAAATATTATTGTGGGGAAGATGAAACAAAGACTGCGCTTTGTTGGCAGAACACTTAGAAGATGCGACAAACCCACTAAAGATAGAGCCTAAATTACACCTGTCCATCCTCTGCTGGAATATTGCTGCGTGGTATGGGATCCTTACCAGGTAGGATTGATGGAGGACATCGAAAAAGTGTAAGAAGGGCAGCTCATTTTGTGTTATTGTGCAATAGAGGTGAGAGTGTCACTGAAATGACATGTGAGTTGGAGTGGCAGTCACTGAAACAAAGGTGGTTTTCTTTGCGGCGAGATCTATTTACAAAATTTCGATCACCAACTTTCTCTTCTAAATGCGTAAATATTTTGTTGACCCCCACCTATGTAGGGAGAAATGATCATCATAATAAAATAAGAGAAATCAGAGCTCAAAAAGAAAGGTTTAGGTATTCCTTTTCCCCCCACGCACCATTCGAGACAGGAATGGTAGAGAAGTAGTATGAAAATGGTTCGATAAACCCTCTGCCAGGCACTTAAGTGTGAATTGCAGAGTAACCATGCAGATGTAGATGTTTTGTTTTAGGGTACAAAAACAACTAGAGTCAAACGCGCCTATGTCAGAACCATAGAACATGAAGATGAAAAATGAGTTAAAAGCAACAACATGTTAAGCGTAATCAATGGAAAGAAAGGCAACTAAAAACAGGGACTTCAAGAAAGGTCCATAAAATACACCACAGAGACAACAGAAGTCCTGAACTAAAGATTAAATGTCCTTCGCCATATTGGTACGATGGATAAAAAGTGAAACGCAGTCAACAGCCCTCGCATCGTTCACTAAAACTGCCGATACCTCACACGGCAAACGTAAATGAGAACATAAGTGGTTAAAACAAAGGACATTCTGTTAGGAAATGGTGAACCATGAAAGACTGACCACAATGAGCGCAAAGTGGTGGGGGATTACCACTTAAATGGTGATGGCTAAGAATACAGCACCCAATATGCAACCTAGCTAAAATAATTATCTTGCAGCGAGAGGGCTGGGAGGTCAACCCATCGTCTGGGAGAAGTTTAATTGTCCTGAGCTTGTTCCCACGAAGGGAGGGCCAGTGGTGATACCAAAGTGACACCATATGCTGACAGACAGCAACACAGATATCACTGGAGTGAATGGAAGAACTGGTGGGCCAAGGTACAAGGACTGCAACCTGGGCAGCAGCATCAGCAACCTCGTTTCCCAACAGACCGATGTGACAGGGACCCGCATAAACATAACAGTGGCTCCATCGAGAGTGAGCAAGTGAAAGTTTCCCTGGACCCATTGCAGTAAGGGATGGATGGTGTACAGCACACAGAGGTTCTGAAGGGCACACAGAGTCTGAGCAGATTACAGAATTGGAAAGCCTGTGTCACCATATGTACTGCTTGGCCCGATACAGGGTGAAGAGTTCTACTGCAAATACTGAGCAGTGTTCCAGAAGCAGATACCAAAAATTGTTTGTGCCAATGATGAAAGCACACCAGACACTGTGGTCAGTCCAAGCACCATCAGTGCACACAAAGGTACACTTTCAAAGTTCCGTGCAAAGGTCAGGAAACTTATAGCGACAGAGTGAGTCTGGAGTAGATTCCTTAGGAAGCGAATGAAGTCCAAGGTGAACACGGGCTGGCACATGAAGCCAAAGAGGTCACTGCATCCATGGTATTTTTGATGAAACCTTGGGTCTTTCTAAGTGACACTCACATATGGGAGCTCAGCGTTCGTTTGCTGAATATGAGTTGAATATTAGCTGGTGACAGGTGAGATCCACCAGTCCTTTAGCTGTAAGCTCAGAGTGTGCTTTAGTGACCACCATGTGATTGGAACACTATCACAGGGAATGGGAATCTTGGCTTAACCAACTGGATCAAGAGGATGGTAAAAACCTCAATCTGAAAGTGTGCTGCAGACTGATTAGATGAACAGCTGTTGAGGCAGAACATCTGGCGAACCTCTGCTGCACCTCAATTGCATAAGCCTTATCCATTCATGTGGGGCCCTGTCTATGTGGACGCTTACTACTCTAAATGCTCACGTGACTTTCACATATCTTAAATCATTTTCTCTGCTCCTAGTAGTTTTGGTGGTCTATTGGACAGCATTACCATCCAGACCCCACAGAGATCTCGTGTGAATAGTCCACCTGAGGCATCCAAATATCAGTGTAAGCAGTACTTGTACAGACTACATCCCCAGTATATAATGTGTGTTGTTAGAAATGCTTAAGGTTCACTGCTTTCGTATGGTATCATATTCTGAGGTAATTCATCGTTGAGTAGAAAAGTATTCATTGCTCAAAAACAAGTAATCAGAATAATTGCTGGAGCCCACCCATGGTCATCTTGCAGACATCTATTTAAGGATCTAGGGATCCTCACAGTAACCTCACATTATATAAATTCACTTATGAAATTTGTGGTTAATAATCCAACCCAGTTCAAAAGTAACAGCAGTGTGCATAGCTATAACACCAGGAGAAAGGATGATCTTCACTATGCAGGGTTAAATCTGACTTTGGCACAGAAAGGGGTAAATTATGCTGCCACAAAAGTCTTTGTTCACCTACCAAACAGCATCAAAAGCCTGACAGATAGTCAACCAACATTTAAAAATAAATTAAAAGAATTTCTAGATGACAACTCCTACTCATTGGCTGAATTTTTAGATATAAATTAAGGGAGGGGAAAAAACTAACTTAAGCATTAGTGTCATGCAATATTTTGTGTAATGTAATATCTTGTACAGACATCTTTCATTAACCTGACACGTTCCAAATCATTACAAAGTGTCGTATTCATGATCTATGGAACAAGTATTAATCTAATCTAATCTATTCCTGTGATGGATCAGACAATGACAATACTATCAACTGTCTAGATGCCAATGTCTGCCTGAGGGAACCAGCAAGTCTGAAGTATATCTCCCCCCCCCCCCCCCCCCCCCCCCCATACACCAATCTTTCCATCACAGCATAATGATAGAGGAAAACCTCACCATTTAGTTGACTTCAATACTTCAGAGGAACTTTAATGAGTTCAGGACACATGAAGGAACAACACATATTAGCTCACGATAGCTCGATGTGTATCACCCTTCAAGACATTTTAAATTCTGACACCCCAGAGCAATGTGGCTACATTCTCCACAAAAAGGACGATTTTAGTGGAGAGAGCACTTAAGGACGAGTTGCTATGCTCGTAAAAAAAGGCTACCACTCCTCACTTTTCTCCCTCACAATTACCTTACAAGCAGTTGCTGTTCCCCTCTACCTGCCCCCACTTGAAGTGCTAAGATAAAGCATCTCTTCATTAACTTCTTATTCAGCACCACCAACACTTTCCTCCTCCAATGTGATTTCAACACACACCTGTCCCAGGACTAGAGCAAATGAGAGTCTTCCCATGTCCTCATTGCATATTTGTTTAGCATGAGGTAAAGCATACACTTCAGCACTGCAACAGGGCCATTCACAGCTGTCTATCTTCCCTATCTTTTGATATGCTCTCTGGCTCCCACACACAGTACTCAATGGAGAGTGGTTGCATCCAAGTGATCACTTCCCAATCTAGATTCATCTGCCTGACAAAATGGTGGGAAAAAAAAGAGAAGCCACCACAATGGGTGCTCAATAATGCAGACTCAACACTTTACAGCCAATTTGCTTTTTTTTTTTTTTTTTTTTTTTTTTTTTTGTAGTTTTAGGGCGCACAACTACAATGGTCATTAGCGCCCTGACTAATTTAGGAATGTACCGCGAGGCACAAGGTTAAAACAGCAACTAAAAGGGACAACACTATGAAAGACGTATTAACAGACATAGGATTAAAAAACTACAGCATAATCAAAAGTCCTTAGACAGGTGTGTCAAGCTGATAAAACGAAGAACGCGAGCAGCAGCTCCTGGGTCATCCGCTAAAATGGCATCCAGAGGACATGGCAGGCCAAGATCAAGATGCAGCGTAGTAAAATCCGGACAGGATGTTAAAATGTGGCGGACCGTCAGCAATTGCCCACATGGACAGAACGGCACCGGCGCTGCTGTCAGCAGATGGCGACGGCTGAACTGGCAGTGTCCAATTCGTAGCCGGGCCAAAACGACCTCCTCCCGCTGAGAAGGACGTGAGGAGGACGTCCAAGCTACGGGAAGAGGTTTCAAGGCCTGAAGCTTGTTGTCCCGAAGTGCATCCCAATCGGCATGTCACAGCGATAAAATGCGCCGACAAATGACCGTGCTACAATCTGATGAAGGGACACAACATGAAGCCTTCCGAGGCTGGAGGACCGCAGCCTTGGCCGCGGCATCTGCAGCTTCGTTCCCAGGGATACCGACATGGCCATGAACCCACATGACGCTAACTGGAGACCCGTCATCCACCAGCTGCTGAAGAGAGCGTTGGATCCGGTGCACGAAAGGGTGAACCGGATACGGATCACTGAGGCTCTGGATGGCGCTCAGAGAATCGGAGCAGATGACATAAGCAGTATGTCGGTGGCGACAGACGTAAAGAACAGCCTGGTAGAGGGCAAAGAGCTCAGCTGTGAAGACCGAACAATGGCCATGTAGCGGTATTTGAAACTTTGTGCCCCGACAATAAAAGAACACCCGACCCCGTCATTGGTCTTAGAGCCATCTCTATAAATGAAGGTCATATTAATGAACTTCAAACGAAGTTCGACAAAACGGGAGTGGTATACTGAACCGTGGGTAACCTCCTTTGGGAGTGAGCGGAGGTCAAGGTGAACGCGAACCTGAGCCTGGAGCCAAGCTGGCGTGTGGTTCTCGCCCACTCTAAAGGTTGCAGCGAGTGAAAAATCAAGGTGTTGAAGGAGGCGACGAAAGCGAACTCCAGGGGGTAGCAGGGCAGAGACATACAACCCGTACTGACGGTCGAGAGAGTCGTCAAAAAAGGAACGATACGATGGGTGGTCGGGCATTGACAGAAGCCGACAGGCGTAACGACAAAGCAGCATATCGCGCCGGTAGGTGAGTGGCAATTCACCGGTTTCAGCATGAAGACTCTCGACGGGACTAGTATAAAACGCTCCGATCGCAAGCCGTAAACCCCGATGTTGTATGCAGTTGAGGCGGCGTAAGATGGACGGCCGTGCAGAGGAGTATACAAAGCACCCATAATCAAGCTTGGAACAGACGATCGACCGATATAGGCAAAGTAGGACGGTTCGATCCGCTCCCCACGACGTGCCACTGAGAACACGGAGGACATTTAGAGAACAGGTACAACAGGCAGCCAAATATGACATGTGGAGACCAACTAAGTTTCCTGTCAAATGTAAGACCTAAAAATTTTGTTGTCTCCACGAATGGGAGAGCAATGGGGCCGAGTCGGAAGGATGGTAGGAGAAACTCTTTGTAGCGCCAGAAGTTAATACAGACCGTTTTCTCGGCAGAAAAACGGAAGCCATTGGTGACACTCTAGGAGTAAAGACAGTCAAGAGAACGGTGAAGACAGGGCTCCAGGAAACATGTACGCTGCGCGCTGCAATAGATGGTAAAATCGTCCACGAAAAGGGAGCCTGATACATCATCTGAGAGGCAATCCATTGTTGGATTGATCGCTATGGCGAAGAAAGCGACGCTCAAAACGGAGCCCTGTGGCACCCCATTTTCCTGGCGAAAGGTGTCTGACAGGACAGAACCCACACGTACCCTGAACTGTCGATCCATTAAAAAGGAACGAATAAAAAGAGGGAGGCGACCGTGAAAGCCCCATGAAAGCATGGTGCGGAGAATGCCCGCCCTCCAACAGGTGTCGCAAGCCTTCTCCAAATCAAAGAACACAGCCGCGGTTGGGCGCTTCCGCAAGAAGTTATTCATAATGAAGGTCGACAAGGTAACCAGACGGTCAACAGCAGAGCAGCACCTACGAAATCCACATTGTACATTGGTAAGTAGGAGTCGAGATTCGAGATTCGAGCAGCCAAACCAACCGACAAGTGCATTTTCGAGTTCCCGCATGGTGAATGGGGCATTTTAGTTTTCACAATTCGAGGGGTGGAAATTAGGTGGCCGAGCCTCCTCTGCCTGTTTTCGGGGGAGGAAGTCAGGGGGGTAATGAGTGGAGCTTCAAACCTCTGCGAAAAAGCAGACCGTCCAGCCAGAAACTTGTGAGTGGACCTTAGTGCCAGATAGCCGGCGCAGGCTACCCCAGACAACAGAAGGAGTAGTAAAACTGTTGAAGGTGCTTGTGAAAGCAGCCCAGCTGGCTTTCTTTAAAAATACGACGACACCGCGCACGTAATCGTCTATAATTGATACAATTCGCCACTGTAGGGTGGCATTTAAAGGTGCGTAAAGCACGTCGACGAGCACATAAGACGTCTCTACATGCTGCGGTCCACCAGGGGACCGGTACGCGGCGTGGAGAAGAAGTAGTGTGAGGGATGGAATATTCAGCAGCAATGAGAATGTCGACCGTGAGGTGTGCGGCCTGACTACCGCAGCTTGTGAAGGTTTGATCTTGAAAGGTCGCCCTGGAAGTGAAGAGCCCCCAGTCTGCTTTGGAGATGTTCCAACTAGTTGAGTACGGAGAGTGGGTATGATGCAGGAGATGGATAACACACGGGAAGTGGTCGCTCAAATATGTATCAGAAAGCGCATACCACTCAAACCGTCGTGCAAGTTGGGTAGTACATACAGAGAGGTCTAAATGGGAATAGGTGTGAGAGGTGTCTGAAAGGAAAGTAGGGGCGCCAGTATTGAGGCAGACAAGATTGAGCTGGTTGAAAACGTCTGCTAACAGGGAGCCCCTCGGACAGGATGCTGGAGAGCCCCAAAGAGGATGGTGTATATTGAAGTCTCCAGTTAACAAAAATGGTGCAGGGAGCTGAGCAATAATTTGCAGCATGTCTGCACTGGTAACAGCAGACGACGATGGAGTGTAAACAGTACAAATGGAAAATGTAAAAGTGGGGAGAGTAATGCGGACGGCAACTGCCTGCAGGCCGGTGTGCAATGTGATGGGATCATAGTAGATATCATCCCGGACCAGCAACATAACCCCTCCATGAGCCGGAATACCTGCCACAGGGGGTAAGTCAAAACGCACAGAGGTTTAGTGTGCCAAGGCAATTTGATCGCATGGGCGTAGCTTCGTTTCCTGGAAGGCTACGACGAGCGGAGCAGCAATTTAAAGTCCTCTCGGTTGGACCGAATGCTGCGAATATTCCAGTGAATAAGTGCCATCGTGAGAAGAAGAAGATGCAAGAAGGGGTCATCTAGAAGGGCGCTGAGGGCCCGGCTTCGAGCGAGCACTGCCGCCGCTAGCAGGAGGCGGACAGTCATCGTCCATTTGTTCTATAGGTTCATCGGCCATCTTGTGAAGATGGCCGGGAGGGGGAGCTTCCTCCGCTGGTGAACGGCCAGATGTCGGCTACCAGCGGTGCGGCCAGGCGAAACGGACGACGGCCTGGGGCGGCAACCGCTGGGGGGGCGCAGGAGGAGAAATGCGCCGTGGTGGGGAAGGAGAACTGTGTTTCCTATGAGCCTTCTTGGAAGGCTGCTTCATGGAAGGATTGGTCGATGGCTGAGGGTTCGAGGTACGTAGAAGGTCTGCACGAGACGGTTCTTTCTTGAAGGCCCGTGCTTCTGACTTCTGGGTCTTCGTCCTGGCAGAAGCTGATAAAGGTGCTTGTGTCGGAGGGGCGACGGGAGGAAGAGGAGACATCGACCGGGCGATCTTAGCACTGGCCGAACGAACGACCGTAGTGCTGAAGGTCAGATCGCATGTCTGCGTCGCCACCTCCCTGGTAGTCCGAGGAGAGGCGAGGACAGTACTGTACTTCCCCGCTGGGAGTAAGGTGGACTTCCTACTAGCGAATAGCTTGCGGGCAGCCGAGGTGGAGACTTTCTCTTTGACCCGAATTTCTTGGATACAGCGTTCTTCCTTGTAGACGGGACAGTCGCGGAAGGACGCTGCATAGTCACCGCGACAGTTCACACAACGAGGAGACGGAGGTGGACAGTCACCCTCATGGGCATCCCTGCCACAAGTCACACATGTAGCCGCATTGGAACAAGAATGGCGAGTGTGCTTAAAACGCTGACACTGGTAGCAGCGCGTAGGTGTCGGGACATAGGGGCGAACAGAAATAGCCTCGTAGCCCGCCTTGATGCGTGACGGCAGCTGAACACTATCAAAGGTCAAGGAAAGTGTCCGGGTCGGTACAAGGTCATTGTTGACCTTTTTCATGACCCTATGGACAGCCGTCATGCCCTGCTCAGCGAGGAAAGACTGAATCTCCTCGTCAGTCAATCCGTCGAGTGATCTAGTATAGACCACACCACGAGACGAATTCAAAGTGCGGTGAGCCTCCACCCGGACAGGGAACGTGTACAGGAGTGTGGCCCGAAGCAGTTTTTGTGCCTGAAAGGCGCTCTCAGTTTCTAGTAACAAGGTACCATTACGCAACCTGGTACAAGACTTGACAGATCCGGCTATGGCACCTACGCCCTTCTGGATAACGAAAGGGTTGACAGATGAAAAATCCTTTCCGTCCTCAGATCGAGAAACTACGAGGAACTGTGGGGCAGGCGGTAGTACTTTTGTCACTGGTGGCTGGTCAAGTTTCCGTTTGTGGGCAGAAGTCGAGAGAGAAAAAGAAGAAAAATCCATTGCGGAGGAATCCCCCATGATTGCCAGCATCTCCGATGGCGCGCTCCTTCCTTGCCCTCTCAGAGGGCACTCCCGCCTTAGGTGATTGTTCACACCTCCCGAGAAACGGACGGAGGGACCAATCGGCATGGTCGGAAGGTGTCAGCTCAGGCAATCACCCCTCCCTGGGCCTGGCCTTTACCAGGGGGTACGTGCGTGCCTTACTTGTCTACCCAGGGCGGGGAATTACACGTTACCCCGTCACCGGCTACGCGTGCGAACGCGTGGGTCGGCCTTCAGGCACGCACAGGGAGGAAGGAAGAAGAGGAAAAAGAAAGGACAGAGGGAAAGAAAGGATATACTGTCTCAAACGCCGAAGTGGAGACCAGATAAGGAGAAGAAGGCAAGGAGAAGGGTAAGTAAAACAGTGAGTTGGAGAAGAACAAAGAAAGGAACCAACCAAAGGAAGCAAGAAACCAAAAGAAGTGTAAAACCAAAATGAACGCAAATATAGGTCGTGAAACCGTCCGTCTCCGGACGCAGGCGCTAATTACCCCCTTGAGGGGGAGGGACTCCTTTTAGTCGCCTCTTACGACAGGCAGGAATACCTCGGGCCTATTCTAACCCCCGGACCCACAGGGGGGCCAATTTGCAGTGTTTAAACACTGTAACAACATACGGAATGGGTGGATCATATTACCAAACTGCTCCACCACACCATTGAATCATCTATTCCACTGTCTCCAGGCCAGCTCAGCTGAAAAGGTGGACTGTCTGACAAATGCCACTCTGCAATCAGGACCAGGTGAGCAGCTCTGGGTAAGGTTCCAAGTGCCAGCCAACTGCAGAGAACCTCACAGACTTTTGGATAGTGAGGGCAAAATGTTACTGAATTATTACACACACTGGAAAGAGGTAGTGGTGACTGTTCATTACCACCATATACTGTTCCACTAAAATTACAGTAATATGGAAGACCATCAGAAGGATTTCTGGGAGGGTAGTGCCCAGTGGCTGCTGTAATGGGGAACCGAAGTCTCCAGACCAAGCCGTAGGACATTGCCCAGACTATGGAAACCTATTTTGCCCCAGTTACTGCCACTACCAGTCAGGATTCAGCCTTTCAACGCTACAGAGGGACAGTTGGGATATCAGTTCAACCAGTGGTGAATACAACTGCCCTGCACCACGTGGGAACCACATTCTGGATTATTTGAAGATTGTGACATATCAACTGGTTATGATAGGGTCTATTATAGTACGTTACAGCATCTCCTTGCTTTTTTTAACCTGTAGCAAGAGACAGTTTTAACTCCTCTTTTAAAATGTGGGACAAACTGCACATACCCAAGTAGCTATCATAGCGGTGCCCTCTCTAGCTGTTAGGGAAAGACCTTTGAGCAGATGGTCAGTCAATGCCTTGTCAGTATCATAGAATCCAGGCAGCTCTCTGGCTGCTTGAAGTGTGGGTTCAGGAGATATCCCTCTGCCATTCATAACCTGGCCCTCCTGAAAGCAACTATACAACAGGCTTTCCTGCACATCACTTAGTAAGTATGTGTTTTGACATCAGGAAGGTCTACGATACTACTTTAAGACATTATCTCGGGCAGCTCCATGAATGTATTTTTTGAGGTTGTTTTGCTTTTTCTTTCTTTCCTTTTCAGGGCATAAAGACAACTGGGGTTATAGGTGACCACATCATAACCTTAGACTGCCTATGAGGAAAAGGAGTTAAAAGCAACTACACCTGAAGGCCAACCAAGAGAAGGAAAGAACTAAAAACAAGAACTTCCTTTGGAGAAAAGTCCATAAAATAAGCCATAGAGACAGCAAAGATCCCGAATCGAAGGTTAAATGTCCTTTGCCATATTGCTATGACAGATAAAAAGTAAAATGCGCTCAATAGGCGAGGTGGTGTTAGCTAAAACGACCAGTAACTTAGCTGGCAAACATACTCTAGAATGTAAGCGGTTAAAAAAAAAGGAGAGAGAGAGAGAGAGAGAGAGAGAGAGAGAGAGAGAGAGAGAGAGAGAGAGAGAGATGAAGAAGAAGAAGAAGATGTTTAGTCAGGAAATGGCAAACCATAAAAAGTTGACAATGAGCATGTAGCAATAGGGGATGGCTAGAAAGTCTCCTTGCAGCAAAAGGGCTGAGAGGTGGTCAGCTAAGCAGCTGCAAGAGGTTTAATTCCATAGAGTTTGTTCATGAGAAGAAAAGACCAGTGGTAATGCCAAAGTGACACCACCTGCCAACAGACAGCAACACTGAGATCATCCAAAGGAATGAAAGAGCTAGCAGGCCAAAGGAGGAGAACTGCAGCCTTGGTAGCACCATCAGTCACCTCATTTCCCAGCAGACCAGGAACCCGCACAAACATCAGAATGGCTCTCTCAACAGCAAGCAACTGTGAGCTTCATTGGACTCGTTGTACTAACAGATGGACTGTGTACAGCATACAGCGGTTCTGAAGGGCACCAAGAGTATCTGAGCATATGATACAATTAAAAAGACTGTGTCACTGGATGTACTGGGTGGCCTGATAGAGGGCGTAGAGTTCTGCTGTAAATATTAAGCAGTGTTCTGGAAACCGATACTGAAAATTGTCAGTGCCAATGACAAAGGTACACCCAACACGACAGTCATTTTTAGAGCTATCAGTGCACATAAAGGTGCTATTGCTACACTGCATGCAAAGATCGAGAAACTAACAGCAATAGATCAGATTTGTAGTAGTTACCTTTGCAAGCAAATGAAGTCTAATATTAACACAGGCCGCCGCATGAAGCTAAAGTGGTGTAAGGTTCACACCCACTGGGAATGTGGCAGGTAGCACGAAGTTAAGCTGCCAGAGCAGTAGCCGAAAGTGAAGTCCGACAGGCAACAGAGAAGGGAACACACCATAATGGAAGCGAAGGCAGTCATCGAGAGAGAGGGCATAGGATTGGTGGCCGAGAATGGCACACAAACTGCATGCATATCCACCAAGGAGAATACAATGCCTGTACGAGAGTGGTTGTTCGGTAGCTTCTGCACAAAGACTCAACCAGGCTAGTGTAAAAGGCACCAGTGGGCAAACGTATTCCACTATAGTGGATGGAATTATGACGTCATAAGGTGGATTGACATGTAGATGAATAAACGAAACACACATTGTCTAGTTTCGAATGGACATGGGATAGGTATAAATGGAGGAGGGTGGTCCGATCCACTCTGCAGGAAGTATTGCCAAGAACGCATTGGACATTCTTGGACTGGGTACAGCATGTAGCCAGGGACATGTGGGAGGAGCACAAAAGTTTTCAATCAAGCCTGCAAACTATTAATGAGACTTATCAAAAGTTAACTAATAGTGAACTGGCCATATATCTGTGTAATATTGGGGGATCGTGACCAGTGAAAGTAAAGACCTGTGAAATGTAACTTTACAACTGTCGACTACAGCATTTATAGTAGTCAGTGTTTAACATCCGCCCCCTATTTTTCAGCCAGTATAAAAATGCAGTACATAGACACCGAGGACTATCAACTAAGAAACAAAGCAGGTGAATGTCACAAGCTCCATGTGTATAGATTACAGAGGATACCAGTCCTCCAGCAGGTTTCACAGTCACTTTTCACATCAAAAAACATTGCCACAAGCTGGTATTTCTGCAGAAAATACCATTCACAACATGGGTTGACAAAATGACGAGATTGTCAATTGGAGAACAGCACATTCGAAATCCACATTGTGCAATGGTTAATAGATTGTAAGATTTGAGCCACCATACCAACTGGTTACAATGCATATGTTCCATAACTTGTGAACACAGCTGATGAGAGAAATGGGGTGGTAGCTAGAAGGAAGGTGTTTGTCCTTACCAGGCTTAAGTATAGGCATGACAGTAGCTTCACCCTAGTGTCTGAGAAATGTGCTATCTGCCCAAATGCAGTTGTATGTATGAAGTAGAAATTGCTTGCTGCAAGAGAAAGGTGCTGCAACATCTGAATGTAAACATCATCCAGCCCTGGGGTAAAAGATCGGGATGAAACGAGACCATGATCTAGCTCCCTCATAGTAAATGCAGCGTTGTCACATTCATGATTCCTATAAGAGAAAAGTATTGCCTGAGCCTTCTCCATTTCCAGGGAAGGTCGGCAGGGTGATAGTACATGGAGCTTGAAATCTCCTCAAAATAGCAGCCTAAGGTGTTGGAGATAGCAACAGGGTCCACTACGAAATCATCTGCTATGTTCAAAACAGAAACCAGTGAATGGACCTAGGTCTCAGAGAGCCGATGGAGGTTGCCCCCATATGATGAAAGAATGAGTGAAACTGTTAAAAGAACAAGTAAATGAAATCCAGCTAGCTTTCTTTGCTACCTCAAAGGATGCAATGATATTGTGAATGCAGCTGTTCATGAGGAATACAGTTTGCTATCGTAGGATGACAGTTAAAAATGTGGAGAACACGTCTCGGCACACAAATTGCGTCGCAGCAAGCCTCATTCCTACAAGGGGCCAGGACATGACATGGTAAAGAGGAAGTGCAAGGAATGGAACATTCTGCAGCAGTAAGGATAAAATTTGTAAGATGTTCTATGGTCACCACAACCAGGTAAATGTTGTTCTTGAAAGTAGCCAGAGAGGAGTAAAACCTCCAGTTGGCCTTAGAAGCTGCTAATTGGGTTTACATACAGGTGACGTAAAAGTCAGGAAATGGAACAGAGCACAGGAGATGGCCGCTCAAGTATATGTCAGAGACCACTCAAGACGAAGACAAGCTGGCCAGTGCAGAACGAGAGGTCCAAATAGGAATAGGCATGTGTGGAGTCTGAAAGGAACATGGGTGTTCCAGTGTTCAGATAGATGTTGAGTTGATTGAGAATCCTCATTGTTGGATCCAATGCCTCGAATGTTCCATTGGAGAAGAGTCAGAATGGGGAATGAGGAGGAGGGAACAAATGAAAAGTAGTCACCTCAGCAGATGCTGAGTGCCAGTCTTCGAAGACTCACTGCTACAGCGTACAGAGGCTGGAGAATTCTGTTCCATGAAATCTAGAGGCATCGGCATTCTCCATGGGTCAGCTTGCAGATTCCAGGGCAGGAAAATGGTAGGCGGTGTGGGTGAGGGTCTCACATGGTGACACCTTTGAAGATTTCCAAGTCAGGAAATGAGAAGACCATTTGTCTGCCAACTGTAAACGCTCCAAGATATCGAATAAAGGCAAAGTCTTAGAGGGTTGTTGCCTAGAGGGACATAGGAAGCCTTCACAGGACTATTCCTGTTTGTCTTTTCTGGCTTGTCGGTTGTGTAGCAGGTGAATTCACCACCGGAGATGAAGATTTGGTTGATTGTTGTGCAGCTGTAGGAGAACGAGATGGGGATGCTACTCTGACACTAGACAATTTTACAACTGCAGTGCTGAACTGGAAATCACAAGCCTGCATAGCCATGTCCTTCATGGAGTGAGATGTAGCACGAATGATGATAAAAGTGTCAGTTGATAAAATGCAGGGTTTTCAATCAGCCAACAACTTGTCAGCAACAAGGTAAGGCATGTTTTCCTTCACCCAGATCTCAGACAGATCACTCATCCAGATACATGGGGCAGTCATGGGATGAGGCTGCATGGTTGTCAATGCAATTAATACATGGGCAAGGAGACAGGCTATCGCCCTCATGAGCATCCCTACCACAAGTAAACAAATTTGGCCATGTTTTGCCAGGACATGCGAGTGTGGTCGTAATGTTGAAACTGGTAGCAATAAATCGGGTTTGGAATGTACAGTTGGACAGTAATGACTTCATACATAGCCTGTTTTGGTCTTCAATGGAAGCATTGCTCTATCAAATGTGAGAAAAAGAGTAGGCACTAAGGTTGCATCAATCTTTTTCATTACCCAATGGACTGCAGTAACGTCATTAGCAGAGAGGTAAGTTCATATTTCTCCCTTAGTCAGACTATCAAGCAGCTGCATGTAATTAACATTATGTGAAGAATTCAGCATTCGAAGAGCCTCAACAGAAACAGCATGGCCATGGAGGAGCAAAGCTGAAAGCAGGTGTTGGGTTTGAAAATCACAGTTCGTCTCCAGAAGCAAATTCCCACTGTGTAAGCGAGAACAGGATTTCATTGCACCAACACCTTTCTGAATAATAAATGAATTATCCGTAGTAAAGTACTGACTTCCTTTGGTATGTGATACCCTGAAGAACCAAAGTGCAACTGGTAAAGTCTTTGAATCTTTAGCCTCATTCCATCTCTGTTTAGTAGATGAAAGCTGAGGTGGTGATTAGCTCACTGCAGAAAAAAAATCTGTCCACGATTACCAGCAACTGATGGCATGTTCCTTCCAACTGGGGGCCTCCCTCAAAGGGGGGCGGGCGTTCACCTGCCTTAGGCGATTTTCCACACCTCCCAAACTCCTGATAGAGGGATCAATTAGCAACTGGGAGGTATGGACCAATTAGAAACTAAGAAGATAACAGTTCAAGCAATCACCCCTCCATGGGCCAGCTTTTTCCGGGGGTTACGTGCAAACTCTACCTGTCGATCCACAGCTGGAAATTATGCATTATCCACTCACCTGCTACATGACGAACACAGGATTGCACAGGGAGAAAAATGAAAGAATGAGAAATCTCAAATGCAGAATTTGAGGAAGGGGAGAAGACAAAGAAAGAAAGAAAGAAAGAAAGAAAGAAAGAAAGAAAGAAAGAAAGAAAGAAAGAAAGAAAGAAAGTGCAACACGCATTCCTGAAAAATCTAAGACATGTTCCCCAAAGGAGGGGAGAAAGAGTAGCAGGAGGATAGACATAAAGCACAGTTAGGGAAGGGGTGCTGCAAAGGCTGGGGTCCCTGGTAGCCAAGCACAAACTTACCAAAAAGTGGTGAGCCCCCTGGGGCATCTATCCATCTTGGTACAGCCATTCCACCAAACAAACGATTTTATAAATCCTGTTTGATCACCTTGAGCAGGAGAATGGTGACCTCAAGGTAGTGTTTTAGATGCCTTTAGCATAGTTATTAACAGTACCACGTTGGTTGTCAAACTTCCTATCCAGTGTTCTTTGTTGACAACTACTGTCTTTCATCCCTCCATAAACTTACGACAATGACAACTGCTCCTTATCAGTTGCAACTGCATGTTTGATGGTTGGAGGGTTTTAATTTCTCTTAATTTCTCCACTGAGAAGTTGGTGGGCATTAATTTTAATCATTCACTTCCATTTTAAATTTTCCCGAGCTGCAGATGGGGGACACTGATCTTAATTTTAAAGACACTGAGGTTTCTGGGACTCACATTTGATTCTAAACTTATGAGTATATGGTTGCCATACATTAGGGATCGGAAAATCCAGTCCCTAAAAGCACTCAGTATTCTCGAATGTCTTAATTGCAACACATGGGGAACAGACTGAACTTGTCTGCTCCAGTTTTACAGGGCCTTCGTGTGAGCTTGGCTTGTTATGGGTGCATTGTGTGCGAGTCTGCATGACCCTAATAGCTAAAAATGTTGGCCATGGTGCTTCATGAAGAAATTTGGCTGGCCACTAGGTCTTTTAGACTAAGCTCTGTACCAAACCTTTGCGATGAGGCTACTGAGCCTTCACTTCACATTAGCTGCAGACTCCTCATGATGCAACAAGCATATAAAACATTGTCAATGCCACACACACTTTAATAACATACCATTGCTCAGTCACCAATGAAGAGCCTTTTTAATAATCGACAATGAGCAATGATTTGTAACATTTGGTGTATTTAGGTAAGATGCATTTGTTGCATGGCTGAATGCTAGGGGGCCCTGGGCATAGGGCATGCCGCAGCCAGTCTGGCTAGTTGACCGTTTCTAACCAGCCAGGTACAGTGCCAAGCAGCTTTACTGGAAAAGGGAAAAATCACAGTATGGGATTCTGGAAGATGCATCGATTGCTTAAGAGGCCAGCTGTGCTCTCAGCTATGGCGGGCTTTGAGAGGAACTGAAAGCTCTCTGACAATCTATAATAATTTACAATCAATTATTGATGCAAATCTGATTCCATTTGCTATCTCAGAAAAAATGAGGCGCATAATGAACCTCTGAATTGCAACAAATAAATCTCAGATGACTGCACTGTAGCTGTCATCTCTGAAAACTACGTGTCTGTATCTATTTCATTTCTTGATTTACTATGTCTTTTATATCTTTTTAATTACATAAATATTTGTCTGAACATGGCATCCACCACAATTAAACAGCAAATGAATGCACCATGAATACCTCATATTTTGTCATACTTGTGTATTTATTTAATGAACTGTTTATTTAAATGTCTATTATAAGTGCAATTAAAAAAATAAAAACTGGGCTAATTTAAAAGTGGTCAATCTCATGTTTTAGCAGACACCACACTTTAAAATAGAACCGAAAGAGGATTCTGTCAAAAACATGTAAATAATTGTTTAAACAATATTTAAGGACAATCTGTTGTCATTTATTGTAAATTATGCAAGTGTAACAGTATGTTTTGACATTTCTTTATTTACGTATTGTTTTACTATATTAGTATAGCTCAGGACATATTCAGCTTTAATCAAATCATGTCTGTAGAGCTTAAGGATAATGTATTTTTGGTGGGGATGGCCTTCAGCCAATAGAGAAGCAGACAATAGTGGAAGACAACAGGAGTCAAGTAGATACTGGGACTTTGTGGGTAAAGAGCTCAAGCGAGCAATTCTGGACACTTTAACATGAGTTCTAGAAAGGAGGCAGACCTGCCTTAGATAACAAGCGCTATTCAGTTGCGGAGGAGAACAATTCTTAGGGATGAACAGCTGATCCCATACTTCAACTTCTTGAGGCACTTATTTGGAGAGGTTTCAATGTGCTCCATAGTAGAACAAACTTTTGCTGCTTGATTTATGGAACTGACAGTGAGGGACAATAAGCTGCAGTTGGTGAAGCCAACTATTTGACCACAGCTGACCTCATGCCAGCCACTCAAACTGGATGAAGTAACCTTGACCCACCTTTGAATGGGGGTAAGGTACCCTAACAGATGGCTTCTTACTCCGGCAAGAGGATACCCCAATCTGTGATGCCTATGGTGTGTAAAGCACTGCATTTTATTTTGAGATAAGAGAATAGAAGCAAATATCTGGGGGGGGGGGGGGGGGGGGGGGAGACTGTCCTCTATTTTAGCTGATGGATGAGTCTGGTGAAGGTTTTAAGGCTTTGTGAAGTGTCTGGGCTCTGCACTAAGCTTTCCAGCTGGAGATTATAGTGTGCTGCAGGATGGCTGGCTCATCCTTTTTATTTCAGTGATCAGCCAGCCACAGGAATCTGCCGATTTCTTTTACTTCTTTCCCTTGGTTTTTCCTTTTTCTGTATATTTTCAATCTGACAATATACATGATGTGTGTGTCGCAAATTCTTGGGGCACTGACACGGTGACCCACTGCAGACTGTTTAAGGTCCAAGCATACATATTAGGTTCCCAAATATGTAAGTGGCTCCAAGACTAACAGAACCCAGTACGCCGTCCTCAACAGCAAGTGTTCAGAGACAAGGGTGTCTATCATGAGGAGCACCCAAGGAAGTTAGTTGGTTGGTTTAAAAGAGGGAAGGGAAGGGGCCAAACTGCGAGGTCATCGGTCCCTTGTCCCCAGTAAAATAATTCCACATGGGGAAGAAAAAAAGAAAGAAGGCGTACAAATACAATAACAGGAGAAAGGAAGAACTAGAAGAACAACACAAGAACAGCAAACACTACCATGGAAAAAAATGGGAAAAGAAAACCACACAGAGTTGCAAGAAACAGGTATAATGGGTAAAAACGAGAGCAGGTGACCATGGCTGGCCGACCATGAGAATAAAAACGAGAAGCCAGCCACTCTGCCACACATTAAAACATCAACCCTAAAAGCATTAGAGTGGAGAATACAAAGGCACAAAGGACATGAGCTAGAACTTATATAGAATGATAAAACAAACCATCACATATAAACCGTAAAACTAAATTAGCTAATGAGATGTTGGCGGCTAAAATTAATGGCAACGAGTCCAGTAACTGAAGAGTGTCGCAGGGCAGAGATAGGAGGACAGCTCACCAAGATATGGGCCACTGTCAGCAGGGCGCCACACCGACACTGAGGGGTGTCATCACGCAGGAGGTAGCCGTGTGTCACCCAAGTGTAGCCAATGTGGAGCCAGCAGAGAACAACTGAGTCCTTGCGAGAGGCTCGCATGGAGGATTGCCACACACCTTTAGTCTCCTTGATAAACCAAAGTTTGTTGGGTGAAGGCAGGGTGCGACAAGCCAAGGACTTGCTGCCGCAATACTGACTGGAGATCATATTCCAAAAGTCAAATCTCCAGGGCCGGTTCACTAATAGCCTGTCAACACATTCATTACCCGGGATGCCAACATGATCCGGGGTCCACACGAAAACCACGGAGCGGCATAAGCGACCAGTAGTCATTGGTGGCGGATCTGCAATGGAGGGACACCAGCCCCCACAAGTAGGCTGTTTACAGGGCTTGTGTGGAAAGCACCAGTTACGAGTTGGATCCCACAGTGAAGCACGAGGTCAAGCAACCTCAACATGGAAGGCGATGCCAAACGGTAAGACAGGCTCCCGTAATCAAGACGGGACTGAATCAATGCCTGATACAGTCATAGAAGGGTAGACCAATTGGCACCCCAGCTGGTGTGACTCAAGCAATGAATAGTGTTAAGATGTCACCAGCATGTTTGTTTAAGCTGCTGAATATGAGGGAGCCACATCAACCAGGTATCAGGAAGCAATCCCAAAATCTGATGTGTCTCCACCACAGCAAGAGGTCCGCCCCAGCTACATTCAGGGAAAGCCCAAGTACACTGACGGGGAGCCGATACCCATAGAGTTGCCTAAGCTTGGTCCAAACCTGCGATGGAGAGATACGGATGTCAATGGCGGAGACATACCGTTCCCAGCACTCCTGCTTCCATCGGTAAATAAGTCGTCGGGCTCAAGCACGAAGCCGCTTAAAGGTAATGAGGTGTTCCAGTGGCGGGTGCCGCTTTCGACGTTGGAGGGCCCGCCTGCGATCTCTAATTGCCTTGGCAATCTCCGGTGACCACCAAGGCACAGTCCTCTGCCAAGGAGACCCAGAAGAACAGGAAATTGCAGATTCCGCTGCAGAACCAATGGCGGTGGTAATCTTGTTAACCACCACATCAATGGCGTCATGAGAAAGAAGCTCAATAGTGGCAATGGAGGCGAACGAGTCACAATCAGCCTTATTCCAAGCCCATCTGGGGAGCCACCTAAAAGACTGATGCTGCGGCAATGACTAAAGATTGGAAAGTGGTCACTACCGCACAAGTCATCATGCACACTCCATTGGACAGATGGTAGACTAGGGCTGCAGACTGAAAGGTCGATGACTGAGTACATGCCATGTACCACACTGAAATGTGTGGAGGCACTGCTATTTAAGAGGGCAAGCTCAAGCTCTGCCAACACTTGCTCAACAACAGTGCCTTGGCCTGTTGCCACCAATCCACCTCACAAAGGGTTATGGGTGTTGAAGCCGCCCAGTAACAGGAAAGGTGGTGGCAGTTGGGCTATCAGTGCAGCCAATACATGCTGTAGGATATCACCATCCAGTGGAAGATAGAGACTGCAGACAGTGACAGCCTGAGGCATCCACACACGAACAGCGGCAGCCTCTAAAGGTGTTTGAAGAGGTACACACTCGGTGTAAAGAGAGTTAAGGACGTAAATGCAGACTCCACAAGATATCCTCGCATAAGCTGCCCGTTTCTTATAATAACCCCGAAAGCCACGGAGGGCGGGAGTTCGCAATGCAGAAGAAAGGGTGAAGGCTGATAAGTTGTCGGAGCTCAGCAAGGTGGTGAAAAAAAAATGCCACAATTCCACTGGAGAATTATAGGATCATGAGGCTGGGAAGGCATTGAACATTCAATGAGGCAGTTTATGCCTCATGATCACCTGCTGCCACAGACTTATTCAGGGAGTATAAGCGGAAAAAAAAAACGGATTTCTGGGTTAAAAATACACTTTGTCCCGGATGAAAACACACTTTTCCATGTTATTAAGTGACAGTATATTTTCTTCGGAACTGTAAAACTTATCAATCCTTTGAATGGTTGTGTTTTTACACACGGGCGTAGAATTTTCTGGCACTTTAGAAAACTAAACTCATGGAAGAAAACTCCTTTTGGAAAGATTTTAAATGAGCAGCAACATGTACACTGCATATTTTCGTATTATGAAAGTATAAATTCAAATTCAACCAAAAACCCACATGTTACTTTTAGGACCATTGAAATCTAGAATGTGATGTGCTTTTGTAAGCCAGTCATAGCCCATGTCACGTGATCCTGCCAGCTGATGACAGCGGATATTCAGAGCATAGGACACGTGATGTGGTCAGCCAATAGCAACATCACTGTTAAGTAGTGCGGATACACAAACAAGGAAAATTAAAGTTTTAAATTAATATACAGTGTTGCTACAAGAAAAGCAAAGCTTTCACATATAATATTGGTCTCTAAGGTTATTAAGCTTTAAGAGAAGCTAAGCTTTCATATATAATGTTGATATTTTTTGCGCGCGTTATACATTAAGACATATCACACAAATGTGCCAATAATTTTTTTAGTAGAATCCAGTGACTTGTCCTCAAAGTTTCCCACAAATAAATTAGCTACCGCAGAGGAGAGAGAGCTTCCTGTAGCACTACATCAACTTGTGTAAAAGGAAATTTACTTTGAAAGTAATGCTTTTCAAACCACCATTCGCAATATTTTCCCGCAACCTGTTAGAAATCTGTTCATTTCAGTAGGCATCAGAAAGCGCCAGATAACAGGCATCACCGCACTTTGGCAGCTGCTAGAACGCAGGAAGCCTGTATGTTCATATGTGTAAAACACTAAAAGATCTTACATTATGTCATAAAAACAAAAGGCATCCAAGGATACTGCAAGAGCATTGGATTTTCGTGAACCATACTAAAATGGCACATTTAAAGTGGATACTTAAAGAGCAATTTCGTATGTCCAGATTCCCAATGAAGCAGGCCTAGACCTGATGTTAAGCTTTTCAGTGTGGATTTAGGGATGTAAATTTTCTTTGAGTACCAGTACTGTATTAACTCATTTTTGATTCTTTTATTATGGCATAATGCTGTATGTACTTGAAGATGAAAACGTGCACTTGAAATGTGGCAAGCAGTTGAAATTAGCAAATAGTGTGGAGCTAAACACTTCGTTTTAAACACATTGACTGCCTCAGCATAAAAGATTAATGAAAATCAAATTTCTTTAATAAACTGACAAAAATAACTTCATTGGTCTACAAGGCGATTAATGCATGGCTGTCAGAAAAGTGGAAATAAAATGAAATCTGAAACTAACAACGTATATTAGCCTTCTATAATTATGTGAATGTATTTTAATTAACTTTATAGTTTTATAACACGACAATATAATTCACAAAGACCAACACAAAATTCCAATTAGGTCTATTACAAGCAAAAAGCTTTATGTTAGAAAACAGCTTCACATTCCATGCACTCCAGTGTCTGAAGCACGAGATCAAAAATAAGTAGTATGAGATTTTTATATAAATTTTGAATCTTCATATTCTTCCCTAATTTGCGTGATGTCCCTGTTTCTTCTCCTTCCTTGTACCAACAAACAATATTGTCATGACTAATTCTCAAATTAGTCTTGCCTTTGTCAAAACTTATTCACCAGTTAACTTCACTAATCCTGCCAGAATCATTGGTTTAGTTATCCCCAATTATTCTCTTGTTAGGCGTCGTTATGTTCGTACAAACCAAGCGGTTGCTGGACGGGAACTGTACAACTGGCTCTTTTTAGTGTAGCGACCTGGCCAAAAAATTTGACAAAATTTCATTTTCCTGGATACACCGAGAAGATTATACGTAATCTTTCTTAACTGTTATTCCTGTTAGTCGTTTATTTCCATTCTGGTAGTCTGAATCTATGGATTTCCCTAGTAATTATAACAATGCTGAACACTCACAAATCCAATCAACAACATTATCAGACAGTGATTGGCGTTCACTTGTCCGGCTTTACTCCGCTCAGCTTGTATAGCCCAGTCCAGTTTTGCCTGCAGGAAAGTTTATTTCTAAATGCGATGAGCATTCCCCCAACAGAGGCATCACAAACACTATGCACCCATTCAAAAATCAACTTATGATTTTTCTTTATTTGATTATTTAACTACGAGATCAAACTGCTGATGTCATTGGTCCCTAGGCTTACACACTACTTAATCTAACTTAAATTAACTTACGCTAAGGACAACAAATACATCCATGCCAGAGGGAGGATTCGGACCTCCGATGGAGAGAGCCGTGCAAACCGTGAAAAGTGGCCTCAGATCGCACGGCTTATGATTCATTCAGAAATCAACTTACAGAGGGTGTTCAGAAACCAGCAGGAATGCACATCAAAATCATATCAGTAATCGATAGACCAATGTGCGCTGAATGCTGGGCGCTTTGTGAAATAAGGTTTTCTCTCCTCAAGAATTCGAATTTGGCATCCCCACGCCCTCCCTCATAGATCTGGGCCAGCTGCGCATGCATGAATCTGGCAGCTTGGGCACGGCAGTAAAATTTTTCCCCGATGCATCTAGCTGCTTGCTGCAACTGTTTACACAGCCAACAGCCCCATTTCTGTAGCCAGAAACGGGAGAAGGTATTACTCATACGTCACTCAACTGCGCATACGCATGAGCCCGCTCGCAACTGCTAAAACGAATCTAAACAGTTATGATGTCATGCTCATCGGAGGCAATTTGTTGTTATGAAGCATTGCATAGTCTTCCTAAAGCCTATGACACTTTTTGCTGCTGGCAAACAGCTTGTGTGAGCACTGTGTTTTGTTGTTGTATATGGCACATTTCCTTTGCGATTTATGGTTTATTTTCTTTTTCTCTCTCCTCGTTCACGTTTCATTGTTGCAGTATTATCCTGCAGTTGCGGGATACAGTAATATCCTTTGTTAGAGTATCCATTCATACCAATCAAAACTACAAAAATTTAACTGAAAACAAAACAACGAAAAATTACCAGAATTCTAAAAAATTCCTGGGTTTTTCCCAGTTTTCTCCCGGATGAAAAAATTCCCAGGTTTTTCCTGGATCTCCCGGGTCGTATACACTCTGTTATTGCCTGAGCAGTCTATCTACTGTGTCTGAGGGTCCATCGAGAGCTAGGTCCTCAGTGGACACCAGACTCTCCACCTCATCCTCAGACGCAGAGCTTGTAGCTAGCGGTGGTGTGGGTCCCACCACAATTTCCTTGTTCCTGGGGGTCTTTAGTTTCACTATGCACACCATTCCTTGGGTTGCTCTAGCTGGGAGGGCTTCTTTGAGGCAGTCTCTGGGATGGAGGAGGACCGCGAAGCCCTACGACCAGCTCCCTGTGGCTGCTTCAGCCACTGGCGGGTGTCTACTTCGCCACTGGTAGGAACTTGGGAAGGGAGTGACCCAAGGGACCCCTTCCTAGAGAGAGAAGCCGAGGAAGACTTACGCTTCTCTGACAATGGTTGGGGGGTGCTGCTCCCGAGGTAGGTGGTGTGGGAGCAACAGGGAGGAAAGTGCCCCCCACCATCAAGAGGGCAGGTGTAGTGTTATGGCTCTGAGAGCTGGCTGGAATTGGTACAACAGATGTGAGTAATCAAAACCATAGGCCCCCTGGAACAAGGAAATTGCGGTGGGAGCCACACCACTGCTAACTACAAGCTCTGCATCTGGGGACAAGGTGGAGATTCTGGCGTCCACTGAGGACCTAGATCTCGGCAGACCCTCAGACACAATAGACAGACTGCTCAGGCAATAAGTCTATGGCAGCAGGGCTGTAACAGTAGTGATAGCAGCGGCGGTGTAAGATGTTGTCATGCGCACAGGGTGGAGCCTTTCAAATTTCCTTTTAGCCTCAGTGTAGGTCAGTCTCTCCAGGATCTTTTACTCCATTATTTTCCTTTCCTTCTGCAGAATTCTACAGTCCAGCAAGCAAGAGGAATAGTGCTCTCTGCATTTGACACAGATGGGAGGCAGGTCACATGGAGTATTCGGATGGGATGGACGACCACAATCTCAATATATGAGGCTGGAAGAACAGTGGGAAGACATACGGAAGAACTTACAACACTTAAATTTTTGGCTTTGCGTTGGTAGATATCACACCATTTATGTTAACATCGGGAACACCTGTTGAGGCCTGGTACCTGAAAACATGTTTCATCTTGGCCCAGACTTGGGAAGGTGACATGCGGCACTCAATGGTCGAGACATCTCTCTCCCAACACTCCTGCTTCCATCGTTTGATAAGCTGACAAATGCGGGCATGGAGCCGTTTAAAGGCTATGATGTGCTACAGGGAAGGGTGCCTCTTATGCCACTCTAAAGCTCACCGATGCTCCTCAATTGCTTCAGTAGCTTCCGGCCACCACCAAGGTGCTGTCTTTCGCTGGGAGCTACCTAAAGAGTGAGGGATATTGTTTACTGTCACAGAAAGGACTGCTGTAGTCACCTGCTCAACCATCACAGTGATGTTCCCCTGTGGGGAGATTCAGCGGTGAGAGTTTTCCAGTCCGCCTTGTTTAAAGCCTATCTGGGCAGTTGTCCACGAGCCTGACACTGGGGCAGTGATAGAAAGATGAGGAAATGGTCACTACCACACAGGTCATCATGTGCTTTCCAGTGGATAGATGGCAGAGGTCCTACGCTGCAGACTGATAAATCAATGGCCAAGAAACTACCATGAACCACAATGAAATGTGTGGCAGCCCCAGTATTTGAGAGGCAGAGACTGAACTAAGACAGTAAAGTTTCGACATCTCTGCCTCAGCCAGTAAGCACAGTGCCACCCCACAAAGGGTTATGGGCATTAAAATCTCCCGGAAGTAGCAAAGGTTTAGGGAGTTGATCGATCTGTGCAGCAAATACATTCAGGCGTACTGCACCATCCAGAGGAAGGTATACATTGTAGGTAGTTATTTCCTACACCATTCTTATTCTGACAGCCACAGCTTCAAGAGGGGTTTGAAGGGGCACAGGTACTCTGCAGACTGAGTTTAGGACAAATGCAAACTCCATCCGACACCCAATTATAGTCACAACAGTTCCTGTAGTATCCCTTATAGGTGCAGAGGGCAGGGGTGCGCATTGGTGGGAACCAGGTTCCCTGGAAGGCAACACAGAAAGCAGGTGTGAAGATTAACAGTTTGCCGTAGCTAAGCCAGGCGGTGGGGGAAAAAAAAAAAAAAAAAAAAAAAAAAAAAAAACGCCGCAATTCCACTGGAGGATGATGTGATTGTGAGACTGGGAAGGCATGGAATATTCAATGAGGCAGTTTATGCCTCAGGGTCACCTGCTGCCACCAACTTTTTGCCTGAGCAGTCTATATTCATTTTGTCTGAGGGTCCGGTGGGATCTAGGTCCTCCGCAGACACCAGAATCTCCCCTCATTTGCAGACGCAGAGCTTGGAGGTAGCAGCGGTATGGGTGCCACTGCAATTCCCTTGGTCTTGGGGAAATTCTTTTCTGGTTTCTCTCTCTGTTCCTTGGGTTTCCCTGGCTGGGAGGACTTCACTGATTCAGTCCTTGGGATTGAGAATGAGTGTGAAGCACTATGACCATCTACTTCTGGTCTCTTCAGCCACTGGCGAGTGTCATCTTTCCCACTAGCAGTAACCTGGGAAGGGAGTGACCCAAGGGACCCCTTCCTAGTGACAGCAGCCGAAGAAGTTGTAAGCTTAGAAGTGGGAACGGACGTCCCTGTTGTTTGGGGGGGGGGGTTGTTGAAGTAGGTGGTGCAGGAGCAACAGGGAGGGACAGCACCAAACCGGGTTTTATGCAGTTTCTCTTCAGGAGAAACCACCTTAACGTAGCACTGTCTGTTCAGGCATGGAGGTTCACGTACTCTGGATCTGGAAGGCTAAGCCGGCTGTAGCATAGCTGCCAGCAGGGTCACCCACGGCAGACAGGCTGAAGGTGAGGAGCCAGACCAACTGTGTCCCAAAACGACTTATCGAAAACCTGTCTCCTATCCTTTTCCTATCCCTAGCCCATCTTTTTTCATTTCCTTTCCATTTCCCCCACTTAACCAATGGTGGCGGTTAAACCACATAAATGGGTGTGGAGGAAATGCCAAGCCCATATACCAAATGTAGGGTAAATCGTCAGTGCCTGGGCGATAAGGTGGCAGCCTCACGAAGACAATTGGAAGCAGTGGGCCAATCACCCACACCCTTCTTAAATTACACCATTACTGAGACCGAGATGATAATACAAAACCGGATGGATAAACTAATGACAACCTT
This sequence comes from Schistocerca gregaria, assembly GCF_023897955.1. Classification (NCBI taxonomy): domain Eukaryota; kingdom Metazoa; phylum Arthropoda; class Insecta; order Orthoptera; family Acrididae; genus Schistocerca; species Schistocerca gregaria. Next base: position 727,873,549 of record NC_064931.1, read on the forward strand.
TGGTATGAAAAATAATATGGCCTTTTAAAATATACACACCTTGAGTGAGAGTAGCAAGCTGAAACAAGTGACCAGGGAAATGAATAACTATAATCTTGTTATCTTGGGATTGAGTGAAGTGAGGTGACCTGAGTTTGGTGAAATACAGACATTGGATGGAATTAAGTTTTTATGCTTAGGATGTGAAGAGGAAGAGGAACACTGGGATGGAGTTGGGCTATTGTTGACTGAGGCAGCAAAGAAGAGCCTTCTAGAATGGAGACCTATGTCTAGGAGGATCATGGCCACCAGATTTAAGACTAAGATCTGAAAGTGGCCCCTCATCCAATGTTATGCCCCCACAGAGACATCAGATATCGAGAAGGAGGAAGAGTTCTATTATCTGCTACAAGAGACTGTAAGTAAAGTGAGCAAGAAAGATATCCTCATTGTTATGGGAGACAAAGGCCAAGGAGGTAGATGACAATGATGCATTAGAACAGATAATGAGGGTACATAGCTTGGGTAAAATGTATGATAATGGGGAAAGATTTAGTGACTTCTGCTCAAACCAGGACATTGGAATAGGGGGGGGGGAACTAGTTTCCTCATCGGAGATATCATAAGAATAAGATAACATGGGTATCCCTAGATCGTATTACAGAAGATCAAATTGACCACATCACAGTATCCAGGAAGTTCAGGAAGAGCCTGGAAGACGTACGGAATAGAAGAGGACAAGATGCAAAGAGCAACCACCATCTTGTTACTTCCAGTTTCCGAATGCAGGTTGTGGCTTCCAGAAAGAAATTCAAGCCAATAAATAGAAGATTCGACATAGGTAAACTGAAAGATCTACATATAGCTGAAGGGTTCCAGCTGGAACTCCTGAATAGATTCCACACGCTGGAACTGGAGATGACAAAGGATAAGAGCATGGAGAAAAAGTGAATAGAAGTTAAGAATACTTTTGTGCAAGTACGTGACAGACAACTTGGCTTTAAAAATCATCTGTTGAGGAAAAAATGGCTCTAAGCACTATGGGACTTAACATCCGAGGTCATCAGTCCCCTAGAACTGAGTACTGCTTAAACCTAACTAACCTAAGGACATCTCTCACATCCATGCCTGAGGCAAGATTCGAACTTGTGACTGTAGCAGCAGCGCAGTTCTGAACTGAAGCACCTAGAACCACTTGGCCACAGCGGCTGTCTGTTGAGAGATTGGATGTCCGAACATACCTGAAGGAAGATCACCCATAGGAAGGAGGCCAACGGGAGAGTAAAGCAAAGCAGGACCAGACAACAAAAAGCACAGGCACAAGCTGATTATAGAGCAGCAGATAAGGAAGTGAAAAGGCATGTGAGAAGAGACCACAGATGATGGATAGATGAACAGGCTGATAGAGCAGAACAGGCAGTGTGGAGGGAGGATGTGAAAGAACTATATGGTATCACTAAGATGTTCTCAATGAAAAGCTTCCAGAGGAACCGAGCAGTAAGGAATAAGAAAGGTGAGATACTAACTACACATGAAGTACTATCACGTAGGTAAAAAGGAACATTTTAGCAAAGTTCTAAATAGAGACCTTGGCAGTGAGGTAGAACAACAAGAAGAAACGTAATACAATGATCCTAGTTCCAGCATTGGTGTAAATGCATCTACAAATGCAGAAGCTCATATAGCGCTGACACAGATCAAGAATGGGAAGGCACCAGGACCAGATATTATAACATCTGAGATGCTGAAAACAGACTTGTACACTATTGTGAGTTATTGTACATCCTCTTAGAGGAGATATGGAGATAAAAACTGCCAACAGACTGGAAACAAGGTATTATCGTGAAAATACCCAAAAAAGGAGATGTTACTAACTGCAACAACTGGCAGGTCATTAACCTATTGTCAATACCAAGTAAGGTACTTTCGAGGAAGCAGAACTGAGGAAAAAGCACGTGGGTTTTATAAAACATCGAAGCTGTGTGGACCTAATAAATACTTTCAGAATTATTGTGGAATGAAGTGTGGAGTGGCAAAAAACTCTCTACCTTACCTTTATTGATTTTGAAAACTTGCAAAATATGGCATTCCAACAAAGATTATTAACACCATCAAGGAAATGTATGAAGACTACGAATGCTAAGAACTACATAATTGAGAACTAACTAAGTTTACACCAAGGGTTTATTCTTTCGCCAACACTATTTCTTTTGGTGTTGGACCATGTAATGAAGAGAGTGATGAGGGGACAGAAGACAGGTGTGCAATGGGGGATGCGGGATAGGCTCAAAGATCTAGATTTCCCAGACAACCTCTTCTTAATGGCACAATGATATCGAGACATCAAAGAGAAACTGGCCAGGTTACAGAGAGAGGCAGAAGCTGCAGGCCTCAAGATCAATGTTCGCAAAACCAAAGAAATTTGGATAAATTCAACCATCATGACTAAGCTGGGCATTAATGAAGAGGACGTAGAACATGTCAAATCTTTCCTCTATCTCAGAATTATAGTCATGAGTACAGGAGGCACCAAGGCCGATGTCCGTAGTCGCATCCGCAAAGTAAATAGTGTGTTTGTACAACTGTACCCCATTTGGAGATGTAGGAACATCTCAAACAAGACCAAACTCTGGCTTTTCAATAGCAATGTGAAGGCTGTTGTGTTGTATGATTGCGAAACTTGGAAAATGACTAACCACATAAAACAAAAAAACAGCTCCAAGTTTTATCAACTGCTGTCTCCGGTGTATTTTAAATGGGAGATGGCCAGATATAATGGCAAATGAAGATCATTGGATAGAGAGAAATCAGCAACCACCCAATATGCAAATCAAGGAAAGAAAATGGAACTGGAATGAGCATACATATAGGAAACCAGATGGTGCTGCTGAAAGGGTGGCATGGGACTGGAACGCTCAAGGAGTTCGAAAACATGGTCACCCCAAATAGACCTGGAGAAGGACAATCGAGAGAGAAGCTGCAGAGGGAACGAGAGGAACTAAGTGAAGTGAAGTGAAGTGATGTCAAAGAAGACTGAAAAGGTGTTGACGTATAGCAAATGCCTGTCAGATTGCCGTTTCCAAGCAGAGTAAATGGTCAGTTTTAGATCATCCTTCCTGATCAGGCTATTCAATCATTAACTGTCGAGACACTGGGTTCTTGCCAAGCTTAAGGATGTGCATAACATGCTGTCTTGCCACTGCAAGAGTTAGGCACCCTTGACCCAAATGCGATTTAAGGCCCTGAGTAGATGTTCCCTCTGGGTAATGCCAAAGTTCTGGATCATCTGGTTGTGGATGGAATCCGGGCCTGGGGCCGTGTGATGTGAAGAGGCAAGAGGCTGCACGAATTCCCATTCGGTGAAGAGTTCATTATAGGCTTCAGCTCGGTGGGTGTTGAAACAGAGGGGGTTTCTTCAACGACAGAAAGAGGAAGTCAATGCCATCGCAAAGTGTGTCGTGAGATGTTCTGCAAGGACCAATGATTCAGTACAAAGAGCACCCCGCAGTGTAAGACCCTGGACTGTTTATTGTCACTGGCAGCCTAGAGAGCTATGGAACTTTGACAAAACCTGGGATGAAGAGGTGTACGTTCCCAGGGAGGAAACGTACCATTCCTAGCAGGGGAAACTGCAGAGAAGAGGGAGGGGAAGAGGAGAATGGGACGGGGATGGGACCAGGGTAAGGAAGAGGTGGGAGGAGAAAGGATGTAACAGAGGCAAAAGTAGAAGAAATCTACTCTGGGTGGAGTCTGTCACATTTTTGGCGAGCCTCAGCATAAGGTAGTTGATCGAAGAACTTTTACTCTTTGATCTTCTTTTCTATTTTGTAAACTGAGCAGTCTGGCTATCATGGAGAGTAGTGATCATGACGATTTAAACACCCAAGTGGCAGAACACAGGGGCTTCCCTCAGAGAGTGGGTGTCCACAGTCACCACACAGATGGTCCCCTGTACAGTGGAAAGATCTACACCTACGCGATTACCCTGCTATTAACAGCAAAATGCCTGGCAGAGGGTTTAATGAACCACCTTCAAGCTGTCTCTCTACCATTCCACTCTCTAACAGTGTGCAGGAAAAACGAGCACTTAAATTTTTCTGTGCGGCCCTGATTTCTCTTATTTTATCGTGATGATCATTTCTCCCTATGTAAGTGGGTACCAACAGAATGTATTCGCAATCGGAGGAGAAAACTGGCAATTGAAATATCATGAGAAGATCCCACCGAATGAAAAACGTCTTTGTGTTAATGATTGTCACTCCAATTCAGGTATCATGTCTGTGGCACTGTCTCCCATAGCTCGGGATAATACAAAAAAGCTGAATTTCTTTTAACTTTTTCAATGTCATCCGTCAGTCCCGCCTGATGCTGATCCTACACCGCACAGCAGTTCTCCAGAATAATGCAGACAAGCGTGGTGTAAGCAGTCTCTTTAGTAGACCTGTTGTGCCTTTTAAGTGTTCTGCCAATGAATTGCAGTCATTGGTTTGCTCTACCCAAAACGATATCTATGTGGTTGTTCCAGTTTAGATTATTTGTAATTGTAATCCCCAAGTATTTAGTTTAATTTACAGCCTTCAGATTTGTATGACTTACTGCATAATCTAAATTTAATGGATTTCTTTTAGAACTCATGTGAATAACTTCAAACTTTTCTTTATTCAGGTCAATTGCCACTTTTTGCACCATACAGATATCTTATCTAAATCATTTTGTGATTAATTTAGGTCACTGGATAACTTTACAAGGTGGTACATAAAAGCATCGTCTTCAAACAATCTAAGAGGGTTACTCAGATTGTCTCATATGTCGTTAATATATGATCATTAACAATATAGAGCCTATAACACTTTCTCGGGAAACATTGAATACTACTTCTGTTTTATTCTATAAGTTTCCAGCTATTACTAAAAATTGTGACCTTTCAGACAGGAAGTCATAAATACAGTCTCACAACTGAGGTGATATTTCATAGGCACTTAGTTTGGTTAGAAGACACTTGTGAGGAATAGTGCCAAAGCTTTCTGGAAATCTAAAAATATGGAATCAATTTGACATACCCTGTCGATAGCACTCAATACTTCATGTGTATGAAGAGCTAGTTGTGTTTCACAAGAATGATACTTTCCGAATTCATGTGGACTGTGTGTCAATCTATCGTTATCTTTGAGGTACTTCATAATGTTCGAACACTGTATATGTTCCAAAACCCTACTGCAAATCAATGTTAGTGATATGGGCCTGTAATTCAGAAGATTACACCTATTTCACATTTTGGGTATTGGTGTGACTTGAGCAATTTTCCAGTCGTCAGGTGTGTATCTTTCTATGAGCAAGCGGTTGTATGTAATTGCTAATTATGGAGTTATTGTATCAGCATACTCTAAAAGGAACCTGACTCGTATATAATCTGGACCAGAGGCCTTGCCTTTATTAAGCGATTTAAGCTGCTTCGCTATATCGAGGACATCCACTTCTACGTTTCTCCTCATTTTGGCAGTTTTTCTCGATTGGAATTCAGGAATATTTACTTCGTCTTCCTTGGTGAAGGAGTTTTGGAAAACTGTGTTTAATAACTCTGCTTTAACGGCACTGTCATCAGTGACTTCACCATTGCTTGCCCGCAGTACTGGTATTGATTACGTCTTGCCACTGGTGTGCTTTATGTATGACCAGAATCTCTCTGGGTTTTCTGCCAGATTCCGTGACAGAGTTTTGTTGTGGAAATTATTGTAAGTATCTCACATGAAGTACATGCTATATTTTGAACTTCTGTAAAACTTTGCCACTCTTGGGGATTTTGAGTTCTTTTAAATTTGGCATGTTTTTTTGTTACTTCTGCAACAGTCATCTGACCCGCTTTGTGTACCATGTGGGGATCAGTACCATTACTTATTAATTTATGCGAGATATATATATATATAAAAACTGCCATCGACACTCTTTGAAATCATTCCACATCTTTTCTACACTTACATGATCAGATTGGAAGGAGTGGAGACTGTCTCTTAAAAAGATATAAAGAGCATTTTTATCAGCTTTTTTAAATAGCTTTTTTGATGGTTGTGAGTGTTCTGGTATTCAACCTAGCAGCAACTGCCTAGTGGTAGCTAATGCCTGTATCCGTCATGAAGCTCCCCAATTTGTCCAGGATTATTTGTTGCTAAGAGGTCAAGTACACTTTAGCAACCATTTATGCTTCAAGTGGGCTCATGAACTAATTGTTAAAAATAATTTTCTGAGAAACCATTCAGTACAATTTCAGACGACATTTTATGCCTGCTGCCAGCTTTAAATATATAATTTTTCCAGCATATCGCGGGTAGATTGAAGTCACCACAGACTATAATTGTATGAGTGAGGTACCTACTTGAAATGAGACTCAAATTTCTTTTAAACTGTTTAGCAACTATATCGCCCGAGTCGGAGGGTCAGTAAAATAATCCAGTTAATAGTTTAGTCAGATTGTCAAGTATAACCTCTACCAATACTACACAAGGTAAACTACTTCTGACAGCAAAAAATACTCTACCACCAACTGTATTTAATCTATCCTTTCTGAAGACTGCTTTGGTCATTTGAAAAAATTTCAACTGAACTTATTTCCAGTTTTAGCCAGCTTTCTGTACCATTAACTATTTAAGCTTCAGTGCTTTCTATTGGGGCTTGGATCTGTGGTTCTTACCCAACACAAATACAATAATTTACAAATACAATACCGATTGTTTCTACAACTAACTTTCTTTGTTTTACCTGCTCCCTTTTAGCCAGACGTCTGCCTGCTCTGTCATTTGCTGAGACCATCTACCCTAAAAACTGCCCAGTCTCTTCCACACAGCCCCCACTATCAATGTAGCTGCTTCCCGTGTGCAGGGGACTCCTGGCCTATTAAGCAGAACCAGAAAACCCACCACCCGATGGCGCAAATCAAGGAACCTGCAGCCTACCCACTCACAGAGCCACCTGAGCCTCTGATTCAGACCCTCCACTCGGCTCCGCACCGAAGGACCACAGTCAGTTCTATCAACAATGCTGGAGATGGTGAACCCCACCTTAATCTCGCAAGCAAGACTGGCAATCTTTACCATTTCTGCTAGCCGCCCGAAACCCGAGAGAATCTCCTCTGATACCAACATCAGCCACCAGTTGGCTGCACCCTGTACTCTTTATGGCACCCAGAATTACCTTTTCTACATCCAGAATGACTCCCTCCCAGTATGCACAAAGAGTGGACACTGGCTTCCTTCACCTCCTTGGCAGCCATGTTCTTACAGGGCCGCATTACATGCTTCCAACTACCAGCAAACCCACCCTATGTGAATGCCCAGATCATGTAGGACAAAGAGCTTCCTCTGGAACAGGGTGGATGACTCAAACACACAATAAATTACAAAAATAAACTAGTAGCTACTCAGATGACTGAAACAAGTTGCTCCTGTTTGAAGCTCGTAAAAACATGCAACAAACAAACAGTGTACTCGCCTTATTAGCAGCAGGAACTCAAGGTGCTCTGTCACTGATATTCTAACCAACACTGATATATGCCCAAAACCAGCACCAAAAGCACCTCATGGGTGGCAGGATGTATGGCATTACATCACATCAGTAACAGATGACCGTTTCCTTCTCTGGGAGTCTATCTATTGTAACTGCGACTGGAATGGTCGTGGGGTTGAAGTGACTGAAGGCACGGTGGGACGTGCGGAGCGGCCCGCGAACAACAATTCAACAGGATAGGATGGACACGACCAACAAAGGACAGAATGAACAACAACAAGATCGAAACAACGGAGTCACAAGGAACCTAACAACCACATCCACTCATACGCAAACAAGAAAGTATGTAAGCTGTCTAACGCAAGGCGATGTGTCCAGAGACGTACGCAAGATTAGACTGGCTGGCTGAGTGAGAGGCAGGCACTTAAGTACTCTATCGGGAGCGCTGCTATTGGCCACTTTAACCATGTGTTCCACTGTGGCACCCTCACACTAAATGCGGACCAGCAGGTGTGTGCCGCCACAGCTTACGGCGTGATGGTGCAGACACCTCTAGGGGTCTTTGACGTGCATGACGTCTGGTGGGGATTCAAATCCCACAGCGTGCGGTACCAGACTATCTCCGTTGAAAAACGGAATAAAGGCGCTGGTATTGGTGAGGTTGCCTTTACGATCCATCTGCACACATCACGTATGTCACGTCACTCCAGATTACCCTGGAGTTCATCAGTTTGCAGAATGAGATCCCAATGAAAAATCACTTCCTGGACCATATTCAGTGATTGGTGAGGGGTAATAGACACTGTGACAGCACCAAGATGATCACAAGTACAAAGCAGCAGCAGCAGCAGCAGCTTTGATCAACAGATAGCCCAACCACATCCTACTGAAAGAGACCACTTCGCCAAACTTCTCCTTGATATTTCTGCAAGAAACAACAGCTTTGTGGTGAAGAATGTGTCCCCGTCTGTACTAGTACAGACCAGATAGTGAGGAAAGTGTTTCATCCCAAGATGGCGAGCATGGCCCTCCTTCCAGGGTGTAGCCACAGAAGGGAAGGCTGCAGGGTCATACGAAGTAGCATTCAATTATCTTTTACCACATGCAAAGACTGACAGATTCTTGCAGCTTGATACACTTCATGTGCCAAGCATCTGCCCTGATACCACGCACTCCAATCAGGGGCTCTCCCTATGGATGCCACCCAGCCACAGCAAGGAAAGCTATGCACGGCGCCATTGCTGGGAGTTCCGATGCTCCAGGATGAGAAGCAACCACTCTGGCATATATGGGGAGGGAACAGCTCAGGTGTCAGTAATGTAATCCTTGTGTTGTCAGGGGGCTAAACCAGATGGGTGCATAACAGCTACACACGTACACAGGTTGGTGACCTAGCCTGGTGGAGAGGAGCAAGAGCAGGGAAGGAAGACGGGAAGAATGGGGGGGATCCCCAACCCCAAAGTAGATACTAGGGAGGAAGCTCTTCCCCTAACGAGATCAAACCCCAAGGATGGACCAGAAACAGTAAAAAAGGACGAAAGAGAACAGGCAAGAAGCACAAAACCACAAGAAATACAGGGAATTGGATGGATAGCCAGGTCGACATAAATAAGGAAACAGGGAGAGTCGAAGGAGAGGGCAGTGGGGGAGGAGTGAGGATGAGGAGGGAGGGGCACAATGAAGGAAATGCAGCCTGGAAAGGAAGAATTAACTGCAACAGCTCGGGTCCCCAAGAGTGCCGTACACTAATTCATCAAAGAACAATGAGTCCCCTGGTCCCCTGGGAAGCTTCTACGAGTTAAGATACCTGAAGGACCCAACAATGTGGAACTGCCGATATCGCACGTCTCCACAGCTGCTGTATCACCTTTGTTGCCTTTAATTCCCATATATCCTGTTACCCAGCAGAACACCACCAATTTCCAGGGAAGTTTTAGCTGAAGTGGGGTCTCCTGGATGGACTGGATGAAATTCTCTGCCAAGTCCATGCATGAGATGGCTAACAGTACACTTAGCCATGAAATGTTTCATATGCATAGAATGTTTAACTCCTCCAGTGTAATGCCCCATATCGCTCCATCACAGACAGAGCAGCAATTTTACAAGTGGATTTACAGGACACTAACAGGGGAACCCCAAGTGTCAACCTTTTAGTATTGTTTAGATCCATCAATGAAAACTGGCATTAGCTGCAGCAACAATTTTCAATATTAATATGGTATATAATGTAATACATTTTAATATTATTAAATTAACTGATATCAAAATCCAATCTGGAATACAGTCTCTCCTGTACTCGTTGAATTCTTAACAATTCTGAGCTTCTTTACCAAAGATGTCACTTGAAGACACACATCCTGGAGACATAATTTTTGTACCCAAAGTGCCCCGAAGTCTGCTTTCATACACATCAAAAGTGACTTTACTGTTTGCAAGTTATTTACAAATGCCATTTTCATAGGTAGTTGTAGAATACTAGTCACTGCTGATCAGACAAGAACCTCTATGCCTGTAGCACCTACACAATCTGCCACAAGATAGTTAATGGTAACTCGGCATCTTCTGAAGATTGGTAGCTACAGAGTAAGCCTCATTCCCAAATAGCGGCCAAACAAAAGCGCACCATCTGCAACCATCCAGTACTTCCACACCCTCCAGTACCAGAAGGAAACTTGTTACACAGACAGGATAAAAATCTCAAGAAAGATAAGAAGAATTTTTAAAAATGTGGGAAGGTAGGATCCAGGCTAGACCACTGATCAACGGCATCCATGGCCCCATTGGGTCTGAGCAGGCAATGAGACACCCCTCTAATCTATGAAGTGGCCAACGAGGCTAATGTGCTCTACGACAGAGAATAGTAGTGCTTAATTTCTAAACTTATAAGTGCCGGAACATGCCCCCTTCTACCACTCCCCCAGACTGAAGCGCCTAGAACCACTCGGCCAATTCAGCTGGCTTGAATGATTGGGCACGCAGAGAACCGCTTCTCAGTGGTATCATGAGAGATCTTTTGCACTTAACTCAGCAAGTCAGTTTCATCTCTTTCTTTCTGCATCTACTGATTATTTCTCTGTAATCAAACTAAAACATGAAGCGTGCTTGAAAATGCCAGTGAAACTTGTTAAGCATTGTAATTTGGGAAGTAATTCTGAATCTATACGGAATGTAAGCCTAACTGCTGTTGTGACACTGCACAATGCCAAAACATTGGATTCAACTATTGTCAGTACTGTCTACCAAATCGCTCAATAAACATTACCTTTTGTTCTGCTCATGATTGTAAACACAGAAACAGAGGCTATTATGACCCCACAGAAATTAGTTTAAATAACATTACTTCTGGAACAAAACTGTAATGCAGTTAAGTTACAATAAGCCAGACCATAAAACACGCACCAACGGGTATTGTTTCTGAACGAAAACAATAGTTGAGGAAAATGCCATGTAATTTAAATATTTCAATATCTTGCTTCCAGCAGTGAGCATAACCGAAGAAACGCTTTTTCTGTCTATAGCACAGATTCACACAAAAATAATTTACTCAAATATATGCAGAATTTAATTGCTGGGAAACAATTATGAAAATTCAAGGATCGTTGGATTTTGTTGTTAGCAACAGCAATTAAAGAGAGATTTGATAAAAAATAACCAATTTAATTCAGAACTAACTATTAAACTGGGAAATTCTGTGACACTATACATTACATTACAATAGTCAGAAAATGAGAAACTCTTCATAGAGATGACAGATTTGTTCCTTGCTATAAGCCCATACTGTCTTAACTGAGAAAAACATGAGTAGCCGCTGCAAACTGAATATTTATTTATTAAACCACAAACAATCAAAAGGGACCTGTTATCATAAATGTTAACACATTTACTGCAATCTGACTGAAAAAGGTTTTACACGTAGAATACATCTTGTAGGAAATGCAATCAACGCATTTGGCATTGGAGAGAACTATTACAAAAATAAACATGCACTTAAATTAAAATCAGTTTCACAGCAGAGTCAACCATTTCAATCAAGGTCACACTCATAATAATCATCCATCTTTGGAGAACATTTTACAAAAATATCAAAGCTTCTTGACTTCCATTATAGCTCTGTTAAAATTACCTTTTCATTTCCAATAACATACTGTGTATATAAAAAAATTGGTTTGTACATTAAACCATTATTTAAACAATTTTATCCCAGTGGGCTGGACGAAGATGTTACACTGTTTCAAGCACCAGTTCAGAACTTTAAGAATCCCGCATCTTAGCAGATTTTTGGCTCGATTTGCCATTCAACAATTAAAACGTTAATGACCAATAAACTGAATTGGTTGGATTGAGTATCAAACTGTTAACTCATTTATGATAAAATTACAAATGATTCCAAATCAAGAATACCACATTAATAATAAATCATATTCAGAGCTAATTTTGAGATTACAATTTTGTAATCTGAAGTATGAATTTAATTTCCCTTCAGTCATAAAATAATGAGTCCTGTCAACGTACAGTATATATCTATGACCTAAGGGTATACAACTTTGTTTAAATACTTCACTTTAAATTTTATTACACTTTCAACATAGCATATGAACTTAAAATGATTGGATTGGATTGTTTGGGGAAAGAGACCAAACAGTGAGGTCATCGGTCTCATCGGATTAAGGAAGGACGGGGAAGGAACCATCCCAGCATTTGCCTGGTGCAATTCAGGGAAATCATGGAAAACCTAAATCAGGATGGCCAGAGGCGGGATTGAACCGTCGTCCTCCCAAATGCGAGTCCAGTGTGCTAACCACTGTGCCACCTCACTCGGTACTTAAAATGACAAACATCTGATATTCTAACGGAACCACACGACTGCTACGGTCACAGTTTTAATCCTGCCTCAGGCATGGATGTGTGTGATGTCCTTAGGTTAGTTAGGTCTCAGTAGTTCTAAAGTCCTAGGGGACTGATGACCTCAGAAGTTAAGTCCCATAGTGCTCAGAGCCATTTTGTTATTCTGACAGAAGTCAGTGGCATATGACCAGTCAGTTTATATAGAATATACGTTTTATATTTATTGTTAAAAAGTACCTTTTTAGGACATATTGAATTTTAACTGAGCTCACAGTTTTAACCAAGTTCATACTCTTGTGGCTCAAACAAAGGAAGAGAAAGTAAGCAGTGTGAAACACTGGAACAAACACAATCACAAACAGTTTGAGTTGGATTAAGAAAAACCATTTCCATAATACAGTATTGTGTTCATTATACACTATCATTTCGTGCCTTTGACTGAGTAGCAAAGTGCAGAATGATATCCCTTCACCAGCCAAGACTTTACATGATGCCCAGGTTCGTATCTAGCTACAGGTGGTCCCAGAAGTCTGATGCGTAATAAACTACAAACAGTGCTGATGTAGAATGAAGATCTCAGTGGTGTCAGAATTAAGTTCATTGCAGAAAAGCCACATTCACACTCCGCATTCGACACTGCAATCCTGTTTATTACTGATAAGAATTTTTTGGTGGCTGTACAAGAATAGTTGGAGTTTCTCCTCTTAGTACTGGTTTCAGACCCTGATTGTACTCCCTGAAGTCTTATTATTTCATGAGGGCTATTAATTTTAAATCTTTCAGACATTCCAAAAATTCTCATTTTCTCCTTAAGTGATAAATATGTTTTTAGACCAGAATTGGGGTGAATGACCTTCCTGTCATTCATAACAACATGGTAGCTTTCAGATGCATTGACTGTTGATATGAATACACTAAACAGATTCAGAAGGATGTAGGTTGTAGTAGGTAGTGGGAGATGAAGAAGCTTGCACAGGATGGAGTAGCATGGAGAGCTGCATCAAACCAGTCTCAGGACTGACGACGACGACGACGACGACGACGACGACGACGACAAATTATTTGCCAAGTTGTGAAAAACCTGTTTATCAGAAATCTTAGAAATATTTGTTCTTTCAGAAAATTCGACACATTGAAAGTTCATATTTTCCAGTGCAATGTTAGCTACATTTGCATGTTGTCCCATTGCATCAACCTGACTTTCAAACACTTATTAGAAGTCTAATTCATCATAAGCTTGAACAAGGTTTACACTTGATATTTGAAGCTGTAGGAATAGATCAGCCAACTCTTCTAAGGCATCATACATTACAGCAAAAGATGTAGATGACAATGTATTATAAAGCCCTTTGTAAGTAGACCGTTTTGAGCCCCTTTAGTGTCCTCTGATGCTTCTAAAAAATGACTGTACAGAGCCAAAAAGTCTTTCCATACAGCTTTTACTGCCAATAAACTGGAGGCCACCCAATGAGAGTCAAGCACACAACCGATTTTTAAAATTTCTTGCTCCAAACCTTTAGCAACAACCACCAGCCCCCTGCTGTTTTTCGTAGAGCAGCTGAAGGTATTTCTAACTTTACCCATGAATATTTTAAAGTGATTAATTCTCGCCACTTCTTCTATTGTGTCGCGCACGAGTTCTAAACGATGATTCAAACAATGCCAGATGAATATGTTTGGAAACATTTCCATCACCTGCTTTGCGAGGCCAGACTTTTTTTGTAACATGACAGAAATTCCATCCAAAGTCAAAGCGATTAAATGGTCTTTCAAAAAGTCATAGCCTAGACCTAGTGATTCTAACTGCTTTAAAAGTTCTTTCAAGATACCAGATAGTGTTGTGTCATTTAGCTCAAAAAGCGTCAAAAAATTGTCACGGTGTTTTCCATTCCTTTTAACAAGGTTCTAAAGTATACAATCAAAGCGTTTTTGTTTGAAAGAGAAGTGGCTTCATCCAAAAGAAGTGAAATTTGGAGTAACTCTTTATTAAATTATTTATTAGATCTGGTCAGAAATATCAAGCACTATATTAGAGCAAAGAACATTTGAATGTAGTATCCAGGCCATATCCAAACCATTCTTAATTTGGAGATCAATTTCTGTCTCAAACTCATAAAATCGTCTAACTTTGCTTGCTTATAAGCTGTGCGAAACACACGCTCAGTAAGAACTTGTTCCTTTACCATGGAAGCAACTGAGTTCTCAATATGTTGTTTTTTGCGTTAGTCTGGATTTTGTTCACTAAACCATAAGCTTCAGACTTGCAGTGATCAGTTTTTTTCTTAAGAGACTTTAGTTGATCTTTTTTATTTGTCCCATATGAGCTTACAGTTCCTAAAACCCATTGATCACTCAGTTTTGAAACTTTCGTTTTTTCAGCATCTAGTGTAGATACACTTCTACAAACTTGGTAACCTAGCTTTTTTTTTTCATAATTAACCACAGGTTTTTAGCTTTATAATCTGTACATTGTTCGATAGACCAACAATCTGGCTTTTCATCATCATTACAATTATCATTACTGTCTATAGATGTTTTGTCCGTATCCATATCTGCCAACTTACAGATATTTTCATTTAGCGATGTCGTCTTAGGAGAAAGATCGTCTGCCTTGTTGTTTGCATCTTCTCCAACCGCAGTTGCTCACTAACTTTTTGTCTTTTAGGTTTAAAGACGTCACTAATTTTTGTAGAGGCATACATAACTATTAAACTCTTGTGTCCACTCACGGTCACAGTGTGTAAATAAACACTACGAACAAACCGAAACAATGCTGTTGGTTCTGAGCAGAACAGCTGAACTGCAAGCGACTGACATACATAGAGTGACTAAGTAATATTACTGAATGACAATTCCGAAAGTGCCTGTTGGAGTGTGTGTTTGCCTTGAAAAAGACATAGACATGACCTGTCTGAATCATGGACTACAAAGACTGAATTCACAAACAGACACGCAGATATGCAATTATAACTTGAGAACCACTTATGTGATTTACATGTTTCTTTGTTTAACTCACAGATATAGGCATTTACTATCTATCAGTATATA
This sequence comes from Schistocerca gregaria, assembly GCF_023897955.1. NCBI lineage: Eukaryota > Metazoa > Arthropoda > Insecta > Orthoptera > Acrididae > Schistocerca > Schistocerca gregaria. Next base: position 727,888,918 of record NC_064931.1, read on the forward strand.
TTTAGCTACTTTAGGTAGCACAAGAAATAAGCTGTGGCTATAATTGTAAGTCAAGTCGCAAGAAAGTGGGCTGCCGTCGTGCTCTCTTGCAGTATGCTGCTTAAACTATTAGAGCAAAATTATTTGCTTTAGTAACGAATTGTAGACCTCAAAAACAACCACGAAAAGTTGGCGGGAGGATGTGTTCGTCTTTCAGAGTTGAGTCACAATCACACTTTTTCTACTTTGTAGGTGCTGAAACAGGCGACTTCAGAAGACAAAAAAAAATCATCATTATCGTTCAACCACAATCTTTCATTTAGGTACATCTTTTTGAGCTCTACAATCTGGTACTACATAACTTGATGTAGTTCTTATGGACTATGTAACGTATTTCACAAGAGCACACAGGTGGAAAAACATTTTTACTTCATATAACTGATGAAATTTAAATGGCTGAACAGACTTTCATAAATATAGCTAGGAACCATCCCGATTAAACCAGCTTAAAAAAAAAAGCTTTAAAATCTGAACTTTCGTTTGAGAACTATGTTGGGGCAGACTGACTGACGGAGTTACCAGTCAAACATATGCACCTCCATTCTGCATTGGGAGTTCAAATTTGCCCCCTGTGGGAGCGTCAACCATGTTCTAACAACAGTGTGGGCAGATAAAGTGCCGTGGACAAAAGCGACGTATCAGCTCGAAAGGCTGGCAACTGTTAGTCATTCATGTTCCACACGCACATTTGATTAGTAGCTATGACATAAATTACGACAAGGAATAAAATGATTTCGTAAAAACACAAACACACACACACACACACACACACACACACACACACACACACACACACACACACACACACACACCATCTCCAAAGTGTCCCATTAGCCAACTTGGATAAAAAGTCAGCAAGTTCATTCACTGAGATACCAACGTGATCAGGGCATGGTCAAGGTTGTACAGGATATACTGAATAGTCAAAACCAATTAATGTCAAGGGTAGTACTGGTCAACAGCCTGAAGGCTACTCAAGGAGTCACTGCCAATAAAGAATGACTCAAGAGCAATAAAAGCGGCTGAGGGCTTGAGCAATGGCCACCAATTCTAAATCTGTTCAGCAGGGAACGTAGTAGGCAAAACCATAGAGATGTCAGGGTACACCACATCTCATTCCAGAAATGTGTCAAACACACCCAGGAACAGGTGACAGAAAACCACAGGTTCTATTGAGTATTTTGGTCCAAAGGAGACGTCAAGGCTAATCCAAGAATGAATGTGTATTGCATAGCTGAGCAGCAGTTTTTAGCACCTGATCTGCAGGGGAGGTGCACCAGTCTCCTGAAGTAGGCTGTTCACAGGGCTGGTCCGAAAGGCTCCTGTCACAAGTCTGACTGCACAATGGTGTATCAGGTCAGCATCTGCACTGCTGAAGACAATGTGGTGCCACATGCCAGGCTCCCATAATCAAGATGCAATCAGACTTTTGTAGAGATGAAAAAGTATAGTGTGGCCTTCACACCACTGTGCAGTTACGATTAATAGAAGGACAACTATCTATGAAAACAGTAACTTCTTTAATTAAAAAAAAGAAAAAGAAAAAGAGTGAGACGTAATCTGTTAGTGAATTCTATTTAATTTTCGTTCTAAGTAGAAAGGTGTTTAGTTGTGAAAGACTTAATATTTCCATAGTAACTAAATTTGCTATGGACCATATAGATATTTCATGTCAGATAGGAATTTGTTTGAAAAGTAATATTAAACCTATGTCCAATTTAAGCTTCTACAGTGAATATTAATAGAAACGTTATTGAGACCATTTACTTTTACCAAGTCCTCAAGGCAATAGTGTGTTTTGTTATCAGTTATATTGACATAAATAGTTTGTTCTAATCTGTTACCTCCAACCTTAACGTGAACATACTGCATTCAGGTGCCAGAGTTCATTGCACTCGTGTGGCAAATTATAGGTTCTGTTTGTCCGTTAAAGTTACTCATACCTATTTTCTTGAACAAGAATGTCAATCATTCTCTTGCCTAATTAGGCTGGCAACATTTTCCTTTATCCTTTGAACAGTGTGGATAGGTTAAATATTGTTCAACACTGTTTAAATATTTACGTACTTCTGATTTTCATTTCCGATAAGCCACCTCCATTAGGTATATCACGGTCAACACAACTAAAATCATTTCAGAGGGTAACTCTGCACTGCTTATTCATACTATAATTACTTGAATAAAAATAATTTCATGATACGAACTTCCTCCAGCTTTGAGGTTATGGTATAGTAGTAGCGGACAGTAGTGTTATAAACTACCAAGTCAATCCCAAAAAGGGGACTATATAATCAATAATGAAAGTTGCGTAAGTCCGGAGGGTAAGGAAGCTAGTGTCCAAAACTCAGACCAGATTCAAGCACAAAAGCACAATCTCCACCAAGAAGACCATCTAGCAGAAAGGTAGGGAGGGGGGGGGGGGGGGGGGGGGAGAACAGGAGAAATGGCCCCAGCTCTTGTAGTACTACCTTCCTTTCCATGTTGCAAGTCTATGTCTTGGCCAAGCATGTAGTCACAATAGTGATGTGAGCCCCCTGGAGCAGAACTACTTTTCTTGCTCCCCTTTTTAACTCACAGGCATTTGACCTTTATTGCCCAAAGGACTGTAATATTCTTTGCAGTTGCTTGGCATCTGAACCATCACAGACCTGACCATCTTGTTTGGGGTGCAGAGTGATACACAATACACCAGGGAACAGGTAATCTTTGTAGGAGGTCACAAAACTTTTCAATGGTCACACACTCCACAGCCAGCAAGTTGACTGTACTTATATCACCACCACCACCACCACCACCACCAACAACAACAACAACAACCTACCTGTTCTGAAACTGCTCTAAATAAACAAGATCCATCTCTTGCTGTGTGCTTGCGATAAAATCCATGTGACTCCAGCCACTGGTCCATTGGATCAGAATTCTTTGCACAGAACTTACGACGTGCCATGATCTGCAATAAAATAGACTGGATGTTATTTCGTATAGGGTAAGTTGAGGAAATGTATTTTTAATCCCATCCCTCTTCCCTTCTACTGCCCCCTGATACACTAAGCTACCAAGCAATGGAAAATGGCATTCTATCAATACTCTCAAAAAGAAACTGACAAATCTTCTGTCCTTAAACCATCTCTAACAACACACACAAACCACTGCAGGATGTCAGTGCTCTGTATTTTTCTGTAAAACAGATGCAGTGGCATATCAGCTCTTAAAATAATTTTGCCCCCAACAAGGACACTGGTGTCGCCCAGTCAGTCCATTTTCCACAACACTGGCATGGTTGTTCCAGGGACCAGTCTAACACTCAGGGCGAATCATTCCTGATTAAAAACCAACTTACCTGTTTACAGGAAACTATCCCACTGTTCTATGATTCATGTCTAGTGCATGACACACTACATTCTCCAGGCCACACAACACCTTTGTTCAGCAGAAATCCATTTGATGAAACATTGAGAATAAATTCTAAAAGGTGACTACACACATTCTGATGGAAGATTTGTGATACAAGTGGCTGGCATGAGATCTATAGCCAGTGCAAGTGGGACACTATTGGACACTTGAGGTAAGAAAGATTCTGGTCTGCATTGTAAAACACGGCTGATCCTGCCCACAAGGCAGTTTATTGTATACCGCCTCCTGAAATCATCTTCAAAGCCGAGAGATTATGCTAGGAAGCCCTTTCCATAGGAGCAGGATTTCCTGTGGATAAGTTAATAACAAGGTAATTCTTCCCAAGAATAATTCCCTGCACAGTGGCAGTATTTCAGTTGTTGTGCTCTTCAGTCCAGAGACTGGTTTGATGCAGCTCTCCACGCTACTGTATCCTGTGCAAGCTTCTTCACCTCCCAGTACCTACTGAAGCCTACATCCTTCTGAATCTGCTTAGTGTATTCAACTCTTGGTCTCCCTCTATGGTTTTTGCCCTCCACGCTGCCCTCCAGAACTAAATTGGTGATCCCCTGATGCCTCATAATATGCCCTACCAACCGATCCCTCCTAGTCAAGTTGTGCCATAAATGTCTCCTCTCTCCAATTCTATTGCATCCCTCCTCATTAGTTATGTGATCTACCCATCTAGTCTTCAGCATTCTTCTGTAGCACCACATTTCGGAAGCTTCTATTCTCTTCTTGTCCAAACTATTTATAGTCCATGTTTCACTTCCGGAAATACATGGCTACACTCCATACAAATACTTTCAGAAACAACTTCCTGACACATAAATCTATACTTGATGTTAACAAATTTCTCTTCTTGAGAAACGCTTTCCTTGCCATTGCCAGTCTACATTTTATATCCTCTCTACTTCGATCATCATCAGTTATTTTGCTTCCCAAGTAGCAAAACTCCTTTACTGCTTTAAGTGTCTCATTTCCTAATCTAATTCCCTCAGCATCACCCGACTTAATTTGACTACATTCCATTATCTTCGTTTTGCTTTTGTTGATGTTCATCTTATATCCTCCTTTCAAGACACTGTCCATTCCGTTCAACTGCTCTTCCAGGTCCTTTGCTGTCTCTGACGGAATTACAATGTCATCAGTGAACCTCAACGTTTTTATTTCTTCTCCATGGATTTTAATACCTACTGCAAATTTTTCTTTTGTTTCCTTTACTGCTTGCTCAATATACAGATTGAATAACATCGGGGAGAGGCTACAACCCTGTCTCACTCACTTCCCAACAACTGCTTCACTTTCGTGCCCCCTTGACTCCTGTAACTGACACCTGGTTTCTGTACAAATTTCAAATATCCTTTCGCTCCCTGTATTTTACCCCTGACACCTTCAGAATTTGAAAGAGTATTCCAGTCAACATTGTCACATTTGATCTTCATCTACCTCCTCTTCCATTTCCATAATATTGTCCTCAAGAACATCACCCTTGTATAGATCCTCTATATACTCCTTCCACCTTTCTGCTTTCCCTTCTTTGCTTAGAACTGGGTTTCCATCTAAGCTCTTGATATTCATGCAAGTGGTTCTCTTTTCTCCAAAGGTCTCTACTTTTCCTGTAGGCAGAATCCATCTTACCCCTAGCGATATGCACCTCTAAATCCTTACATTTTACCTCTAGCCATCCCTGCTTAGCTATTTTGCACTTCCTGTCGATCTCATTTTTGAGACGTTTGTATTCCTTTTTGCCTGCGTCATTTACTGCATTTTTATATTTTCTCCTTTCATCAATTAAATTTAATATCTCTTCTGTTACCCTAGGATTTCTATTAGACCTCATCTTTTTACCTACTTGATCCTCTGCTACCTTCACTATTTTGTCTCTCAAAGCTACCCATTCTTCTTCTACTGCATTTCTTTCCCCCATTCCTGTCAATTGTTCCCTTATGCTCTCCCTGAAAATCTCTACAACCTCTGATTCTTTCAGTTTATCCAGGTCCCATCTCCTTAAATTCCCACCTTTTTGCAGTTTCTTCAGTTTTAATCTACTGCTCATAACCAATAGATTGTGGTCAGAATCCACATCTGCTCCTGGGAATGTCTTATAATTTAAAACTTGGTTCTTTAATCTCTAGTATCTCCAGGCCCCTTCCATGTATTCAACCTTCTTTTATGATTCTTGAACCAATTGTTAGCCAGGATTACATTGTGTTCTGTGCTAAATTCTACCAGGCGGCTTCCTCTTTCATTTCTTACCCCCATTCCACGTTCACCTACTACGTTTCCTTCTCTTCCTTTTCCTGCTATCGAATTCCAGTCACCCATGACTATTATATTTTCATTTCCCTTCTCTATCTGAATAATTTCTTTTATTTCATCGCACATTTCTTCAATCTCTTCATCATCTGCAGAGCTAGTTGGCATATATACTTGTACTACTGTAGTAGGTGTGGGCTTCGTATCTATCTTGGCCACAATAATGCGTTCACTATGCTGTTTGTAGTAGCTTACCCGCATTCCTATTTTCCTATTCATTATTAAACCTACTCCTGCAGTACCCCTACTCGATTTTGTATTTATAACCCAGTAATCACCTGACCAAAAGTCTTGTTCCTCCTGCCACCGAACTTCACTAATTCCCACTATATCTAACTTTAACCTATCCATTTCCCTTTTTAAATTTTCTAACCTACCTGCCCGATTAAGGGATCTGACATTCCACACTCCGATCCGTAGAACGACAGTTTTCTTTCTCCTGATAACGACGTCGTCCTGAGTAGTCCCCACCCGGAGATCCAAGTGGGGGGCTATTTTACCTTCGGAATATTCTACCCCAATAGAATGCCATCATCATTTAACCATACAGTAAAGCTGCATGCCCTCGGGAAAAATTACGGCTGTAGTTTCCCCTCGCTTTCAGCTGTCCGCAGTACCAGCACAGGAAGGCCATTTTGGTTAGTGTCAGAAGGCCAGATCAGTCAATCATCCAGACTGTTGCCCCTGTAACTACTGAAAAGGCCTCTCAACAGATATCCTTCTATTGTAATTGCACCTACGGTACGCCTATCTGTATTGCTGAGGCACGCAAGCCTCCCCACCAACGGCAAGGTTCATGGTTCATGGATAAAAAACTGATCAGAAGGCTGAGGAAGCTTATTTCATCAAAATACAATGGGAATACGTGGAACAAACATAGCATTTAAGGCCAATCTCTGCTAGCACATTTGGCAAAAAGTCTGTAACAGACAACTTTAACAACAAATATGTTTGTGAACAACTCCTTCAAAGACTGACAGTTACTTTCCACTAAAACACTGAAAGCAAACATGCAGCATTAAATAAACAATCAGTTTAGGTAACTAATGGCATTATAATATCATGCAGGAGAAAACACGAGCTGTATCTCAACATGAAAGAGTGTCACACCAGTTACAGAATTTTGCTGCAGACAATACTCCAAACTGCTGAAGAATGTCATCAGACATGCTAAATGAATTCAATATACCGTGGTAAGAGAGATCTCTCTGTTTTAATTTTTTCCTATTGTCAGTTATAAATTAAGTATCAGGGCAGAAGGTGGGCACTCAACATACAACTTTTGTGAGGAAGAATTAACTGAACTATGGGAGTTCAGAACAATATTACATGACCACTTCATTTCAATAGTTAGAAAGCTGAACCAAAATTTTACTGGCGCAAGGTGTATACCCGAGTTCCAAGCCAATTATGCCATATGGAGCTACAAGGAAAGAAATCTGCATGAAGATTTTACATACATACATACATACATACATACATTACACATCATCATGAAATGTCGTATTCATGATCTGTGGAACAAGGATTTATGTATGTATGTATGTGTCACTTTAACATAAGTTTTCTTTACACAAAATTTTAATTTTTCTTTTTATTTTATTTAATTTTATTTACAGATACTACTTCATATATAAGAATTCATGTATTGATTAGGAGGAGTTGTCATTCAGAAATTATTTTAATTTGTTTTTAAATGTTGGTTGGCTATCTGTCAGACTTTTAATACTACATGGCAAACGACTGGAGATTTTTGTGGCAGCATAATTCACTCTTTTCTGTGCCAAAGTGAATCCAGAATAGTGAAGATCACAATTTCTTCTAGTGTTGCAGCTATGCACTTTGCTGTTATTTTTGAATTGAGATGGGTTCTCAATGACAAATTTCATTAGTGAATATATGTATTGTGAAGGTACTGTGAATATCCAGAGTTCCTTAATAAATGTCTGCAAGGTGACCTTGGGCCGGCTCCAACTATTATTCTGATTACACACTTTCGTGTAATGAATATTTTCTCTCTTAATGGCGAATTGCCCCAAAATACGATGCCATATGAAAACAGTGAATGAAAATAGGCAAAGTAGGCTAATTCACACACACGCGCACACACACACACACACACACACACACACTCACACTCACACTCACACTCACACTCACACTCTGTTCCAAGAGTTCCGGAACCTGAACAGAAAATTGGAACAGAGAACATCATTTCCACCCTTTTTACTGCTCATGAAAAACGCACACTGCATGCTGTACCACCATACAGAAAGACCTTCAGAGGTAGTGGTCCAGATTGCTGTACACACCAGTACCTCTAATACCCAGTAGCATATCCTCTTGCAATCATGCGTGCCTGTATTCACTGTGGCATACTATCCACAATTTCATCAAGGAACTGTTGGTCCAGATTGTCCCACTGCTGAACAGTGATTCAGTGTAGATCCCTCAGCATGGTTGGTGGGTCACGTCATCCATCAACAGCCCTTTCAATCTATCCCAGGCATGTCAGATAGGGTTCATGTCTGGAGAACATGCTGGCCACTCTAGTCGAGTGATATTGCTATCCTGAAGGAAGTCATTCACAAGATGTGCATGAATTGGACGCGGATTGTCATCCATGAAGACAAATGCTTCACCAATAAGCCGCCGATATGTTTGCACTATTGGTCGGAGGATGGCATTCATGTATCGTACAGCCATTATGTCACCTTTCATGACAACCAGCAGTGTACGTAGGCCCCACATAATGCCACCCCAAAACAGCAGAGAACCTCCACCTTGCTGCACTCACTGGACAGCGTGTCTAAGGCGTTCGGCCTGACCGGGTTGCCTCCAGACACGTCTCCGACGATTGTCAGGTTAAAGGCACATGCAACACTTATCAGTGAAGATAATGTGATGCCAGTCCTGAGTGGTCCATTCAGCACATTGTTGGGCCCATCTGTACTGCGCTGCATGGTGTCACAGTTGCAAAGATGGACCTCACCATGGTCGTCGGTAGTGAAGTTGCGCATCATGCAGCCTATTGCGCACAGTTTGAGTCATAACACGATGTCCTGTGGCTGCACTAAAAGCATTATTCAACATTGTGGTGTTGCTGTCAGGGTTCCTCCAACCCATAATCCGTAGGTAGCAGTCATCCACTGCAGTAGTAGCCTTTGGGCGGCCTGAGCGAGGTGTGTCATCGATAGTTCCTGTCTCTCTGTATCTCCCATGTCCGGACAACATCGCTTTGGTTCACTCAGACGCCTGGACACTTCTGTTGTTGAGAGACCTTCTTGGCACAAAGTACAATGTGGATGCAATTGAACCGCGGTACTGACAATATAGGCATGGTCAAACTGCAGGCAACACGAGCCATGTACCTCCTTCTAGTGGAATGACTGGAACTGATTGGCTGTCGGATCCCATCCGTCATAGGCGCAGCTGATGCATGGTTGTTTACATCTTTGCGCATGTTTAATGGCATCTCTGAACAGTCAAAGGGACTGTGTCTGTGATACAATATCCACAGTCAACGTCTATCTTCAGGAGGTTTAGGAATCGGGATGATGCAAAACTTTTTTTGATGTGTATATTAAGAACAATAAGGGACTGAAGACTTAACCCTGTGGGACACTATTGTTGATACCTCTCAGTTAGAAGACTCTGCTGATTTTTGCAGACTATCTGTACTGTTAACTTCAACCTTCTGCATTCTTCCAGTTAAGTATGAATTAAACCATTTGTGCAGTGTCCCACTCATATCACAATACTTAAGCTTATCTAGAAGAATTTCATGATTCACACAATCAAAAGCCTTTGAGAGGTTACAAAATATTCGAATGGGCTATGTTCGGTTATTCAATGCATTTAATATTTTATCCGTTAAAGCATATATAGCATTTTCTGTTGGAAAGCCTTCCTGAAAACCAAATTTACGTTTTGTTAGTATTTCATTTTTACAAATATGTTATACTAATCTTGGATACATTACTTTTTCAAGAATTTTGGATAAAGCTGTTGGAAGTGAGACTGGGCAGTAGTAGTTAACATCAGACCTATCCTCTTTCTCATGCAATGATTTAACAATAGGATATTGCAGTCTATCTGGAAAGATATCCTGTTTCAGTGAGCTACTACATGTGTGGCTGAGAATCCTACTTATCTATTGGGAGCAAGCTTTTAGTACTATGTTCGACATGACATCAATTCCATGTGAGCATTTACTTTTGAGTAAATTTATTATTTTCCTAATTTCATTAGGAGAGGTGGGTTGAATTTCACTTTTATCAAATTCAATAGGTACTGCCTCTTCCATTTACTGCCTTGCTTTTCTAATGAATAGCTGGATCATATTTTCTCTACAACACTTACATTATTATTAAAAATGTTTTCTTATTCTGGCTTCTTGTTGAACTTTTCATTGTGTTTGATAGAAACACACTCTTTCTGTGTTCTCAGTTGTCCTGTTTCCCTTTTAACAATATTCAAAATTGTTTTAATTTTATTAAGAGATGTGCTCATCTGAGACCTAATGCACATACTTCTAGTCTTTGTAATAACATTTCTTAATACAGTGCAGCAGTTTTTATATGTTTCACTGTTTCTGTGTCAGTAGTCCTCCTAGCTCCAAGATTCATTTCCCTCTTTTGTTTACAAGATTTTTTATCCCTTTAGTAAGCCATGGCTTTTTACATGGTTTCGTAGAATTATATTTCACTGTATTCTTAGGGAAACAGTTTTCAAATATACTCACAAAGATATCGTGAAATAGGTTAAATTTTAAATTAGCATCATGTTCCCTGTACACCTCATCCCAGTCTAATAGTTGAAAGCTTTCCCTAAAATTTTTGAATTGTTAAAATGTTAATTGAATGCACTATTTTTGGAGGACTGTTTTGCATTACTGTATGGAGCTATATCATATACTGTAACTGGCTGTGCATCATTATCAGATAGACCATTCTTAAATGGAAAAGTTTTTATTTGATTAAATTTATCTTGGTCTATTAAAACATTATCTATCAGTGTGCTGCTTTCCTGCACAACTCAAGTAGGAAAATCAATAACTGATGTCAAATTGAAAGAACCATGTAATACTTCAAGGTCAAGTTTTCTATTTAACTCTTTTAGAAAATCTACATTGAAATCCCCACAAACAATTTGCTTTCCTTTGTCTGATAGATAGCACAACAAAGAATCCAAGTTTTTTTTCAAAAATAGTTCAAAATTTCCCAATGGGGACCTATACACAGCTATAATATAAAAGTGCCATTATTTAGTTTAAGCTCACCACTCCATTGCATAAAAAGGGGGATACGTCAGATGTTAGCAACTATCGCCCAATCTCTCTTCTGACAGCTCTACCAAAATTTTTGCGAAAGTAATGTATTCAAGAGTAGCCTCCCATATTTGTAAAAATAAAGTACTAAAAAATGTCAGTTTGGTTTTCAGAAAGGCTTTTCAACAGAAAATGCTATATACGCTTTCACTGATCAAATATTAAATGCTCTGAATAACCGGACATCACCCATTGGTATTTTTTGTGATCTCTCAAAGGCCTTTGACTGTGTAAATCATGGAATTCTTTTAGATAAGCTAAATCATTATGGTTTGAGGGGGGCAGTGCGCAAATGGTTTAATTCATACTTAACTGGAAGAATGCAGAAAGTTTAAATAAGTGGTTCATGTAATGTTAAAACAACAGCTGATTCCTCAAACTGGGGGGGGGGGGGGGGGGGGGGGTAATCATGTACGGGGTCCCACAGGGTTCGGTCTTCGGTCCTTTACTGTTCTTAATATACATTAATGACTTACCATTCCACATTGATGAAGATGCAAAGTTAGTTCTTTTTGCTGATGATACAAGTATAGTAATAACATCCAAAAACCAAGAACTAAGTGATGTAATTGTAAATGATGTTTTTCACAAAATTATTAAGTGGTTCTCAGCAAACGGACTCTCTTTAAATTTTGATAGAACACAGTATATACAGTTCCGTACAGTAAATGGCACAACTCCAGTAATAAATATAGACTTTGAACAGAAGTCTGCAGCTAAGGTAGAATTTTCAAAAATTTTAGGTGTGTCCATAGATGAGAGGTTAAACTGGAAGCAACACATTGATGGCCCAAAAAATAACAAACAAGGAGTTATTTATGAGGGTCTATTTTTTTCCTATAGTTGGATATCAAACTACTAGCCTCATAAAGAGCAAGAACACTTACAAATGTTTCCTTAATTTTTTTTATGAATTTTTGAAATTTGAAAATTTTCAGTTATTGTAAAGTTTGGGGTTAGTTATCTTAGGTGGGACTGAATATAAAAATATGATTTTTGCACAGTTTGTACACCTATATGATAGAAATGTACTGTAAAAATTTCAACACTGATATCTGACTGTGAACAAAGATAAGAATTTTTGAACATGACGAGACAATTCACATTACTCTACAGCTGATCTTATGGCTGTTGCCTATTCATGTGTGATATTGGCAGGATATAAACAATTATGATTGAAGTAAGGTACTGAATTACATACAAAAAGTGGAAACATCACTGAAATTAAGAATTATATTATTCTGACATACTTAAAATAAATATTTTCAATTAACATCCTTTGAGATGCAACTGTTCCTAAACCCGGTGGTGAATGTTAAGAACACCTACTTCTTCAGACAGCTTCTGTGACACAGAATACAACCTCCCAGTTGCTGTGGTAAGTTCAAGCACTGAAAGTTTCCTTAAAACATTTTTCCACTGGTATCCAAGCTTAGTCACTAGTAGATTTCTTGGATGATGATGGACCAGAAGGGTAGTAAAAGTGCACAAAAACCATCATTATTTTCCAATCTTATTCTTTCAATTTCTGCAAGCCACAACTGTCCATCATACACGCATGCCACTATGTCATTCAACATTAAAGACATATGTAATTACACTGACACAATAATCCTCATAAATTTTGGTTTCTGATGTTGCATAGCATCGAATTAAGTTTTCTGCAATGCTGAGGAACTTGTGGAAATGTCTTGTTCCTTTTATTGCTATACAGTTTTCAAATCTGGTTTGAAGTGTTGTTTTCATATGCAAAACCACTTCTTTCTTTATCAAAAAATAGGTAATGCCTTTAATATTATCCTCGCAAAAGACATGTGTGTCCTGTACTGTGAGAATTTCATCTGTGGTTGGTCTTTGTGGGCTGGCTTTACTTCACATTTCGTTATACCTCCTACTCCATCACATGTATTTTTACCGTGGCAAGAGACAAAAAAAGTACCATTCAGCATCCAACACAAAGTCTACTTTGTGGTTTCACAGATTTTAAAAATTCTTTTTGTTCTTCTACTGACTACCACTTCCATCTGAAAAGCATATCAGCTTTTCTACCTTGGGAAAATTTTCTTTTATGCAATTTATTACGAACTTTTGAAACACATGTACAGCCAAAGTGTTATTGTAGTGTATATTTATTGGTCCTGTGAATCACACACTGTACAGAGGTACATAATGATATAGGAAAAGTCAAATAATTTGCAATAAAGTTTAACAGAAAAACTGTTGTATGGTTTTCCAGTATATAGCAATATAACTAAGACGGATGGTCGGGCATTGATAACAGCCGACATACAGGAATAACATTTCACAAATACACAAATAAATTTTACACGCACACATTTCATACTTTCGGCCTTGATTATACAAACACACACATGTATGCAATAGACCACATATAATACACAGATAAATCTACATGTACACATTTCTTATTTTGGCCTTAATTGCGTAAACTATTTAAATTTATGCCGATAAGCATACTGACAAAGTAGTATATCGTGCCGATAGGTTAGTGGCAATTTACCGGCTTCAGCATGAAGACTCTCGACAGGACTAGTATAGAATGCTCCGATTGCAAGACGTACCCCCGATGTTGTATAGAGTTGAGGCGGCATAAGATGGACGGCCATGCAGAGGAGTATACAAAGCTCCCATAATACAGCTTTGAGCGGATGATCAACCGATATAGGCGAAGTAGGATGGTTCAATCCGCTCCCCACGACGTACCGCTGAGAACACGGAGGACATTTAGGGAACAGGTACAATGGGCAGCCAAATATGACATGTGGAGACCAGCTAAGTTTCCTGTCAAATATAAGTCCTAAAAATTTTGCTGTCTCAATGAATGGGAGAGCAACGAGACCGAGTCGCAAGAACGGTGGGAGAAACTCTTTGTAGCACCAGAAGTTAATACAGACCGTCTTCTCAACAGAAAAACTGAAGACATTGACGACACTCTAGGCGTAAAGACGGTCAAGACAACGCTCCAGGAAACATGTATGCTGCGGGCTACAGTAGATGGTAAAATCGTCCACAAAAAGGGAGCCTGATACATCAGCTGGGAGGCAATCCATTATTGGATTGATCGCTATGGCGAAGAGAAAGACACTCAAAACTGAGCCCTATGACACCCCATTCTCCTGCCGAAAGGCGTCTGACAGGACAGAACCCACACGTACCCTGAACTTTCGATCCATTAAAAATGAACAAATAAGAAGAGGTAGGCGACCACGAAGGCCCCATGTATGCATGACGTGGGGAATGCCCGCCCTTCAACAGGTGTCTTAAGCCTTCTCCAAATCAAAGATAACAGCCACTGTCTGGCGCTTCCGCAAGAAGTTATTCATAATGAAGGTCAACAAGGTAACCAGATGGTCAATAGTAGAGCGGTGCCTACGAAATCCACATTGTACATTGGTAAGTAGGCGTCGAGATTCGAGCAGCCAAACCAAACGAGAGTTAACCATTCATTCCATCACCTTCCAGACAACTGGTAAGGGAAATGGGTCGATAACTGGAAAGCAAGTGCTTGCCCTTCCCTGGCTTAGGAATCAGGACAACAATAGATTCGCGCCAGCATGTGGGAACATGGCCCTCAATCCAGATGCGATTATGAGTATGAAGAAGAAAACCTTTACCCGCAGGTGAAAGGTTCTTCAGCATCTGAATATCAATAGAATCAGGCCCCGGAGTGGAGGACCATGACCGGGCAAGTGCATTTTCGAGTTCCTGCATGTTGAATGGGGCATTATAACTTTCATGATTCGAGCAGCGGAAGTTAGGTGGCCTTGTCTCCTCTGCCTGTTTTCGGGGGAGGAAGGCAGGGTGGTAATGAGCGAAGCTTGAAACCTCTGCGAAAAATCGCCCTAAGGCATTGGAGACATCCTCAGGGACCACAAGGACGCCATTTGCGACCGTCAAGCCAGAAACTGCTGAGTGGACCTTAGTGCCAGATAGCAGGCTACCCCAGACAACCGAAGAGGGAGTAAAACTGTTGAAGGAGCTTGTGAAAGCAGCCCAGCTGGCTTTCTTGCTTTCTTTAATAACATTACGACACTGTGCACGTAATCTTTTATAATTATTACAATTCGCTATCGTAGGGTGGCGTTTAAAGGTACGTAAAGTGTAAAGGGGAGGGGGGAGGGGGGAGGGGGGGAGAGGCTGTCTGGTATGTTGCCAGTACCAGAGGAGGAAAATTTCGATTTTAGCTCCACTATTGTTTTTAGCATTTCCTGTTCATCTGTTGGGTATAGGAAGAGATACTTGTTACTAGGGACAGTTTTAATCTGATTTGCAGTGACAGCATATTGAAAGTTTTGCTTCATCAGAAACTCAGCTGCCTCAGAGAAATACAAGTTAAAATTATTTGCTATCTGCTGGGAATCAGATATTACAGAAGTGTTTTCGTTCAGTTTGATATTATGGTATTCTCTCCATTTTACTCCTGTTTCATGCCTTACAGTGTCCCATTTGGCTTTCACTTTATTTTGTGCATTTTCTATGAAGGAACTATTTGCCATTCTTTTTTGCTTCTTTTATGACTTTAGTTAAAATCTTTTTGCAATTCTTAAAATAGGATTCAAATTTTGGGGATGTGGTGTGCTGTCTAGATATTTCATGAAGTAATCTCGTTTTCTTCACAGATATTTGTATCCCTGTTGGGACCCCATTTTATTTTCAGATCCTTTTTGTGACTGTCTTTTTATGGAGTGGAAAGCAAAGTTCAAAATAATAGTTAAAACTATTTAGGATTTTGTTGAACTTATCATTTGTACTTTTACATTCATAGATGTCTTCCCAAGTTTCTTTACACAGATTGTTAAGGAAATGTTGTATATTCTGGTCATTATACTTCCTAGATGTAGTAGCTAGACATTCAGCTGAACTAAACGGTTTTCCTAATCTTATACTAATTTCTTGGGCTGTGTGGTCCCCAAAGCATGTATTGTGGGTTTGTGTTTTATGTTTCAAGGACACGTTTGTAAATATTTGATCAAAGATTGTGGCTGAGGTTTCTGTTATGTGTGTTGGCGTTTCTATAGCAGCCTTTAAATTGAAAGTTGCTAAGAGGTTCAGTAAAGCAGTTTTTGATTGGACTCACATGCAAAGTCAATGTTGAAATCCCCATATATATATATATATATATATATATATATATATATATATATATATATATATATATATATTGTGTGGGTGTGTGTGTGTGTGTGTGTGTGTGTGTGTGTGTGTGTGAGAGGATATTTTGAAGGTTCTTTAACATGGTGTTAATATTGCCAGTTGGCGCCCTGTATAGACAAATTATAGCAATTTTTTCATCCGTGATTTCAATTCCATTTACCTCAATATCTTTCTCTGTGGATAATTTTTCTACATACGGCATACATTTAAAAATTATGCTATTTTTAACATAAATGCAACTACCACTATGTTTATACAATTTCCGACAAAAATAACTACCCAATACAAAATTTGGAAAGCATAGCATACGAAGTTTCTCTTTGTCAAGCCAATGTTCAGTAAAACATAATACAGAGGTGTTTTTCCTGACACTTTCCAACAAACTTTGAAATTCGTTTACTTTGTTGGATAGTGATTGTACATTTTGATGAAATACCGTCAGGTTTGGAGTTAAACACGAGTTCTGAAACTTACTATCCTTAGTACTTATATTTATATTGGAATTTCTGCCTGGAACACAATTTTTATTTTCAATTTTCACATTTGAATTTTTACCCCCTCCACATGGTATCAGTTTTCCTTGTTCTCAATGATTTTACAGATGTCTAACAATTTTACTGAAATTCATTGAGCCTAGTCCGTTGAAATGCACGCCATCCTTTCCCAAGCAGTTATCACTTAAAAATTTGTTGGGGTCAACGAATATTGTGCCGAATTCGTCACACTCTTCCCTGATAGCACTGTTTATGTTGCTTATTTAATAACTGCTTACTGACCTTCTGTGCAGAATTCCACTTATAACCAGTCTTGAGTTTGTGTACAATGCTTTGGCTGAAAAAAAAAAAAAATGATGTGTCTCGTCTCACAATTTCTTCCTGACTGCTACTTTGTATTGAATTCGTCCCAAGTAGTCATTTAGAATGCAAATTGAAGAACAGAAAACTTCATCTTTCTCATTTTTAAAGTAGAGAATAAATGAATGCACTGTTGCTTGGTCACTGATCCAGTGGTACCCTTGTGTTGCATCCTGAATTGCAAATGTAAAATTTTCTGCAAAATCAGTTAGCACTATGCATTCAGTTTCAAGAATTTGTGCTTTTTTTGTCCTTCAAAAACTTACTTTGGATTTTAGAAACATAGTGGTGACTTCCGAGTTTTTGTAAGTCATCAATTAAAGATTTGAAATACCCTTCCTGAGATTTAACCACTGTTGTCATTTCTGTGCTGTCAGTTGTGACCCACTGTTTGAAGTTAATACTTTCTGGCATTTCCTTATTTTCGTGAAACAACATTACCAGGGCATTTATTTACACAAACTCATCATGCAGTCGGTGTCACAGACCATTAAATCTAGTAATTCTTTGTAGTTAAGATCACTACGTCTGCACCCACAATCATCAGTTTGACATTTTGATGATACAAACAAACACATATGGAGTGTGTCCCTGAGGATCCAGCCAAAATACACCACTTAGGGCGGAGGTCACAAAATCTTGACCTTCCAATTTTGCATTCAGGATGAGAATTTTTGAAAGCTACATGAAGTTCATTTACATTTGACAGCACTAGTCTTTCTACTTTGTTAATTTAACTCCATTTGTAACATTCTACTGTTTATCATCATCTTCAAAAAACTGCTGGATCTTTTTAATTGTTTCTTCATACCTACTCCTTTCTTTTTTCCTAAAACTGGAAGAAGAATGCCTTGCTCTTTCAGTAATTTTCGGGTTAGTTCAACCAAACAATGAGAAATGTTGAATCCATGAACTATTTCTTTTCTTGACCATGAGTGAGGGAGCAAACTTAAAATTTTAACTTTTTACTCTTTAAATGTCACTGAACATTGAATATTTGAGCTTAATAGAGAAATTAAGTGGCAGATGATGCTGGTTGTATGTTTTCTTCTTCTTTAGAAATAATGCTGGTATCTGAATTATTAAAGAATGATTCCACATCCATTCTAATTTTGTCTGAAATTCATTGTACCTTATTTTCAATAGCTGCTTTTCTTTTTCTGCTACGTCTAACTTAGAACAAGCAAAATCCAATATGCTAATAGCTTCCTCATTAGGAATATAAATGTCATTAACAAGGTTACACGATTCTGGTTCTGGATTCACAACAAATATTTTTGAGTAACATTTTTGGGCACAGAAAATTTCCAGGAATCACATTAAGTTTCACTTGGGAAGCTGTTCCACTCTCAGATAACAAGGGCAAATGTTCAAGTTTTATTTCATTCAAATCTTTAGTAATAGGCTTTTTATGAACTTTAAGTGGATCACAGCACTTTCTTCCAAAAATGTGGTTCTACTTCCGAATTATTTCTCCTCATGATACTCTCACTCTGATGTTACAGAAGAACTTACTCTAAACTTAAAGTTTGTCTAACTTCATCGAAGCCACTGAAATTTTTCAAGTTTTTTGAAACTGAACCATAAACTTTTTTGTGACACACTTAACTTGCTATCTGTCCAACAGAGCACTGTTCATCCATGTTATTGCATTCCAGTTAATTTGTCAAAATTAATCACAAATTAAACACAGAACAAAGCACATAACATTCTACACACTCTAAGTATGTACAGCCACTCTAACAGAGGTTTCAGAACAGACTGCCACACCCAGCAATAATGTACTACTTTATTGACAATAAACCTAAGCGTAAATGGGAATATTTATTACCTCAGAACAAACCCCTATTGTTAATATTGCATTATTAAAAATAAATACTCTTACACACACACACACACACACACACACACACACACACACACACACACACACACACACACAGAGAGAGAGAGAGAGAGAGAGAGAGAGAGAGAGAGAGAGAGAGAGAGAGAGAGAGAGAGAGAGAGAGAGAGAGAGATGATAGTGCCTGGGCCAAATATCTCATGAAATAATCATCAAATGAAAAAACTACAAAGAACGAAACTCGTCTAGCTTGAAGGGGGAAACCAGATGGCGCTATGGTTGGCCCACTAAATGACGTTCCCATAGGTCAGACGGATATCAACTGCAGTGCTTTAAATAGGAACTCCCACTTTTTTATTACATATTCGTGTAGTGCGTAAAGAAATATGAATGTTTTAGTTGGACCACTGTAAAAGTCACAAATGTATAAGTATGTGTCATCACGTAACATTCCACCAGTGCAGACAGTATTTGCTTCATGACACATTACCTGTGTTAAAATGGACCGTTTAACAATTGCAGAAAAGGTCGATATCGTGTTGGTGTTTGGCTATTGTGATCAAAATAGCCAACGGGCTTGTGGTATGTATGCTGCTTGGTATCCTGGATGACCTCATCCAAGTGTCCAGACCATTCGCCAGATAGTTACGTTATTTAAGGAAACAGGAAGTGTTCAGCCACATGTGAAATGTCAACCTGCAACAAATGATGATGCCCAAGTAGGTGTTTTGGCTGCTGTCACTGCTAATCTGCACATCAGTAGCAGACAAATTGCACGACAATTGGGAATCTCAAAAACAGTGGTGTTGAGAATGCCACATCAACATCGATTGCACCAGTACCATATTTCTATGCACCAGGAAATGCATGACAACGACTGAACGTCGTGTACACCTCTGCCACTGGGCACAAGAGAAATTATGGGACGATGACAGATTTAGCGATGAAGCATCATTCACAAACAGTGGTAATGTAAACTGGCATAATATGCACTATTGTGCAACAGAAAATCCACGATGGCTAAGACAAGTGGAACGTCAGCGACCTTGGCGGATTAATGTATGGAAGGAAGGACAATTGGCCCCCCCATTTCATCAATGGCAATCTAAATGGTGCAATGTATGCTGATTTCCTACGTAGTGTTATACCGATGTTACTACAAGATGTTTCACTGCACGACAGAATGGCGATGTACTTCCAACATGATGGATGTCCGGCACATATCTCGCGTGCAGTTGAGATGGTATTTAATAGCACATTTCATTACAGATGGATTGGTCGTCTAAGCAGTGGCCCACATGTTCACCAGATCTGATATCCCTGGATTTCTTTCTGTGGGGAAAGTTGAAGGATATTTGCTATCACAATCCACCGACAACGCCTGACAAAATGCGTCAACGCATTGTCAACAGCCTGTGTTCTCATAAATGATAAGTTCACAAAGGTACACGTATCACATTGGAATAACCGAAATAAAATGTTCAAACGTACCTATGTTCTGTATTTTAATTTAAAAAACCTACTTGTTACCAACTTTTCGTTTAAAATTGTGAGGCACATGTTTGTGACTATTACAGCGCCATCTATCACAAAGTGAAAAAAGTGGTCCGACTAAAACATTCATATTTCTTTACGTACTACATGAACACGAAATAAAAAATGGGAGTTCCTATTTAAAAAACGCAGTTGATATACGTTTGACGTATGGCAGAGCCATATAGCGGACCAACCATAGCGCCATCTGGTTTCCTCCGTCAAGCTAGACAAGTTTCGTTCTTTTTAATTTTTTCGTTTGACGCTTATTTCTTGAGATATTTGGCCTGGTCATGATCAATGGACCACCCTGTGGTGTGTTTATATATAATCACACCGACATGGAGTTGAATTTTATTACAATGAAACAATAAACCATTTAATCAGGCAACAGCTGTAAGATCAGTTGTACAGTAATGTGAATTATCTCCTCATTTTCAAGAATTCATATCTTTGTTCACAGTCAGATATATACGTTGTAATTTTTACAATACATTTCTATCATATAGGTGTACAAAATGTACAAAAATCATTTTTATTCAGTCCCACCTGAGATAACTAAACCCTGAACTTTACAAAAGATGAAAATTTTCAAATTTCAAAAATTCATAAAAAATTCAGGAAACATTTGTAAGCGTTCTTGCTCAATATGAGGCTAGTAGTGTACGATATCTAAATATAGGAAAAAATACACCCACATAAATCACTCCTTGTTTGTTATTTTTTGGGCCTAAAAGTGGATTTTTTTTTTAATTAGGAGGTCATTTTGACTTTTGTGTAATAGACAATGTTGTAGACGACACTTTTCTAAAAACAATCACGTCAATTGCAATTCTGTAACTTAACCCACTGCACAGATATTCAAATTCTCACTAATGTCTCCAGACTGAAAAATAGTCACGCACCTACAAATAAAACTGGCCACCATCCAGTAAAGGTGCAAGATAAATTATTTTAAAAAACTGTTTTGAACTTCTCAACTATAGTGCAATCCCACATTAAAAAAATTAAGATATTTAAAAATGGCCAAGCAACCATCAATGGGCCACTTCATATGCATTGTTTATGCTTATTTCTATCAATGTTATCGGACATTGATCTTAGTCTAAAAAAAAAGTACTCCCACAAGTTTCAGCCCCCCCCCACCCCCCCCCCCCCCCGCCCCCCCCAACTTAAAAATTTTGCTATTATCCCAGTCAGTTTACCCTTCCCTTTCCTACTGAGATGCAGGCCATGTCTTGTGAAGCCCCACCTACCAATACCAGCAACAGGAACCAAACCTATGCCTGACAAAGTAGCTGCCTGAAGTAGCTGATCTGGCTCCATATTGACCCTCCTGACAGAACTGTTCAATTGGAGTCAATCATAGCGCATGAAAACAACAACCAAGCCAATATTTGTGAAATTTGTTGCAGATGCTATTTTTACCAGGTCACACTCAATATTGTAGCCCTGATCCCTATCAATATTGTTTCTCCACTCCACCCACTACAAGAACACGATCCTGCTTTGTAAAACCCTTGCACAATGATCCTACATCCTCTACCACTTAGCCAAAGACATGCACTGGTGATATGAAGACAGTGGAGCAGAATGGAAAGATTGCTGCTGCCAGACTTGGATAGAGTTTTATCAGTAGTTGTTGTTGAGGTGAAGATTGAAATCAAAGCTCAGTTTCTGAAAGTATCTAAACAGCATAATTCCAGCATATTTCATGTGGGCAGAACATTTTTATTTGAAAATACAACCTCCATCCCCAAATATTGTAATATAATCTGTGTAAAATATCAGCTATCTACATTGCATCATTATTTTCAATGCAGTAGTACCTTAGTAAAATTATTGAACTACTCAAATACGTTCATGGATTAGATCCATCAAATCCAGTTGCCAATCTGCATGCTTAATCATCATGTGAGCACAGCTATAGATATGTTACTTCTGTAGAACAAATCTGGAGAAAAAGAGTTGCCACATTCAGGACAAAATATGATAGATTTAAGGAAGTATAAATAAATTTTGGTCAGAGCATATACATACATAAGCATGGAAAATTGAAGTAAAATTTCAGTCAGTGTACACAAGGCATTAGCAGGGAATTTTACGATATTAATCAAAACACCTTTAAGTCCTTTTGTCGAATTTAACAAAGAGTAAAAGATATCACACTTGCACTGAGATGTTTGTTCTTTTAAACAATTTTACCAGGAAGTGTTTATTTTACAGATTTTCTTAAAAAGAAAAAAAACTGTTCCTGTAAGAACTTATTACAACCAGTATATCATAACTTATTGTCCCCTGTAAACTTTGCAACTTCTCAAAAACAATTGATGATATTGTTATAGCCAAGTGTAACAAAATAATATTACAGGACCAGTAGTCAACCCCCTCCCCACTCATACGATGCCATACAATTAATTACAGCAAGTGGTAACATTGACCAGGAAACAAAATTTACTAAATCGGAATCCAAGATAGCAGTTAATAGCCAAGATCTGAGTGCTGTAATTTGTCAAACTTCTCAACGAAATGAAATGTTTAAAAATGCTAATGATATGAATAATAAAATGCAATACATTTATTAATAATTTTCTCCATCTATTTGAAAACTTTTCACTCTCAAAGTAATTAAGATTAGGTGAAAGTTGAATAGAAAACATGGGTTACTCCATTGGAGACAAGGAAGTGGGACAGGATCACTGTTCTTCATACACGTAAATGATTTGGCATGCCAGTGGGCAGCAATCTCCAAGTGTCTGCTGATCATGCTGTGGCGTACAGTAAGATGTCGAAGTTGAGTGATTGTAGAAAGATACAAGACAACTTAGATGAAATTTCTAGCTGGTTTGATGAATGGCAGCTAGCTCTAAATGAGGAAAAATGTAAGTTAATGCAGATGATTAGGAAGTACAAACCTGTAATGTTCAGGTACGGTATTACTAGTTTTCCGATTGACACGGTCAAGTTGTTCAAATATCTGGGCATAATATTCATCATTTGGATTTGCAGCTCCTTGTGTTTACAGTTAATATTGTGGTATGTAGGGTACGCCAGTTATGCAAAACACCAATTTTCTCCAAGTTCCCAAATATTTTGCAGCACCACTGTGCCATCAGTGGGTTTCCATTTTATTTAATCTGTAATGTGAACAGTTTTACTAAATGATTACAAATTTATGTGGATATTTAGTTCAAACAATAATGCATTTCTTTTTGTTAATACCTTTACACTTTGCTTGATTTTTCAGGACCACTTGTGTATTATTTATTACAGGTAGCTTGTCATCTGCAATCAAACGATGTTGATGAGAAATTTGGTTGGCAGTTAGCCTATCAACTAAACTTGAGTTAGTTTGTCACGATATTTCATGCCGATATTCATTTTTACTTAAGTTTTCATGAGGCAAGCTATTTTATTCTCACCATCATGGTGAGGTGTTGTGAAGCAAACGTCAATATAACACGTATTTTCACAAATAAGGTTGTAAAAGCACTTTGCACTTCACCAAAACACAGTGCAATTGTAGTTGTTGTGTGTCCCAGCCCAGTCAGTGTTCATTTGTTCACCAGTGACTTTGGCACCAAATTTGAATTTTGTTAAAAAGTTTATTTAATGTGTTAAATAGTGTGCCCTTGCAGAGTGTAGTGTATTCATTTAAACCTGTTTTTCTTCTGCTATTGCCTTGTGTACGCAGATGTTTTCCTCAATGGTCAGTTTGCTGTATAGGCTGTGGCTGGGTTTTAGTATTCTTAAGTCTGTTTCTATGGTAGTTGGGTGGTGATTGTGGGGTATTAGGCGGTCAGCAAATGTGCTATGGGAGGTGTTGCATTTTAAAGCTCTGAGGCGTGTTTTGTATTGTTCTGTGTGTGTGTGTGTGTGTGTGTGTGTGTGTGTGTGTGTGTGTGTGGAGGGGGGGGGGGTGCAGTGGCACTATTTTCATTTTTTTACTGTTTACATATTTTTTGATTTAACTTGTCTACCATATGGGTATCAACCATTTTCAACTGCTATTTGTTTTATTGTGTTTAGTTCTTGTGTGTAGTTCTGTTTGTTCATGGGTGTTCTGTTTTCTCTGTGGTGCATGAATCTGAAGTTAGTTTGCTAATTTATCAATGGGTTGGTTGGTTGGTTGAAGTGACCAAACAGAATGGTCATCAGTCCCTTGTTTCAAATGTGGTCCATTCAAACAGTTTGACATCTCAGAAAAGTCAGAACGATAAAAGGGAAAAGGCTAAAAAACGTAAAAGTGCAGTTGTCTCGTCAATGGTAAAAACAAGATGAGGGAAGTCAGCAAGAGAGCAACCCCAAGACTATGATAGAGGCAGGAAATTTCCCACCTACGAAGCAGTAGAGGCAAGACCACCTGCTATTTAAAAGTGTTCAACAGCTAGAATGTAAAAGTGCGTAAGGGAAAAAGGAGACTAACCAATTCTAAAAAGTGATAAAAACAGAATACAAGGGAAAGAAAAGAGGATCTTGGCCAGGAAGGGGAGTCGGGAATTTCTCGACACAGCTTACAGTGGGAGACACCCCAACCCTCGCCACCATGCCCCAACACCAGAGTGAGTTTAAAAAAACCTTACAACTGAGAATAAAAATCACTTTCATGGAGGAAACTGAGAACCAGTTCGACCATCCAGGAATCATCAGCCAATATTAAAGGTAAAGGGAGGGGAAGTCTGTATTTTGTACGCAGAGCAAAAAAGAAGGGGGCATTCCACCAAAATGTGGGCTAGTGACTGGAAGGCTCCACAACCACAAAGTAGGGGTGGCTCATTATGCAAAAGAAAACCATCGGTCAGAGTGGTATGGCCGATGCGGAGACGACACACGGTGGTCGAGTCCTTTCAGGAGAGGCGGAAGGAAGAACGCCACAGGACAGGTGTCATCTTAATCGCACAAAGTTTAGTAGACAGGGAGTTGGCATCCCAAGAGTTGGCCCATCATTGTGCGAAGTAGGATTTAACGTGAAGCTGTAAATCCACTGCATGAGGGGTTACAGAGAAAGTGGGTAAGTGACTACTCCCCCAGCCAAACGATCAGCAAGCTCATTACCTGGGATACCCACATGGCCAGGGACCCAAAGGAAGTCTACGGAACAAGCAGCACGGTGAAGATCAGCGAGACTGTCATGGATGGCAGAGACCAAGGGATGGTGGGAAAAAACACCGGTCAATAGCCAGAAGGCCACTCTGAATCCATACATAACAGAATGCGGTTGTGTTGGGATTGTTTAATAAATGTAAGGGACTGGGAAACTGCCATCAGTCCCACAGTAAACATCCCACATGTAGACGGCAGGAGATGATTTTCCGTGCCAACAGAGGACGTGAAGGCATATCCCACATGATCAACAAATTTAGAGCCATCAGTGTAAAAAACAACTGCATCCCGAAACTTCCACAAAATTCGGCAGAAGAAACAACAGAACACCATCGGGGGAATGGAATCTTTCGGACCTCGACAGAGATCCATCCGAATTCGGGGCTGAGGAACTAATCAGGATTGGGGAGGGGGGGGGGGGGGGGGAGCATGGGAGGCAAGACACAGAAGGAAGCTGAAAATCCCAGCGGAGAGCGGAGAGCGGAGAGAAGCAAGGCGGAGCCCAACCGGTAAACCTGCCCGAGGGCGGGAATCAGGTGGGTGACGTCCACGGTCTGGGAACATGATAGAATGGGAGAGGAATAGACAGCGATTGCATAAGGAACCAGAAGCTAGGACTGATGAACAGAAAAGGGGGGGGGGGGGACCCAGCTTCAACCAGTAGACTATCAACAGGGCTAGTAGGGAAGGCACCAGTGGCCAAACGGATACCACGATGGCGGACCGGATCCAGCAGGTGCAGTGTGGAAGGAGCAGCCAAGCCATAAACTTAACAACCATAGTCCAAGTGAGACAGCACTAAGGCCCGATAAAGGCAGAGAAGAATGGAGTGATCCACCCCCCAAGAGGTGTGGGCAAGGAAGCGAAGGACATTGAGTTTATGGAAACATCCTACCTTCAGAAGTCTTATATGAGGCAGCCAAGTGAGCTGGTTGTCAACAAGAAGACACAGGAAACAAAACTGTGGGACCACAGGTAATCGTTGTGCATTGAGATAGAGCTCTGGATCGGGGCGGATTGTAGCACAGTGACAGAAGTGGACCACCTGTGATTTTAAAGGAGAGAATTGAAACCCGTGTGCGAGGGTCCATGCAGAGGCACGCAAAACCTGAACGAATAGGAACTGGTAGATACATACTGGAAGTGGGCCCCGAAGGCCCACTGATAAAGTGTAAATAGGATGTGATATCGCCAAGCCATGTCATAGACCTTGTGAAGGTTGAAAATATTGCAACCAAATGGCGCACTGAGAAAAAGCCTGCCTAACTGCAGACTCCAAGCAAAGTAAATGATCAATGGCAGACAGTCCGTCTCTGAAGCCACACTGGTAAGGGGACAATTGAGCTGAGCAGACTAATTGGCTGATAGCTTTCGACAAACAGGGGATTCTTACCAGGCTTAAGGACAGGAACCACGATGCTATCCCTCCACTGAGAAGGGATATGACCCTGGAGCCAAATACAGTTAAACACCCAGAGAAGATGTTGCCATTGTGGAGCAATGAGATGTTGGATCAGTTGGTTATGAATGGAGTCTGGGCCAGGGGCCATATCATGAGAAGAAGAAAGTGCAGAAAGAAGTTCCCATTCAGTAAAAGGTTCGTTTTAAGATTCTGAGTGACAAGGGGTAAAACATAAGGTGGAAGCTTTGGCTCGCCGCTTCTGGTGAAGAAAAGCAGCCGGATAGGAGGTTGATGCTGTTGCAAAATGGGTCGTAAGATGTTCCGCTAGAATCAATGGATCTGTGCAAAGGCCATCCGGGAAATGAAGGCTTGGGAGGGTGGACTGCCCATGGTAACCTTGGAGAGAGCGAAGTGTACCCCATACCTGTGACATAGGGACAGTAGAACCGAGGGAAGAAACAAAGCATTCTAAACACATCTGTTTGCTCTGTTTGATTAAGTAATGGGCTTTAGTGCAAAGGCATTTAAAGGTAAGAAGACTGGCAGCGGATGGGTGCCTCTTAAAGGTGTTGCAAAGCTCGACAGCAATCACAGATGGCAAAGGCAATGGCCGTACTCCACCATGGGACTTGCCGGTGGCGAAATGGTCCAGATGAGCATGATACAGCAAGGCTAGCAGCGCGAACATCACGTCCGACATGTCAGGTAGGACGTCATCAATACAACCCAACAAAGAGGGAGAAAACATGACCTGTGCAGTGTATGAGGCCAATTGGTGCGTTGGAAAGACCAACAAGATAACCTGGCCATCGGGGAGTGGGAAGGGTGCAAGAGAATTAACAGGAAATGGTCACTATCACAAAGGTCGGCGTGTGGCGACCAGTGTAATGGAAAGGAGGAGGGAGGGAGAAGAAAGAGAAAGATCAATGGCAGAAAAGGTACCACGACCAGCACTGAAATGAGTAGGGGAGCCATCATTAAGAAGGCACAAGTCGTGGTCTGCAAGAAACTGGTCTGTGAGAGGACCCCGACTAGATGGAAATGCACTGCCCCACAAGGGATGATGAGCATTAAAATCACCTAGGAGGAGGAAGGGAGGAGGAAGTTGCTGAAGAAGGGCAGTTAAGGCAGCAGGTGTAAGAGTCCTGTCAGGAGGGAGATAAAGATTGCAAACCGTGACCTCAGAGTCCAGGTGGACCGTAACAGCAACCGCTTCCCATGTAGTTTGGAGAGAAATCCACGTACTAGCAATGTCTGTACGGACCAACGTACAAACGCCGCTAGAGGCCCGCAGGGGGCCGACCAGATTTCGACAGAAAGCACGGACCCACAGAGGGTTGATGAGTGATCAGCACTAAAATGAGATTCCTGTAGAACCACACAAGCTGCAGAGTAAAATGAGATAAGGGATTTCAACTCCAGAAGGTGACGGTAATATCCATTAAAATTACATTGGATAACCACAGAACGATGATTCAAATGGGGGTTTAACATGCTAAAGTCAGTCATGCCGCCAGGTCACCACCTGTCGCCGACAAGGAGAGGGGTGACCTCCATGAACAACAGGTCAGAATCAGGTTGCAAAGCTAGGGATGGGACCTCTGGTGACACCAGAGGCTCCTTGTCCCGGCACTTATGTTTCTTCTTCACTTCTGTTTGAGATCGAGGAGGGCTGTGCGGCGTAAAGCAGCCAGCTGCAGCAAGATCAGGAACAGAAAGAGATCAGGCGACCTGGTGGGCCTACAGGCCGTGGTTCTCACGTGGGAGCAGATCTTTGGCCTGGAAGAGGTATCCCGGGAGGGGTACCCCTGACCTGCAGACACCGACGAAGTGTGACACTTCTCTGGTTCGGGAGGGGGAGCGGTGCCCAGAGGAGAGGGTGTGGGAGCTGCAGGGGAGGGGGGAGGGGGGGGAGGAGAGGGATTCGGGACTGGGGTAAGGAAGGGGTGAAGATGTAACTAAAGTGTAACTAGACGTCATGGGCACAGGGTGAAGACGTGCATACTTCTTACGAGCCTCATTGTAGGTTAAACAATCAAGCGACTTTTACTCCTGTACCTTCTTTTCCTTCTCATATACTGAGCAATCTGGTGAACGTGGAGAATGATTGCCATGACAAGTAACACACACAGTAGGGGGAACACAAGAACTCCCGTCACAGAGTGGACGTCTGCAGTCACCACAGAGAGGGGCCTGTGAACAGCGGGAAGACCTGTGTACAAAACGCAAGCACTTAAAACACCTCATAGGAGGTGGGATGTACGGCTTCATGTCACATTGATGAACCATAATCTTTACTTTCTCAGGGAGGGTATACCCTTCAAAGGCTAGGATAAAAGCACCAGTATCAATGTGATTGTCCTTCCAACCCTTCTGAAGATGCCAAACAAAGTGAACACCCTGCCGTCCGAGATTGTCCTGAAGTTCCTCATCAGTTTGAAGGATGAGGTCCCTGGGAAAAAAATCACACCTTGAGCCATATTTAGAGACTGGTGGGGGAGGGGGGGGGGGTAATGGACACAGGACTTGTGCCAAGATGGTTACAGGCACAAAGGGCTGCAGATTGGGCGGCTAAAGCAGTTTTGATCAACAACGAACCCGACTGCCTTTTTCACAGGGTGTCCACTTCACCAAACTTGTCTTCAATGTGTTCCACAAAAAATGAAGGTTTGGTATTGGTGAAACAATCCACATCAGTCATGGCGAAACCTTTCCCCCGTTATTTGGTTTGCACCACTAGCTGACAGGCCTGACCCTCCTCCCAGGTGGTAGCCACGGAAAGGAAGGCCGAAAGGGCAAGAGAAGCAGCACTAAAAGAATCAGTTCCATGGGGAGAGACAGCCGTAGAAGAACGGCCACAGTTCTGGACCCATATGCGTTTCATTTGCATAGGGTCATCCCTGATACCACCCACTCCGATGAGGGGCTCTCCCCACATGCGCCACCCAGCCACAACACGGGCCGTCTGGCATGGTGACCATTGCTGGGGGTTCCGATGCTCCAGGGTGACAAGCACCCACTCCTAGGCTTACATGAGGTGATCCCCATGTGCTCAGAGGGCTCAATCAAAAGGGTACATAGCGACCCCACCACATGGGCTGACTACCGTGCTGGCTATGCATCAGTTAACGATGTGAAAGAAAATGTGGAATGAACTAGGAGAGTACATGCTGGAGACACTAGGTAAGGTGCTCTTCCCCAAATGGCTCACACTACGGAATAGAAATTTAGTAATGGAGGTCAAACCCCAGATGGGGACCAGGGAATGCCAAAAGTATAAGGTGATTAAGCAACAAAACCAAATTGCAGAACCAACATAACCTGGAGGATAAGGGGCCAACATAAACAAACGCACCAAGAGAGGGAGAGGAAAGGGCAAAGGGCAAGGAGCAAGGAGAGGAAAGGAGGGGAAGGGCAAGGAAATGCAGCCCTGGAAAGAAGGAAGGCTGCAATAGCTCAGAGCCCCATGCTCGCCACACACGTACTCACGAAAGAACCGTGAGCCTCCGGGTGGATGTGTCAATGGGTGGTTCGATAGATTGTGAATGGTGGTGCTTGAGGTTTCCTGAATATTGTGAAGTTGTGTGTGTCTTGTTTTATGTATGGTGAGATCTAGAAAATGTAGTGTGTTGTTAGTTTCTGTTTCTAATGTGTAGTTAATTTTTGGGTATAAGTTGTTTATTTCATTGTGTAGCTGTTCTATGTGGTTCATCAACCAGGCATATTATATCATTGATGTAACAGTACAGTATATAATTTTGTAGTTTTTGTTTGTTTTATTGTTTGTCTGAAGGTCATGTTCTCCAGGTTGTTCATAAATATGTTAGCTAGGAGGCCACTAATTGGTGATCCCATTGGCAGTCCTTCATGTTGAGAATAAAATTCTCTGTTGAACATGAAATAATTTTGTGATGTTATGGTCTTGAATATGATTGTTATTTCATTGATGTGTGTGTGTGTGTGTGTGTGTGTGTGTGTGTGTGTGTGTGTGTGTGTGTGTGTTGGGTTAAGGTAAGGGATAAAGGGATAGGCTCGAGCATTTTGGAGGGGCCTTAATCAGATATTATCCTTGTGAACCTTTGGTAGGGAATTGAGGGTGGGGGCCTTTGGATTTGTATGTGTCATCCCTTTTACCTGGCCTTTTAAGAATGTATTTTTGATGTTTTTCAGTGTCTATTGAATGTTTTTCTGGTACCTTTCTGTTGGGTCACTGGTCAGTTGTTGCCTTTGAGAAAATCTAGTGTTTTTCTATGTGTTCTTTTTCATACATAATTACAGTAGTTGTCCCTTTGTCTGCTCTTGTTATTACAGAATTGTTCTGTTTTAATTTTTGTTTTAGATTGTTGGCTGTGATTTAATCTGATGTTCTATGATTAGAAATAATTATCGATTTGGGTTTTCTGATTATCTGTGTTATTTCTGCAGTTGCTAATTATCTTGTCAAGTTTGCATTAAAATTTGGTATGCTCAGTCTTTCTTGTTCCTTTATAATGTGTTCATATTCTGTTATGAGGTTTTCTATTGTTGTGTGTGATATGTTTGTGTAAATGTTGTGTTTTGGTCATTTTTCTAGTAGACTCTTCTCTTGTTAGGTAATATTTATGTCAGTTAGGTTCATGATTATGTCATGAAATTTATATTGTTCATTGTGGTTGCTTTCAGTGGGTATGTTTGTGCTTTTAATTATTCTGTTGAGTTTTCTGTTTTGTTTCTCCTGTTTTTCTTGCATTACTTTCTGTGTGTATGCTCTTTCTCTCTCCATTATTTCCTCAAAGTGAACTGGTATTGTAAGTTTAATGGCCAATTCTAAATGTGTTTGGTAAAGTTCAGTGTTTGGTGATTGATTTTTAGCATATACTTCCTCTACTTTCTTGCTTCAGCCACATTATGTCCACTTTCTTTTTCACTTTGTTTGGTGCAGATGACATGCTATACACAGAGTTTTAGATATAGTCTGGAATTACATTATGAGCTAGGCTGTTTTTATTAAACAGTGTACTGAGGGTTGTCTTCTGAAGCTTCATTAAGATGTGCCTGTATTTGTTGTAGAGCTTGCTGGGGAACGCCTGAGATATTCATAATTTGGATTTGCAGCTCCTTGTGTTTCCTGTGTTTGCAGTTAAAATTGTAGGACGTGGGGTCTGTCAGTTACGCAAAACGAATATAGGTGCAAAATATTGTGACAAACTAAATTACGTTTGGATGACAGGTTAACTCCCAACAATTTCTCATCGACATTGTTTGGTTGCAGATGACAAGCTACCTGTAATAAATAAAACACGAGTGGTACTGAAAAATCATGCACACCAAGTGCAAAGTTATTAACAAAAAGAAACGAATTATTGTTTGAACTAAATATCCACATAATTTTGTAATCATTTAGTAAAAATGTTCATATTACAGATTAAATAAAACGGAAACTCACTGATAATGGCACATTGGTGCTGAAACATATTTGAGAACTCTGAAAAAACGTTTTTTGTTTTTCATAACTGGTGGACCTTACATCCTACCATCTGGGCATAACATTGCAAAGTGATAGGATATAGGACGAGCATGTGAGAACTGTGGTAGGGAAGGTGAATGGTCAACTTTGGTTTATTGGAAGAATTTGAGGAAAAAATGGTTAATCTGTAAAAGAGACTGCATATCAGACACTGGTGCAACCTATTCTTGAGTACTGCTCGAGTGTTTTGTGATCCGTATCAGGTCCGATTGAAGGAAGACATTGAAGCATTTAGAGGTGGGATACTAGATTTGTTACAGTATGTTTGAACAACATGTAAGTGTTATGGAGATGCTTCATGAACTCAAATGGGAATTCCTGGAGGGAAGGCGACATTTTCAAGAAACACTATTAAGAAAATTTAGAGAAAAAGCATTTGAAGCTGACTGCCAAAATGATTCTACTACCGCCAACATACACTGCGCATAAGGATCATGCAGATAAGATATTAGGGCTTATATGGAGCCATATAGACATTCGTTTTTCGCTCGCTCTATTTGTGAGTGGAACAGGAAAGGAAATGATACACCGTACAGTGGCTTGCGTAGTGTCCATATACATGTAGATGTAGAAGTAAATATTTCTTGCAGGACAAAAGGAAACTGCATCTACCCATCTGAATTAGGTCTGATTATATTGTAGCTTATCACAAAGCACACTGGAGAAAACTGAAGACAGTAATCCAGGCACTGAAACAAATGCACTGTAAGAAGAAGAGCCCATCAGGCAACAAAATAAACACAATGTGGAAAACAGTGAAGGAAGAGGAGACTGGTTCTTGAAACTTTGTTAGTAAGTTTTTGTGGGATATCGGCACCCGTCTTCAAGTGTCTGATAGGTCAAATTTTAAACAATTCAGTGGCAGACTCTTGTGGATAAAAAACCACCTACATTTCATATCCTTTGTCAGACTTGGTGTGGGTTTCACACACTTTAGCAATATTCTAAAATGGGACACAAGTGATATGTATGCAGTCTTCATTGCAGACCCCACTGTATTTTCCCATTATCTTGCGAACAAAGCAAAGTCTGCAACCTCCTTTACGACGACCGAACTTACATTATCATTCCATTTAATATCCCCACAAATTATCACATCCAGAAATTTTTACAAGTCGTCTGATTCAAAATGTTACTCATTTATTTTTAGTCATAACATAGTTATTGTTTAATGAAATGTACACTTTTAGAGTTCTGGATGTTTTAAACAAGTTGCCAATCTTTGCACCTTACTAAAATCTGTCTCAATAACAGTGCAGCCTATTTTTAATAATACTTTATTAACTTCATTATAGATAACTGCATTATCTGCAAAAACTTTGACACTACTGGTAATATCTGACAGGTCACTAACATACGTCAGCAGCAAGGGTCCCAATACACTCCCCTGAGCATGCCTGAATTAACTTCTTCATTTGTTGATGACAACATTATTTTGTGTTTGTGCTGCTTCCAACTTCTACAAAACTGTAGGCCTACAAGAACAACTCTAGCATAAACTACATAATTTTTCCAAGGGTACTGACAAACCAAACTCTGGATGAACGTTATACAGGAAACAATATAAATGTAAAATTTTGCACTTTGTTGACACAAATTCTTGAAGAAACATTTCCAAAGTGATCACTTCAGCAGCAGCAAATAAATTGATAACAGTACCAAAAAGTCCTCTGAGACTTCAAAATATCTTACATGGACATAGACAAGAAAGTAATCAGTAGTGCAAACTCCAACTGACCAATGGGTCAGGGTAACAGAAAAGAAGAAAGAAGGTATTTGAGGAATTGACAATGATCCCAAATAAAACTACACAGAAGAAAGAAGAGATCAAGATAATAAGTGAAACTGTGAACCTGTTTGCCAAAAATATTGTCCCAGCAACTGTATTTTTTTGTTTTAGGGCACAACAACTAGGATCATATGTGCCAATGTCAAACCTGTTAAACACGAAGAGAAAAAGAGGAGTTAAAAACAACTACACATCAATCCCGATCGACGGAAGATAAGACATTTAAAGACAGGAACATGGAGAAAGGTCTATAAAATACGCCATAGAGAAAAAAATTAAACAGCCTCTGTCATATTGCTATGATGGATAAAAAGTACAATGTGGTCGACAGCCCATGTATTGTTCACTAAACCAGCTGATAATTCAGATGGCAAACACAAATGGGAACATAAGCAGTTTTTTTTTTTTTTTAGGTGGGGGGGGGGGGGGGGGTGGAGGGGAGGGGGCCGCATTCCATCACGAAATTGCGGACAGTTAAAAGTTGGGCCAGTGTGCACGAAGTGGTGGGGGAGCACCACTTACTAATGGCAATGACTATAAAGGTAGTGCCCAATATGTAACCTAGTTAAAATGACCGCCTTGTGACGAGAGGGACCGAGAGGAGGTTGTCCAAGCTGCTGGGAGAGGCTTAATAATCCAAAGCTTGTTCCCATGAAGGGAGGACCAATGGTGATGCCAAAGTGACACCACCTGCTGACAGATGGTAACACAGCGATAATTGGAGGGAATGTAAGAACTAGTGGGCTGAAATACAAGGACAACAGCCTTCTCAGCAGTCTCGTTTCCTGTCAGACTAACATGACCAGGTACCCCACATAAACATCATATAGCTCCAGCAACAGTGAGCAAGTGACAGCTTTCCTAGACATGTTGCACT
Organism: Schistocerca gregaria; assembly: GCF_023897955.1. NCBI lineage: Eukaryota > Metazoa > Arthropoda > Insecta > Orthoptera > Acrididae > Schistocerca > Schistocerca gregaria. The sequence goes on from NC_064931.1 coordinate 727,924,080, forward strand.
AAGGGATGGATGGAGTGCAGCACACAGATACTTTGAAGGGCACTGAGACTGAGCAGATAACCCAATTGAAAAGCCTGTGTCGCCAGATGTACTGCATGGCCTGATACAGGGTGAAGAGTTCTGCTGTAAATACTGAGCAGTGTTTCAAGAAGCCGATACCGAAAAACATCAGTGTCGATGATGAAGGCACACCCAACACCATGGTCACTCAGAGAGCCATCAATGTACACAAAGGTACTATCTCGAAATTCCACACGAAGGCAATGAAACTGAAGGCAATAGAGCGAAGCTGGAGTAGTGTCCTTAGGAAGCAAATGAGGGCTGAGGTGAACATGGGCCACTGTACAAAGCCAATGTGGTGAAGGGTTCATACCTACCGGGAAAGTTGCAGGGAGCGTGAAGTTAAGCTGCCTGAACAAGAGCCAAAAATGAACTCCAGGGGAAAACAGGGAATAGGGATGTGCCCCATACTGGTGATCAAAGGAATCGTCAAAGAAGGAGGCATAGGATGGGTGGCCACGTGTGGCAGACAAATGGCGTACGTATGTTTAATGAGTAGAAAAATTCTGGGATACAATACCACACTGGATAGAATGTTGGAAATAACAAACATGAGAGAGAGACACATGCTAACACAGAAGATGGAATTAACAGCACAGCACGGACCCCTCTCTATCTTCCACATTGAAACCCTGACAACCCTCTCTGGATCTGTGTATCACCAACTGCATTTTCCACCATCTTTCATACACTTGCAAACCACCTAAGTCTTGTTCTCTTTGTAACGGCAAAATTCCAGATAATCTTTGACACCAGTGCATTTGCTGTTTTGAATATGTATCTGTACAACAGCACCATTTTCTCTCTAAAAGATTGTATGAATTTAGGCTCTGTACATATCCTCACTAGGATTTAATCATATCTGTCCTTCAATATCTTGTCTAAGAGATCTCAATGACCAGCTTTAAGTCCCTACTGGCTAATCCTATCTTAGTCACATTACTCAATGTGTGTAATTATTCTGGTTTGATAATCTTACTTTTGCATCTTAACATGGATAAATTATTCTTATCTTATGATAAAAGTTCTTTTCCTAACCCGATACACCTGGGGCATAAAAATAAGACAATGTATTAAAACAGACCACAAGAAAGGAAAACTGGCATTGACCCAAACGTTATTCGAACACCACACAGCACTTCATGAGGCATCTTCCCATCCTTACTCTGACCTTTGAATTGAATAACTCTACCCCTTAAATCATCTGATCAATATGAAGGAAGTATTGTGTTGTCAGCAGAGAAGCAGTAACAGCAGAACTGTTTGGTCCAGAGTGTTCAGAGACTTTGAACACTGAGTAGTCATTGGATGTCATCTGAGTAACAAATCCAGCATATATTCCAAGCCTTCTGAAGCATACACGTGAAGAAAACCACGACTTGGGAGACCTCATGTACTGAATGACATGGGATGTCTAGCATTGCAGAGGGAGGTTGTAAATAAACATGAAATCTGAGGAGAAATTACTTGCGAGTGTTACGAACGATACTACTAGCACAATTAATGTGCATAGAGAGTTAAAAAGAATGAGGTAAAATGGTGAAGTATGTCCTCATATGCTACATTTTCTGTAGTAAATGCTAAATGATGCTCAAGACCGAATCACACTATACCCTGTGGCAAACCAATGGAAGGGTTCGGCTTTGGTGGATAGATAGGATGGGTGATATACAATATGTACAAAGGTAAAGAAGAAACAATAAGATTGGAAGAATAAGAACAAATTGCTCAGTCTAAAAAGGCTGTAACATAAGTATGCAGACTTTCGCCCCCATCGCTCAATCTGTACATTACAAGAGTGGGATTAAAATTTGGTGTAAAACATTATTAATGACAAGATTTGAAGGTAACATTGCCATTCTCAGTTAAAGTAGGAGAGAATTACACAATTTGTTGAATGGAATGAACAGCCTAATCAGTACAAAATATGGGATGAGAGTAAACCAGAAAAAGAAAAGCAATGAGAAGTAGCAGAAATAAGAACACTGAGAAACTCATCAAAACTGGTGATCACGAAGTAGACGATGTTAAGGACTTCTGCTAACAACAACAACAACAACATCATCATCTAAGACTGGTTACGCCTTTTAGCATTCAGTCTGGAGCATAGCCCCCCCTTATAAAATTCCTCCATGATGCCCTATTCAGTGCTAACATTGGTGCCGCTTCTGATGTTAAACCTATTACTTCAAAATCATTCTTAACTGAATCCAGGTACCTTCTCCTTGGTCTGTCCCGACTCCTCCTACCCTCTACTGCTGAACCCATGAGTCTCTTTGGTAACCTTGCTTCTGCCATGCGTGTAACATGACCCCACTATCTAAGCCTGTTCGCCCTGACTGCTACATCTATAGAGTTCATTCCCAGTTTTTGTCTGATTTCCTCATTCCTGCCATTGTTCCCATCTACTAGTACCTGCAATCATCCTAGCTACTTTCATATCCGTAACCTCAACCTTGTTGATAAGGTAACCTGAATCCACCCAGCTTTCGCTCCCATACAACAAAGTTGGTCGAAAGATTGAACGGTGCACAGATAACTTAGTCTTGGTACTGACTTCCTTCTTGCAGAAGACAGTAGATCGTAGCTGAGCGCTCACTGCATTAGCTTTGCTACACCTCGCTTCCAGTTCTTTCACTATGTTGCCATCCTGTGAGAATATGCATCCTAAGTACTTGAAACTGTCCACCTGTTCTGACTTTGTTCCTCCTATTTCGCACTCAATCCGTTAATATTTCTTTCCCACTGACATTACTTTCGTTTTGGAGATGCTAATCTTCATACCATAGTCCTTACATTTCTGATCTAGCTCTGAAATATTACTTTGCAAACTTTTAATCGAATCTGCTATCACAACTAAGTCATCCGCATATGCAAGACTGCTTATTTTGTGTTCACATATCTTAATCTCACCCATCCAGTCTATTGTTTTCAACATATGATCCATAAATAATATGAACAACAATGGATACATGTTGCAGCCTTGTCTTACCCCTGAAACTACTCTGAACCATGAACTCAATTTACCGTCAACTAACTGCTGCCTGACTATCCATGTAAAGACCTTTAATTGCTTGCAAAAGTTTGCCTCCTATTCCATAATCTCATAGAACAGACAATAACTTCCTCCTAGGAACCCGGTCATATGCCTTTTTTAGATCTATAAGTCTGATGGAACCTGTCCCAACTCCCAGGCCATTTCAATTATCCTGTGTAGCCATTTGAGACCTGACATTCCACTGTATTTGATGAGTTCCGACTTATAATTTCATCCATCCCAGCTGCTTTATTGCACTGCAATCTATTGACCATTTTCTCCACTTCCTCAAATGTGATCCTATTTCCACCATCATTCCTATCCCATTCTACCTCGAAATCTGAAACATTGCTGATCGTATTTTCACCTACATTGACCAACTCTTCAAAATATTCCCTCCATCTGCCCAAGGCATCCACAGGATTCACCAGCAGTTTTCCTGACCTGTCCAAAATACTTGTCATTTCCTTCTTACCTTCCTTTCGAGGACTGCTAATTACACTCCTGAATGGTTTTGCAGCAGCTTGACCCATAGTCTCCAATCTGTTTCCAAAGTCTTCCCAAGATTTCTTCTTGGATGCTGCAATTATCTGTTTGGCTTTGTTTCTTTCTTCAACATAACTTTCTCTGTCTACATGAGTTCTAGTATGTAGCCATTTTTGATATGCCTTCTTTTTCCTTTTACAGGCTCACTTGACTGTGTCATTCCACCAAGCTGTTTGCTTCATCCTAATTTTACACACTACTGTTCCAAGACATTCTTTAGCCACTTCTAGTACTGCGTCCCTGTGCCTTGTCCATTCCTTTTCCAATGATTGTAATTGACTACATTCAACTAACTGGTGTTTCTATTTCTTGTGTGTTATGTAAACTCCTTGTGAACTTTGATGGCTGCTTCCTTGTCATATAGCAAATGAGGTGGCACGTTGTTACGGCACTGGACTAATTAGGGAGGACGAAGGTTTGAACTCTTGTCTGGTGATCCTGACTAGGATTTTCCTTGGTTTCCCCAAGTTGCTAAGATTAATACTCAGATAGTTCCACAATTGGCTAGGAACTGTATTTTTAGTCGCAACTATGAACTTAACCGACCCATAAGCAGATCACACCAAAAAGTAGAAATTAACAAACTACTGAACTGTACGGAAATATGGCTTACATGAAAACTAATGCGAAAAGGGATTGCAGTGATAAACCATTGCCACTCACAAAAAAAAGACCATTATCCAAATAGCTTGGCATTTGTGTTGCATATTTCGATTGTGAAAAGCAAAAACCACCTACAACTAACAGTGCTACAGGGATCAGACATTTTGAAAACTGATACATAGGGGGGGGGGGGGGGGGGGGGGGGCGGAAGGCAATAATGGCAAGACTCAGCTAACAAGATTTTTCTTCAAATCTTACTTCATAATATTTTCCAATAAATGTTCAGCAATAGGAAGGACAGCATGCATAGTGATTTCATGTTTGCTGCCCTCCTTCACTTTCACGTGTGTCATGCAACTCTAAGGGGAATCTCCACTAAGGACAGTAAATTAGAAACCAAGAGTTGGAATCCAATACTCAAAGAAATTACACCTATATACATACACAAACATATTAGCAATGTTCCAAAATATAAAATTTAGTTACCATAAGATATTAATTAAAATAAAATATAGTTGCAAATGTGAACATTTTCTAAATGTTGCTCTTTGTATTCTTGCGAGTTGTGAAAATTTGTACGTGATATGCCAGAAGGCGAGGGAAAAAAAGGGGGGAGGGGCCGATTCTACGCGACTTTACTCAAGTAAAATAGTAAGTAACTTATTTCTCTTATCAGCAAGTAAGATTTATTATTCCTTGGAATGAAGCAATTGAAATTCACAGATACATTAACCCTGACAATCTTACTATCGGAAAAAGACCATGTACACTGAGTCATTTTCTAGAACATCTCTCCACCTCGCGCTCCCCCCCCCCCCCCCCCCCCCCTACTATCTGACGTCGATAGGGAGCTTTAAAGCACATCTCAACCGTAACTTGGTAAACAATACTAACTGCTGCGGTTGATGCAACATTTGTACACAAGCGAAATAATTAGCGCCAAACTTCCTTACCCTTCTGAGAAGGAAAATTCTCCCATTGCTTTGTTGATACATACACTTACTGTATACTATTGCAGTCCCTATTATTAGTTCATTCATAAGGCTTCTACGATAAATTACTTTCAAAGTTCAAACTCAACCACTTTATCTGACAGAATGCATACAGTTAGGTGTAATAGCAGTCATTAATTACAAGTTGGTGACTGTAACTATGTGACATAAGAAAAGTTCGTATGTTTCTATATAATGCATATTGGATAGACACGTGTGTGGTATAATATTAATAGCCGAAGAAATAATGTCTCGTGCACTATCAGCATTTGCTTGAACCGAATTAGCAGAAAAAAAAAGACGACTACATCATGAATATTGCATTTCGGTCGATTGGAACAAATCTGATGTCTATGCATGCGAAATGTAGCAGAGTAACAAATTGAATTCGTACTTACCCACAATAGAGACAACGACCAACAAATGCGAGGCCCTAGCACACGAAAAAATGGATCGCACGTAAGTGTTGACTGCTCTTATTTACCACACCGTCACACTTGTTTCAAATGGGGAGGTTTATCCCGGGTGTGTTTGACCAATCCCGCGCCGGGACTACAAAGATTCTGCATATCACATGTGGAAATTCAACAATAATCAAATGGTTCCGGGACGGAAATAGTGTGTTGCCAATGCCACTGAAAATTCTGTATGTAGTGCCCTATATATCACTCAGTCTTATGTTCGAACAACACAAAAGTAAACAAATACTACAGTAGAGTTTCGGTCTCGGGCTTATGCTATGACTGCTTATTTCATTCTGTTCCTTCATTAATTATGAAAATTTGCAAGTTTCAGACGTCACTTGTCAACAGACCTCACATACTCTACAGGCTACACTAAATAAAGTTTAAGTTTGTGCACAAGAGACCTTCCCCTACTGGTAGTCGCTGTTTCTCTCCTTCCTTGTTGCTAGTTTCTTTTATCTACCTCTGCACTCTGCAAACCACCGTGAAGTGCATGGCAGAGGGCACTTAGTAGGGTAACACATCATGTATTTTTTTATTATTGTTATTGATCCATGGATTTTTGCCCGTTACAATTACGTACTCAACATGGAAAGAATTAGTGCTTAAATGCCACTATGCGTGCTGTAATCTATCCAATATCTTTTTCATAAGCCCTACGGGAGAGACATGTAGGGTAATGAAGAATATCTCTGGACTTTTCACTGCTTCCTGAAACTCTGAAGTATGCTTTTGCGGGAAAATTATCAGTTTTACTCAAGAATCTGATGATTCAAGTTTTTCAACATTTTCGTGACACCCTCTCATGAGGCAAAGAAAACTATGATCATTTGTGTTACCCTACATTATATTCGTTCATTATCTCCTGCTAATCCAAGTTAATGTGGGTACCACACACATGAACAATAATCTAATATAGACGCACAGGTTACCATAGTTGTAAGCAATCTTCTTTATAGACTCATTGCCTTTTCCCATTATCCTCTCAATGAATCAAAGTCTGTCACGTGCTTTACCTATGACTGAACCTATTCAATTCCATGTGCAAAAAAATGTTTATACCCAGGTATTTATATGAGCTCACTGAATCTGACTGTGAGTACAGTACTGATGTAGTCATAGAATATTACTTTCCTGAGTTTTGTGAAGTGTACAGATTTAGATTTCGGAACATTTAAAACAAGTTTCCAGTTGTTGCACCACTTCTAAATCTTATCAAGTTCTGACTGGATATTTGTACATCTTTTTTTTCAGATTATTCTTCACTGTTGACAACTGCATCAACTGCTAAAAGTTGATATTACTAATAATATTGTCTGCCACGTTCCACTACTTCTGTCGATGTCTCTAGCCAAGATAACATGCTCCATGTTCCCTATCAAAAAACCCTTCATCGATCCAAAACTTTTGATGCTATCCCATAAAATCGTACTTTTATTTGTGGGAGTGGTGTAATTGACTAATCAATATGCAATTTTTCTTTAACTTTCCGGTGCTCTTTGAGCTTTCTGTTCTTGTTAGCTTGCTAATATGTTCACAGAGTGATTTTTGGCTGTACGTATGGCCGGAGTGGCCTTGCAGTTCTAGGCGCTACAGTCTGTAACCGCGCAACCGCTACGGTCGCAGGTTCGAATCCTGCCTCGGGCATGGATGTGTGTGATGTCCTTAGGTTAGTTAGGTTTAAGTAGTTCTAAGTTCTAGAGGACTGATGACCCCAGATGTTAAGTCCCATAGTGCTCAGAGCCATTTGGCTGTACGTAATGCAGGGTTGTGCATGATAAGTCACCCGATTGACTTTTGATCCTACATGTATACTATGGGGCAATAGCTTTCAAATTGTGCACTCAACTTCGTGCAGTTCATGGAAATTACGCCAGATGTCGCTGCGAGTTCATTGCTTCCGCTGTGAGACCGTAATCTCAGTTTGCCGCGATGGCGGACAAAGGAAGGTTGACCATCGCACAAAAGACAAAGATTATGTTTCTGTTCACGGCGACGAACAGCGTTACATTGACACAGAGAAGGTTTCGTGCTTATTTCGGCACACAGTGGACTCCCAGCCCACAGACAATACGCAGATTACATAAAAATTTGAAGGTACTGGAGTGTCAGCGACCACATGCTGTACGTTCACCGCAAAATGTTGAACCAGTTCAAGTGGCTTTGACGTGTAGTACGAGTAAATCAACAAGAAGAGCCAGTGCCGAGTTAGGAATTTCACGCCGATCTGTACAATGAATTATTCAATCAGACCTTCACTTATATCCATACAAGATGACTGTGTCACATAAGCTTATTGCGAGAGATAAGGAGGGGCGACTGCAGTTTGCAAGTTGGTCAATTGAGCAAGACCAAGAGGCAATGCTGCACAACACACAGTTTTCTGATGAAGCTTATTTTTACATGAACAGTGTTGTGAAAAAACATAATGTTCGATTCTGGGCATGTGAACCTCTGCGAATAATACACATGAAAGACACCTACAGGAAGAAAGTGTGCACGTGGGTCGCGATGTCAAGCCGTGGAATAATTGGGCTGTTCTTCTTCGATGCTACAGTAGCTGGTGAACACTATTTACACATGCTGTAAAACCAGTTCTTTTCTCACCTCATGGCCACATGTCTTCCATTGCAGACAGAATGGTTCATGCAGGATGGAGCATGCCCCCATATTGCCGAAGTTGTGCTTGATTTTCTACAAGACAGACTTGGGCTCAGGGTACTGTCAAACAGATTTCCAGAATGTCATGCAGACATTAACTCATGTGACATTTTCCTTGGGAGGGTTCCTTGAAGAGAAGGTGTACTAGAAGAAAACCGAAAATGCAGTGCAACTGAGGGCCATCATTATGGAGCTGTGCCGCACCATTCCAGAAGATTCGTGTCAGAGAGTCATCACAAATGCACATGTGCCACTTGAAGAAGTTGTAAACCAAAACAGCAGTCATGTTGAACATGTGATTCACTAGGCTGTACTTCCAAACTATATTCTTTACTTCTACATCAAAAAATTACAAATCTTGTCAAAAACAAATATGTTATTCATGAAACAAATCAAGTGACTTATCATGTGCCACCTTGTACTATCATAACTACAATTTCTGTATGTGTTTTATAAGTAGACTGCAGTGTTCCTACATGATTAGTGACCCCAAAGAAGAAATTGTGTTAATGTGGACAGGTTATTTGCAGGGACACTTTCTATTATGGCCGACGTGAATAACCTACTGCATGCCATCGACAGTGCCATCCATGACATTAAAGACGATATTGAGCTTCTGTGATGCCTATCTCCTGTATGTCGACCACCGGATTCCACACCAAATACTGGACTGACTTGGAACAACCTGCCAACATCTGCACCAGTTATGCCATCAGTAGCTACAGTAATGCAACCACAGAACAATGATTCACATAGTCACGCTGCAGTGTTACGTGACATTAAACTCAATGTGAACATGCTACTAGTTACAGTCCCTACACCTACGTCAGTACCCCATATGAGCATGACAATCATTCCACCCATTTGCTCGCACAGACATCCTGCACCATGTTTACAATTGCAGGCTCCACTGTTTGTTCCTGACCAATCAGATATATAGTTTACAATAATGGAAAACACAACAACAAATCTGCAAAGATATCAAACAGTTCATTTTAGTGATCAGTAACCTCAGTCCACAAATGACTTTTTTGATATCGGATGTTATCTTGTGCTCCCATTCCAGCATGCCTACAACACTCTCCTAATGGTGCTGACTGCACATTACACGAAACTAATGGATTAGATGCTCATGCATATCCCTTACCATGAAAGGTGTGATGAATACACCATATGGATTCTCGACACATCTGCACAGAATGATTCACGCCAGAATCATCTTGGGCAGTTTGCTACTACACATCTGGCAACAACAATTCCTACCAAAATGGTGGCTAACCTTAACTGCTTATGAAGGGTAGCCATTATGTAAGTTTCTCTAAGATGCTGACAGAGCGCAAACTACGCTTGAATTGTGTGGCATGGTGACTGCCACAACAATCATCGTTCCTATTGAAGACAGCTAATTCATGCCGAACCCGTCCAATGAATCGATGCTTCATTGCGATGCTGCATCGAGCTTATCTGAGGATCTACCTCCAAACTCTTTGCACTACTGTGGAGAAGTTGGCTAAGACATTTTAGATACATTGCTGCTATGAACAGTGGCTGCAGGTAGAATGTGTTCACACCATACCATTGCACCTGAGTCTAATAGTTACGAGCTACCTCAGGTAGACATTAGCTAGTTTCACAGATATTTTGGTTATAAGGCTATGAAGTACTTGAAAGCATGCTCATACTGGAACACCAAATATGATCTGGTTTAGGCGCAACAGATCGTGACATCCATCCACAGCGTCTACCACAGATGACCAGTTGGTGATCTACAATACTCAAGCCATGTAAGACTACTCATTGCGGTGCCAGCTGCAGTATGATACTGGCGTTGTCACTTTCAGCACCACTACACTCTAACTGCATCACAGAGACTATTCGTCACTGACTATTCTTCAGGTTTATTGTTTTCAATCAACACAGGATTAAACATCAGCACACTGCCGACCATGTACTCTCCTGACGCCAAGCAAGCTGTAAGGTCCGTTTAATGGCAGTCAATGGATCCATCATATACACATATGGTCCCAAGACTTGGGTGTCTAACATCAGACTCACCAATCACTGCAAGTGGACATTTGTGTTAAGTGACATTGCTCAACTTTTTCCGCCACAAATTTCCTCACACAAGCCGCTTTGACTGTGAATTTAGAGAATGCTTGCCTGATACATTCTATTGATAGTCACACTATTCCCAGTGTAAAAGGTCGTTGGACAACACACACTGTTGACAGGGTAGATAACTTAAATACTTCTGTACTGGACAACGAAAGGGGCCAGTGGGTATCCAAGATCCATCACATTGAAAATGATAATGCAACAACCAAGCATGAAACTATCAGTCTACATACAGAAAACAGAGTGTTAGACGACACTCTGAAGATCACAGAATGCAAAATACAAGCAGCCCACAAAACACTGGAGACACTCAAGGCATCTTCATAGCGCGACCTTGTCTCAGAAACAGAAAAGGCTATAAAGCCACAGGGCGTGGTCACACTCAATGATGCACCATATTCATACCACCCCCAGTCTGCCTGTTTCATTATGTGACCATCAAATCGCTCCAGAGCGACTACATGAGAAAGTTATTTCGACTATATGCTTCAGAACAGAGTCACACGCTATTCAAACAATCGTTGGTCCTTACCACTCCATGTCGTATGCAAAAAGGATGCTTAAAGGTGTCCTTGCGGCAATTATCATGTAGCAAATGCCTGAACAATCCTGGATAGTGACCCAGTACTAAACATCCAGTATTTACCCAGTGATCTGGCAGGTGTGACCAGTTTTAGTGTGTTAGATTTTCCGTGTAGGGTTGCTGGTCCCCCATCAGGAACCCAGCCAAATGGTGGATAGGAGGGCGTTCTCCAGATATGGAGGGTACCAGGGAAATAAAATACCTGGGGCAGACCAAAACCAGCAAGTGTGAGAGCCAATGGCTTGGAAGAAAGGCAGAGGAGCACCCAACCATCAACTGCTGCCTTGCAGTCACTAGAGGGATCTACAAAGGCTAAGGATGTTCCCCTGAAAATGGAACCAGCTGTCTGGCGAGCTGTAAGGGGCAACCCCTCAAATGGGTGGGCAGAAGATTAAGAATCTTCCCCTGTAAAAATCACTTGTGGCGAATGCTAATAAAGGAATAAGCCAGACAGATATTTTGATGACGACCCCAGCCAACAGAAAAGGGATAATGTATGGAGCCTATATCAAGCAGGAGCCCTACGGCAGCTGCTAACGCAAGTAAACAACTACGGTATAAAACTATTGGCTCTCCATGAAATTAGGTGGATGGGAAGTGACGTAATGGACTCAGGAAATTTCACTATCATCTATAGTGGCAGAACGACAAATAACTTTCATACAGGTTTTTTGGTGGCTGAAGTACTGAAATATTTCCTCAGCATGGCTAAACTTTACCGACACCATCTCCCAGGAACCATCACCATACGAACACCTCTCACAAATCCACTGGATGCACTGGCAGGCCATAACACAACAGGCAAGAGCCATCTCTGGTGGGCATTGTAGATGGAAACTTTTTCCAAGGACTTACAAGAATGCCTCGCCGATGTGCTCACGCACCCTGTGCTAGAGCGCACTTTGCTATGTTTGTTGTTGTCAGCGAACACTCTCTAGACACAGCACTACACCAAAAAGTAAATGGACAGTGACAAACTCTGAGTTTCCTTTCTCAAAAACTTCAATACAACCAAACACATTGGAGCGCTTATGACAGGGAGCTTTTTGTGATCTACTTGAGATTTCAGCATTTCTGTCTCCTTGTCGAAGCCCTACATGTTTCCATTTACACTGACCACAAACCCATCATGTCAACATTCCAAAATATCAGTGGCAAGTGCTCTCCATGCAAATTTAGACACATCAAATACATCTGCTAATTTGCAATGGACGCCCATCACATATATAGCACTGATAACATTGTAGCTCACTACTTTTCCGACAGCATCTGCTACCTGGCGCACCCTAGGCAACAGTCAAACAATTGACTGAGCTCTTCGTGTGGCCTTCAGTCAGGGAAGATGCACATGCTTGGGCTTGTGTGTGCATTCAGTGACAATGCAATGAGATCAGACACGAAGATACGAGATATTTTCCGGTGTCAATAATGAGGTCTGGGCACGTCCACATTGTTCTAGCTGGCCCTCTTCCCCCCATCTGAAGTCTACAGACATATAATCTGGTGGTGGACAGATGCACACAACAGGCAAAGGCTGTTCCAGTCAGGGACATATCTACTGATATGACAACCATGATGTTCATCAAGACCGGTTGGCACATTTTGGTTGCCCTCCTCACATCACTGCAGACCAAGGGCGAAAGTTTGTGTCCAACCTTTTGAATGAACTGTCAAAATTGTGCAGATTGCATCGCTATCCTACTACAAGCTACCACCTAGCAAGCAACAGTATGGTTGAGACATGGCACCACACATTAAAGGCTGCCTTCCTGTGTGCATATGCACACATTGACTGAGGCATTCCCTGTTGGTTCTCCTAGGACTATGAACAGCCTCCAACATGGACTTCAGTTACTCGTCAACAGAGATGGTATATGGCGAACCACTGCACTTCCCAACAGACTTCCTCATTCCCTCATCACTGCAAGGTGATTCACAGCTTGCCATATGGTACAACAACTGCAAGATCACGTAGGCTCTGAGCACTATGGGACTTAACAGCTATGGTCATCAGTCCCCTAGAACTTAGAACTACTTAAACCTAACTAACCTAAGGACATCACACAACACCCAGTCATCACGAGGCAGAGAAAATCCCTGACCCCACCGGGAATCGAACCCGGGAACCAGGGCGTGGGAAGCGAGAATGCTACCACACGACCACGAGCTGCGGACATCACGTAGCACAGATATATTGCTCTTCTGTGTCGTGCCATGGATCACCTGGTTTTTGCTTCACTAGCAGACTGCTCTCACATCAGTGTTGGGGAAACAAGGACATCAACACACATTATGGGTTGCCTAAATCAGGGGCAAGCATATATTCGAGGGTAAACCTATTATTCTCTTTCGATTGAAAGGTCCTTAACCTATTCTTCTGCTAAGAGGATTATTACCCCCTGGACATAATCCATCCTTTTGATTGACAGGTTCAAAGAAGTGTGTGAATTCCTATGGAACCAAATTGCTGAAGTCATCAGTCCCTTGATTTACACACTACTTAAACTATCTTACACTATTGACAACAAACACACCCATGCCCAAGGGAGGGCTCGAACCTCTGGTGGGAGAGGCCGCACAAGTCTTGACATGGCGCCTCTAACCATTTGGCCACTCTACACGACGACTGACAGGTCCTTATCCTATTGTTCCCTCAGCCATCCCCTTCTCTCTCCCCCTCCTCCCCATCCCTCTTGGAACTCCTCTTGCTCATACAGGCGCACTTTCAATATCAATTCGATTGACTAATTAATTAAATAAATCAATTAATTAACACAATCCCCTGGGAAACCCTCCATCCTTCCCTCTCCCATCCCCCACCTGGAGTTGCCATTTGGCGGAAAATCGATTGCAGTGTATAGAATATTGTTTAAAAATTTAGACAAAGTGTGGAATATTATTTATTTAGACAATTCATGGAATACAAGACTGTGTATGAAAATAGTTTATTTATTTATTTAAAAAATTTAGTGGGAAATCGATTGCAGTATATCGAATATTGTTTAAACAATTTAGACAATGTGTGGAATATTGTTTACTTAAACAGTTTATGGGATAAGAGACGGTGTATGCAATAGAGTTTATTTACACTCCTGGAAATGGAAAAAAGAATACATTGACACCGGTGTGTCAGACCCACCATACTTGCTCCGGACACTGTGAGAGGGCTGTACAAGCAATGATCACACGCACGGCACAGCGGACACACCAGAAACCGCGATGTTGGCCGTCGAATGGCGCTAGCTGCGCAGCATTTGTGCACCGCCACCGTCAGTGTCAGCCAGTTTGCCGTGGCATACGGAGCTCCATCGCAGTCTTTAACACTGGTAGCATGCCGCGACAGCGTGGACGTGAACCGTTATGTGCAGTTGACGGACTTTGAGCGAGGGCGTATAGTGGGCATGCGGGAGGCCGGGTGGACGTACCGCCGAATTGCTCAACACGTGGGGCGTGAGGTCTCCACAGTACATCGATGTTGTCGCCAGTGGTCGGCGGAAGGTGCACGTGCCCGTCGACCTGGGACTGGACCGCAGCAACGCACGGATGCACGCCAAGACTGTAGGATCCTACGCAGTGCCGTAGGGGACCGCACCGCCACTTCCCAGCAAATTAGGGACACTGTTGCTCCTGGGGTATCGGCGAGGACCATTCGCAACTGTCTCCATGAAGCTGGGCTACGGTCCCGCACGCCATTAGGCCGTCTTCCGCTCACGCCCCAACATCGTGCAGCCTGCTTCCAGTGGTGTCGCGACAGGCGTGAATGGAGGGACGAAAGGAGACGTGTCGTCTTCAGCGATGAGTCGCTTCTGCCTTGGTGCCAATGATGGTCGTATGCGTGTTCGGCGCCGTGCAGGTGAGCGCCACAATCAGGACTGCATACGACCGAGGCATTCAGGGCCAACACCCGGCATCATGGTGTGGGGAGCGATCTCCTACACTGGCCGTACACCTCTGGTGATCGTCGAGGGGACACTGAATAGTGCACAGTACATCCAAACCGTCATCGAACCCATCGTTCTACCATTCCTAGACCGGCATGGGAACTTGCTGTTCCAACAGGACAATGCACGTCCGCATGTATCCTGTGCCACCCAATGTGCTCTAGAAGGTGTAAGTCAACTACCCTGGCCAGCAAGATCTCCGGATCTGTCCCCCATTGAGCATGTTTGGGACTGGATGAAGCATCGTCTCACGCGGTCTGCACGTCCAGCACGAACGCTGGTCTAACTGAGGCGCCAGGTGGAAATGGCATGGCAAGCCGTTCCACAGGACTACATCCAGCATCTCTACAATCGTCTCCATGGGAGAATAGAAGCCTGCATTGCTGCGAAAGGTGGATATACACTGTACTAGTGCCGACATTGTGCATGCTCTGTTGCCTGTGTCTATGTGCCTGTGATTCTGTCAGTGTGATCATGTGATGTATCTGACCCCAGGAATGTGTCAATAAAGTTTCCCCTTCCTGGGACAATGAATTCATGGTGTTCTTATTTCAATTTCCAGGAGTGTATTTATGTAAAGAATTTGCCAGGGAATCGATTGCACTGTATGGAATATTGTTTAAACAATTTAGACAATATTTGAAATATCGTGTATTTAAACAAATTACAGGATGAAAGGTGATATACATGGAATGTTTCAACAATTGCGATGCTTTTTCGTTCTGATTGCATAAGTAAACACGTATTTATAGAACTGCTTAAACATATCTGAGAACCTTTCTTGATTCTCACCACGTGCGGAGGCTGCCCAGAGTAAGGTTGCACTGGAGGTCCCCGTGAAGTGACATGTCCATCAGCAATTACACCATGCAGCAGACTTTGGCTGTCAGTGGCTCCATAGCTAGGTGAAGTACCTCACTGATCACTAAACAAAAGCTTCAGGTGGCGGCAATTCTTTGATATTGACAGCTGGGAAGGTCTTGTTTTATCCCCGCCTGCCATCTCAAGTGGTCTGTATGCATAAACCTACCTGTCAGATATGAGCACAAGCGATACATGGCTTGCATCCAAAGCAAATACCTGATTGGGAACCAATCCTGAAATACTGCTGAAGTTAATAATTAATTAATTCCTGATCACATGATTGTGATGTAGGAGATATAAGGCGGACATGGTATCAACATTGGAAACACAAATTGATGATTTCACAAAACTAGTAGCAGGCTGACTCAAAATACACTTTAAAAAAAGATCGTTGTATACAAAGAGAGAGAGAGCTGTAGTTTGCTTTGTAGGTGACATAGGAACTAGCATGTGATATTTCATTGTGCCGTGGGATCTAAGCTTCCCCGGCCCCTCTGGTGCACTTTCTTCTGTTGCATTTCACAAACTGTTTCAGGATTTATTAAATCTCGTGCGGAATACCAATCTTGAAGATTTGATATTTTGCACCAGATCTAATAACCCCTGAAGCAGTTCATGTAATCTTGAAGATTATGTCCAGGGGGTAATAGCCCTCTTAGGAGAATGATAGGTTAAGCACCTGGCAATCAAAAGATAACAACATGTTTAACCTTGAATGTGTACTTGCTCCTGACGTAGGCAACCCGCAATGTGTGCTGATGTCCTTGTTGCCCCACATCACATGTCGTATGTGTTTCGTCTGTCCACTGTCACAGCCTCCCTACTCTGGACCTTTTCCGATTCTATGGTGAGGGGAACACACGAAGGATATCCTCCAAAGTGGCAAGTGCTCTAAAGTCTCTATCAAGCAGTTAAGACTGCCTGGCTTTTGCCAGCAACTCCTGTCAGCGCCATGCTTACACCAGGGGAACCACTACCTCACACTCCTCCTCTGCTGTCTTTCACCGCCCTTCCAACCTCCACTCCCCATAATCAGCTGTGTCAGCTAGTAAAGTTATGTATCCATCATGCTGAGTCATCCACACATGAGCTGGCCACATGGTAAAGTTGAAATGCGCATTTATCTCTGGTGCTCCATACTTTGGGGGGGGGGGGGGGGGGAGGGGAGGGGGTTCTCTGTGGGAGTGAAATAATTGACTAATCGATATGTGACAAGTGGAATGTTTGTTTAACTTTCAAATGCTTATTGATCTTTCTGTTCTTGTTAGCTTGGTAATCTGTTCGCGTCGTGCTTTTTTGTTATGCGTAATTCTATCATACCGATAATTTATGTATGTGTTTTATTTGTGGACCATAGTGTTCTTACATAATAATAATCGTTGGTTTGATACCGATTCAAATGATTTCTGGCAGTCAAAAAATCCACTTGTTTGCTTTAATCCACTGCTTACAGTATGGCATGTGAGAAAAGTGTGCCGGGCAGAGTGGCGGAGTGGTTCTATGCTCTTCAGTCTGGAACCGCGCGACCGCTAAGGTCCCAAGTTCGAATCCTGCCTCGGGCATGGATGTGTGTGATGTCCTTACGTTAGTTAGGTTTAAGTAGTTGTATGTTCTAGGGGACTGATGACCTCAGATGTTAAATCCCATAGTGCTCAGAGCCATTTGAACTTTTTTTTTTGGGAAAATTGTAAGTAGGGTTTCGCATGATCACTGTTTTGGAATCCATGCAGGAAGGCAAGAAAGAAATTATCTTCAAGATACCTCATTATGTTGGAGCTCAGAATATGTTCCAAGATCGTACAATTGATTATGGCAATAAGATTGGATGGTTGTTGTATAGATAACTTCTGCTACCCATTTTATAGACGAATGTGACTTGAGCTTTTCCCAATCACTGGGCATAGTTATTTTTTCAAGATATCTTATCTACAGTGTATTACAGTTAATATAGGTACTAACTCACCTTCAAGTTCTGTATAGGATTGGACAGGGATACCATCCGTCCCCAGCACCTTGTTTAATTTTAGCGATATTATCTGCTTATAAATGCAACTACTATCTACATCGCTCATATTTACAGTGGCGCAAGAATGTGAAGACTTGGATTCTTCTACAACTGGCTCACTGGGGGCAAACTGTCAAACTTTTGCTGTTCCGTGGAGGCATGCTAGCTGCTGCTGCCCCCCTGACTTGCATATGTCAACTAATTCTAGCTTCCACAGCCTTCCTCTGGTAGAGAGGCCATGGTGTTACTCTATACCACAACCGCCATCCTATACAGAGCTGTTGTAACTTTACTTGGGCGCTCATAGATGTCCACGAGTGCATACCAGTGAAACATATCATCAAGCTGTGGCGTGGCACCACCAGACAAACAACGCCTGCTGCCAGCTGGTCCTGCCACCTTGGAAGGCGTCACTTCTGCTACGTTAGCTGTCATGATCTCACTGATTGTCTCAAGACTGCTGAGATGAACAATTCAGTGCATTCCAATCCTGGATGCCACGTCCGCACCCTTGCTGCTGCTGCAGAGAAGATGACTCAATTGTAAAACGAGAACTAGCAAATGTCTAAACCGCTAGTGATGTCTCATTAGCGCCAGGGCGCCTGACAGGCCGTCAGCACCATGTCCCTTGCGTCATCACCTTGCATCTGTAAGGGTCACAGCTCATCGACCCTTACAAGTTATCTACGAGGCATGCTGCACTGAGTTTGCTAATGTAAATGATGTCATATTGAATTGTTACATTGTTGTAGATTGTAGGCAAGTGATAATACACTTCGTTTTGATGTTCTTTTGGCATCAAGCAGCTTGTGGCATGCAACATCACATGAGCAGCTGTTAACTAATATTTACAGAAACTGACAAATTAAATTTGTCAAGACAATTATATAATCTTTATTTACAATATCAATTATGTTTAGTGCATCAAACTGTTTGGGGACTGAAGCATAAAATTAGTGAACTACCTATTTGTGTTGATCAACTATATTTGAATAACATCGTTGGCATAATCAGTCACTTTGATTATTAGGTGACAACTGGTTGATATGTATCGAGTGTTACGAGATTGAGTTAAGCATCTTACATCTGTAGAGTATATGTGGATTACGGAAAAGGTGTTGTTACTACATTTATTAGAAATCATCATTAATTAAAGAACAAAAGTCAATAAATTTTAATTACAAGGGAACCTTCCCATCACACCCCCCTCAGATTTAGTTATAAGTTGACACAGTGGATAGGCCTTGAAAAACTGAACACAGATCAATCGAGAAAACAGGAAGAAGTTGTGTGGGACTATGAAAAAAATAAGCAACAGATACAAACTGAGTATTCCATGTGCAAGATAGGCAACATCAAGGTTAGCCTGTCTTCTGGAGCGTTGTGGTCTCTTGATTAGTGTGAGCAGCTGCGTAATTAGAGGTCGTTGATTCAAGTCTTCCCTCGAGTGAAAAATTTAATTTTTTGGGAGTGATTATCACATCCACAAGAAAACCTAAATCGGGCAAGGTAGAAGAATCTTTTTACCCATTCGCCAAGTGTACAAGTTACGTGAGTCGACAACATATTCCTGTCATGTGACGCACATGCGGTCACCACTGTCGTATAGAATATATCAGACGTGTTTTCCTGTGGAGGAATCGGTTGACCTATGATATTGGGATCAAACGTTTTCGGTTCCCATTGGAGAGGCATGTCCTTTCGTCTACTAATCGCACGGTTTTGCGGTGCGGTCGCAAAACACAGACACTAAACTTATTACAATGAACGAACGGACAGATCATAACTTTGCGAAAATAAACTTTTCACTCAAGGGAAGACTTGAACGTAGGACCACTCCTTTCACAGTTGCTCACGAAGACCACGCGACCACGGCGCTCCTGAACTCACACCGTCCTTGATGTTGCCTTTCTTGCGCATGGACTACTTAGTTTATATATATTGTTTATTTTTTTCATAGTTCCACACAACTTCTTCCTGTTTTCGCGATTGATCTGTATTCAGTTTTCAAGGCCTATCCACTGTGCCAACTTACAACTAAATCTGAGGGGGGTGCGATGGGGAGGTTCCCTTGTTAGAGAATCATGTAGAAACATGTACAACAAAAGTAGGATTCTCTAACAATTCTTTTATAAATGTAGCTGCATTCTAAAGATGTGCAGGAAATACTAACCTGCCCATGAACCATTTCAAGTCTTCATTGATATACACTTCTGGAAATGGAAAAAAGAACACATTGACACCGGTGTGTCAGACCCACCATACTTGCTCCGGACACTGCGAGACGGCTGTACAAGCAATGATCACACGCACGGCATAGCGGACACACCAGGAACCGCGATGTTGGCCGTCGAATGGCGCTAGCTGCGCAGCATTTGTGCACCGCCGCCGTCAGTGTCAGCCAGTTTGCCGTGGCATACGGAGCTCCATCGCAGTCTTTAACACTGGTAGCATGCCGCGACAGCGTGGACGTGAACCGTTATGTGCAGTTGACGGACTTTGAGCGAGGGCGTATAGTGGACATGCGGGAGGCCGGGTGGACGTACCGCCGAATTGCTCAACACGTGGGGCGTGAGGTCTCCACAGTACATCGATGTTGTCGCCAGTGGTCGGCGGAAGGTGCACGTGCCCGTCGACCTGGGACCGGACCGCAGCGACGCACAGATGCACGCCAAGACCGTAGGATCCTACGCAGTGCCGTAGGGGACCGCACCGCCACTTCCCAGCAAATTAGGGACACTGTTGCTCCTAGGGTATCGGCGAGGACCATTCGCAACCGTCTCCATGAAGCTTGGCTACGGTCCCGCACGCCGTTAGGCCGTCTTCCGCTCACGCCCCAACATCGTGCAGCCCGCCTCCAGTGGTGTCGCGACAGGCGTGAATGGAGGGACGAATGGAGACGTGTCGTCTTCAGCGATGAGAGTCGCTTCTGCCTTGGTGCCAATGATGGTCGTATGCGTGTTTGGCGCCGTGCAGGTGAGCGCCACAATCAGGACTGCATACGACCGAGGCACACAGGGCCAACACCCGGCATCATGGTGTGGGGAGCGATCTCCTACACTGGCCGTACACCTCTGGTGATCGTCGAGGGGACACTGAATAGTGCACGGTACATCCTAACCGTCATCGAACCCATCGTTCTACAATTCCTAGACCGGCAAGGGAACTTGCTGTTCCAACAGGACAATGCACGTCCGCATGTATCCCGTGCCACCCAACGTGCTCTAGAAGGTGTAAGTCAACTACCCTGGCCAGCAAGATCTCCGGATCTGTCCCCCATTGAGCATGTTTGGGACTGGATGAAGCGTCGTCTCACGCGGTCTGCACGTCCAGCACGAACGCTGGTCCAACTGAGGCGCCAGGTGGAAATGGCATGGCAAGCCGTTCCACAGGACTACATCCAGCATCTCTACGATCGTCTCCATGGGAGAATAGAAGCCTGCATTGCTGCGAAAGGTGGATATACACTGTACTAGTGTCGACATTGTGCATGCTCTGTTGCCTGTGTCTATGTGCCTGTGGTTCTGTCAGTGTGATCATGGGATGTATCTGACCCCAGGAATGTGTCAATAAAGTTTCCCCTTCCTGGGACTATGAATTCACGGTGTTCTTATTTCAATTTCCAGGAGTGTACTTAATAGCATGAAACAGAGGAATACTCGTTACTGGTGATACTAAGCAGATTTTTTATCTTATTTTGGTAAATATTCATTGCAGTCACTAAAACTGTTATTCAATGTAATTTCTATAGTAGATGTTTAAACGTTTGCAGCTAAATGCTGTAATGAAGATACTGACATTACAGACAAGTCTAATCAGCAAAATAAACTTCATAGGATTTGCCGAGGAAATAATTACAAGTTGGGATGTGAGCGAAAAGAAATTGATGAAGTAGAAAGAGACATGTTCAGAACAAACGGACTGCGATTTATTTCCACATATTTAATTCTAAAGGGTACAGATTCAAGACTGCAGCGCGGGGGTAGCAACCTACAGCGAAACTGAGGGCACAGCACCCAAAAGAGGAGCAGGAGAACACATCTGGTTGGGACGAGAGTTGGCTAAAGAGAGATGTCGGCAATAACAGCGCACCTTCGTCATTTCGCCCTGCGCCTCCCACATCACTAATCACAGCCCCCTGATTGGCTGCTGAAGGGTACTTTAGAAGCACGCCCTCATTAGCAGAGCTGTAGTGGAGTGTTACCTCGTCAGCAGTACTCGCAATTCATGTGGATTGAGTGCAGGTGGGCGGCAATATCTAGTGACATCTGCAGTTGTATCGGCCCAAACACAACCACAACCCTACAGTGAGACACAATTCCGCTGCATCGGAAACAAAAGTTTGAAAAATAATGTTTTTTAACCACTAATAAAACTTTTCCCATCTGTCTGGCAGTCCACGAACATTCCGTCCCCATTCTGCAGGAGCAGGATGTTGTTGTTGTTGTGGTGTTTAGTCCTAAACTGATTTGATGCAGCTCTCCATGCTACTCTATCCTTTGCAAGTCTCCTCATCAGGATATAACTCTCAAAATTACTTGACGTCGGTACAATGGTTAAGAATGTTGATTTAGGCAAATGCTACTCTGGATAGGTTGCACCGACATTTGAAAGGGGCTGTTGCCTGAGGAGGCTGATATAAAATAGATGTTAATGTTACATAAATTCGATGATGTGCTTTTGACTTAACAAAATTATTACAATAAGTTATAATGCAGATGGCCACATTTAATTGATAATAAAACAAACAAATGTGGCCTGCTGAGGTGGTGTACTGATGTGGCGTGGAGGTGACGCATGTCGCACGATGGTGTACAAAGCCGTCAGGGGCGCAAGGGCTGCATCATCCTGGCAGTGGCTAGGCTGGCGCGTTGGCGACTCCTGAGTGGAGTGATAGAGTACCGTGATTGGAACTGACAGTGCTGATGCTGTCGAGGATGGTTGGCTTGTGTCGCAGACTGGTCTCGCAGGTTGCGGGAGGCTGTAGCACTTCATGAAGGGAGCACATCAATGGAGGCTCATGGTGGTGTTTCAGTACAAAGATGGGGTGTTAACCCCATTGTATGTATTGTATTGTATGTTAACTGGGGGCCTAGAAACGATTGAGAGAATCTGTCCCCACCGCAGCCGCAGTGGTCCACAACCCCACAACGACTACCACAGTCCACGTCGCCCCTCTTCTGCCCAACACCGAACCCAGGGTTATTGTGGACCCCCCCCCCCCCCCAGGGAATGTCTCAAACCATACGAGTGTAACCCCTGTGTTTGCATGGTAGAGTAATGGTGGTGTACGCGTACGTGGAGAACTTGTTTACGCAGCAATCTCCGACATAGTGTAGCTGAAGCGGAATAAGGGGAACCAGCCCGCATTCGCCGAGGCAGATGGAAAACCGCCTAAATACCATCCACAGACGGGCCGGCTCACCGGACCTCGACACAAATCCGCTGGGTGGATTCGTACTGGGGACCAGGCGCTCCTTCCTGCCCGTAAAGCCGTGCGTTACACCGTACGGCCAACCGGGCGGGCGTGTTAACCCTATACAATTGGTACAGTTCATTAGATTTCCTATAGACTCTAGCAGGCACGGCTCATAATTAGAGGACCTGAGGCGGAGCCACAGCAAAATGCACATTAAAATAAATTCTCAATACCATATTGAAAACCTGTGGTAATGTCTTATGGGACCAAACTGCTGAGGTCATCAGTCCCTAAGCTTACACACTACTTAATAGAACTTAAACTAACTTACGCTAAGGACGACACACACACACATGCCTGAGGGAGGCGCGCGAGCCGTGACAAAGGCGCCCTAGACCACGCGGCTACCCCGTGCGGCAATACCATATTACACAAAAGAATGCATTTAGCATATTTCCCACGCAGATTCAAGTAATGCCAGTCAGTGTATTTGGAACTCTTGATATGTGGTGTCACGTGATTTTTTTCAAACAGTTAGTAGCTAGTCTTAAAGCTGCGCCTTGAAATCCGGCTTAGCTGTACGCAGCAGAGATGTGGAGCACAGGCGCCGACTCCATAGGGCCTAAGGGAGCCCGAGCCCTGTCAAAAATTCGTTTGAGTGGTGGAGCCCCCCCCCCCCCCCCAACAATTTAAGAAAATTATTGGTTATATTATGCTTTGTAAAATCACAAAATTATGTCGGAATTTTTCATTTTCCTTGTTTGACGATAGTTACCTTTTAAAATACATTCAGTAATGAGTTAACACGAATAATTATTACGGTAGTAAGCAGGTTAACTGAAAACGAGTGGCGTGAATCATGATAGTGTTACGGTGCTGCGGGCATACTTAGAATTTGTCCCGCTGCGTGAGCCTTCGGGTAAAGTCTGGCGAAGGTGGACCAGCGCTGCGGCCATGGCGACATCAAAAGGACTATAGCAGAAGCGCCTGGAACCCTCCGCGTCGCGTTTATGCTTCGAGACATTACGACGCCGCGGCTATGTAAAGTCCACCCTGCTGTAGCAGTCATTCAGTGTGGATAGTTTCGTTCAGTGCATGGTGCAGACGTGGTTAGAGTTCCAACTTTAGTGTCTAGTGGACTACTTTATATGACTACATTTTATTCGTTTACTTTAGTCTCTTAGTGTATTGTGAATTAAGTTTGCAATGGATAAATTTGTTACCAAAAAGGCGCGCTTGGAAGCTGATGATACTGCAAGTCAGTCTCCAACAATTATTGTGTCGTCTTCAGCTGAGAACCATTCACAGCCGAAACATGGACAATCTGGTAAGGGAAGATCATTTCAGAAGTCTTGGCTGATCAAATGTACACGGCTAGAATGTGAAGCATCTACCGAAAAAGTTTTTTGCAAAATCTGCAAAGAGAGAGATGCTAAAAATCTATTATAATTTTCTTCAAAAAAAAAAAAAAGAAGAAGATGCTTTTACTTCCGTAGGGTTTTCTAACTGGAAAAAGGCTTTGGAAAAATTCCATGTTCATGAAAATACGTTTACGCATAACAAAGGTGTTCTGAAACTAAATTCCGTCACTGACCGAGGTGTGGCCTCCAAGTTGAATGAACAGTTAGATAGTGATATGAAGAAAGGCCGTTTAGCTGCTGAGACAATTTTTACTGCCGTGCAATTTATGTGGCAAGGACTAGCAATTAAGGGCATTAAGATGTAAATTCAATTTCTTTTCTATTGTTGGAATGAAATACCTGAGTTTAAAGATTGGTTAGGGCGTTCGGGGTGTAAGTGGACGTCCCACGATATTCAAAACGAGATCATTGATCTACTTGGAAAGTCTGTGTTGAGAAAGGTATTGGCTTCAATCAAGAAGACTGAAAATTTTTCTGTTCTGGTTGATGAAACAAGTCATTCTTCGATTCACAAACCAGTGTCATTTTGTATTCGTACTGTCGATGATTCCTTAATCATCAACGAAGACTTTATTGGCTTATAAGCGACCCCCAACACTGAATCACGAACTCTGTTTAGTATTTTAAAAGACGTTTTTGCTCATCTTCATTTGTCAATGGATAATTTAAGAGAAGAGGGCTATCGACTCCCCTTTCTCTGTTTATCTGTATTATGCTTTGATGCGTCTTTAATCCACGTTTAGTACTATTGTTCTGATGGCGTTTAAAGTGGCCTGCACACGTTCAATATTTATTGACAATTCTAGTTTGCCAAACCTTCAATATATTGAAGCGACTTCGCACTATCAATAACCCTGACAAAAACTCTCAGTTGACAACGCAACTTTACAAGGTTAAGATGCGGAACGCCCAAAAGAAAGCGTGTGTGCAGTTATCAGTTACATTAGCTGTAGCTTGCAAGAAACTGAAAAGAATGAAAAAGATGAAATGAGTCTGAGAATGGTTGAAAAAAAAAAAAAAGAGGAGTGGCTGTTCACTTGTTAATTTACTGACTGAAGTCAGAACAATGGAGCTAAAAGACTTCATAAATTATTTATTATTTTCCAATGAGCCCTGCATCGTATTTCAAGTTATTTGTGTTGATACGAGATAAAATAGAGAAACAAAATAGGTAAATGAGAAAGGCAACAGGAGTCGACAAGAGGTTAGGAGTAACTTATAGATTTATGGGCCAGGCAGTTCATTCTAATTCTCGAAGCCCAGTGTTGTAATATCAGCTAGCACAATGAGTAAAATTCCATGGAAACCTGTAAAGTAATTATATCTGCCTGACAAGGACCTGTTTAGGCAATTAGCGTAAAATATTGTTTTCATGCTCTGTGATAATTTGGCGAAACGGACGTGTATTTCGCAGACCTCTTACTAATCATTGCAGATATATGACGAATTTTTCGAAATAGGTGTGTTTTCCCAAATTGCTATCTAATACACCAATATGTGCTATATTTTCAAATTAATGAAGTAAGCAGTGTCATAGAGAATCCTCCGTTAACCATCCTAAGTGGTAAACACAATGATTACTCTTGCACAGGCCTATTAAAATTCTTTTTATATTAAAAGGCACCTTAAAAACTGAATTTGAGGCAAGATGTACACAACGTCGTATTGAAAAATAAACAGTTTTCACTAACGCCACGTGGCTGATTACTAAGCTCTGTCAGCATCTGCATAGAGATTATTGTCAAACCGTCAATACGTGACCTCGCAGGTTAGTATGTATTGACAATACTGAGAATATTTTGAGGTCTATCAATATTGCTCGTCAATATAACTAATATTGATGTCAAAGCGCGTTCTCAGATGGTTGATATATTGACAATTTGACGATACTATTGAACGTCTGAGGGGATTTTAGACAGATTTTTGTTTTTGCCATTGGCCAGTGTCTCTACTGCTGCAATAAGTTTGCCAAGGTTTCACCAGAGTGCACGAGAGTACAGTAACATAAATATCACCACGCAGCGAGAGTTTCACGAATTATTAGTGGAAAAAGTGCGCGAAATAAGTCCTGTTACTTTAGTTTCCTTGGCTCCCGCAGTGGCCGAGCGCTTCTAGGCGCTACAGTCTGGAAATCACAGGTTCGAATCCTGCCTCGGGCATGGATGTGTGTGATGTTCTTAGGTTAGTTAGGTTTAAGTAGTTCAAAGTTCTAGGGGCTGATGACCTCAGAAGTTAAGTCCCATAGTGCTCAGAGCCATTTGAACCATTTTTTTTTTTGTTTCCTTGTTTGCTGACTGCAGGTAATGTGCGTTATTAGCAAGTTTCTTTTTGTGAGTGTATTATGCACGAGTTTAGTTTTACTTTCTTGCAAATAACAGCAGGATACCACGAGTTCAAAAACAATATACAGTAGAGCGTCGCTTATCCGAAGTAATTGGGGGACATGGGTGTTCGGAAAACTGCTTTGTTCGGATAATCGAACTGTACATGTTTATTTGCCAAAAAGAAGTACTGTACAGTAAATTAATTCATAAAAACAGGCATCTCTTTTAGTATTACAAAGTAACATACAAAGGCAACTTCAGTAGGAATATATAGTATGCGGCACAGTTTATTAAACAGAAATATATACATGTTGTTGATGTGGTCTTCAGTCCTGAGACTGGTTTGATGCAGCTCTCCATGCTACTCTATCCTGTGCAAGCTCCTTCATCTCCCAGTACCTACTGCAACCTCCAGCCTTCTGAATCTGCTTAGTGTATTCATCTCTTGGTCTCCCTCTACTTCTTTTACCCTCCACGCTGCCCTCCAATACTAAATTGGTGATCCCTTGATGCCTCAGCACATGTCCTGCCAACCAATCCCTTCTTCTAGTCAAGCTGTGGCACAAACTTCTCTTCTCCCCAATCCTATCCAATACTTCCTCATTAGTTATGTGATCTACCGATCTAATCTTCGGTTGACCGACGTTCGGACAATCTACGCTCTACTGTAATATGAATTCAGCCTGCAATTCATCAGGTAAAATTTTGGTACATTAGAATGAAAGTGAAGAGACCCGATGTTAACATGAATCAAGAACAAAGACTGTGTAAATCTAGGCAAAGATACACAAACAATTTTAACGGAGCACTGTACCACGCATTTGAGCGTTTGTGTGCGCTATATCACATACAATGAGTCAGGCGCGGATCTAGCCGTAGGGGGGAGGGGAGGGGGGGGGGGGGGAGCACACGGGGTATCTGTTCCGGGTGGCAATTTCAGGGGGGCGCCAGATTCATATCCTTGAAGAAAAAAAGCCTTGTTTCAAGAAGTGCCTAGTTAGTCCATCGACTATTCATATGATTCTGTAATGCTTCCCTGTTGGTCTTTGAATATTTTTGAACGCCTTCTAAACTGATTTCTGAACGAATCATAAGTTGATTTTTGAAAGTATGCATAGTGTATGTGATGTCTCTGCCTCATCGCATCAAGAAATAAAAAGACTTTCCCGCCGACTAAAGGGAGTGGGGCTATAAGGGCTGAGCCAAATAAACCCAAACGGGTGAATACCAGTCGTTGTTTGTTTATGTGTTTGATTTGGTGTGCGAATGATAAGCGTTGTTATAATTATTAGCGAAATCCATAGGTTCAGACTACCAGAGTGGAAACAAACGACTATGAGGAATAACAGGTAAGAAAGATTACATATTATCTTCCGGTGCATCCAAGAAAATGAAATTTTGACAAAAATTTTTTGACAGATCGCTCCACTACTAACGGCCAGTTATACAGTCCCTGGTTACGCGGAAAACGCGTTGTACGAACACGTGATAACGCCTAACTGGAGAATAAATGCGAGAGAACTGAACCGGTGATTCTGGCAGAGTTAGTGAAGTTAACTGGAGAATAGTGATGACGAGATTTTTGTTAGAACGAGGAAGGAGAAGAAAAGGGGACATCATAAAAATTATACGGTACATAAAGAGTTGTTGATGTGCTCAGCAGCAGTCATAATAATTTTTAAATGAACACACCACCATTTGACTGTATTATTCTTTATTTAATTACGACCCAGGTTTCAGCCTTTTATGCCATTTTCAAGTGACTGAATGTATTTCATTAAAACATACTGCAGGACATTTACGGCCAATAATGAGCTTGATGTCCCGCAATATGTTTTAATGACATAAACTCAGTCACTTGAAAATGGCATAAAAGGCGGAAAGCTGGGTCATAATTAAATAAGCAACAATACCGTCAAATGACGGTGTGTTCATCTAAAAATTATATGCAAGAATATGACGATTCCAAATTTATGTAAAAATTTCGTACTACTGCTACTTTTCGATCTCATGCTTGAAAAACTGGAGCATATGAATGACATGTGAAACTCTTTCCTAACACAAAACTTTTTGCTTGTAGTAAGCCTAATAGGCATTTGATACTGATACTTCGTGAATCACATTTTGTCGTGTTATTTACGTAAACGAGGTAGAGAAAAATGACCATTTGCGTCAAAACAGTGTAGCTTATTTTGGGGTGTGCTACAATTGCTGCAATATTAAAAAGGCCTATTTCATTTTATCTAGCAGACAGTGACAAAATGGACGTAATCAAATCGAGAAACCACACCAGTCTTGGGTACTATTCGTATTAACAGATTTTCCAGTATTAGACAACGGCATTTTGATTTTTCATGTAGCAATACGTTTGACGAACTTTGATGAGGTAATACATTCTTTCACCGAAAGGAAAGCATGTCTTGTAAAGCTGTAGCAAGATTAGAGAGAGAACATTTCTGGGATATAAGGTTTGAAGAAATGGGTGCTGTCTTGCTTGTCTCTTGTCTTTATTGATTTTGTGTTTCCTATATTTAATTTTATGTCATACAATAGAGAAAATCAGTAGCTAATAGGGAATAAAGAGCGCAAATTCTCTGAAGACTTCTTAATTCCCCGGTCACAAAGAATCCCACCCAGTACTAAATGTGTGTGTGTGCGCGCGCGCGTGGCCGGCCGGCGTGGCCGTGCGGTTCAGTCTGGAACCGCGTGACCGCTACGGTCGCAGGTTCGAATCCTGCCTCGGGCATGGATGTGTGTGATGTCCTTAGGTTAGTTAGGTCTAAGTAGTTCTAAGTTCTAGGGGACTGATGACCACAGATGTTAAGTCCCATAGTGCTCAGAGCCATTTGAACCATTTTTTGTGCTCGCGTGTGTGTCAAACCGGCCGACTGGGACATTCCTGCCCTGAGTATAGGCTTGATGGCTTCCATTACAAAATATAAACATTTGAATTCCAAAGAGCAAAGTACAGTGACGTGCGACTGAAGAATGCTGAGTGAAGAGGTGTGCCACTGCACTTTGGCACACTTAAGACCAAATAACGTGTCTTACATTTCCTCGAACATATATGTTTTATACGCCAACCTCTTCAGAAAGATGTGCGCTACAAAATTAACTTTTTTTAAAAAAATTTTTGACGTCCTATCCCAAACACTCGAGTGGGAGGGAGGCGGAGGGTGCCACTATCAAGTTTCCGCCCGGTTCGGAAACATCGTAGATCCGGGGCTGCAATGCATGGTTTTGTAATACACAAGTATAAATGTGACAAATGTGGTGTATAAATTTCCATGGCGGTTGCTCGGGTTGCAACCCAAGATGAGTCCCGCTCAGGCAGCGGATCACTGCACGCTAAGCGCTCGCATGCTACCTAGGCTGTCGGTCCCCAGCATGCGTGGGCGACGTGGAAGGGGAAGCAAAGCCGCCCCCCTGCTGCAGTTGCTGGGCCTCGTGCTCGGCGCATCAGAAGATGCGGGTCGCAGGAAGAAGACGACGGAACGGAAGGAGCAGTGCTTGGCCATGTTACCAAGTACCAAGAAGGCGGATACAACGGCGGCCGCCGCGTTTCGCCCCTTCCCCCCCCCCCCCCCCCCCCCCTTCCAGACCTCGGTGGATCCGGGGTAGTGGGTCGACAAAAAAATTGCTGCCTAGAGTCCTGCATGACCGAGTAAGCGAGCACAAAATACGAGATGGGGCGAGCACACTCTAACTGAATAGGCTGCCCGCACTCGTTCTAGTTAACCGAGCATAGAAGCCGTGGCCGAATGCGTAGCACGTAACTTCAAACACATTACACGTGTGAGACTGCAGCCAGTATGCAGTACGAGCTTCTCATTTGTGGTGTCTCTCTCTGTAATCATGCAGCGCGAGGAAGCCAGTACAGTAAGATGTACGACTGAAACCAATGTTTACACATTGAAGAAACGGGAAGGTCTAAAAAGCCAAGTATGGAGTACATTTCTGTTGGTTGTAGAGGAAAACAGTGCGTCTACTGGGTACGTATCGTGCATAAACTGCTCCACATTATTGTGTTTGCAGTCGGGAACCAATCATTTAAAGAAACACAGTTGCAAGAATCCTCACAAAGATATAGCTCCTTCAGGGATACCGGCAGCAATACAAAATAGTGTGTTGAAATGTGTGCTAACGATATGAGACCTTTTAATGCTGTCTCCGGTGAAGGTTTCAGAGAACTAGGCCAAGAATTAATACATCTATGTGCGCATTATGGAGAAGTTAACGTGGCAGATGATATGCCATATCCCTCTACTATAAGCAGACACGTCAAAGAACAAGCTGATGCAATACGAAACAGCATAATGCCTTCTGTTATTGCGAAAGTTATTAATAAATTAATAAAACATGTGCTGCGACAGCTGATATGTGGACTGATACGCGTAATCAGGTGCACTATATGACACTTACAACACTTTACATTAACACAGATTGGTCTCTCGTGAACAATGTTTCATTTACAATGATGAAGACACCTTACATCTTAAAGTGGTGGAGCAGACATGAAACAGATCTGCCAGGCCTGGCTGCAGTTGCAAGACGTATTTTATGTATCCCAGCAACAAGCGCACCTAGTGAAAGATGCTTTAGGAAAGCCGGCATGTTACTAACAAATCGCCGCAGCCAATTAAATCCGGAACGCGTTAGTGATATATTGCTGATCAACAATAACTATAATTTTGTTTCTGTTGCAAATAAGTGAAAAGTATGACAAGTTACGTCTGTAAATGTTTAATGTTTGCGAGGTGCCGGGGCTAGCAGTGTATTTAACACTAAATTCTTCTAGAATCTTCGTATGTAAATGAAGCTCAAAGCCCTCACTCCCTTTCTAACTCCGACTTTTGCTCTTGCACATGGATTAAGAAGAAACGCGAACTGACTGTAATCGACCCTGCAAGTGGAGTAGAGAAGAGTTTGGCACCTGCAAAAATTTAATTTGATAGACATTAATTAAATAAAGGAAAGTTTCAGTAACGTAGTGAGAAATGAAAGGGTTACTCTACCGATTAACAGAATGAAAGTTCTGTCCAAAATAACAATTTGATTTATTATGACTAAACTCAAAATCATAAACAAAAACACATGAAACATTTACAATACATCAAATTGGATACTCAAATAAATGCTGTGAAGTTGCCATAAACTAGATTGTGACATTTATGACGAAGTGGTATGTGGAGCCAATCCCTTGCAACTCAAATCTTAAGAGAAACACCCATCCAACCCAACATTAATTGCTGCTACAGTGGTGAGAACTCAGCTAATGAACATCCAAGACAGATACACGTAAGAAAAGACGGGAACAGGCGCGCTCTGCTGAACTCTGATTATCATAGAACAAATTCCCTAATCTGCCGATGCTGCGGACATACATTACCAAGCTGTCTTCTTAACTGCAAGGACACGATCTGGCGTACCGGAAGCGATGGCTGGTTGCTTCGACGTCCCATCGTGGTGACGATAATGTCGCGAGTATAGCTCGAAACAAATTATCCTGGTGTGGTTGTTCCAGACTAAAGACTTCCTAGCAATACAAATGCGCCTCTGAGGGAGACGAAGAAGGCTCGCCACACTATCACTGACGGTACAGTGATTGACTTTAACAAGCGAAGTCACACAGTAACTCCGGTACAGTCAACTTTAGCCAAAACTGCTCAAGACGGACAACTTAGGCCGCTTGTACGCAAAACGCTCAATTGCCAACTGTACTCGGAAAGTTACGTTAAAGTCGAAACTTCATCAAGTTCGTCAAACAGTTACAATTAAATAAAAGTATATTAGACAGCCAACGGAAGGCAGGCTGTCCAGAGCAGCGAGAGCTCAGTCTTGTAACCTACTCCGACCGAAAGGCGAGAGCCGACCCTCTCAAGAGCACCCGTACAAACCGAACACAGAACATTCCCGCTCCCACGATACTGGCTGTTGTTAAACGTTCCAGTCAGCAACTCGAAAACTAGCGGAAAATTCCACTCTATTGGCGAAGCACTACCATTCCACCAACGGAGATTCTTGGTGCCAATTTCTGCGCCGATTTTGCTACGTCGCGGAGCTATGCCCTGAACAAGCCAATTACAGTTACGATTTAGCAGAAAACGCGGGAATTTGCCCGCCAAGACTGCCTGGGAACACAAGTCATTCCCACGCCTCGCTGGTAGCCCGCCAGAAACGGTTTTCACTAAGTTTCTGCGAAGTAACGGAATCTATAGCCCAGCCGCCCCTTCCGGCCCATCTGGGCGTGTTGCTCCAGCTCTTATGACGATGTTGGGGTCTGGAAAGCATCCACTCGACTCCCTCACACCCGTCAGCTTAACCCTTTCAAGCTCAGCAGAGCTTGCCTGTCACCGGACCACCCGGGTGACGAGAGATGCTGCGTGGGAAGTCCGCGTGTGAAGGAATAGCAACTTTTCACCACATGCAATTAGAGAGCAAATCGAATTACTCAGAGTAAGGTAGAAATATGAGAGGGGGCTCATGCCACCTCTCACGTTCCTATTAATGAAGGGAAAAATATATTTTCTGTTTGGAAATGAGACTCGTCTTCTATCCGCAATTGCATTGAAATATCATTTTACTTTCCAAGTGCTTTATTAATTTACCTATGTCACCTACCCGTTCTTGGAAACGTTACTTTTGTGTTATAAGAGAAACAGAGAGACAAATACATTGTGTGTGTGTGTGTGTGTGTGTGTGAGAGAGAGAGAGAGAGAGAGAGAGAGAGAGAGAGAGAGAGAGAGAGAGAGAGAGAGAGAGGGAGGGAGACAAAGAGGCATTGCATTTGTACAGTACAGTGCAGTGAGCCGGGGCGAGGCGACGTGAGACGTTAGCGGTGACCGGTCATGCTCGGTTATCCGCGTGTCCGGAATCCGGACAACAGACATGAGGTGAGTACGTGACCGAGCCGAGTCGTGTGGGGCCGGACGCGAACGACTCGGTCCCCCCGTCAACAGGCCAGCCGTGGCCGGTCAAACATTGAGCGTTGCAGCACTCTGTTGCTGCCCTCGAAGCAGCAATGGAGGAAGAGAGGGCGCCACTCCAAGCCGAACTGGCGGAAGTTCAGCAACTGGTGCACAGTCTCCGTGATGCACTGGACAGCCAGCCCCGCCCAGCACAGAAGAAGGACGCCGATACGCAGACTGCCGCCTCCGTGGAGCCACGGAGGTGGTAACACAAGACGCCGCCGTGCAGACAGCCGTCGTGGCGACGACCGAGGCAAACCCGGTCATTACAGAGAAGGCTCCCCGTTCCCTCTCCAAGACGCAGCTGCAGAAGTTAGTGTCCGTTCATTTGGACACTGGACACTCTCAGGTCTTTCAAGCCCCCCCCCCCCCCCCCCTCCCCTGCTCACTCCTGCTGAGCGGGAAGGTCTCGTCGCCTCGCCTCGATAGAACAAGCCATAAATGCGAGCAAAGAAGAAGGGACGAGGACCGCTGAAGTCGCCGAAGCCGCCAGCTGGGAGGGCGTGCCAGATCCCGAAGTGTCACAAGCAGACACATCCAAGAAGCATTCAGATGTCAAGATGACCCAGAAGGCTCCTCTCCTCACCGCGCCAGACACCCATCATCACCGTCATATCATCAACCACTCGCCCTGTTAGTCGTTGACTGGTAGTCCTAGGCATCAACAAGGCCAGTCAAGTAAACGTCCCTAGCTGACGCATAGCCATTATCCATTCAACCTATCGCCTTTCTCTGACCGGTAATCGCCAGTGTACCAAACCACACACATCCATCCCAGTTATTCCTAAACATCCCAGCATACTTTCAACCCATCCAAGTGAAGTAAATGTCTAATGAGAACAGACTCCTCCTTACATTCCTCAAGAAGAGAAATTCAAGTGCGAAGAGAGAGAGCTCGGGTTGCTCATGTCAGCCACGCACAGAACAAAATCTGTAATATCATGAAAACACCACTGTTTTGTCACGCTAACTCATAAACACCTCGTTTTAAGTGCATAAAACATTAAACGTCTGAAGTTTAGAAATTAAAATATCAAAAACATAAGCATGTAGTGAGGTTGACATGTTGTTGTTGTTGTGGTCTTCGGTCTAAAAACTGGTTTGATGCAGCTCTCCATGTTACTCTATCCTGTGCAAGCTTCTACATCTCCCAGTACGCACTGCAGCCTACATCCTTCTGAATCTGCTTGGTGTATTCATCTCTTGGTCTCCGTCTACGATTTTTACCCTCTACACTGCCCTCCAATATTAAATTGGTGATACCTTAATGCCCCAGAACATGTCCTACCAACCGATCCCTTCTTCTAGTCAAGTTGTGGCACAAACTCCTCTTGTCCCCAATTCTATTCAATACCTCCTCATTAGTTATGTGATCTACCCATCTGATCTTCAGCATTCTTCTGTAGCACCACATTTCGAAAGCTTGTATTCTCTTCTTGCCTAAACTATTTATCGTCCATGTTTCATCTCCATATATGGCTACAGTTCATACTAACACTTTCAGAAACGACTTCCTGACACTTAAATCTATACTCCATGTTGACAAATTTCTCTTCTTCAGAAACGCTTTCCTTGCCATTGCCAGTCTATATTTTATATCCTCTCTACTTCGACCACCATCAGTTATTTTGCTCCCCAAATAGCAAAACTCCTTTACTACTTTAAGTGTCTCATTTCCTAATCTAATTCCCTCAGCATCACCCTACTTAATTCGACTACATTCCATTATCCTTGTTTTGCTTTTGTTGATGTTCATCTTATATACTCCTCTCAAGACACTGTCCATTCCGTTCAACTGCTCTTCCAAGTCCTTTGCTGTCTCTGACAGAATTACAAAGTCATCGGCGAACCTCAAAGTTTTTATTTCTTCTCCATGGATTTTAATACCTACTCCGAAGTTTTCTTTTGTTTCCTTTACTACTTGCACTACAGATTGAATAACATCGAGGAGAGGCTACAACCCTGTCTCACTCCCTTCCCAAACACTGCTTCCCTTTCGTGTCCCTCGACTTTTATAACTGCCATCTGGTTTCTGTACAAATTGTAAATAACCTTTCGCTCCCTGTATTTTACCCCTGCCACCTTCACAATTTGAAAGAGAGTATTCGAGTCAACATTGTCAAAAGCTTTCTCTAAGTCTACAAATGCTAGAAACGTAGGTTTGCCTTTTCTTAATCTAGCTTCTAAGATAAGTCGTAGGGTCAGTATTGCCTCCAATATTTCTAAAGAATCCAAACTGATCTTCCCCGAGGTCGGCTTCTACTAGTTTTTCCATTCGTCTGTAAAGAATTCGTGTTAGTATTTTGCAGCCGTGACTTATTAAACTGATAGTTCGGTAATTTTCACATCTGTCAACACCTGTTTTCTTTGGCATTGGAATTATTCTAGTCTTCTTGAAGTCTGAGGGTATTTCGCCTGTCTCATACATCTTGCTCACCAGATGGTAGAGTCAGTAGTTCTAATGGAATGTTCTCTACTCCCGGGGCCTTGTTTCGACTTAGGTCTTTCAGTGCTCTATGAAACTCCTCACTCAGTATCATATCTCCCATTTCATCTTCATCTACATCCTCTTCTCTTTCTATAACATTGCCCTCAAGTACATCGCCCTTGTATAGTCCCTCTATATACTCCTTCCACCTTTATGCTTTCCTTTCTTCGCTTAGAACTGGGTTTCCATATGAGCTCTTGATATTCATACAAGTGGATCTCTTTTTTCCAAATGTCTCTTTAATTTTCCTGTAGGCAGTATCTATCTGACCCCTAGTGAGATAAGCCTCTACATCCTTACATTTCTCCTTTAGCCATCCCTGCTTAGCCGTTTTGCACTTCCTGTCGATCTCATTTTTGAGATGTTTGTAATCCTTTTTGCCTGCTTTGTTTACTGCACTTTTATATTTTCTCCTTTCATCAATTAAATTTAATGTTTCTTCTGTTACCCAAGGATTTCTACTAGCCCTCGTCTTGTTACCTACCTGATCCTCTGCTGCCTTCACTATTTCTTCCCTCAAAGCTACCTATTCTACTTCTACTGTATTTCTTTCCCCCATTCTTGTCAATTGTTCCCTTGTGCTCTCCCTGAAGCTCTGTACAACCTCTGGTTTAGTCAGTTTATCCAGGTCCCATCTCCTTAAATTCCCACCTTTTTGCAGTTTCTTCAGTTTTAATCTACAGCTCATAACCAATAGATTGTGTTCAGAGTCCACACCTGCCCCTGGAAATATCCTACAATTTAAAACCTGGTTCCTAAATCTCTGTCTTACCATTATATAATCTATCTGAAACCTGTCAGTATCTCCAGGCTCCTTCCATGTATACAACATCCTTTTATGATACTTGAACCAATTGTTAGTTATGATTAAGTTGCGCTCTGTGCAAAATTCCACCAGGTGGCTTCCTCTTTCATTTCTTACCCCCAATCCTTATTCACCTACTACCTTTCCTTCTCTTCCTTTTCCTACTATCGAATTCCAGTTACCCATGACTATTAAATTTTCGTCTCCCTTCACTATCTGAATAATGTCTTTTATGTTATCATATATTTCTTCAATTTCTTCGTCATCTGCAGAGATAGTTGGCATATAGACTTGCACTACTGTCGTAGGGGTGGGCCTCGTGTCTATCTTGGCCACAATAATGCATTTACTATGTTGTTTGTAGTAGCTTACCCAAACTCCTATTTCTTTATTCATTATTGAACCTACTCCTGCATTACCCCTATTTGATTTTGTATTTATAACCCTGTAGTCACCTGACCAAGAGTCTTGTTCCTCCAGGCACCGAACTTCACTAATTCCCGCTATATCGAACTTTAACCTATCCCTTTCCTTTTTAAAATTTTCTAATCTACCTGCCCGATTAAAGGATCTGACATTTCACGTCATCATCATTTATCCATACAGTAAAGCTGCATGCCCTCGGGAAAAATTACGGCCCCTTGCTTTCAGCCGTTCGCAGTACCAGCACAGCAAGGCCGTTTTGGTTAGTGTTACAAGGCCAGATCAGTCAGTCATCCAGACTGTTGCCCCTGTAACTACTGAAAAGGCTGCTGCCCCTCTTCAGAAACCATACGTTTGTCTGGCCTCTCAACAGATAGCCCTCCGCTATGGTTGCACTTACGGTACGGCTATCTGTATCGCTGAGGCACGCAAGCCTCCCCACCAACGGCAAGATCCATGGTTCATGGTAGGGAGGCTGACATACACCGCATTAATGATGTCACCAAAACGCCTCTTTTAGTACCATTTGTTGTGGCAAACTGCTGGGAAATGTGACGTTCGGGATAAATAAGCTACCTATAGATTTTATCTTGGAGTTAGCGTTTGATGTCATTTAGTAGTTGATTATGAAACGGAAAGTAGATACAGAGTGTATACGTTTGGTTATTGGTTGATCTTGCCTTTTCCCCCTCTGATGTCTTGGTTGTGGTGACAGCTTGATCTGTAGCGTAGCCTGAGGTTAGTTCCGATCGATGAATGTCACAGCTTTCCCCAGCATGGACACCGCGAGCCACGCTTGGACTCTACAGTTTGTGATATGAAATCATCATGTCAGAATTGTTGAACAACACACTATGAACAGTTTAGTCACCCATAATAAACAAACGACACTAAGGTAATCTTCAACATATTGTTTACTTTTTCCTCGATAAAAATACTATTGATAAATGGTCGGCCGGTTTCGCCGAGCTGTTCTAGGCGCTTCAGTCTGGAACCGCACGACCGCTACGGTCGCAGGTTTGAATCCTGCCTCGGGCATTGATGTGTGTGATGTCCTTAGGTTAGTTACGTTTAAGTAGTTCTAAGTTATAGGGGACTGAAGACCTCAGATGTTAAGTCCCATAGTGCTCAGAGCCACTTAACCATTTGATTTGAACCATTGATAAATCCCAAGTTATTTACGTGGCCCTTGACGAAGTGAATATAACGCTCTACGTGGTAATTCGGGACTATTGAAATAGGAGTTTATAGTTTTCCTCATTACAGAGTACAAAAGGACAATTATATGAAATGAAGACACACTACAACACATAAACATTCGTTCCCTTACTCTTAACCTTGAGTGAGTGCCTTTCCTGGATAATACCTCGTAACAAGAGGATTTTAACTTTGATAATCTCCCAAGAAACTGCAAAAAGGTGGGAATTTAAGGAGATGGAACCTGGATAAACTAAAAGAACCAGAGGTTGTACAGAGTTTCAGGGAGAGCATAAGGGAGCAATTGACACGAATGAGGGAAAGAAATACGGTAGAAGAAGAATGGGTAGCTTTGAGGGATGAAGTAGTGACGGCAGCAGAGGATCAAATAGGTAAAAAGACGAAGGCTAGTAGAAATCCTTGGGTAACAGAAGAAATATTGAATTTAATTGATGAAAGGAGAAAATATAAAAATGCAGTAAATGAAGCAGGCAAAAGGGAATACAGACGTCTCAAAAATGAGATCGACAGGAAGTGCAAAATGGCTAAGCAGGGATGGCTAGAGAACAAATGTAAGGATGTAGAGGCTTATCTCACTTGGGGTAAGGTAGATACTGCCTACAGGAAAATTAAAGAGACCTTTGGAGATAAGAGAACCACTTGTATGAACATCAAGAGCTTAGACGGAAACCCAGTTCTAAGCAAAGAAGGGAAAGCAGAAAGGTGGAAGGAGTATATAGAGGGCCTATACAAGGGCGATGTACTTGAGGACAATATTATGGAAATGGAAGAGGATGTAGATGAAGATGAAATGGGAAATACGATACTGCGTGAAGAGTTTGACAGAGCACTGAAAGACCTGAGTCGAAACAAGGCCCCCGGAGTAGACAACATTCCATTGGAACTACTGAGGGCCTTGGGAGAGCCAGTCCTGACAAAACTCTACCATCTGGTGAGCAAGATGTATGAGACAGGCGAAATACCCTCAGACTTCAAGAAGAATATAATAATTCCAATCCCTAAGAAAGCAGATGTTGACAGATGTTAAAATTACCGAACTATCAGTTTAATAAGTTAAGCTGCAAAATACTAACGCGAATTCTTTACAGACGAATGGAAAAACTAGTAGAAGCCGACCTCGGGGAAGATCAGTTTGGATTCCGTAGAAATGTTGGAACACGTGAGGCAATACTAACCTTACGACTTATCTTAGAAGAAAGATTAAGAAAAGGCAAACCTACGTTTCTAGCATTTGTAGACTTAGAAAAAGCTTTTGACAATGTTGATTGGAATACTCTCTTTCTAATTCTGAAGGTAGCAGGGGTAAAATACAGGGAGCGAAAGGCTATTTACAATTTGTACAGAAACCAGATGGCAGTTATAAGAGTCGAGGGACATGAAAGGGAAGCAGTGGTTGGGAAGGGAGTGAGACAGGGTTGTAGTCTCTCCCCGATGTTATTCAATCTGTATATTGAGCAAGCAGTGAAGGAAACAAAAGAAAAATTCGGAGTAGGTATTAAAATCCATGGAGAAGAAATAAAAACTTTGAGGTTCGCCGATGACATCGTAATTCTGTTAGACACAACAAAGGACTTGGAAGAGCAGTTGAACGGAATGGATAGTGTCTTGAAAGGAGGATATAAGATGAACATCAACAAAAGCAAAACGAGGATAATGGAATGTAGTCGAATTAAGTCGGGTGATGCTGAGGGAATTAGATTAGGAAATGAGACACTTAAAGTAGTAAAAGAGTTTTGCTATTTGGTGAGCAAAATAACTGATGATGGTCGAAGTAGAGAGGATATAAAATGTAGACTGGCAATGGCAAGGAAAGCGTTTCTGAAGAAGAGAAATTTGTTAACATCGAGTATAGATTTAAGTGTCAGGAAGTCATTTCTGAAAGTATTTGTATGTAGTGTAGCCATGTATGGAAGTGAAACATGGACGATAACTAGTTTGGACAAGAAGAGAATAGAAGCTTTCGAAATGTGGTGCTACAGAAGAATGCTGAAGATTAGATGGGTAGATCACATAACTAATGAGGAAGTATTGAATAGGATTGGAGAGAAGAGAATTTTGTGGCACAACTTGACAAGAAG
Organism: Schistocerca gregaria; assembly: GCF_023897955.1. NCBI lineage: Eukaryota > Metazoa > Arthropoda > Insecta > Orthoptera > Acrididae > Schistocerca > Schistocerca gregaria. The sequence goes on from NC_064931.1 coordinate 727,965,095, forward strand.
AAGGGATCGGTTGGTAGGACATGTTCTGGGGCCTTAAGGTATCACCAATTTAGTATTAGAGGGCATCGTTGAGGGTAAAAATCGAAGAGGGAGACCAAGAGATGACTACACTAAGCAGATTCAGAAGGATGTAGGTTGCAGTAGGTACTGGGGGATGAAGAAGCTTGCACAAGATAGCTTAGCATGGAGAGCTGCATCAAACCAGTCTCAGGACTGAAGACCACAACAACAACAATCTCCCAATGGCTGTTTTCGGGTAGAGCTCTCTTTGGCGATTTGAATCGCTTACAATCGGATACACGTAACAAATATAGTTGATCTGATGGCTACTCGAGTTAACAGAACAGATGTGATACTGGGAGTAACCACTTTGTGTAGATATTCTCAAATATTCCATTAAGCGATGTACACAGTTGCACAATTAAGGGTAATTTGACATTGTTTCTGAGCAATTAATTTATCAATGGATTGCCTAAGGGGAACCTTCGAGTTATTCGACTGCATGGGTAAACTGTCAGAGTGTGGCAGTACGAAAGATGTTTCAGGTAAATATAATAAAAACTATTTCACACTAGTGTTATACGTATAAGTTAAGCGAGCAGACATTCTAACAGTTGGTGTGAGTACATCATAATAAGAAATGTTGAATAAAAGTCCATTGTCAGTTACAGTAACCCATTAAGTCTGAGGCATAAATTCGTGACCATAACAGAGAAGTGCTATTACTGTTGACTGTGGTACCGAATATAGTAAGTTGTTTCCAACAGGTATGAACCAATGTTCGTCCATCACAACAACGTTGCGAGAGCAAGAGAGTGCATTAGCTGCTTTTAAAAACAACGCAATTTCACAGTCCATAACATTACAAAATGGTTCAAAAGGCTCTGAGCACTATGGGACTTAACATCTGAGGTCATCAGTCCTCTAGAACTTAGAACTACTTAAACCTAACCTAACCTAAGGACATCACACACATCCATGCCCGAGACAGGATTCGAACCTGAGACCGTAGCAGTCGCGCGGGTCCGGACTGAAGCGCCTACAACCGCTCGGCCACCGCGGCCGGTCCATAACATTAGTTTAGATTGATAAAGTGGTGCATGTGTTGTATAAAGGCAAAACTGAAGCTTAACAGTATTTTCTACTATTAAAACATGTCTCAGACATTATGATGATATAATCCGCACAAGGCATCTGGCAGTAGGTGATATGTTGGCAGTTAAAGTTTGCATCATGTTAGAAGGTGGCCCAATTTTAGCTGTTCTGCGCATCCCCCTCTACTAGCCACTAGCAACCACTAATATTCATTCACTTCCCGAGTGGACAGCACAGAGTTACAGCTAGAGTGCTGGCATCTCGTTCCTACATGCTGCACTGTTGCCGTACTTCGCGACAACCTAATTATTCATTCAACTATCAATTTTTTTCATCATTTGTGTTTGCAGCTCCTTGTGTTGACGGTGCTTGCAGTTAAAATTGTAGGATGTGAGATCCGCCAGTTATGCAAAACGTGTTTTGTGTAAGTGATGGACCTCATATCCTATAATCAATTTTTTGTTTCCTTTTTTTCTTGCAGCAGTATAGCTGTGAATATGTATCTTGTAAATGTTTAAGTGTGATTAAAAGAAAAGTTAGGTGACGGCAATAAATATGAAGTACTTCACAAGCAGTCGAGGCGAATTATTTCCCGCATTTATAACTTTTTCAAACGTGAATTTAAAAGCAAGTCTCCTACTGTTGACATTGGAAAACACAAGAACGGACTTCAGAACCATGTGGTGTCGGCAAGAGAACTGTAAAGACAATTGTAAACGAAAGTGTCAGAGCTGTAGGAACCATAAAAATAATTGGTTTTGTGTCACCTGGAAAGCATGGAAATCGCAAGAAACCTGTAACACAAATGGATGGTTTTAATAACGATGTTTTAAAGTGCTCCACTGAATGATGAATGCCCGACATAACAGCAACGTGTTACAGTTATGCAGGCTTTAATGGTAAGCACTCCGTCAAGGTAAAGAATTTTAAAAGACGTTGGTTCCAGATATGTTAAGAAGAGAGCTTTTAGTTCACAGAAGTGCCATAGGTGCAGCACGAACTATATCCCATATAAAGATTCACGATGCAAGAGAAGGAGGTAGTTCAACAGTGTATTACCGTGATGAAACATAGATCAATTTGAATCAGTCCAAGAAGATCTGCTGGAAAATTAGTGCTGGTACTGGCGGTTTTAAAGTTCTCATATGGATCGGTTCTTGGATAATTATTCTGCATGCTGACTCTTCTTCTGGTTTTATTTTTTAGAATAAACTTGTATTTACGTGTAAGAAAATCAGCAGTGATTACCATTCGGCAATGAACCCTGTCGGTTTCGTGACGTAGAGAAGTAGTAGTTGTAGTGTAAGGTGTCAGGCAAATCCAACACCTTCCATGAAAACCCTGACATGATAGCAAATCCGACAGTATGTCACATAGTTCCGAATAAATCCTGACATTAAATTAACCAAAGTAATACGATCAACAAGTGAGCAAATGGAATACCACAGACTAATACAAGAACGCCTAAATCCATGTCATACCTTCCCACCGTGAAACAGACGCAGTTCCGAGGTGAGAAACGAGAACAGAATCCGAGAGCAGAGTAGTGTAGGCTAGGAGGCCCTACGATGATGGACGGACACTCACGTCGCCAGCCGACCGCCAAGACCACTCCCAGCCCATGTTAAAAGATAGAGCCCTCCATAAGAACAGTATAGATCTTACGATAACACTAAAAGGGCAACACCAGCTGCAAGTTTTAACGTGAGACTATACGCGTCTCTGTTACATAGCAAACATTAAAAACATTGCCCCACCACGAAAAGTATAATGTTTCTCATTGGATAGACAGAATTTTTGTAGGCGGAGCTTAAGGTTAACATTTAGACCCTGATGGGTCAGTTGAAAACACAGCCAGATAGCTTTTCTTAAACCAACTTCGGTAAACTGTAGTAAGGAGAAGTTAGAAAGTGTTGCTTCCGAGACGTTGAGGTGTGTGGAGCTGCGCCGCCAGCCGCCCCCTGACGCTGCCTAACCAACGACAAGGTAATGAACGCACGAGATGCCGCATAAGAGTCATAAGGCTTCACTCAGAACTGCAGAAGTCTCATCTGTTACATCCCCTTTTTACGTAATACTAGTGTCGATCGTCACTTAAACTTCGTGATATTCACATTTGCTATTAGAAGTTAAAATCTGAAATGCGATGATTTTTCTTATATAATTATTGAGAAGCCACATCAGCCACTGTAATTTACGACAAGTTAAATAAGTAATTAAAGATAATTGAGGGTCACTGTAGACCATTTTGATAGTTTTCTCTTTTATGAAACTTAACTTAAACCTAGATTATAGATGTCAAATGGTACAGGTCATCCTTCGATCCATAGTAGAACTTGGAAACATATTCAGGGAATATTCGTTCACATTTTTGTTGAACGTAATTGGTTTTTACCATCCTGTATTAAAATATTTCCTTTTATCAATAGTGCAATTTATAAACAATTTTTTGTGAGTAGAATAAAATTTCCACTGGTAAACTTGACTGCTTTTTCGAGGTTATTTTACCAGCTAACTAAAAATAGGAAAGCCTTGAACCCCTTCCACTAAATTTAGTTAGTATTAAGATTCTTTTACAGGGAGTGCAGTGAAGCTGACGCTGAAATCATGAAGTATTTGATTATATCATCGCTAGTCTCACTGAACTCTTCTGAACTCTACATGTCATGTGTAGTCTGGCGTCTCATTATCAGCAACAGGTCCCAGGTTCAGACTCGTCAATTCCCCAAAAAAACACGCTCAGAGCGTCGTTGCGCGAAAGTTGTAGGGAGACACGACTTAGAACAAACAGAAACCACGCAGAATGTTAGAGTAGTAGTAGTAGCTTTATTCATCCGTAGATCTCTTTTTACAAGTATATAGGACATGTCAAAGTATTTACAAATTTAGATCGATTTAAAACACGCTAATTCAGGGAAAATGTAGGAGATATGGTGAACATGAGACAAGCTGTTTGGGCAATATGGTTTCACAGAGTGTCAACAGATGAAACCCTACAGCACGGTTTGTGTCCAAAAGGAGAAGATTCGTGGTACAAGTACTGGGTGGTAGCTATCGGCAGCACAGCACGGAGCGACGGCGTCGGCGTTGACGACGGCACATCGGTAGCAAGGGCAGCAGCCTGGACCGTCGAAGGGAGGCAGTAACACAACGACTGGTGTCAGGGCGGCACGGTGCTCGTTGAACGAAGTGTGGCGGCGGCGGTGGAAGCTCAGGCAGGACTGACACATGCAGCCTAATAAGGCACATGTAGGCCACGCATGCATTTAACGCAGCATTACATATGTGGGCGCATCTAACCGCCCAAAAGGGCTAGGAAAAGCGTCTTATGGCGTAGTCCAGCCCAGCGAAGTCAGGCTACTGTCTAGCAATGTGCAGCCAGCTGCCGGCTGATGTGGCCCAGTGGTTCTAGGCGCTTCAGTCCGGAACCGCACTGCTGCTACGGTCACAGGTTCGAATCCTGCCTCGGGCATAGATGTGTGTGATGTCCTTAGGTTGGTTAGGTTTAAGTAGTTCTAAGTTCTAGGGGGCTGATGACCTCAGGTGTTACGTCCCACAGTGCTTAGAGCCATTTGAACCATTTTTGCAGCCAGCTCTCTTCCATAAAATGTTGCGTTGCAACCATCCACGAATACACTAAGGCGACAGCGCTCGTGGGATACCTCCTAATACCGTGCCAGCCCTGCTTTTGCCCTGCGTACTGCAGCAGCTCGACTTAGTATGGACTCAACAAGTCGCTGGAAGTCCCCTGCAGAAATACTGACCTATGCTGCCTCGGTAGTCGTCCATAATTGCGAAAATGTAGCTGGCACAGGATTTTTGTTTACAAATTGACATCTAGATTATGTCCCATAAATGTTCCATGGGATTCATGTCGTGTGATCTGACTGGCCAAATCATTCGATCGAACTTTCCAGAAACCAATCGCGAACAAATATGGTCTGGTGACATGGCGCATTGTCTTCCATAAAAATTCTATCGCTGAACTGCTACAAATAGTCTTTGAGTAGCCAAACATAACAATTTCCATTCAATAATCGGTTCAATTGGACCAGAGGACCCAGTCTATTCCGTGTGAACACAGCCTACCTCATTATGGAGCCACCACCAGCTTACACAGTACCTTGTTGACAATTTGGGTCCATGGCTTTGTGGGGTTTGCACACACTAGAATCCTACCATCAACTCTGAAATCGAGACTTTCCTGGCAAGGCCACAGTTTTCCAGTCGTCTAGAATCCAACCGATATGGTACACGAGCCCAGGAGAGGCGCTGCATGTGATAGGCTGTTAGCAATGTAGCTCGCGTCCGTCGTCTGCTGCCGTAGCTCATTAACGCGAAATTTCGCCACACTGTCCTAACGGATACGTTCGTCTACGTCCCACATTGGGCAGTCGGCCACTGCATTGTCCATGATGAGAGGTAACGCCTGAAATTTGGTATTCTCAGTACGTTCTTGATACTCTGGATCTCGGAATATTGAATTCCCTAGCTATTTCCGAAATGAGATATCCCATGACCTAGCTCCAACTACCATTTCGCGTTCAAAGTATGTTAATTCCAGTCGTACGGCCATAAACACGTCGGAAACGTTTTCACATGAATCAGATGAGTAAAAATGACAGCTGCACCAACATACAGCCCTTTTACACACAGAATTGCCAAAGAAACTGGTACATCTACCTAACATCGTGCAGTGCCTCCGAGAGCACGTAGAAGTGCCGCAACACAACGTCGCTTGGACTCGACTAATGTCTGAATTAATGCTGGAGGGAACTGACACCATGAATCTTGCGGGGGTTTCCATAAATCCGTAAGAGTACGATAGGGTAGAGATCTCTTCTGAAGAGCACGTTGCAAGGCATCCTAGATATGCTCAGTAATGTTCATGTCTGTGGTGTTTGGTGGCCAGTGGAAGTGTTTAAGCTCAGAAGAGTGTTCCTGGAACCACTCAGAAGCAATTCTGGATGTGTGGGGTGTCGCATTGTCCTGCTGGAATTGCCCAAGTCCGTCGGAATACAGAATGGACATGAATAGATGCAGGTGATTAGACAGGATGCTTACATACGTCTCACCTGTCAGAGTCATACCTAGACGTATCAGGGGTCCCAAAGCACTCCAACTGAAGACGCCCCACACTATTACGGAACCTCTATCAGCTTGATATGCAGGGTCCATGGATTTGTGAAGTTATCTCCATATCCGAATACTTCCAACCGCTCGATCCAATTTGAAGCTAGAGTCGTCCGACCAGGCAACGTGTTTCCAGTCATCTACAGTGCAATGCTAGTGTTGACGGGCACAGACGACGTGTAAAGCTTTGTGCCGTGCAGTCATCAAGGATTCACTAGCGGGCCTTCGGCTCCAAAAGCCAATATCGATGATGTTCCGTTGATTGGTTCGCACGCTGACACTTGTTGATGGTCCAGCACTGAAATATACAGCAATTTGTGGAAGGGTTGCATTTCTGTCACGTTAAACGATTCTCTTCGGTCGTCGTTGGTCCCTTTCTTGCAGGATCTTTTTCCAGCGATATCGGAGATCTGATGTTTTACCGAATTCCTGATATTCACGGTACACTCGTGAAATAGTCGTACGGGAAAATCCCCACTTCATCGCTACCTAGGAGACCCTGTGCCCCATCGCTCGTGCGCCGGCTATAACACCACGTTCAAACGCACTTAAAATCTTGATAACCTGCCACTGTAGCAGCGGTAACCGATCTAACAATTGCGCCAGACACTTACTGTCTTAGGCGTTGCCGGCCGCAGCGTCGTATTCTCCCTGTTTACATATCTCTGTAATTGAATACGCATGTCTATACCAGTTTCTTGGGCGCTTCAGTGTACATTGTGTATGCGATACTACCGCCATCTGAATATGTACATATCTCTGTTGCATGGCTTTTGTCACCTCAGTGTAATTTTTCTAATTTCGGGCGAAGACGGCAGCTTCGGCACCTCGGCGCGAAGCGTCAGCGTCGGCGTTGACGGCGGCACGTCGGTAGCAAGGGCAGCGGCCTGGATCCTCAAAGGGAGGCTGGAGCATAATGGCCAGTGTCAAGTCAGCACGGTGCTGATCGAAGTGTGGCGGCGGCCGTGGCGGCTCAAACAGGGCTGTCACCTGCGCCAGTGTGGCAAAGGGGCCGTGTGCGCCCTAACGCAGCGGTGGTACGCCCCACACACTTTTCACGCAGGTATGTGCGTGCATCCAAACACCAAAAGTGTCAGGAAAAACGCCTTACGGCCTAATCGAGCCTAGCGTAGCCAGGCTAGAGTCTAATAATGTGCAGCTAGCTCTCTTCCATACAATGTTGCACTGCACCCTTCTGCGAATACAGCCTTCAGTAAACCCGACCTAACCGTGCATGCACATTCGGTGGCTGACACCAGTGTACGGGATTTGCCGAGGGCATGATTAGAAGGTGACCTTTGGTGCAGAGCCGGGTGGAGGCTCTGAATCGGAGGCTCAGACGGTTTTGCGACCGTGTTGGCTGCAGGTTCCTTGACTTGCGCCATAGGGTGGTGGGGTTTCGGGTTCCGCTGAATAGGTCAGGAGTTCACTACACTCAGCTGGCGGCTACACGGGTAGCGGAGGCTGTGTGGCGTGGACTGGGCGGTTTTTTAGGTTAGAAGGCCTCGGGAAAGTACGGGGTAGGCTGCAATCTCAAAGGGTGCATGGCAAATACAGGACGTGTTTGGATCAAGGAACAGTCGGAATTGTAGTTGTAAATTGTTGTAGTTGTGCTGGGAAAGTCCCTGAGCTTCAAGCGCTAATATGGTGGTGGAGTGTTTGTGTCTGTCAGTAGTGGTTTATCTTGTAGTGAAGTCGAAGTAGATACTCCGTGCGAATTGGTATGGGTGGAGGTTATACTTAACAGCCGAACTAAGTTAATAATTGGCTCCTTCTACCGACCCCCAGACTCCGATGATATAGTTGCTGAACAGTTCAGAGAAAATTTGAGTCTCGTAAGAAATATATATACTCCACTCATACGGTTATAGTTGGCGGGGACTTCAACCTTCCCTCGATATGTTGGCAAAAATACTTGTTCAAAACCGGTGGTAGGCAGAAAACATCTTCCGAGATTGTCCTAAATGCTTTCTCCGATCTTATTTACAGCAGTTAGTCCACGAACCCACGCGAATTGTAAATGGTTGCGAAAACACACTTGACCTCTTAGCCACAAACAATCCAGAGCGAATAGAGAGCATTATGACTGATACAAGGTTTAGTGATCACAAGGTCGTTGTAGCTAGGCTCAATACCGTTTCTTTCAAATCCACCTGAAAGAAACGCAAAACAGTTTTATTTAAAAAAAGCGAATTAAGTGTCACTAGAAGCCTTCCTAAGAGACAATCTCCATTTCTTCCGAACTGACTACGCAAATGTAGACGAGATGTGGCTCAAATTCAAAGATATAGTAGCAACAAAAATTGAGAGATTCATACCTCATAAATTGGTAAGAGATGGAACTGATCCATCATGGTACACGAAACAGGTCCGGACGCTCTTGCAGAGGCAACGGAAAAAGCATGCGAAGTTCAGAAGAATGCGAAATCCCGAAGATTGGCTAAAATTTACTGGAGCGTGAAGTTTGGCACGAACTTCAATGCGAGACGCCTTTGATAGGTTCCACAACGAAACATTGTCTCGAAATTTGGTAGAAAATCCGAAGAAATTCTGGTCGTATGTTTGTTAACATCGAGTATAGATTTAAGTGTCAGGAAGTCATTTCTGAAAGTATTTGTATGTAGTGTAGCCATGTATGGAAGTGAAACATGGACGATAACTAGTTTGGACAAGAAGAGAATAGAAGCTTTCGAAATGTGGTGCTACAGAAGAATGCTGAAGATTAGATGGGTAGATCACATAAATAATGAGGTAGTATTGAATAGGATTGGGGAGAAGAGAAGTTTGTGGCACAACTTGACCAGAAGAAGGTATCGGTGGGTAGGAGATGTTCTGAGGCATCAAGGGATCACCAATTTAGTATTGGAGGGCAGCGTGGAGGGTAAAAATCGTAGAGGGAGGCCAAGAGATGACTACACTAAGCAGATTCAGAAGGATGTAGGTTGCAGTACGTACTGGGAGATGAAGAAGCTTGCACAGGATAGAGAAGCATGGAGAGCTGCATCAAACCAGTCTCAGGACTGAAGACCACAACAACATCAGTTATAACCAATATCCCAACATGCCAACGCTAGTACCATCGTCGACTTGGTAATGGGCCTGACAATACGATGCGCATCCCAGAAGAGTTCCTCATTACTGCCCGTGAAGTAGTCCATACTACATGGCAAGATCTGCTGCTATGCAAGGTTTTGTTGTCAGATAAGTAAAGGTAGCCAATAGCACTTGCCAAAATGGATTGAGCTCAGGTTTTGCAAGCACTTCTTGTTGTATCACGGACTAGGAATACATGAAGTTGTTTTCCCGTTGTCGTCAATCCTTTCCCACTCTAGTCACATATCGTCAAGTTACGACACTACTGCACTGGGGGATGATACATATGAAGGAAATGCTACTGCATTACGTTTACTGGCCAGGCTTAGAGGCACAAAATGACCTTGACCTAACCCCAAACACTCTTGGGGACAGGTGCACATAGACTTTGTAGGCTCATTCAGTGTAACTGTTAGTGATGGACACACTCTTGAATTTTCCGTGTATGGTTCAGATGTCGACAACATACATTCTGTTACTTCAGATTCCGTCCAATTATTTTGCAATCAAGAGAGATCCCCTTACTACAGTCTCTGACAATGGCTTGCGGTTTGTCACCTTTGAATTCAGGAATTTTTAAAAATGCAACACTCAGCCAGGGGCGTATTCAGGCTGGAGCAATCGGGACTGTGCCACAGAGAAAATGGACCATCTGGCGTCCAAAAGAAAGAAAGATGAGGAAAATTTAAAATACACTGCTGGCTATTAAAATTGCTACACAAAGAAGAAATGCAGATGATAAACGGGTATTCATTGGACAATTATATTATACTAGAACTGACATGTGATTACATTTTCACGCAATTTGGGTGCATAGATCCTGAGAAATCAGTACCCGGAACAAGCACCTATGGCCGTAATAACGGCTTTGATACCCCTGGGCATTGAGTCAAACAGAGCTTGGATGGCGTGTACAGGGCAGCTGACCATGCAGCTTCAGCACGATTCCACCGTTCATCAACAGTAGTGAGTGGCGTATTGTGAAGAGCCACTTGCTCCACCACCATTGACCAGACGTTTTCAATTGGTGTGAGATCTGGAGAATGTGCTGGCCAGGGCAGCAGTCCAACATTTTCTGTATGAGGAAGGCCCATACAGGACCTGCAACATGCTGTCGTGCATTATCCTGCTGAAATGTAGGGTTTCGCAGGGATCTAATGAGGGGTAGAGCCACGGGTCGTAACACATCTGAAATGTAACGTCCACTGTTCAAAGTGCCGTCAATGCGAACAAGAGGTGACCGAGACATGTAACCAGTGGCACCCCATACCATCTCGCCGGGTGATACTCCAGTATGGCGATGACCAATACACACTTCCAATGTGCGTTCACCGCGATGTCGCCAAACACGGATGCGACCATCATGATGCTGTAAACGGAACCTGGATTCATCCGGAAAAATGACGTTAGCCAGCTTCGTCGTTGAGTACACCATCGCAGGCGCTCCTGTCTGTGATGTAGCGTCAAGTGTAACCGCAGCCATGGTCTCCAAGCTGATAGTCCATGCTCCTGCAAACGTCGTCGAACTGTTCGTGCAGATGGTTGTTGTCTTGCAAACGTCCCCATCTGTTGACTCAGGGATCGAGACGGGGCTGCACGATCCGTTACAGCCATGCGAATAAAATGCCTGTCATCTCGACTGCTAGCGATCCGAGGCCGTTGGGACCCAGCACGGCGTTCCGTATTACCCTTCTGAACCCACCGATTCCATATTCGGCTAACAGTCATCGGATCTCGACCAACGCGAGCAGCAATATCGCGATACGACAAACCGCAATCGCGATAGGCTACAAATCCGACCTTTATCAAAGTCGGAAACGTGATGGTAGGCATTTCTCCTCCTTACACGAGGCATCATAACAACGTTTCACCAGGCAACGCCGGTCAACTGCTGTTTGTGTATGAGAAATCGGTTGGAAACTTTCCTCACGTCAACACGTTGTAGGTGTCGCCACCGGCGGCAACCTTGTGTGAACGCTCTGAAAAGCTAATCATTTGCATATCACAGCATCTTCTTCCTGTCGGTTAAATTTCGCGTCTGTAGCAATTCATCTTCGTGGTGTAGAAATTTTAATGGCCAGTAGTGTAGGAAGTAAAACTGAAAAAAATTTGAAAATATGACATACATGTTTGCATGTTCAATAATACCCATAGCTTGTTGATGAATGATAGCTGTGTTCTGATGCAAGTCCTTTGATTGTCAGGTAAGACGAATACGCAGCCCATTCATATTGTACCAACAGCTCACGTACAGCTGAGAGGTAAACGTTGGGCTCTTGGTTTCCACCTATGCATCATCGCGTTGTAGAAGGAAAAAGGCCTTAAACTAAAAATAAATTGGATGTCATATTCATATATATTTGAGTCCGAATACTGTCAAATTTGAGATGGAAAAAAAGGATCTCAGAGTTCTTTTAACGTTAAGGGAAAAACAGACCAGAAAAATTTACCTGAAAAGATTCAAAAGCATGAACCTATTCACAGTATCATGCAAAAGATAATAAACAGTTGATGAAACGTGGCAAGAAATCTCAAAAAAGAACGTAAGTTTTGGGATAATGTTGTAAGAAGAGTAATTAATTTGTCGTTATGACTAACACGCAACATTCCCTTTGGTGATAAATGCAGCAACTTCAGAGTCTCGAACAAGAATAATTTTGAACTTCGTCAGTCTGTTACTGACTGAATAGTCTCATTTTATTTCATTTCTTTAATTCATTTTCGCGTCTGTGACATTCCGGTGCCGTTTAAATATGTCAGTGCCGAGTATGAGCGTCCTCAGTCACTGCAATGGTCAAGTCCATCATTTCCCATTTTAACATTCTCTCCACACTAGGTAGCTTTTACAAGTGAGTTTTCTGTAGCTGCATGTCTAGGACGTTTACTGAGATCAGGAAGGGACAGGCGCTGGTCTGTGAGTCCAGAGAGTTCACCAGGGGAGGTCGGTCCTGTTCTAAGACATGTGTCTGTGAGGGTCAATTGACCACGTGCGGGTCATGTAGGCCGCCAGCTATTTTGTTTAGGTCAGGCTGCGGACGCAGTCGCTTTCTCTGAATACAGAAGTCAGCACAGCATGAGAGTCCACCGAATGAGGTGGCGCAGTGGCTAGCACACTGGACTCGCATTCGTGAGGACGACGGTTCAGTCCCGCGTCCGGCCATCCTGATTTAGGTTTTCCGTGATTTCCCTAAATCGCTCCTGGCAAATGCCGGGATGGTTCCTTTGAAAGGGCACGGCCGACTTCCTTCCTCGTCCTTCCCTAATCTGATGAGACCGATGACCTTGCTGTCTGGTCTCCTTCCCCAAAACAACCCAACCCATGAGAGTCCATCGACTCCACCTTAAAACGCCGGCGTAATGAGCCGTGTCGAAAACATGGCCCTGTACAGAATACTGCGCGTTTTTACGAAGCCAAAGCTATTCCGCCAGGGCTCCGGTCTATAAAATTTGTTTGCTGTGGCCAGGATTTTTTATAGGAAGCAAGGAAGTAGAACATCAGTCACAGATAAAGATCTCTGTCTCTTTCATGAGAAAAGAAATAGTTGACTTCGTTTTAGAATTTCTTTTCTCCCTTCGTAGGGGCGAAATGCCGCTACCGGATGTTATCCCCTACAAGGTGAACGGCCTCTCGTGTCTGTAGAAAATACGGTAAGAAACTGTATTGATTGCTCCTGGGAAATTACGAGAGAGTGGAAGATAGCAGGCTGCTTTCTGAGAATTACAAACGCAGGAAAACTGCGGAATGGCTGAAGTTACTGCATCTGTGAAGAGTGGGAATAATGTGTTTAACTTTTAGGACCTGTGCTCGCTGTAACACAAGCCATTGGATGGCTGATAAACTTCTTCCTAGGAGGGGAGTTATGGCAGTAGCATTTCTGCTGGCCAGAATTTAATTTGGCCTTGGAGAAAGATAGTTTTATGTGAACTTCGTGGAGAGCAGAGAGGAGACCACTTTGCCAAGGGCGTTAGGACTCAAGATTTAGGAGAGGGCACTTGGGAGTCAGCTCTGGGAGAGACACATGGTTTCAGCTCTGCGAACAGGGAAGACACAATCCTGACGAAAGGCTCCGGTTCGATAGCTCTGCGAGAACACTCGGTGTTCAGGGGCCAACCTGTTAGGAGCCATGCACACTACTCCATTCTGCAGCTTAAGTCATGGTGAGAATCTGCAGCGAGGGCGATTAAGAATGAGAGTTGTCAGATGTTCGGTAGGTGTGTGATTGTGACTAGTTACACTCGGGAATATCGATGCTTTTGATTAGGTTTCCAAGGCTCATTAACGACTCAGTTAGTTATAGTAGTTAAATGTGACTGACTATGTCTCTTGGCTAGGTCGGAGCAATCACGGTGCGGACACTGCGGTCCTTTTCTTTTATTAGTGTAGTTTAAGATAACGATTATTATCTTTTTCTCTTGCCCGTGGTCGTTGTCAAGTGAATCAATTATTGATTTAAATTGGTCTTTATCCGTAAAAGTTAATTGTTTTATTTGCTATGTATGTTGTTCTCTCGATTTCATTTTGTCCGAAAATTACCGTTATTTATTTGTCACAGAGGATTTGTAAAAATCGGAGTAGAATTGGACCAATATTTGATTTCAGTAGATACATGAACCCCTTTCTGTTTAGGTTATTAATGCTTTTTGAAGGAACCAGCTCCCCAGATTCATTTTTAAGGGCCACCGTTTTCATCACGTTTTGCATTGCACAACAGTACTGATTAACACACGTGAGTTCGAGGGGAGCGATATGTCTCTCAGGAAGGTCCAACGATGCAGATAGTTGTGCCTGCCAGATGTCATGTCCAGCTCGGTTGGCGGCCTCCAGTTCTCCTTCTGTAATTGAATTACTTGTCAATTATGAGTCAGAACTGAAAGAATTACTGTATCAATCACATGGTGCTCTGAAGGTCCCATAACTCACGCAGGAGGAGTCACAGGCAAATATTTTAAGACATTCAGAGCTCATTGTTGTTTTCAGTCATGTACGAAACAAAGCACAACATTAGTAAAATCTATTAATTATGTAAGTCTTTCGCTATGTTAAGGTAATCATATATGACTCTGTAAAGTCCTCAGCAGTTAAGATATGCCAATTATTCACTAGATTTACCCAGGTCGAAGATTAGTCTCTGTATTACGAGCTGAACATCAACTATCTGGAGCTATGGGTGAAATACTAAATCTGAGCAAATGTCGCAGCAAAAGGTATAACGCAGAATTGGTCACGAGTGATGTATACAGTACTCCACGAAAAGATATCAGGAAATTTGTCTCTCACGTTTATTTAAATTTAGTCACAAAGATGCTGTAAAGGTCAATAAGGAAACAGCCCCAATTCTCCGAACAGTGGAGAAAGTCGACAAATTTTTTGCTCACAGTATTGCAGCGTTGCTATCTAAGCTTAAGTGAAACTTGTGAAAATTTGTGAGACACTGGCGTGGAGCGTTGCGCTAACTACCACTGTCCAGTAAGCGCAGTCTGGTGGCAAGTAGGTTACAGCAACATGTACGCAAAAGAATTGCGAGACAGGCTAGCAGTGCTCCGCGAACCCGCTCCGTGCAGCGGTAACAGCTGGAGTGGGCAGGACAGGGTCACCACACGTGGGCTAGAACCGTGCCATGAGCTAGGTGAACGGGTGCCAGGCAACGCGGGATTCACTAGGCATGACCTGCACCTCAATAGGTATGGGGAGGGAGATTATAGGTGACAGTGCAGTGGGAACACTCATAGAAAAATTCCTGTAGTAGTTGGTGTGTTCTATATGTAATATACACAAATAAAAACTTCAATATCCATGTACATGTCTTAAGACGAAAAGGAAAGTACGACGTCCAATCAGTAAGGAGACAGGCTTATAAAAGTTCCATTACAAACAGTGCGACACAAGTTTGCAATAGTTCTCCACATAAGATAAACATTATTTCATCATTCCCACATTTTAGTAAAACCGTAACGTTATTCATACTTGATCACTGTTACTACCCAGTAGCAGAATCTTTGCAACAAGTGAATTACAAACGTATAAAGATATTTTGTTCCTTTTTCTTTTGCAAGTAGCGCAAACTGTCCTGTAGATTAAGCCGATCGAACAAACTCACTCCTCAAAAGTAGGTGAACTTATATTTACATAACATCAAATATTATAGTATATACTTACATTAAACTAATAGTAAAGCATCAGAACTTATTAAAAACGCGAATATTACGAAAAAAAAGACGCGAGCCACCGTCGTAACATGCATCCAGTTCATTAGCCTATAACGCTACGCACTACGCTAAACCGACGACAGATGTTCGACAACCAATTCTAGTATGTTGCCACCTGCTCAAAGTTTTAACCGTAGCTATGTTACTAATAGAAATGTAATTATAACAAATTGTACCAAGAACAATGCAATGCAATCCTCAGTGTGTCGTTGCCTTCAAATGGCATACTCACATAGTATGCAAGTTGGAATAAGTCTTTTGTCACGAATATGATGTGTCTCATTATTTTATTGCAACGAATCACACAATTAACAACGGGTTTTCGAGTGATTCTCAATTTGCTAGTGCTCAGGAACGGCACATATACGTATAGGCTTGAAATAGACTCCTGGAAATTGAAATAAGAACACCGTGAATTCATTGTCCCAGGAAGGGGAAACTTTATTGACACATTCCTGGGGGCAGATACATCACATGATCACACTGACAGAACCACAGGCACATAGACACAGGCAACAGAGCATGCACAATGTCGGCACTAGTACAGTGTATATCCACCTTTCGCAGCAATGCACGCTGCTATTCTCCCATGGAGACGATCGTAGAGATGCTGGATGTAGTCCTGTGGAACGGCTTGCCATGCCATTTCCACCTGGCGCCTCAGTTGGACCAGCGTTCGTGCTGGACGTGCAGACAGCGTGAGATGACGCTTCATCCAGTCACAAACATGCTCAATGGGGGACAGATCCGGAGATCTTGCTGGCCAGGGTAGTTGACTTACACCTTCTAGAGCACGTTGGGTGGCACGGGATACATGCGGACGTGCATTGTCCTGTTGGAACAGCAAGTTCCCTTGCCGGTCTAGGAATTGTAGAACGATGGGTTCGATGACGGTTAGGATGTACCGTGCACTATTCAGTGTCCCCTCGACGATCACCAGAGGTGTACGGCCAGTGTAGGAGATCGCTCCCCACGCCATGATGCCGGGTGTTGGCCCTGTGTGCCTCGGTCGTATGCAGTCCTGATTGTGGCGATCACCTGCACGGCGCCAAACACGCATACGACCATCATTGACACCAAGGCAGAAGCGACTCTCATCGCTGAAGACGACACGTCTCCATTCGTCCCTCCATTCACGCCTGTCGCGACACCACTGGAGGCGGGCTGCACGATGTTGGGGCGTGAGCGGAAGACGGCCTAACTGTGTGTGGGACCGTAGCCCAGCTTCATGGAGACGGTTGTGAATGGTCCTCGCCGATACCCCAGGAGCAACAGTGTCCCTAATTTGCTGGGAAGTGGCGGTGCGGTCCCCTACGGCACTGCGTAGGATCCTACGGTCTTGGCGTGCATCCGTGCGTCGCTGCAGTCCGGTCCCAGGTCGACTGGCACGTGCACCTTCCGCCGACCACTGGCGGCAACATCGATGTACTGTGGAGACCTCACGCCTCACGTGTTGAGCAATTCGGCGGTACATCCACCCGGCCTCCCGCATGCCCACTATACGCCCTCGCTCAAAGTCCGTCAACTGCACATACGGTTCACGTCCACGCTGTCGCGGCATGCTACCAGTGTTAAAGACTGCGATGGAGCTCCGTATGCCACGGCAAACTGGCTGACACTGACGGCGGCGGTGCACAAATGGTGCGCAGCTAGCGCCATTCGACGGCCAACACCGCGGTTCCTGGTGTGTCCGCTGTGCCGTGCGTGTGATCATTGCTTGTACAGCCCTCTCGCAGTGTCCGGAGCAAGTATGGTGGGTCTGACACACCGTTGTCAATGTGTTCTTTTTTCCATTTCCAGGAATGTAAATGCCAATATGGCGCCTCACAGCTCCGCGCTGATGGGAGCTGCTTGTGACGTAGGAGGCGTTCTGCCATTTCATTGGTCAACGCTCAAAAGCAACTTCAGCGTGTCTGATAGGCTACATATTGCTCTGCAAGTTGGGAAAGACTCCCCAACGTGCTATGCCTCGCTATGACGTCAGAAACTCGGCACGTTCAGCGCTCAGCATTCAGATGCTCGGTCAGTGTACACCACAGAAGGCGCGAGCCGCGCCTGAGCAACGCCGACTCAAAGGAAGGCCTCGGCGCTTGTTCGTGACGTCACATCAGCTAGGCATAGCGAACGCCAGGTCTGTTTCAGGCATACTCATAATGGTGGTGCCTTCCTCTCTGACACAGGAAAATGTGAAACTATTGGCGGTAGTTGACCAACACACATTCTTGTGAGAGATCTCTGCAACCAAAAAAAAAAATGGTTCAAATGGCTCTGAGCACTATGGGACTCAACTGTTGTGGTCATTAGTCCCCTAGAACTTAGAACTACTTAAACCTAACTAACCTAAGGACATCACACACTTCCATGCCCGAGGCAGGATTCGAATCTGCGACCGTAGCAGTCGCACGGTTCCGGACTACGCGCCTAGAACCGCGAGACCACCGCGGCCGGCTTTCTGCAACCAATTGATTGTGCAATTCACTACACCTCTTAACAAATAGTGTACTCCTGAACTTAAATTTCCACCTGTTTTAAGGATTGACATACAAAAACAACTTCATGGTCCAGCAGCAACAGAAGTCGTGCTTCTTTACCTTATTTGTAAATCTGGGGAACTTACGTTTGTACTGTGTTGCTTTTACAAGAAACTGTGAATTTATTGGTGCTCTTCTTTAGGTATCTTGGTTGACTATGGGGTGAGGAGCACTGAATGTTAATGAAATATCTTCAGATTGTACACGTTGGGGGGAGGGGGTGGGGGACAGAAGAAGAGGCAAAAAAGAGATAATTGTTCTATCAACAAAAAAAAATCTTATAAAGTTTCTCCTTTCAGTTGCTAGGGGGGAATATTTATCTTTCCTATGTTTAAAAAAAGTTTAAGTTCAGCAGTATTTTCGATGTATGAAGCTATTTTGTTCCCTGTTTAGAATTCCTTTCGTTGAAAACGACTGTAATCTAATGACTGGCAACAGTTGGACATTTACACATGTAAATTAGTTCACATTTCCAGTGATGATGTCAAATCAAAATAAATAAATACATAAAAGAAACGAGTTAATTGTAAAGGAGTTGGGGTAAGTTTCGATAGCAAAATGGATCAAGTAAATATAGTTACTTGAATGAAAAATTTCCGAAGCTTGCAATGAGGCAAAGCATCTTCTCATATTTATCTACATCTACATCTACATTTATACTCCGCAAGCCACCCAACGGTGTGAGGCGGAGGGCATTTTACGTGCCACTGTCATTACCTCCCTTTCCTGTTCCAGTTGCGTATGGTTCGCGGGAAGAACGACTGTCTGAAAGCCTCCGTGCGCGCTCTAATCTCTCTCATTTTACATTCGTGATCTCCTCTAGAGGTATAAGTAGGGGGAAGCAATATATTGGATACCTCATCCAGAAACACATCCTCTCGAAACCTGGCGAGCAAGCTACACTGCAATGCAGAGCGCCTCGCTTGCAGAGTCTGCCACTTGAGTTTGCTAAAGATCTCCATAACGCTATCACGGTTACCAAATAACCCTGTGACGAAACGCGCCGCTCTTCTACGTTTGTTTCGACAGGATTCAGTAATACAGAAGTATGATCTTCATTTGTAGCTTTACCACAGTAAGAAAATCTTTCATCTAAATAAAACTGCAGAATCCGAAACAATACCAAACATTTTGTCCAAAAATAAGAGATTTATAGTGATAAGCACGCCCAGGCGTTTCTGCCTGCAACAGACCTGGCGTTCGCCGTGCCTAGCTGACGTGACGTCACCTACAAGCGCCGAGGCCTTCCTTTGAGTCGGTGTTGGCCTGAGTCGCCTGTGCGCAGGCGTTGAGCAGCAGAAGGCAGACGAAGCGAGAGGAAGGCACAAACGCGCCGATGACGTCAGAGCCTTGGCTTTCTGCCCGGCCACACGTCAGCGTTGCAGGGTGCCCACGCACTTACTGTCCCGCTGGGCAGAGGCCAGCCGTCTGCTGATCACCGCCAGCCCAGCGCGCCGGAATCAGGCGTCTCTGCCTCACATTGGCCATGGAGAAACGTGTCATTTAAAAGTAATAAAGTGTTTTTCTCGACCACATTTCTGTCACTGGATCCCACCACTCAGCCCACTGTCTCTACAGGCCGCAACTCAGTGGTGTCAGAGGTCGCAGTAACAGGATTTAAAACTTGTTCGGTTGGTTGGTTGTTTTGGGGAAGGAGACCAGACGGCGAGATCATCGGTCTCATCGGATTAGGGAAGGAAGTCGGCCGTGCCCTTTGAAAAGAACCATCCCGGCATTTGCCTGGAGCGATTTAGGGAAATCACGGAAAACCTAAATCAGGATGGCCGGACGCGGGATTGAACCGTCGTCCTCCCGAATGCGAGTCCAGTGTCTAACCACTGCGCTACCTCGCTTGGTACTTGTTCTGTGAGTACATCCTAGATATCGTTAAAGCTACTAAATCCATTATGTTGGACTGGGAGTTACGACGTTATCTATGTACTTTGCCATAACCTGACGTAGGTCATTGGTCATCCGTTTCTTGGTACGCGAGCGGCTGTGCACAGGAGTGAAACAGTGCCAGGGTCAAACTGAAGTTTTTCAGGTTCAAATGGCTCTGAGCACTATGGGACTTAACTTCTGAGGTCGTAAGTCCCCCAGAACTTAGAACTACTTAAACCTAACTAACCTAAGGACATCACACACATCCATGACCGAGGAGGATTCGAACCTGCGACCGTAGCGGTCGCGCGGTTCCAGAGTGTAGCGCCTAGAACCGCTCGGTCACCCCAAAGTTTTGCAGGTCTCTGTGGTTGGAGACAATACAGAATGACTCGGATGTTAGGCTAAGGAGGTGTATACGATGACGATAGGGGAAATGACACTCTAAGTTGTCTTACTGGTCTGCTTTTTATTGCTTCTCCACGTGTTAGCAAGGAACACGCAAAAGAGCACAGATGCAAGTTTATAACCTCACTAAGTGTAAAATAAACATGAAGTTAACAATGAATTACCAGAAAAAATGACCACTCCAGCCTGTATCTCGATTAAGATTCGGGTATGTATAGTACTGTAGACCACGAACCATGGAGATGTCAGATTTTATTGTTCTAATCAAGCCCTTAGGATCAGGCACTCGTCACAATATAAATGATAGACAGACATACAGGACCGTTTCTAACATTAGGCAAAACTAGGCGGCTGCCTAGGGCGGCAAAGGGCGGAAAAATTAATTTCAAATCAAACAATGAAAAAATTGAGCAAATGATTAGAAAAAATGAAATAGAGGGAAAATTAAAATACCGAATTGTTTTCAAAAGTATAAGGAACAGTTACTTAATAAGTCTTTACTTACCCTGACGAAAGTAAACACATTCCCTCTACTTATTTCAAAACTATAGCAGCTACTGCTGAGTACGAAACTTGGTTTCACTGGCATATTCAGTTGAGTTCTAGCTCAAAATGTTCAGCACATTCTTCCTATTTCAGTTATTGTGGGAAATTCCAAAACTGAGGACAAAAAATAAGAAATTGGGGACATTTGTTGTCCTCAATCAGTTTTAAAGGAATTGAGGACTTTCCCCAGATGATCAGGACGTCTTGTCACCTTAGTTTAATGATTAAAATTATAACAGGAGATATGCATTGTGTTGACACTGGATGTTGCTGGTGGTGGAGGGGACGGTAATATTCAGGAGACCGATGATAGCGAAAACGAGGGGACGGAATTTTTGAATTCCCGCCTAGAGCGGCAGAGTGCCTAACAACAGCCATGCAGACATAGATGTTGTTGTTGTGGTCTTCAGTCCTGAGACTGGTTTGATGCAGCTCTCCATGCTTCTCTATCCTGTGCAAGCTTCTTCATCTCCCAGTACCTACTGCAACCTACATCCTTCTGAATCTGCTTAGTGTAGTCATCTCTTGGTCTCCCTCTACGATTTTTACCCTCCACGCTGCCCTCCAATACTAAATTGGTGATCCCTTGATGCCTCAGAACATGTCCTACCCACCGATACCTTCTTCTGGTCAAGTTGTGCCACAAACTTCTCTTCTCCCCAATCCTATTCAATACTTCCTCATTAGTTATGTGATCTACCCATCTAATCTTCAGCATTCTTCTGTAGCACCACATTTCGAAAGCTTCTATTCTCTTCTTGTCCAGGCTATTTATCGTCCACGTTTCACTTCCATACATGGCTATACTCCATACAAATACTTTCAGAAATGACTTCCTGAGACTTAAACCTATACTCGATGTTAACAAATTTCTCTTATTCAGAAACGCTTTCCTTGCCATTGCCAGTCTATATTTTATATCCTCTCTACTTCGACCATCATCAGTTATTTTACTTCCCAAATAGCAAAACTCCTTTACTGCTTTAAGTGTCTCATTTCCTAATCTAATTCCCTCACCATCACCCGACTTAATTCGACTACATTCCATTATCCTCGTTTTGCTTTTGTTGATGTTCATCTTATATACTCCTCTCAAAACACTGTCCATTCCGTTCAACTGCTCTTCCAAGTCCTTTGCTGTCTCTGACAGAATTACAAAGTCATCGGCGAACCTCAAAGTTTTTACTTCTTCTCCATGGATTTTAATACCTACTCCGAATTTTTCTTTTGTTTCCTTTACTGCTTGCTCAATATACATATTGAATAACATCGGGGAGAGGCTACAACCCTGTCTTACTTCCTTCCCAACCACTGCTTCCCTTTCATGACCCTCGACTCTTATAACTGCCATCTGGTTTCTGTACAAATTGTAAATAGCTTTTCGCTCCCTGTATTTTACCCCTGCCACCTTTAGAATTAGAAAGAGAGTATTCCAGTCAACATTGTCAAAAGCTTTTTCTAAGTCTACAAATGCTAGAAACGTAGGTTTGCCTTTCCTTAATCTTTCTTCTAAGATAAGTCGTAAGGTCAGTATTGCCTCATGTGTTCCAGTATTTCTACGGAATCCAAACTGATCTTCCCCGAGGTCGGCTTCTACTAGTTTTTCCATTCGTCTGTAAAGAATTCGTGTTAGTATTTAGCAGCTGTGGCTTATTAAACTGATAGTACGGTAATTTTCACATCTGTCAACAGCTGCTTTCTTTGGGATTGCAATTAATATATTCTTCTTGAAGTCTGAGGGTATTTCGCCTGTCTCATACATCTTGCTCACCAGATGGTAGAGTTTTGTCAGGACTGGCTCTCCCAAGGCCGTCAGAAGTTCGAATGGAATGTTGTCTACTCCCGGGGCGTTGTTTCGCCTCAGGTCTTTCAGTGCTCTGTCAAACTCTTCACGCAGTATCGTATCTCCCATTTCATCTTCATCTACATGCTCTTCCATTTCCATAATATTGTCCTCAAGTACATCCCCCTTGTATAGACCCTCTATATACTCCTTCCACCTTTCTGCTTTCCCTTCTTTGCTTAGAACTGGGTTTCCATCTGAGCTCTTGATGTTCATACAAGTGGTTCTCTTATCTCCAAAGGTATCTTTAATTTTCCTGTAGGCAGTATCTACCTTACCCCTAGTGAGATAAGCCTCTACATCCTTACATTTGTCCTCTAGCCATCCCTGCTTAGCCATTTTGCACTTCCTGCCGATCTCATTTTGAGATGTTTGTATTCGTTTTTGCCTGCTTCATTTACAGCATTTTTATATTTTCTCCTTTCATCAATTAAATTCAATATTTATTCTGTTACCCAAGGATTTCTATTAGCCCTCGTCTTTTTACCTACTTGATCCTCTGCTGCCGTCACTACTTCATCCCTCAAAGCTACCCATTGTTCTTCTACTGTATTTCTTTCCCCCATTCCTGTCAATTGTTCCCTTATGCTCTCCCTGAAACTCTGTACAACCACTGGTTCTTTCAGTTTATCCAGGTCCCATCTCCTTAAATTCCCACCTTTTTGCAGTTTCTTCATTTTTAATCTACAGGTCATAACCAATAGATTGTGGTCAGAGTCCACATCTGGCCCTGGAAATGTCTTACAATTTAAAACCTGGTTCCTAAATCTCTGTCTTACCATTATATAATCTATCTGATACCTGTTAGTATCTCCAGGATTCTTCCATGTATACAACCTTCTTTCATGATTCTTGAAGCAAGTGTTAGCTATGATTAAGTTGTGCTCTGTGCAGGCGGCTTCCTCTTTCATTTCTTAACCCCAATCCATACGTTTCCTTCTCTCCCTTTTCCTACTGTCGAATTCCAGTCACCCATGACTATTAAATTTTCGTCTCCCTTCACTATCTGAATAATTTCTTTTATTTCATCATACATTTCTTCAATTTCTTTGTTATCTGCAGAGCTAGTTGACATATAAACTTGTACTACTGTAGCAGTTGTGGGCTTCGTATCTATCTTGGCCACAATAAGGCGTTCACTATGCTGTTTGTAGTAGTTTACCCGCATTCCTATTTTCCTATTCATTATTAAACCTACTCCTGCATTACCCCTATTTGATTTTGTGTTTATAACCCTGTAGTTACCTGACCAGGAGCCTTGTTCGTCTTGCCACCGAACTTCACTAATTCCCACTATATCTAACTTTAACCTATCCATTTCCCTTTTTAAATTTTCTAACCTACCTGCCCGATTAAGGGATCTGACATTCCACGCTCCGATCCGTAGAACGCCAGTTTTCTTTCTCCTGATAACGACATCCTCTTGAGTAGTCCCCGCCCGGAGATCCGAATGGGGGACTATTTTACCTCCGGAATATTTTACCCAAGAGGACGCCATCATCATTTAATCATACAGTAAAGCTGCATGCCCTCGGGAAAAATTACGGCCGTAGTTTCCCCTTGCTTTCAGCCGTTCGCAGTACCAACACAGCAAGGCCGTTTTGGTTATTGTTACAATTCCAGATCAGTAGTCAATCATCCAGACTGTTGCCCCTGCAACTACTGAAAAGCCTGCTGCCCCTCTTCAGGAACCACACGTTTGTCTGGCCTCTCAACAGATACCCCTCCGTTGTGGTTGCACCTACGGTACGGCCATCTGTATCGCTGAGGCACGCAAGCCTCCCCACCAACGGCAAGGTCCATGGTTCATGGGGAAGGCAGACACAGATAAGTGTATTTAAATTAGCGATGGCAACCTATAACCCTTGCCCAGAGGTATGTACAGGAAAGCTTTGCAAATTCTTCTCAGTGCACATACACTTTTTTTTTTTTTGGTCTTCAGTCTACTGACTGGTTTGATGCGGCCCGCCACGAATTCCTTTTCTGTGCTAACCTCTTCATCTCAGAGTAGCACTTGCAAACTACATCCTCAATTATTTGCTTGACGTATTCCAATCTCTGTCTTCCTCTACAGTTTTTGCCCTCTACAGCTCCCTCTAGTACCATGGAAGTCATTCCCTCATGTCTTAGCAGATGTCCTATCATCCTGTCCCTTCTCCTTATCAGTGTTTTCCACATATTCCTTTCCTCTCCGATTCTGCGTAGAACCTCCTCATTCCTTACCTTGTCAGTCCACCTAATTTTCAACATTCGTCTATAGCACCACATCTCAAATGCTTCGATTCTTTCTGTTCCGGTTTTCTCACAGTCCATGTTTCACTACCATACAATGCTGTACTCCAGACGTAAATCCTCAGAAATTTCTTCCTCAAATTAAGGCCGGTCTTTGATATTAGTAGACTTCTCTTGGCCAGAAATGCCTTTTTTGCCATAGCGAGTCTGCTTTTGATGTCCTCCTTTCTCCGTCCGTCATTGGTTATTTTACTGCCTAGATAGCTGAATTCCTTAACTTCATTGACTTCGTAACCATCAATCCTGATGTTAAGTTTCTCGCTGTTCTCATTTCTACTACTTCTCATTACCTTCGTCTTTCTCCGATTTACTCTCAAACCATACTGTGTACTCATTAGACTGTTCATTCCGTTCAGAAGATCATTTAATTCTTCTTCACTTTCACTCAGGATAGCAATGTCATCAACGAATCTTATCATTGATATCCTTTCACCTTGTATTTTAATTCCACTCCTGAACCTTTCTTTTATTTCCATCATTGCTTCCTCGATGTACTGATTGAAGAGTAGGGGCGAAAGGTTACAGCCTTGTCTTACACCTTTCTTAATACGAGCACTTCGTTCTTGATCGTCCACTCTTATTATTCCCTCTTGGTTGTAGTACATATTGTCTATGACCCGTCTCTCCCTATAGCTTACCCCTACTTTTTTCAGAATCTCGAACAGCTTACACCATTTTATATTGTCGAACGCTTTTTCCAGGTCGACAAATCCTATGAACGTGTCTTGATTTTTCTTTAGCCTTGCTTCCATTATTAGCCGTAACGTCAGAATTGCCTCTCTCGTGCCTTTACTTTTCCTAAAGCCAAACTGATCGTCACCTAGCGCATTATCAATTTTCTTTTCCATTCTTCTGTATATTATTCTTGTAAGCAGCTTCGATGCATGAGCTGTTAAGCTGATTGTACGATAATGCTCGCACTTGTCAGCTCTTGCCGTCTTCGGAATTTTGTGGACGATGCTTTTCCGAAAGTCAGATGGTATGTCGCCAGACTCATATATTCTACACACCAACGTGAATAGTCGTTTTGTTGCCACTTCCCCTAATGATTTTAGAAATTCTGATGGAGTCTCAATCTGGATGAGCCCTTAATGGACTGACGAAAGCGGCTTGCACTGTGTATCTCTACATGAGTTACAAGACTTTCAGCTAATAGTCATTTTTCTGGTAGCCTTTCTTGATTTAGTCATTAAACCTTAAAGAAAAATTTGTTACAATTCTTAAGGTTTTGACAAACATAATTCAAGTGAGAAATGTAAAGAAAGAAGTGAAATAATAATCTTGCAAAGAACATTGAAATCTGTAAATTTTTACCCTTGAACCTGTACGTAATTCAGTGCAAAGAACTACAAAAAATCAGTATAGCATAGAAGCGTCCGCTTCCATCGCTGAGTGGTCAGCGCTGTTGACTGCCATGCTGGGGACCTAGATTCGATTTCCGGTAATGTAGGGATTTTTCCTTGATAGGAGGACTGATACGGGGTGCATTCAGCCTCGTGAAGCCAACTGAGGAGCTATTAGCAGCGGTCCTAGGTCAAGAAACCGACAACGACAGGGAGGGCGGTGTGCTGGTCACATCTACATCTACACAATTACTCTGTAATTCACAATTAAGTACCTGGAAGAGGGTTCGTGGAACCACCTTCAAGCTATTTCTCTAACATTCCATTTTGGAACAGCGTGCGGGAAAAACGAACACTTAAATTTTTATTATGTTAATCATTCTTCCTTATGTAGGTAGGCGCCAACAAAATATTTTCACACTCAGACGACAAAGTTGGTGACTGAAATTTTCATGAGAAAATCTTGTCGCAACGAAAAGCTCCTTTGTTTTAATGACTGCAACTTCAATTCGCGTATCATCTCCGCGGCACTCTCTCCCCAGTTTCGCAACACTAGAAATCGAGTTGCCTTTCTTCGAACTTTTTCTGTGACCTCCGGCAATCCTATCTGATGCGGATTCCACAGCGCACATTAGTGCTCCATAAGTGGGTGGATATGCGTAGTGGAAGCAGTCTGTTTAGTAGACTTGTTGCATTTGCTAAGTGTTCTCCCATAAATCGCAGTCTTTGATTTGCTTTACCCACAGTTATCTGTTTGATCGTTCCGGTATAATTTATTCGTAATTGTAGTCCCTAAGTGTGCACTTGAATTCGCAGCCTTTAGATTTGTGTGTTTTATCCTGTAACCGAGAATTAGCGGTTTTCTTTTAGTGCTTATGTGTATGACTTCACACTTTTCATTATTTAGAATCAGCTGCTATTTTTCGCACCATACAGATATGTTGTCTAAATTGTTTTACAGTTTGTTTTGATCATCTGATGACTTTATAAGAAGGTAAATGACAGCATTATCTGCAAACAATCTAAGATGGCTGCTCAGATTTTCTCCTAAATCGTTTATGTAGAGCAGGAACAGCAGAGGGCCTATAACAATTGCTTGGGAAACGCCAGATATTATTCCTGTTTTTCTCGGTGACTTTTCGTCATTTATTACGAACTGTAACTTTTCTGACAGGAAATCACGAATTCTGTCGTACGCAATTCGATTAGAAGTCCAAAGTCTGGAAAACAAAAAAATTGTAGAATCTATTTGATATTCTCTGTCGATAGCACTCATTACTTCGTGAGAATAAAAGGAAAGTTGTTTTACAAGATTGTTATTTTCTGAATCCATTTTGGCTGTATAAATAAATCGTTTTCTTCGAGATAACTCATAATCTTCAAGCACAGTGTATGTTGCAAACTCCTACTGCAAATCGACCTTAGCGATATGCGGCTGTAATTCACCGAATTACTCCTGTTTCCTGTCTTGGGTATTGGTGTGACTTGAGCAGCTTTCCAGTCTTTAGGTTTTGAAGAGCTGACGGTTGTATATGATTGCTAAGTATGGAGCTACTGTATCAGCATACTCTGAAAGGAATCTGACTGGTATACAGTCTGGATCGGATGCCTCGCTTTTATTAAGTGATTTAAGCTGCTTCGCTACACCGAAGATATATGTTTCTAAGTTAATAATGTTGGCAGTTGTTCCTGATTCGAATTCTGAAATATTTACTTCGTCTTCTTTGGTAAAGGATTTCGGGTTAGTGTATCCGATGATGCCATTTGCAGATGATGGTGCTTCAAATGGCTCTGAGCACTATGGGATTTAACGTCTGAGGTCATCAGTCCCCTGGAACTTAGAACTACTTAAACCTAACTAAGCTAAGGACATGACACACATCCATGCCCGAGGCACGATTTGAACCTACGACCGTAGCTGTGGCGCGGTTCCAGACTGTAGCGCCTAGAAAGGCTCGGCCACCAGAGGCCGGCGCGGATGATGACCCGGCGGCCGGGCAGGCCCAACTGCCCTTCTGTGGCCACAACGTGTAGCTTTTCTTTACTCTAGCAGATATGGCGTAACGGTATAAGAGTATGACATGTTTTTATGTCAATATTGGCAAAACGTTGTTCCCATAAGCGTGATTTCGTAATTTTGAGAACATTATTATCTGCTCATCATTTTCTGCTATAACTTCTGCAGTGCACATTTAGTACCTGGTCAGTGTTATAAATGTAAACAAGCTAGCAGTATAATTACACCTGTTCTTAAATCCTCAGAGATTTAACATTTTCCCGCCATTTACATTATTTTCGTTTATCCCGTCGTAAGCCCTTTTGCAGAATGAAAGGTCAATTTTAACACCAAGTTTTTTATTTTTTAACACCGCTCTTATTCGTGTTTTGAAACTTGAAATTATAACTTCGTGCGTGTTGGAATGAAGATCAAAGCCACAAAATTACCTTCCACAGGCATATGAACTCATGTGCCCTCTTGTCTGTTTCAAAAATGTTCAAATGTGTGTGAATGCTAAACTGCTGAGGGACCAAAGTGCTGAGGTCATCGGTCCCTAGACTTGCACACTACTTAAACTAACTTAAAGCTAAGGACGACACTCACACTGATGCCCGAGGCAGGACTCGAACCTACGGGGGGAGGGGCCGCACGATTCGTGACATGGCGCCTCTAACCACGCGGTCACTCCGCGGGGCTCTTGTCTGTTTCTTGTAGTGTAATGCTTAGAAGAGTGGAGTGGTGAGATACGAGTTTCTCTCTTTTTTTATCATTTGTACTAACTAATTAGTAAGAAAAAGACGGCGAAATGTCGGACAATGTTTACCCATATTATGAAATCGTGCGTGAGAGTCACGAAATAACTGGCCTTACTAGATATGGGCTTGGCTATAGTTAAAAATGTTTCTTCAGATGGATAAAGTCGTCTTATGTCACAGAAAGTATCCGACCACGAAAGTAATCTTTGGAGATCTTTTCTTAACAGACAGAACGGAACATGAAACCATTACTAATTCAGCGTAATAACTGCTATAAATTCATGCAGCTAGCTACACCTTATAGGGCCTGCAGGTGTGGCCGTGCGGTTCTAGGCGCTACAGTCAGGAACCGCGTGACCACTACGGTCGCAGGTTCGAATCCTGCCTCAGGCATGAATGTGTGTGATGTTCTTAGGTCAGTTAGGTTTAAGTAGTTCTAAGTTCTAGGGGACTGATGACCACAGATGTTAATCCCCATAGTGCTCAGAGCCATTTGAACCATTTTAACACCTTATAGTCGTCATCCCTAAGTGTTTGAAGCAGTGATTACTTTTTCTTAATAAATTAACAGCGGAATATTTCGACCAACAGCGAAATAGTAAGGATTTAGGGAGTACTTGTGCACCTACATACAGCCATCAAGCTCCCATGAATGGGCAGTATTATCAAATTAGTAACACTATGTTATGGATCGCACACTTGTCAGAAAATATTAACTGTAATATATGAAGTTTTGATGATTAAAATTCTTCTGGGTGTTTACCATACCACATCATTGTACACACATCAAAAATAGTTTTGCATCACGCTGGTTCCCAGAACTCCTGATGACAGACGTTGGCTGTAGATATTGTATCACAGACACAGTCCCTTTGACTGTTCAGGGACGTCACTAAACCCGCCCAAAGATGTAAACAACCATGTATGATCAGCGCCTATTAGACGGCGAGGGTCCGACAGCCGATCAGTTCCAGTCCTTCCACCAGGCAGGAGGTACACGGCTCGTTTTCTCTGTACTTCAACCGTGCCTAGACGGACAATATCGCGATGCAATCGCGTCCGCATTCTTACTTTGTGCCAGAAACGGCTCTCAACAAAAGAAGTGCCCAGGCGTCTCTGAGTGAAACGAAGCGATGTTGTTTGGACATAGAGGAGATACAGAGAGAGACAGGAACTGTCGATGACATACCTCTCTCAGCACGCCCAAGGGCTACTACTGCAGTGGATGACTGCTATCTACGGATTATGGCTCGGAGGAACGCTGACAGCAACGTCATTATGTTGAATAATGCTCTTCACGCAGCCACAGGACGTCGTGTTACGACTCAAACTGTGCGCAATAGGCTGCATGATGAGCAACTTCACTCCCGACGTCCATGGCGAGGTCCATCTTTGCAACCAGATACCATGCAGTGCCAGTACAGATGGGCCCAAAAACATGCCGAATGGACCGCTCAGGATTGTCATCACGTTATCTTCACTGATGAATGTCGTATATGCCTTCAGCCAGACAATCATCAGAGACGTGTTTGGAGGCAACCCAATCAGGCTGAACGCCTTGGACACACTGCCCAGCGAGTGCGGCAAGGTGGAGGTTTCCTGCTGTTTTGGAGTGGCATTATGTAGGGCCGGCGACGTACGCCGCTGGAGGTTATGGAAGGCGCCGTAACGGCTGTACGTACGTGAATGCCATCCTTCGCCCAATAGTGCAACCAATCGGCCCATATTGGCGAGGAATTCGTCTTCATGGACGACAATTCGCGCCTCCATCGTGCACATATTGTGAATGACTTCCTTCAGGATAATGCCATCGCTCGACTAGAGTAGCCAGCATGTTATCCAGACATGAACCCTGTCGAACAGGCCTGGGATAGATTGAAAACAGCTGTTTATGGATGACGTGACCCACCAACCACTCTGAGGGATCTACGCCGAATCGCCGGTGAAGAGTGGGACAGTCTGGACCAACAGTGCCCTGATGAACTTGTGGATAGTATGCCCGTATCGGTGTGTACAAATTTTGTAAATTCGTGGTAAGGTCTTATGGGACTTCTTAATCTAACTTAAAGTAACTTACACCAAGGACAACACACGCAACTATGCCCGAAGGAGGACTCAAACCTCCGTCAGCGGCAGCTAGATGTACCTTGACAAGACGCCCGCAGACCGCGCGGCTATCCCGCGCAGCAGTGTGTACAGCAACCTGGACCACCACCTCTGAGGGTCTCGCTGTATGGTGGCACAACATTCAATGTGTGGTTTTCATGAGCAATAAAAAAAGAGTGGAAATGATTTTTATGTTGATCTCTATTCCAATTGTCTGTACAGGTTCCGGAACTCTCGGAACCGAGGTGATGCAAAATTTTTTAGATGTGTAATAAAACATCATTATAAATTTAAAACCAAGGTTCTGCCTCTGATGTGCCACGGGGAAGCCCGTTGCAGCACTGTCGAACTGGTGGTTCATAAGTAAAGTATGTTTCGCAATGACGCGGTACAACACACAGAAGAATTTTAATCTTTATGACACCGGCTGTGGAAGATTACGTAGTTATACACTTGGCTGCCGGAGTCCACATTTGTATGAAAATGACACTTATTGCACTAATATTGTTTGCAGCTGGTAGGACAGAAGTGCGAAACGAAACAAAAAGTGTGTAAGATTGAAAAATGACATTACATGGCACAGAAGGGGAATTTCACACATTACACAAGAAGCCCGAGGAAGAGAAATCTGTGTTTTATGTTTTAGAAAGTCGAAGCATCAGTTACATACAATTGCACACAGAATTACTAATAGTAACACAGCGTTACAAGATGCCATCACATTCCGTGAAAAATTGGTTTGTTTCAGGATAAGATTAGTTGCTAGTCCAGTGCAAATTTTTGTGCAATAGTCATATCTCGCTCAGTACCTTTCACTTCAAGATTTATAGGTTTTCTTTACATCTTGTATTTGGCTTTTAACAGTTCAAGTCTTTTATTTGTCTGGGAGTTTATGTAGTGAAACGACATAAATATTGACCACTGATACGTGCAAAACTGTTTCACAAGCAATCCAGAGAGCTACTTAACAATAAATAAGCCTGCCACAAACACATATTTAAACAAACAACTTGCAGTGTCTGAAGGTTTCAGTCCTTTTCTTTATGAAACACAACAAATGCCTGGCAACATACAAATAAATTACACCTACAAATCAATCTGGTCTAAGCACAGCACTTTTTCCACTTCATGTTGCAGCTATATTGCAATCCATTTATTGCAAAAATATTAAATATGGTATTTAAAATATTATATATTAAAATATTAAATATGGTATTGGAATATATAAAAATCCACTTTATAAATGTAGCAGGTGAAGTAATTAATTATACTCACTGCTGCCTGACTGCTTCAATTAATGTTTCATCATTTATTATAAATTTTATCAAAAGAAATAACGAAATAAAGCAATTTATAACAAATAACGAACAACAAACAACTGATATCAACCTCAGAAACCGCAATGAAAGAAAATATGGAGATCTGTGAAATGCCGCGTATCAAGAGGAAATGAATGTGGAGGTCCTGTAATCAACAACAGACAGATGTCATCAATCAAAATTTTGTTCCCAAGAAACCAAACTCAAAGCAGTAACGTGACGGAATGGGACGGCCAGTGTGGATACCGCCATTTGAACTGCACAGCAGAACTTTTTGACAGGATGGGACATAATGTGATGCACGGAATATATATTACCGATAGTGACAATGGAAAACAGCTGAAGTTACAACTGAACAAAGCCCCAGGGTCTAATGGAGTCCCTATCAGGTTCTGTACCTCTTTTAACGATAATATACTGTATATCTATTGAACAAAGAACTGTGCCTATTGGTTGAAAAAAAACAGGCCAAATACATCTATAGGAAGGGCAGCAGAAATGATCCACGAAACTACCTTCTGATATACTTCACATCCATTTGTTGTAGAATATTAGAACATATTTCGAGCTCAAATGTAATGAAGTATCTCAAACAGAGTGACCTCCTCCATCCCAAGCAGCACGAAGTCTGAAAACATCAATCATGTTAAAAGCAAATTTTGCTTTTCTCATAAGACATATTGAATGTCATGGCTCGAGGCAGCCAGAGTATTGGGACAAGGGGGGCATCAGGTCACTCTGCATTGTCGCCAGATGTATCCAAGAAGGCGGCGATGACGTCATCCAAGATGGCGATGTGTAGACTTGGCAAGAAGAGCATGACGTCATCCAATATGGCGACCATGACGTCATTCAAGGTAATGGGAAGTTTGAAATTTGGCAAGAAAGTGTCACAACCCCCTCCACCAGAAAATGGTGCGAAGTTCATATTCCAGCAGCATAATACACCACACCTTGGTTATCTCCACTAAGCAAAGAAAATCGTGGAAAGATAGCTCACTTGGCCTACCTCCACTAACGTAAGTCAACCGAAAGCCGCTTCACCCTACGAACTGGCACTATGTTTGAATTGTTGCAGTAAACAATGGTCACTTGTGGTTCTGCTACCAACCTAAGAAAATTGTGGGAAGATAGGTCACTTGTACTAACCTAAGTCATCCGAATGCCACCTCCTTCTATGAACTGGTGCCAAGTTTAAATTCCAACAGTATAATGCATCACACTGCTGTTATCTCTACTAACTGGACTTGGAAGGAAATAGTTAAAGTCTCCACCACGATTCTCAACCAACCGCCACGTCCCCTTACCGACCCATGTTGGTGCGCTGACATGTAGTAACGTGCACTAACGTGTACTTACGTGCACAGTGCTTGACTTCATCCAAGATGATGGGGTGAAATGGTGGGAAAACCGCTCTGGACACAAGTCTTTATCTTGAAGGCAGTGTGCCCACCATGAGATTTAGTGTCCAACTGATCTAGTACACATGACCGCCACCAGAGGGTGCGGTCATCCCTTCTATGACCTAATCGCAGATGGTGGTCTGTAGGGGTGCAAATGGTGCGAAGATGACTCAGGCTGCGCTGGGCTGCTTGGGAGAGTAAGGAAGGAGTGCACTCTTGTTATTTTCGAACATTTTATATAGGTATAGGATAAAACACATGCTCGCGGCCACGCCACACAGCCCACAGATCTGTAAACTACTCC
Organism: Schistocerca gregaria; assembly: GCF_023897955.1. Taxonomy (NCBI): domain Eukaryota; kingdom Metazoa; phylum Arthropoda; class Insecta; order Orthoptera; family Acrididae; genus Schistocerca; species Schistocerca gregaria. The sequence continues at coordinate 727,999,353 of NC_064931.1, forward strand.
TAAATAACGCCCTCCAGACAGGCAAACAACTCCTAATTTACCCATATAATTTAAGAGCAGACATTCAGATTCCTCCTGAACAATGCAGCACAGTAATGTGTAGACGCCGATGATGATGCAATGGGTGTGATGGGAGCGATGGGAGTGAAGACTAACATAGGGAGCACTGACGCTCCAAGCTGGACCACGCGCACATGCAGTCGACGCGGCCCATGCAGGTGAAAGTTGCATCTATACAGTTACCGTTATACCAGCGTCACAGAATTCCAGGCGCAGCCCCCATACGCGAGACAACACTGGACAGCACCCGCTCCACCATGGCTCTGGCCTTGTCGCGAAACGTCTGCATAGCGATTTGCCATCTAAAACATTCTCGATGTTATTCTTACGCCACGTGTCTTTGTTAAAAAATAAGTGCCAAGTCGAACTCTCAGGAATTGTATAGTGTCATAGACATAGTTAATGCTCGCTTTCTTGATGGCTCAACATGAATGCACGTAAATTCTTACCCTGACAGAACCTGTTTACGAAAATAACATCTAATGCAGTCTTCCCACCTCTCCTAACATGTTACCCTTCCAGATTTCAACACACACACATGTTCCCTCCACTATGTAGAGACTCCTGTATCCCAGCACAAAAGATGTTAATGAATCGAGCATTCTGATTGGCTCTTATCGAATTTACCTGCCTAATTACTCATGCCACCAGTATGAAAGCACCATCCACAGCCATCTTAGTCATGTCATAACATAAACCATAATAACTTTACAATGCATTATATACACATTTTACTCAATGTAAGCCACAGTAACTTTACAATACAACATATACACATTTTACACAAACAATGCAGTTATCCTTTTTATCTGTACAGCACCTGAAAAAATTGTCATACATCTACACTCACACCGGCTACATGTTATGATGCTCCACAGTCCTAGGGAAGCACCATCAGCCATTTCTTTCTTTCTACAGTCGCGACATTCAGCGGTAATAAACTACTTTACACTGATCACCATTTCGCACTGACAACTAAACCTCGCAAAGTTGTCTACAGATCATCAAATACATACTAGACTCTCAAGAATATTGGAGCTTGAAAGTGATCACCATGGCAGCAATATATCACCAAGTACCGTGTGGATCTAGTAAACATACAGTTCATATCCTCCACCATACAAAATCACCCCTTTTACATCATTGGGCCGAAGTCGCTCTCAGAACGGTTCTACAAATTCGCAATCGTTTCCCCCCAACACAAACGCGTTACTATCTCTGCTTTCTTGCATGCTCGCTTTTCTGTGCACATCTCCAGGCTTGGGGATTACAAGAACACACGTATTTTCGCCATAATATTATACCATCTTCGCGATACTTTTCCATATCAAGCACTAGGCAACATCCTACCGATCGCCAAAGCAACTTAATTCGCCAGATATAGACTAGAAATTATTTCTCTACAAACACAAAACTTAAGCTACGTGGAGCATGCTCTAGACCACTGACTAACTAGAAACAAACACATGACAAATCATATTTTCACCCGTGAATACCGATCTCGCTGATTTAACATACCCCAAATCATCCATATAATTTACAAGTCAACTAAGGTCTTTCCCATGTCTAGAGAACAGGCAAACGTATCTTCCACATGCCAGATGCACACACCACACTTGATCTCCTCTCAACTATATAACGACGCAAAATGTGCAGAAGCAGTCAACTGAACAATTTACGTGGGAGGGAATAACAGTCCAGTGCAAACGCACCTCCATACACAATCCTCTCAGATTTCGACTTGATCACGAAAGCCGCCCATCTTACAATCGCGATCTCAATTGAACGTCATTCGATAATGAGCAAAGTATCGGAAATACACCCTACTGAAGTCTGTGGCTCTGTAAATGGAAATATCTGTACCTTCCTTACGACTAGACATACTCTTCCCTTTGCCGGCCGGAGTGGCCTTTTGCGTGTTCCTTGCTAACACGTGGAGAAGCAATAAAAAGCACACCAGTAAGCCAACTTAGAGTGCCATTTCCCCTATCGTCATCGTATACACCTCCTTAGCCTAACACCCGAGTCATTCTGTATTGTCTCCAACCACAGAGACCTGAAAAACTTTGGGGTGGCGCTACAGTCTGGAACCGCGCGACCGCTACGGTCGCAGGTTCGAATCCTACCTCGGGCATGGATGTGTGTGATGTCCTTAGGTAAGTTAGGTTTAAGTAGTTCTAAGTTCTAGGGGACTGATGACCTCAGAAGTTAAGTCCCATAGTGCTCAGAGCCATTTGAACCATTTGAACTCTTCCCTTTGCTAACACAGTACTCCAAGTAAAATCCATACTATCCCTACAACAGGGCATAGTCATCTACTTTCCACAAACACATACTTTATAAACCTGATGCTCAAATTCGTACATATCACGGACCAGCTGCCAATACTAAGTATAATAGTTCCTCAATAAATCGTAGGCAGTGATTTCCGGGCTGAGATACGATTTTTCATGTGTTTGTTTCTAGTTAGTCAGTGGTCTAGAGCATGCTCCACGTAGCTAAAGTTTTTGTTTGTAGAGAAATAATTTCCAGTTTATATCTGCGGAATTATGTTGCGTTAGCGATCGGGGATGCTGCCTAGTGCTTGATGTGGAAAACTATCGCGAATATGGTATAATATAATGGCGAAAATACGAGTGTTCGTGTAATTCCTGGTTCTGGAGATCTGCATAGAAAAGCGAGCATGCAAGGAAGCAGAGACAGTAATGTGTTTGTGCTGAGGGGAAACGATTGCGAATTTGTAGAACAGTTCTGAGAGTGACTTCGGCCCGATGATGTAAAAGGGGTGATTTTGTATGGTGGAGGATATCAACTGTATGTTTACTAGATCGACACTGTACTTGGTGATATATTGCTGCCATGGTGATCACTTTCAAGCTCCAATATTCTTGAGAGTCTAATATGTATTTGATGATCTGTAGACAACTTTGCGGGGGTTTAGTTGTCAGTGCGAAATGGTGATCAGTGTAAAGTAGTTTATTACCACTGAATGTCGCGTCTGTATAAAGAAAGAAAAGGCTGATAGTGCTTTGCTACGACTGGGGAGCATCGTAACATATAGCTGGTGTGAGTGTAGACGTATGACATTTTTTTCGGATGTTGTACAGATATCAAAGATGACTGCACTGTTTGTGTAAAATGTGTATATATTGTATTGTAAAGTTACTGTGGCTTACATTGTGTAAAATGTATATATACTGCATTGTAAAGTTATTGTGGTTTATGTTATGGCATGACTAGAGAGGCTGACTGTGGATGGTGCTTCGATACTGGTGGCATGAGTAATTCGCCGGGTAAATTCGACAAGAGCCAATCAGAATGCTCGATTCATTAACATCATTTCTGTTGGGTATAGGAGTCTCTACATAGAGGAGGGAACGTTTGCGTATGTTGAAGTCTCGAAGGGTAACACGTTAGGAGAGCTGGGATGACTGCATTCGATTTTATTTTCGTAAACAGGTTCTGTTAGGGTAAGAATTTCAGTGTGTACAAGCTGAGGCATCAAGAAAGCGAACGTTAACGATTTCTGTGACTCCATACAGTTCCCGAAAGGTCGACTTGGTTCTTACTTTTATACAAAGCCATGTGGCGTAAGAATAATATTGAGAACGTTTTAGATGACGACTAGCTACGCAGACGTTTCGTGGCGAGGCGAGACCCATCCTGGGGCGGGTATGCACGGCTGAATGTGACTCGTATGTTCCGTTAAATGGAAGCACCATGTGCTATTCTGCCATCAACGGTAAATACGTGTGCTGTCCAGAGGTGTGCCGCGCAGGATTAGCCGAGCGGTCTCATGCGCTGCAGTCATGGGCTGTGCGGCTGGTCCTGCTGGAGGTTCAAGTCCTCCCTCGGGCATGGGTGTGTGTGTGTGTTTGTCCTTAGGACCATTTAGGTTAAGTTGTGTGTAAGCTTAGGGACTGATGACGTTAGTAGTTAAGTCCCATAAGATTTCACACACTTTTTTTTGTCCAGAGGTGTCTCGCATATGGCGGCTTGGCCTTGGAACTCTATGACGTCGGTATAACGGCAACTGTATAGGTGCAACTTTCAACTGCGTCAGCCGCGTCGACTGCACGTTGTCCAGCTTGGATCACCTGCGCTGCGTATGTAAGTCTTTGCTTCCATCTGATCGCGCCATCATTGGCGTCTAAGTAACAAGTATTGTGATACGAATTTCTGTAGTGTCAAATATGAAAAGAGGTGTATCAGCGTCATGCCTGTGGGCAGCTGTGTGTGGTTTGACAGATGATGGTTGCGTCACTTGGCGGGGCTGTCGCTAGGCTCCTATGCGCTCTAGTGGACAGGGGGCAGTGTCTGCATATGTTGGTTGCATGTCTGTTTCATTATTTTGGGCGCAGATCTGTAGGCTGCGTTTTTCGGCAGTTTACGTGTACTGAGCGTGTCTACACAACACTGTGCTGCATTATTAAGGAGTAGTCTGAATGTCTGTACTTAAAGTATTTGGGTAAATTAGGAGTTATTTGCATGTCTGGAGAGTGTTATTTAGGAGTAGTTTACAGATCTGTAGGCTGTGTGGCATGACCTTCCTTACTCTCCCTAGCAGCCCAGCGCAGCCTGAGTCATTTTCGCACCATTTGCACCCCTACAGAGCACCATCTGCGATTAGGTTATAGGAGGGATGACCGCACCCTCTGGTGGCGGTCATGTGTTCTAGGTCAGTTGGACACTAAATCTCGTTGTGGAGACACTGCCTGCAAGATAAAGACTTGTGCCAGAGCGGTTTTCCCACCATTTCGCTCACCATCTTGGATGAAGTCATGCACTGTTCACGTAAGTACACGTTAGTGCACGTTACTATACTTTAGCTCACCAACATGGGTCGGTAAGGGGATGTGGCAGTTGGTTGAGGATCATGGTGGAGAGTTTAACTACACTCCTGAATTCATTGTCCCAGGACGGGGAAACTTTATTGACACATTCCTGGGGTCAGATACATCACATGATCACACTGACAGAACCACAGGCACATAGACACAGGCAACAGAGCATGCACAATGTCGGCACTAGTACAGTGTATATCCACCTTTCGCAGCAATGCACGCTGCTATTCTCCCATGGAGACGATCGTAGAGATGCTGGATGTAGTCCTGTGGAACGGCTTGCCATGCCATTTCCACCTGGCGCCTCAGTTGGACCAGCGTTCGTGCTGGACGTGCAGACCGCGTGAGACGACGCTTCATCCAGTCGCAAACATGCTCAATAGGGGACAGGTCCGGAGATCTTGCTGGACAGGGTAGTTGAGTTACACCTTCTAGAGCACGTTAGGTGGCACGGGATACATGCGGACGTGCATTGTCCTGTTGGAACAGCAAGTTCCCTTGCAGGTCTAGGAATGGTAGAACGATGGGTTCGATGACGGTTTGGATGTACCGTGCACTATTCAGTGTCCCCTCAACGATCACCAGAGGTGTACGGCCAGTGTAGGAGATCGCTCCCCACACCATGACGCCGGGTGTTGGCCCTGTGTGCCTCGGTCGTATGCAGTCCTGATTGTGGCGCTCACCTGCACGGCACCAAACAAGCATACGACCATCATTGGCACCAAGGGAGAAGCGACTCTCATCGCTGAAGACGACACGTCTCCATTCGTCCCTCCATTCACGCCTGTCGCGACACCACTGGAGGCGGGCTGCACGATGTTGGGGCGTGAGCGGAAGACGGCCTAACGGTGTGTGGGACCGGAGCCCAGCTTCATGGAGACGGTTGTGAATGGTCCTCGCCGATACCCCAGGAGCAACAGTGTCCCTAATTTGCTGGGAAGTGGAGGTGCGGTCCCCTATGGCACTGCGTAGGATCCTACGGTCTTGGCGTGCATCCGTGCGTCGCTGCGGTCCGGTCCCAGGTCGACGGGCACGTGCACCTTCCGCCGACCACTGGCGATAACATCGATGTACTGTGGAGACCTCACGCCCCACGTGTTGAGCAATTCTGCGGTACGTCCACCCGGCCTCCCACATGCCCACTATACGCCCTCGCTCAAAGTCCGTCAACTGCACATACGGTTCACGTCCACACTGTCGCGGCATGCTACCAGTGTTAAAGACTGCGATGGAGCTCCGTAGGCCACGGCAAATTGGCTGACAATGACGGCGGCGGTGCACAAATGCTGTGCAGCTAGCCCCATTCGACGGCCAACACCGCGGTTCCTGGTGTGTCCGCTGTGCCGTGCGTGTGATCATTGCTTGTACAGCCCTCTCGCAGTGTCCGGAGCAAGTATGGTGGGTCTGAAAAACCGGTGTCAATGTGTTCTTTTTTCCATTTCCAGGAGTGTATTTCTTTCCAAGTCCAGGAGGGCGTGGCATTCGTGAAAATGTATTGCAAGTCCACAGTAGCGCACTCTGGTGGTGTCAATATGCACTAGGCCTCATGGTGAAGACATTATATGCCGCCATCTTGAATAACGCTACTTGTGTCATTACCTGACGTAACGACAGCGCCATCTGGCGGTAGCGATGTGTACTAAGTCAGAGTTTAGAGCTCTTGTTGAATACACTAGCTGTCGCCATCTTGAATTACATCTCAGATGCGAGCGCCCTCTCGTGGTGTCCATGTGTACTAAGTCAGCTGGAGTCCTGATTTTGTGGTGAACACACCTGCATGGAATTGTTTAAATAAAGATTTATGTCCAAGTCCTTTTCCGCGAATCCTTAGGAGGAGGTGGCTGTCTAGTGACTGAGGTTAGTACAAGTGTCTTTTGTTTCATGTCATTTTCTTAGCTTAGTAGATATATGGGAATTGAATTTTGTTTACCGCCAAAATTAAAAGTTGGCGTCAGTTCGTAGGAATAGGTGGCGGTCGGGTGAGATAGGTTAGTGGAGGGAGGCCGAGCTATTTTTCTGAGATTTTCTTTGGTTAGTAGAGATAACAGCAGTGTGATGCATTGTTGTTGTTGTTGTTGTCTTCAGTCCTGAGACTGGTTTGATGCAGCTCTCCATGCTTCTCTATCCTGTGCAAGCTTCTTCATCTCCCAGTACCTACTGCAACCTACATCCTTCTGAATCTGCTTAGTGTACTCATCTCTCGGTCTCCCTCTACGATTTTTACCCTCCACACTGCCCTCCAATGCTAAATTTGTGATCCCTTGATGCCTCAAAACATGTCCTACCAACCGATCCCTTCTTCTAGTCAAGTTGTGCCACAAACTTCTCTTCTCCCCAATCCTATTCAATACCTCCTCATTAGTTACGTGATCTATCCACCTTATCTTCAGTATTCTTCTGTAGCACCACATTTCGAAAGCTTCTATTCTCTTCTTGTCCAAACTAGTTATCGTCCATGTTTCACTTCCATACATGGCTACACTCCAAACAAATACTTTCAGAAACGACTTCCTGATACATAAATCTATATTCGATGTTAACAAATTTCTCTTCTTCAGAAACGCTTTCCTTGCCATTGCCAGTCTACATTTTATATCCTCTCTACTTCGACCATCATCAGTTATTTTACTTCGCAAATAGCAAAACTCCTTTACTACTTCAAGTGTCTCATTTCCTAATCTAATTCCCTCAGCATCACCCGATTTAATTTGACTACATTCCATTATCCTCGTTTTGCTTTTGTTAACGTTCATCTTATATCCTCCTTTCAAGACACTGTCCATTCCGTTCAACTGCTCTTCCAAGTCCTTTGCCATCTCTGACAGAATTACAATGTCATCGGCGAACCTCAAAGTTTTTACTTCGTCTCCATGAATTTTAATACCTACTCCAAATTTTTCTTTTGTTTCCTTTACTGCTTGCTCAATATACAGATTGAATAACATCGGGGAGAGGCTACAACCCTGTCTCACTCCTTTCCCAACCATTGCTTCCCTTTCATGCCCCTCGACTCTTATTACTGCCATCTGGTTTCTGTACAAATTATAAATAGCCTTTCGCTCCCTGTATTTTACCCCTGCCACCTTTAGAATTTGAAAAAGAGTATTCCAGTCAACATTGTCAAAAGCTTTCTCTAAGTCTACAAATGCTAGAAACGTAGGTTTGCCTTTTCTTAATCTTTCTTCTAAGATAAGTCGTAAGGTCAGTATTGCCTCACGTGTTCCAACATTTCGACGGAATCCAAACTGATCCTCCCCGAGGTCTGCATCTACCAGTTTTTCCATTTGTCTGTAAAGAATTCGCGTTAGTATTTTGCAGCCGTGGCTTATTAAACTGATAGTTCGGTAATTTTCACATCTGTCAGCACCTGCTTTCTATGGGATTGGAATTATTATATTCTTCTTGAAGTCTGAGGGTATTTCGCCTGTCTCATACATCTTGCTCACCAGATGGTAGAGTTTTGTCATGACTGGCTCTCCCAAGGTCGTCAGTAGTTCTAATGGAATGTTGTCTACTCTGGGGGCCTTGTTTCGACTCAGGTCTTTCAGTGCTCTGTCAAACTCTTCACGCAGTATCGTATCTCCCATTTCGTCTTCATCTACATCCTCTTCTATTTCCATAATATTGTCCTCAAGTACATCGCCCTTGTATAAACCTTCTATATACTCCTTCCACCTTTCTGCCTTCCCTTCTTTGCTTACAACTGGGCTGCCATCTGAGCTCTTGATATTCATACACGTGGTTCTCTTCTCTCCAAAGGTCTCTTTAATTTTCCTGTAGGCAGTATCTATCTTACCCCTAGTAAGATAAGCTTCTACATCCTTACATTTGTCCTCTAGCCATCCCTGTTTAGCCATTTTGCATTTCCTGTCGATCTCATTTTTGAGACGTTTGTATTCCTTTTTGCCTGCTTCATTTACTGCATTTTTATATTTTCTCCTTTCATCAATTAAATTCAATATTTCTTCTGTTACCCAAGGATTTTTAGCAGCCCTCGTCTTTGTACCTACTTTATCCTCTGCTGCCTTCACTACTACATCCCTCAGAGCTACCCATTCTTCTTCTACTGTATTTCTTTCCCCTATTCCTGTCAGTTGTTCCCTTATGCTCTCTCTGAAACTCTGTACAACCTCTGGTTCTTTCAGTTTATCCAGGTCCCATCTCCTTAATTTCTCACATTTTTGCAGTTTCTTCAGTTTTAATCTACAGGTCATAACCAATAGATTGTGGTCAGAGTCCACATCTGCCCCTGGAAATGTCTTACAACTTAAAACCTGGTTCCTAAATCTCTGTCTTACCATTATATAATCTATCTGATACCTTTTAGTATCTCCAGGGTTCTTCCATGTATACAACCTTCTTTCATGATTCTTAAACCAAGTGTTAGCTATGATTAAGTTGTGCTCTGTGCAAAATTCTACTAGGCGGCTTCCTCTTTCATTTCTTAGCCCCAATCCATATTCATCTACTATGTTTCCTTCTCTCCTTTTTCCTACACTCGAATTCCAGTCACCCATGACTATTAAATTTTCGTCTCCCTTCACTATCTGAATAATTTCTTTTATTTCATCGTACATTTCTTCAATTTCTTCATCATCTGCAGAGCTAGTTGGCATATAAACTTGTACTACTGTAGTAGGTGTGGGCTTCGTATCTATCTTGGCCACAATGATGCGTTCACTATGCTGTTTGTAGTAGCTTACCCGCATTCCTATTTTCCTATTCATTATTAAACCTACTCCTGCATTACCCCTATTTGATTTTGTGTTTATAACCCTGTAGTCACCTGACCAGAAGTCTTGTTCCTCCTGCCACCGAACTTCACTAATTCCCACTATATCTAACTTTAACCTATCCATTTCCCTTTTTAAATTTTCTAACCTACCTGCCCGATTAAGGGATCTGACATTCCACGCTCCGATCCGTAGAACGCCAGTTTTCTTTCTCCTGATAACGACATCCTCCTGAGTAGTCCCCGCCCGGAGATCCGAATGGGGGACTATTTTACCTCCGGAATATTTTACCCAAGAGGATGCCATCATCATTTAATCATACAGTAAAGCTGCATGTCCTCGGGAAAAATTACGGCTGTAGTTTCCCCTTGCTTTCAGCCGTTCGCAGTACCAGCACAGCAAGGCCGTTTTGGTTAATGTTGCAAGGCCAGATCAGTCAATCATCCAGACTGTTGCCCCTGCAACTACTGAAAAGGCTGCTGCCCCTCTTCAGGAACCACACGTTTGTCTGGCCTCTCAACAGATACCCCTCCGTTGTAGTTGCACCTACAGTACGGCCATCTGTATCGCTGAGGCACGCAAGCCTCCCCACCAACGGCAAGGTCCATGGTTCATGGGGGGGGGGGCTGTGATGCATTATACTGTTGGAATTGAAACTTGGACCCAGTTCATAGAAGGAAGTGGCAGTCGGATGACTTAGGTTAGCACAAGTGATCTTCCCACAATTTTCTTAGGTTGGTAGCAGAACCCCAAGTGACCTTTGTTTACCACAACAATTCAAACTTTGCGCCAGTTCATAGGATAAAGCGGGTTTAGGTTGACTTAGGTTAGTGGAGGTAGGCCAAGTGAGCTGTCTTTCCACGATTTTCTTTGCTTAGTAGAGATAACAGGGGTGTGGTGCATTACCATGTTGGAATTCAAACTTGGCACCAGTTCGTGGAGGAAGTGGCGGGCAGGTGACTTACGTTAGCGGAGGTAGCCCAAGTGACCTATCTTCCCGCCATTTTCTTTGCTTAGTCGAGATAACCGAGGTGTGGCGCAATATCCTGTTGGCTTTTGTACTTGATACCATTTTTCTGGGGGAGGGCTGCATGGCATTTTGCCACCAAAATTCAAACTTCCCACCATCTTGAATGACATCATGGCCGCCATCTTGGACTACATCAGGCGTTGCTGCCAAGTCTACATGACACCATCTTTGATTATGTCATTGTCGCCATCTTGGCTACATCTGGCAACAGTGCACAGTGATCTTGTGCTCCCCTTGTCCCAACACTAGCCATATAGATTCAGTGTTTGTCGACTTCCATAAGGGATTTCTCTCAAAACCATACATATGCTTAATATCGAAAGTACGTTCATTTGGGGGATTGGGCGAGATTTGTGTCTAGGCTGAGGTGGATTTCTTGATGGGGAGAAGACAAAATGTTATCTTGAGTGGAGAGCCGTCGACAGAAGTGGGATTAAAATTTTGCAGTCCACAAAACGAAAAAGTATGTTATCCTTTAACTGGAGTATCACTGAGTCACAGTTGGATTCTTTCAACTCATGTGAATACTTGGGTGTAGCAGTTTGTAAGAATATGAAATGGAATGGTCCCAACAGACTGAGTCTTTGGTAAAGCAGATGGCAACCAGCGGTATGTTGGTAGAATACTAAGATAATGCAATCAGTTTACAAAGGAGATTACATACAAAACATTCATGTGACTATTCTGGAATAATGGTCAAGAGTGTGGAAGGAGTAACAGGGGATTTTGAACAGATAAAAAGAATGGCAACAAAAATGGTTACAGGTTTGTTGATCAGTAGAAGATTGTCACAAAGTTGCTAAAATAAAATGAATTGTCATGCACTTGAAGATAAATGCAAACTGTCTCATGGAAGTTTACCTAGAAAGTTTCTGGAACCAACTTTACGTAAGGAATCTAGGAATATACGACAGCTCACTATGCACCAGTCCCACAGAGCCTGCTAAGATAAAATAAGATTAATGCACACATCAAAAGAAGTTTTGCATCACCCTGGTTCCCAGAACTCCTGAAGATAGACGTTGACTGTGGATATTATATCACAGACACAGTCCATTTGACTGTGCAGATATGCCACTAAACCCACCAGAAAATGTAACCAACCATGCACGAGCAGCGCCTATTAGTTGGAGGGAGTCCGACAGCCGCTGGTGGTCGTGGAAGGCACCATAATGGCTGTACGATACGTAAATGCCATCCTCCGACCCATACTGCAACCATATCGGCAGCATACTGGCAGGGCATTCGTCTTCATCGACGACAATTCGCGCCCCCATAATGCACATCTTGTGGATGACTTCCCTCAAGGTAACGACATGGCTCGACTAGAGTGTCCAGCATGTTCTCCAGAAATGAACGTTATTGAACGTGCCTGTGATAGATTGAAAAGGGCTGTGATCCACCAACCACTGTAAGGGATCTACGCCGAATAGTCGTTGAGGAGTTGGGCAATCTGGACCAACAGTGCCTTGATGAACTTGTGGATAGTATGCCACGACGAATACAGGCATTCATCAATGCAAGAGGACGTGCTACTGGATATTAGAGATACCGGTGTGTACAGCAATCTGGACCACCACCTCTGAAGGTCTCGCTGTATGGTGGTAGGACATGCAATGTCTGGTTTTCATGAGCAATAAAAAGGACGGAAATGATGTTTATGTTGATCTTCATTCCAATTTGCTGTACAGGTTCCGGAGCTCTCGGAAGCACACACAGAGGCGTTTAAAGACTTATTCTTCCAGTTCTCCATACGTAAGTGAAATAGGGAAAAGACCTAATAAAGGTACAACTGGACATATCCTTCGTCATGCACTTCACAGTTGTTTGCAGAGTACAGACGTAGATACATTACTCTTAATTTACGACGTCTAGGATGTTGTGGTTTTATGTCAACACTGCATAAGACTAGGTAAAGCAGTATTAGAAATAATATTTATGTGACCATGACAGTTTAATTATGACAATAATTTACGACGAGATGATTTTTTTAAATGCACCTTTAGATTTAATTTGTTGGCAGCAGAAAACTATGACAATGTACTGAGAAGTAATACTTTTATTGTGTCCTCAATATTGTTTGGTGAATTATATGTCATGCATATTACTCAGACGATTTTCCTGCTTTGCTGACACAAGTTGCAACCCTCTGTCGCTAAAGAGTTTCGAATTGTAGTGTGTAATATGGCAGTGTGTAACGTAGCTATGTCGCTTGCGTGAGAAACAGCGTTCTGTAATTGAGCTTCGAATTCGAAGGGTTCGTTCACGCATGGAGCACTCTGGAGCATCATGACAATGCCAGCCAAAACACGAGCGCCGCAACATCTGTAACAATTGACGAATTGGATTCACTGTCATCGATAATTCTCCATACAGTCCCGACTAAGCCCCATCTAACTATATGTTTCCAAAACTTAAATGACTCTGTCGACGACTTCACTTTGATGGTGATGAAGCGATCCAAGCAGAGGTGAGGTTGTGGCACTATCAAGAAAGTCAAACATTCTTCAGTGACAGTATCAGCAAATTGGTCACTCATTGGATGAAGTGTGGCCGTCTTCACGGTAACTATGTAGAGAAATAAGTATGTAGACATGAAGAATAAGGATGTAGTCGGCAACTGAGGAACACTGTCTAAATACAGGACATCGGATGATTTATGAAAAGACGTAAGTTTTATCACCGGCATCATCTTTCTGGGATTGCGTCATTAAGGAAGCAATACAAATCTGTACAGCCGATTATCTCATCAACAAAGATAAAGGATTTCAACTGAGCACAGCCTGGAACCCTGCATTGGCTGCCATTAAATCACGAGCGAAAATCAAGATTCTTCGATAACAGACCCATCCAAACATTGGTCTAGTACGGTCGTTGGTGAGTAACGCCTGGCCGCACTGTTGGCAAACGCAGCGTACAGCGCACGAGCAGGAGAGCCGCTCTGCGATTTTCGGCAGAGGGAGTTTGAATATGGCACCATCTATCTGCAAATTACTGCGGACGTGCGGATACCGTCAGTCGTACCTAGCTACGAGTAAGGTTGAACCACCTGAAGATGTCGGACAGTTGGCTAAATGGTTCAAATGGCTCTGAGCACTATGCGACTTAAGTCCCCTAGAACTTAGAACTACTTAAACCTAACTAACCTAATGACCTCACACACATCCATGCCCGAGGCAGGATTCGAACCTGCGACCGTAGCAGTCCCGCGGTTCCGGACTGCGCGCCTAGAACCACTAGACCAACGCTGCCTCGGACAGTTGCTCCGAGGAAATATTGTGGAATTTGCACAACGTGATCTGGCGGCAAACCCGTGAAGACTATTTACAACATATCCGCCGGGAAAGCTTAAAGAGTCACATCAGGATGTAGATTGTTAAAAATCTTTGTTTTATTCAAGAAACTCTAAGAGTTGTCATATAAAATGCTCAGAGGCTTTACCTTTCAGTGCACCCTGGTACATTCTGCGCCATTGGAACTATTTTTCATTTTTTCTTGATTTTTGGAAGCCACTGGCATCTTGTGTGAGTTTTGCTAGTACTTCAACATTATGTTCATTAAAATATTTCTGACCTTATTTGAATCTCCACATTTCTTTTCATCCTTACCTAATATTCTATTAGTGTTCCCTTCCCTATCAGGACTTTTCTATATGTGTTTATATGGACCTATAGAGTCTTAGGTACATTACTGGAGTCTGAAATTTCATTTTGGTAAAACGGAATTTGGTTTCACTTATTAGCGTACCATATGCTCTCTTCTTGTTCGTCTAAGTGACAATATTGCCATGAGTAATGTTTACCTGGCAATTTTCATATTCTGGTAACATTTTTAGTTCTTCACTTGGTTTGAGTGGGGCAGTGCAGAAATGGTTTAAGTCATACTTAACTGGAAGAACGCAGAAAGTTGAAATAAGTGGTTCATGTAATGTTAAAACAACAGCTGATTCCTCAAACTGAGGGGCTATCAAGTATGGGGTCCCACAGGGTTCGGTCTTAGGTCCTTTACTATTCTTGATATACATTAATGACTTACCATTCCACATTGATGAAGATGCAAAGTTAGATCTTTTTGATGATGATACAAGTATAGTAATAACATCGAAAAACCAAGAACTAAGTGATGTAATTGTAAATAAGGTTTTTCACAAAATTATTAAGTGGTTCTCATCAAGAGGACTCTCTTTAAATTTTGATAAAACACAGCATATACAGTTCCGTACAGTAAATGGCACAACTCCAGTAATAAATATAGACTTTGAACAGAAGTCTGTAGCTAAGGTAGAATTTTCAAAATTTTAGGTGTGTCCATTGATGAGAAGTTAAACTGGAAGCAACACATTGATGGTCTGCTGAAATGTCTGCGTTCAGCTACGTATGCTATTAGGGTTATTGCACATTTTGGTGATAAGAATCTCAGTAAATTAGCTTACTATGCCTACTTTCATTCACCGCTTTCGCATGGCATCATATTCTGGGGTAATACATCGTTGAGTAGAAAAGTATTCATTGCCCAAAAACGTGTAATCAGAATAATTGCTGGAGCCCACCCATGGTCATCCTGCAGACATCTGTTTAATGATCTAGGGATCCTCACAGTAACCTCACAGTATATATATTCAGTTATGAAATTTGTTGTTAATAATCCAACCCAGTTCAAAAGTAATAGCAGTGTGCATAGCTATAACACCAGGAGAAAGGATGATCTTCACTATGCAGGGTTAATTCTGACTTTAGCACAGAAAAGGGGTAAATTATGCTGCCACAAAAGTCTTTGGTTACCTACCAAACAGCATCAAAATCCCGACAGATAGACAACTAACATTTAAAAATAAATTAAAAGAATTTCTAGATGACAACTCCTTCTACTCATTGGCTGAATTTTTAGATATAAATTAAGGGAGGGGAAAAAACTAACTTAAGCATTAGAGTCATGCAATATTTTGTGTAATATAATACCTTGTACAGACATCTTTCATTAACCTGACACGTTCCACATCATTATGAAGTGTCGTATTTATGATCTATGGAACAAGTAATAATCTAATCTAATCTTTACAATATCTACCGTGATCCAGCTATAATGTTCTCCATATATAGATTTCTGAAATCAATGGGGCATGCTGTATTCATGATGTAAGCTACTGTTAAGGAAATGTCTTTTCATCCCTACTTTATGTTATTAGATAAGTGTACATCCATCCAGTCTTCTGTCTTTATTAATCTCTGTAGACTACGGTAATTTTATAGCATCAACTGCCTAAATTCAACAAGTATTTTTCAGAGCAATCACTGATTTGTCCACAACGATCTCAGACTGCAGTATTTATTACCTGCACCATCTGCCTGCTGTGATATTTATATTGTATCAGTTATTACATAATCTATCAATTTCTGTGAGGCCTGACAACACCTTGTTGGATTGTAGGTATTAATCAGATCTCTGAATCTTCTTATGTGACAACCATCGTTTAACATATCAGTACCAGATTGGGAGAGCCGGCCATGAGAAAAATATTGCATCTGGTGTGGAAGCTGTATAAAACAGGTGAAAGACACCCAGATTTCAAGAAAATGTAATAATTCCCATCCCAAAGAAAACATGTTCTGACAGGTGTGAATATTACCAAACTATTAGTTTAATAAGCCATCGTTGCAAAATACTCTCACGAATTATTTAGAGAAGAATGGAAAAATTAGTGGAAGCCAAGCTTGGGAAAGATCAGTTTAGGAACATGTGAGGCAGTACTGACCCTATGGCTTCTCTTAGGTGATGGATTAAGTAAAGACAAACATACATTTGTAGACTTAGAGAAAGCTTTCGACAATATTGACTGGGATACTCTATATGAAATTTTGAAGCTACCTGAGGTAAATACAGGGAGCAAAAGACTATTATTGTTAAAACCCCATAATCTCAGGGATTGTAGTATGTCAGAACGACTGAGAGGTGTGGTTTGGGAGAGAGGGGTGACTCACACCGAAGCGTGCAGAGAAAAACGGCAAGTGTGTCACTGACTTTACTGCATCGAAGGTACACAGTCCGCCTTTCGCTAATCCCAGTGAAGGCACCATGCAATGTGCATGGGTCAGCACCAATGACAATGCCGGAGTCTGCAACATTGGCGCCCAGTTGCCCAGCCTTGCAGACATAGTGCTCCTAGTCACGTCATGGCTAAGTGGCCACTGTGTGTGTTCACTGCGCCAGTAGCTTGTGACACAGCTGACTGCTCCCTCAAGCGCAACTCGTGAACCCCATACATAGTGCCGAAGGGAAACAGGTCTGCTGTCATTGTCGTGAGCCTTAGCAGCTCAAGCTGTAAGCCCATGGCATCCCGTTCAGTGACAACAGAAAGCCCTGCACCCGGGAGGTCATGAGTTCACGGCCCAGCCCTGCCCCTGGGAATGGCAGCTTGCAATCCGCTGGATGATGTCACTCAAAGGCAGAGGCCAGCAGCTCTCTCGCTCCTCATGCTGGTGCAGCTCCAAGGTGTGGCCTGCACCATCACAGCTATGGTGCGTCCTTGTAGCAGAGATTGGCGATAATTTCAGAAGACCAGTTGGCCACTGATATCCTTCACCAGAAGATCGTCGTGGTTGGACTGCAACTTAAACAATTGTCATTCTCTCTGGTTCCAAATATGGAGAGAATGGCGACACAACTGCCTGATTTCAGCCTTGGGGCTCGTTTATTTATATGTCTTTTTCCTACACCTCTGACATGGTTCCTTTGGAGAGGACGAATGGTGTGCTCTTTAATAATTACAGTGTCATCTTTCCTAAGCCCACTTCAGCCTCTACACTCTCGGTACTAAGTGCTGTTGTAACTGCATCATAAGGGTTCCTCACAGCACATCAGTGTCCTGTACTGCCCTGGTTACCTTACATTGGTATACAGTGTCCATGCCTTCTCACTTTCGAGCAGTCTTGTAAACCTGCCTCACAGAATCATTTGCTGAATATCAACATTGCCTGCACCTGCCATCTGATGCGCCAATTGGTCCCTTAACTACTACCTTCCAGTCACAGCAGTGCGAAATTTACAAGAAATCTCCAAATACACGCCTGTACTTATTTGTGGTGCAGCACTATTTACAACTTTTACAGAAACCAGATAGCAGTTATATGAGTTGAGGAGCACGAAAAGGAAGCAGTGATTTAGAAAGGGGTGAGATAGATTTATAACATATCCCTAATGATATTCACTCTGTACATTGAGCAAGCAGTAAACGAAACCGAAAAAAATTGAGTTGAAATTAAAGTTCAGGGAGAAGACATAAAAACTTTGAGGCTTGCAAGGACATTGGAATTCTGTCAGAGACAATAATTCACTTGTAAGAGCAGCTGAATGGAATGAATAGCGTCTTAAAAAGACCATCAACGAACGTAAAACAAGCATAATGGAATGTAGTCGAATTAAATCAACTGATGCTGAGGGAATTAGATTAGGAAAGGAGGCAATAAAAGTACTAGTTGGGTTTTGCTATTTGGCAAGAAAATGCCCAAAGTAGAGAGAATATCAAATGTATGCTGGCAATGGCAAGAAAAGTCTTTCTGAAGAACAGTAATTGGCTAACATCGGACAAAGATATAAATGTTAGGAAGTCTTTTCTGGAAATACCTGTATGGCGTGTAGCCATATATGGCAGAGAAACATGGACGTCGTGGACAATAAATAGTTTAGACACGAAGGGAATAGAAGCTTTTGAAATGTGGTGGTACTGAAGGAGGCTGATTATTAGATAGATCCATCGAGTAACTAATGAGGAGATGCTGAATAGAACTGGGGAGAAAGAAATTTGAATCACATCTTGATTAAAAGAAGGGATCAGTTGATAGGACACATTTTGAGACATAAAGTATCACGAATTTAGTACTGGGGGATAAAACTCATAGAGGGAGACCAAGAGATGACTACAGTAAGCAGATTCAGAACGATGTAGTTTGCAGTAGTTATTTGGAGATGAAATGGTTTGCACAGGATAGAGTAGCATTGGAAGCTGCATCAGACCAGTCTTCAGACTGAAGAGCACAACGACAGCATTAGATTATCCACTACAACGGCATAAAAGCAAAAACTAATTGACATGTCATTTTTTTAAAATGGAGATGGCATGAAAGATTTTTTTATAATAATTAAGTGAAATTATTATTAAGTGGGTATTTTAACATGTTAATGGAAAGTGAGGGGAAAAAACAGCTTTCACATCAAACCAAACTTTACAGACCCCACTAGAATAAGAGTAGCCATCTTCCCTATTAGATAATATCGCCACAATAGTCAAAGCGGGTGTCAGCAAGGTTATAAATGGAAATTTAGGTCTTCTGGATCACAACACACAAGAAACACATTTAAATTCTTCTATACCCAAGGCAGTAAGCCGTAAGTGGGAATACAAAACGAAGTTCTACACAGAAAAATTGAATGTTTTTATTCAGATGTTAGTAAAATAAACGTGGGAAATGTATTTGCAAAACCAAGAACCAATAAAGTGGTAAATCACTCAATGAATTTTCTTTTAATTTCATGTCCCTATTTGAGACGTGTTTTCCCAAAAAAAAAAGTCATTCCAAGGAACAACAACCAGTGAATACCACCTACTGCCAGAGTACTAGTATGTAGTCAGACTTTAAAACATTTCAATTAACTAAGAAAATAAAATAAAAACGACTACAACAAAGACAAACAATTCTCAGATTATGTAAAGACAAATAACAAAATTTTTAGGAAAGGGATTAAAAAAGTTAAGACAATGCACAATGATGATGTAATTATAGGATCAGAAATCAAATCAAAAGTAATGTGTATGTAGTAAAAAAGAAATAAACAAAAATGTTAAAACAACAAAATGAAATTGTTTTAAAAGATGATCACAGAATGCTACTCAGAAAACTTACTCTAGCATATTTCGTAAATGACTACTTCATAAATACTCCAGTCAACTTGAGTAAGTATCGTTTAGGAATAGTTGAACCTCAGTTCGACGAGAACAGAGTCTTCGTTCAATAGTGCTGTGTACCACAAACAGATCAGACGTTGTTAGAATAATAAAAAGAATGAAGAATAAAATGTCTTGATGCATTGATGAGGAACCCGGTTTAGTCATAATTAAATGTGGTAGTGTCATAGCAGAACCACTCTCACATATCATAAAATTATATTACGATGTTGGTCTGAAAATTTACCAATAGTGAGTTCCACATATAATGGTGAATAATATGTATATAAGAGTTCTTTGTGTGAGAAATACAATGCAACCTGTTCCCTATTCAAGTTTTTTAATGACAAACTACTATTATAGTGTCAAAGAATACTGCAGATATCTTGCAGTAAATTATTACATTCACATATAATGCGTCAATAGTATTTTTAATCAAGTGCTTGCCATTGTGTGAATGAACATTTTGAATAAAAGCGTTGAAACTATTGTGTGTTAGTATGTAAACGTCAACTATGTGTTCCATGTAATATATCTTTTTCATAATTGATCAAAGTTGTGTGTGCAACATTGAATGTGATATTGTGTAAGGTACTATGCAATTTTGTATTGTCTAGGATATTGTACAGCACTCCCTGATATTATTAATATGTTTTTCTGACGAAATCCATGCAATGTACATTGTCTCTGAATGAATAAACTACTACTGAGCAAAGATTCGCGTTCTGAAACAGACGGGTCAATCGGGACCGACCTGCTGTCGTGTCATCATCATCAATGGCGTCATTTGGATCCGGTACGAAGGGCATGGAGTCAACGCACCGCTGTTTCTGTCGTCGCCGGCTTTCTTGAACTTCTCAATCAAGTAGCTCTTCAAAATGGCCTGACGAGGCTGAGTGCACGCCGTTCCATTCCTTCCACAAAAGAAAAATCCCTGGCTGAACCAAGCTTCGAACCTGGGTCCTCTGGGTAGCAGCCACACACGCTGCCGACTTTCTTCCGACCTGACTGTCTGTCGTTTTTTCGTCAGTGGTTCTGTGCGATTGCCACACGACATCTTTCAATATATATGGATGAGAACTTCACTCAAGGTTTTTTTCTTTTGTAGATGGTGACCAGTCTCCAGACCTCACACGTTGACCTATCGTGCTGGCTACCACTGCGCCACGGAGATGAAGAATAATTATAATACCCGAATGCCTTATCTAGAAGCATTTCTAGTTCTTTTATAAATCTGTTAACATGAGATACAGGTGATCACTAACAGACTTAATGTAGAAAACGTCGCTCCCTGTAACTTTATTTGATTAGATATGGGAGTAGACAACACTCCATTGGAACTACTGACGCCCTTGGAGAGCGAGTCCTGACAAAACTCTACCACCTGGTGAGCAAGATGTATGAGACAGGCAAAATACCCTCAGACTTCAAGAAGAATATTATAATTCCAATCCCAAAGAAAGCAGGGGTTGACAGATGTGAAAATTACCGAACTATCAGTCACTTCTGCAAAATACTAACGCGAATTCTTTACAAACGAATGGAAAAACTGGTAGAAGCTGATCTTGGCGAAGATCAGCTTGGATTCCGCAGAAATGTTGGAACACGTGAGGCAATACTGACTCTATGACTTATCTTAGAAAATAGATTAAGGAAAGGCAAACCTATATTTCTAGCATTTATAGACTCAGAGAAAGCTATTGACACTGTTGACTGGAATACTCTCTTTCAAATTCTGAAGGTGGCAGGGAGCGAAAGGCTATTTTTCATTTGTACAGAAACCAGATAGCAGCTATGAGAGTCGACGGGCATGAAAGGGAAGGAGCGGTTGGGAAGGGAGTGAGACAGGGTTGTAGCCTGTCCCCGGTTTAAAGTCCATGGAGAAGAAATAAAAACGTTGAGGTTCGCCGATGACATTGTAATTCTGTCAGAGACAGCAAAGGACTTGGAAGAGCAGTTGAATGGAATGGACAGTGTCTTGAGAGGAGTAGATAAGATGAACAGCAGCAAAAGCAAAATGAGGATAATGGAATGCAGTCGAATTAAGTCGGGTGATGCTGAGGGAATTAGATTAGGAAATGAGACACTTAAAGCAGTAAAAGAGTTTTGCTATTTGGGGGGCAAAATAACTGATGATGGTCGAAGTAGAGAGGATATAAAATGTAGACTGGCAATGGCAAGGAAAGCGTTTCTGAAGAAGAGAAATTTGTTAACATCGAGTATAGATTTAAGTGTCAGGAAGTCATTTCTGAAAGTATTTGTATGGAGTGTAGCCATGTATGGAAGTGAAACATGGACGATAAATAGTTTGGACAAGAAGAGAATAGAAACTTTCGAAATGTGGTACTACAGAAGAATGCTGAAGATTAGATGGGTATATCACATAACTAATGAGGAGGTATTGAAAAGAATTGAGGAGAAGAGGAGTTTGTGGCATAACTTGACAAGAAGAAGGGACCGGTTGATAGGACATGTTCTGAGGCATCAAGGGGTCACAAATTTAGCATTGGAGGGCAGTGGGGGGGGGGGGGGGTAAAAATCGTAGAGGGAGAGCAAGAGATGAATGCACTAAGCAGATTCAGAAGGATGTAGGTTACAGTAAGTACTGGGAGATGATGAAGTTTGCGCAGGACAGAGTAGCGTGGAGAGCTGCATCAAACCAGTCTCAGGACTGAAGACAACAACAACATGGCTTTTTTATGTAAAACTTGCAACTGCCCATTCATTTCACTAGCGCCGTTCGTCATAACAGTTCACGAACGCACAGCTAACTTACGACAGAATGTGAGGCATGGCCCAGGCATGCATATGCTCCTGACGCTAACCAAATTGGATGCTACGTCAGTCCTTCTGGATACTGGACCTGACTTTGTCGAGTCGGCTGTCCGACAAACGGAAAGGAGCTAAAATGGTATAATTTGTTTACTCTATCTATGGGGTAAATTGCTATTGCAGCGCGAAAGATGTTAAGTAGAAGAATTAAAAGAGACGCCAGTATTCTGCCAGCTCGCGTGTAAGTTGACTATAATTTATTAATGGAAATTAAGTGCATCCGACGACAGTCACATAGTTATGGACGAATGACATGAGCGAATATATGAGGTGGCGGCAGATCATGGTAAAACGAAACACACAGAACACAAAAAATATCAGACACACGAGGGCCACGTTATGGTATGGAAAAATCGGCAGATGATGGCGCTCCGAGGAAACGGGCAGTGAACTTCAAATTTGGGAAAATACGGCGTACAATCCGTATTCTTGCTTTGCGAAATTCCAGTACTATACGATAGTATTTGTCGTCTATACTTTATGTGTAGGTCTGGTACTAGCGTTAATTTACTTTAAAAAAATATGGTGCCATTTCGACAGTGTGGCTCTTATCGAGTGAGAATTATGATCCCGATTACGACTTTCTTGTGTGTATTAAACTGTTTGAATTGCATTGTAAATATGTTGCTCGTATTTTGCTAATTTTTGCTCTCATTCTTTAATACTGAGTGGGGTAAATGGCTCCGTATTTGTTTTTGCTTCATTTATTTATTTATTTATTCATATGAAACACATGTTGGTTTCATCGCATGGTATACTCTGGACTTATTTCTAATTGTCATTACTTACGAATCCGTGTGTGCACTGCTCCTTTGAATGCATTTTAAGTATATTGTTCGTATTCTACGTTATTTTTGTTTCCATCCGTTTTTTTGTACTCTCGGATTTAATGTAGGCCACCGAAATTTTCTGTGACTTCTACAAAATGTACGCTACTGTTTGCAGTACCTGTTAATAACGAGTGAAAACATTTACGTAGCTACTGGCACGTTTTCAGCATTTGCAAGGGCGAACGCTCTAGTCACCAAGCGCACAAAACATACTGATCTACATCCACATTCTGCAATCCACTGTAAAATGCATGGCGCTCAGTGGCAAAAAGCAACACCATTTAAGGCACAATAACATATTCATTCCGTGACAAGATGTAATAATGTTGAATACGAACCGAAATACCATCAAAACCCACCAACACAGAGTTCTCCGTTAAATGCGAGGTAAAGTTTGTATACTATCGGTACCAGACTCCCTGCCACTACAGTACAAAAAACCGAAAAAAAGGGGTTGTCTTGAACAGATCTTTAATGCTCTATATCACTGAAACTGCATATTTGTGCAATACTCGAGTATAAATACGGACTCCATGCGAGAAGGTACGGAAAACGGATGCAAACATAAATAAAGTAGTACAAAAGCAATATACTTACAATGCTTTTAAATCGAGTAGTAGACACACAGATGCGTAAGCAATAACAATAAACGTACGTCCACAGAACACCATGCAACGAACGCAGCTTCTGTTTTAGATGAAGAAATGACAATTACGGAATCATTTGCCCCATCCAGTATTAAAGATACTAGCAGAACGCAATGAGAATACAAGCAACATATTTACAACGTAATGCAGAGCAAAACACACGGGAAGTCATAACGAGCAGCGCAATGTTACGAGTTGAAAGCACTTCCCGTAAGAAATTAAAACAGATATAGAAGCCTAAAAATTAGCCAATGAGAAAGCGAGATGTCGGACTGGTGTAAACCTAAAGCACTCCAAGTGGCCTGGCAGCGAACAAGGCAACAAGGTCATGTTAGCGGAAGTCCCTGTGTGAAATAAATATATATAGCGTTACACCCCCGTGACCAAACATTTACCGTTGCCGTCCCAGCGCATGCGCAAGTGATTCTTGTAACCGCGAAGTATGAGCAACGGGAATGACATCATGACAGGAAGTTTTATGGTGTAGCTGATTCACGTGACATTGGTTGTGAATTGAGGCAAACGCGGAGACGTGTCATTAAATATTTGTGTTCTGACTGTGTTGGTGCTACACACAAGAGGTTTAGGAGAGTTTCCTGTTGTTTCCATCTACGAAGCAAGTTTCACTAAGGCTCAGGTAATAACTGGACGATTGACGAAAACAGGTACTCCCTTGTTTTGCCAGGTATTGTTATGCTTTTTTAATAAATTCTGTCAGGTTTTTAATTGCCCTGTATAATTGTTAAATTCCAGTTACTGTTTTCCATAAGGAATTGAAACTGAGGCAATGAATTCCATTGTATCGCGATTTTGTTGGATTCTTGTCAGATGTTACTGATTCTCGATCTTGTCGTAAAGATGAGTTGGCCTGCGATAGATTCTTTTTCGCGAGCCCTAGTAGCGCAAGTAACAGTACACAATTTTGTATGATCTTCATAATAATATAATCTTATTGCGCCCTTCCTGGAGCAGCCTCATTCTCCCCTCGCACCACCACTCACACTAATTGTATGGTTTTAAGGTAGGGTTGGGCGAATGCATCGGTCCCACTTACTTCATTTCACAATTAGGGAACATACTCTCCTCATTCCTTGCTCATGAGCTAAGAAAACTAGACGTCCAGTTAACTCAGTTGATGCCGTTTCATTTCTTCATTTGTGTGTCTTATACTACCGAGTGGAACAGTTTTCATCTCCATACCTTCCTTTCACAGTATTAGCCAGTTTTCGCTTTCATTGCTTCACATCTTTCCATACCGTACTATTAGTCTAGGGTGGGTTGGGGTAATTATCACACGAAAATATTGGGGGTAACTAGCAGGCTGTAACACCATTCCCATACCAATCTCAACTTTTCTTGTCAAATAACTTTTATTTTCTATTAGAGCAATTTCCTCGTGCAGTTATACGTATTTTGAATCAGATTGTTCTCTTTTTTATGCTGTACAGTAGCATTTGTTTGGGAAAATGTAGCATACAAAAATTAGTCACATTTTCAGCTTTTGTAACCCTGTCCTCCATGGTTGCGTATAATATTATGATATGTTGATAAATTTTATTTTGGGGACGGCTGAAAACTATTTCATTCAGTTGTAATTAGACTGTCCGAAAATAAAAATTAGTTAATTTACCAAACTTCTCTGCAGAATCATTATCCTATATCAAACACTTCTCAAGAAAGAAATAAAATTTGTATGTTAGTGTAGCAAGTAAGGAATTCCCGGAAAAAAGCAACACCTGTTGTTTTGATGTATTTTTTCAGGCAGTATGTTATTGTTAGTGTGTTTGATCTTTCAAGCAGTTTCAATTTATATATATATATATATATATATATATATATATATATATATATATATATATATATATATATAATCTCAAGAAAGATAAAGGCTACTTAGAGGAGAACTCCACACCTACAAGAATCATCTGGTTTTTTGGTCTATGGAACGAAAACTGAATCTAATCTAATCTCCAGCTTCTGTATGCAACTACAGAATTGAATGAAAATCCCATTGTAAGCATCAGAAGTGTTGCCAGGAAATATGAAGTGAGGAGGGACTCATTATTTTCTCATCTTAAATTTTTTTTAAAGATATGAGACTGATAGCATAAGTTACATTTTTGTGTGAAAATTACCTGGGGCTATGCTACTGTGTTGGACAAAGATTGAAAATGATTGCTCTGGGCATATACTCTGATGAAAATTATATACAATAGAGCCAGTGGTTTTAGGGGTGATATTCTAATTTATTTCCATTAATATAACTGATTACACAGTATACCACACATCAAATGTGAATGAAAGTTCCACACCCCTTTCCTCACCAGCCACAGTAATCTATGGTTTGATAATTTTTTTGTTTTAAGCAACCAGGAAAAAGGTATGTACATTATTCTATGATCTGCCATTAATTCTTTAGATGATAATAACATATAAAAAATCTGCAACCATATCTTTTGTTATCAGATCTAGATGTGAAATATTTCATTAAATGTAGGTCTATTGCTGTGAAATAATGAAATAATGTTTTGATAATTTTACTGTTGCTTATTTCAGATAACATATATTCACCAATGGCTTCTCAGTCATATTACCGGTCACTGGTAAGTAACTAGGCATAGTTGTTGCACTACACAGTGTATTTTTAAAATATTTGTGAGCCTGCATAAAATTTGAAAAGTTAAGTTTGTATCTGCAGTGAGATTATATGCTGGAAGACACACACATTTTGACATGTGGACTTCCACTCCTCTTTCATGCCTGTACCGTTTACCTTATAACCTCCTGTTCATAATTTCCCTCCCCAACAAACCGAGCGAGATGGTGCAGTGGTTAACACACTGGACTCACATACGAGAGGATGACGGTCCAGCCATCTTGATTTAGGTTTTCCATGATTTCCCTAAATCGCTTCAGGCAAATGCCAGGAATGTTTCTTTGAAAGGGCACAGCTGACTTCCTTCCCTAGTCCAATTGGACTGATGACCTCGCTGTTTGTTTCCCTATTCCAAACAACCTCCCCAACCTCTGCACTTACTCCATAAATCGTGACTGTTTTCTCTACTCTAAAAGTGTCTAATCCGATCTGACCAAATGGAACGAATTTTATTTATATCAGCATGATGTGAGAGCATTTGTGTTGCAATCAGTTGACATCTCCTTTCATTTCAGTTACAGATTGTGTAGCAGTGTAGAGTACTGTCCATTCCTATACAAGATTTGTCTAAAGTTTCACTTGTGTTCTCCATCCCTGCCCTCCGCCACACACCGTTGGGTGGCTTGCGGAGTAAACATGTAGATGTAGATGTAGTTTCTTTTTCATATTGTGCAGTAGGAATTTGCGTCTTAAAATGTTGCTATTTATTTATATATACATCTGAGCAACTATTGTTCTTTGGTAAAGTCTTCAATTAATTACCACCTGTGTCATCTTGGCCTAATGATAGTTTAGTGAAAATAGTATAGTAATTTATCAACCCCAGAATCGTTTTACAATGATATATTACACAGTTGTGTGATGAGGAGAGGACAGGCACTTAGCCATTGCCTTGCTGACACAAACCATCTTGGCATTTGCCTGTAGTGATTTAGGATTACATAAATCTCGATAGCCAGGCAGAGCATTAGCCTTCATCCCCACAAATCTGAGGCTAACATCTTATGCACTAACTCATTACTTTTATATTTAGTATACATTGCTGTGGCATTGCCATGCCTCTGTTATAGATCCTTTTCTTTCCTTATGCCAGCCTGAAAAGCTGAGTCAGACACCCCTCATGTTTGAAATATTGAACTAGGAAAGAATGGCGAGACATTATTATGCACTATGCTCACTTATTTTTTTTATTAACCCCTACTCAGATTACTCTAAATAAACTTTGTGTGTAGTTTTTAAGAGGTCGGCTTTGACTGCATGTATAAGTAAATCTATTTTAGTTAACTCTTTCATTTCCTGCAGTTTTAATTCCAGATAGGAAATACTGTTTAGAATTTTTTTCCCCTTAGGCAAATGGTACTTCAAACTGGCTCTTGTTCCATAATAGTGTGTAGAACTATTTGTGACACACTTCATAATGTTTTTTATGATGCGACCAACTGATTGTAGGTGAATGCACTCAGTGCAGGAAGGATACACATTTTTCAGTATTTTATTACTATGAGCCTTGATTTGATTTTTAATAATCCCAACATATTGCAGTTGTCAATCATTCTCTCTCTCTCTCTCTCTCTCGGGAACATAGCTCCTCCAACAGGAGCTCTTATCTCTCAAGAACAGTTCTCCATTGACACTGTGTTGCAACAGTGGTAATTTCAATTGCAGTTTTAGAGTAGTATAGTGTACACTTGTAATCTGTTATTAGACACTGCCAGCATCCTGCTACCTCTCATCAGAGCCCTACCCGAGGTGCTCCTGAGAGCCAAAATGGCAGCACCATAATGCCATGTGACAAATTTCAAATAACAAGTAATTTTGGCAAAAGTATAGTGAAAAGGGGATGTCTTATAAAGAGCTATCCCTTCTACATTTAAAAAGCTCTGGAGATAATTACACTACTTTTTAAGTCTTTAAAACATCTCCATAATGGCACACTTCTCATAGACAGTGATAACATGTCCAGCTCCTTAACGCTAAAGTCGTACCAGACTACAGAACATCCAAAGTTCCTAAACTTCAGTAAGGATGCCATGTTATGCAAGAAACTGTTGGAAGTATACACTAAACAAGCAGTAGAGTGAATGGGAGAAAGATGATAAATCACATAGAAATGTCACATAAAGAGTAACTAGTGTACTGGGAAGACACCTGGTAGCATTTTTAACAATTAAGTGAGCAGTTCTTTCAGAGTATATGAAGATTTTGCTTTCTCATTGATAGTCAGATCATCTTGGCATGCAAGGGTCAGGCAATATTTATAAACTGATAATATGGTTACCAAGTGTGGAGTGAAGGTAGCCCACAATTATGAGCTTTAAAAAAAATTTAACTTTCAATGTTAAGGGCATAGTTCTCTTTTCCTATAACACCATGTGATGCTTTTGTCAATGCCTCACCAATAACACAAAATTATGTATCTGGTACCAAATCCTGCAGTTTTCAAACATAACTGCAGCTACTTTTAAATTGGTGAAAATTCTTAGCTGCAGTGTCACCTGTCCCATTATACAGGGTGAGTCAAAAAGGACTGATATAGAAATTTGGAATGGTATAGAAATTTATCGAGTTAACTTACAGAAATGGCACATGTATCATTTTGTAGCAAATAACTTAAAGTTTCACATAAGTGTCAAATGTCATTTTGGTTCAATGTGACTACCATTTGGGATGTGACAAACACCACTAATAAATTTCTTCCCACACTCATTGCGGCAAATCGGATGTAACTTCTGCAACAGCAATGTGGCTTAGATTTTTCAGGTTGGCTAAATTGTTTGGTAGGGGTGGAATATGTATGTGTTCCTCAGTGGAACCACAGAAGCAGAAATCCAGTGGTGTCAAGTGTGGGGAGCGAGGTAGCCATACTATTGGCTCTTCACGACCAATTCACTGACCTAGGAAGTGATTATTGATGAAACATTGACCTTCCATGAGGGAATAAGGTGGTGCACTGGCTTGCTGGTGGTAAACCATCCCATCTAGGTCTTCTTCATTGAGCTGTGAAATTAAAAAGTTTTCAAGCATATCCCGATACACAATATCAATGTCAGTTTTCTCAACAAAGAAAGGGCCATGCACTTTCATTGTGTTAAAGGGCACAAAACACATTAAGTTTGAGACTGTCACAAATGATGTTATGTACCCATGTAAGCAGCCGTTGTAACTGAGCACTGCACTGATGCTCCTGGTGGAGGAATGGGCTACTGATGCAGTATGTGAATAAAATTTGACTTTGTTTGCTACAAAATGACGCATCTACCAATTCTAAAAGTTATCTCAGTAAATTTCTGTATCATTCCAAAGTTGTAAAGTCCTTTTTGACTCACCTTGTAGAACTGCTCATAGCTCTTAAGGTATGCATTTTAGACCCCATGTTTACTTGACTGCTACTGGGTCATCCTCAGCCATTGATCTCCCTTTCTGCTCTCCAGCCCTTGCATATTCAGCACAGTGGGAAGCAACTGGGGACCTTCCTTTTGGTGACCAGTTCCCACTGTGGATCCACCTTCTGGATGGAGGATTGCTTGCTTGCACAGAAGCCACAGAAATTGACAATCAGCAGAGCTAACTGGGTACTGTTCTGTCGGTTTACTGTGTTTGAATACCATGATAGCTTACATGAATAGGCAAACCACATCATGAAAGTGATCAATCATGCCGCCAACTTATCCATCCATAAGCCTGCAGGTCATCTTGGAGAAGTGACCTGTAGCTTGGTAGACAGAGATGAGTGTTGTTCAGCAATCCAGGACAGGTGTGTAGCTCTTCGATGGTTTTAATATTGCCGTAAAGCAGACAACTTCACTTCCTATTAAAGGCATAAGAGTCGAGGCTCAATGCATAATTAAGGAGAGCAAGAAGAGGTCATGGCAAGTGTTCCTGCACTCCATTAATCATTCCATTTGTTCCACAAAAGTATGGGAAGTCATGAGGAGGGTTCCTGGAAAACATGGTTGTGTAACAATAGCTGCATTGCTGAAAAAGGTGTCTCTCCAGACAGTGCCCAGAAATGTCACTCGATGCTCATTTTGCAAAAACTACTGCCAGTGTAAGCCAGAATCCGGCATTTTGTCACTGCTGTGCAAATGTAGAGGGGGACAAGTTGGACTTTAGGTCCAACAATTTGAAGGTTTATAACTATACTTTCTCCATGTGGAAGCTGGAATTGGTGCTGTCTGAGACTCATGGTACTGCAACCAGTTGCAACGAAATCCGGCACTGCATGCTTAGACATTTGCCAGTAATGTCGAAAGGAATCGTCCTCAGATATTTTAATTTGATATGACAGACAGGTCACTTTCTAAACTCATGAAGAGGCAATTTTGATACCTTTCCTCAAACCAAGAAAGGGCTGCACTTGTCCTATTATTTACCAGAGAATCGCCTTAATGAACTGTGTAGGAGAGACCCTGGAACAAATGGTTAACAGTAATATTGGCTGGTTATTAGAGACAAGGCAACTTCTTAGCCACTCTGTGTGGACAGTTTTGTAGTTTTCTGTTCCTCCTCCAGTGTTGCAACAGCAAGCAATCAGTCGCAACTCTCAGTGCGGAGGTTAGAGGACTGGACTGCAAAGTTGGGTTTCCAGGTTTCTGCAGTAAGTGTGTGTGTGTGTGTGTGTGTGTGTGTGTGTGTGTGTGTGTTTTTTAATCATTATCATCGTATTTTTAATTTACCTAACTTGGATATGAGGAACACCATTCTACATTTTGAGAACCCTGTGGGGTGTCAAGGCCTTACTTTTTACTCCAAATTGTCTTGGTTGCCATGCCTGAGATACGTGAAAGCCAGAACCCAGAAGCCACTGAATATCGTAACATGCTTTAGTCACAGGTCTCGGGGGGAATAGACAGGGTGTGTCTGCTCCAGTTCTATAGGGGTTTCATGTGTTGATGGTTAATCTATGGGTGCATGATGTATGGATTGCTGAGGCCTTCTTATTTGAAGATTATTTATGCTGTTCACCATGAGGGGGATTTGGCAGGCCATAGGTGCTTATAGGATCAGCCCCATACCCAATCTCTATGCTGAAGCTCGTGAATTGCTAATTATAATTTAACAGCAACTCCTTATGGTGCACCAGGCATGCAAGTTCCTCACAGCTTCGACTTCACTTACATCCTACACTGTTGCTCATTCACCTCTGGATTGCTTTTTCTCCCATGATCCTCGAGAAACACTGCTGTTCACGGTATGCGTGCAGCATGTCCTGGAGTCACTTGGTGTGGAGCATGTACAGCTCCAAATCCCAGGTTTTAACTGTCTGCCACCATGGTTACTGCCGAGGGCTAGGGTGATTTTAGATTTAGATTTAGTGCTGTACAGGAGAGAGAACACTCCTGCATGTTTTTAATACTTTTATTTTCTGCCATTTTAAATGGGCACCACAATTTTACAGCTGTCTTCGCGGGTGGGTTGAAACAATTCATTGGTTGCTATGTCTCTTCGCGGGTGGGTTGAAACAATTCATTGGTTGCTATGTTGTTTTCCCTGGTCATGTCCTTAAGGTCCAACTGCCTTGAGACTTCACTATATTCGACGCAGAACTCCATTTGTGTATTCAATCTGTGGGCAGTGGAGCAGATGTTTTTTTTTTTTTTAATGCTAAATTCCTTGTCTGTTCTGCCTCCCTGAGTGCCTTTTACTCTGTGCTGGGTACCAAGGCCCATGGATCTTGCAGGGAATCAAAGAGCAGATGTAGCAGTCAAGGGGATGTGTAACAATCCTCAGTTGTTTGCATGCGTCTATGGGAAGGTGAGTGGCTGGAAGTGACTGATAATCGGCTCTGTCTATTAAAGCCAATTACACAGCTGTGGAATACTTCCTTTTGGCTACAAAGCTGGGATGATGTCCTCCTTATTTATCTTCACATAGGCCACAGCTCTGTGACACATGGCTTCTTGCTCTAGTGTGAGGCCCCTCCAATGTGTGGTGCTTGTAGTGTCCAGGGCACAGTGGATTTGCCAATGGATCTGCCCTCTATGTTAATCAACGTGCAAATGAATGTGGTTTGAGTTTTAAAGTTTTATGAACTATCCAGCATTTTTCTCATGATTGTAGCGAGATAGTTATGGTTTTGTGTGTAAACTGGGTGACTGGCTCATAAATGATTATTAAGTGGTCAGCCAGCGACTTCTTCCTGTGCCATTCTTTTAGCTCCTTTGTCATTTTACTTGGTTTTAAGCTCATGTGTAGTTGCTTTAGAGATTTTACCCACATTTGTTTAATTTAAACAAACACACGCGCGCTAGTCAGCGAGCTCTGCTGAATAAGATTTAAACTACAAATAGACAAACGACAAACAATAAAAAGGGTATTTACAGATGAGGAATGACAAAAAAGGTGAGAACAAATGAAAAGATACTGGACAATTCGGAAAGAAAACCTATTGGAGATGATGACCAGAAAATAATTGGCTGAAGTGATAGAAGAAGAAGAAGAAGAAGAAGAAGAAGAAGAAGAAGTTGTTACTTATTATTTCACTTAACAAAATAAATTTATGTGAAATGGTAAACAAAGAAGACATGAATTTAAAAAGTAAGAAAAAGAACCAGTTTAAAACATCAAACAAATGTACCTAGAATAATAATGAATATCTAGAAATTTTAATTAGGTATGTTGAAAATACTCAGATAGCACATTGTGTATAGCTTATTCTCCAAAAATGGTACTTTGGAAACTAGTTTTATTACAAATGAATGGATGTGACCTGAAAGGTTCTTTAATTTGTGATGTAACAAAAGTCTTCATTTTTCAGAAAATTAAAAGTGAAACTGAGAAAAATTGAAAAAAAAAAATGTATTGCATTATTTTGACCGCTCTCTACAGCCGCCAAGTTCCATAAAGATAATTTATTTACACTTGGGAAAATTCCCTTGTAAGTTGACTATATCATTTTGTTTTCTTGCTCACACCACATACTACTGTCCTACTTTGAAACTGTCATTAGTCTGCTATGTGCAGATTGCTTAACCTTCACTCAACAACTTGAAATGCCATGAAATGTTGTATGACTTCTGGCCTTTTTGACCCATCTCATTTTTTTGTACAGTGTTTTGTTTTCATTGTTTTGTAAAATAATGAAGTACAATTTTTTTTAAATATGAAGAGATCTAGGTAAAGTCATACTGTTACAAAATAAATACTCAGAAAATAAGTAAATGACTAGGTTCAACTAGGCTAAGATAGGTAATATTTTCTTCAGTCTTCTTGTCATTTATTCTGACTCACACTGAAAGCACAACCATTTAGTTTTCTCATGTTGCCTACAAATGAACAAGACACAGGTCTTGCAAATATTGTGTGTTTCTGTCATTCATTTACTGATACCACCTCTTTCTGGTTCCTGGTTGGCACTGGTGTGAGGGGGGGGGGGGGGGGGATCAAATTGTCAGGGTCTGGGATCCCCATAACTGCTATTATTTCAGTTTGTAGATTTCTGGGTAGCCCTTAGTTGGTCACCCTCAGCTTCATGAAGGAATTCGCCAATGAGAATGCCAATAATGTCAGAAAGTCGGATCGACTGTACTTGCAACAGCATTGTTATTCAGCTGATGCAGTACAAAGGTGTTTATTCCAGCAGTGTCCAGTACTCTGTAGAATTAGCACATTGACCTCTTCTGGTACCTCCTTCTCTTGAATAGATGGGACACAACTTGTCGAAAACATAAACCCCACCTATTGTGGAGTTGTAAAATTCAACATCAGGTTTTTGCATGTCTGGCTTCACAGTTCCAGTATTGTACAGTGCAAATAGTAGACTTACGCATTTTGTTTTTTGTCTTGTGGTATGAAAATACATCTTGTCAGGCTGATAAAGGAAACATGAAGCTCCAAATTGCCCACCTTCAGTTGCATTGAGAGGTGGAGGAATTTCATACTTGTTTCTTCATGTGATGTCAAACATGGTATTCTGCCATTTACAGAGCTCCTCACAAAGTTCTGGAGATGAAAACCAGTTGTTACATGTGATATAATGATTTGTTAGATTCAGAGGTTCTGTCTCTTAAACATTCTAGGTAGGTAATATCAAACCTTGGCGAGTTTTTGTTGCTTTTCATATGTAAACGATACCTTCAAAAAAAGAAGGATCTTGTGGAGCAATAAAATTTTCATTTTGAGTTTGTCAGGTTCTGCTGTTGTGTACATTTTGAAGCAAAACTCCTTGGAAATTTAAAAGTTTTTTTTCCTTTCTTCTTGGGCTGATTTTGAGTTGAATCTCATGCGGAAAAAGTAGAAATACATTTTTTACATTACTGCCCATAAAATTGGTGGTCCAAAGATATGAGAAAACATGTCTGACTCATTCAGATTTGAATTCCCTGTAATGCTGCTAAAGTATAGAAGGTGTAGTAATGCTTTCACTTCAATAGCATTTGTAGGTCCAATAGACCACTGGTCAGGCCTGTATTGGGCTTCTTTGCAATTTATTTGTTCATTCGTGAATTGAACAATCATGTCAACTATTGCTTGTTTGATGTACAAGGAAAACAATTTTACCTCTTCTACCAGGTTGTGAACATTTCCTTTGGTGGCAGAGAAGTCTGTAATGATGATCCTGAAAGGGACTCTGATGTTTCCGGACAGCAAAAGATCACTATCAATCCAGATAGTTTCTTCATCTTTGCCCAGCTCATAAGCTTCTGATGCTAAGGCTGAAGATTCTTGTTGACTAAAATGATCATCCAACATCACATCATCATCAGGAAGAACTTTGAAGAAGTCTGCTTCATTGCTGTCATTTTGTATCATTATTTTCATCTTCATTTTCAGATACTTTTTGAGAAAAGTGTTCCTTGCCATCATCAAAATCGGCGTTGGTCAGTCTTCATGGATTTCTCCTTGAATTTCCTCATTGATCAGGAAATGTGAGTGGTTCACCACAGCTGCAAAAAATGTAGGAATTCTATCTCAGAAAGGAAAATCACAGATTCATTTAATTTTTTAAAAAAGAAATTGCCTATGAATGGAAACTAGTAGAACATATCATACAATGTGGTGTCATGTTGACACTGCGTGAGTTTTCTTTCACTATTTGCGAACAATAAAAAGTCACTCGCCTCTGACAAGGGTCCCACCGGATCTACATCTGCGGTCAGAATTGATGGCAAGCTACTCAAAGCTGTAAGTCATTCACAGCACCTACCACTGACATAGGTGTGGTTTTGTCTATCTTGGGTTAGTTTGATCCCTCACATTGTTGAGGGACGTTTCAGTGGATTGCAGTGCTGTTTGGTTTGCATTTTGTAGGTTGAGTAGAATTACTTTAACTGTAATATCTTCAATATTTGTTGTAGCTGCTTTGATTTCCTGAACAGTTACTATTTGTAGGTTGTCTTGAATTTGTAGAAGCCCTGTATATTTACACTAAAATAAGATTTGTTCGTTTGAATGAAACATTGTGTTTGCACATGCTGACATTAGGTTTGTACTAAGAAAAGCAACAGAAATGGTGGTATTGTGGGTTCCTGCCTGATTAACAACATGAGATTTGTTAACCTATCTGAGAGTCTAAGCAAGTTATAGTGAGTATTTTTGTATGTATGTTGTGTATTTACTGAAAAATTGAGTTTCTTGGTTAATGTATATAAGAAACAATACTGTAATAATGTTTAAGTTAAATGAAATGTGGTAGGGTCTTTAACTAGCAGTCTTACTACTTTAATATTTAACTGATTTTTGTGCAGTTACTATAAATTTTATATTGTCATGCAGTGGCAGTAATTAGTTAATTTAATTAGTGTAAAATATTGCATTGCTATACATAATGCAGAGCACAATTGCTAAATTATCTGCAATGTAAAAAAGCAGTTATGTTGTTTCAGTGTACACCAACAGTGTATCCTGCTGAACCATTTGATCCAAAGGCCGATGCAGAAATATTAAGGAAAGCAATGAAGGGATTTGGCACGGATGAGCAGGCCATAATTGATATAGTAACTAGACGGAGCATAGTACAGCGAATTGAAATAGCGGACACTTATAAAACAATGTATGGGAAGGTAAGCAAATTTGGTGAGAGCTTCGAAAATCATGCCATTTCAAATTACTACAGGTTTTCGTGTATGCACTTGTGTACAATGTAGTATATAAATGTGTAACTACCTTATATTGATGCAAATTTAAGTGCTTCAAAGCACTTGAGAATCTTTGGACAAAAATTGATATTTATTTTTGAGATGCTGCTCACTCAGATATACCACACCATTCCGAAAAAACATGGTAGCAAGGAGAAATTTTCTCAGGCTGAAAGCGAACAACTTCGCATTTTAGATCAAAAGTGCTCTTGTTTTTAAACGTTGCCCCCAATTTTTTTAATACAGTCAGAACAACATTTTTACAGTGAGTAGATTTGTCTTCTAAACAAATGGAAGTTCGGAGATGGATCTTCCAACATTTTGTACTTAAAATCCATCAGTTCTCCCCATTGGAAAAGCACCTTCATGGCCAGGTGTGTTTTCCTGAATATAATGTAATTTTTTACTATTTTTACTGTATTCGCTACTAGGTAATCATTAAGAATAATTCGTTCTACATCCCATGAAACTCTGACCATAATCTTCCTGATAAAATAAATCACCTTCACCAATTTGTATTTTTATTATTACAGGGCACCTGCTTTTGCTCACACTGTCATTGCTGATGTACAACACTTTCCTCTTCAATGATTATGAATTAGCTATTTCATATGTCTATAATCGTCAGTCATGATATTTTCACATGTGGTGGCAGTTCTGGGATGACCTTCACGTTGGTAATCTTGTAGAAAAGTACGGTGGTTTTTGTACTTGATAACCTTTTTCTTACCTTTTGATAATCAAATACTAGACTCTGTATGAACCTTCATTGAGTTTAGATGCATTTTCATGGGTGATAAACCATCCAAAACAGACATTTTATGACACAATAAGTACCAGTTTATCCATTTGAAGACAGTACACACGCTGTACAAATATTATGCAGATGAACTTATTCTTGTGCAAAGATACCAACATAACAAAAAGCAAAATGTCACTGAAGTCAACCCTATATCTACACAATGCCAAAAATTTTTCTCCTTGCCCTTTTATGTCTATTCATAACATTATCCACAACTCCTCCTGCTTAGAACATATTGGGCAGTGCTATAGATACTAGCATGGCTCCTTAATTTGCTAATCTGTTCATGAGCCATCTTGAGGAATCCTTCCTAAATATCCAAAATCCTAAA
Source organism: Schistocerca gregaria (assembly GCF_023897955.1). Lineage (NCBI taxonomy): Eukaryota > Metazoa > Arthropoda > Insecta > Orthoptera > Acrididae > Schistocerca > Schistocerca gregaria. The sequence goes on from NC_064931.1 coordinate 728,037,132, forward strand.
CCCATTGTCTAGCTTAGATTCATGTATAGTATATTTATTACATGGATCCGGGGTCAGGAGACGTTGTTCCCATTACTTGAATCTTAGCACCATTCGAACAGTGTTTTTCATTTGGTTGCTTTGTGCACAGTGAACCACTTTCCCAGATGTCGACTTCCATCTGTGGTAGTGCAGTAAGAAACTCTGATTGTATTAAGCCAACCAACAGTACTTCCATTTTGTCAGGTACCCTTGCATAAAAGTGTTTCACATTTTAACTGTCCGTGGAAGGTATATCTAAGGAACAAACACTCTTCTGAAATCCTGAAGATCTTAGAAGACATACTCTCTTAACCTAAATTTCCCATGGCTTATCACCCATGGTCTTAATATTCTATCTACACTAGCTAACCACTTACAAGGAGCATTCCCCTCATTGCAAACTATTATTGTGAACTGGAACAACTCAATCACATCCTGTCTTGTTGGCTTAGAGTACCTTTCATCAGAGTGGGTGATGAAGTGTCCTCGACTAAATCCTTCCAGTATCCCCATAATGGTATTCCACGATCTACCTGCCCTACCAGTGTTCTGTCTCACTCCTTCCAATCCCTTGGTACATGATCATATTTGGTAAAAACCCACAGTAAGGCCTTTTCAATATGTTCACCTAGCACATTATTCCAGTCCTCTCACCAGGACATTGAATTGCTATTGTAATTTACAGAGTGGCATTAAAAAGAATTTAAAAAAATAGAGATGGTTTATAACAACACATTTCAGCAACCTCTTTACAGTACTGTGAGGAACTCATATGCAGTGTAAACAAAGTGTTCCAAAGTCAAACCTTTCAACTTGAAAATGAAAATCTATAGCTTTACTCACACTTTCCAGTTCTGTGGGAATCCTGTTGAAAATGGACATTCAGAAGACTGCATATTTTTTTGTACAATGGTTAAGGAACTGTTATCCAATTGCAAATAATAATTTCTTTATAGCCTTCACTGAGAGACTGTCATAGTTCATTTTGGAAGAGTCCATACTCGAACACAATTCACATGAAGGACTACATGTACATATATGGCAAAGCTCCAATTATGTGTTGCCTGATTGGTAGGGCATGAAAAAACTGACACACAAGGTAATTTCAACTGCCCTTTTCTAGGCAAGGAATGTTCTTTGTAAATGCATAATTGTCACAAATATGATACCAATAAGAGAAAATGAGTTTTCACATTTCAGCGACAGTGAAAATTATTCTTATAGTAATGATAGCCACACTTGGTTTATGAACAAGATCCTGAATGTGATATTTCCAAGCATGGACCTACATAGATAAAAGAAAAATAGAATTTAAAATTTTGAGTTTCACTGGTTAATTGATCATTCCATGATGATAGTTTGGCTTTAATGAGACTTTTATCTTGGAAACTATGCATTAAGTTTGCTGTAGTCAAATCACATTTTGTTTCCTGTAAGCTAAGAGCTGATACTACCCACTGTCCTAATATAGGAACCTGGTTGCAACCAGTACAATGCTTTCAATAATTGTAATTGGTATCATTATTGGTCAGTTGTCTGTGAGTTTTGAATTGCATATCCAGGTGCAGACTTGACCACCCAGTTGCAGTGCACACTTCTCTGGAAAGAAAACCAATTCAGAATCCTGTCTGCCTGTGCACCTCTTTGCTTCCTCCCTCCACTGTGCAAGGCAAGATTTTTTGCATATACTAAGAAAAACCTGTCCTTCCTTAAATGTATGTTTGAGTCTCCCAGTCCCAGTCTTCAGTATTCTATCTCCCCTGCACTTCTGCCACTTACTGTGGCACCTGTCCTGCTCTTATCTATGTGCTGTCACAAGCTTCATACCTTTCTGTACACTGTCTGTTTTGTAGGGCTAATGTACACGTATCCCTATCCTGTGACTTTCTCACATCTACCCCTGTTTAAGTGCTTTCTTAACTACACCTGAATCAGAATTAACAAAGTGATTAATAAGGAAGCACTGTTAAGAGTGGAAGGGAGCAATGATATCAGTTCACCGGTGTGTGTGCATGGAGTATGGCTCAGGCTGCAACAGCAGTGTAGCTCTGTACTGACTGTCTTCATCCACCCTCTGTTAACATGCAATACTGAGTTTGCTTTACAGGACCATATCATCATTTCACTTGAGGAACATTCCTGTGCATAAAATTACACTGCTTTTCTGTTATTTGTATAGCTCGTGGAAAGCAACAAGATATGCACTGTGTTTTACAATAATCAGAATGATTCATGTTTATTGGTGTATTTGATATGAAAGGAATGCTAAAATTTATATGAATCCTTGATGTAATTATAGTAACTAAATACATTAAAATAATATAAACTGTTAAGGTACTTACCAACCACTTTAGTGTGCATGTAGTATAGCATACTTCTGCAGAGGGGCGTACATTAACGTGAGATGAGATTGTGTGCAAGTGTGGTAGACATTACTCACTCTAGATGTGAAACCCGAACCATGTCTACAAGCAATGGAGAACACGAATTACAGCAAAGTGTAAAAACCACTTACTGTATTTACTCGAATCTAAACCGCACCTGAAAAATGAGACTCGAAATCCAGGGGAAAAAAAATTCCCAAATCTAAGCCGCACCTGAAATTTGAGACTCGAAATTCAAGGGGGGGCTGGGGGGCACAGCCTGGGGGATGTTTCCAGAATGAGATTTTCATTCTGCAGCAGTGTGTGCGCTGTGGCTAAGCCATGTCTCCACAGTATCTTTTCTTTCAGGAGTGCTAGTTCTGCAAGGTTCGCAGGAGAGCTTCTGTAAAGTTTGGAAGGTAGGAGACGAGGTACTGGCAGAAGTAAAGCTGTGAGTAACGGGCGTGAGTCATGCTTCGGTAGCTCAGATGGTAGAGCACTTGCCCGCGAAAGACAAAGGTCCTGAGCTCGAGTCTTGGTCGGGCACAGTTTTAATCTGCCAGGAAGTTACATGGCATAATGTTTACATTCTTATACCTTTTCTTTTAATTTATTTACTGACGCAAAGGTTTCGGTGCCAGTATTTATGTTTGTGCCTGCAAAGCATGCCTGTGTAGTGCTACATATATTCGATGGCAGAAGTTAGTTGTGGCGGCACCTACCAACATTTTTCAGAACTTCCGCTTACTTTGCAGTCGATTCTAAGCCGCAAGCGGTTTTTTGGATTACAAAAACCGAGAAAAAAGTGTGGCTTAGATTTGAGTAAATATGGTAGTCAAGTCACTTCCTTCCTTGGCACTGTTATGTGCTACAGTCCACGGGAGACACACTGAACTGCCTAAGGGTATAATTATGTTTTAGATATTACTTTCTATACTCACTCCAATTTATCAATCTTTTCTGATGGAATGACTGGTTTTTATCTACGTTTCATCAAGCCACATTTGTCTTCAGATGGTATATTAACAATGTCGCTTAAAAATAGATAATGCCATACAATGGTATCTCTTCTTTTCATTACAATTTTGTGTCCGTTTGGTGTTCTGTTCCTGAAACTGAGGGCTCACTCTTAATACCAAAGTTTTCACTGCCTCTGAATAATTTTGCCTGGTGAAGAGTAACACAGTTTTTTTAATGGTCAGATGTTCTCTTCTCTCATAATATGCACGTATGTGGTGAGAAACAGCATCTTTTTAGGTTTCATCAAAGTCTGTTACTCATTGTCCTATCTCACTCTTTTTACTTGGTGCCTGTAACCAAGATGAACCAGTCCCTTATTGTTCTCCACAGTATTTTTTCCTCACAAACTTTCGTAGTGTGTTTAAATGCATCTACAATTCTTTAGACTGCACTCATTAGAGGCAGTAGAGTCAAACTATTTTCTCTCTTCTTCTCAAAATAATCCCGCACCAAGCACAAGTGCCTGACTATGCGAAAAGTGAACAGGTCACTGAACATTACATTTAACAGCCACACTGTCCTGCACACTTCAGCTACAAGCTTCAGACATTGCTGTTGTAGCAAGTTTACTTTGCACCACAGAGTGTGCCCAACAAAAGTAGGTCACAACTGTTAGGTTACCAGCTGCAAGTGTTTTCTGCAACTGGATAGTAAGTGCTACCTGCTGTAACAGAGTGATTTAACAATGCTGCACATGAAGTGCAAAGAAGCACATTTGCTGGCTGTTGCTATGGTAACAGCTCTTCAAACAGCTACATGTTTGTAATTCTGATCTAGGTATACTTTCTTCTGTCCCATTCCCCCACCCCCTCTCCCATGCAATTCTGAATGTTAAGTTTGAGATATTCTTGTCAGCAACTGGGTCTGGGCTTCTCTTGAGCTTTTACTGAACCCCATCCCTTCCCACCTGTTTAGTGTTAATTTAACCTGTTTGGTCCAAGAAATAGCTGTAGCATTGTATGTGTAAAGAAGACCACTCATCAAAAAGCAAAAGCATTGTCGTCTACAGGTGCACACAAAAAAGGACAGAAAATTGACTAGTTTCCAGGATAATCCTATCTTGAGCTGGAGTACAAATATACACATGCACAGTGCCTGGAGTGCAGTTTGGCAGGTGAACTTTGTTAGGGTGGGGTTTGTGTTGGATGGTTGCGGTAAAGGGGGGGGGGGGGAGGGAGGGAGGGAGGGAGGGAGAGAGGGAGAGAGGGAGAGAGAGAGGGGGGCTGACTGTGTTACTTGGTAAGTGAAGACATATTGTAAGGAATTGAATATTGAATTGCAAATAACAAATGTGGTATAGCAGAGTGTTACTAGTTAAATAGCTGCTTCACAAAATGTGGACATTATCTGAGTAGCTTTAAGAGATGACTCACTCGTGTAGATGAAATTGGTCATACCAATCTAGATGCGGATTGAAGTCCATCATTGCCAGTTAGTTTAAACATGTCTAGTAATAAGACAATTGTTGCAGTCCACTCTGGTTGACACACATCCAATCCCTTTGCATCTTGCTTAGCATCTGTCTTTGATTCTGTACTTTGTTATGTGGTAAAATGTAGTGCTTTTTAACATTTCACAACACTTGGTCGTTACAAATACTGGGTGGCAATATGAAATTAAAGCTATTGATGGATGGCCAGTGTGGGCTGTAATCAGCGTATGGAAGTGAAGCTTGGTAGATATGCTAATTCGTTAATGCGGAAACTGTTTCTGCTGGAAAAATATTAGTTCCAATTTTGGCTGCCAGGTGCAAATCTGGCACTGTACACTTTCTATGATGGTACAACATCCACTCTGTCATTTGAGAAGCCATTGTGGTTAATAATAAAATCACAATATGCCTTTTTTTTCTTTTGTTTGACCTTTTCTGCCCATGTCTGGTTCGTAATCCATTACAGATAGAAACATTTCTGTACATCTTTCTTGCATTAATAGCGCCAAATTTGCACCTGGTGGCCAAGAACAGAACTAATTTTTTTCCAACATAAATCGGTTCCACATTAAGGCACTAGCATATCTACCAGGCTTTGCTGCCGTACAATAATTGCAGCCATACAATAATTGCAGCTAACTTTGGAGCTTGTAAGTAGCTGAACCTTAATTGTAACCACCCAGCATAATCTCTATGTCCTTGTTTACAGATGAGACAAAATAGTAATTTTTTCTTCATTTGTGGGATGTATAAATCTTTGTTTAGTAGTACATAAGTAGTAATTTTTTAATTTTTTGTGAATACTTCTAATGCTCTTCCACAGGATTTAATATCAAATTTAAAAAGTGAACTGAGTGGGAATTTTGAGAATGTCATTATTGGGCTGATGACGCCTCTGCCGCAGTTTTATGCTAAGGAATTGAATGATGCAGTCAGAGGCCTGGGGACAGATGAGGAAGCTATTATTGAGATAATGTGCACACTAAGCAACTATGGAATTCGTGCAATTTGTTCAGTCTATGAGAAAAGTAAGTGTAATTATTCAATTAAATATAGCAATACTGGAAAATAATCATCAGCCCAAACAACACACGTCAATTGTATATTATTGTTGTTGCACATTTTTGTTTTAAACTGTTGGTAAATGAGTGACTTGGTCCTAAATCTATTTATTTACTTTGATCCAACATCAACTGATTACAAAAAAGGTTTTTGTTCGAGTCTTCTGGATAAGTCAGAGCCTTACTTACTAGGGTTACATATTTTTGGCTGGCACTTTTATCTACACAACTTTTTCTAAATATAGTTGAGAGAACAGAGTTACATATATGGACTATACATAAAAAAATTGATATTTCCATCCTTAGATTAAGGAATCTACAGTTTGTGACACAGTATTCATATCTGACACTCAAGTATTTACAGTTTATGACACAGTCTAAGATCTGAGATTACATATATTTTTAGATAGATGGTCTTCCATCATACGAGTTTACTAAATCTAGAAACTCATATATTGAATATACATGATTGTTTAGCAGCCATAATTTTAATTTCGTTTTTAGTTTTGTAATGGGCAATTTGGAGATACTAGGATGGAAGCAATTCAGTAGTTCTATGCCTGCATAGTGAGGGCTTTTCTCATAGTGTTGTTCTATGAGAGATGATGTGCGATCTCTCTCTACCTCTAGTGTTGTGATCGTGTATTTCTTTATTAAGTGTTTTGTTACTGTTTACTGCCATAATGATTATCTACAGCACATACAGATTATGAACAGTTAGTATTTTAAATTCTTTAAACAAATTTCTGCAGGACTCCCTGGCAGAGTTCTTTCTCATAATTGTAAGTGCCTTCTTTTGTAAGATAAGTACACTTTTCATATTACCTTTACTGCTGGATCCCCATACCTCTATCCCATAGCTTAGATGGGATTCAAATAGTGCAAAATATATTTACCTCAGAGTGGTGATGTTACAAAAAGTTTTCAGCTTTCTTAGGACATATATGGTAGTACTTAGCTTTTTGCAAATATCATTCACATGATCAGACCAGTTCAACTCCGCATCAAGTGTCAGGCAAAGAAATTTGGTTGAGTATTGTTTTTTTTTAATGTATTCGTCACCCATTAAGATTTGGTTTTCGTGAGTTTTTTGCCTCCCAAGATCAGATTCAATATAGACAGATTTGTGTTTAATTCTAGTTTGTTTTCATTAAAATACTGCAGAATTAAACCTGCTGCAGTATTGGATTCCACTTCGAGCTGCGAATAGCTTGGGTTGAAGCATATTAACGTGGTATCGTCTGCATATAAGATAGCTGTTGCATGGTTTGTTATCGAGGGGAGGGGGGGGGGGGGGGTAGGGAGGAGAGGAATATCGTGGTTGATTATAGCAGCTCATTATGTTACACCTGAAAGTAAGTGTACAAGAAATTTCATATGTTCTGCCTTCTAAAAAAAATTTCATTTATTAACTTGTTGTAGGAACATTCTTGTAGAATGTAAATACTTTGGATTAAAGGAGACCACTAGCTGAAAAGCTGAAGTATTGAGTTGTTGACAGGTACACAATGTTGGTCCATCTGGCACCATGTAGTGGGCATAGTAGGAATGACAATATGCTGGCTGTGGTTTGAATTACACAATACGGCATCCAGACTGTTCAGTGTGCATGACTGAACAAGTTTGCCAGTCAACAGTTGTGACACTGTTAGTTAGGTAACCCCATCCACCATGGCAATGTCGTACCACATAGGACAATTAAAAATTTATTTTCCATATCCAGAGGCCAAAAACCACATCAAAAGCAAAATGAGATTGCTTTCTGATTGTTGTGAGACTGACGTAAGAAGTGTTCAACATGGTATTCATTGTTTTCTGCCATAAGGTGAAACCAGTAAACAACATGTTCCACAGTGGATCAGAGGGCCTTGAGGGTCATATTCACAATGTCTTACACACTGTGTGCCTTCAATACAGCTACATTCCTTCTACATGGTTACTCTGCAATTCACACTTACGTGCCTGGCAGAGTGTTCATCGAACGATTTTCATACTGCTTCTCTACCATTCCACTCTCGAATGACGCGTGGGAAAAGAAAAACCTAAATCTTTCTGTTCCAGCTCTGATTTCTCTTATTTTATTATGATGATCATTTCTCCCTAACTAGTTGGGCCTCAAGAAAATATTTTTGCATTCAGAAGAGAAAGTTGGCAATTGAAATTTCGTAAATAGATCTCGCCGCAAAGAAAACCGCCTTTGTTTTCGTGACTGCCACCTCAACTCGCATATCATATCAGTGACACTCTCACCCCTATTGCACGATAACACGAAATGAGCTGTCCTCCTTTGCACTTTTTTGATGTCCTCCATCAATCCTACCTGGTAAGGATCCCATACCGCACAGCAATATTCCAGCAAAGGATGGACCGGGGTAATGTAGGTTGTCTCTTTAGTGGGTTTGTCGCATCTTCTAAGTGTTCTGCCAACAAAGTGCAGTCTTTGTTTCTCCTTCCCCACAATATTATCTATGTAGTCTTTCCAATTTAAGTTGCTCGTAATTGTAATTCCTAGGTATTTAGTCGAATTGACAGCAATTATATTTGTGCGATTTATCGTATACCCAAAATTTATTGGATTTCTTTTAGTACCCATGTGGATGACATCGCACTTTCCTTTGTTTAGTGCTAATTGCCACTTTTCGCACAATACAGAAATTCCCTCTAGATCATTTTGTAATTGCAATTGATCGTCTGATGATTTCACTATACAGTAAATTACAGCGTCAACTGCAAAAAATCTAAGGGGGCTGCTTAGATCATCACCTGGATTATTTATATAAATCAGGATCAGCAGAGGGCCTATGACACTACCTTTCGGAATGCCACATATCACTTCTGTTCTACTTGATGATTTACCGTCTGTCACTACAAACTGTGACCCCTCTGAGAGGAAATCGTGAATCCAGTCACGCAACTGAGATGATACTCCATATGCATGCAATTTGATTAATAGTCGCTTGTGAGGAACAGTATCGAAAGCCTTCTGGAAATATGGAATCAATCTGAGATCCCTTGTCAACAGCACTCATTACTTCGTGGGAGCTAGCTGTGTTGCACAAGAATGATATTTCCTGAACCCATGTTGGTTATGTATCAACAACTTATTTTCTTCAAGGTGATTCATAATGTTCGAATAGAGTATATGCTTCAAAATCCTACTGAAAACTGTCAGTGATATGGGTCTGTAATTCAGTGGGTTACTCCTATTTCCTTTCTTGAATAATGGTGTGACCAGTCACTGTTCTTGTAAAAGAGCTTCACCAGCAGCGGGTGATCCTTCGGAGACAGTCCTGCTGGGAGTCTTGGATGCAATCTGGGGAATAGTTGTGTGCCAGACTTGGGTTGGTGTGCAAATTATGATGCTTAGAGCACTATCCATTGGTAAAATTTTCATTAAATTTTGTTTTGTTCCATGATGTTTCCACCTCTGTCAATAATATGCTATTGAAATTTGATGTCAATCTGCACAGTGGTTCTCTTTCTACAGCATTTTTAAACTGGAAGTTTAATTGTGAACACTCTCTCTCTCTCTCTCTCTCTCTCTCTCTCTCTCTCTCTCTCTCTCTCTCTCTTGTCGAGTGAACTGGCAAACATACAGTATGAACACTGTTTTATGTGCTTTACCTGATACATTAGTGTTCAGTGTGGGAATAATGTCCATCAAGAATCAGGAGGATAGGGTCATCTGATGATTGCTTTAGTGTTCACAAAATGATCAAACCACTAAGTAAAGTATGAGCCTGCATTCAGCCACTTGGATGTCATGCTGTTATTGATCCTTCAGCTGCGCCATCAGTCAATTTAGATTAGATTAATACTTGTTCCATAGATCATGAATACGACACTTCGTAATGATGTGGAACGTGTCAGGTTAATGAAAGATGTCTGTACAAGATATTACATTACACAAAATATTGCATGACTCTAATGCTTAAGCTAGTTTTTTCCCCTCCCTTAATTTATATCTAAAAATTCAGCCAATGAGTAGGAGGAGTTGTCATCTAGAAATTCTTTTAATTTATTTTTAAATGTTGGTTGACTGTCAGGCTTTTGATGCTGTTTGGCAGGTGACCAAAGACTTTTGTGGCAGCATAATTTACCCCTTTTTGTGCCAAAGTCAGATTTAACCCTGCATAGTGAAGATCATCCTTTCTCCTGGTGTTATAGCTATGCACACTGCTATTACTTTTGAACTGGGTTGGATTATTAACAACAAATTTCATAAGTGAATATATATATTGTGAGGTTACTGTGAGGATACCTAGATCCTTAAATAGATGTCTGCAGGATGACCGTGGGTGGGCTCCAGCAATTATTCTGATTACACGTTTTTGAGCAATGAATACTTTTCTACTCAACGATGAATTACCCCAGAATATGATGCCATACGAAAGCAGTGAATGAAAGTAGGCATAGTAAGCTAATTTACTGAGATTCTTATCACCAAAATTTGCAATAACCCTAAGAGCATACGTAGCTGAACTCGGACGTTTCAGCAGACCATCAATGTGTTGCTTCCAGTTTAACCTCTCATCAATGGACACACCTAAAATTTTTGAAAATTATTGAAAATATTCCCAATTTCTGATTGTTTGTTAGTACACTTGTCATTCAGTTTTATTGCACTAAAGTCTTCCTGTGGTCATGGTTGCCCTGTTTCCCTTTCAATAATATTCCAAATTGCTTTAATTTTGTTATCACAATTACTGATCTCGGACATGATACACAAACTTCTGGACTTTTTAATAACTTTTCTTAGTAGCGCACAATAGTTTTTATAATATTGAACAATTTTGGGGTCAGTACTCCCTCTTGCTGTTAGATACAGTTCTCTTTTACGGTTGCAAGATAGTCTTATTCCTTTAGTTAGCCAAGGTTTTTTATATGTTTTCTTGGAATTATGTTTAACTATTTTCTTGGGAAAACAATTTTCAAATACCCTTAAAAATGTATCATGAAATAAGTTATATTTCAAGTTTGCATCGGGTTCCATACACACTTCATCCCAGTCTAACTGCTTTAGGCTTTCCCTAAAGTTTGCAGTATTTACATTGTTAATTGAACGCACTGCTTTGAACTTCTGATTTGATATACTGCATGGAGCTATGTCATGTACTGTAACTAGCTGTGCACTATGATCTGAAAGATCATTCTCAACAGGATAAGCATTTATGTCCTTAAACTTATCTTGGTGTATAAAAAAAGTTATCAATGTCCTGCTGTTCTTTGTTATCCGAGTAGGAAAATAAATGACGGAGCTCAAATTGAAAGAACTGAGTAATACTAAAAGGCCGTTCTTCCTATTACACATTGAAATCCCCACAAATGATAATTTGCTTCCCCCTGTCTGACAGATAGCACAACAAAGCATCCAAGTTTTCTAGAAATAGCTGAGGGGGACCTATACACTGTTACAATTATGAAAGTGCCACCATTTAGTTTTAGTTCAGTGGCACATGCTTCCATATGTTGCTGTACACAAAATTTTTTAGTTTCTAAATTTTTTGCGCTGTGGAAGCTTTTGACATATATGGCTTCATATTCTTCCTTGGGAAATGGTTAGTGGCAGAAAATAATGGCCAGCTGCTTTCATACAAGCCACAACTGTGATGAGATTTCTCCTTTCTGCTGATGTCAAGGCAACAACTTGTCTCTTCCCTTACATAACAATAACCTTGCTGAACAGATGTCACCTCAGTTTCAGCAACATTGAAGGCTCAGTGTGCATTATGGTTGACTTCAGGTAGTGTCGATTCACAAATATCAAAAACATCTCACCACATTTTGTGGTGTAAAAGTGCTGCTGTGAGACCCTGAGTAGTTCTCATTGGCAAACTGTAATGTCTCTTAAAGGAAAACTTGGAGCCATTTCTTTCCTGCTGAAACTTTTCTGAACTGAAGGGACTCCTTGGCCTATTCATTGTAGGTAACTGGAAGGCCATAAGACCATGCTTCGTATGTCCTTACATTTAACAGTATGAAATAATTCTTGCATTGCAAGGCAGTATTTAATAAGATCATCTTCAGTTGAGGTGACAAAACAGGCCTACCAAAATGAACCTCCATTAACTCCTCAGATGTAAGAATTTTATTCTTAAAGTGCCTTTCCAGCCTGTGTTTTGGTCACCAAAAAGTTTTAAGGCTTTTAAGGGCTCGATCTTGCTGTTCATCACACATGTAATGGCACAAACCATGGCTTCTTTATCTCAGGTTTCCTTCTAGGTGCCAATGCCACCTACACAGAGTACGTGCAGTAATTAGGAATAGTCGCCATAACACTTAAACTGTTCTAATTTTATTTGATATATTATTTTTTATAAATACTATGAATCTAGTTCTTTGAATATGGTGGAATATTCATTATTTTATGAATGAAATGCTGCCAGAGTGAGAAGGTCCAGAAAACTTGCCTAGTTTCCACTTGCAGGACCATTCAAAGACTGCCCATTCATGGTACTTAAATAAAATAAAAGTAAATGCAAGTTTTATTATTTTCATATTGTGTGGACCAATTATCTTTGAAGCTGACACCAACGCAATGGGACAACAGTCATAAACCTTATGAGTTAGTTAAACAAGACTATTACTAAGTATAGTTTCATCACCACGAATTTATGCTTATTGCGTGTCACCATTAGAAATGGTCACATAGTCAGTTATTGTTTTGTAGTGATGAAGTTTCTTGGGTGTATGGATAGATGACACACTTAAATAGGTTATTTACAGGTGAAAGGTAATAAATAGTCTATGTAGCTTGTACTACACATTTGATGAACTGAGTACTTTGTTTCTTGTTGCAGAAGTGCTCGTTCTGTTCTGTAAAAGGCTTAGAGTACCAGATGCAAACAGTGTGCACTTTATACATAATGATATGTGAACAAGTACTCTATGCAGTATCTATTTTTCATATTAACATAATCACTGTTTCTCTCATAGCCATGGTGTGTTAATAATTAGTATTATTTTATTAAATGTTTAATATAATCCTTACATTTGGTAATTTAGTGACCTTCAAAATGTATGACAGTCTCATATCTGCATGTCATCACAGTGAGAGATTTCTCGGGTTCAATAAATAACCTTTTGTTCCTGGCTCTTTGGAGGGTTAAGGCCTTCAGAATAATACAGGACATCATTAAAATAATGAAGATATGTGTTACCATGAAGTAATGTGTTGGGGCTCCTGAGCCTCACGTGAAACTGTGATCCCTTGCAGAACTAATGATTGACTGTCAGTTGCTGACAGAGGGCTTCCATGTCAGACAATTCATTTTTAACAAGATAACACAGTAGTTAAAAGTCTATCATTCTTGCAAGTGTTGAACTTTGAATTTATTTTTTATGCATATTTCAGTACATATGTAACATTGTGTACATGTTAATTGTTCTTATATTTATTATAATGTCCAGTGTTTTTTTTATTTTTTGTATACATGTAATTCTATACTCTTTCAGTGTATGGAAGAACCCTGGAACATGATTTAAAAGATGACACCTCAGGACACTTCAAGCGTTTCCTTGTATCCCTCTGTATGGTGAGTACATCAGTAATATTTTAGAATGTGTCAATCAGTAATCCGCTTTTTGAATTTTGAGTTGACCATTGAAATAATTAAATGATCTTACAAGTGAAAAGAATATGATGAGAAAATGACTGCTGACATAACTGTCAAAGACTTTGAGTACTTTACATAATTGGAGTCATAAAAATATGCAGAAAGAGAAATCCCTATCACTGCTAAGCATGTAGCTTATAATGAAGTTTAAAAAGTAACTGTAAGCTATTTAGATCACCCTCACAATTCATTATTCACAGTTGTGAATTGTGATAGTGATCTAGATAGGTTAGACTTGATTCTTGGAAAAGCCCACAGGAGCAGCTAAAATATGGAGTGATATACTGTAACAATGTTCTTTGTCGCAGCATTAATGCAACTATATTAAATAGTTCTTTAGAGTAGGTCATGTCTGAATAGCAACTGAGGGAGAGAGTGCAATGGGAAGATATGAAACTCGTTTTTAGGAGGACTGCAGTTTCCTTCTCTAGATTCATGTTTTCCAGGAATTGTATTAGGCAAATGCTGAGATCATTTCTTTGAAAATGGTAAAACCAATTTCTTTTCCTATTCTTTTCCAATCAGAGCTTTTTCTCCATCTGTAATGACCTTTCCGTTGACAGGACATTAAATACTGATCTTCTTTCCATTTTCACAAGGAAACAGGAAAACCAACTATTGAAGGTTTTGGTAATTTTGACTGGATGTCTTGGGAAGAGGTGAAGGTGTCAGACTGAACTGTTAAAAATCAAAACTAAGCATTAAATTACAATGTGTTGCAAAGAAATTTATCTGAGCAATGTATCCTTCTAGTAGGAGTTGGGCACCCACACAACACATACACAGAGACATAAAATTTTTTACTATTCTCATTGTGATACTTTGAGAATAATAAGACTGGCATATAAATTAATTTTCAGTTCTGCATGCACACTTTATGTTGTGTGGCAGAGAGTGTTTCTAGCACCTCTGTGATTTTCCCATTTCTGTGATCCATTCACGAATGCTGGGTGGGAAAGAAACTGTTGATAAACCTCCATAGGAGCTCTAATTTCTCTCATTATCTTGTTGTGGCCAGTTCGTGAGATGTAAGTGGAAGGAAGTAGAATGTTGCTTGACTCCTTTTGAATTGAAATGGCCACACTCAGAATATCAACAGTAAATGTATCTCTGGTACGCAGTACCTATCTTGAAATGTCTTGTTGAACATTTCTGTAATGCTCTTGTGCTTGGTTAACAATCACATAATGAAATTTTCTGTTCTTCATTGGACTTCCTCACTCTTTTTCAATCCTAGCTGGTAAGGGTTCAATACTGATGAATAATATCTAATAACCAGGCAAAAAAGTGGTGTGGATCCCCCCTCCCAATGAATCTCAACCTGGCAGCTGCTTTTCTCACAGTTAGTTTCATGTGGTCATTCCACTTTGTCACTTCAAACAGATACTCCTAGGTGTTTCGTAGTAGTTAATATTTTCATTCATTCTTTTGCCAATAGTGTAATGAAATAGTTACAGATCTCTTTGCCTATTTATGTGCAGTGCATAAAATTCATTTGCCTTACGAATAAATTGCCAGTCCCATACCAGCCACGTATCTTCTGCAGGTCGTCTTGCAAAATGCTAGAGACTTCTGACTTCTCAACCTTCATATGGATGATAGCATTGTCCGTGAAAAGCCTCATAGAGCTTCTGACGTTATCCACTAGATAATTTATCTTGGCCACCCCAGATAACTTTTTTGTCCAGAAATAATAAATATATCAAGGAAGTGTTGTTTAGCTACCATGGAAGCATTAACCAACATGATTACCATTCTTGTATCTTTGTTCATGAGGAAGGTATGTGAGTAGTATGTATTTTTTAAAAACCATCCTGTATTTTTAATTTCATAATCTGCTTCCTCTCCTCAAGAAATGTTCAAAAACATATCATGTATTCACGTAAACATAGCATTCAGCTTGGTAAGAAATAGAGGGAGGGATAGTGGGGGGGGGGGAGGGGATGGGTGGAGCAAGTGGACAGAGGGAGGAGGTAGGGGGGTGGAAGAGGTGGAGATGGACTATAAGAAAATTAGAATGAATACATACCCGTGCAGTGCTGGGTACTTTGTAGCATATCACATCAGGGGCTCAGCGTTCATTTTCTGGGTACAGGCATGGTAATCGTAGGGTTCCTCAGCTGGGGACTGGTAAATGCCACCAGTCCTCTGTCACTGTAAGCTCTGGGCATGCTTCAGCAACCACCATGCATCATGGCAGTGGAATGTTGTGTGTCTCGGGGAATGGGGATCATGGCTCGACTGCCTGGATTGCAAGGATGGAATAAGCCTCCATAAAAAAAAAAAACCTTGATCTCAAGGTGTGTTGCATGCTGATGAGGTGGAACAGTTGTCGCTGGCAACCTTTTGGAAAACTGCCACGCATCAGTTGTGTAAGGCTTACGCAGGCACGTGGGGCTCTGTCTGAGTGGACCCTTATTTCCCTGTCTACTCGTGGAACCAGCATGGATCCTTTGAAATCTTCTCTTCTTCCTCCTCCCAGAGGAAAGGGTGGGCTGCTGGTAGTTACCAGAACTCATTCAAACTAGAGGGCTTGTGTAGCCAGCGCTCCAGACTTCAGAATTACAGACATTGTCAGTATTGAGTAACAGAAGGTATGCTGGTGGCCAGTATTTATTTCTTATGACCAAATGGAAAGAGAGGAGGTTTGAGAAAGTGTCACCTTTGTACAAACAAAAAGGTTTAGAGGGAATTGATGGAAGTTTAAAATCTGTCAAACGCTTGTCAAATGGCCCCCTGCTGGTAGAAACATCTAATTTCTAACAAGTGAAGAGCATTCAGGTAGCTCAGTGCTTTGGGCAGTATGCAATAGAAAGGGAACTTCACAACACTGTGAAATATAGCAAAGGTGTTGTGACTTGCAGGGATCTGGTTGACATTCCCCAAGAAGAATTAAAAGCTGAGTGGTCCCAGTAAGGTATCATTGATGTACATAACATAATGAAATGGGTGGATGGTTATCTTGTGAAACTGGACTCTTTGATACTGACTTTCAGCACTACAAAGCTTCCAGAGCACGTTAAGGCTGGTTTCCTCCACCTCACCGCGTGGCCTTATTTTCCTAACCCAATGCGCTGTTATACATGCCAGTGATTTTGGGCACACCACCTCAGGTTTTAAGAGAGCAACAACTTGTGTGATTAGGCTGTCCATGAAGGTGCTGGTTGTTCATCTCCAAAGTGTGTAAAGTGCTCTGACGATCACCGTGTCTGGATTAGGGACTGCAGTGTCTTTCTTGAAGAAAAGAAGATACAGGAAATGAAGACAAATAAAGATATCTCATATGGAGAGGCCAGAAATATCAATAAGGCCATGCAACCCCCAAAGTCTGCTACCTCCTTTTCACCTGCTCTTAAACAACCAGTTCAGAAGGCCAATGCAGCTATCCAAATGGAGGATGCTAGTGTCAGCACTAGCACCTGTATTTGCCAGTGCACTTGTGCCACCGCAATTCCTTCAAAGCCTACCCTTCCTCTCAAAACATCGGTCAAGTCTGCTGTCGCTAATGTCGCAGAGCTCCTTGCTCCTCCAAAACTTTGGTCTGTCCACGAGTCTTGTCCAGTGGTCTCACTACCACTGCCCGGTTTTGGCTCTGAAGTATACTCAGGACAAAAAAGCAAAGTATCCAACACCAACGGAGTTGGGGAAATAAACAGTTAGACAATGTTAATGTCATACTATCCGGCATCACTCTGGACTCTGGTGGAACTAATGGACCTTGATGTCGAACTGAGGCAATCATCTTGCCCCAAGACTGAGGCCCCACCCATTACGGGCTCCCCTCCCCAGTGGAAAGACAGGGTGAAAGTGCAGCCCCAGTGATAGATGGCTCCCGTATTACAGTGGAACTTTAGTGGGTTCAGGACCCATATAGAACTGAAACTGCTAGTGTAGGAATGCCCCCTATGCCTGTGTTTTCAGGAAACACATTTTAAAGCCACTGACACCTCTGTGCTATGTGGCTATATCCTTCACCGAAAGGACGACTTGACAGGTGCACGTTACTTACAAACACAGCTCTGTCCCCAGTCCTCTACTCTCTCCCTGACTGCTGACCTGCAAGCAGTTGCTGTCAAAATTCATGGTGTCAGATGATCACTGTTTGCTCTCTGTATCTACCTCCACAAGATGTAAAAAAACTATGAGGCTCTCGTAGATCTTGTGGAACAACTCCCACAACCATTTCTTCTGTTGGGAGACTTAAGTGCCCATCATGTCTTGTGGGGCTCGACCTCTACTTGCCTTGGGCGCCAGGTTTTGGAGAGCCTCATGATGTCTAATGAGCTGTGCATACTCAACATAGGTACTCACTCATTTCTGCACTGCTACTGGGTCATTTTCAGCCATCGACCTCTCTTTCTGCTCTCCAGCCCTCTGTTCAATGGGAGGTCATTGATGACCTTCATTCCAGTGACCGCTTCCCACTCCTCATTCATCTACTGGATGGAGCACTACCTGAAGATGGATGGTCAGCAGCGCTAACTGGACGCGATTCAGCCAGCTGGCTGTCTTTGAACATTGGAACAGCATCCGGGAATGGATGGACCACATCACGTGACTGATCCATAATGCCACTGACTTATCCATCCCAAAGGCCTCGGGTCATCTTGAGAGGTGACCTGTACCTTGGTCGACAGGTGAGTGCTGTTCAGCCATGTGGGACAGATGTACGGCTCTTCAACATGTTAAATGCCACACTACAGCAGACAGCCTCATAGCCTTTAGAGTCACAAAATCCAAGGCTTGATGCATAATTAAGGAGAGCAAGAAAAGGTCATGGCAAGCATTTCTGGACTCTGTCAACCATTCCACTTGTTCTACGGAACTATGAGAACTTCAGGAGGCTTTCTGGTAAATGCAGTTGTTTATCAATAACAGCACCTGGTGCCA
Organism: Schistocerca gregaria; assembly: GCF_023897955.1. Lineage (NCBI taxonomy): Eukaryota > Metazoa > Arthropoda > Insecta > Orthoptera > Acrididae > Schistocerca > Schistocerca gregaria. The sequence goes on from NC_064931.1 coordinate 728,055,535, forward strand.
TCTCTCAGATGCTTGCGGAGAATTTTGCACGAACTGCTACCAATGCCAGCCAGGATCAGCGTTTTGTCATTACGGTGATACTGTAGAGAGGGGCAAAATTGCACTTCAGATCCAACAATTCTGAGACTCGTGATACTGCACGGCTCTGTTGGTTGCTCTGTCATTTTCCCAGATCATGCCCTCAAGGTCCACCTGCATCAAGAATTTACTGTCTTTGACATAGGAATATATGCGATCTTGCGGACACTGGAGCAGATGAGATGGTCTTCCAGTGCTAAATTTGTCTGTTCTGATTCCTTGAGTTCGCTTCACTGTCTCCAACATTTGTACCCAGTGGGTCAAGTAATCCAGGATGCCCTTTGCCAACTACAACAGCTGTGGAAGGTGTCATTCTGCTGCATACCAGGACACATGGGTCTTGCGGGGAACAAAAGGTCAGATCTAGCAGCCAAGGCGTGTAGTGATCCTCAGTCATTTCAGTGTACCATCCCCCTGCATGCCATCACCTCACTGTTGAGATACAAAGTCGTGTCAATGGGAAGACTAGTGGCTGGAAGTGACAGACAATAAGTTCTGTGTAGTAATTCCCACAACTCGACTGTGGCGTACATCTTTCCAGCCTTCTTACCAGGCTTCCGAGAGGGCCCTCCAATGTGTGGTGCTTGAGCCATGCAGATCAGTGTGTGCCACATTTTATTCCACTGTGCTTTATTTTCCAACCAGTGGGCTGTGGCGGATTTTGCTGATGGATCTGCACTCTATTTTATGTAATGTCCAAACAAATGTGGTTCAAGTTTTAAAGTTTTGTGGATTGTCCAACATTTTTCCCAAGCTCTTAGGGAGATAGTTTCAATGTATCAACAGGGTGACTTGCTCACCCAATTTTTTTTGTAATTGGTCAGCCAGTCACATTTCTGCGTGCTTTCCTTTAGCTCTTCTGTGTTTTGTTTTGTCTGAGTTTTAATTTCATCTACAGCTTCTTTCCCTCTTTCTAAGTTGTTTTTAGCGCATGTGAAGTGGTGACCCTATGGTAATTTAGAGTGTGCAACAATTTTAGAGTTTATCTCCACATCAGTTTTATAATGAGTGTAAGTGTGCTGATGACCTCAGCATTGAATGCCCATAAGATCCAAACACACACCCTAGCATATCGTTAAAACATTCAAAGCATTAAAATTCGGAGCACCACAGGCAGTGAGTGAAGGCTCATATGCTACAATCACAATTTCTAGTGATTGTAATTAGGAAAAGCAACCTTGTTAATGCTGCTCAAAATCTGGAACCTACAACTGATTATGAATCTAAGTTTTTATTTTATTTATTGCATCACTTCTACTTGTGATTTCCATTTGCTATGCGACAAGAACACTGCACTTTTGTAGTGAATGAACATAATGCTTCACTTGTCAGTATAATCATATGTTGTAGGCTTGACAAAACAGCACACACTTCAGTGGAATTATTTTTAATGAACAAGGTGATATTATGGTTTCATGAATAACTAGTCTATTGTATAAGGAGAGCGAGCTTTGCCTATCCTGCAAGTCAACAATGTACAGAAACAGCTCCATTTTTACATAAAGTACAAAACTTTTTCCAAAATTTGATGATAAATTTCTTCTTTGTTTTAGTTGGCCTACAGCTATTTCTTTAACTTTCTCACCTCAAAACAGTGTTGTCTTAAGAGATATGTGATACCCACATTCTGTTCAATCCTTACTTACAATGAAATCGAGGGTGAATTGAGGTATTTTAGTGGAGCTTTAAAGTTGAAACAATCTTGCTATTCCCAATATTTCATCAAATGTGCACTTTTCTTTGGTACTGATGTATTTGGTGACAAGGCACTGCCAAATTCCATTTTATCTACATCTACATCTACATACACATACATACTCGGCAAACCACTGCATGGTGCACAGTGGAGTGTACTTTGTAACACTGCTGGTCATTTCTTTTCTCATTCCACCCACAAATAGAGTGAAGGGAAAAAGACTGTCTGTATTCTTCCATACAAGCCCTAATTTCTCTCATCTTTCCTTTGTGGCACTTACTCGAAATGAATGTTAATGGCAGTAGAATCATTCTACAGTCAGCTTCAAATGCTTTGTCACTAAATTTTCTCACCAATGTTCCCCAAAAAGACTTGGTGCACAGCAGAATAATTTGGTTGCACAGGCTTAAAAATTTTATTTAAGATCCACCTGGTGAGTCTGGAATGGAATAAGTCAGAGCTGAACCAGACAGAAATGCATACAGTGCTGTACTGCTTAGCAAGACACTGTAAGAAAACATTACGTGACTCCGCATCTGAGCACTGCTGCAAAGGCAAACATTGACAGACTGAGCTTGATGGCCTGCAATCATTATTAAAATTATCAGAGTGAGGTAAGAAGTGCTGACGGGTCTGATAAATGTGGACAAATATATTCATGTGTCCAGAGCCTCAGTGTTGTAGGCAAGGCTCACTCTATAAATAATGCAGTTTTTGGAGTACAAGAACGCATCCTGTCATACTACCATTCTGCTCTTTTCTAAGAACCAAAGGAAATGATGGTCTAATGAGTTTCTGAGAAATCACGATGAGCTGTTTGATTGTGGCCAGCCTGCTACCTGCTTGCCGACTTACACACTGATGCAGCCAACAGTGATGCATAACATAGCCATGTCCAGCCAGTGCTGCCTACTGGGTCATCGCCAATGAGAAGGCTGGTGAGCAGCCAACCCCCCACCCCCCTCTGTTCAGTCATTGGGGTTAATCTACAAACTGCCATCTTCACACAGACCAGCCATGGTGCATCTGCGCACCCTCCTGGCCAACTCGAGAGCATGTGCTGCAGCCTTGATTGATCCATACTGGGTGACCAGAGCTTCTCTGCACAACAACCAGCATCTAAGACCACAGTTCGTAGATTTCACCTAAGTGCATGACAGAGCTGTGTTTGAGGGCGCTGAGATGGTCGCCAATCTGGGTCACTGCAGTACATCTGGCGGGTTACACCCACCTCGCCCGCTATTGGCAGCAGCACCACATGCATCTGAGCCACTGACCTGTGGCTGTGATGTCACAACATGCTGGCAGGGAGTCAGCATTCCTTCGTGGGGCGTGCACCCATGTCCCGCCACTACCTGCAGCTTTCAAGAAGCCATACCTTTGTAAATTTTGCTCAATCAGTAAATGTATTTACAGATGATGCCATATGACTGACACCTCCAGGCGTGCACTGGACAAATCCCCCTCACACTTTAATAGACCTTGTCATTACAGTGCAATCTGTAGCTCTGATACACTTCGTCGGTGTCGGAACGTGGTTCTGGGTCACTACAGAATGTTACTTTCATGCCAGGGATTTCCATTTGAATTCCCAAAATACTTGTATGATGATTGAACCTACTAGTAACAAATCTAGCAGCCCACCTTTTGAACTGTTTATATGTTATTCTTTAATTTGACCTGGTGGGGATCCAGACAGTCGAGCGGTATTCAAGAATATATCACACTGGTGTTCTATATGCGCTCTCTCTACAGATTGCAAAAAAATTAAGCTAAAATTCTCCTAATTAACCAAAGTCGACTATTTTCATTTGCTGCTATAGTCCTTACAAGCTCGTTCGATTTCATGTCGCTTCCCAGTGTTGTGCCTAGATATTCAATCAATGTGATGTTGAGCATCACTGTAGTCAAACATTACGAGATTGTTTTTTCCTATTCATTTGCATTAACTTGCAGGTTTCTACTTTTGTAACTAGCTGCTTTTCATTATAAAAACTAGAAATTTTATCTGAGTCATCTTATATCTTTTTATAGTCGCTCAACAGCAATACTTCCCCATAAACTACACAGTCATCAATAAAGTCAGAGATTGCTACTCACCTTCTCTTTCAGATCATTTGTGTCAACAGAGAATAATACTGGCCCTATCACACTTTCCAGTGTCACTCCTGAAAATACTTCTGTCTCTGATGAACACCCTCTGTCTAGAGCAACATACTAGGTTCTACTACTTTAGAAGTCTTTGAGAAACTCACATACCTGGGATCCTATTCTGTATGCTCGTACCTTCATTAACAGTCTGCAGTGGGGCACTATGTCAAATGCTTTTCAGATCTCAAAATGTGAAATCTGCCTGTTCTCTTAATCCATAGTTCGCAGGATATTGTGAGAAAAGGGCTAGCTGATATTCAGACAATCAATGCTTTGCAAATCCTTGCCACCTACTGCCAGGTATTCCATAACAGTGACCTCATTAGTCAATAGACATCGTAAGAGAGCAGAATGGGTTACTCTGCGGAACTTGTGGACTTTGAACGTCATCAGGTGATTAGGTGCCACTGGTGTCGTACATCTGTACGTGAGATTTCCACACTTCTAAACATCCCTAGGTCCACTGTTTCCAATGTGATAGTGAAGTGGAAATGTGAAAGGACACATACAGCACAAAAGCGTACAGGCCGACCTCATCTGTTGACTGACAGACACTGCCGACAGTTGAAGAGGGTCGTAATGTGTAATAGACAGACATCTATCCAGTCGCACACAGGAATTCCAAACTGCATCAGGATCCACTGCAAGTACTATGACAGTTAGGCGGGAGGTGAGAAAACTTGTATTTCAGTCGAGCAGGTGCTCATAAGCTGCACATCACGCCGGTAAATGCCAAATGACGCCTCGCTTGGTGTAAGGAGCATAAACATTGGACGACGGAACACTAGTAAAACATTGTGTGGCATGATGAATCACGGTACACAATGTGGCGATACGATGGCTGAGTGTGGATATGGCGAATTCCCCTGTGAACGTCATCTGCCAGCATGTGTAGTGAAAACAGTAAAATTCGGAGGCAGTGGTGTTATGGTGTGATCATGTTTTTCGTGGAAGCAGCTTGCATCCCTTGTAGTTCTGCATGGCACTATCACAGCACAGGCCTACATTGATGTTTTAAGAACCTTCTTGCTACCCACTGTTGAAGAGCAATTCGGGGATGGCGATTGCATCTTTCAACGTGACTGAGCACCTGCTCATAATGCACGACCTGTGGCAGAGTGGTTACATGATGATAACATCCCTGTAATGACTGTCCTGACTTGAAACACCTTTGAGGCGTTTTGGAACGCCAACTTTGTGCCAGGCCTCACCGATGAACATTGATATCTGTCGTCAGTGTACTACTCCATGAAGGATGGGATGCCATTCTCCAAGAAACCTTCCAGCACCTGACTGAACAGAGTGGACAGTCATCAAGGCTAAGCGTGGGAACACCATATTGAATTCCAGTGTTACCGACGGAGGGCACCACGAACTTTTAATTCATTTTCAGCCAGGTGTGCGGATACTTTTGATCACATAGTGTATACAGGAGTCAACTATGCCAGTCTCTCGGGATGCTGTGCTGGGCAAGAGATTAGTGATAAATGCAAGCTAAATAAGAGGCCAGTGCTGTAGACTACTCTTCATAAACCTGAATTGTGATTACATCTGGACCTGACAACTTTCTTGTTTTCAACTCTTTCAGTTGCTTCTCTACACCAGGGCTCCCTATTACTACATCCTTCTTATGGGAATTTATGCGTTAGTCAAATGAAGGTATGTTTGTACCATTCTCCTGTGTGAACAATTTCTTAAACATGAGATTTAAAACTTCAGGTTTCCTTTTGCTACCTTCGATTGCCACACCAGGCTGGTTAGCAAGTGACTGGATAGAATCCTTATAACCGCTTAGCTGTTTTACAAAGGACTAGAATTTTGTCATTTTGTTGGGTTTTCAACAAGCTCTTTTACTAAGGTATGATGGTGGTAGTTGTTGCATGCCTCGCACATTGATCTTTTAACAGATGCATGAAACTCTACTTACTTTTGCCTATCGTCATTTGCTCGTTGTCTTTTGAACTGAGAGTGCAGCAGCCTTTGCTTCATCAGCATTTCCCAAATTTTTGTTGTTAAGTCACTATGGGTCATTCCCGTGCTTAATCTGCTGACTTGGTACGTACTTCTCCAGAGCGTGATCTACAATGTGTTTAAACTTTGCCTGTAATTCTTCCACATTCATCATACTGGTACTCATTCATTGTCTAAGTGATATGCTAACAACTGCTTATCTGCTCTTTGTAGCAAAAGTGTTGTCCTGGCTGTATTGGTAGTTTTATTAACTTTTGTAACCACCATTGCTATATCATGATCACCGATCCTTGTATTATACTGATACCACTGATAAGGTCAGGCCTATTTGTAGCTAGAAGTTTCAGAAATCGGCAGTAGAAACCACCACAGAGTCAACAAAGCCTTTGTTTGAGACACTCCACTTGTCTCCATAGCAGAGGACCATGATCAACTCTGGAAACAATGACATAGATTGCGAGTGTTGTGATTGTGCCCCATGTGCAAAGCCACAAATCTTCATCACTTCTGCCAGCCACTCGTCGCCATACCCACTTCTTTCCATTCGAGCTCCTCCCCCTCCTGCTCCCAGCTATTTCCCAATGTCATTTTTGTTTACAAAATATGACAGTATACAGTACTTGCAATATGTTACAGCAGTGGAAGGGACCTCTAACCACAAGAGACAGTGCCACAAGTTCCTCCAAAAAATCATAACACAACACGCAGACACACGCCATACTAACAGATGTAAATCCACGTGATGATGGAGGTTTAAACTTTTGAAATGCATTGTGGAGAAAAAAAACAATGACTGGTTACAGTAAACTTGTAGTTTCATTTAATGTCAATAACAGTCATGGTAAAGCCTAACAAAAAATGTTCGCGTTTGGAGAACAGTTCTCTCTCTGCTCTTACTTTTGCTTCCTCGTTCTTCCCCACCCTGGCCATCACATAAGTTTCGTGAAGTTGATGTGCTTAGTAAGATATGCTCTGGTTCCCTACTGATTAAAACCTCTCCTGCATGTCAGTCGGCTTTACTTTGTGCTTGGGAGTGCTTAGGAGACATGCCGGTGAGCATTACTCCATTCTGCTCTGATATGGCTCTACACAGCAATGGTCCAGTCCCACCTAGATTATTTGAGTCTCACATACGGCTTGGGATAACCTTCAACTTTACAGATGCTGGACTCGATACACCATTGTGGGTTACAACTGGAGACTGGTCCCTTTCGGAATAGTTGTGAGATCAGCCTCCTAGTGGAGGCAGGGGTTCCACCTTTGCAGGTTCTGCACAAACAACAGTTAATTGCTTGTGTGTTATGCTTCCACAGCTCTCCAGAACACCCAAAGTACCATCTCCTCTTTCTAGATAAGGAGATTCACTACCTGCAATTGTGGCCCAGGTCTGGGGTTAGGATTGCCATCCACGTTCAGTCCTTTTTTTTTCTGACCTCCAGCTTTCCCCTATCCACAGGTCTGTCCTTGACATATCATGAGGTTCAAAAGACTCAGCTCATGCTGAAGGCCTCTGTCGCCAAATTTTCTCCATTATCAGTGTGTTTTGGGGTTTGGAAGTAGTCTATACTGATGGCTCAATGGTTGACAGTCTTGCTGACTTTGCTTATGTTCAGGCAGAGATGCAATGAACTCTGCTCCTTGTCAGACAGCTGCAGTGTTTCTGCTGTGGAGTTGGTACCTATATCTCGTGCTCCTGAGCATATCCGTTCCTGCACCAGTGAGTCCTTCCTCATCTGTTGTGACTCTTTTAGCTGTTTACAAGACCTTAACCAATGTTACCCTTGCCATCCCATGGTCCTGACTATCCAGGATTCCCTTTCCTCACTCAAACAGTTTGGTTTTCATCTGAACCCTGGGTCACATTGAGGTTCTGGGAAATGAACTTGCTGACACGTTGGTCAAATTGGCTACTGGCAAGCCACTTATTGAGACTGGTATTCTGAAATTGGGTCTTGGATTGGTATTATGCCATTCAGTTCTAAGTGTTTGGAATATGGAATGGCATACTCTGACTTTGCCGAACTGTGGGGGTAAAAGAGACCACAGATTTGTAGAGGTCCTCCATGCGGGCATCTCACAAAAACTTCTTTGTCCTTTGCTGGCTTCGCATTTGCCATACTTGGCCAACTCAGTGGTCATCTCCTCCATCATGAGCATCTGCAGGACCTTTATTTATCAGTTTCAATGACTGGAAGCTATTTTGAATGCTAAAGGTTTTCCTACACCATATTAGGCTTGGTAACATGGTTTGGTTTTGGTATTCCCATATTTTTGTCCACCCCCAGTACATCTTCTTATACAAAGCTGAAGTATTTCTGGGAAAGCCAGTACACCAGTAAAAACAATACAATGCACACTAAAAGATTGTTTGGAAGAAAAAACAAACTAAAGAAATTTAAAGATTATGCAGTGCAATTATTGTCAAGATATGCATGTTTTAAAGTCTTTGCATCAATCATCTAGGGGTGATAGAATGCCATGGGGAAATGACTTTTGTTAGATAAAAAATGTTCACCAGTGCTTCCCAGTGACACTAGCATCTTTTAATACTGGTTGTGCCCCTGAGAGGTGTTCATATGCATTGTGTGTTGCCTATAAACCATTCATCTGCTCCATATGAAGGGGAATAGGCAGAGTTCCTGGTTCACTTCTAAAATATTTTTCTGCTCTAGAGACAAGAATTCCTAAGGTTTTCTTCTTGAAAATCGCTCTGGTGGTTTACTGGCATAGGTAGTATGCAGATGCAGCACACCTTTTCAGTAGACCCTGATAGTTCGGTGATATTTTGCTGTCCCAGGGCCAATGAGATTAACAAAAAGATACTTAACACCACCAGACAGTGTTGGCAAACATTTTGTCTCTAACAAAGGTTGCTCCCCATGACATGATCTATCACCCCTAGATGATTTTTTTGAAAGACTGTGAAACACTGTATAAATGAAATCCGTTATTTGAAGATAAGACATGAAATGGATAACCCCATTGCTGGTCTTGAATCCAATTTGTATTCTGACACAGTGGCATCTGAATGCAGTAGGCTGAAGTGCAGTGGTATGTAAATACTAATTGATTCAATAATTTATACTCAAAAATTAAAATATTCCATAACACAGCAGGTGTAGTAATCTGCAAGAATGGCTCTATAATGCTTAACGAGAAATTGACAAATACTGATTTTTTTTATTTTTTATTATTTGTATTTATTTTGAAATCTTGACCATTGCTCTTGGAAATCAATCATTTGTTTATAATATCCTTTCTCATTTCATTAAACAGGCAAACAGGGATGAAAATACAGATGTGGATGAGACAGCAGCCCAACAAGATGCAAACGCACTTTTTGAAGCAGGTATTTTTGCTTGAAATCGTGATTAATTGAAGATTTTTTTTTAGTTAAAAAATGGAAAGTAAGCTGTACTTCCCTACTTTATATTGGACATCATATCAATCTGTACAGCTGTTTGCATTTCAATATTTGTTATGCCCAACAGCAGAAAGCCTTATCATGCCATGAGTTCAAATTAGATCAGATTTTGGCACTACTGCTGTAATCAGTGAAATTTTCTGAACGTATCTAAAAGAATGGTGTATATATTTGCACTTTATTTGAACTCGGTCACTAACAATAAATGAGAGAGAATATAGATGAATATACAACCCAAGTTAGAGATTTAATTGAAATAGAAATTTCCTGCTCATCAAAAAAGTGTATAAGAAATTATACTGTCATATTAAAATGTTATGGCAGCAGAGTCGAATGAAATGAGTAATGCTCATTTAGAAATCTTAGTTGCACCATTATTTCTTACATAAGGTGTGTAAATGTAACTCTGCTCCCTCTCCCAAAGAGCCAATATTCTTTGAGATGTAGTTTGTCTTATACTACTAAATGAAATGCTGTTTGTATTGTGTCAGACATGTTATACTTCTTTGTAATACATATGAAACATGTTTAGTTTTGTATCTAATAATTGCATTATATGATCATTACATATATGTTATTACATTGCTGTTGTTTGCTATTATCTTGTTTTTAGATGAAAAACAACTTATAACACAAGTTTTGTGAGGTTAAAGTACTATTTATTTCTGATTACTTTTTGTGATTTTACTAGTGCCACCATGGAGATGTACTTAATTGGTCTGCAAACCCAAATGCTTCGCAAATAAAAAGAAACATAATGTGTATTGGGCAAGACAAGCAGTCTTTCACTTAGTTGCATTAGACAAACCACATCTCAAAGAACATGGACGGTAGGACATCAAACAAGCCGACTTGGAGCAGGAGAAGCATCCCAGGACATTTTAATTTCCACTGTCTATACTTTTACAAATAAATTCACAAAACTTTGTCAGTGTGACAAGGAAGGGTTCAGGATTCACACTCATACCAGTGGAAGTTAAAAAACACAATAAAATATTCTTTCTTACATCTGAAATTTCATCATTTTTATTTCACTTACTGTTGGCTGCTGCTATAGGTACACTTTTCTTCATGAGAGAGAGAGATTCAACAATGAATTCTGCATAGCATGCAAACCATACTTAAAGGTGTATGAATCTCTAGAATTTTCCAAATCTATTAAAAACTGTGGTAAAAATTGAGATAATTGACTATAAATGTTGAGTTTTTTCTAAACATGAAGTTTAAAATGTAACACCTCATTCATTTCGTAAACCGAATAAATTCTAGAGTTACTTACTCCTGTAAGTATGGTTTGTGTACTGTGCAAAATTCATTGAAGAAAAGTGTACCAATAGCAACAAATGCAGCAAATAGTAAGTGGAAAAAATGATGAAATTGCACACACAAAAAAATTATTTTGTTATGTTTTGAACTTGCACTGCTACAAGTGTGATTCCTGAATGCTTCCTGGTCATGCTGACAAAGTTTTATGAATTCATTTGCAAAAAGTAAAGACAGTGGAAGTTGGAACGTCCTGTGGTGCCTCTCCTGCTCCAAGTTGACCCCGTTTGACATCCTACCCCTGGTAAACAGCATTGTGAATTGTGCTTTGTTAGTCTCATATCATACATATCCTAAATCGGATGACTCGGGTACAGAAGACACATCAAAATTGTGGCAAAATTTCATCATAACCAGAACAGCTGATGTTCATAACAGCATCCTAATGATAATAGTTTTGTTATATGTACGTACAATTAAAGCAATCTATCTTGAAATTTCCCCTTACTCAAATTATCATTTCATATGCAGTGGTTCCGCCTGCTTTGTTTCTTCGTGTGTTGCTCTCGGTGTCAATGTACTGCATTGCTATACTGGCTGAAAATGGGGTTTGTAATTTGGACGCTGACTGCAGTAAATGATGTAGCCCACAGGTGCACAGCTGTGTTTCGCTTGACTTTTACTTTCACTTTGCACAATCCCCCAATAATACTCAGTTATATAAGTATGGCCAGTGCAATATTGTTTAAACTTTCCATAAGCCTCGTTAATAGTTTGCAGGTGAACCTCAACATACTGCTACAATATTTCAAAGTTTAATTTACAGAAATTACAATTAAAACTTAACTCATTAAATTAACTAAATATATAGAAAAATTGCATCTTTTTAACAGTTTCTTGTACTACAAGGTTTAAGCTGAATTATTTGTTTAAATGATGAAATTAACAAATATAGTCATGCAAACAATAATTAATTCCAAAGTAATTGTCAGTTTCATCAAAAGTAAGAGCTGGCTTTGCTAACATGTTTTTGAATAGAGGCAAATAGATACTAGCATTTTGTCTTCCAAATGTTTATAATTAGTGCAGAATTTATGTTTGTTCATATGTCAACAATAGAATTTAAGTTAAAAAACAATTACTGATTTCACTCTATGACAAAACATACTAACTAGGAATACTTGAAATAAATTAGAAAATCAACTACATGCATAAAACTAAGCGGAAAATTAGATCTGGTGTTACACTCTCTAAAACTGAGGGCCAACCTTACTCTTTTATGAAAATGCAGCTTATATTCATGTATGCCAATGGTAAATAGTTAAAAGTAACAAAACGAATTTAAAGAAGGAGATGGCAAAACAAGAGGGGAATTAAAATTATCCCAGCTTGCTTCGTCTCAAACCCCCTCTGAATTCTTCTACCGAATGGAAGCATTTCTCCACAGAATTTTCTGTAGCCTTATTTTTAAAAATTCTTATTTCACATTGACTGTGTTTTTGCTCATGAATTTGTTATACATGGTGGTCAGAAACAGTCTGAAAAGCTTGTAAATGTGTTGTAGGGGAGGGTGTGCTGAGAAATAACATTAAAGGAAAACATTTGATACATTGTGTCCTTTCTGAGTTATTAAGCATTGAAGTTAGCCAATAAGGTTGTTGCACATGCAAATTAAAGCAACCTGCCAGATAAAATTAGTGCTCATTGTTCTCCTTGCATAACTAATAGCGTAAGAGAGTGCTCAGTGTTTGGATTGGGTTAAATCCTTACCACCCTTCCCATGTCCATTTTTTTTTTTTTTAATCACTCTCTTGTTCGCTTTTAGGAAGCCAAACAGAGACCATGTTTGGTGACACTCTTTATTCCTTGTGTTGTATGTGTGAGTTAATGATTCTTCTCAAAAAAAATTTGTCTGCTGCATAGGAAGAATATCATTCTGTAAATGTATATGGAGGGAACAGCTATATTTTGCAGTTTCCAAAATAGTGGATGGCAAGTTTTTTTTTTTTTTTTTTTTTTTTGTTTTTTTTTCATATGCATGTATCCAACAGCATTCTTCTGCAATTTCTGTAGTTGAGATAAATTATTTGTTCTTCCCCAAGCCAATATACCATACCTAATGACCTACCAACAAATTGAAAATAACTAAGATTGCTATTTTTTTTGTACTCCTATCATTAGGAAGTCAATATATGTATTCCAGCTTAGGTTCTGTCCCACATTTAGTCCAAAGAATTTGAGTGTGTCAACTTCTTCCATTAGTTGGTTGGTGTGTTGTATTTTAAGTTCCACACATTTCGAATGTTTGGTTTTGAAATGTTCCATATAACTTTTTATAATGTTTAGTTTCAACTCACTTAACTGAAAGTAGTATTTTAGGATATCCAGTGGGCTGACAATAGAGCCCAATCTTTCGTGCACCATCATTCCCCCCAACCCCTGCCCTGGGGGCTCACGGTTCCGTCTTCATTTCGTGTGTGGCACACAAGAGGTCCCTAACTATTGCAGCCCATTCTTCCTTCCTGGACTGAATTTCCCTCACTGCGCCCCTTCCTCCGCATCCTCACTCCTTCCATGCTGCGCCTCCCCCCCCCCCTTCTTCCCCTCTCTTGGTGTTCCGATTCATGTCAACCTGGCTATCTACCTGGTTCCTTGTATTGCTTTCAATTTTGTTTCTTTTCTGTTCTTTCATCCTTTTTGGCATTTTTTGTCCCCCTTGGGGTTTGAGCTCCACTTCTAAGTTTTCTGCCTTCAGTGTGAGCCATCTGGGGAAGACCTCTCTCCTGAGTGTCTATGGCATGGATTCCTCTACCCTCTTCCTTCCTTGTCGTAGCCCACCTACACCCCACTGTGTCACCAGCACGTGTAGCCAGTCCGTGTGGTGGGGCTTTTATGTACCCACCTGGCTTGAGCCCCATGACAACACAGGGATCAAACTATTGATACCTGAGCTGTTGTCTTTCCATGTATGCCAAGGACTGATTGCTTCTCATCCTGGAACATCAGAACTCCTGGCAATGGGCACCTTGCCAGACAGCCCTTTCTGTGGCTGGGTGGTGCACACGGGGATAGCTCCTAATCAGAGTGGGTGATATCAGGGTGGATGCTTGGCGCATGAAGCGTATCAAGCTGCAAAAATCTGGGTGTTCTCAAACAGCTGTCTCTCTGAATGGTAACGGATCATTGAATGCTGCTTCCTATGATCCTCCTGCCTTGCCTTCCCTGGCTACATCCTGGGAGGAGGGCCAGGCTCGCTGTCTTGGGATGAAACATTTTCCACACTACCTGGTCTGTACTAGGATGAATGTTTTTTGAGAATATCAAAGACAAGTTTGGCGAAGTGTAGTCTCTCAGTGAGATGCAGTTTGGTTCCCTGTTGACCAAAGCTGCTTCTGCCGGCCACTCTGGAGCTCTTCATGTTTGTGATGGTCTTGGTGATGTCCCAGTGTCTGTTACCCCTCACCAGTTTCTGAATATGGCCCAGGGAGTGATTTTTCATAGGGACCTCATGTTGCAAACTAATGAGGAACTATGGGCTAATCTGGAGTGATGCAATGTTCATTTTGTTAGACGTGTGCATATGGGTCGTAAAGACCACGGCACTGATACTGGCACCTTTATTCTGACGTTGAGGGAGATACTGTCTCAGAGAAGATCAAGGCAATGTGGTACTGATGGGTGGTGGTATGTATGGCTCCACATCACAAGAGGTGCTTTCGGTGCTTGCGTTTTGGGCATACATCTTCCTGCTGTACGGCAGACATTCTGTAATGTAACTGTGGATACCCACTCCATGAGGGAAGCTCTTTTGTTCCACCATCTGTGTGTGTGTAAATTGTCATGACTGCCACTCTCCTTGCTAGCCAGATTGTCCTGTTTACAGGAGAGAAAAGAATATCCAAAAGTAAAAGTCTCTGGATCATCTTATCCTATGCTGAGACTCACCAAAAATATGACCTGCTCCACCCAGTTTCTATTTATTGTACCTTTGCCCCCTACAGATTTTTAAGTCCCACTGGCTCTTCCAGGTTTGAGTTGACACTTCACTCAGCACTCCTCGGATTCAGGAGAACAGTATCCCACAGGGTTGTGTGTTACTTGTCAGACTCTTCCTAATCACCATCAATGGGCTTATCACCTCTGTTGGGCCTATGGTTAGCCAGGAGTTGTATGTCGATGATTTTTGCGTCTGGCGGAGCTCTCGCTCAGTAGCATCTGCTGAACGCCAGCTCCAAGGCGCCATCGGAGGGGCCTCTGCATGGACCCTTTCCCATGTCTTCCAGTTTTGTCCCTGCAAAATGCAGGTTATGAATTTTTGCTGTCGATTCACAGTACAGCCCGATCCAGAACATTATTTAGGCAACTGGTGCTTAGATGTTGTAGCATGATCCCATTCCTTGAGGCTTATTTTTGATAAAAAGCTGATGTGGCTACCCCATATCCATGGCCTGAATACTACATGCATGCGGATGACTTTTGCAATAGTCCCTTTGACAGTCTTGTCACAAAAGTGGGGATTCCTCATCGACAAATATGATGGAGCCATATCCCAGTTTCTTATGCAATCGCCATTTGACAATTCTCTGACTGTCCCGTTTACACCATCCTCTTTGCAGACGAGGAATCTCTCATTCCTGATACCTGCCCTCGGGTGGGATTGCCGATTAGAATGCATCAGCATTTTAACATGTACAAACTCAATGAGCAGCTTACAGTCTATAGACCATTGCTACTCTAGTCACCCTTTGGTATCTACTATCGATGACCTTCTGTTTGACCTTGGCTGTGCAGCCTGCTCAGTTGTCTTTCTCTGGGTCCCATGTCATGTGTTCATCCCAGGGAATGAACTGGCTGACCGTTTGGCTAGAGGGGCAGATACTTGCCCCAATCACTTTCATGATTCCAGGTGCAGATACACACAAAATCTGTTTTGCCCAAAAGTGGAATCACATTTGTTGTACTACTGCTCTCAGTAATAAACTCCGCTCAATCAAGGAGACTACTGCAGTTTGGTGCTCTTCCTTCTACTCCTCTTGGAAGGAGTTCACTGTCTTATGCCATATGTGCATTTGTCATACTAGGCTCCCCCATTGTTTCCTCTTGTGTATTGAGCCACCCCCGAAATGTGGTCGTGGAGCCAGACTGAAGGTATCTCATACATTGATGGAATGTCCCTTCTTTTGGTCCTTTGTACTAAGTATAGCCTTCCAGATTCTTTGTCTTTAATGTTAGCAGGTGATTCACGGTTGGGTGATCTGGTTCTCAGTTTCCTTTGTGAAAGTTTTTTTTTCTTTCTCCTTCAGTTATAAGGTTTAGCTTTCCTTCTGGAGCAGAGGCAGAGTTGTTGTGGTTGGGACCTCTTGGTCTGGGACTCATGACCCTCCCCCCATGCAAAGGCTGCTTTTTTATCCCTCTGCTTTTCTTGTTTTAAGATTTGTCATACCCTTTAATGCCTTCTACTGTGAATGTTTTTAGCTTCCTCACTTAATAGTTTGACCCCTCTGACAGAATCCACCCAATTTTAGTGGACACCTCTATCCTATGCACGTAACTTTTGAATTGCGGAACTGATGACCTCGCAATTTAGTCCCATAACCCCCCCCCCCCCCCCCCCTCAATCAATCAATCAGTCATCATTGGCTCCAAAACCATAACTTGCTTACATGCAAATTAGATAAACATATGAGCAGAGGCTTCTGTAAGATCACAGAAGATACCTACAAATTTACTCCTCTGATCTCATTGTTCCCATATCTTTCCAGGAAAGGAGTGTTTTTTCCTTCTTGAAATCCGTATTGGTTAATTATAATAGTATCATTTTTACAATAAACTTTTGGGTCTGGTTTGTGGCTACTTCTTCCAAAATTTTCAACAGACTTGGAAATATAGAAATAGCATGATAGTTTCCCATGTCTTTCCTCATCCCTTTCGTGAACATACGCCTGACTTCAGCATACTTCAACATATCAGAAAAACATCCCTATTCAAAAGGTTGATAATTTTAGTTAATAGAAGTGCTATTATGTGATACGTGGCTTTAATGACTTCAGTGGGTATCCCATCCCACCCAGCAGAGTTTTTATTTTTTTTAATGGGAATGTAACCTTTTCCATATCCTCTCTGAGACTTAAAATCTGAGAGATACTCAGCTTCTTGGTATTGTCTAAATAGTCTTACTTTACTCTAAGACTCTGCTAAGACAGCATCTGACTTTGACACAGTTGTGAAGAATTCATTTAAACACTCTGACATTTGAGATGAGTTTACAATAAGGCTGCCATCTACTGTAATTTCATTACTACTAATTCCAATGCCTAACTCTGATTTGACAATTGACCATGCCATGTTCGACTTATTTGTATGTTGCAAAATGGAGATATTGTTTGGCTGCCTTCGCAACTTGTCTCATTGTAACTTTATAATGTCTAACATCTTCAGTAAAATGCAAATTTTTATTGTATTTCAATTCATTGTGGAATTGCCTCTTCCTGGTGCTAGAACTTTTTATACCCTGAGTTATCCAGTTAAGTTTACTAGTCATTTTGTTACTTGTGGTTCTAAGTGGGGAAAATTTTATTAAAAGTTTCAAGAAAGCTACTCAAAAACTTGACAGTTATTGCTACCTGAAATGTAGCTGTCAGAAGGCCATTAAACTTCTCTTAACTTACTACTAAATATAGAAGTTTTTTTCAGTTCCTTGTTGTATAGCTATTGTTACAAGAAATTTCAATGTTAATTTTTGGTGATTTGGTGAATATAAATTTTGCTTAGATTTAGGAATCTCTGACCACTCCACATTAAACACATTTTTCCTTTTGTTTTTCTTTATTGAGATTTTGAAGCAAGTACTGAAATTTGACCATAAAAGCTTAAATTTTGTACTCTATTTGTATACGTGGATACATTTTCATGCTCACCTTATTCAGCACACTTTTGTTATTTCTATAATTATTTTTCCAAATATAGTTCATGGAAAACACATCTGGCACAAAAGTGATCTCCATTATGGGCTTATCTCTCTTGCAGCTCCTCAATATTTGTGCTTCATTCTTATTTCCTCAATTTCTGATGAAAATGCAACAGGTCTTTCATTTAAACATCTTGGAGCTTTCTCATTAAACAGGAGTTACAGCTTGCATATGATTTTTAGTGGAGTATGGAGTACTGTAGTCTGCAATAGTATATACAGCACATTCCACAATTCCTATTACATGCTTGTGGGGGTTGTAGAGGGGACTAAGTAAATACAGTTTCGATAAGGAACCCATTTCTGGAAATGTACCACTGTTTGGATATGAAGTAAGTTTGAGGTTCAGATGACTTTCAGATGTCTGAAGACACAGTACATGAATAAACTGAGAAGAGGGTGCCATCTTCAGTCCCAGTTTCATTTATGACATCACATACCACTGCCATCCAACTGCAACAGTGGCCGAGAGAAACTGAGATGTTTGCTACTACAAGGGTTGACTATGGTGCTCTACAAATGCACCACATACTAGATATTGAAGAGGACATCTTTTGTTACATAAAAGAGAACTTAATGACAAGTACTTAAAACATTGCATGTGCTGTGGGATCCTGTAGAGCGTACAAATTGGAGTTTTGTATTCTCCTTTGTGTGCATTATAGGAAGTGGGAGACTTGAAAGTGATTATATCTTCAAATTTATTTTACATTTGAATGGTAAATTGTCAGATGTAGGCTCCTTATTGAACCTTTATCTACTAGATCCCATCTAGAACATGTAGAAGCCTGTAAGTGGAAATGTGAAACACCCTTCATATCAACTTCATAATAGTGCTTCACTCGTTTGTGTGTGTGTGTGTGTGTGTGTGTGTGTGTGTGTGTGTGTGTGTGTGTGTGTTTATTATTGATATTTTCAAACTTTTACAGGTGAGAAGCAATGGGGAACAGAAGAGTCAGTTTTCAATGCAATTTTGGTTTCTCGTAGTGAAAATCATTTGAGGCAAGTTTTTGTGGAATATGAGAAATTGACGGGTCACACCCTGGAAGAAGCCATTAAGAGTGAATTTTCAGGAAGCATAAAGAAGGGCTTGATAGCAATAGGTATGTTTGTGGTATAGTACTTTTGTTCTGTTGTTAATATCTTACTTATGTTGGAAAAAGTCATAATTTTTGCTGATCATAAGCTATATGGTTAAATAGTGTAGAACAAACACTGCCCAGAACAGTAAAGGTTTGTCACTTTCAGCTTTTAGTGAAGGAAGGAAAAGACTCCAAAGAAATTATGTTAGATGAAACAACTTACTCCAGCAGACAGCAAGAAGCTGAACTTCTATCATTACACGATGTATCCAGAAAGTTGCTGGAATTATTTTCATTGTGTACTAGTGTGCTAGCTCTTGGCAAGTAAAGTTCCTACTTCTAAGTGAACCAGAAAAAGAGATCCCCATGTTTCCTCTGAAGCTGAACTTCATGGAAATGAATAAGTATCACAATTAATA
Source organism: Schistocerca gregaria (assembly GCF_023897955.1). NCBI lineage: Eukaryota > Metazoa > Arthropoda > Insecta > Orthoptera > Acrididae > Schistocerca > Schistocerca gregaria. Next base: position 728,074,586 of record NC_064931.1, read on the forward strand.
TTGTCATTTTATGGAAATGGAAACATGGGCTATGATAACATTAAATTTCATATAGTATACATGTAACAGCGTTTGAAACCATCTGACATACTGGAAAAATATCATTATGTTGATAGCATAGGTAATGGTACAAGAATGGTAAAAATTTCTTGAAGAAAAACAGTTGCTGGAAGATAACCAAAGGAGTGGGTGGTGTTCTGAAAGTGACAAAATTGTGAAACTTGTATTAAACTTCCTTGTTAAAGATACAGCTGAGTCGTTACAAGGAAGGTGTTATGACACCTGTGCCGAGTCTGGGGCTTCACCTGCATGTACATCGCCTGGCCAGGTCCTCAGACAGTAACACTGCGCATACCTCCCATACTGTGTGACTGAGTGTAAGGGTGTTTTCATTTGAGTTTTCGTCAAGTTTTCATTATTGTATTCACGTAGGATCGATGAATGTTTATTGGGTCAAAACATGTAAAAACAGCGATTTGACAATACACAGATTAGTGAAGAAATTTTGAGAGACTGGATCGATTTTAGACAAAGATCTAGAGAACCCAGTGTTTTACTTGAAAATAAATTAGATGAGGTACATGAGGTCTTGGAAATAAGTGTGAGAAAATGTTGTGCCATTTAACTCTTCACATTGGTGTGTCAGTAACATCTGCTGATAGAGCTGTGCACAAACTCAAACTGAAACCACACAAAATAATAGTAGTGCAATGACTAACTTGGATTCTGTTGCTTGGTGTCATTGTCGCACCTGGCTGTTAGTCTGTGCATGGTGGAGAGGTTCATTCTGAAATGTTCTTTTTTCTGACAAAGCATGGCTGCATTTTCCGGGGTACCCAAATTAGCAGAATAGTTGATGCTGGAATTCATAAAATCCTCATTTGTTACTTCGACAGCCTGTGCATGATGTTAAAATGGGTGTGTGGTGTGCAATTAATGCAAACTTTGTGCAAGACAAATTATTCTACTAATGTTTCTCTGAGAGATGATAACTCGTAACCAAGAGACCTACCGTTATTTCATGCGGGGCAATGCGAGACCACACACTGTCAATGCTTTTGTGATGATAATACAAAGTGTTTTTGATGATAGGATAGTTGACTGGCCTCCTCATTCTCTAGATCTAATTCCACGTGATTTTTATCTTTGGGAAATATTAAATATAAGGTATATGTAAACAATCCCCATAAACTTGAAGAGTTAGAAGACAGGGTTCAGCTAGTCATCCCTCAAATTTTGGCAGTCGAAATTCATCAGGTGTTTGGTAATGTATTCAGAATGTGTCAGGCTACTCTTGCCATGGAGGGACATCATTTTGGGAACCTGCTAAAAATAAAGATAGCTTAATTTATTCAGATTGCATCATTGTTTACACTCGGTGTAGGGGAAGCATGCAGTGAGCTGCGGACTTCCCTCAGTTATCACATGTGAAACATACTGTAATACTGTACCAACTGTTGTTGACATTATCAGGAAAAAGCATGGACACAATTCATTGCATCATCTTGCTGAAGAGTGACAGAGGGTGCAAGTATATGCTTGTGTTGATTTAATGTAAAAGGCCAGTAAAAGAGAAATGGGTATTTCCATTGTCAAGACTTGAGCTGAGCTGTACCTGCATTGAGCTCAAATTGCCATTAGTATATCACTGCTGAAGGTGAAAAATGTTATTTTGACATTTGTATTGAGACTAAGTTACTAGGATCAGTCCAAAGTTAATTGTCTCTTTTTACCTTCTTTTTTTATAGGAATTTGTGTGGATTTTCACAAGATATGCTGATAAAAATCTTTTTTTTTGTTTTGTTTAGTGTATTCTACCTCACACATTAAAGTTTTCTTTCTTCCTATTTATTGGAATACAACATATGTAAATGCCTTCTCTCTCGGAGAACAATGAATAAACATGTCTTCAGTAACCTGAAGGGGGACAAAAATCAGGTGGTGGTATGTCCTGAGGGAGGACTGGATTTAAAATATTTCTCCAGCCATCTATATTTAGGTTTCCTGGTGTTCGCCTGAACTGAAATGAGGTGAAAGCTGGGATAGTCCTTTTGAAAAGGGCAGGGCAAATTTCCTTCTGTATGTGTATCTCAACTTGTGCTTCTCTTTTTGTTGATGTTATGTTAAACGGCATTTGGGAACCATGTTTATTTAAAGGTGTGTTTCAATAAGAGACCCACTTCAAACTAACAGAAAGCGCAATTCAACAGTTGTTGATTGGCACCAATAGTGTTGATGTGTTTTATAAAGTTGTCACTGCACTGTGTGGGTGCTTGCATTGGCACACATCAGCATATCATGGTTCTTCCTGTCCAGCTGTTGCAGGATCATGTCCATTGCCAGATAATACGTCCATGAATGCATACTGACACTGTGCTTTCTACAGAAAAAAAGAGAAAATTGTTGTGGGACAGTGTTTTAACTAAACATAATCCATTTTGTAAACCATACTGTGGTACGATCTATTAACAATATTGCTGTCTGAGGATTGTATGTAAATATTTAATTTTAAAAAATGCCAAATTTGAATTCTGTGTGTTGCTAAAATATATTGGAGGATATTAAAACAGCTGGAATTACTGTCTGACAATATTTATGGACAGTCAAGGAACAAGAAGAACCTGGAAATTCTTTTTTCGCTTAGCCTATTACTGCAGCTGTGAACAAAACATTGTTATCATTTCATGTGTTACATTTTATTCAGTGTAGCATCATATCTAGTAGAAAGTCACCGCACCTTTCTTCTTGCCTTTCCACATCGAATTGGGGCTCATCCACTAAAAAAAAAGTTCCTGTTTGATGTAGGATGGATAGAATGTGTGACTGCTGTGTACGGACGCAGGAGGAGCTGTCCACTGTTCGCGAACAGCTGAACGTGTTGATGGCCGCGGTCAGCCATCTTCAGGCTGCTGCCTCAGAGTGTAGCGGCAGTGGGGAGTCTGGTGCGTCGCAAGGTACACCCCAGGCATTACATGCTTAACCCACTGTCCCTGCTGTCAAGACATCTTTGCGGGTACCGGCCGCGGTTGGGCCACCCTCTCCCCAAGGGGAGTGGCGGGTTCAGGCGCACGAGGCGGAGAGTAAATGTGGAGGCTGGCCGTGTGGCTGCTCCTTCAGCAAGGTCCGAGCAGGCACACGGGGGGAGGGGTTTATTAGTTATTGAGACCTCCAACGTTAGGCGGGGGATGGAGCCGCTTAGGGAAATAGCAGAAAGGTCGGGGAAGAAGGCCAGTGTTCACTCTGCTTGCCGGGGGGTCTCATCCGAGATGTGGAGGAGGCCCTACCGGCGGCGATAGAGAGCACTGGGTGCACCCGACTGCAAATTGTTGCTCATGTCGGCACCAGTGATTCCTGCCATCTGGGTTCAGAGGTCATCTTCAGTTCGTACAGGCAGTTTGCGGAATTGGTGAAGGTGGAAAGCCTCGCTCGCAGGGTGGAATCAGAGCTAACTATTTGTAGTATCGTTCCCAGAACCGACTGCGGTCCTCTGGTTTGGAGCTGAGTGGAAGGCTTAAACCAGAGGCTCAGATGATTCTGCGGAGATGTGGGGTGCAAATTTCTCGACCTCCGCTATCGGGTGGAGAAATGTAGGGTCTCCCTGGATAGGTCAGGCGTGCACTACACGCCGGAAGCAGCTTTAAGGCTAGCGGAGTATGTGTGGAGTGCACATGGGGTTTTTTAAGTTAGAGAATTCCCTCCCTAGGCCCGACAAGACGCCTCCTGAGATGCGGCAAGGTAGGAGTAGGCAAAATGCAACAGGTAATAACAATATTAATGTGCTAATAGTAAACTGCAGGGGCGTCTATAGAGAGGTCCCAGAACTGCTCTCATTAATAAACGGTCACAACGCCCATATAGTACTAGGGACAGAAAGTTGGCTGAAACCAGACGTAAACAGTAATCAAATCCTAAACTCAGATTGGAATGTATACCACAGAGACAGGCTGAACAGTGAAGGGAGAGGCGTGTTTATAGCGATAAGTGCAATAGTATCGAAGGAAATTGACGGAGATCCGAAATGTGAAATAATTTGGGTGAAGCTCACGGTTAAAGCAGGCTCAGACATGGTAATTGGATGTCTCTATAGGCCCCTGGCTCAGCAGCTGTTGTGGCTCAGCAGCTGTTGTAGCTAAGCACCTGAAGGATAATTTGGAAAACATTTAGAGTAGATTTCCCCACCATGTTACAGTTCTTGGTGGAGGTTTTAATTTGCCGGATATAGACTGGGAGACTCAAACGTTCATAACGGGTGGCAGGGACTAAGAATCCAGTGAAATATTTTTAAGTGCTTTATCTGAAAACTACCTTGAGCAGTTAAACAGAGAACTGACTCGTGGTGATAACATATTAGACCTTCTGGTGACAAACAGACCCGAACTATTTGAAACAGTTAATGCAGAACAGGGAATCAGCGATCATGAAGCGGTTACGGCATCGATGATTTCAGCTGTAAATAGAAATATTAAAAAAGGTAGGAAGATATTTTCTGTTTAGCAAAAGTAACAAAAAGCAGATTTCAGTGTACCTGACGGCTCAACACAAAAGTTTTGTTTTAAGTATAGATAGTGTTGAGGGTCAGTGGACAAAGTTCAAAACCATCGTACAATATGCATTAGATGGGTATGTGCCAAGCAAGATCATAAGAGATGGAAAAGCGCCACTGTGGTACAACAGAGTTAGAAAACTGCTGCAGAAGCAAAGGGAACTTCACAGCAAACATAAACATAGCCAAAGCCTTGAAGACAAAAAAAAAAATTACGCGAAGCGAAATGTAGTGTGAGGAGGGTTATGCGAGAGGCGTTCAATGAATTCGAAAGTAAAGTTCTATGTACTGACTTGGCAGAAAATCCTAAGAAATTTTGGTCCTATGTCAAAGCGGTAGGTGGATCAAAACAAAATGTCCAGACACTCTGTGACCAAAATGGTACTGAAACAGAGGATGACAGACTAAAGGCCGAATTACTAAATGTCTTTTTCCAAAGCTGTTTCACAGAGGAAGTTCCTTCTCTAGATTGTCGCACAGATGACATAATGGTAGATATCGAAATAGACGACAGAGGGATAGAGAAACAATTAAAATTGCTCAAAAGAGCAAAGGCCGCTGGATCTGATGGGATACCAGTTCGATTTTACACAGAGTACGCGAAGGAACTTGCCCCCCTTCTTGCAGCGGTGTAACATAGGTCTCTAGAAGAGCGAAGCATTCCAAAGGATTGGAAAAGGGCACAGGTCATCCCCGTTTTCAAGAAGGGATGTCGAACAGATGTGCAGAACTATAGACCTATATCTCTAACGTCGATCAGTTGTAGAATTTTGAAACACGTATTATGTTGGAGTATAATGACTTTTCTGGAGACTAGAAATCTGCTCTTTAGGAATCAGCATAGGTTTCAAAAAAGACGGTCGTGTGAAACCCAGCTCGCGCTATTCGTCCACGAGACTAAGAGGGCCATTGACACGGGTTCACAGGTAGATGCAGTGTTTTTTGACTTACGCAAGACATTTGATACAGTTCCCCACAGTCGTTTAATGAACAAAGTAAGAGCATATGGACTATCAGACCAATCGTGTGATTGGATTGAGGAGTTCTTAGATAACAGAACGCAGTATATCATTCTCAATGGAGAGAAGTCTTCCGAAGTAAGAGTGATTTCAGGTGTGCCGCAGGGGAGTGTCATAGGACCGTTGCTATTCGCAATATACATAAATGACCTGGTGGATGACATCGAAAGCTCACTGAGGCTTTTTGCAGATGATGCTGTGGTGTATCGAGAGGTTGTAACAATGGAAAATTGTACTGAAATGCAGGAAGATCTGCAGCGAATTGACGCATGATGCAGGGAATGGCAATTGAATCTCAATGTAGACAAGTGTAATGTGCTGCGAATACATAGAAAGATAGATCCCTTATCATTTAGCTACAAAATAGTAGGTCAGCAACTGGAAGCAGTTAATTCAATAAATTATGTGGGAGTACACATTAGGAGTGATTTAAAATGGAATTATCATATAAAGTTGATCGTTGGTAAAGCAGGTGCCAGACTGAGATTCATTGGAAGAATCCTAAGGAAATGCAATCCGAAAACAAAGGAAGTAGGTTACAGTATACTTGTTCGCCCACTGCTTGAATACTGCTCAGGAGTGTGGAATCCGTACCAGATAGGGTTGATAGAGGAGATAGAGAGAATTCAATGGAGGGCAGCGCGCTTCTTTACAAGATTATTTAGTAATTGCGAAAGCGTTACGGAGATGATAGATAAACTCCAGAGGAAGACTGTGCAGGAGAGACGCACAGTAGCTTGGTACAGGCTTTTGTTAAAGTTTCGAGAATATACCTTCACCGAAGAGTCAAGCAGTATATTGCTCCCTCCTACATGTATCTCGTGAAGAGACCATGAGGGTAAAATCAGAGAGATTAGAGCCCACACAGAAGCATATTGACAATCCTTCTTTCCACGAACTATAGGAGACTGGAATAGAAGGGAGACCCAATAGAGGTACTCAGGGTACCCTCCGCCACACACAATCAGGTGGCTTGCGGTGTATGGATGTAGATGTAGATGTAGCACTGTTGTGAATGAGCACAGCAACACACCATTTTTTCAGTCTATTGGAAAATGGTGAAGAGGGAATATTTTTTTGAAATATTACACAGAAATGATTTGGTCAATGTTCTAGACCTATACTAATAAAACAAATAAATTTCCCATAAGGAGAATACAGTGTCATTATCGAAAGATACATTGCTTAGTAACTGACAAAAAATAGATTTACTGATGGCCTGTACAACTGGATGGGCATAATCAAAACTTCATGTGAAAGGATTATAAGGTAGAGTCCAGATTTGGTTACCTCATCCATGCATCTTGAAACTGATAAATACTGTGTCGGAGTTTCTGTCAAGTTTACTTGGCGTAATATTCATTCTGCTCATAGTAGAAATTACCAATGTTGGTGGACGTTCCTGAGAACGTAAGCACAAGGTTTTCAGAGATGTATAGCCAGCCAAGATATCTGCTTTGAAAATATTTTTGGGCAGAACTGCTGTTACTGAAACAAATTAACATTACACTTTGATTATACCTGTCCTTTCAGCAAACAGATGGAAATGAGTTCAGAAAATATTAGAGAATGCAAGCTTTGTGCTTTTAATATGAGCTATTTACAATTTGATGACTGGCACATAAACATACTGGACTTAATAATTCTGAAAGTTTGTCAGCTTAGTGATCAGCTGTGTATTATTATTATTATTATTATTATTATTATTATTATTACTGGGTTTAGAATGAAATGCTGTAAGGAACTGTGACTGAAGTAATTTTCCATTACCAGAGACAGAAATTGTTAATTAAACCCTTATTTTCCATTTTCACTTATCAAGAAGATTCAGAGTTGCTTCACGTAACACAACTGTATTTCAAAAAAGTGAACATAATCTGTGTGGCAGGATCATGAATCAAAAGTAGCTTATTTCAGTACAGTTTTAATATTAGTTATTGATTATGACATAATATTATGTTGTTAAAAACAATCAATTTTTCTCAGATAGCATAACCTTATTGTTGGTTTAGAAAGATATCAAATGTTGCCTTCCTAAAGGTTGAAAGTGTAACACAAAAATAAATTTTTATGAGGGTCTCAAACTTTACACCTTGGTATTATTCAGAAGACTGGTTGCTACTCAACATGCTTGACCAAAAGGCTCCCTCATTATAGGGGCATGAAATGCAGTGAATGCCGATGTATTAAATTTAAAATGTGCACTCTTGCAAAAGAAGTCTATACGGAGAGATGAAAGTGCTTAATTTTGTGATAATGACGTCTACAGCTTGGAATGGTTTTAATGTAGGATAATATGAAACGTTAGATTGTATCCCCATATATGCTGGCCTTACACTGACCTTTCAATATGGTGAGCTATATATGTGTATGTACAAGCATATTACTTGCTTTATTGTAGCAAATAACAAACTTAGGTGATAAATGTATATGCTCTTGAATCCTGCTGTGAGTCTTTAGGTACTGTATTTATGAACTACAGGTAATTGTCAAGAGGTTTTTTGTTATTGTTGCATTGCCTAGTGAATGAAGGGAAGTTGTCAAATTTGGGGGTCAGGGCTTGGCATGGCAGTCCTAAGTTCACAGCTTGGTGGTTGATACAGTGGTACCAGGAAAGCTAGAGAATCTAGTAAGCATATAGAAACTGCATTTTTTGCATGTTTCAGCTGCAGATAAGGCAGTGATGTTGTTACCATCATGGCAAAATCTGTTTTTAAAAATAGTGCAGTTAAAACACACTCTTGAGTTTTGTCAGGTGAATAAAATTCAAACCTGAATTTGGGATGCAGAGCTACAAAGCTAATCTGTGGCCATGAGGGATACAAATATGGACTCTTCTGACTAGCATCTGTTGTGAACAGTGTCAATTTAACTGAAAAAAAAAAACTTAGTTGTCTGATTAATCAATATTTTCTTGAGCATTTGATGTGGTCTGATAAAGGGTATACAGGCTGAAAAGGGACAATTTCAAACTGAAATACATCCTAGTCATCTTGCACTGGCCATGTGTCAGAGGCGGTGTGGCATTTGATTTCTTTCTTTGAACTTGAGACTGTGATGTTATTCATGAGTATATTCAGCAGCATCAAGCTGACAATTTATCCTGTGAAACATTCAGTCAGTGTAAAAACCATATCCTGAGGGTGTTTACAGTAGGACCAATCTTCAGACCACATTTCAGAAGTAGTGCAGGAATGAAAGTATTCCTATCCTTAAGTAGCATCCTTCTGCCCAAGACCTCAATCCCACTGAAATTGTATGGGTGAGTATGAAATGGATGATGCTTCCTAAAAGCCTGGCATGGGAAACTGAGATTATTGCCCACCTCATAAGATCTCTGCCTCCCACAATGCACGTAATACTTGAAGTTATAGGCCTTTGCACAGAATATTAAGCAATGAAAAAATTACAGGCTGTGCCTTTTTCAGGCTCAAAAGTCTTAATAAAATATGTAATGTCTTCAGGCTGTTCATCTTGTTGTTATCAGCAAGCAAGCCCCCCCCCCCCCTCTCTCTCTCTCTCTCTCTCTCTCTCTCTCTCTCTCTCTCTCTCACACACACACACACACACACACACACACACTATTAAAGCAGAATACTTACTTCCAGAGTGGGATCAACCATTAGTCAATAACCTGAACCAGTTGACTGCAATACAGCACACTGTATAGTGTATTATTTGTTGAAGTACGTAACATCAAATTACAGTTGTAAGTGTGCTTCGTAGCACTAGGCCATCCATGGCTTAACCTCCTGTATGTCACCCCTGTGAACCGAAATTATTACTACAATCTGTGAACCACAAATGTTTGAATATGTAATGAATTTCCTCGCGTGTGCGCGCGCAAATGGCTGTAATGGGTGTGTTTATAGTGTAGTATCATGTCTATGTTGGGAGGTAATGAGAGGGTAGAGGGGGTGAAATCCATGCCTACACAAATACAAAAATTTCAGCACAGTTGTTGGTGTACAGTCAACAGTGATCATTGCTGTCAGTATGTGTGCTGAGATAGTCTAAAAATAAAAGCATTGTCTAACAATTACATGCTATCTTCCCATTATAATAAAGTTGTAGTGGCAGAAATAGGTAAATGATATTACAATAAACAACACAGAACAAAGTGGTGCTATGCTAAAGGCCTTTTGACAAGTACCTCAAATTCACTGACGTTCTTGAGCAGCACTGGTAGACCATAACAGATCAAGGTACTAAAATTAGAACCAAATGCTAAGTATTTACCATATTCTTAACTTATTCAGTAGTGATTACTTTTGGCATAAATGGAGACTAACCTCAAAATATAATGTTGTAGGATATCGTCAATATAAATAGATAGAATTTGTTAATCAGTAGTTCCTCCATGTGCAGATTCCGTACCTCTGTGTAGAATTAATGTAAAACTGCTCCAGTTGCTGCTGAGGCCTCTATTATTAAGAATTACAACTTTTATGTGGCTCAGTAACTTTGCTTAATTTGTTAACAATAACCAGTTTTTGCACCTTGTATCAAATAAAATGACAAGTCTTTTTGCGCATCACAAGCAGAGAGGACTCTTGATCAGACCCTTGTGTTGCTACTTCTGTAATCTACCCCGGGAAAAGGCGTACCATCACTACATAAGGTAGTTCCTGAACTGTTTTTCTAAAATTATTAATCTAGCTGTATTGGGACAAAACAAGCTAGCAAGGTTTGATATGGACATAATACCATCTAAAAACATAAATTGATGCTGGTTAATGGCAGCTGCCATTGTGGTAGACTCCACTTCTTAGAACTGGAAAGGGAGTTAACAAGCATTTAATTTGGGCACCTACATGTTTTCGCAATGCGATGACTGCTCTGTTATATTTTGGGTGAGCAGCTGCATGCTCTACATCTACATTGTTACTCTACAAGTGTGTGGCAGAGGGTTCATTGAACCATTTTCATACTACTTTCCTACCATTCCACTCTCGAGTGACGCATGGGTAAAAGGAAAACCTAAATCTTTCCGTTCGAGCTCTGATTTCTCTTAATTTATTATGATGATCATTTCTCCCTACGTAGGTGGGCATCAACAAAATATTTTCGCATTGAGAGGACAAAGTAGGCGATGGAAATTTCATAAATAGATCTTGCCGCAAAGGAAACCGCATTTGTTTCAGTGACTGCCACCCCAACTCGCTAATCATATCAGTGACATTCTCACCCCTATTGCATGATAACACGAAACGAGCTGCCCTTCTTTGCACTTTTTTGATTTCCTCCATCAATCCTACCTGGTAAGAATCCCACACTGTGCAGCAATATTCCAGCAGAGGACAGACAAGTGTAATGTAGGCCCTCCCTTTAGTGGGTTTGTCGCATCTTCTAAGTGTTCTGCCAACATAGTGCAGTCTTTGTTTCGCCTTCCCCACAATATTATCTATGTGGTCTTTCCAATTTAAGTTGCTCGTAATTGTAATTCCTAGGTATTTAGTCGAATTGACAGCAATTATATTTGTGCGATTTATCGTATACCCAAAATTTATCGGATTTCTTTTAGTACCCATGTGGATGACCTCGCACTTCCCTTTGTTTAGTGCTAGTTGCCACTTCTTGCATCGTACAGAAATTCTCTCTAGATCATTTTGTAATTGGAATTGATCGTCTGATGATTTTACTAGAAAGTAAATTACAGTGTCATCAGTAGACAATGTAAGGGGGCTGCACCTAGATCATTTATATAAATTAGGAACAGCAGAGGGCCTATGACACTACCTTGCGGAACGCCAGATATCACTTCTGTTTGACTCGATGATTTACCGTTTATCAGTACGAACTGTGACCCCTCTGAGAGGAAATGATGGATCCAGTCACACAACTGAGATGATACTCCGTATGCACGCAATATGATTAATAGTCGCTTGTGAGGAATGGTACCAAAGGCCTTCTGGGAATATGGAATCGATCTGAGATCCCTTGTTGACAGTACTCATTACTTCATGGGAATAAAGAGCTAGCTGTGTTGCACAAGAAAAATATTTTCTGAATCCATGTTGGTTATGTATCAATAAGTCGTTTTCTTCCAGGTGATTCATAATGTTTGAATACAGTATATGCTCCAAAATCCTACTTCAAATTGAGGTCAGTGATATGGGTCTGTAATTCAATGGATTACTCCTATTTTCTTTCTTGAATATTGGTGTGACGTGTGCCACTTTCTAGTCTTTAGGAACAGACCTTTCGTCAAGTGAGTGGTTGTATATGGTTGCTGAGAAAGGCACTATTGTGTCTGCATACTCTGAGAGGAAACTGATTGGTATACCATCTGGACTGGAAGACTTGCCTTTCTTAAGTGATTTGAGTTGTTTCGCAACACCTAAGACATCTACTTTTGTTACTTATGCTAACAGCTGTTCTGGTTTCGAATTCTGGAATATTTACTTCATGAAGGAATTACGGAAAACTGTATTTAGTAACTCCGCTTTAGTGGCACCATCATGGGCAACATTTCCATCGCTTTTTTTACTTCACATATGACCAGAATCTTTTTGGGTTTTCTACCATATTTTGAGACAATATTTCTTTGTGAAAACTATTAAAAGCATCTCGCATTGACGTCCCCACTAAATTTCGAGCTTCTGTGAAACTTGGCCAGTCTTGGGGATTTTGTGTTCTTCTGGATTTGGCATGTTTTTTTCGTTGCTTCTGCAACAGTGTTCTGACGTGTTTTGTGTACCATGGTTGATCAGTCCCATCTCTTATTAACTTACGCGGTATGAATCTATCTATTGCTGTTGATACTGTATCTTTGAATTTGAGCCAATCTGGTCTACACTTACATAATTAGCTTGGAAGCAATGGAGACTGTTTTAAATAGATATAGTTTGCGTTTATTTTTAGTTGTTGTGGTTGACACTTTTCTGAGCCTCACTACAATGACCTTGTGTTCACTAATCCCTGTATCCATCATGATGCTTTCTATTAGATAAGGATTATTTGTGGCTAAGAGGTCAAGTGTGTTTTCACAACCATTTACAATTCATGTGGGCTCATGATCTAATTGTTCAAAGTTTTTCACAGAAAAAGCATTTAGAACAATTTCGGAAGATTTTTCTGTCTACCACCGGTTCTGAACATCTATTTTCACCAACAAATTGGAGGTACATTGAAGTCTCCACCAATTACAACTGTATTTGTGTGGTATTTACTTGCGGTGAGATTCAGCAAAGAAAGCAGGTGTTGACAGATGTGAAAATTACCGAACAATCAGTTTAATAAGCCACAGCTGTAAAATGCTAACACAAATTCTTTACAGACTAATGGAAAAACTAGTAGAAGCTGAACTCGGGGAAGATCAGTTCGGATTCCATAGAAATACTGGAACACGTGAGGCAATACTGACCTTACGCTTTATCTTAGAAGAAAGATTAAGGGAAGGCAAACATAAGTTTCTAGCATTTGTAGACTTGGAGAAAGCTTTTGACAATGTTGACTGGAATACTCTCTTTCAAATTCTGAAGGTGGAAGGGGTAAAATACAGGGAGCGAAAGGCTATTTACAGTTTGTACAGAAACCAGATGGCAGTTATAAGAGCCGAGAGACATGAAAGGGAAGCAGTGGTTGGGAAGGAAGTAATACAGGGTTGTAGCCTCTCCCCAATGTTATTCAATCTGTATATTGAGCAAGCAGTAAAGGAAACAAAAAAATTCGGAGTAGGTATTAAAATCCATGGAGAAGAAATAAAAACGTTGAGGTTCGCTGATGACATTGTAATTCTGTCAGAGACAGCAAAGGACTTGGAAGAGCAGTTCAATGGAATGGACAGTGTCTTGAGAGGAGTAAATAAGATGAACATAAACAAAAGCAAAACGAGGATAATGGAATCTAGTCTAATTAAGTCGGGTGATGGTGAGGGAATTATATTAGGAAATGAGACACTTAAAGCAGTAAAGGAGTTTTGCTATTTGGGAAGCAAAATAACTGATGATGGTCGAAGTAGAGAGGATATAAAATGTAGACTGGCCTTGGCAAGGAAAGCGTTTCTGAAGAAGAGAAATTTGTTAACATAGAGTATAGATTTATGTATCAGGAAGTCGTTTCTGAAAGTATTTGTATGGAGTGTAGCCATGTATGGAAGTGAAACATGGATGATAAATAGTTTGGACAAGAAGAGAATAGAAGCTTTTGAAATGTGGCGCTACAGAAGAATGCTGAAGATTAGATGGGTAGATCACATAACTAATGAGGAAGTATTGAATAGGATTGGGGAGAAGAGAAGTTTGTGGCACAACTTGACTAGAAGAAGAGATCAGTTGGTAGGACATGTTCTGAGGTATCAAGGGATCACCAATTTAGTATTGGAGGGCAGCGTGGAGGGTAAAAATCGTAGAGGGAGACCTAGAGATGAATACACTAAGCAGATTCAGAAGGATGTAGGTTGTAGTAGGTACTTTGAGATAAAGAAGCTTGCACAGGATAGAGTGGCATGGAGAGCTGCATCAAACCAGTCTCAGGACTGAAGACCACAACAACAACGAGATTCAAGTTTTCATTGAAGCATTCAGCTATTATATCATCTGAGTCGCGGGTTCGGTAGAAGGAGCCAATTATTATTTTGGTACGGCTGCTGAGTCGCAGGAACTATCTATTTCAACTTCAGTACAAGATAAACTACTACCAACAGACACGAACACACCACCACCTACTTTATTTAATCTATCCTTTCTGAACCCCCCCCCCCCCCCAACTTTTTTCATAATTACAGCATAGTTGTTTGTTTTTAACACAGATGTGAATATGTATGTCATTATCTGATGATGTATATTTTATTGCCATTGAAATATATTCACAGTGAAGTGCATCGTAGACAAGACTGCATTCTTTGCTGAGCGCCTTTATAAAAGCATGGCTGGTTTGGGCACAAATGATAAAACTCTGATACGAATTGTGGTTGCACGCTCGGAGATCGACTTGGGTGACATCAAAAGAAAATTTGAAGCAATTTATGGAAAGACATTGGAAAGTTTCATTGCTGTGAGTATACCTTCTTTTTATTATTGTTGTGTTGTTATTGTTGTCGTTGTTATTATAATTATATATGAGAGAGGATATAATTAAAAAACATAACTACTAAAAATTAGTGTTTCTTGTATGTATTTAAAGTTTCTCAGTCTTGAGTCTATAGTTTTTCATGTGTTTATATAGCACATTAAGCCATTCCTATATTCTAATGCTTTACTGGAACTGCTTCCTAGTAAATAACGTAACTGTGGCATCTGCCTAAAGTAGTTCTATTAGCACATGATAAACTTGCTTATGATTTCTGTGTGTAAATATTGTGAATGATAATAGAGCTTATTTTGATGTTAATTAAAACAAACACTATTTGTTGCACGATGGATGGATGATAAAATTTCTTTATAAAGGAAATTCACGTATAGCTGCATTAATTTAAAGTTACACAGCAAATGATTGCAGTAATAGAAAGTTCAGATGGAGCATTCTAAAAAAACTCAAAGAATGTGTTAATGCTACTTGAATATTAGTGAATGAGTGTGAACTTAGTTTCAAGGGGAGCTGTGAATGAAACAATAAGATTGTGTGTGTGGTTGTGAGAAAAGGGGGGGGGGGGGGTATTGGTAAGAAGTAACATTACCACAAAGAAATATTAAAATATTGACGGGGGAACATTCAGTACCAGGCTGGTCCATCTTGTCCTCCAGCATATGCTTGGATCCTCCTAGACATGCTGTCCACAAGATAATCATTTTTACTGCTCAAGTCAGTCCCACTCTTGGAGGGCTGCTCATCTGAGGTTGTGCTTTTTGTGAGAATTATTTGCATAATGATGCAGAAGTAGGTTTAATAATGAATAAAAAATAGAAGTGCTGGTAAGTTGCTACAAACAGCATAGTGAACGCATTATTGTAGCAAAGATAGACACGAAGCCCACGTCTACTACAGTAGCACAAGTTTATATGCCAGCTGGCTTTGCAGATGATGAAGAGATTGAAGAAATTATGATGAGATAAAAAAAAAAAAAACCATTCAGATAGTGAGGGGAGATGAAAATTTAATAGTCATGGGGGAACTGGAATTCATTAGTAGGAAAAGGAAGAGAATGAAAAGTAGTAAATGGAAGAGGAAGCCGCCTGGTAGAATTTTGCACACAGCATAACTTAGTCGTAGCTGACACTTGATTTAAGAATCATGAAAGAAGGTTGTATACCTGGAAGATGCCTGGGGACACTGGGAGGTTTGAGATAGATTACATAATGGTAAGACAGAGATTTAGGAACCGGGTTTTAAATTGTAAGACATTTGCAGGGGCAGATGTGGACTCTGACCACAATTTATTGGTTACAAACTGTAGATTAAAACTGAAGAAACTGCAGAAAGATAGGAATTTAAGAAGATGGGACCTCGATAAACTGAAAGAACCAGAGGTTGTGTAGAGTTTCAGAGAGAGCATTAGGGAACAATTGAAAAGAACAGGGGAAAGAAATACTTTAGAAGAAGAGTGGGCAGCTTTGGGAAATGAAATAAATAGTGAAGGCAGCAGAGGATCAAGTAGGTAAAAAGATGAGGGCTAGTAGAAATCGTTGGGTAACAGAAGATATATTGAATTTAATTGATGAAAGGAGAAAATACAAAAATGCGGTAAACGAAGTAGGCAAAAAGGAATATGAAGTCTCAAAAATTGTATTGACAGGAAGTGCAAAACTGGCTAGGGAGGGATGGCTAAAGGACAAATGTAAGGATATAGAGGTGTATCTCACAAGGTGTCAGATAGATACTGCCTACAGGAAAATTAAAGAAACCTTTGGAGAAAAGAGAACCACTTGTATGAACATAAAGAGCTCAGATGGAAACCCAGTTCTAAGCAAAGAAGGGAAAGCAGAAAAGTGGAAGGAGTATATAGAGGGTCTATACAAGGGCGGTGTACTTGAGGACAATATTATGGAAATGGAAGAGGATGTAGATGAAGATGAAATGGGAGATACGATACTGCGTGAAGAGTTTGACAGAGCACTGGAAGACCCTAGTTGAAACAAGACCCCGGGAGTAGACAACATTCCATTAGAACTACAGATAGCCTTAGGAGAGCCAGCCATGACAAAACTCTACCACCTGGTGAGCAAGATGTATGAGACAGGCGAAATACCCTCAGACTTCAAGAAGAATATAATAATTCCAATTCTAAAGAAAGCAGGTGTTGGCAGGTGTGAAAATTACCAAACTATCAGTATTTTGCAACTGTGACTTATTAAACTAACACGAATTTTTTACAGATGAATTGAAAAACTGGTAGGAGCCGACCTCAGGGAAGATAAGTTTGGATTCCGTAGGAATGTTGGAACACGGGAGGCAATACTGACACTAAGACTTCTTAGAAGATACATTAAGGAAAGGCAAACCTAGTTTCTAGCATTTGTACACTTAGTGAAAGCTTTTGAAAATGTTGACTGGAATACTCTATTTCAAATCCTGTTTGTGCCAGGTGTCAAATAAGGGGAGCAAAAGGCTGTTCACAATTTGTACAGAAAAAAATGGCAGTTATCAGAGTCGAGGAGCATGAAAGGGAAGCAGTGGTTGGGAGGGGAGTGAGACAGGGTATTAGCCTATCCCCGATGTTATACAATCTGAATATTGAACAAGTGGTAAAGGAAACAAAAGAAAAATTTTGAGTAGCAATTAAAATCCATGGAGAAGAGATTAAAACTTTGGAGTCTGCCGATGACATTTTAATTCTGTCAGAAACAGCGAAGGCCCTGGAAGAGCAGTTGAACGGAATGGACAGTGTCTTGAAAGGAACATATAAGATGAACATCAACAAAAGCAAAACGAGGATAATGGAAGGTAGTTGAATTAAATCAGGTGATGCTGAGGGAATTAGATTAGGAAATGAGACACTTAAAGTAGTAAGGAAGTTTTGCTATTTGGGGAGCAAAAAACTGATGGCGGTCAAAGTAGAAAGGATATAAAATGTAGATGCAATGGTAAGGAAAGCGTTTCTGAAGAAGAGAAATTTGTTAACACAGAGTATAGATTTAAGTGTCAGGAAGATGTTTCTGAAAGTATTTGAATGGAGTGTAGCCATGCATGGAAGTAAAATGTGGACGATAACTAGTTTAGAAAAGAAGAAAATAGAAACATTTCAAAATGTGGTGCTACAGAATAGTGCTGAAGATTAGATGGGTAGATCATATAACTAATGAGGAGGTATTGAATAGAAATGGAGAGAAGAGGAATTTGTGGCACAACTTGACTAGAAGAAGGGATCAGTTGTTAGGGCATGTTCCGAGGCATCAAGTACTTACTTAGAGATGAAGAGGCTTGCACAGGCTGCAGTTCTCCACACTAGTCTATCCTATGCCAGCCTCTTCGTATCTGCAGAACTACTGCAGCTTATGTTCATTTGAACCTGTTTATTTTATTCGAGCCTTGGTATCCCTCCGTAATTTTTAGACTTCCATCCAAAACCTAATGATTCATTTCTCGATGCATCAGGGACACCTTATCAGCTGATCTCTTCTTTGATTTGAGTTGTGCTATAAATTTCTTTTTGTCCCAGTTGAATACAGTACTTTCTCATAAAGTATTAGATCTGCCCTTGTAATCTTTAGCATTTTTCTAGATCTACATGTACACAGATACTCTGGAAGCGACTGTACGGTATGTAGCGGATGGTACCCTGTACCACTACTTGTCATTTCCTCTCCTTTTCCGCTCCCAAATAGAGCGAGAGAAAAACGACTGTCCGTACGCCTCTGTATGAGCCCTAATTTCTCATATTTCATCTTCGTGATCCTTATGCATGATGTATGTTGGCAGCAGTATCATAATTCAGCAGTCGGATTCAAAAGAAGGTTCTCTAAATTTTGTTAATAGTGTTTGTCGAAAAGAATGTCGCCTTCCTTCCAGGGATTCCCATTATAGTTCCCAAAGCATCTGTGCAACACACACAGATCTAGCAGCCCTCCTTTGAATTGCTTTGATGTCTTCCTTCAATCCAATATGGTACGGATCCCAAACACTCGAGCAGTACTCAAGAATAGGTCAAACCGGTGTTCTATATGTAGCACCACATTTCAAAAGCTTTTATTCTCTTCTTGTCTGAACTGTTGTTTGTCCACATTTTGCTTCTTTGAGACTACAGACAAGTACCTTCAGAAAGAACTTAACCTTTAAGTTAAAAAAAAATTATGTTTACAGATTTCTCTTTTCAGAATTTTTTTCTTGCTCTTGATAGTCTGCAATTTATAGCCTGTGCCTTGAATGCCAACAATTATTTTTCTGGCCAGATAACAAGTCATTTATTTTATTGTCTTATATTCTTATCTAATTTTCTCAGCATTTCTTAATTTAATTCCTCTGTATTCCGATACCTTTGTGTTACATACATTGATATTCTTCTTGTGATCTCTTTTCAAGAAACTGTACATTCCATTCAACTGATCATCCAAGTCCTTTCCCATGTCCAACAGAATTAGTATATCGCTGTCAAATTTCAAAATTTTATTTGCTCTTGATGAATTGTAATTTCCTTTAAAAATTTCTCCTTGGTTTTCTTTACTGCTTGCTCAATGTACAGGTAGAATATTGGGAGCAGGCTGAACTTCTGACTTTTTTCTCAACTACTGTTTCCATTTCATGCATTCAACTCCTATGACTGCAGTCTTGTTCCTGGACAGTTTTTAGATAATGGTCGTCATCCCGCACCCCCTCCCCCCCAATCCATATTTTATCCTTGCTTTATCTGTCTGCAGATGCTACAAACATAGCAGAATAGCACTCTGCTTTTGGAGACCACTTCTGATTCTCGAGCACAACAACTGCTTGCTGCCTCGCTTCTCCTCGGTCACCCTGTTCATGTCGAGGCCCATAGAACTTTGAATTCTTCCTGTGGTGTAATTTACACCAGGCTCCTCAATGGTCTAACCGAGGCTGAAATACAATCTTACCTCTCTGATCGGGGTGTCATTGTCGTCCATCGTGTAATGAAGAAGGTAGATTCCTACGTAGTGCCCACCTTTGATAGAATGGTGCTTCCATCCAAGCTCAAAGCAGGCTATGAAATTATCACCATCCAGCCATACATTCCAAACCCAGTGTGCTGCTACCATTGTCATTGTTTTAACCACACTAGAACGTAATTTCGACACCCAGCCACATGTCACCTGTGGAAGGGATGTGCACAAGGGCAATTTTCCACCTCCTTTTCCCCGATGTATCAACTGCAATGGTGGCCTTGCCGCCTCGTCTCAGGAGTGTCCAGTGTATCTTGAGGAGCAGGTTGTTAAAGAGATCTGAGTAAAGGTAAAGGGGCCTTATCGAGTTGCTCGCAAGTTACTGGCTAGTTGTAAACCCTGTGTTCTCCTGTGTGGTATGTATAGTTCTATTCTTGTTACCCCCCTCGGTCCATGAAGGACATGGCCACACAAACATGTGACCTCCAATTCAATTCTGAGGTTGTGAAATCACCATCCCCCCCCCCCCCCCCCCCATCCAGCTGTGTAAGAAGTCGTCAAATTCTCGCCTCACGGGCCGAAATCGCCAGCTACACAACCAGTAGGCGAGAAAGGACAGGAGGCGTACTCCTGTGAAGTCTTCCTCTGTCCCTCCACCCAAACACCCAAATGTTCATCTAACTGGAAAGGCTCTAAGAAGTCCACCAAAGGCAAATGGCCTTCTCCTTCACCACCTTGAAGATTGTCCTTGATGGTGTCAGCATGTGATCCCTTCGCCCAACCAGCCTCTGTGACGCCAACAACTGTTTTTTGGCATTGGACTCCACAGGCAGATTGTACAAGCGAGCTGATGCTTGTGTGGCCCCCATGAAGCAGGGTCCTCCTGCTTCTGTGCCCTTTAGTAACGCCTCTTCCCCAACTGTCACTCGGCAGCTGCCGAGGTGACACCCCTACGTCTCTTCCTCATCATGACTCTCCTCCAGTGGAACGTTCGCGGCCTTTGGTCCCACAAAGATGATTTACAGCTGCTTTTAATGTCACAGCATCACCTTGTACTGTGCCTGCAGGAAACTTTTCGCCCTCTTGACCACTTCGAGCTTTCACATTACTTACCGATTCGTTTTGACCTTCCCCGTGAGGTTGGCATTCCATCTCGTGGGGGCATCATGCTGCTCATATGAGATGACGTTCATAGTCAACCTATCTCACTGACTACCCGTCTTCAAGCTGTTGCCATTTGCCTTTTCCTTCCCCACCTGTTTTCTCCCTCTGTACCATTTATGTACCTCTGTCACCTTCCTTCAACTTATTGGGCAGCTAACTCCCCTATTTTTGCTACTCAGTGACCTATCAGAGAGATGCCCTCTTGGCTGACCTTCTTAACCAGCTTAACCTCTTCTTCCCACTTTCCTTTCCAACTCCTCACATACCTATTCCCATTTGGACGTACCCTTCTGCACTGCCCAGCTTGCCCATCATCTTGAGTGGTACGTTCTTTCTAACACCTGTTCGAGCGACCATTTCCCGTGTGCTCTCCGTTTGCTGACTCCTACCCCACCCACTTGTATACCCAAATAGCAGCTTAGTAAGGCTGACTGGCAGCTTTACTCCTCCCTGGTAACCTTCGATCAACAAGATTCCCCCAGGTGTAGTGACCAGGTGGACTATCTCACTGACGTTACCCTTACTGCTGCAGAACGTTAAATTCCTTGCACTTCCTCTTTATCACGTCATGCCCCAGTCCCTTGGTGTGATGCAGTTTGCTCACGGAGACGTGCTCTCTGTGTTTTTAACCGCCACCCTACGCTGGCAAACTGCATTCATTATAAAGATGATGCGTGCAAAGTGTTGTTACATTCTTTGGAGTAGCAAAAGAGCTAGCTGGATTTCATTCACTAGTTCTTTTAAAAGTTCCACACCTTCCTCTGTCATGTAACGGCTCTCTGGACACAAGATACATGCCTTAATTTCTGGCCTGACAGTAGCTGATGTTATCGTGGATCCTATTGCTTTCTCCAACACCTTGGGCCGCCATTTTGCAGAAGTTTTGAGCTCTTCCCACTATCAACCTGCCTTCCTCCATCAGAAATGAGTGGAGGCAGCTCAGGTGGTACATTTCAGAGAAAAGAATCATGAGCACTACAATGCTGCTTTTACTATGACGGGGCTAGAGCTTGCTCTCAGTTCATCCCAATCCTCCGCCCCAGGGTGTGACACCATCCGCATTCAGATATTGCAGCATCTTTCTCTTGTGGGCAAGCACTTTCTGCTTAACACATACAACCGCATCTGGGCTGAGCGCACATTTCCTGGACGCTGGTGTGAGCCACAGTCATACCCATCCCTAAGCCTGGTATGGACAGAAACCTTCCTTCTAGCTAATGCCACATCTCTTTTACCAGCTGCGTTTGCAAGGTGATGGAATGTATGATTCATGCCCGGCTGGTGTGGTGGCTCGAATCTTGCCATTTACTAACGAATGCACAGTGTGGATGTAGAGTGCGGCGTTCTGCAGTTGACCATCTTGTTACTTTGTCTACCCATGTCATGAATGGTTTTCTGCGGAAATCCCAGGCTGTGGCCGTGTTTTTCGATTTGGAGAAGGCCTACGACACCTACTGGAGAACTGGAATCCTCTGTACTCTTTATTTGTGGGGCTGCCGTGTGTTTTCTTCAGGCATTTTTACAAGACCAATTTTTCAAGGTGTGTGTGTGTGTGTGTGTGTGTGTGTGTGTGTGTGTGTGTGTGTGTGTGTGTGTGTGTGTGTGTGTGTGTGTGTGTGTGGATTCTGCCTTGTCGGACACCTTCATCCAGGAAAATGGTGTGCCTAATGGTCCTGCCCTGAGCGTTGTAATCTTATCACCATGAACCCTATAATGGCCTGTCTCCCATCGGACATCTCAGACTCTGTTTGTCGACGATTTTGCCATCTATTGCAGTTCCCCATGGACCTGTCTCACTAACCGCCTTTCCACTTCCCACCCCCAGTCCCCTGCAGGTCTGGGGGTACGAATAGGCCCGTGATATTCCTGCCTGTCATAAGAGGTGACCAAAAGGAGTCTCCCACGTTTCGGCCTTTACATGATGGTCCTCTGTAGGATTTGACCTCAATTTTCAAAATTTTCCTGAAGAGCTAGCCAATTGGGGAAGGGCGCCTTACATAGTGCATTGTGTCCATCACGCCCTGAGACCTTTCGCATCCTTCATCGACGTGGATTGGCACTTCTGCTCATTCTCCAACTGTTGGGTGAGATCACCCTCTTGGCTGCATATTTTTTCATCAACTGTGCAGTATTGTTTTCTTTGCTGCCTATGATAATGGACTTGTTTACTTGGTTGCACCTGATATCCAGCATGGTAGCCAGTCCATTGTGGTGGAGCTGCCATGTATCCTGTTGGTTGTAGCCCCCTGACCACACAGGGATTGCTCTCCTGATGCCGCCCCATGTATACCAAGGAGTACATGCCCATCCCCCTGGGGAATCAAGCCTCCCGGCAATGGCAATCCTGCCAGGTGGCTTTTGAAGCAGCTGGGTGGCGCCCGTGGGGAGGGCCGTTGGTCGTAATGGGTGGCAACAGGGTGGATGACAGGCCATGAAGCATAGTCTATCATCTCTTGCTGTTGGTGGACAACCAACAGTCTCTAAGCGGTAGATATCTACCTTCAATGCTAAGAAATAAGACTCCAGACCATTTCTCTGCCTGGCCACACCATGGGAGGAATGCCAGGCTAAGGAAGGCAGTGAAGCTTATTCGGCCTGGTACCTCGTATGTTCGAGAGTTGATGCGGAATCATTCATGTCTATGAAGCCTCAGTTTTTTGTGGAGCATTTAGAGGACAAGTTTGGTGAGGTGAAGGGCTTGTTCAAAATGTAGTCAAGGTCAGTCTTGATAAAAATGTCATTCTCTGCCAGGTCATGGGCATTACTCGCTTGTGACAAGCTGGGGATGTTTGTTACCATCACACCCCATAAGAGCTTAAACGTGGGCCATAGTACCATACCAGAGGAGGTCAAGGTGATGGTCTACTGCTCTGATGTGAAGCTATACATCCCTCCCCTGATGCGGTGCTTTAAGTGCTGGAAGTTCGGCCATACGTTTCCCACTGTACTTACAGTGTCACCTGTCAGGTTTATGGATGTCCTTCACGTCCCAATACTCCATGGGCTCCACCTCCCATCTGTGTCAACTGTGGAGAGCACCATTCGCCTTGCTCGCTGCTACGTCAACGGCTCTACCATCTTCTGTTCCACCGCATAGAGTTGGCTCTGATCTGCCGTACTCCATGTGCCCCCTTGATGGTGGGGGGCACTTCCATTCCTGTTGCTCCTTCACCGCGTACTTCGGGAGCAACACCCCCCTCTTCCCCCGGAACCATCAGGGATGTCAGTCCCCACTTTCCAGCCTCATAAAGGTTTGTTTTATTTGGCTCCTCTCACTAGGAAGGGGTCCCTTGGGTCACTCCCTTCCCAGTTTCCTACCAGTGGTAAAACTGACACCCTCCAGTGGCTGAAGTAACCACAGGTAGCTGGTCATGGGGCTGCACAGTCCTCTTCAGTCCCCAAGACTGAATCAGTGAAGCCCTCCCAGCCAGACAAACCTAAGGAGCAGCGAGAAAAAAAGAAAAAGACCCCCAAGAACCAAGGCACTGTGGTAGCACCCACACCCCTGTTACCTACAAGCTCTGCTGATGAAGCGATGATTCCTGTGTCCTCTGAGGACCTAGATCTTGTTGGGCCGTCACACACAATGGATGTTGAGCGCACAGGTACTTATCCGGTGGCAGCAGGTGACCATGAGGCATAGATTGCTTCATTGAGTGTATCATGCCTTCTCAGTCTCGTGATCATGTCATCCTTCAATGGAATTGCAGCGGTTTTTTCCACTACCTGGCTGAGCTACAGCAACAGTTAAGCTTTACACCTGCTTTCTGTATTGGCTTCCAGGAAACCTGGTTCCCGGCAATGCAGACTCTTGTCCTTCGTGGCTGCAGGTGATATCACAAGAACCGTAACGAATATAATAGCACGTCAGGTGGAGTTTGCATCTATGTCCTAAACTCAGTATGTGGTGAACCTGTGCCCCTTCAAACTCTCTTAAAGCAGTGGCTGTCAGGATATGGATGATGCAGGAAATAACTGTCTGTAACGTATATCTCCCTCCAGGTGGTGCAGTACCCCTGATAGTATTGGCTGCACTGATTGATAAACTCCGTAAACCTTTCCTACTTTTGGGAGTTGGTAACACCCATAACCCCTTGTGGAGTGGCACTGTGCTTATGGGCAGAGGCAGAGTTGTCAAAAATTTACTGTCTCATCTCGACTTCTGCCTCTTAAATGCAGGTGCCCCTAAACATTTCAGTGTGGCACATAGCACACATTTGTCCATTGATCTCTTGGTCTGCAGTCCTGAGGTTCTCCCATCTACCCACAGGAAATCTCATGACGACCTGGGTGGAAGTGACAATTTCCCCATCTTCCTGTCACTGCCCTGGCATCATGCTCACGGACACCTACCCAGATGGGCTTTAAACAAGGCAGACTGGGTAGCTTTTACCTCTGCTATCATCACTGAACCTCCCCCACATGGTGCCATCGAAGTAGTGGTTGAACAAGTCACTACAACGATTGTTTCTGCGGCAGAAAATATGATCCATCATTCTATAGGGTGCCCTCGGCTAAAGACACAGTCCCTTAGTGGTCACTGGAAGTCACTGGGGCAATTGAAGAGCATCGACGAGCTCTACAGAGACATATTCGGCACCCTTCCCTGTAACACCTCACAGCCTTTAAACGGCTCTGTGCCCGCATTCGCCAACTTATCAAAAAACGAAAGCAGGAGTGTTGAGAGAGAGAGATGTCTCAACCATTGGGTGCCATACGTCACCTTCCCAAGTCTGGGCAAAGATCAAATGTGTTTTCAGATTCCAGGCCACAGTAGGTGTTCCCGGTGTTAACATAAATGTTGTGTTATCTACCGAGGCAAATGCGATTGCCAAGCACTTTTCTGACCACTATGCTCGAGCCTCTGTGTCGGAGAATTACTTCACAGCCTTTTGCAGTCTCAAACGGTGTCTGGAAGGGAAATTCTCTCATTCACTACATGCCACACTGAATCGTGTAATGCCCCATTTAGAGAGTGGGAGCTCCTCAATGCCCTGGCACATTTCCCCACACGGCCCCTGGGCCAGATCAGATCCACAGTCAGATGATTGAACATCTCTCATCTGACTACAAGCAACATCTCCTCGTCATCTTCAACCGGATATGGTGTGATGGCGTCTTCCCATTGCAATGGCAGGAGAGCACCATCATTCTGGTGCTCAAACTCGGTAAGAACCTGCTTGATGTGGATAGCTGTTGGCCCATCAGCCTCACCAACGTACTTTGTAACCTGCTGGAACGTATGGTGTGTTGGCGGTTGGGTTGGGTCCTGAAGTCACGTGGCCTACTTGCTCCATGTCAGGGTGGCTTCCAGCAGGGTCCCTTTACCACTGTTAATCTTGTGGCCCTAGAGTCTGCCATCCAAACATCCTTTTGCAGATGCCAGCACCTGGTTGTAGTCTCTTTTTACTTACATAAAGCATACGACACAACCTGGCGACACCATATTCTTACCACATTGTACTTAAGCAGAAGTGCTGGCAGCACTTAAATACCCTCTACTGCCTGAGCAACACCAACTGGGGTGCATATCGCTCTACACTGCTACAGCTGTACAGAGCCCTTGTTCAATCCCGCTTTAACTATGGGGTCTGGTTTATGGTTTGTCGGTGCCCTCCTTCAGCGTTGGGTTTACTCGACCCAGTGCACCATTGTGGCGTTCGCCTAGTGACAGGAGCTTTTAGGACGGGTCCAGTAAACAGCATCCTTGTGGAGGCCGGAGTCCCTTCATTGCAGGTTAGGCATGCACAACTGCTGGCCAGTTACGTTGCACACATTAGTAGTTCTACGCATTCGAATTACCGTCTCTTTTTCCCACCCACAGCATCTCCCGCATCGGCAGCCCAAGTAAGGGCTTCCAATTACAGATCGTGTCCGATCCCTCCTTTTGGAACTGGAATCCTTGCCTTTACCACCTATACTTGAGGTCAATTCACGTACACCCCCATGGTGTACACCTAGGCCGCAGCTTCGCCTTGACCTTTGACGTTGCCCTAAAGACTCGGTTAAATCTGCGGCTCTCCGCTGCCATTTCCTCTTGATTCTTGACATGTACCAGGGCCATGAACTGGTTTACACCGATAGCTCGATGGCTGATGATCACGTCGGCTTCGCGTATGTCCGTGGAAGACATATTGCCCGATGGCTGCAGTGTTTTCACTGCTGAGCTGGTGGCTATATCTCGCGCTCTTGAGCACATCCGTTCATGCCCTGGGGAGTCGTTTCTTTTGTGTGCTGACTCCTTGAGCAGCCTACAAGCTATCAAGCTGTGGTACTACCCTGTCATTCTTTGGTAGCGACCATCCAGGAGTCCATCTATGCCTTGGAACAGTCCAGTTGTTCAGTGGTGTTTGTCTGCACCTCAGGTGACGTCGGAATCCCTGGCAATGAACTTGCAAAGTTTTGCAGCTTTGGGAGATAAAATGGCATAACCTCAGCACACACAACAAACTGTGTGCCATTAAGGAGCCTACAAACGTGTGGCAGTCCTGAATGTTGGCCTCTTGCAGAGACTCTGTGGTTCTCTGCTGGTTCCACATTGGCCGCACTTTTGTGACACAAGACTACCTCCTGTGCCGTGATGACCCACCTCAGTGTCAGTGTGGTGCCTGGCTGACAGTGGCCCTTAGCTTGGTGAGCTGTCCTTTGGCTGCCCTGTGACGGACTCTTCTGTTACTGAACTCGTTGCCATCAATTTTAGCTGACAACGTCTCATTGGCTAATTAAGTTTTACGTTTTATACGTGATGGTGGGCTTTATCATTCTGTGGAAGTTTTAATGTATGTCCTTTGTCCCTTTGTGTTCTCCACTGTAATGCTTTTAGGGTGGATGTTTTAATGTGTCACAGTGTTTCCGGCTTTCCCTTTTGATTCTTGTGGTCAGCCAGTCACGGTCATTTGCTCTCTTGTTTTTACCCCTTCTGCTTGTTTCTTGCCTCTCTCTGTGGTCTTCTTTTCCTGGTTGTCCTCGTGTCGTTCTTCTGGTTCTTTCATTCTCCTATTATTCTTGCTGTATGTCTCCTTTCTTTTCTTCTTTCCCTTGTGTAATTATTTCACTGGGAACAAGGGACCGATGCCCTCACAGTTTGGTCCTTTCTCCTCTCTTTTAAACCAACCAACCAACAAACCTCCTCTTTTAAACCAACCACTGAGCAGCATCTTGATAGTCTTTACTCATGAAGCGTTGACAATGGCTTTTGCTTTCCCCGTGACAAAACTGTCTGCATAAATTTCTGGTGGCACAAATTGGTTTTCCCACCATCTGTACATCTTGGCCTGTTGCCCTTCCATTTGTTGAAACTACGACATTTCTTGGACTCGTGCTCGATAGGAAACACTCTTGGTCCTCATGGTTGTCTTACCTGGCATCCCTTTATACGCAGTCCCTCAATCACCTACGTGTCCCCAATGGTACTTCCTGGGGTGCCGATTGAACCTTTGTTTCTACAGATCCCTTGTCTGTTTGAAACTCTAGTATGGGTGCTTTGTTTATGCGTGTTCACACCCATCCCTCTTACGCCACCTCACCATCATGGCATCCATTCGGCCACAGGTGCCTTTTACACCAGCCTAGTTGAGAGTCTGCATGCTGAAGCTTCTGCACTCCCACTGTCCTACCAACATCACTTTCTCCTTAGCAGCTATGCATGCCATTTGTCTGCCATGCGTGGCCACCCCTCCTATGCCTCCGTCTTTGATGATTCCGTTGATCGTTAGTGTGGGGCTCGTCCCTCTTCTCTATTACCTTGTGGAGTCAGTTTTTGCCACTTGTTACGGCGGCTTAACTTCACACTACCTGCAACTTCGCCAGTGGGTATGAACCCCATCACCACCTTGGCTTCGTGAAGGGGCCCATGTTAACCTTGGCCTTCATTCACTTCCTAAGGACACTACTCCAGCCTCAGTCTATCACCTCCAGTTTCACAACCTTTGCATGGAACTTCGCAATAGAATCTTTGTATACACTGATGGCTCTCTCATACAGACTGTGGTGTCAGGTGTGCCTTTGTCAGTGGCAGCTGTGTCTTTAGATATCAGCTTCTGGCTTACTCCACAGTATTTACAGCTGAGTTCTTCACCTTGTATCAGGCCATGTATTACATCAAGCGACACAGGCTTTCCAATTGTGTCCTCTGCTCAGACTCCCTCACTGCAATCCAAAGTCTATGTGCGCTGTACACTGCTCATCCCTTAGTGCAGTGGGTCCAGGAAAACTGTCACTTGCTCACTCTTGGTGGAGCCAATGTCACGATTCTGTGGGTCCCAGGTTATGACTGTCTACGAGGAGACAAGGCTGCTGATGCTGCTGCCAAAGCTGCACTCCTCATACCTCAGCCTGCAAGTACATATATTACCTCTGATGATATCTGCGTTGCCTCCTGTCAGGAGGTGGTGTCCCTTTGGCGTCACCAATGGTCCTTGCTTCAAGGGAATGAACTTCGGCTTATTAAGCCTCTCCCAGCACCTGGGACAACCTCCTCACGGCCCTACCACAGGGTTGAGATTATTTTAACTTGACTGCGTATTAGGCACTGCCTTTTTAGCCATCGTCATTTGCTAAGCGGCACCACCACACCACTTTGTACACATTGCACCCAAATTTTAACTGTCCACCTCTTCTCGCTGAAATGTCATTTTTTTAACAATGTATGTTCCAGCTTGGGTTTGCTGTCTGATTTATCAGCCGTTTTAGCGAATCGCATGCAGGCTGTCTACTGCGTTTTCCTTTTTATCCACCAAAGCGATATGGCGAAGGCCATTTAATTTTTAGTTTTGGACCTCCATTTTTGTATGGTGTTTTTCTTAGCCCTTTTCCCATGTACCTGTTTTTAGCTGTCTCGTATTCTGTCCATTGGGACTGACATGTAGTTGTTTCACTCCCCTCTGTGTTCATGTTCTATAGTTTTGACTTGGGTGACCTCAGTTGTTTTTTGCGCCCTCAAGCAAAACAAAACAAAAAATGATATAAGATTAACAATTCATACAAAAATAACTTTGTAATTTTGGTAGAATCCTATAACCCAATGCCTTTTCAATGGAGAATTACTGGAGTGGAAACTTGGCAAAGGATTTTCTCCCTCTTCTTCATCTGAGAAATCTGAAAATAATCCTCAACAAATAGTGCACCACCTTTTTGTTCCGATTCCCATTCAGTGTGAAGTGATGATCTTCACCTTTATTGCCTTTTGATGTGTCGACGATAGAATATATATATTTAATATCCATTAGCCTTAATAAGTAGTCTCAAGGCATTCATAAAGTAATGACTATCATGTGTTCGTAACCTTGTTATACACAGGCACCAAATTTATTATTTCAAATAATGACTGACTCAATAAAACTCTTTTTGTAACTTTGATGCTCTGAACACACTGATGACTTGCAGAGCCTTGCGAACTGTTCATCAAAGTTAATATCACTAGTGAATTAAAAGATATTTGTTGTAAGAGGATTCACTCTCTCAATCTGTACAGTATAGGAATGGAAAGATGATATACTATTTGCTGTACTTTTTCATATGTCCAATATAACTGAGGTGTAGAAAGAAAGTCCTTCAGAAGTTAGAATCCCAGCTGCTCATTCTTAAAAATAAACAAAGTTATAGGATTTAATTCTGTAACTAGCTCAGTGTGTTCTCATTTGACTTTAATTTTAGTTTGGTCTTGTTTCTCTTCACCAGCAGCACGATCATGACTTTCTAGCCTCTGTTGATGGAATTAATTAACTCCCTCTTTCTGATATTGATAAAGGACTTGTCTGTCTTCTTTGAACTGTCTAGCTATGCTACACAGCAGTTTTTTGGTGTGTGTGTGTGTGTGTGTGTGTGTGTGTGTGTGTGTGTGTGTGTGTGTGTGTGTGTGTGTGTGTACACTTTTAAGATTTTGTCTGATTCTCACAGCAAAATCTTTTGTGAGATTAGCCTAATTTTTTTTAACTCGGTTAGCAAGAGTTGTCAAAGTAGTTTCATTGTACCAGAAAAATCTGCTGCCAGTGGATTTCCCATGCCCATCTTCCATTGTCTAGTTATGGGTTACTGTGTGGAGGCAACTTGATCCACAACCTCTAGAAAAGTATTTGTAGCAACACTATATTCATTTCTATTGGATTTCCCTGATCATCCATTTACTGACACTTCTTTCCCTGTATCTGCAGCTTTAATTAAGTCTGCACTTGCTGTGGTGTCACTGCCAGACACTACACTTGCTAGGTGGTAGCCTTTAAATCGGGCGCGGTCCGTTAGTATACGATGGACCCGCGTGTCGCCACTATCAGTGATTACAGACCGAGCACTGCCACACGGCAGGTCTAGTCTAGAGAGACTCCCTAGCACTCGCCCCAGTTGTACAGCTGACTTTGCTAGCGATGGTTCACTGTCTACATACGCTCTCATTTGCAGAGATGACAGTTTAGCATAGCCTCCAGCTACTTCATTTGCTACGACCTAGCAAGGCACCATATTCAGTTACTATAATTACTATCTTCAAGACTGTATTCTGAACAGATAATATTGTGAATCGTGTACCGTCAAGAGTGACGTTCATCATTTATGGATTAAAGTTAAGTATCAAACTGATTACATCCGCTTTCTGAATTATCGTTCCTTGTCATGTTCCAGACCTCACGTCAGTATAGTTTCTCCCTCCTCACGCCAGCCTGCTTGAGCTAAAACACGTGCATTTCGGCCTCCACTCGTAACACGGTGTTGGCTCTTCTGCTAACACAAAACTTGCCATATTAGCCATATAGTCCTTGTCATCATTTTTAGATTTGTTACTAAATGACATAAAGAAGATGCTAAAGCAGCACTGTAAATTATCCAACACAATATACTTCTAGTATTTGCAGCACACTATTTATGCTGTTAATCACACTAAGGAGGAATGCAGTGCCATGCAATACTATGCTTTTCGTCAGTTGTGTGTGACAGCCCATGACAATGATCTGGCCGCTTCTGCAAAATACTGCAGATGTGATGCATCGTGATGCAATGGTTCTGTAACTCTTCTTTCTTGCATAATCCAAAAGTGATGAAATCCACTTTCCACGTGCACGCATTTACCATTCACAGCGTGTTCCTAATTCCCTTCTGTGGCTAGTCGTACTTATTAAGTGTCTACAATTTCTTCCTAGTGCAATCTGATATGAAGTTCTCTTTGAAAATATAGCAGTATTTTCATTTAACAGAATGTTGATTAATGTCCCCTAATTTCTATTTTTATCCATATTTTCTTTACTGAAGAACTAAGTTATTTCACACGGCGACACATACAGTTTCTTCAGCATAGAACAAAGTCCTTCAACTTTTTCTCTACATTATCCGAAGATTGCATTAATTTCATTAACCCATGTGTTGATGTATATGACCTCTCCCTGTTCTTTCGATGGTTTTCTCTTGGCTGTCAGACTAATGAGAAAAGAGAGGTGACGATTTACATAGCAATACATAGATGGCAAAATGAATTATATCGTGCATGAACCAAACTAAGAGGGCATGCTGAACTGTAATGACTCTGACTATTTTATGCGAAAACTCGTAAACCTTTTCAAATAAACAAATGTTATTAATAGTATACGTCTTTATTTTTCATGTCTACATATTTATTTCCCTGCAAAACAAACACATTTCTCCCAACAAGAGACCAGCTTATTAATACGATCACTGTAGAATGTTCAACTTTGTTGGTAGAATTACAATCTCACCTCTATTTGCACCACTGTCTCAGTATCAAAGTAAAGCCCTCAAACATGTTCTTCAGTTTTTGGAAACGCGTGAAAATCGGTTGGGACCAAGTCGGGAGTGCATGGAGGATGATAGACGACAGTGAACCCAAAGCACCAGAATGTTGCAGATGTTGCAGTGCTCATTTGTGCTCTCACATTCTCATGCTGAAGGAGAGGAAGCTCAAGGTGTGGATGAGCTTTTCGAATTTGAAATTAGATTACAGCATGCTGTGTCATGTGCACCAACATAGTTATGTTACACACAGCCGTATTACACCCTACTCTGGTGTCAGAGGGCTACTAATGTGTAGACATGAAGAATAAAGATGTAGAATGTCAATAACATATGTTTTATTTAAAAAGCTTTAAGGATTTTGGCATAAAAAATTCAGAGGCATAACTTCCCAGCACACCTCAGTACACAGTTTTCTGTGCTATTAGGAATCTGTATTCAACAATATTACTAGAATGATAAAAAGTCACGCAACTGAAACACAGTTCATTAATACTTCCGACAAGTAAATGTTCTCTAGTCTGTTTCATGCAGTCTCACAGCACTCATTCAGCCTAGCCACAACTAAAAGTTTCAGCTTGAAGTTATGTTCAGAAAGATTTAAGTGTCTCAGTAGCTTATAGTTAACTGCTTCGGGTTTTCAATAAAGATAAGTCACCTTGATAGTATTCAAGCTTCCGTGTGGCATAAATGGCAGCCACTCGTGTAAAAATGCATGATCTCTATTCCACTTATAACCTTAAATGCCTTAATTATTAGTTCACCAAACTTCTTCCTTGTGTACAGAAATACTTCCTGTTTTCACTGTAGTCTTCAATCATGCAAACTCTTCTTCACCGACACACTTTCTCTAGCACAGGGGCTGCAGCCCAATTGTCACCATTGGGCACCCATACAACTCTGAACTGCTTGTCTTGCATCTACCCAAGTGCGTGCAATCGAATAGGGAATTCCCCATCTGTTGTGTTGAAACTGTTCCTTCTGGAAAATATCGGAAGGCCAACAGTATAGTATTCATGAGATGTTGGTGAATGTGATAGAGTATTAGTAAAGGTATTGATGATAGTACCTTTACAGGTATTGGCAATAATTACTTATGTATAATGAATATAATTAATCAGGAGCCAGAAAGATGACATTGGGCTTTGAATAATGCAAAAACAGATGTGTTTGCTGTAATTCATGATCAGACATTAATGAAGTTCCTGTCCACTTAGTGCTGGCTAGATATTCCCAGTTGTACATAGACTGAGTAAGAAATATGAGAACATTTTCAGTTTGAAGAAGTTAATGTAAGGATCTCCTGCTTAGGCCACCTAGGATCCTATATATTGAGCCATTGATTTTGCAAGTCCCAGTGCCATGCAGTAACACAAGGCAGTTTGCACTATCAAGTACGAAAACAAGAAGTGATACATGGAGAGAGATGTGTACCAGTTGCAACCAAAAATATTGACCAGTTGCAGAGTAATGTTAACGTTTTGTTCCTTCGTAAATTCAGAATTTAAGCATGTCTATGGTACATACACTCCTATTTAACAGTTGCTGTAAAGCTGTATCTGTATACAGGTCCAACAGTTGATTCTTTTATCTCAACATTTGACCCGAAAGCTGTTGTTGAATATTGAAATCCACAGTTAATAGCGCTTTCCATACAGCCATGATCTTCCCCCCTGTGGGTTCGGGGGTAAGAATAGGCCCACGGTATTCCTGCCTGTCGTAAGAGGCGACTAAAAGGAGTCTCAAACGTTTCGGCCTTGTGAGATGGTCCCCTAACGGGTTTGACCTCCATCCTTCTAAATTTTCCGAAGAGCGAGCCGATTGGGGAAGGGCGCCTTACAAGGAGCGATGTGTCCATCATGCATTACCATCTCTAGCCAGGTTTGTCGTCATCGCTTAGCAGTCCCGCTCACCTACCATCTCTTGGGCGTGGATTTGTTCTTGGGTGCAGTTTATTGCAGTCTGCTATGCTGTGTCGCTTTATGCGCCAATGACGATATTGGACTACATCACCTGAAATCCAGCACGGTAGCCAGTCCGTTGTGGTGGGGCCGCCATGTACCCTGTTGGTTGTAGCCCCCTGACTACACAGGGATCGCTCTGCTGATGATGCCAGCGCCGTTAACTCCCCACGTATGCCAAGGAGTAGATGCCTATCTCCTTGGGGCATTGGGACTCCCGGCAATGGCCATCCTGCCAGGTGGTCGTTGCTGAGGCTGGGTGGCGCCCGTGGGGAGGGCCCTTGGTCGGAGTAGGTGGCATCAGGGCGGATGACCCGCAATGAAGCGTGGTACATCATCTCTTGCTGGCGGCCAGCCGCCAGCAGTCTCTAAGTGTTCCAGGGCTCAATACAACGCAACTACATATGACCCCAAATCGTTCCCCTCCCTGGCTACACCATGGGAGGAACGAAAGACTAAGGATGCCAGCAAACCATACTCGCCCCGCTACCTGGTGTGTACGAGAGCTGATGGTGAATCCTTTACATCCGTAAAGCCTCAGTTCTTCGTCGAGCACTTAGAGGACAAGTTCGGGGAGGTGGAGGGCTTGTCCAAAATGCGCTCGGGCTCGGTTTTGATCAAATCGGCGTCCTCCGCCCAGTCCCGCCGGTTACTCGATTGTAACAAGCTGGGGGATGTTCCGGTTACAATCACGCCCCATAAGAGTCTTAATATGGTCCAGGGCATAATATTCCATCGGGACCTTCTATTGCAGTCCGATGACGAGCTTCGCGCCAATTTAGAGCGGCGAGGTGTTCACTTCGTCCGGCGCGTACATCGTGGTCCAAGGGATAAGCAGGTTGCCACCGGTGCCTTCATCTTGGCCTTCGAGGGTGATACCTTACCTGAGAAGGTCAAGGTGATGGTCTATCGTTGTGACGTCAAGCCATATATCCCTCCCCCGATGCGGTGCTTTAAGTGCTGGAAGTTTGGGCATATGTCTTTCCGCTGTACTTCCAGCCTCACATGTCGAGATTGTGGACGCCCATCACATCCCAATACTCCATGTGCTCCGCCTCCCATCTGTGTAAACTGCAGAGAGCACCACTCGCCTTGCTCGCCGGACTGCAGGATCTTCCAGAAAGAGCGCAAAATCATAGAGTATAAGACCCTGGACCGCCTGACATACACTGAGGCCAGGCAGAAGTTCGAACGCCTCCATCCTGTTCGAATGACTGCCTCTTACGCCGCGGCTACTACTGTTATGGCCCCATTAGCTCTCCCTCAGACTGCCACCTCTCAGAGCCGGAATGCTACACCTGCCCCCTTGATGGTGGGGGGCACTTCACTCCCTGCTTCTCCTGCACTACCTGCCTCAGGAGCAGCAACCCCCCAACCATCGGGGACATCAGTCCCCACTTCTAAGCTGGGAAGCCTCAAATTTCCCCGGCTCAAATAGCACGGAAAGGGTCCCTTGGGTCCCTTTCTTCCCAGGTTTCCGCCTCTGGGAAGGGTGACGTCAGCCAATGGAACAAAAGCAGACTAGCGGCTGGTCGCAGGGCTTCCCGCTCATCCTCCGTCCCGGACACTGACTCGCTGGAGCCCTCCCAGCCAATGAAACCCAAGGACCAGAGAGACAAGACGAAGAAGAAGACCTCTAAGGCCAAGGACCACGTGGTGGCATCCACCCCACTGCTCCCTACAGGCTCTGTGTCCGAGGATAAGGTGGAGATCCGGGCGTCCGCTGAGGACCTGGATCTCGCCAGACCCTCAGACACCATGGAAGCAGATTGTACTGGTCCTCCATCGGTGGCAGCAGGTGACCCAGTGGCGTGATCTGCCTCCTCAGCCCCTTCACGCCTTTTTCGGACATGGACAAAGCGATACTCCAGTGGAACGGCAGCGCTTTTTTCCACCACCTTGCTGAGCTTCGCCAACTCATCAGCAGTCACCCTTTCCTCTGCATTGCCCTACAGGAAACTTGGTTTCCGGCAATGCGGACCCCTGCCCTACGTGGGTATCGGGGTTATTACAAGAACCGGGCAGCTTATGAGGGGGTATCTGGTGGAGTCTGCGTCTACATCCTTAACTCTGTCTACAGCGAATGTGTACCTCTTCACACACCTTTAGAGGCTGTCGCTGTAAGGATGTGGACGCCTCAGCCTATTACTGTCTGCAGTTTGTATCTTCCGCCAGATGGTGATGTCTCGCGTCATGTGTTGGCTGCATTGATAGCACAACTGCCTCCTCCTTTTGTGTTACTGGGCGACTTTAACGCCCATAACCCCCTGTGGGGTAGCGCCGCGATTACTGGCCGGGGTAGAGATGTCGAGACTCTTCTCTCGCAGCTTGACCTCTGCCTCTTAAACACAGGAGAGCCGACACATTTCAGCGTAGTCCATGGCACATTTTCGGCCATCGACCTTTCTATCTGCAGCCCCGGACTTTCACCATCCATCCACTGGAGTGTCCATGACGACTTATGTGGTAGTGACCATTTCCCCATCTTTCTGTCACTACCACAGCGTCACTCTTCTGAACGCCCCTCCAGATGGGCTCTGAATAAGGCTGATTGGGGCTTGTTCTCCTCTCTCACCACTATCGCACCTCCTTCCCCTGACACCATTGATGCGGTGGTTCAGTCAGTCACCACCGGCATCGTTTCTGTGGCGGCATCTGCGATTCCCTGTTCATCCGGGTCCCCTCGGCGGAGGACTGTGCCTTGGTGGGCGCCCGAGATCGCAGAGGCGATTAGAGATCGCCGGCGGGCTCTTCAACGCCATAAGCGACACCCGTCCTTGGAGAACCTCATCGTTTTTAAACAGCTCCGTGCCCGTGCCCGACGCCTTATTCGCCAAAGGAAGCAGGAGTGCTGGGAACGGTATGTTTCCACCATTGGCGTCCGTACCTCTGCATCGCAGGTTTGGGCTAAGATTAGGCGACTCCATGGCTATCCGCCGCCTGTCTCTGTCCCTGGGCTTTCGCTGAATGGAGTGGTGTGTACTGACTCCGACACGATTGTGGACCGGTTAGCAGCGAATTTTGCTCAGTGTTCCGCATCTACGAATTACCCACTGGCCTTCCGCTCCCGGAAAGAGCGGTTGGAAAGTTGGAGGCTTTCCTTTCACACGCGCCACGCGGAGTCATACAATGCTCCTTTCAGCGACTGGGAATTCCAGAGTGCACTATCTGCTTGCCCTGATACGGCTCCTGGGCCAGACCGCATCCACAGCCAGATGCTGAAACACCTCTCTGTGAATTGCCAGCGACGCCTCCTAGATGTTTTCAACCGCATCTGGGTTGAGAGTGTGTTCCCGTCTCAATGGCGAGAAAGCATCGTCCTCCCCGTGTTGAAACCTGGCAAGAACCCGCTGGAGGTGGACAGCTACCGCCCCATAAGCCTCACCAACGTTCTTTGCAAGTTGCTAGAACGTATGGTGAGCCGGAGGTTGAGTTGGCTCCTCGAGTCTCGAGGCCTTCTGGCTCCGTCTCAGGGTGGGTTCCATAAAGGCCGCTCTGCCGTCGATAATCTGGTCTCCCTAGAGTCTGCCGTCTGTACAGCCTTTGCACGCCGCCAACATCTGGTTGCCGTCTTATTCGACATGCGGAAGGCGTACGATACGACTTGGCGATATCACATCCTGGCCACACTTCATGGGTGGGGTCTTAGGGGCCCGCTCCCGATTTTTATTCAGAATTTTCTGTCGTCTCGTTCCTTCCGCGTGCAAGTTGCTGCGTCCCATAGTTCCTCCCGGGTCCAGGAGAACGGGGTCCCACAGGGGTCTGTCCTCAGTGTCTCCCTGTTTTTAATTGCAATCAATGGGCTCGCTGAGGCGGTGGGATCGTCCGTCGCAGCTTCGTTGTATGCCGACGACTTCTGCCTCTACTACAGCTCCGCTGGCATTGCAGTTGCTGAGCGCAAGCTGCAGGGCGCTATCCGCAAGGTGCAGTCGTGAGCTGTAGTGCACGGCTTCCAGTTTTCGGCCGCTAAGACCTGCGTTATGCATTTCTGCCGGCGTCGCACGGTTCACCCTGAGCCACGCCTTTACCTTGACGGTGAACCTCTTGCTGTGGTAGAGACGCATCGGTTCTTGGGACTGGTATTTGATGCCCGGTTGACTTGGCTGCCTCATATTAGGCAGCTTAAACAAACATGCTGGCGGCATTTAAACGCTCTCCGTTGCCTTAGCCACACCGGATGGGGTGCCGATCGGTCCACCCTTCTCCGGCTGTATCAAGCGCTGATCCAGTCCCGCCTTGATTATGGGTGTGTGGCTTATGGTTTGGCATCGCCGTCAGCGTTGCAATTGCTGGATCCCATCCATCACTGCGGGATCCGACTCG
This sequence comes from Schistocerca gregaria, assembly GCF_023897955.1. Lineage (NCBI taxonomy): Eukaryota > Metazoa > Arthropoda > Insecta > Orthoptera > Acrididae > Schistocerca > Schistocerca gregaria. The sequence continues at coordinate 728,113,263 of NC_064931.1, forward strand.
CCACAGGAGCATTTCGGACAAGCCCTGTTGACAGCTTACTTGTGGAGGCTGGTGTTCCTCCATTGCGGATCCGGCGCGACCGACTTCTGGCCGCTTATGCTGCCCATGTTTGTAGCTTGCCAGGGCATCCCAACTACCGTCTCCTGTTCCCGCACTCGATCGTCCATCTTCCAGACAGGCGGCCCCGGTCAGGGTGTACGATCGCGGTTCGCATCCGGGCTCTACTGTGTGGGATTGAGTTTTTTCCTCTCCCGCCTGTTTTCCGGGCCAATCTCAGTCTGCCCCCTTGGTGTGTGCGCCAACCATGCATTCGGCTGGATTTGGCACAGGGTCCGAAAGACTCGGTCCCTCCTCCGGCCCTCCGCCGCCGCTTTGTTTCTCTCCTTGCCGAGTTTCCCGGATCTGCCTTGGCCTATACCGACAGTTCGATGGTCTCTGGTCGCACTGGTTACGCTCTTACTCTAGAGGATCATTGTGAGCAACGGTCGCTGGCACCCGGGAACAGTGTATACACTGCCGAGTTGGTTGCCATCTATCGCGCCCTAGAGTATATCCGCTCCCGCTCAGGTGAGTCCTTTGTCATCTGTAGTGACTCCCTGAGTGGTTTACGAGCTCTTGACCAGTGCTTTCCTCGTTCCCGTCTGGTGATGGCCATCCACGAGTCGCTCCATGCTCTTGCCCGTTGCGGCCGCTCCGTGGTCTTTGTTTGGACCCCAGGTCATGTCGGCATCCCGGGCAATGAGCGGGTTGACACGCTGGCTAAACAGGCAGTGAGTTCACTGGCTCTGGAACTCGGCCTTATGGAGTGTGATCTCCTGTCGCTTTTGCGCCAGAAAGTGCTTGGTGCCTGGGGTGACGAGTGGCGCACCCTGCCCACGCCCAACAAACTTCGGGCGGTGAAGGAGACGACCGGTGTGTGGCGCTCCTCCATGCGGGCCTCTCGGAAGGACTCTGTCGTCCTCTGCCGGCTGCGCGTTGGCCACACGTGGCTGACGTACGGCCATTTGTTGCGCCGGGAGGACCCACCGCTATGTCGCTGCGGGGCAGCTCTGACGGTGGTCCACATACTGGTGGACTGCCCGCTTTTATCAGGACTCGGGCAGACATTTGCGCTGCCTGATACCCTCCCTGCCCTTTTATGTGATGACGTTGCTATGGCGTACCTCGTGTTGAGTTTTATTCGGGCAGGGGGTTTTTATCGTATGATTTGAGTGTTTGTCCTTTCATTTCCTGTATTGACTTGGGCCTTTGGCCTGTGGTTTTAAACTGTGGGTTTTAATGTCATTTGGTGGTTGGCTTTTCCTTATTTTCATGGTCGGCCAACCACCTTCACACTCGGTGTGATTTTAGTTCCGTTTGTCTGGTCTTTGTCTGTCTTTCTTGTATTGTGTCGTCCCTTGTCTCAGTTCTCCGTTTTTAACGACTGACAGTTTTTATTTCGTATGATTTTATCGTGGAACAAGGGACCGATGACCTTAGCAGTCTGGTCCCTTCAATCTCACACCCAACCAATCAGAAATAAATTTGTAAATTTGGAACTGTTATTCGCAGTAATTTATTACACACCATCGAAATTGAGTGACTGTACATTTAGTTGTCGGGTTCAGTATGCAGTTCAAATTTCTAGCTCGATTGCCTATACTCTGTGAAGCTTTGTATTTGCCTTTCTTTAAAATTTAGGATTATCATTATGACAAGTATAAGTAGCTACACTGAGAGCACCTAGTTGATTGAAGGTACCAAAAGTATAATCGTGAGACTCTGTATCCACTATAAGTGATGGTCTGTATTAATCACAGCTTAAGCAAAATGTCTGTAAGGAACTCGCTCATTATCTATCTTGGACAGACCTGGAATTCATTTGTGTTGCCATTGGATGTCTGTTAGAAAAGCCTATTTTTGTGGCAGTTCTTTGCAATTGAATCTTAAAAATGATTCACTATATCTTGTAGAAGAGATAAATGATGAAGCTGTATTGTTTCTTGCACAACAAAGAGCATAAAACAGTCTGAACTTAATTGTAAACTTCCAAAAGTCCACTATTGGTGTACACGACAAAAAAATAAAAGATGTTACCTCACATCACATCTGCATTAAAACATTTCAAGTCATTACAATGCACATGGCAAACTTGTAACTTTGAAATGCAAATAGAATAATTTTGGGAACTGGGAAGAATATGCGCCCACACACCCACACACACACACACACACACACACACACACACACAGAACAAGATACTCATGTAGCTACGAAATGAAATGGAAAGAATTGATGAGGATGAAATCGGTGCAGATACAGTGATATGAAATATCAGTGAAAACCATTCAGATATGCTGAGCTTGTAATGCAACTAATCCGTCTTGACAATTGAAAATTTGTGACAGACAGAGACTTCAGAACTTTTATTTCCTGATTATCTAAAACAGCTACCTTAACCATAAGGCTATTTGTGCAGGAATCCAGGCCTGACTCGTTTCTATCGCCACTGATGTTTCCACCTGATATATGAAAACTACTGCCAGAAATTCTGCTGTGATACTTGAGGAAACACTGCTTGATGTGACTGCTTGAGATGAGCAGGAATTCTTGCCAGACACAATTTTTTCAAGCACTACATATTCATTACATTCAGGTTCAGCATTAATATTGTTCCCTCTCTCACCCCACCCATAAATCTGTATATTTCATTCCAGTGCTAACTTATGACAGTGGTATTTTGAAATCATAGGTGTAGGCATCAGTGCCAATGAAATTTTGAGTCGTATATGGAGGTGAGCTTAAATAACATAATGGTTGGGAGGACTGCGCGATAAGCAGCAAATCCAGATTAAAATTTCAATGTGGCAAAAATTTTGAATTGTCATGGCAGACTCATTTTGTGCACATAACTCTGGATGAGAATTGTCGAGTTCTGGAAAAGTCATAGTTGTTTGCTTAACTGCATTAAGTCTTGTGAGTCTAACTTACGTCCAGTAGACTGAATTTTTAAATTTTGGGACACCAACTGGCAATTTTATTTCTGTGGGAATGCGCATTGTTGTCGATAAAAAGGAAAGAATTGTCATAAGGCAGAACAAAAGTCAAAGTTGATTCACTAGAGGAAAGGGTAGCTTATTTTTCCTACTAGTATTTTATTGGTGAATATTTCAGTTTTATTTTATCCATGGTGGATCTTGTTGAACTCCATGGCTGCTATTAAAGTTAACATCATTGTTGGGGAATGCAACCTGTCACAAATTCTTTTCTAAAAGCTTTGCGTTATTGCTGTAACTGGTTTTGGGCCGTCATGCCAGTCTTCAGATACTGTCGTTAAAAAAATAAAATAAAAATAGCCACCTGAAGATTGGCACAACAGCCTGAAACTAGCAGAACAATGAAATTTTCTCTCTCCTATTCTCAAACTGCAGTTGACTGTTGACAACAAATTTATGAGTGAATAAATGTACATCAAAGGTTTAGTTAATGTTCCAAATTGTTTGAACAAATGCCAGCTAGATGTACACGTGTAAACTCTGCTGCACATAATTATAATTATTTTTCTTTTGTGCAATGGCATTTTTTTTTCGAAATAGTGTGGTACTCCCGCAGGATGTCAGTGAATGAAAATATGTAAATTTCTATAGCCCCAAAGAGAGAGAGAGAGAGAGAGAGAGAGAGAGAGAGAGAGAGAGTGTGTGTGTGTGTGTGTGTGTGTGTGTGTGTGTGTGTGTGTGAGAGAGAGAGAGAGTGAGAGAGAGAGAGAGAGAGAGAGAGAGAGAGAGAGAGAGAGAGAGAGAGAGAGAGAGAGAGAGGGGGGGGGGGGGGGGGGGGATATCTGTACACAGCCACGTACTAAAATTTATATTTTTATTTTTCAGGGTGACACTTCCGGTGATTATAAGAGAGCTTTGCTTGCTATTGTGGATTGATGAAGATTGTATTTTTCTGTATGTAACCACAACTTTTTGTGATAAAATGAATCTCAGATTGTGAACTTGTGCTAGTTTAGAAATGAAATTTGGGCTTCTGAAAATGACAAAAAGAGTAATTGTTTATTATTATAAGATCTAAGGTGTGGGCTTGATCTTGATATGAAATGAGTGTAATATACAAACTTTATTTATTCAGAAAAATATATGTATACAGTGAAACTGCACCAGACTTTCATTGTGTGTTTCATAGGTCTCCTTTATTTAGCAGAGTTTAATTTATACATAATTGCAGAAACTGAAAAGCTAAACTACATTAACTGCATAGACTTGAAAGACTTTTAGTACCTGGAAGTAATGCATGATTGCTTCACGGTTTGAGGTACCACTTATTATTCGGCAAGGCAAATTGGTTATCTGGCTGTTGTGGAAACTAACTTGGCCACATGACAAGGTACAGTCATATTAAAGTTCAAAGTAGTGTTAATTGGTACTTCAGTGTAAGCACGAAAAATGGTTGTGTAAAAATATATTAATGGGAAACTACAACTTGATGTTTAACATTACTAATTTTATCGAAAATGCCAACAAGAAAGGTGTGATAGTGCCAACAGAGAAGGCGGTGGCAGGTGCAAAAAATGTTGCCAAGCAAAATTTAAGTTGGTCATTGGTGTGCAAAATACAGTAAGGCATGGTGCAAAGTGAGGCATCATTTGCATATCTGCCCCCCAAGAAGAATAATTATAATGCTCACAATAAACTTTCAGTTATTGATGTACATAGGTGTGTTATTAGACATTAAATTCTGCTATGTTAGGAACAATGTACAGGAATACGACATTTGCTAAAACTTCACGGATTTTTTTTAGCACGCTTTTGTTTTAAATTGAAACTTCATTCAGTGGTGTGTACAGACATGTGCCAGCAGTCCACTTGTAAGAGTACTGGAGTGTACACTGTGAGCCTAAAACTTCCCTTCAGTGCTTCTAGGGTGTAAATACAATGGTGCTGCCAGCCTGGTTAGGTAACCAGTTTGCCTTGGCAGGTACTAAGTGCATTTTCTGCAGTAGCAGTGTCTGATACTGAATTTAAAAGCTGCATGAAGTATGTCTGTAGAAGAGAACAATGACTCAATAGCCGAAAACATGGGAAGAGGAGTGGCAGTTGAATCCTGTGCTAAGATTAGCACAATGGGAAAAACTATATATTCACATTTTGAGATTTAAATGTTCAGGTGCAGCATAGTACAGGATTTACAGAAATAGAAAAATGCTCCTTTCATTAATTTCTGAGCACTTGAAAGTCAAAGGTTGACAGCACTTCTGTCAATTGTAGAAATATACAGTTAACACAACATTGTGGTATTAACTAAAGATTCATTGATAATAAAAGTGGAGTAAATAGAGGCGTTGGACAAAACTACAGAAACACTAAAAACAAAACAAAAAAAACACATTACCATGCCTAATACAATGTAGTAAAAGTCATGGATCCCTAAACATAAGGTGCCAATGGCACAATGCAGTGTCTAAGTGAGAGTCAGCCGTGGTGTGCCAAACTTCACGTGGGATGTAAGTGGGCCAGGAAGTAATCGGTACAGTGCGATATTTCATTTGGTATTGCAGCATGGCATTTTTCGGTCAGTCTCTTCAGTTTGACAGAAACGTATTGTCAGTGCTGTTTTCCCTTTGCTATTTGTTCATGGTACGAAGGATGTTGACAGGTTCAGTGGCTATTTGCACAAAGAGAGAGTTTGGCAATTTATCATGAGCCTTTAAAAATGAATGGGAATAACAGTAGAGACGGGACGAGAATTCTCAATATATATTATGCAGTCACATAAGTGACTAGTAGTGCAAATTTGCTATGAAATGATATTACAATACGTTGCAGAAAGAATTTAAAGATTTAATTGACAGTGAAAGAGCAAAAACTTTTGTTTGACAGACAGAAGATTTGTGTTAAAGTTGCAGGCATACAGCACATTAAGTTGATGGTATAAATAATAAAATTTTTGAAGTTGCAACGGTTTTCAGTGGAACTGAATGAAGAGTATGGAAGCTTTATATATGATTGCAAAGTATGTTGCTTTAGTGAAGGGGCATGCCTGGAATAATTTTTAGACTTAAAACACGCAAGTGTTGAATTTATGGAAGAAAAAAAGAGTGCAGGAATGAAAATTAAAACCTCAAGAATTGATTTCAGACCTTGAATTTTGAGTGGACCTGGCTTCACACTTACAGTAAGACTTTCAAATATGAGAAACAACTTATTTGTGATTTGATGGGGATGCATTTGAAAAGGAAAATTGTGTTATAGAAAGGGCACACTCTGATATACACAGTCCAGTTGCGAAAGCTCATAGCTGTTAAATAAAAGGTGGTTTGAAGAATTCATTGTGGCCTTGAGAGAATTATAATGGTAGTTTTCTAAATGTTTCGAGAACACTGTCAATCTTACATTTGCTTTTGAGGCCATTGGCCATTTCAGTTGACACTACCCATGTTCGTGTGCAGATTTAATTGATTCATGTGCAAGGTAATTCCTGTTTTAATGGTAAATCCTTCTAAATTCAAACTGACCAGGAATTCTACATTGTTTTCCTCAAATAGTTTTTCCTTGTCTCCATAGGTTGCAAAAGTGCTACAATATGTCAATCGATGTACTTGTGTGAAATTATGAAACTAAATGCCATGATTGCATGGAAACCGGAGTCTGAAAATCTGTCAATATGCAGACACTTTAGTGTTATGTTATGTCTTCAGAGCATCAAAAATAAATAATACTGAAAATCTGTTTTGTTTTGTGATCTATGTTGTTACAAAATGTGAAATATAAAACCAAGTTGTATGCATTGTGACTGCACTGCCATTAAAATGTGGTGTTATTGCAGTTTCCCCCTATTCATGTTCAGACAACATGTCATAGTGTTGGGGTAATATGCAGTGAGGCTGAGTGCTATGGCACGCCTGCCAGGACACGGCTCACAAGCCGAACTCTTGGCCGCTCCAAGTCTAAGGAGTTTAGGTTGCCATGAGCTTTGCTCCTACAGAACAGATGCTGTGGGAAATCTTAGTTCCAGAACTACACGGCCAGACCAGCAAGTGGGGAAAAAGTGTTCTGGCTAGTCACCGTGCGCTGCAACAGTAGAGGTTGTCAACATACCACACCTCTTCCTGCATCCACAGTGTCACATACCGAGAATAGGCTTGCTTGTACCCTATTGCAAGGCAGCTATTTAGGCCAGCGCATGAGCTTAGCAAGCCAGTTCCATAGCAGTGAACAACCAATAAAATGATTTCAGTAACGTGTTTATGGTCGACGACGACCACCACCACCACCACCTTCTTTCAGGACACCATCTTGTATCCTCCTCCTAGACTCCAAGTGTGATCGGTGACATGCTAGCTGGAACTTTGTGTGATTTGTATTGTTTTTACTTCACTCAAAAGATAGTTTAAAGACTTGACTTTGTGCTTCTATACTCATTGGACTTATTTTCTATACTGTTTGATCATCTGAACTACTCCTGTGAAGTACAAATGTAAGATATTTTGAAAGCATCTACTTCCATGACTTAAGCTACAGTGCAGACATGTTTTGTGTTTAACTTTATTCAGACTTAACGATTTTGCTCACCTTTTAAAATGTTGTATTTTCACTTGTCAACTGATTATTTTCACATGTAGGGTAACTTAACTATCTATTTGCTTTGGGAACTTTAATTTTGTTTGCCACTGGAGAAACATTGTTTATTTTTCACTTGTGGAAGAACTTCACTTTCATAATATGTTGAGGACTTTGTTAAAATTGTGTTTGAGAAATAAATTTATTATATTGTAGCTACTTTTCTCTCGTAGAACTGGACACATCAGTAAACTCATTAGTATTTCAAAAAGCTTCTAGTCATCTCAGAATGGATAATACAGGTCCTATGTGGGTTTGAAGGGGATCTTACACTATTCTTCCTGCAAAATAGGCACAAGTTGAGGTAACGATGGAGGTGGACAGTGGTCATGCACCATATCGGTCATGCACCCCTTTTGAAAGCAGACCACAAACATTCAATGTTATTGTGATCCGGTAATTGGTGGCCAAGGAGATGCATCAATCAATCTCCATGCTCACAAAACCAGTCCTGCATGGTGGAACAAACATTGCACCAAGGGATGGACCTAATGAGACAAAATGGTCACACAGTCTGTCATAGTAATGCAACATTGGAGAGTAACCCCAAATTGTCACCACACCCCTGGGATGTAAACAGTGTGTAACAAGACTCGTCTGACCAAGGACTTTCTTCCATTGTCCAGGTTTTGTGGCCTTGGCTCCACATTTTCATGTTAGAAGCACTTGGATCATTGATGAGTGGTTTTGGAATTCCAGCTCGCCCTGCAATTCCTGTCTTGTGGACCTCCTTTTGTGTTGTTTTAGTGCTGACAGGATACACAAGTGTGACATTCAGTCCTGCAGTGACTTTTACAACTGTCTTCCTCTTATTTTTCATCAGTCTTCAATGATTGGCTATCACAATCTCGCAACACACTTTCGCCCACGGCATGACTTAAGACATGATGTTTTCTGCTTTCCCTGCATTCAGTATAAATCTTAGATATAATGCCTCTTGAAACACCAAACATTTTGGCTCCATTCATTACAGAAGTGCCCATCATACAAGCACCAAGAATTTGCCAATGTTCGAATACACTGAGCTCTGACATAAAGCACTAACATCTGCACAGAATACTGTTAGGGCCACAACTGACACATATTGAGGACACTGCATGTGTGTCATTCAGGTCAAATACAACAGTGGAACCTGCAGGCTTGGCTAGCCTTTGTGTTTTTGTTTGAGTAAGGATTTATCATGGTGTTACCATATTTTTGTTCAGCCTCCGTATAATAATTAGTTGGATATACCATGGGCTCAATAAAATGTTTGTATTAATATGTTAACATATACACATTTTATTTCTTGCATTTTTATTAATTTTGCATATAACTTATTTCCTAAATTGAGTGTACATGTGTTGGAGAAGGAATTGTGTAATGTGCTTTCCTCGAATTAAAAACATAGTGACGTTTTGATACAATAATGTACTTTGTCCTTGTTATTTCCTTGACTGTATATTGTTTTGTATGTTCAATAAATTTTATGAGCTAGTTTTGAATCTACAGTTGGCAAAGATTCACAGAGGTTCTCTTTATTTTAATGTAACTACCAAAACTTCAGATGTAACTAACAAAACTTCAGATTAAGGAGCTTGAAAAATATTCTGTACATTTTTACCTGCAAGTTTTTTTACTTACTATCAGCAGTGCTAAAAACAATAGCTAAATGTTTAGAAGATTCAAACTGAATTTCTTGAAACTTGTTACAAATGAAAATGAGCTCTCTGGTTTCTGGTAAAAAAAAAGTACAATGAAGAGAAGTCTAATTATGTGTCATTATGTGCATATTAATAGTTTAAAATGGCTGTTGTTTTAAGAATCAGGAGGAAGGAAGGAATATAAGAACAGCAAAACTTGTGAAACAAACAAAGATGGCAAGTGCAAGCATCTAGCATAATAATCCAATGAATATAGTTAAATTTGTGAAAGTGAGAAATATGTACTGATTTCGACAAATCAGTGTCATAAGATGTATCTCTGCAAAAAGTATGATGATTATAAAATGCAAAGCAGTAAAGAATTAAGAGTTGTACTGGTACTAGCCCGAACAAAAAACCACTTGTTAGGTTTAAAATCTGACACAAAATGAACTTTTCGAGTTAATGAGATACAGAGGTTGGAAGACAAATATGATACAATGGTGAAGAACAACCTACATTTAAATTCAGAAGTCTAAAGATTAACTTCTTCAGTCCCAGTGAGAAAATGTTTTCATTTTTTGTTTTATTGATGTTACCCAGCTACTTTCTAAAATACTTAACGTACTCATATGTGTACAGGTCTTAATCAGTAGACGGAAAGATATTTTGACACTTATCAAGAACTTTGTTTGTAGAATTTTAAAAATCAGTTGTTTTTGAGTCGTCGTCTTCAGTCCAGAGACTGGTTTCATGCAGCTCTCCATGCTACTGTATCCTGTGCAAGCTTCTTCATGTCCAAGTAACTTCTGCACCCTACATCCTTCTGAATCTGCTTGGTGTAGTCAGCTCTTGGTCTCCCTCTATGCTGACCTCCAGTACTAAATTGGTGATCCCTTGATGCCTCAGAACATGTCCTACCAACCGATCCCTTCTTCTAGTCAAGTTGTGCCACAAACTCCTCTTCTCGCCAATTCTATTCAATACCTCCTCATTAGTTATGTGATCTACCCATTTAATCTTCAGCATTCTTCAGTAGCACAACATTTTGAAAGCTTCTGTTCCCTTGTCTAAACTATTTATCGTCCATGTTTCACATCCATACATGGCTACACTCCATACAAATACCGTCAGAAAATCCTTCCTGACACTTAAATCTATACTTGGTGTTAACAAATTTCTCTTCTTCAGAAATGCTTTTTGCCAATGCCAGTCTACATTTTATATCCTCTCTACTTCGACCATCATCAGTTATTTCACTCCCCAAATAGCAAAACTCCTTCACTACTTTAAGTATCTTATTTCCTAATCTAATGCCCTCAGCATAACCTGATTTAATTTGACTACATTCCATTGTCCTCATTTTGCTTTTGTTGATGTTCATCTTATATCCTTCTTTCCAGACACTGTCTATTCCGTTCAGCTGCTCTTTCAGGTCCTTTGCTGTCTCTGACAGAATTACAATGTCATCGGCAAACCTCGAAGGCTTTTCTCTCTCCTACATGGATTTTAATTTCTACTCCATTTTTTTTTCTTACTTTCCATTACTGCTTTCTCAATAAATAGATTGAATAACATTGGGCATAGGCTGCAACCCTCTCACTCCCTTTCCAACCACCGCTTCCCTTTCGTGCCCCTTGACTCTTGACACTTATAACAGCCATCTTCTTTCTGTACAAATACTAAACAGCCTTTTGCTCCCTGTATTTGACCCCTGCCACCTCCAGAATTTGAAAGAGAGTATTCCAGTCAACACTGTCAAAGGCTTTCTTACCCAAAGATATATTAAACTTCTTGTACATGGTTCTTGTTGCAAGAAGAGTGCCTTCATAGCTGCATTTAGACTCACTCTGCTGACTCATATCTCCAAAAAATAAGTGGCACTGCAAGCAGAATGTGATGCAATCAAATAGTAAAAATGAAACTATACAACCTACACGAATGTGTGTGATAGGTCTTCCATTAAGAAAAACAGTTTATTAATTTTACAATGCAAATACTTAATGTCCACATGTGTATCAATGGGCTGAAGGGGTTAAGATAATTCACATTCATCCTACAAGAGAAACCAGGCAGGAGATCTGATTGAAGTGTGAAACAAGTAACTTAAAAATCAGATAGGCCAAAACCTTATATTACATAAAAGTGCAAAAATAAAATAAGTCATGAAATAATAACAATAATAATAATAATAATAAATGCCCCCGTGTGGAGTTGATAGTCTCCCATCAGGCGGCTCCTCAGGTGGCGGATAGGGGAATGTTCTTCAGATATGGAGGGTACCGGGGAAATAAAATACTCGGGGTGGACCAAAACTATCAACAGAAATCCACTAATGTCTGCCTGGTATCCAGCGGTTAGGGGTCAGCGTCTGTTCGCCTAGATAGTGCGGCTGCAGCAACCTTCTTGATCTCAACAATCAGGTCGTATTCCTCGTGATCTTTCCTCGGAAGGATCACCACCAACTTGAAAACCAAACATGATGATAACACAAGGAATGAATCCACTACCCTGGGCACCAGTCGCAAGGCTGGCTTTACCTGGTCATCCGATTCCGGGGGACCAGGAGCATCATGTTACGCCTAAGGTTGAGGACCGGACGACGTCCAAATTATTACACACAAAGACACTTCATCAGTACACTTAATACTAATACTCTTTTCAAACTAGGCAAGATCAAACAACTTACAGACTTGCTGCAAAAATTCCAGATCAAAATCCTAGCAATCCAGGAAACACGATTTATGGACAAAAACCATTTTGATACAGACAACTACAGGATCTACGAAGGAAAACCAGCAGTTAAAACTAATGAGAAAGGACTCAAACAGTTTGGTACAGCATTTGCAGTCCACAAATCTATCAGCGACTCTATCATTGACTTCCAGTCTGCCTCAGAACGTATATCAACACTCGCCGTCAAATCGGCCAACAAAGCATATACCTTGATCAATGCACACGCACCCACAAATAACTATAACAAGAAGAACCGCCAGAAAGTGGATGACTTCTGGAATGACCTTGAAGAGACTACAAACAAAATTGCCAAACACCATGTAATAATTTTGTTAGGCGACTTTAACGCACAATTTGGCAAAGAGAAAAATACAGGAAATTCACTGGAATCCATACAGCTCACAAGAGAACTAACAAGAATGGGGAAACATTGATAAGCTTTTGCGAAAATTTTGGCCTCGTAATTATGTCAACACAATTCAAGAAACTGTATACTTGGAAGACGCCCAACGCAATGTTGGGTGAAGTCCAGATAGACCATGTGGCCATCTCCAAGGGTAACACAGCAGAAATTCTGAATGTGAAAACGAGAAGAGGATTTTTTTGACTCACCACCATCATCTACATATAAAGACCAGATTACAACCCAATAGAAAAAAGCCAAAACTAAACAAAGTGCTGAGGCCAGACCCTGAATACATAAAACTCAACAAGGAAAACATCTTACAGGAAATTAGTCAGACAAACACCACAAACTGGACAGAACTTGTGGACGTCCTGAAATCCACGATGAAATTGGATCAACCCCCGAGAAGGAGAAAACACAGGTGGTGGAATATAATATGTGAACAAGCAATAGAAGAACGGACCAGTGCCTGGAAAAACTTCAATAGTCACAAAACATCAGAAAAATGGCTGCAATTTCTAGTAATATGAAAACAAACATCAAAAACTATTCGGAGGGAAAAAAGAAATTATGACAAACGGCGACTAGGTGAGGTAGTACAAGACTTTAAGAACAACACCACCACCAGGAATTTTTATAAGATGTTTAAAGAACATATTGCAGCATACCAGCCACCCAATTTAACTCAAAATTCCAGTAAGTGGATTGCAACCACCCTGCATGTCATCTTGAACAGGGCGTAACCCCGCCATTTCTCCCCCTATCCTGCACAGCAGAGCAAAAGCAAGCACATAACCAAAATTGAGTAGCAGTCTCTCTCTCTCGGTCAGTTTTAGTACTACAGCCTGAAAGAGGTAAAGTGCTTAGTATCCTGTCTTTTGCTGTGGTATGTCTGAATAAAATCATCTTGGTTTTCAATCTCTGTCATCATTGTCAGGAGCAGAAACCATTGACTGCCAGGGCTGGCAGCGTTTTTTGCATATGTAGGCATGATTGTAGTATCTGGTACCAATCAGAGAGGCCCAAAATGCTGTGTGCACAGAAGTTGGGTTGGACAGCCCGCTCTGCGGGACCAAGTGGCATGAGGGTCCGGTGCCATATGTGAAACTGCTACTCTTGCCTCCCCATAAGTGTCAAGCATGTATCTTTGCTTTCTTTCAAAATTCCAAGATCCCTCCTTCCCCTCTCCCCCACACCCAGCCAAGTATGTACACCATGTGTGCGTTAAAATTATTGCCCTTTATTGCAATCTCAGTTGCCTCATTTGTAACATAATTCCAATATGTTGATTATGAGCCAAGACTCTGGTCTTTTCAAACTGAATTTTATGTCTGTTTTCCAGGCAGTGCTCAGCTATTGCCCACAAGCTCCTTTTGTTTAATATGTTGCTTGCATGTGGTAAAATGCTCTGCAACTGTGAAGATTGTTTGACCTATCTAGATACTGCCACATTTGGACACTATACACACCATGCATACAGGGCTATGTCATCTAGAACAGGGCGTAACATCTCTCTTTTCTTGGGAGCAGGTCAGAACAGAGGTCTCAGTCTGTATATCTGCTTGTTGCCTCACAGTATGGCTTGGCCTCTTCCATCAATTCACAAGGCATCTTTCATCAGTGGCAGCTGAGAGCATTTTCAGTGTTTCCCTTGCTATAATCATTCTCTCTGAACAAATCTATTCAAGTAATCCAAAACACCACAAAATATGCTAGATGTGAGAGCTTTGAAGCTGTGGCATTGGAAACAAATATTGCATGGAAGATATGCTGTGCATTAAACCTGTACTACTCACCAAATGGTGGAATAAAAACACTCTTTGAACAACTAAAATGTACAATCCAATAGCTTTCAAAGAAAATTTGTAGTAACTATTGTGTGTTTGAACAGAGGCATAAGGAAAAATAGACACACTAAAACACCACTGGACTTGCAGCATACATAAAACCAAAAAATTGTGTGTGTCCCTAAGCTTACACACTACTTAACCTAAATTACACACACACACACACACACACACACACACACACACACACACACACACAGGACTCAAACCTCCGCCAGGACCAGCCGCACAATCTATGACTGCAGCGCCTTAGACCAAAAAATTAAAATAGATAAACATACCACAGTAACTAATGGTGAAAATTATTATTTAATCACAACAAAAAATTCTTTAATGATACTGAGATGCATAGGTAATACACTTCACACTAGCCAGGCCATGTGAGTGCAAAAAGGCAGAGTAACTCACAAAAGAATTAAATAAGCTATTAATGGCAGAAAATGGGAAATGGCATATGCAGATAAATGGGATGAGGCTTTTGTTTTATTATTATTGTGTTATATGTTCTGTCAGCAAAAGGCTAGTAACAAAGTCCCAAAAAAATAAAAGCTAGATGACTGGATAGGTACTCCATGCAAGAACTAAGCTCCGAGCATTTTGACAACCAAGCAAGAGAGAGAGGCTTACAATACTCTGTACAAGATAAAAAGAAACAGTACTGTAGATTCATCAGAGAAAAGAGAGATGATATTCATTAAGGCAGCTGTAGAAAAAGGAGAGAATTACTCAAAACACTTGTGGTCCTTCATAAATAAATAAAGGGGAAAAGTAACAAAACGTCCTCTGTTCATCTGATCACTAAAGGATGGCATGAGTGATGTAGATCTTCTAGAAATAGATGATATATAACTGTAGCAGATGAATTTATGAGACCAAATAGAGATGAAGTATGTACAATAACAGTACCACTTTTAAACCACACCATTGCATTCATCCCAGCAACTGATACAAAAGTTTCAAATCTAATAAAGCAACTAAAAGTCAGACATTCATCTGGCTTCAATGCTATTGCATCATATCCTGAAGAAATGTATCGAAAATATACTAATATCCTTAACATATGAGAAATACTGCAATAGAGGGAGGTATATTTCCACATTCACTAAAAACAAGTAAACCGACTGTTTCAGAAATGAAAAACAGATTTATTAGGAAACTACAGGCCAATGTCCACAATCTCCACTTTTGAAAATCTATGAAATGATTAAGAATATAATTATGAAAAGGATAGTAGTAGGCAAAACGCAACAGGGAATAACAACATTAATGTGGTAATAGTAAACTGCAGGAGCATCTATAGAAAGGTCCCAGAACTGCTCTCATTAATGAATGGTCACAATGCCCACATAGCACTAGGGACAGAAAGTTGGCTGAAACCAGATGTAAACAGTAATGAAATTCTAAACTCAAATTGGAATGTATACCAAAGAGACAGGCTGGACAGTGAACGGGGAGGTGTGTTTATAGCGGTAATAAGTGCAATAGTATCGAAGGAAATTGACAGCGATCCGACATGTGAAATAATTTGGGTGAAGGTCGCGGTTAAAGCAGGCTCAAACATGGTAATTGGATGTCTCTATAGGCCCCCTGGATCAGCAGCTGTTGTGGCAGAGCACATGAAGGAATATTTGGAAAATATTTCTAGTAGGTTTCCCGACCATGTTACAGTTCTGAGTGGAAATTTTAATGTACCACATATAGACTGGGAGAATCAAATGTTTATAATGGGTGGCAGGGACAAACAATCCAGTGAAATCTTTTTAAGTGCATTATCTTAAAACTACCTTGAGCAGTTAAACAGAGAACTGACTCGTGGCGATAACATATTAGACCTCCTGGTGACAAACAGACCCGAACTACACTCCTGGAAATTGAAATAAGAACACCGTGAATTCATTGTCCCAGGAAGGGGAAACTTTATTGACACGTTCCTGGGGTCAGATACATCACATGATCACACTGACAGAACCACAGGCACATAGACACAGGCAACAGAGCATGCACAATGTCGGCACTAGTACAGTGTATATCCACCTTTCGCACCAATGCAGGCTGCTATTCTCCCATGGAGACGATCATAGAGATGCTGGATGTAGTCCTGTGGAACGGCTTGCCATGCCATTTCCACCTGGCGCCTCAGTTGGACCAGCGTTCGTGCTGGACGTGCAGACCGCGTGAGACGACGCTTCATCCAGTCCCAAACATGCTCAATGGGGGACAGATCCGGAGATCTTGCTGGCCAGGGTAGTTGACTTACACCTTCTAGAGCACGTTGGGTGGCACGGGATCATGCGGACGTGTATTGTCCTGTTGGAACAGCAAGTCCCCTTGCTGGTCTTGGAATGGTGGAACGATGGGTTCGATGACGGTTTGGATGTACCGTGCACTATTCAGTGTCCCCTCGACGATCACCAGAGGTGTACGGCCAGTGTAGGAGATCGCTCCCCACACCATGATGCCGGGTGTTGGCCCTGTATGCCTAGGTTGTATGCAGTCCTGATTGTTGCGCTCACCTGCACGGCGCCAAACACGCATGCGACCATCATTGGCACCAAGGCAGAAGCAACTCTCATCGCTGAAGACGACATGTCTCCATTCGTCCCTCCATTCACGCCTGTCGCGACACCACTGTAGGCGGGCTGCACGATGTTGGGGTGTGAGCAGAAGACGGCCTAACGGTGTGCGGGACCGTAGCCCAGCTTCATGGAGATGGTTGTGAATGGTCCTCGCCGATACCCCAGGAGCAACAGTGTCCCTAATTTGCTGGGAAGTGGCGGTGCGGTCCCCTACGGCACTGCGTAGGATCCTACGGTCTTGGCGTGCATCCGTGCGTCGCTGCGGTCCGGTCCCAGGTCGACGGGCACGTGCACCTTCCGCCGACCACTGGCGACAACATCTATGTACTGTGCAGACCTCACGCCCCACATGTTGAGCAATTCGGCGGTATGTCCACCCGGCCTCCCGCATGCCCACTATACGCCCTCGCTCAAAGTCCGTCAACTGCACATACGGTTCACATCCACGCTGTCGCGGCATGCTACCAGTGTTAAAGACTGCGATGGAGCTCCGTATGCCACGGCAAACTGACTGACACTGACGGCGGCGGTGCAGAAATGCTGCGCAGCTAGCGCCATTTGACGGCCAACACCGCGGTTCCTAGTGTGCCCGCTGTGCCGTGCGTGTGATCATTGCTTGTACAGCCCTCTCGCAGTGTCCGGAACAAGTATGGTGGGTCTGACACACCGGTGTCAATGTGTTCTTTTTTCCATTTCCAGGAGTGTAATTCAAACAGTTAACGCAGAACAGGGAATCAGTGATCATAAAGCAGTTATTGCATCAATGATTTCAGCCATAAATAGAAATATTAAAAAAGGTAGGAAGATTTTTCTGTTTAGCAAAAGTGACAAAAAGCAGATTTCAGAGTCCTCGATGGCTCAACACAAAAGTTTTATTTGAAGCACATATAGTGTTGAGGATCAGTGGACAATGTTCAAAACTGTCGTACAACACACATTAGATGTGCCTAGCAAGATCATAAGAGATGGGAAAGAGCCACCATGGTACAACAACCGAGCTAGAGCAAAGGGAACTTCACAGCAGACAAACATATCCAAAGCCTTGCAGACAAACAAAAATTACATGAAGCGAAATGTAGTGCGAGGAGGGCTATGCGATAGGCATTCAACGAATTCGAAAGTAAAGTTCTATGTACTGACTTGGCAGAAGATTCTAAGAAATTTTGGTCGTATGTCAAAGCGGTAGGTGGATCAAAACAAAATGTCCAGACTCACTGTGACCAAAATGGTATTGAAACAAAGGATGACAGACTAAAGGCCGAAATACTAAATGTCTCTTTCCAAAGCTGTTTCACAGAGTATGACTGCACTGTAGTTTCTTCTCTAGATTGTTGCACAGATGACAAAATGGTAGATATCAAAATAGATGACAGAGGGATAGAAAAACAACTAAAATCGCTTAAAAGAGCAAAGGCCGCTGGACCTGATGGGATACCAGTTTGATTTTACAGAGTATGCAAAGGAACTTGCCCCCCTTCTTGCAGCAGTGTACCGTAGGTCTCTAGAAGAGCGTAGCATTCCAAAAGATTGGAAAGGGGCACAGGTCGTCCTCTTTTTCAAGAAGGGACGTCGAACAGATGTGCAGAACTATAGACCTATATCTCTAACGTCAACCAGTTGTAGAATTTTGAAACACGTATTATGTTCGAGTATAATGACTTTTCTGGAGGCTACAAATCCACTCTGTAGGAATCAGTATGGGTTTTGAAAAAGACTATCGTGTGAAACCAAGCTCGCGCTATTCGTACACGAGACTCAGAGGGCGACAGACATGGGTTCCCAGGTAGATGCCATGTTTCTTGACTTCCACAAGGTGTTTGATACAGTTCCCCAGAGTCATTTAGTGGTCAAAGTAAGAGCATATGGACTATCAGACCAATTGTGTGATTGGATTGAAGAGTTCCTGAATAACAGAATGCAACATGTCATTCTCAATGGAGAGAAGTCTTCAAAAGTAAGAGTGATTTCAGGTGTGTTGCAGGGGAGTGTCGTAGGACTGTTGCTATTCACAAAATTATAGACCTTGTGGATAACATCGGAAGTTCACTGAGGCTCTTTGTAGATGATGCTGTAGTATATCGAGAGGTTGTAACAATGGAAAATTGTACTGAAATGCAGGAGGGTCTGCAATGAATAGACACATGGTGCACGGAGTGGCAATTGAATCTCAATGTAGGTAAGTGTAATGTGCTGCGAATACATAGAAAGAAAGATCCTTTATCATTTAGCTACAATATAGCAGGTCATCAACTGGAAGCAGTTAATTCCATAAATGATCTGGGAGTAGGCATTAGGAGTGATTTAAAATGGAATGACCATATAAAATTAATTGTCAGTAAAGCAGATGCAAGACAGATTCATTGGAAGAATCCTAGGGAAATGCAATCCGAAAACAAAGGAAGTAGGTTACAGACTCTTGTTCGCCCACTGCTTGAATACTGCTCACCGGTGTGGGATCCATACCAGATAGTGTTAATAGAAGAGATAGGGAAGATCCAACGGAGAGCAGAGCACTTAGTTACAGGATCATTTAGTAATCACTAAAGTGTTACCAACATGATAGATAAACTCCAGTGAAAGACTCTGCAAGAGAGACGCTCAGTAGCTCGGTACAGGCTTTTGTTGAAGTTTTGAGAACATACCTTTACTGAGGAGTCAAGCAGTATATTGCTCCCTACTACGTGTATCTTGCGAAGAGACCATGAGGATAAAGTCAGAGAGATTAGAGCCCACACAGAGGCATACTGACAATCTTTCTCTCCATGAATAATACGAGACTGGAATAGAACGGAAAACCAATAGAGGTATTCAAAGTACCCTCAGCCACACACCGTCAGGTGGCCTGCGTAGTATGGATGTAGATGTAGAAAGGAGAGGATCAGAGTGGGGAAAAGACTTGAGAATGTGTTGGTAGATACCAGCACACAATGAAGTAAGGGTGTGTGAATTGAAAAAGTATGATAGGACAGAAGGGACGAAACTGGTGGGTGGAGGGTGTGGGGAGTGCAGTTTACTGTAGGTTGAGACCAGGATAATTTCAGGAGCGGATAATGTGTTTCAAGGATAACTCCCATCTGCGCAGTTCAGAAAAGTTGGCGGGGAGAGGGTGGGGGGGGGGGGGGGGGGAGGAGGAGGAGGAGGAGGAGGAGGAGGAGGAGGATGATCCGGATGGCCCAGGTTGTGAAGCCGCTAGTTATGTTAAGCATATCATGTCCAGCTGCACATTGTGGCACACTTTGCTTTCAACCATAATTTGGAAGTGGCTGTTAATCCTGACGGACAGCTGTTTGGGAGCCATACTGACACAAAAAGCTGTGCAATGGCTGCTTTCACGGGTGGCCCCACCTTTTATGGGGTAAGATAAGCTTATTGCAGGACTGGAATAGGAAGTCTTCAGTGGGTTGATTGGACATGCGCTGGACCTGGGTCTACCACAGGAATATGAGCTCTGTGACAAGGGGGCTGAGATTGGGAGTGGCATAGGGATGGACTAGTATGTTGTGGAGGTTGGGCGGGCAATGGAGCACCACTTTGGGAGGGGTCTGACAGATAATCAGGAAGGATGTAGTTCAGTTGTTCCAGTCCAGGGTGGTACCGGGTGGCGAAAGCAGTGCTCCTCTGTAGCTGTTTCTTGGGATTGGTGGGAGGTTTGTGGGTGTGTGGGGATATGGCAGGGGAAATTTGTATGTGGACTTAGTTTGGGGCCTACCTGTGTGTAGGTATTTGTGATACCTCCAGCATACAGGCTACAGGAGTTCATATTACTGCAGACACATTGTCCCTGGTTGGACAGGCTTTGTAGGAGGGATTTTTTGGTGTGGAATGGCAGCTATTAAAATGCAGGTACTGTTGGTTTACATGTGGACAGAGGTGTGGGTGGAGCCATCAGAGAGAAGGTGGTCAACGTCCAAGATGGTGGCATGCTGGGTTGAGTAGGATCAGCTGAAGGAGTCTTGAGGTTGTGAAGAAATGAGGACAGGGCATCTTGGCCCCAAGTCCGGATCATGAAGATATCCTCAATGAACCTGAACTAGACCAAGGATTTGGGGTTTTAGGAGGCTAGGAAGTCTAGATGCTCCATAACAGTGTCACAGATGTATTTGTTAGGATAAAGTTCCAGCACTACACAGCCATCATTTCACCACCACACCCAGTCTTTTAATTTCTTTTCATTTCTCTCCTTTCTGCTACTTACCCCCTCCCCCCTCTACACCTTCTCTCCTGTCCTCCATCTAAACTGCAACACTTTACTGCTGCCACTCCCACCATACTATCCTTCCCCCTCCCCACCCCAGCCTCCTCCTCACTCCCATCGAGTCGCCACTGCCATCATGCACTGGTGCTGCTGCTCGCAGTGTAGTTTCAGCTCTGTTACATTCCATCCTGGATTTTCCATTGTTTGATATAGTTAGTAAGGCATATGAAGAATGAGGTAGTGGGTTTGGAGTCTGAAGGGCATTAAATCTCCCAATATTCAATGGTGGCAAAGCCATGCACATGAGGGAAGTTGCATCAACAGTCATGATTAAGGCTCCAGGAGGTAAAGGGGTGGGGGGATGGTGGAGAGTCAGTGAAGGAAGGGGTTGGTATCTCTGATGTGGAAGGCTAGATTTTTGGAAATTGGTTAGAGGTGTTGGTCAATAAGGGCCGAAGTTTTCCATCTTTGCTCTACTATTTCTTTCCTCCTCCCCTCTCCAGACTCCCAACACTGCACCTGGCAGCATTGTCCTGCCACCTTCTAGTCTCTGCACACAGTGCTGGACAATGCTCTCCCTCTCCCTCTCCCTCTCCCTCTCTCTCTCCCCCTCCCCCCCTTTTTTTTTTTGCTGCCCCACTCTAGATTGCTCCTTTAGTTCACCAGAAGAGCTGCAGTCTATCCACATGGGCTAGATACTGTGATCGTGTGTGTGAGGTGTGCCTGCTTCTGAGAGTGTGTTTTCCTTCCTTGTCTGATGAACATTTTGTCCAAAAGCTTAGTGAGTAACAATCTATTTGTTGGGCCTGTCTGCAACTCAACATGTCATCTCTACAATTAGTCACAATCCTTTTCATAACTTGATATTCCAACCTGGACTTTCCATTTATAACTAAAATACTATGCTTGCTACAACATAGTTCCAGAGAATGGAAGTAAACATTGAAGACAACATATTCAGCTGAACTTGTCCAGTTCACTTGACAGGCAACAGAAGACTGGCAGGATCTTCATGGACATTGCTACAGCATTTGGCTGCACAAATCATCCCAAGCTGATGGAGAAACTATCAGTATGGTATTCGAGGGAAACGCTGCAATGTAATTAAATTTCACATTTCTAATAAGAAACTGTGCATAGAAATGAGACCTAATAGAGAGGAAAACAATCACAGATCTTAGTTACAAACAAGCAGACATGGTGTGCCATAGTTATATTCTTATAGTAGTACTGTTTATTCTCTATGTAAATGATTTTGCAGACTATAAATCAGAAACTTACAATGTATGATAGTTATCTGTGCAATTGAGAAAGGATCAGCTTGAAAAGGTAGCACTCCTGAATACTGAAAATGCAAGCAAGTATCTAAAACAATCTTTTTATAAATCAGTCTAAAGCAATGTCCGTAGTGTTTCAAACAAAACAGTGAAATGTATAATGTAAGTATTACAGTAAAGAAGCAATTGAAGAAATGAGTAGCACAAAAATTTTTAGGCACTTTTACAGATAAGCATTTGACATGGGGAAAGGGGGGGGGGAGAGATGGTATACAGTGTTAAAAAAAAGGAAGAGAAGCAATTAGCAGTATCTCAAAAATGGTTTATACAGTATGACAGTATACTGCTGTTGTAACAAACACTACATAAGATTTTTAATTTTTTCTTTATTGTGCCTTTGTCTATACATTGTATTTTAAGTAACATGGTAAATGCAGTTACAACATTCAGTCTATCCGTATAAATTTTTATGACACACCCAGTAATCCGAGCTGAAAAATCATCAGCTAGTGTCTATGGGTAAAAACCAAAAAATATACAAGTAACTGCTTTGTGCACCAATTGAAGGAAACAAGTTAACTTAATAACAAAGTGGAGATGTCCAGTCCCTGTACAGACTTACACACTTGCTTTACAATGCCTACAGTTCAGAATGGTTGTTTCCCTTTCAGATGACAGGAAACTTCGGCCCACTTATTCTACAGGTAATTTTCTCTGCAGGAAATCTTGTGGCCAACTGATTTTTTCCCCCCTTTGTGTTTCTGTTTTGTAAAATCAAACTACTTTCTTCTGGGATTTTGGTCACATATTAGACAATTCCAAATCATTGTGAGTTATGTTTTCAACTAACCTGACAAAGATGTACAGATATCTGATTCTACCTGGTACAATGAATGTAGAGGGTGGTTGTTATTAAATATTCACTACTTGAGAGGGCTCCTCATGAAAGACATCACAATGAAACTGTGGAAACATTTGTAAGAACATGTGGAAGAGGAATGACAAATTGTCAAAAGAAACATTTCAAATAGTAAAGGGCACAGCAATTGGTCACAAACAATGTTTATTGTATATCCAGATTTCAGTCACTGTGACCAAAATATGGACATGCAATTAACATTTGTTACAGATTGCTACACCTTTTATTGCTTGAATTAAAGACAACAGGCACATCTGCTTTCCAATGGTAACATCTTAATTGTGTACCATGTTTACACTCCAGGTCACAAAGGTTGCTTAATGTGACAACCATCTGCACTATAGATACCACTCCACAATTCTCCTCCCTCCCCCTCCCCCTCCCCCCCCTTCCTTCTTCGAAGTGTGTACCATGGAATGTTGAGCTGTCTTGACAACTCGTGCACTGCTTGAAGACTGCACATTGTGTCCAGCATTCTGAACCATGGCAACATTAGCTCCAAAAATTTGTTTACCAATTGGTCATTGGGCTCTCCCAGGAGGAACACCCAAATCACCAGTTAATTTGAACTTCCATTTCATATTGGCCCTGGTGCAGAAGGACCTCTGTTCCTTTAACACTTCAATACCAGCGAGCAGATTAACTATTATTGCTGTTTTGATGAAACTGCTTTATGAGTAAATCCCCACTCACCTAACTGACTACAGCTGTGATGCAGACTTAAGATTTTGTTTCAATCCTACATTGCCATACCACTACCAATACTTTGAGGCAAGTCATGAATCAAATTCTGCAACACACAGTCTTAACATTTGTAAAAATGTCAGTTATCCATACATTAAATAGATTTCCATCTACACTGGCTCAAGTAGTGAAAGTTTAATTATAACCACCCTGTACTTCAACCATTAGACCTATCAGTGGAAGTCACATTCTCACACAAGACAGTCTGATGAAAATTGAATGGGAAGAGGGGGGTGGCCTCCTTTGCATTGTACCATTTCACAGTCACATAAAAACAGCTGATCATAAAAGAATTCAAGCCTGTTTTACTGCAGATTCCAACAGTGGTAAGTCTCAATTTGATTCAAGTCCAATTTGCAAAATGAGCAACAGCAATCACATTTGTTTTTCACACAGAACACCATTTGTTATTTTTGTTATTCCAACAAGGAAAGCAACAAGTGATAGACGATATTACATTAACTTTTTATCTAAGTCTGTCTTGCATTGGACATAATAATGGCTCCTATGATGAAAACATCCAACTAAATTGTGGTGATAATTATTCAAAGAAATAATAGGGGCATTCAGGAACAATGGATTCAGTTCAGTGAAAGTAGCTCATAATTTCTTTCGTCTCCAGGCAATTTGAAACTATTTTCCTTTAAAATGGGGAGCCAGGGTAGTTACCTGGAAATGCTATTTCAATCCTTAAAACTAATTTTAATTAAGCACTTAACCTGCAATATAAACATTGACAGTCCACCATGTGGATGTAAGAGACCTTTTTGAGATAATCATTGCAATCATTGACCAAAGGGGTACCTTCTAAAACTTTAAGAGTTAAGGAATTATCTGATTACAGAACATTTGTTTTTCTGACACAAACATTTTTCTCTGTATCCAACGCAAACTTTTCAGTTACCTTAGAGCTAAGTGGTTATGGCAGTTTTTGCTTGTTTAATTTCAGTAGTTAGTATTCTGTGCCCTCACTTTTGTAATGACCATGTTGGGAAGCAAAGATTACATCATTACTGACATGACTGTAGCCTTACATTTGTAAGAATAGAGCACTGCATTATTGTGCTACGTGATGAAAGCCAAAGTGGAGGAAAATTGAAATTTGGAATCCCATGAGGTCTGGTGTTTGGCAAATCATTACTAGACAAAGACAGTTTAATTACTCTAAAGGTTTGTGATTAACTTTCACAGATACACCTCAACTAAAAACTAATTTGTGTGTCCCAAAAAATAATTATGGGCATTCATAATCTGATGAGAAACCTAAGTTGAATTGGCCTTACATTATGAATGTTTTCATTGTTTTGACCACTGAACTGCTACATTAGTTCACACACTTTCTCTTCTATCTCAGAATAATTAGGAAAATGCATCTACAGCAAACTCTGTAGAAATGGAAACCTTATAAAAATCCTTATTCTTTCACTGCTCTGATAGGATATTTGCTTTCAGCAATGTTCAGGGTAAAGATTACACAGTTCCAAATGAACTGAGGTAAGACAATTTTGATTCTGCAGCATTAGGATACAAAGATAACATTTATATACACAACAGGAAATCTGGAATAAAACACTCACCCTACAAATGAAGCCCTTTAAGCAATCTAATTACAGGGAGATGTTTGCAGATCCTTATTGGAACTGTGAGAAACCAGTTAACTTACAATGGACACACAGTATATGACCTGCTCTAGTCACTTTATACATACACTTTCAGTAATCTTTAATGAAAATGTTTGGTACTTCAGGAACACTTAATCATTTAAATTTTAAAATTGCATAGAATTTGCAATACATGTCAGCTGAATATGATTGTAGCTGCATTGTCAACATAAAACAATACACAACCCCAAAGAGACCCATTATGTGATTTTCACACAACTTTTTCTGTTTCAAAATATGTACTTTGTATTCTTCACATTGCACCATTTGTATTTTTTGGTGGTTTATTCTTTTGTAACTAGAAACACATGAACACTTAAATTGATCTGCAATTATTCATATCCAACCTTGCATAATACCAGACGAGTTCCTCGAACACACAACGTTTTAAGCTCATCAGTGTAATTACTGCTGTGTTTGGTGAAGTTAGTTTGGATGTAACTGTTTTACTAGAAGGCCGATATTGCATTGAGCACAGGTGCCCAACTCATTTGGTTTAATTTATTGAGGTTAAGAAAGATCCAATCAAATATCTTCCAGATCAATAGGGAGTAGTGGGACATTCAGGAAATTCATACATTTGGACAAAGTTCCAACTTTTATTCACACAAAATTTATTGGCAGCTGACATAACTGCTCATGAAGTGCAAAAGTATGCATCGCACCACATTTAAATACTGCCACATTCCCACAAAAAGAAAGACTTCATGATTAAAAGCCAAAAGTTTTCAACACATTCACACAGTTAGCACATGATTAAAGCAACAAATCTGTCTTGCACAATTCTGTGGAAAAACCTTTGAAGTTTGCTATCATGAATGGTGGAATGTATAAAGAAATACTGGAAAAATTTAACAAAGATAGTTCCTTTCAAAATAAATTCTTACAAAATTGAGCAATTCTGTATTTTATCACTATCCCACTACATTTTAGTTTCAGGGGATAGTGTTGCACATAACCTTCTGGATATCGCTTTTATACAAATGAATAGTAAGTATTCTACATTTGAAATGTTCTATATTCCAAAAGTCGTATAAAGCATTTACTGTTGATTATAAAAAAAACTTAGGTGTATGTTTACAAAATAAGACATACATTATATAATATCACTGATTATCATTAGTACCACTGCATCCCAGTTTTACAAACTAAAGGCCTATTTTTTTAAACATCACAATCTCGTTACAGTTCTGACCAGCTTCAGCATTAGGACATTACATTAAGACATCACAAACTGCTCTCATGACTTCTTTAATGTCTTAGTGGAAGTCTCCTTTACTATTGTACCAGCAATTTAAGTGGAAGCACATAATACAAAATTTTCGTTGTTTAATGGCCGGACAATAAAAAAATTCTATAAATAGTGAAGTGTAGCAAAAAACGATAAAAATGTGATCCCAATTGAGCCGAGTCTGTAACAGCTCAGTCTTTGTTACACAGTTTCATGTTTATGCCTTCTTTTCTTCATCAATAGCTGCAAATAAACATAACATTGCATTAAGGTTATGAACACCAGTGGGTTAGACATTGTGAATAATCCAAGTTATAATCCATGTCCTACCTTCTTTTGTTGGCAGTGGATTTTTCTCCTGAGTTTCTGTATGTTTCAGTTTGCTTGTATCAAAGTTCTCAATTCCAGCAATCAGATTTTGCTTTCCTTTCTCTTGTTGGATTGCTTTAAAAGAATTTTAATCATTAAATTCAACAATTTTATGTGATTCCACACAAATTTTGGAGCACAACAGCCATACTCATATGTACTCTTGTTTCATTTCAAATTTCTGGCAACTTTTATGAAGCACTGCTGACTTTAAATATAGCAGGATGGGTTATGAAGTCAAGCAATGTTTTCAGAAATTAACATCATTCAACATTTACATTTTACAGCAGGAGAGAACCTGTTCATCGCTACTATTTAAATAATTATAAGAAAATCCTGCTCAAAGCAGAAGCACAATACAATGGGAAATTGTCTCAGTTTAGCTGAGAAACAATTAACATTTACGTACTCATTTATCTTCTGTGAAAAGGAAGTTACGAGTGTCTGCCACCTGTTGCGAAGAATGTATATTCTGGAATCTAAATATTATTTGAGATGTTAGTGACCAACCAGATTAAGAACTTACCTACAATATTGTGAAAAAGACACTTAACAAATATATTCATTGATAAATTAATTTTATACCACATGGTGAAAGTTAATCTATCTACATCCTGTGAAAGTAGGAATTTAAGGTAACATCACATGCAGCTTCATACCTTAAAAAATTTGAATTGTTGAATGCAAAAATCATGCATTTATTAAAAGCCTCACAGATGCCATGCAAAACTTTAGATATTCAATACTCCAAAGTAAAGAAGCAATATGTATGTATTGACCGAAGTGCAGAAACAATGGCCTTAGTTAACCAGGCAAAAGCTATAGTGGAGGACACTAAGAAATTTGTCGTGCAGTGTGAAGAACCACAAGATGATCCAAAGGCCAACTCTTAAATGTGGAGAAGAGCTAAAGTAGTGTACAATGTCCAAACTTTTCTGTTGCAGCAGCAAATCATCATCATGCCCCAACAATTTTTTTCCTACAGGTAAGCAAGAAAACCTCCATGGGGACATTGAAATCCAGACAGCACCGAAGTGACTCCATTAAAGGACGAGTATGCTCAGAACTTCATATGTTCTTTGAAGGAAAGCTACTTCATGTTTACACACAGTAAGATTTACATGATACTACTCAATTCTTGGGTGCAAATACAAATATCTATGAAAGATATTTTGCTTTACAGTACAGTCAAAATTTTGTTCCTATGGTCATAGCACTGCAGGAAACCTATTTCTGCACTGACTGACATATGGGCAGCAGTCTGAGGACTGTTACTGCTGCTATGAGCAACAATAATTGCATGAAGCTGCATCCATACCAAAATCATGGAGGAGAAAAAAGGTTACAGCTACAGATATCAACACAGTTGATTAGAGTTTGGGTAGTTTACTTTCATCATGCAGATTACTGGCAACTGCATACCCATCACCATTACAAAAGAAAGCAAAAAATGAAATACTTATTTCCGTTAACTGTAGTATCTACTCTTATAGGCCCATTTATAGCCAAGTATACAGAGAAACAGTGATCCAATTGCCCAAGAATATTCCTTTACAAGTAAAATTTGTCCACATGAAAACATTTTTCCATAAAATTTTTGTGCATATCTAAAGGTTTTTGGGGAGACATCTTAGTGTATGCAGCACTAAGCACAGAACCTAGCCACTCCACTTCACAACAAAATTAAAGGGTCACTAGTTTCAAAACCCTGTAACTGCACACCCTCTCCCCTATTGTGGTGTGTAAGTTTGAAATTGGACTCTAAAGGTGCCAACAACCTCCTGTAATGGTGCAAAATTACTTTACCCTACAACTTCACCTTCGCACTTTGACATGTAACAGCAAGGTGTCAACATGTGCAGGGGAGGGGGACAAGGAAGGTCATGTCAGCTTAAGATGGTATAAAGTTATCACATTGTCACCAAATATCCTCTCCTAGTGTGTCTGCAACAGAGGTCAGAACTATGAAACCCAGCATTACACTTTTCTTACAGGCAGCCAATGAAAACATTTTAGACACACCACCACCCAGAACCTCCACAAAAAGGCCTTAGTTTGACAACACATTTCTAACGTGCTCAACAAAGGTGAAGGGGTGCACCAAAGGTTTTGCCAAACTGGAGGCTATTAGAGACATTGCCATTTTATTCATGCACATATTAATATTGAATTCCTGCATCACCACACCACAGTAGGGCTGAAAAAGCACATGTATCTTTACTGGTTCAGATCTCATTCAAATTTTGTTGAATGGTTTTGAGCAGTCCCTACTGGTTTCATCCTGAATACAAAGGCAAAAATTGTAGTTTCACTGCACTCCAAAGGGGTGCAAACACATTCAATGGTGATCCAGCCCCACAGTGCCATCAGAAGGGTTAAAACATCAGAGGGTGTCTTAAGTGTTTGAGGTGTAGCAATCAACTCCTCGGGGAAAGGGATGGTTTCATTGACACCCTTCATGCTACCCCCCCCCCCCCCCCGAGGCCTTTTGTAGCAACTGAGTGGCAGTGTGCCCGACATTTTTCCTCATCCACCAGTAAGAGAACCAAGAGTTTTCAAGTCTGGGTGATGAAGTTATGACTTCCATCACACAGACATCAAAAAGAAATGTGAAATGTGGATATTGGGCTGTGATAAACTTATAAAATGTCCACAGTGGCATTGGGCAGAATTGTGGTGAAATTTGGTGATAATGTGACACCAACCTACCTTACAGCTCACATGAGCTCTTGAGCTGTAGACACCTTGCTGTTTGACATGTTGCCAAGCCCAAGGGTGATGTCACTGGATGCCACACTTTCGCACCATCACAGAGGAAGGTTGTAGGCATCTTTGAGTCAAATTTCAGACTTATACACCACAATTAGGAGACAATTACAGGGTTTTGAAAAGCTATCTTTTAATTCTGCTGCACAGTGATTACCACATTAAGGAATGACACAGGAATTGTACCCTGGTGACAGTGCATTGCAAAGCCTTATCCCAAAACCAGTAAGTAATGGCACAGGTATGAGTTTTTACCTGTAACATAAATAACTACCCACCTTCTGGATCTGGCAGAGGATTCTTTTCTTGTGTTTGTGTGTGTTTCATCGAAGATTTGTCAAAATGTTCCACACCTTCCAGTAAATTCTGGTGAACTTTCTCCTGTCTAACAACTGCCAAAGGTTTCAAAGCCAATGTTAAACATGCAGAAAAAACAAGCTTGCAAAACACTGCAAATTATCTGTTAATAGCTTTAAGCAAGATTCCCTTGTTGTTTATGAATACTTAAATAAGAACAGTTTCTCAGAGCTTTTAACTACAAAACAAGCATGAATGAACACACACAGCTATGGCATTCATAGATAGTAGCAATTAATGTAAAAGGCTTTTCTTTATATTCTTGTTACAAATAGAGCTTTATTGCTAAGCTTTCTACAGCAGAAATTTAATTTTAAAAGAATTTCATGCACAGTGTTCAAGACCATATAAACATGCTAAGAAACTTTTAAGACGTACCATCTTTATCAGGAAGGGGATTTTTCTCTTGGGTTTCTGTGTGTTTTAGTTTTCCTGTGTCAAATTTTTCAACACCCTGCAACAAAGCCTTCTGTGTCTTCTCAGTGGCCACATCTGCAAAATTTATAGTAAACATTAGAGCATCAAGACCCAACTTTAAATACTGAAAATTATTCTATTTGCAGTTACATTGTGAGTTTTTGGGGTATTCTGTATTAAAATAGACAACTGTAAATGGTGTGAAAAGCAGTAAACCCCACAAGCATTTTTATTTTTAGAACTTCATAATCCACAAAATATTACAATTTTGACAGTGTCTGAAATTTAAAGCTATATTAATTTTTATATTCACAGTTTTGAAATGTGATCAACTTTCGGAGCATTAAGGTTATTGACTGTTTCAGTAGAATCCGCTCCAGTATTTCAGAAAGCATACACAATATGCACATTTCAAAACACAGCAAGGATTCTTGTGTATAACAGCAATAGTTAAACCTATTTAAGCACACTGACACTCCTTCACAGTGTTTTACAGGCAAGCACCACCAGTTATGCCAGAATTAGCATATAAGCAGTCAAATACCCCACATGGTTAACTTAAATAATGGCAGGGTTAAATATCAACAGCAACACACTTGTGTATAAAGTTATGTGCAGTGTGACTGCCATTTTCATATTAATGGCAGTATGAGGCAACCACCAACCACACTGCTAAAGGGGAAACAATACTGGCTCTATATGTATTGTCTCTGTGGTACTGAATGATGCTAACAATGTTCATTAGTTATTGATGAAGTTCTTTTACCAGAGTAAAATGACATTTTATAACAGTTTCTATTAGATCACTTTTCAGAAAAAGTAACAGACTGAACAAACCACAAAATTTCTCAACACTAGTATTAATATTTTAATTGATGTTTATGGATACTTGTGAGGCAGTTTTGTAACTAAGTACTTTATTTTGCTGAACACAAACATTTCTTTTAATATTTAGGTAACTTTACAATACAATCTTACATATTGTGAAAGTATGTACTTTCACTACTTTATGCAAATTTTGAAACACTGTCACATCTCTTGCAGACGAGTAAGGTGCTATCTTTTCATGGAGCTAGCCTTCATTTCTGCTATGAGAAATAGGGGAAGCCAATTTTCAAGAGCATTTCATTACTAACATTACACATACCTTTGCTACATCACAAAAAATTTCATTTTTAACTGTTTTAGACCAAACAAAATACTAGCAGATGCCATTAACATAGAAATTAATATTTCAGTGGCAGGTACCTTCAAAGTACTGCTGCACAGTTACAATTAATGTTGTCTAACATAGCTTAAGTTTATGAAAAGGTGCCAAATTTGTGTGAATTAACCAACCAAATTCTTAGAATGTTATATCCCTAGATGGGTACTTACCTTTACAATCTCTAGTACCTTGCAGTCAAAATAAGCTGTTCAGCAGTTATGTTAGCTATGCAAAACATGCATTAATTAGCTTTACCTGTTACATCCCATATAAATAACCAAATATTGCACCTTCCAACACTTCTTCCACATATCTTAATGGAATGTGTTATTCTGTGGGAGAAACAGGTGGAACTCCAAGAAAGCAGACAATTTCTTGTATTGAAAGTAGTACCGAAGTCCCATGTTCAGAGGTATACTGAACCTCCAGTTAAAGTAGTACCACTGAACTTTCTTAGTACACTATAATTTTAACCAGGATTAACGTAGTGAGTAACATTTTGACTTGCTTGTCAATTTTCCTCCAATATTAAAAAGAAAAATTTGAATCATTGTATTAGAGCAGTCTCCTCCAGGGCAGTGCTTAAGCAGAGACGCAATGGGCTCAAAGCATGGAAGCAAAATGGCTGCTTGTGAAACCAACAACTTACCTTCAGCATTAGGAAGGACTATTTTTTCCTGAGTATTTGTCCTCTTTAACCTCTCGGGTTTAAAGTTCTCGACTCCCTGAATAAGTTCCGAGTGTTGCTTCTCCTGTTTCACATCTAATTCATAAACAAGTATTGAAAAACATGCCTCTAATCTATTGTTTGAATGCACTGGACTGACACACACACACACACACACACACACACACACACACACACACACACACACACACACACACACACACACTAAAAACCAGAAGCATCAGTAACACTCATTTTTTAACTGAAGTGTTATCCAATTTGCAGTACCTTCCATATAACAAATGTATACAATACCTCTAACTACAGAATAATGCCTAATATTTCTTAGCCTAATCAAGTGATATCTTACCTTCAGCAGTAGGCAGAACATTTTTTTCATGAGTCTCTGCCTTTTTCATCTTGTCTGGCTTGAAACCTTCCAGTTCACTTTTAAAGTCTGGAGCAACTTTTGGGAGATCCTTCAAGGATGGACTTGCTGGGTTGGCCATCACTAAAATGCTGCAGGTTTCAAAGTATTTAATGTTTTCATACAAATCTTAGTAGTGAAACAAAATAAAAAAAATGATGAAATAATCAAATTCAGAAAGGCAACATTCTGTTCAAATGAAGGAGTGAAAAATCAATGAAGTGGCAATACATACTCCTAATAACTTAGCAATGACGACTAATATAGACAAGGCATGTTTTAAGAAGACCACCTAATGTTAACAGTTTATAACAGTGTTCAACATTTCTTATTTATTTGTATTCTGTAGGCTGAAGCAACAATAGCCCCAACTTTTCAGTGTCATTTATTTGCAAAATAGATTTCTGCAACCTGCTGTAGCATTTTGTGCACTAGTGATCACCTTTTCCTCTATGAAAGGGACAGGAGGCACAGCTGATCTACTTACAGTTAATAGTTCCATCATTTTGTCATTTATGGAAGTGACAAATTTGCTTTGAGTTAATTCATAAGCTAATATTTAATAATGTCAACATAACTGCCAATGAACCAGTGAGCTACAAACATTTCAACCACCTTCAAAGAATACAGTAAGTAACAGTACAAATTTGTGTAAACTGAGGCTCTTCATCTCCCAATGTCATTGCAAACAATGTACTAAACTGCATTACTGTAATATTCAGCTTACAGCATTACTAGCTCCCCTCCTCCACAAAAAAAATCTGGCTCGAATGACTAAATCTGTGTATCTTCATGGCACACTTCTTTATCAAAAAATATTTATTAGTCTAAACCTAAGTGTTCAGTGCATTACATCATCCTTTTAGTTCTTTCGATTTCTGGGAGAGAGTGCCTCTAATGTGGCCAGTAATAACCAGTTTGCGCATTCTACTACAATTGATACCCTCCATTGTCCACATTCGAGGGAGTTCGAATTTCACAACTATGGAATTTATACGCATTCTGAATGAACACAAGCTTCTTAAATGCTACAGTGTCCTGAGCGATAAACCATAGTATTGCTTCTGACACCTAGTCATTTATATACGAAAGCTTGCACCTCAAATTATTTACTACGTCCTTGCTAAACTCGGCATAGCACCATAGGTTTCATAGGTTGCGCGGGCCATGCCGGCAGCTGGCGCCACGGGCATAGCTTGCGAAGGCCACACCACACAATCGTTACTGCGGCCGTTGACTTTGCGGGAAGTGCACAGGGCCCGCTGCGATCAATAGGCAAGAGCCGACACCCGCCTTAATTTCATCCCCACCAAGCTTAATTTCGCTAACTACTACTGAAGTAACCACATCTAAAAGATACTACGAAGTGGTAAAAAAAAGGCACACGAACTTCAAAACCTAGTAAAAAGCTGCTGGTATGCACTGCTACTAGAAAAGCCAGTGTCACCGACTTCGCAAAAATCGCTTCGAAACAGACAAAGCGCTCGGACCTAATTTGAGCGCTATCTTCATAACACTTTCCCTGTCCATACGGAAGAGGTTCACTAATTTGCACGCCGATGGTCTCAGGATATTTCAAGTTCATAGCGCAT
Organism: Schistocerca gregaria; assembly: GCF_023897955.1. Taxonomy (NCBI): domain Eukaryota; kingdom Metazoa; phylum Arthropoda; class Insecta; order Orthoptera; family Acrididae; genus Schistocerca; species Schistocerca gregaria. The sequence goes on from NC_064931.1 coordinate 728,147,877, forward strand.
GACCTGTACTTAGTTGGATAAGTGAGGTACAAGGGATTTGATGATTAATCATTTTCACGCTTCACTGTCAAGACATCAATGAAGTTGGAAACGGCTTTCTGAAGGGTCAAGGATGGACGCACCGCGCCGAGCAGTTCTTAGTGATTCCGTATGTTGTGCCACTGTGACGTCACCAGTATTTATACAACCGGATCCCAAACTAGCCGCTCGGTTGGAGCGCAGCTACATGTCTGATCGTAACTTTTTCGAAACTTCGACTAGCCGCGTTTGCTGTTGAGTACACAGAAAAAAAGCAGCGAAACATTGCGAAAGGTTACGTTCTTGACTGACGCCAAACTACAAAAGTACTGCGCAGCCACGGCAGGTGACTGCTTAGCTCTACCTTTTGAATATAGAGGACAACGTTATACAAAGATACTAATACCTCCGCACGCACATTCCGTATCATTCCTTACATAAATGGACGGCTTGCCCCGTAGCGAAAACCTACGTGACCCCGCGACCTGCAGCGTACAGTAAGTCTTTCTCCGATGCCATCGTGATCGGGAGAAGGGATTGCGATAGTTTCTAAAGGTGCCACATGTTAGGAGAATATTCTGGAAACGTAAAATGACATTCCGAGTACTGGAACTTCGAAACTGCTGGGGCAATCGCTGATTATTCGGCAGACTGGACCTGTAGGCAAAGTGCTTCGGTAATCTAGAACCACAAGATGTGTCCATTGCCTAATGCGTATGGCGCCGCTGTTGGAAAGAAGGACCCAACAGCGTTAACTCATCCTCTGATCACCTGTTCCATCTGCATGTCCGCGCGCCACAGCGCCTGCCTTTCAGCGCTCGCTGCTATATTAGGGCGCGACGGCTCAGCAGCTGCCGTTTATGGCAACCGGCCTGCACGCCTACGTAGTGGCAGCTGCTCCCGTTTCCATATGCGCCAAGCAATCTCCATGCAACCACCTGGCTACCCCACACACCTTTACCGCCTCCACAGTCCCACGTCAGTTATGGCCCACACCTTTTCTGTATCTGTAGAATCTGCCCTAACAAATCATCTTAATAGCTCCTGTGGCAGTTCAGGCACATGGCGGTTCTATAAAGTGCTGAACATCAGTTGTAAATTGAGGTGCTTTACAACCTTACAGTGTGGTAAAACACGAACAAAAGGGGGAAACAGAACCCGGAAATCAGCAGGCACACCGTCAGCATTCCACGATGTCTTATCGAATGGGAATACTGGCAACATAGTCGTGGAACATTTTGATTTAACGAGATTACTTCCCACCGCTAATTACCGTCTTAAATTTAGGCCGATAACTCGCGGAAATGGTAGACGATTTCTTTACACACACACACAGCTGCACTTTAGCACGAGGTCGTGAGACCAAAGATATTCATGCAAATATGAGGAACTTATAAACACGACTGTAGAACACTACCTGAATCTGATTGAGGGCGCGAAAGAATTAAGCGCAGACGCCCACAGAAATGACAATTCTTATGACGGAGTCACTAAAACAGTAGGCGGCGTGAATGCCCTAAAGGTGGCGATACGAACAAAAATGCGCAGCTGAGTTCAAGTTTCCCCAAGGTCGATGACGCCGGCGGGTCGCGCCGCGCTTGCTGCAATTACACGGACGCACCGCCACACGACCCGTTACAATAGCAATTTGTTACGCTACAGCAAAAATTTCGAACCTACCCGTTCGAAAGAATTAAGAGGAGCAGATTGCACCTAGCAGAGGTCACGAATGTTAGATTGCGAAAAGGAAAAGTTACAAATACAAATTTTCCCAACGCGATTTCCATGCTGCTTCAGAGTGCCATGCTACTACTGTATACCTCCATGGTATACGTTGCGCACTGCAACAATTTCGTATTGCCTAGCAGGCCCTCCGGTGCTGCATTGACACGTCAGCTTACAGTCACACTGTGAAGTTACAGCTGTCGCAGAAAAATGTACACCTTTACGACCTCATTCCCATATTAAGTTAGAGAATCTGGACTACAAGACCTATCTGCATCACCAGCCTCAGTTCCCCTACTTCATATCGCACGCGGTGAAATTCTAAGCCAATTACTCGCGAAAGCACCAGTCTGCACCAAAGTTAGTAACTCCCCGGTATTTTACTGCATTTGGAGGTTAGGAATAATAAACAGGACGCAAGCCACTACGCCCCATAAACCGCCATGTGATATCTGGAAAACACTATTCATTTGCTGTGTAAAGAAAAAGTACGACCTCGTTGCATTATAAACAATCTTGGGTTACATAGACACAAGTACATCTTTACGTCAATATATGCAATCTCTGCTACTATAAAGCAAAACCAGTTACACCCCTCAACACAATTTAATCCTAAACAGCAAATGATCACATTCTTTGTCTTCTCTTTTGAGGGGGGCCTTACTACCATCCATCCACAACTGCTCACTGTATGAACTGCCCTTTCTAGTTCATCCACGATTAAACTACGTAAATAACCTCTACTGTCGTTCCGCAGAGTTAACTAACCAAGTCTTGATGGCTTTACTATAGTAAACTTTCACTAATGCCAACAGCCCATTCGATCGCCAGTTAGGAAACCTTACGAACTAAAGTGTGGTGTCCGTGTGCTGGCTGAAGGGGAGGTAGACTTCACAGCTGCCTCCGCCATTATCCCGTTTCTTAACGTTCATCGTACACCGGAAACACTTCCTGTTTTCTTAGTACAGTATATCTTAGGAGGCAGAGGAGGAAGGCGCGGGGGGAGGGGGGGGGGGGGGGGGTGAAGGCAAGAAGTCAAGTTTCTTTGAATCATGCGTAGTAATTACAAACAGCTAAACGCAGTATCGTTCACGATACTAAGTCAGGGACAAGATTTTTCTAACTCTTACTCTGTTCAAACTACACTTAAGTTACCCAGTGCTTCGACTGGCGAGTTCTCAGCAACATTCGAACTAGTGGACTTCTAATAAATTATCACTTAAGAGCTATAACGCTTCATATTTATACCTATAAAAAGTAAAACTGCAATACACCAAGCTTTGCACAGCTACATATAAACTTGTAGTTACAAACTAAAATAAAAGATATTAAATTTTAATTCCATCTGCTTTAATATATGGATTTAGTTCTCACGGGTGTACCATATATTTTATTACACCACAGTAAGAATTCACTTTTTGTGCGTCTAGCCACTCCAACAAGCATGGAAAAACCACACCCTAAAATTGGTAGCCAGACGTTTCCCTTCATCAAAATGAAAAATTCTAGGCTTTTTCACATACAAATGTACAAAACTAATATTTTAAATGCTCAAATACTCACCAAACTGAATTACTACAGCGGCAAAGCGAAGACAAAGTCTAAACGTGGCTAGGACGTGTGTAGCTTGACTAGAGCTTCCAAAGCGCTCCTTCTCCGACAACTGGCTGCAGCGGACTGACAACTAAGCGGCAGGCAGTAGGCACAGAGACCTGTGACTCACACAGCCTGGAGGGGGGACTGATCGAAGGGGAGGGATGGAATGGCAGCGTCGTGGAGGGGGCTGCAGCAGCTCACTTCACCAACCGACAAAGCCAGCGCATATAAGCTTCGAATGAGAATCCAAACGTTTTAGCTATTAATAAAATCATCGCAAACGTCATTTTTGGTGTTATCGTTTATTTGCATCGTGTAACTAGTTTCTAGTGGGTAACCACTTATCTTCAGATGGCCAAGAACATGTGCTTTTACATATGTTTGTTCAACAGCCCGTGTAACAGTCGTCCCAGTGTCGTCGTTTAGCGCAATTGTGCAGATAGAACACTGCAGTACGACACTTGGCGGTTTGAGTCTGCTTAAAACAGAAAATGATAATTTGAAACAAATAAATATTAAAAGATATATGTTTCACAATTACACGAATTCATCATTTACATTACAGGATTACGGATAGGGTATCTGTAATCAACTATTTATTTTTAATTTACAATAGTTTGCTTCGGAAGCCCCTAATATTCAATCGGCGTGATACTGACATTACTGCGGTGCAGCCTGTTACCCAACACTATCCAGCTACCTGTTGAAATAAAACTGTCTCTTGGTTAGGATAGAACACAAGCTGATACGGCGTTCAGAATACACTGGGAAGGGCGTAGAGAGTTAACAGAGCCCTTCGATTCATAGTGTCTTGGATTATTTTAAAAACAGGGACAAGCAACGCAATGATTTAATCGAAAGAGTCCACATTCAGAACGACATATAGTTAACGTACCAAAGATGTCTGTCGCAAGTAGAAAAACATGGAAAATGATACAAAAAAGAATGGAAATTGTATGTTGTCACATCCTCCTCCGTCATTGTTTCATCGCATACCATGTAAATTTTATTTTTACGACGACTGACTAAAAACGAATTATCATCCGTCGTTTATCACGCATTGTATTTATTTATGATACGTAGTAAAGGAGCCGAAGCTGCGTAATATGCAACTATAGAGTAGGAATTCAAGGGCAGAGCGCCAGTCTATTGTGTTAACTGCACAGATGACATATTATCTACATAAAAAGTGGTAACTATATTGTCTGTAGATACAAGCTGAACACACCATGTGTACCGGCTCGGAGGCCGTTGAGAAGAGGCCACTGACCTGAGTGAAAGTTATCAACTACTCCGCGAGGCGATCTGAGGAAGCTGTCCACACAATCGCGGAGTTCGAACAACCATCTGTACCGTGTGCAGGTCGTATTCACAGCGTTTTAAGAGTAGTCGAGAGACTAGAAGCAATTCTGTGACCACTCCATACCGCCTAACGACCAGTTCTGATATTTAATATAAAGTGTAATGTCAACGGAACTACAGATGCAGACGGGAAAAAGATGCGTTTATATACGAATGGATGGACAGTTCAAACAGTCGATCGACTACATCACTTCTCGTTCCGTTTTGTTAACTATCAGCTGCCAAGCAGCAGTTAACAGAATAATGAGGCAAAATTTCGATACCAGGATCAGTGTGTTTGGCGGAGAGAGACTTTTGAGCAGGCCTGGCACTTCTGTAAGCAAAGGGATTCCAGAATGAAAATATCTTAGCCCGCATTGAGTATTTGATTGCTTTCAATCTAAGGGACTGTACTGCCCTTGAAAGGTCCAGTTTCGGTTTTTGAGTCCTAGTTCGGCACAAAGTTTGAATGTTCGCTGATAATCAGCCCAGCGATTTCTCAGCAGAGACTAAGACGATTCAGAGTCTTACCGTACGTTTAGGGACTTAATTACCGTCGGAGTCATTATCGAACTCCATCCCACACGAAGTTGACTGAAAAGGTGTATTTGAGGAGCGCTACCAAACCTGTCATTCATTTTTGCCTCACGAGATTCGTGTGCGAAGGTCAGTTAGCTCTCTCTGTGGGCGTTTGAGCAGGGAACTTTGCGTGAGACGAGGGGAAAGCCGGCATGACGCAGAGGAAGCACGGCAGGGGTGAGTTCGTATTGAGTAGAAGCGCGTCCCCTCCATAAGCACACATCGGCCGTGGACGTTGGAAAGGAGGGAGAGAGTTACTCTCCGTGACCAATAAATCCGACTATTGCCTCGTCTGGAGCGAAACTGCTGCTTTTCATATGAATCTAGTAAGATGGCACCAAAATCTTACTCACAGCAACTTCGTCCACCATTTTTCTTTTCGTATTTGACGGAGTACACAATCTTCGTTGCTGCGCATGAATCATCCAAGTGACATATTTTCCTTATTAAGACACAAAGGAGTAAAACACCTTGGCTATGAGCGGTCATTGATTGAAATCAGTGAGGAAAGTTGAAAATTTGCGCCGGACCGGAATTAGAACCCGGACTTCCCGCTTACTAGGCAGATGCTCTTAACACTGAGCCACCCAGATACAGTGATCTGCTGTGCAGTTGCAACCACTGTATCTGGATAGCCCAGGGTTCAGAGCATCTGCCTTAGTAAGCGGAAGACTCGGGTTCGAATCCCGGTCCGGCACAGATTCTCAATTTTCTGCATTCATTTCAATCACTGTCCGTTCCCGGCCAAGGTCTGTAATTCCTTTGTGTCTTAATTTCATAATGTCTGCTGGATGAAGAATGGTATAATGTAATTCAGGCGAGACGGCCCATGACCTCTTCAGTGCAGTTGCACACCAGGCTCGACTTCTTATAGGAATCGGCGAAATGCGGAGAGTAATGAGGATAATGGGCAGGGGCACTACATTTATAGTGTGTGGATAAGTTGAGAATTTGGGTCTGACGGGGGGAGCGTTAGGGTATCCGTGCAGTTGCAATGACCACTGTGTCTGAATGACTCAGTGATAAGAGCATCTGCCTAGTAAGCAGGAGACAGGGTTTGAATCCCAGTCCGGCACAAATATAAAACTTTTCTCCACCGATTTCAATCAATACCCACTCGCAGCCAAGGTCTATAATGCCTTTGTGTCATAATTCTTAACAGCTATTGGATCAAAAATGTTTTTCAAAAGAGCAGACGTCACACACACACACACACACACACACACACACATATATATATATATATATATATATATATATATATATATATATATATATATAATAGCCGGCCGTTGTGGTCGAGCGGTTCTACGCGCTTCAGTCTGGAACCGAGCGACCGTTACGGTCGCAGGTTCGAATCCTGCCTCGGGCATGGATGTGTGTGATGTCCTTAGGTTAGTTAGGTTTAAGTAGTTCTAAGTTCTAGGGGACTGATGACCCCAGCTATTAAGTCCCATAGTGCTCAGAGCCATTTTAACCATATTCCGTAGACTACTGACAGGTCAAAGGGACTGTAAAATCTACGGCAACATTCTTACATTTTGCTTGTCAGTAACGTTTTTAGTAACTGCTGACAGTTTGAAATCAGGAGAACGTTAGGCGAATAAAACACCGCCAGAAACTTGACTTTAAGTACCATATGTTGAGCCAGAAGTGAATAGAGGAAGAGGAAATTCAGGAAGATATGCTACAAAACTTTGATTAGATAAAATTTCTGTGGTGGTGATCACTATATTTATGTCTTTCTACTTGTAGCATCACCCCCGTTATATCAGACGCGGATCCAGAGTTCGATTCTAGAGGGAGAGGGTCTCACTCCTGTCTTCCCCCTTCATCCCTCCCCCTCCCTTTCAAGATACAGCCGCAGCCACATTTACGTGCCACGTGTCTTGGATTCTACATTTAATAAAAACAAAATATATAAAATGTTTTAATATAATCGTAATAACTTGTTTACGTCAGTGATTAGTACAGTGCTATTGATTTTTTTGGAAGAGAGGGAACATGACCCGCATGATTCTTCCCCCTCCCTTGGATCAGCGCCTACCGTTATCTCATCATGGAATTAGCGACGTTGGTCGTACTCCAAATAGGCCCTGTTCTTTCTTTTTAATTTTGATACTTCTGCCTTTTTCACTACTGCTCCATATGTGAGACGTGTTTGCTCTGTTGCAGTATCCCGCTATGAGGTTTAATTTTGGTGCCATGTGGAGTTGTTCCTTTCTTTTATAGCTCTTCCAACAAAAACTACTGTACATATCGATTTTAGGTTTGAGAATGATATAAAGGAAATGCAGGTTAACGCGTTATAATGTAGAGACCGAGCGTGATAACATACGTCTATACTCTTCAAACCACTGTGAATTGCACTACGGCGAGTACCCCCCCCCCCCCCCCCCCCCTCCTGCAACAGTTATCAGGGCTTTCTCCCGTTCCACTCACGCATGCACCGTGGGAAGAATGATTGCTGCAACGCCTCTGTACGTGCTGTAATTAGTCCAATGTTTTCATCATGATATGTAGAGGGTTGAGGTATATCCTTGATTCCTCACTTAAAGTTGGCTCCAGAAGGTTTCTAATATACGGGGTGATTACAATTAAATTTTCAAATGCTGTATAAATAACACCACTGGTCAAAATGACGTCAAATTGCAACGGAATATTATCGGAGAAGGGGGAAAAACGTATGGCAGGAACAAAAATAGTGGGAAAATTCATCAATAAATAGCACTGTACGTGTGAGAATGCGTAAATGAAAACACCTGTCATGCGCACGGCCCATTGAAGTTGCTATAAACACGCCGGGTACACGGCTTTCTCTCCTTTCGCGTCTGCGACGTTCGCCATGACTGTCTCACATGCAGAATCGCGCTGTGCTTGTAAAACTGTATTACAAGAATGATGACTGCACACGTCGCTCTGGAGAAGTTCCGGACACTGAACGGTTTGAAAAAAGGCGTTGGTCCGCTGCCTGCCGTGGGTCTGGGGAAAATGATTTGGAAATTCCAAAAGACGGGTTATTTTGGTGTGCAATCTGGTAGAGGGAGGAAACGAATTTGGGCAGGGGAAGCTGTGGCCACAGCAATGCAGGAGGAAATGAGTGGTGGTGTGCAAACGTATAGTGCACGGACAACTGCCAGAACATTGGACATACCCGTGAGAACGGCGCAGAAAATCCTACGATACATTCTTCGTTGCTAGCCATTCGAAATTACCCATGTGCACGAATTGCTTCCTGTTGGCCTGCCAGCTAGAGAGACCGTTGCTTTAGAATTTCTTGCTCGCTTAGAAGTGGACAATGACTGGCCGTGGAAGATTATGTGGACAGACGAAGCCCACTTCCAACTGACAGGATATGTCAATACACAGAATAGTCGAATATGGGAAATGGAAAATCCACACCCAAATCAACCAGTACCACTTTACCCTGAAAATGTCACTGTGTGGTGTGGATTTATCATAGGGCCATATGTTTTCGAAGAGACAGGTATTTCCGGTCGTATTACCTGGACCGTCACTGGTAAGCGCTATGAGTGTCTTTTGCGCAACCACGTCATTCCAGCTCTCCAACAGCGTGGATGTGTTGATGGGATCATTTTTATATAAGATGGCACACCTCTGCACATTGCAAATCCAGTTAAGCAGCTGCTGAAGCGCCACTTTCGAAACGCTAAAATTATCAGCCGCCATTTCCCTACAGCCTGCCCATCCCGATCACCTGATGTTAATCCGTGTGACTTCTGGCTGTTGGGCTATCTGAAAGATGTGTTCAGATTGCAAAATTTGTTGCATTTAAGGCACGCATTGCGCAATACATTCTGAACGTAACCCCAGAAACACTTCGATCAGTTGTGGAACATGATCTTTCTCAATTCCAACTTGTTGCAGAAAATGGTGTACAGCATATTGAACATGTTTTGCGCCAGACACACGGAAATTAATAATCCGATTTGATTTTAATTGATGCTTTTTGTGCGGTTTTTGGCCTCAGGACAAATAAAAACCGATTGTACGCATCTGATTTGATATGACCTTGACGTGGTGGGTGGTCTTACGTAACTAACAGTATCACACCCCTACACCCATGCACACTGAGTAACACAGTTTGTTTAATGTCAAACGTACACCTTAGGCAATGTTGTATGATTCATTTGTCATTTGTAGTCGACCACTATTAAATTATGACGCTTACAGCGCCATCTATTGCTACATTTTGTAACTATTTATTTTTCTTCTGCCATACGTTTTCCCCCTTCTCCGATAATATTCCGTTGCAATTTGACGTCATTCTGACCAGTGGTGTTATTTATACGGCGGTATGAAAGTTTAACTTTAATTGTAATCACCCTGTAGTTTTCGTGGGATGTCTGAGATTTAAAAAGGTCTCTGAAACCATATAGTTTCATTTGATTTCATAGGATAGTTTGTGGCTATCTTCAAGCGCCTGCCAGACCAATATTTTTCCAGCATCTCTGTGACACTCTCCCATGGTGAAGCGTGCAGTATAGCGAACGAACCTTGTAACACTTCTTCCTGAAGATGACAGGTTTCAACTAACAAACAAATTGCACTGTTGCACTGAGGTTTTGCTTAGCCGGTCACCCATCCAAGTACTGGGGGTTTAAAACTGAAGTGCAGCTACGATCAGAGGTCCAGTTATTATCGTATGGTAGCAAAATTTGGTAGATATTATAATGCGTTAATGTAAACCGATTTACGCTGGAAAAAAATGTCCCAATTTTGGCCACTAGGTGTAAATCTGGCGCTGTGAATGCAAGAACGACTTACACGAGGTCTTTTCAGAACATTCCGGAGCATTCGTAATTTCACGCCAATGGTGTGATGGAGCGAAATGCGGTTGTCATCCCTGCACACTTCTGTGTTTAATGTGTAACTGCTAGAAGTTTCTTTGTTATATGTCTGTTAATTATTGTTCATTTCTGTATTGAGTAGAACGTTGTGTCGTACAGTTTGCGAATTTCGAGACGGCAGAACTAGAACAGCAACGCGTGTGCATTAAATTTTGGATGAAACGCAGGAAAACTTTTAGAGAGACATACCAAATGATGCAGGAAGCCTACGGTGATGAGTGCTTAAAGCCGTACTTGGTGTTAATAATGTTTCACATGGTTCAAAAATGACCGGGCGGAAGTTAAAGATGACCCACGTTCAGGACGCCCTCCGACGTCTACCGACGACGCTCATTTCAGGAACGTCAACAAAATTGTGGGTGCCAATCAAGACAGACTGTCCGAGAGACTGCTGAAGAATGTAACATTTCAGCTGGGTCACGTCATGAAACCTTGACACAGCATCTGGGAACGCATCGTGTTGCCGCCAAGTTCATCCCACGGCTCATGAGTCAAGACCAGAAAGGCTTTCGTCTCGCAATCTGTGAAGAGCTTTTGGATCGCGCAAGTGGGGATGCAGCTTCACTGGAAGTTTAAACGCAGCCAGAACCTCTCAGACAAACAGAAGCTAAACGATGTCAAAGTTAGCGTAAGGAGGGCTATGTGTGAAGCGTTCAGTGAATTCGAAAGTAAAATTCTGTGTACCGACTTGACAGAAAATCCTAGGAAGTTCTGGTCTTACTTTAAATCAGTAAGTGGATCGACACAGCATATCCAGACACTCTGGGATGATGATGACATTGAAACAGAGGATGACACGCGTTAAGCTGAAATACTAAACACCTTTTTCCAAAGCTGTTTCACAGAGGAAGACCGCACTGCAGTTCCTTCTCTAAATCCTCGCACGAACGAAAAAATTGCTGACATCGAAATAAGTGTCCAAGGAATAGAAAAGCAACTGAAATCACTCAACAGAGGAAAGTCCACAGCACCTGACGGGATACCAATTCGATTCTACACAGAGTACGAGAAAGAACGTGCCCCCCTTCTAACAGCCGTGTACCGCAATCTCTAGAGGAACGGAAGGTTCCGAACGATTGGAAAAGAGCACAGGTAGTCCTAGTTCTCAAGGAGGGTCGTCGAGTTTTGCGACGCCTGCTAGATAATGAGAAGGAAACGACCTGAAGAGTGCCGAGACAATTCATGGCCCTTGCATCACGATAACGCGCCCGCACATTCATCCCTGTTGGTGCGTGACTGTTGCACTAAAAACGAAATCACTATGCTGCCTCGCCCACCGCACTCTTCAGACCTGGTTCCTACGTACTTTTTTCTTTTTTTTTTTACTTCCAGAGTTAAAAAGCCCTTTGAAAGGTTGAAGATTTGCAGCGATAGACGAGACAAAAGAAAATTCGCAGATGGCGCTTCTACATTTACATCTACATCTACATCTTCGCGCGATCCAGCAAGAGGCGTACCAAGACAGCTCCCGGAAGTGGAAACGGCGTTGGGAGCGGTGTATCAGTTCTAGAGGAGAGTAGTTCTAAGGAGTCTATGCACAGTAAGTAAAAGGTAAGGTAGAAAAATTTCGTGGGCAAAGTTTCGGAATTTTTTGAACAGACCTCGTAGAATTGTTTCAATATGTAATTGATTAGGAAAGGGACGTGGGCGGGAAAGGTCAAACAAGTGAGAAAGGCATTATGTTGATTTTATCACTGATCGCCACTCGCACATTTTGTTTAATAAGATGGCTCCGAGCTCTATGGGAGAAATCTATCACGCAGGAGGATCGTACAAATATACCGCCGTTTGAGTCTCGTACAGGTTCCCGTATGGAGGACATAGTGATAGACATCCCTGGGGTTGTGAAGCAGCTGCATGGGTTGAAAATAAATAAATCGCCGGGTCCTGATGGGATTCCAATTCGGTTTTACAGAGAATACTCTACTACATTGGCTCCTTACTTAGCTTGCATTTATCGCGAATCTCTTGCCGAACGCAAAGTCCCGAGCGACTGGGAAAAAGCGCAGGTGACGCCTGTATATAAGAAGGGTAGAAGGACAGATCCTCAAAATTACAGACCAATATCCTTAACATCGGTTTGTTGCAGGATTCACGAACATATTCTCAGTTCGAATATAATGAATTTCCTTGAGACAGTTGCTGTCCATGCATCAGCACGGCTTTAGAAAGCATCGCCCCTGCGAAACGCAACTCGCCCTTTTTTCACATGATATCTTGCGAACCATGGATGAAGGATATCAGACGGATACCATATCCCTTGACTTCCGGAAAGCGTTTGACTCGGTGCCCCACTGCAGACTCCTAACTAAGGTACGAGCATATGGGATTGTTTCCCATGCATGTGAGTGGCTCGAAGACTTCTTAAGTAATAGAATCCAGTACGTTGTCCTCGATGGTCAGTGTTCATCGGAGGTGGGGGTATCATCTGGAGTGCCCCAGGGAAGTGTGGTAGGTCCGCTGTTGTTTTCTATCTACATAAATGATCTTTTGGATAGGCTGTTTGCTGATGATGCTGTGGTGTACGGGAAGGTGTCGTCGTTGAGCGACTGTAGGAGGATACAAGATGACTTGGACAGGATTTGTGATTGGTGTAAAGAATGGCAGCTAACTCTAAATATAGATAAATGTAAATTAATGCAGGTGAATAGGAAAAAGAATCCTGTAATGTTTGAATACTCCACTAGTGGTGTAGCGCTTGACAAGGTCACGTCGATTAAATATTTGGGCGTAACATTGCAGAGCGATATGAAGTGGGATAAGCATGTAATGGCAGTTGTGGGGAAGGCGGATAGTCGTCTTCGGTTCATTGGTAGAATTTTGGGAAGATGTGATTCATCTGTAAAGGAGACCGCTTATAAAACACTAATTTGACCTATTTTTGAGTACTGCTCGAGCGTTTGGGATCCCTATCAGGTCGGATTGAGGGAGGACATAGAAGCAATTCAGAGGCGGGCTGCTAGATTTGTTACCAGTAGGTTTGATCATCACGCGGTTGTTACGGAAATGCTTCAGGAACTCGGGTAGTAGTTTCTAGAGGAAAGGAGGCGTTCTTTTCGTGAATCGCTCCTGAGGAAATTTAGGGAACCAGCATTTGAGGCTGACTGCAGTACAATTTTACTGCCGCCATCGTACATTTCGCGGAAAGACCACAAAGATAAGATAAGAGAGATTAGGGCTCGTACAGAGGCATATAGGCAGTCATTTTTCCCTCGTTCTCTTTGGGAGTGGAACAGGGAGAGAAGATGCTAGTTGTGGTACGAGGTACGCTCCGCCACGCGCCGTATGGTGGATTGCGGAGTATGTATGTAGATGTAGATGTAGGTCATTAGTCCCCTAGAACTTAGAACTACTTAAACCTAACTAACCTACGGACACCACACACATCCACGCCCGAGGCAGAATTCGAACCTGCGACCGTAGCGATCGCGCGGTTCCAGACTGAAGCGCCTAGAGCCGCTCGTCCACACCGGTTGGCTTTCAATAAGAGCACTGGAGACTTTGATGAGGTGCTGCATCAGTTAAACGACGTGATCAACAGTTGATCGCGGCAGTTTCGATGGAATTTGAGCAACGTGTTCCTTTACACTGGCCTTCAGATCAGGCAGAGACCGAACGTGTCCCTGGTAAACGCGTTCTTTCAGATATCACCAGAGCCAAAAGTCACATGGATTCAGATCAGGTGATCCTACAGCCCATGGATCTGGGAAACGTCTAGAGATAACACGTTTGTGGAAAGTTGCATTAAACAGATCTTTCACTGGGAGAGGGACATGAGGTGCTGCCCCGTCTTGCATGAGAATAGTGGATTCCACACAGCTGCGTTTTTCCAAAGCAGGGATGACATGCTGTACGAGGAGGTTTCGATAATGGGCAAACGCACGGTACACCTGACAGACCTTCTGGATGTATTCTCTTCAAAGAAAACGAGCTGAGAATAAAGGACTTGTGAATCCACACCACAGTCAGATATGGCAATGCAATGGTTCTTCGTGAAGAGTGACCGAAACTCGGCAGTTCTGTGTCTTCACTGCACCCCGTAGCGTAAAATGAGCCTCGTCACTCCATCGAGTATAGTCCAGCCCCGTGTCATCTACTTCGATCCGAGCCAGAAACCGAAGAGCAAATTCAGAACATTGCTGCGGATCATAAGATTTCGGTTGCTGCACCGTGAGGATCTTGTATGGGTGCAAGTGTAAAATAGACCGCAAAATTTTCTATACTGTTGACCATGGAATGGACAATTTTCGTGACACTGCACGAACAGCAGCACTATCCGGGGCAGATGCCGCATGGTCAGTTACAGCAACAGTAACCTTGTCAATAACTTCAACCGGTACAGGACGTCTTCCTCCTCCAGGTGCCACATTGAGCTCACCCATGTTTTCGAATTTCTTAACATCTTCTTTAAACCACTTAATGTCATCGGGACTCTCCAATACCTATCAGTTGGCGCTACTCTCTGAGTGCAGCACTATAACTGCTGCCACCCACATAAGACAGCTTAAATAACAGCGCACGGTCTCTCTTCTCGATAACAATAATAAACACTCACATTATGACTTGTCAAACGACAGCGTGGGTGTTATACCATCATACAAATAGCGTACAGAGCCAAATTTGCACCCGGTAGCCACAACTGGAACTAATTTGTTTTCCAGCTTAAATCGGTTCCGCATTAACTCATTAGCATATCTACTGAGTTTCGCTGCCGTACGATAATTGCAGCCCACAATGGATCACTGTGAGCAGCTGCACTTAAATTATACCCACCCGGCATTAACCGGGCCCAGATCATTCATTAGAGGATTGGATATAGCCGGAAACCATAAAAAGTTTGGTTGCTAATACAGTGCAGTTTATGGGGAACTTAAGGAGTTATTGAGGGCCAACTCTTCTACTTCACTGGTGAATTTCTTTGCATAACCAATCACTTCATGTATTACAAGCTATATTACATAACGTGAATGATATGTAATTCCTGAATTCTGGCACGCTATTGAAAAAGTGTGTTCCTGAATAATGGACACCTTGCTGCACCACAGGAATGGAGTTACAGTCTTCGTGAAGATTGTTCTTATACCTGGTATGATTCGGAGCATGAAGTTGTTGATTTGAAAGTCACATACGTTATCGACGTCGGCGTTTAATTAAGGAAGCAAGATACTCAGAAGCAGTAGTCAATAGCCTTCCGCAAGACGTTCAGTTCACTGCAAAATAATTCGTTTTACACATTTTTGGAACCTTAAGACTTTAGGTTTGCTTTATGAGATATCCCAAAATGTGACACTGTGCGACGTAATGCAATTAAAATAAGCAAATGATGCCTGCTTTTTATTTTTACCTAGCCTATCTATGACAATATTTGGATTGTAAACAAATATTTGTTTAGGCATTTCAGCAGTTCTATTGTATGTTCCTCCTATCTCAATTTACTGTCGAGTTTTAGTACCAAGAATTGAATACTGTCAACCTCTTTTATCTGCATGTCCTTGTATTTTATGGGTATGTTCGGTGGAAATCTCTTGCTGGTTTTCAATTGCATTCAGTGAACTGGCTATAAACCGTGCACAGGAGCAAACTCTGCACTCATAATGCCGTTGCTCCAGGTATGACAAAACAACCTCTACTTGTGCACTGCACCTTACTACTGTATCTGAATCAAGTTGAATAATCTCTGATATTCTGTCCAGGGAGATGGTGTAGTGATTACGACAGTGGATTCAGCTTAAGAAAGAACGAATTTCACGCATCCGTTAAGTCAGTCAGATTTATATTTTCTGTAAATTTTTTTTAACTACTTCAGAAAAATTCTAGGTCCCTTTGGCAAATTCACACCCTATTTGTCTTCCCAAGCTTCTGCGACTGCGCTTGTGCTACGCTCTAACGACCTCAATGTCTATGGGACGTTGAATTCTTACTTTCTCTCCCTTGTTTTTAACGTTACAGTTCGGGAAAAGTCAGGCAGAATCATTAAATCATAGTCGATGAATATTCATAAAAATGTAACAACGTGTATATTCAGAGGCCAAACCGAGACAGTGCTCCTGGGCAGTATCGAACTTGGGTTATCTGTGAACTCACTGTCGAAGCTTTACACAAACGACCCATCCCGAGAATGGTATAAGTTTATAATGAAGTGAAAAGCCGTTTAAATACATTTGTTTTGTTGTCGTTCCCAGAGCTAAGGTCAGTTCTACGTAGCAGTGGATAGTAGTAGTAGGCATTTAAACTGCAAATGGTGGCTTTTTCAGTTACTGTGGTCTGAAAAGCACGAGGCCAGATAGTCCTCTGAGTCACGAAGTTGTGCAGCTGTTATCAGGAGCAATCGCCAAGCGCGGCATCGACGGCGGTTAGGAGGGCCAGAAGTGACTCAACGAAGTGCTGTCATAGCTGCGGAGAATGCGGGGCAAATGACTCACCGAGGTGGTCCCACAGATATGCAAATGGCTTCACGTTAGGGTAATTACAGGGTCAGGAGTTAACTGTCCTCTTCCAACCGCTGTCGAATACTTATAGCCGTGCGCATGTCACGTTGCCTTCCTGGAAGTGTACGTTCTCTGCGACAGAGTCAGTAGTATGAGAATGTGTGCGACGGTGAGGAGGGAATTACTAGGTCCCGCAACCAAAATCGTTGCTTTTAGGGTCAACAATGCACTTACTTTTCCATGTAATCCCCTTAGCTCAATTAATTTTGTTCAGCCTATATTCATCGAGTGTGTTCCCTTGAAGTTTAATTCTGGTAGGTCAAGTAAAAATTCATCTGCAGCAGCCATAATTTTTCATTGGACTCAGAAAGTTTTCCAGTCGCCAAATTCTTGACGTATGGGATCAAGTGGAAGACAGAGGGGGGTCTAAATGTGGTGGATGGGGCACATATTGCCGGCCGCTGAGGCCGAGCGGTTCTAGGCGCTTCGGTCCGGAACCGCGCTGCTGCTACGGTCGCAGATTCGAATCCTGCCTCGGGCATGGATGAGCGTGATGACCTTCGGTTGATTAGGTTTAAGTAGTTCTAAGTCTAGGGGACTGATGACCTTAGATGGTAAGTCCCATAGCGCCTGGAGCCATTTGGGGCACATATTCGAACAGTTTATAACTTAAACTATCAGTTTCACTTTACCAAATCACCTTTGTAGGCAGGTGTATTATCCTGAAGAAAGATGATTTTTTCTTTTGCTATTCCTGCCTCTTCTCACGCATTTTTATATCTTACTAGTTCAGAGAACTTCCGTTGTAGCCACTAGCAGTAGTTTTACATTTTTTGCAAATTAAAAAAAAAGTGTGTGAAATCTTATGGGACTTAACTGCTAAGGTCATCAGTCCCTAAGCTTACACACTACTTACCTTAAATTATCCTAAGGACAAACACACACCCATGCCCGAGGGTGGACTCGAACCTACGCCGGGACCAGCCGCACAGCTAATCCCGCGCGGCTTTGCAAATTAATATAAGAAGAATGCCTTTTATATCACATCAAACTCCAGCTACCCAGGCACGCCTCACGACCCTTCCCCTCACCCACCGCTACCATCACAGCTTCATTGCTGACAGTAAGTCACTCCTACTTTCCAAGCTTCACAGGAACTCTTCTGCTCACCGTACTGGACTAGCTCTCCTAGAAGAAAGGATATTGTGGAGAAACAGTTTAGCCA
Source organism: Schistocerca gregaria (assembly GCF_023897955.1). Lineage (NCBI taxonomy): Eukaryota > Metazoa > Arthropoda > Insecta > Orthoptera > Acrididae > Schistocerca > Schistocerca gregaria. Next base: position 728,165,660 of record NC_064931.1, read on the forward strand.
AAGCTTAGGGGATTCACTCTACGGAGGAGTGTGCACAGGAGTGTTCAGATGGTAAGCGCATAGCCCTCGAAAGATAAGACAACGGGCGCGAGCCTCGGTCTGGTACGCAATTTTAATCTGCCAGGAAGCTTCGAAATCAATGTACCCTTCTTTGGTTCAGTCCAGCTACCAATCGCTGCATTGTCTTTTGATAGTTGCTTTGTGCTATTTGAACTGCTGGTAGCAATGATATATAACTTCCTGGCAGATTAAAACTGTGTGCCTGACCGAGACTCGAACTCGGGACCTTTGCCTTTCGCGGGCAAGTGCTCTGCCACCTGAGCTACCCAAGATCGACTCACGACCTGTCATCACAGCTTCAATTCTGCCAGTACCTCGTCTCCTACCTTCCAAACTTCACAGAAGCTCTCCTGCGAAACTTGCAGAACTAGCACTCCCGGAAGAAAGGATATTCCGGAGACATGGCTTAGCCACAGCATGGGGGATGTTTCCAGAGTGAGATTTTCACTCTGCAGCGGAGTGTGCGCTGATATGAAACTTCCTGGCAGATTAAAACTGTGTGCCGGACCGAGATTCGAACTCGGGACCTTTGCCTTCCGCGGGCAGGAGCTCTATCATCTGCAGAGTGAAAATCTCATTCTGCTGGTAGCACTTTGGAACTCACAAATGACTGAGTCTGCTGATTTATTGCAATTTGCACAACCATCTTCCGTAATGTTTGACAATCCCTGTCCGTCAGTACATGATGTCTGTTTGGTCTTAGTTTAGCTGCAGTCGTTCCTTTGGTATTTCACGTCACAGTCACGTCACCATCAGTAGACTTGGGCAGCTTTAGAAGGGTTGCAATGACCATGATGGACTTCTTGCACAGGTGACATCCGATGTCTAGTCCAGATACGTAGTCACTGGCCTCTCCTCACCGACCCATTCTGGTGTTACTGCTTGCCGGTCGGAGTGTCCGTGCGGTTCTAGGCGCTTCAGTCTGGAACCGCGCAAGCGTTACGGTGGCAGGTTCGAATGCTCCCTCGGGCATGGATGTGTGTGATGTCCTTAGGTTAGTTAGGTTTAAGTAGTTCTAAGTTCTAGGGGACTGATGACCTCAGAAGTTAAGTCCCATAGTGCTCAGAGCCTTTTGAACCATTTGTTACTGATTCTCTGCCAACAACACTGTACTTCCCACCTACTTTTATAACGGTGTGTCCTCCTCCGATGACTACTTGTGGTCAATTCCATAATACGTAAGAGGTCCGCATACTTTTGATCAGATATTGTAGTTCATTCTTCACTCAGAGTGTATCGTTCTCGCTGTTCTAATCTGCCTACTATGTCATCTACTTCATATCCTTTTAATCACCGATGGATAAAATTGGTCGGTGTTTACTTCTGTAGTTTGCAATTTCCCGTTTTTCCTCGTAAATGATTCGAAAAAAATGGCTCTAAGCAGTAAGGGACTTAACATCTGAGATCATCAGTCCCCAAGACTTAGAACTACTTAAACCTAACTAACCTAAGGACATCACTCACATCCATGCCCGAGGCATGATTCGAACCTGCGACCGTAGCAACATTGCGGTTCCGGACTAAAGCGCCTAGAACTGCTCGTCCACAGCGGCCGGCTAATTGATTCGGAAAGATTGATTCACAAACAAAGGAAACGAAAAATCCTGTAATATAGATGAGTGACCTCTGAGTATTTTACATAATTTCCCCTTCTATAATTTTCTAAACACGAGTTTTCTCGTGAATTTCACTAGGACTCAGTCTTAGGTGAGCTCAAAAGTGACGTGTACAACACTCCGGTAAAGAACTGGAGCAGCGAACTGTGCAGTCTTGTCAACACTTATGAAGTGATTTGGGGAAGTTCGAAAGAATTCGTAGATCACTGCAGAGACGAGAGCAGAACTGCATTAAAATGCGTGGAGGATTTGCGGAATACTTTGTACAGCAGATTCGAGTGTACAGTAAATTGTCACATGCAACCTGCTGAGCAGTGTTGTATTTCATGTTAAGGTAGGCTATAGTTAAAATTAGGTGTGGGACTAATCGAAATGTTTGCTTCTGAAATACGTTTCTACTAACTAGGAGAATACACTCTATGACAAAAAAAAAAAAAAAAGAAAGAAGGACGCAGCAGGAAGGAGTTATCCGAATTGGTCACAAAGTCATAATCATGCAGGTATCGACGAAATATGCAAAACTGTAAACTTTGGCGGCCGATGGATGATTGCGACGCTGCAGCGCAGTTCGACAACGCAGCTGACGAGGGTAGTAAACAGGGGCATGTGGATACCATCGCATAAAAAGTCTTCGCGAATTTCATTCTGTGTACTCACTTGGACACCGACTATACTTCGCAGACAGGCGCATGAACAGTATACACAGATGTCGACATTTCAGAGAGGGCTTGTAGTTGGGCTCAAAGAAGCCGGTTGGAGTAATCGGCGAATCTCCCGACGTTTGAATAGGAGCGATGCCACTATTCGACAGTGTTGGTAGGAATGGTTGATCCATGGTCGAACAGAACATCAAGAAGGAAGCGGTCGTCCCAGAGAGATGACAGAATATATGGACTAGCCAGTTGTCAGAGAGGCGCTCAGAGCTCCGGCCCTGCCAAACTCCACCTTGGCCGGCAAGGTCGCCGGGGCTCTCCCTAGTTAAGAACGTTTGGAGCAATATGGATGAGTCCCTCCAACCAGCTGGAGATATTGACGATCAAACGGGTCAATGGAACAGAATTTGGCACGATATCCACTAGGAGGATATTCCACAATTCTGTCATCAATGCCAAGCCGAATAACTGTCTGCGTAGGGGCCAGAGGTGGACTTGCCTAACTTGTGCTCTTGCTCTTGAACAAATCTCCGAATTTACTGAAATTGTAATTAGTTGTTTTTCTGTACATGTACTGCACAGTTACCGATTTCTGTCCCATTCGGATGATTTCTTTGTGGCGCGTCGTTTTTTTTTTTTTTTTTTTTTTTTGTCTCGGAGTATATTTGATAGTGGACGGCTCATTTGTGGACCCATATTTACTTGAACATTTTACTTTTACTGCCGTATATTTTACCCCTGTTAGTTTCCGCAATTGATTGTGTTGCATACTGTAAGTTGCTGGCATTTTCTTAGCACTGTGTTCCTGTAACAACCACTTCCATATTCATGCGAACGACCTCCAGGTTCACTCGAGTACAAAATCTGAGGTTAGCAGTACTGCCTTCGCTCGCAGTAATGTCGAGCTGTGTTCACTGCACTGATGGACAAAATAGCTGGGACTGATAATGAATGCGAAGAAGTTCCAGATATCGGTCCTGTTCCAGCTGATACTGATCAGTCCTAAATTCGCGAAAACTTACTTTCTATCCTTATTGGTCGCACGGAAAATTCGTATCAAATCACAGTGAGAAATCTGGTCAACTTTGGATGGTCGCCTCAAAAGAGCAGATAACGGTAAGTTCTTTTTTCTCGAGTAATCTTAATACTTTCAAACTCAGAATAAGTTCTAGGAAATGGCAAAAACGCACACTATGTATGTGTGTCCGGTATTTTATCCTTTTTATCAACAGTAGTGACGACGTACGTGCTTTTCCAGTCACTTACCTGTGCGGCAATTCTCTGTAAATATGAGTTAGCAGAAGTACTAACTCCGCAGAGCATTTAATGTGACATCCAGCGACTGGCGGGTTCTGGCACCTTGTTCGTTTTGAATAATTCCAGCAATGGTCGTCTGCAGAATTTTTTCCAGGGGGGGGGGGGGGGAGATTCAAAACTGTCTAGTTTTTACGTAACTGACTTTAAAAACGCGTCGTTCTTCTAAAACTAAATTTAACAAAATGGTTCAAATGGCCCTGAGCACTATGGGACTTAACTTCTGAGGTCATCAGTCTCCTAGAACTTAGAACTACTTAAACCTAACTAACCTAAGGACGTCACACACTTCCGTGCCCGAGGCAGGATTCGAACCTGCGACCGTAGCAGTCGCGCGGTTCCGGACGGAAGCGCCTAGAATCGCTCGGTCACCGCGGCCGGTTAAATTTAACAGGAAATACACAAAAATTATTGTATGTCAAAATACTGAGAGTTATCTAGCTACTATTTTTGAAGTAGATTACTTTGGTACCTAAACGGTAAGCAAATTTCAATCGTATATACAAAGTACATCTTTTTGTGTTATCAACATGAACACGGATGCCACATTTTTCATTCAAAGATTACATCCTCATATGATTTAATTCAGGATAATCAAAGAGTTCCGAAGTAAACATAGAAAATATTCACAAAAATAATCCAGTTATACTCCCATAATGTTAGGATGAAAATGAAAATTAAAAATCTGAAATTCGAAAAAAAGTCAGAATGACTGAGAAAAATCCTGCTGGATATCTACAAGAATGCACCATTAATACTTGTCGAAGTGGAGGAGCAGGAAATAAACTTTAAACAATGCCTATTAAATTCTGATCCCATCTATAACACTTTGTTTTTATATAAAACTTGACATCTGTTCATATTAATTGATTTTTTCATTAATTTCAATATTTATGTTCTTTAGTGCCGACAGGCATAGCTTACGACTAGACGAATGTGAGAAACCTCCCAAAACCATCCTCAAAGTGGCCAGTAAAATCTTTTAGCAACATGGGACCGCACCAAGGTAATCATCGTCTCCGCAGTTTGTCACATTATGGTGATGCATGCCAACTGGAATGCAGAATTCTGTGACTACATATGGTGCCATGTTGTACCCACAGGCTTTGACGTACCCAACTCGTGGTCTCCCGTAAGCGTTCTCGCTTCCTAGTAACGGGGTCCCGGGTTCGATTCCCGACGGGGTCAGGGATTTTCACCTCCCTCGAGATGACTGCGTGTTTGTGTTAGCCTCATCATTTCATCATCATTCATGAAAGTGGCAAGATATGACTGAGCAAAGGTTGGGCGTTTGTACGGGCGCTGATAACCGCGCAGCCGAGCACCCCACAAAGCATACATCATCATCATAATAGACCTTTGACAAGGTCCCAATCCTGGAGAGCACATTTTTTCTACCTTGAAATTTCACATTTTTTCAATGTTTTCTAGCGCAGAATATGATATTTTGTTTTTCTTGAATAGTGTATTTGGGATTAAGTTTAGACATACACACCTACAAAAGGCATGGCTGTGTTCTTTCGAGTGCACAACAATAGCTCTGGCGTTTAAAACTGATTGCAGAATCAGTGAGCCATCACAGGCTTTCTCTTTCCACAGCAAATGTTAAACTAATGTTGTGGCCCCGTTGTGGGTCGAGGGGAGAATTGGGGACGAACTACCGGCACCTATACTGCCGCCATATTGAGCGTCGGCGACGGAATCCACGCGCTAGTGTTGGACCAGTTCCTTTCTGCGGATGGATAAGGCATTAACGGGAAAGCGATACAAAGACATTGAAGACACTATTTCGGCACGATTGTACAACGGTTCCTATTCATCTTGACTGCATATCAGCGCCGAACCCGCAGCCGCACCAAGGAATCGTCATAATTGTTCGTGAACAGAAAACCAAAGATACGAGGGTAAGTCAATTATCATCCACACAGCAGTTATAAAATTTTATTGTCATCAAATAGGAAACTTACAAGAACATCGTGCGTTTTAACGCACTTGGTCCATCGTTGTACAAGCTTCGTGATGCCCTCATAAAAGAAGGTTCTCGCTTGAGCTGCGAGCCAGTAATGCACCGCTTCTTTCACTGCTTCGTCCGAGGCAAATCGACGGCCCCTTAATGCCTGTTTGAGTGATAGCCAGAAGGGGCAAGATTGGGACTATATGGAGGATCATCCAGTACTTCAAATTTGAGTTTCTGGAGCGCTTCAGCATGTGGGCAGCAGTATGCGGACGCGCATTGTCGTGCAACAACGCAACACCTTTTGACAGCAATCCTTGGCGTCTGCTTCCAATTGCAGGCTTTAGCCTGGCAGTAAGTATCTCACTTTAACGTACACTGTTTATCGTTGTGCCCCTTTCCCACTAATGTTCCAGTACTGGACCTTGTGCGTCCCAAAAAACCGTAAGCATCAGTTTTCCTGCGGACGGTTGAATCTTGAACTTTTTCTTGCACGTCGAAATTGGATGTTTCCATTCCATATTCTGCCGTTTACTCTCCGACTCGTAATGATGAATCCGTGTTTCGTCACCAGTAATGATCCTGTCTAAAAAGTTGTCCCATTCGTTACCATAGCGATCCACATGTTTTTTGCAGATGTCCAAGCGCGTTTGTTTAAGGAACTGTGTGGGTTCTTTTGGAGCCATCTTGCACAAACTTTATGAAACCCAAGTCTGTTGTGGATGATTTCGTAGGCAGAACCGTGACTAATTTGCAGACGATGTGCCCCTTCGTCAATAGTTAATCGTCTGTCTAAGAGAATCATTTCACGTGAACGCTCAATGGTTTCTCCATTTGTGGCGGTAAACGGTCGTCCGGCTCCTTCGTCGTGCGTAATATTTGTGTGACCATTTCGGAATTTTTCAGTCCATTCGTAGGCACTCCGTTGTTGCAAAACAGTGTTCCCGTACTGTACCAAGAGTCTTCGATGAATTTCGGGCCCTGATACGCCATCCGGCCACGAAAAACGGATCACTGAACGTTGCTCTTCTTTGGTGCAAATAGGGAGCGGAGCAGCCATGATTAACAGCACGCCAGCGATAAGGAAACTAACCTAGTCGCTTGAAAATTGCAAAGATATAACAACAAACAAACAAAGCATGCGTCATCAACGTAAAACGACAGTACTATCAAAATGAACAAAAATAAAAGTGAATTGCGGATAATAATTGACTTTCCCTCCTGTAAATAGTCACCGATAAAGCAGCAATGTCAAATTTGCAGTTTAGTGGAGTAGCAGGCAATGACTGCTAGAAATTCGAGGGGATTCTGAGATGAACAAAAATTCTGTATCCAGATTCCAAGAGGGGGAAGTCCCCCACTCCCCCCAACTTGCGGATGCCCTTGTTTCTAACAGTTTTTCATTTCATTTGGAAGTTGGGAGCGTGTATGGCGTTTTAACCGTGTTACGTTAGTAGGATCATTACACGTGAATTCATATTAAATTTGAGCATTTAATATTTAGGTTTATGTCTGTAACCTTCATTTTTGATACTAGACTGATCTAAAAGAGACTGTATCGAAATTTTCGCTTGCCATGTCAAACATTTTTTTCTATGTAAGAGGACTGTCAGCACTAAGAATCAGTAGAACAGCAGAGGAAAAACTTCGTATCAGTAACTGTGATTCCGAAAACAGCTAGAGTGGATTGTTGATCACGTGATCCGCTAATAATAGGCATATGTGCTAAATTAACGATATCACCACGAAAATTATTTTCTTTGCATTACGGCCCCTATCTCCTGGGAAAAGATACATCATAAACCGCTGTGCTTCTCTACCACATTACGCGACAGGAAATAACAGAGAGCATGGATTCCTTAAAACACGCTGAATTTGAAACACGAACATCTGCTGGCATGAGTTTCTTAGAAGTAGATACCTTAGGGGTTGCGAAGCAACTCAAATCGCTTGATACGGGCAACTTTTCAGGTCCAGATTGTATACCGATTAGGTTCCTTTCAGATTACGCTGATACTATAGCTCCCTACTTAGCACTCATATACAACCGCTCGCTCACCGATAGATCTGTACCTACAGATTGGAAAATTGCGCAGGTCGCACCAGTGTTCAAGAAGGGTAGTAGGAGTAATCCATTTAACTACAGACCTATATCATTGACGTCGGTTTGCAGTAGGGTTTTGGAGCATATACTGTATTCAAACATTATGAATCACCTCGAAGGGAACGATCTATTGACACGTAATCAGCATGGCTTCAGAAAACATCGCTCTTGTGCAACGCAGCTAGCTCTTTATTCGCACGAAGTAATGGCCGCTATCGACAGGGGATCTCAAGTTGATTCCGTATTTCTAGATTTCCGGAAAGCTTTTGACACCGTTCCTCACAAGCGACTTCTAATCAAGCTGCGGAGCTATGGGGTATCGTCTCAGTTGTGCGACTGGATTCGTGATTTCCTGTCAGGATGGTCGCAGTTCGTAGTAATAGACGGCAAATCATCGAGTAAAACTGAAGTGATATCAGGTGTTCCCCAGGGAAGCGTCCTGGGACCTCTGCTGTTCCTGATCTATATAAATGACCTGGGTGACAACCTGAGCAGTTCTCTTAGATTGTTCGCAGATGATGCTGTAATTTACCGTCTAGTAAGGGCATCCGAAGACCAGTATCAGTTGCAAAGCGATTTAGAAAAGATTGCTGTATGGTGTGGCAGGTGGCAGTTGACGCTAAATAACGAAAAGTGTGAGATGATCCACATGAGTTCCAAAAGAAATCCTTTGGAATTCGATTACTCGATAAATAGTACAATTCTCAAGGCTGTCAATTCAACTAAGTACCTGGGTGTTAAAATTACGAACAACTTCAGTTGGAAGGACCACATAGATAATATTGTCGGGAAGGCGAGCCAAAGGTTGCGTTTCATTGGCAGGACACTTAGAAGATGCAACAAGTCCACTTAAAGAGACAGCTTACACTACACTCGTTCGTCCTCTGTTAGAATATTGCTGCGCGGTGTGGGATCCTTACCAGGTGGGATTGACGGAGGACATCGAAAGGGTGCAAAAAAGGGCAGCTCGTTTTGTATTATCACGTTATAGGGGAGAGAGTGTGGCAGATATGATACACGAGTTGGGATGGAAGTCATTACAGCATAGACGTTTTTCGTCGCGGCGAGACCTTTTTACGAAATTTCAGTCACCAACTTTCTCTTCCGAATGCGAAAATATTTTGTTGAGCCCAACCTACATAGGTAGGAATGATCATCAAAATAAAATAAGAGAAATCAGAGCTCGAACAGAAAGGTTTAGGTGTTCGTTTTTCCCGCTCGCTGTTCGGGAGTGGAATAGTAGAGAGATAGTATGATTGTGGTTAGATGAACACTCTGCCAAGCACTTAAATGTGAATTGCAGAGTAGTCATGTAGATGTAGATGTAGATACCCTGCGCTACCATTTAGTTCGCATCCTCGTTTACATAGATGTCGAAAGAACTTTAAACTCTAATACCCAGTCCTTCAAATTTTGGGCGACTTTTTCGTAATACTGAGTGAAAAAGCCGATGAGACACTCTCATTTTCTACTTTGTGAGGCACGCAAATGGGAGAACAGTAGTTCGAATTCAGATCACTTGCACTGCTGTAAGTTCCTCACCATGTTTCTTGGTCTGAACTGCTACAGAGATCAAATTAAGATTTTCTTCCAGTCCTTGGGAAATGTGTCTATGTGTTTTGTTCATAAATATCACAGTTTCGTGGTGAGGCATTAGAAATGATACAGTCATAACCTTTAACATGGAATGTCTTTCTTTGTGATGAAATAAAAGTTTTGAATACACTGTCGTTCTCAGTATCTCCCTTAGGCCTTAAAATTTAGCAGCGCTGATAATGATTCACTAGTCATTCAAATAACAAAGGAATAATCGGTGTTCGGCGTAATGTTCACTTCGATAAGAGCAAACTCGGTACAAAGTCTCAGCAACGTAAACAATGGTAATGTATGGCGTAACTAGTCATTTGTATCTTAGAAGCTGCTCTCGTAGCAGCAGATGCTAATGGAGAGCTCCCAAGTGTAATTTTATGACTTTCAAACAACAGGAGGTATTTGGAGAAGATCAATGCAAATTTAGCCACGAGGTGCCACGGCGAGAAAAGATCGTTAGTTTTTTGTCATAGCCGACCAGAATAGCGGCACAACAACAACATCGAGTTTCGCAAACTTACATCGGAAGGTAAAATATCGCATCAAGCAGTCTGCGCTTGTTTCCATGAAGATGAGATTTAGGTACGTAGGCCCATCGTGTGTGCTTTATTAACAGCACAAGAGTGGGACATGAAACAACGCAACATCTGTACACGACAATTCAACATTACGGTTACATGGTGGGCCTATGTCGTAATGGCGCGGACAAATCACAGAAATCCGAAACGATTCTCCGACGGTTTTAAAGTGGAGAGACGAGATGGTTGTATGACAAGCTGATGTCATTGGAGACTTTTTTCTTTTTGCGGGCGACAGTTCTCGTTCTCATACAGTGGAACAGGAGAAAATTTTTCTAAACGGTGATGATACTAACGGAAATGCCCTGGTTAGTGTGATCTTTGGACCTGACAAGTATTGAAATGTCTGTAGAAGGCATATTGAAGCTGCACTAGCGACATTCACGACAGTTCCAGAGATGATTTCCGTTTTTGATAAACGATAATGTGTCCCTCAGGAGTTCGCCAATAACCTCATTTAATCCGTCGACAAGTGCGAAGGAATATTGACCATTCGCGCTGGTCACATTTTTTTATCGGACTGTATGTGAGCTACTCTATTCTACAGCTACATGTACATTCATACTCCCCAAGTTACCCTGCAGTTAGTTGGTTAGTTTCGGGTTCCATGAATTATTTGCACTATATATCATAATGTTTGGAATGAGTCATCTTACATTCTGATCTCATTTTGTGACAATGGCTACATGATGAATATTAATAAGTTTTATTGTTGTTATTAGAGATACAGATGCGAGTTAGTAATTCCTGTCCGTCACCTTTTACCTGCTACAATAGCGGTAATTCTTCTATAGAATAGAAGGATTTGTAATCGAGACACTTTTCCAGTTCGTTTTAAAATTTTATCTTGCTGTCTGCCAGACGGTTTATATTCTTGGGTAAGTGATCACAAAGCTTAGTTGCAGCATTTTGCACCAGTTTTTGTGCTAAAGACAACCTTAATGTGGAATAATGAATGTCATTTCTCTTCTAGTATTGCAATTATGTACATCATTGTCCCCTTCGAACTGCAGTGAGTTATTTATAACAAAGTTCATGAGGGAATAAACGTACTGGGAAGCAGCAGTCAGAATGCCCAACTTCTTAAAAAGAGGTTTACAAGATGATCGTGGATGAGCATCAGATATCATTCGTACGGCACGTTTATGAGCAGTGAAGACATAGGTTCTTAAAGAAGATGAGCTACCTTAGAACATTATTCCATACGACATTATTGAATGAAAACATAAGAAATAAATCAATTTACTGACTTGTCTCTCCCCAAGACATGAAACGATGCAAAGTGCAGATGTGACTGAGCTAAGTTATTTTAGGAGTTCTAAAATGTACTTTTTTCCAGTTTAAGCTCTCAACAAGATGGATATCTAAAATTTTTGAAGTTTCCACACTATGCTTGGCGGAGGTTACCTTGTAACTCTCCTAGTCATTCCCTTTACAGTTCCATTAGTAAACAGAGCGACTGAAAAACGATCGTCTTGTATTCACGGTCTTATGCGAGATGTGCGTTGGTGGGAGCAGAAACGATTTAGTCTGTTGCAAATGTCAGTTCTCAAAACTTTTTAAAAAGAACGTATTTTTTTCTCCAGGGATTCCGATTTGAGTTCACGGAGCTTCTGCATAATACTTGCGTGTTGATCGAACCTACCAGTAACAAATTTAGCAACTCACCTATGAATTGCTTCAATGTTTTCCTGTAATGTGAGCTGGTGGGGATCGCAAACAATCGAGCAGTGCTCAAGAATGAGTCGGACAAGCTCTCTGTACACGATCTCCTTTATAGATGGGCTACAATTTTCTTGAATTCTCCCAATAAATCTAAGTCGGCCATTGGCCTTCCCTACAACTGACTTTACGTGCTCGTACCATTTCATGACGATTCGCAACGTTACGCCTAGATTGAGGTGAGTGAACCCAGCAACAAGCCAGTGATACTGTATTCAAACATTAAATGATTGTTTTGGATACTCATCTGCATTAACTTATATTTATCGACATTTGGGTAAGCTGACATTTGTCAGAAAAAGTAGAAATGCTCTCCAAGTCATCCTGCACCCTCGCAGTGTGACTCAACGATGGCACTTTACCGTACGCTACAGAGTCATCACCAAACAAGTCGTCAGCAGTGAGCCAGAGCCAGTCTGATGCCAATGGTTTATGACTTTTATGTAAATAATCCCCACCTGTCATCGCTGTCTCCCCTCTCCCACCCCCTTTCCTCTCTCCCTGTAGACTATTTGAGCCATGGTCTACATTTATTTCAGATCTAATTTATGGCCCTGAGGCGTATCCTATTGGTTGGAGGATAGATATTGGTGTTTAATTAGGATTTAATTTATTACCCAGTCATTTAATCTTATTTCTATAATTTATCAGCAAATATGGCTGCCTTTATGTTTATGTCACTCCTATATTTACCGCTATAATTTATAACCCAGTGTGGCTGCTGGATGTTTTTTGAAGAGAGCCTTATCTTCATTATTACAATTTATGATCTAATACGGCCATCACAATTAAAAATGACCGCCCGAGATTTTTCTGATCTCCTCCAGTCCAAAATAGTTCCAATTCGCTTTGTGTCGCAGTTGCCTATTTCCGCCTCTCATTCATAGCTTCTGGGCATACTAACCACGAGATGAACTTGCCAATCATGCTCCATACGTCGTAATAAAAGGTCGGTATCATCATTAAGTGTCAGCAGAGATCTGCCACCTCCAGAGAGAGTAAAAAACTGACTCACACAGCTGAATGTAAGTAATATTAAACCTTTCCTCTCTCTGAATTATTATTCATTGTGCACATGTGTTTTCATTTATTATCGCCATTTCTCCCTCACTGCAACAGTACCGTGCATTGGAGCAGAAGTCGGCACTACCTGTGATATCAGAGCAGGACACACAAATTTTCCCACTCATTGAGTTTCCATTGTCTGCATCGCCCCTTGTCGAGCCACTGTCAAGCGTATTCAGTATACTGCTCTTCATCACTGCTTATCAGCTGACCGTAAGTGGCTGGCATAGCACCAGACAGTGAGTATGAAGTCATAATTAACACCGAGAATGTTCAATGCGGTACTGAAGTGCAGTTGAAATGGATGGAGTGGGAGCATCTATGCAACATGATGGAATACATTGATGATCAGATGATGACAGAGTATGAACTGTCCCATACTCCTTCAGTCATCTACATATTTGCCAAGAAGGTATTCATCATCGACATGTATGGAGCTCCAATACTGTAGTTAACACCAGGAGACTTTTTGCAGAGCATTTATATATATGCTTCAAGTTTTGTCAATTTACGTATTCTAAATAGTGAATTATGGACTGTGATAGGCAGGCTGAGTCTTTAGCGGCTGTCTGTTGAAGCATTATTTTGTGAGCTATGTGTACAAACATAGTGTGCATGATGAGGAGTTAGACCAATGTATGAATTCATGTGTTCATGCAGTAATGTAGTCTACTACTATTACTCCAACACATATTAAATCCAAACAAGGAAAATGTGTACTTTTAAGATCTAAGAACATTGTTGCTCCCATCAGTTTGACGGTGAATGTTGTTGTTGTGGTCTTCAGTCCTGAAACTGGTTTGATGTAGCTCTCCATGCTACTCTATCCTGTGCAAGCTTCTTCATCTCCCAGTACCTACTGCAACCTACATCCTTCTGAATCTGCTTAGTGTAGTCATCTCTTGGTCTCCCTCTACGATTTTTACCCCCCACGCTGCCCTCCAATACTAAATTGGTGATCCCTTGATGACTCAGAACATGTCCTACCAACCGATCCCTTCTTCTGGTCAAGTTGTGCCACAAACTTCTCTTCTCTCCAATCCTATTCAATTCTTCCTCATTAGTTATGTGATCTACCCATCTAATCTTCAGCATTCTTCTGTAGCAACACATTTCGAAAGCTTCTATTCTCTTCTTGTTCAAACTATTTATCGTCCATGGTTCACTTCCATACATGGCTACATTCCGTACAAATACTTTCAGAAATGACTTCCTGACACTTAAATCTATAATCGATGTTAACAAACTTCTCTTCGTCAGAAACGCTTTCCTTGCCATTGCCAGTCTACATTTTATATCCTCTCTACTTCGGCCATCATCAGTTATTTTGCTCCCCAAATAGCAAAACTCCTTTACTACTTTAAGTGTCTCATTTCCTAATCTAATTCCCTCAGCATCACCCGACTTAATTCGACTACATTCCATTATCCTCGTTTTGCTTTTGTTGATGGTCATCTTATATCCTCCTTTCAAGACACTATCCATTCCGTTCAACTGCTCTTCCAAGTCCTTTGCTGTCTCTGACAGAATTACGATGTCATCGGCGAACGGTGAATATAAAGTGTATAAAAACTATTATTCACAAAATATTGCTGTGGATAATGACTTGTACAGATAATAAAAATATGTAATAAAATAATAATATTTGTTACAAAAAAGTTTTATTACCCCACTCCCCCCCCCACCTCACCTCCGCCTCCCACACACACTAGCCTGTTGTTTTATACGTCTGACGTGATTTAAAAATATGAAGGTGTGCAGCCATTTTAGCTCGGTCAGTAAGATAATTTCAGAGATTTATACAAACAAAGAAGTCCCAGTTCTATTATACTCCCAGTGACTATGACATAATGACTGTGAATTTTTTGCTAAGGATTTTAGAAAGAAAAACACATATACCACCCTGTCAAAATTATTACATTTGTCCCCTTTTAAAACCCTGACAGTGCAGTTTAATTGGACGAGGTCCATCAATTTGATATTCCCCACTAAAATCAAAATAATTATGACAATAATCATACTGAGAAATAAACATATCACTCTAAAATCCTTAAATAACTTATCAAATCCATATTAAATATCACATGAAAAGGGCGTCACTTGTTTAGGAAACAAATAATAGTTGCGTTCAAATTATGGCGCTCTTCTGTACTTTTCTATTAATTTTAAGAAGCAACTTGGACACAGTGTTGGATTTAAGCACCTCGAACAAATAATAAGCATTAACACTCTCCTCCTCCTCATCGAATCCGCAGTCTTCCAGCTGCAGCATTGTGACGAATTCGGAAAGAATTTGTTCCAGAACATTCAGGACGACTTGGCTTAGTCATCATTCTCTATTAGCAGTGACTTAATGGATGATTTCAAAATACTGAAAGATGATTCACTGTTCAGAACCTGCAGATTACACTCGTTACCACCACTTACATTAACAAATAATGTTACTGCTCTGCGGTTATAAGATTTAGCATCAAGTATCATAACCTTATTAATTTTTTTCGATGGTATCTATGGTGATGGCACAAGCGCTATCTATAAACTGTCTTTGGAGCCCAGTGTATGCTTCTTTTATACCCGATGCAGATATGGTATAACTGCCCATTTTAGAGTTTTCAAGTAGCATACGCTGCTGCAAATGTTGTATATTAACAATAGCTGAAAAAGCGTTCTCCCAGCAACATAAGAAATCTCAAAGGGTGAATACATCGAAACGTGCAGGAGCAATGCAGCTCGCCTTCTCAATGCAGCCACCATGTAGGTACATGGCTCTGCAAAATTTAAGGATGAGCCAGATCAAGTACTATAACATATAAACTACTTGGTGAAATGAATGAAAGTGCGGGAGCACGATGTCAGAGGTCTCCCAGTTGTGAACAGAAAGCTGGGCGTCTCATGGGTTGACTATAGCGCCAAATGGCTCTAGTCCTTCAGCACGAGGAACGTGAAAAGACCGTGTGTTTCAATCAGCAAACAGTTACGGTGCAGGGTGGTCGTGTTCTTCATTAAAGTATGGCCTGGAGACAACATTTGGATGTCTTCGAATGAGGAAGAATCAGCAGGAAACTGGAAGAAGGACAAAGTGTGACGAGCGTAATACAGGAGTTTGGTACCTCTCACGGCATTGTTTCCCATGCGTGAGGAGTGTTCCGAACCACAGGCACTGCTGCCCGAAGGAGAGGAGGTGGCCGACAATGGTCAACTACAGCAGTGACTGATGCATAGCGCAATAATCATAAAGCGACTCACACCTAGCATCAGATGCAGTTGCAACCACTTTTAACAGGGCTGCAAGCCACACGATCTCACGCTCTACAGTGGTATGGTGGCTGCATGTGGATGGTCGCTTTGAAAACCAGTACCTTGTGTTCAGAGGTCACCTGTACATTGGTGGTACAATCGTTGATGGTGCCAAGAGTATAAGGTTCCAATGGTTCAAATGGCTCTAAGCACTATGGGACTTAACGTCTGAGGTCATCAGTCCCCTAGACTTAGAACTATTTAAACCTAACTAACCGGCCGGCCACTGTAGCCGAGAGGTTCTGGGCGCTTCAGTCCAGAACCGCGCTGCTGCTACGGTCGCAGATTCGAATCCTGCCTCGGGCATGGATGTGTGTGGTGTCCTAAGGTTAGTTAGGTTTAAGTAGTTCTAAGTCTAGGGGACTAATGACCTCAAATGTTAAGTCCCATAGTGCTTAGAGCCATTTGAACCATTTAGAAAATAACTAACCTAAGAACATCACACACATCCATGCCCGAGGCTGGATTCGAACCTGCAACCGTAGCAGACTCGCGGTTCCGGACTGAAGCGCCTAGAACCGCTCGGTCACAGCGGCCGGCGAGCATAAGATCTGGACCAACAAGGAGTAGGGTCGCATGCTCTTCTCGGATGAGAGAAGATTCAGTATGAGTAGTGATTCTAGACGTCACCTCATATGACAAGAGGTGGGAACACACAATGCACCCAGGAACATTTT
Source organism: Schistocerca gregaria (assembly GCF_023897955.1). Taxonomy (NCBI): domain Eukaryota; kingdom Metazoa; phylum Arthropoda; class Insecta; order Orthoptera; family Acrididae; genus Schistocerca; species Schistocerca gregaria. Next base: position 728,182,290 of record NC_064931.1, read on the forward strand.
GGTGCTCCATGTCTTATGGTGTGAGGAGACATGATGTTGCATGGTTGTACTGACCTCCAAACCTTTGGACACGATCTCAACACTGGTCAACGTTACTGTATCACTGTACTCCGTCCCCATGTGCGTCTTTTCAGGGCTGCATTCGACCCTGACTTCATTTTTATCAATGACAGGTGCGACCGTGCAGAACAGCACAGTGTAGGAATTCTTGGAACGTGAGGCTATGTGGTGAATGGACTGACCTGCCCATTCTCCCCCCCCCCTCCCCTTCCCCCCCCCCCCCCCCCCCCCCCCACGTGTTACATACTGTCGAGCGACGTGTGGGATGCATTGGGGAGACTATTTCTTCATGTTCACAAGGCATCAGCCACACTGCTGGAGGAATGGACTGTCCTACCACAAGGAAATTTTACCAGTTTGTGGTCAGCATGTGAACACGTTGCAGAGCATACTTCGAAGTCTGCGGTGATCGCATACACTATTAAGAACCATGTCTTACCTATTGTAATGTCCACAGACCATCGTAAATCGCTGTGACGTGACTGTAATTATTGTTTTTGAATAAAAGTATCATTTCTGTTCTCCCTTTTGTGTATTTCTTCCAGCTACCATTCGTACCATAGTGTAGCATTTCTTTATATATGTAGTCCAAGTTTCATCGAGCTACGGTACTTGGCAGTGACACATTATGAACAATTACTTTCGTCCTTAAGTTTTGCACACCAGTGTATTAGCGGAGATGATGAGGGTAGCAGAACGTAATCATATATATTTGTTACTCATTATCGACATTTTTTTCGTGCAGGTGAGGCAAATCCATTCTTTCTCAAACGACCGTAAAGAAACCATTTGTTCAAAAATATTATTTACGCTCATCTTATAGCCTTACTCGTCAGCTTCATGGTGAACTGCCTATAATTTACTTAATGGTCCTATTTATTGCGTTTTTTTTAGGATTAAGTAAACTACGGCAAGAATTTTGGAAAGTTTGCAGTGAGAAATAGAGGTCGCTATGAGTTTTCGTTCAGTGCATGTTAGGTCACATGTTGCTGCATATGAAATGTACCTAAGATATTGAATTTTTCTTTAAACTTTGAAGGATATTGATATATATTTCCAGTCTTGAGAAAATGGATCATATATAAAGCGCTTCGTTCTGAACTCGCGCTCCAGCGAAAAAGTCAGAACAAAATATTCACAGAAGTCCTCGTTTCTCGTAAACCGTTTCATATATCGAAACAAGATTTTGACAAATGATAGCACGCAAAAAACAGAGTATTTTGCCATATCTTTAATGTGCGAAGCTTGCATATCTATAGCGATATTCAAACGACTACAGATTTTTTCAATGAAATGATGTGATAGTAAAGCACCGTCGATATCTGATGAAACGAGAATTACTGTGGGTTTGGAACAACATGTGTGAAGAAATTTCATTTTATTGTTATAGTGAGAGTGGGCATGTTCATAAACTATTGACTTGTCTTTCCATCAGTTGCTACATTAGAATGTTAGTGACATGAATATTTACAAACTCTGCTGTGTTTTGGCGAAAGAAGCAGATCTGAACGTGGAAACAAGGGAACTTAAGGTATTACTAAAAAATCGGCACTGATAACATCTCTCTGAAGAAAAATAAAGGGAATAAGAAGTCTGTCGAAAATAAATCGTTAGTTCTGTTGAAACTTTAATGGAATCCTGCAGCACAAAGTGTGTTTAATAATGAGAGATGTGAACTGATATTGATCAAAGAATTTCAAAGGTGTACACAGGTTACCAATATCTTTGACAAACTAAAAATTTGTGGTGAAGAAGTATAATCTTTAATTCTGTACAGGTATAGGAAAGTAAAGATAGCACATTATGTACTGTCAGTTGTTTTCATATTTCTTAGATTATTGAGAAATATAAATAAAATCCGTTTCCCAGTTCCAGTCCATATCATTCGTTATTAAAAATAACTGGGGTATCGCGGAAATTTCAACAGAATTAGCGATTTATTTTCCCCTAATTTTAACACCACGTTTATTTTTCTTCAGAGAAACGTTGTTAGTGACAAGTTCTGAGTAATATGTAGGACTCCTTGTTGCCATATTAATCGGTTTCTTTCGCGAAAGTACAGCAGAATTTCTAAATAACCTTCCGCTCCCTGTATTTTACCCCTGCTACCTCAGAATGTAAAACAGAGTACTCCAGTTAACATAGTCAAAAGCTTTCTCTAAGTCTCTAATGCTATAAATGTAGGATTGCATTTCCTTAACGTACTCGTATCTTCTAAGAGAAGTCGTAGGCTCAGTATTCCTCGCATGCTCCTACATTTTTCTGTAATCCAAACCGGTCTTCCCAGAGGTCGGGCTTTACCAATTTTTCCACTCTTCTGTAAGAAATTTGTGTTAATATTTTGCAACCGTGATTTATTAAACTGATAGTTCGGTAAATTCACGCTTGTAAGCATTTACTTTCTAGGGAATTGGAATTGTTACATTTTTCTTGAAGTCTGAGGGTACTCCGCCTGTCTCATACGTCTTGCTCACCAGATGGAAGAGTTTTGTCAGGACTGAGTCTCCCAAGGCTATCAGTAGTTCTAGCGGAATGTTGTGTACTCCCGGATCCTTGTTTCGACTTAGGTCTTTCACAGCTCTGTCGAATTCTTCTCCCAGTATCATATGTCCCCTCTCAGCTTCATCTACGTCCTCTTCCATTTCTATAATATTGCCCTCAAGTAACTTTCATCTACGTACGTCCTCTTCCAGTTCTATAATACTGCCCTCAAATACGTCTCCCTTTTATAAACCCTCTATATACTCCTTCCACCTTTCATCTTTCCGTTCCTTGCTTAAGACCGGTTCTCCGTCTCAGTTCTTGATATTCGAGCCGCTGTTTCTCTCTTCTCCAAAGGCCTCTTTAATTTTCCTGTAAGCAGTATCAATCTTTCCACCAGTTATATATGCTTTTTTAAGCAGTACAATTGTCGTCTAGCCATTCCCGTTTAGCCATTTTGCACTTGTGGTCAATCTCATTTTTTTAGACGTTTGTGTTACCTTTCGCCTTTTTCATTCACCGCATGTTTATATTTTCCCCTCTCATCAGTTGAATTCAGTACCTCTTGTATTACCCAAGGATTTCTACTAGACCTCGCCTTTTTATCCATTTGATCCCCTGCTTATAGATTCGGGGAATAACAGGGTAAGATTAGAAAATGAGATAGAGAGAAACAACAAGAAATGTGTACGTATGACGAAAACTGGAATTTTGATGACTATGTGTCAGCTGGGCTGATAACTCAAGACTTCTGGAGAGTTCGCTGTTTTGTGCTCTGCTGTATTACATCACAGTAGGAAAGATTCGGCATGACTAATGAATGGATTAGGCTTTGTTTTATTTAAGTTGGAAATATCTTTTATGCTGGCACTGGCCGCTACTACCTTTCTATGTGCAGAACTACTCATTCCTCTTCAACACAGCTGTCACGATTGTACACACCTGTCAGCTACAGGGGTCACCGAACACAGCAGTTTATGTCCTTGCAAACAGTTTCCATTCCACTTGGGGCGTGCTTGACCTGCAGAGAGATAACATATTTCCGTTTTCGTTGACATTTGGCTTTAGGACGAAATAGCGCCCGAGTGAAAGGCATCTGGCGCGCACATCGGCGTGTACCGTTTCTCCAATGCAAGTGTCCTAGTTTCTCTTATAAGGCGCTAGATTGCTCCTTTGGCGCCACATCTGTCTAGTTTCTCTGCGGCAAGTGCAGTCTGCTTCATATAGTTCCGCAAAACGCGAGTGAAACTGCTCCACAAACGGTAGACTTTGCTCTACAAGGCAGCAGAAGACGTTTTCCAGTGTAACTAGCTGTCCTTGTAATCTTCGCGTTGGCATCAGAACCGGTTTAGGAAATTGGCACGCACTCTATTCTAGGGACGTGACTCACACAGTTGAGGCGTGCGCTACAGAAGCACGTGTGCAATTATTCGTTCATTAATGACGATTATCGTTCATGTATCTCGAAACAACGGGCTGTTTCCTTCAGGCGTGGAGTTCAGCCACCTCTGACGTGTAAACATAGCGTATAAAGGTTTCGCGTAGGTTGAGATGTCGACAAAAACTGGTCTGTTAGGTTTATTGAAACTTACTTTATTTTGTTTTGACAGGACCTCTGTAAATTAAGAAGATAATCGCTATATGATAACAACTGTTATTTCTGCAAAAAATCTTTCTATGTTACCGTGAAAGGATTTACAGTAACCAGCCATTATTTCGGCTATCAAATGTTCCTGTATCGGTGGCTCTGCGCCCATCTACGGAAAATATTCATTTGTGGAATGAATTACATACACAGAAATGAAGTGAGTGGAACGATGAGGATGAAATCACAGAAGATGCAGTGACATGAAATGTCACCAGTACATACCTTTCAGATATACTCAATATGCATCGTAATAAACTATAGGGACAACTGAAAACCTGGCATTATATCGTGCTTATTGCGAGCAGCCGCCTTAATCCAGCGATAGCTAGCTTTTCGGGTTCGAGTCCCAGTCACGTTGTTAACCGCGCGTATTCTTCTTTCTTGTCACAATTGTAGCTACCGAAATATTAACAAAACGCACTGCAAACACATTTTGCATTTGCCTATATTTACCGGGGAGCGGGCTGAAACATTAAAAGTCAGGACTTATAATCTACGGAACAATCTTTTAACAAAAGGGATATCGACAACCAAGATAAGTTCCAGAAGGCGACAATTAGTATTCATTCCTGTTCTAACTATTCGTTACAATTCTTCTAATGCTCTACGGCGTTTTTCTTAAGGTAGTATGTGACACAAATCTATTACTGAAGTACACATCCAACAACAATTGGCAGATACATCCTAACGTCTCCTAGAATACTCCTCTCTGCGTGTAACTTTGAGTCTAGTGAAACCTTTTCTGTGGAGACTTTTAGTTACCAAACAGCCTAATAAATGTATTTAAACGTTAATCTATTCTGTCTGCCTATTTAATGTAAAAAAAACAGAATTTTTAGTAAGGTTGACTGACTATAACGTGAGCGAAATTATTTTCTATATATGCGCGAGAATGATGCAAAAAAGAGAATGATAGAAAATTAATCGAAGTACTTAGGGGCAATTTTTTTAATGGAATGTGTTGAGTATCATCATGTATACGTAGGCTGCCTGAAATATTACAGAGAGAAGTAAAGAGTTGGTATGTTATCCGAGGTGTAGTATCGGACTACCTGCAGGGTATACTACGAACACAGATGCAGAAAACTTTTCGCGAAGCAGACCGTAGCCCGAGGATATAGAACGTAAGGAGTGCATGTAGATTATGGCAGCTGCTGAGCCACGAAAACTTCGAGAAGAACTAAAAAGAAAGCACCTGGTGAAAAACCGACGGTTAGGACGGCACAAATAACACATGCAGCTGACATGTACAGGGGAGTAAAAGTATTAATGAGTAGTTACGTAATGTACGTCTTGCAGTGTACCCACCTCGTTGAATATTTAATGAAGTTTCTGGACTGAAGTCTAATTTACGTCTACCTATGTATCATACAAGCCACTGTGCAGCACATGACGGGGAGTAGTTGCTAGCAATATTAGCGACTATCAGAGTTATCCTATTCACGTATGAAGGGAGGGAAAATGTCTGTTCTATATGCTTCAATATCCTAACTTATTCTCATGATCCCTAATTACGAAATGCGGCATAAGTATCAGATGTTCCAGGCTCTTCCCCCTTCACCTTCCGTCTAAAAAGTTCCGAGTCTGATTTTATTTATCAGCATATGTCAGCGCACTACACTACAGTGGCAGATTGAACTCAGAGCTGTAAACAACAGATGTTCATTCGAACAGTCACTTGTGAGCAATTACTGTTAACCCTCCGATAGGGGCACCCGTTTTTCTGCTATCTACAGTCGCGCTGCACCTCTGAGGTGCTTTATAAATTTTAAGCTGTAAAAATAATTTTGAAGCGTTTGGGCGCTTTGTAAGCCCGTGGATAAAGTAGGAAGCAACAGATTGTGTATAAATACTAAACTTTATCGCTAAAAGACATTTTGAAGACACCCTCCTTGGCTGTTGTTGACAAATAGTCACTTTATTAAAAATCACATGACCGGTCGATTTTGGCCTTACAGGCCATTTCAATAGGAGTAGATGTCAATGCAGTGTAATATATACACGGCCTTGGAACGAATTTTCGCTAGCCGCTTCAGTCTACATACCGGGTGATCAAAAAGTCAGTATAAATTTGAAAACTTAATAAATCACGGAATAATGTAGATAGAAAGGTAAAAACTGACACACGTGCTTGAAATGACATGCGGTTTTATTAGCACAAAAAAAGTTCACAAAATGTCTGACAGATGGCGCTGTACAGCAAAACGTCAGTGACTGCGCATGCGTGTATAAAAGGAGGTGTAATGAGAGAGAGATTCAGATGCGCCAGCAGTCGCAGCATGTTGACGTTACCTGAAAAGGCGCTTTTAGTGAAGCTGTGTTATCAGAATGGAGAATGTGCTAGTTCAGCGTTACGATCCTATCGCCATAGGAAGGGGATTCGAACGGGTAAAGGTCCGTTGACAAATGCAGCTTTGGCGAGAATGATTTCGAAGTTCGAAGCCACTCGTTGTTTAGACGATAGACCCCGTAGTGGCCGACCGAGCACAAGGCGTAATGCTGCTGAGACAGTTCAGGAAGAAATGTAGACTGTAGCGGGTTCGTCTATGCACGGGCAAGTCAGCGCTCGTGCAGTCGCACGTCGCACCGGCATTCCATACACTGGCACTGAGGCGTACCCTCCGATGCTATCCGTACAATATCCATCGGTATCATGAACTGTTACCTGGCTATTTACTGAAGCGGAGGGCATTTGCGGTGTGGGCGTTTCAAAACATGGTGGAAGATGACGACTGGTTGAGTAACGTGTTGTGGACCGACGAAGCTCATTTCACCCTCCGAGGGTCTGTCAACGCCCACAACTGCAGAATTTGGGCTACCGAAAGTCCTAGAACTGTCGTGGAAACTCCATTGCACGACGAGAAAGTCACGGTATGGGGTGGATTTACCACATCTACCGTTATCGGGCCTTTTTTCTTCGAGGAAATGCGTGTTTCTGGTTTTGTAACCGCTACCTTGACGGGTGAGAGGTACGTCGATATGTTACAGAATGGAATCATCCCCAGCCTGGCTGATAAACACATTCTGGAACGTACGATGTTTGTGCAAGATGTCGCTCCGCCCCATATTGCTAGACGCGTGAAAGATCTCCTGCGCGCGTCGTTTGGTGATGATCGTGTGCTCAGCCGCCACTTTAGTCATGCCTGGCCTCCCAGGTCCCCAGACCTCAGTCCGTGCGATTATTGGCTTTGTGGTTACCTGAAGTCGCAAGTACATCGTGATCGACCAACATCTCTAGGGATGCTGAAAGACAACATCCGACACCAATAACTCACCATAACTCCGGACATGCTTTACAGTGCTGTTCACAACATTATTCTTCGACTACAGCTATTGTTGAGGAATGATGGTGGACATATTGAGCATTTCCTGTTAAGAACATAATCTTTGCTTTGTCTTACTTTGTTATGTTGGTTCTAATAAAACCCCATGCCATTCCAAGCATGTGTGTCAATTTGTACCTCTCTATCTACATTATTCCGTGATTTATTCAGTTTTCAAATTTATACTGACTTTTTGATCACCCGGTGCATAAAATCATATATGTACGAGACCACTAAAGTCTCTAAAATTGTGCTATTTCATTGTTATCTGATAATTAAACAGTGGGGGTTGCAGATCCGAGAGCGAGCACGTAACGAACATTCGTCAAGACTAAAACCAAAATGTTTACTGAGTACAGTAATAATAAACATGGGAAAAGAAACTCACTACCGTATAGCTACACTGTTGACAAACCGCTGGAAACAGTATATGCCACAAAATGTCTAGGAGTAACTATCTGGAGCTACCTTAAGTGAAATGGCCATATAAAACAAATAGTGGAAAAAGCAGATGCCAGACTAAAATTCATAGCAATAATCTTAAGGAAATGTAGCTCATCCACGAAGGAAGTGGCTTATAAGGAGCTTTTTCGACCCATTCTTGAGTGTTGTTCATCTATCTGGAATCCATACCAGACAGGACAGATAGAAAAGATAGAGAGGATCCAACGAAGAGCGGTAAGTTTCGTCACGGTATCGTTTAGTCGGCACAAGAGCGTTACGGAGATGCTCAACAAACTACATCGGCAGACATTACAAGAAACGCGTTGCGCATCACGGAGGGATTGACTACTGAAATTTCGAGAGAGCAATTTCCGGGAAGAGTCTGGCAACATCTTACATCCCACTACATACGCCTCGCGTAATGACTATGAGGAGAAAATTTGGGAAATTAGAGTCAGTACAAAGACTTACCGACAATCAGTCTACCCACTCGTTCAGCTTTAGTTTCTATAATTGGCGCGTTCCGTGCAGGCCAGGTCTTTGGAGAGTCCAATTAGTGGTACAAAAAGTATCCTCCACCACGCACAATCAGGTCGCTTGAGCAGTATGATGTAGATGTAGATAAAACTGACTAGTACTGTACTGTACTTTAAACATTCTGCGTTTAATTTTGACGCTTGCGAGAATGTTCTCACTCTCAGATCTGCTATGTTCACCGTTTAATAATCGGATGATATACCAGTATATTTAAGTCTACTGCACTTGAATATGATCTGTAAGGCCGATATCGGCCAACCGTGTGAGCTTTAACCATAGAACACTAAAAAGGGGGGGAGGGAGGGGCAAATGTTACACTGTTATTAAACCATCGTTCATTTTACTATTCCATATTTTATTCGAAGAAAGTCATAATTTTATAGTTTATGCACTAGTTAGTTACAGTTATAAGGTCTCCAATGGTACGTCACATACAAAATAAGTACAAAATGTCCTGTTTTACATCCTACACTGACAATACCAGATTGTCGGGAACCGCGAATTGGTACCAACTGCAATCGAAAGTTTGACGATGATTTAGTATTCTAGGGTTAATAAAGTGTATACCGACGAAGTGGAAACCTTCAAAATGTCTATTAACAAACATGTGGCTATGGTACCCTACACAAAGAAATTCGTTGAGCTGTATTGAATTCTAATGTGAACAAATATGTCATTGACTCAGAATAGGTGACTAGGTGTGCTACGCTTCTGAAGTGGTACGTACCACCTCCGCGGGAGCACTGCCCTCTAGTGCAAATTCGTGCACATGTGAGGTGTGTGCCACTAACGGAAGTTTAAGTTGTGGACAGTTGGTCGTAATGTGTCCTCGTTGCTGTGTTACAAATCGTAATGGTCTAAGTCAAGTGTTCAAGACATTCTGTAGGATGTTCTGAATGAGAGAAAAGTTTGTGAAGAGTATGTTCTGCGACGCCTTAAATCTCGAGCAAAAACAACGACGCGTGAACGCCAGCCACGACTTTTCTGAAATGTAAAACACGGACAATTCCTTTATGGAAAAAATCGTCACGGGCGACGAAACTCCTCAATACGAAACTACCACAAAACGACAAAGTGAAGAAATTGTCGACTACATACCTGGGATTCAAACCAATGTGACGCGCGATTTGAAGACCGTACCAAAGAAGGAGTTTTCTGAAGATTCACATCGGTGAATGAACGTTCTATGCGCTGTACTCCAGTGGCAGAGGACGATGTGGAACAACTGAACCTCCATTTTAACGTTTTCCATTTTGTATTAATTCAGTCTCAAATCTTTTTGGACTGGCGGGGTACATCGACTCTCTAAGTTTAAGCAGCATGGATTAGTGGGAACGAGGTCGGCATTCTTCCAGAGATTTGCATTTAAGTTCCTTGATGCGACTGCTACGGTCGCAGGTTCGAATCCTGCCTCGGGCATGGATGTGTGTGATGTCCTTAGGTTAGTTAGGTTTAAGTAGTTCTAAGTTCTAGGGGACTAATGACCACAGCAGTTGAGTCCCATAGTGCTCAGAGCCATTTGAACCAAGTTCCTTGAGAACTTCCGTTAAGCTTTTGTGTGGGTCTTGAGCACTTCTGTTAAGCTTGAATATACGAGTAGATTGTTACCATTCGTGTAAGGTGTCTCTCAATTGGTTCGACGTCTGTCTTGATAAGGACGCCAAACGCTAGAGCAGAGCTATAGAACTGGTCGCACCAGCATCTTGTATCCGATTTCCTTTACAGATGCCTCCAAATTTCCGAGAATTCTCCCAGTAAATCTGCTCGCCTCCACATCTAAGACACCAACATGTCTGCCTGCAGTGTAGAAGACACAGGTTTGATTTCCCGGTACTTCCAGGGATATTTCCTTGATTAGAGGACTACGATGGGGAATGCTCACTCTCTTGAAGCCAGTTTAGGAGCTACTTGATTAAGAAGTAGCGGCTACAAGGTATGGAAGGCTAAAAGCGGCGTGGTGACTCCTTGCCCCTCGATACCCAAACGACGCCATATGGCAGAAGACGACACAGCCGCCAGTCGACAACGCGGCGTCTTCTGAGCCAGATCATGGAGTTCCTTTTTTTACTTTACTCCCAATAAATCTAAGTCTTCCATTCGTTTTCCCTAATTATGATTTCACTTGTTCGTCTCATTACATATCAATCCATAGTAATCCTTGTACATAGAGTGTTTAAAACGTTTCCATAACGGCATGTCCGGAAACCAGTACTTGTTGAGATATGGACCAATCTGTCCTCTCGTTCCCATCTGTCTGTTACGTATAAGTAGGCTCTATAGGCAGTGCTGCATGTGGTTCCACGCGTCCTGAAACATCCTTCAGGCCTTTTTTGCTGTGAGTGATGCACTCTTTCAGATTCAGCTGGCTATATTCGGATTGCGTATCATGCACTGGTCACTCGCTCCTGTAGCGTTTGCACGTTGTCGGCGGGTCGAGTATACACCAATGCCTTTAAATGTCCCCATAGCCAGAAAGCCAACGGATATAGGTACGGGGAACGGAAATGCAATGCTACCGGAAACCCTTGACATTTCTATCTCCCATGAAACATTGCGGTGAGGTACTGTCGAATGATCCGTAGCAAATGGGGCGTTCTCTCCGACGTGCATAAACCACAGTCGTTGTTTTTCTTCAAGGGTGACGTTCTCCAGTAGCGCTGGTAACTCATCGCCCAGAAATCCCTGCTACACAGCATCTGTTTCCCTGTTTAGTAAAGAGTATGACTCTCTGAGTATGGCAACCACAATTCCTGCCCAAATACTGAAGCTAAACCGATGCCTTATCTCCATGGTTTCTCGAGGATTTGCATCTGCCCATTTGTGCGTATTTTGGTAACTTGGTAACTTGCTATGCCACCTCTTGTGATACTCGAATACTAGACATTACTTGTCAGAAGTAAATCCGCTCATATCTCAACAGGTATTGGCTACTGAACCTACAATTACAGGAAATTTTCTTCTAGTTTTGACCACTACTTACTGTAGGAATTTGTGACACTTTTTTTAGCCTTCCGTATCTCAATAGGTAAAAACGGAGCTCTTTTAGGATCACTTGGTTGTCTATCCGACTGTTAACATAACTTTTTCTCAGGAACTGGTAGAGATATCAAAATGAAATTTATGTCACAGTATCAGGTGTACAGTCTCCTAGCCGTGTGAAAGATTTTAGCTTCTATGACAATAAAATAAAAAGATACATTCATTTATGTAGCATATTTTGATACTCGAAAACTCTGTCATCAAAACCTACAGCTGAACTATCTCACACATGTTGGTTCCAGTCTTCTAGCGGTGTTCTGCCTAGAGCGCTGAACGGGAAAGTTGTTAGTTTATCGTCTCACCGCACCGTCGCGCTCACCTGGGCAGCTTTCCTCAGTCTTGCTTGTGTCGTCGTGTATATCGCATCGTTGTTTCGTCCGTAGCATTAATTATTGTGTGTGTCCGTTAGCAGCAGCTTAGTTCGCTCACAATGTCCGCTTAGGGTTCCAAGTGTACTCCAAGCCAAGGTACAGTCAGCTTTAGTTTCTATAAATCGACGTGTTCCGTGTAGGCCAGGCCTTTGGAGATTCATGGTTGGGTCGTTGATACAATTCATGTAACATCTAATCAGGTTCATACAGCCTGTTTTGATCCCGATAACTATGTCTTTGTCGTAAAGCTTTTTTATCCACTACAAGTAGATAGGTTGTTTTGCGTTATGGTTCTCAAGTTCCCTTTAAGCATTGCGATGTTTCCATAAGTATGGTGCCTCTCACGAACGAGAAACTGGGTTATATCAATGTCCGAGTGTTCAGTCTCCCGCTGGAAGTTTACTTAAGGGGACCACATCGTGGTTCAGGTCGAAAAAATCGATTTTCGATTTTCATCATATTTCGATAGATTAAGGTTTTATTTAAGCACTCTGAAAAGGATTTTGCTGAAAAAAGTTTTTTTAGGGCATTTAAAGAGCATTTTCTTACCACGTGTGTTTATGTGCCGCGCCCACTTTTCTGTCACCCACTGTCAACCCACCCACTGTCAACTCTAGGCCATATGGAGATGCCATTATTAGCAAAAATAGAATGTGTAGGCCATGTTCAAAAACGTTTGGGAACAAGGCTGAGAAAACTAACTGTTGATATGAGAGGAAAAAAATTAGAAGATAGAAAATTGTTGACCAGACAGGGTCGGTTAACTAAAACTGAAATAGAAAACTTGCAGGTATACTATGGACAAGCAATTAGGAGAAAAAGACAATCTGGAGGCAATGTAGAGAGATGTTTGAGCCATATTCTTAAATAAGTCCTCTACTGATGATAAACCATGTAATGGACTGTGTCCATCAGAAGAAAATTCGTGGTGCAAATACAATGGGGCTCAGGCAACTAGAGAATCTTAGTCTCGCCAGCATTCTCCTCCTGTTGCTGTTATTACAGCAATTAAACCTATTTTCAGAGACTTGGCTCATCCTGACACAGAACCCAAATGAATGTTTAAACATCATCATTTGGAACCTCCTTCCTAAAACTGTATTTGTAGGCATGCGTACAATGAAACTAGGAGTTCATGATGCTGTTATTACATTCACTTGTGGTAATATTGGAAAGTGTCTGATACTGAAAAATCTGGGAATTAATCCTGATGAAAATATGATCACTGGGCTGCAACATTGTGATAAAATGAGGATAGTTGATGGAGACAGGTCTGCAACTAATATGGCCAAGAAAGCAAGACAAACATCCAGGAAGGTGAAAAAGAAACTGGAAGACCTGCTAGAAGCCAAAGAAAGGCCATCATATGCACCAGGACAGTTTTAATTAACTGCTTTTTCTTTAAAGTCAATTTCCCGCTAACTAAAATTTTCAGCACATATACACCATTATATCAAAAACTATCATAGATAAATGAATGAAATTTTCAGAGACTCTGCATAACATAAAAAGCCACCTCTGATACTACATTTATTAATATTCCCCCAGAAGGAATTTCACAAAAAAATATTATCTGAAGAAAAAACTTAATATTTTTGTTGATAAATTTAAAAAAGTATTTCTTAAAAACTATAAGATGGATAAAGTAGATTTTAGTACAATTGACTCTATTAGCATCATGTAACATACAGTAAAAATATTAAGGTCCTGCATCAAATAGTTTTATTCAGAAATGGGTGAAATACTTGCCTAATTAACATGGGTTAAATAGGCAGGGTGTGATCCCTTTAAGGAGGTGTTGCCCTCTTATGGTGATGTGAGGGGTATACGACGCAAACGTTGGTTCGTTCAACACCGGTTGCAATGTTATAGCGGAATCCGTTCAGTGGAAAAGGTAGTTAAACGTAACATTCCTTCCCATCTACAAGTCTGTGGTTACCGCATTCACATCATGTGTAGTGGGCAAGTAGGGACATGCATTTTCTGCGCTGAAAGTGGCCACTTCAGATCTAATTGCCCGCGGCGGGTACTTGTATTCTAGTCTTCATTTGAACAGCATAGAAAATTGATGTTAGCTGATATCGTTTGTGTCGCTCACGAGGTTGGTGCCACGTCTTCCCGGGTGCAATGGAACAAGAGAGGGACGCCCAGTTTACTGCTCCAGGCTTTCCGCCTTTACCCTCGCATCACGGTCTTGAAATTGTCGCCAAGTCGGCAGTGTCCGCAGTGCAACATAAGGGACGTCGTATCCAGGATGACGAGGAGTCTGATACGTTTACTCCTCACTCTGAAATTACTTTGTCGGTTGACGTATCTTGTAGTACTGAGACCTGCATTCGTGGTGGAGCTTGTGCTCCGTCCGTAATGACCTCGATGTCGACGAGACGTTAAGCCGAAGCTTCCTTCCTTCCGGTTTTGTGGATGAGAATGCGCGACTGCATCAAACAAAGCAGGTGGAGGAGCTCCCAGAATGCGAGGATATTCCACGATGGACTGGCCTGGCGTTCCCTCGACTTAAATCCAATCAAGCACGTGTGGGATGCGTTGAGGAGACGTATTATGGAGCCCCTACCACAACTCCTTACTATGTTGTGGCCATCATGGGAGCGCATTGCAGATTTTGCAGTGCCGTCCGTTTTGATCACACATCCTGTTAAGAACCATGCCCCGCCTTTTGAATGTCCAGGAAACCATGTAAGAAGTGTGTCAGAACCCTCCATTACATGGAAAACAATGTAGCCAACTTAATGCTATTCTTTGCATTGTGTAAAATTGGAAATAAATAAGCCTTCAGATATCGATAGTAAAAATCTCAGGGCGAAACATGGGAGTGTAATTCTAAGCATTGTTGTGAGACGAGGTCTGTCTTAAATTCCTGGGATTGCAACTTGATAATAAATTCAATTGGGAGGAGCACACCACAGAACTGCAGAAACGCCTTAACAAATCTGTATTTGCAATTCGAGTGTTAGCAGACATAGGTGACATAAAAGTGAAAAAGCTTGCATACTTTGCCTACTTTCATTCCATAATGTCGTATGGTATAATATTTTGTTGTAACTCTTCAAGTCAAGCAAAAGTTTTCAGAGTCCAAAAGCGTATAATACGTATTATTTGTGGAGTAAACTCACGGACGTCTTGTAGAAACCTCTTCAAAGAACTGGGTATATTAACTACTGCCTCTCAGTATATTTACTCCTTAATCAAATTTGTCCTAAATAACATATCTCTTTTTCCAACAAACAGCTCAGTTCATACATACAATACCAGGAACAAAAATAATCTGCACAAGAACTTAAAAGCACTTACTTTAGTTCAAAAAGGGGTCCACTACTCAGTAACACTCATCTTCAATAATTTAACAGCAAACATAAAAAATTTAGTTACAAATAGAGATCACTTTAAAAGGAGCCTGAAAGACTTACTAGTGGCCAACTCCTTCTACTCCATTTACGAATTTTTTAATAGAAGCAAATGATGTGTTGTATATATTTATACTATTAGTATAGTTATTTCAGCTTAAAATATATATATATATATATATATATATATATATATATATATATATATATATATATATATATAAATGGTGACATGTTCCACATCCACGAGGATCTCCTCAACACGGATCTATGGAACGAAAAACTAATCTAATATAATCTAATCTAATCTAAGTGGAAGTAGTATTGTTGGTGAAGAGCTCGGAGACAGAAGACGTGTCACGCTGCCCTGACGTCGGTGATGGCAGGTCTTACCACACTCAAAAATGGTTCAAATGGCTCTGATCACTATGGGACTTATCATCTGAGGTCATCAGTTCCCTAGAACTTAGAACTACTTAAACCTAACTGACCTAAGGACGTCACACACATCCATGCCCGAGGCAGGATTCGAATCTGCGACCGTAGTGGTTGCGCGGTTCCAGACTGAAGCGCCTAGAACCGCTCTGCCATACTGGCCGGCTACCACACTCAAGGCCTGATTTTATTTATACAGCCAGGAGAGATTTAAATGGCTTAACTAGGCTTGAAGATGGAATTCAAGGTAAAATTCGCAAGCATAGCGCAAAAGCAGATGCGGGGTTACGCTCGTGATCATTAGTCCGAGTTTGCAATAACCCCATGTTTTGCTTGTAGTGAAGTCGAAGTAGATACTCCGTGCGAATTGGTGTGGGTGGAGGTTATACTTAACAGCCGAATTAAGTTAATAATTGGCTCCTTCTACCGACCCCCAGACTCCGATGATACAGTTGCGGAACAGTTCAGAGAAAGTTTGAGTCTCGTAACAAATAAATACCCCACTCATACGGTTATAGTTGGTGGGGACTTCAACCTACCCTCGGTATGTTGGCAAAAATACTTGTTCAAAACCGGTGGTAGGCAGAAAATGTCTTCCGAGATTGTCCTAAATGCTTTCTCCGAAAATTATTTCGAGCAGTTAGTCCACGAACCCACGCGAATTGTAAATGGTTGCGAAAACACACTTGACCTCTTAGCCACAAACAATCCAGAGCTGATAGAGAGCATCATGACTGATACAGGAATTAGTGATCACAAGGTCATTGTAGCTAGGCTCAATACCATTTCTTCCAAATCCATCAGAAACAAACGTAAAATAATTTTATTTAAAAAAGCGGATAAAGTGCCACTAGAAGCCTTCCTAAAAGACAATTTCCATTCCTTCCGAACTGACTATGCGAATGTAGACGAGATGTGGCTCAAATTCAAAGATATAGTAGCAACAGCAATTGAGATATTCATACCTCATAAATTGGTAAGAGATGGAACGGATCCCCCGTGGTACACAAAGAAGGTTCGAACGCTGTTACAGAGGCAACGGAAAAAGCATGCGATGTTCAGAAGAACGCGAAATCCCGAAGATGGGCTAAAATTGACAGACGCGCGAAATTTGGCACGTACTTCGATGCGAGATGCCTTTAATAGGTTCCACAACGAAACATTGTCCCAAAATTTGGTAGAAAATCCGAAGAAATTCTGGTCGTATGTAAAGTACACAAGCGGCAAGACGCAGTCAATACCTTCGCTGCGCAGTGCCGATGGTACTGTTATCGACGACTGTGCCGCTAAAGCGGAGTTATTGAACGCAGTTTTCCGAAATTCCTTCACCAGGGAAGACGAATGGAATATTCCAGAATTTGAAACACGAACATCTGCTAGCATGAGTTTCTTAGAAGTAGATACCTTAGGGGTTGCGAAGCAACTCAAATCGCTTGATAGGGGTAAGTCTTCAGGTCCAGATTGTATACCGATTAGGTTCCTTTCAGATTACGCTGATACTATAGCTCCCTACTTAGCACTCATATACAACCGCTCGCTCACCGATAGATCTGTACCTACAGATTGGAAAATTGCGCAGGTCGCACCAGTGTTCAAGAAGGGTAGTAGGAGTAATCCATTTAACTACAGACCTATATCATTGACGTCGGTTTGCAGTAGGGTTTTGGAGCATATACTGTATTCAAACATTATGAATCACCTCGAAGGGAACGATCTATTGGCACGTAATCAGCATGGCTTCAGAAAACATCGCTCTTGTGCAACGCAGCTAGCTCTTTATTCGCACGAAGTAATGGCCGCTATCGACAGGGGATCTCAAGTTGATTCCGTATTTCTAGATTTCCGGAAAGCTTTTGACACCGTTCCTCATAAGCGACTTCTAATCAAGCTGCAGAGCTATGGGGTATCGTCTCAGTTGTGCGACTAGATTCGTGATTTCCTATCAGGAAGGTCGCAGTTCGTAGTAATAGACGGCAAATCATCGAGTAAAACTGAAGTGATATCAGGTGTTCCCCAGGGAAGCGTCCTGGGACCTCTACTGTTCCTGATCTATATAAATGACCTGGGTGACAATCTGAGCAGTTCTCTTAGACTGTTCGCAGATGATGCTGTAATTTACCGTCTAGTAAGGTCATCCGAAGACCAGTATCAGTTGCAAAGCGATTTAGAAAAGATTGCTGTATGGTGTGTCAGGTGGCAGTTGACGCTAAATAACGAAAAGTGTGAGATGATCCACATGAGTTCCAAAAGAAATCCGTTGGAATTCGATTACTCGATAAATAGTACAATTCTCAAGGCTGTCAATTCAACTAAGTACCTGGGTGTTAAAATTACGAACAACTTCAGTTGGAAGGACCACATAGATAATATTGTCGGGAAGGCGAGCCAAAGGTTGCGTTTCATTGGCAGGACACTTAGAAGATGCGACAAGTCCACTAAAGAGACAGCTTACACTACACTCGTTCGTCCTCTGTTAGAATATTGCTGCGCGGTGTGGGATCCTTACCAGGTGGGATTGACGGAGGACATCGAAAGGGTGCAAAAAAGGGCAGCTCGTTTTGTATTATCACGTTATAGGGGAGAGAGTGTGGCAGATATGATACAGGAGTTGGGATGGAAGTCATTAAAGCATAGACGTTTTTCGTCGCGGCGTGACCTTTTTACGAAATTTCAGTCACCAACTTTCTCTTCCGAATGCGAAAATATTTTGTTGAGCCCAACCTACATAGGTAGGAATGATCATCAAAATAAAATAAGAGAAATCAGAGCTCGAACAGACAGGTTTAGGTGTTCGTTTTTCCCGCTCGCTGTTCGGGAGTGGAATAGTAGAGAGATAGTATGATTGTGGTTCGATGAACCCTCTGCCAAGCACTTAAATGTGAATTGCAGAGTAGTCATGTAGATGTAGATGTAGATGTAACCAAGCCTCCTTATCCTCTAAATAATAATAATTATATCCACATCTAATTAATAAATAAATGGTGTGGTTATTAAATGTTAATGTAATTTTGAAATTGAAATAATTTGTTAATCTGGCACTCAGCTATTATTGATACCTGTGTCATTGTAATTGTCCACACCTATTATTGGTCATGACGAGTCTGAAGTTTTAAATAGACTTAATTTATGAAATCTCTTGTCACAGTTATTTAGCGGTAAACAGGACCCAAGCAAACTCCTTCTTATTAAATCCATTCTTAGTAACAAAAAGCTTTAGCCGCTGCTGCTGCATGCTGCTGCGAATTGCTGTAAACCACATGGAAAAAGAGGTGAGTGCAAAACGTAGAGCCAAAACAGAGACACTGACACACCACAACATGTCATGTACTCGAACCCAGTGCCCGCATCTCGTGGTCGTGCGGTAGCGTTCTCGCTTCCCACGCCCGGGTTCCCGGGTTCGATTCCCGGCGGGGTCAGGGATTTTCTCTGCCTCGTGATGGCTGGGTGTTGTGTGGTGTCCTTAGGTTGGTTAGGTTTAAGTAGTTCTAAGTTCTAGGGGACTGATGACCTAAGATGTTGTGTCCCATAGTGCTCAGAGCCATTTGAGCCATCTAATCCAGTAAATGCCTCTACACAAGTCATATTCTGTATCACTTGTAAATTCTTGTTCAAAAACGCAGTCAGATAGCTTATCCAAATGCTAGTTTTATGTTTTTATGTAACGGTCTTTTGAGGGCTTAAATGATAGAGAAACTGACACACATACAACACGCACACAGTGTTATGCAGGTTACATTCCGTTCACTCAAAGCTGAGGTGACATATGAAGTCCATTTTCACTGACGAACATAGGCAATATTTGTTGGAATAACGTTACATATTGGTTGCCAACGTAAGTAGCGATGAGGTCAGCGTAATAACTGTCATTGAACAAAAGTGTAATTTCTTTTCGTCTTATTGCATATTTAATTCAGTGTCTTTGTCGATGCAGGAACTGCATTAATTATTACAGTACAGCGTCCTTCAGATATGCATGCATGAGTGAAGGACACTGTATTGCAGTTCCTGCATCAACACACACAATCGTCGTTAATGATATAATCACGCCTGGCAGGGCTGAAATGACGGTACAAAATAACATTACTTTTCCTATGTTTAGTTTCAAGAAAGTGCGAGCATTTGGATTGTGACTGCATGACATACAGAGGTTTGAACTGGCACTGGGGGCGTGATCGGACAACCGAAGTGGTTAATACGACCACTCATGACAAGCGGGAAATCTGAGTTAGAGTCCCGCTTCGGCACAAATTTTCATTTGTTAAAGTAGATGACGCCAGTATTTTATACCATTACCATGCAAGCTTCCTATTGTATTTTTTATCAGGACTTTAATTAAAATGGCAAGGTAATGTTAATCAGAACACAGGAAGGAGCTGTGATCTAAATAACAATAGATTTATTCATTCTTAATATCACAAGACAAATAAAATGGCTAAAGAAACGTCACACAAACATTTTTATTTGACAAACGCTTTCACTAATATGGTTCAAATGGCTCTGAGCACTATGCGACTTAACTTCTGAGGTCATCAGTCGCCTAGAACTTAGAACTGATTAAACCTAACTAACCTAAGGACATCACACACATCCATGCCCGAGGCAGGATCGAACCTGCGACCGGAGCGGTCGCTCGGCTCCAGACTGTAGCGCTTAGAACCGCACGGCCACTCCAGCCGGCCCACTAATATGGGGTCTATGGCGCACAAAGTGATCAGGTGGGGAGTACACTAATCGCTTTATCTGACTTCACACACGTGAATCCAGTATATGGCACAAAAACTACGCCACGATCAAACATCTGTACTCTACTATTCCATAAAGAAAGATACGGTTCCAAAGAACAGGGTGCTGAGAAGCATATATTGGAGCCCTACTCGTTATCAGCGAATGCTTCATCGCTCCGCAGGTCAGGGCAGCACACAGCGATGCACTCGGTGACTGGAGTCATGGACAGCAGCAATTTGTTATTAATGGCGGGCCCCCGAAAAATGCTAGTATGCGGCATCGCGACGACTAATTCGGAACGCAGGTACTTCCCTATGAGCCTCTGAAATCCCAGTGGCTTCCAGTGTGCAGGTGGACCCGTTCGCTGATCTGCCAAATCAGTTTGAATCCGTGCCACCACTATGTGTGACGGAATATGTCAAATGTTTAGATGGCCGACTCAAAACAAATAAGTACGCCCACGCATCACTCGTTGTATGCGTGATGCTCGAAGCAGTACCTCTGACGGTTCAGATGGTGACTCGCACAGGCTCTAAGTGGCACGCCGGCTAAGGACACAAGTCTCACCGTTTAGGTAAAGACCTGCAGTTCTTTACTAGCGAAGCGCACAGTAGCCGGCCGGTGTGGCCGTGCGGTTCTAGGCGTTTCAGTCTGGAACCGTGTGACCGCTACGGTCGCAGGTTCGAAGCCTGCCTGGGGCATGGATGTGTGTGATGTCCTTACGTTAGTTAGGTTTAAGTAGTTCTAAGTTCTAGGGGACTGATGACCACAGATGTTAAGTCGCATAGTGCTTAGAACCATTTGAACCATTTTTGAAGCGCGCAGTACAAGAGTGTCCTCCTCTCTTTCTCTCAGCTTTCCTCGTAGGCTCGGTAGCAAAGCACATTTACATCTTAGACTACTCCCGCTTTAGCACGAGCCAATCACGAGCTGGAAGAAAAGGAAAAAAGATTCAGATTCGTGACGTCTTTCCCATGTCCTTACGGCATGTCTTTTGCGGACAACATGACCTTGATGGAACCCCAGTCCTCCATAAAAAGTTCGTTATTTCCCCTGTTGCGTTCATTTCGAACTTTCCAAAGAACGGCCATAAACTCGCTAAAAGTCTTGTGCCTTCACAAGTATGTTTTGTAACAGGGCGCCAGTTACCTGTCCCACGGAAATTCGCAGAAAGCTCATAGTTGTCTAAACGGCTTCCTGCCTAACAACGGCCCATTCTCCGATTTATTGCCGGTTTTCAATGCTCTGCCCATTGCAGCGGCGACTTATCAGCGCTAGTCAGCCTACCTGGACACGGTTGCCGACCGACCGGCGCCATGCAACGTGTCTGCACAATGTGGTCGGGGAACTCGGCGGTCCTCAAATGTTTTCACCCAGGTTCCGCAGAAAAATCGCTCCCCTCGGGCCTCAGCCGCCGTACGCTTTTACTGCAGTCGTTTAAATCTGCACCCTATTCCTTTGAATGCAGTTAAGGCTTACCGCTATTCCTTCACTAGAGCACACAAGCAAGAACATTAACTACTGCCCACCATTTCATCATGATGTATGGAGTCAGATCGTATCCAGGTATAGCAACCAAGTAATAAAGATCAAATTCCCTAAGAACATTACGCAGCAAACACCGTATTAGAAACGAGAGTTCCCTGCAACCTCTCAACCATCTGTACTATACTGTAGCAGGTCTTTCCCTCTTTGCTCATGCAAAAGTTACTTTTGTCCTTCAGTTTTGCACATCAGAGTAGTTTTAAAAATACATAGAATTTTGCTAACGGTATAATTCTGTAACTGAAGTATTAACAATTTTTTCCAAATACCCTTAATGTATTAACCAGCATTCCTTCATGTGATTCTAAAATCGGTCACTATAGTCCGATTAAAATTACTTGATGGTTGACAATTCACGCCTTATAGCTGGTTTCCTCCAATAAGAACGCTCAACGCCATACCCGAACCGTTCGACGTTGTGAACTGCCATGATATTTAGTTCCCTTTTCCGGCTTTCTTTCTTGATGTGTTTCAAACCCGAATCCTGGATGTAGCCCTTTTACTTTGTATTTCATCACACATGATAACCACACCAAAAACCACACACACACACACACACACACACACACACAACGCTGCTAACGAAATACACACGTTTCAGCTACAGCACCAACCAAACACTACTGAACCCTTTCGCACGACGAGATTCACCATCATTTCTACAGTTATTGTAGTCAAAGAGATCGGCTTCCACTGTCGCACGACATTGCGTTAAGCCGAATTTTAGAAGGCTGTCAATTAATCGTTGCGACTGGAACAATAGAGTCATACATATGAGAGCCTGTTTACAGTGTAACGGCGTACTGTAGCAGTCATGGGTTAGAATCTCCTCAAATACAACGAAAATTTATATTTTCTAAAGCTAATAAAAAGACTTTGATCATAATTTTTATGCAGTTAACTGGTTTATATGTATTTCTTTTATTTCTGATAGTTTGTCACGTCATTTACATCAGCGAATTGGCTTTTTTATGTGCTCTCACTTTTCTTCCTATCATTCTTTTTGTGTTTGGAATGCGCTTGTGTCGGCTACAATCTAGAACCAAGTGCCAACTAGAACTCCTCGTCGAGTGGTAAAGAGGCATCTTGTGTAGCCAGTGTGACGATAGTTTCAGGTAACCAGTGACAACGATAAATTAACGTTTGGTTCTACCGCTAAAACTGAAATTTTTCTGCGCAAGATGGCTATACAAGGAAACATACTATGATTTTTTCTGCCTTGAGTTTGGTCGTAGAGGTTAGCCTTAAACGCCGTGAACAAAGCTATCGTGATTTTTAGTTCTGTCGCAAATTGTTGGTCACCGTTTTCTCGGATACACTGCACATCAAGAGGTTGTGGTTAGGTTAGAACATGAGTTAAAATTCAGGGCTAAAAAAGCCGTCGCCTGCCGCAGTTCAATCGCCAGTTACTTAAAATCAGCTGTAGACAGAGCACATCCCGTTTCCCTCATACCTCGCGGCGGCCGCTCCTAATACTGGTCCGCTTTACACATTAACGTCACGTTTGAATTTAGGTCCCTGTAACCTTGCTGTAGGTGGAAACGGATGTGCCAACACCTAGCGGGATGTGATTGGTTGGTTGGTTGATTTGGTGAAGGGACCAAACAGCGAGGTCATCGGTCCCATAGGATTAGTGAAGGATGGAGAAGGAAGTCTGTTGCGGCCTTTCAAAGGAACCATCCCGTTTGTGTGAAGCGAATTAGGAAAATCACGCAAAACCTAAATTAGGATGGCCGGAGCCGGGTTTGAAACGTCGTCCTCCCTAATGCGAGAACAGTGTGCTAACCACTGCGCCACCTCGCTCGGTGAGGCAAGTGGCAGACGTTAACTATCAAGTAATTTTAATCGGACTATAGACTGAAACACCGACCAGGAAACATGTGTTCCTGGGTACACTATTCTCAAGGTACAGCACTCTCCCCCACTATACTTAGTGGTGATACATCACTGTGCTTAACTAAGTACCGAATCAGTAGGAGGAGGCCAGTTGAGGCCCTACAACCAACCTGTCTGCGTGCTAGACACAATGAGCCTACACCTGGAGTTATGGTCTGGGGTGTCATTTCGTATGACAGCAGGAGCACTATCGTCGGTTATACCGTGCAACCTGACTGCAAATTTGTACGTCAGTTTGGTGAATCGACCTGTTGTGCTGCCATTCATGAACAGTATTCAAGGAGATATCTTCCAACAGGATAGCGGTCGCCCACACAGCGCTGTTGTAACTCAACATGCTTCACAGAATTGCATTGGCATGCCTGATCACCAGATCTGTCTCCAATTGAGCACATATGGGACATCCTCCTCCGACAACTCCAGCGTCATCCACAATACGGTCCCTGTATTGACTGACCAATTGCAACAGGCATGGAACTCCATCACCTGCACAGCACAATGCATCCTTACATTCAACTTTCTGGCGGTTACACCGGTTATTAATGTTTCGGTATTTCACATTTGCGGTAGCTCATCTCACGCTTGCATTAACCTGTGATCTTGCAACATTAATCACTTAAATATGTTACCTAGGCAAATGTATTCCCTAAATTTCATCACTCTGCATTAATTATTTTTAGTGTTGCAAATTTTTCTCTCATGGTATATTGGCTAGCTCGGTGCTACGAAAATCCGGCGCTAAGAAGGGAATTTTCAGAGCTCGTTGTGTTGCAAGAATTATGGATACATTTGCCGCCTTTTTGAGTAGTCACAGGAGATCGCCACAGCCGTCATCTTCGTCTCAAATAACCAATTGAGTACGGTGAAACTCCATGAACCAGTTATTCGGTTTCTTGTCCAGTGACCGTGCGGTTCTAGGCGCTACAGTCTGGAACCGAGCGACCGCTACGGTCGCCGGTTCGAATCCTGCCTCGGGCATGGATGTGTGTGATGTCATTAGGTTAGTTAGGTTTAATTAGTTCTAAGTTCTAGGCGACTGATGACCTCAGAAGTTAAGTCGCATAGTGCTCAGAGCCATTTGAACCATTTATTGACCAAATAACAATACTGTTTTGTTTAAGCTTTATTTTGAAGACCTTATTTTATCCTTAGTCATTTACCTTGGCAGGTTCTATTCCAAGTGCTGCGATATTTCCGAGTACCCTATTTTATTGAACTGAAAAGTAAATGATTTCTATAACAACTTTATTAACTTTTGAGGAGTAGCAGAATCTTTTACCATTCAGTGAGCTTTGTTTCTGAATTACTCCGCGCGTTTTTCACGGAAGGTTAGTTAAAGTTTCACAAAAGTGTAATTGCCAAGAAAAGATTTAAAGTGCTTTGCTTATATGTCATTCTTACTGAAATATCAGTACAGCATCGAAGTTAGCTGCATAAAACTGTAATCAATCAGAGTAGATAATGTCTAGTAAACTGGAATGGTCAGCTTAAGGAATAATTAATACACAGGTTTGTAATAACATGTATATTCAATGTGTTTGCAGTAAACAGTGTTTTTCATACTGTGTTGTAACAAAACTAGCTAACCTTGATCTTAGTCAGTAGTAGATTGGTAGTATTCAGACCTGTCAGCACATGCTTTCTTTGGAATTGGAATTATTACATTCTTCTTGAAAATTATTTCGCCTTTCTCATACACATACCGGGAAGGAATTGTCCGAACAGGACGGAAATCTGTAGATGTAATGTACATGTACAGACAAACAAATGATTACAGTTTCAGAGCCGCGAGGGATTAGCCGAGCGGTCTAAGGCGCTGCGGTCATGGACTGTGCGGCTGGTCCCATGGGTGTTTGTCTGTAGGATAATTTAGGTTAAGTAGTGTGTAAGCTTGGGGCCTGATAACCTCAACAGTAAAGTCCCATAGGATTTCACACATTTCTGAACAGTTTCAGAAAAAATCGATGAATGAAAGAGCTTCACGAATTGAGCGAGTCAGTAACGCTTTATTCCACCCCTGGCCCTTAGGCAAGCAGTTATTCGGCTTAGCGTTGATCGGTAGAGTTGTTGGATGGCCTCCTGAGGGATATTGTCCCAAGTTCTGTCCAATTGATGCCCTGCCCACAGCGCTCCAAGCGTGGGGAGAGATTCGACGGCTATGCTCGCCAAAGTAGGTTTTGGCAAGCTCTAAGACGAGGCAGCAGAATCTCTCAAAGGGGGCGGGCGGGCATCATCTTGCTGAAATGTAAGCCCAGGATGGCTTGCCATGAAGGGCAACAAAACGGAGCGTTGAATATCGTCCACGTACCGCTGTGCTGTAATGGTGCAGCGGGTGACAAACAGAAATTGCACCCCAGACCATCACTCCTGGTTGTCGGGCCGTCTCCAGACACATCTTTGGCCTGGAATCTCATTGACTGGAGTAGAATTGTCTTAAGTGATGAGTCCCGCTTCGAACTGAGCACCAATGACCAGCCAAGATGTGTCTGGAGACACTCCGAAAGCTGTGGGGTACCTACCTAACTGCCGTCCAAATACAGCTCCAGCCATCTCGGGATTTTAACGATCTAACACACCAACTGGACAGGATTTGGCACGATTTCCCTCAGCAGGACATCCAACAACTCTATCAGTCAATGCCAAACCGAATAACTTCTTGCATAAGGGCTAGAGGTGGACCAACGCGTTAGTGACTTTCTCAATTTATAAAATTCTTTCTCCTTGCATAAATCATCCAATTTTTCTAAAACTGCAATCGTTTCTTTGTTCGTAATTGTGCATCACATCTACCGATTTCCGTCCCATTCGGAAAATTTCTTCGTGGTGCGTCGTTTCTTTTGTCTTAGACCGTATAATTTGCACATCAGGTGGAACAATTTTGTCATGGCTGTGTAACCCGAGGCTCTCAATAATTCTGAAGGAGTGTCGTCCACTTCTAGGGGCCTTCTTTTCAGTGGTATGTCAGATTCTTCTCGCAGTATTATATCTCCCATCTCCACTTAATTCCTCTTCTCCTTCTGTAGTATTATCCACAAGTTTTCCCCTTCTATAGACCCTCTATATATTTCTTTGACCTTTAAGCTTTCCTTTCTTCGCTTAGTGCTGGTTTGCCATCTGAGCTCTTAATATTCAAGTAGCTGCTTCTTTTCTCACTAAAGATCTCTTTAATTTTCATATAGACGCCATCTATCTTTCCCCTGGATGTATAATCTGCTACAGTCCTACATTTGTCCTCTAGCCATTCGCATTCATTTTGCATTTTCGCTCATAAAAATGGTTCAAATGGCTCTGAGCACTATGGCACTTAACTTCTGAGATCATCAGTCCCCTCTAACTTAGAACTACTTAAACCTAACTAACCTAAGGACATCACACACATCAATACCCGAGACAGGATTCGAACCTGCGGCCGTAGCGGTCGCGCGGTTCCAGACTGCAGCGCCTAGAACCGATTTTCGGTCAGTCTCATTGTTCAGACGTCTGTGTTCGCTGTCGCCTGCTTCATTTGATGCATTTTTATATTTTGGTCAATTAAATTCAATATCTCCCCGTTATTGAGAGATTTTTATTAGGTCTTGTATTTTTCACCTATGTGACCCTCTGCTGTACTCCCTATTTCGTCTCTAAAGTTACACATTCGTTTTCTAGTGTATTTCTTTCCTGTTTCAGACTAACGTTGTCTCATGTTCCATCTGAAACTCCCAATAATGTCCTTCAATTTATGCAGTCCCGTATCCTTCATTTCCCAACTTTTTGCAGTTTCTTCGGTTTTAGTCTGCAGTTTATACCCAATAAATTATGACCCGTCTCCACATCTGCCCCTGGAGATGGATAACATTTTAAAATCTGCTTTCGAAATATCTGACTGTCCATTATATAATCGACTTGAAACCCTCCAGTGCATCTAGGTCTCTTCCACGTATACCTCCCTCCTACATAATTCTTAAACTAAGTGTTAGCAATGATTAAACTGGCAAAATTCCACCAGGTAGGTTTCTCTTTCATTCCTTTCCCTTAGTCGATATTCTCCTACTATTTTTCGTTGTCTTGCTTTCCGTACTACCGATTTCCAGTCACCCATCACAATTAAATTTTATCCCCTTTAGCTATATTAAATCATACATTCCTTCAATTTCTTGATTATCTGCGGAGCTACTTTGCATATAAACGTGTTCTATTGTGGTTGGTGTTGACTTCGTTTGTATCTTGACTATGATGATGCGTTCACTAAGCTGTTCATAGTATCTTAGCTGGATTCCCATGTTCTTATTCATTGGTAGTCCTACTCCTGCTTTAACCCTATTTGATAACCCTGTACTGTCGTGACAGTTGTCCTGTTTTTCCTGCCACTGCACTGCACTATTTCCCACTGTATCTAACAGCAACCTATTCATTTCTCTTTTTAAATCCTCTAACCTGCCCACCCCAATGAGCTGTCAAACATTCAACGTTCCTAGCATAGAATACCAGTCTTGTTTTCCCAATGACGACATCCTACAAAGTTGCAGCCGCCCAGGTTGCCTCCAAACACGTCTCCGACGATTGTCTGGTTGAAGGCGTAAGCGACACTCATCCGTGAAGAGAAAGTGATGCCAATCTTGAGCGGTCCATTCGGCATGTTGTTGGGTTCGTCTGTACCACGCTGCATGGTGTCGTGGTTGCAAAAATGGATCTCGCCATGGACGTCGGGAGTGAAGTTGCGCATCATGCAGCCTATTGTGCACAGATTGAGTCGTAACACGACGTGCTGTGGCTGCACGAAAAGCATTATTCAACATGGTGGCGTTGCTGTCAGGGTTCCTATAAGCCATAATCCGTAGGTAGCGGCCTGAGCGAGGCATGTCACCGACGTTTCCTGTCTCTCTATATCTCCGCCATGTCCGAACAACATCTCGTTTGTTCACCCCGAGACACCTGGACGCTTCCCTTGTTGAGAGCCGTTCCTGGCACAAAGCAACATTGCGAACGCGCTCGAATCGCGCTATTGATCGTGTAGGCATAGTTAAACTACAGAGAACACGAGCTGTGTACGTCATTCCTGGTGGAATGACTGGAACTGATCGGCTGTCGTAACTTCTCCGTCTAATAGGCCCTGCTCATGCATTGTTGTTTACATCTTTAGGCAGGTTTAATGACATCTCTGAACAGTCATAGGGACTCTGTGATACAATGTCCACAGCCAACGTCTATTTTCAGGAGTTCTGGGAACCGGGGTGATGCAAAACTTTTTTTTTATGTGTGTACATACACCTTTGTACTAAAATAACCGGCACTACGTGAGTGACGAAATCTGATTAATTTGTCTGCAAAAGAATGGCTCTTACATGAGGAGAAAGTAAAACACTCCGTTATGTCGTCCTTCACGTTGACACTAGTCAAAAACGTAGAGGCAGGACGCAAGATGTATAAGGCACATAGCACGGATGAAAAATACAATAAATTCATGCAGAGTTATTATAGTGAGTCTATTTAATAGGAACCACACTCCCGCTCCATCCTCGCTGACGATCAAGATTATGACCAAATTCACGTAGCATCACGTTCCCACATCAACCGTAATCAGCGGGTGATGTATGCCTAGCGACAATGAGCCCACGGGAGTAGTTCCGCTACACAACGGTAATTCTTAAGCGCTGGGTAAAGACCTGCGTATCCTGGGAGTTAGCACGTTCCAAGATTCAACGAGAGGAACCTGTTAGCAAGCTTTCGAGGGAACCACGTAAGGCAGCCGTCTCTGTTAACCTCACACGATCAGAAAAATAGAAATGGAGATTAACGTGCAACGTCCCGTCTATGAAGAGGCCTGGGAAGGGAATCGACTGTGACCTGTCCAAAGGAATCGTACTGTCACTCATCCTGATATATTTAAAGAAATCCCTAAACTAAGTAACTCCGCAAACAGGCCCTCAATACCACTTGCCGCTGACCAGCGCCTGTGTCACCCTCTGGTGATAGCGTCATAGGATGTGGTTGGAGACGCATGTGGTCAGCAAACCGCTGTCACGGCCGTTGGCAGCTTTCCAACTTTGGAGTCGCTACTTCTCGTTCAAGTACCCCCTCAGTTGTCCTCTCGAACCTGAGTACACGCCTCTCCGTTTCTCCCTTCAAAGAAAAATCCCTGGCAATACCGAAAAGCAACTCCACGTCCTTCGCATTGCAGGCAGACACGCCGGCTGCTCAACAACGGCTGGGGACTACTTAGCTTAACATAAACCTGGTTGGCGGAATGGATTTGAATCCTGTTCGTCCCCGGTACGAGTCCGATGTTTTTAGTACTGCGCCTCTTCACTGGTTAAAAAAGCTGAGCTGCCCACAACCTTGCACACTGCATTGCCTTACTAGGCAAGACCCTACTGAAGATTCTGTGTCTTCCTCCAACCTTTTAATTGACGCACCCACCCTGTTATACGGGGACCTACATTTAAACATATGCTACGAATCACGGTGACAGTTGGCTTTTTACACTTTGCCTTATAGTCGTCAGAAGTGGAAGAAGCGAGAAGTGACGTAAAAAATCCACATACCACTGGTAATCAAATTCTAATACTTGGATTTGGAAACTGGCATTTGCCCAGTTTTTTGTCAGAATATTTATTTTTATTAGTAAACAGGCACATAACATAGTGTAATCAACAGATTCAGACAGTTTCATTTAGTTGTCCGTTCTAGGACTTTTTGAGTTCTTCGGCTTTCACTACTTAGTACTAGATACTATCTTTATAGTTTACAAAACGATATATATTATATTAGACAACGTAAGGTTTTATGTATTAAAACTCAATTTTACTAAAGTCTGTGAAATAAATACAACTGGATAATTCAAGTATTAATAATCGTTAGAATAATCATTATGTATGGCACTATTTATATATTAAGAACATTGGGCGTTCCTGCTAAAGCAAAATGTGATGCAAGGCATATCGTACAAGTTTTGCAATACAATGGGCACTTTGTACTCAACTCTTTTAGATGTCAGGCAGTCAGATACGATTTTATAAGAAGAAAATATGATAAAATTAGTTGAATTATATAGAGAATTAGTCCATAAGTCAAGTTTAAATAAAACTTTTATCCATTTCGGATTTGCAACACTGCGACTGCCTTGTTAAAGGTTTCAGGAATTATTGCAACCAATCGCCGTTTTTTCTTCAATTTTTATTTATTCATGACCGGTTTCGAATCGCCTGGCGATTCATCATCAGATGATACAATTTAGTTTGGAGTATTGTGGAGATCGTGCATCTGTGGCAAATATAGAGACGAAAAAGTGAGCACTGTATGTGGGAAGAATATTAAGATTCTAAGATTAATTTGATGGTATTGCTCACTGTTTTTATTCTTGTTGCAAGCACTGCTCTAGAAAACAATGTATGCTTTCCAGTATCGTTAAATATCTGCCTCCACAAAACTCTTTGGCGACAACAACAGCCACACTCTTTGGTTTGTCTATATTTTATAAAGTATGTGGGAGTCGCCATCGGTGGAAAAGTGCCTGTTTAACTTGATATTAACGATACTGGAAAGCAGACACTATGTTTTCCACAGCAGTGCCTGCAGCAAGAATAAAAACAGTGAGTAATACCATTAAATTAATCTTACAATCTCAATATTCCTACCCCATTCAGAGCTCACTTTTCCGTCTCTATATTTGTCACTGATGCACGACTCTCACAATACTTCAAACTAAATTGTATCATCTGATGATAAATCGCCAGGCGATTCGAAACCGCTCACGAATAAATAAAAATTGAAGAAAAAAAGGCGATCGGTTGCAGTAATTCCTGAAACCTTCAAAGTTTAAATGGTTTGAGTTAGGCAGTTACTGAGGGTACCATTTTATGTATTTTTGTGGAGCCATAAAAATATATCAATAGCTAAAAATATGCAACAATTTATTAATTTAGAATCATGTGCGGTATTTTTTGATTTGAAATTACGAGTATTTTAATTTCCTGACGGATCTCACAGTATAGACTCGCAGATTCAATTTTTCTCTTCTTTTACACTTTTTACACTTCATTGCACTACTGTTATTTCGTTCCACTTGTTTGTTCTCTCGTGATGTTATGGTCGTGGTCACCGAGAGGTGGAGGGGCTAGACTTACAGGAAGATGACTGGTGTGGTTGCAGACGGCGGAGCTTCTTCATCACGTTACATTGATTTATCTTCTGAATGCCTTTTCCAGTGGGCTAAGCAGAAACTTCACGAATTCATCACGGCAGTTCTCTGAACCGGGAATGTTTCTGTGTTTCTCGCTTCTGGCATTGTGAGCGAATCGACTCTTGTATTACACACATGTATCATGTTTACTAACATAAACATTTCTTTGCAGGTACGCCAGATGTTCATCCTATGTCTGCCTTCGTAGCGGCATTCAGTTACATCCGTCGAATTCCACCTGCGTTGTTTTGCTGTCTCAATAAGGCTGGTCTGGGTGCGGAATTACGCAGCGGAACAGACCCGCAACTGTCACTGGGTACCTCCAGTGACGCTCGGTCACCACAGGTGGACGGATGAAACTGAAACAGCTCTGAATTCCCTGCGTAACAGAATAAATAGTATTAGGTAGTTTGGAAATTGACTTGTAGAAGTTCGTAATCCGAAACACGAAAGGGACTCATCACAAAACAATGGGAATTAAAGAGGCAGAGAAGGTGATGTACAGCTTTTTACTGACGAAGAAATATAAGGACTCCAACCAGCTGCAGTGAAACGAGTCTCCGTATCGCAGAAGGAAGCTTATAATGTTGTTGCTTTAATTTTTTCTGATAGCGGTGCTGATATTCAAAACCATAAAAGTGGGTTAAAAGCTGTGAGCTATCTGAGGAAGTTAACCTTGCATTACTGCGCAACTGTTTCTCCAGGTATCCAGTCTAGCTTACCAAATTCCCAACCAGACTAACATTAATTATAATCTTTTAGAACTCATCTTACGATAACCGGTGATATATATATATATATATATATATATATATATATATATATATATATATATATATATATATATATATATATAAAGACAATTTAAATAAAAAGAAATAAATCAGTTTATATTTGGACATTTATTTTAACATTGATCATTGTTACGTTAAAATTTCAGCATATCAAACTTGATTCATAACTAAACTGGTGCCTTATTTAGGATTGTGTAAATGTGAGTTTGTAATCTTACGGAACACATCAAATAGGGAGCCAAAATTGGGAGAGTACATACAACACTGCATTCATAAAATAACACACGAAGAAAGTTGAAACATATGCAAGAGGAAATTAACCACAACCAACCGATTCAATTTTCACCCAAAGAAGTTACGTTCGTAGCGCAATCCTGTCCGTCATGAAATTACCACACACTTGTATACTAAATTCATACTAATCAAAATATCCACGGGTGTACTGCTGGTCTATAATGTCCAACGGGCACAATATTTCGGCGATCAAACATGTCGCCATCATCAGGTGAACTGATGGACTGAGCTCCTGTGAACGTGCCGGCACGGAGATCCGTACGCTATGGCTGCTCAGGGGGAACTGGGTTCGGTCGCGGCGGCGGCTGATTTAAATACCCTCCGCCCGCGGCGCGCTCCCTCCGCCGTCCGCGCCCCGCGCCACGGTAGCGCAGTGGAACAGATTGCGACGGCGTCTGAGATGACGTCGGTGTGATGGCTCTGTCCGCCGTGGTCGTCACAACTATGCGTTTGCTCGATTTACTCTTGATTAACCCAATCGCTGGCTCCCAAGCCTTGCTAAGATTATAGGCACAGTCACGGTTTATGAGGTCGTCATTGGTGCGAATTTCGATGGCCTCTCTAACAACGCTGTCCCAGTATCTCGACGTCTGTACCAGAATCCTCGTGCGGTCATACTCCATAGCGTGATTTTCCGACAAACAATGTTCAGCGACCGCCGACTTGCTCGGATACATCAGTCGAGTGTGCCTCTGGTGTTCACGACATCGATCCTCGACGGTACGCATCGTCTGACCAATATACGACTTGCCACATTGACACGGAATCTGGTACACGCCGGCCTTCCTCAAACCGAGGTCATCTTTGGCGCTTCCCACCAATGCACGAGTTTTGTTCGGAGGACAAAACACAGTTCCGACCCGGTATTTCTTCAGAATGCGGGCGATTTTCCCCGAGAGTGTGCCTGTGTATGGAATAAATGCCGTGCCTACCTCCTCCCTCGTGATTTCATCCATCTCAACAGGTTGTGCTGCAGTGGTTGGGCGGAGAGCACGTTGGATCTGCCACTCTGAGTACCCATTCTTTCGAAACACAGTTCTCAGATATTCCAATTCCTGGGGTAGACTCTCTGTGTCAGAGATAGTGCGCGCCCTATGTACAAGAGTTTTAAGTACCCCATTCCTCTGTGAAGGGTGGTGGCAGCTGTCTGCGTGCAAATACAGATCAGTGTGTGTTGTCTTTCGATACACCCCATGACCTAGGGTGCCGTCAGCCCTTCTCCTGACCAAGACGTCAAGGAAAGGTAATTTACCCTCCGTTTCAGTCTCCATAGTGAATTTGATGTTGGGGTGTATGGAGTTTAGATGTGTAAGGAAGTCAAGGAGTTTATCCATACCATGTGGCCAGATGACGAACGTGTCGTCCACGTAACGGAAAAAGCAAGTAGGTTTCCATTCGGATGACAACAGGGCTTCCTCCTCGAAGTTCTCCATGTACAAATTCGCTACCACCGGTGAGAGTGGGCTACCCATGGCGACTCCCTCCGTTTGTTCGTAGTATTCTCCATTAAAAAGAAAATACGTGGAAGTCAAGACATGCCTAAAAAGTTCAGTGGTATTCTCGTCAAACCTCTGACCAATCAACTCTAGCGACTCTCGCAGGGGTACCCTCGTAAACAAGGAAACGACGTCAAAACTCACCATGATATCTGACTCATCCAACCTGAAGCTATCAAGGCGTTTAACAAAATCCACGGAATTACGGATGTGATGAGGGCATTTACCCACATAAGGACTTAATATTCCCGTCAGGTATTTGGCCAAAAATATGTAGGTGCCCTGATGTTGCTGACAATGGGGCGTCGTGGTACCCCCTCTCTGTGAACCTTCGGGAGTCCATATAGTCTAGGCGGTACCGGACCTTGGGGTAACAATTTCTTAGCGTCACCCTCCGGTAAATCTGCGTCCTTGAGAAGAACCCTCGTCTTGTTCTCCACCTTCTTTGTAGGGTCAACGCTGATCTTCCGGTAGGAACCGTCATTCAGCAGGCTCTGCATCGTATCAGTGTAGTCCTTATGGGAGACAACAACTGTAGCATTGCCTTTGTCAGCCGGTAAGACAACAATTTCAGAGCGTTCCCTCAGGTCACGAATGGCCGCCCTCTCTTTACTGCTGATATTTGACTTCATCGGCTTGGATTTCGTCAACGCACGACAAGTTTCACGACGTATTTCCTCGGCTGATTCTGGCGAAAGTCGAGCTGCAACCTGTTCAACAGCACTAACAATTTCTGCGACCGGAGTGAACTTGGGGGTGGGAGCGAAGTTGAGACCTTTCTGCAAAACCGAGACCGCATCATCACTCAACACCATGCCACTCAAATTGATGACAGTCTTGCACGGAACCTGCAGAGATGGTTTGTCAAGGAGACGTGAGAACTTACCTGTTTGACGACCCGTAGCCTTCTTATGGGCGGAATCAGCTGACACCCAGGTGACACCATCAATCCAATCCCAGGAAAAAGAAGTGAACTTAGTAGCCAGTTGCAAATGTAATTTGAGTTATTCCTGTGAGATAAACTCAAGGCTCCGGCGAGTGAATTGCACTCTCTCACGTACCAATGCGAGGCTGGCTCGTTTCTTGATCAAGAGTAAATCGAGCAAACGCATAGTTGTGACGACCACGGCGGACAGAGCCATCACACCGACGTCATCTCAGACGCCGTCGCAATCTGTTCCACTGCGCTACCGTGGCGCGGGGCGCGGACGGCGGAGGGAGCCCGCCGCGGGCGGAGGGTATTTAAATCAGCCGCCGCCGCGACCGAACCCAGTTCCCCCTGAGCAGCCATAGCGTACGGATCTCCGTGCCGGCACGTTCACAGGAGCTCAGTCCGTCAGTTCACCTGATGATGGCGACATGTTTGATCGCCGAAATATTGTGCCCGTTGGACACTATAGACCGGCAGTACACCCGTGGATATTTTGATTATCAAATACGCCGGGAGAAACTCAAGAATCAAAATAAATTCATACTAACTCTCTGTGAAATCTTCCCAAAAAGAATAGCTGAGGGATACTTTGATGCTTACACCACATGCTTCACGTGGTCAATTTGGTTTACACAAAGAGTGTAACTCCACAATAATTTTGATAATTAAAATAAATTACATCGAAACGCAATTTACAAAAGAAAAACCTCGAGCTGGTTACTATAAGCACGTGGTACTGTTCTCACAGAGTACACCACACGTGGGTTGAACATAAAGAAAAGTTGCTATATTAATAAAATATTGTCAAGACGAGACGTTATAATCTCACCCACATTCGCATTTAAGACTGATGATCTTAGTTAGAGTTACTGATCAACACGTGGTTCCTATTTACTCACAAAGTAGTGACAAAGCAACTACTGTAAGATATTCTGAACTTCACACTCGAATTACACTGCGTTGCAATTTAAGATGACATTAGATATTTTAGAGCTAAACCTGAAATAAAGGTGATTAAATTTTCAATTAGGCTGAACTTAAGAAATCCATTGTCCTACGGACTTAGCAGACACGCGCTTAGCCGGAGATCTTACCACTTCAGACGCTCGCTGCGGACAGGCTGACCTGGGCTCCTACCGAGCGTGCTTAACAGATACAAACGTAAGTGACCAGAGGGGCAGCTTCCTATACCGGCATGACAAGGGACGGACAGGACCATACTAAGAATAGAAATCTCTCTGCTTTTAGAAAGCGTAGCTACCTGTTCCGACGTTGGTCCTACTGTTCTCTAGCAGACAGGCTTGTCTGCTACCATCAAGCATGCAACTAGAAATACATTTGCTCATTCATCCTCTCACACAGAAGGGAAGGGGGATGACTGTATCTTATCATATACAGTATAGAAAAGAAAGCGGATGTAGGTTCTGTATGAGACTGTGTGACATGAATTACATATGAACTATGTTTTAAAGAGTAGTAGTGTGACAGATCGAACTTGTTTATGTGTAAAAGTAACACGTTTAACTGCTCATTCTCCTCCCAGATAGTCAAAACACCGATGTAAATTTAGAAGAGGAATTTATGCCGTAAATGACAACACGTTCAAATGGCTCCGAGCAGTATGGGACTTAACATCTATGGTCATCAGTCCCCTAGAACTTAGAACTACTTAAACCTAACTAACCTAAGGACATCACACAACACCCAGCCATCACGAGGCAGAGAAAATCCCTGACCCCGCCGGGAATCAAACCCGGGAACCCGGGCGTGGGAAGCGAAAACGCTACCGCACGACCACGAGATGCGGGCAAATGACAACAGATTTAAGAAATTAACATGAAAGGAATCCAACAGAGACCTTTCAAGCTAGAGCGGGAAGGCGGAGTTTTTATAAGCCTTTACACTGGAGCACAGTAGTCTTACGCGCTGATTCACTTATTCAGTTGATTATAGCGTACGGGACTCAGTAGACGATTCATTGTATTGCTGTGGTCCGCAGCTCGGGGTCTAGTGGCTGGCGTTGCTGCATCTGGATCACGGGTTCCTAGGTTCGATTCCCGGTGGGATTGGGGATTTACTCTGTGCGGGGACTGGGTGTTTGTGCTGTTCTCGTCATTTTATCATCATTCGTGAAAGTGGTTAGATTGGGCTGTATGAAGATTGGGACTTTGTACGGGCGCTAATAACCGCGCACTTGAGCGCCCCACAAACGAAACATCATCATCATGTATCTGTCTGATTAAGATCATTCTGCCTGTGAGCCTCGTAGTTGAACTTTGTGAAAAATTCTTGTTACTGGTGGCCACTGCAGTACACAATACACTAAGTTCTACACCAGAAGAATAGGAGTCTTCTGATGTTGCAACGAAGACTGGACGACAATTATCGCCGACTTCCGATTACGATGTATTGCACGACATCCTACGACGGTGGACCGCGTTGACTGCTTCGTTACCTGTGGTCACTTTCGCCGAATTCTGACGAGTAAGGCACCTGGCTGGCACGCCGCATAGCAGCGAGCGACGAGGCTACGTAGCATCGACACTCGCGAAATCTCACGTCGATGATGTCACCGCTACGATGCTAATATTCTGGTTGCACGCGTCTCACCCGTGTTCGCCGAAGGTCAAACATCATTAGGCTAAATAATTCATACTCAAGGCTTGATTTCCACATGTCATTTGTTTCCGTGATTTGTCGCAATTTTAATTTCAGTATAGTTTTAGGCACTTCTTGGCAAATTGAAACTGTGTTCCGAACCGGAACTCGAACCCCGAACCTGTACCTTTCGCACGCAAATCGTCTATCGACCGAACAATAGATGCAAAAAATCTCTATTTTATAAAATGCCTTTTAACCATCAGCTGTTTATTGTCCCATTAGTAATCTACCAGTTTCGGTTATTACCATCATCCAGGATGTAGGGTACAACAAAAACATGGTTCAAATGGCTCTCAGCACTATGGGACTTAACATCTATGGTCATCAGTCCCCTAGAACATATGACTACTTAACCCTAACTAACCTAAGGACATCACACAACACCCAGTCATCACGAGGCAGAGAAAATCACTGACCCCGCCGGGAATCGAACCCGGGAACCCGTGCGCGGGAAGCGAGAACGCTGCAGCAAGACCACGAGCTGCGGACAGGGTACAACAGATTAGTCAAAAACATCCCATATTCTTTTGAAGCTCAACCACATCGAAATTATCCACAATTGTGCAACGTGTTTGTCTTAGAATACTGACAGTCATATTTTATGTCTAGCATGCAGACGTCACAGGAGAAACAAGACGAAAAATTATTGGAAAAATCCCTTAGTAGTCAAGTTATATCAAA
This sequence comes from Schistocerca gregaria, assembly GCF_023897955.1. NCBI lineage: Eukaryota > Metazoa > Arthropoda > Insecta > Orthoptera > Acrididae > Schistocerca > Schistocerca gregaria. Next base: position 728,221,174 of record NC_064931.1, read on the forward strand.
GTTGTTGCATTTTTACTACATAGATAACATACTTACGGTAACATTACACAAAATCGCCGTCCGCCACCATAGCTTTCCGCTGGTACCTCTCTCCCGTGATGTCGAAAGTGAATAGTTCAGAAGGTTAAGCATTTGCACTAAAAAAACAAAGTCCAGGTCTGACTACGGTTTTAGTGTGCCAGCGCATTTGAAATAAGCGCACACTCCGTTGCAGAGTGAAGTTTTCGGCAATACTTCACAGGTGCGCAATGTTAATAAATAATTATTTTATGTTTTAATTCCAGAAAGCAACTTTCAACAAAGACAGGTGTCGGCACCCTTCTCGTACATACTGATCACATTGAATATCTTGTGGGGGCCATATGTCTCCAACTTAATTATCCCTTAATTTCTCCGCGAAAGAAATCACACAGAAGCTAAAGTCTGTTACAGTGGTACAACGTCGTTTTCTCCGTGGACTGCAGCCAACTGACGATGTTCTCACTTATGTAACAATCAGGAAATGGGACGAGCAGCTTCGAGAAGCCGGGAGTTTGCTTCTGATATCGGGCCACTACGCCAAGCACGCATTTCCGTACGTCCTCCCAGCGAAGCCCTTGTAAGTCAATCCAAAAAGCAAGTGTACTAGACACCATTTCGTGATCTACCAGAACTATGCCATCGTATTCGTAATGCTACTCTTGTAATGCTGCAAAACACTTGGACAGAAATGGAACACAGATTAAATGCTTGTCGTGTCACTAACGGTGCTCATATCGAACTGTACTAGGAGTGTAAGCCGCCCGAACTGGCCGAGCGGTTCTGGGCGCTACAGTCTGGAAACGCGCGACCTCGACGGTCGCAGTTTCGAATCCTGCCTAGGGCATGGATGTGTGTGATGTCCTTAGGTTTCAGTAGTTCTAAATTCTAGGGGACTGATGACCTCAGAAGTTGAGTCGCATAGTGCTCAGAGCAATTTGAACCATTTTAGGTGTGTAAAAAATATGTTAGCATACTTGTGGAAACATATCATCAATAAATATCTCAATTAGATGTCAAGTTATTACATATTATGTTATTATATGTTGCACTTGAACGCCGTGTACTTTAAAGGCGTTGAAGAAAAAGTTATAATTCAACAAAATTTTTGTTCTGATAGTAACACTGTTAGAAATTAGCAAGAAAAAAGAAACATGTACAGTTATTTAATGAAATAAACACATTGAAAAAATTCATGTACGTAGCATTCGTGTACGTAGCTACACAGAAGGGCTAATTTAAGTATAAAACTCAACATTATTGTAATTTAAGAAAAAACGACAATAGAATAAACGATTGCAGAGAAAGCTTGTACACATTCTGCAGTAATTTAAAAAAAGTAAAACAGTATAGATTTGTTTGTGGGAGACACCGAAGGACAGGTTCAGTCGCCTAATCGGGAAAGGTTTTTCCTATCCTTCGTGTGCACTGGCACCCTCCCTTCGTGACGTGTGCGAGTTGTGTATTTAAGTGTATCTAGTAAGTGTAGGTGACTACTCTGTGACTGTAATATGGTGACATGTTCGTGTTGCATGATGATAAGGGAAGAGAGAGGGTGAAACCTAGTGCCAGCACATAGCCTACTCCTCGGGTATACCATCAACGTCGCCGTCGAGGTTAACGTCTCCATTCGACGGACGGGTCACCATCAACAGAGACACATGCCATAAAAAAAAAACGGCTCTGAGCACTATGGGACTTAACTTCTAAGGTCATAGGTCCCCTAGAACTTAGAACTACGTAAACCTAACTAACCTAAGGACGTCACACACATCCATGCCCGAGGCAGGATTCGAACCTGCGACCGTAGCGGTCGCGCGCTTCCAGACTGTAGGGCCTAGAACCGCTCGGCCACACCGGCCGGTCATGCCATCACTTCATAAGAAATTGCGGAGAGGTTTGGAATTTAATCCAGGGCATTGGTGCAAAGTATGGTGATGCGGAACTTTACTAATCACACCCAACGATGCTTGACTTCGGTGATCTGACGCAAACCGGTGTATTCAACGAGGCAAGGCCGTTGACTGCAGTAGATGACTTTACGATCACACAATTCTGGCATTACCTGAGGACAGTGAAGCCAAGAAATGTTTACACAATGAAGTTCAAAAATGGCTCTGAGCACTATGGGACTCAACTTCTGTGGTCATCAGTCCCCTAGGGCTTAGAACTACTTAAACCTAACTAACCTATGGACATCACACACATCCATGCCCGAGGCAGGATTCAACCTGCGGCCGGAGCGGTCGTGCGGTTCCAGACTGTACCGCCCAGGACCGCTCGGCCACACTGGCCGGCTTATACGCCATACTACCGCCATTTGTATAAGTGCGTATCCCTGTATCATGACTTTAGTCACCTAAGTATACATATTCAACCAGAATGAAGACAACGAAAAAACTGATGTATTTTGAATTTTTAATTACGAAAAAGGTATAAATGTGGTTCACGCTGTCGAAAACGATTTTTAATGTTAGAGTGACAGTAGCTTCTGTAGCAGTGTCACTGTGCAAGGAACGAGAAAACTGATGTTTCCCCACTGTGTAAACGAGGTTTAACTGTTTAAATTGAAAAACGCTAACCGCAGCCGGCCGTTGTGACTGAGCGGTTCTAGGCGCTTCAGTCCGGAACCGCGCTGCTGCTACGGTCGCAGGTTCGAATCCTGCCTCGAGCATGGATGTCTGTGATGTCCTTAGGTTAGTTAGGTTTAAGTAGTTCTAAGTCTAGGGGACTGATGACCTCAGGTCCCACAGTGCTTAGGGCCATTTGAATCATTTGAGCTAACCGCATTACTGCTCCTATTTATAACTGGTTATTACGAAATGTAATTTCTTGTACGAGAAAGCGGTAGAATTTCTGTTACATTCGTTGCTTGTATCGTGACGAAAAACAATGGTTTCGCCATGCCCGGTCCTGGCCGCGGGCCGTGTATTGCGACCACACATAAAACACAAGCCAGTAGTGACAGGCAGAACGTTTATATACGTCAAGGTATGAGAAAACGGAGTAAAAGACAGTGGGAATTATGTTAAAGGTTACTGTTTATAGCAGACATGAGCTGCGCGTTGTAACGCGTTCGCTTCGCTCGAAGCGGAAAGTCAATGTGGAGCTGGACGTTTGGTCTCGGCCGTTCATCCTGTGAGCAGACACGTAGGCTCTCCTTCGGCAGGATCCGAGTAGGCACCAGGGGGAAGGGGTTAACTAGTTATGGGGAGCTCCAACGTTAGGCGGGCTATGGATCCCCTTAGGGAAATAGCACTGAAAAGAAAGCCAATGTGCACTCGGTCTGTCTGCCTTATGCGAGTTGTGGAGGAGGCCCTGCCTGTGGCCATCGAGCACACAGGGTGCAGTCATCTGTAAGCTGTGGCTGACGTGGGCAGTAATGGTGCCTGTTGCCTGGGCTCTGTGGCCATCCTCAGTTCGTGTGGCCAGTTGGCGGAAGTGGTGAAGACTTCTGGCATTGGCGCGGGGTACAAGCAGAGCTCACAACTTGCAGCATCGTTCCTAGAATTACTTGGCGTCCTTTAGTTTGGAGCCGAGTGCTGGCTCTCAACCATAGGCTCCGTCGATTCTGTGACGGTCTTGGCTGCAGATTTCTAGACCTGCGATGTGGGTGAAGAATTGTAGGACTCATCTTGGTAGGTCATGGGAACACCACACAAAGGCAGAGTACTTGCTGAGTGTTCATTGGGTTTTTCAGGCTAGGCGGTAGTTTCAGGGCCACTGATAAACGCTCGCCAGCCGATACGGTCCCTACAATGTAGGGACAATTCAACTGTCAAAATTTTAGTAGTAAATTGTCGAAGTATTCGTAACAAAGTTCCGGAATACACCGCTCTCCAGGAAAGACGTCGCGCGCAAATTATTCTCGGAACCTAGAGCTGGCTGAAATCCGAAGCAGAACGCTCTGAGATATGTAGCGATTCATGGAACGTATATCGAAAAGACAAATTAAACACAGTAGGAAGGGGAGTGTTCATTGCTGCCTACAAAAATATTGTGTCTATCGACGTTGAAATTCATTCTGATTGTGAAGTTATCTAGACACGAATTGCGAGCTTAACTGATATGTTTTCCGACCACCTGATTCCGCCTTAACAGCTGTAGAATCATTCAAGGAAAGTCTACACTCAATAGTGCAGAATACTCAGACCGAACAGCCGAGTGTGACTGGGACGTCTATGGATTCACTTCAAGTGGTACGGAGAGATAGATTTGTGAAGTACATTTGAACGCGTTTTCCGAAAAACTGCCTTTAACAATTAGTTCGATAGCCCACACACAATGGGAATAATTTAGACCTCGCAGCTACAAACAGGCCTGATCTTATCGAGAGTGTCAGTATAAAGGTAGGGATTACTGAGCATGATATCATAGCGACGACAGTTACTAAAATTAATAAAACTACTAGGAAGGCTTAGGGAGTATTTGTTCTGGAAAAAGCTGATAGACAATTGTTTGCACCCCACTTACAAGAAAACATGACCAACTACACCTGACATTTTAAGGAGAGAAACCACACGAGTAAGAGATCAGCGTCTGCAATCGATCCCTCTCGAAAATTTGGACCACAATTCTGAAAGTGTGCAGTTATGACCTTTTATAAGTACAGCTTTGGGGCTTTCGCGCACACCGTTTGTTTGTCACTCTCTGCCCCAACGCTGCCGCTTGATTCCCAAGGGTGAAGTACTGTTCGGTGTAGTAAGAAGTTTGTGAAATACTATTTTGGCACTGGTAACATGCTTCATTCAATGTGTCGAAGTGCGCGGTTTGTAATCTGTGGCTGGTGCCAGAAATTTATTTGCTTTGATCAAATGCAATGTAAATGGACGAAACGAGTTAGTGTCTCGCCACGCGTAATGGCCGAGCAGTCTTGGGCGCAATGTCACGTATTGCGTGGCCCCTCCTGCCGGAGGTTCGAGTCCTCACTCGGGCATGGGTGTGTGTGTTGTTCTTAGCATAAGCTAGTTTAAGTAGTGTGATAGGCTAGGGACTGATGACCTCAGCAGTTTGGTCCCTTAGAAATTCACACACATTAGAACATTTCAGTTAGTGTTTCATCAAAGAAGTAGCGTAGCGCTACTCAGTTATTAACATTGGTGATATGCATTATCTACTTTGGATTTTAAAGCTGGCACTGTTAAAAATAAAATACATTTGCAGGACATGCACTATAGTTCAACGCGATTGGCATGTTTAAAATCGAAAATCATTAACTTCATTTTATAATAATTCTTCAGTTCTTTAAGTTTATTCACCTCTATTTTGAGGCATATGTCAGTAAGAGAATATTGTTAAAATAGTGCTGAACGTGTATGTGAGTGAGATTTGCGTGATCCCGGCGAAGGTTCGAGTCCTCCCTCGGGCATGGATGTGTGTTTTTGTCCTTAGAATAATTTAGGTTAAGTAGTGTGTAAGCTCAGGGACTGATGACCTTAGCAGTTAAATCACATAAGATTTCACACACATTTGAACATTTTTTTGAGATTTGCGTATTACGTACTCATATTACTTACTATTTTTCGCATGAAATAACACGTGTTCTCGAACAAGATTTCAAAACCCGTTGGGCAGGTACGTCCACCTTCCTCCTCCTCTACCACAACCTTCAACATCCCGCGGATAGGAGGACTTTTGTTGCCACTCCAGTACTTCGCATTCTGGCATTAAGGCGGCTGCAGTGGGCCGGAACGAGTGATCAGCAACCCGTGCGCGCTAAGTTTAAAAGCTGTACTTTCGGAAAATCATACATCTGTACTATAAGAAATATGACCCAAAATTTTCGCGTTGGATCGATTGCTGGTCCTGATATGTTGCACGTGTGCTTTTTTCTCCTTAAAATACAAGATCAAGTTGGTGATGTTTCGTTGTTAGACAATGAATGGATACTTCTCGGTTTATCAGCCGAGTGGTGGCGTCGTCTTGTCGAAACGTTTTAATGAGTTTCGTACCCATCACTTCGCCAGGAGATGATGGATATGAAACTCATTGAAATGTTGGGATAAGACGACGCCACCACTCGGCTGATAATTCGAGAATAATTCATCAGTGGAATACGCCGAGAAAGACTGCAATCGCATATAATGAATGGATATTATTTAGTTCCAATACGCCAGACATAGAGGAATTATGGGCAAAGTTTAAACTGGTTGTTAATCGCTCTCAGGATACGTATGTGACACGTCAATAGATTAAGGTTGGAAAAGATCCTCTGTGGTTTATTAATCAGATTCGAAAAATGCTGAGGTTAGAGAGATTATTTGCATTCTCGATTCAAAAAAGAACTGCAAATGTCGACAGGAAAAAGTTAGTAGAACTTCATGCGTCCGAAAGAAGATCAATGCGCAAAACATACAAAAACTTCTACCGTGATACCTTGCCGAGAACCCGAGAAAATTCTGGTCATGTTGTTTTGTAGGGCGGGAAAGCACAGTCAAACTTCGACATTTTTCCAAAGAAAGTTCCGCACTGGCTGTATCAATGATTTTTATTAAACCTGCCACCGGTTTCGCACCACATATTGGTGCATCCTGAGGCAATATACGCTATTTATAACATGGAAACGTCGAACATTGCCCTGTAGCCACTCCCCACCATTCATGTCCAATTTACCGTCATCTGGTGAAAGCGCTAGTTAAAATTTAAAAATCATTTTTTAAAATTTTTTTTAAATGATGGGAGCGGCAATGACCGTGCAAGCTGAGAGGAGCCGCGCAGCAGCGGACACGGCCTGGTCATACGTAAAATCACTAAGCGAGTCGATGGTTTCTATCGTCACTCGTCGACCAGTTTGGTGTGGCAATAGAAGACAGCAAAAGGAAAGCTGAAGTTTTAAATTTCGCATTTGAGAAATTATTCACGCAAGGATATCGTACAAACACACCGTCGTTTGACTGCCGCATAGAATCATACTTGTAGAGGACATATAAATAGGCGTCCCTGGCGTAGAGAAGCAACTGAGAGACTTGAAAACAAAGAAGTCACCAGGTCCAGATGGAAACCAAGTTCGGTTTTACAGAGAATACCCTGTGGCCCTGGCCCCTAAGTTCGGCTGCATTATACGCAGTCTGTCGCCCAGGACAAAGTCCCAACCGACTGGAAAAAAACGACTGTATATCTGAAAGGTATGTTGGTTGGTTGGTTGGTTTTGGGGAAGGAGACCAGACAGCGTAGTCATCGGTCTCATCGGATTAGGGAAGGATGGGGAAGGAAGTCGGCCGTGCCCTTTCAGAGGAACCATCCCGACATGTGCCTGGAGTGATTTAGGGAAATCACGGAAAACCTAAATCGGGATGGCCGGACGCGGGATTGAACCGTCGTCCTGCCGAATGCGAGTCCAGTGTCTAACCACTGCGCCACTTCGCTCTGAAAGGTATGTATTTATAAATAAATAAAAAAATCAGAAATGTAAAAAGAACGAACCCGCATAATTACAGAGCAATATTCTTAACATCGATTTGAGGAAGACTTTTCGAACACATTCTAGGTTTGAATATAATAAATTTACTTGAGATAGAAAAGCTTCTGTCCACAAATCAGCGATGATTTAGAAAGCATCGCTAGTGTGAAGCTCAGTTTACCCTTTTCTCACATGATATCTTATAAACCATGGGGGACTGATAACTGCGCAGTTTACCCCCTTTAACTTCTATACCAAATAACCAACCAACAAACCACGGATTGAGAGCAACAGGGAGATTCCATAATCCTAGATTTTCGGAAAGAGTTTGACACGATGCCCTACTGCACACTGACGACGGAGGTGCGACCATACGGATTAGGTTCCATGATATGTGAGTGACTCGAAGATTTTTTAAGTAATACAACCGAGTACGTCGTCCTCGACGGGGAGTGTTGATCAGAGACGAGGGTATCGTCAGGAATGTCCCACGGAAGTGTGATAGTCCGCTCTTATTCTCTATAACTTATAAGTAAACGATATGGCGAACAGCAATTAAGGTGACATCCTCGAGTGACTGCAGGGGGATACAAGATGACTTAGACAGAATTTCTAGTTGGTTTGATGAATGGTAGCTTGTTATAAATGCAGAAAAATTAGTAATGTGATGCTTGACACAATCACAGTGATGAAATATGTAGGCGAAACGTTGTTGCAGGGAGATGTGAATTGGAATGAGCACGTCAGGTTGGTAGTCGAGAAGGCGAATGTTCGACTTCTTTTTATTGAGAGGATTTTGGGAAAGTGTAGCTCATCCATAAATAAACGGCTTATAGAATGCTAGTGTGTCTTGGAGGCAAGAAATCTCGGTGAGAATGAGACCTATATAGGAGCTACATTCTCAGCCAATGAAAATAAGTCCTTTTGTATGGGAAAAATATCCAACTCATTGTCCTAACCTATGGCTGTGACAACTTACACTACACTCTAAATGGATCGTGGAAAAATGAAATTTATTGCACAGTTCTACTAAAAGAAGGGAACAGTGGATTGGACACATCCTGAGGCATCAAGGAATGGTTAGTTTGGTAATGTAAGAAAAAAAAAATGGTTCAAATGGCTCTGAGCACTATGGGACTCAACATCTTAGGTCATAAGTCCCCTAGAACTTAGAACTACTTAAACCTAACTAACCTAAGGACATCACAAACATCCATGCCCGAGGCAGGATTCGAACCTGCGACCGTAGCAGTCCCGCAGTTCCGGACTACAGCGCCAGAACCGCACGGAATGTAAGAAAATGTGGGAGGTAAAACTTGTGCAGTGAGAACCAGGAATGAATACAGTAAGCAGAGTCAAATGTATGTAGGTTGCAGTAGTTATTCAGATGAAGAAGCACCTACAGGATAGGTTTACGCGGAGAGCTGCATCAAACCAGTCTTTGAGCAGACGCTACTTGGTGTCTCCATTTTAGACGATTTGCTTTCGACCTTGTTGTTCCAGTTTTCGTATTACCGAGGGATTAGTTCATTTGATTGTTCCGTCCAGTTCTGAGCACTAGAATTTAAGCCCGTCTCCGCTTTAGGCTGAGTTTGTTGTGCGTAGTCCTCCATCGCTCTGAAGAAGCTGTTTATTGATTTCAGAGTTTGGGTAACCAGTCGGATTCCGTGAAACGTCCCCTTAGAACAATTATACAAAACTGTGCTTAAACTGACACACAATATTTTTAGCGCAACGCAATCTGACTTTCAAAAATCCCTACAAAAGAATGGCCCTGACTAACATTAACCTATACGTTTCACATATCACTTACCTCACAAAAATCTTGGTTACTCGAACTGCTGCAATACAGCGAGCACCACTACTGCCAGCTAAATAAAAGATTCAAACTACGGAAGGCACTAACTACTGATAGGCATAGTTAGCAAATGAAAGATTTTAATAGAGAACAAACAATGTATTTACCTTAATAGTCATAATATATATAGCAGTTCATGACATTCATTCTTACAAATGTACTGTTTCTGATGTACACAACTCCAGATTATCCATTCTCAAAAATCCGCCATCTCACTTCCCCACATCCACCAGTGCTGGCGGCTCACCTCCAACTGCGCAACGCTACGCGCTGTTAACATCCAGCTGCCCAACACTACAATGGCGAGTATTACAACAATGCCAACCAGCCACTGACCGCACACAGCACAGCCAGTGATTTTCATACAGAGCGCTATGTGGCGTTACCAATAAAAAAACCTAAACAGCCTACTTACATCCGTGCAGAGGGTGTTGTAAGGACGTGGAAGATTTCAATTTCTTTGTAGACAAGGTAATGAATTAGCAAATCTATACTAGACAAAAAGAACGCGCGCTCGGTTTTCACTCTAGGGACCGTAGTTCAGTAACGATGTAAAAATGTTTATAGTATTTTTTTTTCCATACGTATTGTCGATAGAAAAGGAATGTTAAAAACGCAACTTGACAGCACTGTAATAGGACACAAGACATAGGCTTTCATTCTACAGACGATACCAATGTCACCCTTGTAGTGCAATGGGTGGAGTGTTGGGCTTCCATACGTGAAACTTAGGGTTCGATTTATTTTCATTTGCTGCTATTACCCTGGCTACAAATGCTTTAGGTATTATGGGGATGTAATTCACTAAAATGAACAGAACAACACATAGTAGTGTCCATGTACCAGTCTTTCGGCCTGTTTCACTGTCTTATTATGATCCACCGATCCTGGTTTGGGTTTGCTATGTTTTTCTAAATTATTGCGGGGAAATGGCGGGATAGTTTATTCCAATAGACAATGACACCTTCCACTTTCTTTGCCCGTTATTAACACTTTAAGCTTTGAAAGACGTTTTGTGGCATATACAACGTTGCCGTCCGCCTCTGTAACGCCACGTACAGCGCGGGTGACTGCTAATCAAAGGGGTCGGAGTTCGATTCCCGGCCGCGTTGGAGATTTTCTCCTCTCAGGGACTGGTTGTTGTGTTGTTCTTTCGTTCGTATCGTCTTCACTGACATTTCACTACTGAGACGCCTTTATGGACACGTAAAAAAAAAGGACGCTGCCGAGATTACTGTCCCAGATCTACACTCCTGGAAATGGAAAAAAGAACACATTGACACCGGTGTGTCAGACCCACCATACTTGCTCCGGACACTGCGAGAGGGCTGCACAAGCAATGATCACACGCACGGCACAGCGGACACACCAGGAACTGCGGTGTTGGCCGTCGAATGGCGCTAGCTGCGCAGCATTTGTGCACCGCCGCCGTCAGTGTCAGCCAGTTTGCCGTGGCATACGGAGCTCCATCGCAGTCTTTAACACTGGTAGCATGCCGCGACAGCGTGGACGTGAACCGTATGTGCAGTTGACGGACTTTGAGCGAGGGCATATAGTGGGCATGCGGGAGGCCGGGTGGATGTACCGCCGAATTGCTCAACACGTGGGGCGTGAGGTCTCCACAGTACATCGATGTTGTCGCCAGTGGTCGGCGGAAGGTGCACGTGCCCGTCGACCTGGGACTGGACCGCAGCAACGCACGGATGCACGCCAAGACTGTAGGATCCTACGCAGTGCCGTAGGGGACCGCACCGCCACTTCCCAGCAAATTAGGGACACTGTTGCTCCTGGGGTATCGGCGAGGACCATTCGCAACCGTCTCCATGAAGCTGGGCTACGGTCCCGCACACCGTTAGGCCGTCTTCCGCTCACGCCCCAACATCGTGCAGCCCGCCTCCAGTGGTGTCGCGACAGGCGTGAATGGAGGGACGAATGGAGACGTGTCGTCTTCAGCGATGAGATTCGCTTCTGCCTTGGTGCCAATGATGGTCGTATGCGTGTTTGGCGCCGTGCAGGTGAGCGCCACAATCAGGACTGCATACGACCGAGGCACACAGGGCCAACACCCGGCATCATGGTGTGGGGAGCGATCTCCTTCACCGGCCGTACACCTCTGGTGATCGTCGAGGGGACACTGAATAGTGCACGGTACATCCAAACTGTCATCGAACCCATCGTTCTACCATTCCTAGACCGGCAATTGAACTTGCTGTTCCAACAGGACAATGCACATCCGCATGTATCCTGTGCCACCCAACGTGCTCTAGAAGGTGTAAGTCAACTATCCTGGCCAGCAAGATCTCCGGATCTGTCCCCCATTGAGCATGTTTGGGACTGGATGAAGCGTCGTCTCACGCGGTCTGCATGTCCAGCACGAACGCTGGTCCAACTGAGGCGCCAGGTGGAAATGGCATGGCAAGCCGTTCCACAGGACTACATCCAGCATCTCTATGATCGTCTCCATGGGAGAATAGCAGCCTGCATTGCTGCGAAAGGTGGATATACACTGTACTAGTGCCGACATTGTGCATGCTCTGTTGCCTGTGTCTATGTGCCTGTGGTTCTGTCAGTGTGATCATGTGATGTATCTGACCCCAGGAATGTGTCAATAAAGTTTCCCCTTCCTGGGACAATGAATTCACGGTGTTCTTATTTCAATTTCCAGGAGTGTATTTCAAGGCGTCCGAAAATTCCGTGCTGCAAAAGAGTATTCAGGTCATGTTTTGTGGGATTATGCCGCATCGTTCGTCAAGAGACTACACTGTTGTCACAACGGATGTGCAGACACAATTGAAACAAAAATCTACATAATTAATGTGTCCCTTAATACCATGTTCTGTAGATCATCTACACGATTACTGTCGAAAATATGCAAAACGAGTCATTTGAAAGGCTACGTGTATATGCTATACTTGTGTGAATGGCTGATGTTGGTCATTTACAGATTAATAATACCACAGTGGCTTCAATTTAATAACAAGAAGACACACTGCTCATATTACTTGGCTGGTTGATTGATTTGGGGGACGGGACCAAACAGTGAGGTCATCGGTCCCATCGGATTAGACAAGGATGGGGAAGAAAGCCTAGTGTGCCCTTTCAAAGGAATAATCCCGACATTTGCCTCAGATTACTAATGAAACGTACGTACTTAAATTGAGCAACAAATTAAACATATTTCTCTTGTGCATATTCACACTACAAGTTTCACGTTACAAACTCGTCTCTGTAAATGAGGACGCGACAAACGCTCATGCCGTGGCCCTCGACACCGGATTCGACAATCTGTATTCTAGTGCTGACAGAAGTTTTTCAAAGACATTATTTAGCGGACGAGCAGATGAGAGGTGGTGGTATAATGTTTCTGTCACCTTTCCAGAATTTGCGGCTGTGCCGCCTCAGTCATACCGTTTATAGCGATCCGTGTATTGAATAGCAACGTTAAGTTTGCGGCTTCTTTGGTGCTATCCAAAAAGTGTGGGATATGTAGTGGCATCGGGTTTCACGTTCTGCCTTTCCTTTCACAATTATCAACAGCACAAACACCACACGCACTCATCACTATCAACGACGCTAAAAACTCACGCTCCCTAAAGGAAAGGTTCGCAACTGCTGCAAATAATTGAAGCCTTGCGGACTGATGCTGCAGAAGTCCTGGAGGATATCTCAGCCAACGATGTCAATATTGATTTAACTGAAAAAATCTTTTACGGGATAGATGGAGTTGTAGAGGAGAAATAACCTCAAGTTAAATTTCAAAATTACTTTAATAACTGTCGGAATCTTTATGTGATGTATGTAATAATCAAAAATATTTGTTGTTTTAAAATTGCGATTAATTATTTGCAATTAATTTCTCAAGAGACTCTATACTGGGTGAAGCTCACCCGTAATTCACTGCGCGTGGCCTTGCAAGCTAGCAATGTAATGAGATCTGTAATAAAATTTCGTCACGTGGTATATTTTCGGCAGAAGGAAAGAAAGTAAGAAAACTGGGACTTAAAACGTTACGAATCATGGCAAACCTAAATATGGATGGGTGGAAGAGGATTTGAAACGCCGTCTTGCCGAATGTGAATCCAGTCTCGTGCTCTGCATCATTTTGCTTGGTTTCTGTGCAGAAAATAGATGATCACAAAGATTTTAGGGTCTCTCAAGATGAATGTCGGCTTGGATAAACCGTGTTGCTCCACTGTAGGGAAACTACTCTTCTCCTCTTCACGCTGCGCTCTCGGTTCTCGTGTGACTCCTTTCGCATGTGTGTGTGTGTCTGTGTATCTGAGGCGGGCTGCGCTTGTACCTCCACTCTCGGAACGACGCTCCCCATGTGTGTGTGTGTCTGTGTATCTGAGGCGGGCTGCGCTTGTACCTCCACTCTCGGAACGACGCTCCCCATGTGTGTGTGTGTCTGTGTATCTGAGGCGGGCTGCGCTTGTACCTCCACTCTCGGAACGACGCTCCCCATGTGTGTGTGTGTCTGTGTATCTGAGGCGGGCTGCGCTTGTACCTCCACTCTCGGAACGACGCTCCCCATGTGTGTGTGTGTCTGTGTATCTGAGGCGGGCTGCGCTTGTACCTCCACTCTCGGAACGACGCTCCCCATGTGTGTGTGTGTCTGTGTATCTGAGGCGGGCTGCGCTTGTACCTCCACTCTCGGAACGACGCTCCCCATGTGTGTGTGTGTCTGTGTATCTGAGGCGGGCTGCGCTTGTACCTCCACTCTCGGAACGACGCTCCCCATGTGTGTGTGTGTCTGTGTATCTGAGGCGGGCTGCGCTTGTACCTCCACTCTCGGAACGACGCTCCCCATGTGTGTGTGTGTCTGTGTATCTGAGGCGGGCTGCGCTTGTACCTCCACTCTCGGAACGACGCTCCCCATGTGTGTGTGTGTCTGTGTATCTGAGGCGGGCTGCGCTTGTACCTCCACTCTCGGAACGACGCTCCCCATGTGTGTGTGTGTCTGTGTATCTGAGGCGGGCTGCGCTTGTACCTCCACTCTCGGAACGACGCTCCCCATGTGTGTGTGTGTCTGTGTATCTGAGGCGGGCTGCGCTTGTACCTCCACTCTCGGAACGACGCTCCCCATGTGTGTGTGTGTCTGTGTATCTGAGGCGGGCTGCGCTTGTACCTCCACTCTCGGAACGACGCTCCCCATGCCACCTATTCCAAGAATTTCCACTGTGTTGCGTCTCGTTCCGCTTCTTGGGGACTTGTAAGAAAACGTCCGCACGGTCTCGCTCCCGCCACCTTTGCGTTGAACCGGTGTCTCTTCCCCGATTCAGCGAACGCTGCCAACCTTTCTGTGAACTGGGCCTTCGCATGAACGCCGAAAAAGAGACGCAGTACTTCCACGAAAAAGCGGGTTCTCCCTGCGCTTTGAGCAGACTGTCACCAATACGCCGCAAGGGTCTTCATCAGGAATTCTTCGTACGAAGTGAAATTCTCAGATACCATCATGAATCGCACTGCTTCGTCCCTATCTAATGCCTGTCTACTAAAATCATTTCCAGGTGCTCCGCAATTCCTTTCTATCCTAAATACGTTTCTAGTGCGCGATAGAAAGATTTAGGGTTGGACTGCCGTCATCCTCTGTATCTCCCATACACCTGACACATTTGTGCAACATGAGCAAACGTTATGGATGCCCATATGATTACTTTTGGGGGCAGTTGCTAAGAAAAATCCTTGTCCATTCATGGCTTTAATACGCAAAATGCAGAAATTTGCTGAAATAACAGATACCACTTGGTAATCAGCAATTAAGTACCTAGTACCATACTTTGGGAGTTATCTAAAAAATTTCCGTTGTTGTATTCGACAGGATAAAATAAAAAAATGATGAAATGCTTTAGCTGATGATAAGAACTATAATATTAAGTAACAAGAAACGGCGTTTATAATTAATTAATATTTTGTGCCATATTTCTTTGGGCATATGGAAGCTACAAGTAAACTACAAATTTAAAGATGTAATGAAGGCGCCGGCCGCTGTGGCCGAGCGGTTCTAGGCGCTTCAGTCTGGAACCGCGCGACCGCTACGGTCGCAGGTTCGAGTGCTGCCTCGGGCAGGGATGTGCGTGATGTCCTTAGGTTAATTAGGTTTAAGCAGTTCTAAGTTCTAGGGGACTGATGACCTCAGATGTTAAGTGCCATAGTGCTCAAAGCCATTTGAACCATTTTTTTATGTAATCAAGTTTCGAGAACAATGTATTGGGAAATGACTATTATGCCAACGTACTAAGTACTTTTCTCAAAAAGTAAACTGACGATTTTGCTAGTTTTATTTATTGCTAAATCTTCCAAATCCATCTCTCATGCTCTCTGTCTGATTGGAGATAATGAATATATGACAGTAAAATTAATTACGCGAGCAGTCGAATCTGCAAGTAATGAAATCATAAATACCCAGGGAGAAATGTCGTTCTCGATAAGACAAATTCGATGGTACAGTTATTCCTTAGATGTGACAACAAATTAGCGAGTATATGTGTGTTTAATATTGAGATTTTCTTTTCTTGTGAGGGTTGGATATCTCACGACCTGGAATTTATACCTGTCTCTGTTACGGCGTAAAGTTAGCTCCGGCACGCCAGTCGGACAGGAAAGAGAACAGACGGCTGTGAGAAGAGGTCAGCCAATCGCACGCTGACCGACCTGCCTCCAGGATGACAATGCGACAGCAGCGGCCCCTACGTGAAGTTGACATAAGCGCTGCGCCCGACTAGTGACAGCCCACTTCGATAACACTTCGTTAGCCAACGCATCGTAGCCTCTTCGTTAGTTCTTTCAATGTAGCACAGACTATGTGTTTGTATATTCTGAAGCACACTGATTATTTTGTATGTCGCCCTTTGCTTGCGACACATCTATCAAAGTCAAGTATTGTATTCGTCTAGTTATAGAAAAACTCATTAATACGATTTGTGTTATTGTTTGTCTAGCGAACAGATTATGCAGGATTCCTGGACACAACACTCTCAATGGTGAAACGCTCTGCCAATATTCGTGTTAAACTAGTTGTGTATTGCACTTCAGTGGGTCTGAATGAAATACAGTGGTATCAAGGTCTTCATAGGACAGATTCATTTTTTTCTTACTGCTTCATAAAAAACTTGGCTATGCTGACTGCTAAGGGATGACGGGGAAAGCGTGGAGTCTCTCCTGCCTCTACCCTGTGAGTAAACGAGGACTGCGCTCTCGTTTAAATAATGGCCAAAAGAGTCAGCCTACAGGAAACGAACCCAGCGGTAAAGGACCGCGTGCCACGAAGGGTGCAGATTCACCACGAGGTGCGGAAACTCACAGGCGTCTATTGTCTATATAGGCCTAAGCGCTGTAGTGTGCGAATGAGACAGACAAGAACCCACGTCATAGGGAAACCCAGTAGAAGCCGTTTGTAGCCAAGGAGATGTGGCAGTTACCCAAGATCGTCCATAAAGGGAAACATTTATGAAAACTATTTAATTCTGTAGTAATGTAGGGAATGAAGCCACAGTAATTTTAATCTACCATCCTTCATAAATTTTCATGGTGATTCCAATAAAACTTGAATATTGATCATATCTATAATAGTTTAGGATTTACTGTCAAAGTGAAATTAACAAGTTTTGTAGCAAAAACATGAATGCTAAAATCTGAACGCTTTGGTCTATCTTAACGATCGACATTTCATATAGAAGCGCATCATTAAAATGGCAAAGATTGTAAATATCAACTCTTTAATTTCATTTGTTTAAAAGATATAGTAAATTTAAATTATCAGTATTTACAGTTAAGCATTAGATCATCATTGCCTCCACACAAAACAGATTGAACGATGGCAGCATGACACCTTAATGAGTCATTAGGTAATAGAATATTTGTTGTAAAATTTAGTGCATAATAATTACTTTTGTTCTTTATTTATTTAGCAGAAAGCACATTGGTGCAAGGCTACTGGTCGTTACATTCAAAGTTAAGTAGGAAATTGTATTAGTTTTATGTAAAAGAATTTAGCGATGGATATTATTGTTACTTTACTTAGAACGTGAAAATGGTCAAGCTTTGATTATTTAAATATGTTAAAATGCAAAATAATGTAGAAAAGCTGTAGCCAATCAGATGGACGGATTCAGACAGGGAACTGCCCTAGTCAGTTGAGCGAAGATGTTCGGCGCGCTGGAAACCGGGGCCGTGGACGGGCAGAGGTAGAGTGCTGGAGCAGACGCGAAAGCGGACAGTTCTGCTGGACCCACCAAACGGCACACTTCGGATGCAGACGCGAAAGCGAACAGTCGGTCTTTAGGCGGCTAGGAAGTGAAGCGACTTAGAAAATTTCGCGTTGTGTGGCATCGCGGGACTCGGTCTCTGAGCAGTGAGCAGCCGCGCGCCTGGTGCAAACTCTTAACTTTTCGCGTAGATAACTTGTATTTCGGGATGAGATTGTGAATGATCGAACTGCGTCAAATGGATATGCGCTCGAGTGAAACAGTAACTCTAAATACGACCACTTTCGTTATTAGTTTGCTTTCTGAATAAACATTATTCTAACCAAATCGCAACTGTGTGGCCTACATCATTTATGGGTTGCTATGTTAACTTTGTATTTCGCAAACTTGCCATCAGCCAGACAATTTAACCAAAGGGTCACAAGTGTCTAATTTAGGGCGTGTAATGCGACACGTGCAGTTCAACCCCTAGACCAGTTTCAGCCAAGACATTTCGTCGAACAGGAACCGCATGTAGGCCCGAACATCTTTGGGATGTTAGCTCGCCCCCCTAATCCCTACATTTACATCTACATACATTTGTCTGCAAGCTACCGCACGGCGCGTGGTGCAGGGTGCCCTCTATCACCACTAGTCACTGCCTTCCCTATTCCACTCCCAAACAGACCGAGGGAAAAACGACTGTCTGTAGGCCTCCTATGAGCCCTGATTTCTCGTACCTTATCTTCATGGTCCGAACTCTCAATGTGTGTTGGCTTCAGTGAATCGTTCTACGGTCAGTTTCAAATGCCAGTTCTCTACATTTTCTCCATAGTGTTCTTCGAAAAGAACGTTTCCTTCCCTCGAGGGATTCCCATTTGAGTTCCCGAAGCATCCTCGTAAAACTTACGTGTTGTTCGAACCTACCGGTAACAAACCTCTGAATCGCCTCGATGTCTTTCTTTAATATGGCATGGTACGGATCCCAAACACTAGAGCAGGACACAAGAATAGTTCGCCCTAGCGTCCTACATGCAGTCTCCTTTACAGATGAACTACACTTTCCTAAAATTCTCCTGATAACCCGATGTCGATCGTTCGCGTTCCCTACCACAGTCCTCACATGCTCGTTCCATTTCATATCGTTCTGCAACGTTACACCCAGATATTTAAAAGAAGTGACTGTGTCAAGCAGTACATTACTAATGCTGTATCCGAACATTACAGGTCTGTTTTTACTACTCTTGTACCCTCCTACAGTCACTCAACTTCGACACCTTGCCGTACACCACATCATCATCAGCAAACAACCTCAAATTGTTGCTCACGCTGTCCGTAAGATCATTTACGTATATAGAGGACAACAGCAGTTCTATCACACTTCCCTGATGGAATCCTGACGATACCCTCGTCTCAATCAAACACTCGTCGTTGAGAACAACATACTGGGTTCTGTAACTGAAGAATTCATATTTGTGAACCCATTCCATATGCTCGTACCTTCGCTAACAGCCTGCAGTGGGCACAGTGTCGAATGCTTTCTGGAAATCTGGACTGTGCCTGTTGCCCTTCATCCATAGTTCGCAGCATATCATATGAGAAAAGGACAAGCTGAGTTTCGCACGACCGCTGCTTTCTAAAACCATGCTGATTCGTGGACATAAGCTTCTTAGTTTCAAGAAAAATATTCGAAATGAGAATATGTTCAAGAATTCTGCAGGAAACCTGTGTTACGGATGTCGGTCTGTTATTTCACGGGACCGTTCTTTACCATTCTTTTATACGGGAATCACCTGCGCTTTTTTCCAGTGGCTCGGGACTTAGCGCTGGGCGAGAGATCCGCGATAAATGCAAACTAGGTAAAGGGCCAATGCCACAGAATACTCTTTGTAGAATCGAACTAGTTTTCCGTCAGGATCTGGTGATTTGTTTGGCTTCAACTCTTTCAATTGCTTCTCTAGGCTCCTGGCCAAGAGCTTATTATTATGTCGTCCAGACGGAAGTCTGTTCGATGGTCAAACGACGGTATGCTTGTACGATTCTCCTGCTTGAATAATTCCTTGAACCCAAAATTTGAAATTTCGGCTTTCGTTTTGCTATCAACTACCAACCAGACTGGTCAACAAGTGACTAGATGGAAGCTTTAGACCCTCTTAGCGATTTTTGATAGGATCAAAATTTTCTCGGGTTCTCTGCCAGATCTGTTGCTAAGATATGACGGTGGTAGGTGTTGTATGTTTCGCGCATAGCTCTTTTCACAGTCCCACGAATCTCTAATAACTTTGCTTGTCGTCATTTCCGCGTCCTCTTTTGAACTGAGAGTGCAACAGCCTCTGCTTCCTCAGCATTTTCCGAATTTCATTATTAGAGCATGGTGGGTCTTTTCTATCCTTAATCCACTTACTAGGCACATAATTCTCCAGACCACGATTTACAGTCTGCTTAAACTTTGCCCATAATTCCTCTACCTCCATCTTACTGAAATTAAGTGATGTCAGTTCACCGTCTAAGTGTGATGTTAACAACTGTTTATCTGCTTAGACTCTCTTAGCCTTCTTCGCTGATTTATTATCTTTCGCAACCGCAGTTGCTATAATGACGTCAAGATCAGTTAAAAAATGGTTCAAATGGCTCTGAGCACTTTGCGACTTAACTTCCGAGGTCATCAGTCGCCTAGAACTTAGAACTAATTAAACGTAACTAACCTAAGGACATCACACACATCCATGCTCGAGGCAGGATTCGAACCTGCTACCGTAGCGGTCGCTCGGTTCCTGACTGTAGCGCCTAGAACCGCACGACCACTCCGGCCGGCTCATGATCAGTAAGTAATCCCCGTTTCTATACTGACGTTGTGGATAAGGTCCGACCTGGTTGTAGCTACAAGGTGTAAGATATTTCCATTGCTTGTGGGCTGCCGAAGTAGGTGCTCAACACAGTTTTCAGAAAACGTGTTCAAAAGTACTTCGCACGAGTGTCTGTCTGCACCCTTCCGCAATGATTCCATAGACATACCAGTTTATACTCGGCAGTTTAAAGTCCCCTCCAACTAGAGCGTCCCTGGCAGACGTAAATTTGCAGCTCTCTTGTAACGCGATTTGCCTCTTGAGCTCCTCGTCTTCCCAACACATCCTTCGGTGGTGGACGCTTGTGTGTGTGCCTGCGCCATACCTGTCGAGACTCGACAGATTTAGTTTTTAGTGATTGCCAATTCGCTCCACGACGCCACTGTATGGTCCTCGTGCTGGCGTGCGCTGTGTTACATGCCCGCCATTTGTCTCCTTACAATTTATTGTCCGTTGTCTAACGCTGACACCACAGCAACACCTTTCTTCACCTTCTGTATTTCCGCTAACACTAGATCAATGTCGACCCGTCCATCCTGCTGCTTGTTTGCACTGTCGGCTCGTCAGTCCCCCTACATGTGTGCAAATGTGACTGTTATTTGTAACATACTACTCCTGGAGTTCTCTGCGTCATAAAACGTTTTCACGTTCACCCCACCAAAACTACAACAGAACTGTTACGTTGTGTCCCGTTGGTTGCATTTTGATTCTGATATCAGCAAAATAAAGAGTATATCGAACCCAAGTGCCTCATATCTCGACACCAATCATTCGATATCGAAAAGTACAACTGACGAACGAAATCAGCTTTGAGCAACTTCAAGTATTATTACCAAAAACGGCAATAATAAAATCTGATAGTTATGAACAACATCTGCCATCGACAATGACGCTTAAAACAAATGACAGATTATGAGTAATGACATAGAGAAACAAATAATCTCAATCTCAAAAAAGTAATCTAAGATTCTGTCCAAGTATCCAACATTTACTCTGTGCATACACTACAGTAAGTAAAAAAAAAAATACATAAAATATGAAATGGTTCAAATGGCTCTGAGCACTATGGGTCTTAACATCTGAGGTCATCAGCCCTTAGAACTTAGAACTACTTAAACCTAACTAACCTAAGGACATCACTCACATCCATGCTCGAGGTACGATTCGAACCTGCGACCGTAGCAGCCGCGCGGTTCCGTACTGAAGCGCCTAGAACCGCTCGGTCACCGCAGCCGGCAAAATATGAAATATCACAGAACACGTGGAAAGGTCCATGTCACGTTGTACATATACTAAAACAGATCTCGCGCCTTAACTTCGTGTGTTAGAAATAAATGGTAAGTGAAACGCACTTAATTTTTTGCACTGTTAAGAACTTGCCCTACAAAACAAGAACACGCTTTTAAAATAAAGCTGGTATTAATAATTACGTGTACTTAGAAAAATATGTCTGGTAAAAAAATCTGCCGTACTAAAGTAACTGCCCTATTCTTGGCACCAAAAGTGGTTAAATATAGGCGGCTAGTCATTTTATATAAATCTGCTGAAATGGTAAGGAAACTGATTATTGAAGGTTGTATTCACGTTTACCCCTGATTAACTGAGAATTGTTCAGGATCATTTCCCGGGAGGGCATCACTATGAGGAAAGGTTGTACAATTTTTGTGTTAATACACACATTTTTACTTACGCGTGCAGCGTCTGTTCTTTCTGACATATCCGAAAGAACAGACACCGCATATATAAATATGAACATGCACTGGTGTTCAAAATTAAAGCAACAAACAGGAATTTTTCATGGTTGCGTTTATTTTGCCAACAAACAGTATTAACAGTTGATATTGAAGTAGGAACAATGTAAAGAATACTGCAACATGCATAATGATAGACAAAAATGTTCTTCGTTTTTCTCCAACTTAACTGATTCGCACACACATTCTGACAACTGGTTAATGTGCTCAGTATGGCATGTGAGCACCTCTGGCACCAATACAGGCCCGACAACGAGGGGACATGCAGTGAATTATGTCATCAGTCTCATGTTGAGGCAATAATGCCCATTCTTCCTGCAGACCGGCTCACAAGTCTTGGAGAGTGGTTGGTGGATGCCGACGTGATGCATCCCGTCTCCCTAGTGCATCCCAGACATGCTCTATGGGATTCAAATAGGGAGAGCGAGCAGGCCACGCCTTGAGTGCAATATCTTCCGTTTGCAAAACGACATCAACCAGCCATGCTCTATGAGGTCGAGCATTATCGTCCATCAGTACGAAGTCTGGGCCCACAGCAACTCGCAACAACCACAAATGAGGTTCCAAGATCTCCTCACGCGAACTGACAGCAGTTAAATGTTGCTGATCCACCTGTACAGTTTCATGAAGAGGTGTGCGACTGTTCAGCATAATCCCTGTTCACAATATTAAGGATCCTCCTCGATATCGGTCTCTTTCCACAGTGTTTTAGTCCCGAAAGAATGTTCCACTTGCCCTCCAGATGCGAATCCACCGAGAATCACTCTCCAGACCAAATCGGGACTCGTCTGTGAAAAGAACATTGGCCCACCGTTCGACCGTCCAGGAGACGTGTTGAGGTACCACGCTAGACGTTGCCTTCTGTGAAGACACACGAGAGGTAAGTAGACAGCAGGTCTGCAACAATAAACGCCACTGTGACGAAGCCTTCTGTACACCGTTTGACTCGATACAACACGTCCAGGGGATGCTGCGAAGTCAGATGTCAGTTGCAGTGCACTAGTAAGGCGGTACCGTCGTGCCCTTACAGCCAAATAACGGTCCACTCTTTCTGACGTCACTCGTGGTCGGCCCCGTCCTGGTCTCCGGGATACAGTTTCAGCCTCTATAAACAACAGAACGATTCGCATTAAACCATCAGGCCACATCAGTTTGCGACTTCCTGCTTCCATTCTTCCTATGTCCCTCCTCAGCCGAGAGCCTGTAGGCGTCTTCTCTGTACCATACTCCACTGTCTGTGACTGTGTACACAGCGATTGTGGATGTGGGACTACCCTGCAAACACTACCCTCTTTGATAGGTGCCTTGACTTCATTGCTGGCGTGGCTGTCCGTTGATCGGAATGCCACCTTCCCTGCAGAACACGATCGTAAGGACATCTGTAGCCAGTTTGTATGACTATACCGTGAATTAGACACAGGATGGGTAAATAGCAGTTTGTTGCTTTAATTATGGACACCAGTGTATATGCGCCTTGACGATGAAATGATATCTTGTTTGCGGATGGAATCATTCGTGCGAACCCTTGCGGGACTCAGCTGAATAGCTGCGAGCAGACAGCGGATAATGGACGGAGGACATTATATCTGTAGTGTACGGCATGTCGGGACTTGGTGTGGTCCGATGGTCGGGGCTGTTAGGGCAGCCGTTCTAGAGAAGTGGAGCATCCGGCTTCGAGTCCTGCTCCATGTCTCTTTCCGTTTAAAATGTGACGAAAACATTCATGTAAACAACTGTAATTGTTAAAATTCCTTATGTAAAATTATAGAAGTTAATAAAAAACAGTCCGGCACAAGTTTTCACATGTCGCCGTTGCATTTAATGCAATGCCTGTACGCAATTGAACCCTCAAAATTTTTCTTTCACATATATTTTTCCTTTCGCTGATTCACAGGGACAATCAGTCTTCCGCTCGTGACTGGAAAAAGCCGCAAGTCGTTCTTGCCTCTATGAAGGGTCGGAGGACATGTTTGCCGACAGACTCACTTGAAGTCTGATTGTTATAGAATTATGGACCACATTTTGCACTTGTGTATGATTAAATTTTCAGATACTGAAAAACTCGTCTGTAGGAATCTGCGCAAACACTTTCCTTGTGAAACTCGGCACTTTCTATTCGTTTTCAGACGAATATGCCTGTGAATAATGGAGTCCAGGTTGATTCAGGGTTTCTCCAATCGCGGAGAGCCTTCCACACCGCCTAATAAGTTCAAATGGCTCTGAGCACTATGGGACTTAACTTCTCAGGTCAGCAGTCCCCTAGAACTTAGAACTACTTAAACCTAACTAACCTAAGGACATCACACACATCCATGCTCGAGGCAGGATTCGAACCTGCGACCGTAGCGGTCGCGCGGTTCCAGACTGTAGCGCCTAGAACCGCACGGCCACCGTGGCCGGCACCTAATAAGTATAAGAGCGTGCTGAAAAGCAATGCATTAAACTTTTTTCATCTGAAAACTCTTAATGCCTTTTTAAATGAAGCAAAAGTGATTAACATTCTAAACCTTTATTCTTCATGTCTACATATTTGCAGCCCTCTGCCGCTAGGGAGCTCCGAATTGTAGCTCGTAACATGACGGTGTGTAACGTAACTATGTCGGTGCTTGAGAAACAGCTTGCTGTAATCTAATTTCAAATTCGAAGAGCTCGTGCTCACTTGGAGCACCCTTTTCGTTAGTATGACAACGCCAGATGACACACGAGCGCTGCGACATCTGCAACAATCCGACGCCTTGTGTTCGCCGTCATCGATCATCCTCCACACTCGCGACCTGCTCCCGTTCCAGTTTCACCTGTTGCAAAAACTTAAATAGCACCTTCGAGAATTTCACCCTGATAGAGATGGAGTTGAGAAGTGATTACGTAGAGATGAACAATAAAGATATACAGTGTTACTATCGTTAATGTACACTCCTGGAAACTGAAATAAGAACACCATGAATTCATTGTCCCAGGAAGGGGAAACTTTATTGACACATTCCTGGGGTCAGATACATCACATGATCACACTGACAGAACCACAGGCACATAGACACAGGCAACAGAGCATGCACAATGTCAGCACTAGTACAGTGTATATCCACCTTTCGCAGCAATGCAGGCTGCTATTCTCCCATGGAGACGATCGTAGAGATGCTGGATGTAGTCCTGTGGAACGGCTTGCCATGCCATTTCCACCTGGCACCTCAGTTGGACCAGCGTTCGTGCTGGACGTGTAGGCCGCGTGACACGACGCTTCATCCAGTCCCAAACATGCTCAATGGGGGACAGATCCGGAGATCTTGCTGGCCAGGGTAGTTGACTTACACCTTCTAGAGAACGTTGGGTGGCACGGGATACATGCGGATGTGCATTGTCCTGTTGGAACAGCAAGTTCCCTTGCCGGTCTAGGAATGGTAGAACGATGACGGTTTGGATGTACCGTGCACTATTCAGTGTCCCCTCGACGATCACCAGAGGTGTACGGCCAGTGTAGGAGATCGCTCCTCACACCATGATGCCGGGTGTTGGCCCTGTGTGCCTTGGTCGTATGCAGTCCTGATTGTGGCACTCACCTGCACGGCGCCAAACACGCATACGACCATCATTGGCACCAAGGCAGAAGCGACTCTCATCGCTGAAGACGACACGTCTCCATTCGTCCCTCCATTCACGCCTGTCGCGACACCACTGGAGGCGGGCTGCACGATGTTGGGGCGTGAGCGGAAGACGGCCTAACGGTGTGCGGGACCTTAGCCCAGCTTCATGGAGACGGTTGCGAATGGTCCTCGCCGATACCCCAGGAGCAACAGTGTCCCTGATTTGCTGGGAAGTGGCGGTGCGGTCTCCTACGGCACTGCGTAGGATCCTACGGTCATGGCGTGCATCCGTGCGTCGCTGCAGTCCGGTCCCTGGTCGACGGGCACGTGCACCTTCCGCCGACCACTGGCGACAACATCGATGTACTGTGGAGACCTCACGCCCCACGTGTTGAGCAATTCGGCGGTACGTCCACCCGGCCTCCCGCATGCCCACTATTCGCCCTCGCTCAAAGTCCGTCAACTGCACATACGGTTCACGTCCACGCTGTCGCGGCAAGCTACCAGTGTTAAAGACTACGATGGAGCTCCGTATGCCACGGTAAACTGGCTGACACTGACGGCGGCGGTGCACAAATGCTGCGCAGCTAGCGCCATTCGACGGCCAACACCGCGGTTCCTGGTGTGTCTGCTGTGCCGTGCGTGTGATCATTGCTTGTACAGCCCTCTCGCAATGTCCGGAGCAAGTATGGTGGGTCTGACACACCGGTGTCAATGTGTTCTTTTTTCCATTTCCAGGAGTGTATTTAAAAGGTTTTAAGAGTTCTCACATAAAAAATCCGGAGGCGTTATTTTTCAGGGGCCCTCGAAAATACGCTCTTATTGGGACATGTATACAATGTGATTAAAGTCTACATACGAAACAGAAACCAGTACGTCGTACGTAACTGAGGGACAACAATAGTATCGACAGTAGCCTCCAGTGTACTGCGAGGAAGTGCGATGCTAGCGTTACTGTTCCTGATATTCCTGCTAGCGTTGAGTTTCACCTCAAAGAATTTCACTCCTTAAATATACATGGAATATTTTTGTTCCTAACGAACAGTGATGAGGGGTTCATGAAACGAAGACCAACAAATTTTTCGTAATAACATTGATCACTGACATACAGAAATCTCCCGTAGATTCACTCATATTTCAAGTTTCGCACCCTCTTCCGCGGTTCTGCTCCCGGTTCGATGTCCACTGATGGTTCGTGGCGTTGTAGAGATTTGTACGGATACTTCAGCAGCGACGTCGGCCGTTCTATCGCATGTGTCGTTCTTCTTCTTCTTTTTAAATGTTAAACTGTGGGCACCATGCACCCAGAATTTTTCCAATGCGGGAAGGCGCAGCTGCGCCTCCAACAGCGGCAACAAGAAACGGTTACCCGTCAATCAAAGCGTCGTAATCCCCGCTCACGACGTTTTTCGGATTCTCGGCATCGCTTCCCTTGCGCTCCTGTTTCCGCTCAATGAGCAAGCAAGCGGTCATGTCTTGATTGCCACCTGCTGTATACTCGACAGGACTGCCCGCACGTAGATAGTGTGTGCGGGGTATGCCGCAAAATAGGCCATCTGGCAACAGTTTGTGACAGTGTGCGAGTGTCGGGGCGGTCACCAAAGGCCCCATAGCTTTGCCTGGTCTCCGACGCCCCAGATGCCTCACCCTAGTGTCTTCTACTGACGTTGTTAGTGGATGGGTCGAATTTCAGGTTGATTGCCCGACATGTTAATAGCAGCGATGCCACCAGTCGACGATGTTGGCAGGAATGGGTGAATAGTGGCTGAACAGAGCGTCAAGAAAGAAGCGGTCCACTAAGGGAGAGGACAGAACGTGAGGACCGGGCGATCGTCAAGGGGCACTCAGAACCCCGGGTTCATCATTGTCATCGATCCGACGCGCAACTGGTGCTTTAACGAGAACAAGAACCATTGGTTGGTTGGTTGGTTTCGGGAAGGAGACCAGACAGCGTGGTCTTCGGTCTCATCGGATTAGGGAAGGATGGGGAATGAAGTCGGCCGTGCCCTTTCAGAGGTACCATCCCGGCATTTGCCTGGAGTGATTTAGGAAAATCACGGAAAACCTAAATCAGGATGGCCGGACGCGGGATTGAACCGTCGTCCTCCCGAATACGAGTCCAGTGTCTAACCACTGCGCCACCTCGCTCGGTCAAGAACCATTAATAAGCGGTTCACAGAAAGGGGATTGAGCTCACAGAGCCCTTGCGCCCTCTAATATTGACTTCCCTACACCAACAAGCTCACTTGCAGTGGTGTTGGAGACATTCTGCCTCGAATCTCATTCACTGGGGTAGAACTGCCTTCAGTGATGAGTCCCGCTTCGAACTGAGTCCCGACGACCAGCAAAGACGTGCCTGCAGATGCCGCGGACGGCGCTGGGACACCAACCAAAATCTAGTTTACACGACGACATTGGGTTGCGCCACTCGTTGCGTGGAATGAGTTGCACGCAAATGGTTTCATATTTGGCTGTAGAAACGGCGAAACCAGTGTAAACTTTAGTTTCGTCGTTTTGTAGGTCCCTGAGTCGTGTCTGAAATGAAAGTTTTGACAGCTGCACGTCGCACGAGATGTGATGGAGTTAAAGTTTGTTGTGTGGAATCAGTGCATAAAAAAGTCCGCAGCTCGTGGTCTTGCGGTAGCGTTCTCGATTCCCGCGCACGGGGTCCCGGGTTCGATTCCCGGCGGGGTCAGGGTTTCTCTGCCTCGTGGAGACTGGGTGTTCTGTGTTCTTCATCACCATTTCATCATCATTGACTCGCAAGTCGCCGAAGTGGCGTCAACTAAAAAGGACTTGCAATACGGCGGCCGAACTTCCCCGGAAGGGGCGCTCCCGGCTAACAATGTCATACGATCATTTCATTTCAGTGCATAAGAAAAAAAAATAAGAAACGTATTTCGATTTGTGACTGAATGAAGAAAAGACGTTAGCTCGGTTGCTCAGCATCCTTGCTGAAATAATTTATAATGAAAGACCCTAGAAGTTCTTTTAATTATCTTAGAATGTCACCAGAACAGTTCACATTTCTTCTAAACAGAGTTAATTACTCGATAAGGAATAAAAGTACTGTAATGAATGAAGCACCATCGCCAGAACTGAAATTATACATCTAATTGCATGCATTACAATCGAGAACACTCGGAATGCTATAAAATACGGTTTTAGTTGGTGATGACGTTATTTCATTAACATCAATAATTATTAACATTAATAGTAATAATTATTAACATTAGCAACTATAATTATTCGAAGCAGGCCGCATTAAGAAGAGAATGGTTTGCAGACTACTCTCTTGAAGACAGATCTGTACAGTGGCAATATTTCAAAATTCTAACATATGTGAATGGGGAGCACTGCAGTGACTTTTTAAACAGATGAATATTGAATAAAGAATGCAGCTTCTTGAATTTGTATAGCCTTCCCCCCTGTCAACAATGTTCCTTAACAAAGAGTTGGCCAACTCGAACGATGGGATTTTAGTCTTGTAGACGAGAGCATTGCCACAGCTAGCTAGAATTACTCTTGCTTCTATTTTTCTTAATTCAGTTGTATATGTGCTCCTAACTCAATAAATTTTGCCCTGCAGCTCAGATATTGTCAAACCATCTATGTTATGATCGCACATGACAGTCTCAGCGGCAGAAATATGTTGCTTATTTTTGTAATCAGCATCACTCAAATCCCACAAACACCTATGCAAAGCATAGATATCGGAAATGCGAACATTATTCTCCGGTCCCCACTTCATATTTCCGTTTTTCTACACTCTAAAATCACACATAACCTCAAAACTCATGCAACTAGTGTCGCCAAAGTTGGAACACGCCGAAAGTGTTTAGTTTCACCAGTGAGTTGCGCAAAAGCGTGGCGCGCATGCGCATTGGCCGGTAGCGCAGTTGCCTGCAACCCAGTCTCTTCGTGTAAACAAGGCTTAACTGTCGCCCGCCTTACTGCCCGACATCTAGGAGTGATGCTCTGGGGTACCATTTATTGTCACAGCAGAACCCTTTTGGTTGTCATCCGCTGAACCCTTACAGCACAACGGTACATAGACGATATTCTATGCACTATTTTGTTACCGTTCATGGCATGCCATCCTGGTCTCACATTTCATCAAGATAATACCCGCCCACACATGGCGAGAGTTTCTATTGCTTGTTTTTGTGCATGCCAACCATTTCGGGATTCCGACGATTTAACAGATTGAACATAATTTCGCACGATATCCTGCAGGAGGAGATCCAACAAGTTTATCAATCAGCGCCAAGCCGAGGAACTGCATGCTTGAGGCCCGGAGGTGGACCAACACGTTACTGTCTTGCTCAGTTTGTAAATCTCTTTCATTCGAATAAATCATTCAATTTTTCTGAAATTGTTATCATTTATTTGTCTGTACATGTATATCACATCTACTCATTTCCGTCCCATCCGGATAATTCCCTCGTGCCAGCCAGAGTGGCCGAGCGGTTCTAGGCGCAACAGTCTGGAACCGCGCGACCGATACGGTGTCAGGTTCGAATCCTGCCTCGGGTATGGATGTGTGTGATGTCCTTAGGTTAGTTAAGTTTAAGTAGTTCTAAGTTCTAGGGACTGATGACCTCAGAAGGTAAGTCCCATAGTGCTCAGAGCCATTTGAACCATATGAATTCCCTCATGTGCGTCTTTTTGGTTTGTTTCTTAGAGTGTCTTTAACATACTAGTTCAGTACCCAGTGTTGCCCAGGTATGTTTTCATTCCAATCTTCTATTAGTCCATCTCCTCGTTCTCCTCGTTCCCTCTCTCTCTGTCCATCTCCTCCATCCTTCCCTCTCTGTCCTCCCCTCTCTTCACCCCATCTCTCCCTCCACCTCCTCCGTACCCCATTCTTTGTCCATCTGCTCCTTCCCTGCTCAATGCCCACCTGCTGCTTCCCCCTCTGTCAATCTCCTCTTTCCCCCTCTGTCCATATCCTGCAGCCCCTCTAATTACGCCTCCTCCTCCCCTCTCTCCCTTTCCATATCCTCCTGCTCCTCTCCCTGTCCATCTCCTTCTCCCCCTCTCACGATTCATGTCATCTTCCTCTACTGTGTGTCCATTTCCTCCTCTTTCCTTTCTTTCTCCATATCCTCCTCTTCCATCTCTGTGTCGATTTCCTCTACTTCCCTTTCTCTGTCCATTTTGTCCTTCTCCTCTCTGTCCATTTCATCCTTCTCGCTTCTGTTCCTCTTACTACCTCTGTCCATCTCCTCCTCTTTCTTTACTCCATAAATCCACTCCTCTCCCCTCTCTCAGTCCATTTTCCCCTCCCCTCTCTCTGTACATTTCCACCTACCCCTACCTGTGTCCATATCCTCCTTTCCCCCCTCTGTCTGTCCATCTCCTCCTCACCCCTTCTTTCTCCACGTTCCCAACTCAACCCCAACTTGAGACTGGTGGTTCTTATCTTCACAGTATTTCTTAACAGATCGGAACTACACTACTGGTCATTTAAATTGTTGCACCACGAAAATGACGTGCTACAGAAGCGAAATTTAACCAACAAGAAGAAGATGCTGTGATATACAAATGATTAGCTTCTCAGAGCATTCACACAAGGTTGGTGCCAGTGGCGACGCCTACAACGTACTGACATGAGGAAAGTTTCCATCCAATTTCTCATACACAAACAGCAGCTAACTGGCGTTGCCTGGTGAAACGTTGTCGTGATGCCTCGTGTAAGGAGGACAAATGCGTACCATCACGTTTCCGACTTTGATAACGGTCAGATTGTAGCCTATCGCTATTGCGGTTTATCCTATTGCGACATTGCTGCTCGCATTGGTCGAGATCCAATGACTGTTAGCAGAATATGGAATCGGTGGGTTCAGGAGGGTAATACGGAACGCCGTGCTGGATCCCAATAGCCTCGTATTACTAGCAGTCGAGATGACAGGCATCTTATCCGCATGGCTGTAACGGATCGTGCAGCCCTGTCTCGATCCCTGAGTCAACAGATGGGGACGTTTGCAAGACAACAACCATCTGCACGAACAGTTCGACAACGTTTGCAGCAGCATGGACTATCAGCTCGGAGACCATAGCTGCGGTTACCCTTGACGCTGAATCACAGACAGGAGCGCCTGCGATGGTGTACTCAACGACAAACCTGAGTGCACGAACGGCAAAACGACATTTTTTCGGATGAATCCAGCATCATAATGGTCGCGTCCGTGTTTAACGACATCGTGGTGAACGCACATTGGAAGCGTGTATTAGTCATCGCCATTCTGGCGTATCCCCCTGCATGATGGTACGGGGTGTCATTGGTTACACGACTCGGTCACCTCTTGTTCGCATTGACGGCACTTTGAACAGTGGACGTTACATTTGAAATGTGTTACGACCCGTGACTCTACCCTTCATTCGACCCCTGCGAAACCCTACATTTCAGCAGGATAATGCACGACCGCATGTTGCAGGTCCTGTAAGGGCCTTTCTGGATACAGTTCGACTTCTGCCCTGGCCAGCACATTCTCCAGATCTCTCACCAATTGAAAACGTCTGGTTAATGGTGGCCGAGCAACTGGCTCGT
The DNA here is from genome assembly GCF_023897955.1 of Schistocerca gregaria. Classification (NCBI taxonomy): domain Eukaryota; kingdom Metazoa; phylum Arthropoda; class Insecta; order Orthoptera; family Acrididae; genus Schistocerca; species Schistocerca gregaria. Next base: position 728,253,366 of record NC_064931.1, read on the forward strand.
CACAATAGGCTAGTCCTGCTCTTGGTGAACTGTGGTATCGTTTTGAAGCTGCATGGGCAGCTGTACCTGTGCACGCCCATCCAAGCTCTGTTTGACTCAATGTCCAGGCGTATCAAGGCCGTTATTACGGCCAGAGATTGTTGTTCTGGATACTGATTTCTCATGATCTATGCTCCCAAATTGCGTGAAAATGTAATCACATGTCAGTTCTAGTATAATATATTTGTCCAATGAATACCCGTTTATCATCTGCATTTCTTCTTGGTGTAGCAATTTTAATGGCCAGTAGAGTAATATGTGTACCAAATTTGATTGAAATCGTTCAAGGAGTTTAGGATGTTCTTATCACCCGTGGCTTTGCCTGTGTACACACAATTCAAGTATGTTTCACATATATTTAACACATTTTATGCGTATTTTCATACATATTCCAGCTTCATCTCTAGCGAATTTCACCCTGCATTTTCATTTTCACGCAGTTCAGTGTTTCTGACGTCGCATCTTCTGAATTATGTCGTATCATGACACAATTTTCCAGGCACAACCAGTGGTACCTGTGAGTGGCATGTTTGTTGCGAACAGAGTTAGTAGAAAAAAGTAATAAATGAAAACGCAATGCATGATGCGGCGGTTTTTCAATCATCTCTGTGTTTGGTTCAAATGGCTCTGAGCACTATGCGACTTAACTTCTGAGGTCATCAGTCGCCTAGAACTTAGAACTAATTAAACCTAACTAACGTAAGGGCAGTACACACATTCATGCCCGAGGCAGGATTCGAACCTGGGCGATCGCTCGGTTCTAGACTGTAGAGCCTAGAACCGCAAGGCCACTCCGGCCGGCCATCTCTATGTTTATGACGTTAGATTTCCTGAAATATGTGCCGTGCAATGTTGTATTTTTCTAGATTCATTCAGCCGTATAATGTCTGCGAAATATGTTGTGAACAGAGTTAGTAGCAAAGAAGTAATAAATTTAAACGTCATGCATGACCAGACAGTTTTACACGGCTCTCAGCGTGTATGACGTCATATCTCCTGAACTATCTGTCGCACAATGATATACTGTTGCTGCGGTATTGAGAGGTACATGTAAATTCTGTCTACAAAATATGTCGCGAATATGGTTGATAGTAAAGAAATAATAAATTGAAACGTGATGCTTCATGCGACAGTTTTACTGGATGAATACTGAAAATGTAGTAAGTGATAAACTTTTCTCGTTTCGTCATTTTGTGAGCAGAGTTTCTTAAAGGTTTGAAATTATGTGTCACTAAGTGCTCTCATTCTCAAATACTGGGTGAATGAATTATAGGAATTCGCGAGTCACGTGCTACTGCGCCTTTTCACTCCCAGTCCCGTTCCTTTAATAAGTAGGTGGCTCTTATCCTCACAGCGATAACATGCCTTGCGTATTAATGAAAATCTCAGTGTCGTTTTTCCTTTGTTTTAATTATTGTTCTCACAAAACAGAACATTGACTTGAAGATTATGACAGCATGTCGTTACCAGGCGACGATTCATTCGTCGTTGGTGTCGCCATGGTTTGATGTCCATTCTGCGCCGTATATAAGAGTATTAGCTGTGACAACTAGGCAAGAGATGTACTGCGACATGTGGCTAATGGCTGTGATTAACACTGGAGGTCATCGCTTAACCGCACAAAGTCTTACGCATTTTCTCGGCAACTGTTGAGGTGCTCTACATCAACTTAGCAATGACGTGTCTCTCATAAATCCTTACATCAGCATGTTTCCCCTGAAGCCTAGAGCTAAGCTATCATTCTAAGTGGATCTCTCCTCTAGCGTTTTGCTAAAATATTTCAGTAAGTCCTTCCATTTGTTTACCCAAATGGGGTTCTTCGCCTTGTGAATCGAATTACGGGGCGTGTTTTTCAAGTAAGGTCCGTTTTGTTGCAGACACTAGTAGTTCGCGAGCATACCGCAACGAGCGCGTGCGTCGTGTACCGGCATGCCTCGGAAACATCTGTGCTCAATTTCAACTCTGTAGCTAGCCTGTATGGTTCTGTTCTATGCTTTCAAAATGTTTAAGACTATCAACTCGTCCACCGCGTGTGAGGTTCGCTCAGTGATAAGGTTTTTGTCAGCAAGGAACCTGTCTGCTGCAGAAATTCATCGACAGATTTGCGAAGTGTACGGTGATACTGTTATGAGTGAAAGCAAAGTGCGTAAGTGGGTACGAGAATTCAAAATGGCCGTGACAACGTCCATGATGAGGACCACTCCAGTCGCCCTCCTTTGATTACAGACAATTTGGTGGCTTCAGTTGAAGCGAGGATTCGTGAGAACAGGCACTTCATAATAACAGGTCTCTCAAACGAATTTCCTGACGTGTCGAGATCAGTGCTGTACAACATTGTTTGTGAACACCTAAAGTTTAAGAAACTGTGTTCCTCTTGGGTTCCAAAACACCTAACAGAGAACCACAAAAACCAAATATTTGAGTGTGTGATGAAGTTCTTGTCTGTTTATCATGAAGAATGTGACGGCTTCTTGAGTCAGATTGTAACTGGAGGCGAAACATGAGTTGCGCATATTACGCCCAAATCGAAGCAACAGAGTGTTGAATGGAGATACACACACATGCCTGTAAAGGTGAAGGCCAAACAGTCTCTGTCCCAGCGCATAATCATGGCGTTGGTGTTTTGGGATAGGCATGTTGTTTTGTAGGTCGACATCATGCAATGAGGAACCACTATCAATGCAGAAGCATACTGCCAAATCCTGAGAAAGCTACATAGAGCGATTCAGAACAAAAGAGGCGGCATGCTGACAAAGGGAATTGTCCTTCTCCATGACAATGCAAGACCTCACACTGCAGGTCAAACCCGCGATTTATTGGACAGTTTTGGCTGGGAAGTTTTAGATCACCCACCCTACAGTCCTGATCTTGCGCCGAGTGATTACCACCTGTTCCTCCACCTCAGACAACACGTCAGTGGCAACCGTTACAATGATGAAGACGACGTGAAAACGGAGCAGGTGGGAAGTTTTTATGAAGAGGGTATTTTAAAATTGGTTGACACGTATGATACGTATTTGAACAAACTTGGCAACTATACCGAAAAATAGAGTGATGTATGTACTTTCTGAAAATAAATTTACTTTTTTGGAATAACCTTTCGCCGGCTGCGGTGGTCTCGCGGTTCTAGGCGCGCAGTCCGGAACAGTGCGACTGCTACGGTCGCAGGTTCGAATCCTACCTCGGGCATGGATGTGTGTGATGTCCTTAGGTTAGTTAGGTTTAAGTAGTTCCAAGTTCTAGGGGACTAATGACCACAGCAGTTGAGTCCAATAGTGCTCAGAGCCATTTGAACCATTTGAATAACCTTTCATTGTGTACTTAGGTTCAAACGGACCTTACTTAAAAAACACGCCTCATATTTCATAAAAACTTTTGTTGTACTTTGTGATATTTTCTTTTCCCATACTAAAAGACAGCCAAACTCACACAGGAAGTTCCTCTGCAGCCAGCTGCGGTGGCCGAGCGGTTCTAGTCGCTTCAGTCTGGGACCGTGCGACTGCTTCGGTCGCAGGTTCGAATCCTGCCTCGGGCATGGATGTGTGTGATGTCCTTAGGTTAGTTAGGTTTAAGTAGTTCTAAGTTCTAGGGGACTGATGACCTCTGATGTTAAGTCCCATACTGGTCGGAGCCATTTGAACCATTTTGAAGTTCCTCTCTAGAGCATTCCAGTATTATCTCTAGATACGTTTAGTTTCAGTGATATCTGTAAGCTCCATGTTATGCTGCGCTGTCCCTTTGCCAGCTTGGTTCTCCCAGCTCGTCTATTGTGCAAGTATCTGTGAGCATCTGCCTCATCCGATCAGACAGTGGTACTACTTCAATTATTCATATCACTTGACATACGTTCGTCTCAGAAATCACTCTTCACCGAACAATGGACATGACATTAAAGTATTCAGTTTATCTTCTTGTAACACATAATGATGCACTACTATTCATTTTCCTAAACTGCAATATTCTAGAGACGCAAATATCTGGAGTATATAATGTTTCTAAGAGACAATATACATTTTTTTGATTTTCTTGTATAAATAAGCTTCTGTAAAGTTTGGAAGGTAGGAGACGAGGTGCTGGCGGAAGTAAAGCTGAGGGGACAGGGCGCAAGTCGTGCTTCGGTAGCTCAGTTGGTAGAGCACTTTCCCGCGAAAGGCAAAGGTCCCGAGTTCGAGTCTCGGTCCAGCATACAGTTTTAATCTGCCAGGAAGTTTCATATCAGCGCACACTCCGCTGCAGAGTGAAAATCTCATTCTGGAAACATCCCCTAGGCTATGCGTAAGCCATGTCTCCGCAGTATCCTTACTTTCAGGAGTGCTAGTTCTGCAAGGTTCGCAGGAGAGCTTCTGTAAAGTTTGGAAGGTAGGAGACGAGGTACTGGCAGAAGTAAAGCTGTGAGGAGGGGGTGCGAGTCGAGCTTGGGTAGCTCAGTTGGTAGAGCACTTGCCCACGAAAGGCAAAGTCCCGAGTTCGAGTCTCAGTCCGGCACACAGTTTTAATCTGTCAGGAAGTTTCATCTTCTTCCTGTCGGCTAAATTTCGCGTATGTAGCACGTCATCTTGATGGTGTAGCAATTTTAATGGCGAGTAGTGTAGTAACTGCGGAAGCATCGCAGACATGCTCACCCAACTCGAGTGGCAGGCAATGCAACAGAGGCGTTCTGCATCACTGTCTGGTCTACAGTTAAAGATGAATAAAACAATGTTCCTATTTATACGGTTCGATGAACCCTCTGCCAGGCACTTAAATGCGATTTGCAGAGTATCCATGCAGATGTAGATGTAGATTTCGTGAAAGGACTGTGAACCTAAAATAAGAGATGATTACCTGACTTTGTCTCTAATACGGAGACGAGCGACAGATTTTTTTATTCACCCACATCGCACAAAAGTACACAACTATTAGTAGTTCAGCAAAATTAAATCGCCATCTTCAGATTATCGGCATAGAAAATATTTTACCGGGCCAATGTATTTCGTCCACTGCTCACATTAACTGGACACAACTTCATGCATATAAAGGCACAATTATGCAAAATTCTAATGTCAAACCAACATGAGATGTATACAGATTCAGTAAACATACCTAATAGGAAGACATTCCATGGTACCATCTCTCGTCACACAATAAGAGAATAGCTGTGCGAGTAGTGCAAAATACCTAGAAGTAAAATACATAAGACGCGTATAGAAGTATGTCATGTTCTCTCCTTGGTGACGTCTACTAGGAAACTGTTATGAGCTAATCAACAGAATATCCGTACATCGTGTTTTGAAACGCCACCAGATGGCAGGAAATTGAAACAGAAGATCATGTCTTAGAAATACACTGATGAGCCAAAAAACGGGTAACCTGCCTTATATCGCGTAGCATCCCTGTGAGCACGCATAAGTGCTGCAACACGACGTGGCGTGCACTCGACTAATGTCTGAAATAGTTCTGGAGGGAACTGACACCACGAATCCTGCAGGGCTGTCCATAAATCCGTAAGAGTGCGATGGGGTGGAGATATCTTCTGAATAGCACATTGCAAGGCATCCCAGATACGCTCAATAATGTTCGTGTCTGATGAGATTGGTAGACAGCGAAAGTGTTTAAACTCAAGAAGAGTATTCCTGGAGTCACTCTGTAGCAATTCTGCACGTGTGGGATGTCGCATTGTCGCATTTCCCAAGTCCGTCGGAATGTACAATGGACTTGAATGGACGCAAATGACCAGACAGGGTGCTTGCGTACGTGTCACCTGTCAGAGTCGTATCTATACGTAGCAGGGGTCCGATATTACTCCAACTGCACACGCCCCACAAGATTGCAGAGCCTTCAACACTTTGAACAGTCGCATGCTGACATGCAGGGTCCACGGATTCATGTGGTTGTCTCCATAGATGTACATGTCCATCCACTCGATACAATTTGAAATGAGACTCGTCCGCCCAGGCAACATGTTTCCAGTTATCAACAGTCCAGCAGTCCAGTGGCGGTGTTGACGAGCGCAGGCGAGGCGTAAAGGCTTGTGTCGTTCAGTCATCAAGGGTACACGAGTGAGCCTGCGGCCCCGAAAACCCATATCGACGATGTTTCGTTGACGGTTCGCACGCTGACACTTGTTGATGGCCCAGCACTGAAATCTGCAGCGATTTGCGGAGGAGTTGCACTTATGTCACGTTGAACGATTTTCTTCAGTCGTCATTGGTCCTGTTCTTGCAGGATCTTTTTCGACCGCGGCGCTGTCGGAGATTTTATGTTTTACCGGATTCCTGATTTACGGTACACTCGTGAAATGGTCGTATCGGAAAATCCCCACTTCATGGCTACCTCAGAGATGCTGTGTCCCATTCCTCGAGCGCCGAGTATAACACCACGTTCAAAATCACTTAAATCTTGAAACATGCCATTGTAGCAGCAGTAACCGATCTAACAACTGCGCCAGACACTTGTTGTCTTATATAGGCGTTGCCGACCGCAGCGCTGTATTGTGTCTGTTTACATATATCTGTATTTGACTACGCATACTTATACCAGTTTCTTTGGCGCTTCAGTGTACAATGTAAAGAATTTTACACACATTTTTATACACATTTGAATCCATAAAAGTAAAAGGATTATAAACCTGGTTTTCCAAATGTATTCCGCAAAAGATTAGTACAAAAATATTATTACTGTATCTTTTATCAGTTCAAAATGGTTCAAATGGCTCTGAGCACTATGGGACTTAACATCTGTGGTCATCAGTCCCCTAGAACCTAGAACTACTTAAACCTAACTAACCTAAGGACATCACGCACATCCATGCCCGAGGCAGGATCCGAATCTACGACTGTAGCAGTCGCGCGACTCCAGACTGAGCGCCTAGAACCGCGAGACCACCGCGGCCGGCTCTTTTATCTGTGTTACGGTCATAGTTACCAGACACATAAATTGCTAAACTATTAACGCTACAACAATAAATTTCGCGGAAACTGATAATCATTGTGTATTTTTGTGCCATCTGGGCCAGTAAACTTCTGTAATAAGGAGAGCAACCCTGTTTAAAATTAGAGAAATTCGAGGTAAGACGGAGGCTACCTAGCATTTGTTCTTCCTGCAATCCATACGCGACTGGAACAAGGTGGGGGTGGTTGGTGCAGTGGTTTACAAAATAAGTTCCCTACCGTCCGTAGCTTGGCTTGTGGAATATAGATGTTTGTGCCTTCTCCAAGAAAGTGAAGGGACGTAGAGTGTCTCGTCCACGAACTCGGTATCCCGGAAAGGAGCCCACTCGGTAGAACTAACAGATTGCGTCGTCCACACGCCTGGTGGGTGTTTTTGCCGACTGCGTCTGGTCAGCTGCTGGGCGTCGTGGCTTTAATGGCGACAGGTGGGATCGCCATACAGCCAGGCGTCCAAAGCGCCAGTGGAGAGGGGAACTGACGGTCTCGGCTTACGTGTAGGCTTCGGCCACCCGCCCACTGCCGAGGCACAGCGAGGTGTATCGGGAACGGCGCGCCCGCGGTGAGCAAGCCTGCTGGACGTGGACACCGTAAACTGGATGTCGCCATACTCGGCCTCCTCCGTGGTTGGTGTGAATCTTACATGGGAAACTCCCCATAGCACTCTCCTCAGATTTAGTGGTAAGTTGGCCTATTTGATAGCCCGTCAAAAACTGAACATAGATCAAACATCAAAACAGGAAGAAGGTGGAAAAAATAAGCCAAATTGAAACAATGAATGGTCCATATTTAATGTGTGCAACATCGAGGAACGCCCGTCGTGTCGTTGTTGTGTGGATATGGTGTTAGAGCCGCGCGGGATTAGCCGAGCGGTCTCAGGCGCTGCAGTCATAGACAGAGCAGCTGGTCACGGCGGAGGTTCGAGTCCTCCATCGGGCATAGGTATGTGTGTGTTTGTCCTTAGGATAATTTAGGTTAAGTAGTGTGTAAGCTTAGGGCCTGATGACCTTAGCAGTTAAGTCACATAAGATTTCACACACATTTGTACCATTTTTTTTTGTACCATGTTGTTAGAGTGAGGATGGGGAGACTTGGGTTCAAAACTCCCTTGACACCAATATATATACAAAATTACGAACTGTCAGCCTGGACACTGACGTGTCTGTTCGCTGTATTCAGATTTGTGCGTGTGTCATGGCGTAATGTCAGTTTGGTTGGTTGGTTGATTCGGGAGAGGGGACCAAACAGTGAGGCCATCGGTCCCATCGGATTAGGAAAGGATGCGAAAGGAAGTCAGCCGTGCCTTTTCAGAGGAACCGGCCTGGTAATTACCTGAAGCGATTTAGGGAAATCGCGGGGAACCTTAATCAGGATGCCCGGACACGGGTTTGAACCGTCTTCCTCCCGAATGCGAGTCCAGTGCTCTAACCACTGCACCACCTCGATCGGTAATGTCAGTTTGGAACAACGAAGCTTAACGAAGACACCTCTAGATGTACGTAGCTCCTATTTGCTCTACACAAGTAACACATGTTACGACTCTTGCGTACTGTTTCGGAAGTATTGACTGTTGAATTCATTCGTTGTAACATAGTTCACACCCGCTTATTTGTTTCTTTCATTTCTGTGAGAAGTCTATGAGGCATTTCGCTTGATCTCACTATCCGTCACAGAATATGAGTCATGTGGTAGGAATATCCAGCGTGACAATAATTGAACTATAAGAAAAAACAAAACGTAAATTTGTTACGAACTACGGCGTAAACGCACTATATTCAACATGTTAATGACACGACAGATATTCGGATATATGTTGGATACGAGTGCCATCATTAGTGATGATGTGGCACAGACGAGTAGCGAAATTGCTGTCGATGGCGTCCTGAATGGCTGTTTTCAGCTCAGCAATGGTTTTAGAGTTAGTGCTGTACATCTTGTCTGTAATAAAGTCCCACAAAAAGAGTCACACGTCCAGAGAATATGGTGACCAACCGAGGTCCATGCCAGTAGCCTCTGGGTACGGCAGAGCCAGAATGCGGTCCCCAAAGTGCTCCTCCAGGACATCAAACACTCTCCAGTTTCGAAAGGGTCGAGCAGCGTCTTGCATGAACCACATCTTGCCGAAATCAGGGTCACTTTGGATAATGGGGATGAAATCATCTTCCAAAACTTTCACGTACCGTTCGGTAGTCACCGTGCCGTCAAGGAATATCACACCGATTGTTCATGACTGGACATCGCACACCACACAGTCACCCGTTGAGGGTGAAGAGACTTGTCGATCGCAAAATGCGTATTCCCAGTCCCGCAAATGGCGCACTTTCTCTTACTGGTGAAATCCAAATGATAATGGGCTTCGTCGCCAATTCCCATCATGCCCCGCCGCCAACCGTGAAGTTTGAACGTTCTAACACAAACCGTTCAGAAATTATGACGATTTTATTCCGAATGTTCAATAATTGTCACACTGTATTACTATCGCTAGTAAATGTGATGAATAGTGAGAGCGGGCAAGATACTGCATAGGCCTGTCACAGAAATGAAAACAACAAATAAACTGGTGTGAATTATGTTACAAACGAACGGAACTCTTTTAAGAGCAAAAAATGGCTCTGAGCACTATGGGACTTAACGTCTATGGTCATCAGTCGGAACTCTTTTAAGAATCGCCACATGCGGTACCTGTATAGAACAAGTAGGAGGCATGTTGTTAGAAATGACCTATTTAATGCAACTATCCTTCATAAGAATATAACACAATGCGAACAAATATTTAAGACAGAATAGTAGTAGTTATACTTTACTTATGTCGAAAACTCCACATAATTTTTGTCGGAATGTTGTTGGCTTGTATTCACGAAATGCTGTAGAGTATATGCAGCATTTAAATGATTGTCATATAACCACATGGTGTAAAGCACCATACACACACCAAAAAGTTCTTGCCTCATGGGAAACGTACACAAAGACTGAGGCATCACAGATACAATTTGTCGAAGAAATTCACTCTCAGAGATATTGCAACATATACATTGATTTTACAGCAGAAAAGTCTGTGAGAAAAAACATTAGATTATATCCATTTAACATTCAATGAGCTTTAATTTGAAAAAAACCAACAGATGTAGCAACCAGTTTGTTAGGAAATGTTATGATATTCATGGCGGGTCTCTAGCCGGAATATGTCATCTGGACACAATATTTCGGCCGCCCACCTGGCCGTCATCTTCAGGTGAGTAAGCCGTCGCACTAACTCGTCGGAAACTGGCAGAAAACCTAAAGAGACTCTGGTCATACATAAAGCAAACCAGTAGCAAGACGCAATCAATGCCTTCAATGCTCGATAACAACGATGAAGTCACTGATGATAGTGCCACTAAAGCAGGTTTATTAAACACTGTTTTCCGAAACTTCTTCACCAAAGAATACAAAGTAAATATTCCTGAACTCCAATCAAGAACAACTACCAAGATGAGAAACACAGAAGTAGATATCCTCGGTGTAGCAAAGCAGCTTAAATCACTTAATAAAAACATGGCCCCCGGTCCAAATTGTATACCAGTCAGGTTCCTTTCTGAGTATGCTGATGCAGTAGCTCCATATTTAGCAATTATATACAAGCGCTAGCTATTAGAAAGATCCGTATCTGGAAAATTGCTCAAGTCACACCAAGACCCAAAAAGGAAAGTGGGAGTAATCCGCTGAATTACAGGCCCATATCACTAACGTCGATTTGCAGTAGGATTTTGGAATATATACTGTATTCGAACATTTTGAAGTACCTCGAAGAAAACGATTTATTGACACATAGTCAGCGCGGATTCAGAAAATATCGTTCTTGTGAAACACAACTAATTCTTTATACTCATGAAGTAATGAGTGCTATCGAGAGGAGATGCCAAATTGGGTTCCACATTTTTAGATATTCAGAGGGCTTTCGACACCGTTCCTCACAAGCGTCTTCTAACCAAACTGCGTGCCTATGGAATATCACCTCAGATGTGCAACTGGATTCGCGATTTCCTGTCAGAAAGGGTACAAGTCCGTAGTAATAGACGGAAAATCATCGAGTAAAACAGAAGTAATATCCGGCGTTCCCCAAGAAAGTGTTACAGGCCCTCTGTTGTTCCTGATCTACACTGCTGGAAATGGAAAAAAGAACACATTGACACCGGTGTGTCAGACCCACCATACTTGCTCCGGACACTGCGAGAGGGCTGCACAAGCAATGATCACACGCACGGCACAGCGGACACACCAGGAACTGCGGTGTTGGCCGTCGAATGGCGCTAGCTGCGCAGCATTTGTGCACCGCCGCCGTCAGTGTCAGCCAGTTTACTGTGGCATACGGAGCTCCATCGCAGTCTTTAACACTGGTAGCATGCCGCGACAGCGTGGACGTGAACCGTATGCGCAGTTGACGGAGTTTGAGCGAGGGCGTATAGTGGGCATGCGGGAGGCCGGGTGGACGTACCGCCGAATTGCTCGACACGTGGGGCGTGAGGTCTCCACAGTACATCGATGTTGTCGCCAGTGGTCGGCGGAAGGTGCACGTGCCCGTCGACCTGGGACCGGACCGCAGCGACGCACGGATGCACACCAAGACCGTAGGATCCTACGCAGTGCCGTAGGGGACCGCACCGCCACTTCCCAGCAAATTAGGGACACTGTTGCTCCTGGGGTATCGGCGAGGACCATTCGCAACCGTCTCCATGAAGCTGGGCTACGGTCCCGCACACCGTTAGGCCGTCTTCCGCTCACGCCCCAACATCGTGCAGCCCGCCTCCAGTGGTGTCGCGACAGGCGTGAATGGAGGGACGAATGGAGACGTGTCGTCTTCAGCGATGAGAGTCGCTTCTGCCTTGCTGCCAATGATGGTCGTATGCGTGTTTGGCGTCGTGTAGGTGAGCGCCACAATCAGGACTGCATACGACCGAGGCACACAGGGCCAACACCCAGCATCATGGTGTGGGGAGCGATCTCCTACACTGGCCGTACACCTCTGGTGATCGTCGAGGGGGCACTGAATAGTGCACGGTACATCCAAACCGTCATCGAACCCATCGTTCTACCATTCCTAGACCGGCAAGGGAACTTGCTGTTCCAACAGGACAATGCCCGTCCGCATGTATCCCGTGCCACCCAACGTTCTCTAGAAGGTGTAAGTCAACTACCCTGGCCAGCAAGATCTCCGGATCTGTACCCCATTGAGCATGTTTGGGACTGGATGAAGCGTCGTCTCACGCGGTCTGCACGTCCAGCACGAACGCTGGTTCAACTGAGGCGCCAGGTGGAAATGGCATGGCAAGCCGTTCCACAGGACTACATCCAGCATCTCTATGATCGTCTCCATGGGAAAATAGTAGCCTGCATTGCTGCGAAAGGTGGATATACACCGTACTAGTGCCGACATTGTGCATGCTCTGTTGCCTGTGTCTATGTGCCTGTGGTTCTGTCAGTGTGATCATGTGATGTATCTGACCCCAGGAATGTGTCAATAAAGTTTCCCCTTCCTGGGACAATGAATTCACGGTGTTCTTATTTCAATTTCCAGGAGTGTATATTAACGACATAGGAGACAATCTGAGTAGCCCTCTTAGATTGTTTGCAGGTGATACTGTCATTTACCGTCTTGTAAAGTCATCAGATGCACAAAACGAATTGCAAAACGATTTAGATAAGATATCTGTATGGTGCGAAAAGTGGCAATTGACCCTGAATAAAGAAAAGTGTTAAGTTATTCACATGAGTACTGAAAGATATCCGCTAAAATTCCATTACCCAATAAGTCACACAAATATGAAGGCTGTAAATTCAACTAAATACTTCCTGAATTCCAATGAAGAACAACTACCAAGATGAGAAACATAGCAATAGATGTCCTTCGTGTCGCAAAGCAGCTTAAATCACTTAATAAAAGCAAGGCTTCCGGTCCAAATTGTATACCATTCAGGTTGCTCTCAGAGTACGCTGATACAATAGCTCCACATTTAGCAATTATATACAACCGCTCGGTCACAGGAAGATCCGTACCTAAAGACTGGAAAATTGTTCAAGTCACACCAGTACCCAAAAAGAGAAGTAGGAGTAATCCGCTGAATTACAGGCCCATATCACTAACGTCGATTTGCAGTAGGGTTTTGGAATATATACCGTATTCGAATATTTTGAAGTACCTCGAAAAAAACGATTTATTGACGCATAGTCAGCGCAGATTCAGAAAATATCGTTCTTGCGAAACACAACTAGCTCTTTATACTCATGAGTGATATCGACATGGGATGTCAAATTGATTCCACATTTTTAGATTTCCAGAAGGCTTTCGACACCGTTCCTCACAAGCGTCTTCTAACCAAACTGTGTGCCTATGGAATATCGCCGCAGTTGTGCGACTGGATTCGTGATTTCCTGTCATAAAGGTCACAGTTCGTAGTAATAGACGTAAAGTCATCGAGTAAAACAGAAGTAATATGCGGCGTTCCCTGAGGAAATGTTCTTGATCTATACTAACGACATAGGAGTAGACCTCAGTAGCCGTCTTGGATTGTTTGCAGATGATGCTGTCATTTACCGTCTTGTAAAGCCATCAGATGGACAAAAAGAATTGCAAAATGATTTAGATGAGATATCTGCATGGTGCGAAAAGTAGCAATTGAACCTAAACACAAGTGTGAAGTTAGTCACAATGAGTGCTAAAGATCCGCTGAAGTTCGATTACGCGTTAAGTCACACGAATCTGAAGGCTGTAAATTCAGCTAAATACTTAGGGATTACAATTACAAATACCGTAAACTGGAACGGTCACATAGATAATGTTGTGTGCGATTCATTGGTAGAACACTTAGAAGGTGCAACAGGTCTACTAAAGAGACTGCTTATACCATGTTTGTCCGTCCTATTCTGGAGTATTGCTGTGTGGTGTGCGATCTGCATTATGTTGGACTGGCGGATGACATCGAAAAAGTACAAAGAAGGGCAGCTCGTTTTGTATTATCGCGAAGTAGGGGAGATAGTGCCACTGACATGATGCTTGAATTGGAGTGGCAATCATTAAAAAAAAGACGTTTTTCGATGCGATGGGCTCTTGTCATGAAATTTCAATCCCCAGTTTTCTCCTCCGATTGCGAAAACATTCTGTTGGCACCCACCTACAGAGGGATAATTAATCATCATGATAAAATAAGAGAAAGCAGGGCTCGCACAGAAAAATTTAAGTGCACGTCTTTCCCGTGCGCCGTTCGAGAGTGGAACGGAAGAGAGACAGCTTGAAGGTGGTTCATTGAACCCTCTGCCAGGCCCTTTATTGTGAATACCAGAGTAATCACGTAGATGTAGAACTAAAATTAAACCCGCCACGGCGGCTCCTTTACACAGTGATCGTAGGTCCACCGCACGTGCGCGAACGTAACTGCCCTCTAGCGCAAGGCACAACAGCGCACTGGTAATGAAAACTAGCGGAAACGATAAATCGATATGAAACACTGTTGACAGCTTTTGATGACCGAAACAAAGACCTTTGTTTCTTAATGTCAAACAAAACAGCGTCCCAACTCTTACTTAAAGGATACCCCTTATCTCTGTTTAGATAGCCAGATTTAACTGCTTCTTTCTCTACACAGTCCCAATGCCACGAAGTTAGGGCAACAACTTGTGTCTCATAGTACAAAATTTGATGTCCTTCAGTAAGACAATATATCTCCACTGAGGATTTTTCTGGCTGAAATAAACGCGTATGGCGATGATGCTCCCCGCATTGAGCCTGCACCGTGCGAATCGTTTGTTTAGTATAGGTTTTCCTTCAATGGCATGGAATCTTGTAAACCCCGAGCTTTCTCAAATCCAAATCATCCTTCACGGATCCCAACAGAGCTCTGGTATTAACTGGCGGACGCAATACACTTTTAATATCAAATTTCTTTAAAATATCAAACCTTCAATGTATCACACTCTCTACGTCATTGTTCCAAAGTCTCTTAGATTCAAGTCATGAATGTAAGAGACTATGGTATAAGGACGCATGATGTGTGACATATGGAAGTTTCGGTCGGTCCGGGAGGCATGCATGGTCAGCCTAATTGGTTAAGGTGATTGCTCACGATATGCGCAAAATCTAGGTTCGAGTCCCACTCCAACACAAATTTTCATGTATCACTAATAGGTAGTATATCTACAAGTAATACATCCGATGTCAATATATTCGCGCTCGGCGAATTTATTTTGAACTAAATGTCGATCGTTAACGATGTTTCTTCTTTCAGACATGCATATAAGATTAGATTAGTTTTTCGTTCCATACATACGTGTTGAGGAGATCCTCGTGGATGTGGAACATGTCACTTTTTTTTAAGCTGAAATAACAATACTAATAGTATGAATACATACAATACATCATTTGTTTCTATTAAAAAATTCGTCAATCGAGTAGGAGTTGGCCACTAGTCTTTCAGGCTCCTTTTAAACTGATCTTTATTTGTAACTAAATTTTTTATGTTTGCTGGCAAATTATTGAAGATGAGTGTTCCTGAGTAGTGGACCCTTTTTTGAACTAAAGTAAGTGCTTTTAAGTCCTTGTGCAGATCAGTTTTGTTCCTGGTATTGTATGTATAAACTGAGCTGTTTGTTGGAAAAAGAGATATATTATTTAGGACAAATTTCATTAAGGAGTAAATATACTGAGGGGCAGTAGTTAGTATACCCAGTTCTTTGAAGAGGTTTCTACAAGACGTCCGTGAGTTTACTCCACAAATAATACGTATTACACGCTTTTGGACTCTAAAAACTTTTGTTTGACTTGAAGAGTTACCCCAAAATATTATACCATATGACATTATGGAATGAAAGTAGGCAAAGTATGCAAGCTTTTTCACTTTTATGTCGCCTATGTTTGCTAACAATCGAATTGCAATTACAGATTTGTTAAGGCGTTTCTGCAGTTCTGTGGTGTGCTCCTCCCAACTGAATTTATTATCAAGTTGTAATCCCAGGAATTTAAGACTGTCAACCTCTTCTATCTGCTCTTCTTCGTACTTTATGCATATGCTCGGTGGAAACCTCTTACAGGTTCTGAATTGCATATAGTGAGTCTTTTCGTAGTTTAATGTTAGTGAGTTGGCTTTAAACCAATTATTAATATCCATGAAAATATCATTAGGAGATCTTTCTAGAGCTACACTCGACATACTATTTATTGCAATACTTGTGTCATCTGCAAACAAACCGAACTCTGCTTCTGGCAGTGTAACTGATGAGAGATCATTAATGTACACAAGAAAAAGCAATGGCCCTAAGATGGATCCTTGTGGGACACCACAGGTAATTTCTTCCCATTCTGATGATGACTGATGACTTAATTCACTAGTCCCTTGCACTGACACCCTTTGTTTCCTGTTAGTGAGGTATGACTTGAACCATTTTGTAGCACTGCCCGTGACACCATAGAATTCTAATTTATTTAAAAGGATGTTGTGGTTTACACAATGGAATGCCTTTGACAAATCACAGAAAATACCTGCTGCTTGTAACTTGTTATTTAATGAATTAAGTACATTTTCACTGTAGGTGTAAACAGCCTTTCCGATATCAGAACCCTTTAGAAATCAAAACTGTGTTCTTGATAATATGTTATTTGTGGTCAGATGGTTGAGAAGCTACCTGTACATTACTTTTTCTAAAATTTTTGAGAATGCTGGCAAAAGTGAAATCGGTCTGTAGTTTGATGGCATCTCTTTATCCCCTTTCTTGAATAGAGGCTTAACATCTGCATATTTCAGCCAGTCAGGAAATGTCCCAGTTATAATTGACTGGTTACACAAGTAACTTAGAATTATACTAAACTGACAAGAACACGCCTTAATTAATTTTGTTGATATTTCATCGTAACCACTAGAATGTTTTGTTTTTAAAGATTTTATTATGGAAGTTATTTCTTTTGGTGAAGTGAGTGGCATATTCATGTACCTGAAGCTATTTGTAAAGGCTAGTTTCAGATATTCAAGGGCATTATTTATTGATCCTGACAATCCCCATTCCATCAGTAACAGATATAAAGTACTTGTTGAATAGATTTGCCACACTATGCCCATCGGTTACTAATGTGTCATCTACCCTTAGTGATATTTGCTCCTGTTCCTTTCCGGTTCTACCAGTCTCCTCTTTCACTATATCCCATATTGTTTTTATTTTGCTCTCTGACATTGCTATCTTCTTCTCGTAGTGCATTTGTTTAGATGTCTGAAGTAATTTTTTAAATATTTTACAGTATTCCTTGTATTTAGCTAAATCATCAGCATTGGAGCTATTCTTGGGTGACATGTACATTTTCCTTTTTGTCTTACAGGAAATCTTTATTCCTTGTGTGATCCATGGTTTTATTATAGATTTCTGTTTAATTTGAGTAACTTTTAAAGAAAAACAGTTTTCAAATATGGTACTGACATTGTTCATGAATGTGTTATATTTTTCATTCATGTCATGAGCACTATAAACATCTTTCCAGTTCATATCTTTGAGCAGTTTTCTAAGACACTCAATTTTTGGTTTATTGAATACTCTCCTGTACTCAGATTTAGCAGTCTTGATAATATGCTTACAATTTACATCTAAAACAAGGAGCTGCATGTCATGATCTGGTAGTCCATTTATTACAGGTTTTATGATATGATTTTGTTCCTTTGATTTGTCTATAAAAATGTTATCAATGGCTGTCCTTGAGGATTTAGTGATCCTAGTTGGAAAGTTTACAGTGTGAGTTAGATTGAAAGACAACATTACTAACTACAGTAAATGTTTACTGGAAGGTTGAATTGGAAAATCTGTATTAAAGTCACCAGCAATCAAAATTTCTTTGTTTCTTACTGTTAAATAACCCAAAAGAGCTTCTAGATGATTTATGAATAGATTATAATTTCCCTCACGTGCTCGGTAAATACAGTAGTTACTATTATATAGGATCTGTTATGGAACTCTACTTCTGTTGCACATGCTTCTAGATGCTGCTCTAAACAGAATTTATTGATGTCAATGTTCTTGAATTTATTACTTTATTATTTCTAATACATCCTGATGGTATTTGCCTTGAGCATGCGTATGTATTTTCAGAAACGTTATTTAGCCCAGATACGAGTTTTTACTGGAGATATTCTCAGAAGCTGATGGTGTAACATTCATGACATACAGCGGAATCAGTGCTATCTCACCACCTGAAGAACTGAGGCCTAACAGCGTTTTCATATTTGACGGTGTAGCTATGGAAGACCAGGATCAGATACGGAAACATTTCTAGTTTGAATCGTCATGTAGGAGCTGATGTCTTTTATCTGCGTCAGACATGATCTCTAAGATTCTTAAGCAGTTGGTAATGAATAATGTGAACCTTATTATCACTTTCAACCAGGACAATAAGAATTTAAAATACATTTATCGTATGAATGTACGAACTGACATGGTATTCAATGAATTTACAGCCACTTGCGGGGACTACTTGAATCATACACGGTTTTTTTTTTTTATTTTTTTTTTTTTTGCCTAGCCGTGTGGTGCATAGGCTAGCACACTGGACTCGCATTCGGAAGGGCACGGTCGACTTCCTTCCCCGTCCTTCCCTAATACGATGAGACCGATGACCTCGCTGTCAGGTCTCCTCCCCCAAAACAACCCCCCTCCCCACCACTCCCAGTATGGTTTTCTGGTTATTTATGGAACAAGAAAATTGAACGACCGGCGATATAGATGAAAATTCCAGAAGTCTCTTTTTAAAATATAGTGTACCAGTACATAACTACATCGGTATATTCTATCCTATGAATAAGTTTGCACGAATGTCATGCACTCATTCAGAGGAGATGGTGCACAGACCAGACATCCATCTGTACGTTGATACTAAAATAGAAGTAGTAAACCCAAGTCTTAAAAACTGCGTTATGGAAATTAAAAATATCAATGAAACTCTTAAAGGTCGTGCTATGGAAATGGAAACATTGCGAAATACCGTCAAAACGGTAACTCCAAGGCATAAAAATTGAAAAGAAAAAGAAGCATTTAAGATATAGAGAAAACTCCTCCAGTAAATGAGAGAAAAGCTTAGGAGGAAAACACTAGAACCATTCTGAGTTTAATCAGCATAGTAAATGCAGAGGTTGACGAGATTGAACAAGGTTTAGAAATACGGAAAGACCCCGTGCTTTAACATATATAAGTTGTGCACTATCTCGAAGTCAGTTTAGTAATGCAACAGCATGTCGACCAAGTGCAAAGTCACCGATATGCAGAAGGCTATTCGTCGAAAATTATGATTACTAAAATTAGGAGAATTGGAATATAGTTCTAAACAGCTCTTACACACAAGGTGGCGAGACAAAAGAGGAGGAGGAGGAGGACGAAGAAGAAGAAGAAGAAGAAGAAGAAGGATATGCTATTACGTATCACATTAACCATCACAGTGTTAGCGAAACAAATAGGACACTCGGGGCCACCAGGGAGAAACCGTATATGCTGGCAATACGTCCTATACCCTTATCTAAGAATGCAGTTCATGCAAAAGAGCCGAAATATTTGTTCTGTTCCTCGAAAAATTTGCATTTTTATATGGCACTTTAGACTAATAGCTCGAAGTTTATCTAAACTGTAGTGCTGATGGATCTCGGTACATTTATGTAGTCAAGGTAATTAAAGGAGTGTGACTTATGAAGTTTAAGCTCTTAAGCTCTCCCAGGAAACTTTGTAAGTTAAGTGGGTGTACTTGAACCTCCACTCGTGTAACGGTAAAGCCCAATGGGAATAATTACGGTTTGCTTGGGGGTTGCAACAGGGGAAGCTTAAGGCGATGTTGGGCGGTGGGTATGTGATCAAAACGGTCGCTACTTCTGTTATGTCGTTAATAAAAACACTCTTAAATCGTCTGTGCTTGTTTTACACCTACCTTCGCCGTTTACAAGAGCGTGAAAACTGTTTTGCGGTCAACCAGAAAGCGATGCAGAGTATGCTTGCTATTTACTCAGCGGGATCATGAACAACGACTATAAATAAAGGTTTTGAGTTTTAACTACTTGATATATTTAGTAAATGTCACACACACAAAATATACTAATATTCGTAATAACAATGTCCCTATCGGAAACAGTATTATTAACAGTTCAGAGGCGACCTCTATGGAAAGTTCCAGGTAAAATGGTCTATCGCCCCGACATCTACTCAACAAAAGGTAATTGCTCGTCATAAAAGTGGAAAATAATCTCGCCGCTTACCGCACGGTTTCGTCAACATTACGGGCAGCACACAAACAGTTACTTCTGTGAAATCTAAGCCATCCAGGACGGTGCGCTGTCCTCTCGAGTTCACTTCCTACATTTATCAAAAATGTTTTTTGTAGCTGCCTAGATCTGACGTCATCCGAGGCACAACGGACGAAGGTGTTTGACTGACGCAGACCGATTGATATCTCGGTGCGAAGAGTCTCTTCCAACTGCTTCTCTGACCATATTTATGTATGGGGACGGTAGACCACCAAATGGAACATCTTCTGTCAACCGCCATAGGCACAGGTAGCAGCATCCAAATGGTCCCTTTCTTGGACACGTATTAACTAACAGCCCTGTCGTTTAACGATTTACAAATCTTCTTAATTTTTATGTAAATAGAGTTAAGTCTGCTTTAGTTACTAAAAATGTTTTAGCTTGACTGCATTTATACTTTGCTGGCTGGAATTTTTAGAACGGAACCGACAGTAGAACATGGCCTCTAAACTGCCTTTTTAAGATTCCTTGTAATGGTTGTTATTTACAATAAAGTCTTGAAATTTGGTACAGCTGTATTATAGCATTATTGTAATCGAGTGTTGTAATTAGAACATTCTATTAGAAATGCAAATGATACGTAATCTACCTTGAATAAGGTATTTTGTAAATAATTTAAAAACTAACAGAGGTAGCTCACTGGTGTCATCTAGTTAATGTATGTATATCAAACTGAGACTTCATACGACTTTTCATCTTTCTGAGTCTAATATTTATCACCTTCAGTTTTTTGTAAAAATGCCTATTTTCACCAAGATATTGCTCTGATCAAGTTAAAAAATGTAACATATAATTGTGACATACGTTTGCACATTTTGAACAGTTTTTAGCTCCGTAGCTTCATTGTTTAACGCCACTTATTTTTTCGTAAAAATAATGTATTTAGCGGAACATACTGTATTTATTTGATAATTCTGAGACTTCACAGTTTTAACGTTAATATACTGAAGCGTGCACTGACAATATAACGTGGCGCTGGCAGTACTGAACTGGGTTGAGCTCTGGCACACTCGTTCGCCTCTGTACCTCTCACAATGATACAGCTCTTGTTTCGCCTTAGCAAGCCTCAAAGAAATCTATTTTTGAAACCATCACTAAACGTATTTTAGAAGTAACCTGTTGTGACACAAAATGTGGTTAAGAATCGACAATAGATTGTGCGTCTGTTGTGGATACCATTTCGTTACATATTCGCAGTGAATTATTTTTACCTACGCCTTAATGCCGAATAACAGCCGCCTACCCAAATAAGTATTTTTTAACGTCATTAATTGCTCAAGGCCCTGCTTGAGATGATTTGTAACCGTGTGTGGAATCGGCTGGGCTGGGAGTGCACCTCATAGATTTACAACCATTGCCTAGTGAAAAATAGCTGAAACTTCCTGACATAAATCGTCTGAGATGTAAAAGAAGATTCCAGGTGAGATCAAACTGAACCATAAATCCAAATTTTATAAAAGTGTCAAGTGTAAAAATAATAGTTGCGCGAAATTAATGAAAGATGAAAAGTTACTTTTAGCAGCTACTTGATATTATAAATAAAATTCAAGTGTAGTTCTTTTAGTGGAATAGGTAGTGTTGTAGTACGGAAAATAAAATACTGTGAAATGAGCATGTCCTTGTTGCTCTGTGTTATTGTCTGAGTGTTTAATTTTAATCATACCATAGAATTACTCCTTTTTTCTGATAAAAGTAGCGTTATGAGGCCGACTGGCGAAGTATGGACAAGGAAAACAGTAAATATAGTTCTTGCGAGTGCTATTGGCTGAATTTACACACAAAGACTTGCTTTCAATTTTGAAAAAGGAAAACATAGCTTATCTTGTTTTGAGTGTAAAAATTGCGCAATCTACAGTTAAAGTGCTGTGCTAACAAGAAATAGTAACCAGATAGAACCTTCTAAATACTTGGGCCTGCATGCTGATGAAAACGTAAACAGGACAAATCATATAGCTGATATGCTAAAAAGTTTATGTCAAGCTACTTTTGCAGTAAGAATAACTACCAACTTTAGGGGAGCAGAAATCAGTACATAAAAATATTTTACATTCCTTCATTTATTGATGGCATATGAAATGAGTTTTAGGTTTAACTTCTCACTTAGGTAAAACGTATTCATGACGCAAATGGAAGCTATTTGAACTACGTATGATAGTTCATCTACATGAGTTAGGAATATTAATTACTGCTTCACGTAACATTTATTAATCGATGAAATTTGTTATCGACAATCCATCCCACTTTGAGAGTAACAGATATTTTCATAGGTTCTTCTGTCGAATCTAATTTCTTTTATAGTAAGGAGTGACATAACCAGCTAGAAAACTCTTTGATAGTATATTCCCTGATATAAATTATCTGATGGACAGCAACAGTGTTATCATATGCAGGTTGGTGTCGTATCTCCTTAAGAGTTTTTTCTATTCCACAGCCAAATTATTGAATAGCAATAAGTAATCACTCACAAACTTATGAGTGACCAGCATGTAGCCATTGAAACATTCATATTTCATTAGGCGAGTGGAACTTTTGTTCAGTTGGAATGTTCTAGATCGGAAATAGTATCGTGAATATAATCTGTGGGACACGTAACTAACTAACCAATGTCGTATTCAAGAGTTCACAAACATCGAGATGGAAGCGAGATGGAAAATCATCTTGATGAAAAACTATATTGACAACTGTGAGGTTGAACAGAACGCGTTAACTTTTATGTTGTTAATATTTGCAACCAGTGTTCCTTAATTACTTCTTTCATTCTGTTTGTTTGTGGATGAGAATAACTATTAATCGTGTTTTGCAACTGATCTTTTATTATTGTTTTTAGTCAAACATATTTCAATTAATTTTTTTCGCATATTCAGTGGTTTACAAAGAAATAAAAGAGATAATTGCTTGCATATGTATAAATATTTCGTTTTTAAATACATAGTGATTCAGAGCAGCACTTTTATGTTACCTTAGTATTTACATTATTTACAAGTATAGTATGTATATTCAGCACTTTTTTATACATCCTACGCTTTGTGTCTGTCCAACAGCTTTTGCATAGCAAATCTGAGTCCAGAAGTACTTAACAGAGAGTACTTTACAACATATTGGCACTAGAAGACGGAAATCGCTGCAAGAAAACCAGGCTCTGAGTTTCTCTGTATGACTCCTCAATATGCTGTCACACCAGGTAGTTACGGGACATTGGTGGAACTACTTGATTCAACAATAATAAGCCTTTATTATGCTCGTAATATCTGTGTTCACTACTTCTTCCTCCTCCTCTCTTTTCACGGGGATGGCTTGTTAATTTTCGGATTTGGGTGGCCAGATGCCTTTGCTATTGCCATCCATTTCGCACCAAGAACGGAATTTGCGTGCCACAGCTGCCTGCGTCCTTGTGTTATGCTATGTGAAAGCGTGTAAACGTGTTCTAAATTTTAGTGAATCATGTAACTGAGGAGGGATGCGCGTACCAGCCCAGTATTCATTTAGTTGGATCTGGAAAACCGCCTAAAAACCACATCCAGTCTGGCTGTTGTCGTTAATCCGCTGGGCGAATTCGATCCGGGTGCAATGCAGTAGATAAAACTGAGATTTCCGGGACACATCGTGAAGATGGACGATAATATGTTGAACAAGAGGATATAGATTGCAACATACATATCAAGGGACAGTGGATGAAAGAAGTAAGGGAGGACTGAAAAAAAAATCGGAATAAGGGACAAAAAGATACTTACACAGCAAACGAGGACAGGAAAACCGTGGAAGGTCGTAGGAAACATCAGAGTGAAGAGATGGTGGAAATATGAGAATGAAACATGAGAGCCGGCCGGAGTGACCGAGCGGTTCTAGGCGCTACAGCCTGGAACGGCGCGACCGCTACAGTTGCACGTTCGAATCCTCCCTCGGGCATGGATGGGTGTGATGTCCTTAGGTTAGTTAGGTTTAAGTAGTTCTAAGTTCTAGGGGACTGATGACCTCAGCAATTAAGTCCCATAGTGCTCAGAGCCATTTGAACCATTTTTTTGAAACATGAGAGTGAAGAGATGGTGGAAAGAAAGAAGACACCCTGAATAAGACCTTTGTGATCCTTAACGGACGAAAAGAACCATGTAAATTTCACCAAAAAGATAGCTCAGAGTCACTCATTCTTAAAGTATTGTGGATCGACGAAGTACCTACGCAAGTGGCCATCAGAAGTGCAACGCAATCAAGTCGATAGGCGACAAACGTCAAATTGGCATGCAGTATACTACTCGCTTTCAAATACAAATTATTAGCATTTCAGCAAAACGGTGCAGAGTAGGTAGGAGAAATGTCAGCAACGAGGGGTGTAGAATAAGTAATGAAACACGTTTTTTCTCCGCCAATCGGAATTTGTTGTGGGATATCGTGGAATATTCCCGCTTTAATCACTATAGTTTCATGAAGTTCCTATTGGTGGCGGCGCTATACGTTGCCTTCAAAATGGCGTCTATAACGGAAGTGTGATCCAAGCAGACAGTTATTAATGAGTTTCTTTTGGAGGGACACTGGACTCTCATTCGGGAGGACGACGGTGCAATCCCGTCTCCAGCCATCCTGATTTAGGTTTTCCGTGATT
The DNA here is from genome assembly GCF_023897955.1 of Schistocerca gregaria. Classification (NCBI taxonomy): domain Eukaryota; kingdom Metazoa; phylum Arthropoda; class Insecta; order Orthoptera; family Acrididae; genus Schistocerca; species Schistocerca gregaria. The sequence continues at coordinate 728,278,217 of NC_064931.1, forward strand.
TCCCTAAATCGTTTCAGGCAAATGCCGGGATGGTTCCTTTAAAAGGGGACGGCCGATTTCCTTCCCAATCCTTCCCTAACCCGAGCTTGCGCTCCGTCTCTAATGACCTCGTTGTCGACGGGACGTTAAACACTAACCACCACCACCATCTTTTGGAGGAAAAAAATAGCAAATATTTTTAGGCGTTTGCAGAATGTTTACGTCTGTTACCATTGCAACAAGGTCGCCCTCGTTACAGAAGGGCAGCATGTTCTCCACACAGCTTTCACCCACTGAAAATATCTGTTAATGCTTTCCCGAGAGACTGTCGCATCACTATAGTCAGCCTCTACGATTGATGAAATGTGGCATAGAGTCGAAGCAGCGATGAATGGCATATCTACATCTGTCACCCAAGCTGAGTTTACTAGATGCGCAGCTGGGTTAGAGCCATTTTTGTTATCCGAGGTTGCAGCTCTGTGCACTAAATTGCAAAATTTAATCATGTATACTTCATGCTATTCTGTATTCGCATAATATGTATAATTTTATTATTTGCTATCCTGTTAGATGACGATCAGTTTAGCTTTAGGAAAGGTAAAGGCACCAGAGAGGAAGTTCTGACGCTGCAGTTGATAATGGAAGCAAGACTGAAGAAAAATCGATACGCGTTCGTAAGATATGTGGGGACTGGAAGACCAAGAACGATTGTCTTCGGATTAAAAGGGTGTAAGAAAAGGTTGTTGTCTTTCGCACCTATTGTTCAGTCTATACATCGAAGGAGCAATAACGGAAATAAAAGAAAGCTTCGAGAGTGAGATTAAAATTCAAAGTGAAACGATATCAATGATAAAACTCGCTGATGACGTTGCTACCTACAGTGAAAGGAAGAAAGAATTACAGACTCGTTGAGCGGAATGAACAGCCTAATAAGTATAGAATATGGACTGAGAGTAAATCGAAGAAAGACAAGAGTAATGAGCAGTAGCAGAATTGAGAACAGCGAAAAACTCAACGTCAGAATTGAGAATCACGAAGCAGATCAAATTAAGGAATTCTGCTACCAAGGCAGTTAATAACCAATTTTTAAAGGGCATCATATTCGCCGTTGACACTAGAAATTATTTATTTCGCAATTGCTATTTCGGCCTTTCGGCCATTTTCAAGTAGTATTGCAAAAGATTTTGCTTCAGCGCATATCGGACTTTGAAATCCTCCTACATGTATACATGTCATCGTTAAAATAGGCCTTTTCACTGTAGAAACACATTAAATTCAGACGAGCGCGAAGCTCTGTACGTCGTAAAATGATGTAAATTACATGACATGTTACCAGTTTTTTCATCATTGACGCAAATCGCTTGAAATCGATGTTCTAGCACAATGTAAAACATTGGTAACATTTCCTGTAATTTACATCATTTCGCGACGTACTCGTTAAATGTTAGTGTATTTCTGTAGTGAAAAGGCCTATTTTTTTACGATGGAGGTATACATGTCGGAGGCTTTTAAAGTCTCACATGTGCTGAAGCAAAATGTTTGGCAGTCACATTTGAAAATGGTCCAAAGGCCGAAATTACAGTTGTGAAAGAAATAATTTCTACAGTCAACAGGGAATATGAGGTCCTTTAAAACATTCTACGTGACTGTGAACCCCCACTATGAGAAGTTTATCAAAATAACACATGATGGACGGAGCAAGGAGGAGATAAAAAGCAGACTAGTATTGACAAAAAGGGTTATCCTAGTCAAGAGGAATATACTAGTATCAAATATAGACCTTAATTTGAGGAAGAGATTTCTGAGAATGTACGTTTGGGGTACAGCATTGTGTGTTAGTGAAACATGGAGTGGGAAAACCGGTGCCATAGAAGAATGTTGAAAATTACGTGGACTGATAAGGTAAGGAATGAAGAGGTTTTCTGCAGAATCGGTAAGGAAACAAATATATCAAAAACACTGACAAGAAGAAGGAACAGGATCATAGGACATCAGTTAAGACATCGGGGAATAACTTACATGGTACTAGATAGAGCTGTAGAGGGTAAAAAATGTAGGGAAGACAGATGTTGTAATACATTCAGCAAATAATTGGGAAAAAGGTTGCAATTGCTGCTCTGTGATGAAGCGGTTGGAAGAGGAGAAGAATCCGTGGCGGGCAGCATCAAACCAGTCAGAAGACTGATGACTCAGAACAGATCCTTCCTTGAGTTGCAGTATTAATGGCAGAAGGCAGACTGCTTGTGGACTATCACTTGCCAACAGCCAGTCGGTGGGGATCTCTGCATAACTCATTACAGAATACACGAAAGACTTTGTGAGTATCGGGACAAACTGAATCTTGTTCACAGCAATTAAAATACACACTGTTTGATACCCTCCCCTATTCGAATATTTGTAGACGATACGTCTTTCCCATGTAGAAGGAAATACGGCTTGAGGCTTCATTAAATTCTCGCAGATCCTTGTAATCTTTTCTCAGAATTCTTAAAGTAAATTTCCTGCGCAGCCATAAGAATCGAGCCAAACGAAATAGCGGCTCACTTAACGGGCACTCCGTTTTCCGTGAGCATGCTGCAAAGAGTGCTGGGGGGACATTACGTAATGGCCAGCGGTGGCTGCCTTTGTATGGACAGCTGCCATGCCCACGGCCCGCTGCCTTCATTTGTCAACGTCAGCTCTGCACTTTGCATGCCCAACTCAGCCCGCCCACGCGGCGCACACAGGTCCGCATTCCACTTACGTCTTAAAAGCGGCAAAAAATCCACTTTTTTTTTGTGGGTACATATCTTCCATAATGTTTTCATTCATAAAAAATTCGCTGATGTTTCATTGCCGCTCCTGGAGGCTCCTGTAAAAACTCCCTTTACTTAGAGTTAGCATTAAATTTGAGTGATCAGACACATCAAACTTCTATTCCTTAATTTCCGCAATAAAAACAGTTTACGTGCCAGTCATACTTTGTTCTATGGTCACGACGATAATTCGTTATGATGTGGAACTAGTCTTATAACATACACATCACAACTTCATCATTAAATATTGCTACATGCTGGACATTTATTTTTTTAATATCTACAGATGTGAATTAGTATTTTCTACACACCACCTTTTACACATTACAGCAATAGAAATTCCTCTACAGAATACAAGGAGTAATCAAGGATAAACTTTTTTCATTTGTTTTCAAATTTTGCTTTGCTATCTGTCAGACATTTTATATCCATGGGTAAATTATCAAAATTTTTGTTGCAGCATTGTACACCCCTTTCGTGCTAAAAACAACCTTAATGTGGGGTAATAATTGTAATTTTGTCCTTCTGGTATTGTAATGATGTACATCGTTGTTCCTTTTGAACAGCAGCGAATTATTCACAACAAACTTCATGAAGCAATAAATAAACTGTGAAGCAGTGGTCGGCATGCCCAACTCTTTAAACAGATGTCTACAAGGTGATCGTGGGTGGACCACGTATAAATCTTACAGAACGTTTTTGTGGAATGAAAATTTTCTTTTCTATGATGCGTTACCCCAGAATATTATTCCTCATGACATTACTCAATGAAAACATGCGAAATGTGTCAACTTACTGATTTGTCCCTCCCTAAGATTTGCAACGATTCTAAGAGCAAATGCGGCTGAACTAAGTTGTTTTAGGAGTTCCAAAATGTTCCTTTTCAAGTTTAAATTCTCATCAATATGAACACTTAAGAATTTTTAAGTTACCATCCTATTTATTATTTCCTCACCACGTGTTAGACTTATCTTTATTGTAGCACCCCTAGATGTGCAGAACAGAATATGTTGTCTTTTTGAAATTGAAGGTGAAACAATTCGCAAAAAACCAGTCAATTATACTTTTAAGACCATTGTTTACCGTTTCCTCTTTTACTGTGTGTATACTTGAATTGATTGCTTGTGTTATCTGCAAAAAGAACTAATTCTGTTGCATATTAGACGAGAGATCGTTTACATATGAGGAACAATAGTGGATCTAAAATGGAGCCGTTTGGAACCCCATAGGTAATTTCTCCCGAGTGAAAAATGGTTCAAATGGCTCTGAGCACTATGCGACTTAAAATGGCTCAAATGGCTCTGAGCACTATGGGACTCAACTGCTGTGGTCATCAGTCCCCTAGAACTTAGAACTACTTAAACCTAACTAACCTAAGGACATCACACACATCCATGCCCGATGCAGGATTCGAACCTGCGACCGTAGCGGTCGCTCGGTTCCAGACTGTAGCGCCTAGAACCGCACGGCCATACCGGCCGACTACTTGTCAGTTAACTAATTGGCCAGTCAGAGTGTAGTATCAGTTTATTCAGAATCTTAGTGGGAGCTCGAATCTGTGATCAGCTATAAAGTACTAATTTTATTACTCTCTTTTCTTTTGTGGTGAGGTCTGGTCTGGATATATGTTGTGGCCTCGCCACGTCCATTATGTGCTTGACGGAGTCACTGCGCTACAGTTTGTGGGACGATTTAATAAGTTTCCGACTCTTCCCGGAAAGCACTCTCTCCAAATTTCGCTGGTAAAAATTCTCTGTGATGCTCTACGCTTCTCTTGTAGCGTCTGTTGAACTTGTTGAGCATCCCTGTAACGCTCTCGCGTGGACTAAATGATTCCTTGGCAAAACGCGGAGCTCTTCGTCGGATATTTGCTATCTCTTCTGTCAGTCCTATCTGGTAAGAGTCCCAGACTGAAGAACAATTCTCAAAAATCAATCGAACAAGTGCCTTGTAAGCCGCTTCCTTAGTGGATGAATTACATTTTCTTAAGATTCGTCCTATGGATCTCAGCCTTGCATCTGCTTTTCCTTCTGTTAGTTTTATGTGCTCATTTCAGTTATTCTCGCTCCGAATATACATTCCTAGATATTTTACAGTGGTTACTGTATCCAGTGATTTTTCAGCAATAGTGTAGTTGTACAGTAGGGATTTCTTTTCCTAAGCGTGCGCAGTATATTACATTTGTCTACGTTTAGGGCTCCAGCGCACTCTGCACAGACAAAGTCTCGCATGTCGCTTCTGTGGGCTAGCAAATTTCGTCGCCCTCCATATTCTCCTGACACGGCACCTAATGACTTGTTCCCTCTTCCCTCGGATGAAGAAACCATTGCTCGACAGGCATTTCCAGAACTACAACGAAATGTTTTCGGATAAAACTTTTCCTGAACGAGTAAAATGCAGACTTCTACAGCCAAGATCTCTGCCAAATCATGCATAACGTTGGGAAAAATTTGTAGCACAGATGATGAATATGTAGAGGAGCACTAACACAATCATGAGCTTCATTTCTTCGAGGTTATAATCCGAATTTGATGACTATAACTTGTACAGATTTCTTATAGGTAAGTCTTCACGTAAAATGTGCCTCACTCTTTCCTCTGACAAGCTTATAGCTTCAACTGTTGCATGTAATTCTGACAGCCGATCGTCCAATAGCACAGTAAACATTTTCTCGTTGTTTTCATCAGTTGTTGCATTATTCGGACGTCCTCGACATGGTTCATCTTCGAGAGAGAGGCAGCCACGTTTCAAATCAATCGCCTATTTCTTAACTGCTAAAAGTTCACAGCAGACCTCTCATCAACTTTCACTAATTTCTGTAGATTTCCATCGTATATCAGCCACAGAAAACAAAAGCAGCATATTATGCCAGTTTGTTCATATGAATGAAACACACGCAAGACTACTTTACCTATCGGTTTAAAGGAAAATATTTCGCTGCTCGAGGTGATACTTGACTTCTGTTTTCGTGAAACATGCAGTACTGTAAAAGAAGTCTTTTATATTAACGCCATGTTTGTAACAGGCGAGATCTTTTCTTCAATTTACCCACATTTATGCTGGTAATCATCCTCAGCTGAGGCAAATGATTAGTCGCGCTATAGGAATTATTCGTTCCTTAAAATCATCATACAGATGCAATTCTTCTTCCTATTCTTTTTAGTGTTCAGTACCGATCTAAATATGAAGATCTGTTTTTATTTCAAAGAAACTCTGTAAACTAGATTGCTAAAAATAATGTTGTGCCACAAATAGAGTATTATACCTAGGGAAATAATTATTTTGGTATTCCTCCACCGTGGAGAGTGCCCTGCTTTGCTCAACTCGAGTGTAATGCTGTCTACAATGACCTCGTCGTCATAGAACGTTAAACCCTAGTTTCACTTGCCTCCCTACCCATATGATATAGCTATAAAAACAAGATGCGTAGCTCTTCTTCATGGTGCCCATAGTAGCCTTTCCTCCCAATCTGTGACAGAGTTAAACAATAAGTTACATTGCAAAGATCCCCGACTGTCTTACAATTAAGTATTTCATATTACGATGTACATGCATCTATTTAACTGACGCACATTTTTTTTGGGAGGGGGGTACTCTGATTAATTGATGTTTGTATAAACAGCAGCGCTCTACGACCAGTTCAGTTCCGTTCTGTTCTGGTTGTGGGTTTGTGTTCGTGATAAATGTGCTTTTGGATGCCAGAAGAGTTATTCTACAGAGATTGCTATTACATGTTCACTCACCAAATGTATACAAGCATTAAATAGTAAAATAGCGCCGTTTGGTATTTTTTAGCTAAGGCATCTGACAGTGTGAATCACAATATTTTCCTAGATAAATTGAAGTTTTAGGAACTGATGGTATAGCCAACCAGTGGGTAATGTCTTAGCTAACCAAAAGAATGCAGAAAGTTGTGATTAGTAATTCAACCAATCTAGTCCGAAGACATTATTCTGACTGGGGAGCCGACCGGAGTGGCCGTGCGGTTCTAGGTGCTACTGTCTGGAGCCAGGCGACCGCTACGGTCGCAGGTTCGAATCCTGCCTCAGGCATGGATGTGTGTGATGTCCTTAGGTTACTTAGGTTTAATTAGTTCTAAGCTCTAGGCGACTAATGACCTCAGAAGTTAAGTCGCATAGGCCGGCCGCGGTGGTCTCGCGCTCCTAGGCGCGCAGTCCGGAACCGTGCGACTGCTACGGTCGCAGGCTCGAGTCCTGCATCGGGCATGGATGTGTGTGATGTCCTTAGGTTAGTTAGGTTTAAATAGTTCTAAGTTCTAGGGGACTGATGACCACAGCAGTTGAGTCCCATAGTGCTCAGAGCCATTTGAGCCATTTTAAGTCGCATACTGCTCAGAGCCATTTGAACCATTTTTCACTCGGGAGAAATTACCTATGGGGTTCCAAACGGCTCCATTTTAGATCCACTATTGTTCCTCATATGTAAACGATCTCTCGTCTAATATGTAACAGAATTAGTTCTTTTTGCAGATAACACAAGCAATCAATTCAAGTATACACACAGTAAAAGAGGAAACGGTAAACAATGGTCTTAAAAGTATAATTGACTGTTTTTTTGCGAATTGTTTCACCCTCAATTACAAAAAAACAACATATTCTGTTTTGCACATCTAGGGGTGCTACAATAAAGATAAGTCTAACACGTGGTGAGGAAATAATAAATAGGATGGTATCTTAAAAATTCTTAAGTGTTCATATTGATGAGAATTTAAACTTGAAAAGGAACATTTTGGAACTCCTAAAACAACTTAGTTCAGCCGCATTTGCGCTTAGAATCATTGCAAATCTTAGGGAGGGACAAATCAGTAAGTTGACACATTTCGCATATTTTCATTGAGTAATGTCATGTGGAATAATATTCTGGGGTAACGCATCATAGAAAAGAAAATTTTCATTCCACAAAAACGTTCTGTAAGATTTATACGTGGTCCACCCACGAACCCCTTGTAGACATCTGCTTAAAGAGTTGGGCATGCCGACCACTGCTTCACAGTTTATTTATTGCTTCATGAAGTTTGTTGTGAATAATTCGCTGCTGTTCAAAAGGAATAACGATGTACATAATTACAATACCAGAAGGACAAAATTACAATTTTTACAACACATTAAGGTTGTTTTTAGCACGAAAGGGGTGTACAATGCTGCAACAAAAAGTTTGATAATTTACCCATGGATATAAAATGTCTGACAGATAGCAAAGCAAAATTTGAAAACAAAGGAAAAAAGGTTATCCTTGATTACTCCTTGTATTCTGTAGAGGAATTTCTATTGCTGTAATGTGTAAAAGGTGGTGTGCAGAAAATACTAATTCACATCTGTAGATATTAAAAAAATAAATGTCCAGCATGTAGCAATATTTAATGATGAAGTAGTGATGTGTATGTTATAAGACTCGTTCCACAACATAACGAATTATCGTCGTGACCATAGAACAAAGTATGACTGGCACGTAAACTGTTTTTATTGTAGCGGTTCTAGGCGCTACAGTCTGCAGCCGATCGACCGCTACGGTCGCAGGTTCGAATCCTGCATCGGGCATGGATGTGTGTGATGTCCTTAGGTTAGTTAGATTTAAGTAGTTCTAAGTTCTAGGGGACTGATGACCTCAAAAATTAAGTCCCATAGTGCTCAGAGCCTTAGGTTAGTTAGGTTTAATTAGTTCTAAGTTCTAGGCGACTGATGGCCTGAGAATTGAAGTCGCATAGTGCTCAGAGCCCTTTGAACCATTTGAACTGACAAGTCGTCGGTCATAATTACACATTTAACACTACTAAACCAGTTTTCCCAGGTTCGCAGACAATACCGACGTATTGTCTACATAGAGGATCATCGGCTGGAGGGGGTAGGATAATTTTGCTATTCCCCATTTATTTAGTATACACATATCAAAACAAGTTTTGCATCACCACGGTTCCGCGAGTTTCGGAAACTGTACAGGAAATTGGAATAAAGATCAACATAAACATCATATGCGTCCTTTTTATTGCTCATGAAAACCACACATTACATGCTGTACCACCATACAGCGAGACCTTCAGAGGCGGTGTTGTAGATTGCTGTACACACCGGTACCTCTAATACCCTGTAGCACGTCCTCTTGCATTGATGGATACCTGCAATCGTCGTGGCATACGATCCACAAGTCCATCAAGGTACTGTTGGTTTATGTTGTCCCACTCCTCAACGACGATTCGGCGTAGTTGCCTCAGAGTGGTTGGTGGGTCACGCCGTCTATAAACAGCCCTTTTCAATCTATCGCAGGCATGTTGCTGTCAGGGTTCCTATAAGCCATAATCCGTAGGTAGCGGCCTGAGCGGGACATGTCAACGACAGTTCCTGTCTCTCTGTATCTCCTCTATGTCCGAACAACATCGCTTTGGTGCATTCTGAGACGCCTGGACACTCCCCTTGTCGAGTGACCTTCCTGGCACGAAGTAACAATGCGGACGCGATCGAACCGCGGAATTGCCTGTCTCGGCTTGGTTGAACTACAGACAGCCGGCCGCTGTGGTCGAGCGGTTCTAGGCGCTTCAGTCCGGAAACGCGCTTCTGCTATGGTCGCAGGTTCGAATCCTGCCTCGGGTGTGTGTGTGTGTGTGTGATGTCTTGAGGTGAGTTAGGTTTAATTAGTTCCAAGTCTAGGGGACTGATGACCTCAGATGCTGTCCCATAGTGCTTAGAGCTATTTCAACCATTTGAACTGCAGACAAGACGAGCTGTGTACCTGCTTCCTGGCAGAATGACTGGAAATGATTGGCTGCCGGACCCCCTCCGTCTAATAGGCGCTGCTCATGCATGGTTGTTTACATCTTTGGGCGAGTTTAGTGACATATCTGAACTGTGTCTGTGACATAATATCCACAGGCAACGTCTATCTTCAGGATTTCTGGAAACCGAGGTGACGCAAAACTTTTTTTTATATGTGTACAAAACTCCCAAGATGGCTAAGTCTTGCTTGGTTACATGGTCGGTATTTCGAATCGTCAATGAAATCACGCTGTGACGGAGGCATACAAAGTCTCCCACGTTCTGGGAATCCACGCCAGTTCGGGCCGCCCAACTGGAATGAAAAAACGTGGCCGCTTCAGTTGGCCAGAACAGCAGGAACGGTTACACCTCCAACCTCTGTTAGGTTGGCTACAATGACCTTTTCGTGTATCGCGGAGTTGCAGTGTAATTCATAGACCGCGCCTTTCAGTAGCCCGGAGTACATATCTCCAGCCCCACACCATTGCAGTTTCTGAAAGTGTCCAGGTCACGAGGTTCATCGTACAGCAGTTACTGACATTTTGTGGCAAGTGTCTTTTTCATTATCTTGCGAGCAGCCTTGTGTTATACATCGACCAACTGTTCGCGATGTTTAGAATAACGAAGCACGTCACAATTACGACGGTTGAGACTGTCCTGTGGCTACTTTTGCACCGGGAGATACCGGCGCTAAACTGACATTTAGCGTGGTAAGCTCTATTGCCCTACCTTGTTACTGTGGTCGCATTCTTGACCCATGGCTAGCTTCTTTCGTTATAGTGATCTCTCTAGCGTCTGTTCTTCATTATGAAGACGCTATTGTTTGTGTGAATTTTTGTTCTTTTGACTTTGCCAAGTCCATTACTCGCCCAGCGGCTGCTTTATTGTGAGTGATAGTTTAGGAAACTTGTGAGAGGGCTACGTCTAATTTACATGTCCATTTCTAAATAGATGTATTTGCCAGGTTATAGTGACTGTCATTGGTATGCATCTTCTCTGCTACCCCTTTGTGTTAACCAGTTCTTTGCCAGGCGACGAAAGAGCTGCTGTAGGAAACGAACTCTGACGTTTGGGACAAGATCAGCAAGTAAGTACTCTGGTGGGGATCGTTAGATAATCTGTATTACTTTAGACTCTTAAGAAGAGAGACGACAGAGACCCCAGTCACAGCTCTAGCTATTCGCCCAACGACTTTGCTACAAAACCACTTGTGACATGAAAAAATTCGAGAAATTAGAGCTGACACAGAGGGTTACCATCAACCATTCTATCCACGCGCCATTCGCACAGAGAAATGGGGATCAGTTATAAGTAGCAGAAGTACCCTCCACAGCACACCGTCAGGTAGTTTCGGGAGTACTGATTTAGATTTAGACTCTCGTGGAGAGAAATGCTCCTCCTCGGACAGCAAAGCGCGACGCTTCATCTTGAAAGGATCCGTATGCTCTTATGACAGTTTTCCACTTGCGTCAATAATACTGGGTGGTTATAATTAAACTTTCCCTATTTAACATCTTATAACACGGAAACTAATTACTGTACGAGTACCAAACTTGGTAGCATTAATGCCCAAAGTATTAGGTCATGATTTCATTGCGTGACAACGCTACCGTCCAGCTCCAACTATGGCCACCAGATGCCGTGATCAGTCATTGTCATTCATAGTCTCACACACACGATCAGTCGCAGTGCATTTGTTAACGTATCAAAATGAACTTGAACAAAAGGTGCGGAGCATTTTTCGTGAAACTCTATTATCAAAACAACAATAATGCTGCAGCTGCACTTCTAGAATATCGCCGGCTGTAAGGATTACGAAAGGGTCCTCCTTCTCCACCTGCTGTGCGGAGTATGATGAAGAAGCTCGAAATAACTGGAGAACTGGGCGTCGCTCCGAGAAAAGGCCGACGACCCGTTGCAACACAGGTGGTTGATGAAATCGCTGTTGCTATAGCAGACAACGCTGCGCGCAGTTCCAAATCGTCAGGCAAGGCGCGTGCTGTGTCACGACAGTTGAACATCCGTGGCCCACTGTATGGAAGGTGCTTCGAACCATTCTCAAATGGTATCCGTACAAGGTCCATATCGTACAGCAGCTTGCACCATAAGACGCATAACGACGTGTTGACTTCGTTCTCCACTTTCTCGCAAGGATTGAAGTTGGCGAGGGCTGGCCCTGGACCATCCTATGGACAGACGAATCTCATTTTTTTCTGACGGGTGAGGCGAACATACGGAATTGACGAGTGTGGGATCTTCACCTCCAAAGACTGTGCATGAAGTTCCTCTGTATAGTGAACGTGTCACCGTATGGTCTAGCTTCACGGCTACATTCATTATTGGCTCATTCTTTTTTGAACAGGTTGGCGCTCAAGGACCAAAGACGTGCAGTTTGACTGGCCAGCGTTACTGCGATATGCTTCGATAACATGACATACACGCCATACAGGAGAGAGATGCATTAATTTCAGCAGTTTTCATGCAAGATGGGGCCACACTGCACCGAAATATCGGCCAATCGTTTCCAAAAGCTTGGCCAGCACGATCACATGATCTCACTCACTATGATTTCTGGATGTGGGGCCACCTGAAGGTACATTCACACATGTGCTGATCTGAAGTGCAGCATATCAAGAGAGGTAGCCAACGTACCTACGGACATGCTTCGTTCTGCTGTGCGGAATGCAATCCTGCGCTTTTAGACTCTTCTGGACATTGATGGGTGCCAAATCGAGCCCCGGTATGACGTACTGCAGCAGCATATTAAAAGTGTTTCAGTTGAGTTGATTCTGCGTTATTTCTCTTCCCCATGTCCTTGACATGAATGCTACCAAGTTTGCTACTCGTACGGTAATTAGTTTCTGTTTTATATAGTGTTAAATAGGGAAAATTTAACTATAACCACCCGGTATGTTAACCAACTTTGATTCCATCAGGAATATGTTGCAATCACAGCGTGCTAGTCCCAAAAACCAGTCACGTTATCTCGGTCAATGATAGATGGGTCTTAACTTTTTACGACAGAGGCGAAGCCACTGTTTCCACTGCTTGCTTTTCTCGTTTGTGTCGGGGTCATGATGACACTCCAACACTCGTCCATGGGGATTAGGGGTCTGAAGAGGTCATCTGCGTTGGCGTGACACATCTTTCCTCATGCCTAGATCCGGCAGGCTTTTCAAATGGGTGTGAGCAGCCACGGACGCCTCACATTCAAAACGTTGAAAACTGATCCGTTACTGATTTTCACTTTTTCCACTATCGCCTCAATTGTAATTCTTCGGTTTTCGAGAACCAGAGTCTCCATTTCTGTGACAATTCCCTGTTCTTCACCGACAGATGGTCTACCACATGATTCTTCGCTATTCGGGCTCGTTTGACCACAGTGGAAGCGTCATACGATGGTGCATTCTGGCCGTATACTTCCACCAACTCAGTAAGAATTGTTCCACTTCAAATGCAGAAAATGAATTACCGTGCGATACTTCACTTTATCAATGTGATGGGCCGTTTAGTTTTGGCTTCTCTAATGGTTTGCTACGGTACTGTGCCACGACGATTTCAATGTGCACTCGTGTGTAAGATGGCTATTTTCGATAATGTTAATGGATGTGTTAATATTTGTGAAGGAAAATTATATATTTGAAGAAATGTGGTAAGGCAACGCTGTGGAGTCGTAGAATCTTTGACAGACAGTAGTAGAAGGCTGCGGTGTGCAGCATATTTGGAACCGTGTGAGTTGCAGATTTATTACGAGCAAGAATGATGACTCAGAACAATGGCTGGATAGCGTACGGACATAAAAGAAGGCTTTAAAATGAAGAACAAGGTATTCTTTGATCAGGTAAAAAGTTTATTTTTGTAGACTTGTGTTGTTGGTCGACTACACCCTCGTCACAGTCGAATTTTTGATAATTATTCTGTTGATTTATCTTCTGAGCTAATTTACTGTACCATGGAAGTTATTAGATTAAATGAATTTTCATATTAGAGTCTATAATTGTTTTCTTTGATAAGTTCTTTCCTAACTGAAATTTCAGTATTTAAAGGTTGAGTCAGATGTTTCATTGGCATTATGTGGCAAGATTACGAGCCCAGTTTTCCGGGACCAACTGTAATCAGATTTTACCATTTTACCAGGCTTTTTTTTCTTTCTTTCTTTCTTTCTTTTTTTTTTTTTTTTAAGCTGATGCGCAGTATTGCTGTATTGTTGTTTCTGCCAGTACTTCATTTTGCAGGGGAGATTCATAACACGTGATTGTTTCGTTTCCTTTGCGCATTGTAGCTTACGTCAGTTTCTTTATTTTACCAGGCTCATTTGAGAGTGCAGAAATTTTTGTGTGTACCAGATTACATTCGTATACATGTGTACATTACAGTTTTTTATACAGTTACTTTTTCTTAAACAGTTCGCACTGATCATGTCTGCTGAACGTGAAATGATTGGTTTTGCCTGTTTATTGCTTATGAATGAGATCACTTTTCACACAGACACACACACACACACACACACACACACACACAGGATTCAGTTCAGCTTCATGTAAGTGATGTGGCTTTGAGCTTAGTAGCACATTTAGGTTGTCAGTTCACATCCCCAGGTTTATATTTACGATAACACACACACAAGTAAGGGCTACTCACCTACACATGTAACTGAAAAAAAAATTCTAAAGCTTCCGTTGTTCGAAGTGATATTTTATGATTAGCCCTGGTATGCAAGCTAGATGTCACAGTTGTAGAATGCTGACCAAACCCAAGTGTGAAAATAGATTAATGAGCAGTATGGGTTATTTTAACAGGAATACAACTAGTTTTGTGTGTACAGTCGTTACTGTTGTTGAGATATGGTTGTAGCACTCTACACCAAGAACGCAGTATCATCAAAGCAATGGGTGGAAGTCGGTGGCTCTACAGCGGAAGTTCTGAAGTCGATGTCGGTAAGATTATCGTAAGTGTTTTCTGAAAATTTACCTGTTTATCTGCATCTACTATTTGTAAGATATAATGAGTGAATACCGCAAGGGATGTCATAATTTAACTTAAAATATTCTTCAGGATTCTGCAACAGATGGGCACCAGTGACATTGGTCTGTAATTCTGTACATCGGTTAATTTACCCTTTTCGTAAAGGGAGCGAACTGCGCTATTTGCCACTCATCTGGGACTGTCCAGTGCGCTAGAGATTCTCGATAAATATCAGAAAGACTATAATCCTGCAGCATATTCAGTGTAAAATATACACACATCAAAAAAAGTTTTGCGTCACCGCGGTTCCCAGAACTCCTGAAGATAGACGTTGACTGTGGATATTGTATCACAGACACAGTCCCTTTGTTCAAAGATGTCACTAACTCCCCCCCCCCCCCCCCTCCCCTCCACCTTCCAAAATATGTAAACAACCATGCATGAGCAGTGCCTATTAGACGCAGGGGGTCTGACAGCCGATCAGTTCCAGTGATTCCACCAGGAAGGAGGTACACAGCTCGTGTTGTCAGTTGTTCAACTATGTCTAGACGGCCAATACCGCGGTTCGAACGCGTCCACATTGTTAATTTGTGCCAGGAAGGGCTCTCGAAAAGGGAAGTGTCCAGGCGTCTCGGAGTGAAACAAAGCGATATTGTTCTGACATGAAGGACATACAGCGAGACAGGAACTGTCGATGATATGATTCGCTCAAGCAGCTCAAGGGCTACTACTGCAGTGGATGACTGCTACGTACGGATTATGGCTCGGAAGAACCCTGACAGCAACGCCACCATGTTGAATAATGCTTTTTGTGCAGCCACAGGATGTCGTGTTACGACTCAAACTGTGCGCAATAGGCTGGATGATGCGCAACTTCACTCCCGACGTCCATGGCGAGATACATCTTTGCAACCACGACATCATGCAGCGCGGTACAGATGGGCCCAACACAGTGCCGAATGAACCGCTTAGGATTGGCATCACGTTCTCTTCACCAATGAGGGTCGCATATGCCTTCAACCAGACAATCGTCGGAGACGTGTTTGGAGGCAACCCGGTCGGGCTGAACGCCTTAGACACACTGTCCAGAACGTGCAGCAAGGTGGAGGTTCAAAAATGTTCAAATGTGTGTGAAATCTTATGAGACTTAACTGCTAAGGTCATCAGTCCCAAAACATACACACTACTTAATCTAAATTATCCTAAGGAGAAACACAAACACCCATGCCCGAGGGAGGAGGGAGGACTCGAACCTCCGCCGGGATCAGCCGCACAGTCCATGACTGCAGCGCCCTTAGACCGCTAGGCTAATCCCGCGCGGCAATGTGGAGGTTCCCTGCTGTTTTTTGGGGTGGCATTATCGGGGGGGTGGGGGGGGGGGAGGGAGGGAGCGACGTGCGCCGTTGGTGGTCATGGAAAGCGCCGTAACGGCTGTACGATTCCACCGATAGTGTAACCGTATCGGCAGCACATTGGCGAGGTATTCGCCTTCATGGACGACAATTCGCTCCCCCATTGTGCGTGCCCATCTTGTGAATGACTTCCTTCAGGATAACCAACGACATCGCTCGACTAGAGTGGCCAGCATGTTCTCCAGGCATGAACCCTATCGAACATGCCTGCGATAGATTGAAAAGGACTGTTTATGCACGACGTGAGGAGTGGCACAATCTGGACCAACAGTGCCTTGATGAACTTGTAGATAGTATGCCATTACGAATACAGACATGCATCAATGCAAGAGGACGTGCTACTGGGTATTAGAGGTACCGGTTTGTACAGCAATCTGGACCACCACCTCTGAAGGTCTCGCTGTATGGTGGTACAACATCCAATGTGTGGTTTTCATGAGCAATGAAAAGGGCGCAAATGATGTTTATGTTGATCTCTATTCCAATTTTCTGTACAGGTTCCGGAACTCTCGGAACCGAGGTGATGCAAAAGGTTTTTTGATGTGTGTATATAAATGGATATTCTACTGAAGAAGCTAAGTAATGCATGGAATTATAATTAGTTTAAAAAGATTAGTGAGATGGAAGTCAATAAATTGTATTACATTAGTGATTGTGAACGTTTTAAAACTAGATATGGGGAGAAAATTTGTATGAAGCTGGGCAGTAAATTTAAAATTATTTTGCCAGACAGATTTAATAAAATAATAAGTAACTGGGACTTTCAATTTTTTGAAGATGGTAATATTAAACTAAAGAATGAAGAGAACTAAAAACAATTATAACGCATTTCACGATCTAGAGTTCATTGTGTGATTTTGAAAATTTTTAATAACCCTTTTTAATTTTGCATTTTGGAGTTTGTTCAGTGAAATTATCTGCTGGTGCGCTCAACCTATCGATTTATAAGAAAATAGAAAATATCATTAAATAATCCCCTAGTGCACCCAACCTACCCAGTTGCTACTCTGTAGGTTGCAGTGGTACCTCGGAGACGAAGGGGCTTGCACAGGATAGAGTAGCATGGAGAGCTGCATCAAACCAGTCTTTAGACTGAAGACCACGACAACGACAGAAGAGGCTGTACAGTACCTTGCAGAGGAACAATTGTGTATAAGGCGCATTAGTCAGCATCACGTCACAGTGACGTACTCTAGCATATTACCAGCACTTAGACACGTCTGAGGAGGATTGTATCGATAGCATGCTTAAAGCCAGATGGGCAGCTCGTTATAATGCTCTTCATAGTGGCCGCGCAGCCATTACTGAGACACGGAGTTTGCAGGTATGTAGTAGAAGTATAACTACCCTACCATCCCCACTACTGCTCCCCAAACACAATAGGAAAGTAGCAGGCTCTGACACCACATACGTAGACATGAAGTCTGTCACTGTTTACAGTGGTATGTATCTTCGTACATCTTCTTTTGTGCTACTTACACCCGATCCGACGGAATTGTAGAGCACTATGCGGTTGGCGGATAATCAGTCACAACTGTACACACTAATGGTGAGGTATTGTGTTTTTTGGCTAATCTCGCTTCAGTCTTTCTGCAAGTGATAGTATGGACCAAGTAGCAGCCGTCACAGAAAGCGGCGATCAGACGGCGGAGGATGTTCGCGTGAGGTTCGTGGACGGATGGTAGACCGTATCTTTGCACTCGTTCGGAACTAGTTGAGCATGCGTAGAGCATGCCTAACTGTTTCAGCCGATAAAGTCATGCGTTTCGCCTTCTATTTCGTCGATGAAACGTCCTTGGACAATTTACCAGTCAGGTTCCTCTCAGAGTATCCTGTTACAATAGCTCCATACTTAGCAATAATATACAACTGCTAGCTCGTAGAAAGATCCGTACTCAGAGACTGGAAAGTTGCGCAACTCACAGCAATATCTAAGAAAGGAAGTAAGAGTAATCTCCTGAGTTACAGACCCATATCACTAACGTCGATTTGCTGTAGGATTTTGGAACATATACTGTTCTAGAACATTATGAATCACCTCGAAGAAAAATTGACAAATAGCCAACAATGATTCAGAAAACATCATTCTTGTGGAACACAACTAACTCTTTATCATCTCGATGTAATGAGTACTATCGACAGAGGACGTCAAACTGATTCCAAATTTTTAGCTTTCCAGAAGGCTTTTGACACCGTTCCTATGGAGTATCGTCTCATTTTTGTGGCTGGATTCGTGATTTCCTGTCACACTACGTAATAACTGACGAAAAGTCATCGAGTAAAACAGAAATAATATGTGATATTTCCCAAGGAAGTGGTGTTATAGGTCCTCTGTTGTTCCTGACCTACATAAACGATTCAGGAGACAATCTGAGCAGTGCTCCTAGATCGATTGCCGATGGTGCTGCCATTTACTGTTATGTAATGTCATCAGATGATCAAAACGAATTACAAAATAATTTAGACAAGATATCTGTATGGTGCAGAAAGTGGCAATTGACTCTAAATCATGAAACGTGTGAAGTCATCCACATGAGCACTAAAAAGAATCCGCTAAATTTCAGTTACGTGATAAATCACACAAATGTAAAGGCTGTAAACTCAACTAGATACTCAGGGATTGAAATTATG
Source organism: Schistocerca gregaria (assembly GCF_023897955.1). Lineage (NCBI taxonomy): Eukaryota > Metazoa > Arthropoda > Insecta > Orthoptera > Acrididae > Schistocerca > Schistocerca gregaria. The sequence continues at coordinate 728,296,766 of NC_064931.1, forward strand.
AATAACTTGAACTGGAACGATCACATAGATAATGTTGTGGGGAAAGCAAACCAACGACTGCGATTTACTGGCAGAACACTTGGAAAATGTAACACGGTTATCTTAGAGACTGGTTACACTACACTTGCCAGCCATCTTCTGGAGTATTGCTCTGCAGATCCGCATCAGATAGGATTGACGGGAGACATCGAACAAATTCAAAGAAGAGCAGCTCGGTTTGTATTATCACGAATAGCTGAGTGAGTGCCACGGATATGATACACGAACTGGGGTGACAGTCATTAAAACAAAGGCGTTTTTCTGTGCGGCTGGGCCTGCTCATGAAATTTTAATCCCCAACTTCCTCCTCAGAGTGTCAAAAAATTGTGTTGACGCTCACGTATATAGGGAGAAATGATCATCCTAATAAAATAAGATAAATCAGGACTCGCTCGGAAAGCTTTAAGTTTTCGTTTTTTCCCCGCTCTGTTCGAGAGTGGAACGGCAGAGAAGTAGCTTAAATGTGGTTCGATGAACCATCTGCCAGGCACTTAACTGTGAATTGCAGAGTAATCATATAGATGTAGATTTCCATTTCCCTATGCCATTGTACGAGTGATGGGTGACCTAGATGGCTTCTTGTAGGTGTACCTATTTCATTTCAGCTAACTACCTGAACTCTGAAACCAATGTGTAAGATATTGTCGCGTTACCTACAGGGTGGGCCATTGATAGTAACTGGGCCAAATATCTCACGAAATAAGCATCAAACAAAAAACCTGAAAAGAACGAAAGTCGTCTAGCTTAAAGGAGGAAACCAGATGGCGCTATGGTTGGGCCGCTGGATGGCGCTGCCATAGGTCAAACGGATATCAACTACGTTTTTTTTAAATAGGAACCCCCATTTGTATTACATATTCTTGTAGTACGTAAAGAAATATGAATGTTTTAGTTCACAAAGGTACATTGGAACAACCGCAATAAAATGTTCAAACGGATCTACGTTCTGTATTTTAATTTAAAAAACCTACATGTTACCAACTTTTCGTCTAAAATTGTGAGCCATATGTTCGTGACTATTATAGAGCCATCTATCACAAAGAGAAAAAATTGGTGCAACTAAAACATTCATATTTCTTTACGTGCTACACGAATATGTAATAAAAAATGGTAGTTCCTATAAAAAAAAAACGCAGTTGATATCCGTTTGACCTATGGCAGCGCCATCTATCGGGCCACCCATAGCGCCATCTGGTTTCCCCCTTTAAGCTAGACAAGTTTCGTTGTTTGCAGTTTTTCGGTTGACGCTTATTTCGTGAGTTTTTTTGGCCCGGTCACGATCAATGGAGCACCCTGTATATTTAAGAGGTTTTCTTTTTTCATCCGAAGCTATATTGTTGGAGGTTTGATGTAAGTTTTCTGAATATCGTCTCATCGTTATGTGAGAGCGTAGTTAAAACTACGAGTGTTGGGACATCGCACTTGACACACCGGCTGCTTCCATCGTTCAGCAGTGGGGGCTGTTGCTCGCTCATATGGAGAGAAACTGCAACAGACGGAGATTCTACACCTACATTTGCGTAAATACTCCAAAAATACTAGTACAACGCATGGCAGAGGGTACGTACTACCGATATTATCGGATTTCTTTCCTGCTCCATTCGTGTATTGAGCGAGAGAAAAACACATAAGTAAATGGCTCTGTTCACGGCCCTATCTCTTTTACCTTATTACTGTGACGCCTACGCGGGATATATGTCGGTGGCCGCACAGCGGACGCACAATCACCTTGGAATGCAGGTTCTCTAAATCTAAATCTACCCAACGGGGTTTCGGAAGAACTACGTCGTCTTTCTTCCAAGGATTTCCATTTAAGTTAACCTAGCTTTTCTGTTACGCTTTCGAGTGGGTTGTACCTACTTGTCTCCGAATTCCATAATTATGCCTTCTTGATAGGGACTCCGAACAGTGCCTTGTTGTCTGTAACTAGCGAATCCTGCAATGGTTCGCAATTGCTAAATACCTGTGTGAATTGGATATATCCTGATCTCGTTCTCCCCCCTCTCCTCCTCTCCCACTCTTTGTCCACCTCCTCTTCCCCCCTCCCTCTGCCTATCACGTCATCTCTCCTCCCCCTCTGTGGCCATCTCCTCCGCCACTTCAGTCTGTCCTTTTCCTCCCGCCCTCCTCTGTCCATATACTCCTCCCACTCTCTTTGATCTTGAGCCTTGATTGTTGTTATTGAAAATTCAGATACAGTAGTAGAATTCTGATCATAAGTTGATAAATCATAAATACAACTTTTCTGTTTTCTGTGTAAACCGCCTGCGAGGAAGAAAACAAAACAGCATATTGCTGGGTACACAAATTTTGTTTAAGAGTATACACAATGAGGAAGAATATGTAGGGGAGAAATTTTTTTCTATTGATTTAAATAACTTACGTTCGCAGTTAAAACTCATTGCGAGAAAGAAAACAAAGTCGGAGGTATTCACAGCAGAGCTAAGTTCAGCATTTTCTTTGTCACAGTCGGTTTTAACAGAAAACCTATACATTGTTATTTAAAAAAATTAAAGCCTATGTCCATATGATTGCTTATTAGAGTGCGCTTTAAAAAATTGAAGTACATTGGTAAAGAAATTTTCGAGAGTTTTAATAACAATGTTTTCCTACTATATATTATATGCATATCTATATATTATATATATTAAATATATATTCTGTCTACAAAAATATTCATTACAGAATCACAGAAACATGTGAAAGTGTGAATGAAATCGGTCAAGATCTTTTCGAGATATTCCGTTAAAACGTTTCCATATATACATACGTTTTTTATACGTGTTTTATATACCTACGGGCTTCATATGTCTAACACACACAAACACACACACACACACACACACACACACAAACACACACACACACACACACACACACACACACACACACACACACACAAATAAATAAATATGATTGAGTTAAGATTTTGAACAAACGAACATTTCCATTTTTATTATGGTCGTATCAGCGTCTTTTATGCGATTTTATTTGCAGAAGCATCACACTTTCCCAGAATCCTTCCAAGAAACCCAAGTCTTCCACTCGCCCTCCGTAATACTGATTTCACACGATCGTTCCACTGCACCTTGGTATTACCCCTAAATACTTATACGACATGACGTGTTCAAGATGTTGACCACTAATCTTGTAATCAGATACTATCTCATATTTTCTCTTTACTAGGAGTATTACCTTTCTAAGGAGAGCAGTCATTCGTTGCACCAAATGGATATGTTGTCCAAGTCTTCTTGCAATTCCATACGATCGTCCGACAACGATGTCTTCATATACACAATTGCATCAACAGCGAAAAGACATATAGTGCAGCTGATCAAAATGGTTCAAATGGCTCTAAGCGCTATGGGACCTGAGGTCATCAGTCCCTTGGACGTAGAACTACTTAAACCTAACTAACCTAAGGACATCACACACATCCATGCCCGAGGCAGGATTCGAACCTGCGACCGTAGCAGCTGCGCGGTTCCGGACGGAGGCTCGGCACGAGCATTTCGAAAACTGCACGACTTGTCGGGTGTTCGAAGAGTGCTGTGGTGAGTGTCTGCAATACGTGGCAAAATCAAGGTGAAACCACGTATCGATGTCGCGGGGTTGGGCGGCCATCCCTCATTACAGATGAAATTTTCACTTTACAGCGGAGTGTTAGCTGATATGAAACTTCCTGGCAGATTAAAACTGTGTGCCGAACCGAGAATCGAACTCGGGACCTTTGCCTTTCGCGGGAAAGTGCTCTACCAACTGAGCTACCCAAGCTCGATTAACGCCCCGACCTCACAGCCTTAATTCCGCCATTACCTCGTCTCTTACCTTCCAAACTTTACAGAAGCTCTCCTGCGAACCTTGCAGAACTAGCGCTCCTGAAAGAAAGGATATAGCGGAGACATGGCTTAGCCACAGCCTGGGGGCTGTTTCAAGAATGAAATTTTCACTCTACAGCGGAGTGTGCGCTGATATGAAACTTCCTGGCAGAATAAAACTGTGTGCCGACCCCGAGGCTGTGGCTAAGCCGTTGCTGCATACGGGCCTTTGCAGCAGGCGCCTGATTCATGCACCCATGCTGACTGCTGTTCATTGGCGACGAAGGCTAGAATTTGCACGCCAACACCGCGATCGTTCATCTACTCAGTGGCGACAGATGGCCTTTTAGATGATTCACTTTTTATGCTCCACAGGACGGATAACCGTTGGCATGTACGGCATGAAACGTCTGAAAGCAAACACCGTGCAACATTCATTGGAAGGGGCCATGCCGGAGGGCATTCTATGGGCGATCTCGTCATTCTGAAAGGAACAATGGATCAACATAAGTATGTGTCTATCCTTGGGGACCATGTACATACCCACATGCAGTTTGTTTTTCCTCGGCAGGATGGCATCTACCAGCAGGACAATCCAACCAGCCACACAGTTCTCTGTGTACTTGCGTGATTCGAAGAGCGCCACTATGAGTTTACCGTATTCCCCTGGCAATCAAACTCGGAGGGTTTACAACACAATCGGTAATCTGTGGAGCCGCTTCTATCGAGCTGTCGCGCCATGGATCCTCAACCGAGAAACCTATCGCTGTTGGCCGCGCCACTGGAGCCGGATTGGCTCCACATCCGTGTCGGTGCTTTCCAGAACTTCAGTGACCCTCTCCTTGCACGTCCAGCTGCGGTCTGTGCTGCAAAAGGTGGTTAATCGGTCTTTTTACAGGTGGTCGCATTGAAGCGACTGGACAGTGTGTTTGCGAAGATACTCGTTTAGTAGACCATGATGTGATACAGTGTCGAGCACCTTACGGAATCTACGAAGACTCAGTCTACCTGTTAATTTGTATCTAGTGTTTACAAGATATCGTGTATGAATAAATGGTTCAAATGGCTCTAAGCACTGTGGGACTTAAAATCTGAGGTCATCAGTCCACTAGACTTTGTTGTTGATGTTGTGATCTTCAGTCCTGAGACTAGTTTGATGCAGCTCTCCATGCTACTCTATCCTGAGCAAGCTTCTTCATCTCCCAGTACTTACTGCAACCTACATCCTTCCGAATCTGCTTAGTGTATTCATTTCTTGGTCTCCCTCTACGATTTTTACCCTCCACGCTGCCCTCCAATGCTAAATTTGTGATCCCTTGATGCCTCAAAACATGTCCTACCAATCGGTCCCTTCCTTTTGTCAAGTTGTGCCACAAACTCCTCTTCTCTCCAATTCTATTCAATACCTCCTCATTAGTTACGTGATCTACCCATCTAATCTTCAGCATTCCTCTGTAGCACCACATTTCGAAAGCTTCTATTCTCTTCTTGTCCAAACTAGTTATTATCCATGTTTCACTTCCATACATGGCTACACTCCATACAGATCCTTTCAGAAACGACTTCCTGAAACTTAAATCTATACTCGATGTCAACAAATTTCTCTTCTTCAGAAACGATTTCCTTGCCATTGCCAGTCTACATTTTATATCCTCTCTATTTCGAGCATCATCAGTTATTTTACTCCCCAAACAGCAAAACTCCTTTACTACTTTAAGTGTCTCATTTCCTAATATAATTCCCTCAGCGTCACCCGACTTTATTCGACTACATTCCATTATCCTCGTTTTGCTTTTGTTGATGTTCATCTCATATCTTCCTTTCAAGGCACTAACCATTCCGTTCAACTGCTCTTCCAAATCCTTTGCTGTCTCTGACAGAATTACAATGTCATCGGCGAACCTCACACTTTTTATTTCTTCTCCATGGATTCTAATACCTACTCCGAATTTTTCTTTTGTTTCCTTTACTGCTTGCTCAATATACAGATTGAATAACATCGGGGAGAGGCTACAACCCTGTCTCACTCCCTTCCCAACCAGTGCTTCCCTTTCATGCCCCTCGACTCTTATAACTGTCATCTGGTTTCTGTACAAATTGTAAATAGCCTTACGCTCCCTGTATTTCATCCCTGCCACCTTCAGAATTTGAAAGAGAGTATTTTAGTTAACATTGTCAAAAGCTTTCTCTAAGTCTACAAATGCTAGAAACGTAGGTTTGCCTTTTCTTAATCTTTCTTCTAAGATAAATCGTAAGGTTAGTATTTCCTCACGTGTTCCAACATTTATGCGGAATCCAAACTTATCTTCCGCAAGGTCGGCTTCTACTAGTTTTTCCATTCGTCTGTAAATAATTCGCGTTAGTATTTTGCAGCTGTGACTTATTAAACTGATAGTTCGGTAGTTTTCACATCTGTCAACACCTGCTTTCTTTGGGATTGGAATTATTATATTCTTCTTGAATTCTGAGTCTGAGGGTATTTCGCCTGTCTCATACATCTTGCTCACCAGTTGGCAGAGTTTTGTCAGGACTGGCTCTCCCAAGGCCGTCAGTAGTTCTAATGGAATGTTGTCTACTCCGGGGGCTTTGTTTCGACTCAGGTCTTTCATTGCTCTGTCAAACTCTTCACGCAGTATTGTATCTCCCATTTCGTCTTCATCTACATCCTCTTCCATTTCGATAATATTGTCCTCAAGTACATTGCCCGTGTATAAACCCTCTATATATTCCTTCCACCTTTCCGCCTTCCCTTCTTTGCTTAGAACTGGGTTTCCGTCTGAGCTCTTGATGTTCATACACGTGGTTCTCTTCTCTCCAAAGGTCTCTTTAATTTTCCTGTAGGCTGTATCTGTCTTACCCCTAGTGAGATAAGCTTCTACATCCTTACATTTGTCCTCTAGCCATCCCTGCTTAGCCATTTTGCACTTCCTGTCGATCTCATTTTTGAGACGTTTGTATTCCTTTTTGCCTGCTTCATTTACTGCATTTTTATATTTTCTCCTTTCATCAATTAAATTCAACACCTCTTCTGTTACCCAATGATTTCTAGTAGCCCTCGTCTTTTTACCTACTTGATCTTCTGCTGCCTTCACTACTTCATCCCTCAGAGCTACCCATTCTTCTTCTACTGTATTTCTTTCCTCCATTCCTGTCAATTGTTCCCTTATGCTCTCCATGAAACTCTGTACAACCTCTGGTTCTTTCAGTTTATCCAGGTCCCATCTCCTTAAATTAGCACCTTTTTTTAGTTTCTTCAGTTTTAACCTACAGTTCATAACACAATAGATTGTGGTCAGAGTCCACATCTGCCCCTGGAAATGTCTTACAATTTAAAACCTGATTCCTAAATCTCTGTCTTACCATTATATAATCTATCTGATACCTTTTAGTATCACCAGGATTCTTCCATTTATCCACTACTAGACTTAGAGCTACTTAAACCTAACTAACCTAAAGACATCACACACATCCATGCCCGAGGCAGGATTCGAACCTGCGACCCTAGCAGCTGCGTGGTTCCGGACTGAAGCGCCTAGATCCGCTTGGCCACAGCGGCCAGCCGTGTTTGAATAAAGCAAGCTATTTCACACAGATGGTTTCTCCTCAATCCGTACTGATTATCTGCCATTGTACACTGGGAAACATATTATGATCGCCGCTGTTCGTGTTATACGTTACTGTGTCTGCAGGAACAATTAGTAGTATGTTGGACATAGAAGATGATAGCTATGATAAAGTTCTTTCGGAAAAAAACCTGCACCTATGTCTACCCATAAGTTGAGGTAATTTCCATTCATTGTAAACCAAATGTGTCTTGAAGATATCAAAGAGTAGCACTGTGAGGACATGAAAAGAAACTATGGTAAGGATTCATTTACAGATAAAGCCGTTAAAGGCTTCAATTCAGCGTTTAGCGGTAGAATAATGAGAAACTGCAATACCTGTGAAAGTTAAGTGCCCATAAAACGTTAATGTATCCTGTCCTGGAATACCAACTTAGCATGAGTTGTGTACAGCAGGTCCAACTAAAAAGGGGGCTCGAACGTGTGTGAAAACGAGAAACACTGCTACTTATAAACCTGTTCAGTTCACTCTTTAGTTTTAGAAAATTGCTGATCTAACAACACAGGGTATGCATAAAAGAAATGTGCCTATTATTTCCTGAACATTTGCATGTGAGACGCAAGACTCCGTTTCTGTCAAAAAAGCTTAGAAATATATAACGGAGCTAGACAAGTTGCTAACACGGGCCTCGAGAATATAAGAGTTTGTCACCCATCAAGTTATAGAAGCAGTTTACTTCAGACTTTTTTGAATGGAATGACAAGTGCACCTGATACACAGCTAGGTAGAGCAAAATTTACTGGCAATCATCGTTTAATTTGTCTTACTCTCTAACGGCCGTGTTTGCAGAAGTAACGTTTGAAACGGGTTCCGCGAGTTGCTGCTCTAATTAATACGTCCAAATAGCTATGTTTCTAAAATTCTGTGCCATAGTCACTGGCTGTTTGTTTTATGTACTGTCTCAAAGTTAGTTTAAGGAGTGATATACTGTAATCTGAAAGAAAATATTGTATATTTCAACTTTTGCCATGCAGAAGTGAGCGAGCTACGAAAACCATAGCTAACAGACTGGTTATTTTATTTTTAATTTTTTGTTTTTATCACGAGGTATAAGCGAATAAAAATAACTTAGCCGCAAAGTGTTAGAATAGATGAAATTTTCACGCGACAAACGCATCAACCAAATTTTATTTATTTTTCTTCTGAACTTCCGTATTTATGATGTTGGCGCCCATAACAAGCTGTTCCAACGCAGAACTGCAACTGCGTAAATACAAGAAACAGCAATTGAGAAATACACAAAACAAAATTCGTCTTTGTAATAATAACTATGCAAGACTAATTATTAATCCTGACGTAGTTGTTTACGGTTTTTTGATTGGTTCAAATGGCTCTGAGCACTATGGGACTCAACTGCTGTGGTCATTAGTCCCATAGAACTTAGAACTAGTTAAACCTAACTAACCTAATGACATCACACACATCCATGCCCGAGGCAGGATTCGAATCTGCGACCGTAGCAGCAACGCGGTTCCGGACTAAGCGCCTAGAACCGCGAGACCACCGCGGCCGGCACGGTTGTTTGAATTCCAGCTTGCAGTCGATAAATAAAACAAATACCTGCTGGTGATGGCACAGAAGTATGGAAGCATAATCGGATGAAGATCGGAAAATAATTGTGATTTCGAAGAAAACTTTAAAAACTAATGACAAGCGCAATGTAGATAAGATGCCAATACCGGGTAGACGGTGTTGCAACTAGAGGTTTACTTTTCCTTGCATAAATGACAAATCTGCATCTATATCTATATCTACATGGATACTCTGCAAATCACATTTAAGTGCTTGGCAGAGGGTTCTTCGAACTACCTTCATAATTCTCTATTATTCCAATCTCGTATAGCGCACGGAAAGAGTGAACACCTGTATCTTTCCGTACGAGCTCTGATTTCCCTTATTTTATCGTGGTGATCGTTCCTCCCTATGTAGGTCGGTCTCAACAAAATATTTTCGCATTCCGAGGAGAAAGATGGTGATTGGAATTTCGTGAGAAGATTCCGTCGCAACGAAAAACGCCTTTCTTTTAACGATTTCTAGCCCAAATCCAGTATCATTTCTGTGACACCCTCTCCCATATTTCGCGATAATATAAAACGTGCTGCCTTTCTTTGAACTTTTTCGATGTACTCGTCAGTCCTATCTGGTAAGGATCCCACACCGCGCTGCAGTTTTCTACAAGAGGACGGACAAGCGTAGTGTAGGCAGTCTCCTTTGTAGTTCTATTATATTTCCTAAGTGTCCGGCCAATAAAACGCAGACTTTGGTTAGCCTTCCCCACAACATTTTCTGTGTGTTTCTTCCAATTTAAGTTGTTCGTAATTGTAATACCCAGGCATTTAGTTGAATTTACGGCTTTTAGTTTAGACTGGTTTATCGTGTAACCGAAGTTTAACGAGTTCCTTTTTGCACTCATGTGGATGACTTCACTCTTTTCGTTATTTAAGGTCAACTGCCAGTTTTCGCACCATTCAGATATTTTTTCTAAATCGTTTAGCAGTTTGTTTTGATCTTCTGATGACTTTATTAGTCGATAAACGACAGCGTCATCTGCAAACAACCGAAGACGGCTGCTCAGGTTGTCTCCCAAATCGTTTATATAAATACGGAACAGCAAAGGGCCTATAACACTACCTCGGGGAACGCCAGAAATCACTTCTGTTTTACTCGATGGCTTTCCGTCAGTTACTACGAACAGTGATCTCTCTGACAGGAAATCACAAATCCAGTTGTAAGTAGGCTGTTTAGGTTTTTTATATTGGTAACGCCACGTAGCGCTCTGTATGAAAATCACTGGCTGTGCTGTGCGCAGTCTGTGGCTGGTTTGCATTGTTGTCTGCCATTGTAGTGTTGGGCAAATGGATGTGAACAGTGCGTAGCGTGCGCAGTTGGTGAGCAGCCAGCATTGGTGGATGTGGGGAGAGAGATGGTGGAGTTGTGAGAGCGGATGATCTGAACAGAGACAGTAAATTTGTAAGACTGGATGTCATGAACTGATACATATAATATGACTTTTGAACAATATTAAGGTAAATACATTGTTTTTTCTCTATCAAAATCTTTCTTTTGCTAACTGTGCCTGTCAGAGTAGTTTGTGCCTTCCGTAGTTTGAATCTTTTATTTAGCTGGCAGTAGTGGCGCTCGTTGTATTGCAGTAGTTCGAGTAACGAAGATTTTTGTGAGGTAAGTGATTTGTGAAAGGTATAGTTTAATGTTAGTCAGGGCCATTCTTTTGTAGGGATTTTTTATAGTCAGATTGCGTTGCGCTAAAAATATTGTGTGTCAGTTTAAGCACAGTCATGTATAATTGTTCAAAGGGAACGTTTCACAGTCACATAACTGAGGCGATATACCATAAGCACGCAATTTCAGTACGAGAAAATATCTGTTATGTCCACCCCAAGTGAATCAGAAGACCACGAGAAAAGAAGAAAACTCCATTCTGAATCTTCCACACGCAAACAGTGCAGCATATTGTGATCAACGTTAGTGGTCGGCTAAGCACTGAAAGTATACCCACCAACAAAGTTTTACTAAAGCGTACATCAAAATACTATCGCTAACGACATCTTAGTTTTTAAATGTCGACCTTGAAGGTATAAGCACGAGTACTAGAGGAATTTCTGGTCGAAGCAGTGCATCCTTTCCTGTAAATAGCTGAGCGCCACCATTCCAGGCGAGAGGCAGCGACGCCCCTATATAGCGAGCGCTGATCTGCATGTCGCTGCGGAACGTCCTTATTCGGTAGGTAGCTATCGTAAAGCCGTCTACCATTCTTTATGAAGGAAACCGTGGCTTATTTTCGACACGATCCGTTATTCGCCAAGATTATGTGAAAACGTTAGGTGGCTGCTCCCTGAAACGCGCCCAGTAGGTGGCTGAGTCAGCCGTCCACAGGAACGCCTAATAGGGCCTCCGTGTGTGCTGTGTACGTAGTCGGCTGCGGAGGCCATCCGAGAATGTCGCACGACCGGCCGTCTACTCACAAGGCATACGAGACCGCCGCAGGACGACCATCTATTGAGGGAAAGCATTCCCAAGCGCGACAACATCCCGGGAAGGGTCACATCCATATCTCTGAAGCAATCTCTACAGGCGTCCTGAAACGTACGTACAGCAGCACCAAGGAATGCTCCTGTACTGCACATATCTTTGAGAAATTTATTTAGGTGGGGGTTGGTGTACAACTTTCAATTAAGTGAAGGCAATTAGCTGTGCTGTTGTTTAAAGAGCGATCCCGATATTATTTAGGAAGAACATAGAATAGAAAGGGATTTAATCACACATCTCAAAAATACGTGATCAGAAGGAAATTTTCACTCTGCAGCGGAGTGTGCGCTGATATGAAACTTCCTAGAAGTTTAAAACTGTGTGCCGGACCGAGACTCGAACTCGGGACCTTTGCCTTTCGTAGGCAAGTGGTCTACCGACTTTTTTTCTTTCATTCTTTCATTTTGTTCGTTATTGATCGTTGTGTTTGGTCGTTGCGGACGTCGCAAGACATCCTGTTCGAGTTCGGCGGTTGATCCTTCCACTCAGTTTTTTATTACAGAGGCCAACCTGCTCTCTGACCGAACACGCTGAGCTACCGTACGGCTTTCTTCCCTTTTGTTCGTTGCATCTGCTCGAGGCGGACGTCGTATGACATCCATTTAAGTTTGTTGTTGATCGGTTAACTCAGTTTTTTTTATTACAGAGGGCAGCTAACCCTCTGACCGAACACGCTGAGCTACCGTGCCGGCGAGCTACCCAAGCACGACTCACGCCCCGTCCTCACAGCTTTAATTCCGCCAGTCTCGGTCCGGCACACAGTTTTAATCTGCCAGGAAGTTTCAATACGTGACCAGTGTAAGAACGAGTGAGAAATGATTGACCGAGCGATCATATCTAGTTAATGTGTCCATACCTGGCCATTTAGTACAGTACGGTGGCCGCGCGGTTAGAGGAGCCATGTCATGGATTGCGCAGCCCCTCCTGCCGGAGGTTCGAGTCCTCCCTCGGGCGTGGGTGTGTGTGTTGTCGTTAGCATAAGTTAGTTTAAGTAGTGTGTAAGTCTAGGGATCGATGACCTCAGCAGTTTGGTCTTGATTTTACAGTATAGTTCAAATGGCTCTGAGCACTATGGGACTCAACTTCTCAGGTCATCAGTCCCCTAGAACTTAGAACTACTTAAACCTAGCTAACTTAATGACATCACACACTCCATGCCCGAGGTAGGATTCGAACCTGCGACCGTAGCGGTCGCGCGGTTCCAGACTGTAGCGCCTAGAACCGCACGGCCACCGTGGCCGGCTTTACAGTATGATGCATAAGTATAGCACACAACCAGTTTCCAACAAAACTTCTTCTACCAGAGCATTGAAACAACTACTTTTGACTTGGCCGCATAAACACAAGAATGCGTTAAGTGACCCCAGTTTCGGAGGCGGTCTGCCAAAGGAAACTTAGCAGTGTCGTTTATGGCGACGGTTTGATTGTACAGATGCCACGTTCTGTCCTCACCCTACACTGAGAAACAAAGATTGTGCGAAGAACGTGGTTGGGAAATGGTTAGGGCCTCTGGAGTGACTTTTGTAGATACACCCGTCCGTTGGCATACCGCAAAGTTCGTTCTGAAGCTTTATTCTAACGTCAAAGGATAACATAAGTGCGTGGATAAATTTTCTTTACTTCACGTCTATGCTCACAGTTTTTTTTTGTGTTATCAGACTATCGATTTCGGTCTGTAATGACCATCTTCAGCTCTGTTTTATAAAAACAGTAGCGACATCTGGTGAATTTATAACACAAACATTGTGTGGCTACTGTACGATAGTTAGTTTTTAACAGTAATGCTACTCACAAAATGACTCTGACATATGCTGTTATTTATACATATTTGACGATGCTGGTGTTGATTTTGTGTTTAACATTTGACGATACCACTATGGCTCCAGTATATTGGGATATGTTTTTATAAAAAAAAGATCTGAAGATGGTCATTATAGACCGAAACCGGTAGTCTGATGGAAAAAAAAGTGACCATAGACGTGAAGCAAAGGAAATTTATTTTATATTCGGGTCACTGTTCAATTCGCGACCATGTCGCAGCTTGTGAAGCATAAATGCGTTCATTTCTTTTATACTGGAAGTACGAAGTACACTGCGAGTAAAATGTTAACGCTGTGAATATAGGCTTTAAAAATAAGAAAATTGCTAGAAACTGTTGTTCTGTGGGTATAGCACAAGCTATGACCGGTAGAGGAATACAAGAACTTAGGAGACCTAAGGGAAGGAAATGCTTATTACAGTGAGAAAGTATGAGACCGCTGTAGCCTCATAATCGAAGTTTTTACCAGTACAAGAACAAAAAGTAAGAGTCGTATGGTATCATCGAACTCAAGACCTCAAAGTAATCTTTAGACGCCGACATGCAGAGGGTTCGTATCACTATTCACTAATGCGTAGGCAAAACTGATGTGAATTAGGTGTGTTAATATTACTTGTTCAGACTAAATTATTGTACTGAGTACATGCGATTCTTTGCTTGTGTTGTTTATGACCATGCTGAGGAAAGAGAGAGGGTACAACTGAATACTCACACTTGTAACATAGCACACTGGGCACCCAGTCTAGTGATACAAATATGTATTCACCCTTCTCCATTTCTTGGCCGTCGAATGCAGAAAATGTCACCTCAGTTACACGGTTCACGCACCTGAGGGACAAAGGCACAAGAAAAAGAAGAGCCTGGCCTATAGATAAGGCGACAGTGCACTGTTACCGAAGTTTCTCTTAATCTTGAAATAATAATTTATTCAACCTTGATCCTATATACTGTAAATCACAGTTAAAGATTACCGTATATTATAATAGTGGTTCAGGATAATGGCCTGGACCGCATTGTGGAGTAATAATATTCCAAAAGGCGTCATTTCAGTCACTGTCTTGAGAAGTTAATAATGAGTCTTGATATTATGCCTGCCCTTTGTCGATATATTGCGGAAACGAAATGAGTCGTAATTACTCAAAATAATATCAATAATGAAACTTCCTGGCAGATTAAAACTGTGTACCGGACCGATACTGGAAGTCAGGAACTTTGCCTTTCGCGGATAAGTGCTCTATCGTCTGCCAGTAAGTTTCATATCAGCGCACACTCCGCTGCAGAGTAAAAATCTCATTATGGGAACATCTCCCAGGCTTTGGCTAAGTCATGTCTCCGCAATATCCTTTCTTCCAGTAATGCTAGATCTGCAAGGTTCGCAGGAGAGCGTCTGTGAAGTTTGGAACGTAGGAGACGAGGTACTGGCAGAAATACAACCGTGAGCAGGCAGCCTGAGTCGTGCTTCGGTAGCTCAGACGGTAGATCACTTGCCTGCAAAGGTCCCAAGTTTTAGTCTCGGTCCGACACAAATTATAATCTACCAGGAAGTTTCACATCAGCGCACACTCCGCTGCAGAGTGAAACTCTCATTCGAATATCAATAATGTTAAACTTCAATTAAACATTAATATTATTAAAATCTTAAAGCTGTAATCAGCACGAAGTCCAGGTTTGGGGTGCTTGAGACCATCTGCTTCTTCTCCGTCCAGACTGGCGTGAATATCACATATTGCTTGCCGCGCGTGTTAGCACATCGCTTCCGAGATTCAGGAGGAGCACCGGTCCCTGATCGAATACGCCCAGCTCTTTAATGACGATGGCCAAAGTGCTGGCCGGTGTGGATGTAGCTTTTAGGTGGTTTCCCACATCCGACTAGGTGAATACCGGACTGGTACCCCTGTCCTAATTCAGTTACAGGATACGCACAAATTTAGAAAACGTTTGCACACTTTCACGTGGATATCACTACACGCCGTTGTGTACACAAATTCTCTCACAGAAGGAAAGTGGTAGCACCAAAAGGGCATCTGGTCACCCTCGAACATTAAGCTTTCGTGTACCAGCGGTTTCTGCGCTAAGCCACCATTTTATTAATTTAATGACGTACCAGTGCCTTTCGCATGAAACGAGAATTGCTACTGCAAGTCAGAGACATCTAGTAGCACACTGCAGTACTTATGCGAATGTATTATTTATTTATTTACACTTCAAGTTCCATAGGACCAAATTGAGGAGCAAATCTCCAAGCTCATGAAACGTGTCAGCACATGAAATCCCAACATAAAAGTAATAACAGATAAAAATTGAAACACGTTTCTTGTAGTGCCCATTTTCGCAGCAGCTGTATATAAATTGCAGTTTTTAAAAGAAAATGCCTTTTGCATCAAGCACATAAAATTTGTATTTTAATTGATTCACCGAGACGCGTTTCGCCTTTTTTACAAGGCATCTTCAGTGCGTGTCCTGAAATATTATATGATTTATCCTTTTTACACATAGGTTATGGTTTCACATCTAGGTTATAGATTTAAAAACAGTTCCTTAACGTTTTTTTTTACGAAATGTACCTGTAAGTACCTTTACGTTGAAAAAAATTCAATTTAAAAATTAAAACGCTTATGAACCCAAAAAAGTCAGTCCATAAGTTGAAGCAACGCACTCAACAATACAACAAGAAGCAGCTAAATTTTTCAAGGAACTCCTCGACAGAATAGAAAGAGTGACCCATGAGGAAACTCTTCAGTTTCGATTTGAAAGCGCGTGGATTACTGCTAAGATTTTTGAATTCTAGTGGTAGTTTCTTGAAAATGGATGCAGCTGTATACTGCACACCTTACCGCACAAGAGTTAAGGAAGTCCGGCCCAAATGCAGCTTGGGTTTCTCCGAGTATTGAATGAGCGAAAGCTGCTTATTCTTGGGAATAAGCTAATATTGTTAACAAGAAATGACAGTAAGGAATATGTATATTGAGAGGCCAATGTCAAAATACCCAGACTTGTGAACAGGAGTCGACAAGAGGTTCGTGAACTTACACCACTTATTGCTCGAACCGCTGGTTTCTGAGCCAAAAATATCCTTTTAGAATGGGAAGAGTTATCTCAAAATATAATACCATGCTACATAAGCGAATTAAAATAAGCAAAGTAGACTAATTTTCGTGTCGGACAATCACTAACTTCAGATAACGTTTGAATAGTAAAAATGGCAGCATTAAGTCTCTGAACAAGATCTTGAACGTGGGCTTTGCACGACAGTTTGCTATCTATCTGAACACCTAGAAATTTGAACTGTTCAGTTTCACTAAACATATGCCCATTTTGTGAAATTAAAACGTTAGTTTTTCTTGAATTGTGTGTTATAAACTATAAAAACTGAGTCTTACTGTGATTTAGCGTTAATTTATTTTCTACAAGCCATGAACTTAGGCCATGAATCGCTCTATTTGAAACCGAGCCAATGTTGCACACAACATACCTTACTACAAAGCTAGTGTCATCAGCAAACAGAAGTATTTTAGAGTTATCCTTAATACTAGAGGTCATATCAGTTATATAAATAAGAAACAAGAGTGGCCCCATCACTGGTCCCTGGGGCACCCCCCACTTAACCATTCCCCATTCAGACCCCACATCACAGCCATTCTCAACATTGTGAATAATGACCTTTTGCTGTCTGTTGCTAAAGTAAGAGGTGAACCAGTTGTGAGCTACTCTCCAATTTCCATAATGGTCCAACTTCTGGAGCAATATTTTGAGATCAACACAATCAAACGCCTTAGTTAAATCAAAAAATATGCCTAGCGTTCGAAATATTTCGTTTAACCCATCTAGTACCCCACAGAGAAAAGAGAATATAGAATTTTCAGTTGTTAAACTACTTCTAAAGCCGAACTGTACATTTGATAGCAAATCGTGTGATATAAAATGATCTATTATCCTTATATACAGAGCCTTATCAATAACTGTAACAAATGCTGATGGCATAGAAATAGGTCTAAAATTGTCTACATTATCCCTTTCTCCCTTTTTATAAAGCAGCTTTGATACTGAGTACTTTAACCGTTCAGCAAACTGACTATTTCTAAAGGAAAAATTACAAATATGGCTAAATACAGGGGTAACATGTGTAGCACAGTACTTTAATATTCTGCTAGGCACTCCATCATATACATGAGAGTCCTTAGTCTTCAGTGATTTAATTATGGACTCAATCTCCCTTTTGTCTGTATCACAGAGGAGTATTTCAGAAATCAATCTCGGAAAGATATTTGCCAACAAAGTTATATGATTCCCTGTAGAAACTAAATTTTTATTTAATTCACCATCAATGCTCGGAAAATGATTGTTAATTACTTTACATATATGTGATTTATCAGTAACAGAAATATTTTTACTACGAACTGACTTTATATCGTTGACCTCGTGCTGCTGACCAGACACTTCCTTCACAACTGACCATATGTTTTTAATTTTATCCTGTGAATTAGCTATTCTATTTGCATTCCACACACTCTTTGCCTTCCTAATAACATTTTAAGCACCTTAAAATACTGTTTGCAAAGGGTTACTGTAGCCTGATAGTGACTACTACTAACATTTTGATATAATTCCCGCTTTGTTCTACATGAAACCTTTATCCCACTAATCAGCCACCCGGGCTACCTTTTAGTGCTAGTACCCAGATTAGAACGTTCTAATGCAAAACAACTCTCAAAGAGCATGAGAAATGTGTTAAGGAAAGCATTATATTTGTCATGTATGTTATCACCACTATAAACATCCTGCCATTCTTGTTCCTTGACAAGGTTTAAAAAACTCTCTATTGCTGTTGGATTAACTTTCCTACATAGTTTGTAGTTATATGTGACATTTGTTTGAGTACAAAAGCCTTTTAGTGTTAAAATTTGTGCATCTTGGTTTCAAAGGCCATTCACCCTTTCAGTAACAGAATGCCCATCTAATAATGAAGAATGAATAAAAAAGTTATCTATGGCTGTGCTACTGTTCCCCTGCACCCTAGCTGGAAAAAATACAGTCTGCATCAGATCGTACGAATTTATGAGATCTACCAACATCCTTTTTCTTGCACCATCGTAAACAAAATTTATATTAAAGTCGCCACATGTAACAAATTTCTGGTACTTCCTATAAAGTGAATCAACAACCCCCTGTAGCTTGAGGAGAAACGCTCTGAAGTCAGAGTTAAGGAACCTATAAACAACAACAATTAGAAGTTTAGTTTCACTAAATTCAGTTGCTCCTGCACAACACTCAAATATCTACTGCAATGTAACTGTCACAGCGTTCAAAGCAACAATCGGCACATAGATCGTGCTACGTGATTGTAGGGGTTTGTGACATGTTTTTTTATATTGATCATATTGAGGAGATCATTAACAGTGAAAGTAAGGATATCTGATGTAATTGTAACGTAAATTTGGGATTTTACTACTACTTTTATGAGTGGTTTCGAAATGAAACCGCTGAGACTATACAATTTTGACATAAATTCACTAAATTTTAGCTCTTTGAAAACTGTATGTCCCAGTGATTCCAAAGTGAAAATACCTCCTTAAAACAACTTATTATTTTGTTTTTGCCAATGTCTTCTTGCATTCGTTGCCTAGTATAATGATAAAGGTCAATTTTATGAAAAAAATTGAAATTAAATGTTTCTTAAAATAATTGAGACTCAGAGGCTTAACAATGCCAAATCCTATAATAACCATGCCGATCTCATGTAGTTACGGGACAAAGGTAAAAGAAAAAGAAGAAGAAAATAGCGTTCTGCTTGTGTTAGCGGAGCTAGTCTCCATGGAGTCCGCCGTTAAATTCAGTGCTGCGCGCAACAGCGGCACAAAAATCAACATATTCAATGTACTTTTACTCCGTAATCTATTCTCGTATCTATTGTACAAAAGCGTTATGTCACTGAATTGATGTCTTACATACCTCCCATTCAGGTGCAAAAAATACCATAGTTCCATCTTTAAAAAAACCGGGCTGTGTAGCGCAGTGGTTGCCACAGTGGACTTGCATTCGGGAAGACGACGGTTCAAACCTGGGTCCGGCTATTCTGCCTTAGATTTTATGTGATTTCCTTAAATCGCTTAAGTCAAATGCCGGTATGGTTCCTTCGAAAGGGCATAGCCGATTTCCTTCTCCATCCTTCCCTAATCCGAGGTTGAGCTCCGTTCTCTAATGACCTCGTTGTCGACGGGACGTCAAACACTAATCTCCTACTCCCTCCTCACATTTGAAAAATCCAAGTGATTATGAATTAAACACTCACAACACTAGTGTGGGTTCCATTCATAATGTATAAAATATACTACTAAGGACTGACTGAAATGTCAATCAATGCAATGCTAGTGATCATTGTATTATTTCTTACAATACGCTGTTTAAGTGGTTTTTGGCAATGTAAGCAGACAGGGCTTTTGCAAATAAAAAAATTTTGTTTGAATTATTTTCTTGTCATATCAAAATTAACATAGTTCTTACTGATGCCAGACTTCGGTGGGCTTCCGTGTTTATGGTTAGAAACTTTGCTTTTGTATTGTGAGAACACTGTTGTTTTCATGGAGGGTGATAGTCTAGTAGGATAGCGATTAATCGCGGCAGTCCTATATGGAGTTTCAGTATTCAGCCATTCACTACATTACTTGCACACTGAATTTTTTATATGCTCATGTATTTGTTAGAGAATAATACCTACGATCTGTAGAAGTGTCATTTCAGTGCAGCATCTGTGTGTGGCTTTTGCAACTATGCCGATATTAGCACCGTAGGACCCTAAAACTTTTTTCTTGCCAGATTCAGTTATCGTAAAAGATAATTCTTAAGGGACAATCGCAACTGTATAAGTCCATTCTGTAAAATGGAGAAAGCGTCAACAGTTGCTTAATCCACAATCTTTTATTGTGTACACGATCATTTTCGAAACATTCGAAGTTCCATCATCTGGTGTAAACTGTAATAATGAAAATATTGTTTTGCACGACAATAGGAGCGGATCCTTAAGTCACAAATGTCAGACAAAAACTGTGCAGCTAAAAGTTCTAAAAAGAATTAAAATAAATTAAAAAAGGACGTTACTTACAAGTAAAATCGCTTAACCATCTGAGGTCATCCTCACCCCAATGCTGTTAGGGAACCAAATGTTTCGTGTCAAAATAATAAAAGGAACTTAGAAAAATTCGAAAAACGGACATCACGACCGGATACGAAAAATCACCAGAATCTTGAAAAATGTAAAATACAATAGAAAATGGGCAGAGAAAACACATTGCACGGAATTACTTACATAAATTGCATAAAAGGCATTCCTACGTGCTGCGCGACTGGGAACACAAGCAGGATAGTCTTGGCAGTATGTATAGGGCGCTCAACAGCACCCGTACTCAACTAAAAGCGTACAAGTGTGGTTATCAGTTGTGAGAGGCATCTAACAAAATTTTAATTAAAAATGGAATCCGTAGCCATCCTGGGACACTCTTACTCAAACTGTCACACAAAACAACAATAGACGGATGCCTCAGGGCAGTGTGTGATTAAATTACATAAACTATAAACACAAATCTAAAATAGTGGAACAAGAAACTGCGGCTACACGTTCAATTGAAAAATATACCACAAAGCAACCACCCCAGAAACACACTAAAACCTTCTACCTAAGATACTACTGACAAGACCAGACATCACACAGAATCTTAAAACACGAACGGTATTCGATTCATCATCACCTGAAATACAGGGCAGGTGGTGGGTTGCGGCGCTCATGGCTTGTTATAAAACGCATGCGGTTAAAATGCGGCGCACAGAAACCTATACACCACAAGCACTGTGCACCGGTAGGTCTTCGTGCCGAAGGAGAAATCCATGCGTCAGAGGACAGTGTCCTATCCGGAGGCACGTTAAAAGTACTTGCTCCCGTCGCAATCACCGGAAGGAATAACGCCACTGTCATTTCGTTGGTTTCACAGGCTTCAGGTTGTTGTCCCCCGACCTTAACCACACCTCTTCCCACAGATACACGATGTTGTGTCAATAACGAGGTAATAACGGGACATGGACAGGGGCAGCACATTCAGAAATTGGTACTACCAAACAGGCATCTTTATCTGCTGCATAACATCCTTCATTACCCTTAATGCCCACGTATTCTGGTGCCCAGCAGAATGACACATCGTTTCCCTGCCTCTGTATGTGGAGAAGGGTGTCATGAATTAGCTGAAGATACTTTTAGGCTGGATATATGTGATCGATAGCAAGAAGGCCACTTAGGGAGCCGGTCTAGATGAGTAATTTGGTGGTGGGAAGGCACCGCACCTTCTCCAGTGCCCACAACGCATATAATTCAGCATCATGCAATGTAAATGTACCAGGTAAGCGAACCTTGACGACACAATCTAGAAATAACAGCACAGCCGTCAAAATTATCCTGCTTATACCTATCAGTGTAAAAGACCACAAAGTCACAATGCTGGACTAAAATTCTGTAAAACATCGATTTAAAAACAGAGGCCGGAGTAAAAATCTTCCGGCACACTGAGAGATCTGAAATAATCCTGGGTGCCCGTATTAACCAGGGCGAAGGACGGCTTCAACCTCGATGAAGGATAGACACATCGTGTGCATCAAGAACCGCTAAGTGCTGCCGCACGCGAATACCTGGCTCCGTTGCTCTTGGCCTGTTTCTAAATAGTCAGACGGCGAGCAACAGTACGGAATGCCTGTGATTGTGGCGTGTAGAACAGGCTGCATACATGAAGCATCACGAGGACCCGCCGCAGGATGCCAAGTGGTGGCCTACCAGCCTCAACACAGAGGCTAGGAACTGGACTCGTCCTATACGCTCCTGTCGTCAACCGAATCCCCACACGATGAACACCATCAATTACCTTAAAATAAGGTGGTCGTGCTGAGCCATAAACTGTGCAACCACAGTCAAGGCGGGATCGCACAAACGCTGAGTAAAATTGAAGCAGTCTGCTCCACATGACCTGTGGCGGAGGCATTTTAAAATATTCAACGCCTTTAAACCCTTGGCCTTAACAGCCTTCAGATGTGGTAACCACGTGCGACGTTTATCGAAAGTGAGGTTCAAAAACTTCACTGAACTTGTAAAATTAAGAATAGTGCCTCTCATTGTAAAAAAAGGCGACATGAACGATTAAAATTAACACAAACATATTTCTCTGACAAAAAATTTAAAACCTGTGCTATCTGCCCACTCTCCAATAGCCGTATCGTAAGTTGCAACTGACGAACGGATGTTGCAGGGTTGGAGGAGGAGTGTCCACAAACAATGGACATCGAACAGGGGACGAAACTATGGACCTAATACCATTTATGGCAATGGCGAACTGAGGTACACTTAAAACTGATCATTGACCGAGCCCATTTTCTTGCTCGAATCACTCGGAAAGAGCATCACCGAGCTGATATCGAAAAAAATCGTCTAGAAAGGAAGGACCTTATGAGAATTGGCACTCGTCTTCTGAACCCCCATAGGTGAAGCAGTCCCAGGATGTGATGCCTCCAAGTAGCGCCATATGCACTCTCAAGATCGAAGAAGACGCCAATGAGGTGCTGTCTGCATAGGAAGAATTGTTAGATTTCCTTCTCTAGTGGGTGAGGTTGTCAAGGGTTCAAAGATACCTTCGAAACCCACACTGGGAACGACTAAGGAGGTCACGCAATTCTACTACCCAAATCAGTCTGCGGTAGACCATGAGTTCTAGTGTGTTTCCTATGCAGCTAGTAAGGGCACACTATGGTAACTATTGGAGAACGTGCGGTGGTGCCCTGATTTCAGAAGGGGCACTAAAATCGCCTCCTTCCACGAGTCAGGAAAGTCTCCAGTCAACCAAATCCAATTAAAAAGGGACAAGAGTATCTCCTTTGCGTCCTGATGAACGTACTGTAACATGCTGTACGAGAATCAACCTTTATCTGGGGCAGTCTCCTTAACCTGAGACAGAAAACACTCAAGCTCCCACATGTAAAAAGGGCAATTGTAGTCCTCGGTGTTGGTAGAATTAAAATTCCAAAGCCCGATGGCGGCGGAAAGCTGGATCTTGGTTTGCGTGGCACTGATCAAACCAAAGTAATCCTCCACGGCATTCGCTATGTCCACAGGTGCAGACTGTGGACATCATTCTCCAGTACAGCAGTTACAGGTCGTCTGGCACATTTGCCAAATATCCTCCGTATGGCTTCCCATTCTTTGAAGAGCTGATGGAACGATTGATGGAGTCCAGAAAAACTTGCCAAGATCTCTTCATGTTCTCCCTGAATGTCTGTCGTGTCTTTGCCCTCGCGATTCGGAAGGCTGCGAGGTTAATAGCAGAAGGTGGACATGTAAACCATCGCAGGTCATGCGTCTCTCCCTGATGGTGGAGGTACATTCATCATTCCACCATGGGACAGGGCGCCTCTGAGGTCGGTATGGGGACTTGGGGATAGACGCATCAGCGGCATGATCGATTATATTAGTAATGTTATCCACCCATTCCTGGACACTGCCTTGATGTACAAAAACAACTGACTGACTGTACAATATGCAGTTTTCTCTGCTAAGCATCTACCTTGCAGGGATAGCTCTGTCCGAGAGGTGAATCCAGAATGGAATCGAGCACTTCTCAGTGAGCATCATCGACAAGGGCAGGTGAACAGAAGGAAAGGTCTATGGCCAGGATTGGCCACATGGCAGTGCTGAAGTGTGTAATACTACCAGCGTTAAAAAGGCAAAACTCTTCTGACACAATAAGGATTTCGACAAACTGAGCGCTGGGACACGTTGATGAAGATTCCCATAGCATATCGTGTGCATTAAAATCTCCTACAAGTAGGAAGGGTGGGGGGAAATGTTAAGTCAGGTAAGAAAAAACCGCTCTTTTCAAACTTTCGTTGGTCGACGAATACACGTTACAGATAGTAACAGCAAATGGAGTATGCACTGTGACAGCAGCTGCCTGAATAGCCGTTCTGAGGCAGACAGAAAAGGAGTGGTACATGTCATACAGAAAGATATCCACTCCACCTTTAGCCCTGTCTCCACTGAGGTCATCTTTCTACACTGACGAGCCGAAGAAACTAGTACACCTGCCTAATATCGTGTAGGGCCGCCGCGAGCAGGCAGAAGTGCCTCAACACGACTTGACGTGGACTTGACTATTGTCTGAAGTAGTGTTGCAGGGAACTGAGACCATGAATCCTGCAGGACTGTCCATAAATCCATAAGAGTACGAGGGCGTGGAGATCTCTTCTGAACAGCACGTTGCAAGGAATCCCAGATATGCTCACTAATGTTCATGCCTGGGGACTTTAGTGGCCGGCGGAAGTGTTTAAACTCACAAGTCTGTTCCTGGAGATACTGTAGCAATTCTGGAGGTGTGGGGTGTCGCATTGTACTGCTGCAATTGCCCAAGTCCGTCGGAATAACAATGGACATGAATGGATGCGGGTGATCAGACAGGATGCTTACGTACGTGTCCCTGTCAGGGCCGTATCTAGACGTAGCAGGGGTCCCATATCACTCCAACTGCACACGCCTCACACCACTAAAAAGCTCCACCAGCTTGAACAATCCCCTGCTGACATGCAGAGTCCATGGATTCATGAGATTGCCTCCATAGCCATACACGTCCAGCCGCTCAATACACTTTGAAACGAAACTCTTCCGACGAGGCAACATGTTTCCGGTCACCAATAGTCCAATGTCGGTTTTGACGGGTCCTGGTGAGGCGTAAAGCTTTGTGTCGTGCAGTCATCAAGGGTACGCGAGTGGGCTTCAGCGCCGAAAGATCATATCGATGTTGTTTCGTTGAATGGTTCGCACGCTAACACTGGGTGGCCCAGCTTTGGAATCTGCAGCAATATGCGGAAGGGTTGCACTTCTGTGACGTTAAACGATTCTCTTCAGTCGTCGTTGGTCCCGTTCTTGCAAGATTTTGTTCCTTCCCCAGCGATGTCGGAGATTTGATGCTTTACTGGATTTCTGATATTCATGGTATGCTCGTGAAATGCGGCAAAATCCCCACTTCATCGCCACCTCGGAGATTCTATGTCCCATCGATCGTGCGTCGACTATAACACCACGTTCAAACACACTTACATCTTGATAACCTGCCATTGTAGCAGCAGTAATCTATCCAACAACTGCGCCAGACACTTTTTGTCTGATACGGGTGCTGCCGAGCGCAGCGCCGTGTTCTACCTGTTTCCATATCTCTGTATTTGAATACGCATGCCTATACCAGTTTCTGTGGCGTTGCAGCGCGTATCCAGAAAGGCCTTGATGGTTTGGCTGAAACTGAAAATCTGTTAAGTGGTCACGTAGTGGTACATTGGTGGTCGAAAAAGTGACATCACAGCAAGTTTGCAACCTTTTGAAGTCCAAACTTCTGGGTGTGTGTCCTATTGCTGTTGATTAGTACCGTACCCTCAATGAGTGATTACATGACGTGACATCATGCATATGGACACTTCAGAGCTACAGGAATAATGGACTGAAGAAGGGGTTATTGAGGTGAAACAAGTAATGTGTCGTGTGGATGGAAAATTGTAAAAGTCAGACTCAGTCACATTGGCGTTTGATTCGCCGGGTTTGCCAGAGTATATTAAAGCTGTGACTGGAGCTCAGCGTTCAGCGTTAATGACGATATATCGCTATTCTGTCTTAGAGCTCAGGCATGACAGGGAATGTTCGTTGAACGGTTTGTTGAGCAGCCTACACCGTCTAAATTCCAAACCCAAAAGTTAGTGGACAAGATGGAGAGCAGTGGAACGGTGTGGATCTTTACGGTGGGGGAAGGCAGCCATTATCGGAAGGTCAAGTGACTGACGTGAAACAACGACTGTTGACCTCTCCTGGAAAGTCTGTTCGACGTTTATCTCGGGAATGTGGAATATCACGGAGCATATGTCAGAGCTGCGAAGAAAGACGGCATGTGCCCATACAGGTTTACAGTTGTTCAGAAACTGAATGTCAGTGACAGGGACAAGTGCATTATCTTTTGACGTTGGTTTCAGCAATTTATTGCTTAGAGGTGAGGAATTTTTCAGTAATGAGGCATGGTTCCAGCTCTCTGTCTATGTAAACTCTCAGAATATACGTTTCTGGAGTAATGAAAATCAACGGGCAATGCTCGAGCAACCCTTGTATTCACAAAAGATTGGCGTGTTCTGTGCTACATCACAGCGCCACATCACCGGGTCAATTTTTTTCCATCCTACAGTGACAAGTGCAGTTTACATCGAAATGTTTCGGAAATTTGTGAACCAGTTGTACGGTGGAGAACTTACCCTCGGCTGGTACGAACAGGATGGCGCTACACTCCACACGTCTCGAATGACCGTGGCCGAGGTCAAATAATTTTTCCCCAGCAGAGTTATTTCGAAAGGACTGTGGGCCCCAAGGTCACCTGATTGAACACCACCTGATTTTTTCTTCTGAGGTGGCCTAAAAGGCAAGGTCTACAGGAACAAACCACACATTTAACAGAGAACATCGCCCGTGAATTCCAGGCAGTGACACCAGAGGTTCAGGCAGCAACATTCGAGACTTTGTAGAGTCATGTTCAACTGTGTTTACAAGTCGAGGGCGGCCACTTCCAGCACCTTTATTTCCCCATGGGCAAGGTATGACACGTTAATTTCACTTAATTTCCTAATTTTTATGCATAACCTTTAAATGTAATTTAAGCAAATGTTTGTTGTGGGACCTCTTTCGAGTGGGACAGCCTGTACAACATAGGTGCGGTAGTTTCCCCAGAGGTTGCCCGATAACAACTGTCCCACCTCAACAGTCATGCATCACACTGGTGCGCAACCCACCTTAAAACTGAGGGTTTTTTAAAAATATAGGTTCGTACCATCCTCGCGATTGAGGCAGTCAAGCCGAGATCCCCGTTCCCTGTAACAAACAACGTACCACCACTGCGCCGCGCGGTGTCGCCAAGCCCGTACCCAGCAAATGAATGCTGAGTCCCTGAGGGCCACAATCAAGAAAACTATGTAATATTAAGTATTAGCCGTTGGTACTGAGGTCGCACGCGACCCATGGCGCAGGAGTTGTATGAAACACCTATATGAGTGGTAAACTGTTTAAACTGGAAAAGTGGGAAGTAATAACAGAAATGAGACGGAACCATCACAACATTGAGTGAGAAGTGTGTAAGACAGCTGTGTTATCGCAAATCTGCCGCAGCTGATGCTGATAAGTATAAGTAATGATCGATATTTCTCGAACAGCCACAAGCATCGGGATGATTACATGGCAGGCTAAGAAAGTTATCCACGGTATAATGAGCTTATTAGAGCTCTAACACGTACCAAAATAGACTTTTATGCCTGCGTGACCTTCATATACGTGTTTCAGATTTTAATTGTCCTGGTTGACCGTGAAAATTACTTTTAATTACGTACTCTACTATAAAATATGTTATTAATATGTAGATTGCATTAATAGACGCTTCAGAAGCAAAGCAGAAGTAATTTATTATTTATTTCTGTTTCTTACACGCAATACTGCCAAATATAAAGAAAGAGTTTGATTAACACTTGTCTTGAGATGCTACCAATACATTGTCAGTAAATGTACAACATTTTAAGCCATAAATATATGTTGAAAACTTTTCAGCATACGATATTTCGGTTAGATTAATGTTATGAGCAGGCACACATTAAAACACAATCCATCGGGCGGCATGAGCATAATCAGTTCAACATTCGTTTTACTACAGTCCTAGGTAAAAGTCACAACAGCTCATATGGAATCGGGTATTATTTCACCATTCTGAGTTTCTATTGTTTCTGCTGCTGCCTCACTACATGACCCGAACATCACTAATTCGCTGTGATACACTATGTTATCGAAAGTATCCGGACACTCCCAAAACATATGTTTTTCATATTAGGTGCATTGTGCTGCCACCTACTGCCAGGTATTCCGTATCAGCGACCTCAGTAGTCATTAGACATCGTGAGAGAGCAGAATGGGGCGCTCCGCGGAACTCACGGATTTCGAAGGTGGTCAGGTGATTGGGTGTCACTTGTGTTATACGGCTGTACGCGAGATTTCCACACTCATAAACATCACTAGATCCACTGATTCCGATGTGATAGTGAAGTGGAAACTTGAAGGGATACGTACAGCACAACAACGTACATGCGACCTCGTCTGTTGACTGACAGAGACTGCCGACAGTTGGAGAGGGTCGTAATAGGCAGACATCTATCCAGATCATCTCACAGGAATTCCAAACTGCATCAGGATCCACTGCAGGTACTATGACATTTAGGCAAGAGGTGAGAAAACTTGGATTTCATGGTCGCGCGGCTGCTTATAAGCCAAACATCACGCTGGTAAATGCCAAACTTCGCCTCGCTTGGTGTAAGGAGCGTAAACATTGGACTATTAAACAGTGTAAAAACGTTGTGTGGAGTGTCGAATCACGGTACACAATATGGCCATCTGATCGCAGGATGTGGGTGTGGCGATGCCCGGTGAACGTCATCTGCCAGCGTGTGTAGTGCCAACAGTAAAATTCGGAGGCTGTGGTCTTACGGTGTGGTCGTGTTTTTCATGGAGGGGGCTTGCTCCTCCTGTTGTTTCACGTGGCATTATCACAGCACAGGCCTACATAGATGTCTTAAACACCTTCTTGCTTCTCAATGTTGAAGAGCAATTCCGGGATGGCGGTTGCATCTTTCAACAAGATCGGGCACCAGTTCATAATGCACGGCCTGTGGCGGAGTGGTTACACGACAGTAACATCCCCGTAATGGACTGACCTGCACAGAGTCCTGACCTGAATCCTATAGAACAACATCTGGGATGTATTTTGAACACCGACTTTGTGCCAGGCCTCGCTGACCGACATCGATACCTCTCCCCAGTGCAGCACTCCGCGAAGAATGTGACCACCTCTCAAAAGCCTGAAACGTCACCTTTTGTAGCCCGGACCATTGCGAGACGAGCAAGAAGAATCGTCTCCGACGATTGTCTGATTGAAGGTATATGCAATACTAATCGGTAAAGAGAACGTGATACCAATCCCGCGCTGTCAGTTCGGCATGTTGTTGGACCCATCTGGACCGCGATGCGTGGTGTCGTGGTTGCAAAGATGGACCTCGCCATGGACGTCGGAAGTGAAGTTGCGCATCACTCCGCCTATTGCGCATAGTTTGAGTCGTAACACGACGTCCCGTGGCTGCACGTACAGCATTATTCAACATGGAGGCGTTGCTGTCAGGGTTCCTCCGAGCCATAAACCGTAGGTAGCGGTCATGTACTGCAGTAGTAGCCATTGGGCGGCCTGAGCAAGGCAGGTCATTGACAGTTCCTGTCTCTCTGTATCTCCTCCATGTCCGAACAACATCGCGTTGCTTCACTCCGAGACTCCTGGACACTTCTTCACATAAAGTGACAATGCGGGCACACGATCGAACGCCGTGTTGACCGTCTAGGCATGATTGAACTACGGACAACACGATCCGTGTACCTCCTTCCTGGTGGAATGACCGGAACTGATCGGCTGTCGGGCCCCCTCCGTCTAATAGGCGCTGCTCACGCATGGTTGTTTACGTCTTTGGGCGGGTTTAGTGACATCTCTGAACAGTCAAAAGGACTGTGTGTGTGATACAATATCCACAGTCAATGTCTATCTTCAGGAGCTCTGGGAACCGTGGTGATGCACAACTTTTTTTGATGTATGTATGAAGCTGTCGCCGTTACTGTATACGTCAATTCAAAATGGACTATTTTGCATAATGCTGGAACATATGTGAAAAGGCTTGAAATGGAAAACTCCAACAAGGCACTCTAACTACCATATACAATAAAAGTGAGTATTCTCTTTAGTAAATATCTCAATCTTTTCAATACGCCAACGTGCAGATTGAAAGAGAGTCAAGGTCTTACAGATAATGATTACAGTGTGCCATGCACCCAGAACAGTAGTCAAAACTGCTGTCTTATTCCCATATGAAAATATAAACAGGACGAGCAACAATTTCGTCAGGAAAGTGTAGACCTTTTCTAATTAAAATACTGTCAGAAAGTATTTACGTTCAGGTAAGCGAGTTGTAATGACATTGGGTACCCCGTGGACAACACAACCTGCTCGTCTACGCAGTAGAATAAGAGAACGCGTGGGCTATTTGAACGATCACCCATGGACTCAAAAATGACAGCTTTCCTTGGTCAATAGGGAGCACTTGAAAAGAGATATAAATGTAGGATTAACCTTGTGAGAAACGAAGCTGGTAGCGTTGCGTAAGGAACGTATTGCTACCGGATCCTAGGGGCGCACGTTACAAGACAGTTCTATTTATACTTAGCTCTGGCGAAACATAATAAACTTCGAAATAAACATTTGAACAAAGGAACCATCAGAGTAGTCTTTACGTGTTCTGGTAGATGACAAAACAGAATACTAAGTTGCAAAGTTGCAGACCATCGACAATTGCGGTAGTAACTCATATCTGTTGTAGTTGACATAATGAACCGGTATTCTAGTAGAACATAGTTAAAAAGGTTCTGTAGTTTCCCTAAATAATTTGAGTTGAAGGCTGGGATGGTTCCCCTATTAAAACCACGGCTGATTTCCTTTTCCATCCATACCAAATCCAAGCTAGTGGTCTGTCTCCAGCCGATGAGACAGACTTTCCTCCGGCTTCAAATTTCATATGCATCAGCTGTGCACCCTGTTTTTACTTTTGCGAAGAATATCTATCATGCCATCTTTACAAGATTAGAGAACTCTTGGGCAACATGACATCCTCGAACTGTTCGTGAAATTAAAAATATAAATGGAACCTCTTTTGTATAGACATAACAACAAGGAAGAGAGACATCAGTTGCACAGGGGCAAAGACGTAAGTATCTATCAGAAGTATTGTCTATAAACTTTATGTTTAAGTGTTTTATAGAAAGAGTCATTATGTACACAATTCTCGGAGCGCTCCTAAAAGGTTAAAAATCTTGAAAACAAGAGATTTTCGATAGACTTATACATGTTATTGTTGTGGTCTTCAGTCCTGAGACTGGTTTGATGCAGCTCTCCATGCTAATCTATCATGTGCAAGCTCCTTCATGTCCCAGTACCTACTGCAGCCTACATCCTTCTGAATCTGCTTAGTGTATTCATCTCTTGGTCTCCCTCTACGATTTTTACCCTCCACACTGCCCTCCAATGCTAAATTTGTGATCCCTTGATGCCTCAGGACATGTCGTACCAACCAATCCCTTCTTCTAGTCAAGTTGTGCCACAAACTCCTCTTCTCCCCAATCCTATTCAATACCTCCTCATTAGTTATGTGATCTACCCACCTAATCTTCTGTACCACCACATTTCTAAAGCTTCTATTCTCTTCTTGTCCAAGCTATTTATAGTCCACACATGGCTACACTCCATACAAATACTTTCAGAAACGACTTCCTGACGCTTAAATCTATACTCGATGTTAACAAATTTCTCTTCTCCAGAAACGCTTTCCTTGCCATTGTCAGTCTACATTTTATATCCTCTCTACTTCGACCATCATCAGTTATTTTGCTCCCCAAATAGCAAAACTCCTTTACTACTTTAAGTGTCTCATTTCCTAATCTAATTCCCTCAGCATCACCCGAGTTAATTCGACTACATTCCATTATCCTCGTTTTGCTTTTGTTGATGTTCATCTTATATCCTCCTTTCAAGACACCGTCCATTCCGTTCAACTGCTCTTCCAAATCCTTTGCTGTCTCTGACAGAATTACAATGTCATCGGCGAACCTCACACTTTTTATTTCTTCTCCATAGATTCTAATACCTACTCCGAATTTTTCTTTTGTTTCCTTTACTGCTTGCTCAATATACAGATTGAATAACATCGGAGAGAGGCTACAACCCTGTCTCACTCCCTTCCCAACCACTCCCTTTCATGCCCCTCGACTCTTATAACTACCATCTGCTTTCTGTACAAATTGTAAACAGCCTTACGCTCCCTGTATTTTACCCCTGCCACCTTCACAATTTGAAAGAGTATTCCAGTCAACATTGTCAAAAGTCTACAAATGCTAGAAACGTAGATTTGCCTTTCCTTAATCTTCCTACTAAGATAAGTCGTAAGGTCAGTATTGCCCCATGTGTTCCAACATTTCTACGGAATCCAAACTGATCTTCCCCGATGTCGGTTTCTGCCAGTTTTTCCATTCGTCTGTAAATAATTCGCGTTAGTATTTTGCAGCTGTGACTTATTAAACTGATAGTTTTCACATCTGTCAACACCTGATTTCTTTGGGATTGAAATTATTATATTCTTCTTGAAGTCTGTGGGCATTTCTGCTGTCTCGTACATCTTGCTCACCAGATGGTAGAGTTTTGTCAGGACTGGCTCTCTCAAGGCCGTCATTAGTTCTAATGGAATGTTGTCTACTCCGGGGGCCTTGTTTCGACTCAGGTCTTTCAGTGCTCTGTCAAACTCTTCACGCAGTACCGTATCTCCCATTTCATCTTCACCTGCATCCTCTTCCATTTCCATAATATTGTCCTCAAGTACATCGCACTTGTATAGACCCTCTATATACTCCCTCCACCTTTCTGCTTTCCTCTTTTTACTTAGAACTGGGTTTCCATCTGAGCTCTTGATATTCATACAAGTGGCTCTCTTTTCTCCAAAGGTCTCTTTAATTTTCCTGTAGGCTATACCTATCTTACCCCTAGTGAGATAAGCCTCTATATCCTTACATTTGTCCTCTAGCCATCCCTGCTTAGCCATTTTGCACTTCCTGTCGATCTCATTTTTGAGACGTTTGTATTCCTTTTTGCCTGCTTCATTTACTGCATTTTTATATTTTCTCCTTTCATCAGTTAAATTCAATATTTCTTCTGTTATCCAAGGATTTCTACTAGCTCTCGTCTTCTTACCTACTTGATCCTCTACTTCCTTCACTACTTCATCCCTCAGAGCTACCCATTCGTCTTCTACTGTATTTGTTTCCCCCACTCCTGTCAATTGTTCCATTATGCTCTACCAGAAACTCTGTACAACCTCTGGTTCAGTTTATCCAGGTCCC
Source organism: Schistocerca gregaria (assembly GCF_023897955.1). Classification (NCBI taxonomy): domain Eukaryota; kingdom Metazoa; phylum Arthropoda; class Insecta; order Orthoptera; family Acrididae; genus Schistocerca; species Schistocerca gregaria. Next base: position 728,330,178 of record NC_064931.1, read on the forward strand.
ATCTCCTTAAATTCCCACCTTTCTGCAATTTCTTCAGTTTTAATCTACAGTTCATAACCAATAGATTGTGGTCAGAGTCCACATCTGCCCCTGGAAATTTCCTACAATTTAAAACCTGGTTCCTAAATCTCTGTCTTACCATTATATAATCTATCTGATACCTTTTAGTATCTCCAGGATTCTTCCATGTATACAACCTTCTTTTATGATTCTTGAACCAAGTGTTAGCTTTGATTAAGTTATGCTCTGTGCAAAATTCTACCAGACGGCTTCCTCTTTCATTTCTTAGCCCCAATCCATATTCATCTACTATGTTTCCTTCTCTCCCTTTTCCTACTGACGAATTCCAGTCACCCATGACTATTAAATTTTCGTCTCCCTTCAGTACCTGAATAATTTCTTTTATCTCATCATACATTTCTTCAATTTCTTCGTCATCTGCAGAGCTAGTTGGCATATAAACTTGTACTACTGTAGTAGGTGTGGGCTTCGTATCTATCTTGGCCACAATAATGCGTTCACTATGCTGTTTGTAGTAGCTTACCCGCATTCCTATTTTCCTATTCATTATTAAACCTACTCCTGCATTACCCCTATTTGATTTTGTGTTTATAACCCTGTATTCACCTGACCAGAAGTCTTGTTCCTCCTGCCACCGAACTTCACTAATTCCTACTATATCTAACTTTAACTTATACATTTCCCTTTTTAAATTTTCTAACCTACCTGCCCGATTAATGGATTTGACATTCCACGCTCCGATCCGTAGAATGCCAGTTTTCTTTTTCCTGATAACGACGTCCTCCTGAGTAGTCCCCGCCCGGAGATCCGAATGGGGAATATTTTACCCAAGAGAACGCCATCATCATTTAACCATACAGTAAAGCTGCATGCCCTCAGGAAAAATTACGGCTGTAGTTTCCCCTTGCTTTCAGCCGTTCGCAGTACCACAACAGCAAGGCCGTTTTGGTTAGTGTTACAAGGCCAGATCAATCAATCATCCAGACTGTTGCCCCTGCAACTACTGAAAAGGCTGCTGCCCCTCTTCAGGAACTACACGTTTGTCTGGCCTCTCAACAGATACCCCTCCGTTGTGGTTGCACCTACGGTACGGCTATCTGTATCGTTGAGGCACGCAAGCCTCCCCACCAACGGCAAGGTCCATGGTTCATGCGGGGGGACGTGTGCCTCAAGCAAACGAGCAAACCATTGACACTATATTTTCTTACAGTTAGTAAGTATGAGCTGATGTTATCTGTAACCTGTTTACTGAACCATTTACATTACGATACACTATATGTCTTTCAGGTAATACTTTTCATCTAAAACTCGAACATTTTTGAATAATTTGTATAGTTTAGTGACTTATGAGTAGCATAAATGACCTAGAACAGAACTCCGAGGCACATTTTTTGGTATACCACTCCGATTCAAATTTTTGCCTATTGATAGACATTGCTGCACAGCCTTGTGCTTCCTTTTTTCTATATATAAAAAGACCCGTTGGTAAGGTTATCTCCCGATTTCATAGTGCTTTAGCTTAGAAATGGGCGGTTGTTGTGGTTCTCAGACAGGTTTGGTACAACTCTTCATCCTAGTCTATCCTGTGCAAGCCTCTTTATGTCCGAATAACTGCTGCAACCTACATCCATTAGAGCCTACTTGATATATTAATATCTTTCCCCCCACCCTCCCCCCAACCCCCGCTATACAATTTCTACCCCAAACACTTCCATGTAATAACAAACTGACAATTCCTCGATGTCCCAAAATGTGTTCTATCAACTGATACCTTCTATTAGTCATGTTGTGCTATAAATTTTTATTTTCCCTAATTCCATTCAGTACCTCCTCATTAGTTACGCGATTTACTCATATAATGTTCTATAGCACCACATTTCAAAAGCTTTTGTTCTCATTTTGTCAGAAATGCTCATTATCCATGTTTCTCTTTTGTACAAGGCTACGCTTCAGACAAATACTTTCAGAAAAGACATACTAACACAAATTTATATTCGATGTAACAAATTCCTCTTTTCAAGAAATGGTTTTCTTACTATATCCAGCCTATATTCTATAGCCATTCTACTTTGGCCATCATCGATTACTTTTCTGCCCAAATAACAAAACTCATTTACTACTTTTAGTGTCTCATTTTGTAACCTAATTCGCTCAGCATCGCCCGATTTAATTTGACTACATTTCATTAACCTTGTTTTAAATTTGTTGATGCTCAACTCGTAACCTCTTTCTGGGACACTACCGATTCTGTTCAACTTCTCTTCCAAGTCCTTTGGCGTTTCCGAAATCGTTGCAAAACTAGTTAACAAAACTTATTCTGGTCCATGGAGAGCATCTTCAAAGAAATTTATTAATTTTATCTATTATGTTCACATTAATAATACCACTGCAGTACTATGACACTGTATAATGTTACATCAATTCATTGCATTTCACCCAAATTGAATGTTCATTCTTGAATTTCTTCCACATCCCATAGGCCCCTCTCTGTGGGATCTATGGAATACGGCTGATGTAACAAATTTAATGTAATATATTTGCCTACCAAGTGGTCTGTATTACTGATTTCTTGTCAAACATGTCTTTTGAGACTGTACTCAACTGGATGCATAGCCAGTGGAGCCACATCAGTAAATACTTTGTTTATCATCTTGGAACACGTCTCTGTCCTGATTCCTTTGTGTTCATATTGTGGACTGTGATCTGAGAGGTCATTACTAAACACCAATTTCGCCAATTCTGTTACCTGTATCTTCAAATTCTGCTATGTGAAGAAGTACAACAAGCTTTGCTTAAATGAAATAACTTTGTGATTAACAGAATGCAGAAGCAAAGGACAATGCAGACGGCTTGTGGCAAGCCATACTTGATACTCAACATGTACCAACAAAGTGGGACACCAGCCATCTCGTCTGATTCACTCTCAGTAACCTCTAACTGATTGTCAATTAATTCTTAGTACTGCCTCTTCATTTTCATATTATTCAATAATAATGTTGACTGTTCAACCATAGTTGCAAAAGATGAACAATAACAAGAATTACAAAAAGTAAAACAATACTGAAGGGGAGGAAATGTCTCTTGAGGATACTTCAGCTGCGAGTTTAATAACATACAGCTGTATAGGTGTTCAGAGTATGAAGACTCATAAACATCAAACACCGGGTTAACTCAGCTATCAGCTATGTAAAGAAAGTGCTGGAGTGGATTGCTTTTGACTGAAACAAGGCTCACATGTGTGCTTTACCTATTGATGTAATTATGAGGTGAAGATACATACTTTTACGTAGTACCTAAGCAGGAGTGGGAAGGACAGATGAGCTAGCATTTTGTAGAAAGTGTAAAGGGGACCAAAAGCACAGAGAGACAAATCGCTGTGATTACTGGAGTCAGAGGGACACATTTTTTAGGTTACTGTCATGTCATGGACAGGCAATATTGAAAGAAATCAGAACAGGACCATAATAATTGTAACAGTTTGTAGAAAAGTTAAGTTAGTTTGTTTCATCAGAACTTTAGGGGATTGAGAAGAAAGGTAGATAAGTTTCTTGTACGTCTAGAAGAAATGCAAAATTCTGGAATGTGAGATGCTTTGTGCCTCTCCGAACACCATGTAGTCACAGGGATAGAAAAGCTAAATATCATGTGTTAATTTAGTTTGCTAGTTAGTAGCTAGCATCATTTTCGTGTAGTGCGAATATGGAAAAAATGAGGAATTCCAACATATGCTTTTTGTAACAGACCACAGATCCCCTCTAGGAAACTTTCACCTGTTTGTGAGAAATATAGATCCATTATTGAGCTACCTGTCAGACAAGAAGAAACAGTCAGTGGTTTGTTGAGATTTCAACATAGATTTCTCAAGGTTCTGACAGGAAAAATGAGCTGGAATTACTGTTTGGCTGTTTTAATTTGATTTCAGTGGTAAATTTTCCAAATCACACACAGCAAAATAGCAGATCCCTGACTGACAGCATTTTCATTGGCAATGCAGTGGCTGAAACAATTAATGTATACCAGATTTTTAATGGACTCTCTGATCATGAGGCACAATTAATCGAAATAAACTCTGTGCACGTCTGAGCCCTAATGTACGTTCATTCAAAGTGGGGTGTAGGTAGGGTGCTTCTCAATGAGAACAGAATATGATATTTTAAGTTACAAGAAATGGTATGGGAGGAGATATACATAGAAAGAGATGGTAATGTAAAATTCAATATATTTCATAATACATTTGTGTCAGTATTTGAAAGTAGCTTCCCTAAAATGTCGTCCAGAATGTTCATATGAAAGCAAGTAAGCAGTGGATAATGAAAGGGATTAAATTTTCATGTAACAGGAAAAAGCAAATTTATACAGAGGCCAGAGTAATTCAAGTTCTGACCTTACTTGCATTCTACTAAAAAATATTGCGGTACCTTAAGGAAAGTCGCTAAAATGTCCAGAAATGTGCATGTCCTGACAAGTAATAATAGTAATAAAGGTGATAAAATTGAAACTGTATGAGATATTATGAAACGGGTGACAGGACAAACACTTGTGTACATGATACTACAACAATTAGCCTAAATAACAATGCTGTTATTGACAATTTACAAGCTGTAGGTATTTTTAATAATAACTTTCTAAATGTACCAGCAAAGATATTATTAAATGTATTACTTGAAGAAGTAAGAGTAAATAATAAAAATTTCGTTCCACAAACCTTTGAGCAACTAGAAGCAGCAACCAGAATATTAAAAAAATGTTATAACTTAATAAGTAATGTCCTTACTGAAGTATATAATACAACACTGGCGCAGGGAATTTTTCCAGACAGATAAAATATGCTATTGTTGAACTTCTTCATAAGCATAAGAAAGGTGAACAGAACGACTCAACACAATTATCATTTAATTTTCTCACTAATATCTTTTTATGAAATGTTCCAAAACTTAATGTACAAAAGAGTAGTTCTGTATTGAAACAGAAGCAACTTGCTTTGCGTAACTCAATTTGGATTTAAAAACAGTTGCTCCACTGGTAATACTATTTATACATCCACTCACAAATACTGCAAGCCTTAAACAATAAAATACTGCCAGTTGGGATTTTGTGCTGAATAATACGGACGAGGTTTAAAAAGTTGAAAATTTAGTGACTAGGGAGATTTCACAAAGGGAGTCTCACAGGGCTCAATTTTAGGTCCACTCCCATTCGTTATGTATATGTCAATGACCTCCCATTTAACGTCCAAAAAGCAGAAATGGCATTTTTTGCAGATGATGCTACTGTTAGAATAAATTACATTAGAGAGCAAGCAACAGAAGAGATTGTTAACGACGTTTACCAAAGAATTATTAAAAAGTTCTCTGAAAGTGACTCTCTCTAAGTTTTAAGAAAACATACTATATTTAGTTTTGTACAACAAATAGTTATACCTACAATAGATGTAGCACATGGACAAGAATCAGTAAACAGGGTAAAATGCTTCAAAGTTTTGGGTATACATATTCCTGAAAACGATGAACTGGAACAAACATATTACTGACTTGCTCAACCAATTAAGTACAGCTACTTTTGCTCTTCGTATAATTGCTAGTCGTGGAAACAAACGAATCAACCTCCAGATACATTTTGCATATTTGCACTCAATAATGTCTTATGGAACAGTTTTGTGGGGTAACTCATCACTTAAAAACAAACTATTAATTTTACAGATGCAGTGAGTAAGAATAATATGTGTCGTTCAGCCACAGTCGTCATGAGGGCACCTCTTTAAGGCATTAGGCATTTTAACTGCACCATCACAATACAAATATATGCCAATGAAATTCGTCATAAATTATTCATCATAATTTAAGAAGAATAGTGATGTCCTACCTACAACATTGGTCTGTATTGCCTATTATTAAAACTGTCAGTAGCTCAGAAAGGAGTTCAAATATGCACCAACAAGAAATTTTGTCCGCTTGCCAAATAATATAAAATATCTGACAGGTAACAAACTGAGTTTTAAATCTAACCTAAAATTATTCCTTCTGGACAACTCCTTTCATTCCAAGGGCGAATTTTCATATGGAAACCCAGTTTTCAAGTGTAATTGCATTAATAGAATTAAAAACAATATTATGTTCATTAACGTTAACATTAATTACTTATACATGTATTGCAAGCTGCCCTCTTCATTCAGGAAACATCCCCAGGCTGAGGCTAACCCATGTCTCCGCAATATCCTCTCTGCCAGGAGTGCTAGTTTTGTAAGGTTTGCAGGAGACCTTCTGTGAAGTTAGGGAGGTAGGAGACGATGTACTAGCGGAATTGAAGGTGTGGGGACGGATCGTGAGTCGTGCGTGAGTCGTGCATGGGTAGCCTGCGAATGCCAGAGGTTCCGAGTTCGAGTCTCGGTCCGGCACACAGTTTTAATCTGCCAGCAGGTTTCATGACTAACTTTTTGGTTGCCTCCATCCCTGCCACCATGTGCTACATATTCAATTTTCGCTTCATTGTCAATACTGGGGCAAAGAATGTTCAAGAGAAGATAACGATCTTATCTCATGGTCGCCGTGTAACCTGTGAGACAAATGCGTAAGGTACTTTCGACGTCCGGATATCACCTTTTACGCCAACCACGGCTAGAGCATTTGTGTGTGGCACATTCAACGTCTGTGTGTAGCCTGATACCCTGCCCATACATCTTTGGCAATTGCGTGACATGTACGCTGGGAAAAAGGTCATGTGCTACTCGTGTTGCGTTTCCTCCTCTCATATGCCTATATCAGTAAACTTCACGTGATTTTATCAATAGCATGTCAATATTTAATCCACGTGTACAACTGTTCCGTTTTTTTAATGGAGCCATTCCACTTTAGTATCCATTCAAATATTTTATGATTCCAAATATATATTACTCACAGCCCACGGGTTTGGGGAAATAATCTAAAGAAAAGGGTATCTTACAAATCACACTCCACTAATCTAATATCAGTAACAAAACTACTTGACGCATGCCAGCAACTTCTCTCCCTCGTAAATACTGCTACATACGATCACAACTTCTGTATAATACGTATGTCATTTTTGTTTACAATCTCATCCCAGCTTATAGTTACATAATTAAAACTATGCTGGCAGAGAATTCCACAGTAGATAAACTGCACAATGACATTGACGGCACATACATGCTTTATATTTGGAACCTTTAATAGCGAATGGCTTAAGTACGCTCGATGTATTGGTTCTTTTTAGGTATAATCCATGTTAATATACAATTTTGATGCATGGTATAACACTTTAAAAAGTAGTTGGACTGAGATAATTATGTTTCCATAGCTTTGATGTAGCACATATAAAACACCTATGTCGTCTGTGTTGGAGTCTATGTTAATGAAGTCAGTACACAGTGCACTTATCAGGTCCCTTTTTTAGTAGAGTATTGCTTTTTGGCGATGCCTCCCACCATTAAAAAATGTTCCATTTAAGAAACTGCAATTTTCAACAGTGTATACATCCCATTCCGATACTAAAAAGCAATTTGCTTACGACAGATAGCCAGCTAATACACCATTAGAGCAATGGAATCAGATCCGTAACCTAGGTTTTAATATAGTCTACAAATACACCTGTTAGTCCACTTTTAAAAAAGACTATTCCTGTTTGGTACTGCTTTCCAACTTTACAAAATGTTCAATTAAAACTTAATTTTTCTATGGCATATCCATGCCATATTGAGAGTGAACTGCAGTTTGCTTATGGAGAATAGCCAATAATCCAACAGAGCAATGCAACTGGATGCATGACATAGAATCCCACCATGAGACTGTCTACAAATACATCTGTCAGTCCTCTTTTTAGTAGAGTATTGCTCTGTAGTACTGCCTCTCACCATTAAGAAATGGTCCATTAAAAAAACTACAGTCTTCTACAAAATTACACCTCCTCCAGCTTTTGACATGCAAGCATAACTAGTACTCTAGGAGTATTAAAAAAAAAACACATACAGTATTAATAAACACATGTCCGCCTCGATAGCTTAATGGTCAGCGCTACGGAATGCCGCCATATAAGGGGCCCGGTTTCAGTTCCCGACTGGGTCGGTGATTTTCTCTGCTCAGGGACTGTGTGTTGTGTTGTCTTCAGCATCTATTCCCCATCGACGCGCAAGTCGCCGAAGTGGCGTCAACTCAAAAGACTTGCACCAGGCGACCGGTCTAACTGACGTCAGGCCCTCGCCACACGAAATTTCATTTCATTTCAATAAACACATGTCCACTTGTGTAGAAAAGAAAAATTGTTAGTAAAGAAATATTAATAATTGATTAATAATAAGAGAGATGGGTGGAATACACGCAGACTTATGCTTCCTTTTTTTTGGGGGGGGGGGGTTGGAGGTGGTGACTGATCTCTGCTGAAGCTTTATGAACCTGTCACTACGTAGTATAGACCTCCAATGACGAAATGCATGCAGTTGGAACAGTAATAAAAATAGTGGTGACATGGAGGAAAATGGTTCCCGTTGGTGAAAAGAGAAAGGGAAAGAGGGACCGTGAACTTAATTTTCCCGATATTTTTATATCACGAAATTGCCTAAGATGCATGAGCGGGTAGTCGGTTGCATTCAGAACTTGAATTCAGCACACACCATTTCTCTTACGCTGTAGGCAGAGTGTCAGGTTACATCCTGACCTTAATAGTACCTCGTGCAATTTCCCGACAGGCGTACCAGTTACTGGAATCTCGTTGTGCACTACTACTACCGTTGCCGTCCTCAACGTAATTATCTCCACTTAAGTTTTCGTCTCCTCTGAGGGACGGTTATCTAAGTGCGTTAAGACTCAAGTATTCCGATATTAACTTCTGAAAGCAGTACGCGATAGGAAGCCGTCAGCTGATTGGCAACAATCTTCTTTATTTTTCTGTTCGTGCAACAGAGCTATCGACTTCGGGATCGTTTGACGCCCTCTTTCATTGGTCCATTGGTCCTTTGATCCAGCCACTTGAAATATCATCCATATGCATTAACCGTGCCACCGCGCTCGAATATTGTGTGCCAGACTCACACAACACTCAATCAGAACCACTATACATGTGGTGCTTGCCTACACAGAGTGTTGCAGCCACACTATGCGGTCTTGTATTGACTTGTGTAACGTGTTTTCGTATTGCCCTGCTACAGTTTACTCTGCACATTGTCGCCATGGCGCAGTATCTTGTCGTGGATATCTTTGGACAAGTGTGTACTTCACTCTGAATCCATGTGAATACTGTAATAAGTACTGTTTGCTTGAATTCCATTTTGACACTAGTACCCTTCTATGGTCTCAGCCGCCCTCGCGTTCTACAGGACTATATCAGGTTTGTTGCTTTCGATACTATGAAACCCATTGCCTTCGTAGAGAACTGCAGGTCTATCCGGATATAAAAATACCCGAAAATACTTTCAGGACATCATTAACGATCCCTATCCAATTGCTTTCATGTGCTTTCTTAAAATCTAGAAAGCCAGCTGTGTAAATAAGCTCACCACTATAATATGTTTCAACAAAATTCTTTTGGATGTGAGGCCAGTTCATGATATGATAAAACAACCAACGTCTCCGTTATTATTGCAGACAGCCTTTATTAGGGTGCTACCAGGGTGAGTCACTTAGATGAAATTTGCCTGCAGGAGGAGGCGAAACGTCGGCAGCTTTATCACATCATCACGTGGTCAGTCATAGAGAAAAATTTTATTTAAGTGAAAACCTACGCTCTTATAGTATGGATCTAATACTTGGTTACGACCTCAAGACCAATCTTCTGTTCTAAGCACGCACATCCTTCACCCAAATATCGCCATATAAATTGCCGAATCTGCTTGTTAATCTCACCTATGCTTACGTTTTGTACGAGAGCCAGTTTTAGCAGTTCTCAATATGGGTGGAAGACAAGTATGAATATCAGAAAAGGATACAAGCACAACGTATACGGATCGATTGCTTTTCAACAAAACAATCGTTGTTAATAAGACAATACCCGTGCACTAACAGAGACCACGTCAAATATTCTCTCTGTAAAAGTCTGCCAGCTGTTTGTCGAACAATAATGTCACTGTTCCCTGCTATTCCTCGTACGGGGAAGCCACGGAACTTCACGATCAGGGGAATAAATATCGATGCGGCTGCATATAGCGAGACATTGCGAATGCTACGGAAATCCATTCAATCCAAAATAAGAGGAATGCTACTTTCAAGTGTCTTTCTGTTGCACGACAATCGGTGACCACTTGCAGCTACATTAGTTCAAAAACTTTTTCGACGACTTCAGTAGCAAGTGATGTATCATTTTCAGTGCTGTCCAAAGTCGACACGACGTATTTTCTTCTTTTTCCAAGAGATGAAGCATATCAGACGTATCTGGGTGGCTCATGTATCGCCTCGCATGAGAATCTGCGGGGCCTCTTGACGAAATCAGTCGACAGTAAGATGGGACAGTAAATATTTGCAAGTAGTGCCTGTGCATAAACCCCTCCTGATGCACACACTTGCTTTATCTTCCAACATATCGAAACTGGAAAATAGCTCTCACAGTACTTTTACCATATGGAAAATAGCGATATTTCCCTTTAGTTGCTTGTCTTCTTTTTCCTTTTGTAATGCTGGGTGAATAAGTGATGGCAGCCATTGGGATTCTATTTCCATCTCTTTTCAATCTTTTATAGCTCACTCCGTGAAAAAGAAGATCATACAGAATATGGCTCATAGTATCTCGTCCGAAGAGAGTGCAAGTGCTAGCCTACGATTTGGGATTTGTTTACAAACACATACATTGTAAAAATACGTTTATACAATTTAGGCACCGATATCGAAATCCCTGCTTGTTGTGAGTAGTTGTGAAACACTTTTAATTTGGAGGCTTTAAAATTGGTGCCGAATCAGAACTCTGCGAAAAAATGTAATACGCTCTCGGATAGCTGGAAACAGACAGGTTGTTAAGACTGTCATTTCTACAGGAAGAAACATAAAAATAGCCAAAAAGGCAAAGTAGCGATCAGGAGAGCCCTTTTTCTACATTTTGTGCTATGGGGTATGTAAAGCTCTTTTACTTCTTAAAATACCAAAGGAATTGAGCAATCACTACTACTATTGTCATCGAAGAGGTCATCGTGCAGTTGTACGTGGCAGGTAAGTGACTGCCAACATAACATTTACTGGCAAGGTCCTACATATGATCACATTGCCGTATTGCTGTAGCTATGACACAAGCGCATAAAGCTTAGCAGGCGATCATGCCTAATATTAAATGAAAAGTTGGACAGTGGAAAAGTTACTTTTCTGTTGTTTAGTTTAAATTTTCCCACGCAAACAACATCACAGATGATTTCATGATCAAATGTTCCTTCCTTTATTAGAAACGCCTAAGAGTCTGTCCATTTTGCCCCACGTAATTTATTGTCTAATTTTTAGGCACGATATAGCTGCCTCCCCTCTTTTACTTCACTGTTTGAGGAAGATTTCCTTACTTTCCGATGGCAATTCTCTTAATTGATGAGTAGCCCTTGTGTGACGCATTAGGCCGACCGCGGGCTGGAATGAGAAGGACGAAAGGTGACACACGATACCCTTCAGAAACCTAATACCACTGACGTGGAAAGCTAAGAGGGTCTGGCGAAATGAAAGGCATCTGGCATGGACTAGTGAATGTAGTATCACAGTTTCTTCAAAGCTTGGAAATAAAAATCCCAGCTCATCAAGTGCCATAAGTGCATGTTTAAATCCAAGAAGTTAAAGAGAAATGCGAAACGTTGCAAAAGTAATAACAACACTTCAAGAAGTCACTGATGTGGGGTATCAACGGAATAGTCTTGAAAGATGTATTGTAAATGCAGCCGAAAACTGATTAGGATTGACATGGGCAGAAAAGCAACAACCATTGGTAACAACTGATGGTTCAAATGGCTCTGAGCACTATGGGACTTAACTTCTGAGGTCATCAGTCCCCTAGAACTTAGACTACTTAAACCTAAATAACATAATGACATCACACACATCCATGCCCGAGGCAGGATTCGAACCTGCAACCGCAGCGGTCGTACGGTTCCAGACTGTAGCGCCTAGAACCGCTCGGCCACTACGGCCGGCGAACAACTGATACAGTGGAGTTAATAATGAAATGACGAAAATGTAAAAATATTGAAAGTGAACAGAGAAATGTCGTTCACACGAAATGAAATTATCCAGCAAAAAAAAAAAAAAAAAAAAAAAAAAAAAAAAAAAAAAAAAAAAACAACTGGAAGGAAGATATGAAACAGCGTGTTATCGATGCCAAACACGGACTAATGAAGGCACTTAAGTGAACACATAAATTAGAGGTGAACACTGTAATTGCGTAATGAAAGTAGGAAATAAGGCTCTAAGATGGCAATAAGGTAATTATTAAGTTCCAACGAAACTCGCCAGGGGTGCGGGGGAAGGGGGGGGGGGGGGGAGGCACAGCTATACGAACCCATGACTGAAATTTATGTAACTCGAAAGTTCCATCATATTGTGAGAAGAATATAATTATTGCAGTTCCTAAGAAAGCAAGAGCTGAGAGATGAGCGAACTTCCACACAATCTAGTATTGTATTAAGTACTACCAAGAGTACTTTATCGAAGAATGAAAGAAAAAGTTGAAAACAGATTAAGAGAGGACCAGTTTGGTTTCAGGACAAGCAGGGGCGCTCGAGATGCGGTTTTAGCACTGCCGTTAATAAAGAGGGTAGCAAAAAGAAAGAAGGCAACATACATTGCATTCGTATAGTTGGAGAAGGCTTTTGACCACGTAGAATGCAATAAAATGTTTTATATTATTGAGTGAGGACATAAGGGCAACAACGTTCTTTGTGTGAAGAAGACTGGAGTACTCAGCATGGAGGACTGATAAAAGGGACCAAAACCAGGAAACTGTACGAAACACATCTTGTTGTAACAATAATCCAACAGAACTGGTTTGTTTATTTTTTTATATTTTATTTACCGCTTCCGGTTTCGAGAGATAGCTCATTCTCAACAGGTACGTAGATACATCTACATCTACACGGATACTCTGTAAATTACAGTCAACTGCCTGGCAGAGGGTTCATCGAACCACCTTCACAATAATTGTCTGTTATTCCAATCTCGTACAGCGCGCGGAAAAAAACCTACATCTATCCGTGCGAACTCGGATTTCCCTTATTTTATCATGATGATCGTTTCTCCATATGTACGTCGACGTCAAAAAAATATTTTCGCATTCGGAGGAGATAGTTGGTGATTGAAATTTCGTGAGAAGATACTGCCGCAACGAAAAACGCCTTTGTTTTAATTATGTCCACCCCAAATCCTGTAACATTTTAGTGACACTCTCTCCCCTATTTCACGATTATACAAAACGTGCTGCCCTTCTTTGGACTTTCTCGAGGTACTCCGTCAGTCCTGTCTGAAAGGATCCCACACTGAGCAGCAGTATTCTAAAAGAGGACGGACAGGGGTAGTGAAGGCAATCTCTTTGGGGGGTCTACTACATTTTCTCAGTGCCCTAACAATAAAACGCAGTCTTTGGTCAGCCTTCCCCACAAGATTTTCTATGTGTTCCTTCCAATTTAAGTTGTTCGTAATTGTAATTCCTAGGTATTTAGTTGAATTTACGGCCTTTAGATTTGACTGTTTTATCGTGTAATTGAAGTTTTACGGATTCATTTTAGCGCTAATGTGGCTGACTTTTCGTTATTTAGGGTCAACTGCCAATTTTTGTACTGTACAGATATCTTTCTTCATTGTTCTGCAATTTGTTTTGATCTTCTGATACCTTTACCAGTCAATAACCGACAGCATCATCCGCAAACAACTTAAGACGGATGCTCAGATACTCTCTTAAATGGTTTATATATATACGGAACAGCAATGGGCCTAAAACACTATCTTGGGGAACGCCAGAAATCACTTCTGTTTTAGGCCGGACGAAGTGGCCGAGCGGTTCTAGGCGCTACAGTCTGGAACCGACGACCGCTACGGTCGCAGGATTTGAACCCTGCCTCGGGCATGGATGTGTGTGATGTCCGTAGGTTAGTTAGGTTTAAGTAGTTCTAAGTTCTAGGGGACTGATGACCTTAAAAGTTAAGTCCCATAGTGCTCAGAGCCATTTGAACCACTTCTGTTTTACTCGATGACTTTCCAGCAATTACTACGGACTGTGACAGGAAATCACGAATCCAGTCACATAACTGAGGCGATATTCCATAAGCACGGAATTCCAATGGAAGCCGGTTGTGTGGTACAGTTGGTTGCTTTGGGGGAGGGGTACCAAACAGCGAGGTCATCGGTCCCTTCGGATTAGGAAGGGATGGGGAAGGAAGGCGGCCGTGCACTTTCAAAGGAACCATTCCGGCATTTGCCTGAAGCAATTTAGGGGAATCACGAAAAACCTAAATCAGGATGGCCGGACGCGGATTTGAACCGTCGTACTCCCGAATGCGAGTCCAGTGTGCTAACCACTAGGCCACCTCGCTCGGTGTGGTACTGTGTCAAGAAACTTCTGGAAATCTAGAAATACGGAATCAGTTTGAAATCCCTTGTCAATAGTACTCAACACTTCGTGTGAGTAAAGAGCTAGTTGTGTTCCACAAGATAGAATAAGCTACGCTGTCTGTCCAAAACATTTCAAGACTGGATAAATAAAAAAATAAAGGGAATTTAAGATGTTGATTTTAATGCTTCACATGCTATACATAGTTTACCCCCACGTGAGTAAGACGCACAGAACGTTCATACAGCCATCTGAAACTATGAGAGAAATTTTTCTTTGGGATGTTTTTCAACTCGAGCGACACACTGGCTACAATGGCGCTTATGTCATCAAATCGTTGATGTTCCATGTGCATTTCTATACTGTAAGGTACACATGCTGTGCTGTGGGGCAATCGGTATGTTTGAAAATGAACACACTTCATATGCCACGCTGGCCGAAGTGGCCGTGCGGTTCTAGGCGCTGCAGTCTGGAACAGCGAGACCGTTACGGTCGCAGGTTCGAATCCTGCCTCGGGTATGGATGTGTGTGATGTCCTTAGGTTAGTCAGGTTTAACTAGTTCTAAGTTGTAGGGGACTAATGACCTCAGAAGTTGAGTCCCATAGTGCTCAGAGTCATTTGAACCATAAGCCGCGATCGCAGTGTAGACGCTTTTACTGCGCTAAGAGATAGGTTTCAACTGTCTTATGCCGCCATCATCTGATCTTCTGGAACTTGCTATAAAATTGACATGTTACATTACATGAAGTCAAAGCATAAAAGGCACTCTCCACGTACACATGTCTTGATAAAAATTCCAGTCGGTAAAATACACGCAGTTGGCAAAATGCTCACACATGATAAAAAAGCACACAGCTAAAATCATCATATCGTACAGACCATACGAATATTTTAACTGTGTAATGTAACATGCCAATTTTATAGCAAGTTCCAGGAGATCAGATGGTGGAACCATAAGATTCTCGAATCCGATCACCTGGGAGCAATAAATGTGTCTACACGGCGATCGCGGCGAATGAAGTGTGTTCATTTTGAATTTCTTTATTCTGTCGCTTTGTGATGGGTTTGAATTGACAAAACCAAGTCTCGACCCCCTGGATGAATTTTTTACCAGAAAAGGATTGACCGCGTTTTGCATTTCAATCAAGTCGCGGCAGGCATTCACGTGTCTCTGCTTTTTTGTTCGGAAATCAAGGTGTACGGGACAAACTTCGAACACACTTTTCTCTTCTTCTAAATACTCTCGAGATTGTCTATGCATTTGATTTGGAGATGTTGCTCCATTGCGATATTACAATTAGTGTCACAGCAGCGATGTCACACTATGGCCGCACGTCCACTAATTAACACTGCCTGCTCTCAAGTGACTGGTCGAATGCGCATCTGTTTTATACAATTATTGGCTCAAGTTGCCACCGCATCTGCTTTATACAATTATTGGCTCAAGTTGCCACCGTAGTTCTTGCGCCGACGTTAACGTAATATCAAGCCAGGAACTTTTGGGGAGGATTGAGTACTACCGGCATATACAGGTTGGTCTGAAAAGCTGGTAACAGTGTTGCGGGGCAAGTTGTGCTGAGAAATAACTCTCAAGAAAAAAATTCGATACGTTGCTCCATTTCCGAGTTAATTACATTGAAGTTAACCAATAAGGCCGTTCCGTGCGCAGATTCAAGTGGTCCGCCAGATACAATTAGTGTCCAACATGACATATATTCGCACTTGCGAATATGGACAACCGTCAGATGTGTAATGGAATGACGACAATTAACCTCTTTGGCTCTCCGTACACAACTCAAGAGCAGACCCAAA
The DNA here is from genome assembly GCF_023897955.1 of Schistocerca gregaria. Classification (NCBI taxonomy): domain Eukaryota; kingdom Metazoa; phylum Arthropoda; class Insecta; order Orthoptera; family Acrididae; genus Schistocerca; species Schistocerca gregaria. The sequence goes on from NC_064931.1 coordinate 728,346,517, forward strand.
TTTCTATATGTCGTCGTTCATGCCTCACAAATTGCACTCATACACATTAATTAATTCACGTACAGCGGGGAACACTATAACTGAAAAGTCACTGCCTGGTATCAGTGGATAAATACGATACTGCAGTTCAAAAAATGGCTCTGAGCGCTATGGGACTTAACATCTGAGGTCATCAGTCCCCTAGAACTACTTAAACCTAACTAACCTACGGACATCACACACATCCATGCCCGAGGCAGGATTCGAACCTGCGACCGTAGCGGTAGCGCGGTTCCAAACTGAATCGCCTAGAAAGGTAGAAAAAAGCAGCAACATGCGGTTCACCGAAGTCATAGTCAAAAGTGAAAAGGGGCAGAATGAGGTCAGTAATTAAATGGAACGTATGCCAGCTAGTAGCTATAATATCAAATATCCAAATGTTAAACTAGGCACGAGGCATCTCAAGGGGTGAAAGAGTTTTGCTATCTCGGAAGTAGAGTAGGTAAAGAAATAAGAAAGACATAGTGGCAGGTATTGCACAAGGTGAAGGGCCATTAAGTAAATAAAAACAGATATCAACGCCCAAAAATATACACCTGAAAACTAGAAAAATAATCACAACAATCTATTTCTCGAAAAACATGGACAGTAGGGAATACGTGAATGAAATGATTGAAAGTTTTTGAAATCTGGTGTTGCAGGAGACTTTTGGAGCTCAGTTGAATTGATTGAGTTAGGAGCGACGAGGCCCTCCGACGAGTGAACGTGAAAAAATGACTAATAAAGAACACAATGAAACGAAGTGACAGAATGGTCGGTTACACATTACGATGTGAGTCGTTGCTAAATATAGTAGTTGAGTGGATGGTAGAAGGAAATAATCGCGGGACCAGGCCAAGATATGAGCACACAAGGCAGATCATCGACGATGTGGGGCGCTGCAGATATGCTTGAAATGAAAAGAACAGCTGCAAGCTACAGGAATGTAGAGCTACAGCAAACCAGGCTTAGGGTTGGCGACCAAAACAACAACAACGTGAAATGACCGTGACGGACACTGATATAGATTTCTCGAACCCACGTGTCATCAGCTGTACCACCAATACCACGAGAGTATTTCTACAGTATTTAACAGAAAATACAGTCGGACAGTAGTACTTATCAAATATTTGGGATTGCTGACCCGACACGTCGTAGATGTCGAACTGATTTTTTTTTTTTTTTTTTCAGGTTACTGCTGTTTGCTTGAAACCTGCCCGAGATCTAGCGGCTTCAGGGCTGGATATTATCACCTTTAGTGATTAAAATCTGTAATACTTCATAAACGTTAAATTTTAATTTAATGTAATATCGATACATATTATAAAAATCGAGTACGTATAAATATGTATATAGGTGTGTTCTACGTCTCCTCCTAAACCACCGGATCCATTTCAACCTTATTTGGTTCACGTATCACATACTGACAGGAAAGAATCGCTATGGAGATAAGAACCACCCACCTATCAAAGGGGTGGGAGAGGGGGTGAAAAAGCAGTGTAGTCCACAACGCGCGAGTACCATTACTTCAGTCAGTGACAATAACAGCACTAAGTGACTTGCAACCAGCTTTACACATAATTTCAAATCTTTAAGGTACTTTTTGTGACTGAGAACCCCGACGAAATGATGAAAGGAAAAAAGTTTATTGCATACCGCTTTTTCGCTGCATGAAACATAACATTTTAATTTAATATTTCTTTACTGCTAATTGTATTCGGGACAAATTTTGCACACAGGGTTCACATATATCCCTAACTATACTAGCAAAATGATATCACTGTGCGACCCACAGTTCAGAAGAAACGATGTCGTAAAAATGAGATGGATGAAAACCTTCCGCATTATGCATAACATTTAAATTTATTACTTCTTTGCTACTAACTCTGCTCACAACACATTTTGCATATAATATCTACATACACTCCTGGAAATGGAAAAAAGAACACATTGACACCGGTGTGTCAGACCCACCATACTTGCTCCGGACACTGCGAGAGGGCTGTACGAGCAATGATCACACGCACGTCACAGCGGACACACCAGGAACCGCGGTGTTGGCCGTCGAATGGCACTAGTTGCGCAGCATTTGTGCACCGCCGCCGTCAGTGTCAGCCAGTTTGTCGTGGCATACGGAGCTCCATCGCAGTCTTTAACACTGATAGCATGCCGCGACAGCGTGGACGTGAACCGTATGTGCAGTTGACGGACTTTGAGCGAGGGCATATAGTGGGCATCCGGGAGGCCGGGTGGACGTACCGCCGAATTGCTCAACACGTGGGGCGTGAGGTCTCCACAGTACATCGATGTTGTCGCCAGTGGTCGGCGGAAGGTGCACGTGTCCGTCGACCTGGGACCGGACCGCAGCGACGCACGGATGCACGCCAAGACCGTATCCTACGCAGTGCCGTAGGGGACCGCACCGCCACTTCCCAGCAAATTAGGGACACTGTTACTCCTGGGGTATCGGCGAGGACCATTCGCTACCGTCTCCATGAAGCTGGGCTACGGTCCCGCACACCGTTAGGCCGTCTTCCGCTCACGCCCCAACATCGTGCAGCCCGCCTCCAGTGGTGTCGCGACAGGCGTGAATGGAGGGACGAATGGAGACGTGTCGTCTTCAGCGATGAGAGTCGCTTCTGCCTTGGTGCCAATGATGGTCGTATGCGTGTTTGGCGCCGTGCAGGTGAGCGCCACAATCAGGACTGCATACGACCGAGGCACACAGGGCCAACACCCGGCATCATGGTGTGGGGAGCGATCTGCTACACTGGCCGTACACCTCTGGTGATCGTCGAGGGGACACTGAATAGTGCACGGTACATCCAAACCGTCATCGAACCCATCGTTCTACCATTCCTAGACCGGCAAGGGAACTTGCTGTTCCTACAGGACAATGCACGTCCGCATGTATCCCGTGCCACCCAACGTGCTCTAGAAGGTGTAAGTCAATTACCCTGGCCAGCAAGATCTCCGGATCTGTCCCCCATTGAGCATGTTTGGGACTGGATGAAGCGTCGTCTCACGCGGTCTGCACGTCCAGCACGAACGCTGGTCCAAGTGAGGCGCCAGGTGGAAATGGCATGGCAAGCCGTTTCACAGGACTACATCCAGCATCTCTACGATCGTCTCCATGGGAGAATAGCAGCCTGCATTGCTGCGAAAGGTGGATATACACTGTACTAGTGCCGACATTGTGCATGCTCTGTTGCCTGTGTCTATGTGCCTGTGGTTCTGTCAGTGTGATCATGTGATGTATCTGACCCCAGGAATGTGTCAATAAAGTTTCCCCTTCCTGGGACAATGAATTCACGGTGTTCTTATTTCAATTTCCAGGAGTGTATGTAGCTGAATGTACGTACAAACATATATCGTTGTACGACACATAGCTCATGGGATATGACGACACGTATTGAGATGCGTGAAAAACTTTACTACTAATTCCATCCACAACACATTTCGCAGACAAAAGCCACCTATACCACTGGATATACCTGAAAAATTATATCGTCGTATGACACATTGTTCAGGAGATACGACGTCATAAACATTGCACTGCGTGCAAATATAGCTGCAGGTCGAAATTCGCTGGAGATACAGATAAAATATGTGTCAAGTACGTATGACATGTGTTAGATATATGTGAAATATATTTGAAATGTGTATATGGCGACAGAGCCGTGAGTGAAAAGCTCATCCTAAATCCCTGGAACGATTTCAACCAAATTTGATACACTTGTTGGTTATGATGTGGAAAGAAATGCTGTGAGTGTAAGAACCGCCAGCCTCCTATTGGTGTGAGTGTAATAACGGAGAGACCAAAGTGGAGGGGAGGAGACGGACAGACAGAGAGGTGGAAGGAAGACATGAACGCATATGGGGAAAGGGGGGGTGGGGTTGTGGACAAAGAGAGCGGAAGGGGAAAATGGACATAGAGAGGATAGACAGGATGAGATGGACAGAGAAACCAGAGGAGGAGATGGACAGAGACTGGGGGAGGAAGAGACATGAACGGAGAGTGGGAGGAGGAGATGAACAGAGGAGAGAGAGGTCAAAACGGATGTAGAAAGAGATGAGGAGGAAATAGAGAGAGGAAGGGAAGGAGATAGCTAGAGAAAGGAAACAGGAGGAGATGGACAGGGAAAGGGGAGAAGAAAGTTGATGAAGAGAAGCAGAGGAGATGAACTTATAGGGGGGAGGAGGAGAGGGACAGAGGGCGAATGCAGATAGACGGAGAGAGGGGGGAGCAGGTGGACAGAGAAGAGGGGCAGGAGGAGATGGACAGAGAGAAGGGAAGGAGAAGCTGCACAGAGAGATTGGCAAAAGGAGACAGATTAAGAGTGAAAGAGTGGAGGGTAGGGAAGATGGATGGGAAGGGGAAGTGGAGGAGATGGACAGAGAGGGGGTGCAGGAGGACATGGATGGAGAGAAGGGAACAACAAGATGGATTAATAGAGGAATGGAATAACTACATACCAGGACAATGCCACGCGTTCACCTAATAAAGCTATACAGCAATCCTACTTAAAAAATAAATTAATTACGTATGTCTTACATTATTAACAAAGAGAAGAAGTTAGTAGCTAAAAATGTAATCATCAATAAAAGTGTAAAGTTGCCTCACTCCGTAACATAAATAATATAGTGCTGATGGTGTCTGACGAAAATAGTGAAACACCCAGAAAGGGAGGATGAAACGAAATGAAGCTTCAAGGGCTGATTTGGTATGTGATGTTATTTCAGTGATTACCAGAACGAATCAAATTTGAAAAAACTTGGTATTATGGGGTCAACTATCAATATCACTCTTGTCATGGATGTGTGCAATTATTCGACTGGGAATTGTATCCTCCCCTGAGGCATGTTGGCTCACAGCTGTTGTAACTGGTCCTTGATATTGTATCGCCACCACTATTTTTCGGGCGTTAGCGCAGAAACTAGCAGTTCAGCCACAGCAGTGGAGGGCAGTCGGAGGCATGCCTATTTCACCATCTCGGACTTGTTAGACAGCACGAGGCAGACTACGCCAGACACTACAACTCTTGCAGAGCTAGCAACCCGTTTCCACACGCCCAGGACACAGATTTATTGTACCGAGCATGGCATGAAGCGAGCGTCAGCACAGCAAGTAAGCCTGGCGCAAGCATATTTCATTTGAGCACAGAGGGCAACCCAGCAGCGTCGAAAGAGACGGGAGGGCCACTCCGGATGGTCAGGTGCCATGGGACAGCACGCAGGTGCTATAAGTTCGGGCTTCCACCGCCGCACCATCTGCTAGTGGCAAGTCCTCCTCGGACTTGGAGCTTGTCTGCCAGCGGGCTGACAGCTGGCCTGCTACCAGCAGCTGCCAGGTCCTGCCCTGGAGGGGAGCAGCTTTGGACCCGAGGGTACAGCAGCGCATATTTCCGTGCCCGTGCAGGCGCCGAGGAGATGCGTGACATCACTTGCTGGGGCGAATTCCACTATCAGAGACTGTTACCCCCTGTAACAAACTTCAGCAAAACTGACTGCATCTGCAGGCACCGTTTCTCAGTAACGTGGTCCCACGCACCTGCATACGCCACTGTAGTCAACATTTTAGGGAACTTGTGTCAAAGTGCGCTAGCTGTCAGCTCGCCATTTCCACATGCGATCTCTCCATGTGCTCGAGGGGGCGTGGTAGTTACTTTCACCGAGACACGACTAGTCTAGACAAATGAGTGTTCATAAAATGTTATGGGTTTTTTATGTCTGCCTGAGCTATCACGGTCTCGTGCTGTTACCTTCACAGACCACCGTGATGCAGCCCCACAGGTAAGTAGTCTCACGCACCTAGACTGCTTCAGTATCCTGGATACTGGCACTGGGACTGAGTTGAATTTCGAGCTGGGACAAATCCGTGAACCTTGCTGGACATAGGAGCACCTGAACATCACGAAGACAGTTCATAGAGATGCCTACCGCTAGTGGATGAGCATTTTCGTGTTGAAAAGGACATCACAATTCTGTTGCATGAGAGGTAACACATGAGGACACAGGATGTCCTCGATGTACTGTTGGGTTGGCAGAATTACCTCACTCACTGCCAGCTGTGACCTTAAGTCATACGTAATGGCTTCTCACACCATGACGCTGGGAGTAAAACTGTCTCTCCAAACACATTGGAAGATTGTGACCTCGTTCCTGTCGCCGCCATGCTCGCTGATGTTGGCCAACTGAGGAAGTTCAGAACTGTGATTCGTCACTGAACACAGTGCAGCACAATTTATCAACAGCCCCCGCTTTTTGTCCATGGCACCACTTAAATTTCACCTATTTGTGTTTTGGTGTTAATGGAAGTCTTCATATGGGATGGTAATTCCCTTTTCCAACTGCTGCCAGTATTCGACAAATGCTGCGAGATAACACATAATGTTGCATGGATTTCATTGCTTGTTCTTGGATGGCAGGAGCAGATGCAAAGGGGTTATGGTGTACTTGGTGCACAATAAGGCTGGTGCACAGTAAGACGTGGTTGGCCAAAACATTGAGGACTATATGATACAAATTCCAATGTAACCCATCGTTGGGCCAGTGTCACATCCAAATGTTCAACAAATCTCCACGTTGCACGATTCGACTACCCAGTCAAATGAAGAACCACAGTGAGATACCTTTCAAACTCTGTCAGGTGATAATAAATGTTGTCTCACACGAGTACATGGCACCTCCGTGGCCTTACAGGATCAGCGTGGCGAGTCAGAAAGGCGAACAGGGCGTTTGGTGCGAGGTGCCAATCCCTCGGCTGTCGTAGAGTGAGAAATGTTTTGATACCAACGGGTGACAGAACTCACCTCAGAAGAACACAAGACAGGGTGTTTGCCAGCGGGTGGCGGAAGTACGCTGGGCAGAAAGGCAGCCTCAGAACAGCTGCTACATCAGTGCCCTTGCAGTGCATGGCTGTTTTGGTTATCCTCTGGCAGCAAAGTGCGTACACGCTGAACAGCCAACAATCACAGCAAAAGGTCAGGTGTGAGATGGGCCCACGCATGAGCTGCAAACCCAGGAACTCTTGGGGACACCCAGAAGCTTGTTGATTAACAGTCTGGAGAACACCCCAGCTGGATGGCACCCATTCAGGGACTGAAAGATTCAGATCTAAAAGGGGCCTCTAGGCCAGCAGCTAGTGGAGTGTCTTAATTGTAGATGAGGCTGAGTGACACACATCACACTGACAGCTCTGCGTGTAGGCAGCAGTCGATGGCAGATACAGCTAAGTCCAGGCAGCATGTGTTATGGCATATTTGCCCAACTTGTAATGACTGGACTACCTCTCTAGGCACATAGGCGGTGCAGCATCAGGGTACAGCATGTGGTAACCTCACTCGCCACGGTGACGGTCTCGTGTCTTGCGCCATGCTGCCTCAACATTATTCCGACCCTTACAGCGGAATTTCACAGACACCATGTTGGTCTGAACATGTGACTCTGCCCATGTCCAGACCTGGTAACAGCACTAATGCACTCTGGTGACTGTTTTACCTGTCACAGAGAATTGCAAGTTACATATCCACTTACAGTATGTATATTGTTGTGGTTGGCAGGAGAGCCAACCCGTATAACTAAAGGAGGCCGAAATGCACGCGTTTTAGCTCACACAGGCTGGCGTGAGGTCTGGAACATGACAAGGGAATTAGAATTGAGAAAAACGGACGTAGCTGGTGGAATACTTAACTTTAATCCATTAATGGAGAACGTCGCTCTTTATGGTACATGATTCACAATATCAATAGTACGGATACTGGCGCCTTGCTAGGTCGTAGCAAATAACGTAGCTGAAGGCTATGCTAACTATCGTCTCGGCAAATGAGAGCTTAGAAGTCAGTGAACCATCGATAGCAAAGTCGGCTGTACAACAGGGGCGAGTGCTAGTGAGTCTCTCTAGAGCGGCCGTGTGGCGGCGCTCGGTCTGCAATCATTGATAGTGGCGACACGCGGGTCCTACGTATACTACCGGACCGCGGCCGATTTAAAGGCTACCACCTAGCAAGTGTGGTGTCTGGCGGTGACAACACATATGAATATGCGTATGTGTATGAACTTAAATCGAAGTAGTATGGCTATAACGATTTTGGCTCATTTTGTTTGCATTTGTGACCTAGGTCAGCAATCTAAGCATAAATTGGCATACGTAAGTGACCTAGGTCAATGACAATGACCTAGATTCTGGTTCACTTTTTTATATTTTTGAAGTAAGACGTTGATATTTTGATAGCGCCATAAGCCACACTCCTTTTTTGATTACGTCATCGAGCAATGACGCAGGAAATTTTAAAATTGGCAGGAAATTTAAAAGTTAAGGATGGGAGTAGAAGTAAATTTAAATACACGCATGTGCACACGTGCGGCCACGGGCAAGCGTGCAGCACGCACATGCACACACACACACACACACACACACACACACACACACACACAAAGATCGATTTGCCAAGCTCTCACCTTGTGTGACCTTTGGATTGTAATATTGGGTCTATAATTCTGAATATGTTTTCAGTTCTCCTTTCAAATCGAGTGTGATCTCTCACCATCTGTTCCCAAGATCCAATGCATGCTGTAGTGTATTGTACAGTGCGTCCATCGACATTGAACTGGGATTGTTACGCGAGTTGCATACAGAATATTTCACAATTCATGTTACACATTTCTAGAGCTTGTAGCGACGGCTTAGTAGATGAAGTTTTACATAGGAACCCTTGACCGGAAACGTCATCCGACGACGTTAACAGAAGGTCAAAGTTATAGGTGCCGGCATTGTAAATGTATGTATATACAGGATGATTCGGACGATGTTACAGACTTTCAAGGATGATGGAGAAGGAAAAAATACAAGAAAGAAAGTCTAATAAAGATGGGCACTAAAATGTATGGCTTAAGAGCTATGATCACTTGTTCAGTAGAGGAGATATATTTCACAATAGCGAATATGGTTCAGTTGGCTCTGAGCACTATGGGACTTAACATCTGTGGTCATCAGTCCCCTAGAACTTAGAACTACTTAAACCTAACTAACCTAAGGGCATCACACACATCCATGCACGAGGCAGGATTCGAACCTGCGACCGTAGCAGTTCCGCGGTTCCGGACTGAGCGGCTAGAACCTCTAGACCACGGCGGCCGGCAATAGCGAAGATGAAAAAGTGCTCATAGCTCCTAAGGTATGCATTTCAGAGCCCATGTTTAATGGACATTTTTTCCTGCCTTGGTCCATACTACCACCTCTGAAAGTTGTATACCCTGCATTCTTAGCAACAATAGTGCCGATACATGTATTACACTGTTAGACGACCGAGCGAGGTGGCGCAGTGGTTAGACACTGGACTCGCATTCGGGAGGACGACGGTTCAATCCCGCGTCCGGCCATCCTGATTTAGGTTTTCCGTGATTTCCCTAAATAGCTCCAGGCAAATGCCGGGATGGCTCCTTTCAAAGGGCACGGCCGACTTCCTTCCCAGTCCTTCCCTAATCCGATGAGACCGATGACCTCGGTGTCTGGTCTCCTTCCCCAAAACAACTCCAACCCCACTGTTAGAGGTATCAGAATGATTTGCGCCTGTAACTTTCGACTCGTTCGTTTTCGAAACAGGGATCCTTACCTCAGACTGATACATTTACCCGTCTCCATCATCCCTGAAAATTTGTGATTTCATCACGGAATCGCCCCGTATGAACACTCCTGGAAATTGAAATAAGAACACCGTGAATTCATTGTCCCAGGAAGGGGAAACTTTATTGACACATTCCTGTGGTCAGATACATCACATGATCACACTGACAGAACCACAGGCACATAGACACAGGCAACAGAGCATGCACAATGTCGGCACTAGTACAGTGTATATCCACCTTTCGCAGCAATGCAGGCTGCTGTTCTCCCATGGAGACGATCGTAGAGATGCTGGATGTAGCCCTGTGGAACAGCTTGCCATGCCATTTCCACCTGGCGCCTCAGTTGGACCAGCGTTCGTGCTGGACGTGCAGACCACGTGAGACGACGCTTCATCCAGTCCCAAACATGCTCAATGGGGGACAGATCCGGAGATCTTGCTGGCCAGGGTAGTTGACTTACACCTTCTAGAGCACGTTGGATGGCACGGGATACATGCGGACGTGCATTGTCCTGTTGGAACAGCAAGTTCCCTTGCCGGTCTAGGAATGGTAGAACGATGGGTTCGATGACGGTTTGGATGTACCGTGCACTATTCGGTGTCCCCTCGACGATCACCAGAGGTGTACGGCCAGTGTAAGAGATCGCTCCCCACACCATGATGCCGGGTGTTGGCCCTGTGTGCCTCGGTCGTATGCAGTCCTGATTGTGGCGCTCACCTGCACGGCGCCAAACACGCATACGACCATCATTGGCACCAAGGCAGAAGCGACTCTCATCGCTGAAGACGACACGTCTCCATTCGTCCCTCCATTCACGCCTGTCGCGACACCACTGGAGGCGGGCTGCACGATGTTGGGGCGTGAGCGGAAGACGGCCTAACGGTGTGCGGGACCGTAGCCCAGCTTCATGGAGACGGTTGCGAATGGTCCTCGCCGATACCCCAGGAGTAACAGTGTCCCTAATTTGCTGGAAAGTGGCGGTGCGGTCCCCTACGGCACTGCGTAGGATCCTACGGTCTTGGCGTGCATCCGTGCGTCGCTGCGGTCCGGTCCCAGGTCGACGGGCACGCGCACCTTCCGCCGACCACTGGCGACAACATTGAGGTACTGTGGAGACCTCACGCCCCACGTGTTGAGCAATTCGGCAGTACGTCCACCCGGCCTCCCGCATGCCCACTATACGCCCTCGCTCCAAGTCCGTCAACTGCACATACGGTTCACGTCCACGCTGTCGCGGCATGCTACCAGTGTTAAAGACTGCGATGGAGCTCCGTATGCCACGGCAAACTGGCTGACACTGACGGCGGCGGTGCACAAATGCTGCGCAGCTAGCGCCATTCGACGGCCAACACCGCGGGTCCTGGTGTGTCCGCTGTGCCGTGCGTGTGATCATTGCTTGTACAGCCCTCTCGCAGTGTCCGGAGCAAGTATGGTGGGTCTGACACACCGGTGTCAATGTGTTCTTTTTTCCATTTCCAGGAGTGTGCATTGATAAGCCAAAATATTATGACCACTGCCCATCGCGGCGTTGGATGCGTAAGAAAAGAATGCAAGCGGAGCGGTCACGGACGGAGGCTCACCATAGCGAAGATATGGGCTGCAAATGAGGGAATCCATTGAGATAAGCGACTTCGATAAAGGGCAAACTATTATTAGCAGAGCCTATGAACAAGTATCCCGAAAACGGCGAAGCTGGTCGAATGTACAATTGCTTCTGTCGTGATCTACGGAAAGAGGTAAAGGACAGTAAAACTACCACTAGGCGCAAAATCGTTGGACGTTCACGACTCTTCGCAGAACGTGGTGTTCGGAGGTTTGTTTGCTCTTTAAAGTAGGATATAAAGCGATCTGTGGCATCTCTGCCGCAAGAGCACAATGCTGACGCACGCACAGCTGTTTCTGAACACACCGTTTTTCGGTTCAATATGGAGCTCCGCAGCAGACCACCCCAGTGTGTTCACATGTTGACCCAACGACACCGTCAATTACGACTGCAGTGGGCAAGGATCATCGGGATTTGACCGCCGATAAATGGAAAAGTGTCAGCCCTTCTGGTGAATCAAATTTTTGCTAGACTAGATCGATGGTGATCTCCACAAACGCCGTCATAGAGGTGAGCAGCAGCACGAAACGGGCAGCGTGCCACTGACGCAGGCTGGTGGGAGCAGTAGTATGCTACGGGAGACATTCTCCTGTGCTTGCATCGGACCTGTGGTAGTAATCGAAGATACGCTTACAGCTAGGAATCACCTGCATCCATTCGTGCTTGATATCTTCCCCGACGGCGATGTCATCTTTCAGCAGTACAATTGTCCGTGCCTCGGAGCCAGAGGTAACGATGAAGTGGGGATTTTCGGGTGCGAACATTTCACGAGTGTACTGTGAATATCAGGAATCCTGTAAAATATCAAATCTCCGACATCGCTGCGGCCGGAAAAAGATTCTGCTAGAATGGGACCAACGACGACCGAAGAGACTCGTTCTACGTGACAGAAGTGCAACTCTTCCGCAAATTGTTGCAGATTTCACTGCCGGGCCATCAACAAGTGTAAGCGTGCGAACCATTCAACGAAACATCATCGATTTCGGCTTTCAGAGCCGAAGTCCTACTCGTGTACCCTTGATTACTGCACGACAAAAAGCTTTATGCCTCGCCTGGGCCCGCAAACACCGACATTGGAGTCTTGATGACTGGAAACATGTTGCCTGGTTGGACGCGACTCGTTTCAATTTGTATCAAGCGGGTTGATGTGTACGGGTATCGAGACAACCTCATGAGTCCATGGACCCTGCATGTCAGCAGGGGACTCTTCGAGGCTGTGAAGGCTCTGTAATGGCGTGGGGCGTGTGCAGTTGGAGTGATATGGGACCCCTGATACGTCTGACAGGTGACACATATGTAAGCATCCTGTCTGATCACCTGCTTTCATTCATGTCTATTGTGCATTCCGACGGATTTGGACAACTCCAGCACGATAATGCTGAAGCCCACACATCCAGAATTGCTACAGAGTGGCTCCAGGAACACTAATCTGAATTTGAACACTTCTGCTGGCCCTCAAACTTCCCAGACATGAACATTATTGATGCCTTTCAACGTGGTATTCAGAAGAGATCTCCATTCCCTCGTACTCTTACGTATTTATGGACAGCCCTGCAGGATTCATGCTGTCAATTCCCTCCAGAACTACTTCAGACAATAGTCAAGTCCATGCCACGTAGTGTTGCGGGGCTTCTGCGTGCCCGTGGGGTCCCTACACGATATTAGGCAGGTGTACCAGTTTCTTTGGCTCTTCAATGTAGTTTAATGTGAAGAAATAATGCTCGATGTCTCTACTTTTTTTCGAAACTGTATTTGACTCCGAGTTTGGTGTAATACGACACAAATATCAGTAGGCAGCAGCAAGACTGGACGCGCTGACAAAATGTTCTGCGAGCTCCAGTTAGTCGATAATATACAGGGTACGTCAGGAGGAAAGGTAAATGCCATGAGGGCGTTAGCATTACTGATTCTGAACAAAAAACTTCATATTGAGATATGCCCTATTCCGAATGATTTCCGAGATAGAGCACATTTAATGTGTATTGTTATTTATTTTCTGTTATTCAGACATTGTCATTATTTACAACGTATCACAGTAGTGTGGAGGAAGCTGAGACGAACAATTTGATACACGGCAATTGAGATCCGTCGAGTAGGGAAATTACCTCAAATTGGCCTACAAAAAATACCTAAGCCGCAGCGCATGCGCGTCGCGCGAGATTTTAAATATTCTCGTGTTCTTTTCGCGCAAACTGTTAGTCCTAGAAGAAGAACGAATAGAACCTTTCTGTAGGAAATTTAATGTAGTTTAATTTTGTACTGCATCAGCTTTTCGCTAGAGAGTGCAGTTTTCGAATTATTCAAGAAAAATGTACAAAAGTGATATTAAATGTTCTCTATCTCGGAAACCATTTGGAAAAGGCATATGTCCAATGAAGCTCAGACTCACTAATGCTATCACTCCTAAAAGCATGTATCTTTCCTCGTGACTCACCCTGTTTAACAAACTTAGAGATTGCGAAAGTATTGACTCGTTGACTAAGAACATTTCCTTGTCGAAACTTGTCAGCAGTTGTTGACCGAGCAGGAAAATACACTGATCAGCAAGAACATTACGACCATCGATCTATTACCGGTATAAACCCGTCCGGGAGATAGCAGCGTCACCTAGCGAGGAATGACTGCTAGCCAGGCACACGCACGGGGCATGTAGTATCAGAGAGCGTGCTGCCCATGTGGAGAATGAGGAAGGCGCTCTATCTATCTGAGTTTGACCGAGGAAAAGTTTAATGGCCCGGTGGTTCGGCACGACCATTTCGGAAACTGCAGACTTGTCGGGTGTTCGAGGAGTGCTGTGGTGTCTTCTATGCGTGGCGAAACCAAGGTGAAACCACGTCCAGACGTCGTGGGGTTGGGCGGTGTAATCTGACCCTCCTTCCTACTTGCAGCAATTTTCCACAACAAGCAAAGTATTTTACGAACAATTTGAGAGGAGCGAAGATTACTATAAACTTTATATTTTACTTAGCTTTCCGTGTAGAGTTGGCTCCAGTTGTTCTTGTCTAGGGGTCTGATTCTTGAAGCTGAAATTCTCACATTTTAGGACCTCATGGTAAATTTATCTAAATAAATTTGAAGAGTATTGTTGCAGAATTTTTGTTATAACGTTAATATATTTTGTCACATTTTGAATTTTCACATTAACAAAGCCGAAATTACGTTGTTCGCTCAAAATATAAAAATACGTATGACCACATCAGAGGCAGCTGGCCACTGTGGCCAAGCGGTTCTAAGCGCTTCAGCCCGGAACGGCGCTGCTGCTACGGTCGCAGGTTCGAATCCTGCCTCGGGCATGGATGTGTGTGATGTCCTTAGGTTAGTTGTGTTTAAGTAGTTCTAAGTCTAGGAGACTGATGACCTCAGATGTTAAGTCCCATAGTGCTTAGAGGCATTTGAACATCAGAGGCATGCTTACTTCTACTTCACTCTGCGGTAATAACCATATTCCAAAGAGTTTACAGTTTTTCTTGACAAATGAATTTCTATTAATTTCGATTATTATTTCATAAATGAATCCAGAAATACACGTAGCAAACAGTACTAGATTGCGTAATTAATAATAGAAATTTTAAGTGTGCCAAATAATTCTTAATTTCAAATGTTTCTAAAAAGGTAATAAGCTATTACTTATCAGTGGTAACATGGAAAATAAAGTAATTCCTTTTCATAAATTTTAGCTTGAAATATAACATATTGTGTACAAAATAATACGAAAGTTTTAAAAAAACAACAGCTGAGTAATACTGACCCGTCCAAAATTCGATAAATACACTCCTGGAAATGGAAAAAAGAACACATTGACACCGGTGTGTCAGACCCACCATACTTGCTCCGGACACTGCGAGAGGGCTGTACAAGCAATGATCACACGCACGGCACAGCGGACACACCAGGAACCGCGGTGTTGGCCGTCGAATGGCGCTAGCTGCGCAGCATTTGTGCACCGCCGCCGTCAGTGTCAGCCAGTTTGCCGTGGCATACGGAGCTCCATCACAGTCTAACACTGGTAGCATGCCGCGACAGCGTGGACGTGAACCGTATGTGCAGTTGACGGACTTTGAGCGAGGGCGTATGGTGGGCATGCGGGAGGCCGGGTGGACGTACCGCCGAATTGCTCAACACGTGGGGCGTGAGGTCTCCACAGTACATCGATGTTGTCGCCAGTGGTCGGCGGAAGGTGCACGTGCCCGTCGACCTGGGACCGGACCGCAGCGACGCACGGATGCACGCCAAGACCGTAGGATCCTAAGCAGTGCCGTAGGGCACCGCACCGCCACTTCCCAGCAAATTAGGGACACTGTTGCTCCTGGGGTATCGTCGAGGACCATTCGCAACCGTCTCAATGAAGCTGGGCTACGGTCCCGCACACCGTTAGGCCGTCTTCCGCTCACGTCCCAACATCGTGCAGCCCGCTTCCAGTGGAGTCGCGACAGACGTGAATGGAGGGACGAATGGAGACGTGTCGTCTTCAGCGATGAGAGTCGCTTCTGCCTTGGTGCCAATGATAGTCATATGCGTGTTTGGCGCCGTGCAGGTGAACGCCACACTCAGGACTGCATACGAACGAGGCACACAGGGCCAACACCCGGCATCATGGTGTGGGGAGCGATCTCCTACACTGGCCGTACACCTCTGGTGATCGTCGAGGGGACACTGAATAGTGCACGGTACATCCAAACCGTCATCGAACCCATCGTTCTACCATTCCTAGACCGGCAAGGGAACTTGCTGTTCCAAAAGGACAATGTACGTCCGCATGTATCCCGTGCCACCCAACGTGCTCTAGAAGGTGTAAGTCAACTACCCTGGCCAGCAAGATCTCCGAATCTGTCCCCCATTGAGCATGTTTGGGACTGGATGAAGTGTCGTCTCACGTGGTCTGCACGTCCAGCACGAACGCTGGTCCAACTGCGGCGCCAGGTGGAAATGGCATGGCAAGCCGTTCCACAGGACTACATCCAGCATCTCTACGATCGTCTCCATGGGAGAATAGCAGCCTGCATTGCTGCGAAAGGTGGATATACACTGTACTAGTGCCGACATTGTGCATGCTCTGTTGCCTGTGTCTATGTGCCTGTGGTTCTGTCAGTGTGATCATGTGATGTATCTGACCCCAGGAATGTGTCAATAAAGTTTCCCCTTCCTGGGACAATGAATTCACGGTGTTCTTATTTCAATTTCCAGGAGTGTAATACTGGTACCGACAACTACTGTTGAGGAAAAGTAATGCTAGAGGAGGGTGTCCCGTTACAACGGCCACACCTCATTATAGATGTCGGACGTCGCAGGCTGGGCAGACTGGTAAAACAGGACAGGCAGCGAACTGTGGCGGAACTAACATCAGACTTTAATGCTGGGCTACAATTGAGTCTGAACACATAGGGTGCCGAACACTTCTAACGATAGGCCTCCGCAGCCGACGACCCATGTTAACACTACGATATCGGCTACTAGCACTGAAAGGGACACATGAACATTAGCACTGGACGCTGGCGAAGTGGCAGAGAGTTGCATCGTCTGATGAATCCCGATACCTTTTTCATCATGCCGGTGGGAGAGCGCGAATCCGTCGTGTTTCAAGGGAACAGCTCCTTGACACCTGTGCTGCGGTACAAGTTGGCGGCGACTCCATTATGCTTCGGGGAACATTCACGTGGGCATCCATGGGTGCAATTGAGGTCGTTCGAGCCACCGTGATATCCCTTCATGACGATCATGTTTCCTGACGGCAGTGGCATTTTTCAATACGATAATGCGCCACGTGACGCGCCCAGGAGTGTGACTGAGTGGTTCGAGGAACGTAGCGGCGAGTTCCAATTCACGTGTTCCCCCCCCCCCCCCCCAACTCGCCAGATCTGAACCCGATCGCACACATCTGGGATGTAATTGAACGTGGTGTCTGATCTCAACGTCCTCTCCCCAGAATTTACGGGGGTTAGGTGAGTTGTGTGTGTGCTGTCAAATCCCTCCAGCGACCTACCAAGGCCTCATTGATTTCATATCACGACCCGTCGCCACTGTTATTCGTACCAAAGGTGGACACACCTGCTATTAGGTAGGTGGTCATAAGGTTCTGGCTGATCAGTGCATGTAGAAATACGAGACGATTACTAGTAGAAGTAAGTCATTGGTGTTGCTGCTGGTGTCTACTTGAATGCGTCATCGAAATGTTAAGTCTAATATGCACTCCTGCTACTAATAAAATCTGTATTTTGCTTTTCAATTACTTGTCATAATTCAAGAAAACAGACGCTTTTTTGTAGTTTGAGCTTGATCATTGCTACGTTTCTTTTTTTCTTTTTTTTCCCTTAGAAGCATATACAACGTCCTCTCTGATTGTGAATGATCACGCGCTGCGGGAAATCAATTTGTTCCGAATGAACTTGCGTTTCGGATGCTGGATGGTGCTCGAAGTAGTGTGGTTGCTTCTGATGGTTTCATTGTACATTGGAAGAGTGGACAACGTCCTACTTTGAGCTGTATATAGCTTCTGGAAAATAGTTAATGGAGCATCACCACCATCACAGTACGGGCTCAAGTCATCCTTTGGAGATGGCGCTTAATGGTGTACGCTCACTTATTCCTGAGTCACGAGTCTTCGTGAAGGACTTGGAGAAAGTGAAGAGAACTTGTTACCAGAAATGACGTGCATAATATTGAGGACAGCGACTGTCCATCACTTCCTGCACTCCGATCGAAAATGTTTCGACAAATACGAACCACTGACTACTGAGATAAATGTGAAGTTGTTGGAAAAGTAGTGACGTAGGCCTAATTGTCACTTTCGAAATTTACCAGATAGGACATCAGTGAGCAGAATGGAACTTGCTTGTTAATGGATTTTTTTTTAGAATAAAGATTTATCTTGTCTCATGTTGAAAATATGCGTGATAAACTGGCCGTGGGTTTAGTGTACGTGTGACATATCTATACGTGAATTTTTCAAATGTCCCATTATCATTTCGTGATGACATCATTAGGAAATGGTGCCTGGCTTGTGAGCTCACACTTATTATGTCAGCAGAAAAGCGGTGCAGTCTGATGACGCCGTTGAAAGGCCTGTGATCTAGGTCATGTGATGTGAACAAGGTGGGTCAGAACATACAACTTAAACAAATTGCCCCAAAGTCTTCATAGCCTTACTACTCATCGACGTCCAACTGTGTCTTCTGGTTTTTTTTTCCCAGGCAGTGTATTTCCAGTTTGCCTTTAGCATTATGTGATAGATTTTTTACAGCAAACACAAAACAAAATGTCAACAGCATATCTGTTTAAGTAATATGCCATTAATTTAAGGTTAAACTAAGAATAAATAAATAAATATCAGTAGCACAAAATTAAAATTAAAATAATTGTAAAAGTGCTTGCTTTCTAGATTTGAATCGACTCGTTCCACTGCTGCTAAATGTATGTGCACAAGATATGGAGAGGAAATTGACACAGTAGGAAGAGATGTGTTATACAAATACGGCGTCTGGCACTTTTGCGCCGCCACGGCGGCAATTTCCAACCGCCTACCTTTAGCAGCTGCTGGCAGGGAGCCGCGTTCAGCAGTCTCTCCTCGCGTCTGTTGTCCGGTTCCCCTCTCGCTTACGTGAGCAGCACCTCTCCACTGCCTCGTGGCCTTGAAGACCTCCAGCTGCCTTCATGAATATTTATTTGCTATATCACATAATTCTCCCCACAGCGCTTCATTTCTTGATTCTTCAAGTGAAGTCCATGTATGGAAGATATTTCTTTTGTCTGTCATTTGGCTCTGCCTGCATTCCCATAGTTGATACTCTGGTGTTACGAGTTCGCCACACTTGCAGAGTGTTGTGTCTGGACATAAGACAGAAATAGATATGTACAGACAGAAAGTTCATTGTGTCATTTGTCGGGTTTGTGTGGAACGTTTGCTCGGAACTGATGCACTCTCCTACACTTATTCAAAGAGTAACCGCGTCATTTGGACTCCAATGTCAAATGTTTCTCAGTTAGTGTTTTAGGGGTTGCAGGTTACCTAATGATGTCCTCCACTTCCTGCCGGACTCTCTAAACCATACATCAACCTTCCAGCAGTGATTCCACAGCAACATCCCCAAAGGTTGGCTCACGTATATAAGGAGCAGTCAAATGAAAACGCGATGGATGCACAAAAATGTAAACCATTTATTGCCACGCGGGATTAGCTGGGCGGTCTTAGGCGCTGCAGTCATGGACTATGCGGCTGGTCCCGGCGGAGGTTCGAGTCCTCCCTCGGGCATGGGTGTGTGTGTTTGTCCTTAGGATAATTTAGGTTAAGTAGTGTGTAAGCTTAGGAACTGATGACCTTCGCAGCTAAGTCCCATAAGATTTCACACACATTTGAACATTTTTAAACCATTTATTATTTCAAAAGTAATCGCCATAACTATGGAATAGATGTTTGGCAGTAACAGAAGGGCTTCTACTAATACT
Source organism: Schistocerca gregaria (assembly GCF_023897955.1). Lineage (NCBI taxonomy): Eukaryota > Metazoa > Arthropoda > Insecta > Orthoptera > Acrididae > Schistocerca > Schistocerca gregaria. The sequence continues at coordinate 728,366,204 of NC_064931.1, forward strand.
GTCTTGTATTCCCCTGTGAGCTCTCACCGTCGTTACGGCTTTCGTAAGTTTTCATTGTACATCCACGTGCTAACTCGAACATCACAAAATCATATGTTACAATAGACTTATATGATATCTGAAAGTTGTTTACAATGACATTCGTCAGTCTGTTCATGATTTTAGTTCAAAAATGGTTCAAATGGCTCTGAGCACTATGGGACTTAACATCTATGGTCATCAGTCCCCTAGAACTTAGAACTACTTAAACCTAACTAACCTAAGGACAGCACACAACACCCAGTCATCACGAGGCAGAGAAAATCCCTGACCCGCCGGGAATCGAACCCGGGAAACCGGGCGCGGGAAGCGAGAACGCTACCGCACGACCACGAGCTGCTGACTATCGATACTGACTATTAATCAACAGGTGAGGTAGCCCTAATTCTGTCTCCTCTGTTTTTTGATGAGAGTTAGAGCCGGATTACAAGCAGCATTTAAACAAAATCCACCATCTCTGTTTATAAGGTTGCTTGATAGTTAGATTTCAACAGCTTTCTTAATGACACTATCCCAATAGCTGGGCGTGCAAGCCAGAATCTCCGTGTGTCAAGGCAATGTTCTGCATTAGCGGATTTGCTAGGCTGTTGTAAGTGTGTGTGACACTTATGTTCAATACACCGGTCTTCCACTGTCCTGATTGTCTGACCAATATATGACATGCCACAACTGCATGCGTTACGATAGACACCAGCCTTAAGCAAACCAAGATCATCTTTAACGGACGCCTACAGGGCCTTAATCTTAGAAGGTGGTCGAAAAACACATTTCACATCATATTTCCGCAGAATACGGCCAATCCTGTTACAAATGCTTCCTGCGTAACCCTAAACGTCCGTAGACTTAGGTGTCACTTCGTTGCTATCGTCACTCACCCGTTGCACAGAAAGCTGAGAGCGTAACGCACGTTTGATCTACCTCTCACTATAACTATTCTGACGAAAGGTGACTTCGAGATGTGACAGCTCAGCTGCCAAACTTTCAGGGTCTGAGATAACGAGCGCCCTGTGAACCAAGGTACGAAGTACTCCTTCACGCTGAGCTGGATGGTGACAACTATCAGCTAGCAGATACAAGTCAGTGTGAGTAGGCTTTCTATAAACAGAATGTCCCATCAGTCTTCCTTCTGTCCAACACATCAAGGAAGGGACGGTATCCATTCTTTTCCACCTCCATAGTGAACTGAATATTCGGGTGGATTGAATTCAGGTGTTCCAAAAACCGGTTTAAATTCTCACTACTGCAGCGTATTCCTTGAATGCAAGACCGTCTTGACTCGCAGTGGGATAAATTTATTAACAGTTATGGCTATTACTTCCAAAATAATAAACAGTTTACTTATTTTTTTCCATCTGTATTATTTTCATTTGACTGCCCCTTATGCAGGGTACCCAACGAGGAATGGTCACTATTTGGGTATATGACAGTAACGACCATTCGAAGCAAAGAAGTCTGCTAAACATGGGCTCTAAAATGCATACCTTAAGATCTAAGAACTCTTGTTCAGTAGAAGAGATGTGTTTCACGTTAGCGAAGATGAACAAGTGCTCATAGGTCTTAACATATCTAGTTCTGTAGATAGGTTTGAGGAACCGAATACCTTACTATTCGGTTCTTTCAATATTCCGTGAAGCAATAGTATAGACTCATTAGAATGGTCTTTTGCCTGAACTTCACGTAATTGCAGGCCGTTAGAGGTCGTCTAATGATGTCGTAACAAGTCATTATACCTTACGCATATTTTCATTACATTATTTAGTACGTGTAGGCCGTTATTAAGCATATCGTCTTTTGTTTTTTTCTTTCTGATACTGTACAGATTTTACTTTAGTCTGGTTAGTTACTTGTGTACTGTCAAGCGTGTTTGTAATAATGTTTCACAGACTTTGCCCAATATGTTAAGTAAATAAAATACTTAGTTGAGCACCATTTTCACATCTATGAATGTTATGGGCTTTCATTGGAGGGTAAAGGGGAGTGAAGGAAAAGCCCTAAGAAATTTAAAAAAATACTAAGTTTACTGTGAAATGAAAACAAAACAGTAACCAAAATAACGGCAGTCTGTTCGAAAGTGCACATCTGTGAAATCAAAACCTGCTGCTGGATAACATCCGATACCAGTTTCCTCCGCCTGTCGTGCATTAGGTGGTAAAGACGTTGCTGCTCTAGACTTCGACGGCGCCCTCCTCAACCCATCCATTGAGGGAGGAGGATTCCTTCGCAACGTACTGCAAGTTTTAACTGCTTCCGCATATGTTACATCAGGTTCATCTCATCGGATACCGCAGGCCATTCCATGAGGGTGATTTCTACCACCTGAAGACCCAAAACATGACTGACCCACCTCGTCGGTGAATCTGTGGACCTGCACACTTGTCCCTGGCTGCCTTCACACACTCTTCTACGGCGATGATCAAGCGCCAGACAAATCGTACACTCGTCGCTGAAGAGAACCCTAAGCCACTGATCCAAGTTCCATTCCAGTTTTTTTCCCCTTTGCCCACCTCCTTCGCGCACCACGATGGTGGTTGATTTGTGGATGTTTAGAGGCCAAATGGACATCGTGTGGGGACGGTTGTGTACCATCTGGTTCGACACAGCCCTGTCAGCTGCTTCCACATTCTTCTCGGGATAGCCAACAACTATAATTTGTAGGTAGTTGTCATAGGCTGGAGTTCTCGACCGTGGAGTGCTACAACGATCGTGTCTCTCAATAGCGGCTGAATGTTCAAATGACGACGGTGTGGCGCACCCCAATTCAGCGGACGACCTTTCCTGTCACAAAGTGGCGATCCGCGCAGGTTTAAGCTTGAACTGATCTTTCAGGCCTTGCCGCAAGACTGAGCGGTGTCCGCAAGACGAATTGTCTCGCTCACCGCTGGAGGCATAACGCTGCAGTGATAATGGAGCTTTACTTTCATCTCCGTCACGTGGTTGTATGTTGCGATTTACTGCGGTCAAAATATTATTGGGAAAGTGGTTAGCCGGCCGAGGTGGCCGAGCGGTTCTAGGCGCTACAGTCTGGAACCGCGCGACCGCTACGGTCTCAGGTTCTAATCCTGCCTCGGGCATGGATGTGTGTGATGTCCTTAGGTTAGTTAGGTTTAAGTAGTTATAAGTTTTAGTGGACTGATAATCTAAGAAGTTAAGTCCCATAGTGGTCAGAGCCATTTGAACCATTTGAAAGTGGTTACCGATAAAACAATTGTGATTCTCATGAGAGTGGTGCAAAAATTTTTGAGTGGGGTATGTAGTCCAATAAGACTTTGGCTGTGATGGATCTCTTCCGTTTCCAACATTCGACATTGCAGCTTCTGCGTTTTTTCATATTTCTGGAAATAGACTTTGCAATAGAAGTTAATTTAACATTTTTGTCAGATACAGAATGATTTCTGGCTTCAGATCTTGTGAACATTCCGCTTTTAGCCCATATGGTTAAGACACTACCTCTTTTTTTAATTGTATGACGGCCATAGCCACTTCCTCTTAGGCGAAGGCGTAAATATGATACTTTTTTTATACAGATCCTCCATCTCTTTTCTAAATCATTTATGTTTGTCTGCATTTCAGCTGTCAGAGTCATCAGGGACAACATTTTCATTAGAAAGGAAGGAAGGTAGATTAGAGTTTAGCATCCCGTGGACAGCGATATTTTCGATAAGAGCTCTGCAGTGCTCGACCAGCCTGATGTCATGGATGCATGATCATTGCGTACCAGAGACAGAAAACAGAGGTTAGAGGTAACTCAAAGCCTTTAACAACTGTTTCCTTGTTCCACCACAAGGTAGATTGGGGGTTTGTAGGGATGATAAATGTATGTCTTTTCGACTGCTGCCCTTGGAGGTGGATTTATATTTTCAAGATATGACTGGACTTTATGGCTATACAGGCTGTCTCATTTATCTTCACAACAAGAAGTAACCTTTTGCAGAGAAGGAAACTAAAAAATGTTTGAAGTAAATGTTTCTTAGCTACCAGGGGAACATTAACTAGCATGACTGTTTCTTTTGAAACTTTGTTCGCTACGAAGATATGAACAACAGCCCTTTTTCTAATACTATCCTGTATTTTTTAGTCGGTAATCCTCTTTCTCTGGTAAAGACCTGTTCAGAAACATCTCACTGTGTACCAGTCACGTAAACATGACGTTATCAAAAACCTAACACAAATTTTGACTCGCGTTTAATAGCACAGCAGTGCAGGTAGTCGTCCGCTTTACAGATTTGTCATTAACCAAATGAAAGCACAAGGAAAATGCACAACAGTCGTTCGGTCTTGACGAGAGGAAGAGGATTACCAAATAAAATATATAGGGTGCTATTTAAAAGACGTACTGCTCTTCACATTTTCGTAACGAACAAAGTTACAACAAAGACAGTCGATTTGATTAGAGTCCGCCTGGTAGCTAAATTAACTTTTTTTTGATACATTTATTATTTTTCTTCTGAAAAAAGTTATCTGAAGTGGTCTAGATAAGTAGGACATCCAGTACTGAAAAGAGACGTTTGTTATTATGCATCTGCTCCGCTCCACTGTATTTATATGTTGGTCACGTACTTAATCCATAGATACACTGTTTTAACTGCAGGCATACATTTTCTGAAAATTATAATTAGGATCATGGCAAGCTTTCCTTTCAGTATCTCTTGTGGAGATTATCATTTTCTGTGTTAGGATATTGTACGTGACGAACATTGGTATTCATTTCTACGCGCTGCAGTCTGGAACCGCGAGACCGCTACGGTCGCAGGTTCGAATCCTGCCTCGGGCATGGATGTGTGTGATGTCCTTAGGTTAGTTAGGTTTAATTAGTTCTAAGTTCTAGGGGACTAATGACCTCAGAAGTTGAGTCCCATAGTGCTCAGAGCCATTTGAACCATATTCATTTCTTCGATTATTTCATTCTGCTCCACCTTCACCGCGACTCTTCGCGGCATTTGCTGGCCCTATTCGAAATTTTGTTCTGATCTCACTTATTGAAGATACAAGTTCTAAGTTCATTGAACATTATGTAACCCACAAACAACTTTAGCCACAAGACACACCACTAAAGCAGAGTACAGCAATAGAAAAGTTGACTGTGAGCGTAGAGAACAAGAGAGCCACTTTGTTCGCGTGTTATGTTTCCTTTTAAATTCTGTATTTATTTTATATTTTTAGTCGCGTGTATTTGGGGCTGATGTGTAAAACCCGTGGAAAGGTCACCTAATTCGGTAAGAGAAATCTCCGTTAAACCATATACGGTCTTGGCGCCGTGCCATTAACCCGACTACCGGATTCAAACGGGATCTGAGCCGCCTCTCGTATAACGTTCAAGTTCACGGTTTCTCCACAGCTGAAGTATGTTGCTGTAGTCTTCCGTCCGGTGAGTGGTTTGTTGCAATTGGTTCAAATGGCTCTGAGCACTATGAGACTTAACATCTGAGGTCATCAGTCCCCTTAGCGGTCGCACGGTTCCAGAATGTAGCGCCTAGAACCGCTCGGTCACAGCGGCCGGCTGTTAGTTGCAGCTACCCATTCTAGTCTATCCTGTGCAGATGTCTTCATCTGTGCACAGCATTTCACTTTGAAAAAAGTTGAATATACAAAACCACATGTAAATGTTCCAAATTTTGCAGTGGCCAGTCTGGAAGGTCAATATCCATCCGCTTCAAGGAAGACTATAGAAGTTGGAGAGTTAGAAAAGAAGATTCTTTTTGCATACCAGACCCTTAAAGAGGGCGATAGTTCAATGTGCAACATGAAGTCTTACATAACATACACAATGGGAGGAAGATAAATTATCTTGAAATGATGGGAATTGATAAATATGTGCCGCATATATGCACAGTGAAGCAAAGAAAGGAAATTTGTGCCAAGGCTGGGATTCGAACGCAGGTCTCCGGCTCTCTAGGCAGATGTGCTAACTACTCAGGTACCGTGGTACAGTGGCTTTGCACAACTACAACAACCCTAGCACTCCTCCGCCTCAGTACAGTTCTCGTCTCAGCCCACTTTATAGTCACCCTAAACTCGAACTGCACTGCCGAATTTCTCCAACTCTATTGGAATCACACCTCAGCATCGAACTAAACGGTACATGCTGCCTGAAACCAAGGCATAGGCGCTTCAGTCAAATGAAACCACATGGTTCCAGAGGCCTTTTCTAGTCACAATCATCTATGATGTACATATACAGATTGAAGCGACGAATGAAAATTTACACCAAGGCCCGGATTCGAATGCTGTTCGAGTTTGTGGGGAATACCAAGTGAAATGTGAATGGGAATTTGGACTGAGGATGGAGGGGTACTAGAGTAGTTCATTCAGTTGTGGAAAGCTACTGTGGCAGGGTGGCGTAATGGTAAACGCATCTGCCTAGTGAGTAGCTAATCTGGATTCAAATCCTGGCCTTGGTACACTATGTGATCAAAAGTATCCGGGCACACCCAAAACATACGTTTTTCATATTAGGTGCATTCCGCTGCCACCTACTGCCAGGAACTCCGTATCAGCGACCTCAGTAGTCATTAGACATCGTGAGAGAGCAGAATGTGCCGGCCGGTGTGACCGAGCGGTTCTAGGCCCTTCAGTCCGGAACCGCGCTGCTGCTACGGTCGCAGGTTCGAATCCTGCCTCGGGCATGGCTGCGTGTGATGTCCTTAGGTTAGTTAGGTTTACGTCTAGGGGACTGATGACCTCAGATGTAAAGTCCCATAGTGCTTAGAGCCATTTATTTTAAAAGAGCAGAGTGGGGCGCTCCGTGGAACTCACGGACTTCGAACGTAGTCAGGTGAGTGAGTGACACTTGTGTCATACGTCTGTATGCGAGATTTACACACTCCTAAACATCCCTAGCTCCACTGTTTCCGATGTGATAGTGAAGTGGAAACGCGAAGGGACTTGTACAGCACAAAAGCGTACAGATCGACCTCGTCTGTTGATTGACAGACACCGTCGACAGTTGATGAGGGTCGTAATAGGCAGACATATGTCCAGACCATCACACAAGAATTCCAAACTGCATCAGGATCCACTGCAAGTACTATGACAAGTTAGGCGGGAGATGAGAAAACTTGGATTTCATGATCGAGTGGCTGCTCATAAGCCACACATCACGCCGGTAAATGCCAAACGACGCCTCGCTTGGTGTAAGGAGCATAAACATTGAACGGTTGAACAGTGGAAAAACGTTGTGTGGAGTGACGAATCACGGTACACTGTGTGGCGATCCGATAGCAGGATGTGGGTATGGCGAATTCCTAGTGAATGTGTGTAGTGCCAACAGTAAAATTTGGAGGCTGTGGTGTTATATTGTGGTCGCGGTTTTCATGGAGGGGCTTGCACCTCTTGTTGTTTTGTGTGGCACTATCACAGCAGAGGCCTACTACACTGATGTTTTAACCACGTTCTTGCTTCCCACTGTTGAAGAGCAATTCGAGGATGGCGGTTGCATCTTTCAACAAGATATAGCACCTTTTCATAATGCACGGCCTATACCGGAGTGGTTACACGACAATAACATCCCTGAAATGGAGTGGCGTGCACAGAGTCGTGACCTGAATCCTATAGAACACCTTTGGGATGTTTTGGAACGCCGACCTCGTGCCAGGCCTCACCGACCGACATCGATACCTCTCCTCAGTGTAGCACTCCGTGAAGAATGGGCTGCCATTCCCCAAGAAACCTTCCAGAACCTGACTAAACGTATTCCTGCGAGAGTGGAAGCTGTCATCAAGGCTAAGGCTGGGCCAACGCGATATGGAATTCCAGCATTATCGATGGAGGGCGCCACGAACTTGTAAGTTATTTGCAGTCAAGTGTCCGGGTACTTTTGATCACATAGTGTATCTTTTCATTTGTCGCTTCAGTATCCACATATACCTCAGTAATGATCTCTTGAACCATATGGTTTCATTTTATTAAAGACCTACGCCTGGGTTTGAGGCAGGATCCTCCATTTCATTCATTGCTGAGGTGCTATTCCAATACAGAAATGCAGTTGGAGAACCTCTGCAATGCTATTCGAGTTTAGGGGGAATATTATTTGGGCTGAGACGTGAGTGGGAATTTGGACTAGGAGGGAGGCGTGCTAGGGTAGTTTGTGCAGTTGTGGAAAGCCACTGTTCCAAGCTAACGTAGTGCTTAGCCCCTCTGCGTAGTGGGCAAAAGGTCCAGGTTTTAATTCCAGGTTTTGTAGAAATTTTCATTAATTGCTTCAATCTGCTTATATACATCATAGATGACTGAGATCTGAAAAGCTCTTTCGAACCATACGGTTTCATTTGATTAAAGCACCTATGATAAGGTTTCAGGCTGTATCCCCCCTTTTGTTGAGGTAGTATTCCAGGCTAGTTGAAAGGCCGCTGGAATGTTGTTCGAGTTCGGGGGAAAGATCAGGTGAGTTGAGGCATGAATGGAAATTTAGAATGAAGAGGAAGGCATATTAGGAAAATTCGTGCGGGTGTGTAAAGCCGTTGTGCCAGTGTGTGGTAGTTGTTAGCACGTCTGCCTAATGAGCGTGATACCTATGTTCAGATCCCAGCTTTGGTACAAATTTTCATTTCTTCTGACTGCATATATACATCACAGATGATTGAGACTTGAAAAGGTCACTGGAAGCATATGTTCCATTTGATTAATATGTATATGTCCACTTGCATAAGCTTGGTACTGAAAGATCAGACAAATTCCCTTACACACAACTGAAGATACTGCTAAAAATCCCATCCAGACCTTTTTGCAGATTACCCCTCCTACTCACGTGCCCCATTTTTCCTCTATTTCATTTACTATAGCTTCATTTGTTCTATTAAAACATTACTTTCTATAACTCCAGTTGTTTCACTTAGCTATTTGCACTAATGGCCATTAAAATTGCTACACCAATAAGATGACGTGCTTTAGACGCGAAATTTAACAGACAGTAAGAAGATGCTGTGATATACAAATGATTAGCTTTTCAGAGCATTCATACAAGTTTGGCGCCGGTGGCGACACCTACAACGTGCTGACATGAGAAAAGTTTCCAACCGATTTCACATACACAAACAGCAGTTGACCGGTGTTGCCTGGAGAAACGTTGTTGTGATGCCTCGTGTAAAGAAGAGAAATGCGTACCATCACGTTTCCGACTTTGATAAAGGTCGGATTGTAGCCTATCGCGAACGCGGTTTATCCTGTCGCGACATTGCTGCTCGCGTTGGTCGAGATCCAATGACTGTTACCAGAATATAGAATCGATGAATTCAGGAGGGTAATACGGAACGCCGTGCTGGATCCCAACGGCCTCGTATCACTAGCAGTCGAGATGGCAGGCATCTTATCCGCATGGTTGTAACGGATCTTGTAACCACGTTCAAAAATGGTTCAAATGGCTCTGAGCACTATGGGACTTAACTGCTGCGGACATCAGTCCCCTAGAATTTAGAACTACTTAAACCTAACTAACCTAACGACATCACACACATCCATGGCCGATGCTGGATTCGAACCTGCGACCGTAGCGGTCACGCGGTTCCAGACTGTAGCGCCTAGAACCGCTCGGCCACTCCGACCTGCTGCAGCCACGTCTCGATCCCTGAGTCAACAGATAAGGACGTTTGCAAGACAACAACCATCTGCACGAACGACGTTTGCATCAGCATGGACTATTAGCTCTACGACCATGGCTGCGGTTACCCTTGACGCTGCATCACAGACAGGAGCGCCTGAGATGGTGTACTCAATGACGAACCTGGGTTCACGAATGGCAAAACGACACTATTTCGGATGAATCCAGGTTCTGTTTAAAGCATCATGATGGTCGCATCCGTGTTTGGCAACATCGCGGTGAATGCACATTGGAAGCGTGTATTCGTGATCGCCATACTGGCGTATCACCTGGCGTGATGGTATGGGGTGCTATTGGTTACACGTCTTGGTCACCTCTTGTTCGCATTCACGGAACTTTGAACAGTGGACGTTACATTTCAGATGTGTTACGACCCATGGCTCTGCAGTTCGCCGGCCGGTGTGACCGAGCGGTTCTATTCGCTACAGTCTGGAACCGCGAGACTGCAGTGGTCGCAGGGCCGAATCCTGCTTCGGGCATGGATGTGTGTGATGTCCTTAGGTTAGTTAGGTTTAAGTAGTTCTAAGTTCTAGGGGACTGATGACCTCAGAAGTTAAGTCCCATAGCGCTCAGAGCCATTTGAACCATTTAATTTTTTTTTTTTTTTTACCCTTCATTCGATCGTTGCGACACCCAGCATTTCATCAGGATAATGCACGACCGCATGTTGCAGGTCCTGTACGTGCCTTTCTGGATACAGCAAACGTTCGACTGCTGCCCTGGCCAGCACATTCTCCAGATCTCTTACCAACTGAAAACGTCTGGTCAATGGCCGAGCAACTGGCTCGTCACAATACGCCAGTCACTACTCTTGATGAACTGTGGTTTCGTGTTGAAGCTGCATGGGCAGCTGTACCTGTACACGCCATCCAAGCTCTGTTTGAGTCAATGCCCATGCGTATCAATGCCGTTATTACGGCCAGAGTTGGTTGTTCTGGGTACTGATTTCTCAGGATCTATGCACCCAAATTGCGTGAAAATGTAATGTCAGTTCTAGTATAATATATTTGTCAAATGAATACCCGTTTATCATCTGCATTTCTTCTTAGTGTAGCAATTTTAATGGCTAGTAGTGTAGTTTCGCTTTTAATATATTACCTATTTGTAATATTGAACCAGTGGTGGACAAAATTATCTTGTTCAGTCAGCACATTGGAACATTATCGTAGATCGTTCAGTATACTTTTCTTCTCAGCATTGTTGTAATTTGTCGTGTAGTTCATTATATAATAAGTCATATTTCATCGAAGGTAATTTTTACTGATATAATTAACTTTGATTTAGTTCGAAACCAAACATTAACAATATTGCCAACTTTGGAAACCATTGATAAATAACTAGTAACACATAATTATCTTTGTACCTGATGATGGCATACCAGTTGAAAATCGGTTGGTAAAATAATAAATATTGCAGAATATTATACGAGAGTCGTGTGTTTCTTCATCTATAATGTATAAAATATTCTACCAAGAACCAATGGAACAGTCAGTTAATGTAACTGCTTGATGCTTCGAGATATATTCTATTAACCCATCCATACTGTTGTGTCATAAATTTATTTTCTTCTCAAGTGATTCAGTATACCTGTACAGCAAGCTGTGGCACCACATTTCTACTGTCTATCCATCTGTACTGTTTAGCGCCCACGTTTCGCTACACTCCAGACAAATAGCTTGAGAAATGTCTTTCTAAGACTGAAATATGTGTTACATATTAACATATTTACTTTTTTCAGACGAGTTGTTCTTTTTGCTAGGAGTCTACATTCACGCTCTGTATTTCTCCAATCATCATTTATTTTGCTGCAAAAGTAGTAAAATTTGTCAATGACTTCTAGTGTCTCATTTCATAAACTCTTTATCTCAGTATCACACGAATTAATTTAAATACGTTTGATTACTCATGTTTTACTTTTGCTGATGCTCAGCTTCGAACGTACTTCTCAAGACATTGTCCATTCTCTTGAACTGATTTTCCATGCCCTTTGCTGTCTCTTACAGAGACACAATGCCATAGACAAACGTGAGAGTTTTCATCTCTTCTAGTTGCCTATCCATATTTCTGCTTGGCCAGACAACAGTTTGAATAAAATGGTGGTATGAGGGGGGGGGGGGGGGGGGGGGGGAGACTGAAACACCGTTCTGATTCCTTCTTATCCACTGCCTGCGTCTAATGTTCTTCGACTTCTATAGCTGCATCGTTCTTTCTGTGAAAATTGTAGATAACTTTTTCGCTCCCAGTACCTGCCCTCTTCAGATTTTCAGTGTGTTCCGCTCAACATTTTCAAATGGCCTCACTAAACCTACAAACCCTGTAAAAGTCGGTTTGCCTTTTTTCTGTCTATCTGCTATCCACTATGAGGATACAAATCAGATTTACTTTAAATACACGCTTTAACGCTCGTGAGCGTTAGTTAACTTTGAGATTGGACATGGTAGGTTGATGTTAGTCAAGTATGCATTTAAGGCGACAAAGACACCACTATCAACACCTCAATGAATTTGAACGAGGTCTTGTAATAGGGCTAGGAAAGATGGATGTTACTTCTGCGATACTGCAGAAAGGCTTGGCAGGAATGTAGCCACTATACATTACTGCTGCCAGCAATGGTCACGAGAATGTACAATCGGAAGAAGACCGGCCTCCAGACATTACTGAGAGGGAAGACCATCGTGTTCAGTGTATGGCTGTGGAGCATCGTACTGCAACTGCAACAGCAACTGGGGCAGCATTTGGCACCACAGTGACGCAACAAACTGTTACAAATCGGTTACTTCAAGGACAGCTCCGAACCAGGAGCCTTGTAGCGTGCATTCCACTGACCCCAAACCACCGACTTTTGCGTCTTCATTGGTGTAAGGCGAGAGCTCATTGGAGGGCAGGGTGCAGGTCTATTCTGTTTTCTGATGAAACCTAGTTCTGCTTCGATGCCAGTGTGGCCGTGTGTCTGTTAGAGGGAGGTAAGTTGAGGGCCGGAAACCAGCCTGTCTGCTAGACACGCGGAAACTACACCTGGATTTACGGTCTGCGGTGCGGTTTCGTATGACGCACCCTGACTGCAAATTCGTACCTCAGTTTGATGATTCGACCTGTTGTGCTGCCATTTATGAACAGCATTCCAGGCACAGGCAGTATCTTTAGTAAATGTATTTTCGCGCCAACTAACTTAGCTCCACATGTTGTCAGTGCACCTGAACTTGTATGTGTGCTAGATTAATAGAACGATGGTAACGTCGACAGTTCAGCACATATTTAACAACATATTACGCTGTAATAATTGTCGTACTCATCGGATCTTGTGGGACTCTCGCAATCAAAACGCTCCATTTTGACGTCGACATGTACTCATGACAGATAGTTTTATATTCTAACAGAATGCAAGTATTGTTCATTTCTCTCCAATTTTTATAATTGAGCTACTTTCTTAATGAAATTTTTGCTTAATTATGTATACACACGCTGTGCTTCACTTTTGTATTTTTGTGTTTAGGTAACTTTTGCAGTGTTACTTGAAAATGGCCATAAGACCGAAATTGCAATAGTAACAATAAATATTTTATACAGTCAACGGCGACTATGATGTCTTTTAAGAAACATTATATGACTGTGAATCCTAACCATGAGAAGTTAATTCCAGGGGAAGTTTTCCATCTGGATAACGCTCGCCCACATACTGCTGTTGTAACCGAATATGCTCTACAACATGTCGACATGTTACCTTGGCCTGCTCAATCACCAGATATGTCTCCAGTCGAGCACAGATGGGACATCATCGGCTGACAACTCCAGAGTCATCCACAACCAGCATTAAGCGTTCCTGTATTGACCGGCCAAATGCGACAGGCACGGTACTACACCCAAAAAAACTGACATCCGCCATCTGTACAACACAATGCATGCAAGTTTGCATGCTTGCATTCAACATTCTGGCGGTTACACTGGTTTTTAATGTACCAGCATTTTACATTTGCAAACTGAGCGAGGTGGCGCAATGGTTAGCACCCGGACTCCCATTCGGGAGTACGACAGTTCAAATCCGCTTCCGGCCATCCTGATTTAGGCTTCCCTGAGTTCCCTAAGTCGCTTCACACAAACACCGGGATGGTTCCTTTGAAATGGCAAGGCGGACTTCCTTCCCTATCCTTCCCTAATCCGATGGGACTGATGACCTCGCTGTTTGGTCGCCTTCCCGCAGATCAACCTACCAACCACATTTACAATTGCTTAAATTAACCTGTGATCTAGCAATGTTAATCAGTTAAATATGTTACCTTGACAAATATATTCCAAAAAGTTCATTATTCTACATTAGTTATTTTTTGGTGTTGCAATTTACTTCTTCGATGTATAAGTATTAGGATCAGTATTCTGCCGGCCGGAGTGGCCGAGCGGTTCTAGGCGCTTCAGTCTGGAACCGCGCGGCCGCTACGGTCGCAGGTTCAAATCCTGCCTCGGGCATGGATGTGTGTGATGTCCTCAGGTTAGTTAGGTTTAAGTAGTTCTACGTTCTCGGGGACTGATGATCTCAGATGTTAAGTCCCATAGTTGCTCCGAGCCATTTCAGCCATTTGATCAGTATTGTACCCGCGTCCGGCCATCCTGATTCAGGTTTTCCGTGATATCCTTTAATCGCTCCAGGCAAATATCGGGATGGTTCCTTTGAAAGGGCACGGCCAACTTCCTTCCTCGTTCTTTCCTAATCCGATGGACCGATGACCTCGGTGTCTGGTCTCCTCCCCTAAACAACCCAATCAATGTTTTAATTTGAATAAATGACATAGTTGTCCAAACTTACAACTGTTTTTTCACGCTACTCTCAAGACGAAGTAACGGGGTGGAATGCTGGGATGAAGTGGATTAGTCAAGGTCTCGCTAATTTTAAACGATTGCTTTTAATAAAAGGAAATACCAATCTCGCTTGTCGTTTGTCTTCGTCTGGCATCGGAAGATAAGCGGGAAGCGAGTGCAGGGCTTCCTTCTAAACGGTGCGGTAATTGGAAGCGGAACCTGGCGCCTGTGACGGAGGCCTTGGCCAGCCGGCAGCGTGACGGTTCTGCCTGCGTCCTCATTAGACGGAGTCATCGCTCCCGCGGCCGCCAGCTGCGCGGTGCGCTCCCTGCACGCCAGCTGCGCGCTGCAAATGTTTGCAGGAGGCTTCACCGCCGGGTCAGCAACATTTAATGAAAGTCTGGGGCGCTTCCAGTCCAGCTACAATGCAGAAATATGTGCTACGGACGTCCTGCGTCATGAGCAGAGTGCCGAATCAAAGACTCCAAATTAATATTTAAAGATTCATTTGCGTTTTCGGTGAAGGAGTTGTGCAACGAATAAAACTTGGTAACTTGAAGTAACGGTTAACTACATTGCTTTACATTAAAACTGCAACACCAAGAGGCAGCAAATAATGAAGTTCTAGATTGCCTCAAAGAATTAGGGGAACATCACTGGGCGTCTGCCATACTCTGCTGAGCAATAACTGAGGACTACTAGAATGAAATTTTCACTGTGCAGCGCAGTGTGTGCTCTAATGTGAAACTTCCTGGCCGGACCGATCCTCGAACTCGGGACTCTGTCTCTCGCGGGCAAATGCTCTAGCATCTGAGCTTCCCCAGCACGACTCACTGCCCGCCCTCACAGCGTTAATTTGCAGCAGTACATCGTCTCATGCCTTCCAAACTTCATAGGAGCTTGGTGGTTCATGTAACCTTCTGCCAGGCACTTTATTGTGAATAGCAGAGTAATCACGTAGATGTAGATATAAATGATACTCTCCTGCAGACCTTGCAGAACTAGGATCCCTGGAAGAAAGGATATTACGGAGACATGGCTTACCTAGGGGTGTTTCCAGCATGAAATTTTCACTCTGCGAAAGGCAAAGGTCCCGAGTTAGAGTCTCGGTCCGGCACACAGTTTTAATCTGCCAGGAAGTTTCAACTAAGGACTAGCTATATTACCAAATTATACCTTTATCTTTCACAAATTAAGTACACAACAAAACATCATTACATCCTCGATCGTTTACACAAAAAGAACTGAAATGTCTGAGAGGAGTCGAAAACAAAGTGGAAACAATCATTCATCCCGTCATTCTTGGTTCTTTTCTTTGGACTTTGGAAGCTTCAGTAAAGTGTATGCCCTTCGTGAGCGTTTATCACTGCCTCGCATCTGCCTGGCATGCTCCGTATGAGTCTACGGATTAGATACATGACAACCCCAAGTGAAGACCTCTGGTGTCTGTTCCCATTCTTCAATGAGAGCCCATGAGAGTTGGTTCAAATGACTCTGAGCACTATGGGACATAACTTCTGAGGTCATCAGTCCCCTAGAACTTAGAACTAATTAAACCTAACTAATCTAAGGACATCACACACATCCATGCCCGAGGCAGGATTCGAACCTGCGACCGTAGTGGTTGCGCGGTTCCAGACTGTAGCGCCTAGAACCGCTCGGTCACTTCGGCCGGCCCCATGAGAAGTCCTGGAAGATCTGTGGAGGAGCAGGACTACCACGAACACGTCTGTGAAGCATGTCTCACATAGCCACGATGGGATGCAGGTCGTGACTCACCGCCACCCATTCCATTACTTCGATGTCCACGCTTTGCAAGCCATACCTGCTGACGCCCGCCACACGGGCCCTGGCACTGGAAGGAATGTAGGGCCACCACTATGTACAGCAGCTACCACATGGTCCAACAGGACCTGTTCGATGTACTGCCTGGCGGTAAGGCGACCACAGACAACGATAAGATACGTATGGCTGTCAGCTCTGAAGCCTCCCCATAGCACCACAGAACCTCTGAAGTCTGTCGGTTTCTTGGACAACATTTGGCAAGTACCGCTCAGCACGGGTCGCCGAACACGAACACGTCTATCACCTTGCGACAGACGATATCTGGACTCGTCTGTGAATGACACGTTTCGCCAGTGACAAATTTGTCAGTTGACATGGGAAGGCAGAACTGAAGGCTAGCTGCAAGATGTGTCAAGCGGGGTACTCGAACAGGACGTCTGGGTCCTAAGGTCTGTTCGTTACGGTCTGGTGGGACACAGCGAGTCCAGTGGCCCTTCTGTGATTGTCTTGTACAGCTATGGCTGTATCTGTACGATTGGGTTGTTTGGGGGGAAGAGGCCAAACAGTGAGGTCATCGGTCTCATCGAATTAGGGAAGGAAGTCGGCCGTGCTCTTTCAAAGGAACCATCCCAGCAGCTGCCTGTACCGATTTAGGGAAATCACGGAAAACCAAAATCAGGATGGCCGGACGCGGGATTGAGCCGTCGTCCTCCCGATTGCGAGTCCAGTGTGCTACCACTGCGCCACCTCGCTCGGTTGTATCTGTACGAAGCAACGCAGATATGGACAGAGTTGGTCTTCACGTGGGGTGGTTGTGTGTCGGCGACCTTGTCAAATTCGCCTTGTGTACTGACCTGCCTGCCTGTAGCGTGTCCACCAGCATGTGGATATACGTGGAGGGGCATTGGCATCTGCAGCAACACGACCGAAAATCCATCTTTTTTGGATCAAACAGACCTCCCTTGCAACTTGCATTGCATTAAGATGTCGCTTTGCATGTGCTTGGCTGAATAGAACGTCAACAAATGACAACTACCCTCAATCTACCCTCGATATGCTGGAAAAATTATACGTTTAAAGCCGGCGGCAGGCATAAAACATCATCCGAAATTGTACTAAACGCTTTCTCAGAAAATTGTTTTGAACAATTAGTTCATGAGCCCACTCGAAGCGTAAATGGTTGCGAAAACATACTTGACCTTTTAGCAACAAATAATCCTGGACAAATAGTAAGTGTTGTGACGAATACAAGGATTAGCGACCACAAGGCAGTTGCTGCTAGGCTGAATACCGTAACACCTGCAACCATCAAAAAGAAACGCAAAGTATATCTATCTAAAAAAGCTAATAAAAATGCTCTTAACGCCTTTTTAAGAGACAGTCTTCACTCCTTCCGATCTGCTTATGTAAGTGTAGAAAAGTTGTGGAATGTTTTCAAAGAGATAGTATCAACAGCAATTGAGAGATATACACCACATGAATTAATAAGTGATGGTACTGATCCCCCCATGGTACACAAAACAGGTCAGATCGTTGTTGCAGAAGCAATGAAAAAAGCATGCCAAATTTAAAAGAACGCAAAATCCCCAAGATTGGCAAAGTTTTACAGAAGTTCAAAATATAGCACGTACTTCAGTGCGTGATGATTTTAATAATTTCCGCAACGATATTCTGTCTCGAAATCTGGCAGAAGACCCAAAGAGATTCTGGTCATACATAAAGCACACCAGTGGAAAGATGCAATCAATACCGTCACTGCGCGATAACAACGGTGAAGTCACTGCTGACAGTGCCACTAAAGCAGGGTTAGTAAACACGGTTTTCCGAAACTCCTTCACCAAATAAGATGAAGTAAATATTCCTGAATTCCAATCAAGAACAACTGCCAAGATGAGAAACATAGAAGTAGATATCCTCGGTGTAACAAATCAGCTTAAATCGCTTAATAAAGGCAAGGCCTCTGGTCCAAATTGTATACCAGTCAGGTTTCTCTCAGAGTATGCTGATAAAATAGCTCCATATTTAGCAATTATATACAACGACTCGCTCACAGAAACATCCGTACCTAGAAGGCTGGAAAATTGCTCAAGTCACACCTACCCAAAAAGCGAAGTAGGAGTAATCCCCTGAATTACAGGCGTCACTAACGTCGATTTGCAGTAGGGTTTTAGAACGTATACTGTATTCGAACATTATGAAGTACCTCGAAGAAAACGATTTGTTGACATATAGTCAGCACGGATTCAGAAAATATCGTTCTTGTGAAACACAATTAACTCTTTATACTCATGAAGTAATAAGTGCTATCGACAAGGGATGTCAAATTGATTCCACATTTTTAGATTTACAGAAGGCTTTTGACACCTTTCCTCACAAGCGTCTTCTAACCAAACTGCGTGCCTACGGAGTATCGCCCCAGTTGTGCGACTGGATTCATGATTTCCTGTCAGAAAGGGGACAGTTCGTAGTAATAGACGTAAAGTCATCGAGAAAAACAGAAGTAATATCCGGCGTTCCCCAAGGAAGTGTTACAGGCGCTCTGTTGTCCTGATGTATATTAACGACATAGGAGACAATCTGAGTAGCCGTCTTACATTGTTTGCAGATGATGCTGTCATTTACCGTCTTGTAAAGTCATCAGTTGATCAAAACGACTTGCAAAATGATTTAGACAAGATATCTGTATGGTGCGAAAAGTGGCAATTGACCCTGAATAAAGAAAAGTGCGAAGTTATTCACATGAGTACTAAAAGAAATCAGCTAAATTTCGATTACGCGATAAGTCATACAAATCTGAGGGCTGTGAATTCAACTAAATACTTATGGATTACAATTACAAGTAACCTAAATTGGAACAATCACATAGATAATATTGTGGGCAGTTCAAACCAAAGACTGCGATTCATTGGCAGAACACTTAGAAGGTGCAACAGGTCTACCGAAGAGACTGCTTACACTGCGCTTGTCCGCCCTATTCTGGAGTATTGCTGTGCGGTGTGGGATCCGCATCAAGTGGGACTGACGGATGACATCGAAAAAGTACAAAGAAGGAAAGCTCGTTATGTATTATCTAGAAATAGGGGAGATAGTGTCACAGACATGATATGTGAATTGGAGGGTCAATCATTAAAGCAAAGGCGTTTTTTGCCGCGACGGGATCTTATCATGAAATTTCAGTCATCAGTTTTCTCCTCCGATTGCGAAAACACTCTGCTGTCACCCACCTACATAGGGAGAAATGATCATCACAATAAAATAAGAGAAATCAGGGCTCGCACAGAAAAATTTAAGTGCTCGTTTTTCCCGCGTGCCGTTCGAGAGAGAGACAGCATGAAGGTGGTTCATTGAACTCTCTGCCAGGTACTTCATTGTGAATAGCAGAGTAGATGTAGATGTAGATGTAGATGAACTACCATCCGTGTAGCTCACTAGACACTGGGACGCCGATACTCACTTCCTTGTGAGGTGCTCCCTGACACTGTAATTCATAACACAGCCAATAGATGGTGACTGATTTTAATTGTTGCTTTCACTGAAATAGAAGATCTCAAACCGTGCAATAAGATCACAGGTACCATTGTTAAAAATCATTCATCTACCAAGATCGCATAAAATATTTCTTTATTTAAGAGAACCTGTTTCAACAGACTTTGCTGTCATCTTCAGGTCTTAAAAGACTTTTTGTCGTAAAACATGTTCCTCTTACGCTCAACCTCGTGCCCAAGATGTCAAGTTTATAAAAGTCAGCACATTATAAACACTTTTTCATCGCTGAAGTATTTAAAAACGTAAAGCACCTTGTGCAAAAGGTCATGTCCATATACATATTGCTTACAGATGCTTATTATATCATACAAACACGGTACACAATAGCACATCTGTTTACAACTAGTTGTACCTTATGCGCTATTTAAAGAGGATTCGCACAGTTTAAAATATGTCTAGCATTTGTAAACAGATGTGCTATTGTGTACCGTGTTTGTATGATGTAACAAGCATATGTGAACAATATGTATATGGACATGGCCTTTTGCACAAGTTGCTTTATGTTTTTAAATATTTTAGTGATGGCAAACCTTTTATAATGTCCAGATATTTGTCTGCTTGACATCTTTTGCATGAGGTTCAGGGTAACATGAACGTTTTACAACAAAAAGATTTTTAAGACTTGAAGATGACAGCAAAGTCTGTTGAAACGGGTTCTCTTAAATGAAGAAATATTTTATGTGATCTTAGCTGTTGAATGGTTTTTAACAATTAAAACATATCGCCCTTCAGTACTCTCGTTCATACACGTGTTCCCCTAGCTTCTTTGAACAGAGTACTTACTGTGCGTATACAATTTCAAAGAGTCTACATTGTCAGATTTGTAGGTAATATGGTGCTGTACTGGGTGTGAAGTTAAGTGCACACAGTTGCACATCTCTAATAACAACAATCGCTCTAACGCAGTTCTATTAGAACTGTGCTAGGATGAGTGCGTCAGTCCATGTTGCCTCAAGTGTATGCCAGAGTTCATCAACCGTAGTGGCTGGTGTGTGGTGACGTGCCAGTTTCTCGGCAGCCCATTACTTGTTATTTCAATGTGTGAGACATCTAGACAACTAGTTGGCCTGGGCAACAGTCTAACGCCTGCTGTATCGAGTATTTTTTCGGAAGATTGACTTAGTTGAGGTCTGTAAGATGGACTACAGCCACTGGCCGTAACACTACGGAACTGTAGCTCCTGCTGTGCAAATTTCCCGCTATACGAATCGCTTTGTGTACCCTATGGGCTCCATAGCATCATGCAAGTGGTGCGTCCAGATGACGATGGCGACTGCACTCTGGCAACGTTCGTTCTCCTGGGAGTCTCTACACAAGGATACGTTCATCGTGGTGCTGCACGCAGAACCAGCACTCGTCTGCAAAGACGACGAGGTGCCACTCCTGTTTCCAGGGTTGTGCTTAGGCACATTACTGTCGGCACACCTCTCTCTGCTGCCTCGCCAAGAAAAGCTACCGGGAGTAGGCCAAATAATGGTTCAAATGGCTCTGAGCACTATGGGACCTAACATCTGAGGTCATCAGTCACCGAGAACTTAGAACTACTTAAACCTAACTAACCTAAGGACATCACACACATCCATGCCCGAGGCAGGATTCGAACCTGCGACAGTAGCAGTCGCGCAGTTCCAGACTGAAGCGCCTAGAAGCGCTCGGCCACTACGGCCGGCAGGCCAAATAATGTGAACGCCTTTACTTACTTGGGAATGGTTTATTAATAAGGGCTTGGGCCCCTATTTGCCCGTAATACAGCTGCGATTCTTCTTGGAATACTGGCATATAATGGTTGTATAGTCTCCAGTGAATGTTACATCACTCTTCGATCAGAACCTCTTCTAACTCCTGTAGGAGATGGAAATCTGCTCCGGAGTCTGCGCTCCAATACCGCCCACAAGGGTTCGATAATGTTGAAGTCCGGTGATTGTGCTGGCCAGGGAAGACACTGCAATTCAGTTGCATGCTCCTCATACCACGATTGTACTGTCCTGGCTGTGTGAATTGGTGCATTATCGTCCTGAAATACTTGTTGTTGTTGTGGTCTTCAGTCCTGAGACTGGTTTGATGCAGCTCTCCATGCTACTCTATCTTGTGCAAGTTTCTTCATCTCCCAGAACCTACTGCAACCAACATCCTTCTGAATCAGCTTAGTGTAGTCATCTCTTGGTCTCCCTCTACGATTTTTACCCTCCACGCTGCCCTCTAATACTAAATTGGTGATCCCTTGATGCCTCAGAACATGTCCTACCAACCGATCCCTTCTTCTGGTCAAGTTGTGCCACAAACTTCTCTTCTCTCCAATCCTATTCAATACTTCCTCATTAGTTATGTGATCTACCCATCTAATCTTCAGCATTCTTCTGTAGCACCACATTTCGAAAGCTTCTATTCTCTTCTTGTCCAAACTAGTTATCGTCCATGTTTCACTTCCATACATGGCTACACTCCATACAAATACTTTCAGAAATGACTTCCTGACACTTAAATCTATACTCGATGTTAACAAATTTCTCTTCTTCAGAAACGCTTTCCTTGCCATTGCCAGTCTACATTTTATGTCCTCTCTACTTCGACCATCATCAGTTATTTTGCTCCCCAAATAGCAAAACTCATTTACTGCTTTAATTGTCTCATTTCCTAATCTAATTCCCTCAGCATCACCCGACTTTATTCGACTACATTCCATTATCCTCGTTTTGCTTTTGTTGATGTTCATCTCATATCTTCCTTTCAAGGCCTAACCATTCCGTTCAACTGCTCTTCCAAGTCCTTTGCCGTCTCTGACAGAATTACGATGTCATCGGCGAACCTCAATTTTTTTATTTCTTCTCCATGGATTTTAATACCTACTCCGAATTTTTCTTTTGTTTCCTTCACTGCTTGCTCAATATACAGATTGAATAACATCAGGGAGAGACTGCAACCCTGTCTCACTCCCTTCCCAACCACTGCTTCCCTTTCATGTCCATCGACTCTTATAACTGCCATCTGCTTTCTGTACAAATTGTAAATAGCCTTTTGCTCCCTGTATTTTACCCCTGCTACCTTCAGAATTTGAAAGAGAGTATTCCAGTCAACATTGTCAAAAGCTTTCTTTAAGTCTACAAATGCTAGAAACGTAGGTTTCCCCTTCCTTAATCTAGCTTCTAAGATAAGTCGTGGAGACAGTATTGCCTCACGTGTTCCAACATTTCTACGGAATCCAAACTGATCTTCCCCGAGGTCGGCTTCTACTAGTTTTTGCATTCATCTGTAAACAATTCGCGTTAGTATTTTGCAGCTGTGACTTATTAAACTGATAGTTCGGTAATTTTCACATCTGTCAACACCTGCTTTCTTTGGGATTGGAATTATTTATTCTTCTTGAAGTCTGAGGGTATTCCGCCTGTCTCATACATCTTGCTCACCAGATGGTAGAGTTTTGTCAGGACTGGCTCTCCCAACGCCGTCAGTAGTTCCAATGGAATGTTGTCTACTCCCAGGGCCTTGTTTCGACTCAGGTCTTTCAGTGCTCTGTCAAACTCTTCACGCAGTATCGTATCTCCCATTTCATCTTCGTCTACATCCTCTTCCAATCCCATAAGATTGTCCTCAAGTACATCGCCCTTGTATAGACCCTCTATATACTCCTTCCACCTTTCTGCTTTCCCTTCTTTGCTTAGAACTGGGTTTCCATCTGAGCTCTTGATGTTCATACAACTGGTTCTCTTTTCTCCAAAGGTCTCTTTAATTTTCCTGTAGGCTGTATCTATCTTACCCTTAGTGAGATAAGCCTCTACATACTTACATTTGTCCTCTAGCCATCCCTGCTTAGCCATTTTGCTCTTCTTGTCGATCTCATTTTTGAGACGTCTGTATTCCTTTAATTCTTTAATTTCCTTAATTTCTTTTATTTGATCATACATTTCTTCAATTTCTTCGTACTGTATGGCATTATTGTTGGGAAACAACGTTTGAATCAGGAGGTGAACCTGATCATCTAAAATGTTCACATAATCTTGGCTGTAACACGAGAGTAATGATGGAACCAGCAGAATAACATGATATGGCTGCCCAAACCATCACACATCCATCTCCATGGCTAACCGTTGGAATCAAGCAATCAGGATTGTAGGCTTTTTTGGCATTCTCCAGTCGTAAACACTGCCCGATTTAGGAAATAACGAAAAAGTTGACTCGTTGGACCATATGACGTGTTTCCACTGATCATCCGTTCCGAATTTATGCTCCTGACACCATGTTTTATGCTTCTTTGCGTTGGTTGTCGTCGCTAATGGTTTCGGTATAGCAACTCGTCCATGAATATTTGCTTTGTGGCGTTCTTGGCGGACAGTGTCGATAGATACGGAGTCCCATAGATGACTATTGAGCTCTGCCATTACTTTAGTCGCCATAGTTTTGTGTTGTTTTGACACAATCCGTGTTAGTGTATGATTATCTCTGTCATTTAGTTTTGATTTGCGCCCACTATTACGTTTACAGGATGATGTCGTTCCATGTTTTGTGTAGGTTGTCTTGACTGTTAGAACAGTTGCACCTGAAATGTTGAATAAGTTGCCTGTCTTGGTTACTGGTGCTCCAGCTAATCGGGCCCCCACAATCTGCCCTCTTTGGAACTCTATAAGGTCTTTCATTGCACGTCGACCTCGACCTCTGAATGCAAATACGAAGTGTGCACTACTGCCGGCCGCGGTGGTCTCGCGGTTCTAGGCGCGCAGTCCGGAACCGTGCGACTGCTACGGTCGCAGGTTCGAATCCTGCCTCGGGCATGGATGTGTGTGATGTCCTTAGGTTAGTTAGGTTTAAGTAGTTCTAAGTTCTAGGGGACTAATGACCACAGCAGTTGAGTCCCATAGTGCTGAGAGCCATTTTTTTGTGCACTACTCGTAAACAACCTGCGCTGGTGCCGATTCCGTACTGAACAAGCACAGTCCAGCGCGACACGTGCTTTACATGCCTTGTTGACCGTCAAACACAATCCCATTACTACCACTCTTGTCATTATTTTGCTTATTGATATTATTTTGTTTATCCCCTGTATGCTGACAATCGATTGTGCAAGAGATGTCGTCGCACTGTCCTTGTAGATACTTCTC
Organism: Schistocerca gregaria; assembly: GCF_023897955.1. Taxonomy (NCBI): domain Eukaryota; kingdom Metazoa; phylum Arthropoda; class Insecta; order Orthoptera; family Acrididae; genus Schistocerca; species Schistocerca gregaria. The sequence goes on from NC_064931.1 coordinate 728,391,050, forward strand.
TTGCTGTAAAAATCCCATTTGCTGATTTAAGGTACGCAACTGTATGATGCTACACAACGTGGCCGGCCGCTGTGACCGAGCGGTTCTAGGCGCTTCAGTCCAGAACCGCATTGCTGCTACGGTTGCAGGTTCGAATCCTGCCTCGGACATGGCTGTGTGTGATGTCCTTAGGTTAGTTAGGTTTAAGTAGTTCTTAGTCTAGGGGACTGATGACCTCAGATGTTAAGTCCCATAGTGCTCAGAGCCATTTGAACAATACGTCTGTGCTCTCGGTCGCTATTCGCGTGGGTCTATCGAGATTGCACATGGCGTTGAGCGTGGCCCTTCTAAAGCCACCGATTTCGCACCCGCATTACAGTCGTGGGATTCCAAAAAACGCGATCAGCAATATCGCGAAACGATAATCAACAGTCTTGATCGGTTACGGCCCCGCCGCTGTCGTATTTCTACACGAGCTGGTAGACGTTTAAGCTTCTTAGACGAGGCGTAACATGTTTTTTCCACAAACAATCAACATTCAACTGCGATTTCTGAGTGTGAAACCCGATGCGCAGTCTTTCCTTACACAAACTGTATATGGCGTTATTCCTGTTTTGTTCAGTTTCTCCGAAATACTTATCATTTGCATATCCAGACACAGTACATTTCACTTCAGTTTGATGTTTGTTGCATATCGTCTTCGTGTTGTTGCAAGTATAATGGCTTGCAGTGTCGATACGTCCCGAAATTAGCATGGTGTACATATTTTTTTGTAATTTCAACATTTTATTTCCCATCTCCTTCCCATTTATTTACAACAATGAAGAATTAAATTACATATAGCTGCCACATTCAGCTGATATTTCTTAGTTCGCTTTGGTTAATAGACAACTGACCTCGAAGCTGTTAGAGCATATACTGGCACTGATTTTCAACTTATTCAGCCACACTTGTTTGTCATTTCCTTTGTGCAATTTCAGTATGAAGCGGGGGAAACAACCTGTCATCAAGTGTTTATAGCAAGTGTCTAATCATATAGCAAGGATGCAGAAAACCTTGTGGAGTGGAATGCTGAAATACGACCTAATCCTATAAGAGCTATTCTGGTCGGTTCCTCAGAGTGTAACAAAACGGATGATATTATTCACATACCTAGACACAATCCGTTTTCAAAGTGTTTGTGTGTGTGTGTAGTCTCAAAACATTATTTAAAGCCAAGTATCGACTGCTGCAAAATATTTATTATTCGTAGATGATTAAATACACTGAACCGCCAAATAAACTGGTATAGACATGCGTATTCAAATACAGAGAAAGCCTATGTAAGACAACAGGTGTCTGGAGCAGTTATTAGATCAGTTACAGCTGCTACAATGGCAGATTATCAAGATTTAGGTGAGTTTGGACGTGGTGTTATAGTCAGTGCACGAGCGATGGGACACAGCACTTCGGAGGTAGCGATGAAGTGGGGATTTTCCCGTACGAACATTTCACGAGCGTACCGTGAATATCAGGAATCCGGTAAAACATGAAATCTCCGACATTGCTGCGGCCGTAAAAAGATCCTGCTAGAACGGGACAAATGACAACTGAAGAGAACCGTTCAACGTGACAGAAGTGCAACCCTTCCGCTAAGTTGCTGAAGATTTCAGTGCTGGGCCATCAACAAGTGCCAGAGTGCGAACCATTCAACGAAACATCATCGATATGGGCTTTCGGAGCCGAAGGCCCAATCGTGTGCCCTTGATGACTGCACGACACACAGCTTTACGCCTCGCCTGTGCCCGTCAACACCGACTTTGGAATGTTGATGATTGAAAACATGTTGCCTTGTCGGACGAGTCTCGTTTCAAATGGACGTGTACGGGCATGGAGACAACCTCATGAATCCATGGACCCTACATGCCATCAGGGGACTGTTAAAGCTGGTGGAGGCTCAGTAATGATGTGGGGTGTGTGAAGTTAGAGTGATATGGGACCCCTGATACGACCCTGACAAGTGACACGTACGTAAGTATCCTGTCTGGTCACCTGCATCCATTCATGTCCATTGAGCATTCTGACGGACTTGGGCAATTCCAGCAGGACAATGGGACACCCTACATGTCCAGAATTGCTACACAGCGGCTGCAGGAACACTCTCCTGAGTTGAAACACTTCCGTTGGCCACCAAACTTCCCATATATGAATGTTATTGAGTACATGTGGGATGCCTTGCAACGTGGTGTTCACCCCTCGTACTGTTACGGATTTATTGACAGCCTTGGATTCATGGCCTCAGTTCCCTGCAGCACTACTTCAGACTTTAGTCGAGTCCATGCTACGTCGTGTTGCGGCACTTCTACGTACTCCCTGTGGCCCTACACTTTATTAGGCAGGTGTACCAGTTCTTTGGCTCTTCGGTGTATATACTATATGATTAAAAGTATCAAGACACCTATTGGTGGACATTAATGTGGGGTGTGTCCACACTTCACCTTTATGAAGGCTTCAACTCTGCCGTAGACACTTTCAATGAGAAGTCTTAATCTCTATGGAGGAATGGCAACCCATCTTCTTCAGCAGCCGAAACCAAAAAAAGTAGTGATGTTGGACGCTAGGGTCTGGGGAGAAATCGACGTTCTAACTCATCCCGAAGGTGTTTGACTGGGTTTATGTCGGACTCTGAGCAGGCTAGCCCATTTCAGGACCGTTACCGTCCACAAATCATTACCTCGCGGATGCTGCTTCAGACAAGGTGCATTGTCATGCTGAGTTTTTACAGTTTCTAACTCACAGTTCAACTAGAACTGATATTTTGATCAGACAGAATGGGCATATTATAAGCGAGACGGAACAGTTCAAGTTCCTAGGCGTTCGGATAGGTAGTAAGCTGTTGTGGAAAGCCCGTGTTCAGGATCTTGTTCAGAAACTAAATGCTGCTTTATTTACCATTAGAACAGTATCTGAAATAAGTGACAGTTCAACACGAAAAGTAGTCTACTTCTTATATTTTCATACGCTTATGTCATATGGTATTATTTTTTGGGGTAATTCTTCTGATTCAAAAAGGGTATTTTTGGCTCAAAAATGGGCTGTTCGAGCTATATGTGGTGTAAGTTCGAGAACCTCTTGTCGACCCCTGTTCCATAATCTGGGAATTCTGACATTGCCCTCACAGTATATATTTTCTTTAATGTCGTTTGCTGTTGGCAATATTAGCTTATTCCCAAGAGTTAGCAGATTTCACTCAGTTAATACTAGGCAGAAATCAAATCTGCATGTGGAATGCACTTCCTTGACTCTTGTGCAGAAAGGAGTGCACTATTCTGCTGCATCCATTTTCAATAAGTTACCACAAGAACTCAAAAATCTTAGCAGTAGCCCAAACACTTTTAAGTCTAAACTGAAGAGTTTCCTCATGGCTCACTCCTTCTATTCTGTCGAGGAGCTCCTGGAAGAGCTGAAAAATTAAGCAAATTCAAGTGTTACATTGTTGATTTTCTTTATTTAAACTTACGAACTGTCGCCTGAATACGTTTCTTGTATTTCATTTTATCTGTTTCGTCTATCGTGTTATAATTCCATGTATTGACTCGTTCCATGACCATGGAGACTTCTCCTTAATTTGGTCCCACGGAACAATAAATAAATAAAATAAACACAATCATTGTCTCAGAACTGTCCCTCTGCTGTACATAGTACAGAGTGCTGTAAAATGTATTCATATCCTTCCGCATATCCCGTTTTCTTAACCTCAATAGGGGGACCACTCCCTAACCACGAGAAATACCCCCTAACCGTAACATTTCTCTGTTGGCATTACACGTGATGGCAGCTAATGTTCTACTGGCGTTCGCCACACTAAACCCTTCCATCGGACTGCCAAAGCGTATACCGTGAATCATCACTCCAGATAACTTGTTCAGCCATCCTTTCTCCAGTGGCGTCGCTCTTTGCACCACTTCAAGCTTCGCTTAGAATACACTACAAAAATGTGTGGCTAATGAGGAGCTGCTCCATTGTTTTTAACTCCCTTCGCAGAGTCATTGTGCTGCAGGACTGCTGGTGGTACTTTGGAACTCATGAGTGATTCCTTCCACTGATTTCCTGGGATCTTTTACAAACACCATCCCCAATGATCGACGGTCCCTGTTCGTCAGTAAACACGGTGTTACTGGTCTTGGTTTAGGTGTGGCTGCTCCTTCGCGTTTCCAATTCTCGGTCATATCACCAACAATCGAGTTGGGCAGCTTTAGAAGGGTTGAAATGTCCCTGATGGATTTGTTAATCAAATGACATCCAAATCGACATTCGAAATCACTGAGCTCCCTGAGCGACCCATACGGCTGTAACTGCTTCTCTACTGGCAATACAACACTCCCCGCCTCCTCTTATACCGACATGCCCGCCTCTCTCGGCATTTAGTGGTCAATTCCGCATTGCATAGGGCTCTCCGAATATATTTGGTATGTAGTGTATTACTAAGTAAGAGCACTGAAGGCACACGAAGTGATTAGATGCATACAATGTGTGCCAGGAGTAATGGTTAATACAGGTATTCGGGGTTATGACAGGAACGATCATTCGAAACAAATTATTCTAGTAAACATTGGCTCTAAAATGCATACGTTAAGAGCTATGGGCACTTCTCCATCTTCGATACTGTGAAAGAAATCTCTTCTACTGCAAGTTTTTTGCTTTCCATAATTTTGTAAGTGCTAGTACGGACCAACACGACAGAAAAATTTCAAGTAGACATGGGCACTTGTTCAGCAGAAGAGATGTGTTGCACAATAAATCTGCACAGAAAGTCAGACTATGCCCAATAAGGTCCCTCATTGGTAAGTTAGCCTATTCGTCATTCTGTCACACCGGAGTTTGGTTGCGTCATTCAGGTGAAACACTATGACGCATAGGCTAACTTATCAATGAGAATAGTTTTTTGGCCACAGTCCTTCTGTACAGCAGGTCGGAGTGGCCGAGTAGCCGTCACGGTAGCTCAGCGTGTTCGGTCAGAGGATTAGCTGCCCTCTGTAATAAAAAACTGAGTTCATCGATCATAGACGAACATAAAAGGGTGTCTTACGACGTCCGCCCCGAGCAGATGCAACGAACGAAAGCATAAAAAAATGAGATTAAAAAAAAACGCGGTTCTAGGCGCTGCAGTCTGGAACCACGCGACCGCTACGCTCGCAGGTTCGAATCTTGCCTCGGGCATGGATGTGTGTGATGTCCTTAGGTTAGTTAGGTTTAAGTAGTACTAAGTTCTAGGGGACTGATGACCTCAGAAGTTAAGTCCCATAGTGCTCAGAGCCATTTGCACCATCTTTCTGTACAGAAGTTATTCGTGCCTTTTTGCACCATACTGAATGACTAGGTATGGATAATAACAAGGTGTGTGGTTTGAGAATGGGCGTGCGAGCCCGAAACCGTTAAGCACTGCAGCAAAAATTGTATATTCATACAGCTGAGACGTACAAAATAAAAAATAAAAAAATATCAAATTTCCTCAATACCATCAGTTGCCGGCCTACCATCTCGAAGCAGCATGCCTAGAATGAGCAACATGTGTACACCCAATAATTCGCAATAGTCACTTCGAAAAGTGTAAAATGACTCATTAGCATCATACACCTACACACAGGAATGCTGAGCTTCCTGTACTGACAGAATAACTTTATCTATTACTGCGGATTGTTAACTCCCAAATTCAGAAATCTGAAAAACTTTTAAATATCACTTCTGTCCCAGAGGGTTCACAAGTTTTCTCCTAAATCCAAAAGGGTTGCTGCCCAACTCCCCATTTTTAAAGCTCCCAGTGGCTCCTGAAATTTTTCAAATAATCGGGCATTTCACCCGATAAGCCTCAGTAGCAGAATGCAGGTACTCCCATGGGTCATCCCTTCTGCTACTAAGAATACGTCTCTGGAACGTGCTGCCGCTACCAGAACACTGGTAAATATCCGGATGACATGGCAAACTCTCTGACCTTAAGGCCAAATTGGTAGGTTCCAACCAGAGTGCTCAGTATGCATCGCGTACGAGAGGGAGTCGTCAGATTTTAATTACCACGTTGGCAAAGTAAAGCTACGTAGTTATTTTTGTCTGTTTACGGATACGTGTCTACAATCGTATTATACACTGAAATCTAAGTGCTACTGTCCTGCCGAGATGAAACTGCTGGACTTATATTTCAGCAAGATAATACCAGCCCGCGAGCGTGTCTATTGCTAATCCTTGTGCATGTCAAACCTTACCTTGGCCAGTAAGGTTGCTGGATCTCTACATAACTGAGAACGGTTGGAGGATTTGGACAGGACCTTCCAACAATGTCGGGATTTTGACGATGTAATGCGCCAGTTGGACCCAATCTGATCCGACATCCCTCAGGAGGACATCCAACGACTCTGTCAATTAGTGCCAAACCGAATAATTGCTTTCATAAGGGCCAGAGGTGGACCAGCGCGTTCCCATGACATCTACGCGAGATATATGTTGGTACCAGCAAAATCATCGCACAGTCTTCTGCAAATACAGGTTCTCTAAATTTACCGAACAGAGTTTCGCAAGGACTGGATCGTCTTCCTTCCGTGGGTTCCAGTTTAAGTTACCCTAATATTTCTGTTACGTTTACGTGCTAAACCAATCCTAGCAGCGTATCTCTAAATTTATTTGATATATTTTTTTTGTCACGCCTACTTGATAAGGACTCTAAACACTGGAACAATAGTCTATAATTGATCCCGCCAACATCTTGGATGCTATTTCTACTTACTGTCTAATGCCATCGTGAATTTCAAATTGTGGCTCTTCGAAATGATAATTATTCGGTCTACTCTTGTCTATGGGGGATGCAAAAACACATATAAAGAAGTTGTCATTAACTGAGTGAATTGCTTCCAACACAATTCATTCTCACAACCTGCCATGAATTGGGGACTCGTAGTCCGGAGCTCGTGGTCGTGCGGTAACGTTCTCGCGCCCGGGTTCCCGGGTTCGATTCCCGGCGGGGTCAGGGATTTTCTCTGCCTCGTGATGACTGGGTGCTGTGTGATGTCCTTATGTTACTTAGGTTTAAGTAGTTCTAAGTTCTAGGGGACTGATGACCATAGATGCGTAGATGTTAAGTCCCATAGTGCTCAGAGCCATTTGAACCTTCTTTTTTTTTTTTTTTTTTTTTTTTTTTTTTTAAGGACTCGTATACTGCACATCTCAGCGGCGAATAAACGCAGCAGCTACACGGAATAGCATAGTACGATACAAAACAGACATTATATCCTACAAAATATCTTGATGTACAATAATTTAAGAGTAAAATAAATCAATCAGATAACGTGCAATTATTTCTCTCCCTGCGCGAAGGAGTTCTGTATGCTGGTACAAGAAAATGATAGTCGACGGGCAGATTGTGTAACTTACATTCGCGGCCTACTTTGCATGTGTCAAATTGTTGTCACGATGCAATGGGACTCACTGAAATCATTACGGCTGCTACCAGCGAACGAAATGACGCAGATCTATCACTTCTTTTCGTACATTATTAACACAATAAACACGTGTGAATTTACACGGTTACATGTTTTCTGGCAGACAGACAGCAGGTCCCAGTCAGGCAGTCCGCCATTTCCTAGAAAGTAGTATATAGCGTTAACGCGTTAGCGCGTCGTTTACTGCCTAAATGACGGTGCGTTCCGGTACCACAGGGCCAGGCGGTCTTTTATGGAGGAAGTCAGTCCAGCAGAGGAAGAAACATTTCCGGTACGAGAAGTCGTCACGCTGTTGTAGCATACATGATTGGATCTAACGGGCTGCTGCTTCGGCGAACTCTTCCAGCAAGCACTTAATGCAGTCGATTCAGCAGCTCTTGCACAAATGATCTAGGATTAAACTGCCCGTTCTTGGACGGAGCGAGATGGCCCAGATTTAAGATATCAGGAGGACAACGGTTTAAATTTCCGGACAGCCATTCAAATTTCGAGTTTCAACGATTTCCCTAAGCGACTTAAGATAAATACAGGGTGATTCTCTTAAAAAAGAATTTCCTTCTCTATTCTTTTCCTATACGACCGTGATTCAAATCCCCTTCGGCCATCCAGATTTAAGGTTTCTGTAATTTCTATAAACTGCTTAACGTGAAAGCCGAGAGAATTCCTGTGACAGGGCACGGCTGATTTCCTTCTCCATCGTTCCTTAATCCGAGCTTGTGCTCCGTCTCTGATGGACGCATCATCGACGGGACGTTTACCTTAACCTCCCTTCCTCGTTTCTATCCAATAATCGGGACATTTCCGGTCCTGAGTCACCGACTTATTCTACTAGAGATCGAAGCGTTTCCATCCTTACGTGCCTCTAAGAGTAATCAACTACTAATGCCATCAACCATAGCTCTTTTAAGACCACAAGAGACGACCCTTAATTGGTCCGACAACACGAGGATTGCATTGCACCTGGGTAAGAAATCAAGCCATACGTGCTCAGGCTGTTCAGGAAAATACCTCGTCAGTCCAAAAAGTCCCGAGACTGGATTCATAAAAAATAGACAAACGTTAAGAAGATGGTTTTAATGCTTCAGGTATCCTCATAGTCTCTCCCCACGTGAGTTCAACGCGCGGAACGTTCATACAACCATGTGAAACTATCAGAAAAGTCCTTTGGGTTCCTCAACTCGCGCGTCATATTGGCTTGAATGTCGGTTATATCTTCAAAGAGCTGGCCCTTTCGTGTGAATTTCTACACTTTTTCGTGTTGTGGTAGGTTGGTATTGGTTACACCAAGTCCCGTCACCCGTGATAATTTGTTTCGGAAAAGAAGCGTCCGAGTTTTGCATTTCAGTGAAGTCGCGACAGGCGTCCACGCGGATTAATTCTTGTTCGAATCAGGGTGTGCACACACTTTTCTCTTCTTCAAAATATTCTGAACAATGATTTGAATATTTTTTGTAGAGATGTTACTCCAGTGTGATACGTGACACATTAATGTTGACGCTCTAAGGTTGGTTGTCCACAACTTAACAGCACCCCTTCACATCTAACTGTTCGATTGCAAATCTATTGTTTACAGTTGTCATTCAAGCTGCCTCTGTGGTTGCTGCGCTGGCCTCGCTTCTACGCAAGGAATGAAATCAGTGTCGGAACTTTTTGCGCGGACGGTGTACGCTTCATTCTTGGCAGACATATCCGTAGTCTACTGATGACTGACGGTTCGCATCAGAGGTATTAGTGTTTCCTAGTACAGGTAATAAATTCTAACGAAAAGTTGACTTCGTCGAAGGTGCTGAGAAGGCAACGTTTCAGAAACATACACTCTAAGAAGGAAAAAGAAGAGAAAGAAACAGCTCACCACGAAGGAATTATCCGAATTGAACAGAAATCTGTAGGTGTGACATCTACAGAAAAGCAAATGGTTATAATTACAGAAAAATTGAATGATTTATTCAAGAGAAAGACCTTCACAAATTGAGAAAGTCAATATCACGTTGGTCCATCTCTGGCGTTTATGCAAGCAGTTATTCGGCTTGGTATTGATTGATAGAGTTGTTGGGTATCTTCGTGAGGGATATCGAGCCAAATTCTGTCGTATTGGGGCATTAGATCGTCAAAATCCCGAGATGATTAGAGGTCCATGCCCATAATGCTCAAAATGTTCTCAGCTGGGGAGTGATCTGTTGACTTTGCTGGCAAAGGTAGGGTTTGGCAGGCAGGAAGACAAGCAGCACGAGCTCTCGTCGAGTGCAGACAGGCATTATCTTGGTGAAATGTAAGCCCAGAATGGCTTGAATGAACGAGAAGAAAACGTGGAGTAGAGTACCGCTGTGCTGTAAGCGTGCTGTGGATGACAAACAAAGGGGTCCTGCTATGAAGTAGAATGATACCCCAGACCATCAATTCCTGCTGTTGGACCATGTGGCGGCGACAGTCTGGTTGGTATGCCGCCACTGTCCGGGCGTCTCCAGGCTAGTCTTCGTCCGGTAATCTCATTGACTGCAGTATAATTGTCTTCAGTGATGAGTTCCATTTCGTTGAGCCCCGCTGACCAGCGAAATAGTATGTGGCGACGCCCGAGAGAGCGGTGAGATACCAACCTGTCTGTCTCCCGCCATATGGCCTGACAACCAAGAGTGATAATCTGGGATGCTGTTTCATTTCACAGCAAGATCCCTTCGGCTGTCATCTGCGACACTCTTACAGCACAGCGGTTCAGCGGTTCGTCGACGATATTCTACACGCCATTTTGTTGCCGTTCATGGCAAGCCATCCTGGGCTTACAGTTCAAAATCGTTCAAATGGCTCTGAGCACAATGGCTCTGACTTAACATCTATGGTCATCATTGCCCTAGAACTTAGAACTACTTAAACCTAACTAACCTGAAGACACCACAGGCCTCCATGCCCGAGGCAGGATTCGAACCTGCGACCGTAGCGGTCACGCGGTTCCAGACTGAAGCTCCTAGAACCGCACGGCCACACCGGCCGGCTGATTACAGTTCAGCAATATAAAGCCTGCCTGCAAGCTTCTGTTTGCATTCCTGCTTACCAAACGCTACCATGGCCAGCAAGGTCGCCAGATCTCTTCACAATTGAGAACGTTTGGAGCCTTGTGGACAGGGCCCTCCCACCATCTCGGAATTTTTACCATCTAACGCCCTAATTGGACAGAATTTGGCACGATATCTTTCAGGGGATATGGAAAACTCTATAAATTAATATCAACCTGAATAACTGCTTACATAAGGGTCAGAGGTGGACCAATGTGTTATTGACTTGCTCAGTTTGTGAAGCTCATTCTCTTGAATAAATCATCCAATTTGTCTGAAATTTTACTCATTTGTTGTTCTGTACATGTACATCAGATCTACCGATTTCTGTCCCATTCGGATAATTCATTCGTGGTGTGTATACACTGATCAGCCAAAACATTTTGACCACATCCCACCACGACGTTGGCATCCAAGTGCTAGCCAAGCCCGACAGCGCTTAACTTCGGTGATCTGACGGGAACCAGTGTTACCATTGCGGCATGGCCGTTGGCATTGTATTCATATACCGCCAGAATTTCACAATGAATCTGCGTTCAGATTAGACGTTTTTCCCTTAAGAATCGTACTGTTTCGCATACTTCAGCTTTGGAGGACGTTTCCAGTTGCCCCGCCATTCCACCCTCACACTGTGATGTACCTGACATACACACTGCGGCATAACTGTGTCTGCAGCGAACCAAGAACGTGTAGTTTCCTTTGACAAATGGTTCAAATGGCTCTAAGCACTATGGGACTTAACATCTGAGGTCATCACTCCCATAGACTTAGAACTACTTAAATCTAACTAACTTAAGGACATCACACACATCCACGCCCAAGGCAAGATTGAACCTGCGACCGCAGCAGCAGCGCGGTTCCGGACTGAAGCGCCTAGGACCGCTCGGTCACAGCGGCCGACTTCCCTTGACAGTGCGCCACCCTTGCTGTGCCATGATTTTGGAGCGAGACATGTGTAGCTTACTTCTCAGAATCCCTCGCATTTGAATTAAATATAGGTAAAATTTGCTTCGTTGATACAGTCCGTTTCTTACCCTGTATTTGCCAAAACAATGTTTTTTTTTATAGTTACAATATGTTATTTTCAAAACTGAAATAGTGATTTTCGCATGCATTAAATTTTTGTTCCTTTCTTTAAAAATACTGAAGTTTGAAGTGATATTAATAAATTGTATTGAATACCTTAATGATTTCAATTCATTCAACGTTTTTAATTTCATCAATTCATTAATTGATAAATTGTATAGTAAAATTTTATACAGCTAAATAATAGTTTCTGCGTTAAACACTTTTTATTCAAAAATGGTTCTCAAGTACCACTACATGCAGAGAGTCTTGTACAACCAATACTAATTGTAAAATATGGTAAATAGTACGAGCAATTGAATTAAAGGTAAGTACCGTGCTGGGGAACGCTCCAGTTGTGATGGCGAACGGAACTACTGGACACGTCACATGACTAGATATTCTCCGCACAGGATGGCGAAGCCCTGGGTTATTCGAATAGCCCCCCACTCTATCAATCTGATTGATTAATTAATGAAATTAATGAATTAATTAAGCCCTCCGCCTCTGGTAAACACCCCAGCTCTCCCCACCCACTCCCCACCTGGAAACTGGCGACTGTGTGTTGGAGAGGAAGGATCTCAGGACAGGAAACTCAATTACATAGCGGAGGGTGTACTGTTCATTAAAAATTTCAATTTGCAGGGGGTTGGATCCCTCTTGCTCATCATTTTCTGCTCTTTGGGAAGATGCAGGTCTTGTAAAATACGTGGAAAATAAGTAATTAAACAGGTCTAAATCGATTACTAAAGGAATACCATCAACCTAACTCACCACATGTAATTACAATGTTAAAAATCTTTGGCGCCGACTGCAGAGCATTGCACACCCATCCCGCCGACAGCTTCACTCGGCCAGGCGCATTGTGTATTGCTGCATGTGCAGATCGCACTACACCTGCTCGGGCCGTACAACTGGTAGACGGGTGTGGTCTTAACCTCCCAACAAAAGCGTCAGGTGTCGGCAACCCTTTCAAATTGATACCTGAGAAACTCCTGTCAAAAAAATCCTCTCTCTCTCTCTCTCTGTCTCAGTCTCTTCCTCTCTCTCTTTGCATGTACCGTCAATCGCGGAAGAATCAGTCCACGATAAAGCAGCATTTACCTGCTAAACCTCCAGCAGTGGATCTCTTGGAAATTGTCCCAACTGGATCTTTTTTCCCTTACGTCCTATCGGTGGATACTGGCACAATTACACTGAAGAGCCAAAGAAACTGGAACACACGCCTAATATCGTGTGGGCCTCCCTCGAGCACTCAGAAATGCCGCAACATGTAACTCCCGTCGTGTGGCCATAATCACATTGGAAACCTTTTCATCAATCACCTTAGTACAAATGACAGCTACGCCAATGCACTGCCTTTTATGCGATACCACCACCAGCTGTATGCGTGCATATCGCTATCCCATGTCTTTTGTCGCCTCAGTGTAAGGGTTGGCTTTGGCAGTTAGCATTGTGCGTTGATGGATGTTGTTTTTCTTCCTCGACATTTGGAAGAGAAACAAGTGATCTTGTAGATGCTTCGTAGTCTCTATGGCTTGGTGGAAGGAATCCAAATCACAGTTGGATGCCGAAGAGTCGTGGTAGTGTAAGCAATAACAGCACAATTATTCGTATACATTTACACATAGAAACTAGGAAAAATGTGTAAGATATGGAAAAGATGTGGAACGGTTCGGATATGAAATGGGAATATAAGATATTTATAATGATGCAAAGGGCAGAGTCGAAATTTGTCGCATAAGTACTAGATATGTAGGACACGGGTGACGTCACACGTAAGGTCTATACTTGTAAAAAAAAGAAGCATTATACCTACGGAGGGAATAATCGGGATTTGCGGTAGAGGTTGTTGCCCTTTGATGTAACAAGTATATATAGGAGACAGAATGATGCCGACACCTCCCCCCCTCCCCTCCCCCCCTTTCGCCTTATTCCCCAAATCAGCAATAGACGTATCGGAGAAATGTAAAGGGGATGTACTGGAAGTCATTTCCAGGAAATATAAAGACTCTATTGGCTACGTGTTATAAAGTGGAATTGATCGATGTTAAAATATGTGGATCGAGTTAGCTGACTATTGTATCAGCTTCGTCGATGTAATGCAAGGCTCTGGTGGGATTTTTGTTTTAAAAATATAGAGCCTTGCGACTATACCAAATCACGACTTCTGTGTGAAAAGGGAAGATTACCAAGGAAGTGGTAATGTTATTCACAATCCCTGTTGTACGTATAAAACAAGATGATATTGTTAACATGAGCAGTATAAGTATTATAGAATAGCTGTGCTCTACATATTTCAAATTACCTAGCGGTATTCACGATACATTCTCTGCTGTTAGATTCTGTTGTGATGTAAACTGGCAGGCACCCATACGTTTACCAAACTGCTCGTTCTGTATATAAGAAGACACGGAGAAAACGTTGCTGATATGCGCTACGTCCTCTTACCTATAGTCGTTTCATTACTGATGATAGAATAGTGTATTGTGATTTGTAAGACGTTCTTTATTTGGATTGTGAGTACTGTGGTATTCTCTCCTAATACATGTGAATTGTGAGACATATGTATTTGGAATTGCAACATTTTTCGATGTATCTAAAATGGAGTCATTCCATAAAACGAAAAGCGATCACATACTGGCATTACTAACCGATAAAATCATGAAATATGGAACAACCCGGACATTGCTGTAAGCGATTTAGAGAAATTTCGGAAAACCAAAATCTGTATGGACCGACGGTGATTTGAACCGTTGTTCTTCCGAATGCAAATCCTGGAAAACGCACACGCCACTAGGCAGATATCCCCAGTTAGATTCTCGTGAGTGTACGACCATTTGTTTAATGTTGTCATGCTTGACTCAGATGGGGCACTTACGATCTTCTTCCTTTTTGTCCTGAAGTGTTTGGCTATTTGAAAGTTTCAAAAATTGTGAGTAAATACTGTCCATTTTCTGGCCTAATTTCTCAAAATAAGTACTTTTTGTATTGATCTGATAACGTAGGTCACGAGTAGTACTGCGAGGTGCAATTATCACTGGGAATGAAATCATAGCTATCGAGCTCTGTTCCTTTCTGCAGCATTCGCAATGGTCTGGGGCACATTTCTTCGCTCAAATCCGTGTACTCAGTTAATAACGTCTGTGAAGAGTATACAAGGAGATTACGTTTAATTTTTTGCTGTCTTCGGCGATGCATTTCATTGTGCTTGACTCCGAGTGATTGTTTTAAATATACAGTTGCGGATACACTTAACACGTTTCCTTCTCGTTCTCACATTCAGTGAAGAACACTGTCTCGTCTCTTTATGAAAGCGCTGTTAAAAGACATTCTCCGTTTCCTCATCCAGCAGGACATTTCAAAAGCCTAACAAATTCTCTGTCAGGGAATATAAAACGCGCAGAGTCTGGACCGCTGAACGATTCGTCGCTTCTCGAAGTTCCTCTCATTGTTTTCCAGTGCAGCAGCTAAAACAAAGGCTTCATTCTTTTCGTGACTTTCAAACTTTCACTCATCATCTGCCACGCAAATAATAACTTCCTGTAATTAACTGGAGCCTTTCTGCGATTTCTCTGAGCTTTATGCTTCAAGGGCTTGAGCTAAGCCGATTTCGCCGATACCTTTGCGGCCCCAAGCTTTTCTTTCACGAAAGTGAATGAAAAGAAAGAAGAAATTACGAACTCAGATAATGAATGTGAAATAGGAGCGGGTTTTTAACACTCGATTTTAGTCATTTCACGAGCACATATAGTCTTCACAGATGCGTGTAATCGATTCCTGCTGCTAGATAAGATTCAACACGGACAACGGAGACTATTATAGAAACGACAGAGGTGCAAAAACGTAGAGCGCTGCAATGACGCTGATACCACTATCCAAACCAACCCTGAGAGATCATTATAAACGGTGTTTTTTAATGTACTAGCAACGTTCTCTGCTGTTTGTAATCGTCTAAGGGCATTTTGCAGCTCACTACTTACGTCCGTGTTTGCTCAACAGTGAAGTACTTTGAGGATGCCGCCTCGAGTGCAACACAGCTTACTGATTTTCTTTTTTACTCAGACAGATGTCAATGCTGCTGGACCATCTTCGGCGCTTTTCTTTAATTAGTGTGCCGGCCGGAGTGGCCGTGCGGTTCTAGGCGCTGCAGTCTGGAACCGCGAGACAGCTACGGTCGCAGGTTCGAATCCTGCCTCGGGCATGGATGTGTGTGATGTCCTTAGGTTAGTTCAGTTTAAGTAGTTCTACGTTCTAGGGGACTGATGACCTCAGAAGTTGAGTCCCATAGTGCTCAGAGCCATTTGAACCTTTTTTTTTTAAATTAGTGTTGACAATAAGTTGTATTGAAAAAAGTTATACATAGTGTCTGGATATTCGCAGCCAATCTCTTCATAGTGCGATAGCCCTCTGGATTTTAAACCAAAAATATTCTTTGAAACGCATGAGAGATACAAACTGTATGGCATACCAGCAAGGGAACTCGGAAATATCTTTTGTCGGGCAATGAACTTGCCTTATCAGCTGTCTTTATATTTTGCTAAAATCTTTTATTGTGCTGAAATACGATGAATTGAAGCGTTGTACAAATGTTGATGAAAAATTGATGCACTGTCAACAGTTCTTTCAAATTATTTCATTAAGCAAGTCATTAAATAAAATAATAAACAAACAATAAAAAAGGAGTTCATACCAGGGTACATTTGTATACACAAGAATATACACAGTTTTTTTTAAAATACCTAACATGAGTTTAACTTCGTCTTGCAGAACATTTTTTTCTATCCTTCTTTGGTGTATTGTATGAAACGCTTTTAGACGTCAACTGCAAAAATTAAACATCAGAATTGTAACAACTGCCACAAAATATTTGTTTTCCCTAAAATAAGAATTTCAGGTGTGTTGCAAGAAAGTGAAGAAGTGATATTTATCTTAATGATGCAAGTTATTTATTCACATTGGCTAGAGGTGAAACATCTTTGTTCACACACTTGCTAATTAAACCATAACACAATAAAACTGAACTTGAAATGCAAAACAGATCGTTTTCTTCTCATTCGCTGGAAAAATTCCATACATTGTTAACCATAATACTTTTTCTATATCTTTAGTCTCAAAACATTTCCGATCCATCCTCGTTGCTCAATATGAATCCTAATAGCTTCATTTCTGCCGGTTCCATTTTCTTACCTTAGAGACGTCATTCTCTTCGTGGCTTTCAAACTTTCACTCCTATGCCTGCCTAGCTCAGTAGATAAAAGCATCACCCTCTAAATGCAAGATTCCAGGTTCGATTCCCAGTCCGACACCAAATTTTAATGTGTGAGGAAATTTCAAAGTAATTCACACGCCCCTACAGAGGGAAAGATTCGTTCTAAAAATACTCTCGGTCAAAATAACGTACAACCCAGCGTATGCGAGAAAAACTATGATAGATTTCGCTACGTAGCAGTCGTGTAGGATGGAGGGCCACGTAATAGGGAGACTAATTCCATCAAACAACCAGAAGTGATACAGTTAACCGCTTTCTACAACAGCATGTATATATTTAACACTATTGCTTCTGCGGCTACGGAAGGAGCTAATAAGACACTGTTTGAAATCACTGTTCCAAGCAGCTGTAACTACCCCTGACGCTGACACGTTTTAAAAGATTCGCACTCATGCGAACGTACTACCCCACGGAAACATCAGTAACATCAGTTTTAAAGTGATGGAAATACTCCGAAAATTTATTTTATTTTACACGTGTAGTTCAGTACCATCAAACTGAGGAGCAAATGTCCATCTCATGTAACGACCCAGTGTATGAAATTAACGCCAGAAAAGTTAATAACAGATGAAATAACATTTACACGAACCCTATTCAAACGAGAAGCAACTGAATTTATTAGGAAAAAATCAACTAAATGACACAGAAATTATCTTTTTTTTCAACAGCGTCACGATAGAATAGAAGGAGTGAGCCATGGGAAAATTGTTCGGTTTTGACTTGAAATTGCGAGGATTATTGGTTGTTGTTGTTGTCTTCAGTCCTGAGACTGGTTTGATGCAGCTCTCCATGCTACTCTATCCTGTGCAAGCTTCTTCATCACCCAGTACCTACTGCAACCTACATCCTTCTGAATCTGCTTAGTGTACTCATCTCTCGGTCTCCCTCTACGATTTTTACCCTCCACGCTGCCCTCCAATGCTAAATTTGTGAGCCCTTGATGCCTCAAAACATGTCCTACCAACCGATCCCTTCTTCTAGTCAAGTTGTGCCACAAACTTATCTTCTCCCCAATCCTATTCAATACCTCCTCATTAGTTACGTGATCTATCCACCTTATCTTCAGTATTCTTCTGTAGCACCACATTTCGAAAGCTTCTATTCTCTTCTTGTCCAAACTAGTTATCGTCCATGTTTCACTTCCATACATGGCTACACTCCAAACAAATACTTTCAGAAACGACTTCCTGATACATAAATCTATATTCGATGTTAACAAATTTCTCTTCTTCAGAAACGCTTTCCTTGCCATTGCCAGTCTACATTTTATATCCTCTCTACTTCGACCATTATCTGTTATTTTACTTCCTAAATAGCAAAACTCCTTTACTACTTTAAGTGTCTCATTTCCTAATCGAATTCCCTCAGCATCACCCGATTTAATTTGACTACATTCCATTATCCTCGTTTTGCTTTTGTTGATGTTCATCTTATATCCTCCTTTCAAGACCATTATTGGTAAGATTTTTAAATTCTTGTGGCAGTATGTTGAAAATGGATGCAGCAGAGTACTGCACACCTTTCTGCACAAGAGTCAGGGAGGTACGATCCAAATGCAGATGGAATTTCTGGCAAGTATTAACTGAGTGAAAGCTGCTAAATCTTGGGAATAAAATGGTATTGGTAGCAACAAACCTCATAAAGAAAACATATAGTGCGTAGCCAATTTCAGAATTCCTAGATTTCTGAACACGGGTCGACAAGAGGGTTCCTCGAACTGCCCGTTTCTGATTACAAATACCCTCTGTGAATATAATGCCGTATGTCGAAAGCCATTAAAAATGAGCGAAGAAGACTAACTTTCGTGTTGGGCTATCACTTATTGCAGATACTGTTATAATGGTAAATACAGCAGCATTCAGTTTTTGAAGAAGATTCTGAACATAAGCTTTCCGTGACAGCTTACTGTCTATCTGAATATCTAAAAACTTGGATCGTTCAGACTCAGTGATCATATGCCCACTCTGTGTAATCAAAATGTCAGGTTTAGTTAGTAGCAACTGTAAAAACTGAGTTTTAACAACAAGCCATGGTCATGTGGCGAGAACTGCACTGATTGACACATTTCATATATTGCACACAACATCCCTCACTAGCAAGCCAGTGTCAGGAGCAAACAAAACATTTTAGAATCATCTGTGATACAAGCTGTCTATTCTTGACGTGTAACAGGAGCGAATTGTAAGGTACTGCTTGTATGCCATAATGGTCTAACTTCTGTAGTAATATTTTGTGGTCAACGCAATAAAACAACTTAGTTAAACAATAGAAGACGCCTAGCGTACGCAGCTTCCATTCAGTGCTTCACAGAGAAAAGAGAATATATGATTTTCAGCTGATAAATCACTTCTAAAATGAAACTATACACTTGACAGCAAGTTATGTGAACTGAAATGATCCACTAGCCTTGCAATTAATAAACATACAATCAGTATAAACGAAGATTTATTAGCGAGCATTAGAGCTTGTACAAAGTGCGACCTGCACGTTACAAGTCAGAGAACAGACTGTCATGCCGAGGAGACTCCACACAACACGAGACCTGCTCAAAAAATTCCGGAACATTCGTAATTTCGCGCCAATGGTGTGTTGGAGCGAAATGCGATTGGCATCCCTGCACACGCCTGAGTTTAACGTGTAACTGGCAGATGTTTCAGTGTTGTATGTCTGTTAGCTAATATTTAGTGCTGTACTGAGAAGAAAGTTGTGTCGCACTGTTTGCGAATTTCGAGATGGCAGAGTTAGAGGAGCAAACGCGTCTGCATTAAATTTTACGTGAAACTCAAGAAAAAACTTTACAGAGACACACCAAATGATGCAAGATGTCTACAGTTATGAGTGCTTAAGCCGTACTCGTTGTTACGGATGGTTCATACGATTTAAAAATGGCCGGATGACAGTTAAAGATGACCCTCGTTCATGAGGCCCTTCGACTTCTACCGAGGACGCTCAAGTCAGGAATGCCAACGAAATTGTACGTGCCAATCGAAGACTGTCCGAGAGACTGCAGAAGAATGTAACATTTCAGTTGGGTCATGTCATGAAATCATGATACAGGGTCTTGGAATGCATCGTGTTGCCGCCAGGTACGTCCCACGGCTGATGAGTCAAGACCAGAAAGAACTTCGCTCCGCGCAAATGAGATATAGATGTTCGTTAAGTGAATCATAAAAAAAAGAAAAACATGTCGGGTCAGGTCAAATGTCAAAGTCACGCTGATAGTTTCTTTGATTTTGAAGGATTAGTTCATCACGAATTTGTACCACAGGTACAAACTGTTGATCGATAGTATTATCGGGGAGTGTTGCGACTCCTGCAAGAAAATGTGAGGAGGAAACGGCCTGAAAATTCATAGATTTTGCATCACGATAACGCACAGGCACATTAATCCCTGTTGCTGCGTGACTATTGAACAAAAAACGAAATCTTCGTGCTGCGTCACCCTCTGTACGCTTCAGACCTGGTCCCTGCGGACGTATTTTATTTCCAAAAGTTTAAAACCCCGTTAAAAGGACTAAGATTTGCAACGATACATGAAATAAAAGAAAATTCGCAGACGGCGTCTCGCTCGATCCACCAAGAGGCGTACCAAGACAGCTTCCGAAAGTGGAAAAGGCGTTCGGAAAGGTGTATCAATCGTGGAAGAGAGTATTTCGAAAGAGACGATGCACAATAATTAAAATGTAAGAGTAGAAAAATTTTGTGGAGAAAGTTCGTGAATTTTTTGGACAGACGTCGTACACTGCTGCCGGGAACAAGAGACGTATTTTTCCCTCGCAGCAGCGTTGTTATTAGTGAAGGGCTCACAGAGCTCCATGCTCGCAGTGTGGAGCACGGGAAGAGGTGAGGTGTGCCAGGACTTGGGCTGGAGTGCTGCTTGTGGCTGTACGTGATGACACGCATTGCGGCTCGTCACACAGCAGCTTGCGGCTCGTGCGTTTCAGATTGTAGCACATGCTGCGGAGAAATCGGCTGTAACCGATGGGTGATGCTAAGTTGGTAATCTTACAGGTGTCGGTGTCGGGGATGAGACCGTGGGAGGTGCGGTCAGGACGGCAACTGGACCGTCAGAAGTCTTGTCTGATCTGGTGCAGGGGGGGGGGGGGGGGGGGACACGTATAATCCTCGGGACCGTGAACTGCAGGATCCCACTGGTAGAGAGGTGCGACATCAGATGGCAGTGGGATGGTGTGAGTAAAGGGGAGCACAATAGATCAGTTGTGCAACTGACGGCCATCGTGACAGGCGTCGATGACACGTGGTCGCCGACCGTCATCGTGATGGGTGTCGATGACAGGTAGTCGCCGACCAGCTTGAGGAAGATGTCTTACTGGAGGAAACATCGAACATCAACGTTGAATTTGAAAGTGCTGAGTAAGCTTAGTAGTGAAGCAAGCTTGGCACCGTCAGTGTCTGATAGTGGCCAATAGTGTCCAAGTGTGCTTTAATCTGTTAACGAATATGGTGGAGCTTTTACCATTAACGTAAATGCCAAAAGTGAGGCTAACGTCTTGTGAACAAACATGTGAAGCACAGAGTATGGAGAGGGAGGAGAAATGTGCAGGCGGGCCATATGCTAGCGCACATGGGTGACTAGTGTCGGGAAGTCGGAGTTGTCGGGGGGTGGAGTTCTCGCTTACCGCGCCCGGGTTGCCGGGTTCGATTCCCGGCGGGGTCAGGGATTTTCTCTGCCTCGTGATGACTGGGTATTATGTGATGTCCTTAGGTTAGTTAGGTTTAAGTAGTTCTAAGTTCTAGGGGACTGATGACCATAGATGTTAAGTCCCATAGTGCTCAGAGCCATTTGAACCATTTGTCATGGGGTGGGGAGGGGGGGGGGGGAGCACACGGGACGGGCTAGTTTGAGTGAAAAAATTGGCAGGGAGGGATAAAGGTTCGCCATAGAGCAGTTCTGCAAGGGAGGCACGTAAATCCTCTTTGTAGGATGCGCGTATTCCTAGTAACACCCACAGAAGGCCCTCAGTCCATGATTTGTCATGGCTCATCAGAGTGGCCTTGAGGATCCGTTGCCAGAGTTTGACCAGCCTGTTACTCTATGGGTGGTATGTTGTGGTGTGGTATCTGTGGGCGCTACATAGATTACGCAGTTCAGTGAATAAGGTGGACTCGAACTGACGTCCCTGATCACTTGAAATAGAAGCTGAGCAGTCAAAATACGACGTCCAGATATGGTTGAACGCTTTGGCGACTGTTTCTGCCGTTATGTCTGTGTTGGGTGTGGCTTCCACCCATCCCATAACTCTGGCTATGATGGAGACGATATAGGATATATAAGAACCACTTAGACTCCAGGATGGGCCCGACGCGTTCTGTGTGGATGTGTTGGAAACAGACACTGGGAATCTCGAAAATACCTAGTGCGGACTGCACAGTGGTGGCCAATTTTAAACTTTTGGCAGGCTATGCAGGAACAAGCCCATATCTTACAGTCTTTTTCACATTGGGCCAGATACAAGTTTGACTGATGGCCGAATCCCAAGATGTGAAAGATTCTGCAAGTGTTAGAACACAGTTTTCCAGAAAGGACTAGATATGACTGTGAGGAGTCTGTTCTGGGAAACAGCGCACAACACACATTTAGTAGAACATCTTCTTCAGAGTGTAGTCTAGTGTTCAGGTCATGGAACAGATCGATGACGTGCCGGTCATGAGATTGCACATTAGTGAGTTGGTCGTAGTCTAGGTGTGATGTGGTTGTAGGTATGCTAGACAGGTAATCGGTGATGACATTTTCCGCATACTTCAGGTGTCTGAGATCGATAGAAAATAGGGTGATATAGCCCAGGTGGTGGAAGTGCCGGGGGGCGGGGGGGGGGGGGGGGGGGGGGGGGAATCAATTGATACGTTTTTGATGGTATTGTGTAGATTGTGAGGGGATGGCCTTCGAAGTCGACCAGAAAGTAATGTAAGGTTTTGTAAACTGTGAGCAGTTTATGGTCAAAGGTAGACCTTTTTTTGTGAATTAGAAAGTTTCCATGAGATGAAGCGCAGGGGATGGGTAACGTCCCTAAGTTCCCATTGTAGAACGGCCTCAATAACAAAGTCTGTTGCATCTTGGGTGGTTGAAAGGTGGATGTTAGGAGAAGGGTGGGCCAGAGCAGTAGTCTTGGCGAAGTTATCTTTGATGCTGTCGAATGCTTGTTGCATAAGTGGAGTCCACTTGAGCCAGTGTTATTTTAACCAACAGTACCTCGGTTAGAGGTAGAAGGTTGGCGTCGGCGTTAGAGAAGTGGCCTCGATAGAAGTTTATCGTCGCTAAAAAGGGGTATAATTCTTGATAGTCGGTGGGTGGCAGTAACACTCTTATTTGGTCCGTTTTCTCTGGTGTAGGACGGATACCTTTGGCGTTCACCAAGTGGCCAACAAAGGTTACCTAACTTTCTCGCAGGTGACACTTGCCGTCATTCATGATCACTCCATTTTGTACTAGCGTGTCGAAAACTACAGTAGTCCAAGATGGTGCTCGTGGTGTGGTGGAGAAAATGATGATTCGTCAAAATTTGCTTAAAAGTAGGGCAATATGAATTGCATGTCATCGATAAAATGCTGCCGAGTTTGCACTGCAATTTGAGTCCATACAGCATGAACAGAATTTCAAGAAGGCTGAATGGAGTAATGATAATGGTCTTTGAAATGTCCTACTCACTCTTATGAATTTGTAAGTATGCTTCCTTGCAGTCTACCACACTGAAAATAATTGCACCTATGAGAGAGTGTGTGAAGTCTTGCATGTTTGGAATTGGGTATCTGTCAGCTACGTTGTACGAATTTAAAGCTCTGTAATCACCACACAAACACCAAGTGCCATCTTTCTTTAGGACTAGTTTAATGGGTGATGCCCGAGTACTATCGAAGGGGCGGACGATGTCTGGTTTTAATAGTTCATCTACGGCAACGTGTGCTGAGCATAGTTCATACGGAGGTGGGTGGCATGGTTATCGCTGAACTGGGAGACTATGGATAGCACTGTGTACAAAGGGTGCAAGGATGCACAGGGGTGGTGTGCGGGGTGTGCCGATGGGTTCATGCCCAGTATCTGATAGCAATACTTCACTTCACTAATCTTGTGTATGAAAGCTGGTGAGCTAGCTGAGGCGGGGGAGGGGAGGGGGGGGTGCATGATGTCAGTGTAAATCAGCGAGATCGCGCCAATCGCGCCATGCATCTCACAGTGTGGCAGTGGCTGCAGCAATACACTGGCAAAGATCATTCATGGTTTTCGTGATCCGTGATGCATATTAGTGTTGGAGGGATGAATGTTAAAATATTGAGTCTGGAGTGATTGGATCTCGTTGAGAATGGTGAGACACTGGGTGAGATGTTCA
Organism: Schistocerca gregaria; assembly: GCF_023897955.1. Taxonomy (NCBI): domain Eukaryota; kingdom Metazoa; phylum Arthropoda; class Insecta; order Orthoptera; family Acrididae; genus Schistocerca; species Schistocerca gregaria. The sequence goes on from NC_064931.1 coordinate 728,415,228, forward strand.
TGAGGATAGATGGCGAGTGGGCTAGCAAAGACCGACACAGTTTTTCGACTGGGTAAGGTGCGTTTGTCGCTTATGTCACCGATGTTGGGTTGACTGACATCTTGCTGAAGCAAAACACTGTGCACGAGGTCCGGTACAGCTGGTAATGTCTTAAGACTTCTGCACTGATGCCGAGTTCTGTGTCATCTGCGATGCGGAAGGTCCATGGTAGCAGGTTGTCAGAATTCATATTGATATCAATGGTGGTTGATTTATACAGTGAATGTCGTGTCTTTCACTGTGTGAAGTTGAACACGTGCCGTGACAGCAAGAGGGGACATGCCAGTTGGGGATGTGATGCTGACATCAACGCCTGCATCGACAAGTTGGGAGTTTTGTGTTGTGAGGTTCAACACGTAGATCCAGCATGTCGTGGCCGTAGTGCTTGTACATCGAGCACATCATATGCATGGAGCGGCCTGAATGATGAGACAGACCCGGTGGAGCTAATGTAGGCTGCTGTTGGAGTTTGGGAATGCACATGGTGGCCAGTAGCTGTGCGCTGCATCCTCGAATAGAGAGTGAAACCAGCAGTAGTGTGGTTAGGGCAGCTGAAGTGTCAGGTGAGTCTCTGTTGCAGGACAAGTGGGGTTGTGTGTCAACAAGCTGCTCATTGTGCCTCGCGAGTGGCGCTGGTAGCTTGGGCAGAGTCGAGTGAAGTCAGTGGCCTCAACAGCGTCATGGCGGGTCGTGTGCCAAGGTGGCTATGAGTCAGTGATGTGTGCATTGTTAGCTGGATAATTGATGCCTTGTCAGTGTTGGCTGACGACGTGTATTCTGTCCGCCAGGCGTAACTTTACATGGGGGAGGGGGGGGGGGGGGGAAGGGTTAATGTTCATGTGAAATCCTTGCAAGTTCTACCTGTGATAGCAGTTTCACGACCCACAAAGTCCACACAGTCCGATCAGGTATTAGATTCATATCCACCAGGGTTTGGAGGTAGCGCCGTAGCTGTGAAGGAGTGCTGTCATGTATAGCTTCTTTGGAAATAACCTGGTCCAGTTGTTGTTCCGGTGTCCACAACAGGCATTGGAGCAGCAGCTACTTGGCTGTGTCCTACTTGGTTGCTACAGGCGGCATGAAAAATAAGTCACTAATCAAATCTTCCTTCTCACTTAAGTGGCTCACTAGAGTGACGAATTTAGCACTGTTATCTATTATTCCATGTGAGGCCATGATGCACACACTGATGGCGAAACACGTGGCGGGTTTATTAACGTGGAATGGTGGAAGTTTGAATGTCAAACGAAAAGTAGAAGAGTAGTTCCAAATTGTAGGCATGGTATAGGCCGGAGCGCGAGCGGAATAGGCGTACTGAAACCAGGCGTGGTAGGCACAGCAGCAGTGTTGTTAGCTCTAGTTCACTTGGCTGTATCATCTGTTATAACGCAAGGGCAGAGTTGTAGACGAGCGACGTGGTAGCTGCGGCATTCCCGGATGAGGCAAACAGGTCTAGACAATACACAGTTTGTTGTGCGGAAAACACTTGAAAAGTCGTGGATGCAGGAGGAACATTGTGCAAACTCGACAAAATGTCTCTCGGATGCCATTGTTCAGGCAGGAGTGTTGACACATACGATGTGTACATACTGAAGCGATTAAATTAGATTAGATTAATACTAGTTCCATGGATAATGAATACGATATTTCATAATGATGTGGAACGAGTCAAATTTTCCAGTACATGACATAATTAAGTTAATTTAACACCATAAGTAAGTTAATATAACAACTTTTTTTATTTTTTGCTTCTTTTTAACTTTTTTATAATTTTTTGTTTGGTTTTTTCTTTTTTTCTTAATTTATATCTAAAAATTCCTCTACGGAGTAGAAGAAGTTGTCATTCAGAAATTCTTTTAATTTCGTCTTAAATACTTGTTGGTTATCTGTCAGACTTTTGATACTATTTGGTAAGTGACCAAAGACTTTAGTATTGTAGTTATGGACACTGCTATTACTTTTGAATTGTGTTTGGTTGTTAATAACAAATTTCATAAGAGAGTATATATACTGACAAGCCACTGTGAATATCCCTAGCCGGCCGCGGTGGTCTCGCGGTTCTAGGCGCTCAGTCCGGAGCCGCGCGACTGCTACGGTCGCAGGTTCGAATCCTGCCTCGGGCATGGATGTGTGTGATGTCCTTAGGTTAGCTAGGTTTAAGTAGTTCTAAGTTCTAGGGGACTGATGACAATATATGTTAAGTCCCATAGTGCTCAGAGCCATTTGAACCATTTTGAATATCCCTAGATACTTAAACAAATGTCTGCAATAAATGTGTGCAATAAATACTTTATTCCTCAGTGATGAGCTACCCCAAAATATGATGCCATATGCAAGCAATGAGTAAAATAGGCGTAGTAAGCTAATTTACTAAGATGTTTATCACCAAAATTTGCAATGACCCTTATTGCATAAGTAGATGAACTCAAACGTTTCAGCAGATCATCAATGTGTTTCTTCCAATTTAATCTCTCATCAATGGACACACCTAAAAATTTTGAATAGTCTACCTTAGCTATATGCTTCTGATTAAGGTCTATATTTATTAATGGCGTCATACCATTTACTGTACGGGACTGTATGTACTGTGTCTTATCAAAATTCAGTGAGAGTCCGTTTACAAGGAACCCCTTAGTAATTTTCTGAAAGTCATTATTGACAATTTCATTAGTTAATTCTTGTTTGTCAGGTGTGATTACTATACTTGTATCACCAGCAAAGAGAACTAACTTTGCCTCTTCATGAAGAAAACGGATAGGAAAGTTGCAGAGTCCGATGCATGAAAAACGCCAGAAATGTCAGGGGTTTGTTAGATACACCGCGCACACTCGACGAAATGCTTTTTTGACGCCATTGTTCAGGTCGACATTGTTCACAGTCAGCAGATGGCACTGCTGCATCACATCATCGATTTTAGGCACAGTCTGGGCAGGCCAACAGTAGCCTGGCCTGCTGCTAGGGCACAGTCATAGACGCATTCGGTTGTACGGTGTTGTGGCACAGCATGGAACATGAAGTAACAGGAAAGTCACTGTCTGCAGTAATTGCGGGACTCCCGAGTCCGAAAATGGCTACACTGTTACTGCGTAGTTACCGAAGCGGTTGTACGACGAGAAAATTCAGCCAGGCACGGTCGTCACGGGTCACCAGCGCAGTTCTTTGCCAAGGTGGTAGGTAGACAACATAATTAATACCCATATGACCGGTACAAATGACAATTTATTACCGAGCATTGGAGCTTACACCAAGTGCTGCCGCCACGTTACAAGTCAGAGAACCAAACAACACACTGCTGCCGGCAGCCAGAGAGATATTTTTCCCTCGCGTCAGTTGTGTTGTTAGTCGAGTCCCCACACCCTTACATATACAACATTTTCACTAACTGAGGTAATTAGAAACTCTGTTTTGTATCCTATGTTTAAGTGTCACGAATAAAGAGTAACGGATAGTAAGCTAAAGTAAAAGTCCCCAAAGATTTTACATGTAGTACTGAACAAACCTTCAGTAGACAACATTACAAAATACATAAATAGGAATTGTAGGAATTTGAACTCAGAATCTTTGGTAATCAGAACTATAAGGTTAACATTTTCTATGACAGCAAGCCATCTATTGTGTTCATGAGATATAAGACACGTTTATACCATCCTCCTCATCTGAAAGCGTACCGCGTTAGAGGTTTATTCCTAAACGATAATTCGTATGACGTTTTGACAAAGAGTATTTTTTTTTTAAATCCAGTGCCACATTTCGTAGTCAAGAGTTTGACCACGAATTTCGGAACACCTTTCAGGCAAGTATGATTACAGTCATTAATTTAACTGCATTTTTTTTAAAGGAAGCCGTACTTCTTGTTTTACAGATAAGAATAAACTATTACCTGCTTTTGCAGCTAACTGTTATTTTTTTTACCGTCAGATCTGAAGATGGTTCATATGGAACCAAAACAGCACAAAATTTTTAAAAAGGGATGCAATCTAGATGGACAATAAAAACGGTTGTTCTAAGAAAATGTTAGATAAGTGCTGTATTTATCAGGCATGTCTTTACATATTAATTTCTGCGTTCGTTATCGTGACATAAAAATTGGATTATTTTTACATGATATGTGCAGTATTTGTGATAAAACTATTTTAAGAAAGGTTCAAATAGGACTTAACTTCTAAGGTCATCAGTCACCTAGAACATAGAACTACTTAAACCTAACTAACCTAAGGACCTCACACACATCCATGCCTGAGGCAGGATTAGAACCTACGACCGTAGCGGTCGCGCGGTTCCAGACTGTAGCGCCTAGAGCCGCTCGGTCACCACGGCCGGCTTTTAAGAAAGCTGAATAAATGAAATCCTTCACGGGCTCTGAAACGGAAATTGGTGTGTAGCAGGATCACCATCAGGTTTCATTAACTAGTGGACATCTGGATCTCACTTCGTCCAAATATATTTCCTATACTGGTGAGTGACACCGGAAGATTCATATGATTTCATTCATGCAAAATACGAGTATATTTGGCATTTTTATGGATTTTGCAACTGACAACGCCAGTTCTTATTCCGTCATCTATGAAATCAACAAAAAATTTTAATTTCAGATTACTTATGTTGTTGTTTAAGATCGTTCTGATAAACTATTTCATTGTATATAGAAGCAAGTTTTTGTGATTTTTGTGTTTCTATGACAAAATTAAAAAAATGACTAAATCTGTTCTTATGGCATCATCCTCAGAGTATCTTCATCTTGTGGTTGAAGCTCACATTTTGTCAATGATTACTTTCTAACATACACTCCTGGAAATGGAAAAAAGAACACATTGACACCGGTGTGTCAGACCCACCATACTTGCTCCGGACACTGCGAGAGGGCTGTACAAGCAATGATCACACGCACAGCACAGCGGACACACCAGGAACCGCGGTGTTGGCCGTCGAATGGCGCTAGCTGCGCAGCATTTGTGCACCGCCGCCGTCAGTGTCAGCCAGTTTGCCGTGGCATACGGAGCTCCCTCGCAGTCTTTAACACTGGTAGCATGCCGCGACAGCGTGGACGTGAACCGTATGTGCAGTTGACGGACTTTGAGCGAGGGCGTATAGTGGGCATGCGGGAGGCCGGGTGGACGTACCGCCGAATTGCTCAACACGTGGGGCGTGAGGTCTCCACAGTACATCGACGTTGTTGCCAGTGGTCGGTCGAAGGTGCACGTGCCCGTCGACCTGGGACCGGACCGCAGCGACGCACGGATGCACGCCAAGACCGTAGGATCATACGCAGTGCCATAGGGGACCGCACCGCCACTTCCCAGCAAATTAGGGACACGGTTGCTCCTGGGGTATCGGCGAGGACCATTCGCAACCGTCTCCATGAAGCTCGGCAACGGTCCCGCACACCGTCAGGCTGTCTTCCGCTCACGCCCCAACATCGTGCAGCCCGCCTCCAGTGGTATCGCGACAGGCGTGAATGGAGGGACGAATGGAGACGTGTCGTCTTCAGCGATGAGAGTCGCTTCTGCCTTGGTGCCAATGATGGTCGTATGCGTGTTTGGCGCCGTGCAGGTGAGCGCCACAATCAGGACTGCATACGACCGAGGCACACAGGGCCAACACCCGGCATCATGGTGTGGGGAGCGATCTCCTACACTGGCCGTACATCTCTGGTGATCGTCGAGAGGACACTGAATAGTGCACGGTACATCCAAACCGTCATCGAACCCATCGTTCTACCATTCCTAGACCGGCAAGGGAACTTGCTGTTCCAACAGGACAATACACGTCCGCATGTATCCCGTGCCACCCAACGTGCTCTAGAAGGTGTTAGTCAACTACCCTGGCCAGCAAGATCTCCGGATCTGTCCCCCATGGAGCATGTTTGGGACTGGATGAAGCGTCGTCTCACGCGGTCTGCACGTCCAGCACGAACGCTGGTCCAACTGAGGCGCCAGGTGGAAATGGCATGGCAAGCCGTTCCACAGGACTACATCCAGCATCTCTACGATCGTCTCCATGGGAGAATAGCAGCCTGCATTGCTGCGAAAGGTGGATATACACTGTACTAGAGCCGACATTGTGCATGCTCTGTTGCCTGTGTCTATGTGCCTGTGGTTCTGTCAGTGTGATCATGTGATGTATCTGGCCCCAGGAATGTGTCAATAAAGTTTCCCCTTCCTGGGACAATGAATTCACGGTGTTCTTATTTCAATTTCCAGGAGTGTATAATTATAAATACGACTCTGACTTGAGCAAACACACATTCTTCTTGTTTAACACAAAAACATGTTTTGGTGAAGTTTCATCGTCAGCAGTGAGTTCATTTGTTTTCTCAGCATCACACGCTGATGTTTATGGGGGTGTCCGACATTTGTAGTACATTTGATATTGTGTTGCAGTATGTCATTATCTGTTGATTCCTCTTTTTAATGCCTCTACAGGGTATGTGAACTGCGCCTTTTAACGCACACTGTAACTGTTACCAGATATTCACTGTTAAAAAATAAGAATTTGTGTTTGCACAAGGCAAAACAGTCTTTCCGTTATTATATACCATTAGAGTGGTTCACTATTTAAGATCTACTTCCCAAGTATTCAGCTGAGCCCACCTTTGAGTGTGCCTCACTTTCCTTGAATATAGTTACGTAGTCATTGGAAACAGCTCCTATCTCCCCATAATTTTATTCTGGCGTAAAACTCCAACTTACTCTGGTTTATGAAAAGACTAAAATCTGCAGATGATGTGTTTTTTTAAGGTATTCAGTTTTGATTCAGAAATAGGTAAAATGTGACGACTTTTCCTATATAAATTTACGCACAGAATGCCGCTGCTACACAAATTCCGCATCATAATAAGTGAAACGTATTCTGTTCCATTAACGTCCAGATAGAATTTTTTCATTTTCATTATGGTTTTTCTAATCACTAAAGATAAACGATCGGATGTTGTTGTTGTTGTTGTCTTCAGTCCTGAGACTGGTTTGATGCAGCTCTCCATGCTACTCTATCCTGTGCAAGCTACTTCATCTCCCAGTACCTACTACAACCTACATCCTTCTGAATCTGCTTAGTGTACTCATCTCTCGGTCTCTCTCTACGATTTTTACCCTCCACACTGCCCTCCAATGCTAAATTTGTGATCCCTTGATGCCTCAAAATATGTCCTACCAACCGATCCCTTCTTCTAGTCAAGTTGTGCCACAAACTTCTCTTCTCCCCAATCCCATTCAATACCTCCTCATTAGTTACGTGATCTATCCACCTTATCTTCAGTATTCTTCTGTAGCACCACATTTCGAAAGCTTCTATTCTCTTCTTGTCCAAACTAGTTATCGTCCATGTTTCACTTCCATACATGGCTACACTCCAAACAAATATTTTCAGAAATGACTTCCTGACACTTAAATCTATATTCGATGTTAACAAATTTCTCTTCTTCAGAAACGCTTTCCTTGCCATTGCCAGTCTACATTTTATATCCTCTCTACTTCGACCATCATCAGTTATTTTACATCCTAAATAGCAAAACTCCTTTACTACTTTAAGTGTCTCATTTCCTAATCTAATTCCCTCAGCATCACCCGATTTAATTTGACTACATTCCATTATCCTCGTTTTGCTTTTGTTGATGTTCATCTTATATCCTCCTTTCAAGACACTGTCCATTCCGTTCAACTGCTCTTCCAAGTCCTTTGCCGTCTCTGACAGAATTACAATGTCATCGGCGAACCTCAAAGTTTTTACTTCGTCTCCATGAATTTTAATACCTACTCCAAATTTTTCTTTTGTTTCCTTTACTGCTTGTTCAATATACAGATTGAATAACATCGGGGAGAGGCTACAACCCTGTCTCACTCCTTTCCCAACCACTGCTTCCCTTTCATGCCCCTCGACTCTTATGACTGCCATCTGGTTTCTGTACAAATTGTAAATAGCGTTTCGCTCCCTGTATTTTACCCCTGTCACCTTTAGAATTTGAAAAAGAGTATTCCAGTCAACATTGTCAAAAGCTTTCTCTAAGTCTACAAATGCTAGAAACATAGGTTTGCCTTTTCTTAATCTTTCTTCTAAGATAAGTCGTAAGGTCAGTATTGCCTTACGTGTTCCAACATTTCGACGGAATCCAAACTGATCCTCCCCGAGGTCCGCATCTACCAGTTTTTCCATTCGTCTGTAAAGAATTCGCGTTAGTATTTTGCAGCTGTGACTTATTAATCTGATAGTTCGGTAATTTTCACATCTGTCAACACCTGCTTTCTTTGGGATTGGAATTATTATATTCTTCTTGAAGTCTGAGGGTATTTCGCCTGTCTCGTACATCTTGCTCACCAGATGGTAGAGTTTTGTCATGACTGGCTCTCCCAAGGCCGTCAGTAGTTCTAATGGAATGTTGTCTACTCCGGGGGCCTTGTTTTGACTCAGGTCTGTCAGTGCTCTGTCGAACTCTTCACGCAGTATCGTATCTCCCATTTCGTCTTCATCTACATCCTCTTCCATTTCCATAATATTGTCCTCAAGTACATCACCCTTGTATAAACCTTCTATATACTCCTTCCACCTTTCTGCCTTCCCTTCTTTGCTTAGAACTGGGTTGCCATCTGAGCTCTTGATATTCATACATGTGGTTCTCTTCTCTCCAAAGGTCTCTTTAATTTTCTTGTAGGCAGCATCTATCTTACCCCTAGTGAGATAAGCTTCTACATCCTTACATTTGTCCTCTAGCCATCCCTGTTTAGCCATTTTGCACTTCCTGTCGATCTCATTTTTGAGACGTTTGTATTCCTTTTTGCCTGCTTCATTTACTGCATTTTTATATTTTCTCCTTTCATCAATTAAATTCAATATTTCTTCTGTTACCCAAGGATTTCTAGCAGCCCTCGTCTTTTTACCTACTTTATCCTCTGCTGCCTTCACTACTTCATTCCTCAGAGCTACCCATTCTTCTTCTACTGTATTTCTTTCCCCTATTCCTGTCAATTGTTCCCTTATGCTCTCCCTGAAACTCTGTACAACCTCTGGTTCTTTCAGTTTATCCAGGTCCCATCTCCTTAATTTCCCACATTTTTGCAGTTTCTTCAGTTTTAATCTACAGGTCATAACCAATAGATTGTGGTCAGAGTCCACATCTGGCCCTGGAAATGTCTTACAACTTAAAACCTGGTTCCTAAATCTCTGTCTTACCATTATATAATCTATCTGATACCTTTTAGTATCTCCAGGGTTCTTCCACGTATACAACCTTCTTTCATGATTCTTAAACCAAGTGTTACCTATGATTAAGTTGTGCTCTGTACAAAATTCTACTAGGCGGCTTCCTCTTTCATTTCTTAGCCCTAATCCATATTCACCTACTATGTTTCCTTCTCTCCCTTTTCCTACACTCGAATTCCAGTCACCCATTACTATTAAATTTTCGTCTCCCTTCACTATCTGAATAATTTCTTTTATTGCATCGTACATTTCTTCAATTTCTTCATCATCTGCAGAGCTAGTTGGCATATAAACTTGTACTAGTGTGGTAGGTGTGGGCTTCGTATCTATTTGGCCACAATAATGCGTTCACTATGCTGTTTGTAGTAGCTTACCCGCATTACTATTTTCCTATTCATTATTAAACATACTCCTGCATTACCCCTATTTGATTTTGTGTTTATAACCCTGTAGTCACCTGACCAGAAGTCTTGTTCCTCCTGCCACCGAACTTCACTAATTCCCACTATATCTAACTTTAACCTATCCATTTCCCTTTTTAAATTTTCATCATTTAATCATACAGTAAAGCTGCATGTCCTCGGGAAAAATTACGGCTGTAGTTTCCCCTTGCTTTCAGCCGTTCGCAGTACCAGTACAGCAAGGCCGTTTTGGTTAATGTTGCAAGGCCAGATCAGTCAATCATCCAGACTGTTGCCCCTGCAACTACTGAAAAGGCTGCTGCCCCTCTTCAGGAACCACACGTTTGTCTGGCCTCTCAACAGATACCTCTCCGTTGTGGTTGCACCTACGGTACGGCCATCTGTATCGCTGAGGCACGCAAGCCTCCCCACCAACGGCAAGGTCCATGGTTCATGGGGGGGGGGATCGGATGTTAACACAGTCGTTCCGGTTTTGCGTAAACCGATTTCCAAACAACACTTCTGGTTATTCATGTAAACTCCCCACTATCGATTCTAGATATGTGTATTTGGCTGTCGCATTTCCCTCCATGTAAACTCTGTTTCTCATTTAAATCATGGATGGGGCCTCCCGGCCATCAATACCACACGCTCATTTCCATTTTGTTCTTGATTGGATTCTTCCTTCTTGATTTTTGAAGTGCGAACAATGTGATTTCATATGGAAAGAAGGGAAAGATACAATATTGGACTGACTAGAAAGTTATTTATTTATTCATTTTTTTAAACGGTTGGAGACAAACACATTATTATTTTTATTTGGTGGCGAAAGATACAGACATGCTTATACAAGTAGATTTTCTGACTTACATTGAAATTCAACTGATTGGCTAAAATCTTGTATTATTCTTAGAAGGCTAATTTTTATACAACTATTTTCACACTCTATTTAGTAGAAATGATTTGCATTCTCGAACAATAACCTGTGTCACAACATTAGCTAATTCTATGAACAGGAATAGGAATATCTCTTTTCTCATTCGGAGTTTTCCAGATATTCCAGGTATTAAAAAATGTAATTTTCCACCAATGATCACTAAGCACTTTTTCCATCTACTTGGGTGCAATAAAGTAGTAGTTCCACACGTATTAACTGGACTGGGTAAGATTTTTGAATTTTTTTTCTTGAATTTCTCCTCCTCTTCCTCATTACTAATTCACAGATATCGGTGACGAAATCGTATTCTCTCTTTATAAAGGCAGTGATAACGTCTCTTGTAACTGAACCTGCCGTAGTGTTATCTAAATCGAAACAGCGAATTTCCAGGAACCACGCGTGTAAAATAATTGATGCTGCTAAGAGCGATATCTGATCGGACTAGCAAAATCAATTCACACTAAACATGTTAATATGCGGGACCAAAGTCAGCTTCAGATATTCGATTTGCGTCTTCCAGATGTTGCATCATATTTAAAATTTAAAGCATAATGCTGGGTACTGGTTTGCGACAGTAGTAAATGATTTACATATTTATTTTATTTTGAGCTCTCGTGTTAACGCCAGTCTGATTAAATTATTTGTCCGTGTATCGACTTAAATACATGCAAACAAAAACAAATAACATCTTTCAAATGGCTCTGAGCACTATGGGACTTAACATCTTAGGTCATCAGTCCCCTAGAACTTAGAACTACTTAAACCTAACTAACATAAGGACATCACACACATCCATGCCCGAGGCAGGATTCGAACCTGCGACCGTAGCAGTCCCGCGGTTCCGGACTGCAGCGCCTAGAACCGCACGGCACATCTTTCAACAAAGTAGGCCTATATCGTATCTTTTGTCAAGATCTTTGTAACAAGCAACATGTGTAGCACATGCTGGTTGCTGGCAAAGTTTCGCTATCACAGAGTAAATATATACAGATTGTGTAACAGTGTTTGAAATGATGTACCAACTGGCCGTCAAAATGAAAGCAGATGGACACTTAATAGATAAAAGCCGCCCATACTGTCGCAAGCCAGCAAGCAGCATTATGCTAGAAATAGTGATGTAACTTACAGAAAACCATCTGAAGATGAACCTGAAAAGGTTCGAGAACGTGTTCATGGGATAATAAATAACTATCCAAAAAGTGACCGGTTGCAGTTTTATCTATTTACATGCCATTAACAGTGACGGGTTCTAAAACATTTGTAATGGATCAACATAAAGAGAGTAACAGTTACCGATAGTAACAACGGTGTGAGAGAAACCAGTTGGGACTGTTGGATTTGTGTGCTGCTTCTTTGGCTCTCGCCGAGCGCAGCCCTTGCCCACATCTGTTTTGATGGTCGAGCAAGCCTGCTGCAACACGTGTCCGCAAAACAAAGGCGGCAGCTGCCTGCGCTCCCTGCCACTCCAGTGGGCGAGAATAAAGAAAGTGTGGCCCAGGTCAAGGCGGGCACAACCGCAACGCGTCGCGCACCAGCCTAGGCTCCCCTCCGCTCGCTCTCACATTGTACCCCCGGATTCAGGAGCTGCGGCAAACCTGGACGCTTCAGTCAGAAAGTTTACGCAAACTTGTGGCGTTGGAGACACAGTTGCTTGAGGCAGATATGAATACTGCTTTGCCAATGAGATGAAGATAGTTTACAGCAGATGATTAACAGTCACGACTATGCCCCTTATATAATAAGTTCCAAACCCGTAGGATCAAAATCGTACAGATGGTAGAGGGCCCTACACTATTTTGAGATACGAAACAGGTGCAGCTGGAGATTATGACTAGAAAACTGAAAAAAACGTTCAGAGAAAAGTTTCGCGTTAGCCCCATCTTTATTTGAAGAATTTTACCGCCGTCTTTAGAAACTTATGAGAAGCTTTTCCTTTTCAGCCAGAGAGAACTGTCTAGTGTACTTGACAAAGAATTATTCTCACAGTAAAATTTGAGGTTTTGGCACTGGATCGAGTGGTAGAAGATTCATTACTAAGCGGTCGTCAAGTTGCTTGTGGAATTCACACTTAAGGAGGTGCGGGCAGGTGGCTAATCTTGTTGTTGTTGTTGTCTTCAGTCCTGAGACTGGTTTGATGCAGCTCTCCATGCTACTCTATCCTGTGCAAGCTGCTTCATCTCCCAGTACCTACTGCAACCTACATCCTTCTGAATCTGCTTAGTGTACTCATCTCTCGGTCTCCCTCTACGATTTTTACCCTCCACGCTAATCTTAAGTAAAACAAAATTTATTCATATCAAAGGTACCGTTTATCAGAAACTACTGGGAATCAAAATTTGTAAAAATATGACTTTTAGATTACATATTTCAAATGTTTTAGTAGAAGGAGTTCTAAAAATATTAATTGGTTTTGAACTAATAATAATGTCTGTAAAAAATGGACATGTAAATAACAAACTGTCAACATTTTTTGTGTACGCGAGACTCTAACTTCCTAGAGATTTAGAAAATAGGAAAACCTATTCATAATATGTACAATACTCAATTAGTGGATCCTGTAATTTTGAACAAATTCTGGCAAGTAGAAGCTGAGAAAAAGTACACTTTATTCTTTAAAAAATACATCTTATGGTAAAAAGCCATTTAAGCTGTCATTACATTCCAGCCCCACAAGATGAGTTTTCTGCATTCTCTTCCGTCTCATCTCGCAATGTCATTTTTCCTGCTTGTCTGCTTTGTCCCCCTTGTTTCAAGTCCTCTATTCGCTGTATTTCACGCCCAAACTCTTTGTTTGTCTAAATGTAACATTTGTTTCGCTGTTCAAATGGTTCAAATGGCTCTGAGCACTATGGGACTTAACATCTGAGGTCATCAGTCACCTATAACTTAGAACTACTTAAACCTAACTAACCTAAGGACATCATACACATCCATGCCCGAGGCAGGATTCGAACCTGCGACAGTAGCGGTCGCGCGGTTCCAAACTGAATCGCCTGGAACCGCTGGGCCACTTCGGCCATCCTGTTTCACTGCTCAACGATCAACAGTTTGTAGGAGTCTTTTCAAGACTTCACACCTTGCAACATTTGCTTCATCGAACGTTGCCACTGCATCAAAGACATCAAAGTGCAGTGTACTAATTGAGACAAACAGTCTTGGGAATTCTGGCCCAGATTACGCCATTGATAGACTCGTTATATAGGTATAGCTGGTTTATAGGTATATAGGTATAGCTGGTTTGTGTATAAATTTCTCATCATTTTGAGGTGCTCTGTTGCATTTGCACCATGAATAACTTCATGATTCTAGGTGCGGCTATGAAGACATTTCTTTAATAATTTTACATCTGACAAATCTCTGAAAGTTTCTTTCAAGACTTCCACTATGGCAAAAGGTACAGCTGGTTTGTGTATAAATTTCTCACCATTTTGAGGTGCTCTGTTGCATTTGCACCATGAATAACTTCATGGAAGGCATACGCCATGAATGGGTTTATCGTCTGCTGAAGAGAAATGAAACAAAACTGATCATACAACTTTTCTCATAACTTCTACGTTGTCTCATGGCCACACCATAATAATTCTGGATTTTATCTATGATGGATTCTGTGAGTCTTTTCTTACCATCTAACCCTCTGCTAATTTCCAGTTTCCTTCCCTTGTATGCAGTTTTCAGTTGTCATATCTGCTTATCCATCCGCTTTTGTGCGTGATTTATGCACTCTAGTTTATTGATAGTTACATTTTCTCCCTATAACTTCTCTTCCTCAATTACTTTGAAAGCTTGTGAATCCCCATCTGCTAAATAACTGACGAAACTTATCTTCTTTCAACTGTTCAGATTCTTGGAAAATGGTTACACCCATACAGTGTTTTTTTTATTAATGAACAGACCAGAAAAAATGCAATAATACGTATTTAATGGGTGCCCGGGAAGTAAGGACGATTTGTAATTTTGCGCCATTTTGTCGTATGACGGTTGGCAGCTGTCGTTTTTTCATTTTTGTTATCTGCGATCCTTCCCATTAGTAGCTTGATAGCATTTCTGTGGCGAGCATTGTTTTTTGATGTTTATTTTCGTCATGGAGCTGATGATAGCTGGGCAAGTTATCCAAGTGATAAAAAGTTATTATAAAAACAGTGCAAGTCCCATGGTAGCCGTTCGTGAACTGCTTGTGACACCCGGATGTGATGCTGCTCCAACCCAGTCATCAGTGTGAAATTTGATTGGGAAGCGTGAGACCACGTGCTCTGTTTCAAACGTCAAGAAAACAAGACGACCGCGTTCTATTCGAAAACAAGAAAACGTTGCTATCGTGCGTGACAATTTGACCGTAAGCCACAGAAAATCGGTTCGCCGATGAGCTCAACAACTGAATTTATTACCAAGTTCACTGTATGAAATCCTTTCAAAAGATCTGAAAATGCGTGCGTACAATATTCAACTTACACAAGAGTTGAAGCCTGTAGATTTTGGAAAGAGACATCGATTAGTTCAGAGGGTCTTCGCTCGACAATCGGAGAACGAGAACTTCAGAAAAAGGATAATTTTCTCAGATGAGGCGCACTTCCACCTCATTGGGTACCTCAATAAGCAGAATTGCAGAATATAGTGTAACGAAAATCCGCGAGTGACTGTGGAAGATGAGATGCATCCACAAAGCACGAGTGCGTAGTGTGGAGTCTGGGCAGGAGTGATTAGCCTGTACTTTTTGAATATAATGGGGCAGCTGCCGTCACTGTGAACGGCGGCCGTTACCGAAAAATGCTTTCTGATTGGTTATCCACTCTTATTTATGAAAATGACGACTTTTGGTTTCAACAAGATGGTGCGACATGTCACACATCCCCTGCAACGATTACTCTGTTGAATGAAAAGTTTCCTCAAAAAATTCTCTCTTTGAGCAGCAACCAGGAATAGCGTGCCACATCATGCGATCTTACGCCTTGTGACATTTTTTGTGGCGATTTGTGAAATCAAAAGTGTACTGAACAAACCACAGCAGCGAGGAGTGGCCGCGGGGTTTAAGGCGCCATGTCACGGATTGCGCGGGAACCTCCCGCCGGAGGTTCGAGTCCTCCCTCGGGCATGGGTGTGTGTGTTGTTCTTATCATAAGTTAGATTAAGTAGTGTGTAAGTCTAGGGACCGACGACCTCAGCAGTCCCGTAGGCATTCACACACATTTCATTTTCATCAAACCACAAACAAAGAAATTAAAAAGGTTATTAAGAGTATCCCACCAACTGTTTGTGACCGCGTCATGGAGAATTTCAGTGAACGCATTGCTCGTTGCCGCGCAGCCTTGTGTGGTCATATGGAGGATATAATTTTTCGTGCATAAATGGGAGAAGTTACTTAATATGTTTATAAAAAAAAATACGTTTCCAATAAGAAACTTCCTGGCAGATTAAAACTGTGTGCCCGACCGAGACTCGAACTCGGGACCTTTGCCTTTCGCGGGCAAGTGCTTTACCATCTGAGCTACCGAAGCACAGGCTGTGGCTAAGCCATGTCTCCGCAGTATCCTTTCTTTCAGGAGTGCTAGTTCTGCAAGGTTCGCAGAAGAGCTTCTGTAAAGTTCGGAAGGTAGGAGACGGATACTGGCAGAAGTAAAGCTGTGAGTACCGGCCGTGAGTCGTGCTTCGGTAGCTCAGATGGTAGAGCACTTGCCCGCGAAAGGCAAAGGTCCCGAGTTCGAGTCTCGGTCGGGCACACAGTTTTAATCTGCCAGGAAGTTTCATATCAGCGCACACTCCGCTGCAGAGTGAAAATCTCATTCTGGAAACGTTTCCAATAAATTTTATATGGCCTATAGCACTTTAATATTCGTCCCTACGTCCCGGACACCCTCTATTATGCATAATTGGAAACAGGAAATTCCGTAGATTAAGATCAATGAAAAAAAATTGAAAATTTCAAGATTTCAGCTGATGCAGAGCCCCTTAAGAGAAAACAGGGTGGAGCGAACTGGTTTAGCTACTGTTGCTTGTTACCTGCCAGACGACGTGACATCAACACAGTTACGAACCATCCCACTTCGAAAAGCTCAAATGGTTCAAATGGCTCTGAGCACTATGGGACTTAACTTCTGAGGTCATCAGTCCCCTAGAACTTAGAACTACTTAAACCTAACTAACCAAATGACATCACACACATCCATGCCCGAGGCAGGATTCGAACCTGCGATCGTAGCGGTCGCGCGGTTCCAGACTGTAGCGTCTAGAACCGCTCGGCCACCCCTGCCGGCCTTCGATAAGTCCATGGCCACCTGAACAACTGATACCCTCATCGTTGATAGGAAAGTGTTCTCCTGTCCCATGACAGCGCGAACACCATAGCTGAGTCCTATGGTATTACATGAAGTATAAACCCCCTTAAACCCCTTCAGAAACTGAAGAGGAACTGGTAGGTAGAGTTCTAGCTGCTTGTCTGATTGCAGAACAGATAACCGGGATATTTGAGAAAGTGCAAAAAAATTTATGTGTTCTACTGCAGTCTGCGCTCAGAGCTATCATGAACCCACATTATGAAGAGCCTAGTCCACTATGACCCAGATAATAGCTATTGTCACAACACATCACACTCCATTGCAGTCGCATATCTTAACACAAAAATGCACTCTGCTTCCTCATTGCTATTTCTAAATGACATACCGACATGAGAAAGCATTTAAGTATTTTCTAAGTAAGGCGATTTCTGACCTACCTCGTATCATCAAAACGCACAAACATTCGACTTTCTCGAGAGACATTCATATGGCAAGTATTCCAGCACTTTCAGTCATTTTCAGGTGATATGCAACACCAAGACTATCAAGCTATCTCTTCAGATAAATAAATCTGGTATGGCGATTCCACTCCAAAATTGTGGCGCAGTTTCATGATCTTTGCTAGAGTCTGGTGAGCAGCTTTTTACAGGTATAGCTACAACCCGATTCTCCCAGATATATGCCAGTATTATTCTCTAAGTAACACAGATTTAGTTTGCTGTATGTGGGCTTTTGATGGTACAGAAATTTGTCAATGTTCGTAGAGAGTGAAGTAGTATTTTTTGACAGTGCGCAGTTTCATGATGAATAACGAGCAGAGGAATGTTTTCGTAATAGTATTTTATCAGTGGGGTGCGAGAGTTCTGTTTGACAGCAAACTGTGTCTTTGGGAATCATCAAACTGAGGAGCAAATGTCCATACTCATGTAACGAGTTAGTATATGAAATTAACGTCAGAAAAGTTAATAACAGATAAAATAACATTTACACGAACCCTATTCAAACGAGAAGCAGCTGAGTTTATTAGAAAAAAAAATCAACTAAAAAACACAAAATTATCTATTTTTCAACGGCTTCCCGACAGAATAGAAGGAGTGAGCCATGAGGAAATTGTTCGGTTTGGACTTGAAATTGTGAGGATTATTGCTCAGATTATTGAAATTATTGTAGTAAAATTCGGAGGCGGTGGTGTTATGGTGTGGTCGTGTTTTTCTTGGAGGGGGCTTGCACCCCTTGTTGTTTTGTGTGGCACTATCACAGCACAGGCCTACATTGATGTTTTAAGCACGTTCTCGCTTCCACTGTTGAAGAGCAATTCGGGGATGGCGATTGCATCTTTCAACACGATCGAGCACCTGTTGATAATCCGCGGCCTGTGGCGGAGTGGTTACACGACACTAACATCCTGTGATGGCCTGGCCTGCACAGAGTCCTGACCTGAATCCTATAGAACACCTTTGGGATGTTTTGGGACGGCGACTTCGTGCCAGGCCTCACTGACCGACATCGATACCTCTCCTCAGTGTAGCACTCCGTGAAGAATGGGCTACCATTCCCTAAGAACCCTTCCAGCACCTGATTCAACGTATGCCTCCGAGAGTGGAAGCTGTCATCAATGCCAAGCGTGGGCCGACACCATATTGAATTACAGCATTACCAATGGAGAGCGCCACGAACTTCTAAGTCATTTTCAGCCAGGTGTCCGAATACTTTTGATCATATAGTGTGTGTGGGTATGTTTCACGCATTCTTAATTTATCTGGTACTAATAGGCCTGCAGTGACATATAGGAATTTGAAACACATTATTTGTGGTGGACATAAATATCACATCTGTTTTATTCATTCTATTGATACTGAGGCCTGCAGTGACATATAGTAATTTGAAACATTATTTGTTGTGAACACAAATATCCTATCTATTTTCTCATTCTATTGATACTGGAGAGCTATAGATCCTATCTTGGACTTGAATTTCACCATCGTCTATTGTGATTCTTTGCAGGCGTTTATTTCTACAGAAAAGGGGACTCAGGCAGCTGTTTGAATTTTACAAAGAGCGGCTTACTTTATGTGTTCTATTTCACCACTAGTCATCTCCGTAATCGCCTATGAGATTACGGCCTTGCTCATTGCTATTTCTCCAGAAATGGAATTCATACAGGTTTTAGATTGAATTCTTCATGGTCCGTTTACTTTGCTTGACCTGTTTTGTTCTATGTATCGTGTGTAGCATGTTGTCTTCGCCACTTTGTAACCCGTGCGTACGTATTACAATTTGCTTTACGTCAGAGTAAAGCAGCTAAATCTAAAGAATATAACTCATCTACACTCATGGAAATTGAAATAAGAACACCGTGAATTCATTGTCCCAGGAAGGGGAAACTTTATTGACACATTCCTGGGGTCAGATACATCACATGATCACACTGACAGAACCACAGGCACATAGACACAGGCAACAGAGCATGCACAATGTCGGCTCTAGTACAGTGTATATCCACCTTTCGCAGCAATGCAGGCTGCTATTCTCCCATGGAGACGATCGTAGAGATGCTGGATGTAGTCCTGTGGAACGGCTTGCCATGCCATTTCCACCTGGCGCCTCAGTTGGACCAGCGTTCGTGCTGGACGTGCAGACCGCTTGAGACGACGCTTCATCCAGTCCCAAACATGCTCAATGGGGGACAGATCCGGAGATCTTGCTGGCCAGGGTAGTTGACTTACACCTTCTAGAGCACGTTGGGTGGCACGGGATACATGCGGACGTGCATTGTCCTGTTGGAACAGCAAGTTCCCTTGCCGCTCTAGGAATGGTAGAACGATGGGTTCGATGACGGTTTGGATATACCGTGCACTATTCAGTGTCCCCTCGACGATCACCAGAGGTGTACGGCCAGTGTAGGAGATCGCTCCCCACACCATGATGCCGGGTGTTGGCCCTGTGTGCCTCGGTCGTATGCAGTCCTGATTGTGGCGCTCACCTGCACGGCGCCAAATACGCATACGACCATCATTGGCACCAAGGCAGAAGCGACTCTCATCGCTGAAGACGACACGTCTCCATTCGTCCCTCCATTCACGCCTGTCGCGACATCACTGGAGGCGGGCTGCTCGATGTTGGGGCGTGAGCGGAAGACGGCCTAACGGTGTGCGGGACCGTAGCCCAGCTTCATGGAGACGGTTGCGAATGGTCCTCGCCGATACCCCAGGAGCAACAGTGTCCCTAATTTGCTGTGAAGTGGCGGTGCGGTCCCCTACGGCACTGCGTAGGATCCTACGGTCTTGGCGTGCATCCGTCCGTCATGCGGTCCGCTCCCAGGTCGAAGGGGACGTGCACCTTCCGCCGACCACTGACGACAACATCGATGTACTGTGGAGACATCACGCCCCACGTGTTGAGCAATTCGGCGGTACGTCCACCCGGCCTCCCGCATGCCCACTATACGCCCTCGCTCAAAGTCCGTCAACTGCACATACGGTTCACGTCCACGCTGTCGCGGCATGCTACCAGTGTTAAAGACTGCGATGGAGCTCCGTATGCCACGGCAAACTGGCTGACACTGACGGCGGCGGTGCACAAATGCTGCGCAGCTAGCGCCATTCGACGGCCAACACCGCGGTTCCTGGTGTGTCCGCTGTGCCGTACGTGTGATCATTGCTTGTACAGCCCTCTCGCAGTGTCCGGAGCAAGTATGGTGGGTCTGACACACCGGTGTCAATGTGTTCTTTTTTCCATTTCCAGGAGTGTATTACGCTGCCTAAATGCTTCCTTAGTCTCTCTTTTACTTTTATGGACAGCTAAGTCAAAAACTGTGTAAGAACGACAAGAGCCAGATGAGTCACTTGACAGCTTACAAGATAGTAACTATCCTTCGCCGGCCGGTGTGGCCGTGCAGTTCTAGGCGCTTCAATCTGGAACCGCGCGACCGCTACGATCGCAGGTTCGAATCCTGCCTCGGGCATGGATGTGTGCGATGTCCTTAGGTTAGTTAGGTTCAAGTAGTTCTAAGTTCTAGGGGACTGATGACCTATAGATGTCAAGTCGCATAGTGCTCAGAGCCATTTGAACCACTTGAACCGTCCTTCCTTGTGCCCTCATCTCCCAGATTTCTTCGGCATTCTCCGGGCACTGATGCTCGAGCTCGAGGATCGCCTTCTCTAGATATTGCTCAGATTTGGAAGCTTTGCCCTTTCAAGCATTTTCCTAGTTATCCTTTTTTGTTATTCTCATTTCTGAATTTCTTCTTTTATTTCCCTAGTTTTGTTTTTTATTTAATTGCTAGACAGTTACATTAAGCCACAGTGTTTCCGTTGCTTATTGCAAAGTCACTCCCCGTATCTGTATCTTGTATCTTGTCCGTGCGGCCCTTGCGTGAAACGTATGTTGATGGCAGTAGAATCGTTCAGCTGGCAGCCGCAAAAGCTTGTTCTCTAAATGTTTTCATTAGCGTTTCGCGAAAGTAACTTCGTCTTCTTCTACATCTACATCTTCATCCACACTCCGCAAGACACCTGACGGTGTGTGGCGGAGTGTACATTGAGTACCGCTATCGGTTCTCCCTTCTATTCCAGTCTCGTATTGTTTGTGGATAGAAAGATGGTCGGTATGCCTCTGTGTGGACTCTAATCTCTCTGATTTTATCGTCATGGTCTCTTCACGAGATATACGTAGGACAGAGCAATATACTGCTTGACTCCTCGGTGAAGGTATGTTCTCGAAACTTCAACAAAAGCCCGTACCGAGCTACTGACCGTCTCTCTTGCAGAGTCTTCCACTGGAGTTTATCTATTATCTCCTTAACACTTTCGCGATTACTAAATGAACCTGTAACGAAGAGCGCTGCTCTCCGTTGGATCTTCTCTATCTCTTCTATCAACCCTATCTGGTACGGATCCCACACTGGTGAGCAGTATTCAAGCAGTGGACGAACAAGTTCACTGTAACGTACTTCCTTTGTTTTCGGACTGCATTTCCTTAGGGTTCTTCCAATGAATCTCAGTATGGTATCTGTTTTACCGACGATTAATTTTATATGATCATTCCATTTTAAATCACTCCTAATGCCTACTCCCAGATAATGTATAGAATTAACTGCTTCCAGTTGCTGACCTGCCATATTGTAGCTAAATGATAAAGGGTCTTTCTTTCTATGTATTCGCAGCACATTACACTTGTCTACATTGAGATTCAATTGCCATTCCCTGCACCATGCGTCAATTCTCTGCAGATCCTCCTGCATTTCAGTACAATTTTCCATTGTTACAACCTCTCGATATACTACAGCATCATCTACAAAGAGTCTCAGTGAACTTCCCATGTTATCCACAAGGTCATTTATATATACTGTGAATAGCAACGGTCCTACGACACTCCCCTGCGGCACACCTGAAATCACTTTTACTTCGGAAGACTTCTCTCCATTGAGAATGACATGCTGCGTTCTGTTATCTAGGAACTCTTCAATCCAATCACACAATTGGTCTGATAGTCCATATGCTCTTACTTTGTTCATTAAACGACTGTGGGGAACTGTATCGAACGCCTTGCGGAAGTCAAGAAACACGGCAGCTACCTGGGAACCCGTGTCTATGGCCCTCTGAGTCTCGTGGACGAATAGCGCGAGCTGGTTTTCACACGACCGTCTCTTTAGAAACCCATGCTGATTCCTACAGAGTAGATTTCTAGTCTCTATGAAAGTCATTATACTCGAACATAATACGTGTTCCAAAATTCTACAACTGATCGACGTTAGAGATATAAGTCTATATTTCTGAACATCTGTTCGACGTCTCTTCTTGGAAACGGGGATCACCTGTGCCCTTTGCCAATCTTTTGAAACGCTACATTCTTGTAGAGGCCTACGCTACACCGTTGGAAGAAGGGGAGCAAGTTTCTTCGCGTACCCTGTGTAAAATCGAACTGGTATCCCATCAGGTCAAGCGACCTTTCCTCTTTTGAGCGATTTTAATTTTTTTCTAACACTCTGTCATCTATTTCGATATCTATCATTTTGTCATTTGAGCGACAGTCTAGAGAAGGAACTGCAGTGCAGTCTTCCTCTGTGAAACAGCTTTGGAAAAAGACTTTTAGTATTTCGGCCTTTAGTCTATCATCCTCTGTTTCAGTACCATTTTGGTCACAGAGTGTCTGGACAGTTTGTTTTGATCCACCTACCGCTTTGACATAACACCAAAATTTCTTAGGATTTTCTGCCAAGTCAGTGCATGGAGCTTTACTTTCGAAATCATTGAACACCTCTCGCATAGCCCTCCTCACACTACATTCCGCTTCGTGTAATTTTTGTTTGTCTGCAAGGCTTTGACTATGTTATTTTTGCTGCGAATTCCCCTTTGCTGTGAAGTTCCCTTTGCTTCCGCAGCAGTTTTCTAACTCGGTTGTTGTACCACGGTGGCTCTTTTCCATCTCTTACGATCTTGCTTGGCACATACTCATCTAATGCATATTATACGATGGTTTTGAACTTTGTCCACTGATCCTCAACACTATCTGCACTTGAGAAAAAACTTTTGTGTTGAGCTGTCAAGTGCTCTGAAATCTGTTTTTGTCGCTTTTGCTAAAGATCTTCCTTCCTTTTTTAATATTTCTATTTACGGCTGAAATCATCGATGCTGTAACCCGTTTATGATCGCTGATTCCCTGTTCTGCGTTAACTGTTTCAAATAGTTCTGGTCTGTTTGTCACCAGAAGGTCCCTCCAGGAATTCCAATTTGAGTTCACGAAGCATCTCCATAATAATTGATTGTTGATCGATCCTAACGGTAACTAATCTAGCTGCATGCCTCTCAATTCATTCTATATCTTCCTTTAATCATACATGTTGCAGTCACAAACACTCGAGCAGTACTCAAGAATGGGCCGTACACGTGTTCTAAATGCGGTTTCCTGTATAGATGTGCTACACATTCCTAGGCAGCGAACCAAAGTCGACCATTCGCCTTATCTGCAGCTGTCCTTATGTGCTTATTCCATTTCATGTCTCTTTGCTGTGCAACGTCTAGATCTTTGATCAACATGACTGTGTGAAGAGGCACGCTACTAAACTGTATTCGAACATTATGAGATTGTTTTCCCTACTCATTTGTATTAACTTGCATTTTCTACATTTGGAGCAAGCTGCTGTTCATTACACCAAATAGAAAGTCTGTTTAAGTCATCCTGTATCGTCCTGCACCCGCTCAACGGTGACGCTTTTCCATACACTACAGTAAACAAATGCAGATTGCCACTCACTGAATCCGCCAGATCGTTTATGTTTATAGATAATAAAAAAATTCAAATGTATGTAAATTCATAAGGGACTAAATTGCTAAGGTCATCGGTCCCTAGACTTCCACTGTATTGAAACTATCTGAAAATAGCTTATGCTGAGAACAACACACACATCCATGCTCGAAGGAGGACTCGCAATCCGTGACATTGTGCCTCAAACCGCGCGGACACTCTGCGAAAAAAAAAGATTGTCCTATCACACTTTCGTGGGGTATTCCAGACGATATCCTTTCTCTGATGAAAACTCGCCCTCGAGGACGACGTATGTGGGTTTATTACTTAAATGTTTTCGAGCCACTCTCCTGCCAAGGAACCTATCCCATCTGGTCGGACCTGCATCAACACTCTGCAGTACGGAACAGTGTCGAACGCTTTAAGGGAAAACTATGAATATGGAATCTTACTGTTGCCCTGCATCTGTTGTTTGCAGGATATCATGTGAGAAAAGGACAACCTCAGTTTCGCACGAGCGATAATTTCTAAATCCGTGCTGATATGTGGACAGAAGTTTTTCCGTCTCAAGGAAATATATTATATTTGCAGTCAGACTTCCGAACAACATGGAACTAACATGCATCGAGATTAGAAAATAGTGCATTGACAACGGCTAGGCACTAGCAGAAATCTGGATCTGCGTAATAAAACCTGCAAAAAAAAAAAAAGGACGACTGATTGCTACGCTCTATAATTTATAAATCACATAACAGTCGCAGAGTGCACCCGCTTTCCCAATGGAAGGTAACCTGATGAAGACTACAGTTATTTAACGGGCCGATTCCTCAGCTGATGATTATTTGCATATTTTGTAAAAATGTATGTAACTTGTTTTCTTCTTAGTGCGTGTTTGCGCCGCCGACGTTTAGTTGCTGTACCGGTTCTCAGCAGCGACGAGGTACAGATGACATCAGCGGCGCCTGCTAACCCGTCGCTGCCCACCTTTAACAATGGCATCTATTCTTTAAGTCGTCCGCCACTGTCGTCTCAAGCCCTCATCTTCTACGTGGTCAGTGGCAGCGACGTCCATAAGACCCCATGCATATCAGTCTACAGCTACAGCTACATCTATACTCCGCAAGCCGTATGAAGATGTGTAGCGGCGATTATTTGGTGTAGCACTGTTTCCTGTTCAAAATGCGAAATGAGCACGGGAAGATGATGACGTGTGTTTTGTGGGGCGCTCAACTTTGCTCAGTCCAATTTCGCCACTTTCATGAATGATTATGAAATGATAAGGACAATACAAACACCCAGTCATCTCGAGGCAGGTGAAAATCCCTTACCCCGCCGGGAATCGAACCCGAGGCCCTGTACTCGGGAAGCGAGAACGCGACAGCGAGCTGCGGACGAACACGGGAAGAATGAGTGGCGATAAGCCTGCGTATGAGCTTCAAATTTTTGATATTATCTTCCTGGTCTTCTCGGGAGATGCGTGTAGGAGGAAGCTGCTGACTGTTCCAGGAACGCACACGCTCTGAATTTCAGTACTGGGCCTTACAGTGGCGCACAACGCCTCTCTGTTAACGTACGTCACTAGAGGTTGAATAGAACTTTCATGACTCTTTCACGCTTACAAAGGGAGACCTGACGGGTTCTTCTTTGTACCTTCTCTGCTTCCTCTTCAATCCTACCTGCTAAAGTCTCAGCTGAGCAGCAATATTCGCCTATAAGTCGAACGAGGGTTTTATAAGCTATGTTCTTCGAGAGTGGATTGTGCTTCCTGAGGATTCTTACGTCGATGTATTTTTGAAATTTTTATTGTTTATCACCATTACCTGTGTTGAACATTTTGTTCATCATCAGATTATTTCCTTACAATGTTCGACCGTAGAATGTTTGCAGTGCCATTACGTACTACAGTGAAAAACAATTGTGATTTGAGATATATTCGCAATGGAAATGTAAATCGAGCATAAACTCAAGTTGAAAACAAACTGACAAATCTATGGCTCATATACTTACGACTAAAATGTTCTCGTTATTTCCGAACTGTTACATATTCTATGTAGCGCAAAACATCAGATACTGACAAATAAGCTTCTTGCAGTGAATCTGAGTTTAGCATCAGTCATTCCTACAAATATCTGTATATGTTACTTTCACAGTAAATCAAACCGTACGAGTACTTCCAGACATTGATAAGGAATGTGACTACCTCCAGTGATTGTTTGTAACTTAGAAAATGTAACAGACCTTCTAAGGAGACTGCCTACACTACGCTTGTCCGTCCTCTTTTAGAATAATGCTGCGCGGTGTGGGATCCTTACCAGATAGGACTGACAGAGTACATCGAAAAAGTTCAAAAAAGGCAGCACGTTTTATGTTATCGCGAAATATGGGAGAGAGTGTCACAGAAATGATACACGATGTAGGCTGGAAATCATTAAAAGAAAGGCGTTTTTCGTTGCGACGGAATCTTCTCACGAAATTCCAATCACCAACTTTCTCTTCCGAATGCGAAAATATTTTGTTGACACCGACTTACATAGGGTGGAACGACCACCACGATAAAATAACGGAAATCAGAGCTCCTACGGAAAGATATAGGTGTTCATTCCTTACGCGCGCCATACGAGATTGGAATATTAGGGAATTGTGAAGGTGGTTCAATGAATCCTCTGCCAGGCACTTAAATGTGATTTGCAGAGTATCCATGTAGATGTAGATTTAGACGAACCATGTAGTGACACAGTAACGGCTCTTTCCGAATTTTTATTCAAAAATGGTTCAAGTGGCTCTGAGCACTATGGCACTTAACATCTTAGGTCATCAGTCCTCTAGAACTTAGAACTACTTAAACCTAACTAACCTAAGGACATCACACACATCCATGCCCGAGACAGGATTCGAACCTGCGACCGTAGCGGTTACGCAGTTCCAGACTGAAGCGCCTAAAACCGCTCGGCCACAATGGCCGGCGTGTTTTTATTTGCAGCAAGTTATATTTATTTTATATTGCAGCTCGAGGAAATTCTAACGTTATCAATTAAATAATTTATGTATACTCTGAACAGTAATATCCTGTAACATTCCTCTGGGCTACTCCTGAAGCTCCCTAAACGTCCAAAGATTTCTGTGCTTTAAGAGCGACATGCTGTGTTCTATTTGCTGAGAATTCTTCAGTACAGTCGTAATACCGGTCTGATATTCCGAAGCTCTTATTTTTTTCATTGGGCGAGAATGTGGATCTGTAGCGAACGTCTCCTGGAAGTCATGGAACAGTGCAGCAAGTTGGTCGGTATCAACTGCCTTTAGATCGTTTTTAACGGAATCCATGGTGATTTCTACAGAAGTTTTCGACCCATGTACGAGATTATAAAACATGTTATAACTCTACAACACATTGTATTGTATGCCTCTGTTTGACAGCTCTTCTCGAAAATGGAAGTGACTTGCGCAGTTTTTTCCGTATGTTGAAACGTCTCGTTCCCTTAGCGGCCTACACTATACTGTTAGCAGAGCAGTAAGTTCTTTCGCATATCCTATGGAGAATCGTATAGGTGCCCCAACAATCGACGTTGCTTTAGCACGTCAGTATGCGTACTATCGACCTTCATTTCTGGTCGCAGGGTCCGTACTTTGGTACCGCCATTATCTTTTATCTTGGGCTAATAGAATCTTCTTCCTATGAGCGTCGTCACTTACGGGTTTCCTTTTACTGCAGCTGTGGTTACTGCTGCTGCTATCTACTCCTGACGTCAGTCAGTTATTGATTGCCAAAAGCGAGCACCAGTTAATTTGAAATCGCCGATAATCGATTGATAACACAATATTAGTAATTACGGACATGTCACTTACAGTCAGTTTAATTTCTTGACTCATAACGCGGCTGAAGTACAAAGTCATGGCATACGTCCTAATGTCGTGTCGGACCTCATTTTGCCCGGCGCAGTGCAGAAGCTCGACGTGGCACCGATTCGACAAGTCGTTGGAAGTCTCTTCTAGAAATATTGAGCCATGCTGCTTCTATAGCTGTCCTTAACTACGAAAGTGCTGCCGGTGCAGGATTTTTTGCACAAACTGGACTCTCGATTATGTCGCGTAAACATTCGATGGGATTCATGTCGAGCGATCTGAGTGGCCAATTGTCGAGAATCTTCTTCAAACCAGTCGCGAGCATCTATGGCCCGGCGAAATCGCGCATTGTCATCCATAAAAATGCCATCGTTGTTTGGGAACATGTAGTCCGTGAATGACTGCAAATGGGCTCCAACTTGCCGAGCATACAGAGGACCCAGTAGATTCCATGTAGATACAGCCAACACCATTATGGAGACACCATCAGCTTGCACAGTGTCTTGTTGACAACTTAGGTCGACGGCTTCGTGGGGTCTACACCACACTCGAATGCTACCATCAGCGCTTACCAACTGACGTCAGGACTCATCTGACAAGGCAACGGTTTTCCAGTCACCTAGAGTCCAACAGATATGATCACGAGTCCAGGAGGGACGCTGCAGGTGATGTCGTGCTGTTAGCAAAGCCACCGGCGTCTGTTGCCTGCTGTCACAGCCCAATAAGGTAACTTGCCAGTGAACAGCTGGAAAAACACCAAGAATTGTCATAAACTTTATGAGGGTCTAACTACATAATGTGAACTCTGAATACAAAGAAATGTTATGGAAATGAAAGTGTTTTAAGAATTAAGATTTTGGTATAAGAATAATCAGAATAGCTTTGATATAAACTTTGTTATGGAAACATTTATGTCGGTCAGTAATTTAAAATTTTTCCTGCCAGTCTATGTTTGAAGTCTATAGACTTATTAACTACTTTTCTTAGATGGGTAAAACTTTGTGCACACATTTATAACATTGTTATCTATAAAGTAGAATACAATCAAATGATTTCAACCAATAGTTTTTATACTATAAATTAGACAGTCAAAATTAATGTAATTTTTTTAATTAATAAGGGTATATTTTTCCTCCTGGTAATAGTAAGCTGGTGTTTGTAGTCTAATTTTCTTCAAATTGTGTGTTCCTCATCTTCTCTCTTCCTTTTCTTGCTCTTCTTTGCTTTTCTGGCCTCTATAGTTGCCTCAAGAACCCATTTTTCGTCTTCGGCTGCTCTCAAGGAATTAATTGCCACCAGTGCTTGTTTGATATTGAAACCAGGAGTTAGTCCCAACAACCCTAACTGCCCTATCATTAAAGTAAATAACTGCATCTAATACACCTAATCTCATGGTACTGAACCCAACAAACACAGTTTTAGGCAGGCGTTCCCATATCACATAGTTGAAGCATTCCCATAAAAGCACCGTGACAATATTTTAATGTCACTTAGGTCCCTGTATATGGGCTTAATTGCTTCCAATACCTCAAATGGCAGGGAGTGATTGTGTGCATAAGTCTCACCATTTGCTATTGTTTTTCTCCACCACTGTCGCAGAGAGCATGCTGTGGATGGTCATTCCTAGAAGCTTTATAGAAAAAGGTAGTCCATACTGCTTTCTTCATGGCCTCAATATTGTCTCGATTCCTTCTGATGGCTAAATCGTAATAGAGCTGCAGTTGTCCAACTCTCCCTTAGTAAGACGACCCCATCCACGAATTGGTTTGCCATCACTGAGCTTTACCCCCTTCATATCTTTTATTAGCTTACTTAAACGTGTGCCCATCCTCTTTTGGACATGACTTTTCAGTTTTTACAGTTCTTCCATAAGGCATATTTTCCAACACATTTGCAAACCCTTTGGAGTCTCCGTCTTCAAGGTAT
Source organism: Schistocerca gregaria (assembly GCF_023897955.1). Taxonomy (NCBI): domain Eukaryota; kingdom Metazoa; phylum Arthropoda; class Insecta; order Orthoptera; family Acrididae; genus Schistocerca; species Schistocerca gregaria. The sequence continues at coordinate 728,445,077 of NC_064931.1, forward strand.
TTCACAAACTGACATATATTTAAATTTATTTTTAAAGACATTCCCGATGCCTGAATCGATTCATTTAACTACCGATTTGTTCACAGAGCTATAAATATTGATTTAAGACGGAAAAAATTGAATTTTTGAAGCAGATTCACTAGCAAGTGGCCTTACGCCAAATTCCGTGGCACTGCCCTAACGGATACGTTCGTCGCACGTCCCATATTGATTTCTGCGGTTATTTCACACAGTACTGCTTGTCTGTTAGCACTGACAACTTTACGCAAACACCGCTGCTCTCGGTCGTTGAGTGAAGGTCGTCTGCCACTGCGTTGTCCGTGGTGAGAGGTAATGCCTGAAATGTGGTATTCTCGGGACACTCTTGACACCGTTGATCTCCTAACGATTTCAGAAATCGAACGTCCCATCCGTCAAGCTCCAACTATCGTTCCGAGTTCAAAGTGTGTTAGTTTCCTTCGTGCGTCCATAATCGCGTCGGAAGCCTTTTCACATGAATCACCTGATAACAAATGACATCTCAACCAATATACTGCACTTTTATACCTTGTGTACACTACATTACCGCCATTTGTACAAGTGCATATCCCTATCCCATTACTTCTTTTTTCGCCTCATTATAAGTATAAGCCATTGGATATGACCATAGAATTTACTTCCCTGGTTTTGCGACGCAACAATTGTTCTCCCGTTCTCGTTATAAAGAAATATTCCGCTTTACCCAACCCATCGACGTTCCAGACTGCAAGGCTGACAACAAATTATGTGTGATAAGACGTATTTCTGTTATTTTATTTGCTGTTTCTACGAACTCAGTGTACTAACTAGTATTTTAATCTACCTCGATATGACCGCATCTGGAAGACACATTGTATGGTGTGTGGTCCTCGAAGCATACTTGATTTATCGTCATATCCATGTGAGTCTGCATTCTTTATTGTTTTGGAAGCCAATTCTGCTTCCTTCTTGCTTGTTTAATGTTGACGCATTACATATCATTGTCCCGGAACTTCAGATTTTGAAAGTTTTGCAAATTCACCTGTAGCAATAAAACTTCGTTTTAACTTGCCAGTCATTGACATATTCCATATTTGTACAAGTCTGATGGATCAGTATCAGTTTCATCCTCCCATACAAGGAGTGTAACATGTGGAGCATCTCCTTATGCCGTGAGACTTCATTCGCAATTGACGAAATCGTTTTAATTTTGTTTTGAGTGCTGCCTATCACCATCGTGTAATGCATTGTCTTAGTCTGCCCGATGACATTATATACAATTTTTATACAAACTGTAACAACTTTCTATAGCGGGACTGAGACTTTCATTCACACTTTGATACAGATCTCGTTCTCTTCTGTGTGATTCCGTGGCACTGCCCTAACGGATACGTTAGGCACTTCTTAAGCCGAACACTTGTTTAGGCTACTACTTCTTTGCTTGCAATTTCATAATGGATTAGTGCTGTAAAAGAGGGTGATGGAGGTTTATAGATAAGTATCATATTGGTCATTCATGTTACCTTTGCACAGACTTCTTGTCAAGTGGGCCTTTAGAGACTGTATTTAAATGTCTACATTCCAAATGGAACTCTATCTCTAAATATTTGTTTTATCGCCACGGTACACACCTTTGTCTTGATTAATTGCAGTATGATTTGGTACGCCATTACTAATTTCTCTCCTCAGAGAGAAATCTATGAAGATATTATTTATGGTTATGCCACTGTCTCTCTTCCCTGTTCGAATGAACACTGTCTCTACTAGTTTATAAGAATCAGGTTGGTCTCTTAACATCATTTTCCATGGAGTATTAGTCGAAAATTATTACTGAAATTGTAACACTAAATTTATTTGATGTTTTTCTTATAGAATGAGTTTAGCACAATGTCGAGTGTCATCTCCGCGCGTATGTTATGTGTATGCGTGCGATCTCGTGCGCCCAAAACTAAATACATTTTTGACCTCTGTTTTTACGTCAGCAGGTATGATTATCTCTCCCTGCTCCTCTTATCAGTCAATTCCTACTACACGTCCTGCAGCTGCAGGAAATGGCTTCGCTAAATTCCTCACGAGAGCTAGACAGGAGTGTTTGAGTTTATTAGAAAATAACTCAGAAATATTGTCCTGAACAGATCTCCAGTTAATATATATGAATCGCTGATTGCAAAACCCTCTAAGTCCACTTTTGGTGATAAATGTCGGGGACGACACCCTGCCTATCTAACCTATGTTAATTTAGGCAAGTATTTGACTAATTTCTGAAAAAACTATTTGATTCAGTACCTTGATATTTTACTGTATGTTACATGAAGCTAATAGAGTCACCTGTACTAAAATCTACTTTATCCATTTTGTAGTTTTTAAGAAATACTTTTTTTAAACTTATTAACAAAAAATGTTAAGTTTTTTCTGCAGAAAATTGGGGAATGTTAATGAATTTAGTACCAGAGGTGGCTTTTTGTGTTATGCAGACTCTCTGAAAATTTCATTCATTTATCTATGATAGTTGCTGATATAATGGGACTATGTACTGAAAATTTTAGTTTGTAGGAAATTGACTTTAAAGAAAAAACTTTTGAAATTTGTTACTTGCAGTTAATTAAAACTGTCCTGCTGCATATGATGACCCTTCTTTAGGCTCTAGCAGGTATTCCAGCTTCTTTTTCAACTTCCTGGATGTTTGTCTTTCTTGGACATATTAGATGCAGACCTGTCTGCATCGGCTGTACTCATTTTATCGCAATGTTGTAGCCCAGTGATCATATTTTCATCCGGATTAATTCCCAGATTTTTCAGTACCAGACACTTTCCAATATTACCACAAGTGAATGTAATAAGAGCATCATTAACTCCTAGTTTCATTGTAAGCATGCCTACAAATACAGTTTTAGGAAGGAGGTTCCAAATGATGATGTTTAAACATTCATTTGGGTTCTGTGACTTTCCTTAGAAGGTCAGGATGAGCCAAGTCTCTGAAAATAGGTTTAATTGCTGTAATAACAGCCGTAGGAAGAGAATGTTGGTGAGAATAAGATTCTCTAGTTGCCTGATCCCTATTGTATTTGCACCACGAATTTTCTCCTGATGGACACAATCCATGACATGGCTTATCATCAGTAGAGGACTAATGGAAGAATATGGTCCAAACATCTCTCTTCATTGTCTCCAGATTTTCTTATTTTTCCTAATTGCCTGCCCATAGTACACCTGCAAGTATTCTATTTCAGTTTTAGTTAACCGACCCTGTCCGGTCAACAATTTTCCATCTTCTAATTTTTTTCCTCTCATTTCAACAGTTGGTTTTCTCAGCCTTGTTCCCAAACGTTTTTGAACATTGCCTACACGTCCTATTTTGCTAATAATGGGATCTCCATATGGCTTAGAGTTCACCACATTGTTGTATGCCTTTTTGTCACCACCGGCCAAATATTTGGTGTACCATACGCCTCTTGTTTCTACGGAGTGATGAAATATTTGTTGTACTCCATGAACTTCCATTCCACCACTTGTTCTTCTAAAATTAGCCACACAGTTATGTTCTTTATGTTCATTGACTTTACAACATTTGCAATATTTAGACATTATCGCCACATCTAACACTTTACCGGTGTCTACACTCGTGGCAGTCACGACTCCATTCAGAGAAGTATGTCCTCTTTTCTGCCAACTTCCATCAAGTGCAACTGCAATATCCGAACATCCATCATTTTCTTCCACTGCTTCCCTAGCAGCCAGCTTCATGCTTTCCTCACTGACCACACATACAGCTTTCTCTAATATTGCAGTCACTTTTTCAAATTTATTTGGTAGTTGATGTAAGTTCATCACTGAATAAAATGTTCTCCCTGCAGCCATGCCCTTTCCAATGGATCGTAAGGCATAAACTAATCTAGTATTGAATTCATAAGGGCCACTTGCAACTGGTTTTGAAGAACTCATAGATGAAATCACAGCTGAGCACTTAGTGCAAATTAAATCCAAAGCAATTACTAGGCCTTTTCTCCCACTGCCACTCTCACAAATTTTCACTCTCTGTGACTCACCACACTGTCTAAATGGTACAAATTTAGAAATTATATCTGGTAATATTCTCAAATTTATAATCATGTTTCTGCACCCCTTGTCACTTACAGTAAATTCGTCGTAACTCTCTTGAAATGGTGAGAGCTTCTTTGATGACGCACTTGTTGAAGAATTACAATTGGAAACATCGTTGCCTCTTGTACAGAAAGCATTCTAAACTTGTTCCCTCTAAATAGTCGTTTCTTGAAAATGCCTTTACGTTTCGTCATCTTCAATAAACACAACAAAACACACGTAATCAAGTACTGCAAATGTAAGGATAACAACTACTGGCAATCACACTTGAACAAAACAAACAGTGTGTTTGAAAGTGTGTTGTTTACAAACAGCAGAAACAATAGAATACCGACCGTTGCATTCCAAGGATAGCCAACACACTCGAGAGTTAAAAAAATCCCTAACGTGGAATGTAGGGGATACAAAGAACTAAAATATATGCAGAAAAGTGGATGACAGAAAAGTGGGCGTGACACATAGACACACGTGGTAGGAAAATGCTCTTTAAATGCTCGAAAAAAATTTTTTTTCAGCAAAATCCTTTTCAGAGTGCTTAAATAAAACCTTGATCTATCGAAATATAATGAAAATCGAAAATCGATTTTTTTCGGCCTGAACCACGGTGTGGTCCCCTTAAAGGCAGAAATGCATACTCTGCATGTAGGTCCGCCAGACTGTGCACAAAAGCAACCAAAGTCATCGTGTCCTGTCATGCAAACAGAGGTAGGATGTTTGAGCTGGGTGCACAAACACCCAAAGTCCAGGACTTCTGTTATTTTTCTTCTCAACTGCTGGCACTACAGTAATATGTGGTACAATTTCATAGAGGAAATTGGTATTGTTGATGTTAGTATTGTTGTGAAAATGGACGAACAGGCTTGTATCATTAGTTGTGTGAAGAAAAGAGTGAAACAGTTTTTCGAATATCGAAAAAATACTATGAAGAAAGTTAAAATTCGCGGAGAGGAAAATGTGGATTCTACAGGCAAAGCACATCCGAAAAAGGTGACTGGAGAAAACTGCATGTATCGAAGAGGCTGTTTAGTATTATTGCAGAAGACAACTCTTGATTTAACACATTTTCTGAACATGGACTGTAAGAGTGACCAGTATCTTTTCCTGCAAGGACTGATCTTATCCGGCCGCTGTGGCCGAGCGGTTCTAGGTGTTTCAGTCAGGAACTACTACGATCGCAGGTTCGAATCCTGGCTCGAGCATGGATGTGTGTGAAGTCCTTAGGTTAGTTAGGTTTAAGTAGTTCTAAGTCTAGGGGACAGATGACCTCACATTTTAAGTCCCATAGTGCTTAGAGCCATTTGAACCATTTTTTGATTGATCTTAGCTACTGATGTAAAAAGATACCGCACAAGAAATGAGAAGGTGAGCAGACGTAAAAAATCTTTTAGCTACTTTGTCCTGTTTGGAAACTGTCGGTTTGAGGTATGCAGAAAAGCTTTTCCAGTATTTATGCAATAACTAATGAGAGAATTTACAAAAAATTCGCAGATTGCTGTACATTGAGCAGACACCGAAAGATGGAAGGGGGAATGCTAGGAATGTTAATTCTATGCCACCAAGAAAATTATCAACAGTATAGATCACATTAAATCATTTTCCATCAAGGACAGTCATTATGGCAGCCGCACTAAGCACTACCTACAATGTTAGCTATCTGTGAAAAAAATATGTACGGTACCAACTTCTTATTGCTCAGTATCCTACCTCGCCAGTGAAATACAAGTACTATTATAAGGTTTTTCTTGAAAACTCCTCATTTGCTTTCGGAAGACCTAAAGTAAAAACTTGCTCCACCTGCGAAGAGTTGGCGTTAAAGACTAAGTCAGAAGGACTCAGAGCAACGTCAGAACTTGACAGTGAACGAGCGGCAGGTGAGTTGTGCTGGCTGTGTTGACTTGCAGAAGAAAAAAATGATTCATTTTAGAGCGTGCTTGCGGGCACCTGTCGCTCAAACCACCGCCGATGGGGTGAGTTCTGTTTGGTAGAGAAGTTAGGTGTATTTTGCTTTTCACCTTACTTGAGAAATCGATGCAATATTAATAGATAGATAACTAGGTTAGAAAGCGATGCTTCGTGGTGTCAGGAAACCTTCTGAAAACTGCAGTAGAAAGCACCAAGGGTACAAGAGTTTTATAGTATTGTCGACCTAATGCGGATTTTTAATGACGCACTGAGAATGTAGCAGCTTGGCGCTTTGAAGCCAGAAGTGAGAGTTTTATGACTCTCTGTTACCCTGCGGCGACAGGCCGATAGTCGTTAACGTAGAGCAGGAAGCACGAAGTCAGATGGGACAGAGCTGCAGCTGTAGATCGTAAAAATCTGTGAGCTTAGTGAAAGGCAGACCGGCAGTCCTGCATTCGAGGGCCGTACCAGGGGTCTGCCCAGTCTCTGAGAACATGCCTCTCCACTACCCACCTACCTCACGACTCCTGGCAACGCGTCAGAGATCGTCGCGTCGAGAGATTCCACAAAAGCTAAGTCAAAAAGTAATTTTGCAACTGCTGGGTGCTCTTACAAAGCTTCAGATCAGACTGACTGATGGTAGGGCGTACGTAGTTTACACGCGGTCTATGGCGCCTTGTCAAAGTTGTCGCTGCTCCCTCCGTCGGAGGTTCGAGTCCTCCCTCGGGCATGGGTGTGTGTGTTATCCTTAGCGTAAGTTAGTTAAGTTAGATTAAGTAGTGTGTAAGCTTAGGGACCGATGACCTCAGCCGTTTGGTCTCATAGGATCTTATCACAATTTCCGCGTTTCCTGGTGACGTTGAGTATAATACTGATATAGACAGAAGTAAAGACGAGATGAGCGCTATGGATGGTTTCAGTTCCGATATGCATTCCACTTGGGTTCAGAATAGGGTGTCCATTTCATTTTCATTGAGAAAGAGGACATTTAAAATAAATTAGAGAAAAACCTGGGACAATGAACAAAAAAAAAAAAACGGGACATAAATATTGTATTGACTAAATTTAGTATGTGTGCTCTCAGATTTGCTAACAGATGATCCCAAATCACGTTTTACAATTATTCTGCCACACTATCACCGTACTTTTCACTTTTATGTACTTTATCAAGAAGTACATTTTCGTTTGAAATTGTATCATAAAAGTCAGTACACGATACACCAGTAAAGTGTGTTTTGACAATGAGCAAGGCCCTCAGTGTTTCAACTTTCATTCTGTTCGCTAACAAAAACACACTTTCCACAGCAGCATTTGACCCAGGAATTGCCAGACAAAACTCCATCAAATGAATCATGTCTTTCATGTTAATGTTTTTAATTTTGAAATAAGCAAATATTTTACACCACGTTGCACTAACACTTTCTTTGTCTCCTTCTTTACTTTTTATGAAGTTCTGTGCACATGAAAATTCATCGAACAGTTCGTCTTCATCTACAGGAAAATTTGGTACAATACTTCAAAAAAAAACACAACAGTCCTGAATATCCTTCCACTGTAGCTGCTCCTTTTCAGTATTAAACCAGTCAAATGCTTTAAAAGGTGTGAGAAATGGTAAATACCATTCTTTAATATACTCAATGCAAGAGTCATATAAGATGTGAGCATAAATATGAAATTGTTCTACAGTAATTTCACCCTCTTCTTCCAGCTTTCTTTTAGTCTCATGTACAAAAGATGCGAGAAATCTTTCAGATTTTCTACATTGTAATTTGCACAATAATTTGTTTATTTCTTGATAAACTTCCACTTTTGTGATTTCTTGTTTCTCAATACATTTAATTGTTGTGGAGAAAGGTTTCTGCTGGCTAACAAGAACATGTATAAGAATAGAGACAGGGTTGTGAAAGAATTGTTTAAGGATAGCAGGACACTTATCAACGGAAATGAAATATCATTTCAAAGCAGAAAATATCTCTACAATTCCTTCCAATGCTGGTAGCAGAAATAGCCACTTTGTCTTGTTGTGCGCAAGTACAGTTTTGTATTCAGTTTCAGTAAACTTCAGAGATTCAGCCCTTACGGTGTATATGTGGAAATGCTGGTAGAATTTGTTTACAATTAATTGGCAGTCGATGGGTAGGCAATCTGAGCCAGTTTGTAAGGAATTGTGCACCACATGTGCTGGACAGCCAACACTTAACTATATTATTCACTGTGTTCTGTTGCAGTTTATAGAAAAAATTGTTTTTTCCTTTCCTCTGCTTACCACCAAACTTGGTGTTAGTGTTGTCTGCAGAAACTGCAATCACCTTTCCCTCAAGACCATATTTCGTTAAAATCTCCAGCATATAATTCTGAAGTTTCTCCCGCCAAATTAACCTATTCGAGCACATTCACCGTGATGCCATTTTCAGGGTGAAAATACCTGATAAGGAGAGGAACCAACTTCAAATCCAGATAATTCGATGTACCAATCATTGCAGAAATGAATCTAGCACTTTTCAGTTCATTTAAAACCTGCTAAGCTGCATACGGTGCAATAACATTTGAAATGATTGAATTACATTTTGTGTGTCCACATGTGAATTTAGGATTGAAAAGTTTTTTAACAAGTGCTGTAGTACAGTCCAGAGACTTAAAGCTATGGTCATGCATTGCACTGTGGTATGAAAACGTGGCTTCTTGTGCTGCCAACTGCCTATCCATTTCTGTTACTGATTTTAAGTTTACATAGTAGCCACTCACGCATTTATTTGCTCTTTTCGTTTGATCACTCATGCGATGTTTCTTCGTCTTAATGTGATTCACAATGTCAGACCTTCCACCAAGACCAATAGCAAATTTTGATCTGCATTCCGTACATTCTACAGTTTCTCCACTACCAGTGATAAAAGGAAGCTCGCTTTTTTATATTGCTGTTAAAATTACACTTTCGTTTTGGCATAATGAAACAGTGCAAAACATGAATAGTGTGGTGACGAAAGCCAGAGTGATGTAGAGTATCTCCGGACCGAAAGGACTGATTCAATGGATCGATTTAGAAGAGAAAAATCTTCGTTGTTATTTGTAACCTATAGTGCGTTTCAAATTACTTGCGATTTTTGACAGTTCGTAATATGTTTGGGGTGTACTGAAAGTCATTACACGCTTCCTAGCGTAAATAACTGCGCAGTTAATAGCAAGTCAAACAACTAGTAGCGTAAAATACTATAGCCAAGCGGAATCATAAAAAACGGGACATTTGAGCGTCCCCAAAAAAGCTTTCGGGACAGTGGGACATTTTGGTAAAAAACGGGACTGTCCCAGGAAAAACGGGACGAATTGACACCCTAGTTCAGAATGATGACAAAACCATTGCATAGTGTGAGACTGGCAGCTCAGGTGGAAATGGAACCAGTGGAACTTGAGATGAGAGATTGAGCACCTAGAGGTGCGGATGACACTCTCATAAAAACAGAATTAATAGCAAAAAGACTTTCTCTGAATGCCAGAGTCACTGGAAAAAATGCTTTGATACTGTCTTTAATAGGTTCTTTCAATGGTTTTAAATTCTAGTTGAAAAAGGAAAATGACAATGAGTTCAATAGTGTAAATTCCACTACGAAAAATGAAATTAATATGGTGAATGCCAGAGTCACTGGGAAAAATGCTTTGATACTGTCTTTAATAGGTTCTTTCAATGGTTTTAAATTCTAGTTGAAAAAGGAAAATGACAATGAGTTCAATAGTGTAAATTCCACTACGAAAAATGAAATTAATATGGTGAATTCAGATCCAAAATCTGAGGTTAATAGTGCACGAACATATGTTGCGACAGACATTTCTGACTTGTGATCAGAAGCGAACAGGGCATTGAAAACCAGTTTGTCCAGTGCGAAGAACGAGTGGGTGAACATGTCAATTCCAAGGAGGAGGAGGAGATTAGTGTTTAACGTCCCGTCGACAACGAGGTCATTAGAGACGGAGCGCAAGCTCGGGTGTGGGAAGGATGGGGAAGGAAGTCGGCCGTGCCCTTTCAAAGGACCCATCCCGGCATTTGCCTGCAGTGATCTAGGGAAATCACGGAAAACCTAAATCAGGATGGCCGGACGCGGGATTGAACCGTCGTCCTCCCGAATGCGAGTCCAGTGTGTCAATTCCAAATTGAACGGTATTACTTCTAATAATGAGTCGGAACTTTGTGCACTGTGTACACCTTATGCAACAGGCGCACAAGGCTGTGAGCTAAAACTCAAGAAAAAATTGAATGCAGATGAAAATGCCTATCTCATCTTCGCTTAACAGACAGGGGTGGAGCAAGCTCCACACGAGAAAGCAGCGTGTAAAGAGTTATCTAGTACAAGTGCTAATATTATGCAAGAGCAGTGCACTAATTTAAGTAACCATGTAGACGAGACGAATCGCACACTTCACGCTAAGTGGAAAACATGCACGCCGTTCCGAAGTGTGCAGCTGTTGTATAATACTGTTGATGAGAGATTGGTTAACACTGACCAAGGAACTCAGTAGTTGTCACAGTGGATGATACAGTATCGCCAGTTGCCTAATTAGGAGGAGCCTTTATTATATGACGTAAGTTCAGTTATTTTGATCCGCAAGAGACTGTGCACCCGAAATTGTTTATACAAGAGTTTATGAGTGTCTTCCGGTCTCTTGGATAGTGCATGGACAGATTTCTTTCACAGTGAGATATCTTCAAGGATTTCATACATGCACGTATATTAAAAACTCTATGACAGATTTCTGCATGAATATTGATCCACAGAAATTCAACAGGAATTATTAGTTCATTTTTTGAATGGTGAAAGTTATCAGTCTAACCGTGGCACAATGAAAGGTTTTTCTAAGTGCTGATGGAAGAGTATGAAACACGTCGCCACTTGGAATGGACACAAAGGTCGTTGCCGCTGGTATCCAGAGAATGTTGCTTTTTCACATCTGCCGAGAGCTAACTGCAACACCTGGGGATAATTACGACAGCTATGTCTGAATTTTGGAACAGGTAGAACGTTTGCATGTACGTAATGGGAGAAGTAAGAACCATCAATCAACAAACGCAAGATGACAGTTGGCCTGTACATATAATGTGCAGCTGAAGTAGGCAGCCAAACACTGAAGATGCGCAACGTAATGGGAGCCATTCTGTAAGTCAGAATATGGAAACCAGTTAAATCAGTTACTATATTGGTATAGGATAGAATAAAGGCAACGGGTTCTGAGGTCTCAAGGTACGTTTTAAGTTTAATAGATGAAGGAAAAGATTTTCAGACACAGGAAAAAAAGTGCAAAATGGCGATACGACGTCTAACTTTGAAGGGTATACGTGGGCGGATAACAGTAATAGTGACCCAAATCCTGCCCAGAGTGACCCTAACAACCATGACATTTTCAACAAAATAAAAGAGCGTGATGTGTTCGGTATTGCACTGCTATTTAAAAAATGGAAATCAAACACAGTAGGGCAGTAGGTAAATTGTAGAACATTTATTTGACAGATATGGGATATCTGGGCTCTGAAAAATAACTTTGAACAAGATGTACCCAAGAATGCATCCATGAGACGTAGTTGGAACTTAACATGGCAGAACAACTGAAACGGAGAGTACTGCCGCATGAAACAGAGAGCATACACAGACTCATATTCGATGAGAAGCGCGAATTCAAATAGCTTTTAAGGCTAGATGATAAGGTTACTTATGTTTTAGATGAACACGAGGAGTGCTGTGAGGCACATAGCCTATGTAACTTGTTGCTTCAAGACAAGCTACTTAGCTATTTCCATTGTTTATCCTTGATGAGAGGGCAAAATGCAAATTCTTCCTGTAGTAAAGATTTTGATCATAGAAGATTTGTTGCATGAAGATGACTGTATGCCAACTATAAGTAATATCAGTCGTATTGTATATGCACAAATAGGCAGTGTTGATTCCGAAATCTTGATAGAAAGTAGTTTGGAAATCTCTGTGGTGGTGCAAGAGTAGTTTGACGCTTTTCCAAGTATAGCTAAAATGCCAGTGCCTGGTGAAAAAATTTTTCTGGTGCCCGGTAAACTGTCTAGAGGTATTAAGCATGAACTGCTGCTGCCTTTGAAATTTAATTACAGTGATATGGAATGCCAGTTCTTAATTATTCCTCATCTTATTCTTAATATGAAAGAGGATGTTGATTTTCTGAATTATTATTCCACTGAGCTTGAGTTTGAGGAATTCTAGCTTAAGTTACATGTGGGTGAAACACACTTTGTAATGCCTTTTGTAAAATGTATAGATCAGAATTTTGGTACCTGAGAAGTTCATTACACTGAAAAGCTTGAGAGACAACAAAAGATAAGAGTGATTAAATATCATGGGCTTAGAGTTGAGCGAAAAGCCTGTCGAGTGAAGATATGCAATTATCAGCTGACGAGCAAAAACAAATTAGGGCTGACATGGGTGAAAGAATTCACACTACGGATATTTTGTCAGAGTCATAAAAAGTGACTTTAAAGGAAATGCTCCCGCATAATAGTAAAGTGTTTTAGGACTCACACAGAGTAGTCAAAAACTTTGAGTGTGGCTTGACAATTAAGTCACATGGCAAGTTTGCAACAAACACGTATCTGGTACCTTTTGCACTAAGAGATGCTGTACAGTAGGAAATAAGTAGGGTTACAGAACAGACAATGATTGAGCATCCTTGAGGTGAGTATATAAATCCTTTTTTTTGTCATTCCAAAATGAGACAGTAGTGTATGTCTGCTTCTCAATGCCCAAAAACTTAACGAGTTTGTGGAAACAAAAAATGACAGATCAGTTTCGACTGACGACTTATGCAAAGGTTTCATCGAGCAAAATTCTTGACATCACTGGATGTCACTTGTGGATACTGGAACCGATGGCTACCTCCAAGCTTTCTTGCATGACGGGTTGTGTTACCAGTTCTGTATTGCACCTTTCGGTTTGAATATATCCATTTGCGCAACCGTTAGGGCAATGCATCGGCTACTGGGACCCGATTTGGTGGATCAGTTGGTGGCTTGCGTCATCGATATACTTCTGTTGACATCTACTTGGTTAGAGCACTGAAGTGTTGGAACTAGATATGCAGGAAGGTGGCATGAAATTAAAGATTGGTAAGAATGAACTGATCAGGAGTGAGATTAAATTCTTGGTACACACCGTTAGTGTGAAGGGTATTGTTCTTGAGGTGGTGATGATGATTTGGTTTGTGGGGCGCTCAACTGCGCGATCATCAGCGCCTGTACAGTCCAGTTTTTACACAGTCCGATCGAGCTACTGTCACGAATGATGATGATGATGATGATGGTGATGAAATGATGAGGTCAACACAAACATCCAGTCCCCGGGCAGAGTTCCTGAGGTAAATACGTTGAAGGCTGTAGAGGAGTTTCCTAGACCGAAGAATAAAAGGCAGTTGAGTGTAATGGCCGGCCACTGTGGTAGAGCGGTTTTAGGCGCTTCAGTCCGGAACCGCACTGCTCCTACGGTCGCAGGTTCGAATCCTGCCTCGGGCATGGATATGTGTGATGTCCTTAGGTTAGTTAGGTTTAAGAAGTTCTATGTCTAGGGGACTGATTACCTCAGATGTTAAGTCCCATAGTGCTTAGAACCATTTGAACCATTTCTTGAGTGTAATGTTTAGGTTGTTTGATTTCTACAGCAAGTTTCTGTCATTGCAATCTTTTAATAATCCATGCTGGAATCAACTCCTAACGAAGATTGGCATATGCTCATGGACAGGGGTATGCGAAACTACTTTCCAACAACTCAGGACGGAATTAGTCCTGAGTATGATCTGTATCACCCAGTATCATACAGTAGAGTTAACAGATCATAAAGCATTCAGTTTCATGAAGAGATGCTGATTAAGACATTCTAGGTTGGCCCAATGCTCTATGGAATTACAGGAGTTCGACTTTCAGATACGTCATGTGAAAGGTCGATAAAATAACATCATAGATGCGCTCTCACGATCGCCTGCCGACAGACAACCGAAAGGGTTGGTGTCATCTTATGATGGCCTGTAGTTATTTTACTTGAAACGAACACGGACTGAAGGCGCAATTCGGCGGATATGTAGAGAAATATGCAGGGAACAGAACTGGAACCAACAAGTAAGGTATGTTAAGCTCTTAGGCAAATCCTGGGCCGTGTGCAGAATAGGTGAATGAAGAGTGAAGATGCAACAGTGGTCAGCTGTGGAGGACTGAAACACCCCCTCCCCCAATTCTTTTTCTCTCGGCAGGTCTTACCCCTAAAGGATGAGGAAAGGCTGAAGAGCCCATGGCCATCGCCAACCACCCCTAATTCACCGACCATCGAAATCGACTGTACATATTTTATGAGTGATTTTTGAGTGCAAGAGGAGGTTAAAAGTGCCACATCTGGTGAAGACAGGAAAATAAAGTATTGGTGTTCAATTTACTAGTGTTCATTACAATTTGTGCGTTCTATTTGTTTGGTTTTAATTTTCTGGTGCTTAAAACTTTTGCATGCTATTTTCTGTATGAATAGAAGTAGGCGAGCGTTATTTAATATGCCAAAAGGATCCTGAATAATTCAGATTTAGTGACAAGATTTTCCGGAACAGTTGGTATAGCTGTTTGCCTGGGATAGCGGCTAATCTTAAAGAGACAGCCGTAGAAATCAAGAGGAAACATCTTGAATTTGTAACTGCACAAGGAAAAATAATAGTGTAAAATCCGTTATTGTTTGAAGAATTTCTTTGAGAGTAAGGAACGGTGATCATTCAATAGACGTAAGCGGAAAGTAGTTAGGGGTTTATTGATTTTCAAAACTATATACGCCAGTCAGCTTTGGAGGTAATGAAAGTACTTTAATTACAGATGTTATGAAAAGTGATGTATTTGACGTTCCAGGCAAAGCAAAGATTGTAGGAGTAACGTCCGATTGTTTGAGGCAGTATGCGATGACGTTTGCCTGGGTGCAGACCATGCTGGAGGCAGTCCAATCTCATTAGCACAGTTTATCTGATGTTGCGAGGGTAAAACCATCTACAGTTTCGTAAGGGTAACTTTGGTGATTCCTCAGGATTAACGGCTCCCATTAAGACTCCTTGAAGCATGATACACAGAATC
The DNA here is from genome assembly GCF_023897955.1 of Schistocerca gregaria. Classification (NCBI taxonomy): domain Eukaryota; kingdom Metazoa; phylum Arthropoda; class Insecta; order Orthoptera; family Acrididae; genus Schistocerca; species Schistocerca gregaria. Next base: position 728,460,174 of record NC_064931.1, read on the forward strand.
TTTGATTTTGAATGTGATACTTATATACACCAGCTTCCTTGCAGGGCCTCAGCAGTATAGTCTGTTTTTACCAAAATCTTTGGGCATGTATTCTCTGGCCAACCAACCTCAGTAATGGACTTTAAGGGTACTGAGACAGTCTGCATTGATGTTAGATTTCACCTGCCCTATTCCCCCTCCTCCCTATAACGTCATAAGACGTTGTCAGGTTTTCACCCTCCCAATTCCAACATACCCCTGACATAAGCCAATCGCCACATTTATAAAGTGATAGGTAATCCAAAAGTTGAGGGGAAATTCAAAATAGACCAATTGTGCTACAGGGCTTTCCCCTTACCCTTTAACGTCACAGCTAGGAACCTAATTGTCGAAGGTGTAAAATGGCTGGATATTCAATAATGCAAGTTGGAAAATTTTCCTGTTGATGTGAAATCCTAAAATCCAAAATGGTGACCTGGGCATATCACAATCCAAGATGACGACCTGGGCATATTTTCCTAAATAGAGAATCCAATATGGCGGACCTGGGAATACTGGGACAATCTGCATGGTTACACGTCACTTGTGCTAAGTTTAAAACTGTGGGAAATTCCAGTGGTCTAGTTTAAAATATCTAAAACAATTTCCCCTGCCCGTCTGACATGACAGCTCACCCATACACCTTGTATGATTATTACCCTAAGTTTAGAATTGACTTGTCTTAATTTTAAAGTCCACTTGTGCCGCTACCACCCCCACTGGCATAGGATGGGAGCAGCTGAGTGTTTTTTAAACCAAAATGTGGGAAAGCCACTTCACACATCCCAAAGTTTGTGTACCGCGTGCTACCGCCAATTTGCTGTCCTGGCTTTCCATACTAAAAAAGCAGACCAGGGCCACTGCTCCACCAGTTGCCTCACCACGACATTTCACTGTGATAATCTCGAAGGACCGGGATCATGTGCTGAGAGCATCTCACCCACCATTCAACTGGTTATGGTGCTGAGTTGCAACACCAAGTCCACCAATACAGCCGCCACCGTAGCCTACACAGACCGAGTCTCAAGTTTAGAACCAAAGACCCAGCATGTGCTGGGTTTAAAAGGTCCAATAGCGCATGCATACAGCCTGCAGGGAAATTCAGAAAATATAGAAACACATTCATCCTCGTGGAGCAACGCTTGTGCAGTGCTTTGTGAGCCACAGAAAAGGATTTAGGTTCTATATTTATAAGACTCATCATTAAAAATGTAAGTGTGGGATAGATGGCAGGTATTAGAATCTAGTAACATGCCTTGGTCATAGCCAAGCCGCAGATTTCCCAAACTCGTCGATCCTACATGTACCCATCATGAATGAAGCACATTCAACAGTCAAACATGCTTATTCGAAATGGCAAGTAAAATTGTAGCCCTCAAATACATTGTGAATATATATGATGAAAAAATATCTACATTTCACGATAGTAGTGGTCTTTAACCTAGGTGTATATAACATTCTACAAGAAAAAACAGTCGGCAGTGTCAGGCAAAGGACTTAGTGCCATCTAGAGAAGAAATGTTGAACATAGTGATCCAGTTGCATACATTAGCAAATGGACTGTTGTGCTCCCTGTGTTCCAGGAGATAGTGCCATCCTTCATAAACACAATATGGTTACATGAGTCACACATTCCAGCCGAACACAGCCTCATGCCTAATGGCACACTCTGCCAGCTAAGATTGTAGGGTAGCCATGGCATGTGACGTAGTGACAGGACTCCAACGCAACTTATTTGCAAACTGTTTTCATGCTTGTAAGCGATTGGTGCGGCGATGTACACTCCTGGAAATGGAAAAAAGAACACATTGACACCGGTGTGTCAGACCCACCATACTTGCTCCGGACACTGCGAGAGGGCTGTACAAGCAATGATCACACGCACGGCACAGCGGACACACCAGGAACCGCGGTCTTGGCCGTCGAATGGCGCTAGCTGCGCAGCATTTGTGCACCGCCGCAGTCAGTGTCAGCCAGTTTGCCGTGGCATACGGAGCTCCATCGCAGTCTTTCACACTGGTAGCATGCCGCGACAGCGTGGACGTGAACCGTATGTGCAGTTGACGGACTTTGAGCGAGGGCGTATAGTGGGCATGCGGGAGGCCGGGTGGACGTACCGCCGAATTGCTCAACACGTGGGGCGTGAGGTCTCCACAGTACATCGATGTTGTCGCCAGTGGTCGGCGGAAGGTGCACGTGCCCGTCGACCTGGGACCGGACCGCAGCGATGCACAGATGCACGCCAAGACCGTAGGATCCTACGCAGTGCCGTAGGGGACCGCACCGCCACTTCCCAGCAAATTAGGGACACTGTTGCTCATGGGGTATCGGCGAGGACCATTCGCTACCGTCTCCATGAAGCTGGGCTACGGTCCCGCACACCGTTAGGCCGTCTTCCGCTCACGCCCCGACATCGTGCAGCCCGCCTCCAGTGGTGTCGCGACAGGCGTGAATGGAGGGACGAATGGAGACGTGTCGTCTTCAGCGATGAGAGTCGCTTCTGCCTTGGTGCCAATGATGGTCGTATGCGTGTTTGGCGCCGTGCAGGTGAGCGCCACAATCAGGACTGCATACGACCGAGGCACACAGGGCCAACACCCGGCATCATGGTGTGGGGAGCGATCTCCTACACTGGCCGTACACCTCTGGTGATCGTCGAGGGGACACTGAATAGTGCACGGTACATCCAAACCGTCATCGAACCCATCGTTCTACCATTCCTAGACCGGCAAGGGAACTTGGTGTTCCAACAGGACAATGCACGTCCGCATGTATCCCGTGCCACGCAACGTGCTCTACAAGGTGTAAGTCAACTACCCTGGCCAGCAAGATCTCCGGATCTGTCCCCCATTGAGCATGTTTGGGACTGGATGAAGCGTCGTCTCACGCGGTCTGCACGTCCAGCACGAACGCTGGCCCAACTGAGGCGCCAGATGGAAATGGCATGGCAAGCCGTTCCACAGGACTACATCCAGCATCTCTACGATCGTCTCCATGAGAGAATAGCAGCCTGCATTGCTGCGAAAGGTGGATATACACTGTACTAGTGCCGACATTGTGCATGCTCTGTTGCCTGTGTCTATGTGCCTGTGGTTCTGTCAGTATGATCATGTGATGTATCTGACCCCAGGAATGTGTCAATAAAGTTTCCCCTTCCTGGGACAATGAATTCACGGTGTTCTTATTTCAATTTCCAGGAGTGTATTTCCATCTGCTAGCAAAATGGGACATACACGGTGTAGTTCATAAATGCGGTAAAGCATTGACTTAATGTCGAAATCGGTCCATTTTTAGCAGAAATCAATTAATATTATACTTAAATCAAGGAATTTCGTGTCAAACACGCCCAAAGTGCTACATTTTGTCAGCGACATATGTACCTAATATGATCCTTGCAGGACATCTCTGATTTTGTTCGATATCTGTTGTCATGCTTATTTCATAAGCGCTCCAAATAAACTAGCGTTTTCTGTGCTATTTCCCTTACAGTACACAGAATTTTCCGAGAACTGTTCCAACAAAACTAAGTCTTCCAAACGCTTTTTCGAAATCTGATATTACGTGATCGCCTCATTTACACTTTCTTCTTGACTGTACGTATATGTTATGATACTAACACTATGGCTCTGATTTCTTTCGATATGTGTTTTCGTGCTTACTTCAAAGCATGCCAAACAATCCTCAATGAGCTTACTGCTAGCAAGATGTGTAAATAGCAAGCCGGGCTGGGTAGCCGCGTGGTCTGGGGCGCCTTGCCACGGCCGTCGGAGGTTCGAGTCTTCTTTCAGGTATGTGTGTGTGTGTGTTGTCCTTAGCGTCAGTTAATTTAATTTATATTAAGTAGTGTATAAGCCTAGGACCGATGACCTCAGCAGTTTGGTCCCATAGGAACTTACCACAAATTTCCAAATTTCGAAATGTGATTAGCAAGCTTAACGTTTCCACAAGATTCCTAGATCATTTCGACGAATAATCCAGTAGCGTCCCAGATGTGTTCAGATCGACGGCTATGTTGATGTGGCTCCTTCAACAAGGTCACTACAGTTTCATGCCGTCGTCATTGGGAGCTAGCGTATTACCTCTAATGATATCAATATAGAAAATACGCTAAACTCCCGTCAACCTTCCAACAAACTTAAAATAACACTCAAACGAACGCACCTAAGACTGCAGTGATGTTTACAATGACCATACCGTCCTCGAAAAGTGCGTGGCAAAACAAACGAAAACGAGACAGTAAGATTTTTTATGAAGGTATACGAACATCAGGCTGAAGATTAACCTAAACAAAGATAGACAGCTATACAAAACGATTGCAGCGGCAGCATACAAACATATAATGCTGCATACTTAAGCAAATCTGTCAATTTTACGTAGGCTTCAGCAAATTTCACATGGAAGTCGTGAAATCATGAAATTAGGTTAAAATCACTGAATTTATGTCAAAATATAGCACATTGCTCAATTTTTGCGTCGAAATCATTGCATTCTGTCTGGAAGTCAGTCGATAATATGCTACAAAGAAACGATGTACTTCACATAACCTGTTCGCTTCTTTACTCATCAGACTCCAATGTCAACCAGATGTTTCAGTTTTATGTCAAAATCATGGCATTTTACGCTGAAATTGATTTTCCAGCAATTTGGATCTAACTTAAAGCAATCGCAGCCATGTAGTCTCACTTCTAAGATCGCAGTTCGAAGTTTAGCAAAAGTAGCATGAAAGCTTCTAAGTTGTAAATGTTGCAAATAGTTCTACACGTGACAGAGTACACCCCATTGATTAGTGAAATTTCTGCGTTGGTACGTACTAGAAGAATAATACTAAGTTTCTCAATTTTCTGTTCGAAGATACTTAGTTGTGCCAGATACCCATTTGGAAGCATTGTAGAAGACTTACAGCAAATTAACTGTCGGACATGGACATCGCCTGTTTCCACAGGATTTCTAATTCATTTCTGATGAATGCAGGTGCGTTAAACAAAGCGCTTGTTTGAGAAATCTTTTGGGTAACAAGGTTGCACATGATCATGACAGCGACAGGTTGTTGTTATGTATTAGCACTGCACATGACGACTTAGAATTGTTGGCAGATGAAACATGTTAGCAAAGTTGTGCTCCAGAAGATTCTTTCAGAGGTATCTGGCATTACATGACACAATTCACCAAACTGCACGTGCAGAGCTAACTTCCAATAACATGCCAGATGAGGTCAGATCAGACGAATGTGATGCCTAAGACATCAATGTGAGTGCTAGAGAAACCACTGTATTACTAACTGCGGTTTATGCCACATAATATTATAAGAGCACTTTTGTAGGGGGTCCTTTGCTCATCAAGGCTGCGAGTGTCAGCAAATGTGATCTGAAACGGCCGAGCGTGCGGACTTTGGGAATATCTGCAAGGCTGCTTGATTGTGGGACATGAAAATATGTTCGACTTTAGGTAAAATTTGTAGTATTTTTGGCAACTGGTGACCTTTGAGTTATTCAAGATTGTGGGTAGTTTGATTTTATGAAGGCTGCTCCGAAAAATCTAGGATGAAGTTCGGATTTTGAATATTTTATGTGATGGGCCATATGATGGAAACTGATAAGTTCATGTGTTGATCAGTGGAGACTACAACACCCCATACAGCTAAATTAGAGTGGAATTGTAACAAAATGCCTCTGTCACAGCAGAAATTCTGGGGAATACCCTTTGATACACTCAAATTCTAACAAAAGTCTCATTGTACAGAAAAACTGTAATGAAATTACCCATCTTACAGTGAAATTGCAACAAAGTGCTCCATATTTTAGTGAAAATGTAAGCAATTGCCCCACGTTACACCAAAAGTGGCAACAAATCGTCCCCCTCTGTTACAGTAAAACTGCAGTAAATTACCTAATAAACCGGTATGTTGCAGTAAAATTCACTGAACTCTTGCAAGCTTTGGAGTTCCGTGTGAGCTTGAGAGCAGACCCAACACGACAGGCCGGGACAAGTCCTGTGACACCGACATTTTATATGTATCGAACAGATAGGAATTAAAGTATCGCTTCCATGGGGTCGAGATCCATCTTGCATGAACCACATCTTGTCGAAATCAGCACCACTTTGAATCATGGGGATGAAATCATCTTCCAAAACCTTCACGTACAGTTCGGTAGTCACTGTGCCATCAAGGAATATAGCACTGGTTATTCTGTGACTGGACATTGCACCCCACACAGTCAGCCACTGAAGGTGAAGAGACTTCTCGATCGCGAAATGCGGATTCTCAGTTCCCCAAATGCGCAAATTTTCCTTACTGACGAACCCATCCAAATGAAAGTGGGCTTCATCGCTAAACCAAACCATACTAAGCATACTAATTTCCATCATGCTCCGCGGCCAACCGTGGAGTTTGAACGCCCTAATGCATCCGTCCAGAAGTTATGACGATTTTTATTTCGTATAGTTCAATACCTGTCACGCTGTAGGCTATAATTTTCATTACTGTTAATATTTTGAAATAGGCATAGAATACCACAGCCAATGAGTTTCGAAATTCTTCTGCTAGTTGTAAGTTGAAACAGTACATGATTTGAAAGTACAGATACTATTTGCAAATCGACAACCTGTCCAGATCTCAGCCCGCCACTGTAGGCAAGACACTCGTGCAATGGCCTCCGACTCAGAGCCAGCTGTTTCGAATTCTGGTGGTGGAAGAAACTTTCATCGCTAATATTTAGCTGGTAAGGGGGGTGGGGGGGTTGGGTTGTTTGGGAGAGGAGACCAAACAGCGAGGTCATCGGTCTCATCGGATTAGGGAAGGACGGGGAAGGAAGTCAGCAGTGCCCTTTCAGAGGAACCATCCCCGCATTTGCCTGGAGCGATTTAGGCAAATCAAGGAAAATCTAAATCAGGATGACCGTACGCGGGATTGAACTATCGTCCTCCTGAATGCGAGTCCAGTGTGCTAGCCACTGCGCCATCTCGCTCGGTGGTGGTAAGGGACGCAGAGGTGGTGCTGTACAGTTCCTGATCATCACCCTCTGTGCCATTGTCCTAGGATCAGTTCCAAAGCGCTTCACAGTGTCTCATGGAGCGAGGGCAGGCGACGTTGTCGATGGTGATCCGTCCGTAGGGTAGCGACGTATGCTCGGCGGTCCCATTATACTGTTTTAGAGGAGTAGGCTATGTGCAGTCCCTGGGTTTCACTCTCTCCTTTCCCTTCATCCATAAACAAGCAAAACACTGCATTGTACAAGCACTCAGCACATCGTATACATGACACAGGTACACCGTGAAACTTCATAACATGTCCGAAGAAGCACAGTGAACCATCTCCACTAGGGCCTTGCTCTACGGCAATGTAGGTTTCTCGCATCCGCCCGCAATGCTGATTTCCTGGCTACGGGTCTAACTTTTGAATATACCGTCCGTCCAAAAAGTTCCGAGACTGATTTTGTTCTTGGAGTATGAGAGACGTGAGCGCAGTAACTACGGTGGTAGCTTATAATAACTATTCTAAACAACGGATGTGCATTCGATCGATTAGTTGTGAGCAAGTCGTGTTAAGAAGTCGACCAGCTGCCGTAATGGGTCAGCGTTGTTGTGTCGTAAATCACAATGGAGAAACATCTCAAAGATATTCTCCAGAATGTTTTGAAAAAGAGAGAAGTGTGTGCGAAGTATGTCACTCCCGTTCAAAAACAACCACGCATGGTCACCTGCTGTGACGTGAATGAAATGCAAACCCCGGACAATTCTTTCCTGGAAAAAATCATCACTGGTGACAACACTTGGTCTTATCAGCACGAACCTACCACAGAACGAGAACGTGGAGTAATTCACATGCAGGGTCAACGCTTTTACGATATAACCGACGTTCAAGCCAGCGTGACGCGTTAGTTGAACACCATCCTAAAGAAGGTATTTTCTGATGGTTTCACATGTTTGTTTGAACATTCTGTGCGTTGTATTCAAGTAGGGAGAGACTATGTAGAACACCTGAAGCATTAAAACCACCATGTTAACGTTTCCCTTTCGTCTATTAATCCAATTTTAAACGTTTGGGACTGACGAAATAGAATCTCAAGATTGCGAGTCACATCTAGGATGTAGCAATGAATATATAAATTACTTAAGTAAATGAAAATTACTGCTTTGGACGACAGCATCAGTCATTGTTTCCAATCAACCACTCAGCCTTACTAGTTAATGTTGCAGAGTCTTACGTGCTGTTTGAAGACTAGACGGTTATCGAAATATCGGAAACACCTGAACGAACATGCTGACCACCTGTGATTCATAGTGGAACCGATATTTACAACCCGTAAATTGTTTCTGGACACAACCTGTGCGATACTTCTTCCCGTGCAGCAGTTACTTCCGTCAGCGAAGAGCAGACAGAAACTTACATAAGATTCTCGACTCTAAAACTGACCACAGATGCTCGACAACATTCATCTCACGGACTAGGAGGGTAAAGTGATGCTTCAACTTACTCACATATTTGTCAGAGTACATGCCACACCGACTCGTCAATGAAAATTGAGGAATTGTTCTCTTAGAAGACGTTACCTCTGTTACGCAGCGACTTGTGTACTGTTTGACAGGCCTAAAATAGCGACATAATTTCTGGCCATCAATCTTCTTTGTACAGTAACTGTAAGACCGCAGGTGTGCCGACAAACTGCAGCCGACATCAACATCAAGCACCTCTGTGTTTAGTAGTAGAAAGTACAGCGTATAAGCACAACTGGATACGCATTGTTCATAAGCTATACGCGCTGTTATAAAAATGGCATCATAGGAATCACAGTCATATCCCACTCTTCGTGTCGTAATTACTTTCTCATGCAGACTACTACACGAGCGAGATGTTGCCTCCTGATAAAAATGCTCCAGAATTGGGCCATCGCGGAAACCTGTGTCTGAGCAAGGAGATTTCCCTACTATGAAATTGTAGGTTTCTCTAAAGAATTAATTTTTTTTTCTTTCGTCTTTCTTACTGCTGTTCAGAATATCTTTGAGGGACTTGTGGCCAGAAATCAGGTCAGTTGTTATACGTATCACACAAGACATGGTGTGAAACACATGCGAAATTTACAAATAACATTCGTTTAATGAACGTCTTTTGGTTTCTTATGATTCTCAATAAAACGTATCTAAAAATGTCGATATCAGTAACTGCGGGATTATTATTGCTATTATATTTTGCAAAAGTTACAATATGAAACACATTGGGTCTTAAAGAAAAATTATTCAGAATTTTGCCTGGAACAGCAGACATTACCGGAGAAGTGTTACATCAGGAGAAAACAATTCCAGAATGGCACGTGGATCCTCTCAGTGTGCCTGGTTGCTCATTTCTCCGTGTGGTTGAACTGAGTTCTCTGTTACCGAAGCCGGCTGCTGTGACCGAGCGGTTCTAGTCGCTTCAGTCCGGAACCACGCGGCTTCTACGGTCGCAGGTTCGAATCCTGCCTCGGGCATGCATGTGTGTGATGTTCTTACGTTAGTTAGGTTTGTGTAGTTGTAAGTCTAGGGGACTGAAGACCTCAGATGTTAAGTCCCATAGTGCTTAGAACCATTTTTTTGGTTACCGAATGTTGTGTTATGCACATTGACTCCATAGGACAGTCATCTTAGGGTAGTTACCGTCGTTACGGGTCTGAGCAATAAGACATAGTGTGGATATTTTCTCTGTAAAAGACTTTGATATTTATTTTTTAACCAAAAAACAATAAAAAATAGCCATTATCCCATCATCAAAGAATGAGCAGTGAAAGCAAACACTACGTTTATGTCTAATTGAGTTTTCTGAATGCTGTAAAATGATCAAAACACATTTGTTTTGAAGTAACTACATACACCATCACTAATTCATTTTCGCATTGGCTGTGGAATAAGTGGATTTTCATATACCAAAATGATGTAAAATAAAAATTCTGATACGTTCAATTTTTAATTATGACGTGTAATACAGACTCTATGGCATTCTAGAACAATATGCAAATACTGAGGACAAATAGTCGTGCTTCATGAATAAAACCACAGATTCATACTAAAATTACGCCAGTTTTTCACGAATCAACAACAAGTTGTTATAATTTTTATTCTGATCGTCTTTAAAATTTTAAAAGCAGATGTAGAGAAACTTGACAGGGAATATGTAGCACGAAACCAGGTAATTGCCTACAAATATTAATGAAACGTTGTGGGAATTCGAACGCGAAGATTTTACCAGTCACTTGGCTTGGCATCTGGTTCTGCAATACGACTATCTTCACGGTGGCTGAAGCTGTCAGTACCAAGCCATGAATATCAGTTACAGTGCAACACTCAAGAGAGGGCAGATTAGGATTTAACGTTCGGTCGACGACAAGTCATTAAAGACAGAGACATGCTAGAAGACGGGAAAGATAGAACATGTGATTTATAGAAACCATGGAAATTTAATTACGGACCAGGTTTTAAACCGTTGACCTCTCGAATACGAGTGGAGTGCAGGGTCTTACACGTTGCACTAGGTCGGTAGCCATATAGGAAAGAGAATAGACTGCATATGAATCCAGCTGTCCAAATAAGCCCTAAGAAGACGCTGCGAGAAACCTCCCGTCGTGACTGTTCCACTGGATGAGTTGCAGCCAGCATCTCTGCCCTCAGTTTCGCATTACACTGCGCACACGATATTCCGCCCAGAAGGTTCATATTGCGTAGCACAGTCTGTACACGCAAAGCTATACAAAGGCTGTAGATTGTTGGAATAAAATAATTAACTTTGCCAAATGTCTCATTATATTATGTGACTGGTGCGCTTGCTTTATGTTTTATCTTCGAAAGAAGTTATTAATCTGACATTCCTGATATCTTTATTTTTCGGTTCATGTTACACTTTTGGAGCATATGCAATGAATTTGTGTATTAGAAACAAAAATAGCCGCAAAATATCGAGAATAAAGGTTCATATCCTTGGTGATAAGTTTCGGAGATTGTAGTACACGATCGAGACATTTTTGTTGACAACAAGCCGCTCTTTGAACATGCGTGTACATTTCCGCTGTCGACGGGATAGCAAGGGTGTCCGTGTTCTAGCAGAATTTGTCACAGAGCAATAGGAGAAAAACTGATTATTATTCGTCTTGTTGATGTTCTTCATGACGAAGAAATCGTACGAGGTCCACGCAATGCATTGATTTCACATGAGAAACAGTTTGAGAAAAGAAATGAAAATAAAAAGTCTTGCTGCTGTTAAATAAAATACACTATATGTCCAAAAACCTCCGGACACCACACTGGACGATCTCTGTATGACATCAGACTATGTACTCGAGGGTACATACGTACAGAAGGATAATGCCAGCGTCATAGACAAGTGGACAATGCCAGATAGACAAGTTTTCTACCAGAAAGAGAGCTAACGACTTTGAACGGCGAATGAGTTCAGTGACACACAGTCTGTGCTGGCAGACTGGAATCTTAGAAAGTATTCGGGTCAAACCAATGATAAATTGCTACTGATCCGATTTACGTATCTTCCTGACAGTCGAGTGCCGCCTCACGACTGCTCATTTCCATTTTAAATTCATTGGCGCTAACCTGATTTCTAATTCTTTCTTGAATCGGGGCAAATAATGATTGCTATGACTGATATCATCGCTATCACAAAATCAGTGCAGTGTCTTCACAGTCCTATTACTATTGTTTCTGTTGTTGTTGCCTGTCGTGTGGAGCGACAATTTGAAACACTGACGTTGGAAAGATTCTTATATGTTTGATCAGAGTAATCGTCCAATGTCTTTTCGTAAATCGATAAGAGAAAGAATGAATCACATAGAACCGAACTGCGCCATTTGAAAGTAAATGTTAAGAACAGCATGTGTAGAAAGAGACAACCTTTCAGGTACGAATTCGCGTGGAACTTTAGTCATAGTCCTGACGAGCTGTTCAGTAACAACATCCATGATTATTCGAAGGTTAGCGTCTGTCTACACGAGTGTATTGCGGTAATCTTTTATGATAAATCTTGTGAATCGTACCTTATCTGTATCTCGGAATACTACACCCTACATGTTTCAAGTAACGTGGCCCATATTTTTTCCGGACGTATTATAATAATACCTTTTCTTCACGTTTTGACCAATATTACCTGATGTAGGAATATGTGACACTTTTTTGGAATAGTTACCAGGTAGAATTGTCTGACAAAACCGAAGAAGTTCAAAGAAGGGCAACTGGATGTACACTATGTGATCAAAAGTATCCGGACACCTGGCTGAAAATGACTTAAAAGTGCGTGGTGCCTTCCAACGGTATTGTTGGAATTCAACATGGTGTTGGCCCACCCTTAGCCTTGATGACAGCTTCCACTCTCGCAGGCATACGTTCAGTCAGGTGCTGGAAGGAATGGCAGCCCATCCTTCACGGAGTGCTGCACTGAGGAGAGATATCGATGTCGGTCGGTGATACTTAGCACGAAGTCGGCGGTGCCACAGGCCGTGCATTATGAACAGGTGCTCGATCGTGTTGAAAGGTGCTATCGCCACCCCTGAATTGCTCTTCAACAGTGGGAAGCAAGAATGTGGTTAAAACAGCAATGTAGGCTGTGATAATGACACGCAAAACACCAAGGGGTGCAAGCCCCCTCCATTAAAAACACGACCACACCATAACACCACCGGCTCCAAATTTTACTACTGACACTACACACACGCTGGTAGATGACGTTCATCAGGAATTCGCTGTGCCCACACGCTGCCATCGGATCGCCACATTATGTACCGTAATTCGTCACTCCACACAACGTTTTTTCCATTGTTCAATTGTTCAATGTTTACGCTCCTTACACCAAGTGAGGCGTCGTTTGGCATTTACCGGCGTAATGTGTAGCTTATGAGCAGCCGCTTGACCATGAAATCCTGGCTGACTGTCATAGTACTTGCAGTGGATCGTGATGCAGCTTGGAATTTCTGTATGATGGTCTGGATAGATGTCTGCCTATTACACATTACGACCTTCTTCAGGTGTCGGCGGTCTCTGTCAGTCAACAGACAAGGTCGGCCTGTACGCTTTTGTGTTGTACGTGTCCCTTCACGTTTCCACTTCACTATCATATCGGAAACAGTTGACCTATGGATGTTTACGAGTGTGGAAATTTTGAGTACAGACGTATGACACAAGTGACACCCAATCACCTGACCACGTTCTACATCTACATCTACATCTACATGACTACTCTGCAATTCACATTTAAGTGCTTGGCAGAGGGTTCATCGAACCACAATCATACTATCTCTCTACTATTCCACTCCCAAACAGCGAGCGGGAAAAACGAACACCTAAACCTTTCTGTTCGAGCTCTGATTTCTCGTATTTTATTTTGATGGTCATTCCTACCTATGTAGGTTGGGCCCAACAAAATATTTTCGCATTCGGAAGAGAAAGTTGGTGACTGAAATTTCGTAAAAAGGTCTCGCCGCGACGAAGAACGTCTATGCTGTAATGACTTCCATCCCAACTCGTGTATCATATCTGCCACACTCTCTCCCCTATAACGTGATAATACAAAACGAGCTGCCCTTTTTTGCATCCTTTCGATGTCCTCCGTCAATCCCACCTGGTAAGGATCCCACACCGCGCAGCAATATTCTAACAGAGGACGAACGAGTGTAGTGTAAGCTGTCTCTTTAGTGGACTTGTTGCATGTTCTAAGTGTCCTGCCAATGAAACGCAACCTTTGACTCGCCTTCCCCACAATATTATCTATGTGGTCCTTCCAACTGAAGTTGTTCGTAATTTTAACACCCAGGTACTTAGTTGAATTGACAGCCTTGAGAATTGTACTATTCATCGAGTAATCGAATTCCAACGGATTTCTTTTGGAACTCATGTGGATCATCTCACACTTTTCGTTATTTAGCGTCAACTGCCACCGGACACACCATACAGCAATCTTTTCTAAATCGCTTTGCAACTGATACTGGTCTTCGGATGACCTTACTAGACGGTAAATTACAGCATCATCTGCGAACAATCTAAGAGAACTGCTCAGATTGTCACCCAGGTCATTTATATAGATCAGGAACAGCAGAGGTCCCAGGACGCTTCCCTGGGGAACACCTGATATCACTTCAGTTTTACTCGATGATTTGCCGTCTATTACTACGAACTGCGACCTTCCTGACAGGAAATCACGAATCCAGTCGCACAACTGAGACGATACCCCATAGCTCCGCAGCTTGATTAGAAGTCGCTTGTGAGGAACGGTGTTAAAAGCTTTCCGGAAATCTAGAAATACGGAATCAACTTGAGATCCCCTGTCGATAGCGGCCATTACTTCGTGCGAATAAAGAGCTAGCTGCGTTGCACAAGAGCGATGTTTTCTGAAGCCATGCTGATTACGTGTCAATAGATCGTTCCCTTCGAGGTGATTCATAATGTTTGAATACAGTATATGCTCCAAAACCCTACTGCAAACCGACGTCAATGATATAGGTCTGTAGTTAAATGGGTTACTCCTACTACCCTTCTTGAACACTGGTGCGACCTGCGCAAATTTCCAATCTGTAGGTACAGATCTATCGGTGAGCGAGCGGTTGTATATGAGTGCTAAGTAGGGAGCTATAGTATCAGCGTAATCTGAAAGGAACCTGATTTGTATACAATCTGGACCTGAAGACTTGCCCCTATCAAGCGATTTGAGTTGCTTCGCAACCCCTAAGGTATCTACTTCTAAGAAACTCATGCTAGCAGATGTTCGTGTTTCAAATTCTGGAATATTCCATTCGTCTTCCCTGGTGAAGGAATTTCGGAAAACTGCGTTCAATAACTCCGCTTTAGCGGCACAGTCGTCGATAACAGTACCATCGGCACTGCGCAGCGAAGGTATTGACTGCGTCTTGCCGCTTGTGTACTTTACATACGACCAGAATTTCTTCGGATTTTCTACCAAATTTCGAGACAATGTTTCGTTGTGGAACCTATTAAAGGCATCTCGCATCGAAGTACGTGCCAAATTTCGCGCGTCTGTAAATTTTAGCCCATCTTCGGGATTTCGCGTTCTTCTGAACTTCGCATGCTTTTTCCGTTGCCTCTGCAACAGCGTTCGGACCTTTTTTGTGTACCACGGGGGATCCGTTCCATCTAAGAAGTCCTTGAGTTCCGCGTAGCATCCTATTCTGTTCTCTCACGATATGTAATGGCTATTGAGGTTGCTGATATGGAATACCTGGCAGTAGGTGGCAGCGTAATGTACCTAATATGAGAAATATATGTTTTTGGGGTGTCCGGATACTTTTGATCACATAGTGTATGTTTTCGCGAAATAGGGGAGAGAGGGTCACAGATATGATACGCGAGATACGATAGGAATTATAAAAACAATGGCGTTTCTCGCTACAGCGAGATCTTTTCACGACATTTCAGTCACTAACTTTGTCTGACGAATGTGAAAATATTTTGTTACCAGCCACATAAACATGGAGAAATTACTATCGTAATAAAGTAAGAGAACTCAGAGCTCTCACGAAAAGATTTACTGCTCGCTTTTCCCACGTGCTATTCGAGATTGGAACATTAGGGATATACACTGAGGTGACAAAAGTCGTGGAATAGCGATATGCACATACACAGATAGCGGTAGCTTTGCCTACACAAAGTATAAAAGGCCAGTGCCGTGGTGGAGCTGTCATTTGTGTTCACATGAAAAGGTGTCCGACGTGATTATGGCCGCACGAGGGAATTAACAGACTTTGAACGCTGAATAGTAGATGGAGCTGCACGCATGAGATATCCCAATATCCCATTTCGGGAATTCAATATTACGAGATCCACAGTGTCAAGAGTGTGCCAAAAATTCTCTATTTCAGGCATTACCTCTCACCACGGACAACGCAGTAGCCGACGGCCTTCACTTAACGACCGAGAGCAGCGACGTTAGCGTAGAGTTTTCGGTGCTAACATACAAGCAACACTGTATGAAGTAACCGCAAAAATCTGTGTGGGACGTACGACTAACGTATCCGTTAGGACAATGTTACGAAATTTGGCGTTAATGGACTATGGTGCCCGACGACCGACGCGCGTGCCTTTGCTAGAGGCACGACGTCGCCTGCGTGCCTCTCCTGGCTTGTGACCATATCGGTTGGACCCTAAACGACTGGGAAACCGTGGGATGACCAGATGAGTTCCGATTTCAGTTGGGAAAAGCTGACGGTAGCGTTCGAGAGTAGTTCACACCCCAGTAGACACTGTGCAAGCTGGTGGTGTCTCCATATAATGGCGTGGGCTGTTTTCACATGGAATAGACTGGATCGTCTGGTCTAACTGATCATTGACTGGAAATGGTTATGTTCGGCTACTTGGAGACCATTCACAGCCATTCATGGACTTTATGTTCCCAACCAACGAAGAAATTTTAATGGATCACAATGCGTCATGTCACTGGCCCACAATTGTACGCAATTGTTTTGACGTACATTCTGGACAATTCGAGCGAATGGTTTGGCCACCCAGATAGCCCTACGTGAATCCCATCAAACATTTATGGGACATAATCGAGAGGTCAGTTCGTGCACAAAATCCTGCGCCGGAACACGTTCGTAATTATGCGCGTCTAGAGAGGCAGCCTGGCTCATTATTTCTTCTGGGGACTTCCAACGACTTGTTGAGTCCACGCCACGTCGAGCTGCAGCTCTACGCCAGGAGAAAGGCGGTCCGACACGATATTAGGATGCGTCCCATGACATTTGCCACCTCAGTGTAGTCTGAAGGTGGTTCGATGAACCCTCCGCCAAACGGTTAAGTGTGAATTGCAAAGTAGCCGTGCTGGTATAGACGTAGATCTACATCTACGTAGATTTAGATGTTCTAACACCCTGTTTACTAATCAGTGAAACTACGAGGGTTGGAACTTTAATAGTGGCAACTATTTATTTACAGCTAGTACAAAACAGATACGTGTTTCAAAGTAGTCACCACTATTGTGTATAGCCCGTCGCCAGCGATGTGGAAGTCGTTGCAGTGGCAGTGCCAGTTGTGTTGACAGTTTGAGCGGCGCGGTCTGTTGCCCGACGAATTTGTAGCAGTTCTGAAGCGAATGCCGTGAAGTGTTTCCTTCAGTTTAGAAATCGAGTTGAACTTACGAGGGTGCAGTATGTGGTATAGCACTTCGCAGCCCCATCAGTGAAACAAATCAGTAACAGCTTGCACTGTACGTGCTTGAGCATTGTCCTGAAAATGATGGTCAGGTCCTGCAGAAAGTGTCATCACTTCTGTCTCTAAGCTGGTCGTAGGTTGTGTTCCAAAAATGAACAGCATAGAGACAGAAGTGATGACCCTTTCTGCTGGACCTGACCATCATTTTGTAGGACAATGCTCAAGCACGTACAGAGCAAGCTGTTACTGATTTGTTTGACTGATTGAGCTGCTAAGTGCTACACCACTTACTGTACTCCTCTGACTTAAGCCCTCGTGAGTTCAACTCGATTTCTAAAGTGAAGGAAACACTTCACGGCATTTGCTTCAGAACTGCTAGAGACTCGTCGGGCAATAGACCGCGCCGCTCGAACTGTCAACACAACTGGCACTGCTAAGAGTATCCTACGACTTCCACGTCGCTGGCAACAGGTTATAGACAATGCTGGTGACTACTTTGAAGGTCAGTAAAACTTTGAAACACGTATCTATTTTGTACGAGCGTTAAATAAATAGTTGCCATTATTAAAGTTCCAACCCTCGTAGTTTAGTAGAAATCTCAACTTCATGTCATTATTAACTGAATTATATACATGTAAAATCTATAACATGCATTTTAAAATTGTAAAACAACGTTTTGGTGAATTTGCTTTTTCGTTATCACACAAGGATTGAGCACATTAAAAATTTACAGGGGTAGCATACACCCAATGGGTTACCGATTTTGCTCATCCTTAGCACTGCTGCAGTACATACTTAGATGTAACAAATGCTGCTTTAGCATGATGCAGTTTTAAGGGTTTTCGCGGAATCGAGGTTCAGAGTATTACAAGCCCGCTGAATACTCCAGGAGAGCGCCAGCATTGAACCAGCGGCGTTAGCGCATTCGGCGGTGGCGGCAGGTGAAAAGCCTATCCATCTGTCCGTGCTGCGATATAGTTTCTTTTTCTTTTCTAAGCTTCCACCGAACACTTCCATCGCTACAACGAATCTCGTTTCTTCGGAAAGGAATAATAATGATAATCATAGTGGGACATAAATGACGAGGTATAATTGAGTTATAATAAGGTACCATGATGAAATGAACATTTATTTATTCATACATTCACGTGCGTAATTGAAATTTATCGCTCTGAATTACATAAATAATTCTTTGTCTTCATTGATAATCCAGCAGTGTTTGCTTGCATCTCCACAAAAAGTGCGAAAAGCACAGAACTGCACCGAGAACATTTTGCGAATGCCGCTTTCTGGCAAGCACATTTGATTTTTAATAATAAAAAAAAAGTCGTGTGACTAGGGCCTCCCGTCGGGTAGACCACTCGCCGTGTGCAAGTCTTTCGGTTTGACGCCACTTCGGCGACTTGCGCGTCAATGGGGATGAAATGATGATGATTAGGGCAATACAACAGCCAGTCCCTGAGCGGAAAAAATCTCCGACCCAGCCGGGAACCGAACTCCCCTTAGGATTGACGTTCTGTCGTGCTGACCACTCAGCTACCGGGGATGGACGTTTTTAGCAATAATAATAGCGGAAAACACACTTCGTTATCATTTAAAAATAACGTCTACTGGAATATGATTTTTTGTGGGAGCCATGCATGTTTCAATGTAAGTGCGAATATCAGAGCTGTCAACCGATGCAGGACAAGGTAGTGAAGAGTAAGGCCATCGTCACGATATACACTCCTGGAAATGGAAAAAAGAACACATTGACACCGGTGTGTCAGACCCACCATACTTGCTCCGGACACTGCGAGAGGGCTGTACAAGCAATGATCACACGCACGGCACAGCGGACACACCAGGAACCGCGGTGTTGGCCGTCGAATGGCGCTAGTTGCGCAGCATTTGTGCACCGCCGCCATCAGTGTCAGCCAGTTTGCCGTGGCATACGGAGCTCCATCGCAGTCTTTTAACACTGGTAGCATGCCGCGACAGCGTGGACGTGAACCGTATGTGCAGTTGACGGACTTTGAGCGAGGGCGTATAGTGGGCATGCGGGAGGCCGGGTGGACGTACCGCCGAATTGCTCAACACGTGGGGCGTGAGGTCTCCACAGTACATCGATGTTGTCGCCAGTGGTCGGCGGAAGGTGCACGTGCCAGTCGACCTGGGACCGGACCGCAGCGACGCACGGATACACGCCAAGACCGTAGGATCCTACGCAATGCCGTAGGGGACCGCACCGCCACTTCACAGCAAATTAGGGACACTGTTGCTCCTTGGGTATCGGCGAGGACCATTCGCAACCGTCTCCATGAAGCTGGGCTACGGTCCCGCACACCGTTAGGCTGTCTTCCGCTCACGCCCCAACATCGTGCAGCCCGCCTCCAGTGGTGTCGCAAATGGCGTGAATGGAGGGACGAATGGAGATGAGAGTCGCTTCTGCCTTGGTGCCAATGATGGTCGTATGCGTGTTTGGCGCCGTGCAGGTGAGCGCCACAATCAGGACTGCATACGACCGAGGCACACAGGGCCAACACCCGGCATCATGGTGTGGGGAGCGATCTCCTACACTGGTCGTACTCCTCTGGTGATCGTCGAGGGGACACTGAATAGTGCACGGTACATCCAAACCGTCATCGAACCCATCGTTCTACCATTCCTAGACCGGCAAGGGAACTTGGTGTTCCAACAGGACAATGCACGTCCGCATGTATCCCGTGCGACCCAACGTGCTCTAGAAGGTCTCTAGAAGGTGTAAGTCAACTACCCTGGCCAGCAAGATCTCCGGATGTGTCCCCCATTGAGCTAGTTTGGGACTGGATGAAGCGTCGTCTCACGCGGTCTGCACGTCCAGCACGAACGCTGGTCCAACTGAGGCGCCAGGTAGAAATGGCATGGCAAGCCGTTCCACAGGACTACATCCAGCATCTCTACGATCGTCTCCATGGGAGAATAGCAGCCTTCATTGCTGCGAAAGGTGGATACACACTGTACTAGTGCCGACATTGTGCATGCTCTGTTGCCTGTGTCTATGTGTCTGTGGTTCTGTCAGTGTGATCATGTGATGTATCTGACCCCAGGAATGTGTCAATAAAGTTTCCCCTTCCTGGGACAATGAATTCACGGTGTTCTTATTTCAATTTCCAGGAGTGTATTTCTCTCTGGTCCCGCAGTAGCATTTTACAATCTCTTCAGGAAATTTTTGACTTGGTTATAAAGGTATACATAGCAAGGCAGACACAACGGCGACACGATTCTTTACTATACCGCGCCACGAATGTATCACTATGATTATCATCATTATTATTATTGTTCTTTTCCGAAGGAACATGATTCTTTGTGGCGATACAAGAGTTTGGTGAATGAAAAAAAGGGAGAAAAGAGGAGACGCGAACGCTATATAGGCAGACTTCCCGTCTGCTGCCTATGGCTGTAGTGCTCACGCGCTCCTCGACGGCTACTGTTCTCATGTGGTTCTCAACAGCCTCGAAAGATTTTGAACCTCGATTCCTCAATAAACGCTTGAGAAGCGTATCGTACAGAAGCAACATTTGTTACATGTATGTAAAATCAATATTTTAAACATAGCTGCACAACAGTAACGGTTTCACGTAATAAAATCATAAACAGCCGACCAGTTGCAATGGAAAAGAAATTCTTTACCTAGGTTTCGCCAAATATAAATTTGTCTTCTTCCGAAGGTTTTTTCAATTGTCGGCATAGATCCATGTGTCAAAAATCGGTTGTGAGCTCTGAAAGATCCATGAGCTATTTTATATTTACGTGACAAACCCTAATTCTAGGGCTATATTTTATTTTTGTCTCATGGATCTATGCCGACAATTGTGAAAACGGCGATGTTACATTAGTCCTTACTAATGTAAAATTGCTACCTTCTGAAGAAGACAAATTTATATTTGTCGAAACCTAGGTAAAGAATTTCTTTATCCTTTGCAACTGGTCGGCTGTTTATAACTTTATATTGTATGCAAAATGTTGATCCGTTGTGTGCGTCCCTCCCTCGTAAACCATATTAATTTAATTAATTAATTAAAAAAGTTAATTGAAAAAAGATTTTTCACTTTGGCCCGTGTTTTTAAATGGAGATCGTTCACGTGTATAATTCTGTATTGTGTGCTGTCTGCTGTCTTAGGGAATCGACATGAAGAGTCGACAGCCGTCGCTCCATTAGAATGTGGACCCAAAGAGTCCAAAGCGATGCTGGATTTATAGCTTAGTAGGCAAGAGGGGATGCTTAGAAAATTCTGGACGTTGCAAGTCGCTCGCACGACAGGCCTGTCGATTCCAGCTCTGTGGGAGCCGCCCGCATCTGCAGCAGCTGCCGCAGAGCGGAACTGCCAGCAGCTGCGGTTTACATCGACTGCTTGTGTGATCGGGGACCGCAATTGGCAGCCATTGTGTTTCGCTGCTGGCCGGCAACGCGGCTGGATTCTGCTACTCCCGATAATTTGCACGTGGGGCAGTGGGCGGCAATAATACGGATTGAAATCCTGATGTCGGTCATAGTTGTAAAGTAGATGAGTTCCTTCGAAGTATTCTGTAATTCGCTAGGAAGTCTTAGGCCATATATGTCATCTAGTGCATTCCATCTGTCGACGAATCAAAACTGGCATTGAGCGAGGTGGTGCAGTGGTTAGCGCGCTGGGCTCGCATTCGGAGGACGACGGTTCAAACTCGCGTCTGACCATCCTGATTTAGGCTTTCCGTGATTTCCCTAAATCGCTTCGGGCAAATGACGGGATGGTTCCTTTGAAAGGGCAGGGCCCACTTCCTTTCCCATCCTTCCCTAATCCGATGGCACCGAAGACCTCGCTGTTTGGTTTCCTCCCCGAATCAATCAACGCCGCACGGGATTAGCCGAGCGGTCTGAGGCGCCGCAGTCATGGACTGTGCGGCTGGTCCCGGCGGAGGTTCGAGTCCTCCTTCGGGCATGGGTGTGTGTGTTTGTCCTTAGGATCATTTAGGTTAAGTAGTGTGTAAGCTTAGGGACTGAAGACCTTAGCAGTTAAGTCCCATAAGATTTCACACGCACCGAATCAACCAACCAACCATCAAAATTGGCGATACATTTTCCCACTCGAAGGGATGTTTACCAGAGGCCATATGACACATAAGGAGACTGCGTAATTTTCTAATACTGAACTTCTTGGGGTAATTAAGTTCATAGAAAATTGTGACCAATGTGGCGTTTAATAGGAAGGGTTTGCCCCCTCGACTTGCTAGGAAGGCAGATTAGAATTTAATGTCCCGTCAATATATAGGTCATTAGTGACCCGATTTATTACTAAACCACGTTCACCACTTCTCCGGGACCGATGACCACGTAGTTTGGTTACTTTAAACTTAAAACCAACCAACCAACTACTTCTCCATTATCTCAATGCTTTTGTGGCAGCCATAATTCTGTTTGCAAGGGGACAACGAATACACACTGTTGCAATGTTGAGATCAAAAACTGAATTTTTCTTCTTCTGGAGTAATAGAACGAGTTCTGTCACCAACATCGTCTTTTCCACTGCACGTTTCATCATCTCCCTCTTCCCCTTCATTCACGTCTGAGGAAATCGTATTACGGTAGGCTTCGTAAGTGTTGTACACTTTATCTTCTTGATGATAAACGATGTAATGTATTGTGAAATTCACGTGTCTCTCCTCTTTTGCTTTTTACGGTGAACTATGGGTATTAGACCTAGAAATAGATCAATTAGAGTTCTGGAGAAACGTTGTGGAGAAATACTGGCCCTGCAACTAATAACGCAGGCTGAAGAAAGACTAATATACATTAATAGCATTTGTGGATTTAGGAAAAAGCTTTTGATAGTGTTGACCGAAATACACACTTTGAAATTTTGAAGTTATCTAGAATAAAATACAGGAAGCGAAAGGCTAGCTACACGTCTATAGAAACTATACTACATTTATGACGGTTGAAGGACATGAAAGTGTGGCAGAAGTTCAGAAAGGAGTGAGATGTGGTTGCAGCCTTTTACCCAAAGCCATTCAATATGTCCATGAGTAAGCAGAAAAGGAAAACAAGGAGAAATTTCGAATGGGTTCAAAATGGTTCAAATGGCTCTGATCACTATGGGACTTAACATCTGAGCTCATCAGTCCCCTAGAACTTGGAACTACTTAAACCTAACTAACCCACGGACAGCACACACATCCATGCCCGAGGCAGGATTCGAATCTGCGACCGTAGCGGTTGTACGGTTCCAGACTGAAGCGCCTAGAACCGCTCGGCCACTCTGGTCGGCCATTTCGAATGGGAATCAAAGCCAAAGGAGAAGAAGTAGAAAGTTTCAGGTTATCGATGATATTCTAATTCTGTCAGAGACGGTATAGGACTTCGAAGATCAGCTGAACGAAACGGATAATGTCTTGAAATTGAGATCACTAGATCAGCACCAGCAAAAGTAAAATAAGGGTAATGGAGTCCAATCAAATGAAATCAAGCGATACCGAGCGAATTAGATTAGGAAATGAGACACAAAAGGAAGTAACTCAGTTTGGCTGTTTGGGCAACCGAAATAACTTACTTTGGTGAAAGCAAATGTTATATAAACTGCAAACTGGCAATAGAAAGAAAAGCCTTCTTGTAAAAAGGAATTTTGCTAACGCAAAATATAAACGTAAGTGTTACAAAGCCGTTTATCGAAAGTACTTACCTGAAGTGTAGCGTTATGCGGAAGTGAAACGTAATATATAAACGTTACGTACAAAAGAGAATAGGAATCTTTGAAATAAGGTGCTACAGAAGAATGCTGAACATTACATCGAGTAACTAATGAGAAGGACCTGGATGAGATTTTTCACTCTGCAGCGGAGTGTGTGCTGATATGAAACTTCCTGGCAGATTAAAACTGTGTGCCCGACCGAGACTCGAACTCGGGACCTTTGCCTTTCGCAGGCAAGTGCTCTAACAACTGAGCTACCGAAGCACGACTCAGGCCCGGTACTCACAGCTTTACTTCTGGCAGTTCCTCGCCTCCTACCTTCCAAACTATACAGAAGCTCTCCTGCGAACCTTGCAGAACTAGCAGTCCTGAAAGAAAGGATATTGCGGAGACATGGCTTAGCCACAGCCTGGGGGAAGTAAAGCTGTGAGTACCGGGCGTGAGTCGTGCTTCGGTAGCTCAGTTGGTAGAGCACTTCCCCGCGAAAGGCAAAGGTCCCGAGTTCGAGTCTCGGTCGGGCACACAGTTTTAATCTGCCAAGAAGTTTCATATCAGCGCACACTCCGCTGCAGAGTGAAAAATCTCATTCTGGAAACATCCCCCAGGCTGTGGCTAAGCCATGTCTCCGCTATATCATTTCTTTCAGGAGTGCTAGTTCTGCAAGGTTCGCAGGAGAGCTTCTGTAAAGTTTGGAAGGTAGGAGGCGAGGAACTGGCAGAAGTAAAGCTGTGAGTACCGGGCGTGAGTCGTGCTTCGGTAGCTCAGTTGGTAGAGCACTTCCCCGCGAAAGGCAAAGGTCCCGAGTTCGAGTATCGGTCGGGCACACAGTTTTAATCTGCCAGGAAGTTTCAAGAAGGACCTGCATTGAGGAGAAAAGAGCTTTATGGCAAAACGGGACTTCAATATAGGACTTATAGAAACAGTTAGTCTGGTAATGAAAGGAAGATTTCTGAAGTGGAGTAAAACTTACACTATGTGATCAAAAGTATCTAGACACCTGGATGAAAATGACTTACAAGTTCGTGGTGCCCTCTATCGGTAATGCTGGATTTCAGTATAATGTTGGCCCACCCTTACCTTGACGACAGTTACCACTTTCGCAGGCATACGTTCAATCAGGCTCGTACTGTGATAGTGCCACGCAAAACAACGAGGGGTACAAGCTCCCTCCATGAAAAGCACGACCACACAATAACACCACCAGCTCCGAGTTTTGCTGTTGCCACTACACACACTGGCAGATTAAGTTCACAAGGCATTCGCCATACCCACACCCTGTCGTCGGATCGCCACATTGTGTGCCGTGTTACGTCACTCCACACAGCGTTTTTCCACTGTTTAATCGTCTAATGTTTACGCTCCTTACACAAAGCGAGGCGTCGTTTGGCATTTACCGGCGTGATGTGTGGCTTATGAGCACCCGCTCGACCATGAAATCCAAGTTTTCTCACCTCCGGGCTAACTGTCATAGCACTTACAGTGGCTCCTGATGCAGTTTGGAATTCCTGTGTGATGCTCTGAATATATGTCTACCTATTACACATGTCGGCCCTCTTCAACTGTCAGCGGTCTCTGTCAGTCAACAGACGTGGTCGGCCTGTACGCTTTTGTGCTGTACGTGTCCCTTCACGTTTCCGTTTCACTATCACATAGGAAACAGTGAATCTAGGGATGTTCAGATGTGTGGGACTTAACATCTGAGGTCATCAGTCCCCTAGAACTTAGAACTACTTAAACCTAACTAACCTAAGGACATCACACACATCCATGCCCGAGGCAGGATTCGAACCTGCGGTCGTAGCGGTCGTGCGGTTCCAGTCTGAAGCACCTAGAACCGCTCGGCCTCACCGGCCGGCGAAATGTGCAACTTCATCGACAGATTATTGATTAACCAGTCAACGAAACCTTTGCTAGAAAATGGTGTATTTTCTGGTATGATTTCTGTACTGATACTGGCGTATTTGTGGCACTACGCAATTACTATATATATTTTGTTCAGGTAAAATGTGAGGGCGGAGATCTTAGTAATGAAAGTATTAGTTCCTACCGCAGTGTTTCAAGAGGGTGGTTTATAGGTCCTTTGTTATTTATCAATACAAAAGTCACATAACATTTTCCTTGCTGTGCTGTGCCGATTGTTCTTATGGACAAAAACACACTCTAGCTCATCTGTTTTTAATTTCTATTTGCCTGGATAGAATGTTATGATACGACTAGAGTATTTGTAGAAGTTGAATGTCATGAATGTACGTTGAAAGCACCCTACGTTATTATTTGTGGACAAATGTCGATCTATTTCCATGAACTAATGAGGTTTAACTGCATCTTTTCAGTGATTTACTTACAGGTAATGAATACATTTGAAGTGAACCATCCACTGCGTAAAAGAAGACCTTTGCAATCTGCTATTTAACAGGTACAGTCGAAGCAAATTGTGAATGCGTATGTAATACTATCAGCACATAGTCAAAACTGTTATCCTCTAGTAAGTTCTCTCCAAGACCAACGAGTTCAGCATGCCACAACTCTTTGCTTAATTTTGTTATGATACGTTTATGTGGCATAATGTAATTTCAATATTACTATCCGTTAGTTGATCAACATAACCTTTCGATGAGGCTCCCGTGGGTTTTATAGCCAATCTATGTGGCATCAGTAAACAAACGGCCATAGGAACTGATTTTTACCCAAGACTGGTTACTGTGTGAAGTAGGAGGTGATTAATGTTACTGGAACGATCACTAGCATTTGACTGATACCGTGGCATTCTACCAAACTTAAGTTAAGCAGTACTCTAGTGCTTCTTAATTTACGTGTTGGAATGCATTAAAAACCTCGTCTGATCCTATCACAATTTTCTCTTTGTGTTTCGTCAATAAATAGAAACCCATACTTACTTTGATACCAACAGTCAGCATAGATGCTTCGAGAAACGTGATAGTAACAACTTTCTCTTCTTCATGGATGAGTATGGGAGTTCTAGCGTCCTGTTTAAAGCAATAATATTTTAAAACAACTGTTTAGGCACTAGAGAATATATTTGTGGTATGGAGCACATATCAACGCCCATATGTTAACTAAATCAAAAATGATATCCTGTTTACTTCTGTTTGCCATACGCAACACCGTCGAAAATAAAGACTGCGTTGGAAATTGCCTTGTCTGGAGAGACATCAATACCTCACACAAACTTTCACAGCAATTGATATTTTTGGTGGAAGTAATACCTCTGGGAAAAAATGCACACCTTCAAAACAGTAGGTTGCGGTGCATACCCATTGTCATAGCCACACTCAGTATACCAAAATTTGAGGAACTAAATGCAGTAACTCTTACGGAAGACGCTATTATTCTAGCATTTTAATTTTCTTTTATTGTTACTGGGTCCTGTTTGGCCAGGTAGTTAACTCAAATGTGCGGTGACAAGATTACATTTCTACTGATAACGATACCATCAACACAAATGCACTTAAATTACGCGATTTTACAGGAAAAATAACATAAAACATAGATTATTATCTTTGATATTTATTTAGTATTAACAATATGGAATTACACAAAATCTGTTCAGTGGTTTCGACAGTCATACGCTTTGAGTCACATGTAAAAGGTGGTTCACAATTCTTATGACAGGCTTCTATGGATTGTAGAAGGACTTAGTACATAAAGTTCTGATAAGGAATCCATGTCTGAAAATGTACAATTTCGATGTACACTGATCAGCCAGAACAGTACGACCATCGAACTATTATCGATATAAGCCTGTCCAGGCGATACCGGCTTCACCTGGCGACGAATGATTGCTAGTCAGACACACGTACGGTGCATGTGGTACCAGGGAGCGCGCTGCCCGTGTGTAGAACGGGGAAGGCGCGTGATCTCTCTGAGTTTGACCGAGGGTAGACTGTGATGACCTGGGTGCTCGGCACGAGCATTTCGGAAACTGCAAGACTTGTCGAGTGTTCGAAGAGTGCTGTGGTGAGTGTCTTCAATACGTGGCGAAACCAAGGTGAAATCACTTCCAGACGTCGCGTTGTGGGGTCTGGCGACCACCCCTCATTACATATGAAGGGCTTATTTCAATAGTGGTACAAGTCCATTTTTGTTCATTCTGAGATACAGAGTCCTAAAGTTAAATGAGTATATATACTAGAATATTTCTGGTATCGCAACTGCAGATTTTTCAGCGCTCATTTAACTTTAGGACTCTGTATCTCAGAATGAACAAAAATGGACTTGTACCACTATTGAAATAAGCCCTTCATATGTCGGACGTCTTAGGCTGGGCAGACTGTTAAAACAGGACCGGCGGCGAACTGTGGCGGAGCTAACATCAGACTTTAATGCTGGGCAGAGCACATGTGTGTATGAACACAGCTAAAAAGGCCGGGAACACACGTGGCTTTTCTGTCCGATTGGAATTTTCACCGTCGCCGCTCTAGCATTAATGTAGCGTTTACACACTGAGCGGTAAAAATAACGACGCCACACCAGTCGATCACTGACCACCGTGCAAGAAGTGACTATTTAATTGTCGTTTTATGAGGTGTACAACATAAACAGAGGACAACTTCTTGTATTATTGTTACATCATCGATTGAAGAGGAAGCGAAAAAGTAGACTTATTTGGGTTCATCCGATTAATGAAAGGAGAGAGGAAGTTGGAGCCTTCTACACTTTGTTACCTGATTTAAGAAACGATGAAGGAAAGTTTTTTAATTACTTTAGGAACTGCTCCAGCTGCTGAAAAATCATATACAGTGGAAAAATACTAGACTGAGGGATTTATTCAACCGGTGGAAATGCTGGCAATAACTTTAAGGTAAGTAAAATTGAGAGTTGGGAATTAATTCACCACACAATTTTTAGATTACAAAACCTTATATTTCTGTACAGAATAAGCTACAGCATTTTATTACATGTTTAGCAATATCTGATCATTACGAATTACAATTCAGCAAAACCAGTACTGTTCGTTGAAGATAGTGAAGTTACTGAAGGGCTGCGAGATTGAATATTATCATCCCTGATCATTTGAGAATAATTTTCGCAATGCTGAACAGCAGAAGTTTTCTGCTGAGGTACGTTTGGAATTGGCTGGAAAGTTGTGACTGGAGAGCAGGTCATTTGTTGTAATGGAACTGGAGTACTTGTAACCTGCGATGAATGTGTGTTAGTCGTAAATGCTTCTTGAGGCATCTGGGGAACATTGAAAGGTTGTGTAAACTTAATATTTGATGGCTGATTAATCCGCTGTGGCCGAGCGGTTCTATGCACTTCAGTACGGAACCACGCGGCTGATACGGTCGCAGGTTCGAATCCTGCCCCGGCATGGATGTGTGTGATGTCCTTAGGTTAGTTAGGTTTAAGTAGTTCTCAGTCTAGGGGAATTATGACCTCATATGTTAAGTCCCATAGTGCTTAGAGCCATTTGAACCATTTTGGGCTGCTGGCTCTGAGAAGTAGATTGGTTGTATACATTGTGGGTTTGAGTTAGGGAGTGGTATGTATTTTTAATTTTCGAAATGACTTGAAGAAATTCCATTTGGCATTGAAGCCACTGAGTGTCATCAAACTTGTCTACATGAGGCAGCAAACTTTCGAAGAATGACATTTAGTCGTTTTTTTCTCAGGTTCACTTTTCTGTAATGCCTGTAAAATTTTTAAGTCTACTTCACCCACTTTTTTATGTTGCGTTGTAGGTGGTTTTGCTTTTGAAGCAAATGTTTCGGCTGTTCCTTCAACTGTAGTCACTGCCGGAGGTACTGGTGGAGCACTTAGCTCTTCAGTATCGTAGTCTTCATCTCCTTTGTTATAGCTTTCTTCTGTTTCTCTTTCCTCGTATATTTTTCGCAGAAGCTGTAGCTCATTGTTGAATATATACTTTTTTCTTGGAGGCATGTGAACCACTTGCTTTTGATTCTTTGTATTTTGTTTTTGACTTGATAAAAGCATCACGTAAGTGTTTCCACTTTTTCATGGCTTCTCTACCTGAAAATAAAATGTTTGTAAGGAGGCATATCTAAACAGTACAACTTGTTAACCATAATATATGTGTTGCATTGACACTAAAATAATGTTTTTACTTTCAGGTAATTGGCCAGTGGATGCAAATTTACCGACCTCCATTATTCGTACAGAATTTGAATATCTACAGCAAGACTGATTGTTAAAGAGGTCTGTCAAGAACTGTGGCTAGTTTTGCAAAGTGAGCGCATATCACCACCCACTGAAGAAATCTGGGAGGAATCAGCAAAGGAATTTGAATCAATAGCGAATATCCCTCTTTGTATAGGTGACATAGATGGCAAGCACATCCGTCTCGTGTGTCCAGCGGGAAGTGGCTCTATGTTCTTCAATTATAAAGATTATTACTAAATTGTGTTAATGGCTATCGCAGAATTTCGTACCGATTTAGGTTCGTGAACATTAGAAGTTGTGGAAAAGTCTGTGACTCTTCAATTTTCAAAGACACTATGGCAATCAATTGAAAGTGGTTCACATAATCTACCGGAAGAGATGTGCCCTCCAGGAACAGAAAGCCCGAATGTACCTTATTTCTTTGTTGCTGAGCTGCATTTGGCTTACATAAACATTTGTTGAGACCTTACGCTGGTACTCACTTGACTGTTAAAAAGAGGATATTTAACTACAGACTGTGTAGGGCAAGAAGGTACATAGAGTGCGCTTTCGGAATACACAGTAACAAATGGCGAATTTTTCATCGTCCCTTGAATATAAAACTTGATTTTGCTACTGATATTGTCAAGGCCTGTATTGTGCTTAACATTTATGATAGAGATGGGTACGTAGCTGAGGATGCTACGTCAATTACAGGACTTGAAAACATTCGAATAGAGCACTGTTCAAGAGGAGGTTTGAAAGCCAACAACGTGAGAAACATTCTGTGCAAGTACTTCCTGTCAAGTGTTGGAAGCATTCCCTGACAGATGTCAAAGATCTGAGGACCAGATACGTGAAAAAAAAAAAAAAAAAAAAAGCATAACCACATACATTGTGGACAGATTTGACATCGTTAGGCATAAAAATAACACTAATCTCACTGATTAGTACAATTCGACATATAACAGGTACTATGTACATTGAAACTATGAAAATGTGAAATAAATGCAATGATATTGAAAAATAATTTAAATACTATTAATTATTAGTTGAAATGCTATTTAACTGACATTAATAGTCTTACATCTATTTAATATAATAGAAATAATTTGTTAATTACTTTTATTACTTTTGCTCCGGCGACATTTCGCAATTGAGAATTTAGTTATCAAGCCTTGTTTTAAATGATGATGATAATGTAATTTATTCATTACTACTATGACCGTCCCCTTATCTGCTGGTGTTGGTGTGAGATCTTTGTTGTTTTGTAATTATGTAATTAGTGTTTTGTTTTCCCTTTTGTGTAATGTATTGTGTTTTTTTATTTGTTTTTAAAGTTTTAATTCTTTGCGTTTGTTAGTAAGTTTAAAATTGCAAATTAAAAATAACTAAATTTAAGACTGTTAAGGACAATTCAATAGCATTATAAAATAAACAGATAAAATTATTTGTACTTACCAAAGTCATTCTTTTCGCTGTCTTCCAGCTTATCAAAATCATCCCTAAGTTGAAGACAAACTTCATGCCACGCACTCCTTGTGGCATTCCTATCTTTAAAAATGTCCAAGGTTTTGTCCCAGAGCACAGGTCTTTCTTGTACAAAATGAATTAATAACTCATTGTCAATTACAACCACTTCGGCCATGATTAAATCACCACACTCAATGCGTACACAACAGCGGTCGGTGGCAGACTGGCCGATGAGTGTGTAACCGTGCTTTTAGTCACGTAGGCCACCATTCCGACGGAGACGGCAAAAAATCCGTCGATTGTAGTTTCACTGGACGGCTGCATTGCTGCCATCGGCGTTAAATAATCCGATCGTCCAGTTTTCCACACAGTGTGTACGTCGCAATACCATCCTACGCGCCACTACTGGTACGGCGGCGACGGTAATAATTCTGATCGGACAAAAAGGCCAAGTGTGTTCTCGGCCTAACGATGGGCCTCCGCAACCGACGACCTATGCATGTACCAATGTTAACACAAGGACATCAGCAGCTATGACTGAAATAGGCACATGACTATCGGCGCTGAACGTTGGCACAGCGGCAGAGCGCTGAACGATCTGGTGACGCTGATACTTTCTTCAAGCCGATGAGAGGCCGCAAATTCGTCGTCTCCCAGGGGACACCTGTACTGCGGGGCGGAGACAAGCTGGCGCCGGCTCCATTATGCTCTGGGGAACATTCACGTGGGCACCCATGGGTCCAGTGGAGCTCGCACAAGGCACAATGATGGAAAGGAGTATCGTAAGCTGATTGCAAACCACGTACACTCCTTCATGACGATCATTTTTCCCGACGGCAGTGGCATTTTTTAACAAGATAATGCGCTACGTCTCAAGGCCAGGGGCCTCATGGAGTGGCTCGAGGAACACAATGACGAGTTCCAGTTGAGGTGCTGACCCTCCAATTCGCCAGATCTGAACCCAATCGAACACGTCTAGGGTGTGATCGAATGTTGCGTCAGAGTTCAACACCCCCTTACCCGGAATTTACGGGAATTAAGCGACTTGTGTGTGCAGATCTGGTGCCAGCTCTCTCCAACGACCCACCAAGTCCTCGTTGCTTCCATGCCACTACGTGTCGGCGCTGTTACCGTGCCAAAGGTGGGCATACCGGCTATTAGGCGGGTGGTCATAATGTTCTGGCTGATCACGAATGTAGTGTGTGGACATTAACTTGGGAGTGTGGGTCTCACGGGGAGCGTGCAAGGGATAAATCCCTGCAGTCGCACTGTGCTCTGTGTCCTCGGTGGCTCAGATGGGTAGAGCGTCTGCCATGTAAGTAGGTGATCACGGGTTCGAGTCCCAGCCGGGGCACACATTTTCAACTGTCCCCGTTGATGTATATCAACGCCTGTCGACGGCTTAGAGTCTTGATTTTGGATGAGAGTACTTGGTGCCAGCAAGGATGAGGGTACTTATGAACCTGTTCATGTATCTAAGGATCAGACACATTTCTAGTAGGGCATCCCTGATCAGAATGTCCACATTCAAACTTGAATTGCAATGACATGTAAGTCCTTGCAATTCAGACACCCATTGCTTGTGTGCCTGATTAGGTTTACTACACAAATTAAAGAATTTGTAATGCAGCTGCCACATTAATCTGTTAATCATAGTATTTGTCTAGTGCAACAATTAGATCACTGTAAGGAACACTTTGAGAGGGGGTGGTGGGAAGGAAGTTTGCAGAGTAACTGGTAAATGGACAATTTGGTTCTACACTCAGTGTGATGTGCCACGAAGTGAGAGTTGAGTTGTGTGCGATAATTGAATCATTTCTCTGGTTGAGAACCAATGCACAGAATGGCAGTACAGGGGCTGCTTGCTGTGGTGTTGCTGGGGGCAGTGTCTCTGTTTGCTTGTGCTGCGAGCAGTCTGGTCATCGTTTCCATGAGTTGTTGTATTTGCTGTGCATGAACCTGAAAAGTCTAAGTTACTGAAAGTTCTTGCGGGGTCTGGCCGTGATCGAAACACCCACCCACCCACCCACACACACACACACACACAAACACACACACACACACACATTATACTTGAAGAGAAATAGAGTGCAACCTTAAAGCTAAGCTGAAAGAAAGTATAAATTAGAGTCACCAGAAATATCGGCTTCTGAAAAGTGCAAAAATACAGTTGTTGTTGTTGTCTTCAGTCCTGAGACTGGTTTGATGCAGCTCTCCATGCTACTCTATCCTGTGCAAGCTGCTTCATCTCCCAGTACCTACTGCAACCTACATCCTTCTGAATCTGCTTAGTGTACTCATCTCTCGGTCTCTCTCTACGATTTTTACCCTCCACGCTGCCCTCCAATGCTAAATTTGTGATCCCTTGATGCCTCAAAACATGTCCTACCAACCGATCCCTTCTTCTAGTCAAGTTGTGCCACAAACTTCTCTTCTCCCCAATCCTATTCAATACCTCCTCATTAGTTAGGTGATCTATCCACCTTATCTTCAGCATTCTTCTGTAGCACCACATTTCGAAAGCTTCTATTCTCTTCTTGTCCAAACTATTTATCGTCCATGTTTCACTTCCATATATGGCTACACTCCAAACAAATACTTTCAGAAACGACTTCCTGATACATAAATCTATATTCGATGTTAACAAATTTCTCTTCTTCAGAAACGCTTTCCTTGCCATTGCCAGTCTACATTTTATATCCTCTCTACTTCGACCATCATCAGTTATTTTACTTCCTAAATAGCAAAACTCCTTTACTACTTTAAGTGTCTCATTTCCTAATCTAATTCCCTCAGCATCACCCGATTTAATTTGACTGCATTCCATTATCCTCGTTTTGCTTTTGTTAATGTTCATCTTATATCCTCCTTTCAAGACACTGTCCATTCCGTTCAACTGCTCTTCCAAGTCCTTTGCCGTCTCTGACAGAATTACAATGTCATCGGCGAACCTCAAAGTTTTTACTTCGTCTCCATGAATTTTAATACCTACTCCAAATTTTTCTTTTGTTTCCTTTACTGCTTGCTCAATATACAGATTGAATAACATCGGGGAGAGGCTACAACCCTGTCTCACTCCTTTCCCAACCACTGCTTCCCTTTCATGCCCCTCGACTCTTATTACTGCCATCTGGTTTCTGTACAAATTATAAATAGCCTTTCGCTCCCTGTATTTTACCCCTGCCACCTTTAGAATTTGAAAAAGAGTATTCCAGTCAACATTGTCAAAAGCTTTCTCTAAGTCTACAAATGCTAGAAACGTATGTTTGCCTTTTCTTAATCTTTCTTCTAAGATAAGCCGTAAGGTCAGTATTGCCTCACGTGTTCCAACATTTCGACGGAATCCAAACTGATCCTCCCCAAGGTCTGCATCTACCAGTTTTTCCATTCGTCTGTAAAGAATTCGTGTTAGTATTTTGCAGCCGTGGCTTATTAAACTGATAGTTCGGTAATTTTCACATCTGTCAGCACCTGCTTTCTTTGGGATTGGAATTATTATATTCTTCTTGAAGTCTGAGGGTATTTCGCCTGTCTCATACATCTTGCTGACCAGATGGTAGAGTTTTGTCATGACTGGCTCTCCCAAGGCCGTCAGTAGTTCTAATGGAATGTTGTCTACTTCGGGGGCCTTGTTTCGACTCAGGTCTTTCAGTGCTCTGTCAAACTCTTCACGCAGTATCGTATCTTCCATTTCGTCTTCATCTACATCCTCTTCTATTTCCATAATATTGTCCTCAAGTACATCGCCCTTGTATAAGCCTTCTATATACTCCTTCCACCTTTCTGCCTTCCCTTCTTTGCTTAGAACTGGGCTGCCATCTGAGCTCTTGATATTCATACACGTGGTTCTCTTCTCTCCAAAGGTCTCTTTAATTTTCCTGTAGGCAGTATCTATCTTACCCCTAGTGAGATAAGCTTCTACATCTTTACATTTGTCCTCTAGCCATCCCTGTTTAGCCATTTTGCACTTCCTGTCGATCTCATTTTTGAGATGTTTGTATTCCTTTTTGCCTGCTTCATTTACTGCATTTTTATATTTTCTCCTTTCATCAATTAAATTCAATATTTCTTCTGTTACCCAAGGATTTCTAGCAGCCCTCGTCTTTGTACCTACTTTATCCTCTGCTGCCTTCACTACTGCATCCCTCAGAGCAACCCATTCTTCTTCTACAGTATTTCTTTCCCCTATTCCTGTCAATTGTTCCCTTATGCTCTCTCTGAAACTCTGTACAACCTCTGGTTCTTTCAGTTTATCCAGGTCCCATCTCCTTAATTTCTCACATTTTTGCAGTTTCTTCAGTTTTAATCTACAGGTCATAACCAATAGATTGTGGTCAGAGTCCACATCTGGCCCTGGAAATGTCTTACAACTTAAAACCTGGTTCCTAAATCTCTGTCTTACCATTATATAATCTATCTGATACCTTTTAGTATCTCCAGGGTTCTTCCACGTATACAACCTTCTTTCATGATTCTTAAACCAAGTGTTACCTATGATTAAGTTGTGCTCTGTGCAAAATTCTACTAGGCGGCTTCCTCTTTCATTTCTTAGCCCCAATCCATATTCACCTACTATGTTTCCTTCTCTCCCTTTTCCTACACTCGAATTCCAGTCACCCATTACTATTAAATTTTCGTCTCCCTTCACTATCTGAATAATTTCTTTTATTTCATCGTACATTTCTTCAATTTCTTCATCATCTGCAGAGCTAGTTGGCATATAAACTTGTACTACTGTAGTAGGTGTGGGCTTCGTATCTATCTTGGCCACAATAATGCGTTCACTATGCTGTTTATAGTAGCTTACCCGCATTCCTATTTTCCTATTCATTATTAAACCTACTCCTGCATTACCCCTATTTGATTTTGTGTTTATAACCCTGTAGTCACCTGACCAGAAGTCTTGTTCCTCCTGCCACCGAACCTCACTAATTCCCACTATATCTAACTTTAACCTATCCATTTCCCTTTTTAAATTTTCTAACCTACCTGCCCGATTAAGGGATCTGACATTCCACGCTCCGATCCGTAGAATGCCAGTTTTATTTCTCCTGATAATGACATCCTCCTGAGTAGTCCCCGCCCGGAGATCCGAATGGGGGACTATTTTACCTCCGGAATATTTTACCCAAGAGGATGCCATCATCATTTAATCATACAGTAAAGCTGCATGTCGTCGGGAAAAATTACGGCTGTAGTTTCCCCTTGCTTTCAGCCGTTCGCAGTACCAGCACAGCAAGGCCGTTTTGGTTAATGTTGCAAGGCAAGAACAGTCAATCATCCAGACTGTTGCCCCTGCAACTACTGAAAAGGCTGCTGCCCCTCTTCAGGAACCACACCTTTGTCTGGTCTCTCAACAGATACCCCTCCGTTGTGGTTGCACCTACGGTACGGCCATCTGTATCGCTGAGGCACGCAAGCCTCCCCACCAACGGCAAGGTCCATGGTTCATGGGGGGAGGCAAAAATACAGTATTGCATGGTAAATGTTCTGTGTTCAGTGTTGCAGGCGGCTAATGGCCACGATTCTGTATAAGTTTGAAGATCGGATCATATTTAAATCTCCCTCTTCATAGTACGAGACAATAAGCTCTAAGCTGTGTGCGGTATAGGAGCTCGTGACATGGGAAATGTTTCGAGTTCTCCTCGTCGGTTTCTTCTCTACGTGACGAAGGACGTTCTCTTCAAAGTCGAAATTGTGGCCCGTCTGTAGAGCACACGGCCAACCCTCATAGCTGCGAACATACAAGTTTCTCTCTGCCGTTGTTGTAGTCGAAAAAAATGGCATCCAACGTCATAATTATATGTGTAACTGGCATCCTCTTCTCAGTTTGCGTACGTTCCGTGAAGCGGGAGATTTGAAAGTGATCCGGTCTGCCAACTTATTTTATATCCAAACGGTGCATTTCTAGACACGAGTTCGCATTAAAACTTTATCTACAAGTCTCCTCTACAACCTGTAGAAGCCTAATGTGTCGTGACAACTAAAATTTTGTGGTATCAGTTTTAGTATTTCTGACTTCGTTTCAGGTCATCACTTTCTTCCATTGATTCTACTCTGTTCATTTCTCGGCTTGAAACCATCTGAGGGACGGGAGAGCACTCGTGGTTTCCCCCAGAAGCCCAAAGATGGAGCTGATATTGAAGTCTTTTATGTAAGAACAACACCGCTTAAAATTGTGAGAGAGAGGGGGGGTTCGGTGGGACAAGGACAACATTTACGATTTCCGGCGATTATAAGTTAGGAAAGTTACACTTTTTTTCCGATTTCCACGCTTGTGACACATACGTAATATGTCAGTAACTAAACTTCGAGAAGTCGCAAACATTTCCTTATATACTTGCATGTTGTTCATTTTGCTAAGTGGAATTAACAGCAGCCATCGTGACATTATCTCTACGCTATTTTATAATTAAGTTGCAGCTAGCACCATATCAGGGTGCTATTCAGCCCACTTTGTTTACAATGGGAATTGGCTCAAACGGTTCTGAGCACTATGGGACTTAACTTCTAAGGTCATCAGTCCCCTAGAACTTAGAACTACTTAAACCTAACCAACCTAAGGACATCACACACATTCATGCACGAGGCAGCATTTTAACCTGCGACCATAGCGGTCGTGCGGTTCCAGACTGTAGCGCCTAGTACCGCTCGGCCACCCCGGCCGGCCAATAGGAATTCTGACGCATTTTGTTTACATCACGTGGCCGATGTCATTGACCTAACGACGTTATCATTCGTACAGTAACATTGCCATCTATATCAGTGACTCCATCACCCTTACTAGTGGGAAGCCGCACCGCCTCCCTACCCCCAACCAACCAAAACTTTTAGATGGTGCAACTAACCATTTCCGTTAATGGAAAATTAAAAGCCTTCTCCCCTCCCTATCTCCAGCCAATTAAAAAATAACCCAGTTGTGTTAGTGGGAATTTTAAAACTCCCTTCTCTTTCCAGCCAATCAGGTGTGGAGACGTACGACATGAGACGTAAAAAATTACGAAATCTCCACCTGAAAGACAAAGATTTACGTTATTTCCATGAAAGACAAAGGCATCTGGCGTAAAAAATGGTGTCAAAGTTTATTATTTCCGAAAGCAATTTCATGTACACATCAAACCATGGCTCTTCCCCCGCCCCATATGCTCTGCCGTATTTCAAACCAATCAAAAAAAAAATAATAATAAATAAATAAAATAAAATCTAACAATCTCAATTGTACTTTATACTCACTCACCCTCTTCTCTCCAATCAGTCAGAGCATAGTATTAAAAAATAGTGCCAGACATACAGCAAACAATTATGTAACCCTCACACACAGACACACACACACGCACGCACACGTATGTCAAATGCTGTAGTCCTTACAAACATAGGGTCTCTCTCATTCAAAGTAATCTTTTCTCTCTGTATTTCATACATCAAAAATAGTGTACTCCTTAAGCATGCCCTGTGATAGGAAATCATTTCTTGTCTCTCTTTCAGCCGTGTGGGGTAGCCGTGCAGTCTATGGCACCTTGCTGCCTCCGTCGCAGGTTCGCGTCCTCCCTTGGGCATAGGTGTTTGTGTTGTCCTTAGCGTATGTTAGTTTAAGTTAGATTAAGTAGTGTGTAAGCCTAGGGACCTATGACCTCAGCTGTTTGGTCCCTTAGAACTTACCACAAATTTCCAAATTTCTCTCTCTCACTAACACATACCTATACACAATGATAAACAGTGAATGAAATTATTACGTATTTGGATGAATTTAATGCAATAGAACCACAGTCGCCTGTTATCTTATAATTTACTTACGTAGTGGCAACGTGCGGGCTGTGCGTCTGTATTAAGTAATACAGACAATTTAGTTGTGTGAATATTTAATTTGAAGGCCGACTGTGTTTGGAAAGTCTGCAAAATATCACATACAGTTCAATTTTATTGTGCTAGAATTTTCGTATATTACAATAGCGTTCAGCGTTTAGTGTTTAGCGTTTAGTGTTCACTATTTAATGATTACTGTTTACCATTTAGAGTTTAGCATTTTGCGTTAAGCGTTTATCATTTACTGTTCACTGTTGTGTATATGTGTGTGTCAGTGAGAGAGAGGGACAAGAAATGATTACTGATCACAGGTGTGTTTAAGGAGTACAATATTTTTTATGTATAAAGTACAGGGAGAAATGATTACTTTTAATGAGAGAGATCCATGTTTGTAAGGATTATAATATTTGACGTATGCAGTACATAGGTGTGTGTGTGTGTGTGTGTGTGTGTGTGTGTGTGTGCGTTCACGCATGCACCGTTTTACATAATAATGGATTCATCTTACCATTGTATCAATGGTATACGTATGTATGTAAATAGTGCATAACTTTGACCTTGGCATCATTTTAACATAACGTCACAGAAACAATGCATATCTTTGACTTTCAAGTGACAGTTGCCAAACTATTTTACTGAATATCTGGCATCATTTTAATGTTACACTCTGATTGTTTGGATAGAAGAGGGAGAGCGGGTATAAAGCGCAACTGAGATACACTATGTGGTCAAAAGTGTACTGACACCCGCAAAACATACGTTTTTCATATTAGGTGCATTGTGCTGCCACCTAGTGCCAGGTACTCCATATCAGCGACCTCAGTAGCCATTAGACATCGTGAAAGAACAAAGTGGGGCGTTCTGCAGAACTCACGGACTTCGAACGTGGTCAGGTGATTGGGTGTCACTTGTGTCATACGTCTGTACGCGAGATTCCCAGACTCCTGAACATCCCTAGGTCCACTGTTTCCGATGTGATAGTGAAGTGGAAACGTGAAGGGATACGTGCAGCACAGAATCGTACAGGCCGACCTCGTCTGTTGACTGACAGAGACCGCCGACAGTTGAAGAGGGTCGTAATGTGTAATAGGTAGACATACACCCAGGCCATCGCACAGGTATTCCAAAGTGCATCACGCGCCACTGCAGGTACTATGACAGTTAGGCGGGAGGTGAGAAAACTTGGATTTCATGGTCAAGAGGCTGGTCATAAGCCACACATCACGCCGGCAAACGACTTCTCGCTTGGTGTAAGGAGCGTAAACATTGGACCATTAAACGGTGGAAAAACGTTGTGTCCAGTGACGAATCACGGTGCACATTGTGGCAATCCGATGGCATGGTGTGGGTATGGCGAATGCCCGGTGAGCGTAATCTGTCAGCGTGTGTAGTGCCAACAGTAAAATGCGGAGGCGGTGGTGTTATGGAGTGGACATGTTTTTCATGGGGGAAGCTTGTACCCCTTGCTGTTTTGCGTGGCACTCTCACAGCACAGGCCTGCATTGATGTTTTAAGCACCTGCTGGCTTCCCACTGTTAAAGAGCAATTCGGGGATGGCGACTGCATCTTTCAACACGATCGAGCATCTTTCATAATGCACGGCTTGTGGCGGAGTGGTTACACGGCAATAACATCCCTGTAATGGACTGGCCTGCACAGAGTCCTGACCTGAATCCTATAGCACATCTTTGGGATGTTTTGTAACGCTGACTTCGTGATAGGCCTCACCGACCGACATCGATATCTCTCCTCAGTGGAGCGCTCCATGAAGAATGGGCTGCCATTCCCCAAGAAACATTCCAGCACCTGACTGAACGTATGCCTGCGAGGGTGGAAGCTGACATCAAGGTTGAGGGTGGCCCGACACCGTATTGAATTCCACCATTACCGATGGAGGGCGCCACGAACTTGTAAGTCATTTTCACCCAGGTGTCCGGGTACTTTTGTAGTTGGATTTTTTTTTATTAATTGGAGATAAGGTGGAGGGAAGCAAGGGGTGCGGTTTCTTGCGTGCATTTGCAAGCCTTTCAATAATATTGTATTTCAACACCATTTTGACGCCAGAAGTATGTGACTTGTATTTTACTGAACTAGAAACCACAGAGAGGCTTCGTTCCGCCGTAGCCCTCAGTAGTACACAACCCCACAACAGAACAGGCTACAGCAGTTCACTCACTCCACTCTGCCGCCTCACACCGTACCCAGGGTTATTGTGCGGTTCGACACCCACTTCCCTCCCCCCCCCCCCCCCCCCCCTCTTCAGAAACGTCGCACACCAGACGAGTGTAACCCCAATGTTTGCATGGTAGAGTAATTATGGTGTACGCGTAGTGTTTGCGTAGCAATCGCCGACATAGTGTAACTGAGACGGAATAAGGGGAACCAGCCCGCATTCGCCGAGGCAGATGGAAAACCGCCTTAAAAACCATCCACAGGCTGGTCGGCACACCGGACCTCGACCCTAATCCGCCGGGCGGATTCGTGCCGGGGACAGGCACGCCTTCCCACCCGGAAAGCAATGCGTTAGACTTGCACGGCTAAACGGGCGTGCAGTATGTGACTTACCTAGAAGGAATGGATCTCTTTGACTATCAGGTGGAGGCTACATAATTTTCTACACCTCATTTTAATACTGCGCTCTGAGTTGTTGGAAAGCGAAGTTCTTTTTAATTTCTCAGTAACGCAATTAGGCTATTTCCACCATTTTGGAGTTTTTGATTGGTTAGAGACAGGATGGAGGAAGGGGATGCGGAGAGGAGTTTTAATTTTCCATTAACACATTTGGGTTAGTAGCATCATCTTGAATTTCTGACAGCTTGGAAATAGGAGAGGGTTGGGGAAGGAATGTGGCTTCTCACTGATGGGGATGATGACGTCACCGATAAGAGCGATGACGTCACTGAAACTAATGAAGAAGTTATTAGGTCTATGACGTCGGTCACGTGATGGAAGTAAAGTGCGCCAGAATGTCCATCATAAACAAAGTTGCGTTTAAGAGTACGTAAAACTTGATCAGGTCCAGAAGACCACGTGACGCAAAGGCCACCTCTGGCACAAGGAGTCATTAGGATGCGTTATGAAGGAGCAGGGCCGTACCGCGGGCATGGTGAGATAGGCCCCCGCCAAGGGCGCAGGCACAAAGAGGGCGCAGAAAAACAACGAGGAATAAAAGCGGTTTAAGAATGAACTAGGAGTGGTACGTGAGTTCCGCTATCCCCTGTGTACCTGTCTCCTAAGCTTTTCCCTGCCACTGTAAATGCACATCGTTGTCAGGGTGTCATTTCGTCCAAGTGGCGTCGTAAACAGACGACTCCTGACGAACAGGTGTCTATCGCTAACATTGTTTATGGAATAACAGCTTGCTTGGTTCACACACCTGCCGCTTCCACAATTCGTTCATGTTCAGAAATGGAGTTCCTTCTGCTACTTCGCCTACGATATTGTAGGATCTCAAAAATCGGCGAGCGGGTGCTGAAGAAAATGTGCTATTTGACCGGAGGCTCCCAATTTTTGCCGATTTCTGCCGACTGAGGACTGCACGAGACTGTTAGAGCTAGAGAATTTTCAAAGTATTTGATAAACGAAGAAGTGAGATGGAGAACAGATCTCATTTATATCACATCATTTAATATTACTTTAATTTGTTGTGGGGGAATGTCTTAAGTAACGGCTCTGTATCTTAGCTTGAGAAAAATGCAGCTGATTTTAGTCCCAAATGTAGGGGAGGTATTGATACAACGGAGTTAGCTAACGAAATAGGTGCTGTCAAATTCCAGGTCAAACAGCAGATGAACAGTATTGGCACGGCTTCTCATTTGGGTATTTTCAAAGTATGGGTTAAAAAATGCTTGTCCGAACGTCTTAACGTTGACTTTATTTATGACAATGGTGATGACTGCAGCAAGTCGTGAACGCAGTTTCAGGAAATTAAAGTCGAGTATGAGCGTCAGCAGAGTATCAAATTTTTCTATCTTGCCGATAGAACACGATGCAGCTGCTAAACTGGATATCAATGGCAATAACGAATGAGTTTTCTTGGCTCAAATCCAGAAACTGCAAAGCAAAATTACAATAATAATAACCAAATTTCTCTGTAGGGATTCTTTTCAGCTCTTAATTATAGCTATTTTCTTTTATTTCGAATTAATAATTTGTGTACTGTCAATATTTTATGAGAAACAAATTCAATCGGTTCTTTACCAAACATCATACAAAAACCAATGTGCAGCAGCTGCCATAAACAATATAACATGGCCTAAGGCCGAACTTGTACAATCGTACATGAAATAAAGAGAATGGCAGCTGAAGGCATCACGAAAAATTCATTGCAACTCCAGAGCCTATCGCACTGAAAATTAAAGAATCACTGCCCAGCCAGGCACAGGGTAAAGTACGAGTACTACAGTATCAATGCATCAAAGTGAAGATATTGAACGCCACGCAAGCTGTCAAGTTTAACAAACACTGCATACGAGACAATATCACATCGAAATATGCTAAGATCAAAATTGAAAATAAAACTAGAGTGGCAAAAGTATAAGAAAACAGTGCGAATGTAATTGGATGACCATTGAAATCCGTGATAAATTTAAACGTAAGACTTGTTTAAATTTTAAACACTACTTACCTCATTTAGATCTTGTTAGTGTTCATTCACACGTACAAACAAATCACATTTTATCAACAATTGATAAATTTATGGGTTATGTAGGTTAAAACATTCGACTAAGACATAAAAAGAAGTTAAAAAGGCTCATACAAGAAACAGATTTAAATACACTCAATGAAAATGAGCATCACATGCAGTAAAAACGGTTCAAGTGGCTCTGAGCACTATGGGACTTAACTTCTGAGGTCATTAGACCCTAGAACTTAGAACTACTTAAACCTAACTAACCTAAGGACATCACATACATCCATGTCCAAAGCAGGATTCGAAGCTGCGACCGTAGTGGTCGCGCGGTTCCCGACTGTAGCGCCCAGAACCGCTCAGCCACCCCGGCTGGCCATGCAGAGTGAATTCAGATTCTCCCCTAAGGTAGA
The DNA here is from genome assembly GCF_023897955.1 of Schistocerca gregaria. Classification (NCBI taxonomy): domain Eukaryota; kingdom Metazoa; phylum Arthropoda; class Insecta; order Orthoptera; family Acrididae; genus Schistocerca; species Schistocerca gregaria. The sequence goes on from NC_064931.1 coordinate 728,504,444, forward strand.
ACATCAGACGAACATGAGATTCGCTCCCACAGAAATGAATGTTACTAAACAAAGGCCTCAAATCTGACATGCAACCACATTATGGAAAAGCTATGATCAAAAGTATTATTATTACAAACACTAAAGTAGCGTTGATATGGCCCAGTTGCCAGCTCATGAGCAAAAGATTTACAAAATGAAGAAAGCCCAGAATTTTATAATGGACACACAGGAAGGAAAGTTAACACACGGTTTAAAGAACACACGACAGTAAGCGACAATAACCCATCCACATTTGCGCACACTTCAAAAACACCAACCACAAAGTACTTACTATGTGGCAGGAGGAACAAAACTTCTGGTCAGGTGAATTCAGGGTTATAAATACAAAATCAAATATGAATAATGCAGGAGTAGGTTTAATAGTGAATAAAAAATAGGAGCGCGGATAAGCTACTTCGAACAGAATGGTGAACGCATTGTTGTAGCCAAGACAGACACGAAGCCCACGCCTACCACTGATGAATACACTAAGCAGATTCAGAAGAATGCAGATTGCAGTAGTTACTCAGAGATGAAGAAGCTTGCACAGGAAAGAGTAGCATGGAGAGCTGCATCAAACCTGTCTCTGGACTGACTACAACAACAACAAATGGTTCAAATGGCTCAGAGCACTATAGACTTAGAACTACTTAAACCTAACTAACCTAAGGACATCCCACACATCCGTACCCGAGGTAGGATTCGAACCTGCGACCGTAGCAGCCGCGTGGTTTCGGACTGAAGTGCCTAGAACAACAACAACAGCTGGATCACTTCATATATTACATGAGTTACAGAAAGGATAAATCATAGATGTAATGGAAGAAACTGAAATTTACAACCATCTGAAAAGACCAGACAGACAGACTTTTAAATAAACAAAAAGACTTGCGAAATGGAAAATTCCCAGAAAACTTGTTACCAGTTCTACTACGAAGCACTGCAGAACTATAGAACGTAAAATTATCCCTACACTCATTAATAAATATGAATGTAATGCGAAACATCGCGCAACCATAAAGCAGTTTTACTCGACTCTCATAGTTTTCAGTACTGTTCCATAAGAGTACTGTGATCGATTTCATATATAAGATCTTTTGTAACAACTATTCAAAAATGATGTGTTCCCACGATAAGAGAACAAATATCTACAAATTACATTAAGGAAATTACATACAGTCATATTTACGCCAATAGGAATGGAAATGAGCGTTTGGCGTCATTGGCCGGGTGGCCCCATACGGGGCAGATCCGGCCGCCTTGGTGCAGGTCTTATTACATTCGACGCCACATTGGGCGACCTGCGCGACGGATGGGGATGAAGTGATGATGAAGACAACACAACACCCAGTCCCGGAGCGGAGCAAATCCCCGACCCAGGCGAGAATCAATCCCGGGCCCGTAGGACGGCAATCCGTCACGCCGACCACTCAGCTATCAGGGCGGACATTTACACCAATGATGAACGATAGTTAAATATAATTGAGAACAAAAGCATATGTAGGCTAATTAACAAATTTCTGTCAAATAATTATAATCTTCCTAGTGTTAAGTACGTTAAAACATGGACCTTATATATAAGAACTTTGAACAACTGCTCGAAAGTATCGTGCTCCTAAAATAGCGAAAAACCTCTAGCTAAGGAAATGAGACAGTTTAAGTAGTAGATGAGTTTTGCTATTTGGGGAGCAAAATAACTGATGGTGGTCGAAATAGAGAGGATATAAAATGTAGACTACCAATGGCAAGGAAAGCGTTTCTGAAAAAGAGTAATTTGTTAACATCGAGTATACAGGGTGTTACAAAAAGGTACTGCCAAACTTTCAGGAAACATTCCTCACACACAAATAAAGAAAAGATGTTATGTGGACATGTGTCCGGAAACGCTTAACTTCCATGTTAGAGCTCATGTCAGTATGTACTGTACTTCCTCGATTTACCGCCAGTTGGCCCAATTAAGGAAGGTAATGTTGAACATGTGCCTTTACAAGTACGACACAACAAGTGGTTCATGCACGATGGAGCTCCTGCACATTTCAGTCGAAATGTTCGTACACTTCTCAACAACAGATTCGGTGACCGATGGATTGGTAGAGGCGGACCAATTCCATGGCCTCCACGCTCTCCTGACCTCAACCCTCTTGACTTTCATTTATGGGGGCATTTGAAAGCTCTTGTCTACGCAACCCCGGAACCAAATGTAAAGACTCTTCGTGCTCGTATTGTGGACGGATGTGATACAATACGCCATTCTCCAGGGCTGCATCAGCGCATCAGGGATTCCATGCGACGGAGGGTGAATGCATTTATCCTCGCTAACGGAGGACATTTTGAACATTTCCTGTAACAAAGTGTTCGAAGTCACGATGGTACGTTCTGTTGCTGTGTGTTGTAATCCATGATTAATGTGATTTGAAGAGAAGTAATAAAATGAGCTCTAATATGGAAAGTAAGCGTTTCGGGACACATGTCTACATAACATATTTTCTTTCTTTGTGTGTGAGGAATGTTTCCTGAAAGTTTGGCCGTACCTTTTTGTAACGCCCTGTAGATTTAAGTTTCAGGAAGTCATTACTGAAAATATTTGTATGGAGTGTAGCCATGAATGGAAGCGAAACATATACGATACAAAGTTTAGACAATAAGAGAATAGAAGCTTTCGAAATGCGGTGCTACAGAAGAATGCTAAAGATTAGATGGGTCGATCACGTAACTAATGAGGAGATACTGAACGGAAATGGGGAGAAGAGGAATTTGTGGCACAACTTGGCGAAAAGAAGGGATCGGTTGATAGGAGACGTTCTGAGGCATCAAGGGATCATCAATTTAGAACTGGAGGGAAGCGCGGAGGGTAAAATCGTAGAGGGAGACAAAGGCATGAGTACATAAAAACAGATTCAGGAGGATGTAGGCTGCAGTAGTTACTCGGAGTTGAAGAAGCTTGCACAGGATAGAGTAGTATGGAGAGCTGCATCAAACCAGTCTCTGGACTGAAGACAACAACAACAACAACAACATGCAGTCATAGGAGCAAGGACGAGTATGGCATAATATACTACTAAAGAATCATACATTAAGTAAGTTTTAATGCGCCTTGTATATCTACATATATGACGTGTTTCTGTGTCAAAATCGCGAAGTGTTACTAATGTATCCAGTGTATAATTCTTCCGTTATAGATACTTGAAAATGACCTAAGGCCGAAATTGTACAATCGTATATGAAATAAAGAGAATGGCAACTGATGACATGACGAAATCAGTCAAAAACAGACCCTATCACATTGAAAATATGACATAAATTATGTTTTAATTACAACTTCTTTTGGAATTATTTACTGCCTTGAAAGATCTAATTTGTCGTGGGCTATTTACGTATCAATATAGTTCATTTAAATATTAATTTCTCAATAATTTTCCATCCGTCACAGCTACAAAAGAGACAGAACGACGAATGGGGATCGTGCAGATTAAGATTCTTAGATGGACAGGTGGAGTCACTTGACTGGATCACGTTTCGAACGATATTATCAGGAAACGTTTCGGGGCCGCACCGATCCAGAAGAAAATGCGAGTAAGAGCTGTCTACGATGATTGGGACATGTGGTGGCCGCAGAGGAAGATACCAATGCAAAGATAGGCTCAAATGGCTCTGAGCACTATGGGACTCAACTGCTGTGGTCATTAGTCCCCTAGAACTTAGAACTACTTAAACCTAACTAACCTGAGGACATCACACACATCCATGCCCGAGGCAGGATTCGAACCTGCGACCGTAGCAGTCGCACGGTTCCGGACTGCGCGCCTAGAACCGCGAGACCACCGCGGCCGGCTCCAAAGGTAGCATACGCAGTGGAAGTCATGGGAAAGAGACAGAAGGGACGACTTGGACTCTGCACAAGGACGTGAAGGCTGTGAATCTTCATCCACACATGGCCCGTGAGCGAACAAAATGGAGCAGATAATCCACTCAGCGGACCCTGCCTCCAGACAGAACAAACGAGGAAGAAAAATAAGAATAATGCTTCATTCACATTAAACCACGAATGGTAAAATATAAATGAGGCTCTGTGAAGGAGCATGGGGTCAACACACGACTCTGCGAGCTGTTGTCAGCTCTTCTCACACGAGTAACGCAGTTCTCCTCATGATGCTGTTCCAGTCCTCCCACAAAGTAAAAATCTCTGGCATTAAAGATAATTCCACCCACATCCTGCATCTAGCAGTAAGCTACGAAGGCAGACACCCTCGTTTAAAACATTTTTCAACTGTAAAATTTTTTACAGATAGCTAAGCAGCAAGAGCACTTTACAGGTGCGTGACAATAGCGATAAGTCCCGTCACCAGAAACTTAAAGCCTCGAATTTTCCCTCTCTTTATCAGTCACATATAGCTGCTGAAACCTCTGTGACCCCAGGTTCGGAAACAGCTAGCTACGCAGTAACTTGCATCGACGTCCTCGGTCACGTAGGCACACACTTGTTAGACGAGGGTCTGGAATGCGAGAGAGCAGTGTGTCACAACTGTCGATAGCAGCTATACGACGCCAGCAGAACAGAGGGGCGCCTGAGTGGCGTTAACGGAACGGCCTTGTGTTTGTAGAACTCGCCGCTGCAGCGCTCGCCTGAGTCATCTCTAAACAGCTCCATTGAGTCATGCGGCGGTCACGTCACGGGGCGCGCGCTGTAATTCCAAGTATGACACAGATACGTCCAACGGCTGCCGTGAATACGCACTCTGTGCCCGCTTCCCCCGGCGCACATTACCCCAACGTGAGTTATGTTCTGTGCCACAAACACGATAACTGTTATGCAAGCTCGACGCTCTGTGAACAGCATTCAGCATCGTTTCTCAATACGGCGTGTCGCAAACCTTACGGGTCAAAATTATACGCGCGGTAGAGGATCGTAGATCGACTACTTTCAGACAAGGAACTAATGGTAGAAAATAAGTATTTAGTTTTTTGTTGACGTAATTCACGTACTCTTCGTAGCAACAACTTGTAAGCCCGTTGCCGCTTTTCAAAATGACGACTGAAAGTCTTAAAGCACGTATTACAACGAAGTATCATATTTTGCTGGACTCCTCGTTTCTGGTGTACGGCGGGACAGACAGCTAGGATTCAAACACCTAGTCCCTCTGCAGTTTCTAATGGGGTTTCATGTACCTAGAGTTGCCAAACCGGGACATTTATCTTAAAGTGACTAAAAATGGACGTAATTTGGGAAGCAGAAACCAGGAAAAACTAGGACAGTTCACTTAAGCTTAAAAAAAAGTGAAAGATGCGAACAAATTGCCGCTTTTAGTCGAGAGATTGAGAACAGCTGCAGCCAGCCGCTGATGATAGTACAGGAGTGAAGCGGCTCGTAAGAACAGGTCCTCTGCCCATAGCCCAGGTACCTCAAATAACCGCTGCTTGTCCGTCAGTGAGTCACACCATGTTCCAGGGGGAAGAATCCGGGTGCTGCGGCTGTGGCAGCACTAAAAAAAAAAAAAAGTACAGAAGGGGAAAAAAAGTAGCCGAGGTGCCACATTACTGTCACAAGACTGCACAGGATGTATCTGAATAAAGGATTTAATGTAAAGGTACATGTGTACATTCTTGTTTTGCCGGTAAGCTGCACTGGGAAGTGTTCACATTCACGATGCACAAATTTAAAATTTTTTTGTGAGCTAGTAGGTCTCAGTACGTTTGGAGCTTAGCCTAACAATACAGTCCACCAAATTCAGACACATGTTATGTTTGACAGTATGATAACACGTGTTACTAATGCGCATTTTTTGAATGAGTTTGAAAGAAAATAACTAATCGTTTCTTTAAGTATTTACTGAGTACACGTTTGATTTATGCAAAATGATCCTTAATATCTGCTCATCCCCCGTGTGCAGTGGAAACATTCTGCTTCATAGTCACTTCTCCTTCGTTTTATGAAGTACAATTCTTCTGAATGCTTTTCTTGGAATGAACACTTCTTCTTTGGCATTTTGAGTTCATTTGAAATACTCAAACACTTTAACAACAAAGTAATCGCGGCACAACTCAGACAGAGAACCACGTTGCTGCAAGACTTAAACTGAACTGAGATAAGGTACAATAATGGAAACTCAGTAACGTTACCGTGCAATTATGATACTTAATGGACTCAGTCAGCCTCCAAAGTAAAAACTTCCATTACTTAACGTAAGAGCTGGAGCTGAAATCAGATCCATGCAAGTATTTTGGGTAGTATGAGAATATTTCTAGGAAATCCGTAATCCGGGCAAACTGGCGTCCCGAAAGTATTTGTCGGGAGAGCGATTTCTTTAATCCGTAAACGGGACTGTCCCCGAAGACTGGGACGTCTAGCAATCCTAGCATTCTAGTGATACAACGTCGAACTAAAGTAACACTATAGGGAGAAAAAAATCCACAGAAGTGAAATCTGGGGATCGCGCTGGCAACGAGACAGGACCTTCACTTCCACATCAATATCGACATACACACTTTGAAAACCATGGGAAGTGCATGGCAGAGGATACGTAGCATGGCAGGGCTGCCACATATTAATCTTCCTTTCCATTCTAATAGAGTATGGAGCGCTAGCTATGAGCACTTCTTCATTTTCCATGCTGTGAAACAAACTTTTCTACTGCAAGCTCTCTGCTTTCCATATTTTGAGAGGTGGTAGAGTGGAGCGGGAACAGTGTTAGCGTAAATGTCTTTGTGTTCACTGCAATTAGTCTAGTCTTGTCTTAACGAGAGCGATGTGTAGGCGACTCAAGCATATGTCTAGATTCTTCACTTAATACCATTTTCTGAAACTTCTGAATTCGCTTTCGCAGGATAGTAGCGTATTTCTTCAAGCGTGTGTCAATTTAGGTTTATCAGCATCTCCTTGACGCTCTCCTATGAGCCAAAGAAACCTGTGACCGTTCGTACTGCCCTTGTTCGTATATTTTCAATATCCGCTGTTAGTCCTACTTAGTATGGGTTCCACACACCTGAGCGTTATTCTAAGACGGGACGCATATCTACATCTACATGACCACTCTGCAGTTCACGCTTCAGTGCCTGGTAGAGGGGTGGATCATGGAATGTTCAGTTGTCGTTACACAGCTCTTGCACTGCTTGAATATAGTACATTGCGTCCAACATTCTCAGCCGAGGCAACAACGATTTCTTCAACAATTTGTGGAGCAATTGGCCGTCGGCCTCTTCCAGGAGCAATTCCCAAATCGCCAGTTAATTCGAACTTCCGAGTCATATTCTTCAACCCCAGTGCGGAAAGAGAAACTCTCCGTAATTCTTTAATAGGACGATACTCGCGAAGAGATGCAGCACTGTTGCTGCTGCTTTGATAAAACAGCTTTCCGAAACAACTTTCACCTCGTCCACACCCATGTTGACTGTCTGAAACTGTAACCCACACCGAAGCTTATGTTTCAACCCAACGTCGCCGTACCAGTACTGCTGCCTAATGGAAAGTTAGAACACTAATATGTAGGTATGTGTCACGTGCAAATATTCATTAAACAAAGAGCAGGGAGGAAGATAATAAGTTCGTAAGATCTCAACTGTACTCAAATGTAATACAGGGTGATTCAAAAAGAATACCACAACTTTAGGAATTTAAAACTCTGCAACGACGAAAGGCAGAGCTAAGCACTATCTGTCGGCGAATTAAGGGAGCTATAAAGTTTCATTTAGTTGTACATTTCTTCTCTTGAGGCGCTGTTGACTAGGCGTCAGCGTCAGTGATTGTATCCTTGCTCAAATGGAAACAGATGAATCTTTCGTTTCAAAGATTGTGTTTAGTGATGAAGCAACTTTCCACACTAACGGGAAAGTCAACCGTCACAATGTCTATATATGGGGCACTGAGAATCCGCGGGAAACAACTCAGTATGAACGTGACTCGCCTAAGGTGAACGTTTTCTGTGCCATTTCAGCCAATTAAGTTTTTGGTCCCTTTTTCTTCGAAGGTGCTACTGTAACTGGACTACAGTATCTGGAGATGTTAGAGAATTGACTGTTCCCTCAGCTCGAACAAGAAGCACAACAATTCATATTTCAGCAGGATGGAGCGCCACCACATGGGCACTTATCTGTCCGTAACTACCTGAACGTCAACTACCCGAGGCGATGGATCGGCCGCCAGGCAGCCCGTGACAGAGCACTTCATCACTGGCCTCCAAGAAGCCCTGATCGTACCCCCTGCGATTTTTTCTTATGGGGTTATGTTAAGGATAGGTGTTTCGGCCACCTCTCCCAGCCGCCATTGATGATTTGAAACGAGAAATAACAGCAGCTATCCAAACTGTTACGCCTGATATGCTACAGAGAGTGTGGAACGAGTTGGAGTATCGGGTTGATATTGCTCGAGTGTCTGGAGGGGGCCATATTGAACATCTCTGAACTTGTTTTTGAGTGAAAAAAAACCTTTTTAAATACTCTTTGTAATGATGTATAACAGAAGGTTATATTATGTTTCTTTCATTAAATACACATTTTTAAAGTTGTGGTATTCTTTTTGAATCACCCTGTATAATAATCAGTGCTAATGTACAGGATACTATGCTTCATGAGTTAATACAGTTTAACAGACGATGTACTTTTACATCCCCACTGGATACGATAAACAAAAGAAAATTAGGAAATATTATTAGCAGTTCTAGAAACATCTTCTTAAGTGTGGAAGAGAATTGCGGTAAGTTAGCAGAAATTTCGGATGACTAAATTATACAACTGGCCATTAAAATTGCTACACCAAGAAGAAATACAAATGATAAACGGGTATGCATTGGACAAATATATTATACTAGAACTGATATGTGATTACATTTTCACGCATTTTTGGTGCATAGATCCTGAGAAATCAGTACCCAGAACAACCACCTCTGGCCGTAATAGCGGCCTTGATACGCCTGGGCATTGAGTCAAACAGAGCTTGGATGGCGTGTACAGGTACAGCTGCCCATGCAGCTTCAACACGAAACCACAGTTCATCAAGAGTAGTGACTGGCGTATTGTGACGAGCCAGTTAGTTGCTCGGCCACCATTGACCAGACGTTTTCAATTGGTGAGAGATCTGGAGAATGTGCTGGCCAGAGCAGCAATCGAACATTTTCTGTATCCACAAAGGCCCGTACACGACCTTCAACATGCGGTCGTGCATTATCCTGCTGAAACGTAGGGTTTCGCAGGGATCGAATGAAGGGTAGAGCCACGGGTCGTAACACATCTGAACTGTAACGTCCGCTGTTCAAAGTGCCGTCAATGCGAACAAGAGGTGACCGAGACGTGTAACCAATGGCACCCATACCATCACACCGGGTGATACACCAGTATGGCGATGACGAATACACGCTTCCAATGTGCGTTCGCCTCGACGTCGCCAAACACGGGTGCGACCATCATGATGCTGTAAACAGAACCTGGATTCATCCGAATAAATGACGTTTTGCCATTCGTGCACCCAGGTTCGTCGTTGAGTACACCATCGCAGGCACTCCTGTCTGTGATGCAGCGTCAAGGGTAACTGGAGCCATGGTCTCCGAGCTGATTGTCCATGCTGCCGCAAACGTCGTCGAACTGTTCGTGCAGATGGTTGTTGTCTTACAAACGTCTCCATCTGTTGACTCAGGGATCGAGACGTGGCTGCACGATCCGTTACAGCCATGCGGATAAGATGCCTGTCATCTCGACTGCTAGTGATACGAGGCCGTTGGGATCCAGCACGGCGTTCTGTATTACCCTCCTGAACCCACCGATTCCATATTCTGCTAACAGTCATTGAATTTCGACCAACGCTAGCAGAAATGTCGCGATACTATAAACCGCAATCGCGATAGGCTACAATCCGATCTTTTTCAAAGTCGGAAACGTGATGGTACGCATTTCTCCTCATTACACGAGGCATCACAACAACGTTTCACCAGGCAACGCCGGTCACCTACTGTTTGAGTATGAGAAATCGGTTGGAAAGATACCTCATGCGACCACGTTGTAAGTGTCACCACCGGCGCCAACCTTGTGTGAATGCTCTGAAAAGCTAATCTTCTTGCTGTCGGTTAAATTTCGCGTCTGTATCACGTCATCTTTGTGGTGTAGCAATTTTAATGGCCAGTAATGTAGAAGTGGCTATTGGTCCCCACGTGTTCTACAGAATTTGAAAGTGCAAACAGAAACCTAACGTTCCTCAAGCTAAATTAGACTCCAAAATATATTATGGAAAGAAATCTTATTCCCCATAATCTGACAGACAACGTAATTTACAATCACACAGATGTGCAAAGCCAGCAACAATCTCATCATAATCCGGACAAAGTAGGCTGAATGTGCCCATTTCGTTATAGACCCAGTTACTCAGTTTTTTTTTATTACAGAGGGCAACTAACCCTCTGACCGAGCACGCTGAGCTACCGTGCCGGCGCCAACTGAGCTACCCAAGCACGACTCACGCTCCATCCTCACAGCTTTATAGCTTTACTTCTGCCAGTACCTCGTCTTCTACCTTCCAAACATAACAGAAGCTCTCCTGCGAAACCTTGCAGAAGTAGCATTCCTGAAATAAATGATATTGCGGAGACATGGCTTAGCCACAGTCTGGGAGATGTTTCCAGTTTCATATCAGCGCACACTCCGCTGCAGAGTGAAAATCTCATTCTGGAAACATCCCCCAGGCTGTGTCTAAGCCATGTCTCCGCAATATCCTTTCTTTCAGGAGTGCTAGTTCTGCAAGGTTCGCAGGAGAGCTTCTGTTAAGTTTGGGAGTTGGGAGACGAGGTACTGGCAGTAGTAAAGCTGTGAGGATGGAGCGTGAGTCGTGCTTGGGTAGCTCAGTTGGTGCCGGCACGGTAGCTCACCGTGTTCGGTGAGAGGGCTGTGTGCTCTCTGTAATAAAAAAACTGAGTCAAAGAGTCAACGATCAACTTGAACGGATGTCTTGTAACGTCTGCCCAGACCAAACGCAACGAACAATAACGAAAGAAATTGGAAAAAAAGTGGTAGAGCACTTGCCCGCGAAAGGCAAGGTCCCGAGTTCGAGTCTCGGTCCGGCACACAGTTTTAATCTGCCAGGAAGTTTCATATCAGCGCACACTCCGCTGCAGAGTGAAAATCTCATTCTGGAGACAGGTGTTTGACGCTGACAAATGACTGTCACGCATGAATGTGTTGGTGAAAGTCGTTTCCACCAAAGCAGACGGCCTTTGACTGTTGCTATGCTTTTCTCTGTACATTCTTTCGGCTTTGTGGATAATACCGTTGAAACATTAATTTCGTGGCTGTATGTTAGATTTTGCAACAAGCAATGTTCCACCCTCTACAACCTGCCGTGAACCGTAAATAGAGGAAAATGCAAGGTAGATACGTCACAGTTCACTGTTTATTGTTTTTCAAGGTAGCGCCACCATCGTCCTTGCGGCAGGCTGTTGTTTGATGCAAAACATAAGCAGTTTACTAGTACGAGTTTCACCCGCGTTGCTCATTCAAGACCTCGTGCATTCACACAGACGGTTCCACATTTCATAGTACTCATTTTAGGATCCTGTACCGCATGCATAATTTTAACTCAACGATTTGGGACATCCGTAATGATTTTACAATCTTTCAGGGATGATGGATAAAGGTAAATGTATCAATGTGAGGTAAGACACCCTGGTCCAGAAACGACCGAGTCGAAAGTTATAAACAAAAATCGTTCTGATACCTCTGACAGTGGAATACAGGTACCCGTAATGTTCTTGCTAAGATTTAGGGTACGCAACTTTTTTAGAGGTTATAGTATGGACCAAAACATGAAAAAAGTATAGTAATCATGGGATCTAAAATACAGACGTTGTGAGCTGTGGGCACTTATTTAGTAGAAGACATGTATTTCAGAGTAGCGAAGATGAACAAGTGCTCATAGCTATTAAGGTAAGCACCTTAGGGCTCTTGTTTACTGGACATTTTTTCCTTGGTTCGGTCCATACTACCACCTCTGAAAGTTGCTCACCCTATAGTCTTAGCAAACTGATCCTGTGAAAGATGGAGAAAAAGAAATGAGATTGCGATCCTGTCAGGGTTTATCATTGCAAACTTTGGCAGTTGCGAATGCTCGTACTGAAGCATCTGGCGAGATGTTAGATGGGAGCAGGATAGCGTGGGTGGAAGCTGTGGGTGTGGGCGGTGCGCAAGTCATACCAACACAGATGTGGCGAGCTCTGTCTAAGCATGTTAAACTATTAGAATGCGACATTTAGGACCCAAGTAGGGAACTAACACCGAGGGAGACTAAAAAAGGGTAGACCAATGTGTGCACAGTAGCATTTTTATCTTTTCCGTGTCTTTTACCTTAGGGCATCATCAGCTGTGTCAGCTTTCAAGAAAAGAAATTTTCAACCAATGTATTCCACTTGTTCTATTTTAATGTAGGTACGGAACACAGAGCACTGAAATACCTGAGTCGAAACAAGGCCCCCGGAGTAGACGACATTCCATTGGAACTACTGACGGCCTTGGGAGAGCCAGTCCTGACAAAACTCTACCATCTGGTGAGCAAGATGTATGAGACAGGCGAAATACCCTCAGACTTCAGGAAGAATGTAATAATTCCAATCCCAAAGAAAGCAGGTGTTGACAGATGTTAAAATTACCGAACTATCAGTTTAATAAGTCACAGCTGTAAAATACTAACGCGAGTTCTTTACAGACGAATGAAAAAACTGGTAGAAGCCGACCTCGGGGAAGATCAGTTTGGATTCCGTAGAAATGTTGGAACACGTGAGACAATACTGACCTTACGACTTATCTTAGAAGAAAGATTAAGGGAAGGCAAACATAAGTTTCTAGCATTTGTAGACTTGGAGAAAGCTTTTGACAATGTTGACTGGAATACTCTCTTTCAAATTCTGAAGGTGGAAGGGGTAAAATACAGGGAGCGAAAGGCTATTTCCAATTTGTACAGAAACCAGATGGCAGTTATAAGAGCCGAGAGACACGAAAGGGAAGCAGTGGTTGGGAAGGAAGTAAGACAGGGTTGTAGCCTCTCCCCGATGTTATTCAATCTGTATATTGAGCAAGCAGTAAAGGAAACAAAAAAATTCGGAGTAGGTATTAAAATCCATGGAGAAGAAATAAAAACGTTGAGGTTCGCTGATGACATTGTAATTCTGTCAGAGACAGCAAAGGACTTGGAAGAGCAGTTCAATGGAATGGACAGTGTCTTGAGAGGAGTAGATAAGATGAACATAAACAAAAGCAAAACGAGGATAATGGAATCTAGTCGAATTAAGTCGGGTGATGGTGAGGGAATTATATTAGGAAATGAGACACTTAAAGCAGTAAGGGAGTTTTGCTATTTGGGAAGCAAAATAACTGATGATGGTCGAAGTAGAGAGGATATAAAATGTAGACTGGCCTTGGCAAGGAAAGGGTTTCTGAAGAAGAGAAATTTGTTAACATAGAGTATAGATTTATGTATCAGGAAGTCGTTTCTGAAAGTATTTGTATGGAGTGTAGCCATGTATGGAAGTGAAACATGGATGATAAATAGTTTGGACAAGAAGAGAATAGAAGCTTTTGAAATGTGGCGCTACAGAAGAATGCTGAAGATTAGATGGGTAGATCACATAACTAATGAGGAAGTATTGAATAGGATTGGGGAGAAGAGAATTTTGTGGCACAACTTGACCAGAAGAAGGGATCGGTTGGTAGGACATGTTCTGAGGCATCAAGGGATCACCAATTTGGTATTGGAGGGCATCTTGGAGGGTAAAACTCGTAGAGGGAGACCAAGAGATGAATACACTAAGCAGATTCAGAAGGATGTAGGTTGCAGTAGGTATTGGGAGATGAAGAAGCATGGAGAGCTGCATCAAACCAGTCTCAGGACTGAAGACCGCAACAACAACAACACGGAACACATCACCCGAAACTGACATTAAAGGCATTAAATGGGTTACAATTTCATATATTTTAAAGCACTTGTAGTAAACGCTCATTTAAAAACCGCCAACTCCGCTTTATACGACAGCGACGCTGCCCCGTCTCACAAAGTTCGTAATTGCGGTGCGCGGGAATGACGCCTGTCTGATGAAAAATGTGTCTAAATACTGCAAATAGACATGTCGTTATTAGCTTTTTGTTTAAGATGAAAACAACAACGCGTGCTTGATTTGCTCATGTTTGGGCCCTGTATTGGAGAACCCCATTCGAATTCTTGCAGAAACTTCCGAACTTTCGTATAAATCATTCTTCTATTGAGGATGCCTTCAGATATAATACGGAATACGTGGATCATTATCGGTTTTTAAGTAAAATATATTTTACGTAACAGAAACGGTGAACGTCACATTGTTACTGAATAAGGAAGGAAGATTGGTGTTTAACATCCTGTCGCGGACGAGGTTATTAGATCTCGAACTGAGGGAGAATACGGTAAGAAATCTGCCTTGCCTTTTCAGAGGAACCATCCTGGCATTTGTCTAAAGCGATTTAGGAAAATCACGGGAAACCTAAATCTAGATGATCGGATGGCGATTCGTGATTTCCTGTCAAGAAGTTCACACTTCGTAATAACTGAAGAAAAATAATGTAGTGAATCTGAAGTTATGTCCGAAATTTCCAAAGAAATCTTTGTAGACCCTCTCCTCTTCTTAATGTATATAAACGATTTAGGAGAAAATCTGAGCAGCGCTATTAGATTTTTTGCAGATGATGCTGTTGTTTACAGTCTAGTAACGTCCTCAGAAGATCAGAACGAATTACATAGCGATTCTGACAAAATATCTTCATGACACGGAAAGTGATAATTGGTCATGAACAATAAAAAGTGTGAGATCATCCACGTGACGACTAAAAATATGCGATCGTGCATATAGATTGCACGATAGGCCTAAATCGCACAAATATATTGCTTAGATTGCAATAAATACCTCGGGATTACAAATACGAGTTACTTGCAACGAAGCTGTCATACAGAAAATGTTGTGGGGAAGGTGAACCAAACACTGCGTTTTATTGGTAGAACGCTTAAAATATGCAACAGATCCGTTAGAGTGACTGCCTCCGTCACTCTTCCACAATACCGCTGCCCAGTATGGAATTCTTACCAGACAGGATACAAGAAGGACATCGAAACGGTTCACAGAAGTGCAGCTCGTCTTTTGTCTTAAAGTAAGGGAGACAGTTTCACGGATGTGATAAGCGAATGGAGGTGGAAATTATTAAAACAATGTCATTTTTATTTTCACGAAATTATGAAGACCAACTTTCACCTCCGAAGGCGAAAATTTTTGTCGATTCCCAACAACTTAGGGAGCAATGGCGATCATAATAAGATAAGGGAATCAGAGCTCGTATGGAAAGATGTAGTTGTTTTCCACGTGGTATTCGAGAGTGGGAAGGTAGACTGTTTCTATGAACTCTCTGCCAATCATTAAAGTCTCAGCTGCTAAGTAAATATGTGGATTTGAACATGTCCCGTCCACTGTTTAGGACTACTATTATTATTTTGTTATTTATTATTTCTTTGCTGCCATTTACAAAAGATCTGCCACCTTGTTACTAAGACAGGTCGTACTTCCACAATACAAAATTGTACTTGTGCAGAATGTGAAACTTGTTATTTTTTAATAAGGATAAACAATATTGCAGCTTTAAGTACTTATAGACTTAAAAGCAACTAAGAAATGTAAATCTTAAAATTAACGAGTTATGAATAGAAGTTAGGAATTTATGAAGACGGAGAAGAGGTTATGACATAACTTTAAGACGTGTTAAAATTCGGAAATGTTTTAAAAAAATAAACAAGGTTGTTGTACTTAAGGTGGATGGATAAAAGATAGTAAACATTAACGAAATTAATAAAATTTTGGAAACTCGAATTATAAACAATAACCATAATTTTTGGACGGATAAAAACAGAAGATAGGAAAGCTGATAGTGGAAGAATGTCTCTTCACCAAGAGTGTATAACAGTGAGTGTCTTGCAATTGTTCATTAAGCCACCGACCGACAATCACATCTCTTCATTTAAATGTAACATTACTCTAGATTTTCTAAAAATAAACCTTAACCTATATTTTTTAGGCTGTTGTGTTGTTTATTTATTGAAGTATTTATTTATTTATTTGTGTAGTATTTTTTCTGCTTTGTTTGTGACAATGAGTATGTGTTCATGGAAATTCTGCTTCTCGTCGATGTGTAAACCGAGATAGCATGTAGTGACTGCTCATATAACGTTTGTGTCCCCTATTTTCACACTAGGGTTTTTCTGGAGACACTTTTTCAGTAAAGTGTATGTCGTTTTGTTATCGTCTATCTTGAGTTATTGTGTTATTGTTTTGAGTATTCCATTTTCTCTTTCTTCTAGCTGGGACCTATTGTTAGCATACACTACGACCAAAAGATCGTCGGTGTATGCAACAAATCTATCTGTCGCTGTTGTACCCTTCAGTACCCTCCAATACCTGCAGGAGGGGTTCAGTAGTAATGTCATAGAAGATCGGTCCACGGATTGGCCCTTGAGGGGCAGCCTTTTGTAATGGGTTTGATTACTTTTCTGCCGTCCATCTGCCATTCGACCACTCTGTTCTTACAGTAGTCTATTAGACTGTTGTATAGTGTTTCGGGTACTTCCAGTTTGTAAGTAAAATGCTTAGGTTTTTATGTTGGTAACGCCACGTAGCGCTGTGTATGAAAATCACTGGCTGTGCTGTGTGCAGTCTGTGGCTGGTTAGCATTGTTGTAACATTCGCTATTGTAGTGTTAGGCAGTTGGCTGTTAACAGCGCGTAGCGTTGCGCGGTTGGAGGTGAGCCGCCAGCACCGGTGAATGTGGGGAGAGAGATGGCGGAATTTTGAGAGCGGATGATCTGGACGTGTGTCCATCAGAGACAGTACATTTGTAAGACTGGATGTCATGAACTGCTATATATATATATTATGATTTTTGAACACTATTAAAGTGAATACATTGTTTGTTCTCTATCAAAATCTTTCATTTGCTAACTATGCCTATCAGTAGTTAGTGCCTTCAGTAGTTTGAATCTTTTATTTAGCTGGCAGTAGTGGCGCTCGCTGTATTGCAGTAGTTAGAGTAACGAAGATTTTTGTGAGGTTAGTGATTCATGAAAGGTATAGGTTAATGTTAGTGAGGGCCATTCTTTTGTAGGGATTATTGAAAGTCAGACTGAGTTGCGCTAAAAATATTGTGTGTCAGTTTAAGCACAGTCGTGTATAATTTTTCTAAGGGGACGTTTCAAGTTGTCTGAGTCACTTGAACATTGCGGGCTACAAGAGAGTATCAGTGGCACCGGCAATGTCGATAATAATTACCATTGCATAATTGGCCCTGGTGTTGTTGGCAAACTGTAACGCTTGGTCGATGCCATCGTCAATTGACTTTCCTTCTCTGACGCCGAATTGGTGTTGGCTTAAGCCACGGAGAGCTCTGTGCGCCTCCAGACGCCTGCATATGAGCTTTCCCTGGACCATGACAAGTGTATTTATAACACATATAGGCCTATATGCGTTGGGATCTGATGGATCCCTGTCAGCTGCTTTCTTTATTTTGACTGCCTTGGAGACCTTCCAAACTGAGGCACACGACCCGGCCGCAGAGCGTCGTTTAGAAGAGTTGTAAGGAAGGAGGTGATCTGCGGTATTATCTGTTTTAATACTTCTGAATGAATTCCGTCTGGTCCAGGTGGTTTCTTGTTTTTGAGCTCTGAGACCACTAGCGACACCTCTTTTTGCGCAAAAGGACAGGTGAAAAAAAAAGTTCAAATGTGTGTGAAATCTTATGGGACTTAATTGCTAAGGTCATCAGTCCCTAAGCTTACACACTACTTAACCTAAATTATCCTAAGGACAAACACACGCACCCATGCCCGAGGGGGAACTCGAACCTCCGCCGGAGGACAGGTGACTGTAGCAGTGTTGTACGGAGCGTTCACTTCCTCCCGCAGTATGGTTTGTTGGTGGGGATCAGTGTTGACGATGTCATCAGGTAGAAGCTTGTCGCCTCATTATGTCTTAGCGTTCCCAGAACTAGTGGGCTCTTTATTTTTTCAGTAGTTATTTTATGTGATACCCCCATATGTTTGTATTTCCGATGTCACTTGTTTGTCCCAGTGCTGTTTACGTGTTTTGAACAATTCGTTTTTTATTGGTCTTTTACGAGCCTATATGCTTCCAGTCTTCTTTGTCTATCTCTGTCTGCTATTGGCCGTTATTATAGTCGTCTCGCTCTTCTGGTTTCTTCTTTTAGTCTAGTCAATTTATTTGTTCGTGGTATTTATGTGGGTTTTGTGTTCTGTGTTTTTGGTATGGGCATATTTTGTGCTTCTGTGATGAGATCGGTAAGCGCGTGCGCCTTGAAGTCTATGCTTCCGTCGATGGTTTCTGGGTTCCAATTGGCTCTGAGCACTATGGGACTTAACATCTGTGGTCATCAGTCCCCTAGAACTTACAAGTACTTAAACCTAACTAACCTAAGGACATCACACACATCCATGCCCGAGGCAGGGTTCGAACCTGCGACCGTAGCAGTCACGCGGTTCCGGACTGAGCGCCTTAACCGCGAGACCACCGCGGCCGGCTATCTGGGTTTCCGTCTTGTACTATTCCTCTTAGTCTCTCCAAGTCAGCTTTATGTAACAGTAAGTGTCGGGTGTGTACTGTGTTGGTTGTGTTGTTTTGTCTTGTTAGTCTCAAAGTGATCGCGCTGTGGTCACTGACAGTTATATGGTCTTCTACTTTCGAGTACTTTTTGCTTTCTCTGGCAGCATTATTTATGAGCGTGATGTCTACACTACTTTAGATCCGTCATCTCCACTGTGTGTCGGTATTTTCCCTTCTACGTTAATTTACTCAGGGTGGACCTGGCGTTTATGTCGGAGCATATAAGCACCTTCTTACCTTGCGCGTATTCGGCTGTTAACTTTATATAATTTTCGTGGGAGGCTATGGAATGACTGTATTGGACGTACAGTGAAGCAATTATCCATATATCTCCTTGGTATGAAAGTTCAACCGTTACCAAGCGTTCATTACACAATTCGGCTATTTTGACAATATCTATATATTTATTTAATATAGAGACTGATGCCTTGCTGTCCTGACTGCCGGTTATGGTTACCACATGTGTCGGAAAGAATGTCAGTTTGCCTTGGTTGGTGTATGGCTCTCGTAGACACAGCATATCTATGTTTAGGACTTTGACTATTTTGGGAAGTTCAGCACTAACTTGCTTGCTCCTCACTGCATTCAGCTTAAGAATGTTCGTTAGTGATACTATGGGCGTTTAACGTGTAAGTGGCATAGTCGAAGTACATCCGTCCGCGTACCCTGGCACGATCGGCACGGATCTTATCCATGCCAAATGGTTCTTCTCTTCGTATACATACTTGCATCATTGAGTCTAACAACTGGCCGAGGTCGGTTAGTATGCTTTCCGCCTTGAGGGTGATTCTGTCTATTTGCTCCGTAGTTGGGAAACAAAGTGGCCCTTTGGATGCAGCTGTCTAAGCAGCATTCTTTGAGCTGCCTGTAAAATTCCTTTTCTTTCTAATCTACTTAGCTTAATGTTAAGTTCTAAGTCAATATAATTAAAAATATTGTTGATTGCGATGTGCGCTGCATTTGTGGTACTAGACATCATCGGGCTGTTGCCGGGTGAGAGCATCTCGGGGACAGGTGGTTGTTTTTGCAATGGCGCCGTTGGTGGTGGGTGCGTTGGACCTCATGTCGGTACCCTGGGACGTAGGTGTGGCGTCGGGTGGTGTGCTGAGGTCGGCGTTTTGAGGCGTGTGTTGTCTATCTTGGTGTTACACTACCTTCACTACGTCACACGCATTAATCACCTCTTTTGTCAGACGCAAAGTTCTAAAAATACTTCATGCCGTATGGAGAAGACTCTTTTTGTGAGGCTTTGCTGATGTTACGATACCAGCTGCTACATTGGTAGTAGGTTTCTTCTGATTCGATTTGTTGTGTGTAAGACTGAGAATTGACTTTTGGAGGGGGATTATGGCTTTGCTCTTTGGTGACATTGTTGGATTGTGCTGTGGTAGATTGTCCTATCGGGGGAGTACTAGTTATTATATAGGTCGACTCTTACAGAGGCGACAACAGCAACCAGCCACTTTTTACAATGCTATTTATTTATTTAAATAGCATTGTCAGAAGTGGCTGTACACAGCCACGAGCTCAGAATCTCAGTTTTCGACAAAATATCAGTACCTTATTGTTGTGGTGATCCCACATGTTGGTGTGTTTTGATTATGACTGTTACAGATATCGAATGGACATCAGCATTCATTATCATTTTCATTTTCATCGTCACTAACTTCGTTTTCATAATGTATTATCTTTTGTGTACTCGCAGTTTCTGGTTTTGATTTTGAGGTCAGTAGTGTTTCATGCGTGGACGTTTTTATGTCTATGTCTCCTTTTTCTACCGTCTCTTTCTTGCCAGCTTTCTTGCATTCTATAATATGTCGTTTGGTCACAGTACTTGGCGGTATTATGCCCGGGTTCAGTAGTCCCGCCTGATACAAAAGCCACAGGCTTTATGTAGCGCTCACACTTGGTTGTATCGTATTTACTTCCCTCCTTACTTGAGGTTTCTAGTTCTGTTTGGTTTTCTATACGTGTGTGTTTTGTGTGTTGTCTTGCGATGGGTCTGGTGTTTGGATTGTCTATTCTCATAGCTGTTGTTGACACGGCGGTGTTGTTTTCTCTAGTATCTGAGTGTTCTGGATCACTTATTAACTCGTCCCATAATTCCTCTATTCTTTGGATTAACGAAGTTTGAAAGTTAATCGAATAGAACATTTGTTTTGCTACCTCGTTATGTATCGTTCCATTTAAGGTCATGTCGTCAATGTACTCCACAGTATTTGTGTATCTCTCCGCTAGTGTTCAAAAATGGTTCAAATGGCTCTGAGCACTATGGGACTTAACATCTGAGGTCATCGGTCCCCTAGAACTTAGAACAACTTAAACCTAATTAACCTAAGGACATCACACACATCCATGCCCGAGGCAGGATTCGAACCTGCGACCGTAGCAGCCGCGCGGTTCCGGACTGAAGCGCCTAGAACCGCGGCCGGCCCGCTAGTGTTGTTGTATGTAACAGTGCAGGTATATGATCGTAACTGTATGCGCTGTACGGTGGTACGTCCAGCCGTCGGCGCCAGGAGAAGTTTCTGCTTCTGGTGGAGGGAGATTTGTGCTTTCTTCTAGTAGTGTCGTGTATATTATTCTCAGTGTTGTTCACTATGTACTGATTAATTACCATAATCAGTACTATTTATGAGCCTGTGTAGTAACTGTCTGTATGTCTGGCACTCTCCTCATTTTGACTTATTACACTGTCTTCTCCTTTTTCTACACGGTATACATACTATGGGTTGCCTGGCCCTGGATTCGGACTTTCTGTGGCAGGCTTGGCCACTCTTAGCGCATATACCTTCTTGGTTTCTACGTGTTTTGGTAGGGTGACCATAGACGTAGCACTTATAACTTTGACTCACAACGGTGAAATCTTTGACATTAAGTGGCTCGAAGTCCGCGTAGACCTCAAGAAACTGATGGTTGTAGCCACGTCCTTTGGGACCTGTTTTGAATCGTATTTTCACGTTTTGCTCGAACTCTTCTATAGGCGTTTCATTGCTTAGGTTATGCTCATAGAGACCCGAGAAATTCGTGTCAGTGATTGCCCAATTTCTTCGCTTTTACCATATTTTTTCTGCAGTCATCTTGATTAGCAGTCTCTACGATAACTACAGTTTGTGTTATTCGAATAGACCTGACATGCAGGTTCTCTTTTCTATGGTTTATCTTTTGCTTCAGTGTTTGCCTGACTGATTTTGCGCCTTGAATGGCTGTTGGTTTGATGAACAAAGCTGTGGCTTGTTTGAATTTAGCCAGTTCGATACGCTTTGCCTCTTTTGTTTTGAGTGAACATGTCAGGGCCGCTGCATATACAAGTGTCTGGGCTTGATTTTGTGCTTGCGCGGTCACCATTGTGGTGAGTTCGCCAACTTGTTCTTGGGGCCCCGTAGTGAGCGCTCAGTTCATTAATTTCACTTTCTAATTTCCCTAATTTTTCTTTCAGAGAGTCCTTTTGCGCCTCCTCGGCAGGCTCTGATGCTTTTTGGAGGTCGGACCAAAGTCCCCTTTTCTCCTCCTGTAATAATTCAACCTTTGCTTCAGCTGCTTTCAACTGGAAGGCATAGCGGAAAAGCTTATGTCTTAAAGTCGTGAGTATACTCGTCGACAAATGCTTGGCCTTGAGTTCTGCTCCTAATTCAGAGATTATATTGTCTATGACCACCAGCTTACGACTGCGCCATCTCGTTTGTTGTGTCACTAAGCAGATGCTTTGACATACTACATAATAGTTTGTCAAATTAAATAATATAATTCTGTTGGTGTAATCCTAATACATGTAATTAAGAAATGTCGTGTACATGTATCGTCTCTTCCCTACCGTGCACCCCGTTCCTCCCTCTACGTCTGTGTATCGAAATGTCCATGTTCCTGTTCTCTTTTTTTGTAAGTTATTCGTAACATTCTCATGATCGGAAATATTATTTTGATGCCACGAGAAATCCTCTTTAGAAGCTATGTAAGATGATTTTTCTGTGTCCCTAGAAACGATTTTTCAACGAATGTGCTCCCTTTTTGTGCTCTTGTTCCCTTGACTGAAAGAAAGTTTGGGAATGTTTGTCCAGGAAACTGGCACATACTCTGATCAGGAACTACATGCCACCATCTCTTCTCCCATTGCTGGCCAAATTCTGTTGATTCGAGCTGGTTGGAGCGACGTCATATTGTCTTGTGCAGGGAATCTCGGGGAACGAAGTTAATTATGGTGGTTAAGTCTCAGTTACTACGGTTTATCACTAAAACACTTTGCTTATGGAGAAAGCAACACGTAAGCTTCCTTGAAAATAAAGTGAGTTGATGAGAATTTTACCACTCACTGAAGATACCAGTACATAATTATGTGAACGTAACTACAAGTCATCAAGCGAACAGTGTCAAGGATTAGACCAAACAAGAACAGGAAAATTTTAGTTACTTATTTAATGCAAAACGGTTGGTATTAAACAGGAATGCTACTCTGAGAAAAAATTGCTCTCTATAAAAGTATTGAGGATAAATTAAACCACGTTCGCCAGGATCACTACAGTCGTAAACATCCATGGAGCTGGATGCATACTAGCCTCCGCGAATTCGGTGGAGCCTATGAAACAAACTGTTTAAAAAAGCGAACCATATGAAATCAGAACGTTTAAAGATAGGAAACTAATATTCCAGCCTTTGGTCCTTAAAATCAGCACAGAAGCCAGTTTTAAATTTATATTGTATTTTTATGCTAAAATTTAAAAAGAATTAATGTTGCGATCCAGAGAGTCCTCGAGACATATGCTCAGAGCACGCCCGCATAGCTTTCCGTATCCACGTGAACACATAGGTATTTGACAGAGGGTTCACTGAGCCACTTTCTGACAATTTATTAACCGTTCCACTCTTGAATAGTACGCAGAAAAAGCGACTCTTGAATAGCACTTAGGAAAAACGAACACCTATATCTTTACATGCGAGCTCTGATTTCTCTTATTTTATTGTTATGATAACATGTCCCTACGTAGGTACGAATCAACAAAATATTTTCGCATTCGAAAGAGAAAGCTGGTGCTAACAATTTCGTGAAAACATCTCGCAGCATCGAAAAACGACTTTGTATTAATGACTGTTGTCTCATCTGACTCATCAGTGACACTTTCACCCCTATTTCGTGGCGATACAAAGCGTGCTGCAGTTCTTTGAATGTTTTCAATGTCCTACGTTGATCTTATCTTGCAAGAATCCCATACCGCGTAGCATCTCAGAAGAGAATTTATAAACGAAGTGTAGGCAGTGTCTTCAATGAGTTTGTTGCCCCTTCTAAGTGAACTGCCAATGAATCGTAGTCTTTGGTTCGCCATCCCCACAACATTTTCTGTGTGATAATTCCAGCATAAGTTGGTCGTAACAGTAATCTCCAGGTAATTAGATGACTCGCCAACCATTAAATTAGTGTGATTTATCATGTGACCGAAATTTAAGGAAATTTTTGTAGGACTCATTTAGGAGACCTCACACTTTTCATTGTCCAGGGTCAGCTGCCAGTTTCCGCACCTTTCAGATGCACGGTTAAACCACTTTGATCTTCTGATGACTTTAATAGGAGGAAAGCGACAGCATTGTCTACAAACAGTGTAAGAGAACTTGCTCAGATCGTCTCCTAAATTGCTTATACAGGGTAGTCAGAAAAGTCTGAAACGTTTGTAAGCATGTTGCAGGGTAGGTTGTGCTAAGAAATAATTTTAAAAAATCGATACGTTGCTCCGTTCCTCAGTTAATTAGCATTGAAATTAGCCAATCAGGCCACTGCGCAAAAAATTCAAGAAAGTGAATTATGTTACTGACAAAATACGAACATTATTAAAAGCAGTAATAAAGTGTTACTAATAGCTAAGTATTACAGAAAGGAACAATGAGTGATGTGAATAAAAACGGAATGTGCTAAGTCTTGCACTATTTTAAGATGTATCTAAGTCATATGTGAATAAATAGTGTAGATTCCAACACACCAAGCTGTATTCTGGCATTGCGGACGGGCTGGGTTTAAGCTGTGAGTAAACAGTAAAATCTAGTTTTCACACCGAAATACGTGTAGGTTATTCGTAAGACGGTTGGTGGGGCATGCTAGTTGTTAATCAATGTCCGGAAGTCTGCGATATGGCTATGTTCCTGCCGTTTAGACATGAGAAACGTTATCAGATTTAGAGAGATGTTAGTAGATGCAAAGATATGGATTAATGTCTCAGTTGTGTGACTGGATTCGTGATTTCCTACATCTACATCTACATTTATACTCCGCAAGCCACCCAACGGTGTGTGGCGGAAGGCACTTTACGTGCCACTGTCATTACCTCCCTTTCCTGTTCCAGTCGCGTATGGTTCGCGGGAAGAACGACTGCCGGAAAGCCTTCGTGCGCGCTCCAATCTCTCTAATTTTACATTCGTGATCTCCTCAGGAGGTATAAGTAGGGGGAAGCAATATATTATATACCTCATCCAGAAACGCACCCTCTAGATACCTGGACAGCAAGCTACACCGCGATGCAGAGCGCCTCTCTTGCAGAGTCTGCCACTTGAGTTTGCTAAACATCTCCCTAACGCTATCACGCTTACCAAATAACCCTGTGACGAAACGCGCCGCTTTTCTTTGGATCTTCTCTATCTCCTCCGTCAACCCGATCTGGTACGGATCCCATACTGATGAGCAATACTCAAGTATAGGTCGAACGAGTGTTTTGTAAGCCACCTCCTTTGTTGATGGACTACATTTTCTAAGGACTCTCCCTATGAATATCAACCTGGCACCCGCCTTACCAACAGTTAATTTTATATCATTCCACTTCAAATCTTTCCGCACGCATACTCCCAGATATTTTACAGAAGTAACTGCTACCAGTGTTTGTTCCGCTATCATATAATCATACAATAAAGGATCCTTCTTTCTATGTTAAGGGTCAGTTGCTACTCCCTACACCAAGTGCCTATCCGCTGCAGATCTTCCTGCATTTCGCTGCAATTTTCTGATGCTGCAACTTCTCTGTATACTACATCATCATCCGCGGAAAGCCGCATGGAACTTCCGACACTATCTACTAGGTCATTTATATATATATTGTGAAAAGCAATGGTCCCATAACACTCCCCTGTGGCACGCCAGAGGTTACTTTAACGTCTGTAGACTTCTCTCCATTGAGAACAACATACTGTGTTCTGTTTGCTAAAAACTCTTCAATCCAGCCACACAGCTAGTCTGATATTCCGTAGGCTCTTACTTTGTTTATCAGGCGACAGTGTGGAACTGTATCGAACGCCTTCCGGGCGACAGCGCGGAACCGTATCGAACGCCTTCCGGAAGTCAAGGAAAATGGCATCTACCTGGGAGCCTGTATCGAATATTTTCTGGGTCTCCTCTCAGAGACGTCACAGTTCGTAGCGATAGACGTTAAATCATCGAGTAGAACAGAAGTGATATCTGTCGTTCCGCAAGGTAGTGTCATAGGTCCTCTGCTGTGCCTGATTTATATAAATGATCTAGGTGTTAATCTGAGCAGCCCCCTTGATTGTTTGCAGATGACGTCTAGTAAAATCATCAGACGATCAATTCCAATTCCAAAGTGATCCAGAGAGAATTTCTGTATGGTGCGAAAAGTGGCAATTGGCACTAAACAAAAAAAAGTGCGAGGTCATCCACATGGGTACTAAAAGAAATCCGATAAATTTTGGGTATACGATAATTCCTGTCAATTCGACTAAATACTTAGGAATTACAATTAGGAGCAACTTAAATTGGAAAGACCACATAGATAATATTGTGGGGAAGGCGAAACAAAGACTGCGCTTTGTTGGCAGAACATTTAGAAGATGCGACAAACCCACTAAAGAGACAGTCTACTTTACACTTGTCCGTCCTCTCCTGGAATATTGCTGCGTGGTATGGGATCCTTACCAGGTAGGACCGGCGGAGAACTTCGAAAAAGTGCAAAGAATGGCAGCTCGTTTCGTGTTATCGCGCAGTAGGGGTTAGAATGTCACTGGCATGAGACGCGAGTTGGGGTGGAAGTCACTGAAACAAAGGCGGTTTTCTTTGTGGCGAGATTTATTTACGAAATTTCAATCAAATGGTTCACATGGCTCTGAGCACTATGGGACTTAACAGCTATGATCATCAGTCCCATAGAACTTAGAACTACTTAAACCTAACTAACCGCCGGCCGCGGTGGTCTCGCGGTTCTAGGCGCGCAGTCCGGAACCGTGCGACTGCTACGGTCACAGGTTCGAATCCTGCCTCGGGCATGGATGTGTGTGATGTCCTTAGGTTAGTTAGGTTTAAGTAGTTCTAAGTTCT
Source organism: Schistocerca gregaria (assembly GCF_023897955.1). Lineage (NCBI taxonomy): Eukaryota > Metazoa > Arthropoda > Insecta > Orthoptera > Acrididae > Schistocerca > Schistocerca gregaria. The sequence continues at coordinate 728,531,414 of NC_064931.1, forward strand.
AGGGGACTAATAACCACAGCAGTTGAGTCCCATAGTGCTCAGAGCCGAGCCTAACTAACCTAAGGACAACACACAACACCCAGTCATCACGAGGCAGAGAAAATCCCTGACCCCGCCGGGAATCGAACCCGGGAACCCGGGCGCGGGAAGCGAGGACGCTACCGTACGACCACGAGCTGCGGACAAATTTCAATCACCAACTTTCTTTTCATTATGCGTAAATATTTTATTAACACCCACCTACGTAGGGAGAAATGATCATCATAAAAAAATAAGAGAAATCAGAGCTCGAACGGAAAGATTTAGATGTTCCTTTTTCCCACGCCCCATTCGAGAGTGGAATGGTAGAGAAATAGTATGCAAATGGTTCGATGAACCCTCTGCCTACCGTAACACCACCTCGCCCGAGCTTCACGGTTGGCGCTACACACGTTGGCAGATAACGTTCTCCATGCATTCGCGAAACCCGAACGCATCAGTCGGATTACCAGAGGGTGTGGCGTGATTCATACCAAATCACTTGTTTCCAGTCGTACACTAACCAGTGGTGTTGCTCTTTATTCCTCCGCAATAGTTGCTTTGTATCGCTTAGAAAAATGGGTGGCTTACTTGGAGGTGTTCGGCCATTGCACTCCAGCTTTAAACGGGTTGAAATGTATCTGACGGATCTGTTACTCAGGTGATATCCAATGACTAATCCACGTTCGAAGTCACTGAGCTCTCCTGCCCGACTTATTCTGCTGTTACTGGTCCTGTACTGACGACACAATACTCCCCGTCTTCTTTTATACCGGCTGCTCCGCCTGTCTCGACATCTAGTGGTCGGTTCATCATTACACCAGTGTGTCCGGATAATTTTGATTAGATAATGTATCTTGCGCAGGGGTTGATAGCTAAGTTGTGTCGCCTCGAATTTTCACCTTTTGTGTCGTGCAGAACTACATCATAGTAGTAAAGATTCCGCAGTACTGAAGACTGAAATAATTCTTTGATTAATTGGAAGTGGAAATATTCTTCTAATTTTTTTATTGCATGTAGGCAGGTGAGAGATTTCCTGCATGCTCAATTGTCTGAGCTTTTTGCTGTTTTTTTTTTTTTTTTGGTAACTGGATACAATCAAGAAGTCTTCGAGGAAACGTTTCATGAAAACGTCTGCTGATCGACTTTGATGTGTTATGAGGATGATCTTTGCCTGCTTAGCGTTCAGTTTAAGAACCAGGTTTGCGCTCGTCATGTTCCTGAACGAAGATGTCATTCATGTGGGGTCCTGCCCAGACATCTCTTATAGGGTGCCTAAAGGATGCTGCTTTCTTGGATAGCTATACAACAATTCAAGCAACTCACATTAATGGTTTTTATTACAATAAAGTGGATTGACAATACTTAACTTTGGTTTACAATGGTGACGCAAATGATGGGCGACATGAAAATAATCAAAGTCCTTCGCTAATTACAATGCCTGTGCAACTTATTCACACTCCCTCATAAGTCACTGCTAGCATTAATATCACTGCTCTTCTAGACCTCTCTGCTAGAGTCCGTCTTCTACTGTCCGGTCGAGGCTGGCAGAAACGGCTCTTATATTCTCTTCGTATAGAGGCCGCTCCTGTTGTGGTTCGGTCCTAGTCAGCGGGCTATTGGCTGACTTCGTCTCACAGCCTTATATGTTCTTCAGTATCGTGCCGTCGCTTATCGTTGTCGTTGTTGTGGTCTTCAATCCAGAGACTGGTTTGATGCAGCTCTCCATGCTACTCTGTCCTGTGCAAGCTTCTTCATCTCCAAGTGCTTACTAGAACCTACATCCTTCTGAATCTGCTTAGTGTTTTCATGCCTGTGTCTTCCTCTACGATTTTTACCTTTCATGCTGCCCTACAGTACTAAACTGGTGAGCTCTTGATGTCTTAGAACATGTCCTACCAACCGATCCCTTGTTCTAGACAAATTTTCCCACAAATTCCTCTTTTCCTCAATTCTATTCAGTACCTCCTCATTAGTCACTTGATCTACCCATCTAATCTTCAGCATTCTTCTGTAGCACCACATTTCGAAAACTTCCACTTTCTTCTTGTCTAAATTATTTATCGTCCATGTTTCACTTCCATGAGACTCCTACATCTACATGAATACTCTGCAAATCACATTTAAGTGCTTGGCAGAGGGTTCACCGAACAACTTTCACAATTCTTTATTATTCCAATCTCGTATAGCGCGCGGAAAGAATGAACACCTATATCTTTCCGTACGAGCTCTGATTTCCCCTATTTTATCTTGGTGATCGTTCGTCCCTATGTAAGTTGGTGTCAACAAAATATTTTCGCATTCGGAGGAGAAAGTTGGTGATTGGAATTTCGTGAGAAGATTCCGACGCAACGTAAACGCCTTTCTTTTAATTATGTCCATCCCAAATTCTGTATCATTTTTGTTACTCTCTCTCGCATCTTTCGCGATAATACAAAACGTGCTGCCTTTCTGTGAACTTTTTCGATGTACTCCGTCAGTCCTATCTGGTAAGGATCCCACACCGCGCAGCAGTATTCTTCAAATGGTTCAAATGGCTCTGAGCACTATGGGACTTAACATCTGTGGTCATCAGTCCCATAGAACTGAGAAGTACTTAAACCTAACTAACCTAAGGACATCACACAACACCCAGCCATCACGATGCAGAGAAAATCCCTGACCCCGCCGGGAATCGAACCCGGGAACCAGGGCGTAGGAAGCGAGAACGCTACCAGCAGTATTCTCAAAGAGGACGGACAAGCGTAGTGTAGGCAGTCTCCTTAGTAGGTCTGTTACATTTTCTAAGTGTCCTGCCAATAAAACGCAGTTTTTGGTTAACCTTCCCCACAACATTTTCTATGCGTTCCTTCCAATTTAAGTTGTTCGTAATAGTAATACCTAGGCATTTAGTTGAATTTACGGCTTTTAGATTAGGCTGATTTATTGTGTAACCGAAGTTTAACGAGTTACTTTTAGCACTCATGTGGATGACTCCACACTTTTCGTTATTGAAGGTCAACTGCCACTTTTCGCACCATTCCGATATTTTTTCTAAATCGTTTTGCAGTTTTTTTTACCTTCTGATGACTTTATCAGAGTCATCTGCAAACAACCGAAGACGGGTGTTCAGATTGTCTCTCAAATCGTTTATATAGATAAGGAACACAAAGGGCCTATAACACTACCTTGGGGAACCCCAGAAATCACTTCTGTTTTACTCGACGACTTTCGCTCAATTACTACGAACTGTGACCTCTCTGACAGGAAATCACAAATCCAATCACATAACTGAGGCGATATTCCATAAGCACGCAATTTCACTACGAGCCGCTTGTGTGGTACAGTGTCAAAAGGCTGTCCGTAAATCCAGAAATACGGAATCGATCTGAAATCCCTTGTCAATAGCACTCAGCACTTCATGTGAATAAAGAGCTAGTTGTGTTTCACAAGAACCATGTTTTCTAAACCCATGCTGACTGTGTGTCAATAGGCTGTTTTCTTCGAGGTACTTCATAATGTTCGAACACAATATATGTTCTAAAATCCTGCTGCATATCGACGTTAACGATATGGGCCAGTAATTTAGTGGATTCCTCGTACTAACTTTCTTGAATAATGATGTGACCTGTGCAACTTTCCATTCTTTGGGTACGAATCTTTCGTTGAGCGAACGGTTGTATATGATTGTTAAGTCTAATCTATACTCGATGTTAACAAATTTCTGTTCTTCAGAAACGCTTATCGTTACTCCTGAACAATTCATATCTGATACGATAGTAGCAATGTTATTAGGCTAGGAGCTTACATATGACTGGATGTCGTCAACATATATGTGGTAGTTACAAGAATGAAGCACAAATGAAATGTCATTGATATACAGCGAAAAAAACAATGGACCAAAGGCAAAAACCTGAGTACTTCAGAGGACACAAGCTTCCATGATGACTTCTCTGACCCACAGATCACTACTTGACATCTAATTTTGAGGCAATATTCCAACCACAGTATTGCACTGTTGGAGAAATTCGGCTGCTTAATTTTCATAAATAAATACGCAGTAGAATACAAGTGAACTGTTGTAACATTATTACGAACGCTGGGAGAATAGACGGTTCAAGTGTTGCCTTCAATATGTGGTGCTGAGATTTTCTCAGATTAATCGGAAAGATATATGAAAGGTAAATTCCGGAGTTTAACGTATACACATTAATGGTGGGTGACTCCGAGGCTGTAGATTAAATTATATGAAGAAATACAGCAACCACCACTTCTGTTTATAAATTTATTTTTTGTCAGGACGCGTTTCTGGCTTTCAGTCATCTTCAACTAGCGTAATATATTTTTATTTTTATCTGTTTATCGTTTTTATCGATTATGTTTTGAATGCTGCCGCTACCCTGTGCTAAACAACAATTCGTTTAGCTATCACGTTTATCGAGTTGTCTGTTTACATTTAATCAATACTTATGTAACCTTAATTTTGTTCTGTAATTTGTGGCCCCTTTTTCCGCTTTCGTATGAACAGTACAAACTGTTTTAGGTTCAGCGATACACTGATACAGCGCATCAATCACCATATGGCCGTCTAATTCGTTTGTTTATATCAGGAGTTGCATCTACAGTCAAATTACAATTTCCTTACACATCCCAGAACGACTCGCGAAGTCATTTATGTTTGTAGACTTAATATTTTAACCATAAAGAGGCATTTATCTAGTTTTAAAATCAATGCTCTCAAGTCCATAAAAACTTGCCTCAGGCGTGTTTTTGGCTGATTCTGGATTCAAATGGCTCTGAGTATTATGTGACTTAACATCTGAGGTCATCAATCCCCTAGGTCGTAGAACTACTTAAACCTAACTAACCTAAGGAGATCACACACATCCATGCCCGAGGCAGGATTCGAACCTACGACCGTAGCGGTCGCGCGGTTCCAGACTGAAGCGCCTAGAACCGCTCGGCCACATCTGCCGGCGATTCTGGATTCAGCTTTGGATACAAACAAAGGAATTAGTCGGGCACATGACAAGTCCTGCATCTCTGTTCGTGCTATGCATGTAGAGGGGGGAAAAAAGAGCCATAAATACATAACAAGAGTAGGTGCACATAACTATTAGTCCTGTTGTGCAGTTGTCCATTGCAGTGGACAGTTGTTAATGTCGCTTCTTTCGTGTTTTTAATCAATCCTGAAGCTGCAAATGCACGCAGTCAACTCCAGTGGATACTGCCTATCGTTGATGTGTCCTGCGTGCATTTTCAGTCTCATTATTGATTAAAAACGTCAAAGAAGCGACATTAACAGCCGTCCACTGCAGTAAACAACTGCACCGTAGCGTTAATTAAATGTTCATAACTCGAAAAACGTGATAGACGAACGAATTGTTATTTTGCACAGGACAGCTGCAGTATTCAAAATTAAATCTATAAAACTGTTAAACAGACGGAAGTAATGTAAATGTACATTGATAGATAGACCAAAACAGTATGAAAACTGGCCACCACGACGATGGATGCTACCTGGTGGCGTTGCAGGCACGTGTTGCAGTAACTAAAGTACATAAGCGGAGCAGACACGGACGGGGGATCACCCCAACGAAGATACACGTTGCAAACTGGAAAATCCATTTAGACAAGCGACTTTGACAAAGGACAGATGATTATTGCGCAGAGCCTGTCAACGACTATCTCGAAAACGACGAAGCTGGTCGAATGTACACGTGCTACTGTCGTGAGCATCTACGGAAGGAGGTAGAAGGACAGTGGAACTACCTCTAGGCGCTAAGTGGTTGGACGTCCACGACTCTTCACAGAATTTGGGGTTCCGAGGCTTGTCTGCTGTGTTAAGTACGATAGATGGTGATCTGTGGCATCTCTGCCGAAAGAGCACAATGCTGGGGCACGCACAAGTGTTTCGGAGCATACCGTTTGTCGTACGTCGTTGAACATGGAGCTCCGAAGGCGACCACCCCTAGCCGGTTCTAGGAGCTTCAGTCCGGAACCGCGCTGCTGCTACGGTCGCAGGTTCGAATCCTGCCTCGGGTATGAATGTGTGTAATGTCCTTAGGTTGGTTAGGTTTAAGTAGTTTTACGTTTAGGGAAATGATGACCTCAGATGTTAAGTCCCATAGCGCTTAGAGACATTTTTGAGACCACCCCTACGTGTTCACATATTTACCCAACGACATCGTCTGTTACAATTGTAGTGGGCACGGAACCATCAGGATTCGATGGTCAATCAATGGAAACGTGTCGTCTATTCGGGTGAATCACATTTTTGCTACACTTGGACGAGGGTCGTCTCCACTAACGCCGTCATCGAGGTGAACGGCAGCTCGAAACGTGCAGCGCGCCACGGACGCAGGTTGGTGGAAACAATATTATGCTGTGGGAGACATACTCCTGCGCTTGCATGTCACATGTGGTAGTAATCGAAGACACGCTGACAGCTGCGGACCACCTGTATCCCTTCATGCTTGATGTCTTTCCCGACAGCGATGTCATATTTCAGCAATATAACTGTCCGTGTCTCGGAGCCAGAACCGTGCTACAGTGGTTTGGATACCATTACAGCGAACTCAAAGTGATGTCTCGGCGACCAAAGTCTCCTGATGTAAACCCTATGGAATCTATATGGGTCGCTATTGGGCGCCATCACCACGTACGCAAATCATCGGCCCGTTATTTACGCTAATTACAAGACGTGTGCGTAGATATCTAACGCCACATAGCTCCACAAACCTACCAAGAAACTGTCGAATACCAGATACGCAGAATCAGTTATGTATTTCGTTCCAAAGTTGGACAGACAAGCTACTAAGCAGTTGGTCATAATGTTTTGGGTTATTAGTGTATTATGCCAGTTTAAGATGGCTGGAAGTCATAAATGTATCCTGGCTGAAAATAAAGCTGTACAAAAGTCGTCTGGTTATTATATTTCTTCATTTAATTGTGGAGTTCACGTATTTTTTAAGGGCAGTGGAAAGCTCTACAGAAATGGTACAGTCTTGAAGAATCCTGCTCGTACTACATCTGCCGTGTGTTCTTCAAGACACGAGGGAATTCTAGGCGCATACAATGAATAATGAAACTTCCTGGCAGATTAAAACTGTGTGCCCGACCGAGGCTCGAACTCGGGACCTTTGCCTTTCGCGGGCAAGTGCTCTACCAACTGAGCTACCGAAGAACGACTCACGCCCGGTACTCACAGCTTCACTTCTGCCAGTATCCGTCTCCTACCTTCCAAACTTTACAGAAGCTCTTCTGCGAACCATGCAGAACTAGCACTCCTGAAAGAAAGGATACTGCGGAGACATGGCTTAGCAACAGCCTGGGGGATGTTTCCAGAATGAGATTTTCACTCTGCATGGTTCGCAGAAGAGCTTGTGTAAAGTTTGGAAGGTAGGAGACGGATACTGGCAGAAGTGAAGCTGTGAGTACCGGGCGTGAGTCGTGCTTCGGTAGCTCAGTTGGTAGAGCACTTGCCCGCGAAAGGCAAAGGTCCCGAGTTCGAGTGTCGGTCGGGCACACAGTTTTAATCTGCCAGGAAGTTTCATATCAGCGCACACTCCGCTGCAGAGTGAAAATCTCATTCTGATAATGAATAATGATAACAGCATGGCAGGTGTCATTTCCTGTCAGTTGTATAGTGAATATTGCTCTCTGGGTGAGGGGAATCTGCAGAATAGGATCTGAGCACGCAGTTCCAAAAGTGTTAAGTGTCAGTGAATGCATGAGCGACAGCGCAGTTATTGAAGTGCCGCTTGCCGCATCGCAGTCGTCACGTTCGGGCGCATCACTAGCATCGTCGTAACCAGGGCCACGGCCGTGATCCACGGAAGTGTAAAGCCACAAGCAATGTAGCACACGGAACCCGAACATTCACTGCAATGCTTAGCGGTGGATTCAAGGCAGTATTTTTAGTGTAACGCAGTGGCGTCGTTTACCTAGAAAATACAGGTAGTATAAAATGTATCATATTTAGAAAATAGTGTGCTATAGAAAACACCCGGAATTCTACCGATTTGACGATATATACCAGCGGCAGCAGATACAAATTGTACTGAAAACAAATGCAGTCATTGCTTTTAAAAGACCGTTGTGGCGTGGCAAGGCTTGAAGTCTTTCCTGGGCAACAGGCTGATAGTGGAAATCTATACATTAGCTTTTTCTTCAGTTTTCTATTCAAATGGTTGGTAATTATTGTAATTATTGTGAAATAATGGTAGGTTTTTATTTTTTAGCTTCTAATTATGTATCTTTAATTCTTAATATTTTAATGGCCTGTTACCTGTAAATTGATTGAAATTATGAGACACGCTGTCTGGAATACAGCCTGTTTTTCAGTACAGAAGAGACGGAGACCAAGACGAAAAATTTATTTCGAAGAAGTCAATATTTGATTCACTCGCGCACCCAAGTATTACTTCAAGAGATGTGGTAATTGGCTAGTTCCCCCTCCTGGAGAGTGCGTTTCAGAAACTAGCTGAGAGTTAAAGAGAGTGAATCACATAGATCTTGAACTTCTGATGTTTGAAAGAAGGAGATTCCTTGTAAGAGAAGCGTCGCAGCTGCCTGCAGGATGCCGTGAGTCGTAGCTCTTATGTGCGGCGTGGCCTCCGACATTTACGTGCCCCAGGATAATGTACAATGGGCTACGCTGGCATTAAGTTTTGTGAAGCGTGCCAGACAGAATGCAGTGAAGTGAACTGCGGTCACACGAGCACAACCACTAAAATCTATTTACCCACTCTAATTGCCCTCCTGTTAATTGCCTTGGCCACGACTCAAGACATGAAGGGCAATTGTGTACGGGTGTGCGTAATTATTCATCAAGTTCTGTTAATATTTGTTACATATATTCCTCAGTCAGGACTCCACAACTCTTAAACGATTCATAACAGACACATTAAAGTAACAGAAAGCTGTTATGTTAATAATTTTCACTGTATTAGATTAGTTTTGATTTTAAATCATCATCGGGTCGACAAAAATTTTCTACGTAGCATGGCACAACGCTTCATCAACATAAAAACTTAAGAGGCTTCAACTGTATAAAGAATCATGATTAGTAATACAAGTCAGCTTGTTGAGATCAGATGAACCAGTCACGAGTGCACATTGTATAGAGGAAACTGAGTAGAACTCATTCAGGTGATTCAAGTGAAGATAACACCACGCCAGGGACGACCTGGTGCTCGTCCGCTATGGTCGCAGGTTCGAATCCTGCCTCGGGCATGGATGTGTGTGATGTCGTTAGGTTAGTTAGGTTTAAGTAGTTCTAAGTTCTAGGGGACTGATGACCTCAGAAGTTAAATCGCATAGTGCTCAGAGCCATGCTCGTCGAAAATAATACAAATTATTAATGTAAGAGCTTTTGGCGGCTTCAAGCTGTCTATTATCAATAATCAAATATTGTTCTTTTCTATTGTAAATCATTGAGACGTTTACCACTAGCCCCCAATAAATTAAACATCGTTCTGCAACAAACGTCAGATTGTCGTGAAGTACGAGTATACTAAATGCTTGGGCATGGGAATAATTAGCATTTCAGCCCGACTACGCAAAGCAGGTGGGAATAACGCTATCCATATTCTGTTTATAAGGAAAAATTGCATAGAGGTTTCCTCATTTTACTATTTTTCTACTTACACTTGAAAACTCAACACCACAAAACGGAGAAAATTGAAAATGCATGAGAAATATTGCACAAAATACTGAAGGACTTACTATGAACCGTCTCGAAGAACTGGAACTTTATATTAGTACAAAGGAATATCAACACGAAATTCTAAATGAACACACAGATTTTAAAAATATATACTACCTAGAAAACGTTATTGACGTAGTGGAACACGAAAACAAAAATTACGTGGACCATAGATAAAATTTAAACGAAAATAAGAACAACGATAAGTAAAATCATCTCTGGTAATCTGTATATATTTTGTAAACATGTAGTTCATAGTAAAGAACTGTCAAACTGAACTATCAAAATATATGACAAAAATGTATTTTTACGTTTCGAAGCTACAAGATCTTACCGAGACATGATAGAAAGACTACACTATAAATGCAATATGGTCGTCACTTCCAACTAGACGTAAGTACCAGCGCAAATCTATACATAAAATAGTCACAATTTATGTACAGAAAATCTTACTATTGTTGTTCTGCATGTCACTTGATAATGGCAATAGGCTGAAACAGGCCTGTCATGTAAAATCTTAAAAACAAGGTGGCTGTTTTGGAGCATTCATTTCGATGTCTTATACCGCTTGCTACACGTATTGGTTGAGATCCCACAACTACCATGTGAATATGGGATAGATGGTTTCAGGAGGGCCATACTGAACGCCACGCCGAGGCCCTACTCGATTAGCGCCTGAGAGGACAGACATATTGTTCTCTCGAGCGTGTAGCGTCGTACAGCCACATCACATACATTTAGTCTGCAGTAAGACAGTATTCACAAAGACAATACGACGGAGCACCATAGACTGTCAGCATTGTGACCATTATTGTGGCTTCCCTTGATGCGGCACAGAGCAATCGACAGTGGTGTGTCCAACACAAAGGTGCCACACGTCATCTTTTCAGACGAGTATCTGTTCTGTGTACAGCATCACGATGGACGATTCGTATGTGGCGGCTCCGAGGAGGTTCAAATGGCTCTGGACTATTGGACTTAACTTCTGAGGTCATCAGTCCCCTAGAACTTAGAACTACTTAAACCTAACTAACCTAAGGACATCACACACATCCATGCCCGAGGCAGGATTCGAACCTGCGACCTTAGCGGTCGCGCGGTTCCAGACTGTAGCGCCTAGAACCGCTCGGCCACCCAGGCCAGCGCTCCGAGGAGGAGGTGCGTTTCCAGATAGCACTCTTCAGTGTGATGTGGACCCAGAACCTGGTGTGGTTCTAGATGGTGCAATGAGACACACAATACGCATACTTTTTTCGCACAGCCGGTCGTTTGACTAGGGCCTCCGCCAGTTATCTGGCGTGTTAAAGTTGGCGGCTACACCCTCCCTCTGAGATCTCCGTGACATTATCTTTCGACAAGATACTGCAAAACTGCATGTTGCAATTGCTGTCCTGACTTACAGAGGGACCGGCTCGGATGGCCCAGCGGTTCTAGGCGCTACAGTCTAGAACCGCGCGACCGCTACGGTCGCACGGTCGAATCCTGCCTCGGGCATGGATGTTTGTGATATACTTAGGTTAGTTAGGTTTAAGTAGTTCTAAAGTTCTAGGGGACTGATGACCTCAGAAGTTAAGTCCCATAGTGCTCAGAGCTACCTGAAACATTTGAACTAACAGAGGGAGTTCGATTATTTTCCTGACTAGAAGGTTCTCCCAAGTCTCCATTGCAAACATCTGTTCATGGGCTGCCTACAGACTGGCACACCATCACCCGCAAGCCACTACGATTATGAACCATGGTACGGAGTTGAAGCAGCGTGGACTGACTTTCCCCTATCTGTAATCCAAGTGCATAGATCGACTCAAGGGACAGCCAGCTCACAGCCGAAGTTGTTAACAGAAGTGAAAACACCGCCTACTAAATTTCACGCTTCATATTTCCACAAATCAGCTAACGAATTCAATCATGTTTTGTTCCTACTACGTTTTATTGTGACAATAAGTAAAACATCGTTATTTGCTACCCTTCCTGGTATTGCTATTTTAATGGCCAGCATTGTATAGAGGGTGTTTCAAATCTTTCGAGTCAAATTGAAACTCGTGATAGTGGATCCACAACCGATTATATTCGGACGGGTAGCCGATGCATGTTTCTTGTGTCATGGTCATACACATTGCACACCGCATAACAACGTTGCTCATAGTAATTGTTCAAAACGACAACCGCCAGTCTCAATGCATGTACTGTATTGCAATGGAGCGTGCAGTTCTCCCGCACTTTCGCAAAGATACCGGGCTGTCTGTTGTACACTGGGACAAGCAGCTGGTGATAAACAGCATACACCTCTGACCACATACTACACACAACTTAGCTGACAGAACGTGTGTCATGTGGCAGCTGCCTGCATCCCACCAGCGCATTAACCTGTGCCGTACGCACATAAATATCCCCGGTGTCAGTTGCCCAATGCATCAGACAGCTTATGATGTGTCCGTCGTGAGGTGTGCGACCATGCACAGCGCATGGCACGTTGTCAAAGACGGAAAGTTACTCGTCACAATAATTGGCAGACATGCGTTTAATGTATGCTGCGGCAGAATGTTGTGCCCATAAAGCAGCACGAATGTACAGAGAACACTTTCCCAACAGACCTTCCCTGAATGGATACCTAACACAAACTCGCATCAACTTTCCAGTGAAACGCACACTTCGAAGGACACAGTGTGGAGAGTACTGGTGGAACAGTACCAGGTTGCGATTCATTGGGAGAGTCCTTAGAAAATGTAGTCCATCAACAAAGGAGGTGGCTTACAAAACACTCGTTCGACCTATACTTGAGTATTGTTCATCAGTGTGGGATCCGTGCCAGATCGGGTTGACGAAGGAGATAGAGAAGATCCAAAGAAAAGCGGCGCGTTTCGTCACAGGGTTATTTGGTAAGCGTGATAGCGTTACGGAGATGTTTAGCAAACTCAAGTGGCAGACTCTGCAAGAGAGGCGCTCTGCATCGCGGTGTAGCTTGCTGTCCAGGTATCTAGAGGGTGCGTTTCTGGATGAGGTATATAATATATTGCTTCCCCCTACTTATACCTCCCGAGGAGATCACGAATGTAAAATTAGAGAGATTGGAGCGCGCACGGAGGCTTTCAGACAGTCGTTCTTCCCGCGAACCATACGCGACTGGAACAGGAAAGGGAGGTAATGACAGTGGCACGTGAAGTGCCCTCCGCCACACACCGTTGGGTGGCTTGCGGAGTATAAATGAAGATGTAGATGTAGATGTAGGTATTACACCCCTATAACAAAGAGAGTGTGTAGGCACTAGCTCCAACGGATTTTGAGCCCTGCACTCTCTTCGGCCAATGGATTATCCAAAGCAGTGCTGCAGTGCCGAACTCCGCAAGGTTTATATTGTCCACGGATGAGACCTCATGCACACTTGATGGTGTTTTGGCCACCAGCAACTACTCTCTGTCAATGTATGGGCGGGCATTGTACAAGGTCACGTAGTAGGATTCTATTTGCTGCCTCGCTGTTTGACCAGTCCACGTTACCTGGTATTCCTGCGAGGTGTGCTGCCACAGTTTTTGGAGTCTTTACCCCTTGTGGTCTGCAAAAGGATGTTGTTTCAACACGATGGTGCACCAGCCTACTTCGATGTTAATGTCCAGTCCGTGAGCACCTGGACAACATGCACCCTTATCAATGGAGTAGAAGGGGAGGTCATGTCGCATGGCCAGCGCGACAGCTGGATCTCACACTTCTGCTCCTTTTCCTCTGGGGTAACGTCAAGACGTTGGCGTATGAAACCCGCGTAGAACCGGATGAAGACCTGCTTGTTAGGGTCCAAGCTTCCTGTCACCTGGTACAACAGACGCTAGGGGTCTCTGAGAGAGTGCGCAGAACTTCATGTGCCGTTGCCATCCGTGCACTGAGACTGGCGGTCGTTGCTTTGAACAATTACTGTGAGCTACGTTCTTGTTACGCGGTGTACGCAGTGTATGCCCATAACACAATAAATAATCATTTCCGAGCGTTGGTTCCCTATCTCAATATAATCAGTTGTGGATTATCAGCGGTTTCAGTTTTCTCCAAAATTCTTGAGATAGCCCTACAGCTATGCAGCAATGTGATTCAGTAGCTGCTACAGCACTGGGTTTTACAGCCACCTTGTAAAAGAATTGCAGCTGATTTGACAAGTACTCACTACCACTTTTAGGAGTGCATTCAGGATTACTTACCGAGCGAGTTGGTGCTATGGTTAGCAGACTGGACTCGCATTCGGGAGGACGACGGTTTAAACCCACGTCCGCCCATCCTGATTTAGGTTTTCGTGAGTTCCTTAAATGGCTTCAGGCAAATGCCCGGGATGATTCCTTTGAAAGAGTACAGCCGACGTGCTTCCCCATACTTCCCTAATCCAATCGCTGTTTGGTCCCCTCTCCCAAATCAACTAACCAACCAGGATTTTTAAGCAAATCCAACTCAACACGTAATTTTTAACACGGCGAAATCATCAGCGTGAAAGTAAATTCAGGTTTACAGGTAGTACTGTTGTTATTGGGTTATTTTTGTGTGGGAAGAGACCAAACTGTGAGGTCATCGGTCTCGTTCGATCAGGGAAGGACGGGGAAGGAAGTCGGCCGTGCCCTTTCAAGGGAACCATCCCGGCATTTGCCTGGAGCGATTCAGGGAAATCACGGAAAACCTAAGTCAGGATGGCCGGACGCGGAATTGAACCGTCGTCCTCCCGAATGCGAGTCCACTGCGTCACCTCGCTCGGTACTGTTGTTCATAGCATATGTACACAGATAAGCAAAAACATTGCCCATTGGAAGACTGAATGCTTTTCCGGCACATGACGGTGTGAGGAAGGTATCTAAGCGCTGCAGCGACGAATGGTGAATCATTCTAGTCACAATACTGGTCGGAAATAGGGAAATCTACTAACATAAGTGACTTTGACAGACGGTAGAGTGTTAAGGCCTGGTCGCTGGGAGCAAGCATCTGAGAAACGACTGTCCGCGTGCTACTCTTGTGAGCATCCATCTTAGTGGCCAAGCGGTTCTAGGCGCTTCAGTCTGGAGCCGCACAACCCCTACGGTCGCAGGTTCGAATCCTGGTTTAAGTAGTTCTGAGTTCTAGGGGACTGATGACCTCAGATGTTAAGTCCCATAGTGCTCAGGGCCATTTGAATTTTGAGCATCCATGGAAAGTGTCTGAAGGACGGTGAAACACGAATAGGTGATAAGTTGTTGGGCGTCCAACCCTCATCACACAACGTGGACGTCGGAGGCTTGGCCACTCCGTAAAGCAGATGTGACAGCAGAGTGCAATGCAGGTGAGGTCAGAAGTGTTTCGGATACGGCTGCGTAGCAGACGACCCATGTTGCCTAACGATATCTTACGATTGCAGAGTGCACGATATCATCGAGCTTGGACGTCGATCATTAGAAATGCCGTCTGGTCGGATGAATCGCGGGTTATGTTACAAGAGAGCGGTGAATATGGACGGCTACGTCGTCATCCGGGAGAAAGATTACACGGTACATACACCGCTCGACTGACGCCAGCCACGGGTGACCGTATCATGTTGTGGGTGTCATTCACTTGGGCTTTCATCGGATCTATGGTAGTAGCCGAAGACATAATGTCAGCCGTAGACTAAGCTACCATCACTGCGGAACCCGTGCACCCTTTTACGTTAGATGTCTTCACCGACGGCGATGTCATCCTCCAATAGCACGACTGTCCGTCACAATCGTGCTGCATTGATTTGAGTAACATGACACTAAACTGAAGTTAATGTTTTGCCCACCAAATTCAGCTTACCCTCACTCGACAGACCACACCTGGGACGCCATCAGGCGCCAGCTCCGCGGCCGTAATCCAAATGCCCGTAATTGATCGGATTTTGTGACATCTGGTGTCATATAACTCTGAAAACCTACCAAGGACGTGTCGGATAGTGACATGGGTTCCATGGTGGACCAGCATGCAGTTAAGCAGGTGCACAAAATGTTTTGTTTGATGAGTGTTCATGATCTGATGGAAAGCACTGGAAGACCTGTGAAGCCAGAAAAGTCTAATGAAATGCAGGAATACTTGCAGAGAAGCGATACTTGGTGTAGGGACTAGCAGTCGGCACTCAACATAAGTAAATGTCACATACTTTCCATAAACATGCGGAAAGACCCATTAGTGTTCGAGAAGCCATCTCCACATACAACTACGCTATGTGATCAAAAGCAGCCGGACACCTGGCTGAAAATAACTTGCAAGTTCGTGGCGCCCTCCATCGGTAATGCTGGAATTCAATATAGCGTTGGCGCATCCATAGCCTTGATGACAGCTTCCATTCTTGCAGGCATACGTTCAATCAGGTGCTGGAAGGTTTCTTGCGGAATGGCAGCCCATTCTTCACGGAGTGCTGCACTGGGGAGAGGTATCGATGTCGGTCGGTGAGGCCTGGCACGAAGTCGGCGTTCCAAAGCATCCCAAAGGTGTTCTATAGGATTCAGCTCAGGACACTGTGCAAGCCAGTCCATTACAGGGATGTTATTGTCGTGTAAACACTCCGTCACAGGCCGTGCATAATGAACAGGTGCTCGATTATGTTGAAAGATACAGTCGCCATTCCCGAATTGCTCTTAAAACATCGATGTTGGCCTGTTCTGTGATAGTGCCACGCAAAACAACGAGGGGTGCAAGTCCGCTCATGAAAAACACGACCACACCATAACACTACCGCCTCCGAATTTTACTGTTGGCACTACACACGCTGGCGGATTACGTTCACCGGGCATTCGCCATACCCTCCCCGTGCCATCGGATCGCCACATTGTGTACCGTGATTCGTCACTCCACACAACGTTTTTCCACTGTTCAATCGTCCAATTTTTACGCTCCTTACACCAAGCGAGACGTCGTTTGGCATTTACCGGCATGATGTGTGGCTTATGAGCAGCCGCTCGACCGTGAAATCCAAGTTTTCACACCTCCCGTCTGACTGTCATAATACTTGATAATACTTGCAATGGATCCTGATGCAGTTTGGAATTTCTGTGTGCCGGTCTAGATGTATGTCTGCCTATTACACATTACGACACTTTTAAATTGTCGGCGGTCTCTGTCAGTCAACAGACGTGGTCGGCCTGTACGCTTTTGTGCTGTACTATCTCTTCACGTTTACACTTCACTATTGCGTCGGAAACAGTGGACCTATGGAGTGTGGAAATCTCGTGCATAGACGTATGACAGAAGTGACACCCAATCACCTGCCCACACAGTTGAACAGTTGAAATAACATCACTCTTTCCGATTCCAAATTAGTTCTTGTCTTGCTAAAGAACTATGTCTGAAAAATATGTCTCGTCATAGCACACAGAATAGTAGGCGTGTGGAGAGAAATCCCAAACAATAATCAACAAGTCAAAATATAATGGAGAAATGAAATTGTAGATAATCTGATCAAACAGGCATTATACTCGTGTGATAGCGAAGGACAATATCCTAAAGTACTGTCAAACGACTTTCTACAAAAAGAAAGATGACTAGCAAGAACAGAATGGATTAAAGAATAGACAGTATACTGGAAATCAAAGGCCGACACTATGCCAGTACATTACCAGTGCTGCCAAGCAAAGCATCTGGAGCACAGCTGAGCTTCAGTCATGCATGCTTCACATAACATCCACCGCAATCAAGCTGTTAGTCACCGTTTTGTGAATGTGGAATCGCGGAGGGTATGAACCACTTGTTCTTTTGATGCGACAGTCGAAGGCAACAGCGCGCAGTATTGATTCGGCGTCCGGTGGCGTTAAAATGTTCTCCTCCAACATCTATGCAGACACCCCTGGCGACAAGAAACTACACGGTATACAAGGAACTCCTTCTCTTCCTCTACGCAGAAAAATTAGATATGTAGACAGGTATATGCAATTATACCAATCACTGCTTAAATGAGATAGAAGAAACTTGTAAATTTGAATTAGCTTGTTAACTGACACGAGTCAGTACAGTATCTATACCTGGCTCATCTAGGATCTACGCAGCGTGTGCAGGGTGACACCCTGATGATGTTACAAACTTTCAGGGGTGATGAAGAAGAGTAAATGTATCAATTTAAGATCAGTTAACTCTGGTCCGGAAACGACCGAATCGAAAGTCACAAGCGACATTCATTTTGACACCTGTGACAGTGGAATACATGTACCGGTACTGTTGTTACTAAGACTGTACTGTGGGCAACTTTCAAAGGCGGTAGCGTGGATCAAAACAAGAAAAATGTCTATTAAGCATGGGCTCTAAGAGCTATGGGCACTTGTTCAATAGAAGAGATGTGTTTCACAGCAGCGAAGATGAATAAGTGCTCACAGATCTTAAGCCATGCATTTTAGAGCCCATGATTAATAGACTATTTTTCTTATTTTGATCCATACTACCACCTCTGAAAGTTATATACCGAACAGTCTTAGCAAAAGCAGTGCCGGTGCATGTACTTCACTGTCAGAGGTATTAGAACGATTTTCGCTTGTAACTTTCGACTCATTCGTTTCCGTACTAGGCATCATTGCTTCAGATTGATACATGCCCTTCTCCATCATCCTCGAAACTTAGTAACGTCATCAAGTAATCCCCTTGTATATTTGTAGTACATGCTATCAGTAAAGAAACTCTGTTAACTATCTAGTTATGTAGTACGTACCCTACGCTACGGTTTTATCTCCCAGTATTGTGCTCTCTCCTTTTTTTAACAGTTCTAATGCAACATTACACACAGTATAATTCGGAGTCTTCGTTCTAACTGTTTATATCTCTCCTTATACGTAAACCAAGTAAAAAGCATACTAAGAAATTTTAAGAATTAAGTGCTAAATATTATAAACTGTATGTAGATGGCTGCGTGAGTAGAGATCTAAAAGCCAACATACAAAAAAAAAAAAAAAAAATACCGTCACGACATTTGCTCTTCTGCTTTGTATCTTCGCTGTCTCCTCTAAGAATCCTACCTTTCAGAGTTTCAGGAAGACGATCAGTCCTCAAATGTCAATCAAACGATAGTTTTGAAAGTTGCCTCCTTCGTGGATAAATTATTGTTGCTTGCTAATTTTTCGATGAACCTCAGTTCGATATCTGCTTGTCCAACAACTGCACTATGTGATCAAAAGTATCCGGATACCCCCAAAAACATACGTTTTTCATATTAGGTGCATTGTGCTGCCACCTACTGCCAGGTACTCCATATCAGCGACCTCAGTAGTCATTAGCTATCGTGAGAGAGCAGAATGGGGCGCTCCGCGGAATTCACGGACTTCGAAAGTGGGCAGGTGATTGGGTGTCACTTCTGTCATACGTCTAAGGCCATCAGTCCCTAAGCTTACACACTACTTAACCTAAATTATCCTAAGGACAAACACACACACACCCATGCCGCGTGACTGCTACGGTCGCGGGTTCGATCCTGCCTCGGGCATGGATGTGTGTGATGTCCTTAGGTTAGTTAGGTTTAAGTAGTTCTAAGTTCTATGGGACTTATGACCACAGCAGTTGGGTCCCATAGTGCTCAGAGCCATTTTTTGAACACCCATGCCGGAAGGAGGACTCGAACCTCCGCCGTGACCAGCCGCACACTCCATGACTGCAGAGTCCCAGACCACTTGGCTAATCCCGCGCGGCGATGTTTTTTCTTTCGGTAGTATGTTGAATAGAAATATATTTCCTTGGATATACACTGGTTTGACTGTCATGATTGTGTTGTCCTTTGCTAGTTTCAATTTTCTGCCATTCTTCACTTGACCTAACTAGCACTGCCAACACCATTTTCATTCTTGGTTCCATCTGTATAAATAGTGGTCGCGCTATGGAAACCAGACACAAATTATAGTGTGTCGAAAGTATTTGTGGGTGCTAGGACCGACGACACGTCTGGCTCTAAGTCGAATTGTTAATGTGGTTCTCATGACATAGAAAGTTTATTGAGGGCATACAAGGGTAGGATAAAAATAAGGATACATCGCGAGACGTACATGCTTGAACATAAATGCATAGGATAGTCAAGCCTGAAGGTTGCGCTGTTCTATTTGACCACGAACGGCACCTGTGCAATGTCCGCGAAACATTGCAGTGTCAGTTGTGGTCAGAAAACTGTACTGTGCAGTTATGAGTGCGTTATGTCGGAGCTAAGGGAATCTGAACGTGGGCAAATTCTTTCTGCTCGTATGGTGGGTGCTTCTGAAACAAAGAGAGCTGAAGAATTTGGTGTTTCAAGAGGCACCGTATCAAAGACTCATACCGCATACAGTGAAAACGGAAAAACATCATCCGCTAAGTCACAATGCGTACCCAAGTGTGCGTTCAGTGATTGTGACAGGCGGAATAATGGGACGACAGCTGCAGAAGTCACTTCAGAAATTAAAATCGCACTCGCGAAACCTGTCAGCACTAAAGCCTGTCCTATGGAGCAATTGAAGAAAGTCATGTGGTCGAATGACTCTTGTTTTACATTGCTTTCAACTTCTGGCCTAATTTCCGTCGTGAGAGTGAAACGTGGTGGGGGTTCGCTGAAGATTTGGGTATGCATATCGCGGTATTACACTACTGGCCATTAAAATTGCTACACCAAGAAGAAATGCAAATGATAAACGGGTATATTACAACTGACATGTGATTACATTTTCACGCAATTTGGGTGCATAGGTCCTGAGAAATCAGTACCCAGAATAACCACCTCTGGTCGTAATAACGGCCTTGATACGCCTGGAATTTCAGTCAAACAGAGCTTGGATGGCGTGTACAGGTACAGCTGTCCATGCAGCTTCAACACGATACCACAGTTCATCAAGAGTAGTGACCGGCGTATTGTGACGAACCAGTTGCTCGGCCACCATTGACCAGACGTTTTCAATTTGTGAGATATGTGGAGAATGTGCTGGCCAGGGCAGCAGTCGAACATTTTCTGTATCCAGGCAATCCCGTACATGACCTGCAACATGCGGTCGTGCATTATGCTGCTGAAATGTAGGGTTTCGCAGGGATCGAATGAAGGGTAGAGTCACGGGTCGAAACACATCTGAAATGTAACGTCCACTGTTCAAAGTGCCGTCAATGCGAACAAAAGGTGACCGAGACGTGTAACCAATGGCACCCCATACCATCACGCCGGGTGATACGCCAGTATGACGATGACGAATACACGCTTCCAATGTGCTTTCATCGCCATGTCGCCAAACACGGATGCGACCATCATGATGCTGTAAACAGAACCTGAATTCATCCGAAAAAATGACGTTTTGCCATTCGTGCACCCAGGTTCGTCGTTGAGTACACCATCGCAGGCGCTCCTGTCTGTGATGCAGCGTCGAGGGTAACCGCATCCATTGTCTCCGAGCTGATAGTCCATGCTGCTCCAAACGTCGTCGACTGTTCGTGCAAATGGTTGGTGTCTTGCAAACGTCCCCATCTGTTGAATCAGGGATCGAGACGTGGCTGCACGATCCGTTACAGCCATGCAGATAAGACGCCTGTCATCTCAACTGCAAGTGATACGAGTCCGTTGGGATCCAGCACGGGGTTCCGTATTACCCTCCTGAACCCACGGATCCCATATTCCGCTAACAGTCATTGGATCTCGACCAACGAGAGCAGCAATGTCGCGATACGATAAACCGCAATCCCGATAGGCTACAATCCGACCTTTTTCAAAGTCGGAAACGTGATGGTACGCATTTCTCCTCCTTACACGAGGCATCACAACACCGTTTCACCAGGCAACGCCAGTCAATTGCTGTTTGTGTATGAGAAATCGGTTGGAAACTTTCTCTTGTCAGCATGCTGTAGGTGTCGCCACCGGTGCCAACATTGTGTGAATACTCTGAAAAGCTAATCATTTGCATATCGCAGCATCTTCTTCCTGTCGGGTAAATTTCGCGTCTGTAGCACGTCATCTTCGTGGTGTAGCAATTTTAATGGCCAATAGTGTACATGAGCCCCGTGGTTACTCTTTAACGTCACATTACCGCAAGGGTTTATGTGATTATTTCGGCTGACCAGGTCCATTCCATGGTACAATGTTTGTTCCCCAATGTCCCCCATGTAGGCGCTGCGATCCAAGAAGACAGAGCCCCTGTTCACACAGCTCGCATCGTCCACGACTGGTTTTATGAGCACGAAAATGAATTGTGGCATCTGCCCTGGCCACCACAGTCACCTTATCTCAGTATTATTGAGCTTCTGTAGTCTACTTGAAAAGAAGTGTGTTGGTCGCTATCCACCTTCATCATCGTTACTTCTCAGTATTTTGCAGGAAGAATGGTACAAGTTTCCCTTTAAAACCGTACAGGAACTCTGTTTTTCTATTCTGAAATGACTGAAAGCTGTTTTGAGTGCCAAACCGTTTCCTAAGCCGTATTAGGCATGGAAATGTCAGCTCGTATAGTTCTTCCATCTGTTTTTCCTGAGAAAACAGCGCACGTTTAATAGCGAATTTTTTGCTAACACATTTTTTCTCAAGTGTAATAGGGGTTAGTTCGCTTCAACGAGAAGTGCGTTAGCTGCTGTATATGCCGTGGTTTCAATGCAAATTCTAATAGGCTTACATCAGCACTTATTCAGTTTTTCCAATAGGCTGTCTGCCAAGGACTCAAAACCACCACACGAATAATCTGCGTTGGCGTAAAAATGCTCGATTTATTTTCAGAGAGGTATTTTGATATACTCCCCATTCAGTTATCGCCTGCAAGACATTGATCATTCTCTCGCATCTACTTCTATGTGCCTAAGCTGTGGAGCCCAATTTAGTCTACTGTCAATACAGAGACCCAGACTTTGTCCTAGGAAACTGATAAGGCCAAGTCTTGTTTGTTGCGTCTATCGTTGTCTGTGTCTGTGTAAATACACTGATCAGCCAGAACATTATGACCACCGACCTACTATCGATATAAACACGTACAGAGATATCAGCGTCACCTGGCGAGGAACGGCTGCTAGTCAGACATGTACTATCAGCGTGTGTACTGTTCGTGTGCAGAATGGGGAAGGTACGCGATCTATCTGAGTTTGGCCGATAGAAGATTTTAATAGCTCGGAGGCTCGCATTTCGGAAACTGCGCGACTAGCAGGGGGCTCGAGGAGTGCAGTGGTCATTGACCGACGTCGTAGGTCGGGCAGACTGGTGAAACAGGACAGGCGGCGGAATGTGGCGGAACTAACATCAGACTTCAATGCTGGACAGTGTACAAGCGAGTCTGAACACACGGTGCACCGAACACTTCTGACGACGGGTCTCCACAGCCGGCGACCCATGGATGTGTCAATGTTAACACTACGACATGGGCAACTGGGACTAAAATAGGAATGTGACCATCGCCACTGGCAGTTGGCGCAGTGGCAGAGTGTTGCATGGTCTGATGAATTGCGATTCCTTCTCCATTGTGTGGCTGGAAGGGCGCGAATCCATCGTCTTCCAGGGGAACAGCTCATTGACACCTGTACTGCGGGACGGAGATAAACTGGCGGCGTCTCCATTATGCTCTTGGGAACATTCACGTGGGCATCCATGGATCCATAGGAACTCGTGCAAGGCACCTCGATGGCCAAGGGGTATCGTACACTGGTTGCAGACTACGTACACCCCTTCATAGCTATCATGTTTCCAGATGGCAATGGCATTTTTCAGCAAGATAATACGCCGTGTCACAAATCCAGGAGTGTGATGGAGTGGTTCAAGGATCACAGTGGCAAGTTCTAATTGATGTGCTGGCCCCACAACTCTCCGGATCTGCACCCTGTCGAACACATCTTGTATGTGATTGAACATGCGTCAGAGCTCATCACGACCTCCCTGGAATTTACGGGAATTAGATGACTTGTGTTTGCAGATGAGGTTCCAGGTCCCTCCAGAGCCTACCAACGTCTCATTGCTTTAATGCCACGACGCGTCGCCGCTGTTATCCGTGCCAGTGGTTGACATACCGGCTATTACGTAGGTGGTCATAATTTTCTGGCTAATCGGTGTATAGACGGACGATTTGCTTAGTGATATGTCCAAACAGTTTACTCTTAGCCAGTAGGTGAAATCCGTGAATCCTCTATCCATGTTTCTTCTCTACGTCGTCAGTAATCGTATAAATACAGGTCGTCGGCATATTAAAAGATCTTAATACCTGTGATAAAAATGCTATGCATATCTATCTTAAATATTGACCCTTCAGGTAAATCCTTAGTTGTTATTCTGGGGCCTATCAAGTTGCTTTTAAAGCTCACAAACAGCTGTCTGTCCTCAAATAAAGCACAAAGGTTTACTATGAACGAAACAATTTTTCTCGTCTTCTCCACCAGCAGGGTAAACTAACATTATCGTAAGCATGTCCTATGGCTGTATGTAAAGTCGTTAAATTTTTAGTGTTGCTGAAGAATGGGTATCTGTTACCAGTTCCTGTAAAGATACACTAGTGTCACGACCTTTTCTCAACCCCATTTGCGAGCCTGAAATAAATTTCCATGTTAACATCACAATTCCAGTTGTGTTTTAGCATCCTTTCAAATGTTCTAGTGGTACATGATAAAAAGGTTATAGGTATGTACTATCTTGCGCCTTGGAGAGGTTTTCCTGGTATCTGTATTGGGATAATCCTTACCAACTTAATTTCATTTGTATTTGTTCCCTTCCGCCAAGCCAGCCGGAGTGGCCGAGCGGTTCTAGGCGCTATAGTCTGGAACCGCGAGACCACTACGGTCGCAGGTTCGAATCCTGCCTCCGGCATGGATGTGTGTGATGTCCTTAGGTTAGTTAGGTTTAAGTAGTTCTAAGTTCTAGGGGACTGATGACCTCAGAAGTTGAGTCCCATAGTGCTTAGAACCATTTGTATCATTATTTCTTCCGCCAAAATTAATTAATATTTTGAATAATAATTCGCTGCCTGTGGGAGGTGGGTGATAGAGAGTTGGGTAACGCATATTATCTTATCCTGATATTATATTTGTTGAACATAACAGCACTCTGTTTAATTTCTCGATGGAAAATTCTATATTGAAAAGTGATATTATTCACCTTCCGTCTTTCATAATAATTTCTTTGCTGAGGCCACTGCAATTCGTTGTTAGAAACTATAAGTAGTTTCTTCAAGGAGAGAAGATGAATAATGATGTTGAGCGCGACACCAAGATGTTCACCGCAGCGCAAGAAAGCCGAAGGAGTACTATTAAAATTCCGAGAGTCATCATTCCAAGAACTCAGGTACCATATTAGTTTCTCCCTCATAAATCTGGCAAGTTGTCTACGACGAGAAAATCAGAGAAATTTGATGTCAGATGGAAGCTATTGACAGTTTTTCTTCTCTAGAACCATTCGCGAATAAAACAGGAAGTGGTGAAATAATAATGCTACCCCAAGAATTCTCAAGCACACACCTTAAGTTTTCTTGTAAAGTTTGGTTGTAGGTGTAAATGGACGAGCACTGTAAGATTTTTCTTGCAGTATACATTCTCCACAATCTGTTAATGTAGTTGTTGCCTTTATGACTGACTCTGCTGAGATAGTTCCTCTGGGTGACTGATTTAGAGCCAGAAATGTCGCGAATAATTGTTTCAGATAAAGAGCCGCATCTTCTTCAGTTGCTCCTTTAAGAGGAGAAACGTGTTCTTAAGTTCTTAGATTGTCTCTTGCTGCGATCGCCTCGCCCTGAAACCTCTGAGTTTCTAGATATATCTTCTTCCGATATCCAGCTAATTGACTTGTCCACTTTCAGATGTATTTGGCTTAGACTTTAGAGCATGATGCAACTCTCTATGCAATGCTTAATTGTTTTGAATCTTGTTCCTCAGTAGCAACTGTTTTAATTTGACAAACTTCAGTATGAATGTCAAGATCCAGGAAGTTGTAGTTTTGGTCTGTGTTTGACTTCACTTCTAGTATTTCTTAAGCTTGGGTCTTATTACCGAGATATTCCCAAAAGGATGGAGTCTGCTTTTAAGCCTTAGGTATATATGCTATAATAAGAATAATAATTATTCAGTTGCAGCTTCATACTATTATAGCGGTCTGAGTGGCATGTCCTACATTGGCCAGACGACAAGAACTGTGGAGATCAGGTTCAAAGAACATCAGAGGCACACTAGATTAAGACAGGTGACTAAGTCAGCCATTGCTGAACACTGTCTAGAACTAGATCGTGCCATGAAGTATGAGGATACCAAGATTCTAGCACGAACACCCAGATTTTGGGACAGTGTTACAAGAGAATCGATAGAAATAAAAATGGCTGACGATCTTATGAAACGTGACACAGGGTACCAGCTAAGCAGAGCCTGGGATCCGGCTCTGGAATTGTTAAAGGAGCAACGGGGCCAGCTGCAACACTACACAAACAGAAGAACAAGAGACAAGGAGATGGAAAGCGAGCCCCTGACGGACTGCCAGGCTCACCAGACCGAAGATGGAACATCCAGAAGTGGGACTGGTGGGCGCGGACCGCAGAGGGAACATCCAGAGCTGCAGCGGACGAAAAACGGAGCGGCACTCACTCACTCTTCTGCCTTACAGGTCTGCCCTGACCCGTGCAGGAGCAGGCTAAGCAGTCGACTGCTATTCCTGCGTAAACCTTACATTTCGGAGGGACTACCTCTCTTCGTGGATTGGCCTCTGGTTTGTTTCTTTTTTTCTGGATGGGGATGTCCTGTCTCTATTGCGGACGTTTTCACTCCCGCAGCAGGTCAGGCCAGCGTGTTGTTGGCCTGTGGTGTGCAGGATGGCCCAGATCCCTGATGAGCCGGTTGTCGGACCGTTCGGCCCGCTCATAGAAGGCTCGCGCCGATTGTTTGAAGCGGTCGCGGAGTAGGGGTATTCCGGTCTGCTCGTGTAGCCGAGCGGTCGAGTATAGCCTCGGCAGGCGCAGAGCGAGCTTGAGCGCCCTTTTCTGCACCCTCTGCAGCTTGCTGATGTGTGTTTCGGCCGCGTTGCCCCACACCGCAGCCGCGTATTCCAGCACTGGACTTACCAGCGCCAGGTACAGCGTGAGGCCGTGGTGAGGCGGCAGCGCAGACGAGGGATTGAGCAGAGGGTACAGGACGCGTAGGCGCCCTATTGCTCTGCCCCTGACGTCCTCGATGTGCGGCTTCCATGTCAGCTTGTGGTCCAATGTGACACCCAGGTAGCGGCCAGCCTTGCTCCATGGGACGGGGCTGCCCATGACGGTGACTGGCGGAAGATCGGGCGGCAGTGGTCGTCTAGTGAACACCACCGCCTGGCTCTTCGCCGCGTTTTGCTTGAGGCGCCACTTGGTCGACCAGGCGCCAAGGGCCTCGCAACCTCGTTGAAGAAGACGGCGCATCTCGACCGCCTTCATGCTCCGCACGAACAGCGCAGTGTCGTCAGCATATAGTGCCAACGTCACTGGCGTCACGCGCGGAGCGTCGGCTCCTGTATAGGGAGTACAGTAGGGGCCCAAGAACGGACCCCTGCGGCACTCCAGCACGGATGTATCGATGGGAGGATGACCCGTCGTCCAACCTGACATGGAAGGACCGCTCGGCTAGGTATGACCGGAGGAGGACTCCGTGCGACGTCGGTACCCCGTGCACAAAAAGTTTGTACACGGGGCCGTCGTGCCACACGGAGTCGAAAGCCCTAGAGACGTCCAGGAACACCGCCCCAAGGTATTCCCGAGTCTCCAAGGCGCGCATGGCTTCTTCTACCAGCCGCATCAGCTGGTGGACGGTGGAATGGCCTCTCCTAAAGCCGAACTGCTCGTCGGGTATGATGCCTTCCGCTGTCACGTGGCGGAGCAGGCGTCTGGCGTACAGGCGCTCGAACATCTTCGAGAGAGCCGGCAGCAGGCTGATTGGCCTATAGTTGGCGGCGTCCCGTGGGTGCTTGTTCGCCTTGGGGATTGCCACCACCTCTGCATGTTTCCATACAGAGGGGTAGACCCCAGAGCGAAGGACCTGGTTGAAGATGCCCCCCAGGAATGAGTGTGCACCCGCCGGCAGGCTCTTCAGCAGATGGTTGGTGACGCCGTCAGCCCCGCGAGCCTTCTTGGTGTTGAGTGCCGTTCTCTGCGCGGCCACCTCCTCGTCGGTGATGGGGTCGATCTCGTCCGCGTCGTCCCTGGCTTCCAGGAACACTGGGAGCTGCTCCTCAACCCGGTGGAGGTGCTCCTCGTCTATGTTATCATCCACCGGGGTGAATGACAGCTCGAAGTGGTCCGCCAGGGCACCTGCTTTGCCGTCCGGGCTGCAGACGACGTCTTGTCCGACGAGTAGAGGCGGGACGCGCTGCCTTCTGCGTAGAAAGGACTTCACAGTCCGCCACGCGCTGCCATCCTCGGGGTTGAGGGAGGCGACGAAGTCCGTCCAGACGTTGTTCCTGTGCGCCTCAGCCGCCGCTTTGATGTCTCTCCGCATGCGGTTGAGGCGCCGTTTCGTTGCGGGTTGGCGGGTGAGCTGCCACTCCCGGAAGAGGCGGTTCTTCTCCCGTATTGCGTCCCGGATGGGAGGCGGCAGGTTACGGGAGAGGGCAGGGGAGGCCGCGTCAGCTGCCTGCAGCAGCTGACGCGTGAAGAATTGAAGGGCGGCATCCGCCCCCACTGCCGCGGGGTCAGGTGAGTCCGCCAGTGATGCCAGGACGTTGTCCTGAAATCGATCACAGTCCAGGCGCCGGTACGTCTGCCGACGTGGCGGGAGCGTGGCTCCAGCGATGTCGATTTCGTAGACCACCGGCAGGTGGTCGTACGACATCGCACTCCGCGTGGTGGCGGTCGTGTTGTGCCCGATGCCTTTGATGACGACGACGTCGAGCACGTCCAACCGCCCCCTGGCCGGGAAGGTGTGTTCCTGTGGGCCCAGTACCAGGGCGCCATTCCTCTGGGCTGCGCGAAGAAGTCGGCGGCCACTGACGTTCGTGAGGCGGGAGTTCCATTCTGGGTGCTTCGCATTGAAGTCACCCGCAATGAAGGCCCTCCCCCCAAACGCCAGCAGTGCGTCGACGTTCGCCTCCTGGAGGTGTCCACGTGGCGGCCTGTATGCAGCCACGAAGGTTATTTGCCCCACAGCCGTGGTGACGTTCACCCCGGTGGCTTCCAGGGTGGCCATGGCGGGGAGCAGCACCTGGTGGTGCCGGAGTGAGGCGCGGACGTAGATGGCGGTACCCCCGCCTGCCGTCGGCCTGTCGTTCCGGTAGCAAACATAGTTTGCTACCTTCACGTGAACTCCTGGCTTGGCCTCGTCCTGCATGAACTGACGAAACTCACCCTGTTGCGGAAACAGGCTGTTGGCATTGAAGCCACAGATGGTCAGGCTGTGGATAAGGACGTTATCCATGGTGTGGCTTCGTGGCGACGGTAGCGGCCTGGAGGGCCCCCGTTACGGCGGTGACGAGCACCGGCAGTTGCTGTAGCAGGGCAGAGAGCGAGCTCAACAGTGCTCCCAGGTCTGGTGCTTCCGGTCGTGGTATTGCTGCTGCAGGTGCCGCAGTTGCGGGTGCGTGGGCTGCGGGGCGCAGTGGAGTAGCCGCGTCCGTTCGCGGGACCGCACGCCTAGCAGCTTGCGGCGTGTCTGGGGTGGGGGGAAGGTTTAGCCGTCCGCCCTGGTGTTGGTCGTCCGTGGTGCCGGCTGCCTGGCTGGGCGCCATGGTGGTCGGGAAGTCCACCCGCCGCCCCCTGGCGGCGTCCGAGGACTCCCCCTTGGTGGCAGAGGCGAAGCTGGTGCCTGGTTGCACCTTTCGTGCGGGTGCCGCACGTCCTTGCTGCCGTGGGCCGCGCTTGAAGGCGGTGCAGCCTCTGTAGCTCGCCACATGTGGCTCGCTACAGTTGCAGCACTTGGGCGCCTCCTCCCTCTTCTTGGTGCAGTCTCGACTCTGGTGGGAGTCGGCGCACTTGACGCAGGGGGCCGGCATCGTGCAGTAGCGCGCCACGTGGTCAAGGCCTTGGCAGGAGAAGCACTGGGCGCGCCTCCCCTTGGCCTTGAGCGGCTCCACTTCCACTGCGATCCTGGCCACCATCTGCAACTGAAAAATCTTGCGGGTTTCGAGGTTGTCCGGGAGGACAACCAAGAACAGTGGCATAGGTCTCCTCGTCCTGGGCGACTTCATGAGTGTGACCGAGCTGGCCATGTAGCCCAGCCCAGCTAGTTCACTCTTGAGGTGGTCGGTCTCCATTTTCAACGGGAGGCGGCGGAAAACCACCTTCAGCTGCTTCACTGGCTCCGCATTGTGGGTGAAGCAGTGAAGCTTCTCCTTCTCTATGAGCTGCATGGCAGCCCGGTACTCGTCCAAACGGAGCGGCAACGCTCCAACAGGTCGTGGTGAGCGGGCGCGGACCGCAGGGGGAACGCTTGGTACCCCAGACCGTAGATGAAACCCCCAGGAGCGGGTTTGGTGGGCGCGGACCGCAGAGGGAACACCTAGAACCGTAGCGGACGGAAAACGCAGATGCAACGCTCCAGCAGGTCGCAGGGAATGGGCGCGGACCACAGAGGAAGCGCCTGCAGCCGTTGGTGGAGGGGGAAGGCCATAGGCATAAATACTGGACCAGGTCCACTCTAGGAGTAGTCTCAGGTCGCACCTGATGAAGGTTACGAGCTACGTGACCGAAATATCGTGCAAGTACGACGCTGGTATCCGGCAGAACACCCGACAATCCAAGATGTCATTAGATCGCCGGGAAAGCCTGAAGAGTTATTTCAAATATGTTGGAAATCGAGTCTGCGCTATAAAACTCTTGTGAGAGCGCTGCTTGCGTGAGATCAGCGACAGGAAATTTTAGTCTTATTCATATCAGCACTGGCATTTCTTTTGCGACATTTTAATCGCAGCGTTCAGTGACAGATACTGGTTTTCCTCATAATCATCTTGAAAAATAAACTCGTCTCGGCGTGTTATCGCTCTTTACTGTTTTTTTGCTACCTTGGCAGCTTTCAGACACAACATCATTAAGCCCTCCAGAGCCCTTCTGCGTCAAAGTAAACAGTGGTACAAGAATTATTATCCTGTGTCTCTAGTGCTTATTCTGTTCTTTGTATTCCTTGTATTCGTGTTGGGGTACACTTGAAATATGTGTGAAGTTTGTGCAGATATCTCCTGCCTGAGATTCAAAAGGTGAAAACTTCGTCCTTGCTGCGCCTAAAGAAGGAAACCACATAAACCACCGAAGCCTGAGAATGAAACGAAGCCACCAGAAAACTAATCGAATTCAAAGCGGAAGGACATTAAATACCGCTAGAAAGATTTACACTTTCTTGATAGTTCTCTATCAGCAATAGCTCTTGCTGGCACATAACACTGCTACATCATTGATACTGAACTGTCAACACTATATCTTAGAAGGACTTATGTTGATATCTGTAGTTTTACTCGAAATGAAATGCGTCATTCATTTGAAACCATTCCTTTCGACGATGGCACATGGCTTGAGTAACTTGCATTGCCTTACTCATTCTTTTCCGCGACTGAAACCTGATAAATCTGCACCGGCAGCTAATCGCTACTCAAGATTAAATCGAACGAGCCTTTTGCAAGCTGTCTGATGGACAGTTGAGTATA
The DNA here is from genome assembly GCF_023897955.1 of Schistocerca gregaria. Lineage (NCBI taxonomy): Eukaryota > Metazoa > Arthropoda > Insecta > Orthoptera > Acrididae > Schistocerca > Schistocerca gregaria. The sequence continues at coordinate 728,562,592 of NC_064931.1, forward strand.
TTGTTATCGGTATTATCGGAATAAATCGACGAAAACATATCAACAGGTATTATGTTTTGCACTTACCCACAAATGATGCCTTAGCTTCTCCTCATTCCGAGTATATGGCGACACATTTCATTCCACGACAGCAGCTGTAGTCCATTCCTTAGACTTGACAAAGCCGAAATTATGAAATCTTTGTAACGGAGCACGAAAGTATAGACATAATGTTAAATTTCAGTATTTCCAAAGCAGCTAGTATGTGCGTCTCTTTTTCAGTCACTTCGTATATAACGTTCAGGTGTCTGTTTTCTCGCCCATTTTCGGTTGAAAAAATATACGGAATTTGTTGTGGGACGTCGTGGAATATTCCCAATTCAGCCCCTATAGTTTCATGAAGTTCCGACAGGTGTCGAAGTTATACGTAGCCTACAAAATGGCGTCTGTAACGGAGGTGCGTTACAAGCATAGACCTTCTTTTGGCGGAAAACCAGAGCATCGCAGATATTCGTAGGCGATTGCAGATGTTTACGAAGACTTGGCAGTGAACGAAATCACGGTGAGTCGTCGGGCGTGTAATGATCGCAACAAGGTCGCCCAGACCCGTCCGATCTGCCACACCCCGGCTGTCTGCACATAGCCGTGACTGCTGAAGTGCTGGAACGTGCGGACACTCTCGTTCGATGTCACACCACGTCTCCTCCGAAGAAAAAGTTCAAAGCTGCAACCTCATCAGGTAAAGTTATGGCGACAGTCTTGTGGAACTCTGAAGGGGTTATTCTCTTGGATGTCCTCCCTCATGGTGCAAAGATCCACTTTGAAGTGCATTGTGCTACCCTCAGGAAATTGAAGAAACGACTTCAGCCTGTTCGTCACCGCAAAATGCAACCAAACTTCTTCTCCATGACAACGCAAGGCCTCGCACAAGTCTGCGCACCCGAGAGGAACTCACAAAACTCCAGTGGACTGTTCTCCCTCATCCAACTTACATCCCAGATCTCGCACCTGCCTTCGTTTTGACCGAATCAAGGATGCAATTCGCGCGAAGCGGCACGTGAATGATGGGGAGCTTTTGATGCAGCAAGACATTGGCTCTGACATGACCAGTAGAGTGGTACCATGCCGGGCCTCCCAGTAAGGTGAGGAGGAACGGAAACTACATTGAAAAATAGGATTCTGTAGCCAAAAGAGTAAAGAATAATGTGGCGTATTGGAATCCCAAATAAAACCAACCAAATTTTAAAAAAAATATGCTACTTTACTTTTAGCATACCCCTTGTAGGGTGTGATCGCATGAAATTGTATGCCATATACAAGTAGAAATTCAAAACGGTCACATAACTTGGAAAATAAATGTGGGAGGAAACATAAAAAAATATTTAGTTGCCAATGCACTAAAGAAAGAAATTAGATTCGAGTGTAACATCCCACGGGCTATTGACTTTCACACCCTCAAGTCCTTAAAACAAAAATTACAAGAACAATATATCATTGCCACAAAATCAAAATGAACAAACGTGATTATGTGGATAAAGTTAATGATTTCCTGAATACCCCATGCTTCCAAGTCCTTCCTAAAGACCCTACTAAATTATTCAAAGAGCATGTTAAATATTGAATCAATTCATGCAAAAGGATAGTCTCCGATTTTGAAACAAAACTGTTAATTAATATGAACCCAGTGCCTCCTAGAATGTGTGAGCTTCCTAAACTGCATAAGCAAGAATTTCCTATTCATCCAGTTGTATCTTCACTGCTGCATCTTACAAACTAGCTAGTAAACTGGATGCCTTAGTTAAGAGCGAGACTAAATTCAAACCAGAGCATGGTATTTCAAACTGTATGGACATTTTAAATAAGATAAAAAGTATATCTGTCTCACACAGTGATAAATTAGTATCTTTTGATGTCTGCAGTTTGTTTTCCAACATACCAGTAGTGGAATGCATTGATATTCTGACAGGGCTGATGTACAAATCTAATATCAATACTGTGAAATTGAATGACTTGAGACTGGACACTCAGACATGCTTGGCACAGAATTATTTCCAGTTCCAAGGGACTCTAAAACAATTAGATAGCTTAGCAAAGGGTTCCCCTTTTAGTCCACTGTTGGCCGAAATATTTATGGACCATTTTGAATAACATTTTCTGGAAAAGGACCATTGAGTGCAAATATCAAATACTGGTTTAAATATGTGGATGATATCCTGTGTATGTGACTGGTACTACAAGACAAGTCTATAAATTTTTGAAAAACCTAAACAGTCAACACAAAAATATTTAGTTCACATTGGAGATTGGCAACAAATGCATAAACTTCTTAGACCTCACCACTGACATCAGTACACAGACACATTATTTCAAAATTTATAGAAAAACTACAACTAGGGATACAGTAATACCTTCTTGCTCACAACACCCCCTAGCTCACATACATACAGCTTTACACTCAATGGTACGCCGTCTCATATCTGCCCCTGTCCATAGATGATTTTAAAGCAGAACTAGACAGAATAAAATCTATTGCCACAGCCAATGGCTACAGTCCAGTCCTTATTGACCACATCATGCATACGAAACAAAGAGGGTTCATGTTGCAGGAAGGTGCGGAGGAGACCCTGTGAAGTGACGTGGAGGAAAGGAGCGTAATAGCATCTCACTGATGCCTATGTCACGTCTCTGTAGACTTGAACACGTAGGCATCATCACCCGGAGCTGGGACACGATGAGGGGGAAGCAGAGAGGTGTCACGTCACAGCACAGGGGGCTGGGACGTCCAGAGACTGTAGACGAGCTGTAAGGGCAGCCACGCCTTAGCCAGACAGAGTACATGGACCAGAGTGGAACAGGGGTTTGCCTCTGGAGACATCGAGCACATACTTCGGCTCGTACTATTTGGAGACGCAAGGCGAAAATAGCGGTTCAGCCCCACCCACTGCTGCCTTGGGAGATAACAGCGGTCGAGACTCGGCGTCTGCCGGTGTGCGCCGTTGCCGACAATTCCTGTCGTTTCTACCGACAGTAATGAACCTCCACGTCCTCGTAGTAAATTCTGTTTCTAATTCATAACTGTCAATAATCCACAGTATTAACACAGTTGCTATAGCTTTCATAGGAATGTTAGTACACATTTGATCACTTGCCTTTTAATATTAGTTACTGGTACTTATTACAACCATTAGATCAAGTAATATTTTAATTTACATGCATAGTAGAGAATAAGAACTAACAATAACGGGAAATGTTATAAAGAAAAACACCCTGTGATCGTAGAAACTCAGTGGTACACCAAGCAAACAGTGTCAAGGGAATTTTATATAAACATAGCATATAAAAAATTTAAAAATTTAATCAAGGCTCTTACAAAAGACTACGCACACCGACTGCGACCCATTAATGCTCCTAAATAAAACAGTTGTTTGCTGTGGAATACAAGCAGGAACGTTCTAATATAATAGCGATACGATGTTTGGCATTGATAACAATACCGTATCGATAAATTATCGTTGACTCGGTAATATCGGAACAGTATTGCCAGGTACTGATTGCTTATGTATTTACAAACTTTACTTGAATATTAAAGAACTTCTTTGCAATACTAGTCGCAATGTGGACATCATTCTATATACGAATTACCCAACTTGAGTATAAAATCAAGGAGTAAAACCAAATTTCCAGCAGCAAATAAAAGGTAAGCCTCAACACAATTTTTATACTATCCATGCGTTTAGTTATTACAGTGCATCATTAAAAGCTCTTCTTTTAGACTGAAGCACTAATTTACAGCAATATTTTTTTTTAAAATATAAACCTACTCAAGTTGAATAAAGAGGAAAATATAGAAATATGCTATGTTTGCATGAACCAGTTGCAGTTTAAAATCGATGTTCTATACACTTAATATTACTGGCGTATGTTGCTGTAGTCTGATATATTTACTGCAGACTGCACATGGTAAGCAATGTTTACTACTGCACTTACGTCTCCTGTGTACTATATAGACACTGCACATTTTAAATATCATTATTCCAGCTGTGGAAGATTAATATTTTGTCCACCATCATTCGATACTACTCATACCGAAACGTTGAAATTATCGAATTCTTGGTATCAATCCTGACACAGTAGGCAATGCAACGAAAGTATCGCCACTTACTCATATCAATAATATTACAACATCCCTAACTACAAAGCCCCCGGCGATGTAGCCATTCTATTGGGAACAAGACTTCACAGCGCTTAAACTTATGTACACCGTTCTCGTGGGGTTACAGTAGTAGTCAGCAGCTGCGACACCGCGGGTTCGATTCCCGGGCAGGTCAGGGATTTTTGCGCTTGGGATTGCGTGTTTGTGTTATCCTAATGACTCATCTCATCTTCATCGGATCTGAAAGTCGCCGAAATGGCTTCCACTGGAAAGACTCCCACATGGTCACCAAAACACCGTGGCCAATAACGTGATACGATCATTTTCATTTCATGGAGTTGGGACTGTCCACATAATCAGCCAATGGCAAAATGTTGCGAGTAAAGCAAAATCTGTCTTCTACTTTTAGTATCTCTATAAAGGTCTCTTGCATTGACCATACGAATACTGCTTGCATCGCATGGAGGAGTGACTGGAACAACCTTAGTATGACAGAAGGCGAAATGGGCACACACATTAAAGTGTAAACATAGAGTGCAACTTTTTTAAATAATTTAAGAATAATCTACATCTACTTCTAAATACCTCCCCCCCATGAACCATGGACCTTGCCGTTGGTGGGGAGGCTTGCGCGCCTCAGCGATACAGATGGCCGTACCGTAGGTGCAACCACAACGGAGGGGTATCTGTTGAGAGGCCAGACAAACGTGTGGTTCCTGAAGAGGGGCAGCAGCCTTTTCAGTAGTTGCAGGGGCAACAGTCTGGATGATTGACTGATCTGGCCTTGCAACATTAACCAAAACGGCGTTGCTGTGCTGGTACTGCGAACGGCTGAAAGCAAGGGGAAACTACAGCCGTAATTTTTCCCGAGGACATGCAGCTTTACTGTATGATTAAATGATGATGGCATCCGCTTGGGTAAAATATTCCGGAGGTAAAATAGTCCCCCATTCGGATCTCCGGGCGGGGACTACTCAGGAGGATGTCGTTATCAGGAGAAAGAAATCTGGCGTTCTACGGATCGGAGCGTGGAATGTCAGGTCCCTTAATCGGGCAGGCAGGTTAGAAAATTTAAAAAGGGAAATGGATAGGTTAAAGTTAGATATAGTGGGAATTAGTGAAGTTCGGTGGCAGGAGGAACAAGACTTCTGGTCAGGTGATTACATGGTTATAAACACAAAATCAAATAGGGGAAATGCAGGAGTAGGTTTAATAATGAATAGGAAAATAGGAATGCGGGTAAGCTACTACAAACAGCATAGTGAACGCATTATTGTGGCCAAGATAGATACGAAGCCCACACCTACTACAGTAGTACAAGTTTATATGCCAACTAGCTCTGCAGATGACGAAGAAATTGAAGAAATGTACGATGAAATAAAAGAAATTATTCAGATAGTAAAGGGAGACGAAAATTTAATAGTAATGGGTGATTGGAATTCGAGTGTAGGAAAAGGGAGAGAAGGAAACATAGTAGGTGAATATGGATTGGGGCTAAGAAATGAAAGAGGAAGCCGCCTAGTAGAATTTTGTACAGAGCACAACTTAATCATAGCTAACACTTGGTTTAAGAATCATGAAAGAAGGTTGTATACGTGGAAGAACCCTGGAGATACTAAAAGGTATCAGATAAATTATATAATGGTAAGACAGAGATTTAGGAACCAGGTTTTAAGTTGTAAGACATTTCCAGGGGCAGATGTGGACTCTGACCACAATCTATTGGTTATGACCTGTAGATTAAAACTGAAGAAACTGCAAAAATGTGGGAAATTAAGGAGATGGGGCCTGGATAAACTGAAAGAACCAGAGGTTGTACAGAGTTTCAGGGAGAGCATAAGGGAACAATTGACAGGAATAGGGGAAAGAAATACAGTAGAAGAAGAATGGGTAGCTCTGAGGGATGAAGTAGTGAAGGCAGCAGAGGATAAAGTAGGTAAAAAGACGAGGGCTGCTAGAAATCCTTGGGTAACAGAAGAAATATTGAATTTAATTGATGAAAGGAGAAAATATAAAAATGCAGTAAATGAAGCAGGCAAAAAGGAATACAAACGTCTCAAAAATGAGATCGACAGGAAGTGCAAAATGGCTAAACAGGGATGGCTAGAGGACAAATGTAAGGATGTAGAAGCTTATCTCACTAGGGGTAAGATAGATACTGCCTACAGGAAAATTAAAGAGACCTTTGGAGAGAAGAGAACCACGTGTATGAATATCAAGAGCTCAGATGGCAACCCAGTTCTAAGCAAAGAAGGGAAGGCAGAAAGGTGGAAGGAGTATATAGAAGGTTTATACAAGGGTGATGTACTTGAGGACAATATTATGGAAATGGAAGAGGATGTAGATGAAGACGAAATGGGTGATACGATATTGCGTGAAGAGTTTGACACAGCACTGAAAGACCTGAGTCGGAACAAGGCCCCCGGAGTAGACAACATTCCATTAGAACTACTGACGGCCTTGGGAGAGCCAGTCATGACAAAACTCTACCAGCTGGTGAGCAAGATGTATGAGACAGGCCAAATACCCTCAGACTTCAAGAAGAATATAATAATTCCAATCCCAAAGAAAGCAGGTGCTGACAGATGTGAAAATTACCGAACTATCAGTTTAATAAGTCACAGCTGCAAAATACTAACGCGAATTCTTTACAGACGAGTGGAAAAACTGGTAGATGCGGACCTCGGGGAGGATCAGTTTGGATTCCGTCGAAATGTTGGAACACGTGAGGCAATACTGACCTTACGACTTATCTTAGTAGGAAGATTAAGAAAAGGCAAACCTACGTTTCTAGCATTTGTAGACTTAGAGAAAGCTTTTGACAATGTTGACTGGAATACTCTTTTTCAAATTCTAAAGGTGGCAGGGTAAAATACAGGGAGCGAAAGGCTATTTACAATTTGTACAGAAACCAGATGGCAGTCATAAGAGTCGAGGGGCATGAAAGGGAAGCAGTGGTTGGGAAAGGAGTGAGACAGGGTTGTAGCCTCTCCCCGATGTTATTCAATCTGTATATTGAGCAAGCAGTAAAGGAAACAAAAGAAAAATTTGGAGTAGGTATTAAAATTCATGGAGACGAAGTAAAAACTTTGAGGTTCGCCGATGACATTGTAATTCTGTCAGAGACGGCAAAGGACTTGGAAGAGCAGTTGAACGGAATGGACAGTGTCTTGAAAGGAGGATATAAGATGAACATCAACAAAAGCAAAACGAGGATAATGGAATGTAGTCAAATTAAATCGGGTGATGCTGAGGGAATTAGATTAGGAAATGAGACACTTAAAGTAGTAAAGGAGTTTTGCTATTTAGGAAGTAAAATAACTGATGATGGTCGAAGTAGAGAGGATATAAAATGTAGACTGGCAATGGCAAGGAAAGCGTTTCTGAAGAAGAGAAATTTGTTAACATCGAATATAGATTTAAGTGTCAGGAAGTCATTTCTGAAAATATTTGTTTGGAGTGTAGCCATGTATGGAAGTGAAACATGGACGATAACTAGTTTGGACAAGAAGAGAATAGAAGCTTTCGAAATGTGGTGCTACAGAAGAATACTGAAGATAAGGTGGATAGATCACGTAACTAATGAGGAGGTATTGAATAGGATTGGGGAGAAGAGAAGTTTGTGGCACAACTTGACTAGAAGAAGGGATCGGTTGGTGGGACATGTTTTGCGGCATCAAGGGATCACAAATTTAGCATTGGAGGGCAGTGTGGAGGGTAAAAATCGTAGAGGGAGACCGAGAGATGAGTACACTAAGCAGATTCAGAAGGATGTAGGTTGCAGTAGGTACTGGGAGATGAAGAAGCTTGCACAGGATAGAGTAGCATGGAGAGCTGCATCAAACCAGTCTCAGGACTGAAGACAACAACAACAACAAACTTCTAAATAGATAATACGCAAGCCACCGTATGGTGCGTGGCGGAGGGTATCATGTACCACTACTAGTCATTCCTTCCCCTGTTCCACTCACAAATAGAGCGAGGGAAAAACGATTATCTATATCCCTCCCGATGAGCCCTAATTTCTCGTATCCTGTCTTCGTGGTCCTTACGGGCAATGTATGCTGGCGGCAGTAGAAACGTTGTGCAGTCATATTCAAATGCCGATTCTCTAAATTTTTTCTACAGTGTTCCTCGAAAGGAACGTCGCTTTGCCTCCAGGGACTCCCATTTGAGTTGCTGAAGCATCTCCGTAACACTTACTTCTTGTTCTAACTTCTTGTTATTGTTATGTGTCTTATTTAGAAACAAACTTGCTTACTTCACTCACGATACACGCAGATGACAAAAGTAATGTCCATACTCTTCACCCTCAAGAAATGAAATGAAATGATTGTCTGGCACTGTTGGCCAGGAGGCCCCTTCCGAGGAAGTTCGGCTGCAGAGTGTAAGTCTTATTTCATGTGACGCCACAATGGCGACTTGTGCGTCGCTGATGATGAGGACAACACAACACCCAGACCACGGGCGAGCGAAATCACCAACCTGGCCGGGAATCGAACTTTTCTTCTTTGTAACCGTATATATTTATTTAGAATTATTAACAACTATACATTCTTAACATTTCAGTCTATTAAGCTATTAGATCCCTACAGTTGGTGTACATTACTGTCGTTTATATAGATTTTCGTTTTTATATTCTTTTTTATTTTTGATTTTACCTCATTGTTCTTCCTCAACTCCGTTTCCATGGCCATTTGCCGTCTTTTTGTAGATAAAGGTCAGACATAATAAGCGTATATCTAACGTCAACACACCAATTATTATTGAGTTCAGCTTTATGATGCCACAGGCACTTTGTGCATGCTAGTGAAAGAATGAGAGAACAAATCGGCATGACAGATGGAGCAGAAGAGGAAGAAATTTTTTACATACAGTATAAATTAAAGGGTAAATTGAAAAGCCACGTCATGTTACTTATGAAGCAGGGAAGAAAATGAGAGTATATATTACATAAATTTTGTAAAGCATATAACAAATTGAAACCATTCAAACATTTATGTGTAATAGACACTTTTCACTAAGTACAGCAAGTATGTTAACACAATATAGTACATACTGCATGACTGGAAGGAAAGATTGCCTTTATAACACACACACATATACACTACTGGCCATTAAAATTGTTACACCAAGAAGAAATGCAGATGATAAACGGGTATTCATTGGACAAATATATTATACTAGAACTGACATGTGGTTACATTTTCACACAATTTGGGTGCATAGATCCTGAGAAATCAGTACCCAGAACAACCACCTCTTGCCGTAATAACGGTCTTGATACGCCTGGGCATTGAGTCAAACAGAGCTTGGATGGCGTCTACGGGTACAGCTGCCCATGCAGCTTCAACACGATACCACAGTTCATCAAGAGTAGTGACTGGCGTATTGTGACGAGATAGTTGCTCGGCCACCATTGACTAGAGGTTTTCAGTTGGTGAGATATCTGGAGAATGTGCTGGCCAGGGCAGCAGTCGAACATTTTCTGTATCCAGAAAGGCGCGTACAGGACCTACAACATGCGGTCGTGCATTATCCTGCTGAAATGTAGGGTTTCGCAGGGATCGAATGAAGGGTAGAGCCACTGGTGGTAACACATCTGAAATCTAACGTCCACTGTTCAAAGTGCCGTCAATGAGAACAAGAGGTGACCGAGACGTGTAACCAATGGCAGCCCATACCATCACGTCGAGTGATACGCCAGTATGGCGATGATGAATACACGCTTCCAATGTGCGTTCACCGCGATGTCGCCAATCACGGATGCGACCATCATGATGCTGTAAACAGAACCTGGATTCATCCGAAAAAATGACGTTTTGCCATTCGTACAGCCAGGTTCGTCGTTGAGTACACCATCGCATGCGCTCCTGTTTGTGATGCAGCGTCAAGGATAACCGCATCCATTGTTTCCAAGCTGATAGTCCATGCTGTTGCAAACGTTGTCGAACTGTTCGAGCAGATGGTTGTTGTCTTGCAAACGTCCCCATCTGTTGACTCAGGGATCGAGACGTGGCTGCACGATCCGTTACAGCCATGCGGATAAGATGCCTGTCATCTCGACTGCTAGTGATACGAGGCCGTTGGGATCGAGCACGGCGTTCCATATTACCCTCCTGAACCCACCGATTCCACATTCTGCTAACAGTCATTGGATCTCGACCAACGCGAGCAGAAATGTCGCGATACGATAAACTGCAATCGCGATAGGCTACTATCCGACCTGTATCAAAGCCGGAAACGTGATGGTACGCATTTCTCCTCCTTACACGACGCATCATAACAACGTTTCACCAAGCAACGCCGGTCAACTGCTGTTTGTGTATGAGAAATCGGTTGGAAACTTTCCTCATGTCAGCACGTTGTAGGTGTCGCAACCGGCGCAAACCTTGTATGAATGCTCTGGAAAGCTAATCATTTGCATATCACAGCATCTTCTTCCTGTCGGTTAAATTTCGCGTCTGTAGCACGTCATCTTCGTGGTGTAGCAATTTTAATGGCCAGTAGTGTAGAAACCACTGATAGAACTGTTGGAAGCACTTTTGACTCTGGTTTGAATTTGTGCACATGGCATGTTGTAGAAGGGAAACACATTGTAACAATAATTTCACTGAGAAAAACACTTTACACTACAATACTTGATGGAGGTACGGTATTTGGGACGAGAGAAGAAACACTTTTTATTTTCTATTGCACTTTTTCACATTGTTTGCGCACTTTCTTCTTGTGGTGAGTGTTGTGGGATGGCTGGTGGCGGTGCTAAGGGCCACAGGCTGGGGAGGACTCTGCTGATGGCTGTCTGCAGTGGAATGTGGAGGAAGCTCTTTGAAGTTTCCGTTGGAGCTCCTGAGTTACTGTTCTCCTCCTAGAGGTCCATCAGGAGGGCCAGGTGGTCGATTTGCTTCTTCGCTACGATGCGGTGGCGTGTGCTGTCATGGGGAGGATCCAGAGAGCCGCCAGCCACTTGTATCATGGGAATGGGTTGGTCTCTGTGACAATGATTGCTTCCATTGTGATACTTCCCAGCGCTGTTCTGTTTACGTGAGCCAGTGTTTGCTGGCATGCTTCCCATATGTCGGCGGCATCCCCTCAGGTGAAACGGTGCTCGAGGGTGTCGCTCAGGGCACATACGTCACACTTGTCAGTTGCGACGAGTTTTATCTCCACCAGCCTTTGATTAGTTGGCACCGTTCTGTTTACTATTTTGTGTCATGTCTCTTTGGCATCTTTTTACAACATGTGTCAGAGATGTTTTTCCGTATTTGGTTCCAATTGCAGTGTGGAAATTTATTCTCCGTTTTGTCTTTCGCCGGCTTACCTCTGAGGGCCCAGTGTATTCTCTTGGCTGTTACGTGGCCGGGGTTCGCCACTGTGTTCAGCGAATAGCTTTTGTTCAAGTAGCGCAGCCTGACCCCGGGCCCGTTGCACTCAGATAAGGAGGCGGACTCATCCTCAAGACTGTATTCAGTACTGCTAGGTTCTGTTTCTGGTTTGCTTTTCAGGCAGGTTTGATTATACGTTAATAGCGATACACAGCAGTCTGGATAGGTTTACTTATGAAGAGCTTGCCGATATGCATCTGGTGTATGTCTTCATTGAGAATATAACAGCTGCACAACGAAGCTACGGTGAGCTGTTCCCGCAGCAACAGCAACCAAAATACATTTACATCTGTCTGAGGCTTGTTGCCTTACTTTGAGTTACAACCTTTTTCATTGCTGTGAGATTATTTTTGCAGAAACGAAAGTAATTGAGGTATCAAACCGAATAAATCATAACTACGTTATTACTCTGTAGCGAGTCACCAGAGAAAATACCCTGAACAGCCTTCAAAATTTCGTTGGTAGATTTCGAGTGCACACTTTCTTTCACTTTGAGGCAAGTGTATTTGGTCGCGCAATTTCAAGATGTCCGACAAGCAATGCTGAGATCTGGCGAGGCCTCGTTCGTTGCGACCGGACGGCAAGTGAAAACGGAGCACACTAGCCGAGTGAAATGGTGGGTTGGGGACAGGTGCTACATCTTGCTTGAGGTCAGTTCGGTCGCGAGGCGATCTCGTTCCAGAAAACCAGACAGAGTGCGAAGTCTGCGCAGTAAGCTGCTCATAATAAACGTTTATTGTAACATTGTGTTCCAACAGCAAAAGATGAATTCGCTACACTATGTCAACATGTCAACGCTAAGGAAAAAAAAGGTACCAGGATGTAATGGCATAAATTTGATATTGTTTAAGTACACACAAAAAAGATGGATTTTTAGGATTAACTGAAGCTTTCAATGCCGCTTCGTGAACTCACAACCAAATTGTAACCTTTAAACCTAACGTACACTTCGGGCTACACCACAGATCAATATGTCACCACAACCTACATTCCAAAAACTAAAACAGAGGCAAAAGAAATTCTTTTACTGTTCTGTTCTCTTTCAGTTAACGCACGTATGACGTCACACGACACATTATCAATACCACGAAGCCGACATCCCGTAGATTTAGTTGACCAGATTTCTGAATCTTTTAAACTGTTGGAAATACGGTCATGTGCCAGAGAAATCTAATGTGACAATAGTGCATCCGATATTGAAGAAGGGAGACAAAAACTAAAACCGCAGATTAGAGGGATACAAGATTGGTATACACATAAAGTATATGCAAAGATAGAACAGAAAAGAGTTGGCATAATATCAGAATCAATTACAAAATTACGCACAGAACAGTTTTCGGAAAGTAGAGCGTTCACACATCATGATTTCGCCATTACACAATTAATAGAAAAGCCTCGAGAACTTAATGTATCTACTTACATTGCTTCCATTGATTGTTGGAAAGCATTTGAAAGGTAAACAGAAGCAAATCAATTCAAACTTTATCGGACAAGAGTCTTCGGCAGCACTTCAGAAGAGTAATATGAAATATATGTGACAGAGTGTGTATTAAAATTTTAAATGGTATGGCGCAAGCTGACAGACAAATGTGCATTTACATGTTGACGTCGTCATAAATAAATGGTAAAAGTTAAATAATGCCACTCGAACCACAATGCTCTTTGCGGACAAACAAGTAACTGTAGTACGATGGAAGATCATCTACAATGTGGGCTGTAGGCCTGCCTGTTTGTAGAAGTATCAAGTGAATACAATTTTATATATCTTCACAATAAAAACAAAAATGTTGGCATTTAGAGGATATGAATCAGTTAGGGTCAAACTTATCATTAATAACGAAACAATACAGAAAGTTAACAGTTTTCTTTATTTTGTATGCGATATTACTCAACATATGAAATGATGTTGTGACTAATTGTGACACAATTAAAAGACATTTTAAATGTAGCAGAAGTGATGCATTGCTTAAACTACATATATTTTTGGCAGTATCAACGTTTTTGTATGGATACTAATGTTGGGCACTATTCTTATTAAACGACAAATCAAAAGAATACAAAGTGCAGAGTTGAGATTTCCGAGAGTTTTAGGACGGTAAACGAGAATATCAGGAAATAATTAAACACATTTAATCTGAATGAAGAAATAGTGAAGCGCAGAAAAAAAATGGAAATAGCTTGTAACATGAATGCAAGAAACCAGAACACGTAACTCACTACTGGACAATAATCTAAATCAAGAAGGAAATGAGACTGGTCGTCCGAAGAAAAGGTGGATAGGGGAAAACAGGTGCAGCTGGAAAAACAAGAAAGAGGTTTATCGTTGATGTTGTTGTTGATGATGCTGATGATGGAAAATGGAAACGCCGTGTGGCTAGGGCCTCCCGTCGGTAGACCGTTCGCCTGGTGCAAGTCTGTCGAGTTGAAGCCACTTCGGCGACCTGCGTGTCGATGGGGATGAAATGATGATGATTAGGACGACACAACACCCAGTCCCTGAGCGAAGAAAAATCTCTGACCTAGCCGGAAATCGAACCCAGGCCGTTAGGTATGACATTCCGACGCACTGACCTTTTTTTTTGTTTTTGATCTCATTTTCTTCGTTAGTGTTCGTTGTATTAGTTCGCGGCGGACGTTTCATGATTCTTGTTGGAGTTCATCGTCCATCCATGAACTCAGTTTTTTATTACAGAGGACAACTAACTCTCTGACGGAACTTGATGAGCTACCGTGACGGCTTTTTTAGATGCAGGAAAGCTACCATTCAGCTACCAGGGTGGACATGCTGAAGATGGTGATGTAACATGGTTGGTAAATCTCTGAGAACATATAGATAATGTATTTGGTAAACTAAACGATATTTAACTAATAAAACAAGAAAATAAAAAGTGGTTCCCGAGAGAGACCGATTGTGGCCGAATCTGAATGAACATTATTATAAGGTGTGTCGCTGCTGACGGATCCAGTTTTCCAAGGTGTCCTGCAGTGCCTTCTCACAAGTGAACCTCTGACCTTCCAGAGGTTGTCTTAAGGGGCCGAAGATATGCGACTCCTGTGGGTGGATGTCAGGGCTGTAAGGATGATGCCCAGGACCTAGCATCGAATTTTTTGGAGAAGCTCAAGGGACCTCTTAGCCATGTGTGTTGTCCCGGAGGAGTACTATCCCATACGAAGCTTGCCCCTCCGCCTTTTCTTGATGGCCTGTTTGAGCCTCAGCTGTTTGTTGTTGTTGTGGTCTTAGTCCTGAGACTAGTTTGATGCAGCTTTCCATGCTACTCTATCCTGTGCAAGCTTCTTCATCTCCCAGTACCTACTGCAACCTACATCCTTCAGAATCTGCTTAGTGTATTCATCTCTTGGTCTCCCTCTACGATTTTTACCTTCCACGCTGCCCTCCAATGCTAAATTTGTGATCCCTTGATGCCTCAGAACATGTCCTACCAACCGGTCCCTGCTTCCAGTCAAGTTGTTCCACAAACTTCTCTTCTCCCCAATCCTATTCAACACCTCCTCATTAGTCATGTGATCTATCCATCTAATCTTCAGCATTCTTCTGTAGCACCACATTTCGGAAGCTTCTATTCTCTTCTTGTCTAAACTATTTATCGTCCATGTTTCACTTCCATACATGCCTACACTTCGTACAAATACTTTTAGAAACGACTTCCTGACGCTTAAATCTATACTCAATGTTGACAAATGTCTCTTCTTCAGTAACGCTTTCCTTCCCATTGCCAGTCTACATTTTAAATCCTCTCTACTTCGACCATCATCAGTTATTTTGCTTCCCAAATAGCAAAACTCCTTTACTACTTTAAGTGTCTCATTTCCTAATCTAATACCCTCAGCATCACCCGACTTAATTCAACTACATTCCATTATCCTCGTTTTGCTTTTGTTGATGTTCATCTCATATCCTCCTTTCAAGACACTATCCATTCCATTCAACTGCTCTTCCAAGTCCTTTGCTGTCTCTGACAGAATTAGAATGTCATCGGCGAACCTCAAAGTTTTTATTTCTTCTCCATGGATTTTAATAGCTACTGTGAATTTTTCTTTTGTTTCCTTCACTGCTTGCTCAACATACAGATTGAATAACATAGTGGAGAGGCTACAACCCTGTCTCACTCCCTTCCCAACCACTGCTTCCCTTTCATGCCCCTCAACTCTTATAACTGCCATTTGGTTTCTATACAAATTGTAAATAGCCTTTCGCTCCCTATATTTTACCCCTGCCACCTTCAGAATTTGAAAGAGAGTATTCCAGTCAACATTGTCAAAACCTTTATCTAAGTCTGCAAATGCTAGAAACGTAGGTTTGCCTTTCCTTAATCTTTCTTCTAAGATAAGTCGTAGGGTCAGTATTGCCTCACGTGTTCCAATATTTCTACGGAATCCAAACTGATCTTGTCCTTGGTCGGCTTCTAGTAGTTTTTCCATTCGTCTATTAAGAATTCGCGTTAGTATTTTGAAGCTGTGATTTATTAACTGATTGTTCGGTAATTTTCACATCTGTCAACACCTGCTTTCTTTGGAATTGGAATTATTATATTCTTCTTGAAGTCTGAGGGTATTTCGCCTGTCTCATACATCTTGCTCACCAGATGGTAGACTTTTGTCAGGACGGGCTCTCCCAAGGCTGTCAGTAGTTCTAATGGAATGTTGTCTACTCCGGGGGCCTTGTTTCGACTTATATCTTTCAGTGCTCTGTCAAACTCTTCACGCTGTATCGTATCTCCCATTTAATCTTCATCTACCTCCTCTTCCATTTCCATAATATTGTCCTCAAGTACATCGCCCTTGTATAGACCCTCTATATACTCCTTCCACCTTCTGCTTTCCCTTTTTTGACTAGAACTGGGTTTCCACCTGAGCTCTTGATATTCATACAAATGGCTCTATTTTCTCCAAAGGTCTCTCTAAATTTCCTTTATGCAGTATCTATCTTAGCCCTAGTCAGATAAGTCCCTACATCCTTACATTTATCCTCTAGCCATCCCTGCTTAGCCATTTTGCATTTCCTGTCCATCTCATTTTTGAGACATTTATAATCGTTTTTGCCTGCTTCATTTACTGCATTTTTATACACTCCTGGAAATGGAAAAAAGAACACATTGACACCGGTGTGTCAGACCCACCATACTTGCTCTGGACACTGCGAGAGGGCTGTTCAAGCAATGATCACACGCACGGCACAGCGGACACACCAGGAACCGCGGTGTTGGCCGTCGAATGGCGCTTGCTGCGCAGCATTTGTGCACCGCCGCCGTCAGTGTTAGCCAGTTTGCCGTGGCATACGGAGCTCCATCGACGTCTTTAACACTGGTAGCATGCCGCGACAGCGTGGACGTGAACCGTATGTGCAGTTGACGGACTTTGAGCGAGGGCGTATAGTGTGCATGCGGGAGGCCGGGTGGACGTACCGCCGAATTGCTCAACACGTGGGGCGTGAGGTCTCCACAGTACATCGATGTTGTCGCCAGTGGTCGGCGGAAGGTGCACGTGCCCATCGACCTGGGACCGGACCGCAGCGACGCACGGATGCACGCCAAGACCGTAGGATCCTACACAGTGCCGTAGGGGACCGCACCGCCACTTCCCAGAAAATTAGGGACACCGTTGCTCCTGGGGTATCGGCGAGGACCATTCGCAACCGTCTCCATGAAGCTGGGCTACGGTCCCGCACACCGTTAGGCCGTCTTCCGCTCATGCCCCAACATCGTGCAGCCTGCCTCCAGTGGTGTCGCGACAGGTGTGAATGGAGGGACGAATGGAGACGTGTCGTCTTCAGCGATGAGAGTCGCTTCTGCCTTGGTGCCAATGATGGTCGTATGCGTGTTTGGCGCCGTGCAGGTGAGCGCCACAATCAGGACTGCATACGACCGAGGCACACAGGGCCAACACCCGGCATCATGGTGTGGGGAGCGATCTCCTACACTGGCCGTACACCTCTGGTGATCGTCGAGGGGACACTGAATAGTGCACGGTACATCCAAACCGTCATCGAACCCATTGTTCTACCATTCCTAGACCGGCAAGGGAACTTGCTGTTCCAACAGGACAATGCACGTCTGCATGTATCCCGTGCCACCCAACGTGCTCTAGAAGATGTAAGTCAACTACCCTGGCCAGCAAGATCTCCGGATCTGTCCCCCATTGAGCATGTTTGGGACTGGATGAAGCGTCGTCTCACGCGGTCTGCACGTCCAGCACGAACGCTGGTCCAACTGAGGCGCCAGGTGGAAATGGCATGGCAAGCCGTTTCACAGGACGCAATCCAGCATCTCTACGATCGTCTCCATGGGAGAATAGCAGCCTGCATTGCTGCGAAAGGTGGATATACACTGTACTAGTGCCGACATTGTGCATGCTCTGTTGCCTGTGTCTATGTGCCTGTGGTTCTGTCAGTGTGATCATGTGATGTATCTGACCCCAGGAATGTGTCAATAAAGTTTCCCCTTCCTGGGACAATGAATTCACGGTGTTCTTATTTCAATTTCCAGGAGTGTATTTTCTCCTTTGAGCCACAGCAACGTGTTGCAATACTGCTCAGCGTTAACTGTTGCATCATGTGGAAGCCAGTCGATGAATAGAGGTCCTTCTGCGTCGAAAAGAAACTGAGCATCACTTTTCCGGCCTTCGGGTAGGGTGGGATTTTTTTGGAGGAGGGGAGCCACGATGCCCTCACTCCATGCTCATCCGTTGGGAGGTAGAGTCGGAGTTGTGACACCGAGTTTCATTACACGCCACAATTAGAGCAATGAAATCCGCTCCCTGCTCCCCGTATCTCAACACATGGGTCGTCTCCCGATTCTCTGGAACAGTCTTACAAGGGGAAGCCACGACGTCGGGAACGCGGATTCACTGCGAACTTCGTACACTGGTAGTGGTCCATGAGGACAACAAAATGTGTAAGCCGTAGCGCGTACTTCTCAAGCGTTACTGAGAAAATCGCCAGATAATTTCGGTCGTCAAATATACACCTGCGAGTGGCCATTTTTACCACGAAGCTGTGGCAGCCTAGTGCTTGCCGGCAGGGTAGCTTTTGGCACCGTTCCTCACAAGCGACTTCTAATCAAGCTGCGGGCCTATGGGGTATCGTCTCAGTTGTGCGACTGGATTCGTGATTTCCTGTCTGGAAGGACGCAGTTCGTAGTAATAGACGGAAAATCATCGAGTAAAATTGAAGTGATATCAGGTGTTCCCCAGGGAAGCGTCCTGGGACCTCTGCTGTACCTGATCTATATAAATGACCTGGGTGACAAGCTGAGCAGTTCTTTTATGTTGCTCGCAGATGATGCTGTAATTTACCGTTTAGTAAGGTCATCCGAAGACCAGTATCAGTTGCAAATCGATTTAGAGAAGATTGCTGTATGGTGTGGCAGGTGGCAGTTGACGCTAAATAACGAAAAGTGTGAGGTGATCCACACGAGTTCCAAAAGAAATCCGTTGGAATTCGATTACTCGATAAATAGTACAATTCTCACGGCTGTCAATTCAACTAAGTGCCTGGGTGTTAAAATTACGAACAACTTCAGTTGGAAACACCACATAGATAATATTGTGGGGAAGGAGAGCCAAAGGTTGCGTTTCATTGGCAGGACACTTAGAAGATGCAAAAAGTCCACTAAAGAGACAGCTTACACTACACTCGTTCGTCCTCTGTTAGAATATTGTTGCGTGGTGTGGGATCCTTACCAGGTGGAATTGACGGAGGACATCGAAAGGGTGCAAAAAAGGGCAGCTCGTTTTGTATTGTCACGTTATAGGGGAGAGAGTGTGGCAGGTATGATACGCTAGTTGGGATGGAAGTCATTAAAGCAAAGACGGTTTTCAGTCACCAACTTTCTCTTCGGAATGCGAAAATATTTTTTTGAGCCCAACCTACATAGGTAGGAATGATCATCAAAATAAAATAAGAGAAATCAGAGCTCGAACAGAAAGGTTTAGGTTTTCGTTTTCCCCGCGCGCAGTTCGGGAGCGGAATGGTAGAGAGATAGTATGATTGTGGTGCGATGAACCCTCTGCCAAGCACTTAAATGTGAATTGCAGAGCAATCATGTAGATGTAGATTTGGCAGTCTACTAGTTTTTATTATCACAGATAATACAATATTCATAACTATCGACTAGTAAACGACCAAAAGCATAAAAGTGATACAGAAAATGTATGTTTGTCCGTGTCTTCAAAATTGTTCGTATTTAATCGAAAGTGAACGAGAAATTGCTTCTCGGATGACGCTATTAAAATACACTCGATACTGCATAACCAATTATCAGCGCCAATTTTTAAGGAAATACTGAGTTATGCATGGTTTGCTTCCAAATTATCGTCTGAAAGAGAGGTTTTTGAAAATGTTAACGAGGTTTGTTTATATCCACTGAAAACCTCAAAAGACCTTGCGTAGCATTTATTCAATGCAGCTGATGCCGTTTAACTTTATGTTTTCCATGTTTTTACGAAAAATACCACCCTGCGACTTGTACACGTAATGTCGAAAGCGACGATTAATTGTACATCTTTCGAAAGCCGTCTGTGCCGGTCAAAACCTGGAGGCAACAAGTCGTTTCGGACTCCTTCCAGGTATAAGGGATTTCTCAAATTGCGGACAAGCATACATTTTCAGTATCACTTTATGCGTTTGGTCGTTTACTAGTCGATAGTTATGAATATAATACTATTTGTGATGATAAAAATTTGTAGACTGCCAAATAACACTGTAAATTTAACAAAAGTTCATCCGATTACACGTATTTTTCCCATTATATCAATTGTAATATAAATAGTAAAGAAAATGACTGTGCTGAAATTAAAAAAAAGAGGAACGGAACTCTATCCAGCGATCCAGCGATTACGGGGCTTGAACGCCACCCACTTTTTTTTTTAATTTCGTTTTGTTCTACATTGTTCGTTGAATTCGTGCAGGGCGGACGTCCGGTGACACTTCTTCAGTTTGTTCGTCGTTCGTTGATCCGTTCGC
The DNA here is from genome assembly GCF_023897955.1 of Schistocerca gregaria. Taxonomy (NCBI): domain Eukaryota; kingdom Metazoa; phylum Arthropoda; class Insecta; order Orthoptera; family Acrididae; genus Schistocerca; species Schistocerca gregaria. The sequence continues at coordinate 728,583,089 of NC_064931.1, forward strand.
TCAGATTTTCTTACTGAAAAGGGTAGCTGGCGCTCTGATCTAACACGCCGAGCTACCGTGGCGAACCCACCCGGCTGCCGCCACTTAATGTAAAAATGGCCACGCACAGATATATATTTGACGACCGAAATTATCCTGCGATTTTCTCAGTAACGCTTGAGAAGTACGCACTACTGCTTACACATTTTGTTGTCCTCGTGGAGTACTACTAGTGTACGAAGTTTGCAGTGAATCCGCGATCCAAACGTTGTGGCCTCCCCTTGTTAATTACCCACTGTGCACAAACTTTGCCATAAAGAATATTCTGGTGAACACCTTTGCTTATCTATAGTCAACAGCAATGTAACGTGTGGTGATTCGACCGTTTCTTCGTATGAGCTCTTCCACAGCCGAAATCGTGCCACTGGTAGTGAAAACGTGCGCCTGCCCAGGGCGTGGCATGTCCTTCATGTTTATGCGTCTGTCCCCTGTTCCGCCTCATAACGCTGACACAACCGGAATATTGTGCACCGTGCGACACGCTGTACATCATACACCTTTCACACCACACTTCATACACCAATCACGGCTCCGCCAGCAAGCGCAAACATTTTTTCATGAAGGCATTGACCGTCTTGTCTCACAGTGGGATAAACGTATTAACAGTTATGGCAGTTACTTTTGAAATAATGAACAGTTTACTTACTTTCCTCAGTCTGTCTCGTTTCCATTTGACTGTCCTTATCTGGATGTTAAGTAAGTATGCTGTGGACACTTCTGCCTCCTAAGATGATAAGAGCTGCGTTCACAGGATCGCACGCAAATGTTTCTGGTCTGACGGGCTCTCACGCACCCTGCCGGACCTCGTCAGGCGCGCTACATCACTCGATCTCAATCCTATACAAAATTCGGGGGATGTTTGGAAGAGTGATGCTAATGTAGCAGTCAATAGACCTTCAGAGATATAATCATCAGTCTGTCTTCCTCGCTGAATTTGTGTGATTATCAGGGATAGCGACGATGTTGCGTGACATTGATGTGATTTCTCCTGAGTATGGTTAATTTTTTGCCCGGAGTTCTTAGTATGCAAAGTCTGCAACTGTAAGGATTATTACGAAAGCGCGGTCAACGTTGTGGACGCTGTCCGGGGTTTGCTCCAGCTGAAGAATTGTCAAGTCCGAACTTACTATTTCGCCATACAGCCAGTGCCGATAGAAATCGTTAACGTGACGAAAAGTTACAGCAATTAACGTTAATAACACGAGTACAAGTATGACACATTTCATCGTGGCAGCAGTGAAACAGCCTGGTTGGTCAAATATGGCTGAGGAGGCTTAGGAAACGATTTCCAAAAGCGCGAGGGGCCGAGTGTCGGCATTAGGCCACATCTGCTGCTCGTCTGTCTGTGGAGCTTCTCATTTCTCCTTTTGCGTCGCGCCTCCTGTCTAAATATAGCCCAGGCGCCCGGCACACATGGGTTGCGACTGCCAGCCTCACAATTTGGCGCTACATTCCTGCGCTGCTAAGAGCCGAATGGAAACTGGCGGTCGCTAGATTTCGTCGCGCTTGTAGAATTTGCAGCTCTTAAATGACTGTGCGTACTAGAAACGTTGTGGCGGTAAGGCCAGCGACACACGGACGTTGCATTCGAATGTTGAGCGTTGAGCATGCCGAGCTTCTGACGTCATAGCGTGGAAAAGGCATTCTGGAGAGTCTTTCCGAACGTGCAGAGCAGTATCTAGTGTGTCAGGTATACTGAACGTGCGTTTGAATGTAGATCAATGAGAGGGAAGAACGCCAGCTGCGTCACACGTAAGCGATCTCCCTTCATTACAATGTCGTGAGAACGCCTTATTGGCTTTGAGTAGAAGTCTACATGTATATTACTGCTTCTAAGCATCAGAAAACTGAGGATCTCTCGAAACCCCGTCGTCAATTATATGATTTTGTACTAAAAGGATGGGAAACGTCATACTGATGACGTGCGCCCTCAAAACCTTATCTCGTCATCATAATCATCATCATCATACTGGTGACTGAAGAATTATTGTAACTTGCGAATAATGAGAGTACGCCGTTTCAAGGACACGGCACATTGAGGATCCAGCAAAAACTCATTGTTCTTGGTATATTTGTTATAACTAAATCTTAGTTAATATCTACGATTAAAACTTTCAGCACGTGATAGGATACAAAGTACGAAGCCGACTCATTTACGCTCGGTGTAGCTTAGTGAGTAGCGTACAGACAATGGTATCAGATGATTTGTTGCTGGTTCACGTAGAACTGAATCTAAATATTTTTTTGCTAACTTTCGCGTTCTCTAGTAGGTCCTAATACTTTCCTATCAGTTTAATAGAAGTATATTCTATAGATTAGATTAAAGTCAGTTTTAGTTGCATAGACACATAAAATGAGATCATTCTCGTGGGTGTGGAACATGTCAGAAAGTATAACATAAAACATTTGAATATAATACTTACTACCCTGATCATTTGTCAGGAGATTGTCGAAATAGGTGAATACAGTGCGGTAAATTGGAACAGCTAATATTTACAGAATTAACACGCTGCCAGAATGAAACATTTTTATGCACTATTAATAAATTTATCGTATACAAAATACCTAGTCTTGACTGTTATGACAAATTGCTGTCAAAACTGAAATCTAACAGCCATTTTTATTTAAGCTGGCTCAACAGTCTCTACTAAAATATTCGTCTATAAAGTAGGAGTTGCCTATCAAAAAGTTTCAAACTGTTTAAACCTTGATTTCTCTGGAACCAAGTTTTTAATGTTTGCTGGCAATTTATTAAAAATGTGTGTTCCTGAGTACTGGAGCCCTTTTTGGACCAAGGTAACCAATTTTAGGTCTTTATGTAGATTGTTATTATTCCTAGTGTTGATACTATGTATTGAGTTATTGGTTGGAAATAGAGATATATTACTTGCAACAAATTTCATTAAGGAATAAATATACTGAGAAGCAAAACATAATAAATCTAAGTGCGCTCTTTCTGAGAAGTAAGTTCGTTCTAGTCTCTTTATCTACAAGACAACAAACACTACTTGCAATAAGATATTTTGCACCTTCTTGTTTGAAGTTTTGCGTTTCACAGGTTGTAAAGATACTGCTTCTGAACAGGAACAGTGATCATGTAAGATGACTTTAGGCTTTTACGAAAAAGCGAGAACGATGAAATATTTTTATCTTATTTGGACAACTACTGTTAATTTGTATCTCATTATTTGTAATGGAAGTTCTACAACCCGATGTCCTTACTGACATTATATGGTACTTTCCTTTTTGCGTTGTTATATGTTCATAGATACTGAAGTTTTTATTTACGTATAGTATAGACAGCACAATGTCACTAACATATGCCCAAGGTGAAAATCTGCTTTTTAATAGAGCTAACGAAGGAATTTTAAGCCCGTCCATTTCGTAAACAGTGTGATTTGTGAGATAGATACAGCCGACAGCTACCGCTGGAGCGCGCTGCGATCGCTTACACCATGTTGAGGAACACGTACCGAATGCACAGTCCGCATCGCGTTCAGCGTCACACTGAACTCAGTACGCTCAACGTGAACGTTCAAGAGCACGGTTCGTGTACCAACAGCTTAAGGAAATGCGTACCGGCGTCAACAACAATCCGGATGTAGCTCTATTTCCAGCTTTGTCTAGAAAAATCCTATGGTATTTTTCAGTTTCTCCCTCAAAACGAAATTAAGGTGTTGATGTCCTATCGGCGGTTAGGTCATTAGGTACAGACCACAATCTCGATCTGGAAAGGCTGCGGAAGTCGACTGATTGTATCTTTTTCAAAGAAATCAGCATAGCCTTGGGCGATTTGGAGGCAGGGTGGAAAATCTGATATTTTGTTGCCCAGACGTGGAATTTAACCCGCCTCTTCTTAATATGAGTCCAGTTTCTTACTACTGCGCCACCTTTAGGGGTTAAGCTGCAGTAGTTATTCCATCTAAAGACAGGGAACAGTGATAAACACAGGAAATTGATATAGAGTGACGTTTTAACTACCTACTTTAGTTTCCATGCGGCTTCTCCAATTCACGCCGAAGAAGGAAGGTTAGGGTTGAACATCTCGTCGACATCGATATCGTAGGAGACGCTGGATATCTACTCACCCGGAATTGGGTTAAAATCCTCACCCGACGCTATCGAGTCACATTTTCCGTATTTTTCAAAATCCACGTGTTGAAACTGCCAACTTGATTCGCCCGACTTATTTATCCACTCGAATTTAGTGCTCCGTTTCTAACGATGTCGTTGGTACGTTAAACTTTTCTTCCTTCAGAATGAATCGTTCAGTCTGCAGAGACATCTGCGCTTTTATGTAACTTCGTGTCAGATTAAATCTGTGTCGCGGACCGGCACCGAGACTCGACCAGGAATTTGCCTCTCGGGGCAATGCTGCAAGTGAAGCTGTAAGGCGGTTGTGCCTGCGTAGCTCATCCAGTAAGAGAATTGCCACCGAAAGCCGAGGTCAAGGTTTTAATCCCGGTCAGGCACATAGATATAATCTGTCAGAAAGATTCAGTCTGAGAACAATCCCAAGGACAGTGGCTAGGCCATTTTTCCTCTATATCCTTTATTTCAGGAGTGCTGGCCCCACAAGGAATGCAGGAGAACTTTTGTGAAGTTTGAGAAGTGTTAGAGAGGTTCTGGCAGAAGTGGAGCAGTGAGAGCAGGTCGTGAGTAGTGCCTAGGTAGCTCAAAATTGCCTGCGAAAGGCAAAGATTCTGTGTTAGAGTCCTGATCCGGAATATAGTTTTAATCCGCCACGAAGTTTCTTTTTCCTTCAGTTAATGAATTATGGTGAAGTGAAGTGGCTATAGCCTGTTTAAGTAACCATCCCGACACTCACTAGAAGGCATTTAGGGAAACCATGGGAAACCTACATGAAGGTGACGGTATTTCAGTCTTACTGCCTCTAACTCCTTTCCCTTAAGCTAGTCTGTGCCTCATGAGCCGATCAGTGTCAAACGCGGCCGGTACTGTCGTGGGGGCTCTGTGGTGACATAGCTGGAAAACTGTGCCTTGCGAACGATATGAGAGGAATGTAACCTCGAATCTGCGGTAGATATAGTCGTAAGTAACAGATCAATCGATGATGCACTACCGGCCGCGGTGGCCAAGCGGTTCTGGGCGCTTCAGTCCGGAACCGCGCGACCGCTACGATCGCAGGATCGAATCCTGTCTCGGGCATGGATGTGTGTGATGTCCTTAGGTTAGTTAGGCTTAAGTAGTTCTAAGTTCTAGGGGACTGATGACCTCAGATGTTAAGTCCCATAGTGCTCAGAGCCATTTGATGATGCACTTGTGTCACGTTATGAAAGACGTCTAACATTTAATTCCCGAAATACTGCAATCACCAACGAAATTACAATATTTGAGAAGAGTGAGAAACAACAATAAACCTATAATATAAATTTTAAGGTGTCTTAGAAAATTTATATTGTATGAATAGCTGTGAAAACGTGTCTACAAGAATGAAAATCACATTTCTTTCTCTACGCTCTACGTTTGTTCGGGTAAACAGGGTGTTTAAAAAAGTATCCCAAATTCTTACTGGAGATACCGCTGCTTATAATTAGAAAAACTTTCCTGAAACAGATACCTATTTACCTATTGACCATTCCGTCCTGTGATTTTTATTTGTCTGTCAGACACTACAGAAGGTGCTCAATGTGTTTGCCACTAATTCACACATCCTTCAGCCCTCTTTCTCCTTCCGAAAGAGTGACGAACTCGTGGGAACACACATAACTGACTTTGGATTTGCTCACATACATGAAACACGCTCGTGTAACGTGTGTGTGTTTTCTATGGTTGTGGGGTACACCAGTGTGTTTAAATGTCGCCATAACCAGAAGGCGAAGGGATCGAGGTCAGGCGAACGGTGAGGCTAGGCTGCTGGATCTTATGGACCAACACTTCGCTCATTAAAAGTTTGTTTTGGGTGCTGTCGTACGAAGCGTAGAAAGTGGGGTAGTGCTGTGTTGTAAGACTTTTGGCAAGGGTAACGTTCTCCAAAAGCACGGGTAATTTATCGCGCAAAAATTAATAATTCACAGGGGATGTTAATTTGTCCGACAAAGTATATGATCCTATTGGTCTGTCATCCACATTTCACTTTCAGATATTGACATTAAAGCTAACCTGATGCCTTATTCCCAGTTCACATGAAAACTTGCATCTACCCATACATTGTCATTGTGATAATTTATTACCCGACGTTCTTTGAAACCGTTTTCATCCGTAGATAAAATTCAAACTGTAAACTGCGGAAGTTTAGCTCTCCATCTTGGAATCTGTAGGCAGAACTGTAATCTGGGGCGATGATTTTATGCCCCGAGAGCTTGCACACGCTTTTAACGTAACTGATCGAGCATAACTGACCACACAATAGCACAGTTAATACCTTCAGCCGCTCCAGTTCTTCGCACACTTGTTTCAGGATTATCTTCTACTCGCTCTTCCATATCTGACGTGCCAAGTCTGCAAGCTCTACTGTGATGCCGTCTCCTTGTCACGAATGGTCCGGTGCCTGTAAGTCGGTGGAACAGCCTGATAAACATTGCTTTTTCAAACGGAATCGTTAATCTCTTTCAGCACAGTCCTAGACCAATGCGTACGGAATGACTCGCGTAAGAGGCTACCTGAAGTGCGTAATGAGGGAGACAGACTGGACGCCTGTCGCTTCTTTCGACCTTTTTAATCGGAATTCCGCTTCTCTCGTTCTTCAGGGAAGAGCTGCGAGCTGTTCTTTCAGACGTTCAAATGTCCAATGCTAAGTATTTTCTTCTTTGACTGTTTTCTGGTGTCGATCTGAAACACACGAAAAAAGTTACAGTAGTAGTTTACAAAAACATGTATTCCACCATCGAATGTGGCTACCTGATGGTACCGTGACGCTGTACTCTGTATCCAGATTGTGGGTATGTCGAACCTGTAACGTCCTACATTTCTCACAAATGTCGCTGGCAGATCGCCGGACAAAATCTCCTCTATAATAGTCAACAAGGATTCCGCAAACAGAGGTCTTGCGAAACTCAGCTTGCTCTGTTCTTCCTTGAGATCCATAACGCTGCAGACAACGGCGCTCAGGTTGATGCAGCCTTCGTTGCCTTCTGAACGACATTTTACTCCGTTTCGCACTGCCGTTTAGTGAAAGAAGTACGTGATAACGACTGTTGGACTAGATTTCCGACTGGATTCAAGGCTTTCTTGAAGACAGAACTCAATAGGTCGCTCTTTACGGAACAAAATCGCCGGATGTAAAGATAATTTCCGGATTACCCCAAGGAAGTGTGATAGGATTGTTATTTTTTACACTATACTTTAATGATGTAGTCTCAAGGGTCAGATGCTCTTTAAGATTGTTCGCAGATGGTGCGGCTGTCAATAACAAAGCAGCAACGCCAGAAAACTATATATTTACAGAATAACCTGCAGAGGATTGATGAATGCTGTAGAGATAGAGACGATCCAATGAAGAGCTGCGTGTTTCGTCACGGGATCGTTTGGTCGACGCGAGAGCCTTACAAAGATACTCAACAAACTCCTTTGGCAGAAGTTACAAGAGAGGCATTATGCATCATGGAGGAGTTTAGTATTAAAATTTCGAGAGAGCACTTTGCTGGAAGAGTGAACAATATATTACGTCCTCCCACATACATCTCGCGTAATGACCACGACTAGAAACCTCTAGAAATCTGAGGTAATACAGAGGTTTACCGACAATCATTCTTCCCACGCACCATTCGCGAGTGAAAGCGGGTAGGAGGGATCAGTTACTGGTACCAGAAGTACCCTCTGCCACACTCTATTAGGTAGTTTGCGGAGAATGATTTGGATGTGGAAGCCTCTTCCGGACATAAGTTGTTCTGGATACCTGATAGAGATGCGCTGTCAGGAAATCACGAAGTATGTGCAAAGCTATTTTGAGTGCTCGATTTTGTGCCCTCTATAGGCGATAAATATGTGTATTGGCCACGTTTCCCCGTACTTCAAAATTGGATGCAGTTGCGTCCTCCAAAGTCCTGAGTGTGGACGTCAAGTTTAGCGGCGAGTACAGCTGGCATATCCTTCCCTCTATTTTGAAACTTCCTAGCACATTAAAACTGTACGCCAGACCTAGACTCGAACTCAGGAACTTTGCCTTTAGCGGGCAAGTGCTCTAGCGACTGAGCTATCCAAGCACGACTGACAACCCCTCCTCACAGCTTCAGTTCTGCCGGTACCTCGTCTCCTGCCTTCCAAAATTCACAGAAGCTCTCCTGCAGACCTTGCAGAACTAGCACTCCTGGAACACAGGATATTGCGGAGACATGGCTTAGCCACAGTCCGGGGGATCTTTCCAGAATGAAATTTTCACTCTGCAGCGGAGTGTGCGCTGATATTAAATTTCCTGGCAGATTAAAGCTGTACGCCTGACTGAGACTCGAACTTGGGACACGCATTAAGGCGTTCCCACTATTTTCCGCCTCAGTTCTTTAACGTATTGGCGTCGCATTAGGCGCCTATCGAGAGTGCCTGCCACCCCGGGACACTGGAGGCGTAGCCGCCTGGGTCCGAAGTCGCAGATATAGAGCCCGAGAAAGTCTCCACACGAGAGTCGACGAAGGCCCCAAGCTCCACTGTCTCACCAAATGAGGCTGATGCGCGCTCAGCCCATATTTCGGCTAGCTAAATGGACTCACACATTTGTGGAATAAGGGCGATTATCCGAGACAGATGAAAAAATCGACACGTCAGCGGGACTCAGAGCGTGCAGATACCGGAGGAACAAAACGGAGCTAATTATAAGGGTGGAATGCGTTCAGAGATGAACTTCCTTGGTGGGTGCGTGTGTCTTTTGCGCGAGAAAGGGTCTGTTATGCAGTAGCTAAGAAAGCTGCCGTTAAATAATTTGGCTGTCGAGGCAAAGAATTTGAGCTGGCAAATTAAATGTATGGATACGTCCACAGAACTTTTGAGAATGCTGGGTGAGAGATCCACTTATAAGACACACTTGGTTGTTTAGGCATGTTGCAAGGCTCTACAGCTCCTCGCAGATCACTCAGTACTTTGATAAACGTCAGCTTGCCGCAGCCGGAGACAGCTGGGCGAGGTGCCAGCTGCCCACGTCCAGCCCTGGCCACAAGCAATGGCCAACGCCCGCCGCTGCCCAACCATGCACTCTCGTCTTCAGCAGCAGCGCGACTCCTCAGTGCCAGCATGCAGCATGAAATGTGTAACGACACACATTAAAGCATTCCCGCAACAGTCCTGTTGCAAATATTGCAGTTGTATCAATGTAACAATAACTAAAAACCTAGAAAAAATTCCCCGGGAGATTTTCATCAATATGTTGTACATATTATTGTCTACATGTTTTAATTATTATGATATCGCCCGGAGATCGCGGTGCCAACGCGAATTGATACCACGAATGTTAGTAAGGTCTCATTGAATTTGGGATGTGCTTCTGAAGATCACGCCACCCCTCGCAGCACACCAGTGTCCTCACACCAGAGGTCAATGTACAGGGTGTACATAAAGTCTGGACACATAGGGAATCCTAATAAATAATAATAAAGCACATTTTAGTCACTTTGATGTTAATAAATAATATTTCCAACATGATCTACGTGCTTCTCAATGTATAATTTGATGCACTTTGTAATTTTAAGGTGAATTCTGCGGAATAGATCTGAAATGCCGTCGATTTTTAGCACACTGACTGGTAATGCGTTCTGTCAGGTGGTTTAAATCTGTAATGTTCATCGAGTAAACTTTGTATTTCAGCACACCCCATTAAAATAAATCAAGGGGAGAAAGGTCTTGCGAACGAGTGGACCACTCCACATGACCTCTCTCCCAATCCAGTGAGGAAAATCGTCATTAAACCAATCTGTAGCAAGATGGGAAGGGACCCCATCCTGCTGAAACGAGTCTGGAAGTCCCTCACCCAAACGCTCAATTTATGGCGTCAATTTGTCTCTCAGCATGTTCAGATAAGTTTCACTCATTACACGTTCATCAAAGAAGAAAGGTCCTAGCACATGAGCTTTCCACAAACCACGCCACACCGTCACCTTTTGGCAGCCCTGCTGTTTGGATGGACTAATACAATGTGGACTGCCTTGAGACCAGTAACGAAGATTTGGTCTGTTCTCTTCACCATTGGCATAACACACAGCTTCATCGTTGAATAACCCACAATCTTCAGTAAAATTGATGTTTTCATCCAGTTTATCTGCAAACCATTCACACATCTGCATGTGTCTTTGGGGATCATCTTCATTTAAGCAACTTTTACGAATGAAAACTCTCCTCTGCCAGAATTTTGTGAATGATTGACCTTGGAACAGCCAGCTCTGTGGTTGTCCGACGAAGCGACCTAGGCCAAGACAGTCTTTCTCGTTTCGTCTGAAGTCTTTGGTCGTCCGGAACGCGGTTTTTCGAACACAATGCCTGCTTCTTTAAACTTGGTGATTAATTTCTCGACGGTAGTAAAACAAATAGGGTGACAATGAGGGTGCCGAAGGTTAAGTTCTTCCGAAATTTTGCGATACGACCAACCTTCTCGTCCACTTAAGAGTACCAACTCCACTCGTTCTTCTTTAAACAGCTACCATTCAATCAGAAAAAAATTATTAGAATTATTCGAATTTATGATATTATTTATTTATTTATTTATTAACATTTCTTAATATTTACAGAGTATCGAGTAACTATTCGAATTTATTAGAATTCCCTATGTCCCCAGTCTTTTTACACACCCTGTACAGCTGAGCACGTAAGTGCTCTGGCCCAGATGAAACCTCAGTCTCAGCAGTCAACGTCATCGTATAGGGCAGTAAGAGATAAGTTTCTGACGAAATGTATTTTCGTAAATGTTGCATTTTGTACTACAAGAGAACAGTTCCTTAGTAAGTGCATCAGGTGATGCTTTGCTAGTTAATGACAGCTGTAAATAATCAGTACTCTTGGTAAAGAACTGTATTAAAGTTAAGCAAACCATTTATTCATAAAGTGTTTCAGGTTGATGAGCCTTCTCCCAGAGCAATTAAAGAGCCCACAGTTATGGGGAGACGAAAGTAGTTTCGTCTGATCACAACAATTATAGTGATGAAAAATACTGTTTCATAATTGTCTCTTCTGGAAGAAGTAACAGCTCCAGTTCCAAAGAAGACGGCTGCTCACAGGTGTGGATACTACCCAGTCATCAGTTTAAAAAGCCACGGTTGCAAAATACTGAAACGAATTATTTGCAGAAGAATGGAACAGATGGAAGACGTCGACCACGGAGAATATTACTTAGGGTTCCAGAGAAAGGTAGGAACACTCGAGGCATGCTGGCTTGCAACTTATCTCAGAAGATACACAGAAGAAAGTCAAACCAAAGTTTATGCCATTTCTAGATCTAGAGAGACTTTTGACGATGTTGTCTGGATTGCACTCTTTGAAACTCTGAAGGTAGCAGAGATAAAACACACAACTTGAAAGATTGTTTAAAACTTTTACAGAAACCAGACTGCAGTTATAAGAGTCCAAGGTTCAAATGGCTCTGAGCACTATGGGACTTAACATCTATGGTCATCAGTCCCCTAGAAGTTAGAACTACTTAAACCTAACTAACCTAAGGACATCACACAACACCCAGCCATCACGAGGCAGAGAAGATCCCTGACCCCGCCGGGAATCGAACCCGGGCGTGGGAAGCGAGAACGCTACCGCACGACCACGAGATGCGGGCTAAGAGTCCAAGGACACCACAGAGAAGCAGTAACTGAGAAGAGGAGTGAGACAGAGTTGTAGCGTGTCCCTAATGTTAGTGAAGCTGTACATTGACTAAACAGGAAACCAAGGACAAATTTTGTGTGGGAATTAAAGTTCAGGGAAAAGAAATAAAAACTTTCAGGTCTGGCGATGACATAATTCGGTTAGACACGTCAAAGAACTCGGCAGAGCAGTTGAACGGAATGAATATTGTCTTCAGAAATAAGATAAATATCAACAAAAGCTGCATGAAGAAGTCCTTACCTGCCTGCTGCACATCCTCGTCCGATAGGAATCGTCTTGCCTTCAAGACCTTTTCCAGGGGACCAAAGGCGTGATAATTGAATGGGCAGAGATCAGGACTATAGGGTGGGTGCTCGAGTGTCTCCCACTTGAATTGGCGTAACTTCTGCTTTCCATATGGACTCTCATCTTGTGTCGAGCTACGACCAGCACGGAACTTGGCGCACCATTCCACAATGGGGATTTTCAACAGATTCGCTGCCCCATACACATACTGTATTCTCCGTTGGATGTCTCCCCGTCTTTGTCCTTAGGCAGCCTTGTTCAGTCGCATTTGGTATTATGCTTCACGTTTCCGCACTGACCGCACGCATGTCGAAAAGACACGATGCCACACTGATCCTTTGCAAGCATGTTGGTGCTTATATACCCGTATCGGAGTCGAGCTACGTTGCAATACGCTGCACCAACGCCCTGCGTGGGGAGGGGGGGGGGGGGGGGGGGAAGGGATAAAAATTGCAGAGGGAGACCCGGCACAAATATAGTAAACATACGATACATCATATAGATAGATGTAGATGACCTGCCAGGTTAGCCGAGAGCGCTAACGTGCTGCTTCCTGGACTTGGGTAGGCGCGCCGGCCCCGCATCGAGTCCGCCCGGCGGATTAACGACGACGGCCGGTGTGCCGGCAAGCCTGGATGTGGTTTTTAGGCGGTTTTCCACATCCCCCTAGGTGGTCCCCACATTCCGCCTCAGTTGCACGGCTCGCAGACATTTGAACGCTTTTGTACCACTCCATGGGTTACACTAGTCGCAGACAGTTGGGGTCCACTAATTCCGTCCTCGGGGTTACGGGGTGGCGGCAGGAAGGGCATCCGGTCACCCCTTCCACTAACATTGCCAAATCCGATTGACCATGCCGACCCTGCCTAACTACAGGAAAAGGCACTAGCGAAAGAATGTAGATAGATGTAGATGTACATTTACTTGGATGTGGCTTGCAGAAGAGATGATAAGACTTTCACAGGATACACTAGTGTGGAGAGCTGCATCAAACTGAGCTTCGGACTGCAGCCCCCAGCATCGACAACTACATCTCTACTCTGCAAGCACCCTTACGGTGTGTGGTGGAGGGTACTTTGTGTACCAGAGTCACTTCCCCTTTTTCCAGTTCCAGCCGCGAATGGTTCACGGGAAGAACGATTGCTGGTAAGCGTCTGTGTGGGCTTCAATCTGTCTATTTTTATCTTCCTGGTCTTCCCGCGGGATATGCGTAGGAGGAAGCAATATATTGGTTAACACTTCTAGGAACGTACGCTCTCGGAACTTTAACGATAAACCCCATCGTCATGCAGAAAGCCTCTCTTGCAACGTCTGCCACTGGAGTTAGCCGAGCAGTTATGTGACGCTTTCGGGCTTACTAACTGGATGTGAAACGAAGCGCAATGCTCTTCTTTGAATCTCTTCCGTTTCCTCTATCAATCCTATCCCAGACTGACGAGTGGTATTCAAGCATTGGTCGAATGAGTGTTTTGTAAGTTACCTTTTTTGTTGAGGGATTACGTTTCCTGAAAATTCTTGCGATGAATCTCAGTCTGGCAGATAACTTACCTACAGTTAATTTTATGTAGTCGTTATACTTAAAATCCCTCAGTACGTTTACTCCAAGATACTTTATGGAAGTAACTGCTTCCTGTAATTGTTCTACATTCGTGTAATCATACAGTATTGGGTCTTTCTGTTTATGTATTCGCAGTATCTTACATTTGTTTATGTTGTACGTCAACTGTTACTCCCTACATCAAGAGTCGGGCATGTGAATTTGTTCCTGCATTTTACTACAACGACTACATCAACTGCTATGTTCCCTAAAGGGTAAATCAAAATTACTAATCATAGTCCAAAGCAGAATATTTATACAAATAAAGACATTATAAGGTACTCTGTTTACATAGCTGCCATTGGTGCACCTAATCCCCTTATTTGTTATTAACTTTCAAATGCCGAACTCAGGTGTTGCTACCATGTATTTAACGTCAAGAGGAAAGCGGTCTGCACCAGTGAGATGCGACTGTTCCAAAACTAGTGAAATGGCCCATTTCAACAAGTATTTGTTTCCGAACATATGTTTAAGGGCTTTTTTCTAGGTTTGACCAGTACTATCTTCTGTAAAAATTTAGGACTTTTTTTAAACAGTGTGTATTTAATTACTTCGTACTGGTGAATCCAAGAATATAATGTGACATACTCGTTGAGTAATTCTTGAAATGAATCCTCAATGTCAAATCGTCATGTGACGCATTTACTTCTTTCTTTGCAACATTTTGTAAGCACCTCAGATCATCTACGAACATTTTGAAATCAGATTGTAATATATCATTTTCATTTCGAGTCTTTTACTAATCCTCCTAAATGGACAGTGGCTGAAGCCGGTTAGTCTGAATTAGAGAGTGAGTAATTTTCCGTCGACGGCTGGTGTTTTTCAACGCACATAAATTTCTGGAAGTCCGGGCAGGAAGAAGTACCTCACAGAAGCGCTACAAACGAGAGCAGGCCAATGAAAATGCCTACATTCTACTCCTGATTCTGTATGGATGAAACGTCTAAACGTTGATAATTTCTAGAAGTGTTTTGGAAGTTCGAGAAGTCGGGAGCTGACCGAGCACACTCGTCGGTGGAGATGGTTTCTTGTGTCCTTTGGTGCAGAAGTAGAGTTGTATGAGTACTTTGTGAAGTCAATAGCTGGTGATCCTCAGAGACCAATCAAGTTATTTTTTTCATCACGCCAAGTGTGCAAGAACCGAAATTGTGTTCCTATGAGCCACCCCGAAATTCTGCTTAGGCTGTTTCCGATTTTCCGGTCGAGTCGCCTTTAAGTGAAAGTGTAGGTGCCCGACAAGCAGAGCACTTTATCTCAGATCACGGATACAGTAATTAGCTTAGTTTACTTAACAGACAGAATTAGTGAGGTTTTACAGAAGTCGATAAATCATATTTGTTTCCGTGGAAATTTGAGAGTGATGTTTCTGTGTGATTCTTTCCATTGTTTGTGTTGAACTGTATTCTTGTTTTGTTACGTGGAAATTCAGGTAAAGTTATTAGAAATCAGTAAGTGGCGGCGAAAAAACTACAAGCGTTGTACATACGAGGGACATTTCATGAATAATGCATACTAATTTTTTTTACTTACACTTTTTTCAGTGTCTCTTTACACTCCTTCAGTATAGTCTCCCCGCTTCTCTATGACCGTATCCCAACGTCACGGAAGCTCTACTCGTATTATTCTATCCAGGACACCTCTTCATCTGTCGAATGGCTCGGGTGACGGTGGTAGAAAACTCTACCAGAGAAAGGTAACGACGTCGACGTATAGGTTTTTTTCAACTTCGGGAACAACTCGAATTCTAGTGGACTCATGTCCGAGCTGTAGGAAAGATGTAGCATTTCCCATCCGTATTCGTGCAGTTTTTGGGCAACAACATTGCCGATATGCGGGTGAGCATTGGTGTGGAGAATGAGTGGCACAGCCTAGAGCAACAGAGGTCAGGTTTTCCTGCCCAGGTTTTGCACGAATTTACGACAATATACTGCTGTGACACTTATTCCACATGGGGATTTATCTGTCATGATGATTCCTGGGTGATCATAAGCAAAAAAATCATCATTTGTTTGTACTTTGATTCTGCGCTCGAAATTTTTTTGGGCGCGGAGAATCTGAAGCTCTCGACTCACTGAACTGGTATTAGAACTACGGTTCAAAGTCTCTAATCAACGTTTCATCAAGAACAACAACTGGACACAAGAATCCTTGACCTTCACGGTCGAATCGTTATTTGAGCATGGTTGCAATAGCGCTCTGTTGCTACGGTCGCAGGTTCGAATCCTGCCTCGGGCATGGATGTGTGTCATGTCCTTAGGTTAGTTAGGTTTAAGTAGTTCTAAGTTCTAGGGGACTGATGACCTCAGATGTTAAGTCCCACAGTGCTCAGATCCATTTGAACCATTTTGGTTGCAATAGCCAGGCGTTCCTGCTTCTCTTCAGTAGTCAAACAGTGTAGCACCCATCTTGCAGAAATTTTTCTCTTCTTCAGATCACTTGTCGAGTACTGAATAAGAGTATCTGCCACAAGTTTCACACTTCGTTCATCTGTTGACCTTTTTGGACCTTCTGGGTCTTGGATTATCGTCTATGCTCATACGATCACCACGGAAACGATAAGGCCAACGTGAAACTATATTACGGTCCACTGTAAATTCACCACAGACTTCAGGTAACGTACTGTGGATTTCTATCCGGTATTTTCTGCGTATAGTTTCAATCTTGGTGTACGACTTCTGATCTTTAACATTCTCAGTACTCGAGATCCCTGCTGGGACCATTTCTACCTCTCGCCAGTTTTATGTTAGAGTACACAGTGAAAAATAAAAATAAATGTGCTTCCTCCTCAAACTCCCAATTGCATATGACGTAATTTTCATTGTTGTTGCGTCAGACAATCCACAGTAATACTAACCTGTGCATTTTTAAAACAAAAAGTCGATTTTATCCCAGTCCAATAGTCGGATCTCGGAATCTTTTGGAAAGTAGTTGGATTGGTAAAGGGTTTTTTACACTGAAGAACCAAAGAAACTGGTACACCTGTCTAATATCGTGTAGGGCCCTCGGGAGTCCGCAGAAGTGTCGTAAGACGACGTCTCATGGGCTCTGCCAATATCTGAAGTAGAGAATTTACATCATGAATCCTGCAGGGCTATCCATAAATGTGTAGGAGTAGGACGGGGTGGAGATCTGTTTTGAACAACACGTTGCAAGGCATTCCAGATATGCTCAATAATGTTCACGCCTGGGGAGTTTGGTGGCCAGCGGAAGCGTTTACACTCAGAAGAGTGTTCCTGAAGCCGCTCTGTAGCAATGCTGGACGTGTGGGGTGTCGCATTGCCCTGCTCGAATTGCCCAAGTCCGTCGGAATCCACAATGGACATGAATGGATGCAGGTGATCAGATAGGGTGCTTACGTACGAGTCACCTGTCAGAGTCGCATCTAGACGTATCAGGAGTCCCATATCACTCCAACTGCACACGCCCCATACCATTAAAGTGCTTCCACCAGCTTGAACAGTTCCCTGCTGCATGCAGCGCCCATGGATTCCTGAGGCTGTCTCTATGCCCATACATGTCCATCCCCTCGATACAATTTAAAACGAGACTCGTCCGACCAGGCAACATGTTTCCAGTCATCAACAGTCCAATGTCGGTGTTGACGGCCCCAGGTGAGACGTAAAGCTTAGTGTCGCGCAGTGATCAAGGGTACACGAGTGGGCATTCGGCTCCAAAATCTATGTCGATGATTTTTCGTTGAATGGTTCACACGCTGTCACTTATTGATGACTTCCGTCAAGTTGAATGATTCTCTTCAGTTGTCGTTGGTCCTGCTGTTACAGAATCTTTTTCTGGCCGCAACGATGTCGGAGATTTGATGTTTTACCGGGCTCCTGATATTCTCGGTACACTCGTGAAATGGTGGTACGGAAGAATCCCCACCTCATCGCTACCTCAGAAATGTTGTGTCCCATCGCTCGTGCGCCGACTATAACGCCACGTTTAAACTCACTTAAATCTTGATAAACTGTCATTGTAACAGCAGTAATCGATCTAACTACTGCGCCAGACACTTGTTGTCTTATATAGGCGTTGCCGACCGCAGCGCCGTATTCTGCCTGTTTACATATCTCTGTGTTTGAATACGCATGCCCACACCAGTTTCTTTGGCGCTTCAGTGTATTATTGATACTGAAATAGCGAGAAGTTTGACCACGTCTTCCGGGTAAAAGCGAGGTTGGCAACCCTTATTTAGACGCGATTTTGTAGTGTAACAGAGTTGAGATATAATCCGGGCCTACCAATGAACGTTTCGTATTAAACCCGCGGGACAGCGCGAGGTGTATTTTGCGTTGCACATTGCACATCGCTAAGCTGCGTGAATTCAGGCCACGGCCGCACATCTGTCTTCGCGCAACAGCTTGGAAGCTCTTTGATACCGGCAAAAGGAAGCTTTCAACTTCCTCTCCCAGCAGAGGCGTAGCTAGGGGGGCGCGGAGATGCGGTCCGCACCGTGTACCAGTTCTGTGGCGGTCAGAACATTTGTTAGAGTCTGTGGGCCACGTAGTAAAAAAAAAAAAATTGTTTTCGTCGTTTCATCCCTGACACTTACGAGAACGAATAGTAACTAGAGAGTTTATGTATTAAACCTAATTCTTTTGTATACATGCGCGCATTTTACCGCTAAAATAATTTGTAAAAAAATTATCCTCACTCATTATTAGATGCAGTGGTATCCATGATCTTAGAGACACTGACGCTGCACCAGGAACTGAGGAGGTCAATGCTGGAGTGCATCGACACGTTTCTACAAGAAATAGATACACGTTGCAAACGATGTACGGAATATCAGATTCTTTTGCTGTTTTTGAGCACATCAATCTGATAAATTTTATTTATTTATTTATTTAACCTGGCAAGATTAGGGCCATCAGGCCCTCTCTTACATCTAACCAGGCATTCTACTTATTTTACATTCATATGTTTTAGTAGGCATGTTAATCTACATCTAATACAAAATGTGAGATAAACAATTAGAAAGGTACACCTGGAAAAATACATTATTGAAGAGAAAGATTTTAGATAGGAGTGCTGGCAGCAGGGAGTATGAGGGAGACTCATGGTGAAGGGAGGAGAAGAATAGAGAGACATAATGAAACATAATTAAGGAAATATAAAGGAAAAGAAGACTGCGTGGCTAATAGAGATAGATGAAGAGGAAGGCATCTCAGGAGCAAGATAGGAGACGCTAGCTTTGCTATTTGACAGATGAGAGGATTGGCCTTGCACATTAATTTTGTGGAGAATTTTATGAGGATGATAGTAGGAAATGCTTCAATTTCTTCTTAAAAGCAACAGGAGATTGAATTTTCCTCAAGGTAAGGGGCAGTTTGTTCCAGAGGCGGACAGCGGCAACTGAGGAGGAGTTTGCAAAAGTTTTGTTTTGTGAGTGGGCACAGTTAGGATACCAAATAAGAGTGACCTCGTGTTTCGATTATGATGGCATGACAGGTTTTTAATCTCTGAAGCTATGTACTGGGGCGCTTGCGCGACGAGGAGTCGGTGAAGTAGACGTAGAGTGTGGTAGTCACGCAGTTTGTCCGGCCGCAGCCACCCTAGCTCGGATTATGAAGCACTAACATGATCATATCGGCGAATGTTGCAGGTGTAACGCACACAGGCATTCATGGTTAGCTCTAGCCGTCTTTTGTTTTCACTACTCATGCCTTGTTGAATCACATCACAATAGTGGAGGTTCGGTAGAACGAGTGCTTGCACGAGCTGGCGTTTCAAGTCTTGTGGAAATATGTTCCGAAACTTTTTGAGAGCACAGAGACAAGCAGACGTCTTTCGGCACACTGCAATTGTATTCTCCGCCCAGTTGAGATGCTCGTCCAAAGTTACACCCAAGTTCTTCACTGTTTTCTGATAAGGTATTGGAGTACCTTCGAGCAGAATAGGAGGTAGCCGTTCGCGGAAATCTGAACTTATTAATTTCTGATGGGCTATTAAGATTACTTGCGTCTTTTTTGCATTTAATTTAAGCCCCAGGTTTTTCGCCCATGTCACTACTGAAGACAGATCATCATTCATCAGAGCGATTGCAGTTTTTACATCTTCAGGTCTGACGCTTAGGTAGAGCTGGAGGTCGTCGGCATAGAAATGATGTTTACAGGAGGACAAAACCGACGAAATATCGTTGACATATAAAGAAAACAAAAGTGGTCCTAAGACTGATCCTTGTGGCACTCCCGTAGAAACATGTTTCCAGGAAGATTTTTCATTTACGCAGACAACACATTGCTGTCTGTCTTTTAAGTAGCTTTCAAACCACCTCATTGCACTCTCAGAGAAATTAAGCTGTTGCATTTTTCTGAGTAATATGTCAAAGTTAACAGAGTCAAAAGCTTTGATGAAGTCCAGTAGCGTCAGTATTGTTGCCTTTCGATTGTCGATGGCATATTTCAGGTCATCAGTTACTTTAATTACAGCAGTGTTTGTGCTGTGATGTTTACGGAAACCGGATTGAAGTTTGTCATATAGACTGAATTCATGCAAGTGTTCAGTGATTTGGTCATGAAAAATATATTCAAGTGCTTTGGAAACAGTAGGCAGTATGCTAATTGGTCGGTAATCACTAGGCAGTTGCGGGTTTTCGATCTTAGGGATGGGTCGAATTATGCTTCTTTTCCATGCAGTGGGGTATATTCCGTTCACGAGGGAAAAATTAAATATGTCAGTTAAGACAGGTACTAAGATATCGGCAACATTCTTAATCATGGCTATAACGATACTGTCGTTGCCTATTGCATCAGAAGAGATTCTCATTATTGCTTTTCTTGCCGTATTTGTTGTTACATGTTTTAGATGGAAGGTATCGTTGTTAGTTATCCTGTTTGGGGATTCTTGTGGACGGTAATTATCAGCCGTGCTGGTATTCAGAGGTGCAGAGAAGAATTCATTTAATTCGTTAGCTGACACATGAAAAGTAGTTTCCGATTTTGCATTTCCGACCCCAAAGCTACGGAGATTCTTCCATAGAGTCGTGGGTGTCAGATCGCTGCATACAAGGGAGCGAGCGTGCCTGATTTTGGCACTGCGAATGCATTGTTTCACTCTGTTCCGTAGCTTTCTATATTCTCCGAAACGCTCGGGTTTCGGATCTGCCTTGAAACGCCTGTGGGCAGCATCCCTTTTAGTCATCATTTGACGGAATTCAGCTGTCAGCCATGGAGCAGGAGATTTTCTTACACGGACTGTGCGCACAGGTGCATGTTTGTCATAGAGGGCAGTGAGTTTATCACCAAGTTCATTAATTTTGCCGTCGATTGTAGGTTCTCTGATTATTTGATGCCATGAGATTTCTGAGCAATCGGCTGTTAGAGCGTCAAGGTCAATACGTTTCATGTTCCTACAAGTTATGTAACGCGATTTGATCCTTGGGGGCTGCACAGCGTAGGCCAGGAATATTACATCATGTGCTGAGAGGCCAGGGGCCGATGATTGACCTACATCTCTTACTTTGTCAGTCTGTTTCATTGCGATCACGTCTATAAAAGTATGACTGTGCGCCGTATGGTGTGTAGGTTGTAATGGAAGAATGTTCATGCTATTGAAACTAAACAATCTTCTTAGGTTTATTGCGGAGGGAGTGTCTCTTAGCAGGTCTATGTTCAAGTCACCCATTACGATGACATGTTCGTATTGACACAGACGTGAATGTAATTCCGACTGGAAGGAACTCATTGAGCTTATTTTTGGCTGCTTGTACACGACGCCAGTCAAGAATTTCCGACTTTGTATATTTATTTCAATGAACATGAATTCAGCTTCTTTTTCTTGAGCAGGATTTCACGTACATAAGACTTTCGCTTTGAGATCTGTTCGTATATACGCGCCGACCCCGCCACCTCGCTTTTTTTATCTGTCTGCCCTAAGAAATGTGTACCCTGGGAGATGAATAGATGCAGAGGATATGTGTGGTTTCAACCACGTTTCGGATAAGAGGATTACGTGGTAGCCTCAGAAACGGAACTTCCCACGACTGTAAAAAGTTTAGCTGACAATTATGATGAGATTTCTGAAGAAGGTATCCTTGCAGAAATTCCATGCCTAAGAAAATTTCTGAAAGCTAGTTAAGTTGGACATTTAAGATTTTCACAGTTCATGGTTGAATACGAATTTCCCGTATCTGTTCTCAAGCTCGTTTTGGCATTAGGATTCTTTTTAACTTTGTGTGTTACGGTAGCGTCATGTGAGAGGAGTTTTTCAAAACTGACAAAATACTCAGGAGAATGAAGAGGCTGAGGATAACAATACTTCTTTATCCTCCTCAGACAGCACAAAACCACACTGATAACAAATGGGCTCCCATGCTCAGTGAATTTATGAAATCGCGTCAATCATTTATAACAAATTTTATGGAATATTCAGTCGGTTCTTGGAGAAACACTGAGATTTTAAAAACTTGAATACACAGTATTAATGTTCCACAGTACCACTTATTTAATAGTTTGTTATGAACCGGCTTTCGGCTTCCCAGGCTCTTAGGCCATCGTCAGATAACTTAGTGCTAAATAGGCAGTACACACAACTTGAGTGAGAGTTCATAATTGTACAAAGATTGTTATGCTATGATATGTGACATTGTATGACTGTATAGATACAAAAAATAAGCATTATGCAATACCCAAAGAAGCTCTGTATATTCAAGTATTAAAACCGTATGAATGTCTAGGTAAGCCAAATATGTTGTGAAAGTGAGTAATGGCACAGGCTATTATGTCGTGAGGAGAAACTGTTGAATGTGATGAACAGATCGAAAAAAATGGAGAAGGGTGAGAACAAACTCTACAGAATGTTGGTGTGGAACAGTTATATCAAGCTTGTTGTGTAATGGTGAGAGAAATAACAATTGGCTGCTGCTACTTCAGTATGAGTGAAATACAGAGCTGTGTTTGGTCATTGAGGACCAGCTCAGAATTCTTTTATTGGTGTTTATTAATGGCCAGAATTTCGAGTAGTATTAGTTCTCCGCCTTCAGTTTCTATATGGAAAACATTACACTTCGTATCATATAAATGACGTTCATTTAGAGCGTGTGGAATTTTCTTTTCCGATCTGCAGCACCTTTTCATGATCAGTCAAGTAGTTATAGCCCTACCTGATTGACCAACATATAATTTGCCACACAGATTGCAGGAGACCCTATAAATTACAGTCTGTTATAAAGGTGGAATCTTATTCTTACTGTTGAACATAAGGTGAGCTCAGTTGGCAGTTCGCCGGCAACGGCGATGCGGCACGGACAGTGTTTACATCTACGCCGTGGAGTGTTGCGCGTGAGTTTGCTTACCTCTTATGTTTCTCGCGAGTAACTACACTAGACACACAACATGGCTCACTCATATAGAAAGTCAACCATCAAGACCAGTTTCGCTACTGGATTCGCTCAACACAGAGCTTTTAAAATAGAAAGATTTGCACGGGAAGAAATCAAAATAGATCCACAGGACTTTATAGCACCCACATCTCTGTTATGAATGGTGTGGTTTACCTTAAACTGATCAACGACATGGTATGTGATAAAATAGTACGTGGCCATAAGAATGGGCTGAAATTCAAACATTCTGATGGCAATACGGGGACGCTGTCAACCGATCACGCAGGTCTCGGACTCCGCACTATTAGTTTTGAATTCCCTTCGAGGTTCTGGTAGACGTCGTCGTTAAAGCTTTACGGCTATATGGACGCGTAGTCAGTCATGCCACGGAAAAATGGGCCAGTTTTACGACATACCCAATTCTTAATGAGGCAAATGGAAATGAGCGTTTGGCGTCATTGGCCGGGAGGTCCCTTGCGGGGCAGGTCCGGCCGCCTTGGTGCAAATCTTATTACATTCGACGCCACGTTGGGCAACCTGAGCGCCGGATGTGGATGAAATTATGATGATGAAGACAGCACAACACCCAGTTTCTGAGCGGAGAAAATCCCCGACCCAGCCGGGCATCGAACCCGGGCCCGTAGGACGGCAATCCGTCAGGCTGACCACTCAGCTCTCAGGGCAGACATTCTTAATGGGGTGAGGCAAGTTCAGATCGAGCCTACATGGCATGTCCCGTCTTGCATCCTTATTGGCGGCTGTAGAGCGAAAATTATTTTCGACGTGCAGCCAAAGACCTGCTCGGATTGTGGCAAGGAGGGCCACGTACACTCAGAGTACGTCCAAAAGACGCTAATTCAGGTACCGACGGGCGAGGCTGTACGCACGCCCACGACAGCATCCATACCTCTTATGAATGTTGCCGCCTTCCGGAAGGATTCCCCTTGCCCATTCCCCAGTACCAAACGATGGACGATTCCATTGCACTGTCGACAAATATGGACGACAATGCGCCCATGATGTCAGGCGAGGAACCCCTCGCTGAACAGCTGCAACAGTATTCCCATGTCGCAGGAATGGAGACGAATATGAAAATGTACCGACTGGCGGTACCGACGGCCGCTTTTGTCCCCTGCATCCACGATGATGGGGGTTCCAAACAGCATTTGGACATGGATATGCACATACGACAGCGCAAACAAAAGTCACTAAAAATGGAGAAAGAAAAGACGTTGCTAACCATCAGACAATTGCTTTCTTCGTACAGGAGATGGACGCGAACAGCAAGAGGGTGATGACGCCACAATAGAGAGAGTGCTGGGGTCTCCGACGACGAACGACTTTACACCACCGAATGCGATGACGTTCTCTAAACCAACGAGATCTTTAAGTCAGATCCCCAAGAAGTCCCAGAATTCGGTACATTAGAGGAAGACACGGCCATTACAGCTGAGGCTGAGAGGATCCGACCACAGGATCCGTCTTGGCAGAACTGGGTCGATCACAGTGAGAAAATACAGCCGCCTGCAATCGCAGGAATCGCAGCTGGGGCGACACCTCCCACAGAGCGCACATAATAACTGACGATGGGCGATTCACTGACGCCACCGACGCAGACCGCACCGACAAGAACAATGTACGCCTAATATGCACGCCCACAGCGCGTCGGGCGTCAACAGGCGTTCCGCATCTCATCCATTAATACATATACCATACGATCACGGATCAAAGATATGCTACATGCGGCAGATACAGTTATTGCTCTTTTATAAGAAGTGTTCGTCGACGAATTCCCGTCACCCTATGGTTACGACAACTTGATGTCACCAGCTTGCGAAACTGGGAGTGGTGTAGCGATTTTCCTTAAGGAAGACATCGTAGCGGAGAACGTCACCTGCCTATCATCGGCAAACGGAATGGCTGTAACTGTTCTTGTAGTGCGGCTTATCAACATCGGCGCTCCGTCAGGCACGGACAAATGAAGAGAACGATCATGCTTCTTTGTGGAAGAAATAGCTCCGCTCTTTCTAGGACCGCACGCTCATTACAGGACCGCACGCTCATTACATCCTCGGCGGCGGCTTCAATTGTTTGGCGGAACCGAAGGATCAATTCCCGCGTATTGAGAACGCTGCTACGAGATCAGCAGTTGGTAGATTCGCGGGAACACGTCCGCGGATACCGAACCGGCCACTCCAGACAGCCGCATCGATCGCGTCTACGTCACGCGCCGTCTTCATCCTAACACCCATGACGCGGAACTATGGTATATATCTGCACGATCGCCCACCAAAGAAGCAGGTGTAGCGAAAAAGGTGTATAGAAAAAGAATGTGGTCCACCTTA
The DNA here is from genome assembly GCF_023897955.1 of Schistocerca gregaria. NCBI lineage: Eukaryota > Metazoa > Arthropoda > Insecta > Orthoptera > Acrididae > Schistocerca > Schistocerca gregaria. The sequence continues at coordinate 728,608,431 of NC_064931.1, forward strand.
ATGCTCCAGAGTGTCGCCAAGTTGTTGAAGAAGTATGGCAGTCTCGTGAATGGCATCGACGGATATACCTTACGACATTACGTTGCTGGTTGGAATGTACCAATCTGGCTATGCGGCGTATATTGATTGCGTTGGGGAGCGAACATTCGCAGTAGAGATGACAGACTTTAAACTTCTATTCCACGATGTTTCGAGAATGTACCAACCATACCACCCCTCCCCAACGAAGGTGGTGATACAACTAGACAAGGTTCAAATGGTTCAAATGGTTCAAATGGCTCTGAGCACTATGGGACTCAACTGCTGTGGTCATTAGTCCCCTAGAACTTAGAACCACTTAAACCTAACTAACCTAAGGACATCACACACATCCATGCCCGAGGCAGGATTCGAACCTGCGACCGTAGCAGTTGCACGGTTCTGGACTGCCCGCCTAGAACCGCGAGACCACCGCGGCCGGCAACTAGACAAGGCAAAAAATCATTGCTATTATGCGTTCTCATCTGGAAGGAACAGCGGTCGGCGCAAGGACAATAAATCGAGTCTCAGGCGAATGCCCATCGATGCACTATGTTATTAATGAACATTACCGTCTCCGCAGAGCCCTAATACATTCCATTTAATACATAGGAAGAACACGAGAGGACTGCCCTACAAGACGTTACTCACACGCTCTTTGCGACGCTCGGTCAACATGTGGAAGCCATGCCAATAGAGGACGAACTTTTAGAAGCTAAGCCCTGGGCTAGGAGGAATATTCTTGGAATCTTATCGGATCTTCCAACAATTAGTGGTTCCCTGTTGGACTGAAATCTGCCGCGAACTAATGTCTCTCGACGTGCGACTTCCGCCTGCCTTTGTAAAGGGACTGATTACCCCTATGCCTAAACCTTCAGGTGGTACATGACTCAGAAACTACAGCCCATTAACACTCGTTAACTGTGATTTTAATATTTTTACCAGATTGATAGTGGCACGACTTACAAGAATACTACATCGCTTGGTGTAACTTGACCAGACATACCTCGTCGGTGATAGCAACGTCCAGACGGAACTCGACGAATACCGTGATTCGATCGCACTGGTGAAAGCATGCCGACTACTTGGAGCCTTGATATTCATAGACTTCGACTGAGCCTTTGACAAGGTCAGTCATACCTACCTAACGGAAGTGTTGACACAAATGAAGCTCCCGCGGTCCTACATCGACACTGTGATGCTGTTACTACTCGAAATCGCCTCTAAAGTGCTTGTTAATGACCGAATGATAGGACCCCTTACTATTACGAGATCAATCTGACAGGGATTTCCCTTATCCATCATCAAATGTGCCACTTCTCAGCGGCCTTCGCCAGCGTTTAGCACGACTTACGATGTGGGAATACACTTTCCAGTACAAGGCGTATACGGACGACATGTCACTGGTAGTGCGGACTGGTAACGACACAAATGCGGCGTTGGATTTGATCAATAGACATGTTACCGCTATGTGTAACTGGATGAACGTGGACAAATCGATCGCCCCGAAGATTGGTAATGGAGTATCTGCTGACTGCGTTGCACCCTTCCAAATACGGGACAGTTTGAAGTGTCTGGGGATCGTGTTCACGAATGACGTATGATGCACGACGACGACGAACTTCAAGAGGTTGCTTCAAGCCGTCCAGAATGGTGTCAGAGCAAACTATCTGCGCGCCTTTGACGTGATTGCAGGCTCGCCTACGTAAATACGTACTTGGTGTCAAGTATTCCCCACTACGTACAGATTCTTCTGGTGTCGAAGACGATCGCTCGACGCACAGTGGCAGCATTTGGATATTCGTCAGCGCGGGATTACACTTTAAGATTCGATACGACGCCCTGGCCCTACCCATCGGCAGGGGGGGGGGGGGGCTCAGCCTCATACACGTTCACGACCGTACGGTGGCGCTTTATCTCAGCGCGATGGTGAAAGCATGAGGTAGACAGCAGTCGAGTCTGTCGGGACACTTGATAGGTGAACTGGCACCAGCTACTCGAATTGCGCCGGTGATGGTGAAGACCGTTTCACAACTATTTCATCATATCAGATATATTTTTCTTGAACATAGCTACGCTGTGACAGATCTGCCGGCCAATAGATTGCGACAGCGCACGACATCTATCGAATACTCACGGGCGGGCGCCCTGCCAACCCTGTAGAAACACGGCATCCCACAACCCACTGGCAGGTGATATTGCAGACAATGCACTACCCCACCGTTGACCAGAAACACGAACAGTGTGGTACCCGGTAGACAACGATAAACAAGTCACCGGATCCCGCCTCCACGCCGTCAATATGCTGCTATGCCGGGTGTGTCAGGTTAGAGACAATGACGCCCAACATCTTACGTGCGGCCCCTCTGCGGAAGTGTGCCGCCTAGTGACGAAGATGATTGCCTTCCTTTGCCGCGTAGGACAACAAGCCATTGACCCTAAGATTGTTCTTTTCCCGGACAGAACGTACTACCCACGAGCCAAGACGAACGCGGTGACATGACTAAGAGCCCATGCAGTGCATTATCTACTTCGTGGCGGTCTGAAGAACGTGCTAGACTTCTGGAAACACCTCCACGAACGACATATAGCGATTGTGCGCAACCAGAAATACCAACAATATTTTTCTAATTTCCTGGGGAGTGCGTTACGAGATTCTCCGCACAGCTGGAACGTCCTGGGTATGAGAAGCTGATGTTGAACGAGATGAAGAGGCACGCAGTGATCATGACGAAACGGTTATCTCCTCCAAATCTACAAGACGAAGTGCCCGGAGGCAGAAGCGAAGGAGAGGACCGTTCTTATACTCACCCACCAGCGGAAATTTTCTTTTTTTCTATTTTTTCCTTAGTTATTTGAGAACAAATATCATTTCCTCAGTGAAGAGCTCCCGGTGGATGATACTGTTATTAAAAAAAATAAAAAATAAAAAATTAGGTTGATTTCGTTTAGTTTGAATTGTTTCCTATTCAAAGGTATTGTGATTCCTTTCCTACTTTTGAATTGTAATAACAAAAATAAAGTGGATATTGTTTAATTTGAGTTTTAATTCCTCTCCGACTTTTGAGTTATTAAATCAAAAACGGTGGGGTTTTTTTAGTTTTTAGAACACTTACCCACGGCAGGCAAAGGTCCAGAGTTCGAGTGTCAGTCCGGCACACACTTTTAATCTTCCAGAAAGTTTCATATCATACGGACGTCAGACTACATGATACATGATCGACAGACGTTCTTGCTTAATTCTTCATTACATGCCCGTTTGTTTCATTATAGTTCAATATGTATTCAAAATCAATTTGCAATGGTATTTACAATGATGTGACAAAAGTCATGGGGTACCTCCTAATACCGTGTCGCAGCTCCTTCGCCCGGCATAGCGCAGTAACTCGATGTAGCGTGACTCAAAAAGTTGTTGAAAGTGTCCTGCATAAATATTGAGCCAGGCTGCCTCTATGGCTGCCTAAAATTGCGAAAGTGTTACCAGTGCAGGATTTTGAGCACGAACTGAAATCTCGATTATCTCCTGTAAATTTTCAATGGAATTCATGTCGGGCGATCTACATCGCCAAATCTCTCGCTCGAATTGTCCAGAATGTTCTTCAAACCAGTCGCAAACAACTGTGGCCTGGTGACATAGTGCATTGTCATTCACAAAAATTCGATCGTTGTTTGGGAACATGAAGTCCATGAGCGGCTGCAAATGGCCTCAGTTCATTCAGCTGAACCTGAGAATCCAGTCTATCCCATATAAACACAGCCCAAACCTTTATGGAGCCACGACAAGCTTGCACAGTGCCATTTTGAAAACTTGGTCCCATGGTTTCGTGGGGTCTGCGCCTCATTGGAACCCTACCATCAGCTCTTACCAACAGAAGTCTGGACTTATCTGGCCGCGCCACTATTTTCCAGTTGTCCAGGGTCCAACCGATGCGGTCACTAGCCCAGGAGAGACGCTGCAGGCCATGTCATGCTGTTAGCAAACAAAAAATGGGTCAAATGGCTCTGAGCACTATGGGACTCAACTTCTGAGGTCATCAGTCCCCTAGAACTTAGAACTACTTAAACCTAACTAACCTAAGGGCATCACACACATCCATGCCCGAGGCAGGATTCGAACCTGCGACCATAGCGGTCGCGCGATTCCAGACTGTAGCGCCTAGAACCGCGCGGCCACTCCGGCCGGCTGTTAGCAAAGACACTTACGTCGGTCGTCTGCTGCCGCAGCTCATTAAACGGTACATTTCTCAGCACTGTCCTAAAGGATACGTTCGTCGTACTTCCCACTTTGATTTCTGCGGCTACTTCACGCAGTGTTGCTTTTCTGTTAGCACTGGCAACCCTACGCAAACGCCGCTGCTCTCGCTCGTTAAGTGAAAGCCGTTGTCCATTGCGTTGTCCTTGATGAAAGGCAATGCTTGAAATTTGGTATTCATGGCAAACTCTTGACACTGTGGTTCTCGGAATACTGAATTCCCTAACATTCTCCGAAAAGTAATGTCCCATCCGTCTACCTTCAGCTACCATTCCGCGTTCAAAGTCTGTTAATTCCCTCGTGCGACCATAATCAGGTCGGAAATCTTTTCACATGAATCACCTGATTACAATTGACAGCTCCGCCGATACACTGCCGTTTCATACCTTGTGTAGGCGATACTACCGCCATCTGTATATGTGCATATTGCTTTCCCATGAGTTTTGTCACCTCAGTGTAGTTATTACCTTGTGTGCTACTCCCATACTAGCCAATGCTAATTTTTTTAAACATTACAGACACCATAATATCTCATCACATATTACCTCAGTCAAATATCTTAACTAAAGGATAGAGAACTTTGTTTTTTGTTACGTTTATTCATAACTAAGCGCCTCCGCACATGTAAACCTTCCGTTACTTGCTACTTAAATACTAAGGGACTCTGAATTGTATCAGCATTTTACGTCAGTATTGTCTGCTATTGTAACTTTTACGAGCTCTGTTAAAATGCTGTTAATTCTAAATTAATAAATGTCATGTATGTAAAAAAATATATGACATACATAGAAATATTTCTCTTCCCAGGTATGTTAAAATTCTAGGTTGTCAGCATGCAAGGCTAGCTGATTGTTATGTAGACTGGGATTACTTACAGACTTTATTATTTATTAAATGAAATGGCTCTGAGCACTATGGGACTCAACGTCTGAGGTCATCAGTCCCCTAGAACTTAGAACTACTTAAACCGAACTAACCTAAGGACATCACACACATGTATGCCCGAGGCAGGATTCGAACTAGCGACCGTAGCGGTCGCGCGGTTCCAGACTGAAGCGCCTAGAACCGCTCGGCCACTGCGCCCGGCTATTACTTATTAAATGAGAATAACTTTATCAAGATAACAAGAGTTATTTCGTACTAAAGCTTAATCTTCACGCTGTATCTTCGAATGCCGATGTAAGAGCCACAGCATGTTTGCGATAGTCTTTTAGGAGTATCTTACTATGGGTCGAATTACTATAGATTTCGTGAGAATTTTTGTACTTCCGTGTTTCTGTAAATCCTATGATTAAAAATATGCTAGTTTTTACTTCGACAAGTAATAATACGAGTAACAGATACGGTGTTCTTTTTAATGTATTCATGTGCCTCTGTGTGGCACTTAAGTAACTGATTTTAATTGTAATTGTTATAATTGTTTTTAAGTTATCCATTGAGTCAAAAAAAGAATTTTTTATATATTACTGCGTCAAATAAGGAGGTATATGGTTTGTACATTACCGGTAATTCCAATGTGGCTATATGCCGCTGTGTGGCGCTAAGAAATCTACTTATAATCAAACTTTTTTTACGTTATCCATTCATTCAAATTATTCTTACTTATACAACTACAGTTTATTAAGCGTTCAGTGGTTTCTGCTACGATCACTACCTACTAATAACGCCGTCTGGCGAACTTCCTTCTTGGTAAGTCCTGACGCATGGTACTGGTTAGTATTCCGCCTGCTACGATACGGGCACTTCCTTGTTGACAGATACTGTGTGTCATGAGCAACCTATGATGTTTACCTTCACATGTGGAGCTTACTTAGTAACAGACTTATTCAGAGAATACGAAAGTCAGCTTAATACAGTTGTTCAGGCGCCATGTGTTTAGAACAACATAGAGTGTCAGTTGTGTTCGTACTATGCACATGTGAAGAATGTTAGATTCTGTTATTATACATGGCATGCATCGGCCTCGTAAACTTAGGTAAAAATTGTAGACTCAACTTATACTTTTTCGTATTATATATATATATATATATATATATATATATATATATATATATATATATATATATATATATATACTCCTGGAAATGGAAAAAGAACAAATTGACACCGGTGTGTCAGACCCACCATACTTGCTCCGGACACTGCGAGAGGGCTGTACAAGCAATGATCACACGCACGGCTCAGCGGACACACCAGGAACCGCGGTGTTGGCCGTCGAATGGCGCTAGCTGCGCAGCATTTGTGCACCGCCGCCGTCAGTGTCAGCCAGTTTACCGTGGCATACGGAGCTTCATCGTAGTCTTTAACACTGGTAGCTTGCCGCGACAGCGTGGACGTGAACCGTATGTGCAGTTGACGGACTTTGAGCGAGGGCGAATAGTGGGCATGCGGGAGGCCGGGTGGACGTACCGCCGAATTGCTCAACACGTGGGGCGTGAGGTCTCCACAGTACATCGATGTTGTCGCCAGTGGTCGGCGGAAGGTGCACGTGCCCGTCGACCTGGGACCGGACCGCAGCGACGCACGGATGCACGCCAAGACCGTGTCGTCTTCATCGATGAGAGTCGCTTCTGCCTTGGTGCCAATGATGGTCGTATGCGTGTTTGGCGCCGTGCAGGTGAGCGCCACAATCAGGACTGCATACGACCGAGGCACACAGGGCCAACACCCGGCATCATGGTGTGGGGAGCGATCTCCTACACTGGCCGTACACCTCTGGTGATCGTCGAGGGGACACTGAATAGTGCATGGTACATCCAAACCGTCATCGAACCCATCGTTCTACCATTCCTAGACCGGCAAGGGAACTTGCTATTCCAACAGGACAATGCACGTCCGCATGTATCCCGTGCCACCCAACGTGCTCTAGAAGGTGTAAGTCAACTATCCTGGCCAGCAAGATCTCCGGATCTGTCCCCCATTGAGCATGTTTGGGACTGGATGAAGCGTCGTCTCACGCGGTCTGCACGTCCAGCACGAACGCTGGTCCAACTGAGGCGCCAGGTGGAAATGGCATGGCAAGCCGTTCCACACGACTACATCCAGCATCTCTACGATCGTCTCCATGGGAGAATAGCAGCCTGCATTGCTGCGAAAGGTGGATATACACTGTACTAGTGCCGACATTGTGCATGCTCTGTTGCCTGTGTCTATGTGCCTGTGGTTCTGTCAGTGTGATCATGTGATGTATCTGACCCCAGGAATGTGTCAATAAAGTTTCCCCTTCCTGGGACAATGAATTCACAGTGTTCTTATTTCAATTTCCAGGAGTATATATATATATATATATATATATATATATATATATATATATATATATATATATATATATGGCCATGATTTAAATAAATGTTACAGATAATTTTCCATCTTTTTTCCATCAGTGTGCATAATAAGCAATGCATTTTAAACAAAAAAGTTCAAATGTGTGTGAAATTTTATGGGACTTAACTGCTAAGGTCATCAGTTCCTAAGCTTACACACTACTTAACCTAAATCATACTAAGGACAAACACACACACCCATGCCCGAGGGAGGACTCGAACCTCTGCTGGGACCAGCCGCACAGTCCATGACTTCCGCGCCTCAGACCACTCGGCTAATCCCGCGCCACCCATTTTAAACAAAATTAGGATAATGTGACCCGTCAGTTGGTGATGTACACTAAACCAAAAAATTGTAGTGGATATTTTGTGACACAAGTATTCTATATAAACCTTTATACAGTATAATTTTCTTAGATGCAATTTTTTATGTATTACAGGTGTCAAGATGTCTTGCTAATGGAGCCGAAACCAGTTAATCATCAAAATATTGTACTTGCGAATGCAAACTAAAGAATTTTTTGAATGCACAGCTTTCAGTCATCACAGTAGTTTATCTCCAGTTTGGTTATGTCACGTATCAGCCTTCTTGTCGTCAAAGCTGCGACGGCATTACGGTGTTTGAGCAACTCCTGTAGTTCTTTCTTTTCTGAGGCCCTATTCTCTGGTATCTTTATTTAATACGCGTCTAAAAGCTTTTAGTCATATTTTCCTTTCAAATATTAATAACATATACTTTTTTTGAAAAGTTAAAACTTCGTCTTGATATAACAGTATCGACATTAATGCAGATTGATATAAGCGAATTTTGACGTTGGTGCTGAATGATATGTCTACCAGGATTCTATTGCTCTAACTGAAAATTATTATATTAGTAGCTGGGAGACATATACTTGTTTCTATACACATCGAAAAAAGTTTTGCATCACTACGGTTCCCAAAACTCCTGAAGATAAACGTTGACTGTGGATATTATATCACAGGCACAGTCCCTTTGACTGTTCAGAGATGTCACTAAACCCGCCCAAAGACGTAAACAACCATGCATGATCAGCGCCTATTAGTCGGAGGGGGGCCGACAGCTAATAAGTTCCATGATTCCACAGGAGGTACACGGTTCGTGTTGTGGGTAGTTTAACCATGCCTAGATGGCCAATACCGCGGTTTGATCGCGTCCGCATTGTTACTTTCTGCCAGGAAGGGCTCTCAACAAGCGAAGTGTCTAGGCGTCTCAGAGTGAACCAAAGCGATGTTGTTCGGACATGGAGGAGATACAGAGAGACAGGAACTGTCGATGACATGACTCGCTCAGGACGCCCAACTGCTACTACTGCAGTGGATGACCGCTACGTACGGATTAAGGCTCGGAGGAACCCTGACAGCAACGCCACCATGTTAAATAATGCTTTTCCTGCAGCCACAGTACCTCGCGTTACGACTCAAACTGTATGATGCGCAACTTCACTCCCGACGCCGGCCGGTGTGGCCAAGCGGTTCTAGGCGTTACAGTCTGGAACCGAGCGACCGCTACGGTTGCAAGTTCGAATCCTGCCTCGGGCATGGATATATGTGATGTCCTTAGGTTAGTTAGGTTCAAGTAGTTCTAAGTTCTAGGGGACTGATGACCTTAGAAGTTAAGTCCCATAGTGCTCAGAGCCATTTGAACCATTTTTTTTTCACTCCCGACGCCCATGGTGAGGTCCATCTTTGCAACCACGACACCACGCAGGACGGTACAGATGGGCCCATCAACATGCCGAATGGGCCGCTCAGGATTGCCATCATGTTCTGTTCACTGATGGGTGTCACATATGCCTTCAACCAGACAATCGTCGGAGACGTGTTTGGAGTCAACCCGGTCAGGATGAACGCCGTAGACACACTGTCCAGCGAGTGCAGCAATGCGGAGGTTCCCTGATGTTTTGGGGTAACATTATATGGGGCCGGCGTACGCCGCTGGTGGTTCTGGAAGGCGCCGTAACGGCTGTACGATTCGTGATTGCCATCCTCCGACCGATAGTGTAACCATATCGGCAGCATATTGGCGAGGCATTCATCTTCATGGACGACAATTAACGCCCCCATCGTGCATATCTTGTGAATGACTTCCTTCAGGGTAACGACATCGCTCGACTGGAGTGGCCAGCATGCTCTCCAGACATGAACCTTATCAAACATGCCTAGGATATATTTTAAACGACTGTTTATGGACGACGTGACCCACCAACCACTCTTAGGGATTTACGCCGAATTGCCGTTGAGGATGGGACAATCTGATGAACTTGTGGATAGTATGCCACGACGAAAACAGGCATGCTTGAATGCAAGAGGATGTGCTGCTGGGTATCTGAGGTAAAGGTGTGTACAGCAGTCCGGACCACCACCTCTGAAAGTCTCACTGTGTCGTGGTACAATGTGCGGTTTTCATGAGCAATAAAAAGGGCGAAGATGATATTTATGTTGATCTCTATTCCAACTTTCTGTACAGGTTCCGGAACTCTAGGAACGAAGGTGATGCAAAACTTTTTTTGATGTGTGTATAATTGGACTATTGTTCAAAGATGTTCAAATGTGTGTGAATTCCTAAGGGACCAGACTGCTGAGGTAATCGGTCCCTAGACTTACACACTACTTAAAATAACTTATGCTAAGAACAACACACACATCCATGCCCGAGGGAGGATTCGAACCTCCGGCGGGAGGGGCCGTGCAATCCTTGACATGGTGCCTCTAACCACGCGGCCACCCAGCGTGGGCTATTTCTCCTACTCACTAGTTTCTCTAAGTGCTCGAAGTGGACAACTCTTTTGAAGTTCCACCCGTCTACAGCTTATAATGCATGAATTAGCTTTTTCTTACTTGTTACCTTGTTCTACAATTATCACCCCATTAACGCATAATCGTGTTCTCTCGAGAATTGTGTAATAGTATTTCCGCAGCTACTTCTTCGTCAGCAAGAGATATTATTAAAAAAGCATGTTACATGAGATATTCATCTGTTTATTAACTGTTTCTGACGCCTTGTCTCATTTCCTCAGTTGTTTTCTGGAAGCAAAGTTCCTATTCAAAGTTGTCCTGGATTTTCCATGACGTTGTCTTGGTAACAGGACAGTTTTTGGTGGTGGATAAGTCTGCTAGAGTGTTCGAGACTGCCAAGTGGTAACACACTCTGACCAGATTCTAAAACTCGGTGTTCCATTCCTGACTGGCTATCCACATTTAGATTTCCCGTGGTTTCTCTCAGTCACTTCAGGCAAATGCTGAAATGGCTATTTTGAAAACGACCTATCTGTTTCTCTTTCTATCCTCCATCATTCCGAGCCTGAACCCTGTCTCTAATGACCTCGTCATTAACGGACAGTTAAATCCTAATAATTCTACCTTCCTTTATTAAGACCAACGGAAACTTTCCTTTCCTGTCAGGAACTTATATAGTGAATCCAAAGCGTTTTTGTTACCGTATTCTCTTGTTTCGCATGCGTCAATAGTTATTTGTATCTCTGTTTGGTGTTCTGTATATTCGTACTCGTCTCACACGCTGTTCGTCAGCTATTGATTTTCCTGACTGCCTTTGCTTTTCAAAGTTTGTAGATCGTTAATTTACATTGCCACAGTATCCCCAGAAGAATTATCGCCCTTTGTGATTTCTACATTTCTATTGTTGTTTTTCTTGCCATCTCATCAATGTATCCCCGGGAGAATTATCGTCCTTTGCGCTTTCTGCATTTCTATTGTTGTTTTTTGTGCCATCTCATCAATGTCAAACTGCCTTTGTTGTTCATCGGAGTTTTAATCGCAGACTTCAAATGGTTCAAATGGCTCTGAGCACTATGGAACTTGACAGCTGAGGTCATCAGACCCCTAGAACTTAGAACTACTTAAACCTAACTAACCTAAGGACATCACACACATCCATGCCCAAGGCAGGATTCGAACCTGCGACCGTAGCGGTCACGCGGTTCCAGACTGAAGAGCCTACAACCGCTCGGTCACTCTGGCCGGCGAATCGCAGACATCGCGAGATCTTTGTTCGCCATTTGACTACCCCTGTTACTGATATTCAGTCTATACTGTTTCGAACTTTCTCTATCATAAGAAAGTATTCAAGGCTATGGGCACTGATGGTAACACCGTCTCCCACTGTTGATGACACCATTTTTCTGCGGACGTTTCTACTAGCTAGGATTAAGTCAATGTTCGAGAGCGAACCGGTTCTACCGTAGCAAGTGAGAGACTTCAGAGATCTGTTGATTACCTCTCTGTCATCGGTTTCTGTGTTGATTCAGTGTTCGAATATTGTTATAATACGATTAGCGCCACTCCCTGCAACAACAGCAGCATTTAATTTTTCCAAATACAATCGTACCTTAAGCGAACACTAGCATTTTATATATATTTGTGCTTATGCACTGTCAAAATTGCTTGCTCTCTTTGTGCTATCGTCACAGTGTGCTTCTCACAGAGTTGAGTGACTTGTATTATATGCATGTTTGTTTTAAAAAATATGATTCATGAAATAGGATCTGGTCCTCTTGTTAAGAATCTGAGCAGTTACTGGCATGGACAACATTTTTCCTGTCTTTTTACAGTGCTCCTGAATATACACAAACAATCTGCATCCCCATCTTCCCTGCAGTTTTCTTAATTTTCATACCGTGTCTTTGAGCTATTTTTAATTAACTTGCGAATGTCTAGTGTGTATCTGTAACACAAAGGCGCTGATAATCGAAACTCGAGAAGTGTAACAAAATTACTGTAAACAAGATTCAGCTCCAACGTTTCGTCACGTCTCTCAGAAACTTTCCTCTGCTGCTCCCAGAGATCTCTTATCTTCTTTGGTAAATTTATTGCTTTTAGATGAGTCTTGTCATTGAATTATGGAGACAGGAAGTTACCGTTTTGCCTTTTGAATAGGCAATTCTCACGCCGCTCCTAAGAGCAATCATAGTCGTCTAGTCTCGCCATTCTGACCGCATCTTCTCGTTAGTTATTCATTTGTGATGGATTGTTGGCTTCTCCTTCGTAAGGTTTGTTATTACTTTCATTTATTCTGCTCGTATCGTCTATGGTTCCTCCTTACGCAGCGTGTGCTGCTACCATGCTCCTTCCTACGCACAAGTCATCGACCTCTGTCGTGCTGTAATTTTAAGATTGTACGAGTATGTTGCTTCTGGCTCATGTAACAGAGAGATGCTCCCAACTTACAAAGGGAACTGCAAGGGAGTTGTTTCTGCGTATACTCCCTTGGGTTTGAGAGAGTTTTCAAAACCGAAAACCCTCCTTTGGTGTTTGAATTTATGTCTCTTCTACGTACGGGTGAAAATTTTTTAATTCTGGCAAGAATATGCGAGCTATTTCTGCGTCGAATTTAATTTTCCAGGGGGGCGGGGGCTTGTATTTACTGCACAAAGAGAATGATTTTCTTCATATGTGTTCCGTCAATGTCTGCTCTTTCACACTTTTGCCCGCATTTCTCTGTAAAGTACCAGTTTAACTCTTCTTTTCATCCTTTATACAATAGCTGTTATCTGTTCTTTCCTCCTTCAACCGTAGTGTCGATAGCTATAATCTGTTCTTTCGATCATTCGTTCTAGAAAACGCAGGTATGTTCGGTTGACTTTCATGCGTTAGGCACATATTTTCTCCCGATTAAAATATGATATACCCATTGGTGGAAATATTTTTCTCCGTAACATTCTTTCAGTGTATATCCGTGTACTCCACAAGTTTAGCAAATCGGTTTGTCTTCTGTGTAGTGTTTCGCGACGTGAATCATATCGTTGATAATACCAAATAGTCTTTTTTTTTGGTGGATCTGTATTCTGTGTAAACACTCTTTGGATTTTCTAACTTTGTCTTCATTGCTGGTCTTGTATCCAGTAAGTGACGAAGATTTAAACGGTTTTCTGGACTTGTTCTGAAGATATGCTTGGTTTCCCTTTCATCTTTGTTGATTAGTCTTGCCAGATTTTGCTTATATAAGGGCTCTATAGTTCGCGTTGAACAAAGAGGATATTCGTCATTTTTAATACCTCCACGAAAGAGGATATTGTTTGCAGTCTCCATAAGTCCGATCGTGGTTTTCTTTTCTTTTGGGTCTATTAATCTACTGAATAGTTGTTTCGTTACTTTTATGTCTTTATCATTGGATGTGATGAATACAGTTGCATGCACTCTACCTGGCTCGTGTATTTTCTATTTTTGTCCGAGTAGCGAATTCTTGCACCCCTGTATTAGAGGTAATTATACTATAAGAATCCACACTGAAGCGCCAAAGAAATTGGTATAGGCATGCGTATTCAAATACAGAGATATGTAAACAGGCAAAATATGGCGCTGGGGTCGGCAACGCCTATATAAGTCAACAAGTGTATGGCGCAGTTGTTAGATCGGTTACCGCTGCTACAGTGGCAGGTTATCAACATTTAAATGAATTTGAACGTCGTGTTACAGTCGGTGCACGAACGGTGGAATGCAGCATCTCGGAGGTAGCGATGAAGTGGTGATTTTCCCGAACGACCATTTCACGAGGATTAGGAATGAGGCAAAACATCAAATCTCCGACATCGCTGCAAGAACGAGACCAAAGACGACTGAAGAGAATCGTTCAACGTGACAAAAGTGCAATACTTCCGCAAATTGCTGCAGATTTCAATGCTGGGCCATCAACAAATGTCAGCGTGCGAACCATTCAACGAAACATTCTCGATATGGACTTTCGGGGCCGAAGGCCCACTCGTCTACTCTTGATGACTGCACGACACAAAGTTTTACGCCTCGCCTGGGCACGTCAACACCGACATTAGACTGCTGATGACTGGAACATGTTGCCTGGTCGGACGAGTCTCGTATCAAATTGTATCGAGCTGATGAACGTTTACGTGTAAAGAGACAACCTCATGAATCCACGGACCCTACGTAACAGCAGGGGACTGCTCAAACTGTTGGAGGCTCTGTAATGGTGTGGGACGTGTGCAGTTGGAGTGACATGGGATCCTTGATACATCTAGATACGACTCTGACAGGTGACACGTACGTTAGCATCCAGTCTCATCACCTGTTTCCATTCATGTCCATTGTGCATTCCGACGGACTTGGCAGTTCCAGCAGAACAATGCGACATCCCACATGCCCTGAATTGTTACAGAATGGCCCCAGGAACACTCTTATGAGTTTAAACACTTCCGCGGGCCACCGAACTCCCCAGACATGAACGTTACTGAGAATATCTGGGATGCCTTGCAACGTGCTGCTGTTCAGAAGAGATCTCCACCCCTTCGTACGGATTTATGGACATCCCTCCAGGGTTCATGGTGTCAGTTCCCTCCAGCACCTCTTCAGACATTAGTCGAGTCCATGTCACGTCGTGTTTCGGCACTTGTGCGTGCTACACTATATTGGGCAGGTGTACCTGTTTCTTTGGCTCTTCAGTTTACGTTCCGTCATTGCTTAATTTAAAGTTTAACCTTTAACTTTCATTTTGAAGCCACAGCTCTGCGCGCAATTAAATAATGCACCATTATGATGCCTTTTATACAGCTCGTGTACTGTGCGTACAAGTAGCTCTGTAACATGGACTGATTGCTGCTGACAGCAACGCATTAGGTCATCAAACGGGCGCTGGATGACGCAGACTCGACTGCTACCTTGCCCGTATCTGCTTCCGGCCGTTCTGAATCATTGCGGCGTTTGTTTACCTGCCTTATGCCTGCCGCTGCTGGGTCACCCAGCTGGCCGCTTGCGTGGCTGTGACGTCGGCTGCAGCCAAACCGGTGCCGCAGCTGCGCGCCCGGCCGCCCGCCCACGAGCAAAAACACTGACTGCACCACACATTAATACGCTCGTATTCGTGCAGGAGTTCCTAACATTGGCAGCACATGTCGCACACGTAGTTTGTTTTCTTTGCAACCAAAACAGATCATTAATCATTCTCTACCTGGATTTCTGACACACCATATGGCAGTTGGTCGTCTGCTCAAAACATCACACACTGCGACCAGCACATAACGAGAAGAAATAAGTACAATGTGCCCCATTCACTGAGCACGGTCGCCGCTTCACCTTAGAACATACAGTTTTTATCTAATATCAGAGACACGAGAAGGTTTCGCAATCGCAGCGCGGACGTGTTTCACTCGCGCGCTGTGGCTCTCTCGAAAGCAAACGACACTCGACCGTATCCTTATACTCACCTGGTGTACAGCAGACGTATCAAACTGATGTGTCAATTTCTGTCAAAATTGCGTTTATACAGGGTGGTCCATTGAGCGTCAAACGAAAAAACTATAAAGAACGAAACTTGTCTAGCTTGAAGGGGGAAACCAGATGGCACTATGGTTGACCCGCTAGATGGCGCTGCCATAGGTCAAACGGATTTCAACTACGTTTTTATAATACGAACCACCATTTTTATTGCATATTCGTGTAGTACATAAAGAAATATGAATGTTTTGGTTCAAATGGCTCTGAGCACTATGGGACTTAACTGCTGTGGTCATCAGTCCCCTAGAACTTAGAACTACTTAAACCTAACTAACCTCAGGACATCACACACATCCATGCCCGAGGCAGGATTCGAACCTGCGACCATAGCAGTCGCGCGGTTCCGGACTGAGCGCCTTAACCGCTAGACCACCGCGGCCGGCATGAATGTTTTAGTTGGACCACTTTTTTCGCTTTGTGATAGATGGCGCTGTAAAAGTCACAAACATACGGCTCATAATTTTAGAAGAACAGTTGGTAATAGGTAGGTTTTTTTAATTAAAATGCAGAACGTAGGTACATTTCAACATTTTATTTCGGTTGTTCCAATATGATACATGTACCTTTGTGAACTTATCATTTCTGAGAACGCATGCTGTTACAGTGTGATTACCTGTAAATACCACATCAGTGCAATAAATGCTCAAAATGACGTCCGTCAACCTCAATGGATTTGGCAATAAGTGTAACGACATTCCTCTCAATAGCGACTAGTTCGCCCTCCGTAATGTTCGCACATGCATTGGCAATGCGCTAACGCATGTTGTCAGGCATAGTCGGTGGATCGCGATAGCAAATATCCTTCAACTTTCCCCACAGAAAGAAATCCGGGGACGTCAGATCCGGTCAACGTGCGGTGCTTCGCCGACCAGCCCACCTGTCATGAAATATGCTATTCAATACCGCTTCAACCGCACGCGAGCTATGTTGGAAGTACATCGCCATTCTGTCATGCAGTGAAACATCTTGTAGTAACATCGGTAGACCATCATGTAGGAAATCAGCATACATTGCACCAATTAGATTGCCATCGATAAAATGGGGGCCAATTATCCTTCCTCCCGTAATTCCGCACCATACATTAACCAGTCAAGGTCGCTGATGTTCCACTTCTCGCAGCGATCGTGGATTTTCCGTTGCCAAATAGTGTATATTATGCAGGTTTACGTTACCACTGTCGCGAAATAGAACGCGTGCAAAAAATCTGCGCCGGCCGCGGTGATCTAGCGGTTCAGGCGCTCAGTCCGGAACCGCGGGACTGCTACGGTCGCAGGTTCGAATCCTGCCTCGGGCATGGATGTGTGTGATGTCCTTAGATTAGTTAGGTTTAAGTAGTTCTAAGTTCTAGGGGACTGATCACCACAGATGTTAAGTCCCATAGTGCTCAGAGCCATTTGAACCATTTTGAAAAAATCTGCCTTCGTCCCGTAATTTCTCTTGTGCCTAGTGGCAGAACTGTACACGACGTTCAAAGTCGTCGCCATGCAATTCCTGGTGCATAGAAATATCGTACGGGTGCAATCGATGTTGATGTAGCGCTCTCAACGCCGACGTTTTTGAGATTCTCGATTCTCGCGCAATTTGTCTGCTACTGATGTGCGGATTAGCCGCGACAGCAGCTGAAACACCTACTTGGGCATCATCATTTGTTGCAGGTCGTGGTTGACGTTTCACATGTGGCTGAACACTTCCTGTTTCCTTAAATAACGTAACTATTCGGCGAACGGTCCAGACACTTGGATGATGTCGTCCAGGATATCGAGCAGCATACATAGTACACGCCCGTTGGGCATTTTAGCCACAATAGCCATACATCAACACGATATCGACCTTTTCCGCAATTGGTAAACAGTCCATTTTAACACGGGTAACGTATCACGAAGCAAATGCCGTCCGCACTGGCGGAATGTTACGTGATACGACGTACTCATACGCTTGTGACTATTACAGCGCCATCTGTCACAGAGCGAAAAAGGGGGTCCAACTAAAACATTCATATTTCTTTACGTACTACACGAATATGTAATAAAAATGGGGGTTCCTATTTTTAAAAAACGCAGTTGATTGCCGTTTGACCTATGGCAGCGCCATCTAGCGGGCCAACCATAACTCCATCTGGTTTTCCCCTTCAAACTAGATGAGTTTCGTTCTTTGTAGTTTTTTCGTTTGATGCTTATTTCGCGAGATATTTGACCCGGTCACTATCAATGGACCACCCTGTATAGCAAAACATTCACATAGCTCGTCTTACATGGCAACAATTTTACCATGAAGCCTAGTTTACACGACTACACTAGATGGCGAAACTCGTTTCGTGAAAATAGTTTCGCGAAACTGGTTTCATATATGACTGTGGACGCACTTCAGTTTCTTCGTTTCGTGATTGCAGGAGTTGTCTCTGAAATTAAACTTTTGACAGGCGCAAGACTAGTTGCCATGTTACTGCTTCTCTGCATCAAATCGTTGCAAAAGAAAAGAAATGAAAGACGTGTTTGTTTTCGTGACTGGATTTAAAAAAGATAGCTCGGTTGCTCATGAACCTTGCTGGGTTCGAACATTATGAATTACCTCGAAGGTAACGGTCTATTGACACACAGTCAGCACCGATTCATCAAATATCGTTCTTGTGGAACACAGCCACCTCTTTATTTGCACGAAGTAATGAGTCCTATCGACAGAGTATTTCAAATTGATTCCATATTTCTAGATTTCCAGAAGTCTTTTGACACCGTTCCTCATAAGGGACTTCTAATCAAGTAGCGTGCCTATGGACTGATTTCAGTTGTGCGATTGGATACCCGATTTCCTCTGAGAGAGGTCACAGTACATAGTAATCGACAGAAAATAATCGAGTAAAACAGAAGTGATATCCCGCATTCCTCAAGGAAATGATAAAGGGCCTCTTCTCTTCCTAATCTACATAAACGAGTTAGGATATAATATGAGCAGCCGTCTAAGGTTGGGTTCAGATGATACTGTCATTTGCCGTTATCGAAGTCATCAGACGATCAAAACCAATTGAAAAGTGACTTACACACGATATCTGAATATCGCAAAAGTGGCAGTTGCATTTCGTTAAGGAAACGTGTGAGGTCATCCACACGAGTACAAAAAGAAATCCGTAAAATTTCGATTACACGTTAAACCACACAAATTTAAAGGAATTACAATTACGAATAACTTAAGTTGGAAGGATCACACAGAGAATGTTGTAGTGGAACAAACCAAAAATAAAGATGCTACAGGTTTGCTAAGGAGACAGCCTACACTATCCTACACTATGCTTGTTCGTCCTCTGCTTGAGTACTGCTGTGCTGTATGGGAGTCTTACCGGATAGGATTGACGGACTACATCGAAAATCTTCAAAGAAAGGCAGCTCGTTTTTTATTATCGCAAGAACAGGGGAGAGAGTATCACAGACATGATAAGCAAGATGGGATGGCGGTATTAAAACAAACCCGTTTTTCGTTGCGGTGAGATCTTTTTACGAAATTTCAGTCACCAACTTTCTCCTCTGAATGTGAAAATATTTTACTGTCGCCAGCCTAAATAGGGAGAAATGATCATCGTAACAAAGTAAATCAGAGCTCTTAAGAAAGATTTAAGTGTTCATTTTTCTCACCCGCTGTTAGAGAGTGGAACGGCCGAGAAACAGTTTGAAGGTGGTTCGAAGTACCGTCTGCCAGACACTTAAGTGTGAACTGCAGAATAGCCATGAAGATGCAGAATGGATGTAGGTGCTGAAAGAAATTGTTGTGGAGGCCCAAAAAAATTTATTTCATTCGTCTGAGATTATGTCCAGAGCTGTTCACCTTTCTTCTTGATAGAGGTAATGATGCACTAAAGCAGTATTGCGTGACCACACTGCGTTTCGAGTCAAGTGGAGATTCGTATTTCTCTCTGCAGTGACTGTTTCGTGTTACAAAATCAACAACTAACAATTTGTTTCATTTGTCTGTGATGCCATCTACATGGAACTCGCAGAATTCATTAAATTAAAGCATAATGCGATTTAATCGTTTATTTGTTATTATTCGAGAGCAGAAATACATACATAAACAATGGCAATACAGAATACCGTTACAACAATTTAATTTAATGTGGCACTGTAATACGGGGTGTTCAAAAAGTCCTTCCGCAGTGCCTTTATGATTGTTAGCCGCTCGTGCCGCATCATTATTCGCCTGCCTGGGTTACTTCCCTTCGAGTGGACTCTCCCTACTTTCCACTGATTCATTTATCTCGGCCAGCATCAGTAGTATCTTTGGTGTGTGTCGTTATGTGTTGACGTGAACGTTTAAGTTTAGTTCCTTTGTTCGTTTGTTTCGTTTTTGTCACTGTTAAAATGCTAACCATTGAAGAACGTGTGTTTTTAGTCCAACAAGTGTTCAAAGCTTGCGGTATATACACAGTTTCAGTTCGTCAAACCTTTAAGTTGGTTTTTCCGGAGATAACATTCCCACATAGCGATACTGTGCGAGATTTGATTCACAAATTTCGAAGTACGGGTTCAGTGACAGATGCACCGAGAAGTGGTCGTCCTAGTGTTTTGTGTGAGGATAAACTACTCGATATTTCCGATAAAATGTCCATGAATCCGAGCATGTCAGCCAGAAAACTCGCCCAGGAAATCGATGTTAGTGTCGGAACGGCCCACACAGCTGTAAGGAAAAAATTAAAACTTTTCCCCTACAAAGTGACAGTCGTGCAAGAACAGAAAAATACTGTTCATGAAAAGAGACTGCATTATTGTCAATGGTTCAAAAATTCCGTCCAATAAAATGGAAGGGACATTCTTAATGAAACGTTTTTCACTGATGAGGCGTGGTTTCATTTATCGGAGTACATGAACTCGCAAAATTCTCATATGTGGCGTACTGAAAATTCATTGTGTGTTCATGGGGAACCACTTCATTCTGTGAAAATAGAAATTTTGATTGCAATTTCTAGATGTCAGATTGTGGGTCCCATATTTTTCAACGAAGCAATAAACGCACAACGATACTGCAGTGATATTCTGTACCCATTCATGGAGAACTTGTGTTAAGTGAAATACTGAACAGTTATTTTCAACAAGATGGTGCAACCGCGCATACAGCTCGCGTTTCAATGTCACTGCTTGCTGTTGTCTTTGATGATCGCATAATTTCACAAGGACTTTGCCCTCCACGATCGCCTGACCTAACTCCACCTGACTTTTTCTTCTGGGGTGCATCGACAGCAACTGTCTACAAAAACCGCCCAAAATCCATCGATGAATTGAAAACTGCAATATCCACTTTCACTACTTCTGTTAGAGAAGAAGTGTTACAGCTTGTGTTTGGAAATATGATTAGACGAATTGAATTGTGTATTCAACAACAGGGGGGACACTTTCAACATTTTATGTGAAAATTTGCAAGTAAAAATGAATATTCAGTAAATTAATAACTTGTATTTCACTGAGTTTCATTTCGGTATATTCACTGCGGCATACGGCACACGTGGCTAACAATCATACGGCACTGCCGAGAGACTGTTTGAACACCCCGTACAAGCTATGATTGTGGCAGTCCTCCACCTCCAGCCAGTGTTTTTTCTGCTGCAACTGTCTCGAGTGCTGACGTTCTTTCTTTTGGACTTCGACCAAGAAACGCTTCCGCTTAGCGGTAATTAGCGACTGAATTTCTCCCATGAGTTCAATGTCGTATTCTTCTGGCGGCTTCTGCATTTCACTCACAATACTCTTGCCAAAGCTGGAAATATCATCATACTCCTCAGGTTGTTGTGTCATTGCCCTTAGAGCACCAACATTTTCAAGGTCATGAAAAGGATCTTTGCTACTCTTTCTCTTCTTACTCTGTTTTGACGCTAACTGTGAATTTCTGCTGCACGCTGTGACTAATTCTGCTTGCTGTGGGTGACTGGTTTACTTACTATGTTCCCCGGTGCCAGCAGAGTTACTTCTGCTTTATCATTGATCTGCAGCATGCCTGATTTGAATTTGGTATCATTATAATTAATTATAATGCCTCGACAAGTAATCCCCATTCCTTTTTTATAGGCCCCTCACACTGTGGACGAACGGAAGGTTAAAATGAATAGCTTTAAGATTCGATGTAATTTCCAATGCTTTGGAGCAGTAGATGGAAAATACGTTGTGATTAAATGTCCACCAAAAAGTGTGCCAATATTCCATATTACAAAGAGCACATTTAGCGTTAGATGCATATTGAATAACGAATTCAACTTATTAATTTGTGTAACTTTTCCTTCTGTACAGAATCTTCCTTAAAATAGAATCTAACATCTCTAATCAAAGGATTTTTGTGGTTTTTCCGACAGCAAGTTGTTTTGCTTGCATATATTATTCTTAATTCGTTTGTGTACGTATTCTTAATTAAATGAATTTTGCTCTGCGGTGTATATATTGTTAACTCGTCCATGTTTAGATCGCGTAGGAGGCCTCAAGCACAGCATCACGTCGCTGCTTGTTTTTACAATCCACATCGTTAAAATCCCACGAACACTTACACTAACATAGATGTCCTAAAAGCAAACAATTAGCTTCTTTCCCCACCTCACACTTAAGTTTGTTTATACGCTACCATCACGACACCTAACTTCGAAGCTCATGCAACTACTAATTTCGTGTTGCCAAATTTAACAAGCCGAAACTGTTTTGTTACGTCAGTGACTTGGGCAACCGTGCGTCATGCATTCACAGACAGTGGCCGGTAACGCAGTTTCTAAACTTGGTTTCGGAACCTAGTGCCATCGTGTACACTTACCGTAAGGCACCCCTGTATTCAGCCGGGTGCTCTCAATTTCAACCATATTCCCTATCAGGTTGCAAACCAGCTACCATATGTTTCAAACCCAGAGATTAACTTGTTTGTAATAGCTAAAAGCAGCAGTGCTCAGTGGGAAGGGAATAATAATATCCATTGATGTATTCAAACTTGGCAACGGATTTTCCCTGAAAATATTCATATATTTTCCAAAATATGTGTGACGAATTCGGTTGATAATTCTCTCAGTATCTGCGCTACCCATGTGCAACTTTTCCCTGTGTGTGTGGGGAGAGGGGGGGGGGGAGGGGGAGTGGAGATCAAAGTTTCATAATTTATTTTGTTTGCACATGGGTCCAGAGGCTTGATATATCTTGCAAATGGAAACACAGTCCGTTAAGGATTGTATAGTTTCCATTTTATTTGCTATTAGTCAGTTTCGAGTTTTACTGATCACCAAGCAACATTCAATTAACACATTACTGAGTATGCATGTGAACACATCACGAGAGTATGTTTGATATTGGCGCATGTAGTGGTGTAGATTCTAAGTGCTCATGTTAGTGTTCATAAGTGTGGGTTGGTGGACTGATCTGCATGATAAACGCTTTGCGAAATATTGCATTCATGTTATCTAAGAAATTGCTAAGAAATTATTAATAATTCGAAATTAGCCAGAAGCAAATAATCTGAAAATTGAACAGTTCATAGAGGACAATGTTTTCATTTGAAAAATGCGCATAATTATATCGCTAGCCGACGCCTGGTTCTAGCAGCACCTCTCTTCGTTGTACACGGAGCCGGGTCCTAGGTTGAGTGTGTCTGGTTTCCCATACCGAGAAAAATGTTGCAACGCTACCAGTCTTCGTTCTCTCGGTGCTACCAGCGCTGTTTTCAACAGGCAGAGACATCTCTAGTTGGGTGCAGCATCGCTATCTATCACGAGACTTATTTGTAATATTAGCATACGGTAATTTACCGAAAGATTATGACGTAATCTTGTGGTACCGTCCACTGTATATTTCATAAGAGATATGATAGATTCTCTGGTATGAAATTTGCAATGAACTGGAACTAGACGAGTCGAACTGTATTTTATAATTACTGTCACAAGTACGGGTTACAGGTCTTTGGAATCATCTGAAAACGAAGTAAAAGTGAATAATGACCTCAGGGTTTTATTTTAACGTCACATCATAAGGGTGAGGGGACGGAAAAGTGGAGGATGGGAGCGTATTTTCATAATAATAGAGCGAAAGTGACCTCCAATTTTAGCGACAGACAAAAGTAACTTAAATAAACGTTTTTGGTGGTGAAAGGACTCGTAACATGGATTTAGTACTCTGTGGATAGGTGGACGTATGAAGGAGATTCGACAGTCAACTTCGATATTTTGAATTTAATCTCACTGTTTTTTGCTTTATAACGTGAGATTTTGGTACGAGTCTCAGTGATAAACCAAGCTCACCAGACACAACATTAGCTACTCTCTCAGAAGAGCACACTGGTCTGTTTGGCGCACTGTGGATGGAACAGGCTGTCCAACGTGTCGACAAGGAATGGTGTGCCACTCGCAACCATGTAACACGACATAACAACAGAGATAGTAACAAAATCAAAGGGTTAGGGGCTGGCGACGAGTATCACAAGTTGTCAATAGCAATCGTTTTTAAACTGTTCGAACTGGTGCTGTCAGTTAATCCAGATTCGGGTCAACTAGTTTGCGAGCGAACATTGCGAAGGGAAATGTATGCAGTGGACATTTGGAGCGGGTGCCTTGCAAAAGGACATCAGCTCACAGCAGCACATAAAGCTGGACGTCTTCCGTAAGGTGACCAACACAGAATGCAGCGACGGTCTAATTAGACGTTTAAACCACAGTGTGCGGATGCCTCATTCAGGTGGCCCGCTGATGACTTGAGCCCATTTGTTCAAATTGTCGCGAACATGAACCTTCCTTTCGTCTATATCTTGATGGTGAGTATACTGTGGAGACTCCCGTCTTTCAAGATGACGACAGCAGTATTCACAGGGGTGCCTGCATACGTTCCTGTATTGAAGAACACTCAGGCGTCCTATCGCACCTCAACTGATCCTTTAAATCAGCCGATCTTAACCCCATAGCAATTGTGTGTGACAATATGGAACATTGGATGAGATACTGCAATCAACATTCCTACTATTTTGTAGCTTTAAGAGATCTAATCATCAATGAGTGGCTTCATCTGTATGTGAAGAAGTGCCGCAACACATCATGGCATAGACTCGACTAATGTCTGAAGTAGTGCTGGAGGGAATTGACACCATGAATACTGCAGGGCTGTCCATATATGCGTAAGAGCGTGAGGGGATGGAGATCTCTTCTGAACAGGACGTTCAGATATGCTCAATAATATTCATGTCTGTGGAGTTCGGTGGCCAGTGGAAGTGTTTAAACTCAGGAGAGTGTTCCTGGAACCACTCTGTAGCAATTATGAACGGGTGGGGTATCCAATTGTCGTGGTTGGATTTCCCAAGTCCGTCGGAATGCACAATGGACGTGAATGGACGCAGGTGATCAGACAGGATGCTTACTTACGTGTCACCTGTCAGAGCCGTAGCTAGACGTATCAGAGGTCCCATATTACACCAACTGCACCCACTCCACACCTTTACAGAGCCTCCACCAGCTTCAACAGTCCCCTGATGACATTTTGAGTCCATGGATTTATGAGGTTGTCTCCAGACCCGTCCACTTCCATCCACTCGACACGATTTGAAACGAGAATCGTCCGTCCAGGCAACACGTTTTGAGTCACACAACAGTCCAATGTCGGTGTTAACGAGCCCAGGCGAGGTGTAAAGCTTTGTGCTATGCAGTCATCTAGGTTACACCAGTGGGTCTTCGGCTCCGAAATTTCATATCGAAGATGTTTCATTGAATGGTTCGCATGCTGACACTTGTTGATGGCCCAGCATTGAAATCTTCAGCAATTTGTAGAAGGGTTGCACTTCTGTCAGAATGAACGATTCTTGTCACTCCCATTCTTGCAAGACCTTTTTCCGACCACAGCGATATCGGAGATTTGATGTTTTACCGGATCCCTGATATTCACGGTGTAAGGTGGCAGATTGAATGAATGTCAATTTCGCACCTCACATGAGAGATTTTATACGTCGTAACAAGAAGATGAATATGTCCCCTGACATACTTCGTCGATAGTGAGCAGATTTACCTATTAAAAAGCACAGTATGCAAAGCAAAAGGATGACAGTTCGATGGTATTAACACATCAAACCCAAATCCTGCATGTCAATGAGCAAGACGTGAAAAATGCTCCTGAAGGAAACGTTTTAGTTTGGGGGCAGACGTAAGTTGCACCGTCACAGCCTGAGTACAACAGTATGCTTTCAAAAAGGAGTTGAGCACCCATGGCGACAGGGACAACGAACACGCAGGGCGACACATCCAGTAGAGCAGGTAGCAGGCCAGCACTGCGTGCAGTGGAGAAATGCTTTAGAAAACTGCGGAGGGGAATTTCCAGATGGATATAAACAGTCCAGAGACACAGTTGATCACGTGAAATGCTCGTGGTACACTCGTGATGTATGTGTGTAACTTTTAGGCGTCTGGAGAGGGCACAAAATGTCTGATTGGCTGAAATGAACTAGGAAGGAGTAAAGTGCCGAAATTTCGATGCAGTTTGAAGGTAGGCTCTTTGCGATTGGCAGAGGTAGCTTCCACAAGATGTAAGGTACACTCCTATTGGTTGTAAAAAGCCATGACGTGAAGCACGAAAGGACCCAGGTGGGAGACAGTTTGCTACGACAGACACAAAACCGAAAACTTCCAGGACTCTCCTCTGAACCAGCTTCAAGTGCAGAACAGGGTGCATCACGCTCTGTACGATGCCAAAGGAGGAATATTGTGTGAACACTGCGTTCACTTCGGCTGACATTCAGCTGGATTTAGCTGAAGAGTCGTTGAGCTGCGGCAGTGGAGAAACGAAACAGCCACGTAGCTAACTGATATTGCAAGAACTGAGAGGGCATTGTAATATGCACGCTGCTCCTTCTGTGCACGTGTATAGCGCCATATCTTTGGACTAGGGATGAGCGCATGTTTCGTCGCCTAACGAGAAAGATAGGTCCGTTTCTGCTGATAAAATCAGCAAAGATTTTGATTAGCCTTTATAGGATTTTCAGAGGGCGACAGCAGTCATGGAGCTGACTGTTCATGGCAGCTAAGGTAATACCGCTAGCAGAGGCGTAAACTTCTTGATTCACCAGCTTGCGTCCACTGTGAACTCGACCAACCTTGAGTAATGTTTTACTCAGCTTGTCACCAAAACTAACCATCCTCTGTAGACGTGATTGTCATCCTAAATAGTACCGAACTTAGAACTAGAATTGGGTGATCTATCGTAATATTGGCCCACTTCACGGTGTAGTAGTAAGAATAATTTTGTAGAGAAGCTTCTTGGTAAAATTTGATATTGTTCTGTTCAGTGCTATTTCGATCAAACGGGATGTAATGCGTTATATTGACAACTGTCGTAACATTGTCATGTTACAACCTATGCAAATTCGTGTACTTCTTTGACAATAATCATGAATAAAAAACAATTTGTGTACAGCTAAACGCAGATGTACTCTGTCATAGAATAAGGGTCCACTTCCAACCGCCGGCCGTTGTGGCCGAGCGGTTCAGGGGGTTCAGTCTGGAACCGCGCGACCGCTACTGTCGCAGGTTCGAATCCTGCCTCGGGCATGGATGTGTGTGATGTGCTTAGGTGAGTTAGGTTTAAGTAGTTCTAAGTTCTAGGGGACTGATGATCTCAGATATTAAGTCCCATAGTGCTCAGAGCCACTTGAACCATTTGAACTTCCAACCCCAGTCATTTATTCTATAGACGCTTACGCGCTCGCACTGCTGATGTCGGACTAACGTGAAAAGGAGTGGAGTGTCAGAACGGTATAGTCGAGTAATGGTCGTACGGGAAAATCCCAACTTCCTCGCTACTTCAGAGATACTGTGTGCCACCGCTCGTGCGGCGACCATAACACCACGTCAAACTCACTCAAATCTTGATAACCGGCCATTGTAGCAGCAGTAACCGATCTAACAACTGCGCCAGACACAGGTGTTGCCGACCGCAGCGCCGTGTTCTGACTGTTTACGTACCTCTGTATTTGAATACGCATGCTTGTACCAGTTTCTTTGGCGCTTCAGTGTAGTTGTAGACTCTCTTCCTTACTGAATTGAGGCAATTATAAACTTGGTGATGACTATTTTTTGTGTTTTCTTGTCTGGTGTGGTTATGGTTGGTCTCACAATATATTACAGTGAAAAACAGCATTCGAAATTCAAAGTCTTCTGTTCTTGTGGCAAGTTGAATAATGTACCACATGGAAGTTTATGCCACTCTTCGAGGAAACAAACATAATCAATGTGAGAGATACTTGACCAGCTGCGTATTCTTCAGCGGAAGATTTTAAAGGAAGAAAGGAAGACAACGAGGAAGGATGGAAGGATGCGGCAGGAAAAAGGTCTTGTCCTTTTAAAAGGAATCATTCAGAAATCTGCCTTAAGCGATTTAGAGGAATCAAGGAAAACGTTGTCGTCCAGAATACGCATCCAGTGTGTTAATCACTACGCCACATCGTTCGGATGTGGAAGATTACAGTGAAACCAGTGCTATTTTGGTAGTAAAACAAGTCATAGAGCAGCTTAAGTAACAAAGCTGACTCTTGTATCTTTTCCATCCATCAAATTAACCACAGTCTATTTATATAACTTTATTTGTACTTGCATATATAGCAATTTGTTCTGTGATGCAATGTTTGGCGGTCGCTAAACGTGTCTTATACCGGTGGTATGTTTCATGAAGCTCGTACTGCAAATGTGTTTTTGTTGGATTATTTAAAAACAATGGAATGATGAAAAGAAGTAAATTAATATGAAATAGCGGAAATTAACATTTTAAAAGAAATATAACAGCATGATAGGACATTTGTTTTAATTGTAATAGGGAGTTGACTTATTTCCACGAACGTGCAATCGTTTATATAGCCACTTTTTTATATCACAAACCTTACTCTGAGCACAGATTATAAGCTCCTACAATATTTTTCTCTGATTTAGTTTTGTTCTTCGAACAAAGGAAATATCATCCCACAAAGTAATGTACATGAGATACACGAATTTGGTGAATATTTCTTTCAAATTACTCAGCGACCAGCATGATCGAGGTTTCCATCAATGTCTCTCTCTTCAAACCTGTCTTTTTTTCAGTTACCTGCACCCCTATATCAGTTCATTAACTGTAAATTCTTTGACCTTTACAGCCGACTGATTTCTGGTCCAAGAGCACAGCTAAAAATTTCTCAGCTAAAGGCAGTTCTGTTAGCATACCAGAACTGATGAAGAAGATAAAACCTTTTTATTGATTCAGTGCCAAATGTTGAATTTGTATACACAGTCATCTATTGTCACTAAGCAAACTTGCAATTTCGTTCTGTAGGACAGAGTCTTATGCCGGCCGCGGTGGTCTCGCGGTTCTCGGCGCGCAGTCCGGAACCGTGCGACTGCTACGGTCGCAGGTTCGAATCCTGCCTCGGGCATGGATGTGTGTGATGTCCTTAGGTTAGTTAGGTTTAAGTAGTTCTAAGTTCTAGGGGACTGATAACCACAGCAGTTGAGTCCCATAGTGCTCAGAGCCATTTGAACCATTTTTTGAACAGAGTCTTACATTTAGGATTATCGTTGTTTTCCTACATCGCTTAATGCTGGGATTTTTCCTTTCACACAGTCGATTTCCTTCTCTATCCTTCCCCAATCCGAGTTTGCGCTCCACCTCTAATATTTTCATCGTTTTCAGCACGTTAAATCCAAAGGTTCCTTCCCTGCTTCGTTTATTTTGAGAGTCATTGTTTTTGTGCTACATACTGTAGACTTTATCAGAAAGTTCAAATTTTTCCTGCCGTGGTATGAAGAGGATGATGAAATGCAGTTCATGTTCTTATCACAAAATATGCTGGATCTCACCTTCATCATAAATATGTTTTCGAGAGTCAATTGAGACTTCATAAATTATGTATCCTACAGGAATTGCGTGGCTAGTGTTTTCATATCAGATGCCCTTTACCACTGCTCAAGTAAATGGTCTTACAAAACCTAAGGTACGACGAACTAAAAAGTGGAACAATACGCCCTAGTAAGGTGGTCATAATGTCCTGAATCACTCATACGAGTGTTAAAACAAAGAGCGGCAGGCACTTATGAAGCTCGTCAAAAGCAGCAGAAAAGGGCTTCGCTGCCTTCTACGTCACAGCGGTGTTCGCGCTATCTAAGCGATGCACGTGTGCGCTTTAACCTCCGCTCCACCTCTACTTTTTCGCTCTGGAACATCGCCTACCACCACTTGTTACACGAAGGTGATGCAAACTTCTGACAGGATTGCACCAATCAATAATACAGCCGTCAACCAACATGGTATTTTCTGAGAAATACAGGGTCCTCCCGTTCTTGTGGTAACTTGTTATTTCAAACATGGGTAACTGTTGCTTCCTTATTACTCGACCATGCTGATTCCTGTTTTTGTCATCAGCCTTGATTGCAATAAAGAGTCTGCCAAGTCTTTCGGCGAACGCTGAATGTTTGGTAAATGTGGTCGTGGTTCTGTGTTACATGTTACTATACTCAGAGTCTGTTAGTGTAAATCAGAATGTTTGACAAACTGTCTTGGAAACAATTATCTATGGCTGCTCTGGGATATTTCTATTGCACCTGCATCCACTAAGTAACTTTTAGGATGTTTATTTAGGTACTTTTACGCAGGAGACAAATGAAATTGTAATAACTCAACATTAGGCATAAAAATTTTAAAAGTTTAAGATTATTCACTGAAACAGAACGACGTAATATTTTTATAAAGGAGGGAAGGCAGAAGTAATTTGTTGGAGATGACTGTTTTATGTGGAAAGTCTAACAGTTTTGGACATCCTGAGTCAAACGGTCTTCTTTCAAGGATGGAGACCCTTTTACAGATAAAATGGAAAAATTAACACGTGAAGGCTTCGAAATAACTATCGAAACTGTTTCTTCGGCCATCGGGGTTATTTGCGGAGCTACATCAGGTACCACCTGACAGCTACTCTTCTGGAAAACATCGAGTGGCAGTAACTCTCATCAGTCTAGAGAAGAGAATTGGAGAAAAATCTGTAATATAAAATTGCTTCTTATCTACTATGCATTCCCATCCTCTCACACACATAGAGAAAAGGAGACGACAAAGTTTACCGCTAAGGAGATTAGCTCTGTGTTCTAAGTGTGGTATAAAGTTACCTCCACACTTACTTCCACAGACTCTGAGTAATAGTATCCATGTACTGATTTTCAATAGCTGTTGGGTGCGGGAAGAATAATAACAGTTACAAAACGTGTACTACTGTCAGAAAACATCGAACACGATGTTTTGCCAACGTGCTCACTTTAACAGTGGTAGTGTTACGATTGGAAATAGCAAGGCTGTATTACTCATGTCTGGCACAAGGAAAGCATATTCCTTTTCCTGAAACCAAAATATCCACACAGCATTTGGCACTTTCTCGAAAGGGAAATTAATTTCTACTATACGTTCAGTCTTCTTATGTATAAGAGGCAGTCAAATGAAAACGAGGCAGATGGAAAACAAGTAAACTGTTTATTATTTCAGAAATAATCGGCATAACTGTTAATATATTTATCCCACTGTAAGAAAAGACGGTCAATGCTTTCACGGAAAAATGTTTGCGGCTGTCTACGGAACCATGATTGTGCCCAGGCGTGCACCGTCCGAAGCAAACCGACGGCCTTAAATGTCTTTCTTCAGGGATCCAGAAATATGGAAATCGCTTTGGGAGAGATCGGGACTGTATGGAGGATGTGTAAGGGCTTCCCAGCGAAACTTCTACACCGGAGTCTGAGCAACCTAGGCAACACGTGAGTCTGCTCACATACGATTTCCATATTTTTGAAGCCTTGAAGAAAGACATTCACTATCGTCGATTTGCTTCGGTAAATATCTTTCCGTGAAGGCACTGACCGTCTCGACTCAAAATTATGGTGATTACTTTTGAAATAATAAACAGGTTACCTGCTTTTTCCATCTCTCTCGTTTTCTCTCGACTGCCCCTTATGCTTCGACTGGCGTTAAATGTTTTGATCCGGCTGTATATAATTACATAAACTGACGGGAATAGAGAGTTTTATATCATCAACACCTTGACCGAACTCTACCAAACTGATGCTCAAAATTTTCAAGTCTGTGGGATATGTGCATTAAAAAAAATCATGATTCTGAGGGTTTATTTTCAGTACAGAAGAAAACCATTTCTGCAGATGAAGAAAGGCGTGAGAATGTGATGACTACTGGGTGTGGCTAAGATTAGTGCAACTTTTCAGTTGTAGATCGCAACACAATATGCCCAGATGATGTACACCATATCACTATCTTCAGGGCTTTGAGAAACGTTGAATCATTGACTGGAGGGACGTGGGCCCATCATACCGACAGACCGCACAGACAGCTAGCTGTAGTGTAATGACTGGAGAAAAAGCGAGGTCGAGATGGGCTCGGGACAACAGCGTGCCAGAAAAATTAGGCACTTGTCCTTCCACAAGGACTACACAACGAGCAAATCAATGGATTGTCAACTGTCCCTGACAAATGGACGAGTGACAATAGCCGAAATCTGGGCAGAGGTTACCAGCAGTGTGTTCCCACGAGTTCGGGAACATTACTGGGAGCTGGGTTTAGATCTCAGCTTTCTATGGGACGTTTACCACTGGTAGAGACTTCCACTGTGTAGGGCCAGTGTGAATTGGAACAATGAGTGGCACCAGTGAAACTTTTTGGAGACGTTCATCCCATAATAGGCATAAAATAGTTACATTTTCATTTAATTATCAACATCAGTATGAGATGTGGCTCCAACGAAGCAACGAGTCTCGCTTCTGTCTGCGGCAGCCAGATTGACGGCAATGTGTCCGTAGAAAAATTGATGATTGGCCACAGAACACAAAGATTCGTGACATCCATACTTCTCCAACGTCTGTAATAATCGTGTGGGGAGAAACTGAATATGAAAACATGACTAATTTGGTAATTGGTGTATGGATGCTGAATTGTCACTGTTATGTGGCAAACATGGTAAACTCTGTTGTCATCAGCGCTGTCACCACCATGCCAAATGGAATATTCCAGCAGGATAATGCAAGATCTCATACTACAGTTCACAGCATTCTTGACTGGTCTGCCCGGTTCCATGATTTGTCATCCATGGCCATGGGTAGGCGTATACGAGTGTTTTCATATGCCAGCCTCCATTCAACAACCGTCATGAAATGGCACAGCATGTGCTTCACACATGTCAAGAAATTTCTCATGATGACATTCACAATGAATATAAGAGTGTATTCTTGTCCACTGGAGCCACAACTTATACTGATGCTGATAATTAAATGAAAATTTAATTATTTTATACCCATTTTGAGACGAACATCTCCTAAAAGTTTGACTGATGCTTCACGGTGCAACACTTTTCATTTCCGTCAGTGTAATACACTGAAACGCCAAACAAACTGGTATAGGCATGCGTATCCAAATACAGAGATATGTTAACAAGCAGAATACGGCACTGCGTACGGAACTGCGGTCGATACCGCCCTATATAAGACAAGAAGTGTCTGGCGTATTTGTTAGATCGGTTACTGCTACTGCAATAGCAGGTTATCAAGATTTAAATGAGATTGAACGTGGTGTTATAGTCGGCACACGAGCGGTGGGACATAGCATCTCCGACGTAGCAATGAAGAGGGGATATTCCCATAGGACCATTTCACGAATGTACCGTGTATATCAGGACTTTGGTAAAACATCAAATCTCCGACATCACTGCGGCCGAAAAAGGATCCTGCAAGAACAGGACCAATGACGACTGAAGAGAATAGTTCAACATAGCAGAAGTGCAGCCCTTTCGCAAATTGCTGCAGATTTCAGTGCGAGGCCGTCAACAAGTGTCAGCGTTTCAACGAAACATCATCGATATGGCCTTTCGGAGGCGCACTCGGGTGTCGGACTACACGACACAAAGCTTGACGCCGCGCCTGGGCCCGTCAAAACCGACATTGGACTGTTGATGACAGGAAACATACAGCCTGGACGGTCGAGTCTCGTTTCAAATTCTATCTAGCAGATGGGCGTGTACTGTTGTGGAGACAAACTCATGAATCCATGGACCCTGCACGTCAGCAGAAGACTGTTCAGGTTGGTAGAGGCTCTGTAATGGTTGCGAAGCGTGCAGTTTGAGTGATATGGGACCCATGATACGTCAAAATGCGACGCTGACAGGAAACACGTACGTAAGCATCCTGTCTGATTATCTCCGTCCATTGATATCCGTTGTGCATTCCGACGGACTTGGGCAGTTCTAGCAGGACAATACGACACGCCACATATCCATAATTGCTACAGAGTGGCTCCAGGAACACTCTTCTGAGCTTAAACACTTCCGCTGACCACCATATTCCCCAGACATGAACATCATTGAGCATATCTGGTATGCCTTGCTACCTGCTGTTCAGAAAAGATCTCCATCCCCTCGTACTCTTACGGATTTGTGGACAGCTCTGTAGGATTTATGGTGTCAATTCCTTCCAGAAATACTTCAGACATTAGTCGCGTCCATGCCATGTCGTGTTGTGGCGCTCTGCGTGCTCGCGGGGGCCCTACACGATATTAGGCAGGTGTACCAGTATCTTTGGCTCTTCAGTGTAGGAACCAGAAATTACAGTAAACCTTTACAGTCACTTTCTTGCTACTTAATTATAACTGAAATAACTTTCAAGATAGTGAATTATCAGCTTCAGACCAGAAGACGACAACGACTTGGAAACTTATGTCTTTGTATTCATTTGTAGACAAGATTGCTGGCACGCTTTGCATATTGGACTATGGCATAATTTCCTGGAAAATCCTGTGGGTAATTTAAAAATGCTTTTGTTCTACGGAAGCGTATAGTACCAATTTTATGAAAAGTTTTACAGAAGCCTCCGCAGAGATTTCTCGGTTCTTAACATCAGGTTCCGAAACATTCACTATCTAAACAATTTAAGATGATCGAGGGTAACAATAAGAGAGAATTTAGATGGAACTGTGAAATTCACAACC
Organism: Schistocerca gregaria; assembly: GCF_023897955.1. Taxonomy (NCBI): domain Eukaryota; kingdom Metazoa; phylum Arthropoda; class Insecta; order Orthoptera; family Acrididae; genus Schistocerca; species Schistocerca gregaria. The sequence goes on from NC_064931.1 coordinate 728,643,248, forward strand.
GCAATTTCCACATAGACTATGCATCCCTGTCTGTTGTTCAGAATGAAGCTTCATATCGTGGCACAACAAGCTTTGACAAGTTGTCGGCAGGCAACATACTGAAAATTGTTAAGTCCCAGACAAACTAAAATAGTACATTACTACCACTGCTTCTATAATTTATGGAAATATTTGGACTCTGGAATGGATTGTAGTTATCAATACTTTTCGTATTAAATAGGCTTATTTTTCAATCTATAGACAAGCGAAAGATTTCTCTGAAATCATTGAAGCTATATTAATACTTAGTATGAAGTTGTCGATAAAAACAGTAGCTGAATTATGTAAGAGGAAGAATGGTTAAACTTAGTACGTCCCATGAGCTAACTGCAATACGATTGTGCACTGTCGAGCTTGTAGCATAACTGCGTGGACATCAGCGCAAGATGAGACCAGCGGGACTTTCAGTAAATTATCGAGTCTGAGAATACTGTACCTCTACATCTTGCTGACCTACCACAACCCTACAGGAAGACGGAAAATGAGAGCCGGATTTCGGTCTCCTTGCTGTTCCACGCTGTGAGACAGTGGCAAATCCCCCGAGTACGTTAGATATCGCGACAGCGAATATCGTGGAGAGCGAAAGCTGGTGGGCGTCGGAACGACTGAATTGTTCGTTGAACTTCGCCAGCGGTCGTCGCGCACCGCGATCGATCCTGCACGTCGGCTGCAGTCTGCAGAAATCCTATGAACTGCCTAAAGGGGCTGTCCCACGCCGGCAGGCTCGTGCAAAACGCGACTGGCGCCGTTTGTCATTCTCTGCTCAAACAAAGCCAGTCAAATGACGCATTTTTATTATTATTTTGAGATGAGGGAAGGCTGCCCTGTCGTAGTTCGTATTTCACATGGAAACTGAAATATCTCCTGCAGTAAAGCGTTCGGGTGTTCTAAGTAACCTTCACATAGCTAGAACATTTCTTCAGAAAGCATGCTGCGACACTGTTAAATTGGTTCAAATGATTCTGAGCACTGTGGGACTTAACTTCTGAGGTCATCAGTCCCCTGAAACGTAGAACTACTTAAACCTAACTGACCTAATGACATCACACACATCCATGCCAGAGGCAGGATTCGAACCTGCGGCCGTAGTGGTCTCGCGGTTCCAGACGGTAGCGCCTAGAGCAGCTCGGCCACCCCGGCCGGCGCGACAGTGTCACTTCATTCACAAGATAAGACCGCTGGAAGTTAACTGCAATCACCAACCACATCTGATTAAAAGTCTGGAAATGCTGTTGATTTTGAGGAATAGCGTCAAGGTAATGTCGTTCTACTATGCGCGATCAAGTTCTCTTTAATGAGCTATTTCTGATGGTATAATCTGAGAATTTTCAGTAGTTTATGTGTAGAGATTTTTTATAGCAACATATAATTGCGAATGTGCCAGAGACAAGTGTTATTGACGCATTGAGGTTATTGACGCTGAAACGTCCCCTTAGAAAAATTATACACGACTGTCCTTAAACTGACACACAATATTTTTAGCGCAACGCAGTCTGACTTTCAAAACTCCCTACAAGAGAATGGCCCTGACTAACATTAACCTATACGTTTCACAAATCACTTACCTCACAAAAATCTTCGTTACTCAAGCTACTGCAATACAGCGAGCACCACTACTGCCAGCTAAATAAAAGATTCAAACTACTGAAGGCACTAACTACTGATAGGCACAGTTAGCAAATGAAAGATTTTAATACAGAACAAACAATATATTTACCTTAATAGTCATAATATATATATATATATCAGTTCATGACACCAATTCTTACAAATTTGAAAACTCCGCCATCTCTCTCCCCACGTCCACCACTGCTGGCGGCTCACCTCCAACTGCGCAATGCTACGCGCTGTTCACATTCAGCTGCCCATCACTACAATGACGAGTATTACAACAATGCCAGCCAGCCACTGACTGTACACAGCACAGCCAGTGATTTTTCATTCAGAGCGCTATGTGGCGTTACCAATAAAAAAAACCTAAACAGCCTACTTACAACGCACTTTTTATACATTAATGAGTTGGTGGATGTTGTTAGCTGCATTCTTAGACTTTGCGCAGATGATGTGCGTGTCTTTCAAGAAGTGTAAGCTAATAACAATTGTAGAAAATCACGATCAGGCACTGAGAAAACATCACATTGGTGCGAAGACTGGCAATGATCTCTTGGTGCGGGGAAATTTAAAGTTTTGCAGTTCACGAAATGTGACAAGCTGTAACTGCTGAAACGCGAGTGATAATTCACAGCTCGACTTGGTAATGCCATGCAAACAGCCGGGTGTAACAGTGCATAGGGTTATAAAGAACAACTTTCACATAAAATTAGTCGCATATAAAACAATTGACAGGATTTGATTTATTGAAAGGATAAGGGGAGAATGCAGTTCGTCGTTAAAAGAAATCGCTTAAAAATATTGTAAGGCGTAACTGAAACATTTCTGCACAGTGTCGGTTCCGTGAAAGGTGTTACTAACATGGGGCATCGCCCATATGTAAGCACACCGGACATAAAATTATTCAAAACCGGAAAACATGACTATGATGCCGCGCAACACCGCCGGTAGCTTGAATAATGGCCTCAGTGCTCTGAGGAAGAGTCTGTGACTTTCTTCAGGTATGACATATCCAGTTGAAGCCGCCTATTGATAGATGCTTTGAGCACCAAATTGCCAGGACATTTATTATTATCTACTTTTGAATACATTGTGGGAGTGAACGGTGATCAATGTGTTACAAATATTTACTATCAAAAACAGTCTTGATCGCAATTTATTTATTACCGTCACCGTGATAAATAAATTGTGATCAAGACTGTTTTTGATAGTAAAAATTTATTATTATATTTCACCCGTTGTTCCACATAGCCCCAGACGTTTTCTACGGGATTAAGATAAAGTGACTTAGCGGAGAAGTCGAGATGCGGTAGGATGGCTGCACCTTCGTCAAACCAGGAACGTATGCGTGTAGTCCTGTGAACACAGTTGTTATCATCTTATTAGACTGAAGCATCTACAGCATTTACGTAGACTTACAGGAAAGCCCAACACTTGATCCCTGAGAATGTTGAAACAAACATTCCGGTTCATATTCACGGTAACTTGAATTAGTGCGTGCAAGTCATGGTAGGAGGAACACACCCAGAACGTCATAGAATCCCGTTAACACAGCAATTAATCGCAAAATTTCATTCATTCTTTGGTCGGGTGCACATCAAAATACACTCCTGGAAATGGAAAAAAGAACACATTGACACCGGTGTGTCAGACCCACCATACTTGCTCCGGATACTGCGAGAGGGCTGTACAAGCAATGATCACACACACCAGGAACCGCGGTGTTGGCCGTCGAATATCGCTAGCTGCGCAGCATTTGTGCACCGCCGCCGTCAGTGTCAGCCAGTTTGCCGTGGCATACGGAGCTCCATCGCAGTCTTTAACACTGGTAGCATGCCGCGACAGCGTGGACGTGAACCGTATGTGCAGTTGACGGACTTTGAGCGAGGGCGTATAGTGGGCATGCGGGAGGCCGGGTGGACGTACCGCCGAATTGCTCAACACGTGGGGCGTGAGGTCTCCACAGTACATCGATGTTGTCGCCAGTGGTCGGCGGAAGGTGCACGCGCCCGTCGACCTGGGACCGGACCGCAGCGACGCACAGATGCACGCCAAGACCGTAGGATCCTACGCAGTGCCGTAGGGGACCGCACCGCCACTTCCCAGCAAATTAGGGACACTGTTGCTCCTGGGGTATCGGCGAGGACCATTCGCAACCGTCTCCATGAAGCTGGGCTACGGCCCCGCACACCGTTAGGCCGTCTTCCGCTCACGCCCCAACATCGTGCAGCCCGCCTCCAGTGGTGTCGCGACAGGCGTGAATGGAGGGACGAATGGAGACGTGTCGTCTTCAGCGATGAGAGTCGCTTCTACCTTGGTGCCAATGATGGTCGTATGCGTGTTTGGCCCCGTGCAGATGAGTGCCACAATCAGGACTGCATACGACCGAGGCACACAGGGCCAACACCCGGCATCATGGTGTGGGGAGCGATCTCCTACACTGGCCGTACACCTCTGGTGATCGTCGAGGGGACACTGAATAGTGCACGGTACATCCAAACCATCATCGAACCCATCGTTCTACCATTCCTAGACCGGCAAGGGAACTTGCTGTTCCAACAGGACAATGCACATCCGCATGTATCCCGTGCCACCCAACGTGCTCTAGAAGGTGTAAGTCAACTACCCTGGCCAGCAAGATCTCCGGATCTGTCCCCCATTGAGCATGTTTGGGACTGGATGAAGCGTCGTCTCACGCGGTCTGCATGTCCAGCACGAACGCTGGTCCAACTGAGGCGCCAGGTGGAAATGGCATGGCAAGCCGTTCCACAGGACTACATCCAGCATCTCTACGATCGTCTCCATGGGAGAATAGCAACCTGCATTGCTGCGAAAGGTGGATATACACTGTACTAATGCCGACATTGTGCATGCTCTGTTGCCTGTGTCTATGTGCCTGTGGTTCTGTCAGTGTGATCATGTGATGTATCTGACCCCAGGAATGTGTCAATAAAGTTTCCCCTTCCTGGGACAATGAATTCACGGTGTTCTTATTTCAATTTCCAGGAGTGTACAATACCACCTTTCTGCCATTCTGTCACGTCTTGACATCGAGCCATCTCACTACGCTGTTTCTGTACAACCGACGGGAACATACACACCGCTACACATGCGTGACTTACGTCAGCCGCGAAGGGACCGGGACCCACGAGAAATACTGGCCTCACGACGGACTTGTGACGCCGTACTAGTCGCATCGTCAATCATACTTCACAAAAGCTCGGCTCCGTACATGGCCCACGACATATCAATATGTCAATGAAAAGGTAGCCACTGAAGAAACGTCTTATCTTAGTCGTGTCCAAGCAGTACATTTAAACATGCAAGTAAGAATGATTATAAGAATGATTAAACTCGTTTGAAATAGTCAGTCGGCTGCTGGCACTGGAAGACCTGCAGTGTCTCGTGCTGTGACGTACGGGCCGCGGTCTGTCTTTCTCGTGGACCTCGTGAAGGGTCACGTGATCGCCAAGCACGAGTTCTGGTCCAAAGCCACCAGTATTTTGTCCGGTGGACTTACAAACAACGGCAGAATAGTGACAGGCTTCATAAGCTCCCTGGAATTTGAAAGAGAACTCCTGTTCAGCTGGCAGACACTCGGAAAAAAAGTGACCAGTATCCCCTACTCACATATTTAAAACAATCGAAGAGGTATTTTAAGACAGCCACAGTATTCTGGCCTCGGATTCGGAGTGACGGCGGTTCAAATTCCTGTCCTGCTATTCTGGCTTAAGTTTTCCGTGGTTTCTACGTATCGCTTTAGGCGAGTACATGGTTCCAATGAAAAGCGACACAGCCGATTTCATTGCCCAATTCCCGCCCCGTTTCTAAGGCCCTCGTTGTCGACGACTTGGATTTATCCTCCATACAATCTCGACCGAGGACTTCACTTTCGTAGCGAAGAAGTGGTGCAAGCAAAGGCGAGGCTGTGGTTCCGTAAACAAAATCAGACATTGTACAGTGCCGATTTCAACGAAATGGTCTCTCGTTGGGAGAAATGTGTTCGTCATCAGAATCGCTATATTGAAAAGTAAATATGTGGACGCGCAGAACGCACATGTACAATGTTTTTAGCGCTTGTTTTAAGTAAAAACATGTAAGAGTTTTCACATAAAAAATTCGGAGGCATTACTTTTCAGTAAACCTTCGTACAGAGGGTGAACGTTAATAAAACCAACAAACTGCAGTACCGCAGCATTCATGATTGGAAATGGAGGAAAAAGGTCCCGTGAACTTTTCAATAAACCCTCGTACACAGCGTGGACGTTAATAAAACCGGCAAACTGCAGTACCGCGGCATTCATGATTGGAAAAGGAGGGAAAAAGGTTCCGTGAACATGTGTCTGGAAACGCATCGTTGCCACGGTAGATGGCGCTGACGAATGAAAGTTCCTCCGACAATGTGCCGTGTGTCTCTCCTCGCCAGCTGTGTGACTGACGCAGCGTACTGCAAGCAGCAGAACGGTCGGGTATTCATTTCGGAAACAAGGCGAGATGCTGTTTGTGTACGGCCAAGCAGATGGAAACCGTCGAGAGGCAGCCCGGCTACAATGAAACAAGTACCCTCACAGACACCAACCACATCACACAACATTTCAAGCCCTTTTTGCTCGTTTGTGTGCTCATGGGCCCTTTCACACGAACGCGCAGGGAGGCGAAGAACTGTGCTTGTATCAGATTTGGAGGACCGGCTTCTACAGGATATTGTGACGAATCCTAGTACAAGCTCTTGTAAGTGTCCCGTCATCATGGTGTAAGCCAAAATAAGATTATCAGTTGCAGAGCGATTTAGAAAAGATTGCTGTATGGTGTGGCAGGTGACGATAAATAACGAAAAGTGTGAAGTGATCCACATGCATTCCAAAAGAAATCCGTTGGAATTCGATTACTCGATAAATAGTACAATTCTCAAGGCTGTCAATTCAACTAAGTAACTGGGTGTTAAAATTACGAACAACTTCAGTTGGAAAGACCACATAGATAATATTGTGGGGCAGGCGAGCCAAAGGCTGCGTTTCATTGGCAGGACACTTAGAAGATGCAACAAGTCTGCTAAAGAGACAGCTTACACTACACTCGTTCGTCATCTGTTAGAATATTGCTGCGCGGTGTGGGATCCTTACCAGGTGGGATTGACGGAGGACATCGAAAGGGTGCAAAAAAGGGCAGCTCGTTTTGTATTATCACGTAATAGGGGAGAGAGTGTGGCAGATATGATATGCGAGTTGGGATGGAAGTCATTAAAACAAAGACGTTTTTCGTCGCGGCGAGATCTATTTACGAAATTTCAGTCACCAACTGTCTCTTCCGGATGCGAAAATATTTTGTTGAGCCCAACCTACATAGGTAGGAATGATCATCAAAATAAAATAAGAGAAATCAGAGCTCGCACAGAAAGGTTTAGGTGTTGTAGATGCGGCAAGCCGTGGAGCGTCGTGTGAACGCTTGCATTGCTCCCCTTGGGGACCACATCCAACATGTGTTGTGGCGTTGATGCGATGTATCTGTAAGATGTTCCGGGCGATTTATTGTCATTGCACGCACAGCGTCCATTTCCGGACACACGTTCGTAGGACCTTTTTTCCTCCATTTTCAGATAGGACTCCATCCCTGCAGCTCGTCGGTTGTATTAATGTTCACCCTGTATGTTTTTCAAACCGTACATTTGTGTTCGACAGAAATTTGTTGGGGATGAAAAGGAGGTGCGTGAGGCGAGACACGAAAGCGATGGCGGGCGTGGCCGGGCGAGGAGCGGAGAGGCGCAGACGGCATCCGCCAGCTGTGGCGCGCGCCCCTGCCCCTCCGGCTTCCGGTTTTATCGGCGAGACGTACATGTGGCAACGCCACGCGCTGCCGCCGCCGCCGCCGCAGACTCCCTGCGGGGGACGCGCCTCGCTCCCCGGGGCTCGGAATAGATTGACGCCAGCCCTCGGCAATTACCGAAACAACGCCCGCATCGGCTGCCACTTAAAGGGAAGCCACGATCAAAGGGCGTTTTGCAATGCCCCGTCGCACTTGCACAACAACTGCTTGCAATCAGCTTACATCTTTACTGCTTACTCTTTTCAAAGATTTTGAAATAACACGCAACCGGCCACAGACGATTAGGGCAATCCGCAAACCACCTAACGATCTGTCACGGACGTTACTTCACGTACCAGTATTGTGCTCCAATCGGGAATAGTGTGCGCGAAGATTAGGCTGAGCAGATTTCAAAGAAAGCGAGAGAGAAAGATAGAAACAGTTCTCGTCAGTTGTAGTGATATTTTGAAATCGATGATAGGTCCATGACGATGGCTCCAATCGGGAATAGTGTGCGTGAAGATTAGGCTGAGCAGATTTCAAAGAAACAGAGAGAGAGAGAGAGAGAGAGAGAGAAAGAGAGAGAGAGAGAGAGAGAGAGAAACAGTTTTCGTCAGTTGTAGTGATATTTTGAAATCAATGATAGGTCCATGACGATGCAGCAGCTGAAAAACCCATAGCAAGAATGTATCTTCAGTTTGTGGATCGGAAAGGAGCAAGAATGTATCTTCAGTTTGTGGATCGGAATGGAGTATGTACGTACGTAACACAAATAAAATTATTTTCTCCAGAGCCGGCCGCGGTAGCCGTGCGGTGCTAGGCGCTGCAGTCCGGAACCGTGGAACTGCTACGGTTGCAGGTTCGAATCCTGCCCCGGGCATGGATGTGTGTGATGTCCTTAGGTTAGTTAGGTATAACTAGTTCAATGTTCTAGGGGACTGATGACCTCAGATGTTAAGTCCCGTAGTGCTCAGAGCCATTTTCTTCAGAAAATCTTCCGTATATCTCTGACATCGATCTGTTGTAGAATTTTAGAACATATTTTTTGCTCACGTATCATGTCATTTCTGGAAACCCAGAATCTACTCAGTAGGAATCAACATGGATTCCGGAAACAGCGATCGTGTGAGACCCAACTTGCTTTATTCGTTCATGACACCCAGAAAATATTAGATACAGACTCCCATGTAGACGCCATTTTCCTTGACTTCCGGAAGGCGTTCGATACAGTTCCGCACTGTCGACTGATAAACAAAATAAGAGCCTACGGAATATCAGAGCAGTTGTGTGGCTGGATTGAAGAGTTTTTATCAAACAGAACACAGCATGTTGTTCTCAATGGAGAGACGTCTACAGACGTTAAAGTAACCTCTGGCGTGCCACAGGGGAGTGTTGTGGGACCATTGCTTTTCACAACATCTATAAATGACCTAGTATATAGTGTCGGAAGTTCAATGCGGCAGCCGGCCGGAGTGGCCGAGCGGTTCTAGGCGCTACAGTCTGAAACCGCGCGACGGCTACGGTCGGGCATGGATATGTGTGATGTCTTTAGGTTAGTTAGGTTTATGTAGTTCTACGTTCTAGGGGACTGATGACCTCAGATGTTAAGTCCCATAGTGCTCAGAGCAACTTGAACCATTTTTTCGATGCGGGTTTTCGCGGATGATGCTGTAGTATACAGAGAAGTTGCAGCATTAGAAAATTGCAGCGAAATGGAGGAAGATCTGCAGCAGATAGGCACTTGGTGCAGGGAGTGGCAACTGACCCTTAACATAGACAAATGTAATTTATTGCGAATACATAGAAAGAAGGATCCTTTATTGTATGATTATATGATAGCGGAACAAACACAGGTAGCAGTTACTTCCGTAAAATATCTGTGAGTATGCGTGCGGAACGATTTGAAGTGGAATGATCATATAAAAGTAATTGTTGGTAAGGCGGGAGCCAGGTTGAGATTCATTGGGAGAGTCCTTAGAAAATGTAGTCCGTCAACAAAGGAGGTGGCTTACAAAACACTCGTTCGACCTATACTCGAGTATTGCTCAGCAGTGTGGGATCCGTACCAGGTCTGGTTGACAGAGGAGATAGAGAAGATCCAAAGAAGAGCGGCGCGTTTCATCACAGGGTTATTTGGTAAGCGTTACGGAGATGTTTAGCAAACTTAAGTGGCAGACTCTGCAAGAGAGGTGCTTTGCATCGCGGTGTAGCTTGCTGTCCAGGTTTCGAGAGGGTGCGTTCCTGGATGAGGTATCGAATATATTGCTTCCGCCTACTTATACCTCCCGAGGAGATCACGAATATAAAATTAAAGAGATTCGAGCGCGCACGGAGGCTTTCCGGCAGTCGTTCTTCCCGCGAACCATACGCGACTGTAACAGGAAAGGGAGGTAATGACAGTGGCACGTAAAGTGCCCTCCGCCACACACCGTTGGGCGGCTTGCGGAGTATAAATGTAGATGTAGATGAAATAAAAAAGACTGATATATGCTTTTTATTGTAACAGCTTCGATATATTGTCTGTAATATTTACTCACTTACTAGGTACTTGGATACAATTTATTAATCGTAAAAACTATGTAATATTACTAATCAGTAATAAAATCCAAATTACATATTTCATACTAAAATTTAAGCTTTCGTTTGACTTCAGACTGTTAGGGCAAGCGCGCATACCTGCCGAACATCATTCAATAAGCACCGCTAAAACACGCCACATCGCTCGTATTCTTCACAAGACTAAATTCCACACGGCTGCAGTGCCGTTGGGATGCTCCTTAATACCTCCTTTCGTTTTGGTTTTACTCGTCTCGAGTACCATAAAGTGGAAGGTCGGCAAGTTGGAGCCGAGGATAGGTTTTATCTGAACAGAAGCTATTATGACAGCACGTCGTTGATGAGTAGACACAGCGCATTAAATTACGCTAACGCTGCTGAAAACTGCAGCCCAAGACAGACGGTACGAATGAGTGAAAACCTGGAGACTCTATGGACCAGTGTAGCAACAGTGAGTGGGTACGACAATTGTGTGACACGTGCGGCCATCATCGCTCTTTTTTCGTCTACTGCTTAAGTTGAGTGTTATGCCGAATACCGTTGAGTGAAGTGAACCCGAGAAACAACGTGCCAGTGTGCAGAGTCGACATTAAAGGACACTCGCAGCTAAGAGGAGATAGGAAGGACACAATAATCGGGACCGGGAAATGACTTTATCGCATCGAGACATTTCGCCTCCTGCAGGACATGCTGCTATGATAGCCGTGCCCTTGAGTCACCAGTGGATAAAAGAGGACCGTGCGCAGCGAGGAACAGCTACAGGACCACGCAGTGAAACTATATTACGGAATAATCGTCGTATTATCCACGTGGATGAATGTCAAGTATGATAGTTTGGAGCACCATCGGATACCTAATGCTATCTCGATTACTGTTCTACGTATAAGGGCAGTCTAAACAGCAAACGCTACGTCTGACATTTTATGGCGACGTGAAGTATCTACCCCCTTCGGGTCACTTTAATACCACAAATTATATATCTAATGACAGTCAAAATTTTGTACCAGACCGCAACCCAAATTTCCTGCTTATCTTAAGCAGTAGCCCTAATTATTAGGGCATTAAAATATCTGGGTACACCATCATGGCTACCTCAAACTGTCATTGTCACTGAAATTTCCACCAATGACTTCCCAACATTACTACTAAAGTTTCTCCTACACTATGTGTGGTTCAAATGGTTCAAATGGCTCTGAGCACTATGGGACTCAACTGCTGTGGTCATCAGTCCCCTAGAACTTAGAACTACTTAAACCTAACTAACCTAAGGACATCACACACATCCATGCCGAGGCAGGATGCGAACCTGCGACCGTAGCAGTCGCACGGTTCCGGACTGCGCGCGTAGAACCGCGAGACCACTGCGCCCGGCCACGACGTGTGGGAACAGCACCACTGGGTGACGGAGTCGGTGGCTGATCGTGTCAAGGGTCAGTAGGACAATGTTCAGTCACATGTGACGAATAATCGCAATCCTCCATCGAAGTATGACGGGTAAGTTATTACAGCTTAAGTGGCTCGCATACTCAGATTGGATAACGCCCATCGAACACGCCTGGGATATATTTGGGCGGCAACTAGTGTATTACGATCTTCCAGCAACACTCGAAGACGATGTATGGACATACACATAAATTCTATGTGAGGATAGTACCTAGTTTGAACCCATATTGACTGTTAATGACTATTAATCGACTGTGACTGTTTCAAACATATGAAAAAGTATGATCGTGATGTCGTGTTTTAAATGTCCCTTGCAACTTTATGAACAATGGTGAACAAGAACCAAGGATCAGTACCAATGGAGGCAACTGAACGCACAGCAAGAGGACAACTTTCTCATACCAAGAAGGTGAATGCTTATTTAAAATTCGTTATGTGAATGGCAGACCAGCAAATTATGTTATCCTGCTCTTCCTCCACAGCACATGCCAGGACTACACATATCTATGTGTAATTTTGTTAAATGTTTTTGGATTGCAACTGCAGCCTGAAGACGAGGTTTATACCTGGAAACATATTTCTTCCTTAAATAACTTAAGCAACTCAAATTTGTTGAGAGGTTGCGGTGTCTGAGATATCTTTTCATAGGGATTATTCAGAGGAGGAGGAGATCTACGTGAATGACCTCATGTATATCTGCTTTTCGAAAACCGTTTTTCAGGTTGGAAACTACGATTGTTCTGTTGCTCCCTTCGTATCGATCTAGTATAAACACGAATATTCTTGATTTGTGTGGCCATAGTGTCCGTAGTTGCTTTACAGTTCTTGAGGGTAGTTGCAACGACAGAACAAAAATACCCGCAAGCAATGAAAGATATCATTACCCTAGTAACATCTCGCACAGAAGCGCGCGAGAAATCATTCTTCATAATCGCCGTCCTTGAACAGAATACGGTGACTCCTTTATATACGACAGAATAAAAATTATCTTCCACCACGCAGTTTACAGTGCGGACAGATACAGAAGCAGAATATGCCTGAGCCCCCTCTGATTCAATGTCACAGCATTCAGAGCCTCTGACTGTATTTTACTGTTATCTGACCTGTCGTATAATGCTCATATCAGTCACATGTGTATTATCGGTGCTGTTACTTTCACAAAGGTTGGGGTAGATTCATGTATGCCATTTCCTGATTCGTACATCGAAATTTATCATCTGATGACGGTCATTAGTTTACATACTAGTCCATGAAGCTTTTTTAATATATGATTTACTTAATTTATAGCATCGAACGTGAATAAAATATCTTGAGTAATCGCTTAACACTCCAAAACTAAAGTAGTTTACGGTCGACTTAAACTTTTGACTGATACGGCATGTAAATTTCGAATTAATGCACTTTAATTTAAATTAAATACGTAAGTACACAAGATACTCTGCATACCTCTGCACAGTACGTAGTGGAGCGCACTTCGTATCAGTACTAGTCTGTCTGTCCTATACCATTAGTGTCTAGAGCGAGGAAGAATGATCGTCTGCATGCATGCTCAAAGGCTATAATCTCTCTTAAAGTATTCTCATGTCCCTAAGCGAGATGTAGCATATTTGTTGCATCGTTCTCCTGGAATATCGCTCCTCTAAATTTACACAGCAGGCTTTCGCGAGAACGCATTCTCATTCCTTCCAAAGATTTCCACTTAAGTTCTCCGAGCTCCTCTGTTTCGCTACTGAATGGGCAATAGCAACCTGTTAGATCATAGCCCCGCGCCACTGTATTCATTCGACGTCTCCCGTCTGGGCTACTTGACAAAGTGTCAAATCTGCCTGATAGGACTCTACAACACCTCACATTCGTTAACAGATGTGCCTCACTTACCTAAAAACTCCTTAGAAAATCCAAATCTTCCGTTCTCCCTCGCTAACGACTGACATATGGTGCTCATTCAATTTCATATCGCTTAGTAATATAGCCCTTACATATTGAAATTATGTGGCAGGCTCCAATAGTTTCATAGCTACCTCGTAACTATATAAAATCGGTGTGAGTATCTTTCTTATCAGCACCATATTTACCTGCATTTAGAGAGAGTTGACATGCGGTACACCAGGTAGAAATACTTCCTAAGTCGTCCTCATTTGTTTACAATCATCCAGCAACGATATTCCCCTGAATCGTCAGTGAACAACTGGACAGTGCTGCTGACTCTATCTGGTAACTCGTTTAATACCGCTTCGCTTCCTCGAGGTTCATACGATGTTGTTTTCGATTTATTCACCGTCCAGTATAACGTACTCAGTTCTATCACTCATAATTTGCTCAAGCCAGTCACAAATTTGAGAAGATACAGTGAGTGGGCGTACCTTTGTTATCTTTCAGTACATAAAAAAACATTTAAGAAGTCTTTGAAGATAAGATCTACGGATTCCCCTGCACCGATTATCTGCAAGATAATACAAATGAAAAGAGCGGGCTGTGTATCACGCGAAGTAATCTTTTCCCTAAACCTATCTCGATTCTTTAAAAGAAAATATTTCCTTCCAAGAAAGTCGTAATGTTAGAGATTAGAATGTGCTCTAGGATTTGCATTCACTGGGTTGCCCACATAGCCTCTGTCTATAACTTGGTGGTTGCATCCATGGAAGTCAAACTGAAAACGAATCACACGGTGCACAGTGCAGTATACTGTCCATCTATTAAGGGGTATTCCGGAATCTCGTCAGTATCAAGTGGAAGTGAGCTACAGATTTGAAGCAGTTGACAAAGAAAAAGAGGAGGTGAATGAAAACGAAACTAGAGACATAAATGCACTCTGGACGGATATTCAAATCATTAAAGCGTCAGCCAAAAACACATTACCAAAAGCAGAACGAAAGAAGAAGAAGAAGAAGAAGAAGAAGAAGAAGAAGAAAGAAGCTGTTCAACGACATACACTCCTGGAATTGGAAAAAAGAACACATTGACACCGGTGTGTCAGACCCACCATACTTGCTCCGGACACTGCGAGAGGGCTGTACAAGCAATGATCACACGCACGCCACAGCGGTCACAACAGGAACCGCGGTGTTGGCCGTCGAATGGCGCTAGCTGCGCAGCATTTGTGCACCGCCGCCATCAGTGTCAGCCAGTTTGCCGTGGCATACGGAGCTCCATCGCAGTCTTTAACACTGGTAGCATGCCGCGACAGCGTGGACGTGAACCGTATGTGCAGTTGACGTACTTTGAGCGAGGGCGTATAGTGGGCATGCGGGAGGCCGGGTGGAAGTACCGCCGAATTGCTCAACACGTGGGGCGTGAGGTCTCCACAGTACATCGATGTTGTCGCCAGTGGTCGGCGGAAGGTGCACGTGCCCGTCGACCTGGGACCGGACCGCAGCGACGCACGGATGCACGCCAAGACCGTAGGATCCTACGCAGTGCCGTAGGGGACCGCACCGCCATTTCCCAGCAAATTAGGGACACTGTTGCTCCTGGGGTATCGGCGAGGACCATTCGCAACCGTCTCCATGAAGCTGGGCTACTGTCCCGCACACCGTTAGGCCGTCTTCCGCTCACGCCCCAACATCGTGCAGCCCGCCTCCAGTGGTGTCGCGACAGGCGTGAATGGAGGGACGAATGGAGACGTGTCGTCTTCAGCGATGAGAGTCGCTTCTGCCATGGTGCCAATGATGGTCGTATGCGTGTTTGGCGCCGTGCAGGTGAGCGCCACAATCAGGACTGCATACGACTGAGGCACACAGGGCCAACACCCGGCATCATGGTGTGGGGAGCGATCTCCTACACTGGCCGTACACCTCTGGTGACCGTCGAGGGGACACTGAATAGTGTACGGTACATCCAAACCGTCATCGAACCCATCGTTCTACCATTCCTAGACCGGCAAGGGAACTTGCTGTTCCAACAGGACAATGCACGTGCGCATGTGTCCCGTGCCACCCAACGTGCTCTAGAAGGTGTAAGTCAACTACCCTGGCCAGCAAGATCTCCGGATCTGTCCCCCATTGAGCATGTTTGGGACTGGATGAAGCGTCGTCTCACGCGGTCTGCACGTCCAGCACGAACGCTGGTCCAACTGAGGCGCCAGGTGGAAATGGCATGGCAAGCCGTTCCCCAGGACTGCATCCAGCATCTCTACGATCGTCTCCATGGGAGAATAGCAGCCTGCATTGCTGCGAAAGGTGGATATACATTGTACTAGTGCCGACATTGTGCATACTCTGTTGCCTGTGTCTATGTGCCTGTGGTTCTGTCAGTGTGATCATGTGATGTATCTGACCCCAGGAATGTGTCAATAAAGTTTCCCCTTCCTGGGACAATGAATTCACGGTGTTCTTATTTCAATTTCCAGGAGTGTAATTAGTAAGCTGTGGGATTTGGCCTAGTGAAGCTGGTGATCGCAAATCTCTTGTGAGGAAATACTTTCGAATTTAATTAGACACTGTCATGAGTAGCGAAAAGCCTTATTGGTTTTAAGCGACTGCAAATGGTTCTTATTTCTCAACTATTCAGATATCTGTTTTTTTTGTGCAGTCACAGTTAATAAAATAGCAGCAAACGCTTAATCGTTCTTCGACGTCTTGGCTTCTTGAAATCTCACTGCCAAATGAAAATACTGACACAACCATTGATGGGGCGATGGTGGCTTCGCTGTGTTACAGAACTAAGAAAACAGTAGGCCTACAGTTAGCGAATGTTAAATTTGTGGCCTTCCCTTATGTACTGACAATATCCGGATAGATGCGGACACGACGGCTCGAGAGCTAAGATTTTATGGCACCGCCATTTCGAGGAATGCCTTCCCTCGTTCCGAGTGATCGATGCCCAAGCTACCCGGCAAACCTGGTGTCTGCAAATCTCCGGCAAACCCCGCCGTTCAGTTATCCACGTATCCGCGGTTCTACGGCATTAGCATAGAAATATCAAACAGGCGTATAAGACACACACATTTCTACCAGGCACACGGGTTATTGCGCCGAGAGAATATTATTCAGCGAGACAAAGTAGAGAAAGTGCAACGGCTTCTAACAGGATGTATTCGCGATGCGCTCGCGAGCGGGATAAAACGCTAGTTGTTTTTTTACTGCAACCAAGACGAGGGAGCCAGACAGCACGGCGAGTTTTGTAGGTGGTGACGTAAATAGACAGGATGATGGTAGTGCATACAGAGGTGACATGGAGCGGCCTGCAGTGTGTGTACTAACCAACACAGAGCTTTCTACCGCGGGCGGCCAAACGTACAGGAATTGTACTAGTCACATCAACTAGGGGTGGCCAACATATCCTGTTAACTGGTTGCAAAGTAGGAGTTCAGACTACTGGATTCCCTACAGATATTACCGTTGGATATGAAATGGAACGAGTATTTAAAGATCTACATTTACACGATTACTCTGCAAGTAACAATTAAGTGCCTGGCAAAGAAGGGGAATCGTTGACTTCGTTTTATTGAGAGAATTTTAGGAATGTATGGTTCAAATGGCTCTGAGCACTATGGGACTCAACTGCTGTGGTCATTAGTCCCCTAGAACTTAGAACTACTTAAACCTAACTAACCTAAGGACATCACACACATCCATGCCGGAGGCAGGATTCGAACCTGCGACCGTAGCAGTCGCACGGTTCCAGACTGCGCGCCTAGAACCGCGAGACTACCGCGGCCGGCAGGAATATATGTTTCACCTATAAAGGAGATCGCATATAGGACATTAACGCGAGCCATTCTTGAGTACAGCTCAAGTGTTTGGGGTCCGTATTGAAGGAAGATATCGAAGCAATTCAAAGGCGGGATGCTAGATTTGTTACCGGTAGGTTCGAACAACACGCAGGTATTACGGAGATGCTTCGGGTACTCAAATAAGAATTCCTGAAAGAAAATACTGGAACCGGCATTTGAAGCTGACTGCACAACGATTCTACTGTCGCCAACGTACATTTCGCGTAAATACCACGAAGATAAGAGAAATTAGGTGTCAAAAGGAGACATATAGACAGACGTTGTTCCCTCGTTCTATTTGCGAGTAGAACTGGAAAGCCGGCCGGAGTAGCCGTGCGGTTCTAGGCGCTACAGTCTGGAACCGAGCGACCGCTCCGGTCGCAGGTTCCGATCCTGCCTCGGGCATGGCTGTGTGTGGTCTCCTTAGGTTAGGTAGGTTTAATTAGTTCCAAGTTCTAGGCGACTGATGACCTCAGAAGTTAAGTCGTATAGTGCTCAGAGCCATTTGAACAATTTTTTAGAACTGGGAAACCGATCGAGGTGGTGCAGTGGTTAGACACTGGACTCGAGTTCTGGAGGACGACTGTTCAATCCCGCGTCCTGCCATCCTGATTTAGGTTTTCCGTGATTTCCCTAAATCTCTCCACGCAAATGCCAGGATGGTTTCATTGAAAGGGCACTGTCGACTTCCTTCCCCATCCTTACCTAATCCGATGAGACCGATGACCTCGCTGTTTGGACTCTTCCGGCAAACAACCCAACATACTCAGAACTGGAAAGGAAATGACTACTAGTGTATGGAGATGATGAGAAATCGGAAAAGGTTAAGATATAGAACAGATTTCTTGTATTAATTTCTTTATATTAGTTAATTACAAGTTCCATAGACAATTTGAAGGAGTCTTTTATGGAAATGATTTGGAACGAGTCAGTTTACATGACATGCACCCGTGATTAGTGTTGAAATCAATGAACACATATCATTTTATTGCTACTCAAGCAAGTACTCTTACGTCCAGGAGAAATGATCATAAATTAGGTTTAAAACTTTCTTCGCTACCTGTCAGACATACCTGTTACTGCGCAAATGTTAAAAACATTTTATTGCTGCATATTGAACTCCTCTCTGAGCCACTGACAGCTTTAACAGTCGGCAATAAAGGTCATTTTTGCCGTTTTTCTCAAGTTGAGATGGATTATTTACGACCAATTTCATTAGGGGAAAAAATGTATTACGACGGCGCAGTTAAAATGCCTAGCTCCTTGACGAGGTGCCTACACGACGTACGTGGATCAACACCACATATTATCCTTACTGCTCGCTTTTGTGCAATCAATACTTTCTTAATGAGTTAGTCCAGAAAATTATCCCGTAAGTCTTTGTTGTTGTTGTTGTTGTTGTGGTCTTCAGTCCTGAGACTGATTTGATGCAGCTCTCCATGCTACTCTATCCTGTGCAAGCTGTTTCATCTCCCAGCACCTACTGCAACCTACATCCTTCTGAATCTGCTTAGCGTATTCATCTCTTGGTCTCCCTCTACGATTTTGACCCTCCACGCTGCCCTCCAATGCTAAATTTGTGATCTCTTGATGCCTCAGAACATGTCCTACCAACCGATCCCTTCTTCTAGTGAAGTTGTGCCACAAACTTCTCTTCTCCCCAAACCTATTCAATACCTCCTCATTAGTTACGTGATATACCAATCTAATCTTCAGCATTCTTCTGTAGCACCACATTTCGAAAGCTTCTATTCTCTTCTTGTCCAAACTAGTTATCGTCCATGTTTCACTTCCATACATGGCTACACTCCAAACAAATACTTTGAGAAACGACTTCCTGATACATAAATCTATATTCGATGTTAACAAATTTCTCTTCTTCAGGAACACTTTCCTTGCCATTGCCAGTCTACATTTTATATCCTCTCTACTTCGTCCATCATCAGTTATTTTACTTCCTAAATAGCAAAACTCCTTTACTACTTTAAGTGTCTCATTTCCTAATCTAATTCCCTCAGCATCACCCGATTTAATTTGACTACATTCCATTATCCTCGTTTGGCTTTTGTTGATGTTCATCTTATATCCTCTTTTCAAGACAGTGTCCATTCCGTTCAACTGCTCTTCCAAGTCCTTTGCCGTCTCTGACAGAATTACAATGTCATCGGCGAACCTCAAAGTTTTTACTTCTTCTCCATGAATTTTAATACCTACTCCAAATTTTTTCTTTTGTTTCCTTTACTGCTTGCTCAATATACAGATTGAATAACATCGGGGAGAGGCTACAACCCTGTCTCACTCCTTTCCCAACCACTGCTTCCCTTTCATGTCCCTCGACTCTAATAACTGCCATCTGGTTACTGTACAAATTGTAAATAGCATTTCGCTCCCTGTATTTTACCCTTGCCACTTTCAGAATTTGAAAGAGAGTATTCCAGTCAACATTGTCAAAAGCTTTCTCTAAGTCTACAAACGCTAGAAACGTAGGTTTGCCTTTTCTTAATCTTTCTTCTAAGATAAGTCTTAAGGTCAGTATTACCTCACGTGTTCCAACATTTCGACGGAATCCAAACTGATCCTCCCCGAGGTCCGCATCTACCAGTTTTTCCATTCGTCTGTAAAGAATTCGCGTTAGTATTTTGCAGCTGTGACTTATTAAACTGATAGTTCGGTAATTTTCACATCTGTCAGCACTTGCTTTCTTTGGGATTGGAATTATTATATTTTTCTTGAAGTCTGAGGGTATTTCACCTGTCTCGTACATCTTGCTCACCAGCTGGTAGAGTTTTGTCAGGAGTGGCTCTCCCAAGGCCGTCAGTAGTTCTAATGGAATGTTGTCTACTCCGGGGGCCTTGTTTTGACTCAGGTCTTTCAGTGCTCTCTCAAACTCTTCACGCAGTATCTTACCTCCCATTTCGTCTTCATCTACATCCTCTTCCATTTCCATAATATTGTCCTCAAGTACATCGCCCTTGTATAAACCTTCTATATACTCCTTCCACCTTTCTGCCTTCCCTTCTTTGCTTAGAACTGGGTTGCCATCTGAGCTCTTGATATTCATACACGTGATTCTCTTCTCTCGAAAGGTCTCTTTAATTTTCCTGTAGGCAGTATCTATCTTAACCCTAGTGAGATAAGCTTCTACATCCTTACATTTGTCCTCTAGCCATCCCTGCTTAGCCATTTTGCACTTCCTGTCGATCTCATTTTTGAGACGTTTGTATTCTTTTTGCCTGCTTCATTTACTGCATTTTTATGATTTCTCCTTTCATCAATTAAATTCAATATTTCTTCTGTTACCCAAGGATTTCTAGCAGCCCTCGTCTTTTTACCTACTTTATCCTCTGCTGCCTTCACTACTTCATCCCTCAGAGCTACCCATTCTTCCTCTACTGTGTTTCTTTCCCCCATTGCTGTCAATTGTTCCCTTATGCTCTCCTTGAAACTCTGTACAACCTCTGGTTCTTTCAGCTTATCCAGATCCCATGTCCTTAAATTCCCACCTTTTTCAAGTTTCTTCAGTTTTAACCTACAGGTCATAGCCAATAGATTGTGGTCAGAGTCCACATCTGCCCCTGGAAATGTCCTACAGTTTAAAACCTGATTCCTAAATCTCTGTCTTACCATTATATAATCTATCTGATACCTTTTAGTATCTCCAGGATTCTTCCATGTATACAACCTTCTTTTATGATTCTTGAACCAAGTGTTAGCTATGATTAAGTTATGCTCTGTGCAAAATTCTACCAGACGGCTTCCTCTTTCATTTCTTAGCCCCAATCCATAATCACCTACTATGTTTCCTTCTCTCCCTTTTCCTACTGACGAATTCCGGTCACCCATGATTTAAATTTTTGTCTCCCTTCACTACCTGAATAATTTCTTTTATCTCATCATACATTTCTTCAATTTCTTCATCATCTGCAGAGCTAGTTGGCATATAAACTTGTACTACTGTAGTAGGCAGGGGCTTTGTATCTATCTTGGCCACAATAATGCGTTCACTATGCTGTTTGTAGTAGCTTACCCGTACTCATATTTTTTTTATTCATTATTAAACCTACTCCTGCATTACCCCTATTTGATTTTGTATTTATAACCCTGTATTCACCTGACCAAAAGTCTTGTTCCTCCTGCCACCGAACTTCACTAATTCCCACTATATCTAACTTTAACCTATCCATTTCCCTTTTTAAATTTTCTAACCTACCTGCCCGATTAAGGGATCTGACATTCCACGCTCCGATCCGTAGAACGCCAGTTTTCTTTCTCCTGATAACGACGTCCTCCTGAGTAGTCCCCGCCCGGAGATCCGAATGGGGGACTATTTTACCTCCGGAATATTTTACCCAAGAGGACGTCATCATCATTTAATCATACAGTAAAGCTGCATGTCCTCGGGAAAAATTACGGCTGTAGTTTCCACTTGCTTTCAGCCGTTCGCAGTACCAGCACAGCAAGGCCGTTTTGGTTAATGTTGCAAGGCCAGATCAGTCAATCATCCAGACTGTTGCCCCTGCAACTACTGAAAAGGCTGCTGCCCCTCTTCAGGAACCACAAGTTTGTCTGGCCTCTCAACAGATACCCCTCCGTTGTGGTTGCACCTACGGTACGGCCATCTGTATCGCTGAGGCACGCAAGCCTCCCCACCAACGGCAAGGTCCATGGTTCATGGAGGGGCGTAAGTCTTTATTGAGTGGAAATATGGAAAATACGTAAGTCTTTATTGAGTGGAAATATGGAAAATATGTCAGGAGGTTTATACGTTTGTTTCCAAGATTAGCAATTATACGAAGAGCAAATGCAGCTGAGCGTAATTGTTTGAGAAGCTTAGTAAAATGCTTCTTCCAGATCAAGTTTTCCTCAATATGTACAACCAAAAATTTAGCGCTTTCTACCCTACTTACTGACTCCTGATCATATGCTGCATCAATTGTTGGTATGACTCTGTTTGTTGTACAGAATTGCATGTAGTTTGTTTCTTCAAAATTTAGGGAGAGTCTATTTTCATAGAACAACTTAATATATCTTTGGAAAATATCATTTACTAATTCTTCTGTTGAATACTCTCTCCTGGGATTTATTATAACACTAGTATCGACTGCAAGAAGTACCAATTTTGCTTCTTGAATGTTAAGTGGAAGGTTATTCACGTATATAAGGAATAGGAGTGGACCCAAAATTGAATCCTGTGGGAGTCCATTTTTGATATTTACCTCAGTCACTAAAATTCACTACTTTTCCTATATTGTCTGAATTATTCAGCACAGCCTTTTGCATTCTGTTGGTCGAGTATGATTCAAACCAGTTGTATGCGAAGCCACTATTTTCTTGAAACTTGAGTTTATCTAAGAGAATATCACGATCTATACACTCTAAGTCCTTGGAGACATCATAAAAATACCAAATATCATTATTTAAAGTTTGTACTATTTGATGAGTGAATGTATAAATAGCTTTCTGAGTCCAACAACCTTTCTGCAACTGCTCTTGAGTACATTATTTTCTTTCGAATATTTTGGAAAAAGATGTCAGTAAGGAAACTGAACGCTAATTTTTTAAGTCTCTCTAGTCACCTTTCTTACGAAGTGGTCTAATAACTGGGTATTTTAACCTGTTTGGAAAAATTCCCTGTGGCAGTGATGTGTTGCATATATACACATAAAAAAGTTTTGCATCACCTCGGTTCCGAGAGTTCTGGAACCTATACAGAAAATTGGAATATAGATCAACATAAACATCATTTCTGCCCTTTTTATTCCTCATGAAAACCACACATTGAATGTTGTACCACCATCCAGCGAGACCTTCAGAGGTAGTAGTCCAGATTGCGGTACACACCGGTACCTCTAATACCCAGTAGCACGTCCTCTTGTTGCATGCCTGTATTCGTCGTGGCAAACTATCCACAAGTTCATCAAGGCACTATTAGTCCAGATTGTCCCACTCCTCAACGGCGATTCGGCGTAGATGTCTCAGAGTGGATGGTGGGTCACGTCGTCCATAAACAGCCCTTTTCAATCCATCCCAGGTACGTCGTTCGATAGGGGTCATGTCTGGAGAACATACGGGCCACTCTAGTCGAGCGATGCCGTTATCCTAAAGGAAGTCATTCACAAGATGTGCACAATGGGGGCGCGAACGGTCGTCCAGGAAGACGAATGCCTCGCCAATATGCTGCCGATATGGTTGCACTATCACCGGAGGATGGCATTCACGTGTCGTACAGCCGTTACAGCGTCTTCCATGACCATCAGCGATGTACATCGGCCCCACATAATGCCACTCCAAAACAGCTGGGAACCTCCACCTCGCTGCATTCGCTGGACAGTGGTGTCTAAGGCGTTCATGGTGACCGGGTTGTCTCCAAACACGTCCCCGACGATTGTCTGGTTGATGGCATATGCGACACTCATCGGCGAAGAGAACGTGATGTCAGTCCTGAGCGGTCCATGCGGCATGTTGTTGGGGCAATATGTATGTACTGCGCTGCATAGTGTCGTGGGTGCAAAGATGGACCTCACCATGGACGTCGGGAGTGAAGTAGCGCTTCATGCAGCCTAATGCCCACAGTTTGAGCCGTAACAAGACGTCCTGTGGCTGCACTAAAAGCCTTATTATTCAGCATGGTGGAGGCGTTGCTGCCAGGGTTCCTCCGAGCCATAATCCGTAGGTAGCGGTCATCCAGTGCAATAGTAGCCCTAGGGCGGCCTGAGCGAGGCATGCCATCGACAGTTCCTGTCTGTCTGTATCTCCTCCATGTCCGAACAACATCGCCTTTGGTTCACTCCGAGACGTCTGGACACTTCCCTTGTTGAGAGCCCTCCTGGCACAAAGTAGCGATGCGGACGCGATCAAACCGCGGTATTGAGCGTCTAGGAATAGTTGAACTTCAGACAACACGTGCTGTGTACCTCTTTCCTGGTGGAATGATGGAACGTATCAGCTGTCGGACCCCCTCCGTCTAATAGGTACTGCTCATGCACGCTTGTTCACATCTTTGGGCGGGTTTAGTGAGATCTCTGAACAGTCAGAGGGACTGTGTCTGTTATACAACATCCACAGTCAACGTCTATATTCACGAGTTCTGGGAACCAGGGTGATGCAAAACTTTTTTAATGTGTGTATTGCTAAGGACATTACTTATTAAGTTGGAGGAACGTTTCAGAATTCTGTTTGAGATACCATCAACCCAAGACGAGCTTTTATTTTTTTTAGGATTTTTATAATTGTTTTAATTTCAGTGAAGGGTGCTTAAAGTTTTGTGGAATTAATATATTGTCTTGCTTCTTCAACTGAACTATTTAATCCCATGTTGAGCGCCCCACAAACCATACATCATCATCTGACTGGCTGTTCCAACACATTTTGGCAATATCCCAGGTAGTTTTAACCTTATTATCTGCGTTATTTATTTATATCAGGACAATGGCGGATACAGAAAAAAACTGAAGGAGGGGGCACTAAAGACATCTTGAGCTACCTTTACTTTTACAGCAATAAAAAATAATCAGGTCACATGCAAAGTTTAAGGAAGTTTTATTTGAACTGATTTGTACACATATACGAGATCAAAAAAGTTACAATTTTGGTTCTCTTCCTTAAATGATGTATACTTCTACTGAGAAATTACTATGAATTATCATTATTAATACTTCACAATCAACTGATCACTCTTACTCTTGACTAATCTTCACACTTGCATTTTCTACAACTAGGACTTTTACTTATTCGTTCTTCAGTCTTAATATTTCTGCTTCTGAATGTAAACAAGCTTCCTATTCGGCGAATAGTGCGTATTTATAACGCTGCGCATCGAAGGTTCTCTGTACAAGAAAACAATAGAATATTCTCGACTTTTCTCCAACAAATGTCATACAGAATGATGTATCGAGATCACTAGAATGGCCGCGACTTTTCTCGTAGGTATGTGTTAACTACCTGTGTGCCAGACAGAAACATATAAAATACGATGACGTGGACGCGCGTGCTACATAGGAAAATACAGCTACTCGATAACTCGATTCAGTCGAGTCGACTGACGAAAGAAACGAACGAATAGCGTGCGGGCTGACTGGAGGGGGCGGCGCGGGTGGTAATGTGGGCGGCCCCGCAAGAGGAGGCGGGGGCGCCCCCCATACATATCCGCCACTGCATCAGGACAGGCATACTTCTGAACATTTGAACGATTTTCCTTAACAGGCATACTTCTGAACATTTGTGTAATATACAAGTAATGTCGGATCATGACTTACTGATACTTACATAAATTTCCCTCTTCCTCTTACATGAGATTTTAATTCCCTTATTTACCCACGGCTTGATTGTTCTTTATTGCATCTTTTGGATATTTGATTTAAAAAAGCAACTTTCAAATACTGACACAAATTCACTACGGAATAAGCTGAATCTCACTTAGCATCCCTTTGTACATATATGTCATCCCATACCACCCCTTTTAGCTTACTCTTAAAATGTTGCTTCCTGTTCTCATTAATAAGCCTCGCTGCACTGTATGAACCTGTCTCCCGGTTGTAAGGTGCCACAGTGTTTATTTACATTAATCGCGCATCACGATCATGTAGGTGCCACAGTCGTGTAATGACAACAGATTCGCCGAAACGACTGAATTATTTATTGTTTCGCTGTTGGCCAATTTCGGAGTTACGTCATTTTCAAGCCGTATACAAGAACAAAACAATAAATTTATAATAGGGCAGAAAGAACGTATGGCATACGAATATGAAGTTGACAGCATTAAATGCATAGTGGTTCCAAAATGAAATAGTAATATAGTGACCGGCGGCGGTGGCCGAGCGGTTCTAGGCGCTTCAGTCCGGAACCGCGCTGCTGCTACGGTCGCAGGTTCGAATCCTGCCTCGGGCATGGATGTGTGTGATGTCCTTAGGTTAGTTAGGTTTAAGTAGTTCTAAGTCTAGGAGATTGGTGACCTCAGATGTTAAGCCCCATAGTGCTCAGAGCCCATTTTTTAAGTCCCATAGTGCTTAGAGCCATTTGAACCATTTGAATAATATAGTGGTATGCCATAAATTACCCTATTGGTTTGCTGTGGTGTAGAGTTTCTGTCCTGTTAGATGCAAATTATGTTTTCCGTAAATTGTAGTGACCACCTGAAAATGGTATAACTCCGAAATTGGTCAGTAGTAGACCAATAAACAGTTCAGTCGACTTCACGAATATGTGCAGTAGTTTTAAACTTCTTGGAACTGCTGAGGACCTAAAACAAGCTACTTGTAACATGTGAGTGTATCTACATATGTAAATTGATGGAAAGAAATTTTATACAGTCCTCATGACTTGCATGGTTTGTCGTTGTAATAGGAAACCTCTTTCTTAATATTCTTTTGCTTACAGTAAATCACTACGTACAACCTACTACATAATAGAGGTGAAGCAAACCCGCATTCTCAGTAGGCCACGGTCTGTGTCTAATCCTGAACGGGACAAAGAAGCTTATGGACAGTGCACAGTCTGTTGACATGCCTCGAAAGGTCATTTCAAGCTTAGACGTTGCGCAATCTGTATGGCAAGAAGTGTTGTCAGTACGGGAAGCTGCCCACAGAAATGGCGTGCAACACAGGGACATCACTGGAACATTCAGCCACTGTTGTAGGGTACAAAACGATAAAAATCTGCCTCATAGTGGTTGCCAGTGGTCAAAACAAATGATGACCACTACCAACTCATTATACGTCGTAGGAACTCCAAATAGAATGCAAGAGTGCTGCGCCCTGTGCGTTTGGAGGCAACTGGGAGGTCTGTTGCAAGTGGGCTGTTTAGGTATTTTACATTGGTAACGCCACGTAGCGCTCTGTTTGAAAATCACTGGCTGTGCTGTGTGCAGTCAGTGGCTGGTTGCCATTGTTGTAATACTAGCCATTGTAGTGTTGGGCAGTTGGATGTTAACAGCGCGTAGCGTTGCGCAGTTGGAGGTGAGCCGCCAGCAGTGGTGGATGTGGGGAGAGAAATGGCGGAATTTTGAAATTTGTAAGACTGGATGTCATGAACTGCTATATATATTATGACTTTTGATGATATTGAGGTAAATACATTGTTTGTTCTCTATTAAAATCTTTCATTTGCAAACTAAACCTATCAGTAGTTAGTGCCTTCCGTAGTCTGAATCTTTTATTTAGCTGGCAGTAGTGGTGCTCGCTGTATTGCAGTAGTTCGAGTAATCAAGATTTTTGTGAGGTAAGCGATTTGTGAAACGTATAGGTTAATGTTAGTCAGGGCCATTTTTTTGTAGGGATTTTTGAAAGTCAGATTGCGTTGCGCTAAAAAAATATTGTGTGTCATTTTAAGCACAGTCTTGTATAATTTTTCTAAGGGGACGTTTCATAGGGGACGTTCCACTGTGTAGACCAAGACAGTACACAACCGGCTCCACACTATCAATTTGGTCTCTTGGCGTCCATTACGAACAACAGCACACTTATGCAACACCGTGAGGAAGGTGGGCAAGGGAGCGTCTGGAATCATCACTGATAACAGCACAAATCACACAGCATCGTGGTGCGTAAAGGAAGTGGACATGGGAACGCTTAAAATGGAACTTGGATCGACGGCTTAGCGTTCACCGACGAGTGTAAGATTTCTCTGACGCCCGACGATCGTTTCAGAAGAGAGTGCAGGCGGCCAGGGACCAATGCACGAATCAGGCACGGAATCCCACGGGGTCAGCTGGCAGGCGGATCAGTTACGTGTAGGCCCAGTAACGAGTCTGGATTAGGGTCACCTCTCATCGCTATCCAGGATGATTTGAGGGCTGCGAAATATTGAGACAGGATCCCTAAACTGTTCAGCCCCACCGTCAACATATAAGCAATGGATTTGTGTTTCGAATCGATGATATATTAGCACTCCGCACCCACCTCGTGAATACATACCTCCAAGAGACATGGATCATCAGAATGGAATGACTTGCAGTATCTGCTGACGTGAGTCCGACTAAGCATACTTGGGAGCACTGAAACTTTCAGGAAGCTTCCTGCACTGTAGGACCTCAGAAGAGTCGCTGTCGAAATGTGGACCAGGTTTGAGTAGCAGCGTCTCGACAGCATCCCAAGGAGGATCCAAGCATGTTACAACATGGTACTGGATGCTACCCAGCGATAGATTTTGACTTCACACACGTGTAGAGGTGTGCACTTTCGGAAATACAGCATTTATTTCAGGTAAAAAAAGTGAAACTGTCCACAATCTGAATGTCGGTTTCAATATAGCAGTGATTTATTGACACGACCCTGATGGAAATGGTATTCCGTTACTTTCCTCTCTCCTTCAAACTGACTGACTCTGCCGGTTATAGCCAGACCTGAAGTTTAGACTGCACTCCCATGCACGGTGCTACTTAGCATTTTTCACAGACACAAATCATAGCCAGAGGCGAAACGTTCGATAAGTAAGAAAAAATTATACGGGCCCGCTAGAGATTAAAACCTGATCCTTTGTATCTGTTGCCTGACACAGAGCTACAGTTATTTTGACTGTTGTCTTGTTTTTAATCCACAGAAAAGCAAATTTTTTTGTTTCATGAGGGTTATTCTTTCACTTCCTGCCTCTCCCCATTAATCGTCAACTGCCCCTTTGAAAATCTGTGTAGATGAAGCGTACCGGGAGATTTGCAAAGTTTATTTAATTTATGCTGTTTGTAAAATACTTAGTGCCTAATCCTTCTTGATTTGTAAACGTTTTTAGGTCTACAACATTTTTTCCTAATGGAGATTTGACTGACAATGTACTGTCTTTTGAAAAAAGTCGCCGAATCGACCAAGAGGAGCAGAATACATAACTTTTGTTCAAGAACCAAAACACTGCAGAATTCCATTTACGAATTAAATTTCTTACTTGCATATCGTTAGTTGATAAGGTTACAAAAACACGCTGGTCTTTAGTTTCTGAACCTGTTGTGACTACTCGTGTCCAAAGGCAAATAGGCCTAAAAGTAGATTACTAATATCTTTAGCGTAAAAAGTGCCTATAGTGTTGTACATACGGGATTCGAGGAACCTGCATTACCAAGAGATCACGAGGATAACGTATCTGAAAATCCTTCGCTGTGTGTTCAACCGGAGGAAGTCAGAGATCAGACTGAAATGACGCGAAAGCTCTGCCTCTAGAAAAACCGTTGCGCGACCAGCGCTGATGTCAATGCCTTGTGGTGCTCCACGGTACGCCAGCCACGCTAACTGCGGAAGCTGGAGACGCATTCCTCGGCTAACAGCATGATGAATCCGGTCGTGCATGCATGCATCAGTTCCCCGCTGGACGACTTAATGGGCCGGCTCGTCTTTACGACAAACGTTCTGCGTCGCTACCTCCCCTACACTACAACCGTTGGGGGATGAAGGCGACGAGGTAATACAAAGGAAGAGTGCCGGTACGCCATGGCATGGCATGCCTCAGTGATTCTCAACCTTTGTGAACTCAACGCCCCCTTGCAGTCTTGGAATGGTAGCCAGCCCCCTCTACCGCCGACACGAATATTCATAATTTAAACGCAGTCGCACTTAACCTTGTATACGAACACTATTATGTACGTAGCAATTCCACAGTCGCAAATGAAATAATTCGAACTGTAAGTTAGCGTTTACTAATAAAAAAATTTAAGTATAGTATCAATGAAATATTTCACAGTTTGCTTTTTTTACATCTAAATCATATATTTCTTAGTGCTGAACACATATTTGTAAAATCTGATATTTTAACAGAATTACATTGGAATGAATTTTTCACTCTGTGGTGGAATGTGCGATCATATGAAAGTTACTGGCAGACTGAAACTGTATGCTGGATCGAGACTCGAACTCGGTACCACTACCAACTCAGTCACCCAAATACGTATCACAACCACTCTTCACAGCTTTACTTGCGCCAGTACCTCATTTTCTACCTTCCAAACTTCACTAAATTCCTCCTGCGAAATTTGCGACACTAGCACTCCTGGAGGAAAGGTTCAAATGGTTCAAATGGCTCTGAGCACCATGGGACTTAATTTCTGAGGTCATGAGTCTCCTAGAACTAAGATCTACTTAAACCTAACTAACCTTAGGACATCACAGACATCCATGCCCGAGGGAGGATTCGAACCTGCGACCGTATCGGTCGCTCGGCTCCAGACTAGCGCCTAGAACCGCACGTCCACTCCGGCCGGCGTTCATGTATCCAGGCGTACAGATGATGGGCCAATGATATTTTTTGCTGGATTCCTAGAGACCGAGACGACCCAATGGAAGGTATTTAGATGACAGCAGAAAACATACAGGAGAAACACGGAGGCGTAAGCTTAAGATCGTTATTCATGGAAAAATCTAGAGGAAAATTTATCTAGCAGTGTTCCGGCGTTAACATAAAGCGCTGGCACGTCGGCCTGGAACCTCACAGTAGAGAAGGCTGTGAGACGACGTCAGCCAACAGAACGCTGACTAGGACGACACCACGACAGGAGCGGCACCTATACTAAGAGAATATAAGCGCCGCTCCAGATAGCTTCAGGCACTAGAAGAGCCGCTCTGGAAGACGAGCCGTCGTCCTAACTCCTTAGTCGTGACTTATGTTTTGCTTGCATGGAAATTTTATATATCGAAGGACATTGATTATTTGCATGTCGCCAATTGCTTGCGACACCTGTTTGTAAAAGGTAAAATTAAATATTGTCAATTCCATTAATAAGGTTTGCTCGAACGTCTAGCTATTCGAGAAAATAGCTTCCTAGGTAACCTATATTAGACCAGTGGGCAGGATCCCACAGTCAGAAGACTGATGATAATGATGATGATCATGATTTTCGTGAAAATATTTGGTTCTGAACCGCGTGAGTCCCAGCTTCCCTGGAAGGTGATACGAAGAAGAGATCGTGTTTCATAACCAGCTTGTTTACCTGCTGCAGCTGAAGCGCAAATAGCACAGAAGCGAGGTAGTGAGCGGGAATGTAATCGCGAAGAAAATTCCCTGAAACATGAGAACTCTCTGCGTTGTACAGCGATACCACTCGCAGTATTTGCAATATTTATCGTGTTCCGCTTAATCCGATCATATTGAAGTACACCTTCGCTTATGGAGAAAGAGATAAGGTATTGCAGAATGAGGATGAACACAGTTTAGCTGGAACGCTCGCAGTGTTTTATCTTGATAGTTCTTTACCTGTACTGACATTTATCGGAAAAGTTATAAAACTCCAGCGATTGTTGATAGGAAGACAGTGGACGCTTTCCCTAATGCTATGATTAATTCACATTTATGGGCAGTGTGACGACCTTAAATGGTTGGATCGTTGTGGCAGTCAAAGTCACGCCGTGGATATACAATGCCTCTAACTTGTGTCTGTTGTCGAGGTGACATTTCTTATCTACGAATGTATATGATGTTTACCATATAATCATAATGGTCTACCATTTTGTGAGCATCTAATTTGGCGGTTCGTTTTGTATTATCGCGAAATAGGGGAGATAGTGCCGTAGACATGATACGTGAATTGGAGTGGTAATCATTAAAACAAAGGCGTTTTCATTACGACAGGATCTTCTCATGAAATTTCAATCACCAGTTTTCTCCTCTGATTGCGAAAACATTCTGTTGGTACCCACCTACATAGGGAGAAAAGGTCATCACGATAAAATAAGAGAAATCATGGCTCGCACAGAAAAACTTAAGTGCTCGTTTTTCCCCCGAGACGTTCGAGAGTGGAACGGTAGAGAGACAGCTTGAAGGTGATTCATTGAACCCTCTGCCAGGGACTTTATTGTGAATAGCAGAGTAATCTCGTAGATGTAGATGTATACGAGGTACGAGATACTGGGTACTGTGCTAGATCAGCGCAATGGTGTAACATCTCGCAGAGCCATTAACGTTATCCCCAATAAAATTCATCCTCCAGTACGTAATTCTCACGTAATTATAAATAAACATATAATGTTTCCTTTTCAGATCTTTGTTTTTCCTCTTAAGCTATTTGGTTTTTTTCCCTCCAGTGGCATTGACACTTGCATTGCATCAAGGAAGGATACGTTTGAGTTGTATGCTGCACCTGTATATGCGGACTTAACCTTATTAAAATTTTGAAGCTGTAACGATATAAGTAGGCCTGTTATCCTCAAAACTGATTCTAGCTGAATCGTTTATTCTGAAAGGCAGTTGCTGAGTGATTCTGGAACCGGCATCACCAGGCTGATAGGGTGGAATTTCAAATTTGTTTGTAGTGTAGTAAGCAAGCTTTGTTGCTTGTTAATTAACTTGTAAAAACTCATTGAAATGTCGCTGGTACTTGTCTTCAATCACATTTTGTACTTTCCCACTAACTTGGGATCCGTATTTACTTTCATCTTATCAGTCTGCACATCATGCTGAAACAATAGCTCCATACTCAGCAATCATATACAACCACTCGCTCATAGAAAGATCCGAAATCAAAGATCAGAAAGTTGTGCAAGTCACACCAATACTCAAGAAAGAAAATAGGAGTAATCGGCTGAATTACAAGCCCATATCGCCGGCCGCGGTGGTCTCGCGGTTAAGGCGCTCAGTCCGGAACCGCGTGACTGATACGGTCGCAGGTTCGAATCCTGCCTCGGGCGTGGATGTGTGTGATGTCCTTAGGTTAGTTAGGTTTAAGTAGTTCTAAGTTCTAGGGGACAGATGACCACAGATGTGAAGTCCCATAGTGCTCAGAGCCATTTGAACCATTTTTGAACAGGCCCATATCACTAACGTCTATTTGCTCTAGGATTTCGAAACAAATTCTGTGCTCGAACATTGTGAATCATGTTGAAGAAAACGATGTATTAGCAATAGTCAACACGGATTCAGAAAATATAGGTCTTATGAGGCTCAACTAGCTCTTTATTCTCACGAAGTAATGAGTGCTATCGACAGGGAACATTCAATTGATTCCATATTTTTAAATTTCCAGAATGACACCGTTCTTCACAAGCAACTTCTAATTAAATTGCGTGCCTAAGGAGTATCATCTCTGTTGTGTGACTAGATCGTGGTTCCCAGTCAGAAAAGTCACAGTGCGTAACAAATGACGGAAGTCATCGAGTAAAACAGAAGTAACATCTGGTGTTCCCCAAAGAAATGTTGTAGGCCCTCTGTTGTTCCTGATCTACATAAACGATTTAGGAGACAATCTGAGCAGCCCTATTAGCTTGTTTGCAGATGGTGCTGTCATTTTCCACATTTTCCATCATGTAAAGTCATCAGATGATCCAAACGAATTGCAAAATAATTTAAACAAGATATCTGTATGGTGCAAAAAGTGGCTACTGATTCTAAATCATGAAAAGTGTGAAGTCATCCACATGAGCACTAACAGGAATGTGCTAAATTTCAGTTAGACAATAAATCATACAAATCTAAAGTCTGTGAACTGAATTAAATATTTAGAGATAACAATTGCGAATAACTTAAATTGGAAAGATTACATAGATAATGTTGTGGGGAAAACAAACCAAAGACCGCGATTTGTAACTGACCCACTAAAAGACTGCCTACACTGCGCTTGTCCGTCCACTTCTTGAGTATTGCTGTACTGTGTGGTATCCGCTTTAGGTGGGACTGACGAAGGTCACTGAAAAAGTTCACAGAAGGGCAGCTCGTTTTGTAGCATCGCGAAATAAGTGAGAGTGTGCCACGGATATGATTCAAGTATCTCTATGGCAGTCATTAAAACAAAGGCGTTTTTCGCTGCTTCAGAACCGTCTCTTGAAACATTAATCACCAACCTTTTCCTCAGTGTGTGAAAATATGTTTTTGGCGCTCACCTACATAAGGAAAGAGGGTCATCATCATGAAATGAGACGAATCAGAGGTCTCCCGGAAAGATCTAAGTTTTCGTTTTTGCCGTGCGCTGTTAGAGAGTGGAAGTAGTTCAATGAACCGTTTCCCACGCACTTAATTGTGAATTACAGAGAAACATGTAAATGTAGATGCATTTGAAGTTATTAAGAGACACGTCAGAGCCTACATCACAATCATAAATGGGTTTGTGAGTTTTGGTGTAATGATAATGTTACTTGAACCAACTGTTTATGCATTTGAGAATGTTTATGATATGTAGGATACATCAGTAGTCGTATATCAATCAAAGTAGGAATAATTTATTATTTGCTACTGTAATGTTTACACAACTTGAAGCAACTGTTGATGCATTTGAGAATGTTTTATAATATGTGGGATACATCAGCAGTCTTATATAAGTCAAAATAGGAATAATATCTTATTTGCTACTGTTTTTCGAACGCAATATCGAAAACAAATACTAAATGTCATTTCATCTCATCTGTAAGTGCCACAAACATAGTGTCACGGAAGGCATTGCATATAAAGTCATCAATACCTGATAAAATATTTCGTAGACCTTGGTATATGGGTTGGAATACTGTTTTTGAGAATGCAAATACACTGCCCAACGCAATGTTGGATGCTACCTGGTGACGTTGCAGGCACGTGACGCGGTAAGAAAAGTATGTAAACGGAGCAGACATGGACGGGGGATCACTCTAGCGAAGATATGGGCTGCAGATGGGGAAATCCGCTGAGACAAGCGTCTTTGATGAGCAGATCCTGTGAACGAGTAGATCGAAAACGGGGAAGCTGGTCGAATGTTCTTGTGAGACTATCGTGAGCATCTACGGTAAGAGGTAGAAGAATAGGCAGACTACCACTAGGCACTAAATGGTTGGACGTCCACGACTGTTCACAGAACGTGGTTCAAATGGTTCAAATGGCTCTGAGCACTATAGGACTTAACTGCTGTGGTCATCAGTCCCCT
Organism: Schistocerca gregaria; assembly: GCF_023897955.1. Classification (NCBI taxonomy): domain Eukaryota; kingdom Metazoa; phylum Arthropoda; class Insecta; order Orthoptera; family Acrididae; genus Schistocerca; species Schistocerca gregaria. The sequence continues at coordinate 728,678,206 of NC_064931.1, forward strand.
AGACCTTAGAACTACTTAAACCTAACTAGCCTAAGGACATCACAACCATCCATGCCCGAGGCAGGATTCGAACCTGCGACCGCAGCGGACGCGCGGTTCAAGACTGTAGCGCCTAGAACCGCTCGGCCACTCCGGCCGGCCAGAACGTGGTGATCGGAGGCTTGTCTGTTATGTAAAGTAGGACAGAGGGTGATCTGTGGCACCTCTGCCGAAAGATCACAGTCCAACGTAACGGATTTTCACATACATTCCGACAACTTGTTAATGTGCTCAGCATGGGATGTTACCACGTTTGGCAGCAATACAGGCCCGACAACGACGGGACATTCTGTGAGTGATGTCTTCAGTCTCATGTTGAGGTAATAACTCCCGTTCTTCCTGCAGAGCTGTTCGCAAGTCTTGGTTGGTGGATGCTGACGTACTGCAACCTGTCTCCCTAGCGCGTCCCAGACATGCTGTATGGGATTCAAATCGGGAGAGCGAGCAGGCCACGCCATGCATGCAGTATCTTCCGTTTCCAAGAAATCATCAACCATTTGTACTCTATGAGATCGAGCATTACAGCAGTTAAACCTTGCCGATTCACCCGTGCAATTTCATGGTCAACATAATCCCTGCACACACCATTAAGGATCCTCCTCAATATCAGTCTCTTTCCACAATGTTTGGATTCCGAAATCATCTTCCGCGTTCCCTCCAGATGCGAATGCGTCGGGAATCACTCTCCAGACGAAACTGGGACTCGTCTGCGAAAAGAACATTGTCCCACTGTTAAACTGTCCATGTGGCGTATTGACGACTCCTTGTAGACGTTTCCTTCTATGAAGAGGCATCACAGGTAGTATACAGAAGGTCTCCGACAATATAGGTTACTCTGCCGAAGCCTTCTGTACACCGTTTGTCTCGATACAACACGTCCAGTGGGTACGGCGAGGTCAGATGCCAGTTGCCGTGCAATACTCTGGCGGTACCGTCGTGCCCTTACGGCAAATAACGGTCCTCTGTTTTTGCCCTGATCTTCGGAATACTGTTTCGGTCTCTATAAATTGTCACCACATCCGAGAAGAAACCGAACGATTCACATTAAGCCTTCGGGTCACATCAGTTTGTGACTGTCTTGGTTCCATTCTTCTTGTGGCCCTCCACCTTCTTTGTGCCGTATTGCACCGTCTGTGACTGTGTACACAGCGATTGTGGAGGTGAGACTAACCGGCAAACACTACCTTGTTTGATAGGTGCCCTGCCGACATTGTTGACGTGGTTTTCATTGACCGGAATGCTACGATCCGTGCAAAATGGTTTAAATGGCTCTGAGCACTATGGGACTTAACATCGGAGGTCATCAGTCCCCTACAACTAAGAACTACTTAAACCTAAATAACTTACATCTACATCTACATTACTACTCTGCAATTCACATTTAAGTGCTTGGCAGAGGGTTCATCGAACCACAATCATACTATCTCTCTACCATTCCACTCCCGAACAGCGCGCGAGAAAAACGAACACCTAAACCTTTCTGTTCCAGCTCTGATTTCTCTTATTTTATTTTGATGATCATTCCTACATATGTAGGTTGGGATCAACAAAATATTGTTGAGTGGTGACTGAAATTTCGTAAATAGAACTCGCCGCGACGAAAAACGTCTTTGCTTTAATGACTTCCATCCCAACTCGCATATCATATCTGCCACACTCTCTCCCCTATTACGTGATAATACAAAACGAGTTGCCCTTTTTTGCACTCTTTCGATGTCCTCCATCAGTCCCACCTGGTAAGGATGCCACACCGCGCAGCAATATTCTAACAGAGGACAAACGAGTGTAGTGTAAGATGTCCCTTTAGTGGACTTCTGGCATCTTCTAAGTGTCCTGCCAATGAAACGCAACCTTTGGCGCGCCTTCCCCACAATATTATCTATGAGGTCTTTCCAACTGAAGTTGTTCGTAATTTTAACACCCAGGTACTTAGTTGAATTGACAGCCTTGAGAATTGTACTATTTATCGAGTAATCGAATTCCAACGGATTTCTTTTGGAACTCGTGTGGATCACCTCACACTTTTCGTTATTTAGCGTCAACTGCCACCTGCCACACCATACAGCAATCTTTTCTATATCGCTTTGCAATTGATACTGGTCTTCGGATGACCTTACTAGACGGTAAATTACAGCATCATCTGCGAACAACCTAAGAGAACTGCTCAGATAGTCACCCAGGTCATTTATATAGATCAGGAACAGCAGAGGTCCCAGGACGCTTCCCTGGCGAACACCTGATATCACTTCAGCTTTACTCGAGGACATCACACACATCCATTCCCTGGGCGGGATTCGAACCTGCGACCGTAGCGATTGCGCGGTTCCAGACTGAAGCGCCTAGAACCGCTCGGCCACCCAGGCCAGCTATCATCCGCGCAGAACACGATTGTACGTACATTTGTTGACATTTTGATGATGATGATGCTGGCTTTCGTTGAACGTATTTGGTTCTAAAACGGTTGAGTTCCAGATTCCCTGGAAGGTGATACGAAGAAGAGGTAAGAGTTCGCGTTTCATAGCCAGCTTGTTTACTTGCTGCACTGAAGCGCAAATAGCATTAAAGACAGATAGTTCAAATGGTTCAAATGGCCCTGAGCACTGTGGGACTTAACATCTGAGGTCATCAGTCCCCTAGAACTTAGTACTACTTAAACCTAACTAACCTAAGGACATTACACACATCCACGCACGAGACAGGATTCGAACCTGCGACCGTAGCAGTCACACGTTTCCGGACTGAAGCGCCTAGAACCGCTCGGCCACCGCGGCCGGCTAAGCGAGACAGTAAGCGGGAATGTAATCTCGAAGAAAATTCCCTGAAACATGAGAACTGTCTGCGTTGTACAGCGATGCCACTCGAAGTATTTGCAATATTTATCGTGTTCCTCTTAATCCGATCATTAGATAAAACACGGGGAAATTGCCATTGGTTGCTTTAATTTTGGACACCAGCGTATATGGAGTGTCCTATACTTGAGGGGTAAAAAATTACAAAGGTCGTAGAAGACGCTAAACTTGGTACTTTGGAACATGGAACTGCAATTGTGAAATGAATATTTGGAGATTTATTAACACAAATAATTGACACATTATAGCAACAACTGATGGTAACTGTTCAAAGTGACAGTGCCAATTTGACGGCTGCTAATTGGCGAAGCTTCTCTCACGTGGTCCAACACCATCTTCTCAAACTATACTGTGCAAACAGTTGTTTCTGGTCTGATCTGTACCACTTCAATTATCTGATATTTCGTACGTTTCTATCCACGGCGATAAATTTCTAACAATTTGGTTGCCCTGTATATTCCTAGTTCGGCGGCCATATCTGGCACAGTTCCTGAGAGCTCACTTATACGGGTTTGTAAACACAGCACACATCAAAATGCGTGGCCACGAATGCTTCCGTTTGTTGTGAAATCTCCTGGCGCACCCACTCCGTAAGACGACGCCAAACATTCCTGCAGAACTCGTATGCATAAGGATGCTATTCTGTTCGCTCAGCCAGCTCCTGCTGAATTTTGTACCTTGCTGGCATCAACTTGAACGATGATTGGTCGTATGCTTATACAGCATGACGTTTTGTATTGTCATTGTCGTTCTGACGGTTTCACAATTAATCATAATTTTCCAATGCAAATTTGTTAATTTGGCACCATTGTAAATCATTGTCGTTATCCGCAGCAGCAAAAGGTTAAGGTTAGGATTTAATGTGCCGTCCACTACGACGTATTTAGAGACTAAGGACAAGTTTAGGAAGAATGTGCAAGGAAAGCAGCTGTCTACTTTTTAGAGGAACTACACGTGCATTTGACTTTAGAGGTTTAGCAAAACAATGGGAATCATAAATATTGATGGTCGGACGGGAATTACACTGAATGGCCAAAGAAACTGGTATAGGCATGCGTATTCAAATGCAGAGGTATGTAAACAGGCAGAATGCGGCGTTGCGGTCAGGAGCGCCTATATAAGATAACTGTCTGGCGCAGCTGTTAGATAGGTCACTGCTGATCCGATGGAAGGTTATCGAGATTAAGTGAGTTTAAAAATGGTTGTACAGCCGGTGCATGATCGAAGGGACACAGCATTGCCAAGGTAGCGATGAAGTGGGGATTTTCCTGTACGACCATTTCACGAGTGTACTGAGAATATCAGGAATCTGGCAAAACATCAAATCTTCGACATCGCTGCGGCCTGGAATAGATCCAGCAAGAACGCGGCCAACGACGACTGAAGAGAATCGTTCAACGTGACAGAAGTGCAACCGTTCCGCAGACTGCTGTAGATTTCAATGCAGGGCCATCAACAAGAGTCAGCGTGTGAACCATGCAACGAAACATCATCGATATGGGTCTCACCTGGGCCCGTCAGCAGCGACATTGGACTTTTGATGACTGGAAACATGTTGCCTGGTCGGACGTGTCTCGTTTCAAATTGTATCGAGCGGATGGACGTGTACGGGGATGGAGACAACATCATGAATCCATGGACCATGCATATCATCAGGGGACTGTTCAAGCTGGTGAAGGGTCGGTAATGGTGTGTGGCGTGTGCAGTTGGATTGATATGGGACACCTGATACCTCTAGATACGACTCTGATAGGTGACATGTACGTAAGCATCCTGTCTGAACACCTGCATCCATTCATGTCCATTGAACATTCCGACAGACGTGGGCAATACCAGTTCGACAATCCGACACCTCACACATCCAGAATTGCTACAGAGTGGCTCCAGGAACACTCTTCTGAGTTTAAACATTTTCGCTGGCCACCGAACTCTTCATACATGAACATTATTGGGATGCGCTGTTCAGAAGAGATCTGCACCCCTATGGATCTGCACTCCTATGGATTTATGGACAGCCCTAACGGATTCATGGCGTCAGTTTCGGCACTACTTGAGACGTTATTCGAGTCCATGCCACGTTGTGTTGCAGCACTTTTGCGTGCTCGCAGGGGCCCTACACGATATTATGCAGGTTACCAGTTTCTTTGGCTCTTCAGTGTAGAACAGCAGTGTATTCGAATGTGAGCCCGCTTTCTTACCACCCTGTGACCTCATTCGTCACCGCTATTTGCAGAGAACTATTGTACAGTTAACACAGTTCGAGAGCGGATTACGTCACTTTTCCCTCAATGTACCACTGATTTAAATAATTATCACTTATATGACCAGACATTCTGCAGAAATGCCCACTACAGCTCGCTTATTGTCTCGCCCTTTCAACTTGTACACTACGGTGAATAGCAGCACGTCTTCCATCTCGAACATGCATCGAGTAGAAAAAGACGGTGCCCGTTCATAGAAGAGCATATTCAAACCTGTATAATATGGCAGAAGAGTGGGAGTACAGCAAACTGAGGACCAGAAGTGTCGCCGTAAGTGACCATGGGTTTCCTACCACCTTCAGGACAGGATGTTGAGTCATATCTGTCCTACCATTTCCGCTTCATATCACCCCCTGCTATGTTAACCTGACATAACTGGTGTATTTACCGATTGCCCTCGCCAACCTTTGCACACACATACACCCACATACACAAATGGTTCAAATGGCTCTGAGCACTATGTGACTTAACATCTCAGGTCATCAGTCCCCTAGATTTAGAACTACTTAAATCAAACTAACCTAAGGACACCACACACATCCATGCCCGAGGCAGGATTTGAACCTGCCACCGTAGCAGCAGCGCGGTTCCGGACTGAAGCTCCTAGAACCGCTCGCCCACACACACAAAGTTGAATTAAACCACATGTAGATAAGGTAACTGGCTGCTTAGACCACCCTGAAATTTTTGTCTCCATTTTACGTTTCTTGGATGGATTCCCGTTCTCCTCACCATATATCTGGCAATTTTGCTCGAAGGGGGAGGGGGGAGGGGGGGGGGGGGGAGAGGAATACACACATCTGACAACAATTCAGATATATTTAGAACTAGAACTATCACAGCCCTATAAATGGTTTATTCTACTCTCCCAAACAATTAATACTCCATAACTCATCGATCTGTTGTTTTTATACCTTCACCGCCAGAAAAATTGCAAATTTCTTCTTGTTTCTTTCATAAAGCAGAATTGGATTCCAAAGAGGACTTCCGAGAAGTTGCAGGTAGCAATTCATTCCGAACAGTTGCTTACAGTGAACGAAATGATTTAGACAGAGATATTGACCTTTCTGTGAATTCGGGTAATGTATGAAGGTCTAGGTCAAAGATAAGGAGCGTAATGGGCGAGGGAAGCTCATTTATGTCATTCAGGACACGAACGTTTCATTTCACATATTTTTCGCATGGTGATACTGACATTGTTCGCCGGCCGCGGTGGTCTCGCGGTTCTAGGGGCGCAGTCCGGAACCGTGCGACTGCTACGGTCGCAGGTTCGAATTCTGCCTCGGGCATGGATGTGTGTGATGTCCTTAGGTTAGTTAGGTTTAGGTAGTTCTAAGTTCTTGGGGACTGATGACCACAGCAGTTGAGTCCCATAGTACTCAGAGCCATTTTTTTGACATTCTTCGACAGCTGATTGATCAAATGGAGTCATGTAAATGTTACTTCCACACTTCTTCGAGACCGCGGGAGATTCACAAAATATATCTACTCTTTGTAGCATTGTAAGAAGTAGCGAATGGGCCATAATTGACTGAATGAGTGCTTTTCAAGGTAAATCTAGAAACTGGAAAGAAAGCAAAAATTAAAGTTATGCAGTTCGTTTAACACAAATAAATCAATAAAGAAATTAAGCTAAGACGAATGAGGAAATGTTCAAGCCAGTGTCAAAAAGGATTGATTGTTTAAAAATCGCTGTGAGGAGCAGAATGGACAAGCTTTCGGAAATTTTTCAGAGATGAAGTATTTAGAAACAAAAACGGAAATACATCAAAAAGAGGTATGGTAAACTTCCAAAGAAATTCCACTAGATTGTACGAGAGCACAAAATGATTGCTACATACGATGATCAGTAGCCGACCTTCGTGAAGAAGCTTTGTAGTGTCTTGAAACTGTAGCCCAACGGGCCATAGCGCTACTAAAGAGACGAAAGCGTTGATGACGTGAGTGAAGAGAACAGGCTCAGTCGTAAACCGTGCAGTGGCTCATGAAATCATCAGACACTTCAAACACGTGCACGTGGCGGACCCTTTAGCTTTACTTACGTGTTGCACCATTACTACAAACTGTCACTGCCTGCGCCTGCAGTTCCTCACGCTCTACTAAACTATGGGTAGCGATGTACGCGTAGTCTAGCATATCCCTTTGACCAAACTAAGACGTCTCCGGCTACAGTGATTTCATAAATAGGCAGGGGTATGGCAACTGATAACAAACGCCTTCTGCAATGTAACATGATTCAGCTTGTGCTACAGTAATGACTGAATACACTGCCGGCCGCTGTAATCGAGCAGTTATAAGCGCTTTAGTCTGGAACCGTGCGACCGCTACGGTCGCAGGTTCGAATCCTGCATGGATGAGTGTGATGTCCCTAGGTTAGTTAGGTTTAAGTAATTCTAAGTTCTAGGGGACTGATGCCCTCAGATATTAAGTCCCATAGTGCTCAGAGCCATTTGAACTGAATACACTATGAAACAGAACGTCATCTTACATATTACGGAGTCTAATACGGAACAAATGAGACCTGTGGTGGTCTTGACAGCAATAGCTTGTTATGTGCTGTCATGATCCCAGTTACCCTGAATTGTACATCCTGTGAACAGGAACCACTACACTCAGGAAGCTGCAAACTCCCGAATGGTGTTCACCTTTCAACGAATCCTGATAATGGCGTCTCAACAGCACACTATTCGTCCACCTATTGCTGAAAATGTTGCAGTTTTCTTGTCTGTACGACAGATACCATTTCTGACGTGGCCTGGTTGTTCATTCGAACGTTGCTCAGTGAAAATTACTCAGATGTCTTTGGCGGGTTACTCATTTATGACTGTTATCCAGTGCTAAATACAGCTGAACTGGAAATATTTAGCATGCCATCCCCTAGCGAAAAGTACAAAATCTGTTTGATTCGACCGGGTGTCTCTCCTGTGGGTCACCTTGCGCATTTTCTGTTGTTTGCGCAGATATTTGCAATTTCGTTTTTTCGCTGCGCAGCCAGAGTCATCCCAAATAAATCTTGCTCATAACGTCTTTTATACGACGCCCTGCGTCGATGAAAAGCGTCGGTTTGTTTCCCGTTACAAACAAAATTATACACTAATGGAAAAAAATTAGTACACGCTTTTAGAGGTTTCCAATCACTCAAGATTTATTGTTGCAACTGTGCATATCGAATACATGAAATGATTACATTTACAGAGCAGTAGCACAAGGGATTCTGAGGTACCAGGTATCGGCCCATGCTGAAACACCCATATTAGAACGTGGTGTAGCGTCCAAGGGCGGCAAGGAAGGCTCTGACTCCGGCATCCACTAGATGGTACAGATGGCGAACACTGTCCTGGGATACACTATGCCGTGCCTGCTCGACCTGTTCACGTAGTTCTGTGAAATCTGTTGGTTGAAGTGTCACACGAGTCATCTCTCGTCCCGTCATATGTCACACGTGCTCGATTGGAGACAAGTCCGGAGCTCGTGCTAGCCAGGGAAGTTGCTTCACGTCTTGGAGGGCACGTTGAGTTTCACGGGCAGTATGTGGGCGACCATTATCCTGTTGGAACAACTTATCACCTTCTTGTTGCAACAACGGGAAAGGAGCAAGTCTAATAACGTTCTGCACATTCGGCATATACATCAATGACTTTCCCAGTAGCGTTACTCATGGTGAAAAAAACCTCTTCGCTGATGACAGCAATATTATAGCCACTGAGAAAACAAGAGAACTCCTTGCCGAGAAAGCAAATGAAACTCTCAAGGAAGTTTATGATTGGTCAATAAGTAATAAAGTGACATTGAACATAAAGAAAAGTAATGCCATGAATTTCAGTTTGAAGAGGAAAAATGACAACGTTAAATTAAATGTAGATGGCACCTGTATAGACTGTGTAACAAATGCAAAATTTCTAGGAATGAATATCGATTCTCAGTTAAAGTGGTGTGATCACACAAAGGTACTTGCAAACAGAATTTAATCAGCCCTTAGAATCCTATCATCAGTGTGTAATATGCAGTGTCTTTTAGTCACATCTTTTCATATGTACACTCAGTTATTAGCTATGGAATTCTTTTTTGGGGAACAAATACACAAAACATGAATCCAGTTTTCAAACTCTATAAAAGAGCCATAAGAATAATAAGCAAAAATACTAGTCGAGTTCATTGTAAAGATCTGTTCAGCACACTGGGGATTTTAACTGCTCCATGTGAACACATTTACCAGTCAGTTGTGCACATCAAAAATAACATTGGTAATTACTGCATAAACAGCTCTGTCCATGACCATGCAACAAGAGATAGACTCAACTTGCATTTACCAAGAAAAAATAAAAATAAAACTCAAAACAGCAGTTTCTATCAAGGAATAAAACTGTACAATAAATTACCAAAAAAGATTAAAGAAATTACAAAAATACATTTATTTAAAAAGGCAGCTAAAAGCTACCTGTTATGCAATACATTTTATACATTGAAGGATTACTTAGCTGAAACAGAGTAGGGGTTTGATAAAAAATGTTATACAAATAAATAATAATAATAATGATTATAAAATATCCAACATTGCACATAACACCTTCACTGTGTGTTTTTCCTTCTTTTTTTTTCCTTCTAGAAATACTTAACCCCAAGCTATGCATGGCACAATCTCTTCCTCTTTCGGAGCTCAACATCTCACTCATTATGGAGGGAAGCTGACTCAGTTTTTCAGGATAGCAAATGGGAAGTTTCGGTACAGAAAATGGCTCAGAGATCACCAGTGTGTGTGTGTGTGTGTGTGTAGTGAGTCAATTGTTATCAAACAATGCGTGTATATTGTGTGCAGTGACTGACAGTGAGATATGACTGAGCAATGTGGCATTACGTTATTTAATAAATTATTTGTAAAAAAAAGTATTGTATACCAGGAGTAAATCTAATGATTTTCTCTAACTAGAAGTCTGTAAATATATGTGTATACGAATTAGCTTATTTTAAATTGATATAAATTTGTAAATGCTTTGACATGTCTTATATTAATGTAAAAAGAGATATAAGGATGAATAAAGCTACTACTACAACTACTATATACCGTGCGCTGGTTAGCGTCCCTTCCAGAAACACCAAAGGTGAACGAGATTTGTAGCTTATCGCATACCAGACCATAAGGCCTGGGGTGACGCCAGTCTGTCTTGGACGAATTCACTCTTCCAGAGACCACTCACCACGGCTACGTCGTTCGTGCAAAAGACATCGCTTGGATACAAACAGAATCGGCTTTCGTCACTGAACACCACGGCGCACCAACCCATCTTCCAGCTGATCCTAAGACGGCAACAGTCTTGCAGTGCTGTGGTGTAAGTGGAAGACGGGCTTCAGCTGTGCGTGCCCGTAGTCTCAACAGTTCGTGTTGACACGTCTGGGTTCACAAGCCCTCTTATCTGTGCTGTGGTAGCTGTACGACCTGCGACTACTACTCTTGTAATACGGGGATCTTGGTAGGCGTGTATGCTGCGAGGACGTCCAGAACCTCGTCTACGGGTGTGAGAATGTTCACGTGAGCAATCATACGAGAATCGCTGTATATCTGACGCAACACGTCCAACTTGTGTGGCAGTTCTTCGAAAGGACCATCCCGCCACTCGGTAGACCACAATTTGAGCCCTTTCAAACTGGCTCAGTTGGCTGAGTGCATTTCCGTGGCACGGTTGCCTGCTTGCTTCACACCTTCGCACCACACTGAGCCTTCTGACTGTGAGAATTTCCTACTGAAGGATAGACACAGATGGCACTCTGATAGCTACACCACTACGCCATCTGTTGGTGGATGACCCTAAAACCATCAGTACATCTACTGTTATCCAAGTGGCATATACCGTCATCGGAGCAAAATGGACGTTGTCTTTCCAAGTGTATTAATTTTTTTCCGGCAGTGTATTTGAAATGGAATTTTAAACGCCCGTTCGATAGAGCGATAACACTTTAGTCCAGTGTGTTTTTTCGTTTTGTCAATATGTTTTAACAGGAACAGTAAAACACGAAGGATAATCGTACTTCAGCACCGACTGTGCAGCGCTTCGGCGTGGTGGTAGCAGTCAGCACCGGCGAGGGCAGCGCTGTCGCTGTTTATTTATTCTTAGTGTTTTGCTATTCCTGTTAATACACACAGATAAAATGAGTATAGCACTAGGCTAATTTGGGACCACTCGATCGTACGTGACTTTAAAAATGAAAGTAGCTAGGCCCATGCCAGTGGCCTCTGGGTACCCCAGAGCCAGAACGTGATCACCAAACTGCTTCCCCAGGACATCAAACACTCTCCTGTTTCGATGCGGTCGAGTTCCATTTTGCGTGAACCACATCTTGTCGAAATCAGGGTAATCTTCCAAAATCTTCACGCACAGTTCGGCAGTCACCGTGCCATCAAGGAATATCGCACCGATTGTTCCGTGGCTCGACACTGCACACCTCACAGTCACCTGTTGAGGGTGAAGAGACTTCTAGATCGCGAAAGACGGATTAGTATCCCAAATGCGCCAATTTTGCTTATTGACGAACCCATCCAAATGAAAGTGTGCGTCGTCGCTAAACCAAACCATGTATGCGCATACTAATTGCATCATGTCCCGCGACCAATCGAGCAGTTTGAATCTCCTAACGCAAGTCACTCAGAAGTTATGGCGATTTTATTTCATATAGTTCAGTCATTGTCAACCTGTACGTATCGCAGTAAAGAACGGTTTTATAGCACACATGGGCCCTGCGAATGACGGTTTCCAAGATATGAGAATTTTCGGTAACTTTTCACTGCAATGTTCATCCGTGGTAATGTATTCTTCTGCGCCCAAGTGTCACAAATTCCTGTAAATACGACTATAACCTCGCCTAGTTGTAAGGAAAGGTGAACGCTAGCTTTCTGATTTATGGACAGACATATCACTGGAATGCCTCTGCTGTGTTTATATAATTCGTGCTGTTTTCGTCAACACCGTCGCTGAGACTACATCACTTGTCAAAAATTCTCAAATATTACAGCAGTTTTTTCGGGAGTCCACATCTGAACAAATACCAGCATAATCTGCGAATAGTCTTAGGCACTTAATGATATGATGTACACCTTGAGTACCAACCATCAAATAGTACTTTTAATTGGAACTCCTACTGTTACGTTTGTTTCTACTGATATTCCGTCTATCAGACGACATTTTTTCGATCCAGCATCATTTGGGATTTTTCTAAGGCCTCCGCGCCGAGCACACATTGTGCCACGCAGTAAAAACGCAGCAACAGGTTTCTCTCTCGGGATTAGCTCTGTTTATATGACTGCTACATACACTCACACGCGATAAGATAAAGAGACATACACTGTGTATTTACGCGTTGCAGCACACGACACAGCCCACTTCACCGATGCCCGAACTACAATCGGAGCGTTTCCCAGTCTCCGTAGTTATTTTTTGGTGAGTAGGTTGCTGAGCTGAGGACATCCGGAATTACAATCACGATGCAAAAAAAAAAAAAAAAAAAAAAAAAAAAAAGGGACGCATAAATCTCGACAGGCAAAAGTTATAAGAAATTCGTGCGTCTATAAAAGGATCGCTGTGCGAAGCATACAATTTCCATCGCCATACGTTAGCGAAGTATCTTGTCGACAACCCAAGAAAATTCTGGCGCTATGTAAAATCGCTAGTCGGCTCGGAGGCTTCAATTCAGTCGCTCGTCGATTAGTCTGCAGCGCAATAGAAGACAACAGAGAGGAAGATGAAGTTTTAACTTCTGCTTTTAAAAAATCATTCACGCAGACATACCAATCTTTGACGTTGTGCAGACTCTTTTATGGACGAATAGTTGCAAATATTATAAAAAAATTAAATAAACTGAATGTGTAAAGATTGAAACATGCGCCAACGAAAAGAGCAGCAATGGACGAAAGAAATGCAGCTAACATTTTAGCAGTAGTAACTATGTCTACACGTCACGACGAGGCAGCTTCAATCAGCGAGTGGGCTCAGACAAAGAACCGTTCTGTGAATACCAAATTTCAACTCATTTAATTCTTTCTATATTTTCGATTGATCAACACCTTAATGGCAATGACTCTAAAATCGGCTAGGGTTCTCTAAATGGTGTCTACGGAAATTGTAAAATGATGTGGTGTTTCTATGCATAATGTTACTTACGGATGAAGCATCGCTTACAAACCGTGGGCAAATCAATCTTCGCAATATGCATTATTAGTTAGTGCAAAATCCACGCTTCCTGAGTGAAATGGATGAACAACGATCTTGCTCTGTCAGCGTGTTGTGCAGGTCTTTCAAGAGTCGCATCATTGGTCCCTCTTTTGTTGGTGGAACTCTAAATAGTCATTAGTACCTACAGTTCGTAACAGATTTGATGCCACAGTTATTGGAAGACATTCCACTGGATACAAGGCAGTCCAAATGGTACCAGCATGTCGGCTGTACCGCCCATCCAGCACAGATAATCACAGAGCTTCTTAACAGAACGTCTGTAGCTCTCTGGATCGGTCATTAGGCAAATACATATGATAGGAAGACTCGCAAGACTTAACAGCTCTGAAATTTTGCTGAGGAGAAAGTTAAAACTAGAGATCCGTAACGAAACATCAACTACTCACAAAAACTTGGAATTCCTCATACACAGCCCTGTGTTGCGATAAGTTCAAATGAAATTCAAAGCGCAACACTGTCTACCCGATATCGTTTTATAATATGTATCAATCCTCAAGGTCAACATTTTGAGTATTTGATACGACATCATAATACTGAACACAGAAATCCTACCTAACTTATATGTTTGCTTACATTTTGTACAGCAGGGCCTCTTTTTCCCGAGTGCGAGACAGTGGCTTCCGGCGCTCTTATCTTGTTGAAAATATCTTAGCCGTGTTCAAAGAATGACGGATATTCCTGCTTCACGTGCCTACACGCTCAGATGTCACGGATATGGTTCTTCTGTAACTTGGTCGTCACGGACAATTCAGCAACCACTATTGATACTTTGTGACGTTTCATACAAACCACGATGAGGTTTATTCCTGATGTACACATCTAGGCCTTCCATGACGCCATGCTATGTTGTCTGGAGCTCAGATTGCAACATCAGTGGGCTTTCCAAAATACTGAAATATGGAAATCATCTATGATGTAAATTTCTGTAATCCTACTTTTTATTATGTCGTGTACTTAGTCTGTGCGATAACTTCATTTCAGGTAAATGTATCCTTCTTGCATTTCCACAAACATTCGAACACATCGGATGTCTTCTGCTGAGATGCGTGATTTGAAGGAATAAGGCCATCCAGGAGAGTACCGAGAGGCAATGAACAAAGAATAAGAGGAAGAGTGCCCCCAGAGATATACATAGAACAATCCATAGCGTCAGATGTCCAACCTGACAAAGATCACAAGGTTTTCAACATTCATGAATTCCTCTTTAATGTTCCACTTCAACATGCGAAGCTTGTAGATACTGAACTATACAATTTTCACTTGTTGTAATGAGAGGTCAGGCGAAAATAAATCCTTTGTCATGAACTAAAAAGCCTAACAACAGTCGGAGTCAGATCTCTTCGAGCTACAGACAGAACGCGTCACAAGGTGACTCCTCGATTCCTGGAAATTCGATGCTCTTGTCTCATTTTCTAGTTAGAGCCTAACGTCACACTAACAGGTCAGTGCTGATAAAGCAGATTCTCAGAACGCAAAAGCTTTTGAGGAAGGCGCGGATTACGGTCTTGCTGTAAAGTACACCGACAAACAGCTGAAACTATTCAGGAAGTCATGTACAATTTGTACCAGATTGGTTGGAATATGACTGGTATATTGTGTTTACAATTTGGTTAATATTAGCGTACTGTCTTTAGACTGAACCTGTACTATTCTCTTACTTTACAGATGAGTCAGTAAGGTAACATGAATGTAGTACCTGTTTGCTACCGCAACGAACACTTCACCAAAAAATCCCAGGCAGTGACCTTATACACACGATTAAAAATTCCATCTACCGCTAAGGAAATACGCCTGTTTTTTCCATTTCAGGACCGCGCTGCCCCTCCCGCCGGAGGTTCGAGTCCTCCCTCGGGCATGGGTGTGTGTGTTGTTCTTAGCATAAGTTAGTTTAAGTTGTGAGTAAGTCTAGGGACCGATGACCTCAGCAGTTTGGTCCCTTAGGAATCCACACACTTTTGAACATTTCCCATTTCACGTAAAACGTTGAACATAACCAGTTCTGGCAGCCTTTGCGTCTCAAATACGTATTTGGTCAAGAACGGGAGGTCCGAAATATCACACCAGTTTTAGCGGTTCATTTTGTGAACCACTTTGATACTGAGATGTGTATTTCCTGCTAATGCTGAGGATAAGCAATGTTCCTGTACGGGGAAGGTGGAGATAAAAATGTCTACGAACAGCAACGCCGCCAGTTCTCCCGGAACGTTATCTGGCTGAGTGAGTCACGACTCTCTGTTGACCAAGGGAGGATCGCAGAGAAGCGATCGAAAGCCTATATATATAAATGATACACGTAACTCGACGGATGACGTGAGACAGTTATTATGAAAGACTAATCCATTTTATCTGCCTCTAGACTGCAGATCTGTTGAACGTACGTCACATTTGCGCGGTGGAGTAAGATGCGCCAATATTTCCTGACAGTTTGTGAGACAAACACTCAATATTTTATCGCGTGCTTTCGGATACATTTTCCTGCACGACATGACGACGACCAATACAGTCGTCTTATTCAGTTGTTATGTTAATAAGTGTAGTCGCTGCCTGGACTCCAGTATGCAGTCTTTGCGTCGCTCCGCCATTTATAGCAGAATTCGAAGCCCGGCACCCACTATGCCTTTTGATGCTCATTTGTTTTCGGAGGCCGCACTGTTGTCATGCATAGGACAGTCGAGGAGAGGTGCTTGGACCATCAGCAGCACACACGACTAACACAACCAACAGTATCAGCTGTCGCCAAGCACTGTCTCGGGTTAACTCAAGGCCAGTATCGTGGTGCAGATGCCAAGTTTCTAGGATATCATAAGTAATGAGTCTACCTAAATAAAGATGTCGGAAAACAGAATAAATGGAAAGGATAATAAACTAGAATAGGAATTTAAATTTAAGGAAGGCTTGAGATCTGGCTCTGAATTTATTATGATCTCGCCGGCTACCTCACCCAACTGAGAGAATATTAATTTAATGGAAGAACAGAACTCGGTCAGAAAAACGAATGAGCATCAACAGGCGTAACTGATGTCGGTAATGGAACGCAGCTATAAATAGCGGTGCTACATCAACAGTACTTCACTGTCGAGCTGGAGTACAAGCAGCGACTAATCATAATAACACAACTCGCAACACCTGGAGAAGCCGAATGAGTCGGTGGTGGAAACATCGCGTATAAAAATGGAATTAACAACTCGCCCCAACAACCGAAAGCACAACAATAGACTAATGAATCACGTCGATTTCTGGTTAAGCTACGTGTAATACGTTTAAAAGTTACGGAAAATAATAAAAAAACAGTTTCATGTAAGCGTTTAAGTTTAAGGTAAGAAAAAGACCAATAACTAAGTTGGACGAAAAAGAGGGCAGATATCGGACATGATATTGTTGACAGAATTACAAATGAAGGAAGTGGGGAGAGGAGGGGAAGGTAAGGGTGTAACGTCTTGTCGACGCAAAGTATAATTACAGACGGAATGAAAGCCCCGCGAAGGTGAAAATGGTAAATAAAATCGTTTTTCTCCTTTTAAAAGGAGCTATCCCGGCATTCGCCTTAAATGAGGGAAACCCTCAACCTGGATGTGCGGACGGAGGTTCGAACCTAGCCCCTCTCGAATGTTTGTCCGCCGTAACCATTACGCCACATCTTTGGATGACTGAAAAACGACGTCCACTTGACGTGAAGCCATGTAGAACCTGTAGAAAGATAGCTGAATGGCACTTTGGTTGCATCGGACGGAATGGCGCTCATCAGTTCAGTGGCGGCTTCTTAGCTTTACTTCTGGAGGGGACGAGATGGTACTAAAACATGTAAAATATCACATCGTTTTATTATAACTTGAACAGTGTCAAATACTTAACATGGTATCAATCCAACTCCACAGGGATGTCATGAGTGTTCGTTAGTGTCACGGAATATTAACGTATCACTTGATACAGAACAAGATACTAAAAAATGGTTCAAATGGCTCTGAGCACTATCAAACTTAACATCTTAGGTCATCAGTCCCCTAGAACTAAGAACTACTTAAACCTAACTAACCTAAGGACAACACACAACACCCAGCCATCACGAGGCAGAGAGAATTCCTGACCCCGCCGGGAATCGAACCCGGGAATCGAACCCGGGCGTGGGAAGCGAGAACGCTACCGCACGAGCACGAGATGCGGGCAACAAGATCCTAATCCTTCCTCCCCCCTCCCCCACAACGACCTCTCCCCTCCCTCTCCTTACATCCTACCTACACTGGTGTCAATGTAATATCCTACCACAGAATAAAACCTGTACTGTATTTCTAAATGTTAAAGCCCTCTACTGCTAACATAGATCAGTACTTTTATACATATTACTTCTAGCTGGAACGAAAAGAAGCTGCCTTTACCAATATTCCAGATCACTTTATTGTAAGAATAAAAATAAGTCAACAGTTAAAGAAGTTCTGTTTATGGTTTTTTTTAAATATTAAGTGTACAGCCATACAAACAGTTTTAGTCCATTACAATCACTATAACTCTTATACATATAACTTTAGCTAAAATAAACAGAATCTACTCTTGATAATACCCCAGATCATGTTAACAGAACAACAGAAATAAGTCAACAGTTCATCTGAAAGTTTGTTATAAATTTAAATTTAAATATAAAGGTCCTAGTCATATAGACAGTTGCATCTCACTGCAGGTACAATAATTCTGTATATTGATTCCTGGGTATTCGTGTTAATGTCAATCATAATTAATAAAAAATGCTATAAACTGCCTGCATTATACATTATATACAAATAGAAATAAGTTTGTTCTTTTAGTAATTTATTTATTTATTTTATTTTGTGCTCTCATTTTATCGCCAGTCTAATTAAAACATTTGCCCTTATATCGATTTTAATACATGTAAAAAAGAACAAATTACATCTCTGTGCAAAGTAGGCCTATGCCATATCTTTCTGTCAAGATCTTTGTTACAACCAACAGTTGTAAAGCGCATGCTGGATGCTGGAAAAGTCTCGCTGTCAGAGTGTAACTTAATATAGTTTGTGTGGAAGTGTCTCTAGTGATATAACAACTGAACATCAAAATGGAGCAGACAGATGCACACGAACAGAAAAAGTCGCCTATACTGTCGCAGTAAGTAAAAAACTAAATTTACATCCATATCGACAGATAAGCTATAGTCTTGGCAGTACATTAAAGTGTGTTCCATCTTTTTGTCATAGAGCCAGCACCAGGCATTATGCTAGCAATAATGATGTAACTTCCTGAAACCATCTGAAGATGAACCTGAAAAGATTCGAAAACCGGTTCATGAAATAAAACATAATTATTCAAAAAGTGACTGGTTGCAGTTTTGTACAACTTATTTACAACCAAAATACTGTCACGATTCTAAAATATTCTTAATGGATAAGCATAATCAGATACTAGTCTCTTCACACAAAGTACAGCTGACTACAAACTTTCATGCAGAGTTCTGTGTTATACAGTTATTACACTGCTGGCTCAGTAGAGAGACGATGCAGTCGTCTTTGGCGATGGATGCTGGCTAGCTAGGCGGCACTGCGCTCAGCCGTAGCAAGCGAGCCGATGCAGTGACGTATGGAAACTCTTGTGGGCGTGTCTACGGCACCGCCTCTCATCAGTCCTTGCTTCTGACAGCGCCTATATTTACCTGTGGTTTCGACCAGAGGTAGCAACCTTGCCTTGACACCTCGCTCTTCCCACGAAACCACAGTTTTAACACTTGCTTACCAATTATGTATCCAGGATCTTAATCAGGAAGAAGTATTATCGTTGAGCCATCTATAGGAGCAGCCTAAGAAGTGTGAAATGAGGCAGGCTTTCATTGCAGATACTTCGGCATGATTACTGTGGTCACATATGAAATAAATGTGGCACGAAAGGCTGCGGGAAAAAGGATCGAATAAACTCAATTGCGAGGAAAACAAATGATATGGCTTGTTTTCTAGCGAGATCTTTGGTGAAATGACATTTGTGAGAGTACAAATCCTAAGGACCGAAAGTTAATCCTGAGTTGGCCCTAAAATTTTTTCTGCCACTTAGCGCTTCTTTCAGTCTCGTACCGAACTGTGTGTGAGAAATGCCATGTTGCGCCGTTGCGCTAAGCTTTAGTTTCCCCTATAGCTGGCTATGTTAGATACGACAAAGGACGGAGACAAAGGGCATATCACGTCTAGTAACATAACTCCATTAATCACTATGGTGCTCAAACCAACCGTCGGGTTGAGAGCATCTTTACGTTTTTTATACAAGCAGAATTAGTGTTCGAACGTGAGAAAGAGGAAAATGGAAATATATGCGGAGTGCCAGGTTATAAGTTTCTTCAGATGATATGGCATTGCCGGCCAGTGTGGCCGAGCGGTTCTACGCGCTACAGTCTGGAACCGCGCGACCGCTACCGTCGCAGGTTCGAATCCTGCCTCGGGCATGGATGTGTGTGATGTCCTTAGGTTTGTCAGGTTTAAGTAGTTCTAAGTTCTAGGGGACTGATGACCTCAGATGTTAAGTCCCATAGTGCTCAGAGCCATTTGAACCATTTTGATATGGCATTAGTTTTAGACCGAAGCAGAAAATTACGTGTCATTTCCTGGAAATCTACTGCTGGATATGAGATAACGCTTCAGGATGTTCGTGGAATGCCTCGGTTGAAATGTCTCTGACCTCGAAGCTGGCGCTCTCCTCTAGGTGCACGCGCCAAATGACCTCTGGCGCACGTCCATAAAAGAACACAGACAGCGATTTCCTGCTTCAGGTTGGTATTTTGTGCAGTATGGGGTGTGTTTAGTCATTTGTCCAAATGCGATAATATTACAAAGCTGGCCGTTAAAACTGCGAACCCTAGAGGATAGCAAACAACGAAATTTTAATTCAAATTGTTCAAATGGCTCTAAGCACTATGGGACTTAACATCTCAGGTCATTAGTCCCCTAGACTTAGAACTACTTAAGCCTGAGTAACCTAAGGACATCACACATATCCATGCGCGAGGCAGGATTCGAACCTGTGACCGTAGCAGCAGCGCGGTTCCGTACTGAAGCGCTTAGAACCGCTCGGCCACATCGGCCGGCAAATTTTAATTATTGATCGTATACAATACAGCACGAAGGATGCACAGTTAAATATCTGTGTGGTTTGGGGGTATATAGTCTGCGAAATTTATTAAACAGTGCTTACACTACTGGCAGCAACAATGGTATTAAGCGGACTCGCCATAGGGTCGAACTGATTTTGGATAACAAACAGGGTTACATCAGTCCATGCTTTTTCAACTCTACACTGAGGTGACCAAAGTCATGGGATACACCTAATATCGTGTCGGACCTCCTTTTGCCCGGTGTAGCGTGTTA
Organism: Schistocerca gregaria; assembly: GCF_023897955.1. NCBI lineage: Eukaryota > Metazoa > Arthropoda > Insecta > Orthoptera > Acrididae > Schistocerca > Schistocerca gregaria. Next base: position 728,698,929 of record NC_064931.1, read on the forward strand.
ACTCGACGCGGCATGGACTTAACAAGTCGCTGGAAGTCCTCTGCCGAAAAATTGAGCCACGCTGCCTCAATAGTCTTCCATAATTGCGAAAATGTTGCCGGTGCAAGGTTTTATGCACGAACTGATCTCTCGATGATGTCCCATAAATTTTCTCTGGGATTCGTATCGGGCGATCCGGGTGGTCAAATACAAAAATGTTCAAATGGCTCTGACCACTATGGGACTTAACATCTGAGGTCATCAGTCCCCTAGAAATTAGAACTACTTAAACCTAACTAACCCAAGGACATCGCATACATCCATGCCCGAGACAGGATTCGAACCTGCGACCGTAGCGGTATCGCGGTTCCAGACTGAAGCGCCTAGAACCGGTCTTTCACGACGTCCGGCGGTGGCCAAATCATTCACCCGGTGACATTCAGCTTTTCCATCCATAAAAATGAAGTCCATGAAGGGCTGCAAATGGTCTCCAAGTAGCCGAACATAACCAGTTACAGTCACTGATCGGTTCAGTTGGAGCAGAGGACGTAATTCATTCCATGCGAACCCAGCCCACACCATTATGGAACCACCACAAGCTAGCCGGTGCCTTCTCGACAACTTGGATCCACGGCTTCGTGGGGTCTGCGCCACCCTGGAACCCCACCATCAGATCTTACCAACTTAAATCGGGACTCACCAGATGAAGTCACGGTTTTACAGTCATCTAAGATTTAACCGGTACGGCAGGCGCTGAAGGCGATATCGTAGGTCCCACATCGATTTCTTAGGTTATTTCACAGTGTTGCTAGTCTGTTAGATGCCGCTTTTCTTTAAACGAAGGCTGTCGGCCAGTATGTTGCTCGTAGTCAGAGGTACTACCAGAAATTTGGTATTCTCGGCACTTAACATCTGAGGTCATCAGTCCCTTAGAAATTAGAACTACTTAAGCCTAACTAACCCAAGGACAACACATACATCCATGCTCGAGACAGGATTCGAACCTGTATCTCGGAATATTGAATTCCCTAACGATTTCCGAAATGGAATGACTCATGCGTCTAGCTCCAACTACCATTCCGCGTTCAAACTTTGTAAATTCTCGTCGTACAGCCTTAATCACGTCGGAAACCTTTTCACATGAATCACCTGAGTACAACCGACAGCTCCGCCAAAATACTGCCCTTTTTTACCTTGTGTACGCTATACTACGGCCGTCTTCATAGGTGCATATCGCTATTCCGTCACTTTGTCACCCCAGTGTATGTCAGATTACCAATAGTACTGTCGGACAAGTGGTGGCGTGACAGGCTCTCGGAAAGCCATGACAAGCTTTTTCCAATGCCTGAAAGGTTTGAATAACGAGCCGGGCAGGGCAAGAGTGGAAAATCCTCTGTATCGAGGTAGGTCAAGACAGCACAGGCAACATTCTGTCTTGCATTGTTTTGTCGCAGAGACCACGCAGATGGAGTACAACCACCTGTATTATCGCGTCAGACATGCAACGTAGGCTGTCTGAAAAGGCGACGTGGGGCCTCTTCTGTATCCAGTGTTGTCAGTGGTCGGTCCTCTGTCGACCCTCATCTCTACGTTGCCGCGTCAAGAGAAGCCGCAACAATGGTCGCACGTGCAGACTGTCGGTATTGCTCCAGACGGCAAAGCATTGTTGTTCGTGTGGAGCCTTGTTTAGTGCAAAGAAGCCACTTTCCTGACTTATAATACATGACGTGGCTGTACGATCGTGCGCGTTTGAACGAAAATAATGTATGTCCCTTCGGGCGCTAGACGTGAGGGGTTGAGTATGGCCCTCCTGAATCTTTCGATTCCATATTCGCACAGAAATCGCAGGACCCCGATCAACACGAGCAGCAATATGTCGGAACAATAAACCGCAGTCTTGATAGGCAATAAACCTGCTGTTGTCTGATTTTGAGACATTCAACATCTAAATGTGATTTCTGGATGAGAAACCTGCTCCAAAATCTCTCCATATATACAATGGGGAGTTGTGCGGAAATGCTAAACATTTGCATATCCAAGCATGTAGTATGCTTCATAACACTTTCGCAATTGTTACATGCCATCTTCATGGTACTCGAATTTTAATATCCTGCCGTGTATATGTTTGTTAAAACGGCAAACTTCTGTGAATAAATAACTGTGTCCGTCTGTAGATATATCAGATGAGGCCAAAAACCATACCGACCAGTGTTTTCCCGAAATTTGAAAGTCACCACCCAATACTGTGTTTCAGTATGAACCCCAAGGTTCCTTCTAAAATCCTGCATACCAGCATATTGCCTTTGCTCCAATATCTGAACGAAGATACAAAATCAATTATGACACGTTGAGAAATATGAAATTCGTCGTTTTCTCTTATCTGAATTACTAAGAAAATAAATCAACTGATACTGATAACGGCTACACTAGTCACCACTAAACTTATTAGTAGAGACTGTGAATAACTTATATCCCTCTAAGTCCTGTTTGAACACATTTTAGAATGTTCAACGACTTCATTTGTTCAGAACTAATCTAAAACACATATGACTGCTTTCAGGAATGTCAATCAGATCATAGATGTAAAGCTCTCTTTCTTCTTCAGCATGTGCTAATATCATTTTATGAGCCTTTCATTTTTATGTATATGATCCTGGTATATTAAATTGTACAGTAGGGATATTTATCCACGAGGAAAGTAAAGACTAATTTAACGTCCCGTTGATGATGAGGTCATTAGAGGAAAAAACTCGAATTGGGTTGGACGAGGAAGGAAGTGGGTGACATCCTGCATACTAAATAATAATAAAACTCTGTGTACCTCACTTGAAGAAACATGCAGTATCTCATCGAAAGTATCCAGAAACCTCTGTGAAAAGCAGAACTGACAGCCAGATGTCACGACAGGCAGGGAGCATTCTCCAAGCATTTGTCAAACCCAGACCCTTCCAATGGAGTGCTTCAGCGTATAGCGTGATTCACCACTCTAAACCAATCGTCTCCAGTCATCAACTGCACAGTAGTGTCAGTCATTACACCACCTCGACCCTAGCTTAGCGCTGTAGAAGCAACTTCTGACACTGAATGTAACAGCAACACCAAATGTAGTGGGAAGAGGTAGAAGGCACTGTATTAAGACTCGTACAAGCTTTCCAAGTGATTTATTGTTTCCAACTACAGTGCTGTCTGCATCACTGGGTCCCGCAACGCCGAGGACGCCACCTCAGTGACCTGTGAAACGCTCTGCTAATGTGTCGGCCCTGTACAGCTGGGGTGATATGACAACGTCAGGGCTGCATCAGCAACTGCAAGATGGCCGCTTCCATGCACACTCGCCAACGCGGCTTGGGTCGCGGCGACAACAAGCACCCGCGATCCGGCAGCAGAATGTACAGCCCTCACCCTGGATGTCTCGGGTGCGTGTTGGTAGCCAAGGCGACTGCCCGCAGTAGTGAGCCGTGGAGTGGCCCACAGCTGGCTGGCTACAGACCCTGCGTCAGCCTCGGGGGGGTGGAACCAGCAACCCGCCGTGGGCTGGAATGCTGGCGCCCCACCTGCTGCTGTGTATAGCTGGTGGTGTGACACACCCCGCTGTCCAGGAGAACTGCCACTCTTGAATGTTTTGTTAGTGAACCGGCACCTATTTATATGTGGCTGTGCGCCTCTGGCCGGCCGGAGTGGCTAAGCGGTTCTAGGCGCTACAGTCTGGAACCGCGCGACTGCTACAGTCGCAGGTTCGAATCCTGCCTCGGGCATGGATGTGTGTGATGTCCTAAGGTTAGTTAGGTTTAAGTAGTTCTAAGTTCTAGGGGACGGATGACCTCAGAAGTAAAGTCCCATAGTGCTCAAAGCCATTTTTGTTGTTGTGCCCCTCTGTTTTGATAAACGCGCCGTTCCGCATCACATACTCATCACATTTAGGTTGGCCAGTGGGCCCCTTCTGCCTGGACTTACACCATGCAAACCGCCGCGTGTACTTTTTCCGGTGGTTCTACGCCCCTGTGGCCTCTATTTTACTTCGCACCTGCTGTTGAGTGTAACTCACTGTAAACAGGCCCGTGCCTGGCTGTAACTTGCGCGCTCAGAAATATCGTACCAAAACTGACTTTCCCTATCCCAAACGGTAGAGCCGCTACAGCGCTGACAACATAAATGTGTGCCTTATGAAGAACTAATGGATCGTTGTACCCCACTCTTTTAAATCCCTACGCACAGCCATTGTGCTAGCTGGACTTTGCAACTCACGAGTGGTTCCTACCACTGGCTTCATGCGACTTTTTACAACCACCCTCCGCAATGTTCGATGGGCCCTGTACGTCATTATATGAGATCTACATAGTCTTGCTTTAGATATGGTTGTTCCTTTCCATTCCCACTTCGCAGTAACATCACCAGCAGTGCATGTGGGCACCTGTAGAGTGGGAAATCAGTGCCCATTCTAAGACAGATAACGATCTTATCTGAAGTTCATTTCCGGTGTCGTGCTGCACTTCATGTAGTTGGGTTTGTTATATTCGAAGTCACTACGGGGAACCCCCGCCCTGCCCCCTCATCTTGGGCATCTGCGTGTGGCACCTGTATCTGTACAGTATGCGTTCATGTTAGGGCCGAGACCGACGAACTCCACAATCTGCGACCCATTCGCCTCTTATATCATTATGCCGATAATGAGATATAGTGCCATAAGGATTATCGGCTGCATATCCAGATGTGATGAATACATCGGGATGGTACCTAATTGCTTCTTATGAATCGCAGCCTTTCACCCAGTAGATGGAACTGTATGTTTTCATATAAAGTAACTTTTGTGGAGTTTGGAAAGGTCCAGTACACACATAGCCACACAGACTAGCATCGTGAACTCTATCAAAACAGTAGCCATGTCAAGAGCAACTAATTCTTAACTGAACATAGTTGCCCGCTTATAATTTGGCCTTATGTAGTGCTCTCCAACGTAATTTTCTTGGAACACTACATATGGCAAACATAAACCCTTACTTGATTAAAATAATACAACAGACGTATAAAGATAACATTTTCCAAGTGAAAGTTGGTAATAAACTTTCACAGAAATTTAGAAGAAGCAAAGGCATTTTACAGGGCTGTCCCATGTCACCATCATTATTTGAAACCTATATAGATATTAGCCTTAGAACATGGTCTCGTAAATGTAATAGTATGGGATTAGAAATAAGAGATGGAGTTTACCTACATCATTTATTGTTTGCTGATGATCAAGTACTCGTAGAACAAAATGGGGAGGGTGCTAACTATATGTGCAATCAATCAGCAATAGCATACAAAACTTGGGGTTTGAAGATTAATTACCAAAAACAGAATATGTGACTAATGAGTCAGGTGAGCTATACATTGAAGGAAAGAAAATCAAAAAGATAACACTTTCTGTTATTGGGATCCATTTTAGAAATCGAGGAAAAATCAGAGTCAGAAATCAATAAAAGAATTAGTAGCGGAGGGAAGGTCATTGGGATGCTTAACTCAGTCTTATGGAGCTGGAATGTAATGAGCAGAACTAAAAAATTGATATACAAATCCAAATTAGAGAGTGTGACTCTGTATGGAACGGAGACCTGGACAATTAACCTGAAGCACATTGAAAAAATTACAAGCTCTAGAGATTGACTTGTGGAAAGATCGGCAAGAATCTCCAGGAAAGAAAAGATAAGGGACACCGAAATAAGGTGAATGGAAATAAAAGAAAGAATATATGACGTAACTGATAGGAAGAAATTACAGTGGTACGGGCATGTACGACGAATGGAGAAAACCAGAATACCAAAATTGATACTGGAGTGGGAACCGGAGGGGAGAAGAAGAAGAGGACGACCTATGACCACCTGGCTCCAAAATGTACAGCACACAATGAGGAGAATGGGAGCAGAGGAAGAGGACACACAAGATCGAAACACCTGGAGGAATATTTTGAAAATATAGTTTAAGAACGTTTATTCTTTGTATTGTAATTTCCGAGTAAATTATTATGTTGGAGATAAGCCCCTGTAATGAAGAAAGCTCAAAATAATAATAAATAAAAAAAATTGGCCTTGAGATATAATTTCTTGCCCCTTAACGCCCACCCCAACAATAAAGTAAATGAATTTCACGCGTATTCTTAGGTTTTCAATAGCTTTCCCGAAAATGGAATTATTTATTAATTTAAAAAATCCTTTTTGAAATCACGGTTTGGGAGAGCCCTCTTTTCAGTATTGATATCAATATACTCCTTCAACCGGTGTTCTAATAAGTTTCACCCTCAAACTGGAGGTTTCTGTAGTGCTGAATGAATGTCTGTCATCAACTTCTGGATGGAACTATTTCGTGGGACTAGATATTCCAGGTGTAGTGGCAAGCTGCTGAATGCGTCATGCAAATCAGTAGGATATGCCAGGTCTGCCGTCTGTCACCGCGACATATGCTCCACCAGAATCCGTAGCCACAGCTTGGAACTCATGTCTGGCGATTTCCTCATTGGACAGCCGCCAGAGCCCTCGAGTCGGCAGAGATTGTGCATGGTGTGCCCGTATAAGTTGTTTACATCCAAGTAAAGGATGTAATTCAAATCTTCAGATCGTCAACATTGGTCAACAGTTCGACGCTGACACATGTCCTTTTCAATATTGCATCCCATGAAAGCCTTGTTGCAGTGCAATAGAAGACAGGATCCAGAATGTATGTGTCCATACATACGCTCCAGAAATTCTCAAAAATATCCGTGAACAGGTAGGTGTACGTCTGTGACCAAGTATAATATAGCGTATTCCCCTAATGAGGGATGTTGAACTTCTGCCAGACAGTCAACAGGCCCATACTCTACATCAGTTATGGCTGGTTGATTCAGGGGAGGTGGCCAAACAGCTAGGTCATCGGTCCTATCGGATTAGGGGAGGATGGGGAAGGAAGTCGGCCGTGCCCTATCAAAGGTACCATCCCGGCAATTGCCTGCAGCGATTTAGGGAAATCACGGAAAACCTAAATGCGGAAGGCTGGACCCTGGTTTGAACCGACGTCCTCCCGAGTGCGAGTCCAGTGTGCTAACCACTGCGCCACCTCTCTCGGTACATCCGTTATTGCAGTGCCTGTAACTTTACTGGTGAATGCGACTACGCCAGGCAAGGTGCGGTTGTTAAGTTACTATTATAGAAGAGAAAAAAAGAAGTGCTACTACTTGTATATCTGTCTCAGCGATTGGTGCCATTCTCCACAAGCTCATGCTGGAGGATTGCATAATTGGCTGGAATGAGTCATTCAACGGGATATCAATGGCTGCGGCGTCAACCCATTCCCCCATAGCCATAAGATCATTCAGTGCACCTAGAAACAAAAAATGTGTCATAAGCAATGCATGCATAGGTGTAAAAAATATATTTATTATATAACGGAAAGAAATGAAGTGTTATTACTTTCGTATCTGTCCATTCGTGATTGGTGTCTTTCCCCAGGAGCTCACACTGGAGAATGGCATAATGGATTGGAATGGGTCATTCAGTTGGCTATCAGCTGCTGAGGCATCAGACCATTCCCTCATAGTCATATCATCATCGACTGCACATACGAACAGAAAAAACTCTCATAAGCAATGCAGGTAAGTGTGTAAAAGTTACTTCAATCATGGCGGAATGTAGAAAATGAACAACAACAACAATAATGACTACTGCTGCTACTACTACTACTACTACTACTACTACTAATAATAATAATAATAATACATACATACATACATACATACACACATACATACATACATACATACGTATTTGTCCCTCGAAAGTTGACGTCATTCCCCATTAGCTCACGCTGAAGAAGGCATCAGGTAATTCAGACGTGTGTCTAATGCAGATGAGCTGGGTGATGCAGGATGGATGTATTCTTAATGTGTGCAGCAATGGGACTGGACTGCACTTCAACCATTCATATTACTGCAACCTTACTGGAAGATTCTTCACGGAAGAGAAAAATCATTATGTCGATAGCTTTAGTATTATTTTTCACATATACAGAGAGCGAAAGAGAAAAAAAAGTGTTAAAAAATGTGTGCTTATGATCGTAAAATTCGCCTGTTAAAGCTTGTGGTTTGTCAGTTCCAAACCATCTGCCGGTCTCTCAATGTCAGTTACCCCATCAGATCATCTAGTCTACTGTTCTGCATTAGGGGTGACGGCACACTCCAATCTAAAATAAAAGCATTCATCAGTAGATTGAAGCTATATACGCAATCAACACACATAAACATATATATATATATATATATATATATATATATATATGGGAAAAATCATTTTAGATTTATACCTGCAATATCACTAGAATTAAGTCGAAGGCCTCTGCACATACATCAGAGTGACGATTCATCTTTGCTGCGTCAATGCTGCTGATGCTGCTGCTGTCAGGTCTGCTACTGAAATGACTTCTTTTTGCGGCAAAACGATCCTTTTTTATAACCAGGAAATTTATTATATCCGTATTCTGTGTTAGATTTGAACCAACAGGAAATAAGGATGGTTAATCCCCCCTACGTGTACACCCGCAAGTTCGTTCGTGCCATTGCCGTTGTTACCCTGCACTTCTGTCACCTCCGGCATTGTTCAAAGAACACTATACGTACATATTTAGTAATGCGCCGTTGCAAGTAACCTGTAGTGTGGACTATGACTCCGTCATAAGGGTTACAAGTAGGAGACGGTATGCAATTATCGAGTTGCGGTTTTGCAGCTGCTGGTGTTGGTCAAAGAAATCTAAATTTTATTCAGCAACGCGTAGGGGGCCTGAGACAGCGTGCCGTGGCTCACAGTTCGTAACATGATGTGAGGCTGCTGTCAGAATAACGCTTATGCTCTGACTGCCAATGAAGTGTCAGTCACGTATGGGTGCCGGGAGATATCGTATACAACCGGCATTGGCGTGCCAGTGCATGCTGCAGAGTGCAGCAGGGAAGTGGCGCGTCTCCGTTTGTATAGAAAACAGCTCGGACATACACGTCACGCGGCCTTTTGTTGAGCATGAGTGCACTGATAGATAAGAAAAAGTGCACTTTTCAGATGAGGTTTCTACCTCTGTTCGCACATTAAGTGACTAGAATTTTTCTACGTACGGAACTGCTAGGGAAGGGCCTTGGCAACAGGCAGCAGTGGATTGCAGCCATTTACTTTGCCACATAGAAGAGACATCTAAAATTATGGCTCCCATCCTCGACAAAATGCATAGACACTGTGCAATAAATACTTACCTGAAAATCTGTACGAGGTAGAAGAGGTGAAGCTGAGTAAACACACAATTTTTTAAAAGACAGTATCTTTTACTGGTAACCCAACTTATAGGTATTTCTACATTATCTGAAGAACGCATAAAACAATTTTTGTCTCCACCATATGTTTGCTTGAGTTGTCGACTAGATGGCCAACTGTACACTACAAGGTTGCAAACGGACAGATTTTTGCGAATTTTGTGCAACCATGACACTGTGTTATGGCCTCTGATATAAAAGATGCTTACAGAATGAGATTTTCACTCTGCAGCGGAGTGTGCGCTGATATGAAACTTCCTCGAAGATTAAAACTATGTGCCCGACCGAGACTCGAACTCGGGACCTTCCCCTTTCGCGGGCCAGTGCTCTACCATCTTTTTATTATTATTATTTTTTTATGAGCTACCGAAGCACGATTCTCGCGCGCTCCTCACAGCTGTACTTCTGCCAGTATCTCGTCTCCTACCTTCCAAACATTACAGAAGCTCTCCTGCGAACCTGCACTTGCCCGTGAAAGGCAAAGGTCCCGAGTTAGAGTCTCGGTCGGGCACACAGTTTTAATCTGCCAGGAAGTTTCATAAAAGATGCTGTCAGTGGGGTCATAGTTTTGAAGTGACACGGCCATATCTTCGTACGCCATTTCAACTTCATCCTAGCGTTTTCATTGCTGGAAGTGCATTAACCATGCTGTTGTTTTACGAATCTTCGCACAGTTTACTGTTCTAAACCTTCTGCGCGGAGTGACGATTGTGGGAAACGTCATTACTATATTTCCAGCATTGCTGAATGTGACGAATGCAATGTCCTTTAAATACAAATTGTTCATACTCTTTGTAAAAACCTTGTGTATCAACTATGATGTTTTCACTTTGAGGTGTCGTCATGAAATACTTCGGATAGAAGCACCACCTCTTCAATTCTACAAGTCACTGAACAATCCCACTGAGAGGTGAGTACTTTACCACGAGCTTGTGTAACAATAATATGTATGCAGCGGTGCTTGAAGGGGAATTCTTTGATTATTCAAATTATATTGGTCCCTATTTTATACTTCAATTTTACTTTGAGCGATCGATCATGACAACTGGCACTAATTCTTTAAACTGCTGTCTGTCGAGCATGCATCCACATTCATCACCCTCATAATAAGAAGTGTGAAACTCGCATACCTGTCATACAGTAGACATATGTTTTTATTGTCCCAGTAAAACTCTAGTGTATTTTCTCGGTAAAATACAGAATGGAAGTTAACTCTGGTATTGGTCAGATTACAACTGTCGAATATGCTGGAATACTCCTTTAGATTTTTCTACACCAATTTCTCCAACATTGTTTTATTCTCTTCTTACTCTCCTTGAGTGTATGAGTTATTACCTTCTTCGTAACTGTTCCTTCCACATAGAGGAAACTGCTGCTCAGGAACTGTTAAATCATCTTGGTAATGAATGAGAATTCTTATCACGTCATTATTACTAAATATTGCAGAAGCCAAGGGCCTGCTGGAGAAATATTCCTAACAAATGATTTGCTCGTCATATTGACCTTGGGCGGTTATATCGAGTGATGTCATTGCACGGTTTCAATTCTATCAACTTAAGGAACTTGTAATCCTCATGTGTTTGTGCTTTCACAGTTAAGTAGTGCAGTGACGGCTGTATGCATCATTTTTGTACCTTATACCCTTGCTGTTGCTTCAAGCGAAGACGTACTGTGACTTCCCCTCTTCAAAAATCAACTAGATTACCATCCTGGTCCACAATGCTCTGCTCGAGATGGTTAATGTCTGCACAATGACTGGGGGGTATATAGCGCTGCTTGGAACCTCCACGAGTTTATTTCATGATCCCACTGCAGGGAAAGAATCCGCAGATTATGTGAATTAATCTGCCATTGACATAGAAATTTGTTGTGATACTACACTCGGCATGTATTATGTTATCTGGTAGTATATCCGTTGGTTGATCCAACTCATAAATTTCATCAGTATTATTCGCCAGCACTTGACTCGTTGAGAAGTTCAGTAACGATCCTATTGAACCTTCCTGGCTAAAATCTATTGCCTGTTTTGTCGTTTTTAACTCTCTTTTAAGAAGTTTCTGGGTGTAGTTTATTGTTCACCTCGGTGATATTAGGAATGATGTTCAATGTTTCCAGACTGACTAATGCAGTACTCCATCCCTCATTACTTAGATCTATTGGCGGGAAATAATTCACACTTAGTACCGACGACTGTTCTTTTAACGTTGGAGTGTACAACAACACACGTAAACCTCAGCTGACTCAGTGATGTGCGTGCTGCTCGTTTTCCTGCAAGTGTCAGGAGGAACATTCGGCAGAAATGTCCACAGAGATGTGAATTGAAGTCTTGGTAGTGCCAAAAATTGTAGAACACGCAGTTGTTGGAAAAGTAATGGCGTAATTCTTCAGGCAAACACAAATTCTCATACATAACAAAATAGTAGAAAATATTCCTTTTTTCTTAACATAAGCAACCTAATGGTTTTGGATACTCCTGTAATATCTAATTCGACAATCCCACATTCTTTGGATTTCCATGTCGTCTTTGACAACGTATTCCAATAGTACACTAGGAGACTTTTTTTTTATAAAGTGACCAAGTGATTTCTGGTATGGTATTAAATTTAGCGATGGCCTCCCTTGCTCTGTTACTCCTTGTAGCCTCCTGTAGTTACTCCTCTGTGTTTTGTGCTTTCTTCACTCTTCGGGCTATGGCAGCCACCCGTCCTGTATAAGAGCAAATTGCTGCAATAAGAAATGTAATAATTCCACCAGATGTCTTAGGCTTTGGCTGAACACTTGTCTTTTTAATACTGCTTCTTCTACTTCTTCTTCTTACTCATTTCTTCTTCAAGACACTTTTAGCCGCTGACACTACTGCTTGGGTGCAATTTTTTTGCACATCCTACAGGTTTTTCTTCTGCTGTGTTAATGTACGATAAGATGTAAGAAGTTTAGAAGAACGCGAAATCCCGAAGATGGGCTAAAATTTACAGACGCGCGAAATTTGGCACGTACTTCGATGCGAGATGCCTTTAATAGGTTCCACAACGAAACATTGTCTCGAAATTTGGTAGAAAATCCGAAGATATTCTGGTCGTATGTAAAGTACACAAGCGGCAAGATGCAGTCAATACCTTCGCTGCGCAGTGCCGATGGTACTGTTATCGACGACTGTGCCGCTAAAGCGGAGTTATTGAACGCAGTTTTCCGAAATTCCTTCACCAGGGAAGACGAATGGAATATTCCAGAATTTGAAACACGAACATCTGCTAGCATAAGTTTCTTAGAAGTAGATACCTTAGGGGTTGCGAAGCAACTCAAATCGCTTGATACGGGCAAGTCTTCAGGTCCAGATTGTATACCGATTAGGTTCCTTTCAGATTACGCTGATACTATAGCTCCCTACTTAGCACTCATATACAACCGCTCGCTCAGCGATAGATCTGTACCTACAGATTGGAAAATTGCGCAGGTCGCACCAGTGTTCAAGAAGGGTAATAGGAGTAATCCATTTAACTACAGACCTATATCATTGACGTCGGTTTGCAGTAGGGTTTTGGAGCATATACTGTATTCAAACATTATGAATCACCTCGAAGGGAACGATCTATTGACACGTAATCAGCATGGCTTCAGAAAACATCGCTCTTGTGCAACGCAGCTAGCTCTTTATTCGCACGAAGTAATGGCCGCTATCGACAGGGGATCTCAAGTTGATTCCGTATTTCTAGATTTCCGGAAAGCTTTTGACACCGTTCCTCACAAGCGACTTCTAATCAAGCTGCGGAGCTATGGGGTATCGTCTCAGTTGTGCGACTGGATTCGTGATTTCCTGTCAGGAAGGTCGCAGTTCGTAGTAATAGACGGCAAATCATCGAGTAAAACTGAAGTGATATCAGGTGTTCCCCAGGGAAGCGTCCTGGGACCTCTACTGTTCCTGATCTATATAAATGACCTGGGTGACAATCTGAGCAGTTCTCTTAGACTGTTCGCAGATGATGCTGTAATTTACCGTCTAGTAAGGTCATCCGAAGACCAGTATCAGCTGCAAAGCGATTTAGAAAAGATTGCTGTATGGTGTGTCAGGTGGCAGTTGACGCTAAATAACGAAAAGTGTGAGATGATCCACATGAGTTCCAAAAGAAATCCGTTGGAATTCGATTACTCGATAAATAGTACAATTCTCAAGGCTGTCAATTCAACTAAGTACCTGGGTGTTAAAATTACGAACAACTTCAGTTGGAAGGACCACATAGATAATATTGTCGGGAAGGCGAGCCAAAGGTTGCGTTTCATTGGCAGGACACTTAGAAGATGCAACAAGTCCACTAAAGAGACAGCTTACACTACACTCGTTCGTCCTCTGTTAGAATATTGCTGCGCGGTGTGTGATCCTTACCAGGTGGGATTGACGGAGGACATCGGAAGGGTGCAAAAAAGGGCAGCTCGTTTTGTATTATCGCGTTATAGGGGAGAGAGTGTGGCAGATATGATACACGAGTTGGGATGGAAGTCATTACAGCATAGACGTTTTTCGTCGCGGCGAGACCTTTTTACGAAATTTCAGTCACCAACTTTCTCTTCCGAATGCGAAAATATTTTGTTGAGCCCAACCTACATAGGTAGGAATGATCATAAAAATAAAATAAGAGAAATCAGAGCTCGAACAGAAAGGTTTAGTTGTTCGTTTTTCCCGCTCGCTGTTCGGGAGTGGAATAGTAGAGAGATAGTATGATTGTGGTTCGATGAACCCTCTGCCAAGCACTTAAATGTGAATTGCAGAGTAGTCATGTAGATGTAGATGTGTTCATAATCTGTCGGAAATTTATCCCAGCAACAAATTTAATAGGCACGCATCGGTTTATCAACTGCAAATGCCGCGACACATAGACTTATGTTTATGTCCTTTCCTCAATGTATTTTCTTGGTTTTCCCAGGTAAAATTTGATTAGCACAGTGACATGCTGTCACACCTTGATGTGCAGCATACGCTAAGTCACGTTCCTTGAGGGCCTCGTCTAGTAGATTAATCTCCTTATTATCACTATGAAGACTCTTTTCCAGCTTTATTCCAGGTCCATAGTAATTATATCCAGGGATATGCAATTCCACTGGTTGCTTAGAATACCGCTACCACCTCCGATGTACTTACTAGAAAGATGTTATGTTACTGCACTGCTTGAGGTTTGCAGACTTTGTTATATACCAAATTGTGAGCGTTCACTGAAGTATTGTGCAGTGATGGAAAGCTGAGCCATATGACTAAAGCCTCGTTCCCTTGATGTCTTGTGACACATTCTATGGGAAACATTTGGTTCAGGGCCTCTCTGTAATTTTCCTGCGTAAAAACACTCAGCAATTTCGTCACCTTTTCTGTCCCTTAAGCTGTAAGCTCTTGCTTGGGTTTGTTAATTGCAATTTGGGAACTATAAAACTTCAATTTCCAAGTTCAGCAGATAACAATTTTCAAATACAGTTTTGTATTTTGAAGTATACACGAATTCATCTACTTTGTGTTTTTGCTTGTGTGGATCCACAATTTTAATATGACTGTATACTGTATTTAGAAGCTCATTACAATGAACATCAATAGGCCTCATTCTTGTCATGTGACATTTAGTTTGATTATACTGTTCAATTATTTGCGGGAGAATATCTGACCATTTGTACGAATCATAATGAATAAATCGCATCTATATATGGTTTTTATTGTCCTGCTCAAACATTCCACAATACTCGCCCTCATGTTGGAGAACGTCGATTAGTGGTTTACTCTGTATCGCTCCATTACAGTCTTGAAGTACCTGTTGTAAAGTTCGCCCCTGTGGTTTCAAGGTTTCCAGGGCAACGATTCGTCCTTATCTGTATCAATGCTTCAAATACCTGCACATCTTACTCACCAGTCTTTGGTTTCAGAGGTAAGGCCCAGACGAATTTGGAATATGCATCTATGACAACTAAAATACACTGACGGAAAATAACTGCAATACCAAGAAGGAGTTGTGCGACATAAACGAAAATTGGTAGCTGTATTTATACATCTCAAAAATGACGTCTATTCAAATTACGCACAAGTGGCATAAGAGTGCCGCTAGTAGTGGCACTGTCAGAGTGCAAATCAAGTTTTTTTTTAAATCCACGCTGTAACAGTCGTGAGCGTTAGTTAGCTCTGAGACCGGACGTGGTGAGTTGACGTTAGTCAAGAACGCCCTTAAGGCGACAAACATGTCATTATCAACACCTCACTGAGTTTGAAGGAAGTCGTGCAATAGGACTACTAGAAGTTGGATGTTCCTTCTGCAAAACTGCAGGAAGACTTGGTAGCAATGTAACCACTGTACGTGACTGCTGACTATCAAGTGTGAAGAACATCGTTTTCAGAGTACGGCTCGGGCGCATTGTACTGCATCTGCAGCAGCAATGTGAGCACCAGTTGAACCACAGTGACATAACAATCTGTTACAAATCGGTTACTACAAATACAGCTCAAGGTTAGACGCCGTGCAGCGTGCATTCCACTGACCCCAGACCACCGCCGTTTGCGACTTCAGTGATGTCAAGCGAGAGCTCATTGGAGGGCAGGGTGGAGATCTGTCGTGTTTTCATGATGGAACCGGGTTCTGCCTCGGTGCCAGTGATGGCCGTGTGTTGTCGGCAA
Source organism: Schistocerca gregaria (assembly GCF_023897955.1). Lineage (NCBI taxonomy): Eukaryota > Metazoa > Arthropoda > Insecta > Orthoptera > Acrididae > Schistocerca > Schistocerca gregaria. Next base: position 728,714,849 of record NC_064931.1, read on the forward strand.
CAACCTGTCTGCGTGATAGGCACACTTAGAAGCAATTTCGTATGACAGCAGCAGTACTCTCGCGGTTATCCCATGCGCCCTGACTGCAAATTTGTCTGTCAGTCTTGTGATTCGACCTGTTGTGCTCTCATGCATGAACAACATTCCAGAAGGTGTTTTCCAACAGGATAACGCTCACCCACCTACCGCTGTTGTAAACCAACATGCTCTACAGGGTGCCGACATGTTGCCTTGGCCTGTTCGATCACCAGATCTGTCTACAATCGATCACATATGGGACATCACTGGAAGACAACTCCTGCCTCATCCACAACCAACATTAACCGTCCCTGTATAGACCGACCAAGTGCGACAGGCGTGGAACTCCATCCTACAAACTGACAACCGGCACCTGTACAGCCCAATGCATGCGCGGCTGCATGCTTGCATTAAACATTCTGGGGGGCTACACCGGTTATTAATGTACCAGCATTCACATTTGCAATGGCTTAACTGGCGCTGATATTAACTAGGGAACTCGAAACGTAGATCACTTAAATACACTCCTGGAAATTGAAATAAGAACACCGTGAATTCATTGTCCCAGGAAGGGGAAACTTTATTGACACATTCCTGGGGTCAGATACATCACATGATCACACTGACAGAACCACAGGCACATAGACACAGGCAACAGAGCATGCACAATGTCGGCACTAGTTCAGTTTATATCCACCTTTCGCAGCAATGCAGGCTGCTATTCTCCCATGAAGATGATCGTAGAGATGCTTGATGTAGTCCTGTGGAACGGCTTGCCATGCCATTTCCACCTGGCGCCTCAGTTGGACCAGCGTTCGTGCTGGACGTTCAGACCGTGTGAGATGACGCTTCATCCAGTCCCAAACATGCTCAATGGGGGACAGATCCGGAGATCTTGCTGGCCAGGGTAGTTGACTTACACCTTCTAGAGCACGTTGGGTGGCACGCGATACATGCGGACGTGCATTGTCCTGTTGGAACAGCAAGTTCCCTTGCCGGTCTAGGAATGGTAGAACGATGGGTTCGATGACGGTTTGGATGTACCGTGCACTATTCAGTGTCCCCTCGACGATCACCAGAGGTGTACGGCCAGTGTAGGAGATCGTTCCCCACACCATGATGCCGGGTGTTGGCCCTGTGTGCCTTGGTCGTATGCAGTCCTGATTGTGGCGCTCACCTGCATGGCGCCAAACACGCTTACGACCATCATTGGCACCAAGGCAGAAGCGACTCTCATCGCTGAAGACGACACGTCTCCATTCGTCCCTCCATTCACGCCTGTCGCGACACCACTGGAGGCGGGCTGCTCGATGTTGGGGCGTGAGCGGAAGACGGCCTAACGGTGTGCGGGACCGTAGCCCAGCTTCATGGAGACGGTTGCGAATGGTCCTCGCCGATACCCCAGGAGCAACAGTGTCCCCAATTTGCTGGGAAGTGGCGGTGCGGTCCCCTACGGCACTGCGTAGGATCCTACGGTCTTGGCGTGCATCCGTGCGTCGCTGCGGTCCGGTCCCAGGTCGACGGGCATGTGCACCTTCCGCCGACCACTGGCGACAACATCGATGTACTGTGGAGACCTCACGCCACACGTGTTGAGCAATTCGGCGATACGTCCACCCGGCCTCCCGCATGCCCACTGTACGCCCTCGCTCAAAGTCCGTCAACTGCACATACGGTTCACGTCCACGCTGTCGCGGCATGCTACCAGTGTTAAAGACTGCGATGGAGCTCCGTATGCCACGGCAAACTGGCTGACACTGACGGCGGCGGTGCACAAATGCTGCGCAGCTAGCGCCATTCGACGGCCAACACCGCGGTTCCTGGTGTGTCCGCTGTGCCGTGCGTGTGAGCATTGCTTGTACAGCCCTCTCGCAGTGTCCGGAGCAAGTATGGTGGGTCTGACACACCGGTGTCAATGTGTTCTTTTTTCCATTTCCAGGAGTGTATGTTACCTACACAAATGTATTTACGAAATTTTAAGACTCTGCATTAATTATTTTTTGGTGTTACGATTTTTTCCCCCTTGAGTGTATTAGGAAACTTTATTTGCCCGTGAATACTATCTCATATCTATGAGGTCTGCCTGCCATAAACCATCCAAATCTCGTATTATGACGTCTACGCAGGAATGTTTTGCGCACTGGCTTGTGGAGTTCTCGGATCACTTTCACCGTAATTATTATTCAATAATGCGTCTTTCTCGAAGCTCCAAAATTGTTTATATTATTTCATTCCTATGAGCTGTATTCCCTGCAGCAACTGATACTGTGTGTATTAGTATTCCAGCTGCAGACTGCTCAGTCTTTTGTGCTGAGGCCGGCCGGGATGGCCGAGCGGTTCTAGGAGCTACAGTCTGGAACCGCGCGACCGCTACGGTCGCAGGTTCGAATCCTGCCTCGGGCATGGATGTGTGTGTTGTCCTTAGGTAAGTTAGGTTTAAGTAGTTCTAAGTTCTAGGGGACTGATGACCTCAGAAGTTAAGTCCCATAGTGCTCAGAGCCATTTGAACCATTTTTTTATGCTGATTGTCAGTGCGTTAGCCTGCATTATGTACACCAGCTAACGTAGGCCGAATTATATTCATAAATTCCTACTGCTTGGAGTGCAGTTTTGCCTATGTGCATTTGTTATATGTAATATCTTAGCATACATTTGTTTCTCTTAAAAGGGTTCGAAGGTTTTAAGAATATTAGTTCCACAAAACCAGGTTTTCTCTCAAATTCTTTATCTCCAACCTACGTTGTATGCTTTGTTATCTCATATAGGATGCTTTCGAGCATATAAGGTTGATCCTGACTGATCCCATATGTAGCATCTATTTCGCTAACATTGTGATGGTTAATGTAATCAGCAACAGTAAATTCTTCTTCTTATTATTCCTTTCCCTTTCTACCTCCATTCGTCATTGGGGAAAGTTGTTTAATGCTTTCTGTTAGAGATTTAAACGTTTATGACAAGGGAACAATCCAATTCGACATGCCGAAACCCACCCTTAAATTTTTCACGTAAGAATACATCGAAAGAAATACTCGCTGAAAATTTTAGCTGCTAAGGCGCAATGCAAGTTTTTTAAAGAAAATGTTAAAGTTACTCATTTTTGCCGCACGAAGAACCGCTTATAACAGCGGTTTGATCCGCAACCATCTCAAGAGAACGTAGCGCTGCGTAACACGAATTCCGAAGTGCACTCTCATGAAGTTTGAGCATTTGACCCATGCCAAAAATGTCCCAAATCATTAATTTTCTTAATAACTCGCAGTTCACATTGACATCTAAACTGTTGCAGTGATGTGATTGCTACACAAGTGACTAGCGGAGGAAATAAAATCAAGGCAGTGTATGATGGTACATTACAGAAAACTTCCATCAATCGGTACTATAATTTGACAGTATTAAATATTTTATAACAATTCCGGTAGCCCAGTTATTATGATAACTTTTGAATAGAGTATATTATGCTAACAGTCAAATTGTCATTGTTTATTCCCAGTAGTTTTCATTAAAATGTGAAGGGTCTGTTATATGACGAGAACATTTTCCCTTCATAAGGCACACCTGATAAAAGAAAAATTAATGCATTCTGGCACTTCACTGTAATTATTAGTGTTTTATTTAGATAGAATTGGAATGGAGTAAGAAATGGCCGTACCTGTTATTTTGCATATTGTGCTGGCATACTTGATCAAATTCGTGAAATGTGGTGATGTGTAGTGACAATGCAGAAATGATTCAAGCTTATCAATACTGTTCCGCTGATAAACCTGAAATGACACAGAGATATCGGAAATTATATTGTCAGGCAACTTTCTGAAAAATGCTTTACATCGTTAAAAAAAATTATTGACAAACTGAATCACACTATTACCTCCAGATGGAATCTGAATTATATTTCGTCGCCACGCTAAAGACAGGTGTCGTTATGTCCAGGCCAAGAGTCCAACGAAAGCATTGAATAATTTTCTGCAAATGGTTAAGAAGACGTTTCGGATGTAACAGTGAAAATTATTCTCTCCCACCTTTCCGGATTTTGCTACGTCAATTACAAGACTTTTGCAAGTAAACAGTCCTTTTCCTTAATTTTTGGTCCTAATTTGCCTTGATGTCCCCGAGGACGGAGATAAAGTTGCGGAAACAGTGACCCGCAGATACGTATCACTGGCATTGTTTTATACGAATGAGTCGACACATTCATCGACTGCACAAGAGGTTCTGTCTTTTTTTCGTTCGAAACGATAAAGTGTGCTGTGAACCAAGTATGACTAACTGGCTTTATATGCAGGTTTTAGGGGATAACAAGAAACTTCGTCTTTGCGTTAGCTACGAATTTCTCTGTAGTATTATCTATTAATGAAATCTCTTCTTCACATTTATTTTATGTAAACCTCGTAATTTTGCGACTACCTTTCCTGTATAATTTCCTGCAACTGTTTAACCAGGACGAAGAAGCCTGGAAATCATGTTCATCTCACTTGCAGTTTAGAGTGCCCAGTCACAGGTGTCCCTCGGTAACGGTGCATTGAACAGTTCTTTCGAATAGTTTTCATTTCACGCGAGTTTCATTTTGGCACATATTTCATACTTCGTGTAAACCTTTCTTCCGTTTATACAATTCGTGTTCATATTTTACGAAACAATTCTTAAGTTCAAGCGTTTTCCCCCTATTTCGCGCAACCAAACACTGAAAGTTATTACTGTGTATGTTTTCTTTGGGCTTGGAATGTACTCCGTTTTTGTTCTGAACTCTAATTAGCACAATAGTCATCGTTCGAGTCACAATTGACGGAGTCGCACGACTTAATTCCTATCTCATATGGTAATTCCGCAGTGTCTAATGAAATGTCGACATCATTGGAATGAATGTCCAGTGCTAGCAAATAACACACATAAAATCAAATGGCTCTGAGCACTATGGGACTTATCTTCTGAGGTCATCAGTCCCCTAGAACTTAGAACTACTTAAACCTAACGAACCTAAGGACATCACACACATCCATGCCCGAGGCAGGATTCGAACCTGCGACCGTAGCGGTTCCAGACTGAAGCGCCTAGAACCGCTCGGTCACTCTGGCCAGCAAAACGAAGATTAATTTAGTTTTATGTCCACTGTTAACACGTAACGATACCGCAGAGGTAACTGCTAATTATAATGGATATTGATGAGTTGGAAATTCGAGCGAAGAGTAACTGAGAACAACTGTGTCAGAGTACTATCAACGGAAACTGAAATTCGCTATACAAATTACGTTCGCCTGTACGGTCTTATTTGTTTACCTATGTGTCGTCAATCAAGTACATGTCCGCGCTTGTATTTTGCACTCGCCTTGGGCAAGTAAGCCGTACGTCAGTGTACCACTGGTCTGCGCTGGATGGAAAAGAGGCGCCAGGTCAGCGGCAGGAAGCGTTGGTCTATCCGCGAGGCGAGGCGAAATGTGGCGCAACTCCTTCCGGCCGGCCGACTCCCCACTGCCTCGCCATCTGAATGCAGCATTTCAGCGAATCGCTTTTTGTTATGCCTCGCGGAAAACGCCGCCGGCGCACCGCGAGGGCGTGCTGACAAAGCGGCTGCAAGCCTACGCAAGAGTAGGCCGCTGACCTCGCAGCTCTCCATATGCAAGTCACCTGGAGCCAAGAGCGAGCGGGGCCAGCGGCTTACGGCTCGGCGTTCCGTTTCCTTAGCAAGCGGCGCGTAACACACACTACAATCCCATTCGTAAAAACTGATGTATGCCGTTGGCTTCTGTTTCCTTTCAGTGTTAATTTCCTACAATGTTCTATCGGAACCAGCTGGCTGAAAAGGAGACTGCTAACAAAACAGTCGTGCGACCCATCCTAGAATACTGATCAAGTGTGTGGGACCCGTACCAAACAGGACTAACAGGTGACACTGTGTGCAAAGAAGAGCAGCACAAATGGTCACAGGTTTGAAACTTCCTGGCGTATTACAGAATGCCAAAATTCGTTACCAAGACACACTTTCCATCTTATATGTCGCAGATGAGGCGAAAGATAAAATTTCATCAGTATTCATCTGTTTGAGCGGGAGGAATAATCTGAAAGCCATGCTCAGCGCACATTACACCGCAGAGTGAAAAATCCATTCTGGGTGATGGGTTTGTTCGACCCTCGGAAGAGTGTCACCGAGATGCTGAAAAAACTGATATGGCAGACGCTGGAATTTCAATGCAAACTATTCCATGAAAGCCTACTTACATAGTTCCGTCACCTTGGGGCATAGCGTGTTTCAAGCTGACGAAATGGATTTCGAGCACACTAATAAAGATATCTTTCTAAAATTTGGCTGAATTTCTCCTCTGGCATGTCTGCAAGGACTGATAGGCTAATTTTTTAATTTTAATTTATTTATTAATTATTGCAAAAATGTGATAAAAAGATACTACAAAACTACACCTTTGTTTCAAACGTTCGCCATTTTATTATTTTATCCAGTTTCTTTTAATGTGCTATTAGTCTGTGCGAAATATCCCATAGATTAAGAATTTTCTTATTTCAAATAATTTTTTGCAACTGCATGGTTTCCTTCATTACTACACCTCATTTTGGACAGAGCAGCTTTAACTCCTCCAATGGAGGACTTAATGATGACTTAATTTCCTTAAAGAATCAGAAAATGTTGTCAAAGAAGCAATAAATAACGTGGAAAAGGATTTAAGTTGATTGTTTCATTAGTTTTCCAAAAAAAGAATCGTAAAAATGGCTTATATTATAAGCTGACTGCGGAGAATGGTCCCTCACGTGACGAATCTAGGAAAATAATACAGCCCTCTAAACATCGCTTCCGCAGGTGTCGCGAAGGCAAGATTACAAGATTACACTGATTACGTTGCTCATAGTGATGGTCAAGTAAACATTCTTCACGTGCTGTATACGTGAATGTAATGGGAAGAAGACCTAAAAACTGGTACAATGGGAAGTACCCTCTGCCATGCACTTCCCACCGGTTGCAGAGTATGGCTGTAGATTTAGATGGACAATGTGTAGAACTGAAAGCGACATTGCAGTGGAAGAAACTTAAGTCTTATTCAGGAAGGTTCAAATACCTGTCCGGTGATTCAGATTTAGGTTTTCGTAAATCACTTGAATGGAATGAACAGTCCAACGGTTACAGAATATGGATTGACACTTAACCGACGAAGACGAAGCCTATGACGAGTAGCAGAAATGAGATTACCGATAAACTTAGCATCAGAACTGAGTACCACGAATTAGGGGAAGTTAAATTATATTACCTTTGAAGTAAAAAACACACGATGGACAAAGCAAGAAGAGCATAAAAAGCAGATTAGCAAAAGCGAAGAAGGCATTCTGGCCAAGAGGAGTCTTCTGGTATCAAACATCGGCCATAATCTGAGGGAGAAATTTCTGCAAATGTACGTTTGAAGCACAGCATTGTATCGCAGAGAATCATGGACTATAGGTAAACCGAAAAAGAAGGAAACAGGTGAGTTTGAGATGTGTTGTATAGAAAGATGTTGAAAATGAGATGGGCTGATGATAAATGTTGATGTTGTCCGCAGAATCGGCGAAGAAAGGAAATCACTGGCAAGACGAAGGAGAAATATGATAGAACATTGTTTAAAGCATCAGGGGATAATTTCCAGAGTAATGCAGGGAGCTGCAGAAAGAAAAACTGTAGGGGAAGACAGAGATTGGAATATGTCCAACAAATAATTGAGGGCGTATTGTGCCATTGCTACTCTGAAATGAAGAGCTTGCCACAAGACACATATTTGGGGGGGCGTATAGCACCAGCCAAAAAACTGAAGACTTAAAAAAATCAGTTTAGATGAATGCTGAGATAGATTCTTAAAAAGACCAAAGCGACTTCTTTCTTCCATTCTGGCCCACTTTAAAATACTGCTCCGTCTCTAATCACGTATCTCCAATGACCTCTTGGCCGACGGGACATCAAAGTATTATCTTCCATCTTTTTTCCTCCCTAATGGATTCGACGATGACGAAACGCCAAATTATGACCTGTCTTTCTTTCGAGAGCTACAAGTACATGGCGCCCGTGGCAGGGGTCTAATGGAGGAGAAATCACAATTCTTTAAGCTCGATAACCGCTTTAACGGCTGAAAATGTTGGCAAACGTGACAAACTGACCATGAATTTCAAAAGATTCCGCATACTCAAACAGAGGAGTACTGGTAAAATTTTATCTTTCGCCTCAACTGCGATGTATCATGTGGACGCGTGTGTTCTGGTAATGCATTTTGGCAGACGGGTACGAGTTTGCGCTTGATGTTAGCGAAGGTTGTTTTCGTCGGTGACATGCAACACTGCATTCAGTTGCAGAATGTGAATGATTTGTGGAAGATGTTTATCATCCAGAATAGAATTAAAACAGCTGCTAGATGTGAGTTTCGGGTAACGCTACCTGCCTAGAATGCTTGAAACATGACAAAAACACATTCACTGCCCAATCTATGAGATACACGCGGACAAGGTGGTGAGCAAATAATTCGATCGTATGTAGGTACAAATGCCCATTAAGGAACGAGTAAGGTTCACGGAAAAGATGGAAGCGAGTGACCGCCAAAAGTGTGTGAGTAATTAGTGGACTGGATTTATGCAGTAATGATGAACGAGAAAAGATGTTCCACAATGACGACACACTTGCCGTGTCAGGTACCCTGTGAATGAAACTGTCACTAGTGCCTCACCATCGCAGACCGAAGATTCAGCTAAACGAATACACAAAATTTGCTGCAATAAGGACCTCAAAACCGTAGGCCGCTGTCTAGGAAACTAGAGGAAGTAGTATTTGAATGTCCACTAAATATTGGTGTCATAATTGTATCTGATTAACCATCGGAATTTACTTCTGGATGAGCCTCGTATATGTCCACAAATATTTGAACTTGTTATTGCGCACCTTCTTGTTTTTAAGGTAGAGTAGCACTGAGTCTGTTGTGCTCCGGAAGGAACATATTCGTGTACGCGGGCAACATGAAAAAAAGTTGACAAAAACGGTGAAATATTTTGTAAAATGATTTGTCTTATAGTAAGAAGTAAAATAGGTTAGGTATGCACCATGATTTTGCGCGACGCTCGAAATCAAGTAAAGGTAACTGAAATGCCCATACTTTGGTGACGTAAGGAGATCACTGAGTGAAACTCCACCAAACGAATATCCTCTAGTGTTCAATTATCATTAGTTTTCCGTCTTAAGCTTCCTGCAGTATCCAATATTTTCAAAAAGCAAGGCATAAAAATAGCCCACCAAACTAAGAATTCAGTTCAAAAGTACTTTCCAAAATCAATAGAAAAAGCTGATCTCCATCATAAATCAGGAATATACCAAATGAAACGTAACACTTGTGATGGAAGATACGTAGGTCAAACGAGGAGGACATTTCACACCAGATACAAAGAACATGTGAGAGCATGGAAATATAGGAGACAGCATTCAACTATTGCGGGACACTTACACCAACAGCAGTATAAAATCAGCACCAGAGGCACAGACGTGGAAATCAGAAGGATAAACAATACAAAAAACACTTCCTCACCTTACAAGAAAACTAACCCACTCAGAAAACCATAACGGAAAAGAAATAACTCGTAAATGAACAGAACAGCATGGCAAACCACACCCTCCTTAAGCTAACTGACCACTTAATATGTCATTAAATATATACACATGACAATGCATCATTCATCGCTACAATCTCCTACCAGTTTCTTCACTATAATCACTGTCCCCCAATAATTCGAACCACAATTCTCAATCTCTCCCCCACTCATATGTCTGCTGAACATATAAGATATCTTCACCAATTTACACTTACAATAAGCCATACACCCACACACATATACATGAATGATGTATTTTAAAATACATATATTTACGGGCTGGCAACGCTAACAAACTTAACGAAAAACAAATGAACAAACATTAACAATAAACACTGTAGTACTGTGCTGGATGCGAGCACATAAATGTAGTTTTATTTCCTAAAGTGAGATAAAGTGGGAAAAAATGCCAATACGATGTAAGAGAAAGCGCAAAAAGGCAAAAGGTGCGAAGTACATATGTACAACGAAGTTTCTTTCGACTTTAACTTCCGGTAGAGAAGAATGAAAAAACAGTGACTGCTAGAAAATGTCAAGAAGTGGCAGTAACTCAGTAAGTAAACCGCACATCAGCTTTATAAAGAAATACTGTTTTAATCTATAACAACCAAAATATACAAACCTACGTATTCATATTTCCAGAATGATCACAGAAGATGCTTTGTAAATGAAATCGAAGCGCGTTTTTTTTAAAAATTCTCTTTAACTAATTGCAATAAGCTTAAGAGGGAGAAACCAATAATAATTGATTTTAAGAGCTGCTGCGGAAGATGGCCATGCAAACAAACATGTTAATCATGCAAGTCTAAATTATCAATTGGCATTAGCTGTACTCGTTTTCCATCATTATGCAAAGGCGTGGCAAATGTATCTCTAACCTATTTTAGACAAATCATTTCACAACACGTTTGACCGTTTTATTAAGCATTTTTTATTTTCAAGTGTTGTTCGAAAACATGAAATATACTTAAACATCGATCGGTATTCTATCATTATTAAAAGTATATGGATCAAGGGAAAGCAGATATGTTCCAATTTATGCTTCGATTTGATATTTTTTGACACTTCATTTACATAGTTAACAGCAGCTGTTCGGAAACACTGCAATTTTTCCTGACATCACTAATGAAATCTTTCTTAATTACCCTGATTACCTTCAAGCAATTAAACCTTTTTTGAAAATCTAGACCTCACGCTGGTCATCTTGATACCCCATTTGTCCATTTCGCATTCTTCGTTTAACTATGAAAATTCGGACAAAAACGCAGTGCGAAATTTTCCCTCAAATCAATAATTAATTTTTTGTTAATTAGACCGTTTACTTTCAAGAAATTAAATCTTTCTTGCGAAAACAGACCTCACGCTGGTTATTTTGATACTCCTTTTGTTCTTTTCCCACGATTCATTTGGCTTTGAAAATTCGGACGAAAATCCATCATGTAATTAATAGGGAGTTTTGTTTTCGCTCTCCTCAAACAATTGATCAAACATGAATCAACAAGTATAACCTGTTACAGCTGGCATTACCCTCCTGTCTGGAGAAGGAATACGAAAGCATAAGGAACAAACATGTTGTCGGGATACTGCACGTAAAATAGTTCCAAAATACCCGCTGCTTCATTTAGTCGAACTATACCACACGACTGTATATCAAAATTTGAGGAACAATACACACGTAGAAGATCGGAAATTGAGATACGCAGATAGTCTAACTTTTGACTGTGTCTCATAAGCAGAATTATCTCTTTTCAGCAGATGACAAAAGTATTATAATCAATCGCCACAGATCTGTAAAACCAGAAGATACTGATTAAGATAGCTATAAAAATTATTGAATGGTTTTCTATATGTGATCTCTGTGAGAATACTTTTAAAGAGATCATAAAATATTCAGCTCTCCATAGCAAAGAGTGCAATACCAACTACCGTTTCAGCGTCTTTATAATATTTAATCACGGGAGCAGAGTCTTTAGATTGAACATATTGTCGAAAATTTAAATTAAAAAACTCATTGTGGGCCTTCTGTAACAACTTTCAAACACTGAATTAGGGAAAATCACGAAGAGAAACAATTCAGCAAATTAACATACTTCGCTATTTTCATTCAATAATGAGCTGTCGAATTAAAATGTGGGGCATATTTGCTATAGTAAATAGCGAATAGGAAAATTGGAATTCTTGTTGTCAGCAAATACAGAGAGTGAACGAAACAAATTTGTTTGCAAACAAGACATACGGCGCATATCATCGACAACTGCTCTCTTGTGGCGTTATTTACAGTGCAAATACAACTGCAAAGATTAATTATGGTGAGAAATCAAACGAAATGCAATTACTCTGCAACGAAACCCGTAAGCCACGGTTCCTTTGCAGCAAAATACTCAGAAAAGTCCCCGAACAACCACCGTAATAATTCTTTACTTAAATGTCTGTCTGGTGAATAGTTTCGACCGTAGCCTTTAATTTTCAACCCAGACCTACATTAAACGTGCTTATCAAAGCACAGCTCCAATGACATACTTGGGTAAAGTCCACACAAATTTTCGTCCTACAGTAGATATGGAATGATCTTATTGCAAGACGGCAAGTCCTGAGGGCTAACCTCCTCTCTTTCATTTGTTTTATTGTTATGACGTTTAATGAGATGGAATGATAGTGACTGCGTACTGCGTGCCTCGGCATCTACACTACTGTCCATTAAAATTGCTACACCAAGAAGAAATGCAGATGACAAACCGGTATTCATTGGACAAATATATTATACTAGAACTAACATGTGATTACATTTTCACGCAATTTGGGTGCATAGATCCTGAGAAATCAGTACCCAGAACAACCACCTCTGGCCGTGCACTGAGTCAAATAGAGCTTGGATGGCGTATACAGGTACAACTGCCCATTCAGCTTCAACACGATACCACAGTTCATCAAGAGCAGTGACTGGCGTATTGTGAAGAGCCAGTTGCTCGGCCACCATTGACCGGACATCTTCAATTGGTGAGAGATCTGGAGAATGTGCTGGCCAGGGCAGCAGTCGAACATTTTCTGTATCCAGAAGGGTCCGTACAGGACCTGCAACATGTGGTCGTGCATTATCCTGCCGAAATGTAGGGTTTCGCAGGTATCGAATGAAGGGTAGAGCCATGGGTCGTAAAACATCTGAAATGTAACGTCCACTGTTCAAAGTGCCGTCAATGCGAACAAGAGGTGACCGAGACGTGTAACCAATGGAACCCCATACCCATCACGCAGGGTGATACGCCAGTATGGCGATGACGAATACAGGCTTACAATGTGCTTTCACAGCGAAGTCGCCAAACACGGATGCGACCATCATGATGTTGTAAACAGAACTTGGATTCATCCAAAAAAATTACGTTTTGCTATTCGTGCACCCAGGTTCGTCGTTAAGTACACCATCGCAGGCGCTCCTGTCTGTGATGCAGCGTCAAGGGTAACCGCAGCCATGGTCTCCGAGCTGATAGTCCATGCTGGTGCGACGTCGTCGCCGGCCGGTGTGGCCGAGCCGTTCTAGTCGCTTCAGTCTGGAACCGCGCGACCGCTACGGTCGCAGGTTCGATGTGTATGATGTCCTTAGGTTAGTTAGGTTTAAGTAGTTCTAAGTTCTAGGGGACTGATGACCTCAAATATTAAGTCCCATAGTGCTCAGAGCCATTTGAACCATTTTTGAGCAAACGTCGTCGAACTGTTCGTGCAGATGGTTGTTGCCTTGCAAACGCTCCCATCTGTTGACTCAGGGATCGAGACGTGGCTGCACGATCCGTTACAGCCATGCGGATAAGATGTCTGTCATCTCAACTGCTAGTGATACGAGGCCGTTGGGATCCAGCACGGCATTCCGTATTACCCTCCTGAACCCACGGATTCCATATTCTGCTAACAGTCATTGGATCTCGACCAACGCGAGCAGCAATGTCGCGATACGATAAAACGCAATTGCGATAGGCTACAATCCGACCTTTATCAAAGTCGGAAACGTGATAGTACGCATTTCTCCTCCTTACACGAGTCATCACAACAACGTTTCACCAGGTATGAGAAATCGGTTGGAAACTTTCCTCATGTCAGCACGTTGTAGGTGTCGCCACCGGCGCCAACCTTGTGTGAATGCTCTGAAAAGCTAATAATTTGCATATCACAGCATCTTCTTCCTGCCTGTTAAATTTCGCGTCTTTAGCACGTCATCTTCGTGGTGTAGCAATTTTTATGGCCAGTGGTGTAGTTGAACTGGGTAATTAAAGGTGACGTGTCTTGCCTTTTGTTGATTAAGATTTTGCGTTCTGTCTGTGCTGCCGTTATGTGAAAAGTAACACGCTGCTCTGAGTCCTATCCGCCGACCGTTTTAATGAGTCGAATTCGGCGAAGGCGGAGGTAGAATGGTGGAGATCACGTGGGGGCTCTCACGCTAGGGAAGTTTGCGCAAGGGCCCGGTGGGTTGCCAAGTGACTAACAGTGGCTTGCTGCTAACACAGACCAGCATATTGTCCCCTATGTATGTGTGAGTGCTTTTTACGACGTTCGTTTCCTGTGGCACGACGGACCGGCACCTTCGAAATTGTTCCCGGTCAGATAAGTATTTTTTTTTAAATATTCAGGTAACTGCGGGCCGGATGGCCGACGACCTACGAGGGCTTAAGTCAGGCGAGTGCAGTTGGTGGTATAGCTTTTAGCAGCCCCATGTGTAAAACAATTCAGTAACAGCTTGCACTGTACTTGCTTTTGTCCTGCAAAATGTTCGTCAGGTCCTGCAGAAAGTGTCATTACTTCTGTCTCTAAGCTGTTCATTTTTTTAACACAACCTACGACCAGCTTAGAGGCAGAAGTGAGGACACTTTCTGCAAGACCTGACCACCATTTTGCAGGACAGTGCTCAAGCACGCACAGTGCAAGCTGCTACTGATTTGTTTGACTGATGGGGCTGCTAAGTGGTATACCAACTACTGCACTTTCCAGACTTAAGCCCACGTGAGTTCAACTCGATTTATAAGCTGACGGAACCACTTCACTGCATTCGCTTCAGAACTGCTAAAAATTCGCCGTGCAATAGATCGCGCCGCTCGAACTGTCAACACAACTGGCATTGCTAAGAGTATCCTACGACTTCCACATCGCTGGCGACGGGCTGTACACTATGCTGGTGACTAATCTGAAGGTCAGTAAAATTTTGAAACACGTATCTGTTTTGTACGAGCTGTAAATAAATAGTTGTCATTATTAAAGTTCCAACTCTCGTATTTGTCTTATTGCATCTGTTCAGTCACCAGCAAATAATTTTCCTTGTATTTTTACAGTGATCTCCAGCAATATAAACATGTACATGAATGTATAAACACCTGAGGATGGGCACAAGTCCGAAATCGGTCTTGTGATGAATAAATAATGTTTTCTTGTGACTGGTAGCGGAAATTTTTTTACACCTTGTAAAGGAACAGTCACGGAGTTCAACAGTATCCACTACGGACAAAATTCGCTGTTAGAAAAAGACTTTTGGGAGTATATAATAGAGTCGCATACCGCAGGCATGGTAGTGAACAGTGAACAGCGAGACATAGAGTAAGCTACCGGAGAGCAGGAGCAGCGTGTTGCAGTCACGTGGCGGCTCTTGGCCCACATCCCAACGCGCATTCCACCTCTGCTGAGGCAAGATCTGCGCGGAAGCGACGGCCTGACTGCAATAAACGTGGCATCTGCTGTTTGCTCTGTACAGGGAAGCATCGACACTATGTGATCTAAAAGAAAAAGCAGAGCGGCTTTGATAGTAATGTTATTTTATCCATGCTGGATCTTATTGAATCCGTGACTGTTACTCGATGAAGGAATGTTAGTGAAAAATGCTTACAGCGAAAAATACTTTTTAAAACGCTTTATTTAAGTATACCTTGTGCAAAACAATTTGTCTTGTAGTCCTTAAATATTAAGTTCACTCTTGCAGAAGACGAAGTATTCTTTCTCTTATTAATTTGTTGCGTCTCCTACACATACTCTTTGCTTACATTAGGTAGTTGTGATCTTTGCTTATTGGAACATGAGTGATATCTTGACTTGGTTGATGAGCTTTGCATTGTGAAGAAAAACATTAGACGTAAAGCACACGTCTAAAGTCACAAAAGAAACGAGTAATTTTGTGAACTGTTTTTGTGTCACACTATCTTGTCTGATGTGTATCTCCATCCTCCCAGAAATGGATAAGGAGGAAAACGAAATGAAACGACGGTCACTAAAAATAAATGTGAGAGTATTTGACTCATCCATGTTATAATACCAAGTGTAGCACATCAGCGTAATTTTCTGCATAATGAAAGACAAGCACACAGTGTATAAAGTGGCGCTGGCTACGCAAATATTGTTATACAGTGCAGGAGCGAACGAATGGTGCTGATGAATATAACGCTAACAAAACAAATGTGGTCATGGAAATAAAATACTGATTTTTCAAAAATTATTGATGGCTGGTTGGGTTCTTCGTTAACAGTCCTTAATTAGATAATATTTCTGCTAGATATGCTAGGTAACAGCTCTCATCAGACGTGGACGAATGCAAGATAATGTCAGGAACAGCAGACATCACTTAAGAGTATCAGATTAGAGAATTTGTGATAAACGTCTGAAGCCTGTCACATAGTGTAAGTACCTAAACAGAATGTCACAAAATGATATAAAGAGAAACAAACACGTAGTTGTAGAAAACATTTTCGGACTTCTTGTAGCGTCAGTTCAGGGTAAAACGTCGAGCTTCGTCAAGAGTAACTGACTAAACCGCTGCTGTGGTGGCCTTTTGGGCTCATATAGCCCACTGACGGCTTGTGATTGGTCGGTAATTGCGTAGTGCTGTCGCAGATGGTGTCAGTGTTTGCGCCGATGGCGCCACCGCTGTAGTGGCTAAACATGGCGACGAAAATCTCTGCCTCTTCTCTGCATTGAGAGCTCGCTTCTATGCACCGCTAAGATTGTATCTGCTGTCACGGATGAAGTTCTTATCATATATTCTTATTTGTACAGCCTCTTTAATTACAGAATACCAGTATGTAGCACCCTGGAACAGAACTTTCGTTTCGTCAGATAATATTTTGTGGTTGTTTGTGATGCTGTGCTCAGCAACTGCAGATTTCTCCAGTTATCGATTTTTCAAAAATGGTTCAAATGGCTCTGAGCACTATGGGACTTAACATCTGTGGTCATCAGTCCCCTAGAACTTAGAACTACTTAAACCTAACCAACCTAAGGACATCACACACATCCATGCCCGAGGCAGGATTCGAACCTGCGACCGTAGCGGTCACGCGGTTCCAGACTGAAGCGCCTAGAACCGCACGGCCACACAGGCCGGCATCGATTTTTAATACGCCGTTGACGTTCTGCAAAGAGGTCGGAAACGATACGGATGGAAAGGCAGATGTAATTGTTGCCACTCTCAGAAGGAATGTTACAAATTCCAGGGATCCTGAGGCCAAGAGTGTCCTTAACAGGGATTAGCGTTTCCTTTACGCTCTTTACGAGGTCGGAAGATAGGTGTTATACCTCACCTTCCCAGGACTCTGCTCATATTTATTTTGCTAGATGTAGCGCTTCGGAAAAGAAAGAATACAATCGGTGGATCATCACGTGAATATTCAACATTTTGACGTTTCCTTTTTTTGGAGAACGCGGACTTCATATCACCTGAACCATAGCCGTTCTTTCGAAACGTGAAATTCAGATGATTAATTTCGGAATCCCAGTAGTGCTTGGTGGAAGCAGTTTCTGATCTGTGTGCCAATGTATTTAAAATTGCTCTCTTCTGGACTGGATGACGAAAACTGGATGCACAGATCAGTGTGCGTCAGCTTGCGGTACACTGAGTGGCAGAGACGTCCATCCGATTTCGTTGTACCAAAACACCTAAAATGGTAGCCTCCCTTCTCTTTCTGTCTCAACTGTGAATTGGATGTTTGGGTGCATGCTGTTAATATGTACAAAGAAGTGCTCAAGAGCTTATACCCCGTGTGGCCAGACCATAAATGTGTCGCCAACATAGCGATAAAATGCAGATAGACAAAGGGGAGCAAGACTTAATGCACGTTCCTCAAAATGTTCCATAAAAAGTTGGCAACTGCTAGCGACAACGGAGAACTCATGGCCATTCCGTCAATCATTTCATAAAATTTACCGCCATGCAAGAAATTGGCGGTCGCCACAACATGTCGGAATAGCTTTATTGTTCCAGGAGGAAAACGCTCTGCCTACGGTTTCAATGCGTCGTACACATTGACTTTTTTAAATAGTAAAATCATATCCAGGCAGACTAAAATATCGTTTGGTCCAACTCTTCAGACTTAGTTCTCCAAAAAACACACACATGATTTCAGTTCGGTAAGGTGAAATCTATAGAGATTTGTTTGAAGAATTGTGGGCAAATGCTGTGATTTAAGGAAACCGCATACTCGATTCTGTAGTAACCGATACTAGATTCCTGCTTCAGGTTTTCGGATTCTTATCAAGGAGACCTGAAGAAAGATATCGAAGGAGTTGAGAGACTCGCGGCTAGGATTGTTATAGCTCCGTGTAAAGGAGAAACGAAGATTAGAGCTTATCGTCCCATCGACGACGAGGGTATTTTGAGGCCGTTCTAGGCAAAAACGAATCAATAAGTTGCCTGTGACCTTTTCAAAGGGAGCCTCCCTGCATTTCCCTTAAGTAATTTAGGCAGTGCACTAGAAACCATAACCTGGGTGGCTGCACGGGGATTTGAAACGATGCCCTCCCCAAAGAGAGCCCACCACCTTAACCACTGCATCTCCTCCCTCAGGGCTGTTGAGTATAACCCGGAAGATACTCTAATAAAAATTCTCTAGGAATGTAAATGGTACCTGTCAAAAAAAGAGACGAAATTGTTCTCGCGAAACACAGTTGGGAAAATTTAGAGCAGTGGCATTCAAGGTGGACTATGCAACAGTTTAGTCGTCTCCGTCGTGTATCTCGTGTGTGACTCATGAGAATAAGATACGAGAGATTAGGGCAGGAACGGAGACAGTCATTTAACCTTGTTCCATACGCAAATGAAATAGAACAATAGGGCAGTACTGGCACCAATAAACTTTTGTATGCTCTGTACATTTACATACGGAATATACATTGACGGAAATGGAAAGTATTCCACCAGAAATACCGGAGCGAACGCTACCGGACTGGAAACACCAATATATCCACGCCTTTGGGGTATTTTGATTAAATTTTCATCCTTATGCGAGCTTATTTTTAGCACAGGAAAAATCATTTTTACAGATGAAGAATAGTGTGTGTACGTGGTGGACATTGGGTGAGTGTAACGTTACTGAGACTGGAGATCGTAACAAAGAGGACGTCCACCCACAGGTCTTCGCCATGATTCGGACTTCGAGACATGTTGAATCATTGGGAAGGGGGACATGGGAGCAGCTAACCGACAGATGGTACATACATCTGGCTGTAACACAGTAATTGCAGAACGAGTGTTGACGACATGAAACCGCTCTGACAAGAATGTGGTAAGAGTAGTAGTCACAGGTCCCTCCACAAGAACTACGCAACAAGATGGTGGGACTGTTCCACTGGCTCTGATGAACAGGCGGCAAACAGCAACTGAAATTTTGACAGAAGCTAAGGCAGAGTGTCTCCTCGAACCAGCAGGAACAGATCACTGGAAGCTGGGTTTGAACCTCCGGTAACCAAGCGTCACTTTCAGCTGAAACCATACCGCAGACAATGGAGACTTGCACGTTGTACAGCCAGAGTCAACTATGACACTGAGTGGCGTTCAATGGTGTTCGGCGAGACTCCACCGTGCAGTTCATACTCCAAACGGCTCGAGGAGTGTATGGTTCCTTTACTGGTCTGTCTGGGCCCCTGATTTGTCACCCATAGATGATGATGATGATGATGATGATGTTGGTTTGTGGGGCGCTCAACATCGTGATCATCAGCGCCCGTACAAGTTCCAAATCTTTCCATTTCCAGTCTCGGCACTTCCCGTATGATGATGAGAGGATGAGGACAACGCAAACATCCAGTCCCCGGACGGAGAAAATCCCCGACCCGGCCGGGAATCGAACCCGGGGCACCGTGATCCAGAGGCAGGAAGGCTAGCCACTAGACCACGAGCTGCGGACGTCACCCACAGAGCATGTCTGGGATGCGATGCGAAGACCTACAGTTTCGTATCAACCTCTAGCCAACAGTCGTCATCAACTAACGCATTATGTGTTTCAGGCATGGCGAGAAATTCCTCAAAGTAACATTCGGAGGATTATTGCTTCCATAAGACAACGAATACATGGCTATATTTGTCCCGTAGGGGCCACACTTTAAACTGGTGTTGATGGTGGACATCAGTTCAGAATGGAAAGAAAGGTTTATCATTTAATTACTACCCTTTATGTCATGAAACATCACCGCGAAGATTAATACATATCGGACTGGTGCTTTAAGATGTAACACTCTGGTTGGCACTTCTAAACCTTTTGAAGAAATTCAGACCATGTCGTTTCCTTAATGATTCACCAAAAACTATAGGACAGTAATTTCAGTAATTTATGCAAGAAAACAAATAAAATTCTGCACGGTTTACACTGATATGAATGTCTTCTGTCCAGCTACGGTGAAGACGTTAAGTACTAAAAACATGAAAAGTAATTTTACGGAATTGTTTTGCCTTTCAGACTGATGTGCAGGCGAAGACCTCAATTGACATATGGAAAGCAAGTGATGGAAGGAAGCAAGATTAGGGTTTAAGTGCATGTATGTATAAATATCATATTAAAACACAAAATAACTTTACTCAAATAAAGATATGTTGTGACTGGGGGCAGTGTTTATGGATACGTTCTTTTGAATTAACATAACTGTGCATCCTAATGGATAAGATTAAGATTAGGGTTTAACGCCTCGTCGACAAAGTGGTCAAGACAGATTACAGGTTGGGGCTAGGGAAACGATGAGATAGGAAATCGGCTCTGTCCTTTTTAAAGGAACCACCTACCTTAAGTGACTTAGGAAAACAACGAAAAACGTATATCTAGATAGCAGAACAAGAAATGGAACCGCCGTTCTCCCGAATGCTAGTCGACGATACTAACAACAGCGCCGCCTCCCCAGGCATAAAGGTAGTAGTCTGAATTCCACTATTTTGCCGTTTTCGCTATGCTGAAAAGTGTAGAGACGTAATTTTTTGTATTTTTATTTCCATTAATTGCGCCTGTCATCTGTGTAAGTAAACTAGATCGTGAGAATGTACTACACATAACAAATAACAATTGCTCATCCCTTGTATTTATAATTAGAAGAAACGCGAAAGAGAGAAAGATTAAAAAAAGAATTAAAGAATGTATACTAATTAATCGGTTAACAATCACCATTATTTTGCCAATATGGTGCTGAGTGGTCCTGGAATGTACTGTACATCAAGTCGCATCAGCAATCAACTTCTACGTAAGCCACGCGGGGTAACTGGGCGGTCTCAGGCGCCTTGCCACGATTCGCGCGGCTCCCCGCGTCGGAAGTTCGAGTCCTCCCTCGGGCATGGGTGTGTGTGTTGTCCTTAGTTTAAGTTAGATTAAGTAGTGTGTAAGCCTAGAGGCCGATGACCTCAGCAGTTTGGTCATATAGGAACTTACCGCTACCAGCTACGCAAGTAATTTACTGTAATAAAAGGCTAATGCTAACCATTTACTTGAAGAAACCACAATTTATGTATTATAGTGCCCACGTATTGCATAGGGGTCACTGTTTCAACGGAGTTCATACCGGGATTCATCGAACACATTCGGAACTCCTGGTGTGCTCCCCTCAAATGGGTTGTGATAGTTCCCAAACAGCAGAAGTTGAGTGCCCATCACCATACTTCGGATCTGTCGCCTCCAGGAAATAGATGGCTGTCACCTGCGCGGTCTGACCCCAGTCGCCAATTTACCACAACAAAAGTCTTCATTGTGAGGCTGTTCGCGGACGATACTTGTATCTATGAGAAGTCTGCAACTCCAGAAGGCTGTAGAGAACTGCAGGAATGTCTCGTAGGCCAAGCCACATTACTGTCCGATTACACCATTGGCGATTAATAACGGCAAAAAATTACAACAGTAAAATACCTAGGACAAATCGTCCGGAGAGACCACATAAGACCGGCTGTAGGAACAACAGATTTCAGGCTGAGATTCATAGGCAGAATCTTAAGGAAATGTAATTCAAACACGGAACAAGTGGCAGTTCGACCGATTCTGTACTACTGCTCTTCAGTCTGGGACAATCGACAAGTTGTATGGATGGGGCAAATAGATGAGGGGATCGTTTAGTAAATGCTGTGTCCCTACTACGACGCTCATCAGACTCTAGTGGCTGACTCTACAAGAGAGGCGTTGTGGGACACGGAGAGGATTACTGACGAAATTCCGAGAGCTTATGCACCAGAAAAGAGTCGAACAACCTATTGCTTCCTCCCACGTACGTCTCCGAAACGATTATGACGAGAAGATCAGAAAAATGAAAGTTCATACGAAGGCTTACCGTCAATCGTTATTTCCCACGCACCAGGAAAGGAAACGGCAAAATGATAACGGTACCCTCCGCCTCACACCTCAAGGTGACTCACGGAGTGTAGATGTAAATGTCTGTCACTTGTGAATCCCCTCTGTGGTGGAATGTATGGGTTTGGCGGTATTTCTGCAGTCCTGTTGTACCTGACGGACGCCATCAACAAATTCACCAAAGATTTTGCATTCCTGTCGCATCCATGTCATTAGCATTTTCAGTTTCTCCAGTTTCTTCGATCATATCTCCAATTTACACTTGTTGAATTGCATCCACACATCGCTCACGTCTTAGGAAGTAGCACTGTAGCTCATTAAGGGTTATAGCATTCGCTACTTGTTCAGTTTTATCGCGTTCCTTGGAAACCATTATACGAGAGTAAGTCAACGTACACTGTTTATTGTTGTGCCCCTTTTCCCATAATGTTCCAGTACTGGACCTTGTGCGTCCCAAAAAACCGTAAGCATCAGTTTTCCTGCGGACAGTTGGATCTTGAACTTTTTCTTGCACGGCGAATTTGAATTTTTCCATTGCATACTCTGCCGTCTACTCTCCACCTCGTAATCCATGTTTCGCCACCAGTAATGATCCTGTCTAAGAAGTTGTCCCCTTCGTTACCATAGCGATCCAAATTTTTTTGCAGATGTCCTAGCGCGTTTGTTTATGCAAGTATATGAGTTGTTTTGGGACCCATCTTGCACAAACTTTATGAAACCCAAGTCTGTTGTGGATGATTTCGTAGGCAGAACAGTGACTAATTTGCAGGCGATATGCCACTTCGTCAATAGTTAATCGTCTGTGTAAGAAAATCATTTCACGTGAAAGTCTTCGACGAATTTCGGCCGCCGGTACGCCTTCCGACCACAAAAAAACGGATCACTGAACGCTCCTCTTTGGTGCAAATAGACAGAGGAGGAGCTATAATTAATAGCATTGCAGCGATATCGAAACTAACCTAGCCGCTTGAAAATTGCAAAGATATAACAACAAATAAACAAAACATGCGTCATCAACGTTAAACGACAGTACTACCAAAATAAACAAAACATGAGTCATCAACGTTAAACGACAGTACTACCAAAATAAACAAAAATATAGCTAATTGCGGATAATAATTGACTAACCCTCATATCTTGTTTGAGGTTACCATTCCACAAACTGTGATACACAGGTAGTGGTTCTCGGAGAAAAATCAGTCGTTGTAATACGGCCTAAAGCCAGGTTACCAATGATGCGGTGCATCTGCAAAGGAAATTGTATGCAAGACGCTAAAACGACCAGTTCTAGAGTATTTATCCAACGTTTGGATTGCTTATCTACATCTATACTCTGCAAGACACCTTACGGTATCTGGTGTAGGCTACCTCGTGTGCAACTATCACTTGCCCTCTTTCCTGTTACAGTCACGAATGGTTTGCGGGAAGAAAGATTGTTGTGAGCTCGAATCTCTAACTTTTCCTTCACGGTCTTTTTTCGGCGTATACTCAGGAAGAAGCAACATGTTCCTTGACTCTTCAAGCAACGTACGCTCTGGGAATTACGCAGTACATCACACTATTATCAAGAAAGTCTCTCTTACAGGGTCTGCCACCTGAGTCACCCGAGCATCTCCGTGACGCTTTCGCGCTCATTAAATAAACCTGTAACTGAACGTGCAGCCCTTCTTTGGATCTTCTCTATGTCCTCTATCATCCTATGTGATACGGATCCCAGACTGACGAGCAATATTCATGTAATCGTCGACCGAGGATTTTGTATGCTACCTCCTTTGTGGATGGGCTCCACTTCCTCAGAATTCTTCCAATGAATCTCAGACTGACATCTGCTTCACCTTCAGTTAGTTTTATGTGATTCTTCACTTTTAAATCTCTCCAGACATATAGACCTAGATACTTTATGGATGTGACTACTTCCAGCGATTGTTCTGCAATCGTGTAATGATACATTACTGGGTCTTTCTGCTTCTTTATGCGCAATACGTTACATCTGTTTATGTTTATCAAGTAGACATGACAATAGACATCTGACGAAATCAAGATAAGCTGCGTTTACCGTGGTAGGGCGGTATAGTTCTTATGAAAGTGTATGAGAATTTGACGGGAATTCGTGTCGAGATTATCAGGACAAGAAATGAGAAATAAGGATGTATACTGTGACAAATATTAATTATTCCTTCGCTGATGGAATGGATTAGAACGTGAATTCGCTAGCATCGAACGAGGTATCCTCCTTTACGCACTGTACAGTGGCTTGCGTGTGTATACGCAGATAGGGATCTCTCCAGCCAGCACGTGAGTGTCCGCTAAAATGAACTTCTGTGACCCGGATGTCTACCTTCCACGAGTAGCGCTCCTTTTAACGAGCTGGCCGAATACGCCGCGTAAACCGACTCCAAACTTCAACGACACGAGAGATATCGCACGGCAGATTGGAGCTTCGAAGTGGCTCGCGAGACGTTCCTCGCATCTCATTCGGTGCAGTGCCGACCGGGAAAGTCGACGACCCCGGGTTTGTGTGCCAGACCGGCAAG
The DNA here is from genome assembly GCF_023897955.1 of Schistocerca gregaria. Lineage (NCBI taxonomy): Eukaryota > Metazoa > Arthropoda > Insecta > Orthoptera > Acrididae > Schistocerca > Schistocerca gregaria. The sequence continues at coordinate 728,739,552 of NC_064931.1, forward strand.
CACGAGCAGATTTAATGCGTCGCCGGGATTTATTTTAGCCGCGGTTTGAGTATTTCACTCGGGACGGTAGGCAGGCTACAAGCGGAACTGCAGGTGCGGTGGGACTGGAAGCGCATCCCGCGGAGTAGGTCGGCCGTTACGACGCGTCACGCTGGCGGCCGCGCCATCGCCATGCGCAGCACGCTGCCAGCTGCGGCCAGGCGCGCCGACTCCTTCTATGCCGGCTCCAGCATCACACGCCTGACACATCCTGCTTCACATCGTTCGCTAGTCGTGGCCAGTAAACCTCTGTGGCTTTCATTCTTAAACTTTTGTGCACGATAAAGTCTCACATAATCGTGCTATCACTACACATAATATCTTACTTCACTTCTACACTGAAGCGCCAAAAAAACTAGTAAAGGCATGTGTATTCAAATGCAGAGATATACACTACTGCCCATTAAAATTGCTACACCAAGAAGAACTGCAGATGATAAACGGGTATTCATTGGACAAATATATTATACTAGAACTGACATGTGATTACGTTTTCACGCAATTTGGGTGCATAGATCCTGAGAAATCTGTACCCAGAATAACTACCTCTGGCCATAATAACGCCCTTGATACGCCTGGGCAGTGAGTCAAACAGAGCTTGAATGCCGTGCACAGGTACAGCTGCCCATGCAGCTTCAACACGATACCACAGTTCATCAAGAGTAGTGACTGGCGTATTGTGACGAGCCAGTTGCTTGCCCACCATTGATCAGAGGAGTTCAATTGGTGAGAGATCTGGAGAATGTGCTGGCCAGGGCAGTAGTCGAACATTTACTGTATCCAGAATGGCCCGCACAGGATCTGCAACACGCGGTCGTGCATTATCCTGCTGAAATGTAGGGTTTCGCAGGGATCGAATGAAGGGTAGAGCCACGGGTCGTAACACATGCCATTCGTGCACCCAGGTTCGTCGTCGAGTACACCGTTGCAGGCGCTCCTGTCTGTGATGCAGCGTCAAGGGTAACCGCAGCCATGGCCTCCGAGCTGATAGTCCATGTTGCTGCAAACGTCGTCGAACTGTTCGTGCATATGGTTGTTGTCTTGCAAACGTTCCCATCTGTTGACTCAGGGATCGAGACGTGGCTGCACGATCCGTTACAGCCATCCGGATAAGACGCCTGTCATCTCGACTGCCAGTGATACGAGTCCGTTGGGATCCACCACGGCGTTCCGTATTACCCTCCTGAACCCACCGATTCCATATTCTGCTAACAGTCATTGGATCTCGACCAACGCGAGCAGCACAACCTTGTGTGAATGGTCTGGAAAGCTAATCATTTGCATATCACAGCATCTTCTTCCTGTCGGTTAAATTTCGCGTCTGTAGCACGTTATCTTCGTAGTGTAGCAATTTTAATGGCCAGTAGTGTATAAAGATGCAGAATACGGCACTGCGGTCCGCAACGCCTATAGACGACAACAAGTGTCTGGCGCAGTTGTTAGGCCGGTTACTGCTGCTACAATGGCGGGTTATCAAGATTTAAGTAAGTTTCAACGTGGTGTTATAGTCGGCGCACAAGCGATGGGACACAACATCTCCCACGTAGCGATGAAGTGGGGATTTTCGAGTACGATAATTTCACGAGTGTACCGTGAATATTAGGAATCCGGTAAAACATCAAATCTTCGACATCGCTGCGGCCGGAAAAAGATCCTGCAGGAATGGGACCAACGACTACTGAAGAGAGTCGTTCAACGTGATAGAAGTGCAACCGTTCCGCAAATTGCTGCAGATTTCAATGCTGGGCCATCAACGAGTGTCATTCAACGAAAAATCATCGATATGGGCCTCAGATGGGACCCTCGATAAGTCTAGATATGACTCCGACAGGTGTCACGTACGTAAGCATTCTGCCTGATCACCTGCATCCATTTATGTCCATTGTGCATTCCGTCGGACTTTGGCAATTCCAGCAGGAGAATGCGACACCCCACACGCCAGGAATTGCTACAGAGTGGCTCCAGGAACACTCTTATGAGTTTAAACACTTCCACTGCCCACCAAACTCGCCTGATATGAACATTATTGAGCATATCTGGGATGCCTCGCAACGTGCTGTTCAGAAGAGATCTCCAACCCCGTCGTACTCTTACGGACTTACGGACATCAATTCCATGCAGCACTACTTCAGACATTAGTCGAGTCCATGCAAACTCGTGTCGCGGCACTTCTGCGTCCTCGCTGGGGGCCTACACGATATTAGGCAGGTGTACTAGTTTCTTGGGCTCTTCAGTGTACATCTACATCTATAATCTACAAATGACAGAGGGTCATTCCCATTATCACTTATTAGGGCTTCTTCCCGTTTCATTTGCATCAGGTGCAGATCCACCGGGACGGGGACATTGGGCGTGGGGGAGTGGGGAGGGGGGGCATGAGGATCATAACGCTCCCTACCCCCCCCCCCCCCTCCCAAAAAGTCTGAGAAGAAGCATTGATATAGCATCTGATCAAAAGTATGCCGACATCTAGTACTGCTCGTTAGTAAGAGGTGCATCCACTCTTCACCTTTATGATGACTTGAACTCTACAGGGCACTGTCAATAAGATATCTGAATGTCTGTGGAGGAATGGCAGTCCACTCTTGCTCAAGAGCCGAAATCAGATAACGTAGTGAGGTTGGAAGCAGGAATTTGCAGCTAAGCAGACGTTCTAACTCATCCCAAAGCTGTCCCAATTGGTTGAGGTGGGGTATCTGGGCAGGCCAGTCCATTTCGCAGATGCTGCTTTATGACAAGGAGCACTGTGGTACTCATACAAACAAGCATCGCATTCCAACAGTTCCTCTACATTGCGCAATACACAGTGCTGCAAAATGCATTCGTGCCCTTACACATTTTCTTAAGCGCAAGTAGGGAATCACGCCCTAATTACGAAAACTACCCCATAACATAAACAACCTACAACCTCTTCCTTACTTCAATGTTTGCACTACTCATGATGGCAGGTAACGTTCTCCAGCCATTCGCCAAACCCGAACACTTCCATCGGACTGCCACACGGTAAAGCGTGATTTATTACTACAAATCACTCGTTTTTTATTACAATGAAGTAAGCAGACAATACTTAACTTTGTATTTACAAAGAGTCGTCGCGAGCGATGGACGACATGCAAATAATCAATTCCCTTCGCTATTTAAAATGTCCATTCAGATTTGTCGCACAATTCCTATGGATCGCTAACGACGGCTATCGTAGTGGTCTCTTCTGGTAAGTGATTTCTACTGGTGTCCGTCTTCTACGGTCCCTGTCTTCTCGTGGAGGCCGCTCCTGTCGTGATGACGTCCTAGTCAGGTTGCTATTGGCTTACGTCGTCTCACAACCTTCTCTGCTCTTGTGTTCTTCATCTTTACGCCAGAACACAAACAACAGGTCAAAACCTTTACTAAACCAATAGACAGTTTATAAAATCGTAAAACGACCGGAAAATTTACAATGTGTTCGTCAATGTGGCGTAATTTACATAGATATATAAAAATACATAGAGATACCTCGTATGCTGTAAATGTTAATCTTTAACTAATTTATGTTTCGATTTTAACACGATAACACCAAATAGTCTTAGTTATATACAATGAAACAAGTTTTAAAAAATTACGATTTTATAATGTAATAAAATGTTTATAACATTATTATACGATTGGTTTGGATGCTGCAGAGCCACACGAAAAAGTCTTATTTCAACAGATTGCATCAGGAGTCTAGAAACTGAATCCCACGGATCGAATATGACAAAATGAATTAGTCGACACAGCATCTTGAAAATTAATGAATTGACCGATACCCAACGGAAGGAAATTGCATACACCTAATAACATCACACAGCCCACCCTCGACCATCAGGACGGGGCGAGGGAATGAAATTACAAATAAAAAAAGAGCTCCCTGTGAGGGCCGCGAAGACACAAGGGATGTCGACTGGCCACCGTGTCATCCTCTGCTATTCAGCGTCATGCAGATGCGGTGTGGAGGGACGTGTGTCCAGCATACCGCTCTGCTGACTTTCCAGAGCTTGGACCCGCCATTTCTCATTCAGCTAGCTCTACAATTAGTATGACGAGACTTATTGCACCTTATGCCAGCCCTTACACCACAGAAAAAGCCTTGGTATTAACATGAATCGAACCCTGGTCTTCCGCGTGGCAACCATTTACGCTGAACATTTAGCTACTGAGGCGGACAAAAATTACACTACAGCACGTTCGCGTTCGTGTGTGTGGGAGGGGGGGGGATCATGTGACCGAGATTAATGTGAGTGTGCGTCCTTCTGGAAATCTTCACACCACTTCAGGTCTGCAGTTCAGACTAAACAACAAAGAGAAACCTCAGCTGGCGAAAGTTTGCATGAAGTTGTTTATGTATCAGATCTTCTACAATCGTGACAAGCAGATAATTTCACACTAGTGGTTGTACCTCCACTACCAGCCGAAGCGACACATCTCGTCACTGACCTATGGATGAGGCACGTTGTCTTCATATTTCCATGCTCGGTTTCCTCCTGCGTCGTTGGTTTAAGCGCTAGGCAAACAACAATATAGCAATTTTTAAATCCTCCCACATGTGCATTAAAGCAAGATGGTACATTGTTCAAGGACTGGAAAATGACCGTTTGAATACGCTTCCGACTATCTGAATGTAGCTTCTGTGAGTTCCCTAAAGGCAAAAATGGCTCTGAGCACTATGGGACTCAACTGCTGTAGTCATCAGTCCCCTAGAACTTAGAACTACTTAAACCTAACTAACCTAAGGACAGCACACACATCCATGCCCGAGGCAGGATTCGAACTTGCGACCGTAGCAGACGCACGGTTCCGGACTGCGCGCCTAGAGCCGCGAGACCACCGCGGCCGGCCCCTAAAGGCAAAACTCAGGCACGCTGGTTCTTATGTGTGCAACGAGGCGACGTCCACGATGCTGCAGTAGAATCTACATAGTCTGGATGTTGGAAAGGCGGAATCAGAAACTGTTTTTCAAGTCTCAGCTGACAAACTGAACGCATTTTTCTCAGCGCCAGTCAGCCTCCATGGTGTAAAGGAGTATCGTCCATAATAATCTTCAGACAACGTTACTAACCTCTACACTTTCCATTTAAAACACGTCACACTAAACACAACAAGACTAAGAAATAATGAGAATCTTTTGTGAAGCGATAGGCAACGACGGTATCAGCATAACCATGATCAAGAATGTTGCAGACAGCTTAGTTCTTGTATTGACAGACATGTTTAATTGCTTTCTTGCGAATGAAACATATCCCACTCCGTTGGAAAGAAACGTAGTCCGACCTGTCCCTTAAAACGAGGACCAAAATAGCCATGTGATTACCGCCCAGCCGGCCGGTGTGACCGAGTGGTTCTAGCCGCTTCAGGCTGGAACCGCGCGACCGCTACGGTGGCAGGTTCGAATCTGCTTCGGGCATGGATGTGTGTGATGTCCTTAGGTTAGTTAGGTTTAAGTAGTTCCAAATTCAACGGGACTGATGACCTCGCATGTTAAGTCTCATAGTGCTCAGAGCCATTTGAACCATATGATTACCACTTAAGGCAAATGCGAGAATGGTTCCCGTGAAAAGATTACGGTTGATTTTCTTCGCCAACCGATTTTGTACTGCATCTTCCATAATTTCGTCCTTGACGGGACGTTAAACCCTAATTTCCTATCCTTCCACAAGTAGGTCCATCGATTTTACAATTTCCTTAAACTCGACTTCTTTATTCGGCAGTCGATATGCAAAGTGACTCACGCACTGAAGTTCATACACGTTTGTAGATGATTCAGGTCTTGCCTGGTTCGTCAACAGCCTTTTCTTTTGCACTACATAGGTGGCACTGTGCGACCCAGGTACGTGCATCCACTTTCAAATCTGACATTTGCGAGTCCCACACCCTTTTTCAATTTTTGTAAACGGTTTTCTCTTCTGGTGATCCATCAATTGTCGAGAAATTACAAAACATATTCGTGTAGTTCTACACCACCAATTATAAACAACTATTTTTCAAGGCGGCAGTATCAAAGCGATATATCAAGGTGTTGTTTAGAAGAATCAACACAGAACACTGTAATAATACTACAAGTAACCATGAACAAGTTGCGAATCATGGTTAGATGCATAAGGAACAGCATTACGACTTATACCTTTCTTTTATCATGCAGAAAACGGACTTAGCACCAGCCTCTCTGGAATGTAGCCAAATTAAAATTTACAATAGATTAGGTTCACGACAGCTCACAAATCGTTAGGATTACAGAACAGTAAAAGTTCTCTGTAAAGCTAAGGGTAACTCTACTAATGGCATAGGAAGAGCTCTTAATTAATTTTAATATGTCATTTTGCTACATGAGATGTGAATTATTTGTTGCCTCTGGAATTTGAAAGGGGCTGATTGGGGAAAAGTGTGAACGAGATGAGATGGATATTTTCTGCAGGGAGCCGTTACGAGTCATCCCCAGTAACTCACGGGTAAGCTAGACCAGACGGAGTGCTGATATTCCAGCCGGCTTAGTAAGGCAACTTAACGAATCCTGGCAACCCTAGCACGGTAGCAACTGGCTCGGATAACTCACATGACACAGCGAATAAACTACGGGAGGGAGGATCCAATCATGCGAATTCCAAGGATATGGCCCAATTACCCAACCATAAAGAATTTACCCCAAGAAGAATACGTAGTTCAATTCGACAAGGTTTTTGTAACAGTTCCGAGGTAACCAATAGAGTTGTTTTTTGGGAAGGAGTGGAAAGAATGGGACTGTTGAAGGAGAGGAAGAAAGGAATCGGAGCTGAGACACAGCCTTGGACCTGATCCTGAAGGTGGTAGAGACCTGTTGTGGTCGTGGGTGGCTAAAGAATGGGGATAGCGGCAGTGCACCGGCGAACAAGTAAGAGGTTAGTCCGAGAGCAGCCATCCGACCGACGAAACGGTAAGACTGCAAACCGTTTCATGTGTAACTGACTATTGTGGCTGGACGGAAAAAAAGGAGGCATTCTGGCTAAGTGTGAATTTAGTGAAAAGGAAGCGAGTAGCAGACTTAAATGGAGATAGGCTGCAGAGTTTTCGATAGCACATGAATACATTATCAGTATTGGGGTAGACTTCGTAAATGTCGAGAAAAGTTGGTTATCTACATTTGTTAATTCTACACCGAAACGATTTAATTGATATCGAATAAACGTTATTTCGTAGTTCTATTTGTATTCGTATGCGTCCTTTAGAGTTTTTAGCCCACCCTTAGCGTTAATTCAAGTGTTTTTGCTTGTTTTACTGTTGCCGGCAGTTTCTAGTTGATAATGTACCCGCAGTATAATGATCAAATGAACGACTTGCAGATGTTGTAGACAGAAGTAATCCGAGAGCAGAAGAAAGTCTTGGGGTTGATAGCTGTTGCCTTGAGGGTTTTTAATGTCAAGTGTGGCTGGCGACCTAACGTAGAATCTGTGGAGTAAGTCAAACAACAGTCTGTTAGTGTGCAAGTATAACTTTGCCTGCGATTAGTGTCTCAAGTAGAGGTGGCGTTCGAGAAAGAACACTAGGCAAAAAAGAACAACGACATTACAATGTGTTGTTGAGTATTAAGGTCGGCCAGGCTATGTCCAAATGCCAGTCGAGACATTTGCGTCGTGCAACTGCTAGTCTCCATCAGCTAATCATATTGATGGATAGCTTCGTGGGGATCAAATATGGATGCAGGGCCCACCAGCCGCGCTACACAGGGAACGGTGAGTCATTATGTGCGACAGGCTTCACTTGAATGCATTACGAGTCAAACACAGGCAGACTGACTGCTAATTGAAAATATTGCTTTGAGGATCTACTGCCACGTCATCTGCATGCGAACTGGTCGTGTTGATCATAGACTTGAAAAATTTCTATAGAACGTACTTTGTTTATTATTAAAACATGTCTTTATACACTCCTGGAAATGGAGAAAAGAACACATTGACACCGGTGTGTCAGACCCACCATACTTGCTCCGGACACTGCGAGAGGGCTGTACAACCAATGATCACACGCACGGCACAGCGGACACACCAGGAACCGCGGTGTTGGCCGTCGAATGGCGCTAGCTGCGCAGCATTTGTGCACCGCCGCCGTCAGTGTCAGCCAGTTTGCCGTGGCATACGGAGCTCCATCGCAGTCTTTAACACTGGTAGCATGCCGCGACAGCGTGGACGTGAACCGTATGTGCAGTTGACGGACTTTGAGCGAGGGCGTATAGTGGGCATGTGGGAGGCCGGGTGGACGTACCACCGAATTGCTCAACACGTGGGGCGTGAGGTCTCCACAGTACATCGATGTTGTCGCCAGTGGTCGGCGGAAGGTGCACGTGCCCGTCGACCTGGGACCGGAGCGCAGCGACGCACGGATGCACGCCAAGACCGTAGGATCCTACGCACTGCCGTAGGGGACCGCACCGCCACTTCCCAGCAAATTAGGGACACTGTTGCTCCTGGGGTATCGGCGAGGACCATTCGGAACCGTCTCCATGAAGCTGGGCTACGGTCCCGTACACCGTTAGGCCGTCTTCCGCTCACGCCCCAACATCGTGCACCCCGCCTCCAGTGGTGTCGCGACAGGCGTGAATGGAGGGACGAATGGAGACGTGTCGTCTTCAGCGATGAGAGTCGCTTCTGCCTTGGTGCCAATGATGGTCGTATGCGTGTTTGGCGCCGTGCAGGTGAGCGCCACAATCAGGACTGCATACGACCGAGGCACACAGGGCCAACACCCGGCATCATGGTGTGGGGAGCGATCTCCTACACTGGCCGTACACCTCTGGTGATCGTCGAGGGGACACTGAATAGTGCACGGTACATCCAAACCGTCATCGAACCCATCGTTCTACCATTCCTAGACCGGCAAGGGAACTTGCTGTTCCAACAGGACAATGCACGTCCGCATGTATCCCGTGCCACCCAACGTGCTCTAGAAGGTGTAAGTCAACTACCCTGGCCAGCAAGATCTCCGGATCTGTCCCCCATTGAGCATGTTTGGGACTGGATGAAGCGTCGTCTCACGCGATCTGCACGTCCAGCACGAACGCTGGTCCAGCTGAGGCGCCAGGTGGAAATGGCATGGCAAGCCGTTCCACAGGACTACATCCAGCATCTCTACGATCGTCTCCATGGGAGAATAGCAGCCTGCATTGCTGCGAAAAGTGGATATACACTGTACTAGTGCCGACATTGTGCATGCTCTGTTGCCTGTGTCTGTGTGCCTGTGGTTCTGTCAGTGTGATCATGTGATGTATCTGACCCCAGGAATGTGTCAATAAAGTTTCCCCTTCCTGGGACAATGAATTCACGGTGTTCTTTTTTATATTTCCAGGAGTGTATGTAAGAGTATTTCGGTACCGGTAATTTTGTTTTTAATACTTATTTAAAACAAAGCTTAGACCCGAATTTCCTCCGTGCTCTGTTCCTCATTGGTAAAATATATGGCCTGATTTTAATTTCGTTATATCGCTGCACTTCTGTTAACCCAGCTACAGCTCTACTAAACTACCTTTGGATCCCAAAATTCTGTAATTTATTGTTCCTAAATAAAAAGTAGTACAACTGTTAGTGTTCTAAAGTCCATGGTATCCGTTCAGCCGAACTTCATGTAGCAAGGTACTGTCGCAGAAGCTGCTGGGCGTGCGCCGTAGCCTGAAATCACGTTTTAAGTTCCTTCTGTCCACTGTGTCATTCTCACACTCAGGCCGAAATAGTGACGTCACAGGAATTTGCTTGTGTCAGTACGGCCTTTGACAATCATTCCAATGGCACACAAAGTTTGGAGACACAACTGAACGGTGCTAAACCTCAGTACAGCTACGCTTAGTGCACTCTCGACCCAGACAAGATTGTTTCTAAATCTGGGAACTTGGGTTCAACTCGAACAATTTACACGCTTTAGTAGGTGTAAGCAGGGCCCTCAAGTCTCCAGTCTTCATCGTCATGTTGCAGCCAGTGACTCTTCGTGACTCCCGCAATACACTTACAAGGGGACCGCACCTACTCGACATCATCGATTTCGTCCTTATTTATGGTATATGCAGGGCCTAGCCAGAAATGAAAACGATAGAAGTGAAAGTTCCAGATGGCCAAGCGTTTAGAAAAAAATAGCTTTTTTGGTACGGGCTGGGTGAGGCATGAGCCTTTTACAGAGTGACAATTATTGAGCTATATGAAAAAAACGTAAATTAGTTACAGAATACGGCGTACACACACTGTATTCAACATATAAACATCACTACAGATATTCGGATCTAGGTTATGACATGTTCGATACGCCTGCCATCATTGGTGATGATGTGGCGCAGTAGAATAGCGAAATTCTGCATGACCCGCTGAAGTGTCGGAACATAGATGCTATTGATGACCTACTGAATGGCTGTTTACAGCTCAGCTATGGTTCTGGGGTTATTGCTGTACACCTTGTCTTTAATATAGCCCCACAAAAAGGAGTCGCATGTGTTCATATCCGGAGAATATGGCGGTCAATCGAGACCCATGCTAGTGGCCTCCGGGTACCCCAGAGCCAGAATGCGGTCCCAAAAGTGCTTCTCCAGGACATCAAACACTCTCCTGCTTCGATGGGGTCGTGTTCTGCCTTGCATGGACCACACCTTGTCGAAATCAGGGTCACTTTGGATTATGCTGATGAAATCATCTACCAACAACCTTCATGTACCGTTCGGTAGTCACCGTCCCAACAAGGAAAATCACGCCGATTATTCCGTGACTGGACATTTCAAGCCAGGCCGTCACCAATTGAGGGTGAAGAAACTTCTCGATTGCGAAATGCGGATTTTCTGTTCCCCAAATCGGCCAATTTTGTTTATTGACGAACCCATCTAAATGAAAGTGGACTTCGCGTGCGCATGCACATACTAATTCCCGCCATACCCTGCGGCCAACCGTGCAATTTGAACGTCCTAACGCAAACTGTTCAGAAGTTATAACGATTTTATTTCATATAGTTCAGTAATTGTCACCCTGTATGTTAGCGAAGATCCTAGGCAGCAATAGGTTCGAATCCCTCTGGGAGAACATAGAAAGGCAAAGGAAAATTTGGGATTGCAAATAAATTCCCAAGAAAGGATTGTACGGTACTTACAACATTCACAAGTACTCTGCAAGAAAGGATTGTAATCAAAACGTCCGACCAAACAGTTAAGTCAAGATTTCTCTTTCTAAAGACTCCCTTTTACGTCACGCATAATGAAATATTGTTACTCATGTCGGCACCAATGACTCCTGCCGTCTAGGTTCAGATGTCATCCTCTGTTCACACAGGCCGTTGGCGGAGCTCGTGAAGGCTGAAAGCCTCGCTCGCGGGGTGGAATCTGAGCTAACTATTTGTAGTGTCGTTCCCAGAACCGATCGCGGTCCTCTGGTTTGGAGCCGAGTGGAAGGCTTAAACCAGAGGCTCAGACAATTCTGCGGAGATCTGGGGAGCAAATTTCTCGACTTCCGCTATTGGATGGAGTAATGTAGGGTCCCCCTGCATAGGTCAGGCGTGCACCACACGCAGGAAGCGGCTACAAGGGTAGCGGACTTCGTGTGGAGTGCACATATGAGTTTTTTAGGTTAGAGAATTCCCTCGACAAGACGCCTCCTGAGACGCGACAAGGTAGCAGTAGGCAAAACGCTACAGGGAACGACAATATTAATGTGGTAATAGTAAACTGCAGGAGCTTCTATAGAAAGGCCCCAGAACTGCTCTCATTAATGAACGGTCACAACGCCCACATAGTACTAGAGACGGAAAGTTGGCTGAAACCAGATATAAACAGCAATGAAATTCTAAACTGAGATTGGAATGTATATTGCAGAGACAGGCTGGACAGTGAAGGGGGAGGCGTGTTTATAGCGATAAAAACTGCAACAGTATCTAAGGAAATTGACGGAGATCCGAAATGTGAAATAATTTGAGTGAAGGGCACGGTTAAAGCAAGCTCAAACATGGTAATAGGATGTCTCTATAGGGCCCCTGGCTAGGCAGCTGTTGTGGCAAAACACCTGAAGGAAAATTTCGAAAATATTTCGAGTAGATTTCCCGACCTTGTTAGAGTGTTAGGTGGAGATTTTAATTTACCGGGTATAGACTGGGAGACTCAAACGTTTATAACTGGTAGCAGGGACAAAGAATCCAGTGAAATGTTTTTAAGTGCATTATCTGAGCAGTTAAACAGAGAACCGACTCGTGGCGATAACATATTAGACCTTCTGGTGACAAGCAGACCCGAACTATTTGAAACTGTTAAAGGAGAACAGAGAATCAGCGATCATAAAGCGGTTACAGCATGGGTGATTTCAGCTGTAAATAGAAATATTAAAAAAGGTAGGAAGATTTTTCTGCTTAGCAAAAGTGACAAAAAGCAGATTTAAGAGTACTTGACGGTTCAACACAAAAGTTTTATCTCAAGTACAGATAGTGTTGAGGCTCAGCGGACAAAGTTCAAAACCATCGTACTCTATGCATTAGATGAGTATGTACCAAGCAAGATCGTAAGAGATGGAAAAGAGCCACCGTGGTACAACAACCGAGTTATAAAACTGCTACGGAAGCAAAGGGAACTTCACAGAAACATAAACATAGCCAAAGCCTTGCAGAAAAACAAAAATTACACGAAGCGAAATGTAGTGTGAGGAGGGCTATGCGAGAGGCGTTCAATGAATTCGAAAGTAAAGTTCTATATACTGACTTGGCAGAAAATACTAAGAATCTTATGTCAAAGCGGTAGGTGGATCAAAACAAAATGTCCAAACACTCTGTGACCAAAATGGTACTGAAACAGAGGATGACAGGCTAAAGGCCGAAATACTAGATGTCTTTTTCCAAAGCTGTTTGACAGAGGAAGACTGCACTGAAATTCTTTCTCTAGATTGTCGCACAGATGACAAAATTGTAGATATCGAAATAGATGACGGAGGGTTAGAAAAACAATGAAAATCGCTCAAAAGAGGAAAGGTCGCTTGACCTGATGGGATACCAATTTGATTTTACACAGAGTACGCGAAGGAACTTGCCCCCGCTTCTTGCGGCGGAGTACCGTAGGTCTCTAGGAGAGCGTAGCGTTCGAAAAGATTCGAAAAGGGCACAGGTCATCCCCGTTTCTAGAAGCGACGTCGAACAGATGTGTAGAACTATAGACATATATCTCTAACATTGATTAGTTGTAGAATTTTGGAACACGTTTTATGCTAGAGTATAATGACTTTTCTGGAAACTACACTCCTGGAAATGGAAAAAAGAACACATTGACACCGGTGTGTCAGACCCACCATACTTGCTCCGGACACTGCGAGAGGGCTGTACAAACAATGATCACACGCACGGCACAGCGGACACACCAGGAACCGCGGTGTTGGCCGTCGAATGGCGCTTGCTGCGTAGCATTTGTGCACCGCCGCCGTCAGTGTCAGCCAGTTTGCCGTGGCATACGGAGCTCCATCGCAGTCTTTAACACTGGTAGCATGCCGCGACAGCGTGGACGTGAACCGTATGTGCAGCTGATGGACTTAGAGCGAGGGCGTATAGTGGGCATGCGGGAGAGCGGGTGGACGTACCGCCGAATTGCTCAACACGTGGGGCGTGAGGTCTCCACAGTACATCGATGTTGTCGTCAGTGGTCGGCGGAAGGTGCACGTGCCCGTCGACCTGGGACCGGACCACAGCGACGCACGGATGCACGCCAAGACCGTAGGATCCTACGCAGTGCCGTAGGGGACCGCACCGCCACCTCCCAGCAAATTAGAGACACTGTTGCTCCTGGGGTATCGGCGAGGACCATTCGCAACCGTCTCGATGAAGCTGGGCTACGGTCCCGTACACCGTTAGGCCGTCTTCCGCTCACGCCCCAACATCGTGCAACCCGCCTCCAGTGGTGTCGCGACAGGCGTGAATGGAGGGACGAATGGAGACGTATCGTCTTCAGCGATGAGAGTCGCTTCTGCCTTGGTGCCAATGATGGACGTATGCGTGTTTGGCGCCGGCAGGTGAGCGCCACAATCAGGACTGCATACGACCGAGGCACACAGGGCCAACACCCGGCATCTTGGTGTGGGGAGCGATCTCCTACATTGGCCGTACACCTCTGGTGATCGTCGAGGGGACACTGACTAGTGCACGGTACGTCCAAACCGTCATCGAACCCATCGTTCTACCATTCCTAGACCGGCAAGGGAACTTGCTGTTCCAACAGGACAATGCACGTCCGCATGTATCCCGTGCCACCCAACGTGCTCTAGAAGGTGTAAGTCAACTACCCTGGCCAGCAAGATCTCCGGATCTGTCCCCCATTGAGCATGTTTGGGACTGGATGAAGCGTCGTCTCACGCGGTCTGCACGTCCAGCACGAACGCTGGTCCAACTGAGGCGCCAGGTGGAAATGGCATGGCAAGCCGTTCCACAGGACTACATCCAGCATCTCTACGATCGTCTCCATGGGAGAATAGCAGCCTGCATTTCTGCGAAAGGTGGATATACACTGTACTAGTGGCGACATTGTGCATGCTCTGTTGCCTGTGTCTATGTGCCTGTGGTTCTGTCAGTGTGATCATGTGATGTATCTGACCCCAGGAATGTGTCAATAAAGTTTCCCCTTCCTGGGACAATGAATTCACGGTGTTCTTATTTCAATTTCCAGGAGTGTAGAAATCTACTCTGTAGGAATCAGCATGGGTTTCAAAAGAGACGATCGTGTGAAACCGAGAGCGCGCTATTCGTCCACGTGACTCAGAGGGCCATAGACACTGGTTCCCAGGTAGATGCCATGTTTCTTGACTTTCGCAAGGCGTTTGCTACAGTTCCCCATACTCGTTCAGTGAACAAAGTATGAGCATATGGACACTCAGACCAATTGCGTGATTGGATTGAAGAGTTCCTAGATAACAGAACGCAGCATGTCATTCTCAATGGAGAGAAGTCTTCCGAAGTAAGAGTGATTTCAGGTGTGCCGCAGGGGAGTGTTGTAGGACCGTTGCTATTCACAATATACATAAATGACCTTGTGGATAACATCGGATGTTCACTGATGCTTTTTGCGGATGATGCCGTAGTATATCGAGAGGTTGTAACAATGGAAAACTGTACTGAAACGCAGGAGGATCTGCAACGAGTTGACGCGTAGTGGAGGGAATGGCAATTGAATCTCAATGTAGACAAGTGTAATGTGCTGCGAATACATAGAAAGAAAGATCCTTTATCATTTAGCTACAATATAGCAGGTCAGCAACTGGAAACAGTTAATTCCACAAATTATCTAGGAGTAGGCATTGGGAGTGATTTAAAATGGAATGACCATATAAAATTAATCGTCGGTAAAGCAGATGCCAGACTGAGATTCATTGGAAGAATCCTAAAGAAATGCAGTCCGAAAACAAAGGAAGTTGGTTACAGTACACTTGTTCGCCCACTGCTTGAATACTTCTCACCGATGTGGGATCCGTACCAGATAGGGTTGATGGAAGAGAGAGAGAAGATCCAACAGAGAACAGCGCGCTTCGTTACAGGATCATTTAGTAATCGCGAAAGCGTTACGGAGATAATAGATAATCTGCAGTGGAAGACTCTGCTAGAGAGACGCTCAGTAGCTCGGTACGGGCTTTTGTTGAAGTTTCGAGAACATACCTTCACCGAGGAATCAAGCAGTATATTGCTCCCTCCTACGTACACATCGCGAAGAGAGCATGGGGCTAAAATCAGAGAGATTAGAGCCTACAAAGAGGCATACCGACAATCTTTCTTTCCACGAACAATACGAGACTGGAATAGAAGGGTGAACCGATAGAGGTACTCAAAGTAGCCTCCGTCACACACCGTCAGGTGGCTTGCGGAATATGGATGTAGATGTAGATGTAGATTTAAATTCGTATGTTCTCTTTCCAGGTTTCCAGTACAAATACACTTATAACCGCACCACTGAACCACCGAGGGGCAAAAGTAGTTCTCGTGAAACGACAGGATATGAACAAACTAAACCACTCATATACAGCGCAGTATACAATCACCCTTTCTAGAAAACTATTGGCCGGCCGCGGTGGTCTCGCGGTTCTAGGCGCGCAGTCCGGAACGTGCGACTGCTACGGTCGCAGGTTCGAATCCTGCCTCGGGCATGGATGTGTGTGATGTCCTTAGGTTAGTTAGGTTTAAGTAGTTCTTAGTTCTAGGGGACTAATGACCACAGCAGTTGAGTCCCATAGTGCTCAGAGCCATTTGAACCATTTTTTGAAAACTATTGCTAGCGATCTACGTACGCCTACAAGGCTGCAGTGATTCTTTTGGATTGAAGATTCAAAAAGCGCTGGATAAGTAAGCTGTAAAATATAGGAATGTCGTCATTATTCCAGCAAACTCTGGGAAACTTACAACGGCCTTACGCAACAAAATTTATGATTGACCCCTACGAACAGAAAAACAAATTTCCTCTGTTAATTAATTGACGGGAATACACACAAATCTACAATTATACGATAAGGTTTTTCGACGCGAAAAAGGATTGCCATAGTGCAGTATTCAAGCGGGTCCTCAAAAAATGCATTTCGTCAGTGGAAGCCTGGGATTTTTGTTTTTATGGTCATGTAAAATATTCAAAACTGCTGTATTTCATACATAGAAAAAAAGAGAAGTCACATGTCGAGAAGATTGCATCGAAATACATCCCATTTTACACCACAAGCTATCATTGGCAATATGTGGCGTGGTTTCTTGCCAATCCGTGCTTTGTGCGTTGTGAGAGGACCTTTTATGAATGTAAATAGTTTGTTTTTCTACGGAAACTTTAAAACAACCAGATAATTTTAAACGTACGGCGTCTATGACGTGTGCAAGATGCCAAAAGGATTACTGCTCCCCCCCCCCCATCCCCCCTCCCCCGTCCCCGTTTTTACTGCTAATATCACCCCAGCACATGTGAACCATCAACTGTAAAATAATAAGAGTAATTTTATAAATTATACGAAGTTCTTGTGAATTCCTTACAGTTCCTTCCTGGAAATTTATTTGCTCTGACACATTTTCCTATAGCTTTTCCTTTTCAAGGTTTATAAAAACCTTATACTATTTATGAATAGTTTGCAGGTCTCTAAACTGTGTATTGTGACCCCAAGCACGTCACAGCGAGTAAAGTTTTGTACCAGTGTAAGAACTATACTATGTCAAATCTGTCCCTAAATAAATTGTTCCAGAAATAAATAAAGTATACTCCTTCCTCTCTACAGCAGCCCAGAACAGGCTGAGTCCTTTTCCCGCCACTTTTCCCTCCAGATCGCCATTTTGGATTACGTCCCGAGAGGGTGACTGTACCCTCTGGTGCTGGTATTGTATACTAGGTCAGTTGGACTCCGGATCTCATGGTTAACATACTGGATGGTAGTACTGCCTCAAAATTGTTTACATAAGGACTGCCTGCAAAATAAAGACTTGCGTTCATCCTTCCAGCAGCCCAGCACAGGCTGAGTTCTTTTCCCGCCAATTCATAGGAAGAGCTGCGTTTGGATGACTTACGTTAGTGGAGGTAGTCCAAGTGACCTTTTTTCCCGCCATTTTCTTAGGTTAGTGGAGGTAGCCGTGGTGTGTTGCATTATCCTGCTGGAATTTGAAATTCCCGCCATTTTCTTGGGGAGGGGGGGAGGTGGTGAGGGTGTTCGATTAGTGGAAGTAGCCGAGTTGACCTATCTGCTGTCAAAATTTTGAACTTCCCGCCATGATGTCATTGCGACATTGCCATATCAATCAGCATCATCTTGGATCCGCCACCTTGAATAAATTTGGGAACAACAGAGAGGGGGGCGACGCTCTCTTTGTTGTACTACTATCTTCAGTTATTTCACTGCCCAAAGTACGAAATCGCCTATTGTTTTGTCTCATTTCCTAATATAATCCCCTCAGCATTTACTGATTTTATTCAGCTACATTAATGATCTTTGTTTTACTTATGTTGATTTTCATCTTATAACCTCTTCTGAAGATACTATCCATTTTGGTCAGCTAATCTTTCAAGTCCATAGCAATCTCTGACAGAGTAACAATGTCATCGGCAAAACCTTTAAGATTTTATTTCTGCTTCCTGAGCTTCAATTCCCACTCAAAATTTCACTTTGGTTTCCTGTACTGATTCCTCAATGTATGGATTGAATAATATGGGGGATAGGCTACATCCCTGTCTCACTTCCTTCTGAATTACTGCATTCGTTTCATGTCCTTCAAGCCTTATCATACGGCGTCCGAACCATGAAGTGGATATCCCAGACAATAGATGCCACACAATCATTTCATTTCACTGTATTCAAGTTTCAAAGTAGCCTTCTGATCGCTGAGTTTTATCTGCTTTACCTTCAAAATTTCAAAAAGTCCTTTCAGTCAATGTTGCCAAAAGCTTTCTCTAAATCTACAGTTACTATAAACGTGGGTTTTCCTTTCATCAGTCTGTCTTCTAAACCTTCTAAGATAAGTTACAGGGTCAGTATAGCCTTATGTATTCTTATATTTGTCTGGGACAAAAACTGATCTCCTCCAAGATTGGCTCCTACCAGTTTTGTCCATTCTTCTGTGAATAATCCATGACAGTAATCACCTTGAGGTTGAAGCTCTTTTGTCTGTGTTTACTTTAACAATATATATGTTTTTGGACAGGGTCCGCCTTTAGTACAACACAATTTTGTTTTTTGTCCCCAAACACAAAAAGCCATTGTTGAAGGAAAGCGAGTAATATATGAATACACACCTCTCTGCAATGGAACTTTGTTCTCTGCCCTCAAAGAACTATCGGATAGCTCTAACCCATAGAACGCCCCCCCTCCCCCCCCCCCCCACCCCCACGCACACACACACTTTCTGGGAGATTGAAAACAACTGCGAGTGACATCTTCAACTGTTCCACTGTCCGTCATCTTGTTTTCACACCTTCAATTGTTCCACTGTCCGCCATCTTGTTTTCACAACTGGTAAACAGTGACAGTGACAACTCTATACACAGAACTTTACAGTGAAGAAGATGAAGAAAGAAGAAAACGTAAGTGAAACAAAACGTAAATACACACACACACACACACACACACACACACACACACACACACACACAGAGGTTCGTGTGCTCCCTGGGGTATGGATGTGTGAGTTTGTTCTTAGGATAATTTGGGTTAAATAGTGTGTAAGCTTAGGGACTGATGACCTTAGCAGTTAAGTCCCAAAAGATTTCACATATATGGAACTTTTTTTTAAATTAAGTTCAGGCGCAGTCATAACAATTTAGAAATCGCAATTTTTACGTAAATATGTTTTCTATATGGTTTCAGATGAAAAACTGTAAAGAAAAACAGACACTGTAAACACATAATACAGCAGGAAAACCACACCATGTGGTAAGAAGATATGAATACATGATTTTATGTGCTCTTCAAAAATCTGTAATTACGATTCAAAAACTAATATTTAAATGTATATGAACAGTAAAGAACATTCCTTATGTTTAACTGCCATAAATTTAAAAAACCCACTGATGCTGCTGCAACTGCAGTGAAACATGTTTGGGGACAAAAAACAAAATTGTGTTTTGCTAAAGGTGGACCCCATCAATAACAGTAGCATTTTGAGCCAAGACTTATTAAAGAAATGGTTCTATGAGACTCAGATCTGCCTTCTTTGGGATAGGGATTATTACATTCCTCTTGAAGTCTGAGGGTGTTTCCCTGATGATGTTACAAACTTTCAGGGATGATGGCGAAGAGTAAATTTATCAATCTGAGGTGAGCGATCCGTTCTGATACCTCTGACAGTGGAATACATGTACTGGTAATGATGTTACTAAGATTGTATGGTGGGCAACTTTTAGAGATGAAACTATGTATATAAAAAAGTCTTGTAAATATGTACAGTTAAGCTGTTTTTGCCCACAAGATTCGTACTGTACTGCGTACTTCAGTTTTGGGGTGGTTTTCAGTTGCCCCGTCATTTCATCCCCCGTTGTATGCACCTGTTATCAGTACCGCAGCAGAACTGCCCTGCAGGAAACCCCTAACATGCACAACAACAATCTACAAGTTTTCTCTTAAAACTGACTGCAAGATAGATAGTGCTTTGCAGTGCTGCGAAAATGTGCGGTTTCGTTTTATTTCTCGCAGTCAGTTTTAACAAAGATAGCTGGGCATGTAAACCATTAAACAATCACTTCTCCCATATATACTTCTTCTTCTTATATGTAATTTAAATAAAAATTTTCTTCCTCGCAGTCGTATGTAACAGAAAACAGGAAAATTGTATTTCTGGCTAACTTTCTCATGCTACCGGTTTGCAGATTAAAACTATGAGAAATACTGTCATTGAAACTACCATTTCACACATCCAGCAACTAGAGGTCTCTTTTGTACCCCGCACACCTATCATCCCAACCAGTTTAGCCATCCATTTTCAGTTCCCAATAGAGATTTCGTTTTCAGTAACTGTAAACGAGGTTCAAGGTTAGAGAGTGGGTAAAGAGGAGACTAAGAGATGGCTGGGGGGGGGGGGGGGGGTAGGAAACTAAGTTAAAGAAGAGGATTGAGAGGACGGACAGAGAGGAAGAAGGTGATGGACAGATACGCGAGCAAAAAACATGTTCTAAAATTCTACAACATATCGATGTCAGAGATATACGGAAGATTTTCTGAAGAAAATGGCTCTGAGCACTATGGGGCTTAACATCTGAGGTCATCAGTCCCCTAGACTTAGAACTACTTAAACCTAACTAACCTAAGGACATCACAAACATCCATGCCCGAGGCAAGATTCGAACCGAACCTGCGACCGTAGCAGCCGCGCGGTTCCGGACTGTAGCGCCTAGAACGACAGCGCTCGACCACAGCGGCCGGCCCCACAACAGCAACAACAACAGCTACTACACAAAAATTTAAGTTGCCGAAATCACTCATGGAAGCCGCTTTTGCTCAGCGCATATGCGGATGGTTGAAAACTGCTGCTAGAACAAAGATATTGCTTGCTCCGGAAGCCGCTTCTCGCTGTGTACGACCTTATCTACGCTGGTGTGCAAAATTCAAGGACGAAAGTAACTTTCGAATGACGTG
This sequence comes from Schistocerca gregaria, assembly GCF_023897955.1. Taxonomy (NCBI): domain Eukaryota; kingdom Metazoa; phylum Arthropoda; class Insecta; order Orthoptera; family Acrididae; genus Schistocerca; species Schistocerca gregaria. The sequence continues at coordinate 728,760,638 of NC_064931.1, forward strand.
TCACTGTCGCGTACCACAGATTGATGAAACTCGGATCATACGTAGAAATAACTTCTACAGTGTAGTACAGAAGGTAACTAAAGGAAATACGCAAGCAGACGGACAGAAATTACACTTGTATTCTGAAACAATAATTACACGGAAGTCACTGCAATTTACATTGAACAGCCAAAGAAACTGATACACCTGCCCAATATCGTGTAGGCTCAACTGGGAGCACGCAGAAGGGCCGCAACGCGACGTAGCATGGACTCGAAAAATGTCTGAAGTAGTGCTGGAGGGAACTGACACCATGAATCCTGCAGGGCTGTCCATAAATCCGTGAGAGTACGAGGGGGTGGAGATCCCTTCTGAACAGCACGTTACAAGGTATCCCAGATATGTTCAATAATGTTCATGTCTGGGGACTCTGGCGGCCGGCGGAAGTGTTTAAACTCAGAAGAGTGTTCCTGGAGCCACCCTGTAGCAATTTTGGACGTGTTGGATATTGCATTGTCCTGCTGGAATTGCCCAAGTCCGTCGGAATGCGCAATCGGCATGAATGGATGCAGGTGATCAGATAGGATACTTACGTACGTGTCACCTGTCAGAGTCGTATCTAGACGTATCAGGGGTTCCATATCACTCCAACTGCACACGCACCAGACCATTACAGAGCCTCCACCAGCTTGAACAGACCCCTGCTGACATGCAGGGTCCATGGAATCGTGAGGTTGTCTCCATACTCCTACACGTACGTCCGCTCGATACTATTTGAAACGGGACTCGATACAATTTGAAACGAGATTCGTAAGACCAGGCAGCATGTTTCCAGTCATCAACAGTTCAATGTCGGTGTTGACGGGCCAAGGCGAGCCGTAAAGCTTTGTGTCGTGCAGGCATCAGGGGTACGCGATTTGGCCTTCGGCCCTGAAAGCCCATATCAATGATGTTTCGTTGAATGGTTCACAAGCTGACATTTGCTGATGGCCCAACATTGAAATCTGCAGCAATTTGCGGAAGGATTGCACTTCTGTCATGTTGAACGATTCTCTTCAGTCATAGTTTGTCCCGTTCTTGCAGGATATTTTTCCGGTCGCAGCGATGTCGGAGATTTGATGTTTTACCGGATTCGTGATATTCACGGTACACTCGTGAAATGGTCGTACGGGAAAATCCCCACTTCATCGCTACCTGCTGTGTCCCATCTCTCGTACGCCAACTACAACACCACGTTCAAACTCACTTAAATCTTGATAAACTGCCATTGTAGGACCAGTAACCAATCTAAAAATTGCGCCAGACACTTGTCTTATATAGGCGTTGCCTGTTTACATATCTCTGCATTCGAATACGCATGCCTATACCAGTTTCTTTGGCACTTCAGTGTGTGATGGCCCCCTGTACATTAGAAAAGGCAGGCTCTGCGATGTGTTCTCATACTGGTAACTAGGTTGGTAAGAAGTTCTTTTGGTAGAGCCGCTCATTCCTCCACCAGCGTGGTCGGCAGCTGCTGGACATCCGTTGGTACACGTGGACGTACTGCAACACGGCTCCCCAACGCTCCCCACATGTGTTCGATTGGATTTAAGTCGAGAGGAACCAGCAGGCCAGACCACTCCCCGAAACACTCTCATTCCAAGAGCTCCTACAGCCGCGCAGTTCGATGCCGTTTCGCATCTTCATCCACGAAAAAGAAGTCCGGGCCAATGCACCACTGAAGAGACGCTCATAGGAAAGGAGTACAGTGTCACAGTAACGTTGATCTACCGTGTTCAAGGATTTTGAGGTCAGTACGCCCTTGAAACATTATGCCTCCCCACTTAATAACACCAGGACCATCAAAACGACCATATTTGACAGTGTTCCTGGGTGCGTTAAGAACTGCCATCTCTCGCCATATGAGAGTACTCCCAGAATTGTCGAACATGATCATTTTGGTGGCTCAAGTTCTATGATGATGGGAGACATAATGTTGCGTGGGCGTACTGTCCTCCAAATCTTTGAACACGGTACACTTGCTGGTCAACGTTTTATTTTATTTTTATTTTACACGTCTAGTTCCGTAGGACCAAATTGAGGAGCAAATCTCCAAGGTCATGAAACGTGTCAGCACATGAAATTACAACATAAAAGTAACAACAGATAAAATAAAATGCTTATGAATCCAAAACAAGCCATAAGTTTAAGTAAACGCAATCAACAATATAAAATAGGAATCAGCATAATTTTTCAAGGAACTCATCGACAGAGTAGAAGGAGCGACCCACGAGTGAACTCTTCAGTTTCGATTTGAAAGCGCGTGGCTTACTGCTAAGATTTTTGAATTCTTGTAGTAGTTTACTGATGCAGCAGTGTACTTCACGTCTTTCTGCACAAGAGCCAAGGAAGTGCGATCCAAATGCAGATTGGATTTCTGCCTAGTATTAATTGACTGAAAGCTACCAATTTTTGGGAATAAACCGGGATTGTTAACAAGAAACGACAGTAAAGAATATATGTATTGAGAGGCCAATGTCAGAATACCCACGCTAGTGAACAGGGGTCGCAAACTTACACTACTTATTGCCCGAACTGCCCGTTTCTGAGCCAAAAATATCCTTTGAGTATTGGAAGAGTTACCCCAAAATAGAATACCATACGACATAACCGAATGAAAATAAGCGAAGTAGACTACTTTCTGTGTCGAACGATCACTTACTTCAGATATTGTTCGAATAGTAAAAATGGCAGCATTAAGTCTTTGAACAAGATCCTCTGAACACATAGAAATTTGAACTGTTCAGTTTCACTAATCATATGAATATTCTGTGAAATTAAAACGTCGGGTTTTGTTGAATTGCGTTTTGGAAACTGTAAAAATTGAGTCTTACTGTGATTTAGCGTTAGTTTTTTTTTTTTTACAAGCCATGAACTTATGTCATGAACTGCACTATTTGAAACAGAGTCAGTGTTGTACACATCATCCTTTACTATCAACCAGTGTCGTCAAACAAACAGAAATATTTTAGAATTACCTGTAGTACTAGAGGGCATATCATTTATACACGCACATCAAAGAAGTTTTGCATCACCTCGATTCCTAGAGTTCGGAAACCTGTACAGAAAATTGGAATAGCGACCAACATAAACATCGTTTCCGCCCTTTTTATTGCTCATGAAAACCACGCATTACATTTTGTACCACCATACAGCGGGACTTTCAGAGGTGGTGGTCCAGATTGCTGTACACACCAGTACCTTTAATACGCAGGAGCACGTCCTCTTGCATTGATGCAAGCCTGTACTCGTCATGGCATACTATCCACAAGTTCATCAAGGCACTGTTGGTCCAGATTGGCCCACTCCTCAACGGCGATTCGGCGTAGATCCCTCAGAATGGTTGGTGGATCACGTCGTCCATAAACAGCCCTTTACAGTCTATTCCAGGCACGTTCGAAAAGGTTCATGTCTGGACTACATGCTGGCAACTCTAGTCGAGCGATGTCGTTATCCTGAAGGAAATCATTCACAAGACGTGTACGGTGGGGGCGCGAACTGTCGTCCATCATGACGAATGCCTCGCCAATATGCCGCCGATATGTTTGCACTGTCGGTCGGAGGATGGCATTCACGTATCGTACAGCTGTTATGGTGCCTTCCATGACCACCAGCGGCGTACGTCGACCCCACATAATGCCACCCCAAACCATCAGGGAACCTCCACCTTGCTGCACTCACTGGACAGTGTGTCTAAGGCGTTCAGCCTGACCGGGTAGGCTCGAAACACATCTCCGACGATTGTCTGGTTGAAGGCATATGCGACAGTCATCGGCCAAGAGAACGTGATAGCAATCCTGAGCGGTCCATTTGGAATGTTGTTGGGCCTATCTGTACTGCGCTACATGGTGTCGTGGTTGCAAAGATGAACCTCGCCATGGAAGCCGGGAGTGAAGTTTCGCATCCTGCAGCCTAATGCGCACAGTTTGAATCATAACACGACGTCCTGCGGCTGCACGAAAAGCATTATTCAACATGGTGGTGGTGTTGCTGTCAGGATTCCTCCGAGCTATAATCCGTAGACAGCTGTCATCCACTGTAGTAGTAGCCCTTGGGCGGCCTGAGCGAGGCATATCATCGACAGTTCCTGTCCCTCTGTATGTCCTCCATGTCCGAACAACAGCGCTTTGGTTCACTCCGAGACACCTGGAAACTTCCCTTCCTGGCACAAAGTAACAATGCGGATGCGGTGGAATCGCGGTATTGATCGTCTAGGCATGGTTGAACTATAGACAACACGAGCCGTGTACCTCCTTCCCGGTGGAATGACTGTAACTGATCGACTGTCGGACCCCCTCTGCCTAATAGGCGCTGCTCATGTATGATTGTTTACATCTTTGGGCGGTTTTAGTGACATCTCTGAACAGGACTGTGTCTGTGAGACAATATCCACAGCCAATGACTATCTTCAGGAGTTCTGGGAACCGGGGTGATGCAAAACTTTTTTTGATGTCTGTATATAAGGAATAGGAGTGGCCTCAGTACTGATCCCTGGAGCACCCCCATTTCGCTGTACCCCACTCATACCCCACATCACAGCAATTCTCTAACTGTGAATAATGACCCTTTGGTGTCTGTTGTTAAAGTATGAGGTGAACCAATTGTGAGCTACTTCCTATATTCCATAATCGTCGAGCTTCTGGAGCAATGTTATTGTGACATAGTACCCCTTCCCCATGAGCGTCTTCTCAGGGTTGATTTCGGTTCTGACTTGATTTTTATGGGTGACAACGTGCGACCACATAGAACAGCACAGCTGTAGGAGCTCTTAGAACGAGACGTATTTGGCGAATGGACTGGCTGCTCGTGCCCCAACTTAAACCTTATCGAGCACGCGTGGGATGCGTTGGGAAACGTATTCCGGCCCACATGTACCAACGGCTATCCCGCAATTGTCAACGGCGCTCGAGAGGGAACGGAACGCCCTACCACAAGAACGCCTTACGAACTTCGTGGCGAGCATGGGACCACTTTGCAGAGTGTGCACCGCTATCTGTGGTGATCACACACACTATTAAAACTGGGTCCCGCCTTTTGTAATGTCCAGGGGACCATCACAAATCGCGGTTGCCATACTGTAATTATTGTCTTTGAATTAAAATGTCATTTCCGTTCGTCTGATTGAGTATTTCTTTCAGTTACCTTCCGAACTGCGCTGTAGAAGTTCTTTTAATATATGGTCCAAGTTTCTTCGAGCTCTCTTAATTGCAGTGACACATTATGTGAAAGATGCTTTCGTCCTTACATTTTGCACACCGGTGTATATTACTAAGCGACTAATCCAGGACACAGCAACCCGACCTAGGTGCTGAGTGCCTATCTAATGGCTTCCAGGGACAACAAAAATTATATTTTCATTATTTTCACATAATTATCAATCGAATTTGAAACATCCCCTTAGAACAATTTATACACGACTGTGCTTAAATTGACACACAATATTTTTTTAGCGCAACGCAATCTGACTTTCAGTAATCCCTACAAGAGAATGGCCCTGACTAACATTAACCTATACGTTTCACAAATCACTTACCTCACAAAAATCTTCGTTACTCGAGCTACTGCAATACAGCGAGCGCCACTACTGCCAGCTAAATAAAAGATTCAAACTACTGAAGGCACTAACTACTGATAGGCATAGTTAGCAAATGAAAGATTTTAATAGAGAACAAACAATTTATTTACCTCACTAGTCATAATATATATAGCAGTTCATGACACCAATTCTTACAAATTTCAAAACTCCGCCATCTCTCTCCCCACGTCCACCACTGCTGGCGGCTCACCTCCAACTGCGCAACGCTACGCGCTGTTAGCATCCAGCTGATGCTGCCCAACACTACAATGGCAGACAACAATGCAAACCAGCCACAGACTGCACACGGCACAGCCAGTGATTTTTATACGGAGCGCTACGTGGCGGCGGCGTTACCAATAAAAAAACCTAAACAGCCTACTTACATAGCCCCCATGCTCCCCACAAAAAAATTTACAAATTGTTTTGGGCAGTGGCCAATACAGATTTGAAATTTTTTTTCATAATTACAATGACAAAGAAATGAAATGCACACACTTATCGATACAATGCTGGTCAAAAGCTAAAATTTTCTCACAGTCCATAAAGACAGTCCTGATCAATCATCAAAGTAAAATTGCAGTGTTTTTCTCAAAGTCTGAGTAGTAAAAGAAAATGCACATGGAAGTAGTGGATTTCCTTACAGTCTTGAAGAAGTAGTGTTGTCCTTCCAACGGAAAGACAGTGCTGACTCTTGACATGCAGACAGGTAATGGGCCACAACAGAGCAAACCCACAGCAGAGTCAGTCGAAGTTTTGAAGATTATTGGTAGGTAGGTCATCACAGAGTAGACCCCTTGTAGTCCTGGTAGAGATTACGGTATTGGTGGGCCACCAGAGATGCAGACCCACTGTAGACCTTGTAGAAATAATGGTATTGGTGGGTCATCAAAGGTGTAGACCCACTGTAGTCCTTGTAGAAATAATGATATTTTTGGGTCATCAAAGGTGTAGACCCACTGTAGTCCTTGTAGAGATGGCCAGCGGCCATCTGTTTGACTGTGCAGGAGCACAATTACCATTGAAGAGTCTTGCGGATAATATAGCAAGTCCATAACCACCACTTGTGCACTCACAAAAATTGTTTTTGAAATGTCCTTAGAACCAGCAATGCTGTTATCCAGTCCCTTACTGAATTATTAACACACGTGCAAACACTATCAGTCCCTACTTCTCACATATTGGCCATATACTATGACCAACAGAAACGTGTGCAGTGAAATGTAATTTACAAGTTACTTAATTTGATGAACTGGTGTCAATTACAATTTTATAACATAAGAATACAATAACAAAGGTACAAAATACATCTTTAAAGAACATAACAATACAGATAACATTTGCAGTAGTACAGGCTTTACAAAAGAATCGAAATAGCAAATACATCAGTGTTAAAAAAATTATAAGTACATACATAAAAGATCAGAATAACTTTTGAAACATCAACTTCACACATGAGAATTAGAACAAAACAGAATAAATAATGTGTAAACATCTTTACGAAGTAAATTACATGTTATTAATGCAAATTATATTTGAGGATAACAGTATTCCTCATCATAGTGAATGTAGCTTAGTATTATAAGAGAAAAAATTCTATGAAACAGTACACAGAGACAGGAAGAAAACAAATACACAAGGGTACACAAACACATAGTGGGATAACACAAAGAAAGGACAGCGTTTGTTTTACTGCAGTATTTTGCAAACAAAACTTTCTTTACTTCGCAGAGATCTCCCTTCATTCTTCATTATTTCCAATTCATTATTCATATTGAAGCCTGCTTTCTGTATTATGCTCACATCCTCTTTCAAAAATAGTTTTTCTCCACTATACACTACTTTTTTGGCTAAACAATTTTCTTATAGCTTCTCAATGCTTTTCTTCCAATTCATCATAGTTAGATTCTTATATAGTCTACCCCCTCTTAAGCTAACTTAAATCTACTGAGCTCAGATGCTAAACTAAGGGACGAGGCAAAGCAGCAGCACAAAACAAATTAATACAAACAGCAATGTCCCAAAAAAATGGAAATTGGTAAAGCAATTGCAATATTACAACTAATATAAGGCGCTGTGCAGCAAACAAGAGAAACAAATCCCTAGTAAAACTGGCTTAACAGAGTAATACAAAGTCAAATTCAGTAACATTACGCCTGGCACACAGCAGCAGCAAATGCAATAGCTTATAACTAAACATGAGAAAGCTCAAGCAGAAAAAAATATTACAGTAAAGACAACAATGCAGAAAAGGGAAATGTCTATTCACATATTAATATCTATGTCATTAAAGTGGTGCACCACAAGAAGTTATCCTACCATAAAAATTACCAAGTACTTGAAAAGAAAATTATGTATGCAGTTCCTGTGAAGGGAAGTCTTTTTGTGCTCCTTCGTTTTTTTCTAAGTACATCGTAAAGTTATTATTTACTGCATCTGTAGGCATAAAATAACTATATCAGTACATCTATTAAATTGTATTTTAACCAATGCTGCAGTGCAGATAGAAACTAGATATTAAACAAAATGAGTAAATAAACATATAAAGCAATCCATATGGCATTTCTCTCAACTAGCAAGACAATAGCCGTGTAATGTTTCTCATCGTTTCATTAGGCATTTTAGTAAATATCATAAATTAAGAGCTCCACAGTATAATCATATGTTTTCAAGTTTGAGCGTGTCGTATTTGCGATGCTTTCTACAAAGGAATGAATGTCAATAGGGAAGATAATGGCCTCTTTTCTTTTTTTTTTTTTTTTACTCTGTCTCTGAAAGGCACACACTAATGGCTTTCTTTTTGTCAGGTGGTTGTCGCGCAGCTGGGTGCCCACGGCGCATTAAGTGCAGGTGGTCACTTAACTGTCTTATCGAAATATTTACGACACCAGTTTCCGCTACAGTGGCAGTCTCATATAAAAATATTTTCACAGGTTGAGAATTTGCGTTACAAACGTGTAGAAAATAAAATCCTATAAATATAACAGTGTCCAAAAAATTTTCGTCGGCATTGTAATACATTCACGCACTTACATACATTTCATAACTCTTAAAGTACGATTCTTGGTTTCCAACAACCTTTTTCACAAACCAGAGTCCCTAACAACTACTCATTATTCCTTACCTTATTCGTCGACACTTCTTCAATATTTCATCATAACAGAACGTAGCATAATCAAATAACTCATATAGCATCAGCTTATTGATCATAAACATACCGCAACAGCATAATTCACATCGTAGTCGTAATAATAACATCATAACACCTCAGTCAAATTCTCAAAAATGTCATAGCTTTCTGCAATAATTTCAAAACCTAAAAAAAAATTCTCTGCTCATGTCAAAAGTGTCACCTACCTCAAACGTACTTTAAAAATCATGGTCTCATACCAAATATGTCATTCAAAGCTCTCATAGTATCACAGTGGTTCCGAAAAAATATGAACTGTTCACAAAGTACAGACAAAATACAATTTCATAAGTGTGAAGTTATTCAACTGTGTAATTACGTAAACATCTGTCACTGATGTAGTAAAATAAATATTTGTCTCTCTCAGTTAAATGATCAGATAGCTGTGTAATTTATGTGTTAGAGAAATATGGTACCGATGTGTAAAGTTGTATAAGCAAATACCATATTAGCTAGGGCTCCTTGTGCTTGCCAAACACATGGTACACAAAGTAAGCGTGTACCCCCCTGAGGATTACTGTAATTATATCCTCAGGTGTTACAGATTACAGCAATGGAATGAAATGTATCACGGAAAACCTTTGTATCATTGTACTTCAAATATCTTTAAAAATAAATGCTTTAAATACAAAATTAGTCACTCAAATACGCGTACTGTAGCGCTAAACTGTGCGTCGTGTTGTAAGATAATCTCTGTGGAAGTGTCGTAGTTATCGTCCTCCGAAAGCTAAGTTCTACAGAAGTCAATGTACTTACCTCATGATAAACAAAAGTGAAATGCTTTGCGTATAGATATCGTAGTTACTACGCTTATTGACGTGATGAAGTAAGTACTGTACTGTAACGTATTGTTGTGCTACAGAAAAGGCTGTCTCATTGTAGCTATACCACAAAGTTACTACTAAAACATGTTTTACTTTCCAGAAAAATTCATAAAAACTGTGCAGATATAAAACAGATAAACTGCAAAAGCAACATTGTAAATTGTCACTCATTAGTAGCGTCGTGATAAAATCGTGTAGCTGTCACATAAACTAACCACTGTGTCATCTGGTATCTCACAGAAAGTACTTTAAATCCAGAATGCATTTTCAAGTCAACCAAAATGTTGCATTAAAATCTCATTAGCAATACTGGTAACTGTTCTAAATATGTCAGCCTTATAGTCGTTACGTAATCGTGCAACTAAGAAGCAAGAATGTACATGCACAATAACACTGTGACGTCTGTTCACTATAACAATGCATTCGTAATTTCTGTTTAAATAAGTTCTCTTGGTTCTTGACTGGATATTTAACTTCAAACATGGTTGCATGTTAACAGATTCTAAGTCTGACAAATTGTACTAGTAGCGTGAAGTGAAAAATTTTAAGGCAAAGACAAAGTTAAAAAGCAGATTATATTTCAATAAACGGTTTTACATGTGAAATGTGGTGTAAACCTTTACTCTTCCTCAGTATGCAGCAAATCAACTTGAAGTCAATTATCATGTGGTATACGGCAGTAAAGAACACTGGAATTTTGCTCAAGGTTAGCTTATGTTATTTTTCTCTGAGCCAGACGGCGCACGCGGCTGCCTGCGGTGCGAGTCATTGTCTGTTTCTTTGTTGGCGCGCGTCGTTATTGGGATTTGGAGACCTAACTTCTACAAATTCACCTTGCCGAGAGAGCCCTGCTCTGTTTGAATCCCGCCAGTTCTGATGCAATTCAGGTCTGTCGTTACGACCATATCGTCTGTTGTCATGTCGGTAATTTCTGTAATTAATTTCTTGTCGGTCAAGTGGTGGAGAATTTCTCCCTGAATCGTAACTGCGCGCTGGACCGTTGCGTCTGAAGTTATTCCGTCTCCCGTGATGATAATAGTTCTGGTTGCCATATTGTCTGTTTCTATGATTGTCTCTGTCATATTCATTACTACGGAAATGCGATCTTTCTCTGTAATTATTACTAACCTGCCAACGGTTGTCATACGGGTGGTGTCTGTTTTGGTCACGATTTGCGTTGTAAGAATAGCCTTGCCGTGTCCAGTTATTATTTCGTTCATCGCGGAATTGCGACGGATGTGACCTGTAGTGATTGTTTTCCTGTTTTCGCATCCCGCGACTGTCTGTGTCAATTTCTAATTCTTGTAAGAGTCCCTGAAAAGCTTCAATGTCGTCTTTGCAACGCCCTGCCAAAATAATATTCCTTAAATGTTCAGGCAATTTCATTATGCAAATGCGGATGAGTTCTGAAGGGCTATATGGGTTTGAAAGATATTGGTTCTTATGCAACATGTCTTCAAAATATTTGACAAGACTGGAAAATTCAGATTGTTCAAAGTGTTTCATCATCATTATGCTATGTTTTACTCTGTGTTGTGTAGCTTGAGACCAATATGCTGAGAGGAAAGCATGATAAAATTCTCCTTCACTGTGACAATCGTGAATGACCGATCGCATTCTTACAGCTGGTTCATTCTCTAAGTAGCCACACATAAATTCTAATCTGTGTTCTAATGACCAGTTGGGAGGAAAACAATGAGAGAATTGATGAAGCCACGCTTGTGGATGAATGTCGTTGCCAGAATTCTTAAATGTTTTGAATTTACGTGTAGTAATGAACAGCTTATAGTCAAAATCATCATGTCGGCGAGTCGCATGTCGGTCATTGTTACGTCGTTTCGGCGGTTCCATCTCAAAATTCGGTGTACCTTGCCAATTTCTTTCATAATTTCCTAATTGCCCTGTGTTATTATTTTGTGGCTGTTCCGTATTTCTATGTCCCTCTTCCCGTATTGGAGCGCGAGTGTCCTCTGAAATACGTAATTGTTGTATTACCTGTGGCAGCTGATCTTGTACTTCCCGGATTTCTCTTTGGTGTTGCGTACTAATTTGATTCAGACTTTGTTTGAATTTCCTAATTTGTTCGCACTCTTCTGTGTCATTAAAGACTACCGGTTTTGTGTCATTCAGATTATCATCTACCTTCGTAGATAAATTAGTGAACTGATCCGAAAGTTCGGCTACTTTCTCCGATAGTGAACACATTTCCTCAGTGTGTTTTTCTGAACCAAGTTTCAGAGTGTCTATTTGTGTTGAAATCGAATTTACTGTGTCCTTTAAGTTTTCCTGAGTTCTTGCAAGTTGCGTAACCGAATCGGTGGATGCAACTGAGTCCATTTTAGCTTGCAAGGTGTCGTGATTTTCACGAACAACAGTTTGCAATTCTTTTATGGCTGCTTCGTGATTCTGTAATGCGTTTTCATGCCGCGAAAAAATAGGTTGAAAATGCTCACAAATTTGTGTTTTTACGTCATTACAGATTTTTTGACATTTCGATTCAATGTTATGTAATTCAGTAGTTAAATCTCCATGTGTTTGTTCAAGCGTATGTTCCACTGAGTCTAACTTTTGAAGCTTTTGCTCCATTGCGTCTAACTTTTGCTGTGTTTGTCTGTGATTTTGTTCCATTGTGTCTAACTTTTGAAGGTTTTGTTCCATTGTGTGTAACTTTTGAAGCTTTTGCTGTGTTTGTCTCTGATTTTGTTCCATTGTGTCTAACTTTTGAAGCTTTTGTCCCATTTGTTTCTGATTTTGTTCCATTTGTTGCATTAATTTGCAATAATAATGTATTAGTGTCTGGAATCTGTATTTTTATGCTTTTTGGCAGTGCATTTTCACCGGCAACATTTACATTTTGACAGGCAGAAAATGTGTCTTGACTCATTTGAGAAAACGATGAGGACCCATAACCTAAGTCTACAGTATTTGCAATATTGTGTTCTGTCATTTCGGATACCTGAGGCGAGCTGTTGCCGACTGATCGATCGATAATTGTTCCCTGTTCACTACTTGTTTCATTGTCTACACCATTGTTTGCAGCCCACTCCATTTCCCTATGTACAATTACCAAATTACTACTTTGAACATTAGTTAATTCATTACATGGTGGCGCTAACACACTGCTTTCGTCTTCACTGTCATTTCTCAGTTTACTTTGGAGCCTAGTATTACGTTTTACACACGCCATTATAGTCACAATATTTCACACGACAACACAGAAAAGCACAATTTCAAGAGCAAAATAAGAAAACACATTAACATAGCACTCAAAATAATAACTAGTTAATTGCAAGCACAGCTGCGAAATACTTCGTGCAAAACTACATCCATGCCACAACTGTTTTACTGTACAACAATGAAAGACTGCAACTACAAAGGAAATTCTCTCTATGATTACGCGCAAGCAATAAACAAAGGCTACACTAACTACACAAACTACAAGAAAAAATCAGAAGATTCCAGTGAGGTATCCTTGGCTAAGGGTCGACATATGAAACGTCCCCTTAGAACAATTTATACACGACTGTGCTTAAACTGACACACAATATTTTTTTAGCGCAACGCAATCTGACTTTCAGTAATCCCTACAAGAGAATGGCCCTGACTAACATTAACCTATACGTTTCACAAATCACTTACCTCACAAAAATCTTCGTTACTCGAGCTACTGCAATACAGCGAGCGCCACTACTGCCAGCTAAATAAAAGATTCAAACTACTGAAGGCACTAACTACTGATAGGCATAGTTAGCAAATGAAAGATTTTAATAGAGAACAAACAATTTATTTACCTCACTAGTCATAATATATATAGCAGTTCATGACACCAATTCTTACAAATTTCAAAACTCCGCCATCTCTCTCCCCACGTCCACCACTGCTGGCGGCTCACCTCCAACTGCGCAACGCTACGCGCTGTTAGCATCTTGCTGCCGCTGCCCCACACTACAATGGCAGACAACAATGCAAACTAGCCACAGACTGCGCACAGCACAGCCAGTGATTTTTATACGGAGCGCTACGTGGCGGCGGCGTTACCAATAAAAAAAACCTAAACAGCCTACTTACAAATTTTAAAAGCTGTCATAATCAGGTATACTCTTGTGTTACAGTTTTAACACAACCAAGTATTACAGTTAGAAGCTGTGAATATGTCTTGAGGTAGCATAAGTGAAGGCATACAAATACCCAGAACGTATGCATCCAGTATTTGAGAATGAGAGCACTCAGCAACGCCCAACACATAATTTGAAACCTTTTATGAACTCTTTCTCGTTTTCAAGCTTAACGTCAAATATTCAACACATTAACTCATTTGTAAAGTAATGAGAAGCTTTAAGCTGTTTTATACATGGCAGTTCGATTGTTTAAAGAATCGGACGTTTAGTGGTACCTACTATTTCAACACACACATCACTGTTGTTGCATTATGCTTTGAATGGATCGAATGTTACTGTCTGACAATGCCAGTTTCAGGAGACTGATCATTCTACCTCGACTGAGTTCGCCTGCATGCTGACATTGCGGCCTTTAACATCGACGCCTTGTCCTGTCAGTTGCCTTCACCTTTCCACTTCGCGTAAGCGATCTCTTCTTTGCAATAATCACACATACATGATCGTCATTTTTTTATGTTTTCCGTCTTTTCCTTAGTTGCTCTAAAATCGTGGAGGTATGTACCGTTTATGCAACTAATTGGAGGCAGTTTGTTTATTGCCACACGTGTTTCGCTTCTTTTATTTGGGAAGCATCATCAATGGCCTGAAATACACGTTTCTATTTATACATACAAGAAACGTTCAAAATGGTTCAAATGGCTCTGAGCAGTATGGGACTTAACATCTGAGGTCATCAGTCCCCTAGAACTGAGAACTACTTAAACCTAACTAACCTAAGGACATGACACACATCCATGCCCAAGGCAGTATTCGCATCTGCGACCGTAGCAATCGCGCGGTTCCAGACTGAAGCGCCTACAGGAACTGTATTATGTGGTAGATATAATATGATCTTGCTAGCCACCAAAACAATAACAAACGGAAATGTAACCAGGATAAATAATTAATGAATCTCCTTCCTCTCTCTCTCTCTCTCTCTCTCTCTCTCTCTCTCTCTCTCTCCCCACACACACATAAGCTCATATTTATTTAAAAAACTTGGGACCCGTGGAAGGTATATTAGGTTATTTGTTTCAGTTGTAAATATTTTTCATTTATTATTGTTTTTCTGACATTTTCTACATCCTGGAGGACTTGCAATTAAAGTAAATCTAATCTTATCTAAACACATTTACACCCAGCAAAATACACACACACACAAACTCATATTTACAAAATGAAAAAAAAATACACACACACACATACACACACACAACAAATGAAAAATATCAAACCACAACACAGCACGAACAAAAGACAGACAAACACACAACAACAGTTGACAACATTTCACACCGAAAATACACACATGTTGATCACAAAAAGGAAAGTGCAAGTTATATATGCAATGTGACAAATGTGGGCGAAAGAACGCCAGAAATCGGCCAGCTGAAGTATGGAAACTAACGATTATATCTCCAGGACCACACACATGACTTAACAGTGCTGGAAATCCTAACACCGAACGATAAGTACACATTACGGAATTGGTGGTACAAAAGCTGGTTCTAACCTAAAAACAAGAGAAAAACACTACAAAATGTAACATAGCAGCATATTACATCTACCATATAATACGTGTCTTGTATATATAAAAGGAAACATGTATTTAAGGCCACCGATGATCCTTCCCAAGTAAAAGAAGCGAAACGCATATGGCAATAAACAAACTGCCTTCAATTAGTTGCATAGACGGTACATACCTCCACGAACATACACATGAATTCGTTTTCCACTGGGGTGGAGGACCAATGCATTCTTTTCGAACGAAACACTGTCTCACCGATGGATTAATCGGATGGGGCTAAGAACTTCACCGTGCGTGCGCAATCACCGCTCCTCGCGACATCTACCTGTGTGGCTACTTCAATAACAATATTCTTGTCGTCCAACTGCTCATTAACTTGAATGGCGTTCTTCGTAGAATAACGACAGCTTAACCCAATGGACATGCTTGGGAGGACATCTCATATATCACTGATGGAATCATCCTACATTTTTAAACTCCGTATCCATGTGTTCATAAAATAGAGTATCGTGTTTGTCCTTCTACCAAGAACAGAATATTTAGCTTTCACCCAAACATGTTTCGTCACAGTTGTGATTCCTGTGAAAATATAAAAGTAGAAATTCAGCGAATTTATAATGTGTGGACTAGGTTATTAATGCTGCTTATATTACGTTTATGTCTGTTGTATCTTACCTTCAGATCACGTTTTATTTTTATCTGTAGCTACTAGACAAAGACACTCATCTATAATAAATGCGGCATGTTATCTACGACAAAGATAGGCTCAGATAATAGAGCTATCAAACAGGCGCAGAGCCCACATTTACAAGGCACAAAGGGTCGCACCTGTCGAAATATTGACGTTTGCCAAAGACATCATCACGCTGCATTCCCGTAAGTGGCTACAATGACCACGTGTAGGAAGTAAATAGAACGTGTATATCAGTTAAACGCATGTGAATCACTTGGAACAGTAACATACTCTTCTCAGTACAATAAAACTTCACGTAGTCGGTTTACATATTTTGAATAAGGCATTATATTGTAAACATCCAGAATGACGCTGAGTGAAGGCAAGACGACGCCCTCAACAGATGGGAAGGAGCATTGAAAATCACTGTCAGGTCCAATAAAATACATAGAAGGCTGTCTTTGGTTAAGTGAGACATAGTGTAACTGACAGACTGACTATATTCATAGATGATGAGAAAGCTGGATATTTCGATCAGTATCATAGTTTCCTGAAAATTATTCACAATACCAGTTATCTTGTACACGAGGAACGTTTTCAACATATGAACAATGACTAATTTATACTTACTTTGACTTTATCTCTGGTTGTCAGACAGCACAGGACAGCTGTTTCTTGTTCTTCCCTCTATTATACCGTTTACGAAATCGTATATAATACAATACCAGACGTACGTTACATAACCATAACAAATTGTATGAAACAGACAGCGTTAAGAAAGGAATTGTACCAGGGAGAGGCGCGAGACATCAGGCACCTCTAGGGCTGGTGCCCCAAACAATCGGTAGACCCATTTCCGATGCGGGCTGAACGTGACAGCGCATCATGTCAGAACAAGGGTGGAGCATTAGGGTGAAAAGACTGGGCGGTGGGGAAAAAGGAACAAGAATGGAGGGCACGCAGGAAGGGTGGGATGGGGGAGGGTGAGATATCTACATCTGCAAACATTCTCCGCAAACCACTGTACACTGCATGTTGAAGTGTATTTTGCGCCACTGTGCATCATTCCCCGTCCAGTCCCACTCGTAAATGGAGCGAAGGGAATATGAAGATTGCCTGTATGCCTCTGTACGTGTCCTAATTTCCCCGTCTTGTCCTTAATGCGAGATGTGCATTGGAGACAGTAAACCTGGTCCGCAGTCTTTCTCAATAGCGTTTAGCGAAAAAAAACGTATTCTTCCCTTCAAGGATTCTCATTTAAATTCGCGGAACATTTCGATAACATTATCGCACTGATCGAACCGACCAGTAACAGACCTAGGAGCATTCCTCTGAATTGCTTCGACGTCGTTCTTTGATCTGATTTGGTTAGGATACCAAACACACGATTAGTACCTAAGACAGGAACGCGCAAGTATTCTCAACGCAGTCTCATTTATAGCTGACCTACAATTTCCCAGATTTCTCCCAATATACGTATGTGAAAATGACAAGCTGTATTTCCTGATTAGAGATTAGATTAGTTTTTCGTTCCATAGATCCATGCTCAGGAGATCCTCGAGGATGTGGAACATGTCATTTTTTAAAAGCTGAAATAACAATACTAATAGTATGGATATATACAATACATCATTTGTTTCTATTAAAAATTCGTCAGTGGAGTAGAAGGAGTTGCCCACTAATAAGTCTTTCAGGCTCCTTTTAAACTGATCTTTATTTGTAACTAAATTTTTTATGTTTGCTGGCAAGTTATTGAAGATGAGTGTTCCTGAGTAGTGGACCCCTTTTTGAACTAAAGTAAGTGCTTTTAAGTCCTTGTGCAGATCATTTTTGTTCCTGGTATTGTATGTATGAACTGGGCTGTTAGTTGGAAAAACAGATATGTTATTTAGGACAAATTTCATTAAGGAGTAAATATACTGAGAGGCAGTAGTTAGTATACCCAGTTCTTTGAAGAGGTTTCTACAGGACGTCCGTGAATTTACTCCACAAATAATACGTATTAAACGCTTTTGGACTATGAAAACTTTTGTTTGACTTGAAGAGTTACCCCAAAATATTATACCATATGACATTATGGAATGAAAGTAGGCAACGTATGCAAGCTTTTTCACTTTTATGTCGCCTATGTCTGCTAACATTCGAATTGCAAATACAGACTTGTTAAGGCGTTTCTGCAGTTCTGTGGTGTGCTCCTCCCAACTGAATTTATTATCAAGTTGTAATCCCAAGACTGTCGCCTTCTTCTATCTGCTCTTCTTCATACTTTATGCATATGCTGGGTGGAAACCTCTTGCAGGTTCTGCATTGCATATAGTGAGTCTTTTCGAAGTTTAATGTCAGTGAGTTGGCTTTAAACCATTTATTAATATCCATGAAAATATCATTAGCAGATCTTTCTAGAACTACACTCGACATACTATTTATTGCAATACTTGTGTCATCTGTAAACAAACCGAACTCTGCTTCTGGCCGTGTAACTGATGAGAGATCATTAGTGTACACAAGAAAAAGCAATGGCCCTACGATAGATCCTTGTGGGACACCACATGTAATTTCTTCCCATTCTGATGATGACTGATGACTTAATTCACTAGTCCCTTGCACTGACACCCTTTGTTTCCTGTTAGCGAGGTACGACTTGAACCATTTTGCAGCAATGCCCATGACACCATAGAATTCTAATTTATTTAAAAGGATGTTGTGGTTCACACAATCGAATGCCTTTGACAAATCACAGAAAATACCTGCTGCTTGTAACTTGTTATTTAATGAATTAAGTACATTTTCACTGTAGGTGTAAATAGCTTTCTCGATATCAGAACCCTTCAGAAGTCCAAACTCTGTTCTTGATAATATGTTGTTTGTGGTCAGATGGTTGAGAAGCTGCCTGTACATTACTTTTTCTAAAATTTTTGAGAATGCTAGCAAAAGTGAAATCGGTCTGTAGTTTGATGGTATCTTTTTATCCCCTTTCTTGAATAGAGGCTTAACATCTGCATATTTTAGCCAGTCAGGAAATGTCCCAGTTATAATTGACTGGTTACACAAATAACCTAGAACTGTACTAAACTCACAAGAACTGAATCGGTATTGATATTGGCCACGAGCTTTTCTCTATCTTGAAAACTCATTATATTCGAGGTGAAGGATCCCACAAAAGACCGACGTCAGTCACTTGAATGCTTCTGCGACGGTCGAACTATGGAAAACATCTCCACCCAAAACAACGATTTTTATTAAATTTGGCCGGCCGACGTGGACGAGTGGTTCTAGGCGCTTCAGTCTGGAACCGCGCGACCGCTACCGTCGCAGGTTAGAATCCTGCCTCGGGCATGGATGTGTGTCCTTAGGTTGGTTAGGTTTAAGTAGTTCTAAGTTCTAGGGGACTGGTGACCTCAGATGTTAAGTCCCATACTGCTCAGAGTCATTTTTTTAATTAAATTTAGAGATACTTCAGGAATAGACAGCTAATATACTGCGTGCCAAATTCTTATGGATATCTGACGATTTCAAGACCAGGCATATATTCACCCAGTACTGCGATCACATATAGAAGACCTTTTACACACTGCTTTGTTAACATTTTGACTTTTGTTCCATGTCTGAGAACGAAAACTGATATGTACAGGGCAAAGGAGAGACGTATGCATAAATGGCTGGAAGACCCCGAAGGGCACGTTAAGCCACCTCATACAGAAGGTTTTCCCTATCCTTCGCGCCCACAGACACCTTTCCATCGCGAAGTACGGGAGCTGTGTGCGTAAGTGTATCTGATAAGTGTCCGACGGTGGCACACAGCCCACTCCTCTCGAAGATCACTAATGGGACCGCAGAGTTTAACGTACCCACACGATAGACGAGTTACCATCAACAGCGTCGCACTTCCTCACTTCGTGAGACTCTGAGGAGAGGTTTGAAGTTTAATCCAGGATTTCGGCACAAAGACTGGTGGTGTGGGACTTTATGCTACCACCCCTCTTCCAAAAAAGGCAAAGGGAAAATTGGCAACAGCGAGCGGCGTGCCTGGACAGTCGCTCATTCAAGTACTAGCCAGCCCGACGGTGCTTAACTTCGGTGATCTGACAGGAACCGGTGTATCCATCTCAGCACGGCCGTTGAGATGTATAGGGCGTTTGACTATCATACGTAAAAACGAAAGGGATGAATAGAGGACAACGAAACAAGCAAATTATCCTAAAAAACGTAGGTCCAGAAACCAATGGCTTTCACAATACGACACATGCGAAATTGCAGTCATGCCAATGTTACCATACTGCTAATGTCTAAAACTACGTTTATTTCGAATCATCCCAAGTGAGGCGTAAATTACAAAGTGATAAACTGCCCTCGTTTGATTTTATCATCATTCCAGATACCTACCTACTGGTAAACAGTATTTACTTGAACCCGTTGTATATATTTTTTGTGTGGGGTTATTTAAAAGCTACAACCCTGTTGGTAGCGTCAATAAGTCCGAGAATTCATTGTGGACGGTTGTCAGTGGATTCGGAACACGCCTGGGATTTTTGAACGTGCACAGGGATAGATGACGCTACGTGCTGATGTTTGTCTTCACATGAACAGTGGCCATGTTGAACCCTTGTTGTGATATGTTTCTCCTCTGGTGCGTATCTGTAATTGGAGCCTCGGTGGTCTAGGAGTCTGTTATGAAGGTGTTCGTGTACTCCGTCTTAATACGTCGTACCGGGGAAATCATTGGTTTCCGGACCAATGTATATTAGGATTCTCCACTTCTTTCATTATACCCTTCTCACTCCTTTCCTTTGTACCTGCAATACCGAAAAACCCCGATTGTACACTGAAGAGCGAAAGAAACTGGTACACTAGCCTAATATCGTGTATGACACCCGCGAGCAGGCAGAAGTGCCGCAACACGACGTGGCATGGACTCGATTATTGTCTGGGGTAGTGCTGGAGGGAACTGACACCGTGAATCCTGCCGGGCTGTCCATAAATCCGTAAGAGTACGACGGGGGTGGAGATCTCTTCTGAACAGCACGTTGCAAGGCGTCCCAGATATGCTCAGCAATGTTCATGTCTGCGGAGTTTGCTGGCCAGCGGAAGTGTTTAAACTCTGACGGGTGTTCCTGGAGCCACTCTGTAGCAATTCTAGACGAGTGGAGTGTGGCACTATCCTGCTGGAATTGCACAAGTCTGTCGTAATACACAATGGACATGAGTGGATGCAGGTGATCAGACAGGATGCTTACGTACTTGTCACCTGTCAGGGTCGTATCTAGACGTATCAGGGGTCCCATATTGCTTCAACTGCACATGCCCCGTAGGACTCATGAGGTTGGCTCAATATCCGTACACGACCAGACGGTCGATACAATTTGAGACTAGATTCGTTCCACTGGGCTACATTTTTCCATTCATCAACAGTCCAATGTCGGTGTTGACGGGCCCAGTCGAGGCGTAAAGCTTTGTGTCGTGCAATCATCAAGGATACACGAGTGGGTCGTCGGCTCCGAAAGCCCACATCGATGATGTTCCGTTGAATGGTTCGCACTCTGACACTTGTTGATGGCCCAGCACTGAAATCTGCAGCAATTTGCAGAAAAGTTCACTTCTGTCACATTGAACGATTCTCTTCAGTCGTCGTTTCTCCCGTCCTTACAGGATCTTTTTCCGGTCGCAGCGATGTCGGAGATTTGATGTTTTATCGGATTCCTGATATTCACGGTACACTTGTGAAATGGTCGTACGGGATAATCCCTACTTCATCGCTACCTCGGAGATGCCGTGTCCCATCGCTTGTGGGCCAACTATAACACCACGTTCAAACTCGCTTAAATCTTGATCACCTGCCACCGTAGCAACTGCGCCAGACTTTTTTGCCTTACATAGGTGTTGCTGACCTCACCGCCATATTCTACCTGTTCGCGTATCTCTGTATTTGAACATGCATGCCTATACCAGTTTCTTTGGCGCGTCATTGTATAATACATATCAGAAGTGCGCACCCCAGAATCCAGCATACGCTTTTTCAGTTCGCGCTGGTGGCGACGTAAATTTACCCGAAAGCGTCATAAAACCTTTAAGAAATCATTCGAGTTTTGCTACAATAATCATACGCATCGCATTTCAGATTATTACAAACTATTGCATATTGAAACTTGTGTTCAGTGTTATATGAGGCAAATTTTATTTTAGATAGGATTTTGGCTTCTACGCCATATAGCTAGCACATTCTTTTTGAGGTCAGCCACTTTAATTTTGCAGATCTCGCACAAATGTTACAAAATTTTATAGCTGTTTCAATGCATTTTCTTACAATTTCGTTTGAAGTCATAGTACATATGATTATGTCCTGCAGTCAAAGAGCGTACACATAGTAAGGACACATTTAAAACCCAGACGAAGGCCGACCAGTTTTCACTACTTCAATTAGTTCCACTTCTTTAATTTGCGTCTGCCGCAAAAGGTCAAATGGCCTAATGAGTGTTGAAGAAGAAGAAGAAGAAGATGGTAAATTTGATCTTCAGCTCAGTCAGGAACGATATACGTGTTTTCGCGTTAAGAGTGTTTTTGAGGCTGTTAACGGTTCGGGGAACGATACGGCAGCGACCTTTGTCTGTCGTCACGTGCAGCGGCCGCCCTCTGTTGGCAGGTGGTTAACCTCCTCCGTGTCAGCCAGGCCGTCGATAGCCACCTGTTTATACTGACGTCCGCGTGTCGCCGCTCGATAGAGGAAAACGGAGGAAGAGATAAGGAAGGCAGCGGCCCGCTGGTCACGTAGCACGCTCCGAGGAGATAGCGTAGCGTACCGCCGGCACGCGGACGATCGGGCCAACACACAGCCGTTCGAGCGGAACTCGTGTTTCCGGACCTCTTTCGAAAGCGACGCAGCTGCCGCGCCGCCTCCGGTCGCGCTGTCAGCGTGCTGGACGGCTGCGACTTCTGGAGAACGAGTTGCACGCCGAGTGCGGATTCTCCTATCAACTTCTAGAACAATTGACGACATGCGCAGAAACCGGCTAACCCTCAAACGTAAAAGCTTAGAGATAAGTGCTGCCATCTGTTGCTTGGTACGGGAACTATCAAAATTGACCTTAGGATATTTAGGGGTGAGACCAATGTCAATTTTGATAGTTCCCGTACCCATCAACAGATGGAAACACGTACCTTGGAGTTTCTACATTTGAGGGTTAGCTCGTTTTTTCCGCGCATCCGCTCAATTAAAAGAAAGGAAGGCTAGAATGTAACGACCAGGCCCGGATCTAGGGCCGGACAAACCGGGATATCTGCGAGAGCGGCAATTTCAGGGGGCGCCAAATTCGTATTCCTGAAGGAAAAAACCTTGTTTCACAAAGCCCCTAGCACCCAGCGCCCACTGGTCTCTCGATTATTCACATGATTTGAAAACGCTTCCCTGTTGGATTTTGAAAGTTTTTGATCGCATTCTAAGCAAACTTTTGAATGTGAGTATAGGCAGAACGTTTTGTATTATCGCGAAATATGGGAGAGAGTGTCACAGAAATGATACAGGATTTGGGCTGGAAATCATTAAAAGATAGGCGTTTTTCGTTGCGACGGAATCTTCTCACGAAATTCCAATCACCAACTTTCTCCTCCGAATGCGAAAATATTTTGTTGACACCGACCTGCATAGGGAGGAACGACCACCACGATAAAATAAGGGTAATCAGAGCTCGTACGGAAAGATACAGGTGTTCATTCTTTCC
Source organism: Schistocerca gregaria (assembly GCF_023897955.1). Taxonomy (NCBI): domain Eukaryota; kingdom Metazoa; phylum Arthropoda; class Insecta; order Orthoptera; family Acrididae; genus Schistocerca; species Schistocerca gregaria. Next base: position 728,784,315 of record NC_064931.1, read on the forward strand.
GCCCGCTATACGAGATTGGAACAATAGAGAATTGTGAAGGTGGTTCGATGAACCCTCTGCCAGGCATTTAAAGGTGATTTGCAGAGTATCCATGTAGATGCAGATGTAGATAAAGTGTATGCGATGTCTCTGCCAGGGCAATCACCGTCGCGTCTAGAAATAAAAAAAAACTATCCCGCAGGCAAAAGGAGATAGGGCCATACGAACACAGAAAAATAAACCCGAACGGGTGAGTGTCAATCGCTGTTTGTTTATGTGGTTGAGTGGGTGTGCGATGATAAGCTTTATTATAATTATTAGCGAAATCTATAGATTTGGACTGCCAGAGTGGAAATGAACGTTTACCAGGAATAACAAACAGGTAAGAATGATTACTTATTATCTTCTGCGTGTATCCAAGAAAATGAAATTTTCACAGAAAATTTTGCCAGATCGCTAAACTACTGCTATTAGTTGTATAGTCCTCCGTTAGCAGCCGCTTAAGTTCTATTCTCGGAATAGCGCGGAAAAAGGCGATGTACAAACACGTAATAAAGTCTAACCGGAGAACAGACGCGGGATAACTATACCGATGATTCTGGTAGGGTTAGTGAAGAGAATAAGTTATGACAATGGCAGGAATAGTTACAGAATTAGTGGTAACAAGCCTGTTTGTTAGAACGAGCAAGAAGAAGAAACGGGGACATCACATCAATTAAGTGGAAGAATATGACGATTTCAAGTTTATATAAATATGTCATACTACTACTTTTCGATCTCACGCTTGAGAAACTGTATCATATGAACGAAATGTGAAACTATTTCCTAACATAAAACTTTTTGCTTGTAGTAGGCCTAATAGGCATTTGATATTGGTACTTCGTGAGTTATATTCTGTCGTGTTATTTATGTAAATGAAGTAGATAAAAATGATCATTTGTGCCAAAACGGTCTAGCTTATTTGTGTGTTATAATTGCAATATTAGAAAGATCTATTTCCTTTTATCTAGCAGACAGTGACGAAACAGACGTAATCACATGAAGAAATCACACCAGTCTTTGGTACTATTGGTATCAACAGATTTTTCAGTATTAAACAACGACATTTTGATTTTTCATGTAGCAAAACGTTTGACGAATTTTGATGAGGTAATAGATTCTTTCGCAGAAACGAAAGCTTGCCGTGTAAAGATGTAGCAAAATTGGAGAGAAAGAACACTTGGGCCTAAGGATTGAAGAAATGTGTACTGCCTTGCCTGTCTTTTCTCTTTACTGGTTTTATGTTTCCTATATTTAATTTTATTTCACACAAAAGAGCAAGTTAGCAGCTAATAGGCAACAAAAAGTGCAAATTTTCTGAAGAGTTCTTACTCTCCCGGTCGCAAATAATCCCACCCAGTATTAATTGTGAGTTTTTTTTCTTTTTTTAAGGGAGGAGGGGTAGGATGTCAAACCGGCCGACTGGGAGCAGGAGAGGCACTATAGGACATTTTAATTTCCTCTGTCCTGAATATAGGTTTGATAGCTTCCATTACAAAATGTACACGTTTGAATTCCACAGAGCGAAATAGTGACGTACGACAAAAGACTGCTGTGAGAAGAGCCGTGGCACTGCACTTTGTCACACTTGAGACCAAATAACATGTCTTACATTTCCTCAATCGTGTATGTTTTATATATCAAGCCCATCAGAAAGATGTGCGCTGCAAAATGGACATTTTTTGGAAAATCGGTTTTTTTTCATTTTTAACGTCCTGTCTCAGTACGCCCGAGGGGCAGGGGGGGGGGGGGGGGGGGTGCCACTATCAAGATTTTGTCCCGGTTCGGAAAAATCGTAGATCCGGGGCTGGTAACGACCTGTCGACTTTGTTGGGCTTTTTCAAGGAACCATCCCGACATTCTCCTGATTTGATTTGAAGTACATGCTTTTCTTTAGCAGTTTGGGATCACGAAGTGTATTAAAATATGACCGGTTATAGATTACAAACAATCCAAATCTAAAGTCGTTACAAACAAACCCATCGACAATTTTAGGAGCTAAGCTGCTTACATGTGTCACGTTATATTGTAAAATTGTTAGATCTAAAGATGGATTTGTTTGTAATTCGAAACTGATAACACCGTGCATAAATGAGAGAGATTTGCAATTAAAACTCGACATATTGTTCTTAACGTAACAAAGTCGACAGATGAAGGGCCCAAATGTAATTTCAAGTATACCCCAAGGAAGTGTGACTGGGTCATTACTTATACAATACATTTAGTAGTGTGCAAATTAAATGGGGAAAGCTCGTATTTTATAAGGAACTGAAGTTGGTTAGCTGTAACTAATTTTATCCGCCCAATTGTTGGACTCTTGCCATGACTATGAACAACAATCGTAGCAACTGCGTATGTTATTTCTATGCTCTTGACAGGAAACCTTCGTGTTTGTGTTAAAATGGACATTTCACCTAAGAAGCGGCCAAAAATACTTGCTTTTCATGAATACACATCTATGACTATAAGAGACATTGCCTCTATTGTTGGTATGGGAAAACAGTGTTTCAAAACTTATTAGGGCATATAGTGATACTGTGTCATTGTCTCCAAGGAAAAAGGCGGAAATGGACGGAAACGAAAAACCAACCCAAGAACTGACTCCACTCTTCTTAGAAACAGTAGAATTCATCCTCACAAGACAAGTAAGGACGTACAGAGAGATTTATTAGCTACTATGGTTGAAATTGACTCTCCAAAGGTACGGCGTAGGCTTCCTGATTGTGGGCAGAAAGCACGAAAGCCAATAAAGCAACAATTGTTAACACGTGTCGTGAAGTAAAAACATATAAATCTTGGACCTCCAATGACCAGAAACATGTAATCTTCAGTGATAAGTCACATTTTATTGTTCACGGACACAGAGCTAGGGTTATCAGGCGAAGCACCTATGAGACGGCGGGAGTTGAGCATTTTAAACAGACCGTAAAATACGCTCCAAAAAAAAAAATGTTTTGGGGTTTCTTCACTATCCTATGACACTAGTTCTAGTTGATGGTATGATGAATTCAACCAAACACATGGAAATCCTTGGGCACAGGATTGTGCAATTCCTACAGACCATCGCAGATAGTAGAGGACATTTAAACATGACCTGGCCCCGTGTCACACTTCTAAAGCAGCCAAGACTTTCATAGAAGAAAACAACATTAATGTGCTTCAGTGGCCTGGAAATTCACCAGACTTAAATCTTCTCGTAAAGTATTGTTGAAAAGGCGTCTGGGTAAAACAGACTATTCGACAAAGGAATGTATGTTAGTAAATGTGGTAAAAGTGTAGTTTCATGACGACGAACTACGAAAAATTTGCTCTAACATGGTCGAATCTATGCCGAAACGTGTTCAGAACCTAATCAGAGCAAAAGGACAACATATTAATTATTAATATTCAGTAAGCTACTAATTGTATTACACATACAGAAACAAATGTGCACAGTTAAACCTTTGATCGTCTTGTCCCAATTAAATTGCACACTACTGTATAAATGATCTATTCGAAAACGTCGCGTTTCCAAGTGGCTTTTTGCATACGACGCAGTTGTCTATAAGGCAACGCCAAATTCCTTTAGCGATTCGCAGGAAGACTTACAGAGGGTCTGTGGTTGGTGCAAGGGCTGACAGTTGGATCCCCAACGTAAATAAATGTTACGCACTGCATAAAAAGGGGAAGAAATCGATTTGACTATTGGCGACAAATGACTGGAAACAGCAACTACCCTAAAATATATAGCAGTAATCATCCATAGCGATCAAATATGGGATGACCACATAAAACCAACTGTACGAAAAGCAAATGCCAGGGCGAGATTCAGTGAAAGAAACTTACGGAAATGTAATTGATTCACGAAAGAAGTGACTTACAAGACACTTGTTAGACCGATTCTTGAGTATTGTTCATCAGTCTGGGACTCTTACCAGGTTGAATTGAAAGAAGAGAGAGACAAGATCGAACGTGTTTCGTCACGGGATTGTTTAGCTGGCGCGGGAGCGTTACAGAGATGCTCACCAAAAAAAAAAAAAAAAAAAAAAAAGGTTCAAATGGCTCTAAGCACTATGGGACTTAACATCTGACGTCATCAGTCCCCTAGACTTAGATCTACTTCAACCTAACTAACCTAAGGACATCACCCACATCCATGCCCGAAGCAGGATTCGAACCTGAGACTGTAACAGCAGCGCGGTCCGGACTGAGGCGCCTAGAACCGCTCTGTCACAGCGGCCGGCTGCTCAACAAACTCCAATGACAGAGGCCTATTGCATCACGAAGAGGCTTACTACTGAAATTTTGAGAACATATCTTCCAAGAAGTCAGGTGACGTACTACTTCCTCCCATAAACATCTCGCAACAATCACAGGAATTAAGAGCTCATACGGAAGTTATACCGACAGTCATTGTTCCACGCGCCATTCGCGATTGGAACAGGAAAGGGGGAGGAGAGGGGGGGGGGGGACAGTGGTGCCGGAAATGCCCTCCGTCGTACACTGTACGGTGGCTTGCTTAGGATTGGTGTAGATCCCATCCCGTTAAGTAAAAGACCTTTATTGACACAGTGATTGCAGTTCTACTTACATAAAAATGTCTATTTTTTTATTTACAGTAAACGCGGGAGACCTAAACCGGAACGGGAAAACGGGGTTTGAATCTTGCTCCTTCCGTATAAATGGTGATCCCCTTCAGGGACGACAGAGAAGGTAAATATATCAAATGGCTCTGAGGACTATGGGACTTAACTTCTCAGGTCATCAGTCCCCTAGAACTTAGAACTACTTAAACCCAGCTAACCTAAGGACCTCACACACGTCAATGCCCGAGGCGTGATTCGAACCTGCGACCGTAGCGGTTGCGCGGTTCCGGACTGTAGCGCCTAGAACCGCTCGGCCAACCGGCCTGCCGTAAGTATATCAGTTTGAGGCAAGGGGCTCTAGACCGGAAACGACCGAGTCGAAAGGTATAAGCGAAAATCTATTCAAGTTATACCTTAGCCTCGCGTAGCTCTCAAACTACGGTCCCAATGTCCGAACCCTGATCGTGACGTACAGAATTTCCGCTGAATTACTCCCTAACGCCCCCAGATAATTCCTAGTGTCGGTGCACTAATCCGATTTCAGAGAGATCGAAAATCCTGAGTCTGCGGGACAGTAATAATGAACTGCAATCGTAATTAACGATATCTTTGGGTCAACATGGGTCGTCTGCTACGCAGCCGCATGTTCAACAATACGAACTGAACGCTGTGCTCCGAAATACTTGTGCCCACACCAGCATTGTACTCTATTGTCATATTTGCTTTACAGAGTGGACAAGCCTCGGCCTTCACGTTCTGTGATGACGATTGGACGGCCGACACCTTGTCGTCCATTGGTGGTTTCACTGTCCTTCAAGGACTTTCCATGGATGCCCACAACAGTAGCACGAGACAGCCACCGCCTTCACCGTTTCGTAAATGCTCGCTCCCAGGGACTGGCCCGTAGCACGCTGCCCTTTATCAAAGTCGCTTATGTCAGTGGATTTCCCCATTTGCGACCAGTATCGTCGCTAGAATGATCCCCCATTCATCGCTGCACCGCTTAGATACTTTCCTTACAACGTCACGTGCTCACACCGCATTCCATCTCTCGGTGGGCAATGGCCACAGTGTTTTGGCTTATCTCTGTGTGTTATGAACAGCAGTACTTCCTTGAGGTAAGCCTGAAGTTACTCTCCCACTGGTGACTTCGTCTTGTTAAAAATTACGTGTTGAGCTATAGTTGCTGTGAAATCTGAATGTTATCATAAATGTGAATCAGGTTGCTGCATAGCTACATACACTGCTTGCCAATAAGATAGCAACACCAGAAAGGATAGAAAATAACGATATTTTACTTATTGACTGCAACATAGTAGGAACAATACACGGTTAAATTAATAGGTGACTTGTGGGAATACTGAGCGTGAAATTCAGTACGCGGAGTTGTCACCTCTGCTAGCAACTTAGTCTCTGAAGTACCTGGGCATCGAGTCGACCTATGGACTTGGATGACAGATAAAGGAACGTCAGTCCACTCTGTGCCAGGGTTCATCAGTCACAGTGGCTGGCGGGTGAGGGTGCGTCAGTCTCTACGCAACCCATGACCAAATGTTTTCAATGGAGATTTGGAAAACGTGCTAGCCAGGGAAACAGTCGAACTCCCTACGTGAGTCAGGACAGCAATGGCAACATGCGATTTTGCATTATCTTAATGAAAGACAGTGTTACGGAAACTGCGAATAGAGAGCATATCCACCAGCATTACCGCGCCTGACTACCAGCCACGCAAAGAAGGTGTTTATATTGTACGAGTATCGCATGGCGCCTCGTAAAACCACGTCAGGCGCTGGGTCCATATCTGGCAATGTTTCGTCTCCTCGGAACCTCTACACACGGATCGTCTATCGTGATGCAGCACGCGCAACCGAGACTCGTCTGAAAATATGACGTGGTGGCGCCGTTGTGTTCAGCACTGTCACAGGACACACCACTAACGACCTCTCTCTATAGGGAAGCAACTACGGTCGCCGTCTTGACAATCCACTGTGCTCCAGACGCCGTCGCACTATCCTTGTGGATACATGTCTTGCTGCAAAAAGGCCCATTTCGTGACTAAGGATATGTGACGCGGCGGTACGTTCCTGCACGGTCAAGCTAACAGTGTCTGTCCTCTCAGGCACTAACCGAGTGGGGCCTCTGCGCGGCGTTGAGTATGGCCCTGCTGAACCCATCGATTTCCCATATGCAGATGGCAGTTGTGGAATCCCGACCAAGGCGTGCAGCAACATCGCGGAACGATAAATTCCAGCCTCTATGGGTCACGATCCAGCTGCTATCCAATTCCCACATTTGGTGGTAGAATATCTCCTTATCAGATGAGGTCCAACATAACCTTCCAACAACAATCGACATTCAAACATGATTTAAGAATGAGGAACCCTCTGCGTAATCTATATGTACACAGAGTGAATCACCAAAAACTTGCAACCAAATATTGCGGAAATGAATAGGGCTATTGATGCGGGCTTTTCACTGAAAAGATTGGCAGTCAGGCTTTCGCATTGTTAGCCAATAAACAGATCGTAATAATACTTAGAAAATGAATTTTTCTGCGAACACACACTATTTTAAATGGAACAACGCCAATTGACATTAACAAACTAAAAGTAGTGTAAATTAGAATGTCAGTGGATTTTCATTGCAGGATTCTAGAGCGAATCGTTTAGGAGGTACCGTATTTTGAAAAGTTCCCACACCGACACTACTTTGCGCCATTCAACCTGCGTAGTTGGTACATACGATATTGTTATGTTTGCTTACAGTGTGCCTGTGCGATCCTTGAGTGCATTGCGACATGCTAGTCAATTAGTGTGTGAGAGTCCAAGCAGTAGGTCGAGAGTGGACGATGGGATTTATCAATCCACAAAAAGCCAAGATGTTCAAAAAATGGTTCAAATGGCTCTGAGCACTATGGGACTAAACATCTGAGGCCATCAGTCCCCTAGAACTTAGAACTACTTAAACCTAACTAACCAAAGGACATCACACACATCCATGCCCGAGGCAGGATTCGAACCTGCGACCGTAGCGGTTCCAGACTGAAGCGCCTAGAACCGCTCGGCCACTGCCGCCGGCCCCGTCATTTTCATAGTGTACGGAGTGTGTAGGAAGAATGCGGTCCGTTCTTGTCCAGTTTGTGGCAAGATAACCCAATAGGTGTCAACCATCTCGGAAACTATTTGTCAGCCTCTTCAACCAATTACATGAAAGTGGTAGTGTAATACCTAGACAACATAACAGAAGTAAACAAGTCACAAGTAAACAACATTCTATCATGCAGTGAAACATCTTGTAGTAAGATCGGTAGAACGTTACTTAGGAAATCAGCATACATTGCACCATTTAGATTGCCATCGATAAAATGAGGGCCAATTATCCTTCCTCCCATAATGCCGCACCATACATTAACCCGCTAAGGTCGCTGATGTTCCACTTGTCGCAGCCATGGTGGATTTTCCTTTGCCCAATAGTGCATATTATGCCGGTTTACGTTACCGCTGTTGGTGAATGACGCTTCGTCGCTAAATAGAACGCGTGCAAAAAAAATCTGTCATTCTCCCGTTATTTCTCTTGTGCCCAGTGGCAGAAATGTACAGGACGTTCAAAGTCGTCGCCATGCAATTCCTGGCGCATAGAAATATGGTACGGATGCAATCGATGTAGCATTCTCAACACAGACGTTTTTGAGATTCCCGATTCTCGCGCAATTTGTCTGCTACTGATGTGCGGATTAGCCGCGGCAACAGCTAAAACACCTACTTGGGCATCATCATTTGTTGCAGGTCGTGGTTGACGTATCACATGTGGCTGAACACTTCCTGTTTTCTTAAATAACTTGACCATCCGGCGAACGGTCCGGAAACTTAGATGATGTCGTCCAGGATACCGAGCAGCAAACATAGCACACGCCCGATGAGCATTTTGATCACAATAGCCATACACCAACACGATATCGACCTTTTCCGCAATTGGTAAACGGTAAATTTTAACACGGGAAATGTATCACGAAGCAAATACCGTCCGCACTGCCGGAATGTTACGTGATACCACGTACTAATACGTTTGTGACTATTACAGCGCCATCTATCACAAAGCGAAAAAAGTGGTCCAACTAAAACATTCATATTTCTTTACGTACTACACGAATATGTAATAAAAAATAGGGGTTCCTATTTTTTTTAAAACGCAGTTGATATCTGTTTGACCTATGGCAGCGCCATCTAGCGGGCCAACCATAGCACCATCTGGTTTCCCCCTTCAAGCTAAACAAGTTTCGTTCTTTGCAGTTTTTTCGTTAGATGCTTATTTCGTGAGATATTTGGCCCGGTCACAATCAATGGACCACCCTGTATAGTGTGAATACCAAGGGTCCTGTGACAATTCCCTGCGGCACACATGAAATCACTCTTACTTCGAAAAATTTCTCTCCATTGAGAATGGCATGCATCGTTCTGTTATCTAAGAACTCTTCAATCCAATCACACAATTGATCTGATAGTCCATATGCTCTTACTTTGATAATTAAAAGACTGTGGAGAACTGTATCAAACGCCTTGAGGAAGTCTAGAAACACGGCATCTACCTGTGAACCCGTGTCTATGGCCCTCTGAGTCTCGTGGACGAATAGCGTGAGCTGGGTTTCACACGATCGTCTTTTTCGAAACCCATGCTGATTCCTACAGAGTAGATTTCTAGTTTCCAGAAGAGTCATTATACTCGAACATAATACGTGTTCCAAAATTCTACATCTGATCGACGTTAGAGATATAGGTCTATAGTTCTGCACATCTGTTCGATGTCCCTTCTTAAAAACGGGGATGACCTGTGCTCTTTTCCAATCTTTTGGAACGCTACGCTCTTCTAGAGACCTACGGTACACCGCTGCAAGAAGGGGGGCAAGTTCCTTCGCGTACTCTGTGAAAAATCGAACTGGTATCCCATCAGGTCCAGCGGCCTTTCCTCTTTTGAGCGATTTTAATTGTTCTTCTATCCCTCTGTCATTTATTTAGATATCTACCATTTTCTTATCTGTGCGACAATCTAGAGAGGGAACCACAGTGCAGTCTTCCTCTGTGAAACAGCTTTGGAAAAAGACATTTAGTATTTCGGCCTTTAGTCTGTCATCCTCTGTTTCAGTACCATTTTGGTCACAGAGTGTTTGGACAATTTGTTTTGTTCCACCTACCGCTTTGACATAAGACAAAAATTTCTTAGGATTTTCTGCCAAGTCAGTACATAGAACTTTACTTTCGAATTCGTTGAACGTCTCTCGCATAGCCCTCCTCACACTACATTTCGCTTCGTGTAATTTTTGTTTGTCTGCAAGGCTTTGGCTATGTTTATGTTTGCTGTGAAGTTCCCTTTGCTTCCGTAGCAGTTTTATAACTCGGTTGTTGTTCCACGGTGGCTCTTTCCCATCTCTTACGATCTTGCTTGTCGCATACTCATCTAATGCATATTGCACGATGGTTTTGAACTTTGTCCACTGATCCTCAACACTATCTGTACTTGAGATAAAACTTTTGTGTTGAGCCGTCAAGTACTCTGAAATCTGCATTTAGTCACTTTTGCTAAGCAGAAAAATCTTCCTACCTTTTTTAATATTCCTATTTACAGCTGAAATCACCCATGCTGTAACCGCTTTATGATCGCTGATTCCCTGCTCTGCGTTAAATGTTTCAAATAGTTCGGGTCTGCTTGTCACCAGAAGGTCTAATATGTTATCGCCACGAGTCGGTTCTCTGTTTAACTGCTCAAGGTAGTTTTCAGATAATGCACTTAAAAAAAAAATTCACTGGATTCTTTGTCCCTGCCACCCGTTATAAACGCTCCAGTCTCACAGTCTATATCTGGTAAATTAAAATCTCCACCCAAAACTATAACATGGTCGGGAAATCTACTCGAAATATTTTCCAAATTTTCCTTCAGGTGTTCTGCCACAACAGCTGCTAAAGCCAGGGGGCTATTGAGACATCCAATTAGCATGTTTGAGCCTGCTTTAACCGTGACCTTCACCCAAAGTATTTGACATTTCGGATCTCCATCAATTTCCTTCGATACTATTGCACTTTTTATCGCTATAAACACGCTTCCCCCTTCACTGTCCAGCCTGTCTCTGCGGTATACATTCCATTCAGAGTTTAGAATTTCATTACTGTTTACATCTGGTTTCAGCCAACTTTCCGTCCCTGGAACCGTTTATTGATGAGAGCAGTTCTGGGACCTTTCTATAGACGCTCCTGCTGTCTACTATTACCACATTAATATTGTCATTCCCTGTTGCGTTTTGCCTACTGCTGCTTTGTCGCGTCTCAGGAGGCGTCTTGTCGGGCCTAGGGAGGGAATTCTCTAACCTAAAAAACCCACATGTGCACTTCACACGTACTCCGCTACCCTTGTAGCCGCTTCCTGCGTGTAGTGCACGCCTGGCCTGTTCAGGCGGACCCTACATTTCTCCACCCGATAGCGGAGGTCGAGAAATTTGCACCCCAGATCTCCGCAGAATCGTCTGAGCCTCTGGTTTAAGCCTTCCAATCGGCTGCAAACCAGAGGACTGCGATCGGTTCTGGGAACGACACTAGAAATAGTTAGCTCAGATTCCATCCCGCGAGCGAGGCTTTCCGCGTTCACCAACTCCGCCAACCGCCTGTATGAACTGAGGATGACCTCTGAACCCAGACGGCCGGAGTCTTTAGTGCCGACATGAGCAACAATTTGCAGTTGGGTGCACCCAGTGCTCTATATCGCTGCCGGCATGGTCTCCTCCACATCTCGGATGAGGTCCGTCGGCAAGCAAACAGAGTGAACACTGGCTTTCTTCCCCGACCTTTCCTCTATTTGCCTAACGGGCTCCATCACCTGCCTAACATTGGACCTCCCAATCACTAATAAACCCCTCCCCTCGTGTGTCTGTTAGGAGGAGCAGCCACATGTCCACCCACAGGTAGAGCGGGCGATGCCGCACGGCCAGTTTCCACATTGACCCTCCGCCTCGTGCGACCCGAACGCCGCTGAACCCGCCACTCCCCTTGGGGAGAGGGTGGCCCAACTGCGCCCGGTACCTGCGAAGATGTCTCGACAGCAGGGACCGTGGGTGAAGCATGTAGAACCTGGGGTGTTCCATGCGACGCACCAGACTCCCAACTGCCGCTACACTCGGAGGTAGCAGCCTGAAGACGGCTGACCGTGGCCAGCAGCACGTTCAGCTGTTCGCGAACAGTGGCCAGCTCCTCCTGCGTCCGTACACAGCAGTCATACATCCTATCCATCCTAAGAAATCAATTTACTGTAGAGAGTGTTGTAGAGAGTCATGTGTTCATAATGAATCGGTGTTTTGCACTACCCCAAATGACTATGGCCGGCGAGTATGGCGGCGACTTGGGGAGAGGGCCCACTCTTCCAGTGTTCTGGAGAGGTGCAGCTGTGTTACTTCTGGCGTCATGGTGTGGGAAGTCTTCGGGTATGACTGCACGTCACTGACTGAGGAACCTCTGGTGGCACAACGGAACGTCACGGACATCCTTGATTATCGTCTGTTACCTCTAATGTGACAGTATCGTGGTGTCAGTTTTCAACAGGACATTGCTCGTCCATACGTGGCACGTGTTTCGATGAACTGTCTCCGTGATGTTGAGGTATTCCTGTGGCCGGCAAGATCCCCAGATCTGTCCCCGACAGAACACGTGTTGGACCAATTACTGCTCCATCCCTGTGCCAGTATTCAGGGTATAAATGGCCAGTTACAACAATTGTTAGCCGGCTTGCCTTAGGAAAGAAAATGATGGCTCTTTGACATCCTCCAGAACCGAATCAGTGCGTGCATTCAGGCCAGAGGTGGTGAAACATCATACTGATTAGTGGACTTGTACTGCCAAGTTCTTTGTAAACATGATTTCATCACTGCAATATCATAACATATCATCTCAACCCGTGACGTGTCATTGTGTTTACTCTTCCCCTTTCAGGGTGTTCCACTTTTTTTGTCAGGCAGTGTGTTTACACTCCTGGAAATGGAAAAAAGAACACATTGACACCGGTGTGTCAGACCCACCATACTTGCTCCGGACACTGCGAGAGGGCTGTACAACCAATGATCACACGCACGGCACAGCGGGCACACCAGGAACCGCGGTGTTGGCCGTCGAATGGCGCTAGCTGCGCAGCATTTGTGCACCGCCGCCGTCAGTGTCAGCCAGTTTGCCGTGGCATACGGAGCTCCATCGCAGTCTTTAACACTGGTAGCATGCCGCGACAGCGTGGACGTGAACCGTATGTGCAGTTGACGGACTTTGAGCGAGGGCGTATAGTGGGCATGCGGGAGGCCGGGTGGACGTACCGCCGAATTGCTCAACACGTGGGGCGTGAGGTCTCCACAGTACATCGATGTTGTCGCCAGTGGTCGGCGGAAGGTGCACGTGCCCGTCGACCTGGGACCGGACCGCAGCGACGCACGGATGCACGCCAAGACCATAGGATCCTACGCAGTGCCGTAGGGGACCGCACCGCCACTTCCCAGCAAATTAGGGACACTGTTGCTCCTGGGGTATCGGCGAGGACCATTCGCAACCGTCTCCATGAAGCTGGGCTGCGGTCCCGCACACCGTTAGGCCGTCTTCCGCTCACGCCCCAGCATCGTGCAACCCGCCTCCAGTGGTGTCGCGACAGGCGTGAATGGAGGGACGAATGGAGACGTGTCGTCTTCAGCGATGAGAGTCGCTTCTGCCTTGGTGCCAATGATGGTCGTATGCGTGTTTGGCGCCGTGCAGGTGAGCGCCACAATCAGGACTGCATACGACCGAGGCACACAGGGCCAACACCCGGCATCATGGTGTGGGGAGCGATCTCCTACACTGGCCGTACACCTCTGGTGATCGTCGAGGGGACACTGAATAGTGCACGGTACATCCAAACCGTCATCGAACCCATCTTTCTACCATTCCTAGACCGGCAAGGGAACTTGCTGTTCCAACAGGACAATGTACGTCCGCATGTATCCCGTGCCACCCAACGTGCTCTAGAAGGTGTAAGTCAACTACCCGGGCCAGCAAGATCTCCGGATCTGTCCCCCATTGAGCATGTTTGGGACTGGATGAAGCGTCGTCTCACGCAGTCTGCACGTCCAGCACGAACGCTGGTCCAACTGAGGCGCCAGGTGGAAATGGCATGGCAAGCCGTTCCACAGGACTACATCCAGCATCTCTACGATCGTCTCCATGGGAGAATAGCAGCCTGCATTGCTGCGAAAGGTGGATATACACTGTACTAGTGACGACATTGTACATGCTCTGTTGCCTGTGTCTATGTGCCTGTGGTTCTGTCAGTGTGATCATGTGATGTATCTGACCCCAGGAATGTGTCAATAAAGTTTCCCCTTCCTGGGACAATGAATTCACGGTGTTCTTATTTCAATTTCCAGGAGTGTATAATGTACAGAAAAGTCAGGTGAGATCCTCTGATACTGGGGCCAGCCTAGAACATATATCCTAGATACTTTGGAAGCACGTAAAATCTAAACAAAGTCAACTCTATATGGTTTTCGAGGAAACTACTCGACTAGTTATTTGTATATGGACAAAAGAATGCATTTCTGGCTGCATGCGAACTGATGCATCTCGTGCAGAGATCTACCGAACCTCTGCTGCTCGCCTGAATGATAAGAAAATTCTTTACAATGAAATGAACACTCTTAGCTCCTTACAGGCGTTGACATACGTCAACGGGGACAGATGAAAATGTGTGCCCCGAGCGGGACTCGGACCCGGGATCTCCTGCTTACATGACACACGCTCTATCCATCTTTTTTTTCTTTTTTTTTTCAATCTCATTTTGTTCGTTATTGTTAGTTTCAATTGTTCGTGGCGGACGTCACCTGACGCCCATTGAAGTGCGTTATTCATCCATTCACTCAGGGTTTTTTTTTTGTTTTTTTTTTGTTTTTTTTTTTTTTTTTACAGAGGGCAGTTAACCCTCTGACCGAACACGCTGAGATATCGTGCCGGCTCCATCTGGGCCACTGAGGACACAGACGATAGCGCGACTGCAGGCATTTATCCCTGGCAGGCCTCCCGCGAAACCCACATTCTCAACGTATTGTCTCGCACTACTTTCGTAGTGCCCCCGCCCATTATACTCATTACTCGCGGCGCTTTGCCGATTCCCGTAAGAGTTCGGCCACTGTTTGTGCATTCGCTCAGAAGAAGAAGATGGTCAAGTGCTCGGTGAGCCTTAACTATATACATACTAAGATGGTATCTGTTCTTTCGGACATGTCCGAAAGAACAAATACCATCTTAGTGTGTATAAGAAAATTCTTCTCATTATGAGGCGGTACCTCGTGCCTAGCTTATTGTACGTAACACAATTCTGTACACTACAATGCAGATCGGACAACTACTGCTAGGAATCCCCGTCCCCTTTACAAATGACACGTTAAACAGTGATTTACCCGCAGTTTCTTGGCATACGAAAGGTGACCACACCTGGAGACTTTTCCACTGCTCGATATCAGCTTGAGTATAAAATAAATATCCTTCTTGGACGGTTAAGCAGTTTTTATGGTATACGCGGGGGGTTACGCAAAAAAGAGTGTATAAATGTTTCTGTACTTGTTCTGACTTTTTTTTACCAGCTGTTATAGTATTTGATCAGATTTATTCATCTCGTGATCATCTCACAAAGATTAAGGATCTGTTACCAAAATATAAACAAAAATAGCTCAAAAGATACATGCATATAGAATAAATAAGTATGTTTTTATGAGGGTAGGACAGGTGGTCAGCCCTGGCCTTGCTGAGCGAACCATTCCTGCATTCGCCCGAAACGATTTAGGAAAGCCGTAGAAAACCTAAATCAGGGTGGCCAGGCAGTGTCTTAACGACTGCAGTGCCTCATTCGGCTGGTCCCTATTATACAGCATTCTTTGATTTACACAAAATCAAACGCTCATGTAGCTGCTTACGTTTTCAGCTCTCCACTAGATATAACTTTGGAGCCTTCAAGGGCCAACCCGTCAGATTAGTCGAAGTCTTCAAACCTGAGATTTGCTAGTAAGTTTTTAATCCTGGTTGATGTTGTTCCCTATTTAATAAGGTGCCTACATCATGATCGTAAGCTCACGCTGTATTTGCCACTTTCACTTCACATGTTGGGTACTCTCCCTGGTGCTACAACGTCTGGAAAATGTTGGAGGAAATGGGGAACTATTACAGCATTTGAAACTTCCTGGCAGATGAAATCTGTGCGCAGGACCCGGACTCGAACCAGGAACCTAGACTTTTGTGTGCGAAGTTATCGACAGCTGAGCATCTAGGCACGATTCACGACGCATCCTCACAGCTTAGATTCTGCCAGTATCTCTCTCCTGCTTTGCAAACTTCACTGAAGCTGTCTTGTAGTCAGTTCTTCAGCTCACAGGCTTAAGCCACAGGGAAGTTTCAAAACAGTCCAAGTTCCGCTTCATAGTGAAAGATTCATATTGGCAACAATCTCTATGCTTTGGCTACGCCATTTCTCCTCTATATTCTTCCTTCAGGAGTGCTCGTCCAGCAGGATTTGTGAAACAGCTTTTGTGAGGTACAGAAAGTAGAAGACAGCTGTTAGCAGAACTTCAAGCGGTAAGAGTATTGCCCACAAAATGGCACGTTATGGATCGAGTACCAATCAGGCGCACTGCTTGAATCTGACAGCACGTTTCAAAACAGAGCATACTGCGCTGTAGAGTGAAATATTTATTCTGCACCCCCAGCATTGCCTTCGTAGGTAAGGAGAAACGACTTAAAACTACGAGCGAGCTGCCCTGCGTACCAGTCAAGCGCTCATTGTTAATTCAGTGCACGGATCGATACGGCTACGGCTCATCTTCCTGTCTCGCGTTGTGCAACACAAAACGGTAAGCAGCAACAGACCTTAACTTAGAAAAATGAAAGTTTCACGACATTTATCCACAACGTAAACACATAAGCATAAAACATTGCTTATTAACTAGATTTATACTTGAACATAACTTCAGTAACTTATCTGAAGAATTCCCTCTAATTTTGAGAACCTGTGTACGAGCTTTTTTATTCTAAAAACGTAGATGTGTTTCAGCTGCTAGCTACATGTGTTTATAACCTCTTCTAGAAGCACTACGTCGTCTGCGAAACTCTTTAAACCCTAATGTAACCGTTCTCGTATGCCGAGCACAGTTAAGAAATTATACGCGATAGCGTTACTCATCTTTAGTTTAGATTAGACCGAGGTAATTTTTGGAACGTCCGAGGGTAGCCAACAGTATCGACATGTGCCCTCGAAGTAAAAAATTCGACGAGTAAATCTTTTCTGTTCCAAAATAGCGGCTTCCAAGTTTTTCCTGTGCGAAGCTGAAGTTTTAAATTTATGTATTTATTTTGATTTGTTTATTACCAAGTGGAGTGACATTACACTGGTCTTTGACTATTCTCCGTTACAGAAAGCCTCTGCAAGTTTAATTGCCCCGCACATTGCAGTGTCGGAAGTGTTTCTCTTGAATGACTCTTCCACCCTCCAGTGGAGTTGGTGGTATTTGGAAACTTGCTGGGAGAATTAAAATTGCACGCATGACTCATGAAAAGTCCTCACAACTTCAATACTGCCAGTAACTTTCTCGCATCTTCCAAACTTCACAGATTTTCTGTTCTCGCGCATCACGAACGCTGCATTTGACGGATTATGTAAACGGCACGACACTTTTGTGCATACCGTGTCCGCACAATGGTGGCGCAGCGCATTTCTGGTAAATATGGCGCACCATTCAGACAACAGAAGAAAACGACAGCGGCAGTATGAACGTGGTTATTTCTCTGGTTTCTTGGACTTGTATCTCTTTCTTTCAGGATAATCCTACCACTACGTTTTAAGCCAAATATTACTTGTCTCTAACGGCCAAATTAATGTCAACACTGGGAACATCTCATTCTACACATAGTTGGAAATAAGAGACTAATGCGTACGTTCTGAAAAGAAAAAAAATAAGGTGAACACGTTTATTTTGTTTAGGTACGAAGCGGGCTTGAGGTCAGTGGAATGGCAGTGGGAAACTATAGCTCACTTACGAACATTGATTACAAAAAAATTGTATAATCTATCTTGAACTACTGATAAAGTCTACTCGGTCCATATAAAACTCGTATATAGTGTACAACGAACCTATGCAGAAAAGGGCTGTGAAGAAGTCGGCGATTTGTTTCATTCGCTGGAGGAACATTGTATAATCAAAATCGGAAGAGTTGTTAGGTAGCTGTCAAAAATATAGAAAGTTGTGCGGAATATTCTAAGAAAAATACTCAAGAGAAGAACGTTGGAAGCCTTCCATACGCTGCTCAGGTACGGTTTGTGCAAAGGAGATCACGTCAACTATGGAAATAAAAGTGTAATCATTAAACCATTACCAAAAAGCAGAAAATTAATAATTAGTGATGGTGCTCCACAATGTATTCTATGTTATTTCCAAAGAATATCGGTCTACAGTTCATGCATGTACCAACTGATAGTTTTCTTCGATTTTATTTTGCGCTGTTTCGTTTCACACTCTTACTGTGTAAGAGGCAAACTTCTGTAGGTTGTTAACACTTGTCTGCGTTGGCCGCACTCTACTTATCTGTTCTGTTCAGGGAGTGTGATGACGCGCTGTACTAATGGATAGCGGTGCGCGGCACCACTCTCAAGTAGATAATAGAACGTTGATCTGCAACTAATGGCCACGCCGCCACTGCGACGTTAACTCTACACAAAAGCAGCATCGCTTCGCAGTTCAACTGCCACGCAACGTACGCGCATGCGTCAGCTTATAGAATAGGCTGCGAAAAGCCGCTCGATATCGTTCGCCAATCCCTACCCGCAGGGGTGGGGGCATCCACATGCTCGCACGGTACCCTTCCTATTTCATCACAGCGGCCTGCACACTTCCCTCCTGCAGGCCATTTACCTTCACTACAGCAGCTGTGTGTAACAGACGATTTCACTTAGGTCTCTTTGGCTCTCCAGCCGAAAAACATTGCAGATTTGGCTGTTGTCTTATAAAGTTTACCAATTAAATAAATATTATCAGCTGAAAAACCTTGAATAACATAATTCGCATTGGGACTGTTAGCTGTTAACCAACTTACAAACACATGACTTGTAATAGCAAATGACGTAAATACTGATATAATAATGTTGTTCACTACTGTCTTCAGCCACCAGCTACACGCTGTACAAAATATAGGTCCGATTGTGAGCTAACATACAATAATCCTTTAGTAGAGTTACGACTCACATAGAAACGATACGGGATTACAATGAAGATAAAGATGTGACTGTGGTTAATACTTCTGCACACTGAAAGACGTAGCGTATCTGCGAAAACGCAGCTCAAGCAAGCGCTCCCACGCCATCTCCAGTACTGTTACAGGCCTTTCGTATTCTCTCACACCCACGGACAGGTACTAACAAACTCAAACGCGCTCCGCAAAGTTTCTGAAATGTGATTTAGCAAACAATTTATACAGCTTTGCCATTTTCCCGTAGAGACAACAGAAGGGTAGTAACTTCGTTTTCGACTAAACGCTGCTGTCACTATTTCGAAATGCCAATGTGAAACAATTTTTGCTGGATTTTCTGAGTTAAGTACAGACCACACTAGTAAGTCAGATAACTGAAATTCTTAAGGCTATGTACACTGAAGAGCCAAAGAATCTGATATACCTGCTTAATATCGTATAGGGCACCCGCGAGCACGCAGAAGTGGCACAACACGAGGTGGCATGGACTCGACTAATGTCTGAAGTAGTGAGGGAACTGACACCATGAATCCTGCAGGGTTGTCCGTAAATCCGAAAGAGTGCGAAGGCGGTGGAGATCTCTTCTGAACAGCACGTTGCAAGGCATTCCGAATATGCTCAATAATGTTCACGTCTGGGGAGTTTGGTGGCCAGAGGAAATGTTTAAACTCAGAAGAGTGTTCCTGGAGCCACTCTGCAGCAATTGTGGACGTCCTGGGTGTCGCATTGTCCTGCTGGAATTGCCCAAGTCTGTCGGAATGCACAATGGACATGAACGGATGCAGGTGATAAGACAGGATGCTTACGTACGTGTTACCTGGCAGAGTCGTATGTAAATGTGTCAGGGATCCCACATCACTCAAACTGCACACGCCCCACACCACTACATAGCTTCCACCAGCTCGAACAGCCATGGATTCATGAGTTTGTCTCCATACCCGGCCGGCCTACACTCTGGAACCGAGCGACCGCTACGGTCGCAGGTTCGAATCCTGCCTCGGGCATGGATGTGTGTTATGTCCTTAGGTGAGTTAGGTTTAATTAGTTCTAAGTTCTAGCCGACTGATGACCTCAGAAGTTAAGTCGCATAGTGCTCAGAGCCATTTGAACCATTTCTCCATACGCGTACACGTCCACCTGCTCGATAACATTTGAAAAGAGACTTGTCCGACCAGGCAACATATTTCCAGTCATCAACAGCCAAATGTCAATGTTAAAAAAATTGTGTCGTGCAGTCATCAACGGTACACGAGTGGGCCTTCGGCTCCGAAAGCCCATATCGATGATGTTTCGTTGAATGGTTCACACGCTGACACTTTCTGATAGCCCAGCATTGAAATCTGAAACACTTTGCAGAAGGGTTGCACTTCGGTTACGTTTAACAATTCTCTTCAGTTGTCTTTGGTCTCGTTCTTGCAGGATCTTTCTTCGGCCGCGGCGATGCCGGAGATTTGATATTTTACCGGATTCCTGATTTTTCACGTTACACTCGTGAAATGGTCGTACGGGAAAATCCCCCACTTCATCGCTACCTCGGGTCCTATCGCCCGTGCGTCGACTATAACACCACGTTCAAACTCACTTTAACCTTGACAACTGCGCCAGACGCTGCTTGTATTATACAGGGTGTTACAAAAAGGTACGGCCAAACTTTCAGGAAACATTCCTCACACACAAATAAAGAAAAGATGTTATGTGGACATGTCTCCGGAAACGCTTAATTTCCATGTTAGAGCTCATTTTAGTTTCGTTGATTCACCGCCAGTTGGCCCAATTGAAGGAAGGTAATGTTGACTTCGGTACTTGTGTTGACATGCGACTCATTGCTCTACAGTACTAGCATCAAGCACATCAGTACGTAGCATCAACAGGTTAGTGTTCATCACAAACGTGGTTTTGCAGTCAGAGCAATGTTTATAAATGCGGAGTTTGCAGATGCCCATTTGATGTATGGATTAGCACTGGGCAATAGCCGTGGCGCGGTACGTTTGTATCGAGACAGATTTCCAGAACGAAGATGTCCCGACAGGAAGATGTTCGAAGCAATTGATCGGCGTCTTAGGGAGCACGGAACATTCCAGCCTAGACTCGCGACTGGGGAAGACCTAGAACGACGAGGACACCTGCAATGGACGAGGCAATTCTTCGTGCAGTTGACGATATTCCTAATGTCAGCGTCAGAGAAGTTGCTGCTGTACAAGGTAACGTTGACCACGTCACTGTATGAAGGGTGCTATGGGAGAACCAGTTGTTTCCGTACCATGTACAGCGTGTGCAGGCACTATCAGCAGCTGACTGGCCTACACGAGTACACTTTTACGGATGGTTCATCCAACAATGTGTCAATCCTCATTTCAGTGCAAATGTTCTCTTTACGGATGAGGCTTCATTCCAACGTGATCAAATTGTAAATTTTCACAATCAACATGAGTGGGCTGACGAGAATCTGCACGCAACTGTGCAACCATGTCATCAACACAGATTTTCTGTGAACGTTTGGGCAGGCATTGTTGGTGATATCTTGATTGGGCCCCATGTTCTTCCACCTACGCTCAATAGAGCACATTATAATGATTTCATACGGGATACTCTACCTGTGCTGCTAGAACATGTGCCTTTACAAGTACGACACAACATGTGGTTCATGCACGATGGAGCTCCTGCATGTTTCAGTCGAAGTGTTCGTACGCTTCTCAACAACAGATTCGGAGACCGATGGTTTGGTAGAGGCGGACCAATTCCATGGGCTCCACGTTCTCCTGACCTCAACCCTCTTGACTTTCATTTATGGGGGCATTTGAAAGCTCTTGTCTACGCAACCCCGGCACCAAATGTAGAGACTCTTCGTGCTCGTATTGTGGACGGCTATGGTACAATACGCCATTCTCCAGGGCTGCATCAGCGCATCAGGGAGGGTTGTTATTTCGCAGTTGCCCGACGAATGAGAGACTTGATTTCTGGAATCTCGGAGGCACTGAGTTTTTCGTATGACATCGTGTCAAGGGTATCAACTGCCGGGGGCAATAACGTCATGATCACAGGGGTCGACGTCGGGAGAAGGAGTATATACAACGATCACAGTGCTGCAAACCACTCACCCATTCAGTGCTGAAACATGTGCACCATACCACATACTAGTTATGTGGTACATGTGCACCTCTGCTGACCGCACACCACACGACACTGTGTGAATCACTTTCTCAGAGAAATCGCCATTCGTGTCTCGAAGCACGGAAGGAGGTCACCTGGACTGAAAATTAGTGGTTCACGCTGGCGTACGTATGGCTTGGTACGCGTGTGTCTAAAACCACAAGATGCGGCGCATCTCACTTGCCAGTAAAGAACCATTTAGGCAGACATTTTTATGTGGTGGATATCTACAAGGGATGACATTGGGCCTGTGGCACGTCTCCCATCATCTCTAACCGCGAACTTTACAGGAAGCTGCTGTCAGATCATGTACGTTCGTTTGATTAGACTACAGCAACCTGCAGACAGAAGTATGTTACAATGGTCTGAGGAACATTCCACTGACATGCGGGCGCTTGTATGGTTCCCCATATCACCTGACTAATACTTCTGACCATAACCGGGACATTATAGAGCGCATTGTGCGCGCCTTGGTCTTAGTTTCAATCTTACTGCAAAGGTTGTGCACGCTTGTTAAGTGATCCTGAATCAATATGGCTCCGAAACGCTTCTGGTTTCTCGAGGAGTCGACGCGATGCGTTTCCGCCTCCAGGGCGATTGAGGGTGCTACTTTACCGGGTAGGTTGCCCTAATTCATTGCAACTCATTTACTCACCATCGCGTATTTATCACTGAATATAAACACTGGCGGAAACTTCCTTTTACAAGGAAAAACGGCAGATTATAGCTTAACGCCCCGCCGACTACGAGGCTGCTGGAGATGGAGCACAAGCTCTGATTGGACAATGATGGAGAATGAAATCGGCCGTGCACTTTTCAAAGGAACCAACCCGGAATTCACCTTAACTGATTTAGGCAAACCACTGAAAGCCTAAATTTGGATGACGTGAAGCACCGCTCTTCCCGAATGCAAGTTCAGTACCTTTTTCCACTATCGTACCTCTCTTTGCCTTGCCATAAGATCCTCTTTCTCAACATTACAAAACGCTTGCAGAGTCTTATCACTGTTGGTCTACGCTTACTCTACTTAATGCCCCATTAGAATTTGGGCGAAAATGCATCTTATCGTATTAATTAAGTTTTAAGTTCCGGTAGTGCAAAATGCAGTGCAAACTGTTAACGATCATTAATATATAAGGCGTGGCAATAAACGATTTCCCCGTCGCTCACGACAGTTGGATAAAAACCACAGTTCCCGCATCATCTGCGTTCTTGCTGATGCTAACGATTAGTTGTATGACAGAACTGGGAGATTTTAGACTCGTTTTACCATGTCCCTGCGGGAAACAGGTATGCGTGTTTTTAACGATTTACACAAAAGTGAGAAGCACTGATGAATATTTTTATTAGTCACGTAACAATTTTCCAGTCCACGATACAACAGAGTTGCTTCCCGTGAAATGCGTTTCAGAAACGGAATCTCGCATATACGTAATCGCGTAAAACTCGGAAATCGGCACAAATTGGATAGCTACCACTATCTGCGTGACGAGCTCTCGCCGGGAAGCTCAAGTTAATTAGCACCGGATACTATGTCAATGGGCGCAGACGATTCTATCTTCGTCTTGAAATAAAACGAGAACATTAACAACCTCCTCCTCCTCCTCTTTACAACGGCGAACTTCCGGTACCACCGGAAGTACATTGACCCAGCGCCCGTTCTGCTAAGCTGCGCACAGCTAATAAAGTTAGTTCACATGCTGCGAGCTAGCCAATAGTTGCGCCGTAAAGTCATTTTTGAGGGAATCGACTGATGAGGGGACGAAAAACTTCTTGCTAACTTATGACAAGGTTAGCAGTAGAAATTTCCGTGTCTCCGTGATTTGTCGTTGATGTGAAACTCATGAAACATGCGAACACCGTAAATCGTAGCTACAGTTCTTCCTTCTTTCTTTACAATACGCCACAGGAAGTATGTCATTAGTCGTTATCTGTTGGAGCAACAGTTCAGATGAAAAACATGCATCCAACATTTTGCAAGGACTAAGAAAGACGACAGTTTTATTTCTTGTCGACGCCGATGTTGTTAGAGACGAAGCACTAGCTCAGTTGTATAAGGATGCTGCGATGTGTTTTAAAGCAACAACTTTATTCTTTTTTTCCGTGAGCGATTTTTGGAAAACTCTGAATATTGAAATCAGGATCCTACACTCCCCACACAAATTCAGTGTGGTGGTAAACGATCCGAGAAGTGAACAGTTCTCGGGAACGAATGTCCAGTATTCTAATACCCACCACTCCAGGACCCGTTGGTGTTGGCGTGCTGCCAGGTGCGAGCTGCACTTGTGAAAGTTCTCGGGTGTGTGTTGACTCATCCTGCCTCCTTCTACGAAGAGAATTTGGTCAACGTTTTTCACTTGCTACACAAGATATAACGTTGCATAGAAAAATAATTATTTTAAAATGAAAAGAAAGATACTCCTCAGGTTTCTGTTCGTAAAAAATTACATTGGATCATTGACACTTTATTGCTGAACACAATCCCATAGAATTTCGCTACGAAGTGTTCCATTAATTAAAAAAACAATAATTTCAAAAATCACTAGAGGATAACATAATGGGAAACAAGTTATGAAGAAACTACTGAAATTATTTTTTCAAGGAAATCCTAGAGTTAAGTTCTCAAAACTTCTTTACCCTGTGTTCCAAAAGATAAAATCACAGGGCTTTTTCAAAACAGACGTGGATGAAAACGTAAATTCGAAATTAACATTAAGTGTAGCGGGGCCGCGTTGCAAGAAGAGGGGAATAGTCGCTAACTTACAACTGTTCAACATTTTCTAATTGAAAAAAAAAAAAAAAAATCAGAATCAGCACTGAGGGAAAGTATGTGCCACGTAAAGGTCCATTTTCTGTGAAACTGTGACAGTATTGTCTCTGTTTCGCAACAAACGATTTGTGTAGGAGCATTATTTCGGAATGTGCGCCATTTGATGGCGCGTCTGCACAAGTTTTAAGCAACCACTAAGAGCTAAACTACAAAACTTTTAATTCTTAAGCAGACAAGGACTGAAGTTTAAAATGATTGTCTATAAACCCACTATTAACGTTCTGCACGTGTTTTGTGTCTGAAAGTGTGACCCACTTCAAATGTTTACTGTTTTGAAAGAAACGTTGTTGTTGTTGTCGTCTTCAGTCCTGAGACTGGTTTGATGCAGCATGCTACTCTATCCTGTGCAAGCTTCATCTCCCAGTACGTACTGCAACCTACACCCTTCTGAATCTGCTTAGTGTACTCATCTCTCGGTCTCCCTCTACGATTTTTACCCTCCACGCTGCCCTCCAATGCTAAATTTGTGATCCCTTGATGCCTCAAAACATGTCCAACCAACCGATCCCTTCTTCTAGTCAAGTTGTGCCACAAACTTCTCTTCTCCCCAATCCTATTCAATGCCTCCTCATTAGTTACGTAACTATCCACCTTATCTTCAGTATTCTTCTGTAGCACCACATTTCGAAAGCTTCTATTCTCTTCTTGTCCAAACTAGTTATCGTCCATGTTTCACTTCCATACATGGCTACACTCCAAACAAATACTTTCAGAAACGACTTCCTGATACATAAATCTATATTCGATGTTAACAAATTTCTCTTCTTCAGAAAGGCTTTCCTTGCCATTGCCAGTCTACATTTTATATCCTCTCTACTTCGACCACCATCAGTTATTTTACTTCCTAAATAGCAAAACTCCTTTACTACTTTAAGTGTCTCATTTCCTAATCAAATTCCCTCAGCATCAGCCGATTTAATTTGACTGCATTCCATTATCCTCGTTTTGCTTTTGTTGATGTTCATCTTATATCCTCCTTTCAAGACACTGTCCATTCCGTTCAACTGCTCTTCCAAGTCCTTTGCCGTCTCTGACAGAATTACAATGTCATCGGCGAACCTCAAAGTTTTTACTTCTTCTCCATGAATTTTAATACCTACTCCAAATTTTTCTTTTGTTTCCTTTACTGCTTGCTCAATATACAGATTGAATAACATCAGGGGGAGGCTACAACCCTGTCTCACTCATTTCCCTACCACTGCTTCCCTTTCATGCCCCTCGACTCTTATGACCGCCATCTGGTTTCTGTACAAATTGTAAATAGCCTTTCACTCCCTGTATTTTACCCCTGCCACCTTTAGAATTTGAAAAAGAGTATTCCAGTCAACATTGTCAAAAGCTTTCTCTAAGTCTACAAATGCTAGAAACATAGGTTTGCCTTTTCTTAATCTTTCTTCTAAGATAAGTCGTAAGGTCAGTATTGCCTCACGTGTTCCAACATTTCTACGGAATCCAAACTGATCCTCCCCGAGGTCCGCATCTACCAGTTTTTCCATTCGTCTGTGAATAATTCGCGTTAGTATTTTGCAGCTGTGACTTATTAAACTGATAGTTCAGTAATTTTCACATCTGTCAGCACCTGCTTTCTTTGGGATTGGAATTATTAAATTCCTCTTGAAGTCTGAGGGTATTTCGCCTATCTCATACATATTGCTCACCAGCTGGTAGAGTTTTGTCATGACTGGCTCTCCCAAGGCCGTCAGTAGTTCTAATGGAATGTTGTCTACTCCGGGGGCCTTGTTTCGACTCAGGTCTTTCAGTGCTCTGTCAAACTCTTCATGCAGTATCGTATCTCCCATTTCGTCTTCATCTACATCCTCTTCCATTTCCATAATATTGTCCTCAAGTACATCACCCTTGTATCAACCTTCTATATACTCCTTCCACCTTTCTGCCTTCCCTTCTTTGCTTAGAACTGGGTTTCCATCTGAGCTCTTGATATTCATACACGTGGTTCTCTTCTCTCCAAAGGTCTCTCTAATTTTCCTGTAGGCAGTATCTATCTTACCCCTAGTGAGATTAGCTTCTACATCCTTACATTTGTCCTCTAGCCATCCCTGCTTAGCCATTTTGCACTTCCTGTCGATCTCATTTTTGAGACGTTTGTATTCCTTTTTGCCTGCTTCATTTACTGCATTTTTATATTTTCTCCTTTCATCAATTAAATTCAATATTTCTTCTGTTACTCAAGGATTTCTAGCAGCCCTCGTCTTTTTACCTACTTTATCCTCTGCTGCCTTCACTACTTCATCCCTCAGAGCTCCCCGTTCTTCTTCTACTGTATTTCTTTCCCCTATTGCTGTCAATTGTTCCCTTATGCTCTCCCTGAAACTCTGTACAACCTCTGGTTCTTTCAGTTTATCCAGGTCCCATCTCCTTAATTTCCCACATTTTTGCAGTTTCTTCAGTTTTAATCTACAGGTCATAAGCAATAGATTGTGGTCAGAGTCCACATCTGCCCCTGGAAATGTCTTACAACTTAAAACCTGGTTCCTAAATCTCTGTCTTACCATTATATAATCTATCTGATACCTTTTAGTGTCTCCAGGGTTCTTCCATGTATACAACCGTCTTTCATGATTCTTAAACCAAGTGTTAGCTATGATTAAGTTGTGCTCTGTGCAAAATTCTACTAGGCGGCGTCCTCTTTCATTTCTTAGCCCCAATCCATATTCACCTACTATGTTTCCTTCTCTCCCTTTTCCTACACTCGAATTCCAGTCACCCATTACTATTAAATTTTCGTCTCCCTTCACTATCTGAATAATTTCTTTTATTTCATCATACATTTCTTCAATTTCTTCGTCATCTGCAGAGCTAGTTGGCATATAAACTTGTAGTACTGTAGTAGGTGTGGGCTTCGTATCTATCTTGGCCACAATAATGCGTTCACTATGCTGTTTGTAGTAGCTTACCCGCATTCCTATTTTCCTATTCATTAATAAACCTACTCATGCATTACCCCTATTTGATTTTGTGTTTATAACCCTGTAGTCACCTGACCAGAAGTCCTGTTCCTCCTGCCACCGAACTTCACTAATTCCCACTATATCTAACTTTAACCTATCCATTTCCCTTTTTAAATTTTCTAACCTACCTGCCCGATTAAGGGATCTGACATTCCACGTTATTATAGGTAAATTCTATGTGGAAATGTTGAAGAACTCTTTTTTCCAGTATATCAGAAAGATTTTGTCACGGCGTTTTCGAAATTCCCAACGAATAGCTCGAATTTTTGAACTTCTTTCAAAATTAAAGAATTTTTTACTTACCGCACATTTTCCAAAACTACTTTCCCACCTTCTCAACCAACATCCAATCAGGAAAAAGATTGGATGGTTGAGCCTTCAGGTTCAACATGGAAGAGAGCTGTCGACAATATTACTAGAGGCATTCTCACAACATTTTGGAACTTTTGCAGAAAACAAGTGTAGCCCAGAGAAGATCTTAAATGATCACAATCAACTGACCTGGCACTGGAACCAGTTGTTACCATTTTCATACGGCAAGTGCTTCCTTTTGTCTCTGTCACAACTATTTGTATTTTCCTACAGCATGAAACCCATACAATCTGTACCCTCATCCAAAGCCAAGTCCTGATACAGACTTTTGTGACACACTCTGGAGTGACCCATCTGACAGAGAGCCCCTACCATCAATGGCCCTTCTGCACAACCCAGCATCACTATCTCCAGCCACAAGTCGACTATATGACACTGAGGAGTTGCTCATTCCTTTGGAGATACCTTTACAACTGCTTCCCTATCTCCTTCCTGATCCAAGAATACACCAGGGTGCTACAACTCTTATGTATGGTTAAATTAAGGAGGAATCTTGTATCTTTACTGGATGAAAGTCTAAACCTGCAACTTACAGGTGGTTCAGTACCAACAATCTACCAGACCCTTACCTGCATTTCCATTGACATATAGCACTGGCCCATTATGAGGCCTGTACTTAAAACTGAATACTGACCAACCAACACACCAATTCAGTTTACGAGGACTGTTAAGTGATTTGTATTTGTTGACCTCTAAAATTAAACATTGGACTTTTTTTTGAGTATGTTAGGATTGTTACTTGGACTTTATCTTTCTATGCTGTAGTTGGAAGCTGGCTATTTGTGCAGTACTTTTGGCAGTTCAGCTAGATTGGACAGTGACTACATTTACACAACTACATACATACTCCCAATATGATGCATGGCAGAGGGTAACTTGTACCTCTACTAGTAATTTCCTTCCCTATTTCATTCAAAAAGAGAGCAATGGAAAAACAACTGTCTGTATGCCCCTGTATGACCCATAATTTCTCTTATCTTCATGGTGGTTATGCAAAATGTAGGTTCGCAACAGTAGAATATAGTTCTGTAGTCAGCTTCCAATGCTTGTTCTTTAAATTTTCTCAATAGTGTTCTGTGAAAAGAATGTTGTCTTTCCTCCACAAATTCCTATTTGGGTTCATGAAGCATCTCTGTAACACTCACATGATGGTCAAATCTACTGTTATCAAATCTAGAAACATGCTTCTGGATTGCTCTGTTGCCTATTACTTCCAGTGGTTACCTAATGTATGCATCTACTGCACTTTTGAGGTGCTTATATTTTGTAATCCATAAAGGAGTGTTACCTATGATACCACGAACTTGCTTGATGATGTTTCAGACATCTATACCCCTTTATCACAAAATTTCTTTCACAATTCTTTCTTGTGAATACCCACAGTGTCCTGGTGGGAGACAAGAAATTTACTAGAATTGAAGAAATTTCATGTTTTAGCATCAATTGGGCATTCCCATCACTTTTGTCAATTGAAAAGTCATAGCACTTATTTAAAATTAGTTGTCACAATAAGCAGTACTTCAGTCCAAAGTCATGTATCTAATTTAAATTTATAGCTGGAAAGTCAATAGCCTTTTTCCCTTTTGGCTATCATAAATAAATTTTAATACAGATGTACCCTATGACTACTGACATATTTAAATTAATATCTTGGCAGTGCTGGAGCTTGTAATCAGTAGTCCACTCTATCCACTGTGGGCTGTTTGGTTTGTAGACATATGACCCACTTTCATCCCATATACAGCTACAGCAAAAATAGTCAATTCAAGTTGAGCCCTGCATCCCTGAGCTACCCTAATGATTCGTGCAAAACCAGCAAATAATTATTACAAAAATTACATTTGCCACTTTCCCTGTTGATGCTTCTCTCCTTGACTTTACAAGGATACTTTCATCACCTGAAAATAGGATCAGTTCTGCATCCTGTTTCAAATAAAATAGTAAAGCAACAGAAGTAGAGGTTGAATAGCTGTAGTCACATAATTGAAATTTTGGAATAAGCACTATAATTTCTCCCTTGTTTAGGCTTACCATACTTTTTTGGTTCCAACCCAGGACATATTAACCACATCTTTTGGGTCCAATCCACGACATATTTTTGAAACTACTTAAAAGTCAACATTTTATTGAAACATTAAACTTGATTTATGCATTTGTATTTTTCAATAAGCATGACTTTTTTCAGAAATGATTTGTGTACAATGTGGGCTGGATAACCAATTCCCAAAACAGTTATATCTAAATTGTTTTGAAGTTTTCTGAACACATTTTCATTTCCATCTGTCTTCACACCACCAAAATTACTGTAGTTTTATCAGCAATATAATAAACCAACTTTCCTCCATGTTTGTATGTTTTCAGATGCTACAAGAGATAATGAGTCAAAATTTGTGCAATTTCACATGACATTTCATCAAAATTTAAAAGTCTACCTTGAATTCCCTATTCCAGACTAAAATATTTTACAATTGGAACAAGTTTTACTTCACTTCTGTTTGAGCTATTGATTCATCATTACTGTTACATAATTCATGTTTCCCAAAGAACACAACACATTATCATATACAAATGGTGAAGTAACACTAACAATAATTATCTTGGCACTAGCAGATAAAAATTTTGGATCATTCAACTTTTTAACCAGTTTAGATGTAAAAAATCTCTTATGTCTGGTGAACAAGTAACATTAATGGCATTCCACTGTTTTGTCTTTAGTATTGCTCTTTCTTTTATGTGTAACAGAAAATTCTCCAGTACATGTACGTAGTACGAAAAACATATTCATTATTACTGTCATTACACAATTTCAAAAATTTGTATTCCTGTTGCAGGTTAACATTAAACATGCACTTTCTTTTGCCCATTGCTAAAGGATGAAACAGAAAAGAATAGTGGTGATAAATGACCAAACATGTAGAGGAGTTACTGCACACATGACAAAATTTACACGTTGCTCCTGCTGTGCTGCCAAATGACGAAACATAAGTGAAAAAATGTGTGTCAGAACTAGTAGCTATGCCTCCCCACTGATGTCAGTGCTTGCTCCAAGATTGGCTGATGGAGGCTTGGCCATATGCGAATGTCTAAAAATGCAATGTCAAATACATAGGTCCAAAAAAACACTCTTCACAAGTCATAAAATTCTCAAATTTTGGACAGCACTTAAAACCAGGACTGTCCAGGCTAATCCTGAAGGTATGGTAAGCCTACCCCTGGCATCCCTTAGTGGATTACCTGAAGAACATTCTATAACTGTTTGCATTGTGTTAGTTGCACTGAATAAGGTTTACAATGCAATACAATTTTCATGTAAATAAAATTTCTATTATTGATTGTTATATCTTACCTCTATAAATTGTAAAATTTTACAACTGGTGGTATTTCATAATTTTAAAAATTTTATTATGTACTTGTCTTAGTAGAGTTTGAGACCTGATATGCATATTCCCAGATTTTTTAATAACCTTCCTCAATATTTTATGACACTATTTATAATATGAAAGTACTTTGTGATTACACGATCTTCCCTTCTATACTTGAAAACACTGCGATAATTTTATCAATCTAATCTTTTTATTGATACAATCTTCTTCTTCTTCTTCTTCTTCTTCTTCTTCTTTATTTTTGAAGAGTTTCTATTACTGCATTTAATTTTGTTGTTGTTAGGAAAACAGTTTTCAAGAATGGAAACAAACTTATTAAGAAATATTTTTAGTTTAGAGCTGGTATTGGGCTCATAGCAAACTAATCCAGGTCAAAATGTTTTAAAGCGCACACTAAAGTCTTTGATTTATTTTGTCATTAAACAGCCTCTCTATGCAGAATTGTATAAGTAACCAATTTATCCAATATGTGTAAGTACTTATGACGATCTGAAAGTCCATTTACCACAGAAATGGTATGTGTCTGTTGTTGTAAGAATGCATTATCTATTAGGACACTACACATCTCTTATGAAGACAGAATCCCTTCTGAATAGCACAGATGACATACTGCCTCAGTATGAAACAATTTCTGTATATGTCCATATAGAAGCTACAATTAAATAGTATGCCAGGTGGCTAGTAGTCTCAGTCTTCACTGCTCTGAGATTTACAGCAGTCAGCCTAGACAGATAAGGCATATTGAACGAGACACCAATGTCAGAACTTGTGCATGAAGTTAGCAGGATCAGAAATCCTTCCTGTGTTAACAATATATGCAGTGCTAGGAGCAGCCCACACAAACAATGCAGTTTCCATGCACTGTTCACTTTCCTTTATTTACATGCACATATGCAGACCATCTTTTATTAAACACTAACTAAATGATTCTGCTAACAGTTTATAGAAAGAACACAAACACTGGTGTAGAGTGGGTAACACTGTCAAGAAAAGTGATTAATAAATTGTACAGAAGCACAATACAAAAAGAGCAAGGAACGGCTAATAGTTCTTGCTCTAGTTACATATTAAATTATACACCTGTGGTGGTGCCAAGGTATGCTGCTAAATCTGGAACAACCAGACCTAGTACACTCTGAAAGAAAATGAAATTAATGTGAAGTATTTTTTTGTTTTTTTACTTTTATTTAACCTTCTGCATATTTATGTTCACCTACTATACCAAGGTTGTTAATGTGATTAGTTGGCAAAATATAAGGGAGTATGATGGCACTGAAGCAGTATGGAAAAACTAGATTTCAGATTTTGTTGAATTATTCTACATTCAACCTAACTAAACAGTGCAAGTTCAGAACATTGACAGATTTTTGGCAAAGAGCTTTCCAGCAATTGTGATAATATATGTTTGTTACATCTAACGAGTGTATCAAGGGTGTAGTTCATATCATCTACAAACTGATTTTAATTAGACATGCTATATTAAACTTCTTGTATCTGTAACATGATCATGTAGAATCTGCAATCAAGTACCAGTCACAAGAACAGGGTCATCAACATGAACTAACAAAGGACAGAGCTGAACTGCCTGCCTCAGCAGATAGTGCTGAGATTTATGAATCAACAGAACGTTCCAGTGAACTTCAACATTTCGTAAGCAAATAACACCCAGAATTTCCAAGAAATTACAAATCTTAAATGATAATTGCAGGGGGCCAAATCAAACTGGTGACCTATACTTCACAAGCCAACAACTCTAACCAGTTCACCATAGTTGTGGTATACCACACACAGAATTCCTCCTCATCCTCGGAAAACAGCAACCTGCTGTTTCAGAGTTGATAGCAGCTACGTGCGTCTAGTCCTTCATATGACATTATGATGGATTCTTGGTTTTGGCTATGTTGATACATCTGCACAATACTTTTGACATTCAAATGGAGTAACTTAGAGCAGGGGGGGAGGGGGGGTGGATGGAGATTGTGCCTTGATGTCCCATCAACATCGAGGCCATTAGAGACAGTACTTACACTGACGCATACAATCACCATGCACAGCTTCACATTCCTTGCGTTGGAAACCCCTATTGTAGATCTGCACCTCAGGACTATGACAAAATTTCATGTGAAGGAAATGGATAATGTCTTGGCTCTTTTTTCTCCTCAATGTAGGATGATCATCCTTGACTTCATAGGTAACACAGGATTCAGTGCCAGCCACAGTGGCACAAATTATATTTCTGATACACCAACCTGAGTTGCAGCTCAAAAGCCAGTGTCTATCATTATAACAGTCATGGTCATTATCCTAGATGTGAGATGTCCATAACGACATCAGCTATATTATTTCTTCAGTTCTGGTGATTAGCTGTTTGCCATAAACATCCTGACCATCATCAAGTTAAAATGAACATGAAGTGCCCATTATTGTTTCAACCTCTTGACCACAAATCAGGAAAAATGGTGTGAGACATGTAAACTATTGCTTCACTGTGTTGTATGCAACTGCCATGATAGGCAGTATTGCATATAGCCCTCTGTTCAACACCAATGTAAACTGAGAGCATATGTGCCAAAGTCTTATTAAAACATTCTAAGGGGTCACTAGAATGCAGATGATAGGCATTTATTGTACTGTGGACAACATCATTACATGCTTCTATATTATGTTTTCAACAAGAAACCTAGGGACTTCCAAAGCTTCAGGAGTCACCAAGTGACAAACAGCATACTGATGTCAAAACAGGGAACAACTGACATTCTGACTGATTGCAGCACCATATTTTCAACCAATGGCAGAAACGACTTTTTTCCAGCATACTCAATGAGCACTGTGAATAATGAACATATCTATGACGTTTCAGCATCCTGTAATTTATACAGTCCACACTGCAGCACTCAGAACACTGTCAGCTTAATTATAATTCCAAGTATTTTAATTACTTCATGACTATATATTTACGAATGGTTTATATGCAACCAAACAAATCTTTATTAAACACAACTTTTAGGCTTTTCACTCACAAATTAAACATCTACAACCAAGCACCACACATTATATTGTGATGAAAATCTATGACAAAGGCAGCAAGGAAATTAGAATATGGCAAGAAAACCACTAAGCGGTGACAGCATTGACTTCAGAGAATAATGGCGAAAACTTCTGCCTGAGGATTAATTCAGGTATAGAAGGTTATGCACAATTACTTTTTGACTTTTAAATCAATTATTTTACTTTGTACAAAAATGAGACAGTAAAACCGAACCTGACACTTGTTCGCTGCTATAGATAGCTCTTTTGACAGTGAGTTTCAAACTCTTTCATGTGGTGCAAATTATAAAATTGCATTTAGGGTATATTCTATCATAAAACTCAAACAAAAGTTCAGTTCTTTAATTCACATAAATGTGAAGAGACAGGATATAACAATGGTTGTTCTGATTTAAGTGTTTTAACAGAATGACAACTGATAAATTAGTTTCAAATTATGCAACAACTTCATAAATCATTAAGGTTTACATCTTTCCAGTAGTTTTTGTTCTATCAACTCCAGCTTTATTGTACACCCAAGATGACTTTTTGTTATGATCCTGAAAAACGAAAACAGTATAATTACATGACTAATTCAAAGAATGTGTATACGGAACCACAGATCAATTGTAATTGTTATCTTGCATCCAGATAATGTAATGCCACAATGAATACTGGTAATACTTTTTTAAAGATTAGAGTGATCTCATTCCAAGTTAAACTTCATTTAAAAAAATTTCTATTATGTCTGCCTCTTAATGAATTAAAGAGTCATGTTGAACACAACATTTAATATTGTCAGGAGTTGATGTACCTTAATTATTATGCCGGCACTGCGAAGATCATCCCTGAAGTTGTCACATGCTTTCAACAAGGCCTCTGAATTTGCTTTTGATTTTTCAGCATGATTCTGAAAATAATCACTGCAGTGAATAACAGGAAAATCAGACAGTAAATCTATCACATATGCGTAGCAAGTACTGAGATTCATGTTCATATTTATATTCATACAACACTCTAGACACAGAATGTAATGCCGTGGGGGGGGGGGGGGGGGGCGAGAAAGAGAAGAAGAAGAAGAAGAAGAAGAAGAAGAAAAACTGGATCAGCAACCATCGTCCAATCAGCTGAACTGTCACCACCTCTTCTGCCAGACACTAAAATTAAATGTTTCTCAGTACTATTTTATATACAACACAAACCAATTCTTCACTAAAGTTCTTTGATATTAGTATATGGCCAATGGAGTGTTGCAGGCTTGCATGGCATAGCAACTAGTTATCATTATTATGTCTTAACCCTAGACTGGGGTGCATAATCCATAAGGAAATTAAATTTTACTTCTAGTATTGTGGTTATGATTTGCACAGTTCATGTTAAACTCACACACAATACAATTAGGGTGTTTACATATTGGTATGTAACTGCAAAAATCCCTCAGTCCCTGAAGAAGCTTCGGCAAGCTATCCGGTTATTAACTTTACACAATATTCTTACTGCATGCTTCTATAGGATAAATACATTTTTAACCTTAGCTGCACTGTCCCAGAAGATCATGCCATAAGACAGTAGTGAGTGAAAGTATATAGAGTATGCTAACAAACCTATCTACATGTCAACACAATGAGTGAGATTTATAAGTGCAAAGATGGCAGAACTGAACTTTTTGCTTAACTTATCCACATGCTGGTACCACCTCAGTTTAAAATCCATCTGAACACCTAGTACTTTTGCACATGGGGCCTCATCCAGTGGGTGCTCATTGAAAGCTACTTCTGGTATTTGTAAGGAATTTTCAATTTGGTTGGAATTGGATTACATGAGTCTCTGTATAATTAAGGAGTCTGGTGTTTGCTGTGAACCAGCTGTAAGTCTGTTCCATTATTCTTCAGTTTCCCTAATAGAACGGTTGTATCATCTACACAATCAAAGGCCTTAGTAAATCACATAATAAAATGCCAATAGGGTAATAGTTCATGTTTAGTTGTACCAAAACTTAACTTATGAGATCACATATTGTTTTCTGAGTAGAGAAGCCTCTATAGAAACCACACTGAGACAATGTTAAAAGGTTATTCTCAGGAAGGTGGTTAAATATACTGTTGCACACCATTTTCTCAAAAAATGTTTGAGAATATGGGATGGAAAGAGATATGTCTATAATTAGAAGTTACTCGTTTATCTTCACTTCTATAAATGGACGTTCCTACCACCTACTTCAGTCTTTTAGGAATGAGACCTAGACTCATTTACTAGTTACGAAGGTAACTCAATGGGGCACTACCAAGTCAACACAACACTGTACATGAGATAAGGAATTATTTGTCGGTGTGTGACATACCGACTTTCAAAAGTTTGATGGCAGTGCAGACAAGCTTTTCTGTATTAACGAAATTAATTCCTAGCCACCAGACCACTCTTTACTTATGATAAGTGTGGCACACAATTCTGATTGTAACATGTTAAGCAAATATGATATCTCTTTCTTAAAAGTTCAGTTTCAAATTTCTTTCCCTGCAATATGTGTAGAGAACCTGCAACATGTTAGCATACAGACAAATTATTAACAACTGTATGTAATGCAAAAGTATTAATTACCTCAATATCTTTATCCTTCAGTGACGATTTAGATAATTCTCTGACAGTGTTCCTGAATGTCAATGCACTATCGATAACCAGCCCGACATCGGCAGCGACTGTTGTTTCACTATGTTTCTGTAATAATAAATAAATTGAAACAATAGAGAAGTATTTAATAGAGGTATATTATGTACTGTGAAGAAAACTAATTACATCATATCTTAGTATATTTTATTATATGCTCTGTATGTATAAACAGGATATAATCCATTCGACAGATAATGCAGCAAGCCACAAGTAACACACAAATCAACACATTGAAATTCTTCTAATTTGATTCATATTCCAGAAGAACAACTGGAAAACAAATTCATGCAAAGCTACATCTACTGATCAACTGACTCAAACAAATAACCCAAAGTTCAAGAGAAAAAAGCCTTGACATGAGACTAAGGAAAGTTACATAAAGTAAGGGTAGGGGGATGGGGCTTAACTAAGGAAACAGAGATCTATGACTCAGTGAGGGCATTGTGAAATAAATGTCAATATAAGCAAAGCTACTACAAATGGTGCCATGGCTATAAGATAATGGTAAGAAACAGGCAAGGAGCAGACATTAATAACAAAAAATGCACTATTTTGAAATAAAAGGAAATTAGAAACAAATTGTGATTATTAACAGAGAGGAAGAAGAGGTGGCCAACATGAGAAGATGGAAGAAAGGTGAGGAAGAGAGAGGGGTAAATAAATGAAGAGAGAAGAGAGGAGACGAGGTGAGATGTTGAGGAGAAGTTGAGGGTAGAGGAAGATGATGGATAGAGAGGGAGTGGATGAAGAGACAGGAGGAGGAAGACAGAGACTATGGAAGAGGTATATAAGGGGAAAGAGGGAGAGAAGAGGGAAATGGACAGAGGGAGGAAGAGGGAGAGAAGGGGGAAATGGACAGAGGGAGGAAGAGGGAGAGAAGGGGGAAATGGACAGTGGGAGGAAGATGGAGAGATGGGGGGAGATGGACTGAAAAGGGGAAGGGAGAAAAGTGAGGGGGGAGAAGGGGGAAAGAAGAACAGAGGAGGGAGAGTAAGAGAGGAGGGAGAGTAAGAGAGGGGGGAGAGTAAGAGAGGAGGAGGAGGGAGAGTAAGAGAGGGGGTGAGTAAGAGAGGGGGTGAGTAAGAGAGGGGGGAGAGTAAGAGAGGGGGGAGAGTAAGAGAGGGGGGAGAGTAAGAGAGGGGGGAGAATAAGAGAGGGGGGACAATGAGAGGGGGAAGAGGAGGATATATGGGAGACAGGGAGTGAGGGAGCATAGAAGGGATAGCAAGGGAGAGGGGGTTGAGAGAAGGTGGGGGGGATAGGGGACTGGGAGGTAAGGAGACAGGAGGTAAGGTAAGGGGGAGGTATGGAGTGGAGGCAATATGGAGAGGAACATGGTCAGGAGAGAGGGGAAACAAAAGCAGAGGAAGAAGGAGGGATGAAGGGGTACAGAAGTAAAGGGGAAAAGAAGGAGGGCATACATCAGTACTGCTGGAGGAGAAGGTGAAGGCACAGAAAATGTGTCCTGAGTCTATTATTGTTATTATTATTATTGTTATTATTATTATTATTATTATTAAGTAATCAAACGATCACACACTTTAACATTATAGGATGAGGCAATGCCTTCCATGATCTGAACACTGGATAATGACATTTCCAGATAAATTACAACCACTGCATAATGACACTTCCTGATAAATTAAAACCAATTATTATATCAGGAAGTGAATCAGCATTTTTTACATTTTTGAGCAACATTCTAGCAACTGAACCATCTGTGCATGCTTCACAGCCAATTCAATGCTTCTGCTATACTTCATTCTGGAACAGTAGGTTTCTTTCACTTTCTCTGTATAAGACACAGTACAGGGCTTTGCAAAATAGTTGATGAAGCTGGCATATAAACTGAGAAAGCAGGCATAACATATTGTCACTTTTCCCCTTCCGCAGCCTCAATTATGGGAATGAACTCAGTGATTTAAATTCATATGCATACAGTCTTGGCCATGAATCCTACGTTCTTGTCATTTTGGGACCTCAGCCGTGCTATGCATTAGATGAATACAGAAACACTTCTCAGCAAACAAACACTCATGAAAAAGATTTCTTATCATGTGGCAATGTCATGGTGTGGGATGGTGTGTATTTAACTGGATGTATAGACTTGGATGTCTCTCCATTTCACTTGGAACTGTAACTACAGAAGTCTATGATGATGACATCCTTTATGCGTAAGTATGTAAATATGCTAATGCGATGGGTAATAATTAATCTTACCAGATGTCAACGCTTAACCATACACAGTTCGTCTTGTGGAAGAATATACTTAAGAAGAAACAATTTAGCACAATTCTCCATTGCATTCACGATCACCACCCTGACACCTACCAAACAGAGCAGCCTTGCAAGAACAACGGTGAACACCATTATTCTTGCAAGGCTGCTCTCTTTGGTAAATACTAGGGTGATGATCCTGGAACTCATAGATAGAATCATCAAAGGTAACACAAATCACAATATGATCTATACTGCTGCTCTAGGTAGTCTCATCATGTACTGACATCATTTGTGTCATACATAACTTAATCCAGTTTGCACTTTTCAACAGATTCTAATGATTTATGAGAAATCCATAGCAGAACTTGCACAGAACGTAATTTGTACATGATGAGAAATCACTGCTTGCCAACTGGAGGAGGCAGTGAACACTGGATAGGTACGTATAAAAGATGGAAAATTGTTTAGCGATCAGAAAAAATACATTCTTCACCTCCCCCCCCCCTCCCCCCACACAACAGAGAGAGAGAGAGAGAGAGAGAGAGAGAGAGAGAGAGAGAGAGAGAGAGAGAGCACTGGTCTGTCCTCAGAGACATATTACAAATATTTCTAAGTTTGGAAGTACGGTTTTGACAAAGTATTATGTTTTCATTTCTAAAAAATGCTGTAGAAGACAACAGCTAGTGTTTAACTTCTTTATATGACCATTAGGATTGAAACACAAAGTTGTATTGGGCTGGTGTGGAGAAAGAAACTTCTCATGTTATTGTTTATAGAACAGTAGCATTCTCTGAATCCAGCATCAGTAAATCATTTCACATAAGCATCACATGCTTGTTTAGTAGACACTTCCTTTAACACCACTGCTGTAATTCGAGGGCCAGTTCTGCATGACAATAAACTCAGTCTCCTGGTTATCTGATTATGTCATTTGTATACTACTACAAACCTGGATTTGGCTGATATTTGGTAAGAAACTACAATCATAACTATGGCAGCCCAACTTTCCAATGATGACCCTGCAATACTAATGGCTTGGCAATCCCTACAATCAGATTAGTCATTTGCAGTATAACAGCCCTGCTACATGTTTCCGCTGTTTTTCTATGTGATTTTGTACTGCATATAAATAATATGTTACATGTTTACAAAAGTGGCTGAGAGTTTTCAGAACCTACATCAGTGTAATATGGACATAGTTAATCTAAATTATGTAGGTCCTAAAAACCACTGGTATCAGCAACTAGTGGTATTGCTACAACAAGAATAGCAGCAACTGAAAACATAAGCAAACCATCAGCAGCTGGCACAGGCACAGCAAAAAATGCAGGAATAGCAACTACATCAAGGACATATGCAATTCTTGTTAGGAAAAAGCTCAGTGGTATCACATATTGTTCTGTGAATATTTTCTGTCTTTAATACTGTTTCAGAGGAATAGAAGGTCTTCTCTTGGTATGTCATGTTTCTTATAGAATTTTAAGGCACTGGCTGTCCCCATTCTTCACATTCTAATGTATATGTGGCTTTTTGACAGTGCACTTCACACAGAAAATGCATACTGTGGCTAATCCATTATAATTTCTACAGAGAGACATTATCAATGTAGGTATGTGAAGTCTTGTTTCTTAAAATGAAAGTTATTAGCCACAAATGCCATTTTGTTTGTAGTAATCCTCAATGTCAGAAATTGTACTTAGATTCACTGGTCTGCAATGTTGCCATTCACTACAACCTTGAGAGATGTGAACAGCATGAATGAAACTTTTGGGTCCATACGACTCTGATAATAGTTCAGTCACGCAAAACTTCTGTTGTTACAAAATAAAATACGCAGGAAACAATACAGAGTAAAGAGAGTAGTAAAGTCCAACAACATTCAACTCATTCCCAACCACTGTGTCAAACTGTCAACGTCAGTACAAAATAGATGTAGTCCATGATATTGCAGCATGGCACAGCAACAAAGAATTATTAAATCACATTGATCTTCCTTAGCGTTATTGTTATAACCTGGTTCTACATCTATATCCACACACATACTCCACAAGTAATGATATGGTGCATGGCAGAGGATACCTTGTAACACTGCTAGGCATTCCCTTGCATGTTCCACTCACAAATGGAATAAGGGAACAGATGCTTCACTCCATACCATCTGGTATATGTTAGTTGAAGAATAATATTACAATAGGAGTATTTTCTCATGTTTTATTTAGGACACTTCAGCTGGTTTATATTGTAAAGTATATAAAATGCCATTTTTTTGCAGCCTAGTGTTCAATATTTAGGTTTTATCTAAAGCTATGACAGTATAATGTCTTAGTGTTCAATGCTACATATCAATGACTTAGTGGGTAATATTAGATGCAATATCAGACTCTTTGCAGGTAATGTGGTTATGTATGATATGCAGATGATGTGATTATGCATGAGGAGATGCTATCTAATAAAACCTATAGCAAAATCTGGTCAGATCTTCACAAAAATTTGCTTGGGCAAAGATTGCTAATTGACTTTCAATGTATACCCTTTCGATATGTATACCCTTTTGATTACACAGTTCAAAATTAGTCAAATAGCTCTAGCACAATGGAACTTAACATCTGAAGTCATCAGTCCCCTAGACCATAGAACTACATAAACCTAACTAACCTAAGGACATTACACACATCCATGCCCGGGGCAGGATTCGAACCTGCGACCGTAGCAGTCGCGCGGTTCCAGACTGAAGCACCTTGATCTGCTTGGCCACAATGGCCAGTGATTATGCAGTTAATGAGTTACAACTGGAGTCAGTAATGTCCAACAAATACGTAACAACACACAGTGATAAAAAGTGAGATGATTATAGAGGCTCAGTTATTGGTAACTCAAATGGAAGAATGAAAGGTCATGATCTTATGTGGCTCCCAGAATGGTGTGGCAGAAATGGTGGACAATTTCATCTGACAGACACTCACAGAAAAAGACCTGATATAGCATAAAAATCTACTTAGAAAATTCCAATAACTGTTTCTCAACACAGAATCAAAGAATATGTTTCAAGCCCCCCATTATTCCACCTTCAAAGGCAGTGCAGATTAAATTTAGACTAAAAACTGATTGCACAATAGCATATAAACAATCATTCTTTTCACATTCTATCAAGGAATGCAATGGAACAAAACTTTGTATACAAACATGTGTTTGAAATTTTTTGCCATAAATCCTAACATCAAGACAAAACAAACTCTCCATGTGAACATAAGCTGTATAATAGGATGGTAGTGAGTATTAGAGTTGCACAAGATTTGGTACTACCTATCTCAACCACAGTATACTTCTTGGGAGACAGCTGTTATATCCCAGCACTTATGAATGTACATGATCCACTATTATGACAAATACTTAAGAATTCAAGAATGTCTCACACATGGATGGATAGCCCCTAAATATAATAGACCCACTCAGCATATATTGTTAACTGGAAACTAAGCCTGAGTTTGTGAATAGCATATTTGCTCTGCTTATCTACACTAGTTCTGCAGTAAGTGACAAGCAAGTTGGAAGCCACCCAGAGAAAATGGAGGATGGGGTCATTTGATCAGTGCAGAGCTGGCCAGAGGAAGAAGAATTGACAACTAGAGCGCTCTGGATTAATAATTCCAATAACATCACATGAGGCCATGAGAAATGGAGGTGTTAATTCAATGAAAAACAGTGAATGGACTTTCAGGCTATATTTTGTGCTATATACAAAAGCATTTTCTCTGAGGACATTTCTGCACTTGTAATCAGAAAGTAAATTACATTTTGTTATGGTATATCAAAATGGTGTGTCTTGATGGGTACTGTCCGACCACAAATTTAAAGGTACGGGTTTGACCCTTGGAAAGACAAAGATTTTTTTTTTCTATTACTTATCACTTCTTTAACCACAGGCAATGATTCTGAGATGAAGACAGCTTTAACTTTTTAAGTCAAAATGAAAATCATATATGTAACAGCTGTTATTTTTATAACCAAAAAGTTTTTCCTGTGCAGAAATTACAATTATTTATGAATTACTGCATGTTTCATGCTGGTGTTTTTTAAAATTGTCACTGGCGAGAGACAATGCTTTTATATGTACGTTGGAACTTAAATAGTGGCAACACTGCTGTGGAGACACTATGCAATGGAATCTACTATTGTCACTGACAGCACATGTTGTTGACATACCTACCTTACCTCCGAGCAAATGGACTTGCCCGTCCCATGTCATCGGCGTGCACACAGTCGAGGGAAAAACAGTCACTTCTGAGTGAGCAGTCTAACAGAACGGTGTCACTGTGTTTTTTAAACAGAAACAAATGCAGAAATAGATGTGTTACAGCACTGCTCAGATGCACTTAGAGCGCTATGAGCGTGAAGGAGAGGCTTTCTTATGTCGTATTGTAACACTGGATGAGGCATGTGCCACATCGTATGAGCTAAAACTGAAATGCCAATCTAACGAATGGCTTCATTACGGGTCGCAGTGAAAGTTGAAAGTGCGTCAGAGGCCCAGTATGCTGAAAGTTATGGTGATTCTCATGTACGACTGTGACTGTGTTATCGTAACACATTATGTTCCTCCACAATAGACCGTCAGTGCACAGTATTACTGTTCATTTTTGGAGCATCACCTGTGACCAGCTTTGCGAAAGAAGCAGCGAAACTTTCTGAGCAACCTGCCCATCATTTAACATGACAATGCATGGGCATATACAGTGCAAGATGTGGCTGCTCTCTTTGGTCGATGGCACTGGGAAGTACTGTACCATCCACCATACTCCCTGGATTGTGACTTTGATTTGATTCTGAAGATGAAGAAACCACTTCATGGCATTCACTTCTACATCTACATCTACATTGATACTCTGCAAATCACATTCAAGTGCCTGGCAGAGGGTTCATCATACCACCTTCACAATTCTCTATTATTTCAATCTCATATAGCACACAGAAAGAATGAACACCTATATCTTTCCGTACGAGCTCTGGTTTCCCTTATTTTATAGTGGTGATCGTTCCTCCCTATGTAGGTCAGCTTCAACAAAATATTTTCGCATTCGGAATTGGAATTTCTTGACAATATTCAGTCACAACGAAAAATGCCTTTCTTATAATGATTTCCAGCCCAAATCCTGTATCATTTCTGTGTCACTCTCTCCCATATTTCACGATAATACAAAACGTGTTCCCTTTCTTTGAACTTTTTCTATGTACTCCGTCAGTCCTGTCTGGTAAGGATCCCACACCTCGCATCAGTATTCTAAAAGAGGACAGACAAGCGTAGTGTAGGCAGTCTCCTTAGTAGGTCTGTTACATTTTCTAAGTGTCCTACCAATAAAACGGTCTTTGGTTAGCCTTCCCCAAAACATTTTCTATGTGTTCCTTCCAATTTAAGTTGTTCGTAATTGTAATACCTAGGTATTTAGTTGAATTTACGGCTTTTAGATTACACTGATTTATTTTGTAACCAAAGTTCACCGA
This sequence comes from Schistocerca gregaria, assembly GCF_023897955.1. NCBI lineage: Eukaryota > Metazoa > Arthropoda > Insecta > Orthoptera > Acrididae > Schistocerca > Schistocerca gregaria. The sequence goes on from NC_064931.1 coordinate 728,829,294, forward strand.
ATTCCTTTCAGCACTCATGTGGATGACCTCACACTTTTCGTTATCTATGGTCAACTCCCACTTTTTGCACCATTCAGATGTCTGATGACTTTATTAGTCAATAAACGAGTTTCATCTGCAAACAACGGAAAACGGCTGCTCAGATAGTCTCCAAAATTGTTTATATAGATAAGGAACAGCAAAGGGCCTATAACACCACTTTGGGGAATGCCAGAGATCACTTCTGTTTCATTTGATGACTTTCCGTCAATTTCTACGAACTGTGACCTCTCTGGCAGGAAATCACAAATCCAGACACATAACTGAGACAATATTTCATAAGTACGCAATTTCACTACGAGCCGCTTGTGTGGTACAGTGTCAAAAGCCTTCCGTAAATCCAGAAATATGGAATCGATCTGAAATCCCTGGTCAATAGCACTCAACACTTCATGTGAATAAAGAGCTAATTGTGTTCCACAGGAACGATGTTTTCTAAACACATGCTGACTGTGTGTCAATAGACCGTTTTCTTCAAGGTAATCCATAATGTTCGAACACAATATATGTTCTAAAATTCTGATTCATATCGACGTTAATGATATGGGCCTGTAATTTAGTGGATTACTCTTAGTACCTTTCTTGAATATCGGTGTGACCTGTGCAACTTCCCAGTCTTTGGGTGGTATCTTTCATCGAGTGAATGGTTGCATATAATTGCTAAGTATGGAGCTAATGAATCAGCATACTCCGAAAGGAACCTAACTGGTATACAGTCTGGACCAGAAGACTTGCTTTTATTAAGTGATTTAAGTTGCTTCACTACTCCAAGGATATTTACTTCTACATTACTCATGTTGGCACCTGTTCTCGATTCGAATTCTGGAATATCTACTTCGTCTTCTTTTGTGAACGCATTTCGGAAGGCTGTGTTTAGTAACTCTGATAGCATCTCCATTGCTATCGCACAGAGAAGGCATTGATTGTTTCTTGACATTAACATACTTCACATATGACCAGAATGTCTTTGGATTTTCTGCCAGGTTTCGAGACAAAGTTTTGTTGTGTAAACTGTTATAGGCATCTCGCATTGAAGTGCGCACTAATCTTCAAGCTTCTGTAACAGATTGCCAATCTTGGGGATTTTGCGTCTGTTTAAATATGGTATGTTTGTTTTGTTGATTTTGCAACAGTGTTCTAATCCGTTTTGTGTACCAAGGAGGATCAGCTTTGTCGTTTGTTAATTTATTTTGTGTAAATCTCTCAATTGCTGTCGATACTATTTCTCTGAATTTAAGCCACATCTGGTCTACACTTATATTATTAACTGGAATGAGTGGAGATTGTCTCTTAGGAAAGCGTCAAGTGAATTTTTATCTGCTTTTTTGAACAGGTATATTTTTCGGTTATTTTTCGAGGATTTTGGGATTACAATATTCAATCTCGCTACAACAACTCTGTGTTGACTAATCTCTGAATCGGTTTTGATGCTCGTTATTAACTCAGGATTATTTGTTGGTAAGAGGTCAAGGGTGTTTTCACAACTGTTTACTATTCGTGTGGGCTCATGAACTAACTGCTCGAAATAATTTTCAGAGAATGTGTTTAGTACAATTTCGAATGATATTTTATTCATACCTCAGGAATTAAACATGTATTTTCGCCAACATATCGAGGGTAAATTAAAGTAACCACCAGCTATTATAGTATGAGTCGGGTACGTGTTTGAAATCAAACTCAAGTTTTCTTTGAACCTTTCAACAACTGTATCATCTGAATTGGGAGGTCGGTAAAAGGATCAAATTATTATTTTATTCCGGTTGCCAACAATGACCTCTGCCCATACTAACTCACAGGAAGTGTCTACTTCAATTTTGCAACAAGATCAACTACTTCTGACAGCAACAAACACACCACCGTCAACCGTGTTTAGCCTATTCTTTCGGAACACTGTTAGGTTCTTCGCAAAAATTTCGGCTGAGCTTATATCCGGCTTTAGCCAGCTTTCAGTGCCTATAAAATTTGAGCATCAGTGCTTTCTATTAGTGATTGGAGCTCTGGTACTTTCACAACACAGCTACAACAATTTACAACTGTTATACCAATGTTTTCTGTATCTATGTTCTTCCTGTGTTCAGCCTGCACCCTTTGTGACTGAAGCCCTTCTTGTATTTTCCCGAGACCCTCTAACCTAAAAAAAACCTCCCAGTCCATGCCACACTGCCCCTGCAACCCATGTAGCCACCTCCTGCTTATAGTGGGCACCGAACCTATCCAGGGGAACCTGAAACCGAACTACCCTTTGGCGCAAGTCGAGGAATCTACAGCCTACACAGTCACAGAACCGTGTGAGCCTCTGATTCAGACCCTCCAATCAGTTCTGCACCACAGGTCCGCAATCGGTCCTGTCGACTATCCTGCAAATGGTCAGCTCTGATTTCATCTAGCAAGCAAGACTGGCAGCCTTTACCACTTCTGTTAACTGCTCGAAACCAGAGAGAATCTTTTCTGATCCAAACTGACACACATCATTGGTACCGACGTGAGCCACCACCTGCAGTTGGCTGCACCCTGTGCTCTTCATGGCATCTGGGAGGACCCTTTCCACATCTGGAATGACTCCACCTGGTATGCACACAGAGTGAACATTAGTTTTCTTATCCTTCTTGTCAGCCAAGTCCCTAAGGGGCCCCATAACGCGCCTAACGTTGGAGCTCCCGACTACCAATAATCCCACCCTCTGTGGTTGCCCGGATCTTGCAGGCTGAGCGGTTTTCTCTGAAACAGGATGGGCGACAGCATCTGGCTCAATGACAGTGTCAGCCACAGACAGCACCTGGAACCTTTTTGTCAGACAAACCAAGGAGGCCCTAAATGCGGCCACCTGGTAAGTCTTTCGCTGCCTGCTTTGCCCCAGGGCGACCTCCCACTCGACCACAGGTGAAGGGTCAGCCTCAGTGGGAGCAGTAATTGGGTTGGCCACCGGTGAGGACCGATTGGAGGACTCTGGAGAGCTGGACGTCTGTTGGATGCACATGGCTGACCCAAAACAGTGGTGCCCATCCACTGCAGCCTCTGCTTCAGAAGTGTTACGGAGATTCGACAGGCAGTAGATCGCCCCATTCGCGCCATCAACAGAACAGGCTCTGCTAACAGTATACTACGCCTTCCACATCACTGGCAATGGTTTCTACACAATGCTGGTGACTACTTTGAAGGACAGTAACAGGTGCAAACATGTAACTCTTTTGTATCAGTTGTGAATAAATAGTTGCCACCATTTAAGTTCCAACCCTCATACAAAATCATGGGTTTCATTGTTCTTAATTTATTTTTGCTGCTTTTCACAGGAAAATTAACAACATTACTCTTACTTTAAATTCATCCAGGTCTTTAAACCTATCCATACCTTTCTAGCAGTTTCATCCTCATAGAAAACAAAATCCACTTATATCCTGCTAAACAGAGTGTCAGTTTTTACATAATTCTCTATTGTGAATTTTGTTGTTTTATTCCCATGCATTCAAAAGTAGCAGTAAATATTCTTTTTCCCTCCACTTTTTTGCTGAAACACACATAAACATAATATTTTTCAGCAAGCTTTTGTATCCAAATCTATCAGAAACTTCTGATGGAAACAGATGGCAGTCAGGTAAATCCATCTATTTGAGCTCCCCATGTTTCCTGACCAACCAGAGGAACTTAGAGACCTGAAATACTGTGAAACCTTCATCTCTGCAATATCTGCACTATGACAACATTGCTAAGAGGTGGAGAACTAGTTTGGATTGGACAGAGGCAGGGGAATGAATCAACAAAGAACTACAGTACAATTTGACAAAAGTAATGTTTAGAAATAGTAGAAATTTAAAATCAGGGTAGCCAAAAGGGAATTCGAAATTCAATCCAATTATTTTGGATCTTTATATATGTTTTTAAACAAATGTTTCATAAACTCCTAGTTAATCTGACGGTGAGCTGCTCAGCTGTAGCACACTAATTAGTCCGTGCAAGCTTTTGTGGCCACTGTTTACTTCTACATCATTAGTATGTGGAACTCTACATGCCAGTTGTTCATATATGGTTCAATTTGCCTATATGTGACAAACACACGCTACAGAAGTGTGCAACAGATCACAAACCGCACTGTTTCAGAAATCCTGTCACCCTTGGCCTCAAGCCAATACCCAATTTTGTTTACAATATGTATAACTCCTTCCTTTTACTTGATACAGCAACAAGAGATGTGTAGTTGGCCAGTGGCACATTTTATGCATCATACCCTCCTTCATGGCTAATTTAATTTAAAATGGTGATGAGTCTTAGTTCTAGCAACCAGTGAAGCAGAGCACATTATCCTTCAATACAGAGTTGTATTTCTTGCTGAAATGAACTCCTGTCTTGACTCTCATTTGTTATGAATATAGAAACAGTACATGTATAATTTCTGGTGCAATATTATATGGGGAGCAATCAGAGGGAGTCTGATTGAATATGCAAAATAACTCCTTTGCAATTATTCAAGAGCAAGCATTTCAGTTTCAATCTTTTGTGTCATCTCTGTTATAAGAATGAACAGCTTACCTGTCCTGTAGAAGAAGTTACTCCAAATGATTCCATAGTGTTCTTTACAAAATTGCAGCATGCTACCAATCCAGCTGCCTGGCTACCAACATAAGTATCCTACAATTAAAAATGATGTGCAATATTAACAATAATGACTAAAATTTTTGTTCAAAACATTTGATGCTAAATAAAACAATAACCTCAGTTATTTATTATTAACATGATGATGATACTTACTGATGGAAATATTTTACCATTTTTTAAACTGCGTAGTCCAGTCAAATTAATGTGACCACCTATCAAAAGCATTAATAAACACCTTTTGCAGTGCAGACAGGCAGGAAGAGACCCAATGATTATCTGGAAGGTACTGACAGGGATGTGGAGGGACTCTAGTGCTGTGGCCAGCTGCACTACGTTTCCCGGCGAGGGATCCACTGTGCTAACAGTCCGATTGAGGTGATCCCACAGATTCACGAATGAGTTTAAATCTGTGAAGTTTGGTGGCCAGGAGAGTACTGCAAACTCATCCTGCCATTCTTTGAATTATGCGCATACACTGTGAGCTGTGTGACACACTGCTCTGTCCTTCTAGTCAGTGCCATCGTGCCGACGAAAAACCAAACAGCACATAGGGGTGGATACGGTCCCCAAGGACAGATGCATACGTATAATAATCCACTGAGCTTTCCAGAATGATGAGAACACCCAGGAAATGCCACAAAAGCATTTTGCGGACTGTAACACTCCCTCCTCCAGCCTGGACACTCCTGATGACTGTTGCAGGGCCATACATGCCAGCAGCCATCTGTCCAATGGAGCGTAAAGTGTGATTCACCTGAAAAGGCCACCTGCCACCACTCAGTTGATGTCCAGTTGCAGTACTGAAATACAAATTCCAGTCTTCATCACCGATGAATAGCAATCGACACGGGCACAAAAACTAGGCGCCTGTGCTGTGGAGGCCAATATGCAGCAACGTTCGCAGAATGGTCATTGAGGGGATGCTGTTGGTAGCCCCCTCGGTTCATCTTGGTCATCAGTTACTAAAGAGTTGCATGTATATTCACCTGTACACATCTCCACGGCCACCATTCAGCCCTGTCGTCTACAGCCCACGGTGCACCACAGCTGCCTAAGCACTGCTACGCCGCTAGTGTTGCCACCTGCCATCTGAGAGTGGCTGTTGCACAGTGATGTTGAACATAGGCAATGGTTACACTAATGTGACTGGACTGTGTAATGTATACCACAACAAAAGCATTACAGTTTGGGAATGCTTCTGTCATATTATTACGAAGGCTTTTGGTTGACTGATACCCAGGAAAAAAGTAGGGTAGGGGTCAAATATGTCCACAGCACTCAACACTGTTTGACTAAAGAGATACATATACATCTGCATGGCTACTCTGCAAATCACACCTAAGTGCCGGGCAAAGGGTTTACCGAACCACCTTCACAATAATTCTCTGTTATTCCACTCTCAAAGAGCATGCGGAAAAAACTAACATACACTATGTGATCAAAACTATCCGGCCACCCCCAAAAACATACGTTTTTCATATTAGGTACATTGTACTGCCACCTACTGCCAGTTACTCCATATCAACCACCTCAGTAGATATTGAGATAACCGATCGCAGACTTGAAAAGCAGCTACAAGTAGTGGAAAGGCTTCAGGACCAGATAAGATACCTATAAGATTCTATAAAGATTATGCGAAAGAACTTACTCCCCACCTACCAATAATTTATTGTAGATCACTTGAGCAACAAAAGGTACCTAACGACTGGAAAAAAAGCACAGGTTATTCCCATTTTTAAGAAAGGTTGTAAGACAGATGCACACAATTATAGATCTGTATCGTTGACGTCAATCTGTTGTGGAATTATGGAACTTGTTTTATGCTAAAGACTTATGATGTTCTTCGAAAATCAACAGCTCCTCTATAAAAATCAAGATGGATTTCTCAAACAGAGATCCAGCGAAACTCAGCTCGCTCTGTTCCTCCACGAGATCCACAGAACAGTGGACAACAAAGCTCAGGCTGATGCTGTGTTTCTTGAAAAAAAAAAAAAAAAAAAAAAACGAGCTTAAGGAGTATCGGAGCAGACCTGCAATTGGATTCAAGACTTTCTTGCAGACAGAACTCAACATGTTGCTCTTAAAGGAACTAAATCGACAGATGTAAAGGTAATATCCGGAGTACCACAGTGAATGGGATAGGACCATTGCTGTTCACAATATATATAAATGATCTAACAGAAAGTGTCGGATACTCTTTAAGGATATTTGCTGATGATGCAGTTGTTTATACGAAAGTAGCAACGCCAGAAGATAGTAAGAATTTTAAGTGGAATGACCATATAAAACAGATAGTGGGAAAAGCAGACACAAGACTAAGATTCTACAGAAGAATCTTAGGGAAATGTAACTCGTCTACAAAAAAAGTGGCTTATAAGGTGCTGGTTCGTCCAATTTTTGAGTACTTTTCGCGAGTGGAACAGGGTTGGAGGGATCAGATAGTGGTACCTAAAGTACCCTTCACCACACACCACTAGGTGGCTTGTGGAGTATGATGTAGGTATAGATGTAGACATTGTGAGAGAGCAGAATGGGGTGCCTCGCAGAACTCATGGACTTCGAACGTGGTCAGATGATTGGGTGTCACTTGTGTCATACCTCTGTACGTCAGATTTCCACACTTCTAAACATCCCTAGGTCCACTGTTTTTGATGTGATAGCGAAATAGAAACGTGAAGGGACACATACAGCACAAAAGCGTACAGGCCGATCTCATCTGTTGACTGACAGGCAGGTTGCAATGTGTAATAGGCAGACATCTATCTGGACCATCACACAGGAATTCCAAACTGCATCAGGATCCACTGCAAGTACTATGACAGTTAGGCAGGAGGTGTGAAAACTTGGATTTCATGGTCAAGTGGCTGCTCATAACCCACACATCATGCCGATGTATGCCAAAAGATGCCTCGTTTGGTGTAGGGAGCGTAAACATTGGATTACTGAATAGTGGGAAAACATTGTGTGGAGTAATGAATCACAGTACACATTGTGGCGATCCGATGGCAGGGTGTGGGTGAATGTCATCTGCCAATGTGTGTAGCACCAACAGAAAGTTCGGAGGCGGTGGTGTTGTGGTGTGGTCGTGTTTTTCATGGAGGGGGCTTGCACTCGTTGTTTGCATGGTACTATTGCAGCACAGGCCTACATTGATGTTTTAAGCACCTTCTTGCTTCACACTGTTGAAGAGCAATTTGGGGATGGCAATTGCATCTTTCAACATGATTGAGCACCTGTTCATAATGCGCGGTCTTTGGTGGAGTGGTTACATGATATTAGCATCCCTGTAATGGACTGGCCTGCACAGAGTCCTGACCTGAATCCTATAGAACATCTTTGAGACGCTTTGGAACACCGACTTTCTGCAAGGCCTCACCGACCAACATCGATACCTCTCCTCAGTGCAGCACTCCGTGAAGAATGGTCTGCCATTCCCCAAGAAACCTTCCGGCACCTGATTGAATGTATGCCTGCAAGAGCGGAAGCTGTCATCAAGGCTAAGGGTGGGCCAACAACATATTGAATTCCAGCATTACCAACGGAGGGTGCCACGAACTTTTAAGTCAGTTTCAGCCAGGTTCCGGATACTTTTGATCCCATAGTGTACATCTGTCTGTGTGAGCTCTGATTTCCCTTCTCTTAATACATCAATTCACACAAAAGTTTTGGGTTGTTTTTAGCAACTGAACAGTTCAGCCTACTTGCAGTCCAATTATTACCAAAGGAATTGACAAAGCCTGTAAATAATAGAATCCCACAGACTGCATAGAATCTAGAAAGCTAAATAAAAATAAAAAAATTAAAAAAATAAAAAGATATGCTATAAGTGGTATGCGTAGATCATCTATTCTGAGCAGCAGTAGTGAATTGGTGGTCTTGCATTTGTTCCCAACTGTGTCGACGGTATCAGCGCATGTGGCCACTGACATAGTGTGAGGTCTGAGAAACTCATAAGCACAATGCGACATGGATGCTGTATGATGACTTTACACACTTGACCTGTCCTTTATCACAGAATCTCCAAATATGTCCAATGAGGTGTGCCACTAAGTCATAACAAGAGTCCCTTCTTGTCAGCATCGTACAATATTCCTCCAGAGAGGACTGTTCATACCCATCATCAACTACCATCCAAAGCCAAGATGGAACATTAAAAAAGCCAACTGGTCTGTATTTTCCACACAAACAGATAAGATGGATAAAACCAACCTTCAAAAACTACAATAGATTCATTGGTGTATTGAGAAGTGGAGCAAAATAATGCATACCCAGAGGATGTCGCAGATAATACATTCCTGACTGGAATGAAGACAGCGAATGGCTTCACAAGGAATTCGAAGACAGTGCTGATCCTGCTACTGCCTCCGACCTTCTATATTCACTAAATCAGAGGAGACAAAAAATATTGAAAGAAACTGTATCTTCCTTGGATCATATTCAGTCCAGCAGGAAGGCCTGGTTCTTAATCAGGAAGCTGAATACAGTAAACACCATCACCCAACAAAAATCTATCACAAATTTAGATGATATGGCCAATTACACGATCTCCGCCTGTAAGTCAACAAGAGATAAACACATCAAAAGAGAAACTAGACACCTCTTAACAGTAAAGATACAGTCGGCTCCACAAACATCTGAGTTTTTCCACTCCATTCCAATTGGAAGAGACCATCATAGGAGTTATAAAGAACATGAAAACTAGGAAGGCATCAGGTGTTGATGGTATTTATGCTGAGTTTCTGTTGTACTGTGGTCCTGGTATTTTCAAATGGCTGGACACCTTCTTTTTGCAAATATCTCAGGTCATCTTCCACCTCTTTTCAAGAAAACTAGGATCACTGCTGTACTAAAACCAAATGAAGATCCATTTAAAGTTGAAAACTGCCTCTCCTTAGTGTCATGTTAAAGCTCCTGGAGAGGCTAATTTATAACAGAATCCGGTCAGCCATCACAAACATGACCCAACAGGGAAAGCTGAGTTTAAACCAGGAAGAGGATGTGAGGAACAGGTGCTAGCAATAGCAACTCATATCAAAAATGGCATTGAGAAGCAGAAGATAAACAGGAGGGTCCTCTTGGACCTAAATACAGCCTGCGATACTGCCTGGCATGACAAACTCCTGCTCAAATTCATCAGCATCATTCCGCATCACAAACTAACAATTCAAATTAGCAACATAAACAACAATAGATACTTGGAGGTGTTCTGAGAACTCTGAAAGCAGAGTTTTGGCCCCATTCCTTTTAAATTTGTATACATACGATCTTCCAGAAAGAAAGACCAGGAAATTTATTTATGCTGATGATATTGCTTTGATCGCTCAGGATCAAAGCTTCAGGGAAGCCAAAGCAACACTAACATAAGACCTGAAGACACTGGATGATTGCTTGAAACATAACTCTCATTGAAAAACTCCAAAATACCTAGGTGTGCCCATAGGCAGGTCTTTGACATACAAAAGCCATCTCTGGAATGTTGCAGCTAACATCAAAACTTGGAACAATGTACTCCAGAAGTTAACAGAAACCGCTTGAGGTGACACAACAACAGTCCTCAGATCACCTCTAGCTCTTTCATATTCATTTACGGAATACTGCAGTTCCCCCTGACTAACCAGTGGTTACAGTAAAATAATTGACACACAGTTCAGTTAACCAATGCACCTCCTCATCGTAGGGTGTATTTTCCCAGCAAACATACAATGGCTATTGGTACTTAGTGATACTTCAGCACCATCCATAAGATCACAGCAATTGCTGAATCCAGAATTACCAACCCATTCAGAAATTTCATCATCAGAACCCCAGCAATTGAAATCTAGAAAACCATCGCAGCATACGGCAATCAGCTTGTAGGACATTAATTTCAACATGCGAGAAGCCTTCAACAATGGCAAGGACAATCTTCCATGAAGCACTGTCAATTAATCAAAGCTCCCTGGGACTGACGAGCAAGTTTTCATCCACCCCAACAACACTGGTGTGTACTGAATTGGATCAGAACTGCATTGCCGTACCAATGGGGATGGAAGTTCTACTATGAGTGTGACTGCAGTGACAAGGAACAAATATTACCTCACATAATATTTGAATGTTTCCTCAGAACATTCAAAGGGACACTGGAAGACCTTCACAATTTGTCTGCAGAAGCTTCTGACGGGTTTTCAACTCTTACTAGAGCTGTGAACCCATTACGAACTTGAGATAGTGAGTAGCAGTATAGAAATGTATAACAACAAAAATAAGCAGTTTTTGAAATCTACTGTAATTCCTTCTCATCCCATCTGTTAAGTCTCCCCTGACTTGGATTCTGGGCAACTTTTATGAACCCTCCCCATTTCTTAAATCTCACCAGTACTTTTCCTTCAACCCTTTTCCTTCCCCTACAACCCTTCTCCCTTCTGCCAGAAGAAGGAGCCACTGGCTCTGAAAGCTTGCAGGTTTCAATGCCTTAATATGTGTGTTCTACTGCTGCCACTTGGTGTACAGAAATGTATGTATTGATGTAAATGGTTGCCTATATTTCTCTGTCGAAAGAAATCAAAGAGCAAATGATTATTTCCACAATGGCCCTAGTTGAACCCTGGTGGAGAGTTCCTTTGGTACATAAGAAATATTATTCAAATTTTTTGATGGCATCAGTGGAATATTTTTTCTAAATCCTTTCTCAATATGTATCTTGTGTTTCAGTTTCCATTTCAGCATTTTTTTAAAACTGTGACATCTGGTGATATCTCCAAACATTTGTCCATTATTGAGCTTTTTAGCTTGATATGGAACCAAGATAACTTGACTTAAATAAGATCTTGAGCAAAAGAAAAGCGTTAAGGTTTTGCTGTTTAGCCCACCGATGCTAATAAAATGTGAGAGAGGTGTAAAAATAAACAGTTGCACTCTTACTTCATATGGATGTAAGAATAAACAAGGAAAACTTTGGGAAAATCCAATAAAATTGTCTTGAGCACTTCAATCATCTAGCATGAAATGACACAAATTCCTAATAGAATTAGACAACCAAGTACCTTGAAATTATCCTAGCTGGCACTACCTTGGGTTACTCCAGGTCAGTCCAGTAGAACGAATGCCCTGCCTGCTAACATTTGCAGAATGTCCTCCTCCATCATCACAGCACTGTAACAAGCAGCACTCGAGACACGAGTCTTATGAGCATTACGAACACAATGAGAATTCACAGGCTCACTATGTCAAACGTCTATCACTGGTTCTTGCCCCACTGTCACTCATGACTGTGATAATGTGGCACAGTGCTAATGAGAGTATGGTAGAGGCTGTGATTACAGGAGCAGTAAAGGGAAGTTGCTGGAGGATGACAACTGCAGTTGATTCTGGTGGCAAGCCATGTGACTGCCCATTGACTCAACGGAAAAAAGAAAAACAGTTGTCATCTCAGATTCCTGCAGCGTATGGCGGCAGGTATCTAACACAGCAAATATCAGTATATGGAGGCCCAGATAAGGGAGCCCATTTGAACTATGGACACTGCCACAACACAGGTGCATATGGTATTGGCCAGAGGACGTTCAGTAATGTTTCATGGCCTGTGGCTGAAGTTTTTCCACAAGGTAACGACCATGTGTGGTTATGGACCTGCAAGTACTTTGTAACATGTGAGGGTATCATCTTTGGAGGCTGTTAACAGTATAATCTTAATTTGCGTTTTAAAAATATACACTGTTTTCCCATGTGAAGCAGGGTGGAACAGCAGCAGACATGAAATATGGTCAGTTGCCTGTTACTACATCTACATCTACATGACTACTCTGCAATTCACATTTAAGTGCTTGGCAGAGGGTTCATCGAACCACAATCATACTATCTCTCTACTATTCCACTCCCGAACAGCGAGCGGGAAAAACGAACACCTAAACCTTTCTGTTCGAGCTCTGATTTCTCTTATTTTATTTTGATGATCATTCCTACCTATGTAGGTTGGGCTCAACAAAATATTTTCGCATTCGGAAGAGAAAGTTGGTGACTGAAATTTCGTAAAAAGGTCTCGCCGCGACGAAAAACGTCTATGCTGTAATGACTTCCATCCCAACTCGTGTATCATATCTGCCACACTCTCTCCCCTATAACGCGATAATACAAAACGAGCTGCCCTTCTTTGCACCCTCTCGATGTCCTCCGTCAATCCCACCTGGTAAGGATCCCACACCGCGCAGCAATATTCTAACAGAGGACGAACGAGTGTAGTGTAAGCTGTCTCTTTAGTGGACTTGTTGCATCTTCTAAGTGTCCTGCCAATGAAACGCAACCTTTGGCTCGCCTTCCCGACAATATTATCTATGTGGTCCTTCCAACTGAAGTTGTTTGTAATTTTAACACCCAGGTACTTAGTTGAATTGACAGCCTTGAGAATTGTACTATTTATCGAGTAATCGAATTCCAACGGATTTCTTTTGGAACTCATGTGGATCATCTCACACTTTTCGTTATTTAGCGTCAACTGCCACCTGACACACCATACAGCAATCTTTTCTAAATCGCTTTGCAGCTGATACTGGTCTTCGGATGACCTTACTAGACGGTAAATTACAGCATCATCTGCGAACAACCTAAGAGAACTGCTCAGATTGTCACCCAGGTCATTTATATAGATCAGGAACAGTAGAGGTCCCAGGACGCTTCCCTGGGGAACACCTGATATCACTTCAGTTTTACTCGATGATTTGCCGTCTATTACTACGAACTGCGACCTTCCTGACAGGAAATCACGAATCCAGTCGCACAACTGAGACGATACCCCATAGCTCCGCAGCTTGATTAGAAGTCGCTTGTGAGGAACGGTGTCAAAAGCTTTCCGGAAATCTAGAAATACGGAATCAACTTGAGATCCCCTGTCGATAGCGGCCATTACTTCGTGCGAATAAAGAGCTAGCTGCGTTGCACAAGAGCGATGTTTTCTGAAGCCATGTTGATTACGTGTCAATAGATCGTTCCCTTCGAGGTGATTCATAATGTTTGAATACAGTATATGCTCCAAAACCCTACTGCAAACCGACGTCAATGATATAGGTCTGTAGTTAAATGGATTACTCCTACTACCCTTCTTGAACACTGGTGCGACCTGCGCAATTTTCCAATCTGTAGGTACAGATCTATCGGTGAGCGAGCGGTTGTATATGAGTGCTAAGTAGGGAGCTATAGTATCAGCGTAATCTGAAAGGAACCTAATCGGTATACAATCTGGACCTGAAGACTTGCCCGTATCAAGCGATTTGAGTTGCTTCGCAACCCCTAAGGTATCTACTTCTAAGAAACTCATGCTAGCAGATGTTCGTGTTTCAAATTCTGGAATATTCCATTCGTCTTCCCTGGTGAAGGAATTTCGGAAAACTGCGTTCAATAACTCCGCTTTAGCGGCGCAGTCGTCGATAACAGTACCATCGGCACTGCGCAGCGAAGGTATTGACTGCGTCTTGCCGCTTGTGTACTTTACATACGACCAGAATTTCTTCGGATTTTCTACCAAATTTCGAGACAATGTTTCGTTGTGGAACCTATTAAAGGCATCTCGCATCGAAGTACGTGCCAAATTTCGCGCGTCTGTAAATTTTAGCCCATCTTCAGGATTTCGCGTTCTTCTGAACTTCGCATGCTTTTTCCGTTGCCTCTGCAACAGCGTTCGGACCTTTTTTGTGTACCACGGGGGATCCGTTCCATCTCTTACCAATTTATGAGGTATGAATATCTCAATTGCTGTTGCTACTATATCTTTGAATTTGAGCCACATCTCGTCTACATTCGCATAGTCAGTTCGGAAGGAATGGAAATTGTCTTTTAGGAAGGCTTCTAGTGGTACTTTATCCGCTTTTTTAAATAAAATTATTTTGCGTTTGTTTCTGATGGATTTGGAAGAAATGGTATTGAGCCTAGCTACAATGACCTTGTGATCACTAATCCCTGTATCAGTCATGATGCTCTCTATCAGCTCTGGATTGTTTGTGGCCAAGAGGTCAAGTGTGTTTTCGCAACCATTTACAATTCGCGTGGGTTCCTGGACTAACTGCTCTAAATAATTTTCGGAGAATGCATTTAGGACAATCTCGGAAGACGTTTTGTGCCTACCACCGGTTTTGAACAAGTATTTTTGCCAACATACCGAGGGTAGGTTGAAGTCCCCACCAACTATAACCGTATGAGTGGGGTATTTATTTGTTACGAGACTCAAACTTTCTCTGAACTGTTCCGCAACTGTATCATCGGAGTCTGGGGGTCGGTAGAAGGAGCCAATTATTAACTTAATTCGGCTGTTAAGTATAACCTCCACCCACACCAATTCGCACAGAGTATCTACTTCGACTTCACTACAAGATAAACCACTACTGACAGACACCAACACTCCACCACCAATTCTGCCTAATCTATCTTTCCTGAACACCGTCTGAGACTTCGTAAAAATTTCTGCAGAACTTATTTCTGGCTTTAGCCAGCTTTCTGTACCTATAACGATATCCGCTTCTGTGCTTTCTATTAGCGCTTGAAGCTCAGGGACTTTTCCAGCGCAACTACAACAGTTTACAACTATAATTCCGACTGTTCCTTGATCCAAGCACGTCCTGTAATTGCCAAGCACCCTTTGACATTGCAGCCCATCCCGCACTTTCCCGAGGCCTTCTAACCTAAAAAACCGCCCAGTCCACGCCACACAGCCTCCGCTACCCGTGTAGCCGCCAGCTGAGTGTAGTGAACTCCTGACCTATTCAGCGGAACCCGAAACCCCACCACCCTATGGCGCAAGTCAAGGAATCTGCAGCCAATACGGTCGCAAAACCGTCTGAGCCTCTGATTCAGACCCTCCACCCGGCTCTGCACCAAAGGTCCGCAGTCGGTTCTGTCAACGATGCTGCAGATGGTGAGCTCTGCCTTCATCTCATAAGCAAGACCGGCAGCCTTCACCAAATCAGATAGCCGCTGGAATCCAGAGAGAATTTCCTCAGATCCAAAGCGACACACGTCATTAGTGCCGACATGTGCCACCACCTGCAGCTGGCTGCACCCTGTGCTCTTCATGGCATCCGGAAGGACCCTTTCCACATCAGGAATGACTCCTCCCGGAATGCACACGGAGTGCACACTGGATTTCTTCCCCTCCTTAGCCGCCATATCCCTAAGGGGCCCCATTACGCGCCTAACATTGGAGCTCCCAACTACTAGTAAGCCCAACCTCTGCGATTGCCCGGACCTTGAAGGCTGAGAATGATCCTCTGAAACAGGGCAGGCAGCTGCATCTGGCTCAGCCAGAGACAGTGCCTGAAACCGGTTTGTCAGACGCACCGGGGAGGCTTTCTGGTCAGCTTCCGGGGACGCCTTTCGCTGCCTGCCACGCCTTGGAACGACCTCCCAATCAACCACAGGCGAGGGCTCAGCTCCACTGCGGGCAGCAACCGGGGCAACCACAGCGGCAGACCGATCTGGGGACAGACGGGATGAGGTTGACATCCCCGTGATACCCGAGTCCGGCTCCCCACAGTGGTGCCCATTGGCAACAGCCTCAAGCTGCGCGACCGAAGTCAGCGCCGATTGCAGCTGTGAGCGAAGGGATGCCAAGTCAGCCCTCATCCGAACACAGCAATCGCAGTCCCTGTCCATTCTAATCGATGTTTAACAACAGTTACTGAAACACGAGTCGGTGCCTAGATAACGCAAGCGGAACACGCAAAGAATGTATCAACTAACCTGTACAAATGCCTAACGACTGCGCTACAATCTGCTGAATTTACGATTACAGTAACTAAAACTCGAAACTGCACCTCCTATACGAAACTCACACGCAATTTAAATAAGAATCTACGAAGTAAACACTAAAGCGCGATGCTACAACTGTCAAATACTATAATACGCCCGAAATATATGAATTAAACAATGCAAGTACCCAAAAACACGCAAAGAAATTAAACTATGTAACAAATAAGAAGCTAGGGTTATACGGCTTGCTGCTGCAGCTGCTTATCCAACGGCGGCAGGGAGCACACTGACTGGCCAACCGACTCTGGCCGTTCACAACAAAAACAGAAGACAGACGACTACGCGAATTTGCACTATTCAGGTACTAAGGCGCGATGCTACAACCCTCAAATACTATAATACGCCCGAAATATACGAATTAAACAATG
The DNA here is from genome assembly GCF_023897955.1 of Schistocerca gregaria. NCBI lineage: Eukaryota > Metazoa > Arthropoda > Insecta > Orthoptera > Acrididae > Schistocerca > Schistocerca gregaria. The sequence goes on from NC_064931.1 coordinate 728,846,063, forward strand.
CAAGTACCCAAAAACACGCAAAGAAATTAAACTATGTAACAAATAAGAAGCTAGGGTTATACGGCTTGCTGCTGCAGCTGCTTATCCAACGGCGGCAGGGAGCACACTCCCTGTTACGATAATGTATGATGTTCCGTCAATGACGAACTCTGTTAGTGCTTTGGGCAAAGGGAAAAAGATTGTGGACAGTCTGCCTGAGTCTGTGCTCAAGCCTGATGTGCTCAGTGAGGTGCCTAGTACATCGCCCCTGACTGTTTTGTGGCTGTTGATGAACGGTGGTTAATATTTTTTTTCTTATTTTAGTTGCATGGTCACACTTGAACTTCTGCAGCCTTAATTTCTTTGAAAAACTAATTCTGAGGTGCCTGATGTATGTCAGGTGCATTGGATCTGATAGTTACATGGCCTTTTGTACAGATTTCATGAACTGGTAATCCACTCCTTAATAAATGTCATGAATGTGAAAACTGGTGCTAGATTTGATGGCAAAGTAGACTCTGCACTATCTGAAATTTTTACTGTTACATATAAATATGTAATGGATACTGTTTTCTCACTTTTGAAGCTGCTGTTGTTGCATACCCATCTGTTCTTGTTGTTGTTACTGTTACTGCAGTTGCTCTTGCGATATGTTTAAAAATTATGAGTTCACCACTCTTACCACTTCAGTGAAAACTTAAATTTTTATCTTTCATTCCTCACCATTTACTGAAACCAGTAGCCAGACCTCAATGGGACGATCACTCGTATACCTGTCTACTCACGCTTATTGTTATGAACTGATCATTTTAGCCTAAGCACAGTTCAAGTACCACAAAAAGAATTCTGAGGTCCATCGACAAGATAATCACACAAACTACAAAGAATATACCAATCACAAACAAACCTAAGCTAAATAATGGTTCACTAAGACTAAAGTTATGTATGGTGAGTACAGATGGTTCACCAAGAAATGCAGAGATAAGATGGCAGCCCCTGTTTTATTCCAAATTGTGGGACATGGCATGACATGTAAAGCTTGTACAACTAATGAGAGTGGAAACTCTAGGCTGAGTCACAGCTGATCATCATCTGTTCTTCCAGTTGAGAAACAAGAAAATTAGTTTTCAGAACAATTTAAGACAATGCACTGCAGAGATTGCCTCTTCACATAATTTCATTATTGATACTGCTCATCTTATATATTGGTTGGAGATGAATATCTGTGCTCATGGAAGAAGACAACAGATGGCCATTGTACAATCTACAGAATTAATTACATAAACCTGACTATATTAAAATCTTGGAAACTTACACAAATAGCTGTGACAGTTCACGAACTAAGTTAAAACATTCAGTTCCCCTTGTACTCACAACAGTACTTGGAATTTTGCTTGTCAAGGTATGTACTAGTCAACAACTACGTGCAAATGCAATTTTAATGGTGTTATCAACTGAATTTTTGATTTAATACAATTAAAAAATATATTGTGTGACATGAAAGGAATAATCTGGAATATAATACCACAGGATAATAGAGAATAAATAAAGTGTGGACATTCTTCTGACATTGCTCTCAACTTGTTACTTGCATATTAATAAAGATGAGTTAAGTTATTATCAAACAAATTTCTCTATTCTACAAATTAAATACAAACATAATCTTCAATAACAAATTTAATAAAAACTGAACATAATACTTCTTACTTACATTCCTTTTAGTTAACAGCATTTTATTTACAAAGTGAATCAGATTCATTATAATACTTGTTGTTTTACTTGTGTCAAAGTCATCAGCCAGTGCTGAATGAATACTGATCCTTGCCTCTTCTAATGACTGAAAAGCAAAATATACACTAATGAGAATATTTACCTTTCAGTACTTTATTTACAATTTCTTCAATAAAGCTATAAAACTAACATACCTTCAGAACTTCAGGTTCATCAATTACTCCTGTATCTTTATATCCATTTATAGAAGCTTCACAGTCTACAAGAAAATCCTCAATCTTTCTATACACTCCTCGAGCGTGCTCCATTGACGAGTTGGTAAACTCAATGCCTGTAAAAAGCATAGGTAAACTTAAAAAAAGTCACTATCACTAATCCTGAAAGCAATAAATCATAGAAAACGCTTCGAGAAAAATTTAACATAGCATCAAGAGCACAGTGTGAGCAAAGCTGCTTATACTAATCTTCCGCATGCTCAATTCTTCCTTAGTAAGCCACTAAAATAGAACAACAAATGAAAGCAAAGGTTTAATTTGATCCCCACAATGAATACAACAACACGGATATCTTCGTGATACTTAAACCTACATGACATCAGACCTCTGTTACAGAAAACTGGCATCCTTATAATATCATAATGTTAAATAGGGCAAAATTGCCTTTTTTAATTACTGATGCAATTATTTTCAGAGCAAGCCACCCATCAATGTTAGGGGGACCTCATATACGATAATGGTGCAAAATTCTGCTTACTATGAAATTGGAAAACATGGGTGGTGTGTGTGTGTGTGGGGGGGGGGGGGGGGGGGGGCAGAGGGGGGGGGGAGTGAAATATTTAATGATATTTAATGAGACAAACATGAGTAACTTTCATAAAAATCATTATCATTTTAACCCAGTCTTCGCGACTGAGTAAGGTATTAAATTCAACTACAAATCTACAACTAAAACCAAATGTGAATGAGAAAGTATTAATTTACCATCAATAAGCAAGTCTCTCAAGGTATTATTGTCTTTTATAAAATACAGAAAAATTATAAAAGGTGAAATAGGACACCACAAGAAGAGTTAATACACTTAAAGACTGATAGCCAATGGTAAGGAGTAGCCACCAAACTACTAAGCATGAGTATTCCCAAATTAAAATTAAATCCAACATTATGACTCACACAAAGTCACAAAACTGGTCCTATATGAGTAAGGACACTTTAAAAAAAAACTTGTACAGATGTGTAAACTAAATGTAAGTATGTAATTCCAGTCAGGCCCAGAGGACCACATGCTGCCGACTGACCGTCATGTCATACTCTTTCATATAACATCATTTAGAAATGTTATGGAGGGGGATGGGGTGAACACACTGTACACTGCTCTCCTGGACATTGTCAGCATTTCAGATGTTGTAACCGCTACTTCTCATTCAATTAGCTCCTCAACTGGCATCATGGGACTGACTGCACCCCATTCCAGTCGTCCCATCAAAGAAAAATCCATGGCAGTACCGAAAAATTGAACCCGGGTCCTCTGCATGGCAGTCAGACATGCTGACTGTTGTAACCGTGACTGGAACGGTTGCGGGGTGGCCAAGAACGAAGCGTGGTGGGACCAAACGGAGAGCGGCCCGCAAACAAACAAACGAACAGAAAGGACGGACACTAACAACGATGGACGACTGAGTGAGACCTTATGACAACAACACACAAGAAGCAATGGGGTTACAGAGAGAACCAAATGAGTTCACAACGTCCACTTGTAATGAAAACAAAGTACTGTAAACACGCTGTCTGTTGCTGAGAGGTTGATAGACTCCACGGAGTTCAGACTGCCTAGCTGAGCGAGAAGCAGGCACTTACATACATAATAAGGCATGCCGCTATTGGCTGCTGGGACCATGTGTTCCACCATGGCACCCTTATGTTATACGTGAGCCAGGAACACGCGTAGCTGTGGCTTGCGGCGCAACAGCTGTAGAGACCTCTAGTGGTAATCGAGGTCCATGCTGTGTGGCGCGGATTCAAAACCCGTGGCGCTTGGTACCAGACTGACTGCTCAGCTATGGAGATGGATGTGAACTGTATGTAGGCAATTCAAAAATGGAACATTTATTCAGCTACACAGTTTGTGGAAAAGATTTCAAACAGGTCATGGATTTCATCTCATCAGACTGGGAAAGGCATTTTTTAGCAGTTTGCTTTCCTAAAAGGTGCACATGAAATTAAGTTTGCAACATGAGTTTGCATACATCATTTCTCTGAAGGACAATAAGAGTAATTAAGCAAGCAGTGTTATCAAATAGCAGTGATGCCTCCCAAGATCAAAAGAAATAACAAAAACAGTGTTTTTTTATGAAAGGCAAAACACTTCAACAGTTCTAACTTGGGCAGCTACAGAACGTAAGAATCATACAGGCCATATACTTATTTCTGCTTAAATTAAAACAAAAATAAAGACAGAACATTTATGTTGCTAAAAATTAATATTATTTGTATTTTAAATAAACTGGTAAAGGTAAAACATTTTCCTAGCACTACGTGGTGACACATTTATCAGAACACTGTCTAGCACACTGTTTAGTTTCATTCCTCATGGATACGTGGGCATCATATTAGGAAACTGAGAAAAAATTGTGATGCCGGAATTTATATCAGGTATAGTTTGATTAGACACTACACTACACTGCTCAAAACTATATGGAGAGTCCACTCCTATAAGACTAATTAAGAGAAATATAATAATTGCTAGCTTACTTGAATCTCGATGTGGTGATATATACACATTTTTCCTTTTTTCAAACTTTGAGTTAATGGTGAGAGAAACTACTGAAATTTAAATTAAAGGTATTATCTCTGGAAATTTCAACACTTCGTGATTGTGAAAATTGTATTGCATGTACAAATGTCCCATACATTACGATACCTGCTTATATAATATTATTGTTAACTTTTACATAAATGATTATATGGATAATTTGCAGGTGGAACCATGAACCATTTCTTCTAATATACTATCATAAGCAACCAATTCATTCCAATAAAATTAGTGTCATGGGTAAGAGCTCAAAAGAGGTACATTGTACACAGGCATCCAAAATGAATGCAACAAACTGCCATTTCCCTGTCCTGTGTCTAAACACGATATAATCATACAAACTGCCAACAGATGTCTGTATGATCATGTTGTGCATGGAAGATGGCATTTTGGTCAATGCAAAACCACGCCAACGATGATGTCAGGGCATCTATCAAATGGAGTAGCATTTGCTAGGTAGTTACACATCCACAATTGCCATGTACACAGTTACAGAAAGTGCACTATGGCACAGTGAAAACACCTTCCAGACTTCCTGTGGTGGAGGGCCACAGGAATAATGGAGGCGGTACAGTCGCAAACTAATGTCTCCCAATGGCTTAACATGAATCGTTCTGTTGTTTCTTGGATGTAGCAACAGTTTATAGAGACCAAAACTGTATCACGAAGACCAGGCCAGGTCCAACCACGTATGACATCAGAAAGAGATGGCCATTATGTGGCTGTAAGCGCACAACGGTATCACCTTAGTACTGTGCAGCTGCTGGCATCTTTTTTCACAGGATCCACTGGATGTGTTGTATCGAACAAATGGTGTAGAGAAGGCTTCGACAGAGTGGCCTTTATTGCTGGAGACCTGCTGTATGTTTGCCCCTTTCACAAAAGGAAACAAATAGAGTATGTTGTCAACATGCCATCTCAACAGTGGGCCGATGTTGTTTTCACAGATGAGTCCCAATTTGTTCTGTAGAGTGGTTCTTGACGGATTCACATCTGAACATGTGGAATACGATTCTGAGACCTGAACATCGTGGAAAGAGACAAGTGTCGAGGAGGGTCCCTAATGGTGTGGGCAGGGATCATGTTGGTCATTCGAACATCTCTTCATGAAATTGTGAGGGTGAATTGGAAAGGTTTAACTGCTGACAGGTATCATGACAAGGTCTTGGGCCCTCATGTATGGTTTTGCGAAGTTCTGTGCGCCCACACTTTGTACTGATGGATGACAATGCTTGACCTCTTAGAGCATAGAGTGGCTGATGTTTTCTTGTAAGCAGAAGATACTGTACGCATGGCGTGACATGCTCGCCTTCCCAATCTGAATCCCATAGAGCATGTCTGAGGTGCACTAGGTAGATGGGTTGCACCACATCAGCAGAGCCTGTACTGTTGATGGTGCGTATGGAGCGGTCTATGCTGCTCAGACGCACTTGGAGCACTATGAGCGCGAAGGAGAGGCTTTCTTATGCCTTATCATAATACTAGATGTGACATGGGCCACATCATACGAGCCAAAACTGAAATGCCAATCCAACGAACAGCATCATTATAGGTTGCCGCAAAAGTTGAATGTGCGTCAGAGCCTCACCAGTATGGTGAAAGTTATGGTGATTCTCATGTAAGACTGTTATGGTGTTATCCTAACACATTACATTCCTCCACAGAAGACTGTCAATGAACAGTACTACAGTTTGTTTTTTGCAGCATCACCTGCGAACAGCTTTGCGAAGGAAGCGGTGACGCTTTCTGCACAACCCATCCATAATTTTGCATGACAATGCGCGGGCACATACAGCGCAAGCTGTGGCTGCTCTGTTCGGTCGATGGGAATGGGAAGTACTGTACCATCCACCATATTCCCCGGACTTAAGTCCTTGTGATTTTGATTTGATTCTGAAGATGAAGGAACCACTTCGTGGCATTCGCTTCAGAACTGTTCCAGAGATTCGACAGGCAGTAGACCACTCTATTCGCACTATCAACAGAATAGGTTCTGCTAACAGTATACTACGCCTTCCATATCGCAAGCAACGGGTTCTACACAACGCTGGTGACTACTTTGAAGGACAGTAACAGGTGCAAACATGTAACTCTTTTGTATCAGTTGTGAATAAATAGTTGCCACTATTCCAACCTTCATATATGGACCTGGTGAGTTAGCTTGTGTACCTTGACAATACAGATAGCCACACTGTAGAGTACCTGTGAAGAGGCCATGCAAACATATAGTTCCTAAAGAGACGCAGCAGCCTTTTCAGTAGTTGCACGGAAATATGGTTTTGCAATTTGCCACTTTGTAAACAGCTGAAAGCAAGGGGAAACTACAGCTATTACATTTCCAGAGGAAATGGAGCTCTACTGTACAGTTTAATATTGATGGAATCCTCTTCGGTGAAGCATTCAGGAGGCAAAACAGTTCTCATTCAGATCTCCATGCAGGAACTACTTAAAGGACGTTGTCATCAAAAACATAAAACCAGGCATTCTATGGATTGGAGTGTGGAGCATTAGATACATTATCAGGTAGGTAGGTTAGAGAATTTGAAAAAGAGTTGAATATAGATATTATGGGATTGAATGACCTGTTGTTGCAGGAAAACATGCTTTCTGGACAATGAGTACAGAACTATCTACACAAAATCAAATCTTGGTAACACAGGAAATTATATATAATGAAGTCTAACATTACTGGCGAAGACAGAGCAACCATTTGGAACCTGAGTGTGTGCCCTGAGAATGTTATCTTACCTGCTGACTAAGGCAATGCTACTGTTATTCTCTCCTACAAGGACTACACCGATACGATGTAGAAACTGCTAAATGATGACTCCTACAGGAAGATCAACACTGATCCCACCAAGATGGTGGAGAACAAGACCGGTGCGCTTTTCAAGGAATCTATGTTACCAGAGTGGGTCATCAAGAAATTGTACCATAAGGAGCTGTACCACCAAGATTTTATGGACTCCCCAAGGTCCACAAGATGAGGTGCAGTTATGCCCCACAGTCAGCAACATCAGAATTGCTAAATATTTGCTGGAAAAGTACTTATGTGGATAAATCCCCACATCACACTCACAATTCTGTGGATTTTGTGAAATACCTTCAGGCTGAAGGGCTCAGATATCATGGTTAGCCTTGACATCATTTCATGAGTCACGAGAGTGTCTCTACAAGAGTCACTCAAACTCATTGGTCAGAAATTTGACAAGAAGACCACCAATTTTTCCAGGCATGTTCTAACATTTATGTATCTTCTATTTAATGGAGAATACTATGAGCAAACAGAGGTAGTCACAATGGGCAGCCCACTCTAGCCAGTGGTTGTGAATTTGTTTCTGCAGCACTTTGAGCAAGAGGTCCTGACGTCATCTAAATAGACACCCATCTGCTCTTTCCGTTATGGATATGACATGTTTGTCATCATGAAAGGGACAAACTCCTTGACTTCCTTGCACACCTGAACAACAAATTCACTATTGGGGCTTCTAACAACCCTACCACAACAAAAGGACAGCATTTAATAACGATTGTGGTGTTGCTCACGCTGCTAAATACTACATTATCGGGCAACAACAGTCATATTATGTGGCAGGTGTCATTAGAGCACAGTTAATAGTCATTTCACGTAATAATGAAAAAACTAGGCACTCATCTTTTTGAGTTCCCCACACTGGTCTCGTTGTATTATCATGGCTCAATCATTGAAAATCTAGGTGGTTATGATTCCAAGCCCAGATGCAAAGAGGCCTAGGTTTTATTCTGCTATATTCAAAAGTTTTGTAGATGTGCTTCAGAAATCATTCTTGAAGATTACACTTTTGCGGGACAATGGTGATATAAAAAAAAAGCAATCAGCACTCTGAATTTAAGTTACACTTCCTTTTAATTGCAATATCATGTAAACACAAAACATCACTTCACAATACAAAACATACTTGAAAACATCTTCCTCACATTTTATAAGCCAACTACAATATGCATCTTACCAACATGACGTTCAACACTTGACTTTCTCAAGGTCCGAATCTCTAACAACTCAACAACTAACTAACTATCGCTTACGCGCCCAAAAATCAGAGTTACAAGTATGTCAAAGATCATAGTGACAAAAGAAAGAATACACATAAGAATAATATCATTGCAATACAAACATATCGATGCATCAAAAGTGAAATCAAATCTGAATGTTGTCTCAGAAATATGTTAAGTAGTTAACAGAAATACAGTAGAATATTACTGGTATTTTTTTCTTTTATAAAAGAAATTATTCAGATAGTGAAGGGAGACGAAAATTTAATAGTAATGGGTGACTGGAATTCGAGTGTAGGAAAAGGGAGAGAAGGAAACATAGTAGGTGAATATGGATTGGGGCTAAGAAATGAAAGAGGAAGCCGCCTAGTAGAATTTTGCACAGAGCACAACTTAATCATAGCTAACACTTGGTTTAAGAATCATGAAAGAAGGTTGTATACATGGAAGAACCCTGGAGATACTAAAAGGTATCAGATAGATTATATAATGGTAAGACAGAGATTTAGGAATCAGGTTTTAAATTGTAGGACATTTCCAGGGGCAGATGTGGACTCTGACCACAATCTATTGGTTATGACCTGTAGATTAAAACTGAAGAAACTGCAAAAATGTGGGAAATTAAGGAGATGGGACCTGGATAAACTGAAAGAACCAGAGGTTGTACAGAATTTCAGGGAGAGCATAAGGGAACAGTTGACAGGAACAGGGGAAAGAAATACAGTAGAAGAAGAATGGGGAGCTCTGAGGGATGAAGTAGTGAAGGCAGCAGAGGATAAAGTAGGTAAAAAGACGAGGGCTGCTAGAAATCCTTGGGTAACAGAAGAAATATTGAATTTAACTGATGAAAGGAGAAAATATAAAAATGCAGTAAATGAAGCATGCAAAAAGGAATACAAACATTTCAAAAATGAGATCGACAGCAAGTGCAAAATGTCTAAGCAGGGATGGCTAGAGGACAAATGTAAGGATGTAGAAGCTTATCTCACTAGGGGTAAGATAGATACTGCCTACAAGAAAATTAAAGAGACCTTTGGAGAGAAGAGAACCACGTGTATGAATATCAAGAGCTCAGATGGCAACCCAGTTCTAAGCAAAGAAGGGAAGGGAGAAAGGTGGAAGGAGTATATAGAAGGTTTATACAAGGGCGATGTACTTGAGGACAATATTATGGAAATGGAAGAGGATGTAGATGAAGACGAAATGGAAGATATGATACTGCGGGAAGAGTTTGACAGAGCACTGAAAGACCTGAGCCGAAACAAGGCCCCCGGAGTAGACAACATTCCATTAGAACTACTGACGGCCTTGAGAGAGCCAGTCATGACAAAACTCTACCAGCTGGTGAGCAAGATGTATGAGACAGGCGAAATACCCTCAGACTTCAAGAAGAATATAATAATTCCAATCCCAAAGAAAGCAGGTGCTGACAGATGTGAAAATTACCGAACTATCAGTTTAATAAGTCACAGCTGCAAAATACTAACGCGAATTCTTTACAGATGAATGGAAAAACTGGTAGATGCGGACCTCGGGGAGGATCAGTTTGGATTCCGTAGAAATGTTGGAACACGTGAGGCAATACTGACCTTACGACTTATCTTAGAAGAAAGATTAAGAAAAGGCAAACCTATGTTTCTAGCATTTGTAGACTTAGAGAAAGCTTTTGACAATGTTGACTGGAATACTCTTTTTCAAATTCTAAAGGTGGCAGGGGTAAAACACAGGGAGCGAAAGGCTATTTACAATTTGTACAGAAACCAGATGGTGGTCATAAGAGTCGAGGGGCATGAAAGGGAAGCAGTGGTTGGGAAAGGAGTGAGACAGGGTTGTAGCCTCCCCCCGATGTTATTCAATCTGTATATTGAGCAAGCAGTAAAGGAAACAAAAGAAAAATTTGGAGTAGGTATTAAAATTCATGGAGAAGAAGTAAAAACTTTGAGGTTCACCGATGACATTGTAATTCTGTCGGAGACGGCAAAGGACTTGGAAGAGCAGTTGAATGGAATGGACAGTGTCTTGAAAGGAGGATATAAGATGAACATCAACAAAAGCAAAACGAGGATAATGGAATGTAGTCAAATTAAATCGGGTGATGCTGAGGGAATTTGATTAGGAAATGAGACACTTAAAGTAGTAAAGGAGTTTTGCTATTTAGGAAGTAAAATAACTGATGGTGGTCGAAGTAGAGAGGATATAAAATGTAGACTGGCAATGGCAAGGAAAGCGTTTCTGAAGAAGAGAAATTTGTTAACATCGAATATAGATTTATGTATCAGGAAGTCGTTTCTGAAAGTATATGTTTGGAGTGTGGCCATGTATGGAAGTGAAACATGGACGATAACTAGTTTGGACAAGAAGAGAATAGAAGCTTTCAAAATGTGGTGCTACAGAAGAATACTGAAGATAAGGTGGATAGATCACGTAACTAATGAGGAGGTATTGAATAGGATTGGGGAGAAGAGAAGTTTGTCGCACAACTTGACTAGAAGAAGGGATCAGTTGGTAGGACATGTTTTGAGGCATCAAGGGATCACAAATTTAGCATTGGAGGGCAGCGTGGAGGGTAAAAATCGTAGAGGGAGACCGAGAGATGAGTACACCAAGCAGATTCAGAAGGATGTAGGTTGCAGTAGGTACTGGGTGATGAAGCAGTTTGCACAGGATAGAGTAGCATGGAGAGCTGCATCAAACCAGTCTCAGGACTGAAGACGACAACAACAATAACAACAACAACATTACTGGTATTGAGAGGTTCAGGTGAGGTACCATAATGGTTACATAATTCAAGTATCATTACAGGCTGAAGAAGAAGGAAGACTACCATTCCTTGATGTCATGGTCAAGAGAAGAGCAAATGGCACCTTGGGCCACAACGTGTATCAGAAGAAAACACACACTGACCTGTATTTGGATGCAGATAGCTGCCACTATTCTGCACAGAGGAATGGGGTTAAAAAAACACCAGTATCGAGGGTGAGTACCTCCTCAGATGCATACAGTCTGCCCCAGGAACTAGAATACCTCAGATCTGGTTTTCTTTTTTTAAAAAAAAAAAAAAAAGACAGGTACTCAGAGTTTCACCACTACAGTAGAACATGTGGAGATGGAAGAAATCATGAAGGAAGAGGTAGTCGTGGCCTTCATACCATACATCGGTGGGCTATTGGAAAAAGTCAGGCACATATTGAAAAAGGACCATGTAAGAACTGTCTTTTACCCACCCGATAAACTACAGGCATTATTGGGGAGTGTTAAAGATGAACTCGGTTTGCAGAAGGCTAATATATATATGGTTCCATGCCAATGTGGCAAGACATATATTGGACAAACAGTGTGTACCATCCAAGATTGATGCTGAGAACACCAGCAGCATATTTGACTAATGTACTCCTACAAGTTGGTAGTCAGAAGGGACTGCTTATCAGAGAATCACTCAAGGAATACAAACATACCAGGATTTTGATGCAGACTTCCAAATACTGGGACAGTGTCATTGTAGAAGCCATGAAGATGTTATCAATTGGGACTGCAGCTATAATCCCAGCAAGCTTTGGGAACCAGCACTGGGTTTAATTAAGAAGATGCCCAGCAAAGCCAATATAGCACCCAAGGCGGACAGAGCAACTATATCATTGCTACCAGAGATGACGATGCAAGCGTTTTCATGATGCTGACACATGCCCTCTGGCACGGACCACAGAGGGGACGGATTGCAGTGGGATGGGACATAAGTCAGCCATGCATCCTCAGGAGCTAACTTCTTCAACACACCTGATGATGGCGACATGTCTGATCACCTAAATATTGTGCCCATTGGACAGCAGTGGACTGTTTGATCAACAAATACCCTGTGAGAAACTGAAGAGTCACAACTAACTAATCTGGTGCAAAAAATATGTGACACAGTGGAAATACCTTCATGCTATAAAAAGACTGTAATAGAGACAACGAAGGCGAAGCTGAGTGGTAAGAATTTTATCATATCATGGGTTTAGTAAGCCACAGTTGCAAAATTCTAATATACATTATTTACAAAAGAATGGAAAGAGTGGTAAAAGCTGACCTCCAGGAAGAGTTGGGCTCTTAAGGACATGTAACAACACATGAGGCAATACTAGCACTATGACTTATCCTTGAAAACACATTAAATAAAGGTAAACCTATATTTATAAAATGGGAGAAAACTTTCAACAATGTTGATTGGAATACAGACCTTGAAATTCTGGAGGTATCAGGGACAAAGTACAGGGAGCACAAGTGTGTATCCTGGAGTAGGGCAATGGAAAGCACAGGTGGCGGGGTGGGGGAGGGGGGGGGGGGAGGAGGGAGAAGGGGACCAACTCATCTTCATCATGCAGCAAATGATATAATATTTTTCAGATTTTGTAACACTAGCCACTAGTCAACATGCATTATATCTGTTTTCTTTCTTCAAATTAATACTGAATTAATACATCTATCTATTTGGTGAGGTAGCGTGTGACTGCTGTTCTGGAAGATATGTTTTCTGGAGAAAAAGGGGGGGGGGGCATAGGAACAGGCAGCTGTTCTCTCTTGCCCCTCACTAGATATGACCTTGTTATCTACGAATTTGATAAAGCAGTAAAGGAAGTCAAGGAGAAATTTGGAAAGGGAATTTAAGTTCACAAAGGAGAAATAAAAACTTAAAGGTTCGGTGAGAGAAATGTTATTCTGCCAATTAAAATGAAGGAATGGACAATGTCTCAAAAAGTGATCATAGGACGAACAGCAAGAAAAATTAAACAAGGGTAATGGAGTGTAGTCAAATTAATTAGCCAATGGTGAGGGAATTTGTTTTTGGATTTCGTTTTTGGCTCTTGGAAGCTCAAAAAACTATACCGCACTGGAAGTGCCCAAATACTAGTATACGAACTAGAAGTATGTAGGCTATAAATGGCAGCTCTCCAAGAAGTAAAACGGCAAGGAACAGGGACACTGAAGAGAGGAGACGGAACAATAATGTACAGAGATTGCAGTCAACATCATGAATTTGGAACCAGATTTTACATTCATAAATTAACAAATGACTGAATAAAGGAACTCAAACATGTTAATAACTCAATATCATACATCACAATTCAGACTCAGTGGTTATATGGTGCATTTCTAAATGGACATGAACCAACAGAAGATAAGGATGATGAAATGAAAGAAGAAATCTACAGTCAACTGGAACACACATACAACTAAATACACAGACATAATCTAAAAGCTGTATTACGAAATTTTAATGGCAAAGTAGGAAAGGACAATATTTACAAACCACCATGGACAACTTCAGCTTACACAAAGAAAATTCAGATACGTTTAAGTTAAGCTACACTGACATCTAACCACTTTGTAGTGAGTTCATCTTACAAACTTTGCAATGACAAATGCTCTCACATTAAGCAGCACAAAATTTCAGTACAAACACATTAATTTGGGGACACAGATATCATCAGGTGGACATGTACTGAAGCAAATTGACCATGAAGCTATCCAAAAGAGAATACCAAACAGTATTACAGACATCAGAACCTCCAGGGTTCAGAGTGTGACACAGACCATATGTTAACAATATATATATATATATATATATATATATATATATAATAAAAAAAAAAAAAAAAAAAAAACACCTCAAAATGAAAACAGAAATAGAGTGGAAATTACTATATACAACATAGAAAATATGGAAGAATAAAATACACAAGAAACGTTAACAAAAGGAATGGGAAGTAACTTACCAAAGACTAGACTGGCTAATAGGAATGAACGAGATGTCAAAAGCAGATAGATACACCTGAAGAATAGTATTCATGAAGTTACTTGCAAAGCTATAGAAAAAAAATATTGTAACAAAATCTGGTTTAACATAAAATGCCAAGAAAAAGTGTTGGGTAATAGAAATGCAAGGAAAGTGTCGATACAAGAAAGGAACAATATGACCCTGAAAGAAACATATTATAAAATCAGCCAGGAAACACAACGAACCCTAAGACAAGAGAAAAGGGAATACTACAACAATATGATAGGAGAAACAGTTTTCTGGTGTGATGACAAGTGCCGGCACGAAGATCAAGAATGATCTGTGAGATGGCATTAGCCAATAGTATGCTGGCTAGGACGACACCATGACTGTAGCGGCATCTATACAAAGAGAATATTAGCACCGCACCACCTAGCCGCTGCCGGACTGGAAGACCAGCCATCATACTAGCTCTACAGCACTGACTTGTGAACTGTTTTGTTTTGCTTGTATTGAAATTGTATGTACCAAAGAACATTGATTATTTGCATGCAACATACCTCTGTGGATATGTGAAGTTAAGTATTGTCAGTTTAACTTATTGTAATAAACTCCATTAATGTGACTTTCTTGAATTGTTGTCTGTCAATCTGAGAAGGTGGCTTCCTAGGCACCCTCTATTGGAGGAGTGGGCAGGATACTGCACAGAGGGTGATTTCAAGCATCACACAGTAAGCCAATGTATCATTTAAAAATCTTTTCGTAAATTTACTGAAAGAGAACAGTTTATTAAGATTATATGGGAAAATACTGACCAAAAAAAGTGAAATACAAAAAGATGGAAGGCATACTTTTTGCAAATACTCTACTGTGATGATCTACAGTCATGCTTTAACTTGAAGCACCTGATACAGTTGATGTACAAGTCACCACCCCATCATTAAATTAAAGACTAAAACAGCTTGTGGTGAAGACCAGATATATGCTGAGATATTAAAGAATGAAGGATCACGACTGGAATTAGAACTAAAGTCTATAGTAGGAATAATTTGGAAGACAGAAACCGTACCTTACTGGAAAAACACAATTACATGCCCTATGTTTGTGTTATAAGTGCACAGGAATTGCTTTATTGGATATCACTTATAAAATCCTTGTGATATGCCTATTAAACAGACTGATCTCAATAACTGAAGAACTAATTGGTGACTACCAATGTGGTTTTCACAGAAATATAGCCACATTAGGTCATTTATTCACTCTAAGGCAAATAACAGAGAAGGTGTGGGAATTCAATGTACACGCCCACATATTGTTTCTATATTTCAAAAAGGCATATCTAGTATCCACTGACAGACACTCCTAAATACAATGAGGGAATCTGAAATACCATAAAAGCTGATCAGATTAGTTACAATGTGTATAAAGGAAACTTTAGGTTGCATAAAGACACTTGTAGGAGGAACTGAAAATTTTAGGGTGTTCACTGGACTTTATTTATTTATTTAGTGTATGGCATTTAAGTGCATTTCAATACTGGATCACGTTATTCTACATTACATATATTCAAGGACAAACATCTAGTCGTAGTATGTATTCAATGGATTTTTGGGATGGCACGAGGAATTCTTCAAAGTCCCCACTGAACGCTCTACCACTGCATTCTTCTCTAATGTGTTGGATAGTCTGCTTAGGTGCGTCACAGTCACATACTGGCAAAGATAGCACTCCCCATTTGAAGAGTGAGTCAGCACATCTTCCATACCCAGTTCTTAGTAGGTTCAGAGTTGACCCAATCTTGTGGAGCTGATCAAATCCAGGAACTGCCTCAGTAATACAAGGCATTAGGTGGCAAGCTGTTGGAGCATCTGGAGCCATTCCCTTCTCAAAGAATTGATGTCAGACCCAGTGAGGCTGTTGAGAGCAAAAGGAGGATGTCTTGAACAAAGCCTCTTGATACTCAGATCAGGTATATCGATAAGTACCGATAGCTCAGGGTTTGCTTCAATCTTGTTGTATTCCCTCACCAAGGCTGCTTCTCGTCGTATTTTTGGGGGTTGTATATGACTCAGAACACGTAGCCGTATGTGAAGGTGTAGACTTAATTGTTCCTGAAATAATGTGCATGGTGTTGTTAAGTTTGACATCGATTTTGTTCACATGACTACTGTTTAGCCATGCTGGACTGAAACAAGGGGACACCATTTCACCTACTGTATTTAATCTTGTCTTGCGAAGATCAATAGATAATTTAGTACACCCTATCCCCAATGGGGGTGTACGTTATTAGACTTGCCTACAAAGATGATACAGCATTAGTACATAGTTCCAAAACAGAATTAATCAGAATAATGCAAAATTATTGAAAAATCACTGAGATAATAGGATTACGTGTTAATGAAGGTAAGACAGAATATCCAGTCATAAGTAATAAAATCCAAAGCGACCCTCATTTGGCTGTAAAGACTTTGAAGACAGTTGACCAGTTAACAGATCGAAAAACACTTTTCAGTTTCAGTAAAATCTTAAAAGATCACTCAGTACTAACGTCAAAATCCACTTATTTGACTATTATACTGGTAACATTATCAGGATGTGAAGCATTAATGTTTGGAAAGGAAGATGAAGAAAAACTGTTATATTCAAAATTAAAAAAAAAAACACGATACATTTGTGGACTGGAGTAGGATGAAAATAACATGGAATGGAATAATAAGAAAAAAATAAAAAATTAAGAGAGCTGTACAAACACCATAACATTGCTTAAGTGCTAGAGAAGAAAGATTGAACTGGGCCGGACATATAGCAATAATGATGGAAAGTAGACTAGCTCAAACAGCATTTGATACGACAACAGATGGAAAAAGAGGAATACCGAGAATTAGGTGCAGAGATAATATCCGGGAGGACACAGCTGGGATGAACATCAACATGAGTGGACAAACAATGCAGTCAACAAAAAGTAATGGAAGAGGCTCATACAGCAGGTGTATGGTTGATAAGGTTCGCGCCATATGTTAAGTACATGTCATTTTTGTATTCTTAAGAAAGTTAAACATAGGCACTTCATTGTGATCTTCTTCAGTAAAACTGTTTTAAAAGACATAATTTAGTATTTTGGCTTTCATTATATCAGTTTTGTTTAGGTGTTATCATGGTTGACTACCATTTGGACAGACAATTTTGTTCCATTATCTGATTTTATATAGATTCAAACCATTTTAGCATTTTTGTGGCAGTACAGTATATAAGATCTTGATTCTGTGTTCACTCAATGATTCTTGCATAGCTGTCCTGTTTCTCTGATCTTTTCAGTGTCTGTGTTCTCTCTCCATCAGATAGTCTTGTGTGTTACTGATACTCCCAGAGACATGGGAAATCACAATGGACTTGCAGAAAAACTCAAACATTACTTTTTCATAATAAATGGTTTTTAAAATGTGGTGTCCCTCCAGCTATAATATGATATTTTCCTCCTCTCTTTCTAGTAAAAACAGGCATGAGACTAAATATACCAACAAAGGTGGAATGCATTTTATTCTAAAAAAACTTACTGTTTCTGTAATGACTCAGCAAGCAGAACATTCTGAATTCATTAGAAGTGTATTCCTTCAAGAAATCAGAAATAGAAATAGTATTTTTCAATGATTTTGACATTTTCCCACTTTCTTTCAGCTGTAAGTGACCTGCAAACAAAAATTTTATAATGGAGTGCAATATTTCGACTCTCTGGCAATGGAATGGCACACTATACCAACATATTTACAATAATGTCATATATTTCAGCTAATTGTATGTAACTGTTAAATTCTAAGCAGTTATGTAGAATGGATGAAATTAGGTGTTTAATGCCTCATTAACATCTTGGTCTTCAGAAAAATAGCACCATTTCAGCTACAGGTGTTTAGGATATTTCGATTTTTCAAAGGATCTGTATCAATGTTTGCTTGAGGTGATTCAAGAAAACTACAGATAAGATGGATGCTACAACAGGGTTCTGAAACCTGCTTTCTTGAATACGAGCCCAGTTATGTCACTCTGCTCAGTCAATACCCTGTAAGAGCAAACACTTACAACCTTGCTAGACATGAAAGTCAATCTGAGAATATAAATAAAATGAGCATTCCAAATAAAACATAATAATAATTGAAAACTCTATCTAATGATGCCAATAAATAAAGAAAGATGTTAAAATGTTTGGCAGTCTATCAAATTTGGAAAAAAAAATAACGTAGAAAACAATGTTTACTTACATTTAATAGTACAACTATTGGCATTTTAAGCAGAAACATAAATCACTGACGTCTCTGTAGTATGTTTACAATATATGTCTAGATAAATAAAATAAAATAAAAATAAGTCAATTCTTGATTTCCACTTTTATCCACTGGTTGACTTGTAATTTTGTCAGGTTTTCCATTCTGTTCTCGTACTATTAGGCACACCAGATTCATAACTTATTTGACATTAAATGGCCCCTATAAATTCCTTACTCTTTACAAACATCCGTCAGTGAGTGTGCTGCATCTTCTCTTGCCCTGATGACTGTAGCAGTGCAAAGTGACATGAACTGCATGAAACACAGCATTGGAGAGTGATCCATGACCCCACAATTGGCACCCACAACATATGGTGATTGACCGGAACTGGGCTCCAGGCAATATGTCATGCTTGACTGCATTCCAGCTTTGCTCAACAGGATTAGTTTTACATGTTCTGGGGTATCACAAAACCCATTTTAGGAGCAATGAAGTGATGTATTGCCTTGCTGAAGTTATAGGTTGCTAGTGGGATGCTGTGGGAGAACAAATGTATTTGTAAAATTGGGCAGTAGATTCCTGTACTGTGTGCCAGTAAGAGACATTGGCAAGACATATCAGGGCCTACATTTCATCCCTGTAAACACAAAACAACAGAAAGTAGTCAAGTAATCATATTTTAAATTCATATATGTATACAATCCAGACAATTAAAATATTTTTGAAAAAATATTTAAAAAGTTTTAAGTAACCACTAAGCATGTTTGGATGGACATCTTGGTTGCCACAGTGGTAATTTTATTTAGGGGCCACTACATAGAGTAATGGTTAAAGTGCAGACATCATCATCAGGCAACAGAATAACATAACTTTCATGTAACTTGAACAGTTTAAGCAGCACATGCAAGGAAAGTTCTCAGGAGACACAAATGTCATGTGATCCATATGTAATTGGTGTTCAGAGTGAAATCTCATGGCAATGATGGAAGCTGCAAACTACCATGCTGCCCAATCCGCCCTAAATCTGTGTACATATTAGTGAAAACTATGCAGTAGTTCCTGAGATTACCCTTCACATATTGACAGAAAAACATGACGGGGGACCTCAACTTATAAAATATATAGATGTATAGAGTTTGGTAACAATAGATTCATATGGCTCAGTGGCCTAGTGTAAGTCTTTCAATTAGATGACAGTTTATGTCTGTACTGAACAACACAGACTTGATCCATGAAGATGCATAGGCAGCACAAAAACAACAAACACCAAAAATGAAAATGACAATGTCACACAATCTCAACAATAGTGTTTCATAGCGAATGTAGAATCATTGCCGCTGCACTGAGAAACAAAGATCGGATTTGAATCTTTGCATGTTAATCTAATTTTTAGACATGTTTAAATCCGGAGGTATGCATAAAAAAATCATCTGAAATTGTGCTAAATGCATATTCTGAAAATTATTTAGAGCAATTAATTCATCCGCCCACTCGAATAGTAAACGGTTGTGAAAATAGACATGACCTCTTAGCAACAAATAATACTGAGCTAAGAACGAGCATCAAAACGGATTGGTGAACACATTGTTGTCACAGTGAGACTGAATACTGCAACTCCCAAATCCTCCAAAAATTAATGAAAAATATATCAAAACTTAATGAGAAATATATCTACTCAAAAAATCAGATAAAAATTTGCTCAGAGACTACTTCCACTCCTTCAAAATTAACAATGTAAGTGTAGACCAGGTATAGATTGAATCCAAAGAAATAATACTGAAAGCAACTGAGAGATTTATACCAAATAAATTAACAAATGACGGAGCTGATCCCTCATGGCACACAAAACAGATCAGAACACTGTTGCAGCTCAACAAAAGAAGCGCGCCAAATTCAAACGAACACTAAATCCCCTATACTGGCAATCTTTGACAGAATTGTGAGATGTTTATAACTGTTTGTGCATTGAAACTTTGTCTTGAGACCTGACGGAAAATTTAAAGAGATTCTTGTTGTATGCAAAGTATGCTAGTGGTAAAACACAATCAATGCCTTCTCTGTGCAATGGCAATGGAAATATTATTGATCACAGAGCTGCTGAAGCAGAGTTACTAAACACACCTTCCAAAATTCCTTCATGAAAGAAGACATAGTAAGTATTACAGAATTACAGACAAGAACAGCTGCCAACATGAGTAACTTAGAAGCTGAGTAGACATCTTCAGAGTAGTGAAGCAATTTAAATCACTTAATAAAAACAAGTCTTTTGGTTCACACTGTGTACTACTTAGGTTCCTTTCAGAGTGTGTTGATGCAATAGCTCCATGCTTAATCATATACAAAAGCTCCCTCGACAAAAGATCTGTACCCGAAGACTGAAAAGTTGTTACAGGCCTACATCATTATCATCAACATGCAGCAGGATTTTGGAGCATATGTTGTGTTTGAACATCACGAATAACCTCAAACAGAATGGTCTCTTGACATACAGTAAACACTGATTTAGAAAACATTGTTCTTATGAAACACAGCTAGCTCTTTACTCACACGAAGTGGTGTGTGCTATTGACAATGGATTTCAAATTGATTCTGTATTTCCAGAAAGCTTTTGACATTGTACCACATAAGCAGCTGGTAGTGCAATTGTTTGCTTATGGAATACTGTCTCAGTTATGTGACTGGATTCATAATTTCCAGTCAGAGAGGTCACAGTTTGTAGCAACTGACAGAAAGTCACCTAATAAAATTAAAGTGATTTCTGGTGTTCCCCGGGATAGTGTTATAGGCCCTCCACCCTTCCTTCTCTATATAAATGATGTAGAAGACATTTTGAACAGTCGGCTTAGGTTGTTTGCAGATGATGCTGTTGTTTACTGTCTAGTAAACTCATCAGAACATCTAAAGAAATAGCAATACGATTTAGAAAAGATATCTGTATGGTGCAAAAATTGGCAAGTGACCCTAAGTGTGATGTCATCCACTTAAGTGCAAAAACGAATCCGTTAAACTTCAGTTGCATGATAAATCAATTAAATCTAAAGGTCATAAATTTAACTAAATACCCAGGAATTACAATTACCAACAACTTAAATTGGAAAGAACACACAGAAAATGTTCTGGGAAAGAAGAACCAAAGGTTGTGTTTTTTTTGGCAAAACACTTAGAAGATGCATCAGATATACTAAAAAGACTGCCTACACTACATTTGTCTGTCCTCTTTTGGAGTACTGCTGTGTGGTCTGGGATCCTTACTAGTTATGATTAATGGAGTACTTTGAGAAAGTTCAAAGAACAGCAACACATCTTGTATTATTGCGAAATAGGGGAGAGAGTATTACTGACATGATACAGTATTTGGGGTGGAGATAATTAAAACAAAGGCATTTTTCGTTGTGGCGGGACTGTCTTATG
Organism: Schistocerca gregaria; assembly: GCF_023897955.1. Taxonomy (NCBI): domain Eukaryota; kingdom Metazoa; phylum Arthropoda; class Insecta; order Orthoptera; family Acrididae; genus Schistocerca; species Schistocerca gregaria. Next base: position 728,868,038 of record NC_064931.1, read on the forward strand.
AAATTTCAAACACCGACTTTTTCCTCCAAATGTGAAAATATTTTGTTGACACCAACCTACGTCGGGAGAAACTATCATCATAATAAAATAAGGGAAATCAGAGCTTACCCAGAAAGATAGAGGTGTTCATTTTTTCTGCACGCTGTTCAAAAGAGGAAAAATAGAGAATTATTGTGAAGGTGGTTGGATGAATCCTCTGCCACACTCTTAACTGTCATTTTCAGAGTATCGATGTAGAAGTAGATGCTCTTGATGGCAATAGTGTCCATTTCACAAAGGCAGTTGACTTCAATTCATCATGGCCCAACCAATTTGCATCAAATATTTATAAATTATAAATACAAACCTACCTAGTAAGCAAGTTCAACTATTATACAATACGATATGATATTGCAGTGACTGTGTTACTCCAAATTACAATGCAATGTTCATCTAAACATGCATGTGCGTCCAAAGGAACAGGCACTTCGATGACTACAGCCATTGTTAAATACGTTAAATGTATTTGCAACTGCAAATATGGACAACTGTCAGCTGTAGAATGGAATGACGACAATGAAAATTTATGCTGGACCGGGACTCGAACCCAAATACTCCGATTATTGCAAGTGGTCACCTTACCATTTAGCTATTTGTGCACAGCTTGCAGCCAGATCCAAATTTCCAAATGTCATCAACCATGTGTCTACAGCCTGTACTTGTACATCCATTATGCATATTCCTGTACAGGTGAGACATTTTACTTGAAATAAGCTTGCATGTGGTTGGCAGATACATACAATATTGCACTGTTTGTCCTTCCATTCTACAGCTGATGGTTGTCCATATTTGCAACTGCGAATACATTCAACATATTTTGTAATGGCTGTAGTCTCCACAGTGTCTGTTCCTTTGGAGCATGGATGCATGTCCAAATGAACATTACATCGTAATTTGGAGTAAGACAGACACTGCAATAGCGTATTTATCTGCCGACACCATGCAAGCGACTTTCAGGTAAAATGTCTCAGCTATATGGGAATATAAATAATGGATGTATGAGTACAGGTTGCAGGCACAAGGTTGACAACATATGATAGTTTGGGTCTGGCTGTGAGTCAAGCATGTATAGCCTAACGGTAAAGTGATTGCTCGAGATATGTGGCAAATGTGGATTCAAGTTCCAGTCTGGCACAAATTTTCATTGTTGTCATTCCACTCTACACACAGAGCAGGTTGGCACAGCGGTTAGCATACTGGACTCATATTCAGGAGGACAATAGTCGTTCAAACCCACTTCCAGCCATCCTGATTTAGGTTTTTCATGATTTCCCTAAATTTCTTCAGTCAGATGCCAGGATTGTTCCTTTGAAAGGGCATGGCCGACTTCCTTACTCATCCTTCCCTAATCCAATGGGATCGATGATCTTGCTGTTTGGTATCCTCTCCCAAATCAACCAACCAACTATTGTCCATATTCATAACTGTGAACACATTTAATGTAAGCCAACTATTAGTGAAAACAGCATCAAAATCCCTGCAATACTTCTTGAGATTAGGCTGAACACACAGACAGAAGTGAGCAGAGGACTTCAATTTATGTATGTGGAGAAGATTTACATTGCCACAGAACCCTTAAAAATAAAATAAAAATAAATAAAATAAAATAAAAAGATCCTGCTAAGTGCCTCAGCCTACAAGTACAGAAAGATATACACTAAAACAATTTTTTCTAGAAACTATTCTTTGTTATTTCAAATGGATGAATTATATGTGCTGGACAGTTATGAAAATTTGAATTAATTACTATTACCAGGCATTCTTGGATACATTACAAGTTTGGTAAGCAACGGAAATCTTACCTGAATGAAGCCAGTAATTTGTCCATTGAGGGATACTATGATGTGCACAACACTGAGCTTCTTCATTTTCGTGATGCGGAAAAAGTAAATCAACACCTCCAGAATGGATGTCAATACTTTCTCCCAGGAGTGCACTAAAAGTAGACATCATTTCATAGAAAATTTTTATCGTGATTTCAATGAATTCACCTGCCATAAAAGCCAAAGATGAATCATGTCACTCAGGTTGATTAAAAATATTGATACATCACAACAAAGCTGACACATTTTAAGAACAAAATATTTCAGCATTAGAAGAAAAGTGGATACATAAAATTTAGGTGTTACATGAGTTGCTACTTTTTTTATTCTTAAACTATTTCTGTACTTTAAGTATGATATACAAATAGCTCTTACCATAAAATCAATTAAATGGAAAAGTAGACAGTCATTTTTACAATACAACAATACCACACATAAAAGAGAAAGTGAAAAGAAAATCTTTATCTCTGGAAATTCAAGGGCGGAATATAATATTGATATGAGGAGGGATCAAGAGGTGATGAAAAGTGGACAGGCATGTACAAAGAATGATAAATTGCTTGGTTCTGCCCATCAGTTTTGAAGAAGCTAAGTAAGCAATTTATTGTCATTTCTATATGCCTGTCCACTGTTCACTGCCTGTTCTCGTTAACTGATTAACTTAGGAATGTGGAACAAGTAAAGGTATATATTCAGGCCATTCCATGAAAAGCGAATTGTTACATATGTAACACCTCCTATTCCTTTGTTTATTGAAAAATCTACACAGCTTGCACTGTCAAACTTTCACTGTTCATTTTTATATTTAGGTCTATCTGCTTTTTTAAATACTTTCATGTCAATTGTATAAATGTTTTGATTGTAACCATGGCATGACCCATTAACAACAGACAGACAAATCAGAGAAACTTAATCTTTAGCTGTATTAAGAACATACTGTCACTACATTGTTTAATGCTACTCATGCTTATGACAGCTAAATTTAACCAAGTAAATTAAAAAGTAAGTTGTTTCAATAATGCTGCTGTTTCCTCATTTATATCAAATAGCTGCTGCTTTAGCTTGATATTTAGTCAACTACATTGCTATTTTTCAAAGAAAATAGTTACCTACACCTGAAATAGAAACCCATGTTTACAGTCCTTTGTTATTTGTCACGCATCTTTACAACAAACACTGCTGCTTGCCATGTAGCTAAAAGAACAATTCAATACTTGAATCTAGATATTAAGATAATATGTAGAAAGAGTGGATGAAGATGTATGTTTTTAACTTTCTTTTGAACTGCTTTGGATTCTCAATTTCTTGCTTTAAGTTGCATAGGAACATGGTTGGTTGGTTGATTTGGGGGAGGGAACCAAACAGAGGGGACATCGGTCCGATGGGAGCATGTTAAACACCTTCAATCCATATTACACAACTCCGCTCTGAACCCTATGCGAAGAGGCAAAATCTACATAGATTTGATTTTAAGTCTCGTATTAAGATTGTGTAGACTTAACAAAATAAGGTTATTGCTTACTATTGCTGATTAAATACTTCATTTACTTTAGGTGGAGTAACCCAGATGATAATTCCATACGACATCAGTGAGCAAAAATGTGCAAAATAAGCCAACACTGTTGTCTTTAGGTCAGTATAATGAGAGAGATACTTCTAAGGGCAAAACCTGAATGAATTGTACACAAAGTGTTTCATTTTGTGTATAAGCATTAATGTTTATTTCAGATGGTAGCAAATCTTTTTGCTCATTTGAAATTGCATAATATGAGTCTTTGTAAGATTAAGCCGAAGTTTTGGCTGTGAACCACTTGAAGACCTGTTGAGCTATCAACAGATCTGTGCCTGTTAAGATTAAGTCTGGGCCAATAATGAGTATTCTTGTGTTATCACCAAACACTAAAGTTTTTGAACCATACTAAAGTCACTGGAAGATAATTTGTGTAGGTTAAAACTGAGAATGAGCCCAGTACCAAGTCTGGTGAGATAACATGTTACGTTCCCCCTACTGTGATGTTAGTTTCATGCCAGTGACACAGTCTGTCCTCTGCTTTCTGTTATGAAGGTAAGATTTAAGCCAAATCAAGTGGCAGTTAACAAGCTTTGCTCAGATAAATGAGTCAGTACTCTGTCATAGGTAAGTTTCTCAAATAGTTTGGAAATAGCAAGGCACCCATTATGCCTGATTAGTGAAAATTCTGCGTTCGAATGTGAGAAAGTGTTTTAAATGTTTGTGTAGCATGTATCTGAGGCGGAACAAGGGAACCAGCCAGGTATACACTTCTAGTGGGATGTGGGAAACAGCCTAAAAACCACATCCAGGCTGATTGGCACACCATTCCCCATCATTAATCCTCCAGGTGGATTCAATCCAGGGCCAGTGTACCCCCCTGTCCCAGAAGCAGTCATGTTAGCATGTGCAGCTAACAGGGCAGATATATTTCATGCATATTTGTTTTCTTATCAGGCAGAGTTCTGTGTAGTAAACTGAACTGCTGTTTGCATCATGGCACACATTTGTTTTTGTGTTTCAAGAGCCACTTATAGTTGTTAGATTCCCCAGCTGAGTGACAGATCCCCTAGCAGCAGCAACAGCAGAGCATTATAGTACTGTGAGTTGTCACAGCTTCTCATAAAAAGCGATTTACTTTACATTTTGTCAGGGCCTCATGAACATGCAGAAAGGGCTTCAGTTTTAAAGGGCGCATGATGAACACAGGAAGAGGGCAGACATAGGAAAAATCAATATTGTAGTTGTAAACTGTCGTGGCTGTGTTGGAAAAGAGCCAGAGGTCGAAGCACTAGTAGAAAGCACTGAATCTCAAATCATTATAGGTACAGAAAGCGGGCTAAATCCAGATATACATGTTCAGCTGAAAATTTTACAAAGAACCTAACTATGTTCAGAATGGATAGGTTAAATACAGTTGGTGGTGGAGGGTTTATTGCTATCAGTAGTAGCTTACCTTACAGTGAAACTGAAGTAGATAGTTAATGCAAGTTAGTATGGATAGAGTTTATATTCGACAACTGGAATAAATTAATAATTGGTTCCTTTTACCAGCCCCTGTGCTCAACAGTTCCAAGAAAACTTGAGTGTCATTTCAAATACATACCCCACTCATACAATCATAGTTGGCAGTGACTTCAGTCTACCAATATGTTGGCAAAAAAACATGTCTAAAGTCATGGTAGGCAAAAAATGTCATCCAAAATCATACTGAATGTCTTCTCAGAAAATTATCTTGGACAACTAGTTCGGGAGCCCACTCAAACTGTAAATGGTTGTGAAAACATATGACCAAAAACTAACACAAAATACATATATTCAAAAAAGCAGATAACAGTTCGCTTGTCACCTTCCCAGGAGGCAGCCTCCACTCTTTCCAATCTGTGTAGGTAGGCATAGACCAGATGTGGTTTAAATTCAAAGAAATGGCATCGACAGCAATTGAAGAGGTATACCAAATAAATTAATAAGAAATGGCACTGATCTCCCATGGTACACAATACAGGTCAGAACACTACAGCAGAAGTAGCAAAAAAGTACATCCAATTTAAAAGAAAGCAAAATTCCCAAGATTGATGAAGTTTTTCTGAAGCTTCAAATTTAGTGTGAACTACAATGCACAATGCTTTTAATAGGTTCCACAATGAAACCCTGTCTCAAAATCTGGCAGAAAACCCAAAGAGATTTTGGTCAATTGTTGAGTACAGCAGTGGCAACATGCAATCAATACCTTCACTGCATGATAACAGCACCAATAAAGTAGTGTCACTAAACACGGTTTTCCAAAATTCCCTCAAAAATGAGCATTAAGTAACTATTCCAGAATTCAAATCAAGAACAATTGCTAACATGAGTAACTTAGAAGTAGATATCCTCGGTATCGGAAAACCAGCTTAAAATGCTTAAGACTGGCAAGGCTTCTGGTCGAGACTGTACACCAGTCAGGTTCCTTTCAGAGTATGCTGATATAATAGCTCCATACTCACCCATACACTCGTAGAAAGATCTGTTCCTAGAGACTGGAAAGCTGCACAAGTCACACCAATACCCAAGAGAGGAAAGAGGAGGAATCTCCTGTATTACAGACCCATATCACTAATGTTAATTTGCAGTATGATTTGGAACATAGACTGTGCTTGAACATTATGAATCACCTTGAAGAGAATAGTCCGCCCCTGGTAGCTGAGTGGTCAGTGCGACAGACTGTCATACCCAGCAGCCTGGGTTCGATTCCCGGCTGAGTCGAAGATTTTCTCTGCTTAGGGAATGAGTGTTTTGTTGTCTTTATCATCATTATTTCATCCCCATCTACCTGCAAGTTGTCGAAGTGGCATCAACTCGAAAGACTTGCACCAGGCGAACGGTCTACCCGAACTGGAGGCCATAGCCACATGGCATTTCCATTTTACCTTGAAGAGAATGATTTATTGACAAATAGCCAACACAGATTCAGAAAATATTGTTCCTGTGAATCACAAATAGGTCTTTATTCTTATAAAGTAATGAGAGCTATTGACAGGGGACATCAAACTGAATACATATTTTTAGATTTCTAGAAGGCTTCTGACACCGTTCCTCACAAGCAACTTCTAATTAAATTACGTGCGATGGAGTGCCATCTAAGCTGTGTGACCGGATGCACGGTTTCCTTTCCAAAAGGTCACACTTCTTAATAACAGACAGAAAGTCATCGAGTGAAACAGAAGTAATATATGGCGTTCCCCAAGGAAGTGTTATAGGTCCTTTGTTGTTACTTATCTACATAAATGATTTAGGGGACAATATGAGCAATCCTCTTAATATTGTTTGCAGATGATGCTGTCATTTACAGTCATGTAATGTCATCAGATGATCAAAAAGAATTGCAAAATGATTTAGACAAGATATCAGTACAGGTGCAAAAAGTGGCAATTGATTCTAAATTATGACTGGCATGAAGTCATCCATATGAGCAGTAAAAAGAATCTGCTAAGTTTCAGTTGCATGATAAATCACACAGATCTAAAGGCAATAAACTCAACCAAATACTTAAGGATTACAGTTGCGAATAACTTAAACTGGAATGATCACACGGATAATGATGTGGGGAAAGCAAACCAAAGACTGTGATTTATTGGCTGACAACATCAAAAATGTAATAATTTTACAAAAGAGACTGCTTACACTATGCTTGTCTGTTCACTTCTGGAGTACTGTGTGTAGTGTGGGATCTACTTCAGATAGGATTGATGGAGGACTTTGAAAAAGTTCACAGAAGGGCAGCTCATTTTGTATTATCATAAAATAGGAGACAGAGTGCCACAGATATGATACATGAATTGGGGTGGCGGCCATTACAACAAAGGCATTTTTCACTGCATGACTTTCTGGTGAAATTTCAATCACTAACTTTCTCCCCAGAGTGTGAATATATTTTGTTGGTGTTCACCTACATAGGGAGAAATGATCATTATAATAAAATAAGAGAGATCAGAGCTTGCACAGAAAGATTTAAGAGTTCATTTTTCTTGTGCACCGGTGAACTGGAAGATGAGAAATGAGGTCTGTAATTAAGGTGAACGAACAGACCAGCTACTGAACCAGCTGATGAACTGGAAGAATAACCCTGAGGCAGACTCCAGAAGCATCGGAGCCAAATGCAGGATTTACCAGACTGTGACCAGCCAGTGATATCCCACCAAACTCACCACATCATTCCTTATGCATAACTAATTACATTCTCACATATAACTAATGCTCCTTTGTAGGGAAGGTATACATAAATCTGTGGCATGGCCATGGAAATCTGCATGGCAATCTCCTATGCCAATCTGTTTACGAGCCATCTAGAGGAAACCTTCGTAGCCTTGTTCAGGTTTACTGATGATATCTTCATGATCTGGACCCAAAACCAAGACACCCAATCCTCATTCCTACACAGCATCTACCACTACTCTTCCTTTTGCTTGTCCTGGTTCTCCTCAAACAGAAGTGTATAGGTCCACTTGCTGGACACTGGCCTCTACCACTCTGATGCTTCCATCCATACCTCTGTCCCCATCAAGCCCAGTAAACATCAACAGTATCTGCATATTGATAGCTGCCAAACCTTACACACCAAAAATTCCCTTTTGTACAGTCTGAACAGTGTGAACAGCACATCTGCCATGATGAAAATTCCCTTACCCAGTATGATGAAGGTCTCACTAGACAGACAATATCCTCAAAAGCTAGTCCATAAATAGATTTTCTGCACCCTATGATCACACAACTCTAACCCTCCAACCACACCTAAGGACCAGCTACTACGTAGCGCCCTTCTCATCACTCAATATCACCCCAGACTGGGACAACTGAATCATGTCTTTCATCAGGGTTTTGGCTGTCTATCATTGTGCCCGGAAATGAAGGACATCCTTGCCACAATCCTTCTTGTCCCTTCTAAAGTGGTATTCTGCTATCTACCCAACCTATACAATATCCTGGTCCATTTCTATGCCACACCCACTCCCAGTCCCTTGTCACATTGGTCATACCACTGTGGAAGACCTACATGCAAGGCCTGCCTGATTCACCCACCCAGCACATTTAACTCCAGTCCTATCATAGGCTCGTCTTATCCCACTAAGGGCAGGACCCATTGTGAAGCCAGCTAAGTCATGCTGGTGCTCTGCTACAATTCCTGCACAGCGTTTTGAGTGGACGTGACCACCAGTCAATTACCCAAGTGAGAAAATGATCACTCATCAGCTGTGCCTAAGAACAGAGTTAACCAACCAGTAATGGAACACATTGCTGAGCACAATATGCTGTATTCCAGCTGCTGCTTCACAACCTGTGCCACCCGTATTCTTCCCCACAGTGGCAGTTTTTGTAAACAATAACTTGCAACACATCTTTCATTTCCATAATAACCTGGCCTCAATCACGGATGACTCTCAGCACCCACACCTTCTTCCCCACAGAACAAGCAAACATTTACTCATTTCCTATAAACCATGAAGAACATAGGATGTAATCTTCTTAGAGAATGAGTAACACATGTTACAGTAAGTAAACCATTATTTTAAAAATCTGATTTGGATGAGTAGGAAATTGTTGAAAAACTGCTCCAAAATGACACTGTGACTCAGAGCACAAGACAAGAAGATTTCATCAGTGAAATCCACATACACTGCATTCTCACATGGTTTCAGAGGTTTCTTTTCTGCACAGGACTGAACTTGTGGGACTGGTATAGCTCCAAAGTACACTATTTAAAGTGGCACTGATTCAGTTTGGGGAGAAGACTCACGAAAACAAATCATAGTCTGTCCCCCATTTGTATGTCAAATGCAGAGGCATGTGGAAAGTGCTGTTTGACTTAATTACAACTTGTGCCAAGAACAAGGTGGTCTACAAGACTGGTAATTCAGGCTCACTGATCTCTATGCTGGCAGCGAACATGGCCAACAAAAGGGTGATAAAGAGCGCTGTGGCCGCCCATATCGTCGACGCGCCACCAACGTGTGAGAAGATGCCTTCCCCCGGAAGAATGAAGATGACTAAGGCATTTCTGAGGTGGCTATCTAGATGCTGCAATGAGGCGGTGCTCCAAGAAGGGCTGCTGCATGCCAGTCTCGATAAAACGGCCGCAAGGTTGCATAACTGGACGAACAGGAGGAGACGGCTACTCTATGCCGTGACCGTGCAAACGGCCGATGGTGAGGGTGACAGCTTCCTGTTGCAGAACCTGTTGGACTTCCTTGTTATGGTAGAAGCTCTCCTGTCTGGCATGGACCCTCAGCCCAAGTGCTTCAAGTGTCAGCGCGAGAGCAACGTCACCAAGTAGTGCCGCAACACAGCGCAGTGCGTCAAGTGATCTGGCGAGCATGACAGCTGCACCTACAAGTGCAGCAGAGAAGTTCTGTTGACTTGCACCTGGTGTGGTGGATTACAAGTCACCAGCTGGCACAGCTGGTAGGCTTTTTCAAGCCACAACCATGTCGAAGGCAGTGAGGTGGCTGCGGCAATGCAGCAGAAAAGAAGGAGGCAACGATGACGGCACTGACGATGGGCACAAACCGGCCCGGCACAGCTGAGGGACAGTGCAGAAGCAGATCCCCCTGCCAACCGCGGGGATGACCGCCAAGGTGGACAGTTGACATGTTGTTCACACCCCTGAGAAGAGCAGCAGCATCAACTTCCGCACTGCCATGGAGGAAGCCACAGCGGCCCTCATGGCAGCAGAGAGAGCTACCTCTGTAGAGAACGAGGAGACCTTGAGGTGACTGTGTACAGTGTTTGACCAATGCCTAAGTTCAGCAACAGGTATGCCAACCCCGATGACCACTCCTGCACCTATGTAGAATACCGCCTGCAAGCAAAAGATTCCTAGTGTGTCTGTCCCTGTGACCATGCCAGCAGTGTTGCAGGAGAACAGTGCCATGAAGATGTCCTTTGTCCCTGTGGCAATGGCAGTGAAGCCGACAGCTAAGACTGAAGAAAGGAAGGCAGCACTCATCACCAATGTGCAAAAGATTGTCATAGACATCCCCACAAGGGAAAACTGCAGCAGAATTGCACCATGTAGTAAACAGAAGATGCCGAACATCAGTGATCTACCACAGACCAATAGCAGCTTGATGTTATGCCAAGTCTCAACCAACATGGCACAGAAGAAGACTCACCGCAGCACAATGCACTGCTGCACTGGATTGCCTTTACAATAACAAACTTTAGCTCTGACAAAGTAACGATGCATGATACCCACTACTAACATAGCCTACCCTTGCATGATCTGTTGCAGGCAGCAAGTAATCCTCTACTGCTCTTACTACCCCATCCAGACTATCGCAGAGGTTTTTTTCCCTTGGCGCTTGCCTTGGCCCTTTTTTCCCTCTGCCCTTGAAATCTGTAGCTCAGGTTATAAATGCACTCAAGTGCAGTTTCTACTGACTATAATGTAGCTGGTTTGAAACAGGGTGGTGAAAAAAATTTCATCACCAATTTTTGGCTGTCAAAAGGGAGGAGAGGTGATGGTATAGACTTCCTGATCATCAGACTTTATGTCAAAGTCCTGTGTTTAATTCCAAACCTCTCTACAGTGCCTTATGGAGTGAGGGCATGTGACACCACTGTCAGAGATCCAGCTATCAGCTGGGGAGATTTGGCTTGGTTGTGAGATGAGTAGGCTGTGCGCCAGCACCTTGTTTCACCCTCTCCCTTCTCTCATTACCAATAATACAAACACAGCACTACACTACACTACACTACACTACACAGACACTCATTACATTCCCCTATACAAAGCTGTTACATTTAAGACACCTGAGACACAGCTACACTTAAAACATCAGACATGTAAGTCACCCAACCTGCATCAATGACAAAATGTTTGCACCAAGCCATACACTAAATGAGTTAATTTATTAATTCTGGGAAAAACCAGCAGCCCAGTAAGAACCTTCATAGATCTACGCTGTGAGTTTCATATTAAAATCTTCCCATAAGCTTGAAACAACTGGTATTATGCATCACCTGGCCAATCTACGTGGTTAAATTCCTCCATAGTGCAAACAACTTCATAACCATAGACAAGTTGATTCTTCCAGTACTCTGATACTCATAGACATGTAGATGGGTCTTCTTTCCCTGTATACCACTGAAGCTTAGAGACCTATCAGAAAAAATATCTGGTACACAATTATATTCTGACATCATTATAGGCAATGACACTTTTCATTTGACTATTGCCCATGGCCATACAGTAGGCATTGGAAAACAATGACTATACTGGTAGGTATTGACTCCAATGCTGCACTGCTGCTACATAAGCCACGGTGGCTCCACCACCTTCTCCCCAAGGAAGAAGGGATGCAGTATTCACATCTGCACTACAACTGTACTGCAACACATGCACACCTTTGTCCCATAGCTGGCCTATGCTTTAGGCATCATCCACTTCCTGCACAGGCATTGGCAAGCCAGCTCGATGATAACAGTTCCTAGCACAACAACGACAACACATACAATGCGGCTTGTTATCACTGGGAATGCAGGACACCACCACATCAGGCACTGCTTTTGCCACCTTGTGATGTTCCTGTCGAAGACAACACATGTAGCCACCTTGGGACTATTTCCCTCCACAAATCATGTGTGTGAAAATAGCTCACACTGCCTCAGCAGTACTTAGGCCAGTGCATGGGCTCCAAGAAGCCAATCTTCACTATGCCAATATTCACTATGAGTTACACTGGGCAATTGCACCAACTGCTCTGTGGTTCCTCATTCAGAGTAAATCTTGACCAGCACTGACCTCCGCTGATCTGATGAATCCTTCTCTCAGTGGACACCAACTTGCAGACCTAGGCCCGTGCTATGCCTCACAGCTAGGGCACCATCACACTCCTTCAACAGAGTTACTGGTCTTATGTTACCTCCTTTCACAGCTCTCTGTGTTGTTAGTCACTCAGTGTTATCTCTGTCTGTAATTGTATCCTGAATAAATGTGTTATTACTTCCAGTCTACTTGATTGGTGTTTAATCTGTATGTACTGAAACCCAATCCATAATAGATTGGTGATGAGGATAGTTATAGCCCCACAGCATTCTCCTCTCATTCACCATCTGGCCACTGCCTCCCAGCTCTGATGCTGCTTCCTGTTGCTCTACAGGTTGCAGCCATGGGTGATCTTTCTTCGGTGGAGTCACTGTTTTGAAGATCGGCAATGAGGATAAAGTTTGGATCACTCTCACAGGTTTGTAGGCTTGTCCACTGTAACAGACGGCACTTAGGATAAAACTCTTCTTTGTGACATCTCTTTTCATTATTGGCAACACAGTTTCCATGGTGCTCTGTCCATTTAATTGTTGTCACCAAAGGTCACCAAATTCTTTGCTCCATTCTTGTCCATGTAACAGAACTGGTGACAATCCTAGCATCCCAGTCTCATCTGCCATCCAGCTGCCACCTCTCCAGCCACCCAATGCTGCTTCCTGCTGCATTAGAACATTATAGCCGTGCATACTGCCTTCTTGAGAGTGGTAATGCTTCAGACAGAAAAACTAGCAGTGTGATCGCGATTTTTTCACTAGCTCCATGACTTCTTCTCCAGGTTCATCCCTTACATGGTTCGGTGATGATGTGCTTCTTTTTCACCCTCAGTTGTTCTTAGTGAAGATTCTACTTGCTTACTAAGTCTGCCAACTTTTGCCTGTTTGGCTCTAGTGCTGCCTTTTCCCGTTCTTATCAGTTATTCACACCAAGCTCTCTGTTTGCCTCTGGCCTGTCTTTGACTGTTTTTCTGCCTTGATCTAGTATTGCTTCTACTCTCTTGCCTTTTCTGAATGATCTTCATACCTGTTACTCTTGATGTCTTCCAACTTCTGGGAGACAGGGTTGGAGTACATTCCAGCAGCATCGAGATCTGTCCCACATCCACCTTCAGCCCTCTTTGCGCTACATGATGCTGCTTCCTGTTGCACATGCATGTCACAGCCATAGCAGGCCCTCATCTCGAGGGTGGCACAGCTGGCCAAGGGGCTCCAGTTCAATTCTGCTGCAACAGACCCTCTGCAGTCACCCTCCATCCATCTCTGGTGTCCTCGGGCCTCTGGGGTCTTCTGGCCTACAGGGTCATCTGGTACCCACAGCTCCGCCAGCCTGCGATGAGTCCGGTTCACCGTCATCGTCCTGATGGCTGCCTCAGCTCCAAGGGACCATTCATTCCTCATTCCTTATCCCATTATTCCCTTCTGGGCTCTTATGCATGCTCTGGAGCTCTGCCTTTTTTTCCATGTGTCTATGCCCACTCTGGCAATAAGCACTCAACAGACTGCTTTCTCTGGCATTCTACTCTCTTCCTTCCCGTGCTCTCTCATGCATACCAGAGTGGCACACATGCAATGAAGCATTCTTCCAGTGTGCATGCCCTTTCCCTGCCACGCTTTCTCCATGTTGGATCCTCTGGCAGCTTCACACTCAACTGATTCCTCCAGTTCTCCACCTTTTTCATTTCTACATTCATTCCTGACTGCTCTATGTCATCAGTCCTGCAACATCCTAGTCTTAATATGTTTCTTTTTAAGTTGCACTCATTCTTGGTCGCTCCATTGCTTGCTGTCACACTTGGGCTTTCCACAACATCCACTTCACGACATCTCTCACAAGTCAGGTAGCAGTTCTGGGGTCAGGGCTATGACCGTCATTGGCTCACCAGACACAATCGGACATCCCACATCATGCAGCAGGCGGCACTGCTCCCATTGTAGAAACCTGTCGACATTCCTCTGTCCAGCATCCGGTGAGTGCCACCGTCTCTTCCTCCCCACAAGACAGAAGGGGTACACTAGCTCGATAATACCAGTTCCAGGGAGCAGCCAGCACAACAACAAATACAATGCAGTTTATTATCACCAGGAACTCAGGACGCCAACACTGAAAGCGAAGCGCTACTTTCACTGCCCGATGGGATTAATTTTGACGACTGCAGGTGCAGCCAGATTGGAACTATTTCTGTTCACAAGTCATGCGCCTGAAACTAGTCTGTGCTGTATACTGTTGTCTCAGCAGTACCTAGGACAGCACACTGCCTCCAAGAACAGGCTATGCTGGGAGTTATGACGGGCCACTGCACTGAGCACTCTGCGGTTACTCACCTGGAGTAACTCCTGACCAGTGCTGACATCCGCCAAACTGGTGAATCCTTCTCTCAGCGGAAACCAACTCACAGACCTACACCCCATTCTACACCTCACTCCTAAGGCTCCATCATGCTATTTCAACAAGTTACCTGCCTGGTGTTATCTCCTTTAGTAACTCCCTACATGGTTACTTGCTTAGTGCTCTCTTCCTGTAACCCATATTGAACTGTACAGTTACCTGCTAGTCTTCTCTCTTCCTGTAACTGTACCCTGAATAAATGTGTTATTACTTCCAGTCTACTTGACTGCTGTTTCATCCACGTGTACCAAACCCTGATCCATAACAGAATGTTTCAGCACCTCTACCATGACCCATTCGGACCCCACAGCTTTATGTTGCATATTCAAAAGCAACTCAAAATGTATTCATTAGATGTAAACAATATAAAGTTGCTCTGAACATTTGGAAGCCACTTATTGGTGTGTAATTCGATTCGAGACCTTTACTACAACTTTCCCTAGTTTTGTCTTAACCCGAGCAGTACAGTACAGTATCAAATGGTAATAAGTATAGTATAAGAGTACCTTGCAATTGCTGAACATTCGATATGCCAACCAGGTCGGCCTTTTCCCCACGGTGCTAGCCAGAACGGTTCGTATTCCTTTGACCCTTTCCATAAAGCAAAGTCCTGAGGAGACCTCTTCTCCATAGAATTAGAAATCTCTTCTTCTTCATCAATAACAACCTGAACAAGTTTACCATAACCTGGTAAGCTCTTAACATCAAAATACACAGAACCTGAAACAAAAACCTGCATTAACATTAATAATGGACAACCATGTAATGAATAATTGAGAATGTAAGTATTTAATTTCTACAAGTACAAAGAAAATTATACAACAATCATTGGACAATAGTGGGAACTATTAACATTAGTTTCTTATTTATTATTTACAATTTAATTGCTACTAGTCACATCTATTACTATGGATTTACAAGTGCATTTTTGAGTAACACAGCAATAAGTCTTCATTGTCATGTTAAAAGTACATCTTCAAGATCATTACTTTCATGTTGGTGTCAATATGCATTCCCTGTTTTACATTTACAATATTTATTTTTGTTTGACTGGTATAAATCAGCCTTAAGATCGGCACTGTGCTTTTTATAAGTAACAGAACAAATAAATATTTTTAGATATTAATTTCTCAAGAAACATGTAAAAGACTAACAACTGCTGAGATTATTAAACAGTGAACCCATAAGAAGAAAGCTGAAACCAAATATTTCTCTCCATGAAATACTGGATACAAAAATTATGAGAGACTGAGTACAAAATAAATGAATGCCTGGAGTTTTCAAATTAATGGAGATAATAAAAGGGCCTTCTTTTTAACTTTTTACAAAAACAATGCAAGGGAAATGCTTTTCCGCATAAATTGTGTTGTTGGTTCTCCAAGGATTTACCTTTAAGATTTATACATTTTCATATGCATTTCAACCAATTTTGGAAACATTTTGTCCAATTTGATGTTGATACATAAAAAACATGATTTTGTAAGGATTCAAAAGGGTCTCGAGATGATGAAAATCACTTTCCGTGCATTTTTTTATTTGACATACGGGAACAAAAAGAAATTGTAACGTGGTAAGTCAAGTGAATACAGGCAGTGACACATTTAATTCTGTGTTTTCTCCATCAAATAACTTACAAGCATCTACTTGGGTGATGTCATTGACAAGCATCCATATTCTGACCAGGTGACAACTCCATCATTTTCAAAGCAAAACTGCAGCAAGTAAGTGCTATGCAAGAGAATTTAAAACTTTTGTTTGCAGAGCAGTTCTGGAAAGATGACTCTCTCTCTCTCTCTCTCTCTCTCTCTCTCTCTCTCTCTCTCTCTCTCTCTCTCTCTCTCTCTGTGTGTGTGTGTGTGTGTGTGTGTGTGTGTGTGTGTGTGTGAGCAGGATTCCATGCAGAATTTAAGAAGAAACTTTCATCTCTTTGTAGGGTAACTCACTAATTTAATTACAACTAATTTCTTAATAACACTATCCCAATAGCTGGAAGTGCATGGCAGAATCTTCATGTTGTTATATTCCACAGAAAGAAAAGTGTCATGACAATCAATAGAACAAAAAACCAGTTTAGGTTGCATATATTTTTTTATTTTTCATTCGATGACTAGTTTCAGGCTGAGACCCATTTTCAAACCAACATAATAAAGTCAACAATGGCATTTCTGAAGATGCCAACAAAATGTATACTGTATATCCACAGTGCATACAGATAATGACAATGTTCTACAATAGCCGATCTGCTCAGCTGTTGTAAGTGTGATGTGATGCTTATGCTCAGTACACCAGTCCTTCACAGCCCTGATAGTTTGACCAAGTATGACACTGCACAGCTGCAAGGAATACAACAGACAGCCACCTTATGTAAACACACTAATGATTAATAAAATTCTTTTCCGGGCTATTATGCCGTGGTCTGATGGATTTCGCATTGTAACCCAACGTTTCGTCCCCATCTGCGGAGGACATCTTCAAGGGGGTTCGTGGCTTCTGTTAACTTCCGAAACACACACTGTCTCACTACTGACTGCACTGAGACAGTGTGTGTTTCGGAAGTTAACAGAAGCCACGAACCCCCTTGAAGATGTCCTCCGCAGATGGGGACGAAACGTTGGGTTACAATGCGAAATCCATCAGACCACGGCATAATAGCCCGGAAAAGAATTTTATTAATCATGACAGTTCCGGCCGTGAAAGTTTACATTTTACAAACACACTAATGTTTACAGACTGATTGAGTGAATGAGTGAGTGTGTTTTCAGAATTTCTCACTACAAACTAACATTTTCAATTCCCTTGCACAGCACTGGCTGCAATCCTGTAAGTTATTAGAACACTGTATACACTGGGAGAAACTCAGGTCTAAAATAATCAGTTATCTAATGTGTCGTGTGACTGCTGGAATCATCATGATGAACGATGCGATATTTTTGCTTTCTTTCTCATTTTAATAGATGACTTGCACCACGCAAATTGTTGAATACTATTTGGGTCTTTCATCCTCTAAAGCAATGACTGCATCACATCCAGTGTAAGTGAAGAAAGCAGCAATCATTTTCTCAGAAGCACTTAGTGAACAAATTACTTTTGTCTGTTTTGGCTCATCTCTAAACACCCGAACTGTTGATTGTTGCTTAGTATCTGGTTCATATGACTATATCCAAGTTTTGTCTTCTGTTGTTGATGTCGTGTATGGATTTTACATTTCCTCAGTCAAATTTTTGAACATTTCCTTGCACTAACACACATGAGCCTGTTTCCGAAGTTTGATTAAACTGAACCAAATCCATAAAGAACACACATTTCTCATAGCTAAATGTTCATGCAAAAACATATGTACAGCAGTTTTTGATATACCTCAGGACACCTCTTATCTCACAGTAAGTAAATTGCCAATCATTGTAAACTGTGTTGTACAAAGCACTGATGTTTCTTGTGACAACAAATAACAAAATTCAAGACAACAGTAATGTCAACATACACTAGTGGCATGTGTCAGAAATGCTCGTCTCAGGTATGAGCCAAATGAGTAAAGAATACCATCACTGATAGTGAGAAAAACCAAAATGAGCAACAAATGTTCCCTAGGTTAGTCAAATAGCGTGCAACATGTGATGAGTGTGGGTCGGTATTGCACTGGAGTAGCTGTAACAGGAGGTTCATGAGGTACACATTGACGCTCTCCTATTGCACTGCAGCTTACGCAGGTGAATACAGTATCATGGAGCCCTGATAGAACATGGAAAAGTTTATTCTGAATTTTAAAAAAATGGTTGGAATTAGTACCAACAGGAAAACAAGCAGTCACCAAGACATTATTTATATATGCCCATCCAGCCACATGAGCATTTAGTCATTATCCACTGTAAGCAGACTACCATCACAGTCCTGGAATACATCAACCAAGCTGGCAATCACTGTAGTCACACTGATATCTTGCAGTCCAGGGATCCACTACAGACATCACCCAGTTGGGACATTGGGCTGCCATTGGCCTGGATCATTTATCTCTTCAACATCTGCTGAGTAACTGTTGTTCCTTTGTCAACCGCCACTTGTTTCGTAAAGCTCAGAAGTTCAAATGGCTCTGAGCACTATGCGACTTGACTTCCGAGGTCATCAGTTGCCTAGAACTTAGAACTAATTAAACCTAACTAACCTAAGGACATCACACACATCCATGCCCAAGGCAGGATTCGAACCTGCGGCCATAGTGGTCGCTCGGTTCCAGACTGTAGCGCCTAGAACCGCACGGCCACTCTGGCTGGCAGGAGTTCAGAGCTGCCCATGCCACCCTGGCTCCCCACTGTTTCCCCAGCACTAAGGGCTGTGCAAGTGGTTCAGAGCAGCAAGGCTGTGACTGCCAGCCATCACTGCTAAGAGATCAGTAGGAGCTTACATGCCTTGCAGCACTAGCACAAGCCATTGCCAGCCCAGCACTGCCGCCCAGGTCAAACACCATAGAGTGAGCTCTGCGATATGCCATCGCTGCCTTATTCTGCACGGTTCACAGGTCAACACCAGGCTGTGCTCACAAGTCTTGGGTGCATACTCTTCTCAGACAATGTACAGAAACCCATATGGTTAATACAAGTATTCTACTCAGTTTGTGACATCCGGCTGATTGGCTTCTGTCCTCCAAGTCTGCTGTTCCAACCTAAAATACCTACATAGGGTGCAGCTTTGCCATCCTAACCTCTACCACAGTGGAAGAACAACATTTGACCTGCTACAGTATAAATTCAGCCAATGTTGTGTTTTAATGGTTAATAAAAGTGTCTGATACCTTGTTTCACTGCCCCTATATTGCTGTAGTCTGTGTTCCCTGTCTCTTGCAGTTATTGTGTGTTACATCAGTCAGTAGGATTGCTTGTTTTTGGCTTTTCCTATGGCATCAGCAATTGCAGAGGTTTGAAGACTATGCTTCCATGTGTGTTGTCTAGATGATACTGTTCAATTATGTCTCTATGTGTGTTCTACATTGCTTTACATAGCAGGAGGCACCTATCTGTATTTTATTGTGCGTACCTTTCTGATATAGTAATTCTGTGAATTGCGATTTGTTCACTGAGCATCACATTTGGTATAACTTCCCATGTTTGTATTACATCAAGGGTTCTCTCTTTAATACAGTTGCATTTATATTACTATGAAACCCTGCTACACCATTATATGTTAGTGAGTGTCCTTCATTGTTTGTGATATATAGGTTAAGTTTATCTCGTAACATGTTTATCTCATGTCCCTATCTTGGAATGGGATTTGACATCTGCCATTATAACTAGGCATTTTTTTCCTCAGCAAAAAAAGCCTTTGTGCCTTATCATGTTAGTGTAGGGTTCAACTTCATCTGTGTGCTGAGTTGTAATCAACAATACCCGTCTGAATTGTTTCAATTCTGCCATGGCAAAGAGTTGCGTGCATAAGTGCAAGATATGTTTCATAGTCACTTTTGGTTTGTTACAATGATGGTTGCCTTAGATTTTCTGTGTCCTGTTATTACTCTGATGTCTTGTATGTCACAAGTGACCATCACGAGAATAAGGTTACTGGAGAGCCATTGTGTCCACATGTAGTTCTGTCTTAGCTCACCGATTTCTGCATTAAACATTATTTTCCTGTGAGCATTTAACTATAAGGTTCTCATGACTATTTGGTATATACATAACATTCTTTCCTAGTTTTTGCTGGACTGGAGTACAGATGACCATCATATCTTATCAGATTCTTGTAGATCTAAATTTAAATTCAGGCCTTTAGACCTTCTGGTGCATGGTCTTCATAGCAAATTACACAATTCTAGTGTAGCGGTTGATAGGTTTTCAACCCTTAATATCATTCCATCCGTTCGGTCAACAGGAAGCACATTGATCAGACCTTTGAATGACTGAGTCTTATGATAAGTCTCTGTGTGGTTTTTAATATGTCCCTAGACTTTAATTTTCTGATTCATAGCTCTCTCTGTATGGCAAGGAAATCGTTTCTGAAGAAGAGAAATTTGTTAACATCAAGTATAGATTTAAGTGTCAGGAAGTTGTTTCTGAAAGTATTTGTATGGAAGTGAAACATGGACGATAACTAGTTTGGACAAGAAGAGAATAGAAGCTTTCAAAATGTGGTGCTACAGAAGAATGCTGAAGATCAGATGGGTAGATCACATAACTAATGAGGAAGTATTGAATAGAATTGGGGAGAAGAGGAGTTTGTGGCACAACTTGACAAAAAGAAGGACCGGTTGGTAGGACATGTTTTGAGGCATTAAGGGATCACAAATTTAGCATTGGAGGGCAGCGTGGAGGGTAAAAATCGTAGAGGGAGACCAAGAGATGAATACACTAAGCAGATTCAGAAGGATGTAGGTTGCAGTAAGTACTGGGAGATGAAGAAGCTTGCACAGGATAGAGTAGCATGGAGAGCTGCATCAAACCAGTCTCAGGACTGAAGACCACAACAACAACAAGCTCTCTCTGTAGTTTTGTATAGTCCAGCGCAACATCTGGGTTTGAAGTCTCCATGTTAACTCTGAACTATTTTCGGTATCTATGCCTGCTGTTTTTATATCATGCATGGGAGTTTCCGTTTGATGATGGTGTCACCATGTAAGAGCCCAGGTATAAGAGCTGCAATGGTGGGTGTTGCATTTCTTTGTCTTTGTTGTGTTTCACTGGGTGTCATACTAGTCTTAAGCATTAGCACTGGAGGCAAGGGTCCAGATGGAGGTTTGCCTCACTGGAGGGCTGAATATGATGTGTGTAATCAGATATTGCATTACCCAGCCAGTGAAGGACTTAGCACTATGTGTGACCTGCTTCTGGTGATCGTTCAACTGATGATTGAGATATTCTTACTGCATTCCTCATTCTGTTTTTCACATGTTTCTGGGTTCAGGGTTACCCAATGAAATAAGTTATTCTTCACTTGTCTTCTGACCTAATAATATATACGCCTGTAGGCACATTTGGTTAACAAAATCAATCATGTAAAGGTAACAATACTGTACTGTCTCTGTTGCAAATACAAAAAAAAAAAGGCTCTGAGCACTATGGGACTTAACTTCTAAGGTCATCAGTCCCCTAGAACTTAGAACTACATAAACCTAACTAAGGGCATCACACACATCCATGCCTGAGGCAGGATTCGAACCTGCGGTCGTAGCGGTCGCGCGGTTCCTGGCTGTAGCATCTAGAACCACTTGGCCACCCTGACCGGCTGTTGCAAATACAGATGGGTGGATGTCAATCTACCTATGACAAGCATATAAGCAAACCAGATAGCTCGCCAGGGATTTGAACCAATGCCCCTTCCCCCTCCGAATTTTTTATCCACAGAAGAGAACAACAAGTGGGGTTTCTCAAAGAAACTCATTCGACCAAGGCATAACAACTCAGAAAATTTTAATAAGCGTAATTGACAGCAACATCTGGAAAGAGATGCAGCTACATATTTAAACTATAACAGCCAGATCATATATGGGCAACTGTTCAACATTAACTAATCCTGCTGTGTTGCGGCAAACACAGAAGAAGACGAAGGAAACAGGAATAAATCAGGTGACAAATGTTGCAGAGCAGTTGATTATTTAACTGACTACTGTGCAATAAAGCTTTGAAAATCTTGGAATTGTGTAGCATATAATTAAAAAGGAAAGACCATTTCAAAAATAACTGAAAGGGTGTTGAACTTAAAAACAGAGAAATATTTCCAAATGTAATCAGGTGTAGCAAGTTTGTGTGTGTGTGTGTGTGTGTGTGTGTGTGTGTGTGTGTGTGTGTGAGAGAGAGAGAGAGAGAGAGATTGCATCCTGATGAAGAACACAACTTTAATAGTTGAGCTATGCTAACTTTCACCTTATTATGTGCCTGAATGCTACTCAATGCTTCAGAGGTTGTCTTTCACAATACCATTTCTTGCCTTGGGTCCAGGATTTTCAACTATTTTCTTTCATAATAATTTAGACTGTATCTATTCTCTATATCTCACAATACTTTTGCTACCTTTTGTTCAATGGACCATCAGAAATTTGGGCAGCCTTCTGGAAAGTCTGAAAACTTGCTCCCTCTGGGTAGCACTTCAAACTCTGGCATCAAGATCATCAAGATACTAGGCAGTCCTGCCTCCACAGACTGGCCCCAATATGGTCAACCTATCATGTAGAATGGCCTCAAATATCGGACTGCTGACAACAAATGATATACTCATCAGTTTTGCTGCAGGTCGTGCTTGTTTACCACAACAGTGATCAGCAAATCTTCCAGTGGCCGTTCTTTGAACTCTCGCTTTATCAACATTATTTGCATTATGTTATATTGTACTAGTGACAAATTTTGCTACTACTTCAGACTGAACAGATTCTCTCTCTCTCTCTCTCTCTCTCTCTCTGGGGAAGTTTAGTATTCATTGACTTATCTGTGCTGTCATATAATGTTCTGACTATTCCCAGGAAAAATAAGCTATAAAAAATAACAGACAAATACCCATTTTGCTTTACTATCGCCAACTGTCCCTCCTGGGGCACATTCAGCCACGAGCACTCACAACATACCTCCCAGGCAGATGGGTGGAATAGTCTGCCCCTGAGGCATCCTGAGCACCTGAAGTAAATTGTGGTATTTTGTATGACACCATAACGTCAATAACTGCCATTTCAAAGGCTTTTAGTGAGATGTTTAAGCATGATATGGTGGTACGTATTATCATCGTGCAATATGATGATCTGGTAAGGCAAAATTCTAGACTCTTTTTCCAATCTGAGGAGCCACACTGTATATAAAACAAGGCACTTATAAGCCCATATGTCATTCCAACGCATGGATCTACTGTGTCACTGCAAAGCAAGGATCTATTGATGATTTACATGCATGGTTAGACTGATGCATTCATGCACAAACTTCATTTGTTGGAAAAACAGCTTGGTACAGAATATGTCTTCCATTACTTAAGTTACCTCCACATAAAGCTTTTGTGTATTACCCAACAGAGCATAGTGCAGCTGTATCCAATTTTTAAGACAAGAGTTCGGGGTATGAGGTTCTATACAGCACAGAATACAAAATAAAATTATTTATAACTGTGGTTTAGGTTCCAACAAAAACTATATCTTTGAATATGCTAATAGATAAGTATTATGGAACCATTAACTAATTACTATTTTCTTGTGAGGTACATGTAAATACATTTTAAAATAAATTGTAAAGTTGACACAGATCATGTCTACGTTTGGGACAGTGTTATGTGACAACTATTTTTTTCATGAAAAAAATTAAATTTTAAAAATGTAGTAGACTCGGCTTCATGATCAAATACTAAGGAAAAGCCTGCATATTGTTACAGTTTGGGCATCTGATGCCAAATGTTTCTTCAGAAGTAAATAACAGTAAATGTCATCTTTTGCAAACATAATAAAATGTTTGTAATTTACCTTAGTTTGATTTTTGAGTTGTAGAGAACTTTTCATCACTGGGTTTGGCAGACAATCAAAGAAAAGTGGTTTCTCAAATTTTATAATCAGCAAGTTTTTCACTTACATGATGTGTCAAGAAGAAAATATTTCTAAAGATGAAGGATGGACATAAAATATTGTCGAAGAACGAAGGAAGATTACAGTTTAACATTCAGATAACAAAGAGGCTATTAAAGATTAACCATAACAAAATGGGGGGCATTCTTTCCGAAAAAACCAACCCCCACAGTTTGCCTTAGTTGATTTAAGGAAAACACAAAATCAAAATGGCTTGGTAGGGATTTGAAACACACACTTCCAAAGGTGAGTTTAGTGCTTCACAGATGCTTGTTCAATTAAATCACAATTCAGAAAGATTTGAGCATCAGATGTGCATACAAAGAGTGTTTTCCAAAAGGAGCATTATCTGTTCCTCATTTAATTTCCAAAGTTACTTATTATAAAGTAAATATAATGCAAAATGATACACTAACAAGCATCACTTCAGTCACTTGTACTATACAAAAACACGATGAAGATATCATATGACACTGGTTAATGAAAGATACATTTGCTGCCATAAGTAGATTTCAGGAAATAATTATGAAGTTTCTGGATCGTCGTGATGCTCATTATGTTAATTACTTATAATTTTTAATTAATTAACGTAATGAGCATCACGAGGACCCAGAAACTTCATAATTATTTCCTGAAATCTACTTATGGCAGCAAATGTAACTTTTATTAACCAGTGTTATATGATATCTTCATCATGTTTTTGTAAAGTACAAGTAATGTGGATAAAATCATTACCATCACTGCTATTAGCATAAGCAGAATTGGAAGTAGCAGCAAGTTATTATTCTTTCTTTAGTCAGCTCTTCACCAAACTGTCCTTCAATAATTAACTACATTCTGTTAGTATACCACAGTTTTTCAGTGTCGTTTTTAAAACTAATGGTAGCTAAGAGGTCAGATGCTAATGCTATTCCTCAACTACTGTAAAGTGCCTAGTACAGTCATGTTTACAGGCAACCTCCTGCCTTTGTAAGACAACAGAATTTAAATACATTCAAGGACTAGTTACAGTATGTTTAACTAGTACACCTCAAGGACAGTAAATATTAAAGTAGGAGTAAGTATTAGAATACATTCACAGAAACCAAATTATTATAATACCAACTGTTTAGGAATTCAACAGGAGATGAATTATGAAAATTATTATTAATGTAATCAGTGTCAAAAAGTCAAAATTATACTGTAAAGAACTAAGTGGAAGACAAATAATGGAAGGAGTAAAGGTAATCACTACATGTTTCAACACGTGCAAGCACATAAATAACACTGAAAACATTGCCGAGCTTTTGGACAGTGTCTTTCATCAGCGTTAACAAAGAACACACATACATTTGCACTGCTATATTGTCCCAGCTGACGACACTGTCCTGGCACTGTAGCCAGACTAGGATGAGGGAATAGTTGGGAAGAGCAAGAGATTTGACTTCAATGGCTGTGTCACAACCTGTGCAATCTGAAGTGTCCCATCTCTCTACCTAACCCCTAATTACCAATTTTTCTGAATTACATAGATGAGCAATGTCCTTAATACACATCCCTTGATTCTCGAATCCCCCTACTCCTGTACTCTGTCTCCACTAGCCCCCTTCTCATATGCTCCCGTGTCCACATGCCTTCCACTTCATTACACTAATCTAATGTCACACTTTTGTCTGCATGGTCTCCCTCTTACCCTGTTCAAGGCCCCCTCTGCCCCCCCCCCCTCCAACTCCCCACCACTCTGACGGTAGCCAACTCCATTACTTCCTCTACAAGCAACTTCCTCTGCCTGCCCAGAGCAGAATCACTTATGCCACATTCCTACTTTGTTTCTTTGCTGATTTCCTCTCCAGGCCATCAACATCTACTCTCTACACCCTTCCTTCCACTTCACCTGACATAATCCCTCATTCTATTGGACAGCAGTACTAGGAAAGTGAAGTCATCAAGGAATATATATATATATATATATATATATATATATATATATATATATATATATATATATATATGTGTGTGTGTGTGTGTGTGTGTGTGTGTGTGTGTGTGTGTGTGTGTGTGAGCTTCAAATGAGAAAAATGTCTGAAAGCATGGTAACATTTTCGGTCTAGTTTCACTATTGGTCCACTGTTAAATGTCTCAAGCATGCAGCATATGGTTACCTTTACTTCTTTCATTATTCATAAAAAAAATACGTGCTTAATGTTTTGTTTGGGAATAAATTACCATCACTGGTGATGTAGCCATGCTTCTTTGTTAAAAGATTCTCGACAAATGCAATAATATGAGGTATATAATCCGTAACACGTGCTGTTATTGATGGCCTCTGAACATTCAGCTTTGTCATATCTTCAAAGAACTCATTCTCATAGTGCCTTGTCAGTGTCTTAATGTCTTCACCTTGTGAGAGTGCCATCTTAATTATTTTGTCATCCACATCTGTAATTCCCATAACAAAAACAACGTTCATTCCAAAGTGATTGGCTAATATTCTTCGTACAATATCAAACCTCACGTAACAGCTGCAAAGAAAGAAAAAAAGTCAGTGTTTAATGCCTGGAATTATGTACAATATAAAAATCACAGGATTGTTATAATTGTAATCTGTAAATTAAATCCTAGGTTGGGTGGCTCAAATGCCTCAATGATTCAGATTGGAATACCATAGGTGTAACCATAATAGTAGGGTGCCTGTGGAGAGCCAGACAAATATATGATTCCTGAAGAGGGGGCAGCAGTCTTTTCAGTAACTGCAGGAGTGACAGTCTGGATCATTGACTGACATTAGTTAACATTGCCTTGCTATGTTGGTACTGTGAATGGCTGCATGCAAGGGGAAATGACAGTTGTTATTTGTTCTGCAGCTCTACTGTACAGTTTAATGATGACAACATCCTCTCAGGTACAATTTTTACCCTCCACACATTCCTCCATTACCAAATTAATGATTGTTTGATTCATCAAGGTGTATCCTCCAAATGATCCCTTCTGTTAGTTAAATCACATCATAAATTTATTTCCTCCCCAATCTGATATTTTAATTCTTCATTAGAGATCCAATCTACTCATTTAATCTTCGGCACTCTCCTGTAGCACCCCATTTCAAAAGCTTCTATGCTCTAGGGCTACAATGTGGTCAAATATCTTAAGAAAGGTCTTTTTTAACATTTAGATTTACAGTAAATGTTAACAAATTTCTCATTTTCAAAAATTGTTTTTTGCTACTGCCAGTGTACATTTTATATCACTACTTTGGCCCTCATCACTTACTTTGCTTCCCAAATAGCAGAACTAACCTACTGCTTTGGTGTCTAGTTTTCTATTGTAATTTTGGTCTGCATCACCTAATTTAATTTTAGTAGATTCTGTTGTCCTCTTTTTACTTTTATAATTGTTCATCTTCCAAACTCTTTTCATAACGCTATAAATTCTGTTCAACTGCTCTTCCAAGTTCTTTGCCATCTTTGATAGAATTAAAATATCAATGGTAATCCCTAAATTTCAGTTCCTCCTTGATTTCCTTCACAGGTTTCTCAATGTATAGATTGATTAACACTGGGGATAAATTACAACCTGGTATTACGCCCCTTTCAGCTACTGTTTCTCTTATAACTATAGTCTGGTTTCTGTACAAGTTGCAGAAAACCTTTCGCACCCTGCATTTTATCCCTGCTATCTTCAGAATTTCAAAGAGTGTTTTCTAGTCAACATTACCAAAAGCTTTCTCTAAATCTACAAATGCTATAAACATAAGTTTACTTTTCTTTAACTAATTTCCTAAGATAAGACATAAGGTCAGTATTGCATTGTGTGTTCCTACGAGTTTCTGAAACCGAAACTGATTTTCCCCAAGGTCAACTTCTACCAGTTTTTCCATTCATCAGTCAATATTTCATGATAGTATTTTGCAACCATGAGTTATTAAACAGGTAGTTTGATAATATTCATGCCTGTCATCACCTCCCTTCTTTGGAATCGGAATTATTACCAGTATATTCTTCTAGAAGTCTGAGGATACTTTGACTGTCTCATATCTGTTACACCATGTAGAATAGTTCTTTCATGTCTGCCTGTCCCAAAGATCTCAATAATTCTGAAGGAACATCATCTAGGGCATCCCCCCCCCCCCCCACCCTCAACTCAGGTCTTTCAGTGCTCTGGCAAATTCTTCTCACAGCATCAATTCTCCCACCTTATCTTGATTCTTCCCTTTGTAGAAGACTGTCATCAAGTTCACTTCCCTTGCATAGCCATTCCATATATTGCTTCCATTTTTCAGCCTTCCTGTCTTTGTTTGGTGTTAGCGTGCCATCTGAGCTCTGAATGTTCAAACAAATACTTCTCTTTTCTCAAAAGAGCTCTTATATTTTCCTATTGGATGCAGCTATCTTTCACACAGTCACACACTCTTCTATAGCATTACATTTCTCCTCTACCCATTCCTACTTTGCCATTTTCACTTTCTATCAATCTCAGTTTTTAGATATCTGTACCAATTTTGTGTGCTTCATTTGCTGCATTTTTATATACTTTCCTTTTTCAATTAAATTCAATACCTCATGTGTTACCTAAGGCTACTGGCTCTTGTCTTTTTGACTATTTGAGCCTCTGATGTCTTTACTATTTCATTTTTCAAAGCTACTGCTTCACCTTCTATAACATATTTCTCTCCCCTGTATCAGTCAATTGCTGACAAATGCTTCCACTGAAACTTCCCACAAATAGTGTGTTTTTCCATTTATCCAAGTTCCATCACCTTCGTTTTATAACTTTCTTAATTTCTTCTGTTTTAAGCTGTACAAATTATGGCCAGGGTTCATACCTACCCCAGGAAATGTTTCACAGTTTAAAATCTAGTTTTGAAATCTTTTGTCTTACCATTACGTAATCCGTCTGAAACCGTCCTGGCATCTTTCGGTCTCTTAAACATGTAAAACCTTCTTTCACGGTTCTTAAACCACATGCTAGTGATAATTACATTTTTTACTGAGCAAAATTCTAACAGACAACTTTCCCTTACATTTGTTTCCCCTACCATTTTCCCTTCTCTTCCTGTTTATACTGTAGAATTCCAGTCCACCGTCACAATTAAATGTTCATTTCCCTTCACTATCTGAATAATTTCTTTTATCTCATTATACATTTCTTCAGTTTCTTTGGTATCTGCAAGGCATTGGCATGAATACTTGGACAACTGTGGCAGGTGCTGGCTTTATGTCTGTCTTTGTTATGGTAATGCATTCACTATGCTGTTATAGTAGCTTACTTGCATTCCTATTTTCTTGATCATTATTGCACCAACTCCTGTATTGCCACTATATCATTTTCTGTTGGTAACCATGCATTTGTAAGACCCAGAATTCCTGTTTTTCATACCACTGCACTTCACTAATTCCCACAACACTGAACTTAAACTTTTTAGTTTCTCCTTTTAAATTCTCTAATTTACATACTAAATTAAAGGATCCTAATATTCCATGCCCCAGACTGCAAATTGCCAGTTTTGTTGTTGGGGGACTTTTTCACCTATCATACTCACGTCATTAGAGTGAAACAGTTTCCTTAAATTCGCTGCAGAGCAATATTTTAGATGTAGCTCTATATTAGAATTTCTCTTTAATGATAACATGTTCACACTGACAAGACTGATTGGAAGGTGAAACCACACTGATTTTGGGTGATTTGTTGAAGACTGAGATTAAAAATGTCTGATTCACTGTATGTGCTTAGCAAAAGACTTCTATTTCTCTTTCACTTGTGTCCCATGTACTTAATATTTTAGATTTTAAATCGGAGCAAACATAAGCTCTTGAACACTGCCTTGATAAACTATGCATTCAGCCTTTAGAAGGGTACAACATGAGGGATGAACAGAATGTGAGGAGAAGTTGAGTTTAAGACACATGTATGACATAACAACAACACAGGCATTCAGTGGTAGAACATGCTATAAAACTCATCAGAATTAAGTGTTTTTGATTGCACATTGGGATGAGTGACAAAAAGTGCTGGGTTATGTCCTAGCACAGCTGCCCACAGGGTTGGCTGTTTCACTGGTAATTGCTGCCAGGAAGGGCCTCTATGGCCTGTATTCTCAGGGATGATCAAATTTGTGATTGTTTACAACACTTATTAACAATCATCTGCAGGCTTTGATGAATGACTCACTGGCTAAGGGAAAGTGTGGAAAAGGGACACACTATTCAATGAGCTGAATCAGTTTCCAAGGAAAACAAAAAATGGAAAAATGAAATTATAGGGAATGAGCAGCAGTGGTAAATTAAATACAAATTAATTTGAAATTAATTAATCAACTTAGATTTAATTTGGAATAAAAAATGGACAATAATGAAGTAAACAATAGTAGTGAGGAAAATAGAAACACTTCAGATACAAGTGGAAATTCTAATTAGTGTAGTAGGTCAGTATAACAAGGAATCTGAATTACATGTTGTTCCTGGTGAATTTTGACACAAATGAGAGGTCAAAACTAGGGATTCAATCTCATGACTTTTCATTTCCAAACATGGACTTTATCACTACTTAAACAGGCCTAACAATGCACTGATTATTTATTCACTTAATATGCATGTGTATAATATGAAACTGGAAAGGAGAATGATGCACTTCTTCATGTGTGTAGATACACACACAACGAGTACTACTTTTAAATTTATGTGTAAATGTAAGAACACCAGAAAAATCACCCTCAGAAGACATCATACCACTACCACGTAGCTTTGTTAACAGTCTCAACTTCAGAAGTAAGAGAGAGCACAAGTTTGTTCAGGTACGCCATATCCAGTTGAAGCCACTCACTGATGATTAGGTCCCATAGACCCACCAAAATGAAGGAATACTGACTGCTAGATTTTACCCACAGTTCTAAATACTTCCACACATTTTCTGTGGGGTTTAGATCAGGAGATTTAGTGAGTCAGTTGAGGTGCAACAGCATGCCTGTGTCTATAATTCCTCTGCTTTGTACTGAAATATCACAATCATTCAGACACAGTCCCTCTAATCGACATAAGAAATCTGCCAAGTTCTTAATGTGATGCTCACACCGACCTATTAGTGGACTGAACTGACACCTCTGAGAAAACAATGCCAGCCAACAATTTTGCTACATCATCATGACATCACGTCAAACAGCCCACAGCTAAAGAGTATACTGGTAATATGGCAATAGTATTTTACTGTGAGTGGATTGCTGTTGAGCTGTAAGTTACTGAAACTGTTGTTCTTACTATACATCTCTTCCACCAGCAGAAAATACTTGTTTTCCATCACACTATGCCGAATAAGTGTTGTGTACAAGGCTGTACTGACAGTTACTGATATGGGGAAAAATACCTGTGTTCAAATTTTCAAATAACACCAAACTGATGAAGAAGTGGACTCATGCTATTTGACAGGAGAACTTCAATCCATTAGAACATTCTGTGGTAATCACTATGAAGTTATATTTATAACAAGAAAGCAAAGTTAATTTCATTGTATATAAGTGGTACATAACAATAAATCATAACTGCAAAGGCTCCATTATCACTGCACAGTTCCATTGAAAGTGTTGTGCAAATGACTTCTATAGTTCAGATTTAGTGTGTTTCAATAAGTGTGGCTCTGAGCACTATGTGACTTAACTTCTGAGGTCATCAGTCGCCTAGAACTTAGAATTAATTAAACCTGACTAACCTAAAGACATCACACACATCCATGCCCGAGGCAGGATTCGAACCTGCGACCGTAGCGGTCGCTCGGCTCCAGACTGAAGCGCCCAGAACCGCACAGCCACTCCGGCCGGCTTCAATAAGTGTCAACTTTACAGTACA
The DNA here is from genome assembly GCF_023897955.1 of Schistocerca gregaria. NCBI lineage: Eukaryota > Metazoa > Arthropoda > Insecta > Orthoptera > Acrididae > Schistocerca > Schistocerca gregaria. The sequence goes on from NC_064931.1 coordinate 728,899,926, forward strand.
TAAGTTACATAAGACTATTGTTCCAGCATATCGAAAAGTGAGAGCATGAAAATGAACACAGGAGCAGAGAAGGCTGTGAGATGACGGTAACCAATAGCCCAATGACTAGGATTGCACGACGACAGGAGCAGCCTCTATACAAAGATAATATAAGTGCCACTCCTGCCAGCCTCGTTGGGACAGTTAGAAGATGGACAATAGTGGAGCTGTTATTAGTGAACCATATTCATTATTTGCGTGGACATTGTAGATAGTGAAGGACACTGACTTTTTCGCATGTTGCCCCCGCTTGCGACAACTCGTTTTAAATCCAAAGTTAAGTGTTGTCAATCTTCTTTATTGTAATAAAAACTATTAATGTGATTTGCTTGAATTGTTGTATAGCTATCAGGAAAGGCAGCATCCTTCAGGCACACTGTAATAGATCAGTGGGCAGGACGCCACAACTATATGTGACACTGTAAACAACTTATTTAGTGAAAACTCCCTACAGTAATTACAAATGTAATTCTGGCATACCTAAATTTTGGTCCTAAAATGTTCTGTTTTATGAATAGTTGTTTCTGTTTCTGCATAATTAAAAACAAAATACTTTTAAGGTAGTCGTAGTTCTTTGCTATCAAAGGTGTACTGCATGCTTTCACAAATGCGAAATCTTTACAGTCAGATGATGTGCAAGTACAATTATTTGATTTAAAATTTTTTCTGAAATTATTTTCTTTTTCTTGCTTTCCAGGTTTATCAAGAACACTTTATTTCACGTGATCTAATTCATCAAAACACTGCAACTGACAGGAAAACAGGGAGAAGATGAACACTTCCTTTGCAGAACCCCAGTTTAAAGAAATTGCTATCCCTTGTATATTAGCAAACTATCCCAGTTATTTGAGCTCAAGACAAAATGTTCAACAAGAACACCCAAGGCAAAGAAGACAAGGGCTGGAAGTGACTATATGTGAAAGCATAGCAAGAGCTTCTGCAAACAAGGGGGACAAGAAAAATAATTTTCAAGATTATGATGAATAGTGAGAAAAAGTGAAAATGTTACAGTGAATGAACTGTGGAGTAAAGTTGTGAAGAAAGATTATGTACTGTTCCTGTATTTTAGCTTTAAGAAAACTCTCCATGATAATTTGTGCATAACTGTTCGCAGAAACCTCAGTGTCAAACTGTATACAAAGGATGTAGACCCTGTTGCCAACACACTATGAAAGACCGTAAGCAGTGTAACTGAAGCTGAAAATGTACTGAAGTTATGTACAGACTTAATTAGTAGCAGAAAGAGTGATTTACACATCCAAGTTATACTACCCCTTCTTGAAATGTTACCAGTCAAAGAAGGTAAGAAGAAGGTTGTTTCATTAATGAAGTCACAAACTGCACTGCCTCTACAATTGAAGGCTTTTCATAAATTTTATCCAGAGCTTTTGATTATTTGTTTAGTCTTTCTCCACGTTTACACATTTTTATGATCAGCTGGTTCTGTCATTGAACCTCATCCAAATTCATTAAGGGAGCTTAGCTGCAATATAAATGTGAACCCAAGTAATCCTAATTTATTAAGTCACTCGACGGAAGAAGTTTCACGTTAGGAACCACATGATCTGTTCATGACCTTTATGCTAGATGAAATTTACACAAGCCATATGTAGATTCGAAAGCAGGAAATATTACTGGAATGACTTTGGATATTGTAAATATAGCAAACGGTGCACATGTATTCAAGATTCAGGGTATTCTTTTTTCCTTTCAATAAGGTAAATGTATTGCCTGTGAAGAAACAGAATGTAGAAAGCTTGTTTCATGTAGTATTTTTACAGTATGTGTAAATGCTGTTGGCTTTCAAATTTTTTCACTTGTTGCAGATAACAATTCCATCAATAGAAAATGTGTTACACATTTTGCAAATCCACCACAAGCCATTTTTGTGTACCCATCCTCAACACATAGTAAAAGACCACTGTTTTTTTCTGCCCGACACTGTTCATATTTTTAAAGTGCATAAGAAAGAACTGGATAAATCTGAAGAACCATACACAAACACTTTGATATCCAGATTTGGTTAATCCCTGATAATCCTAATACTGTTAGGGATGCATCTTTTGCTGCAATTAGGGAGGTATATGATACAGAAAGTCAAAAGCTGCTAAAATACAGTTATGTGATGTCAGTGAAAGCTGTGTGGCGTTCCTCTTCAGAAAGACAAAATGTTAAACTGGTTACTTAAGTGTTCAGTTATTATGTTGAAAGTAGCTTGGTAGAGTTGTGATCAGTTCATGGTGCACAGAACTGGGAGGGTACAGCTAAATTTATAAATTTGATTAGGATATGGATGGGCATTGTCAATGTTGAAACACCTCTGAAGGGAATTCAGCATAAAGAAGACATGCAGAAGCCTCTCATCAATAAAGCAGGAGACATGTATTATAGGTTCCTGAACAAAGTTATTGCTTGGTTAGACAAATGGAGTTTAAGCTCAGAGAAGAGTATCAACTGTCCCTAGAAACTCACACTTTGGCTTACTAATAATGGATGAATGCAGGTAACTGAATACTGTAGTAAGGAACTAAACATATGTTATAAATTGCCAAGGAAGTTCCATACTGGTTCTCTGGAAGCAAAAGTTGATCTTCATAGATAATTATCGGGACCTCAGTGTTGTATCTCATTTAGGCAGTTGTTGGAAACTGAAAAGAAGTTAACGCTCATGAGTAACTTAGAACTAAATGTGCACCCACAAAAGAAGTTGCGGCAGTGTAGAGATTCATACCTGTGATGAAAACACCAAGATCAGTGGGTGTGACATTAGTGACTTATTTTTTAATTTCAGTATCGCTTACGGTAATAAAAAAAATGTTGAATCTGATCATCCAATTTTAACATAAATTGTTGGTTTCTTTTGTCACTCATTGATAAGGAAACTTCAGTGTGCAGAGTGCACAGATTTTTTTTTACTCTTGGTAAATACACAACAATTTATATGCAGTTAAATTTAATTAGATGATTGGACAGAGGCAGTTTTAAATTCCCATATGAATTTCCTGTGGCAGTTTTTGCACACAGTTACTTGACTCTGCGAAGGTTGCTTGTAAAACATCTCTTCACGAAGCTGCTGAATCAGTGAGCAGTAGCAGCTGAACTCATTTTGAAAATAATTATGGATAATGATGGGATGTGTGCAAATTGTTGTCCTTGACATATTGTGCCAGAAATGTACAAGAAAATTATATAGACCACTGTAAATATTGTACCAAATAACTTTTAAAAAAAGAAAAATAATAAAACTCCTGTACAGCCTCTTCAAGGCTCTAATAAGAAGCAGATTCAAACACTATGCCACAACTTGAAATAATTTTTTATTTTTATGTATATCTATATTGCTTTATTACTGCCTTTTACATATTTCCACATATCCTGAATGCAAAATATTTTTACTCTTCAATGAAGTGCATAATGTGCTCAGTGATTAGTGTAAAATCAAACATAAGTGCTGTACAGTGTTTAGAAAATTCTGGGAAACAAAGATCTGAATTTTTCTGGGCATAGTGTGACAATTTTTTGTTTTACTACATAACATTCATTGCTTGCTACCTGTCACTATCCTCCAGTTGAGCCCAGATTAAAATGCCTTTACTCTTTAAATGAATGATACTGTGCTCAGTGAGTAACATAAAGTGTAAGTGCTGTACAATCTCCTGAAAATGGTAGAAACAAAACTCTGAATTTGTTGGAATAATTTGACATACACTTCCTGTTGAATGCTTAATAAGCACTGTTTACCACATACCATATACTCATACTTCCAGATGTACTCAAAACAAATTACAATGTCAAGCTGCACAGCCCAAGATAACTTACTGTCAGAGTTCCTTTGAATAATTGCTGCACTTATGGTGCACATTTCAAGTAATTAATGCATCTTGACTCTTAGAGAAATTAGCTGCACAAGAAATTTTTCAGTGTTTATATTTTCTTCCCCTCTCTGAAAATATGGCTAGTACATCTACATCTACATGGTTACTCTGCAATTCACACTTAAGTTCCTGGCAGAGGGTTTATCGAACCATTTTAATACTACTTCTTTATCATTCCACTCTCGAGTGGCGTGTGGGAAAAAAGAACATCTAAATCTTTCCGTTTGAGCTCTGATTTCTCTTATTTTATTATCATGATCATTTCTCCCTATGTAGGTGGGTGTCAACAAAATATTTTCACATTCAAAAGAGAAAGTTGGTGATTGAAATTTCGTAAAAGATCTCGCCGCAAAGAAAACTGCCTTTGTTTCAGTGATTGCCACCCCAACTTGTGTATCATATCAGTGACACTCTCATCCCTGTTGTGCGATAACACGAAAAGAGCTGCCCTTCTCTGCACTTTTTCGATGTCCTCCGTCACTCCTACCTGGTACGGATCCCACACTGCGCAGCAATATTCCAACAGAGGACGGACAAGTGTAATTTTGGGCTGTCTCTTTAGTGGGTTTGCTACATCTTCTAAGTGTCCTGCCAACAAAGCGCAGTCTTTGTTTCGCCTTCCCCACAATATTATGTATGTGGTCTTTCCAATTTAAGTTGCTCGTAACTGTGATTCCTAGGTATTTGGTCGAATTGTCAGCCCTTAGATTTGTGCGATTTATTGTATACCCAAAATTTATCGGATTTCTTTTAGTACCCATGTGCATGACCTTGCACTTTTCTTTGTTTAGTGCCAATTGTCACTTTTTTGCACCATATAGAAATTCTCTCTAGATGATTTTGTAATTGGAATTGATCATCTGATGATTTTAGTACATGGTAAATTACGGCATCATCTGCAAACAATCTAAGGGGGCTGCTCAGATTATCACCTAGACCATTTATGTAAACCAGGAACAGCAGAGGGCCTATGACACTACCTTGCGGAATGCCAGATATCACTTCTGTTCTACTCGATGATTTACTGTCTACTACTACGAACTGTGACCTCTCTGAGAGGAAATCACGAATCCAGTCACACAGCTGAGATGATACTCCATATGCACACCATTTGATTAATAGTGAGGAATGGTATCAAAAGCCTTCTGGAGACCTAGGAATATGGAATCAGTCTGAGATCCCTTGTAGAGAGCACTCATTACCTCATGGGAATAAATTTGTAGGGTATAACCAGTACCTTTCATATTAATAAACAAAACTGCATCTCTGTTAAGTAATTTGCTACTGGCCTGTTTTTATATAAACAATCAAGTTCAAATGGAAGGTAGGTCATTAAGTACAATTTATCACTGTTAAATGAAGAATTCAAGCAAAGTGATTAGGCACTCCAGTCGCGATTTCTTTGCAGTACTTTGTGACTAAGTAATGCGCATCAGCAGGCTTCGTGATGTATCAGTTTACGTGGGCCATCAAGCATGGTGTCACAAATTTGTTGGCAGGCCTTGTATCCTCGGTGTTGTCAGCTTAACTGAGTAGCAAGGTGTACTGTCAAATGATATGTCAGAGCATCAATGTTACTCACACTTGGCCTACAAGGAACACCTTCCTAACGGATCTTAGAAGACCATATAATCTAAGGGGGAAACAACAATAATAATTAGGATTTTTGATAATCTCCTGTAACAAGGAACTTTTCTTCAGGAGCTTATTAGTGTTTCTCTCAACACTTTTTGCAGGGGCAGCACCGATCCTACGATATGCTGAAGCAGACAGTAAACACCGTAGCTTCTGAAAGTAATCCTACTTGTCCAACACTATTGTAGCACTGCCCTTGTCTGTGGGTAAAATAGAAATATCCAGATCTACTCTGAGAGAACATAAAGCAGCCCTCTCAGCTGCCATTGCATTACTCTTAGGTGGACGTGCCCCAGTCAACACATAGCATGCTTCCCTCCTAACCTCTTTTGCAGCATCAGGAGGTAGTTTCAAAACAGCCTGTTCAACAGAACTTATAAAACCAACAACTGGTAAACGCTTGGTCATTGGTGCAAAATTTAAACCTTTCCCTAGCACCCTGAGCAGTTAAAGTAGGAAATTTCCATACACACTTGCAATAATGAAGTACTGACCAACCAATTAAAAGAACATTCAAATTTTTTTGAAGCAATCATTAAATGAATCCAAAATAATTCCATGGAAATAAAATCTAACTGCGGTGAGTGTACTGGAGCCTTTTAAGAACATGTGTGAAACCAGCACATTGCTTGATGCAACTGACAGCAGGAGAGTTAATACGATGCACAACTATGGCAAATGGAACAATATTATGATCATGTCATGTAACAAAAATGACAATGGACACTGAAACCTTATTCTACTAACTTCTTACATTGGTCATCTTTGGTTGCGTAGTGATGCTTGTGTGTGTGTGTGTGTGTGTGTGTGTGTGTGTGTGTGTGTAGCATCTTTCCAGATATGATCTGCAAACTGAAGTTTTAAATTCCCTTGCACAGTTTTTTCTTGCTGCATTTGTGCCTTGAAAATGACAAGGTGTGCACCTGTCAGTTGTTGAGGATGTCACCCAGATGCATTCCTATAAATTATTTGAACAACATGTCATCAACTTGCATAACACTATCAAAGAATTCTGGGTCTTGTGCAACTAGAGTGTATGGGTTTCACAAATTCAGAACCTCATGAATTTATGATGATTCTTGCTGAACAGTATTTCAGTCTCAGAAAACATTATCATACAGGAATACAGAGCATGATCCATAATTATACAACAAGTTAACATAAGTGGTATAAATCTGTAATTCCATGAATCTGTCATTTGTCAGTTCTTAATAACTTGAAACACCTGCACCTTTTCCAGTCACAAGGTACACTCCATTGCTTTGTAAATAAACAACAAATTACTGTGCTAAGATGGGCCAGTTGCTTTATACAACTGACATAGAATATAACAGGTACTCTATCATGTCCACTCAATTCAGAGACTAATTGCTTTTTGAATTCACAGTTACTAATTTCTAGAAGACTCACTACATAAATAATAATAATAATAATAATGAAGAGGAGGAGGACAAAAAACATGAGCATACTGCATGTCACGTAGTTCCAGTAAGTACTGTTGTCCTCCCAGACAAACAATCTACTTTGTCGGCTATAATGTATTACACATCTAGTGCGACTGAATAAATCCCTTAGCTCACGATTTCAACTTTTTATTCATAATGCTACACTACTGGCCATTAAAATTTCTGCACCAAGAAGAAATGCAGATGATACACGGATATTCATTGGACAAATATATTATACTAGAACTGACATGTGATTACATTTTCACGCAATTTGGGTGCATAGATCCTGAGAAATCAGTACCCAGAACAACCACCTCTGACTGTAATAACGGCCTTGATACGCCTGGGCATTGAGTCAAACAAAGACTGGATGGTATGTACAGGTACAGTTGCCCATGCAGCTTCAACACGATACCACAGTTCATCAAGAGTAGTGACTGGCGTATTGTGATGAGCCAGTTGCTCAGCCACCATTGACCAAACATTTTCAATTGGTTAGAGATCTGGAGAATGTGCTGGCCAGGCTGCAGTTGAACATTTTCTGTATCCAGAAAGGCCCGTACAAGACCTGCAACATGCGGTCACACATTATCTTGCTGAAATGTAGGGTTTCGCAGGGATCGAATGAAGGGTAGAGCTATGGGTCGTAACACATCTGAAATGTAACGTCCACTGTTCAAAGTGCCGTCAATGCGAACAAGAGGTGACCGAGACGCGTAACCAATGGCACCCCATACCATCACACTGGATGATATGCCAGTATGGTGATGACGAATACATGCCTCCAATTTGTGTCCACCGCGATGTCGCTCAACACGGATGCGACCATCATGATGCTGTAATCAGAACCTGGATTCATCCGAAAAAATGACATTTCGCCATTCGTGCACCCAGGTTCATCATTGAGTACACCATTGAAGGCGCTCCTGTCTGTGATGCAGCGTCAGGGGTAACTGTCGAACTGTTCGTGCAGATGGTTGTTGTCTTGCAAATGTCCCCATCTCTTGACTCAGGGATCGAGACATGGCTGCATGATCCGTTACAGCCATGCAGATAAGATACCTGTCATCTTGACTGCTAGTGATAAGAGGCCGTTGGAGTCCAGCACAGCATTCCGTATTACTCTCCTGAACCCACCGATTCCATATTCTGCTAACAGTCATTGGATCTCGACCAACGCCAGCAGCAATGTTGCGATACGACAAACCGCAATTGCGATAGGCTACAATCCGACCTTTATAAAAGTTGGAAACGTGATGGTACACATTTCTCCTCCTTACACGAGGCATCACAAGAACGTTTCACCAGGCAACGCCAGTCGACTGCTGTTTGTGTATGAGCAATCGGTTGAAAACTTCCCTCATGTCAGCACGTTGTAGGTGTCGCCACCGGTGCTAACCTTGTGTGAATGCTCTGAAAAGCTAATCATTAGCATATCACAGCATCTTCTTCCTGTTGGTTAAATTTCGCGTCTGTAGCACGTCATCTTCGTGGTGTAGCAAATTTTAATGGCCAGTAGTGTAAATATCCAGTTTCCATATTCTAAACTATGGAAGAATGGTTATCATTTTCTGATATGGAAGAGTCTCTGGCAGTAGTAATGTAAATTAAGGGGTGGAACATACATGACAGTTATATGGACAGCCTGTAACTAACCTGAAAGATGAAGAGCCTAGTGAAATGTAGTCTTAAGGAAAGAGGGATCGGGAGTGTGTTAGAGAGACTATTCAGGAGAGATTATCAGCAATGTGAAGCAAGAGCTAGTCCACCTCTTGGGAGGGGACTGTAGGACAAACAATTACAGAAATGGAAAGAAGGCACAAAATTAGAGCATTTAGTATGAACTGCACCTTCGCCTGGGATTCGTAAATTTTGAGAAAACTCTTGACTCAATTTCAATTAAGTTAATAGTGCTTGAGAAACGTGGCACTGGTTGAGTGTGAAGCAAACATATATTAATGCAACAGCTTCTATTACATTAAATCAGAATAATAACAAATTGAAAAAGGAGATTCCATGTCAGACATAGTCTTACAGCAGCGCTAAAGGAAATCTTCAGAACCCTAAAATGTGAAAAAGAAAAATGAATATTTGTTAATGGCACATATTTGGTACACCTCCGTTTTCTGATACTGTTGGAGTGTTTAGCTATAGTGCAGATTACCTTAAATGACTAATGCAATAACTTAACTAAATGAGTTTCAAAGCTGACCTTAAAACAATTTTAGTAAGATTAAAACAATATACAGTCAAAACATCACAAATAAAACTCTGTAAATTAACAGTGAGGTGACAGACATAAATGATGAGAATTAATATGGTACTTGAGGCAGCTGAAGACAACTGGATGAACAGTACAAGGAATAAAGAGAAGAGTAAAAATGGAATGGTGTACTCTCAGTAAATCAAACAACATTTTTAAAACTAGGACTCCAATATTTGCCAAATGTAAGTTTACAATCAGCGTGTATTTCAACTTTTGACTGAGACAGTTAGTTTCATGTTCCATGGATCATTTTACATTATTGCATTTTCTTTTCTTTTTCAAAAATAAAAAAAAAAAGATATACAGATATTGTGAGTTAGTAAGTCCTAGTCAAGATGTTATACACAGTACAGTAATAGACTTTCTTCTACAGAATGGAAGGAATCATCAAGGAGAAACTTTCTCAGTTTGTGTTCGAATTTTACTTTGCTGCCTGCCATTCATATAGATTTTTGATGAGAAAAAAAATCAAAAATTAAGGGTAGCTCCACAAACAATAATGAAACACACACTTACAGTTAGTGTGAGAAACAGGAAAAGCAAATAGATCAGGAAATTGACTGAGGTGGAAGACATAATTATGACTGTAATGTTTGCTGGGCATGTAACTAGGTGAGGGGATAGTAAAAGGACCAGGAAGCTTTCTACTAGATTCCAAGTGATGAGAAGTGACCAAAGCAATGGCCTAATTGAAGATGAATGGAGAAGTGTATAGGAGGTCTTTACCAGCAGTGGATACCAAATAGTTAATTATGATAATGAATGAATGAGAAAGGAACACAATGTAAAGTCTTTAGTAATAGGTGTGTCTGAAGAGCCTGAAGGTAACAATAGAAATCATAAATCAGAATGGTAACATAACAATTTGTACCCTGTTTCTCATGAATATGAGCCCATTTATTAACCACTGTGGTACCTTGCCTGGTGGTTTCTTTATGGCCTGTACTGAATAATCTGGACCTCTCTTATCTCTCACACGACACCATTTCTCGACTGCGTAACTACGGAACAGTCCTGTAACAAAACCTACTGTCTTTCAGCTGTCACCAAACTGGAACTCCACCAGTCCTTTTTTTGTTGGTATTTGCTGCATTCTTTCTTCTGTCCTTTTTTTCTTCTACTATTGAATAATGAGGCACAGTTGGCATAATAACAGAATCACGTTTGGGAAGAATGAGATTTAAATGCACAACCAGCAAATTTGAAACAGATTTTCCATGGCTATCTTAAAAACATTCACACAAATGCCTGAGTGGTTTTTTTCAGTAACGTTACAACCAATTTCTTCACCCTCTGCCATTCACTTCAAGTGAGTGCTCTTTTTATAATGATCAGAATGATAATGGAATGATAAATTTTAATCTTTTCTGCTCTAATTCTGTTCCACAATAAAGTTACTTTCATTACACAACCTCAGTCTTCATTTATTTATCTTATTATTAATTTTTATATAACACCTATTCTCGAGGCTCCTTTCTGGTTGGCTTGTGGTCTTCATCGTACGTCCAACTTAACGTGGACAATACTAAAGAGTAAAAACTGTCATAAAGCACTGATTAACAAATGATACTGGTTTCATTTATGTCCAGTGGCATAAAATGAAGTTCAAGACCTGGGAATGGAAATAGTTTTAAATGACGGACTGATAGCAGTAAAAAATACAAAAGTCTTGGAACTTCTACCAAATTATACCTTCAGTAAATAAATAAATAAACAAAACTACAAAGTAAAATAACCATGCTGACTATGGGACAAAACAGCACCACTTTAAAGATAAATGATGTGGCTGAACGTCTAATAAGATGATGATGATAGAATTCTTTAGCTGCACAACATCAAGATCTTTAGACGCACAACATCAAGATCTTTAGCATCATACTAAAGTCGGGGGAGACAAATGTTGTTAAAATGAGTAACAATGTTATAATTGTTGAACAACATATTTCCTAAACTGTCTGTCTCTTGTGGGGGGAGCGGGGAAAACACACACACACACACACACACACACACACACACACACACACACACACACAAGGCAAAAAATGGATGCACCAGTGATTCTTAACAACACTAAAATCTCCAATCTAACAGTTTGGACAACTCACAAAATTTCAAAATGCATACCACATTTGTCTTATTGTCAGCTGGAATAGAGGGTAGATTCCCAGTTCAATTTACTGCTGCCCTATTGTTCAAGTACAAAACAAATAGTTAAAAGTTAATTTTTTGACGTATATACTCCACAATTGCCACAGCCTGGCAGGTCTTCTCACAAGAGCGAGAGTCTTAGGTTAGAAGATTACAACGTACAAAGCGATGGGTAAATGTAACTTCATTCCTTCTTCGTGACTGAAAGGAGGATTGTCATGACTGGACAGTCAGTTTCAAGGAACACAGCTTATTTTCTGACTCTTCCAGCCACACTGTCTCACAATGGTTTATAACTTCCTGGCTCAGTAATGAGGAAATGGCTCATAAGTGGGCAACACATACATTCTTGGTTGCAATGTCAGTTTCCCCATATCCCTGGATTCTGACATGTCCTGTTACCCAGAAGAATACCACTTCCTTTCTGTGGTCACAGAGAGACACCGTAGACTCCCGAATCATCTGAAGCACTTTATCTGCTTGGTTCATTTGTCAAATTATTTGGAGAGAGCTGGGGAAATCTCAGCATGTGAGAAAATAGAAAACCTTTCCAAAAGGACCTCATTATTCTCACATAATTATTAAAAAACTGCCACATTGGGCTTCTTTGGTGGACCAGAAATGATATGGTGTACAGGTGATTGCAGTAGGAAGGAAGATTAGAGTTTAACATCCCATCAACAACCCAGTCATTAGAGGTGGAGCACAAGATCAAATTACTAAAGGTTAATCTAACTCTGGAAGGCCGGATGGGGATCTGAAGCACTGTCCTCCTGAATGCATGACCAGTGTGCTAACCATTTCACCTCTTTGCTCAGTAACTGCAGTATGGAATAGATTTTATACACTTGCCGCATCATGAGTGGTCCCCTGGCTTCCGCACAGATGCTGGAAATAGGGCTGGTCTTAAATGTCCCTGTGGCCACCCTGATTCCCTTGCAGTGGCTAAAGTGAGAATCTTCAAGTGCGATAGCACAGCAGAGCCAAAGATAACAACCATAATCAAGGCAGTACCACATAAAGGCTCTATAGATCTAAAGTAAATGTGTTCTGTGTACTCCCCATGTTATGTGGATTACATATTTTCAAATATTGAGTTCTCTGAGAGGCCGTGTTATTAGATGTCTCAAGTGTTGCAACCAAGTTTGTTTTTGTAGAAAATGAAGCCCAAAAAACTCAACAAATTAAAATTTAAAAATCATGCCCCTCATTTCAATTTCTGGAAGATTAAAAACACTTATGGAATGGTTAAAAAGAACACACACAGATTTTTCAGTAGAAAATTTAAAACTAGTATTGTCCACAGACAAAGACAAAGAGAAAACTACTGACATTTGAGGATGCTGTTCTGAGACATAGTCTTGGAATAGTGAAGGGTGGAGTTCACTGGAGAAAAAGGAAAAACTGTGAATTGCAAGAGTTGTACAAATTTCTGTGATTAGCGAGAGGAGACTAAGTCGTACGGGCACATAATGCATTGAGAAGGCCAGATCACCAGGCAGCTGGTGGAAGAAGACATCAGAGGCAGCAGACTGAGGGAAAGACTACTGCTGGAGAGGGCTGATAGGAGCAGAGAAAATATGAGCTTGGACTGAGAAAGATGGAAGAGGCTGACTGGTGATGCTAAAGGCCGACTGTGGTTTGTATGGCCAAACTAGTAAATTACTATTGCCTGTCTACTTCTGTAACCTCTTAAGAATTAGTTGCAACTACAGTAAGGTCACTGGGAGGCTGGAAAAAAGAGCATAAAATTGAAAAACCATCCATGAACACTGTGCACTGCACAGGGTCTTTAATATGGATGCAGTACCATTAGCTGCTATTAAAAAAAAAAAGTGTCACATTAAAATGCTGCCATGTGGGACACCATTCTCTTGTATAAAACAATCTGATAGAATATTACCAACTATATACTTAAAATAATGTTGCAAAAGAAAGGACCGTAGCAGGACTGTAATACACCCCTAAAAGACCGATACATAAAGTTGTTAAAGGATATTATGCATTTAAGTAATATTGTAGGGCTTCTCTATGTCAAAAATTAGATGGCACCTGCGCAGCAAAGCTACCACTTCCAGCATAGTCCAGTTATCAAGGTAGAATGATATCTCCTGAACCCATAATGAATATGACTAAATAGCTGTCTGAATTCTAATATCCATACACGGCAGAGGTTGATCATGTGCTCTGAGTTTTTCGCCGCACAGCTGCTGAGAGAAACACTTTGATACTACTCATGAATCTATTTACAGGTTTGAGGAGGGGGATTATAACAGATTCTTTTCATGAGTTAGCAAATTTTTCGGTTTCAAAAAAAAGTTTAAAAAATCAAGGAGGATTCCTTTCACATTGCTATTGGGGTGCTGCATCATGCTGTAATTGGAATTCCATTAGGACCTGGTAACTTATTTGTTTTCAGCTCTTTCAGTTGTTGGTCTATACTAAGGATGCTTATTGATTTTTCATCCACTTGGGACTCTGTGTGATGGTCTAACGACAGCACAATTGTACGATTCTCCTGCGAGAACGATTTCTTAAAGGTGAAATTTAAAACTTCAGCTTTACTTCTGATATCGTCTACTGCCACACCAGATTTGTCAATGAGTGACTGAATAGAAGCCTTAGACCCACTTACTGATTTTATGGACCAATATTTTTAAAATCTGTTTGCTGCAGAATCCTTGAACATATTCTCAGTTTGAATACAATAAATTTCCTTGAGAGTGAATGGCTTCTGTCCTCCACATTCCCTGATTTCTGTAATGCATCTGACACAGTGATACACTGTCAACTGTTAGCGAAGGTACAAGCATGCAGAATAGGTTCCCATGTATGTGAGTGGCTTGAAGACTTCTTAAGTAACAAAACAGAGTATGTTGTCATCAACAGTGAGTGTGCATCGGAGATAAGGCTAACCTTAGGGTTGCCCCAGGGAAGTGTGATAGAACTGTTGTTATTCTTTTTATATGTAAATGATCTGGTGGACTGGGTATGCAACAGTCTGTGGCTGTTGCTCTTGATGCTGTAGTGTATGGGAAGGTGTCATCTTTGAGTGACTGTAAGAGGATACAAGATGGCTTAGATAAAATTTATGGTTGGCATGATGAATGGCAGCCAGCCCTAAATGTAGAAAAATGTGAGTTAATGCAGATGAGTAGAAAAAACAAACTAATAATGTTCAAATACATCATTAATAATGATATGCTTGACACATCACACTGAATAAATATCTAGGTGTAATGTTTCAAAGCAATATGAAATGGAATGAGCATGTAAGGATTACAGTAGGGAAGGAAAATGCTGGACTTTAGTTTACTCGGAGAATTTTAGGAAAGTGTGGTTCATCTGCAAAGGAGACTGCAATAGGACACTTGTGTGACCAAGTGTTGAATACTGTTCAAGTGTTTTGGATCTGCTCCAGGTCAGATTAAAGGAAGTCATCAAAGCAATTCAGTGGTGGCATGGTAGATTTGTTACCAGTTATGTTTGAACAACATGCAAGTAATACAGACACACTTCAGGAACTCAAAAAAGAGTCCCTCGAGGGAAGCTGAAATTTATTTCAAGGAGCACTATTGAGAAAATTTAGAGGACCAGCATTTGAGGCTGACTGCAGAACAACTCTACTGTTGCCTACATACATTATGCGTAACGACAATGAAGAAAAGATTATAGAGATAACAGCCCATAAGGAGCTATACAGGCAGGCTTTTTCCATAGTCTATTTGTCAGTGGAACAGGAAACCAAATGACTAGTAGTGTTACAGGGCACCCTCCATCATGCACGATATGGTGGCTTGCGGAGTTTGTATGTAGATGTAGAATGAATACTGTCATGACCTGGTGATGTATCATGTGACACTGACAGAGCCAACTCCTGCTTCCAAATTGAGAAAGTGCACTTGTAACCTCCAACATTGATGGAACTGAAGGCATTGCTTCCCCTCTCAGCAATTACTCAACACTGATGGAAAGCTGGGTCCTGTCTGACGGTGCACTTATGTGAGCAAAATGATCCACTTTATTCTGGGCAATATCTCCTTTGCTGTTCTGGAAGGTACCAATCTTCATAAAAGAGTAATTGTGCGCACCTTGCATCTCTGACCAAATTCCTTCTGACAGTTTCCCACAAAATCAATCACTTAGTGGAAATGTTTAGGGAGCTCAGGCATCTCTGCCATGATCATTGTTTGCTCTCTTTTATAACACAGCAACATTCTGCTCTCGCGACTTGAAAAACTCTGAGGTATACAACAGACGGTTTGAACTTAAACCTAAGCAGGGTCATGATTGCAGAGCAACATACTGCACCCCACCATGGAACAGACTGTCTTCTTAGTTGTCCTGAGGACTTAGGAATTGATGCTCCAGTTGTGTGGTCGATCATGCTTTCTGTTTGTTTTGCTGAGGATCACTCATGGCAGCCATCTTTAGAGAACTACTCTTTCTGGCAGCTGTATCCATATCAGGAATTGGTCACTGGAATGTAGATCATGATTAACTTTCCACAGAATAGGAAAGCAGGTGAGCAAAGTGAAAGACCGATGGCAGAAAACAACTCTGTAGCAGTGGTAAAGTGCATATGCTCGCTCATATCCAGAAGACACAAATCTCCTGTTAAGAAGAGACCCTTGCTAAATGGTGAACACCCCCAGGTGCTTAGTCTTCCCTGGCAGGGTCTGAAAAACCTGAGCTGGGATTTGCTAAGTACTGCCAGTCTTCTATAATGGTAAGGCTGGCGATTCCTCAGTGACTACCATGTGGAAAGGCAATGGTGGAACATTGTGTGCCACAGGGAATTAGGTGGTCTTGCCTTAAATACCCAGATTGCAAGGATGGTACAAACTTCTACTAAAACTCAAGCAGGCACATTTATATAAAGTGCATCAACCATAAATAATGTTGTCTTGTACTGTCGCTTTACAAGCGCAAGCCCATGGTATGGGTTCCTTCATTATTGCTTCAGCTAAACCAGCGCTAAGTTGTGCTGTGAGTCATCCAAGTTGTCAGCAGTAATATAAAATAAACTACATGCCACATGAGAAAAAATATACGATTTGTGCAAGAAAATGACCGAGACTCTCAGCTACTGCCACCATCACAGAATGAGGTGGTAGTATGAGATAATTAGCAACCTATTAAGGGGTTGGCTGCCTTAACACTTCGAGCATGTTGTTACTGTGCGGTAAGACTTGTACACAGCATTTAGTAATTAAACACTGACTTAATTTATATAGTGTAGCTTCATTTTATTGTTGCTTAATTAAATTAAGATTAAACTGACTTTGCTAATTCATGTTTACCTTGGTAACATGGAGACAACTATTCTTTACATGTGCACAAAGCCCACAGCATGCCCCCTCCTGTTACAAAAATTGGTGGCCCCATTTGAGGGTTATAACAACCTCAATCTCATAGTGCACTGCATACCAATGGGGTGTATGACTGTTGAGTTTGAACAGTCATTAGCAGGGAACCTCTGGAGAAACATGACCTGTGCTTTCTTCCAGCCACTGGGCATAATTTTTTGTCCGAGGGATCTACAGTTTTTTTTTAAATTTTTTATTTAATAAGGACTAATTCTGCCACAAATTCTATATAGAAAGTGATACAGAGTCCACCAGGCCCTAGCAGTTTGTTTAGTTTTAATAATTTCAGCTGTTTCTCGGTGTCCCTGAGACTAATATCTATTTCACTTATCTTTGCAGTGATGTGAGAATTAAATTGGGATAACACTCCTGGATGTTTATGTTTGGTTCACATTTAATGCACTTTCAATCATAAAACTAAAACTGCAAAGTAAATTCATAAAACCTGTATTAGCTGATGCATACACCTTCGATGGGCATTTTGATGCATAATACGTCGATATAGTTTACATATACTGTGAAAAATATAAGGAGGGCCCAGAATGTAACTTTCGGCTGTATAAAATGGATGGTTAATTGTACTTTTAAACTGGAGCCACAGTTCTTCTCCATGCTACTGTTCAATGGTAAACATTACAAGCTCCTGATTTAGACATGTCACTGCTGCCTCTCTATCTAGTTCACTATACATATAAATCTGGCTACCTGTTCCAGTTTCCCTCTCTAATAATATTTTAATGCGTCAGGTTATTTATAAGACCCACAGGAGGGTGAAGTTACTTGGGTACTGCTAAGAGCAAATGAAACTGCCTTGTTCAAAATTCGAAACTACAATGGAGAAGAAATAGTACCTAGAGCTGCACCGAGCGAGGTGGCACAGTGGTTAAACACTGGACTCGCATTCGGGAGGACTACAGTTCAATCCTGCGTCTGGCCATCCTGATTTAGGTTTTCCGTGATTTCCCTAAATCGCTCCAGGCAAATGTCGGGATGGTTCCTTTCAAAGGGCTTGGCCGACTTCCTTCCCCATCCTTCCCTAATCCGATGACCTCGCTGTCTGGTCGCCCTCCCCAAAACAACCCAACCCAAGCACCTAGAGCTGGTAATTACAGTTTTCATTATTACATAATTAATATTTTGTATATCTTTGTTCTTGTTTCCTACTATTCATCCCATTTTCGACATGACAATCACATGAAGCATTAACTCATTTAAATGGTTACACAGGATGAAGTCACTATAAGTAAAGATCATTATTTTGTTCCACAAGTAGGGCTACATGTACGCAATGATTTGTACAGCTTATGCATTGCAGCAAGATCTATGGCAAATACTATGCTGATGCTAAATATAACTATTGCATTGTGCAATCAGTTGTTGTCCTATAATTCACGGCACAAGTTGAAACAATCTATACGATTTTGTGTTGATATGTTAACTTCTATTTAATGACTAATCATTCATAAATATGTAATTAAGTGTAGTTTCAAACTAATAACATAAAGCTTGATGACCCATACTGTCAGTTGAGTGTTGGTGACTGATGAGAATTTATCTACACAGATGGCCACAACAATTCATGAGTGGTTGTGTGTAGTAACACTGTTGCATATATACAAACAACAACAGTTTCATGAAGAGAATGATCACGTCTCTCTTGTCTTCATTAGTTGTTTTTTTTTAATTTGTCTTCGCAATGAAACTATCTCAATGTACATCACATAATGAACACAGTATTCATCTGTTTTGTTCACAAGTGGCATCAGCTAGAGAAATTCATTTCACTTTTCACTCAAAACCAAATAGTGATAGAAACAAAATCATGTACGACATATGTCTATGACTTGTACGTGGATCGTTCAGTTGCAGCGAGAAAACCTCTATGAGGCACCAATCTCCAACCAGTTTGAGGTAGAATAGAGAATGAATCTGTTATGGTAGTCAGGAAAATGTTCTTGTCTTGGGGATCTGTCACTAACAACGCTCAACGTACAAAGCTGTGATTAAAGGATTATGGACCTTGTCACGATACACATAATGCTGACTTGCTACTAAAATACGTCAGGAGATACCTGACAAGTAATACTCCAGGGCTCTAAGGCAAAAGAAATAATGTGTTGTACATTAAAAAAATGATCAGTGACTACCTCTACTTCTCTGTTACTATCAGCGTAACACGCTTAAATACCTTGCATGTCCAATATGCGCAGAATCGTATACTGTTGGTCCACACGAATACCAGTACACGAAATTCTTGTTTCTAGTTATAAAAGGAACCTTGCACTTTGTTAAAGAGTTATACACATTGATGGGGGTACGAAATCCGGATGGTTCAATCCATTTCGTAGATGTCGCACTCAGCGAAAAGCTACGCAGCTGTCGAAGCACTCCATAAATTTTAATAAGGCTTTTCTTTTTCATGGTGGCCTATACCTCAGTAAGTCAACAAAATTAAACTTCCTTCACACCAATGAATACTACATTCCACTATATAATGTGTTCACTTGTTGTCCCACTTTTCGTCATCATTACGTTCGTACAGTAAATGAACATAACAAACTTTGTCAAACGTTATTGTATTGTTTTCAGAACATGATACAGATACACTGTATTCAACGCCTCTTAACAACGCCTCCCGGCATCGCAAATGTTTGTCAACAACAGTTAGCAAAGATTATAGTCACCAAAGTACCTTTCCAAGGTTGTTATTTAAATCTTCATTGCTAACAACGAGATCTTTGGTTGGTACAAAACCAAACACATACTATTTGCTGTAGCTGTTCGGCCAAAATTTTATTGTAAGTGGAGATAGGAATTTTATTATTGCAAGGATCGTGACTTTTTAGCTATTTATCATACAAATGTATATTTTGTGTATACAAAGCTTCGAAAAGTATTAAACATTTATTTTCTTCTTTTGAAAGTATCCACAAATAATTCTTAGACATTGCATATAGTTATTTTATTAGTCTATAAAATTTCTGTTAATGATTTTTGCGAGATATAAACTTCTGTATTCACATTGCAAAGTATTTATAAGAGATATTGACCCCTCTGATCATTACTGTCTGGTAATAAAGCTAAAGACTAGTTTGGTGAAACCTCTACAATATATCACATAGCTGACACCAAATTTCTATTCCCTAGGTCATTTTGTTGCATCCTTCTGAATCTGCTTAGTGTATTCATCTCTTGGGCTCCCTCTACGATTTATAACCTCCACTCTGCCCTCCAATGCTAAATTTGTGATCCCTTGGTGCCTCAGAACATGACCTACCAACCGGTACCTTATTCTTGTCAAATTGTGCCACAAACTCCTCTTCTCCCCAATTCTAATCAATGCCTACTCGTTAGTTATGTGATCTACCCATCTAATCTTCATCATTCTTCTGTAACCCCACATTTCGAAAGCTTCTATTCTCTTCTTCTCCAAGCTATTTATCGTCCATGCTTCACTTCCATACATGGCTACTCTCCGTACAAATACTTTCAGAAACGACTTCCTGACACTTAAATCTATACTCGACGTTAACAAATTTTTCTTCTCCAGAAACGCTTTCCTTGCCATTGCCAGTCTACATTTTATATCTTCTCTACTTCGAACATCATCAGCTATTTTGCTCCCAAAGTAGCAAAACTTCTTTACTACTTTAATTTGTCTCATTTCCTAATCTAATTACCTTAGCATCACCAGACGTAATTCAACTACATTCCATTGTCCTCGTTTTGCTTTTGTTGATGTTCATCTTATATCCTCCTTTCAAGACACTGTCCATTCCGTTCAACTGCTCTTCCAAGTCCTTTGCTGTCTCTGACAGAATTACAATGTCATCGGCGAACCTCAAAGTTTTTATTTCTTCTCCGTGGATTTTAATACCTACTCCAAATTGTTCTTTTGTTTCCTTTACTGCTTGCTCAATATACAGATTGAATAACATCAGGGAGAGGCTACAACCCTGTCTCACTCCCTTCCCAACCACTCCCTTTCATGCCCCTCAACTCTTGCTGTACAAATTGTAAATAGCCTTTCGCTCCCTGTATTTTACCCATGCCACTTTTAGAATTTGAAAGAGAGTATTCCAGTCAACATTGTCAAAAGCTTTCTCTAAGTCTACAAATGCTAGAAACGTTGGTTTGTCTTTACTTATCTTTCTTCTAAGACAACTCGTAAGGTCAGTATTGCCTCACATGCTCCAACATTTCTACGGAATCCAATCTGACATTCCCCGAGGTTGGCTTCTACCAGTGTTTCCATTCGTCTGCAAAGAATTCGCGTTAGGTTTTTGCAGCTGTGACTTATTAAACTGATAGTTCGGTAATTTTCACATCTTTCAACACCTGCTTTCTTTGGCAGTGGAATTATTATATTCTTCTTGAAGTCTGAGGGTATTTCGCCTGTCTCATACATCTTGTTCAACAGATAGTAGAGTTTTGTCAGGACTGGCTCTCCCGCGGCCGACAGTAATTCTAATGGAATGTTGTCTACTCCCAGGGCCTTGTTTCGACTCAGGTCTTTCAGTGCTCTGCCAAACTCTTCACACAGTGTCGTATCTCCCATTTCGTCTTCATCTACATCCTCTTCCATTTCCATAACATTGTCTTCAAGTATATCGCCCTTGTATAGACCCTCTGTATACTCCTTCCACCTTTCTGCTTTCCCTTCTTTGCTTAGAACTGGATTTCCATCTGAGCTCTTGATATTCATACAAGTGGTTCTCTTTTCTCCAAAGGTCTCTTTAATTTTCCTGTAGGCAGTATCTATCTTACCTCTAGTGAGATAAGCCTCTACATCCTTACGTTTGTCCTCTAGCCATCCCTGCTTAGACGTTTTGCACTTCCTGTCGATCTCATTTTTGAGTCGTTTGTATTCCTTTTTGCCTGCTTCATTTACTGCATTTTTATATTTTCTCCTTTCATCAATTAAATTCAATATATCTTCTGTTACCCAAGGATTTCTACTAGCTCTCGTCTTTTTACCTACTTGATCCTCTGCTGCCTTCACTATTTCAACCCTCAAAGCTACCCATTCTTCTTCTTATTTATTTCTTCCCTCCATTCCTGTCAATTGTTCCCTTATGCTCTCCCTGAAACTCTCTACAACCTCTGGTTCTTTCAGTTTATCCAGGTCCCATCTCCTTAAATTTCCGCCTTTTTGCTGTTTCTTCAGTTTTAATCTACAGTTCATAACCAATAGATTGTGGTCAGAGTCCACATCTGCCCCTGGAAATATCTTATAATTTAAAACCTGGTTCCTAAATCGCTGTCTTACCATTATATAATCTATCTGATACCTTCTAGTGTCTCCAGGATTCTTCCATGTATACAACCTTCTTTTATGATTCTCGAACCAAGTGTTAGCTATGGTTAAGTTATGCTCTGTGCAAAATTCTACCAGGTGGCTTCCTCTTTTATTTCTGTCCCCCAATCCATATTCACCTACTATGTTTCCTTCTCTCCCTTTTCCTACTCTCAAATTCCAGTCACCCAAACTATTAAATTGTCGTCTCCTTTCACTACCTGAATAATTTCGTTTATCTCATCATACATTACGTCAATTTCTTCATCATCTGCAGAGCTAGTTGGCATATACACTTATACTACTGTAGTAGGTATGGGATTCATGTCTATCTTGGTCACAATAATGCGTTCACAATGCTGTTTGTAGTATCTTACCTGCACTTCTAATTTTTTTGTTCATTATTACCCCTATTTGATTTTGCATTACCCCTATTTGATTTTGTACTTATAACCCTGTATTCACCTGATGAAAAGTCTTGCTCCTCCTGCCACCGAACTTCACTATTTCCCACTATATCTATCTTTAACCTATCCATTTCCCTTTTTAAATTTTCTAACCTACCTGCCCGATTAAGGGATCTGACATTCCATGAACCGATCCGTAGAACGCTAGTTTTCTTTCTCCTGATAACGAAGTTCTCTCGAGTATTCCTCGCCCGGAGATCTGAATGGGGGACTATTTTACCTCCGGAATATTTTATTCAACAGGACGCTATCGTCATTTAACCATACAGTAAAGCTGCATGCCCTCGGGAAAAATTACAGCTGTAGTTTCCCCTTGCTTTCAGCCATTTGCAGTACCAGCACAGCAAGGCCATATTGGTTAGTGTTACAAGGCCAGATCAGTCAATCATCCAGACTGTTGCCCCTGCAACTACTGAAAAGGCTGCTGCTCCTCTTCAGGAATCACACCTTTGTCTGGCCTCTCAACAGATACCCCTCCGTTGTGGTTGCACCTACGATACGGCCATCTGTATCGCTGAGGCACGTAAGCCTCCCCACCGATGGCAAGGTCCATGGTTAATGGGGAGGGGGACCCTAGGTCATGATAGCATAATATATGCGAAATACAATATTTGCATAGTGTCATCTGCTGCTACTTAGTTAATATTTTGGAGAACAAATAACACTCAACCTAATTCGCTAGTGATTGTAAAAATGTGGTCTTACCAAAGTTCATTATTTACTTACTTGTTCCATTGATCAAATTCGTGATCAACATTACGATGTGGAATTTTTCAACAGAATGAGCACAAATAAGTAGCTACCTGTGACGAGTCTTAACATTTTTCTGTTCTCAATACATATATATCCTATGCTTGTAATTGGGATGATTCCTCTACTCCTCTTCTCTTATTGTTCCTGAAGAGTATTACTTCAGATTCCTCATTATTTGTAGTTAGCCTCTTGATCCAATAAACTGTGTGGTAGACTCTAGTATCGTTTTGCTTTTCATTGTGATATCCTGTAAATTATTGTCTGTAGTTATGCTGTGGCATCATCTGCAAGAAAAATCACAGCTTTTCATGATTAACAGGCAAATAGTTTATTATATACATCAGGAACAGCAGGGATCCAAATATAATACCCTGTGGTACAATGTGACTTATTTGTTAAAATTCTGAGAGGTATTTCTTTTGTTTTAGCTGTACTTTTCTGCTTTTATTTTAATTTGTGGGTGCGATTCAATGATACTAAGAGCTGGTCTTCTAATTCCATAGTGATCAAGTGTTCTTATTAAAAATCACAGTTAACTAGGTCAAAAGTTTTGACAAATCACAAAATATACCAAAAGGATTTCGGCCTTGATCTAATCCCACTGAAATGATATTTATACATTCATATGCAGCTGAAACTATTGATTTTCTTTCCGGTAATCCAAACTCTCTACCATTTATGATCAATTTCTTTCAAAATATGACATGAATCTAATTTATATTATTTTTGCAAGAGCTTTTGAGAAAATGGATAAAAGACAAACTGGTCTATAGATGTCAGAGCACACTGGATCTCCTTTTATGTATAGTGCTAAACTGGATACTTCCCATCTATTTACAAACTGCTTATCGACAGAAGTGAATCGACTAGGTGGCAAAGTCGTTTGACCATTTAATTTGTCATTAACTTTAAAATTTAATTTGAACACCATTTATATCATTGGAGGTTTTATTATCAAATTTTTCTATAACTTTTACTATCCATTGCTTTGTCATAAGATACAATTAACACAAGTGAATTGTGAAATCCCATTTATTTTTAAGTGGCAGTAGGGCTTGTAGAGGACAACTTTTGTTAGTTTTTGTTTGTATTTGGCATATGTTGGTAAAATATTTGTTGAAATAACTACAAACAGTTACAAGATTTACTATTTCTTCATTGTCTACTTTGATCCTTAGGCTTCTGCTATTACTGTATGATGATTTCCCTGTTTCTTTTGTGATTTTTTCCCATATACCGCTGGTTTTGTTTAGTGACTGAGCAATGATATTTTTTGCAGCTTTTTGTGTCTTATTATGAGCCTGTAAGCTTTACATAATTTGTCAGTATGTCAGACCTATGTGGATCTTTGATAATACTATAATGATATTTTAGTTTTGTACAGGATACAAGTAAACCATTTTTCTACCATGGCACATACCCTGTCTTTTTTCACTATGTAGGTACTCCTCTATAACTTTTAAGAAAATATAATTTAAAATCCAGAATGAGATTTTCACTCTGCAGCGGAGTGTGCGCTGATATGAAACTTCCTGGCAGATTAAAACTGTGTGCCCGACCGAGACTCGAACTCGGGACCTTTGCCTCGCCCGCGGAAGGCAAAGGTCCCAAGTTCGAGTCTCAGTTGGGCACACAGTTTTAATCTGCCAGGAAGTTTCATAATTTAAAATATTATATTTATCGTTTATATTACCAGAAAGAAATTCCCTCAAGACACTTAAATTTCTTAGTTCTTTACAAAAACACAACGCTAACCTATAGTTCCTAGATTACGGTCACAGGTAAAAAAAGATACAGGACAGTATCGTTTGCTGCAGAAAAATAATTTAATGAGAAAAAATTGATTACTTAGGTCTACCTTCTGAAACGTCAACTGCTATTAGGTACCGAAAAGTAGCATTGGAGTACATGCATTAGAATTTTGAGTATTAATTTGGCAACTGTGTATATATGGAAAATAAATTTTCTACACTTGCACTTTCATTGCCTTGCAGCCACACAGTGTGGCCGTATGGTTAGAGGCGCCCTGTCATGAATCGCCCGGCCCCTCCCGCCAGAGGTTCGAATCCTCCCTTAGGTATGGGTGTGTGTGTTGTCCTTAGCGTGCGTTAGTTTGAGTAGTGTGTAAGTCTAAGAACCGATGACCTCAGAATTTCGTCCCTTAGGCATTCACACTTTTTTTTTAAACTTGCAGACGTACTTTGGATACAGTTTAGAATATTGTGACACTTGACAAACGCCACTGATGTGGAGAATTGTTGGAAATAATGTTTTTGCATTTGAGAAGTATCACAGATGTGGAAAAGTGTTCATTTGCTACTGTGTTGCATCTTAAAGCAACCATCATACTTAGAAAGGAACACTTATTGTTTTTATCATTGGAGGCATCCTTGTCTACAGTGCAGCGTTTTGTTGGTGATACAACAAACGGACAATGCACGTTTTATGCAGTACAGCCAACTGTTGGTGACAGTAAGAAACTGAGGTTCCAATTTCGATTTATGCTTATTTTCAACAGTGCAGCCATCTGTTGGTGACAGTGAGCAACTTGAATGTGAAACAGGATTTGATTTGATTTCATTTTTTCAGGGTTTGCGTAATAGTATTTAAGGTAAAAATCTTGTTCAACAAATACGAATTTCTAATCCATTGTTAATATTTTGTAAGTAAATGCTGGTTTTTAACTACGTATAGGAAATATGCCACCTACCCATTCCAATATTCTTTGGCAAATGATATATAGCTTCAAATGAAATTTGTCAAGGTGACTTGTGAGCCAGTCCTTTAACGAATTTTGGAAGTCAGTAATACAATCATAATTGATAAACTTTTTGGTATTTTAGGTAATTCAGATACTTTATCGTATTTGGCTGTTGAGCAGGCATACATGGGGTGGCGGACTGTGTGGGGTGTGGAGGCCCTCCTTCCCTCCCTCCCTTTTTGCCCTTGGAATGTGTCTGGATGCGATTCCCAGTACAGCCTTGAAGATAAAGAATTGCTGATACTGTTATGAAATGTGCAGTTGTCTCTGCTCTAATATGGCACTGCAGATAAGGAAGTGCTGATGCTGACGTCAGCACATTCTCTGTCAGTACTGACTGTGACCCATTACTCATTTAAATATGTTAATAAGTATTCTAAAAATATAGCACATGTGTGGTAATTTAATTTCTTTTCTCTGATTTCACTGCATGAAGTTTGTTCTGACATGGGTCGAAACTTCTCTTCCTTGATTGTCTCTCTTCACCAGTACCATTTCTCTTTAGCATCAAAAAATAGTCAGCCATCATGTTTGCATTCCACCTTCCTTGATATCTCTCTTCCAAGTCATTGAGATGCTGATGGTGCCACTCTCCTTGCTCTTCACTGTCTTCACCAGAGTTTGCAGGGATGTGAAAGTCTAGAATTAAGCTTAGCACTCATGTTACATCCTCATGTTTTGAAATTCTGGAACATTGTTTTAATTATGGTTTTATAATTTAGATGATTGTTTTGTAGAAAAAGTTGGTCACTGCTTCTGTAAACGAAGCCTTTTTTCCCACTGTGTTCATTCTAGTTTCAAACATATTGTCTTTCATTAAATTTCTGATCTGCAGACCTACAAATATTTCTCCTTCAAGTTTCTCATAAAATACTTTGGGAAATCTTGTTACCAAGAACAGGAAGCAGTCATCAGCTTTTCACTGTGGTTTAGTGAAAGGTTTCATTAATCCCAGCTTGATGTAAACAGGAGGTAATGGTATCTTGCTAGGTTGAACAATTGCTCCATTTGTTATATTCCATAAACTGAGTTGCAGGGTGTTTCATTCAGGTCAGTTAGTTGGCTTGCAGTGCATGTCTTTGGCTTGGCAGTCCCACTCACAATGAAACATGACACTTTTGTTTAGCTGGATTATTAACCAAGTAACATTCCAACTACTTTCAGTTTCCCACATACTGATCAAAAATGTTTTCCATATTCCAAGTATTTCATATGTGTCCTTACAGTGTACTGAATAGGCAACAGGTATTGAACTAAAAAAATTCCATTATGTAAAAGTATACCATTCGGGCTACGGTTTGATAGGTCTACAACCAACCTCCAATGACTTGAATCATAAGTGACATTAAAGAAATTCAATAAACCGTCAATATTACAACAAAAAACCATATAGTCTTCTTCTTTAAAGAATTTTATTACCAAGAGAACGATACTCTGGGAAATAAAAGATGTTTTACTTTCAGTCGTGACACAAACAAGCTAGCAGCATCTTTTGCCAGATTCACGTCATGAGTTAAATCATTTAGTTCATTATGAATAAACAATTCTGGTGTAGGATCTTCTTCCAGCTTCGAGTTATCACCATCATAACATTCATTGTCTGAACTGCTCTCCTGTTGCAAATCTTCAAGAATGTTGGGTGGAATTGGAATAGGGAGAGATTCACTATACATAACTGGTCATAAGGCTGAAGAAATGTCAGGATGTTTTAGATCCTTCTCACTTTTTGTGTGATGACATTCAATGTTAATCACGCGAAACTAACAATCATATACATGATTTTGTGGCTCCCTCCAAACCCAGGAAACTGAAACGACAGTTATTCCCTTTTCCCATTTTTCCACAGTCTCAGTCCCTCAACATATGTACTACATGACTTTCGTGGTGCCCAGCTTTCGTCTTGATCACCAAGCCTTATACCGAAGTATGTGTGGTGGATATTTTCCCCAAAAGTATCAAGTCCTTTATTTGCTTAGCAATTATGTAGCTACCACAAGCACAATGGAATACGCTTGTGTTATTCAGACACTTGTGGGAATTCATTTCTAAGAAAATGTAAAACCACATTTAACCTCACAACACTATGGTATGTCAGCAATGAACTAAAGGTTCCACCTAACTACCAGGTGGGTGTCAAAGGTGTGACCAACTACTTCAGCTTACTAAAAAAAGTTAACCTTACATGCAATTTAGGTTTAAATGAAAGATAAGTTCACTTGATTTATGGAGAACCGTATGTGGTAGGAAAAACCTAATAACAGATCGGAAAACAGCACAGGAAGTACCTGAAGAACAATGAAAATCACGCAAAAATGAAAAATCGTGTTGCATTGTAGAGTAATAAACTCCAGTTTTAGGTTGTGATTAATAATGATAAACTGAAATTTTTTATTTCGAAAATTTGCTTTCGAATTTCGTGATTAATAGGCTATTCGCTGAAATTTGCATGTGCATGTTCTTTTTACAATACTCTGATACACTACTTGCGCACGTTTTGCACTTATATAATGCATCTAGCTTTCTATAAGAAAAGTTTGTTTTCTCAACTTTAACTCTTATTTGAGGGTACTGTGTAATTAGTATTATAGCTGTTAGCTCATATTTCTGTGAGGTCACATATTTCCTGACCTGTGTTGACAATGTTGCTATGAAAGTTCACGTGACATCAAGTTTTGTAATATGTTTTTAAGCTAAGTGCTCATACGTATATTGTGCACTTGAGTGATGTTCCAGCCTGCTGTACAACTTGGTTGTTGTTACACTTTACTCTTATTATGAATCAGTTTGATTTTATGGTTCTCAAGTCTTTATGTATTAGCTTTTCTTTTCACTATTTCTTTGTATTTTCCATAGTACAATTTTACAACTGAATTGCCATGTTGTTGTAATAGTTATCTTTTATAATGGTGCATTGTGTCAAAAAATGTTCTGAAATATGTACTAGTAATGACTGGCAGTACTGAATATATGAAGTAGTATCAGTTATATATCTGTTTCGTTTGATTTCCTGTAGCAATCATCTTTAGTTCTTACTCTGTAATGTGTGTACACTACATGACAAACAGTTGTATCATGGAATAGATTAAATTTTATTTTACCCCTTGGTTCATTATAAATTTCATACTGGGTTATCTCTTGCAAACTATTCTTAAAAACGTGACTTCAGGAGTCATTAATTATTCGAACTGATTTCTACTGAGAAGTATCAGGAGCTTAAGGCAATGTTTTATTTATCTTGACTATTGGTGATCGTTGTAGAAAATGGAGTGCTAGTATGCTGTTCTGACTACTCAGTAGCTTCATGCTATCCTCCAAGGGAAGGTTGTACAAACTCAGGATAACTGCTTTATTCTTGGAAAAGCATGAGGACTGCATTGTATCAGAGTGTAATAGCACCTAACAGGAATGTAAAACTGGGATATGCTATCTGTCGATTTCATATTGTGCAAGAGAGGTAATTTGGAGAATAAGCTTGACGAGTATGGCAGAAATAACTGTAGAATGATGGAGTGATGATGGGGTTTTGCACAATTGTTCGCTAAATGAAAAGCTGAAAGAAACTGAGATAGAGACCAAACAATTTGGAGAATTTATAATTGCATATCGCCTGCTGAAGGAAACTTCATTCAGCTTATTCAGTCTTGTGAATGTGAAACTGCAGCAAATGACTGACAAGTTAGTCTACACTTGAGCCTCAGCATACTTCTTTCATCTATTTTATTTGTAGTATGTGACATATCCATATATATGTTGCAGACATATCCAGATAGACACGTATGTCAAAGTGCTCCTTATGATATAATCGTAATTTCTTGTGTTACTACAACGATACTATTTTTATAGAAGAAACTATCATTCATCCCTTGACCTTTAGTGGTAGTGTTTTGTGTAGACACTCTGATAGTGTTGGAACACGGTTGTCTCATTCAGTGGAAATATTAAGAAAACAGCCTTATAAATGTCGAAAGGCAACAAAATTATCTTTTACCTAGCTTCATTTTTAAATATTCTTGAGTTTGGGACAAATTATTGTGTATCAGTCTGACAGCATTTACACTTCTGAAGGACATATCTTTATTTTTGATCAAAATCAGTTTAAGGGCTTAGAGGAACTTGTAAGGTCTGTCACTAATGTTGACTTATATCTAAGAAACATCAGATTTCAGTTTTCACATAATATGTAACATGTAATTTTTGTTTCATAACTGACTATTTGGCCAATGAATCAGCTGCTTGCGAATCTCAGATACTTTTCTTCTGCACACTTTTTTCGATGTGTCAGTACTGACAAGGAGGCAGCCAGCAGCACAACTGAAAGAGTCTCATAATCCACACAGTGCCCCTACATACATCAAGCTTCCCAACATACAAGAGAAGAATGCTACAGCACAAGAGTGTTCCTTCCAATTCAGAAGAGATCCAGTTCCACAAGTTTGCAATGTCGCACATTGCAACCATAGAAAAGCAAAGTCCCTAGGCTGTGTTAAGACAGAATCCGAAACACCTGAAATAAATGTTAAGCTTTCTTTCAATGGGCAATCAGTAGCCAGCTATGAACTGAAAATACTAGATGCTCTTTGTAAATGGCAGGGTTCAACATGAGTGTTGAGACATTTATCCTTTTACCATGTGGTAATATGATGTAAAATTCATTGACATATTTGTACTGCTTCATAATGTTCAGAATGCATAACCTGAATTTTTACTATCACGACGAAGCCTTTTGTGGATTAATCACAATTTAAAAGTTAATAAACTGCCAAAACTTGTGATGTAAACTTAGTAATTATAAGGTGATTTTGACATAATACATTTTTATTTAGAAGTCTGATTAATTCTAGGGTGACAGCTTAATTTGGGAACAGGAAACAGGTAACTGCGTGTTGTGCATTTCAGATGCAGCTTCTTCCTCCCACACCTAGTACATGAGGCCCAGTTGTGGCTCAGATAACTACCCTATCTTGAGGTGATATCCATGCCTCTTGGGCAACTGCCTGACATAAATCCAAAGACGTTACAGAGTGTCGACCTTATAGGTGCCAATGCCTGCCATTAGGCCACCCATTTGGCAGCAAATATGACTTTTTACACAGACAGACCATAGCCAGAACATCTCACAATGTTGTTTGTTATTGTGTGATCGTGACTGATGACACGATGCCAATGGAGGATATGAAGCCAGATGCTGTGCGGAAAGACCTTATCATGGGTTTCCATCTGTATCTTATTTTTCTCCTGGAACCCTATAAAATCTCCAGAGTTTTTCGGTATACAGCAGTAAAATAAACTGTAGACAGAAACAAGTGTCCAAAACCATCATCCATCAAGGCAACAGAGCGTTACAATCATAGGAGACATGGTCTGTCTAGGCAGGAGCTAACTCTCCATCTTCTCCACTGGCGATCGTGACAGTCAGTTGCAATCACTGAATAAGAAAACAATATTACATGATGTTCCTCCTTATATATATATATATATATATATATATATATATATATATATATATATATATATATATATATATATATATGCCCTTCTAACTTGACAAATGGGAAACACATTGACTGATTCTAGTGCAGTTCCCATTTATTGTCAGTAATGTGTGTGTGTGTGTGTGTGACACTCAACTCATAACAAGAAAGATTGGGATCTCTATCTGCAATCTGACAGTCGGTGTGACATCACTGCTGGGCACAGTGCGTGAGGTGATAGTAGATTGGCTTCTGACATCACCACAGTGGTGATAGTCCCCATTAATTGCTGCAGCAGCAGCCACTCAGCCAACATTGGTGTCACATCAGCATGCCCTTCTCTGGGGATTGGGTAAGCACTGCTCTGTCCACAATGGATGCTGACCTCAGACTACAAAAGCCAGTCATCTTTCATGAGGGACAACCAGCGACTGTGCCCCATTAGCACCTACCCATGTGCCAAAGGAGGGTGGCCATGCACTGCTTCTCTCAGACAGCTGAGTCTGGTGCTCATCTCACTAACGTGATGCCTTCTTAAGCTGCCATACACTTGTAGCAGTTTACATGAAAATACAGACATTAATGCACACGAAAACATCTTAACACTAACCATTTTCTACAGAACATGAAGAGAAAGACATTTAGAGATGACAGTGGTGATTCGTTGTTAGTGAAATTAATCTTGCTAAAGAATAATTTAAATTTACAGTATCAGACAGACATACTAATGGTGTTCTCCTCATCAAGAGTTCAGTATCCATACAAGCATAGAACCTCAACACCATGTAGAGATGAAGCATGGAAATAATGTCAAACCCAACCATCACGAAAGGCTGTCACCAGCACATGGAAAACAGAGCAGAGCGCGAGGTGAGGACCTGATTTCTTGCAGCTGAAATCAGTGTAAGAGCTAGCAGGCCAGGTCTATCAGCAACAACAAGTAAACACCTCTGACAGTGGTTCTACCCATTCCATGTTTCACATGCTCACTCCGTGAGAGCATTTTATACTATTCCTCTTTAATAACCATGTCAACTCATCTGCATCCATCTTGACATCCGCTGATGGGATACCAAATCCACTCCCCCTGGAAAAAGCCACATAGGGCCGAAAATGTCCTGACTTCTGCTGGCACCATGGTCCCAAAACCTACAAGGGCGAGAGATTCCATGCCTGCAAATCCACTACCGAAACAGGCAACGCCTTTCAGCTGTCGCCACCACAGTGGTGGAAGGTTAGGGAGGCTGGGGTGATGGTTGGTCTGCCAGCACTGGCGATGGTGGGTGCTCAACCACTGGCAAGTGGGGGCAGGGGGAGACCCAGGTCACTTTCCGTGGGCTCCACATTGGCAGTTGCAGGAGCGATCTCTATGCACCACTCCAAAGTTCAAAATGGTTCAAATGGCTCTGAGCACTATGGGACTTAACATTGGAGGTCATCAGTCCCCTAGAACTTAGAACTACTTAAACCTAACTAACCTAAGGACAGCATACACATCCATGCCTGAGGCAGGATTCGAACCTGCGATGTAGCGGTCGCGTGGTTCCAGATTGAAGCGCCTAGAACTGCTCGGCCACACCGATCGGCCGCTCCAAAGTCAAAGATAGGATGGTGGAAGGCGTGGAGGCGGTGGCAGTAGGCGTGCATGCTGCCACAATTGGGAGCCGTATATCAGATACCAACTGGCTTACAGGAGGTAGGGAAAATAACGTCGTCAGCAGCGCAATAACATTTCCTGTTTCATGAATTTAACTCACAGAATGCCAAAATTCCTTTTAATGCAGGGTATATTCAAGGTTTGCATTAAATTTACATTCCCTGGGAAATTCAGAGTGAAGGGATGTGGAAGTATTTATTAATTGCTGGTCTATGATCAGTCATCTCGAAATCTACTGGTCACAAAATTAATTTATTAATTGACACCAATATGGAAACCCTTACGGGTGCAATTCCAACAAGAGTTTAAAAGGACAATGTGACATATTGTCATGTTGTAATGAGCTCATAATGAACAATTGCTCATTAAAGGTTAGGAACATAAGAGGTAAAATAATGAAACACAGTATGCTGTATGGACATCTGGGGAACAAAAATAGGAAACAGAGGAAGTAACTTTCGAATCTTCTGTTCACTAATGCAATGCAGGATCTCAGCCATTCTAATCTAACTGGCTAATTATTCACGAAGACTGGGAGAGCACTGGCGAGCACCACGGCGGGGAGGGGCGGATTGGGGGGGGGGGGGTATATAGATTGTTGGCTAGTAGTGGAGTAGACCACCAACACAGAGAAGGACACAAGAATATAAAAATCATTAACCAGCAGAAATTTTCCACAGTTATACATTACCATCTTACTCTGGAATAAGCTCAAGACTCTGTTCGTATTGTATTACGGTAGTATCTGTATGATTATGAACAACACACAGTAGGCTGAAGGCCAGAAACTTCTGTCTTTCATAAATTCAGAAACTGCGAAATATATAAGAAACATACACATATGTGATTACTCATTGGAAATATGGGATAGAGATCTCTCGTTAAAGCATAGCCACAAGTTGGTAACCTTGATCTGACAAGTACATGGTTGACTGATGGCCAGAATCTAGTATATCACTCACAAAGGGAACAGTACCAAAAATAAAATCGAACAGATGGAACCCAGTACGCAAATAGCAAGAACGCGGAAATACATTGCAAATAGAATCGCCCGTTTTGCACTAAGTTTGGGCCTGACTGTAGCCAGTAACCCTAAGAAATTATACTGTTTCTCTAACTGCACAAGATAATATCTGCAATAACTGCAATATCATAAGAGTTCCAGTCTCCACCTCATATTATTTTTGCGTGCCTCTCCCAGACTTGCCGTAAGTAAAAATGTCCCCCTAATACCATTGCGCAATCGGAAAGTATAAGCACAACACAATCCAAATTTATTGTCCCTGAAATTTTCTGCCACTGCAGCTCCTGAGGAAGGTGACCTCCAAAAGCAGCCGATATCCATGTTTAACAAACCAGTGATTCATATATTCACCCAATTTGTTTTGCATTTGGAACATGTGATCACCTTACTACATATGATAGAGTTCTTTGTGGCAGCAAATACAGAACCACCTCTGCGATACCCTCTCTTTGCGATACACACGTTATGACCACTGACCACCTCGAGATTGAATTCCGCCTGGTGGCTTTGCGAGTACGTGATGTGGTAAGGAAAGCTTATTAGCAGACCAGAGATGAATGGGTTATATTTCTAGTGACGATACTTGTCGCAAATGGGAAAATTCACTAAATTAGCTTATATCTACATCGACATCTACTTCTACATTCATACTCCGCCAGCCACCTGACGGTGTGTGGCGGAGGGTACCCTGAGTACGTCTATCGGTTCTCTCTTCTATTCCAGTCTCGTATTGTTCGTGGAAAGAAGAATTGTCGGTATGCTTCTGTGTGGGCTCTAATCTCTCTGATTTTATCCTCATGGTCTCTTCGCGAGATATACGTAGGAGGGAGCAATATACTGCTTGACTCTTCGGTGAAGGTACGTTCTCGAAACTTTAACAAAAGCCCGTACCGAGCTACTGAGCGTCTCTCCTGCAGAGTCTTCCACTGGAGTTTATCCATCATCTCCGTAACGCTTTCGCGATTACTAAATGATCCTGTAACGAAGCGCGCTGCTCTCCGTTGGATCTTCTCTATCTCTTCTATCAACCCTATCTGGTACGGATCCCACACTGTTGAGCAGTATTCAAGCAGTGGGCGAACAAGCGTACTGTAACCTACTTCCTTTGTTTTCGGATTGCATTTCCTTAGGATTCTTCCAATGAATCTCAGTCTGGCATCTGCTTTACCAACGATCAACTTAAATGATCATTCCATTTTAAATCACTCCGAATGCGTACTCCAATATAATTTATGGAATTAACTGCTTCCAGTTGCTGACCTGCTATTTTGTAGCTAAATGATAAGGGATCTATCTTTCTATGTATTCGCAGCACGTTACACTTGTCTACATTGAGATTCAATTGCCATTCCGTGCACCATGCGTCAATTCGCTGCAGATCCTCCTGCATTTCAGTACAATTTTTCATTGCTGCAACCTCTCGATACACCACAGCATCATCTGCAAAAAGCCTCAGTGAACTTCCGATGTCATCCACCAGGTCATTTATGTATATTGTGAATAGCAACGGTCCTATGACACTCCCCTGCGGCACACCTGAAACCACTCTTACTTCGGAAGACTTCTCTCAATTGAGAATGACATGCTGCGATCTGTTATCTAGGAACTCCTCAATCCAATCACACAATTGGTCTGATAGTCCGTATGCTCTTACTTTTTTCATTAAACGACTGTGGGGAACTGTGTGAAACGCCTTGCGGAAGTCAAGAAACACGGCATCTACCTGTGAACCCGTGTCTATGGCCCTCTGAGTCTCGTGGACGAATAGCGCGAGCTGGGTTTCACACGACCGTCTCTTTCGAAACCCATGCTGATTCCTACAGAGTAGATTTCTAGTCTCCAGAAAAGTCATTATACTCGAACGTAATACGTGTTCCAAAATTCTACAACTGATCGACGTTAGAGATATATATGCCTACTTTCATTCACTGCTTTCGTATGGCATCATATTCTGGGGTAATTCATCGTTGAGTAGAAAAGTATTCATTGCTCAAAAACGTGTAATCAGAATAATTGCTGGTGCCCACCCACGGTCATCCTGCAGACATCTATTTAAGGATCTAGGGATCCTCACAGTAACTTCACAGTATATATATTCACTTACGAAATTTGTTATTAATTATCCAACCCAGTTCAAAAGTAATAGCAGTGTGCATAGCTATAACACCAGGAGAAAGCATGATGTTCACTATGCAGGGGTAAATCTGACTTTGGCACAGAAAGGGGTAAATTATGTTGCCACAAAAGGGTTTGGTCATCTACATCTACATCTACATGACTACTCTGCAATTCACATTTAAGTGCTTGGCAGAGGGTTCATCGAACCACAATCATACTATCTCTCTACTATTCCACTCTCGAACAGCGAGCGGGAAAAACGAACACCTAAACCTTTCTGTTCGAGCTCTGATTTCTCTTATTTTATTTTGATGATCATTCCTACCTATGTAGGTTGGGCTCAACAAAATATTTTCGCATTCGGAAGAGAAAGTTGGTGACTGAAATTTCGTAAAAAGGTCTCGCCGCGACGAAAAACGTCTATGCTGTAATGACTTCCATCCCAACTCGTGTATCATATCTGCCACACTATCTCCCCTATAACGTGATAATACAAAACGAGCTGCCCTTTTTGGCACCCTTTCGATGTCCTCCGTCAATCCCACCTGGTAAGGATCCCACACCGCGCAGCAATATTCTAACAGAGGACGACGAGTGTAGTGTAAGCTGTCTCTTTAGTGGACTTGTTGCATCTTCTAAGTGTCCTGCCAACGAAACGCAACCTTTGGCTCGCCTTCCCGACAATATTATCTATGTGGTCCTTCCAACTGAAGTTGTTCGTAATTTTAACACCCAGGTACTTAGTTGAATTGACAGCCTTGAGAATTGTACTATTTATCGATTAATCGAATTCCAACCTACCAAACAGCATCAAAAGCCTGATAGATAGACAACCAACATTTAAAAATAAATTAAAAGAATTTCTAAATGACAACTCCTTCTACTCATTGGCTGAATTTTTAGATATAAATTAAGGGAGGGAAGAAACAAACTTAAACATTAGTGTCATGCAATATTTTGTGTAATGTAATATCTTGCACAGACATCTTTTGTTAACCTGACATGTTCCACATCATTACGAAGTGTCGTATTCATGATCTATGGAACAGTATTAATCTAATCTAATCTATAAGACATCTTGACAAAAGGCAGATTTTTATGACCTAGTGACTTCAGATGAGCATTTCGAAAACGGCGAACCTGGTCGGCTGTACACGTGGTCTGTTGTGAGCATCTATGGAAAGTGGCTGAAGGATGCTGAAACCACGAGTAGGTGACAAGGTGTTGGATGTCCACACTCTATTATAGAAAGTGAAGGTCAGAGAATTGCCCGTTCTTAAGACAAGATAGGTAGCGAATTGTGGCAGAGTACAGAGTACAATTGCTGGTGTTGGAATGATTGTTTCAGAGAACATCGCACAGTGCACATTGTTGACCATGAGGTTCTGCAGCAGATGATCCCTACAATTTGACATACACTGCCGGAAAAAAGATCGCAGCACCAAGAACAAGTTGTGTGACCTAAACGAAATTTGGTAGTCGTGTTTCTACGTCTGAAAGATGATGTCTACTAAAATTTCACGTAAGAGTAGCGCTAGTGGCGCCACTGTGAGGATCCAAATGAGGTTTGCTTCAAATACACGCAGCAATGGACGCGGGTGTTAGTTGCCTTTGATATTGGACGTGGTGAGTTGGCGTTAGTCAAGAATGCCTTTAAGGCCACAAAGACACCATTATCAACAAGTTATTGAGTTTGAATAACGTCGTGTAATAGGCCTATGAGCAACTGGATGTTTCTTCTTCGATACTACAGAAAGACTTGGCAGGAATGTAGCCACTGTACATGATTGCTGGCAGAGGTGGCCATGAGAAAGTACGGTCGCAAGACGACCAGGTTTCGGACTGCCAAATGGTACTACAGATAGGGAAGAACATCGTGTTTGGCATATGGCTCTGGCGCATCGTGCTACATCTGCATCAGCAATCTGAGTATCAGTTGGCACCACAGTGACACAGAAAATCGTTATAAATCTGTTACTTCCAGGACAGCTCCGAGCCAGACGCCCTTTAGCGTGCATTCCACTGGTCCCAAACCACCTCCGTTTCCAGCTTCAATGGTGTCAAACTAGAGTTCATTGAAGGGCAGGACAGAAGTCTGTTGTGTTTTCTGATGAAAATGGGTTCTGCCTCGGTGTCAGCAATGGCTGTGTGTTGGTTAGAAGAAGGTCAGTTGAGGACCTCGTACCAACCTTGAAACGTGTTTGTTAGATTCGTTGCATATTATTTAATTTATCATTTAATTTGTATTTCGTGCTGTCACGTTCAATTATTTACAATTTAGTTATGTACTTCGTGTTCGTCCCCACTCAGTGGTACACAATTACATTAAAGTATCAATTTTTATGAGTGAGTGAGTGTATGTTGAATTTGTCTTATATATGGTAGCAGTACAGCATCTGGCTGTTTGCTGTGATAGCAACAGTGTAGCCCATGCCAAGACAAAGAGATTTGTACCCTTGCGGTAGCCATTCGACAGTAGTTAAGTTG
Organism: Schistocerca gregaria; assembly: GCF_023897955.1. Classification (NCBI taxonomy): domain Eukaryota; kingdom Metazoa; phylum Arthropoda; class Insecta; order Orthoptera; family Acrididae; genus Schistocerca; species Schistocerca gregaria. The sequence goes on from NC_064931.1 coordinate 728,938,740, forward strand.
GTGGCGGAATGAACTACTTTGGCCTCTTCCGGCAAATAAATGTCGTGCGACTAGGGCCTCCCGTCTGGTAGACCGTTCACCGGGTGCAAGTCTTTCGATTTGACGCCACTTTGGCGACTTGCTCGTCGATGGGGATGAAATGATGCTTCCGGATATCTTGGGGAAGTTCGTTGCAGGGCGAGCTTGCTCTCAGCACTCAGAACTGGACCTTTGGTGAGAGAAGACGGTACTCTTAAGAGCGACTTGGCGCTGGTGAGTGTGTTAATGTACGATGATGTGTTGCTATTGTAACTGATGTACTGATGATCTGCTACTTCGTTTTCAAGTTAGGTAGTCGAATTCTTATATTTTTCAGAGATTACTCACGAGTATATTTCTTGTATTTAGTAAGTTTTTCCGATCCCTGCTTTGTGTGACCAGAACATGTGGTGTCACAAGTTCGTTACTCGAGCACAGATTTAAAATTCAACTGTGTGACTTTTCTTTTAATTGGAATGTATGTGTGAACTTTTCTCAAGCGTATGTGCTTTATTTCTTCTACTTTTCATTTTGTTTTAGTTTTAAGATTGTGCGGCTTTGTTCATGCAAAATGGTGGTAATTTCACCGTGTGTAATTTCAGGACCATCTTGGATATGTTTTATTCTTAATTTTGCGTGATATTTTATTGCTATTTGTGCTTATACGTTTTACATTTGTGTTTTTGAGGTTTTCAAGAGTCTTCGTAATTTCGCTTTGTTCATGAATATTCACGGCATTTGCGGGTGTTTCATTCCAACATACCTTAGTTTCACGTACAAGGTGACGCAGATACATTTCTTTATCGGAAATTGTTCCAGAGTATTCTTATTCAAAATAATTCAGTCAGAGCGACAGTGTCAGTCTCTGACTTACTGTGTTGGGCAAAATTCTTTTTATCTCTGCTCTTATGTGTGAATCGTGTGTGCTTGTGCGAACATTTTCCTTGCGCGCTGAAGATTTCCTTTTTCATTTATCACCGCAATGTACCACACCATTTAGTATAATAATGATATAAGTGAGTTAATTAACCACATAACAGCCAGCGACAGATCGTAGTTTAGAATTAGTTTGTGAATCTTTAATGTGATGTTTTATTTTAAAAAATTATGTTAAACTGTGATGACTGTTTCTCGTACAAACCACCCCCCCCCCCTTTTGTAAGATAGATTTTAATACATCCCACCTGGCGTTTCTGAAGTGTAAAATTAGGGCCTTATGTTTGTAGACTTTTGTCTGATTATCTTATTTCTTTGTTGTGGCTTAAGCTTCTGCTTGCTCTGAATTATGTGATTTATCGTTTGTGCTTAAATTGTTCCCATGTTTGCATTCCATATGTGTACTTGGATCTCTTCATTACTATTAACACGTTAATTATGCTTACCAATTCAGTGATTAATTTTCACAATTTTAATGAAATTGGAAGGCGACCCAGCAAAATTTTATGGCATACAAAACTTACAGTAGGCTGCAGAGTTCCACAGTGATACACTTCCCCCAGTTTCTGTTTGCAAATTACTTTCCAAATAACAGTTCACCATTAATAGCCATTTAACCTGCCTGCGTGCTAGACACACTGGACCTATACCGTGAGTTACGGCGTGGGGTGCGATTGCATGACAGCAAGAGCGCTCTCATGGTTATCCCACGCACCCTGAGTGCGAGTATGTGCATCAGTCTGGTGGTTCGATCTGTTGTGGTGCCATTCATGAACAGCGTTCCAGGGGGTGTTTTGCAACAGGATAATTCTCGCCCACATACTGCTGTTGTAACTCAACATGCTCTACTGAGGGTCGACGTGTTGTTTTGGTCTGGTCGATCATCAGATCTGTCTCCAATTGAGCACATATGGCACGTAATCGGACGAAAACTCCAGCATCATCCACAAAAAGCATTAATCGTCCCTTTATTGACCGACCAAGTGCAATAGGCATGGAGCTCCATCCTACAAACTGCGCGGGATTAGCCGAGCGGTCGAAGGCTCTGCAGTCATGGACTGTGCGGCTGGTCCCGGCGGAGGTTCGTGTCCTTCCTCGGGCATGGGTGTGTGTGTTTGTCCTTAGGATAATTTAGGTTAAGTAGGGTGTAGGCTTACGGACTGATGATTTTAGCACCAAGTCCCATAGGAAAAAAAAGAACATCCCACAAACTGACATCTGGCATCTGTGCAGCACAATGCATGCATACTTGCATGTTTGCATTCAACATTCTGGCGGTTACACCAGTTATTAATGTACTAGCGTTTAACATTTTTAATGGATTATATCGGGTTTACGTTAACCTGTGATCTTCCTAGGTCAACCACTTCAATATGTAACCCTAGACAAATGCATTCCCGAAATTTCATTACTCTGCATCAAGTATTTTTTGTCTTACAATTTTTCCTCTGTCAGAGTATGTACTTAATGATATTCTCAGTTCTGTGGTCTACGAATCATTGACATCGATGCAAACGTGTCGTCTCGTCCAATGAATTACGTTTGTTGTTACAACAGGTCGATAGTAGTGTGCGGAAACGTTCACATCTGGGCGAAAGTTTGCTCGAAACGTGCACCGCACCACAGACACAGGCTGGTGGGGGCAGTATCTTGTTATGGGGGACATTCATCTGCACTTTTATGGGACTTGTGGTAGTAACCGAAGGCAACATGACATCTGTGAGGTATAAGAACATTACTGCAGAGCGCCTGCAACCCTTCACGCTTCGTATTTTCCGGAACGGTGACAGCATCTTCCAGTGGGCTAATTTCCCATACTAAATGGACAGAGCTATGGTTCAGTGGTTTGGGAACTATTATAGTGAACTCATGTTGAAGTGTTGCCCACCAAATTCACCTGACCTGACCCGATTTAAATTGTTTGGGTTGCTACTGCCCATAAACCTTCGGCTCGTAATTTACGGCAAACGTGTGGCCTTTGTGTAGACTTTTGGTGTCACATACCTGCAGAATCCTACTAAGAACATGCCGAATCCATGTCACACAGAAGAACAGCTGCTGTACTGCTTTCCAAAGGATCACCAACTCTCTATTAAGCAAGGGGCCATAGTGTTTTAGTTCATTAGTGTTTATTCAAGACATAAGATAAAATTTCGCTGCTGTCCACTTCTTGTTTTTCAACCAGCTATCTGTTTCTAGTATTACAGGTCCCGTGCGGGGTAGCCGAGCAGTCTTGGGCTCCTGGCCTGCAAGAGGCTACATCAGCAGACAACAGAGCCACGATCGTGCACACAGACTAGGCCACCAGGTGGCAGTGTGAGCGCCGCTAGAGGCCAGAGGCCACGAGGACCTCTTTGCTTTCGGAGGCAGTGTGGTCTCAAATACTTCTTCTGATATTACTAAACTGACAGGGCACTTAAGCCAGCACAGACCCAATCTTGCCAGATTTACATCAAGTCTCTGAGCCAGGCGCTGACTCTGCACAAACAGCTTTTCAATTATAGTGTCGTTGTAAAGTCCGTAACCTGTGGCGCCATGCTGTGCGCCAACCACTGCCGACCAAAGGAGTTGCCAGTGTCTGCAATCGCCATCGCTGTAACATGGTCTTTACATTGGGGACTGTAAGGAATTTTGGTACTGGCTGTCGATCTTACCTCACGTTATATTGTTCTGCTATCAAGTGAATCTGAGACATGACTTATTCTTCATAGAGGCCATCAGCCCAAGTTCAGACTCGCGTAAATTCTGTGAAATCTGTGCATCACAGCGTCACAAACAGTTGTTATGATTAACCTTTTTGCCAAAGAGAGTTTTTTTGAATTACATATTTCTTAGTAAAACTCATGTAGATTGTTTTCCTGGGCTGTGTTCTCAGTGCTCCTCAACTGATGCAAAACATGTCAAATGGGGACGAGGATTTTTCAGACCCCAGCACCTCCACCAGCTCCAATGCCACCTCGAACAAAAATTTCTTGGCAACACAATACCTTCATGCCTATTCGACGTAGACAGTATCTCTGTGCGTGAGACTCCTGCATTACGACAACATTGGTAGTGACTTTCTGTTGTAAAATGCCTTGTTCTCAATATAGAAGAGACGCATCAGGAACTATCTTCACTGTCCAACATGCAGCAGACGCACAGACACATTGTGGAACAGATGGCTGGCGTCCTTACAATACCACAGTACCCAGCAGCCATCCCAGGAGTACTTCTAGCGTCATCCACTTACACGCACGTCCGTCACACTATCCTGCTTCTGGCATGGGACTAGAACCTTTAGCCAGCGTTATCGTGACACTGGACGACCCCAGCCACCACCCAACAACATTCCTCCTGGGTCAACAGCCTCCAGAAGGCACCTGAACATTTGTCTGCATTTATCCACAATGCATACTCCTTCTGATAACTCAGACCAGCGCACCTTCTTAGCCATGAATATTCACTCCTGTATGGCGCAGCTCGTGCCTCATCTACACTTGCAGTCTCTGGTCTGGTCTTTTATCTCTGCATACGTTTTCTGAATATCGTTTCTTAAGATGATCACTGTACTCGTTTTCCTATTTTTTTTCTCCTGTGTTCATGTACCTACCTATTCCCTACAGTCACAATACTATTCAATGTTAAGTGCTTTCGCATTCGCTTCTGTCCTCCAGGCACGATACTTGCTCCCACACCTATCTATGCCCTCTGGGCACAATACATCTCAGTTTCAAATGTCCGTGCACCTACCTACGCTCTAAAGACACAATACTCTTCAATTTCAAGTGCTCCAGCACGTACCTTTGCCCTCCAGGCACAATACGTTTCACTTTCAAGAGCTACCGCACCCACTCATGCCCTTTGGTTCGGGCAGACACTCTTTTCTGCCCTCTGAGCCCAACGATTTTACTTCTCACGTGCTTCTGAATTCCACTTTTACTTCTCACATGTTTCCGCTCTTATCTATGTCTTCTGGTCACAACAATGTACTTCTCTCATGCTTTAGGTACCACAGTTTTACTTCTCAAAAGCTCCCACCCTCACATCCGTTCTTCAGGTGCAATTTTTCCATGTTCTTTTAGGAGTGTTTTGGCGCATTTTTAACTGTCTACTTCCAGTATGTCTATTACTACGTTTGGTCTCCTTACAGACTCACTCCTGATGAATCGGTTGCTGCCAGTCTTGCGAGCCACTCCAGGTCCACCCCATGCCAACCTCGTGGCATCTCGGGGGCCACCATTACTCAACACTGTCCACAGTAGACGCAAGCAGTGGTCACTCATCTCTTGAGTTAGGCCGTGGAAGAAGTGACACTGCCTGCTACATCAATATACCACCTACTAAACCAACCTGGCATGCCCCTGGAAAACACTGCCATGTCCTACAACAAGATTTTCATAGTATTTTGTTCCAGACTTGGACTTCATCCCTCCCAGGTCTATGGACAACGCTGGACAGCTGTATCAGCAACAGGGTCTGCATTCTTCTGCCTCTTGCAAGGTCAGCTTATCTACAGTCTAGGAATTGACTTCGATGAATGTTGACCTCAATCTTCCTGGGTCGCAGGTTCCATGGGCAGGTGCACATTTCGCGGGACTTTGAGACGTACCAAATCCTCTCATCCTTCACGAGAGGAGCCAAACACAGCAATATTTCAACTACAGATTGTCATTTTTCCACATAGTCACCAGCATTCGTTATGCACATTTGCCAACGATGAACGAGAGCTGCGCTTGTAAAAATCGAAACTGGATGAGGCTAACCACTTTCTTACAGTTTTGGCAACAGCGTCCGAGTCTTGAAAACGTTTGTCATGTAGTCCATCTTTCAGAGGTCCAAAGAGATGGAAGTCTGAAGGAGCTAAATCGGGACTGTACTGTGAATGTGGTAAGACAGTCTGGCAGAATTGTGCAATGATTTGTGTGGTCGCAAAACGTGTGGGGCCTGGTGTTATCATGTTGCAGGTGAAAGTTGGCCTTCTTCTCTGGCCTTACCTTGGAAATTCAGACTTTCAGCTTAGTCAATGTCATCGTGTAGCATGCTGAATTGACAGTTTCTCCAGGCTCCAGGACATCCAAAAGAACCTCATCCTGGCTATCGCAGAAGACTGTGCTCATAACTTTGCTTACCGATGACTGTGTCTTGAATTTCGTCTTTGATGGAGAATTCGCATGTCGCCATTCTGTGGACTATATTTCTCATCTCTGGTAACGATAGTATTCAGAAAACTGTCACCTTCAGCTTCATATTGGTCCATCATGTCCCAACAAATTCCAATTCAATGAGTTTTTAGTTCTTCTGTAAGCATCCGTGGGACCCATCGCACACAAACTTTGCTATAACCAAGATGTTCCCTCACTGTTTCCAAGGTATTGCAGCCGACATTCAGCTTTGCACACAATTCTCTGGTCGTTATCCACTGATTAGTATGGATGAGGTGATTAAGACGCTGTTCACTACGAAGGATGACAGCTGTGCAGGGACGCCTGGCTGTGCCTTGTCATGCACAACCATTTCACCACCTTAAAAATGCCGTACCCATCGCCTCACATCACTCACGTCTATTGTATCGTCTCCATACACCTTTAGCAAGCGTCGATGGATTTCAATCTTCAGCAGCGAGGAATTCAAACACACATCCTGTTTTGTTCGTGCATTCGAATCAGACGCCTTTGTGGAACACTCCTCTGCTCCCACCAGCTACCACCTGCAAATGAAAGAAGGTTCAAGCTTTAGCACTACACCAACGACGTCTGGCGCGGGCATCCGAAGTCACCACAAAAAAATAGAAGGTATTTCTTTTTGAATGCCCCTTGTATGCCTTGCTTTGGCACAAATCACATAGTGCGTGTGTGTGTGAGCATTAGGAGACACGGACGAGTGTGTCATATGGAGGTTTGTATCAGTCTTGGAAGTGTGCCTGGATAGCCAAAGTGGTTAAGGTGACCGCTCACACTGAGTGGGAAATCTGGGTTGAAGTCCCGGTTTGTCACAAATTTTCATATGTCACCAATAAAATATTACTGCTGAAGTCAATTTAGGTTTGAAATATGTGAATCAACTTTCATAATATTCACGTTATATTGTTCCACTATCAAGTATTTTTCAGACTTGACTTATTCTTCATTAGGGCCGTCGGCCCAAGTATAGACTCATGTAACTTCAGTGCACATTACACACCTTCACAAATAGTTGTTATGATTAACTTTTTTCTCCAGGGGGGGGGGAGCTTTTTGTTTTGTGAATTTCTTAATAAAAGTGTTCTACGTTGTTTACCTGGGCTGTATTCTCACTGTACCTCAACTTGTGTAAGACACATAACTCTGTGCTTGTCTTGACCCTTCAGAAAGATCTGCCACAGTGTCAATCGATAAGGCATCCCTTTGCTGCTGCATATGCACCCCACCAGTGGGCAGTAATATTAAGGACTTCAGATGACAGCAGAAACCTTGGTCATAAGAGTGCTAACTTCGTGACAGTCGAGGGTAATAACCCAAAGTCTGTCGGCCATGACCAATGTAACATTGAGCTACCTACACACAGTAACAGATCCCGTTTGTATCTCCACACAACATTTGTGGTTCCTACCAGTCATAGACTGTGTGCAAGTATAGCAAGTACTAAACCAAGCAATAGATTAAAAAATGAAATAAACAGTGAGCTAATTATTGTATATTGTTTTTGATCCAATAAAGCTACATTATAACTTGAATAAAAGAACTTTGTGATTAGGAGATTGTCATGGTGATGGTAGTGTTACTGGCTTGCAACCCACCTTGCTTGATGAGGAACTGCAAGTAGAGTATATACAGAATTACTTTTCCCCTAGCTGCACAGTTACTGCGGTAGGGAAGAGGACAATGGTGGTGGTGGGAGTTGTCTTGCAGATGAGTGTAGCACTATAGGAGAGATGTAGCTCTATGACTAAAGCCATCTCAGGAATTTCTATCTCACAAGACTTCTAACGTACAGCTAGCAAGTCTGCAAATGATCTTATCAACAGGTTATGCCTGTATAGTCAGTAATTCGATAAATCAATCATTTATTACTAAAAGCACAGTGGGTTACAGGACTGCGCTGAAACTGCAAAAGAAGGAGTGATTTACTTTTTAATGGCTTGTAAACTTGGTTCTCTTTGTCTTGTTGCAATGTTAAAATTAGCTTCTTCTGCCAGAATACAACAGAGGTTACACAATTTCACCTCACTAACATGCTAATGGAGTTGGAATTGTGACAGAATTTTGAAATGGTCTATTATTAAACAAAAATTTGAGAGCAAACCAGAACATTAGCATATGAAAAGCTCATGCTCAGTATAAAAATAAATGTGTAATTTGTTTACTTATTTTGTTGCAAACCTATTCTAAATCTCCTTAGATCAGCTATCGATTTCCATTGAAATAATTACATTACTCTACTGAAAAAAATCTGTTGTTACTCATTTATCATATAAGATAAGAAAATGTCACATGGTAACTACATGTAAAATACTTTGCGCTTGACATCTTATGCTTTCCCAAAAAACTCATTTTAGTAACTCACACCGTTTATAGGTTATGAGGGATGTTCTGAATATTTCACTTTCACTCTGTCATTTGCACACTTTAGTGGAAAAGAGAGTACTACATACAATCCATTTTCTCAGGACTGAACGTAGATAAAGACATTGTCCCAAATTTAAATAAAAATTCAATGTGTTAGCAACATTTTATATGCAGCAATATATTATGTAATGTGCACCAATAAACTTTTCGAATTTCTCATAGAACTGGTAACTCACTCAATGTTAAAATGTCAGAATATCTATGACCATAAACGAAATGAGGCAGTTCATCATGAAGCTGATGAATGAGACTATGAGATGTCAAAGAATGTTTTTTTTAACATTTAGTTCGTTTAAAATCGTTTGATAAATATTGCAGAGTAGCTGAAGTGTGCATGCCTCCATTGCAGACTTAGCATTGTGGGCAGAGAATAGTTTGTTCATAATGAATGAGTTCGCATCTCAGTAAGTGACAGCAAAATGAGGCACCTGCCCCTTTAGAACAGAGGACAGGACTCGCCCGCTGCTGAGAGCAAGAATGTTTTTTCCGTGTAATGGCCAAGACACTTTGCACGAGTTCTACCTACAAAATGATGCAATGAGTGACTCAGTCATAAACCTCAATAGGCTAATGGCTGGCCCCTTCCACCTGACTCACTGCATTGTGAATCACAGAGTTTTTTTTAATTGAAACATACTAATGTTCTCTTGAAAGTCTTAGAAATATTGGATCCATGTGGCTGTTTCTATGTGTCACTCTCAGGATATCCTTGATGTGAAGGACGAACTTCATTACATACGACCAGTTTTCATAATTCATGCTAATTACTAAGCAGAGAGCTATTTTCTGTAACACAGATCATTATCAAAATTTAGAATTTGCTGTATGATTATGCTGTATAAACAGCGAGGAATAGTTCAGGTTCTTTTTTGTGTATCGATATGATGGTTCCTTTGCTCCATTCGCTAAAAGAATATTGTCATTAGGGATTCAATAGCAAAATATAGTTAAAGTTGAGCTAATTCACTAGAAAATTTTGTGTAAAACCTGTAAAGGATCAAGCAGGCCTTCAACCATTATTGTATCCTATTTTTCAATGCCACTAATGACGAGATCAAACTATTAGTTTCACAATTTCAACTGTTAGAAATCATATAGAAGTATCCCTACAAAACAAAAAAGGCATTTCATGGCTTGAAAAGCTTGTAGTGTTACTTCTTCTGCAATAGCTTGAAGTGTATCTGGAATATGGTCCAGAAACAGGCGAGCCATATGAAATACTTGCACATTATCTTCTAATGAATGTACCAAAATAAGATTTGCAAATAATGAAAAATTTATTTGCATCAGCAATAGTCATGCAGAAGGAAATCTCCTCTTACAAGAAAATACTATTAACAATTGGTAGTCATTGTTCGTTACCTACATTACTGTAAAAGTGCATATTCCAAGTGTTGGCATTCAATTTGCTTATGAGTAGAAACCACAAATGTATGAACAACTGTGAGTTACAGGTACATACTTGAAAATGACTGTGTAAAAGTAAGAAATTTCCAATTAAAACTCTTTAAAATACATTGTTTCACTCAAGATTAAAAAACACTCAATATTTTTGTACATAAATACAGTATCTTGATTTCTGCTCCTGTCTCTTACCATTATACAATAAAGCACTTTTTTCTGAAGCACAGTATGTGTAAATACTATAATTGCCAGTGCCTATTACACAGCTGGAATACAATAGCAAGAAGCATGAGGTATTAATGTAGAAAGAAAATTGTATAATAGCTTACATACTGTGTTTCAGTTTACAAAATCGAAACAAATCTGAATGGGTTTGCTGTATTAACAAAGAATTTGTGAAGCAATATACAAAAATACATGAAAACAAGATATACTCTAAAATCTGTTAAGCAGCTTACTACAACTGTCAGTTTTCATATTAAATGTAATAAAATTTATGCAGCAAAATACAGAAAACTAATGTTATGCATTAGTGTCAAATGTATAAATGCCGAGTACCATTTCAAAACAATGCAGCAATTTTGAGATTTGTGAAAGACAGTGTATTATGCCAGAGACATTGTTCATATTTAAAGTACATTATTTTAGAGTGGGATTGCTGTACAAACATTATGTTAAACCAGTTAAAGGCACTCAGTATTTTATAGGCATCTTTTACATTTTTGTATGTACATGACAAAAATATACAATAAAGTAAACTCCTGTATCAGTATCAAGAGATGCTTCAGGATTTTTTGTATACGATAAAGGCCCTCATAGGTTCTTCCTTCTCTTATGAATAGACCAAGTAAACAGAAAACTATGCCCGGCATGTGCAACTTTGTGTGGTCTACCTTATTTATTATCAAAAATATGTTTCAATAGAAAGCACTGTTAACTGTGACAAATTTAGAATAAAATTTGTGCAATGTAAATTTTAAAAGCTTGCACAATTTACAAAGACAGCCATACACTAAACTTTAAAAACTGCTATACTTATTTGAGGATATATTAGAAATTGGAGAAGAATGACAAAACTCACACTTCTAATGTGAAATATCACAAAAAAATTTCAACAATTTTTGTCAAATAAAAAGGAAAGGTTATAAGTTCCTGAAGAACTGTTTCTTTAAAATGCAAGGAATATATAACAGAAAATATGTTACAATTACGTAATTATCTTACTTTTCATTAGCTGTTATATTTAATAGTGTAATCTGTTAAACTGCCTTGCACTTATGAGAGAAAACATAGTAGCAATTTAAATACCTATCACCTGAAGCAGTTGTATATGTGTGTATGCTCTGTACTTACAATTAAGTTTGCTTCTGTTATTGAAAGAGTGGGTATACAATCTTTGTCACAAATCTATAATGATAAAATGCAGAAATGTAGCAGAATTCGTTAGAAGTATATATAATACTTCTACAACCTACGAAGACTAAAATGGCCATGTAGCTCATTGCCTGCATTTGGCAACTTCTGTAAGACAAGAATTTCAATTTACTTTGTAGACTCTAGAAAGCACAATAACTTTGTGATGTAAATATTTAATTTTACAAAGTAATTCAAAGCAATTCATCTAATAACTAATTGATATTCAAGGTGTTAACTGTTTTCTCTTTTTGTGTGTTGCATATTTTCCCCTTTTTTCCATCACAGTCCTGTTCACTGTAAGTGTGAATCCTTCTCTAGATATCCCTATACGAATAAAATACAAGGAAAACATCATAAATTTACAATTTAAAGAAATTATGAATAAAACAGTCAACTGCTTGAAAATAGGAGATTTAAGCATCAAACCTGGCACCAATGTATTGAAAATAAATTAAGTTGCTGGAGGTACCACTAAGAGCAAACGATTATATCAACAAATACCGAATTTAAAAATACCCATCTCAACAGTACACCAGCTGCATTTGCAGCATTAACAGAGCTACAGGGAATAATACAGATATCACTCAAGATTTCAGTGTTGTGTCCCAGGCAGACATAAAGAAAGTTATCATTTACAAAAAGAATGAGGCTTTCTTTTCTTTTGGGTATCTAACTTTCCATTTTCAGAGGGTGAGTAACATTAATGAAAATGTGCTCATAAAGTGCAATATGGTTACAAAATTTTAACTTAATAATATATGACACTAATAAACAGGAATATCTGACACCAAAATTATATGAGGATTTATGACAATTTGGCAGGTAGAGTGGCTAATATAACATATTATTTTACTGTATTCCAAACATTACTATAATATATTACATAGATGAAAAATTTTGAGATTCTTAAATTAAACATAACAGATAGCTATCAGAGTGTAGCTTTCATTAGTTAGTGATTGTTTGTATATTAATACTGTAGTGTAGCTAATCTAGTACAGCAAAAATAATGAACAAGTATAGTATTTCTTTATGCAGGTCATCAGAGAATGACTACAAGCTCAGATTAACAATGATGGGAAGGAAATCCGACCAGCATTTTCGAAGGAACAACTTTAGTATCCATCTTTCTGAATTTAGGAAACCCTAAAAATGGGTGACTATATAGATACTCCAGCATTGCTTTTACCAAATATTACTGTTTATTCTATTACTGGTAAAAGCACAACATAAAGTTTGTGATTCATTAGGCTAAAAATTTGTTTTCAAGTGAAGCTAAGCTCAAGCTGTAATGTATTATATCCATTTTGATGTTGATATTCAAGAACTATAAACCTAGTTTCATTCATTGTTCAGATCATATAGGAATTTAGTTCTATTAAAAACAGATTTCTGAATGACAATACCTGTAGAAGGTAGGTACAAAAATTCATTGCATTTTTTTCATAATGAAAGAGAATTAAAAGGCTGTGACTTTTTTTGTGAGATGTAGTGTTTCTTCGGAAGTGAGTAAATGAAACGGTTTTAGCTTGTGTCTCACCAGAATTACGAAGCACTAGGAACATCAATATGGTCTTTACTATTTGATAATACTATGAATAGTACTATAGCGTTCTGTTAATATTATACAATAAATAATTGGCAAAATTTCTGTTACCTATACTTCATAAACATACAAGTCCAAAAGAAAATATCCTTCCACTTTTCTATTCAGTATATTTTTTATAAATTTATGAAGGCACTATGGAACATACGACAAAAGAATAATCAATAATTTTCATATTTGGCATTGATTTTTCTACACAAAACCTAGCCACAATCTGTTTCCGGTGTAATGTTAGATGACAGCAAATCTTGAAGGAATGTTATGGCATGTTTAGACAATAAAATAATATTAAATGTAAGATTTACCACTATGAGAAGAGTCTATGATAGAACAGAATTATACACACTGTTCTAAAAATATTTCCATGAATGCTGTTATGTCAAAGCTGTTACTGTGACTGACTTTGAGAAGTTCAAATGACATAAGTATATAAAATTGTCTCACCTCTTCAGTATAATGATACAAACAGAATAATACTCGTTAAATTCTTAATTTGTTTGTATACGCTATCAGTAGCTGTTGTATAAACACTATCTAGAAACTAAACATGAGAAGTCTCTGCATGTCTAGCTTTTCAGAGATGGTTGCAGGAACTCAGCCGGTCAGTACAGAATGTCAAATCAATTTAGATGGCTGAAAAGTGTTTGATTTGACATTCTAAACATAAGAACATTTGTGGGGGATTCTGTGAGATGATGTAGAACCTTTTTATTGCCACTGAATGTTTTACAGAATTTGGTTATTCTTAGGAGCCTTAATTAAACAAATTAAAACCTGTTACTGGGTAGATAAAAGGAAAGAAGGAAGATTGGAATTTAACATTCTATCAATGATGACATTATTAGAGATAGAGCACAAGCTCAGAAAATCAATCAAGCCTTTCAAAGGAACCTTCCAGGTTTTACATTAAATGATTTAGGGAAAGCACAGAAAACCTAAATCAGGATGGTAGGATGAGGATTTGAACTGCCATCCTCATGAGTACCTGTCCATTGTCTGAGCACTGTACTTTCTTGCTGGGTCCTGATTTAGAAACAGTTGCTCCTAACGGTCCACTTCTGAATATACTTTAGTAGGCCCCAAATATCTTGGGGATATTGTTTAGTTCAAGAATATTATTTCCCATTGCACCATTTGCCAGTTATAGTAACAGTGTCAACTATAATTAACTGTATGAATTCATTTGGTCATAAAAATTTCCTTCTTATTTCAGTGTATAACACAAAAAGGAGCATTTTATCTTGCAAAAGTACTGTTTGATTGTCATTAAGACCAATACTTAGTGGTTTGTTGCTGAACACATATTCAGAATGGATTTGATCAGATGTTTCAGTTATGATGGTTTTATTCTATGGCTTTCTTTCATATTTCTGCTTCTGGTACTACTGTAGACACATTTGAAATCCTTCTCTGTCTTTCAGAGGATGCAATGAGATTATTACTTGATGTTTATATTCAAAATTGAAATTTTAATGGTACTGCTCACATCCACTGAAATGTAATTCCTGTACATATTGGTAAGTACCAAATTATGGATGGCTTTTGTAAAGAGGAAAGCCATTTATATGCCTTTTCTGTCCATTACATTTATAAACACTTACTGGAAACAAAAGTAAGGAATTTGCATCTCTCAGTGTTGACTCTAATTGGATCAAAAAAGACACAAAAATTGTAATGCATCTTATCGACATTCATCTACGTATTTATGAACACTATACATCTAACTTTCTCTTAGAAGGTGAAACTATTCAGATTTCTTGGTTCTCAGAGGTAAATGTCTTTTTAAAATTAATGAATAGCATATTTCCATTTGAAACATACATAGATACTGATGAAAAGCTTTTTGTATCAATTTTTGCGTCCTGAAACACATGCTGTATTTGTTTATGATCATAAGAAGCTGTCTGAAATATGAGTGGTAAATAGCTATTAACAAGATAGTCCAAATTTTTCCTGAGGCAATAGAGTGTTTGTGTGTTATTTATTTTACACTGAAAGATGATGATTATACCAAGAAATATTTGCCTGGTCTGCTTTATTTTGAAGCTGCTCATTAGTTCTAAATATATATCACATCAAAATGGATATACAAGTACGTATTTTCTGATATTTGATTTCACTGCCATGAAAAGTTCATTTCATATTGTTGGTCATTAGTTCTGTTACCAAATACTATAAAATTAGAATATAAAAAAGCTCTTTCTCTATGAGTTCTACTACTTAAATCCCTAGAATAACTTTCATTAATGAGGCACCTATGAAATGTGTATGCTTCTCTCCTAGATGTGTAAGGTTTTTCAGGCTGGAACTGGCTATGAGTGATTTAAAAACGAATAAACTTTTTAGGTCATATGAGAGATGTATGGATATTTTATTTTGTTTAAGCACTGAATTTGATGTTTCATGATATGTGAGTTAAACAGATGCTAATCTATTACTAATTAAATAACCTTTACCTATTTACAAGCATGTGTATTATGAAACATTTCTGTTCCCAGTGATTTCTAGTCTTATGCCAGGAGCTTTACTTTCAAAGAAATTCTTCTTCATTATCTATGTTGTAAAATTGACTTTTCTATAAAAAATATCTAGTGAAACTACTGATTATTAGAATAGGCATTTCTTTCATAAGAGATCTACTTGGAAGATTTTTAGAGGCATCAGATTGACTTTGTTAGTCACAGCTTTTACCTTGGATAAAATTTTGTTGTCTTACATATTTCATCTATTTCAAATTCAAAAACTAGTTTATTCTTGTTATGGCTTTAAAACACACTACTTGCATTTGTATTAGTTAAGGGTTAAGGGCATCTTTGTGTCTCACTGATTTCAGCAGTTATTTACGTTTTGCTTAAAAGGACATTGTCAAAAAGAAAGGACTGGAACTAGGTTATTTACGTTTGAATGTAACGAATAATCAGATAAACAAAAAATATTTCACAAAATCATAGTGCTGTAATGTCTGACAGAGCATATGTTTGTAGAGAATTGGAACTATAGCTGTATAATTTGTTTCATAATGTACTATCACTCATGCTAGGAAATAAAGGTAATAGTTGTCCAGGAAGCAATTGGTGTGAATTTTAAAACCTAATCTAATACAGTATGTCTAAAATTTTATATTTATTTGAGCGTTTAGGTGCTTAATCTGTGAATACTTTCTAATGAGCAAATCTAGTAAGTATTAGAATTAAAATCCCTAAAGTAATCATGAATTGACACAGGTTTTGTTTTCCCACTATATGTAATCTGATTTCATTCTTAATAAAAGAGAGACATTTCAAGCGTTTTTCTTATCCCAACCAGTACTTAAATAAAAACAGAATACATTAGTTGTTGATACTTTGCCACCAGTTCCATCCAGTCACGTAGAAAAGCACAGACAGCTATGTGTTTCCTGTTTATGAGCTTCGAGAATGTGTCAAAAACGACACTGGAATAAAAATTGGTGAACTACGGATGAATCTCACTGATGGTTGTTTTGATATCCCGCATTGTGAGAACCTCATGTTCCACTGTGTGCGTTTCTCTCAGCTACTGGAAGAACAGTTGCTTGGGAAATTTGTTCTTGCACTAATGCAGGCGCTTGGAACACACAGAAAATTAGGCTGGGTTGGCATACTCTCTTCCATAGGCTTCTTGAGACATCTGAAACAAAATAGAATGTACTGAGACTTACAGGTTTTGTAGATTTATTGCTACATATTACAGATCAGAAACGGAGCGAGTACGAAGCTAATATTGAGGGATGCACACATTAGAAATCAAGGTGTTGTTTTTACGTCGTTGCAATACTGGCTTCCTTCCGCTACAGGTCTGCGAGTATGACAAGTCAGAACGGCGGAGCTGCTGTTCCTTCCTACTCATCAACTCGTTCTTTCACTCTGAAGCGTGAAGGAGTGTAAAGCTAGTCGTGACTTAGTACGGAAGTTGAATACAGGTCGTGCTGTAGTAAAGTGGTACTGACGTCGAAAAAGATCGCTTGTCGGCCTCTAATGGAGCTGTGTTTTGTGACCCTGTGGAGGATGTAAGACGAAAATTAAGTGATGAAGTGTATGCAACTGCAAATATGCTTTATAATAGGAAGAGTGATGTTTGGAAAAAATGACTGATGCTATAGTCTACGGTTCAGACGAAAAACATACAAAGTTCGTCCAGTTCAAACAAATGAGAGTATGAGCGTGGGAGAACATATCTCCTGCGTCAAACGAAAACAGAGTACAGAGCAACGTCACCACTATGTCTCCGCGACAAAAAAGCGCGCCATTTCTGTATTCCTTTGGTCACGGAAACATCCTTTAATGGGCTAATAGTGAGATGTGATTGAGAAAGTGTCATGACGATCTCTCCGTTGGAAAACGATCCCAGACTAGTTCTCCATTCGGATCTCTGGCAATGGACTATCAAGGGGCAGGTGACCATGAAAAAAAAGATTGAATAACTAGCGGAAGGATAGTGCGCTACGGGTCAGGGAATGGATTGTCAGAAGTTTGAACATGGTAGAGAAGCTGTAAAATCTGTGAAGGGAAATGATAAGGCTCAATCTAGATATAGTGTGCGTCAGTGAAGTAATATGGAAAGAAGGCAAGGATTTCTGGTAAGACAAGTGCAGGGTAATATCAGCAGCAGCAGGAAATGGTATATCAAGAGTGGGGTTTGTTATGAAGAGGAAGATAGGACAGAGAATGAGTTACTGTGGACAGTGAAGTGTTTGTTGGTCTCATCAGAATCAACCAACACTGACAACAATAGTTCAGGTATAGATGCCGACGTTGCAAGCAGAAGACGAAGAGGCAGAGAAAGTATATGAAGATATTGAACGGATAATTCAGTACGTAAAGGGAGTTGAAAATCGAACAGTCATGGGGGATTGGAATGCGGTTGTAGCGGAAAGAGTAGAAGAAAGGGCTAAGGGATAATAAAGGGTTGGTACTTGAAATGAGAGAAGAAAGACTGATTGAATTCTGCAATAAATTATAGCGAATACTCTATTCAAGAATTACAAGAAGAGGAGGTATAGTTGGAAAAGGCCAGGAAATACAGGAAGATTTTAGTTAGATTACATCGTGGTCAGGCAGAGATTCCGAAATCAGTATTGGATTGTAAGGCGCACCCAGGGACAGATATAGACTCAAATCACAATTTGGTAATGATAAAGAATAGATTGAAGCTTAAGAGACTAGTCAGGAAGAATTAATGTGCAAAGAAGTGGGATACGAAAGTACTAAGAAACGGAAAGATACGCTTGAAGCGAAATTTGAATATTTCAGTTGGCAGTTCAGTTGAAGCGGAATGGAAATTTCTATACAGGGCAATCACGATAGTTGGAGAGAAAAACGTAGGTACAAGGAACGTATCTGCGATGAAATATGGGTAACAGAAGAAATGCTTCAGTTGATCGACGAAAGAGGGAGGTACGAAATATTTAGGGAAATTCAGGAATACAGAAATACGAGTCACTTAGAAATGAAATAAACAGGAGGTGCGGGGAAATTAAGGCGTAATGGCTACATGAAAAATGTGAAGAAGTCGAAAAAGAAACGATTTTTTGAACGACTGACTCAGCATATGTTGTTGTTGTCTCCAGTCCATAAACTGGTTTGATGCAGCTCTCTATGCTACTCTGTCCTGTGCGAGCCTCTTCGTCTCCGAATAACTACTGCAACCTACATAGTTCTGAATCAATTTGCTGTATTCATCTGTCGGTCTCCCTCTATGGTTTGTGAACCTCCCCCCTCCCTGCCCCCCTCCAATACTAAATTGGTGATCCCTTGATGTCTCAGAATCTAATCAACCGATCCCTTCTTTTGATCAAGTTATGGCACAGATTCCTTGTATCCCCAATTCTACAGGGTGTTACAAGAAGGTACGGCCAAACTTTCAGAAAACATTCCTCACACTCAAAGAAAGAAAATATGGTATGTGAACATGTGTCCGAAAACGCTTACTTTCCATGTTACAGCTCATTTTATTACTTCTCTTCAAATCACATTAATCATGTAATGGAAATACACAGCAACAGGACGTACCAGAGTGACTTCAAACACTTTGTTACAGGAAATGTTCAAAATGTCCTCCGTTAGCGAGGATATATGCATCCACCCTCCGTCGCATGGAATCCCTGATGCGCTGATGCAGCCCTGGACAATGGCGTATTGTATCACAGCCGTCCACAATACGAGCACGAAGAGTCTCTACACTTGGTACCGGGTTTGCGTAGACAGGAGCTTTCAAATGCCCCCATAAATGAAAGTCAAGAGGGTTGAGATCAGGAGAACGTGGAGGCCATGGAATTGGCCCGCCTCTACCAATCCATCGGTCACCGAATCTGTTGTTGAGAAGCGTAAGAACACTTCGACTGAAATGTGCAGGAGCTCCATCGTGCATGAACCACATGTTGTGTCGTACTTGTATAGGCACATGTTCTAGCAGCACAGGTAGAGCATCCCGTATGAAATCATGATAACGTGCTCCATTGAGCGTAGGTGGAAGAACATGGGGCCCAATCAAGACATCACCAACAATGCCTGCCCAAACGTTCACAGAAAATCTGTGTTGATGACGTGATTGCACAATTGCGTGCGGATTCTCGTCAGCCCACACATGCTGATTGCGAAAATTTACAATTTGATCACGTTGGAATGATGCCTCATCCGTAAAGAGAACATTTGCACTGAAATGAGGATTGACACATTGTTGGATAAACCATTCGCAGAAGTGTACCCGTGGAGGACAATCATCTGCTGACAGTGCCTGCACACGCTGTACATGATACGGGAACAACTGGTTCTCCCACGCTATCTTGTACAGCAGCAACTTCTCTGACGCTGACATTAGGTCTGCCCCAGTCGCGAGTCACAGGCTGGAATATTCCGTGCTCCCTAAGACGCCGATCAATTGCTTCGCACGTCTTCCTGTCGGGACACCTTCGTTCTGGAAATCTATCTCGATACAAACGTACCGCGCCACGGCTATTGCCCCGTGCTAATCCATACATCAAATGGGCATCTGCCAACTCTGCATTTGTAAACATTCCACTGACTGCAAAACCACGTTCGTGATGAACACTAACCTGTTGAAGCTACGTACTGATGTGCTTGATGCAAGTACTGTAGAGCAATGAGTCGCATGTCAACACAAGCACCGAAGTCAACATCACCTTCCTTCAACTGGGCCAACTGGCGGTGAATCGAGGAAGTATAGTACATACTGACGAAAATAAAATGAGCTCTAACATGGAAATTAAGCATTTCCGGACTCATGCCCACATAACATCTTTTCTTTATTTGTGTGTGAGAAATGTTTCCTGAAAATTTGGCCGTACCTTTTTGTAACACCCTGTATACAGTATCTCATTAGTTACGTGATCGACTCATCTAATCTTCAGCATTCTTATGTAGAACCACATTTCGAAAGCTTCTAGTCTTTTTATCTCAACTGTTTATCGCCCATGTTTCACTTCCATACATTGCTGCACTCCGGACAAACACCCTCATGAAGGACTTCCTAACACTTAAATCTATATCCCATGTCAAGAAATTTCTTTTCTTCAGAAATGCTTTTCTCGCCACTAGCAGTCTACATTTTATATTCTCTGTACTTCAGTCATCCTCAGTTATTTTGCTGCCCAAGCAACTGAACTCATCTACTAGTTTAAGTGTCTCGTTTCCTAATCTAATTCCCTTAGCATCACCTGAATTAATTCGACTACATTCCATTATCCTTGTTTTGATTTTGCTTATGTTCATCTTATATCCTTCTTTCAAGACACTGTCCATTCCGTTCAACTGCTCTTCCAAGCCCTCTGATGTCTCTGACAGAATTACAATGTCATCGGAAAACCTCAATGTTTTTATTTCTTCTCCGTGGACTTCAATTCCTACTCCAAAATTTTATTTGGTTTCCTTTACTACTTGTTCAATGTATGTAATGAATAACGAAGGCGAAGGGGATAGGCTACCACCCTCTGTCACTCCCTTTTCAACCACTCTCTCCCTTTCGCGCCCTTCGACTCTTATAACTGCCGTCATCAGATAAAAAATCAAAACAACCTTAGGTGAAATTAAAAGCAAGAGTGGTAAAATTAAAAGTGCAATGGGAATTCTACTATTCAATGTGGAGGAGAGAGTGGATAGATGGAAAGAGCAGAGTGAGAGCCTCTATGAGGGGGAGGACTTACCGATCACGTGACAAAAGAAGAAACAGGAGTCGATAGGGAAGACGTAGGTATCCAGTATCGGAATCGGAATTCAGAAGAGTTTTTGAAGGCAGAATAGATAACATTCCATCGGAATTTCAAAAATCATTGTGGGAAGTGGCAACAAACCTGTTATTCACGTTGATGTGTAGAATGTATAAGACTGGCGATATACCATCAGACATCCGAAAAACATCATCCACAGAATTCCCAAGACTGCAAGAGCCAACAAGAACGAGAATTATCGCACTCATGTATCCCAGTTGTTGACAAGAATAGTATACAGAACAATGAAAAAGAAAATTGAGGATGTGTTAAATGACCATCAATTTGGCTTTAGGAAAGATAACGGTACTAAAGAGGCAGTTCTGACGTTGCAGTTGATGATGGAAGCAAGACTTAAGAAAAATCGATAAACTTTCACAGGATTAGTCGACCTCGGAAAAGCGTTCGACAGTATAAAATGGTGCAAGACGTTCGAAATCCTGATAGAAATAGGAGTAAATTATGGAGAAAGACGGGCAGTGTAAAATATTTACAATAACCAAGAGAGAACAATAATAATGGAAGATTAAGAAAGAATTGCACGGATTAAAAATGGTGTAAGACGGGGATATACTGTTTCGCCTCCGTTGTTCAGTCTATACATCGAAGAAGCAGTGACGGAAATAAAAGAAAGGATTTGATTATGACATTGCTGTCCTCAGTGAAACTGAAGAAGAACTACGGGACCTGTTGAACGGAATGAACTGTCTAATGAGTACAGAATATGGATTGAGAGTAAACTGAAGAAAGTCGGAAGTAATGGGAAGTAGCAGAAATGAGAACAACGAGGAACTTAATATCAGGATTGGTGATCACGAAGTTGATGAAGTTAAGTAATTCTGCTACCATGGCAGCAAAATAACCCATGATGGACGGAGCAAGGAGGACATAAAAAACAGGCTAGCACTGGCAGAAAGGGCATTTCTGGCAAAGAGAAGTTTACTATATTCAAAGATTCAAAGTGTACTATATTCAGATAGGTATTAATTTGAGGAAGAAATTTCTGAGAATGTACGTTTTGAGCACAGCATTATATGGCAGTGAGAC
Organism: Schistocerca gregaria; assembly: GCF_023897955.1. Taxonomy (NCBI): domain Eukaryota; kingdom Metazoa; phylum Arthropoda; class Insecta; order Orthoptera; family Acrididae; genus Schistocerca; species Schistocerca gregaria. Next base: position 728,960,995 of record NC_064931.1, read on the forward strand.
ATGGACTGTGGGAAGACTGGAACAGGAGAGAATAAAAGCATTTGGGATGTTGTACTGCAAAAGAATTTTGAAAACCGGGTGGACGGATAAGGTAAGGAATGAGGCGGTATTTAGCAGAATCGGCGAGGAAAGGAATAAATGGAAGACCCTGACAAGGATGATAGGATCGGGGAACAACTTCCATGTCACGAGGAAGACAGAGATTGGGATACAGCCAGCAAATAATAGAAGATATAAGTTGCAAGTGCTACTCTGACATGAAAAAATTGGCGCAGGAGAAGGGTTCGTGGCGGGCTGCATGAAACCAGTCAGAAGACTGATGACTCAAAAAAAAAAAAAAAAAAAAAAAAAAAAAAAAAAAAAAAAAAAAAAGATGTGTGCCATATTATCCCTTTCTGTAATTTTTTCATAGACTGGTCTAAATTTATATTAGTAACTTAGTAACTGAAATGTCGTGTGACGAGGGCCTCCCGTTGGGTAGACCGTTCGCCTGGTGCATGTCTTTCGATTTGACGCCACTTCGGCGACTTGCTCGTCGATGAGGATGGAATGATGATGATTAGGACAACACAACACCCAGTCCCTGAGCGGAGAAAATCTCCGACCCAGTCGGGAATCGAACCGGGGCCCTTTGAATTGACAGGCTGTCGCGCTGACCACTCAGCTACCGGGGGAGGAGACTTAGTAACTAATCACCATTTATTGAATATTATATATAAAAGTAATTGTTACACAACCTCTGAATAGGGATTAAAGATTAAAATAAGTTCACGGCAGTCACCGAATAAACAAAAATGAACATATATATGTAAGCATGTTCCACATCTCCTCCTAAACCACAGGATCGATTTCAGCGAAACTTGGTACAGGTGTCATTTACAGTCTATAAAAAATCTCTATGATGGGGAAGAATCACCCCCCTAACAATGGGGCTTGGGTGGTGGCGAAAAAGCAGTGTGGCCGACGACGGGCGAATACTTATACCTTATTCACCCAGTATTTGAGAAAGAGAGCGTTTAGTGACTTGTAGCAAACTTCTCGCATAATTTCAAACCTTTATGAACTTCTCCTCGCTTAAACCTCGCACAAAATGATGAAAGGGAAAAAGTTTATCGCTTACAACATTTTCGCTGTTCATGCCGTAAAACTGCCGAATGAAACATGACGTTTTACTTTTTACTAATTTGCTACTAACTGTATCAGCAACACATTTTGCAAACTGTATTTACATATGGCACTGGATGTACTAGCAAAGTTATACAGGGTGTTACAGAAAGGTACGGACAAACTTTCAGAAAACATTCCTCACACTCAAAGAAAGAAAATATCTTATGTGGACATGTGTCTGGAAACGCTTCCTTTCCATGTTATAGCTCATTTTATTACTTCTCTTCAAATCACATTAATCATGGAATGGAAACACAAAGCAACAGAAAGTAACAGCGTGACTTCAAACACTTTGTTACAGGAAATGCTCAAAATGTCCCCCGTTAGCGAGGATACATGCATCCACCCTCCGTCGCATGGAATCCATGATGCGCTGATGCAGCCCAGGACAATGGCGTATAGTATCACAGCCGTCCACAGTACGAGCACGAAGAGTCTCTACATTTGGTACCGGGGTTGCGTAGACAAGAACTTTAAAATGCCCCCATAAATGAAAGTCAAGAAGGTTGAGGTCAGGAGAGCGTGGAGGCCATGGAATTGGTCCGCCTCTACCAATCCATCGGTCACCGAATCTGTTGTTGAGAAGCGTACGAACACTTCGACTGAAATGTGCAGGAGCTCCATCGTGCATGAACCACATGTTGTGCCGTACTTGTAAAGGCACATGTTCTAGCAGCACAGGTAGAGTATCCCGTATGAAATCATGATAACGTGCTCCCATTGAGCGTATGTGGAAGAACATGGGGCCCAATCAAGACATCACCAACAATGCCTGCCCAAACGTTCACAGAAAATCTGTGTTGATGACGTGATTGCACAATTGCGTGCGGATTCTCGTCAGCCCACACATGTTGATTGTGAAAATTTACAATTTGATCACGTTGGAATGATGCCTCATCTGTAAAAAGAACATTTGCTCTGAAATGGGGATTGACACATTGTTGGATGAACCATTCGCAGAAGTGTACCTGTGGAGGACTATCAGCTGCTGACAGTGCCTGCACACGCTGTACATGGTACGGGAACAACTGGTTCTCCCACGCTATCTTGTACAGCAGCAACTTCTCTGACGCTGACATTAGGGTTATCGTCAACTGCACGAAGTATTGCCTCTTTCATTACAGGTGCCCTCGTCGTTCTAGGTCTGCACCAGTCGCGAGTCACAGGCTGGAATATTCCGTGCTCCCTAAGACGCCGATCTATTGCTTCGAACGTCTTCCTGTCGGGACACCTTCGTTCTGGAAATCTATCTCGATACAAACGTACCGCGCCACGGCTATTGCCCCGTGCTAATCCATACATCAAATGGGCATCTGCCAACTCTGCATTTGCAAACATTCCACTGACTGCAAAACCACGTTCGTGATGAACACTAACCTGTTGATGCTACATACTGATGTGCTTGATGCAAGTACTGTAGAGCAATGAGTCGCATGCCAACACAAGCACCGAAGTCAAAATTACCTTCCTTAAATTGGGCCAACTGGCGGTGAATCGAGGAAGTATAGTACATACTGACGAAACTAAAATTAGCTCTAACATGGAAATTAAGCATTTCCGGACTCATGCCCACATAACATCTTTTCTTTATTTGTGTGTGAGAAATGTTTCCTGAAAGTTTGGCCGTATCTTTTGTTAAACCCTGTATAATCATACAACACGTAGTTCAGGAGACATGTTGTCATAAACACTCAGATGAGCGAAAATGAAACTGCAGGGCGAAATTCGATAGAAAGATACATGACATACGCGCAAAAAACACAAAAAACCGCGTGAAATATGCTAAATGTCGGGTGATCAAAAAGTCAGTATAAATTTTAAAACTTAATAAACCACGGAATAATGTAGATAGAGAGGTAAAAATTGACACACATGCTTGGTATGACATGGGGTTTTATTAGAACAAAAAAAAAAAAAAAAAAACACCTGACATTGCGAGACGCGTGAAAGATCTCTTGCGCGCGTCGTTTGGTGATGATCGTGTGGTCAGCCGCCGCTTTCGTCATGTTTGGCCTCCCAGGTCCCCAGACCTCAGTCCGTGCGATTATTGGCTTTGGGGTTACCTGAAGTAGCAAGTGATCGACCGACATCTAGGGATGCTGAAAGACGACATCCGACGCCAATGCCTCACCATAGCTCCGGACATGCTTTACAGTGCTGTTCACAACATTATTCCTCGACTAAAGTTATTGTTGAGGAATGATGGTGAACATATTGAGCATTTCCAGTAAAGAACATCATCTTTGCTTTGTCTTACTTTGTTATGCTAATTATTGCTATTCTGATCAGATGAAGCGCCATCTGTCGGACATTTTTTGAACGTTTCTATTTTTTTGGTTCCAATAAAACCTCATGTCATTCCAAGCATGTGTGTCAATTTGTACCTCTCCATCTACATTATTCCGTGATTTATTCAGTTTTCAAATTTATACTGACATTTTGATCACCCGGTATATGCAAAATATACGTATTTGACATGGATGTACATGGGGAAAGCCATGGGTAAAAAGCTCATCTTAAGCCCCTCGAACGATTTAAACCAAATTTGGTACTCATATAAGCTACGGTCTGAAAGAAATAATGTTAGTGTAAGAATCACCATTCTGTTACTGGAGAAGGGGTGATATCGTGGAGAGAGAAGGGGGAGGAGGAGATGGACAGACAGAAAGAGGGAAGGAGGAGATGGACCCAGATAGGGGGATAAGAGGAAATGGAGGGATTGGGGGAGGATGAAAGGACAGAAAGAGGTGAGAGTAGGAAATGGACAGAGGAAGAAATGAGGAAAAGATGGACAGAGACATGGAGGAGGATGAGATGGGCAGAGAGAGGGATGAGGGGGACATGCACAGAGACAAGGGAGAGGGGATGTACAGGGAAAGGAAAGAGGAGAAGAAGGACAGAGAAGGAGGGAAGAGGAGATGAGCAGCGACAGGGAGGAAGAAGAGATGGACATTGTGAGGGGGGGAAAGAGCTGGACTGAGAGAGGGGGGAGGAGAAGATGGACAGAGGGAGGCCCAGGAGGAGGCGGACAAAGAGTGGTGGGGGGAGGAGACGCATACTGAGGGAGAGGAGAAGGAAGGAGATGGACAGAAAGAGGAGGAAGAAGGAGATGTACTAACAGAAGACTAGAATAAATAGAGACCCAGGAAACGTCGGGTACTCATCTAGTTTGGTATATAATAACCGTTACGCCGAGCAGTTGCCTAAGTAGCGGAAATGCCGAGAGTCCTCGTGTACTCGCTCTCCTTTCTATGCCTGTAGAATCTTCTTGTATCCTACAACAGAATCTAGTGACGGGTTTTCAGTTAAATGGGCAGCGGCGGAGACTCGTGAATCGACTCTTCGAGCGTACGGAGACGGCGAGGTCGGAGATGACGTTACAGGACCCGACGGCGAGTTTCAAGGTAGTATACGCTACTATGCGTATATCGCAAAGATTATATCGCCCCAGGTGATAATTTGCGAGTTAAGATAATGTTTGTCAGTAATTATATTTTACTAAAAAAAAGAGCGATTGCAAATAATAAAATAAACTAAGAGCTGCTGAAGAAGAACAAGTAAAAGTTTCCGGGTACAGTCTACTTTGTACCCTTCCTTCTAAAGTCATATCACTTTTACTGTACCTTCATGTCAAAGATGTGATACTAAAACGACTCTTTTATTTTCTACTATATTACAGATGTTCTTTAATATTACCGTTCTTTCTGAATACAGTTTAACGTTCCGTGTATTATCTAAGGTGCATTTCTGTGTTGTAATTCCGGTGCATTTTCGGACGGACGGAATGCGACAGTGCCTTTGGTGATGTAATTTGCCATTGTAGTCATTATTTTACTGGGAAACCTTATCATTAAATTTTGCTTATTTTCTTTAGTATTTTAGTTTTCTGTTTTGGAGTAGTCCGCCCCCGGTAGCTGAGTGGTTTGCCGGCACGGTAGCTCAGCGTGTTCGGTCAGAGGGTTAGCTGCCCTTTGTAACAAAAAGAACTGAGTTAATCGATGAACAACGAACTAAAGACGGAAGTCTTCCGACGTCCGCCCCGAGCAGATACAACGAAAAAAAGCGAACAAAATTAGATTAAAAAAAATAGTGGTCAGCGCGACAGAACGTCAATCCTAAGGGCCCGGGTTCGATTCCCGGCTGGGTCGAAGATTTTCTCAGGGACTGGGTGTTGTGTTGTCCTACTCATCATCATTTCATCCCCTTCGACATGCAAGTCGCCGAAGTGGCGTCAAATCGAAAGACTTGCACACGGCGAAAGGTCTAGCCGACGGGAGGCCCTAGTCACACGACATTTATATTTATAGACTGGAGATATTTATCTGAGCATAATGGAAGCTCTTGAAATTGTACATGTTACACTATTCTCCTGGTACTGTTATTCCATGACAGATGCAAGTACGGAAATTTGTGAGATAAACTGTACACTTTAACATTCTTGATCATATAATCGTGGTCCCCAAAACTGTTGTTGCACTTAATTCTATGAAAAGTACGATTTTTTCAAGACTATATTTGTAATAAGAGTTCATTCTCAGAAGCTAGTTTTTAATATTTGACGTTCTAATGCACATCAGACTTAGAAATCCCAGTCAACTGCTCGAATGATTTACAGGGTGTTTCAAAAATGACCGGTGTATTTGAAACGGCAATACAAACTAAACGACCAGCGATAGAAATACACCGTTTGTTGCAATATGCTTGGGACAACGGTACATTTTCAGGCAGACAAACTTTCGAAATTACAGTAGTTACAATTGTCAACAACAGATGGTGCTGCGGTCTGGGAAACTCTATAGTACGATATTTTCCACATATCCACCATGCGTAGCAATAATATGGCGTATTCTCTGAATGAAATTACCCGAAACCTTTGACAACGTGTCTGGCGGAATGGCTTCACATGCAGATGAGATGTACTGCTTCAGCTGTTCAATTGTTTCTGGATTCTGGCGGTACACCTGGTCTTTCAAGTGGCCCCACAGAAAGAAGTCACACGGGTTCATGTCTGGCGAATAGGGAGGCCAATCCACGCCGCCTCCTGTATGTTTCGGATAGCCCAAAGCAATCACACGATCATCGAAATATTCATTCAGGAAATTAAAGACGTCGGCCGTGCGATGTGGCCGGGCACCATCTTGCATAAACCACGAGGTGTTCGCAGTGTCGTCTAAGGCAGTTTGTACCGCCACAAATTCACGAAGAATGTCCAGATAGCGTGATGCAGTACTCGTTTCGGATCTGAAAAATGGGCCAATGATTCCTTTGGAAGAAATGGCGGCCCAGACCAGTACTTTTTGAGGATGCAGGGACGATGGGACTGCAACATGGGGCTTTTCGGTCCCCCATATGCCCCATTTCTGTTGATTGACGAAGCTGTCCAGGTAAAAATAAGATTCGTCAGTAAACCAAATGCTGCCCACATGCATATCGCCGTCATCAATCCTGTGCACTATATCGTTAGCGAATGTCTCTCGTGCAGCAATGGTAACGGCGCTGAGGGGTTGCCGCGTTTGAATTTTGTATGGATAGAGGTGTAAACTCTGGCGCATGAGACGATACGTGGACGGTGGCGTCATTTGGACCGCAGCTGCAACATGGCGAACGGAAACCCGAGGCCGCTGTTGGATCACCTGCTGCACTAGCTGCACGTTGCCCTCTGTGGTTGCCGTACGCGGTCGCCCTACCTTTCCAGCACGTTCATCCGTCACGTTCCCAGTCCGTTGAAATTTTTCAAACAGATCCTTTATTGTATCGCTTTTCGGTCCTTTGGTTACATTAAACCTCCGTTGAAAACTTCGTCTTGTTGCAACAACACTGTGTTCTAGGCGGTGGAATTCCAACACCAGATAAATCCTCTGTTCTAAGGAATAAACCATGTTGTCCACAGCACACTTGCACGTTGTCTACAGCACACGCTTACAGCAGAAAGACGACGTACAGAATGGCGCACCCACAGACTGCGTTGTCTTCCATATCTTTCACATCACTTGCAGCGCCATCTGTTGTTGAAAATTGTAACTACCGTAATTTCGAAAGTTTGTCCGCCTGAAAATGTACTGTTGTCCCAAGCATATTGCAACAAACGGTGTATTTCTATCGTTGCTCGTTTAGTTTTTATTGCCGTTTCAAATATACTGGTCATTTTTGAAACACCCTGTAGTTTCAAGATACGGTGTTGTCCATTTTGCAAATACTTGCTAAGAGGGCAACATCTGACAAAAAGCTACACACTGATATTGTAACACAACATGAATATAGAGAAGCTGGAATATATCCATTAAACCCATTTGGCAACTTATCTGAATCTACACTACTGACCATTAAAATTGCTACACCAAGAAGAAATGCAGATGATAAACGGGTATTCATTGGGCAAATATATTATACTACAACTGACATGTGACTGCATTTTTACGCAGTTTGGGTGCATAGATTCTGAGAAATCAGTACCCAGAACAACCACCTCTGGCTGTAGTAACAGCCTTGATACGCCTGGGCATTGAGTCAAACAGAGCTTGGATGGCGTGTACAGGTACAGCTGCCCATGCAGCTTCAACACGGTACCACAATTCATCAGCTTTTGGCATGAGGCTCGAAAGAAAGATTTGCATATGCTACAGCTTATGAGTACTTGCCCAGATGCAGAAGCCACAAAAGGTACTCTCACTGTTGCTAGGAGACACCTTTGGTGTCTATCAGAAACAATCAGAGGATTCGCTTTTTTTTGGACGAACGTATTACTCAGGCCGTTAAGTAAAATATAACTAAAAATGAAGAATTGTTAAGTAAAATATAACTAAAAATGTAGAAATCAAACCTGTTAAGAATAAGGTAAGGAAACTATTAGCAGGTAAAAACCTAATTTTTGAAGGAAAAGCCCTGACTATTTCGTTACTAATAAAACAAAGGCGTTCTCTGAATTCTGGGGGTCCATGACGTGACAGAATACTGCAGTGATTCTCTAAGAAGCCATGTGAACGCTCTTAAAGTGGTCAATGATACTGCAGGAAGACGACTTGCTCTGATAAAAAAGTCGGGGACAAACAACAAAAACAATTCTTGCTGAACGTAGCCGAGCATCAAAGAAAATTTGTCACGAAGTAAGCAAAAGAAGGGAGTACATCATTCAAAGTTCATCAATACAACACATGTTTTGTCTATCACACTACCTATTAATCTCAGTGTCTAGTTTTAATATTATTTTAAGTTTGTGATTTTTAATTTTCCCAATAAAAATAATTAACATTGAAAAATCAAATTTTTATTGCTTTTCAGAACTAATAAAAGTGTGCAACACCTACATCCAGTCTTCTTGAAAACTGGAATATGTATCTCCTAGATCACTGGGAGTCGGGATGTAAACAAAACCTGCAATTAATTTACATTTCATTTTTTGCCTTACAAAATAAAACATCTTCCTGAGCAGCTTGAACAATCAATTTCAACAACTATAACTCTTCATATAATTGGTAGTTTTGGAAACAAACAAACCATTTTGGAAACAACTCAACATCTTAATATATGTTGCACAGTTACACTCAATATCTTATGGCATAATTTTTTGGTGTATCTAAGTACTTAAAATGAAAATACAGCCTGTACAAAAACGAACATTGAGTGTAACATGTGATGTTCATCCACTGTCATCTAGTAGACACCCTTTCAAGGAATTAGGCGTTTTAACTGCTCCCTTACAATCTATATATTTGTTAACGAAATTCCTCTTATATATCTCTTTCACCCCATTCTATCGTCTTATGTCTCTGCTCGATGAGAATAACTCACAAGCTGCAAGAATATAACGCGAAAATTCCCAACTAACAATGGGACTGACATTCACAAAAGAAAAGTATGTTTACTTTCATATACATAGTCACTATTATTATTATTATTATCATTATTATTATCATTCTTGATTGTTATAATTATTTTTATTGTTACAATTATCATTGTACTACTGTTATAATCTCAATTTTTTGTTTAACATCAATACTGCATAATACGTTAAATGTCCTTAATGTTATTTAGAAACTGTAACTCGTTCAATCTGAGTATGCCTGGTTAGGTGTAATAGAGGGCCTGAAGGCCCTAATCTTGCCAGGTAAAATAAATGCATAAATAAATAAATAAATAAATAAATAATCACTATTCTTCCCAAATTTCGATTGATTATTTTCACCCAAAGTTACAACATTCAAACCAAGAGAGGACTTATTTTTTATTACTAAAACTTATAGTGGTTCAGAAATGAGTTCAATATGTAACGCCATGCGTCATTAATCATTTGTCTTAGAACATAAATTGTTTCATAGACCGCAAAGCACATTTTAAATGTAGTCTGAAGCATCACTTCTGAACAACTCGTTATTTTCCATAGAAGAATAAAAGAGTAACATGTCACTATTACCACATTGCGCCATTTAGTAGCCTGTAAAGAGTAAGTATTTGGCCACACTCACAGCCAAATAATTCTGTGTAGTATGTAAACTAAGTCATTCCATACCATTACGATAGAAAAATGTGACAAAGACCTGGTCAATATATAACTAATCAACAATCTAGGTAGTGGAATGAGTGAGCTCGGGCTATGGCTCCGGACTATGAGAAACGTCAGATGTGGCATAAATTCAAGGAAATAGTATCTGTGGCAGTTGAGAGATTTATAATGAATAAATTAATAAAAGACGGCACACGAAAGAGATCAGGACGCTGTTGCAGAAGCAACGAAAAAAGTATGCCAAATTTAAAAGAAAACAAAACCACCAAGAACATGTGGTGCTTTACTGGAGCTCGAAACCTAGCACGGACTCTAATGCGAGATGCTTTTAACAGCTTCGAAAATGAAACTGTCTCGAAATCTGACAAAATCCAAAGAGAGACCGGTCGTTAGTGAAGTACACCAGTGGAAAGATACAATCAATACTGTCGGTGCACAATACCAATGATGACTACCGATGACAGCGTCACTAAAGCGAAGTTATTGAACTTAGTTTTCCGGAATTCCTTCACCGAAGATGGCGAAGTAAATAATTCGGAATTCGAATGAAGTATAGTTGCCAACACGATTGATTCAGGAGTAGACATTGTCCGTGTAGTGAATTAGCTTAAATCACTTAATAAAGACAAGTCTTTCGATGCAGATAGTATACCAATTATGTTCTTTACAGAGTATGCTGATACAGTAGTCCCATACTTACCCGTATACAATCGCCCTCTCGACAAAAGATCCGTACCAAAGGGCTGGAAAGTGGCTGAAATCACACAAATACTTAAGAAACGAAGTAGGAGTACTTCGACGAGTTGCAGACCACTATCACTGACGTTAATTTGAAGCAGGATTGTAGAAACTGTCTACTGACACATAGCATGGCTTCAGAAAACATCGTTCTTGTGAAACACAACTACCTCTTTATTCGTAGGAAGTAATGAATGCTTTCGACAGGGAATCTCAAATTATTCCATATTTCTAGATTTTCAAAGGGCTTTTGACATCGTTCCTCTCAAGAGACTTCTAATGAAATTGCGTGCCTATGGAGTATCGCTTCAGTTGTGCAACCGGAATCATGATTTCCTGTCAGAAAGGCGACAGTACGTAGTAATCGACGGAAAACCATCGGTGAAAACAAAAGTGAGATCGGTGTTCCACAAGGAAGTGGGCTCTCTGTTCTTCCTAACCTATGTTGTTGTTGTTGTTGTCTTCAGTCCTGAGACTGGTTTGATGCAGCTCTCCATGCTGCTCTATCCTGTGCAAGCTTCTTCATCTCCCAGTACCTACTGCAACCTACATCCTTCTGAATCTGCTTAGTGTATTCATCTCTTGGTCTCCCTCTACGATTTTTAGCCTCCACGCTGCCCTCCAATGCTAAATTTGTGATCCCTTGATGCCTCGATACATGTCCTACCAACCGATCCCTTCTTCTGGTCAAGTTGTGCCACAAACTTCTCTTCTCCCCAATCCTATTCAATACCTCCTCATTAGTTACATGATCTATCCACCTTATCTTCAGCATTCTTCTGTTGCACCACATTTCGAAAGCTTCTATTCTTTTCTTGTCCAAACTATTTATCGTTCGTGTTTCACTTCCATACATGGCTACACTCCAAACAAATACTTTCAGAAACGACTTCCTGATACATAAAGCTATATTCGATGTTAACAAATTTCTCTTCTTCAGAAACGCTTTCCTTGCCATTGCCAGTCTACATTTTATATCCTCTCTACTTCGACCATCATTAGTTATTTTACTTCCTAAATAGCAAAACTCCTTTACTACTTTAAGTATCTCATTTCCTAATCTAATTCCCTCAGCATCACCCGATTTAATTTGACTACATTCCATTATCCTCGTTTTGCTTTTGTTGATGTTCATCTTATATCCTCCTTTCAAGACACTGTCCATTCCGTTCAACTGCTCTTCCAAGTACTTTGCCGTCTCTGACAGAATTACAATGCCATCGGCGAACCTCAAAGTTTTTACTTCTTCTCCATGAATTTTAATACCTACTCCGAATTTTTCTTTTGTTTCCTTTACTGCTTGCTCAATATATAGATTGAATAACATCGGGGAGAGGCTACAACCCCGTCTCACTCCTTTCCCAACCACTGCTTCCCTTTCATGCCCCTCGACTCTTATGACTGCCATCTGGTTTCTGTACAAATTGTAAATAGCCTTTCGCTCCCTGTATTTTACCTCTGCCACCTTTAGAATTTGAAAGAGAGTATTCCAGTCAACATTGTCAAAAGCTTTCTCTAAGTCTACAAATGCTAGAAACGTAGGTTTGCCTTTTCTTAATCGTTCTTCTAAGATAAGTCGTAAGGTCAGTATTGCCTCACATGTTCCAACATTTCTACGGAATCCAAACTGATCCTCCCCGAGATTCGCATCTACCAGTTTTTCCATTCGTCTGTAAAGAATTCGCGTTAGTATTTTGCAGCTGTGACTTATTAAACTGATAGTTCGGTAATTTTCACATCTGTCAGCACCTGCTTTCTTTGGGAATTGAATTATTATATTCTTCTTGAAGTCTGTGGGTATTTCGCCTGTCTCATACATCTTGCTCACCATCTGGTAGAGCTTTGTCATGACTGGCTCTCCCAAGACCGTCAGTAGTTCTAATGGAATGTTGTCTACTCCGGGGGCCTTGTTTCGACTCAGGTCTTTCAGTGCTCTGTCAAACTCTTCACGCAGTATCGTATCTCCCATTTCATCTTCATCTACATCCTCTTCCATTTCCATTATATTGTCGTCAAGTACATCGCCCTTGTATAAACCTTGTATATACTCCTTCCACCTTTCTGCTTTCCCTTCTTTGCTTAGAACTGGGTTGCCATCTGAGCTCTTGATATTCATACACGTGGTTCTCTTATCTCCAAAGGTCTCTTTAATTTTCCTGTAGGCAGTATCTATCTTACCCCTAATGAGGTAAGCTTCTACATCCTTACATTTGTCCTCTAGCCATCCCTGCTTAGCCACTTTGCACTTCCTGTCGATAACATTTTTGAGACGTTTGTATTCCTTTTTGCCTGCTTCATTTACTGCATTTTTATATTTTCTCCTTTCATCAATTAAATTCAATATTTCTTCTGTTACCCAAGGATTTCCAGCAGCCCTCGTCTTTTTACCTACTTGATCCCCTGCTGCGTTCACTACTTCATCCCTCAGAGCTACACATTCTTGTTCTACTGTGTTTCTTTCCCCCATTCCTGTCAATTGTTACCTTATGCTCTCCTTGAAACTCTGTACAACCTCTGGTTCTTTCAGCTTATCCAGATCCCATGTGCTTAAATTCCCACCTTTTTGCAGTTTCTTCTGTTTTAACCTACAAGTCATAACCAATAGATTGTGGTCAGAGTCCACATCTGCCCCGGGAAATGTCCTACAATTTAAAACCTGATTCCTAAATCTCTGTCTTACCATTATATAATCTATCTGATACCTTTTAGTATCTCCAGGATTCTTCCATGTATACAACCTTCTTTTATGATTCTTGAACCAAGTGTTAGCTATGTTTAAGTTATGCTCTGTGCAAAATTCTACCCGACGGCTTCCTCTTTCATTTCTTAGTCCCAATCCATGATCACCTACTATGTTTCCTTCTCTCCCTTTTCCTACTGACGAATTCCAGTCACCCATGACTATTAAATTTTCGTCTCCCTTCACTACTTGAATAATTTCTTTTATTCTTAACCTATGTAAACGGTATAAGAGACAATCTGAGAATTTCTCTTAGATTTTTTACAGATGATGCTGCCATTTACCGTACAGTGAAATCATCTGAAGATTAAAACCGATTGCAAAAATCTGTATGATGGGAAAGTGGCAATTGTCTCTGAATAAGGAAAAATATAAGGTCATCCACATGCGTACTAAAAGAAATCCGTTAAATTCCGGTTACACGATAAATTACACAAATTTAAAGGCTGTCAATTCAATTAAATAGCAATGAATTGCAGTTAGGAACAACTTAAGTTGGATTGATCACATAGATTATGTTGTGGGAAGGCAAACCAAAGAACATTTCGAAGATTCCGCAGGTCTGCTGATGAGACCGCCTACACTACATTTGTTTGTCCTCTGCTGGAGTACTGTTGTACTTTATGGGATCCTTGCCAGATAGGGTGACAGAGGACATCGAATAAGTCCAGAGAAGGGCAGTTCGTTTTGTGTTACCGCGAAATAGAGGGGAGAGTGTCACGGATACGGTAAACGGGTTGGGGTGACTTTCATTAAAACAAAGGCGTTTTTCGTTGCGGAGAGATATTTTTTGAAATATCAGTGACCTACTTTTTCTACTGAATGTGAAAATATTTTACTGTCGCCAACCTACTTGGGAGAAATGATCATTATAATAAAATAAGAGCAATCAGAGCTTGTACAGAAAGATTTAAGTGTTCATTTCTTCCACGCGCTGTTAGAGTGTGGAACGACAGAGAAAGAGTCTGAGCCGGTCAGAGTGGCCGAGCGGTTCTAGGCGCTACAGTCTGGAACCGCGAGACCGCTACGGTCGCAGGTTAGAATCCTGCCTCGGGCATGGATGTGTATGATGTCCTTAGGTTAGTTAGGTTTAAGTAGTTCTAAGTTCTAGGGAACTTATGACCTCAGCAGTTGAGTCCTATAGTGCTCAGAGCCATTTGAAAGAGTCTGAAGGTGGTTCGGAGAATCATCCGCCAGGCACTTAAATGTGAATAACGGAGTGCTCATGTAAATGTAAACTACTTCTGTGCAGTGAGATACATGATGTCCATCTACAACTTTTTTTTGGTTAGGGTTTGCAATTCATTGTTAAAGGAAGAAAGTTAAGAACAATATAACAGATGCTAAAGGAATCAGATTCTTTGAAAAACAAAAGATGAAAATTATTCAAGTGTATGCAACAACGAGCTCACATTCTGCTGCGGTATGCGAACAGTTATGGAAACTAATAAATGGTAGCAAATATCGCTACCAGATGATAATATGCCATTTTAATTTGACAGCAGAACAAAAAGAAAAGAATATTTCAAAACAATAATGGTACGAAGAAGATATAACACTTAAAAAATGAGAGCAGCGGCGTTTGCATAGAACTGTCAGTGCTAACAGACCAGCAACACTGCGTGAAATAACAGCAGAAATCAATGTAGAACGTATGGCGAACGTATCCGTTAGGACTGTGCGGCGAAATTTGGTGTTAATGGGCAGCAGACAACCAAGGCGAGTGCCTTTGATAACAGTACGACATCGCCTGCAGCTCCTCTTCTAGGCTCGTGACCGTAATAGTTGGACCCTAGACGACTATAAATCGTGACCTGGTCAAATGAGCCCCGATCTCAGTTGGTAAGAGGTGATGGGAGGGTTCTAGTGAGGCGCAGACCCCACAAAGCCATGGATCAAAAGTTGTCAATATGGTACTGTGCAAGCTGGTGGTCACTTCATAACGCTGTGAGCTGTTTTTACATGGAATGGACTAGGTCATCTGGTCCATCTGTACCAGTCATTGACTGGAAATGGTTATGTTCGTCTAGTTAAAGACCATTTGCAGCCATTGATGGACTTGATGTTCCCAAACAGGGAAAGAATTTTCATGGATGGCAGTGCGCCATGTCGTTGGGCCACAGTTATTCATGATTGGTTTCACGAACATTCTGGATAATTCGAGCGAATGATTTGGTCACCCAGATCGCGTGACGTGAATCTCATCGTACATTTATGGGGAATAATTGAGAGGTCAGTTGGAGCACAAAATCCTGCACCGACAGCACTTCTCGCAGTTACAGACGGCTATAGGGACAGCATGGCTCAATATTTCTGCAGGGGACTTCCAGCGATTTGTATAGCCCGTCACGACGAGTTGCTGCACTTTTCCGGGCAAAAGGAGGTCCGACACGATATTAGGAGGTATCCCATGACTTTCGTTACCTCAGGGTATGGTGGGAGTGAGAGAAACCAATGGTAACTGCAGGGCTACAATAAAGAGTGAGTAAATTTGAAGCTGAAGATTACGCACTGGAGAGCTCAGAAGGAGGCAGTAGTGCGGTAGAGGCCGGTGTAGCCGCAGAGGCGCGCCCGCAGCGCCGGCAGCAGCAGCGCCGCCGCCGACAGGTTCTCCAGGAAGTTGGAGCACTCGCACAGCAGCAGGTACATCTTGTCGCCGCTCGACAGCGACTTGTGCAGCGTTATTCTGCGCAGGCCCACCGACTTGGGCAGGTACCGGTACAGCATCCTGGCACCTGCGCAGCCAAACACCATACCAGAGTACAATTTATCCTCATATCCTTGTAAGTGATTGGTTGGGTTGGGTTGTTTGGGGAAGGAGACCAGACAGCGAGGTCATCGGTCTCATCGGATTAGGGAAGGACGGGGAAGGAAGTCGGCCGTGCCTTTTCAAAGGAATCATCCAGGCATTTAACTGGAAATCACGGAAAACCTAAATCAGGATGGCCAGTGACCCTTGTAGGTGAATACCTGACTCATTCTCAAGCGTCGAGTCAACAACATGTTTGTAGAAACGTAGATTATGTGTGTAAACATCTACTAAGTATTGATCTGACCCATCCTCTTCTGTTCTAATGTTTCCAGTTTCTATCTGTCATTCCAAATCCTTGAAACTATGAACTCCGTCTTGTTCGCCACACCTGCTTATCCTACACTACTAGAATTATTTACCAGCTCCTCAATTTCCCCTCCATACTTATCAACCCATGCATATTTGACTCGGCGTGGCCGAGCGGTCCTAGGCGCTTCAGTCTGGAACCACGCGACCGCTACTGTCGCAGGTTCGAATCCTGCCTCGGGCATGGATGTGTGTGATGTCCTTAGGTTAGTTAGGTTTAATTAGTTCTACGTTCTAGGGGACTGATGGCCTCAGATGTTAAGCCCCATAGTGCTCAGAGCCGTTTAAACCATAAATGACTCCGTAGACCCTTCGCTTCTCCCACAATTATCAATTCTTCAATTCTGTCACGTTCCGAGCCTGTACCAACGCATCCCACTCACACCACACCTACGCACAGTATGTAGTCTCTCCCAATGCAACTACAATAGTCTCCCTCTCACACACAATGAAATACTCTCCGACATTTATCTTCCATATTTTAATAGTCGGTTGACCTAATTGAGAAGGAGTCTTGACCCGACTATGTTGTTATAATTCCCTTATTATGAAAGGTAAGGTTTCGAATAGGTACTGAAATGACGAACACTATGAATATTTTACAACTTCTAATTTTATTTAGAAAGTAGTATCAACTCCTGATATACATGCTCTAAAGGAACTGTACCCACGAAAAGACCAAGTATTTACACAGAGACGGCGACCAATTAGCACCGTTCCGTCTATTTAAAATAGAACTGTCAGTACTGAGTCCACACCCACGACACGACACACAGAAATTCCTAGTTAAACGACTATGATTCCACCAGCTGCTCTGCAACTACTGCAGATAACTCTGCTTTGCCCTGCATGTCTACTCTCTTCTGCTGCCCTTACGATTCTACCATCAACTTCCTACTCTGATTGAAATAGACCCCTCGGCGGGTCCTGTTGTCGAGTTTTATTCAATTTTCCCCTTCACCCCTGCCAGCCCCTGATATAGCGTGTTGTCGAAGGGCCCACACCATCTCATTGGTTCTAACTGTGCACTATTCTTCGGAGACTGAGTGGAGGGAGTGAGGCGCCTGTCGTTAAATCATGTCTTAGGCCTACTATAGGCTCTGTCAAAGACTGTCTCCCTTTATCCCTACCTTACCTTTGCTCCTCGTCTGCAATTGTATCATTTGTCTTTACAACTTATAGTGTTATCGCTATGCTCGACCGTTGCCACCCTGGGACCTCTGGTCAGTATTTCCACCAATGCCTTTAGGAGCCTCTGACATTTTATATAATGGCTCAAATGGCTCTGAGCACTATGGGACTTAACTTCTGAGGTCATCAGTCCACTAGAACTTAGAACTATTTAAACCTAACTAACCTAAGGATATCACACACGGCTGTTCCCGGCGGAGGTTCGAGTCCTTCTTCGGGCATGGGTGTATGTGTTTCTCCTTAGGATGATTTAGGTTAAGTAGTGTGTAAGCTTAGGGACTGATGACCTTAGCAGTTAAGTCCCATAATATTTCACACACATTTGAACATCAAACACATCCATGCGCGAGGCAGTATTCGAACCTGCGACCGTAGCGGTCGTGCAGTTCCACTTGTAGCGCCTAGAACCGCTCGGCCACTCCGGCCGGACGACATTTTATATAGTCTCCTCCAAGAACTGTTCTCGCACCTAGGCGACCAGTAGCTCTTGTCTCCTAACTCTCCCTTTGTCATGTTTTGAACTCACAAGACTTAGCCGTTTCCCGTGGGTACTATAACCCTTACCCCAAATTCTATGTCTCCTTTCAACCTGTCTCCCATTACACATCCCCAAATATGAATCCACAAATCGCGCTACTATCCTACTCCACACGGCAACACTTAACTATCCTACTACCTTATTCTCTGCCAGTGGAAGTTCTACCGCTTCTAGTGCAGTGAAATGGAGTGTTTCATTGCCATAAAAAAATTCCGTTAACAATTTTTAAAAAGATAACAGATTTTAACATTACCAGTGTACATGAGACCAGTGACCGCTTTATACAGAATCTTTAATATGAGCTGCATTGCACGTTAGTAGACTATTATATAAGCAAAAATTCATAACCACTGGCAGTAACACTGACGGCACAGAGTCATGTTAGAGACAAGCAAATCTGGACGTAGTGTTGGGGATTCGTTGGACGAGCCACCACGAACTGACTCTGTTGTTCTGATGAAGCAATTTGATGCAAAGTAAGTTAGTATTCCGTCATTCTCATACGAAGTAATTCAGAAGGTTCAAACAAATCAGTTATTTTAACATAATTATTCCATCGACTCCATATGCATCTGTACGATGCTTAAATCTTTGTTCAAATGGTTCTAAGCACTACGGGACTTAACAGCTGAGGTTTTCAGTCCCCTAGAGTTAGAACTACTTGAACCTGAGTAACCTAAGGACAACACACACATCCATGCCGTAGGCAGGCTTCGAACCTGCGACTGTAGCAGCAACGCGGTTCCGGACTGAAGCGCCTAAAACCGCTCGGTCACAGGGGTCGGCCGTAAATCTTTGTCGACGACATATATTCATTTTTCCCGTCTGAAAGAAGGATACGCCACGGCGCACACTCCGACGAAATCGCCCATGATATTTGTTCTGAACAATCGTGAAGAATGTGAAAAGCGACCTATTTATGAGCACTTTGCACCGGGAATAAAAAAGCGGCACAACATCAATAATGCCTTGTGTGTGACACTTGATAGCAGACCCGATAGCAGATGCCTAGATGAGTCGTCGAAATATTGTGCATGAAAAGGAGTTGACAAGGAAGAAAGGAGGGAAGGATTGGGTTTAACGTCCAGTCGGCGACTCGGTCGTTAATGACGGAACGCAAGCTCAGATATGGCAAGGATTCGGAAGGAAATAGCCATATACTGTTCTAAGTAACCATCCTGACATTCATCTTATTATATTTAGTGAAATCATAAAATATCTAAATCAGGACGGTTGGACTAGGATTAGAATCCTGCTCTTCCCAAATGTGACGGAGGTAGGTGGAGCAGTGGTAAGGCACAGAACTCGCATTCAGGAGGACCAAGATTGAAATCGCCGTCCACATATCCAGATTTAGGTTTGCAGTGGTTTCTGTAAAACGCTTAAAGCAAATGACGGGGTGGTTCCTCGGAAGAGGACCCGGCCGATTTCCTACCCTATACTTTCCCAATCAGAGCTTGTACTCTGTTACTAATGATGTAATTGTCGACGGGAAGTCAAGTCCTAATTTTCCTTTTTCGTGCAGGTCCAGTGCAGAGTCGGCTCTAGACGCTTTACGTGAGGCCTCCTCTTCCCCGCCCCCCTCCCCCCCGTAAAGAAAGAACTGTAAAAGGTAAAATTATGGTGATATGATCACTCATGTGCCAACGGGCTTGCCGCAGTGGTAACACCGGTCCCCATCAGACCACCGAAGTTAAGTGCTGTCGGGCTTGGCTAACACTTGGATGGGTGACCGTCCAGGTCCGCAGAGCGCTGTTGTCAAGCTGTGTGCACACAGTCCTTGAGAGGCCAGTTGGAGCTACTTGACAGCGGCTTTGGTCACGAAAACTGACAACGGTCGGGAGAGCGGTGTCCTGATCACATGGCTCTCATTATCCGCGTCCTGTGATGTCTAACGGCCAAGGGGGACACGGCGGTCGGTCGGCGCTCTTGGGCCTTCCAAAGCTTGTTCGGAGGAAGGGACTTTAGTCTGAGTCCGGTCGTTAAGGAGAGAGAGAGAGAGAGAGAGAGAGAGAGAGAGAGAGAGAGAGAGAGAGAGAGGAGTGAGTGTGAGTGAGAGAGAGAGAGAGAGAGAGAGAAAGAGAGAGAGAGAGAGCGAGAGAGAGATCAGGTTTCCTCGGGGTGAATGATTAATGATGTACTTTCGGATGTTCTGCCGAGTTGTTGTGTCCATTTTATGCACAACATTTTGACGACTGACTCAGCCTCCTTCTTCAGTTGCCTCGAGTTCTGCTGTTATGTGTAATCGCTGGCTGGACTGCATTCCTATTGTGAACTACTGTTAGCCTCGCGTCGTCTTTTACAGTTGAGTTCGATTCCTGACGTCTACTAAGCCCTTCGATGCTCTTTAGTTTTCCAGAGCCCGCACTGATATTCCTTGAAACGCACATTCTCTCAGCGTTTCCCCGCTGTGGCGAATGTGATGGCCGGCGATATCATAATAAATTGAGAGCTGGAACTCAAACCTTGTTTAAACTGAAACACCCGTCTCTGTTTATAGGACTTTCAGACATATTTTTGATGGATTTTTTAAATTACGTATTCCTGAACCTTGGCTTTGTACCACGACACTGGCCTCTTCTTATTTAATTTGTTATTAATTCATATTTGTAATGTTAAAGACAGTGTAGGTCTCTGAAACCTGTTTGTGCAATGCATTTGATGCTAATGTGGCATGTCTTACATGGGACAGACTATGAAACAGTTGAGGAGAGTTGCAGTTATCATCATTGACAAACACGCGACTAGAACAGCCTAGCAAATCAGCTGATGCTGAGCAGTGTCTCGGATATATTAATGAAATGAAATACAATGAGACTAATATAGTTGTGCAAACGTCAAGTTTCTAGGACAGTATAATTATGAAACCTGTCGAAATAAAGTTGTCAGAAAACCTGATAAATGGGGATGAAGGTTATTTTGAAAAAAAGCCTAGAGTCCGTCATTCAGTTTGTTAAGACCTGGCCTGCCATCTCAGCTACCACAATTGAGAGAATTGGCATTTCACGGAATATCAATGTAGTCTCTGAAAAAAAAAGAACATCAGAAGGCGTAATGGGAGTCGGAAATCGAACTGAGCTATAAATAGCGGTGCCAGAGTAACGGCATTCCGCAGTGTGGTTGGAGTCCAGGCAAGGAGTTCAGAAAACGGCAGAACTCTCAGAATCTGAAGAAGACGCCTGGGTTGGGCAGATATTGTGCATAAAATAGAAACAATAACTCGGCAGAACACCTGTAAGCACATAATAAAAAATTATGGTGCTCTGAAGTGTAATATAGAGAATTATGATGCAACAGAAGTTGGTTTAGAAACAACACCGAGATCCGCCTGCATAGGAAAAGAAATTAACAACAACAGGAAATTCAAGAAATAGCAATAGTAAACATTGGCTAACGGTTGGATACTGCATGAAAGTATACTGGTTGCAATCCTGCCAAAGTTATTTCCTCTTCTACCAGTTGGTTGCAAAATCCAAGAGTTCAGTTCTGCTGGAAATACGATGAAAGTATTCTTAGGTTCTTTTACAGGTTGTATCCTTACATAACGTGGCGTAAGGTGGAGTTTTTAGTCCTAGGAAAAGAAACTACCTCGAATGTGACTGAACCGGTAAACTGCGATAGTAAAGACCAGCCCTCTGTCCACTCATCAATTGGTGCCAGTAAAAATAATAATGATAATCATATAATTATTACAGGAGTTTAACAGGTCCTGAAACATCAACTAAATGGAAGAAATACCAACATAGGGAAGAGAGACAATAGAAAGTTCTTTTAATGCACATACTACACTATAATTTTGTACACGGCATATTGGAAACACTTTCCTAGGATAGCCTCGGGGACCACACGTGACAGGTGCTCGCGTGGTGAAAAGAGTAATACTTTTGTATTGAGTAAGAACATAAGTGGACAGGAAAACAGGTTTGCAGAAATTTTCTAAATTTAGAGTTAAAATTTAGCTCCATCATATTTTTGCGCCTAATTCGTCTATACGGTAGACTTTCTTACTTGCAGAGTTAGTAATATTCAAGATGTTCTTCGACAACTCCAATGCTGAAAGCAAGTTATGACTGTCTTACAGTGCACTGCGACGTATAGGTCGCGTTTACTACCAGACACGGCATTGGAAGTGTAATTTACCTGTCCAGTAGAGCCAGTTTTTCTCGAACTTCTCGCCGTCGTCGCCTTCAAACACCTTGTAGACGGAGATGATGTAGCCGGTGGCGGCCGAGTTGGGCCTCTTGGAGTGGGTATCGAGCGGCGGGCGCGCGATCGTCGCCACTTCGTTGAAGAGATCGAGGGTGTGGGCCGCCGTGTAGCGCAGACTGCGCGGGTCGAACTTCCGCAGGGACGCCGCGCGCAGGTTCCGGAAGAAGTCCACCGGGTCCGTCTGGCTCTTGTTGATCACGTAGTACGAAATGAACGGGAACTCCGCTGCAACAGCCACGCTTCTATTGCACTACGTTCACCTACGAGTCAGCCGTGCGTGTGGTTCTTACAATAATTCACCCCAACCTCTGCGAGTACTTTTTCAGACTGCGCTGAACCCTTACACAGCAGCAAAGTTTATCTGGCCAGTTAGCTCATATATTCAGCTGAAAAATTCCTACAGGGCGTACCGTAATTAATAGCCAAAACTGCAATCTGGGCCCAATTAGGTTGCAACTTATTGTGCCGAAAAGCTTACGTTTCAGATACAAGGAGTATAGTCCGATTAGGGGCGAAATGGAAACCATTGTGAAACTCTGACGGAACTTTGTACAGAAGTGTTGGACAGTGTCTTTAGTGTGCCTGTCGGTCGCTTCAGAGCGCAAAGTAATCACGTAGAAAAGCCTAAAACAACAGTGTCTCCCGCCAAGTATGTGGATCTGGTGAAAGAGTTCGCCTGAAGCTCTGCAGCCCACATAGCTCAAACGTCATGCATTTCTTTCTTCAAGAATATTTGCAGCCGCATTCTGCAAGGGCAATAAAGACGCTCCTGCAGCGTTTTCGATGGTAAGCGTGTGATCACCCACAATATAGCCCTTAATGGGCTCCTTCAGTTGTTCATCTCTGCTCACATGAACCGTTGGCTACTAAGACATTTTGGTACAGACAAGGAAAAGAAGATCAGCGTAGAGAATTGGCAGAAAGTACAGGCGGCTGCTTTCTGTGATGAGGGCACAGGAGATGTTGTACAAGGCCACGATAAGTATCTAAGTCGGGGCGGTGACTATTTAGAGAGGTAGCTGGAAGGTGTGGCAAACTGTTGCAAATAAAAAATTTTTGATTCTCACCGTGGTTTTCATTTCGCGACCGATCGGACCTTGGTTTCCGAACATTTTCTAAGTGTCCTGTCAATAAAACTCAGTCTTTGGTTCTTTGGTTTGCCTTTCCCACAACATTTTCTATGTATTCTTTCCAATTTAAGTTGTTCGAAATAGTAATACCTAGGTATTTAGCTGAATTTACGGTCTTTATATTTGACTGATTTATTGTGTAACCGAGTTTTAACGGATGCCTTGTAGCACTTGCGTGGATGACCTCACACAAATCCAGATTTGCGCAATAAAATCTAAAAAAGGACGACTGACTGCTGCACTCTATAATTTATAAGTCACATTCGCAATAATCTCGCAGACGGTTCGTTTGAAAACCCATGTTTATTATGATATACCCTATAACAGAACAGGATGAAGTAGAATTGATTTTTTAATGTCACATGACGTGTCACACACAACCATTTGACTGAAAGGTTGGTTGCTCATCAATGAATACATATCTATGCCTACTCAAGTATTCGTAAAAACAGCGTTAAGATATGTTAAAAGAAAATCAAAACACGCACACACACACACACACACACACACACACACACACACAGAGATTACAACGTAAAAATCAAAAAATGTGTTACATGTCTTCCTCTTCCCTTTTTAAGTATTTTTCAGCGTTTTTCAGTAGTTTATAAATATGGATGTATATAAAAAGAACTCGTTCATCTATTAAAATATAAGACACACATACACAGAGATTAAAACGTACAAATTTTGAATGTCTGCTACTTGTGTTCCTCCTTTAGAAATTCTTTCACACTTAATAACATTGGATTTTTAAGTACTTCTCAGTATTAGGTTCTGTAGTTTTTACCATGTAGTCTTTGAAATTGGACCGTATTTCATTCTACATCTACGTCTACATCTACATATACATGGATACTCTGTAAATCACACTTAAATGCCTGGCAGAGGGTTCATCGAATCACCTTCACAATAATTCTCCATTATTCCAATCTCGAACAGCACGCGGAAGAAAACGAACATTTATATATTTCCGTGCGAGCTCTGATTTCCCTTATTTTGTCATGACGATCGTTTCTCCCTATGTAGATCGGCGTCAACCAAATATTTTCGCATTCGGAGGAGAAAGCTGGTGACTGAAATTTCGTGAGAAGATTCCGCCGCAACGAAAAAGGCCTTTGTTTTAATGATACCCACCCCAAATCCTGTATCATGTCAGTGCACTCCCTCCCCTATTGCGCGATAATACAAACCTTGCTGCTCTTCTTTGAACTTTCTCGATGTACTCCTTTAACCCCATCTGGTAACGATCCTACACCAAGCAGCAGTACTCTAAAAGATGACGGACAAGCGTAATGTAGGCGGTCCCTTAGTAGATCTGTTACATTTTCTAAATGTCCTGCCAAAAACCTCAGTCTTTGGTTCTTTGGTTTGCCTTCCTCACGACATTTTCTATGTATTCTTTGCAATTTAAGTTGTTCGTAACAGTAACACCTAGGTATTTAGCTGAATTTAAGGTCTTTATATTTGACTGATTTATTGTGTAACCGAGGTTTAACGGATTTCTTCTAGCACTCGTGTGGATGGCCTCACACTTTTCGTTATTTAGGGTTCAAATCAAATGGCTCTGAGCACTACGGGACTTAACATTTGAGGTCATCAGGCCCCTAGAACTTAGAATTACTGAAACCTAACTAACCTAAGGACATCACACACATCTATGCCCGAGGCAGGATTCGAACCTGCGATCGTAGCGGTCGCGCGTTCCAGACTGAAGCGCCTAGAACGACTCGGCCACACCGGCCGGATATTTAGGGTTAATTGCCAATTTTCGCACCATACAGATTTCAGTTTTCTAAATCGTTTTGCAATTTGTTTTGATCTTCTGATACCTTTACCAGATGATAAAAGACTGCATGATGAGCAAACAACCTAAGACAGCTGTTCAGATTGTCTCCTAAATCTGTGATATAGATAAGAAACAGCAAGGGGTCTATAACACTACCTTGCGCAACGCCAGAAATCACAAATGTTTTACTCGATGGCTTTCCGTCAATTACTACCACTCTGACAGGAAATCGCGAATCCAGTGACATAACTGAGACGATATTCCATAAGCACGCAATATCACTACAAGCCACTTGTGTGGTACTGTGTCAAAAGCCTTCTGGAAGTCTAGAAATACGGAATCAATTTGAAATCCTTTGTCAATATCAGTCAACACTTCGTGTGTGTAAAGAGCTAGTTGTGTTTCACAAGAACGATGTTTTCGAAATCCTTGTTGACTGTGTGTCAATGGACCGTTCTCTTCGAGGTAATTCATAATGTTCGAGCACAATATACGCTAAAAAATCCTGCTGCATTCGACATTAATGATATGGGCCTGTGATTTAGTGGATTACTCTTACCACCTTTCTTGAATATTGGCGTGACCTGTGCAACTTTCCAGTCTTTGGGTATGGATCTTTCGTTGACCGAGCGGTTGTATACGATCGTTAAGTATGGAGCTATTGCATGAGCGTACTGTGAAAGGAACGTAATTGGTATACAGTCTGGACCGGAAAACTTGCTTTTATTAAGTGATTTAAGTTGCTTCACTACTCCGAGGATATCTACTTCTAAGATACTCATGTTGACAGATGTTCTTGATTCGAATTCTGGAATATTTACTTCGTCTCTTTTGGTGAAGCAATTTTGGAAGGCAGTGTTTAGTAACTCTGCAGCACTGTCTTCGATAGTATCTCCATTACTATTAGGCAGAGAAGACATTGATTGTGTCTTGCCGCCAGCATGATTTACATACGACCAGAATCTTTCTGGATTGTACGCCAGGTTTCGAGACAAAGTTTCATTGTGGAAACTATTATAAGCATCTCGCATTGATGTACACGATAAATTTCCAGCTTCTGTAAAAGATCGCGTATCTTGGTGATTTTGCATTCGTTAAATTTAGCATGTTTTTTCGTTGTTTCTGCGACAGTGTTCTGACACGTTTTGTGTGCCAAGGAGGATCAGCTCCGTCGTTTGTTAATTTATTTGGTATAAATCTCTCAATTGCTGTCGATACTATTTCTTTGAACTCAAGCCACACCTTGTCTACACCTATATTGTTAATTTCGAAGGAATGTGAAAAGTGAATTTTTATCTACTTTTTTGAATAGGTATATTTTTCGTTTATTGTTGGAGGGATTGAGGGTTACAATATTCAATCTCCCTACGATAACCTTGTGTTCAGTAATCCATGTATCCGTTTTGATGCTCGTTATTGTTAAGTTTATAGATGTAGATGTAGAATTATTTCTGAGTTAATCTTACATGAGATGTCGTTTAAGTAATACAGGAAGAGTAACGAGTCTAGTATGGATCCACGATGTACACCTGTTTCTATCTTCTTTCAGCTAGAACAAGCTTGCTCACTTTTTTGTAGCTTTCTATTTTTGAAATAGGATGAAAACTAGCTTTAAGATATTCCATGCAAGCAATAAACAGTTGTTTTTTGAAGCGGAAGCTTATGGCTTACCGTATCAAATTCATTAATCAACGTCACAAAAGACACTAGATACCCACAACTTTTTATCAGGCATTTGCTTATTTTAGTGATTAGTTCGTTAGCTGGGCACACAGTGTTTCATCTCGTCCTAAATCCATACTGATTATTCCTAATGAATGTACGAGATTTGTTATACTTTTCTAATTGATTACACTCTGTTCACTCAGATATCTTCGAAATAATTGAACACATTGATACTGGGCGGAAAGTTTATCTCATCTTGTCTACCCCTTTTGTGGATAGGTCGAATTCGTGTCTATTTCAGACTGCTGGGACAATATCCCTCAACAAAAACAAATAATTTTACTTTCTCTGACATTTCACATGAGCTAAGTTTAAAGTTTGCACAACTCTATACATTCGCACACTCATAAAATGAATGTGGTGGAGCCTGAATACTCATCGTGATGTTGTGTGATGTCTGAGAAATGACTGTACACTATACGATTTGAGAATTGTCAGTTGCCAACATAAAATGAATAAATAAATAAATAAATCGTAACACGGAACGGAAACCCACAATTGTGAGTGTTCAGAAGACTGGTACACGACATTTCTCATTTCAGTGCAATATCGATATATATATCATTGCAGTCGAACAGTACGCTTATATTGTCTGGAAACGCGATATCGGATCTTCGAAGCTTCGCACGCAAACCGAGCTGCCGTAACAGTGACACGAAACATGCAAACGTGGGCTCGTGGAAGTCGTTAAGTCACGCAAACCAACTACTGTTTCACTATAGATATACTGTGTAGCTATGTCTCCTTCAATCGGTGATGTCCTGCAGCACCTGAGGTTCTATTCATTAGGAATGAATCATTCGTTGTAGTTTGAATGGATGCCAGTTCCCGAATACTTTATTTTTTAACACTTGGCAGCGTTTCGCATATTATGAATCCTACCGCTGCGTTAAAGGCGATGTCATTCTCAGGAGAACGAGGCAAAATTATTCGAGGCATATCCTTGAGTACTACGCAATGTGCTCAATAACATATACTATGATTTTTGTGCTGTTATTTACTCCGATCGTCTCTCTCTCTCTCTCTTGATAAAAACATAAAAATGCGCAACTGCATATCAAAGAGATTTTGCAGACCTTTTCTTGTTACCTTCTGCCTCGATATACTACATAAGAAAAAAGTTCCGTGGTCACACCACTCAATATGTGATGTCTTTCTTTCTTCATCAAGATTGCCAGCTTTACTAGTCCGTGGGATGTTATCACATGTAAAGGGGTAACGTCTTCATCACTGTGAAGCTCCTGTAAAAAAACTAATCGGTCGAACTGTGCAGATGTATGAAAATTTGTGGGGGTGACTAGGAAATTATCCTGCACAAAGGTGAAAGAAGTCCAGCGAAGTAATTAAATCATTCTTTGCATCTGGGCAACAAAACTGTTTCAGCTTGACGAACAGCTTTTTTTTTTTTTTTTTTTTTGACATTGTCGTGGTTCGTCACGGGCTGTACCTGGAGAATAAAGGACAAATTATTACCTCTTGTAACGTCATGAGGGAGTTCGAAAGCGTTTAAGGAACTGATGCATTTGTTGTCAACTGTGTTTTATTTGATCAGTGGTTATGAAATGGAGAATTCATTTGAGGGGCTCTTCTGGATTCCCATCTGTTGTACTGTGGTCAGCAGTCCGAGGACTGGTTTGATGTAGTTCTCCACCCTAGTATTTTCTGTGCAGGTCTCATCTCGGTATAATTACTCCAACTGACATCCATTTGAACCTGCTTATTGTTTTGGAGCCTTAGCCTCCCTCTACAATTTTTATCACCTGCATTTCCCTGCATTACCAAATTGGCTTTCACTGATGTCTTAACACGAGGCTATATTTTTAGCCAAGTAATGACGTATACATCTTTTCTCCCTAACTCGATTCATTACCTCTTTATGGGTAACGTATTATCTACTTTTCATCATTGTTATGTAACAGTACACTTCAAAAACTTCTATTCACTTCTTACCTGTGCTGTTTATCCTACATGTCCAAATTCCGTACAAGGCTACTTTCCTGACAACTGTGTTCAGACAGTAGTTTCTGAAACCTAAATTTATATTTGACGTGAACTTAAATGCTGTGGCCAAAGGTCATGGGTAGAGTTGTCCCATTTAAAGATGTGCCGTGTATGACCACGAATGTTGTCCGTAGATACAGTGTGTGGCACAAGTTTACTACCCACCCACGATATTTTGGACGTGGTGCCCAGCGGCCGTTATCCGAAACATATGGTGACGTGACAGTAAACTAGCATGGTCGTGACTAACGAAAACGCATCGCATTGTCAATGCTTTCAGGTCAGTTGTGAAATGGCTCGTGTGTCTACGTGAAATATCGCCCGTAGTGCAGCACGGTGGTACCTCTAATCGTGAATATCGCTGAGAGTGTAAAACAGAGGAAGACGTCGCGAAAGTGGACAAATTCAGGCGAAAAAGAGCTTATGTTCAAAATTGAACAAGTTTTCCAGGAAGAAAAAAGGTAATGATACCTCTACAGAAGGCAATCTAGCGGGCAGTGAGAAGAAGTCAGGAAAAACAGTAGAATCCATCTTTAAAGGCTTTAAGAAAGCAGAAGAAATCGGTGAAAAAGCCTTTGAAGTAGGGGAAGAAAACATTACAGATAATTCTGAAAGAGAGAGGAGTCATTTTCAAAAAATGTAAAAAAAAGGAGAACTATCCTAAAACAACATTCCGACATTTCTGCAAAGCGCACGGAATGCTTAACAGCAGCCAGAAATACTGAAAAAGGGCCAAATACATCAGTGGTATTTAGGGATGAAACTTGGCTGCATACGCATTATACGACGGAAATGTGGTGTCACCATGAACAAGTTTCGTATGAAATGACTGACAGCAGTGCAGGCCAGAAAGCTATTGTTGTCCAAGCTGAGGAGCAATGGGTTCCGCAGAGGGAGCAAAGTTAATTTATGATTCGAAATCTAAATCCCATGATTATCACAATGATATAAATGGGGGTAATTAACGCAGATGGTTAGAAGAGAAACTGATTCCTAATATGCCAGCTGGTAGTACCGTTTTTCTTGCTGAAGCACCATATCATGTTGTTCAGACAAATAATGCTCCCACTATTGCAACTCGCAAAAGGACGCAATTGAATGGCTCATTCAGAACAAAATCAGTGTTGAACCGAGCTTAACAAGGAATCTGCATTTACAAATTGTGCATTACAATAAGCCAAAGCCTATTTTTAAAGAAAATGCCGTTTTAAAGTATAAGGCATATACTGTTCTCTGGCTCTCGTGATTTCACTGTGATTGAAAACTAGTAGAGCTAATATGGTATACAATGAAACAAAAGGTGCAGAAAAACGTTTCTTCCATTAATTTACCTACTACAAAACAAAAAAACGAAGAGGCTTTGCCAGAGATTGCTCAATATTATTGGTTAAAAGCTTACAAACATGTAAAAGAAAATTAAATGAATATTGGCACAGAGATGGGTTACTAGAAGAAGCTGTAGAGAATATAACAATCAATGTTGGTCTGAGTCAAGATGAATATGCAGCACATCACGACGACAGTTATTTGGGAACGGATTCCAGTGGAACAGATACAGCAGATGAATAACTTGGCGTCTCTCCCTTGTGCAATGGACCATTCACTTCATGACTCTAGCCACCGAGGTTAGCGTAGTTTTCATTTTGTTACTGAAATTGCACCGCCCTGCTTCCTTGCTTCGCTCCGGAACTCCGATTACGCATTGACTCATGATGAAGCCGACAGAAGCGGCCCCGCTTCCAGGCGCAATAATATTTTGGTCGACTAATAGATGGGTGACTGAGCAGTCCGTTACAGGGAGATGTGTTGTCAACATGGCGGCAAGTCGCGAGTTTATCGACACTGAACGTGCGATGATAACCGGTACAAAGCGCATGGGTTAATTCAGGTTTCCGGTTCGTTAGTGTTTAAAGTGGGTCTTCAGCACGGTACCACCGCTGCGGTCGCAGGTTCGAATTCTGCCTCGGGCGTGGATGTGTGTGATGTCCTTAGGTTAGTTAGGTTTAAGTAGTTCTGAGTTCTAGGGGACTAATGACCTCAGATGTTAAGTCCCATAGTGCTCAGAGACATTTTTAAGTACGCTAGCGGCAGTGTTTCCCACACTTGTTATTGTCCTGTGTGGCGACACAGGACAATAACAACCTCGACAAAGCCTCACGGGTCTGCCGTGAGTCAGACAGCTGCTGACTGGTATGTGGTGTATGAGGAACACATTTCTGCCGCGACTGTACGGAGACAAAAGCACCCAAGACCGACATCAGGTCCAATCCCTTGCCATCAGGTTTTAGTTGCTACTACTGATCTGTATTTTATATTCTCTGTACTTCTGTCATAATCTGTTTTCCTGCTACCCAAATAGCAAAACTTGTGTTCTGGTTTTAGTGTCTCATTCTCTAAACCAATCCCCTCTGTGTTACATCTGTGTCCTCAGACAGTGACATCGATAACTTGGTACATACGCTGCCGAAGACTCCATCTGAGAGCGATAAAAACGGCCTGCGAGCAATTGCAGCCGGCCGCTGTGTCCGAGCGGTTCTAGGCGCTTCAGTCCGGAACCGCGCTGCTGCTACGGTCGCAGGCTCGAATCCTGCCTCGGGCATGGATGTGTGTGGTGTCCTTAGGTTAGTTGGGTTTAAGTAGTTCTAAGACTGATGACCTGAGAACTTCATATGGTAAGTCTCATAGTGCTTCGAGCCATTTGAACCATTTTGAGGAATTGCATGTCCCTAGCCCCTGGCGTCAGGCAGGAAATAAAACCGGTCACTTTGCTGGTATGAACTGACTTCGTATTGTGCTGTGTTATTATATTTACCACACTGATGCTGTGCATATGTGCCACGATCGTTATAGGATCTCACTTGGACAACTCTTTGGATTGCAATTACACGGCTGCTGACGGACTTACGTGACCACGGACTGTCTGGATATTTCTCGTGACGTGCCTTCAATTTTACGACCAAACGGTGTGGACTAGTTTTGTGAACTGTCAAGTGATAATTATGTATCCACACTTACTGTGTAATAAAGAGCGTTTGTTGCACTTTAGCATGTGCAATATTCTGCATCGTTTGATTCGACTAAATTACAACTTCGTTTCAAGGCGCTCTACCTATTCTTTCGAAGTTATCTTCCAAGTATTTTGCCACCATGCATGCTATACATTGATTTTTCGTGGTGACATTTACAAGCATAGTAACTGAACCTTCTTTTTTTGCTCCTGGGCCATTGCACAAGTTCTTACGATAGGAAAAACGAGCTTCTGTGGTTTTTAAATATCCCTGTAGAACGTATTTGCGAAATGTTGGTAATTTTAAACTTGTGACAGTTTAGAATTTCCTATCAATTTCATTGTAAGTTATGCTGTAACGGTATGTTCACATTATGCCTCTCTTTACACGAGTATGCATCTAAATTTTGCCAACGCAATGAACACATGGGTGCTATGGTGTTCGCATGTTGCCCCAGTACTGTTAGCAGCCCATTGGAGACTCTTGTTTGCCTACCGATCTGGATACATTTTCTTCTTGAAAACTGAAACCAGTATACTGTGATATTCGTATACGGTTTGAACCAGACGAGCCATAGAACTCCACCTTGTGACAGACACTTTAAGCAACCGTTTCTTTTCGTCTTGATCATTTGGTTGATTTGGAAGAAAAGTAGCAGGGCCATTCAAAGTGAGGAGAAAGGACCCGCATTCTTTAATTTGTGACACGGATCGCAACAGCACTAAATTCAGTCCATGAGCGAAACAGTAAACGAACATTGCAGGAGGAAACATGTTTTTGGTATAGACTGCAATCGCTACAAATTACCAGCCATAACTTCAGCTCCATCTTTACACTGAGTGATTAGTTTTTCATTGGACCCATAGTCGTGTATCACTTGTAGCACATATGACATAATAACTCGATTGTTCTGTCATCAGAGCTGTTCATAAATTTTAAAAATCTTTCATGGAGTTGACCATCGACTGTGACGTAGGGAAATACTGAGGATACCTGCAAAAAATTATTCGCATTACTTGTGTCATCCAGGAGTACTGAGGAAAAACTGCATTCACCAATATCCTTTCTTATTTCATTCATGATAGCATTTGAAACAAGCAGTGAAGTCATTCTCTATCAGATTTGGTACTCCTGTAAAAACAGAAGAATATTTTAACTGATGTTTCTGTTTTTCGTCTAATTCACTGAGGACATGTAAGAATTCAACTAAGTGTCTTTATTAAGGCACCAATGTGATTCACTACGTACTGTGAACTCCATTTCTTGAGTCGAAAAAGAAAAAAAAAAGATCAGTTAAGCGTTTCATTATATTCCTATTCTTTCGAATGAGATTATCACGTTCTAAATTATGAACTCTCTCCTGCCCAGTCAAAATGCAATTAATTCGTGTCCTCCCGAATGCTTTTTCATTGATTATGGAGAGGGAATACTTCTAAGAGCAGTTATGCTTTTTAATGGCCTTATGAACGTTAGCCATGTCACAATAGTCAACACATTTCCGATGGATTTTTCATTTATCCACAAATATCATGATCCAACAACATAGCTTTTGCGTATTAGGATATCCTGTCAGGCACTCGTTGCTGTTGTAAAGTTGCCTATCGAAATGCCATATGCGAAATTTCACCTTAGTTGTTACATAATTGTGATGTAGGTCCACCCTACTGTGTCGTGTTTCGCTTAAGTGTGTGGCAAAGTTGTGCAGCAGAATTCCACAGACTGCACAATCACAACGCTTGCGTTGTTTTGCACGCTTTCTCTGCTCAGCACTACGATACGCATCGACCTAGGATAGCAGCCTTCCCGCCAATTGCAGTACATCCATGTGATGTTAATCTCAAACTGATAAAGCAATCTATGAGTTTGGGGTGATATAAAACTATACAGGCCCTGCCACATGTGTAGTTCGTCATTTGCCTCAACCACGAGCGAGCTTTCCGTAGCACCTCAAAGGAAAATACAGATGTTAGGTCTCGTAACCTCACCGTGAGGCCTGCAATCACCCAAGTGCGGGCTCCGGTGGCCGCGGGTAGCGGGTTAGCCACGCATCCCGGAGCTTCAGCGGTCGCCAGTACAGACCGTTCAGAAAACATCAGTACTCACTTCAATCGTATCGTGCAGTGAGCGCGAAGTTTCAACGGTTGCTCAGCGTCATGAGAAATCAACAGTCGTAATGAAAAAATATGGCATAAAGTTGCATTTATCGGCCAAAATAAGAAATGACTTAAAAGTTTAATGTTTTCATTGGTTTCCAGTTTTTGTTGGGTAAGCAGTGTTTACGTCGCATGCACTGAATACGCGCCACTTGCTGCCATATTTCCACAGGCCACGTGTGGTGAGGAATGAATAGCTTTCCTCGGGCATGGATGTGCGTGATGTCTTTAGGTTAGTTGGGTTTAAGTAGTTCTAAGTTCTAGGGGACTGATGACCTCAGATGTTAAGTCCCATAGTGCTCAGAGCCATTTTTTTTTAAAGCTTCCCACGAATAACGATGAGTATTAGTGTTTTTATGGCATCTCTGTCGCCTGACATTTCACCATCAAACACCAGGAATATAGGCTTATTGGACAAAAAGTGTGGTTCACCTGGAAAGGAGACCGCAAATAGGACACTATTACGACCCATTCTTGAGTAATGCTCGACTGTTTGGGATCAGCATCAGGTCGCAATTCAGAGACGGGCTGCTAGATTTGTTATCGACAGGTTAGAACAACACATAAGTGCCACGGAGATGCTTCGGGGCCGGCCGCTGTGGCCGAGCGGTTCTAGGCGCTGCTGCTCCGGTGACAGGTTCGAATCCTGCCTCGGGCATGGATGTGTGTGATGTCGTTAGGTTTAAGTAGTAATAAGTCTAGGGGACTGATGATCTCAGATGTCCCATAGTGCTTAGAGCCGTTTTTGATGCTTCGGGAAATCAAATGGGAGATAGTTACCTTGAAATATGACATTTCTTACGGTGACACATAATATAGCTGCACACTTTCAGTGGGCCAAGCAACACAGAAATTCGACAGTAGCTGATCGGAGGCGTGTAGTGTGGTCCAGCGAGTCGAAATTGGTGTCTGTTCAAATGATGCAAGCAATAGATTGCATCGACAAACCAACGACGTGTTTAGCCCACAGGGTGTGGAGGGCGTAGTTCAGGAGGTTTTGCAGTGATTCTGGGACGTTTCTTGTACGAATATTTGTGCCCACTCATTCAGGTTACCTTGCGGTTCTAGGCGCTACAGTCTGGAGCCGAGCGACCGCTACGGTCGCAGGTTCGAATCCTGCCTCGGGCATGGATATTTGTGACGTCCTTAGGTTAGTTAGGTTTAATTAGTTCTAAGTTCTAGGCGATTGATGACCTCAGAAGTTGAGTCGCATGGTGCTCAGAGCCATTTGAACCATTTCATTCAGGTTATCGTGAAAATGAAAGAGGTAGTTCATTTCAACATTCTTTCCGCCTAGGTGTTGTTCTTACGTCCACACATTCATGATGAGTATGCTGTGGACACTACGTCTTCGAAGACGACAAAACAAGTGTAAAAACGGCCGCGTACTTACACGGTCAAGTCACATTAATGTGACCACCTCATATGTTTTACGTCAACGCGCGATAACCACTTACTAACGGCTCGTGGTAGCACTAGCAGTGTAAAATATATACAGCGTGTCGGGGGACACGTAAATGGTGAAGTCGTCGTAATGCAGAAATGGAGTGATTACCGGACGTTCAAAAATGTAAGATCATTGGCTTTTGGAATAAAGATGGAAACATTTCCGAAGCGGCTAAGTTTGTAAATAGTTCTGCCGTGATAAAAGTATACAGTGTAATGCAGAATGGCACTACACAAAACCGTCGCGAAGCAAGTGTAGTAACCCACGGGCCATAGATGACAGAGGTGACCGATAGCTGCGGAGATGTGTACGTGCGAACAGACGTGCAACTGTTGAGGAACTGACTGCCCACATGAACCAAGGGTCTACCAACATTGTCTCCTCAACGACAGTTAAGCGAACGTTGCT
Organism: Schistocerca gregaria; assembly: GCF_023897955.1. Lineage (NCBI taxonomy): Eukaryota > Metazoa > Arthropoda > Insecta > Orthoptera > Acrididae > Schistocerca > Schistocerca gregaria. The sequence continues at coordinate 728,996,857 of NC_064931.1, forward strand.
GCGTATGTGTTTCTAAAGCAAGTACCTGGTTGATGCACACATAGTGACTGCTGTTCATTGGCAACGAAGACTGGAATTTGCACGCCAATACCGTAGATCGACGTTCATCAAGTGGCGACAGGTGGCCTTCTCAGACGAGTCGCGTTTCTTGCTCTGCCGGACAGATGGCCATTGGCAGGTACGGCGTGAGATGTCCGAAAGCAAACAGCCTGCAACAATCGCCGAAAGGTTCCAGGCCGAAGCAGGAAGCCTTATGATCTGGGGAATGTTTTCGTGGCATTTCATGGGTGATCTCGTCATTCTGAAAGGCAAAATGGATCAACACAAGTATGCATACTCCTTGGGAAGTATGCCAACCACTATAAGCAGTTTATTTTTTCTCGGCAAGATGACACCTAAAATGCAAGGTGCAACACAGCTCTCGGTGTACATTCGTGGTTCAAAGAGTACCAGGATGAGTTTACCGTAGTCCATTGGCCACCAAACTCACCGGGTTTAAACTCTGTCTAGTATCTGTGGGGCCACCTCGATTCGGCTGTTCGTGCAATTGATCTTCATCCGAGAACCATAGCGCAGCTGGCCAAAGTACTGGAGTCCGCATGGCTCCTTAATGTTACTGGACAGTGTACGTTCCTGTTTTGACAAACACTCAGACATCGTATCACACCTCAACTGGTCCACTGAATCCCAATCCCACAGTCCAATGTCTGGGACCATTAAGGATGGTGGGTCAAATGTAGAAATCAAGAATTTGGTACCTCTCTAAGGGATCTCATCACGAATGATTGGTTTGAGATGGATGTCTCATATGTGAAGGAATTTGTAAAATCCCTTCCTCCCGGAATGGAGGCGATTATCAAGTCTAGGGGTGGTGTGATGTATATTGAGGATGACTCACTTTTTCTTCGGAATGCTGAAATACTCGTAGTACCAGTGTATAAGGTGGCACTGAGTGCGCAGCTCACCATTCTTCTCCATGTTGGAGAGCAGCATGCCCTCGCTGGCGGTCTTGGCGCTGCCCACCTCGCACAGCAGGTCGGAGGCGGCCGTCTTCTGCTGCGCCAGCGGCCGCGCCAGCGGAGACTCCAGCACAGGCTCGATGGGCTCCATGGCCGTCATGAGGTGCAGCAGCACACACAGCTTGGGGTCGTCCACCTCCAGCACGCTCAGGAAGCTGGGCGACTTCTCCGTCAGCGGCATCTGCAACCGACACTCTTCCTTAATTACGTGATCCACTCGACATGTGTCCGATTTATGTCCAAAGATGTGGAATTATTTATTTGCACATATGGCTGTATACTGGCCATTTACACATTACTTCTCAGGTATTGTTGAAAGTGAAGTGCGAGTATTAGTTGAGGACAAACTGGATGAAAATCAGTCTGGGTTTAGGCCTCTTAGAGGTTGTCAGGACAAGATATTTAGCTTACGGCAAATAATGGAGAAGTGTTACGAGTGGAACAGGGAATTGTATCTATGCTTTATAGATCTAGAAAAGGCATATGACTGGGTTCCTAGGAGGAAGTTATTGTCTGTTCAAAAATGGTTCAAATGGCTCTGAGCACTGTGGGACTTAACATTTGAGGTCATCAGTCCCCTAGAACTTAGAAGTACTTAAACATAACTAATCTAAGGACAGCACACACATCCATGCCCAAGGCTGGATTCGAACCTGCGACCGTAGCGGTCGCGCGATTCCAGACTGTAGCGCCTAGAACCGCTCAGCCACACTGTCTGTTCTACGAGATTATGGAATAGAAGGATATCTTTTGCAAGCAATTAAAGGTCCTTACATAGATAGTCAGGCAGCAGTTAGAGTTGACAGTAAATTGAGTTCATGGTTCAGAGTAGTTTCAGGGGTAAGACAAGGCTGCAACCTGTCTCCACTGTTGTTCATATAATCTATGGATCATATGTTGAAAACAGTAGACTGGCTGGATGAGATTAAGATATGTGAACACAAAATAAGCAGTCTCGCATATGCGGATGACTTGGTTGTGATGGCAGATTCGATTGAAAGTTTGCAAAGTAATATTTCAGAGCTATATCAGAAATGTAAGGATTATGGTATGAAGATTAGCATCTCCAAAACGAAAGTAATGTCAGTGGGAAAGAGATATAAACGGATTGAGTGCCAAATAGGAGAAACAAAGTTAGAACAGGTGGACGGTTCCAAGTACGTACGATGCATATTCTCACAGGATGGCAAAATAGTGAAAGAACTGGAAGCGAGGTGTAGCAAAGCTAATGCTGTGAGGGCTCAGCTACGATCTACTCCCTTCTGCAAGAAGGAAGTCAGTACCAAGACTAAGTTGTCTGTGCACGGTTCAATCTTTCGACCAACTTTGTTGTATGAGAGCGAAAGCTGGGTTAATTCAAGTTACCTTATCAATACGCTTATGAAAGTAGCTAGGATGATTGCAGTTACTAGTAGATGGGAACAATGGCAGGAGGGTGTCCACAATGAGGAAATCAAAGAAAAACAGGGAATGAACTCTATAGATGTAGCAGTCAGGGCGAACAGGCTTAGATGGTGGGGTCATGTTACTGGCATAGGAGGAGCAAGGTTACCCAAGAGATTCATGGGTTCAGCAGTAGAGGGTAGGAGGAGTCGGGTTGGACCAAGGAGAAGGTACCTGGATTCGGTTAAGAATGATTCTGAAGTAATAGGCTTAACATCAGAAGAGGCACCAATGTTAGCACTGAATAGGGTATCACGGAGGAATTTTATAAGGGGGACTATGCTCCAGACTGAACGCTGAAAGGCATAATCAGTCTTAAATGATGATGATGATGATGATGATTATGAATGGCACAATCGCTTGAAATGAATGAGAATTAACATATTGGTGGTAGTGTTTAATCGTTATCTGTCTACAGAACAGACTGAATTTTTCAGAGAAAATCATTTCTGAGTAGACATAAAACTTTCTCTCGCGTAGTGCTAAGTTCAAAGCGACTGGAAAAAAGTGCAGGTGACTCCTGTACATACGAAGGGTAAAAGAACGGACTCGCAAAATTACAGACCGATATCCTTAATATCGGTTTTGCTGCAGAATTCTGGAACATATTGTGCAGATTTCCTGCAGATCGAAACGTTTATGTCCATGAATCATTACAGTTTTAGAAATGTGTTTCAGGAAAGTGTTTGCCTTCCCTGTTCAACTACAGACATTTATCAAGCTCACACATCTGATGTTATAGAAACGGAAGACCAAATACCAGAGATTTTGTCAAGACGTAATACACCTGACGATCGAGCCTCTGTTTCGTCAAACTTTCAGGTTACCAACCCTGAAATGGTGTTAGCTATTCCAAAGGTGGATAAAAAACCAAAAGGAAGCCATGTAACAGGCGTGGAAAACCCATTGTTTTAACCGAATTTCCTTATAGGAGTAAACTATCTGAAGAAACTGAACGAAAAGGAGTCCCCAAACGTGCTGCATGTAAACGACAACTCTTCTCAAAGACGTTTAATAAACCTGGGATACCACCAAAAGGACATAATGACAACGAAAAAGTGACAAACGTTACTGACGTCTTAACCACCCCTTCATGCTCAAGGGATAATAAACTGAGGTCAAAATACTGCTATGACTTCTCTGAAGGAGGCTGGATACGGTGTATTAGCTGCGGACGCTGGGCCCACGGCACTTATGCAGGGATAGAAAGTGATGATGACGAGGCTGTCCACACTTGTGTACTATGTGAAAGTAAGAGGCCTAAATAAAACGTAATTCCTGATTCTACAATTCGCAGAACAATGTTTGGAAACATGATATCGTTATTCCAGTCCTTATTTAAGCTTTAGAGATGAATTCATGCTAGTTGCCTCTCTGCCCATAGAGTGGGGTTTGAGAGAGAGAGGGAGAGTTTTAGTTTTAGCGAATCAAAATTTACGAAGTAAATAAGTATTTTTTATTTATCCGTAACCATTTTCCACACAAAAATGAGAACATGGAATTTCTTGAATTACAGCGCCAACTATCAATAATCAAAACAAATGTTTAAGACAAAATGGACGTAGTTTTCTATGTAGACTCTGATTCTGCAATAAAAAATGTGGGTTCCCATTTGAAATTTTAAAGTTGCCTCCCGCCCCACCCCGTATGGGGCTGGGGTGGCGGTCTAATTTTAGCACCAGCAGATGCCCCCTCGAATATAATCAACTTCAGATTCTACACATTTTTTCGTGTGAAGCTTATTTTTCGAGTTATTCTGGTTTGTCAACTTAAAATTTACACCATATATACAAAAAAATTTTTTTGGACAGGGTGGGCAGCAATCTGCAGTTGTCTGCTGATGATGCTGTGGTATATTGGGGGGTGTCGAAGATGAGTGACTCTAAGACAATACAAGATTACTTAGACAAAATTTCTAGCTAGCTATAAATATAGAAAAAGGTAAGTTAATGCGGGTGAGTAGGAAAAACAAACTTGTAATGTTGGTATGCAGCATTAGCTGTGTCCTGCTTGACGCAGTAACGTCGTTTACATATCTAGATGTAATGTTACAAAGCGATATGAAATGGAACGAGCATGTGAAGGCTTAGGCAGAGAAGGCAAATGGTCGAGTTGTGTTTATTGGGATTGGGACAATTTTAGAGACTCCATACAGGACGCTAGTGCGACCTATTCTTGAGTGCTGCTCGAGTGTTTGGGATCCGCATTAGATCGGATTAAAGGAAGAAATCGAACCAATTCAGAGGCGGGCTGCTAGATTTGTTACTGATAGGTTCGAAAAGGACGTAAGTGTTACGGAGATGCTTCGGAAACTCAAATGGGAATTCCTGGAGGGAAGGCGACGTTATTTTCGAGGAACTTGCGTTATTGAGCAAATGATCAAAGATTTCTACTGAACACCTTTACGGACCACTGATAGTGCTAGTTATGGGTAACTGAAGAAACTTTTCCGTCTTTTTGTAGCTGAGTTGTAGCCAGAGATTCAAGATACAAACAAGAAGATAACTGAAACCATGTGCTGCGTTCATTGCAAGAATGGTATACCGTGAGTGAACTACACGTGGCTGCACATAAGACAGTTTATCAGGAGCCTACAGGGAATTTGTCATTAAACACAGTTCCTACAAAAAAAAAAAAAAAAGAGAAACAGCTGAAGGGACAAGAGGCGACAAGATACACTGATGAACCAAACCGTTTAGACCACCTTTTTTTATAGAATTTTCATCCACGTCTGGAACGCAATGCAGCAGCGATTCTGCTTGACGTAAATCGGGCCAGTCCTTGGTAGGTTTTTTCAGAGATACACCGCACCAAATGTCGACGCACAGGTCACGAAATTCCCTGAAATTTCGGGCCGATGCTTTGTGAGCGCGGGCCCCGCACTCAATAGGTCCCAAATGTATCAGATCAATTAAATTTGGCGGACAACACATCAACATGAGTTCAATATCATTCTCCTTAAACCACTGCAGCATGATTATGGTCTTGTCTCGTGGACAGTTATTCTACTGGAAGATGCCATCACCATCAGAGAGGGCATAAAGCATAAAGAGATGCAGCTGGTTTACAATAATAATCACGTAGTCTACAGCTGCCATGGTGGCTTCGATTACTACCTCAGATATCTTGGAAGCCCAAGTAAATGTCACAACATTTTACCATTGATCCTCAGTCAAATCTCGATTATATCGTGCCCACTGCAATCACAATTGAAGATGTCGTTGAGTCAACAAGTAAAAAGACTGGAAACGTATGCTGCGAAGTCCAATATTCAACAATGTGCGTTGAACGGTTCACCAGCGCCTTCTCTATCACCACATCTGGCACAGATCGCCTCCTGTCCTAATTTAGAGAGCAGGCAAGCCTTCAGGCTCCCCGATCTTTCCACGACAGTTGCACCAGTCAACCAGTTTCGCTGTTTCCTAGATGCTAGTTCCCAGGCGTAGGTCATAACAACCTGCCCTTTGTCAGAGTCGTTTAGATCAGTGGATTTCCCCATTTTCGGCCCGTATCGTGACTAAAACGGTATTCATCTCTGCGCCACTTATATGCTCTTCCTCTCCTTCCTGTGCTACTTGCTCTCACGCGACCGGGTGGCATTCATCTCAAGATGAACAATGATCATAGTATTGCGAGAAACAGGACTTCAGTCGAAATAAATCAGTGGTTAGGGTCGAAAATTTGTGCCGGACTGGGACTCTTCTCTTGAACGGTTACCTTAACCACCTCGGTCATCCGCACACACTTCCCGGGTGACCCTGATTCTCAATCTAATCGTAATAGCTAGCATTGTAAATAGTATATGATAAAATGATTCGTTTCATAAGAGCTAGAGATATTAACTACACAAGAACAGTTGTTCAAAGGAAAATAAGATGATATTTGCGTCAATATCACATATTTCCAAACTAGTATAACTTCAGTAAGTCTAGCAGCACAGTCAAAGGAAAAAGTATGAATGTTCAATGAGGCTCTACAAAGTAGTGAAAAATGCCACACTTGGCGGTCGGCATGTGATTCTTCATCCCAATTGAAGACAAAATTGCATCTAGCAAAAGCTAGTCCCACCAATAGTTTAATAGAAATGCGATTTAAAAAACGAGGCTCTGGCAACGTTTTAACTGCGTGCAGCGTGACCAAGAACAGGTAGCATGAACTCTGCACTGTGCTGGAGCTGTCTCATTAGCTGGTCTGCGTTAGGCAGTAGCGCGGCTCAGACGTGTTGTCGCGGCAGCAGGTTCACGTGGAGGTGGAAGTGTTTATATGGCTGATACTCGCGCGTGTTTTCGTCTGAATTCATCACCACGGCACATAATTTCACAGAGGCTATGATCGAATTTATGTTTCACAACGATTATTCCAGACCCAAGGCTTTTGAAATATAACGTTTTTTGAGGGAAGAAATGCGTTTTCCTATTGCAGACCTAGCTGGAATACATCTATCCATTGTAAGCAGCACAATGTCTGTAAAGATGATTCATGAAGGTTCTTGTCGCTCGAAGGGGATTTAAATTTCGGCACTCTGATGATGTAACAGTAGCTCCTTCAGGCTAGGGAGTGAGGGTCATTCGGATCTTTGAACTGCCATTTGACATACCAGAATCGATGGTTATTGAATAGCTGCGACCATATGGGTGGTACTCAGTAATACGTCTGAACGCTGGGCGAGTTTTAGCACCTATCCCATGCTAAACGGCATCCGACAGGTGCGGATCGTACTTAACAAACATATCCCTTCATATTTATATACTGGAGGATGTCGAGCTATTGTGATTTACGATGGCCAGCCTCGGAAATGCTCTGGCTGTGGCGAAGAAGGATATATCCGCTCGGAGTGCATATAACGCCGTATCATGCAACTGCCACGAGGAGAAGCGCCACAGCGAGAAGTTCCCACGCAACTGCCGATGACGTACGCGTAAGTGGCCTACCGGGAGGTGTTGCCGAGTTCAGAGAGTGACACGAACGTGCTGATGCAAGAATGGACCGAGTTAGGGGAACAAGGAGGTAACACGGAGAATGCCTCTACACCCATCTCACAGCAGATGTGGTAAGAGCCTTCCACACCCTCACAAATAGCACGCGGCATGGAAGTGGAGGTCGAGACTGTGGCGGCAGCAACGGACCAAGTAGCGCCCGATGAACAATGTGAGACGTCGCCTACGGCGGCAAGGGCAGGGCGCGCAAACAACGATCGCCGAAGCGTCGCAAAAAACATCACCATAGTGACACGTCCTCCCCTAGCCTAGGGGCACGGAAGTTCTTCGATCCGAAGAGACGTCAGACATGGAACACTTGTCTTTAGAGGACATTGAAAGGATTCCTTCAGATGGTGACTGGATGTCGCGCCTTTCTGACGGTCCCAATTCATTGACACCGCCTCACCCGATACTATCGACGGAGGAGTCAGAGACAGTGTTCTGGTAGCCACATCGAAATGCAGCAGAGGTGGCCAATGTGACTGGGCCGAAGGAATCGAAGAGATGCCGGAATTGGCATCCCCACCTGATGACGGCTCTCTTGCAGGACGTACACCACAGAACGGAAACAATGGAGGGAAGCCCGTTGGTGGGCAACCCTCTGAACACGAATATTGGACTAAAGCCTTTGGCGTGTATAATGACATGACACGAGTATGACGACGACAACGAACCAAGCATATAAAGTGGGAACAGTGAACAGTAACACCGTACGATCAGTTGCAAAGTTGCAACTTTTCCGGGACACGATTTGCGCTATGGACGTAGATATTCTGCTGGTGCAGGAAACCTGTAATGCTGCCTTTCCAGATGTGCGTAGTTACCCAGCTCCAGACGTAGGACCAGGCAAGGCGATATTTATTCGTGAAGGGATTCCAGTGTGTGACCTCGATTATCTCCTTTTGGCCCGTGAACAGCATTTGTATTGTCAACATCTATGCACCCTCCGGATCTGACTATGGATAGGCGCGTGCGCAACTCTAGTGGGAGGAGATTGGGCCCCTATTCCTTGGAAGATATGATCACATCTTGGTAGGAGGGGGATTTTAAATATTTTCTCACACTGAAGGATGTAACCCTGAAGCCGGCCGGAGCGGCCGTGCGGTTTTAGGCGCTACAGTCTGGAGCCGAGCGACCGCTACGGTCGCAGGTCCGAATTTTGCCTCGGGCATGAATGTGTGTGATGTCCTTAGGTTAGTTAGGTTTAATTACTTCTAAGTTCTAGGCGACTGATGACCTCAGAAGTAAAGTCGCATAGTGCTCAGAGCCATTTGAACCATTTTTGTAACCCTGAGTTTGAACTCCTGCTATGCATTACGCTCGACCTGCAGAGACATGACACTAATAGACACGTGGGAAAAGATCCATGTGCAGCGCGAGGGCTACACATGTTTTACTGGCCACTCTGCGAGCGGACTAGATCGGACTTACGTTTCTCACGGATTACGAGTCACGTGTTGGGTGCTGAACGTTCGCCCACAGCTTTTACAGGTCAACTTGCATATTTATGCACGTTAACTCTCCCTTGCGGAGCCGTAGTTCGTGGAAACTTAATCCATCCTTATTGGTGGATCCCGAATGTCGTCAGCGGATCGAAGAAACTTGACAGACATCCACTCGCATTTCCCGATGTACCGTACGGTTCTTTCATGGTGGCTGCAATGTGCAAAGCCGGCGATACGAAGAGCTCTCATAATTTACGACAAGGATAAAGCGAGTTGGTTCCTAGATACACTTGAATATTGCTACATGGTACTTCGTGACCGTCCTTCAGGGCTCCATCGTCCGAGCGTCAAGCGGAAGTCCATTGCATTCAAGTGTGCATTTTATCGATCACGAGAGGTCGTTTAGAGGGACTTTAGGTCTTTGCTCGGTGCTTGGATAACGTCGATGGAGAACGTATTTCCATGTACCATGTGTCCATGGGACATGCACGTGATCTTCAGTCCTTGATCACAGTGCGCTATGATAGATATGATCGGCCCTTGACGTCACAACAGGACACTGATACTGTATTTATGCAGCATTACCATCTCCTTTTTGCCGACCGAGATGGGTTGACACTCGACTTTTATCGCGAATTTGCAAATCTAATTATGTCCCAAAGGGTGTTGATGTATAACGAGTTATTGCAGCCTGACACGGACGTCCCTTCCCAATTCATGGCGGGAATGTTTATACCAATACCGAAATCAGCAGGAAGTGTCAGCACCCATCAATTTCGACCACTCACGATGATCAATACCGACTACAAGATCTTTGCGCGAATTTTGGCGGCAAGGCTCAAGACTGTAATATGCAAGACATTACCACCAGACCAGTTTGTCCAGAGGTTCGGAGCAACATCCATTCTATCCTAGGTGAATATCGTGACATCATTGCAACAGTGGTATAATGTCGCATGCAAGAGGGTTCATATCAGTGGATTTTGATCATGTCTTTGACAGAATCAACCATGATTTCTTTGACTTGACCATGCGACACTTGACGATATCCTAGGATTTCATTACCGTCCTTATGCGCCTCCTTCGCGGCGCTCCTTCGACGATGAGAGCCAATGACAGGGAGGTAGGGACGACTCCTGTTTACAGCTCAGTTAAGGGAGGATGTCCTTTGTCGATGGTGCCACTTGCAATAGCGCTCGAACCAGTGATACAGGCTCTTCGACGGACTTTTACAGGCGTCGGACTCAGTGCGAATTCCTTTACGTGTCGCGCATATGTCGACGACTTGATGAAACTCGTCCGATTGGAGATCGAAGTACGTAAGGTGGTTGCCCTTCTTTCTACATACGGCGTGGCGGCGAGTAGGAGCATCAACATGAATAAAACGAAGATTATGCACATCGGACGGAGGCTGGACGCTTTGCACAGTCCGTTTACGTCGGTAGACAGCATGCGGTGCTTAGGAGTTTTGTTCACCTGTTCGCTACGGCAATTATCGGCGGCGAGCTACCGGCTAATGCTCCAGCACCCCCGACTGCACATAGGCAACAATTCACTCAGAACCTACGACCAGCTCCCATACTAATGTTATCTTGCCTCATGACTGCCACGTCTGACACTGGTACAGCCAAGCCACATGGCATTGCTGACAGGTTAATGGCGGCCTTTCCATACTATGTCAGCCAAGGAGTGTTGCTTAAGGTCAAATACTAGACTTTAACTCTCTCACATCATTCTGGAGGACTTAATCTGACGAATGTTTGGAACAGGGCTCTCGCTCTATACATGCGAGTGACGGTACGGATCTGAAACCACCGGCGACACGCCATCATGTCGGTGATACTGGACGTTGCTCTTCCCTCGTCCTTTGAACCGCCGGTGGCGATAATCACAATATTTTATTTATTTATTTATGCCTTTATTTTAACTGGCAAGATTAAGGCCTTCAGGCCCTCTCTTACACCTAACCAGGCATACTGAGATTGAACGAGTTACAGTTTCTACATAACATTAAGGACATATAACGTATTATGCAGTATTGATGTTAAAGAAAAAAATATAGATTATAAAAGTAGTACAATGATAATTATAACCATAAAAATAATTATAACAATCAAAAATAATAATAATAATAATAATAATAATAATAATAGTAATAGTAATAATAATAATAGTGACTATGTATATGAAAGTAAACATACTTTTCTTTTGTGAATATCAGTTCCATTGTTAGTTTGGAATTTTCTCGTTATATTCTTGCAGCTTGTGAGTTATTCTCATCGAGCAGAGACATAAGACGATAGAATGGGGTGAAAGAGATAGATAAGAGGTAGATAGGTTAGAGGAAGAGAAATAGAATGGTAAAATTCGAAGCTGTGATGGAGAGGAGAAAGAAAGGAATGGGAGGGGCACAACAATCGTGGCTATACCGTCCCTCGCCTTCTTTTTCTCACCTCGCTAGATTCCTTGTTGATTTTAGTTATGTTCAGTTACAAATACCTTCTACGAGGATCCCCACAACCCGTGAGATATATCGATACTTAAGGCGTCATCATGGCAGCAATGTTGTCGAGCTTAAAAACCCAGAAAGAGATTAGCGGCAGATCTGGTTGGCTGTCCATACGACTCTCCTCGCCACGGCAGCGAGATCGTCTTGGTATACATTTGTCATGCGCAAGACAGTCACCCGCCGACGACTGTACGACAGTCAGATGTTAGATTCCCCACCCTGTCTTGTACGTAGCATGCAGGACACCGACGAATATTGTCTGCAGAACGGTGAGGCGAACGATGTTTTGCGGCTGACGCAACGCATCATGGCACTTCTCCAACGCACCGACGACTCCACGATCACGACGGACGCTTTATTTTTCTCGGACGCGGTCTTTTTCCACTCACGGAAAACGTCGGCAATCAGTTGGATTGGAGGACAGGGGTCGCACTACGTGCTCTCGTGGACCGTGATATCGGGCATGGACTGTTGGCTCTATCTAGTAGAACAACGTGAGGTCATCTGACACTCTAATTGCAAAAGGCGCTTTGAGAACTCTCTAGGCAGCAAGTTTCATGACCTTCGGAGGTGTGGGGAGTATCAGATTTACGTAGTTTTGCGAGCTAGGATATTCCTTCTAGTGAAGAGACGAGGATGTCACTTCGGCCCTACATTTCTTTCTTTTTCATGCGTGTTTTTTTCTTGGGACATTGAAATTAAAGTAAAATAAAAAAGGAATTTAAATATAGGATCAATGTTTCCTTCTTGCTGCCTCCAAGCACGATCCCTGCCCACTCTGCACCCCTCCGCCCACCCTACACCCCCGAACTACACCTAAAAAAAAAAAAATGCTCAGTGAGACGAGGCAATGTCGTAGGGAACAGATATACAGACTATCTGATTTTGGAGTCGCGATCGTACAAGCCATTTATTTTCAATTAGAACATCAAATTTTATCCCATTTACACCTCCACAATGCGGTAGAAATGGTTCGAATGGTCCTAAGCATATGGGACTTAACATCTGAGGTCATCAGACTTAGAACTACCTAAACCTAACTAACCTAATGCCATCGCACACATCGACGCCCGAGGCAGGATTCGAACCTGCGACCGTTCCGGACTCAAGCGCCTAGAACTGCTCGGCCGCAGCGACCGGCCCACAATGCGGAATCTTGTGTCTGTTACTGTTACCCTTATTTAAACATTAAGACATAACATGAACTTCTTATAGACTTAAAACGACTACTTCGTTTCATCCACGACACAAATAAAGCAATAGAAAATCACAGTGGATACAGTAACATCGTCTTTATCCAATGAGATACAAAAATAACACAGTATGTGGGCTACACTAGATTGCTCATTATGCTATGCACAGTAATTCCATTTTATACGTTCGATGTCCAGACTAATCTTCACAGGGTCAGTACGAATACGTACGAGGAACCATTCCGGCATTTGCCTGAAGCGATTTAGGGAAATCACGGAAAATCTAAAGCAGGACGACCGGACGCGTGTTTGAACCGTCGTCCTCCCGAATGCGAGTCCAGTGTGCTAACCACTGCGCCACCACTCTCGTTCCTCGTTTTCATACTCGTGATTTCAAAACGCATCCGATCAGATTTTACTAGATAAACTTTTGTCTTGAATCTGTATGAGGAATCGCACGCCTACCTCCAAGTGTAGCTCTTTTGTTTCACCCTGTATATCAGATATATCATACTTCGTTCAGCGTCGTTCAGCACAGGCTACGCTTGTACATAGCTACCAGAATTGTGACAACAGCAGTATTACCGATACTGTCTGCAAGAGGACCGCTACTGCTGATCTTGCAGCACAACACATGGACTCTATTCAAGAGCCGGCCGGAGTGACCGAGCGGTTCTAGGCGCTGCAGTCTGGAACCGCGCGACCGCTACGGTCGCAGGTACGAATCCTGCCTCTGGCATGGGTGTGCGTGCTGTCCTTAGGATGGTTAGGTTTAAGTAGTTCTAAGATCTAGGGGACTGATGACCTCAGATGTTAAGTCCTATAGTGCTCAGAGCCATTTGAACCATTTCTATTCAAGACAAGTAACTTCCTGGTCTTGTAAATGAAGAACCGTGTTAATTCACGTGTGCACTTGTGTTGTAGAAAGAGGATACCGGCCAACAATAACAGCATCCTCTCACTTGCTTCCTTGGTACAAGACTCTACAGTGGCGACGAGGATAACTCAGTGGCTATCGAAGTTAATCAACTTGGCCGACGACTTTGCTTGCTTCTCTTGTATTTTAGCTTGCAGGAGTGATCGTATTTCTCATTGCTAATTTTTTTGTTGTGTTCTTGCATGTATTCCAGGTGGGGAGCCGCAGAACTAATCAAATTTCTCTTTTCAGAGTCTTAGCTCGCTTTTTATGCTATAACGTATTTGTGTAAACAATTAGTTCCCCGCTCTCCACCGCCTGCTCACGCGCCTCAGCCGCAGACGGCCATTGTGATGGTTTTAACACTAGTTTTTCAGTTTCAGAACAAAAAAATGACGACCTTGCTGACGACGGTAGAACTATTCGCTGCACAAGCTGCGTCGGCCGCACAACTACAACCAACCAACCAACCAACCAGCCCAACAAGTGTCGCCGACCAGCATACCAACGTTCCGGCGATTTATGGAATTTGACGAAGAATGCATCGAATTCCTGACTTAGTTCCAAGCATATTGTCGAGTTCATCGTGTTCAGGATACTGTAAAGTTACAATACTTCCTTTCGATTGCGAGGTCCAGTGTTACACGTTAATACAGAAACTGTTCCCAACTGGGTCTGCCGACGAACTCATCTGTGACCAAGTAATCGCTGCATTAACTAAGTACTATTACCAGAAAGTCCAAGTAGCTGGTGCTCGATATCAGTTCTTTCGCTTGCAGAAAAATCGGAAGAGACGTACCGCCAGTGGTATACAGAATTAACGGGTATGACAAGAAAGTGTAAATTTAAGTGTGTGTGTAAGTGTGCGTATTGAATCGGGGACCTAGAAACGACGGGGAGGCTTCGTCCCGCCGTAGCCCTCAGTGGTTCTCAACGCCAGAACAGGCCACAGCAGTCCAACCACCCCACCGCCGCCCCACACCGAACCCAGGGTTGTTGTGCAGCTCGGCCTCCAGTGGTTTAGATACCGTTGATTTGTTTGGACTTAGCATCCAAGAGAATTTAGTTTCAGTATCTGTATTTGTACCAAAAGGGACTGTAGCTTAAAGAATTTCCTGAACTATTTTCAGAAGGTATGGGAAAAGCTAATAACTTTGTAGCGCATATTACATTGAAAGACAATTCACAGCCTAAGTTTTTCCGGGCCCGCCCCATTCCAATTGCTTTAAGAGACAAAGTAGCCAGCGAATTGAAAGAATTGCAAGACAATGGTGTAATAGCCCCCATTCAAGCTAGTCAATGGGCAAGTCCTCTCGTTTTGTTGCCTAAGCCTTCTGGTCGCATTCGCAGTTGCGTTGAGTTAAAGTCTACAGTCAACCCACAGACAGAAGTTGACACTTATCCGTTACTTCGCCCTGAGGAACTCATGGACAGCCTTGGTGCAGGGCGTTACTTTTCTAAGATAGATTGTCCACTTCCAAATTCCATTGGATGAAGACTCACAGAAAGTGTTAGTTGTAAATACACACTCAGGACTGTTCAAGTATTTGCGTTAGCCCTTCGGCAGTGCTTCCGCACCCGCCATTTTTCAACCTTACCTGGAAGAGCTGACAGCAAAACTGGCCTTTTGTTCAAGCTACCTTGAGGATATTGTCTCAGGTCGTAGACCAGAGGAACACAAGGCCAATTTGCGTACTCTTTTTCGAGTGTTGTCAGAAGCAGCAGTCAAGCGTCGTCTCGATAAGTGTGACCGTTTTCAAACTGAACTACTGTGCTTAGGTCATGCGATAAACATTCAGGGTGTGCACCCCTTCCAATCTCATTTACTTGCAATCCATGACCTGCCCGTTCCTCGCAATGTGTCTGAGTTGCATTCAATGCTAGGCAAGATGACATACTACATTCGGTTCATACCGAATGCCGCTCAGATCGCGGCCCCATTGCATCGCTTGCGTCGCAAAAATGTACTTTTTGTGTGGAATAAAGACTGCCAAGACACTTCAGTGGCAACGAGGATACTAAAATTTTAATATGTAGTCTTCATCGGCAGTCATCTGTTTAAGAAGTTAAGCATTTTGACTGCTGCTTCACAGTATACATATTTCCTCATGAAGTTTGTTGTAAATAATCCACTACAGTACAAAATGAACAATGATGTACATAATTACAATAACAGAAGAAATAATAGCATTCATTATTCCACATCAAGGTTGTCTTATGCACAAAAAGGGGTGCACACTGTTGGTACGAAGATTTTTGGTCACTTATCCAGTGTTATAACTGACAGACAGCAAAGTTAAGTTTGAAAACAAACTGGAAAAGTTTCTCCTTGACGACTCTTTCTGTTCCCTACAAGAACTTCTATTTATATAATTTGTAAAAGGTGGTGGGTAGGAATTACTATTCAAATCTGCATATAAAAAAAATAAAAACAGTAGTTGTAAATCTTCAGCATGTATTCATATTTACATAAGAATGAGTAACGTGAGTGTAAACTGACTCGTTGTACATCATTACAATTAATTGTATCAATGATCCACCGAACATGAGATTAACTAAATATTTGAAAAACTATAAATCTGTGTCTGTATAGCGTAATACATTTAAATTTTAGAGGACGACAGACATTTATGTACTGTCATACACAAATTTAAGCTGTGTAATAAGTTGGTTAGTTAAATGATGAGCTCTTCTCCGGTAATCAGCCGAGTGTGCAGTCGTCTTGTCGCAACGTTTCGTACCCACCAGCTTCAAGCTTGATGGATACGAAACTAAATGTTCAAATGTGTGTGAATTCCTAAGGGACCAAATCGCTGAGGTCATCGGACCCAAGACTTACGCGCTACTTTAACTTAAACTAACTTATGCTAAGAGCAAACCACAAGCCCATGTCTGAAGGAGGACTCGAACCTCCGGCGAGAGGGGCCGCGCAATCCGTGCATGGCGCCTCAAACCGCGTGGCCACTGCACGCGGCTGGTACGTAACTCAAAGAAACGTTGCGACAAGACGAGTCACCACTCGGGTGATCACCCGAGAATATTTCATCACTGGAATGCGCCGAGAAAGCCTGCAATCACAACTTCGTTTGTCAATTCATGTTCAAAAGATTGGAATGACATGGAACGTGCCGATTAAAAGGCTACGAATACTTGATTTGTTGTGTGTATAACTGCATGATGGGCGTTCATTTAATAATAATTAGCACAGTGGCTTAAATTTTATAAAAATAAAATCTGTGTGGATAGTCTTGGGGAAAGGAAACACAAATCTAAATTTAAAGATCCCTGTTTCACAGTATACGAGAATCGTGTTTCTACACGAAGCGTGAACCTCACCAATAGTAGCCGGCCGCGGTGGTCTAGCGGTTCTAGGCACTTCAGTCCGGAACCGCGCGACCTCTACGGTCGGAGTTTCGAATCCTGCCTCGGGCATGGATGTGTGTGATGTCCTTAGGTTAGTTAGGTTTAAGTAGTTCTAAGTTCTAGGGGACTGATGACCACAGATGTTAAGTCCCATAGTGCTCAGAGCCATTTCAACCATCACCAGTAGTAAGACTTATTTGCAGCAATGGGTGAAACCAGTCTCGAAAATGGTCATAAATTACATGTAAAATGGGTTTGTGGAGTACTTTTCCAGACCTCTCAACATTAGTACCTACGAGAAAGTCAAAACTTTTGATTACGAAATATGTCTCAAAATACAGCGTTGGGTTAGAATATTTCAGTTTTCTGTTTCTCAGCGTGGATACTGACTCCTTTCAGAGAGTGGTGAGCCAGGACAGAACGATTAACTGCAGTCGACGTGTGGAAAACAGACGTTTTGGGGACAGTCTTGTAGTCGATGTGTCTAGTCGACGTGTAGAGTACGGAGGCTTAAAATACACGTGGTGTTGATTTTCTAGCCAGGTAATGATCCTGGCAGCAGATGGGGTGGGGCAGCGAACTTTCACTGGGAGGGGAATAAAAAGGCATGTGTTGGCCGGTCTGGCCGCCGGCCAGGAGCACCACATCCTGCCTCGCCTGCTTTATGTAAGTGACTCACACTGCTGGCACTGAACTCTGTCTGCTTGTTCCCCGCTCTGTCGTCTGACGAGCAGAGGGATGCCCCGCAGCAGACTAAATGCCCCGCTCAGTTCGCCGTCGGTTGAGGGATCAAACCGCATTGAGTTCTGAGGCACACGCCAAGAAGACAACTTTGCCCACCGAATGTCATCGGCACAGGCCTTGTACGTGAAATATGTTCAAGAAAGAAACAGATTTCTTCATTTAGAGCCTAGTTTCTTAAGGAAATAAAAAAAACCAAAGTAATTATCTGGGGTCAATAAGCATAAACTTGTGTATTGTAAATATGAACTCGTAATTCACTTTCTCTAGTTCAAGGACTACAGTCAGTTTCGTTCGCATACTCTTACATCCAGTTTGTCCATTTTTAGTATTTGGTTTCATATAACGCCGTCATGGATCATATACACTAAAGACCCAAAGAAACTGGTACACCAGCCTAATATCGCGTATAGCCCCCGTGAGCACGCAGAAGTGCCGCAACACGACGTGGCATGGACTCGAGTGATATCTCAAGTAGTGCTGGAGGGAAATGATACCATGAATCCTGCAGGGCTGTCCGTCAATCCGTAAGAGTACGAGGGAGTGGAGATCACTTCTGAAACGCACGTTGCAATGAAACATCCTGGCAGATTAAAACTCTGTGCCGGACCGAGACTCGAACTTGGGACCTCTGCCTTTCGGGAGCAAGTGCTCTACCAACTGAGATACCCAAGCACAGCCTGGGGGGTGTTTCCAGAATGAGATTTTCACTCTGCATCGGAGTGTGCGCTGATATGAAACTTCCTGGCAGGCTGTGGCTAAGACATGTCTCCACAATATCCTTTCTTTCAGGAGTGCTAGTTCTGCAAGGTTCGCAGGAGAGCTTCTCTAAAGTTTGGAAAGTAGGAGACGAGGTACTGGCGGAAGTACAGCTGTGAAGACGGGGCGTGAGTCGTGTTTGGGTAGCTCAGTTGGTAGAGCACTTGCCCGCGAAAGGCAAAGGTCCCGAGTACGATTCTCGGTCCGGCACACAGTTTTAATCTGCAAGGAAGTTTCATATCAGTGTACACTCCGCTGCAGAGTGAAAATCTAATTCGGAAACATCCTCCAGGCTGTGGCTAAGCCATGTCTCCGCAATATCCTTTCTTTCAGGAGTGCTAGTTCTGCAAGGTTCGCAGGAGAGCTTCTCTAAAGTTTGGAAGGTAGGAGACGAGGTACTGGCGGAAGTAAAGCTGTGAAGACGGGGCGTGAGTCGTGTTTGGGTAGCTCAGTTGGTAGAGCACTTGCCTACGGAAGGCAAAGGTCCCGAGTTCGAGTCTCGGTCCGACACACAGTTTCAATCTGCAAGGAAGTTTCATATCAGTGCACACTCCGCTGCAGAGTGAAAATCTCATTCGGAAACATCCCCCAGGCTGTGGCTGAGCCATGTCCCCCTAGTTTTGCAAGGTTCGCAGGAGAGCTTCGGCTAAGTTTGGAAGGTAGGAGACGAGGTACTGGTGGAAGTAAAGCTCTGAGGACGGGGCGTGAGTCGTGCTTGGGTAGCTCAGTTGGTAGAGCACTTGTCCGCGAAAGGCAAAGGTCCCGAGTTCGAGTCTCGGTCCGGCACACAGTTTTAATCTGTCAAGAAGTTTCATATCAGCGCACACCCAGCTGCAGAGTGAAAATCTCATTCTGGATGCTCAATAATGTTCATGTCTGGGGAGTTTGGGGGCCAGAGAAAGTGTTTAAACTCAAAAGAGTGTTTGTGGAGCCACTCTATAGCAATTCTGGGTGTGTGGTGTGTCGCATTGTCCTGCTGGAATTGCCCAGGTCCATCGGAATGTACAGTGACATGGATGGATGCAGCTGATCAGACAGGATGCTTACATACGTGTCACCTGTCAGAGTCGTATCTAGGCGTATCCCATATCACTCCAACTGCACACGACCTACACCATTACAGAGCTTCGACCAGCTTGAAAAGTCTCCTGCTGACATCCAGGGTCCATGGATGCACAAGGTTGCCTCCATCCGCTCGATACAATTTAAGACGAGACTCGTCCGACCAGGCAACATGTTTCCAATCATCAGCAGTCCAACGTCGGTGTTGACGGTCCTAGGCGAGGCGTAAAGCTTTGCGTTGCGCAGTCATCAAGGTTATACGAGTGGGCCTTCGGCTCCGAAAGCCAATATCGATGATGTTTCGCTGAATGGTTCGCACATTGACACTTGTTGATTGCCCAGTACTGATGGTTCAAATGGCTCTGAGCACTATGGGACTTAACATCTATGGTCATTAGTCCCCTAGAACTTAGAACTACTTAAACCTAACTAACCTAAGGACATAACACAACACCCAGTCATCACGAGGCAGAGAAAATCCCTGACTCCGCCGGGAATCGAACCCGGGAACCCGGGCGCGGGAAGCGAGAACGCTAGCCCAGTACTGAAATCTTCAGCAATTTGCGGAAGGATTGGACTTTTGCACTTCTGTCACGTTGCACGATTCTCTTCAGTCGTCGTTGGTCCCGTCTTGCAGGATCATTTTCCGGCCGCAGCGATGTCGGAGCTTCGATGTTTTACCGGATTCCTGATGTTAAAGGTATACTCCTGAAATGGTCCAAGTGGAAAATCCTCACTTCATCGCTACCTCAGAGATGTTGTGTCCCATCGCTCGTGCGCCGACTATAACACCACGTTCAAACTCACTTAAATCTTTATATCGTACCATTGTAGCAGGAGTAACCGATCCAACAACTGCGCCAGATACTTGTTGTCTTATAGGTGTTGCCGACCGCAGTGCCGTATTCTGCCTGATTACATATCTCTGTATATGAATACGCATGCCTGTACCAGTTTCTTTGGCGCTTCAGTTTAACAGCTTAGTGTTAAGGAACTGGATGTGAGTGGCACGTAAGTATAATAACAGTCTTACAAGGCATCACTCATTGAACAAAGAAAAATGCTACAGAAACTTCATCATGATCGCTCCTAAATTAAGGAACAACGCAGTTCACTGTATTTAATTTACGTGTAAAGAAGACTCTCTGTAATCAGATTTTTCTTTTTTTTTATCTCCTTTCCTTCGGGTACTGATTTTAGTAGTGTATGCATCACCGTCTTGACGCTATCGAAAACGTGAAGTCAAAGGAAAGTACACCTTGAAACTGGGAATGCCTTCTTCACCGTTTTGGTAGTATACACTATTTCATCAAAAGTATCCGGACAGCTGCTGGTGGACAGTAATATGGAGTGTGTCCACCCTCCGACTTCATGGTAGCTTGAACACGGCTGCGGGCGCTTTCAGCGGGGTACGTGATTGTCTGTGGAGGAATGGCAGACCATTCTCTTTCAAGAGGCGAAACCAAAGTACGTGGTGATGAACAGACCCTGGGGTCAGGAGCAAAGTCGACGCTCTAACTCATCCAAAAGATGTTCCAACGGATTCAGATCGAGCCTCTGGGCCGACCAGTCTATTTGAGCAATGTTATTATCCACAAACCATTTCTTCAGAGCTGCTGCTTTATGACAATGTACGTTCTCATGATGATGCGAACAATCATCGTCTCCGAACTGTTTCTCCGCTGTACGCAATACACAGTGCTGTAAGGTGTGCTCATACGTTCCAGAATTAACATTTACGTATGCGCAGTAGGGGGACTACACCCTAAGCACGAGAAACAACCCCACACCGCAACACCACGTCCTCCGTACTTCACCGTTGGCACTACACATGATGGCAGATAACGTTCTCCACGAATCCGCCGAACGCAAACCCTTTCATCGCATTGCCACAACAGTATACCACGACTCCAAATAACTCGCTTCCAGTCATCCACTGTACTGTAGCATCGCTCTTTTCATCACCTCAAGCGTCGCTCAGCTTTGGCTACAGACATGTGTGGAGCTGCTCGATCATTGTACCCAATTCTTTTCAACTCCCTATGCGCAGTCATTGTGGTAACTGTACTGTTAGTAGCACTTTGTAGCTCTCACGTGATTCCGTCCGCTGATTTCATCCCAGTTTTAGAACCAGCTTTCGCAATTACTCCGCTGATTTAATGCTAATTTTTCAACTACCTTCCGCGATGCTCGACGGTCCTTGTCCGTCAGTGAGATCTGGTCTTGCTTCGTTGAGCTGTGATTGTTCCTTCACTTTTCCATTTAACAATCACATCACCTATAGTCCACTTGGGTAGCTTTAGAAGGGTTGAAATATCTCTGACGGATTTGTTACTGAGGTGGCATTCAACTACCATTCCACGTTCGAAGTCATTCAAATGAGAACGAAATAAACTCTTTGACCATTCTTTTTGTATGCCCACTGTGGCATTTTGCATCTTCAGGAGTTCCATTTGGCTCTCAACCAATAGGAACCTTTCGCGGTTCTTGAAGCCATGAGGTGTTCCTTGTTTGAACGTGCTGTAGGAGTTCTGGTGTGTTCCGTTCTTTGTGATGTCTCTGGTTAGAATTTTGCTTGATTTGTGAGGAAGACTTGCTTTGGTAGCTGCGAGCTGCATTTGAGTTTCTACAACGGTGAAGAAATCGGTTGAGACCAATTCCATTACCTACCGTAGTGAATGTTAAGCGATATGTTAAGTTATTCTGGGAGTGGATTCTAAATTTTTGCATAGTTTAGTCGCGATTAATCTGCACTGAGGCTTGGGTCAATATCAATTCGCTTGGTGAAATGGAAACTCGTAGGTTGCTCAGTTTTGTTTAAATGGATGCTGATTACAGGAGCGAATTTTTTCAATCTGTGGTGCTGTAGTTTCAAAGCCGTCAGCCGCTCCGAAACTTTAAAAGTAACGTTGCTTTGTTTAAATGTGTGATTTGAGAACATATTCTTTCGATTACGCTTATTGGGGTGGAGTTTTGCATTTAGTGCTCTGAGGACCGACGTAGACACGTAAATCGACTGCATTTCTTTGGTACCTATATATTAATGATATTCTTTGTTATTTGACATTCCTACCCGCCATATTGCTATTAGTTATTGGTGTCAATTATGGCATGTGAATATTCTGATTCATAAGAGGCAATCCACTAAGTCTGCCATTTCAAAAGATTATCAATAAGTATTTTCTCTTTGCACGAAACTGGCTTTCAGATGCAGAAAGGTAAGTCAACGGCTGCTGTTACAGACGAGCTCCACTTTCTCTGTATGCTGTGGAGTGAATTGGCACTACACTGAGAAGTTAGATGGAAATACGACTTGTGTGCTGATCTGAATGGTTGAATTATTCTTTCATGATTAGAATCAGTAATTACATATCCGAAGGGATATGCACTGCTGGAACCTACACGGTGCTGAGGGTATGAGTGCAGATGTTGTGGTCATTGGTACCCTAATATGTACCTACTTCAGTGTGTTAGTTGTTTTTTCTCTGATTCTAACGGCGTTCCTAGAAACATGTCACTTAATTTACTACCTGATGTTTTCTGCATGGTCATAACTGCGCCACTAAGTGCACTACACCTGTCAGTGTAGACGAACCGTTTTGTGTCCACGCATCCACCCTTCAACACCTGACCTGCTGCCCAGAGGGAAATAAGTATTGTTACCGCATGCAACCTATAAACATACTACTCCTAACAGCTGAAAATACTGGTGTGCAAATGAACTGACGTAATGTGGTCAGTACACTGCCCTCAGTCACCAATAAAAATATCTGCAATTATACATATAACACACCGTAAAAGCCAAAAACGAAAAAGCTATTCAGTTCTTAATCAGTTTCTTGCTGAATTATTTATCATTTAATGTTTGAACAGAAGTCATGCACGATCTAATTTCGTTGCGCTTAGATAATATAGGCGAGTGTGTGTCGGGATTTATTCTGTTAAAAGTACGAGGTCAGCTTGTGTTTCCAACTTGTTTCCTGGTGCATAAAGAATCACATTTACCTCATAGCTTAAAAATTCAGGTTTCTAACACACAATAAAATGACAGGGTATTAGTATCTTTGCAGGAATAAGTGGCTTCTGCTCCGGTATAAATACACATAACAGGGCGTATGGGGGAGCGATGCTGAAGGAGAACGAAAAAGGAACAAGGACGTGGGAATTCCTTCCCACATAACCAGATAGACAAAGGGAGAGAAAAGATTTCCTCTCGCGTTGTTGCTATCCTGGAAACCTCAAACTGGCACACATCAGGGTCACTCTCTGTTGGTCACTGGAATAAGTGTAGGAAGTAATGTGTTGTACTAAGACTGTACATATTCTCTTTTACATTTGGGAAGAGCTAGACTCAAATCACTGTCCAACCATTCAAACACACACTACCGGAAAAAGAAATGCGACATTCTAAGGACTGTGTTTAGTGGCGCTAGGGTAAAATATGTGGATACTAAAGGATTATAGTGTTAGTGATTCATTTGTCATGCTCGTAGGCAATCAGCTGACGCTCAGGTGGCCTGTCTGTGCACCCTGTGCTTTGACTTTGCAGGCAGTAACTGTTCTGAGTTAAGAGGTGAACAGTATTTGTTATATTCCTTCTAGAGTACAACTATGCTCCACTGACAAGTACGTACTCCTGCTGAACAACGTCAGCCATTTGAACACTATTGCATTCTTTGCCTGTGGGAAGCTGGATGGACGTATCATTAGATTGATACACTTGTTGGGTGTGTATTGTGCTTTGAACAGTGGTCTGTGGAACATTCTCACACCTGTAGACCAGGTTCTGGAGGTTCACGTAGTATAGCGAACGTAATCCAGGGACGAAATCTGGGTACATGTTGCACCTGCCGTGTTACAACACGACACCCCCAAGCATGGCTACACTGGTGTCGTGGAAGAGTTGACTGGAGAGTGGAATGGCTCTCTGTTGTCTTCATTTCTCTGCCTCGTGATGACTGGGTGTTGTGTGATGTCCTTAGGTTAGTTAGGTTTAAGTAGTTCTAAGTTCTAGGAGACTGATGACCATAGATGTTAAGCCCCATAGTGCTCAGAGCCATTTGAACCATTTGTTGTCTTCAGTAATGAGTGGGTTCTGTCAGTATGGTTCAAAATGGTTGAAATGGCTCTAAGCACTATGGGACTTAACATCAGAGGTCATCAATCCCCTAGACTTAGAACTACTTAAACCTAACTAACCTAAGGACATCACACAGATCCTGCGACCGTAGCTCTGTCAGCATGAGAGTGATGGACTTAACACGTGTATCGCGTTGACTGGTGAACTGCGTATTACAGAGTGCATTCGCTCACTACACATAGCTCCCATTTCAGACTTCATTGTGTGTGGGGTCATTAGTTAAAACTCGCGCTCACATTTGGTGTTTCAACAGGGTAAAGTAACCAGTGGCTGCTACATTGCACAGGCTTTTATCCTCGTGCTACTGCCATTTCTTCGACAGGAATGTGATATGCTTTTTCGGCAGGTCAATGCACATTCACATGCGTCTGCAGTGATGCAACATGTTCTTCGTGGAGCACTACAACTGCCTGGGAGAGCAATATCATCAGATCTCTCGTCAAATGAACACGTATGGGACACGATTAAGAGGGAACATACTCGTTCTCCAAGAACCATTACTGAACTGCAATAGGAGGCGCAAGATGCTTGGGAAAATCTATCGCAGAATGCCATTCGACACCTTTACGATCGTTCGCATTTGAAAATTACACAACTGTGTTCGCACCAGCGGGGGAGGGGTGTGGGTAAACTGTGTATTGTTGTTGCTACTGTTTGGGTAGCCTTTTCTGTGACATGTGTGTTTCAATTGGTCTTAATTTATTCAAATGGTTCAAAGGGATCTAAGCACCATGGGGCTTAACATCTGAGGTCATCAGTCCCATAGACTTAGAACTGCTTACACCTAAGTAACCTAAGGACATCACACACATCCATGTCCGAGGCAGGATTCGAACCTGCGACCGTAGCAGCCGCGTGGTTCCGGACTGAAGCGCCTAGAATCACTCGGCCATTGCGGCCGGCTGAATTTATTATCACATGTTCCTACAATTATGAAGTACTCATATTCTCATTTGTCAAAATAACGATCTTCACAAAGTGTGGATCTACAGCCATAAGAGTGGGTCATCCACGCAGTGTTCTTGCCTTTAAGACGGCACCAGCTGTCTATTACAGGTTTTGTCAAGCACACACCGACTGAGCGAATGAAGTCTAGCGTAGGGGAGAGGCTTGTATCTTGAGTTGGCATGTACCTCGAGCCAATCTTATATTTCTGGTCTTTACTTTCTAACGTGAGTTTTTTTCACATCAAACGTAACCTATTATGATATGAGTATAGCTAGCTATCGTTACAGGAGCAAGGGGCAATTATTTCAATTTCGTAGATCTATCTTTGTTTTGTTTCACCAAAAAGTAAATTGATTTGGTCATAATTAAATGTTATTCCAGTTACAGATGCACAAAATAATTAATTTAAATGGTTAATAGCTATGATAGACATTTATCTCAATGACCACTAAAATTTCACCACCATTTTATTATTTTAGGTCATCTTAAGCATTCATTGAAGTGGGAGATACATTGTGCCTTGAACCAGTTGGTGATATTGCACCATGTTCATGATCGAAAGTACTTTGTTGTAATAGACGTTTACAGTTAATAGAATAGAAATACTACATTTGCTTAAAACAATAAGAACGAGCGAGAAGATCTTTAACTGTGATAGTGGATACTATCTGAGCAGTGCATGGAAATGAGCGCTCGATGCAGAAAAGTAGTAGAGACATTCCTTCGAAGGTTTACGTTCCATGGGAAGCAGTGGAGCCACCAGCGCACACAGTACCCAAAATTGAATGCGGGTCAGCAAATAGCAATCAAAAAGAAGTACACAATTAAAACAGTTCCATAACTTAAGAGTATAAAGCACTCTACAGTGGCTGATAATTCTTTTCATTAGATCGAATAGCTCACATTTCTGCTTCAATTAAGCCCGACAATCGTGAATATGTTTAATTACAGGTGATGGTTCACTGTACAAAATTAGGAGAGATGGAGACAACCGTAGTTCGGAGTGTCAATTGAATTTCACTTGCTGGCGTAGCGCCAGTGTGCATGTTTACCTTACGTCAGTGGCGGCTATCGGCACGAACTGTGAACCTGAGAATTTATTCTAAATCTCCCTCGACTGTTAAACACCAGTTGTATACATTTCCTACGTCTTCGGTGAAGCTGCGACTCCTAATTATTCCCTAGCTTAGTTAATTGGCATTGTACACGCTATTTGGTTGGAATAGCACGTATGTCGCTGCTCTCAAATTGTTCGTAAGCATTAACTGTCAGTCCTCGGTGCGATTCTCCATAATAGGAGACCCTGCAATTTAACTCCTTATGAGTTAAGACGAGTCTGTGAACAAGTGTTCACATAATGAATCTCGCAATCTTCTCAGCTTGGCATGAGTCGTCTTTCTCAAACACTCGACGATTTTCTTCAAGAGAAGAAGCTAGTTGCTCTGTCCACAATTTGCCTACCTCAAAGCTGGTGGCCACACTTTTTCTTTCCGCCCAATCAGAGCGTTTGTACTTGTTATAACTCCACCCACTAGAGTTTTTGTAGCTCATCACAGATGTCGTTTCTATCATAGGGCTGAGTTTGACTTGTGCTTTGTACTACTGAGATAAACAACTTTTCCTTTCATGTGAGTTTCAGTGCAGGTGGCTACAGTGAGACACCTGCGACCGACCGCCATTGTGCTCAGAGCCGACCACGCTTATGGAGATCCACCTCGCAGCTGCCCGTCAAGCGAAGTTGGCACCCGACTTCCCTGAAATATTCATTTTTCTGAGTTCTTCATACACATGCTATCATTCTACAGTTCTCCGTACAAAATTAGAAAATTCTGCAACATTTCGAGACGAAAACAATAGTACCCGGAAAACTTTAAACTCGTAAAGAAATCATTTACCAGTTCCCGAAAAAAAATCATGATCACAGTTCTGAATAGTCCCCAAGAGTTCTACAAATGCCCTGATGAAATTTTCTTGTGCAGATAGTGGTTTATAAATGCAATAATATGTGACCCACTTTCACTATGGTACATAAAAAAACTAATTGGTACAACAGTTCTGTTTACAGTTATGGATAGCACCTCAAGAGTTCTACCGAAAATGATCAGTTAAGCCTTTACTCGAACTCTGAAAACAATGTCCTCAGGTAGCAGGACGGTCCGACCCCCAGCTCGTTAGCAAACTGCGCAAGATTACATAGTGTTTCGTTGCCTAATTTAAGTTAACCGTTTAAAGTAAAGTAATGGCAGAGGAAGATACTGCAGCGCCTTTAATTATTGTCATAACGTACATTTAATTTGGAATGCGAAGCGTTCTAGAGTCTAAGGCTCTATGGAGATGCTGTGGTAACAATTCGTGGACCTCTTTTAATTTATTTACTGTAGGGGGCGCAAACTCATTTTCACGTTTGGAAGACGATAATTACCACACACCAGCTCCAGAATATTTTTCAGGCAAAAGAAAATCATGAAATTCTGTGAATAGAAATGGCGAAGATTAGGAGACATGTCTTTAAAGCTTATTCGTAAAGAAGTAGATAACAATCGGACGACAAAGAACATGTTAACTAAGAAGGAGCTAACGAGTACGCAGCAATACTACTCACGCTCGTTTGAACAGTGTGGTTATGCTCTTTCAGTCGGCACCCTTGTGCAGGCGTCGCTCTAGTGTAACTCATATTTATACTATAAAAATGTAAAGTCTACCAGAACTGAAACGATATTTTAAACATAGCTGCACAACAGCAACGGTTTCACGTAATAAAATTATACACAGCCGACCAGTTGCAATGGATAAAGAAATCCTTTACGTAGGTTTCGACAAATATAAATTTGTCTTCTTCAGAAGGTAGCAATTTTACATTAGTAAGGACTAATGTACCATCGCCGTTTTTACAATTTCCGGCATAGATCCATGTGTCAAAAATAAAATATAGCCCTAGAATTGGGGTTTGTCACATAAATATAAAATAGCTTATGGATCTTGCAGAGTTCACAACCGACTATTGAAACGTTTTCTCGGCTGGTCAGAATTTAAAGTGATCGATGACAGAAGAATTCTCTTCACTCTCTCACTACTGCAGTTATCGCATCTGCACAAAAAAAGTCACTGGGGTCGTCTGCAGAACTCTTGGGGAGCTATTCAAGGCTGTGATTATAATTTTTTCTCGCAAAGTCGCAAATAATTTTTAGAGGTTATTTACCCGAGTAATATTGTTTTCTACGCGATATTCTGCAGAAATATTCAAATTTTGTACAGAGAACTCTAGAACTGTAGCACATCTGTGAAGAGCTGTGAAAAAATGTATGATTCGGGTACCAGCTTCACGTGACTGCTGCTTTGCTATCTCCGCTCTGTTCACAGTCTACGTCAAACGCCAGCCAAGCTTCTGAACTCACAGCTCTTATTTAAGAATCCTAAGCCCATACTGTGAACTGAACATTCTCATCATGCAACAAATTCATGAAACAAAATTTAAGAGATACACATTACAAAAAAGCTAAGCTTTAGAATTTTATTAGCTTTAAAAATCATACGGCCAAAGCAATCATGAGCTAATTCTATTAGTTAATCAATGCCATGACATGAAGAGCTTTTCTCAAATATAAGGAGTATTTACTGCGGGTGAAATAGCAGTTGTGACATTAATCTTATTGCGCATCGTTTCAAATGCAGTTGGCTTTGTGACACGACAGACAGGAAAGAGACCACGGGTGGTTTCTTTTTGCTGAGCTTGGCAGCCCGTCTGGAGCACCACAGCACTGTCAGCCTCCAGGCCGGGACTCTGGAGGCCAGGTTGGCAGGAGCCACTCTGCGCCCGTGGGACTCACAAACTCGCTGTTTTAGACGTGACGTTACAAGGCCGTGCAAATTAGCAGCCGGCAACTGTACGCGTTTGTGCACCTGTAGCAGAGATCACAATACTTACAGCAGAGCGTGGCACACCAACTTCGAGAGCTCACCTAGACGATTCTTCTAATACACTCCTGGAAATTGAAATAAGAACACCGTGAATTCATTGTCCCAGGAAGGGGAAACTTTATTGACACATTCCTGGGGTCAGATACATCACATGATCACACTGACAGAACCACAGGCACATAGACACAGGCAACAGAGCATGCACAATGTCGGCACTAGTACAGTGTATATCCACCTTTCGCAGGAATGCAGGCTGCTATTCTCCCATGGAGACGATCGTAGAGATGCTGGATGTAGTCCTGTGGAACGGCTTGCCATGCCATTTCCACCTGGCGCCTCAGTTGGACCAGCGTTCGTGCTGGACGTGCAGACCGCGTGAGACGACGCTTCATCCAGTCCCAAACATGCTCAATGGGGGACAGATCCGGAGATCTTGCTGGCCAGGGTAGCTGACTTACACCTTCTAGAGCACGTTGGGTGGCAAGGGATACATGCGGACGTGCATTGTCCTGTTGGAACAGCAAGTTCCCTTGCCGGTCTAGGAATGGTAGAACGATGGGTTCGATGACGGTTTGGATGTACCGTGCACTATTCAGTGTCCCCTCGACGATCACCAGAGGTGTACGGCCAGTGTAGGAGATCGCTCCCCACACCATGAGGCCGGGTGATGGCCCTGTGTGCCTCGGTCGTATGCAGTCCTGATTGTGGCGCTCATCTGCACGGCGCCAAACACGCATACGACCATCATTGGCACCAAGGCAGAAGCGACTCTCATCGCTGAAGACGACACGTCTCCATTCGTCATTCCATTCACGCCTGTCGCGACACCACTGGAGGCGGGCTGCACGATGTTGTGGCGTGAGCGGATTACGGCCTAACGGTGTGCGGGACCGTAGCCCAGCTTCATGGAGACGGTTGCGAATGGTCCTCGCCGATACCCCAGGAGCAACAGTGTCCCTAATTTGCTGGGAAGTGGCGGTGCGGTCCCCTACGGCACTGCGTAGGATCCTACGGTCTTGGCGTGCATCCGTGTGTCGCTGCGGTCCGGTCTCAGGTCGACGGGCACGTGCACTTTCCGCCAACCACTGGCGACAACATCGTTGTACTGTGGAGACCTCACGCCCCACGTGTTGAGCAATTCGGCGGTACGTCCACCTGGCCTCCCGCATGCCCACTATACGCCCTCGCTCAAAGTCCGTCAAGTGCACATACGGTTCACGTTCACGCTGTCGCGGCATGCTACCAGTGTTAAAGACTGCGATGGAGCACCGTATGCCACGGTAAACTGGCTGACACTGACGGCGGCGGTGCATAAATGCTGCGCAGCTAGCGCCATTCGACGGCCAACACCGCGGTTTCTGGTGTGTCCGCTGTGCCGTGCGTGTGATCATTGCTTGTACAGCCCTCTTGCAGAGTCCGGAGCAAGTATGGTGGGTCTGACACACCTGTGTCAATGTGTTCTTTTTTCCATTTCCAGGAGTGTATATAGATTGACTATGCAGATAATGTCTTTAATTCGTTATGGAGCCAAAAAGGAATTTGTATTTACTTTTTACAGTACCTTTAACGACATTTATAATACACTACTGGCGATTAAATTTGCTACACCACGAAGATGACGTGCTACAGATACGAAATTTAACGGGCAGGAAAAAGATGCTGTGATATGAAAATGATTAGCATTTCAGAGCATTCACACAAGGTTGGCGCCGATGGCGACACCTACAGCGTGCTGACATGAGGAAAGTTTCCAACCGATTTTTCATACGCAAACAGCAGTTGACCGGCGTTGCCTGGTAAAACGTTGTTTTGATGCCTCGTGTAAGGAGGAGAAATGCGTACCACCATGTTGCCGACTTTGATAAAGGTCGGATAGTAGCCTATCGCGATTGCGGTTTATCGTATCGCGACATTGCTGCTCGCATTGGTCGGGATCAAATGAGCAGAATATGAAATGGGTGGGTTCAGAAGGGTAATACAGAACGCCGTGCTGGATCCCAACGGCCTCGTATCACTTGCAGTCGAGATGACAGGCATCTTATCCGCACGGCTGTAACGGATCGTGCAGCCTCGTATCGATCCCTGAGTCAACAGATGGGAACGTTTGCAAGACAACAACCATCTGCACGAACAGTTCGACGACGTTTGCAGCAGCTTGGACTATCAGCTCGGAGACCATGGCTGCTGTTACCCTTGACGCTGCATCACAAACAGGAGCGCCTGCGATAGTGTACTGAACGACGAACCTGGGTGCATGAATGGCAATACGTCATTTTTTCGGAAGAATTCAGGTTCTGTTTACAGCGTCAGGATGGTCGCTTCCGTGTTTGGCGACGTCGCTGTGAACGCACATTGGAAGCGTGTATTCTTAATCGCCATACTTGCGTATCACCCGGCGTGATGGTATGGGGTGCCATTGGTCACACGTTTCGGTCACCTATTGTTCGCACTGACAACACTTTGAACAGTGGACGTTACATTCCAGATGTGTTACGACCCGTGGCTCTACCCTTCATTTGATCCCTACGAAACCCTACATTTCAGCAGGATAATGCACGACCGCATGTTGCAGGTCCTGTACGGGCCTTTCTGGATACAGAAAATTTTCGACTGCTGCCCTGGCCAGCACATTCTACAGATCTCTCACCAATTGAAAACGTGTGGCCAATGTTGGCCGAGAAACTGGCTCGTCACAATACGCCAGTCACTACTCTTGATGAACTGTGATATCGCGTTGAAGCTGCATGGGCAGCTGTAACTGTACACGCCATCCAAGCTGTGTTTGACTCAATACCCAGGCGTATCAAGGCCGTTATTTCGGCCAGAGGTGGTTGTTCTGGGTACTGATTTGTCATGATCTATGTACCCAAACTGCGCGAAAATGTAGTCACATGTCGGTTATAGTATAATATATTTGTCCAATGAATACCGGTTTATCATCTGCATTTCTTCTTGGTGTAGCAATTTTAATGGCCAGTAGTGTAATTTAACCACAGAGAAGATGGATCTACCAAGAGAAAGGGCTCATAGAGATAAATTGAATGAGCTATTTACATGTTTATTTATGTACTTGATTAGACATTGAGAGGTGAATGAATCAGTTCTTTACATAAAATCAGATTATTTAATAATGTAATACAGATACACGAACAGCATGGCAGCACGTGGTAGCTAACGTAAGCACACATTCATAGATCACAAGTTTTCTTTGTTTACTAAGATGTAGACTTTCACGGCCGGAAATATCATGTCCATTATAGTTGTCCGGGCTGTTATGCCGTGGTCGGTTGATGAATTTTGTCTCAATTCCCAACGTTTCGTCTCCGACTGCGGGAGACATCTTCAAGGGGGTCCGTAGGTCGATAGAAGGTCCAACACACCCACTGGCTCGCTACTGACTGGGAATTGAGACCAAATTCATCAACCGACCACGGCATAACAGCCCGGACAAGTATAATGGACATTTCTTTGTTTAGTTACCAATTTTAATTAATTGATTAGAATTTTTCATAGGTTCCCTATAATTCAAATTCTATTAAAGATACATAATTTTGGGTAGCTGCTGTGGAAAAAGCTGGTCACTTCCCAGAAGACTAATGCGTCGTTTGAACTTATATCGTAATGATTCGAGCACAGGTAAGGTAAACAAAATATTTTTCTTATTATGTTAAATGTGCAGTCACTTTAATTGATACTGTGGGCGAACCACTCAACCAAAAATTTATTGTAATATACGCGGATCGTCCAGAAAATAAAGAATGACTGTGCCCCGTAGCTACATGCTTTGCTCGAATTAGAGAGAAAGAAGATTAAAATTCTGTGACAGGATCAACAAGATAACAACGACGAAAACCTCCTTTAGTTCAAGTCGATATTGCCGTTTGTGAAACAGCTGCCATCATTAAACATATTACGTTTTAGGATACAGATGCAGGTGTTGCTATATTAAAAGAACTGTCGAAACTCAATACACCACAAGTGCCATAAATAATGTGGCGCGCTCAGGCAGTGTGTTAGCACCAGTGCGCTCGGATGAAATACTTAAACTTCTGTTTTCTCCATACTGTCGTAAGATGGCTTTCGTTTCAGCTTTAAATACTATTTCAGTATGTTAGCTCCAAAAATGGTTCAAATGGCTCTGAGCACTATGCGACTTTACTTCTGAGGTCATCAGTCGCCTAGAACTTAGAACTAATTAAATCTAACTAACCTAAGGACATCACACACATCCATGCCTGCAGGATTCGAACCTGCGACCGTAGGTTCCAAACTGTAGCGCCTAGAACGGCTCGGCCACTCCGGCCGGCTATGTTAGCTCCATTTCGTACACAGCAATGTATCATCTAAAATGAACCAAACGCAAAGCAGCCAGCGGCCACATTTTCCAATGGTAAACGTTTTAAATTATACATGATAGCCTAAGTACCAATTAAATATTAAACGTTTTAAATTATACATGATAGCCTAAGTACCAATTAAATATCACAATAACTATGACGAATATAAAAAAATTAGTCACTTCGTCATCAAGGTATGATGTGAAAATTTAAGATACGAAAAAAATCAATTTTATGTGACTATTAGTTTCCTCAGAATTGAATGAGAGGTATTATATTATAGTGAAGAAGAAAGCACAAAACCGATGTGATTTTTAATTTTTTAAAGCAAAAGGAGAAACTCTGCCGAAAAACGAACTCCAAGAGTTGACGTAGCTTTGATTCATTAATATACAGTATTTTTTCAGCAAGAAAATCGGAAACTCATTTTTCAGAAGAATGGGTATCAGCTGCCGCACAGCTGAGCTGCGCAATTGGGACAGAGTAATAGTCCAAGCACTAGGGAGAAGTGATTACAAAAACTGTTACCTGAAAACAAAAAAAATATGGGCATCTACCAAATTAAATTACAATGATAGGTCTTTTTGATGAATCTTGATCCGAGATGGCGAACATGACCAAGTAATTCCCAAACTTGGAGAAACGGCTTTTCTTAAAAAGTAAAGAATTATAGCTCCGATCGGAAAATGTTGAATAAGAAAAGTTTAGAGCTCAAAAAGATCTATCAACTGCGTTTTTATAAATATCGATCGCTTTCTTAAGTTTCGAGATATATTGAAAAAACCGTGAAAATCGAGTTCACTATAACTCGTTAACTTTCATATTTACATACTTGCTAGTTATTGTAAGTGTTTGTAAGTGTAGCCTACGGCAAGTCAAAAAACTACTTGTTTGAAAAATTAGAAAATATTATTTTTTTCGAGATACATAGATTTTTAGAGAAAAGAGGCGTTCTCGATAATTGGCTAGCTTCTCAGTGTATGGTCCTACAATAACGCTTTTAGGCTTATTTTCCGCGGAAAGAGCTGTGCTACCATGCTGTTAAATAATTTTTTCCATTTTGTTAATTGTAAGGATGACAACATCACTTCGAAAAACTTGTACTTTCGTTGGCCGAGGGTTTTTACTCTCAATGTATATTTTATCAAGAAACTTCAACAGAGAGAAATTGCTGAATTGCTTCGCGAATTTTTTTAAAAAAGTTCTATGACCTTCTGGAGCCCCAATAACTTTTTTTTTAAAAAAAGTTTAGTGGACTCAGTTAACATTTTACAGCGATGCACTTGATGGAAGATAAACTGAATACTTATATTTTCAAGAAAAAAAGTAGAATACGTTTCATTGACTATTAGTGTTAGTAGCTGAGTAATAAAAATTATCTTCATTCTTTCAACATACTTCTTCATGGAAACTTGGAAGAGGAAGAACAAGCCGGCCGCTGTGGACGAGCGGTTCTAGGCGCTTCATTCCTTAAGCGCGCTGCTGCTACGGTCGCATGTTCCAATCCTGCCTCTGGCATGGATGTGTGTGATGTCCTTAGGTTCAAATGGCTCTGAGCACTATGGGAGTTAACATCTGAGGTCATCAGTCCCCTAGAACTTAGAACTACTTAAACCTAACTGACCTACGGACATCACACAAATCCATGCCCGAGGCAGGATTTGAACCTGCGACCGTAGTGGTCGCGCGGTTGCAGACTGAAGTGCCTAGAACCGCTCGGCCACATCTGCGGGCTGATGTCCTTAGGCCTTAGGTTAGTTAGGTTTAAGTAGTTCTAAGTCTATGGGACTGGTGACCTCAGATGTTAAGTCCCCATAGTGCTTAGAGCCATTTGAACCATTTGAGGAAGAGCAATAACATGAATCAGAAGATTACCCAACAAAGAAAATGATATCATTTGGTAAATAATTTTATCAATATAGGAGGAATGCGGCCAGAAGAAAGAAGACTGGACCAAGGTGAAGATGGAGACATGGTGGCAAGACAGAAGACGATGGAGAGGCTTATGTTCCAAACAGACCCGACCAGAGGCTGAAAACTGTCCAAGATAGTGATGATGATGGGGGTGTGTATATAACACAGTTATTGATATAATGAAGTCTTATATATGTATGTTATAGACAGTTGAATTATTAAAAATTTATTTAAATAAATGAAAATTCTTTCGAATTATTCTTATATGTTGTATTCCTTTAATTTTGTACCAAAAATACTTAATTACTGAGATAACAGAGTAAGTGTTAAACCAACAGCAAGTATAATGAAACTTCCTGGCAGATTAAAACTGTGTGCCCAACCGAGCCTCGAACTCGGGACCTCTGCCTTTCGCAGGCAAGTGCTCTACCAACTTTTTTTTTTCTTTTTTTTTTTTTTAAGTGGCCGACCGAGACTCGAACTCGGGACCTTTGGCTTTCGCAGGCAAGTGCTCTATCATTTTTTTTGTTTTTTTTTTTACACTCGAGGGAATACTTTTTTTTTTCATAGTACAAAATTTATTTTTTAATACAAATGAGATTCAGTTACAAAATAGTACACAAGAAAACAACTTATTGGGAAAAGTCTTACAAAGCTTCATCTTTGTGGTGCAGATCATAACAATTAAGCTCAAATTTTACACTTCAAATGGAAAATAAAAATATTACAAAAAAAAGAAAAGAAAAAATCAGTCTGTGCATAAAATAACCTCCCATCTTTTTGGTTACTTTCATGGAAATGCGATGACAAAGCCACAAAACTGAAGTTGTACTAAGGCACTTATGCAAATAACATGTACAGAAATATGTCAATGAATACTTAAAGAAAATGGTGTTTCTACACACACTAATTATTAAGCTCAACAAAAATATAATCACAGCCTACAATGCTTATTTCACAAACTACTAACTACATTTTTTTTTTTTTTTTTTTTTTGAGAATGCATAAAAAAAACAAGGCAGCCATGCGCAAAAGGTTTCCAATAAAGTGAACTAAAAAGGGCCATCTTGCTCGCCGCGGTCACATTGCTAGGCGGGCGGCCAGGAACGGGCGGTCGTCATTGCATTGGACATCACCAGCCACCAATCGTTGGAGCGCCCGGGGCCGCTGCACACAGTCAGAGACTGTTTCTGTTACCATAGGGGAATCGTGGAAGATCACATCTACAAGTTAATGTCTTCTCACACGCGGCACACCCCAGCTGGGTGGTGGGTCCATGAATGACGAACCCAAATAGTTCGCAAAAAGGTTCCGGTAATCCTGTCTGTTCGTTAAGACCAGAAACTCGTCGATCATATAGTACCATAAATCGAGGACGTCTTTGTCTCCATCGCGGTATATGTAGTGTATCGCCATTCCTCGTACCCAATTAACCGCATTCATCCGGGTCATAGGGAAATAGACAGCGTCGGGATGAAAGAGTTCTTGGGGTAAAATCGAAACGTAGGGGCGGCGGAGCAGGAAAGCCAGGATCTGGCGGATCAGTTTCCAGCACTCACGCGCGGGGCCACAGTTCAGTCTATGTTCGTCCGTGTCTAACGTCGTGCAACGGGGGCACACAGGGTCGTCAATTAGGTGAATGGCATGCAGCCGTTGTCGGGTTGGAAGTTTCTCGTTAACGACCACATACCACGTCGACCGCACGAAAGTAGACAGGAACGGCGCGTGGATGGCTCGCCATACTCGTGGCCAGTCGACCGTAGGGTGGCGCCGTACAATGTCGTTATCCGGAGTCCAGTGCTGGAGAGCACTATAATAAGTCTTCGCTGTCGGATTCCGTGTCTCCGATATAACCCGCAACACATAGCTATGCTCTACGAAAAACGTTCGAATGTGTGACAACGAGGGCGATAAATGTCCAACTGGTACCGGTGGGTACAGCGTACGTGGGGCCACTTCTTCAATCAGTAGGCCTGGGAGACTGGCTGTTGGTGAAAGCCAGAGTCGCCTCATGGAACGGAGATACAGTGCCAGCGCTCTGTGCTTGACGTGAGTGAGTCCAACACCGCCTTTGTCGAAGGGTAAAGTAAGCGTAACAAAACGGATCTTGAAAACAGCACCATCGTTCACCACGTGTCCAAACACTGCCTGTATCCTGGAAGCCATCGTGTCCGTTATCGGCAGTACATGGGCGTAATGGTTAAGGTGAGAAGCTATGTACACATTAACGTATTGGGCGCGTTGCAAAATGTTCAATGATCTGAATTTATTGAGACGAGCCTCTAAACGGAGTCGTCGTAAGACCATACGATACATAAAGGCCGCCGTGCGTTGTATTTGTCGATGGAGTGATATCCCTAAACACTTGAGCATCGGGACCTTTGTCAGAGGTACGGCCAGACCTGCAGGCATTCCTCGTCCTACCTCCATGTAGCGTGATTTCCGAAGGTTGAGCACACTGCCTGCCACCGCCCCATACTGGTGGAGCCAGGAAAACGCCGTGTGTATTTCGTCACCAGACCGTGCTAAGAACATCACATCGTCGGCGTATGCACCACATCGAAAGGTTACGGAACGGAGGGTAAGTCCTTCTAAGCGTCGCCGTAGTCCGTGAAGAGCTGGTTCGAGGGCAACGGCGAAGAGCATGGCAGAAAGAGGACAACCCTGCCGGACGGACCTGTTGACACGGACGGGGGCGGACCGACAGCCGTTGATCATAATCCTCGTGACAGCCCCATGGATCAATCGAAGCACAACAGACGTCGTCAGACGCGGGACACCGATGTGTTCCATAACAGCACGCAGGAAACCATGGTTAACGCGGTCGAAAGCATGGTCGAAGTCCAGGGCAACAAGAGCGCCTTGGAGGCGGCAAGTTTGCATGAGCGCCACCACGTCTCTATAGGTGCTTAAAGTCGTAAACACATTAGTGTCGCCCCCCAGGCAGGTTTGATCAGTGTGAATGGCCGCCATTACTGTAGGTTTGAGCCTCTCACGGAGCATGCGTGTCAACAGCTTATAGTCAGTGTTTAGCATTGTCAACGGGCGAAAATCAAGAGGGCGACGGCCTCCGCCGGGTTTGGGCACAGGGATCAAGAGACCCTCAGTAAAGTCAGATGGTACCTGAAAATCGGCGTCCAGGAGTTCACTGTACATCCTGACCCACATTGGGCCCATGAGATCAAAGAACCGCTTGTAAAATTCAAGAGGGAGGCCGTCAGGGCCAGGCGTTTTGTTGGGAGAGCCACGCAACAGAGCCTCTCGCAGTTCTTCCAAAGTCACCGCCGACAAGAGCGTAGCATCATCTTGTAGGTTCCGAGAGACTGGTAGGTCAGATAGGACTTCCCTGACCCCTACATTCATGTGGGACTCCCTCTCGTAAAGAAGTTTATATGACTGTGTGAACACTCGGACGATATCCATTTGTGCGTCAACGCGTCGCCCGTCCTCCGTCTCAACCTCGGTAATGAGCTGCCTCTTGCGTCTTCTGCGTTCTTGAATGATATGGTGGAGGGAAGGTCGTTCACCACGAACATCATCACTCGTCCTCGCTCGCACCCGCACACCCGCAAGACGTACGGCGTTGATACGAAGCAATTGTGCCTTGACGCGTTGTACTGCTGATTGTCGCTCTGGCGACGGCGGTTGTACAGCCAGTTCGCGGAGCGCAGTATAGTAAAAATCAGTAGTCGCAGTATACCAGCGCGCTCGGTCGCGTCCATAGCTGACTAATGTTCGGCACAGTGCGGGTTTTGCACACCGTAACCACCATTGAAGTACAGAACGGTAGGCGGGTAAACGCCGGTGGCAAGTGCTCCATGTGGACTCGACTGCGCGTCTGCAATTTATCTCATCAAGAAGGGCCACATTGAGGCGCCACGGACCCCTACTTCGGCGGACGCGCTGGCGGGGAAGGGTGAGAGTACACACATATGCGAGGTGATCCGTGAACGCTGCCGGCCACATCTCAGCGTCGACAACGGCCGATCGTAGGCCGCGGGTGACGTAGACTCGATCCAAACGGCTCGCGGAGTGACTAGTAAAGTAGGTGTGTGCTCGACGGTCGCCGTGTTGGATGATCCAGGTGTCCAACAAGGCCAAGTCCTGTACAAGTGCCTGGAGTGCCGGGCAGGTGGTATAGTGTGGCTCCTGGTCGGATGGGCGGAGCACACAATTAAAATCGCCGCCTACTACCAAGTGGTCGGTATTGCCCTGGAAGAGCGGGGCTATATCTTCGGCAAAAAAGGTGCGCCGTTCTCTCCTTTTGCCGGTGCCTGAAGGAGCATATAAGTTCACCAGACGTACTGTACCAATCGTGAGTGCGACCCCCCGGGCCGACGGTAAATAGGAGACATCAGTGGCCATTATCCCTTCCCGCAGTAGAATCGCCGTACCTCCGCCGCCCACATCTGCAGGCATAGTGTAGGCGTCATATCCGTAGGCATCGAGACAGAGTCCTGATCGGACTTCTTGAAGGAAAACAACGTCCAGATCCGCAGCGCGTAACGTATCCTTCAGCATACGGGTCTTGACATCAGATGTAATGCCATTGACGTTGATCGTGGCGAGGCGGTATGCCTGGTCCATCAAGTCTCGGGAGGTGACCATGGTATGACAGGAGGGCAGTAGTCGTGACGTGGAGCGCCGGTCTTGCGAAGTGCTAGGCAGCGACGAGAGGTGCTCATGCCGTCCTAGGCGTCTGTCGCCGGCCGCGTAGACGCTGCCATCGGCATCGGTGCATCGTCTTGGTTCTGAAACGCATCCTGCAACTCCATCTCCTGCACCCAGTCGCCCAGGGACGTTGACACCACTGGATCTCGAGAGGCAGACGGAGGCAAGGGTGCATCCCCGGTGTCGGAGCTGCGGTGATCTCCCGCATCCCCATGTGGTCCAGACCCAGCGGTAGTGGGAGAAGACGTCGAACCGTGTGAGACGGTAGGGTCGCCTGTGTCGGCGCGGTGGAGCGGTTGAGGCACCTCGTCATCCAGCGGTGTCGCCTCGGGCTGTTCTACGTCGTCGGTTGTCTTGCGCCGCTTCTTATGACGCTTGGGTGATTTCTGCTTACGCTGCCGCGCCTCTGTTTCCGACGTAGGGCAAGGGGAGGACGCTGCATCCTGTGCTTCAACTTCCATCGCACCGTCGGCGAGCCGTTGTGACGGTGCGCCGGGATCCGACGAAAGGACATCAGTAGCATCAGCACTGAAAGACGCTTGGGGCTCCGTGGAAGCTACTGCAGGGTCCTCCAAAGCTCGCACCAATACAGTGGGGTCGTCATATACAGCTGGCGTCTCCCGTCTCGCCGCCGCAACATACGTAATCGGCAGAGAGGTCGGTGTCGACGGACGAATCTGGTCGGTCGAGGGTGTCTGCGCGAGACGGCGTTGCAGGCATTCGGTACGCAAGTGTCCCGTCTGGCCACAACCGGAGCAGGTTCTCGGCTGACCGTCGTAAATAATTATTGCCCTGCAACCAGCGATCGTGAGATACGAAGGAATATGGCGATGCAGGTCAATACGGACTTGTCGCACCCCGTTAAGGACAGGGTAGGTGTCGAAGGTCTTCCATTTTTCGGCCGTGTGGCCGAGAACTGTTCCATAGGGTCGAAGAGCAATGGTGACCAAATCCGCTGGAACTTCAAAAGGGAGCTCAAACACGCGCACATTTTGGATTCCCAATCCAGCACGTTCAAGCGTCACCACACCCACGTTTCCGTCTGAGTGGCAGAACCGATAACCTGCCGTCGAGCGTCTGAGAAGTTTGTCACATGCTTCGTCGTCAGTGAACTTAAGATATACGACGCTGGAGACAATAGATAAGTGGATACCGATCAGCTCGTTAGGATCAACATGTACCACATCGCGTAAAAAACGCTCTACTTCGTGGGCCTTGGGTCTAGAGTACGTAGTGTCGAACTGCAGCTTGATCGTGGCTTTCCGATACGAAAGAGCCATCGTGTGTCAGGAACGTGACGGCAATACGTAACACTAGCGCGCCGGCGCGGTAAACAACAACACACCCGGAAACGCGACACGGAGCGGCCGGGACGTACCGCACCGCTCCACAGCCAAAGGCCGACTGCCTTCCACAGCCTGGGGGATGTTTCCAGAATGAGAGAAGTTTGGAAGGTAGGAGACGGATACTGGCACAAGTAAAGCTGTGAGTAGCGGCCGTGAGTCGTGGTTCGGTAGCTCAGTTGGTAGAGCACTTGCCCGCGAAAGGCAAAGGTCCCGAGTTCGAGTCTCGGTCGGGCACGCAGTTTTAATCTGCCAGGAAGTTTCATATCAGCGCACACTCCGCTGCAGAGTGAAAATCTCACTCTGGAAACATCCCCCAGGCTGTGGCTAAGCCATGTCTCCACAGTATCTTTTTCTTTCAGGAGTGCTAGTTCTGCATGTTTCGCAGAAGAGCTTCTGTGAAATTTGGAAGGTAGGAGACGGATACTGGCAGAAGTAAAGCTGTGAGTACCGGGCGTGAGTCGTGCTTCGGTAGCTCAGTTGGTAGAGCACTTGCCTGCGAAAGGCAAAGATCCCGAGTTCGAGTCTCGGTCGGGCACACGGTTTTAATCAGCCAGGAAGTTTCATATCAGCGCACACTCCGCTGCAGAGTGAAAATCTCATTCAGCAAGTATAATGTTTGTATCATTAATTAAGCAAAAAAATTAAGATACTGCATGAAAAATACTGTTGTGATCACACAAGATTACCAAAATGACGAGAAACGTTAATAAAACCTAAAGGAGATGAGAATTAAATATTTGAGTAGCTATCTGCTGCTAAGGCGAACACGACAGCAACATTCGTGTTTTCTCGTCAAGCTACTGCAAAGTAAGGACAAAAGGATATTTGTACGTATATGGTCCAGAAGCAGAGATATCAAAGCGCGGACCGTTTAGAATCAGTTTTCAGTGGCAGAGTGCGCCGGTTAAGTGAATTCCACGCTTGCACGCTTCACTTTATTACCCAAGTACTAATACTAAAAATGAATGAAATGTATCCTTTAGAAATTTTTCATTGAAAACATAGATATTCAATATTAGTCTCCGTCAAAGTGCATCACTGTAAAATGTTAATTTGGTCCATCAGATTAAAAATAGGTTTTTTTTTCAGGTCCCGACAATCATACAGCAACAGTTTCTAAATTTGTGAAAGATGTCAGAAGTTTCTTTCTTTAAAAATGTTTCGTAAAATATAAATTAAGGTAGTCAGTTACAAAAAGCATGACCAACAGAAGCTTAAGTTTTCGAAGTCATTTTTGAGCCTTACTATAATTAAGAGAGTAGAAATTATTTAATAGTATGACAGGACAACTCTTTGAGAAGAAAATAATCCTAAAAACGTTGCTGTACGGACAAGCACTGAGAAGATCTAGCCAGTTATCGAGAGTGTCCTCTTTTCAAAAATCGAGATGTCTCAAAAAATAATTAATTTATTCTAATTTTTCAAATAAGCCCTTTTTTGAGGTACCGTGTGATATTCGTATACTAAATATGAAGTATAGAGCCGTGAACGCTAACGAGTTGTCGAGAACCCGATTTACAGCGGTTTTTTCGATATAGCCTATCAGGAAACATAATAAAGCAATGGATACTTATAAAAATGCAATCATGAGATCTTTTAAGTCCCGCAACATTCTTTTTCGACATTTTTCGATCGGAGCTATAGTTTTTTACTTATTTAAGAAACACAGTTTTGCGAATTTGCGGGTTTTTTGTCCATGTTCGCCATGTTGGATCGAGTTCCACGAAAAAGAAAATCTATTTGTAATTTAATTTCCTACACGCTCATATTTCTTGTTTTTAGGTAATAATTGCAAATTTAACATTAGGCCGTCAGATATGTTTGGACTGTCATTGCATCGCACCGCCCTCCTTTGAACTGCTCGCCTATTCGCGCGTTCCCGCGCCGCGTTCGCATCAAACCGCTCACGCAGGACCCGGTGATAGAATTTAAAATCCTCTTGCATATAGTCAAGGCTGTCATATAGTAAATGCCTGATATTGTTTTTTTTTTTTTTTTTTTAGTTTCGTCCAGGTAGCATCCCAGTGGGGTTGAGACATTGAACTAGTATTCAGTAGAAGAGGAATTCAAATCCCTGATCAGGCAATCTAAATTAGGCTTTTCGGTTTGCAGGATCTCGATATCGACGCATCATTAAACCCTACTGTCGCTCTTTCGTTTCCTTCTAGAATTAATCGTCGTACCCTGACACTAAACTTAGAAGGTCACTGTCACGATCTACGAAGTGTATGAAAACCAAGTTCGACGCAAAGTCGATAAACGAAAACACAATAGAGAGCGACCGTTGAAACTACAAGTAACGAGAGTCCGAGATGGTACTGATGAACGAAAGCTGGAAAAGCATTACACAACACCACACACAGCAAAAATGTTCCAAATCTAGGTCCACTCCAGAAAGCGAGTTAAAATACTGACGACCCACAACATTATGACTACCTTCCTAATAATGTGTTGGTGCATCTGTGGAACGCAATACAGAACCGATTCTACGTGGCGTGGATTCTACGCGTCCTTAGTACGTTTCCGGAGCCATGACCAGATGTTTACGCACCGTTCAAGAAATTCCCATAAATTACAGACTGGTGGATAGTGGGTGCGGATCTGGAGCCCAATAGCGTTCCTGATATGTTCCAGTGGGTTCAGTTCAAGCGAATTTGGTGGCAACATGTTAACGCGAGTTCACTCTTGTGCTCGTCAAACAACTGTAACATGGTTCAAATGGCTCTGAGCACTATGGGACTTAACATCTGAGGTCATCAGTCCCGTAGACTTAGAACTACCTAAACCTAACTAACCTAAGGACATCACACACATCCATGCCCGAGGCAGGATTGTAACCTGCGACCGTAGCGGTCGTGCGCTTCCAGACTGAAGCGCCTAGAACCGCTCGGCCACACCGGCCGGCCAACTGTAACATGTTGTGGCCTTCTGACACGGACTGTTATCCAGCTGGAAGATGCGATCGCCGTTCTGGAAGACATGAAGCATAATTTTCAAGCAGTCCACAGCAGTCATAG
This sequence comes from Schistocerca gregaria, assembly GCF_023897955.1. NCBI lineage: Eukaryota > Metazoa > Arthropoda > Insecta > Orthoptera > Acrididae > Schistocerca > Schistocerca gregaria. Next base: position 729,041,577 of record NC_064931.1, read on the forward strand.
TGCCTTTGGTTATTACGACAAACCCCAGAGAACCCGAGATGAATGTCCCTCATAGCATAGCACTATCTGCACCGGCCTGCACAGGTGGCTCAGTGCATATTTCAAGCTCCAAATTTCCTGTACCTATATGTCGGCGTATCCAGACACTACCATCGACTTGACATAACAAGAAACGTGATTCATCCGATCATGTGACACGTTTCCACTCATCTATGGTACAGTCTCTGACATTCCACGCTGAGTGCAATAATAAATGACGATGTCGTTGGGTCAATTTGGGACCGTGCAGACGTGGAGGCCCAGAACCAACAATGGGCGCCGAATGACGCACTCTGAAACACTTGTGCCTGCACCAGCTCTGCACTCTGTCTTCAGCTCTGCCACAAATTGGCTCCCGTCCTGCTTTCAAGACTGCGCAAGCCTCCAGTTCCCTCGTTCTATGATGAGACGTGGGAGTCCAGCGTCATGTCGCCTACTTGCGATTTCACTGTTGTTCAACCACTTTCCATAGATGCTTACGAAAGTAGCACGCAAACAGCCCACCAGCTTCGCCATTTCCGAGATGCTGGTTCCCAGGTCCTAGGCCATTATGATCTGCCCTTTGTCGGAGGCGTTTATGTCAATGGATGTCCTCATTTGTGGCCCATATGGTCGCTAGGACGATTTCCTATTCGTCTCTGCTCCGCTTATACATTGTTACTCTCTTTGTCTCACCACATGTCTGCAACGCCACTAGGCGACATTCAGTCTCGTGGTGACCAGTTAGTAAAATGTTTTCACTCCAAAAACGAGATACGCAACTGCTAGATCCGCCCGTCGCGTGGGGTATCTGTCCAGCAGACGACTAACGGCCATCCCATGTGATGTGTCTGTCGAAGCACCGAGGTTTTTCTGCTGCTTCAGTCGGAACTAGGAAACAAATTCGACGCCACTGCCAGCGCCCGTCTTCACAGTGCTGGAGTGGCGGGACGTTGGAATTACCTCTTACTCCTCACCACCGATGCTAAAACAAGCCTGCGTTTCGCAACAATTTCCAAACACTACTAGAGCCACTAAGATCATCTTCTGTCATGCTGGGCACGGTGTCCATGATTCGACTACTGAGAGCCCCAGGATTAATCTCCTGCTCTTACCGAGACTCGTACCTGAAATTCTACTGTCATGTGTCAGCGCACCTCGCAGTAATTGTCCCACTCCCAAAATTGTCCCCATTAGCCACCCATCCTCACAGCTGCTGGTGTCTCTTTGAAGCTGTCGATCCATAATGCTTGCCTCCAGATACAATCCACAAACAGAAAATCATGAGCTGCTGGTTGCAAGTGTACACTAAAGATTTAGTATAAAAAACTGATAAATCAGTATATTAAATAGATGATCTGATGATGACTTGGTAGAAAGTCAAAACTGGAAATATCACATGTGATCTATGGCAGAAAAATATGATTAAAGGAACAATTTGTGTACACTTAAATCAACTTTGGTAGGTTCATGCACATGTAATAAATTCGAGATTGTTTGTACAACCATCTCCAGAAATATTTGAGACTTCTCCACAACAGTAACAGTTTCTCAAGTAAAAAAATCAAATGCTTCGAGTTTGGAGGCTGTAAAAAATGGGATACTCAAAGCCAGCGCTAGTTAACTGTGTAAAGTTCCCAGAATAGCTCTGATGCGTAAAAATTGTGATGCTGATGTATTGGGTTATTTGTTATAATTTTGCTATAACATGGCAATTTATGAAGCAAATCATTACAATTTTCCTGTAAGTTGGTAATGTACGGAAGGATAATGTCACGCAGTTTTCCCTGTGTGGCATCATGTGTTTATCAGCAGAAGATGACAAACATTTTGTACTGCAAGAAAAAGTGCTCCATGCACCATCATGTAGGAACAAAGTGAGTCAGTGATGGTCAGATTATTTGCGAAAACTGGCTAAAAACAGCCAAAATTGGTTAAAGCAAAAGATGACAAACATTTTGTACTGCAAGAAAAAGTGCTCCATGCACCATCATGTAGGAACAAAGTGAGTCAGTGATGGTCAGATTATTTGCGAAAACTGGCTAAAAACAGCCAAAATTGGTTAAAGCAAAATTATAACAAAATCCCACATACATCATGACTGTTACATGAAATTGTAACAAACTGCTCCACGTTATAGCGAAATTGTAACCAATTGCTCCACCAAAATTGTAAGAAACTACACTCTCACAAGTTTAAACTTTTTCCAAGAAGTGAAAGTGATTATTCAGCAGTTTGAGACTTATCAATGTCTGTGAGTCAAGACCTGTCCCGACAAGCAAAACGCTTTGTCAGATTTGTGACATCAAATGGTTCAAAAAGGTTCAAATGGCTCTGAGCACTATGGGACTTAACATCTGAGGTCATCAGTCCCCTAGAACTTAGAACTACTTAAACCTAACTAACCTAAGAACATCACACACATCCATGCACGAGGCGGGATTCGAACCTGCGACCGTAGCGGTCACGCGGTTCCAGACTGTAGCGCCTAGAACCGCTCGGCCACCCCGGCCGGCCAACATCAAATGCCTTGATCAGTACCCTATCCAATGTATCACGAATTATGCATCCCTTTATATAACATGATCATGACATCACACACATTAACCTTGATTCTATGACATCACAATCCAAGATGATGGACTACATAACGTTACAGTGGCATTTATTTTAATGAGTGGTGAAGTACTGCACTATGATCAACTGTTTCGTTTTTATGACACAATACCACTGTGACATGGTTTCCATCATTTGGGTCATGATGTCATGTGGTCACGGTCAATGACCTGTGCATGAAGCCATGATGACATCATAGTAAAGGGGTGTGGTTTCTGATGATATGGATAGAGTACTGATCTTCACATGTGATGTCACGAATCTTAGTAACTGTTTCGATTGTTGGTATAAATCTAGAATACTAATCGCATTTGCTACTTGATGGAACAAGTCGCAATTTGATGGAACAAGTACCACCTCGCTTAGCCGATGATGTATGGCAGTTTGTTGAGCATGAGTCTCAACTTGCTTAGGTGAGTGACACATGGGGGAATTTGTCACAGTTTTGTGTAACAGTGGCGATGTATGGGACAATTTTTTACAATTTCGCTGTAGATATCGACTTACCACAGGGCAATTTTTTTACAATTTTACTAATAATATTTCTTCATATAAGTAACTAAACCACCGTTGTTTGAAAATATTGGTATGTTTAATTTCAGTGCTGCTTGGTTTTGTAAAGTTTGTAAGAAGAGGCTATGTTATGACTAATTGTTTGCAGAGGTCTGAAAATAGTTAGTGAGGAACTATCAGACTGGCCAGATATAATTTATTGATTCTTGAGTGAAGACTATGTATGCAGAGTTATTTGATTAATGGAACAGTGACTTAATTGTTGGGAAGGTAAGCTGGTATATATGTAAAAGCGGCAAAATGCACACACTGTTATATGGTATTATATTTGTGATTTAAGTTCTTAACTGGAATGCAACATGTGCACAACAATATACTCAATAGTGTGTGTAATAATAAGCAAATTAAGCTACGGGCTCTAAGGTAAACGTTAAAAGAATGGTTAATAACACGCCAGCAGTTGCGGATGGGTGAGAGAACTGCTTGAATAATTGAACGTGTAATTGATGTAAGGAGTATTGAGATTAGTGAACCTTTATTGCTGTGCTGGAAAGTAGCATGGATGTACAGTACGATCAGCTGCATGTGAGTCACCAAGTGTGGAACAGAAATACAATGTGGGACTAATCCGCAAAGGGAGAAACAATACAAGTGAAACAGTATTTAAAAATCATTCACCTAAGAGTTTTTGTTAGTAAGAATGGCAGTTCGTTATAGATCACTGTATGAGCCTACACAACTACAAACCAGAGAGAGTTTTGAGTATCTACACAATTAAAGACAAATATTTTAGCAGTTCTAACTAAGATAGTTGGTGTATTGTTGTATAATCTTATTGTAGTACAATAGACTGGTTAATAAGCGTTCAAAGTTTAATCCCATGCGGAAGACATGACAAAGGAGCAATCGAAAACTCTTTTCTGTGAATGACTGAATTCTGATTAAACACACATAACATACTTTACAAATACACTCCTGGAAATGGAAAAAAGAACTCATTGACACCGGTGTGTCAGACCCACCATACTTGCTCCGGACACTGCCACTGCGAGAGGGCTGTACAAGCAATGATCACACGCACGGCACAGCGGACACACCAGGAACCGCGGTGTTGGCCGTCGAATGGCGCTAGCTGCGCAGCATTTGTGCACCGCCGCCGTCAGTGTCAGCCAGTTTGCCGTGGCATACGGAGCTCCATCGCAGTCTTTAACACTGGTAGCATGCCGCGACAGCATGGACGTGAACCGTGTGTGCACTTGACGGACTTTGAGCGAGGGCGTATAGTGGGCATGCGGGAGGCCGGGTGGACGTACCGCCGAATTGCTCAACACGTGGGGCGTGAGGTCTCCACAGTACATCGATGTTGTCGCCAGTGGTCGGCGGAAGGTGCACGTGCCCTTCGATCTGGGACCGGACCGCAGCGACGCACGGATGCACGCCAAGACCGTAGGATCCTACGCAGTGCCGTAGGGGACCGCACCGCCACTTCCCAGCAAATTAGGGACACTGTTGCTCCTGGGGTATCGGCGAGGACCATTCGCAACGGTCTCCATGAAGCCGCACACCGTTAGGCCGTCTTCCGCTCACGCCCCAACATCGTGCAGCCCGCCTCCAGTGGTGTCGCGACAGGCGTGAATGGAGGGAAGAATGGAGACGTGTCGTCTTCAGCGATGAGAGTCGCTTCTGCCTTGGTGCCAATGATGGTCGTATGCGTGTTTGGCGCCGTGCAGGTGAGCGCCACAATCAGGACTGCATACGACCGAGGCACACAGGGCCAACACCCGGCATCATGGTGTGGGGAGCGATCTCCTACACTGGTCGTACACCTCTGGTGATCGTCGAGGGGACACTGAATAGTGCACGGTACATCCAAACCGTCATTGAACCCATCGTTCTACCATTCCTAGACCGGCAAGGGAACTTGCTGTTCCAACAGGACAATGCACGTCCGCATGTATCCCGTGCCACCCAACGTGCTCTAGAAGGTGTAAGTCAACTACCCTGGCCAGCAAGATCTCCGGATCTGTCCCCCATTGAGCATGTTTGGGACTGGATGAAGCGTCGTCTCACGCGGTCTGCACGTCCAGCACGAACGCTGGTCCAACTGAGGCGCCAGGTGGAAATGGCATGGCAAGCCGTTCCACAGGACTACATCCAGCATCTCTACGATCGTCTCCATGGGAGAATAGCAGCCTGCATTCCTGCGAAAGGTGGATATACACTGTACTAGTGCCGACATTGTGCATGCTCTGTTGCCTGTGTCTATGTGCCTGTGGTTCTGTCAGTGTGATCATGTGATGTATCTGACCCCAGGAATGTGTCAATAAAGTATCCCCTTCCTGGGACAATGAATTCACGGTGTTCTTATTTCAATTTCCAGGAGTGTATATTGTATTCATATTTTTGAAAAAGCTTGAAATTGTATTACATAACTAGGTGCAATAAGTCTTTCACTGAGTTTACAGCTAATAATAATAATGCCTTACGTCTCAACGGCCTGATCCAAGTATTTAAATTAGACGCCACTTCGGTGACTTGCGTGTCCCTAACCTACCCTTGTAATCCTACCAGGTAAAGGGATCTACAGTTTAACGTGGAATGAGAACTACCTGTTCTTCCTGGAAAATCTTCACATCATTGAGAGGGGAAGCTAGTCAAAGTCAGACTGAAATATGTCATGGTTCGAACAGGATTCGATCTAGCGAACTTTCGATTTCAAGATTCACAGTGTACCATTATACCACCAGGCCCGACAGTTTACAAATAAAAAAATGTACATGACGAAAATGAAATTTCGACATTAGCCACAACTGGACACTGAAATAAATTCAATGACTATTAGTGACTTTCAATACTCAAATGCAACTAATGTCGGAATTTCAATTTCGTCATATGATTGCGACGTCAAAAACATGTCCAAAAGAACAGACAACACATATATAAAAACCATATGTATACTGAATAATTGCTTTCCTTAGTTGACCAGCGGAATTCAAAACCAAATTTTGATACTGTTAAAAGCCACACACGCATTATTTTTATTTTTTATACTTCTTGTTATTTTGTGCAATTAATTATTTTCACCCAAGTATAGTCATAGAATAATTAAGTGAGAGACGAGGAGATATTACTCATAAAAATTACTGTAACGTTAGTATAATATCTATCTCATATAGTTGGCTTTTTCTATAGTCACTAACCGTATCCACTTATAGGGAATGGAATGAAGGTTGAGATTTCTAGAAGGATTTTGACACCGTTCCTCATAGAGAGTTCTAATCAAATTACGTGCTTACAGAATACTGTATCAGCTGGGCGACTGAATTCGTGATTTGCTTTTAGAAATTTTACAGACGCACTAGCTGATGAAAAGTCGCCGACTTAAACGGAAGTGACAGTTTTCGTTCTCCAAGAAAGTGTTATAGGCCCTTTACTGTTCCTAATCTACGTAAACGATTTAAGAGAGAATCTGTGCAGCTCTTGGGTTTGTTTGCGGATGATGCTGACATTTACCGTAAAGTAAAGTCATCATAAGATCAAAGCCAACTGTAAAATTACATAGCCACGATGTCTCTATTGTGCGAAATATGGCAATTGACTATGAATAACGAAAAATGTGAAGTCATCCACATGAGTACTAAAAGAAATCCATTAAACTTCGGTAACACGACTAATAACACAGATGTAAAGGGTATGAGTGCAACTAAATACCTAGAAATTACAATTACGAACAATTTCATTTGGAACAGTCACAAAGAGAATGTTGTGGGGAAGGCAAACAAAAAACTTAGGAGATGCAACAGACCTACTGAAGAGACTGTTTAATCTATGCTTGTCAGTCCTATGCTAGAGTACTGCTGTATGGTAGGGATCCTTACTAGTTAGGATTGACGGAGGACATAGAAAAAATCCAAAGAAGGGCAGCTCGTTTTGTATGATCGTGAAATAGGAAAGTGTCACGGATATGAGAAGCGATTTGCTGTGGCAAACATTAAAGTTTTCCGTTGTTGCGAGATCTTTTCACGAAATTTCAATCACTGTCTTTCTCCTCTGAATGCGAAAAAATTATCATCGCCAGCCTGCATACGGAGAAATAATCGTAGTAAGCAAATGACGGAAAACAGAGATCGCACGGAAAGATTTAAGTGTTCATGTTTCCCACGCGCTGTTAGAGTGTGTAACGGTAGAGAAATAGTCAGAAGGTGGTTCGAAGAACTGTCTGCCAGGCACTTAAACGTGAATCGCGGAAAAGTCATGTCGATGTAGATGTAGATTTAACGTCTCGATGGAAATGAGTTCATTTGAGATGATGCGTACGCTCGAATAAGACATCGCTATGTCTTTATCACAGGAAGCACTCTGTTCTTCACGTTAATTAATCTAGGGAAGTAATGGAATACTTAAATATTACACCCAGGCGGGTATTTTAACCCCATTCCATTCGAATGGAAATCTATCGAATTAACTTTTATGCCATCTCGCACTGTTCGTATGAAAAGATTGAACGTGCCCTACTCTACATGTGTGTGCTTTTCAGAAGAACGTATTAACTCTGTCTGTGAAACAGTGAGGTTTTTCAGGGTGAAACAGGAGTACCTCTGTAGTGGATTGGTTGCTTGGTCGCACCCGCTGGCCCTACCCACTTCCGACCAGTAACAACCAGAACTGATGTCTTCGGCTGCCAGCAGGCAAAAATACCCTGCTCTGCGCGGATACCGCGTGGGCCTCAGTTTTCTTACAGAAGTAGTATATGCAGTTTCCCTTGTGCTAACAAAGGATCGAGTGTCGCAAAGGAATATAGGTCTATAGAACTTCTGTTTAGGCCTATTCACTCCGCAAATATCAACTGTTGCTTGCAAGGCTAGTAAAATTAGCAGGTAAGTACGGAAGGTAAACCAGGTGAAGCTGTCATCACCTCGAAGGTTAAGTGGAACTCCACAGTTACAAGGTATGGTCGTCCGAACTTTCAACTCACTGGCCAGGCCAGTCATATGGTCTCAACGAACCACGATGATGGGCATTTTTCATATTAACAAACGTTTCCAGAGGAGAAGCAAGTGGCAAGTAGTACCAAAATCTTAAGTCTCGTCCGGGACGAACCTCAGAGTTTTGGCACTGTAACCAGGGACTTAAACAATGAGGCATCGATCACTCGTGGTATGTAAGTCCGGAATTCAATAGGCGAGACCATCGTGCATAGTATTAGCTGTCTGAATTTAGTCTCAGAATTATCAATCAGTGGAACGTGGAAAGCTGGCAGCACTTCTTTTTGTGGTGAAATCCACGATCTGTTCGAATATCACTCTCGTAAAATGTATCGTGTGTGTATCAATAACATCTACATCTACATACATACTCCGCAACCCACCATACGGTGGATGGCAGAGGTTACCTTTTAGTCATTATATTTTAGTCATTATATTCCCAGTTCCACTAGCAAATGGAGCGAGGAAAAACTACTGTCTAATTACCTCTGTACGAGCTCTAATTTCTTATATCTTGTCTTCGCGGCAATTGCGCGAAATATACGTTGACGGCAGTAGAATCGTTATGCAATCAGCTGCAAATTCCAGCACTCTAAATTTTCTCAATACTCCTTCGCGAAAAGACCGTCGTCTTCACTCCAGCGCCTCCAATTTGAGTTCACGATGCACTTCCGCAATACTCTTGTTGGTCGAATTTTATGGAAGCAAATCTACAAGCTCGTCTCTGAACTTCTTCACTGCCTTGCTTTAATCGGATCTGGAGAGCATTCTGAACACTCGAGCAGTACTCAAGAATGGGTCGCACTCGTGTTATATTCACGGTCTCCTTTATAGATGAGTTACACTTTACTAAAATTCTCCCAATAAACCAAAGTCTACCATTTGCCTCCCGTACTGTCGAACTTACGGGCTCGTTCCATTCCATATCGCTAGGTAACGTTAGGCTTAGATATTTAATCGTGGAGACTTTGTCAAGCAGTATGTCACCAACACTGTATTCGAACATTACAGGGAGGTTTTTCTTACTGATCTGTATGAACTTACATTTTTCTACATTTAGATCAAGCTGTGATTGAACACACCTAATAGAAATTCTGTCTAACAAGGGAACCTCCCCATCGCCCCCCCCCCCCCCTCAGATTTAGTTATAAGTTGGCACAGTGGATAGGCCTTGAAAAACTCAACACAGATCAATCGAGAAAACAGGAAGAAGTTGTGTGGAACTATGAAAAAAATAAGCAAAATATAAAAAACTGAGCAGTCCATGCGCAAGATAGGCAACATAAAGTATAATTTGTGCTCAAGTGCGCCATGGTCCCGTGGGTAGCGTGAGTAGCTGCGGAAGGAGAGGTCCTTGGTTCAAATTTTACCTCTAGTGAAAAGTTTACTTTCTTTATTTTTGCAAAGTTATGATCTGTCCGCTCGATCATTGACGTCTCTGTTCACTGTAATAAGTTTAGTGTCTGTGTTTTGCGACGGCACCGCAAAACCGTGCGATTAGTAGACGAAAGGACTTGCCTCTCCAATGGGAACCGAAAACATTTGATCGCAAGGTCATAAGTCAACGGATTCCTTCATAGGAAAACACGTCTTATTTATTCTGTACGACACAGGTGACGGCATGTGCGTCACATGACAGGAATACGTTGTCGACCCACCTAACTTGTACAATTGGCGAATGCGTAAAAAGATTCTTCTACCTTGCCCGATTTAGGTTTTCTTGTGGATGTGATAATCACTCCCAAAAAAATGGTTCAAATGGCTCTGAGCACTATGGGACTCAACTGCTGTGATCATTAGTCCCCTAGAACTTAGAACTACTTAAACCTAACTAACCTAAAGACAACACACACATCCATGACCAAGGCAGGATTCGAACCTGCGACCGTAGCAGTCTCACGGTTCCGGACTGCGCGCCTAGAACCGCGAGACCACCGCGGCCGGCAATCACTCCCAAAAAAGTGATGAAAACATAAGAGTTTGTCACATAAACTGCAACAGTTTCACAGTCGCACAGTTTTGCCTGTGCTCTATCAAAACATATGTTTTTAACGTTTTCAATTTTTTCCGTGTGTAGACCATCAAATCCTGCATATGTCCAAGCAAATCTGAACATGTCCTGGAATTTTGGAGACGGACGGAAGGACACATAATAATTGCCTGAAAATAAAAAATTAAACTTTTCACTCGAGGGAAAACTCGAACGACAGACCTCTCGTTCGGCAGCTGCTCACGCTAACCACGGGACCACGGCGCTCCTGAGCTCACGCTATCCTTGATGTTGCCTATCATGCGCATGGACTACTCGGTTTGCATATTTTTGCTATTTTTTTCATAGTTCCACACAACTTTGTTTTCTCGATTGATCTGTGTTGAGTTTTTTAAGGCCTATACACTGTGCCAACTTATAACTAAATCTCAGGGGGGGGGGGGGGGGGGGGGAGCGATGAGGAGGTTCTCTTGTAAGTAATCTTATATTTTCCTACCGTCACTAAACAAATGGTTCAAATGGCTCTAAGCACTGTGGGACTTACCATCTGAGGTCATCAGTCCCCTAGACTTAGAACTACTTAAACCTAACTTAAGGACATCACACATATCCATGCCCGAGGCAGGATTCGAACCTGCGACCGTAGCAGCGGCGCGGTTCCGGACTGAAGCGCCTAGAATCACTCTGCCACAGTGGCCGGCGTCACTCAACATTTCCTGTATACTATAGCCGGGGCACTCCTGACGATACCCTGGCCTCCGATGAACACCTGCCGTCCAGGACAACGTAATGGGTTCTGTCACATAAGAAGTTTTCGAGACACTCACATCATTATTTGGGAACCTATTGTTCATGCCAGACCTTCGTTAAGCCTGTAGTGGGCACCGCGTCAAATATTTTCTTGAACTCTAGGAATACGAAATCTGTCTATTGCCCTTCATCGATGGTTCCCACTATATCATGTGAGAAAAGGAAAACTGAGTTTCGCATTAGCGATGCTTTTTAGATCCGTGCTCATTTGTGGACAGAAGATTTTCTGCATGAAGGAAATTGATTACATACGAACTTAAAATATGCCCAAGTATTATGCAGCAAGCTGATGTTAAGAATACTCAACTGTAATTTTGCGGGTCCGTTCGTTTACGCTTCTCATATAAATTAGTCACTTACGCTTTTTTTCCAATCTGTTGGGATTTCGTGCTGGACGAGCGTCACGGACGCCTATTTGTATGTATGCCATACAGGAGTCTGTGCGGCGGCCAAATTGGGAATTTGTCGTAAGGACTATGGCACCAAACTGCGGAGGTCTTCGGTCCCCAGGCTTACGCACTACTTAATCTAACTTAAACTAACTTACGCTAAGGACAACACACCCAATCTCCGACGGGGGAGCCGCGCGAACCGTGATAAGACGCCCTTGGAGCGCACGGCTATCCCGCGCGGCTATGCGACGGCCAAACGATGGTACGTCTGTATGATCCTTCTGCGTGAATGATTTTTTCAAATTCGGTTTGAAAACTTCAGTTGTCCTTTTGCTGTGTTCTACTGTCACACCGGACTGGCCGACGAGTGACTCGATGGAAGCCTTCGACCCGCTAAGTAATTTTGCGATAGGACCAGGATTTCTTCGGGTCGTCGCCAATATCATTCGCTAACATGGGAGAAGAAGTTCAGGTTAGCGAGGATTCGCCGTTGTGCCCACTGACAAAACTGCACACGATTCTGGAAATCATTCCCATGCAATTCTTGATGTAGGTGTACATGGTAAGGATGGAACCGGTGAGTGTAAAAATAAGATGTACACTGTTTTTACGAATGCCAACCTCGTGTTCAAGTTGTCGTGTGTTTACATGTGGATTCATAGCAACGGAAGCGAGAACCCGTACATACGAAAACAGTATTGCAATTAGTGTTCTGCTAATTTACATTCCCCGTAGATGAGTAGCATTTTTATCTTATCTTCGTTGGTGTACATTCTACTCACACAACCCTTCAACTGACGATGGTTGACGGAATGACGGGTGTGCATTCTACTTATGTTTATATATGTCCTCTGTCAATGTCCGTGGCCGGCCAGAGTGGCATAGCGGTTCTAGGCACTACAGTCTGCAACCGCGCGACCGATACGGTCGCAGGTTCGAATCCTGCCTCGGGCATGGATGTGGGTGATGTCCTTAGGTTAGTCAGGATTGAGTAGTCAAGGGGACTGATGACCTCATATGTTAAGTCCCATAGTGCTTAGAGCCATTTGAACAATTTGAACCAGGAAGTAACGCATCGCATTTTTTTCTCAGCCGAAAACAATGCTACAAATGCGAAACGTTAGGTATGTATTATTTGAAGTCTCCTGAATGAGCGCGCCAAGTTTTCGTCACTTCCGGCAGATAGCATAGCTACAGGACAGTTTCAAAATGTCTTCTGTAGGTGATGTGCGTTACAAGCAATGTGCTGTCATTGAAATTCTCACTCCAGAGGAAGAAACTCTGGGGAATATTCACAAACGCTTGTACAAAGTCTAAGGAGTATCTGCTGTAGACAGAAGTAGAGTTTGTCGATGGGCACGGAGCATGGGATGATCAGAAGGCGATTAGGCGGAGCTCCACGATTTGCAGCGGTCGGGAAGACCATCCACGACTGTCACATCTGAAATGTTGCTGCGAGCTTCCACTTGCTTGGGCCATTAAAGAATGCCATCCGTGGAAGACATTTTGATGGCGATGAGGAGGTGATTCATACAGTGAAGCACTGTCTCCGCCACCAGGATAGGGATTGGTACCGACATGGCACACACGCCCTTGTTTCGCTCTGGAGGAAGGCCACAGAACGGGATACGGATTACGTGGAAAGCTAGGGTGTTCAACGAACTGTTGAAGAAAAAAAGGCGGTACATTACTTTCTGTGCAACCCTCGTATACAGGGTGTTACAAAAAGGTACGCCCAAACTTTCAGGAAACATTCCTCACACAAAGAAAAAAAAATGTTATGTGGACATGTGTCCGGAAACGCTTACTTTCCATGTTAGAGCTCATTTTATTACTTCTCTTCAAATCACATTAATCATGGAATGGAAACACAAAGCAACAGAACGTACTAGCGTGACTTCAAACACTTTGTTACAGCAAATGTTCAAAATGTCCTCCGTTAGCGAGGATACATGCATCCACCCTCCGTCGCATGGAATCCCTGATGCGCTGATGCAGCCCTGGAGAATGGCGTATTGTATCACAGCCGTCCACAATACGAGCACAATGAGTCTCTACATTTGGTACAGGGGTTGCGTAGACAAGAGCTTTCAAATGCCCCCATAAATGTAATACAAGAGGGCTGAGGTCAGGAGAGCGTGGAGGCCATGGAATTGGTCCACCTCTAACAATCCATCGGTCATCGAATCTGTTGTTGAGAAGCGTACGAACACTTCGACTGAAATGTGCAGGAGCTCCATCGTGCATGAAGCACATGTTGTGTCGTACTTGTATAGGCACATGTTCTAGCAGCACAGGTAGAGTATCCCGTATGAAATCATGATAACGTGTTCTATTGAGCGTAGGTGGCAGAACATGGAGCCCAATCAAGACATCACCAACAATGCCTGCCCAAACGTTCACAGAAAATCTGTGTTGATAACGTGATTGCACAATTGCGTGCGGAATCTCGTCAGCCACACATGTTGATTGTGAAGATTTACAATTTGATCACGTTGGAATGAAGCCTCATCCGTAAAGAGAACATTTGAGGATTGACACATTGTTGGATGAACCATTCGCAGAAGTGTACCCGTGGAGGCCAATCAGCTGCTGGTAGTGCCTGCACACGCTGTACATGCTACGGAAACAACTGGTTCTCCTATAGCACTCTCCATACAGTGACGTGGTCAACGATACCTTGTACAGCAGCAACATCTCTGACGCTGACGTTAGGGTTATCGTCAACTGCACGAAGAGTTGCCTCGTCCATTGCAGGTGTCCTCGTCGTTCTAGGTGTGGTGTCACCACCAGACACCACACTTGCTAGGTGGTAGCCTTTAAATCGGCCGTGGCCCGTTAGTATACGTCGGACCCGTGTGTCGCCACTATCAGTGATTGCAGACCGAGCGCCGCCACACGGCAGGTCTAGAGAGACTTCCTAGCACTCGCCCCAGTTGTACAGCCGACTTTGCTAGCGATGGTTCACTGCCTACTTACGTTCTCATTTGCCGAGAAGATAGTTTAGCAGCTACGTCATTTGCTACGACCTAGCAAGGCGCCATTATCAGTTACTATTGATATTGTGAACTACGTACCGTCAAGAGCGACGTTCATCATTTATGGATTAAAGTTAAGTATTCCACCAGCTACGTCCGTTTTTCTAAAGTCTAATTTCCTTGTCCTGTTCCAGATCTCACGCCAGCCTGCGTGAGCTAAAACACGTACATATCGACCTCCTCTAGTAACACGGTGTTGGCTCTCCTGCCAACCACAACATTGGCGACGAGGCAAAACCGCGTTCTTATCGATATTGCCCTGATTTCCTTGTGTAATGGCTTCGCCACAATCTCCAGATGTACTGTCCGAATTTTATCGCTTACCGAATCAGCAGACGCAGGCCTTACTGGATGCCCTTGGACAGCTCGTCCAGGGTCAACGTGTGACGCAAAACGATGCGGCAGCAGCCGCTTCACCGCTAACGCAGCCACAACACGCTGTTGCACCCACTTTTCGACCTTTTGATGCTGCACTGGAAAGCTGGACGGAGTGGTCACGCCAATTTGGATTCCATCTCGCCGCCTACAGAATTCAAGGTAACGAGCGGCAGCCATTTTTGTTGTCTTCGGTCGGCGTACAAATGTACCGTTTGATAGTCAAATTATTTCCCCGACGCGACGTAGCAACTCTGTCCTACGAAGAAATTTTGTCTGCATTAGATGCATATTTCAAAGACTCAGTCAATGTAGTTGCCAAACGGTATACCTTCTTTCGTACAAAACGTACGGCAGGACAGACTAATCGGGAGTGGGTTGCAACCTTGCAAGGCCTTACTAGGGATTGTGCTTTTGAGTGTCAATGTGGACTCCCTTATTCAGATACTATGGTACGTGATGCAATTACACAGAACGTTTCTGATGTTCGTATAAGGGACCAGGTTTTGAAACTAGTAAATCCCTCCCTTCAACAAGTGATGGACATATTGGATCGGCAGGACACACTTGACTTTGCTCAGGAATCATTTGAAACTTCGCCAGTAGTGTGTCAGATTAACCGGCCCGCCGGGCGAGCTGCACGGAGCAGTAAACAGTCCTCGCGCCCGGCCGCGCCGCTGCCGCCAGGCTCTCAGCCACGTGTGCCGCGCAGGCATGCAAATGCAGTGATCAAAACATGCCCGCGGTGTGCTACTGAACATTCGCGTGAGAATTGCCCGTCACGCCAAGCTATTTGCTTTTATTGTAATAAAAAAGGACATGTTCAGAGTGTTTGCCATAAAAAGCTCAGATCGGAAGCTCAAAACCGTTCCAGGCCCTTTGCTTCGCGCCGGAATAGGAATCGAACTAACGTTACTTAGGCTCGCAAAACTTCGCCCATGGAAATTCATGTAGTTCATTCCACTCCGCGCAGTGCCACTCTCTCTAACAGTGACTGTGTTCGTCCCAAAAATAGTGTGCGTCGACATCGCCGGAACTCCCGTCAAGTCGCAAGTGATTATGTACCAGTGTCAGTTCACGTTGCACGAGACAGCCGCTCTTGTCGTCAGCAGGACAATAAACTTTTTGTAGACTTGGACATTAACGGCAAAGTGATACCATTCCAGCTCGATACCGGAGCTGCAGTTTCACTGATCAATCAAGACACTTACAAATTGCTGGGCACACCTCCGTTGCGTGCCTCAAATGTTGAGTTAACTAGGTATTCCGGTTAAGAGATCCCTGTGGTAGGACAGTGCAGCCTTCTTGCAACATACAAATTACAAACGAAACTTGTGCCATTTTACGTCCTTAATTCTTCTTCTGCAGTGAACTTGTTTGGTTTCGATTTATTTCAGTTGTTTAACGTGTCTATAGTAAATCAGGTCCTATCAGTGAACCAGACGGAGGCTTCAGACAGTGTTTCTCGTCTATGTGAAGAATTTGCAGACATTTTTGCACCGGGCCTCGGTTGCGATAAGAACTATAAAGCACATTTGGAATTGAAAGTAAAAGCGCAACCGAATTTTTTCAGAGCGCGCAATGTTCCCCACGCATTGCGTGATGAGGTCGCAAAAACATTACACGATTTGGAATCACAAGGTGTAATTGAACGCGTGCAGGCTTGTCTCTGGGCATCACCCTTAGTCATTTTGCCAAAACCTTCCGGAAAATTGAGACTTTGTGTGGACTTCAAGGCAACAGTGAATCCACAACTAGTGATTGCAACTTTTCCTTTACCCCGCCCGGAAGATCTTTTTGACAAACTGCGCCCGGGTAAATATTTTTCGAAGTTGGACCTCGCAGATGCGTACTTGCAAATACCGGTGGACACAGAATCCCAGCGCGTTTTGGTGGTTAACACGCATCTTGGTTTGTATCGATTCAAACGACTGTCATTCGGGTGTGCATCCGCCCCTGCATTGTTTCAGCAATATCTACAAACTGTTTGTGCGTCGGTCCCTACTGCAGCAAATTATCTGGACGATATTGTGATGCCCAGAAAGACGGAAGAAGAACATTTGGCCAATTTCAGGTCTTGCGACAAAATGGTCTTCGCTTGCGGAAGGACAAATGTGTGTTTTTTGCTCGTGAATTGCCATACTTGGGACATGTACTCAATGCCCAAGGCATACATCCCAGTCCAACGCACCTCCGTGCCATACAAGACTTGCCGTCGCCGCAGAATTTGAAGCAGCTACAGAGTGCGCTGGGAAAAATAAATTACTACCATCGCTATGTGCCACAGGCCTCTTCCATTTCATCTCCGCTTCATCGCTTACGCCGTAAGGGTGTTACGGTCGTCTGGACGACGGAATGCGACCGCGCCTTTCGCCGGTTGAAACCGGCGTTGCTCAAGTCACAGATGTTGAAGTTGAAAGAGTTGCATTCTCCAGAGGACGCGTTATTGCTCTTTTTGTCCTCGTATCGCTCTCAGCCCCGAGATGGTCGTTCGCGAGCTGAGTTGCTCCACGGTCGTCATCATCGAACCTTGATGTCTTTGCTACATCCGCCGCATCAGGTTCCTGTGCAGCGGCAGATACCTGCTTTTGCTCCAGGCGACGTTGCCTACTATCGCCACTATCGAGGTTCACGGCGTTGGCTCGAAGGGCGCATTCTTCGCTGCCTCGGCAGCGCTATGTATCTGGTTTTGGGGGCCTCTGGTGAGGTGCGTCGGCATCTCAATCAGCTGCGCCTTTGTCGTCGCACGGGATCTGCCGCTCGCCGTCTGCTTTCAGCGACGGTGCCGTCCGGTCAGCGCCCTGGGGACCCATCTACTGGCTCGCCTCAGCCCCAGGTGCTACCGACGCTGCCTTCCATTTTGCCCCATGGCGACGCGCCGCCGCCTGTTCTCCCGCCGACGACGCCCGCAGTGGACGCGCCGCTGCAACGGCTGTGCGCCTCCCTGGGTCACGCGCCGCCGATCGCTTCCCGTGACCAGTTGTCCTACGACATGGAACTCTTGCCCGCTCCAGACCGTATGTCGTCTTCGCCCGTCGGGTGCCCCAGCCCGATGGAGGTCGACCCTTCGGCCCCTCCTGTCTCTCTACGGGCGCTTATACCGCATGTTGGCGTGCACCCTGGAGCAGGTTTTCAGGCGTTTCCTAGCTCCCCGCGGTCCGAATGGCAGGGTGCGGGGGCACAGCCTCACCTGTTGTTAGGCTCCCCACCTCGTCGCATACGTCAACATGAGGTCCTCCCCACGGCGGGCGGAAGACTTATGCCACAACCGTACGCCGATTTGCGGGGGAGGAATGTGGTGTCACCGCCAGACACCACACTTGCTAGGTGGTAGCCTTTAAATCGGCCGCGGTCCGTTAGTATACGTCGGACCCGTGTGTCGCCACTATCAGTGATTGCAGACCGAGCGCCGCCACACGGCAGGTCTAGAGAGACTTCCTAGCACTCGCCCCAGTTGTACAGCTGACTTTGCTAGCGATGGTTCACTGCCTACTTACGTTATTATTTGCCGAGAAGATAGTTTAGCACAGCCTTCAGCTATGTCATTTGCTACGACCTAGCAAGGCGCCATTATCAGTTACTATTGATACTGTGAACTATGTACCATCAAGAGCGACGTTCATCATCAATGGATTAAAGTTAAATATTCCACCAGCTACGTCCGTTTTTCTGAAGTCTAATTTCCTTGTCCTGTTCCAGACCTCACGCCAGCCTGCGTGAGCTGAAACGCGTGCACTTCGGCCTCCTTTGGCGACCCTGTGTTGGCTCTCCTGCCAACCACAACACTAGGTCTTCCCCAGTCGCGAGTCTAGGCTGGAATGTTTGGTGCTCCCTAAGACGCCGATCAATTTCTTCGAACGTCTTCCTGTCGGGACACCTTCGTTCTGGCAATATGTCTCGATACAAACGTACCGCGCTACTGCTATTGACCCGTGCCTCTCCATACATCAAATGGGCATCTGCCAACTCCGCATTTGTAAACATTGCACTGACTGCAAAACCACGTTCGTGATGAACACTAACCTGTTGATGCTACGTACTGATGCGCTTGATGCTAGTACTGTAGAGCAATGAGTCGCATGCCCACACAAGCACCGAAGTCAACATTACCTTCCTTCAATTGGGCCAACTGGCGGTGAATCGAGGAAGTACAGTACATACTGACGAAACTAAAATGAGCTCTAACATGGAAATTAAGCGTTTCAGGACACATGTGCACCTAACATCTTTTGTTTATTTGTGTGTGAAGAATGTTTCCTGAAAGTTTGGCCGTACCTTTTTGTAACACCCTGTAGATGCGAGGGTGTGCAGAAAAGTAATGCCTCATAATTTTTAATAAGACAAAAGTTACTAATGTTCTACATCTTTATTCTTCATGTGTACAAATTTGCAGCCCTCTGCCGCTAGAGGACTCCGAACTGCAGCATATAACATGGCGGTTTGTAACGTAACTACTTCGGTGCGTGAGAAACAGCGTGCTGTAACAGAGTTTCGAATTCAAAGAGCTCATCGACACATGGATCACCCTCTCCTTCAGCATCATAATGACAGAGCACCCAAGAGCGTTGCGACATCTGCATCAACCCGACGCCTTGGGTTCACTGTCGTCGATCGTCCTCCATACAGTCCCGTCTTGGCCGCATCCGATTTTCATCTGTTTACAAAACTTAAAGAAAACCTTCGAGGCCTTCACTTCGATAGTGATCAAACGATGCAAGCAGAGGTAAGGTTGTGGCTCCGTCCTAAAAATTAAACATTCTACAGTGCCGGCATCAACAAACTGGTCCCTCCTTGGAAGAAATGTGTTATCCGCCAGCTTGACTGTGTTGAGGTATAAATATGTAGACACGAAGAATAAAGATGAAGACTGTAAACAAGATTTTTTGTATTTAAATAGCTTTAGGAATTTCAGATATAAATTCCGGCCGGTCGGGGTGGCCGAGCGGTTCTAGGCGCTACAGTCTGGAACCGCGCGACTGCTACGGTCAAAGGTTCGAATCCTACCTCGAGCATGGATGTGTTTGATGTCCTTAGGTTACTTAGGTTTAAGTAGTTCTAAGTTCTAGGGGACTGATGACCTTAGAAGTTAAGTCCTAAATGCTCAGAGCCATTTGAACCATTTTATAAAATTCGTAGGTATTATTTTCCAACGCGCACACGTACACATATCCGGGTACATGCATACTGGGCACACTACAGGCAGGGAACTTAGCATTTTCGCTAATATAAGGGTTTCTTCCGGTTCCAATCGCGTGTGGAGTGTCGGAAGAATGAGTGTTTAAATGACTCTGTGGGCGGTGTACTGTTATTAGCTAAAACTTCTCTTCGCGATCCCCATGAAAGCCCTACTGCTGCAGTATATCCTAGATTCTTCGCTTACTATTGGTTTTTGAAAGGCTGTAAGCAGACTTGGGCAGGATAATTGGTGTCCGCCAATTCAGGTTTTTCAGCATTTCAGTGACGCTCTTCCGTGAGTAAAACAACCTATTAGCATTCCTACTTCTCTTTCTTGTAGACGTCCAGTATCCCCTGTTGGTGCTTAAATCATTCAAATGGCTCTGAGCACTATGTGACTTAACATCTGACGTCATCAATCCCCTAGAACTTAGAACTACTTAAACCTAACTAACCATGTCCGAGGCAGGAATCGAACCTGCGACCGTAGCAGTCGCGCGGTTCCGGACTGAAGCGCCTAGAACCGCTTGGCCACCGCAGCCGGCTCTGTTAGTGCTTTATGGTTTGGATCTAATATAGGAAGCACAAGAGATTCGTAAGTTTTCTCTTTTGTGTACTGACTAAATATCCGAGTATACTGCCAGTGAAACTAAGTCTTCCGCCTGCATTGCCAACGACTGGAGCTATTTGGTCATTTCATTTCACGAATGGGACGGAAATCGGTAGATGTGATGTACATGTATAGACAAACAAATTATTACAGTTTTAGAAAGATTGGCTGATTTATTGAGGAGAAAGAGATTCACAAACTGGGCAAATATATAACGTGTTGGTCCGTCTCAGGTCCATATGCAAGCAATTATTCGTCTTGGCATTGCTGAAATGTAAGCCGAGGATTGCTAGCCATGAAGGGCAACAAAACGGGGCGCAGAATGTCGTAGATGTACCCCTGTGCTGAAAGGGTGCCGCAGATGACAACCAAAGGGATCCTGCTGTAGAAAGAAATGGAACCTCAGGCTATCACTCCTGTTTGTCGGGATGTATGGATCACGTTAGTCAGGTTGGTAACGTATCACTGTTTGGGGCGTCTGCCGAAAGGTCTTCGGCCTGGAATCTCATTGACGAGAGTAGAGCTCGACCGCTACGGTCGCAGGTTCGAATCCTGTCTCGGGCATGGAGGTGTGTGATGTCCTTAGGTTAACTAGGTTTAAGTAGTTCTAAGTTCTGGGAGACTGATGACCTCAGATGTTAAGTCCCATGTGCTCAGAGCCTTTTGAACGAGAGTAGAATTGTCTGTACTGAGGTTCGATGACCACCAAAAACGTGTCTGGGGACGCCAAGGAGAGTGGTGGGATTCCAACCTGACTGTCGCCCGCCATAAATCCTGACAGCCAGGAGCGATGGTCTGAAGAGCCATTTTATTTCAAAACAGGAGCCCTTTGCTTATTGTCTGGGGCACTCCTACAGCACAGCTTAACGTCGACCACATTCAACGCCCCGTTTTGTTACCCTTCATGGCAAGCCACGATGGGCTTACTGTTGTGGTTGGCAGGAGAGCCAACCGTGTTTTTCTAAAGAAGGTCGAAATGCACGCGTCTAAGCTCACGCAGGCTGGCGTGAGGTCTGGAACATGACAAGGGAATTAGAATTGAGAAAAACGGACGTAGCTGGTGGAATACTTAATTTTAATCCATTAATGAAGAACGTCGCTCTTTATGGTACATGATTCACAATATCAGTAGTACGGATACTGGCGCCTTGCTAGGCCGTAGCAAATAACGTAGCTGAAGGCTATGCTAACTATCGTCTCGGCAACTGAGAGCGTAGAAGTCAGTGAACCATCGCTAGCAAAGTCGGCTGTACAACTGGGGCGAGTGCTAGGAAGTCTCTCTAGACCTGCCGTGTGGCGGCTCTCGGTCTGCAATCACTGATAGTGGCGACACGCGGGTCCGACGTATACTACCGGGCCGCGGCCGATTTAAAGGCTACCACCTAGCAAGTGTGGTGTCTGGCGGTGACACCACACTTACATTTCTGCAAGATAATGTCCAGTCTCACACGGCTAGAGATTCTACTGCTTGTCTCCGTACTTTCCAATCCCTGAACTGGCCAACAAGGTCGCCGGATCTCTCTACAGTTGAGAATTCTTGGAGCATTATGGGCAGAGCCTTGGAACTAGCTCGGGATTTTGAAGAACTAACACACCATTTGGATAAAATTTGACACGATAACCCTCAGGAGGACATCCTACAACTCTGTTATCAGTGCCGAGCTAAATAACTGCTTGCATAAGGGCCAGAGGTGGATCAACGCGTTGTTGAGTAGCTCAGTTCCTGAAGCTCTTTCTCTTGAATAAATCATCCATTTTTTCTAAAATTGATATCATTTTCTTGTCTGTACGTGTACATCACATCTACTTATTTCCGTCCCATTCCGATGATTTGTTAGTGGTGATTGACTCATTTGTATTGTAGTTATAGGAACTTTCCTGTGTGTTGTGAACATTTGTACGTTCCTACCACTTTAAAATTTTATCAACATCTTCTTGGATACCTGTACAACATTTTTCAGATAAAACGTCGTTATAAATAACTTCGTCGTCTGCAGAAATTCTGAGGTTATTACTCGTATTATTGTTGTGTGCCAGGTCATTAATATATATACAACACGAACAGTAAGTACACTTCCGAAGGCACGCCCACAGTTTATTCTACTTCTGTAGATGACATATCAACAAATCCTCAATCCACTCACAAATTTTGTTTGATATAGTATGTAATTTTTCTTTTGTTGATAAATATTGGTGTGGTACTGAACAAGATGCAATTAGGAAGTCTAGAAGTACTACATTCAGCTGATTACCTTGACCCTTGACTTCTAAGAAGTTGGGAAAGTGTGAGAGAGGCAGTGGTGGGAGTAGAGTTGTGAGTCCAGCGTGGATAGCTCAGCGGCTAGGAAAACTGCTCGTTAAAGGCAACGTTTCCGATTAGGGACCAGCAAGCAATTTGCTTCTGGCAGGAAATATCGTAGAGCTTTTAGACAACAAACAGCAGACGAAGAGAAAGTTCAAATGTGTGTGAAATCTTATGGGACTTAACTGTTAAGGTCATCAGTCCCTAAGCTTACACACTACTTAACCTAAATTATACTAAGGACAAACACACACACTCATGCCCGAGGGAGGGCTCGAATCTCCGCCGGGACCAGCCGCACAGTCCATGACTGCAGCGCCTGAGACAGTTCGACTAATGGTTCAAATGGCTCTGAGCACTATGGGACTCAACTGCTGAGGTCATAAGTCCCCCAGAACTTAGAACTACTTAAATCTAACTAACCTAAGGACAACACACACATCCATGCCCGAGGCAGGATTCGAACCTGCGACCGTAGCGATCGCGCGGTTCCAGACTGTAGCGTCAGAACCGCTCGGCCACCAGCGGCCGGCAGCTCGGCTAATCCCTCGTGGCGAAAGTCATTGTAGATTATGACTATAGAAGGTATGATAATTTGGGGATTGATACGTAAGTTCCTTTCGTATGTGACACAAAAATGATTTTAATTATGTGTAATTACACGAATCAGCTTTACGATTTTAAAGCATTTTCATTTCAAAATGTCATTTAGTGATAGTGCCTAATAGTACTCTTTCGAATGATCAAATTCTTGCAAAACACGTCATAACAAATCTGCACGAAAATAAATGCTGAAGTCACTTGATATCCAGGTTGAGCGAGAAATACTGTTTTTGTTCACATGGTTTCTTTTCATTGCGAAAAGTATGCGACACACAGAAGCCTTCTCTCCGTGTTCACTTGCTCCGGTGTGAAGAGCCGTAGCGTGCCAAGAAGCGGTCACACTGTCAACATGAATCACCGCCGTAAATCACCGCGTACTTGGTTCTATTTGAGAACAGCAACTCGTATTTATATGTCGCGACGAGTCCAGCACCTATCGCCTTTGCAGACGGCGGCACTAGCAATGTCCCAGCAGCAGGGCGAGACATTTCTGCTCAATTTTAGTTCCGTGTTGAAATCGTGTACATGTTTCAAACATAAGGCATTGCTGGAAACAGCCTCTACATAGTTGTTTTACTGAACCGAAACTAGTTTTAGAAACTGATTGACGTTCCCATCATAGGTCGATTGCAACACATTGTCCTAGATGGAAGCAGAAAGAAAAAAGTCGCTTTCAAGAACATGGTTATGTTTTTTGACTAAAATACTTAAAAAAATTGATCCATAGCAGCAAACATGCGGTACACAGATAACAAAAGGCACTATCAGTATACTTCACACCACAGTAAAAAGTAGCAACTTCTATTTGCTATAAGCACTGGAATTTTATTGGCACAAATTTGAACGCCAGCAAATGTTCTGCATGACAAAACTGAATTCTACAGCTACGATCTGTCTACTAACTTTGCTGATCGATCTTCGTCGAAGCTCTTTCGGCCCTTTTTGTCGTATAGACTGTTGCGGCCAGCATCACAGAAAGCCGTCGTAAGTTTCATCCTTCTTTAAAATGACAATACCGGCGCACGTCTACGCTTGCACATTTTCTGACGCACATCTACTATATTTTTAACCGTTTTGAATAAAGAGTGAAATTGCTAATTAATATATTTATGCATCTATAGTCTGAAATTAACAAGAATGTATATATCCTAATATGTAACATCTTAGTACCGTTGGGAAGGTTTTATCAGCGAATGTTACAAGTAGTTTTATAATGAGTTTTTTTACTCAAAACTTTATCATTGGTTTGTTGACATATACTACTTATATCGTGTAGCATCCGTAAGATAAGTGTCGTGATTTAGAATTATTTCCTGTTTTCCTATTCTCTGTGTTTCTCAACCTATATATGGTAAGAAATACCTCTATAGACAATAAATAAGTAATTTTTCTCGTAATTTTCAATATGTATAGTTCTTGTTAATACCAGATGCAACAAACCACATAAATAGACAAGTGTGGGCACTGCGAGAGCCAAAGAACTGGAGGATATGTTGATAAGGACTGAAATACCAAGATGCATGGTTTAAAATAAAATAAAATTATTGTTCATCAGTCAAGGCGGGATATATTAACATGTGTCCTATAAAACTAATATCTAAGGTGCACAGGGAACTTGAGACTATTATTATTATTATTATTCATGAAATACACTATGTTAATGAGTGAACAGTCAATATAAGGGAAAAAAGACAGGCGGCCTATGGAGAAGAGTGATTGAAGTATTATACATTTTTCTTCACTTTAGACCCACTCGCGTATAATGTGATTTGTGTCCAAAATGAAAATAAGTGTAGAGTAAACATTAATTGGAATCTTATATTTTTATTTATATACTACTAAAATAATTGAACTAGTATCTAGTTGGATCAAGGCAAGATATTAACCTCGTGCAAAGACTGCCAACTCTCTACAAATGCCTCCTATATCTGCTTAAGAATAACACATCCTCCTGACTGCCACAAAACACTCTGTGCTCGCTCCTTCCACGAGTCTACCACTAACGTCATACGAGTTACGGCCATCAATCACCTGCGGAAAAAGTCACCTACCAGTTCCTTACTTGCGACAGATGTTGAAATCTAATTTCTTCTTGACACCTCTTTGAATGGGAGCCGAACTTTGTTCTTCACTCTTATGCTACCCCAGAAACCGCTTCACAGTTTGGAAAACCATTAGTTGGTCGCCATTTTGTGCGTATTAAAGTTTAAAGTGATGCTGATACATCTAGTAAGTGGCAAACTCGGTGTCCAGTAGTAATCTGGTGTCTACGATTGCCGTCGTCCGCTACGCTGGACCGTCATAGATTCGGCTACCGATATAGCGACCGAGTTCATGTTCCAAGATCGCGTAATACGTTCTTCTCTCTAAGAGTTCCTTACCCTCCCCTTCCACAGATGGAGAATGGGAAGAATTATGAGTCACATTAGCCTAATGTTGTCTTATATTTCCCCAAGATAACGGCATGTAGACGACTAGAGTAAAATGACACATTGGACCGAATCTTCAAATTTTATAAGCAGATGTCCGCGGGGTAGTGCAGGTGATATTTCTAAGCAATGAGGAGGCAAAAGCCTTGTGACCATTCACGCTGCTCTTTTTTGTACACTGATCAAAGAATAGGGGCCTCACAACCTCATCACCAACAGTCGTCTTGTATAGGTTGAATTGTCTTTGATGGTTTTGCGACTCAGGTGTCATCCAATGACCAGGCCAGGTTCAAAGTCACTAAGTTCTCCTATCAGACCCATTTTACTGTTACAACTTCTCTGTTGACTACACAGTACTCTCCGCCTTCCTTCATCATGGCGGATCTGCCTTTCGTGACATCTAGCGGTTTATTCAGCATTACATTGTGGTGTCCAGATTCTTTTGATCACACAGTGTGCTATATATCTACTCTAACAAGGTGATCATATAGCATTCGAATTTTAGTAATTTTTTTTATATATATGGTACGTGAAGTCCAGAACACAAAAATACCACACTCAAAGTAGTTGCTGTAAGTCGCAAAGATTCTCGAGAAAATCTACGTTGAATTTTTTGACTACGTTTAACATGCTAAAAAGAAGGTTGACACCTTTCGACAATCAGTGTGGCTCTATGGTAGCTTACTCGCTCACTGTATGGGGGACCTGGGTTCTCATCGTGGCAGAAACAAATTTTTAAAGAATGTTGCATGTTCTATGAACATTCACTTGAAGTGTAAAATTCAAAAAGATAGGAAAAAATTTAGGTTGTAATTTTTAAATTATGCAGTTTTGATTAACAATCTGTTATACAGGATCGGTAGTTAAAAATTTTTGTTTGTACTGAAGCTGGATTTTTGTGTGCAATGTATAACTAGAAATAAGAGGACGTGCACTTTCATAAAAATAGCTGTTACGTGTGGTAACTAGCGTGTATTTGACAAATTTTGTATTTAAATAACGTTGGTATTCGCGTTGAATGGAAAAAACGGAAAGATAATGACAGAAATCGATTTTGAATCTTCGAAAGGGAATATCTTGCACAGAACAGATTTTTAACTTAAAATCAATAACTCGCTACAGAAAGTGAACCAGCAAACCTATGACGGTATCATTTATAGATGTCAAGAAAGCATTTGATTCGATAGACAGGGAAACATTAGAGAAAATCATTAGGGAATTTGATGTTAAAGCAAAATTAACAAACATAATACGTGAAACTCTAACAAATGCGATATCTGAATTCGAATTTGTGGAAGAAGTATCTCAGCCATTTGAAATAAAAACTAGTGTTCGACAAGGGGATGATTTATTAACTTTATTGTTTAACTACGTTATAGGCAAAAATGGTAAGGATCTGGAATTTGAAGCTAAAAAATCACAATCTGGGAAATAAACAAATGGAATTAAGGCAAAGTGCCTGGCTTTGCAGACGATTTTGCTATACTTTCAGAAAATCTATTAGATGCAGTTACTCAAATAAACTTTCTGGAAGAAACAGCAAATAGAACCGGTCTCAAAATTTCAGCTGAAAAATCAAAATTCATTAAAAATTTACTAAAATCCATAGAAACACAAATAAGTAAAACAGAGTGAGTAAGTAAATTTAAGTATCTTGGAGCAAATATACAACAGAATGGGCTAAAAAATTTGTTGTAGGTTGAAGAGTTAACAAAATGGAATGAGCATGACGACATTTACAACAAGAAATGCGTATCCAGAAAAACAAAACTAAAACACCGTACCACAGTGCTACGGTCAGAATGTTTATATGGATGTGAATGGCTAATGAAGAAATCTGTGCTGGACAAAATAGAGGTACTTTAAATACGGATTATTAGAAAAATAATGGGTACAATACAAACTACAGATGGTTGGGAAATGAGAAGTAGTGAGTAGATCTACAAAAATGTAGAGAACATACCAGAAGTAATGACTAAGAAAAAAATTAATCTTTTTTGAACATCCATACCAAATGACTGAGAACAAGTTAACGAAACAAATATTCCTTTATTTATAGAGGAGTAGCATGGATTACAGAAATAAGGAAAGAACTGGAAAGAAACAACATCAAAGAATCAGGAATAATAGACAAAAGCCTTTTAAGAACAAAATACTAAATTTAGAAAGTTTTCAGTGTAGAAGTAATAAGAAATCGGGAACAATTTCGACAGTAGGGAGGAAAGGGCAAAATGGTGAGAAAATGAGGCAGTACTTGAAAAATAGAAAAAAGAAGAAGAACTGAAAGTATTAGGTCATCTCAGTTGGTTAATTCGCAAATAAAGACAGAAGACCGAAACGAGACTTGATATAGTGAGTTCCAGTCTCGTACGCCTTATACATTCTGCACTTCACTGGAATGCTCCTAGAATGTGCACTTTTGTTTAAAATTTGATTGCACCTGGAATCGAACCCACGTCCCCCTGCAGTGAGTATGCACTCTACTACAGACCCAAACTGATTGTCGAAAGTTATCTACATTATTTTAGCATATTAAACGTGGTCGGGGAATTTCAAAGCCAATTTTCTTGAGAATTTTTGAGAGTTTCGTCGAACTGCTTTGGGAGATGTGTATATGAGTTCTGATCTTCACGTATCAGAAATATAAAAAATTACAAAACCCGTTGCCGTGTGGTCCCCTACTTAGTACAGCCTGATGCAGTGTGAGCTGTATTCCAGTGTGAACGATCATGTTTGAAAATTTTTGTGGGTACATTACGTGATCCCACCTCTCGGCGTATGGGTATACATCCAGCATTGACGAATATGATCATTTTGATGGTCCAGGTGTTACTGTGTGGGGAGACCTAATCTTTGGACAGGTACACTCACCAGTCAACGTTATTGTGACAGTGTCCTCTTCCCCCATGTGCATCATTCCAGGCCAAATTAAGCTCTAACTCCACTTTTATGGACGACTGTGCGAGACCGCATCGAAGAGCGCAGGTGGGGGAGCTCTCGGATCGAGAGAATATTCGGCGAATGGACTGACCTGCCCCCGACTTCAGTCCCATCGAGCACAGGTTGGATGCGTTGGAGAGACGTATTGCAGCACGTCCAAAATGCACCAACGACCAACCACCAGTTGTTAACCGCGTTGGTTGATGAATGGAACGCCCATCCAAGAAAACCCTTACCAACCTTGTGGCCAGCATACAGAGTTCATTGCCGTCTTTGGTGATGGTTCAAATGGTTCAAATGGCTCTAAGCACTATGGGACTTAACATCTGAGGTTAACAGTCCCATAGACTTATAACTACTTAAACCTAACTAACCTAAGGATATCACACACATCCATGCCCGAGGCAGGATTCGAACCTGTGACCGTAGCAACAGCGTGGTTCGGGACTGAAGCGGTTAGAACCTCTCCGCCAGTCCTTGGTGATCACAAACCTATTAATATCCAGCCTTTTGTAAGGGGACCATCATGATTCGAGTTGACTTCATTATAATTACTGTCTTCGAGCAAAAGTGTCGCTCCTCTTCGTCTCATCGGCTATTGCTTTCCGTTACCTCTTTACTACATTGTAGGAGTTCTTTCTATGTATGGTCCAAATTTCATCGTGCTATGTTACTTTGCAGTGACACATAATGCGAAAGTTAGTTCATCCTTAAGTTTTGCACAGCAGTGTATATTATGGCCTCTCATTGTAAGGTGATTTGGAATTTTCCGAAATTTTTCCCGACTGTTGGCGCGAAGTTTGATGATCAAAAACTGGACGTCGTCGCTTCTCCGCAGCATTCGGGCTATATCTGTGCGACGAAAATTAGTTTCACAATGACAATTCGAACCATCTAGGTAACAGACTACGAGAATCATAACACTATTTAGGAATCCTTGCGAGGCATGAGCGTAGAAATCACATAACTGTACTGTATAAATTAAGCTCTAACTCCACATTCTTATAGGTGTTGCAATTTTCGGAAATAAAAGTATACAATTTCTTTATAAAGAGCAATACAACCATGCATTTGTCGAATGAAGGCGAAATTATTCCACTTTTTTCTTAATAAATATTACAGCCTGAGTGGACAAAATTTTCCGCCATTTAATAGAATCGATATGAGCAGTTGTCAGAAGCAGTGTAAGAGGGAACTATGCTATCAATAAAATAAATACAGATTACTACTCCTGGGACAAATTCTATGACGAAATTTCCTCAAAACTCTTTCGTTCGATCTATTTTTGCTAATTTTTTTTGTTAACGTAGTAATTTTATTGAACGTGAAGAGTAGGTACCTACACAATTTAAAACACCTTTCTGGCTTGGAAGCTGTTTACTACATCAAAAATCCTCTTTGTATGTCTTTTGTTGTTCATTGTATGAGTGTGTGCATAAAATGTTAATCGTTCTTTTTTTCTGATCATGTCCGTGAGTCTATGTGTGTTCCTACAAGTTTTTGATTGAGCTCTTCATCCATATACCATCTTTGTGTACTGCTCCAAATTTATTTCTGAGAATTTAACTATTTCTTCTTTTTTTTTTTCCTCTGTGACGCCAGATTCTCCAACTGTGATCGTTTCTGATGCATAGAGCGCATATGGTACTTCTACTGTATTGCAGTGCCCCACTTTGGCGTGTTTTGAATTTCTTTTATTGTAGTGCGTCCGTGTCAGTTTTTACGCTTTCTGAAGTTTTTCCGTTCGTTCAGTGTTGGATGCCTTGTTTGATCCCCTTATTTGTACGGTATATATATTCCCGTAGATACTTGTGTTTTTCCACTCTGATAACCTTCCCGTATTCTGTGTTCATGACTTGTGTGTTGTTGTTCTTTCTTTCCTTGTACTGTGGTTTCTCATATGATATCTGTCCGCTCCCAGTAGCTGAGTGGTCAGTGCGACAGAATATCAATCCTAACGGCTCGGGTTCGATTCCCGGCTGGATCGCAGATATTATCCACTTAGGGACTGGGTGTTGTGCTGCCTTAGTCATCATCATTTCATTCCCATCGACGCGCAAGTCGCCGAAGTGGCGTCAAATTGAAAGACTTCCACTCGGCGAACGGTCTACCCGTTGGGAGACACTAGGCACACGACATTTACATTTATATGATTACTATAGACCTATTTTGGCAGAGGCTTCATATATGTACTCCAGTGCATCTTGTGCCTCTTGTCTGTTATTTCTAAGTATTGCCCGGTCATCTGCAAATATCAGGCATTTTATAATCTTGTCTGCGCACGTTCTATGTAACTGAATTCCTTCTATTTTTCCCTCCCTTTGTCTGATAATTTTATCCAGTACCATACTGAACGTATATAAATACTGACATATTTAATAAAACATTTTGTGTGTGCGGGGGTGGGGGTGGTGGGGGTTGTTGGGGGTTGTTGGGGGGGGGGGGGGCAGGATCTCCCCCAACGCCCTTTTGAAAATGGCATGCGTAAGAACCATCCAAAACTTCGCTTTAAGCGATTTAAGGAAACCGTGATAAACCTAAATCAATATACCCGGACGTGTATTTGGACCACAGGCCTCTAGATTGTTAGTCCAGTGTCTTCTAAGTGCGCCACCTCGTTCGGTCCATAGTCACACTCAGCATTAATGATTCAATACGCCGAGCGTTCAATGTTGAGAGAACGTTTGAAAACTTCCTCTAGAAGATAATTAACGTTCATCACAATGCGGAAGTGGCAGGGATTGAATGCTATCAAATATTAAAGCGAATGCGGTCAGAGCACTCAAACCGTGTTTTCCTAGAAGTAGTGTCGCACAGTGCCTGTCGGACTCCACGAGGTAGAGTGGATAGGCGCGGGGCGGGGAGGGGTGTAACCAGTCGTTAAACGACCAGCAAGAATGGCCAAGGGCGGTACACCTAATTGCAACAGCTCGGCAAGAGCCGACAGGAAAGCTTCGTAGTTTCACCACGCGAAACTCAGGTCCTTGAACTAAGCAGGAATCTCGATTAGCTAACAGCAAAATTAGCGAGTCTAGTGGAAGTTAAGCCCTGCCAAGAGAAGTTGGCTACATAGAGCGAGTCTATGGGGAGAGATAGAGAGCACAACTATGGAAGGTAACTCAAGCTGTGAGCCAGAGGGGACAACTAAGTTTCCGAAGTTTTAAAAACTCATCTATTTTCCCGGAGCCACCAAGAATGACAAACACATAGCATCTGCTGCCAATAGTCATCACCTAAATGCTGAATTCAGTTCCACAAACACCTTGATGACTTGGCCGCATGCCACTACTTCGAGTCGCTCACAACAATATTCCTGTTAGTATGTCTGATGGGGAAGTGACACATTTCCGTTTGAACGTCACAGAAATGTTAACATTAGTGGCACTGTAGTCAAGATCTTGCAAAATGCGATATTATTACACATTACCCGTAAAATAGACCCTGGCAAAGCATCGAGACTTCGATTTATACTTTTTAAAGCCCACATATTCCATAATGATTATTTACTACTCGTTGAAAAAGGGAATGAAAGCCAGTGGGGAAAGGATACATTGTATCAGATTTGTTGATGACATCGTAGCTGTTACAGACTCCGAAAAAGAAATAAAGAGAGTCCTGGAGACCCTATTAAATACTCTTAAACTATGGAAATTAAAAGTGATCAAACGGAAAACGTAAGTAATGGTAGTACGGAAAAACATAGAAGATTGACAAAACATGGATTGACGACTAAGATAAAAATTTAGCATCAAACACATGACTGTAGATGTCAAAAAAAATTGTGAAAAAAATTGTTGAGCGTAGTTCTTTACGGAAGTAAAAGGTGTACTCTGGAATAATTGGAAAGAAACTAACTCGAACGGCTGAAATGTGGATATAGCGGAAAATGACAAAACCTGTTGGACGGAAAGAAAAGCAATCATTCATGTCTTAAAGGAAGTCAATGAAGAGAGAAGATTATTAAAGGAAATGGAAAAGTGAAAAATTAACTTAACTGAACATATCATCAGACTCAATACTTCCGTCGGTCTAGGAAGAAATGGCATTGAGAAGATGTGGAACTGAAACGAACAGCTAGAGACGGAAAAGAGTGGTTGTATCGACAAAGCATTTGCATCTAAAATGTGCACATATAAAAGTAAACCAAAATGGCATACAATTTGTGTTACTCATTCGGTTATAGTTCAGATTCTCTTTAAGTGCCTTCAAAGCACGGCATACTCAGACGAAATCATGGCTCAATGACGAGAGTAAAATCTCGCTACATATATCTGTGCCAGGCGGAGGGGTACTCACAGGCACTCCGGCGGGCAGGAAGCGGTCGAGGCTGGCCACGGGGATGATGAAGCAGTCCCTGTTGAGGGTGGCCAGCGTCACCGGTTCGGCGGGCGCCTGCTGCTGCTGTTGCTGCTGCTGTTGTTGGTGTTGGTGTTGCTGCTGCTGCTGTTGCTGCGGCGAGACCGTGTTGCTGAAGCTCACCTGGAACGTCACCCAGTACTTCAGTCTTGTTGACCATTGCTCAGTCGAGATTCCATACATCATCTTCAATCTCCTACATGCAGTTAAGGAGGGTGGGACGTCAAACGGGCCGACTTGGAGCAGGAGAGTCACCACAGGACATTTTAATTTCTACTGTCTATACTTTTACAAATAAATACATAAAACTTTGTCAGAATGACCAGGAAGAATTCAGGATTCACAATCATAGCAGTGGAAGTTCAGAAACATAACAAAATATTTTTTTACACGTGAAATTTCATCATTTTTTCACTTACTATTGGCTGCATTTGTTGAGGCACACTTTTCTTCGTAAGAAAGAGAGATTCTTCGATGAATTTTGCACATCATACAAACCATACTTACAAGTGTAAGAAACTCTAGAATTCATTTAATTTATGAAAAAATGAATGATCTGTTACATTTTAAAGTTAATGTTTAGAAAAAAACTCAAATTTTATACTTAATTATCTCAATTTTTACCACAGTTTTTAATAGATATGGAAAATTCTAGAGTTTCATACACCTGTAAGTATGATTTGTATGCCGTGCAAAATTCATCAAAGAATATCTCTTACTTTTGAAGAAAAGTGCACCTATAGCAATAAATGCAGCCAATTGTAAGTGAAAAAAATGATGAAATTTCACGTGTAAAAAATTATTTTGTTACTTTTTTGAACTTCCACTGCTATAAGTCTGAATCCTGAATCTTCCTGGCTATGCTGGCAAAGTTTTATGGATTTATTTGAAAAGTATAGACAGTGCAAATTAAAATGTCCTGTGGTGCCTCTCCTGCTCCAAATCGGCCCTTTTGACGTCCTACCCCCTTAAGTACATTCTAATACTGTAGATTCAAACCTAAATAACATATTATCAATTTATGTGGTACCTAAACTATAATGTTTATCTTTTTTTTTGATTACTGAAAGTGCGTAAATTGTACAGCTCGAGAATGTTGACGAAACTTGTAATTTCTGTTTGAAAAACTTATTGAACAACACATATTTTGACGAGTTGTCAGTTTGGCATTGTCGTATGATCTCTCAGGTTTTCTCGACGTGAAAAATTAGTTGTGAGTTTCCATTTTCTGCTCAATATTTCGACTACCGAACCAGCCATCGTCTTCAGGTGCTTCGAGTGTTACTGTCATGTGTACACGCTGCCTGCACTCCAACCAGAGTGTGAGTTATTGTTGGTCTCACGCCCTTATCTACAGCCAAGTTCAATTCCCGACGTCCACTGAGCCCTTTGATGCCCTTTTGTTTTACAGAGCACGCACTGATATCAATTCAAACCCAAATTCCCACGGTGTTTTCCAGCTCTGACGGATGAGATGGTCGGCGAGATATGAATACATTGAGTGCCGGACCCCAAGCGTTATTTAAAGTGAAGTCTCCATCCCTGTTTATTAGGTTTTCTGACATCTTTATTTCGACAGACTCCCTAATTATGCTGTCCCGGAAATTTGGCGTTTGTAGCATGATAATGGTTTCATCATATTTCATCTCATGATTATATCGAGGAAGTGCTGCTTCGTTTGGTTGTTTTCACCGGGTGTGTCGCTGTTTCTTGCAGCTCTCCTTGACGGTTCTGACTGTATTGTATTGTATGTTAACTGGGGGCCTAGAAGCGATGGACAGGCTCCGTCGTCGCCGCAGTCGCAGTGGTCCACAACCCCACGACGGCTACCACAGTCCACTTCATCCCTCCGCCACTCCATACCGAACCACTCTTTCAGGATTATTATGTGGTTCAGCCTCGGTACCCGCCCCCACCCCACCCCAGGGAACGTCTCACACCAGACGAGTGTAACCCCTATGTGTGCGTGGTACAGTAATGGTGGTGTACGCGTACATGGAGAACCTGTTTGCGCAGCAATCGCGGATATAGTGTAGCTGAGGCGGAATAAGGGGAACCAGCTCACCGGACCTCGACACACTTGTGATTTCGCCAGGCGGATTCGTGCTGGGAACCAGGCGCTCCTTCCCACATCGGAAAGTGCGTTAGACCGTGCGGCTAAACGGGTGGGCTGACAGTTTTGATAGTCTGCCTAACCTAAGACATGCCGCATTCGCGTGCATTACACACCCGACTTTCTGGAACCT
Organism: Schistocerca gregaria; assembly: GCF_023897955.1. Classification (NCBI taxonomy): domain Eukaryota; kingdom Metazoa; phylum Arthropoda; class Insecta; order Orthoptera; family Acrididae; genus Schistocerca; species Schistocerca gregaria. The sequence goes on from NC_064931.1 coordinate 729,076,975, forward strand.
AGATTGTTTTCAACATCACAAAATATACTTTTTATCTTAGTTGAAGGGAGCGAAATACACTGGATAGCGTATTTCCGTAAAAGTCTATCGATCTTTCTGGATATTGGGCCAGCAAAAGGCAGACAAACTGTTTTCGACTTTTCTTCCTCGATATCGGCCTCAACCTCATTCTCAGGCGTTCTTATTTGACTGCATCCCCCCTTCAATTTGATGCTCTGACTACCCATTCCTTCGGAACACCAGTCGTAGTGTTGTAATTCTCTGGCGAGGCTCTCCTTATCTGAAAGTGTTCGGATTCTATGGACCAGAGTCTTTAGCACCGAATTTCTTTGTGATCGATGGTGATGGCTCCAGGTATGGGGACAGAGGTCAGTGTGCGTAGGTTTTCCGTGTACAGTGAGTTCCACAGAAAAACTGTACGCCATAATTTTAAATTTAACGTCCGCTGCGACATCTCTGGTAGCGGCCTGGAATTTGTGAACAATGAGCTTTTGCACAGGATATAGATAAACAGTGCGAGAATCGAATGTTTTGTTTTATCGGTTATAGTGCAAAATATCCGAAGCTTCACGAGGCAGTGTTCCTTATAAATCATCCAAAGGGACCAATGCTTTCATATGGAGCTGCTGCTAAAATTTGTTAGAAAGTTAAAGACATTCGTTGCGAAGTGGGTCAAACGATATTTAGAGTTTGGAAATGTAGATGATTTACGCCCGCATCTCGTGGTCGTGCGGTAGCGTTCTCGCTTCCCGGGTTCGATTCCCGGCGGCGTCAGAGATTTTCTCTTCCTCGTGATGGCTGGGTGTTGTGTGCTGTCCTTAGATTAGTTAGATTTAAGTAGTTCTAAGTTCTAGGGGACTGATGACCACAGATGTTAAGTCCCCTAGTACTCAGAGCCATTTGAACCATTTTTTGGATGATTTACCGGAGAGAGGACTAAGATGCCAAGCTATAATCTATAACAGTGGCTGGTCCAGGCGGAGATTCGAGTCCTCCCTCGGACATGTGTGTGTGTGTGTGTGTGTGTGTGTGTGTGTGTGTGTGTGTGTGTGTGTGTGTGTGTGTGTGTGTGTTTGTCCTTAGGATAGTTTAGGTTAAGTAGTGTGTAAGCTTAGGGACTGATGACCTCAGCAGTTAAGTCCCATAACATTTCACACACATTTGAACATTTGATAAGAGTGGCGACTGGATTAGCTAGTAGGTAATTGTGAAATTAGTAATAACATGTATTTGTATGTTAACATATATTTATAATAGCGTCTTTTATTTCATACAGATATCAACGTACACTTTCTTGAGGAACTGACTGTACGCTGTGACTCAGGGAACCATCCGGTCTTGTCTTAACCAACACATTGAGGAAAGGTATCTGACCTTCATTTTCAAGTTCAATCGTGAATTCTATATACGACAGATGGAATTTAAATGTTCCAGGAACTCTTGAAGCTTTTCCGCTCCATTTGGCCACACAAAAAATTAAAATATCGCCGACCATCACATCCATGAGAGTTGGAAAACGACGAAGGAATTTGCGTTTCACGGAGTATCAGTTACTGCTCTGTAAAACAGTAGAGCATCAAAGGACGCAGTGGACATCGGGAATCGAACACGGCTATAAATAGTGGCGTGAGACCAACAATAGCTCAAAGTCTGGTTGGAGTCCACGTAGCGAGGACTCATAATAGCAAAACTCGCAGCACTTGAAGAAGACAGAGGGGTCGGTCGTCGCAATATTGTACAGAAAATAGAAACAACTGATCGGTTGAACACCCGGAAGCTCACTATTAGGCACTGTCACAGTCTGAAACTTCTGACTGTTGCTGAGTGACAAAAATACGTTGCAACGCAGCAAAATGGAAGAGATTTACTTGCTTATGATATCTCTCCAAACATACACACTGTTTGAACACTTTACACTTTTTTTTTATAAGGTCTGTTCTGTAAAAATTTTGCAATTGATTTTAAAGTGACTTCCTGATAAGCTACAGATCTTAAACTTTAAACATACCGTCTATCAAGTAAGAGCGTGTTCGGCATTACACAGACGGTAAAAGATAGCGTTTCAGTTCTATCACAACCAAACAGGGGAACCTTTGTCCTTCATGCAATGTTCATAAAGCATTAGCTTACTTTTTTTAAAATTCTTGATTGATATACACAAGAAGAGACATGAGTACAGTTTACACGTCTCGTTTATAAAAGGTGTTTGATGCCGATTGCCTAACGTTGCTTTATCGACAGAAATGAAAACTGGATACTGTAACAAGGCAATGATCCGATGCGCTTCAGAAAGCTTTGCAGCTACTGGAAAAGGGAGGAAGGTGTTCGAGTCAAAGTCGCCTGACGCTAATACTACTGAAAATGTTTGGTCTTACATCAAAAAGATGTTGTAAGGAAAAATTATCTTCAGTTTGAAACAGCTGTCAACGCGAATTTGACACTTCTGGAGGTCCCTTCCACTTGAATATGCGGAAAACTTCGATTCAAGCAAGCCTCGGAGATGTCACGCGATTATCGACGCTCCGGGTGACTGGTCATATTATTAGCGGTAGTTGCATTTTTCTTTTGTTTACATATGACGTATGTACATGTTTTAGTTTGTTGTCACACATTTCTCCACTGATTAACCCGATCACGATCTTATTCAAGAGACTGTAGCTCAGAACTGGGTGACAATGCGATATTACCTCGCTTTCTTGTCTAATACGAACAATACGAGACTGAAATAGAAGGGAGAACCGATGCAGGTACTCAAAGTACCCTGCGCCACACACCGTCAGGTGGCTTGCGGAGTATGGATGTAGATGTAGAATGTGTGGCTCAGGATTCCTTGCGTACCACTGTTATTTTCCCATTTTCCTCTTCCAGTCGGGAATGCTTCGCAGTAAGAACGATTGCTGGTAAGCTTCCGTGTGAGTTCGATTACCTCTAACTTATACCTTCACGGTCCTCTTGCGAGATAGACGTAGGAAGAAGCCAACATATCTTTTGACTACTGAAGACAAACTGAAATAAACCTTAAATGTACCACATATCTTTGTTGTTGTCTCATCCATATGTTTGCAATTGATTGACAAATTTCACATACAAAAGACTAAAAAGCAGAAAGAAATTATTTAAATAAAAACTTGTTTATTTTACACGTTTTTTAAACGCAGTAAAAAGTAGAAAATGTTTCTCCTAACCCCATACAGATTCTTAACCATGTACAGATAGTCCTGAAAATTTGTGTTTGTGAACTTTAATAGTTATGACAATACTTCTAACATTTAAAACGAAAAACGTGGAGCACATGCAACAGATAATAGTAAGGAGTGTAGAAAGAAGCTGTCGTTGAAAAGAATCGTACAACAATTCATATCAGTTAGAGCACAGTAAAACTGTTGGTGACATAGGTGAACTATTTATGCACCAATTACCTGTTGATTGCGTCCCATGTTTTTCGTTTTATATTTTACAAATATTGTCATAACTATTAAAAATTCACAAGGACACATTTTCAGGACTATCTGTGTAGGAATAGGAATCAGTATGGGTCTAGGAAAACTTTTTTCTACTAGGTAGCCCGTCTAAAAAAAGTGTTCAATTAAATAGTTTTTTCATTTATATGATTCTCCTCCTGTTATCTTGCCTAATCCACATACAATATTTACGTGTAATGTCAAAATTCTTTTTCAGGAGGTTTTTATCTGATCCTTATTGGTTCGAGGCCAACTTACATTTCATTGGCGACCGCGATATATTGTACAGAAATATTTTACTTAAGAAAATATTCAAGTTTTAAGAACTGGTAAAAACACATGCACTCAAAACTTCGATCCCACTAATAAGCGCTTGATTCAGGATTGTTATATCACATTTTGCAGCCGTATTTTCTTCTATATAAATAAAATTTTCTTCTGTCAGTTTTTTTTAGTTTAGGAAATACTAATATCCAAAAATAATATTGCCACATGAAACACAAATTATTAAAATTGTAGAATGTTAGCCATCCAAAATTCCTTTATTACCATTTTGTAGCCTCAAGTTCTCTGTTGATAAAAAAATGAATATAATTGCTTGGCAAAACCTGTTACTTAATGAAATATGCAAAATATAAGATTCTGTTTCTAGAATAATCTCACCCGTGTTTCTTAGAAAATGCGGGAGAAATATGCTCATCCCAAAATCCTTTCATGAAAGTAGATCTCAATATAACAGCCAATAAAAGAATTCACAGTCAACAGTTAAACAAAATAACTGATAAGTAATGCGTACAACAATGCTTCTGACTTCTGTCGTTTATGTCATTATTACAAATAAAATTAATCTGTATTTTAACTTTTGATATTGTTTGTAGAAAATTTATAATGCGAGTCCTTAAATATGCATCATGAACAGTGTCTTAAGTAGTAGTTAGATAGTCAATCAGACATGTTGTGGAAGTCGTCTTTAAGCATACACTTTCGGACATTCACTGCAAGTCACCGCCATGCTAAAGTCTTGTTTAGTCAGTGTGAGTCCCCTCCAGCAGTTACGTACTCATAGAACAGTACTGGAGTATTGTTAATTGCCACTCATACAAGCAGATTAGACTCCATCGAGTCTATGCAGGTTACTGTCCAGGTTCTGTGATAAGTTAGGTGCAGTTTCAACTGCAAGCTGACTATCATGTGAATGGTCCTGAAAATAGATGCAATTTGTCTGCAATTTAAATTTGTGAAGTTTCACCTTGGTTACTGGAAATACTTACAAGTATATATTTTTCCGTTAGTTGAACCACAGAGAAGTCATCACACGTACATAAGATCAATGATATTACAACTTGTCAGGTAAAGTAGACCAAGAGGCCCTGGTCAAACTTAGAACCGAGTAGCCTAGACAAGAAATCGCGGTTGTAATGAATAGTAGGCATAATTAGTAGCGTTGTTAATGGGGGAAGATACCAATACTCACAATATGACAAGTTCGATCGAGCATGGGTTTGCTCCTACGTTGAACACAAGCGCCAGAGGCAACTTCAAGTTCACAACTGCTACAGTGAAATGTCGACGGAGTACTGCAGCCTTGATCAGGGCTTATCTAAATTGTATCTTGACCACTCAGTACTTCAAATACTTTCGATTGCAAAAACAAGCGATTTCAGTCAAAACTAAATTTATAGTTTAGTGTAATTTTTTTGTATCTGCCTGCAGTAGTTTGTCCTGATTAATAGTGGCATACAGGAGACATAATTGGTATCGTATTTAAAATGTTCACCTAAGGAATGAGTTATTAAATACGAGCCCACATGTTTATTAGTTCTGAACTGAACTGCATATTAATGAGAATTACCCTATATGCTACCTGACAACTTATATTTGAAATTACGAAATGTGTTGGAGCACAAACGCTGTTGGCATTGCTTGCTCTAATTTCAGTACCATGTATTTGGGTTTGTATGACTGCGAACCTTAACTGACGTGACTTTATGTTGATGCAAATGTGTGACGGCTTGTGTTTCCCTGTGCGATCTTGATTACTGTGTTTCGTATGTTGAGACCTTACTGCGTTGTATAAACACGGCGAGGTGCAAATACATGTGCTCGGTGATCAATATTTTGCCTCATGTTCCCTTCAGCGATTTTTCGGTGTTTAAATGTGTTATGCTGTTATTTTTTTAAGTAGTTTATTTGGTTCATGTACGAATACTGTGTCTTGTGTGGTACGCAACAAATTGTGATTACTTAGGTCACAACCAGTTCCAGTTAATTATGAGCAATGGATAGATTATTGAAGGAAATTAAAGTTTATTGTGTTGCAATCGTGGTGGTATATTGCGAGTCTGACACTCAGGTAGTGTTATAGCTTCTCTATACATCCGTTTGTCTACTTTTTGGACAGTCCAGAGTGACTTTAGCACGGTCACTATTTCTCGTTTCGTGAACTGCAGAGAAAGGTCATATTTTGCGAAAGCGTGAGAAAAGCTGATGAGAGCTGTTCCGCTATAAGATCTACGCCGAATGACGTAGCAGCTGAGGCAAAGTATATAAATTTGATAGATGTCAAGTCGAAATGCCTTATCCAGATTCGGATTTAATTTACTTAGTTCCACTTCGTTTCCCTCTTCCATATCAAGGGGAGACGAGGTTACGACTATTGATAAATTATCATACCGCAAATTTATATATACTATCAAACGTCTAAAGTGACACATCAAAATTAATGCTCATACCATGACTCGAACCTAAATTTCCTGATTTTTATGAACAGTGTCGCCTTAACTATGAGGCTCTCCAATTTAGTTGGGCTGAAAACGAATTTTTATTAGTAATATTCTGTATAGTAAAGTTCTTAATTACTCTCCGTAGAAATGTTTTATATGTTTCTAAGGTGTCTAAACTAAACGTTTACAATTAGTTTTGCTTACATTGATTGGAAGCTCCATATATATAACTTTCTATAGAAAAGTATAGTTTTCGACTAGAGCAGACTAACAAAAAATCGGTATCGGAAGGCGAATACGTAAGTCTTCTATACCAGACATGTAATACAAGTTACACGCGAGCTTTCTCGTGCAGCCTTGTCAAACTGAGGCTGTCGATGTGAGGTCAGACACTAGAGGCAAACAACAAGCATTTATTTCTTGCACTCCCATTAACCCGTGAGAAGGCATACACGTGGCAGTTTAAATTAATTGGTGCATGCAAAAAATGCAGATTGACTTGACGGCTGTGCGGTTAGTGACAATCCATAAATCCAAGGATCTACCTTAAGATCCCCTGTAGCCTTAGTTCCTTTTCTGTAGGTAACATGACTATAATCGCTGGCAATCTTTTTAAATTGTTAAGAACAGAGTTACACTGTGGTTCGGGGTTACACGTTAAAATTTAATTTCCCGCGTAACTGACTGAGTGAGTCACTTCTCGGGTTAGAGGATAGTAAGGGCACATCAATTGGAACAGGACCATGCCCAGTAAAGCGCTGTTACGTGCAAACAAACCTTCGGACTGTGGTCAGCTTTACGTATGCACATACTACACATCTTCTTGAACATCTGCAACAAAGGAAATACTTAGTTCACTATCCCCAAAATACGAGCGTGAATGTCAAATCATTTTTCCATCATGATTTTCACATTTTTTAACCCATAAACAAAAGTGGGGTCGTACTTTTTCACTCTCAATAAAGAAGTATGTTTACTTCTTGTGAGAAGCGTTTGATTAATGAAAACGACATGGATGCACAATTAATGAAATATGTTTCGGAAAATATATTGTTGCAGTTCGAAAAAAAGCGTCAGCATTGAAAAAAGAAAGCTAAAGGTTGACAAGAAATCTGTCTTAGTCTAAAAGGATATCGTCCACACCAGTACGTGGACGATGGGACAGTTCTGGTTGGTTGGTTGATTTGGTGGAAGGGAAGGAAACAGCGAGGTCATCGGTCCCATCGGATTAGTTAAGGATGGGGACGGAAGTGGGCCATGCCCTTTCAAAGGAACCATCCCGGCATTTGTCTGAAGCGATTTAGGGAAATCACGGAGAATCTAAATCAGGATGGCTGGAGGCCGGTTTGAATCGTCGTCTTCCCGAATGCGAGTCCAGTGTGATAACCACTGAGCCACCTCACTCGGTGGACAGTTCTGGGTAGAAGCAATGGTATTTCAGTGCCTGCAATCATCTGCTTTCTGTTTGTGGCAGACTCAGGAATTGGAAATACACTGCGATGCTTTCAGCAGATGAAGAGCAAAGAATGTATGTTACTCTCTTTGAGTAATACGTCTGCCGTGTACGAATATACACTTCTGAAAATTGAAAAAAGAACACATTGACACCGGTGTGTCAGACCCACCATACTTGCTCCGGACACTGCGAGAGGGCTGTACAAGCAATGATCACACGCACGGCACAGCGGACACACCAGAAACCGCGGTGTTGGCCGTCGAATGGCGCTAGCTGCGCAGCATTTGTGCACCGCCGCCGTCAGTGTCAGCCAGTTTGCCGTGGCATACGGAGCTCCATCGCAGTCTTTAACACTGGTAGCATGCCGCGACAGCGTGGACGTGAACCGTATCTGCAGTTGACGGACGTTGAGCGAGGCGTATAGTGGGCATGTGGGAGGCCGGGTGGACGTACCGCCGAATTGCTCAACACGTAGGGCGTGAGGTCTCCACAGTACATCGATGTTGTCGCCAGTGGTCGGCGAAAGGTGCACGTGCCCGTCGACCTGGGACCGGACCACAGCGACGCACGGATGCACGCCAAGACCGTAGGATCCTACGCAGTGCCGTAGGGGACCGCACCGTCACTTCCCAGCAAATTAGGGACACTGTTGCTCCTGGGGTATCGGCGAGGACCATTCGCAACCGTCTCCATGAAGCTGGGCTACGGTCCCGCACACCGTTAGGCCGTCTTCCGCTCACGCCCCAACATCGTGCAGCCCGCCTCCAGTGGTGTCGCGACAGGCGTGAATGGATGGACGAATGGTGACGTGTCGTCTTCAGCGATGAGAGTCGCTTCTGCCTTGGTGCCAATGATGGTCGTGTGCGTGTTTGGCGCCGTGCAGGTGAGCGCCACAATCAGGACTGCATACGACCTAGGCACACAGGGCCAACACCCGGCATCATGGTGTGGGGAGCGATCTCCTACACTGGCCGTACACCTCTGGTGATCGTCGAGGGGACACTGAATAGTGCATGGTACATCCAAACCGTCATCGAACCCATCGTTCTACCATTCCTAGACCGGCAAGGGAACTTGCTCTTCCAACAGGACAATGCACGTCCCCATGTATCCCGTGCCACCCAACGTGCTCTAGAAGGTGTAAGTCAACTACCCTGGCCAGCAAGATCTCCGGATCTGTCCCCCATTAAGCATGTTTGGGACTGGATGAAGCGTCGTCTCACGCGGTCTGCACGTCCAGCACGAACGCTGGTCCAACTGAGGCGCCAGGTTGAAATGGCATGGCAAGCCGTTCCACAGGACTACATCCAGCATCTCTACGATCGTCTCCATGGGAGAATAGCAGCCTGCATTGCTGCGAAAGGTGGATATACACTGTACTAGTGCCGACATTGTGCATGCTCTGTTGCCTGTGTCTATGTGCCTGTGGTTCTGTCAGTGTGATCATGTGATGTATCTGACCCCAGGAATGTGTCAATAATGTTTCCCCTTCCTGGGACAATGAATTCACGGTGTTCTTATTTCAATTTCCAGGAGTGTATGTACATATCACTGTCGTAGTATCCACAGTGAACGTAATCATGACGAACTATAATAAGGTGTACGACATATTATTAAAATAGTACACAGCTGTTCATGAGCACCATTAATTCTTGACGTCTGTGTTGCTCTCGTTTGAGTGCCGTATCGACTGCTGATGAGGGTTAGAAGAAGGCCATACTTGGATCACACATTACGCAGAACCCTCGGCCATATATTCCAAATCGGAGTTTCCTACAGTCTGTTTTCAGTTGCTCCTCCCATACATATCGTATGAAATCAAAGAAATTCTGGTCTTTACTGAGAGTTATGAACGAAAGCACACTCATCACTGGTATAGTATTCTACAATACTTATTATTTATTTCACAAATCGATTTTCGGCTGTTACACCATTAGCAGGTGTTGAAATGGTGCATAACTGTGCTGTATTGGCACATTTAGTTGCATTGATTGAATTTTCCGTCGGTTCTTGGTAGAATATTTTATACATTTGTGAATGAAAACACACAAAACACTGGTGTTATATTCTACAATATGATTTATTTCTTTACTTATTTTTCAGTGCAATGAAATGTTCCAAAACAGAACAGTCAACCGTATTTAAACACCTGATGATGGCGTAAGAGCCTAAAACCGGTTTGTGAAATAAATAATAAATATTGTAGAATATTACAGAAGTGTTATGAAATAAATGATAAATATTGTAGACTATTACAGAAGTGTCGTGTGTGTTTTCATTCATAAATGTATAAAAATTTTACCAAGAACCGAGGGAATAATCAACGCAATACTGAGATTTATCGACAGGCGTTCTTCCCGCATACCATTCGTGAACAATGAGGAAAGAGAAGAAATAATAGGAGAAAGCAAAGTGAACTTCGCCACATGCCATAATGCGGCTTGTGGAGCAAATGTGTAAATTGGCATTTCTGTTATGGCGAAGCCTACTCCCTGCCAGTTTTCATCATTACTGAAGCCACAAACCACGTTACTTTGGAAATGAATGAAAGTAAGAACGACTGGGGGTTTGGAGTGGGGGGTGGGGGAGGGTTGGGTTGGGTTGTTTGAGGGGGAGGAGACCAAACAGCAAGGTCATCGGTCTGATCGGATTAGGAAAGGAACTCGGCCGTGCCCTTTCGAAGGAACCAACCCGGCATTAACTGGAGCGATTTAGGGAAATTACGGAAAACCTAAATAGGATGGCCGGACACTGGATCGAACCGTCGTCCTCCCGAATGAGAGTCCAGTGTGCTAGCCACTGCGCCACCTCGCTCGGTAAGTGCGACTCGGTTACGGGAAAAAGACCAACAACAGACAAACCGAAACATGATTTACGAAGCAGGCAAATATTTGGATTAATTTTACTTTCCTGGAAATCTGAGAAATACTGCAACGGCTCAGTTGATTCAGTCTCGATCAGCAACTAACATCTCTGAAAATAAATATTTTGATGGGGAATAAACTACAGGCAGCAATCGTGTACAAAGCAATCGAAACAGAAACGAAACTACTAAAAGTCTGCTTACTAACAACTTCTTTTCTAAGTACAAGAAAAACAGGCCTGAAATCTATAAAAGTTTGCTTACTAACAGTCCGCCTGAGTGTAGCTCAACGAAGGGAAGTGAGTCCTGGCAACGTGAGCACCACACAGCATGTTATTCTTCTGAAAGAAGCGGATGGTATTCGTAAATGTATGACAAAGAAAAAATAGAGAGGGGTACACAATAAAAAAAATATCCAAGTTCTACTACACTTCAAGTTGCCCAAAAATGAGTATCTGTACTTCTAGGCAGGTAATGCGATTGGGCTACCTATATCCACAATTTATACGAATTCTGAATTACTTCAAAAACATTTGTTACCCGACTCCATCACTGGCGACAACGCATGACTTGTGAATACGCCAGTTAATAGAGCATGCTGCTTATTGGATATGAATATAGCCAGTGGTGGTCGTAAACTGTGAACAGATAAAATGATTGAATATAGTAATGGCTTTGTTAGAACATCTTATTTTAGTAAAAACTAAACATTTCTCGTGGAAGTTCTATAGTTGTTTGCTTCAGCTGCCCAATTACTGGACTAGCGTCACGCGTTTATCTGTTGAGAATTTTATTAATATCCTGATGTGCACAACGTAAATCACTTTCTCCCATCAAAATTAGTTTCAGCCAACTGCCCACCTATCTTTTTGGACTTAAATTGTACTTCACTTTCAAAGAGATTGCGAAAGACTGCAGCAACATCAAAAACCGTAGGACATATCTATTCCTTCTAAAAAACGTTGAAATATTAAGCGATAAAAAAGGTTTTAACAAACAGATAAGGGACTGTCGCTTTGGTTGTACAGTACATATACGCGGTAAGCACTTATATTGGTCAGGGCTTTGCGCTCACTGAGATCTTGTCATCGTGTAGAACTTTGGTAACGGTAAGCTTTATTAGCGTTGTGCTAAAGTTATATAATAAATAATTATTTGTCGAAACAATTCATAAGTTACAAGATGTATTAAGAATAGGAAATAATAACGACGGATTACAATAACTCACTTCGTCATGGTTTGCTGATTTCAGATATGGATTTATATTTCAAAGGTGTCAGGCGATAATTCCAGCGGAATTGGACGGAAATTCTAATTACAGCAGGCACTTCAAGGAGCAAAGACTCAACTGCTGTTTTCACATGAGAAAAATCTTACGACTTAACGAGGTGGACTGGGAGACGAAAGTCGTAGATACGGAAAGACTACTGCTCCATAAACGACCACTTTGGCAATATCCGGTGTAACAAATGAGTGCGTGGATCAGTTCTTTTGCATCGCCTTTGGGTGTCCACGCAGCGCCGGGTGCAAAAATTACTAGCGACTCACAGAAAAATTTATACATTTCATTATAAAGCGGACCAGCTTAAAAATTTAGGTGACACTAAGACCGGCGTAAATTTTAAACAGAGTTTATTCCACCAAAATGGATTAGAAGGATCATTCGAAACCAGGGAGTATGTACTTGATACAAGCAGGCGTGTGAGAAAATACCAACAATCAATTCCGCAGAATATTAAAGTTCATACTCAGTTCAGTTTAAGACAAACTACATAATTAGTTTATAGAAATTCCAACAGCGTTCAACAATTCCTTGCCTATCATCGAACTAATCTCATTCTTAAATGTTCAGAATGATTCGTAATTTGTAGTATGTCGCACTCGAGACTAACACAGAAATGTTTATGAATATCGAAGAACTTTAGACTATGTACGATACTAGTGAATGCGCGTGAGTCGCCACCCAAACCGCCATACGACACGACTACCCGCTACTACCGAGTTCGCAAAACATTGTTCGCTGTCTCCATAGAGCTGACTGGGAGGGACGTAGCTAGGTAATCTGGCCTTTGGTGTGGAGTTTTAGCTTGCCACCCCCCACCCACCCTCCCCCTCTACACCGCACCCCCAACAACCTTCCAAAAACATCCCACAATTTTTTCTTTTTTTGTGGAAACAGATTTTTACGCTAGTGGTTAAGTAAGCAAAGTATACTGTTAACAATTTCGAAAAGAGATTTTATGAATTGAAAAAAGGAAAAAAGCACTTTTATAAATAACACAGTTTAATTTATTATTAATGAAGCAGTATAACTAACCAAAGGTCTTCTTCGCGATAGATGACTTTAGTATCTACATCCACATATACGTCTGCATGAGCATAGATACATACTCTGCAAGCCAGCGTACGGTGGGTGGAGGAGGGTACCCCTACAACTACTAGGCATTTCCTTCCCTGTTCCGTTCGCAAATACAGCGAAGGAAAGATGACAGGTTATACACGTCCATATTAGTTCTAATTTCTCATATCTTATCTTCATGGTTCTTAAGCGAAATGTATTTTGGCGGCAGCAGAATCATCCTGCAGTCAGCTTAAAAGACTGGCACTCTAAACTTTCTCAATAATGTTGCTTGAAACGAGCGTCACCTTACCTCCAGGAATTCCCATTTTAGTTCCTGGAGTATTTCCGTAATACTTGCGAGTTGTTTGAACCTAGAGGTAACAAACCTAGGAGCCCTCCTCTGAACTGCTGAATTGTTTCGATCTCTTACTTTAATCCGACCTGGTGCGGATCCCAAACACCCGAGAAGTACTTAAAAATAAGTCCCACTAACGTCCTGTATGTGGTCTCCTTTACAGATGAACCACACTCCCCCTAAATTTTCCCCATAAACAGACGCTCAAGTATTTAAACGATGTGACTGTGTCGAGCAGGATACTACTAATGTCGTTCCCGAACATTACGGGTTTGTTTTTCCAACTCATCCACATTAACTTACATCTCTCTATATTTAGAGCTAGCTGCCATTCATCACATCAGCTAGAAATTTTATCGAAGTCATCTTGTATCATCCTACAATCACTCACCTTCGACACCTTACCGTACAGCTCAGCATCATCAGCAGACGATCGCAGATGAGGATCTCTTCCTTTTAAATCTTTCTGCTTAAAATTATGAAATTGTACATCAAACTCTTTACTTTTAGCTACACTATTTTCGGCTGACAAAATTACCGAATTGGAGAAGCTATCGAAACGGACAAGGTTAAGAAAAATCCCTACTCCAAAGTAGTTACGTATTCGGAAAATTCATATTCAATCACGAACGCCGGTCGCAGTGGCCAAGCGGTTCTAGGCGCTACAGTCTGGAACCGCGCGACCGCTACGGTCTCAGGTTCGAATCCTGCGTGGAGCATGGATGTGTGTGATGTCCTTAGGTTAGCTAGGTTTAAGTAGTTCTAAGTTCTAGGGGACTGATGACCTCAGAAGTTAAGTCCCATAGTGCTCAGAGCCATTTTTTGAACAATCACGAACTGAAAGAATCTTAAAGGTATACAAACAAGAGATTCTTGTTTCGGAATTTTGGTAGGTTACAGGAATATTCTTAATCGTGGAATTTCTGCCATGACATTATCGTAAAAAAAATTCGTCATAATTCTCAACTAAACTTTGTGCCATTGTGGATCATTTCGTTTCTTGGGTTTTAATCGGATTACAGGATTCTAAAACAACAAAATGATCTTATATACGTTCCATGGTTTTGCAACTTATGTCATGTACATTTGCAACTGCATGACTAGTCTGCATCTTAGAATTATGTGCCTGGCGCAGGTTTCATTTAACCACCTTCAAGCTATTTCTCTACCATTCCACCCTCGAAGAGCACGCTGGAGAAAGGAACACTTAAATCTTACTACCGTGCGAGCTATAATTTCTCTTACTTAATTACAATGGCCATTTCTTCCTCTAGGTGGGGGTCAACAAAACATTTTAGCATCCGGCTGAGAAAGTTGGTGACTCAAATTTCGTGAAAAGATCTAAAAAAAAAAGGTTCAAATGGCTTTGAGCTCTATGGGACTCAACTGAAATCCAAGTTTTCTCACCTCTCGCCTGTCATTGTACTTGCAGTGGGTCCTGATGCAGTTTGGAATTCCTGTGTAATGGCCTGGATAGATGTCTGCCTATTACACATTACGATCCTCTTCAACTGTCGTGGGTCTCTGTAAGTCAACAGACGAGTTCGGCCTGTACGCCTTAGTGCTTTACGTGTCCGTTCAAGTTTCTACTTCACTATTACATCGGAAACAGTGGACCTATGGATGTTCAGGAGTGTGAAAATATCGCGTACAGACGTATGACACAAGTGATACCCTATCATCTGACCACGTTGGAAGTCCATGAGTTTCGCGGAGAGCCCCATTTTCCTCTCTCACGGTGTCTAATGATTACTGCGGTCGCTGATATGGAGTACCTGGCAGTAGGTGGCAACAAAAGGCACTTAATATGAAAAACGTATGTTTTTGGGGGTGTCCAGATACTTTTGATCACATAGCGTACTTAAGCTGGAGAGGCAATCATTAAAACAAAGGTATTTTTCGTGGCGACGAGATCTTTTCAGCCGGCCGCGGTGGTCTCGCGGTTCTAGGCGAGCAGTCCGGAACCGTGAGACTGCTACGGTCGCAGGTTCGAATCCTGCCTCGGGCATGGATGTGTGTGATGTCCTTAGGTTAGTTAGGTTTAAGTAGTTCTAAGTTCTAGCCGACTGATGACCTCAGATGTTAAGTCCCATAGTGCTCAGAGCCATTTGAACCACTTTCGCGGCCTATATTTAGTAACCCCGCTTTAGTGCCACTGTCATCTGTAACATTAACATTACTGTCTTGCAGTGGAGATATTGATTGTGATTTTCCGCTGGTGCACTTTACATCCTACTAGAATCTTCGGATTTTCTACCAGATTTCGAGACAGGGCTTCGTGCCACGCGGGGTAGCCGCCCGGTCTGGGGCGCTTTACCATAGTTCACGCTGCTTCCCCCGTCGGAGGTTCGAGTCCTCCCTCGGGCATGGATGTGTGTGTGTATGTGTGTTGTTCTTAGCGTAAGTTAAAGTTCGATTAAGTAGTATGTAAGCTTAGGGACCGACGACCTCGGCAGTTTGAACCCATAGGAACTTACCGCAAACTTCCAAATTTTCCAGTGCTTCGTTGTGGAAACTGTTAAAAGCGTCTAACGCTGAAGTCCGCTGTAAATTTCGAGGGTCAATAAAACGCCGTGAAGCTTGGAGATTTTGCGTTCCTTGAAATTTGGCGTACTTTTTTCGTTGCTTCTGCAACAGTGTTTTGACCTGTTTTGTGTATCATGAGGGACCAGCTCCGCCTTTTGTTAATTTATTTGGTATAAATCTCTCAAAAGCTGTCTATACTATTTCTTTAAACTTATGTCACATCTGATCTAAGATTATGTAGTCAGTTTGAAAGGAGTGGAAGCTTTCGGCGCCAAGCGAATTTTTATATGATTTTTTTTCAATAAATGTATTTTACATTTATTTTTGTTGGACTTGGATGTGACGGTGTTCAGTCTTGTTACAATGACATTGTGGTCGCTAATCCCTGTATCCGTTGTGACGTTCAACCTTTGTAGAAACCTCTCGATGCACTCTAACATTGACCCCCTCAGTTCCTGGTGTAAAGTCAGCGTCTCACCTGCAGCCTTTCTTAAGGAATTTGTTTATCTGTTAGTTCTTTTTCCCACAGTAATGTGCATTTCGCATTCCCTCTACATGTGTCGTTCACAAATCGAAGTGATTCGTCAAGAACATGATCTCTCTTCTGGTTTAAGATGAGCTTTAGACTTCTCATTTCAGTAATAATTATTACAAAGCTGACTCCAAGAATGTGTAAATACTTTTGAGCATGGCTTACTTCTTCTGAGACAGGACGTCTGCGCCTGCAAGACGTCTCAGTTATTGACTGTAAATGTCGGCAGTGATGGCTACACCTCGAGGAAGCAATTAGTAGTACACCGCACCGTCGCTGTTCCACCACATGCATAAAATCTGCTGTGGATGCGCGCAGTTGGTGCTTTGTCTGGGCTTTATGTTACCATAAAGACACAATTTCTGATCACCAGTAACGATACAGCTTAGGAATGGTTGGTACTGTTCCCGAGCCAACTGATGATGAGCAAGCAGAGATGCACATATACACTCCTGGAAATGGAAAAAAGAACACATTGACACCGGTGTGTCAGATCCACCATACTTGCTCCGGACACTGCGAGAGGGCTGTACAAGCAATGATACACGCACGGCACAGCGGACACACCAGGAACCGCGGTGTTGGCCGTCGAATGGCGCTAGCTGCGCAGCATTTGTGCACCGCCGCCGTCAGTGTCAGCCAGTTTGCCGTGGCATACGGAGCTCCATCGCAGTCTTTAACGCTGGTAGCATGCCGCGACAGCGTGGACGTGAACCGTATGTGCAGTTGACGGACTTTGAGCGATGGTGTATAGTGGGCATGTGGGAGCCCGGGTGGACGTACTGCCGAATTGCTCAACACGTGGGGCGTGAGGTCTCCACAGTACATCGATGTTGTCGCCAGTGGTCGGCGGAAGGTGCACGTGCCCGTCGACGTGGGACCGGACCGCAGAGACGTACGGATGCACGCCAAGACCGTAGGATCCTACGCAGTGCCGTAGGGGACCGCACCGCCACTTCCCAGCAAATTAGGGACACTGTTGCTCCTGGGGTATCGGCGAGGACCATTCGCAACTGTCTCCATGAAGTTGGGCTACGGTCCCGCACACCCTTAGGCCGTCTTCCGCTCACGCCCCAACATCGTGCAGCCCGTCTCCAGTGGTGTCGCGACAGGCGTGAATGGAGGGACGAATGGAGACGTGTCGTCTTCAGCGATGAGAGTCGCTTCTGCCTTGGTGCCAATGATGGTCGTATGCGTGTTTGGCGCCGTGCAGGTGAGCGCCACAATCAGGACTGCATACGACCGAGGCACACAGGGCCAACACCCGGCATCATGGTGTGGGGAGCGATCTCCTACACTGGCCGTACACCTCTGGTGATCGTCGAGGGGACACTGAATAGTGCATGGTACATCCAAACCGTCATCGAACCAATCGTTCTACAATTCCTAGACTGGCAAGGGAACTTGCTGTTCCAACAGGACAAAATCACGTCCGCATGTATCCCGTGCCACCCAACGTGCTCTAGAAGGTGTAAGTCAACTACCCTGGCCAGCAAGATCTCCGGATCTGTCCCCCATTGAGCATGTTTGGGACTGGATGAAGTGTCGTCTCACGCGATCTGCACGTCCAGCACGAACGCTGGTCCAACTGAGGCGCCAGGTTGAAATGGCATGGCAAGCCGTTCCACAGGACTACATCCAGCATCTCTAGGATCGTCTCCATGGGAGAATAGCAGCCTGCATTGCTGCGAAAGGTGGATATACACTGTACTAGTGCCGACATTGTGCATGCTCTGTTGCCTGTGTCTATGTGCCTGTGGTTCTGTCAGTGTGATCATGTGATGTATGTGACCCCAGGAATGTGTCAATAAAGTTTCCCCTTCCTGGGACAATGAATTCACGGTGTTCTTATTTCAATTTCCAGGAGTGTATATATTATGACTACTAAGGTAAATACATTGTTTGTTATCTATTAAAATCTTACATTTGCTAACTATACCTATCAGTAGTTAGTGCCTTCCGTAGTTTGAATCTTTTATTTAGCTGGCAGTAGTGGCGCTCGCGGTATTGCAGTAGCTTGAGTAACGAAGATTTTTGTGAGGTAAGTGATTTGTGAAACGTATAGGTTAATGTTAGTCAGGGCCATTCTCTTGTAGGGATTACTGAAAGTCAGATTGCGTTGCGCTAAAAAAATATTGTGTGTCAGTTTAAGCAAAGTCTTGTATAAATTTTTCTAAGGGGACGTTTCATATGTCGACCCTTAGCCGAGGATACCTCACTGGAATCTTCTGATTTTTTTCTTGTAGTTTGTGTAATTACTGTAAATTTTGTTGATTGCTAGCGCGTAATTGTAGAGAGAATCTCCTTTGTAGTTGTAGTCTTTCATTGTTGTACAGTGAAACAGGTGTGGCACGCATGTAAATTTTCACCAAGTATTTCGCAGCTGCGCTTGCAATTAACTAGATATTATTTTCAGTGCTATGTTAATGTCTTCTCTTATTTTTGCTCTTCAAATTGTGTTTTTCTGTGTTGTCGTGTGAAATATTGTGACAATAATGGCGTGTGAAAAACGTAATACTAGGCTCCAAAGTAAATTGAGAAATGACAGTGAAGATGAAAGCAGTGTGTTAGCGCCACCATGTAATGAATTAACTAATGTTCAAAGTAGTAATTTGGTAATAGTGCATAGGGAAATGGAGCGGGCTGCAAATTATGGTGTAGGCAGTGAAACAATTAGTGAACAGGGAAGCATTATCGATCGATCGGTCGGCCACAGCTCGCGTCAGGAATCCGAAATGACAGGACACAATCTTGCAAATACTGTACATTCAGGTTTTGCGTCCTCACCGTTTTCTCAAATAAGTCAAGAAACATTTTCTGCTTGTCAAAATGTGAATGTTGCCGGTGCAAATGCACTGCCGAAAAGCATAGAGGAACAGATTCCAGACACTAATACATTATTATTGCAATTAATGCAACAAATGAATCAAAATCAGAGGCAAACACAGCAAAAGCTTCAAAAGTTAGACACAATGGCACAAAATCAGAGACAAACACAGCAAAAGCTTCAAAAGTGAGACACAATGGAACACCAGAGACAAACACAGCAACAGTTGGACACAATGGAACAAAGTCTTCAAACGTTAGACACAATGGAACAAAGTCAGAGACAAACACAGGAAAAGCTTCAAAAGTTAGATACAATGGAACAAAATCTTCGGAAGTTAGACACCACACTTGAACAAACACGTGAATATTTGACTACTGAGTTACATAACATTGAATCGAAATGTCAAAAAATCTGTAATGACGTAAAAACACAAATTTGTTAGCTTTTTCAACCCATTTTTTCACGGCATGAAACTGCATTACAGAATCACGAAGCAGCCATAAAAGAACTGCAAACTATTGTTCGTGAAAATCACGACACCTTGCAAGCTAAAATGGACTTAACTGTATCCACCGATTCGGTTACGCAACTTGCAAGAACTCAGGAAAACTTAAAGGACACAGTAGATTCGATTTCAACACAAATGGACACTCTGAAACTTGGTTCAGAAAAACACACTGAGGAAATGTGTTCACTATCGGAGAAAGTAGCCGAAATTTCGGATCAGTTCACTAATTTATCTCCAAAGGTAGATGATGATCTGAATGACACAAGACTTGTAGCCATCACTGACACAGAAGAGTATGAAAAAATTAAGAAATTCAAACAAAATCAGAATCAAATTAATACGCAATACAAAAGTGAAATCCAGGAAGTACAAGATCAGTTGACGCAGGTAATACAAAAATTACATATTTCAGAGGACACTCGCCCTCCAACACGGGAAGAGGAACTTAGAAATACGGAAAAGCCACAAAATAATAACACAGGGCATTCAAGTTGCGGGAAGAGTAAAGGCTTACACCACATTTCACATGTAAAACCGTTTATTGAAAGATAATCTGCTTTTTAACTTTGTCTTTGCCATAAAATTTTTCACTTTACATTAGTAGTATGCTTTGTCAGACTCATAATCTGTTAACATGCAACAATATTTGAAGTTAAATAGCCAATCAAGAACCAAGAGAACTTATTTAAACAGAAATTACGAATGCATTGTTATAGTGAACAGGCGACACAGTGTTATTGTGTGTGTACATTTTTGCTTGTTAGTGGCACAATTACGTAACGATCATAAGGCTCACATACTTAGAACATTTACCACTACTGCTAATGAGATTTTATTGCAACATTTTGGTTTACTTGAAAATACATTCTGGATTTAAAGTACTTTCTGTGAGATACCAGACGATACAGTGGTTAGTATATGTGACAGCTACACGATTATATCACGACGCTACTAATGAGTGACAATTTACAATGTTGCTTTTGCGGTGTATCTGTTTTATAACTGCACAGTTTTTCTGAATTTATTCTGGAAAGGAAAACATGTTTTAGTAGTAACTTTGTGGTATAGCTACAATGAGACAGCCTTTTCTGTAGCACAAAAATACGTTACAGTACAGTACTTACTTCATCACGGCAATAAGCGTAGTAACTACGATATCAATACGCAAAGCATTTCACTTTTGTTTATCATGAGGTAAGTACATTGACGTCTGCAGAACTTAGCTTTCGGAGGACGATAACTACGACTCTTCCACAGAGATTATCTTACAACAAGACGCACAGTTTTGCGCTACAGTACATGTATTTGAGTGATTAATTTTGTACTTAAAACATTTATTTTTAAAGATATTTGAATTACAATGATACAAAGGTTTTCCGTGATACATGTCATTCCATTGCTGTAATCTGTAACACCTGAGGATATAATTACATTAATCCTCAGGGGGGTACACGCTTACTTTGTGTACCATGTGTGTGGCAAGCACAAGGAGCCCTAGCTAATATGGTATTTGCTTATACAACTTTACACATCGGTACCATATTTCTCTAACACATATATTACACAGCTATCTGATCATTTAACTGAGAGACAAACTTTTTTTTTACTACGTCAGTGACACATGTTTACGCAATTACACAGTTGGATAATTTCACACTTATGACCTTGTATTTTGTCTGTACTTTGTGAACTGTTCATATTTTTTCGGAACCATTGTGATACTATGAGAGCTTTGAATGTCGTATTTGGTATGGGATCATGATTTTTAAAGTACGTTTGAGGTAGATGACACTATTGAAATGAGTAGAGAATTTTTTTTAGGTTTTGACATTATTGCAGAAAGCTACGACGTTTTTGAGATTTGACTGAGGTGTTATGATGTTACTATTACGACGACGATGTGTATTATGCTGCTGAGGTATGTTTATAATCAGTAAGCTGATGTTATATGAGGAATTTGATTATGCTACATATCTGTTATGATGAAATATTGAAGAAGTGTCGACTAATACATGTATGTGTAATAAGGTAAGGAATAATGAGTATTGGTTAAGGACTCTGACTTGTGAAAAAGGATGTTGGAAACCAAGAATCGTACTTTAAGAGTTATGAAATGTGTGTATATGCGTGAATGTATCACAATGCCGCCGAAAATTTTTTTGGACACTGTTATGTCAATAGGATTTTGTTTCTACAGATTTGTAACGCAGATTCTTGTCCTGTGAAATTTTTATGAGACTGCCACTGTAGCGGAAACGGGTGTCGTAAATATTTCGGTAAGACAGTTAAGTGACCACCTGCACGTAATGCGTCGTGGGCACCCAACTGCGCGACAGCCATCTGACAAAAGAAAGCCATTAGGTGGAAAAAAAGGCCATTATCCTCGCTATTGACATTCCTTTGTAGAAAGCATCGCAAAAACGACACGCTCATTACTTGGAAAGATACTTACTTACATCTGCACACCTGATAATGACAAGCGTCTTTCTACGAGAGTTGAGAGAATTTGTACTAACTTATGAAATGTCACATGACTATTGAATGATATTTTTATGCTTTGCCTTTCATAGTTGCTTATTTCATTTGATATCTAGTTTCCAGCTGTGTTGCAGCATTGGTTTTATAAAATAAAATTAAATGCATTTGCTAATGTGAACACATCCTGTCAACAGATCTATTAAATAATCATTTTATGATCCACGTCCTTCGAAAAAGTAGCACTTGGAAAGGAAAGAACAATAAGAAGGGATTAATAACAGTTACTGCATACTTAATGTTCTTTTCAACTACTTGGTAATATCTTTTGTAGAATTAGTTTTGTGGTGCACCACTTTAATGACATAGATATTAATATGTGAACAGACATTTCCCTTTTCTGCATTGTTGTCCTTACTGTAATATTTTTTCTGCTTGAGCTTTGTCATGTTTAGATATAAGTTATTGCATTTGCTGCTGCTGTTTGCCAGGCATAGTGTTACTGAATTTCACTTTGTATTACTCCGTTAAGCCAGTTTTACTACTGATTTATTTTTCTTGTTGCTGTTCATTGCTTCATATTAATTGTAATGTAGCATTTCCTTTCCTAAGTCCTATATTGCTGCCTTTTTTTGCCAATTTGCATTTTTTGTCATTGCTGTTTGCGTTAATTGTTTTGTGCTGCTGCATTGCCTCGTCTCATAGTTTAGCATCTGAGCTCAGTAGATTTAAGTTAGCTTAAGAGGGGTAGCCTATATAAGAGAATGAGTTGCGATGAATTGGAAGAAATGCACTGAGAGGTTATACGAGAAAAGTACAGAAAGCAGGTATAGATAGGACTTTTTGGAAATAATGAAGAACGAAGGGAGATCTCTGAGAAGTAAAGAAAGTTTTGTTTGCAAAATACTGCAGTAAAACAGACCCTGTCCTTTCCTTGTGTTATTCCACTACGTGTTTGTGTACCCTTGTGTATTTATCTTCTTCCTGTCTTTATATGTTTATCTGATAAGACTTATGTTGTAGAATTTTTCTAATACTCAGCTACATGAACTAATATGAGGAATACTGTTATCCTCAAATATAATTTGCATTAATAATATGTTATTTACTTTGTAAAGATGTTAAACATTATTAATCCCGTTCTGTTTCAATGCTCATGTGTGAAATTAATGTTTTGAAAACTATTCTCATTAT
Source organism: Schistocerca gregaria (assembly GCF_023897955.1). NCBI lineage: Eukaryota > Metazoa > Arthropoda > Insecta > Orthoptera > Acrididae > Schistocerca > Schistocerca gregaria. Next base: position 729,100,239 of record NC_064931.1, read on the forward strand.
TTTATGTATTTACTTATGTCATAATTTCTGTAACACTGATGTATATGTTTATTTCTATTCTTTTGTAAAGCCTGTATTACTGCAAATGTTGTCTGTACTATTATGTTCTTTAATGATATATTTTTTACCTTTGTAACTGTATTCTTATGTTGTAAATTTATAACTGTATAGACACCAGCTCTTCAAATTAAGTTTCATTTCACTGCACACATTTCTGTTGGTCATAGTATATGGACAATATGTGAGAAGTAGGGACTGATAGTGTTAGCACATGTGTTAATAATTCAGCAAGGGACTGTATAACAGCAATTCTGGTTCTAGGGACATTTCAAAAAAAAAATTTTGTGAGTGCACAAGTGGTGGTTCATGGACTTGCTATATTCTCCGCAAGACTCTTCGATGGTGATTGTGCACCTGCACAGTTGCAACAGATGGCTGCTGGCCGTCTCTACAAGGACTACAGTGGGTCTGCAGCTTTGGTGGCCCACCAATACCATTATTTCTACAAGGACTACAGTGGGTCTGCACGTTTGATGGCCCACCAATACCATTATCTCTACAAGGAGTATAGTGGGTCTGCATCTTTGATGGCCCACCAATACCATACTCTCTACCAGTACAACAGTGGGTCTGCTCTGTGATGACCTACCTACCAACATTCTTCAAAACCTCGACTGACTCTGCTGTGGGTTTGCTCTGTTGTGGCCCATTACCTGTCTGCATGTCAAGAGTCAGCACTGTCTTTCCGTTGGAAGGACAACACTACTTCAAGACTGCATGGAAATCCACTAATTCCGTGTGCATTTTCTTTTACTGCTCAGACTTTGAGAAAAACACTGCTATTTTACTGTGATGAATGATCAGGACTGTCTTTATGGACTGTGAGAAAATTTTAGCTTTTGACCAACATTGTATCAATAAGTGTGTGCATTTGATTTCTTTGTTATTGTAATTATAATTATGAAAAATTGTTTCAAATCTGTAATGGCCAGTGCCCAAAACAATTTGTAAAGTTTTTTGTGGGGAGCATGAGGGCTATGTAAGTAGGCTGTTTAGGTTTTTTTTATTGGTAACGCCACGTAGCGCTCTGTATGAAGATCACTAGCTGTGCTGTGTGCAGTCTGTGGCTTGTTGGCATTGTTGTAATACTCGCCATTGTAGCGTTGGGCAGTTGGCTGTTAGCGGCGAGTAGCGTTGCGCAGTTGGAGGTGAGCCGCCAGGAGTGGTGGACGTGGGGAGAGATATGGCGGAGTTTTGAAATTTGTAAGAATTGGTGTCATGAAGTGATATATATATTATGACTACTAAGGTAAATACATTGTTTGTTCTCTATTAAAATCTTTCATTTGCTAACTATACCTATCAGTAGTTAGTGCCTTCCGTAGTTTGAATCTTTTATTTAGCTGGCAGTAGTAGCGCTCGCGGTATTGCAGTAGCTTGAGTAACGAAGATTTTTGTGACGTAAGTGATTTGAGAAACGTATAGGTTAATGTTAGTCAGGGCCATTCTCTTGTAGGGATTACTGAAAGTCAGATTGCGTTGCGCTAAAAAAACATTGTGTGTCAGTTTAAGCACAGTCTTGTAAAAATTTTTCACGTTTCAGTTGCTTTGGGCTTGCCCTGGTCTGTGTCTCGTTCACAGTTCCAGCCGTGTTTAGCATGACTGCCACTTTGTGTCCCGTTCTCTTCCGAAGGAGGCCCTTCCACCTTGCGGCTTCACTCGTTTTTCTCCTGGGCTCTAACACGTCCACTGATAACCGGCTTTTCGGAGATATAGCAGTTAGTATAGTGTATTACTCGTTAAATATACAGTGTTTCGTTAGTTCTGCTGCCCACTTTATACACTTTAGTGAGCTTATTTAATGAGAGCCGGCCGCGGTGGTCTCGCGGTTCAAGGCGCGCAGTCCGGAACCGTACGACTGCTACTGTCGCAAATGGTTTAGTTGGCTCTGAGCACTATGGGACTTAACATCGATGGTCATCAGTCCCCTAGAACTTAGAACTACTTAAACCTAAGTAACCTAAGGACATCACACAACACCCAGCCATCACGAGGCAGAGAAAATCCCTGACCCCGCCAGGAATCGAACCCGGGAACCTGGGCGCGGGAAGCGAGAACGCTACCGCACGACCACGAGATGCGGGCTCGTGTTTAACGACGACGTCGTCAATGGGACGTTAAGTCTCAACCACTTTGTCGTGAGAACTTCTCCAGTCTGAGCAATGATCTCTGATCGGTCTTACCAAACGGCTACAATAAAAGCTGTAGACGTCTGTAGAACATAGTCCATCACTAATTACAAGCAGTGAAGGTAGTATGAAGGATCATTATGCATCGTCAACGTGAAAGATGCAGTACGGAAATTCACAGAGTGAAGACAAGGTCTTGTAGTTGACCTTTTTGAGCGTGATTTTTAGTGTTATAGAACTATAGCACCTTCAGGCTGTTTGTAGAAAATATGAACCTGAAGGGAACCGAAAGCACTGTAAGCCCGGCAGCGGACCATGAAATCTGACATCCAATGACAGATAGCTCATTTCCATATAAATCACAGGCTGTAAAATTTTATGTCGATTGATAGCACAACAATGCAGCACTGCTACAGATGCACCGCTATCATTACACTAGTCTCTTCTGTGCCGTTCATAAAAATGTGCTTGTTTCTGCCCACCTAACGTGTGCCGCGCCGATCTGCCCCGATAGTACAGCGCTTCCGGGGTACTGGATGTCGTGCGGCTCGGTAAGGAATCCGCCCGGAGGATTACCGATGAAGGCCAGAGTGCCGGCCAGCGTGGACGTGGTTTACAAGCAGGTTCACACATCGCCAGTGCCGACGTCTCGTCTCAGTTACACGATTTGCAAACATTTGGAACACATTCTCACACTCACATATGAGATTACACTAGCCGCAGACAGATGGCTATACAAGCTTCGCTCCGGGGGAAGCTGTGGCGTTAGTAAGGGCGTTCAGCCATCCACTGTCACTACAGTTGGAGTCAGGAACTATGGTGGTCGGGTTCGGGCTTGTTCTGCGCACCTACCTCACGCATACTCCGATAGCCAATGGGCGTTCAGTAGTGTTCTGTGCGCTCCTCTCTGAATGTCGTAGCTAATGCGAGCATTAAATGTGATCGTAGCGAGCTATTTATTGAATTTCTATTTAATTTATTGCGAGCTATCATGGCTGATGGTGGTGGTAAAACATAAATTCTTCATAAGCAAGCGAGAGAGATACTTTGAAGGCTATACGCTTCCTTCAAGCGGAAAGCACGCGCATGCGCGTAGCGCAACTTCGCTTGGAATCGTGAACAGTGCCACTCCCGGCGACATCTGCGAATCGCCATCGTTCGTGGTTCAGACTATAACATCGTCTCATCCGAAAATAATATGCCGATTCTGTGGAGACACAAAATAAGGCAAGGAAGAAGAAGAAGAAGAAGAAGAGCCTGTGACTTGAAGCCTAGTCTGTGCGCTGTACAAGCGAGTTCTGCTGGCTCACCGACTGCACTGTTGACGTATGACGTCAGCGTGGGCCACCCCGGTCGGGTTGACATGCCATCGCTTTCCCAGTCTCTACATATCCATGCGCATACATACTCCGCAATTCACGGTACGGTGCGTAGTGAAGGATACCCTATACACTACTAGTCTATTCCTTTCCTGTTTCACTAAAAAAAATTGAGCGAGGGGAAAATGACTGTCTATATGCCTCAATATTAGCTTCAATTTCTCGTATGTTGTCTTCGTGGTCCTTACACGATATGTACGTTGGCTGCAGCAGACTTGTTCAGCAGTCAGCTTCAATGCCGGTTTTCAAAATGTTCTCAGCAGTGCTTCATTTAAAGTACGATGCCTTCCCTCCAGGGTTTCCCATTTTAGTTCTCGAAGGATGTCTGTAACGCTTGCATGTTGTTCGAACCAACAAGTAACAAATCTGGGAGCCCACCTCTCAACAGCTTCGATCTCTTCCTTTAATCCAACCTCGTGCCGATCCCAACACCTGAGCGGTACCCAAGACTAGGTCGCACTAGCATCCTGCATGCTGTACCCTTTACGGATGAACCACACTTCACTAAAATTCTCGCAATGAACCAAAGTCGACCATTCGTCTTTCGTACCACAATCCTCAGACGCTTGTTCCGTTTCACATCACTTTGCATCGTTACGCCCAGATATTTAAAAGACGTTATTGTGTGAAGCAGGTTGTTACTAATACTGTATCCGATCATCTCGGTTTTTCTCACATAAACATGCATTTTCCTGCATTTAGAACTAACTACCATTCATCACACCATGTAGAAATTTTGTCCAAGTCATCTTGTATCCTCCTGCACGATATCCTCCTGGACGATATTATTGTCTCTGATGAACATTCGCCGTCAAGGGCAACATACTGGAGTCTATTACATAAGAAGTCTTCGAGCCACTCACCTATCTGGGAATCTTCTCCGTATGCTCTTGTCTTCGTTAACAATCTGCAGCGGGGCAGTCTGCAGTGGGGCACTGTGTGAAATTGTTTTTCGAAATCTGAAAATATGGACTGTGCCTGTTGTTCTTCACTCACAGTTCGCAGTATATCGTTTGAGAAAAGGACGAGATGAGTTTCACACGAGTGATGCTTTCTAAAACTGTGGTCATTCGCCGGCCGCGGTGGCCAAGCCGTTAAAGGCGCTTCAGTCCGGAACCGCGCGACTGCTACGGCCGCAGGTTCAAATTCTGTCTCGGGCATGGATGTGTGTGATGTCCTTAGGTTAGTTAGGTTTAAGTAGTTCTAAGTTCTAGGGGACTGATGACCTCAGATGTTAAGTCCCATAGTGCTCAGAGCCATTTTTTGTGCTCATTCGTGGATATAAACCTTTCTGTCTCTAAGAGCTTCCATTATATTCTATCTCAGAATATGTTCTAGAATTCTCTAATTTTGCGGGTCCGTTCTTTTTACCCTTCATATGTACAAGAGTCATTTGGTCTTTTGTCTAGTTGCTTGGAACTCTGTGCTCGGCTAGAGTTTCGCGATAAATGAATGCTAGTAATGCGCGAACGCCATGGAGTACTGTTTGTAAAACCGAATTTGTATTCAGTCCGGACCTTTCGACTTACTTGTTTTCAACTCTTTCAGTTGTTTCTCTACACCTTTCAGTTATTATTACTATGACTTCCATACGGGAATCTGTGCGAGGATCATACGTCGCTATGTATGTACGATTATCCTGCGTGAAAGATTTCTTAAACTCGAAATGTTGTGCACTGAGGTTACTCGCCGGGCCAGCCTGTTGTGCAATGGCTCTATAAAGCCCTAAATTTATCCTCCTTTATGGACTATTCAGTGGTTAGTTCGTAACGGTTTCACATTACTAGTTCATGTAGAGCCAGTTTATCCATTTTTGTACGTCTAGCCAGTTAAAGAATGGACACAGGTATTTTTTTATCATTAGAAGTGTGTACGTGGACCAAGAAAAATTACAGAATATCTTTACTCTAAATGGATTCATCTAATTATACAAGTACTTCTTAATTTCAAAAGAGAGGAAATCAAACAAACATTGAAGGAATTAAAAGCATTAAAATTCTTGTAGGTTAGAGCTGCTGACAATCACAATGTAAGAATACATAGACGAATAGCAGAAATCACGTAGTACGCAATATCAAACAGTTATATCTCCTCCCCGTAAGATTTGTGAAGTCGCAGACTGGAGAAACGCACGTCTTAGCACAAGAAATGGATTGGTGAGCAGAAAAACGGGCGGGTTGGACTACCAGTGCATTGTCTATGACCAGGTGGGATAGCCCATTGACCGGGACTCTCACTTCTACATGGAGCACAAAGATGGCCAACTTCACACGAGGTACAATATACACTCCTGGAAATGGAAAAAAGAACACATTGACACCGGTGTGTCAGACCCACCATACTTGCTCCGGACACTGCGAGAGGGCTGTACAAGCAATGATCACACGCACGGCACAGCGGACACACCAGGAACCGCGGTGTTGGCCGTCGAATGGCGCTAGCTGCGCAGCATTTGTGCACCGCCGCCGTCAGTGTCAGCCAGTTTGCCGTGGCATACGGAGCTCCATCGCAGTCTTTAACACTGGTAGCATGCCGCGACAGCGTGGACGTGAACCGTATGTGCACTTGACGGACTTTGAGCGAGGGCGTATAGTGGGCATGCGGGAAGCCGGGTGGACGTACCGCCGAATTGCTCAACACGTGGGGCGTGAGGTCTCCACAGTACATCGATGTTGTCGCCAGTGGTCGGCGGAAGGTGCACGTGCCCGTCGACCTGGGACCGGACCGCTGCGACGCACGGATGCACGCCAAGACCGTAGGATCCTACGCAGTGCCGTAGGGGACCGCACCGCCACTTTCCAGCAAATCAGGGACACTGTTGCTCCTGGGGTATCGGCGAGGACCATTCACAACCGTCTCCATGAAGCTGGGCTACGGTCCCGCACACCGTTCGGCCGTCTTCCGCTCACGCCCCAACATCGTGCAGCCCGCCTCCAGTGGTGTCGCGACAGGCGTGAATGGATGGACGAATGGTGACGTGTCGTCTTCAGCGATGAGAGTCGCTTCTGCCTTGGTGCCAATGATGGTCGTATGCGTGTTTGGCGCCGTGCAGGTGAGCGCCACAATCAGGACTGCATACGACCGAGGCACACAGGGCCAACACCCGGCATCATGGTGTGGGGAGCGATCTCCTACACTGGCCGTACACCTCTGGTGATCGTCGAGGGGACACTGAATAGTGCGCGGTACATCCAAACCGTCATCGAACCCATTGTTCTACCATTCCTTGACCGGCAAGGGAACTTGCTGTTCCAACAGGACAATGCACGTCCGCATGCATCCCGTGCCACCCAACGTGCTCTAGAAGGTTTAAGTCAACTACCCTGGCCAGCAAGATCTCCGGATCTGTCCCCCATTGAGCATGTTTGGGACTGGATGAAGCGTCGTCTCACGCGGTCTGCACGTCCAGCGCGAACGCTGGTCCAACTGAGGCGCCAGGTGGAAATGGCAGGGCAAGCCGTTCCACAGGACTACATCCAGCATCTCTACGATCGTCTCCATGGGAGAATAGCAGCCTGCATTGCTGCGAAAGGTGGATATACACTGTACTAGTGCCGACATTGTGCATGCTCTGTTGCCTGTGTCTATGTGCCTGTGCTTCTGTCAGTGTGATCATGTGATGTATGTGACCCCAGGAATGTGTCAATAAAGTTTCCCCTTCCTGGGACAATGAATTCACGGTGTTCTTATTTCAATTTCCAGGAGTGTAGATGGCCACTACAGCCCCCGCCTCTCCTGTCTAGCATCACGCCAAACTACGCCTTAGAGTGACAGTTTTGCAGCCATCAGATTTTGTGGCTGCTCCCAACTGCTCTGATTGTCACCTACTCTTGATAAGTTACACTGTATTAGTGTTGTTGTCCAACACAAAGTGGCATACTTACCTCGTTTTATTTCAGGAGCTGCATTTCAAGAGTACAATGGATGCTGGTTTGTGGGAAGGAACGTCCACAAATCCTTTAATGGGGGAAAGGTAACTCGTATTTCCTGCCCTGCTAATTCACAAGAAAAACAATCCACTGAATACGTCAGAGGTTTCTTCATCCAGCAACTCACGTAGCAGCCGGTACAGCTGAGTTTTGGAATAGATGTTATAAGCGTAAGTTGATGGTATCATCTATAGATAATATTCTTTCAGTAGAAGGTATGTTGCCCAAATACTAATTTTGTACATCTAAGCTTATTTTAATGTAATATGTGTTCAAACGTTTCTTTATAGTAATGTAGTTCAAATGCGAACCAAATTTTGTTGCTCTCCTTTCATTCCTTCAAAGTGCTGCAATTTTCGCAATCTGTAATAACTGATCAACCATAATATTCTGATACATTAAATGAATTCGCGGTTGCGAATATGGATTATCCTTAGCTGTATAATGGAATGACTATAATGCAAATTTGTGCCGGACTGGAGCTCAAACCCGGTTTTCCCGCTTATCGCGAGCGCTCGCCTTAACATTTGGCTAGCCGAGCTCTACTCACGGCCAGCCTCAAACTTCCATACGTCGTCAACCGTTTGTGTCTACAGTATGTACACGCACATCCATTATGTGTATTCCAGTACAGAGGAGTCATGTTACTTGAAAGTCGCTTGCTCGGTGTCGGCAGATAAATACGCAGTGACTGCGTTATTCCCCATTACATGCACAGTCCCTTTGGACATGCATGCATGACCGAAGGTTCTTCGAATCGTAGTTCTAAATAACAAAGGCACTGCAATATCGTGTAATATTGTGAAGACCACTATACCACAGGGATATGTAGGCACCGGTCTTACACAGGGAAGATAATGCAATACCGAAACTGTTTAACAGGTACTAAGGAAGCATAGAAGTACTTAGTGTGATTTGGAGTGTAGAGAAATCAGGAAATCGCACAGGTTTAAAACATAAACAGCACACAGATTATGGTGGCCCCGGTGCTAGAAGCGACTGCCTTGTAAACGGATGGCCAATGGGGTAGTCATGTAATCACTTCATTAGCGTATATGCAAGTGGATGAATGGCGGTGATTCCGTTAATACACTGCAAAACGGTCAAAGTCTGTGCATCATTCAAGATCGTGATTTTCGGAATGAAAGCAGAAGGAAATATGTGGTGCAAATGACAATGGAGTACTTATTTGTTAATTGGTTTGGCCTACTAGGGACCACATGAAATAACTTATGTAGTCTTCCTTTTCTGCTTTCCTTCTATCCTGAAGTTTTTTATTCTTTCCCTATGTTTTTCTCTCCTTTCTTCTGTCCATATTGCACCTGTATTTTTCTTTGTTTTCTTTTGGAAGCCCTTGAAACCTTTTACTTTTTCTCTGAATCTTTCTCTTTCTCCTATATCTTCCTCGTTATTTCCGTTTCCATCGGGTCTGATTTAATTTATTTTGCCCAAATCATTAATGTTTTGGAGTTTCCGTTAAAGAAGCTAAAAATTCTTTTTGTTATTCGTTTTTCATCTAGCCTTTTTAGGTGTCCGTAGAATGCAACCCTTATGTGTTTGAAATTCGCTATATTTTTTAATAAACCTCTTTATTACTTCTTATTCCCATTTCCCATTCTCATATTTTGGTCCCAAAATTTTCCTATCCTTCTTTTGTATTTCACATGATGTTTAGCTGCATTTAAGGAAAGGCATTCTGATGCATAAAGATAGTCTAGTTTAAAGAAAGTGTTGTAGTGCCGAGGTTTTGTCTTTATGTAAATAGATTACTTGTGATACAGGTTATTTGTTAGTTGAAAAGCTACCTTTATTTTCCTTGCCTTTGATAGGTTAGCTTCTCTGTGTGAAGCGTTTGGGTGTACTATTTGACCTAAATATTTAAATTTTGTGGCCTTTTTTATTCTGCCATAATCAGTTTCGATAAATTTCGGTGCCTCCTTCACATCTGTCATGTACTCTGTTTCTTCAAAAGATATATGTAGGCCTGCTTGTAGGAGATTTACCTGCATTGTTGTATCTACTATAGATTCAGCAAAGATGGCAAGATCATCTTCAAAAGTCAGACAATCAAAACTCAGAATATCAAAAATGATTCCAATGGCTCTGAGCACTATTGGACCTAATATCTGAGGTCATCAGAACCCTAGAACTTAGAGCTGCTTAAACCTAACTAACCTAAGAACATCACACACATCCATGCCCGAGGCTGGATTCGAACCTGCGACCGTAGCGGTCGCGCGGTTCCAGACTAAAGCGCCTAGAACCGCCCGGCCACACCGGCCGGCCTCAGATTATCCCCTTTCTCCTAATTATGATCCTTCTAATTCCTTCTCCTTCTGTTCTTTTCCTACATTCCCTGATTACCTTTTCTAGCACACAGTTGAACAGCTGTGGGGACAGTTCATCTCCCTGTCTTACGCCAGTTTTGATCGCAAAAGCCTTGAATTTTTCGCCTAAACATTTAATTTTGCCTTTTGTATTTCTTAGTGTGTATTTTATGGCTGCCACTGATTTGTTGTCAGCTCCAAACTCTTTTAAGGTGCTGAATAGTGTTTTCCTGTCAATAGAATCATATGCTTATTTGAAGTCTACAGATGGTATGTACATGCTTTTATATCTCATTCTTCTACATCTGTTTATGATTTTCAGAATTAAGATTTGTTCCATACAGTATCGTTCTTTTCTAAAACCTTCTTGACACTCTCCTAATTGCTGATCCAGTTAGCTTTCCAGCCGGTTTCGTAATGATTTTGAAAGAATTTTGTAAGTCACTGGAAGGAGGGATATTACTCCATAGTTACTGGGTTCTTTGTCTCCTTTTATGTGGATTGGTTTTATTAATGCTGTTTTCCAGTATTATAATATAGTTTCTGTTCCCAGATTGTTTTCAAGATTCCATGTAGCTCCTTGACTCGTCCAGCACGTGCAATTTTTCACATTTCAGCAGTTTCTGAATCTTTAATGATATTTTGGATTTCATCCATGTTGTGTGGTTCTAAGTTTCCGTGAATGTACCCTGGATTTTGTTCTGGAAAGTTTGCTTTTGGTTCCTCACAATTTAACAACTAATTGAAATAGCATTCTAATATTTCACAATTTCTCTTTGTTGTTTACGGATAATTTTCCGTCTTCATTCTTGATGCACAATGTAGGTGGTTGGTACGTTTGAAGGCTTTGTTTAAAAGTTTTTATGGAAGTTCCTAGTATTGTTCTTTTGGAAGTCTTCTTCAATTTGTGATAACTGATTCCTTTTAAACTTCCTTTAGATTGCTCTTGTCGTTTTTGATGTTTGAGACCTTTGTTGTTTAAAGCTGTTTTGTGAAGTACCATTTCTGCCAGGGTTTTTTTTTTTCTTGGTAGTAATACATGTTCAAACTGTACATTCCACCATATATGCTTTTTGTGTCTGTTGAGTGGTGCCATTTCAAGGGCTGTTTTGACTAAATTCTCCTCCCAGACTTCTGAGTCTATATTTAGCCGTTCTTGAAATTCTTGTCCGTTCACTTTCGAAGTTTCTGGATCTATTTTACAAATCCTACGTGCTTGTCTTGGAATCCTCGTTTGTGGAATAAATTTCATTTTCATTGTGGTTAGACAGTGATCCGCTTCGATATTCGCAGCGTTTCTAACTTTTACATTCATGATTTCTTTTTAATTATTAAAAGATATAGCTACATGGTCAATCTGAAATTTTCCTAAGTAAGTATTAAGTGATTTACAAGTTTTCTGTTTCCTCGGTGGTTTCTTAAAATTTTTGGGCATTATTAGCGGTTAAAACCTCAGCATAGTCTGTTGGGTAGTCTCCAACAGTTTTCCTGAACTTTCTTTGCCGGCCGGTGTGACCGAGAGGTTCTAGGTGCTACAGTCTGGAACCGCGCGACCGCAACTGTCGCAGGTTCGAATCCTGCCTCGGGCATACATGTGTGCGATGTCCCTAGGTTAGTTAGGTTTATGTAGTTCTAAGTTCTAGGGCACTGCTGACCTCAGATGCTAAGTCCCATAGTGCTCAGAGCCATTTGAACCTTTTTGAACTTTCTCTCTTTTCTAATCTGCACGTTGAAGTCCCCTAACAAAACTTTAACAACATAAGTTGCTATGGAATTCATACGCGTTTTGAATATACCACTAAATTCACCTTCATGTAAATGAGGTTTCAGAAGATGTGGCTGTAAATGTATCCATGTTGATACAATCAAATCATCTGTTTCGACTGTACTGATTGGACTTGATTTGATTGACACAGGGAGACAAAAGCAACTGTGATCTTAGCCCACTGTTTCCCGAACGGAAACTAAGTTTATTGTGGGGTTTCGCTCCATGAGATTCTAGAAAAGCCAGCCGGTATCGTTAAAAAGTAGTAGGAGACCCTTTACTAGTTCCTTTTCAGACACGACTTTTTCAGGACTAATGACCAGAATATTTTATGTCTTTTGTCCTCCAACGCTTCGCATTGGAGGATTAGATGTGGTCTGATTTCATTCTCCTCATCACTTAGTCTACCTTTAGGGGCATTTTCCTCTATACACACCGTGTTTGTTTCTTAAAGTTCCCATAGCCAGTCATAAGTCCTACAATGAGTTTAATCTGTCTCCTGTTCAAGTACAAGATTACAGGACTTATCTTGAAGCATGGTTTCGGCATCATTAGCTTGCCTAGTTTTTGTTTTTGGATCATGGTCCAGTATTGTACGCGGTGCCTCCTGATCCAGGTACATAGTTTTGATTTTATCATCGCCTTAGTGATGTTTAGGACAGGGTCTGGTACAATAAATGGAGTCGTCACGCTTGTCACTTTTAGCATTGTCTATATGTCATTTGATCTTCCGTTCGCATGGAAAAGTCAACCTGCATACAAATATATGCTTCGATTTTAAATAAATTCTACGTTACTAGCATTTTCTTCATCCTTTTTAAGTTCTCATCAGCAGTTAGGGTGATAGGTTGGTATTATAATTTATGGTTTTTGACTTAAAAGTCCTTTCAAAAGCAAAGTGAGGGACGTAGTTAAAAGCAGTCTGAGAAGGAAGAGGGATGGAAGATTATGGTGCGGATGCACTAATGTCGTCCGAACTCCTATAGGAATCAATAACTTGGGAGGGGGGGCTAATATACGAGGGACGCTGCACTGCAGCGTGCGATTGGTTTGAAAATTTGAGTCGGCCAGGGACTATGTCCGGATGGCCGAAGGGTTTACGGCAGAAGGTAACCACTCATGAGAAGCGTTAAATCCGGGTTCGAGCCACTTTCCGGAACAAATTTTCAACTTACACCATTGCGTTACCACAATGCCCTGTGTGGATGGAAGTCACGAATTACCATCCGTCCCACCCTTTCTTTTCCCATTCTCTATTTCACATAAGAAAATCATGGTTTAACATCCCATCGACTACGACGTCATCAGAGGAGAGTACAAGATCACATTGCCTCAAGGATAGGGGAAGGGATTCGACCGCGTCCTTTCAAAGGAACTATCCCGGCATTTGTCTGGAGCGATATAGGGAAATTACGGAAAACCAAAATCTGGATATCTAGACGCGGATTTGAAGCGTCGTCCACCCGAATGCGAGTCCAGTGTTCTAACTACTGCGCCACTTCACTCGGCAGCAGTTTGAGACATTCTCAGGGATACATGTCAACTTTCATTAATGGGAGAATGAGACAGTGCAGAATTTGTCTCCATGTGGCAAAATTTGTACATGTTATAAATTAATGCCCCCCCTCCCCCTCAATTATTACTCCTGCCTGTATGTGAAGGCTAATCTCAGGAACTACTGTAGGGATTATGGAACGGTTTTCACTAACAGATATACTGATTCACAAGGGAGGTTTGTGTATATCACTTATTACCGCTACGCCAGACAAGTCGTCCGAACGTAGATACTTAAGATTCTTAGTGCTACCCTTGCGAAGCAGGGGCGGGGAGCTAGAATTTTGTAACTAGTACTAGCCAGAGTTTGAATATATGTATACAAAGAGCCGATGTTGTAAAAAAATAAGTGTATGCTATACACAGAGGAAAGACTCAGTACACATGGTACAAGGTGTTTCAAAAATACGGTTGCTAACTTTGGGCACAGGTCCCCTAAACCTAAACAAGAGAAAACGTTCATATAAACATACGTCCGGAAATCTTTCATTTTCGAGTTATTAACTAAAGTTGACGTTCAAATGGCTTTTCAGGTACCACCCATTAACTTCACTTATCTATGCACCCATTTGACTCAATTAATACCGTCCGATAGCGTTTTGTTGGCATTTACATTCGTAGTTCATGTGTCTTCAACGTATCCGTTGTGTACATATACATCTACATCTACATGGATACTCTGCAAATCACATTTAAGTGCCTGGCAGAGGCCTTGCAGGGATTTATCCAGAGAAGAACTTAGAGATCAGTAAATAGATTTTGCGTCATACACGTGACTTTATTTACAAGAACGATTTGAACTTTAAAGTTTTGTGAGTCTAATTATATATACTTCAGGTAGTGAATTAATTGGAAGTACTCCTTTCAGACGTGGTAGGGTATTCATTTCGTGAGCATGCAGACATGATTTTTATGAACGGTCGCGAGAATGGTAATGAACGCCAGGCTACACCGCTGTATCAGGCGGTGTTTCCAGACCGAAGGCAGCCGAGTCATTCAACCTATGTATTGGCGCTGTGTATCGTCGCGTTGCCAAGACTGGATCCGTAGAACCACAGACAGTTGGCGGAAGAAGACCTTGTGTTGCTCGTACGCCTGACCAGAACGAGTACGTTCTACGGGCTGTCGGTCTGGAACCACGCGACCACTACGGTCGCAGGTTCGAATCCTGCCTCGGGCATGGATGTGTGTGATGTCCTCAGGTTAGTTAGGTTTAAGTAGTTCTAAGTTCTTGGGGACTGATGACCTCAGAAGTTGAGTCCCATAATGCTCAGAGCCATTTGAACCATTTTTACGGGCTGTCGCATAAAAAATGGGTATCAGAGCAAGACAACTGGCCCTGGCACGTGGGACATCTCCCAGTTCGTGGAGGATACTTCACGTGCAACTCATGTATCTGTATCATCTTCAAAGCGTGCAGGGCTTTACGACTATATATAGACGAGAAAACGTTTGGATGAGATGGAATGACGAATTTCCACAACTAACACATGTGGTTCGATCGCAATCCTCACACTACAGTACTCGTTAGACATCAGCATCAGTTTAAGATTAACGTGTAGGCTGGAATTGTAGGTGTTTGTCTGGTAGGGCCATATTTTCTTGCATCATGTCTTACAGATGCTGTCTGCAAGGACTTTATTCGGAACCAGCCTCCAAGACCTACCATAAGATGCGCCCTTGCGAATAAGTAGAAACATGTTGTTTATACATGGTGAAGTTTCAGCACATTTCAGAGTGTTCGAGATGCACTGCCTGGTATCTAGCGTGAGAGACAGATAGGTAGAGGGAGGACCAGTACTATAGCGTTCACATTCCCACGATCTCAGTCCTCTGGCTTATTATCTCTAGGGGCATCTTAAACAACTGGCCTACGCTGCAGACCACCCAAATGCAGAGACTCTATATCGACGTGTAATGTAAGCCTGTGGAACCATTCGAAACGGTCAGCGCGTGTTTGATAGGGTGCGACAATCCAAGATCTGACAAGTGTAAGCGTTTTAAGAAGAAATAGGAGATCATTTCGAGCATTTATTATGAGTTTATGTGTTGTTGAACTCCAATCACCTAAACTGTAAACCTCCATTAATAAGCCGACAACGAAGGATTTTCGGACGGATGTTTATAGAACTTTTTTCTGCTTGTGCATAAAGGTCCTGACCCCAAAGGTTGTAAAAATTTTTCTTGAAACACACAGTACGAGTGATTTTACTACTGAATAATTGCTTTTATCTAGCTGCATACAGACAGACATAACCTAAAAATAATTTGTATAATGTTGCTAGCAACATAGACATGACAGAGCAGCGACAGTAACGATATCAGTACACACTGTTTGGGAAGGTGCTTTTCCCCACGTTTTGTATGGATCGTACTCTAGTTTGTCGTACGCGCATCTACAGGCTTGGTCAGCTATGTATTCTTTACACAATAGCTCTGACACGTCACTTCTTCCCAGTAGAAAGGTCATGGATAAAAATAAGGCAGTGCTCGAACTAGAGCAGATATCACTCTTTTCTGTATGATATCCGCATCACCCAACATTTATACAACAGCAAACAATCATTTATGAAGAACACCGTAGCACCCCACATTCATTCATGAAGTCACTAATTATCTGGTATTGGTTGAGCTGTTGTGACAAAGTCTTCACAAGTTAATTACTTCTCCAGTGGCCTTTAGCCATGAATTTCGATCCCGTTCTGACGGTTCTTTTTTACTTTTTGTATTTTCCTTTAGTCCCCGAAGATTTCTTCAATTTTCCTATAACTAAGGTATGAAGTGATTCAGCAAGCACATTTTCTACAGCAGCAGTTGAAAATGAGAAGTAATGTTCTGAACCACTGATAATTGATGACGATTTTGTATTTAAGACACTCAACACAGTAACTCCCATATTCACCCTCGTACGTGAATATACGTGCACATTAAAAAGTATTGTGAAAATTACAAAAAAACTGATTCCATTAAAACTGTAAGTCTACATAATGTGGCTGACTCATCAGTTGCATCAAAATGAGTTAGCCAGCTACAATGAGTGCACATTACAGTATCCTACCTACAAATTTAAACTACAGACGCAAGACAGACCCGTGATACACGAACCACGTTCGTCGTGTCGTCACCTAAAACAGAAGACTGATCAGATGTTGAACCATTTGCTCCCATATGTGATGATACAAAACATACGTGGGAAAAATATGGGGTACGAAATTTCTCGCCCTATAAACATCATACTCTGTTGGATCATCGTGCCGAGGAAGATACTCATATGCATTTATACAGTTTACTGCCCAGATGTACGCTAGCACTACTCTGTTACACAGGAGAGATGTATTATCTACAAAATTAAAACTTTTTCGAAGTCCTCTTCAGCCAGCACCAAACCAGAGCAACCCAGGCCAACACCCTGTGTGTGACAAAGAGGAACCAACCTGGAAGAGACTGCTTCAACTCAGAAGCTTGAAGTGTAAACTCAGCAATATGACATAAGCGAGCAGAAGCCATCACGTCGTTGTAAGAGCTCAGCTTGATTTCGTAAGAGAGAGCAAAAGTTCCACAAGAACATCTATCAAATCCATGATATGACGGTAAGAGGAACAAGCTGAAGCCCTGAAAACTATTCTTGTGAAATAGGGAGTGGTGAAGACCGCTTATGAGCGCAGAAAAGTAGGCCACATTCACTCATTACCAGCCCGACATAATGTCACTGCCTCAAACCAGTAGCAATAAATATGCAGGCTTCCGAGCGTCTGTGTGGAATCTATATGTGCAGTACACCTGCTGTGAGGCCGACGAGAATCTGATGCACTACTACCATTTGCCAAGATGACTTTCGCCATCGAGACGGCTGTCTGTCTGACCTAACAGACTCTGACGCTGTGAGCTGCCGACCTCGCAACCTCTGATGATGAGAAAACTAGAAGATTTCTACCTACGGCTTGCTGAGCCGAACTGGTAGTGCTTGGCACACAGTACACGTGTCACAGTATTCAGGAGTCGCACTAACCGGTGCTGACCCCGACTACTACCTGTAGGCAGCCATCGACATACTCGGCCTGCCTTGTGTGCAACGGCTATGTTGTGGACCTTCTCCACACCCTGCATACTTGCTGAGAGCTAACCCGAGCACAACCTATTCGACGTCGGTGAGAGTGATCTGGCAATTCGCAGTTTCCTTCTTGGTCAGCCTCTCCAGTCGGACGAGCTACGCCGTTCACTTCTGACAAAGAACTTCTTGAGTGCGAGTTCGCAAGTTCAGTCCTTTGTTAGGCTAATTAGAAAGTGTTGTGTTCGCAATTGCACTACTGGCCATTAAAATTGCTGCACCACGAAGATGAAGTGCTACAGACGCGAAATTTAACCGACAGGAAGAAGATGCTGTGATATGCAAATAATTAGCTTTTCAGACCATTCACACAAGGTTGGCGTCGGTGGCGACACCTACAACGTACTGACATCAGGGAAGTTTCCAACCGATTTCTCATACACAAACAGCAGTTGACCGGCGTTGCCTGGTGAAACGGTGTGATGCCTCGTGTAAGGAGGAGAAATGCGTACCATCACGTTACCAACTTTTATAAAGGTCTGATTATAGCCTATCGTGGTTGCGGTTTATCTTATCGCGACATTGCTGCTCGCGTTGGTCGAGATCCAATGACTGTTGGCAGAATATGGAATCGGTGGGTTCAGGGGGGTAATACGGAACGCCGTGCTGGATCCCAACTACCTCTTATCACTAGCAGTCGAGATGACAGGCATCTTATCCGCATGGCTGTAACGGATCGTGCAGCCACGTCTTTATCCGTGAGCCAACAGATGGGGACGTTTGCAAGACAACAACGATCTGCACGAACAGTTCGATGACGTTTGCAGCAGCATGGACTATCAGCTCTGAGACCATAGCTGCGATTACCTTTGACGCTGCATCACAGACAGGAGCACCTGCAATGGTGTACTCAACAACGAACCTGGGTGCACGAATGGCAAAACGTCATTTTTTAGGATGAATCCAGGTTCTGTTTACAGCATTATGATGGTCGCACCTCCTATGGGATGCCTGTATTACGCTTCACAGAATGGACATCGTAGACATTCAATAAATGTTCAAAACAAATCATTAGCTTCACTATGAACACCGAACGGTAGGTGAATTTCTTGGGAGTTGCAAACTGTGCAGGGCGTTCAGCTAAGTACCCACTCTGAAAGAAGGCATATAGAATCATAATGGCGTAACGGAGTGATGAGTACTCATGGAATGTGATGGCATGCAAACGAATACGATACAGTCTGTCGTGGAGTTCATCGTGAAATTGTCTCTCCTTTAAGGCATAGTTGAAGACAGTGCGATAATATTTTTTATAGCACGGAAAAAAATCCAGAGGCTGAATTTGTCAAGTGGCTGCAGGTGTTATGAATTGCCATGTCACACGCTTTTCAGGGAGGATAGTTTGCTCTAAATAAGTATGATTTTTATACGCAGTCCAGGGATAAAGCAAAAACAAGTTATTTTGAGCAGCTGTTGGCAAAAGCAGTGCTTATGCCACAGTTGTAGTTCTCTTACGCACATTTTACCACTATTGCTTGCTGTGATGGAAATATTCTTCCTGCCCTTCAATATCACGCACACGAGAAACAATCGTAGGGCGCAGAGCACCTCCAGCTTCTCACAGCAAACTAAATAACTTTCCAGCCAATTTACCATCCAGATTAACAGTCGGCATATTGTATACGAATGCTTTAAGGCATTGATGTTATTTGGTATGATACAACTTTCTTGGTTTCTCTAATTCCAAGGATTCCTTTCATATGCATTTCCTCTTCAAATCCCGATTGGTCCGAGTTGAAAACAGCTTCCTTACCGAACGATGGGATAATTTTGTTTATCTCATACGCAAATTTTCGAGCCGATATCGCAGTTTTCTGTGCACCGTCAAGTTGACACTTTGTTTGAAATTTCGTTATCTTAGGACTTCCAATTCTGTAGCACTGTTTGAAGCTATGCAACCGTCCACTGGTTCTCTTGAATCACTATAATCTATGTCTCGCGCAGTTTGATGTGCATAACGCCGTATGTCAGGATCAGGCAACCTCACCTCGGTGGGTTTGCTGTATAGCCGCCTCCAGTGAGATCAGATTACCAATGGTGGAAACATATCTTCAGCATCGACACTAGAAGCGCATAAAAAGATTCATAATTTAGTTCACCATGCACTCCAAGGTGTTCCCTAGACAGCTGATATGCACAATACTATGATATCTGTTAAGTCGTGTACGATCTTTCCGTAGTTAATGAGGAAGGTGATAATTGCTTTTCTGCAACACACTTAGAAATATCCACTATGCCAAATTTAATTTTTAAATAATATGAGGAGATATTTCTTTGGCTGAATATTAAATTTTCGCAACTGGCTGTTGATTCTGCTATCAGGAGTACGTCGAGAAAGAGCAGTTGTACTATTCTTCCATATTGGAAACAAGAATCCCAACTACTTGTCTCCATGTCACTCTGTGGCGGCGAAATGACAGCTGTGGCGGTCACCCCAACACAACGTTCTGCCATTGTCTGACAAATGTCTGCAGTGCTCGTGTGTAGACTCCCTTGTGTAAGTACAACTCGTTCGTGTAAGTACAGCTGGCGAACTAGGAATGCCTTATCGAAACACAATGGAACATTTTTGTGGATTATTTTGGCTAAGGAAATAGCACTGTGAAGACTGGTCTACCCTTTAGTCTGTGCAGCCAAATCTGCTTGTCCACCCGCATCTGGACGCTGATTCAGCATCTGAAGACAGATAACTGGTTGTACAATTTTTAATGAGCCCTACCGAGAATTCATTTCAGTAGCTTCCTTTTGGGCACTGACCTGTCTTGAACATGAATACATGTAGGTAGGGATGCGAGGGATGGAGAACATAATGCAGTGCTAAGTAGCTTGAAGTACTGCTGAAACGAGTAATATGCCAGGTTGTGAAGATGACAGAATCCTTAGATATAATAACACTCTCACTGATACTTTCCTTGAGGCGGATAGAGATAGACCTCCATTTAACATTTTGAAAGTTAAAGTGCTCCAGACATGAGAATGGTTGTAGAAGTCTCTATAGTCTCACTCTTTACGAAATTGTTTGAGAAAGATCGTACTCCTTTAAATCGTCACGCGAACAAGAAGTGAAAGACATGGAAATCAGTGACCGCATAATGGAAAATCAGCTATCGTTGCTCTGTAGAGAAAAGATGACCTGATGAGGTATCTTTGTGATTCTACATACAGTAAGCGAAATAAGTCGCTCCTCTTCTAGGCAGTACGTTTCTGGAAAAACGAAGCGTTTCATCTGATTGGAAAAATACGCATGTCTTCCTCGTTTCCAAGAATGGAAGTCAAAACAGATATACAAAGCTACGGGCTTGTATTCCTGACATTATGCTGTAGAGTTTTGGAACACGTTTTATGCTAGCATATTGACGTTTTTCTGGGGACCAAAAATGTCCTCTATAGAAACCAACATGGATTTGAAATATAGCAATCTTGTGAGACTTAGATCGTTCTGCTCTTCTACTAGAGCCAAAGACAGAAAATCCGTTCCTGAGATTGGTTTCGTGTTCATTGACTTCCAGAAGTCTTCGATATAGTTTCGCACTGACCTATAACGAGAAAAATACGAGCGTACGCAATATTAGACCACCTTCGCGATTGTGTCGAAGAATTCCTAGCAAACAGACCACACGACGTCCTTCTTAATCCAGAGAAATATTAGGAAATGAAAATATCTTCGGGCGTAGCGCATAGGAGTATTACAGAACCATAACTGTTACCTTACATATAAATGATCTCGTCGATAACATCAGAAATTTCATGAGGATGTTCCCTATAGATGCTGTTTTGTACGGAGAAGTACCAAAGCTAGAAAATTCTACCAAAAGTTTTCAAACTTGAAATCGATTGCCTACTGACCGAGGGCATAGCAGTTGATCCTCAACATAAACAGGTTGACAACCATTAAATATCTGCAACTATGTGAATGAAGTGGTTTGAAGTGGAAAAACCAGATTAAGCTAATAACCAGCAAGACAGGTGCCAAACAGAGGGACCATTGGAAGGTTCGTCAGGCACTCTGGTCCACCCATGAAGGAGGTAGTCTACAAAACCCTTGTTCTCGTCATGAATGAGTACTGTTCTTCAGTTTCTGACCTTACCAGGTGGTATTTATTAAGAAAAATAGAGAAGATCCAAAGAAGAGCAGCACGTTTCGTCATATACATGATATAACATGAACCATCCAGAACATGAATAAGCATTCGCTACTTTTAAATTTGAATAAGATTCTTATGAGTGATTTCACGCCCATCTATACTCAAAAAGGGCTAGAGGTCAGCAGAATGACTTGACGAACCAGGCCCATCCCACATAGAATTGTGACGTTGCGTGTGCAAGTCAGTGCCCTACCCCATGACGTCAAAAGCCACACTACTGTTTTTAACGTCATCATCATGACACGGTTTTCCGAAACCCCTTCACCAAAGAAGACAAAGTAAATATTCCTGAATTCCAATCAAGAACAACTGCCAAGATGAGAAACATAGAAGTAGATATCCTCGGTGTAACAAAGCAGCTTAAATCACTTAATAAAGGCAAGGCCTCCGGTCCAGATTGTATACCAGTCAGATTCCTCTCAGAGTATGCTGAAAAAATAGCTCCATATTTAGCAAACACTCGCTCACAGAAAGATCCGTAATCCGCTGAATTACAGGCCTATATTACTAACATCGATTTGCAGTACGGTTTTGGAACATATTCGATCATTTTGAAGTACCTCGAAGAAAACGATTTATTGACACATAGTCAGCACGGTTTCAGAAACACAACTAGCTCTTTATACTCATGAAGTAATAAGTGCTATCCACAGGGGATGTCAAATTGATTCCATATTTTTTAGATTTCCAGAAGTCTTTAGACACCGTTCCTCACAAGCGTCTCCTAAACACACTGCTTGCCTAGGGAGTATCGCCTCAGTGGTGCGACAGGATTCGTGATTTCCTGTCAGAAAGGTCACAGTTCTTAGTAATAGACGGAAAGTCATCGAGAAAAACAGAAGTAATATTCGGCGTTCCCCAAGGAAGTGTTATAGGCCCTCTATTGTTCCTGATCTATTTTAACGACATAGGAGACAATCTGAGTAGCCGTCTTAGATTGTCTGCAGACGATGCTGTCATTTACCGCCTTGTAAAGTCATCAGATGAACAGAACGACTTGCAAAATGATTTAGATAAGATATTTGTATGGTGCGAAAAGTGGCAATTGACCCTGAATAAGGAAAAGTGTGAAGTTATTCACATGAGTACTAAAAGAAATCAGCTAAATTTCGATTACGCGATGAGTCACACAAATCTGAAGGCCGTAAATTCAACTAAATACTTAGGGATTACAATTACAAATAACCTAAATTGGAACGATCACGTACATAATATTGTGGGTAGAGCAAACCAAAGTCTGCGATTCATTGGCAGAACACTTAGAAGATGCAACAGGTCTACTAAGGAGACTGCTTACACCATGCTTGTTCGCCCTATTCTGGAGTATTGCTGTGCGGTGTGGGATCCGCATCAGGTGGGACTGATGGATGTCATCGAAAAAGTACAAAGAAGCGCAGCTCGTTTTGTATTACCTGAAGTAAGGAATACAGCGCCACATACATTAAAACGAAGGTGTTTTTTGTTGCGACGGAATCTTCTCATGAAATTTCAATCACCAGTTTTCTCCTCCGATTGCGAAAAAATTCTGTTGGCACCCACCTACATAGGGAGAAATGATCATCACGATAAAATAAGAGAAATCAGGGCTTGTACAGAAAAATTTAAATGCTCGTTTTTCCCGCGTGCCGTTCGAGAGGGGAAATGTAGAGAGACAGCTTGAAGGTGGTTCATTGAACTCTCAGCCAGGCACTTTATTTTGAATAGCAGAGTAATCACGTTGATGTAGATAGACATGACATGGCCCTTGTCTATAAAGTCATCATCAAGATTGTACAACTCACACCCCCTTTTCAACGATGAATAATCATTACAAGACGAATCTACATTGTCGGGAATTTCAAAACAAAAATACCAATGAAACAGGCTATCAGTTTGTAGCAAGCACCTTCAAAAATATCCAATAGAGGTTTATCATTTGTCAAAACAATTTTCACCTGAAACGCGTAAATTGGCCTCACTTTAAAAGTGTACGAACGATCTGAATTTTGTGCCATATTCAAAAGCAATCGATTATTTATCAGAAATACGTAACAAAATTGACAATAATGGTGTAACTTTATGCTAGTGATCTAACTTACAGGTTAACCAGCATTTGGCATCAAACTTATTTCAGTCTCTGAACCACACTTGGTGCAAGGAACAATGGAACCCTGAAATATTTCCGCCTTCAGATTATCTGTATTATTTGTCAAAAATACATAAGTGAACAAATACACACACACACACACACACACACACACAATGTTTGTGTCATGTGTCAGAATGTTGTTTCCACTTCTAGAATATGTAAAGGGTAACGCTTTGATAAGCTATTTAACGCATTATATCTTATAATCTACATATTTTCGTAATAAGCAAGGACAGCTTTGTAATACATGAAATACAAATGTAAACAAAACACAACACAACACAGCCAAAGAAAATGATGGAACAAGCTTTCAAACTCAGTGAGAAAACTTCGAATTCTTGTCAATATAACTTGTGCATCAAAATAATTTTTTTTAATATACGTAAAGATTTGAATATTGTTGGCATAACCTAATTGTTCCACAACGTTAACTAAAAAGCAATAGGGTTGCACAATAGCACTACTGCTCCAAGTTACATGTTAAGCAGCACAACACATTTACGAAACGAAAAGTGTCTGTATTATTTATCAAAAAAGGTAAGAATTTATTGTAGAACATTATCAAACATGCATGGCACTTTTGATAATCTAACTTACTGTTTAATGTACAGTTGTTTATAAGAATGGTTTGGTGGTTTTCCAATTTTATTTCCTGGTCTAAATCGTCTGTATTAGTTGTCAAAAGCTCGCCTTAGTTCAGCAAAAACTGATATAAGAGTCATCAAAACATTTTAGTGATCGCATGAGAGGGCGATAACATTATCTTGCACTACATAATATTTGTCATCTGCTGCTGATAATGAAAACTTACCCTGTCACACAGGACGATAGTATTGCGGAGTGGGAACTACAAGACACTTTGCCCTATACATCATTATTTTACTTCAAAATTGCAGGAAGTTTTCCCTCATATTACCACACTGCAGAACATTTGCTTCAGTACAGATAAAACCAGTACAGCAGCTGCTAAAGTCTGATGTTCAGAGCACAGCCTTTGCAGCAAGAAGAGCATCCATCCCTCAGCTAGATTCTGTACCACACTGGCCACAGCACTTGAGTACTCCTGGTACAACACTCATTACACAGTCTGATTATCAGGGCACAGCGTATGTTACGATCGGAGTCAGCCTCCCTAATAGTGGAAAAAAAGTAACGCTGACGAAACTGTAACGAATGGCCACAAACATGGACGTTTATTTAAGAAATTGTGTCACATTGTCCCATGCATCGCCATGTTAGAGAAAAACTGTAGAGAACTGCCATATACATTGCAACATTACAGTAAAGTTGTAACAAATTATCTTAGACATTACCATTGTTCAACAAAATTCTAACAAACTGCCCTATATACTGCGAACACATGGTGGTCATTACTGTGGGGCAATAGGGGCCACTTGACAGATGATGAGTGTTATTATCCCAGATATGATGGTCAGTTCTTATGCCGAGCACTCTATACAGGGTACTATTGGGTCGGGCAATGGTGATCAGTTGACATGATGACAGCCACCATCACTTAATCATGGTAACTAACACTAGCTAGAATGCAGTTGGTCCAATAATCTGCAGTTGGCAAGATGACTACCACTACCACAAATACTACTGAGTGGGGCAATGAGGGTCAGCTGATATGATGACAGCCATTACCCCAATCACGATGTCCACCAATATCCCAAAGGTATGGTGAGAGAATATGGACCATAACCTGATAATGGGTGTCTAATGCATCTTCGGCAACATTGTAACACCAGAGGGCGATACTATTTGCTATAATTGGACAGTTGGTGTCAGCCCCTGTATGTTAAAACTCCATTGTAATACCAGAAACTAACAGTGTATGTGGTATAACCTGACACTGGGTGTCAGCTATTGGATCTCATATAGTATCCTAAGGGTCAAACAAAACTACTCACCATTGTCACACGAAATTATAAAAAAATAGCCACATACATTACCATTGTTACATAGAATTTTAACAAATTGGCTCATACATAAACATTGTCACAAAAAATTTAACAAATTGTCCCACTTGTCACTGAGTACACAATTGGAGCTTTGACTTGGCATATTACAAGATGTTACAACAAGCAAAAGTAAGTAGGCAGTAAGCTGAGACTTGGGAATGCCAGCAAGCAGCGAGTCAAGACTTGTTGCAGTAAGCCAAGTCCTTAATCTGATTTCAGACATCAAGTGGGCAAGTCACTTCGCTAACCATGACATCACAAAGCATGCGTCTTATACTATCATATCGTCATGATGTCAATTGTGGGTCATTGACCTTGCCTGTACGACACCAGGATCCAAAATTGTGACTACACAGGGTGTCCCAGGAGGAGTGGTCAGTATTCAGGGATGTGACAGGAATGGTCATTTGACGCAAAAAAGTCTAGTAAACATGTGCTCTAAAATGTATGCCTTAAGTCTATGAACACTACTTCATCTGCAATATTGTGAAATATATCTCTTCTACAGCAAGCTCTTTGGTTTCCATATTTTAAGAGGAAGTAATATGGACCAAAACAAGAAAAATTTGTTCAGTAAACATGAACTCTATAATGCATATCTTAAAGGCTATGAGCACATGTTCAGTAGAAGAGATGTGTTTCACAGTAGCAAAGGTGAACAAGTGCTCATACCCTGTAGGGCATGGACTTCAGAGCCCATGTTTCTGGACATTTTTTTTATTGTTTTGGCCCACTCTATCACCGCTCAAAATATGGAAAGCAAAGAGCTTGCAGTAGAAGAGATCTGTTTCACAGTTGCGGTGACAATGGATTCAGTTTTTATTATACTTTTTTGCTTCGAATGATTGTTCCTGTCATATCTCCGAATATTGACCATTCCTTCTGGGATAATCTGTATAATGACTAGCTATATCATTTCAATAACTGATAAAATGCTGTGCTTAGAGTCAATACCTGGAACTCACTGCCAGGTCGTGGCACATATAATGTCAGGTTTTGGTGTTACTGTATAGTTTTAAGATCTAGTACCTGACCCTCATTGTCATATACATTCTGTCAGCTTATGGTGTCACAATACTCTTTGAGATCCAGTAGCTGAGACTCACTGGTGATGTATAGAGAAATTTGTTATAATTTTATTGTAATCGGTCGGTGTATTGGGCAATCCGTTACAATTTTGGTATGCAAGGTCAATTAGTAAAAATTATTGTGTAATATAGCACTGTATGAGATAATGTTTTACAATTTTTGCTATAACATGGTGCTGTATGAGGAAATTAGTAACAGTTTTGCTGTAACATGGTGATGTATGGGGGAGTTCAGTGCCAATTTCGTTTAATGCTTATCTGTAACTGAACACAAACAAAAGGAAGATATCCAGTGGCTGAATCCCATTGCCACATTATGTCACATACCCACATAATTAACTTCTGGTGTTACAACACTATTTGAGATCCAGTTGAAGACACCCACTGCCATGTTATGGTGAACACACTTACAGCTTCTTGTGTTACAATACTGTCTGGACACACCATGTCAAATTTTGGGGCATACACTGTCTACATACAGTTGGGGTATTAGCAGTCGCTATAAGAACTGACAATCACTGGCTTCACAACTGTATTCAGAGTGATGGCAGTCACTGTATCAACAGACCATTCGTATCCCCACCAATTGGACCATATCAAACGTAATGGTAGCCACCCTATCCACTTACCATTACTGATCAATTGTATTTGAGCAATGGTAGTCATTATATTATCAGAGGTCAATACAGTCACTGTGTCAACTGACTATCGTTCCCCTATAACAGTGGGTAATGGCACCTACCTTGTCAACTGACCATCATTGAGATACACTCCTGGAAATGGAAAAAAGAACACATTGACACCGGTGTGTCAGACCCACCATACTTGCTCCGGACACTGCGAGAGGGCTGTACAAGCAATGATCACACACACGGCACAGCGGACACACCAGGAACCGCGGTGTTGGCCGTCGAATGGCGCTAGCTGCGCAGCATTTGTGCACCGCCGCCGTCAGTGTCAGCCAGTTTGCCGTGGCATACGGAGCTCCATCGCAGTCTTTAACACTGGTAGCATGCCGCAACAGCGTGGACGTGAACAGTATGTGCAGTTGACGGACTTTGAGCGAGGGCGTATAGTGGGCATGCGGGAGGCCGGGTGGACGTACCGCCGAATTGCTCAACACGTGGGGCGTGAGGTCTCCACAGTACATCGATGTTGTCGCCAGTGGTCGGCGGAAGGTGCACGTGCCCGTCGACCTGGGACCAGACCGCAGCGACGCACGGATGCACGCCAAGACCTACGCAGTGCTGTAGGGGACCGCACCGCCACTTCCCAGCAAATTAGGGACACTGTTGCTCCTGGGGTATCGGCGAGGACCATTCGCAACCGTCTCCATGAAGCTGGGCTACGGTCCCACACACCGTTGGGCCGTCTTCCGCTCACGCCCCAACATCGTGCAGCCTGCCTCCAGTGGTGTCGCGACAGGCGTGAATGGAGGGACGAATGGAGACGTGTCGTCTTCAGCGATGAGAGTCGCTTCTGGCTTGGTGCCAATGATGGTCGTATGCGTGTTTGGCGCCGTGCAGGTGAGCGCCACAATCAGGACTGCATACGACCGAGGCACACAGGGCCAACACCCGGCATCATGGTGTGGGGAGCGATCTCCTACACTGGCCGTACACCTCTGGTGATCGTCGAGGGGACACTGAAAAGTGCACGGTACATCCAAACCGTCATCGAACCCCGAACCCATCGTTCTACCATTCATAGACTGGCAAGGGAACTTGCTGTTCCAATAGGACAATGCACGTCCACATGTATCCCGTGCCACCCAACGTGCTCCAGAAGGTGTAAGTCAACTACCCTGGCCAGCAAGATCTCCGGATCTGTCCCCCATTGAGCATGTTTGGGACTGGATGAAGCGTCGTCTCACGCGGTCTGCACGTCCAGCACGAACGCTGGTCCAACTGAGGCGCCAGGTGGAAATGGCATGGCAAGCCGTTCCACAGGACTACATGCAGCATCTCTACGATCGTCTCCATGGGAGAATAGCAGCCTGCATTGCTGCGAAAGGTGGATATACACTGTACTAGTGCCGACATTGTGCATGCTCTGTTGCCTGTGTCTATGTACCTGTGGTTCTGTCAGTGTGATCATGTGATGTATCTGACCCCAGGAATGTGTCAATAATGTTTCCCCTTCCTGAGACAATGAATTCACGGTGTTCTTATTTAAATTTCCAGGAGTGTATGTTAGTACCCAGGGTAATGACAGTCACTCAGTCAACTGACCATCATTGCTGCAACAGCATCTGAGGAATTGGCAGTCACCACATGTCAATTGATTATCATTGCCCCACGATAGTATCAACATTATATTTGCATCTTGTCTGGCAGTTTTACACAATTTTGTGTAGCAGTATTGATGTAGGGGGAAACTGGCTACAATTTTACTATACGATGAGGATGTATGGGGTAATTTGTTATAATTTTGCTATAACATGGCGATGCATGGGGTATTTTGTTACAATTTTGTTGTTATATGTCGATATATGGGACGGTTTGTTACAATTTATTTGTGGCTAGTATTTTGCTAGTAATGGTGAGGCTGACTGACCACTGCATACGCTGCGCCCTAACCATTTGACTGTGACACGAGTGTTGGACAGGGTGTACACAAGTACTGTATCTATCATTTTACAGATGACAGTGCCAGGGAAGTAGGCGCCAGTCAACATACACGCTGCCTCTTAATCATTGGACTCTTATATGAGGATTGTGTACTGTGTACACAAGCACTGTGTCTGATGTACAGAATCCAATACGGGTTAGGGAGATTCTAATTGGCTCACTTAATGTGCCCTTATAGTCTTCCAGGTGTTGTGTTATTTTTGGCTAAAGTAAGATGGCTTTCGGACTAATAATCTGACCAGCGTTGCTCCAGTTTGTTAGAATTTCGTGTAACAGTGGTGATTTATGGGTTAATTTCATACAATTTTGTTGTAACATGGCGATTTTCAGAAAAACGTATTACAATTTTGGTGTAACATGGCGATTTGTTGCATAATTTTTTACAATTTTGCAGTAACATGGGATGATTTGTTACAAATTTCGTTTAAAATGTTGATGTTTGTGGCCATTTATTAAAATTTTGCTCTAATATGAAGATGTATTGGGCAATTTGTTACTATTTTGCTGTAACAAGGCAATGTATGGAGCGTTTTCTTACAATTTTGCTATAACATAACGACGTATGAAGTAATTTGTGAGAGCTTTGTGCAACAATTGTGATGTCTGATGTTATTTGTTACAATTTTGCTATAACTTTGGTGATACATGGAGAAATTTGTTACAATTTTGGTATAACATGGGAATGTATGGGACAATTAATTACAGTTTTGCTGTAACATGTCGATGTATGGGGTCATCATCATCAGTTTTCTGCTGTATTAGCAGGTTCTTTGCCTCTCCATTTTCTGCGATCCATTGCTTCCTTCTTAAGGCTGCTGTATGTTGTACCGTCCATCACGTAATCCACTATCTATAATCTCTTCCTTCCTCTCTTCCCTTTCCCTTCTACATAACCTAAAACTGTTTTTATCAGACCGTCATTCTGTCTTAATATATGTCCAATCCAATTTATTTTTCTTCTTTTTATTACATCCTGTAACTGTCTTTTCTCTCCCAGTCTTCTCAGTTCCTCTTGATTTTTTACTCTGTCTATCCAACTTATTCTTTCCATCCTCCGCCATGTCCACATCTCAAAAGCCTCCTGCCTTTCTCTGTCTTTCTTCCTTAAAGTCCATGTTTTAGCGCCATACAGAAAACATTCCATACAACCATTTGATGAGTCTTTTCCTCAGTTCTCTGTCCAGCCTGCTGCAGAAAGTTCTTTCCTTATAAAATGCCCCTGTTGCCATTGCTACCTTTGTTTTAATTTCTGTGCTGTACTTCCAGTCAGTGTCTATCCTGCTTCCAAGATACTTAAAATTTTGCATCTGTTGTAATATTTCTCCATTCAGTATAATTTTTATTTCTTTTCCTCCTAGTGCCCACACTGTTGTTTTCTTTGTGTTAATTTTCATTCCATAATTCTTTCTGTTAGCTTCAACGGTGTCCACTAAATCCTGTAATTCTTTTTCCCTGTGGCTAGAAGGACCATGTCATCAGCAAACCTCAAACAACCTATTTTTCTTCCTCCAATTTCTACTCCTTTGCAATCTAATGAGACCTGGTCAATCATATTTTCCAGTAGAGGTTGAAAAGTGTAGTTGATAGACAGCACCCTTGTCTTACTCCTTTTCCTAGTCCGGTCCGGTTTGTACTTTCTCCTCTGATTTTAACTGAGGCTTTTTGATTCAGATGTAGTGAGTTTACAAGTCTTCTGGTTTTCCAGTCCACTCTCTTTTCCCTCATTATAGTCGCCAGCTTGTTCCAGGCCACATTGTCAAATGCCTTTTCTATATCGATGAAGCACATATAGAGGTCTCTTCCTTTTTCAATAAACCCTTTCCCCAAGATTCGTAGGAGCCCTATTGCATCTCTGTTGCCCGTATTCCCTCTAAAGCCAAACTGCTCCTCGCCAACATTCTCCTCCTTTACTTTATCAGTTGTCTTATTAATTATTCTTAACATCACTTTGGCTGCATGTGAAATGAGGCTAATTATCCTGTGCTAACTCCATTTCTTGGTTCCTCGTTTTTTCGGTAATGGAATAATTACTGTTGTCAGTAAGTCCTCAGGCCATTACCGTGTCATATATTTTATTACATATCCTCAATATTCCTCTTATTCCATCTTGGTTCAAGCTTTTTAATATTTCTCCAGGTATCGTATCTGTACGTACTGCTTTGCATTTTTTCACTGCAGCTATGGCAGACTTTACTTCTTCCATTATGATGGTTGGTCCTTTCTCGTCTTCACGTATACTGTTAAATGATTCAAATTCCAGAGTTTCTGGTTTGCGATCTGTGTAATGTAGATTTTTTTAACTATTCTTCCCATCTCTGGAAAACATCGTCACGATCTTTGTACATTACCTCTTCGTCATTACTTACAACTTGTTATAATTTTGCTGTAGCAAAGCGTTGTATAGGTGTAAGTTGCTACAGTTTTGCAGTAACATAATGATGTATGGGGTTAAGTGGCATGTAGTCTCCACTGGGTGATAGTGTGATTCTTCGTAATTAGCTCGAAATGTAAATGCTTTATACTGCAATATAAAGTTCTTGCCCTAGTATGTAGTTCACTATAATGTTTGTCTGACTTTGCTGTCGGCTTTAGACGATCCACGACGAGGTTTTGATAAATAATACTGGCTGTTATACACGGATAAAAACCTTGCTTACTTTTGTACAGGAATCAATCTATTCTTGTCAACAGGTGCCCTTCAAGCTGCAAATTATATCAGCAGCAGTGCCATGTGTGTTTTGTAATGTGAAAGAACAAATTTTCATGTATTTTGAGAAATAATAATTTTGGGTTCTTAAATATGTGATTCAAAAATCAAACAATGCTTTTCGACTAGTGCTGCTTGACCTGTAAGTTGGATTAGTAGTGCTATTACGCAAGCCATGCGGTTTTTTTATTTACCTTTTATGGAACAATTAGGTTATGACATTAGTGCCATGTGACTTTTGTACTCAAAATCTTTACATACTTCAATAAATAATTTTATTTTGGTGCCAAGAATGTTTATTTGCAACCACAGACGTGTAATTATAGATGTCTATTATGATGCGCAACTCAAGCGTGTTTTCTACTCAAAATCTTAATATATTTAAACAAATAATTTTACATTGACGCAAAGATGGCATTTTCAAGATATCGAATCTTCATAATCTCTGTGTTTGGAAGCTTTTTCTGCCTTGTCTTTGGTTGTGTTGTGTAACATTCGTGTTACAAGAATTACGAAATTCTCCTTGCGTGTTACGAAAATATATAGATTAAATCATACAATGTGTTAAACATCTCATCAAAACATAGCATTTTTAGTAAGGTTTGTTGTGTTAAAGACTCAGAAAATGTGGTGTGAGTGGATAGAACATCAGTGGAACCTAACTCCAGGTACGTGCAAGATTAAAAAGTATTTAAAAATCTATACTGACCAGTCGAAAATGCCAATTATAATTTTCTAGTGTAGAAAAGATGTATTATCTCCACCCCCCTAAAAAGGTGCTTGGTGCGGGGAAGCTGTTGTGAAAACTTTTAAAAACATTGTGTGATAAAAGTTAGACCTATGTCCTACCAGTAACATAGCCTCCAACACCTTTTTCGTATTTTTACAGATATTTTAGACGCGAAATCAACACTGTGACAATTGACGTAAACACTGTGTTTCTGATGTATTTTAATGAACATTTAAGATGTGGAATTACCGTAAGTTAAACCCTTTACATATTTTAGACGTTGAAATAACATTTTAACACTTGACATAAACATTGTGTTTGGGAGTGTCTTTGATGCTGACGTAAATTTGTGACATAGATTTAAGATATGGACGAATTAACTTTGTGATATTGATACAACCTGTGCGTGTGAGTGTTATGTGCGTTTACGAAGTTCTGGTAAATGATACAGTGTAGATGTGCCTAGATTTAATCTGAGGGCTTCACTGGGCCCCTATTCCAAGTGTGGAGTAGATTTGAACTAAGCTCATTGACAAGTGAGCTTAAGCTGTAAGTTAAATCACTATGGCCAAGTTTCACCACTATTGTCAGTATCCTTATATATTTTTGATAAATAACTAATTACTTCTGAACATTGGATAAAAAATGCAAATCGTTCAGATACTGTTTTGAACATTAAGGCAATTCACGCAAAATTCAGCAGAAGGTTGTGTATTTTTTAATAAATAATACAAGTTGTTTGAATACTTTTGCATATGGTTCAAGAAAGATTTATATACTTCAGGTTCTTTTAAAAGTCCAGCTACATGCTGATTGCCTGTTAATCGGTACTTTTTCAAATTTCCCACCAATATGACGTAATGAAATGACTATTGTATCACTAAAAGGAGGCTGTAGCTTGTCCCGTCATGGTGACAACGTCAGAAATAAGGGGACATAGCTTGTAACGCCATGGGTATGTCACTGACCTGAGCAAGTGAAGTCACAAATGTAAGCAAAATGGTTCAGTTTCACCATATCAATTCTACTGAGTGCATATTGGAAAATACAAAATTCTAAAGAGGCTGGATAACTGTGCAGTACATTTACACTCGAAATCACAGCAATTGGGGTAAAGCCCAATTCTGGTAGAATTGCACCAATTTCTAAACTGCTGTAAGTGTTGAGAACAAGCAGTGGCGTTATGTATGTAGAGACAGATGACATTACGAAGGGATGGATAGATGTATGGTCAATGGAGCACGAAACACAGCGCGATGAGTAAATGGCACTTTAGGAAAACGTGAAATATCAGCTCATTTGTGCATGTAGTTAGCTACAAAACTTCAGTTATATACGTCGAACGTTGCTTGCGTTTCTGACGACGTTTCCCCAGTAAGAAAGGCATGCTGAGTTCCCGCTGACCAATCGTATTTAATGGATAGATTCTATCACTGACTGAAAGGTGAGTGATATTCTAAGAGCGGTTTGCCAGCTAGTTGTGGCACGCAAGCAAGCTTGGAAATAAGAACTGCCAGCGGAACTGTAAACTACTGCACTTACGATCTTGAGGCACGTGGATGGCGTGGCGTACTCGTGGGTATCCGTGCCCTCGATGTCAGTTCTGGTCTGAAATACCAATATGGGCTCGATTGCCGTAGTCGCCTAATCTCGTGAACGATGAGAACAGGTTTGGTTATTAACGATTGGTGTTCGCGGAATTCGCTTTTATTCCTACAGCGATTTTTCCCGTCAAAGTCATCAGAGACGAGCACTTCATATGTTCCATAACATAGAAAGACTATCTAGGAAAAACGGAAATGTGGGTATGAAGGAAAGTAACCAAACCAAATGAGGTACAAGAAGACAACTCCACAAGGAGTTAGAACGAAGGGAAGCCAAAATGACAGGCCATGCTCTCAGAAACATCTTCCATGCGAAAATGTTTGAAGGCAAATTACCATGTAAAACTCAACGAGGTAGATCCAGGAGAGCTTGTTTGCAGATCTCTAAAGAACCATGTAATTCGCGCATGATCACGAAATGAAATACGCGGAAGAATATAAAAGACGTTGGTTGCAACAAAAAGTCATAGCCGTTACAACACGACATAATAATTGACACATTGAGATCAAAAACGAGACTTGACATCATTTTTGCTGGATATGGTTACTACTGAAGTCGTTATTTTCACGCGGTTCCGCAACTGTTGGTTCTAAAATGGGACTTACTCAGTGATTTTTTCCGTATCGTGCAGAAAGAGGGCTTGTCACTGAGTCAAATTCCTATATTGCACAAAAGAACTTCTGGCAGGATGGCAGCACTGTAGCGGGATGCAGTGAAGAGCTGTTAAGATTTCAAAATGGCTTCAGTGATGGAACCGTCAGACGAGGCCGGAGATGATGTACATTAATTTAGACAGAAGAAACACATACCGGTAACTGAAATGTTCTATTAGCGTCAGCCGTGGTCATTTATATTTGGTATTCATATATTTTCTGATGCGAAAGCTTTCTTCTGTATGTACGATGAAGTAACCGCAAAGAAGGGCCCTCATGCAATGGTTTCTCTCCTTATGGATTTCGTAACGAAAGATGAGGCCTCTAGTGGGAAAACTTCGTATGCATTTTCAGATGCTCGTACACGAAAGAGCGGGAATCGCACAATACTTTAATTTTGCTACAGTTTAGTTCATAGTGGTGGAGCTTCAAACGTTTTCCATATGTTCTCTACCTGTGGACATCCATACAATGCTTGTGGTAGGGATTCTACAAGTTTGGAATTACGAAAAGGAAACAGGACACAGTGTACACTCCCCAACAATGGTTCGCACTACTACAGAAAGCAAGGAAACACAAACATGTTGAACTGAGCCCATGAGACGCATTTCTTGACTATCAGAAACATATAGACTCACTTTTTAAGAAGTCTGTAGTTGTGAAAGGAGAAAAATGGGCTGTTACAGAATACAAAACACTGGAGTACGCTGCTCGGTCAAAATGTGTCCCCCTGTTTCACCCAGTAGCACTGAAATGGTGAAATAAAAGTTTCCTTTGATTAAGACTGAGATAGTTCCTCATTTTCATAACGTGCTGAGAGCTTACATGGACGTCGTTCCTCTGAAGTCTAAGAAACTACAAGATGTTTCACTCATAACTGACACTATCCCTTTGCAGTTTCGTGAATAATTTTGATAATATTCTAAAAAAATTTGCCATTAATATAGTGACTGGTGGAGACGAAGACAATGAATCTGAAAGTGAAGTTTCGGACAATGGTAAAGAGTGACACGTTTATGAACATGTGTGTCTGTCAAAATAAACAGGGCTGTTCAAAAAGTTAAAAAATCTGTAATTAACTCTACCATGTTACAAGCTAAGGCACTGTAAAGGATACTGAGTTCCATTATATTGTCTATTTTGGATGTTTATACAAATAATAATAATAATGTGTATGAACATGTTGAAATAATTAAAAAGAATTCTTTGTTTGAAAATATGGTATTTTTTAGTTAGAAAATATTTATAATAAAATGTACGTTGTTTAAATCAAAAAGGGGTATGTCAGAAATTTTCTGTTACTATTGTCTTTTATTTGCCTCTATTCTATGATTACAGACAGGTATTGGTATAAGGTTGTATTCTTCCTGAGGAGCATGTGGAATTATCTATAAGGCTAGGGAATAACAGTTTTCAAGATTATACATTTTTTTGAATATATCTCAAAACTACTGTTGAGTGACCTGTCCCCCTTTTCATCTCAACACGTAAGTCACGTGAGTCACGTAAGACACACGGCCCCATTTGTTCCAGGTTTTCAGCACAGTACGCAGAATAACACATAATCTTTTATCCATTTAATATTCATAAGCTTTATATCAAGTGGATATTTTGAAACTAATTTGGTTTTTGAATGTAACTGTATACGTTATTAATGGAATTCTAACGATGTTCTATTTTAAAGACATTGAAAATCCTATAAAAAGACGTATACATTGACATAAGGCTTGTTAATGTTGGCACTGAAAATCTTTCGGAAAGTGCGTGAGAAATGTGACTTAGTTGAGGAACAAGGCGGCCGGTATACACAATTGCCGTGTTGACACCGCCAAGAGAGAGATCTCATTTCAAGATGTATGGCAATATGCAATTTGTTTTGAACATGAGGACAACAGGTATTTTCAATGATTTGGCTGTTCCCTCACTGCCTCGGTAGTTGTAAATATACAGTTTCTACTTACCGAAATCGTAGCTGACAGTGTATCACATAAAGTTGGGACACGAGGAAGTTCGTTTTATCTTAGTAGACTAGGCCTATCTTCTTGCAGTAGTCTGGTACGAGAGCCCCACGGAGCGTTGAATGTGGTTACACCGCGATAGCGGATTCTTTCTGACCTGTCTCTCAATGTTAGTAATATTTTAGATAATTTTATAAAAATATCAACGAATAAGGTAACGACGAGTCTATCACTCCACTCGTCGTTTCAAGAGCTCTTAAATGCTACTAAGAAGTACGTACCTGCTTTATCATCTCGGCTGATATAAGGATTAATAAACTCATTCGACAACATATTAGCCACACACATCAGAGCGCACTGGTCGCTTTGGAACGCTGTAGACCATGCAGAACTGGCACCAGGCGGGCATGGAACCTTCCACTGCTAACGTCAGCCATGGCACTGGTGTGGTTTATAAGAGGCAGTCGGTTGTATGGAATGAACGCAGTATGGCAGGCCCACATAGAGACATGATAGAATGTCAGAAAGAAGCTATCGTATTTGGAGGTGCCAATGACAAACACATGAGTGGCCGAGAGGTTCTAGGCACTTCAGTCTGGAACCGCGCGAACCACGCCCCGGGCATATGTGTGCTATGTTCTTAGGTTATTTAGGTTTTTGGAGTTCTAAGTTCTAGGGGTCTGATGACCTCAGATGTCAAGTCCCATACTGCTCAGAGCCATTTGAACCGTTTGGCAAACCCGTGAACGAAGTTACCCAATCTGTTGCCATATTAACGCGGATTGTCCGAGTGTCTACAGCAAACAGTGTACCATTCGCAACCACATAACATTACTAGTTTCAAATACGATGAGAACCGGTGCTGTGAGTGACTTCAGGTCTATCTCAACCAGTTTTTGAGCGAACATTGTGAATGCAATTGACGTTTGGAATTGGGTACCTCGCAAAAAAAACCATTGCTCACAGTGGCACACCGATCCGCAAATCTTCAGTGGTCCAAACAACTCAGAAACTGGACAGTAGCTGCCAGGAGGCGAGTAGTGTGACCCGACGAGTGTCAGACGTGGTTAAAAAATAGTTCAAATGGCTCTGAGCACTATGGGACTTAACATCTATGGTCATCAGTCCCCTAGAACTTAGAACTACTTAAACCTAACTAACCTAAGGACATCACACAACACCCAGTCATCACGAGGCAGAGAAAATCCCTGACCCCGCCGGGAATCGAACCCGGGAACCCGGGCGCGGGAAGTGAGAACGCTACCGCACGACCACAAGCTGCAGACAGTGTCAGACGTGGTCAGAACAATGTTCTCATTGTTGTGCGTGCGTGTCAGACAGAGGTAAGTGACTTCGAATGTGAGCGAGTTGTTGGGTCTCGTATGGTTGGGGCTTCCATAATCAAGGTAGCCGAAGTGTTTGGTGTGTCAAGAGGCACCGTATCGAACATTTATACTGTATGCAGGGAAAGCGGAAAACCATCATCCGCTAAGTCACAAAGTGGAAGAAAGTGTGTGCTGAGTGACTGTGACAGACGGTCACTGAAGATCACTGCAGAAGTGAATTTCGCACTCGTGAATCCTGTCAGCACCAAAACAAAACGAAGCGATCTCCATTAGGTAGGAATTGCAGGACGAGCTGGAATTCCAAAACCCACTAATCAGTGGTGCAAATGCCCATAAAAGGGGAAACGTGATGTCGAAACCAAAAGCATGGGCTGTGCTGTAATTCAAGAACGTCACCTAGTCATGTCAGTCTTATTTACACAATGTTTCCAACTTCTGGCCGAGGTCTCGCGGTTCTAGGCGCGCAGTCCGGAACCGTGCGACTGCTACGGTCGCAGGTTCGAATCCTGCCTCGGGCATGGATGTGTGTGATGTCCTTAGGTTAGTTAGGTTTAAGTAGTTCTAAGTTCTAGGGGACTAATGACCACAGCAGTTAAGTCCCATAGTGCTCAGAGCCATTTGAACCATTCTTCTGGCCGAGTTTACGTCCCGAGAGTGAAACATGACCGGGATTCGGTGATGATTTGGGCCGTCATACCGTGGTATTCCATGGGCCCCATGGGCACTTCGCAGTGTCGCTTTACTGTCAAGGTTTATGTGACCATTTTTGCTGATCGGGTCTATTCCATGATACAGCGTTTGTTCTCCAATGGTTATACTGTGTTCCAAGACGACAGGGCCCCTGTTTAACAGCTGCATCGTCCGGGACTGGTTTTGTGAGCATGAGGATGAATTATCGCATCTCCCCTCGCCACCATAGTCATCCGATCCTCAATGTTATTAAGCATTTGTCCTTTACTATGGAGAAAAGGGTACATGATTGCTATCCATCTCCACCTTCGTTACCTGAACTTGCCACTATTTTTCTGGAGGAACAGTATAAGATCCTATTGGAAACAATATAGGACCTAAATGAGAATGAATGTTTTCTCGGCGAATCCCGATGATGAAGTTTTCTCGAATTATCAGGAGATACAAGGTATCATTCTGTGTTTCGACAATTTTCCTGCACGTCATCTGCAGGAAATGTGTCGGGTTGCCGGCCAGAGTGGCCGAGCGGTTCTAGGCGCTACAGTCTGGAGCCGTGCGACCGCTACGGTCGCAGGTTCGAATCCTGCCTCGGGCATGGATGGATGGATGTCCTTAGGTTAGTTAGATTTAAGTAGTTCTAAGTTCTAGGGGACTGATGACCTCAGCAGTTAAGTCCCATAGTGCTCAGGGCCATTTGAACCATTTTTTGTGTCGGGTTCATGTCCATTCTGCCATGCGTCAGCTTCTCGGGCATCGCCAGGAGGACATACCCACCCACCCCCAGCAGATGAATCGGCCAGCAGAGGCACCACAGGAGGGGCGCGGACGACAGGGGAGCTTCCCAAACCCTCTATGCAGCCGTATCATCCGGATCGTGATGGACTGCGAACAGCAGTCCCTACCTAGAAGCGGCTCGCCGCCCTAGCTGTGAAGGCGGCCACATTGAGGCAGCCATCGAACTCAGATCGCTTCTGCCGTCACTGAGAGACGTCACAGATCAGCTTCCGTCTCTCGTTGATCCAGTTACGACGGCCCTCCAGCTTCGCTGTCGTCGCCAACCAGACCCAACGTGGATATGGCCACATACAAGGTGTGATTCACAAGTTTCAACACTGATTCATTTCTGAGTAGGGGAGCGCGCGCGGACCGATTCCGCCTGGTGGGAGTAGCAGGGTACGAACTGACGCTGCGGCAGTTGCTTCTGGAATCCTGGAGAATGCGATCGCTTGCAGCGTGAGTGCGTGTCATTGACCATGGTCGATAAGTGGGAGAGGCGAAAATTGAGCAGCACTTGGAGCAGCATTATGCGATTAAATTTTGCGTGCGACTGAACAAAACCGCCACTGAGACACTCGGTATGATTCAAGAGGTCTTTAAGGAAGAAGCCATGTCCCGTACAATGGTTTTAATGTGGCACAAACGTTTCAAAGATGGTTGCGGGTATACTGAAGACGACGACCGCTTTGGGAGGCCATCATCAAGACAAATGGATCAAAATGTGGAGAGAGTGCGGGAACTTTTATATGGTGTGGAGGATTGTGATGGAGAATTAGATGATGCGAAAAGTGTGTGCCAAACTGGTGCCAAAAGTTTTGTCAGTAGATCAGAAGAAACAGTGCATGACTGTTTTCTAGGAAATGCTCCAGCACTTGAATGTTGATCTGAACCTTCTGCAGAAAGTGGTTACTTGTGATGAGACCTGGGTCTGCAGGTACGATCCTTAGTCGAAGCTTAAAAGCTCAGAATGGCACACTGCTTCCTCGCCGAAGCCCAAGAAAGCTCGCATGAGCAAGTGGCGTGTGAAGTGCATGCTGAAATTTTTTATTGTAAATGAGTGATTCACAAGGAGCTTGTTGCCCGTGGATAGACTGTCACAGGTGACTTTTACGCTGGAGTGCTCCGCCGCTTGAGGGATCGAGTTCGCTGTGTCCGCCCACCGATCAAGGGCGATTGGATTCTCCATCACGACAACGCGCTTGCTTACACGTCGCTCGCCGCCGCAGAAGTTTTGGTCAAGTTCAACGTGACAACACTGCCGCAGCCAACAGACAGCCCCGAATTGGCCCCAAGTGACTTTTTCCTCTTACCCCGAATCAAGACAGGCCTAAAAGGGAAGCTATTCGATTCCATCGACGCCATCCTGCAGGCTTCGACGAGAGTCCTTGACAGCATGACGCCCGAGGTCTTCTATAAGCGCTACGGACAGTGGAACACGCGCTGGCAGCCCTGTATTGATGCTGAAGGATCATATTTTGAAGAATTTTGTGCGCTGTACTTAAATGTCCAATAAATTTCTAGGTCTGAGTTAAACCTTGAAAGTTTTGAATCACGCCTTGCACATGGGCTAACCATCTGCACCTTTAATGCAGGAATACTGTGACCCCAACAGGGTGAATTTCGCTAATTGCTCTGAGACGAGGGAATAGGCATCTGCCTCGTAAAAGCAGCCAATTACTGCTGTTGCCGCACCGACAGGCCGATGGAGGGGAGCGGAAC
Source organism: Schistocerca gregaria (assembly GCF_023897955.1). Lineage (NCBI taxonomy): Eukaryota > Metazoa > Arthropoda > Insecta > Orthoptera > Acrididae > Schistocerca > Schistocerca gregaria. Next base: position 729,141,630 of record NC_064931.1, read on the forward strand.
AGCTGTCTACGGCAAGTCTTCGCTGTGGCACTACAAAGTCGTGCTTCCAGAGGTAGACACATCAGAAGGCCAAGGGGTAGCCTTAGCACTTCCACTTCCACTTTCACCTCAGTCTATTGACTACCCAGAGGCTTGCTCCGGGAAGCAGATTTCGACGCTATGTTCACTAGCGGGCGACTTTTCATTGACGGGAACTTCAATGCGAAAAACTTGGAGTAGAATTCTCGCCTCAACAGCACCAGTGGGCGTCGCCTCTCTTACGCTCAAAAACAACAGAAAGCCTAAATCTGGTGAACCGGATGGTGAATTGAACCGTCATTCTCCGTATTGTTAGTGTTTTAGTACAGCGTTTGCTCGTTCCCTCCCCTGAATAGACTTAAATGTCGATATATCATTAAAATAATGTTGCACTTGCCTCCTGATGGGACGTGATTGACATTGCTCTACTGAAGGAGGTCGCTAACACACGTCCGCCACGACGCAGAACGTTCGTCTAAATTATCGTAACATGAAGAGCGACCGCTACAAAGACGAAGTGTTCCACCTGCTCGAAGACATCCCTGATGTGGATGAAGTGGGTGTTGATGCAGCCCTGGCCTTCTTCAAACGAAGAATGCTCTGGGCGCAACGACCGTGAGATTTTTCACACCAACTACCGCCACACATTCTGGAGGCAATCACTTTCAAGAAACGGCTATTCCGTGAATGGCAGATCACCCACCAACGAGAGACAAATCACCAGCTGAACCGCTGAGGCGGTCGTTGAGGAACGAGGAACTGGGAATGGGGCGACCTAGTGAACACACTAAACCCTGATGACGGCAGCGCCTGAAGAATCGTCAAGAACCTCCTGTGTCGCTGACAACCCATCCAGCTGCTGCAGGACGGCCAGGATTTCAACTTGGAGCCAGATGCTACAGCAAGCGTACTTGCTGATGCCTTTGTAGCAAATTTTACGCCTGTGACGGTCTTGGTGGACGAAGACCACACTCGCCACGTTGAAGAGCAGGTGGCCACCTTCCTGGAAGCAAGACCTAATAACGACATAATTCAATCGGTCACCGAGGACGAAGTCGCAACACAGCTCTGCTGCCTTGACATCAGGAGGGCAAGAGGCAGTGTTGGGATCAATAAGATCTGCTGAAAAACCTGACACCGTCGGTTCACCGACCATTAACGGGTATCTTTAAGCAGATTCTGCTCTTGGGGGTCTACCCTACTGTTTGGAAATATACGGAGGAGGTACTCATTCCGAAGACCGACAAGGACCCTCCGCAGGCAGTCAGCTTACCGGCCCATCAGCTTACTCCCATCCCTCTCGAAAGTCTTCGAGGGGTTGAAGAAGAAAAGGCTGAAGCAACATGTCACCCAGAAGAACATTGTACCAGATGAACATTTAGGATTCTGGAATGGCCACTGCACTACTCATCAGATAATGAGGTTGGTGGAACCGCCCACGAGAGCACTGAAATCAGGAGAACACCCTGGGGCGTGTCTAGGATCTTCGACTCCGTGTGGCTCTTTGAGCCTGAGAGATATCGACGTCACATGTAGTTCTTCTGTTCTCTTACCTCTAAGGCAGGATCTTCCACGTCACAGCAGACAACGAAACGTCCACAGATCGGCAGTTGTGTGCAAGGGTGCCGTAGGGGTCGGTACTCGGCCTACTGCTGTGCTCACTGAACACGGCCGATACATCACGAATGGGGAACGTATAGTTAGTGCTTTACGCCAACTATACAGCACTGTTCAACTGTAGCATGAATGCATATACTGTAAGACGCCGACTTCAGTTCGCGTGCGATACACTGGGAGCATGGTCGACGAAGTGGTGATGGAAGTTCAAGCCTGCCAAGAGCCAGGCAGTAGTCTTCATCCGAAAGCGGCTTCCGCCAGAACGGTCAACACCCTGGAGGTCCCATCCCACGGAAAAAGACGGCGAAATACCCAGGGACAGCTCTTGAATAATGGCTCACTTGGAAACCGCACGTTCGTGACGTCAAAGCTAGCGAAATAGGGTGACTTCGCGCCGTATATCCGCTGCTGAACCCGCAGTCGCCGCTGACCCCTAAACACGGCAAAACGCTATAACTATGATATGCAGCTGACTAGCACATCGGAGCGCTGGAGAGGGTGCAGAACCGAGCTCTCAAACCCGCTCTGCGCCTCGAAAGGCTGTACCCAACTAGGCTACTGCACGAAGACCCGGGTATCCCGCTTTTGCAGGACATATTCCAGAAAATGGCACGTGCGTTCTGCGAGAAGTCGGGACAATCCTCGAACCGATATATCCAGGCCTTGGGCCACCAACAACACCTCACCCATATTGACATTCATCACATCATCACCACCATTGCTAGCTCTACTAGCACGTAATTTTGTTTTCATTTCAGGTAAACATGATGCCAATTCATCAACGAGAGGTCACCAAACTCTGACCAACTGAAGAATTACAAGGAGTCATTCCTAATAAGCGTGAACTGCTAACATCTGGAGGCAAAGAATGGCTCGTCATTCGACGAACAAACGAACAAATGAACCTGATACTGAAAATCATTAGCAGGAAACTTGTCGAAACGTTGCTGCAGGACGACGCCTTGACTCGGCTAATAACCCGAGAAAACTTCATTATACACGACCTATAACCGTTTCGAGACGAATGAATGGCAACAGCTTTCCTACATCATATTAGGCATGGTAATGTGTTGTGTTTGTGGTGTTTCCATTTTTTGTTCACACCCTGTACGTAGTCTGATGACATCTTGAGGAAGATGACATTGATTCATCCTAAGTTGGGATCCTAAGATATGTACTCAGGAATGCTCTGCATTTATTAGAGTTCGTCAGGACAGTGGCAAACTCAGAAGTAAAACATTATTCAAGCATACCAAGTACATATCAACAAAACTATTCTCAGCAGCCGCAGAGGAGTTTTCAAAAACTTAAACTTATAAAAATAAGAAGCAAAACGTGTTCACGAAACACACCCGAACTGGTTTCGCTTTTCTGATGATATTTGTTTAGTTTTTAGTGTGAACTGATTTCAAGAACTAATGGAAGAACTGCAGATTTGAAAAAAAAATCGGTAAATCGATTGTAATGAGAGTAAAATAATTTGTAATCAACACATAATGAACAGTGAAATAATTGAACTAGGTGATGAGTTTTTTAATCTTGAGCAGCCGAAGGAAATGGATGGACGCGTAGGAAAAGAAATAAGCCGAAGAGTAAAATGCGATGGAGTGGTTTTGGTTAACTATATAATTTTTTTAAAATTAAACTTCCGATTCGACGGGAGTGGGAAGTTTATAGTTAGTATATTTTACCAGTTCTGAATGTGGCAGTGAGAGATGGATTTTCAACGTAACAACCATTCTAAGCCGTCCGGTGTGGCCGTGCGGTTCTAGGCGCTTCAGTCAGGAACCGCGTGACCGCTATGGTCGCAGGTTCGAATCCTGCCTCGGGCATGGATGTGTGTGATATCCTTAGGTTAGTTAGGTTTAAGTAGTTCTAAGTTCTATGGGACTGATGACCACAGATGTTAAGTCCCATGGTGCTCAGAGCCATTTGAACTATTTGAACCATTCCAAATTTGTGACTGCTCATTGGGAAATGGAAAGATGGTTTTAGGTAATTATCAGGAGAGACAGAGACATAATGAAATTCATTGCTGAACAGAGTGGAATGGAAGACGTACTTGTTGATGGAATGAAAAGGAAATGTAAATCGACGGGACACGTAGGCTGGCGAATGGATGGAAAATAGTCGAAGGAAGTTCTTCGACAGACGTCAATAGATAAGAAAAGATGGAGTCAGCAGCCTAATGGTAGGTAGTTCTACGACATTACAAAACATACAGGAGCAATGTGGATGCCCGCAATGCATGAAACCGTGTGGAGCAATGTTTTGTTTAGTACTGGGTACTGAAAAGCTGACTCTGATGATGAACAAGAATGACTCTTCACATTACAGCTTTTCAACAACACGTGTGTACTGGAATTTCACGACAGAAGTACGTAAGCCACTTAGGGTTCAGTGTAACAAACTGGACATACCAACATCATTAGGAGTATCTGTCACATGATGCAGTTTATCTTTAGTGCAATTTTCTTAGACAGAGTTTGATCACAAGCCGCTAGTGATGTATGGAATGAAGCTCTGTCTCCACACAGGAATAGGTTGCAGCAGGAGTCTCGTAGTAAACACATTTGTACACTATTTTGAACGGTTTGTTTCTTATTAAAATTAGTCGAATAACAGTTACCTGTTTTCATCACATTGGAAAACCTACCGAGGAAAGCGACATGTATAGTAAAAGAATAAAACGTGACACATATACGAATTAAAATTAAAGCTTGTGCAGTTATGTTTGCGAAAAATTCTCTCTCTTCAGCGGATGTTAAGTACGATAAAATATTTTTATGTAGGCTTTCGGGTGACATCGACTACTTAACTTTATCTCTCAATTTTTATCTTGTTTGGGAGTTCTGATTCATGTCTGAACCAATCTCAGGCTGACTTTTTTGCTTTGGTAGTTCGATGATTAATGTTGTTGAAGACAAAAGCTCGTCCTCGTTATTAAAATGACGCGGCCCTGCTGATGTCTGCATCACTTCCGATAACAGGATGTGTGCGAGAAGGAAGGCTCTTTACTTAAAAGATGATGGACAGAGGCATGTGCAAATGGCTCTGTGCACTATGGGACTCAACTGCTGTGGTCATCAGTCCCCTAGAACTTAGAACTACTTAAACCTAACTAACCTAAGGACATACACACAGAGGCATGTAGTCAAATCAACGTTTCTAAATAAGAATACAACTTGGTGCAAACAATAAGCGTTAATCCAGTATTTCCCGCCTATGTTTGTATAGATAACGCAGAACACGGTCTGTTTATGTTTACACATAGCTACAGATGGTTGTCATGACTTGAGAACGTAGTTTTTCGAGACAAAATTCATGAATAAATGCTTCACAGAGGTCTTGTCACGTCAGATTGTCAGTCTCGAAGCTTTCGATGACTTGCTTCGTCGTCATCGCCAGGAGATATTTCAGGAGACCAGTAGGTGCTTTAGTTGTAAAAACAACAAGCTCCTGTATGTTATTACATCAAAGCAATTATACTACAACAGCATTTCCTAAGGATCTCACCTAATCCATGGAGTTAGACACCGCTGTACGCTGTTCTTAATGAACACCACCACCACCACCACCACCACCACCTCCACCACCACCATCCCTACTACTGCAACTACGACTACTATTACTTCTACTACTAGAACTATTACTACTGCTACTATTATCACTACTGCTGCTGCTTTTATAGTACCTCGAATAATGGCACCGGTACAACAAACATAGCTGCTTCTACTAGCGCTGAAACAACAACAACAGCAGCAACTACTACTACTACTACTTCTACTGCAACAACAACAACAACATTAGCTACTACTACTACTGCTGCTACTCCTACCACTACTGCTATAACAGAACCTACTGCTACTACAACTACTGCTAACTATCACTATCAGAACAACAAATATGTCATTGTAAAACATCTGATATTACTATGTTACGCACAATTTCTTTAAACTCTACTTTGTGCGTTAGACGATGTCAGTTTCCCATGACTCATGATTTCAGTCCCGTAGCTGAAGACCGGTGACGAAGATCTTGAATTCCCTGGAGCAGTCCACAGGCTGTTTCATCGACGATCATATTTGTTGGATGTTTTGAACAGCGCCAAAGAATTCCATCAACCTTCTATCTAAATATATGGCAACATTAACGATCTTATACTACACTACTGGCCATTAAAATTTGCTACAACACGAAGATGACGCGCTACAGACGCGAAATTTAACCGACAGGAAGAAGATGCTGTGATATGCAGATGATCAGAATTTCAGAGCATTCACACAAGGTTGGCGTCGGTGACGACACCTACAATGTGCTGACATGAGGAAAGTTTCCAACCAATGTATCATACACAAACAGTAGTTGACCGGCGTTGCCTGGTGAAACGTTGTGATGCCTCGTGTAAGGAGGAAAAATGCGTACCATCACGTTTCCGACTTTGATAAAGGTCAGATTGTAGCCTATCGCGAGGGCAGTTTATCGTATCGCGACACTGCTGCTCACGTTGGTCGAGATCCAATGACTGATAGCAGAATATGGAATCTGTGAGTTCAGGAGGATAATACGGAACACCGTGTTGGATAACAACGGCCTCGTATCACTAGCAGTCGAGATGACAGGCATCTTATCCGCATGGCTGTAACGGATCGTGCAGCCACGTCTCGATCCCTGAGTCAACAGATGGGGACGTTTGGAAGACAACAACCATCTGCACGACCAGTTCGACGACGTTTGCAGCAGTATGGAGTATCAGCTCGGACACCATGCCTGCGGTTACCCTTGACGCTGATTCACAGACATGAGCGCCTGCGATGGTGTACTCGACTAACCTGGGTGCACGAATGGCAAAAGCCATTTTTTCGGATGAATCCTGGTTCTGTTTGCATCATAATGATGGCCGCATCCGTGTTTGGCGACATCGCGGTGAACGCACATTGGAAGCGTGTATTCGTAATCGCCATACTGGCGTATCACCCGGCGTGATGGTATGGGGTGTCATTGGTTAGACGTCTCGATCACCTCATGTTCGCACTGACGGCACTTTGAACAGTGGACGTTACATTTCAGATGTTGTACGACCCGTGGCTCTACTCTTCATTCGATCCCTGCGAAACCCTACATTTCATCAGGATAATGCACGACCGCATGTTGCAGGTACTGTACGGGACTTTCTGGATACAGAAAATGTTCGACTGCTGCCCTGGCCACCACATTCTCCAGATCTCTCACCAACTGAAAACGTCTGGTCAATGGTGACCGATCAACTGGCTCGTCACAACACGCCAGTCACTACTTTTGATGAACTGTGATATCGTGTTGAAGCTGTATGGGCAGCGGTACCTGCACACGCCATCCAAGCTCTGTCTAACTCAATGCCCAGGCGTATCAAGGCCGTTATTACGGCCAGAGGTGGTTTTCTGGGTACTGATTTCTCAGGGTCTATGCACACAAATTGCGTAAAAATGTAATCACATGCCAGTTCTCGTATAATATATTTGTCCAATGAATACCCGTTTATCATCTGCATTTCTTCTTGGTATAGCAATTTTTATGGCCAGTAATGTATATATGTCTTGCTATAGTGAAATGTAGTGCGGAAGCTGTTTGTTGAAATGTTAAAGGGGGAGCGATATCGCCAGCAACAAGTCAGCTGTACTTATTGCTCTGGTGCTGGGACTCGCTCTAAATACTTCAAACGGGATGAAATGTGTTGTTCGAGTTCCAAATCGTGGTCGGAAATGTGCAGGAACTGTCATAGTGATGAATAGAAATTACCTCGTGTTGACAGGGAGGACAGAACTCGCACACCCCGCAAGTCGTTGATAGACATGTCTGTAATAAAATAATTGTTGCCGTAGAATCATCAGAAGAGGCAAGAATTAATATAGAAAAGAACTATCTTTAAGCGCAGCTGGAAAATGCCAGGGACGGACCGTGGTAGTTTATTCCTTGGCTCTGCAAGGTAGTTTGTTTTTAATTTTAATTTCTTAAAATGTATAAATAAGTCTGTAATGTAGTTTATATAATATCTTTCCCTGCAAGGCTTTCCCGGGATGGTTTCAGGAATGCACTTGCAGACTCTATCAGATTTGCAGCTTGTATATAGATTGATATTGGTGCTGCAACCTTTGGTCTCCGTAATTTATCTAGCGTAAAAGTGCAACAGTTAAGGCATTGGGCATGTATTGGAGATGCTCTCGGTTTAGATCCCCGATTGTCGCCTTCCTTGGTCCTGAGGCAGCATCGATGTTTTACAACGCCGAGGTAGCGGGCTCGAGTCCATCTCAGCCACTGGTGTAGGTTTTAGTTTGCCGTCCCTGTTTTGGATGGGTTAGCGATAAAAGAGTACAGACGGAAATGCATTCATGCCGTAGAGGTTTCGGAAAAAGATTAATATTCGCTTTGCTATCACTTCTATTATATTCTGTATATTTTCCTTATCTCCACAGTAATTTCCATTTTCCAGTCACTTGTAATTTTATTGCAGCCACTGTTTTTCTAACAATCTGTCTTTTAGGTTTCTCTATTCTATCCAAGGGCGCCCATACCCTTTCCTTCTTAAGGAAAGGAAGAAAAATAGTATATCAGGTCTTTTTCTTTCGAAAAAAATGATTTGGAAGTCTGTATGATGCAGGTTTTTAAAAGGGTCCGAACTATAACCCCAGGTGTACATCCCCCTTCCCTGCTAACTATCGTATAGGCGCCCTTGATTCTGTTCAGCATATAGTTCATCGCTAAATATTCAAATGTATGTAAACATTCTGATCATACTACTGTAATAAATTGTTGTAGATTTACTTTTATAGCTACACAGCTTTTTTGTAGAAATCTTGCGACAAACCATATGCTTTTTCCATTTTATTAACTCTTACATCCACAGCAGATTTTTCTAGACCATTCTGCTATGTGGTTTCTCCAAGATATGTCTGTTGATATCCATCGTCCGTTACCCACATTGCTTCGGTAACTAGCCTGGAAAAATTACTTTGTTAAGCAGTCGTGGTGTCCTAAGAGAAGAATCCTCACTCAGCAACCAGCAGTGGGAACCTTCGTTTCTCTGTAGATCCACAGAACACTGTGCATACCAGACGATACAGGAGATTGTAGCGGAGCTGCAACCGAGTCTCGATCTCGACTTTGCAAAGGAAGTGCGAGACTGCCCAGGTTGACAGGAGCTAGAGTAAACAGACCAGGTATGTCTAATGTGATATCCAAATACACAGACAGGATCCTTATAGGAAGACAGTAATCACGAGAAATACTTAGCTTAATAATCAGCAGCGATCTGGTCTGACCGAAATGGTGCCTACAGTATTTAACAGAAATGGTTCTTCCAATTTCCTGTGTCGTGATCCAATTGCGCAGAAAGGTAATATTCGTGCAAGTCAAAAAGCTCTAAACATTCATGCCGGCCGCCGAGTCAATATCGATGTCACTGTCCAGGTAACCACGAGGAGATTGCGCCACTGAAGTATGTGTACAGCGGGTGTAGACTCAAATTCCACGTTAGCGAGAGCTACACACTATCAAGCCAAGATTACCTCCGGTTCTCAGCAGTTTTCTATGAAACCCATCGTGCTCATAGTAGAGTTCTCGTTTAGGCGAGGTTACTCCCATCACATTTGACGATTCGCAGCAAAGCCTCTTACACCATATCGCTAATGCACTTTAACGTCTCCAGTGTACACTGGTAACCTCCGCATGAGGATTTGGATAATACAAATACTACTCTACCAGTGACTCCTGAATTAACCAACGGAACATCTATCACAGTAGCAACCTGATTTGTTGCTAAAGAATTTAATTCTACCACTCTACTAGACAAATTGTTAATAGAGTTAGTGGCCACTTCCTCAAGTGCGTTTTGTCTCAGCATACAGTTCTTATCATCGTCACCCAGCTCATACTGCATCTTTTCCAACCTTTCTCCGAAATCGTCTTTTACATGATCGACTCTGGTGTTAACCAGGCCAGCCTCCTCGGAAATTTTGCGTGCATCGGCCGTCATAGCTTGTAGTATTTATGAACAGAAATCAAATGCTATTGATCGTGTGCACTGCTGCAATTAATGTTGTACATCTACATCTACATGACTACTCTGCAATTCACATTTAAGTGCTTGGCAGAGGGTTCATCGAACCACAATCATACTATCTCTCTACTATTCCACTCCCGAACAGCGAGCGGGAAAAACGAACACCTAAACCTTTCTGTTCGAGCTCTGATTTCTCTTATTTTATTTTGATGATCATTCCTACCTATGTAGGTTGGGCTCAACAAAATATTTTCGCATTCGGAAGAGAAAGTTGGTGACTGAAATTTCGTAAAAAGGTCTCGCCGCGACGAAAAACGTCTATGCTGTAATGACTTCCATCCCAACTCGTGTATCATATCTGCCACACTCTCTCCCCTATAACGTGATAATACAAAACGAGCTGCCCTTCTTTGCACCCTCTCGATGTCCTCCGTCAATCCCACCTGGTAAGGATCCCACACCGCGCAGCAATATTCTAACAGAGGACGAACGAGTGTAGTGTAAGCTGTCTCTTTAGTGGACTTGTTGCATCTTCTAAGTGTCCTGCCAATGAAACGCAACCTTTGGCTCGCCTTCCCGACAATATTATCTATGTGGTCCTTCCAACTGAAGTTGTTTGTAATTTTAACACCCAGGTACTTAGTTGAATTGACAGCCTTGAGAATTGTACTATTTATCGAGTAATCGAATTCCAACGGATTTCTTTTGGAACTCATGTGGATCATCTCACACTTTTCGTTATTTAGCGTCAACTGCCACCTGACACACCATACAGCAATCTTTTCTAAATCGCTTTGCAGCTGATACTGGTCTTCGGATGACCTTACTAGACGGTAAATTACAGCATCATCTGCGAACAACCTAAGAGAACTGCTCAGATTGTCACCCAGGTCATTTATATAGATCAGGAACAGTAGAGGTCCCAGGACGCTTCCCTGGGGAACACCTGATATCACTTCAGTTTTACTCGATGATTTGCCGTCTATTACTACGAACTGCGACCTTCCTGACAGGAAATCACGAATCCAGTCGCACAACTGAGACGATACCCCATAGCTCCGCAGCTTGATTAGAAGTCGCTTGTGAGGAACGGTGTCAAAAGCTTTCCGGAAATCTAGAAATACGGAATCAACTTGAGATCCCCTGTCGATAGCGGCCATTACTTCGTGCGAATAAAGAGCTAGCTGCGTTGCACAAGAGCGATGTTTTCTGAAGCCATGCTGATTACGTGTCAATAGATCGTTCCCTTCGAGGTGATTCATAATGTTTGAATACAGTATATGCTCCAAAACCCTACTGCAAACCGACGTCAATGATATAGGTCTGTAGTTAAATGGATTACTCCTACTACCCTTCTTGAACACTGGTGCGACCTGCGCAATTTTCCAATCTGTAGGTACAGATCTATCGGTGAGCGAGCGGTTGTATATGAGTGCTAAGTAGGGAGCTATAGTATCAGCGTAATCTGAAAGGAACCTAATCGGTATACAATCTGGACCTGAAGACTTGCCCGTATCAAGCGATTTGAGTTGCTTCGCAACCCCTAAGGTATCTACTTCTAAGAAACTCATGCTAGCAGATGTTCGTGTTTCAAATTCTGGAATATTCCATTCGTCTTCCCTGGTGAAGGAATTTCGGAAAACTGCGTTCAATAACTCCGCTTTAGCGGCGCAGTCGTCGATAACAGTACCATCGGCACTGCGCAGCGAAGGTATTGACTGCGTCTTGCCGCTTGTGTACTTTACATACGACCAGAATTTCTTCGGATTTTCTACCAAATTTCGAGACAATGTTTCGTTGTGGAACCTATTAAAGGCATCTCGCATCGAAGTACGTGCCAAATTTCGCGCGTCTGTAAATTTTAGCCCATCTTCAGGATTTCGCGTTCTTCTGAACTTCGCATGCTTTTTCCGTTGCCTCTGCAACAGCGTTCGGACCTTTTTTGTGTACCACGGGGGATCCGTTCCATCTCTTACCAATTTATGAGGTATGAATATCTCAATTGCTGTTGCTACTATATCTTTGAATTTGAGCCACATCTCGTCTACATTCGCATAGTCAGTTCGGAAGGAATGGAAATTGTCTTTTAGGAAGGCTTCTAGTGGTACTTTATCAGCTTTTTTAAATAAAATTATTTTGCGTTTGTTTCTGATGGATTTGGAAGAAATGGTATTGAGCCTAGCTACAACGACCTTGTGATCACTAATCCCTGTATCAGTCATGATGCTCTCTATCAGCTCTGGATTGTTTGTGGCCAAGAGGTCAAGTGTGTTTTCGCAACCATTTACAATTCGCGTGGGTTCGTGGACTAACTGCTCTAAATAATTTTCGGAGAATGCATTTAGGACAATCTCGGAAGACGTTTTGTGCCTACCACCGGTTTTGAACAAGTATTTTTGCCAACATACCGAGGGTAGGTTGAAGTCCCCACCAACTATAACCGTATGAGTGGGGTATTTATTTGTTACGAGACTCAAACTTTCTCTGAACTGTTCCGCAACTGTATCATCGGAGTCTGGGGGTCGGTAGAAGGAGCCAATTATTAACTTAATTCGGCTGTTAAGTATAACCTCCACCCACACCAATTCGCACAGAGTATCTACTTCGACTTCACTACAAGATAAACCACTACTGACAGACACCAACACTCCACCACCAATTCTGCCTAATCTATCTTTCCTGAACACCGTCTGAGACTTCGTAAAAATTTCTGCAGAACTTATTTCAGGCTTTAGCCAGCTTTCTGTACCTATAACGATATCCGCTTCTGTGCTTTCTATTAGCGCTTGAAGCTCAGGGACTTTTCCAGCGCAACTACAACAGTTTACAACTATAATTCCGACTGTTCCTTGATCCAAGCACGTCCTGTAATTGCCAAGCACCCTTTTACATTGCAGCCCATCCCGCACTTTCCCGAGGCCTTCTAACCTAAAAAACCGCCCAGTCCACGCCACACAGCCTCCGCTACCCGTGTAGCCGCCAGCTGAGTGTAGTGAACTCCTGACCTATTCAGCGGAACCCGAAACCCCACCACCCTATGGCGCAAGTCAAGGAATCTGCAGCCAATACGGTCGCAAAACCGTCTGAGCCTCTGATTCAGACCCTCCACCCGGCTCTGCACCAAAGGTCCGCAGTCGGTTCTGTCAACGATGCTGCAGATGGTGAGCTCTGCCTTCATCTCGTAAGCAAGACCGGCAGCCTTCACCAAATCAGATAGCCGCTGGAATCCATGTAATCTATTACATTCTGATTCTCTGTTCTTAGTTTCAAACGATTTCCTCACACAACGCACTTGTAAGGTTGCTACCTTCGCTATTCTGCACAGCTGCCCATACAGGTCCGAAGGTGTAGCACCGACTTCAGTGCAGTTATCTGTAAATCATCTAGATACGCTCCAAAGATATCGGTTTCTACGGAGGGAATTAACATTTCATTAGTGACGTTTTCTTCTTTTCGCAATAAGTCCTTCTTAACTGCATTGTCAGTGTGAAGCTGGACGGCAGTTATAACTGACGAACCGTTTCCGGCAGACCCATCGGGTCACCGTCGAACCTTCACTATATTACCGTTTCTTTCTGTCTACGAGCGTGACAATAATCCCGACCACAACCTCCTCAGAAATGGCAGTCATATTCATATGGCAGTCGTCTGTTATTTTATGCATCAGCACGCCTGCCATCTTGAGATGTGTCCCCCAGGAGTCATTGCTCTAATATCGTGTAACAAAGCCTCTAGCGTGGATAATGGCCTTAGTTCGGTGAGGAAGAGAGTCTAAGAGTTTCTTCAGGTATGTCATACCCAGCAGAAGTCACTCGTTGATGATGACATGCCATAGAGGCTGCCATACTGCCGAGAAGTTGATTCCTACGTTACAGCCGCTGTCCCAAACACTCCCGGGCATTTTCTAATGGTTTAAGATCGGGTGATTTCGTGGGCCAGACGAAATGTGATTGGCTGCCAGAGTGTTCGTCAAACCAGAAGCAGTCCTGTGAACAGGGCTGTTGTTATCATAGAAGATGGACATGTTCACACCGCACTCAGAATGAAGTGCAAGACTTAGTTAGTGTTGAAAATACGTACTGGTTAATTTTCACGGTAACCTGAGTGATCTGGCCACGGATATGGTACGAGAAACACACCCAAAATATCACAGAAACACTTCCGGCCTGTTGTTGTAGCTGTTCTTGTCTTCAGTGCGTAGACTGGTTTGATGGTGTTCTGCGCGATACTCTGTTCCGTGCAAGCTTCGTCATGTCGCAATAACTAATGCACCTTACACCCATTTGAACCTGTTTATTGTATCCATCTCTTGGTTTCCCGTTACAAGTTTTACTCCGCAAACTTCCTGAAATTACTAAATTGACAATTTTTTGAGTCCCAATAAGTACCCTGACAACCAATCCCTTCTTATAGTCAAGTTATAACATAAATTTCTTTTTTCCCCGATTCTATTTAGTATCTCCTCATTAGTTATTCGATCTACCTATCTAATCTTCAGCTGTCTTACGTAGCACCACATTTCAAAGGATTTTATTCTCTTTTTGTCTGAAATGTTTATGGCCAATGTTTCCCTTCCGTATAGGTTACACTTCGCACAAATATCTTCAGAAAAAACTTTTCAACACTTTAATTTATATTAGATCTTAACAAATTCCTCTTTCTCAGAAACGCTTTTCTTGGTATAGCCAGTCTGCATTTTATATCCACTCTTCCTCGGTCGATATTAGTTATTTAGCTGCCCAAATAGCAAAACTCATCTACTACTTTTATTGTGTCATATGTTAATCTAATCCTCTCGGCGACACCTGATTTAACTCGACTACTTTCCATTATCTGGTTGATGTCCATTTTGCAAATTCTTTTTGAGACACAATCCATTCCGTTCAGCCAATATTCTAAGCCCTTTGCTGCCTCTGAAAGTTTACAGTCTTCAGGAAACGTTCAAGGTTTATTTCTTCTTCTTGAACGTTAATTTCCTTCAGGCTACTGCTTGCTCAGTCTACAGATAAAATAACGTTGAGGATAGTGTATAACCCTGTAACACTCCCTTTTCAATTACGTCTTCCCTATAATTCCCTCTTATCAGTTTTGCACTTCCTGTCAGTCCTACTTTTTATACGTCTGTACTGCCTTTCGCCTGCTTAATTTTCTGCATTTTTTATATCTTCTCCTTTCGTCAGTTAAATTCAGTATCTTCTTTGTTGTCTAAGATTTTCTACTAGGTCTTGTCTTTTTTACCTGTTTGATACTCTGCCGCCTTCACTATTTTATTTCTCAAAGCTACCCATTCGTCTCCTGTTACAGTGAATCATTACCTAATGCTCCCTTTGAAATTCTCCACATCTCAGTCTTTCAATTTATTCACGTCCTGTCTACTTGATTTCCTACCTCTTTGCAATTTCTTCAGTTTTAATCTTCAGTTCGTAAGCACTAAATTATGGTCAGAGATCGCTGTTCTCCCTGGAAATGGCATGCAGTTCAAAACCTGGTTCCGAAATCTCTGTCCTACCATTATATAATCAATCTGGAACCTTCCAGTGTTTCAAGGTCTCTTCTACGTGTAAATTCTTCTCACATGTTTCTCAAACCAAGTATCAGCGAAGACTAAATTTTGCACTGTACAAAATTCTATTGGGGCGGCCCCTTCATCCCTGTCTCACGGTCAGTGCTCTTCTACTATTTTTCTTCTCTTCCTTTTCTTTCTATCAAATTCCATTTCGCAATCACAATCAAATTTTTATCTCCCTTAACTACCTCAATAATTTATTTCATTTCATCATATATTCTTTCAATCTCTTCATCATCTGTGGAACTACATCATAAAAAAATTTGTATCACCACAGTTCCCAAAACTCCTGGAGATTGACGTTGACTTTGGATTTTGTTTCACAGACACAGTCCCTTGGACAGTTCAGAGATGTTACTAAATCCTCCCAAAGATGTAAACAACCATGCATGAGCAGCGCCTATTAGACAGAGGGGGTCCGACAGCAGAACAGTTACAGTCATTCCACCAAGAAGGAGGTACACAGCTCGTGTTGTCTGTAGTTCAACCATGCCTAGACAGTCAATACCGCGGTTCGATCGCGTCCGCATTGTTACTTTGTGCGAGGAAGGGCTCTCAAAAAGGAAAGTGTCCAGGCGTCTCGGAGTGAACCAAATCGATGTTGTTCGGACATGGAAGAGACAGGAACTGTCTATAACATGGCTCGCTGAAGCCACGCAAGGGCTACTACTGCAGTGGATGACCGCTACCTACCTATTATGGCTCGGAGAAACCCTGGCACCAAAGCTACCATGTTGAATAAGGCTTTTCGTGCAGCCACAGGACGTCGTGTTACGACTCAGACTGTGCGCAATAGGCTGCATGATGCGCAACTTCACTGCAGACGTCCATGGCGACGTCCATCTTCGCGACCACGATAGCATGCAGCGCGGTACAGATGGGCCCAAGAACATGCCGAATGGACTGCTCAGGATTGGCATCACGTTCTCTTCACCGATGAGTGTCGGATATGTCTTCAACCAGACAATCGTCGGAGACGCGTTTGGAGGCAACCCGGTCAGGCTGAACACTGTCCAGCGAGTGCAGCAAGGTGAAGGTTCGGTGCTATTGCGGGGTGGTATTGCGTGGGGCCGATGTACCGCGCTGGTGGTCATGGTAGGCGCC
Source organism: Schistocerca gregaria (assembly GCF_023897955.1). Lineage (NCBI taxonomy): Eukaryota > Metazoa > Arthropoda > Insecta > Orthoptera > Acrididae > Schistocerca > Schistocerca gregaria. The sequence goes on from NC_064931.1 coordinate 729,157,973, forward strand.
TAACGGCAGTACGATACGTGAATGCCTCCCTCCGAGCGATAGTGCAACCATATCGGCAGCATATTGGCGACGGATCCGTCTTCATGGACGACAATTCGCACCCCCATCGTGCACATCTCATGAATGACTTCCTTCAGGATAACGACATCGCTCGACTAGAGTGGCCAGCATGTTCTCCAGACATGAACCCTATAGAACATGCCTGGCATAGATTGAAAAGAGCAGTTACGGACGACGTAACCCATCAACCACTCTGAGCGTCTACGCCGAACCGCCGTTGAGGAGTGGGACAATCTGGACCAACGATTCCTTGATAAACTTGTCGATAGTATGCCACGACGAATCAATGCAAGTGTACGTGCTATTGGGTATTAGAGGTATCGGTGTGTACAGAAATCTGGACCACAACCTCTGAAGATCTCGCTGTATGGTGGTACAACATGCAATGTGTGGTTTCCATGAGCGATAGAAAGGGTCGAAATGATGTTTATTTTGAACTCTGTTCCAATTTTCTGTACAGGTTCCGGAACTCCAGGAACCGAGGTGATGCAAACTTCTTTTGATATGTGTATTTGGCATACAAACCTATACCACTATAGTGAGTGTAAGCTTTGTGCCTATCTTGTTTATGACAGTGTGTTCACTATATAGTTCGTAGTAGATTAGCTACAATCCTGGTTTCGTATTCATTCTTAGACGTACTCCGACATTACGCTGTTTGATGTAGGCTTAATGTATTCGAGTCCACATGCCCACTTCATGCAGGTCCCTTCGCAACATTCACTCGGAAACTGGTTGAGATCGACCTCTATTTATTGACAGCAGCAATTTATCTCCAAGTTTGTACGCTCTGGGTGTGTGCAGTACGGTGATAGTTCAACAATAATTACGTGCTGCACTGCAGGCCGTTGTTGGAAGATGATGATTTAGAATGGTAGTTTACACAGCTCGAAACGGACAATGTTTCAGGAGCTGTCGGAATTTCTGTCTTATCTTGCACAGATGGCGCTACATATTGTCTTCTTTCCTAGCTCAGAATAATCGAGAATAACCGCACAGCGAAAATTTACGTGTGACGAGAAAGTGAGCAGGACAGTTCTGTTTCTAAGAAGGATAAAACAGCGGAGACACAAAATTACATACCAATTTCGTCTGTGTGTTGCAGAATTTTCGAACATATTATGGAATTAATGCAGGAAAGGAAGGTTTCTCTAAGAATCACTATCCACTCAAGAAACGCAATTGGTATGAAACTCCTTTTGAGCCTTTTTACTTGCAATATATCAGAAATACACTTTCCAGTCACATTAATGTGGCCACGGTCTATTTTCGACGTGCAATAACCAACCTCAGCCAGTTGATAGCGACACTAGCAGTGGAGGGTAAACACAGCGTATCGGGGAGACGCTGGAAACAGCGTAGTCGTAATTGTAATGCGGAAACGGAGGGGTGTATCTGACGAAAAAAAGGGCATGGTTCAAATGGCTCTGAGCACTGTGGGACTTAACTTCTGAGGTCATCAGTCCCCTATATCTTAGAACTACTTAAACCTAACTAACCTTAGGACATCACACACATCCATGCCCGAAGCAGGATTCGAACCTGCGACCGTAGCGGTCGCGTGGTTCCAGACTGTAGCGCCTAGATTCGCTCGCCCACCCCGGCCGGCAAGGGCGTGGTCATTGGCTGATAGGCCAAGGGTGGAAGCATTTCCGAAACAGCTAAGTTAAACTGTTTGCGATCTGCCGTGGTTAAAGTACATCGTGCATGTCAAAATGACGCCATCCAAAGCCGGAGAAGAGGCAACTGTGGTGAGCCATGGGTCATAGATGATGTGGGTGCATGGCGGCTGCGCAGATCTGCACGGCGAATAGACTTGCAGCTGTTGAGCAGCTGACGGCCCAGATGAACCAAGGGGCTAGCAACAGTGTCTCCTCAGCGACCGTTCAGCGAACGTTTCTGCATATGGTCCTCCGCTTCAGGCGACTGTTTAATGCACCCGTGGTGATTGCCGTTCATCGGCGACGAAGGCTGGAATTAGCACACCAATACCGCAACTGGAAATTCACTGAGTGGCGATAGGTGGCCATTGCTGATGAATCACGTTTTCGGATCCATCGGACAGATGGCTGTTGGCGTGTACAGCATGAAAGGTCTAACAGCAAACACCCAGCAAAATCGTCAGAAGGGTCCAGGCCGGAGGAATGGGGCGTTATGGTCTGGAGAATGTTTTCATGGCACACCCTGGGTGACCTCATAAATCGGGAAGGCCCAATAGATAAACACAAGTGTGCATCCACCCCTGGGACCTTATCCTACATGCAGTTTGTTTTTACTCGGTACAATGGCGCCTACCAGCAGGACAATTCAACGCACACAGCTTCCAGTGTACGTGCGTGGTTCGATAGAAATGGAAATGTGCGTTTGACATCATTGGCCGGGAGACCCCATGTGGGGCAGATCCGGCCGCCTTGGTGTAGGTTTTATTACATTCGAAGGCACGTTGGGTGGCCTGCGCGCCGGATAGGGATGAAATGATGACAGCACAACATTCAGTCCCAGAGAGGAGCAAATCCCCGACCCAGCAGGGAATCGAACCCGGACCCGCAGGACGGCAATCCGTCACGCTGACCACTCAGCTATCGGGGCGGACAGCGAGGTTAGATGAGCATCAGGCTGAGATTACCGTGCTCTCGTGACAACCAAACTCCCAGGCTCTAAACCCTATGGAGAATGTATGTGACCAGCTCGATCGACCTATCCGCGCTATGGATCTTCAACCCTCAAACTAGTGCAGCGGGCGGCGACACTGGAGTCCCAGTGGCTTCACATACCTCTCGGTACCTTCCAAAACATCACGGACTCATCTTCTGTACGTCTCGCAGCGATCTGGGCTGCAAAAGGTGGTTATTCAGGCTTTTGACAGGTTGTCACATTGACATGACTGGACCGTGTAATATACAAAACGTATGAGGTTACGAATGTCAGTTCTCTTTAAATGTGCATAGCTTGTGCTGCGTCCTCCAGAAGATACGGTAAACAGCCTACATAGATGAGCAATGAGTTGCCTATGATTCGGATGCAGCATAGGCTCCAGACACGGACTGTGTTATACATCTGCCTTACGTCGCGCAAATACCGAGCGACTGGAAAAAAGAGCAGGTGACTCCTGTAAATAAGAAGGATAAAAGTACGTATTCTCAAATATTACTGACCACTATCCATAACATTTGTTTCCTGCTGAATTCTTGAACACATTTCTCAGTTAGAATATAATAAATTTTCTTGAGATGGAAAACCTTCTCTCCACGAAAGCATCGCTCGTTCAAAATGGTTCAAATGGCTCTGAGCAATATGGGACTTAACATCTGAGTCATCAGTCCCTTAGAACTTAGAACTACTTAAACCTAACTAACCTAAGGACATCACACACATCCATGCCCGAGGCAGGATTCGAACCTGCGACCATAGCGGTCTCACGGTTCCAGACTGAAGCGCCTAGAACCGCTTGGCCACTCCGGCCGAGTATCGCTCGTGCGGAATTCAGTTTGCCCTTTTCTCACGTGATATCCTACGAACTATGGAAGAAGGGCAACAGGAAGATTACATATTTCTTAATTTCCGAAAAGCATTTGATCTCGTGTCCCACTGCAGACTGTCAACGAGGTTATGAGCGTACAGAATAAGTTGCCAGATATGTGAGTGACTCGAAGACTTCGTAAGTAACAGAACCCAGTAAGTTCCCTTCGACAGTGGGCGTTCATCAGAAACAAGCGTATCGTCTGGAGTGCCCCAGGGAAGTGTGATAGGACCGCTGTTATTTTCTATACGCATAGATGGTCTGGCGGACAGGGTGAGAAGCAAACTGCGGCTGTTTTCTGATGATACCAGTGTGTAGGGGAAGGTGTCGTCTTTGAGAGACTGTAGGAGCATACAAGATGACTTAAACAGATTGCCTCTTTGGTGTTATGAATGGCAGCTTGCTCTAAATGTAGAAAAACGTAAGTTAATACAGATGAGTATTAAATACAAACCTGAAGTGTTCAAATGCAGCATCAGTAATGTGCTGGTTGATACAATAACGTCGTTTAAATTCCTGAGCGTAACGCTGCAAAGCGATATTGAATGGAACGATTATGTAAGGATTGTACTGGCGATGGCGAATGGTCGACTCCAGAGAATTTTATGGAAGTGCGTTTAATCTGTAAAGAAGACCACATATAGGACTCCAGTACGACCTGTAGGAAGACATCGAAGCAATTCAGAGGCGAGTTGCAAGATTTGTTACTGGTAGGTTCACTACACGCAAGTATTACGGAGATGCATTGGGAATTCAAATGGGTATCCCTAGCGGGAAGGCGGTATTCCTTTTGATGAACACTGTTGAGAAAATTTAGAGACTTGGCATTTGAGGCTGACTGCAGAGCGACTTTTCTGCCGCGAGCGTACACTCTGTGTAGGTTGTATGAAGATAAGGTTGAGAAATAAGAGCTCGTAGGGAGGCATACAGACAGTCGTTTTCTCTCTCTCTTTTTGCTAGCGGAACAGAAAAAGAAATGATTAGTAGTGAAACAAGATACGAGTACCCTCTGCCACCAGCGTACGGCGGCTTGCGGGGTATGTTTCTAAATGTAGGTGTAGATGAAGTATATCTAGCGGTCGCAGAATATGGCTTCGTTTGCAACAGTTCTATAGGGTTTCCAGCACCATCATCAGGTTCCACGACGCGACCCTAGGATTTATAAGTACTCTGGATGAGGTTCTTGCTACCGCAACGATCTTAAGCTCCCTACCAGTTCCACGACTGGCAGAAACGCTGGAATTTTCACAACGTTCATATTCCTCTTCCAATGTTGCACTTCTCCAGATCTCTGGAAATCGAGTTGATATAATGTCTTTCTCAAGACCCAGTGACGGGTATTCTTCCACTTCCGCTTCCACCGTCTGAACAGAGGTATAAAGGGTGATATTTTCCACCATGTACGAGCTCTAGGGACTCATCGTGGAGAGGAACGGAACAAAAAAGACCTAATGAACTTATGACCAGAAATGTATGGTTTCCATGCCAGAGACCATTTGTTGTTGTGGTCTTCAGTCCTGAGACTGGTTTGATGCACCTCGCCATGCTCCTCTATCCTGTGCAAGCTTCTTCATTTCCCAGTGCCTACTGCAACCTACATCCTTCTGAATCTGCTTAGTTTATTCATCTCTTGGTCTCCCTCTACGAATTTTACCCTCCACGCTGCCCTCCAGAACTAAATTGGTGATCCCTTGACGCCTCAGAACATGTCCTGCCAACCGATTCCTTCTTCTAGTCAAGTTGTGCCACAAACTCCTCTTCTCCCCAGTTCTATTTAATACCTCCTCATTAGTTATGTGATCTACCCAAGTTATCTTCAGCATTCTTCTGTAGCACCACATTTCAAAAGCTTCTATTCTCTTCTTGTCTAAACTATTTATCGTCCATGTTTCACTTCCATACATGGCTACACTCCATACAAATACTTTCAGAAACGACTTCCTCACACTTAAATCAATACTCTATATTAACAAATTTCTCTTCTTCAGAAACGCTTTCCTTGCCATTGCCAGTCTACATTTTATATCCTCTCTACTTCGACCATCATCAGTTATTTTGCTCCCCAAATAGCAAAACTCCTTTATTACTTTAAGTGTCTAATTTCTTAATCTAATTCCCTCAGCATCACCCGACTTAATTCGACTACATTCCATTATCCTCGTTTTGCTTTTGTTGATGTTCATCTTATACCCTCCTTTCAAGACACTGTCCATTCCGTTGAACTGCTCTTCCAAGTCCTTTGCTGTCTCTGACAGAATTACAATGTCATCGGCGAACCTCAAACAGTGTTTCGCCGTTTGTCTGATGGTTCAAATGGCTCTGAGCACTATGGGACTTAACATCTGTGGTCATCAGTCCCTTAGAACTACTTAAACCTAACTAACCTAAGGACATCACACACATCCATTCCCGAGGCAGTATTCGAACCTGCGACCGTAGCAGTCGCGTGGTTCCGGACTGAAGTGCAGTGCCTCGAACCGCTTGACCACCGCGGCCGGCGGTGAACCTCAAAGATTTTATTTCTTCTCCATGGATTTTAATACCTACTTCGAACTTTTCTTTTGTTTATTTTGCTGCTTGCTCAAAATACAGATTGAATAGTATCGGGGAGAGGCTACAACCCTGTCTCACTCCCTTCCCAACCACTGCTTCCCTTCCATGTCCCTCGACTCTTATAACTGCCATCTGGTTTCTGTACAAATTGTAAATAGCCTTTCGCTCCCTGTATTTTACCCCTGCCACCTACAGAATTTGAAAGAGAGTATTCCAGTCAACATTGTCAAAAGCTTTCTCTAAGTCTACAAATGCTAGAAACGTAGGTTTGCCTTTCCTTAATCTTTCTTCTAAGATAAGTCGTAAGGTCAGTATTGCCTCACGTGTTCCAACATTTCTATGGAATACAAACTGATCTTCTCCGAGGTGGTCTTCTACCAGTTTTTCTATTCGTCTGTAAAGAACTCGCGTTAGTATTTTGCAGCTGGACTTATTAAACTGATAGTTCGGTAATTTTCACATCTGTCAACACCTGCTTTTTTTATTCAGTCATATATTGTTACAGAGACTGCGGTCTAATATGCGTTGTACAATGCAGCCACAGTTGCAGTATGTGTTGAAAATAGTTTCCATGTCCCTTAATGCATGCGTGTACGTGCCGTAGCATGTTCTGTCTCACACGTTCACATCGGTCAGGCTGCTTCCGAACAGTGACTAAGGGAGCATAAATATGCTGCTCCAGTGTCTCCACATCTGGAATGGGCCCTGGATACATGATACTTTTGAGATGACCCTATAACCAGAAATTGCACGGGTGATGATCAGGTGAAAGAGCAGGCCGCGCAACTGGACCCTCTCGTCTGATACATCGACCAGGGAAGACACGATTGAGATGCGTCCGGACATTAACGGCAAAGTGGGCTGGAGCACCATCATGTAGCAGCCACATAACCCTTCGAATCATCAATGGCACTTCTTCCAGCAGGGGAGGCAAAGCCACCCGCAAGAAACGCCGATAGTTCCGGCCTGTTAGGCGACGTGGAAGGCAGACTGGCCCCAAAATATGGTGGCCAATTATCCCGTTCCATACATTCCGGCTGCACCGATGCTGATGATTCGCTGTCACCATACCATGAGGGTTCTGCATACTATACCACAGATGACAGTTCTGAAAGCTGAAGATACCACTGTGTGCAATGGTGGCATCATATGTGAATAGGGATCGATGATACAAATCCCATAATCGTGGGTGACTGGTGAAGAAACTGTGGGGCGGCGAGTGGAATAATAGAACAAATGTTTTGTATTTATGCTGTTTGTCGTTCTCAACACTGGCTCTCTAACTACAATGTTGGCAACCAGAAAGTGATTAGCAAAACGTGAAGCCTGTAATTAGAATTCCTAGTGCTCACTTCATCTGAGAAATACATTTATAGCTACAGCTCATAGCTCTGAGGAATTAGGAGATTGTCTGGGATTCATAATCAAAAACCATTCTCTCTAAAATGTTCACTATATTCTGAAAGTCACAGATCAAAAAGAATCCACACAATCCAACTACCAGAGCTGTTCAGAGGCTAATGCGCTGATGCAACTATAACTGTTCAAATGAAATGTTTAAGTGAATGCTCGCCATAATTTGATGATAATGTTCATCAAATGCCACGCAAATAATGGTAGAATGTCTGTCCTGCGCCGGCACGTGAAAATACGACATACGCAAGCTAAAGATAGATCATTAACGTCATCCCAAAATTAACACTTCACTCGAAAACGATTTCATGGTTATGCGTATCCCGAGTAACTTGTTACCGCATCCGAGGCTGTTTATATCAACGATACCGGCGCGACGCGACTCCCGGCACAGTTGGTGCGCTAATCAGCATCTGGAGAGAACTGGGGCCTTTCTCTCTCGCGCAGCGTTCTTATATATAAAGCCGCGGTGCGGACGGCTAAGGGAACGCCTGATGAAATCTGCTCTAGCTGCTGGGCTAGTAATGCTCCACTTTAAGTTATCGAATAAATCATTGCTTCCTTTGCTGATGGCTGGTGAAGCTTTCAATTTAATTGTGCAATCAGCACACAAGTAAGTAATCATAATAAAAGTCTGACGGGGCTAAGTCAAATATTTTGGGCGAGAGAATTAATTTAATTACACTACACGCAGTAGACGAGCTCTGAACTTGCTCTTTGGAGATACGCTATAGCTATAGTTTTATAGTTATTCTGTTGAAACTTCTCACATTTCTATGATTATAGCGGATCTCCCTTCTACTTAAATTTAAATATCCTAGCTTTATTTATTCGCCTACTTAATCTATCTTGCTTCCTTAATTTCTAAGACTAAAACCAGAAAATCATGAATTTCAACTAAAATTTTAATTTGTGAGATCAAGAATACTGTTTCTACTAAATTATTATGCAAAAGGAATCTAAATATAAATTTTTAAGTTTCTAGCTCTTTTCTGTTGTGCCAATAATTTTTACAGAAAAAGCCCAAATTTCGAAAATGGTTTACGTTATTGAACTGATATTCAACGCATATTGATTTAGTATTACTCCTGACATGCCAGAAACGTTTCAGGTTATTTACTTGATTTTTAAAGTATTGCGCAACATTTATGACGTCAGAGCTAGTTACAGCGGACTGGCTGGCGCACAATGGAAAGACTGATGTGAATTTTATAAGGCATGAGTAGGCTGCTTCCCTACAAAACCAGTGGCAAAACTGCTCTCGATGTGGAAAATCTGTCGCTAGTAAGCCCTGAACACCCTGTAAGTGATAAGGGTAGTAACAATATTGTCATGCAGAATGTTCCACACGGTCGTCTGTCTTATCCTGTACTGGCGGGCCAACTGCCTGGCGGTCGCCTTCCACAGTGTTAAATCACATTTTCCTCCAAGTCTGGTGTCCGAACATTTCTGATACGTCTTTCATGATTTCCCACTTTCTGAAACGACCCTGTCTCAGACAAACGGCGCCGGCCAGTGTGGCCGAGCGGTTCTAGGCGCTTCAGTCCGGAACCGCGCTGCTGCTACGGTCGCAGGTTCGAATCCTGCTTCGGGCATGGATGTGTGTGATGTCCTTAGGTGAGTTAGGTTTAAGTGGTTCTAAGTCTAGGGGTCTGATGACCTTAGATGTTAAGTCCCATGGTGCTCAGAGCCATTTGAACCATCAGACAAACGGCGAAACACTGTTAAAACATTGAATGCTGTGGCTATTGTCTCCTGATACAACCTTGCTGCCCGCCGCCCGTTGCAATTTGCCTTTTCGTAAGTAAACACCACGTCGGGAAGCTGTCGATTTGAATACGGAACCATTGTGTACAACACTGTATCACATCCACTACAAGGTGAGTCAGCAAGAGAAGAGAATCGGACACAACATTACCAATTGCTACGGCAGGAGAGAGCGCTAGGGAATGACGTATGAGGAACAGAACCACCCTTTAGGAGGAAGCATGCGTACTGTAACTGCGGCTGCATGGTAAGTACGAATTAGACCTCAGTTTCTGTAACAATATATAACTAAATAAATGGTCTCTAGCATGGTAACCACGCATTTCAGGATGTAAGTTCATCAGTTCTTTTTTGTTCCGTATAGTCTCATCGATCAATCTCTAGAGGTTGTACACGCTGGAAAAAATCACCCTGTATAGAGCCGTCGTTATGACACTTCACTCACATTCTGGATAAGTGTGGTTCAACTTATCATCCAGTCACGCAGATTTAATTTTCCGTGTTTTTTTTTCTAATCTGATTAAGTCTGTCATTTTTGACGGGTCCTATCGAATATATCTGCCAAATACACAAATTCTCCCTAAGGTGATCAGCTGCAACAAGCCTCCGTTTTCTGTCTGGTAGCTTTGCCCCTCTGCAGACCTCCACTTCTTCGCTTAGTGTGATCGCATTTGACTTAATTTTTACCAGAGACACTGGCTGCCGGTGATGAACTCCCAGTCTCAGAAACTTTCATCCAATTGTAGCCGTTCATGTGATTTACCTTATAAATTCCATTGCACCTATATGAGTAAGATAATTTGTTTTCACATTAGGTACCTTTGACCGCAGAGAAGTTAAGTATAAGATATAAAACGTTTGTGAAAATATCACATGAGATTTATGTAGATAAATTTGAAAAGAATATAACGTCGAAAGTGAGATGTTCAGTTGTTCAAGTAACTTTTCGTTTGACGAGTGACATTTGTCTTATAGCAACTTCTGTTTATTGATGATCCATGTTTCCAAAGCATTACGCTGTTGCAAAACATTTACATAAACCATGCATTTCTTTTCTCGGAGCCTATCGAGCGCTTTGTTGAATGTGTACTGGGGCAAACGCCGTATATAGTTCGTAGGTTACAAGCACAAAATGCCACAATGAATATGGGGTCGTTGGTACTGCAGCCGGCCACAGCTCGACGTGTTAATGAACGAGCGCTGCTCACCGCAATAACTGTTCAGTACCGTAATTTATGGGCACTCTGTGAGCACGCTCGCAGCATAGCAAATTACGTTAACTATCTTATTTATGGAATAAGAGCTCAACTAACAGCTTTTGATGCCGGCTTCCCTCGTAACCCTAACGATTAGTTTCTGCCCACAACTCACAAATGTTATGCGAATCTCTTAGAGGCTAGTTGGTTATCAGAGCACAGTATCTAAATAGAACTCGTAATGAGCTCAAGTGAGTATTTTGATGAATGTAGTTAGTCAGACTACTAGGAAAATAGTTTAAAAACACGTGTGAGGCGCGTCCTAGAATATTGCTCATGTGTGTGGTGCCCACACGAAGCAGACTAACTTGGGGTATTGATGGTATACAAAGAAGGGCAGCAAAAATTGTGAAAAGTTTGTATGAGTCACAGGAAAGCGTCACGAAAATTCTGAAAGTCGTGATATGCCTGACGCTTGAAGACAGACGTAAATTATACCACGAAAACCTACTTACAAACTTTTAAGAATGAGAATGAGAAAAGTAGGGAGAGCTATAGCTTCCTATCACTCCCGTAGGGGCTGCAAGACAACAGTGGACATATGAGGCATTTAACTGGTCAATCGTCCCGAACTCTATACGCCAATGGAAAGGGAATATACCCCAATATTTGGCAGAATCGGAAGCACCCTGTGTGGTGCACTTCCATCCTCAGACTGTAAATACAGATGCAGATGAATGCTTATACACAGGTCGTATGTTCATTTCCATAGTTAACACACAAAACTGTGGAAAGATTTGTAGTGGGTACCAGATGGGGGGGGGGGTGACATTGTTATTCGATATCTACATCTACATCTACATCCATACTCCGCACTCCGCAAGCCACCTGACGGTGTGTGGCGGAGGGTACCCTGAGTACCTCTATCGGTTCTCCCTTCTATTCCAGTCTCGTATTGTACGTGGAAAGACGGATTGTCGGTATGTTTCTGTGTGGGCTCTAATCTCTCTGATTTTATCCTCATGGTCTCTTCGCGAGATATACGTAGGAGGGAGCAATATACTGCTTGACTCTTCGGTGAAGGTATGTTCTCGAAACTTTAACAAAAGCCCGTACAGAGCTACTGAGCGTCTCTCCTGCAGAGTCTTCCACTGGAGTTTATCTATCATCTCCGTAACGCTTTCGCGATTACTAAATGATCCTGTAACGAAGCGCGCTGCTCTCCGTTGGATCTTCTCTATCTCTTCTATCAACCCTATCTGGTGCGGATCCCACACTGCTGAGCAGTATTCAAGCAGTGGGCGAACAAGCGTACTGTAAGCTACTTCCTTTGTTGTCGGATTGCATTTCCTTAGGATTCTTCCAATGAATCTCAGTCTGGCATCTGCTTTACCGACGATCAACTTTATATGATCATTCCATTTTAAATCACTCCTAATGCGTACTCCCAGATAATTTATGGAATTAACTGCTTCCAGTTGCTGACTTCCTATTTTGTAGCTAAATCGCATCACATTACACTTGTCTACATTGATATTCAATTGCCATTCCGTGCACCATACGTCAATTCGCTGCAGATCCTCCTGCATTTCAGTACAATTTTCCACGGTTGCAACTTCTCGATACACCACAGCATCATCTGCAAAAAGCCTCAGTGAACTTCCGATGTCATCCACCAGGTCATTTATCAAACAGATATTCAGTGCCCTTCCATCTATATCGCGTCTATACTGCGAAAACTCACTGTCAGTTATTGACAAGAAAATAGCTGATCACGGTTATTTGATCATTGCGATCAGTGAAACAAACAAGAATTGCGGGAGGAATCAACTTTAACTACAAATGTCATCACGGCGGAATTAATGAGGGAATTATTATTTGACAGAACAGTGCAGCCTTCATTACGCTCCATGGGGCACGGTAATAGACTATATGACCTCTGATAACATCACACGAGAGTGATCTTGAAAACGTCACAGAACAAGAAGGGAGTTCCCTGATCTCGTGAAGTCGTTCATTAGAAGATAGGAGACAGGAAGCTCGGTTTGGAGGCCTGCGACGGAAGGAAGATTAATGTTTAACGTCCCATCGACATCGCTGTCATTAGAGACGGGGCACTCTGCAGTGCCAATTGTTAGGAGACGAAGGCCAGCTGTGAGCTCTGTACAGCAAACGTGAGGCCATGGAGTGTGTCGTGACCAAGGCACTGTGTTTGTGGTGATTCCTCACTTGTTTTTAGTGTTTCCTGGTACTCTATATGAGCAATTTTTTCACTGTAATGAATACTTTATAGCAGATGGAATGCAACACGACGTTTGCAGAAGGGCAAAATCGTCAGAAGTAAAATTAATGTGGGGAGGAGCGAAGAAAGTGTTATAAGGGAGATTAATAATCACAATAGGTATAAATGATCTGTTACATAACGTTGGAAGCGCCGCAGGGCCGACTATCGACGATGTCTTAATACTGAGAAAAGTTGCGCTGCTAGGAAACTATAACGAAACGGAGGAAGACCTGTAGAGAACCAATGTTCGGAGCAGGAACTGGGAGTTCACCCTCACCGCAAACAGACGCAACGGACTATGCATAAATAAGCGTAAGGGCCTATTAGTGTTCCACTGCATTATTGGTGACCAATTAGTAGAAAACATGGCAACTGTTGACTAGATAGGAGTTGACTACCAAAGTGATCTAAGGTGTAACTCATAACCGAAAGGAATAGTTTACAAACACTCGTCCGACCAGTTGTTGAATATTGCTCATCAGCCAGATACCTTACAGGTATAATTAGTAGCGGAGATATAGAAGTTAGAAGAAAAGGAGTCCGTATCAACAAGGGTTCGAAAACTGTGCTCGAGAACACTACCAACATGCTCATCAAACTCGAATGGCAGACGCCGTAAAATTTGGAGGGCGTACATTTCAAGAAGAGTCATATAAGGGACAGTCAAATTAAAAGTCGACAGATGGAAAAATTAAGTAAACTGTTTATTATTTCAAAAGAAGTCGCCAAAACTGTTAATACATTTATCCTACCATACCTCTTCGTCCATGGGCGGGTCCACACGTTGCCAAGATTAAGCAGTTTCGCTTTTAAGCCCTTACACATCCTACATACAGTCTTGATCTCCCCCCATGCTATTTCCATGTTTCTGGAGCGCTGAAGAACGACATTCGCCGCCATCGATTTGCTTCGGACGAAGATGTGTACACCTGGGCACAGTTATGGTTCCGTAACGAAACTGCAAACATTTTTCCACCAAGTCATTGGCCGTCTTGTCTCACAATGAGGTAAATGTATTAACAGGTAGGCGATTAATTTTGATATAATAGCCGGCCGCGGTGGTCTCGCGGTTCTAGGCGCGCAGTCCGGAACCGTGCGACTGCTACGGTCGCAGTTTCGAATCCTGCCTCGGGCATGGATGTGTGTGATGTCCTTAGGTTAGTTAGGTTTAAGTAGTTCTAAGTTCTAGGGGACTAATGACCACAGCAGTTGAGTCCCATAGTGCTCAGAGCCATTTGAACCATTTGATATAATAAACAGTTTACTTACTTTTTTTCATGTGTCTCGTTTTAGTTTGGCTGACCCGTATATTACTTTCTCTCAAACCTATATTGAGAAATGACTACGACAAAAAACAAACAAACATGGGAATTACAGGTCATACGGAGGGTCACCGTCAGCTGTTATTTTCGAAAACGATTTGCGAATGGGTCAGGGAAATTAGGAAACGTTAGTGACGGCAGATGCACCCTCTGCCACACATCGTAAGGTGGCTTACCGACTATAGTATATATCCTGAAAATGGTGGAACATTCTAGCAGTCTAATTATTTTCAGGGTTGACAAATGATGTCGAAAATCGGTTTGATGTCCATCCTGGGCAATCACATCGTCAGCACATACAATCGATAGTATTGCAATATTATGAGAGAGATCTCTTCGTGATCGAATTTCTGCATCTACAAGTACAATTACATTGAGGTGGCGTGATTTACTTTACACCTCAAAGCACATTTAGTTCTCTTGTTGATTTTGTGGATGTCGACCTGCTACAAGGGAAGTCTGGAGAGGATCCTCCCTGATATTAGGTACGTACTACTACATTTCTGTTGCACTGTCGTAATTAGCGCCATGTAACAGCGTGCCCACGAGACGGGCTGGCTCACCTGTCGGCTGGCGGTGGGCGTCGGCGTGGGCGTGGGCGTGTCGGGGTCTGAGCCAGGGCGCGCGGACGCCTTGCGCCTGGTGCCGCCGCCGCCGCCCACCGCCCACTTCATCAGCGTCACCGACGGCCGCCGCGGCGACGACGCCTCGCTCGCCGCCGCCTCAGCGCACCCCTGGCAGCCCCCTGCAACAAAGCACAGCCACCAGTCACACTCTCTCCTCTGTCCAGGGCAGCCACTCAGAGCTCACCACCTTATACCCATCATTTAGTACATCATCCGAATCAAAGACGAACTCTAAGTTTTGAAGACGTCTAACCTCGGCCAACCTATTTCCCCCCGCCATTTAGTGTCAGGTAGAATGGTAAAACTACCTTAAAATACTGTAGATTACTATAAGTAAGTGGAGACTACGGCAGTTTTCCTAGTAGCTTTGGTCAGTTAAGGTCGTACCCACATTACATGTATGTAGAGAGTGTTGCATACCTATCGGGCGTTACCCCATAACGATCGCTTTCTTTATGTAAGCAATCAGTGTCTTACTAGGTTCCCATAAAAACCGGAAGCGGTGAACTGTCTAGAAACTAAGTGAGGATATATCTATACATAGCTATCCCCCTTTGTAGCAAAACTGAAATTGTCAGTATATGATTCAGGTTTTTCTCAAAAATTGTAATATGAAACAGAAGACTGTTATAGTAAAATTACAGTAAACAATACAGATTTATAATATAGTACTAGAAAAAGCAATTTCTTCAACCAAAAGGTAAAATAAAGAAAAAGATGCAAAACAAAAATACATAAAAAATAGCTTCAGCACTTCTTCGAATTAACATAAACCATGTTTCTGTTATTCATAAATAACTTTCGCATTTGTCAATAACAACAGAAAACTCTTGCTTTTGTCATGATGAAGAAAGATCTATTGAGTACAAAATAACAACAATAATTATACATATGTCTTCTATGTTTGTGCATTTAAACTGTACTTTCATCAAAAGTAACTGCTTTATTAAATAAAAGCGCAGAAAATACGTGATCAACTAATTTTTATTACTTACAAAATGCAATTTACATTCTGCAAAAATATAAAATACACAAAGTCTAACACAAAATGATTTGCGGTTCTGATCACGTGCAAAACAAACAATCAAATAAAGAAACAACAAAGCGGAGTGATCGCATACCATTTTCTCTGCCAACAATGTCTGTAATCCTACCATTCACTGCGCCATTTATGTAGTGTACCAAAACTACCGAACTGTGGTTTTGGTACTGCGCAGGTCTAGTGTCAAGGCAATGACAATGGCACTCGAAGACGCTAAAGTGAATTCCTCCTGAATTGTGGTAAATACACCAATACATGACTAGCGGTGTTCTTGACCGATCTCATGATGACAGTGAAAATCTCGAGTGGAATGAAAAAGTGCAACGTCATCGTTATCCTTAAGTCAGGAAAATCAAGCTACGAGTCAAAAAGCTATCTTCCAATAGCCCTTGTTAGTTAAATACACAGGCTTCTAGAAAGAGTCATTTACAAGAGAATCTCAGCTGTAATACTAACTCACGACCTGTACAGAAGGAGGTTATCATAAGAATTTAAAAACGATAACTGCATTCATAGACAGATCTCTAAACAGCTTACTATATAGTCACGAGACCACGGTCTCCTCTACAAACTTATTCAAATAATCCCTTGCAGAAAAACATTCAAACTTAATAGCATACTTGTCAGCAGGTCATTCGGGGTCATACTGGGCAACAGGATGAGCACTTCCAAGCCGCTAAACGGGGGACTACCTCAGGGATCTATCCTCGGCCCACTGCTGTTCAATCTGTACATCTTCGATATGCCTGAAAGTAGACCTCATAAGTTTGAATACTCAGATGACTCACTCGATGCTGGCAGTGGGACACCGAAATTTTGAAGGAACGTAATCCATCTCAACATCTGATCCGGCGATAATGGGAATATACTTTTAGAGATGAAGACTGAAACCAAACCCCACCAACACAGAAACGGCTTTCTTTCATTTGGGCGACAGGTCGAGGAATAGAAAGCTACAGAACCATTTCGGTAACTGACAACTGCACCACATTCAGCACCGAGAATATCTGTAGGTTATGTCGATACTGTACTGCGAGAAGCATCTGGAAAACATCGCAATACGAACATCCTGCATAAGCAGCGCGGAACAATCAGGGGCTACACAGCTGAAACTCTGCGCACGTCATCACTTGGACTAGTCTACACTACAGCCGAACAGGGTGCTCCTGTATGACTGAATAGCGCACACACCAAATGCTCGATGAACAGTTGAACAATACATGAGAATCATCCAGTTGTACACTAAGATCAACCTCTATCGAATGGAAGCCCGTATTGAACCAAATTCCGACCCTGGCCTTCGACGAAAGGCAGCTCTTCTTGATGAATTAAACGCATACAATGCAGCACGCAGCTCCCTATCCATTGATCCGCTGTTATCCTAGAAAGAAACCGGCTTCGATCAAGAAAACCACCCATGCAAACAGCCATGGAATTGCACATGTCTCAGTTCAACTTAACCGGCTCATGGGAAAGAACTTTGACAGGGGATTGCCTTCAACATTGCCACAATTGGACCTGCATGAGAAAGAAACCTGACTTCGAGCGATCACGGACCAATAATGGCACAAGCGCGGACTCTATTTATAGATGGGGTAAGGCTCCACTTCAAAATGCAACTGTGAGCAGCCAGGCAAACCGTTCGCCACATTGTTGCAGAACATCCCAGCAGGACACACCGGGGAATTCTCAACGATTTCGTGATGGCAACGAACGACGTAATTGATTATACTAAAAATTCAGTGTTTCTGCACACACCAAAAAAAAAAGGGTTTTGCATCACCCCGGTTCCCACAACTCCTAAAGATTGACTCTGACTGTGGATATTGTATCCCAGACAAAGTCACTTTGACTTTTCACAGATGTCGCTAAACCTGCCCAGAGATGTAAACAACCATGCATGAGCAGCGCAATTAGACGGAGGGGGTCCGACAGCCGATCATTTCTAGTCATTCCACCAGGAATGAGGTAAATGGCTCGTGTTGTCTGTAGTTCAACCATGCCTAGACGGTCAATATCGCGGTTCGATCACGTCCTCATTGTTACTTTGTGCCAGGAAGGACTCTCACCAAGGGAAGTGTCCAGGCATCTCCGAGTGAACCAAAGGGATACTGTTCAGACATGGAGGAGATACAGAGAGACAGGAACTGTCTATGACATGCCTCGCTGAAGCCACGCAAGGGCTACTACAGCAGTTAATGACCGCTACCTACGGATTATGGCTCGGAGGAACCCTGACAGCAACGCCACTATGTTTAATAATGCTTTTCGGGCAGCCACAGGACGTCGTGTTAAGCTGTGCGCAATAGGCTGCATGATGCGCAACTTCACTTCACACGTCCTTGGCGAGGTCCATCTTTGCAACCGCAACACCATGCAGAGCGGTACAGATGGATCAAACAACATGCAGAATGGACCACTCAGGATTGGCATCACGTTCCCTTCACCGATTAGTGTCGCATATGCCTTCAACCAGACAATCGTCGGAGACTTGTTTGGAGGCAACCGGGGTAGGCTGAACGCCTTAGACACACTGCCCAGCGAGTGTAGTAAGATGAAGGTTCCTTGCTGTTTTGGGGTGGCGTTACGTGGGGCCGACGTACACCGCTGCTGGTCATGGAAGGTGCCGTAACGGCTGTACGATATGTGAATGCCATCCTCCGACCGACAGTGCATCCATATCGGCAACACACTGGCGAGGCATTCGTCTTCATGGACGACAATTCGCGCCCCCATCGTGCACATCTTGTGAATGGGTTCTTTTAGGACAACAACATCGCTCGACTAGAGTGGCTAGCACGTTCTCTAGACATGAACCCTATCGAACATGTCTGGAATAGATTGAAAAGGCCAGCTTGTGGACGACGTGACCCACCATCCACTCTGAGGGGTGTACGTCGAATCGCCGTTGAAGAGTGGGACAATCTGGACCAACAGTGCCTTCATGAACTTTGGATAGTATGCCATGACGAATACAGGGAATGCATCAATCTAAGAGGACGTGCTACTGGGTATTAGAGGTACCGGTGTGTACAGCAATCTGGACCACCACCTCTGAAGGTCTCGCTGTATGGGGGTACAACATGCAATATATGGTTTTCATGAGTAATAAAAAGGGCGGAAATGATGTTTATGTTGATCTCTATTCCAGTTTTCTGTACAGGTTCCGAAACTGTCGGAACCTAGGTGGTACAAAACTTTTTTTGATGCGTGTATGTAAATTACATGTGCTAATGCTTGTGTTTTATTTAAAACTGTACTCGGAAAACCACATTGTTGTGGACTTCAATCCGAAGACTGGTTTGATGAAGCTCTCCATGCCACTCTATCCTATGCAAGGTTCTTCATCTCCAAGGAACTACTGCAACCTACATCCTTCTCTCCTCCTCTCCGACACACACGCTCAACGCTCACACTTCTTTCCGGTTCTAAGTTGATGATCACTTGATGTCTCAGAATGTGTCCAACCAATTGATCCCTTCTGCTAGTCCGGTGGTGCTACAAATGTCTTTTCTCGTCAGTTATGTTCAGTATCTCCTCACGAGTTACGGGATCTACCCGTCTAATCTTCAGCATTCTTCTGTAGCACCACATTTCAAAAACGTCTATTCTCTTCTTGTCTAAAGGGTTTATCGTCCATGTCTCACTTTGATACATGGCTATATACTCTATATAAATACTTTCAGAAAAGACTTGCTAACACTGTACTCGATGTCAACAAATTTCTCTTTTTCAGAAACGCTTTTATTGCAGTTACCCGTCTACGTCTTATATTCTCACTACTTCGGAAATCATACGATACGTACATCCAAATAGCTCACTGCCTGACGGTAAAAGTGGAACACCCAGAAGGAGAAGAGGAAATGAAATGAAACTTCGTGTTCAGTGAGTATGTGATGTCATTTCAGTGTTGAAAAAATTAGGTCAGATTGAGAAGGAAACTGGCAGAATGAAGCTATTCAAAAAAAAAAAAAAATGTTCAAATGTGTGTGAATTCTTAAGGGACCAAACTGCTGAGGTCATCGGTCCGTAAGCCCACACACTACTTAACCCAATTTACACTAACTTACGCTAAGGACAACACATACACACACACACACACACACACACACACACACACACACACACACACACACACACACATGCCCGAGGGAGGATTCGAACCTCCGACAGGGAAAGCCGCCCCGATGAAGCTACTTATCAGAATGACGTTGCACCCCTTCGGGCCTGGATGCATGCTTCTCTTGAGGCAAGCCGGCCCACAACTGTTGTAACTAGTGTGTGTCTGGAGAAAGGAAGTCTCTGTCATAAAAACCAACATGGATTCCGCAAACAGAGATCTTGCGAAACTCAGCTGATTCTTCATGAGTTCCGTAGCGCTGTGGACAACGGCGCTCAGGTTGACGTCGTGTTCCTTGACTTCAGGGAGTCATGTCACATCGTTCTGCACTGCCATTTAGTGAGAAAAAAGAGCTTACTAAGTATTGGTCCAGATTTGCTACTGGATTCAAGATTACCTTGCAGATACAGCTCAACACGTCGCCTTTAACGGAAGAAAATCGACGGATGTAAAGGTGATTTCCAGAATAACCCAAGGAAGTGTCATAGGACCGTTACTATTTACAGTGTATATAAATGGTCTAGTAGAAAGCGTCGGAAGCTCTTTAAGACTAAGATGATGTGGTTAACTATAAGAACGTGGTATCTCCAGAGTCCAGGAACGATTTGCAGAGGTTTACCCCGAACCTAAATACAGTAAATGTAACATAATGCGCATACATAGGAAAAGAAATCCACCACTGTACAGCTACGCTATTGATGACATTGAAACAGTATCATCCGAAAAATATCTAGGAGTAACTGTCCAGAAGGACCTAAAGTGGAATGACCACATAAAACAAATAGTAGGAAAAGCAGATGCCACTGATTCATAGGAAGCATCTTAAGGAAATGTAACTCATCCACAAAGGAAGTGGCTTACAATGTGATTGTTCGACCGGTTGTTGAGTACTGGTTATCAGTCTGGGATCCTTACCAAGTAGGACTGATAAAAGAGATAGAGAAGATCCACTGAATACGAGTTCTACATACTCAGGTTCTGTATAATATATTAAAACTATTTGGAAGACATTGTTAATTCTTCAATTAGAGAGTTTCATGATGAATACAATTATGTATATTTTAGCCCGCCCGGTAGGCCTAACGCACAGGTTTCCGGGCTAGAAGCAGCGTCTGGTCCCCGGCACGAATCCGCCCGGCGGATTTATGTCGAGGTCAGGTGAACCGGCCAGTCTATGGATGGTTTTTAGGCGGTTTTCCATCTGCCTCGGTGAATGCGAGCTGGTTCCCCTTATTCCGCCTCAGTTACACTGTGTCGGTGATTGCTGCGCACCGGGAGCCGAACCGCACAATAATCCTGGGTTCGGTGTGGGGCTGCGGAGGGGTGAAGTGGAATGCCGTAGTCTTTGTGGGGTTGTGGACCACTGCGGCTGCGGCGGGGACGGAGCCTCTCCGTCGTTTCTAGGTCCCCGGTTAACATACAATACAATACAATGTATGCTTTTAAAACTAGTAACATAACGTGTGGACGGTTAAGTCATAAGATGGTCGTACACCATCTTGTACCTTCATACGGAAGAAACCTTCTACCATGGAACACGTGACATATGTACTGAGTTTCTTTAACGTCTTAACAGTTTCCTCTAATGAATATTTGTGTTAACTGGCAATATCTTGTACTGCAGAAAGTTTTCAACTTTTAACTGGTTTTTGATAATATTAATTCCTAATTTGATTTCTCTTACTCATTATTTGTGTTTCGTAGAGTAATAATGTATTACATAGTCTGTTAAATTCAGTACTAACAAGAATTTCACAACTGAAACACTTTACAATTTGAAAAGAACATTTGCTCCTAGGTACTTGACCATGTTGTACCTTTGATAAGTTTTCACATCTGGAAAATTCTTACTTTTCCGAGTAATTTTTTTAATTTCAGATAACGACTGCAGTACACATAAAGTGAATACAATAATTTCAAAATGAAATAAATAAATTTATATCAATCTCTATTATAGGACTGGCTAGAGGCGAAAGTCTGAAAACTTTTCCAAGGTACAACACTCTTCCCTACAACTGAGCCATCAGAGTCCCCTCACCACTAACAGACATGACCTGTAGCCGGATGACTCCCCACAACATGACGCCAGGAGTAACACCACTGTGCCTCTCCAGAACATTGGAAGAATGGAACCTCCCCCCAGGTCGCCACAACACTCGCCGACGATGGCATCCAGTACGGCAGAACCGCGATTCATCGCTAACACAATATAATGCCATTCATCAGCAGTCTATGTTTCCCGGTCACGGCACCAGTCGTCTGTGTTGTGATGTCAACAGCAGCCTACGGGATTGGACGGTAATTTCCTGGTCTGGGTGCTACTAATCTTTGAACAGTGGTGCAGTATGACATTATATTGCAGGTAATCCGTCACTTATTTCTCCGATGGCAGGCGCAGATGTGGAAGAGTTACAATGTGCATGGTGCACAATACGGCGACCATCTCTTGTGGCTGTCCGATGTGGTCGACCGGAACTTGACGAGGAGTATTTCCTTCCTCACGTTCCTACACAGTCCGATATCGGGTGACTGTTACATCCGAATGCACCACAAATCCGAATATCACTCGATACCACCAGCCGACCAAATGGACACCCTTTTAAAATCTTCCGGTATCTGTTATCGCTGTCCCACACAAATACAAGGCACATGAGCCGGCCGGAGCTGCCGAGCGGTTCTAGGCGCTACAGTCTGGAACTGCGCGACCGTTACGGTCGCAGGTTCGAATCCTGCCTCGGGCATGGATGTATGTGATGTCCTTAGGTTAGTTAGGTTTAAGTAGTTCTAAGTTCTAGGGGACTGATGACCTCAGAAGTTAAGTCGCATAGCACTCAGAGCCATTTGAACCATTTTTTGAACAAGGCACATGCATCTCCTCCACAATGGTCACTCACCGTCTGACGCTGTTTACGCGCCTTACCAGGCCCGATAAGAACACCAAACAAGAACAACACAAATACGATCTGGTGAGCGCTCTACATGTCGCAGAGAAATGCAGCTCTGATCATTTACATACCCGCCGATGGCGTGTACGTGTGCGAAGTTACTTTGATATCCGACCATATCTTCCGGGTGCTTCACTTTTTCTGTCAGCCAGTATATATTGATTTTTTCTTAGATTTTGGGAGTTTAGTGTAGTGTAGCAGACATAGCAAGACGGCTGCAGGACAGTATCTTCTGCAGCTACTCTCGTGGAAACGGAAAGTGTTATATTATGAGCACCATGAATACCGAATGCTACCAAACTGGTATTTCAGTACTTCCTTGCATGTTGTACATGTTGAACGAAATTTCATCTTTATGTGAGTTATTTCTAGTATTAATAGTGTTCTTTCGTGTGTTCGCCCGAGCTTTTGATTCCATTTTATGCACAATATTATGACGACCGACTCAGTCATCGTCCTCGGGTGCTGCGAGCTGTGAACTTTTGCGTACTCGCTGAGTGGACGCAATTCGTTTGAACATCAGAAAGCACTCCATTAATCTGTCACATCGACAAAGAGTGGAGATAACATTATTTCAAGTGTTTTCTGCTCACGAAGAAAGGCGTCAATTAATGATGGCTACTGTAGTGTCGATACCAAACAAGTGGCAATGTTCTGGGTGCAAAGGGTCTACTGTTCAGCAGCGGTAGCGACAGCGACCGGTGTCGCCCAAGTGCCGGCCACACGAGTGACACTCCACCTGAGTTGAGGCGCCGCGGCACCATGGATCATGTATTTCAAAGGCTGCCCGACTGCAGCTCTCCCGAGTTCCCCTGGTCACCATCGTGGGAGGCCCCATTCCATGCATTAAGACCGCCACTGTTGTGTTGGAAGAAGAGCCAACACCGTGTTACGAATGGAAGCCGAAATGCACGCGTTTTAGCTCACACAGGCTAGCGTGAGGAGGGAAGAAATATACTGACGTGCGGCCTAGAACATGACAAGAAATTAGAATTCAGAAAGCGGACGTAATTACTTTGATACTTAACTTTATTCCATTGATGATGAACGTCGCTCTCGACGGTACATGATTCACAATATTATCTGTTCAGAATACATTAATAGTAACTGAATATAATTACAATGAAATGAACACCTTTAACTGCTTACAGGCTTTGACATACGTCAACGGGGACGGATGAAAATGTGTGCCCCGACCGGGACTCGAACCCGGGATCTCCTGCTTACATGGCAGACGCTCTATCCATCTGAGCCACAGAGGATAGCACGACTGCAGGGATTTATCCCTGGCACGCCTCCCGCGAAACCCACATTCTCAACGTATTGTCCCGCACTACATTCGTAGTGCCCCCGCCCATTATACCATCTAAGATACCATCTTAGTAAATATATAGTTAAGGCTCACCGGTCACTTGACCATCTTCTTCTTCTGTGCGAATGCATAAACAGTGCCCGAACTCTTACGGGAATCTGCAACGCGCCGCGAGTCCCGGTCGGGGCACACATTTTCATTCGTCCCCGTTGACGTATGTCAACGTCTGTAAGCAGCGAAGGGTGTTCATTTCATTGTAATTTCATTCTAACGAGTTGCTTGGTCACCAATCGTATCTGTTCTTTCGGACATGTCCGAAAGAACAGATACCATCTTAGTAAGTAACTGAATATGGCGCCTTGCTAGGTCGTAGCAAATGACGTAGCTAAAGGCTCTGTCGTCTCTGCAAATGAGAGCGTATGTAGACAGTGAACCATCGCTAGCAAAGTCGGCTGTCCAACTGGGGCGAGTGCTAGGGAGTCTCTCTAGACTAGACTTGCCGTGTGGCGGTGCTCGGTCTGCAATCACTGATAGTGGCGACACGCGGGTCCGACGTATACTAATGGACCGGCGCCGATTTAAAGGCTACCACCTAGCAAGTGTTATGCCTGGCGGTGACACCACAGCCACCTCCTTCTTACTCAAAGTTGACCAGAGGCTGACATGGCCGTGAGGTGCCTATGGGTGCTACCCCTTCCTTAACCCCGCGACGACCCTTGCCCCTCGGTATGGCATTACGCTCTAACTGACGCCAGTCTGACCACTGTTGGAGACGCGGCCGTGGTGTGGGGGAAGGCCGCCGGCTCCCACACTGCCCCCCCTCCAAAACCGGGCGCTGAAACTGGCGCTACGCCTCCACAGAATGTACCCTCCCATCAACTCCACGAGGATGTGGGCCTCTGCTGTTGCGGGGCAGGTTCCTCAACACTGCTCGCAACTTTTACGAGAAAGTGGGCCACTCGTGAGTGGCTACCGACACCACCGCCGACCAACTACGCGTAGGCTGAAGCTGTTGCGGGAGTAAAAAATGGTTCAAATGGCTCTGAGCACTATGGGACTTAACATCTATGGTCATCAGTCCCCTAGGACGTAGAACTACTTAAAACTAACTAACCTAAGGACATCACACAACACCCAGCCATCACGAGGCAGAGAAAATCCCTGGCCCCACCGGGAATCGAACCCGGCGACCCGGGCGTGGGAAGCGAGAACGCTACCGCACGACCACGAGATGCGGGCTGTTGCGGGAGTAACACTGCGCAACACTCAATGATCACCCCGCACATTAAGCCCAAGGCCAATCCACCACGTTAGGTTCCACCCCACCAGGAAATTCAGGAACAGCATTTCGGTGCTTAGCCTGCAAAAGGACAGGTTCAGTTTTCTCATCCAACCAGGTGAAGCGAAGCAAAGTGAATCTCTCCCCAGTTAAGTGGTGGTGGTTAGTGTTTAACGTCCCGTCGGCAACGAGGTCATTAGAGACGGAGCGCAAGCTCTAGGTAGGGAAGTATTGGGAAGGAAATCGGCCGTGCCCTTTCAAAGAAACCATCCCGGCATTTGCCTGAAACGATTTAGGGAAATCACGGAAAACCTAAATCAGGATGGCCGGAGACGGGATTGAACTGTCGTCCTCCCGAATGCGAGTCCAGTGTGCTAACCCAGTTAAGTAGATCCATTCCAGCAGTAGTTGAGTATCGCTGTAGTTGTGGTCGCAACTTTCCCTACAAATGTAGTGAGACACAAATGGCCTCATTACCTGACTTAAGTTTAATTCTGTTGATCGTAAGTCGGATGTGAATTGTGAAATGTTCCAGTGTTTATCTTGTCGCAGCGTTGCACAAGAACTCGTATAAGGATTTTGTTCCGGAACAACATCAAGCGCCGGCACGTTGGCCTGAATTAAACAGCAGAGAAGCCTGTGAGGCGACGTCAGCCAATAGAACGTTGACTAGAAGAGGATGTAAGCGCCCCTCCAGCTAGCCTCGGCCGCAGTAGAAGACGGGTACAAGAAGAGGTGCACTAGAAGACGAGCCGTCACCCTAACTGTTTAGCGAAGACTTGCGCCTCATATTAGTCCGCCCCGATAGCTGAGTGGTCGCCGGCACGGTAACTCAGCGTGTTCGATCAGAGGGTTAGCTGCCCTCTGTAATAAAAAACTGAGTTAATGGATCAACGACGAACTGAAACGGGTGTCTTGCAGCGTCCGCGCCGAGCAGATGAAACGAACTAAAACGAACAAAATGAGAAAATGAGACTACAAAAAGGAAAAAAAAGTGGTCAGCGTGACGGATTGTCGTCCTACGGGCCCGGGTTCGATTCCCGGCTGGGTTGGGGATTTTCTCCACTCAGGGACTGGGTATTGTGTTGTCTTCATCATCATTTCATCCCCATCCGGAACGCAAGTCACCCATGTGGCGTCGAATGTAAAAAGGCCTGCATCAAGGCGGCCGGACCTGCCCCGTAAGGGGCCTCCCGGCCAATGACGCCAAACGCTCATTTCCACTTTTTGTGCCTTATATTAACTGCTTGATTGGAAATTGTATGTATTGAGGGGCATTGATTATTTGCACGTCACAAATTGCTCGCGACAGTTCATTGTGAAAAAGGCAGAGTTAAGTTTTGCAAATTCAGTTACTGTAATAAACTCCATTAATACTGTATGATTTGCTTGTATATTGTCTAGCTATCCGAGAAAGCAGCTTCCTAGGCACCCTATATTACACGAATGGACATAATCCCATAGATTTCGTCAAGGATTCTTTGTACTAAGTTGACAATATTATAATATTTCTCACAGTGATTGTTTTCCCTTATGCTTTTGGTTCCTGTCAGAGAAACCCAAATACCATCTGAACGGCACACATCATAATTTTGGCGACGGGGTTTCACTGGGTCACCTCAGTCATTGAATGTGTGGCTAACGTTGCTGCAACTTTTCAGGTTCAGATAGGTTCGTAGTATACCCAGAGAACGTGCAGGTTCAGCTTACTTCCATCTTAAGTGCCGTTGTTAAAGCGAGAATCATTGTCGAGACGAATATGGAACCAACATACCGACCAGTCACATCAACAGTTAGCAATAGTGCAATGACTGCAGCCGGCCGCTGTGGTCGAACGGTTCTAGGCGCTTTATTCCAGAACCGTACTGCCGCTACTGTCTCAGGTTCGAGTCCTGCCTCGGGCTTGGATGTGTGTGATGTCCTTAGGTTAGTTAGGTTTAAGCAGTTCTATCTGGATATCTGATTTGGTGAAGGCTGCCGGTCTTGCTTACGAGATGAAGGCAGAGCTCACCATCTGCAGCATCGTCGACAGAACCGACTGCGGAACTTTGGTGCAGAGCCGGGTGGAGGGTCTGAATCAGAGGCTCAGACGGTTTGCGACCGTGTTGGTTGCAGATTCCTTGACTTGCGCCATAGGGTGGTGGGGTTTCGGGTTCCGCTGAATAGATCAGGAGTTCACTACACTCAGCTGGCTGCTACACGGGTAGCGGAGGCTGTGTGGCGTGGACTGAGCGGTTTTTTAGGTTAGAAGGCCTCGGGAAAGTACGGGGTGGGCTGCAATCTCAAAGGGTGCATGGTAAATAAAGGACGTGCTTGGATCAAGGAACAGTCGGAATTGTAGTTGTAAATTGTTGTAATTGTGCTGGGAAAGTCCCTGAGCTACAAGCGCTAATAGAAAGCACAGAAGCTGAAATCGTTATAGGTACAGAAAGCTGGCTAAAGCCTGAAATAAGTTCTGCAGAAATTTTTACGAAGTCTCAGACGGTCTTCAGGAAAGATAGATTAGGCAGAATTGGTGGTGGAGTGTTTGTGTCTGTCAGTAGTGGTTTATCTTGTAGTGAAGTAGAAGTAGATACTGCGTGCGAATTGGTATGGGTGGAGGTCATACTTAACAGCCGAACTAAGTTAATAATTGGCTCCTTCTACCGACCCCCAGACTCCGATGATATAGTTGCGGAACAGTTCACAGAAAATTTCAGTCTCGTAAAAAATAAATACCCCACTCATACGGTTATAGTTGGTGGGGACTTCAACCTTCCCTCGATATGTTGGCAAAAATACTTGTTCATAACCGGTGGTAGGCAGAAAACATCTTCCGAGATTGTCCTAAATGCTTTCTCCGAAAATTATTTCGAGCAGTTAGTCCACAAACCCACGCGAATTGTAAATGTTTGCGAAAACATACTTGATCTCTTAGCCACAAACAATCCAGAGCTGATAGAGAGCATCATGACTGATACAGGGATTAGTGATCACAAGGTCGTTGTAGCTAGGCTCAATACCGTTTCTTCCAAATCCATCAGAAACAAACGCAAAATAATTTTATTTAAAAAAGCGGATAAGTATCACTAGAAGCCTTCGTAAGAGACAATCTCCATTACTTCCGGACTGACTATGCAAATGTAGACGAGATGTGGCTCAAATTTAAAGATATAGTAGCAACAGCAATTGAGAGATTCATACCTCATAAATTGGTAAGAGATGGAACGGATCCCCCGTGGTACACAAAACAGGTCCGAACGCTGTTGCAGAGGCAACGGAAAAAGCATGCGAAGTTCAGAAGAACGCGAAATCCCGAAGATTGGCTAAAATTTACAGACGCGCGAAATTTGGCATGGACTTCAATGCGAGATGCCTTTAATAGGTTCCACAACGAAACATTGTCTCGAAATTTGGTAGAAAATCTGAAGAAATTCTGGTCGTATGTAAAGTACACAAGCGGCAAGACGCAGTCAATACCTTCGCTGCGCAGTGCCGATGGTACTGTTACCGACGACTGTGCCGCTAAAGCGGAGTTATTGAACGCAGTTTTCCGAAATTCCTTCACCAGGGAAGACGAATGAAACATTCCAGAATTTGAAACACGAACATCTGCTAGCATGAGTTTCTTAGCAGTAGATACCTTAGGGGTTGCGAAGCAACTCAAATCGCTTGATACGGGCAAGTCTTCAGGTCCAGATTGTATACCGATTAGGTTCCTTTCAGATTACGCTGATACGATAGCTCCCTACTTGGCACCCATATACAACCGCTCGCTCACCGATAGATCTATACCTACAGATTGGAAAATTGCGCAGGTCGCACCAGTGTTTAAGAAGGGTAGTAGGAGTAATCCATCTAACTACAGACCTATATCATTGACGTCGGTTTGCAGTAGGGTTTTGGAGCATATACTGTATTCAAACATTATGAATAATCTCGAAGGAAACGATCTATTGATACGTAATCAGCATGGTTTCAGAAAACATCGCTCTTGTGCAACGCAGCTAGCTCTTTATTCGCATGAAGTAATGGCCGCTATCGACAGGGGATCTCCAGTTGATTCCGTATTTCTAGATTTCCGGAAAGCTTTTGACACCGTTCCTCACAAGCGACTTCTAATTAAGCTTCGAGCCTATGGGGTATCGTCTCAGTTGTGCGACTGGATTCGTGATTTCCTGTCGGGAAGGTCGCAGTTCGTAGTAATACACGACAAATCATCGAGTAAATCTGAAGTGATATCATGTGTTCCCCAGGGAAGCGTCCTGGGACCTCTACTGTTCCTGATCTATATAAATGACCTGGGTGACAATCTGAGCAGTTCTCTTAGGTTGTTCGCAGATGATGCTGTAATTTACCGAGTAGTAAGGTCGTCCGAAGACCAGTATCAGCTGCAAAGCGATTTAGAAAAGATTGCTGTATGGTGCCGCAGGGGGCAGTTGACGCTAAATAACGAAAAGTGTGAGGTGATCCACATGAGTTCCAAAAGAAATCCGTTGGAATTCGATTACTCGATAGATAGTACAGTTCTCAAGGCTGTCAATTCAACGGAGTACCTGGGTGTTACCTGGGTGTTACGAACAACTTCAGTTGGAAAGACCACATAGATAATATTGTGGGGAAGGCGAGCCAAAGGTTGCGTTTCATTGGCAGGACACTTAGAAGATGCAACAAGTCCACTAAAGAGACAGCTTACATTACACTCTTTCGTCCTCTGTTAGAATATTGTTGCGCGGTGTTGGATCCTTACCAGGTGGGATTGACGGAAGACATAGAAAGGGTGCAAAAATGGCAGCTAGTTTTGTATTATCACGTAATAGGGGAGAGAGTGTGGCAGATATGATACGCGAATTGGGATGGAAGTCATTACAGCAAAGACGTTTTTCGTCGCGGCGAGATCTTTTTACGATTTTTAAGTCACCAACTTTCTCTTCCGAATGCGAAAATATTTTGTTGAGCCCAACCTACATAGGTAGGAATGATCATCAAAATAAAATACGAGAAATCAGAGCTCGAACAGAAAGATTTAGGTGTTCGTTTTTCCCGCGAGCTGTTAGGGAGTGGAATGGTAGAGAGATAGTATGATTGTGGTTCGATGAACCCTCTGCCAGACACTTAAATGTGAATTGCAGAGTAGTCATGTAGATGTAGATGTAAAAGTAGTTCTAAGTCTATGGGACTGATGACCTCAGATGTTAAGTCCCATAGTGCTTAGAGCCAATGACGGCAGAATGAGTGCCTACGAGACGGACTCAAGACAACGTTGAGGTAAGAGCAGGCATGAGTCCTTCCTGAAGGACGACACCGCGAGGAGATCATAGGACTGTATGATTGTACCTGACGAATAGACAGATGTAAGCGGCTCAAATTGGTGCAGAGTTCTGAGAGCAGAGTGTCAACACGAACTGTCGGGAACAGATTACTGGAAACTGGGTTGTGATTTCAAGTTGTCAAGCGTCGTTTACCGCTGACACCATACCTCAGACGATACAGACTTATGTGATGTAGATCCAGAGTCTACTGGGACACTGAGTGGCACTCTGTTGTTGTTCAGCCATAAGTCTTGTTTCTATTTGTGGCGGTCAGATAGCACGTCAGCAGCCGGTCTAGTGGAAGGTCACTGGCAGCAGCAGTTATCGAAACCCTTACCTCTCCAACCCTAGGAATAATGGTGTGGGAAGCTAACGGATTTGACAAAAGGGATGATTTGGTATTATTGAATGGAGGCTAAACGCTGGTAAGTATGCGCCAAGAATAGCAAAACCTGTTGGTGATACCAATCGTGACCAGGGTACCAAATAGCATATTCCAGCCGGACATAGCAAAAACCGTCAGTATAGGTCACACCACAAATGCCTCTTAGCATGTACGAATCCTTGACTGGCCAGCCCAATCTACAGCTTTGTAACCCACAGGGAATACATAGGATGATATCAGCCTCCAACGAGCAATAGTCATAACCTGAGGCAGTATGTGTTTCAGGCAGGGAAAGAAGTTCCTCAAGATGACATTCTGAGGGTATCTCACTCCATGTCACAACGAATACAAGAAGGTAATCGCGCCCATGGGGCAACACCTCATATTGATGTGGATGATAGGCATCAGTTGCGAATCGAAGGCAAGATTTGTGATGATCATCTCCATTAAGTGTGTAATGTACTGAACTAGCGATTTCTTGGTTTAAGACTTTCCATTTCTGTCAGTATATTTCGATCTTTGTATGTGAAGTGTTAATACTAACATTTATTGATTCAGCCAACAGTTAAGAGTTGAAATACTCTCAGCATACCTTCGATTCTCTAAAGTTATGTTTTTACATTGAAAATCGGAATCTAGTATTATTTTTTATCGTAATATAGATAATTAATTTGGTGTCTATATTGAGAAAATATTAAAAACGCCTACTAATTCGTGACTGGATTTTGTAAAAGCAATGGACAGTACAGTTGACGAATGGGAGCGAATTTTCAACGTAGAAGTCTTGTTAGGCAATCCTGTTCGAAAAGTAGAGATCATAATCCGACGAAGTGTAATTGTTAAAATCATAATTGGACGGAACATTATGAGATATTGTCAACCTAATATATGTGAAAAAAATGTTGAATGAGAACCTGTTGCTGAGATTATATTCAAATGCCGTTGACCCAAAAGCATGGTGAGGCTGCTAATAGCGCAAGAACAAAACATCTTGTTGGAAATGTAAGATAAAGTGAATTCTGTACAATTTCATTATTGGTTCCCTGGCAACTAGGCGATGGCTTAAAGCACGTTTTGTGACTGCTGTCTCGTCCCTAATGCGGGAGACATCAGAGGCAATATAGATGTATATAGTTGATTCTCCAAGGTTAATTAATTCCCAGGAAACAAATGTCACGAAA
The DNA here is from genome assembly GCF_023897955.1 of Schistocerca gregaria. NCBI lineage: Eukaryota > Metazoa > Arthropoda > Insecta > Orthoptera > Acrididae > Schistocerca > Schistocerca gregaria. Next base: position 729,190,269 of record NC_064931.1, read on the forward strand.
ACCGTAAACAACGGTAGTGAATGCCTGCGATGTACAATTCCGATTATGATTTTTTTTGGTTGTAAATAACTGATGTTAAAGTGAATTGCTATTGTTAGAATAGTTTTTCTATTATTTCTATCTCAGGCTTTCTTATATGAAACTGCGTCCATTGTTTGCCACAGATAATTTAAAGCTAATTCTTATGCGAACGACTGTGCGTCCATTATCATATTTTGGCGCTTGTGAAAATAAATTTATAGATCAGAGAATAATTTGTGCAAGCTACAGGAGACTGCTTTAGTCACACGATAACTCACCTTTCGGTCCACCACAAATGAAACATCGTTTCTGATACAAGTTTATCACTCCACGCTCGAAGAATTATGCCTGAATTACCTGTGAATGCTACTAAATGGAAGACGTTAAAGATAGTAATCCCAATACCACAAGGATTATGGTTGTCGTGTGAAAGTATTCGGAGCTGCTTAGTTAGACATCCCGCCCATCAGCATGTAGAAATCTGCATCTACTCAACTAGCTTGCTATCAGTGAAGATTGAGATATTTCGCATACGACAAAGTGAGAATTAAGTCCTGTAACTTTCCGGACACTCAAGGTTTTTACCCTATTGTTACGTTCACTAGTTCCACATGACACGATATCGGATCGGTTTTTATGTCTGATGTATAATTTCTCGACCCTCGGCCACACTGTATACGGCACACCCAGGTGCTTGTTGCTATACTGTACACCTACAGACGCGTCAGCCAGAAATACACGACAATACGTGGCAGCCTTACGTAATAACTATTGTCCAAACAGCGCTTGGACGACGTCCATACCTAAGATCACACACTGCGAGTAAGGTGACGTGGTAACGCCAATTCCATCAAAACTTTTCAAGAACAATATTGTATTTATCAACAGATTTACTTTATGTCTCTAACTTGTTTCTGAAACTGGAGCTTCTGTTTTCTTCCTGATACAGAAAACAAATAAAGTGTTAGATTAATGTACTCCATATTTGCAATCTTAGCACACATTAATTCTTCCCATGAACGTTTGACTTTATTTGATACTGTATTTCATGTGGCAGGCTCCTGTTACGAAGATTAGAGAATCAATTGATGAGCCGACGTCCCTCTCTCCTGGGACAGGTTTTTAAAATACACATTTCGTTTTAGTTCTCAATGTTCGGCTGATTAAGCAACCAGTTTTATCACAGGAGTTAACAACCCACGTACTGTAACGTCTCTAAATATGTTTCTACATCCACACACACTCTCTGCATATACCGTTAGGATGGGTAGCCAAGGATTCATCACACATTTGAACACGAAGTAATTATGCGAATGGGACGGAAATCCTTAGATGTGTCGTACATGTAAAGACAAACTAATCCTACAATTTCAAAAAGACTGGGTGGTTTTTTCAAGAGAAAGAGCTTCAGAAAATGCGCAAGCCAATATCGCGTAGATCCATGTCTGGCCCATATGCAAGCAAGCACTCCCCTTGGGATTGACTGACATACCGGGTGATTAAAAAGTCAGTATAAATTTGAAAATAGAATAAACCGCGGAGTAATGTAGATAGAGAGGTAGAAATTGACACACATGCTTGGAATGACAAGGGGTTTTATTAGGAAAAAAAGCACCTCATATTGCTAGACGCGTGAAAGATCACTTGTGCGCGTCGTTTGGTGATGATCGTGTGCTCTGCCGCCACTTTCGTCATGCTTGGCCTTCCGGGTCCCCAGACCTCAGTCTGTGCGATTATTGGCTTTGGGGTTACCTTAAGTCGCAAGTGTATCGTGTTCGACCGACATCTGTAGGGATGCTGAAAGACAACATCTGACGCCAATGCCTCACCATAAATCCGGACATGCTTTACAGTGCTCTTTACAACATTATTCCTCGACTAGAGCTATTGTTGAGGAATGATGGTGGACATACTGAGCATTTCCTGTAAATAACATCATCTTTGCTTTGTCTTACCTTGTTATGCTAATTATTGCTATTCTGATCAGATGAAGCGCCATCTGTCGGACATTTTTTGAACGTTTGTATTTTTTTGGTTCTAATAAAACCCCATGTCATTCCAAGCATGTGTGTCAATTTGTACTTGTCTATCTACATTATTCCGTTATTTATTCAGTTTTCAAATTTATACTGACTTTTTCATCAGCCGGTAGTTGTTGGGTGTGTTCCTGAGGGATATCGCGCTAGATTCTGTCCAACTGACGCGTTAGATCGTTAAAATCCCGACCTGGCTGGAGGGTCCTGCCCATAATGCTCCATTCGTTCTCAATTCTGGAGAGATACGGCGACCTTGCTGGGCAAGGTAGTGTTTGGAAAGCTCTAAGACAAGCAGTAGAGACTCTCGCCGTGTGCTGGCGGGCATGATCTTGCTGAAATGTAAGTCCAGGACGGCTTTCCACGAAGGGTAGCAAAACGGGGTGTAGAATATCATCGACATTCCGCTGTGCTGTGAGAGTGCCGTACATGAAAACCAAAGGGGTCCTGGTACGAAATGGAATCCCAAGCGACCACTCCAGGCTGTCGGGCGGTACTGGGGGGTGACAATAATGTTGGTATACCACACCTGTCTGGGGCGTCCCCAGACACGTATTCGCTGGTCGTCGGGCCCTGGAAACTCATTGACTGTAGCAGAATTGTCTTCAGTGACAAGTCACATCTGAAGGGAGCCCCAATGACAAGCGAAGAAGTGTCTAGAGATGCCCTGAACAGCGGTAGACGTCAAACTGACTGTCACCCACCCCGGCAGCCAGGAGTGTTGGTATCGGATGCCATTTAGTTCCATAGGAGGACCTCTTAAGCTGTCATCAGCAGAGCCCTTAGAGCACAGCAGTACGTCAACGATATTCTACGCCCACTTTTGTTGCCCTTCGTGGGAAGCCATCCTGGGCTTACATTTCAGCATGATAATGCGCTTCTGCACACGGCGACAGTCTCTACTGCTTGGATTCATGTTTCCCAAACCCCAGCTTGGCCAGCAAGGTCGACAGATCTGTCCCCAGTTGAGAAAGTTTGGAGAATTATGGACAGGACCCTCAACCCAGCCTGGGGGTTTTGACGATCTAACCCGCCAGGTGGACAGAATTTGACACTATATCCCTCAGGAGGACATCCAATAACTCTGTCAATCAATGCCAAGAGAATAGCTGCTTGCATAAGGGAGAGAGGTGGACCACCCGTTACTGACTTGCTCAATTTGTGAAGGTCTTTGCCGCCCGTGCTGGCAAAGCGGTTCTAGGCGCTACAGTCAGGAACCGCGCGACCGCTACGGTGGCAGGTTCGAATCCTGCCTCGGGCATGGATGTGTGTGATGTCCTTAGGTTGGTTAGACTTAAGTAGTTCTAAATTCTAGGGGACTAATGACCTCAGAAGTTAAGTCTCATAGTCCTCAGAGCCATTTGAACCATTTGTGAAGATCTTTCTCTTGATTAAATAACCCAGTTTTTCTGAAATTGTAGAATTTGTTTGCCTGTACATGTGCGTCACATGTTCCGATTTCCGTCCCATTCGGATAACTCCTTTTTGATGCGTTGTTTTTTTGTCTTAGAGTGTGTGCCACGCCCACTCTCCCCCTTACGTGGCACGTTCGTGATCGGTGAGCTGAAGGAAAGATTGCTGGTAAGCCCACTGAAACTCTTTTATTTGACTTTCATGATCTTTTCGCGAGATATATGTAGGAGACAGGAACATATCAAATGACATTTATAGAAAATACAGTCTTGTAATTTTAACACTAAACGACAGTGATGCATAACAACTCTGTTGTTCAAATGGTTCAAATGGCTCTGAGCACTATGGGACTCAACTGCTGTGGTCATTAGTCCCCTAGAACTTAGAACTACTTAAACCTAACTAACCTAAGGACATCACACACATCCATGCCCGAGGCAGGATTCGAACCTGCGACCGTAGCAGTCGCACGGTTCCAGACTGCGCGCCTAGAACCGCGAGACCACCGCGGCCGGCTAACTCTGTTGTGGTGTCTGTCACTGGAGTTGACTGAACACATCCGTAACTATTTATCACTGACAGAACGAACCCGTGAAGAAACGTGCCTGCTCTTCTTTGGGCCTTCACTATTTCCTCAAACATTCCTTTCCGTCAAGGATCCCAGAATGGGGAGCAATAACCAAGTTCTTGAGGATTATTCCAATGAATCACAGCCTGCCATGTGCCTTCCCTACTATTGTTTTTGTGATATTATGCCAATCTGAATCGTACTGTACACAAAATCCCAGATATTTAATGGATGTGACTGACTGAAGTGATTGTTCGACTATTTACACGAAATGAGTTACATGTCTCTATGTTATGGATCAACGACGAATTCCTTCACCAACGTCGTTCCTCTTCAGACCTTCCTACATTTACCTACAGGCTTCCACCTTTGCGATAAATGTACCTCAGCATTATCCTCGAACAACCTGATGGAAATTCCATTGTCCATGAGGTCATTTATATTCATTGCGAATAGTAGAGGTTCTATAACATACCCTTGAGGTATGTCTGAAACTAGTTTTACGTACAAGATTTCTCTCCGTTAGGAGCATCATGCTGTGTTCTATTTGCTAGGAACTCTTCAATGCAATCGCAAAATTCATTTGATACTCCGTACGGTTTTATTTTGTTCAATAGGAGACAGTGCGGAGTTGTGTCGAATGCCTTGCAGAAGAAGAGGAACACGGGATCATCCGGTGTAGTGGATCTCTTCCCCTACTTCCGTCGGCGTTAATTACGAGTCTAACACCAGGATGCAAAATTACACAATCATGCTAAAAACAATAGTGCAGAAATCACTCGTTAGAAACGCAATTTCCAGTCTTCCTACTCGGAATCTTGCAGGCAATGTGTCAACTGCATTCTGCAACTTCCACATTCAGAATTCAAAAGAAATAAAAATACCAATTACGAAACACCCCACAAAAATAAAAAATTTCTCGTATCAATCGAATCTTCCGTGATCTACAGCAGCACTTTTACACTGTCGGGAAACAATTGCGACACCTTTAAGAACAAGGTCATTGTACTGATAAGTGATGTGATAAGTAGTTCATCCTAAGACTAGAATATGATAAATTCCGACCAAATGAAATGCAGATGTCACAGTAAAGGATGTCCAAACAGTCGCATCAACAACGTGTACCCATCTGGCGGCAACGCAGGCGTGTATTCTCGCAAGTAAATGATCAAGAAGATGCCGAATGGCATCTTGCTATGGACTGTCCCAAGGAACTTGCACCTTTTGTTGCAATTCGGCAGTGGTACGTGCAAGAACTGGAGGAGGAGTAAGTTCCAGCTTCGTTACATGTCATACGTGTTCAATTGGGGAGTGATCTGATGATCTTGTTGGCCAGGGCAGTCGCACTTTGTGTCGCAGCAGTCATCTGTGAACGTTGCAACACTATGTGATCAAAAGTATACGGACATCCCAAAAAACAAACGGTTTTCGTGTTAGGTTCATTGTGGTGCCACCTACTGCCACGTACTCCACATCAGCGACTTCAGCAGTCATTAGAGATCGTGAGAGTGCACAGGGGCGCTCCGCGGAAATCACTGATTTCAAACGTGATCAGGTTAGTGGGTGTTACTTCGTTATACGTCTGTACGCGAGATTCCCACACTCCTAAACATCCCTAGGTCCACTGTTTCCGATGTGATAGCGAAGTGGAAACGTGATGGGGCACGTACAGTACAAACGTGTACAGGCCGACCTCGTCTGTTGACTGACAGAAACCGCCGACAGTTGAAGAGGGTCGTAACCATCATACAGGAATTCCAAACTGCATCAGGATCCACTGCAAGTACTATGACAATTAGGCGGGAGGTGAGAAAATTAGGATTTCATGGTCGAGCGGCTGTTCATAAGCCACACATAACGCCGATAATAGCCAAACGGCACCTCGCTTGGTGTAAGGAGCGTAAATATTGGACGACTTAACAGTGGAAAAACGTTATATGGAGTGACGAATCATGATACGCAGTGTGGCGATCCGATGACAGGGTCTGGGTATGGCGAATGCTCGGTGAACGTCATCTGACAGTGTGCGTAGTGCCAACAGTAAAATTCGGAGGCGGTAGTGTTATGGTGTGGTCGTGTTTTTTATGTAGAGTGCTTGCACCGCTTGTTGTTTCGCGTGTCATTAGCACAGTACAGGCCTACATTGATGTTTTAAGCACGTTCTTGCTCCCCATTGTTGAAGAGCAACTCAGGCATGGCGATTGCTTCTTTCAACACTGTCGAGCACCTATTCATAATGCACGGCCTGTGGCCGAGTGGTTACACGACAATAACATCCCTGTAATGGACTGACATGCACAGAGTCCTGACCTGAATCAAACAGAACACCTTTTGGATGATTTAGAACGCCAACTTCGTGACAGGCCTCACCGACCGACATCGATACCTCTCCTCAGTGTAGCACTCCGTAAGGAATGGGCTTCCATTCCCCAAGAAAGCTTCCAGCGCCTGATTGAAAGTATGCCTGCGAGAGTGGAAGCTGTCATCAAGGCTAAGGGTGGGCCAAAACCGTATTCAATGTCAGAATTACCGATGGAGGGCGCCATGAGTCATTTTCGGCCATGTGTCCGGATACTTTTGAGAACATAGTGTACGTTCTTCTGAAAATGCACATCACCTTCCTATCGCAGAAATGGGAATAGCAAGTGGATCACAATATGTGCAATGTAGCGGCCCCTGGTTACTTTACCCTGCAGAGGCACCAAATGTGACCAGGGTTGTAACTGATGGCCCGCATATCATGAAGCCTGAGGTGGGATCTGTGTGTCGTGGACGATTGCACTCCGGAATAGGCCGCTCAGCAGATCTACGCTGTACACGTGTACGTCCATCACTCGCATACAGACAGAACCTACTGTCGTCACTGCAGACGACAGAGTGCCATTCCAGTCTCCAGCCGACACTTCCACGACACTTGAGTACGAGTGCTTGGCGGTATCGTGGTGTTAGTGGCAGCCTCTCCCGAGGCATGTGTAATCTTAGTTCTGCTGCAAGATTCCCGAAGTGTCTTCCTGATGAAGCAGTTGCAACACGTGCCCAGATTTGTTGCACAATGTGACGTTCTTGCGTGCGTCTGTACTACGTGGACGACCAGAACATGGTCTACGGGTGTGGGAATGTCCTTCAGACCACTGCTGACAGCTGCGACACGCAACCGATACACTGTGCCCGACATGTGAAGTAATCCGTCGATATGTCTATGCAGCTTCTCGCAGGTCCATAATGCGACGCTGTTCAATGGCTGAAGTTGTTCAGTAGGTGCACATACTCGTCGGGATGGCATTGTTGTACCCTAGAATGAGCGTTGCAAACACTTGTCGCCTCTAAACTCAGTTCAGTTACTGCCCGCTGAGTCAAAATAGAGGGCACACAGACAGGCGTGCAGAGCGCCATCTCTTCGCCGATGACGGTGACAGATGAATCACTAACGCTACCACCCCTCAGTACGTATGGTGCCTCTGAACAGTCCTTGAGGTTATCATTTTTTTTTCCGGCAATGTAGTTATTTCCTTATATCATCATTGATTAATATGAAGATAGTAGTATTCGGTAATGTAATATTTAATGTGCAGTTTGTTGTCGGTGTAAAAGTGTATTTATATTTCGCGGTTTAATTCTTTATTACTGCGTAACTGGACGGAGACTATTACAAACATTAAATTTAAAATTCTATCTTCCTAGTGATTACTATGGACATATAAAATTTAAAATCATGTAATTCTTTGGTTGTCAGTGAACAGTAAATATTATTATACCAAAGTGGCACATGTCAGGTCCATGGTAACCTACCAGACGTCTGAACCATGATTGAAATAAATTAAAACAATTACTTAAGGACAGGTGATTCATTGACTATACTGCAATACGTGATGAGGGATAAGGAAATTCACATGTAATCGTTTGATCGAATAATCACCGTAAACATTCGACAAACGTATCTCTCAATTACACTATGTGATCAAAAGTATCTGGACACCACAAAAAACATACGTTTTTCGTATTAGGTGCATTATGCTGCACCTACTGCCAGGTTCTCCATATCAGAGGCCTCAATAGTCATTAGACATCGTCAGAGAGAGCAAAATGGGGAGCTCCGCGGAACTCACGGACTTCGAACGTGGTCAGGTGATTGGGTGTCACATGTGTTACACGCCGGCCGCGGTGGTGTCGTGGTTCTAGGCGCGCAGTCCGAAGCCGTGCGACTGCTACGGTCTCAGGTTCCAATACTTCCTCGGGCATGGATGTATGTGATATCCTTAGGTTAGTTAGGTTTAATTAGTTCTAAGTTCTAGGGGACTGAAGACCTCAGCTGTTAAGTCCCATAGTGCTCAGAGCCGTTTGAATCATTTTTGTGTTACACGTCTGTACGCGAGATTTCGACACTCCTAAACACCCCTGGGTCCACTGTTTCCTATGTGATAGTGAAGATCAAACGTGAAGGGACACGTACAGAACAAAAGCGTATAGGCCGACCTCGTCTGTTGACTGACAGAGACCGCCGACAGCTGAGGAGAATCGTAATGTGTAATAGGTAGACATCTATCCAAACCATCACACAGGAATTCCAAACTGTACTAGGATCCACTGAAAGTATTATGACAATTAGGCGGAAGGTGAGGAAACTTGGATTTCATGGTCTAGCGGCTACTCATAATCCACACATAACGCCGGTAAATTCCAAACGGCACCTTGCTTGGTTTAAGGAGCGTAAACATTGGAAGTTTGAACAGTGGAAAAACGTTGTGCGGACTGACGAATCACGGTACACAATGTGGCGATCCAATGACAGGGTGTGTATATGACGAATGCCCGGTGAACGTCATGTGCCAGAGTGTGTAGTGTCAACCGTAAAAATCGGAGGGGGTGGTGTTACGGCGTGGTCATGTTTCTCATGGAGGGGGCTTCCACCCCTTGTTGTTTTGCGTGGTATTATCACAGCAGAGGCCTACATTGATTTTTTAAGCACGTTCTTACTTCCCACTGTTGAAGAGGAATTCGGGGACGGCGGTTGCATCTTTCAACACGATCGAGCACCTGTTCATAACGCACAGAGTCCTCAGCGACAGACATTGATACCTCTCCTCAGTGGAGCACTCCGTGAAGAATGGGCTGCCATTTCCCAAGAAACCTTCCAGGACCTGATTGAACGTATGCCTATGAGAGCGGAAGCTGCTAAGGGTGGCTCAACACCGTATTGAATTCCAGCATTACCGTTGGAGGGCGCCACGAACTTGTAAGTCATTTTCTGCCAGGTGTCCGGATACTTTTGATCACATAGTGTATAATTAAGGAGTCAATTGTATCTTTCTCTTTCCTGTTGTGCCGCCTTCCGTACCTGACGTAGAGGTAATACAAAAATCCTAAACTATATTAAATTCATTTAAAAAACAATTGAAACTTTCACTGTTTTGTAGGCTGCTGAGGACACTGAAAACGTGGTTGTATTATTCCTTGACAGTAACAAAGTGACAACCTCATATATCATCCATGCCGTTATGATATAGTCTTTTATTTCTTATAGCACAATCTAGTACAGTTGGTGATAATACTAATAAGTAGACCGGAAGAGAGGGAGCAGGACTTCCATATTTGCGTGGGATATTAATGCATTTCCTCCAACAGTTTATAGCTCAATATAATGGCAATACTCTTATTCTTGCTATAATTTCCAATAGGAAGTACTGGCTGTACCTGCAGAGGTTCAGAAATATAGTGTGTTAATCTAATTTCCGTACTTAATCAATTTTTTGATATTTTTTCAGGAGAGAAAGTTGCAAGTGCTGCAAAACTGTTCAAAATTCATGTAGAATATAGTGTGCTAGTCCGATAGAGATAGAAAATCTTATGAATTAAAAAGAGTGGGGTTGAACAGTATTGGAATGTTGTTTCAGATCATTTAACTTAGTCAGTTAGGCGAATTCTGCGCACTATCTGCTGTTCTACTTCACCCGCTCAATTATTCATTACTAATTTAAGGAACTTAGCTGAGTGAGGTGTGGCAGTGAATAAAACAATGATTTTACATTGAAGAGTAGAGACTCTAAAATTCTTGATTTATTTATTCCATGGTTTGTCTAAATCAATTCAGAGAAATACTACGATTTCCCCTTGATATACTCCATCTATAATGATCCTTCAAATGACAGCATGATGAACTATACTTCCATTTTGTACGACTTTTGCAATATGAGGCAACGGTACCACAACATACATAAGAAAATCTCTAAACACATCAGCCTATACTCAAGTTTCCTATAGTTTTCTTAGGAAAAACCACAGTCTTTTGTGTATTTAATGCATGATGAAGTGGAAGGGAAAATTAAATATCAGTTTAATTTCGAAAGCCCTATGCTATCATTAAGTCAATTTCATTATGCGACATTTGTGGACGCCTGGATCTTTAAGACTAGTGAAACACTATTGAGTAAATTTTAACGCGCCGACATGTGTGACTTGCTTCCTGAAGTCCCTATGTAATTCGTTAAAAGAAGAATATTTTGATTCAATCATAGAAACAAATATAGAACAATGAATGTGAAACGCAACTTATTATCCAGTTCCATACATTTTTCTCAATAAATTCCAGTACAGGAGAATTAAAACGGAGAGTTTTTACTCTGCATAAATGAATCATTGAGTAACAAGCACGAGACAAAGGACCAATCGGTGTTTATTTATTTATTCACTGACTTTCATTTCATGTGTCAAACTCTCTCTTGTGCGACCTGGCCTGTATGAATGAGAAATTATGGGAAGTAGCGGAAAGCTTTAGTCAGAGGTTGTAGCATTGTATGAGTAGCGTGGTTCTGTGGTAGGATAGTACCAACCCCTAAACGCGAACAAGTTTGGCAAAGAAAGTGTGCAAGTCAGGTCAGCGAGGTCGCGAAGGCACGAGTATTGGCTCTGTCAAGGTGGCGAACCACCCCCTCCACCACCTTTTGAACGAGCTACGTTTAGGCGACGTGGCGCCAGGTCGACTGGTTTCTTCGGTAGCGGCGCTGCGCAGACGTGGAAGACGAAGCTCTCAACTTACGGTAATATTAACAAAGGTATTAGAATGTTTCAAATCTGTTTGTTATTAAAGTCCAGATGTTGAAATCAGGTGTGAGATTACAATGAAACCCCCATGCTGTTGTTGTGGTCTTCAGTCCAGAGTCCCTCCACGCTGCGATTGTATTGAGTACCTCCTCATTAGTTATGTGATCTACCCGTCTAATCTTCATCATTATTCTGTTGCACCACATTTCGAAAGCTTCTATTCTCTTCTTGTCTAACCTATTTATCGTCCATGTTTCACATCCATACATGGATACACTCCATACTTTCAGAAACGATTCCTGACACTTAAATCTACACTCGATGTTAACAAATTTCTCTTCTTTAGAAACGCTTTCCTTGCCATTGCCATTCTACATTTTATATCCTCTCTACTTCGACCATCATCAGTTATTTTGCTCCCCAAATAGCAAACGCATCTACTACTCTAAGTGTCTCATTTCCTAATCTAATTCCCTCAGCATCACCCGATTTAATTCGACTACATTGCATTATCCTCGTTTTGCTTTTGTTGATGTTCATCTTATGTCCTCCTTTCAAGACACTGTCCACTCCATTTAACTGCTCTTCCAGGTCCTTTGCTGTCTCTGAAAGAATTACAATGTCATCGGCAAACCTCAAAGTTTTTATTTCTTCTCCATGGATTTTATTTCCTACTCCGAATTTTTCTTTTGTTCTCATTACTGCTTGCTCAATATATAGATTGACTACAGATGTTTCTTAGAGCCTCATTTAGCAGGAGCTGGAGATACGCATCACGCAAATCAGTTTTCTTAAAATCCTATCCACCAGTGAAGCGGATCATGATGTCTTCTACTTTACTGGGAGTTAACCGCGGTTTGAAGTCTCCGCAAACTCTTAGCAAAGCATTAGGTTTTTCCACGATGATGAGAGTGGGCCACTGACTGTTGGGGACTTGGGCCAAGGCTCCCTTGTTTTATAGGCGTTGGAACTTGCTCTGAAGATTATCCCTAAGCGCAAAAGGAACATTGTGTGCATTAATGGAGTGGGGCATTGCCGAAGGGGCAGTGCAAGATTACTTCAAATCCTGCGACGCCGGTAGAGGGACATGAAAAAACTTACTCATATTTGGAGCAGAGATCCTGCAGCTATGAGCTGGCCATGAATGATTGGATACTGTCTGTAGAATTGTGGACTTAGAATCCCAGGACGCTGAAAAGGTCCAACCCCAGAATCGTCATAACCCCCATTGCATCAACTATGAGGAGGGGTGTTGTGCATGTGGCTGTCTGTTATTGGACGTGCGCACTAAACTGACCCTTGACCTCGATGGTGTCTTTGCTCAGTTTTTGAGCTGTTTGGAGGATGCTTGGAGTGGAGAGGGGCCAAGGTGGCGATACATTTTCCAATCGGTAGTGCTAATTGATGAGCCTGTATCGATTTGGAAAACCACTGGATCCGCTGTGACAGCCACTATCAGCATTAAGGGCCTATCGGTGTTAGATAGAACAGGCTGGACAAGTAGTAAGTCAGGAGGGAAAATACTGAGCACCTCATCTGATCTGGAATCCAGGGAGTCCAGGTCAGCACAATCAACGTTGATTTTGGGAGGTGACTGACAAACTTCCGCCTTGTGTCCCGTTTTTCCACAAGCAGGTCATTTGGTTCGTCAGCAGTGGCTCTTTTGACGCTGATGCGTTACGAAACAGTTACTAAGTTACTACAGGTGGGCAGCTGTTGGGGCGTCAACTATTCGCAGCGTCTTTGCCTGTGGGGAATGACTCGTGCCAGTGTTTAAGCTGGGACTGAAAAGCTGGGCAGGCGAGTCGAGCAAGCAGCAAACACCTGAGATTGGACCTTCAACACTACTGAGAATCTAAAAAATTGTTCAAAGGCCCTGATGATGGGAAGACACTTATCAAATGAGAGGTCCTTAAGCTCAAGGTGATCATTGCAGAGTCCACCATCAGACAAGAGATCGAGGATCATGTCCTAAACCAAGGATGTGTCATACAATTGTTTGCACTGGAAGTTTGCACACTGATAACGACAGTCTCTGGATAGACCTTATAACCCCGCTGTCTGTTCTGTACATTATTCCTCACTGAGTTTATGACAGTTGGAAAAGATCTTATGGGCGCTGCGACATGTGGTTGGGAGTCAAAATAGTCTAGTAAGCATGACTTTAACTGCTCATACTAAAGGGCATGTGGCTCAACCTCTATCCTGGGTTGGTGCAATGAATAATAAACTTTGGGGTCTGCACAGGCCAACTGAACGTGCAGTGCTGAAAATCGACAGCGATACTATGCACCAGGAAATATTCAAGCTGAGCTACGTAATTTGTCAATGGATTGATCTTTTTGTCAAGTGGTTGGAACAGGGGTGGGGTGGGGGCACTGTGAGTAATTCTTTCACCAGCGGATCAATGTGTGACAGACAGTGTCATGTTGAGGGCAGCCACCTTCTACAGTAGCAGTTCTTGATTCTACTGCATATGCTGGAGAAATACTAACAATTGATGGGCAAAGTCCGTTGGATCAGACATGCTGGAACGGAAAGTAAAGGCCGGTCGAATAAATATGATGGCTCAACAGAAACGAGATATTGTTCCAGGTGCCACCTTTTAGAAGAATGGTAAGTGATGCAAACATTGTAGTAGTGATTCTGGGGTTGAGTTATAACATTAAGAGCTGTAACATTAGGAAATCCGAAACAGTCACAAAAACTCAAATATGAATTTCATAAAGACATTCAACAAAAATTTCCTAATATTAACTCTTCAGATTAACAGTTGACCAACTAGCTTTATGAAAGTAAGATATCTACAGTCCCTGAACAACAAAAGTTTTGGATGCAACATTTGCTAGATATTCAAAATGGGATGAAACTTTGAACCTTTAAGCATTAGGTTTCCCTTGATATACCTATGTCGTGCAAATAAATATGTACCCAATTCAATGATTATCCCTTACTGAAGACAAAAACCAGAAAGCCTTGTTAAAAAATAGACATTTAGAACAACATGGACACAAAAATAGCAAAATCCTGAAGTACCATCTCAAGAACAAAACAACTGATTTCAGCAAATAAACAGTATGCGAGCTCTCGGGGAATAGGCAGCTAGTTAACAGCAGTGTAGTTTGCAACAGTCCGAAATACGTAGGTTGTCCATTAATTTTATTTTTGTTATTTTGTAAGTGCTTCTGTGTGAAGTATACAGAAACTGACATGCGTCGGTGTTTGAAAGTACAGCGCCGCGAAACTTTCCCGCTGGACGCCAGAGACGCTATGCACAAGCGACATTTGTTCTGTGATTTACTCTTTGACTGTTGATTTCTGTTCCACGTTCTACTCCTTGGCGAAAGCGTGAATCCAAGTGTGTTAGATACGGAATAATTTACCGTACTGAACTTTTCTCACGCCTTCGTACGAGTTATCGATTGCAGTGTATTATTGTCTGTTCCGTCCGCAGGATTTCGTTAATAAATTATTACATCAAAGTGAGACAAGCCTACTTCCCTTCTTCAGCCTATAAGCACACGCAGATGTTAAAGCGTCGATAGCGGTAATTAAAACCGGTACCGATTTCAATTACCGCGTTCGATGGTTTAACATTTGCGTGTGCTTGTAAATTGAATAAGGGAATTAGGCTTGTCTCAGCCTGCTGTAATAATTTATTAACGAAACCCTGCGGTCGAAACAGACAATAATACACCGCAATCGATAACCCGTGCGAATTTGTGAGAAAACTGTTCAGTACGGTGAATTATTCCGTATCTAACACACTTGGATTCACGATTTGGTCAAGGAGTAGAACGTGGAACAGAAATCAACAATCAAAGAGTAAATCACAGAACAAATGTCGCTTGTGTACAGCGTCTCTGGCGTGGTTAGGGTGTGTAATTTCTTTGTAACAAGAACTAGGTTCGAATGGAACTTTCACCAGTAGATATGGCTAGAGGTTATGGCAGTTGCGGAATCGTGATGTAAGAACTGCGTTTGCTGTCCGTGAGAAGCAGAAACCCGCGTTGGCGATCGTCGATCGGCCTAACGGAAACAGCGATGATTGACGGGTAATCTTTTCTCTTAGAGAAAGAGCGTCACTGGAGGGAAACGAATCCACCGTGCACTCACTGTTTATTCTTTGGGGAATCGTCCACCAGGTGAAACAGACCATTCCAGGAGCGATAACTCAAGTTGCAATCAGCTGCGGATCGTTGTTCACGTCGGCAGTTCTGACATCAGTCTGGCGTCTGAGTTCTGAGACTATTACCGCTTCTTAGCAAAGATTGGTGGAAGCTATGAGGACAACCAGCCTTATTCGTGGGGTCTCTGGACAGCTATCGATTTCCAGCAGCTTTCCGAAGACTGATTGGTGTCTTTTGGTCTGCAGTCCAATGGACAGTTTAAACCAGAGGCTTTGTCGGCACTTTGACGAGCTTAGCTGTGGGTCCTTCGACCTGTGCTACACAGTGATAGAGTGGCCTTGTGTGAGTCAGAAACGTACTAATACGTAGGAAACGGCGACATGTGTGGCGTTGAACATGTGGAATGCTGATTTAATTATATATTATTGGGTTACACGGAAATGCAATATATTATAACGAAAGCTCGTTACCTGAGAAACCACTTGTTTAAACCGATATAATATAAAATATCAAGAGTAATAACACTAAAATATCTGTCGGTAACTACAGAAGAGATGCCGTAGTGTTCCGGAATTTAACTCTGCAATAATGTAGTCACCCTCACACAATAGTAGGAAGTGAGGATTATTTGAAACCCAAAACAGAAAGTAGACAAATTACACACTACGCGGAACCTACATGGGAACGGAAGGTTATACACAGAAGGTAGTGGAGCGCTTATAGCAACGAGCAGTAATAAAAGGTCTGCGGAGCCAACATAAATTCTGTGCGGAATTTATGTGGATAAGAGTAACTACCGATGACGATTTTAATTGATAGTTTAATGTTTGTATCGGCTGCCAGGTTTAGACAGATCGATCGTGGTGTCATACAAAGGGAGACTAATTTCGGTAATATGGAAATATCGTGATCTTATTTAAGTAGTAGGGATGAATTTAATTGGCCTAGTGTCGACTGAAAAAAAAGCTATGTATATTTTACGGTGTAAGGGACAACTGAGCAGTGAAGTAGTACTACAGGGGTTATCAAACAATGGTCCCAAACAAATAATCCGACAGCCCACAGATGAAACGAACGTGTTATATGCTACAAAGAGACACGATGTTTTCAAGAAATTCAAGACAGAGGGTTTAGCGATCATATTGCTAATGCGGCGACGATGGTCTTCAGAGTCCACTAAGAAAGCTAGGATAGTATTCATGTTCTTCGAAAGCGATAGAGTAGCGTTAACATCTTACTTAAAATGCAGAATGAGAACATTTAATTTAAATCCGACAGACGTAAACACGGTGCTCTAGAAAAATTCGTACCAAGGAAGGTAGTAAAATAAGAGTTAAGACCCCCTTGATTTAGTAATGTTATTTAGATTATGTTGAGACAACAGAAACTGTTAAGCACTCGTCACAAAGAGAATTCTGAGAAACTGATAGCGATAACTTAATGACAAATCGTGCGTCTGTAATAAGGCCTATGTGCGAACTCTACAGTATTTCCACAGTAAATAAACAGATGGAAGCCTTCCATCCAGACCAACGTACATCTTTCTGGAACTGAAACTGAAGACAACACACAGATTATTCTTGCGATCAACCACCCAATGCCGCCTACTATATTGTTTTAAAACCTTCTACTACTTTTTTCATTTTAGTTAATGTTCTCAGTTTTGGCTTGGTGTTACCTTTTCTAATTTAATGTGGTTAGAAATATAGTATTACGCATTTTTTTCCTTCCCCTGGTTTCAGGCGATAGGATTCTTTTGAGGTATGGTTTTAATCCGATACCTGTTTGACCAAGGAAAAAGGAACTGATAACCATGTAGTTTAGTCCCTTTAATCTCCAAACCAACAAACCAACACAAAGGTTGCGGAAATAGTCAACTCCACAATTAAAAATGGATTTATGGATCCTGAAATTATTGCTATACCAATGCTTGACCTCCCCCTACACTAAAAAACGAGTGCTACTAATGTAAGTCCTCCCGGTATTGGAAAATATTGACGACTACTGAATTCCAATAGGGCACCAGTCTCTTGTGAGATTACTGTTATATTTTACATTGAATACGTTGCGGAAATTGGTCGCTGATCTAGATCACGCGCACCAAACAGTCCCGTGTATCAAGTAACAGAACACTCCTTGTTATAAAGCTGGTAAGGAAACGGATTACGCAGAACTGTAGATGAATATATTTAACGACCATTTGCTGCCAGGTTTTTAGAGTATGTTCTAAACTCGAACGTTTAGTGCAGCGAAAGAACCTTTTCCCCCCGGAATCAACACTAGTTAATGTGGAACACTTCGCATGAAATACATGCCACAGCTTTAAACACGATATATTGCATGTAGCACATACACGGGGACAGGTAGATTCCGAAAAGGCGTTCGATACTGCACTACACTGTCGACTGGTAACCAACACACGATCGTGCGGAATATCCATACAAATTTGCGTTTGGCTTTGGTAAAGTATCTGCATCAAGTACACAAACACCATACAGTAGTATTTTGTTTTGTCTCACGTATATTTGAATACAATTTTTTAAATTCCTTTACTAAAGCTTTTAAAAATTATGTTCAAGTCGTGTAATGATTGTAATGTCAGTTGTTTTATTCAATTTTACGTAAGTTTGTAACAGTAGAATTATGTAAAAATGTGTAAGAGAAATCAGTGTTGAAAAGCATTGTATAAATTTTCAACCTGAGTGGAGTTAAAAGTTAGATACCATTTGACAGGACGTACTGATGACGTGGAAGCGTGCGGAAAGTTACGGCGCCCACCAAAAGACGGCGTCTTAGTCAGTTGGTTGACATATAGTGAGTCGTAAGCAGTTAACAGAGAGGTACGGACACTGTACTAGTATGAACTATGCCGAGTTAATTATTTCTGCTGATAAGTCAGTCAGTATATAGTACCAAGTCGAACGTATGTGGAGAGATAATGAACAGTGCTCAATGTTTAAAATTGTTGCCGACAGTTGCTCATAATGACTAGATGGACAGTGTCATGTATTCTGCACAAGGATGTGGTCATTTGGAAATGTGAGCAGTGAAGAATATTAAGGTGCACGAAAGGTGGTCTCGCATTTCTCTAAAACAAAATTACCAGCTTCAAGTCGACGATACATCAGATGCAAATGTTAGGAAAGGAATTGTACATGACTTCATATCCAGAGAAGACGGATGTGCAATTTGTACGCCATTTGCACAAATCGAAACCAGATTCATGAGAAAAAACTTCGTGGACTTCGCCCATTCAAGGGGAGATCTGAGAACTGTGTTTAGTTATCTTTGTTACACAGTGCAGATTATTCTCTTGTTTTTATTGAGTTTAATACACAGAAATGTATAAATTTCGTGTTGTTAACAGTTAGAGACTACCGTGTCATTTCCTTCATAGTATTTTACAGAGTGTATACAATGTAATGAGGATTAGTGAGCCAATTATATGGTGAACTGTTAATGCTGCTTCTCAGCAGCAAAAACAGTATACACTATTAAAGAAGCTATTCCTTAATATCTGGTTGGACCAGAGTTAAACGTTCAAAAGCTTCATGTTGCACAGTGTAATGTTCAGTGAGATTTTAAATCTTTGAAATAAGGAAGTATCACCTCCAATCTAGTTGAAATATATCCAGGTAGACAACGCATTAAATTACTCTCTGTCTAAAACCGTTTAAAAATACTGTTTTCAGATGAACACAGTTTTAATGTTAGTAGTAAATATGAGAGATAAGCATTTTATAAAGCTCATGTAAGTCTTAGGTTTCTTACATTCGTAGGCTAAATGGGAAAAAAGAGAGGTCCTGTATATGCTATCTCCAAGCTAAGTTAAAGATCAAAATGCTGAGGTACATATACTCTTACAATTGGCGCAAGTGAAAAAATTTAGCGCAAACAAGAAATTTTACTTTACATAGATTCACTGAAGTCGATACAAGTTTATTTTCATAGTTAACTGGAGCTGTTTGACATACAATAACAAATACTGTGTAGTAATAACAAGTTTACTGTATACATAGTTTGGGCTTCGCAGATACATTCAGTGTGTAGGTTACGAACACAGATACTTGAGGAAGAACTTTGGTTTGTTTCACACAATAATAATTTTTTTTGGAAAGTGAATTAGCTTCGCTGCTTTACAATTAAAGTACACAAAATGCATTCACATTTTATCTGGTTAACAATTTTCGAAGCCAAACTTTCACAGTATTTCAAACACAGTAGACTTTCAGGTGGATTGACTAATGGTAAGTGCCAGATTATATCTTAGCCGTGTATGATGCAATGCTACAAACTTTACTGGTGTGGAAGAAGAATAAGCAACTAGGAATTAACATGGTTTAGTATCGGCCATAGTTCAATGTATCACTGTAAATTCGGATACTGACTGCCTTTACTCTTAGTTAGGTCATGGTCTAGGCACTTTGGAAGTGTACAAGGTAGTTACTGTGTTAAACTGGAATTGATTACAATTATTTTCATTTCATAGTAAAGTGACACCATAAAAATAAATAATTAACGGGTCCGTTTATCTGTTGAAAATAACCAGCTCTTATTGTTACACAGTTCTAACTGCGTAAGTAACCTTGATTATTGTCCTTGTAATTGCAAAGTGTCATTAAGAAACTGCTAGGCTGGAAAAGTGGCCACTGCAGTTTATGTTTAGTGGAAGTGCTAGGGTCATAGTAATTCTAACGGTTTAAAGAATCAATAAAGAGGTAGAGGAAGATCGTTAGAGCGTGAAGAATTTGTGGCGAAATAATCTAGTCCGTTAGACTGGATAACGAACGTTGAATAAATTAGAAAGTAACATCTCCGGCCGCTGTGCCCGAGCGGTTCTAGGTGCTTCAGTCCGGAACCGCGCTGCTGCTACGGTCGCAGGTTCGAATCCTGCCTCAGGCATGGATGTGTGTGACGTCCTTAGGTTAGTTAGGTTTAAGTAGTTCTAAGTCTAGGGGACTGATGACCTCGGATGTTAAGTCCCATAGTGCTTAGAGCCATTTGGGCCATTTTTTTAAAGTAACATCGGATGCACGTCAGGGAAGACTAATAGTCTCGCTGATTTTCTCAATATACAAAAGATAATCAGATGTGGTCACGAGCACTGTTAAACTGACCACGGATGTTGTTGTTCTGTTCGAGGACGTATCGTCACTGAGGGATTTTAAGGAAGTGCGGAACAAATTGACATTTCCACTTGGTGTGCTGAATGGAATCTCTGTTTAAATGTGACTAAGGCAAGATAATGGCCATAACCAAGACAGAAAGAACGATAGCATGTAAGTACAAGATCAGAGGTTAACTTTCCGAGGCTGTCATGTGATTTAAAAGTCTAAGAATTATACTATGAAGTGAAATGAGTAAAAGAGAAGGCGAATGGAACACTTAGATTTTTTGGAACAGTTCTGAGAATGTTCTGTGAATTTATAAAAAAAATACCACTTTTACCACGTTTCAAATTCTTATCGAGCAAGCGTGGCAGTACACATTAAATGAATCAAGGGCATGCTGGAAGGATAGCAGCAAGTCAGTATAAACCATATGAAAATGTATCATAGATGTTCGCAGAATTTAAAAGGGAATCTCTAGAAGAAAGGTGATCAAGTTCTCGCGAAACTGTGTTGAGTGAATTGAGAGACCTATCACTGGCGGAAGATTGTGCAACTCTTCCGCTGCTGTCATTGTATATCTCGAATAGGAATCATGTGTATGAGATAAGAGAAGTGGCCGTATACCGAGGAATACATGGTGTACATAAATTCCCGCTATCATTTCAAAAAATCGTAACTTCTAAACTATTAGAAATTGAGAATCGTGGTTTGTTGTAAAACTTTTAGCATCTCTCAGAGTTTCTTTCCGCTTTATCCACTGTTGCAAATTTGACACGGGGTGCATCAAAATACCGACAGACTAGGCAACGCCACTGCTGAAGTTTTGACGCCAGTGTGGGAGGGTACCACCGGCAAAAACAGGCATAAAGAGGCGGTCCAAAAACTTTCAACAGACAGACAGTGCCGGAGACCTTCCTCGAGCTGGACGTCGCTCTGCTTCTCAAGCGTGTGTTGATAGACTACAAGATGCATTTCAACCCAGGAACCAGAAGTCAATTCATCGTTCATCACCCGAATCAGTTGTCCATGAAGTGTGTCGTAAGTGGTTGCATCTTTTTGTGTACAATGTGCAAATGGTCCAACCATCGCAGCTAAATGATCCTCCTGTCACATATGATTTAACGTGTTCTATGTTGACTTTCATCGACGCAGACAGTGAGGCAACATTACACATTTCTGGACATGTGAATCGCCAGAAATTCAGTAACTGGTGCTTCGAAAACCCACACAGCAAGTGTTAACACATCCGTGATCGCCCGAAGTAGAATGTTTGGTGTGGCGTAGTGTACAACAGGGCGATAGCACCATTTTTATTCGCAGAGAAAACCATAACAGGAGATGTTTACTCTGACATTTTCGAACAGTTCCTGGTACCACAAATCGAAGAGCTGCAGCCGTCCATATCCTCCAGCAAGAAGGTGCACCCCCACATTGGAGTTTGAGCGTGCGGAATGTGTTGAGGTGGATGGGTCGTGATGGGCCCATCGCAAGGTCCTCACGCTACTGACGTAGCTTTACTTAGCTATGAATCCCTTACTCGCAGATCCCTGACTCCCGTAAGAGACCGGTCATGATGTCCATCCACTCACACACAAGTAAGGTTGTTGCAAAATAACGAACAGACAAAGAGATTAATAAAATTTTAAAATTTTGTACAGGTAGTACAGCATTGCTTAGCCAAAGCGTTGCGTACTCGACGCTAGTGCTCTAGCTGCACTTTGGTGATGTAATACTAAATGACGATCACAAATTTGTGCATGTTTTAATTACTATGGCAGTGAAATTTTATGTTTTATTGACGTCTTTCGGTTGTATTTTAACGTACGTCTGCTACAACATGTAACACAGTGAGTTTGAATAATTTTTTTGTTTTCGTAACGAGATATTATCTTTCCCCTATATACACCATAACATGTTTTCACTGTTCAAATGGTTCAAATGGCTCTGAGCACTATGGGACTTCACATCTATGGTCATCAGTCCCCTAGAACGTAGAACTACTTAAACCTAACTAACCTAAGGACATCACACAACACCCAGCCATCACGAGGCAAAGAAAATCCCTGACCCTGCCGGGAATTGAACCTTTTCACTGTTAACTTGTGCATGTAGTCAATATTTCACTCCGACGAAGAGGATTTTATAGTCGTTGAAACCACGGCCAAGGTGCTCTAATAATGCTTCCACTTTGCAACTGAATAGCTGTTTATTATTTCTTCAAGAAGATCAATAAAAATCGATAAGGCTCATAGAACTGTGCCAGAAACATAACCTTCAACAATCGAAACTTTTACGTCACCTATGCAAAAAACTTGTAACCCTTCCGCTTCATTCGAAGCTACACGTGAGTGATCACACAAAGTGATAAACCCGGTTACGCCCTGACATATACCCCCAGACACTGAATACGACCCATTAACAATGCTATCTGACCTCGAAAGTTTATCTTGGAGACGGCAAAGAATACTCAAAGCGCAACGAAAGGGAGATTACTCAGAAGCAACAACAACTCATTATTTAACCAGAACATTAACTCCATAATTGCCGCGTGGTCGGAGGCGCCTTGTTTCGGTCCGTGCGGCTGCAGCCCCCCCCTCCCCCCTCCCCCCTCCCCCACGCCTCCCCCGGTTCCCACCCTCGGGCATGGTTGTGTGTGTTGTTCTTAGTATAAGTTAGTTAAGTCTAGGGACGGATGACCTCAGCAGTTTGATCCCTTAACACTTCACATACATTTGTACTGCATTATTCTTTTTTTACTGCCTCAAAGTGTAGCAAGCCGTGTCTTATAGTCTCGATTTGTGCAGGGGCAAACGTTTGTCGTCTGTTGCCTACACTGCCTAATAACCGGAAAACAGTGAGCATATTTGTCGAAAGAAATAATTTACGATCACGTCGTCTCCTCCGTCGCATGACTCAAAGAACTGCATTAGCGTTGCTTTACCTGCATTACTGAAAATATCTTAAGAAAGACTAATACCAGCGTGGAAAGTACCACCTGAGCAAACTGCAGCATAAGTGAATGGAACGAGTTTTGCATGAAACAAAGATTAAGCGCTCACACATTGATGCAAGGTACACGTGAAAGAAGTTGTGAACAAAGGAAAAGATTAAGATAATTAATTTTCGAAGTCCGTCTGTATGAACTGAATATAATACATGGATAGATCTCTTATACACGGTCCAATCACAGGAATGTGACCATGGCTACATTCGACGTCAACGTGAAACAACCACTCACACACGAAAGGTGGCAGCACTAGCAACGGAGGTCATATAAAGCATGTTTGGGGGGGGGGGGGGGGGGTCGGAAAACAGTTCAGTCGTTGTTGTAATGCGGAAACGGAACGATTTACCTTGTAATGGTTCTTTATTTGCCAAACCATTACCACCCATCAACCCTATTTTTCGATACCGTAGATTAATGAATATTTTTCTACGTAATGTCTCATATTTTTCACTCTATTCAAATTTAGTTTCATTTTTATATCTATGTACGTCGATATTTTGAGATGTTGAAATCGATATAATATCTAGTGTGAATATCTTTGTACTTGTTGTCATCTTTGATGCTGGTTTGTGACTTTTGACGCGGAAGTGTACACGGTAGTCAAGTTTTGTGTTGAATATGGACAGTCTTGACTTTGTGTTGGAAATGGAAAGATGAGTCTGATGAGTTGTGGACAATGAAAAATGTTGTGCGTTTTATTGAGAGCAGTAACGGCTGCGAAATTGTATGACGAAGTAATGCTTTGAACATTCGGAAGTATAAAAAGTTTAATAAATGTAAATTTTTGTGAAAAGTGAGTGTCAAGAATTATTTTCAAGTGACCATTGTTTAAAAAAGTATGAAGCACATTGCAGTTAAAAACATAAATCATCAAATTAATCCTGAAAGACTGCCTTCTTAAGTTCTTCAAGTCGGTGTAATTAACATCCGAGTGCCCTTCGCACCAACAGCGATAGTCATGCTACGTAGACAACATTTTTAATTATGAGCCGAAGCCAGAGCGAGATCGTCTTTGGATTCCAAATACAAGATAAGTGATATTATTGTTAATTTTCTTCAGTGACTGTAATCAATTGATGTAGCAATACCTGCCACATTGAAGACCTTTTAGTTGTGCAATAAAAAGATTATACTTTGAGTGCACGAGATGATAATTTTTGAACTAATTAACTGTTAGTGGAGGTATAATTATAACCTGACGTCCAAAAGTGCATAATCATTGGCTTTCAGGTCAAGGGTGGAAGGATTTCCAAAACGGCTAAGTTTGTAAACCGTTAGCGTGCCGCCGTGGTTAAGTATACCGTGCATGGCAAAATGGCGCTAGCCAAAACTAGCTCTAAGGCAAATGTGGCTCACCACGGGTCATAGATGAATGGAGTGAACGACGGCTGGGCAGATGTGTAAGGGCGAATAGACGTGTAACTGATGAGCAACTGACCACCGAAATGAACCAAGGGGCTACCAACAGTGTCTCCCCAACGGCCGTTAAGCGATCGATCTGCATATGGGCCTCCGCAGCAGTAGCCTCGTTCATGCACCCATGCTGACTGCTGTTCATCGACAACGAAGACTGGAACCTGCTCGCCAGTACCGCAACTGAGTGGTGACAGGTGGCCTTTTCAGGTGAATCACGTTTTATGCTCCATCGGACAGAAACCGAACACCCTACGACAATCGTCGGAGGCGTCCAGGCTGGAGGAGGGAGAATTATGGGCTAGGGAATGTTTTGTAGCATTCCATGGGTGATCTCGTCGTTCTGGAAGGTACAATGGATCAACACAAGTATGCATCTATCCTTGGGGACCATGTCCGTCCCTACATTGAGTTTGTATTTCCACTACACGATGGCATCTACCAGCACGACAATACAACGTGTAACACAGGTCGCTGTGTACGAGCATGGTTCGTGGATCATCAGGATGAAAGTACCATACTTTCCCAGACACCAAACTCCCCGGATTAAAATCCATTCGAGTATCTGTATGACTACAGCAGTTCGAGGAGCACCAGGATGAAAGTACCATGCTTTCTCAGACACCAAACTCCCCAGATTAAAATCCAATCGAGAATCTGTAGGGCCATATCGGTTCGAGGAGCACCAGTATGAAAGTACCATACTTTCCCGGGCACCAAACTCCCCAGATTAAAATCCAATCGAGAATCTGTAGGGGCACATCGGTTCGAGGAGCACCAGGATGAAAGTACCGTACTTTCCCGGACACCAAACTACCAAGATTAAAATCCAATCGAGAATCTGTAGGGCCATATCGGTTCGAGGAGCACCAGGATGAAAGTACCGTACTTTCCCGGACACCAAACTACCAGGATTAAAATCCAATTGAGAATCTGTAGGGCCACATCGGTTCGAGGAGCACCAGGATGGAAGTACCATACTTTCCCGGACACCAAACTCCCCGGATTAAAATCCAATCGAGAATCTGTAGGGCCATATCGATTCGAGGAGCACCAGGATGAAAGTACCGTACTTTCCCGGACACCAAACTTCCCGGATTAAAATCCAATCGAGAATCTGTAGGGCCAGATCGGTTTGAGGAGTACCAGGATGAAAGTACCGTACTTTCCCGGACACCAAACTTCCCGGATTAAAATCCAATCGAGAACCTGTAGAGGCACATTGGTTCGAAGAGCACCAGGATGAAAGTTCTGTACTTTCCTGGATACCAAACTTCCCAGATTAAAATCCAATCGGGAATCTGTAGGGCCAGATCGGTTCGAGGAGCACCAGGATGAAAGTACCATACTTTCCCGGACACCAAACTCCCCAGATTAAAATCCAATCGAGAATCTGTAGGGGCACATCGGTTCGAGGAGCACCAGGATGAAAGTACCGTACTTTCCCGGACACCAAACTACCAGGATTAAAATCCAATCGAGAATCCGTAGGGCCATATTGGTTCGAGGAGCACCAGGATGAAAGTACCGTACTTTCCCGGACACCAAACTACCAGGATTAAAATCCAATCGAGAATCTGTAGGGCCACATCGGTTCGAGGAGCACCAGGATGGAAGTACCATACTTTCCCGGACACCAAACTCCCCGGATTAAAATCCAATCGAGAATCTGTAGGGCCATATCAATTCGAGGAGCACCAGGATGAAAGTACCGTACTTTCCCGGACACCAAACTTCCCAGATTAAAATCCAATCGAGAATCTGTAGGGCCATATTGATTCGAGGAGCACCAGGATGAAAGTACCGTACTTTCCCGGACACCAAACTTCCCGGATTAAAATCCAATCGAGAATCTGTAGGGCCAGATCGGTTTGAAGAGTACCAGGATGAAAGTACCGTACTTTCCCGGACACCAAACTTCCCGGATTAAAATCCAATCGAGAACCTGTAGGGGCACATCGGTTCGAAGAGCACCAGGATGAAAGTACCGTACTTTCCCCGACACCAAACTTCCCGGATTAAAATCGAATCGAGAATCTGTAGGGCCATATCGGTTTGAGGAGCACCAGGATGAAAGTACCGTACATTCCCGGACACCATACTCCCCGGATTAAAATCCAATCGAGAATCTGTAGGGCCATATCGGTTCGAGGAGCACCAGGATGAAAGTACCGTACTTTCCTGAACACCAAACTTCCTGGATTAAAATCCAATTGAGAATCTGTAGGGCCAGATCGATCTCACTGTTCGCGCCATGGAAACTCAGCAGAGAAGCCTAGTGCACTTTATCACGGCACTGGAGTCGACACAGCTCCACGTCTCTGTCGGTACTTTCCAGAACCTCACTGTCTCGTTTTGCACGTCTGGTAGCGGGTCACGCTGTAGAATTCAGGCTTTTGACAAATGGTCACATTAATGTGACTGGACAGTGTACAAGTTAGCCATTATGGCCATGAACAGACATTGAGTCAACAAATTTACATTCGTTCCGAATATCATGCCACATAATTAACATACATGATTTTACGAACTTTTTACAAAAGCGATTGCGAATCGAAGAAGCTATTTTTAAGTCACTTGAATTTAGAGATTGTGTATTCATAGACGGATAGCGATGACCACTTGTTCTGAAGCAGCTGAAAACGCGAACAAGGATCGAACATTATGCACGGCAAATCCACAGGAAGAAGTTAGCGTGAAAAGGACACGATTTTACTTAGCTTCAACACTATCGCAGTTCCCAGTCATCTGAATTCGGCAGTAATCCTCGCTACTTGCTGCAAGCTCAACTCTATGTTAAAAGTTTCTGGTCGAATGCGCCTGTACGAAATACACAAGATAAGTGCCCGAATAGATAAGCAACGGCGCTGTCTAGGTTGAGAGTGCCTTTGTGTTTCAAACTGCATGAGCTCTCTGATTTGTTAGCTATGATCAAAGTTCCAGCCCTGCAGTAAGAGATCGCTTCTCTTTCCGGTTTGGCAAAAATGTGCTGCTCCCACGGACAGGAACGACTGGTGACTGACCGTCTGTGAATCAACAAGTGACTTGAACCTGGTGCTGGTGCACCGTGTATGAAAGGTGCTTGCTACGAAATGGTCCTCTTCCAAACTAAGTACATGACCATCTTCAAGCATAGCTGAGATAGGGTTTCAGATATACCATGTAGCCATATGTGAACGTCCTGAAATAATTAATTATCAACAAGAGAGTGGATATCGACTCTGCTCACTACGCATCAGCAGCAAATTTCAGACCCATCCGTTCAGCACTTACTTACTCTCCTGGCCCCACAAACCGGTCTTTGGCCTCATTAAGTAGCCTCCTCGATCTAACGTACCACTTTAACGAAAAGAAATAAATGAGAAAATTTATTCAGATAACTTGCTCGGTTACTGGAAAACATTTTGATTTTATCCATACTGGATGAGAGGTCGTGGTTGTGAATGTCAATGTTAAAAAATATATCGGCTCAACCACTTGTTTATAATGTAAAACACTAAGATTGACGCGTTTCGCAAGTCAAGCTTCCATCATCAGAATAATAAAATGTAAAAGAACCTGTTAAAACTCGCTAAAATGAACATGCACCAGGCACAATAAAATTGATAATAAAATTAAAACATCGTGGCTACTTCCCTTGTTGCAGCCGTGTCTTCCAAGGTGCATCTCCACATAGTCGTCAAAATATAAAAAATTCGAAAATTGTGTCGCCTATGGTGCTCAACATCTAACCACATGGCTCTCTCCTCTATCGTCGTAAACCGCCCGTGCGTCTTCGTTGATACCACACACCACGTAGCCAAACATGACACTGAAACGCGAGTGAGCACATGCGCAAGTAAACAAGGAAGTCACAGATGTCTATAAAAACAGATAACGTATACATGTCCCAAGGACCTCATGAAATGAAGGTATCCTGCCAATTGCTAAAAATGTAGATACAAAAAGAAACCAGTGAAATGTTTGAAAAAGTTATTTGTGTCGCCAGTTAGCTGTTCATTCAGTGTGTTCTGATTATCCACGCTATGTATCGTGATTTCCAGCTGTTCTAGTAGATCCAGCTTTTTGCCTTTGTCCTGTCTATGTAAAATAACGAGATCCTGATCTATTCCCAACATGGGGTGTCCCGTTTCCCAAATATGCGTGGCTACAGCTGACTTTTCGAAAGGCAAGCTATGTAGAGCAAACTGGTAGATCCTTTAAAGTACGTTACAAAGAACATAGTGATGCTTTCCGGCTTAATAATTTCGAAAAGTCAGCTGTAGCCACGCCATTGCCAGTCTGCATTTCATATCCTCCCTACTTCATCCATCATCTGCTATTTTTCTTCCCAAAAACCAAAACTCATTTACTACTTTAAGCGTCTCTTTTGCTAATCTAATGCCCTCAGCATTACCTGATGTAATTAGACTGCATACCATTATCCTCGTTTTGCTTTTGTTGATGTTCTTCTTATATCCTCCTTTCAAGACACTGTCAATTCCGTTCAACTGCTCTTCCAAGCCATTTGCTGTCTTTTCACGAAGGTCTTCAGTTACGAGGACTAAGCAAATTTTTCTGCTAATCACCTGTAGTACTGTTGCGATCTTTTCAACCCATAACGAGCTGATGCAGTGACTAACACATTCTAACATCACTCGCAACTATCGAGGTTCCATTTCTCATTCAGAAATTCTGATTTAGGTTTTTCATGATTTCAGTAAATTACTTCAGACGAATGCCGGATCTTTAATAAGGCAGTTGCTGCTTTGTTCCCCCATATTTGTCCAATCGCCGAGCGGTTCTAGGCGCTTCAATCGAGAACCGCGCTGCTGCTACGGTCGCAGGTTCGAATCCTGTCTCGGGTATGGCTGTGTGTGATGTCCTTAGGTTAGTTAGGTTTAACTAGTTCTAAGTTCTAGGGGACTGATGGCCTAAGATATTAAGTTCCATAGTGCTCAGAGCCATTTTTGAACCTTTCGTGTCCTTGACTCTTATAACTGCCATCTGGTTTCTGTACAAATTGTAAATAGCCATTTGCTCTCTGTACTTTACCCCTGCCGCCCTTAGAATTCGAAAGAGAATAGTTCAGTAAACAGTGTCAAAAGCTTTCTCTAAGTCTACAAATGCTATAAACGTAGGTTTGCCTCTGAAAATCGGTATCAAGCAGAAAATTATAAAATAATGAAAGGTCCTCATATGACCCGTAAGTAGGCTGTGAATTATAGAAAACGCAAGTCAGAAGAAAATTCGCATCAAAAGGAATGAAAAACATCCTAAAAAGTCTAGCGCAGGGCGAATGCGAGAGCTGCGGTAGCGTCGAAAATGAAATCTATTCTGTAACCACTATACTAATCTATGTAACCAATGTATTAAACTGATAACTAAATTACATGTCAATACGAATCACTTGTTACGATTTTATTACGACATTTCACGAAAAATCTACGGTTAGGGCACTAACTGCGGACGTAGAAATTTCATGGCAGTATCATTGTTGCACTACAATTTTCTGACTATTACCAGCAAATTTAATAAGCCGTTTCAGACTCCTTAGTACAAATGGCTCTGAGCACTATGGGACTCAACTTTTGAGGTCATTAGTCCCCTAGAACTTATAACTAGTTAAACCTAACTAACCTAAGGACATCACACACGTCCATGCCCGAGGCAAGATTCGAACCTTCGACCGTAGCGGTCTCGCGGTTCCAGGCTGCAGCGCCTAGACCCGCACGGCCACTCCGGCCGGCCAGACTCCTTGATGAGGCACCAGTGTATCATCATAGAAATCTATTATTACATTATTTTGCAGTCAATTTGTCCCCAGTAACAACACTGTACTCAAATCTCGCTCTAATCAGGTACTTCATCACTTCCTCAATGCTTCTTACTCCCCTGTCCTTACGATGTTGCGCTTATCTCCCCACCTCAGCTTGTTATCATTATGAACTTGATAAGATTTATTTTTACTTTTGTTTCAGTTTCTTCTGCTAAGACCTCCTTTATGCAGTTTGTCCCTTATACACCACCTGCCTCGAACTATCCGTCAGTTTTCCTGCTCATATCAAGGTCCTCTTCAATGCTTCTCTTTTTTTATTCTTCTTCCTCTTCTTTATAATTTCTTCTTCTGCTGATCTTTCATTCGTCAATCGCTTCTCCTCTTTTCCAATCTCGATTTTCAAATTTCGAAGTACGTCTATTCGAGCCACCACTTGTGCCCTGGACAGACTTCTGCTACGGTACCTGCTTATTATAACTCTGATTTTCTTCCTCATGAACTCCCCTTTATGGCCAGTTCTGTCTCTAATTCATTGTTCTCAATCCACTGTGGGCTTAAGTACCCCACGTCAATAAGACAAGTTTATTCGAAGCTTGCAATATTTCATCTATTCGCTTCTTAGGTACAGAGCGTCAGCAAAAATTTTCTTCTGCCATTTTAGGCAATGCCACCAAAGTGACTGCCATTACATATAGACGGCTTTGTCACTACTATCTGCAAAATACCATGCTAAAAATACTGTGGTTTCATTACTTTGACTATTGTGAGACCAATACTGTTTTACAAACATTTCATCTTAAAAGTATAATTTATAACGTCTGTTCTATGTTGCAATATCAATCTCCTTATAACGTACTTACCACACCAGATATTTTATCCGTCAACCCAGCATTCGGGAACAGTTCCAGAAATTGCTATATTAAAGCTACTGGATGGAACTTTCTCTTTTTCTCAGAACTGCAAAATTTACGCTTGAGTAATAAATGACTATCACTTGTATCTATACTTTCATCTCTATCTTCACCTTCTTGAAACCATATTATAAAATGTTTATTTGTTCCACAGGTAGATTTAAGTTTTTCACTAGCTTCTCATTAAATTCTCAATATTTTTGCCTAGTTGAGCATGTAACACTTATTTATTGTTGCTCCAGTTTTTTTAACACCTCTAGTTTTAAAAAAGCTTATGCCAGTGTACAGTAAGTATACACAATTTGTGATTCATGTGGTTCCCATTTTTCTCAAATATTTCTGAATGCTTTTTAATTTTTATTCGTCCCTTGACAAATAGATGAATGGTGAGAAATTCAGCTCACGACCATGTATCCGAACCCAGAATACACCCCTTGTGTTCACTCACCAAGTGTTCGCCTAGTTACACACATGTGCCTCGACGAACAGCCGAGGCCGTCGGTTTATGTTGAGCGTCCCCCAACACTGTTGACGTCTCTCACGACGTTATCTGCTTCTTCTTTCGTCTCTCAGAGCGTGCCAATTACAACACTGACTCGCTATTCTTGTTGCCACTTTTATCTCCACTAGCCAACATACCGCACTCTGATGTTACAGCACTTTCTCAGTATTTTTCTATTCTGGAGGTCAATTTTTCGTACTTTAACTCGCTTGCAATAACGATCTTCACAACCTGCAACATAATGCGATACCACGGTAGTTCATCGTTATCAATCCGTAGATAGTTTTTACGCCACTTTTATACGTGGCATCGTTGCATCAATCGTGATGAGGGGAAATGGGAATCACATGGGTACCGCACTGAATCGTAGCAATTGCGTAATTGATTATCATGGTGACACACAGCACCATGCACTTTTCTTGTCCAGTATAAGGTTCCAAACGTCACTTTAGACTTTCTACCATGGACACCTCATACTAAAAAGTTTCCAAGCTGAAATTCAGTGGAGTTTTTGACAGAAACAGTTTATTCGAAAAGTCTCTGTTATCTTCGGTTACTATGTTGACCAAACAGCCACCAATTGTTTATTATGATTCTGCGTTCAATATCACGTTTTAGAAAGTGACCATGATTAAAGTCAACTGCCTTTGTGTCAACAACAGATAATTTATTCTGAAAATCAGGTGTCATCTTCGGTTGCTGAGACAGCCAATTACTAATTATTGATACTTATGTTTATGCTTTAAAGCAGGCGTCATTTATTACTTTAACTCTCTGTTGCGCTAGCTAATTATTGATGAAAATTTGGTGACAAATAATGTTTTAAAGAAGATAATATTATTGTTCTGTCAATTTGTGCTGAGAGCGTGTAGTATACTTCAGTCCAGATCAGCTCTCCAGTCTTCTCTTTCTCTAGTTTAAAATGCTCAACGGAGCACTCATAATTCCTTTTCTGTTTCTAAACACTTATTTATGTTCTCCTAAATAAAACATTCTGAATCTTAATAATAAAGTGGCTAGCTGAATCGATATGAATCATTTTTCTGAACTATTCCTACGCAGTGTTGGTTCGATCTCCATAAAAAT
The DNA here is from genome assembly GCF_023897955.1 of Schistocerca gregaria. Lineage (NCBI taxonomy): Eukaryota > Metazoa > Arthropoda > Insecta > Orthoptera > Acrididae > Schistocerca > Schistocerca gregaria. The sequence goes on from NC_064931.1 coordinate 729,223,260, forward strand.
GCAATAAAGCAGGGTAAGTGTGTATGTGTAGGAGTATGTGTATGTCTCGAGATTTAGGGCAGGCTACGGCATGGTTATTACATCTTTTGTTAAAATGGCCTAAACGAATATCGCCAAAATATGTGAAACTTAAAAACGCTTTAAATACAGGCTCATCTAGTCTAATATTAAACGCGCTCGCCCTCACTTTCGATCATATTCATCCCCGCATCACACCATTACTTATACTCTATAAACACGGTCATTTTAAAAACACGATAAAGTAACAAAGCAATAGCTATAATGAGAACTCTGGGAAGTATAGATGGCTAATTAATTACAAAATATCTGGTCGACCCAGCCACACTCGTACTGTATTAAATCTCCTCCTTTTTATATTAGGGAGCAAGCTGGATAGTTCACAGAATCTCGTTGCCTACTTAGGTAGTGGACAGATGTTCTGGTAAACGTCCACAGCTCGAGTGGTTAGTGTCGCTGCCTCTAAATCGTAGGATCCCGGGTTCGATTCCCGGCACGGTCGGAGATTTTCTCTGCTCTGGAACTGGATGTTTGTGTTGCCCAAATCATTTAATCTTGTCTTCATCATAAAGACGCGCAAGCAGCCGAATTGGCGTCAAATAGAAAGACCTGCACCAGGCGCCCGAACAATCCAAGACAGGGGACTTACGCCATACGAACATTTCATTTGTGATAAATTGTAAGTAGGCTGTTTAGGTTTTCTTACTGGTAACGCCACGCAGCGCTCTATATAAAAAAAACACTGGCTGTGCTGTGTGCAGTCAGTGGCTGGTTGGCATTGTTGTAATACTCGCCTTGTAGTGTTGGGCAGCTGGATGCTAACAGCGCGTAGCGTTGCGCAGTTGGAGGTAAGCCGCCAGCAGTGGTGGACGTGGGGAGAGAGATGGCGGAGTTTTGAAATTTGTAAGAATTGGTGTCATGAACTGATATATACACTCCTGGAAATTGAAATAAGAACACAGTGAATTCATTGTCCCAGGAAGGGGAAACTTTATTGACACATTCCTGGGGTCAGATACATCACATGATCACACAGACAGAACCACAGGCACATAGACACAGGCAACAGAGCATGCACAATGTCGGCACTAGTACAGTGTATATCCACCTTTCGCCGCAATGCAGGCTGTTATTCTCCCATGGAGACGATCGTAGAGATGCTGGATGTAGTCCTGTGGAACGGCTTGCAATGCCATTTCCACCTGGCGCCTCAGTTGGACCAGCGTTCGTGCTGGACGTGCAGACCGCATTAGATGACGCTTCATCCAGTCCCAAACATGCTCAATGGGGGACAGATCCGGAGATCTTGCTGGCCAGGGTAGTTGACTTACACCTTCTAGAGCACGTTGGGTGGCACGGGATACATGCGGACGTGCATTGTCCTGTTGGAACAGCAAGTTCCCTTGCCGGTCTAGGAATGGTAGAACGATGGGTTCGATGACGGTTTGGATGTACCGTGCACTATTCAGTGTCCCCTCGACGATCACCAGGGTCTACGGCCAGTGTAGGAGATCGCTCCCCACACCATGATGCCGGGTGCCTCGGTCGTATGCAGTCCTGATTGTGGCGCTCACCTGCACGGCGCCAAACACGCATACGACCATCATTGGCACCAAGGCAGAAGCGACTCTCATCGCTGAAGACGACACGTCTCCATTCGTCCCTCCATTCACGCCTGTCGCGACACCACTGGAGGCTGGCTGCACAATGTTGGGGCGTGAGCGGAAGACGGCCTAACAGTGTGCGGGACCGTAGCCCAGCTTCATGGAGACGGTTGCGAATAGTCCTCGCCGATACCCCAGGAGCAACAGTGTCCCTAATTTGCTGGGAAGTGCCAGTGCGGTCCCCTACGGCACTGCGTAGGATCCTACGGTCTTGGCGTGCATCCGTGCGTCGCTGCGGTCCGGTCCCAGGTCGACGGGCACGTGTACCTTCCGCCGACCACTGGCGACAACATCGATGTACTGTGGAGACCTCACGACCCACGTGTTGAGCAATTCGGCGGTACGTCCACCCGGCCTCCCACATGCCCACTATACGCCCTCGCTCAAAGTCCGTCAACTGCACATACGGTTCACGTCCACGCTGTCGCGGCTTGCTACCGGTGTTAAAGACTGCGATGGAGCTCCGTATGCCACGGCAAACTGGCTGACACTGACGGCGGCGGTGCTTAAATGCTGCGCAGCTAGCGCCATTCGACGGCCAACACCGCGGTTCCTGGTGTGTCCGCTGTGCCGTGCGTGTGATCATTGCTTGTACAGCCCTCTCGCAGTGTCCGGAGCAAGTATGGTGGGTCTGACACACCGGTGTCAATGTGTTCTTTTTTCCATTTCCAGGAGTGTATATTATGACTATTAAGGCAAATACATTGTTTGTTCTCTATTAAAATCTTTCATTTGCTAACTGTGCCTCAGTAGTTAGTGACTTCCGTAGTTTGAATCTTTTAGTTAGCTGGCGGTAGTGTCGCTCGCTGTATTGCAGTAGTTCGAGTAACGAAGATTTTTGTGAGGTAAGTGATTTGTGAAAGATATAGGTTAATGTTAGTCAGGGCCATTCTTTCGTAGGGATTTTTAGAAGTCAGATTGCGTTGCGCAAAAAATATTGTGTGTCAGTTTAAGCACATTCGTGTGTAATTGTTCAAAGAGGACGTTTCACATAGACCAGTCTTGTATAATTGTTCTAAGGGGACGTTTCATATGTCGACCCTTAGTCAAGTATACCTCACTGGAATCTTCTGATTTTTTCTTGTAGTTTATGTAGTTAGTGTAGCTTTTGCTTATTGTTAGCGCGTAATCATAGAGAGAATTTCCTTTGTAGTTGCAGTCTTTCATTGTTGTACAGCAAAATAGTTGTGGCATGCATGTAGTTTTGCACAAAGTATTTCGCAGCTGCCCTTGCAATTAACTAGATATTATTTTCAGTGCTATGTTAATGTGTTCTCTTATTTTTGCTTTTCAAATTGTGCTTTTTTGTGTTGTCGTGTGAAATATTGTGACAATAATGGCGTGTGAAAACGCCCGAAAAACGTAATACTAGGCTCCAAAGTAAACTGAGAAATGACAGTGAATACGAAAGCAGTGTGTTAGCGCCACCATGTAATGAATTAACTAATGTTCAAAGTAGTAATTTGGTAATTGTGCATAGGGAAATGGAGCGGGTTGCAAATAATGGTGTAGGCAGTGAAACAATTAGTGAACAGGGAAGCGTTATCGATCGATCGGTCGACAACAGCTCGCCTCAGGATTCCGAAATTACAGGACACAATCTTGCAAATACTGTAGATTCAGGTTTTGCGTCCTCACCGTTTTCTCAAATAAGTCAAGACACATTTTCTGTTTTTCAAACTGCGAATATTGCCGGTGTAAATGCATTGCCGAATAGCACTAAGGAACATGTTTCAGACACCAGTGCATTGTTATTACAATTAATGCAACAAATGGGACAAAAGCTTCAAAAGTTAGACACAATGGAACAAAATCTTCAAAAGTTAGACACAATGGAACAAAATCTTCAAAAGTTGGACACAATGGAACAACACCAGAGACAAACACAGCAACAGTTAGACACAATGGAACAACACCAGAGACAAACACAGGAACAGTTAGACACAATGGAACAAAATCAGAGACAAACACAGCAAAAGCTTCAAAAGTTAGACACCACACTTGAACAAACACGTGAAGATTTAACTACTGAGTTACATAACATTGAATCGAAATGCCAAAAAATTTGTGAGCATTTTCAACCTATTTTTTCCCAGCCTGAAAATGCATTACACAATCATGAAGCAGACATAAAAGAACTGCAAACTATTGTTCGTGAAAATCACGACACCTTGCAAGCTAAAATGGACTCAGTTGCATCCTTCGATTCGGTTACGCAACTTGCAAGAACTCAGGAAAACTTAAATGACACAGTAGATTCGATTTCAACACAAATGGACACTCTGAAACTTGGTTCAGAAAAATACACTGAGGAAATGTGTTCAGTATCGGAGAAAGTAGCCGAACTTTCGGATCAGTTCACTAATTTATCTACGAAGGTAGATGATAATCTGAATGACACAAAACCGGTAGTCTTTAATGACATAGAAGAGTGCGAACAAATTAGGAAATTCAAACAAAGTCTGAATCAAATTAGTACGCAACACCAAAGAGAAATCCGGGAAGTACAAGATCAGCTCACACAGGTAATACAACAAATACGTATTTCAGAGGACACTCGCGCTCCAATACGGGAAGAGGGACTTAGAAATACGAAAAAGCCACAAAATAATAACACAGGGCATTTCGGAAATTATGAAAGAAATTGGCAAGGTGCACCGAATTTTGAGATGGAACCGCCGACACGACGTAACAATGACCGATATGCTACCCGCCGACACGATGATTTTGACTATAAGCTGTTCATTACTGCACGTAAATTCAAAACATTTAAGAATTCTGGCAATGACATTCATCCACAAGCGTGGCTCCATCAATTCTCTCATTGTTTTCCTCCCAACTGGTCATTAGAGCACAGATTAGAATTTATGTATGGCTACTTGGAGAATGAACCAGCTGTAAGAATGCGATCGGTCATTCACGATTGTCACAGTGAAGGAGAATTTTATTATGCTTTCCTCTCAGCATATTGGTCTCAAGCTACACAAGACCGAGTAAAACATAGCATCATAATGATGAAACATTTCGAACAATCTGAATTTTCCAGTCTTGTCAAATATTTTGAAGGCATGTTACATAAGAATCAGTATCTTTCAAACCCATACAGCCCCTCAGAACTCATCCGCATTTGCTTAATCAAATTACCTGAACATTTACGACAGATTATTTTAGCAGGACGATGCAAAGACGACATTGAAGCTTTTCAGGGACTGTTACAAGAACTGGAAATTGACACTGACAATCGCGGAACGCGAAAACAGGAGCACAAAAATTACAGGTCACACCTGTCACAATTCCGCGATGACAGAAATAATACACCACAAGGCTATTCGTACAACGCAAATCGTGACCAAAACAGACACCACCCGTATGACAACCGTTGGCAATTTAGTAATAATTACAGAGAAAGATCGCATTTCTGTAGTAATGAATATGACAGAGACAATCATAGAAACAGACAATATGGCAACCAGAACTATTATCATCACGGGAGACGGAATAACTTCAGACGCAACGGTCCAGCGAGCAGTTACGATTCAGGGAGAAATTCTCCACCACGTGACCGACAAGAAATTAATTACAGAAATTACCGACATGACGACAGACGATATGATCGTAACGACAGACCTGAACTGCATCTGAACTGGCGGGATTCAAACAGAGCAGGGCCCTCTCGGCAAGGTGAATTTGTAGAAGTTAGGTCTCCTAATCCCAATAACGACGCGCGCCAGCAAAGAAACAGACAATGACTCGCACCGCAGGCAGCCGTGTGGGCTGCTGGCTCAAAGAAAAATAACATAAGCTAACCTTGAGCAAAATTCCAGTGTTCTTTGCTGCCGTATACCACATGATGATTGACTTCAAGTTGATTTGCTGCATACTGAGTAAGAGTAAAGGTTTACACCACATTTCACATGTAAAACCGTTTATTGAAATACACTCCTGGAAGTTGAAATAAGAACACCGTGAATTCATTGTCCCAGGAAGGGGAAACTTTATTGACACATTCCTGGGGTCAGATACATCACATGATCACACAGACGGAACCACAGGCACATAGACACAGGCAACAGAGCATGCACAATGTCGGCACTAGTACAGTGTATATCCACCTTTCGCCGCAATGCAGGCTGTTATTCTCCCATGGAGACGATCGTAGAGATGCTGGATGTAGTCCTGTGGAACGGCTTGCCATGCCATGCGCTCACCAGCACGGCGCCAAACACGCATACGACCATCATTGGCACCAAGGCAGAAGCGACTCTCATCGCTGAAGACGACACGTCTCCATTCGTCCCTCCATTCACGCCTGTCGCGACACCACTGGAGGCGGGCTGCACGATGTTGGGGCGTGAGCGGAAGACGGCCTAACAGTGTGCGGGACCGTAGCCCAGCTTCATGGAGACGGTTGCGAATAGTCCTCGTTGATACCCCAGGAGCAACAGTGTCCCTAATTTGCTGGGAAGTGGCGGTGCGGTCCCCTACGGCACTGCGTAGGATCCTACGGTCTTGGCGTGCATCCGTGCGTCGCTGCGGTCCGGTACCAGGTCGACGGGCACGTGTACCTTCCGCCGACCACTGGCGACAACATCGATGTACTGTGGAGACCTCACGACCCACGTATTGAGCAATTCGGCGGTACGTCCACCCGGCCTCCCGCATGCCCACTATACGCCCTCGCTCAAAGTCCGTCAACTGCACATACGGTTCACGTCCACGCTGTCGCGGCATGCTATCAGTGTTAAAGACTGCGATGGAGCTCCGTATGCCACGGCAAACTGGCTGACACTGACGGCGGCCGTGCTTAAATGCTGCGCAGCTAGCGCCATTCGACGGCCAACACCGCGGTTCCTGGTGTGTCCGGTGTGCCGTGCGTGTGATCATTGCTTGTACAGCCCTCTCGCAGTGTCCGGAGCAAGTATGGTGGGTCTGACACACCGGTGTCAATGTGTTCTTTTTTCCATTTCCAGGAGTGTATAATCTGCTTTTTAACTTTGTCTTTGCCATAAAACATTTCACTTCACATTTCTAGTATGCTTTGTCACACTGAGAAACTGTTAACATGCAACAATGTTTTGAAGTTAACTATACAGTCTAGAACCTAGGGAACATTTTTAAACATAAATTACAAATGCATTTTTATAGTGAACAGACGACACAGTGTTGTTATTTGTACATTCTTGCTTGTTAGTTACACGATTACGTAACGACTATAAGGCTTACATACTTAGAACATATACTGTTAATGAGGTTTTAATGCAACATTTTGGTTCAGTTGAAACGACATTCTTTATTTGAAGTACTTTCTGTGAGATTAAAAATGACTTAGCGTTTGGTTTCTTTGATAGCTACACGATTATATCACGACGCTGCTAATGTGTGACACAATTTACATTGTGCTTTTGAGGTGTATCTGTTTTATATCTGCACAGTTTTTCTGAATTATTCTGGAAAGTAAAACATGTTTTAGTGGTAACTTTTGTGGTATAGCTACAATTAGACAGCCTTTTCCATAGCACAGCAATACGTTACAACACAGTACTTTCTTCATCACGGCAATAAGAGTAATAACTAAGATATTTATACGCAAAGCAATTCACTTCGTTTATTACGAGGTAAGTACATTGACTTCAGCAGAACTTTGCTTACAGAGGACGATAACTACGACACTTCCACATAATTATCTTACAACAAGACGCACAGTTTATCGTTACAGTACACGTATTTGTGTGATTAATTTTGTACTTAAAACATTTATTTTTAAAGATATTTGAAGTACAATGATACAAAGGTTTTCCATGATACATTTCATTCCATTGCTGTAATCTGTAACACCTGAGGGTATAATTACATTAATCCTCAGGGGGGTACACGCTTACTTTGTGTACCAAGCACAAGGAGCCCTAGCTAATATGGTATTTGCTTATACAACTTTACACATCAGTACCATATTTCTCTAACATATAAATTACACAGCTATCTGGTTATTTAACTGAGAGAGACAAACATTTATTTTACTACATCAGTGACAGATGTTTACGTAATTGCACCATTGGATAACTTCACACTTATGAAATTGTATTTTGTCTGAACTTTGTGAACAGTTCATATTTTTTCGGAACCATTGTGATATTATGAGAGCTTTGAATGATGTAGTTGGTATGGGATCATGATTTTTAAAGTACATTTGAGGTAGATGACACTTTTGACATGAGCAGAGAATTTTTTTAGGTTTTGAAATTAGTTGAGGAAGCTACGACGATTTTGAGAATTTCACTAAGGTGTTATGATGTTATTATGATAACTATGTGTATTATGCTGTTGTGGTACGTTTATGGTCAATAAGCTGATGCTATATGAGTTATTTGATTATGCTACATATCTGTTATGATGAAATATTGAAGAAGTGTCGACGAATAAGGTAAGAAATAATGAGTAGAGGTTAGGGACTCTGGTTTGTGAAAAAGGTTGTTGGAAACCAAGAATCGTACTTTAAGAGTTATGAAATGTACGTAAATGCGTGAATGTATTACAATGCCGACGAAAATTTTTGGACACTGTTATATCAATAGGATTTTGTTTCTACTGATGTGTAACGCAAATTCTTGAACTGTGAATTTTTTTTATATGAGACTGCCACTGTAGCGGAAACTGGTGTTGTAAATATTTCGATAAGACAGTTAAGTGACCACCTGCACGTAATGCGTCGTGGGCACCCAGCTGTGCGACAACCACCTGACAAAAAGAAAGCCATTAGTGTGTGCCTTTCAGCGACACAGGTAAAAAAAAGAGGCCATTATCCTCGCTATTGACATTCATTCCTTTGTAGAAAGCATCGCAAATACGACACGCTCAAACCTGAAAACATATGATTATACTGTGGAGCTCTTAATTTATGATATTTACTAAAATGCCTAATGAAACGATGAGAAACATTACATGGCTATTGTCTTGCTAGTTGAGAGAAATGCCATATGGATTGCTTTATATATTTATTTACTCATTTTGTTTAATATCTAGTTTCTATCTGCACTGCAGCATTGGTTAAAATATAATTTAATAGATGTACTAATATAGTTATTTTATGCCAACAGATGCAGTAAATAATAACTTTACGATGTACTTAAAAAAAACGAAGGAGCACAAAAAGACTTCCCTTCACAGGAACTGCATACATAATTTTCTTTTCAAGTACTTGGTAATTTTTATGGTAGGATAACTTCTTGTGGTGCATCACTTTAATGACATAGATATTAATATGTGAATAGACATTTCCCTTTTCTGCATTGTTGTCTTTACTGTAATATTTTTTCTGCTTGAGCTTTGTCATGTTTAGGTATAAGTTATAGCATTTGCTGCGGCTGTTTGCCATTCATAGTGCTACTGAATGTCACTTTTTATTACTAGGATAAGCCAATTTTATTACTGATTTATTTTTCTTGTTTGCTGCGCATTGCCTTATATTAGTTGTAATATTGCTGCCTTTTTTTGCCAATTTCCATTTTTTTATCATTGCTGTTTGTGTTAATTGTTTTGTGCTGCTGCATTGCCTCGTCCCTTAGTTTAGTATCTGAGCTCAGTAGGTTTAAGCTAGCTTAAGAGGGGGTAGACTATATAAGAAACTAACTATGATGAATTGGAAGAAAAGCGTTGAGAAGCTATAAGAAAATGGTTTGGCCAAAAAAGTAGTGTACAGTGGAGGAAAACTATTTTTGAAAGAGGATGAGAACAGAATACAGAAAGCATGCTTGGATAGGATTTTTTTTGGCTGGAGCAAATGTTGAAATAAGAGGGGCGATCTATGGAATAAAGTTTTGGGATGGACTCCAGTACAAAATGTTACCCTGAAAACTAACCCTGTCCTTTCCTTTTGTGTTATCCCACTATGTGTTTGTGTACCCTTGTGTATTTATTTTTTTCCTGGCTCTGTGTACTGTTTCATAGAATTTTTTCTGTTCTAATACTAAGCTACATTTACTATGATGAAGAATACTGTTATCCTCAAATATAATTTACATCAATAATATGTTATTTACTTTGTAAAGATGTTTAGACATTATTTATTCTATTTTGTTTTAATGCTCATGTGTGAAGCTGATGTTTCGAAATTTATTCTGATTTTTTATGTATGTGCTCCTGTCACAATTCCTGTAACACTGATGTATATGTTATTTCAATTCTTTTGTAAAGCCTGTATTACTGCAAATGTTATCTGTACTATTACGTTCTTCAATGATATATTTTGTACCTTTGTTATTGTATTCTCATGTTATAAAATTGTAATTGACACCTGTTCATCAAATTAAGTAACTTGTAAGTTACATTTCACTGCACACGTTTCTGTTGGTCATAGTATATGGACAATATGTGAGAAGTAGGGACTGATAGTGTTTGAACGTATGTTAATAATTCAGTAAGGGACTGGATAACAGCATTGCTGGTTCTAAGGACATTTCAAAAACAATTTTTGTGAGTGCACAAGTGGTGGTTGTGGACTTGCTATATTATCCGCAAGACTCTTCAATGGTGATTGTGCGCCTGCACAGTCAAACAGATGGCTGCTGGCCATCTCTACAAGGACTACAGTGGGTCTACACCTTTGATGACCCACCAATACCATTATTTCTAGAAGGTCTACAGTGGGTCTGCACCTCTGGTGGCCCACCAATACCGTAATCTCTACCAGGACTACAAGGGGTCTACTCTGTGTTGACCTACCTACCAATATTCTTCAAAACTTCGACTGACTCTGCTGTGGGTTTGCTCTGTTGTGGCCCATTACCTGTCTGCATGTCAAGAGTCAGCACTGTCTTTTCGTTGGAAGGACAACACTACTTCTTCAAGACTGCATGGAAATCCACTATTTCCGAGTGCATTTTCTTTTATTGCTCAGTCTTTGAGAAAAACACTGCTATTTTACTGTGATGAATGATCAGGACTGTCTATAAGGACTGTGAGAAAATTTGAGCTTTTGACCAACATTGTATCAATAAGTGTGTGCATTTGATTTCTTTGCTATTGTAATCATAATTATGAAAAAAAATTTCAAATCTGTATTGGCCACTGCCCAAAACAATTTGTAAATTTTTTTGTGGGGAGCATGGGGGCTATGTAAGTAGGCTGTTTAGGTTTTCTTATTGGTAACGCCACGCAGTGCTCTGTATAAAAAAAAACACTGGCTGTGCTGTGTGCAGTCAGTGGCTGGTTGGCATTGTTGTAATACTCGCCATTGTAGTGTTGGGCAGCTGGATGCTAACAGCGCGTAGCGTTGCGCAGTTGGAGGTGAGCCGCCAGCAGTGGTGGACGTGGGGAGAGAGATGGCGGAGTTTTGAAATTTGTAAGAATTGGTGTCATGAACTGATATATATATTATGACTATTAAGGCAAATCTTTTAGTTAGCTGGCGGTAGTGCCGCTCGCTGTATTGCAGTAGTTCGAGTAACGAAGATTTTTGTGAGGTAAGTGATTTGTGAAACATATAGGATAATGTTAGTCAGGGCCATTCTTTCGTAGGGATTTTTGGAAGTCAGATTGCGTTGCGCTAAAAATATTGTGTGTCAGTTTAAGCACATTCGTGTGTAATTGTTCAAAGAGTACGTTTCACATAGACCAGTCTTGTATAATTGTTCTAAGGGGACGTTTCAAAATATAGCCACAGTCGATCAAAAGGTGGCATTTCGTAATCTGTACTCCATAACAGAGGCACTATGGAAGGTCCTCTTGCTGGGTTAGGAAGCCATATGTCATCAGACTGTGAAAATGTATCTGAATTCCCATCTGCTGTGGTATCCAACCCAACAGAATGAAACTTCCTTCCCCAGCCTTTATAAGTGGGGAACACTATCCTCGATCAGGACTTGTTTATATAGTGAATATTAACAATGTAGACAGTAAAATACCGTCAGGGAGTTGGAGTAGATGAGCAATTTCTCAACATAAATCTGTCGGCTTGAACGCTGGAGTGGGGTTACTATTTGCCCACTCCGTACGGCGCTAGGTCGTACTTTGCATGGATCCCAAACTGCTTCGTTTTTCGTGGGCAATTTATGAAAATCGATTCCAGGGCGAGCAATGGTTTGGTATGTAGGTGATTCTTCAACATTGAGAAACCTCTAAGTCAGACATTCCAACGAAGCGCTGTCACTGAATGGATCGGCTCTCCAGGACCAGCACCTGCGACAAGTCTAATCCCAGCGTTGAAGATTTGTCGATTATCTTGACGTAGTAGCTCTCCCTATTCTGTACGCCAGACGCGTACTCTCTGCTCCGCATACCTGTGAGCATGGCACTCCATAAGTTCAGTGCCTTCAGGGATCTTGCCTTCAGATCTACCAGAGGTTCCAGCTGCAACTTCGAATGAAACGGGAAGCCCAGTAATTTGACCGATTATTCAAACCTTAGAAACGTATCCCTCAAATGTGAAACAGATATATTAAAAATATCGTGCGAGCGGTTAAAATCAAAACACACACACACACGACACTTATCTGCAGACAATTTTGTTTTGTGTAGCTCAATCATCCAACGTGCTTAATGTTGGTTGCAATTGCTGTACTACTGACGCATGTTTGGAGGAAGCAAAAGAAGTAAACCCTGAAAAATCATTCACTAATGAGGAACAATGGACTGGACTCCGCCTCCCTACAGTGGACTTTATACAATTGATGGTAATAGTGAAGTGTGCTACACTCAAAATACTTGCTTGACAGACACCATTCCCCTGTGGTACGTAATTGACTACCTTTCAAGTATTTGGAACTGCGTGTAAGTTCGGGACGTAACATATTGTTGAGATAATTATTTCACTTTGAGAACAATTAAACATAATCGACGAAAAAGTTACACAAATCAAGGCGCCTGAAGGATTGACTTAAACAAAAAGAGTTAATCCGGTTAACCTGTATAAGCCTTACCAAAAGTATGAATAACAGATCATAGTATAGGTTGTTTACTGTAACACAGTGTGTTTCGAGTAAACAAGAAGGAAAAGACACAGCCACCCTTGCTACTTATGTCGAAATTACGTTGTTATTGACATTTCTACAGCGTCAAAGTACGAAATATTGTACTGTGACCATCGGGCACAACAACGAAAACTGTTAAACTGTGATATACGCTTTCAAACGTCAGTACATGATACAAGCAAGACACAAATTTAAATAAAATGATATTACTCAATCTTTGTTGCATGAAATTCCCTTATCTGTGCTAAGAAAGTAATACTAGCGCCACAATGTTCTTAGCGAGACAAGTTTCTTACTTCATTACGCATCGATTGTACACGCTAGTAACTCAGATTTAAACCCTTTTTAAGTGTGCTTCGTATATAAAAGATGCCCATAACGCTTAATGATAGGCTTTTCCATAAGATGAAATGTTCTTCACAACTGTGTGATGTTTATTCGAATCGCTGAGAGTCGCGTAAACGGCTATGCGTTTGTTGTCATGTAAGTTATGATTTACCTCAAAAAATGGACAGAAAATACTGAGCCGTTGCTGAAATGTTATTGACTACTGTCAGACGAAACGACACGCAATGAGACACATACGCTAGCATTACCTAGCATTATAAACGCATACCGCGAACTTTTTGCTTGAAGGAAGTCATTTTCCTGTGAAGCCTATTTTATCTTCAAATAATCACGTCATTTCGTTACTTAGCGATTAGCTAATTGGCATTATAGAGCTATGTTACTGTGCCTTCATACAAGGCATTACAATACGTTACTGTAACTTCGTAATGAAAATACACATGCCGTAGTCAGCGTCATTAAATCAAATGAAGTGTATGTCATTGAACTTAACATAAATAGTTCAAATGGCTCTGAGCACTATGGGACTTAACATCTGAGGTGATCAGTCCTTTACAACTTAGAAACCTAACTAATCTAAGGACATCACTCACATCCATGTCCGAGGCAGGATTCGAACCTGAGACCGCCGGCCGCGGTGGTTTCGCGGTTAAGGCGCTCAGTCCGGAACCGCGTGACTGCTACGGTCGCAGGTTCGAATCCTGCCTCGGGCATGGATGTGTGTGATGTCCTTAGGTTAGTTAGGTTTAAGTAGTTCTAAGTTCTAGGGGACTGATGACCACAGATGTTAAGTCCCATAGTGCTCAGAGCCATTTGAACCATTTTTTTGAACCTGAGACCGTAGCGGTTGGGCGGTTCCAGACTGAAGCGCCTAGATCCTCTCGGCCACAGTGACCGGCGAACTTAACATAATGACAGAGTTTTTTACTTTTTGACCTGCAGGGCGCTAACATGCTCCCGGCAGCCCAGTATGTATTCTAAACTAAAATATTAGGGTCCCTTTAAAAAAATCGGACGCAGGATGTACACAGCATTGGGCTGAATGGATAGTAATGGCGTTGTCTACGGAAGGTGTGGTCGCTATAAGAGCACCGAGCTGTGGTCGCTATAAGAGTGCCGAGCAAATGAGTGTAGTGCGTTTCCTGACAGCGGAAGAAGTGTGGGGAACGGAAATTCATCTGAGAATTAAAAAAGTGTACGAAGAGCACTGCATATCCATTGCAAGGATCAAGGCTGCGATTCACGGAAGGTCGGTTGTTGTCGCCTGTTTACATACCATCCGAACGCCACACCGCTAACCCGATACCATTGTCCAACAAATGGATATTCTTATTAATTCACGACAGGAGAAAGACCAGCAACGGCTGTAAATGTTTAATTTGCTGATTGCAAATCTATTTCACCTACTGTGAAGCTATTTTCAGTGCAACACAAGTACAAGACAGTAGTGAGAATCAGGCATTAAACATAAGAGAAACCATATCACAACTCTATCAGCTAGCAAAAAAGTAAATTTATATACGATTATATCCAAGGCACGATGACTCACTGTAAATATAATACCACATGGTGCCACTAGGCATTACAGATAACAAACATCAGTTAAACTGAGCTTGCTGCACATATTTTCATTTACTTAACGTCGACATGTGACTTCGATAGTAACTAGCGCCGTCTTTATTGCCGTAATTTGTGTTCTACGTTTAAAAAAAAATTTAAAACGAAAAGTGTAATACAAGTACATACAGTTGTGATGGTATCCTTAAATACTGAAATACATTTTTTCCTTTTTTAAAACATAAAACCAATATTAATACTAAACAGTGATTTATTCATTATGGGCACACGTCGCACAGTGAATGCATAATTATCTCTTCCAATCTGGCTTAAACTATGAAAAGTAAATCGTTTGGTTATCAAATATAAACCAGTGTTATGATCTCAAGGAAATTGCAACATACAAATGACTTATAAAATCTCTTCACTGACTATTTTTATTGACACATATGTAGCTTGGTTTGGTGTTAATGATAATACAGACGTATGCACTGTCAGTGGCTACTGAGAAAACGGCTTGGTCCATGAGCTATGAATTTTGTTCTCATTTCATGAGCCGTCACGAAGCACTAGATAGAGCTGTACTTACCAGTTGTTTTGTCTCTTGACCTCGAAAAAACATATGATCACATATGGCATTCCGACCTCCTCTTTACGTTCCAGACCTATGCACTTCCCATAAATTATGTTCGTTTCATCGTATCCTTTCTCTCTGGCCTCCTCTCTTATATCACTCTCAACACCAAAAACTCCTATATCTTCCATTCCACTGCAAGTGTGCCCCAAAGATATGCCCTCTCTCCTCTCCTATATGTCCTCTACGACTCTGATATGCCAAAGCCACTTCCTCCTCTTCATCTCCTCTAGCATACCGATGACAATGCCTTCATATCCTCTGCCTTACCCTCCAGAAAGCCCAAGTATCCTACCAGCTTCATCTCAATCAGTTCAACCCTACTAAAACCAAGGCAATAACTGTAGGCTGAAACACCAACAGTTTCCATCTCCACAGCTTTTTCTTACCATTTACGACCGTCCTTTCATGCTAACTAATACAGTAAAATGCTTGGACTAATCATTGACCGGCAACTCACGTAGAAACGGAAACCACCTGTGTACGTTTACCTCACCCCTCATGGTAATCTACATGTGCGTCAGTGAAAAAGACCAATAAAAAGGTGTTAGCATGTGGACGTGATGTGCTGTTCCAGTCTCTTCTGTACCTAAGGTCCATCACCGTTTCCTTTGGATCCCTACGTAATTCGGTGCTCTCCGATACACACGATCGAACAGCGGAGGAGTGGTACTCAAGCGTCAACTTTAGGTTACAATATCTCCGGATGTAATTAACATTTTACAATGCAACAAACGGCACTGATTACGTATTCGTTTTTATGTTCAGATGTGCTAACAAAAATAACGGGGTTCCATTTAAAACAACGTAGGTTTGTGCTAAAAAACATACTTCCGTGCATTTTTTTATGGTTTGTGTTAACCAATTGCACTAGCTCCTCTCCTCACGTTTGGTCTGTGGAATCGATTCGTCAGTATTTGATGTGGTTTACGAAATATATCCAGCGGTAACGTTAGGTGACTCACCCTATATATATATATATATATATATATATATATATATATATATATATATTAAAAAGTTTTAAATTCATTGTGAATATCTCGACTGTCTGTTTCATGTTCTTTCTTCTCATTTAGTTTTTATTGGCAGTTGACTGAAGAGTGAATAGACTGCACCGTTGACTCCTTCCCCCTCCCCCCCCCCACTCCCTGCCCATATAGACATGAGAAAACTTCTTTTTATTTATTAATGAGGTGGTTTTCGGAAAGCTCCCAAAACTGGGTGCTACGTATTGCTAATTGCTCATTGAGCAACGTGGCATAGAAAGATCTCTGATAACAAAATATTTCCATTTCATCAAGAAGATCAAAAAATGTGCCCTTATCCCATCTACACAGCAGCTTTAGTTGCGAGTTCAGATCAGGAGGACCATGCCCAATGTCAACAAGATGTGCAGCAAAATTTGATTTTTCAGCTATATCCCTCCTCTCTATTGCTACATGTTCACGAAATCCAGACTCAAGCCCTCACCCAGTCTACTCCACGTAACAGGCATTACTTGAGGCTTGAGATTAGATTTTGTTGACACTGGTCATGTTACTCATGATCTGACCTCACAAATGAAGCTCTTGCATAGATGCCGGCCGCGGTGGACTCGCGCTTCTTGGCGCGCAGGTTCGAATCCTGCCTCGGGCATGAATGTGTGTGATGTCCTTAGATTAGTTAGGTTTAAGTAGTTCTAAGTTCAAGGGACTGATGACCACAGCAGTTGAGTCCCATAGTGCTCAGAGGCGTTTGAACCATTTTTTTCTTGCATAGTTGTGATTGGGGCAGAGTTTGGAATCTCTTTAGGAAATGGAGATATTTTGCTATCGGAGATCTCCTCAATGACCAGTTGGTAATGAGAAGCACCCAGTTTTGGGAGGTTTCCGTAACTCATGTTATTAATAAAAAAGAGGGCTTCCACATGGCCATAGAGGGACGCATAACACTTTTTGCGTTTGTTACTTCATCCTCCTCCGTGCATATGGTAAGAGGGATGGAGGCTGCCAGCGGTATAATATCCCGTTCTTCTGCTTAGAGCACTTACAAAAGTTAATGAAGAAATGACAAAACACATTTATGAACGCAAAAAATTAAAAAAAATTTAAAACACATGTAGAGATGATTACAAATATACAGAGCGGTTTTCTTTGTTCAAAAATTAAGTAAAAAGAATGACAGGTAAAAATAAAAAGACATATTGTCAATTGAAATAGTTAAAATATAAAATGCTGATTTGTTGATTAATTAAAATATAGACACAAAAATATGGAAAATGAATGTTTCACACGAAAATATGACAGATGGGCAGCTGCATAAGTGAAAAGATAAAAGGCCGATGTGTTGATTGATTATAATAGACATATAGATAAGGGAAGTGATGACTACCTGGGTTATGGGTATCATGGGAATGTAGCATTTGGGGAGTGCGAGGAGGTTTTCTGTGTATGAGGATGTTTGGAGGAGGGATTTTGGAAGAGTGAAGATGGATGCAGTTCCGACGAGACTCTGGAAGTGGGTGGAGAGGAGTGGAGAGAAAGGGAGCCATGACAAGAGGTAGATGGGTGGGTTCTCTTAGATCTGGTAAGATGGGTGTATATCAGGACAGATTCCATGGTCAGGTGAGGAAAGGCGACTAAAGTTTCCTTGGGAGAGGACGTGGAGTGCGTGGAGGTTTAGTGTTGGGGGAATGTGGTGGTAGAGGCGCTGCAGAGTACCAGTATCAGTGAGCATGGGGAAAACTAGTGGGTGGACAGTGTCGAATTTACGGGTAATGTAGTACACTTGACGATGTTCAAGATGGAAGAGTAGGGTGGGGAAATTTGTAGGTTGGTAGAGAATGTGGGTGGGGGGAGTAAGTGGATCAGAAAGGCTAGGTGGTGGCTTTCTGTATGGTATGATAATACGAGGGAGAAATGGAAGTCCATGCCCTATTTGCATAGGAGAGCATGGGTCCCAACAGGGATTTATAGGTGTAGAGGACTGTGGAAGCTTGAAATCCCCATGTTCGGCTAGTTAGTAGTTTTAGTAATTTTAGTCAATTTTGGGCTTTATGTTAGAGGGCTAGTAGGTGAGGTTTCTCAGTTAGTTTCTGGTCGATGATCAGTCCAAGATATTTTAGTGTATTAGTTAGCTAGACGCTCATTAATGGTAAAGCAAAAGTTGTGGGTGGTTTGGCCTATAATTTTTGCGTTGGTGTTAGTAGGGTGGACTTCGAGGAGCCAGGTTGACTTCGAGGAGCCAGTGGTTGCACCAAGAGGTTAACCGATTGAGATGGAGCTGGATGGGTAGTTGCAGTCTCCGGAGGGTAGATTAGAGGGCAAGGAAGGCTGTGCCATCTGTATACTAGAGGAGATAAACAGGAGGGGGAGGCTTTGGCACATCGGCGGTGTAGAGGGCATACAGGAGAGGGCATGTCCTTGGGGCACACCTGCAGTGGAATGGAAGATACACAAGTTGATGTTCTTGATGATGAGGGGCAGTTAGAGAGAAAGGATGCGATGAGGCGGACATAATTTATGGGAAGTGCAGATTTTTCAGACGAAAGTCTATTGAAGAAATGTCTTCATGGTCGCACCCACAGTCCTAACGAGTTCATCAATAGCATAATATGGACCAGATTTCCAAAGACAGTATTCGTGGCAATTAATACACTGCACGTCTGCTGTCTTTGATGCAGTGACAACGTCCAGTGAAGGAAATATTGCAAGGTGTGAAGTCCTTAAAAGACTGCTACTAATTCTTGGTCCTCCACAGTGAAACAAATATTAAATTTAGATAAACAGAAATTCAGATAGACAGAGCTGGTAGTGAACTTTAAACAAAGGTAAGTCAGCACAGACAAACAGGAAAAAGCATATTGCAAGATGAGATGGAAGAGAATGCAGACAACCCATCACATTGAGCTGGGATGCAATGACAGCTTTAATGTTTTTTTTTTTTTAAGAATGTAGTGTACTTTTTGTCAGCTTCTGTTCGCCAGAATTGGTTCGAAATTGCGAGGTATACTTATTGTGTATTGTGTACCGTGCATGTTGTAACATATGGGTTTTATTTTTTTTGTAAATCTCAAAGAAATTAGCCAGACATACATAAAAAAGTGTAGACAGTTTTTTTCATTTTTATGTCCACTTTTCACAAAAATAGTTACTATCTTAATACTAGTCACTGCTTTTAGAAATTCCTTTGTTAATGTGGTTAGAAATGTGCCACTTACAGGTCATATATTTTCTAATTTTTATTCCCAATGGTTTCTGAGAAAAGGTACCTTTTATATCAATAAATTTTACATTGTATAAGTTAGGGGGATTTCAACCGGTCTGGAGCTCCTTGATGTCTGATTCTCATTATGTGCTTGAATTTATGTAGCACTAGAGACATCTACACAGTAACTGAAATCGACTTGCAAATAAAAAGATTAAAAATTTAGGACCGATGCTGCACTTCCTTCTATAGGGAATCTCATCAATACGGTTGTGAAGCGCGCTGTACCTGCTAGAAACAAACCTGTTCTTATCAATTATTGAAGACCGACTAGTTAAAGTGAAAGCCACTGGCTCAGAGCCAGTGGACTGAGCGTCGGAACTGCAACGGACATACAGTGCTCTCAGTACAATTGTGCCACTCTTCCACGAATTTTCGTTCCCCTCACTTCTTCCGTTGTAAGTAAACTCACTACACCCCTATGCTCTTCTTTTTAAGCTCCCATTTCTTTTTATTCAGCACTACTTACAATTGGCACTACTTACACACGAGTGTGCCGCGTTTGGGGCCTCAGCGCTGTTATAGGGGCCACACTTCCTTCAGTAAGCACTGACTGTACGATCCACTCAGCGATTTTTATTTTAAAGGCTCCGGCTAGTTTCTTTTTGAATGACTCTAATATATTTGACAAGTAGACGGAAATAACACGTATCAACATTTTTCGTATTGTTGTCATGTTCCGTGATGCACGCATGGACAATTTTGACATGTTTACAACAAACCCGGACTCAGCGAGTTGTCACTGAGGTGAGACACTGGCCTCGCTCTCGGGAATGCAAAGGGGCCAAATCTCCTTCGGCCATCCACATTTAGATTTCCATGGTATCCGTAAATCGCTTAAGACGAATATCGTGATGGTTCCTTTGAAAAGTGTACAGCCGATTTTCTTCCTCAATCCAGATTTGTGCTCCGTCTACAGTCACCACGTCCTCAACTTGAAAAACCCTAATATTTCTTAAAAACAGACTCTTACATTTTCCGTCCTCCCAAGCTTTACAGGATATCTCGCACTTTGTTGTCGCGAGTGAGCATTTGCTCCATCTTCAAATATTTTACCTGACAAAACAACCTGACGCACCCAGAAAGGAAGAACGAAATGAAATGAAACTTCACGGCCTGAGAAGGTATGAGGTATTATTTCAGTGATTACAATATCGAGGCAATTTTACAAAGAACTTGGCAATATTAACTCACTTATCAGTATTATGTCGCTCCCCATCCGTCCTGAATGCATGCACTGGTTCAGTTCAGTAGGGTCTAAAAGCCGTCGTATCCTCTTCTGAGGGCAGCTGACCCACAACTGTTGCACCTGGTCCATAATATCGTGAATAATGGCACTGGTGCGGAGTTGACGTCAGAACTAGTTCCACACATTTCCTATCGCAAAATTATCTGGGGTGCTGCTGTCAAGGTAGTGCCTCAGGGTCATGTAGGCTATTCATACAGATGTGTGCCATTTGTTGACTAGCATTGTCCTGTCGAAAAATGGCACCACAGTACTGTCGTATAAGAGGTAACACATGAGGGTGAAGGATGTCCGTGACGTATCGATCTGACGTCAAATTTCCCTCAGTCACTACCAGCAGTGACCTGAAGTCATACCCAATGGCTCTCTAGACCAGAATGCCTGAAATAATGCCACTGTACCTCTCCAAAACATTTTGGAAAAATGGGACCTCTCCCCAGATCACTGCCACATTAGCTGACGATGATCATCCGATAGCGCAGAACCAAAATGAGCAGGCTGTGCTTCCCGGTCACCATTCCAAATGTAGTCATTTGTGTTGTGGTATTAACGGCTCTCTATGCAGTGGACGGCTGCTCCAAGTCTCCAACCATTGGCGCGAGGTGACACAGAATACTACGTTGAGTCCACTACTTACTCTTAGGTGGCAGGCGCATATGTGAAGGGGTTACAATGTGGTTGGTTCACAGTATAGGGAGTCTCCCTTGTGGTGCTTAGACGTGGTCGACCGGAAACTAGACGGTGAGTTTACAACTCTGTGAAATCCTGATAACACTATCTCACAGGTGTGCGCGACATCTCCGTGTCCTTCAAAGTGATCATTCAATATCTGACGCTGCTCACTCCTCTTATATACACTACCAGGCTTCGTAACAACAGTAAACACGAGAAACATTAATTCATTCTGATGGCCATTCCTACCTCCCACAGAAAAAGATACATGTACGAAGTTATATTGACATCCGACCATGTTTTCTACGTGCTTAGCTCTTTTTTCACGCAATGCATCTCGTTAAATTCGAAATTTCCGCCATTTTTACATCAAGCAGTAAAACTCGAAACACAATAATGCAGAATACATATACTTTGATGTTGTTTGGTTGATTCTGGGGAAGGGATCAAACAGCGAAGTCATCGGCCCCATCCGATTAGGGACGGATGGGGAAGGAAGTCGGCCGTGCCCCTTCACAGGAACCATCCCGTCATTTACCTGAAGAGATTTAGGGAAATCGTGGAAAACCTAAATCTAGATGGCTGGATGCGGTCTGAAACGTCGTCCTCCCGAGTGTGAGTCCAGGGTGTTATCCACTGCGCTACCTCGGTCGGTATACACTTTGAGAATGACACCTAAGAATATACAGGGGTGTTTAGAAATAGTGTGAAAAGCTTTCAAGGGTATTGCTGGGGAGTTTATGCTGAGAAATAATTTTTCAGAAAAGAATTTGATACGTTGCACCGTTTACGAGTTGTTCAGAATTGAAGTTAGCTGATTAGGTCGTCTCGCCCGCATACTCAAGAAATCTGCCAGAGGCAGTGTCGCCAAACGTTTTCTTTGTTTTGTTTCCTCAAACTAAACAAACGGCTCTTTCTTTCATTTACCTTAAATTTATCATTTCCAGAAAGGCGCATTTAAAGTGGTAATGAGCATTTGAACAAGTGGTACCTCACGGACCTACAGATGTCTGTACATTACAGAATTTTTACACGTGCAGGTGCTTGAATTAGCACGCGCGACGACCTGTTTGGATAATTTCAATGCTAAATGACTCGAAAACGGTGCAACGTATCGAATTTTTTTTGTTAACGAGTATTTCTCAGTACGACCTCCTCTGCAATCCCTTCCAATCTTTTCAAACTGTTTCTGAACACAATCTATTCTTAAGTTTGGAGACCAAGATACAAGTTGACAATGCCTCTAGTGCTCAGAGCCATTTGGGCAATGCCTCTGAAAATGAGGTTCCTGCATTACATATGTAGGAAAAACTACACCGATGGAAAGCGTTACACAGTGAACACCTGACTGAACGCTACAAGACTAACAGTCAATTATTTCCATTCCTCTGGAATTGTCTTACTATAGTTTCATCCTTATGTGAACTTATTTACAGTATTTTCGTTGCAGAAAAAGCCGTTCCACCATCTGGAGAATGTTGTGAGTACATAATGGCAGTTGGATATCTCTAACGTTACTGGAAATTCTCAACTGGAGATCGCAATCCAGGGTGCCCGGAGTACTTGCACGTGCAGTGGATCTCCATATTTTGGACTCTGAGAAGTTCGAATCATTGGCATACTGGAACGGCATTTTCTGTACCGAAAATAAGCTCACATAAGGATGAAGCTATACTCAAGAAATTCCAGAGAAATGGAAATTATTGATTGTTAGTGTTGTAGCGTTCTGTCAGGTACTCACTGTGCAAGGCTTTCCATTTCCGTCAGTGTAGTGCATGGGAGCATGGCATCAACAGATCGCACAGACAGTTGACTCTTGACTGTAGTATTACGGCTCAAAAGTGTAAGGTGTATAACTTAGGAAAAAGATTATTCACTTCACTACTGGCAAATGCAAGTCACGTCAGAGACAGAGGCAGAAGAAGAAAGCAAGCCAGTACGTCACAAGAGGGTCAGATCGACTACCCATCACCACAATGTCTTCCGAATGAGGATACGCTCTTAGCTGAAAGGAGACTGCAGCATAAAACCAAAGGAAGCGAGACAAGCATAACTGTTAGGTGGTAAGACATGTTGCAAGAAACTCTGTCTCTTTCAGAAGAGCACGTAGCGAGGAATTGACATAACAGTTAACAGCTTGTGAAGTGAATATAGCAGAATAACGAGGATTCATACATTGATTAGGTACCGAGCCTCGTGTCATACCCTTACTCAAGTCCCTTCAAATACACTAGCTCTAAAGGTCTCATCATGAGTAATAACACTCGATTCCACGATTACAATACTATAGCGAATCTATGTCCAATGTGCTCTAACACAGTCCACGAATTACACGAAGATTTACTCGAGATGTTGGCTTCTGCCTGATGAACTTCATGCTGTTCGCTACCAACCATCTACTGGTGGAGGCACTGACTGTCTTCCGACAAACCACATCTCAGGGTGCTACCAACACTGAACTTCAATGTGGAAGCCAACAAGAGGACCTCTTGCGGTCGACATTGCTGTTCAACACTCAGGTGTCTCTGGGTGCTGAAACCTACCAGGAGTAGGGAGAAGATCAACCGACCAGACGACTGTCAACACCACGTATATCGTGAAAGGATCATTGTAGACTTTAGAGTGGGACCGAGGACACTCCAGCACTCCAGCCGCCCCTGCTCGTCGGGAAACTGCTGTGAGGCCAGGGTCACTGACATCTTCTCCTGGACGTGAACCGCTATGCTGACTCGACGGATGTCAGCTACAGTCCAACACACAGCTGAATGAGCAACAGCCGAGGCTGGTGTGGAACAACGACGACTTGCAAACACTGAAAATAAATACTGAATTCTAATTACGTGCTACTAGCGTTGATGACACTTCACAGGTTCCAAACAGCCATCCTGCCCTCGCGCAGAGGTGTCTCCGCTCGGCCCTCTGTTGCAGTGGAATGATGACTGCAGAGTCAGGGATGGAGTCAGTATAACACTGCGGCAAGAAGAATACAAGGCCGTCCCGAAGGACTGCACCGCAAAGTTTTACGAATATGTCACTAACTCTGACGATGGCTGACTAAAGTTTAAATACGAGCTGAGATTCCAGGCGGAGTGTTACCAAAAAACGGTAAGCTCCAGCTTGCTGAAAGCTGGGTCGAGATTCCCAGTTGCTACTAGTCGTTTATCGTTGATATTATACCACCGACAACAGGGACTTGAGTCGTTGAGAGCCAGTGTCATTTGAGGCATTCTGTGGTGTTCAGTGATAATTGTCGCTTCAGCTTGTGGAGGTGAGATCGAAGCTATCACGTCCAGACACAGGTAGCATCGATTCTCGACACATATAACTCTCTAACTTCTGGAATAATTCAGGAGGTATTGTATATGACAACAGAACTGATTTGTAATTGTTGAAGGGAGGCTGAAAACTCGCTAGTATGTTGCGTGAATGACAAACCCTGTGGTCATACCCTCCATGACCAGGGTACCAAATGGAATATTTCAGCAGAATAATACAGGTTCACACAGTACAGTACACACAACAAACTCCTTGAGGAATGTGTGGGCTCTTGACTGGCCAGCCCAGCCTCTGATTCGTCACGCATAAAGCATGTGTGGAATGCGACGGGAAGACGTATATACTCGTAACAGGCTTCAGCCAGCAATCTTTTTTGTGCTGGCGCAGTACGTGTTTCGGATATGGCAAGAAAGTCGTCAAAATGACATGCAGAGGATGTTTGATTCCATGTCACAATGATTAGTGTTGGTGTAGGTAGGGGTCAAATCTCATACTTATGCTGAAGAAGGGCATCAGTTCCGGATGGAATGGAAGTTTAATAATTTAATACCAGTTATGTGATAAACATCTCTAAAAAGTTTGATAAATATCGGGCTGATGGAACTCTTTCTATCGTCATTAGTGTATATGCCGAAACAACGTATAAGCATTCATCTTCAACAGCCAGTCAACATGCGCTGCTGGAAGAAAGCCTCTTCTAGACTTTCCTAGCATTGCGGTGTTCAGATATTATTGTAGTTAATGCATGATTTTTAACAGCATAAATCCATCTTCTATAGGACGCCGTCTCGGTCTTCTTTTACGTCTTGCAATGCAGCAAAATAAGCTGCCGTGACCCATTCATTTTCCTACCTACATGTAGCCCCTACCTCCATTTCATTTTCATTACGGTCATAATTATTTCGTCTATTCCAGTCCATTGACTGATTCACTTGCTTTCCATTCCATCCTCCAGAACGCGTCTCTCCACTGGTCGTGAAGCGACCCTCAGTTTTTGAACGATTTTCACAATCAAAGTCATCTTACTGCTATCAGTCGAAACTGATAGTGCATAGGAATTGTTAATTTTCAGTTACAGACTCAACGGAAGCTTAGTTTATAAATCCCCATTTTGTTTTCCAGAATGACTCCAGCCTATCTTCGCTCGTACGTTAATCTCTTTTCGTGTCCGGTCAGCGAATGTATTCAGCTGCACTAAATATTTCAACTTATTAATAGGCTATACTAGTTTATTGTTAAAACGTACAGCTCTACTTCCAAACTTTCTGTGTTAAGATATTACGTTCATAGTTGGAAGTTTTGTCTACACGAGAGACAAAGAATAGCTTAACATCAGGTGACTGAGATGTATACTCCTTATTCATGTTACCAGATTAAGGGTCTGAATGTTCCTCTAGATATTCTAAGAAATTTTTGTTGATCTGCAACCCCCGTCCATCACTCTTCTTTCCATTTTAAAGTTATCGCTACTCTTATGAAGTTCAGTGGAAGCTATATCATTCATTTGCTTATTGTTCAGGATACTAACGTATGTTGAATCAATACTCTGCTTCTCATTGAGTGTCTCTGTAGATTTTGTTAAAACTGATACAAATGGTTTCTCAGAATCAATGAATGTCATACAAATTGGTAATTCACACGCATTTTTCATTGTATAATTTCTTCAGGACTTTAAATATTCTATTGGCATCTATAACTTCATGAAGCAAGTCTCTTTTTTGCCTGATTATAATGTAATTCTTTTTCCAAACAGGTTTTGATAATTTTAGTGAATATCTTGTATATTACAGAAAGGAAGCTACTACATCCGTAATTTTTACGCATAGCCTGACCTTTCTTGTGAAGGAAAACCGTTACAGCAATTTCACTGTCATAGCGACTTGTTTTCTTCAGCACACATTATGAATCGATATTACGAGCTCCTTTCGTCACACGTTTCCTCCAACTTTCAATGTGTTGCTACTGAAACACCATTTCCTGGCCTCTTTTCTTTTTTCATACAACGAAATGTTTTATTAGATCTTATTCGATATACTTTTTGACTGCCGTTATTTTATATATTAATTATACTTGTTTCTGGCTCATGTCACACACTATACAAACAGCAAAAAGAAATCTTGAAAATCGTGTACAATCTTCTCTCTGTAATTAGTTACTAATGAAATGATGAAATGTGTTTGGTACTAAATTCTGTTTTGTTTTCGTTATACATTAATTAATTAGATCAGTTGTTTCTACTACAAAATTTTTACACTATGCTGTAACATGGGTTTGAAGATATTAAAGAACAGTTTTGTTTAATTTAGCACATTCTATCATATTCCTACTATCATTTCTTAAAACGGTTGCCTTCGCTTTCGAAGCTGCCTCTTTTCATGTGAGACTTTGTGCTTCGTCTGCCTTGTTTCTTAGTGCTTGTAACTAATGTTGCTTTTTCACAAGTATCTTAGTTGAAAAATTATCTACTTCGTCTATGTCTTCAGACCTTCATTTTCGAAATCATACACCAATACTCATACCTGATGCAGAACAATTGTAACTACTTAGTATATATCAAACGAAGTGAAAAAATACATATATATTTACGTATAATAGTGATTCAGGCATTTCAGAAATATATCTGATGATCACACATGATATTGATGCTACAAAGTTTTAGTTTTGGGAGCATTACAGGTCTTATGTTTGGTGAAGGCTGCCGGTCTTGCTTACGAGATGAAGGCAGAGCTCACCATCTGCAGCATCGTTGACAGAACCGACTGCGGACCTTTGGTGCAGAGCCGGGTGGAGGGTCTGAATCAGAGGCTCAGACGGTTTTGCGACCGTATTGGCTGCAGATTCCTTGACTTGCGCCATAGGGTGGTGGGGTTTCGGGTTCCGCTGAATAGGTCAGGAGTTCACTACACTCAGCTGGCGGCTACACGGGTAGCGGAGGCTGTGTGGCGTGGACTGGGCGGTTTTTTTAGGTTAGAAGGCCTCGGGAAAGTGCGGTATGGGCTGCAATGTCTAAGGGTGCTTGGCAATTACAGGACGTGCTTGGATCAAGGAACAGTCGGAATTATAGTTGTAAATTGTTGTAGTTGCGCTGGAAAAGTCCCTGAGCTTCAAGCGCTAATAGAAAGCACAGAAGCTGATATCGTTATAGGTACAGAAAGCTGGCTAAAGCCTGAAATAAGTTCTGCAGAAATTTTTACGAAGTCTCAGACGGTGTTCAGGAAAGATAGATTAGGCAGAATTGGTGGTGGAGTGTTTGTGTCTGTCAGTAATGGTTTATCTTGTAGTGAAGTCGAAGTAGATAAACCGTGCGAATTGGTATGGGTGGAGGTTATACTTAACAGCCGAATTAAGTTAATAATTGGCTCCTTCTACCGACCCCCAGACTCCGATGATACAGTTGCGGAACAGTTCAGAGAAAGTTTGAGTCTCGTAACAAATAAATACCCCACTCATACGGTTATAGTTGGTGGGGACTTCAACCTACCCTCGGTATGTTGACAAAAATACTTGTTCAAAACCGGTGGTAGGCAGAAAACGTCTTCCGAGATTGTCCTAAATGCTTTCTCCGAAAATTATTTCGAGCAGTTAGTCCACGAACCCACGCGAATTGTAAATGGTTGCGAAAACACACTTGACCTCTTAGCCACAAACAATCCAGAGCTGATAGAGAGCTTCATGACTGATACAGGGATTAGTGATCACAAGGTCATTGTAGCTAGGCTCAATACCATTTCTTCCAAATCCATCAGAAACAAACGCAAAATAATTTTATTTAAAAAAGCGGATAAAGTGCCACTAGAAGCCTTCCTAAAAGACAATTTCCATTCCTTCCGAACTGACTATGCGAATGTAGACGAGATGTGGCTCAAATTCAAAGATATAGTAGCAACAGCAATTGAGAGATTCATACCTCATAAATTGGTAAGAGATGGAACGGATCCCCCGTGGTACACAAAACAGGTCCGAACGCTGTTGCAGAGGCAACGGAAAAAGCATGCGAAGTTCAGAAGAACGCGAAATCCCGAAGATTGGCTAAAATTTACAGACGCGCGAAATTTGGCACGTACTTCGATGCGAGATGCGTTTAATAGGTTCCACAACGAAACATTGTCTCGAAATTTGGTAGAAAATCCGAAGAAATTCTGGTCATATGTAAAGTACACAAGCGGTAAGACGCAGTCAATACCTTCGCTGCGCAGTGCCGATGGTACTGTTATCGACGACTCTGCCGCTAAAGCGGAGTTATTGAACGCAGTTTTCCGAAATTCCTTCACCAGGGAAGACGAATGGAATATTCCAGAATTTGAAACACGAACATCTGCTAGCATTAGTTTCTTAGAAGTAGATACCTTAGGGGTTGCGAAGCAACTCAAATCGCTTGATACGGGCAAGTCTTCAGGTCCAGATTGTGTACCGATTAGGTTCCTTTCAGATTACGCTGATACTATAGCTCCCTACTTAGCACTCATATACAACCGCTCGCTCACCGATAGATCTGTACCTACAGATTGGAAAATTGCGCAGGTCGCACCAGTGTTCAAGAAGGGTAGTAGGAGTAATCCATTTAACTACAGACCTATATCATTGACGTCGGTTTGCAGTAGGGTTTTGGAGCATATACTGTATTCAAACATTATGAATCACCTCGAAGGGAACGATCTATTGACACGTAATCAGCATGGCTTCAGAAAACATCGCTCTTTTGCAACGCAGCTAGCTCTTTATTCGCACGAAGTAATGGCCGCTATCGACAGGGGATCTCAAGTTGATTCCGTATTTCTAGATTTCCGGAAAGCTTTTGACACCGTTCCTCATAAGCGACTTCTAATCAAGCTGCGGAGCTATGGGGTATCGTCTCAGTTGTGCGACTGGATTCGTGATTTCCTGTCAGGAAGGTCGCAGTTCGTAGTAATAGACGGCAAATCATCGAGTAAAACTGAAGTGATATCAGGTGTTCCCCAGGGAAGCGTCCTGGGACCTCTACTGTTCCTGATCTATATAAATGACCTGGGTGACAATCTGAGCAGTTCTCTTAGGTTGTTCGCAGATGATGCTGAAATTTACCGTCTAGTAAGGTCATCCGAAGACCAGTATCAGTTGCAAAGCAATTTAGAAAAGATTGCTGTATGGTGTGTCAGGTGGCAGGTGACGCTAAATAACGAAAAGTGTGAGATGATCCATATGAGTTCCAAAAGAAATCCGTTGGAATTCGATTACTCGATAGATAGTACAGTTCTCAAGGCTGTCAATTCAACTAAGTACCTGGGTGTTAAAATTACGAACAACTTCAGTTGGAAGGACCACATAGATAATATTGTCGGGAAGGCGAGCCAAAGGTTGCGTTTCACTGGCAGGACACTTAGAAGATGCAACAAGTCCACTAAAGAGACAGCTTACACTACACTCGTTCGTCCTTTGTTAGAATATTGCTGCGCGGTGTGGGGTCCTTACCAGGTGGGATTGACGGAGGACATCGAAAGGGTGCAAAAAAGGGCAGCTCGTTTTGTATTATCACGTTATAGGGGAGAGAGTGTGGCAGATATGATACACGAGTTGGGATGGAAGTCATTACAGCATAGACGTTTTTCGTCGCGGCGAGACCTTTTTACGAAATTTCAGTCACCAACTTTCTCTTCCGAATGCGAAAATATTTTGTTGAGCCCAACCTACATAGGTAGCAATGATAATCAAAATAAAATAAGAGAAATCAGAGCTCGAACAGAAAGGTTTAGGTGTTCGTTTTTCCCGCTCGCTGTTCGGGAGTGGAATAGTAGAGAGATAGTATGATTGTGGTTCGATGAACCCTCTGCCAAGCACTTAAATGTGAATTGCAGAGTAGTCATGTAGATGTAGATGTAAATTTGTCATTAATGTGAAACGAGACAAATGTGCACGAAGCAAGAATGTGAGTTACACGAAACAGAAATCAAGATTCCGAAAGGGTGGTTTCGTGAAAGCAACCTTTGCAAAATATGGAGCGTTGAATTACTACATAAATTTTCATAGCTATAAGAGTGTTTCCGACCAATAATTGTGCTTACTGGTCATTAAGAAAGTGAACCGTGTAAATGAACAAAGTAAATTTGTTGAAAGATCTAACATATTTAGATATAACTAACTTTTTCAAAGAAAGGAAATACCTGATGGAATACACTGAAGTCAGTATTGAGGAATTGCCCAACGCCCGTCACATTTAGATCCCTCAAAATACATACAAAAAAGTACCACAATGCCTTCGGCTGAAAAAGCAAACCACAGAACTACAGCGAACATTACATGTGTGCTTTGTTATAATGTAGTGGTAAGCTATGACAGGTAATCAATAAGAAAAAAACACTAATGCGATTTCATTTATCGTGACTGAAGGAGATAAAATGAAAAACTAGGTAAACTTTCTAACTCATTTCGCATGTTGTATCTTGATAAAATATTCATTGTGCGCCAGTTGTTATTGAACGTGGCAATAAAAACAATGCTTTGCGTGCAGAACAAGTAGGCTAGCCCTTGTTGCGCAGAAAGTATTATAACGGAACAACTATACTAAATAATAAATTTTTCAAAATAATTTTCGATGCAACTGTACTCAGATAGATAAGTGCATATTGGAAATGTAAATATGTTTATAATTTATGAAATGAAGAAGCGTATATATGAAATACGTGGAAAAGTTGTTTTGATAAGTGCCAAAGGCTGTACAGCTGTACAGCTCATGTGGCATTTGTTGACACACTATTAATTCGTCTATGAAATTATAAAGTCGTGGATGCAAATATTTTCGGACTTACACGACGTTATGAAGATTTGTGAGCTACGGCTGCCATTGGAAAAATGGCCCTGGGAAGAGTTATGTTCGTCGGCGTTAAAATATTTCGCTTAAGAGGTGAAGAAGCTGTGTAAGGTCACTGGTCACGTTTTTCTCCACGACGCAACTAAGACAATACAAACGTTTACATTTTTTTAGTAGGCCTGTAACTGCAAGAAGTGCCACTTATAATAGTGCGTTTCAGACTGAATATTGCGGTTCATTATCCAGTTTAAATTGAATTTTATTTAACACAAAGCCCAGTCTCGATCCTAGTTCCAGCCATGTTCCACAACTATTAACTTTTGTTAAAATGACGAGCTCAAAAATCGTACTTGCATAATCTTAAACTTTGCAAATTTACAGTATGATGTTCATTTACCGTTCATTTAAACAGAAATGAATACATTGTCTATGCACTGGTCGCTTTTATTTCTACGTTTGCTGACTCAAATTTTGCTGAATGAAAGTTCATAATCAAATAAGAAAATTTTCGATAATTACTAAAGTGCCACCAGAAAAAAATACTGCATCTTCAGTTTCATGTAGGAATTAATTTAATAACATTGATTACTAATTCACAGTAAGTTTCAGATTTAACAAAGTAAAGTAACTCCTTCAGAGGTTGGCGATCATAAGACATGGTTATAATATTTATTTCAGAGGGTTAAATAAGGTAAGCCACAAACATCTCGTTCCTGTGTCTGCAATGAAGGACTGTTGGAGTGGTGCATGTAATCAGTGTCAAAACGACATCGAAGGTAGGCAGTTTTAAATTTAATGAAATTCAGTTGTGACAGTGGGTGAAATGTACGATATTTCTATATCCACCAGCTGCTTTGGTGTCGGTTGTCGTTCGCCTTTTTTGTCAAACAACAATCCAGTTTGATCACATACGGCGGTTCAGTTTGATGAACAGTGGTGTTAATATCGTTATCTTCCAGTGTAATAACAGTGCAAATGCCACACTGAATGATGGGTTAAAGCTTTTATCTTTGCTGAAAACTGTTACCAAAACAAAAGTTGCGCGAACGGCCGGTGTACTGTCGGTGAAATAGTGCCTTTTGTAGCTCAGTATAAAAGTTTTGGCCACACTTAAAGAGGGATTTTTAAACGATAGTAATAAATGAAACAAACAGACGTTACAATGCTTCAACTTCAGAAATTTTGACCCTTTTTATCTAGCAGGGACATCAGGTACTGTCCGTGCAAATGGACCGTTCGCCACAGATCATATTCCATAGTTTGCATAAAGTGTCCGCGCTTTGCGCCACAGATTCATGAAGGAAACTCTTCTGAATGTTGTGCCTCAAATGGAGCGTGTTTCAGTCTCAAAAGATTAGAAAGATTTAATTAATTTATGTAATGAACGAAGGAACTGTGCTCTGTAATTAATAATCTTCGAAAGAGATGGATTAGCGGAAAAATTATAAATTAGAAGCGTATTTTTGTGTCACGTTCGGGTGGTATCTCCAGTGACTGTACTCTAGAGTTTAAAAAATGACTCAAAATAAATATGCTTGTCACAACATCACGACAGTTTCATCGATCTCTGCTAGCACCGCTAGAAGAAACAGAAGCCATTGTGTTAGTACCTTGCTTTCACACTCAGCGAGCGGAGCTGTTGTTAACACACTGCACTCAAATTTACTACGACTACTTTCAGAATTCTCCTTTCACCATTCAGATATACGTTTCCTAAGTAATTAATGGGACTGCCGTTACGGCTTCATTGCAAATGACACCGATTATTCCCAATTAATCGCTATCATATTATTTTTTTTTTACCTAATGCCCTCGCCCTGAACTCTACGTTAAATCTTAATGTTACTTATTAGTACTTTTGGAGGCACAAGCTAGCCGTTTACAGAGTGGCACTGAAGGCAAACGATTGTTTGTTTCAGAATGTAAAATTACGGCTATTAAGTGCTGTATGTTCACGCCTCAGAACAATTAGGACGAGAAACATGTTTCAGAAAATGTAGTTAAATTGCTCTGTCAGTTTATAAATGTTACTGATATTCTGTTTTGACACAGTACGTTGTCACTGAGAGCTCCATCTAAATACAATTGGTAAAACGTGTTATCTGACGCGAAACTCATAATGACCTTAATTCCATGCTAGGCGCGTAGATAGCCAATCTAGGATACACTATAGAAAAATATGCCATGTGTCGAAATATTCTGAATAAAATCGTCTATTGAAAATTTTTGACCAGCTCATCGTTCAGTTTTATTATATTACAACTTCATGTTTCATCTTCAGTACTTCAAGTTTCTATGAAATTAGATATACATATATGTTTTTTTTTAATTTTTGCCTAACCAAAGAAAAATGTATCAGTATGGTGAACAGCGAGAGGAGGAAGAATACACAGTTTATGAAATCCAAACCGTTACCCTTTCCACTAGGCACGACACTCATTACGAACTGGCTGTTATTATGGCAAACTTACGTTTGTGGAACTTACTACAAAGGAAA
Source organism: Schistocerca gregaria (assembly GCF_023897955.1). Classification (NCBI taxonomy): domain Eukaryota; kingdom Metazoa; phylum Arthropoda; class Insecta; order Orthoptera; family Acrididae; genus Schistocerca; species Schistocerca gregaria. The sequence continues at coordinate 729,257,168 of NC_064931.1, forward strand.
ACACAATCTTTTGTCTACTTCTCGCAACTTTTATTTTAGATAACTTAAGTTTCGCATGTACTATGAAACAAAGCCTATAACCGGCCGTGTAAGATAGAACGTTGGGAAAAGTGGGCATATATAAATATAAATATATATATATATATATATATATATATATATATATATATATATATATATATAAACTAAGAATATATATACATAAACTAAGACTCCACAATCAAGTAAGTTAAATTACCCTGAAATGTATTTCAGTTATGTTATTGTAACTGATAGAAATTCGTACTAGTATATACAGACCAAGTAGGGAGTCTAATGCCTAGTTTAGTGTTTCCGTCGGACGTCGATATGAGCTGCGCGACCTGGACTGCATCGATTCCATCTACGTGGCGACTCCTTAGAGCAAGGAAAACCGGCACCGAAGCTGCTAAGGTCGTGTAAGATGTGCATCGACTTTAGTCAGTTTTTCCGTTAGAACTGGGTGCGGGGACACTGACAGAAAACATACAGTTACTTTGTAAGCACAGTAACGATTGTATTATGGACTTTGTTGTGCCTTCAGTTTTCCTTGGTACGGTTTTCTTTGTTCATACGACGGACTTGGTTTCACGTGCTGTTCTTGATTTAGCTCCCGATTTGCACAGTGTTCGCCCAGCTACGAAGACTCTGCCATTACCGGACTTCGTGCTTGGCACAGTATTGCTGCATGAAGCGTATACATTAACTATCGAAAAAATAAAATTGGCACCGTCCCTCTAACCTACCTCATGTATATTGTTCATCCGCAACTTTTTCGAGCCGACGTGAATTTAACTAACTGTATCGACAAATACATAACTCAGATGATAGTCAAATTTATATTTTAAATATTTAGGGTCATTGTCTCTTCTAGGGGCGCAGATCTGCGTTCTCTCGTCAGGTTTTGAGGTTTCTATTAGCCCACGATTAAAACAGATGACACAGTGACCAGAGGAATTGTTCAAGGTCCAAATAGTCATCTGAATGTACATTATGTGATCAAAAGTATCCGGACACCTGGCTGAAAATGACTTACAAGTTCGTTGCACCCTCCATCGCTAATGCATGAATTCAGTAGGGTGTTGACCCACCCTTAGCCTTAATGACAGCTTCCACTCTCGCAGGCATACGTTCAACCAAGTACTGGATGGTTTCTTGGGGAGTGGCAGCCTATTCTTCGCTGAATGATGCACTGAGGAGAAGTATCGTTGTTGGTCGGTGAGGCCTGGCACGATGTCGGCGTTCCAAATCATCCCAAAGATGTTATTGCTCTTCAAATTGGGAAGCAAGAAGATGCATGAAACATCAGTTAGGTCTGTGCTGTGATAGTGCCACGCAGAGCAACAAGGGGTGCAAGCCCCCTCGCCGGCCGCGGTGGTCTCGCGGTTCTAGGCACGCAGTCCGGAACCGTGCGACTGCTACGGTCGCAGGTTCGAATCCTGCCTCGGGCATGGATGTGTGTGATGTCCTTAGGTTAGTTAGGTTTAAGTAGTTCTAAGTTCTAGGGGACTAATGACCACAGCAGTTGAGTCCCATAGTGCTCAGAGCCATTTGAACCATTTTTTGCAAGCCCCCACCATCAAAAACACGACCACGCCATAACACCACCGCCTCCTAATTATACTGTTGGCACTACACAAGCTGGCACATGACCTTCACCGGGCATTCGCCATACCCACACCCTGCCATCGGTTCGCCACATTGTGTACCGTGATTCGTCACTCGGAACAAGTTTTTCCACTGTTCAATCGTCTTATGTTTACGCTCCGGACACCAAGCGAGGCGTCGTTTGGCATTTACCGGCGTGATGTGTGGCTTATGAGCAGCCGCTCGGCCATGAAATCCAATTTTTCTCACCTCCCGCCTTACTTGCTATGGATCCTGATGCAGTTAGGAGTTCCTGTGTGATGATCTGGATAGATGTTTCCCTATTACACATTACGACCCTCTTCAACTGTCGGCGGTCTCTGTCAATCAACAGACGAGGTCGGTCTGTACCCTTTTGTGCTGTACATGTCCTTTCACGTTTCCACTTCACTATCACATCACAAACAGTGGACCTAGGGATGTTCAGGAGTGTGGAAATATCGCGTACAAACGTATGACACAAGTGACACTCAGTCACTTGACCACATACGAAGTCCATGAGCGAGCACCCCATTCAGGTTTCTCACGATGTCTAATGACTACTGAGGTCGCTGATATGGAGTACCTGGCAGTAGTTGGCAGCACAATCCACCTAATATGAAAAAAAATATGTTTTTGGGGGTGTCCGGATACTTTTAATCGCATAGTGTATGTAACAACAAGTCCCTTGGCACCAAAATCAAACTTCGTCACTACCAGACAAGCTTTCTCCCAGAAGTCCTCTACCCAATCGATGCATTATCAGTAACCAATGGTGGCAATAACACTCACATAATGGAACGACAGTTATTGCAGAAAACTATTGAACTCAAGTTCCAGGGTCGTACCTGTATGTGTTTAAGCTCAAAACAACTGTTTTCCCTGGCTGAATAATTTAATTTAATTTCACGGAAAAGAAGTTTGAAACATTAGGAACATAAAGCAGGAATCTTTGACTCACAATTAACCAATAAAACCTTGTACATTATAAGTGGGACCACAGAAACACAAAGATAATGGCGTCAGACACCCAAGAGGGTATCACAGAAGTTGCTGTTGAAGCACTGGCAACTAGACAGACTACAAACAAGTACGGGCAGTAGATCGACGCTGATAAGTGCACCGTAAGAAAGGTGATAAAAATGAGTCTAAAATTAAAAACTCTTGGACGCTAGAAAGACGAGAGTCGCATAGTGAGAGGATGAATATATCTTAGGAAGTTAAGATGAAGAAGAAAACTTACGGCAAATAACATGTCGTCGTGCTCTTTAAAGGCCAAAGGAATTAATTACAATGTGAATTATGTTCCGCGTGTTTACGCAAACAACGAAGTCCTCTTGTAGCACATTTGTGTCGTCATCAGTGGTTCATGTTTTATTCTGGTCTGGAGAGGATGTGAGTAACGGAATAATTACTGGACAAAAAGTATGACTGAAGACGTTGTGTCTGTTGTAATAAAAAAGTGATGGCAGTTATGAACATTGAGCGAAAAATTAGGGCTAAAGCATTTAAATCTATTGAAATCATTAGGTAATGGTAATGATACTTCGCTCAGTAATTATTCTGTGAGGCATGTCATATTTTTGTGGCTGAGTAGAACATGATTCACTAAAATTGAAACGATGGTTGGCATTATTGGCAGGGGAGACCCACAACAAAGGTTCGGCCCCAGGTGCAAATGTTTCTATTGTATGTTACTTCGGCAAGTTGTGCGTTCGATGAAGATGAATGGATGAATGATTAGGACAACATAAACACCCAGTCCCGAGAGAAGGAAGCTTCCGACCGGACTGGGTATTGAAGCTGGGGCCCCACGATCTGGAGGCAGTGACGCTAACCATTACACGACGAGCTGCTGACAGGATGGCACAAATGTGAATAAAGGTACTTGGGCAATAGGAAGGTTTTGCTCTTTGCTTAATCAGGTAGAACCCAATTCCCATTATTGAGTTTGCAAAGCATTCTGACGCTAAAGTAGAAAATCAAATGGCGCTACTACTACTACGAATTATTATTATTATTATTATTATTATTATTATTATTATTATTATTATTATAGCAATGTTACAGAAACCAAAACCTATAGAATTTTCAAAGGTAAACCAGAAATAAAAATCATGAAAGGCTTGTCAATACTTAGTACCGCTTTCTATTTTCATAAAAATTTATTAGATAACACTACAGAATTCAAATCCACTTCAGAAAGACTATCTCTTCTCACAGTTAAAAGCAAAAATAAACTGTATACTTTTGTTAATGGTCATGCTCCAATCAATGATCACAATAAGAAAAATCCCAGTAAAGTAGAAGCTTTCTGGGAAGTAAAGTAGAAGCACTCTGGGAACTTTTAGAAGAAGTAGTATCAAAAATTCCAAAATCAAATGTTGTTATACTAATGGGGGATTTTAGTGTACAAACAGGGAGAGAAATTCGTTTCGAAAAATAGCGGGATATTATCCAGCCCATAAAAGAACAAACAAAAATGGCACGAGACTAATCAGTCTTTGTAGGACATTTCAGTTGAAGGTAATGTCAACCTTCCTCAAAAAATTACCAACAAAGGCAGAAACACGTATATCTCCGAACTCAATGCTAGGTGAGTCCCAGTTAGATCATGTGGCTATTTCTAAATGCAAATTTAAAGAAATCATGAATGTGAAAGTAGCAAGAAACAGGTAATTTGATTCTCATCATTACCTGACTAAAATTAAACTGAAACGTCTGCCTAATAAAAACCAAAACAGACAGGAAAAATTAATTAAACTTGATACAGACAGGCTCAACTTCACCAAAGAGGTAATAAAAATTTTTCAGGAAGAAATTAAAGAAACTAACTCAGGGAAATATCGAAAGAAATCAACAGGGCAGCGAAAAATATATTTGAACAACAAAAATGAAGAAGAAAGTCTGGTAGAATGAAATCTGTGAAGATGCAGTTACAGAAAGAACAGAACAGTGGAAGAAATGGAAATTTTCTGGGAAGCTTGACCACCTTAATGAATTTAGATTACAAAGGAAAGAAACAGAAAGAATAGTAAAGGGTGATAAAAAATCTTTTGAGAAATAACAACTTCGTGACATACAAAACAACTTTGTAAAAAATAACTCTCAGAATTTCTATCAAAAGTCATCTAAAGGGCTACCAAGCTCCAAGTATTTGCTGATAAAAATGGTAAAGTAGGCCTAAGCAACAGCCAGAATTGTGAAATACTAAGAATGTACTTTGAAGAATTACTGAACTATGAAGAACTAAACTGTAATATAGAATTTCCTGATCTCTACAAAAATACAGAAGCAGATCCACCACCTACAGCTGAAGAAATTAAAAAAGCAATAAGTACCCAGAAAAAGAACAAAGCTAGTGGAGAACACTCTATTACATCTGACCTTATTAAATGGTCTCAATCCAAAATTATAACTAACCTTCAGCTCATTTTTGAAGAAATATGGGAAACTGAAAAGATACCAGAAGACAGAAAAGTGGCTCTCACCCATCCCTTGCTCAAGAAAGGTGATAAGCAAAATGTCAATAACTACAGAGGTATATCTTTGTTTGCCAGTGGGTTATAAAATATTTTCATCAATACTACTAAACAAGGTAGAAGCAACACCTGATAGAGATTTGGGAGAATATCAGAGTGGATTTAGAAAAGACAGATATTGCTCAGAACAGATTTTTCAACCTAAAGTCCATAATTCGTCACAGACTTACAAACATCAAAGATATACTTGTAACATTTATAGATTTTAAAAAGGCATTTGACTCGGTTGATAGGGAAACACTAGATACAGCGATCAGAGAATTTGGCACAAAATTTAAATTAGCAAACCTTATCCGTGAAACGCTCACAGAGACGAAATCAAAAGTAAAGTTTTGGGGTGAAATATCGAAGGCATTCAACATAAAAACAAGTGTAAGTCAAGGTGATGGCCTGTGTCCATTCCTCTTTAACTGCATACTAGACAAAATAGTAAGAGAACTGGAAACAAAAACTAAAAGAACAGAAGTTATCACGAATCAGAAAGGGAACTAAAATCAAAGGTATTGAAATTCGCTGTTTAGCATTCGCGGATGATTTTTCCATTCTTTCTGGAAACCTAACAAATGCTGGAATACAAATCAATCTCTTAGAAGAAATAGTCAACAAAGCAGGTTTAAGGATACCTGTGGGAAAAAAACAAACTTTATGACAAATATAAAAAATGCTCCGCAATCCCTAGAAACAGATATTCGCCAGATAAAGAGGGTAAATTAATTTAAATATTTGGGGGAAATTATCCAAGAAAATGGCTTAGAAAAATTTGCTGTAGAAGAAAGAGTACATGCAGAGAGCTTATGGAGTTACTAGGAATGACTACAACAAAAGGCGTTTGTCTAAAAATTTGAAGATACAGCACTACAACTCAGTAGTAAAAGCAGAATGACTTTATGCAAGTGGATGTTTAGTACTGAACTACAAATTGCACAAACTTGAAGTCCTAGAAAGAAAAATCATTCGAAAAATACTTGGGCCGCCAAAAAATACAGAGGTATGGAAATTAAGAAGCAATGAAGAAATTTATCACAACATAGAAAACATAAATGAAAGAGGCGACTGCTACTTTTTGGACACTTATACAGAATGAACAGCAACATATTAACCAAACAGATTTTTAAATATCGTTAGAATAAGAAGTTAGCAATAGGATGGATTCAAAGAGTCAGGAAAGATTTGGAAAGAAACAACATAAGTGAAAATGATGCAAGAGAAAGAAAGATTTTCAAGAGGAAAGTGTTAAAAATGGAAGGATTCCAAGGCTGGATTGAGAAGAAGACAGGGTCAAAATACTCCGAGGAGAGAAAAAGGATACATAGTGAAGAGATGAAAGAATACTGGAGGAAAAAGAAAGAACAACAAAGAAGGAAGCTTTGAAATTGTTGCGTAGTCCTTAGATGACCCAATCGAAGAAAGAAAGAAGAAGAAGAAGAAGAATAACAATAAAGGAACAAACATATTGCACAAAATTTGTCACTTCCGAACAAAACACATGTTGACAGAGACATTGGCAGAAAATTGAACATGGCTGAAACAGTTCTGCCAACGTGAAAGGAAAACCTCAACATGAACACACTAGCCTCACATGTGGCGCACAGTGTGTCTTTCTCTTTAACTGCTGCAAACCACTCACCTTCGGCAGAGACAGCATTTTTAAACATTGGGTCATGACGTCGTTGTTCGAGACTCAATCGGCTATATGTCATAATGATAACATGTCTCGTCAGATAATACACTGAAGCGCCAAAGAAACTGGTATACGTATTCGTATTCAAATATATAAACAGACAGAATACGGGGCTGCGGTTGGCAACGCCTGTATAAGACAACAAGTGTCTGGCTCAGTTGTTAGATCGATTTCTGCTGCTACAATGGTAAGTTGTCAAGATTTAAGTGAGTTTGAACATGGATTTATAGTCTGGTGCACTAGTAATGCGACACAACATCTCCGAGGTAGCAACGGAGTGGGGATTTTGCCGTACGACCATTTCACGAGTGTACCGTGAATATTAGGAACCCGGTAAAACATCAACTCTCCGACATCGTTACGGGCGGAAAAAGATCCTGCAAGGACGGAACCAACGATGACTGAAGAGCATTCTTCAAAGTGATAGGAGTGCTACCCTCCCTCAAATTTCTGCAGATTTCAATGCAGGGCCATCAGCAAGTGTCAGCGGACGAACCATTCAACGAAACATAATCGATATGGGCTTCTGGAGCCGAAGGCCAACTCGTGTACCCTTGATGACTGCGTGACACAAAGCTTTACGCCTCACCTGGGCCGGTCAACACCGACATTGGACTGTTGATGACTAGAAAAACATGATTCCTTGTCGGACGAGTCTTATTTCAAATTGTATCGAGCGGATGGACGTGTACGAGTATGGAGACAACCTGATGAATCAATGGTTCCTACACGTCAGCAGGGGATTGTTCAAGCTGGTGAAGGCTCTGTAGTGGTGAGGGGGACGTACAGTTGGAGTGATATGGAACCCCTGATATGCCTAGGTACGACTCTGATGGGTGAAACGTACGTAAGCATCCTATGAGATCACCTGCAGCCATTCATGTCCATTGTGCACTCCGACGGACTTGGGTAATTCCAGCAGGACAATGCGACACCCCACACGTCCAGAGTTGCTACAGAGTGGCACCAGGAATACTCTTCTGACTTTAAACACTTCCGCTGGCCACCAGACTCCCCAGACTTGAACATTATTGAGCATATCTGGATGCCTTGCAACGTGCTGTTCAGAAGAGATCTCCACCCTTTCGTACTCTTACGGATTCATGGACAGCCCTTCAGTATTCATGGTGTCAGCTCCCTCCAGCACTAATTCGGACATTAGTCGGGTCCATTCCACATAGTACTGCGGCACTTCTGCGTGCTCGCGGGGTCCCTACACAATATTAGGCAGGTGTACCAGTTTCTTTGGTTCTTCAGTGTATATTATTAGTTTAGGGTGAAGGGCAATTATGTTGTTGAGGGATACATAACATAGAAGGGAGAGGCTCTCTGAATGCTGGTTCTTTATGCCTGTGAAGTATGTTTGTAAGACACTGACTGAACCGGGTTGAAATGCAGATGGTAGTGGCTGAAACATAAAAACTAAATTTATCAGACTGATAACTGAATGTAACGTCATTGTCATGCACAACACGTTTGTTGTTTGCTCTGTGGAACATGAGTCAAGAATGTGAATTTGTCAGGCAACGTGTATGAAAAGTAATACATGCTTTTGTATAGATGATTTAATTAATTAATACTAATTAATATATGATCTAATTCGACAAACTTCATGTCTGAATGAAGGTTTATTGACATTCTGCTTCGACGGAAATAGTTCAATTTCGTAATAGGTTGTTTCTAAAAAGCTTCTAGAACAAAGTGACGCAACAGTTTCACATCGGAACTGGTGGGTTAGTTCACGGAAGTTATCCCGCATAATACCTATTATCTCAGTGAAAATTAAATGTGGCGTTGACTACTGATAAATGTTACTAACTGTAGATGTAATTTCTGAAAAGCAAACCAAAAATAAAAATATGAATCATTTTAAGCAATCTTATGTTGTAGTGGGACTGTGTGTTATGTGTTACTAAAATCAGCTATTAACAACTGAAAATTTGTTTTAGGGAACGAAAGATCCTTTAGTCAGGAACAATCCAACAGCTATCAATAGAGTATTTACTATTGGTCTTTAAATATTGAGGGCTGTGGATTCATGAGAATTATATCACAACCCTGGACCTAAGGCCAGTAAGGCAGTAATAGGAGAAAAAGTGATTTAAGAAAACAATGAAAACCTTACATTCCTTAAATTTTCCTTTATCTGTGGGGACCCACCCATAGATGGCAAGAAGCTGGCAGACCTACTCACTAAATTTATTTTTACACGTACTCATGCTAATGTAGTCGACAGTGTAGAAGAAAGAGAGTGTATGAAGTACTGTATAGACGGGTAGAGAAATCCGGTAAGCAATGTAGTTTATGTGGAACAAGAAGTTTTCCTCACAGTTTTACACACAGGCAGAAACATGTAGAGTTATAATTCAGAAAGATTTTCTGGAAATTCCAACAGGTAATGTAAGGGTCAAGAGTTCTTAGCGGGGCTTCCTCAGCTATTGTCAAGTGGCCAGAGACTGCCGAGTGGTTGGTTACAAACCTGTGCTGAAGGTGATGGCTGCATCTCTTTTCTCAAGGTATTCCATGTATGTTAGGCAGCATGAACCCTCTGTTATGAAGACGAGTCTCAGAAGGTGCTCAATAATCGACGGAAAGAGAACGAAGATTCGAATAATAGATGCGTAATTCATCACGAGACTGATTAGTCAGAGTGGTAGTATCACATCACACTACGGCGACTACTTTGGAAGAGGAGATCATAAAATGCTAGTAATTCATCTTCAGGGAGAAGTCAAGTAATATATTATCTGCTGCATATATTCTCAAATGTAACAGATCAGAAAATTATAAAAGTTCGGATACGTGATGACATTCGTTCACTTGGTCACCATCCATTGATTGAGGAGTACATGTATATAAACAGATGTAGAGCCCTGAAGACTGATTTCACGCAGCATCTCATGACCCATGTTAACTCACAGACAGTAAATTAAAAGACAGAGCTGCTTGGATAATTTCACAGTTTTTCTTACAGACTGTTCCTTCAATACAGTTGGACACTGTGGGTACTTGCTCATTCTTATGGATCTTTTTCGTATGACGCTCCATTCTATGTGTCATTTGCAATGGAGCTCATGCTCGGATGGGAAGATTAAATGGAGTGGAGGTAGCGCTGCGCTGAGCATTCTGGACTCTCATTTGAGAGGAGCGGTTATCAATTTCGCCATGTAGATTTAGATTTTATTCCATAAAACGATTAATACGAATTCCTGGATAGCCATGGCCGATTTCTAGAGTCATCCTTCTAGTATCCGAGTTAGGCTCCGTTTCTAATGATCTCACCATCTACGGGATATTTAATGTTAATTTTCCTTCCGTTCAGATTGGACAAGTATGGGGAAACAAAGCAGCAGCTGCCTTATTAAAGAACCATCCGGCATTCGTCTGAAGTAATTTACTGGAATCATGAAAAACCTAAATCTGAATGTATGAATGAGAACTGGAACCTCGGCAGTTCCGAATGATGTTAAAATGTGTTAGTCACTGCATCAGCGAGTTATGTGTTGAAAAGATCGCGGCAGTACTCCAGGTGATAGGTAGAAAAATTTGCTTAGTCCCCGTAAATGAAGACATTCGTGAAAATACTGCGATGTTATATGGATGTAGAACTTTTGCAGTAGTGAAGAGGTAAGTATGTCCACCTGACTTTAATAAAAGAAAAGAATTAATGAAAAGTTTTAAGGATGAAAGGATCTAAAGACAGACTGACTGGGAAAAGAAGTAGGAAGGAAGATTAGAATTTAACAGTAAGACCAGTACCAGTTTCAAAGCGATTTATAAAAGATTGCTGTTTGGTGTGGCAAGTGGCAGTTGACGCTAAATAACGAAAAGTGCGAGGTGATCCATATGAGTTCCAAAAGAAATCCGTTGGAATTCGATTACTCGATAAATAGTACAATTCTCAAGGCTGTCAATTCAACTAAGTACCTGGGTGTAAATATTACGAACAACTTCAGTTGGAAAGACCACATAGATAATATTGTGGGGAAGGCGAGCCAAAGGTTGCGTTTCATTGACAGGACACTTAGAAGATACAAGACCACTAAAGAGACAGCTTACACTACACTCGTTCGTCCTCTCTTAGAATATTGCTGCGCGGTGTGGGATCCTTACCAGGTGGGAATGACGGAGGACATCGAAAGGGTGCAAAAAAGGGCAGTTCGTTTTATATTATCACTTAATAGGGGAGAGAGTGTGGCAGATATGATACGCGAGTTGGGATGGAGGTCATTAAAGCAAAGAAGTTTTTCGTCGCGGTGAGATCTATTTGCGAAATTTCAGTCACCAACTTTCTCTTCCGAATGCGAAAACATTTTGCTGAGCCCAACCTACATAGGTAGGAATGACCATCAAAATAAAATAAGAGAAATCAGAGATCGAACAGAAAGGTTTAGGTGTTCGTTTTTCCCGCTCGCTGATCGGAGTGGAATGGTAGGGAGATAGTATGATTGTGCTTCGATGAACCCTCTGCCAAGCACTTAAATGTGAATTGCAGAGAAATCATGCAGATGTACATGAAACAACCTACATACAAAATGGATGTTCAGCATTTTACTGGTGAGCCGCCGTTTGCACAGCGCGTTACTTCTTATCATACCTCAAAAGTAACATCATTAACAGTGACCATAACCAATGATTTACTGCGAATGTTGGAGTGGAAATTATCTTCTGGTATTTGATTAACCAATATGGTTTGAATTATCTCTTTGGTGTCAACATATGATTTTATATGGGACGGATACCTCTCGTGTTATAAATGAATGGACCACAAATCGGCCCGCATCACGTGGTCGTGCGGTAGCGTTCTCGCTTCCCGCGCCCGGGTTCCCGGGTTCGATTCCCGGCTGGGTCAGGCATTTTCTCTGCCTCGTGATGGCTGGGTGTTGTGTGTTGTCCTTAGGTTAGTTAGGTTTAAGTAGTTATAAGTTCTAGGGGACTCATGACCATAGATGTTAAGTCCCATAGTGCTCAGAGCCATTTGAACCATTTGAACAACAAATCGAAGGATGACACCATAATGGAAAAAGATACTTGTGGTGTCACCGCCAGACACTACACTTGCTAGGTGGCAGCCTTTAAATCGGCCGCGGTCCGGTAGTATACGTCGGACCCTCGTGTCGCCACTATCAGTGATTGCAGACCGAGCGCCGCCACACGGCAGGTCTATAGAGACTTCCTAGCACTCGCCCCAGTTGTAGAACCGACTTTGCTAGCGATGGTTCACTGACTTTTACGCTCTCATTTGCGGAGACGATAGTTAGCATAACCTTCAGCTACGTTATTTGCTACGACCTAGCAAGACGCCATTATCAGTTACTATTTATACTGTGAATCATGTAATGCCAAGAGCGACGTTCATCATTAATGGATTAAAGTTAAGTATTCCACCAGGTACGTCCGTTTTTCTCAATTCTAATTCCCTTGTCATGTTCCAGACCTCACGCCAGCCTGCGAGAGCTAAAACGCGTGCATTTCGGCCTCCTTTAATAACACGGTGTTGGCTCTCCTGCCAACCACAACATGGGCGACGAGAGTAAAAGTGTTCTTATCGTTATTGCCCTGATTTACTTGTGTAATGGCTTCGCCACAATCTCCAGATATACTGTTCGAATTTTATCGCTTACAGAATCAGTAGACGCAGGCCTTACTGGATTCCCTTGGACAGCTCGTCCAGGGTCAACGTGCGATGCAAAACGATGCGGCAGCAGCCGCTTCACCGCTAACGCAGCCACAACACGCTGTTGCACCAACTTTTCGACCTTTTGATGCTGCACTGGAAAGCTGGAAGGAGTGTTCACGCCAATTTGGATTCCATCTCGCAACCTACAGAATTCAAGATAACGAGCGGCAGCCTTTTTTGTTATTGTCGGTCGGCGTGACCACGTACCATGTGATAGTCAAATTATTTCCCCGGCGTGACGAAGCAACTCTGTCCTACGAAGAAATTTTGTCTGCATTAGATCCATATTTCAAAGAATCAGTCAATGTAGTTGCGAAAAGGTATACTTTCTTTCGTACAAAACGTACGGCAGGTCAGACTAATCGGGAGTGGGTTGCAACCTTGCAAGGCCTTACTAGGGATTGTGCGTTTGAGTGTCAATGTGGACTCCCTTATTCAGATACTATGGTACGTGATGCAATTGCACAGAACGTTTCTGATTTTCGTATAAGGGAACAGATTTTGAAACTAGTAAATCCCTCCCTTCAAGAAGTGATGGACATATTGGATCGGCAGGACACACTTGACTTTGCTCAGGAATCATTTGAAACTTCGCCAGCAGTATGTCAGGTTAACCGGCCCGCCGGGCGAGCTGCACGGAGCAATAAACAGTCCTCGCGCCCGGCCGCGCCGCTGCCGCCAGGCTCTCAGCCACGTGTGCCGCGCAGGCATGCAAATGCAGTGATCAAATCATGCCCGCGGTGTGCTGCTAAACATTCGCGTGAGAATTGCCCGTTACGCCAAGCTATTTGCTTTTATTGTCATAAAAAAGGACATGTTCAGAGTGTTTGCCAGAAAAAGCTCAGATCGGAATCTCAAAACCGTTCCAGGCCCTTTGCTTCGCGCCGGAATCGGAATCGAACCAAGGATACTCTGGCTCGCGTAACTTCGCCCATGGAAATTCATGTAGTTCATTCCACTCCGCCCAGTGCCACTCTCTCTAACAGTGACTGTGTTCGTCCCAAAAATAGTGTGCGTCGACATCGCCGGAACTCCCGTCAAGTCGCAAGTGATTATGTACCAGTGTTAGTTCACGTTGCACGAGACAGTCGCTGTTGTAGTCAGCAGGACAATAAACTTTTTGTAGACTTGGACATTAACGGCAAAGTGATACCATTCCAGCTCGATACCGGAGCTGCAGTTGCACTGATCAACTGCTGGGCACACCTCCGTTGCGTGCCGTAAATATTAGGTTAACCAGCTATTCCGGTCAAGATATCCCTGTGTTAGGACAGTACAGCCTTCTTGCAACACACAAAGGACAATCAAAACTTGTGTCATTTTACGTCCTTAATTCTTCTTCTGCAGTGAAATTGTTTGGTTTCGATTTATTTCAGTTATTTAACTTGTGTATAGTAAATCAGGTCCTCTCAGTGAACCAAACTGTGCCTTCAGACAGTGTTTCTCGTCTATGTGAAAAATTGCAGACATTTTTGCATCAGGCCTTGGTTTCGCTAAGAACTATAAAGCACATTTGGAACTGAAAGTAAACGCGCAACCGGAATTTTTCAGAGCGCGCAATGTTCCCCACGCACTGCGCGATGAGGTCGCAAAAACATTACACGATTTAGAATCACAAGGTGTAATTGAACGTTTGCAGGCTTCTCTCTGGGCATCACCCTTAGTCATTTTGCCAAAACCTTCCGGAAAATTGAGACTTTGTGTGGACTTCAAGGCAACAGTGAATCCACAACTAGTGATTGCAACTTTTCCTTTACCCCGCCCGGAAGATCTTTTTGACAAACTGTGCCCGGGTAAATATTTTTCGAAGTTGGACCTAGCAGACGCCTACTTGCAAATACCGGTGGACGAATAATCCCAGCGCGTTTTGGTGGTTAACACGCATCTTGGTTTGTATCTATTCAAACGACTGCCATTCGGGTGTGCATCCGCCCCTGCATTGTTTCAGCAATATCTACAAACTGTTTGTGCGTCGGTCCCTACTGCAGCAAATTATCTGGACGATATTGTGATCTCCGGAAAGACGGAAGAAGAACATTTGGCCAATCTCAGAACGTTATTTCAGGTCTTGCGACAAAATGGTCTTCGCTTGCGGAAGGACAAATGTGTGTTTTTTGCTCGGGACTTGCCATACTTGGGACATGTAGTCAATGCCCAAGGAATACATCCCAGTCCAATGCACCTCCGTGCCATACAAGACTTGCCGTCGCCGCAGAACTTGAAGCAGCTACAGAGTGTGCTGGGAAACATCAACTATTATCATAAATAAATTCGCAGGCCGCTTCAATTTTCAGCTCCGCTTCATCGCTTACGCCGTAAGGGTGTTCCGTTCGTCTGGACGACGGAATGCAAACGCGCCTTTCGCCAGTTGAAATCGGCGTTGCTTTCCAATACTTGCCTTACGCCATTCGATCCCCAGAAGCCCCTTTTGTTGATGGTGGATCCATCGGATTTCGGGATCGGTGCTGTGCTTGCGCACAAAGATGGATCTCACGATCGTCCTATTGCCTTTGCGTCCAAATTGCTCTCGTCTGCGCAGAGAAATTATTCACAAATAGAGAAAGAAGCATTGGCTCTCGTATTTGGTGTTACAAAGTTTCATGATTTCTTGTATGGTCGTCATTTTACCATCATCACAGACCCCAAACCTTTGACATCCCTTTTTCATCCGACCAAGCCTGTACCTCCACGTACAGCGCAGAAATTCATTCACTGGTCTATTTTCCTCTCGCAGTACCGCTACGATATCTTGTATCGGTCCACTGCTAAGCACGGAAACGCCGATGCGTTGTCCCGCTTGCGTGTTGCTGAGGATAGGGCATTCGATTTCTCCGCACTTGCTTGCATGTTCATTGATGCGGAAACCGATGACGTGGTCGAATCGTTTCTGATTGATTTTCGTCGTGTTGCTACAGCCACAGCTGCCGAATCTGTCCCTGCTCCCGTTCTGCGTTTTGTTGCTACGCAATGGCCCTTGTCAAAGTCACGGATCGGGGACCCATTGGTTCGCCGATTTTTTGCTCACAAGGAGAGACTTTTTGTACGACGTGGTGTTTTGCTGTTGCGTTCTGATAATGATCAGTCCAGGGTCGTGGTACCACGTTCGTTACAGTCCTCTGTCTTACAGCTTCTCCACCAAGGACATTGGGGTATAGTGAGAACGAAACAACTTGCTCGTCAGCACTGTACTTCGTTCGGAATCGATGCCGCGATTACGAATATGTGCTCTTCTTGCGTGGTGGGTGCCGAACAACAATCAGCACCACCGCGGAAATTCTTTGCATGGCCAAAAGCCACTTCCCCTTGGCAACGCTTACACATCGGTTTTGCTGGTCCATTCTGGAATGCTCGATGGTTGGTTGTGGTAGATCCATTCAGTAATTTTCCTTTTGTTGTCCGGATGTCTTCCACGACGTCGTCTGCCACCATCCAAGCGTTATCTGCTATCTTTTGCATTGCAGGTCTTCCACAGACTATTGTTTCCGTCAATGGCCCACAATTCATGTCCGCAGAATTTCAGTCATTCTGCAAGGCCAATTGTATTCAACATCTGACGTCCGCGCCGTTTTCGCCACACTCAAACGGTGCCGCTGAACGATTGGTCAGGGCTTTCAAGTCACAAATGTTGAAGTTGAAAGAGTCGCATTCTCGGGAGGACGCGTTATTGCTCTTTTTGTCCTCTTATCGCCCTCGGCCCCGAGATGGTCGCTCGCCGGCTGAGTTGCTCCACGGTCGTCATCATCGAACCTTGATGTCTTTGTTACATCCGCTGCATCAGGTTCCTGTGCAGCGGCAGACACCTGCTTTTGCTCCAGGCGACGTTGTCTACTATCGCCACTACCGAGGTTCACGGCGTTGGCTCGAAGGGCGCATTCTTCGCTGCCTCGGACGCGCTATGTTTCTGGTTTTGGGGGCCTCTGGTGAGGTGCGTCGGCATCTCAATCAGCTGCGCCTCTGTCGTCGCACGGGGTCTGCCGCTCGCCGTCTGCTTTCAGCGACGGTGCCGTCCGGTCAGCGCCCCGGGGACCCATCTACTGGCTCGACTCAGCCCCGGGTGTTACCGACGCTGCCTTCCATTTTGCCCCATGGCGACGCGCCGCCGCCACCGCCACCGCCGCCGCCGCCTGTTCTCCCGCCGGCGACGCCCGCAGTGGATGCGCCGCTGCAGCCGCCGGGCGCCTCCCTGGGTCACGCGCCGCCGATCGCTTCCCGTGACCAGTTGTCCTCCAACATGGAACTCTTGCCCGCTCCGGGCCATATGTCGTCTTCGCCCGTCGGGTGCTCCGGCCCGATGGAGGTCGACCCTTCGGCCCCTCCTGTCTCTCTACGGGCGCATACGCCGCATGTTGGCGTGCACCCTGGAGCAGGTTTTCAGGTCTTTCCTAGCTCCTCGCGGTCCGAATGGCAGGGTGTGGGTGGCACAGCCTCGCCTGTTTTTAGGCTCCCCACCTCGTCGCATACGTCAACATGGGGTCCTCCCCACGGCGGGCGGAAGCCTTATGCCACCACCGTACGCCGATTTACGGGGGGGGGGGGGGGGGGGGGGGGGGGGGGAATGTGGTGTCTGTGGTGTCTCCGCCAGACACCACACTTGCTAGGTGGTAGCCTTTAAATCGGCCGCGGTCCGGTAGTATACGTCGGACCCGCGTGTCGCCACTATCAGTGATTGCAAACCAAGCGCCGCCACACGGCAGGTCTATAGAGACTTCCTAGCTCTGGCCCCAGTTGTACAACCGACTTTTCTAGCGATGGTTCACTGACTTCTACGCTCTCATTTGCCGAGACGATAGTTAGCATAGCCTTCAGCTACGTTATTTGCTACGACCTAGCAAGGCACCAGTATCAGTTACTATTGATATTGTGAATCATGTAATGTCAAGAGGGATGTTCATCATTAATGGATTAAAGTTAAGCATTCCACCAGCTACGTCCGTTTTTCTCAATTCTAATTCCCTTGTCATGTTCCAGACCTCACGCCAGCCTGCGTGAGCTAAAACGCGTGCATTTCGGCCTCCTTTAATAACACGGTGTTGGCTCTCCTGCCAACCACAACAATACTAGTTTTGACAGAATGGCAAATGACTTGATCGGATGTAACCGTTTTAGTTTATGTCACTGTCGGTCCATTATGGCCTGGGGGACATCTTGATTCGAAAGCCTTTACCAACAGCCGTATGTTTTGGTTTATTTTATTTTATATCTTAAATGCTACCAGTTTTGGCAACTCAATATGGCCATCTTCAGGCCACATACGCTGCTACCGTATTAACA
Source organism: Schistocerca gregaria (assembly GCF_023897955.1). Classification (NCBI taxonomy): domain Eukaryota; kingdom Metazoa; phylum Arthropoda; class Insecta; order Orthoptera; family Acrididae; genus Schistocerca; species Schistocerca gregaria. The sequence goes on from NC_064931.1 coordinate 729,274,986, forward strand.
ATCTTATCGAATGCTGCCATAAGATCGTAAATTCGATGCAACAGATTCCTGTGAACGGCTGACACTGACAAGGTTTTAGATTTTGGATTTCTTAAAGTTTTCGGAATTTCAGTCATTCTGCCGTCCCAGCTGCGCTAGGCAGATGTTAATTGTAAACAAGAATGGTTAATACAGTACTACGCAAGCACTTACAGAGACGAACTAAGGTACCATTAGTGTGGTACAGTACTCAATATAGGAAGACTACTATTGACGACGAAGTCATTAGCGGCCCGGAATTTCAAACGCGGTCCTCCAGATTCAGCGTCCAGTGTATAAAATATCGGAAGAGACTCAGTGGCTGAGGCAACAGATTATAAAACTCCTAAACGGACTCAACTCCTCGGGGCTGCGATTTAAGCTCCAGTGGAAACACAGCTAAATAATTTCCTGCAGGTGAATACCAAAGGGCTAAAAAATTCGAACGAGCGGTGTTAATATCAAGACTATACAGGAGGAGTGCCCATTCGTTAAAGCACTGGACTCGCACGCTGGAGCAAATGGTCGGTTCAAATGGTTCTGAGCACTATGGGACTTAATTTCTAAGGTCATCAGTCCCCTAGAACTTATAACTACTTAAACATAACTAACCTAAGGACATCACACACATCCATGCCAGAGGCAGGATTCGAACCTGCGACCGTAGCGGTCGTGCGGTACCAAGCTGTAGCGCCTAGAACCGCTCGGCCACTCCGGCCGGCCGGAGCAACTGGATTCGAGCTATAATTTATAGGGTGAGTTATTGAACTATATGAAATAAAATCGTTATAATTTCTGAACGGTTTGCGTCAGGACCGTCAAACTGCACTGTTGGCCGCGGCACATGATGGAAATTATTTCACATCAGTCTATTTGGTTTAACGACGAAGCCCACTTTCAGTTGGATGGGTTCGTCAATAAGGAAAATTGGCGCGTTTTGCGGACTAAGAATCCGCATTGTGCAATCGAGAAGTCTCTTCACCCTCAACGGATGAATGTGTGATCTGAAATGTCTAGTCACGGAATAATCGGTTCGATATTCTTTGGTGGCACAGTGACTACCGAACGGTACGTGAACATTTTGGAAGAGTGCTTCATCCCCATTATCCAAGTTGATACTGATTTCGACCAGATGTGGTTCATGCAAGACGGAGCACGACTCCATCGAAGAAGGAGAGTGTTTCATGTCCTGGAGGAGCACTCTGGCTCTGGGGTACCCAGCGGCCACTGGCATGGACATCGATTGGCCGCCATATTCTCCGGATCTGAAGACATGCGACTCCTTTTTGTGGGGCTTTATTAAAGACCAGCTGCACAGCAATTACCCCAAAACCATTGCTGAGTTGAAAAAAGCCATTCAGGAATTCATCGACAGCTTCGATGTTCCGACACTTCAGCGGGTCATGCAGCATTTCGCTATTCGTCTGCGCCACATAGCCGCCACTGATGGCAGGCATATCGAACATCTCATAACCTAAATCCGAATATCTGCAGTGACGTTTATGTGTCGAATAAAGTGTGTAGACGCCGTAGTTTGTAACTACATATAGTTCAATAACTGTTACTCTGTAGTTTTTTTCATATACACTCCTGGAAATGGAAAAAAGAACACATTGACACCGATGTGTCAGACCCACCATACTTGCTCCGGACACTGGGAGAGGGCTGTACAAGCAATGATCACACGCACGGCACACCGGACACACCAGGAACCGCGGTGTTGGCCGTCGAATGGCGCTAGCTGCGCAGCATTTGTGCACCGCCGCCGTCAATGTCAGCCAGTTTACCGTGGCATACGGAGCTCCATCGCAGTCTTTAACACTGGTAGCATGCCGCGACAGCGTGGACGTGAACCGTATGTGCAGTTGATGGACTTTGAGCGAGGGCGTATAGTGGGCATGCGGGAGGCCGGGTGGACGTACCGCCGAATTGCTCAACACGTGGGGCGTGAGGTCTCCACAGTACATCGATGTTGTCGCCAGTGGTCGGCGGAAGGTGCACGTGCCCGTCGACCTGGGACCGGACCGCAGCGACGCACGGATGGAGACGTGTCGTCTTCAGCGATGAGAGTCGCTTCTGCCTTGGTGCCAATGATGGTCGTATGCGTGTTTGGCGCCGTGCAGGTGAGCGCCACAATCAGGACTGCATACGACCGAGGCACACAGGGCCAACACCCGGCATCATGGTGTGGGGAGCGATCTCCTACACTGGCCGTATACCTCTGGTGATCGTCGAGGGGACACTGAATAGTGCACGGTACATCCAAACTGTTATCGAACCCATCGTTCTACCATTCCTAGACCGGCAAGGGAACATGCTGTTCCAACAGGACAATGCACGTCCGCATGTATCCCGTGCCACCCAACGTGCTCTAGAAGGTGTAAGTCAACTACCCTGGCCAGCAAGATCTCCGGATCTGTCCCCCATTGAGCATGTTTGGGACTGGATGAAGCGTCGTCTCACGCGGTCTGCACGTCCAGCACGAACGCTGGTCCAACTGAGGCGCCAGGTGGAAATGGCATGGCAAGCCGTTCCACAGGACTACATCCAGCATCTCTACGATCGTCTCCATGGGAGAATAGCAGCCTGCATTGCTGCGAAAGGTGGATATACACTGTACTAGTGCCGACATTGTGCATGCTCTGTTGCCTGTGTCTATGTGCCTGTGGTTCTGTCAGTGTGATCATGTGATGTATCTGACCTCAGGAATGTGTCAATAAAGTTTCCCCTTCCTGAGACAATGAATTCACGGTGTTCTTATTTCAATTTCCAGGAGTGTAGTTTCATTGGGATGACTGCAATGGGGAAGAGAACTAGGTACTCAATGTGCCCTTAAAATAAACTGTTTTCGTGAAAAACCCAGAAATTAAAGAAAGACATGTCTAGCCTGCCGTAAATGGATTATCAAATCACGATTCACAACTACTCACATTATGTATCTGCGCTGCATGTACAACAAAAACAGTTAAAGCAACAGTGAGGCTGATTAACGATGATATAATGAAATTTTTTGAGAAGGCTTAAAAATGATGATTCATGTGGGAAAAACGGAAAGAACTTCAATATAAAATTCTGGGAATAAGTTTTACGTGGTTTTCTTGGCAGTAGTGTTCTGTAGGTGGTATGAAATAGCCATCTCTGACTTTTGGCTGTCCGACAGATGGATCATCCTAAACAGTGTCAGATGCCCTAACCCCATGGGATACGAAGAAGGGGTTTTGGGTTTAAAGAGCACATGACGTATAAACTTCACTGTCAGTACTCTTTACTCCTCCAACTCTTTTCTTGTGGCCGAGTTGGCTATTTCCTTTATCGTCAGGATACCTCGGTTTGAAGCTACATCGCGCTATCGCACTGGCGTTCACTGACTGCCTTGGTTTGCTGAGGCAAGAATATGAGTAGGTGTGTGTGTGTGTGTGTGTGTGTGTGTGTGTGTGTGTGTGTGTTTGTTTGTTTGTCACAAAGCTCGCTGAAATTGGTCTGCCGTACCGCACCGAATGTATACTTATCATATTTTATGAAATTATTTCTGTACAATAACTATAGTTGTGTACTGCCATCTTACTTTCATTGTCAAAGAATTTCTCGTTTCGTAGCTCTCAGTCATGCCCAAAGTTTGATGTTACATCTGAGGAGCTGACGATTCGAGACCATGTGACTACCCTAGAATTTATCTGTTCACTTGAATACTTTTCGAAAAAAAGTAACGGTAATATTAATACAACGTAATTCACAATAATTAACGCGAATGAAGGAATGTTACTTCTCCGCACCCAGTAGATACCAGCTGTGTGACATAAATGCTTATAGTAAGGCGTTAGTAAGGACAATTGTATCTATGATCACTCTCGACGACAGAAAATAATTCTATCATCAATTCATTAATTGCAAATAATCATTTCTCGTGAAGGTCTCAATTGTTTTGAGTTCATTTCACCAGTAGCTTAACGACCTGACAACCACGGGAGTACGATAGCTGTGAGAAGTAACATTAACACAAATAAACTGCAACATACTATGTAACAGAAGAGAGTATATGCTTACTTACGATAAACACACTTATTGGACATTACAGTTGTTATCCGACTGTCACTAGAACACAGTCTTTCTCCCGTAAAGAAAATACCCGGTATCTCTGATGAAATTTTCTTGAGTTATGGGACGGATACCAGTAAATAACGTTTAAACAATTTCTTTACATTACATCTTCAGAAGTCGCCTGAAACGTTTAAAATCCTTGCTTCGAGACGACGCTGTTATTCGGTTGATAAGACTTTAAAATTTTGTCAATGAACTTCCGCGAGGAAGTCTGCATGAGTTTCTGTAATATGTGAGCACCGAAAATGAGATGCGAAAATTATTAGAAGGCCATTTTCTTTAGTGTAACTACAGTAGTGTGTAAATTAATTGCGACAACCTCATATTTGAAAGGAATTGTTGGTTATCTATAACCAATTTTATCTATTTATTTATTCGACTCTTGTCGGACTATTGTTGCCTTGACCACTAACAACAATTGTAGGCCTAGATCCTCTCCAGTTCAGGTGAGTGCGTGTATGTGTAGCAACAGCGAGTGTTATTTCTGTGCTATCGACAGGAAAACAATGTGTCTGTGTTGAAATGGATGTTCCATCTAGGAAGGGGGAAAAATAGTTTCTCTTCATGAACACAGATATATGACAATAAGAGTTGCCTCTGTTGTCGGTGTGAGAAAATCTGGTGTTTTAGGACTTATGAGGGCATTTAACGATAATGTCTCACTGTCCCTAAAGAGAAAAGGCAGATGTGGACGAAAACGAACAAAACAGCTATATAATGGACAAAATTCTACTTAGAACTCGTACAATTCATCCTCACAAGACAGGTAACGACTTGTAGAAAGATTTATTGGCTACTGTGGTTGAAATTGACTCTTTAAGGCACAGCATAGGCTTCTTGACCCTGGGCACAAGGCCCGAAAGCCAGTAAAAAAGCAGGGGTTGTCAGGCGAAGCACCCATGAGGCAGTGAGAGATAAGCGTCTTGAACAGACCGTAAAATACCTTCCCTAAACATATTTTGGGGTTCTTCATTTTAGGTGGCTCTGGGACACTTGTTCAGTTGATGGCATGATGAATTCAACCAAATACACGAGAAGCCTTAGGCGCAGGATTGTACCATTCCTGCAGACCTCCTTAGATGGTGGAGGGATTCTTGTATTTCAACATTATCTGACTCTGTGTTAAACTGCTAAAGCAGTAAAGACGTCCATGGAAGAAAACAACATTAATGTGCTTCAGTGTCCAAGCCATTCACCAGACCTGAAAATTTGTGGAGTATTATGAAAAGCCGTCTTGGTCAGAGTTGTAAAACTACCCTAGGCTATCGTAGACTGCCTTACGGAAGCAGAGACTATGGTAGTTTTCCTAGTAGCGTTGGTATTACTTGCATGTTACGTGTGTTGCATACATGTCGGGCAGTGCCTCATAGCGATCTCTTTCTTTAAGTATGTTATCAGGTCTTAATAGGTTCCCCTAAAAACCGGAAGCAGTGAACTTTCTAGAAACTGAGTGAGGATACATAAAGGGCCGGCTAACCTAGGGTGTATTTTTGTTCTACATAGTTATCCTCCTGTCCGCTACTTAAGAATAATCAGTATTTGTAGAAAAATGAAACTGTCAGTGTTTAATTCAGGTTTTATTCGAAAATGGGATTTGTAACGTGAAACAGAGGGATGACGCAATAAAAAAAAGAATATAAGACATATTTATCATATAGCGCTGGAAAACGCAATTTACTCAATAAAAAGGTAAAACATAAAAAGAAATCGTAAAACAAATTTATCAAATAGCACTCATTGTTTCGTCGTATTGATATAAACATGTTTCTGTCATTCATAAACAACTTTCTCATTCATCATTAATAACAGGAAATAATTGCCTTTGATCATGATGAAGTATGTTCTATTGAGTACAAAATGACAGCAATATTATATATGTACTTTATCAAAAGTAATTGGTTTGGTTACATTAAAGCACAAAAGTTACGTGATCAACTACTTTTTATTTCTTATAAAAGGCAATCTATATCCTGTAAGGACACAAGGTACACAATGAACAAACACTGAGTGATATTCGATTCTAATTATGTGCAAAACGAGTAACCAAACAAACAAAAAACAAAGAGAAGTCGTCGGATCCCAAACTCTCTCTTACACATTCATTTATGTTTAATTCCCTACTTTACTACATCATTTATGTTGTGTAACAATACTACTGAACCGTAATTGTGGTTCAAATGGTTCAAGTGGCTCTGAGCACTATGGGAGTTAACTTCTGAGGTCATCAGTCCCCTAGAACTTAGAACTACTTAAACCTAACTAACCTAAGGACATCACACACATCCATGCTCGAGGCAGGATTCGAACCTGCGACTGTGACGGTCGTGCGGTTCCACACTGTAACGTCTAGAACCGCTCGGCCACTCCGGCCGGCGTAATTTTGGTAAAGTGCAACTCTAGTCTTGGTAAAATGAACTGTTCAACAAAAGAACGTATATTAGTAAATGTGGTTTCACGATGACGAAGTACGAAACATTTGCTAATCTGGTGGAATCTATGCCACAACGTGTCCAGGAGATCATTAAAGTTACACTGGTTAAGGTGGCTATACTGGTTACTAATATTCAGTAAGCTACTTACAGTATTGTACGTATAAAATTGTACGTATAAATGCACGCAGTTGAATAGTTCTGTCCCAACTGATTTGTACGCTACTCCCACCCTATATTCGGTAGACGAACATTTTATACTAAGTAGTTAATATGAAGCCACGTTTCGTGTAGGGCACCGTTAAAAGAGGAGTGTAGAATGAAACACAGTAAGGGAAAAAAATTAAGCGGAAGTAGTATTGGGCGTAAAATGAAACAGCGCGTATTAAAAGTGTATGTGAATGCATTACGTTGATTATAATTTCATGTAAACCACTAAACGGACTTGGTACAAGTTGAGTATTATAAATCTCAACAATGGATCGCAGCAGCTCCAGTGCTCGGATACTAGCTCCACTATCGATCAGAAGAGCGACGTCACCCACTGTCCCCTTAGCTTGACCGCCACTGTAGCAACTGGTCGCGGTACTCTGGAGGTACTCGACATCAAGGCAAAAGACCGTGGACATCTGAATGAATATTTTCTTGTTGAAATGCTGTATCAACACGATGTTTGGTAAAAAGCTAGAGCTTTAGAACATATGATATCACTGACATTTATGAGTGAATTCTATCTGACAAGACAGTAGTACAGGGAAGTGATGGGAAGCAGCCGCAGTGTGGCTGCGGTCGAACCGTAAACAGGGAAGTTCAGAGCGATGTGGTACATGTGGTAGCGAGAACGATGTGCTGATTCGCGAAACGGAATATCAAGCGAATAGGAAACCAAAACGAAGCAGGAGGTGTCGCCAGCCAACGTAGAATAACGAGAGAGCTAGTCCAGAGCAAGAAAATGAAACGTAGCCGGGCCAATTCCAAGATGCTGAACGGTATGTGACGCATAGCTTCATACAATAGGGGAGAATCACAGTCTGACCGCCACTTTTGCGTGTTTAACAGCGTTACCCAGAAACACCATATTGGTCTAGTCGGCTAGTATTCAAAAAGAGGGGATACCTTTAATGAACTTTTGGCACATTGTATGTAGATGGTCTGCAGTGTATAACCCAATTTTTCGGCCACGAGCACCCTGTGCTCACTTATGGGGAAATGAAAGCCGCTTAAGTTTAGCACTTTTTTCGTTTTTTTCTGTATAAACTGTTCCCCTTGCCCCCCAAGACAAGAAGAACTTAGACGTTTCTTGTAGAGCGTCAAATATTTTACTTTTTAAAGTCTTTTAACACAAAATAATGTGATGCAGAGCTTCAAAATAAAGGAAAATATTTTAAATCATCAAGAAACTGCAAAAGTGCACCTATTAGCATTACAGATCTACTTTTACAACATTTTTTAAACATAGTAGTACGTGCCGCTAACGGTCAACGTTAATCAACCACAAGAAGCCCGCTCGAACTGCCAATGTGATGTTCATTTCAGCTTGGGTTGTATAGTTAGGCTGGCGTACTTGGACTATCCATCCTCCAGCCACCACCCATCATCATTGCTTGAGCCATTGTTGAAAACAGGACTTCTTTTACCTAGCACTGTCGTCCTACTGCTTCGCTATGGATTCAGCATTTCCGCATGTGTACCCAACGAAAACACGTCAGTAAAAAAAAAAAAAAAAAAATGGCTCTGAGCACTGTGGGACTCAACATCTGAGGTCATCAGTCACCTAGAACTTAGAACTACTTAAACCTAATTAACCTAAGGACATCACACACATCCATGCCCGAGGCAGAATTCGAACCTGCGACGGTAGTGGTCGTGCGGTTCCAGACTGAAGCGCCTAGAACCGCTCGGCAACAACGATTGCCGAAACCCGTAATATATATAAATACATGATTTTAGCGTTATTGGCTGTTGAAAGTTTATTCAATATTCACTGGTATCCAAAATCAAAACTAGAAACGGAGATTTTGCAAAGCTGAGTTTATTTTGCCACAGAACAGTATAAATACATGATAGTAAAGCAGAAGCGATGTAAAGAATACAGAACGTAATGAAGTGCAACATGCATAACGGTAGACAAAAATGTTCTTCGTTTTTCCAACTTAACTGATTTGCACACATATTCTGACAACTGGTTAATGTGCTCAGCATGGGGTATGGCCCTACGTGGCACCAATACAAGCCTAACGACGAGGGGACATGCTGTGCAATCTCATTTTGACGCAATAACCTCCATTATTCCGGGAGACCTGCTCGCAAGTCGTGGAGAGTGGTTGGTGGAAGCTGCCGCGATGCAACGTCTTCCTAATGCATCCTAGACACGATGTATGGGATTCAAATCGGTATAGCGAGCAGGCCACGCCATACGTGCAACATCTTCCGTTTCCAAAAAGACATCAATCAGCCATGCTCTATGAGGTCTAGCATTATCGTCCATCAATACGAAGCATGGGCCCAGAGCACCACCTCCTAACACCTATATCTACATCTACTTCCATACTCCACAAGCCACCTGACGATGTGTGGCGGAGGGTACCCTGAGTACCTCTATCGGTTCTCCCTTCTATTCCAGTCTCGTATTGTTCCTGGAAAGAAGGATTGTCAGTATGCTTCTGTGTAGGCTCTAATCTCTCTGATTTTATCCTCATGGTCTCTTCGCGAGATATACGTAGGACGGAGCAATATACTGCCTGACTCTTCAGTGAAGGTATGTTCTCGAAACTTTAACAAAAGCCCGTACCGAGCTACTGAGAGTCTCTCCTGCAGAGTCCTCCACTGGAGCTTATCTATCATCTCCGTAACGTTTTCGCGATTACTAAATGATCCTGTAACGAAGCGCGCTGCTCTCCGTTGGATCTTCTCTATCTCTTCTATCAACCATAATTGGTACGGATCCCACACTGCTGAGCAGTATTCAAGCAGTGGGCGAACAAGCGTACTGTAACCTACTTCCTTTGTTTTCGGATTGCATTCCCAGGATTCTTCCAATGAATATCAGTCTGGCATCTGCTTTACCGACGATCAACTTTATATGATCATTCCATTTTAAATCACTCCTAATGTGTACTCCCAGATAATTTATGGAATTAACTGCTTCCAGTTGCTGACCTGCTATTTTGTAGCTAAATGATAATGGATCTATCTTTCTATGTATTCGCAGCACATTACACTTGTCTACATTGAGATTCAATTGGCATTCCCTGCACCATGCGTCAATTCGCTGCGGATCCTCCTGCATTTCAGTACAATTTTCCACTGTTACAACCTCTCGATACATCACAGCATCATCTGCAAAAAGCCTCAGTGAACTTCCGATGTCATCCACCAGGTCATTTAAGTACAACCGCACATTAGATCCCAAGATCTCCTCACGTGAACTGACAGCAGTTAAATGTTGCTGATTCACCTGTACAGTTTCATGAAGAGGTGTGTGAGTAGGCAGCATACCGTTAGGGATCCTCCTCGATATCGGTCTCTTTCCACGATGTTTGGGTCCCGAAATCGTGTTCCGCTTGCCCTCCGGATGCGAATCCGTCGAGAATCGCTATGCAGCGCACATTGGGACTCATCTGTGAAAAGAGCTTTGGCCCACCGTTGGACTGTCCAGGTGGCATGTTGATGGCTACACTCTAGACGTTTCTTCTGTGCAGACAAGCCAGAGGTAAACAGACAGCAGGTCTCCAACAATAAAGCCCACTCAGCTGAAGCAATCTGTACACCGCTTGCCTCGGCACAAGAAGTCCAGGGGTTGCTGCGGGGTCAAATACCAGTTGCACTGCAGTACTAAGGCGGCACCGTTCTGCCCTGACAGCCAAATAACGGTCCACACTCTCAGATATCACGCATGATCGGCCCTGTTATGGTCCCTGGGATACAGTTTGGGTCTCTCTAAACTGTCGCCTCATCCGAGAAACAACAGAACGATTCACATTAAGCCATCGGGCAATATCGGTTTGCAGCTCTCCTGCTTCCATTCTTCCTATGGCCCTCCACAGCAGAGAGTCTGTAATAAATCCGTTAAGAAGTCTAGGAAAGTATTTCTGCTAGAAAGACCAGATAAGCAGTTTTTAGCATCACCCTTAGACCGTGAATTAACATCACTTAGTTCCAGTAAGATGGACGTAGAGGTATTATGGACAAAGTTTAAGCAGACTGCAAATCGTGATCTGGAGAATTATGTGCCAAGTAAGTGGATTAAGAACGGAAAAGGCCCACCATGGTTCAATAACGAAATGCGGAAAATACTGAAGAAACAGAGGCTGTTGCATTCTCGGTTCAAAAGAGAACGCGCAAATGATGACACGCCAGGGTTAGTAGAGATTCGTGGGTCTGTGTAAAGATCTATGCGCGAAGCATACAACTACTACCACTGTCATACCACAGCTAGAGATCAGGCAGAGAACCAGAGAACTTTCTAGTTCTATGTAAAATCGCTAAGTGGGTCTAAGGTTTCCATCCAGTCTCTTATTGACCAGTCTAGTGTGGTAACTGAAATAGCGAAACTAAAACCCAAGTTTTAAATTCCACACTCAAGAAATGGCTGACGCAGGAGAATCGTACAAACGTACCGTCGTTTGACCATCGAACCGACTCCCATATGGATGACATAGAAACAAGCATCCCTGGCGTAGAGAAACAAGTGAAGGAGTTGAAAACAAATAAGTCACCAGGGCAGGATGGAATCCCAATTCGGATATTCAAAGAGTACGCTACGGCATTGGCCGCATTCTTAGCACGCATATCCTGTGAATCTCTCGCTAAGCCCAAAGTCCCAAGCTATTGGAAACAAGCGCAGGTGACTCCTGTGTATAAGAAGGGCAAAAGAATGGACCCGAAAAATTACAGACCAATATATCTAACAGGTTCGCTGCAGAATCGTTGAACATATTCTCAGTTAGAATCCAATAAATTTTCTTGAGACCGAGAAATCCACAACACGTGTTAACCATCCATAAACAGCAGCCATATTAAGGATCCAGTAGTTTCTCAAATCACATGGTTTTAGAAAGCGTCAGTAGTCTGAAACACAGCTTTACCTTTTCTCACATGAGGTACTGCGAACTATGAATGAAGGCAACAGGCAGATTCCATATTCTAGGTTTCCGAAAAGCGTTTGACACGGTGCCCCACTGCAGGCTGATAAAGGTGGTGCGAGCATATGGACTAGATTCACAGAAATGTTAGTGGCTTGATCACTTCTTAAGTTATAGAACTCAGTATGTTGTCCTCGACCGCGACTGTTTGCCAGAGAAATGGATGTCGTCAGGAGTGCCCAGGAAAATGCGATACGACCTCTATTATTCTATATAAATGATTGGGCGGACAGGGTGGGCAACAAACTGCAGTTGTTTGCTGATGATGCTGTGGTGTACGGTAAGGTGTCGAAGTTGAGTGACTGTACGAGGATACAAGATGACATACACAAAATTTCTAGTTGTTGTGATGAATGGCAGCTAGCTCTGAATATGGAAAATTTACGTTAATGCGGATGAATAGGAAAAACAAACCCGTAATGTTTGGATACAGCATTAGTAGTGTCCTGCATGACCAAGTCGCGTTGTTTAAATCTCCGGGCGTAGCGTTGCAAAGCAATATGAAGTAGAATGATCATGTGAGGACTGTGGCAGGAAAGCCGAATGATCGACTTTCGTGTATTGGGAGAATTCTATGAAAGTGTGGTTCCTCTGTAAAGAGGATCGCATATAGGAAGCGAGTGCAACCCGTTCTTGAATACTGCTCAAGTGTTTGGGATCTATACCAGGTCGGATTAAAGGAAGACATCGAAGCAATTCAGAAGCGTGGTGATGGATTTGTTACCAGTAGGTTCGAACAACGCGTAAGTGTTACTTAGATGCTTTGGGAACTCAAATGCGAATCCCTGAAGGGACGGCGATGTTCTTCTCGAACACTACTGAGAAAAATTAGATAACCTACATTTTAAGCTGACTGTAGAACGATTCTATTGCCCCCACCATGCTTTGTGCGTAAGGACCACGAAGATAAGATTAGAGAAATTAGGGGTCATACCGAGGCATATAGAGAGGCGTTTTCCCCTCTGTTCTGTTTGCGAGTGGAGCAGGAAAGGGAATGACTGGTTGTGATACGAAGTACCCTGTGTCACGCGCCGTGAGACGGATTGCAGACTATCGATGTAGATGTAGATTTAGATGTAGAGGTTTTCCATGATTTCCCTAAATCGCTCCAGGCAAATGTCAGGATGGTTCCTTCGAAGAAGCACGGTTGATTTCCTTCCCCATCTTGAAACATTCCGAGTCTATTCTCTGTCTGTAATGACCTCAAGGTCGACGACAAGTTAGGCAGTTATCTTCTTTTCTTCCTTAGACGTATCATACACCTCGAGAATGGCGGGACGGTGCCATATGGTTGAAAAAAAATTAGGGCCATTGCGAAGTAATACAAGCAATTGGGATCAGGGATGTATATTTAATGTTCCGTTAGTGCAGAAGATTGCTTGCTGGGTCAGCAGAGCTGACCGGCCGGTGGATACAGACACAGCAAACGGACATTAATTATGTGAACGCTCGCAAGAGAGCCTTCTGTCGTCACCACCTCCCTCTCCAGTGAACACAGATTTCTAACGCAACGGAAGTCCGTGATCTGCATTTGGGTCAGAAGCTGTAGCCAGAGTAAAACCTTTAAAATGCACGCATACGAAATTAGACTGCGACAGATGCACGTGCTAGTCTCGCATCTCTCAAACTTAAGGTCAAGGAAATACTTTCAAATCGAGCAAGTGGCACAGTGGTTAAGACAGTGGACTCCTATTGAGAAAGGGTGGGGTTCAAATATTCGTCCAAAGATGGAGATTTACATTTCCTGTAGTTTCCCTACATTACTTCATACGAATGTTGGATTGGTTCTTTTCTAAAGTCTTTGCCCAACTGCGAGGTTTTGCTCTGTTTCTGATTACCTTGTTGTCGACAGGATGTCAAACCTTAATCATCCTTTCTTTCCATTTTTGTAACCTCAGTTTCATGAAGTTCTTTTTTATTTAATTAGTAAACGTAGTCCAAGGCTGTTTTGAAAGCCTTTCCGGGTCTTACGAGAAACCTTTGAGAAACTGCTGGATCCTTAATATGGCTGCTGTTTTTGGATGGTCAAGACGTGTTTTCGGCAGAGTCCGAGATCGCGAGGGTTCTGCATTGCAACCTGTGCTTTTGATTAGTATTCGATGAGGAAAGAAAGTTCTTCGATAGTGTCCGAGTTTTTGAAGGCTTCATACTAGAATAAATAGCTTAGGGAAAATTTTTGCCACTATTATTAGTTATAAAGTGTCGAGAAGTGCCAGTGATGATCCTGGATTTGATTTTTATTTATGGATCAGAGCATCATTATTTTAGATGAATCCCCAAGCGATCCAGTATTCTAATATTTCCGTCAACTTGCAAAAACATTTCTGCTGTCAAACATTGTAAATATTGATTTTATGAAGGTCTGAAGCAGATGCATAGATCTAAATAGAAAACCCACCAATGTCTGGTACAGTTGTCGATAGTGTGTGGGATTACGATTTGAATGGAGACAGGAAAACTTCATTGTGAAACTCAAAAAGAATTTCACAAGCGACGGTAGTGTGAAATTCATAGCTCACTTGACGCTAAACAATATCTCTATCATTGTGAGAGCTACTGAGACGAGTGAGTGTGCCGGGGATTGCCCAGATCACTACTACCAGCGCCACTTCATCACAACACGCCGGTGCTTAACTTTCGAAGGTTGCACCGTACTCGAATGGTGACATTAAAAATTGTAACAACTTTTCCAAACTTCGTCAGTGAATGCTTCAGTATATTAATGTTAACACTGTAAGGTCTCAGAACGATCAAATGATTATGTTAAGCACAATATACGATCTTAAAAAAAAAAAAAAAAAAAACATAAGTGGCGCTGAATAGTAAAATTAGAAAGCTAAAAATTGGTCAGAACATGCAAATGTGTGTCACAATTAAAAGTTATAACTCTCAACTTCATCAGAGCAATGTTTTGGTCAAAATTGGGTTTTTACCAAAAATCTAAGGAGCTAAATATTACACTCAGAAACATGAAAATTCGTATTCTGCCTCAGTTTGATGTAAAAACATTAAATATGTGACACTAATAAGCTATCTCAACTCTTTTTCAAGTTTTTACTAAAAACCAAATTCGGAACGAAAATGTGTATTTGTAATAGGAAGTTCTAATTACAGCACCCGATTACATTCATGCAATAATAAGACTGTACCAAGCATCAAGACCGTATTGTAAATCGCAGTGGTCACAAGGAATCTTAACGAGGCAGTTCAGAGGTCTTGTTCTACTGTCGGTTCCATTCTAATTGTTCTAGCCAGGAAAGTTTAAATGCAGTCGAGCTAAAACTTTTTCAGTAACTAAAATAAACGTAACTCTATTTACATAAATATTAAGAAGATTATAAAATGTTAAACGGCAGAGTTATTAATTAATACATGTTCAAGAAAGGGGCAATTTAGATACTGCGATCTGTGCCTAGAGCGGTTGATAGCAGATGTTCCGTTCTGCGGTCCGCTGCACACATATATAAATACAACGAGAGAGGCAAGAAGAGACACTTCGCACCGAGATGTCAATCTGTTCGCGTTGTGTGTCGGATGACGCCAGAGCTGGACAGACTTGAATGCGTTTTTGGTAAAAATAGGAAGTGAGCTTGCAAGGACTGTACATCGTACTGGATCTCTTAGATTTCGCTGACGTAAATGTTTGTGTGCCTCTCGTAACGTTGACAAAACCGTGTGGCGAGATTATCTTCCTCTTTTAAGGCGAGCTATTAACTTTTCATGATTAGAAGCCAGGGCGATAGACCATTTTACTCGGAACTTCCCGGAGAGGTCACCTCTGAACTCTTAACAGCGCTGTTTCCGACGGGTATATTAGATAGAATACTAAGACCTGTTTTATGCGTGTGAACATTTACAGAATATGTCAATCAGTTAAAAGTCAAAACTTTTATTTATAGTCGTAGTTCCTGATCCGGCTGAATAAATAGCAAGTAGGAACATTTTATTTCAGTCAGCACAAACAGTAATATGAACTTTCAGACTGGAAACTATGGTCAGTATGTTCTCTTTCACCGCTTTCTGGCTGACTGCAAAAGTAGTTTTCACGCTCTTGTAAACGACGAAGGTATATGTAAAGCTCGCACAGACAATTTAAGATGAATGAAGTGATAATTAAATGAAGACCCTAAGCTGCCGACAGGCGTTGGTATACATCAACGGGGACAGTTGAAAATGTGTGCCCCGACCGGGACTCGAACACGGGATATACTGCTTACATCGCAGACGCTCTATCCATCTGAGCCACCGAGGGCACAGACGACAGTGCGACTGTAGGGATTTATCCCTTGCACGCTCCCCGTAAGACCCACATTCCCAACTTAACCCATTACTGGCCAAAACTCCATCGGATCAATTTTTGCAAACTTTTATATATAAATACGTTACATTGAGTGATTAACTGAATAAAAAGTTGTTTTGAAAATTTTCACTTTATTAGAACAAAACTACAGACCGTCCCATTTTTGGGACATTGGAGAAATGCTCTATCTTAATTCACAACCTTACTCTCTATGCATAATATTGTAAGAAACAACACAAACAATAAATAAAGAATGTTTTAATATTATTGAGTGTCTATTTAGTATGAAATAAAGCCAAACATTTGTCGTGTACCCCAACAAACGTACCAATTTCTGCACCATCCCCTAACACTTTCCTTCTTTTGGCTTCTGGAGGTACAACTGTAGCATTAGCTTCATCTCGGCTGGTTATGAGCTCTAAAGTACCGGCAACATCTTGTACAACAGACTCATTGTTCAGCAGATTTTCGTCAATGTATTCTTCATCTGTTATTACATCTGCATTGGGTGGAATAATCGCCAATTCTACGTCATTATCTTCATCGTCACTCTCTTGATGGTTCTCTAGTTCTGCTAGAATTTCTTCAAGTGTAAGTCCACGCGGCATGTTTTTATCCTGTTGGAATCGTAAAATTCGAATGGAATATGGAAAAAAGCAGATATAAACAACGTAAAACGCAATTCTTCTCTGCATAATACATGTGTACAAAAATAGGGCACATCAACAATAAATGATAGTGTAACATGCCATTGTCCCATTATTGGGACGCATAAAATATATCGATATTGCACTTACTTGAAAAAATTCGAAGTATACTTAATCTTACACGGACATCCGTATGTTCATAACAAACACGCCCAGACAACTAAATCACAGCTCATTGTCGTCCAGGAACTACCAGCGGACATACAGTGCTGCCAAGTGCGAGAACAAAAACTCGAAAAGTTTATAATTTTCCTGACATGAAGTACTTAGAAAAAAGTTATTTATTTTACATTTACAGGCATTATAGCAGTTAATTGAATCTACAGGTGCAACAATAAAGGCTAAAAGCTCCATTGCTTACGTAGAAATAAGCAAAATATACGCGTCCCAGAAAAGGGACAATGGCCAGTAATGGGTTAATGTCCAAACACTACATTCGTAGTGCCCCTGCCCAATACCCTCATTACCCGCGGAGTCCCGTAAGAGTTCGGGCAATGCGTGTGCATCCAGCACAGAAGAAGAATGTCAATGGATGGTTGCCTAAACTATATGAAGATGGTATCTGTCGACCATTTGATTATTTACCCAGCACTCCACACACTCTTTCATTCATAGAATTCAGAAGGCTGCAAGTAATATCACGTTTGTGCTGCTTTTTTTTTCTTTTTTCTTTTTCTTTTTTTTTTTTTTTTGACGTTCAGAAAATTTCCGATAGTGTTTCGTAGTAAAGTTCATGAATAAAATACATGCTTGTATTACATGAGACCAGGCGTGTGATTAGACTGAAGACTTCTGGCGAGCAGGACTCAATAGGTCGTTCTCAATGGGGCGCCGCCGCCAGCGAGAGTATTATTAGCCTGCCTCGGAGAAGTGTGACACGACTATTACTATTCCTACTGTTACTGTCTCAAGGACGTAGTACACAAGGTCAGTAACTCTCTGAGGCTGAGAGAGAGAGTTTTTCTGTAGAAAACTGCTGTGAAGTAGTCGAAGGCTCCCTAATGGTATTAAGGCTTGGTACAAATTGCTGGCAGCTGACCCTCAATGGAACCAAATGTAATGTGCGGAAGTAAGCTAAAAGACATGATTTTTGATTACTTCATCGATAAACAATCGTCTGTTTAATATATGGGGGCAACGGCCTTGACGCAGTGGATACATCGGTTCCTACCAGATCACCGAAGTTAAGCGCAGTCGAGCGTTGCCGGCACTTGGATGGGTGACCATCCGGGCCGCCATGCACTGTTGCCATTTTTAGGGATGCACTCAGCCTCGTGATGCCAATTGAAGAGCTACTCGACCGAATAGCAGCGGCTCCGGTAATAGAAAACCATCATAACGACCGGGAGAGCGGTGTGCTGACCACAAGCCCCTCCTATCCGCATCCTCAGCTGAGGATGACATGGCGGTCGAATAGTCCCGATGGGCCGCTTGTGGCCTTAAGACGGAGTGCTTTTAATATGTGGGGGTAGCCATCCAGATCGATTCACTCTGGATCTAGAAAATAAACCTAGTTGAGAAGTTAGTTGCTACTATCATAAGGAAATGTACTGGGTGATCAAAAAGTCAGTATAAATTTGAAAACTGAATAAATCACGGAATAATGTATTTAGAGAGGTACAAATTGACACATATGCTTGGAATGACATGGGGTTTTATTAGAACCAAAAAAAATACGAACGTTCAAAGAAGTCCGACAGATGGTGCTTCATCTGATCAGAATAGCAATAATTAGCGTAACAAAGTAAGATAAAGCAAAGATGATGTTCTTTACAGGAAATGCTCGATATGTCCACCATCATTCCTCAACAATAGCTGTAGTCGAGGAATAATGTTGTGAACAGCACTGTAAAGCATGTCCGGAGTTATGGTAAGGCATTGGCATCGGATGTTGTCTATCAGCATCCCTAGAGACGTCGGTCGATAACGATACACTTGCGACTTCAGGTAACCCCAAAGCCAATAATCCCACGGACTGAGGTCTGTGGACCTGGGAGGCCAAGCATGACGAAAGTGGAGGCTGAGCACACGATCATCACCAAACGATGCGCGCAAGAGATCTCTCACGCGTCTAGCAATATGGGGTGGAGCGCCATCCGGCTTAAACGTCGTACCTTCCAGCAGGTGTTTATAAGCCAGGCTGGGGATGATGCGATTCTGTAAAATATCGGCGTACCTCTCACCCGTCACGGTAGCAGTTTTGCTGTCCAGCGCCATCTGTCGGACATTTTGTGAACTTTGTTTTTTTTTTATTGTAATAAAACCCCATGTCATTTCGAGCATGTGTGTCAATTTTTACCCCTCTATCTACATTATTCCGTGGTTTATTAAGTTTTCAAATTTATACTGACTTTTTGATCACCCTGTAGTTTACCAACCAAGGAGGTCACTTATAAAATTATCTCCGACTGGTTCTTAAGAGGTTTTCCCCTGCAACCATTACCAAGATGGAGTACCTAAAGAGAAAAAGCTATCCATCGCAGTTTCTCTTTTTAGTCACATCAAGGCGTTACTTAAATGATCAACAGTATCCAGTAAGAGATGCTACATGAGACACTTATTCTTAAACTTCCGTCAGCGTAGTTTCCAATACCAGTCAAGAAATTTCTGAAATATTCCTGGCAGATTAAAGGCGTGTGGCGAACCAGGACTCAAACTTTGGCATTTGCCGTTCATTCTGGAAGAAATTTCTTGTTTGGAATGAGCAAGCGATAACACATAATGACCACAGTCGCACAATAAGTCAGATTCTGGTTTACGAAGTGGCGTACCGGCAGACAGTCCCACCGCGCAACGAGAACGTGTGAAGCCGGTTCAGTATACACTGATGAACCAAAACATTTCGATCACTGCCCACGGCGAGTTTGATTGCCTCCTTGTGATGTTGCGGGAACGTGACGTAGTAAGGAAAGAATGTAAGCGGAAGAGAGACGAATGGGCAGTTATTATAGCAACGGTATGGGCCGAAAATGCGGACATCCACTGATATAAACGGTTTTGACAAAGGGCACATTGTTATGGCCCTACGGCTGGAAACGTTCATCTCTGAAACGACGAATCTGGTCACCTGTTGGTGGACTACTGTCCTGAGGACCTATGGAAAGCGGTTGACGACTGCTGAAATAACGGTTAGGCCGTATTGTATTGGACGACCACGTCTAATCACAGAACTTAGAGGTCGGAGAATCTCCCACTGTGTAATCCAGATAGACAGCTGATCTGAAGACAGAGTACAATGCTGGTGCAGGCACAAGTGTTTCGAATCACACCGTTCAAAGGGCATTATTGAACATGGAGCTGCGCGTCACACGACCCCTGCTGTTCGTGTGTTGACCCAACGACATCGTCAGTTATGATCGCAATGGTGCAGCATCACTGAGTTTTCTCCGTGGATCAATAGAACCGTGTCGCTTGCCGAATAAATTGCATTTCTTGTTACAACAGGTCGCTGGTTGGGTCCTTACACGCCGTCATCCAAGCGAATGGCTGCACGAAAGACGCACCGCGCCACAGAGGCTGGCCGACGGAGGCAGAATTATGCTGTGCGGTACAGTGAGTTGGGCTTCAATGGGGTCTGCAGTGGTAATCGAAGGCATCATGACACCACTAAACTACGTGAACTTTATTGCGGACCCCTTGTATCGCTTCATGCTTGAAGTCGTCTCCTACGGCGATGACATAGCAGGATAACTGTCCGTATTGCAAGGTCCGAATCGTGCTACAGCGTTTTGAGCGCATTATAGTGACCTCAAATTGAAGTCTTGGACATGAAATGTACCTGATCTGTATCCACTGCAACACATAGCTGGCGCCAGCTGAGTGCCCATATACCACCATCCCGTAATTTGAGGGATGTAGACATCTGGTGCCACATACTTCCAGAATACTGACAAGAACTTGTAGAAGCCATGCCAAGCATAATCTCTGTTGTACTGTGTTTGAAAAGAGGAACAACACGCTATTAAATATGTGGTCATAATGTTTTGGCTCGTCGGTGTATACTCGCCGTATGATGGCTTATTCGGTACATATCTAAATCAAATAAAAGGACTCAATATTGGATTTGGTTGCAGATGAGGGCGATCGAAATGTAAAAATTATGTCTATAATTTCGTTCCTCAAGGACTAAGAGCCTATCTCTCCTCCATCCCCCCCCCCTCCTCTCTTCCCCACTCCTCTCTCTCTCTCTCTCTCTCTCTCGCTCTCTCTCTCTCTCTCTCTCTCTCTCTCTCTCTCTCTCTCTCTCTGTGTGTGTGTGTGTGTGTGTGTGTGTGTGTGTGTGGGTGTGTGTGTGTGTGTGTGTGCGGGTGGGGAGGGGGGGGGGGGTCTGTGTGCTTGTGTATGGATTTTGGCGTTCTACTAAGATGTTATCAGTGCCCTTGCTAGAATAGTGTGAGGCGAATGTGATTAAGACATTCAAAACGTAAAACGTGTAATATACAGCTGCAATTGAAAGCTTATTCACTCAAGTAATTGCTCTCCACTGTTCATAATGTAAAGAGGTAATCACAGTCTCTGTTCTGAAATTTGTTAACAACCTTGGCAGAATAACGAATTAAAGCCTAAAATAGCTGTCCTTACGGTCTACATTAGTTCCACAGTAGGTGCTACTACGTCGTGCTGTGAACGAATTCCATATGGAATCATTGCTCACAGATAATTTATGTAAATCGATTCTGTGGTAGGGTGGATAACAGTTTAGCATGTCAATGATTCTTGCAACTGGATGTAAAGTAATGGCTACACCGTCACAGCATAGAGGCGGGGAATGGGACAGATTCTGTAGCATTTCTGTCCAGACTAATCTCTTGACGTGTAGCACTGATGGTCTTCAGTTAAGTAGGTATCGCTCATTCGTACACCATGCCCACATAACCTTATAAGGATCACACAAAAGCTTTATAAAAGTGGAACAGACCTCACAAAATCCGTGACAAAGGCTTTTTAAAATATTCAGTGCCTTCAGGGACCTTGCCTTCTGATGCTCTTGTTATGGTGATCACGACTGCTTCGAGACATATATAAGGACTCACCCATTTTCTGAATGATATTTCATTTTTGTACGTAAATTAAAAGAAAATAGTACTACAACGGTTAAAAATCAACATACAATCACTCACTCACTCACTCACTCACTCACATACATACATACATACATGCATACACACACGTCTCTTCAGGCTACGCCCCCAAGCAACATACAACCGCGGAACCGACACGTTAATCTTACACGGTTGGCGGAGAAACAAAAAAACTCCAAAATCATCCACAAACAATGAACACTTCATTAGACTCCTTGCCATGGACGTTACATTGTTAATAGCAAAAATGACGAGAGTCACACTTAAAATATTGCTCTGAGCGACACAGTTTCTTGACGTAAATTCGGTATCTCCAGAACTAACGCTGAGAGAGGCTAACGAGCATCCTCGCCTATAGTATCGTAACCTGCCAATGGATTACCAGTCGTTTTAAGATCTTGCCTATACAGCTTGTTAAAGCGACGGATCAGTAATTAATGGGCCAAGTGTGGTTCTTACTTGGTTTGAAGAGTAATACTACGATTGTTCTAGAAGGATTTTGTTTGATAAGCCTCCAAGGTGCCACAGCGCTTGTATTTTGTTTGGTCGTGATCTGAAACATTACGAAGAGTGTCAAATCAGACGTAAGTGATGTTATGTTTCTGATGTCTGATAATGTGGTTGACTCCTTACGAAGACTACAGTACTGTTTGTGTGGATAGCTTAATTTTTCAACTCTGTAGAAACCAGGACAATTGTGAAGTGTTTCGAAGTGTTTCGGCAGTGCAACTGGTGTGTGCAGAACGGTTCACGGAAGGCCGTATCACACGACGAGATGGGTAAGAGCGCACCACCCAGACCCCCAAAGAAGATCGACACCTCATCAGAATGGCATTGTAGGACAGATCTACATCCTCCTCGGCTCTGGTGCCACACTGGAACAGTGTAATACATCGTACACTATCAGGGATCGCCGTTTATTACGGCATGGATAGGTGCTCGTCGTCCATTTCTCCACTTACCTTTGATGAATGTGCAGAAACATGCTATAAGACAATGACGTATGGAACAACGTCACTGGGAAAAGGAATGGCATTAGACAGTGCTTTTGGATGAGTCCCGGCTCTGTTCGTTTGAAAATGATGGCCACATTTTGGTTCGTTGCGGACAATGGGAGCGGCATCACAGTGACTGCATTCGCACAAGAAATCGAGCCCAAACTCAAGGCCTTATGCTGTGGGGTGCTATTGGGTAGAACCACAAATCACAGTTCGTACGTATCCAGGGCACTTGACCAGTGCGACCCACGTGAATGACATCCTGCGTCCTTTAGCCACACCCTTTCTGCGCAACAACCCTAGACGACATTTTTCAACAAGACAACGTACGACCACATTTTGCTTCACGAAAAGGTGCCTTCTTGCTGTCTGGCCTACCAGATCACCAGATTTATAGCCAAATGGTTCAAATGGCTCTGAGCGCTATGGGACTTAACATCTGAGGTCATCAGTCCCCTAGACTTAGAACTACTTAAACCTAACTAACCTAAGGACATCACACACATCCATGTCCGAGGCAGGATTCGAACCTGCGACCGTACCGGTCGCGCAGTTCCGGACTGAAGCGCCTAGAACCGCTCGGCCACAACGGGGCGGGGGATTAGGTGAAACGCCGGGTGCACCGCTGTGACACAATGCCAAACACCACAGATGAACTTTGGGAACAGGTGAATGCAGCATGGATGGCTATACCACAGAATGGCATTCGCGTAACTACTTATCAGGACCCATGACAGACCCTATGCCTACTAGGCAACAGGACAGATGCTGAACCTAGGTGATTGAAATACTAATCATTATGCACATGTTCTGGAAATAGGATCGTTCTATCTCTAGTGATTCAACGTATTCTTTTGTTTTCTGAACAGAGTGTATTAATGAATTCAGCTTTGGAAAGACTCCATATTTGAATCTACGACCTGCGGTCTAGGAATAAAAAAAAGAATTTTCTTCTTTTCATAAATACCATTGCAATTCAAGGCCGATATGGCTGCTTTACATTACTGCAGTTGGTTGCTTCTATGTGGTTTCCAAAACTAGACTAGAATTAACTGTAAGAGGCTGACGCTGCCGCAAAAATAAAGTGTTGGGTTAGGCATTCTGAGACAAAAACACCGGTGACGCACGAATCTATGTTTCTCGTTATGTAACATGACTGCTCGGTGTGGCTGCAACGTAAATAAAGAAAAAGCTTCGATTTCCAATTGGTGAGACGTCATTCATAAGAAAACTGGCTGCTTTCTGCGCTGTTGACGTGTAAGTGGCAGTGTTTCACGACGAGCCGGAAAAATGCATTGAGTCGAAGGCAGACGGCCGCCCCTCTATGATTTCTTTACGTATTCTCGCTTCCTGGCAAGCCGATTCTCACGTAACAGAATCTTGTTTGGAAGGTATTGCGACTGCTGCTAAGGTTTCGTATCTGCCTGACACTATTCCCTTTATTTTGTTTTGATAATTAGTCTCTTGTTATGTAGCATTCTTTGCAGAAACACACTCTAGATGATTTTGACATTATTCTGCCGCAACGAAAGTACGGGGTGTTCAAAAAGTCTCTCCACAGGGCCGTGTGATTGCTAGCCGCTCGTACCGTATGCCGTAGTGAAATACTCAGTGAAATACAAGTTATTAATTTATTGAATATTCATTTTTACTGACAAATTTTTACATTAAATGTAGAAGGTGTCCCTGTTGTCGAATACACAATTCAATTCGTCTGATCATGTTTCCAAACACAAGCTGTAACAGAAGCAGTGAACGTGGATATTTCAGTTTTAAATTCATTGATGGATTTTGGACGGCTTTTATAGACAGTTGCTTTCGCTGCACGCCAGTAGAAAAAGTCTGGTGGTGTTAGGTCAGGCGATCATGGAGGCCAAAGTCCCTGTGAAATTATGCAAGCAGTGACATTGGAATGCGAGCTGTGTGCGCGGTTGCACCATCTTGTTGAAAATAGCCGTTCAGTATTTCATTTAACACAAGTTCTGGAATGTTGGAAGAGTCCACTTGAAGGGATGTAACCCAGGCAGGCGAACAATCATACGGCACGCGCGGCTGACAATCATACACCCCGTATAAGCCTAAGCAATAAGTGGAGCTTTTAGTGTGTCTGTATGCATGGCAAATTGTTTTCAGGTTGATTTTATTTTGTTCATTTACTAGATACCATAACATTCACTATAAACTACATCCGTATACGAATAACTTAAAAATGTCAGCAGATGAAGTCGACACATTGCACGGAAAATGACGTCGTTGCGCAGAGACAAAAAGAGTGTTTTGGAACGGTCATGCAAGAAAGTCATGAATAGAGGGAATCATATCTATATGATCAACGAGGTTAGTTTTAGTGCTTCATCTGTTGATATTATCCAGTTATAAGGTAATGTAGCTTATAATGGAAGCCATGTTATCTAGTAAATGAACAAAATGAAGTTAACTTGAAAGCAGTTTGCAGTGCGGCTAGACAAAATAAGCCCTCACATATTTCATTATACTCACTTTACAGAGCCCAAATGACTTATGTGATAATAGTCTGTCCAGCAATTCTTGTTTTGTGAATAAATGTGTGGGAGTTTGATCTTACTATATCACCTCATAGATACACACGTGTTGTGTTTGTTATAGTTTTTTCGTGTTAAGCCTGCATTTACATCTTTTCATTGTTACCATCATCCTCTTAACACACGAGAAGGTATTTCGGATCGGACAATAATAAAAGAGAAATAGTAAAGCTGATTACACGTTCAAGACACTTGGTCACAACCATGCAGCGTATCGTCCGTTGACATACAGGTCCACTTACTAGTACTATATACCAGAAAACTGATGGATTAGACTAGGAATATTCTGAGACAACGCAAATGAAGCCTCAGAAGGAGTTTATTGTAGCGTCTCCTTCGATTTGCTTATTATGTATATGTGACGTCACACCTCGTTTGGACTTGCTAGGATTTGGGAGAGATTGTTGTTCTTGAACGACAGTGTACCTAGGAAGACATGAGGTTTCACGACCGGTGTTTCACTTTAGGGACTGATTTTAGAATCACGTTAATGAACGCGCACTAGAAACCGCCATAGGCAGTTTCTTGCATTTTCTAATGTTTTTTTGTTGTTGTGAGACATGAAGGTGTGATTTATGCATCGTTTCTAAATATTAAGAGTTTTACGTATTTAAGTATTGTGAATTATATGAAGTATATTTCGAGGATATTGTTAATTCCTCAGTTACAGAGTTTTGTGGTGAGTAAAATTCTGTGTATTTTTAAAACTAGTTTCATAGAGTGTCGACGATTCGGCCATACTTCGTCGGTCGTGTACCATGTTGCACCTTGAAACGAAAGAAAATCTCCCATGAAACAGATGATATTTGAAAATGCACTGAGGTTCTTTATTGTCTGGACAATATTCCGTGTCTTGACAATGGCTTCTGTTTCGATTTTTTTAAAACTTGCAATTGGTTTTTAATAATACTACTTCTTCATTTAATTCCAGTTAGTGATTATTGATGTGTATAAGAGTGATAATGGAATATAACCTTGGAACCTGGGTACATTACAGATTACGTTGCAACCTAGCGCCCACCAAAATTTTGTTCACAACACTAATGCAGCCCCTAATAGTATAACGCTGTCGTATGTAAGTTCACATTTTCATATATTTTGTTAATAATAGCCGCTCGTACCGTTGCAGATGACATTCCATATGCCGAAAAAACGGCAACAAACGTAGAAAATTTGCCGACAAAACGACAACAAAAATTGAAACCATGCAATGACTGAAATGTAAAAAAGTACTTCAAAACTAGTCATACAAATAGTATCTGGAAGCAAACAGTGCGCCTGTAATACCGTTTCTGTAGTATTTTGTAACGATGCCAACTTTTCATGATTTAGAATAAAGAAACCCACTGATGATGGCGAAATTTTCGATGAAGCTACTTTGGGGAAGAAATTGAACAAAAATGTTTTGCGTAAGTAAAACAAAGCTTACGAAAGTTTTCAGCCGAGATTCAGGAGCAGTACTTCTTTTAGAATATGGTCGTCTCGAACCTAATTCTGCTGTAAGTAATTACTCTAGTACAGTGGTTACCAGAATTTGATGACATGAGAAGAATTAAAGCAGCACGGTGAAACTTCTTCCAGCAGCCACAACCATCTCTCCAACTGACACCTATCATCGCTCAACTGGACAATTTTCTATAACTGCCCGTATACTGAGCAGAGCGTTAATAGGGTGAGACACTATATAGGGTGTTACAAAAAGGTGCGGCCAAACTTTCAGGAAACATTCCTCACACACAATTAAAGAAAAGCTGTTATGTGGACATGTGTCGGGAAACGCTTAATTTCCATGTTAGAGCTCATTTTAGTTTCGTCAGTATGTACTGTGTACTTCCTCGATTCGCCGCCAGTTGGCCCAATTGAAGGAAGGTAATGTTGACTTCGGTGCTTGTGTTGACATGCGACTCATTGCTCTACAGTACTAGCATCAAGCACATCAGTACGTAGCTTCAACAGGTTAGTGTTCATCACGAACGTGGTTTTGCAGTCAGTGCAATGTTTACAAATGCGGAGTTGGCAGATACCCATTTGATGTATGGATTAGCACGGCGCAATAGCCGTGGTGCGGTACGTTTGTATCGAGACAGATTTCCAGAACGAAGGTGTCCCAACAGGAAGACGTTCGAAGCAATTGATCGGCGTCTTAGGGAGCACGGAACATTCCAGCCTATGACTCGCGACTGGGGAAGACCTAGAACGACGAGGACACCTGCAATGGACGAGGCAATTCTTCGTGCATTTGACGATAAGCCTAATGTCAGCGTCAGAGATGTTGCTGCTGTACAAGGTAACGTTGACCACGTAACTGTATGAAGATTGCTACGGGAGAACCAGTTGTTTCCGTACCATGTACAGCGTGTGCAGGCACTATCAGCAGCTGATTGGCCTCCACGGGTACACTTCTGCGAATAGTTCATCCAACAATGTGTCAATCCTCAAATTGTAAATTTCCACAATCAACATGTGTGGGCTGACGAGAATCCGCACGCAATTGTGCAATCATGTCATCAACACAGATTTTTTGTGAACGTTTGGGCAGGCATTGTTGGTGATGTCTTGATTGGGCCCTATGTTCTTCCACCTACGCTCAATGGAGCACGTTATCATGATTTCATACGGGATACTCTACGTGTGCTGCTAGAACATATGCCTTTACAAGTACGACACAACGTGTGGTTCATGCACGATGGAGCTCCTGCACATTTCAGTCGAAGTGTTGGTACGCTTCTCAACAACAGATTCGGTGACCGATGGATTGGTAGAGGTGGACCAATGACATGGCCTCCGCGCTCTCCTGACCTCAACCCTCTTGACTTTCATTTATGGGGGCATTTGAAAGTTCTTGTCTACGCAACCCCGGTACGAAATGTAGAGACTCTTCGTGCTCGTATTGTGGACGGCTATGATACAATACGACATTCTCCAGGGCTGCATCAGCGCATCAGGGATTCCATGCGACGGAGGGTGGATGCATGTATCCTCGCTAACGGAGGACACTTAGAACATTTCCTGTAACAAAGTGTTTGAAGTCACGCTGGTACGTTCTGTTGCTGTGTGTTTCCATTCCATGATTAATGTGATTTGAAGAGAAGCAATAAAATTAGCTCTAACATGCAAAGTAAGCGTTTCCGGACACATGTCCACATAACATATATTCTTCCGTTGTGTGTGAGGAATGTTTCCTGAAAGTTTGGCCGTACCTTTTTGTAACACCCTGTATAGCATGCCTTAACGTCACCGACGCAGAGAGGGACGAAGTTTCTGTCTCAGGGAGAAATAAATACAGGAAACGGAGTCTTCAGTGAGAAACAATGATCCTCAAATTACTTACCCTACAAGTACCGAGACTGTTATTAATTCTGGAGCACGTTTTTGAACTTGGTATATTTTATATATAAGGCTGAAGTCTTAAGTGCGACCGATTGTCCCCAGCGTAAGGTGGTTGTGCTGAGTGCGAGTCGCTGTTCGCGTTACGTCAGCATCAGCTGGGGAGCAACAGGCGACGGACTAGGCTACGCTGGCAGTGCTACTACCAGCTGGCCTGCTGATGCACAGCGCTGCTGTTTCTCGCGCCTCAGCACAACATCGTAAGTAAGAGCGCCTTTCATTCCACGTAAAGATGCAGGAAGACCCGTTATTGTATCATTACAAGATTGTGGAACAGTCAGTGGAAGAAGTCACATATACATGACGCACATGTACTAACAAATGACTACATGTGCAGAAAAACTGCTTGATTTATTCAAGAGAAAGAGCTTTACAAATTGAGAAATTCAATAGCGCCTTGGTCCACCTCTGGCCTTTATGTAAACTGTTATTCGGCTTGGCCTTGACTGAGAAAGTAGTTGGATATCGTCCCGAGGGATATTGTGCCGAGCTCTGTCCAATTGGCGTGTTAGATTGACAAAATACCGAGCTGGTTGGCTGGCCCTGCCCATAATGTTTCGAACTTTCTTAGTTGCGAAGAGATCCGGCAACCTTGTTGGCCAAGGCAGTGTTTGCAAGCACGAAGTCAAGCAGCAGGCAGGCATTATCTTGCTAAAATGTAAGCCCAGGATAGCTTGCCATGAACGGCAACAAAACGGGGCATAGAATATCGTCGACGTACGACTGTGCTGTAAGGGGGCCACGGATGACAACCAAAGGGGTCTGCTAATAAAAAAAAATGGCGTCCCCGGCCATCACTCATGGCTGTTGTGACGTGTGGTGCGCCACAGTCAAGTTGGTATCGTACCGCGATCCGGGGCGTCTCGAGAGACGTCTTACCTGGTCATAGAGTCTCATTTCAAAGCGGGACTCATCACTGGAGGCAATTAGGCAATTTTACTTCAGTCAATAACATTCCAACGAAGACGTGACTGGAGATGCCCCGGGCAGCGGTGAAATGCCAACTAACTGACACTCCACCAGGAGTAACGGTCTGGGGTGCTATTTTCTTTCATGGCAGAACCCCTTTGGGTTGTCATCCACTGCAATCTTACAGCACTGCGGTTCGTCGACGATATTCTACCTCGTTTTGTTGCTCTTCATGGCAAGCTATCCTTGGTTTACATTTCTGCAAGAAAATGGCAGTCCGCACACGGCGAGAGTTTCTGCTGCTTGTTTTCCTCCTTTCCAAACACTACCTTAGCCAGCAAGGTCACAGCCTCTCGTCGCAATCGAGAAAATTTGCAGCATTATTGGCAGGGCCTTCCAACGAGCTCAAGACTTGGACGATCTAAGTCGCCAAACGGACAGAATTTGGCAAGATATCCTTCAGCATGACATCCAACAACACTATCAATACCGCGCCGAATAGCTGCTTGCATAAGGGCCGGTGATGGACCAAAGCTTACTGACTTGCTCAATCTTTGAACTACTTTCTTTGAATAAATCATCCAATTTTTCTGAAATTGTAATCGTTTGATTGTGCGTACATGTACATCATATGTACCCGTTTGCGACGGATTTGGTTAATTCCTTCGTGGAGAATTTTTTGTTTTGTTTTAGAGTGTACATTAAGTATCTGGAAGTACGGGCAGGAAGCGATTTGAAGTGGGCCGGCCGCTGTGACCGAGCGGCTCTAGGCGCTTCAGTCCGGAACCACGCTGCTCCTACGGTCGCAGGTTCGACTCCTGCCTCGGGCATGGATGTGTGTGATGTCCTTAGGTTAGTTATGTTTAAGTAGTTCTAAGTCTAGGGGACTTATGACCTCAGACGTTAAGTCCCATAGTGCTTAGAGCCATTTGAACCATTTTTTAAAAGTGGAAAACAACAGAAAACTAATCGTAGCAAAGGCAGATACCAGACTGAGATCCGAAGCAAGTGTAGTCCAACCATGAAGGAAGTACCTTAAAAAACCCTCGTTCGAACGATATTTACGTATTGCTCGTGCATGTGGGATCCGTACCAGATAGGACTGATAGAGTAAATTGAGAAGATCCATAGAAGAGCTGCGGGTTTCGTAACAGGTTCGTTTAGTAAGTACTAAAGCCTCCTGAACATGCTTACCCAACTCTAGCGGCAGGCGCTAGAACAGAAGAGAGGCCTTCTACATCACAAACCGGTTTACTGCTAAAATAGTGAGTGCACACTTTCCTACAAGAATTAACCGACATGCTGCTTCCTCCTAGACATATTTCGCGGAAACACCATAAAGGCAACATTACAGAGTTTCGAGTTCACTCGTAGTCTTATCAACCATCAATCTTTCCACTCACCAACAATAACGTTGACCAGAAAACAGAAATAACTAATGAACCAATGAACGTACAGCAGTGTTATGATAACCAAATAGTACTGAAACTAAATCATCATAGGCACAATGACACAGGTAAGAGCAGGTAAATTAACGGAGGAATTGAAGAAGAACGTATCACTTTTTGACTATAGCGCAGGTGATCTTTATTGGTCGGTTGCAGTAACAACAAACGTAAAAGTCTAGAGAAAACTCTCTAAAAACGGATAAAAGGTGTGCAAGTCCAGAGCTAAAGATGATGCCCTATTCCGCAAACCAGACGCAGGACGTTTTTCGTTAAAGTTAAGAAAAAATGCAGACATGAAGGTCGTATCAAAAATTAATGACCTAAACGAACACGACAAAACAGAACTTATACATAAATAAAACCACACGAATACCGTAGTCAACTTGGAAACTACATCACACATTGATGTGGAGCACATAATGAGACACAAAATGCCGCAAGAGAGAATGAAATGGGGATTGTCTAAAAAAATGAATCTTTGATTAAAACGAAAAAAACCGAATTCTTGTCTACCCTTGGCGTAGTAGGACGATTTACTTACCAACAGTTATTGAGGTTTATCTTAGATAGAACCGAGAATGTTTAAAGTGCGCATAACAATTATAAAGACAGAAGGAGCACTTTCAGGGTGAAAAAAAAGACCTCCAGATTTCCAGTGTCGCCTAAGGACGTAACAGAAGGAATCATTCAC
The DNA here is from genome assembly GCF_023897955.1 of Schistocerca gregaria. Classification (NCBI taxonomy): domain Eukaryota; kingdom Metazoa; phylum Arthropoda; class Insecta; order Orthoptera; family Acrididae; genus Schistocerca; species Schistocerca gregaria. The sequence continues at coordinate 729,306,757 of NC_064931.1, forward strand.
CTGAAAGCGAGACCCTATGTCCCTAGCCCCATGCGCTGCTGCTAGTGTCAATACTACGGACTCACTACCACGGCCACTTAGTGGACGAGCAACTAGGAAAAAAGGCCAAGCAGCACACGAAGATGGCAACACTTCTCCAGCTACTCTGTTCTGTGTGTAATGCAAAGGTAGCCGTGCTGTCTGGAGCCGTAACTACCAAGTATGTTGCGAAATAACTTACCAGAAAAGAGGATTTGTCAGCGCAGGCTCTGCCATCGAAAGCTGCTGCAAACATCTGCACATGCAATTGCTCTGGCAATGATGGAGTTACCTTAAAGGTAGTATTTCCCGCCCGCAATCAGCGAAGGCCACAACAAACGAGTTTCTTAAGCTACAACTTCGTTCGTACAAGCAGACAGAGCAAAGCTGAGTATTGTGTCCAGAATCACGACGCCATCTCCCTCTCCATATAACGATAAGGCATGTTAAATATGCGAAATATCCCAAAGCAATCAGACCACGCTGCACTCGTCTTGTAAATCTGATGCAGAGCATACTACAGCCAATATGGACATTGAACTACGTCTGAGGAAACCAAAGAGACCCTCGAACAAAATCTTCTGTTGCAACATCTAAACGTCGACAGAAAGAAAAGGGATTCTGTTTTACTACGGAACGTAAATAGTTGGAGGAAGTCAGGATCCTAGCGCTGGGTGGACGTTAGAGCTTGCATTTCTAAGAAACAGATTTTAAATTACCTGGCGCCCCTGTGTTAAGTGGTGACGACCTAAGTGGGAAAAGAGTTATACGAGGAGTTGCCATATTTATACGTGACACATACCACTCCATGCCTCTCCCTGTCAACTCCAGCCTCCAAGCACTTTCTATTGCAGCGGATGTGCCAAATGCTGCTGTACGTTCCCTTTACCTGCCCCTTCCCCCTTTCCTCACTTCCCCTGGGTGCCCTCTCATGAGCCAGTTGGCCAAATCTCTTACCAACCTTACCACACAACTCCATTGGCCTTTTCTTCTCTTGGGAATTTTAATACACGCTACGTGCTACGGGGCTCTTTTACCACTTGCACTGGGGTCTTGTTGTTGAGACAACCTTGTTAGCAGATTTTTACCTCGTGAATATGGAAAAACTGACATAATGTCCTTGAAGAAAAAAAACCGCAATCACTGGTTTTAAATAGATTCATTGTCCGTCCAGATAGCTTTTTTTCTTTCTCTCTCTCTCTCTCTCTCTTTTTTTTTTTTTTTTTTTTTTGTAAACGACCAGTTTCGGGCCTTTATAACCATCCTCAGATCTTAATGTGTCGGTTACAAGAGAAACGCGTCAACTATTAACAAGATTTGCATGCTAAATCATATATGTGACATAGCACGTAAATCTATATTCCAACGAGAGCCCAGTAATAAATTTGAGTGGGGACTGACCCTCTATTTTAGATGATGACAAGAGGAGTGTGTTGCGCGCTTTAAAATATTGTGAATTGTCCAGACTCCAACCTAATTGTTATGCTGGAGATTCTAGTGTTTTTCAGAGTGGATGGCGCGGCCATTTTCTTCTTTAACGAGAAGCCACATGTATCCGCTATAGACTTTTAGTACTTCCCTTCTTGAGCTATCTTTTGGAGATCAAATATATGGCAAGCTTTTATTCTGTGGTGTGTGTGTGTGTGTGTGTGTGTGTGTGTGTGTATGTGTGTGTGTGTGCGCTTTAGAATAGAAGTTTTAAGAAATGTTTTATCTTTTTTTATCATTTTTTCACAGTTCTACTCGTTTATTTGACATCTGTCTCACCAACTTCAGTATGGATGCTAAATCTCTCTATGTAGTGCACCGAGGCAATTATACAATCATTTTAGGAGTCACAGTAGCAGTAGTACTTGGGTAATGTGTTAGCAGGCAGTAGTAGATGATATTTACTATATGCATAATCATATCATTGAAAATATGTGTGTTTATGTGATCTGTTCCAGAAATAATAAGCTGAAATTCTGAAAGAATAAATAAGAAAACAACGATCTCCTGCAAGGCATGAGGCAAAAGACACACCAGGAAGAAATTATCCGAATGGGACGGAAATCGGTGGAAACGACGTACATGTAGCCACGAGGAAATGATTAAAACAGCACTCCTTCTTCAGGCCACGAGTGGCGTACCGGGACCATCCGACCGCCGTGTCATCCTTAGTGGAGGATGCGGATAGGAGGGGCGTGGCGTCAGCACACCGCTCTCCCGGTCGTTATGATGGTATTCTTAACTGAAGCCGCTACTATTCGGTCGAGTAGCTCCTCAATTGGCATCAAGAGGCTGAGTGCACCCCGAAAAATGGCAACAGAGCATAGCGGCTGGATGGTCACCCATCCAAGTGCTGGCCACGCCCAACAGTGCTTAACTTCCGTGATCTCACGGGAACCGGTGTATCCACTGCGGCAAGGCCGTCGCCAATAAATGATTACAATTTTAGAAAAACAACGGATGATTTATTCAAGAGAACGAGCTTCACAAATTGAGCAAGTCAATAACGCCTTGGTCCACATCTAGCACATATGTAAACAATTATTGGAGTTGGCACTGACTGATAAAGTTGCTCGATGTTTCCTGAGGGGTATCATGCCAGATTCTGTCCAACTTGCTCGTTAAATCGTCAAAGTCCCGAGATGGTTTGAGGGCCCTGATCATAATGCTTCAAATTTTCTCAATTTTGGAGAGATCAGGCAACCTTGCTGGCCAAGGTAGGGTCTGACAAGCACGAAAACACGAAAACGAGCAGCAAAAACTCCTGCCGTGTGCGGGCGGCCATTATGTTGCTGAAATGTATGCCCAGGATGGCTTGCCATGAAGGGTAACAAAACGGGGCGTAGGATATCGTCGACGTCCCATTGTGCTGTAAGGATGCTGCGGATGACAACCAAATGGTTCCTGCTATGAAGTGAAATGGCATTACAGACCGTCACTACTGGATATCGGGTCGTATGATGGGCGACAGTCAGGTTGGGATCCCACCGCTGTCCGGGACATCTCCAGACACGTGTTCGCTGGTCATTGGGGATCAGTTCGAAGCAGGACTTTTCACTGATTATTACTCCGGGACTAGACCTACATCTACATCTACCTATTCACCCCGCTAGTGTGTGGCGAAGGGTGCAATTCGCGCCAGAGACAGATTTCCCCGCTCTGTTCCACTCGCGGATAGCGCGAGGGAAAAACGACTGTCTAAGCGCCTCAGTACGAGCTCTTATTTCCCTTTTCTTTGAATGGTGATCATTGCGCGATCTGGAAGTTGGTGGTAATAATATATGCTCTACATCCTCGGTGAAGATCCGATTTCGGAATTTAGTGAGCAGCCCCTTCCGTTCAGCGCGTCGTCTATCTGCAAGTGTGTCCCACTTCAAACTTTCTATGAGATCTGTAACGCTCTCGCGATGGCTAAATGTACCAGTCACGAACCTTGCCGCTCTTCTTTGGACCCTCTTATTCTCTTGAATCAGACCCAACTGGTAAGGGTCCCATACAGACGAACAATACTCTAGGACTGGACAAACTAACGTATTGTAAGCAATTTCCTTTGTTCAAGGACTGCATCGCTTCATGATTCTACCACCAAGCCACAATCTAGAGTTCGCCTTGCCCCTTACTTGTGTAATCTGACAATTCCATTTGAGATCATTTCGAATAGTCACACCCAGATACTTGACGGTTGTTACCGCTTCCAAGGACTGGGCATCTATTTTGTACTCGTACATTAATGGGGATTTTCGCCTTGTTACACACAGTAGGTTACACTTATTGAGAGGTAGCTGCCAGTCATTACAGCACGCATTTATTTCCTGAAAATCCTCATTCATTTGTTCACAACTTTCGTGTGATACTACTTTCCTGCAGATTATAGCATCATCGGCAAACACTAATGCAGCTGCCAATACCAACAACCATATCGTTTATGTAAATCGTAAAAATCAGCGGACCTATCACGCTGCCCTAAGGCACATCTGAAGTCACGCCTGTTTCTGTTGAAGTCACTCCATTCAGGACGACATACTGCTCTCTGTCTGCCAGAAAACTTTCTATCCACTTGTATTCCACACGACCATTCAGAGTGTTTCACAATTCGTATAACAGCGTTGTACGCTTTGTAGAGAGGACGTGGTAGATAACGTTTTGATAAGGGATCCATGCCCATAAACGTACCGCTTGGATGTAAAGTAAGTTGACGATCCGATCACTTTCGAATTTTCCCCTTCGCGGTACGCCCACAAAATGACAAGAGGGCGCTGTTGTCAGCCGCTCTCGTAATTACGGCTACACACACCACTTTCGTCCGACTGCAAGAAACTGGTACTTTCGCAACTGGGATGGTTGACTGGGTTGCTCCACGCACGCACCGCACTCTCGAGTTGTAGGGTACGTTCTTCGTCATGGAGAAGAGAACCCGACGACGAGTACACGAAACTTTGCCCATGCCATGGGCTCCTGTACGAGATTTGCAAGTGATCCGATCTTAAAATTTTTTTTTTTGCATTTCCGGGCATGATTTCCTTATCAATGGTGTATCTACGAAGTCCCCACTACAACCCGTAGGAGCCTGTAATAGGAATTGTTAAACACCCTATACAATAAATGATTAAGGTTCTTCCATAGGAAATAGTCTCGTGGTTACATGGAATTTTATCAGGAAACAATCTTGGAATTGGTGCGACATTGATGGGTTTCCCTTGGTAACCACTTTAGCTGTTTCCTTCAGGACAACTACGGCATAAAACAAGGGTATCAAACAACGACACGAAGAGCAGTTCCATTTCATTTTGTGTCAAATACATTTCGTATCGATCCGAACAGCAATATCTCACATGAATACTATGAGGAGGAGAAGTATTGATGCTCCAGAATACTTTAAAATGTTAGCAACAAAATTTGTGAACTATAGTAAATACGAATACAAAATAAAGTCTGTTACCGTGGTGTGCCCTGCAGTAGCACTCTGGAATACGCATGCAATCACACTGGGCATCATCTAACATACTGTAAAACGGAAAAAGGAACACTCTGGGATTGCAAGAAAATGCATAACAGAACGTGTTCTTCAGTTCGTAACAACTATACTATTGTTTTGAGACGCGGGACAACTTTCTGTTGATGTGTTTATTAATAATGTGCGACTTCAGAAAAGAAAAGATGTCCTATTTGTACGGTATATGCAGCTCCAAAAATTTCTCTCCTGTCTTTTTCCTTGTACTGCCTTCAAACAGAAGAAAACGTAAAATTTCTCTGCAATAACGCATCTGTTGTTCATTTTTCATAATCTGGAAGTAGAGATATCCATCTTTAAAGGCTTCAAATGTGCAATATTTTCACATATACAGGAAGGTATGTAATGTACATAATATTTTCGCGATCTTGGCCAGGGGATGGAGCTTAATACGGTATTTAACCTCAGATAGAAGTAAGGACTCGAAGTAAAGAAGTTAGGTCGAGTGGGCATGGTTAAGAAAAGAGATGGAAGGGCGCATAGTGCTTGAACTCCAGAAAACATTAATGCAATAAGACGTTCATTTCAGCAGCCTGTAAAGATATCTGCTGGAAGACACCCTAGAGCTCTTCCGTTATCCGATCAGAGTGTGCGTCGAACTTTGCAACAGAACGTGCACTTTCGTCCATAAAAGATAGTCGTTGTTGAACAATTGTTTGAACGTAATTAAGACAGTTGTGTGACGTCATGCGCAAATATCCTTGAATATATGCCTGAAGATGTTGTGGTCCTTCGCAGCAATGAAACACACATGCACTGGAATATGTGACGGGGTTCATTCATTTCTCAAAATGGAAAGACATTCTGTTATTGGTACCATTTACATGTGTTGTTTGCAACATGACAATATTTTATCGTAAATATGGGTGTTCAGAATTTACTACTGACGTGTTCGTACCGAGTATGGCTTTGTGCAGACTCTTTTTCACTGCTACTAATTTTTATCTGCCGAGTAATCGATTAGTCGCTGCATTTAGCTGCAGCGGTTCAAAGCACTAAATTAGGAACGAGCAGCCCCCACAGTAAATTCACCGTTGTCCGAGTCTGCCGTATGGAGATGGGCCAGTTTATGCTTTGTGTTCTAGCTTTCTGTACCTATTAAGCGTTTTTAAAATAAATACAACTGAAATTTGGAAATAGGAAAATACGGTGATTTATTTTCGAGAAGGCGTTCGTACTGGCGAAGATGGAGACAGGTGGAAGGTAATGGTGAAATCCGTTCCCGACACCTAACACACTCCCCTTGGAAAGGAGTGTGACAGTTGCTGTGTGTACAATACCCATCAACGGATGGCTTACGGCCACTTGTCTCCGTGGCTAAGGTAGTTAACGTATGCTTGTGTAGTGGAGCTCGACTCCCAAGTACTTTATTCGAACGCTGCTGGTAGAAGAAATTTTCACCTTCGGTATTTAGTCGACAAGGGGAGGAGAGGTCGTGGCGTCAAGTTATTGATCAACAGACCTTGCACCAATGTCTTACAGTAAAACCTAGACCTCTCCACAGCGTGTCGCAGAGCATTGTTACTGATGATAGTCCGCCCGCCGAAAGGGGACTATATGGGTGTCGCACTATTCGTGAGAAGCAGGTTATGTGCTGGCGGCAGGATTCACTCTCTTTCCTTCATCCACAAAACAAGTCAAACACAGCTTTATACTCTACAAGTACTGTCAGCACGATGCAGGATAAGCACGTGACATCTCATAACATGTTGGAGGAAGGCAATGGGAAACCATCTACACTAGGACTTTGTCACGGAAAGCAATGCAGAGTTCCTGTAACTAGCACTTTGTTATGGAAAGCAATGTAGGATTCCTGTAACTGTTCCCAGTAGGCTACTGCTGAGTGCGAGGACTATAGAGATTCCGAATTTTACCACGAATAGTCGCGCAAAACTCGTATCTGTTGCCGTGGTCACTAACGCACGCCTTTGCGATGGTGCTTAACTCGGGGTTAAGCCGGTAAGAGACCTGGCGATTGTTACGGCGTCAAGTCCAGCGCTGGCACCCCAGTCGGAAACGAGAGAGCAGAGAGGGCGGTGAAGAAGACGTCAGCCAATTACAAGCTGACCGACCCCACTCCAGGACGACAACGCGGCGGCAGTGGCCTATATGCGAAGAGGACATAAGCGCCGACCAATTCTACGAGAAGCTTCAAGACCAGCGACCTGAATAGAACTATCAGAGCTCATTACCTTGTTCATACATTCTATGTAGCACAAACATGGAACTTTTATACTGACGAGATTTCTTATTTTATCTGTCGCCCTTTGCTTGCGACACATGTGTTTAACACAAAATATTGTCAGTTACTTTTCGTAATAAAACGTATTAATACGATTTGCTTGAATTGTTGTCTAGCAATCTGAGAAGGCAGGTTTCCCAGACGCCCCATATTCGACGACATAGGCAGGATTCCACTCCGTCTACAGGCCATAAGTGGCTCATCGGGACCATCCGACCGCCGTGTCATCCTCTGAGGAGGATGCGGATAGGAGGGGTGTGCGGTCAGCACACTGCTCTCCCGGCCGTTATGATGGTATTCTTGACCGAAGCCGCTACTATTCGGTCGAGCAGCTCCTCAATTGGCATCACAAGGCTGAGTGCACTCCGAAAAATGGCAACAGCGAGGCAGGATTCAACAGTGACAAAACACTTTCTCTGCGCCGACCGGTGTGGCCAACTTCTTAGGTCATCAGTAGCGTAGAACTTAGAACTACTTAAACCTAATTAACCTAACGACTTCACATACATCCATGCCCGAGGAAGGTTCGAACCTGCGACCGTAGCGGTCGCTCGGCTCCAGACTGTAGCGCCTAGAACCGCACGGCCACTCCGGCCGGCCAACACTACACTGCACAGGCACTCATCTATGTCATCCACACGACACAGACACACTCGACACTTTGTAACAATTCGGAGGAAGGCAATGGCAAACCAGCTCACGCAGAACGGCGATGCAGAATTCGTCCGTCAGCTCCCCTATACTCATTCCTCGAGTATGGTTCTGCTTTGATTTTGGTTCAAATGGTTCAAATGGCTCTGAGCACTATGGGACTTAACTGCCGAGGTTATAAGTCCCCTAGAACTTAGAACTACTTAAACCTAACCAACCTAAGGACATCACACACATCCATGTCCGAGGCAGGATTCGACCCTGCTACTGTAGCGGTCGCGCTGCCACTCCGGCCCGATTTGATTTTGAGTCATGAAAAGTTTTCTATGTAAGCCGGTACACCAGTGGCTCTCCTCCGCTTGCGGGCCAAATACTGCCTACGGAAATTTATCGAAACGTCACTAGAAACTATCATTCCAGCTCTAGCGCGAATTAGGGACGCCGAGACGCGAGCGGACTCGAGGTAATGTGCTATGCGTGGGTCGACGAAGAGGAAGTGTGCCGAGGTTGGCGTACCTGCGGTGGGCGTCAGGAAGATGTGCGTGCGGTAGGCGTGCGTCTCCATGGCGGTGTATCCCGGCTCTCGGCTGCGCCGCACGCCCCGACTCGAAGGCCCGAGGCGGCCGCCGTAGCCGCCGCCGTCCGAGTCGCCGTGGAAGTGCTTCCGGAACAGAATGTTCATCTTGCGCTTTTCACTGGCTCCGACGCGCGCTCTAGTCCATCCTTACCGCACCGGCCTTTCTGTCACGCCGGTTTCGAACACCTCCGTCTCACCTACGATTTCTATTTTGCGGACGGTCAGTGCTATAATCGCACCGTCTGTCACACGAGCACTGAGAACTTGTGACGGACGACGTATTTGTCAACAACTAGACACTAGACGATTCGAAGCTCGCGGGCGACTGTGTTGACAAGAAGAGGTCTGGCAACTGAAAGGGGGCGCTCGGGGTCTTGGCAGGCGGCCTGGCTGCACGGCCGGCGAGTGCCAGAGGTTGCGGCTCCCCGCCACTGGCCTGTCCTTCAAGTCTCCTATTGTTCGAGGCCCGAGCCGGCGAGTCTGACGCAAACCCTTCAAACTCCTCGAACTGGCAAGTTTCGCTTCTGCCGGCTTCGACCCGGCGCGGGCGGGCAGGTGTGTGGCGACTGGCGGCTGTATTTGTGAGCCGCGCCTCGCGCCCCGCCGACTGCGCAGGCCGCTGCGCCCCTCCACGCCGCCGCCGCCACGCCGCCTCTGCCGCGCCGCCGCGCGCCCAAAATACAGCGCCGCTCACTTATAAATACGTGTTCGCAAATTTCGCTAGCGGCATATTTAAACATAGCCGCGGAGGTGACGGGCTGGGGAATCGTTAACTCGCCCCCCGGCACTCGCGTCGGCCACTCTGCTCGGCCGTGCCTGCCTCGGCATACGATTCTCACCGACGGAGTTATTTTCGGTGCTGTCTGGATCCGGAACCAGACGAATAAGTTAAAAAAAGTGGCAGAACGTGCTCCCTAAATTAAAGTTTAAATAAAAAAAGTAGATGACCAAAATAAAAAAGAAATATTTTTAACCCTAAATCACTAAACTCTCGGCCGGCGGTTCTAGGCGCTACAGTCTGGAACTGCGTTACCGCTACGGTCGCAGGTTCGAATCCTGCCACGGGCATGGACGTGTGTGATGTCCTTAGGTTAGTTAGGTTTAAGTAGTTCTAAGTACTAGGGGACTGATGACCTTAGAAGTTAAGTCCCATAGTCCTCAGGGCCATTTTTTGAACAATCACGAACTGAAAGAATCTTAAAGCTCAGAGCCATTTGAGCAAACTAAACTCTCGCCGATTGCTGTGGTTGAGCTATTCTAGGCGCTTCAATTTGTAAAAGCGCTGCTGCTACGGTCGCAGGTTCGAATCCTGCCCTTAGGTTCGTTAGATTTAAGTAGTTCTAAATCTAGGGGACTGATGATCTCAGATGTTAAGTCCCATAGTGCTCAGAGCCATTTGAACCATTTTTGAACTAAATCCTCGTAAAAGTTGCAATTGCAATTGTTACCAATTCGTGTTTCCCACCAATCAGGTACTGTCAGTATAGGGTGTAGGACAGGACATTTCGTACTTACTTTGTATGTGACATTTCACTGTAGACCTAATCATCTTGTGAATGTTGCCGTTCATATTTCCGTGTTTGTCAAGAAAATTGGAGAGAATTCTGCCTTATGAGCGAGATCCTTGGGTCTTGCATAAGGCGAAATTCCTTTCCAATTTCCTAAGCGAGCACGGAAATAAAGGAAGCTGCCTTCCTGAAGGCGGTATTCCTCTCCAGCTTATAACTGTAATTAACTAGTGCTAAACTATAAATTATGACTTTCTTTCAATAAAATATGTATTAGTAAAATTTACGATGGTTTACTAACTACGTAACATTTTCCCCCTATAGTGTTCCAGGATTAGACAATGTGTCATTCAAGCGGTGTCCTCAACTATCAATGCATTATGGCAATGAGACTTCTGAAATTCTGCATCATTCTCACGAGCATTTCTTGAGGAAAATGTCAGGTTACCCTGTTCTGTACTTCTCAGTCCTCGGCATGTTAATGAACAACTCGCTCTTAAGACTCATTCCTGGAAAAAATTGCAGGGTGTAAGGTCTGGTGATCGTGCTGACCAGAGGATGACGATACGTGAAAAAAATTAAGCGTACGAGAAACATTTGTCTGAGCAAAATATAGTTCAAATGGCTCTGAGCACCATGGGACTTAACATCTGTGGTCATCAGTCCCCTAGAACTTAGAACTACTTAAACCTAACTAACCTAAGGAGAACACACACATCCATACCCGAGGCAGGATTCGAACCTGCGACCGTAGCGGTCACGCGGTTCCAAACTGAAGCGCCTAGAACCGCATGGCCACAACGGCGGGCTATACCGATAGTCGGCGGTCATCAAAGTGTGCCTACCGATCTAGTCATGTGGTAGGTCATGCTCTCGGACAGTTAATAGTTAGCTTATCATTAGTGCGAAAAAGTTCCTTTTACAGCGTTTCTTAAATAAATCCTGTGTAAAATTTATTTGCACAAAAAACTTCATTCCGCTTCATTAAGTCACACATAGACAATAGTATTGCACTCCGCAATCATGTGGAGCTGCTACGGCTCTACAACGGGACATAAAACTACGAGAGAATCTCCACATAGCAGATACGAAGAATTCCCACACGGCGATGGGAAAGCCTTACCAGTTATACTTTACGCTTCTTAGGCCACCATCTACGGACTCACTGGCTAAACTGAGACATTTCTGGAGGTTTAGTACGAGTGGGAGGAATGTACGTTCACTAAGAAGGTTGTAATTAATTTTTTGTTAGTGCAATTATATAATAATTTATTATTACAATTGTTTTAATTACGCTAGGTACCTTACAGCAAATAAAGAGAATGACAACTGAAGGCATCTACATCTACATGATCACTCTGCAATTCACATTTAAGTAGTTCTAAGTTCTAGGGTACTGATGACCTCAGAAGTTAAGTCCCATAGTGCTCAGAGCCATTTGAACCATTTTTTGAAGTCACTAAATGCACTCACTGTGATTTTCGAATACTGGAAATATTGTGCCCGTTGGACACTATAGACCGGCAGTACACCCGTGGATATTTTGATTACTGGATGAATAATTCGGAATAATGAAATTTATTCATGAACTTAATTGTAACAGGTTTAGATGTACTCAAGCCTTACGTAGTACGTCTCTTACTATTACACACTAAAGCGCCAAAGAAACTGGTATAGACATGCCTATTCAAATACAGACATAATTATGTAAACAGGCAGAATACGGTGCTGTGGCCGACAACGCCTATATAAGACTAAGAGTGTCCCGCGCAGTTGTTAGATCACTTCCTGCTCCTACAATGGCAGGTTATCAAGATTTAGGAGAGTCTGAACGTGGCATTATAGTCGGCGCACGAGCGATGGGACACACCATCTCGGAAGTAGCGATGAAGTGGGGATTTTCCCTTAAGACCATTTCACGAGTGCACCGTGAATATCAGGAATCCGGTAAAAGTCAGATCTCCGACTTCGCTGCAGGAGATAAAAGATTCAACAAGAATGGGACCAACGACGACCGAAGAGACTCGTTCTACGTGACAGAAGTGCAACCCTTTCGCAAGCTGCTGCAAATTTCAATGCTGGGCCATCAACAAGTTTCAGCATGAGAACCATTCAACGAAACATCTTCGATACTGGCTTTCGCAGCCGAAGGCTGTCTGATCATCTGCATCCATTCTTGCCTGTTGTGCAGTCCGACGGACTTGGACAATTCCAGAAGGACAATGCGACAACCCCACACGTGCAGAATTGCTACAGAGTGGCTCCAGGAACACTCTTCTGAGTTTAAACACTTCCGCTGACCACCAAATGCCCCAGACATGAACATTATTGAGCATATCTGAGGTGCCCTGCAACGCGCTGTTCAGAAGAGATTTCGACCCTCTCCCCTCGTACTCTTAGGGATGTAAGGACAGCCTTGCAGGATTCATAGGGTCAGTTCCCTCCAGAACTACGTCAGACATTGGTCGAGTCCATGCCATGTCGTGTTGCGGCACTTCTACGTGCTCTAGGAAGCCCCACGCGATATTAGGCAGGCGTACCAGTTTCTTTGGCTCTCTAGTGTAGTTAAGCTGAATTTCAAGCCAGTCGGTTTTTTAGAGATTCGTCGGAGATTCCTCACATTTCCAGTAACAGTATCTTCCCAGATTTTCTTTCAGTATTGCATAATATCAAAGTCGTTATTTTCTAAGCATATATGTTCCCAAAATGGTGGTTTACTAGAGAGCAGTCGTTTAATATTTATAAGATCAGAGAACGAATGAAAAGGAGGTTGTCGATTGGTTTGAGTTTTTGTATCTTCTGTAAAATGCGCTTGTTATCTTCGCAGTTATAGTGGAAGTATATGATTTAGGACTGGAGCCAGAAGGTGGGAGTGCTGTTAATAGCTACTGAAATCATTCGCATTGCGTGATTTCGTTCGATGTCTATTATGTTTTTAATGTTAGGGCTGTTAAGCGAGATGGGGAAGCAGTATTCTGCTACTGAAAGAAGTTTATCTTCTTTGTACAGACCTTCTGTACTCTCCTTCCGCCCTTCGGCTTTCCCTACTTTGCTTGGTTCTTGTTTCTTATCTGAGCTCTTTATGTTCATACAGCCAATTCTCTTTTATTCAACGTCGTCTTTAATTTTTCTGTATATTTCCCCTAGTGATAAATGCTTCTAAATCCTTACATTTGTCCTCCAGCCATTCCTGCTCAGCCATTTTGCCCTTCCTTTACACGATTTTTTTTTAGACGTTTGTGTTCCATTTCGCCTGCTTCATTTGCTGCATTCTTATTTTATCTCATTTCATAAATTAAATTCAGTATCTCCTGTGATATCCAAGGATTTCTACTAGCCTTTTGTTTTTACCTATTGATCCTCTGCTACCTTCACTACTTCATCTCCTAAAGCTACCCATTCGTCTTCTTCTGTATCAAAGAAGTCAGAAAGTTGAAATTAAAAGAGTTATCAAGCTAGAAGGTTCCACTTATCAGTAGTCCTAGGCGACGTATTCAAATCCTTCCACTGGAAAAACGATGGAGGAATATACCGGGTGATCAAAAAGTCAGTATAAATTTGAAAACTGAATAAATCACGGAATAATGTAGATAGAGAGGCACAAATTGACACACATTCTTGGAATGATATGGGGTTTTATTGGAACCAAAAAAATACAAAAGTTCAAAAAATGTCCGACAGAACATCTGATCAGAATAGCAATAATTAGCCTAACAAAGTAAGACAAAGCAAAGATGATGCTCTTTACAGGAAATGCTCAATACGTCCACCATCATTCCTCAACAATAGCTTTAGTCGAGGAATAATGTTGTGAAAAGCACTATAAAGCATGTCCGGAGTTATGGTGAGGCATTGGCGTCGGATGTTGTGTTTCAACATCCCTAGAGATGTCGGTCGATCACGATACACTTGCGACTTCAGGTAACCCCAAAGCCAATAATCGCACGGACTGAGGTCTGGGAACCTGGGAGGTCAAGCATGACGAAAGTGGCGGCTGAGCACACGATCGTCACCAAACGGCGCGTGCAAGAAATCTTTCACGCGTCTAGCAATATGGGGTGGAGCGCCATCCTGCATAAACATCGTACGTTCCAGCCAGGTTGGGAATGATGTGATTTTGTAACATATCGGCGTACCTCCCACCCGTCACGGTAGCAGTTACAAAACCAGAATCACGCATTTCCTCGAAGAAAAAAAGGCCCGATAACGGTAGATGTGGTAAATCCAACCCATACCGTGACTTTCTCGTCGTGCAATGGAGTTTCCAAGACAGTTCTAGGATTTTCGGTAGCCCAAATTCTGCAGTTGTGGGCGTTGACAGACCCTCGGAGCGTGAAATGAGCTTCGTCGGTCCACAACACGCTACTCAACCAATCGTCATCTTCAGCCATCTTTTGAAACGCCCACACCGCAGATGCCCTCCGCTTCACTAAATCGCCAGGTAACAGTTTATGATGCCGATGGATTTTGTACGGATAGCATCGGGTGGTACGCCTCAGTGCCAACCAAACAGTAGTGTATGTAATGCCGGTGCGACTGCACGAGCGCTGACTTCCCCGTGCATTGACGAACCCCCCACAGTCTCCATTTCTTCCTGAGCTGTCTCAGCAGCATTACGCCTTGTGCTCGGTCGGCCACTACGGGGTCTATCGTCTAAACAATCCGTGTCTTCGAAATCATTTTCGCCACAGCTGCATTTGTCAACGGACCTTTACTCGTCCGAGTCCCCTTCCTATGGCGATATGATCGTAACGCTGAACTAGCACATTCCCCGTTCTGATAATTAATTCACTAAAAGCGCCTTTTCAGGTAACGTGAACATGCTGCGACTGCTGGCGCATCTGATTCTCTCTCTCATTACAGTTCCTTTCATACACGATTGTCATGCGCAGTCACTAACGTTTTGATGTCTAGCGGCATCTGTCGGACATTTTGTGAACTTTTTTTGTTCTAATAAAACCCCATGTCAATCCAAGCATGTGTGTCAATTTTTACCTCTCTATCTACATTATTCCGTGGTTTATTCAAATGGTTCAAATGGCTCTGAGCACTATGGGACTTAACATCTTAGGTCATCAGTCCCCTAGAACTTAGAGCTACTTAAACCTAACTAACCTAAGGACATCACACAACACCCAGCCATCACGAGGCAGAGGAAATCCCTGACTCCGCCGGGAATCGAATCCGGGAACCCGGGCGTGGGAAGCGAGAACGCTACCGCACGACCACGAGATGCGGGCTCGTGGTTTATTAAGTTTTAAAATTTATACTGACTTTTTGATCACCCGGTATATTAAAGGAACACATCTGAAGCATCTACTTCTCTTCTGATATTATATTTTTTCTTCTGCTATAGAGTTTGAAAGTAGGCGTTGGAAACCGAAATAATGTACAACCAACACACTAAAAAATATGGTTTTATTTATTTAATTTAACCGTACGGCTAGGCTCCCCCGCCGGGCACGCCGTTCGCCGGATGCCGGTCTTTCAATTTGACCCCACTTCGGCGATTTGCAGTTGATGAGAATAATAGGATGATGGTGAGGACAGCATAACACCCAGTCTCTGGCAGGAGAAAATTCCCAGCCGGGAATCGAACCCGGGCCCAGAGGATTGACACACTGTCACGCTGACCATTCAGCTACCGGGGCTGAAAAAAATATGGTATAAACTGACAATGGAGTCACAGAACTAGTTGATAAGTTTTTGTATTTAGTGCTATGTGAGGCATTGACTCAATGGACAGAAGAGTAAAACCGACATGGACTGCTTTAGATGAACTAAATAGTATTCTGTAAACAAAGCTTCAGATGTCTGTGAAAAAGGAAAGTTAATAATTTGTATCGAAAATTTTGATTTTTGACAGTGGGACATGGACTTAAAACGCTAAAATAATTTTTAAGCACAATATTTCTCAGCGAAAAAGGAAGAGAAGCGTATTGGGAATCACTAAGAGAATCACGGAAATATAAAAATGGGTAAGAGAACACACTGCACTGTAAATTATAATTACAACTATAATCAAGGTGAAATGGAGATGGGCAGGCGGGTAGTAAATAGAGCAAGGGACTTTTGTCCCCGACTAAGGGAAATAAGAATAGACGTAGCAGCTTTCCTAGAGGATGGTGGGTAGATAACATTAGAAAACATGCAGATGCAATAGGGATGCTTGTAGCTGAAATCAAAAGTCTCGAGAAAGCTTTTATACATTAGTGAATGTCAGGTGGCTGATGATTTTTTTTCATATGACTATGCGATAACATGTACACCACTGGTAGGGCTGAGAGAAATGGTACAGAAGTTAATATACACGACCCATATTGAAAGCGGTTTGTTTTTACATACGAATGTCGTGTATGTGTCTGTGCATAGACAGGCACTTGTCTGCCTCAAAGGCTATGCAATTATTTATTCGTTTCTGTTGGTGAAAACTGTGAGTTGTGCCTTGGCAAGTCGCGTGAACTTTGACGGGAATGAACCAATATGGAACTTTTGCAGAAGAATCGGTACGCCGGGCCGCGTGGCCGGGAGGCAAAAGGTTACTCGGCATTCTGCTTCCCCCTTGCTGCTATGATGTCGACGTGACGATTCTTTCTCGTAGAATAGATACTTTTTTCTTGCGATACTGAACTGGGCATATTCAGTCAGCTTAGTTCTAAATTATAGTTCGAAGGTTGCTCGCTCGCAGGCTTGCAATGCACTTACATGGTTGTAGGTTACGCAATTTTCAGATAACACAGCAACAGATTTCTTTCAGCGATGCATTTTTGCAGTGGAGGTTAACGTGAGGTGTGTAACATCTTCGTTGGTCCACTCGACTTTTCAGAACAAGGGCGATCAATATCCAGTTTTGTTTCAGTCATCCAAGGTTTCAAGTTGCTTAATTTATTGCTCTTCCACTCATAAAATAATACAGCTCGTTGTAGGTATAAGTGCACATATTTTTATTGGTGACTGAGGATAGTGTACTCAACAACAATAAATTAGTATTTCCTTCATTTGCAGACTAATAGTTACAGCCATTAAGAGTAGTATGTTTTTAGTTTGGTTAGTACCTTAAAGTACTTATGGCAAGTGCAAGCCATTAATACTTATTTTTCCCTGGGCAGCAAGTCCATGTGGATGCATGGACGGAAAGCAGTTAGTCTACACTGGAATGTGCAATCAATTTAGTGATGCAGTTACGCAGCGTAGAAAACATCAGGTAGTAAACTACACACACAACAAAAATTTTGCATCACTCCGGTTCCCAGAACTCCTGAAGATAGACATTGACTGTGGATATTGTATCACATACACAGTCCCTTTGACTGTTCAGAGATGTCATTAAACCTGCCCAAAGATGTAAACAACCATGCATAAGCAGCGTCTATTAGACGGAGGAGTTCCAGCAGCCGATCAGTTCCAGTCATTCCACCAGGAAGGAGGTACACGGATCGTGTTGTCTGTAGTTCAATCGCCGGCCGGTGTGGCCAAGCGGTTCTAGGCGCTTCAGTTTGGAACCGCGCGACCGCTACGGTCGCAGGCTCGAATCCTGCCTCGGGCATGGATGTGTGTGATGTCCTTAGCAGGTTAGTTAGGTTTAAGTAGTTCTAAGTTCTAGGGGACTGATGACGTCAGGTGTTAAGACCCATAGTTCTCAGAGCCATTTGTAGTTCAATCATGCCTAGACGGTCAATACCGCAGTTCAATCGCGTCCGCATTGTTACTTTGTGCCAAGAAGGGCACTCAACGAGGGAAGTGTCCAGGCGTCTCGTAGTGAACCAAAGCGATGTTGTTCGGACAGAGAGACAGGAACTGTCGACGACATGCGGACATGCGTCGCTCAGGCCACCCAAGGACTATTGCTGCAGCGGATGACCACTGCCTACGGATTATGGTTCGGAGGAACTCTGACAGCATCACCACTATGTTGAATAATGCTTTTCGTGCAGCACAGGACGTCGTGTTACGACTCAGACTGTGCGCAATAGGCTGCATGATGTGCAACTTCACTCCCGACGTCCATGGCGAAGTCCATCTTTGCTACCACGACACCATGCAGAGTGGTGCAGATGGGCCCAACAACATGCTGAATGGACCGCTCAGGTTTGGCATCACGTTATCTTCACCAATGAGCTTCGCATATGGTTTCAACGAGACAATGGTCGGAGGCCTGTTTGGAGGCAACCCGGTCAGGCCGAACGCGTTGGACACACTGTCCAGCGAGTGCAGCAAGATGGAGGTTCCCCGCTACTTTGGGGTGGCATTATGTGTGTCCGACGTACCCCGCTGGTGGTCATGGAAGGCACCGTAACGGCTGTACGATACGTGAATGCCATCCTTCGACCGATAGTGCAACCATAACGGCAGCATATTGGGGATGCATTCGCCTTCATGGACGACTATTCGCGACCCCATCGTGCACATCTTATGAATGACTTCCTTCAGGATAACGACATCGCTCGACTAGAGCGGCCAGCATGTTCTCCAGACACGAACCCTATGTAACATGCCAGGGATAGATTGAAAAGAGCTGTTTATGGGCGACGTGACCCATCAACCACTCTGAGGGATCTACGCCGAATCGCCGTTGAGGAGTGGGACAATCTGGACCAGCAGTGCCTTGATGAACTTTAGGATAGTATGCCACAACAAATACAGGCATGCATCAATCCAAGAGGACGTGCTACTGGGTACTAGAGGTACAGGTGTGTACAGCAATCTGAACCACCATCTCTGAAGGTCTCGCTGAGTGGTGGTACAGCATGCAATGTTTGGTTTTCATGAGCAATAGGAAGAGCGGAAATGATGTTTATGTTAATCTCTATTCCAATTTTCGATACAGGTTCCGGAACTCTAGGAACCGAGGTGATGCAAAACTTTTTTTTGATGTGTTCATATGACGTGTTTGGTGGATGAGTATTACACGCAGAGAAGAAACTATTAGCACACTGAAGTGGGTACATATAAAGTTTTGAGTTATACAGGTAGGTTTGTGAACTTCGATATACGAGCCAGCGAAGGAGGGATCGAGATTACTTTTGCTATCACACTAGCTCTGGCCTTTTCAAGTTCTTAAATGTTATAGGGTTCAGAGAGCAAAAACATTTGCATCGCACGTATATGATAATGATTATTGTTTCAGTTATGTCTTTGTTAACTCTAGTTAACCCCTCTCCCCTTTAATTATTCCCTTGTAATTTTCAAAATTTATCGTTATTGCGAAACCTGAAGTTACTCACATATGGCGGAGATTTCATCTAAAGGGCTAACGTTTTAGAGCATAAAACTGGGGTCAAACAATCTTATGAACGCACAGGTTAAAGTAAACAGTGGTAGAGGGCTTTCAACGTTAAGAATGAGTTCCTTTCAAATTCCCATTCCATCTCCTTAATTTAGACTTTTTCGAGGTAAGCCTAAATCACTTGACGCAACTGCTGGAACTGTTCTGTCAACAAGTCCAGGGCCAGTTTCTTTCTCCAGCTCCGTCTAATTGTGCTATTTGTCAATCTCTGATGGCCTAAACACTGACATATTCTTCTGATATGTTTTCATTTACTAGCTGGCTAATCCACGGTAGCTGTGACGGCAGGCAAAGAGTTTGTCAAATCATTCTGAACACAGCTACAACTACGAACTGGAGAGTGCTATCGATAAGAAATGTCAAACTGATTCCATATTTTCAGACTTCCAGACATCTTTCGACACTGTTCCTCTTAAGGGTCTTCTAATTAAATTGCATACCTATGTAGTATCGTCACAGTTGTGTGACTTGATTCGTGATTTCCTGTCAGAAAAGTCACAGTTCGTAGTGACTGATGGAAAGTCATTTAGTAATTGGAGTATTGCTGTGCGATCTGGGATCCGCATGAGATAGGATTGACGGAGAGCATCGAAAAAGTTTAAAGAAAGGCGTCTTGTTTTGTATTACTGTGAAATGGGGAGAGAGTGCCACGGATATGATACTTGAATTGGGGTGACAATCATTCAAACAAAGGCGTTTTTCTTTGATGCAGTATCTTCTCATGACATTTCGATCACCAACTTTCTCCTCAGAGTGTGAAAATATTATTTTTTTTCGGTACCAAACTACACCGGAGTAATGATCATCATAATAAAATAAGAAAAATCATAGCTCGCACTGAAAGATTTAAGGGTTTGTTCTCACCGCGCCCTTTTCGAGATGGAACGGTAGAGAAGTAGCTTGGAGATGGTGCGATGAATCTTCTGCCAGGCGCTTAATTATGAACTGCGGAGTATTCATGTAGATTTAGATGTAAGGAAGTGACTTCTTGGGAGTCAGTGGTATCTGTGCAATAGAATGCTCTTGGTCTGGAACATGTCTGCATAAACCTCCCACCGTAGCTGCTAAGGAGGCTATTCCTTTATTAACGAGAAAGGCAGTGCAGTGGCTAAGAAAATGGATATGTATGAACAGGGAGCAGGTTTCAAATCCTTGTCGTACCACTGTGACTCAGATTTCTTGAAGTAAGTTGGCTAAGAAAATGGATATGTATGAACAGGGAGCAGGTTTCAAATCCTTGTCGTACCACTGTGACTCAGATTTCTTGAAGTAAGTTGAGGCGAATACTGATTCGTTCCTTCATCACGGCCCATAACAATCTCTACGGACCTCCTAGTGAAACAGAGCTAGCAGTCTCTTTCTTCAATATCGACGATACGTTTTCTTTAACCAGCCTCCCATAATTTCGTGATTTCTTCCAGATCTAAGAGCAGCATAATTTTTTTACGTATCTCACGACGCTTGGAGCTGTGAAGTCGCTTTTTTAACTCATCAGCTACAAGCTAGATTGTGATGTTAGCGTACGCATTGTAATCCATGGGTTTCGTGGGACAAGATATTAAAGAAAAGATAAAAAATATTACTATTTTCTTATTTGTGATGTAAAGATGAAAGTACACATGATGATATTAAAATCTAAAGTCTATTCTAGACAAAAACCACTACTGTTCACCGTTATCGTTACACATTCACGCGAATATTTAACTCATCAACTAATTAAGCTTATAACAATATTACTTTTCTCAAGTTTTCTAGATCCACAAAACAGTTTTAATTTTGAAGAGGCTCGAAACATGTCGCTAGACGAGATATATTAATTAAGTACAGTTATACAGGGTGTTATAATGAAAAGTGCGAAATATTCCTACAGGAGGTAGTATTTGGTCAAAACTAGAAGAAAAGTTTCCAAAATGATATGCCCAAAAACCAATTTTCTTATAACGAATAATGTGTAGTATTCCGTAGTGTATGCCGTCCTAAGGTTGCAGTAAGCTGCGCGGTAAGTTACCAGGGCTACTGAGGGAACGTTACCCTAGCGTCGTT
The DNA here is from genome assembly GCF_023897955.1 of Schistocerca gregaria. Taxonomy (NCBI): domain Eukaryota; kingdom Metazoa; phylum Arthropoda; class Insecta; order Orthoptera; family Acrididae; genus Schistocerca; species Schistocerca gregaria. The sequence continues at coordinate 729,328,081 of NC_064931.1, forward strand.
CATGAAAGGCGGGGCACCACACCATTTTCTGCAGATCGGGCGAGCAACGTTTCATGGTTCATGGATTGGTCTAGGAGATCCAATAGTATGGCTTGCCCTTTTACCGGACTGGAATCCGTTGGATTTCTGGCTACGGGGACGTCTAAAGGAATTGGTGTATGTCCAACCCATCGACAACGTGCAAACGTTACAGAAGCGTGTGGCCAATGTGCGTGGGGCGTTCAACAAGTAATGCAACACTTTTTTTCTAGGCCAATTTCGGCTGAAAAAATTCGTAATTTGTTGTGGGAGATCGTGGAATATACATGTACTTAACTATATTACTATACAGTTCAGCAAGATTCCCTAGAGATGGTCATGCATAGCTGCACATAGTCTTATTATGATATTCTAAAATAAAAATAACAAATAAAGTTATGAAAATAGTGTAGTTAATAACTAAAAGCATTCTACGTTAAATTGTCAGCTTCTGTGGTACTCTCTCTCTCTCTCTCTCTCTCTCTCTCTCTCTCTCTCTCTCTCTCTCTCTCTCTCTCTCTCTCTCTCACACACACACACACACGCACACACACACACACACACCACACACAATAAAGAGTTGTTACTTGAAGATAAAAGAGCGCAGGAGGTACAAGCAGCTGTGAACCGGCTGGTATGTGATGTTGTTTACAATTTGAAGATATGATAGAGAAGTATTTGAAATTGAGGTAGTAAAACCTGGTCTGGAAACTACCAAGTCGAATGCTTTCAAGATGAAATGAGGAATTTTCAGATTTACCTTTAGTCTGCTGACTTTATTAAAAACCTAATTAGAAGAGGTTTCGGTGATTTTATTAATCTACAAATTTTCAGAATCGTTCAAAGCGGTGACCCACTGTTTCTACCCATACATCGACTCACAGAAATGATGCTCTAAAAACTTCAGAGGCAGCGAAATGACTTTTTCGTTCCTTCCATCGCCGCCAACCTCCACTCCTCTGGAAAAAGTCCGATGGAGATAAGATGAGCGAGTTGGGCACGGAGCGGGATCTTTCATCATGCAAGCTGCGGGCTTATATTGATAAGGTACTGGATCCTTTTCGGGATGACGAAGGCTTAAATCACTGTCCGGTCATACATAATTACGGTTCTTGTGGCTTTTCTAAATTGCTCAAGGCAAATGCCGAGGCGCTTCTTAAGAAAGGGCGAGGCCGATTTGCTTCGCTACCCTTCTCCTGTACAAGCTTGTACTCTGTCTCTAATGACCTACCTTATCACTTACGGGTCATCTTCCTTCCTTACATCGGATTTGCATCTCGTAAATATCAGAAACTAGGTAGGCAATAAATAAATTTTATTATGTGAGTTTCATCTGTCTTAACCCTACTGCAGATTAAGAGATTGTTACACAAGACAAATTTCGCTTTTATTCTTTAAGTATCCTCTGGGTTAGGTGGTGTTTATTTCCCTTGTTTACATATTTTGAAGACAACAGATTTCTCTCTCGTTGTTAGTAGACGTTGGAGCCGGAAAAACTTGATTTCACTCTCATCACTCTTTCTTCGGCTTCTAGGAACCCGCTTATTCTGTTGTTGTGTTTGATTCTTCGCTCTAATCTAAATCTTTGTAAAACTTCGAGCAACTTTCCTTAACAAAAATTTTATTGTGGCGTCTCTGGTTTTCCATTCAGTGCAGTTATCTTCAAAATATGTAAAGAAGGAGCAATAAATACCAGTCGCCGCTGGTGATGGTGTGTCAACAAGAACCAAACAGGTCTCTCAGATTGCAGCACGCTTAAGACATAAAACAAACAAACAAAATAATGATTGTCGTAATACATCTACTGCGGAAGATCTGTATATACAAAGATATTAACAAATAACATTAGTTCATAGTAGTGCTTCGTAATAACTTTTGACTGAGTTTTTTCCGGACCAGCGTTGCTTATTTCAGATTTATAAGTTAGCCCTTCTAACTCATCCCTGAAACCTTGTATCCTCATCATAGAAAACCTTTTATTCGTAGCACAAATATTTTAGAAGACGTTCACGCGACACACTGCTTTCCAACTAGACGGTTAATTTGCACTGTGTAACGAGGTGAAGGTTATTTTAAGGACAGGGCGACCACGTTTATGATAAATGACATGTCCATCCCATTTCTGATACAGTGCTAAGAATATGTGCCGCCAAACGTGACGTACTTGTGGGAACGTGTATACAAGGTGATTCCGTGAAGATGTTACAAACTTTCGGGGATGATGGAGAAGGGTGAAAGGAAAAAATGTGTAGTAAACCTGGACTCTTAAATGCATACCTTAAGAGCTAGGAGCAGTTGTTCAAAATGGCTCTGAGCACTATGCGACTTAACTTCTTAGAACTAATTAAACCTAACTAACCTAAGGACATCACACACATCCATGCCCGAGGCAGGATTCGAACCTGAGACGGTAGCGGTCGCTCGGTTCCAGACTGCAGCGCCTAGAACCGCTCGGCCACTAAGGCCGGCAGCAGTTGTTCATCTTCGCTTCTATGAAATATATTTCTTCTACTGAACAAGAGCTCATAGCTCTCAAGGTGCTCATTTTAGAGCCCGTATTTAGTGAACACTTTTTTTTTTCTAATTTTGATCCATGCAACCTTCTCCAAAAATACAGAAACCACAGAGCCTGCAGTAGAAGAGATTTGTTTGGCAGTATCGAAGACAAACAAATGCTCATAGCTTTTATGGTATGCATTTTAGAGCGCATGTTTATTCGGCATTTTTTTTCTTGTTTTGGTCCATACTACCATCTCCGAAAGTTGTCCACCCTACAGTCTTAGCAACGATAGTACACGTATTACATTGTCAGAGGTATCAGAACGATTTTCGCTAGTAATTTTCGACTCGGTCGTTTCCTGACCAGCCGCACAGGATTAGGAGAATCCTGTGGTACCCATTCATACAGATATTGCAGAAGTATAACATCAGCCGCACGGGATTAGCCGAGCGGTCTGGGGCGCTGCAGTCATGGGCTGTGCGGCTGGTCCCGCAGGACGTTCGAGTCCTCCCTCGGGCATGGGTGTGTGTGTTGGTCCTTAGGATGATTTAGGTTAAGTAGTGTGTAAGCTTAGGGACTGATGACCTTAGCAGTTAAGTCCCATAGGATTTCACACATATTTTGTTTCCTGACCAGGGTCCCTCACCTCAGATCGACACATTTACCCTTCGCCATAGTCTCTGCAAATTTGTAACAGCGTCACGGAATTATTCTGTATAATTATAGAGCATATTGCACGACAAGGATCAAATGACTGAAAATTAGGGAACAGTAACTGCTGCTTTCGAGGATTTAAAGACAGCTCTTATACAGTGGCTGTGAGTAGTTGGTGGAAGTGCAAAAGCCAGATGGGTGTCGACCTACCACCACCTCTCGTGGAACGGAACGCTGCCCATTTCTTGTAACTTGCTCAGCGCTCAGATCGACCGAACTGCTGGCGTGGACCCTCTTAACATAAATCAATAAGAAGGCCGGCTGCTGTCCCTGTACGAGAGGACCGCCACAGCTGTAAGGCTTTCTGTTGAAGGATATTTCTTTCCACCCAACATCTGGCTAGTGAAATCCTCTTCCACGTTTATTAAAAAATGTTTATAAAATCTTTTTCGAGGTGCAAAGAAAATTAGCTCCTGTATCCAGGGTTTTCAGGTTATTAACTTGATACTGTATTTTACGGATTATAAGGCGCACTTTTTTCTTCGAAAAAGTGCCTCCAAAGTTCAGGTGCGTCTTATACTCGAAATTAATATGAAAAAGTCCAGTGTTTGATTTAAAATTACCACCTGTCTTAAAATGGCCATGTATTCGATGTCACGGGAAACTTATCTCTAGCTGGACACATAGGGTTCAACTGGCAGCGCAGTGGAGCGATGAGTTGCTGGGATTCACACGGTCGCTAACACTGTCTCCCTCCAGCCCTGCCATCACAACCGTCTGTCCTATGATGCGTCATTGCATTCTACGGGCCAGTGAACTTTAACTGAAAGTGATTTGTACTATCGGTAACAATACAATAGTTTCGTTAGTAGCTAGTTTCGTAATGGGAAAAAAATAAAACGGAATTCATATGATGCAGGCTATAAACTGAAAGTAATAAAATATGCAGAATAACATGGAAACGGAGCATCATTTCCACCAAGAGAAAAAACCATTCGCGATTGGCGCGCTAATAAGGGTGAACTGAAAAAAAAAAAAATGAGGAAGACAAAATGTGCAAATAGTGGACTGAACGCAATATGGCCAAGACTAGAAGATGAGCCAAGACTGGAAGATGAAGTACTGAAATTGATTCAAGAGCACCGTCTAAAATAGCATTGTAATGAATACAAAAATGATTCAAATACACGCTCGTAGGCTAGCGCTACAGTGGAACTTAACAGACTTTTTAGCGTGGAGTTGGCTGGTGCTACAGACTTATGAAGCATCACGGATTTGGCAAGCGAACCAGAGTCAAAATATCTCAGAAAATTCCCCAAGAGTATGAAGAGAAAGTATTGTCTTTCCATCGGTTTATTATTCAACATCGAGCGAATACCAATGTGTAGCTAATCCGAACAGCGAATATGGAAGAAACTCCTCTGACATTTGATTTGCCGAGTACAGAACTGTTACCACGCAACATGCTAAAACTGTAACTATAAAAACAAACGGATGTGAAAAAATGCACTACACTGTTGTTCTTTCATGTTGTGCTGACGGTACTAAACTTATTCCAATTATTATTTCAAAGCGCAAAACAATGCCAACCTGAAATACCATCAGGTGTTGTTGACGTACATGACTAGGGCTGTATGAACGAGGCTGGTGGGAACATTTGGATTAACAGAATATGGGAGAGAAGGAAGGGTGATTTATTGAAGAGGAGTTCTCTTTTTGTGCTATATCAGTTTAATAGTCATTTGAGAAATTATGTGAAAGAGAAATTGAGACAGGGAAATACAGAGCTTGCTTTTATTCCAGGAGAACTTACTTCACAACTACAACCTCTTGATAAAAAAACCATTTAAAGTGTATATGAGAGATCAATGGAACAAGTGGATGTTGGATGAAACCCAACACGAACTCACGCCGTAGGGAGCTTTAAAGCGAAGTACTATCAAACGAGTGTCTCAGCTGATAAAACAGTCGTGGAATAGAGTGATAGAAGACATTATTGTTAAATCTTTCAATCAATGCAGCATAAGTAACGCTCTAGATGACATTGAAGACCAACTTATTTATTAAAAGGACAAAGATGACGAGGCAGAAGAAGGAGGAGAAGAAGAAGAAAGTTCAAAATTAATTTTCAGTGATTTTAAAGGTCAGTTCGGTTTCATAAACTAAGAATATTTTTTAGTCCGGGTTTGCAATCTAATATTAAATATAGTAAAAATGTTATTTTAAAAAATTGCTTGAAAATTAATGTGCATCTTGTAGTCCGTCAAATATGGTACTTATTTTCAGAATTTAGTAACTATCGTTCCAGTGTGTCCCTTTCACTTGTAGATGATTTCTGCGCATCGGGACGTGACATGTATGTAAGGAGAAAGAAAGGGAGCAAACAGAAAGGGCCGTCTGGTATAGTGAGCTAGGACACACCGAGACATAGGTTCGGCCCTGGAGTAGGTTTTATTTCTTCGCACAAAATTACATCTTTCATTCCCAAATTGTAAGAATAGCGATTTAAGCATAGCTGTTAATGCAGCTGACTCATGATTGTGTGTAGAGTTTAATCTAATGTTTTTGTTTTATGATGACGAAAGAAGGGAAAGGATGAAACCTAGCACCGTAAGGTAGCCTATTTCTTTCGAGTAGTGCTAAGGGGCAGCCAAGCACATTGTCCGCCTCCGACGGATCGGTCACTGTGTCATGCTCTTTCATCATGGTAGGCACGGAGAGTTTTGAGAACCCAGATTATGAACTGCAAGGACAGAAATTCTGCAGAGAAGTTATTAGGACTATCAGTGTTAAATTGATCAAATCAGATACCGTGTAGTTGTTCAAAGTGTAATGTGAAAACGACAACCAAATTGAAATAGAATCAGCTCATATATTTTACTATAAAGCAAGGAGAAATATTCATGTGTAAGTTTTATCACAGTCAGCTAAATTAAGAACAGTATTACAGAATCTGAATGACTCTCAGACAGAATGGTAAGGCGTGTTTTAAAAATAAAACCTGTTACACGAAAATCATTCAAATATGCGCTGATATTCTGATGAAGATGTACAAGATGTCTATGAAGAGCAGCAAAACTGATAAATAATACCAAATCTCACTACAAGATTTTGATGTAAGGCTTTAGTGATAAGGTAGGACAACACCTCAAGAACGATTCTCTAGTTGAGGGGTAACAGTCCATAGGGGCAACCTGTTTTCTTTAAACTATTCTTCCAGGAAAAAAAGTAAATAGAAAATTGACTTTACAAGGCCCAGATGGTACTAAAATTGAAACTGTTTGTATTTCACCGAATAATAAATAAATATAAGACGATTTGAGGATTCTAAAGCACCTTCTAGATGAAAATAATCATAGACTCATAAGCTGCAGACAAAAAATAAATACAAAGCTAAAAAGAAACAGCTCAAGAGACGGGAAATGTAAAATTTACATTATGTGAATACAGTTAAGGTTTGGGACTTAAAACACTTTCGTTAAAACAAGTGCAACATTTTGTTAAACAAATATTAAAGGAACACATGTTGTTGTTGTGGTCTTCAGTCCTGAGACTGGTTTGATGCAGCTCTCCATGCTACTCTATCCTGTGCAAGCTTCTTCATCTCCCAGTACTTACTGCAACCTACATCCTTCTGAATCTGCTTAGTGTGTTCATCTCTTGGTCTCCCTTACGATTTTTACCCTCCACGCTGCCCTCCAATGCTAAATTTGTGATCCCTTGATGCCTCAAAACATGTCATACCAACCGGTCCCTTCTTTTTGTCAAGTTGTGCCGCAAACTCCTCTTCTCCCCAATTCTGTTCAATACCTCCTCATTAGTTATGTGATCTACCCATCTAATCTTCAGCATTCTTCTGTAGCACCACATTTCGAAAGCTTCTATTCTCTTCTTGTCCAAACTATTTATCATCCGTGTTTCACTTCCATACATGGCTGCACTCCATACAAATACTTCCAAAAACGACTTCCTGACACTTAAATCTATACTCGACGTAAACAAATTTCTCTTCTTCAGAAACGCTTTCCTTGCCATTGCCAGTCTACATTTTATATCCTCTCTACTTCGACCATCATCAGTTATTTTACTCCCTAAACAGCAAAACTCCTTTACTACTTTAAGTGTCTCATTTCCTAATCTAATTCCCTCAGCATCACCCGATTTAATTTGACTACATTCCATTATCCTTGTTTTGATTTTGTTGATGTTCATCTTATATACTCCTTTCAAGACACTGTCCATTCCGTTCAACTGCTCTTCCAAGTCCTTTGCTGTCCCTGACAGAATTACAATGTCATCGGCGAACCTCAAAGTTTTTATTTCTTCTCCATGAATTTTAATACCTACTCCAAATTTTTCTTTTGTTTCCTTTACTGCTTGCTCAATATACAGATTGAATAACATCGGGGAGAGGCTACAAACCTGTCTCACTCCCTTCCCAACCACTGCTTCCCTTTCATGCCCCTCGACTCTTATAACTGCCATCTGGTTTTTGTACAAATTGTAAATAGCCTTACGCTCCCTGTATTTTACCCCTGCCACCTTTAGAATTTGAAAGAGAGTATTCCAGTCAACATTGTCAAAAGCTTTCTCTAAGTCTACAAATGCTAGAAACGTAGGTCTGCCTTTTCTTAATCTTTCTTCTAAGTTCAGTCGTAAGGTTAGTATTGCCTCACGTGTTCCAACATTTCTGCGGAATCCTAATTGATCTTCCCCAAGGTCCACTTCTACCAGGTTTTCCATTCGTCTGTAAAGAATTCGCGTTAGTATTTTGCAGCTGTGACTTATTACTCTGATAGTTCGGTAATTTTCACATCTGTCAACACCTGCTTTCGTTGGGATTGGAACTAGTATATTCTTCTTGAAGTCTGGTGGTATTTCGCCTGTCTCATACATCTTGCTCACCAGCTGGTAGAGTTTTGTCATGACTGGCTCTCCCAAGGCCGTCAGTAGTTCTAATGGAATGTTGTCTACTCCCGGGGTCTTGTTTCGACACAGGCCTTTCAGTGCTCTGTCAAACTCTTCCCGCAGTATCGTATCTCCCATTTCATCTTCATCTGCATCCTCTTCCATTTCCAGAACATTGTCCTCAAGTACATCGCCCTTGTATAAACCCTCTATATACTCCTTCCACTTTTCCGCCTTCCTTCTTTGCTTAGAACTGGGTTTCCATCTGAGCTCTTAATATTCATATAAGTGGCTCTCTTTTCTCCAAAGGTCTCTTTAATTTTCCTGTAGGCAGTATCTATCTTACCTCTAGTGAGATAAGCCTCTACATCCTTACATTTGTCCTCTAGCCATCCCTGCTTAGCCATTTTGCACTTCCTGTCGATCTCATTTTTGAGACGTTTGTATTCCTTTTTGCCTGCTTCATTTACTGCATTTTTATATTTTCTCCTTTCATCAATTAAATTCAATATTTCTTCTGTTACCCACGGATTTCTATTACCCCTCGTCTTTTTACCTACTTGATCTTCTGCTGCCTTCACTACTTCATCCCTCAGAGCTACCCATTCTTCTTCTGCTGTATTTCTTTCCTCCATTCCTGTCAGTTGTTCCCTTATGCTCTCCCTGTAACTCTGTACAACCTCTGGTTCTTTCAGGTTGTCCAGGTCCCATCTCCTAAAATTAGCACCTTTTTGTAGTTTCTTCAGTTTTAATCTACAGGTCATAACCAATAGATTGTGGTCAGAGTCCACATCTGCCCCTGGAAATGTCTTACAATTTAAAACCTGATTCGTAAATCCCTGTCTTACCATTATATAATCTATCTGATACCTTTTACTATCTCCAGGATTCTTCCATGTATACCACCTTCTTTTATGATTCTTGAACCAAGTATTATCTATGATTAAGTTACGCTCTGTGCAAAATTCTACCACACGGCTTCCTCTTTCATTTCTTCCCCCCAATCCATATTCACCTACTACGTTTCCTTCTCTCCCTTTTCCTACTGACGAATTCCAGTTTCCCATGACTATTAAATTTTCGTCTCCCTTCTCTACCTGAATAATTTCATTTATCTCATCATACATTTCCTCAATTTCTTCATCATCTGCAGAGCTAGTTGGCATATAAACTTGTACTATTGTAGTAGGCGTGGGCTTTGTGTCTATCTTGGCCACAATAATGCGTTCACTATGATGTTTGTAGTAGCTTACCCGCATTCCTATTTTCCTATTCATTATTAAACCTACTCCTGCAGTACCCCTATTTGATTTTGTATTTATAACCCTGTATTCACATGACCAAAAGTCTTGTTCCTCCTGCCACCGAGCTTCACTAATTCCCACTATATCTAACTTTAACCTATCCATTTCCCTTTTTAAATTTTCTAACCTACCTGCCCGATTAAGGGATCTGACATTCCACGCTCCGATCCGTAGAATGCCAGTTTTCTTTCTCCTGATAACGACGTCCTCTTGAGTAGTCCCCGCCCGGAGATCCGAATGGGGGACTATTTTACCTCCGGAATATTTTACCCACGAGGACGCCATCATCATTTAATCATACAGTAAAGCTGCATGCCCTCGGGATAAATTACGGCTGTAGTTTCCCCTTGCTTTCAGCCGTTCGCAGTACCAGCACAGCAAGGCCGTTTTGGTTAATGTTACAAGGCCAGATCAGTCAATCATCCAGACTGTTGCCCCTGCAACTACTGAAAAGGCTGTTGCCCCTCTTCAGGAACCACACATTTGTCTGACCTCTCAACAGATACCCCTCCGTTGTGGTTGCACCTACGGTACGGCCATCTGTCAGGCACGCAAGCCTCCCCACCAACGGCAAGGTCCATGATTCATGGGGGGGGAAACACATAAGAAAGGAATAATTATTCAAGAAAGATACTTACACAAACAGCAATACATCTCGCAGATACGAAAAAGACAAATGAAGAGGAACTGTATATGGTCCAAGGTAGCTAATGCACTTTCAATGAACAGTTTCAAACAAATGGTAACAGGAATGTTATAGAACATTTTAAATTAAATGAGATCATTCGGATGTGTCTTCGACTGTATGACAGAACATACAATGATTAGAGACGCCACTGAAAAAAGAGAATATGACGAAGACAGTAACTTGTGTTGAATAGATACCAAACTTTATCAACTGACACAGTAGAGGGAAATATCTACAAGCATTCAAAGATGTATTTAAACGGTTGTGTAAATAAATAAACGAATGGGAGACACAAATAGTCAGCAATGATAGTAAGGACATTCTGAAAGTAATCTCAGACGAGATTCATTTTAGGTATGAACAAACGGAAAGTAAAAGTTGTTAAAGCTTGAGTCAAAGTGATACAAAAGAAACTTGCAAAAACCGAGAGATGTGGCGCAGTGGTTAGCACACTGGACTCGTATTCGGGAGGACGACGGTTCAAACACGCTCCAGACATCCTGAGTTAGGTTTTCCGTGATTTCCCTAAATCGCTTCAGGCAAACGCTGGGATGGTTCCTTTGAAAGGGTACGGCCGACATCGTTCCCTAATCTGATGGTCCGATGACCTCGATGTTTGGTCACCTCCCCCCAAATCAACAACCAACCAAACTTGCAAAAACGTTTGCGGATTCAGAGGAGTAAACCAGTTCCGTAAAACCTGAACAGTATGGTAATTTTCTATATCAAACGAAGACAGATAAAGTATGGAAATCTGTGGGCATAAAAACCTCTAATTGGTCATGTACGACGTATTCATGAAATTGTCATCAACTTCCTTGAACTAGAAACATAGTAAAACAAAAGAACAGCTGACTTTAGAAATGGATATAGCCCAGCAATGCAGAGATACGTGTTGGCGGTTACTAGGTGACACTGAAAAACTAACAAAGCGGTCAAGGAATATACGACAGTGGAAGCCGCAATTACGATGTATAGGAAATGGATTGAATGTGGTCATGACATACACTCCTGGAAATTGAAATAAGAACACCGTGAATTCATTGTCCCAGGAAGGGGAAACTTTACTGACACATTCCTGGTGTCAGATACATCACATGATCACACTGACAGAACCACAGGCACATAGACACAGGCAACAGAGCATGCACAATGTCGGCACTAGTACAGTGTATATCCACCTTTCGCAGCAATGCAGGCTGCTATTCTCCCATGGAGACGATCGTAGAGATGCTGGATGTAGTCCTGTGGAACGGCTTGCCATGCCATTTCCACCTGGCGCCTCAGTTGGACCAGCGTTCGTGCTGGACGTGCAGACCGCGTGAGACGACGCTTCATCCAGTCCCAAACATGCTCAATGGGGGACAGATCCGGAGATCTTGCTGGCCAGGGTAGTTGACTTACACCTTCTAGAGCACGTTGGGTGGCACGGGATACATGCGGACGTGCATTGTCCTGTTGGAACAGCAAGTTCCCTTGCCGGTCTAGGAATGGTAGAACGATGGGTTCGATGACGGTTTGGATGTACCATGCACTATTCAGTGTCCCCTCGACGATCACCAGAGGTGTACGGCCAGTGTAGGAGATCGCTCCCCAGACCATGATGCCGGGTGTTGGCCCTGTGTGCCTCGGTCGTATGCAGTCCTGATTGTGGCGCTCACCTGCACGGCGCCAAACACGCATACGACCATTATTGGCACCAAGGCAGAAGTGACTCTCATCGCTGAAGACGACACGTCTCCATTCGTCCCTCCATTCACGCCTGTCGCGACACCGCTGGAGGCAGGCTGCACGATGTTGGGGCGTGAGCGGAAGACGGCCTAACGGTGTGCGGGACCGTAGCCCAGCTTCATGGAGACGGTTGCGAATGGTCCTCGCCGATACCCCAGGAGCAACAGTGTCCCTAATTTGCTGGGAAGTGGCGGTGCGGTCCCCTACGGCACTGCGTAGGATCCTACGGTCTTGGCGTGCATTCGTGCGTTGCTGCGGTCCGGTCCCAGGTCGACGGGCACGTGCACCTTCAGCCGACCACTGGCGACAACATCGATGTACTGTGGAGACCTCACGCCCCACGTGTTGAGCAATTCGGCGGTACGTCCACCCGGCCTCCCGCTTGCCCACTATACGCCCTCGCTCAAAGTCCGTCAACTGCACATACGGTTCACGTCCACGCTGTCGCGGCATGCTACCAGTGTTAAAGACTGCGATGGAGCTCCGTATGCCACGGCAAACTGGCTGACATTGACGGCGGCGGTGCACAAATGCTGCGCAGCTAGCGCCATTCGACGGGCAACACCGCGGTTCCTGGTGTGTCCGCTGTGCCGTGCGTGTGATCATTGCTTGTACAGCCCTCTCGCAGTGTCCGGAGCAAGTATGGTGGGTCTGACACACCGGTGTCAATGTGTTCTTTTTTCCATTTCCAGGAGTGTATGACCAGACGAATAGATAGGTGGAAGATTCGAAGAGGTAAGAAGAGGGCAGGGCGAAAACTTTATGGAAGATCGGTAGACGCCATAGAAAATACAGCAGTTACTCCGAAGCCCACGGTTTAAGACCACCGCACGTCGAAGTGTCTAGAGAAGGTCTCTATTAAATAGTGTATGTAAAGCGCCCGATGATGGTAACAATGTTGTTCTTGTATTCTTCAATCTTCACACTACTCACACTTGTGAAAGTGTCTTCATTTTTGCGTAATACATCCTACGTCCACCTGAACCTGCTGGCTGTATTCGAGCTCTGGTCACCCTCTACAATTTTTACCGCCCCCCTCCCACTTCCACCCCTCATACACTCACAAATTTTCCTCCGTTACCAAACTAGCGATTCCTTGATACATCATCATGCGAATGCGTCATATCAATCGAATTCTTATTTGAGAGTCTACGTTGCTTCACGTCCATAGTTATAACCTTTGTGTACCCTACACGTGAACCCGGCTGATGTTGAGAAAGCATCATTGATAAAATGAGACCGAACTGTCTGGAAAGACCTCTCAGTCAAAGGACCTACAAGAAGTCGGAAGGTCCCTTTCAGGACCCACATGTTCGTACAACTGGATCATTTTTGCTTATTTGTCAACTTAATATCGAAGGAATAAGCTGAGCGAATTGTGAATATCTTTCTAAGCTCTCACAGAAATTTGGAGACAATGTCATCATGCTCCAAGAAACTCACACAGCAGACGATGAACATTTACAGAGCAGATGGAGAATATCAGGCTTTAAATTAATAACCGCTAACGGCTATCAAAGAACGGCCTTGCAACATACGTCAAGAATCGTAAACCTACTTACCAAATACTGTCGGCAAGCTCTCAAAATTACATTTTTTGTTAATATGGTAACAATGGAAAATATGACCATAGTCAACGTGTACAAACCCTCAGAGACAAATTGGCCTCTTCCTCCACTACCATCTCAGCAACACCCAGCCTTATTCCTTGGTGATTTCAACAGACATCATCATTTCTGGGATTACAACAAGAATAACCTTAACGGTCCGAAAGAACAGATACCATCATCATATATACATAGTTAAGCCTCACCGGCCATTTGACCATCTTCTCCTGTGCGGATGCACAAACAGAGCCCGAACTCTTACTGGAATCGGCAAAAAGCCGCGAGTAATGAGTATAATGGGCAGGGACACTATGAATATAGAGCGGGACAATAAGTTGGGAATGTGGGTCTCACGGGAGGAGTGCCAGAGATAATTCCCTGCAGACGCACTATCCTGTGTGTCCTCGGTGGCTCATATGGCTGCCGGCGCGGTAGCTCAGCGTGTTCGGTCAGAGAGCTGGTTGGTCTCTGTAATAAATAATAAAAAAAAACCCTCAGTGAAAGCATCAACAATGAATTTCAACGGATGTCATGTGACTTCCGATCCGATCAAATACAACGAACCATAATGAAATAAATAAATAAATAAATAAATAGAGCGTCTGCGATGTAAGCAGGAGATCCCGGGTTCGAGTCCCGGTCGGGGCACACATTTTCAACCGTGCCCGTTGACCCGTTGACTTATATCGCCTGTACGCAGCTAGGGGCATTCAGTTAATTGTATTTTAATGTTGTTTCATGGCAAGTTTGTAGTACATGTCGGTTATATGATTACAAAACAGATATTAAAAATTTTCATCCCTCTCTTCTGTACTCCCATTTCATTTTTAAAGGCTTGTGACGATAGATCGCTTGACTGTGTCGTTTTGTGCAGGCAGCCACTGGACGTGTGAATGTCTTCCACGCTACACTGAAGAGCCAAAGAAACTGGTACACCTGCATGATATCGTGTAGTGCCCCCGCGAGCACGCAGAAGTGTCGAAACACGATGTGGCAACTAATAATGTCTGAAGTAGTGCGGTAGGGAACTAACACCGTGGATCCTGCAGGGGTGTACATAAATCTGTAAGAGTACGAGGGGGTGGAGTTCTCTTCTGAACAGCACGTTGCAAAGCATCCCAGACATGCTCAATAATGTTCATGTCTGGAGAGTTTGGTGATCTGCGGAAGTGCTTAAAATAAGGTGTTCCTGGAGCCACTCTGTCGCAATTATAGATGTGTAGCGTGTCGCATTGTCTTGCTGGAAATGCCCAAGTCTGTCGGAATGCACAATGGACATGAATGGATGGGGGTGGGCCTCGCGGAGTTAGCCGAGCGGTCTGAGGCACTGCAGTCATGGACTGTGTGGCTGGTCCCGGCGGAGGTTCGAGTCCTCCCTCGGGCATGGGTGTGTGTCTTTGTCCATAGGATAATTTAGGTTAAGTAGTGTGTAAGTTTAGGGACTGATGGCCTTAACAGTTAAGTCCCATAAGATTTCACACACATTGTTTTTGGATGCAGGTGGTCAGACAGGACGCTTACGTACGTGTCACCTATGAGAGTCGTATCTAGACTATCAGGGGTCCCATATCACTACAACTGCACACGCCCCACACCATTACAGGACCTCCATCAGCTTGAACAGTCCCCTGCTGACATGCAGGTTCCATGGATTCATGAGGTTGTCTCCATAGCCGCCCACATCCATGCGACTGATACGATTTGGAACGAGGATCGTCCGACCAGGAAACATGTTTCCAGTCATCAACAGTCCGGTGTCAGTTTTAACGGGCCCAGGCGAGGCGTAAAGCTTAGTGTCGTGCAGTCATCAAGTGCGCACGAGCGGGCCGTCGGCTCCGAAGCCTATATTGATGATGATTCGTTGACTGGTTCGCACGCTGACACTTGTTGATGGCTCAGCATTGAAATCTGCATCAATTTGTGGAAGGGTCGCACTCGTGTCACGTTGAACGATTCTCTTCAGTCTTTGTTGGTCCCGTCCTTGCAGGATTTTTTTCCGGCCGCAGCGATGTCAGAGATTTGATGTTTTACCGGATTCCTGATAGTCACGGTACACTCGTGAAATGGCCATACTGGAAAATCCCCACTTCATCGCTACCTAGGAGAAGCTGTGTCCCACTGCTTGTGCCCCGACTACAGCACCACGTTTAGACTCACTTAAATCGTGATAACCTGCCATTGTAGCAGCAGTAGCCGATCTAACAACTGCACCAGACACTTGTTGTCTTATATAGGCGTTGCCGAACGCAGAGCCATATTCTGCCTGTTTACGTATGTCTGTATTTTAATATGCATGCCTATACCAGTTTGTATAGTGTATGAACAAATAGAGAAGGGTAAACAGCACTGACACGATGATTCTGCCGGACTGGAGAGAGTTATTCCGATCTAAGAATGCCACAAGGCAATACTAAATGAAAAGCTGTCCCGAACCGGATACTTCCGAGAAGCCCCGCCCTTATGCGGCTCACATAGCCACTTCGCGATTGGTTTGCCACGCCATGGTATCCCTGCTGTACATCGAGCAGGATTCAGACAGTGAGAAGCTCTAACGACAGGTATTCTCTCTCTCGCTACTTATATCGAAAACTGATATGAGAAGAAATCTGTAAGTGTACTTACCCTTTTGGATCTATACAAACAATGTTTGGCGGCAAGGACTTCTTCTGAAATTCATGAGTGTTATTCCACGTCGTAAACTTATGGACCTACTTAACAACAAGCTAAAGATTTGTTCTGACTGAAGCAAGGAATTAAAATAAATGATGGTTTATCTCAAAGATCTGTTCTGGCTCTCCTTCCTGTCAGTCTGTACACACACACACACACACACACACACACACACACACACATACAATGTAATGCAAACATCTTCAAGAAAATTCATTTATGCTGATGGCATTTGTTTCTTGGCCCAGACCTCCAATTTTTATGATGCCGAAACCACTTAAGCCACTGATTTGGAAGTCTTGGATGTATACTTCAATAAACGGTGCCTGAATGTTAACTGTGAGACAGTTATATCTGTATTTTACCCATGCATCAGGAAGGCAAATTACAAACCAGAAGTCAAACTCAGAGGCCAAGTCTTGCCTTGCTGCAGTACACCAGAATAGCTTGTGTTAAATGGATAGAATTCTAAATTACATGAAACATCCCTCAAATGTAGCTGCTAAATTCGAAACGAGAAACAACATTCTTCGAAAACTTGGTGGTATCTCATGGGGAGGTAACGTTCATGTGTTAAGGTCCACAGCCTTAGTCCTTTCATACTCTGTAGCTGCCCACTAGTGTTCAACCAACAGTGCTCACACTGAGAAGAGACACGAGCAACTCATCAGGCAATACGAACAATTACGGGATACATTTGGAGTACAAACACCCTAAGCTTTCTTGTTCTCAGCAAGATACGACCTCCAGTTCTAAGAAGATCAGAGGCTCTCCTGAAGCTCTAGAACAAAATTCAGGAGAATCCTGGGATACCCATTCATAGAGATAGTGCAGAAGTAGAACACCAGCGCTGGACATCAAGGAAACCACCGTGGCGCACAACAGATAGCCTTCTTGACTACTCTTTGAGTGTAAGCCACTCATGAAAACTTCAGTGGGGGCAGTCAACTGCGGTCAACAAACATCGAGTCTATTTCCCCAGACGTAGGTGGAGGATCATGAACGATATTCGAACCGGAAAGACAGATGTGGTCATCTAATACACGAGTGGGAATGGGCTATTTCTGAAAACTGAGACTGTGGTGCCTCCTTAAAGTCAATCGACCATATTGTTGCTGACTGTGCTCTTCGAACAGGAACTATAATGGAATAGCTCACGCAGCAGCTAAAGCGATCAAATGGATCAGGTAACTAGATGATTTAAGATTGTACGAGCTTACAGATCTTATTTTAGTCAGGTTGTGCTTCAGATTTCTTATTTTCCCATTTCGATTCATTACCGCCTCACTAGTTATTAGATCTACTCATGTAACCTACAGAAGTTTTTTGTAGAACCACATTTCAAAGTGTTATATTATCTTCTTAACTATTTATCGTCAACATATCCCTTCCACACAAGGCTACACTCTAGACAAGTACTTTCAGAAAGGACTTCGTAACAAGTGTATTTGTATTCGACGTCAACAAATTTCTCTTTTCTGGAAATGTTTCTCTTGTTGTTGCCAGTCTGCATTTTATAATCGGCCGGCCCGAGTGACCAAGCGATTCTAGGCGCTACAGTCTGGAACCGTGCGACCGCTACGGTCGCAGGTTCGAATCCTGTCTCGGGCATGGATGTGTGTGATGTTCTTAGGTTAGTTAGGTTTAAGTAGTTCTAAGTTCTAGGGAACTGATGATCTCAGCAGTAAAGTCCCATAGTGCTCAGAGCCATTTTGAGCCATTTTATAATCTCTCTACTTCTGCCATCATCAGATATTTTGCTCCCCAAACCCAAACAACAAAATTAATCGACTACTTTTAGTGACTCGTTTCCTAATCGAATTCCCTAGGTTCAAAATGGTTCAAATGGCTATGAGCACTATGGGACTTAACATTCATCAGTCCCCTAGAACTTAGAACTACTTAAACCTAACTAAACTAAGGACAGCACACAATACCCAGTCATCACTAGGCAGAGAAAATCCCTGACCCCGCCGGGAATCGAACCCGGGAACCCGGGCGTGGGAAGCGAGAACGCTACCGGACGACCACGAGCTGCGGGCGAATTCTCTACGTGTTAACTGATTTAATTGAACTGTATTCCGTTACTCCTGTTTTACTTTTGTGGTGTTCATCTTATAACCTGTTTTCAAGACAATATCCGTTTCGTTCAACAGTTCTTCCAAGTCCTCCGCCTTCTATGACAGAACTACAGAGTCTTTATGAAACTCAAATTTCTTATTTCCTCTACCTGAATTTTAACTCATTGTCCGAATTTCCCCTTCGTTTCCTTGATAGTTACGTCAATGTACAGATTGAATAATGTCGGGAATAGGATGCAATTCTGTCTCACTCCCTTGTCAGCTACTGTTTCCCTTTCATGTCGTACAACTAGTACAATTGCAGTCAACATTGGCAAAATGTATCTTGAAAGCTAAAAATGTAATTTTACTTTTATCCAACTTATTTTCTAGGGTAAGTGATGGGGTCACTATTGCCTCGTGTTATCCTACATATCTCCTGAACACAAAGACATACAGTATTTCCGTAGGTCGGTCACTACCGGTTTTTATGTTCTTCTGTTTTTTGCAACGATTGCGTGCTAAACCGATAGTTCAACAACATTAACACTTCTAAGCTTTTCCTTTTTGTGGAACTGTAATGGTTAAATTTTTGTTGAAGTTTAAGAGTATTTTCGCTGTGCAGTCCTGAAGTATTCGATTGCCCACTGACGAGCGCACCGCCACTAAACGGCATCAAGAAGGCGCTCATTGAAGCGCCAATAGAAAAAGTGGGCTGAGCCACACCTCCAGGAAGACTGGGTTTAGCGCCCCCTGTAAACGCTGATTTAACCAGCGGCTCATCGCTGCTTGATTCCTCCCTCCTATGTGACTATCCACAATTCCAACTCCTGTACTTTCTACCCTTCTGCCGGCGTGCCCCAAGGTTCTGTCCTTTCCCCTTTCCTCTATCTCCTGTACCCTGTTGATATGCCTAAACCTCCCACCTCCTGTTCATCTTCTCCAGTTCGCTGATGACACCGCCTTCCTAGCCCTTTATCCTACCCTTCAACGGTCCCAACGTACCCTCCAAACCCACCTTGACCAATTCACTGCTTGGTGCAACCAGTGGTTCCTCCGTGTTAATCCCTCCAAGACACTGGCGATCACCATAGGCCGCACGACCCGCTCCTTCCACCTCCATGATTTCTACCTCACCATTTATGTCCGTCCTATCCACCTCACTCCTACCCTCAAATACCTTGGCCTCACACTCGACCGCCACTTCACCTGGACTCCCCATCTCCTTACCATCCAACACAAAGCTCACAACTGCCTCTGCCTCATGAAACTCCTGTCCGGCCAGACGTGGGGTCTGCATCCTTCCACCATCCTTCACACCTACAAAACCTTGATCCGCCTCATCCTCTGTTATGCCAGCGTCGCTTGGATTTCCGCCCCTCCCCGGTTCTATAAAGCCCTCCAAATCCTCGAACGCCATGCGCTCCGCCTCGCCTTCCGCATCCGCCTTCCATCCCCCATGCGCATCCTCTACAACCTCATCCCCTTCCCCCACCTTCTCCTTTTCCTTGAAAACATCCGCACACTAGACATTGTTATCCGCCTTGATCCTACTCACCCTCTGGTTTCTCCCATCCTGTCAACCCCCAACCAGTTTTCGCGCCTTTACCGTTGTGTCCCACCCTCTCTCCATCTCCACACCCTCCATCTCCTTCCTAACTTCCACTGTCTACCCCTCCCGGATGATGAGCTTCGCCCTGACATCTACCCTTCCTACCAACTCTAACCCCTTCTTCCTTCCGCCTCCTGTGGGCTCCCTTTCCTCCCCCTCCCTCCTCCTGAGCGGCTTCCCCCTCCTACTCCACCTCCATCTCTTGTGCCTCCTTCCAGTGTCTCTGCGCTCCCTCCTGCCCTGCCTTCCCTCTTCCTCTCCCACCTCACGTGTCTCCTGCCTCTTCGTGAACCCACTGATGCCCCTCCACTCTCCATCCCGCCGCTTCCCCAGCTGCCCCATGCTCTCCCCTCCTTTCCCATACTCTCTGACCTTTTCCCTCGGCAGGTCCCACCTGGCAGTTTTATTCTACGTCGTGTGTGCTCCAAGTGGGTTTTAAGTGTGTTGTTCCGGAGTGTTTTTACTACTGTGGCCGACTTTTAACGTGTGCCTGCGCCTTCAGTGTCTTCTCTGTGTTTTACAAATCGCCTCTGTGTTTTTTTCTCCCCTTACTCTGTTTTATTTTCCCCTTTTTTATCTCCTTATGTTTATATCATTTTATTCATGTTTTAGTTATAGTGTCACTCGGCTGAAGAGCAGCGGATTATGCCGCTGACAGCCCTCCCCTGTCCATATGGGGCAGGGGATTGAAATCACAATAAAGAAAAAAAAGTGCTTGATCCAGTTTGGTCGCAGGCTTCGAGAGTGTCAGTACTGAGTAGTAGGCGGACGACACTTAGCCTGCATCTTGTGAGTAATAATAATGAACAGTAATTGCTTGTAGGGGGCACAAGCAACACCTCAAGTTAAGTTATATCTATTTTCTGTGTATAAATAAGGTGTTACTTTAATCTTCAACTTTTGTGTAAATGATTTGGGATTCCTGCTGCTGCCGGCCGGGTTGGCCGAGCGGTTCTAGGCGCTACAGTCTGAAACAGCACGACTCTACGGTCGCAGGTTCGAATCCTGCCTCAGGCATAAATGTTTGTGATGTTCTTAGGTTAGTTAGGTTTAAGTAGTTCTAAGTTCTAGGGGATTGATGACCTCAGAAGTTAAGTCCCATAGTGCTCAGAGCCATTTGAATCATTTTTGATTCCTGCTACTGGTCATCGCAACTTCTCTTGTTCCTTGTTTGTGTTGGTGCTGACTCCCCCAGTAGCCGACACAACATCAGGCGGTGAGATTTCCAGATCCAAGACTGCCTTAGCTCTACATCACTCCGTCACAGATAGTCACTAATATTTCTCTGTGTTATTGTCTTTGTATAATTGTTTATATAACTGTGTTGTGGCGCTCCTCTCATTAAAATGACCTCTAACCCGCCTCCTACACCATCTGCTCCCATGCCTCCGACTGCTACTGACTTTGGTCCAATGTAGTTTATTCAGTTTCAAAACCACCAAATGTCATAGGTGATGATGACTGTCCAGCAGCTTATTAACGTACAAGCCGCTGCTGCGTCAACTCCACCACATCCACAGCACTGCATCCATGCATTCCACCATTGTGAGCTTTTGATGACGAACAGAAGGTATGAAATGAGTACTGTGCTCACTTCAACGCTCGTTGTACTACCCATCAATTGCAAGGTATTGTGAAACATTTTTTTTTTCAATGGCCGGCTCAAGAGTATACCGCTTTGTTCAGAAGTTATTCCCGTTAGTAGGCCGTAGTCGCTACTTTTTGAGCTTTCCC
Source organism: Schistocerca gregaria (assembly GCF_023897955.1). Classification (NCBI taxonomy): domain Eukaryota; kingdom Metazoa; phylum Arthropoda; class Insecta; order Orthoptera; family Acrididae; genus Schistocerca; species Schistocerca gregaria. The sequence goes on from NC_064931.1 coordinate 729,349,567, forward strand.
GCCCTCACTAAGTGATGATGATGATATTTGGTTTGTGGGGGCGCTCAACTGCGCGGTTATCAGCGCCAGTACAAATTCCCAACCTTTGCTCAGTCCAAACTCGCCACATTCATGAATGATGATGAAATGATGAGGACAACACAAACACCCAGTCATTTCGAGGCAGGTGAAAATCCCTGAACCCGCTGGGAATAGAATCCGGGACCCCGTGCTCGGGAAGCGAGAACGCGACCGCGAGACTACGAGCTGCGGACCCCTCACTTAGTATTACGAGGCTCAAGTTCAGGCTGCCCCAGTTCGTTACAAGTTGTTTCGATTGCGGAGCCGGCCAGTGCGGCCGAGCGGTTCTAGGCGCTTCAGTCTGGAACCGCGCAACCGCTACGATCGCAGGTTCGAATCCTGCGGCGGGCATGGATATGAGTGATGTCCTTAGGTTGGTTAGGTTTAAGTAGTTCTAAGTCCTAGGGGATTGATGACCTCAAATGTTAAGTCCCATAGTGCTCAGAGCCATCGAACCATTTTTTTCGATTGCGGAAAAAGTCAGAACAGACATACTGTCAATGGGTCACTGAACTTCATGGTATGACACGACAGTGTCCTTTTCATTGTAGCTGTGAACAGTACTATAGTGACGCAATGATTCGCGATGCCATTACGTACAATGTGCCAAACAGTAGGATTCGTGAACAAATTCTAAAATACACTCCTGGAAATGGAAAAAAGAACACATTGACACCGGTCTGTCAGACCCACCATACTTGCTCCGGACACTCCGAGAGGGCTGTACAAGCAATGATCACACGCATGGCACAGCGGACACACCAGGAACCGCGGTGTTGGCCGTCGAATGGCGCTAGCTGCGCAGCATTTAAGCACCGCCGCCGTCAGTATCAGCCAGTTTGCCGTGGCTTACGGAGCTCCATCGCAGTCTTTAACACTGGTAGCATGCCGCGAGAGCACGGACGTGAACCGTATGTGCAGTTGACGGACTTTGAGCGAGGGCATATAGTGGGCATGCGGGAGGCCGGGTGGACGTACCGCCGAATTGCTCAACACGTGGGGCGTGAGGTCTCCACAGTACATCGATGTTGTCGCCAGTGGTCGGCTGAAGGTGCACGTGCCCGTCGACCTGGGACCGAACCGCAGCGACGCACGGATGCACGCCAAGACCGTAGGATCCTACGCAGTGCCGTAGGGGACCGCACCGCCACTTCCCAGCAAATTAGGGACACTGTTGCTCCTGGGGTATCGGCGAGGACCATTCGCAACCGTCTCCATGAAGCTGGGCTACGGTCCCGCACACCGTTAGGCCGTCTTCCGCTCACGCCCCAACATCGTGCAGCCCGCCTCCAGTGGTGTCGCGACAGGCGTGAATGGAGGGACGAATGGAGAAGTGTCGTCTTCAGCGATGAGAGTCGCTTCTGCCTTGGTGCCAATGATGGTCGTATGCGTGTTTGGCGCCGTGCAGGTGAGCGCCACAATCAGGACTGCATACGACCCAGGCACACAGGGCCAACACCCGGCATCATGGTCTGGGGAGCGATCTCCTACACTGGCCATACACCTCTGGTGATCGTCGAGGGGACACTGAATAGTGCACAGTACATCCAAACCGTCATCGAACCCTCGTTCTACCATTCCTAGACCGGCAAGGGAACTTGCTGTTCCAACAGGACAATGCACGTCCGCATGTATCCCGGGCCACCCAACGTGCTCTAGAAGGTGTAAGTCAACTACCCTGGCCAGCAAGATCTCCGGATCTGTCCCCCATTGAGCATGTTTGGGACTGGATGAAGCGTCGTCTCACGCGGTCTGCACGTCCAGCACGAACGCTGGTCCAACTGAGGCGCCAGGTGGAAATGGCATGGCAAGCCGTTCCACAGGACTACATCCAGCATCTCTACGATCGTCTCCATGGGAGAATAGCAGCCTGCATTGCTGGGAAAGGTGGATATACACTGTACTAGTGCCGACATTGTGCATGCTCTGTTGGCTGTGTCTATGTGCCTGTGGTTGTGTCAGTGTGATCATGTGATGTATCTGACCCCAGGAATGTGTCAATAAAGTTTCCCCTTCCTGGGACAATGAATTCACGGTGTTCTTATTTCAATTTCCAGGTGTGTATTCTGATCCTACTTTTGCAACAAGTGTTACAAATTATTGAACATCAGGACTCGTGTGATAACGCCGTGAATAACTTTGAAGTAGCTGCCTTCTGCAGTGTAATGCAAAGTGACAAACAGCTTTCCGACCGACCGCTGTGCCCAAATAGACCACCGCGCCATGACCAGAGTAAACAAGCGTCACCGCATATATCTGCTGTGAAATCATGTCTCCTCTGCTTTCCCACGTATTGCTTGCTTTGCTTGTGGGAAGCCACGTAATGTACAGACTGTGTGCATGAAACAGAAAACGAACTCTACCCACGTGTCCTGTCAGTCAAGAGCACCTTTTCTCTCAGTGAATATAGTTTTTCCTAAACCGGCTACCAATACTAGTAATGAGCAAATGCGAGATGGGCCCTCAACCTGTCCAAATGCTGTGTAATGACAGTCAAACTTACTGTTCGTGAACTTAAGTCATTGGTGGACGGCGTGTGCGATTTCAGTTGGCACTTCGGTTACATTGATTATTCATGCCACTTATGAACATGTGGGCTCTCCACAGTCGACAAAATTTTGCGCACACCTTACTGCGTATAAAGGTCAGCACATTCCAATGCTTGGTACATGCAGTTTACCTGCCACATTCCAGTCTCACAATAGAACAGTTACATTTACAATTTTACGTTCGCGGGACTGTGGAAATATTTTGGGGGTAGTAATTTGATTTGCTTGGTCTTCATATTCAGGGCAACGTACTTTCTGTTTCTGCTTTCAACCATAAACACAGTGTTACTCAGTTGATTGAGGAGTTCCCTGATTTATTTTATGAAGGACTTGGCAGAGTAAATAATTTTGTGGCGCAAGTTACTATGAAGGACAATGCTCAACCTAAGTTTTTTCCGGCGCGTCCCGTCCCTCGTGGTCTTAGGGACAAAGTTGCAAGTCAACTTAAAGAATGGCACGGCAATGGTGTTATTGCTCCTATCCAGACTACTCAATGGGATTCTCTGTTACTCATCCTAACAAAGCCTTCTGGAAGACTTCGTCGTTATGTTGACTTTAAATTCAGTGTGAATCCACAAACAATAATTGACACTTATCCGTTCCCTAGCCCTGAGGAATTGATGGACAGGCTTGGTGTAGGCCGCTATTTTTCAAAAATTGTCTTACGCAATGCGTATTTGTAAATTCCGCTAGATGAACACAGATGTAGGGTTGGTCAAATTTTTGCCCTTACCTATGGCAGCACTTCCACACCTGCCATAAAAATAGGTTCAAATGGCTCTGAGCACTATGGGACTTAACTGCTGAGGTCATCAGTCCCATAGAACTCAGAACTACTTAAACCTGACTAACCTAAGGACATCACACACATTCATTCCCGAGGCAGGATTCGAACCTGCGACCGTAGCAGTTGCGTGGTTCCAGACTGTAGCGCCTAGAACCGCTCGGCCACACCAGTTTAGGTAGTTTTGAGTTTTAGGGGACTGGTGACCTCAGAAGTTAAGTCCCATAGTGCTCAGAGCTATTTGAACCACTCCGTCCAGCGCACCTGCCATATTCCAACGCTACTTAGAACAACCTACTGCAAAAGTTCAATTCTGTTCAAATTACTTGGACCATATTGTGGTGTCAGGACGTACACGGGATGAACTTATCATCAAATTCAGTGGGCTTTTGCAAGTGTTTTCAGCTACAGGTTTGTAGTGTCGACTAGACTAACATGCCTTTTTTTCGGTCTGAAATTCATGACTTAGGCCATGTTCTTAATAGTGAAGGTGTTCATTCCGTTCATTCACATTTGCTGGCTATCCGGAATCTCCCCCCACGCGGAGCGTGACGGGATTGCAGTCAATTCTCGGGAAGTTTACATATTATATCCGATTTATACCCAACGCAGTCTAGATCGCGGCTCCGTTGTATCGTTTGCACCGGAGGAATGTGCCTTTTGTTTTGATCAAAGAGTCAGGACGCATTCGAGAAACTTAAAAATGCCTTGTTGAGTGACAGATGCCTTATTCATTTCGATCCCGCTAAGCCTGTGGTTTTGGCAGTGGACGCTTCTTCTTGCGGAATTAGAGCTGAGCTCTAGCGCAGGTTTGGTTCACGGGAGAGGCAGATTGCTCTCGCTTTCAAGTTGATCAAGACTCAACGTAATTGCTCCCAAATCAAGAAAGAAGCGTTTTTCTATTATTTATGACGTGCCGAAGTTTCACCATTATCTGTTTGGTTGGAATTTTTATCTAGTGACGGACCATAAGATACTGAGTCTTTGTTTCATCCTTCCAAATTCGTTCCTCCACGCACGACTCGGAAGCTGCATCGTTGAGCTTCGTTATTGCCACTGTATCAATACGAAATATTGTACCTGACCACGTCGAAGCGTGCAAATGCCGAAGCCCTTTCTCACCTTCCTGTTGGTCGTGATTCTGAATTCAATGCTACTGCCGCATCTTGTTGTCAGATGGATGTGCAGGACGCTGAACTTTTACAGAACTTTACACTGAACTACAGGAAAACTGCACAGGCCATTGAAGCAGACTCTGACTTAAACTTTTTGTTCCACTACATCCGTACTCCTTGGCCTCGTTTAGTCTGAAACTTTCAGAATTATTTTGTGCACCGATTTTTTACTTGTCAGCATAGCCTCTCGGCCCAGCACGGTGTGATTTTATTGCAAAATCATTCTGGACAATCACGTGTGCCTTATTCTTAAAGAGCTGCAAAAAGATGTGTTGCGATTGATCCAACAAGGACATTGGGTATTGTACGCACAGAACAGGCGCATTGGCACTGTACTTGGCTGAGCATATACGGCCAAATTTGTGTTGAAACTTTATCGGCCTTACTGCAAACGTTTTCAGCTTGACCAAAGTGTCAATCGACGTGGCAACGAGTGCATTTGACTCTGCTGGGCCATTCTGAAACACTCGTTGGCCTATTGTTGTGGACTCTATTAGCAAATATCCGTTCGCAGTGCCCATGAACTCGACTACGTTGCGTAGTACCATTCAGGTCACGTCTTCTATTTTTTGCTTGGAAGGTTTGCCTGAAGTGTAAGTTACAGACAACTGGCCACAGTTTACGTCTCAGAACATCGAACAGTTTTATGCGGTTAATGGTATCACTCACCTCACCAGTGCTCCGTTTCATCCTCAGCCGATTTGGCCGAGCGGTTCTAGGCGCATCAGTCTGTAACCGCGCGACCGCTACTGTCGCAGGTTCGAGTCCTGCCTCGGGCATGGATGTGTGTGATGTCCTTAGGTTAGTTCGGTTTAAGTAGTTGTAAGTTGTAGGGGACTGGTGACCTCAGAAGTTAAGTCCCATAGTGCTCAGAGCCATTTGGACCATCATCCTCAGTCGGACGGAGGAGATGAATGATTTGTTCGTACTTTAAAGCAGCAGATGAACAAACTACGTGCCTCCCACACAAGAGAACAAGCGCTGCTGCTCTTCCTCGCAATGTGCCGCTCCCTGCCCCGCGACGGTCCGTGGCCGGCGCCACTGCACGCTGCTCCAGTTGCTACATCAACCGCAGCGCACGGTGCTTCCCACGCTCCGCGTGTATCGCTTTGCGCCTTAATGATCCTATTCTTTTAAGAGTTTTTGGCCGTACCAGGCGCTGGGAGAGAGGAACGGTTCTTAGAAATCTGAGACCTTGCATGTATTTAATTCAAGATCCTGCTGGGCTTCTGCGTCGCCATCAGAATCAGATTAGTGCTTGTCATTTGCCAGATTCTTCCGCAGATTTCCTGAGATTCACGTCCTACCGGGATCTTGCGGTCGGTGCTGTCGCCCCCGGGTCGCCTGCGGAACCGACGGAGCTGGAGCCATCGCCTTCACCACCGCAGCAGCTCTACTTCCCAGCGCTCGTCCTGGTTCCCTCCTTGGACCCGACACCGTCACCGTCGTCATCATCACCCCCCCCCCCCCCCCACCGTGGTATTAAGATTGCTCCCTACACGACAACGGTGCGTCATTTTGGGGATGGGGTGGGTGAGGGAGAGGAATGTTCAGTCCTAACGCATTCGACTGTACACCGACCAGCGCAGCTCCGCGAAACAGCATCAAGAAGGCGCTGACCCGCGCGTGAAAGGAAAGAGTGGTCAGCGCCGCAGCTCCAGGAAGACGGAGCTAAGCGTCCTCTGTCAACGCTGCTTTAACAAGCCTCCCATCCATGGTCAATCCAGTTCAGTCGCAGACTTGGAGGGCATCAGCACTGAGTAGTAATAAGACGACGACACTTAGCCTGCATCCTGCGAGTAGTAATAGTGAACACTAAGTGCTTGTAGGGGGCACAAGCAGCACCTCAACTTAAGTTATATTTATTTTCTTTGCAGAAGTACAACCTTCTACAGCCTTGCATTTTGTCCTGTACCCATACATGCTTAGTCAATTTCCACTATCTGTCAGTCTCCTTTCTAAATGTCTGTATTCCTTTTTCTTGACTCATGTGCTGCAGTTTTTGTATTTTCTCCTTTCATCAGTTGAATTAAGTATTTGCTAAAAACTAAACTAAACTAAACTCTGTCCGCACAGATCCTGAAGGCCCAACGGGACCGACCGGCAGCCGTGTCATCCTCAGCCCACAGGCGTCACTGGATGCTGATATGGAGGGTCATGTCGTCAGCACACCACTCTTCCGGCCGTATATCAATTTAGGAGATCGGATCCGCTACTTCTTAATCAAGTAGCTCCTCTGTTTGCCTCACAAGGGCTGAGTGCACCCCGCTTGCCATCAGCGCTCGGCACACCGGATGGCCACCCATCCAAGTGCTAGCCCAGCCCGACAGCGCTTAACTTCGGTCATCTGACGGGAACCAGTGTTACCACTAAGGCAAGGCCGTTGGCCTTGATACTTTGCTGCCTTGACTATTTCATCTCTCTAAACTTCCTATGCCGCTTGGATTGTAATTTTTTCCCCAGTTTCCGTCAATCATTGAGTAACGCTCCCTAAGAAGCTCTGATCAACTTCTGGTTCTTTCAACCTACCTGTCCTCTATCTCCTCTACAATTCTGCAATTTCAATCAGCAATTTCTATCCAATAAATTATGGTAAGAGTTCAGATCCGACCCTTGAAATATTTTACAATTTAACATTTGTTTTCGAAATTTTTCTTACCATTATATAATTTATCAGAAAACTGATGGTATCTCTACATCTCTTCCACGAATATAATCTTCTTTATTGATTCTTATATCAACTGTTTCGATAGTTAAATTATGTTACGCTCGAAATTATATCAGAAGGCTTCCCCTTTCATTCATTTTCTTCAGGTCCTTGTTCTCATACTATTTATCGTTCTCTTCCTTTTCCCACAAGCGAATTGAGGACCATTTTGGTAAATATAAACATTTACAAAAAGTAAAAGTTGTAGGAAACCCCTTTTTTGAATAACTTGAGTAATGCATGAAATAGAAGTTTAAAAACACATATGTTTTCCAAATTACTAGATACAAAAAACAGCCCCATCCAAATAATTTTTTCGTATAAACATTACAACAAAGTGCACATTCAAACGAGAGGAGCTTTTTTCGAAACTGGACAACTGCAGTACCACCCTCCTTTAAAATGACCAATAGTCTGTCATTTATGATAACGTCAAGTTAACTTACATAATAATTCTAAATAATTCATTTACCATCATATTCAGCTTCACTGTTGTCAATGTCAGTGTTACTGAGATATTGAAGAGCTTCTGTATAAAACACATTTGCTTCATCCGGGCAGTTGTCAACATACTTTAGGAGTTCTTAGCACTGATTTTATTTTCTGAGCTTCGTAATGCAGCACTACCCATTTCTCTGAAGTTGGTGACACAATTTTTTCAGCACTTCAACCAAAATTGCAGATCCATATTACGTGTTTTTTACTTTGCGCTCAACACGATTTTTTTCCAACAGTATGGTATACGAGAACTCGCACTTCGCTTATATTGAATGGCAACTTTTTAAAATGACTTTCTTGATTATGAATTTCATATCGTGGATTTTCCTGTCTCTCTCAAGTGTCATACAAGTGCCACGTGGATCAACAAAACATGGTACTATGAAAGCAGTGTGATAGTTTCTAGTTTTCCAAGTGTTCCTCAACTACAACGAATTCCCTGTAATGAGACATATATATATATATATATATATATATATATATATATATATATATATATATATATATATATATATATACCTCCTGAATGGACAATAATGCAGGACTGTCGTGAAAACTTTTGATGCTTCAGTAAATCCAAGAAGAGAATAGGCGTCATCACTGAATTTCTATTTAAAACATCTTACAGCAGAAGAAATTTGATTGGCTCCACGTGACTTTATGTTTCGAGCCGTGTGTAATGGCGAGTATTTTGTTGTACTCCATTTATCTCCATCACCGTACACGTTTATGAAATCAGATCTGTCCTGAGTAAAATATTACCCTAGTGGACAGTTTTGGGAGGGTTGGTTCTGCTGCCAATCAAAACACAAACTGATGGTATTTGGAACACGGTAAAGCCCGGGAAATTTTGCTTTAAAGTGGATGTAGAACAGAATGTCGTGCAGATGTCAAGTTTTGGAAAATTCCTCCTATATTAGATATTAAGTTCTGCAAAAATCTGCAATATTTCATGCGTGTTTAATGATGTACATGTTAAGTTCTGCTAAATTTAAACAAGCACAATCAATTACGCGCATTTTAAAATACAATATGAGACAAAGAAAGGCGCACCACGAAGAAATTTTCTTAATGGGACGGAAACCGGTAGATGTGAAGAACAAGTACAGAAAAACTATTCATTATAACTTCAGGAAAATTGCATGATTAATTTAAGAAATTCGTAAATTGCGCAAGTCAATAAGGCGTTGGTTTACCTTTGGCCCTTATGCAAGCAGTTATTCAGGTTTCCATTAAATACCAAAATCATGGAAAGTCCTCCTGAGGGATACTGTGTCATATTCTGTCCAATTTATGCGTTAGATAGTCAAAATCCAGAAATGGTTGGAGGGCCCTGTCCATAATGCTCCAAACGTTCTCAATCTGGGAGAGATCAGCGAGCTCGCTGGCCAAGGTAGGGTTTGACATACACGGAGACAAGCAGTTGAGACTCTCAATTGCTGAAGTGTAAGCGCAAGAGGCTTGCCATAAAGGGCAACAAAACGGAACATACACTACTGGCCATTAAAATTGCTACACCATGAAGATGACGTGCTACAGAGGCGAAATTTAACTGACAGGAAGAAGGTGCTGTGATAGGCAAATGATTAGCTTTTCAGAGCATTCACACAAGGTTGGCGCCGGTGGCGACACCTACAACGTGCTAACATGAGGAAAGTTTCCAACCGATTTCTCATACATAAACAGCAGTTGACCGGCGTTGGCTGGTGAAACGTTGTTGTGATACCTCGCGTAAGGAGGAGAAATGTGAACCATCACGTTTCAGACTTTGATAAAGGTCGGATTGCAGCCTATCGTGATTGCAGTTTATCGTATCGCGACATTGCTGCTCGCATTAGTCGACATCCAATGGATGGAATCGGTGGGTTAAGGAGGGTAATACGGAACGACGTACTGGATCCCAACGGCCTCGTATCACAAGCAGTCGAGGTGACAGGCATCTTATCCGCATGGCTGTAACGGATCGTGCAGCCACGTCTCGTTCCGTGAATCAGATGGGAACGTTTGCAAGGCAACAACCATCTGCACGAACAGTTCGACGACGTTTACAGCAACATTGACTATCAGCTCGGAGACCATGGCTGTGGTTACCCGACGCTGCATCACAGACAGGAGCGCCTGCGATGGTGTACTCAACGACGAACGTGGCTGCACGAATGGCAAAACGTCGTTTTTTTCGGATGAATCCAGGTTCTGTTTACAGCATCATGATGGTTGCACCCGTGTTTGGCGACATCGCGGTAAACGCACATTGGAAGCGTATATTCGTCATTGCCATACTGGCTTATCACCCAACGTGATGGTATGGGGTGCCATTGGTTACACGTCTCTGTCACCTCTTGTTCGCATTGACGGCACTTTGAACAATGGACGTTACATTTCAGATGTGTTACGACCCGTGGCTCTATCCTTCATTGGATCTCTGCGAAACCCTACATTTCAGCAGGATAATGCACGACCGCATGTTGCAGGTCCTGTACGGGCGTTTCTGGGTACAGAAAATGTTCGACTGCTGCCCTGGCCAGCATATTCTATAGATCTCTCACCAATTGAAAACGTCTGGTGAATGGTGGCCGAGCAACTGGCTCGTCAAAATACGCCAGTCGCTACTCTTGATGAACTGTAGTATCGTGTTGAAGCTGCATGAGCAGCTGCACCTGTATACGCCATCCAAGCTATGTTTGACTCAATGCCCAGGCGTATTAAGGCCGTTATTACGGCCAGATGTGGTTGTTCAGGGTAGTGATTTCTCAGGCTCTATGCACCCAAATTGCGTGAAAATGTAATCACCTGTCAGTTCTAGTATAATATATTTGTGCAATGAATACCGGTTTATCATCTGAATTTATTCTTGGTGTATCAATTTTAATGGCCAGTAGTGTCTTCGACGTACGCTGCCTTGTGAGGGTGTCGCGGATGACAACCAAAGAGGTGCTGCTGTGAAAAAAATGGCACCCCAGAATATCAATGCCTAGTTGAGAGGCCGTATGACGGGCGGCAGTCAGGTTGATTGCCACCGCTGTCAAAGGGGGGTGGGTTACCAGACACGTCTTCGGCCTGGAATCTCATTCACTGGAGTAGAATAGTCTTCGGTGATCAGTCCGCTTCGAATACAGCCCAGATGAGCAGCGAAGAGGTGTATGGAGACGCCTCAGACAGCGGTGGGATATCAGCCTGACTGTCTGACTGTCGCCCGTCAAATGGCTCAACAGTCAGGAGTGATGGTCAGGGGTGCTACTTCCTTTCGGTGCAGGATCCCTTTGATCGTTATCCGCAGTACCCTTACAGCACAGCGGTACGTCGTCGAAATTCTCCACGCGGTTTTGTTGCCTTTCGTAGCAAGCCAGCTGGGGCTTACATATCAGCACGCGAAAGTTTCTGCTGCTTGTCTTCGTGTTTTCCAAGCCCTACCTTGGTGACCAAGTTTGCCAGAACTCTCCGAAATTGAGAATGTTAGGAGAATTATAGGCAGGACACTTCAACCAGTTCCGGATCACGACGATCTGCCACGCCAGTTCGACAGAATTGGACACTATATCCCTCAGGACACCCAAAAACTCTATCAGTCAATGTCAAGCTGAATATCTTCTTGCATAAGGGCCAGAGACTACCCAACGCGTGACTCACTTGCTCATTTTGTGAAGCTCTTTCTCTTGAATACGCCATCCAGTTTTTCTGAAACTGTAATCATTTGTTTGTCTGTACATGTACATGTCATCTACTGATTTCCACCCCATTCGGATAATTCCTTCGTCTTGCGTCTTTTTTTGTGTACAGAGTGTTGGTAAGTTACTGTCTTCTAGGACTTGGCGAGGGAAGAGAGTACGTAATATTTTGAATAGGAACCTATGTCCGGAAACGTACCGTTTCCGTGCCAGAACCATTTGAAAACATGTTGGTAACGAGGCTGCTTCTACTCGTAATACATCAAATGGTTCAAATGTCTCTGAGCACTGTGGGACTTAACATCTGAGGTCATCAGTCACATAAAACTTATAACTACTTAAACCTAACTAACTAAGGACATCACACACATCCACGACCGAGGCAGGATTCGAACCTGCGACCGTAGCGGTCGCGCGGTTCCAGACTGAAGCGCCTAGAACCGCTCGGCCACACTTCCCTTTGTAATACATCACTTGTTTCGCAATTACATTCATTAATAAACATAGAAATCGCTCGTGTACTTGTTGACGGGTTCTCTTCAACGTGATGCAGTACGGCCTCTTCCATTTCGGGTTTTGGCGTCTCCGTGGAGTATCACAGTCACGCCTGCTGACGGTGAAGGTACACCTTTCTCGAAGCCGTGGCGTTATTGTAACGAAAGAGGTATGCGATGGAGTCATACGTTGTGTATAACTATATTGATAATGTCGACGTGCAGATCTTCCATTACAGTGAGCATCGCCATACAGAAGGATCATGTCGGAGTATTCTGCATATTTGTACTCAACAATGTTGCTCTAACACTCACAGACACGTGAATTAGACTCGGACAAGGTCGGAGAGGTAGGACAGACGTCAAATGACATCAGCTAATCCGATGTAAGGACCTCCTCCCCCCTCCACCATGACTACCCTGTTGCATATGTACCTAGCAAACATGTTTTCAAATAGCTGTAGCACGAAAACGGTACGTTTCCGGACATGGGTTCCCATCCCAAATATTGTCTACTCAGTCTCCTCTACAAGTCCTAGAAATCTGTAACGGGAATTTCCGAACACCTCGTATATGAATTCATAAATAACTCAAAATCCAACATTTTGTAGGTATTCAGTTTTGCAAAAGCGATCCTCATTTACAGTTTCCAAACACAATTAACTATTCGTCTGCATTAATTACTTGAATAATTTGTTTTATCTTATTATACATTGTTTGAAGCTCTTCATAATCTAAGGATCTAGTCGCCATATAAACTCGTAATGTTGTGGTGGGTGTTTGCTTCGTGTCTACCTTATCTATGATAACTCGTTTACTATGGGTTTTTTTCTGGTAGCTATCCCGCGTTGTTATTTTCTTACTAATTATTTAACTTACTCCTATTCGATTTCGTATCTATAAGCCTGTATTCAGCTGACCAGAAGTACTGATCCCGTAGAATGCCCGTTTTGTTTTTCCTGATGACATCTTCCTACCGGTGATCTTAAGGGTGGACTATATTAGTTCCGCTACATTTTGCCCAAGAGGATAAAATAGAGCTTCATGCCCTCGGGAAGAAATAACGGTTCTAGTTTTTTCCTGCTGTCAGCTGTTCGCAGTAGCAGCAAACAACCACAGTGCTGCCCCCGCTCATACTGATTAGGGTACTGTCCCTCTTCAGGAACCACAAGTTTGTTTGCCCTCTCTACACATACGACTCGATTGTGGTTGCAATCACGGTACGACTATCTCCATCACTGAAGCACACAAGCCACCCAACCTCGAGAAGATCCGTGGTTCATGGGAGTATGATAACGGTAAGAAGTGTTAAGTGGAGCGCAACTATTTGTGCAGAGAGGTTTTCAAAGAAAGATTTCATCTCACAAGGAATGTACTTGTGATCGAACAAACACAATTAAATCACAATCCCGTGAGGGATCATATAAATATCCCTTGTTACACCAGTGATATTCCTTTATCTGCAAACCTCTGCAGTCGTCAATTAGAGGTGGCTGAGTATGTCATCCCGAATTTGACCTTTTTCTGCCGCTACGACAGTCGGGACCAGTACAAACGGCGCAGTGTGTAAGTGAGGTTTCATTTTGTGAAGTTATTTGTGTGGTGAAGCGTCAGAAGCGTCGGCGACTCGTAATTAACGTTGCTAATTTACTGCGATTGGTTGACATGAAGTTACAACGAACTCTTCCTCTTGCGGATGGTAATGGTGTAGAAAATGAACCGCTTGCATGTTTTCTTGTATCTACACGGTCCAGTAACATTAATGTGACGAATGCCTTGTTCGACGTCAACGCTCAATAACCACTCACAGACGGCAGGTGGCAGCACTAGCAGTGGAGCGTACAGCTGAGGGACGCGGAAAGCAGTGCAGTCGTTGTCGTAACGTGGAAACGGAACGATCTATCTGACGTCCAAACGGCACTGTCCTTGGCTTTCGGGCTAAGTTTGTAAACTGTTCGGGTGCCGCCGTGGTTAAAGTGTAACGTGTATGGCAAAATGGCGCTATCCAAAACTGGCGCTGAGGCAAATGTGGTGCCCCACATAGATGGTAGGGGTAAACAACACCTGCGAAGATGAGTACGGGTGAGCAGATGTGCAACAATTGAGCAACTAACCGCCCAGATGAACCAATGGGCTGCATACAGCGTCTCCTCAACGACCGTTCGGCGAATACTGTTGCGTAAGGGCCTCCGCAGCAGGCGCCTAGTCCGTGCACCCACGCTGACTGCTATTCATCGGCGACGAATGAAACTGGACGTCCACTGAGTAGCGGTAGACGTCCTTTTCAGATGAACTGCGTTTTATGCTCCATCGGATAGTTGGGTTTTAGCGTGTGCGGCTTGAAACGTCTGAAAACAAACACCCTGTAACAATCGTCGTAAAGGTCTAAGTCGGAGGAGGGAGCATTGCGGTCTGGGGATTGTTTTCGTCCATTCCCTGGATGATATCGCCATTCTGGAACAGACTATGAATCAACACAAGTATGCATCTGCCCTTGGGGACGACGTCTACCTCCACACGCTATTTGCTTTTTCTCGACACGTTGGTATCTATCACCAGGACAATGCAACGTGCCACACATCTCGAAGTGTACGTGCGTGATTCGAAGAGCACCAGGTTGAGTATACCGTGCCTCCCTGGCTACCAAACTTCCCGGATTAAAACCCAATCCACAATCTTTGGTACCACCCCTACCGGACTGTTCTCCCCATGGATTCTCAACCGAGAAACTTGGAGTCGGCGTGGCTCGAAATCACTGTCGGTACCTGACAAAAACTCATTGTCTCTCTTCCTACACGTCTCACACCTGTCCGCCCTGAAAAAGGTGGTTCTATATCTATATCTACATATACTATATATACCGAGTGATCAAAAAGTCAGTATAAAGTAGAAACCTTAATAAACCACGGAATAATGTACATAGAGAGGTGAAAATTGACACACATGCTTGGATTGACATGCGGTTTTATTAGAACAAAAAAAAACAAAGTTCACAAAATGTCCGACAGATGGCGCTGGACAGCAAAACGCCAGTGACTCTGCATGACAATCGTGTATAAAAGGAGCTGTAATGAGAGAGAGAATCAGATGTGCCAGCAGTCGCAGCATGTTGACGTTACCTGAAAAGGCGCTTTTAGTGAAGCTGTATTATCAGAATGGGGAATGTGGTAGTTCAGCGTTACGATCCTATCGCCATAGGAAGGGGATTAGAACGAGTAAAGGTCCATTGACAAATGCAGCTGTGACGAGAATGATTACGAAGTTCTAAGCCACGGGTTGTTTAGACCATAGAACCCGTAGTGGCCGACCGAGCACAAGGCGTAATGTTGCTGAGACAGTTCAGGAAGAAATGGAGACTGTAGCGGGTTCGTCTATGCACGGGGAAGTCAGCGCTCGTGCAGTTGCACGTCGCACCGGCATTCCATACACTACTGTTTGGTTGGCACTTAGGCGTACCCTCCGATGCTATCCGTACAAAATCCATTGGCATCATAAACTGTTACCTGGTGATTTAGTGAAGCGGAGGGCATTTGCGGTGTGGGCGTTTCAAAAGATGGCGGAAGATGACGATTGGTTGAGTAACCTGTTGAGGACCGACGAAGCTCATTTCACGCTCCGAGGGTCTGTCAACGCCCGCAACTGCAGAATTTGGGCTACCGAAAATCCTTCCATTGCACGACGAGAAAGTCACGGTATGGGCTGGATTTACCAGATCTACCGTTATCGGGCCTTTTTTCTTCGAGGAAAGGCGTGATTCTGGTTTTGTAACTGCTACCGTGACGGGTAAGAGGTACGCCGATATGTTACAGAATTGCATCATCCCCAGCCTGGCTGATGAACACCTGCTGGAACGTACGATGTTTATGCAGGATGGCGCTCCACCCTAGATTGCTAGACGCGTGAAAGATATCTTGCTTGCGTCGTTTGGTGATGATCGTGTGCTCAGCCGCCACTTTCGTCATGCTTGCTTGGCCTCCCAGGTCCCCAGACCTCAGTCAGTGCGATTGTTGTCTTTGGGGTTACCTGAAGTCGCAAGTGTATCGGGATCGACCGGCATCTCTAGGGATGCTGAAAGACAACATCCGACGCCAATGCCTCACCATAATTTCGGACATGCTTTACAGTGCTGTTCACAACATTATTCCTCGACTACAGCTATTGTTGAGGAATGATGGTGGACATATTGAGCATTTCCTGTAAAGAACATCATGTTTGCTTTGTCTTACTTTGTTATGCTAGTTACTGCTATTCTGATCAGATGAGGGGCCAGCCGTCTGACATTTTTTGAACTTATGTATTTTTTTGGTTCTAATAAAACCCCATGTCATTCCAAGCATGTGTGTCAATTTGTACCTCTCTATCTACATTATTCCGTGATTTATTCAGTTTTCAAATTTATACTGACTTTTTGATCACCCGGTACACACCATACGGTGTATGGCAGGTTTCTGATATGTGGTCACATTAATGTGACTGGACAGCGTGCTATAGTGCAAAAATCGTATCACTGTGATAAACAGATACTGTTCTAACACTAACACATAATTACTTGTAAAATGCTAGTAAAGATAATGACGAACACGTCACTGCAAGTGGTGTGATGCGGCAAGTTAGAGAAGAGGCCATGGAAACAGTGAAAGTTAATTCTAAACTTCTCCCAATAGGAAGTTGGAAGCCTAAAGTGTTCATCACCATGTTTAGTGACGACACACTAGAGAACATGTACAATGATTATCACGACAGAGGCTTCACACATATCAGAATCTCCTGAAATGATTCCAAAACTGAAGGCTAAATGTAATATTAAAAGCTTGCTGGACTATGTGGTAAATAAAAGAGAAGGCAATATAGTTTTCATAGCAAATCGTTCGCTGCAGTTAAATATCACTAAGCAGCGTCTAATGGCAAAGTTTGAAGGAAGACGAGAGCGCAATTCTCCCGCTCATTATTGGAATTTACAACATTGGGCATTGGACATAGCCAGAAATATCTCGTCTACAAGGTATACTGAGTCACTGAAATTTATTACTAATCTGAAAAAGGAGTTTAGGATAACTATGCTCCAAGCACTAAAAGATGAAGACTTTGAATAAGGGATGATTCAAAGATCTAAAACATTTGTTGCTGAAGTCAATGCGCATATCACGACAGAAAACATCCAAATGGGTTCTGTATGGAACTGTGGTCAGAATCAGTTCAACTAGGACCTTTCTCCCGAAAGAACACACTCCAAGAAAGGGGAGGGAAACACTGTCTCGACGTTATAATCAGCTGAACATACAACACACAGCTACACGATCGATAGTGCTATATAAAAGGAAGGAAAATCGGCAGGTAAAATCTGTATATGCTTCCAAGAACCAAATGTAAACTTTGGATCCCGCGTGACAAGTGAAATAGAAAAACCGTACCCTCCAAATGTATTCGTAGATGTGCAAGGGCGATCGAGGAGGCGACGAAAGAATATCTGAAGACGTTTTTCCTGTTGTTGTTGTGGTCTTCAGTCCAGAGACTGGTTTGATGCAGCTCTCCATGCTACTCTATCCTGTGCAAGCTTCTTTATCTCCCAGTGCCTATTGCAACCTACATCCTTCTGAATCTGTGTAGTGTATTCATCTCCTGGTCTAACTCTACGATTTTTGCCCTCCGCGCTGCACTCCAATACTAACTGGTGATACCTTGATGCCTCAGAATATGTCCTACCAATAGATCCCTTCTTGTAGTCAAGTTGTGCCACAAATTTCTCTTCTCCCAATTCTATTCAGTACCTCTTCCTTAGTTATGTGATCTACCCATCTAATCTTCAGCATTCTTCTGTAGCACCACATTTCGAAAGCTTTTATTCGCTTTTTGTCTAAACTATTCATCGTCCACGCTTCACTCCCATATATGGCTACAATCCACACAAATACTTTCAGAAAAGACTTCCTGACACTTAAATCTATACTCGATGTTAACAAATTTGTCTTCTTCAGAAATGCTATCTTTGCCATTGCCAGTCTTTATTTTATATCCTCTCTACTTCGACCAAATAGCAAAACTCTTTTACTACTTTAGGTGTCTCATTTCCTAATCTAATTCCCTCAGCATCACCCGACTTAATTCGACTACATTCCATTATCCTCGTTTTGATTTTTTTAATGTTCGTCTTATATCCTGCTTTCAAGACACTATCTTTTCTGTTCAGCTGGTCTTCCAGGTCCTTTGCTGTCTCTGTCAGAATTACAATACCATCAACGAACCTAAACATTTTTATTTCTTCTCCATGGATCTTAATTCCTACTCCGAATTTTTCCTATCAGTTCTGAATCTACATTTGCCGACAAAGTCACTACTATTTTGTGGCTCCTGCTCTGGACATGGATGAACAAGTACTACTGGTAGTCTCTGGAGGAAAAGATGTGGTTTTAAAAATCAGTCCACCTACAAAAACAAAATAAGCACAACCTATGGGCGCGTAATTCATCAGGTAGTATCAGATATACGCCAAAAGAATAACAGACTTTCTTAAACTATGTTCCAGGAAGATGCAGCCTAAACTGCGTGACAAATTCTTTATAATGAAAACGCATTCGGTCATTTACATTCGTCTGTGGAAGTATACAGACCAACGCTATGCTACGGGTGGCAGAACGATATTGGTGAACCTGTGGACAATGTCCAAAGTCACTGACGCGGCATTCAGCACCGATAATATACACTGATGAACGAAAATTATGACTACTGCCCGACGCGATGTTGTATACTCCCTAGTGGCGCTGAGGACAAATTACGCGGCAAGAGAAGTACACTACTGGCCATTAAAATTGTTACACCAAGAAGAAATGCAGATGATATACGGGTATTCATTGGACAAACATATTATACTAGAACTGACGTGTGATTACATTTTCACGCAATTTGGGTGCATACATCCTGAGAAATCGCTACCCTGAACAACCACCTCTGGCCGTAATAACGGCCTTGATACGCCTGGGCATTGAGTCAAACAGAGCTTGTATGGCGTGTACAGGTACAGCTGCTCATGCAGCTTCAACACGACACCACAGTTCATCATGAGTAGTGACTGGCGTATTGTGACGAGCCAGTTGCTCGGGCACCATTGACCAGACGTTTTCAGTTGGTGAGAGATCTGGAGAATCTGCTGGCCAGGGCAGCAGTCGAACATTTTCTATATCCAGAGCGGCCCGTACAGGACCTGCAACATGCGGTCGTGCATTATCCTGCTGAAATATAGGGTTTCGCAGGGGTCGAATGAAGGGTAGAGCCACGGGTCGTAACACATCTAAAATGTAATGTCCACTGTTCAAAGTGCCGTCAATGCGAACAAGAGGTGACCGAGAGTTGTAACCAATGGCGCCCCATACCGTCACGCCGGGTGATACGCCAGTATGGCGATGTGAAATACATGCAACCGATGCGCATTCACCGCAATTTCACCAAACACGGTTGCGACCATCATGATGCTGTAAACAGAACCTGTATTCATCCGAAAAATGATGTTTTGCCATTCGTGCACCCATGTTCGTCGTTGAGTACACCATCGCGGGCGCTCCTGTCTGTGATGCAGCGTCAAGGGTAACCGCAGCCACGCCTTCCGAGCTGATAGTCTATGCTGCTGGAAACATCGTCGAACTGTTCGTGCAGATGGTTGTTGTCTTGCAAACGCCCTCATCTGTTGACTCAGGGATCGAGACGTGGCATCACGATGCGTTACAGCCGTGCGGATAAGATGCCTGTTATCTCGACTGCTAGTGATACGAAGCCGTTGGGATCCAGCACGGCGTTCCGTATGACCCCCTTGACCCCACCGATTCCGTATTCTGTTAACAGTCATTGGATCTCGACCAACGCGAGCAGCAATGTCGCGATACGATAAACCGCAATCGCGATAGTCTACAATCCGACCTTGATGAAAGTCGGAAACGTGATGGTACGCATTTCTGCTCCTTGCACGAGGCATCACAATAACGATTCACCAGGGAACGCCGGTCTACTGCTGTTTGTATATGAGAAATCGGTTGAAATATTTCCTCATGTCAGCACGTTGTAGGTGTCACCACCGGCGCCGACCTTGTGTGAATGCTCTGAAAAGCTAATCGTTTGCATATCACAGCATCTTCTTCCTGTAGGTTAAATTTCACGTCTGTAGCACGTCATCTTCGTGGTGTAGCAATTTTAATGGCCAGTAGTGTATATCAGCGGAGCAGACGCATGGAGAATCATTCTAGCGACGATAAGTGGCTCAAATGCAGAAATCCACCGACTTACAAAAAGGCAGATTGTTGTGGCCCAGTGCCTGGGAGCGAGTATCTCGCAATGAAGCTGGTCGGCTCTCCGGGTGCTAGTGTCGTGGACACCTATGGAAAGTGTTTGAAGAAAGCTGAATCCACGACAAGGCGATAAGAAGTTGAACGTCCATACCGAATCACAGAACATAGGGTTTGAAGGTTAGCCCACTCTCTAAATCAGGATACGCGGCGATTTGTGGCAGATCTGACGACAGAACACAGTGTTGGTGCAGGCACCAGTGTTTCGGAGCACACCGTCCAGCGCACAGTGTTGAGCATGATGTCCCGCAGCAGAGGACCCCTACGTGTTCCCACACTGACCCAACAACATCGTCAATTAGGATTACAGTGGGCACGGTATCATCGAGATTGGACCATGGGCCATAGGTATCATGTCACCTGGTCAGATGAATCCCGTTTGTTGTTAAACCAGGCCGATGGTCGTCCAGATACACCATCATCCAGGAGAACGGCTACGTGAAACTTGGAGCCCGCCACGGATGCAGGCCGGTGGGAGCAGTATTATGTTATGGGGGACACTCACCCGGGCTTTCATGGCACCGACAGTAGTAATCGAAGACACCATAACAGCTGTGGACTACGTGAACAATATTAGAGACTGTGTAACCCCTTATGTTTGAAGTCTTCCTCAACAAATTTGTGGTAAGATGTTATGTTACCAAACTGATTGGGTCGTCGGTCCCTCAGCTTACACACTACTTAACCTAACTTATATTAACTTACGCTATGGACAACACACACTCCCGTGTCCGAGGGAGGACTGGAACCTCCAACGAGGGAAGCTGCACGGACCAAGACAAGACGCCCTAGACCGCGCGGCTTCCTTCCTTAACAGCGATGTCGTCTTCCATCAGAGTAACTATCGGTGCGACAAGGCCAGCATAGAGCTGCAGTGGTTTGAGAATCGTGATACTGAACTCATGTTGACATTTTGGCCATAAAATTCGTCTGATCTGTATCCGATGCAAGCCAACTAGGACGCTATCGAGCACCAGCTCCGCGGCCACAAACTAACCTCCCGTTAATTACAGCAAGTGTGTGACCTGGCATACGCATCTGGTGCCACAAACCTCTGAGAACCTACCAAGTACCTGTCGAATCCATGGCACGCAGAATCACTGCTGAATTGCGTTCCAGAAGTGGACCAAAACGCTTTTAAGTAGGTGATCATAATGTTTTGGCTGATCAGTGTACAATGTGTAGTTATGACACATGATCAACTTGCTTTTCTTCATTGTGCGTTTTGTGGTCATTCATATTGTTTTGAGCTTTTCTACGTTAAGTCCTTACTTGAATGTATAGTTAATATATCTGCGTTGCTTTTGGGTTCTACAACGACATCTGTAGTGACATCTAGAGTACGTTTGCAAAATTGCTGAGAAACGTCTCTCACCATTACATTCAGAGGTACGTAACTTTCCTTTCACCAAAACTTCATACGGATTCGGTAGTTGGAACGTGAAAACTTTCCTTGTTGGACTTTAAAATATATGGGTTGTTACTGATGTCCCCAAACTCTTGCGATAATTTACGCTGCAAGGTAAGAGACAGTTATCTAGTCGACAGAGAAGGACGTAGTTTCCGCTTGGATATACACACATCAAAAAACTTTTGCATCACCTTGGTTCCGAGAGAGCCGGAACCTGTACAGAAAATTGGAATATAGATCAACATAAACATCATTTCCGCCCTTTTTATTGCTCATTAAACCCCACATTGCTATTGCACCACAATACAGCGAGACCTTCAGAGGTGGTCCAGATTGCTGTACACACCGGTACCTCTAATACCCAGTAGCACGTCCTCTTGCATTGATGCATGACTGTATTCGTCGTGGCATACTATCCACAAGTTCATCAACGCACTGTTGGTAAAGATTGTCCCACTCCTCTACGTCAATTCGGCGTAGATCCCTCAGAGTGGTTTATGGGTCAAGTCGTCCATAAACAGCCTTTCCAATCTATCCCAGGCATGTTCGATAGAGTTCATGTCTGGAGAACATGCTGACCACTCTAGTCGAGCGATGTCGTTTCCTGAAGGAAGTCATTCGCAAGTTGTGCACGATGGGGGCGCGAATTGTTGTCCATGAAGACGAATGCCTCACCAATATGCTGCCGATATGGTTGCACTATCGGTCAGAGGATGGCATTCACGTATCGTACAGCCGTTAGACGCCTTCCATGACCACCTAAAATAGCAGGAAACCTCCACCTTACTGCACTCGGTGGACAGTATGTCTAAGGCATTCAGCCTGACCGGCTTGCGTCCAAATACGTCTCTGACGAATGTCTGGTTGATGGCATATGAGACACTTAGCAGCGAAGAGAACGTGATACCAATCCTGAGCGGTCCATTCGGCATGTTGTTGGGCCCATCTGTACCGCTCTGCATGGTGTCGTGGTTGCAAAGATCGACCTCGCCATGGACATCTGGAGTAAAGTTGCGCACCATACAGTCTACTGCGCAAAGTTTGAGTCGTAACACGACGTCCTGTGGCTACACGAAAAGCATTATTCAACATGGTGACGTTGCTGTCAAGGTTCCTCCGAGCCATAATCCGTAGGTAGCGGTCGTCAACTGCAGTAAAAGCCCTTGGGTGGCCTGAGCGAGGCATGTCATCGACAGTTCCTGTCTCTCTGTATCTCTTCCATGTCCGAACAACATCGCTTTGGTTCACTCCGCGACGCCTGGACACTTCCCTTGTTGAGAGCCCTCCCTGGCACAAAGTAACAATGTGGACGCGATCGAACCACCGTATTGACTGCCTAGGCATGGTTGAACTACAGATAACACGAGCCGTGTACCTCCTTCCTGGTGGAGTGCCTTGAATTGATCGGCTGTCGGACCCCCTCCATCTGACAGGCGCTGCTCATGCATGGCTGTTTACATCTCTGGGCGGTTTTAGTTGCATCTCCGAACAGTCAAAGGGACTGTGTCTATGATACAATATCCGCAGTCAACGTCTATCTTCAGGAGTTCTGCCAACCGGGGTGATGCAAAATTTTTTTTGATGTGTGTATTTTCTGTGCTTCGCATTCACTGAATGGTTGTGCGTGTACTCAATTTTGTCAGCATCAAACTTCGTGGGTTACCAGATATACTGCTGTCTTAGTGTAAAAATTTCCAGCTTGTTATGTGGTCGCCAGCGTGATAAACATTAGCTAACGTCATATGTGAGTTTAAACTAAGATTATTAATAGTGCTTGAGCTGTATTGCTCCACCTGAGGTTATTTAATGCGAGTGGTGAACAGATGCCAGCTTAAGCCTCAAGTAGGTGCTCATGTTGAACAACTGTTAGGCATTTTTTTCCAGTATCCGTCACAGTTGCGATAGTAGTCATCTCTTTGTGGTAGCTAGTTTCGGACCGTCATGTCAATTTTCAAACCTTGGCCTATAAAAGATTTTTTTGTTAACAAAGATAAAATTACATTGTACTTCCACAATTGTAAATATAAGTCGAATGTCACAAAAGCATTATAATATATTTCATGGGTACAATACATGTTTTTACATACCTTAAACGTCAGCATAATCATACAGTCTAGTACATATGAGTAACTAATGTTCATATACATCGTTAAAAATTATTTTATGAACACAAATGTTAGGCTTTATATGAGTATATAATATGGTTTCTTTCCAACAGAACCCAGCAAACTGAAAGGGTGAGCTATCAAAGTCGTCTAGCAACCTCTGTAGAGGTCACCAGTGCTGAAATGCGACAGCCTTGCACATAATTAAAACGTTACTTGCATTTTTAGTCAATGGTAACACACCACTTTCAACTGAACAGGCCATAGTTACAATTTATCAGTTGCCACAAAGAAATGACTATTATGGCAACTGTGACTTACATTGAAAAAAAATATTTCATATAAAATTATGATGGAACTTCGGAAAATTGCAAGATAGCAACGGTACCTTTTGTTTACAGATTAAACTTCTTTTCAGTTTTTGAACCGTTTCCTTAATCGAAAGGAGATACCTTACTAGCTTAAGCGATGAAGGTGATTTTTCCTACTAGAACGTAGGACTCTCATGACGGTATCATAAGAAATACCTATGGGCCTGCGTAACTGAGAAAACGGTGTAAATCCACTTATTACAGAGAAAAAAGCAGTATATTGGAAGAAACACGACTTAGATATCCACTCTGATAAGTTGTTACATTCCTTTGTTTTATGCACTTAAACAACAGTGAACGCCGCCGCTTGTTGGACGTATCAAGTTGATCGAGATACGTTCTGGTTTTGAAAAATCTTGTACATTCTACTGCATATATTCGTCTTATAATCATGCAGTGGAGTGTAGGAAGAGTTCTTTCGGAAAGCACACATTGTAAATCTAATTACATTCACATTACGACGCACGCCCTCCCCACTGAGTGAGGTATTATCACAAAATATGTCTGTAGCGACAACCTCCTTTCGCCAAAGTCCTTTCAACATTCGAATGTATCCTTGTGTTTACGTCTCTTAGTGAACTGGGACATTACCACAGAAATAGTTCCATTGGCATGTGTGACAACTACTAAGGCGGCACCTCTTTCAGACCGGACACTGCTTTGATCTTGCACTGAATACAGCGCTCAACTTTTCAAAAGACTCGGCTGAAAATTGCTGGGTTCAGGAAAGAGGACGACACTGTTTATATTAATGACCTATGCATATTAATTCAGCTCTTGAGGAATTAAGATGCGACAGCTAAGGTGAATGCTGCGAGCGAAGTGTCTCATGCCCTTAAAAAAATATCTTACGGAAGAGTCACCGAGCTTAAATAAATCTTTGCCTTTTCCTTGGCGTCAGAAATAGAAGCGGGACGTGTGGAACACCTCGTGGCCTGTGTTCTCAGTGGACTGCGGTACTGAGAGACGTTTTACCACGCAAAAAGGTCGATTTATCTTGTATGCATGGCATTTTGCAGTTCATAACGTACTGCGTGCGCACTGTGTCAAAACAGCACCTACTAATGCTACTTTACCTTGGGACATCCACACGCTACATTGCCCAACCAGCTACTCAGAAGGAGCAAAAACTGTAAACAACAACCTATTTGTTGTATTTTGCTACACGCTTGCTAATCTGTTCACTATCTTTCGTTTATTTCTAGGGTTTTTCATTATCTGTAGCCCACACCTTTCGTCATAAGTCTGTGTGTGGCATACGGAATTACTCTCTTCGTTCCTGAGTGCACTGTGTTAGGTGTCTACAAGGAAGAACTAAAAGGCAATGCATTTGAATTTTTTATGTGAAAACACTTAAAGCTTTTTGAATGAAACAAACGTTATTAACATTCTTCATCTTTACATTTCATTCTTACATATTGATTTATCAGTATATCAGCCGGGCGACGAACTCGTTTCTTCAAAAGAGAGTACAGTTTGTTGATACCGTTACTGAAGAATTTTTGACTTATTCGATGGAACCACATCCTCACCTCTGTTTGCATCGCTTCATCACTGTCAGAGTAAGCCCTCATAAGCGCTCTTTAAGTTTTGGAAACAGATGACAGTTGGATGGAGTCAAGTGGGGATAATTAAGATTTTGAATGTTAATAACGGTTGTTTTAAGAGTTTTCACATTTAAAAAATCGGATAAATTACTTTTCAGTACACCCTCGTATCTGGCACGCGTGGATAGCTGCAATGACTGGCTCTGTTGTACCGGGTACAGCTGTCATAGTTCTGAAATTGAGGATTAAAGTAAAGCTGCATTCATCTCGAAGGTTGTTTTGAACGCCGCTCTGCTTTACTAGGCTTGGTCTTATTGAAACTAATGTCCCCTTGATTTTTAACTGACTTAGCCAGGAAATTACAGGAAGACCTATAGTTTTACGTGGACTAAGAGCCACGATGACACTTAACTTTTTCAAGAACAGATGAAATTAATGAGAAATTGAAGGGAAAGAATTAAGGTCAGTGGACTATAAAATGGCAAAAGAACGGACCCGCAGCATTACAGACCAATATCTCTAACATCGATTTGCTGCAGAATCTTTGAACATATTCTCAGTTCGAATATAATAAATTTTCTTGAGGGCGAGAATCTTACTTTCACGAATCGGAATATTTTTAGTTAGCACCGATCGTGCGAAACTCAAATTGCCCTTTTCTCACATGATATGCTGCGAACCATGAATGAAGGGCAACAGGCAGATTCCATATTTCTAGACTTCCGGAAAGCGTTTGACACAGAGCCGCATTTCAGGCCATTGAGGAAGGTACGAGCATGTGAAATAGGTTCACTGATATGTGAGTGACTCGAAGACTTCTTAAGTAACAGATCATAGAATGCTGTTGATGGCGAGTGTTTATCAGAGACAGTGGCATCGTGAGGAGTGCCGCAGGTAAGTGTGATAGGACAGCTGTTGTTCTTTATAAACATGAACGATGTGGGGCAGGGTGGACAGGAATTTGCGGGTGTCTGCTGATGATGCTGTAGTCTACGGTAAGGTGTCGACGTTGAGTGACTGTAGGGGGATAGAAGATGATTTAGACAAAATGTCTAGTTGGTGTGATGAACGGCAGCTAGCTCTGAATATAGAAAAATGTAATTTAATGCCGGCCGGTGTGGTCGAGCGGTTCTAGGCGCGTCAGTCTGGAACCGCGCGACCGCTACGGTCGCAGGTTCGAATCCTGCCTCGGGCATGGATGTGTGTGATGTCCTTAGGTTAGTTAGGTTTAAGTAGTTCTACGTCTAGGGGACTAATGACCTCAGATGTTAAGTCCCATAGTGCTCAGAGCCATTTGAACCACTTCTGTAATTTAATGCGGATGAATAGGAAAAACATACATTTAATGTTTGAATACAGTATTACTAGTGTCCTACTTGACACAGTCATGTCGTTTAAATATCTGGGGGTAACGTTACAGAGCGATAAGAAATGGGACGAGAGTGAGAGGATTTCGGTGGGAAGGGCGAATGGTTGATCTCAGTTTACTGGGAATATACCTGGAAAGTGTGATTCGTCTGTGAAAGAGACCGCATATAGCACTCTAGTGCGACCTATTCTTGAGTACTGCTCGCGTGTTTGGGATCCGGATTGAAGGAAGACACCGAAGCAATTCTGAGGCGAGCTGCTAGATTTGTTACCGGTGGGTTCGGACAACACACAAGTGTTACGGAGATGCTTCAAGAACTCAAATTTCAATCCCTGAAGGGAAGGCGACGTTCTCTTCGAGGAACACTATTGAGAACATTTAGGGAGCCTGCATTTGAAGCTTACTGCCGAAGGATTCTGTTGCCTCCTACATACAATGCCTGTAAGGACTACGAAGATAAGGTATGAGAAATTAGGGCCCATACCTAAGCATGTAATCATTCTCCCTTGTTCTGTTTGCGATTGGAACAGGAGAGGAAATTACTATGAGTGGTTCAAATGATTTAAATGGCTCTGAGCACTATGGGACTTAACTTCTGAGGTCATCAGTCCACTAGAACTTAGAACTACTTAAACCTAACTAACCTAAAGACATCACATACATCGATGCCCGAGGCAGGATTACTATGAGTGGTACAGGGTACCCTCCTCCATGCCCCGTAAGGTTGATTGCGGAATATCGATGTACAAATCACAGTCAATAGTATCACCATCATTGCGTTAGATACTGTGGACTGCTATCCGAGGACACTAGCTTAGGTGTAGTTATAAACAACTGTACATCAGCCATCATCCAACACACAGCAGTCATTATATTTTCATTCGTCTCAAACACAAAAAAAGATCCCTACCACGAAGGAATTACCCAAATGGGACGAAAATCGGTAGATGTAATGTGCGTGTACAGAAAAACGCATGAATAAAATTTTTGAAAAATTGGATGATTTATTCAAGAGAAAGAGCTTCACAAACTGAACAATCAATAATGGGTTGATCTTCCTCTGGCCCTTATGCAATAAGTTATTCGGCTTGACACTGATTGATAGAGTTGCAGAATGACTCCTGGGGAATATCGTGCCAGATTCTGCCCAATTGACAGGTCAGATCCTCAAAATCCTGAGATGGTTGGAGGGCCCTGAGCAGTATGCTGCAAACGTTCCTCCATGGGGAGAGATCCGGCGACCTTCCTAGCCAAGGTAGGGTTTTGCCAAAACGAAGACAAATAGTAGAATCTCTCGCCGTGTGCGCTCGGGTATTATCTTGTTGAAATGTTAGACCAGGATGGTTTGCCATGAGAAGCAACAAAACGTGCCCTAAAGCTGGCCACAATGCTTGTAAGGAGTTCTTCTTGTAGGATGTTCCATTCGTCCACTAGCGCGGTTGAAAAGAGGTAGACGTGCCGAAATACGTCTGCCTAACGTATCCCAGACGTGCTAGATGGGATTTAAGTCGAAGGAACGGTGAAGTCAGTCCATTTACAGAATATTCTCTCGCTCCAGCAATCATGTTCGATAATATTCCTAGGTGCATTACGAGTTCCCAGCTATCGCCGTATGAAGATACGATCGGCATTGTAGAAAATGATCGCTTTTTTGGTCCATATGTTGTGGTGGCGGAGACATAATGTTCAGTGGGAATACTAACCTCTAAAACTTTGCACAGGGTACACTTCCCTGCGACGTTATTGTGACACTAGTACTTACTTCTCCATGTTTAGGAAAGATGTAAGGAAACTTGCTTGCCGGTATGCCAAATGCAATCAAAAACAAAATAAACTTTCCAGTTGATTGGAATGAAACTGAAAGTGCACCACGTAACTGGATGTCACCATTTTTGAAGCGCAGAAAGTTGCTGTCCACACGCACCCACATCCCACGAGCCTAAGTAGAGCAACAAGTTTCAGTAGATAACAACATGAAAATCTTGTTCAACAATCTTTCTAGTGTCTATGAAGGTTTTCGCAAGGAATTCCAGTCTCAAACTGTCTACAATATTGGTCAGACTGCTGTGGTAACAGTTCAAGAGCCAATGAGGATTAATGCATGAAAATGCGCTAAACAGGTTGAAGCCGTAACTTCTGCAGTGAGAAGCACCATGTTAACTGTTGCTATTGCAAGTGTCAATTCACTACCATCATTTTTGAGTTTTTTTTCCAGCAAGAGACGTGAATTACACTTCCTTTCAATTCCACCACCAGAAAGACGAAGTTCTAATATAAATTTGATTGGATATCTGAACAGGAGTTTCAGTGTTTCATGAGGCATTTTCTGAACCATACGAGTGTCGCCAAAGATAGGTTTGCCTCGCTGCTTCTGGACAATCGTCTGTCTCACCTGGACACTAGTAGAATTGGACATGGTCATATTAAATTGAATTGTTCATTGGTAGTTTTCACCGAACACATGTCATAAATTAGAGCCTTTTGAGATGTATGTTTTTGGGCCATTCAAGAGTTTCTCAGCAAATATCTTAGGATGATTCATGGCGACCGGTATTTGGCCATTCAATGAAGACGGCACGGGAACTTCCTCATTTGAAACGCACGCGACACAGAGGCCGTTACCCATTGTGGTGTGGGGTTCAGCTCATTCGAAAGGGCGAGGCCTAACCTTTAAAAAAGGTTAGTTCAGTAGGGATCACGCAGTGGACGAGAGAGAAGAGCGCGCCCGTTCGCGTGGCGACTTTCTATTCCAATGTTCGTACGGTCATTGCAACCCAGTTTGCATTCAGGGTCCAGTTTATTATCGCGCATGCAGGTCGTGTTACTGATCGAAAATCGATTTTTCTGTGGGTGTACAAGTTTTTGGATACTGGTAGTGTGCAGAAAAAGAATCCAGGATTTTCAAGAACCACAAAGATACCAGGAAATGTCGAGATTTTGAATTACCCCCATGCGACCTGCACACAAATATGCAGCTGCTCTTGTAATTTCTGATCGCACGACGAATTTTCATGAAGACTTGAAAATTCATCCGTACAAACTGACAGTTGTGCACGCACTTAATCCACACGATTTTGTTTCATGAAAAAATGCATGTGAAGCCTTGACCAAAACCTGCCTCATGACACCCTTCTACATCTACATCTACAATCACACTCCGCAAGCCACCCAACGGTGTGTGGCGGAGGGCAGTTTACGTTACACCCTTGTGTTCTTCAACGACAAGGGATATTTTCGTTTGTCTGCATGCGAGAATAAACAAAACATGCGGGACTGGAGTGACTCAAATCCCCGAAAACTTCATGAGCAACGTCTGCATACGAAACGTGTGACAGTTTGGAGTGCATTATCCAAAACTGCCAGTATTAACCCAAGGTTTTTCGAAGAGAATGACAGGGTCGTTACAGTCACTTATGAGCTTTAAGTCCTGATGACTGATAGTTTTTTCTTCTAAAACTTAAAGAAATAGACGAGGACGAAGTCTGGTTTCAACAACACGGCGCCACGGCTTGCACAGCACGAAAGTCAATGACACTCTTGCGTGAACACTTCATCTCACTTCATCTATTTGAGTGGCGATCTTCAGTGGCCAGCACGCTTGCCAGATTTAGAACTTTGCGACTTTTTACTATTGGGGTATCTTAAATCCTCGGTGTATACCAATCGTCCATGGGTCCTGGGTGAGCTACACAACAATGTTGCGGCGCGGGGTAGCCGAGCCATCAGAGACGTCTTGTCACGGTCGGCGCGGCTTTCCCCGTCGGGGGTTCGAGTCCTCCCTCGGGCATGGGTGTGTGTGTCGTCCTTAGCGTAAGTTAGATTAAGTAATGTGTAGGCTGAGGGACCGATGACCTCAGCAGTTAGGTTCCATAAGAACTTCAGAACAATGTTCGTGCTGTTGTTGCCAATACAGACAGAGATATGGTGAAGAAAGTGGACCAAAACTTCCGATTTCGACTCACTAAATGAATTGAGCAGAAAGAAGGCCAACATCAGGATATCAGTTTCAAAACCTAATGAAATGTAGCTTTAAAGTGCCTCTACGTAAAGAGAAAAGAAATTGATAGCTTCAGTACTTTCTCTTACATGATTTTTTAACATAGTGAACTTCCGGCGCCGCACCCTATGTACTTGATGAGGAAAACTTAGCTTTCGGCCGTGACTGTTCGTCCAAAAGAGACTGAAAGCGCGAATTATGTGCTTCAGAGGAAGAACAATGTTAATTCAGTTTCAGCTTCAAGAGCAGGTCCTTCCACATCATAGCCAGAAATTCACGTTACCTCACAAAATACACTACTGGCCATTAAAATTGCTACACCAAGAAGAAATGTAGATGATAAACGGGTACTCATTGGATAAATATATTATATTAGAACTGACATGTGATTACATTTTCACGGAATTTGGGTGCATAGATCATGAGAAATCAGTACCCAGAACAACCACCTCTGGCCGTAATAACGGCCTTGATACGCCTGGGCACTGAGTCAAAAAGAGCTTGGATGGAGTGTACAGGTACAGCTGCCCATGCAGCTTCGACACGATGTCACAGTTCATGAAGAGCAGTGACTAGCGATTGTGACGAGCCAGTTGCTCGGCCACCATTGACCAGACGTTTTCAATTGGTGAGAGATGTGGAGAATCTGCTGGCCAGGGCAGCAGTCGAACGTTTTCTGTATCGAGAAAGGCCCGTACAGGACCTGCAACATGCGGTCGTGCATTACCCTGCTGAAATGTAGGGTTTAGCAGGGATCGAATGAAGGGTAGAGCAACGGGTCGTAACACATCTCAAATGTAACGTCCACTGTTCAAAGTACCGTCAAGGTGAACAAGAGGTGACCGAGACGTGTAACCAATGGCAATCCATACAACAACGCCGGGTGATACGCCAGTATGGCGTTGACGAGTACACGCTTCCAATATGCGTTCACCGCGATGTCGCCAAACACGGATGCGGCCATCATGATGCCTTAAACAGAACCGGGATTCATCCGAAAAAATGACGTTTTGTCATTCGTGCATCCAGGTTCGTCGCTGAGTACACCATAGCAGGCGCTCCTGTCTGTGATGCAGCGTCAAAGGTAACCGCAGCCATGATCTCCGAGCTGATAGTCCATGCTGCTGCAAACGTCGTCGAACAGTTCGTGCAGATGGTTGTTGTCTGGCAAACGTCCCCATCTGTTGACTCAGGGATCGACACGTGGCTGCACGATCCGTTACAGCCACGCGGAGAAGATGCCTGTCATGTCGACTGCTAGTGATACGAGGCCGTTGGGATACAGCATGGCGTTCCGTATTACCCTCCTGAACCCATCGATTCCATTTTCTGCTAACAGTCATTGGATCTCGACGAAAGCGAGCAGCAATGTCGCGATACGATAAATCGCAATGCGATAGGCTACTATCCGACCTTTATCAAAGTCGGAAGCTTGATGGTACGCATTTCTCCTCCTTACAAGAGGCATCACAACAACGTGTTACCAGGCAACGCCGGTCAACTGCTGTTTGTGTATGAGAAATCGGTTGGAAACTTTCCTGATGTCAGCACGTTGTAGGTATCGGCACCGGCGCCAACCTTGTGTGAATGCTCTGAAAAGCTAATTATTTGCATATCACAGCATCTTCTTTCTGTCGGTTAAATTTCGCGTCTGTAGCACGTCATCTTCGTGGTGTAGCAATTTTAATGGCCAGTAGTGTATTACACCGTTCCCAAAGCTGGCGTGCTGAATGTTATCCAAAAGGGGAAGAAAACTGTGAGTGCTCTTCTGACTCATAGAAAAAAAAAGGAGAGAGAGAGAGAGAGAGAGAGAGACAAAGTGCGGCATGGGAGCTCATGTAACGAAGAAGACGGCAGATTCTGCAATGAGTGTGATGACCCTTACTCCAATTTAGTGAACCCAACAAAATATTTTTAGCTCACTATGTGTGGAGAATGGGCTGATGATTATTGTGCAAAAATATTATATTTGCAGTATTACATTTTCAATTTGAAAATAGTTTATCACAATAGGGATTTTTGGAAATGTGATAATGTGATATTATTAGTGATTTGTAATAACAAAACACGCTTTTCTATAATCATCATCGTGATCATCATCAGACAGTTGAATTATGTGTTGATGTGGCGTATTCATTCTGCGTGCAACACAGGATCTCAGCAGGTTCTTCCATTTCTGCCGACGTTGACTTTCTCGTTGCCAATGGAACCCAACTGTCTTTCGTAAGTCTCTGTCCCATCTGTCCCATGGTCTTCCCCTCCGTCTTTTTCGATACATTGAGCTCCAACACAATATTTGTTACGACCACCTGTCATCCGTTCTTCGAGCGACATGATCACATCCAGTGTAGCAACAAATATTGTGAGGTAAATTGTTGCACTCTACGTCAAGAGGAATAACATCAAGTCAGTGGCAATCTTGACGGCTAAAAATAATAAAAACAGTATTTGACGAATGTATAACTGTGCTTCATTATAAGGTACGTCGCATTGAAACAGGTTTATAAAGTTTCATTTACAAAAATTATTGAAAAAATAGCATCAATTAGTTCCCGTTTCCCCTACAAATTTCACAGATGACATTTCCCTCCCTAACGAAATGCGTTTGTGAACGAAAACATGCGTCGAAAATATTGACAGAGCGTAATGTACCGTCAAGTATCGTATGCAGTGCAAGATATGAGTTTTACGGAAGACATGAGTACCCTAAAGTGTGTACAACTTACAGGAGTTATAGAGATAAAAGATATTAAAACTGAACTACGATACAAGCTAAATCAACCGGCAAAAATCAACCGGCAGTTACAACTGTTGCAACAGCAGTTAAACTACAAGCTATCCTTGAGCACGCTATGATCCTTTTCCACACACACATTACACATACCTGTAATAAACTACACTGAAGAGCCAAAGAAGCTAGTACACCTGCCTAATATCGTGTAGGGCCCACGCGAGCACGCAGAAGTGTCGCAACACGACGTGGCATGGACTCGACTAACGTCTGAAGTAGTGCTGGAGGAAAGTGACACCATGAATCCTGCAGGGCTGTCCATAAATCCATAAGAGTGAGAAGGGGAGGAGATCTCTTATGAATACCACTTTGCAAGGCACCCCAGATACTCTCAATAATGTTCTGAGGACGTGTTTAAACTCCAGAAGAGTGTTCCTGGAGCCACTCTGCAGTATTTCTGGACGAGTGGGGTGTCGCATTGTCCTGTTGAAATTGACGAAGTCCGTCAATTGCATAACGGACATGAATGGATGCAGGTGATCAGACAGGATGCTTACGCAGTCAAAGTCGTATCAAGACGTATCAGGGGTCCCATATGACTCCAACAGCTCTCCCCCCACACCATTACAGTGTACATCTGCTCGATACAATTTGAAACGAGACTGGTCCGAGCAGACAACATGTTTCCAGTCATCAACAGCCTAATGTCGCTGTTGACGGACCCAGGCGAGGCGTATAGCTTTGTGTTGTGCAGTCATCAAGGGTGCACGAGTGGGCCTGTGGCTCAGAAAGCCCATATAGATGATGTTTCGTTGAATGGTTCGCACGCTGGCACTTGTTGATGACCCAACACTGAAATCTGCAGCAGTTTGCGGAAGGGTTGCACTTCTGTCACATTGAACGATTCCCTTCAATCGTCGTTGGTACCGTCCTTTCAGGATCTTTTCCCTATCGCAGCAATGTCGGAGATTTGATATTTTACCGGATTCCTCATATTCACGGTACACTCGTGAATCGGTCGTACTGGCAAGTTCCCTCTTAATCGCTATCTCGAGGTTGCTGTGTCCCACCGCTCTTACGCCGACCATAACACCTTGTTCAATCTCAATTAAATCTTGATAATATGCCATTGTAGCAGCAGTAACCAATCTAACAACTGCGCCTGCCTCTTGGTGCCTTGTATAGGCGTTGCCGACCGCAGCACCGTATTCTGCCTTTTTACATACCTATGTGGTTGAATACGCAAGCCTATACCATTTTCTTTCTTCAGTGTGAATGGTTTTCTATGTACATGAGTAATTTTGTTAATGTTTAGACATAGGTTCTTGCCATAGTTCTTATAATACAGAGGGGTCTGAGTTTGACACTTCTAGTGTGGGAGGGACTTCGGTTTGTGTTTGGGGGGGGGGGGGGGGATGGTGGTAGGCTGGTAACGGAGAAACTGAAAGTTGTTGAGAATTTTTAAAAAACAGTAAGGCTACCTGTTGAATTTAGTGCTTTAAATATGTTATTTATAATTAGAAGTATGTGGAGTACTGTTACACGGAAAAGACTTCACAAATATGACCTACTTCTAGCGTTCATCACAAATTACAGTAGAGAAATGCGAATCAATGAATTATTTTCTAAAATTAGTTATTACGATCTTACATGATAAGAAGCGTCAAATACAGTTTTAAGAAGGCGAACTCGTACTTCCTCGCGTGTCCACTTTAAGCGTGTGTGTAATAGTGTCAAGAACGAAATGATTAAGTGGAAAAATTTATATTTAGTCTAGAACTTGCTTAGGGAACATGCTCAAATGTGTATGAACAGTGTTCGCAGTATTCATTCGAAGATATCTAATAATAGTTCTGTCTCTCTCTCTCCACCCTCTCTCTCTCTCTCTCTCTCTCTCTCTCTCTCTCTCTCTCTGATGACGCCTTTCGTGTTCTATTCGTGTAAACTATTACCGACTCGTAATAAATATTCAAACTGTTTCTGACCTGTGAAATCATCTGTCAGTAGTATGTTGGGATTACTAGAGTCGATAGCTTGGTTAAAATAAAAGAGGCACAATGTCACTAATGTCATAAATTGTGTGGCGGACCATCTCAGTATTTCATTTTTACATTCGGAAGCCTTGAAACACTGAGTTACATAACACGTTTTAAAAATAATTCAAACCTTAAGCCGCCCGAGGGGTAGCCGCGCGGTCAAGGCGCCTTGCCACGGTTCGCGCGGCTCCCCCCGTCGGAGGTTCGAGTCCTCCCTCGGACATCGGTGTGTGTGTGTGTGTGTGTGTGTGTGTGTGTGTGTGTGTTGTCCTTAGCGTAAGTTAATTTAAGTTAGATTAAGTAAGCTTGGGGACCGATGACCTCAACAGTTTCGTCCCATAGGAACTTACCACAAATTACCAATTTCAAGCCTTAAAAGAAAATGAGGTATCTCTAACCTGAATGTTGAAACCCAGTAGAACAAACATATATAGTAAGCTCATAGTTGAATTTGTTTCAGTTTACTGTGGATGTAAAACTTGTTTCGTGTCGGAAGCTGTCCTTCGTTAAACCTGTTTAATTTCGAATTAGGATAAGACCCAAAGTAATGTATACTCTGTATTGTGGAAAGAAACTGCACTAACACATTTCCAATGTTAAGATGGCTATATAGGCACGTTCCGAAAGCCAGCAAATTTATTAAAAAATGTTGAATTTAGAGTATTGTGCATTTAGCTATGAAGAGTTTCATGCTTTCAAAATGACTGTAAAACAAAAACATGTTTGTGAGCTTAGCTTTATCTAGAGTTTCCTTTTTTAATCTAGAAGAATGAAGGAAATATGATTACTATCATGAAGTCTATGTAGAAACTTAAAGATGATGTAGCCGCTGGATCTCTCTTCAATCTTTCTGATATCCTAGCAAGAGCCTGATTCTAATGGCTACGTTATAGAAGGGACTCGGCAAAAACTAAGAGTTACACGTCGGTGAACACGTGTTACTAAGAAACGGATTACCTGTTTCCTTCATTAACTATGAAACAGGGCTGAAAGCCTCCTGGATCGACAGGACTTTATTCGGAGAACGAGCTTATGTAATCGGTTAGGCACCTCCTCTATAGGGGAAAGGGCAGTATCTTTTCTTGACTTTATTTTATATGGAATGTGCAAGCTGGCCAGTCATGGAATGTGCGATCTGACCAGTGTTTGAGGGTGTGGTATTTGTCACTTAGAGAGAGCTGACCGTTCCGTGAATATGAGAACGACGAACCTCCAAGTATTCCAAGTCTGACACTGTCGAATGTGGTTGTTAATTTAAAACATTGTTTCTGGACTGGACAGATATTGGCAAAGCAATCAGATGTCTCACAAAAGGGCACCCACAGTTACCGGAATTTACTCGAGATAGCAGCGAGATATATAGTTTATGATGACAGGACCTGGAATGGAAACTACTAAGTCCTGAATCCGCGGTATGGATCTCATCCTGACCGAAGATAAATAAATGAAGAACAAGTCTGGAATAGATCGGCCACGTGTTCGTCAATGCTGCCCACGCAGTGTCGCGCGTGGTGGGTCAATAGCGCGGCTCGGCCATCCTTTACACGAAACCCAGCTATGGAGCTATCCAAAGAAATGTGAATTGATCGATTATAAGGCACGCCAATATGTTTCATCTTCATCCCACGATCAAGGCAATGCTTATAAGTCTTCTTCATATACACCCATGAGAAGCATTAACATTTTTAAGAAGACTTTCTTTGCTTTCGAATTTTTAGTGTTTTGTGAGACCGTTTAACAACTTGACTTCCAATTTCATGTAATGGTAGGCATGGCTGGCTACGGTCCCAGAGGTCACGGCTTCGATCACATATAACCACCTTTTTTCGAAGTGTGAAGGTCTTGTATGGGATCTATACAATCTCTTTGAGCCGCTGCTTACTGAAATAGGTAATGAAACCGACACTCAAATTGGTGAGGTTGCTTCAAATCAACTCTTGCACAGACGTGACCCAAGTAGCATTATTTATGAAAAAAAGAATATTTACATCACTTATCTTACGAAACTGGTGAAAAACTTATGAAAATTGCTTTCAGCAAATCTAGTAAATTACATTCCTAAAAATTACAGCGTAATCCAGATAGTTTGTTAAATTATTTACTACTGTTTTGAGCGTCTACTTTCACCTAAGCTCGCGAACGATCTTCCTTCCCAGAGGATTTACCTCTTCTTTGTAAGTGTTTCTCCGTATTTAATGTATCTTGATGCTTTGATACGAATTTTTCCGCCATTTTTTTCGAAATAGCTCCATGTATGCAAGAAGGAAATGCATCTATGGTGTTGCAACCGTCGGAAGTGTGTTTAGAACAAAAAGAAACGTATTCCGGAGCAATGGAATTAAAATCTTCGTCCCTCCAACCAGATTTACATTTCTCATTTTTTATTTCTGACTTCTAAATATGGTTACAAGAAGCAGGAGATTGTCGACTACGAGATGAACAGACTGGCTTGCGAAGTGGGGAGGGGGGTCCCTAGAATCCAGCTGTTCGCTGTACCTAAACTTCGTTGATTTTAAGAAAGCTTTTGGCACTATACACCTAGAATCATTGTGGAATACTTAAGCCTAAATCGAATTACTGATCATATCTCTGATGTTTTCAAAAATCTGTATATAGACTCGTATTGCTGTATCTGAACAGACAAGGATGTATTTTGTGACTATTCCTTTTCATATTAGTCGCAGATTTCATAAGAAGAAAAACTATGGACACCTCCAACACAGGCATACTTTGAAATGAGCAATCTAGGCTTACGGATATGGATTTTGCTGACAACGTCGTTCTTCTGACAGAAACGCCACGAAGTTTACAACCAAATGTCTACCAAGCTAGACGGAATGGCCATTGCTGATGGGCTACAAATGAGTAGTGGTAAGACAAAAACAATCTGCGTAAATGGGTGGAAATATACCTACTCAAACCTTGGCGCAACAGAATTGTACTAAAAGGTGTTGGACGATGTTATCTGTAATAACCGGGACGTAGATGACGACATCAGCAGCATGACTGGGAAAGATTCTGCAGTCTTCCAACGAACACGATCCATACGGCAATTAGTCTCCATAAGTACATCCAAAAAGCTTTGGCTGTACTCCTCTACAATCCAACCTATGGCCACGTGAGACTTGGAAAATTTCAGCAAAATCAGCAAAAAAGCTCCATGTTTTCATGAACGATGACTGTGCCGAATTTTGGAGATCAGTTATCGCGGCCACGTTTCAAATGATGAAGTGCTGAGAAGACATGGTCGATGTCAAACAGCACAAAATCGTTCCTGAAAACAGACTGAAGGTTGGGGGACATGTTCTACGTATGAGATATGGAAGAATCCCCAAATCACCACTGTTGTGGAACAGATACGGAAAAGTACCTCTTAATACCTGGAAACTTTTTCAAATGATCTTTACAGCATTTTCATGAATCTGGACGAAACTGATAACCTGGCAGGTGATGCAGTTCACTGGAGGAAATCTGTTGCCCGATATGCCATCTGTCGTTGAAGGAACCAAGTCTAAGCCTGCATTTAAGCATTTCGTAAAGAATACAAACGACTTCTATGGTGCAAAGAGTTTACCCAGAAGCATATGTCCAAAATGTCTCTCAATAATCTTCTGATCAGATAACAAGGAATCAACACAAAAAAGTTTCTCTGTCGTCCAGTGACGTTTTAAAATTTTATGCGCTTATTTAATTTCTAGTGATAGAAAGAAAACATTTTTAGAGTCGAATATACGAATGAACGTCCTATTACATACTTTTATAATTAGTTAACTTTTTTGGCCAATACTTAGCTTTACTGTGGCTCCCTTTACTGTCCCACCCGTCGATGGACACTCATAATTTTTCAATACAACTTACACTTGTATAACACTGTCTTTGATAAGAATTTTGTACAGTAGTAGAAAACCTCCGTTCGTAATGGTACTACAGCATATCGGTCATAGAACCGCTATCGTCGTTACAAGTAGATAATAATTTTCTTTACTGTGGCTGCGGACATTGGTTTACTCTTCGTAAATACTAAAAATTCAGCACAACCTTACATTTAGTCTTGCATTTTATGTGACAGCGTACAGTTTACGCAAGGTCTGCAGACTTTCCTGCGGAGAGATCCCGTGACTGTTATATCACCCAGATATTTACACAGGCGAAAATACTCTGTTTGTTGGTATACGAATCTGTTAAATATAGAAGTGGCGCTAGCTCTGACAAATGGTGAACATACGTAGTGCAATACACCAAAGGAAGAGTTAATCTCTGAAATTACTGAGAAACATATCGTGTAATAAAATATCAGACAAATCTATTTTTGAAAAGCACTGGATGCCTTGTGAGTTTTTGTGTGTGTTAGTATGTTTCTTACTCTATTATGCTGAAACGGTTGGACGCGTTTCGCTGAAATTTGGAATGGAGATAACTTATACCCTGAATTAACATATAGGATATCTCGTATAAATCTTCCTATCAAACGGGTGAGGTTTTTACGAAAACTTTTCTCATTGACCACACCCACAAAATCATGAAAGGAAAAAGTTTTATCGTTTACCACATTTTCTCTGTTCCTGCTGTAAAACTGCCGTATGAAGCATGACGTTTTAATTTATCATTTCTTTAGGACTAATTCTATTCGCAACAAATTTCGCAGACGGTAGCTACATATACCTCTGGATATACACACAAAAATTATGTCATTGCACGACACAAAGTTCAGGAGATACGACGTCATTAACATTGAGTTGCGTGAAAATGAAACTCCAGGGCTTAAACAGGTGTTACTGGAAAGGTAGTGAACTGTATGCAAGTATGACAGTATGTGAGGTATTCATGCTGTGTTTATTTACTGTGTAACTGTGGCGAATACGATGTTCTGAAGAACATTTTCATACTGAAACAGACATAAAAGACGTCGTAAATCAGTGAATAAAATCGATAAACTTTCAGGGATGATAGCTACAGTGGAATGCTATCAACTGAGATGGCATCTGTTGAACTCGCATGAAACGATTAAAAGTTGTTAATTCAGAGGTTCACTGTGAAAATGTTTATTCACTGTGAAAATGTTTATTCACTGTGAAATCACTGGACTCGCATTCGGGAGGACGACGGTTCAATCCCGTCTCCAGCCATCCTGATTTAGGTTTTCCGTGATTTCCCTAAATCGTTTCAGGCAAATGCCGGGATGGTTCCTTTGAAAGGGCACGGCCGATTTCCTTCCCAATCCTTCCGTAACCTGAGCTTGCGCTCTGTCTCTAATGACCTCGTTGTCGACGGGACGTTAAACACTAACCACCACCACTATCACTGTGAAATATTAGCTTCTGTAGTTTTAAAAATATTGAGCTACTGTTGTGTTCCTGGATGCGCCTCAGTTTTTGAGATCGCAAATGTATCCAGATTTTACATTGATATTTGATGTGAGTTATTGTCGACTATCAGAGAGCTGTAACTTGTCCATCTTTAAGATTGTCTGACACTACGCCATTTGGTGGAGCTTATTCTGCACAAAGGTAACGCGAGCAACAGCCATACAAAGTCCCAGCTGTGGGACATTTCCGGTGACGTGCTCATTGTCTCTACACCTGGATGACCGGAGCACCCTATGCCCTGGGCGCGCTAGCGTTCAACAAATTCATTTTACCTCGTACCAGTTCTAGGCAGCCGTTTAGCTCGCCTAGATACGCGTAACGTTACAATGGCCGGTATTTGCGTTCTTTCTGATATTTGTTGTATGGGCATTAGACCGTGGTCCAAGGCATACTTCTCTGCCTACCGTTTCGTCTTTAACACTAGAAACATC
Organism: Schistocerca gregaria; assembly: GCF_023897955.1. Lineage (NCBI taxonomy): Eukaryota > Metazoa > Arthropoda > Insecta > Orthoptera > Acrididae > Schistocerca > Schistocerca gregaria. Next base: position 729,391,193 of record NC_064931.1, read on the forward strand.
ACCAGAACCTTTAACAACTCTGAAAGCAGCTACATCCTTAAACAAGATCAGCATGGCTGCGTATGGCACCGCACTGTGTTCAGTGATCGTTTCTGAAGTACACGCGACGACTATCGTCCCCGAGGATGACGGCCTTCTGGAGAGGGGTCCCGGTCGTCCAGTGATTTGGAGAGGCACAATGGCGTTTCTCCTGGCGTTATGGTGTGGGAAACCATCTGGTATGACATCTTGCCAGTGTGATTGAATTAACTCCTACGCCCCAACGGTACGTCACGAACATCCTGCTTCGTCATGAGTTACCTCTCATGTGACAGTAGCGTTGTACTACACCACGAAGATGACGTGCTACAGACTCGAAATTTAACCGACAGGAAGAAGATGCAGTGATATGCAAATGATTAGCTTTACAGAGCATTCACACAAGGTTGGCGCCGGTGGCGACACCTACAACGTGCTGAAATGAGGAGAGTTTCCAACCGATTTCTCATACACAAACAGCAGTTGACAGGCGTTGCCTGGTGAAACGTTTTGTGATGCCTCGTGTAAGGAGGAGAAATGCGTACCATCACGTTTCCGACTTTGATAAAGGCCGGACAGTAGCCTATCGCGATTGCGGTTTATCGTATCCCGAAATTGCTGCTCGCGTTGGTCAAGATCCAGTGACTGTTAGCATAATATAGAATCGGTGGATTCAGGAGGGTAATACGGAACGCCGTGCTGGATCCCAACGGCCTCTTATCACTAGCAGTAGAGATTACAGGCATATTATCCGCATGGCTGTAACGGATCGTGCAGCCACGACTCGATGCCTGATTCTATAGATGGGAACGTTTGCCAGACGACAACCATCTGCACGAACAGTTCGACGACGTTTGCAGTAGCATGGACTATCAGTTCGGAGACTATGGCTGCGGTTATCCTTTACGCTGCATCACAGACAGGACCGCCTGCGATGGTGTTCTCAACGACGAACCTGGGTGCACGAATGGCAAAACGTCATTTTTTCGGATGACTTTAGGTTCTGGCGCATCCGTGTTTGGCGACATCGCGGTGAACGCACATTGGAAGCGTATATTCGTCATCGCCATACTGGCGTATCACCCAGCGTGATGTTATGGGATGCCATTGGTTACACGTCTGTGTCACCTCAAGTTCGCATTGACGGCACTTTGAACAATGGACGTTACATTTCAGATGTGTTACGACCCGTGGCTCTACCCTTCATTCGATCCCTGCGAAACCCTACATTTCAGCAGGATAATGCACGACCACACGTTGCAGGTCCTGTACGAGTCTTCCTGTATACAGAAAATGTTCGACTGCTGCCCTGGCCAGCACATTCTCCAGATCTCTCACCAATTGAAAACGTCTGGTCAATGGTGGCCGAGCAACCGGCTCCTCACAATACGCTACTCACTACTCTTGATGAACTGTGGTATCGTGTTGAATTTGCATGGGCAGCTGTACCTGTACACGCCATCCAAGCTCTGTTTGAGTGAATGCCCAAGCATATCAAGGCCGTTATTACGGCCAGAGGTGGTTGTTCAGGGTAGTGATTTCTCAGGATCTATGCACCCAAACTGCGTGAAAATGTAATCGCATCTCAGTTCTAGTATAATATATTTGTCCAATGAATACCCGTTTATCATCTTCATTTCTTCTTGGTGTAGCAATTTTAATGGCCAGTAATGTTTCAACAGCACAGTGTTTGTCCACACATGATACTTGTCTCTAACAAGTGCTGAGGTACTCCCATGGCCAGAAAGATCACCAGATCTGTCCCCAACAGAACACGTGTGGGAGCATTTCGGACGTCAACTCTGTCCCAGTCGTGAGTGTCCAGATATGAAGGACCAGTTACAACAGTTGCAGGCCAGTTTGCATCTGGAGAGGATACGACGACTTTACGACACCCTTTCCAACAGAATCAGTGCATGCATCGAAATCAGAGGGGATGCAACGTCATACTGGTAAGCGGATTTGTACCGCAAACTTCTTGTTAAATTTCACACAATACTGCAATCACTGAACAACATCACATACCGATCCAAACCGTGGAGTTTAATCTCGTTTCGTTCTCTCCTTCTGAGTGCTTCACCTTCCTTATCACGTAGTGTAGTTTCCAGATGATTATTATGTCTGACATCCTAAAAAGCAAAATGTTTCTGGCGCCCTCTAGGTCAAAAAAAGTGACAATTTGGAGGTTGTCATTCAGAAATATGGCTGTTTTTAAAGGCTATTCTCAGACGCTGGAAATGCAAGTCGCACACTTTTTCTGCTTCACTGAATGACGGGTACGTGGAAGTTGTAGGAGTTCCTGACTAGCGCACTTCCTCCTGTTATATCCAGTGCTACCACGGGAGTGGACGAAGCTCTCGGAGGCTGGCGCAGCAAAGGAGAAGCATCATCTAATCCGAAAATAGCTGGCCAGCAGACTCAATTAACTGGAGAATAAGTAGGAGTTCCACTGGCGTTCTCTTTCCGATTATGACACAGGAAACGACGAGAAAACCCACAGGGCGAACATGTGACGAGTGAAGGCGAACGGATATCTTGCTTTTCAGTAACATGACGTGTCATAGACAGGGGCAAGGATGTTGAAAGTTTTAGAGTTTCGCAGTTTATTCTCGTAAAAATGATTATTACATCTTTAATCAGAAATTTATTTATCTTTAGATGTCAAAACATGTATAAAATTTGTGGTAGCCTTTTGAGCGACTGGAGGGTTAAAAACAAGCTTTTGTGTAGGAAGTGCTCGTCATCAACATTTCATCACCACGCAGACAGCACTTTCGTTGTGTGAAAGTAATGTGCAAGTAATAATTATACTGAGCAATACAACTGAAGGATTATTTTTTCTAAACCCCATAACTGTCTCCAGTTGCGACGCGTAAGTTTGAAATTTGGCTCACGGGTAGCTACAATTTTCCTCCGTAATAGCCAAATGTCGTGGCGCCATGTGACGTCAACTTCAAGCTCGGTGATGCTTCAAACAGGAATGTGTCGACACTTGCGATAAAAAGGCCAAAGCTCAGAAGTTTGAGGTACATGGTGGGTAAACGATGCCACCTTGGTACCATATCTCACCACAATTATACGCAGCGCCACCGTGGTTGTGTCTCACGATGGGAAGATCGTCTCAGCCCCTCTTACCCACATTTCACCCCTTCTTTTAACTTCTTCGCCATGGAGGTCTGAACCCCAGCCCAGCGTTTAAATCACGGGGTTGTCTAATGTGTGATCAAGGAAAATGTGTCAGACACAGCGCCGCTCAGAAAAAACAGGGGAAGGCCTCAGGGGTGGCATAAAGTGCGTCAATGAAACTGCTCCTTCCCTTGAGGCGTCGACTCCCACTTACTTCGCTATCTACACTCATGCTAATATATTAAGGATAATGCTGGTACATGGCGAAACAACGCTCTGGTTGTCGGTCTTCAGGTTTAAATCACCTCAGGGTATAACAATGCGGTGCATTTGACCTTCGGTCGTCGCACGGTGGCGCTGGCAGCAGTCCAAATACGCAGAGATGTGTTGGTGCATGTCAGAGTACGGTGCAACGAGTAAGTATGCAGACGTTTTCAGACCTGATAATGGTGACTGTATGTTGAAAATGATTCAAAGAACACATATTGATGACATTGTGAGGGGTAGAATACTAGGACGACTGGAGGCTGGTCAAACACAGCAGGTCGTAGCACGGGCCCTCTGTGTGCCACAGAGTGTCAACTCAAGATTATGCCAACTATTTCAGCAGACAGGAAACGTGTCCAGGCGCTACAGTACGGGACGTCAACAGTGTACAACACCACAAGAAGACCGATATCTCACCATCAGTGCCCGCAGACGGCCACGGAGTGCTGCAGGTAGACTTGCTCGGGACCTTACCGCAGACGCTGCAACAGTTGTCTCCATTGACACAGTCTACAGGCGACTGAACAGACATGGTTTATTTGCCCGGAGACCTGCAAGGTGCATTCCGCTGACCCCTGGTACCAGGAGAGCCCGTAAAGCCTGGTGTTAAGAACACAGTACATAGTCATTGGAACAGTGGTCCCAGTTTATGTTCACGGACGAGTCCAGGTATAGTCTGAACAGTGATTCTCGCCGGGTTTTCATCTTGCGTGAACCACGAACCAGATACCAACCCCTTAATGTCCTTGAAAGGGACCTGTATGGAGGCCGTGGTTTGATGGTGTGGGGTGGGATTATGATTGGTGCACGTACACCCCTGCATGTCTTTGACAGAGGAACTGTAACAGTTTAGGTTTATCGGGACGTCATTTTGCACCAGTATGTCCGCCTTTTCAGCGGTGCATTGAGTCCCACCTCCCCCCTGATGGGTGATAACGAACGGCCCCACCGAGCTGCCATCGTAGATGAGTACCTTGAAACAGAAGATATCAGGCGAATGGAGTGGCCTGCCTATTCTCCAGACCTAAACCCCATCGATTACGTCTGGGATGCTCTCGGTCGACATATCGTTGCGCGTCTTCAAGCCCCTAGGACACTTCAGGAGCTCCGACAGGCACTGGTGAAAGAATGGGAGGCTATACCCCCAGCAGCTGCTCGACCACCTGATCCAGAGTATGCCAACCCGTTGTGCGGCCTGTGTATGTGTGCATGGTGAACATATCCCATACTGATGTCGGGGTACATGCGCAGTCAACAGTGGCGTTTTGTAGCAGATGTGTTTCGGGGCGGTTTTCTCAACTTATCACCAATACTGTGTACTTACAGATCTGTGTCGTGTGTGGTCCCTATGTGCCAATGCTATTAGCTCCAGTTTTGCGTAGTGCCACGTGTGTGCCACCACATTCTGCAATTATCCTTGATTTATGAGCATGAGTGTAGAACAGTTGGCAGTGCGATGACCAACAGGACTATATCCTTGAGCACTTTTGACACTGCTGACACCACACCGACCATTGGACCCTTCTCTAAGGACATCGTGGGCCTTCAAGCCCATTGAACATGATCATACGCCTTTGGAGTGTAGCCCGACATAATTTTTGCTCTGACATATAGAATGGAACTACTAGGGACCGTTCAAAACCATTCGACGAAATATGAAAGTGATCCGAAGCAGAAAAGTATGTCTACGCTGTTGTTTCGTGCCGTCCTGTGGCGTGATAATGGAGTGGTGGTTGGGGCTGGGAGAGAGGGGGAGGGGTTGCGCGACACTGACACATTGCGTGAACACAGCGGCAAAAATCTCGTTATGCCTCGTGTAGGGAGGAGAACGCCTTCCAGTGTGTGTCGGAATTAGGCAGCAGCAAGAGATTAGGTTAGATTAGATTAATACTTGTTCCATAGATCATGAATACGACACTTCGTAATGATGTGGAACGTGTCAGGTTAATGAAAGATGTCTGTACAAGATATTACATTACACAAAATATTGCACGACACTAATGCTTAAGTTAGTTTTTTTCCCTCCCTTAATTTATATCTAAAAATTCAGCCAATGAGTAGAAGGAGTTGTCATCTAGAAATTCTTTTAATTTATTTTTAAATCTTGGTTGACTATCTGTCAGGCTTTTGATGCTGTTTGGTAGGTGACCAAAGACTTTTGTGGCAGCATAATTTACCCCTTCTGTGCCAAAGTCAGATTTAACCCTGCATAGTGAAGATCATCCTTTCTCCTGTTGTTATAGCTATGCACACTGCTATTACTTTTGAACTGGGCTGGATTATTAACAACAAATTTCATACATATACTGTGAAGTTACTGTGAGGATCCCTAGATCCTTAAATAGATGTCTGCAAGATGACCGTGGGTCGTCTCCAGCAATTATTCTGATTACAAGTTTTTGAGCAATGAATACTTTTCTACTCAACGATGAATTACCCCAGAATATGATACCATACGAAAGCAATGAATGAAAATAGGCATAGTAAACTAATTTACTGAGATTCTTATCACCAAAATTTGCAATAACCCTAATAGCATACGTAGCCGAACTCAGACGTTTCAGCAGACCATCAATGTGTTGCTACCAGTTTAACCTCTCATCAACGGACACACCTAAAAATTTTGAAAATTCTACCTTAGCTACAGACTTCTGTTCAAAGTCAAAGGATCAACGATGCCGTTTAAATTTCCGCTACATGGCTGCTTTCGTTGTTCGTGAGCCCTCGACTGTCATTCGAATATGGAATCCATAGTTTCAGGACGGCAGTACTCAACGCCATGCGAGAGGTCAAAGAACCGAGCGAATTGCGCCAGAGAGGACAAACGTACTGGTTGCTTGGCCGTGCAGAATCGAACAGGTACGTGACGTACCACTAGTCAGGAAACGTACTTGTGTGCGTTCATTTTTTTACAAACATAGTCCGTTTCCTAATATATTAATAGGCCCTCAGCCGTAATTACAATTACTATTTTTCTACATCTGCAGTTTCTTCTAATTTACAATAATTCTACTTTACTTTACAATTATTCATTTAAATTTTACAGTTTGTGCCATCATTTTCTTGCTTCACAAACATACTTCCTTACTCTTTTAACTTTGTGGTTTAGTTAAGCCCATTTAGCTTCGCCGGGCTAGACCCTTCGAGTTACCGTCCCTGTCACGAGGAGCCGGTCCTTCTGCTGCCTATAAAAAACACTGTTATTGTTGCATCTTTTTACTTCCACACCTACCACCTATGATTAGAACTACAACTACATCTACGACTACAGCGACATAGTTAGTGTTCTGTTTACTTTTCTAGTGTCTACATTCCTACACGCCGTTATTTCTCTTGCGGATCTGGCTAAAAATGGCTCTGAGCACTATGGGACTTAACATCTGAGGTCATCAGTCCCCCAGAACTTAGAACTACTTAAACCTAACTAACCTAAGGACATCACACACATCCATGCCCGAAGCAGGATTCGAACCTGCGACCGTAGCGGTCGCGCTGTTCCAACTTACGGATCTCACCCTGCTCCGTGCGTCGTCGAAACCGACCGTTTAGGTGTTCTAATCCCACCCACGACGGAAATCGCAAGGTGCACCATTCAGTTGTTTATGAAGACACTCTAGACTTTAATTGAAATGTTGTTTGCAAAATCGATTAACACGATGGACATGTTCGTGTGTGGACGCTCCCGAGGAGAACAACCGTTATCATACTGCATTCGTCATCGTTATACAGGCCCTGTATCTAGCGTGATGATGTGTTCTGTCCACGGGTATGCAAAGCGATCACTTCTGGTTTGCATAGCTGGTAATTTGGACAGCAGCCATTACGTTCCTGACGTGTTGATAGCTGTGCCCTATCTTCGAGGTTTCAGTGACATTAGATTTCAAACAGATAATGAAAAACTGCATGTCGTTCAAGTTGCTCTGATCTACCTCATTAGAGAGGACGTCCGACAGTTACTCTTTCAGATCGCTCAACCACTGAAAGCGTCAACTCATGGATTGCCCAGAGAGTGGCACGCCATCACTCGCCAGTTACTGAGATTGGTGGAACATGGAACAGAGTTGAAGCAACATAGAATGATGTACCCATATCTTTCATTCAAGCACTCTCGATATCCATCCTTCGTGTTTGCCAGCTATCTGTACTAAATTTGGCAACATGTATATTCCCAAACCACCTACAAAATGAATCATGCTTTCCTTCTTCCTATAAGGGTAAGTCATATGAAAATGAGACATATGGAAAAAAAGGAAGTAAACAAATGAAACCGTATGGTTCCAGAGAGCTTCACAAGTCTCAAACATCTACGATGTATATAAGCAGACTGAAGTGGCGAATGAAAATTTGTACCAAGGCAGCGATTCAAACCCGAGTCACGTGCTCACTTGGCAGATGGGCTAATTACTACTCCCCCCCTCACAGCACATCTGCTAGTGAGTAGATGCCCTGCACAGCACATCTGCTAGTGAGTAGATGATCTGGGTTCGAATCTCGGGCTTTGTACAACTTTTTATTCGTCTCGTGTGTCTGCTATACAGGGTGAAGCGAAATTCGCGCACTCGGGCTTCGCAGTGCGATTCCTCACATGCCAGCGATAAAAAAAAAGGGTCTCTCACAAAATTTCGTCTGGCGAATACATCCAGCAAAAAAAGTACATTAAATAGTGGCAATCTGGCAACACTGTAACCACATGCATGGTAACTATCACTGACAGCACGTTGTACTTGAGCATTACAGTCGGTGCAGTGGATAGAGTTTTGGGTTAGCATGCAGTATGTTGATGGTTCGATCCTCGGTCGAGGCATATGTTTTTTATTTAGTAAATGTAGTCCAGGTCGTATGGTATCTGTCATCTTAATCGTCAACAGCGATAGCAGCGGGTCTTCTAGAAAACATTTGCACCTACATACTACAATCGTAGAAATGGAAGATTGATCAGCTTTTAAAGAAGCTCTTTTCACGTCGTGGGCGTGAATTTATTCGCACCACTTCATCTAGTTTGTACCCTCCTCTAGTGGTCCCATAGATTAGTACCAAATATTATTCTTGCCTCGTTCAGGTACATTACATTTCGTTAGGGGCTTACGTTACCAGTAGGACTAGCAACTTGCTTTGCGAATAATGTCCAAACTCGGTTACTATTTGTCTGTGTTGTTACCATGGTCCCACTAATTATGCCTTTCAACATTGAGTCTGGTAACCGTATGCTGTTTAGTACGTTTCTCAATGCATTATTATTATTATTATTATTACTCTATATATGGTATTGTGGAAACATCACATCTATTACCGTTAGAGAAACAGTGTAATTCGAAACTGAACATTTCACAAGTAGCGGTGTCGGGATGAATCATATAGAACAATATCTGTCAGAGGGGTAATGCCGTTATATGGAACAGCGAACAGGACTGACGGCATGTTTATACTGTCGGCGCCATCCAGATAAAAATGTGTTTCGTCGTCTGGAGCTGCGCTTTCGGGTGTCAGGTTCTCTCCTTCCACCATAGTGTGACGGGGGTCATCCTCCAGCTACTGAGGAAGCTATTCTAGAGGTCATACACCAAGAACCTCAGCGAAGTACACGTAGAATAGCAAGGAAGTTGCGTGTCTCGCAATGCACGGTCGTTAACGTGCTGCACGAGTATGGGCTGCACCCCTATCATTATCCTTTCACGCAACACCTGCATCCTGCAGATCGCCATTAGCGGATGCAATACTGTGTATAGTCCCAACAACAACAGGAAGACAGGAAGCCAAGGATGACTTTGAGAACACCGTAATATGGTAGAATGAAGCAACATTCACTCGTGAGGCTGTCTTCAATATGTACAATGCCCACCACTGGTGTCAGGTTAACCTCCATGTCACCCGCGACCGTGGATATCAAGTTCGATCTGGTATCAACATCTGGGCCGGAATATTAGGCGATAGGTGTTTGGGCCCCTATATGTTGCATGAATGGTTGACTGCATGAAGGTATCATGCATTCGTCTCAAACTATCCGTCTGAGCCTGCCGGGGTGGCCGAGCGCTTCTAGGGGCTACAGTCTGGAGACGCGCGACCGCTACGGTCTCAGGTTCGAATCCTGCCTCGGGCATTGATGTGTGTGTGATGTCCTTAGGTTCGTTAGGTTTAAGTAGTTCTAAGTTCTAGGGGACTGATGACCGTAGTAGCTAAGTCCCATAGTGCTCAGAGCCACTTCGAATATCCGTCTGATGCACTGGAAGATATTACACTACATTATCGGCAAGGTGATGGTTCACCTCCGCACTCTGGAATTAATGAGCGACAGTATTTGGACAGAACATTTCCAGGGAAATGGCTCAGACGTGGAGGTCCAGTTGTATGACCACCACGTTCACGTGACCTAAATCCTCTGGGTTTCTTCCTGTGGGGACACCTCAAAGAGCACGTGTACTCTACTCCGCCTACGAATGTGGAAGCATTGGTAGGGCGTGTTCATACTTTTCTTGTTACTGTGGACGTAGCTTTGCTGCTAAGGGTTCAGAGCTGCTCGATCCGGCGGGTTGTGCAGTGTTTGGACGTGCAGGAAGGTCGCTTTGAGCATCTGTTGTTCTGAGGACAACGTATTCTGTTGTGAAGGTCATGCGGTCATTAACATGGACATTATTTTTGTCACTGGTTGCTAATGTACGACATCTGAGCGCTCATGTTACATGTAGTATAAATGACAAGTAGGTGTTGTGTTACTGTATTGTGTTATCATCTTTAACATCTCGAAACTGATACTGAGTTTGATTTTGTAGTTATTCTGTCGTATGAAAGGTTATTTGTTTCAATTGTCTATTTCTTATTTGTCTAACCACGTACTTGTTACGTTCAGCGTTACAAAATGCCGTACATTTAGGAAAGAAACGGTGTATAGTACAGCATAAAATGTCAGAATGAGTCGGCCACTGTGGCCGAGCGGTTCTAGGCGCTTCAGTCCGGAACCGCGCGACTGCTACGGTCGCAGGTTCTAATCCTGCCTTGGGCATGGATGTGTGTGATGTCCTTAGGTTAGTTAGGTTTCAGTAGTTCTAAGTTATAGGGGACTGATGACCTCAGATGTTAAATCCCATAGCGCTCAGAGCCATTTGAACCATTTTTGTCACAATGAAATTAGCAAATAAAAAAAAAAAATGCGCCCCAACGCACCATCGAACCAGGACCTCCTGCATGCTAACACAAAACTCTGTCTACTGCACCAATTGCACAGCACAACAAATATACGCCGACAGTGATAGTTACCATACATGTGGTTATAGTGTTACCAGATTGCCACTCTTTAACGTCCTTTTTTGCCGGATGTACTCGCCGGACGAAATTTTGTGACAGACATTTTTTTATCGTTGGCCTCTGACGGGTCGCGCTGCGAAGCCCGAGTGTGCGAATTTCGCTTCACCCTGAGTACCTTATAGATGTTTGAGACTTTAAAAGATGCTTGGAACCGTATAGTTTCATTTGATTGGAGCACCTATGCCTGGTTTTCGTTAGATGCTGCGATGTTATTCCAATACAGTTAGAGACCCTCAGAAATGCTGTTCGAGCTTAGGGCAATGACAAGTGGGCTGAGGCGAGAATGGGAGTTTGCACGGGGAAGGCAGGCGTGATAGGTTAGTCTGTGCAATTGTTCAAAGCCACTGTGCTTAGTGGTTAGCGCACCTGCCTAATGAGAAGGAGACTTGGGTTCGAAACCCAGCCTTGGTGCAAATTTCCATTCGTCGCTTCAGTCACCATATATACACGTAAGACATAAAATGTAATTCGTTCATCTCACTGTGGGACACAACGTCAAGGTAAAATGTTTACGGTTGCCTGCTGAACCATGAGTGTACTCAGGCGGGCACCTATTCGTCCGAAGCTAATCGTCGGCCACGAATATCTTTCTTCAGGGCTCCAAAAATATGGAAGTCGCATGGGAGAGATAGGGACTATGTGGAGGATGTGTAAGGGCTTCCAAGCGAAACGTCTGCAGCGCAGCCAAAACAACCTTGGAAACCTGATGGCGGACATTATGCTACAACAGAACGACGCCGTCCTTAAACAATCCTGGCCATTTGGACTTGATGGCACGTTTCAGTTAACGCACAGCGGTACGTGGACACTTTGCAAAAATTGATGGGCGTCGTCAGGTCCAAACTCCCGAGAATGTTTACGTACGGTATCATTCTGTTGCAGGATAATACCCTCCCAAATGCTACTAAAGTTGTTTCCGGTACGCTGCAGAAGATTCGTTGGGAAGGTCTTACACATCTTCCAAACAGTGACGATGGTTCAAATGGTTCAAATGGCTCTGATCACTATGGACTTAACATCTATGGTCATCAGTCCCCTAGAACTGAGAACTACTTAAACCTAACTAACCTAAGGACACCACACAACACCCAGCCATCACGAGGCAGAGAAAATCCCTGACCCCGCCGGGAATCGAACCCGGGACAGTGAAGATGCCTCCCCATGCTATTTCCATATTTTTGCAGCCATGAAGAAAGAAATTGGTGGCTGTCGATTTGCTTCGGACGAAATGTTGCACTCCTGGGTACAATAATGGTTCTCTGGCAAACGCAAGCATTTTTCGATGAGGGTTCAAATGGTTCTGAGCACTATGCGACTTAGCTTCTGAGGTCATCAGTCGCCTAGAACTTAGAACTAATTAAACCTAACTAACCTAAGGACAGCACACACATCTATGCCCGAGGCAGGATTCGAACCTGCGACGGTAGCGGTCGCTCGGTTCCAGACTTTAGCGCCTAGAACCGTTTCGATGAAGGCATTGACCGTCGTGTCTCACAGTCGGATAAATATATTGACAGTTATGTCGATTACTTTTGAAATCATAAACAATATTAATTTTTTCCCATCTGTCGTTGTTTACTATCATTTTGATGTTGTAGTTTTACGGGCGAACGTTAGTATTTAAACATTGTAGTGATGTAATTGTTGCGAAGGTATAATAAGAAATTATGTAATAATAAAATACTTAATGTTAGGTAATTCTCATTTTCTTGTTGTTGATAGACTGACAGACGACGTGGAAATTTAGCTTCTCTTAGTAACAAATTGGTTCATCGGGATCTGAGGTACATGGTTAATCGTGTATGGCTGTTCTGAGGATAGAACTAAACACAGTGTAATCAAAGTCCACGCAGATGAATTACACTCCTGGAAATGGAAAAAAGAACACATTGACACCGGTGTGTCAGACCCACCATACTTGCTCCGGACACTGCGAGAGGGCTGTACAAGCAATGATCACACGCACGGCACAGCGCACACACCAGGAACCGCGGTGTTGGCCGTCGAATGGCGCTAGCTGCGCAGCATTTGTGCACCGCCGCCGTCAGTGTCAGCCAGTTTGCCGTGGCATACGGAGCTCCATCGCAGTCTTTAACACTGCTAGCATGCCGCGACAGCGTGGACGTGAACCGTATGTGCAGTTGATGGACTTTGAGCGAGGGCGTATAGTGGGCATGCGGGAGGCCGGGTGGACGTACCGCCGAATTGCTCAACACGTGGGGCGTGAGGTCTCCACAGTACATCGATGTTGTCGCCAGTGGTTGGCGGAAGGTGCACGTGCCCGTCGACCTGGGACCGGACCGCAGCGACGCACGGATGCACGCCAAGACCATAGGATCCTACGCAGTGCCGTAGGGGACCGCACCGCCACTTCCCAGCAAATTAGGGACACTGTTGCTCCTGGGGTATCGGCGAGGACCATTCGCAACCGTCTCCATGAAGCTGGGCTACGGTCCCGCACACCGTTAGGCCGTCTTCCGCTCACGCCCCAACATCGTGCAGCCCGCCTCCAGTGGTGTCGCGACAGGCGTGAATGGAGGGACGAATGGAGACGTGTTGTCTTCAGCGATGAGAGTCGCTTCTGCCTTGGTGCCAATGATGGTCGTATGCGTGTTTGGCGCCGTGCAGGTGAGCGCCACAATCAGGACTGCATACGTCCGAGGCACACAGGGCCAACACCCGGCATCATGGTGTGGGGAGCGATCTCCTACACTGGCCGTACACCTCTGGTGATCGTCGAGGGAACACTGAATAGTGCACGGTACATACAAACCGTCATCGGACCCATCGTTCTACCATTCCTAGACCGGCAAGGGAACTTGCTGTTCCAACAGGACAATGCACGTCCGCATGTATCCCGTGCCACCCAACGTGCTCTAGAAGGTGTAAGTCAACTACCCTGGCCAGCAAGATCTCCGGATCTGTCCCCCATTGAGCATGTTTGGGACTGGATGAAGCGTCGTCTCACGCGGTCTGCACGTCCAGCACGAACGCTGGTCCAACTGAGGCGCCAGGTGGAAATGGCATGGCAAGCCGTTCCACAGGACTACATCCAGCATCTCTACGATCGTCTCCATGGGAGAATAGCAGCCTGCATTGCTGCGAAAGGTGGATATACACTGTACTAGTGCCGACATTGTGCATGCTGTGTTACCTGTGTCTATGTGCCTGTGGTTCTGTCAGTTTGATCATGTGATGTATCTGACCCCAGGAATGTGTCAATAAAGTTTCCCCTTCCTGGGACAATGAATTCACGGTGTTCTTATTTCAATTTCCAGGAGTGTTGTTAGTTTCATGTTCCATGGATCATTTTCACGGTAAATCTTAATGATGTGGAACGAGTAATTTTATTTTCAGATAACAAATTAATTTGTAAAAAATGCTATATGCTGAAAATTTATAAGATTTTATTATTATTATTATTATTATTATTATTATTACGAGAAATGTCTACAGAATTTTGAGGGAAAATGTAAAGGGTTATCAGCCCCCAAATATCTGATTCAAAAGAACAGACGTATCTCTGGAAACAAGTACTAAAAAAATTCAAAACTTTTAAAAATTAATTTGATGAACTCCTCATTTGCGAGAAGCCTAAAGAAAAATTACACTTCGCGAAAACAGTACCAAACCCAGATTGGAAGCCACCTTCAGCAACAGAGATAGAAGAGATTTAAAAACAACTAACAAACAAGAGAACCCAAGGAGAAGGCGGATTTATCTGCGAGACTTAAAGAGCAAACCGTCACAAATGAAATCCATGAAATTCTTACAGATATATGGAATACAGAGGAAATTCCACGGGAATGGAAATGCGCGTTGATTCACCCACGCGACAAAAATAGCAAGACAGACCCTAATAGCTACAGAGGTATCTCATGTTTACCGGTCACCTAAAAAATTCACTCCAGCGCATTACTCAACAGACTAGAACCGCAAGCTGATAAAATCATAGGTGAATACCAAGCAGGCTTCAGAAAAGGAGGGTCCTGTACTGAACAAATTTGGAAATTGTGAACTCCTGAAGATCAGACAGAGGAACAGCACTGTAGTGACATTCGTGGACTTTAAGGTCTACGACTCCGTAGAGAAGCAGGTTCTCTTTGGCACATTTAAAGAATATGGAATAGACTGAAAAACTAGGACACTCATATAACAGACAGTTACAGACATCATATCCAAAGTAAAATTTATGGGAGAAACCTCAGAACCATTCGAGACACATGCAGGGGTCACACAAGGAGATAGTCTCTCACCGCTTTTATTAAAAATTGTCTTTGACAAAATTATAAAAAATATGAGAAGAAAAAGTAAAAGGAATTCAGTTAGGGACAACGTGTGTAAATAAGACGATCAAGAAATGCATGGAATTTGCAGATGACCTGAAAATACTGAGCAACAATAGACAGGAAGCACAAGAAGCACTGGAATGCTTACATGAAGTCTCTGCAAAAACAGATCTACCGATATCGCATGAGAAGACGCAATACATGGGAAGGAGGAACAAGAACAACCAAGCCATGTACAAAAAATACGGAAAGTTTAACAGAGTGTAAAAATTCAAATGTCTTGGGGAATATTTACAATTAGGAGCAAGAAACAAGACATCCAAAATACACAGGACAGATAAACTTCAGGATGCGTACAAACTGACGTGGATGGAATACAATAAAAGAGATATTTCAAGACAGACTAAGCTCAGCCACTACAGTACTGTTGTACTACCTGAAGTATTCAACGCATCAGAAACGACCCCAATAAGAGCATTAGGCATCACAGAGACAGTAAAAATAGAACATAAAACCCTCAGAAAATTTTTTGGAACAGTCCATAGAGATGATATGCGGATGAAGAGACTGACCAAAGAATTATATGAGCTTAGAGACAGGCTTACAGACATGATCAGAAAACGCCAACTAACGTTCTATGGACACATACATAGAATGAACAACTACAGACTCACAAAGAGGATTTTTGATGTAGCAAAACAGTTCAACCAAAAAACCCAATTCGTTTCAAGAAATAGAAGGCCTAAAACAAGCAGGGATCAGTATTGAAATGATAAATGAAAGTGACAAATTCAGAAACAAAATTATGAACACGGAATTTGAAGTAAAAGAAAATAATAAAACAGGCAAAATATGGACGGAACGAAGGAAACATGAACAAAGCCAAACAATGAAGAGGTTTTGACAAGATAAAAAGAAGAAAGAAACAAAGAAAAAATGAATTATCATGTAACATTTAGGTTAACCACTGTCCTGAGGCAAAAATGTGTAATAATAAATAATATTACTAGTATTATTATTATTATTATCAAATATGGTTATGTGAATTAGTAATTCCTGCACACCTCCTTTTACATGTTACGACAACAGCAACAACAACGGACCAAAGGTTAAGCCTAGGGGACGCCATACGTGATTTCTCTCCAGTCATACTAATGTCCCCAGGCTACCATGGTTGAATTCCTAAGTACAACTATCTGCATTCTATTGGTTAGATGTGATATTGTCCATTGGTTGGCTGTCATATCAATCCCATGAAACTTCAATTTACACTATGTGCTCGAAAGTATCCGGACACCTGGATGAAAGTGACTTGCAAGTTCGTGGAACCCTCCATCGGTAATGCTGGAATTGTGTGTGTGTGTGTGTGTGTGTTTGAGGTTTACGGGCGCTAAACAGCGTGGTCATCAGCGCCCAAGCGCATAGAAACAGGAACACAGGCGGTGAAGGGACGAAGACGGACGCCGAACAAGGAGAACGGCTAAAAGACACAGGCCTGACGCAGTTCCAAATGCGCACATACAGAGGCAAAACAAGAGGAGAAGAAACACACTAAAAAAGGAAAGGAAACACAAGGAAAAGAGAACAGATACCGAAGTGAAACAAGGAGGTAATCGTGACTGGCGGACCTCTTACCTAAAAACTGGGTAAGCCAGTCACCCAGCAGCACATTAAAACCTTCTCCCTAAAATCCGAGGCAACAGATTGGACAGGACACAAAACCGTAAAACCTTAACCACAGTCGCTGCGTCGTCTTGCAAAATAGAGGGCAAATCCGGTGGCAAGGAAACCACCGTCCTCTGGTCAGAGAATAAAAGACAGTCAAGTAAAATGTGGCGGACAGTAATCTGGACGCCACAAGCACTGCAGATTGGGGGGTCCTCCCGCCGGAGTAAAAAACCATGCGTGAAGGGACTGTGTCCAATGCGGAGGCGAGTGAGGAGAACCTCATCCCGCCTGTATGACTGGTAGGACGTACGCCATGGTCGCGTAGTGGCCTTTACCAGACGCAGCTTATTGTCAGAAACTGCCAACCACTCCTCTTCCCATTGATGCATAACACGAAAACGCAAAAGGGAGGTTACAGCTAGGAGGGGGACGGCACATTCAACAACGTGAGGGAGGGAACATGCATCTTTGGCAGCCACATCCGCCAGTTCGTTGCCCCTAATACCCACGTGCCCCGGCACCCAGCAGAAAGAAACCTCCTTCCCCTGCCGTTGCAGGTGGAGTAGGGCATCATGGATGTTCTGGACGACCGTATCCGCTGGGAACAAGTGTTGAATGGTCTGAAGGGCACTCAGGGAGTCAGAACAGATGAGGAACTTAATACTGGGAACACATCTCATCTGCTCCAATGCCCGCAGTATTGCAAACAATTCGGCATCGAGGATGGTAAACAACGCAGGAAGCCGTAACTTGACGACTCGATCAGGGAAAACAACAGCACAACCAACAGTGTCCCCCTGTTTAGAGCCATCTGTGAATACAGGTACATGGTCCGGATGCTGGTTTAAAATATCGTAAAATAAGGAGGTAAAAACAAACGCCGGAGTGCAGTTCCTCCGGTTCTCCGACAAGTCTAAAAGGATGCTGGGCCTCTGGAGCAACCAGAGAGGCAGGCGAGTAAAACCTTGTCGTTGGGGGGCCACACGCTCCACACCAAGGGACTCAAGCAAATGCTTGGCACGAATCCCAAATGGTTTTGTTGCCCTGGGACGACTGGAAAAGAGACGTTCCATAGGCGGTCGGGCAACGGTAGGGTACGCAGGGGAGGTAGGACAGGCAAGGAAATGACACACCCGTCGCACCATGAGGAGTTTCCGCCGGATGGCGAGCGGCGGTTCCCCTGCCTCAGCACACAGGCTGGGGATGGGACTGGTACGGAAGGCACCAGTGGCCAGCCTGATACCCTCATGGTGTACTGCGTCAAGGATCTTCAGATACGAAGGCCTTGCTGACCCATACACGGTGCAAGCATAGTCAAGACGCGATCGGACGAAAGCCCTATAAAACTGCAGCAGACGCGCCCGATCTGCTCCCCAGGACCGATGGCCCAGACACTTCAAAATATTCAGTGCCTTCAGGGCCCGCACCTTGAGGTCTTTAAGGTGAGGCAAACACGACAACTTGGAATCAAAAGTGAGGCCCAGGAAACTCACAGTGTCTCGAAAAGGAAGAACGGTGTCCCTCAGACGCAATTCAGGGGAGGTAAAAAGACGCCGAGAACGATTAAAATGAACACACACAGATTTGTCTGCAGAAAAGGTAAAACCCGTCTTTGCAGTCCATGCCTCTAAGCGCTTTATCGTAAGCTGTAACTGCCGACTAGCACTGACAAGACTGGAGGAAGAACAGAAAACAGCAAAATCGTCCACAAACAAGGAGCATTGGGCAGGACTCCGGATAGTGGACGTGATACTGTTAATAGCAACGGCAAAGAGGGTGACACTTAAAACGCTGCCCTGAGGAACACCATTCTCCTGCACGTACAAATCCGATAGCACATTACCAACCCGATACCGAAAGAGGCGGTGAGAAAGAAGGACCGAATGAAGATGGGGAGACGGCCACGAAAGCCCCACTCATGGAGTTGATTGAGGATAAGGCGGCGCCAAGTAGTGTCATACGCCTTATTAATGTCAAAGAAGACCCCTAGACAATGCTGGTTACGTAGAAAGGCCTGCTGGATGGCGGCCTCAAGCAGGGTCAAGTTGTCTATAGTGGAACGACATCTCCGAAAGCCACACTGAGAGGGGCTAAGGAGCTGCCTGGTCTCGAGCAGCCAAACCAGGCGGCGGTTGACCATGCGTTCCAACGTCTTCCCAACACAGCTCGTCAAGGCAATACTCCGATAACTACTGGGATGCGTTCGGTCCTTCCCTGGTTTGAGGAGGGGAATCAAAATTGCCTCCCTCCACGAGTCAGGGTACGTGCCAGATAACCATATCATATTGAAACAGTTCAGGAGAACTTCCTTGGATGGCAGCGACAGGTGCCGCAGCATGCTGTACCGGATTTGATCATGACCAGGCGCAGTATCATGAGCCACAGACAGCGCAGAATCCAGTTCCCACATTGTGAAGGGGCAGTTATAGGGTTCAGAATTTAGAGACCGGAAGTCCAAGTGACCCCTTTCGACGGCAGTGCGGTAGCGGCAGAAATCTGGATCACAGTTAATAGTGGCGGTAGATTCCGCAAAATGCATGGCCAGTGTCTGGGCAATGTCTCTCGGCGCCGTGAGGAGACATCCCTGATGCAGCAATGCCGTGACAGGTAGCTGGCTGAGTTTCCCGGAAATCCTCCTGATGGCTTCCCATACTTTCGTAGAACTAGTGGAGCGAGAGATGGAATTCAAGAACGATTGCCATGACCGTCGTTTGCTCTCTTTAATCACCCGCCGCGCTCTGGCCCTTGCCACTCGAAAGGCCGCAAGATTGTCAGCTGAGGGACGGCACTTGAAGCGGCGCAGTGCTGCACGGCGGGCGCGGATGGCTGAGTGGCACTCAGTGGTCCACCAAGGGACAGGACGCCTCTTGGGATGACCGGATGACCGTGGGATGGACAATTCAGCAGCATGAGAGATCACGGCTGCAACATGGTCTACCCATTCGTGGACGCTGGCACGGTGTTCCAAAACAGCCAGTTGGCTGAAAAGTGTCCAGTCAGCTCTGCAAAGGTGCCACCGGGGCGGCACTGGTAATGCCACAGCCTCATCCAGGAGGCGAATCCAGAGGGGGAAGTGGTCACTAGAATGGAGGTCAGCTGCAGCCTCCCACAGAGCAGAATCCGCGAGTGCTGGAGAGCAAAAGGAAAGGTCAATAGCCGATGACGATCCGGAAGCAGTACAGAAATGAGTGGGAGCACCAGAGTTGAGGAGGCACAGTTCTTCAGACATCATGACGCTTTCCAGAATGCGACCCCTGGGGCAAGTAGTCGGAGAGCCCCATAAGACATTATGAGCGTTGAAGTCCCCCAGAAGAAGAAATGGGCGAGGGAGTTGGCTAATAAGGTCCGTGAGAGCCTCAGTGTCTATCGCATCCGGAGGTGGTAAATAAACAGAACAGACTGTGAGCCTCCGACCCACAAGAATGTCAACTGCAACTGCTTGCAAGTCGGTGACGAGAGGGAGCTCAGATGAGGGGTGCACATCACGGACAAAAACTGCAACACCACCCTTTGCCCTTTGCCCCGTCAGATCATCTTTTCGATATGCGGTATAGCCGCGTAAAGAAGGAGAATCAGTGGCCCGAAAATGTGTCTCTTGGAGACATAAGCACAAGGGGCACTCTCGTATGAGGAGTTGTAATTCGGCCACATGCGTCCTGAAACCATTCAGGTTCCACTGTAATATGGGAGCCAGTGATCAGGGTGGCTGAACTTTCACCCTGCCTCTGTGCTTTGGAGGAGAGACCGTACTGGCCGGAGATTTATTCCTGGGGCGAGAAGATCGCCCCCGGTCGACATCAATGTCCATAAGATCCGATGACGACCCACGGGAGATGTCAGACAGTACGATGGCATCATCATCGGACCGACGCTGACTAGTCTCCTCAGGTGGCAGAACCTTCATCTTCTGAGGCTTTGTCTTGGGGGGCTGGGAATGCAGAGCCTTGTCAACAGTTGGAGGTTGACTCGCCTGGGCAGAAGGCGCCATATGGGGGGAGGCTGGAAGTACCTCAATGTCAGCAACCACGGCCTTGTCCGATGTAGCGGGGAGAGCCGCAGATTGCAAAACAACCGCAGCAGCACAAGTGCACTGGCAAGCGCAGGTTTTAGTGCTAACACTAGCAACCTCCGTTTGTGTAGCAACAGTGGCCAGTTGTACCGGTTTTTTGAGAGCGGAAGCGAAAGATGTGGAAAACACAGGAGGTTGCATGGCCTTAAAGATCTTCTTGGCCTCACCATAGGGGATGCGCTTAGATGTTTTAATCTCCTGTACCATCCGCTCTTCGAGATAGATGGGGCAGATCCGGCTCCAGACAGGGTGACTCCCAGAGCAATTCACGCACTTCACAGGCGATGAACAATCGGCTCCGTCATGGGCAGGCTGACCACATTTACCACACGTGGCTATTCCATTGCACCCCAACGTAGTATGCCCAAAGCGCTGACATTTAAAACAGCGCATTGGGTTGGGGAAATATGGCCGTACGGACAAACGTAAGAACCCCGCTTTAAAATGCTCCGGGAGTCTCGGGCAACTGAATGTGAGAATAAACGAGTCAGATTTGACGAGGTCCCCATTGACTCGTTTCATAATGTGCTGCACGTCAACAATTCCTTCGTCAGCCCACTCAGATTTTAGCACGTCTATGGGGATATCCACCAAGTCCCTACACGTCACAACACCCTTACTATAGTTCAAAGTGGAGTGGAGCTCGGTCTCGACAGCGTACTCTCCTAGACAATTTGCTTTCCGAAGGGCAGCGACTTGACGGGAACTAGAAGTTTCAACTAACAGAGTCCCATTGCGCAGTCGCTTTACAGATTTCAGTGTTCCTGCAATTCCCTCAAGACCCTTGTGGATGTAAAAGGGAGAAACCCTCTCAAAGCTACCCTCCTTCCTTTTAATAATCAAAAACACGTTCTGATTATCAGCATGTGCTCCGTTACTACATTCTGTTAAATCCCTAGCAACACCAGGCGCTGGAGGACTCGCAGCGCGTAGCCGCTTTTTCGATTGGGTGTGTTTTCCTACCAGCGGCCCACCCAAGCCACTGGTAGGGGGAAAAGTAGAGGTCGAAGGGTCCATTGTGGTCCCACGAGCAGCTAGGGAACTAAAAGTCCGCTCAGACAGACCCCCGCGTGCCTGAGTAAGCCTTATACAACTGGGGTGCGGCAGGTGCCCCAGAGGTTGCCCGCTTGCGACTGTTGCACCCCAACAGCCATGCATCTTCTAGGCGCGGAGCACACCGAAAGATTGTTTTTTTTTTTTTTTTTATATAGAGGTTGGCCTTCCTCGCAATCCAGGCGGTCAAGCCAAGATTACCATTCCCCGCAGCACACAACGTTTCACCGCCGCGCCGTACGGTGGTCGCTGAAGCATGTCCGGGGGTTACGGTGACAGGACACTGGCGGCGCAGACCAGTCCCCAGCTCAGGACCCCGGGGTCGCCAAGCCCGTACTCAGCAAGTGAATGCTGAGCCCCTGGGGGAAATGCTGGAATTAAGTATGGTGTTGTCCACCCATAGCCTTGATGACAGCTTCCACTCTCGTAGGCATATGTTCAATCAGGTGCTGGAAGGTTGCCTGGGGGAAGGAAGCCCACATTCTTCAAAGAGTGCTGCACTGTGGAGAGGTATCGATGTCGGTCGGTAAGGCGTGGCACGAAGTCCGCGTTCCGGTGTTCCATGGGATTCAGGTCAGGACTCTGTGCAGGCCAGCCCATTTCAGGGGTGTTATTGTCGTGTAACGACAGCCCTCGCTTTATGAGCAGGTGCTTGATCTTGCAGAAAGATGCAACCGCCAACCCCGAATTGCTCTTCAACAGTGGGAAGCAAGAAGGTGCTTAAAACATCAAGGAAGGCCTGTGCTGTGATAGTGCCACGCAAAACAAGGGGTGCAAGCCGCCTCCATGAAGAACACGATCACACCATAACACCACCGCCTCCGAATTTTACTGTTGGCACAACACACGCTGGCAGATGACGTTCACCGGGCATTCGCCATACCCACACCCCGCCATCGGATCGCCACATTGTGTACCGTGATTCGTCACGCCACACAACGTTTTTCCACTGTTCGTCCAATGTTCACGTTCCTTATACGAAACGAGACGTCATTCGGCATTTACCGGCGTGATGTGTAGCTTATGAGCAGCCGCTCTACCATGAAATCCAAGTTTTCTCACCTCCCGCCTAACTGTCACAGTACTTGCAGTGGACTCTGATGCAGTTTTTAATTCTTACTATTACACATTACGACCCTCTCCAACGGTCGGCGGTCTCTGTCAGTCAACAGACGAGGTCGGCCTGGACGCTTTTGTGCTGTACGTGTCCCTTGACGTTTCCATTTCACTATCACGTCGGAATCAGTGGACCTAGGGATGTTTGGAGGTGTGTAAATCTTGCGTACAGATGTATGACACAAGTGACACGCTTCACCCGACCATGTTCGAAGACCGTGAGTTCCGCGGAGCGCCCCACTCTGCTCTATCACGATGTCTAATGACTACTGAGGTCGTTGATATGGAGTACCTGGCAGTAGGCGGCAGCACAATATGCCTAATATGAAAAACATATGTTCTTTCGTGTGCGGATACTTTTGTGGTAAATTAGAATGAATTTTAAGTTCCCGTCTGTCTGTGTTTGGAAACCAGTCAAATCGACTTGGCATCTGTTATTCTTTTCCGAGTGGAGAATTGGCTTTGAAACTAACCCTCTTTTCTTTCTTGTCTTCTTTTGTTGACAAACATCACACATTGATAAATAGAGGCATATCATTTCCTTTGTGATATTGGCGTATTTTTTTTGTCTCGGCTAACGTCCTATCGCGACCACCATGACCCCCAGTTACATTAGCTGCGTCAATCACATCATAATGTTCATCAGGGGGAACAAAGGATTTTATATTCTCTTCACACCGTGCCATGAGTTTTTTCACAACACCAATTTTCAATACAGAAAATCGTTTCAGCCTTCTTTTTTGTAACGATGTTCCTCTTTCCAACTTTTCCGCGTCTTCTACTTGCTTAACCAAATTCGCATATTCGTCTACTGATAAGACATTGTAATGAGAAGACTTTTTTCACTCTGCAAAATTCCCTCCAGAAACTTTTCTCTCTATAGCTTTTGATTGGCCTATCTACTACACGAAGGCTCATCCATAATGAAACGCCTCACAATAATTATACTAGGATTATAATAAAATCTTTTAAACGCAACTAGGAAGTTAACACTCGCACTCGTCGATGCAAAATACCGTTCAAAACAAAGAACAGCGCGAGCGAAGAGCGGTTGAGAAGCGCGAGGGGGCGAGCCAGAGATGATCCGGGGATTCCCCGTTCGTACAGGCAGCGACATGCGTTCCGACTAGGCAAAATTAGTTCAGGCTAGGACGGACAAGTTTATCCTAAAGGATGTAAATTCTAACTAGGATACATCGATTCGACCTAGGCTAAACTGTTTTATCCTATCGATAACAGGATGAACGAGTTTGACCTAGGGGAAACTAATTCATCCTAAAATCGGGTTGGCCCGTAACATATATACAGATAGGAATTGGCTGATTGCTTGTGACGCAGTTTCTTCTTAGTAGCTGATTTCCGCGCCATTTTCCAATATGGCATCTACAGGATAAATAATATTGCTACGAAGTACCTACAGTACGCACCTCCTTGCGGATTATGCGCACATGTAGATCAACGGAATTTAAAAGGTATACTGTGCTTTTTCACGTGATTGGAAAATAACATGTTTTTACGTCTCAGGCAGAATTGTCGATAAACGTTAAATGGATGCATGAAACGATGAAAGTGTTATCGGTGCAAAATGAAAGTGCCGCGCAGTTTGAGATAGGGCACGAGCGCGTGGTCTGTCAGGGACAGGCCGCTTTGGCGCGCGACCTGTAGTAATCTGATGGCGAGCTGAACGTTGCGTGCAGTTGGAATTGCGGCGACTCTGTCGCTATGCGCCACACGGAAGCACGCAACGCCCGCTCCGAGCTTAGCGAGGCCTTCACCTTCCGCACTGTTCCATTCCCTATCAGAAACTTCGTTGTACTTTTGTTTTCTGTGCCTGACTATACTGTGTCCCGCTCAACTAGAGAATCTGATGGCATGCATGAAAGCTTCTTCATCCACGACAGAAGGTCACGTAGGTCAGGCCTGTCGCCCCGGTTGATCCACTTCCTGCTCTGCGGCTACCTACTGTTTCGAGACGCGGGACCAAGTTTTGCACTACACATTCTCGATGTTGTAATTTATTTACGGTGGTCTGTTTGGCTACTTACGTTGATTACGTACCTCGATGAGTACAATAATGCTGAACTGTGTACAATTGTGCGTACAAAGAGTCGGTGTCTATTGGTAGTTTATTAGGTGGAAAGTTTACGTCTTTCATTCGTGCGTATCTAAATCGTACTGAAATGAATCTCTGCCGGATATGGGCAATATAGTGGAAAGAATGAAAAAGTGGTATAGCATTATTGACTGGAAGACGCCGAAGGACAGATTCATATTTCTATGCCCTTTGTGCACGATGGCACCTTTTCTTTGCGAAATGTAAGTCCTGTCTTAAGTGTAGGTCACTCTAATGGATCTGAGTGTAGTATGGTGTCATGTTTGCATTGAAAGGTGGTAGGAGAGATGTCAGTAATTACCGATCTGTCTCACTACGGACATCATTTCCGAAGGTTTTTGTGGAACTGATTTATTTTAGATTATTACCTTCCGTGAGCAAGAATAATATCCACAGCGGTTAACAGAGTGGATTTTGGAAGAGTTTCTCTACTAAGAATGCCATTCACATGTTCACTCACGAGATTTTGCAAGCAGTAAATAACAAAACAGCCCCAGTTGGTATTTTCTGCGCCGTATTAAAGGCATCTCATTGTGTTAGTCACAATCATCTCCTAGATCCACTATGTGATCAAAAGAATCCATAAAACCCCCCCAAAATACGTTTTTCATATTATGTGCATTGTGCTGCCATCTATTGCCAGATACTCCACATCAGCGACCTCAGTAGTCATTAGGAGAGAGAGCAGAATGGGGACTTCGAACGTGGTCCGGTGATTGGGTGTCACTTGTGTCATACGTCTGTACGCAAGATTTCCGCACTCCCAAACATCCCTAGGCCCACTGATTCCGACGTGATAGTGAAGTGGAAACGTCAAGCGTCACGTACAGCACAAAAGCCTACAGGCCGACCTCGTCTGTTGACTGACAGAGACCGCCGACAGTTGAAGAGGGTCGTAATGTGTAACAGGCAGAATTACAAACTGCAACAGGATCCACTGCAAGTACTATGACAGTGAGGCGGGAGGTGAGAAAACTTGGGTTTCATGGTAGAGCGGCTGCTCATAAGCTACACATCATGCCGGTAAATGCCAACCTACGTCTCGCTTGGTGTAAGGAAGGTAAACATTGGACGATTGAACAATGGAAAAACGTTGTGTGGCGATCACGGTACACAATGAGACGATCCGATGGCGGGGTGTGCGTTTGACAGTGAAGGTCAGCTGCCAGCGTGTGTAGTGCCAACACTAAAATTCGGAGGCGATGGTGTTATGGTGTGGTCGTGATTTTCATGCAGAGGTTTGTACCTCTTTTTGTTTTGCGTGGCATTATCACAGCACAGGCATACATTGATGTTTGAAGCACCTTCTTGCTTCTTTCAAGGTCTTGCATCTTTCAACACGATCGAGCACTTGTAAGGTGTCAGGCAAATCCAACACCTTCCATGAAAACCCTGGCATGTTAAGCAAATCCGGCAGTATGTCACATAGCTACGAATAAATCCTGACATTAAATTAACCAAAGTAATACGATCAACGAGTGAGCAAATAGAATACCACAGACTAATACAAAAACGCCTAAATGCATGTCATACCTTCCCACCGTGAAACAGACGCAGTTTCGAGGGAAGAAACGAGAACAGAAGCTGAGAGCAGAACCGTGTTAAGCTAGAAGGCCCTACGATAAGGGACGGACACCCACATCGGCGGGTGACAGCCAGGACCACCCCCAGCACATGTTAAAAGATAGAGCCCTCCAGATGAACAGTATAGATCTTACGATAACACTAAAAGGGCCACACCAGCTGCAAGTTTTAGCGTCTCTGTTACGTTGCAAACATTAAAAACATTGCCCCACCACGAAAAGTATAAAGTTTCTCATTGGATAGACAGAATTTTTGTAGGCAGAGCTTAAGGTTAACATTGAGACCCTGATTGGTCAGTTGAAAACACAGCCAGATAGCTTTTTTTTTAAACCAACTTCGGTAAATTGTAGTAAGGAGAAGTTAGAAAGAGTTGCTTCCCAGACGGCGAGATGTGAGGAGCTGCGCCGCCCGCCGCCCCCTGACGCTGCCTGAACACCGACAAGGTAATGAACGCACGCGATGCCGCAGTTTTGAGCGCATAAGGCTTCACTTAGAACTGCAGAAGTCTCATCTGTTACATCCCCTTTTTACGTAATACCAATGTCGATCGTCAATTAAATCTCATCATGTTCACATTTGCCACTTGAAGAAAAATCTGAAACGCGATGATATTTCTGTTATATAATTATTGAGAAGCCACATCAGCCACTGTAATTTACGACAAGTTAGATAAGTAATTAAAGATAATTGAGGGTCACTGTAGACCATTTTGATAGTTTTCTCTTTTATGAAACTTAACTCAAATCTAGATTACTAGATTATAGATGTGATATGGCATAGGTCATCCTTCGATCCATTGTAGTACTTGGAAACCCATTCAGGGAATATTCGTTCACATTTTTGTTGAACGCAGTTGGTTTTTATCATCCTGTATTAAAATATTTCCTTTTATCAATAGTGCAATTTATAAACAATGTTTTGTGAGTAGAATAAAATTTCCAGTGGTAAACTTAACTGCTTTTTCGACGTTATTTTACCAGCTAACTAAAAACAGGAAAGCCTTGAACTCCTTCCACTAAATTTAGTTAGTATTAAGATTCTTTTACAGGGAGTGCAGTGGAACTGACACTGAAATCATTAAGCATTTGATTATATCATCGCTAGTCTCACCGAACTCTTCTGAACTCTACATGTCATGTGTGGTCTGGCGTCTCCTTACCAGCAACAGGCCCCAGGTTCAAACTAGTCAATTCCCTAAAAAACATGCTCAGAGCGTCGTTGCGCGAAAGTGGTAGGGAGACACGACTTAGAACAAAGAGACACCACGCAGATTGTTAGACACTTGTTCATAATGCACCGCCTGTAGCTCAGTGTTTACATGACAATAACATCCCTGTAATGGACTGGCCTGCACAGAGTCCTGACCTGAATCCTATAGAACACCTTTGGAATGTTTTGGAATTCGGACTTCGTGCCAGGCCTTACCGACCGACATCGATACGTATCCTCAGTGTAGCACTCCTAGAAGAATGGGCTGCCTTTCCCCAAGAAACCTTCCAGCACCTGATTGAACGTATGCCTGCGAGAGTGGAAGCTGTCATCAAGATTAAGCATTACTAATGGAGGGTGCCATGAACTTTTAAGCCCTTTTGAACCAGGTGTCCGGATACTTTTGATGACATAGTGTATCAGGGATCCCATACCACTCCAACTGCACACGCTCTATGCCACTACAGAGCCTCCACCAGCTTGAACAGTCTCCTGTTGACACGCAGGGTCTATGGATTCATGAGGTTGTCTCCATACCCGCACATATCCATCCGATCGATACAATTTGAAACGAGACTTATCCGACCAGGCAATATGCTTCCAGTCATCAGCAGTCCAATGAAGGTGTTGACGGGTCCAGGTGGTGCGTACAGCTTTGTGTCGTACACGAGTGGGCCTTCGGCTCAGAAAGCTCACATGATAATGTTTCGTTGAACACTTCACACGCTGGCACTTGTTGATGGTCCAGCATCGACATCTGCAGCAATTTGCGGAAGTGTTGCACTTCTGTCACGTTGAATGATTCTATTAAGTCGTCGTTGGTTCCGTTCTTGCAGGGTTTTTCCGCCTGCAGCAATGTCGGAGATTTGATGTTTTACCGGATTCATGATATATTTATAAGCATGCTGCTATCGTTTTTTCGTGTAACTGTGGAGTACTTATGGCCTGACGCGATCGATAGTAATCGGCTACTTTGACCTCCAATAACTCATGTACTATTGACGTTACATGCCTGTAATAGCTTTCTAAAGACACGTCGATCGACAAAATCGGATGAAATGTTTAAATTTTGGAAATTCGTTGCTGGGTGTTACTTGTATAACTTACCGTGAGATACCAAACTTTAAACTAATAAAGATATTGAAAATCTGATGACACCATCAGAATCGCCGTGCAAATAATGGTGATGTACATGTTTCTCTTTGAGGTATCATGATTCATCTGGCTACTATTAATTTCTATACGAACTGTGAAATGTTTGGCATTAAGGTTTCGCAAAGTCCGCCATCTTTGGCACTCCCGAGTCTCTTTCATTGACACAGCGGCACCATGGAATTCCCAGCCACGCGCTCGGCCTGGACCATGCGCTGGGGCTACCCCTCTTGTCCGGCTAACGTTCGGCATCACGTGTTTGCTGCCGGGCCCCGGCTTTCCGAGCGCACCGCGCGGCCGCACCAACTCCGAACAATTTCCAGGGCGCCGCAACTCGCCCGTTACCTCACACACTACTAGTCATTTCCTTTCCTATTCCACTCGCAAAATCGAAAATGACTGTCTATATACCTCCGTATGAGCCCTAATTTCTAATATATTATCTTCTTGGTCCTTACGAGCAATGTATGTTGAAGGCAAGAGACTCGTTCTGCAATCAACATCAGATGCCGATTCTCTACATTTTCTCGCTAGTGTTCCTCAGAAAGAACGTCGCCATCTCTCCAAGAGTTCCCATCTGCAATCCCGAAGCATCTCCGTGACACTTGAGTGTTGTCCGGACCTATCGGTAACAAATCTAGGAGCCCGTCTCTGAATTACTTCAATGTCTTCGTTTAATCCGACCCGGTGCGGATAACAAACACTCGAGCAGTATTCAAGACTAGGTCGCACTAGTGTCTTATATGCGGTTTACAAGTGAACCACACTTTCCTAGAATTCTCCCAGTAAACTAAAGTCGATTATTCGCGTTTCTTATCACAATTCTCACATGCTCGTTCCATTTCATATCGCTTTGCAACGTTACGCTCAGATATTTAAACCAAGTGACTCTCTGAAGGAGGACACTGCTAAAAAAATAAAAAATAATGCTGTATCCCAACATTACGCGTTTGTGTTTCCTACTTATCCGCATTAACTTACTTTTTTCTACATTTAGAGGTAGCTGCCATTCATCATTCAACTGGTTCATCTGTAAGAATTTTCTGTATGTTATCTTGTACCCTTCTAATGTCATTCAACTTCAACACCTCACCGTACGCTACAGCGTCACCAGCAAACAACCGCAGATTGCTACTCACTCTGTATGCCAAATCCATTATGTATATAGAGAATAATAGAGGTCCTATCACACTTCCATGGGTCACTCCTGACGATACTACTATTTCTGGTGAACACACGCCATCGAAGACAACAGAGTGGGCTATGTAAATTAGAAGTCTTCGAACCACTCACATACCTGTGAAACTATTCCATATGCTCTTACCTTCCTTAACAGCCTATAATAGGGCACTGTGTCGAACGCTTTCCGCAAATATAAAAGTATGGAATCTGCTTGTTGCCCTTCATTCATAGTTGGTAGTATATATGGTAGAAAAGGGCAAGCTGAATTTCGCACGAGCGATGCTTTCTGAAATCATGCTGATTTGTGGACATAAGCCTCTCAGTCTCAAAAAAAGTTATTATATTCGAACTAAGAATATATCAATAATTTTGCAGAAAATCGACGTTAGGAACATTGATCACGAATTTTGCATATCCGTTCTTTTGCCCTTCTTATACACAACAGATGCATGCGCTTTTTTCCAGTCGTTTGAAACTTTGCGCTGGGCGAGAGACTCACGATAAATACAAGCTAAGTAACGGACCAAAGGCGTAGAGTACTCTTTGAAAAACAGAGTTGGGATTACATCCGGATCTGGTGACTTATTTGTTTTCAAAACCTCCAGTTCTTTCTATACACCATGGATACTTATTACTATGACGTTCATACGGGAGTCTGTTCGATTGTCAAACGACAGTTGGTTTGTACGATTCTCCTCTGTAAACAATTTCTTGAACGTGAAATTTAAAAATTCGGCTTTCGTTTTGCTACCTTCAACCGCCACACCAGACTGGGCAACAAGTGACTGGATGGAAGCCTTAGACCCACTTAGCGATTTGCATAGGAGAAGAATTTTCTCGGGTTCTCTGCCAGATCTTTTGCTAACTTGACGGTGATAGTAGTTGTATGCTTCGCGCATAGATCTTTTCACAGACATACGAATCTCTACTAACCTTTGCTTGTCGTCATTTGCGCGTTCTCTTTTGAATCGAGAGTGCAACAGCCTCTGCATCTTCAGCATTTTCCGCATCTCGTTATTAAACAATGATGGGTCCTTAGCGTCCTTAATCGACTTACTAGGCCCATAATTCTTCAGACCACCATTTACAGTATGCTTAAACTTTGTTCATAATTCCTCTACGTCTATGGTATTGGAACTAACGATTGTCAATTTACAGTCTAAGAGAGATGTTAACAACTGCTTGTCTGCTCTTTCTAGCAGAAATACTCTCCTAGGCTTCTTAACTAATTTATTAATTTTCATAACCATAGTTGCTATATATAAAACTTACACTCTTCATTGACAAACAGTAGGAGGCATTCTCAGGCCTCTAGCAAGACACTGTTTTATTTCTTTCCAATAAAAGCACTGATGGAGAAAAGGAAGACAAGAAAAAGATAAAAATAAAGGAAGAAACAATTAATAATACGCATACACTCTAAGAAAAAAAAGAAACGACGCCCCAAGAAGGAATTATCCGAATGGGACGGAAATCGGCAGACGCGCAGTACAAACAAATGACTACAATTTCAGAAAAAATGAACAATTTATTCAGCAGAAAGAGCTTCTCAAATTAAGCAAGTCAGTAACACGTTAGTCCCCCTCTGGCTCTTATGCAAGAAGTTACCCG
Source organism: Schistocerca gregaria (assembly GCF_023897955.1). NCBI lineage: Eukaryota > Metazoa > Arthropoda > Insecta > Orthoptera > Acrididae > Schistocerca > Schistocerca gregaria. The sequence continues at coordinate 729,422,949 of NC_064931.1, forward strand.
GCTTGGCATTGGTTGACAGAGTCGTTGAATGTCATACTCAGGGCTGTCATGTGGGCTCATTTCGAAGCGGGACTCATCGCTGAAGGCAATCCTACTCCAGTCAGTGAGATTCCAGGTCGAATACGTGTCTGGAGACGCCCCGGATAACGGTGGAATATCGACCTAACTGTCACCCGTCATACAGCCTGACAATCAGGAGTGATGTAAATGGAAGGGGGAACACTGCTATTGGCTGTAGTGGGACATTAAGCGGAATCGGAGGCGACGAGTGAAAATGTGTACCGGACCGAGATTCGAACCCGGGGTCTCCTGCTTACTAGGCAGATGCGGTAACAAATGTGCCGTCCGGGACACTGTGTTATCGAAACTCCACGGACTATATCGGCACGCATCAGGGCCGATCCACACTCCCACCGAGCGTCACCTACCCGCAGTCTCTGTCCATTATACTCCTGTTCGCTACTCAGAGATTCCCATAGGAAGTCGGATGTCTTTCGTACATTCGCACTGAAGAAAGTGGATCCATTGTCCTGCCACTCTTATCAATTATATGAATGCGTGGTGTCTGTTTCTTCGTAAGAAGAGACATTACGTGGATCCCGCATCTGGGACATTATACTGGATGTAAACTTTAAGTTGACAAACCAGAATAACTCGAAAAATAATCTTCACACGAAAAAATGTGTAGAATCAAAAGTTGATTATTTTCGAGGGGGACATGTGCTGGTGCTAAATTTAGCCCGCCACCCCCCAGCCCCCTGGGGGTAGGGCGGGAGGCAACAAAAATTTCAAATGGGAACCCCATTTTTTATTGCAGAATCAGATTCTACATAAAAAACTACTTACATTTTGTTTTAAACATTTCTTTTGATGCTTGGTAGTTGGCGCTGAAATTCAAGAAAATACATGTTCTCATTTTTGCGTGGAAAATGGTTACGGATAAATACTTGCTTGCTTCATAAATTTTGATTCACTAAAACTAAAACTTTCCCTCTCCTCCCATAGGGTGGGGTTTGAGAGAGAGGAGTTAAGAGTTTTACAAATGTTGACCCAAATATTAATTTTTTCGCAGATTCGGATAAGTTTTGTTTGTTTCGTGGTCATGACGCCACACAACTTGTAATAATCAAACAAATGATCTGACTAGCTAACTGACCGTAGCAGTTTTGCGCCTTAAAACCATAACAAAAAAATGACTAGCTAACTACCTAACCAAACATCCTACTTACTAACGAGTGAACTCATTAACAAAAAAAAACTAATGAAAAATTAGGTTCGAGAGTCAGCAAGATAATTCCCGCCCGCACACAGCAAGAGTTTCTATTGCTTGTCTTCGTTCTTGTCAAACTCCACCTTGGCCAGCAAGGTCGCCGAATCTCGCCCCCAATTGAGGACGTTTGGAGCATTATGGGCACGGCCCTACAACCATCTCGGGATTTTGACGATCTAAAGTGCCAGTTGGGCAGAATTTGGCACAATATCTCTCATAAGGAGATCCAGAAACTCTACCTATCAATGCCAAACCGAATACCCGCATGCATAAGGGCCAGACGTGGACCAAAAACGTTATTGACTTGCTTAATTTGTGAAGCTTTTTCCTTTAAATTAATGATCCAATTTCGCTGTAATTGTAATTATTTGTTTGTCTGTACATGTACGTCACATCTACCGATTTCAGTCAGATACGGATAGGTCCTTCGTGGTGCTACTTTTTGTTTTGTCTTAAAGTGTATTTTCCAAACGTTTGCCGTCTAGTAACCAGTTCATCTATGCTTCATTGTTGGCGGAATTTCCGCCAGTACCACGTTCATTATTAAATGCTCTGTAAGGAACTACGGTTTTCAAAGCAACTATTCGGTCGACTAAGTGATTTCCTACAGTTCAGTTCCCACAAAGTTATACATGTTGTGAAATAACTATGAAACGTAACTTTCTTCTGTTAATACTGACTGACTTCCAAATGTTAGACGATATTACTGTTTTGAATTGTACACTCCTGGAAATTGAAATAAGAACACCGTGAATTAATTGTCCCAGGAAGGGGAAACTTTATTGACACATTCCTGGGGTCAGATACATCACATGATAACACTGACAGAACCACAGGCACATAGACACAGGCAACAGAGCATGCACAATGTCGGCACTAGTACAGTGTATATCCACCTTTCGCAGCAATGCAGGCTGCTATTCTCCCATGGAGACGATCTTAGAGATGCTGGATGTAGTCCTGTGGAACGGCTTGCCATGCCATTTCCACCTGCCGCCTCAGTTGGACCAACGTTCGTGCTGGACGTGCAGACCGCGTGAGACGACGCTTCATCCAGTCCCAAACATGCTCAATGGGGGACAGATCCGGAGATCTTGCTGGCCAGGGTAGTTGACTTACACCTTCTAGAGCACGTTGGGTGACACGGGATACATGCGGACGTGCATTGTCCTGTTGGAACAGCAAGTTCCCTTGCCGGCCTAGGAATGGTAGAACGATGGGTTCGATGACGGTTTGGATGTACCGTGCACTATTCAGTGTTCCCTCGACGATCACCAGAGGTGTACGGCCAGTGTAGGAGATCGCTCCCCACACCATGATGCCGGGTGTTGGCCCTGTGAGCCTCGGTCGTATGCAGTCCTGATTGTGGCGCTCACCTGCACGGCGCCAAACACGCATACGACCATCATTGGCACCAAGGCAGAAGCGACTCTCATCGCTGAAGACGACACGTCTCCATTCGTCCCTCCATTCACGCCTGTCGCGACACCACTGGAGGCGGGCTGCACGATGTTGGGGCGTGAGCGGAAGACGGCCTAACGGTGTGCGGGACCGTAGCCCAGCTTCATGGAGACGGTTGCGAATGGTCCTCGCCGATACCCCAGAAGCAACAGTGTCCCTAATTTGCTGGGAAGTGGCGGTGCGGTCCCCTACGGCACTGCATAGGATCCTACGGTCTTGGCGTGCATCCGTGCGTCGCTGCGGTCCGGTCGCAGGTCGACGGGCACGTGCATCTTCCGCCGACCACTGGCGACAACATCGATGTACTGTGGAGACCTCACGCCCCACGTGTTGAGCAATTCGGCGGTACGTCCACCCGGCCTCCCGCATGCCCACTATACGCCCTCGCTCAAAGTCCGTCAGGTGCACATACGGTTCACGTCCACGCTGTCGCGGCATGCTAGCAGTGTTAAAGACTGCGATGGAGCTCCGTATGCCACGGCAAACTGGCTGACACTGACGGCGGCGGTGCACAAATGCTGCGCAGCTAGCGCCATTCGACGGCCAACACCGCGGTTCCTGGTGTGTCCGCTGTGCCGTGCGTGTGATCATTGCTTGTACAGCCCTCTCGCAGTGTCCGGAGCAAGTATGGTGGGTCTGACACACCGGTGTCAATGTGTTCTTTTTTCCATTTCCAGGAGTGTATATCCATTTCTCGATATTGCTTTGTTTCGTGTGTTCCTGTTTCTTGTTCTCGTAATATCGTTTCTACTGTTTTAACTTCCGCTAACAACGTCTTTAAATTATTAAAAAAAAAAAAAGGTTCAAATGCCTCTGAGCACTATGGGACTTAACATCTAGGGTCATCAGTCCCCTAGAATTTAGAAGTACGTAAACCTAACTAACCTAAGGACATCACACAACACCCAGTCATCACGAGGCAGAGAAATAAATTATTTTAATTTTGTAGTAATAATAATAACAAAAATGACAAAATGATAAGAACGGAAATAAAAGTAACAGTGATATAGCCTGGTCTGCTGGCATTCTTGTCCACCCAGTAAAATAAATACAGAGAAAGGGCTACGCGCTCGTAGCAACTTCAATGTTGCCCCCTTTGCGAAGGTCACCGGGCCAACGCTTCCCGCGTAAATGCCAGAAGAGGAGGGGTGACCCTTAGGCCTATCCTGCAGGAAGGTGCCCTTTGAGTGCCCCTCCGCCATTTCCGTCATCCGCTGCCTCCATAAATCCACACCTTCCCTGTGCTTCGGCTACAGAGGCAGTTACGAGTACGCAACTTCATTTACCACAAAACAGCACTGTAGTGTCTGAAGGAGAGCTGTATTTACCTGTAGGTGTATGCTAGATTCTAACCCCATCGTTCTGACAGAAAGCATGCTGGGGTGCCTACGAACTAGTTACACCATTCAGATACTGTGAATAAGTTTTCTCCAGTTTGCATGAATCACAGCAGATCAATGAGGTCACAGTCTCTTTACAAGACCAAAATGCCTAACCAATATGTTGCTGCTACGGTTGCAGGTTGAAATCCTACCTCGAGCATGGATGTGTGTGATGTCCTTAGGTTAGTTAGGTTTAAGTAGTTCCAAGTTTAGGGGACTGATAACCTCAGATGTTAAGTCCCATAGTGCTTAGAGCCATTTGAACCAACATGTTGATTCAAGACAGGTGAGTCAGGTAACTGATTAACATCGTTGCTGTTGATACTGGTATTTTAAGTTGGTCAAATTTTTAAGCACATTTATTTGGTAATAACTGCAGGAGCATGTACATTTTTTTGCGGCCTTCATTATTCGAGGGCGTTTAATTGTGTTTGGCGTCTGTAAGTATATTTGTTTTGCTGTACCTTTATTTCTTTATTTGAATTCAAATAAAAACCTGGACATGAATCTTAGTTCGGCTTTTTATTGGGTATATCTCTTCAATAAGGAACTTATGTAGAAGAATTTGTTGGAGAAGATTCTCGTGTTTCCCTTACTGCAGTTAAGTGGAGTGGTAGCGATCTTCCCTTACAGCTGAGAGTGGCATCTCCTCCTCCCGCACACCACCGCTGTCTTGGGCAATTCGGCCACAATATGGGGAGGCGTCAAGTACGATGCGTATTACGATTTCCGGTCAAGATTAGTCCTCTAAGAGCAACGTTGAAGGCGACCTGGGTTACTGCAAGTCGAGTGTGTATCGTGTCCCTTGTGGCCCGTCAGATATAGGGCAACTGTTTGAGCTGTGGAAAAACACTGTATTCAGCACCAGTGACGTACACTTTTGTGACGAGCCAACGCCTATGGAACGATGATTGATCACGGCACACTCCACAGATTGCTTCCGCAACACGTGGTCTAGCGGTGACGCAGATGCGGTGAATATTCAGCGGGCATTCAGCTGGTTTCTCCTCCGTGATAAAATTTTCATGATATACTTCACGGTACTCCCCTGCCTTCGCCGCGGGGCGGCTTTGGGCTAATCAGCGTTCGACACTAATGCCAAAAGCTCCTCATCAACCGAATGACAAAAGAAATACAGCATCAACGAGCATGCGTTCTTCTCAGTCGCATAATCAGCATTAGACGTACCAGGCTAGTACCACAAACATACGTCGCGACGATTCCTTCTGAGTACCAGCACATCCGGGGCTCAAATGATTCAAATGGCTCTGAGCAAAAAAATGGTTTTGAGCACTATGGGACTTAACATCTATGGTCATCAGTCCCCTAGAACTTAGAACTACTTAAACCTAACTAACCTAAGGACACCACACACATCCATACCCGAGGCAGGACTCGAACCTGCGACTGCTGCAGTTGCGCGGTTCCACACTGTAGCGCCTAGAACCGCTCGGCCACTCTGGCCGGTACCAGCACATCCGGAATTTTTTTAAATTTAGTTTCGTGGGAAAAAACATTCCGAATACCTCACAGCTTCTTAATAAGGAGAGATACAAAATCATGACGTATAGAGCACCTGGAAACCCGCTGAAGAAGCGGAACCACCGGTGAACTGGACAGTATTGTGGGCGAAATATTCACCAAACGTTCCTAGACTCACTTTTACGGTGTCTGATGGTCAACGACAAAATCCCTATGAACGACTAACTGCACAGTGCAACAGCCGCCTGCTGTAAATGCGTGAACGTCTGCCCGCTCGCGTCAAGTTTATTGGTGGATCAGCGTGGAATATATTCAACCGCCAACTAGCCATCACTGACTTGTCGAACGCACGCTATCTGAACGCTCGAGAATCGATGCAGCCTAACTACACGCAGTACCCAATTATTAAACACAGTGCACCACGATGAATGATCGGACATACAGCCGCCTACATTATCGAGAATCGAAATGCTACGTTCTCGGTGTACTTGTCCTCTATTGAAGGGGAACAATTTCAAATTGCGCAGGATGACATTCACAGCAAAAATTTGGCAACGTGCTGCATATCACGATCAAAGAACGCCAGCAAATGCTTTTTAGCACGCCAGTCTCCAGATAATCGACACAATAAGGAAGCGAAAACCACAGAAGCGTCACTTAAATTATTATAGCTATTTCATGTAGGGCCTAAGTGATACAGTGGTACGTCAAGAAACAGAAGAATGCAGCCGAGGAAAAACGAAAGTAACTTTTCAGAAGACAACAAAAGCTCTGTAACCATGAACTTCTCTTCTCTGGTGCTTCTGTATTTCGGTTGTTGTTGTGGCCTTCAGTCCAGAGACTGGTTTGATGCAGCTGTCCATGCTACTCTATCCTGTGCAGGCTTCTTCATCTCCCAGTACCTACTGCAACCTACATCCTTCAGAATCTGTTTAGTGTATTCATCTCTTGGTCTCCCTCTACGATTTTTACCCTCCACGCTGCCCTCCAATACTAAATTGGTGATCCCTTTATGCCTCAAAATATGTCCTACCAACCGATCCCTTCCTCTAGTCAAGTTGTGTCACAATTCCTCTCCCAATTCTATTCAATACCTCCGCATTAGTTACGTGATCTACCCATCTAATCTTCAGCATTCTTCTGTAGCACCACCTTTCGAAAGCTTCTATTCTCTTCTTGTCTAAACTACTTATCGTCAACGTTTCACTTCCATACATCGCTACACTCCATACAAATACTTTCAGGAACACTTAAATCTATACTGGATGTTAACAAATTTCTCTTCTTCAGAAACGCTTTCCTTGCCATTGCCAGTCTACATTTTATATCCTCTCTACTTCGACCATCATCAGTTATTGTGCTCTCCAAATAGCAAAACTCTTTTACTAGTGTAAGCGTCTCATTTCCTAATCTAATTCCCGCAGCATCACCCGATTTAATTCAACTACATTCCATTATCCTCGTTTTGCTTTTGTTGATGTTCATTTTATATCCTCCTTTCAAGACACTGTCCATTCCTTTGCTGTCTCTGACTGAGTTACAACGTCATCAGCTAACCTAAAAGTTTTTATTTCTTTTCCGTGGATTTTAATACCTACTCCGAATTTTTCTTTTGTTTCTTTTACTGCCTGCTCAATATACATATTGAATAACATCTGGGATAGGCTACAACCTTGTCTCACTCCCTTCCCAACCACAGCTTCCCTTTCATGCCCCTCGACTCTCATAACTGCCATCTGCTTTCTGTAAAAATTGTAAATAGCCTTTCGCTCCCTGTATTTTACCCCTGCCACCTTCAGAATTTGAAAGAGAGTATTCCAATCAACATTGTCAAAGGCTTTCTCTAAGTCTACAAATACTAGAAATGTAGGTTTGCCTTTCCTTAATCTATTCTCTAAGGTAAGTCGTAGGGTCAGTACTGCCTCATGTGTTCAAACATTTCTACGGAATCCAAACTGGTATTCCCCGAGGTCGGCTTCTACCAGTTTTTCCATTCGTCTATAAAGAATTCGTGTTAGTATTTTGCAGCCGTGGCTTATTAAACTGATAGTTCGGTAATTTTCACATCTGTCAGCACCTGCTGTCTTTGAGACTGGAATTATTATATTCTTCTTGAAGTCTGAGGGTGTTTCGCCTGGCCCGCATCTCGGGGTCGTGCGGTAGCGTTCTCGCTTCCCACGCCCGGGTTCCCGGGTTCGATTCCAGGCGGGGTCAGGGATTTTCTCTGCCTCGTGATGGCTGGGTGTTGTGTGATGTCCTTAGGTTAGTTAGGTTTAAGTAGTTCTAAGTTGTAAGGAACTGATGACCATAGCTGTTAAGTCCCATAGTGCTCAGAGCCATTTGAACCATATACATCTTGCTCACCCGTATGTAGAGTTATGTCAGGTCTGGCTCTTCCAAGGCTATCAGTAGTTCTAATAGAATGTTGTCCACTCCCGGGACCTTATTTCGACTTAGGTCTTTCCGTGCTTTATCAAACTCTTCACGCAGTATAATATCTTCCATTTCATCTTCTTCTACCTCTTCTTCCATTTCCATAATATTGTCCTCAAGAACATTACCCTTGTATAGACCCTCTATATACTCCTTCCACCTTTCTGCTTTCTCTTTTTTGCTTAGAACTGGGTTTCCATCTGAGCTCTTGATATTCATACAAGTGGTTCATTTTCCTCCAAAGGTCTCTTTAATTTTCCTGTAGGCAGTATCTGTCTTACCTCTAGTGATACATGCTTCTACATCCTTACATTTGTCCTCTAGCCAACCCTGCTTAGCCAGTTTGCACTTCCTGTCGATCTCATTCTTGAGACGTTTGTATTCCTTTTTACCTTTTTTATTTACTACAGTTTTGTATTTTCTCCTTTCATCAATTAAATTCAATATCTCTTCTGTTACCCAAGGATTTCTACTAGCCCTCGTTTTTTTACCTACTTTATCCTCTGCTGCTTTCACTATTTCATTTCTAAAAGCTACCCATTCTTCTTCTATTGTATTTCTTTCCCCCATTTGTGACAATTGTTCCCCTATGCTCTCCCTGAAGCTCTCTACAACTCCCGGTTCTTTCAATTTATCCAGGTCCCTACTCCTTAAATTCCCACCTTTTTGAAGTTTGTTCAGTTTTAATCTACAGTTTATAACCAATAGATTGTGGTCAGAGTCCACATCTGCCCCTGGAAATGTCTTACAATTTAAAACCTGGTTCTTAAATCTCTGTCTTACCATTACATAATCTGACACCTTCCAGTATCTCCAGGCTGTGTTCCGGTATTGTAAATTAAAGATGAAATATTTTACGTGATCAGAGGAACACTCCATTTTAATCTCGTGAAATACAGTGTTGTTACAATAGATCTTTCGCTACATGAGCCATTATAGACAGAAAACTATTTACGAACTTTCAGCATGCTGGAGTAACTTAGGTCAGCAACTTCTGTTAATCAATAGAACGAAAAACCAATCCAAGTTGCAAATATTTCATCGAGACCCATTTTCAAATCAACATCAGAAAGTCGAAAATGGCATTTCCGTAGATATCAACAAAATGTGAAACAGTGTACGCAGATAACTGCATCTGTATGCACTGTGAATGTACGTTACACATTTTGTGGACATCTACGGAGTTGCCATTTTCGACTTTGTAATGTTGATTTGAAAACGGGTCTCGGCCCCAAACTAGTCATCGAATGAAAAATAAAATATTTGCAACTTGGACTGGTTTTTCGTTCTCCCGAGAAAACTCTTTGCCGTATGAGTATCCAACTTTTGGGAATGATGTTAAGACGGTGCGCTGTAGGATTTGCGATGTTGGTAGTGTTAGCGTCATGACTTACCGTTAGGCGCCGGTATTGGTACAGCGAAGTAAGGTTGAAACACAAGCATCGGTGTGCATTACAGCTGCAGACAGTATAACGTGAGCACGTCTTTCCACACCGCTGTTTAAGAACGTGATTCGGAAGTTCGATTTAAATGGCGGTATGGGAGTTGCCTCTGGGAGTGGCCGACGGCCAACTGCTCCACAAATTGTTGAACAAGATTGAGAATTAAACTTCTTGGCAGGATAAAACTGTGTGCCCGACCGAGACTCGAACTCGGGACCTCGGCCTTTCGCGGGCAAGTGCTCTACCATCTTATATATATATCAGAGGACTGAGTATATATATATATATATATATATATATATATATATATATATATATATATATATATATATATATATATAATGAGCCGCTGCAGGAGCAGGACGACGGGTAGGGCAGGGGTCGACACCCGAAGCCTGGCCATCCCGCCACGCCCAAGCTACGTGTTCGACTTCGAGGATCGAAGGATCAGGAAGAGGATGTAGTGGGTTTTTCGATGTTGTTTTATTTATTTATTTCTTTAATTTTTATAACATTTTTTTTGTTTTTATAGAATTATTTTTGTTTCATTACAAAGAAAAGTCCTACAACTGCCGTAGCCGAGCGTCCGAGTCGTCTTCTCGTCTGTTGGGAGGGGTTCCCCCGTATTCACTTCGTGGTGGATCAGTATGCTCGAGGATTCTCCTTCATTTTCAGCGTCTCATACCCGGAACGCCACAGTGAACAGCAGGATCCGCAAATAATGAACCTATACAATTTGCGAAACGGGTCCTGTACTTGGGGTGGCTGCATGTGTCGTCATCAGTAGGGACCGAAAGTCGAGTGTGCCTTTGGGAGCATCGCAAAATATGTAGTAAACGGCCATGCCTTTTAGCCAGTTAACGGCGTTCGTTCTGGTTGATGGAAAGTATACCCCGGCGGGGCGCAATACATCATCAGGAGAGACAGACTCCGGCAATCGCCGCAAGAGTAACGCCAGCATGCGCTGCGTCAGTAGCCAGCACCCGCTGGTCGCGGCACACGTCAGACGGTGTGCATCCGAGTCAGCGACTGAGCATGTCGGACACAAGGGGTCGTCCGTCAGATGTATGGAATGTAGACTCTGACGAGTAGCGAAGTTCCCATTCACAACCACGTACCACAATGAACGCACCGTCGTAGGTAGAAAAGGCGTGTGTACCGCTCGCCACACCGTATTCCAGGGAACTTCAGGATGTCTGTGGGTGACCGTATTTACAGGTTGCTGCTGTTGATAGAAGCGATAATAGTCTTTTGTGCTGGGCTTCCGTGTCGTCGGAAGTTCTGACCGTAAGTAGCTGAAGTCAATAAAGGACTCTCTGATGTGGGTGAGTGCCGGTGAAATGTGTCCTACAGAAACCGGGGGATGCAGAGAGTGTGGTGCCACTTCCGCTATCAGGGTGCCCGTCAAAGTGGCGTGCGCAGAGGTCCACGTGCGACGAATAGTGTTGAGATAAAGCGATCGCGCACGGTTGTATACATGAATTAAACCGATACGGCCCGCACGCTGCGGCGGTGTCAGGGTGGCGTATCGGACTTTAAAAACAAGATCGGTGCTTACGAAATGTCCATATGTTGCTTGAAATCTGTTGGCCATCGTATCCGTCAAGGGAAGGATATGCGCAAAATAGTTCAGTTTTGAGACAAGATAGGTGTTGACATAACGTGTTCTGAGGAGCATATCCAAGCGACGCAGTTTGTTGTCCTGCAGGAGAGCACGTGTCCGGTGTAGGAACCGGCGGTACGTAGCCGCCGCCGTGCGGCGGACATTGCTGTAGAATTGCACTCCTAAACACTTGAGTACGGGCACCTTGTCAAAGGGCACCGCCGTTGTGTGGGAAAGCCCCCCTCCGACATCAATGTATTTTGTTTTCTTCACGTTGATGACGCTCCCAGCGACCGCCCCGTACTGGCGTAGCCACTGTAGCGCCATATGCATTTCATCCTCTGATCTGGCCAGGAACACCACGTCATCGGCGAATGCACCACAACGAAAGGTCAGGTCCCGCAAGGAGATACCAGTTAATCGCTGCCGTAGACCGTGTAAAGCTGGTTCAAGGCTGCAGCAAATAATATACCCGACAGGGGGCACCCTTGTCGCACTGACCGTCCAACAACAATGTGACCAGCCTGATAACCGTTGACCATCATGCGGGAGCGCGCTCCGTGGACCAGTCGAAGGACCACCTGTGCAGACTCCGGAGAGAGGTCCATGTGTTGCAAAACTGCGCGTAAGAAGCCGTGGTCGACGCGGTCGAATGCATGGTGAAAATCTACGGCGACAAGGGCGCCTCGTATTTTGCAGGTCGCCGTCAAAGCAATTACGTCTCGGTATGCTGCTAACGCCGTATGAATGTTGCTGACACCACCTAAACATGTCTGATCGGTGTGGATGGCTTTCCCGATAGCGGTGTGAAGACGCGCGCGGAGGATACGGGCGAAGATCTTGTAGTCGTTGTTGAGGCGTGTGAGTGGGCGAAAGTCCTGCCACCTACAACCACCATTCGTTTCGGTACTGGGATCAAGATGCCTTCTGTGAATTCTGTGGGGACAGTGAAATCAGGGCGGATCAGGTCTTGAAACATTTGGAGCCACTTGTCGCCCATAAGGTTGTAAAAAGTGCGGTAGAATTCCAGGGGTAAACCGTCCGGTCCAGGCGACTTGTTCGGTGCTCCACGTGCCAAGGCCGATGTCAGCTCGTCGGGTGCAATGGGCAACAGCAGACTATCATCGGGTGCCACGTCCTGAGGGGCGGGAAAATCGTGCAACAGCTCGTCATAATCACGTATATTTCGCGGATCTTCCATGTACAAGGTCACATAGCGTCTGGCGAATGTGTGCGCGATGTCTGTTTGTGTCACTGCACGGCCGCCCTCCTCCGTGTTTACCGCCGTAATGAGCTGACGTTTGCGGTGGGCCTCTCGAGCACAATGTGATACACTAACGCTGTTTCGTTGGAGATACAGTCTTGCACTCGCGCACGGATGCGGACACCTTCTAGCTGCTCTGTCCTGATGCGAAGTAGACGAGCTTTGATGCGTTGTACGGACATCTGACGCTCGGGAGACGGCGGTTGCGTCGCCAGCTCACGTAACACTGTATAGTAAAATTCCGATGTTGCCCTTTGGCAGTTCCATCTGTCACGCCCGTAGGCCATCAAGGTCTTTCGGAGCACAGGTTTGACACATCCCAGCCATCACAGCAACGTGGAAGCATACATGGGCAGGCGCCTGATACATCGACGCCACGTGTCAGTGACTGCTCGCCGACAAGCTTCCTCGCGAAGGGGGGAGACGTTCAGCGTCCACGGGCCCCTGCTGCGTCTTGTGAGTTGTCGGGTAAGGTAACAGTGCAGATGTACTCGAGATGGTCCGTGAAGGCCGTCGGCCAGAGTTCTGCATCACGGGTTGCTGTGCGGAGGGCACGCGAGACGTATATCAGGTCCAGACGACTGGCAGAATGGCTGGTAAAGTGCGTATATACACTCTGGGTCCCATGATGTAAGAGCCATGTGTCGTGGAGCGCGAGGTCACGTATCAATGCTTGTCGAGCCGGTCATGGGACGTAATGCGGTATCTGGTCCTCGGGCCGCAGAACTCTGTTAAAATCGCCGCCCACTATGTAATGGTCCATATTTCCTTGCAAAAGTGGGGCTACCTCCTCCGAATAAAAGACATGGCTGTCACCACGGCGCGAATTACCGGAGGGAGCGTAGACATTAATGAGGCGGACTGCGCCAAGTGTGAGTGCGATGCCTCGCCCGTTCGGCAAGTACGTCGCGTCCGTCGCGTCTATGCCATCTCGGAGAACGATGGCCGTTCCTCCTGCGCCATCACCTACGGGTAGGCAGTACGTGGTGTAGCGATATAGGTCTAAACGCAGCTCGGGACGGACCTCCTGGAGAAGGGCAATGTCCAAATCTACCGCTCTGATCATGTCGTGTAACATGCGGGTCTTGACAGTGGAGTGGACTCCATTTACATTCACTGTTCCCACACGGTATGACTGAGACATATCAAGTGGCGGAGGCAGTGTGCCGGTGCAAGCCCACAGTTCGATTCCCGGCTAATTCGAAGATTTTCTTCGTTCGGGGACTGGGCGTCTGTGTTGTAATCATCTCATCTCATCTTCATCACAAAGACGCCCTTGCATCAGGCAACCGAACGACCCGAAATGTGGTCTCTTGGCCAATAATAATCCCATACAGTAATTTCCATTTCCATGAATTTCCAACTGATCAGAGGTGGTGATCCAGTCCTGTTACTTTTGCGACTCGAGCAGAAAATAATCCATTGAAATTAGAATCGCCATAAACTTTATTAACCGTGATTTAAGGAACACACCTCGGCAAGGCCTATAATCCCGTCCTCCATTTGTTTAAAGATAATCATAAGTTAAAACAAAAATTCGAGGGTTAGTTCGCAATACTGGAAGAAGAAGACAGACGTAGGGAAGCTTTGTTTGCTGGACAAAATGGCAACAATATGTGTACTGGGTTCTTTTCTAGAACAAAACACCTTGGTTGGTTGGTTGGTTGTTTGGGGGAAGAGACCAAACTGCGAGGTCATCGGTCTCAGCGGATTACGGAAGGACGGGCAAGGAAGTCGGCCGTGCCCTTTCCAAGGAACCATCCCGGAATTTGCCTGGAGAGATTTAGGGAAATCACGGAAAACCTCAATCAGGATGGCCGGAGACGGGATTGAACCGTCGTCCTCCCGAATGCGAGTCCAGTGTACTAACCACTGCGCCACCTCGCTCGGTCACAAAACACCTTGTTCGTCAAGACAGTCCACGTAAAAAATGAAAGACGACCGTAGGTGCGAGATGAGACCATTTCACCCTCGTGGCACTGATTCATCTGCGCACCTGTACTGAGTAAAGTAGGCTGGCAGTGATACTGTTGGGACGTGTTCACATTTTGACATGACGTCGTCAGGAGCATTTCGCTCTTTGTAAAATAGGCAGAATCCTGAAGTTCTGTGTCTGTCTGAGTACCAAGTAATTACAAGGATTCAGGAGGTAAATGTTAGTACTTACAGGCTATGATAATCTTCATGAAGCATCACTACGGGAAAAGGAAAATAGCCACATATGTAAAACTTGAGCATAACTTTAAAGAACATTGAAACAAATATTTTTGTGTAAATTGCAGCTTAGAAGAATGTGACTGTGTTACTGAAAAAAACATCTCTTGTAATTGTAACAGTGTAAAGATTTCAATTGGAAAACTGTGTGGTTTCTGTCAGCAGTAAAAATATTTAAGCAGTTTGTGTGGTCGCCTCGCTGTCATTCCATTCGTTTATCTTCGAGGTACCTTAAGAGCAACTCATATTTATCAACTCATGCCTATAAAATCTGTTCATTTATCATGTCGAGGTTGGATGGTCTGGCAATGCTTTTAGTGCGATATTATTCACATGCGCCCAGAAATTATTACACCTGTGTTATCACAAGACTGACATTCAGCTGACTCCTTGTTTACATGCAACTACATGTACCAATCAGTTCCTGATACACTGTCATTTGGCTGTGTTTCGGAGTACGCGTAGAGATCTTTGAAAACCTGACATTTGGATTAAGCTGATACCGAGTGTCCTAGATCTAACATACGAGCCCTTTTGCCGCAAACCGGGAGCCCGGCGACTTTGAAACCGCACCGGAGAGCGTGGAACTGGACCTCGGTTGTTACGCAGAGAGCAGCGGCGCCACACACCATTCCGCCAGCCAATTACAGTTTGGAGTCCCGCCGCACATCGGACTCGGTGTTGTTTTCGCTTCGCTATCATCTCGAAGTAACACACCGTTGATTCTTGGTCTCTGCTTTAATTACATCACAGGTTTTCTCTCTCTGGATTACTCGTTGGACTTTGTTCATCTGTAGCGCCATCTCGACTTTTCTACTCCTCGTTATTTCTCTTTCTTTTCGCCCAGGGCGGTCAATCCAGCCTCACCGGGTTTCTTTTGAATCGTTCCCAACATCCCGGTCAAAATATAAATGACGAATGCACTAGTGTGTCTCTCATAGTCTTTAATCTTACGGGAACCTGAATATACGTGACCAAATTTAGAATTTACACTGGAAGATAGTACAAAATTACGATTCCTGAATAAAGCTTCCGTAACTGAACATTCTCCAACCGGAAAGCTATTTAATGTGTTGCGCGGATGAAAACAAACTTTCTGCAGTAAGTGCCACTTAAGGATTTCCTCTTTGATGTTCTAGTTTCGACAACACTTTTCATTTTAAATAAAATCCTACTTTATATTTTATCAATCATAAATACACTGAAGAGCAAAAGAAACTGGTGCACCTGCCTAATACCGTGCAGGGGGCCCGCGAGCAGGCAGAAATGCCGCAACGCGGTGTGGCATGGACTCGACTAATGTCTGAAGTAGTGCTGCAGGAAATTGACACCATGAATCCTGCAGGGCTGTGCCTAAAACCGTAACAGTACGAGGGGGTGGAGATCTCTTGTGAACAGCACGTTGCAAGGCATCCCAGATATGCTCAACAATGTTCATGACTATGGGGTTTGGTGGCCAGCGGAAGTGTTGAAACTCAGACAACTGTCCCTGGAGCCACTCTGTAGCAGTTCTGGACGTCTCGGGCGTCACATTGTCCTGCTGTAATTGCCCAAGTGCGCCGGAATGCACACTGAACATGAATAGATGCAGGTGATTAGATAGGAGGCTTACATACGTATTACCTAACAGAGTCGTATCCAGACGTACACTATGTGATCAAAAGTATCCGTACACCCCCCAAAACATGTGGTTTTCATATTAGGTGTATTTTGCTGCCACATACTGCCAGGGACTCCATATCAGCGACCTCAGTAGTCATTAGACATCGTGAGAGAGCAGAATGGGGCGCTTCACGGAACTCACGGACTTCGAACATGGTCAAGTGAATAGGTGTCATTGTGTCATACGTCTGTACGCAAGATTTCCACACTCCTAAACAATCCTAGGTCCACTGTTTCCGACGTGATAGTAAGGTGGAAACGTCAAGGGACACGTACAGCACAGAAGCGTACAGACCGACCTCGTTTGTTGACTGACAGAGACCGTCGACAGATGAAGAGGGTCGTAATGTGTAACAGGCATATATCTATCCAGACCATTACATAGGAATTCCAAACTGCATCAGGATTCACTACAAGTACTATGACAGTTAGGCAGGAGGTGAGAAAACTTGGATTTCATGGTCAAGCGGCTGCTCATACGCTACACATCATGTCGGCAAACGCCAAACGACGCCTCGCTTGGTGTAAAGAAGGTAAACATTGGACAATTGAACAGTGGAAAAACATTGTGTGGAGTGACGAGTCACGGTACACAATGTGGCGATGCGATGGCGGGTTGTGCTTATGGCGAATGCCCGGTGAGCGTCACGTGCCAGTGTGTGCACTGTCAACAGAAAATTCGGAGGCGGTGGTGTTATGGTGTGGTCGTGTTTTTCATGAAGGAGGCTTGCACTCATTGTTGTTTTGCGTGGCACTATCACAGAACAGGCCTACACTGATGTTTTAAGCACCTTCTTGCTTCTCACTGTTGAAGAGCAATTCGGGGATGGCAATTACATCTTTCAACACGATCGTGCATCTTTTCGTAATGCACGGCCTGTGGCGGAGTGGTTGCACAACAATAACATCCCTGTAATGGACTGGCCTGCACAGAGTCATATCTAGACGTATTAAAGGTCCTCTATCACTCCAACTGCACACGCCCCACTCCATCGCAGAGCCCCCACCGTCGTGAACAGTTCCCTGCTGACATGCAGGGTCCATGGATTCATGAGGTTGTCTCCATACCCGTACACGTCCATCCGCTCGATACAATTTGAAACGAGACTCGTCCGATCGCGCAACATGTTTCCAGTCATCAACGGTCCAACGTCGGTGTTGACGACCCAGGTGACGCGTAAAGCTTTGTGTCATGCAATCATCAAGGGTTCACAAGTGGACCTTCGGCTCCGAAAGGCCATATCGGTGATGTTTCGTTGAATGGTTCGCACGCTGTCACGTAGATTCTGTTCAGTCACCGTTGGTCCCGTTCTTGAAGGATGTTTTTCCGGCCGCATCGATGTCGGAGATATTATGTTTTACCGGATTCCTAATATTCACCGTATACTCGTGAAATCACCGTACAGGGAAATCCCCAATTCATCGCTACCTCGGAGATGCTGTGTCCCATCGCTCGTGCGCCGACTGTAACACCACGATCAAAGTCACTTAAAATTTGATAACCTGCCATTGTAGCAGCAGTAACCGATCCGCCAACTGCGCCAGACACTTGTCCTCTTATATAAGCGTTGACGACCACAGCGCCGTATTCTGCCTGTTTACATCTCTCTCTATTTGAATGCGCATAGGTATACCGGTTTCTTTGGCGGTCCAGTGTATGAAGTATAAAACGGAAATTATTTTTGTTTAGAAATTTGTACAGAATTACACATTTTCCTATTTCGGTCCTATTATATTCAGTTCATTTTTCCTTGGGGAGCTGACACTTAAAATGAACATTTTCTTTATAGATTGGCAGAGGCAGATCACACGCAACAAGAACTGATTATTTCATGCACTGACACTTCAAAAGAAAAACTGCGTGAACAGTTCCAGCAACAAGGGATGAAATGTTAATCAGATTTGTTAATCAGGACGGTTGTTGCCAGATGCAGAGATACTAAGTACCCAACGTGTACGAGCCAGATTTAATTTTGAACACCTGATACAATTGCAACAAGAAGAGGAAAATGCAGTACATGAGGACGTGCTGAAAAGTAATGTGTCTAAATTGTTTACATGAAAACTCTTGAAGCTTACAGGGTGTTTCAAAAAGGACTTTACAACTTTGAAAATTCATATAAATTAATTCATAGTACCTACAGAGGTGATTTTTGCTGTGGTCTCCCACTTCATACATCGAAGAGCCTACTGCTTCGGCATCTCACTTCACTTCCAACGGGATGCCTGCATCACAGGGCGTATGTTCACCAGGATAACCTACGTCGTCTGTGTTGTCACACAAATATTTACCGGCGGCCACAACACAATACAAGGTCTCCACTAACGTCCACAGGGACCGTTACCCGTCCGGGGAGCCTGCAGAACACCTTCACCATAGGTCGCAGCTAGCCCAGGAAGTACTTTGATATGCCAGGAATGTGATCCCAAATAGATCCGGCAGATACAGGGTGTTTCAAAAATGACCGGTATATTTGAAACGGCAATACAAACTAAACGACCAGCGATAGAAATACACCGTTTGTTGCAATATGCTTGGGACAACAGTACATTTTCAGGCAGACAAACTTTCGAAATTACGGTAGTTACAATTGTCAACAACAGATGGCGCTGCGGTCTGGGAAACTCTATAGTACGATATTTTCCACATATCCACCATGCGTAGCAATAATATGGCGTAGTCTCTGAATGAAATTACCCGAAACCTTTGACAACGTGTCTGGCGGAATGGCTTCACATGCAGATGACATGTACTGCTTCAGCTTTTCAATTGTTTCTGGATTCTAGCGGTACACCTGGTCTTTCAAGTGTCCCCACAGAAAGAAGTCACAGGGGTTCATGTCTGGCGAATAGGGAGGCCAATCCACGCCGCCTCCTGTATGTTTCGGATAGTCCAAAGCAATCACACGATCATCGAAATATTCATTCAGGAAATTAAAGACGTCGGCCGTGCGATGTGGCCGGGCACCATCTTGCATAAACCACGAGGTGTTCGCAGTGTCGTCTAAGGCAGTTTGTACCGCCACAAATTCACGAAGAATGTCCAGATAGCGTGATGCAGTAATCATTTCGGATCTGAAAAATGGGCCAATGATTCCTTTGGAAGAAATGGCGGCCCAGACCAGTACTTTTTGAGGATGCAGGGACGATGGGACTGCAACATGGGGTTTTCGGTTCCCCATATGCGCCAGTTCTGTTTATTGACGAAGCCGTCCAGGTAAAAATAAGCTTCGTCAGTAAACCAAATGCTGCCCACATGCATATCGCCGTCATCAATCCTGTGCACTATATCGTTAGCGAATGTCTCTCGTGCAGCAATGGTAGCGGCGCTGAGGGGTTGCCGCGTTTGAATTTTGTATGGATAGAGGTGTAAACTCTGGCGCATGAGACGATACGTGGACGTTGGCGTCATTTGGACCGCAGCTGCAACACGGCGAACGGAAACCCGAGGCTGCTGTTGGATCACCTGCTGCACTAGCTGCGCGTTGCCCTCTGTGGTTGCCGTACGCGGTCGCCCTACCTTTCCAGCACGTTCATCCATCACGTTCCCAGTCCGTTGAAATTTTTCAAACAGATCCTTTATTGTATCGCTTTTCGGTCGTTTGGTTACATTAAACCTCCGTTGAAAACTTCGTCTTGTTGCAACAACAATGTGTTCTAGGCGGTGGAATTCCAACACCAGAAAAATCCTCTGTTATAAGGAATAAACCATGTTGTCCACAGCACACTTGCACGTTGTGAACAGCACACGCTTACAGCAGAAAGACGACGTACAGAATGGCGCACCCACAGACTGCGTTGTCTTCTATATCTTTCACATCACTTGCAGCACCATCTGTTGTTGAAAATAGTAACTACTGTAATTTCGAAAGTTTGTCCGCCTGAAAATGTACTGTTGTCCCAAGCATATTGCAACAAACGGTGTATTTCTATCGCTGCTCGTTTAGTTTTTATTGCCATTTCAAATATACCAGTCATTTTTGAAACACCCTGTAAATCCGCCAAACGGGGTTTTTTGGGCGACGCACTGCCGGAAAAGGCAGCCACGGCCAGACGCCTCTTCTAACTGGCCGATCTCTTGCGGATGGACTTGGTATATTCGACGAACCTCTTGACATTGTAGAATTGTTTTACCGTGATCCCTCCCAGTGAAGAGACGGGTCTTTTCTATTATTTTATATTTGTGACGATCAGCAATGGAATCGAGTCTGTTGTTCTTTTGGAGACTGTATTAGTCTTTCGTTTTGGTGAGTCCAATAAATTATTTTCGGACTTGTGTTTTCCGCATTTCTATTCTGTTATCGCAGATACTTCAATTGTCGTGTCAATTCCTTCGGGCATGGGTGTGTCTGTTGTCCTTAGCGTAAGTTAGTTTAAGTTAGATTAAGTAGTGTGTAAGCCTAGGGACCGATGACCTCAGCAGTTTGGTCCCATAAGAACTTACCACCAATTTTATAGGGAAATACATCAAGTTTGGTCTCGAGTAGTTCTCTAGTGCCGAATCGCACCGTAAGGAGTGCTAGTGGTAATTGCGTTAAAGATTGATGTCTTCACTGGAACCGAATGTGCTAGCTGCGTGTTTTGGTTTGAAGAATGGAAGTCGGCGGCACAAGTTCAGCGTAATTTCTGCACCAAGTACGCTAAAGGTCCACCTAGTAGGCCTACAGTTTATGAATGGCATAAATGGTTTGTAGGAACAGAGTGCTCGTCCAAGCACATCTGACGACGTCGCTGAGCGAGTGAGACAACGTTTTGTCAAGAGTCCTACGAAATCGACCCGCCGTGCGTCTCGAGAACTGCAAGTCCCACATACGACTGTTCGGCGTGTGTTGAGAAACAGTATACATTTGAAATCGTAAAGATTGACGATCGTACAAGCAATATAAGACACTGATAATTGTTCGCAAGAGCTTCTGTGCGGATATGTTAAATCGATTACATGAGGGTGAACATAGCTTGGACAAAATCATCTTTTATGACGAGTCGACTTTTCACTTAAGTGGCAAGGTTAACACACATAACTGTAGGATTTGGGGCAGTGAAAATCCACATCAAACATTGAAATATCCTCGCGATAGCAAGAGCAAAGTGTACGGTTCCTTTTCTCCGTGAGATAACCATCAACGGGATAGTGTACCGGGAAATGTTACAACAATTTTTGGAACCACAGATCGATGAGAACGAGTAAGAACGAAATATTTACTTCATGCGAGATGGTGCACCGCCCCGCTACCTGGTAGACGTTCGGGATTTTCTCAGTAACGGCTTTCCAGATCAATGGATTGGCCGTGAAGCGCCAGTTGCATGACTACCACGTTCTGAAGACCTGACATCATTCGATTTTTTATGGGGATTCATAAAAGATATCGTGCTTGTACCTCCTGTGTCGGCTTCCCTATCTGAACGTAGAGCAAGAATTTACGCCCCCAGTGAGCAAGTCACACCTGCAGTGCTACGGTGAGTTTGGGAATAAATTGATTTCAGATAACCAACGGAAGCCACACACAACACCTTCATTTAAGGTAAAAAAACTGATGTGTTACCCTACAAAGTAACATTGAACCCAGCTCGGTATTTTTTTCCAGTAAATTTATATGAATTTTTAATGTTGTATAGTCCATTTTGAAATAACCTGCATTAAATGAAACAAACGTTATTCACATTCTACATCTTTATTCTTCATGTGTACATACTTGCAGCCCTCTGCCGCTAGAGGGCTCCGAATTATAGCATGTAACACAGCGGTGTGTCAGGTAATTATGTCGTTGTGTGAGAAACAGCGTGCTCTAATACAGTTCCGAAGAGTTCGACTACGCATGTAGCACACCATGCATTAGCGCGACAATGCCAGACTACACACGAGAGGACTGACATCTGCAACTATCCGGCACCATGGGTTCGCTGTCATCGATCAACCTTCATACAGTCCCGACTTGGTCCGATCCGTTTTGATCTGTCTCCAGAACTTAAACAACACATTCGAGGACTTCAGTTTGATAGTGATGAGGTGCAAGCGGAGGTCAGGTTTTCGCTCCGTCAACGAAGTCAAACATTCTACAGTGACCGTAAAAAAAAAAAGACTGGTCTCTCGCTGGGACAAATGTGTTCGTAGCCGGGGTGACTAAGTTGAGGAATTAATGTGTCGACGTGAAGAATAAAGATGTAGAACCGGCCGGTGAGGCCGAGCAGTTCTAGGCGCTTCAGTCTGGAACAGCGCGAGCGCTACGGTCGCAGGTTCGAATCCTGCCTCGGGCATGGATGTGTGTGATCTCCTTATGTTAGTTAGGTTTAAGTAGTTCTAAGTTCTAGGGCACTGATGACCTCTGATGTTAAGTCCCATAGTGCTTAGAGCCATTTGAACCATTTGAAAGATGTAGAACGTTAATACCGTTTGTTTTCTTTAAAAAGCTTTATGTGTCTTCACATAAAAAGTTTGGAGGCATTTCGTTTGATGACGCCCTTGTACGGGGTGATTATAATTAAAGTTAAGCTTTCAAAACGTTGTAGAAATAACATAACTGGCCAGAATGACGTCAAATTGCAACGTAATCGGAGAAGGGGGAAAACGTGTGGCAGAAGAAATAAATAGTGTGCAAATTGATCAATAGATGGCGCTGTACGTGTCAGAATACGTAATTGAAAACACCTGCCATGCGCACGACTCACTAAAGTAGATATAAACACGCCGGCTACACGGCTTTTCCTGTTTCGCGTCTGCGACGTTCGCCATGACTCTATCACATGCAGGATCACCTCTGCTTGTAAAGCTATATTACACGAGTGATGACTGCCCACGTCGCTCTGCAGAAGTTCAGGACACTGAACGATATGAAAAAAAGGCGTTAAAAGACGGGTTCTGTTGGTGAGCAATCTGGTAGAGGGAGGAAACGAATTGATACTACGTCAGTGTAAGCAGTGGCCACAGCAGTGGAGGGTCATATTTCTTCGAAGAGACAGATGCTTTCGGTCCTGTTACCTGTATCGTCACTGATAAGCGCTATGAGTGTCTTTTGCGCAACCACGTCATTACAGCTCTCCAACAGCGTGGATGTGTGGATGGGATCATTTTTATGCAAGATGGCGCCCCTCCGCACATTGAAAATCTAATTAAGCAACTGCTGAAGCGCCATTTCGGAAATGTTCGAGTTATCAGCCTCCGTTTCCATAGAGCCTGGCCGTCCCGATCACCTGATCTTAATCTGTATGACTTCTGGCTGTGGGGCTATCTGAAAGATGTGTTCAGTGTTCCGATTGCAAACTTAGCTGCATTGAAGGCACGCATTGCGCAACACATTCTGAACGTGGCCCCGGAAACAGTTGGATCAGATGTGGAACACTTTGTTCCGGATTTCAACTTCTCGTAGAAAAGGGTGGACAGAATATTGAACATGTTTTGCGCCAGTCACATGGAAATTAATAATCCAATCTGGTTTTGGTTGATGCTTTTTGTGCTGTTTTTGGCCTCACGACACTTAAAAACCGATGTTAGTGGTGCTTTTTATGCGGTTTTTATCCTCAGGAGAATTAAAAACCTATGTGGTTGATGCTTTTTATGCGGTAGTTGGCCTCAGAACAACTAAACACCGATGTGAGTGATGCTTTTTATGCGTTTTTGGCATCAGGACAACTAAAAACCGATTTTTCCCATCCCATGTGATAAGACCATGCTGTGGTGGATGGGCTTACGTAACTAATAGTATCACAACAAGTTTGTTTGCGTGGCGATCCTCAGCAGCAAGCATAGAAATGCTTGTTTTGTAAGTAAAGCCGCCTTTTCTTGCTGCTACTTAATTTATTTATCCCAGACGCGTTTCACCTTTTCCTTGTTCCCAGGCATCATCAGTGGGATCTATAACGATACAGTTTTGTTATTTTTAGATTATTAAGCAGTTCACGTCACAATTATTTATGTAAAAAAGTAATTACTTACGATTGGCTGGTCTGCATTTCCTCTCATCTGGTCTGGAGGTCGCACTACCACTTTATTCCTGACATAGAAGCACAACTTTGCGTTCTGACCTTCTTCACACTGTTCACCATGTTTCTCCTTTTTTGTGGTGTACTGTTGTTTCTTTGCCACTCGATATAACGCGTTTCCTTCTGTTTGGCGTGTTTATCTACTTGTTGCCAACGTAACGAAGTATATGTTCAAGAGTAACTTCTATCCATGGTATTTCTGTTAGGGAGTGGTTGAAAACTTTGGTGACAGCTGGTTTGACTTTTCGTTTCAGTGTTCTGTGGGGGGGTTCATGGTTAAGTGAGTGTAAAGATGTTGGAGGTATTATTATTATTATTATTATTATTATTATTATTATTATATTGGATGGTATTATTGTATTAATTCTCTGTGGGAGCGTTATTCTATTATTTTATCTATTGGCGTAAACAATGAATTGCTTGGCACGTGTGCGTGATCATTCAACAGGGTTTTCCTTTCTGCTTTGGTTTTCTGTATGTGGTAATTTTCTTGCAAGGTTAGAAGGTGTTTTTTTTTATTGTTGATTCTAATTATTTTCATGTCATCTTCCCTAGTGGTTGGTTTGTGGTCATTTTCTCTTAGGTGTTCTGCAAATGTGGAATGGTTTGGTCCATATTTCCAGGCTGTCACGTGTTCTTTGTACCTGACATCAAATGTTCTACCTGTTTGTCCTATGTATCTGCCTTCACAAGTGTTACACTGTAGTTGATATATACCTGCTTTCATAGTATATGTCTCTTTTTTGTCAGTTTTTGGGTGTATTTTTGTATAGAATTGTCTGTTGTGTATGCTATGTTTATTTCCTGTCTTTTGAAGATGTTGGTGTTTTTTTGGGTGAGTTTGAGTTTGTATGTCATTGTGTTCCATCTTGTGTTTTCCTTCCTATTTTTCTGATTATTCTGAGGAGTTGTTATGGGACTGCATGTTTTTCTTTGGTTCTGTTGCGTTGTTGTCTGTGGTTTTGTTGCTTTCTGGTTTTATTTTATTTTTAATTCTGTTGCTTAGCTTTGCGACTATGTTATTATTGGAACCATTATTTTGTGCTATCTGCATTATTATGTCCAGTTTTTTGTGGTAGCTTTCTTTGGTAAAACGGAAATGAACGTTTGGCGTCATTGGCCGGGAGACTCCAGGCGGGGCAGGTCCGGCCGCCTTGGTGCAGGTCTTATTACTTTCGACGCGCCGGATGGAGGATGAAATGATGATGAAGACAGCACAACACCCAGTCCCTGAGCGGAGAAAATCCTCGACCCAGCGAGGAATCGAACCAGGGCCCGTAGGACGGCAGTCCGCCACACTGGCTACTCAGCTATCGGGGCGGACAGCTTTCTTTGGTGAGTGGCACTGTGTTGAGTCTATGGAGCATGTGTCGGAGTGCTGCTTGCTTTTGTGAATGTTGGTGGTTCGAGTATTGGGAAACGGAAATGTTCGTTGCTGTGGATTTACGGTAAATTTAAAACATGTGCTTGTTGTTTTGTTTTCTGATTGTTATATCCAGAAACTTAATTTGGTTCTTCTGTTCTCTTTCAATTGTGAATTTTATATTTTTATGTATCTTGTTGATGTCAGTATGTAGTTTTTCAATTTTTGTTTGTGGTTTTTCTATTAAGCTAAGGATGTCATCCATATATCTGAACCAATATAATATGTTGTATTCTTTTGATACTATTATTGTAGGTAAACACGCCAAAGAGGAGGAAACCCGTAATGGAGTTGCAGTATGTACGTTGTTAAAAGCAGTGTCCGACGTAATAGTTATATCGAGTGGAAAACATGGTGAACAGTGTGTAGAAGGTCAGAACGCAAAGTTGTGCTTATATGTCAGGAATAAACTGGTAGTGCGACTCCAGACCAGATGAGAAGAAACGCAGTGAACTGTTTAATAATCTAAAAATAACAAAACTGTATCGTTATAGATCCCACTGATGATGCCTTAGAACAAGAAAAAGGCGAAACGCGTTTGGGATAAATAAATTAAGTGGCAGCAAGAAAAGGCGGTTTTATTTACAAGACAAGTATAACAGCATCACATTTGTATAGCCATGCACACTGACTAGTACAGTTTGTTTAACGTCAAAGGTACACCTTAAGCATTCTTGTACGATTAATTTGTCATTTGTAGTCGATCCCTATTAAACTATGATGCTTACAACGCCATCTATTTCCACATTTTTTAACTATTTTGCTTCTGCCATACGTTTTCCCCTTCTTCGATAATATTCTATTTCATTTTGACGCCATTCTGACCAGTGGTGTTATTTCTACAGAGGTCTCCCCGTATATTAACCGTTTTTTTTTAGCAAAAACATAATGTATGAGAGCAAACCAAGAAACTCAAGAAAATTTCATTAAACCATGAATGCCCTGCCGCAAAAATTGCAAAATACGTTTGTATTTAAATTATAATCTGCAGAAACTTTTTTCTGACTGCAACACTTTTTAAAGCAGATCTATTACCGTACAAATTTTTGTAGGAGTTGCTCAACCCGTTAGTGCTAGAGATATTGCCTAAATAATTATATCAATTCAGTGGAACATAACAAAATGCTTTTCAGACAAAAATATTAACTCTGGAAGCTCTATTCAGCTGCATTAATTCTGGACTATCTTCTTATTTAAAATCGAAGCTGATTTCATTTACTTAAGTTTTTACCATATTACAGTGCATCTGAGATTCATGATTAAATTATATATAATTTTTTACCTAGGAATCTTTTATCCTAAAAAATTTCCACATAACGTTTACGAGTTAAGGGCAGCCTATCATGAGTGGGTTTTCTACAAATGTCATATAATAAAAGCCAAATGTTATAATCGCTAGACAGAGGTAAGTTTTGAAACTTGGATACACTTGCATATTTTTAAAGATGTTTTAGCATCCTTCTTCTATATCTAGTCTAAATTAACTGAATTATCCACAGGCGCGCAACGGAACACGCAGCAAATCAAGAAAGGATTTCACTTTCATAATTATTAAGATGCCTTCATTTGATCACAAACCGATTTGCGGCTCATTACGCCATCAGTGAATGACAGCTGACAGTCTCAATAGCAAATAAAATGAGCTTAAGAAGGAAAGGTATATTAAATAGTACAGAAGTTAGACAGAAGGTTTATAGAACATACAGATTTCACGTGAACACATAATAGGTAAGATTTTAAAATCTTGATTTTAAAATCAAAGCTGACTCTGTTGTTGCAATTGTTCAGTTTCCTGATTATACGTTACTGTTGCTACATAATTATCTTGTGGACTACATCAGAAATCATTAAATTCCATTTTTCACTTGCGTTATGTTCCACAAGAAACTCCATGATTGTACATATGGGAGAACTAGACTGTTACTACAGTACCATCAACACCGTTTTAACGGTGTAGCAATTTGATTTTTATGTGAGATTTTTATGTAGGATCAACTCTGTGTTTGTAAATGTAAATTACAACTAACATATTAGACAAAGCTTAGCATATTATTCTACACTTAATTTATCTGAGATTGTGACAGTCATTTGTCGCCTGATGCTGGCTTTGAAACCTGCAAACTGCTTCATTGACTAATAAAAACACTTGCCTAACATGAACAACACTTGTCTTCATTTTGTGATAACGGAGGAGTAGGAGATTAGTGTTTAAATTCCCTACAATGGGATCATTAGAGACGGAGCACAAGCTCGGATTGAGGAAGGAATGGGAAGGAAATCGGTCGTACCCGTTGTCAAAGGAACCATCCCGGCATTTGCCTGAAGCGATTTAGGCAAATAACGGAAAACCTAAATCAGGATGGCCGCACGTGCGTTTTGAACCGTCGCTCTCTCGAATGCGAGTCCAGTGTGCTAACCACTGCGCCACCTCACTCGGTTTTACGATAGTGTCGTTGAGTTCTTTCAATGACATCATGTTCGCCATCAACTGTACTATTTATTACAATATCCACGACTGAAATATCAATCTTTATTCGATATCAAGAGGTTCGAATGGTTCAAATGGCTCTGAGCACTATGGGACTTAACTGCTGTGGTCATCAGGCCCCTAGAAATTAGAACTACTTAAACCTAACTAACCTAAGGACGTCACACACATCCATGCCCGAGGCAGGATTCGGACCTGCGACTTTAGCGGTCTCGCGGTTTCAGACTGTAGCGCCTAGAACAGCTCGGCCACCCTGGCCGGCGCATCAAGAGGTAAGCTGGAATCAATATATACACCAAGTTAGGTATTGTACCGACAAGAGCATCCGTGCCTCACAATAAACCCGTGTAATATCTAGACTGAGAACTAACTAAAATTATTCCAGTACTGAAAAAGAAGAAGCAGCTGCCATATTAATGAAATGAGTAAACTGAATGAGAACCTGTTTGGTTCATGCCTGCATTCGTCACATACACCATCCGCAGTAAGGATAAAATACACCCTAACGTAACGAGAGATTACGAGCTATTTTAGCATATGAGTAATATTTATTAATCCTCAGTCCAAATATTTCATGGGCAGACTATGAAACAAGAATGCTTCTTGTACAACTTTAGTGATTGCAGCGTACCACTTGAAAATGAGTTAAAGGTCGACGTTGTAGTGGTGGAAATTGTAATAAACAACAGAGTCGATGGCGAACATTACGTCATTTCAAAAAAGCAAGAATAGCGTTATCTCTCTAAAGTATAACGACTTTTTATCGTTCTTCTTTCACTGTGTAGTCTAAACGCAGAAACAAATTAATGAAATGTATTAAAGACCAGTGTTTGAGACACTGACAGTTTTTTCGTCAAAGACTATATTAGGATACAGCAAAGCAACTCATGTATAATATCTATAACGCAAATAGTATTTTGTCACATCTCGCTAGTGACGTATTTTTATGTTGAAAATGTTTGCCATCTCTGTTCTTCTGAAAAGGGTTACGGGCGCCGAACAACTACATGGAGACAATGGAAATACGTTAATAAGCACGCTGAACGTACCAATAAAATAATAGCATTTTGGTACAGAGAGAAACAGCTGTCTTTCTGGGGACCTCCACGGACTTCATATTTTCTCGTCATAGGGAGACATATCCACTGCTGCACGTTTGCTGATAATATCTTGTGTTACAGGAAGGAACAAAGTAAAGTTGAACGCATCGGTGACAGCAATGTAAGTTGGATACGCTAGTTCAGCTGGCAAAGAAATCTAGACTGGAAGGAATCGACCGTGGCGCTATCGATGAAACTGTTTTGCCACTGCCCTGAAATATTTAGTGAAAACGCAGAAAACTTAAATTATAATAGTCGGACATGAATTATTCAATGGTCCTCTCACATCCAAGTTGTCTGTTTTGACCGCGGCTGTATTCCGCAAACTGTCGTTTTACGTTACTTCATTTTTTCTTTCCTCTACCTAAATTTTTTCATTGGCCTCGGCGGAGCAGGTTAATAACAAGTTACTGCTTTTTAGGCATACAGAGTTTTGTTTATAAAAATGAGTATAATAGAATGGTCCTGGTCTGAAAATGATATTCATGGTGATATTTGTAGAGTTGGTGCCTTTCTGCCGATAAAAAAGACTTTGATGCTTTTTTAGGACTTAAACGGGTGTTTTTCTGGGCCTTGATGGTTGAGAGATACACTGGTGTGCAAAACTTAAGGACGTAATTATCTTTCGCATGATTTGTCACTTCTAAGTAGCACAGCTCGATGAAACTTGAAACATCTACGTCTACATCTACGTGATTACTCTGCTATTCACAATAAAGTGCCTGGCAGAGGGTTCAATGAACAACCTTCATGCTGTCCCTCTACCGTTCCACTCTCGAACGACACACGGGAAAAACGGGAACTTAATTTTTTCTGTGCGAGCCCTGATTTCTCTTATTTTATCGTGGTGATCATTTCTCTCTATGCAGGTGGGTTGTGGCCAACAATGTTTTCGCAATCAGAGGAGAAAACTGGTGATTGAAATTTCATGAGAAGATCCCGTCGCAACGAAAATCGCCTTTTTTTAATGATTGCCACTCCAATTCATATATCATGTCTGTGACACTATCTTCCCTATTTCGTGATAATACAAAACGAGCTGCCCTTCTTTGTACTTTTTCGATGCCAGCCGTCAGTTTCAACTCATGCGGATCCCACACCACACAGCAATACTTCAGAATATGGCGGAATATAAATAGAAAGAACTGCTACCGCACAGAAAAGAAGGAAAGTGGAAGAAATACGCAATGGTATGTACAGAAATGACACTTTTATTCAAAGACAATAATTATATTGAGGCCAAACGATTCACGATGGTCTCCCGTACATTACAAAAGGCGGTACTTGGTTCTTAATATGGTGTGTGATTACCAAGACGGGCAGTGCATGCTCTGCAACGAGCTCCCATGCTGGCCACAAGGCTGGTATGGAGTTGTTGTGGTGGGGCGTTCCAGTCCTCCAACAGAGCGGTTCAGAACTGCTGGATCGTTGACGTTCTGCAATACACCTCCCTATCGCATCCCGTACGTACTCGGCGGGTTTTAACTAGGAGTAAGGGGTAGGCCCGGCCATTCGCCGAACACTCTTTCTTTGCAATAGCTTCTCTACCATAAAAACGAGCATGTGGAAGGGGTACAATATCACAATAACGTTGACAGGAGAATGGACCGTGCTCAACGGTTGGGATGTCAGTGCGGCCATGCAGCATTATACACACATCAAAAGAAGTTTTGCATCACCTCGGTTCCGAGAGTTCCGGAACCTGTACAGAAAATTGGAATAGAAATCAACATAAACATCATTTCCGCCCTTTTCATTCCTTACT
Organism: Schistocerca gregaria; assembly: GCF_023897955.1. Lineage (NCBI taxonomy): Eukaryota > Metazoa > Arthropoda > Insecta > Orthoptera > Acrididae > Schistocerca > Schistocerca gregaria. Next base: position 729,453,915 of record NC_064931.1, read on the forward strand.
AAAACCACACACTGCATGTTGTAGCACCATACAACAATACCTTCAGAGGTGGTGGTCCATATTACTGTACACACCGGTACTTCTAATACCCAGTAGCATGTCCTCTTGCATTGATGCATGCCTGTATTCGTCGTGGCATACTATCCACAAGTTCATCAAGGCACTGTTGGTCCAGATTATCCCACTCCTCAACGGCGATTCGGCGTAGATCCCTCAGAGTGGCTGGTGGGTCACGTCGTCCATAAACAGCCCTTTTCACTCTATCTCATGCATGTGCAAAATGGCTCTGAGCACTATGGACTTAACTTCTGAGGTCATCAGTCCCCTAGAACTTAGACCTACGTAAACATAACTAACCTAAGGACATCACACACATCCATGCCCGAGGCAGGATTAAAACCGGCGACCGTAGCGGTCCCGCGGTTCCAGACTGAAGCGCCACTCCGGCCGGCCACGCATGTTCGATAGGGATCACGTCTGGAGAACATGCTGGCCACTCTAGCCGAGCAATGTCGTTATCCTGAAGGAAGTCACTGACAAGATGTGTACGACGGCAGCACATAATGCCACCCCAAAACAGCAAGGAACCGCCACTTTGCTGCACTCGATGGACAATGTGTTTAAGGCGTTCAGCCTGACCGGGTTGCCTCGAAACACGTCTCCGACGATTGTCTGGTTGAAGGCATATGCGACACTCATCGGTGAAGAGAACGTGATGCCAATTCGGCATGCTGTTAAGCCTATCTGTAGTTTGCTGCATGGTGTCGTGGTAGATGGACCTCGCCATGGACGTCGGGAGTGAAGTTGCGTGTCATGCTGCCTATTACGCACAGTTTGAGTCATAACACGACGTCCTGTGGCGTAGTTCAACATGGTGGCGTTGCTGTCAGGGTTCCTCCGAGCCATAATCCGTAGGTAGCGGTCATCCACTGCAGTAGTAGCCCTTGGGCGACCTGAGCGAGACATGTCATCGACAGTTCCTGTCTCCCTGTATCCCCTCCATGTCCGAACAACATCGCTTTGGTTCACTTGGAGACGCCTGGACACTCCCTTGTTGAGGGCCCTTCCTGGCGCAAAGTAACAATGCAGACACGATTGAATCTACGGACAACACAAGACGTGTACCTCCTTCCTGGTGGAGCGACTGGAACTGATTGGCTGTCGGACTACCTCCGTCTAATAGGCGCTGCTCATGCATGGTTGTTTACATCTTTGGGGGGGGGGGGGGGGGGGGTTTAGTGGCATGTCTGAACAGTCAAAGGGACTGTGTCTGTGATACAATATCCACAGTCAACATCTATCTTCAGTAGTTCTGGGAACCGTGGTGATGTAAAACTTTTTTTTATGTGTGCTTCCGCCACCATAACACATGGAGCACTAAAACTGTAACGTTCGACGATGTTCCTGGGTGCATTACGTGTTCCCATCTCTTGTCATATGAGGGTAAGCCAGGCATTGTCGAATATGGGTTTACAATACTATAGAGAAACCTGAAAGTTTATTGTCGTTGTAAAACTAGATGATTACCCAGGTGGATTAAACGAGGAGGGTCAATATGCCAGACGGCCTGGATGTGGTTTTTAGGCGGTTTCCCACATCCCACATGGTGAATAGCGGGCTGGTACCCAAGTCTCGTCTCAGTTACACGATTCGCAAACATATAATAAACTAGCGCTTACTTTCACATGAACAACAGTACACGCAGTCAGTTGAGAAACACGTATTCCGTCTCGGGGAGGGTAATGGGTTGGCGACATGAAGGGCATTCGGCCACCTCTCAAATTAACCATGCCAAATCCGTATACAACCATGACTTAGACAAAATTTCCAGTTGGTGTGAGGAATGAAAGCTAGCTCTAAATGTGGAAAAATGTAAGTTAATGCGGATGAGTAAGAAGAACAAACCTGATCGTTTACAGTATTACTAGTGTCCTGCTTGACAGTCCAGGCATTTAAATGTCAGGGCGTAACGTTGCAAAGCTATATGAAATGGAATGAGCATGTGAGGACTGGGGTAGGGAAAGCGAATGGTAGACTTCAGCTTATCTGGAGAATTTTAGGAAAGAGTGGTTCACTTGCAAGGGAGACCGCATATAGGACGCTAGTGCGACCTATTCTTGAGTACTGCTCGAGTATTTGTGATCCGTACCAGTTCGGATTCAAGGAAGATACCGAGCGAGGTGGCGCAGTGGTTAGCACACTGGACTCGCAATCGGGAGGACGACGGTTCAATCCCGTCTCCGGCCGTCCTGATTTAGGTTTTCCGTGATTTCCCTAAATCGCTTCAGGCAAATGTCGGGATGGTTCCTTTGAAAGGGCACGGCCGATTTCCTTCCCCATCCTTCCCTCACCCGAGCTGGCGCTCCGTCTCTAATGACCTCGTTGTCGATGGGACGTTAAACGCTAATGTCCTCCTCCTCCTCAAGGAAGATATCGAGGCAATTCAGAGACGGGCTGCTAGGTTTCTTAACTGTACGTTCGAACAACATTTAGGTGTTACGGAGATGCTTCGGGAACTCAAATGGAAATCCCTGGAGAGACGGCGACGTTATTTTCCAGAAACACTATTGACCAAAATTTAGAGAACCGGCATTTGACGCTGACTGCCGAACGATCATACTGTTTCCAACATACATTACGCGTAAGGACCACGAAGGTAAGATCCGAGAAGTTAGGTCTTATACGGAGGTATACAGACAGTCGTCTTCCCTTCGCTCTATTTGCAAGTGGAATAGGAAAGGCAAAGACTAGTAGTATTACGGGGTACCCTCCGCCTCGCACCGTACGGTGGCTTACGGAGTATATGTGTAGGTGTAGACCCAAAGCCGATACCCGATGCGGGACAAAACGAACGCGGAAATCAGCCTATTCGTATGTGCACACTTAGGTGGGAACTATATTCAGTTTTGGCTCCACTGTAATACCAGGTCTAACCGGATGTTGGAATTTGAAAAGTCACGAATTACCTCATTGATCTAGTTTATTAGTACAGTATGGCTGCCATTAAACCAGGTTTGAAAATCTCATACGTACAGTATAAAACAATTAAAAGCATTCTTGAGACACACGTTTGGTGAGGAATTTGACATAGAAAATTCTAGTGGCGGTTTTTCACATTAGGAAATTCCTCTATCTCTGTCTTTTAGTTGTAAGAGTTTACATTATTTGCATAACAGCTAATTTAATCTTTCCTAGGCATACTGATCTCCAGTTTTCAGCATCACTTTTCGGCTCATTAAGAGATCTATTTCTTCGTTCTTTGTTAAAATTACGTGATTAAAGTTAGTTGAATATTATGACGTAAAGTTACTTATATATACTGAGCTATAACCGATGAGAAAACAGCATAACACACGGTAGTTACAATGTTCCGCACCTTCGAACCTCCATTTCGTCCCGATTTGATGTTGAATCATCTAACCTATCTAGTTGGTTAAATTTAACGGGGGTTGTCTACTGTGTTTGGAGTTGCAAAATCGATACAGCATGTATTCCACAGGGAAAAGCAAGTGCTTAGCCACCCGTTTCCCATTAGCAGCACCGTCCGTATCACAGACTGATGAAAATGTTGATATTGGTTTATTAAATGTGGGACGTATTCTTGTAGGGGCTCTGCAGTTGTGTATTAGCCGCCGCATGCCACAAGTGCTTCCATCTACCGCCCGCCGGCTGAACTCTTTTCTCGGAGCTCCTTTCCTCGATTTACACAATACACTCATCACTCGCATTGTGGTTTCGTCTATTGAAAATCTACATTCGCTATGGAAGTATATGACTCTGAAAATCTAGTAAGTCTTGTAACTACTTATTCAGCAGATACATTTTTGGAACATATACTTGAATAGTAAACACGAAGAAGGAGTAAAAGATGTGACAGTCGTAGTGTAGTCCGACTAGCCGTGATACGTCCTCGTGTTCGCTTTCTTACGAATCAACAAATTATCTGAACACGGTGAGGCCAAACAATAATAGAAGGTACATACACGAGAAGATCTGCTACGGATCTTGCAAATAACGGAAGCATTGTTAGGAGTCCGATGACGAAAGTGGTATGCAGTCTACAATATCAGTATACATTACAATACATTGACCATCTATTCCGAATGGCAGTTCGTTATCAAGTTTCTGCTAGTAGTGGCTTCATTACTATTTGAAACATTATAAGGGCGTTTGCCATCTGGCACCGTTCGTCAATAAACCGTAATATCTAAATGAGGCTGTACACTATACTTCATATTAAGACCACTTTCTGTTCCAAATATTGGTTATGGTATCAAACGCAAACCATGTGGCTGAAGAGCCACCTGCACTTTCGCTCTTCCTACGCAACTTTAGCCTCGTAATTAGCATAGGTTCGAAGACTTGGTAATTTTTTGTAATTACATCAAGCGTGATTCCACGCTAATCGGCAACAACTTACAAACAGTTTTTTTTTCTTCATCTACATCTACATGACTACCCTGCAATTCACATTTAAGTGCTTGGCAGAGGGTTCATCGAACCACAATCATACTATCTCTCTACTATTCCACTCCCGAACAGCGAGCGGGAAAAACGAACACCTAAACCTTTCTGTTCGAGCTCTGATTTCTCTTATTTTATTTTGATGATCATTCCTACCTATGCAGGTTGGGCTCGACAAAATATTTTCGCATTCGGAAGAGAAAGTTGGTGACTGAAATTTCGTAAAAAGCTTTCGCCGCGACGAAAAACGTCTATGCTGTAATGACTTCCATCCCAACTCGTGTATCATATCTGCCACACTCTCTCCTCTATAACGCGATAATACAAAACGAGCTGCCCTTCTTTGCACCCTCTCGATGTCCTCCGTCAATCCCACCTGGTAAGGATCCCACACCGCGCATCAATATTCTAACAGAGGACGAACGAGTGTAGTGTAAGCTGTCTCTTTAGTGGACTTGTTGCATCTTCTAAGTGTCCTGCCAATGAAACGCAACCTTTGGCTCGCCTTCCCGACAATATTATCTATGTGGTCCTTCCAACTGAAGTTGTTCGTAATTTTAACACCCAGGTACTTAGTTGAATTGACAGCCTTGAGAATTGTACTATTTATCGAGTAATCGAATTCCAACGGATTTCTTTTGGAACTCATGTGGATCATCTCACACTTTTCGTTATTTAGCGTCAACTGCCACCTGACACACCATACAGCAATCTTTTCTAAATCGCTTTGCAGCTGATACTGGTCTTCGGATGACCTTACTAGACGGTAAATTACAGCATCATCTGCGAACAACCTAAGAGAACTGCTCAGATTGTCACCCAGGTCATTTATATAGATCAGGAACAGTAGAGGTCCCAGGACGCTTCCCTGGGGAACACCTGATATCACTTCAGTTTTATTCGATGATTTGCCGTCTATTACTACGAACTGCGACCTTCCTGACAGGAAATCACGAATCCAGTCGCACAACTGAGACGATACCCCATAGCTCCGCAGCTTGATTAGAAGTCGCTTGTGAGGAACGGTGTCAAAATCTTTCCGGAAATCTAGAAATACGGAATCAACTTGAGATCCCCTGTCGATAGCGGCCATTACTTCGTGCGAATAAAGAGCTAGCTGCGTTGCACAAGAGCGATGTTTTCTGAAGCCATGCTGATTACGTGTCAATAGATCGTTCTCTTCGAGGTGATTCATAATGTTTGAATACAGTATATGCTCCAAAACCCTACTGCAAACCGACGTCAATGATATAGGTCTGTAGTTAAATGGATTACTCCTACTACCCTTCTTGAACACTGGTGCGACCTGCGCAATTTTCCAATCTGTAGGTATAGATCTATCGGTGAGCGAGCGGTTGTATATGAGTGCTAAGTAGGGAGCTATAGTATCGGCGTAATCTGAAAGGAACCTAATCGGTATACAATCTGGACCTGAAGACTTGCCCGTATCAAGCGATTTGAGTTGCTTCGCAACCCCTAAGGTATCTACTTCTAAGAAACTCATGCTAGCAGATGTTCGTGTTTCAAATTCTGGAATATTCCATTCGTCTTCCCTGGTGAAGGAATTTCGGAAAACTGCGTTCAATAACTCCGCTTTAGCGGCACAGTCGTCGATAACAGTACCATCGGCACTGCGCAGCGAAGGTATTGACTGCGTCTTGCCGCTTGTGTACTTTACATACGACCAGAATTTCTTCGGATTTTCTACCAAATTTCGAGACAATGTTTCGTTGTGGAACCTATTAAAGGCATCTCGCATCGAAGTACGTGCCAAATTTCGCGCGTCTGTAAATTTTAGCCCATCTTCAGGATTTCGCGTTCTTCTGAACTTCGCATGCTTTTTCCGTTGCCTCTGCAACAGCGTTCGGACCTTTTTTGTGTACCACGGGGGATCCGTTCCATCTCTTACCAATTTATGAGGTATGAATATCTCAATTGCTGTTGCTACTATATCTTTGAATTTGAGCCACATCTCGTCTACATTCGCATAGTCAGTTCGGAAGGAATGGAAATTGTCTTTTAGGAAGGCTTCTAGTGGCACTTTATCCGCTTTTTTAAATAAAATTATTTTGCGTTTGTTTCTGATGGATTTGGAAGAAATGGTATTGAGCCTAGCTACAATGACCTTGTGATCACTAATCCCTGTATCAGTCATGATGCTCTCTATCAGCTCTGGATTGTTTGTGGCCAAGAGGTCAAGTGTGTTTTCGCAACCATTTACAATTCGCGTGGGTTCGTGGACTAACTGCTCTAAATAATTTTCGGAGAATGCATTTAGGACAATCTCGGAAGACGTTTTCTGCCTACCACCGGTTTTGAACAAGTATTTTTGCCAACATACCGAGGGTAGGTTGAAGTCCCCACCAACTATAACCGTATGAGTGGGGTATTTATTTGTTACGAGACTCAAACTTTCTCTGAACTGTTCCGCAACTGTATCATCGGAGTCTGGGGGTCGGTAGAAGGAGCCAATTATTAACTTAATTCGGCTGTTAAGTATAACCTCCACCCACACCAATTCGCACGGAGTATCTACTTCGACTTCACTACAAGATAAACCACTACTGACAGACACCAACACTCCACCACCAATTCTGCCTAATCTATCTTTCCTGAACACCGTCTGAGACTTCGTAAAAATTTCTGCAGAACTTATCTCAGGCTTTAGCCAGCTTTCTGTACCTATAACGATATCAGCTTCTGTGCTTTCTATTAGCGCTTGAAGCTCAGGGACTTTACCAGCGCAACTACAACAGTTTACAACTATAATTCCGACTGTTCCTTGATCCAAGCACGTCCTGTAATTGCCAAGCACCCTTTGACATTGCAGCCCATCCCGCACTTTCCCGAGGCCTTCTAACCTAAAAAAAAATTCAAATTTCGACATTTGTATTCATTTCTTTTGACGTCCCATAACTCTGGTCGAAGATGAACCACATTTATAAATTTCATAGCTCTCTTGTTTGTCGACTTCGCCATTGCTGCACACAACAGACAATTACAAACCACGTCGATAGAGAAATTCCGTCAGCTGCAGTCGGGCTTTGAAATAAATACAATAAAAACATGTGAAAATTTGTGTTGGCCAGTCTTTCGAATACGAATTTCCGGCTTATCTCGAGTGGTAGCCTTAAACACTTTTTAAATTTTTTTATTACAGATAAAGAGGAGAAAAATTAATGTTACGTAACGCAATTTATTCCTTGTGGTAAGAAAACAAAAACAACACATCGCACAATAATAAGTAGTACATCACTGGCCATTAAAATTGCTACACCAAGAAGAAGTGCAGATGACAAACGGATATTCATTGGACAAATACACTCCTGGAAATTAAAATAAGAACACCGTGAATCCATTGTCCCAGGAAGAGGAAACTTTATTGACACATTCCTGGGGTCAGATACATCACATGATCACACTGACACAACCACAGGCATATAGACACAGGCAACAGAGCATGCAGAATGTCGGCACTAATACAGTGTATATCCACCTTTCGCAGCAATGCAGGCTGCTATTCTCCCATGGAGACGATCGTAGAGATGCTGGATGTAGTCCTGTGGAACGGCTTGCCATGCCATTTCAACCTGGCGCCTCAGTTGGACCAGCGTTCGTGCTGGACATGCAGACCGCGTGAGACGACGCTTCATCCAGTCCCAAACATGCTCAATGGGGGACAGATCCGGAGATGTTGCTGGCCAGGGTAGTTGACTTACACCTTCTAGAGCACGTTGGGTGGCACGGGATACATGCGGACGTGCATTGTCCTGTTGGAACAGCAAGTTCCCTTGCCGGTCTAGGAATGGTAGAACGATGGGTTCGATGACGGTTTGGATGTATCGTCCACTATTCAGTGTCCCCTCGACGATCACCAGAGGTGTACGGCCAGTATAGGAGATCGCTCCCCACACCATGATGCCGGGCGTTGGCCATGTGTGCCTTGGTCGTATGCAGTCCTGATTGTGGCGCTCACCTGCACGGCGCCAAACACGCATACGACCATCATTGGCACCAAGGCAGAAGCGACTCTCATCGCTGAAGACGACACGTCCCCATTCGTCCCTCCATTCACGACTGTTGCGACACCACTGGAGGCGGGCTGCACGATGTTGAGGCGTGAGCAGAAGACGGCCTAACGGTGTGCGGGACCGTAGCCCAGCTTCATGGAGACGGTTGCGAATGGTCCTCGCCGATACCCCAGGAGCAACAGTGTCCCTAATTTGCTGGGAAGTGGCGGTGCGTTCCCCTACGGCACTGCGTAGGATCCTACGGTCTTGGCGTGCATCCGTGCGTCGCTGCGGTCGAGTATCAGGTCGACGGGCACGTGCACCTTCCGCCGACCACTGGCGACAACATAGATGTGCTGTGGAGACCTCACGCCCCACGTGTTGAGCAATTCGGCGGTACGTCCACCCGGCCTCCCGCAACCCACTATACGCCCTCGCTCAAAGTCCGTCAACTACACATACGGTTCACGTCCACGCTGTCGCGGCATGCTACTAGTGTTAAAGACTGCGATGGAGCTCCGTATGCCACGGCAAACTGGCTGACACTGACGGCGGCGGTGCACAAATGTTGCGCAAATTGCGCCATTCGACGGCCAACACCGCGGTTCCTGGTGTGTCCGCTGTGCCGTGCGTGTGATCATTGCTTGTACAGCCTTCTCGCAGTGTCCGGAGCAAGTATGGTGGGTCTGACACACCGGTGTCAATGTGTTCTTTTTTCCATTTCCAGGAGTGTATATTATACTAGAACTGACATGTGATAACATTTTCATGCAATTTGGGTGCATAGAGCCTGAGAAATCAGTACCCGGAACAATCACCTCTAGCCGTAATAAAGGCCTTGATACGCCTAGAAATTGAGTCTAACAGAGCTTGGATGGCGTGTTCAGGTACACCTGCCCATGCAGCGTCCACACGATACCACAGTTCATCAAGAGTAGTGACTGATGTATTGTGACGAGCCAGTTACTCGGCCACCATTGACCAGACGTCTGTAGCACGTCATCTTCGTGGTGTAGCACTTTTAATGGCCAGTAGTGTAGAAACCTCCCCGCGTAACAAACAGGCCACAAACCCGCTAGTGGTGATCAGTTGACCAATTGTCCTGCAGATGAAGTCCGGGTGGGCACATCGTCTCGAAGAATAATGCCATATGTCCCTCTCACTGTTCCTGCGCTGAGAATTAGATATTCAATTTGAAGTGACTTTCTCATGCCCAGCACACCCCATCTGTGGGGAGGGTGCAAGAACACACAGCCCAAAAATTTGGCATAGTACTACCATTAGCGGAAGTGGTGCTGAAGACGAGTAAGACGTTCCTGTAGAAAGGCACAAAAATGAAGAATTCTCTTGCCACTGTCGTGGAACATATAAGATATCGACAGTCCTTTGATCCATGTCACTGCATTCGTGTTAGTGCGAGGGAAAAACGTCTCATCCGGGAATAAAATGGGCTGTGGGTCCACTGCGTGTAGGGACGTGTGGGGCATATCAATTGCCACACTTCAACAGAGGATCCGCATTGCATGCGGTGCGCATCGGCGTCTGGCAGACTAGACTGTCGACAAAATGGAGAGTCACCGCCGTTGGATAAGCAGCTGCCAGCAGCAAGTCGTATACTCTTAGCTCACTTATTTAATACATAGTTTAATTCTTAATTTTTTTGCTCGTTTTTTGCACTTGCTTTGTTTAATTCATAAATTTCGGGCGTATTATAGTATTTGAGAGTGTAGCATCACGTTTTAGTACCTGAATAGAGTAAATTCGCGTAGTCTCCTTTCGCCGCCGAGCAGTGTGCCAGCAGTGCGCAAGTAGCAGCATTACTGCATCTATTAGGCAATCTTGTATTTTGTGTCGAATTGTTTGTGCTCTCTGTAGATTAGTTCAGACGTTCTTTGCACAACAGCTTTTAGCATTGATAGGGACTGCAACTGCTGTGTTCGGATGCAGGCTGAGTTGGCATCCCTTCGCTCCCAACTTCAGGCAGTGTTGGCTTCGGTCACACAGCTTGAGGCTGTTGCCAATGGGCATCACTGTGGGGGTCCGGATGGGGGTTTGTCTGGGACGGCCAACTCGTCCCACGCATCCCCCGATCGGACTACGACTGTGGCTCCCGGGATACTGCCCACATTGAGGCTGATTCCTCACCTATGGGAGAGTGGGAGGTCGTCTCGAGGTGTGGCAGGGGGCGAAAGACATTCCGGAGAACTGAACGGAAGGCCTCTCCAGTTTGTCTGACGAACCGGTTTCAGGCTCTGTCTCAGGCTGATACTGATCTTCGGCTGGACATGGCTGCTTGTCCTGTTCCAGAGGTTGCCCCTCAGTCTGCAAGATCCGGGCGGTCGCAGAGGGTGGGCTTACTGGTAGTTGGGAGCTCCAACGTCAGGCGCGTAATGGGGACCCTTAGGGATATGGCAGCAAGAGAGGGGAAGAAAACCAATATGCACTCCGTGTGCATACTGGGAGGAGTCATTCCAGATTTGGAAAGGGTCCTTCCAAATGCCATGAAGGGTACAGGGTGCACCCATCTGCAGGTGGTCGCTCATGTCAGCACCAATGATGTGTGTCGCTATGGATAAGAGGAAATACTCTCTGGCTTCCGGCGGCTATCTGATTTGGTGAAGACTGCCAGTCTCGCTAGCGGGATGAAAGCAGAGCTCACCATCTGCAGCACCGTCGACAGGACTGACTGCGGACCATTGGTACAGAGCCGAGTGGAGGGTCTGAATCAGAGGCTGAGACGGTTCTGCGACCGTGTGGGCTGCAGATTCCTCGACTTGCGCCATAGGGTGGTGGGGTTCCGGGTTCCGCTGGATAGGTCAGGAGTCCACTACACTTAGAAGACAGCTACACTGGTAACAGGCGTTGTGTGGCGTGGACTGTGTGGTTTTTAGGTTAGATGGCCTTGGGAAAGTACAGAAAGGGCAACAGCCTCAAAGGGTGTGGGGCAAAGTCAGGAGATGCGGGGACCAAGCAGCAATCGCTATTGTAATTGTAAAGTGTCGAAGCTGCATTGGTAAAGTACTGGAACTTTAAGCGCTGATAGCAAGCACCGAAGCTGAAATCGTTATAGGTACAGAAATCTGGCTGAAGCCAGAGATAAATTCTGCGGAAAAATGGCACAGACCGTGTTTAGAAAGGATAGATTGCATGCAACCGGTGGTGGCGTGTTTGTTGCTGTTAGTAGTAGTTTATCCTGTAGTGAAGTAGAAGTGGATAGTTCCTGTGAATTATTATAGGTGGAGGTTACACTCAACAACTGAGCTAGGTTAATAGTTGGCTCCTTTTACCGACCTCCCGACTCAGCATCATTAGTGGCAGAACAACTGAGAGAAAATTTGGAATACATTTCACATAAATTTTCTAATCATGTTATAGTCTTACGTGGAGATTTCAATTTAACAGATATAGACTGGGACACTCAAATGTTTAGGACGGGTGGTAGGGACAGAGCATCGAGTGACATTATACTGAGTGCACTATCCGAAAATTACCTCGAGCAATTAAACAGAGAACCGACTCGTAGAGATAACATCTTGGACCTACTGATAACAAACAAACCCGAACTTTTCGACTCTGTATGTGCAGAACAGGGAATCAGTGATCATAAGGCCGTTGCAGCATCCCTAACTATGGAAGTTAATAGGAACATAAAAAGCGGGAGGAAGGTTTATCTGTTTAGCAAGAGTAATAGAAGGCAGATTTCAGACTACCTAAGAGATCAAAACGAAAATTTCTGTTCCGACACTGACAATGTTGAGTGTTTATGGAAAAGGTTTAAGGCAATTGTAAAATGCGTTTTAGACAGGTACGTACCGAGTAAAACTGTGAGGAACGGGAAAAACCCACCGTAGTTCAACAACAAAGTTAGGAAACTACTGAGAAAGCAAAGAGAGCTTCACTCCAAGTTTAAACGCAGCTAAAACCTCTCAGACAAACAGAAGCTAAACGATGTCAAAGTTAGCGTAAGGAGGGTTATGCGTGAAGCGTTCAGTGAATTTGAAAGTAAAATTTTGTGTACCGACTTGACAGAAAATCCTAGGAAGTTCTGGTCTTACGTTAAATCAGTAAGTGGTTCGAAAAAGCATATCCAGACGGATATGGCATTGAAACAGAGGATGACACGCGTAAAGCTGAAATACTAAACACCTTTTTGCAAAGCTGTTTCACAGAGGAAGACCGCACTGCAGTTCCTTCTCTAAATCCTCGTACAAACGAAAAACTGGCTGACATCGACATAAGTGTCCTAGGAATAGAAAAGCAACTGGAATCACTCAACAGTGGAAAGTCCACTGGATCTGATGGGGTACCAATTCTATTCTACACAGAGTACGCGAAAGAACTTGCCCCCCTTCTAACAGCCGTGTACCGCAAGTCTCTAGAGGAACGGAAGGTTCCAAAAGATTGGAAAAGAGCACAGGTAGTCCCACTCTTCAAGAAGGGTCGTCGAGCAGATGCACAAATAGACCTATATCTCTGACGTCGATCTGTTGTAGAGTTTTAGAACATGTTTTTTGCTCGCGTATCATGTCGTTTTTGGAAACCCAGAATCTACTCTGTAGGAATCAACATGGATTCCGGAAACAGCGATCGTGTGAGACCCAACTCGCTTTATTTGTTCATGAGACCCAGAAAATATTAGATACAGGCTCCCAGGTAGATGCTATTTTCCTTGAATTCCGGAAGCCGTTCGATACAGTTCCGCACTGTCGCCTCATAAACAAAGTAAGAGCTTACGGAATATCAGACCAGCTGTGTGGCTGGATTGAAGAGTTTTTAGCAAACAGAACACAGCATGTTGTTATCAATGGAGAGACGTCTACAGACGTTAAGGTAAGCTCTGGCGTGCCACAGGGGAGTGTTATGGGACCATTGCTTTTCACAATATACACTCCTGGAAATTGAAATAAGAACACCGTGAATTCATTGTCCCAGGAAGGGGAAACTTTATTGACACATTCCTGGGGTCAGATACATCACATGATCACACTGACAGAACCACAGGCACATAGACACAGGCAACAGAGCATGCACAATGTCGGCACTACTACAGTGTATATCCACCTTTCGCAGCAATGCAGGCTGCTATTCTCCCATGGAGACGATCGTAGAGATGCTGGATGTAGTCCTGTGGAACGGCTTGCCATGCCATTTCCACCTGGCACCTCAGTTGGACCAGCGTTCGTGCTGGAAGTGCAGATCGCGTGAGACGACGCTTCATCCAGTTCCAAACATGCTCAATGGGGGACAGATCCGGAGACCTTGCTGGCCAGGGTATTTGACTTACACCTTCTAGAGCACGTTGGGTGGCACGGGATACATGCGGACGTGCATTGTCCTGTTGGAACAGCAAGTTGCCTTGCCGGTCTAGGAATGGTAGAACGATGGGTTCGATGACGGTTTGGATGTACCGTGCACTATTCAGTGTCCCCTCGACGATCACCAGAGGTGTACGGCCAGTGTAGGAGATCGCTCCCCACACCATGATGCCGGGTGTTGGCCCTGTGTGCCTTGGTCGTATGCAGTCCTGATTGTGGCGCTCACCTGCACGGCGCCAAACACGCATACGACCATCATTGGCACCAAGGCAGAAGCGACTCTCATCGCTGAAGACGACACGTCTCCATTCGTCCCTCCATTCACGCCTGTCGCGACACCACTGGAGGCGGGCTGCATGATGTTGGGGCGTGAGCGGAAGACTGCCTAACGGTGTGCGGGACCGTAGCCCAGCTTCATGGAGACGGTTGCGAATGGTCCTCGCCGATACCCCAGGAGCAACAGTGTCCCTAATTTGCTGGGTAGTGGTGGTGCGGTCCCCTACGGCACTGCGTAGGATCCTATGGTCTTGGCGTGCATCCGTGCGTCGCTGCGGTCCGGTCCCAGGTCGACGGGCACGTGCACCTTCCGCCGACCACTGGCGACAACATCGATGTACTGTGGAGACCTCACGCCCCACGTGTTGAGCAATTCGGCGGTACGTCCACCCGGCCTCCCGCATGCCCACTATACGCCCTCGCTCAAAGTCCGTCAACTGCACATACGGTTCACGTCCACGCTGTCGCGGCATGCTAGCAGTGTTAAAGACTGCGATGGAGCTCCGTATGCCACGGCAAACTGGCTGACACTGACGGCGGCGGTGCACAAATGGTGCGCAGCTAGCGCCATTCGACGGGCAACACCGCGGTTCCTGGTGTGTCCGCTGTGCCGTGCGTGTGATCATTGCTTGTACAGCCCTCTCGCAGTGTCCGGAGCAAGTATGGTGGGTCTGACACACCGGTGTCAATGTGTTCTTTTTTCCATTTCCAGGAGTGTATATGCTCTACATCCTCGGTGAAGATCGGGTTTCGGAATTTAGTGAGCAACCCATTCTGTTTAGCGCGCCGTCTATCTGCAAGTGTGTCCCACTTCAAACTTTCTATGAGATTTGTAACGCTCTCGCGATGGCTAAATGTACCAGTCACGATTCTTGCCGCTCTTCTTTTGGACCTTCTCAATCTCTTGAGTCAGACCCAACTGGTAAGGGTCCCATACAGGCGAACAATACTCCAAGACTGGACGAACTAACGTATTGTAAGCTATTTCCTTTGTTGAAGGACTCCATCGCTTCAGGATTCTACCAATAAAGCACAATCTAGAGTTCGTCTTACCCGTTACTTGTGTAATCTGATCATTCCATTTGAGAATTGTCACACCCAGATACTTGACGGATGTTATCGCTTCCAAAGACTGGGCATTTATTTTGTAGTCGTACATTAATGGGGATCCTCGCCTTGTTATATGCAGTAGGTTACACTTACTAATATTGAGACATAACTGCCAGTCATTGCGCGACGCATTTATTTTCTGCAAATTCTCACTGATTTGTTCACAACTTTCGTGTGATACTACTTTCCTGTAGACTACAGCATCATCGGCAAACAGATTAAGGCCGCTTTCAATACAGTCATCCAGATTGTTTATGTAAATCGTAAAAAGCAAAGGACCTATTACGCTACCCCGGGGCACACCTGAAGTTACGCTTGTTTCTGTTGAAGTCACCCCATTCAGGACGACATACTGCTCACTGTCTGTTAGAAAACTTTCTGTCCGACAGCATATGTCATCGGATAGACCGTAAGCGCGCACTTTTTGTAGCAAACTACAGTGCGGAACTTAGTCGAAGGCCTTTCGAAAGTCGGGAAATATGGCATGAACCTGGTGAAACGTCCCCTTCGAAAAATTATAAATGACAGTGCTTAAACTGACACACAAGAGTTTTAGCGCAACGCAATCTGACTTTCAAAAATCCCCACAAAAGAATGGCCCTGACGAACAATAACCTATACCTTTCATGAATCACTTACCTCACAAAAGTCTTCGTTACTCAAACTACTGGAATACAGCGTGCGCCAATACTGTCAGCTGAATAAAGGATTCTAACTACTGAAGGCACTAACTACTGATAGGCATAGTTAGCAAATGAAAGATTTTGATAGAGAACAAACAATTTATTTACCTTAATATTGTTCAAAAGTCTTTATATATATATATATATATATATATATATATATATATATATATATATATATATATATATATAAGTTCATGACATCCAGTCTTACAAATTTACTGTCTCTGATGGACACACGTCCAGATCATCCGCTCTCAAAACTCCGGCATCTCTCCCCCCACATCCACTCCTGCTGGCGGCTCACCTCCAACTGCGCAACGCTAAGCGCTGTTAACAACCAATTTCCCAACACTACAATAGCAAATTCCAACAATGCAAACCAGCTACAGACTTCACACAGCACAGTGAGTGATTTTCATATAGAGCGCTACGTGGCGTTACCAATATAAAAACCTAAACAGCCTACTTACACTGGGAGCCGGTATCTAGAGCCTGTTGTATATCATGCACAAAGAGGGCCAGCTGTGTCTCGCATGACCGCTGTTTCCTAACCCGTGCTGGTTTCCGCATATGAGCTTCTCAGAGTCTAGAAAGGTCATCACGTCTGAACGAAAAATATGTTCCATGATTCTACAATATATCCATGTCATTAAAATTGGCTGGCAATTATGTGCATCCGATCTTCGACCCACTTTATAGATTGCTATGACCTGGGCCTTCTTCCAGTCCCGTGAAACTTTCCGCTGTTCCAGTGATCTCTGATAGATGATGGATAAGAATGTTGCAATATTTGTAGCATAGTCAACATAAAAACTTAGGGGGTACTGTCTGGACCAGATGTCTTCCTAGCGTCTAATGATATATGAGCAATGAGGATATATGCGGAATATATCGGGAGGAAGGAGCCAGCTATTCGATCAGTGTTCCCATTAAGCTGTGCTGGCACCGGGTCCACAACTTTATCATCGTACTAACACAGAGGGCCGCTGCTCGTACGTGGACGTTGGCGAGTTTTAGTCCGCCATCGCTGATATGTAGGTTAAGTGTATCGTATCGAAGTCCTAGTATCAGACCCCCACTCACGAAGTAGCCAAAGACCGCCATCAACCATTATGCCATCACCTTCGGCGTCGGTAAAATGGCAGCCAAGTGGGGTATTCTGGACACAAGGTGAATATAAATACACTACTGGCCATTAAAATTGCTACACCAAGAATAAATGCAAATGATAAACGGGTATTCATTGGAGAAATATATTATACTAGAACTGACATGTGATTACATTTTCACGCAATTTGGGTGCATAGATCCTAAGATATCAGTACCCAGAACAACCACCTCTGGCCGTAATAACGGCCTTGATTTGCCTGGGCATTGAGTCAAACAGAGCTTGGATGGCGTGTACAGGTACAGTTGCTCATGCAGCTTCAACACGACTCCACAGTTCATCGAGAGTAGTGACTGGCGTATTGTGACGACCCAGTTGCTCGGCCACCATTGACCAGAGGTTTTCAGTTGGTGAGAGATCTGGAGAATGTGCTGGCCAGGGCAGCAGTCGAGCATTTTCTGTATCCAGAAAGGCCCGTACAGGACCTGCAACATGCGGTCGTGCTGAAATGTAGGGTTTCGCCGGCCGGGGTGGCCGTGCGATTCTAGACGCTACAGTCTGGAACCGAGCGACTGCTACGGTCGCAGGTTCGAATCCTGCCTCGGGCATGGATGTGTGTGATGTCCTTAGGTTTATTTAGTTCTAAGTTCTAGGCGACTGATGACCTCAGAAGCTAAGTCGCATGGTGTTCAGAGCCAATGTAGGTATCCGCAGGGATCGAATGAAGGGTAGAGCCACGGGTCGTAACACATCTGAAATGTAACGTCCACTGTTCAAAGTGCCGTCAATGTGAACTAGAGGTGACCGAGTCATGTAACCAATGGCACCCCATACCATCACGCCGGGTGATACGCCAGTAAGGCGATGACGAATACACGCTCCCAATTTGTGTTCACCGCGATGTCGCCAAACACGGGTGTGACCATCATGATGCTGTAAACAGAACCTGGATTCATCCGAAATAATGACGTTTCACCATTCGTGCACCCAGGTTCGTCGTTGAGTACACCATAGCAGGCGCTCCTGTCTGTGATTCAGCGTCAAGGGTAACCGCAGCCACGATCTCTGAGCTGATAGTCCATGCTGCTGCAAACGTCGTCGAACAGTTCGTGCAGACGTTTCTTGTCTTGCAAACGTCCCCATCTGTTGACTCAGGGATCGAGACGTGGCTGCACGATGCGTTACAGCCGTGCGGATAAGATGCCTGTCATCTCGACTGCTAGTGATACGATGCCTTTGGGATACAGCACGGCATTCCGTATGACCCCCCTGACCCCACCGATTCCATATTCTGCTAACAGTCACTGGATCTTGACCACCACGAGCAGCAATGTCGGGATACGATAAACCGCAATCGCGATAGGCTACAGTCCGGCCTTTATCAAAGTCGGAAACGTGATGGTACGCATTTCTCCTCCTGACAACATCACAACAACGTTTCACCAAGTAACGCCGGTCAACTGCTGTTTGTGTATGAGAAATCGGTTGGAAAGTTTCCTCATGTCAGCACGTTTTGGATGTCGCCACCGGCGACAACCTTGTGTGAATGCTCTGAAAAGCTGATCATTTGCATGTCACAGCATCTGCTTCCTGTCGGTTAAATTTCGCGTCTGTAGTACGTCATCTTCGCGGTGTAGCAATTTTAATGGCCAGTAGTGTATAAGCAACCCTTTGAATCATGTTGCATGTCCGGAGCAGATTCCCTCAGCCGCTCGTGCGTATTCCTGGAAGAACTCAGGTATAATTAATCATCACCGTCCGCCCGACATCGGTTGTGAAGACAGGTCGCACACATTTATGGTTATCCTTAATTTGAATGGGGCCACACTTCTTTCCGGGAGACCCCTGTCTATTACCATTGTTCGGAACTTCGTGAAATTCATAGGGCTGCCTGCAGCAGTCCCGTATCTAGCAATCCATTCCAACGTCCCCAACACTTCGTCACCCGATAGCGCCAAAAACACTAGGTCGTCCGCGTATGCTCGGAAGTTGAAGGTATGACCTCTCGAAGCAATTCCAGTAAGCCGACATCGCAGCCCATGTAACAGTGGCTCGAGGGCGATGACGTACAGAATGACAGCGGACATCCTTGCAGTACCGATCGGGAGACGGTAATTGAGCCGGTCGTGCGTCCATTGATAATCACTCGTGACGTATCACCTCGGAGTAGACGCATCACATTATAGATGCAGCCCAGGGGGAAGGCCATCCGTCGCAACACCGCCTCGAGTTAGTCGTGATTCACGCTATCAAAGGCGTGGTCGAAGTCCACAGACACCAAAGCTTCGCTAAAGAGACAAGCCTGTGATAGAGTGACGACGTCCCTATGATCTCCGAGCGCTGTCTGTATATTATAGTTACAATCCAGGTTTGTTTGATACAAGGAAACAATTCGGAACAGGACACACGGAATTCGAGCGGCTAGAATGCGGGTAAGGAGTTTGAAGTACAATTAAACATAATGAGAGGGTGATAATGTTCAACTCCCCTGCCGCCCGATGGCTTGCGGATCGGGAGGTCTTCAAATAGTTCAAATGGTTCAAATGGCTCTGAGCACCTAGAACCACTCGACCACAGCGGCCGACCCTCGCCTTTCCGTAGAGTGAAAATCTCCTCTGTAAGAATGAAAATATATTCCACAAACAACGAGCTTATGAAACCCAGCTGCTTCAGTTCGTCCACGAGGCCCAGAGGCAGTATATGACAGAATCCAACTTAATGCCGTGTTCCTTGACTCCCAGAAGGAATTCGACAATGCTCTATACTTTTACCTACTTTCTCCTAATAAACATAATACGAGCGTAAGGAAATCATATTGGCTTTGTGATTGGATTGAAGAACTCCTAGCAAACAGAACACAGCACGTCATACTTAGTGGAGAGAAATCTTCAGAAGTTAAAATAATTCGAGCTACCCCAAGGGAGAGTTATATGACAATTACAATTCACTATATACAGAATGTTTAAAAATTACACCGGCAAACTTGGAGGGGGTGAGAAGGCGTCTTGGGGAACAAAACGAGGATAGGAATCCGTTTCCGGAAACGTTGCCCAACGACGCTACAGAGCGACTAAGTTACAGGCGCCGGTGCCGGCGCCCGCCGCTAGGCAGCATACATGATGATGTACATAATTTCCTGGACCAACGGAATAAATGTTGATGTACTTTCCTTGGGTCCTGTTATCTGATGCCTGCCACAGTGTCTACACGTATGATTCCTGACCATATCCTTCCATTCATGGTTCTTGTCCCTTAAATTTAATAAAGGTGTCGACGTCTCGGACGGCAGCAGGCGTGATGATGTACGAGAACACATCGCGGGTAGGTAAAGACTTGTGCTTTTTGATGTTCAGTGATTGCGACTGACTGCCGCAATCACCAGTGGAACGGATGCAGATAGATGCTGCATAGGCATGCCTTGTCTGTTGACGTGGTGGCTGACGGTGTCGCAGACGGTCTTCTGTCTGTAGTGTATTATATTTCGGAACTCTCTACACAATCTCTAATATTTTGTGGTGTAGTATACAGAACGTAACAGACAGAATGACGGCGTCTAAATTACGGAGGCCAACGTTGGCCTATCGCTGTATCCTCCTCTGGAGTGTGCAGTAATCGGCCGCATTCC
This sequence comes from Schistocerca gregaria, assembly GCF_023897955.1. NCBI lineage: Eukaryota > Metazoa > Arthropoda > Insecta > Orthoptera > Acrididae > Schistocerca > Schistocerca gregaria. Next base: position 729,474,509 of record NC_064931.1, read on the forward strand.
ATATATAACAGCAGTCATTCTGAGACGTCGGCGCCTTTATTGAATTTAAAGGACAAGAACCATGAATGCAAGGAAACGGGGAGGAACTATAGATGTAGACATTGTGGCAGGCATCAGACAAATAGGATCCAAGGAAAGTACATTACCATTTATTCCGTTGATACAGGAAATTAAATACATTGTACAAAATAAACAACACGCCAAACAAAAGTTAAACACCAAGTGTTCCACTACGACAGAGACTGTTTTCTTCACCTGTTGAAATTAGTTTATTGGATAGCTAGTATTCCACGCAAGTCACATTTAAGTTCCTGGCAGAGGGTTCATCGAACCACCTTCACAATTCCCTATTACTCCAATCTCGTATAAGGCGCGGAAAGAAAATGTTCAAATGTGTGTGAAATCTTATGGGACTTAACTGCTAAGGTCATCAGTCCCTATGCTTACACGCAACTTAACCTAAATTATCCGAAGGACAAACACATACACTCATGCCCGAGAGAGGACTCGAACTTCCACGCGGAAAGAATGAACACCTATATCTTTCCGTAAGAGCTCTGATTTCCCTTATTTTATCTTGGTGATCGTTCCTCCCTATGTAGGTAGGTTTCAACAAAATATTTTCGCATTCGGAGGAGAAAGTTGGTGATTGGAATTTCATGACAGGATTCCGTCGTAACGAAAAACGCCTGTCTTTTAATGATGTCCAGCCGAAATCCTGTACCGTTTCTGTACACTCTTTCCCAAATTTCGCGATAATACAAAACGTGCTACCATTCTTTGAACTTTTTCGATGTACTCCGTCTGTCCTATCTGGTAAGGATCCCACAACGCGCAGCAGTATTCTAAAAGAGGATGGACAAGCGTAGTGTAGGCAGTCACCTTAGTAGATCTGTTACATTTTCTAAGTATCCTGAAAATAAAATGCAGTCTTTGGTTAGCCTTCCCCATAACATTTTCTATGTGTTCTTTCCAATTTAAGTTTTTCGTAATTGTAATACCTTGGCATTTAGTTAAATTTGTGGCTTTTAGATTAGACTGATTTATCGCGTAACCGAAGTTTAACGAGTTCCTTTTAGCACTCATGTGGGTGACTTCACACTTTTCGTTATTTAGCGTCAACTGCCACTTTTCGCACCATTCAGATACTTTTTCTAAATCGTTTTGCAGTTTGTTTTGGTCTTCTGATGAGTTTATTAGTCGATAAAGGACAGCGTCATCAGCAAACCACCGAAGACGGCTACACAGATTGTCTCCAAAATCGTTAATACAGATAAGGAACAGCAAAGGGCCTATAACAATACCTTGGGGAACGCCAGAAATCACTTCTGTTTTACTCTATGACTTTTAGTCAATTACTACGAACCGCCCGCATCTCGTGGTCGTGCGGTAGCGTTCTCGCTTCCTGCGCCCGGGTTCCCGGGTTCGATTCCCGGCGGGGTCAGGGATTTTCTCTGCCTCGTGGTGGCTGGGTGTTGTGTGATGTCCTTAGGTTAGTTAGGTTTAAGTAGTTCCAAGTTCTAGGGGGCTGATGACCATAGATGTTAAGTCCCACAGTGCTCAGAACCATTTTACTACGAACTGTGACTTCTCTGAAAGGAAATCACAAATCCAGTCACATAACAGACGATATTCCATAAGCACACAATTTCACTACTAGCCACTTGTATGGTATAGTGTCAAAAGCCTTCCGGAAATCAAGAAATACGGAATCGACCTGAAATCCCTTGTCAATAGCACACAACACTTCATGCAAATAAAGAGTTAGTTGTGTTTCACAGGAACGATATTTTCTAAACCCATGTTGACTGTGTGTCAATAGACCGTTTTATTCGAGGTAATTCATAACCTTCTAACACAATATATGTTCTAAAATCCTGCTACATATCGACGTTAACGATAAGGGCATGTAATTAGTGGATTACTCCTACTACCTTCCTTGAATATTGGTGTGACCTGTGCAACTTTCCAGTCTTTGGGTACGGATCTTTCGTCCAGCGAACGGTTGTATATGATTGTTAAGTATGGAGCTAATGCATCAGCATACTCCGAAAGGAACGTAATTGGTATACAGTCTGGACCAGAAGACTTGCTTTTATTAAGTGATTTAAGTTGCTTCGCTACTCCAAGGATATTTACTTCTACGTTACTCATGTTGGCAGCTGTTCTCGATTCGAATTCTGGAATATTTACTTCGTCTTCTTTTGTGAAGGCATTTCGGAAGGCTGTGTTTAATAACTCTGTTTTGGCAGCACTGTCTTCGATAGTATCTCCATTGCTATTGTGCAGAGAAGGCATTGATTGTTTCTTGCCACTAACACACTTCACATACGACCAGAATCTCTTTGGATTTTCTGCCAGGTTTCGAGACAAAGTTTCGTTGTGGAAACTGTTATAGGCATCTCGCATTGAAGTGCGCCCTAAATTTCAAATTTCTGTAAAAGATCTCCAATCTCGGGGATTTTTCGTCTATTTAAATTTGGCATGTTTGTTTCATTGTTTCTGCAACAGTGTTCTAACCCGTTTTGTGTACCAAGGAGGATCAGCTCCATCGTTTGATAATTTATTTGGTATAAATCTCTCAATTGCTGCCGATGCTATTTCTTTGAATTTAAGCCACATCTGGTCTACACTTGTATTATTAATTTGGAATGAGTGGAGAGTGTCTCTCAGGAAGCCGTCAAGTGAATTTTTATCTGCTTTATTGAATAAGTATATTTTTCGCCTGTTTGGGGATTACAGTATTCAATCTCGCTACGGCAACCCTGTGTTCACTAATCCCTGAATCAGATTTGATGCTCGTTTTTAACTGAGGATTATTTGTTGCTAAGAGGTCAAGTGTTTATTCACAACCATTTACTATTCGCGTGGGCTCATGAACTAACTGCGCGAAATAATTTTCAGAGAATGCGTTTAGCACAATTTCGGATGATATTTTATGCGTACCTCCTGAATTCGCCAACATATCGAGGGTAAATTAAAGTCACCACCAACTACTATCGTATGAGTCGGGTACGCGTTTGAAATCAAACTCAAGTTTTCTCGAACCTTTCAGCAACTGTTTCATCTGAATTAGGAGGTCGGAAAAAGATCCTCGATTGAGCTGATATCCGGCTTTAGCCAGCTTTCAGTGCCTATTTGAGCATCAGTGCTTTCTATTAGCGCTTGGAGCTCTGGTACTTTCCCAACCGTCTGAGCCTCTGATTCAGACCCTCCACTCGGCTCTGTACCAGAGGTCCGCAATCGGTCCTGTCGACTATGCTGCCAATGGTCAGCTCTGCTTTCATCTTGCAAGCAAGACTGGCAGTCTTTACCACTTCTGTTAGCCGCTCGAAACCCGAAAGAATCTCTTCTGACGCAACATGAGCCACCACCTGCAGTTGGCTGCACCCTGTGCTCTTCATGGCATCCGGGAGGACCCTTTCCACATCTGAAATGACTCCACCTAGTATGCAGACGGAGTGCACATTGTATTTCTTACCCTCCTTGTCGGCCAAGTCCTTAAGGGACCCCATAACGCACCTAAAGTTGGAGCTCCAAACTACCAATAATCCCACCCTCTGCGAATGCCCGGATCTTGCAGGCTGAGTGGTTTCCTCTGAAACAGGACAGGCGACGGCATCTGGCTCAGCGACAGTGTCAGGCACGGACAGCACCTGGAACCTGTTTGTCAGACAAACCGGGGAGGCCTTACGTGCGGCCACCTGGGAAGTCTTTCGCCGCCTGCTTCGCCCCGGGGCGACCTCCCACTCCACAGGTGATGGGTCAGCCTCAGTGCTAGCAGTAACTGGGTTGACCACCAGTGAGGACCGATCGAAGGACTCTGACGTGCTCGACGTCCGTTGGATCCCCAGAGCCGGCCCACAGAAGTGGTGCCCATCCACTGCAGCCTCAAGCTGTGCAACCGAAGCCCTCACAGCCTGAAGCTGAGAGCGAAGTGTCACCAACTCAGCTCGCATCCGCATACAACAGTCGCAGACCCTGTCCATACTGAAGGCCGTGGAAAACTAAACTATGCAGATAATCGGACTATCGGCACGTGCTGCGCAACTCCACTGTAGAGCCTGACGAAAACTTATGAACTGTGTCTAGTAATACGCACATATTCAAAAACCTATCTAGCGAGGCACTCAGGTGAAACTAAATAATTTGCCCCTGATTAGGAACTTTTAATATGTCACAAAATCTGTTTACTTTCCAACGCAAACTAAAACGCGACAACTGTGGCTATTAGATATTAAATTTACACCCAGAAACACAAGAAACTGAATTATTAAAGCACACAGAAGATATAATAAAATTCGCTCCTGGTTAGGAACTCGTAAGTGACAAAAGCCCGTTACTTCCCTGTTGCTGCGTCTGTCTCGGTCGGCTACTGCTGGCTGACCACTTACGATTTAAATATAATTATGATAGTTGCTCAAAATGCCTGCCTCCATCGTTCGCAGCAAGACCGACATCTGCGTGCTATTGACTGGCGCACTCTCTCAGAGAAAGCGGGCGTGGAGCGAACAACCTCACACGCTGCATGTTGCCTCGTCACTAGTTCTTCCGCTGACTGCATCGGTGTTTCGTACACAAGATTCTTCTGACGGCCCCACAGGAAGCGGTCCAGGCGGTTGAGGTCAGGTGACAAAGGTGGCCAAGTTACAGCGGTCCCCAAACACCTGTCCTATCTGGGTTCTGACAGCTCGATGGAAGTGTGTGGGTACTACATCGTGCTGGAATCACAAACGTCAACGGACTGCAAGTGGCACCTCCTTCAATAATTCTGGCAGCACTTCCCAGGCGGACGCTGTACAGCCGTCGGCTGTGAGTCGAGTGGGATGCTCGTAGGGGCCAGACAGGAAATGGCGGATCCTGGCAACCCATACATTGATGGTGACCTGGTGACCTACTCTTGATGACGTGGGCATTTGTCTCCTCCCACACGTGTCAACTGTACGCGTTCAACTCACCCTCACTGGTGGAGGACGTCCCGTCTGTGACAAACGTATATGCAGCACAATACGCTGGCGTAAAACTCCAGGAACCACTGCCCGAACTCCCACGCAGAGCAAAACCATGGGCGAACAGCACCTATGCCTTTTGAAGATAGAATGGATGTCTTCCCTCCGTATGCAGCACCCGCCAAATTGCTGAGTGGGATCTATGCAGTGCATGTGTCACAGTGGGGGTGCTTGCGGATGGGTGTGCGTTAAACTCTCTAGTGCATCTGCGCAAGTAATGGCGTGCGCACGCAAACTCTGTTGTGTCGACTACCTGTGAAACCACCAGTTTCATCCAGACGCTGATGGATGGCGTGGAGTGGAGTGGTGTAGCGGACGCCTACTGGGATAACGTTGCTCATAAACGTGTAACGCTGCGAGGTCTCACCTCATGATACGCGAAATGCATGTCGCGCTGCTCAGGAGGAGGAGGAGGAGGAGATTAGTGTTTAACGCCCCGTCGACAACGAAGTCATTAGAGACGGAGCACAATCTTGGGTTAGGGAAGGATTGGGAAGGAAATCGGTCGTGCCCTTTGAAAGGAACCATCCAGGAATTTGCCTGAAACGATTTGGGGAAATCACGGAAAACCTAAATCAGGATGGCCGGAGACGGGGTGCTCCCGAAGTGCTCCCACTGCGCCACCCCGCTCGGTCGCGCTGCTCAGCCCAGGGGAATGTCTCCTTGACTCGGCGCACAAGCAAGCGATAAACTACGACTGAGTGCAGAGTTTCTACTGCATACTCGTATGTTGGTGGTTCCCCTCTGCCTCTACCGCTGTCAGAGGCCTCTACAGTGTTGATGTGACAGGCGTGGCTTCGTTGAGCGCCATCTAACGTCCAGACTGCTGTCAGGTGCACTGCGACACGTTCTGCCCGGCAACAGCCACCCATGCTGCCGAAGGCGAGGCCTACGGCACGCGCCAGTGCCGATAACACCGACCTTACTCAACCAGTATTTGAGAATGAGAGCACTTAGCGACTTGCAACAAACATAATTTCAAATGTTTCAGGAATTTTTTCTCGCTGACTACCCCTACAAAGTAATGAAAGGAAAAAAGTTTATCGCTTACTACTTTTCCACTGGCATGCAATAAAAGTACTGTTGTTGTTGTTGTGGTCTTCAGTCCTGAGTCTGGTTTGATGCACCTCTCCATGCTACTCTATCCTGTGCAAGCTTCTTCATCTCCCAGTACTTACTGCAACCTACATCCTTCTGAATCTGTTTAGTGTATTCATGTTTTGGTCTCCCTCTACGATTTTTACCCTCCACGCTGCCCTCCAATGCTGTGATCGCTTGATGCCTCAGAACATGTCCTACCAACTGGTCCCTTCTTCTTGTCAAGTTGTGCCAAAAACTTCTCTTCTCCCCATTTCTATTCAATACCTCCTCATTAGTTATGTGATCTACCCGTATAATCTTCAGCATTCTTCTGCAGCACCACAAAACTGACTGTATTAGTGACACATTTTGCAGATGGTATGCACATAGATACTGAGTGTAACTGCAAAATTATATCATTGTACGACACACAGTTCACGAGATATGCCCTCATAAACAATGAGACGTGTGAAAAACTGCCACATCAAGCATGACATTTAAATTTATTACTTATTCGCTACTTACTCTCTTCGTAATAAATTTCTCAGACAATATATACATATGCCACTAAATGTACCTACAAAATTATGTCACTGTATTACACGTAGTTCAGGACATATGTCGTCATAAACAATAAGCACAAGGCCAGACGCTGCGTCGTACGAGCGCGGACGCATAGCTATAAATACATACCTGAGCAACGTCGGGTTTCTCTGCTAGTAATAAATAAGTTTTTTCCTGTGCGGCAATCGCAGCAACTCTGCGAGTGCAGGGCGTGGACAATGGTGACATTCGTGGTTTAGGGCGGTCAGGGAGGCGTGCCCAGGCAGCCGAAGTGGTTAAGGCGACCGCTAGCATAAAGCGGGAAATGCGGATTCGAGTCCCAGCCCAGAAAAATTTTCATATGTCCCATAATACACTGAGCAGCTGAAGTGTAATCGTATTCGCAATTGCGAATACATTTCTATTACATTAGGAGCTGCTGTACCCGAAATAGCATAGAAACAGCTATGTAAATGTAGATATTACTATTACTTTTTAAGAGTGCACTATACTATATCTCTGGAAGCTGGGTCCCATTGAAACTGCTTAGCTATGGTATGCACAGCCTTTATACTTAACCATACCACATGGAATTGGGCCATAACAATCGTAACATAATGCCACTGAAACCTGGAGTGCAGAATGGCAATTTTACTCCTTAATATCCGCTTAGTGCCATATTCGTGATTTTGCGGTCACGATCACTTTACAACACAGGATATTAACCTGTGAGAAAACTTCATAGTGTATATTCCAATGGAAAATGAAATACTTCTTTCTGAAAATAACCCGAAAGTTGTGGCAAAGATTTTCTGTGAGATACTCTTTCTTCGAGGGATGCAAAGTATGGAGGAGAGACTTCGTTGGGGAATGCGAAGCAAAACTAAAGACTTGAGAATGGCAGACTTATTAGCAGCATTCGGATTCGACTCCCAACACTGTCAGGGAGTTTCATTACAGCGTACCCTCGGCTGTAAAGTGAACTGTTCGTTCCGACATTTCGCTTTTATTTTGAGAGCGTTCTCAGCATGCAACAACTGTCGAAGCGTATTGTGGTAGTATCGTTTGTTGTCCTGTACTGTCAATGCTTAGCGGAAACGTGCAGTCAAGAAATACGTTTATAACACAAGAGTACCGACCATCGTTACTACAGAACTTTCTCTACAAAACCAAAACGTATTTGGTGCGACTTTGTATGTATTTCTTTGTTGCAAGACGGACAAATATTGTAAGTACAGCACTATATCACCACAATTCAAATGTTTTGTTCTTCTGTATCTTCGTGTGGTAATGCTGTTCCTGTCACTGGTCACCATGAGATGTATTGTTTATGGGAATCACTCTAATTTCTCAAAACAGTGATACCAATTTCAGAAAGTAAGGAAGATTAAGGTTTAACGATCCGTCGACGAAGGAGACATTCGAGACGGAACACACAATAGGATTAGGTATGGGTGGGGAAGTAAATCCGTCGTGCCCTTTCAAAAGAATCAACCCTATATCCGTCTTAAGCGATTCTGGGACATCAAGGGAAACCTTAATCTGGGTGGCTGGACAGGCATTTGAACCACCACTCATTCAAATAGGAGTCTAGTGTTTCACCACTGTGCGATCTCGCTCGGCACATATAAAGGTCGTCCCAAAAAAGCAGCTACAAACTTCGAGGAGTTGTAGAGGGTGTCTTGAGGAACAAATCAAGGGTAGGAACCAGTGCCCGGAAACATCACACAACGACGCAACAGAGCGTCGAAGTTATAGGCTCCGGCATCTGCCACTAGATCACCCTTTCAGCAGCAAACGTGACTTTGTACGCTGATGCACCGTAGGCGGAACGTCTCGTAGTGTTGTTTGTTATTCAGTGATCGCGAGTGATTACCACGATCGCCAGTGGAGAAGTTGGAGCTAACTACTGCGTAGAAAGACCTTGTCTCACATGAATGCGATGTAATGTTGGAAGTTTCGGACATAGGTTTCCATCTCCAGTTTATTTTTCACCTGGAACCCTCTAAAATCTCCAAAGCTTTTCGGTATACACGAGAAAAGAAACTGCGGATGGAAATCGTGTCCGGAACTGTACCGAGCGGGGAAGCGCAGTGGTTAGCACACTGGAGGACGACGGTTCAAACCCTTCGTCCGGCCATTCTGATTTTGGTTTCCCGTGATTTCCCTAAATCGCGTCGGACAAATGCCGGGATGGTTCCTTTGATAAGAGCACGGCCGACTTCCTTCCCCATTCTTCCCTAAACCTATGGCACCGATGACCTCGCTGTTTGTTCCCCTCTTCCGAATTATTCCGAATTGACTATCCAGAACTGTTATGCGCCAAGGCAACAGGTCATCACATTCATAGTCCCTTCCCCCTCCCCACCCCCCCTCCTCCCCCAACCTCCCACCCAACGGCAGCTGAGTGGTCAGCGGGACAAACTGTCAATCCTAAGGACCCGGGTTCGATTCCCGACTGGGTCGGAGATTTTATCCGCTTAGGGACTGGGTGTTGTGCTATCCCAATCATCATCATTTCATCCCCATCGACGCGCAAGTCGCCGAAGTGGCGTCAAACCGAAATACCTGCACCAGGCGAGCGGTCTATCCGACAGGAGGCCCTCGTCACTCGACTTACTTTTTATCGCATTCATAGCAAGACAAGGCCTGTTTGCGCAGAAGCTAGCTCCATTTTCTCCACTGGCGATCGTGGCAATCCAAGACGTCCCGTCTACGGTCCGTCATCGTACAAAGTCACGTTTGCTGCCGAAGAGGTGGCTTACTGGAAGGCGCTGGTGCCGTAGCCTATAACCTCGTTGCTGTTAGCCTCGTTGGATGACGTTTCCGGACACACGTTTCTATGCTCGATTTGTTCCTCATGAAACCCTCTACAACACCTCGAAGTTTGTCGCAACATTTCTGGATCATCCTGTATGCCTGTTTACAAATCACGGTCTGGATGTGAGCTTCAGCCGTGCCGTGGCATATAAACACAGAATTATTTTTAAAATCGAAACCTTCATTTGTGATACTTTTTCTAGGTTTGAGCTCCCGGTACGAGGCATTAAGCAATAGAGTTCCGCTGTTAATACCCGAGAGTAAAATGTCGGAGGCAGAACGGTTCTAGGCGCTTCAGTCCGGAACCACGCGGCTGCTACGGTCGCAGGATCGAATCCTGCCTCGGGCATGGATGTGTGTGATGTCCTTAGGTTAGTTAGTTTTACTTAGTTCTAAGTCTAGGGGACTGATGACCTCAGATGTTAAGTCCCATAGTGCTTAGAGCCATTTCAACCATTTTTTTGTGCTTGCGTTATAATGAGCTGTAATAATACTGGCTCAGTAAAAATTGTTTCGGAAATACAGAGTAGGTCAGCGAAAATGGTGTTAAGAGGAGAAACAGGTAACACGACTATCTCTTAAGCAAAAAACTATTGGAACACGTGGAACCTTCTAGCATTGAGTTAACTATTTATCTCTGACCACGTGTTTAAAGCGTGATGGTTCTCATTCACAGTTTGAGTTTGCGTATCAATTTTTCGTTTCCCAGACAATCTCGCCCTAACCACCGTCTGCTTCACGTCTGCTGTGCAGCGAGCTACCTTAATTTAAGTATTAACTGTATTTTTCTTACTTGTTACTTCTTCTTCCGTGTGTTTTTGCTTTTAGGAAGCTTTAATTGTCGTGTGCTATTAATAGTGTTCCATAGATTTCGTGTTTGTTTTGAATACAGTCAGAGAGAGTCCCTTTAGTCAACCACAGTGCCGGTAGTGTTAGTGTTTGTTTTCAATACAGTCCAGAGACAGGTAGTGCTATTTTCATTGTTTCCTACAAGAAGTGGCTAGCAATCACAGTTTAGTCAATAATCAGCTGCCTTTAGTGAATTAGCAGTCTAGTTAAAAGTTGATTAAGTCTCTTCAGTATATTGATTCCTTAGGATGGATAGGATGTGTGATTGCTGTGTACGGACGCAGGAGGAGCTGGCCACTCTTCGCGAACAGCTGAGCGTGTTGATGGCCGCGGTCAGCCGTCTTCGGGCTGCTGCCTCTGAGTGTAGCGCCAGTAGGGAGTCTGGTGCGTCGCAAGTTACACCCCAGGAGTTACATGCTTCACCCACTGTCCCTGCTGTCGAGACATCTTCGCGGGTACCGGGCGCGTTTGGGCCACCCTCTCCCCAAGGGGAGTGGCGGGTTCAGCGGCGTTCGCGGCGCACAAGGCGGAGGGTCAATGTGGAGGCTGGCCGTGTGGCATCGCCCGCTCTGCCTGTGAGTGGACATGTGGCTGCTCCTTGAGCAAGGTCCGAGCAGGCACACGGTGGAGGGTTTATTAGTTATTGGGAGCTCCAACGCTAGGGAAATAGCGGAAAGGTCGGGGAAGAAGGCCAGTGTTCACTTCATCTGCTTGCCGGGGGGTCTCATCCGAGATGTGGAGGAGGCCATACCGGCGGCGATAGAAGGCACTGGGTGCACCCGACTGCAAATTGTTGCTCATGTCGGCACCAATGACTCCTGTCGTCTGGGTTCAGAGGATATCCTCAGTTCGTACAGGCGGTTGGCGGAATTGGTGAAGGCGGAAAGCCTCGCTCGCGGGGTGGAATCAGAGCTAACTATTTGTAGTATCGTTCCCAGAACCGATCGCGGTCCTCTGGTTTGGAGCCGAGTGGAAGGCTTAAACCATTGGCTCAGACGATTCTGCGGAGAGCTGCGGTGCAAATTTCTCGACCTACCCTATCGGGTGGAGAAATGTAGGGTCCCCCTGAATAGGTCAGGCGTGCACTACACGCCGGAAGCGGCTACAAGGGTAGCGGAGTACGTGTGGAGTGCACATGGGGGTTTTTTAGGTTAGAGAACTCCCTCCCTAGGCCCGACAAGACGCCTCCTGAGACGCGGCAAGGTAGGAGTAGGCAAAATGCAACAGGGAATAACAATATTAATGTGCTAATAGTAAACTGCAGGAGCGTCTATAGAAAGGTCCCAGAACTGCTGTCATTAATAAACGGTCACAACGCCCATGTAGTACTAGGGACAGAACGTTGGCTGAAACCAGACGTAAACAGTAATGAAATCCTAAACTCAGATTGGAATGTATACCGCAGAGACAGGCTGGACAGTGAAGGGGGAGGCGTGTTTATAGCGATAAGAAGTGCAATAGTATCGAAGGAAATTCACGGAGATCCGAATTGTGAAATGATTTGGGTGAAGGTCACAGTTAAAGCAGGCTTAGACATGGTAATCGGATGTGTCTATAGGCCCCCGGGCTCAGCAGCTGTTGTGGCTGAGCACCTGAAGATTAATTTGGAAAATATTTCGAGTAGATTTCCCCACCATGTTATAGTTCTGGGTGGAGATATTAATTTGCCGGATATAGACTGGGAGACTCAAACGTTCATAACGGGTGGCAGGGAAAAAGAATCCAGTGACATTTTTTAAGTGCTTTATTTGAAAACTACCTTGAGCAGTTAAACAGAGAACCGACTCGTGGCAATAACATATTAGACCTTCTGGTGACAAACAGACCCGAACTATTTGAATCAGTTAATGCAGAACAGGGAATCAGCGATCATTAAACGGTTACTGCATCGATGATTTCAGCCGTAAATAGAAATATTAAAAAGGTAGGAAGATTTTTCTATTTAGCAAAAGTGACAAAAAGCAGATTTCAGAGTACTTGGTGGCTCAACACAAAAGTTTTGTCTCAAGTACAGACAGTGTTGAGGATCAGTGGACAAAGTTCAAAACCATCGTACAATATGCGTTAGATGAGTATGTGACATGCAAGATCGTAAGAGATGGAAAAGAGCCACCGTGGTACAACAACCGAGTTAGAAAACTTTTGCGGAAGCAAAAGGGAACTTCACAGCAAACTTCACAAGCCAAAGCTTTGCAGACAAACAAAAATTACGCCAAGCGAAATGTAGTGTGAGGAGGGCTATGCGAGAGGCGTTCAATGAATTCGAAAGTAAAGTTCTATGTACTGACTTGGCAGAAAATCCTAAGAAATTTTGGTCCTATGTCAAAGCGGTAGGTGGATCAAAGCAAAATGTCCAGACACTCTGTGACCAAAATGGTACTGAAACAGAGGATGACAGACTAAAGGCCGAAATACTAAATGTCTTCTTCCAAAGCTGTTTCACAGAGGAAGACTGCACTGTAGTTCCTTCTCTAGATTGTCGCACAGATGACAAAATGGTAGACATCGAAATAGACGACAGAGGGATAGAGAAACAATTAAAATCGCTCAAAAGAGGAAAGGCCGCTGGACCTGATGGGATACAAGTTCGATTTTACACAGAGTACGCGAAGGAACTTTCCCCCCCTTCTTGCAGCGGTGTACCGTAGGTCTCTAGAAGAGCGAAGCGTTCCAAAGGATTGGAAAAGGGCACAGGTCATCCCCGTTTTCAAGAAGGAACGTCGAACAGATGTGCAGAACTATAGACCTATATCTCTAACGTCGATCAGTTGTAGAATTTTGGAACACGTATTATGTTCGAGTATAATGACTTTTCTGGAGACTAGAAATCTACTCTGTAGGAATCAGCATGGGTTTCGAAAAAGACGGTCGTGTGAAACCCAGCTCGCGCTATTCGTCCAAGAGACTCAGAGGGCCATAGACACGGGTTCACAGGTAGATGCCGTGTTTCTTGACTTCCGCAAGGCGTTTGACACAGTTCCCCACAGTCGTTTAATGAACAGAGTAAGAGCATATGAACTATCAGACCAATTGTGTGATTGGATTGAGGAGTTCCTAGATAACAGAACGCAGTATGTCATTCTCAATGGAGAGAAGTCTTCCGAAGTAAGAGTGATTTCAGGTGTGCCGCAGGGGAGTGTCATAGGACCGTTGCTATTCACAATTTACATAAATGACCTGGTGGATGACATCGGAAGTTCACTGAGGCTTTTTGCAGATGATGCTGTGGTGTATCGAGAGGTTGCAACAATGAAAAATTGTACTGAAATGCAGGAGGATCTGCAGCGAATTGACGCATGGTGCAGGGAATGGCAATTGAATCTCAATGTAGACAAGTGTAATGTGCTGCGAATACATAGAAAGATAGATCCCTTATCATTTAGCTACAAAATAGCAGGTCAGCAACTGGAAGCAGTTAATTCCATAAATTATCTGGGAGTACGCATTAGGAGTGATTTAAAATGGAATAATCATATAAAGTTGATCGTCGGTAAAGCAGATGCCAGACTGAAATTCATTGGAAGAATCCTAAGGAAATGCAATCCGAAAAGAAAGGAAGTAGGCTTGTTCGCCCACTGCTTGAATACTGCTCAGCAGTGTGGGATCCGTACCAGATAGGGTTGATAGAAGAGATAGAGAAGATCCAACGGAGAGCAGCGCGCTTCGTTACAGGATCATTTAGTAATCGCGAAAGCGTTACGGAGATGATAGATAAACTCCAGTGGAAGACTCTGCAGGAGAGACGCTCAGTAGCTGGGTACGGGCTTTTGTTACAGTTTCGAAAACATACCTTCACCGAAGAGTCAAGCAGTATATTGCTCCCTCCTACGTATATCTCGCGAAGCGACCATGAGGATTAAATCAGAGAGATTAGAGCCCACACAGAAGCATACCGACAATCCTTCTTTCCACGAACAATACGAGACTGGAATAGAAGGGAGAACCGATAGAGGTACTCAGGGCACCCTCCGCCACACACCGTCAGGTGGCTTGCGGAGTATGAATGTAGATGTAGATTAGTGAATATATGTAATGTGACGTTGCAGTTAACATGTCTAGCTCATTGAAGCGGTACCCACATGACGTCCGTGGATGAACACCACATATTATTTTCACTGATCGTATTTATGGAATCATATTTTCTTTGTACATTATGAGTTACCCCAGGAAATTATTCCATGAGATGTCACTGTCAGGGAGCATGCAAAATTTGTCAGGTGCATAATTCCTTTATTTCGAAGATTAACAATTATACAAAGAGAAAAAGTAGCTGAACTTAATTGTTTGAGAAACTCAGTAATAGCTCCTTCCAGTTCAAGTTTTCTTCAAAATATCTATATCCAAAAATCTGGAGCATTTTAACCTATTTACTGACTCCTGCTCAAGTACTACATCAGTTGTTGATATGACTCTGTATGTTGTGCAGAACTGAATATAGTGTGTGTGTATGTGTTTTAATTTAGGGGGAGTCTAGTTTCTGAGAACTACTTTATAATTCTTTGAAATCTATAATTTACCATCTCTTCTATTACTGTTTCTCTAAACAAAGGAAAGTAGCTGATGAGAAGGGAGTAAAACAGGGTTGTAGCCTATCGACATTAATCAGTCTACGCACTGAGCAATCAGTAAGGGAAATCAAAGAAAAATCTTGATTAGGAATTAAATTTCAGGGAGAAGAAATAAAAACTTTGAGGTTAGCCTTTGACATTGTAATTCTCTCAGAGACAGCACCCAGCGAGGTGGGGCAGTGGATAGCACACTGGACTCTCATTCGGGAGGACGACGGCTTAAACCAGTCTCCGGTCATCCTGATTTAGGTTTTCCGTGATTTCCGTAAATCGTTTCAGGCAAATGCCGGGATGGATCCTTTAAAAGGGCACGACCAATTGGAAAATTCTGGAAAAATAATACTCTTTCACGGTTCTGCGTTGGACAGTTAAGCAATGAACATAATACGAAACGCTAGATTATTATTTTTCACGCTGATAGATGTAGTAGAAGAAGTAAAGTAAACGATTTGCAAATGAAATTTAGCTAAATGTCTAAGTATTAGACTCGTGTAGGTTGTTATGCTTTCACGAGTCTGGTTAGAAAAGGATAAGCTATCCTGTATGAAATGCGAACAATTGTATTATTAGTTTTGTATCGTTCACGTATCGTCACTCAAAATGTATTACTGTGTGTGGTCGCTAAGCAAATTTTCACGTACCTGCAAACATAACAGCGTAATGTTGATCTGATTTGCACAACATTCATTAAAAACTTCCATATTCGCGGTATGATTGCTTTTTACCCGCCAACAAGTCTGCTGTTTCAGCTGTAAGCGCTATTTTTCACTATCTGGAAAACCTATATTTCGCCGCATGTACACTGCAATAACTACATGTATGGCCGACAGTTAATGGATTTCGTTCAATCAACAGAACAAAAACCACACGTGCATACCCCAGCCCATTGTCGTTCTTTTTACATTTTTTTTTCATGCAAGAGGCGCCGTTATATTTAATATCCGTTTAGTTTCGAGCTTGCTTTGCCTTTCACGCACTGTAACACAGTTCGTTAATCGCAAGTTCCTAAACGCTATTACTCTTATTCTGTATTTCATTTTTGGGTAGCTGTTGCACATGTATAGCTAACTGCCCACTTAGAATGATCCGATCATTGCACTACTGCATAGGCACTAGTTTTTGAAAGCTGGAATAAAGCTCTTACAACATATTACACAGCATATGTGGCGAATTCACATATGCAAACTATCATCTGCATCCAGTGATAAAGTCATACTGGTGATTAGAAACGCAACGTGTAAACAGATTTGTTCAAAAAAACTGCGGTCCTCAATATATAACGAAAGTTTGAGAAGCAGCATCGGTATAGTGATCTGGTAACTAGATGGGGTCACAGTGCGTTACTATTTCGTGGGATGTCTGGTCTGTTTTTTAAAAAAAGGGGAAGGAAGGAGCCTTAGACTTTAATGTGTTGTCGACACTGAGGTCACTAGACAATGAAAACTAACTCACTCGAATGAACAGGGAAGGAAACTGACTGTAGATGGCACTATCTCGGCACTCGCCTGCAGTGATTTAGGGAAACGTAAATCAGGACGACAGAGGGGGCTTTAAACCTCTCTCTCCACCACTCGTCTCCTGCACGTACCCTACGACCCAGTGCCTTAATCGCTGTTCCTCCTCGCAGTCAATCTGCAGATAGTGGCTCCAGCCCCACAGCTAGAATTCTCTGTGTACTTGAGTTGAATTAAACACTCGGCAAGCGAGCGCTTCCAGATCGATATGACATACAGTTCTTTGTGAACCGTCTTAAATGTGAAAACCACTCACATCCACGGGCCTTTTCGAATTGTGTTAAGCTGGATGGAGATATCTTTAACAGCCGCATTTGATACATCTACCTTAATTCATAGAACTTATTCCGTACAAGTTTTTCTTTTAATATGTTCTTTCATATTGACGTCTAAAATTCTTGTTCAAAAGGCACTGTCAATCGCGTGACCACGTCATTCACCAGAATTAGTTTGATGACATCATAGGTAACTTAAATCAGAATCCGTAGTGAGTCCTTCAATATGCAATGGAGTGTACGGTGTTACCGAATTTCTTTCCTGGGTATTTCAGTTTTAAAAGCATCGCGCCAGCAATGCAAGAGTGCGAATTCATGTCCAGACCAGGCATCAGATGTAATCTGCAGCACGTTTCAAAATAACGCACACTCAACCGCAGAATGAGAGATTCGTTCTGGAGGCAATGCTCAAACCACATCTACACCACTAGCCATTAAAATTGCTACACCAAGAAGAAATGCAGATGATAAACGGGTATTCATTGGAGAAATATATTATACTAGAACTGACATGTGATTACATTTTCACGTAATTTGGGTGCATAGATCCTGAGAAATCAGTACCCAGAACAACCACCTCTGGCCGTAATAACGGCCTTGATGAGCCTGGGCACTGAGTCAAACAGAGCTTTGATGGAGTGTACATGTACGGCTGCCAACGCAGCTTCAACACGATACCACAGTTCATCAAGAGTAGTGAATGGCGTATTGCGACGAGCCAATTGCTCGGCCACCATTGACCAGACGTTTTCAATTGGTTAGAGATGTGCTGACCAGGGCAGCAGTCGAACATTTTCTGTATCCAGAAAGGCCCTTACAGGACCTGCAACATGCGGTCGTGCATAATCCTGCTGAAAAGTAGTGTTTCGCAGGGATCGAATGAAGGGTAGACCACGGGTCGTAACACATCTGAAATGTAACGTCCACTGTTCAAAGTGCCGTCAATGCGAACTAGAGGTGACCGAGTCGTGTAACCAATGGCACCCCATACCATCACGCCAGGTAATACGCCAGTAAGGCGATGACGAATACACGCCTCCAATGTGTGTTCACCGCGATGTCGCCAAACACGGATGCGACCATCATGATGCTGTCAACAGAACCTGGATTCATCCGGAAAAAAATGACGTTTTGCCATTCGTACACCCAGGTTCGTTGCTGAGTACACCATCGCAGGCGCTCCCGTCTGTGATGCAGCGTCAAGGATAACCGCAGCCATAGTCCCCGAGCTGATAGTCAATGTTGCTGCAAACGTCGTCGAACTGTTCGTGCAGATGGTTGTTGTCTGGCAAACATCCCAGTCTGTTGATTCAGGGAACGAGACGTAGTTGCACGATCCGTTACAGCCATGCGGATAAGATGCCTGTCATCTCGACTGCTAGTGATACGAGGCCGTTGGGATCCAGCACGGCGTTCCATATTACCCTCCTGAACCCACCGATTCCATATTCTGCTAACAGTCATTGGATCTCGATCAACGAGAGAAGCAATGTCGCGATACGATAAACCGCAATCGCGATAGGCTGCAATCCGATCTTTATGAAAGCCAGAAACGTGATGGTACGCATTTCTCCTCCTTACACTAGGCATCACAACAACGTTTCATCAGGCAACGCCGGTCAACTGCTGTTTGCGTATGAGAAATTGGTTGGAAAGTTTCCTCATGTCAGCGCTTTGTAGGTGTCGCCACCGTCGCCCACCTTGTGTGAATGCTCTATAAAGCTAATCATTTTGCATATCACAGCATCTTTTTCCTGTCTGTTTGATGTCGCGTCTGTAACTCGTCATCTTCATGGTGTAGCAATTTTAATGGCCAATAGTGTAAAGCTGTATGCACTCTGTCAGGCGTGGTAGTCCGGGAAGTATACAGAAAATCCTCTGCAGTGTGTGGAAAATTATTGGTAGTGCCAGAATGAAGCTCCTTAGCAGGTAAAGTGCCTTGTCCGGTTAGCATAGTAACAGGAGCATTTCCATGTTTCGTTCCGTCACACAAATGAAACAGGGGAGCGGGACGGAGATTTGAAATTAAGTTCTTGAGCATAAAGCTCAGTGTATTACGAACACATTTACACTTTTTAGTGGAATTTGAAAATTTTATTTTGCTATAATAATATATGTACTTTTTTCTCAGGAACGATTAGAGAGATTTCTACAAAATTTTCTGTGATTAATTTCTTTGTACACAGTAAGCTTTTCTCACGAGTTTTTGTGAATATATCCAACAGGAAAATGTTAATATTTTTTAAATTGTAATTCTGGAAGTATAATATGAAATTCATGAAAAATTCCAGGCAATTTGCTCCATATCTCAACTTAAACTCCGGATTTCGAAATTTACTTTTGAGACAACATTTATTGTATTTATAGAAATAAGTGAACAGAATGTCATACTTCTAGCCTTCATAGATTCTGAGGAAAAGGTACATAAACTTTGAGAAGACCCTATATTTATACTCAGGGTCCTCTTTCCCTTCAAGGCTTCTCTTCTGGTTTCTTGTTTTCTGCCTTTTTTCCATTACCAGGTTTTCAACTGACTTTTCAGCTCCAGAGAGGCGCTGTAAATCTATTTTCCTCAAGATGTCTTGAGTGAAATTTACTATCTTAAAGGCCGTTCTAGGCCATTTCCTGCAATACCTTCATCCTCCCTACGTTCCCATCATTAAATACAAGGTTATGGCATTATTGAATGATGAAAGAATCGAAAACTTACGCAAATTTCCTGCAGTAGCACAAGGTAAAACAAGAATTGTTTCTTCATAAACAAAGCAGCTGGATTGTTATTATTTCTAAGATACAGAACAGAGTCACACTGTAAAACCGAAGGTTATATTTAAAAGTTTTCAAAATGTATCCCGTACAAGTTTCCTTGAAAGTAATTCACGGAATAGTTGCTGACCGAGTTAGCATTGAAGTGTTGCTTTAAAAAATGGGAGTCGCAGAAAGGTTGCGTCACACATTTAAATTATTTTTCAGACACGTCGGATGCGGTTTCGTCATTGAAACTTTGGAAATTTATTTTCCGTGTGTTCTACTAATAAATAAAAAATAAAATTGAAAACTGACATTTTCGGTCAACTTCAAGAGCATCCACCCTTAATACATGAAATGTTTTCATCAGAAGAAATATGATTATTTTATTATTGTTATTATTATTTGTGAATACATGTTTTGGATTGAAATTTAAAGTCAAACTAGAATTCGCTTCTAGTTGTTTCTATGACTGGATGCCCTATCTGACGTCACAGTGCCATCTCAATCCGACTGGGCTGGGAATGGAAGGTTATTGTGTATGTCATTCATCTCCGAACGAGTAGGTCTTTTTGGTTTTTCTGATACAAATATTCTACTGAAGAGTTTACACTTACAATACTTTTACATTCTGAATCTTAATGTGATATGTTGCGGGCCAAGTTCCAACAGGGAGAAGCGGCTGAAACACTCATGGAACTAATTTACACCACGTCTGAACCTTTAATCTACCTTCGTGTTAAAGAGAACTTTATTTTGTAGTAATACCTGCGTTAAAGTCATTGTGATCTACTGACTGACTGTGAGTGCAGCAAGCGTATTTTTGGGCAGTACATCTACCAAACATAAGTAGTATTATATGACTGGGCACCAAATAACGGCGAAGGATGCAAATGGAAGTTACATCTACTCTACTGTAGATTAAGCGTAAGTCTTAGGAGACACTTTAGAATCTGATTACAATTGTACACTAATTTTCAGCGTTGCTTCGATCCCTACGAGGACTTCAAGTATCTCGTAAGCCGCGATAGACAGCAACAAAACATCAAGGGAATCATTTACAAGCTCAGCACTAGGTGCAGCCACTGCCACTACAGAATACGTGACATCATGCACAATACGGGAGCGTAGTTTCCCGCTCCCCTTATGCACACAGAGGACTCGACATCACGGTACAATTTCCGTACCGTCCCCTTGGCGGGTACGTGTTACTAAGGCAAAAGTAACGTAAAGCAGTTGTTTCGATGGAATGGCTCAGTGCAGAGTGTACAACGTCCGTGCCAAAGCTACACTGCAATTCTGTCTACCAGTGCGCAGTGCAAAAGTTATACATCGTTATGCCCTACATGCGATTTTCAAGTCGACTGAACGGAAGTCTGTCGGCCGCGGTGGCCGTGCGGTTCTGGCGCTGCAGTCCGGAACCGCGGGACCGCTACGGTCGCAGATTCGAATCCTGCCTCGGGCATGGGTGTGTGTGATGTCCTTAGGTTAGTTAGGTTTAATTAGTTCTACGTTCTAGGGGACTTATGACCTAAGATGTTGAGTCCCATAGTGCTCAGAGCCATTTGACCCATTTTTGAACGGAAGTCCAAGTGAATGAAAGAAGTATAATTTTTTATTTCCATTTCGAAACTTAGCCATATATTCGGTTCATTAGCATTTAAAAATCCCGTTGTTACTTCGTTGCTGCCTTTTTATACATCTACATCATTACTCTTCAATTAAGTGGCTGTCAGAGGGGGGACATGGTGATAGAAATTTCGTGAAAAGATTTCGCGCCAACGCAAAACGCCTTTGCTTTAGCGATTCCCACACCCCACTCACTTAGGCCTATCATACCCGTGACATTAAACTGTAGCAAATACGGCAATCAGCCACAAGTTTTCTTGCAAGTTTTACATTTGTGTCTTCATGAAACGCCCTTCTTTACACATTATAAGACAGAGGTTTTATTTACTTTTACAATCCATACTGATCAATGAGCTGAACTAAATGTAAGATGGCGGATACGTTTGTTTAATCTAAATGGATAAAATAATATCCTGACACTTTCTCGACTATTTTACGATTATACAAAACGAGCTGCCTTTCTTTGAACTTTTTCGATGTCGTATATGAGTCCGATCTCCTAAGGATACAGCACAGCAATAGAAGACGGACAACAGCAGTATGGACAGTCTCTTTTGTAGAATTGTTGCATCTTCCAAGTGTTCTGCCAATAAAAGGTAGTCTTTGGTTTGCCTTTCCCGCAACATTATCTATGTGATCGTTTCATTTTAAGTTGCTCGTAATTGTGATTCCTACGTATTTAGTTGAATTCAAATTTATGTGGTTTATCATCATCATTTAAGACTGATTATGCCTTTCAGCGTTCAGTCTGGAGCATAGCCCCCTTATAAAATTCCTCCATGATCCCCTATTCAGTGCTAACATTGATGCCTCTTCTGATGTTAAACCAATTACTTCAAAATCATTCTTAACCGAATCCAGGTACCTTCTCCTTGGTCTCCCCCGACTCCTCCTACCCTCTACTGCTGAACCCATGAGTCTCTTGGGTAACCTTGCTTCTCCCATGCATGTAACATGACCCCACCATATAAGCCTGTTCGCCCAGACTGCTAGATCTATAGAGTTCATTCCCAGTTTTTCTTTGATTTCCTCATTGTGGACACTCTCCTGCCATTGTTTTCATCTACTAGTACCTGCAATCATCCTAGCTACTTTCATATCCGTGGTGGTTAGTGTTTAACGTCCCGTCGACAACGAGGTCATTAGAGACGGAGCGCAAGCTCGGGTTAGGGAAGGATTGGGAAGGAAATCGGCTGTGCCCTTTCAAAGGATCCATCCCAGCATTTGCCTGAAACGATTTAGGGAAATCACGGAAAACCTAAATCAGGATGGCCGGAGACGGGATTGAACCGTCGTCCTCCCGAATGCGAGTCCAGTGTGCCAACCACTGCGCCACCTCGCTCGGTTACTTTCATATCCATATCCGTAACCTCAAACTTGTTGATAAGATAATCTGAATCCACCCAGCTTTCGCTCCCATACAACAAAGTTGGTCGAAAGATTGAACGGTGCACAGATAACTTAGTCTTGGTACTGACTTCCTTCTTGCAGAAGAGAGTAGATCGTAGCTGAGCGCTCACTGCATTAGCTTTGCTACACCTTGCTTCCAGTTCTTTCACTATGTTGCAATCCTGGAAGAATATGCAACCTAAGTACTTGAAACTGTCCACCTGTTCTAACTTTGTTCCTCCTATTTGGCACTCAATCCGTTTATATTTCTTTCCCACTGACATTACTTTCGCTTTGGAGATGCTAATCTTCATACCATAGTCCTTACATTTCTGATCTAGCTCTGAAATATTACTTTGCAAACTTTCAATCGAATCTGCCATCACAACTAAGTCATCCGCATATGCAAGATTGCTTATTTTGTGTTCACATATCTTGATCGCACCCAGCCAGTCTATTGTTTTCAGCATATGTTCCATAAATAATATGAACAACAGTGGAGACAGGTTGCAGCCTTGTCTTACCCCTGAAACTACTCTGAACCATGAACTCAATTTACCGTCAACTCTAACTGCTGCCTGACTATGCATGTAAAGACCTTTAATTGCTTGCAAAAGTTTGCCTCCTATTCCATAATCTCGTAGAACAGACAATAACTTCCTCCTAGGAACCCGGTCATATGCCTTTTCTAGATCTATAAAGCATAGATACAGTTCCCTGTTCCACTCATAACACTTCTCCATTATTTGCCGTAAGCTAAAGATCTGGTCCAAACAACCTCTAAGAGGCCTAAACCCACACTGATTTTCATCCAATTGGTCCTCAACTAATGCTCACACTTTCCTTTCAACAATACCTGAGAAGATTTTACCCACAACGCTGATTAAAGAGATACCTCTGTAGTTGTTACAATCTTCTCTGTTTACATGTTTAAAGATTGGTGTGATTACTGCTTTTGTCCAGTCTGATGGAACCTGTCCCGGCTCCCAGGCAATTTCAGTTATCCTGTGTAGCCATTTAAGACCTGACATTCCACTGTATTTGATGAGTTCCGACTTAATTTCATCCACCCCAGCTGCTTTATTGCACTGCAATCTATTGACCATTTTCTCCACTTCCTCAAATGTGATCCTATTTCCACCATCATTCCTATCCCATTCTACCTCGAAATCTGAAACATTGCTGATCGTATTTTCACCTACATTGAGCAACCCTTCAAAATATTCCCTCCATCTGCCCAAGGCATCCACAGGATTCACCAGCAGTTTTCCTGACCTGTCCAAAACATTTGTTATTTCCTTCTTGCCTCCCTTTCGAAGACTGCTAATTACACTCCAGAATGGTTTTCCAGCAGCTTGACCCATAGTCTCCAACCTGTTTCCAAAGTCTTCCCAAGATTTCTTGTTGGATGCTGCAGTTATCTGTTTGGCTTTGTTTCTTTCTTCAACATAACTTTCTCTGTCTACCTGAGTTCTAGTATGTAGCCATTTTTGATACGCCTTTTTTTTACTTTTACAGGCTGCCTTGACTGTGTCATTCCACCAAGCTGTTTGCTTCATCCTACTTTTACACACTACTGTTCCAAGACATTCTTTATCCACTTCTAGTACTGTGTCCCTGTACCTTGTCCATTCCTTGTGGTTTATCGTGTAAACGAAATTTAACGGGTTTCTTCTCATATTCTTCTGGATCACCTCATACTTTTCCTTATTCAGAGACAATGGCCACTTTTC
Source organism: Schistocerca gregaria (assembly GCF_023897955.1). Taxonomy (NCBI): domain Eukaryota; kingdom Metazoa; phylum Arthropoda; class Insecta; order Orthoptera; family Acrididae; genus Schistocerca; species Schistocerca gregaria. Next base: position 729,498,666 of record NC_064931.1, read on the forward strand.
GTACCATACATACATCGTCTCCAAATCATTTTGCAATTGGTTTCGGTCTTCTGATGATTTACTAGACAGTAAATTACAGCATCATCAACAAACAATCTAAAGGGCCGCTCAGATTGTCTCTTAAATCCCATATATAGATTAGGAACAGCAGAGGGCCTCTGACACTTCCTTTGGGAACGCCATATATAACTTCGGTTTTACTCGATGATTTTCCGTCGATTACTGTGAATTCTGACCTTGCTGACAGGAAATCACGAATTCTGTCACACAACTGAGGCGATGCCCCATAAGCAAGCAGTTTGATTAGACGTCTCTTGTGAAGAACCGTGTCAAAAGCTTTCCGAAAATTTAGAAATATGGTAGAAATATGGAATCAGTTTGAGATCCCCTGTCGATAACACTAATTACTTGGCACGAATAAAGAGCTAGTTGTGTTTCACAAGAACAATATTTTCTGAATCCGTGCTGATTTGTGTCAATAGACCGTTATCTTCGAGGTACTTAATAATGTTCGAACACAGTGTATGTTCCAAAATCCTACCGCAAATCGATGTCGGTGGTATTGGCCTGTAATTCAGCAGATTGCTTCTATTTCCTTTTCTCGGGTATTAATGTACCCTGAGTAACTATCTAGTCTTCGGTTCGGATCTTTTGTCCAGCGACAGATTGTATGGTATTGCTAAGTATGGGGCAATTGTAGCGGCATAATCTAAACGGAACCTAAATGGTATGCTCCCTGGACCGGAGGACTTGACTTTATTAAGCGCTTTAAGCTGCTTCGCTATACGGAGGATATCTACCTCTATGCCGTTTTAGTGGAGCTGTCATCGGTAATATTTCCGTTGTTATCGGACGGTGAAAGTATTGATTGTCTCTTTCCGCTATTGAACCTTACATACGACCAGAACTTCTTCGGATTTTCAATTTGTTAGTACGCAGTCCACACACACACACACACACACACACACACACACAAACAGTATATATACATTTGCACTCTCTATATCTCGGAGGTCCACAAACAAAACTATTACGGAGCTGAAACATTAGTAAACTATGAATGTTTTCTACATTATACTCTCTCACTGCTCTGATCGTAGGGACAATGACGAACCAAGTGTCTCTACGCGAGCGCAGTGTCTGCACCGAAGCTCTAGAAGGTCGGAAAGGATCGTGTGACGTTTTGCAGAAACAATCAATTAAAAACAATTTTGAAATAATCTACCGAATCTGCATAATATTTTATGTAATAATCCAGAAATAATATATAATAATATCCCATCAACAGCGGATGGTACAAATACGTGCGTTTTTGTAAAATATGCTTAAGAGGCTCTACAAATCTCTTCAGCTTAGTATCTTCTAGAACCATTTCACAACTCATAGGGAGTGATGTATATTGCGCATTGCATAAATCAAACAAGGTGTAAATGATTAGTGTTTGGTATTAATAACTGACGTAATTTTTGGCTGGATTTTTCGAGACTGATGTTTATTGAACATACGAAGACTTAAGAGTACCATTTACAAGGTGTCTCAAATCTTCCGTGTCAGAATTATTTAAACAATATTGGGTATTCCGAATTGAGGAACCAACTGTTAGAAATGAATGTTTCATGCATTAAGAGATCCTTGAAGAGCAGTGCGTTAAGTTACATGCTTTTATCACATGCTTCTGAACTGTTTATGTATCACAACATACAACTTTCTGGCACATCTAATGTGTTGGCACTTATAAATTGACAGATTATGGAATGGCGCGTTTCGTACAGAGGTGGTGAATTTTAGTTAGCTGCAGCCTGGCGCCAGGGCGCAGTCAGACGGCGTGATTCTGCGGGCGGAAGGCATGCAACACCTCCACACAATAGCAATGACGCCAGACAAAAACCTGTGGAGACCAGTATTCCAGAGGCTGGAATGGTTTCCGCTCTCAGCTCGGGTGAGTGTGCAGATGATGAACGCTATTTTGAGGGACTAAATAACTGTAGGCGGCAGTTACACTACTGGCCATTAAAATTTCTACAGCAAGAAGAAATGCAGATGACATACGGGTATTCACTGGACAAATATATTATAATAGAACTGACATGTGATTACATTTTCACGCAATTTGGGTGCATAGATCCTGAGAAATCAGTACCCAGATCAACCATCTTTGGCCGTAATAACGGTATTGAGTCAAACAAAGCTTGTATGGCGTGTGCAGGTACAGCTGCCCATGCAACTTCAACACGATACCACAGTTCATCAAGAGTAGTGACTGGCGTATTGTGACGAGCCAGTAGCTCGGCCACCATTGACCAGACGTTTCCACTTGGTGAGAGATCTGTAGAATGTGCTGGCCAGGGCAGCAGTTGAACATTTTCTGCATCCAGAAAGGCCCGTACAGGACCTGCAACATGTGGTCATCCATTATCCTGCTCAAATGTAGGGTTTCGAAGGGATCGAATGAAGGGTAGGGCCACTGGTCGTAACATTTCTGAAATGTAACGTTCAAAGTGCCGTCAATGGGAACAAGAGGTGACCGAGAAGTATAACCAATGGCACCCCATACCATCACGCCGGGTGATACGCCAGTATGGCGATGACGAATACACACTTCCAATATGCGTTCACCACGATGTCACCAAACACGGATGCGGCCATCATGATGCTGTAAACAGAACCTGGATTCATCTGAAAAAAAAAACGACGTTTTGCCATTTTGACACCCAGGTTCGCCGTTAAGTACACCATCGCAGGCGCTCCTGTCTGTGATGCAGCGTCAAGGGTAACCGCAGACATGGTTTCCGAGCTGATAGTCCATGCTGCTGCAAACGTCGTCGAACTGTTCGTGCAGATTGTTGTTGTCTTGCAAGCGTCCCCATCTGTTGACTCAGGGATCGAGACGTGGCTGCACGATCCGTTATAGCCATGTGGATAAGATGCGTGTCATCTCGACTGCTAGAGATACGAGGCCGTTGGGATCCAGCACGGCGTTCCGTATTGGATGTCGTCCAACGCGGGCAGCAATGTCGTGATACGATAAGCCGCAATCGCGACAGGTTACAATCCGACCATTATCAAAGTCGGAAACGTGATAATACGCATTTCTCCTCTTTACACGAGGCATCACAACAACGTGTCACCAGGCAACGCCCGTCAACTGCTGTTTGTGTATGAGAAATCGGTTGGAAAGTTTCCTCATGTCAGCACGTTGTAGGTGTCGCCACCGCCGCCAACCTTGTGTGAATGCTCTGAAAATCTAATAATTTGCATATCACAGCATCTTCTTCCTGTCGATTAAATTTTGCGTCTGTAGCACGTCATTTTCATGGTGTAGCAATTTTAATGGCCAGTAGTTTATTAAATTCGAGATGAGATGATGCCACTGACTCATATTTACGTAGGTAAGTCGAGGATTACTTATGATAGAATTAATTACGCAAATTAGGAATAAAAAATGTTAAGGAATGACATAAATTTGAATGCCTGATGGGAAAGAGGGGACGATGTTCTTTCCGAATAACAACAAACGTTTATGAAAATCTCTTCTGTTTATGCATTTTCCTTTTTGCTGTAAATTATGTAATTTAAGGACAATGTATTGAAGCATTTACGTCGGGTACCAATCCCTGTAGAAACAACCACTTATATTTAATTTAGTTGTTCATAAGCATGCATACGATGCTATGGTTTATACAGATGAATTATGCTTAATTTATAGAACTTACATTGTGCTTGTCAGATACGTTCTGGCATCGATTTATGTCAGAGACCAGGAAGACGGGTTTATAGAACAGGAAGCCAGGTGCGCAGGTAGTGGTGGCCCGGTGGTGATGAGAGTCATGTGGTCCTGACGGTTTTGCGCAAGGGATGTTGAATTTCGTATGGTAGCCAGCACGCGTTGAAAACTAGCTTGATAGATGGCTCACATAGAAGTTATGGCGCTATTTAATTTCATTGCTATTGCGAGTTACTCTGAGATTTGCAGCTGGTTCGATCAATGAAGTTGGGGAATGCAACTCTAGGAGAATTATTAGCAGATCTTTGATTAATCTGTTGTAAATAGACATGTGAGTCTGTTATTGTCTACAAAAGAATGATTCGTACCTGTTCTGTGGTATGCCTGCTCTGATATTTTATTGTTCGTGGTTTTACTGGTCAATCCCACGTCTCCTCGTTCGCTACCATAAAGAAGATACACTGTTGCCTGTTAGATGTCCAGATGTGACATTAAGAGCGGTGAACTCGCAATACTACGTATTCTGAAACAGAGGTTTTAGTTAAGCGAAACGTGGATGGCAAATAGCATTTAGTGGCCGGGCCACATAAGTAAGCGGACAATGGGCTGTGTGCTAGTCCAAGCATTCTGAGGCGGCCTAATGCTAAATTTGCAAAATTATTACCAGAAAACAAACCATATGAGCCATTTACTGTCAGTATAGCCTGCGGTAAGTAAACAAAGTGCTTAATTGGAAAATTATGAAATATTAATTATTTTTTCGAGATATCCAGACCTTTTTAAAAAGACGCTCTTGATAACTGGCTGCATCTTGTCAGAGTGTGGCCCTACAGTAACGGATTTAGGCTTATTTTCTTCGCAAAGAGTTGTGCTACCATGTTTTAAAAAAGTTTTACAATTTTATTAACTGTGACCATCGAAAAATGACTTCGAAGAACTTGCACTTTTTTGGGCGTGTATTTTTTTAATTAAACATCTAAGTTTTTATTTTATGACCATAACTCTTAAAGAAATAAATTACCGACATTTTATTATACATTTAACAAGAAAATTCTACGACATTCTGGAGCTGAAATAACTTTTTTTAAAAAACAAAACATAGTGAACGCAGTTAATATTTTAACGTAATGTGCTTGATGGCTACTTATACTGAATACTTGTATTTTCAAGAATAAAATTCTCTTAAATGGTCGAGTCTTTGCAACTACTGTGACTCATTGTTAGCCAAATATGAAAACTTTGACACTCCTCCTAACATCGAAATAGACGATGATACTGTGAATGTTTACGACTAACTTCTCAACGAAAATGTTGTTGATTCATAGTGTCAAAATGCTGACGAAAAGTCTCTCGATTCTTTCAGCACAGTTCTTCACTAAAATGTGGAAGAGGAAGAACAGGAAGATGAACCAAAAGATAATCCAAAAAACGATTACATTCGATGAATAATTTTATCATTAAAGTACAAGTGGATAACATAGTTTTCATTATACCGGTGTTATATTTTATAACCCATTGTATTATTAAATATTGGTATAAATAAATAAAATTCTTTAAACTTTTCCAGAAATGTTGCATCTATTTAATTTTGTGGCAAAAATAAATAAGTACTGAAGTAATGAAGTAAGTATTAAAGAAAACAACAACAAGTGGAACGTAAGTATAATTAATTGAGAAAACATTTAAGATGTTACTTGGAAAATACTGTTGTAATAATACAAGATAGTTAAAATGACGATAAGCTTAAGGCGAAATGAAAATTACTTGAAAATTTAATATTTCCGGTGCTATTTTTCTTCTAACGCGAAAATTACTATAACATTCATATTTATCTCATGAAACTACCCCAGAGTAAGTCCAAAAGGATTTTCGTAAGTGGTCGAGAAGCCGGGATATCGCAGATTATGCAATCGCAGGTCCTTCAGAAACAGTTTTCAGAGCGAGCGCTCGCCGGTTCCCATCACTCCGCTGCCCGCTACAGATGACGCACTCTGCGCTTGCATGCTTCACTTTATTACTCAATAACTAATTCTGAAAATCAGTGAAACACATCCTAGTATTTTTTTCTTGAAAATGCGAGTGTTCATTATAAATCACCATGATGAGTATCGCTGCAAAATGGTAATTGCGTCCACTAGATTTTTTTTTAATTTATCTCGGCTTCAGAAGTTCGTAGTAAATTTTTTCTAAATTCTTGAAAAAATGTTAGAAATTTATTTCTTTAACAGTTATTTTCATGAAATAAAAATTGAGATACGAAACACGCACAACAAATGTGCGAGTTCTCTGAAGTAATTTTTTGATACTTACAATTACTGAAACCGTAAACATTATTAATAGCATGGTAGCACAACTCTCTGGGAAGAACGTAAGCCTAGAACCTTTACCGCAGGGCCATCCGCTGACAAGGTCTACCCAATTTTTTTTCAAAAGGATCGATGTATCTCGAAAAATAATTTACTTTTTTATATTTTTCAAAGAAGTAATTTTTGACTTACCGCTGGCTATACATACAGTTAATAGCAAATACGGGAACGGGAATGTTAACGAGTTACAATGAACCAGATTTTTAACGATTTCTCTATATATTTAGAAACGTAAGAAATCAGTCGATACCTATAAAAAAACAATCGATAGATTCTTTTAATTCCTATAACTATTTCATTTAACTTTTTTCGATCGGGGCTATAATTTTTTATATATTTACGAAAAACCGTTTCATGGAATTTTGGAGATATTTATGCCATATTTATCACTTTGAATCGAGTTAAAAAAAAACCTCTACTTAAAATTTATTCTCTTATACACTCATATTTTTTATTTTCAGGTAATAATTTTTGCAATCACTTCTCCATAATGCTTCGGTTATAGCTCGTGTTACTCCGGCGAACCGTGTACGGAGGTGGGGAGCGCTCGGTAGGCCACAGTGGTCCCATATCTTGGAAACACTCAAAGTAGCAAGGCTAAAGGTACGAGGGCCTGTTGGAAGAAGGACTGAAATATGTCCAGAAATGTTGGAAATGGAAACTCAGTATATTCACTGGAAAACTTCCAGATATGTTATCGGAAATCTAAATTCGGCGTAGAACTCGTGATAGTGAGACAAGCTCACCAGTTTGTTACCATATGAGTCAACACTGACAAAGTTACTAACATTTATATTTAAAATTGTTTATAAAATCAATAACTATCGTTACAGACAACCACCCATCATTTCATATGATACATCTCAAAACAATTTCGCATTTTTCTTAGACACAATCCCACATATCTAAACTACCATGAACTCATAAACCCTAAAAGAAATTATGTTCCTAATTAACAAGAAAAAGTGAGCCTAAAATTTAATAAATTTTGTATCAAAAGTACATACTGAGCCAGCAGTTTCATTTCGAAACCACTCATAAAAGCAGCAGTACAAACTCCAGCCGGCCTGTGTGGCCGAGCAGTTCTAAGCGCTTCAGTCTGGAACCGCGCGACCGCTACGGTCGCAGGTTCGAATCCTGCCTCGGGCATGGATGTGTGTGATGTCCTTAGGTTAGTTAGGTTTAAGCAGTTCTAAGTTCTAGGGGACTGATGACCTCAGATATTAAATCCCACAGTGCTCAGAGCCATTTGAACAAACTCGAATTTAAGTTGCAATAACTTTACCTACTTAAAAAAAATCATCCCTTTGCTCTTCTATATTCGCAGAAGTACCTCAGCGTACCATTACATGCCTCTCTCTTGCAATAACATCGGTGGTTTGATGGGAAAGACAATGGTACTTCAAAAGAAAACTAATAAAGTTGTGGTTTGGAGCAGAAACCACTAGTACAAAGTGTTAAATTATTCATTTAGTCTGTTGACAGTAGTACTTTCCTTGCTCCACTCGATCTAAAAGTCAAACAACAAAAAAAGACATTTAATTTAATTTTATTCCTTTTCTCGTCTAGAAGAATGCCTCAACACCTACAAAAAGTGCTGCGTTTTTACAGGGATTCCGTCAAGCCTGAGGGAAGGGTTTCTGGCAACAGAAACTCCTCCCTCTGAATTACTTAAGTGGTTTTACGATCAGCCGTAGTCAGTTAGTTGCCCTTACACTAGTGCTGTATCTAAGGAAGGGCATCATTCGTCTTTTCCTAAGGTCTCGCCCTGGAGTCTGCAAACACAACTACTGGGATATCATCTGCGTATGCAACACCGCGCCTGATAGATGTACCCTACTGGCCATTAAAATTGCTACACCAAATGCAGATAATAAACGGGTATTCATTGGACAAATGTATAACACTAGAGCTGACATGTGATTACAAATGGTTCAAACGGCTCTGAGCACTATGCGACTTAACTTCTGAGGTCATCAGTCGCCTAGAACTTAGAAATAATTAAACCTAACTAACCTAAGGAAATCACACACATCCATGCACGAGGCAGGATCCGAACCTGCGACCGTAGTGGTTGCTCGGTTCCAGACTGTAGCGCCTAGAACCGCAAGGCCACTACGGCCGGCCTTGTGATTACATTTTCACCCAATTTGGCTGCATAGATCCTGAGGAATGAGCACCCAGAACACTCCCAAAAACATACTTTTTAATATTAGGCGCATTTTGCTGCCACCTACTGCCAGGTACTTCATAGCAGCGACCTCAGTAGTCATTAGACATCGTGAGAGAGCAGAATGGGGCGCTATGCGGAACTCAAGGACTTCGAACATGGTCAGTTGATTGGGTGTCACTTGTGTATTACGTCTGTACGTGAGATTTACACCCCTCTAAGGATCCCTAGGTTCACTGTTTCCGATGTGATAGTGAAGTGCAAACGTGAGGGCCACGTACAGCACAAAAGCATACAGGTCGACGGCGTCTGTTAACTGACAGAGACCGCCGGCAGTTGAAGAGGGTCGTAATATGTAATAGGCAGACATCTATCCAGACCATCACACAGGCATTCCAGACTTAATCGGGATCCACTGCAAGTACTATGACAGTTAGGCGGGAGGTGAAAAAACTTGGGTTTTATGGTAGAACGGCTGCTTATAAGCTCCACATCACGCTGGTAAATGCCGAACGACGCCTCGCTTGGTGTAACGAGCGTAAAAATTGGACGACTGAACAGTGGAAAACGTTGTGTGGAGTGCCGATAGCAGAGTGTGGGTGTGGGTGTGGGTATGGCGTGTGTAGTGCCAACAGTAAAATTCGGAGGCGGTGGTGTTATGGTGTGGTCGTGCTTTTCATGGAGGGGGCTTGCACCCCTAGTTGTTTTGCGTGGCACTATCACAGCACAGGCCTACTCTGATGTTTTAAGCATCTTTTTGTTCCCACTGTTGAAGAGCAATTCGGGGATGGCGATTGTCTCTTTCAACACGATCGCGCACAATTTCGTAATGTGCGGCCTGTGGCGGAGTGGTTGCACAGCAATAACATCCCTGTAATGGACTGGCCTGCGCAGAGTCCTGACCTGAATCCTATAGAACACCTTTGGGATGTTTTGGAACGCCGACTTCGTGCCAGGCGTCACCGATCGACATCGATACCTCTCCCCATTGCAGCACTCCATAAAGAATGGGCTGCAATTTCCCAAGAAACGCTCCTGCACCTTATTGAACGTATGCTTGCAAGAGTGGAAGCTGTCATCAAGGCTAAGAATGGGCCTATACCATATTGAATTCCAGCATTGCGCCACGAACTTGTAAGTTATTTTCAGCCAGATGTCCGGAAACTTTTGATCACATGGTGTATGGCTTACCGACACAGCTGTGCATCTAATTAGCGATCGCCGATACGGTCCCGGCTACTTCCTTACATAGCAGTTCTCTACCGCAAACGGAGACCAGTGGCATTTGCTTGTGAACATGTATCAGAACTATATTTGCTTCTTTGAAATATCTTTAAACAAGTGAAATACTGGAATTGAAGTAGCAAGCAGTGAAGGATTGGACAGTGTGGGATTCATGTGGTCTCACAAGCGGTGTCTGTAGTCTGTATGAACTGTTGAGGTAGTTCAGTCATTACTAATATGAGTAGCGCACATGTTTTTTTTTCTTTTCCTTATGCATGCGTTGAAGAATGTACTTTTGCGTTAAATAAGTAAAATGAATAAATAGCCACAAGTGACACAATGGAAGAGCGGGAAACCCGTTAAAGACTTTATTTAGTTCTGTAAAAATGAGAAACAGAAAATCCTTGTTATAAACTGCTAGAATCTGAAACAAATACAGATCAATCTGAATACGCCGCTAATTGGGTACTATCTAAATAGAGGTTTTGTGTTCTACTTGCAACGGAACTGTCGATTGGGAACTGTTTATTTTGTCCATGATTGTGTCATTTACGACTCTAATACGACGGACAAATTTCATGTGGGCAGTGCACGACCTATAACGTGCACTGCCCACAGCATCTTCTTCCTGTTGGTTAAATTTCGCGTCTGTAGCACGTCATCTTCGTGGTGTAGCAATTTTAATGGCCAGTACTGTATGTTGTTAGCATGAGTGTCCCAGGGCACTATCCAGCAGATTACTATGTTTAAGGAACCATAATACCATGTTTGAAATGTATTTATACTCTTTAGTTTGAGTCTAAGTGCACTGACGTGCCGAATGTGGCAACATGGTGGCAAGTTCGTTCACCTTTCTAAAAATAATATACAAGCATTTTTATACAGGGTGAGTCACTAACTATTGCCTCCCAGAATAATTCAGAAAGTATGATAGTAGCTAAGGTTTGTGGGACAAATGTTGCATGGGGCAACGGGGACCATAATGTGACGTTGGTCTTTTGTTGCTAGGTGGGGTCGCGTCAGAGATATGAAGATCAACTTTGTTTTTTTAAATGGGATGCTATAGTTTGGTACTTATTTTCTGATAGCGGCTATCGAGACGAGTCCAATGATGTGTAACGGTAAGCTCTTTGAAAGTCAACGTAGGTCAGAAAGGTAGCATGAATGTCCATTTACAGGAGTTGTTCGAAATGATTACCATTGGTATTAATGCAGAGGTGCAATCTTCTTATCATGGATTGAGTGGTATCCTTATCACATCGGCACTTATCGAAGTACATGCACTCTCTCGCATATCTTCAGGTGTAGTTGGAACGTCTTTGTAAACAATGTTTTTCAAAAATCCCCACAAGAAAACATCCAGAGATATCAAGTCTGGCGCACGAGCCGGCCACGACACATCTCTACGTCCAAACCAACGATTTGGGAATTGTCTCAGCAATTCATTTCTAGCCAGCAGCGAAAAATGTGCTGGAAACCCATCGTGTTGATACCACATATTGCTCCTTGTTCCTAAAAGTATTTCCTTCAATAACAGTCCTTATGTTTCTTGCAGGAATGTGGTGTACTTCCTATCATTAAGATTTCCTTCGATGAAATAGGGGCCTATAATTCTGTACTCCAGAAACCCTCACCATACACTCACCGGCCACGGTTTTTGGTGTGCAAACTGCAGCAGCCAACGTGGATTTTCAGTTGCCCAATAATCCATGTTATGGAAATTAACATTTCCATCCTCGTCAGTAAATAAAATGAAATTAATAAATGTGTCATCCATCTGAATCTGAAGTTGAGCTCATAGACAGAATTCAGTGCTATGCATACAATCCGCACCAGTTAATTCTTGGTAGAGACTGCTAGCTGGACGTTGTGGCCGAGCGGTTCTAAGCGCTTCAGTCCCGAATCACGCTGCTGCTACGGTCGCAGGTCCGAATCCTACCTCGGGCATGAATGTGTGCGATGTCCTTGGGTTAGTTAGGTTTAAGTAGTTCTAATTCTAGGGGACTGATGACCTCAGATGTTAAGTCCCATAGTGCTTACAAGGGAACCTCCCCATCGCATCCCCCTCAGATTTAGTTATAAGTTGGCACAGTGGATAGGCCTTGAGAAACTGAACACAGATCAATCGAGTAAACAGGAAGAAGTTGTGTAGAACTATGAAAAAAATAAGCAAAATATACAAACTGAGTAGTCCAAGTGCCCTGGTCCCGTGGTTAGAGTGAGCAGCTGCGGAATGAGAGGTCATTGGTTCAAATCTCCACTAGAGTGAAAAGTTTATTTTCGCAAAGTTATGATCTGTCCGTTCGTTCATTGACGTGTCTGTTCACTGTAATAAGTTTTGCGCCCACACGGCAAAACCGTGCGATTAGTTGACGAAAGCACGTGCCTCTCCAATGGGAACCGAAAACATTTGACCACAAGGTCATAGGTCAACCGATTCCTCCACAGGAAAACAAGTCTGATATATTCTATACGACACTGGTGACGGCATGTGCTTCACATGACAGGAATATGTTGTCGACCCACCTAACTTTTACACTTCGCGAATGGGTAAAAAGATTCTTCTACCTTACCCGATTTAGGTTTTCTTGTGGATGTGATAATCACTCCCAAAGAAGTGATGAAAACATAAGAGTTTGTCATATAAACTGCAACAAATGAATACAACAGTTTCAAAGTCGCACAGTTTTCCCTGATCTCCGTCAAAACATATGTATATAACGTTTTCAAGTTTTTCCGTGTGTAGACCGTCAAATAAATTAGTAAATTAATTGTTTTAAGTGTTTTTACTTTTGTTTAACTTTGCAGATGCGACCAGTCCTCAGAAGACTCCAGCCAAACGAATCCCGGAAGGGTCAACCATTATAGGCAAGAAACAGGTCGTGAACCTTGAATTAACCAATCACTTTAGTGTCTAATCCCATCTGGAGTTTTCGGAAATAAGTATGCTCGCCATGTGTGTCAGGTGTGTAATGTAAAGGCGTTTTGCAATGAATAACGAGAAGGGCAGTATAAAAATAAACTATCGGTGCCGGTCTCACACAATCGTAAGGGGCAAAGATAATCAAAGCTACGAGAAAGCACAACAAGACCAGGTTGCCCAATTTATTTTCTCTGATGTGCACACAAAAGAACAAGAGATTTATTTCCGGTAACAAAACAGTACATCTGGAAAGACGACCTCGAAATTGATTCGATGACGTCATATGTACCTGGGGAATAGTAGATGTACTGCTAATGCTTTCAAAGTCGTCTGTCAACAGATGGCGAGTAGGATAGCTACCAGAGCGCCATTTGTGTCTACCCTTGAATAAGGATGTTTTGCAGAAGTTCAAAATTTAGTGCGCATTTCAGTGCGAGATGCTTTTAAGAGTACCCACAACGAATCTCCCACTCGAAATATGGTAGAAAATCCAAAGAGATTCTGGTCGTATGTAAAGAACACCAGCAGCATGATACAATCAGTGCCTTCACTGTGCGATAGTGCTGGTAATGTTAACACTGGCAGTGCCACTAAAGCGGAGTTAGTAAATACGGTTTACTTCAATTACTTGAACAAAGAAGATGAATTAAAAATCTGAGAATTCGAATCAAGAACTGCAGCAAATATGAGAAACCTAAAAATAGATACCTTTGGTGTATCGCTACAACTCAAATGACCTCATAAAGGCATAACCATTAGGTTCCTTTCAGAGTATGTTGTTGTAATAACTCCATATTTAGCAGTTTTATACAACCGCTCGCTCGACGAAAGATCCTCCACAAAAGACTGGAAAGTAGCGCAGGTTACACCAATACTCAAGACAGAAAATAGAAGTAACCCGCTGAATTAGAAACTCATGTCACTGACGTCAATTTGCAGTAGAATTTTGGAACGTATACTCTGTTGGAACATTATGAATTACCTCTGAGAAAACGATCTGTTGACACACAGCACGGATTCAGGAAATATCGTTCCTTTGGAACACAACTAGCTCTTTATTCTTATGAAGTAATGAACGATATCGACAGGGGATCTCAAATTCATTCAATATTTCTAGATTTTAAAAGGGCTTTTGATACCGTTCGCCACAACCGACTTCCAATCAAAGTGCGTGCCTATGGTGTATCGTCTCAGTTGGGCGAATGGATGCGAGATTTCCTGTTAGGAAGTTCACAGTTCACGGTAATCGATATCGATGGAGAGTCATCGAGTAAAACAGAAGTGATATCTGACGTTTCCCAAGCAAGTCTTGTAGGTCCTCTCCTGTTTATAATCTCTATGAATGATTTAGGGCCGGCTGGTGTGGCCGAGCGGTTCTAGGCGCTTCAGTCTGGAGCCGCGCGACCGCTACGGTCGCAGGTTCGGATCCTGCCTCGGGCATGGATGTGTGTGATGTCCTTAGGTTAGTTAGGTGTAAGTAGTTCTAAGTTCTAGGGGACTGATCACCTCAGATGTTGAGTCCCATAATGCTCAGAGCCATTTGAACCAATGGTTTAGGAGACAATCTGAGCAGTCATCTTAGATCGTTTGCAGCTGTGCTGTCATATACCGTCACGCAAAGTCATCAGAAGATCAAAACGAATAGAAAAATGATTTACAAAGTATATATGTATGGATGTGAAGAGTGTCAATTGCCCCTTAATAATAAAAAGTGTGCCGTCATCCACATTAGTACTAAGAGAAATACGTCAAATTTCGGTTACTCGATAAATCACAAAAACCTAAAAGCTGTCAGTTCGCTAAATGCCTAGGGATAACAGTCACGAACAACTTTAATTGGAACGATTCTATACTTACTGTTGTGGGGAAGGTGAAACAAAGACTGCGTTTTGTTGGCGAAGCACAGAAGATGCTATAAATCCACGAAAGATACTGCATACACTGTGTTTCTTCGTCCTCTGATAGTATTGCAGAGCGGTATTGGATCCTTGCTAGATAGGATTGACGGAGGACATCGAAAAAGTTCAAACAAAGGCATCATGTTTTGTAGTATCACAGACTCGGGGAGAGACTGCTGCGGATATGGTACGTGATTTAGGGCGGCAGTTATTACAGTAAAACAAGGCGGTCTTTATTGCGGGGAAATCTTTTCGCGAAATACCCCACAGAAACTGTCTCCTCCGAATGAGAAAATATTTTGTTGGCTCGCACCTACATAGGGAGAAGTGATCATCATAATAAAATAAGATAAATCAGAGCTCGCCCGTTAAGATTTAAGTGTTCGTTTCTCCTGCGCGCTGTTCGAGACTGGAACGGTGGGGAAACTGTGTGAAAGTGGTTCGATGAACCCTCTGCTAGGTACTTACGTGAGAATTGCAGAGTAGTCGTGTAGATCAAGTGAGCCGCAGGTAATGGTGAAAAAGGGAAAAATCGCCATCTCTAAAAATCTCGCTCAAACTTTCATTTTCCGGTGGAACAGAGACAATTGATCATTCTACATGGGAATATTAATCGATCATGCAAAGAGTTATGGTTCAAATGGCTCTGAGCACTATGGGACTTAACATCTGTGGTCATCAGACCCTAGAACGTAGAACTACTTAAACCTAACAAACCTAAGAACATCACACACGTCCATGCCCGAGGCAGGATTCGAACCTGCGACCGTAGCGGTCGCGCGGTTCCAGACTGGAGCGCCTAGAACCGCTCGGCCACTCTGGCCGGCCTGCAAGGAGTTAATTTTACACACTGGACAGTGTGTAAGCAATCCTACAAAAGAAATTTGTGTACATTTATCCTTTAGGATAACTCCACCCGAGAGTCAGAGAAAAGAGTCAAATGAAAAACATTAATGTCGTACGGAGGGAATCGCATGTCCCATGAAATCGCTTAAGAGATTAATAAAACGAACTAGGATTTAAGTCCTAGCCACTTTCATGACTAGCATTTACCAACTGAGGGACGCCTGTAGAGTCTGAAGGCAAAATCCGAGTCCGCAGAGACCTCACACCACAGACGAAGTGTGCACCGCCTGTCCCGATCGAAGCCCACCGCCGGAGTCAGTACATCTGCGTCCGTCCAGATATAACACCGAAGTCCGCGTTGCTTCCGTCGGAAACCAGAGTGACCAAAAACTTCGCTTCTCTACTCTCGCGAACATTCCGCGGAAAACGTAACTCCACCCAAACTTCCTCATGGTCTATGAATGACGAGGGAAGACAAACCCTGAAACACACTCATAACATTGTTTTTAAAAAATGTCCGAGTGGAAGTTTCAATGCAAGGAGGGAGGGAGGGAGGGAGGGAGGGAGAGAGGGAGAGGCAGAGACCTGGTTTACCTGCCGACATGGCATTAGTTTGTCGTTGCAGTCCGGCGTTCAGAAAGCTTTGAAGTTCTATTGACCACTTGTGTCGGGTTTCGTCCCTGGACGTGGCTGCCGACTTTACAGCACCACCGGGAATCCCTCTCCCTTGGCATGAGAGATGACATCGGAAAGACAAGGGTTGCGTCCGTCACTCCAGCTATTCAAACCCTAACCGGACAAGTCTTTACAAAGAAAAGGAGGCACTTGCCAGTAAATGTTCACTCCTGGCGCCTCGCCTCTCGGTCGCGACGCAAACAACCCTAATTTGTAAGCTACAAGTGCACTTGTACATAAGAGGAAGGACGTGTCTTCAAAGTGCTGCACACCACTGCGGCTCTAGCCTTTCTACACACCAAGTAAGAAATGCTAGTTTTCTCCGCTTCCGCACCATTTCAAAGGGTAACCAGCTATCCTTTCTGCAAAGACACAAAGAGACACCGATCAGCGGCCGAAACTAGGATGTGCTGGATCCGAGACCACATGCTGTGTGCTACTTAATACTCTCGAGGAACGCTGTCCAGGAAAAATTTGGTTACCAGCAAACTGTACCTGTACCAAAATATGCAGAAGTTACTCAAGTTACTCGATCAACAACTTTTTAGTACATATGAAATGTATTTTATATTATGTAAGGATACAAAATACTCGATGGACTACTACTGAATGACGTTTCTGTGCTAATTATGTGCAAAAATAAAAAAAGGGAATTCGTCGGTTTCCGTACAAACTCTGCCGGTAATCCTACCAAATACTGCGTCGTTTATGTAGTGTGTCAAAGCTGCCGAACTGTAGTTATGGTAGAGTGTTACTCTACTCATTCCCCATCTCACCTGCTATAAGAATTACATTTTTTCTGAAAACTTTGCTCTTTGGAAGCTGCATCTGTGATTTTCGTTTGTGGTATTTAAACCGACAAACTCTGGGAGGTTGTAGCGGACATCAAAACAAATATTTTTCCCTAATGTCATGTTTTCCTATGAGCAGTATTTAAACTGGTAGAAATCTGATTCACAGAGATCTCTCTATAGCCTAAGATCGCTAGATCCGCTGAATTTTATAATAGAAATAAATTGCTCTACTGAAAATGGATGTACCGACAGTTTTTACTAGAGACTCTGCTTACTCAAAAGCTACTGTAGGAAATAAATATGCAAACGCTAAATCATACTTAGTGTGCTAACAAGAGAGTTAAATTGAATTGTGTGCCGTTTTGCATCTGAAGACAAGCAACTACCAGAGAATGTTACTGTAGGAAATAAATATGCAAACGCTAAATCATACTTAGTGTACTAACAAGAGAGTTAAATTGAATTGTGTGCCGTTTTGCATCTGATGGCAAGCAGCTACCAGAGAATGTTGCCTCACACAAAGATATACAAAAAAATTTACGCAAAAAGACTTAGAGTAAGTTAGTAAACACTAGTCTACACAGTAAAAATATACAGGTACAATTCATTTTCTCGCGTAAGTACATGATAAACAGAATCGAAACAAAATTACTGTGAATCAGACAAACTGTTACAGATACAGGTGCTTCCTCTCAGCTTTGTAACTGTGGCTGCACACATACAGTATCCTCTCCTGATGAAGCCTGACCTAAAACGGTTGTAACTGGTTCTTGGTGTCCGGGATACTGGCACTGGGATTGTGCTGATGGTCGAGATGGTCTCACACATGTCAGACACAGATGCTGGCCAGCAGACTACCTCAACATCACGCAGGCAGCTCACAGGGGCACGTGCCGTTTGTGGACGAACACCGTTCTGTTGTAAACTGGTACCACGATACTTGCACAAGGAGGTAACACATGAGAACGCAAGATGTCCGTGGTGTGTCGCTATACCGTCACAAGTCCCTCAATACTGACGAACCGCACCGGAAGCTATACCCGATGGCTCCACATACTATGACGCCAGGAATAAAACGGCTATACCTCTCGAAAACTTTGGAAAAATTGGCCACCATAATCGCCGACGATGGCTGTTTGGGGTAGTGCAAATCTGCGATTCGTCGCTGAACACATTGTGACACCATTCAGCACCAGTGCATGCTACCTGGTGATGGCAATGCCCCATTGCAGCCGTTTGTGTGGTGATGTTAATGGCAACCAAAGCAGGAGACGATAATTCCCTAGTCGAACTGCTGCTAGTCTCTGGCCAACAGAGCGAGATGACACAGAACGTTGCAGAAAGTTTAATTACTTGTTCTCGGATGGTAGTTGCAAATGTGAAGGGGTTACGATATTTTGAGGGCACAATAAGGGGATGGTTGTCAAACGTGGTCTACTGGTACCTTGACGACGTGTATGCCTGCACTCATGTTCTCATGCAGTCCACTCTGGGACCACCCTCACATCTAAATGGCCCATAGATCTGGATGTTGCACCAGACGGCTTAAAGGAGACCCACAATGAGGCCGGTTTCGAACCCTGCCAGGTGCTGATAACGCTGTGTCAGAGGAGTACGTGGCATCTGTGTCCTTCACAGTGATCATTCAACATCTGATGTCGTTGACGCCTCATATACAGGGTGATACAAAAAGGTACGGCCAAACTTTCAGGAAACATTCCTTACACACAAAGAAAGAAAATATGTTATGTGGACATGTGTCCGGAAACGCTTACTTTCCAAGTTAGAGCTCATTTTGTTACTTCTCTTCAAATCACATTAATAAATGGAATGGAAACATACAGCAACAGAACGTACCAGCGTGACTTCAAACACTTTGTTACAGGAAATGTTCAAAATGTCCTCCGTTAGCGAGATACATGCATCCACCCACCGTCGCATGGAATCCATGATGCGCTGATGCAGCCCTGGAGAATGGCTTATTGTATAACAGCCGTCCACAATACGAGCACGAAGAGTCTCTACATTTGGTGCCGGGGTTGTGTAGACAAGAGCTTTCAAATGCCCCCATAAATGAAAGTCAAGAGGGTTGAGGTCAGGAGAGCGTGGAAGCCATGGAATTGGTCCGCCTTTACCAATCAATCGGTCACCGAATCTGTTGTTGAGAAGCGTACGAACACTTCGACTGAAATGTGCAGGAACTCCATCGTGCATGAACCACATGTTGTGTCGTACTTGTAAAGACACATGTTCTAGCAGCACAGGTAGAGTATACCGAATGAAATCGTGATAACGTGCTCCATTGAGCGTAGGTGGAACTAAACTAAAATAAGCTCTAAAATGGAAATTAAGCATTTCCAGACACATGTTCACATAACATCTTTTCTTTATTTGTGTGTGAGGAATGTTTCCTGAAAGTTTGGCCGTACCTTTTTGTAACACCCTGTATACGAGGGTTGAATAAAAAGTAATGCCTCCACCTTCGATAATTGGGTTTGGATGGGAATATTTTAATAAATCAAATGCGGAAATAATGCTTAGAATGTGATCTTTAATTACCAGTGTTCATTGTAATACATAATCACGAGCCAATTGGATACATTTCTGCCGACTATGAATGAGTTTTCTGAAGCCGTCAAGGAATAAGACGACACACAGTTTCCACAACCACAGTCTCATAGTTCTCTCAACGTCTTGATCAGAACCACAGAGTGTCCCCGCAGGTCGTTTTTCACTATCGGGAACAGATGGAAGTCAGACTGTGCTAAATGTGGACTGTATGGAGGATGCCGTATGGTGGTGAGGCTCAGTCTCTGAAGTTCTGCTGTGGTGGCACGTGAAGTGTGTGGTTTGGCATTCTCATGCTGCTGCAAAACATTTCCCTTTTCCTTTCGGACTCTTGTTAGCCGTCGTTTCAGAGTCCTCAGCGTTGCGATGTAAAGCTCTGAATTTATTGCTGT
This sequence comes from Schistocerca gregaria, assembly GCF_023897955.1. Taxonomy (NCBI): domain Eukaryota; kingdom Metazoa; phylum Arthropoda; class Insecta; order Orthoptera; family Acrididae; genus Schistocerca; species Schistocerca gregaria. Next base: position 729,518,246 of record NC_064931.1, read on the forward strand.
TCCACGATCACGAAAATCAATATGGATAACACCATCTGCGTCCCAGAACACTGTGGCTATGATTTTTCCAACTGAGGGCTGAGTCTTGAATTTCCTTTCCTGGGGCGAGTCTTTGTGTCGATATTCCAAAGGTTGACGTTTCGTCTCCGGGTCGTAATACACTCCTGGAAATTGAAATAAGAACACCGTGAATTCATTGTCCCAGGAAGGGGAAACTTTATTGACACATTCCTGGGGTCAGATACATCACATGATCACACTGACAGAACCACAGGCACATAGACACAGGCAACAGAGCATGCACAATGTCGGCACTACTACAGTGTATATCCACCTTTCGCAGCAATGCAGGCTGCTATTCTCCCATGGAGACGATCGTAGAGATGCTGGATGTAGTCCTGTGGAACGGCTTGCCATGCCATTTCCACCTGGCGCCTCAGTTGGACCAGCGTTCGTGCTGGACGTGCAGACCGCGTGAGACGACGCTTCATCCAGTCCCAAACATGCTCAATGGGGGACAGATCCGGAGATCTTGCTGGCCAGGGTAGTTGACTTACACCGTCTAGAGCACGTTGGGTGGCACGGGATACATGCGGACGTGCATTGTCCTGTTGGAACAGCAAGTTCCCTTGCCGGTCTAGGAATGGTAGAACGATGGGTTCGATGACGGTTTGGATGTACCGTGCACTATTCAGTGTCCCCTCGACGATCACCAGAGGTGTACGGCCAGTGTAGGAGATCGCTCCCCACACCATGATGCCAGGTGTTGGCCCTGTGTGCCTCGGTCGTATGCAGTCCTGATTGTGGCGCTCACCTGCACGGCGCCAAACACGCATACGACCATCATTGGCACCAAGTCAGAAGCGACTCTCATCGCTGAAGACGGTACGTCTCCATTCGTCCCTCCATTCACGCCTGTCGCGACACCACTGGAGGCGGGCTGCACGATGTTGGGGCGTGAGCGGAAGACGGCCTAACGGTGTGCGGGACCGTAGCCCAGCTTCAAGGAGACGGTTGCGAATGGTCCTCGCCGATACCCCAGGAGCAACAGTGTCCCTAATTTGCTGGGAAGTAGCGGTGCGGTCCCCTACGGCACTGCATAGGATCCTACGGTCTTGGCGTGCATCCGTGCGTCGCTGCGGTCCGGTCCCAGGTCGACGGGCACGTGCACCTTCCGCCGACCACTGGCGACAACATCGATGTAATGTGGAGAACTCACGCTCCACGTGTTGAGCAATTCGGCGGTACGTCCACCCGGCCTCCCGCATGCCCACTATACGCCCTCGCTCAAAGTCCGTCAACTGCACATACGGTTCACGTCCACGCTGTCGCGGCATGCTACCAGTGTTAAAGACTGCGATGGAGCTCCGTATGCCACGGCAAACTGGCTGACACTGACGGCGGCGGTGCACAAGTGCTAGCGCCATTCGACGGTCAACACCGCGGTTCCTGGTGTGTCCGCTGTGCCGTGCGTGTGATCATTGCTTGTACAGCCCTCTCGCAGTGTCCGGAGCAAGTATGGTGGGTCTGACACACCGGTGTCAATGTGTTCTTTTTTCCATTTCCAGGAGTGTATCTGATACAGTGGACAACTGACACCAGGGATAGTGTTGAGCTTCCGGCACAAGCTAATGCATCGGTGCGATGCGTGCGATGCTTGCGATCGTCACGTGACGCACTTGCTAGGAGCTAACTTGTGTACGGCATGTCTGTTTGATGGTTAGCGGTGTACGCTGTTTATCACCCATCGCCTGTTACAGTGTACAACAGACACTCGGCACCTTTGCGAGAGTGCGACAAAGCTACAAGACTGGCGGTCGTCGCTTAGAACAATAACTGTGAGCTACGTTGTTGCCATGCACCGTACATTGTGTATGTCCATAACACAGATATGTATTCCAGACCATTGGTTCCCTATCTCAATATAATCGGGTGTGGGCCTACAATTACCTGTTTCACCCTGTTTGAGACACGTTGTAGATATGTTTTAAGGTAACTAGAATGCAGGCAAAAAAGATAAGGACTGAATGTGGTGTAGGACGTTGTTTTTTATGTCATGCTGTTGGACGATCCTGTTCCACTGCTGTTCTCCTCTGAACCGCCAAGAATCTTTGGACTGGGACGGTGGAGTACCAGAGTCAAGATCACTTTGAGTATTTTATGTTAGAGCGAAGAATTAGCAACTTTCTGAACCGCTGCGTAGTGTTGGCGATTTTAACCGTTAAAAAAAAAAAATTAAAAAAAATTATATGGTCAACGACCCCACAAAACGTGCTTTGCGTATTTCAGTAACGGTGTGAATTATATAATATTTCAAAAAGAATGTAAGACTGAGATTAATGGCAGAGAAGTGAAACGTAAGTAAATTGGCGAGGGTCAGCTGCGGACCGCGCGCTGGAAGGTGTTTGCGCGCGGCTCGTCGTCTCGAGTGAGCCTGGCCCGGGTTGCGGGATCGATGCGCTGGAGCAGGCGGCGCGGCCTGCCTCAATGTACAACACGTGCTTCCCGAGCACAATGCCGCGCCTCGCCTCGCCGCTTGTGCTCATCCCGCCCACAAATTCCCGCAGGAGTGCAGTCATTTGAATTCTATTTTTGCTTTGTCCTCACGTATTGAAATGAAGATGCGAAACCACACAGCACACAAAGGCCGCACAGACGGAGAGAGGTGTCTGCAGTAACTGCATTGTGGATGAATAGCGAGAACCACGTTTGCGGGATGGATCGTATTGTGTTCGAACACTCCGTCTACCTTCGTTAAGACGTGTAGCCGAGCAAGACAGCGTGTACGGTCCCTCCAGCTCCACCTTAACGATGTCACCTACTAGTGCTCCGCTACAACTATGCCTGCACTCTTGCAACCCGCCGTACTGTTTGTGGCGGAGGGTACTCGCGTAGCAAAGTGAATAGTCCCGTGTGGCAGGAGACATATGCAGGTCACCACAGTCAACAAAAACGGAAAAAGATCAGATGTCCAAAATTACAGACCAATTTCGCTGATGTTCGTCAGCATTGCAGTATGCTACTGCACGGTCTAAGCCCAAACATTATGACAATCTTGGGGAAAAACAACAAACCCGTTTGTCGTTATAAATCACTAATATTAGGGACATAACCACAGCAATGCGTTTCGGGAGTCAGTCTCACATCATCTGGCTGTCTAAGTTAGTCCTGCATAAGATGCAGTTCAAAAAATCACTCAAAGTCAAAATATAAAAACATGTATACAATTATTCGGACATGAAGTCCTCATCTTAGTTTAAAACTGCAACACCAGATTCCCTGCTCCGTCTACCCACGTTACCGAAAACCCTGCAAAGGGTTTCTTCTGTAAGGCGGTATACAGCAGCTGCCTCTCCCTACTTCAGTAGTTCGCAACAGACGGCACTGAGCCACCAGCCGTTCCTTAAAGTTGAAAAGATGTTACAAAGGGAATGCAAAGACACAAACCTAATGGTTATCTGTTCAAAATGGTTCAAATGGTTCTGAGCACTATGGGACTCAACTTCTGAGGTCATCAGTCCCCTAGAGCTTAGAACTACTTAAACCTAACTAACCTAAGGACATCACACACATCCATGCCCGTAGCGGTCGCGCGGTTCCAGACTGTAGCGCCTAGAACCGCTCGGCCAATCCGGCCGGCAATGGTTATCTAATTCACATTTATCTTACCAACGCCTTCCTCAGACAAGATCTAAATACCATTGAAGAGGACATTACCATTCTCGTACCGAGCGAGGTGGCGCAGTGGTTAGCACACTGGACTCGCATTCGGGAGGACGACGGTTCAATCCCGCGTCCGGCCATCCTGATTTAGGTTTTCCGTGATTTCTCTAAACCGCTTCAGACAAATGCCAGGATGGTTCCTGTGAAAGGGCACGGCCGACTTCCTTCCCCATCCTTCCCTAATCTAATGAAACCGATGAGCTCGCAGTTTGGTCTCCTCCCCCAAATCAACCCAACCAACCATTCTCGCCAGTTTGCACATCAAGTACATTGTCAAACTTAATCCGGTGAATTACTATTTACTGTTCCTATCCTTTCTTATCCACATGTATTACCTCCAAGTCCTCTTCTACGTCTTTAAGGGGGTGACTTGTCTCATATGTATGTAGGCAACTACCAGTCTGCCGTACTTGCCTTCTTAAATGGTTTTTTAGATCTTTTTTTAAATCGACGTTAGTACTTTTAAATGCGCATAGCACCTGTCTTGCAACGTCTAGAGCCTAACACTACAGCAGGATGAATATCTCCGTAACCCCTTCAACTTTACTAGATTAACCTATGACTAAATGCACCGTTCTCCACGGGGGAGGGGTCATATACGGACGAACAACAGACTATAATCGGTCAAACAACTACTTTTGTGTGTGAACTACAAATTTTCCTTAGGTTTCTTAGTGTGAACCACAGCCTACCATCTGCTATTCCTAGAACTAGTTTTATGCGGTCGATTACCTTTAGTTCGCTCTGGACATATACTTTACCGTTGTTATGGTTTCTAATGATTTATCGTCAATAGTGCAATCGAACAATAACGTATTTTTCCACCTATTTAGGAGCAATATGTGTACAAATCCCAGTTTTTTTTTACTTACCGTTTCTTTCACTTCGCACAGTAATTTGTGAACGTGGAAAATGGCAAGTCGCCACCTCGAACTCTATAGCTCCCCTATAAATGGCTGGGTAAGTCAGTTCCAAGGCCGGAGGAACGCAACGTCATATCGCCTCCAATGTGACTACCAAGCACTCAGCGCTTTTTTTCCCTTCGTGTTGTGTATAACTTAATTTGTTTACGTTACCTTTACTTTTGTTAAGTGTCAACTGCTATTATTCGTGTCAAGCGTCGATCCCTGCATTTTGCTAGTTTTCTGGAATGGAAACTTTGGAAGAGGCTAGCCAAGTTACCTCGGTTTTTCAGTTAATCACTTATACACACATTCAACAGCAACAGTCCTATGACACCCCCTTGAGGTAATATATTAACATCCGACGAAATACCACCGTTAAGAACGATCTGTTGTTCGGCAATTTCAGCTGGACAGCTCCACAGCACCGCAGAAATGTTAAACTATCTTGAATATATGTTGTGCACAAATTAAAAACTTGCTGAGCGAAGACGTCTGCGGCAGCTCCTACAGGAATAATTTGGACACGAAATTGAAAAATAGTGCAGAATAGGGAAGTACGGAAACGTCATCTGCTCGGCAGAGAGTTCAGTACGCAAATACCACCAATCGTCAGCTGATAGATAGCTCGACCTTCTGCTATGTAGACATACTTGCTCAGAATATATTCTTCTGTAATATTATAACTCTCCTATAATTATCTGAGCAGGTCGGACATCTAAACAAATTTCAGTTTTTGCCCACCCATTTTAAGGTGTTTTCCAACTTTCGTGAGCCTATATGCTTTGTATCAAATTCCATGTTACGTGCACTGCGCCGGCCGCAGTGGACGAGCGGTTCTAGGCGCTGCAGTCTGGAACCGCGCGAACCACGCGACTGGGGTCCTTCATCGGAAATGGATGTGTGTGATGTCCTTAGGTTAGTTAGGTTTAAGTAGTTCTAAGTTCTAGGGGACTGATGTCCTCAGATGTTAAGTCCCATAGTGCTCAGAGCCATTTGAACCATAAGTGCATCGCAACACTAAAAGAGCCTTCAGTACAGACTACTACTACCCACATAAAGTTGTAATAAAATAACAGCACGTCCCATTACTATACAGCGTGTTTCATGATTAGAAACGAGTACTGATACGGGTCAAAGTATAAGGTAATAGAAGTAAACACTTTCCAGTGAATACGAGTTTGCTAACTTGCCGCTTGCAAGATAGTTGCTAATTTGTAGTTACAAGCCCCGTGTCTTCAGTACGAAATATTGACCTAGTTAGAACAAATGTATTTGAAATGCAAACTGTCGGATTAAACCCACAAGTAATTTCACGCATGGTCGAACTTAACAAGAATTACAATACTATTTGACCGCGTTACGTGTCACAATTTGCTGCGCACTCGCACCTGTTACTGGATATGTTCCATAAGTCGTCCACGAATTTTGATACAATTCTGCACTCGTCTCTGCTGCGAGTTACAAATGCTTTCCGACATTCCCAGATCGTCTCATAAGGCTTTAAAAGACTGTGCGATGTGCCAGGGTGGAGAAGAGCTTGTACCTCTTTAATTCAGACGAATCTTGCATGAGAACGAGACATGCAGTCGACCTCCTCCGTATCTACCAGCTAATTAATTATGCGCCCAATGGTAACGGAAGGAAATGATGGTGGACCATGCTAGATGGTAAAATAAGGAGTGCACGCTCACAATAATTTAATAAAAATCGTAATCTACTAAAAAAAACAGATCTTTATCATAATGAACAACAGGAAATGGAATTCTGCCTATATCTACGAAATGATATGCGGATCAAATATTACAATGAGATTTATTGTACATCAGAACATAAATGCACATGATTGTCGACACACACAGTAAGTTAAAGGATAGGGTATACTGAAATATTATGAGAATAAGAGTTGGATCAAGAACAAGGGGCTCCTACTCTCTGTGATGCAATAGATTGACGGTAATGACTGGAGGTCCTAACGAATCAAATATTAACCTCCCAACTATATAGCAGTATCGCAATTAGTAGTGAGAGCTCAAATGGGATCACATGGAGAAACAAGCAAGGTGGACTTGTAGCAAAGCGAAAGCGCGTGCTGCTGAGGGAGTCAGTATAAAATTGGTAAGGTCCTACAATGCGGCAGCCGCAAAATACTGTCCCGGTACTGAAATCTGAAACACGTCGTCGGTAGGTAGCGTCCTGATGATGCAGGCGCCGACTTCTGCCGTGCAGCAACTCTGTGTCAGCCCCTTGCCGCGAAGGCTGTCCGAGAATTTTAAGTTCCGAAAACGAGCGACCAAGTCGCAAGACCGTCCAACTCCGAAGAAGATCAGATCCCGATTTCCCCGTCTGTGCAACGCAAGAGCGATGACAACATTGCTCTACTCCCTACTCTCTTCGAAAACTGCGAATCAGCATTCAGTTCTGATCCAAAATTCCCCCACAATGTCTCAGAGCAACATTTGCGCCAATAGCGACCGTCCCCTCCAATTTTGAGCAGGGCTTTGTGACATCAACTAGCCTCAGTTTAAGTTGACCAGTCATGCCTCCGCTATTCAGCTGAGGGCACTGAACTTGCCGTTTGACCGGCTACGAAAACGATCTGCCTAGACCACCGGCCATCCGGCGCCAGACAGTCGCACCCAACAGGGCACAGTCCACAAGTATTCTCAGAATCAAGAGGACAATGCAGTCAGTCGGTGCCAGGAATCTTCGTTCCGGACGCGCCGGCGGTAAACACATAAACTGCGGCGACACTCAGACGTCTCGCAGGTCGTTTCGCCCTGCATACAGTAGGCGAAACTCGACCGACGTCAGTCGTTCCGCCAGGCGCTTAAGCCTATTGTATGAACCCCTCTGTATTCGGAGAAGTGCAGCCCCCAACCGGAAACGCAGTGTGCCGCGTCCTCCGATGCTCGCCTCGCACAGGCCACCCAGGGAAGTATAAGAACATGTTTAGGAATCAAGTGAAAAGTACTTTTTGAGCCCTCAGTACAAATACTCTAATTACAATAACCTGATTAGGTCTGTCACTACCGTACAATGACACAGAACATTAATAACATTGATGAAAATTAGAGGAGACGTGCAAAAGAGGGCATGGAACATCCCAAATGTACAATTTGATGCTTCAGTTCTTCAATCGTATCGTTGGGAGTAATACACACTGCACTTTCGAGATGAACTCAAGCAGAAGAAACTGAGTGGGATGAGGTCAACTGATCTTGGAGGTCAAGGTAGATGTCCTGCTCGGCTTATTGGTTCTGTACCATATATGCTTCAGATGTCGTCTTACATCAACAATTGTGTTGGTGCTTCATAATGGATCTACCACATTCCGCAACGACGGGCTGTGGGTGAAATTTGAGATCACTTAGATGGGGACCTAACAGAAAAGCTTGCATTTCACCTACATTTGTACTAACCAGGAAAGTGGCAGCTCGCTACGGTCGGAGGTTCGAATCTTGCCTCGAGCGTGGATGTGTGTGATGTCTTTAGGTTGGTTAGATTTAATTATTTCTACGTTCTAGGCGACTGATGACCTCAGAAGTTAAGTCGCATAGTGCTCAGAGCCATTTGAGCCAAAGTGGCAGCTCGTACCACACATTCATGTTTATCTGGCAAACGGGTAGTCTTTCATTTCATTATAGAGGACCGGGACCTTGGCCTATGACTCGTCATGTTAGTGTCGTGAGGAATGCTTTAATGAGGATCTGTCCAACGCCAAAAAGCTTTAAGGAAACACTACTGCCAGTTTATACACCACTGGCCATCAAAATTGCAACACCACGAAGATGACGCGCTACAGACGCGAAATTTAACCGACAGGAAGAAGCTGCTGTGATATGCAAATGATTAACTTTTCAGAGCATTCACACAAGGTTGGCGCCGGGGGCGACACCTACAACGTGCTGACACGAGGAATGTTTCCAACCGATTTATCATACACAAACAGCAGTTGACCGGCGTTGCCTGGTGAAACGTTGTTGTGATGCCTCGTTTATGGAGGAGAAATGCGTACCATCACGTTTCCGACTTTGATAAAGGTCGGATTGTAGCCTTACGCGATTGCGGTTTATCGTATCGCGACATTGCTGCTCGCGTTGGTCGAAATCCAATGGCTGTTAGCGGAATATGGAATCGGTGGGTTCAGGAGGGTAATACGGAACGCCGTGCTGGATCCCAACGGCCTCGTATCATTAGCAGTCGAGATGACAGGCATCTTATGCGCATGGCTGTAACGGATCGTGCTGCCACGTCTCGATCCCTGAGTCAACAGATGGGGAAGTTTGCAAGACAACAACCATCTGCACGAAAAGTTCGACGATTTTTGCAGCAGCATGGACTATCTGCACAGAGACCATGGCTGAGGTTACCCTTGACGCAGCATCACAGACACGAGCGCCTGCGATCGTGTAATCAACGACGAACATAGGTGCACGAACGGTAAAACGTCATTTCTCCGGATAAATCCAGGTTCTGTTTAAAGCATCATGATGGTCGCATCCGTGTTTGGCGACATCACGGTAAACGCACATAGGAAACGTGTATTCGTCATCGCCATACTGGCATATCACTCAGCGTGATGGTACGCGATTCCATTGGTTACACGTTTCCGTCACCTCTTGTTCGTACTGATGGCACTTTGAACAATGGACGTTACATTTCAAATGTGTTACGACTCGTGGCTCTACCCTTCATTCGATCCCTGCGAAACCCTAAATTTCAGCAGGATAATGTACGACCGCATGTTGCAGGTCCTGTATGGGCCTTTCTGGATACAGAAAATGTTCGACTGCTTCCCTGGCCAGCACCTTATCCAGATCTCTCACCAATGAAAACGTCTGGTCATGGTGGCCGAGCAACAATACGCCAGTCACTACTCTTGTTGAACTGTGGTATCGTGTTGAAGCTGCATGGGAGCTGTACCTGTACACGCCATCCAAGCTGTGTTTGACTCAATGCCTAGGCGTATCAAGGCCTTTATTACGGCCAGAGGTGGTTGTTCTGGGTACTGATTTCTCAGGATCTATGCATCCAAATTGCGTGAAAATGTAATCAGATATCAGTTCTAGTATAATTTATTTGTCCAATGAATACCCGTTTATCATCTGCATTTCTGCTTGATGTAGCAATTTTAGTGGCCGTAAGTGTAGATTTATTAACAGGAAGTACAGAGTCGTCTTCCCCAGATGGCCGGCAGCCAGGCGAGGCAGCAGAGCGCTCGCCAGTCGGTATCTGCTGACGCCGGCGCGACCCTCTGTCGGCGCGGCTGTGGAGTGCCTCACTTAGCGACTGCCACTGCAGGAGCGGTCTCTGTCCTGGCAGCACTACAAACACAGCCAGCGTTTGCCTGTAGCTCTTCTCACCGGATTCCCAGGTCGCTCTCTTCGACGTCGTAGACTGCGCACTGGAAAGATAGCCAGCAGCTACACGCGAGGCGCCCGTTGTCAAGGAGAACTGAGGGGCTCAGAGTACAAGTGGTACAAGTGACATTTCACAAGAAAATTATTTAAATGTACAGTTTAAAAGTTTAAATGTGGATCTCTTCTGAATACATGAAGTATAAGCGATTTCCTCTATAGTGTCGCACTATCTGCTGATGAAGTTCAAGCTCTAAACCAATTCCCGGACTGCATTCAGAGTACAACTAGTATAAGTGAAATAGTGAATTCAGGTATGCATTTTTTTAAAGCACAGCAATAGACTAATGCGTATGTTATTAAGAGTACTTTTAGTACTATTTAATGCATGTTTAAATAGGCCATATTTACAAACATCGTTTATACATCCTGAAGCAACATGAGCGTTTCGACACAACATATAATAAGGTCCTTGAACTTGTCTATACACATATGGAATGTGATGAAGATTTTGGTCTCTCTCTAAAAAGGCAAAGAGACAAAGAGACACTTCAACCGCGTATTTGTTCCCCAAAACAGAATGGCAGCAGTGAAGCAGGTCAGCAGAAAGTTCTCCGTAGCGAAAATGGAAAAAAAAATTCGTTTCATTTAAGTCACTGATGTGATAGCCCGACAAAGTTGCGACAGACCCAGAAGGAAACGACATACAAGTAGTGGATCTGAACCATCAAAGAAAATCCTCTAGCAGTGCAGTTCAAGTACTCACAAAACCGTGATCTTGACTTTATGGAAGCGGATTTTAGAAGTTCTAATCTTGGTCCCCCATCAATAACTTCCTCTTCTACAGCCTTTGAATCAAGATGAGTCTGAAATAAAATTTGAGAAATGGAAAAGATAAATAACTAAATCCCTCCATTTTATCATGAGTTCTATAACAATGTGTCCCATTTCAGACAGCAGATATCGTGAGTGTAAGAGGAGGAAGTGGAGAAAGAAGAAGATGTGGCCAAAAAAGGCTACGAGGAAGACTGAAAAATGCTCAACGCCGTAGTACAGCATCAAGAGTGTTCTGCAGGAATGGCATTCATCAAGAGATAGCATAGAAGGAAGTGATCATGATTCGATAGACACTTACTGTGAGGGGGCTGTAGAAAGTGACTATGAATAGTCTCTCATATGTGTTGGAACCACATGAATATCTTTCCGTTTTGGTATTTTAATTGTCTTTGCTGATTACCTATTTTTTCAGCTTGTTATAAGACTTTCGCCTTAATTACCCACACATTCTTCTTTTACAATGAACAGGTATTGTAATATGTATATCATGCTTGATGTACCAAGAAACTTCAAAATATAGCACAGTAAATGAAATGTTTTTGCACTTGTACCTGTTACGCTCTAAAAAATTTTAAGATTAGAAGAGTTTTTAATATATTATAAAAATATTGCAGAGGCACTACAATCTCTAAGCATTCCGACAACTATAGACAATCTGAAGATTAGAAAAAAAATCTGCTGTTTCGATAGTAGCTCACATAATTTGTAAACAGCCATTTAACTTTGGCCTGTATTTACTCAGTTTGCTTGAGGAAGCACTTGTGTCGCTTGTACTCTCAGCCCCTCAATTATGTCACGGCCTCTTTGTGAGAGACCAGCCTCAGAGTCTGGAGTCTGCCTGTAGCTGCGAGTCCAGGGGCAGCAATTACTGGGCTCCCATAAGTAATGGTGTTTGATGAGCTCACCAAGTTCCATCAGTGAGGCCCACAGAGGTCCTGGTCTTACAAGGCGCCAAAATCTTCCCATCAGCGACGGCCAGGATGACGCAGTGGAAGCTCTCGGGAGCAATGTTCCTCAGATCTAGTTGTTTATGGCATTTTAGATTGGAGTCATCTCAGTAGGTCACAGACTGAGCGTTACAGGTTCTGCCTCAGTAGTAGATGCTGCAACACTGAATCATAGCGGAGAAATACTGAGAAGTAAGGTGTGGAAGACAGGGTACAGGTACTCACTGCGCTATGCCCTTGACGTTATCCATCGGAGGGATGGCCATATGTGCCCTAGTTTGCTGAGCTCGTCAGCACTGTTGCTAGTTTCAGAATGTCGCAACTTCACCTTCCAGACGCTTTTTTCTGCTGTGTCGGTAACTGAATAGTTACTTTTATGTTAGATATGAGCTTCCTTACAACATTTTTGAAACGAACATTATGAGGTCATCTCACTGTCACCATGTTGTCAGTTTACTATCTTTTCTTGCCTCAGTTCTCAACTCGTAGAGTGTTGAAAGCCATTCTGTGTTTGTAACTACTTGAGATGGTACCTAACGGTTGCTGCTGATTAGTTTCTGTGCCTAACAGCATCCCATACAAGCAAACTAGCTGCGTGTTTACCTGTACTTGTTCGGACTTTAGGTGCTTGGGTTATGCACGTCTCTATTTAAGCTACAATAGCTCGATGTAGTCAAAGGGTCGAGCTGCACACGTCTACTTTCATGTCCTGCAGCTAATTCGCTACAAATACGAGTAATAACTTGCAGCTGTGATTCTTCAGTCAATTAGTCTATCCATTGGCTAGAAGTGCGAATTAAATACACATAAATGTAAAATAAAAGTTAAATGAATAGTTTAATAAAAAGGTTTATATTCTAACGTCTATAATTGATGTACACGACAGAGTACTACGATGAACAATGTTTATTCGAGAAGAAATATCTCAAACAAACGGGAAGTTGTCCTATGATACGAGTGTTGGAACTTTAATAGTGTCAACTATGTATTTATAGCTAGTATAAAATAGATATGTGTTTCAAAGTTTAAATGACCTTCAAAGTAGTCGCCAGCACTGTGTATAACCCTTTGCCAGCGATGTGGAAGTGGTAGGATACTCTTAGCAGTGCCAGTTGTGTTGACAATTCGAACGGTGCCGTCCATTGCCCGACGAATTTGTAGCAATTCTGAAGCGAATGCCGTGAAGTGTTTCCTTCAGTTTAGAAATTGAGTTGAACTTACGAGGGCTTAAGTCAGGGGAGTGCAGTAGGTGGTATAGCACTTAGCGGCCCCATCAGTCAAATAAACCAGTAACAGTTTGGACTGTACGTGCTTGAGCATTGTCCTGCAAAATGATGGTCAGGTCCTGTAGAAAGTGTCATCACTTCTCTCTCTAAGCTGGTCGTAGGTTGTGTTCCAAAAATGAACAGCATAGAGACAGAAGGCGACGGACGTGCAGCCAAAATGTTAAAACATTGAGTAAGAATATCGTCCGCAAATTACGGAACAAGGAACACGAAGCCAACCAGAATATAATTAAACAAGCGTCAGAATCAAATGGTTCAAATGGCTCTGAGCACTATGGGACTTAACATCTGAGGTCACCAGTGCACTAGGCTTAGAACTACTTAAACCTAACTAACCTAGGGACAGCACACACATCCATGCCTGAGGCAGGATTCGAAGCTGCAGCTGTAGCAGCAGCGCGGTTCTGGACTGAAGCGCCTAGAACCGCTCGGCCACAACGGCCGGCCAGAATCAAAGTGGCCAATGATTTCCTTAGATGAAACATGGACTCACACGCATTACTCTGTAAATAAATTTTGGCAAAGTCACACCGAGAGAGGAGTACAGTCGAATAAAAATCCCGTTTTATTGTTGTGCATGCAGGCGATGATATCGGTGTCACTCTGGGTTCACTTCTTGTATATGACTCCTAAAACAAAAATGCCTGCAACACGCTAGTTATGATGTTTCTACTTGTCTTTTAAATTGTTGATTACTTGGACGAAATGATTTTATGTGGAGTGAAGAAAAAAAAGCACTGTGCTGATCATGAAGTCTTAACTTTACTTGAGGGAATCACATTTCATCTGTTTTTGACGAAACGAGATAAACGTATGCTGAAATATGTTCTGAATTTCTGAACTAACAAAGCAAAGCTAATTAGCTACAACTGTATTATCCCTTTTAGCGGGCTAATTTGTAAAATTATTGGCTCTACTTTCTCTTACTGGCAAACAGTCTCGTCCACAAACATTTGCTGGTGACAAAACATTCGGTGACTCATAAGACGAGGGGTGGGATCGAATTTTTGAAGCCTCCTTTAATTCTGTGTGCAAATAGAAAAGTTAATACAATGATTAAATGACATGTCAAAGGATTAGAATCAAAATAAATACAATTAATTCTGTAAAAATAATCAATCAAGACAGTTTGATAAGGATTGAAAAATATCGCTTGTCCCTATACTACGCCACTGTTTTGAAGAAGAGTATTAATTTTAATTATGGGACTAGAGCATCACGCGAAATAATTTATGTTGATTACTCGCATCTAGTCATTATAAGCGTCCAAAGTGTTTGATTACAATAACGTTCAACCAGTGATCAGTTCACAGTTGTCTTCCACAATGCGCATTATCTGGTGAGAGTAGTATGACCGATTTTTAAATATCTCTTCTTGAACAACTTCCTCTTCCTATTGAAAAAAATAATAAACTACGAAGGTGGTGATAATCTTACTTCACATACTTATCGGAATCGGAACAGCCGGTTTTCGTACACAGTCCATTCGTGTTAGACAAGTGATACTCAAAAACCAATATTTGTTCGGGTTAGAAAAATAGATTCAGGCCTAAAATGTAAAAACGACAGTAGACATGACATTCAGATTGCGAAATTAGATTTTCGTGTCCCACAGATCGTGCGGTATGTAAATGTGGCTAAAGACAGGCAGTGTGTAACAACTCTCCACTTGTAAGAGTACTGGAGTGTACGCTAGCATAACTTACCCCTTTCTTGTTTCTCCGGCGTGAACACGATTGTGCTGCCACCGTACCGAGATTACCACTTCGCTTTGCAACTAACACGGCTGGTGCCACTACACAACAACAGCGCCATACAGAACAACGGACCACACCGAATTCAAGTAAACAAAAGCATTTCGTGCCAGAATCAAAAGAATAGTGTAGAGAGGTGTACAAATCAACATCACCCGATATGCAGGCGAACACGTTATGCCCCATTAGCTTAGATTAGATGTAATTTTCGTTCCAGGTGATCCATAGGGAGGAGATAATCCAGGATGTAGAACATATCAGAAGAACAAGAATGCACAAATATTTTATGTAAAACCAATACGATTATGATAATGTACCTTCCACAGATCGCCAGTGGAATGACCATCTTGGATGATGGGTCAAAAACATTGAAATGTAGTTCCATTTATGAGCTACTAAACACTGAATAGAAGAATCATTTTGCAACACTGTGGAACTCTGAGACGTAGCAATAGCCAATGATAGACGACGCATGGGTACGGAATACAGAACACACTTTAATTCATAGGAACTTGATACATACAACAATACACGACATATCTCACTAGAGTCAAAGAGCTAAACTGTCAGAGATAAGACTACGAGCCGTTCTCTCTGGCCAGCGATGCTAACGTTCCCACAGTTTATTTGCAATGATCGCATTACTGCACTGAATATGTACAGAAACCAGATTGTTCTCATATTCGCATTATTTTATATTATTAGTAAAATACACACACACACACACACACACACACACACACACATATATATATATATATATATATATATATATATATATATATATATATATATATATATATCAGATGGAGTAGGAGTTGGCCACCAACAAATCCTTTAGTCTCCTCTTAAAACGGACTTTATCGGTAGGTAAACTGTTTGTGGTTGCTGGCAAGTGTGTGTTCCTGAATAATGGACATCTTTCTGGACCAAAGTAAGTGACTTTAAATCTTCGCGAAGATTATTCTTATTTCTAGTATTGATTCCATGAACTGAGTTATTTGTTTAAAAAAGAGATATACTTTTAATGACAAATTTCATTAAGAAATAAATATATTGGGAAGTAGTAGTTAATATCCCTAGTTTCCTAAACAGGCCTCTTTAGGAAGTTCTTGCGTTCACAGCGCAAATAATTCTTAATACACATATTTGCACCCGGAAAACCTTAGCTTGGGTTGATGAGTTACCGAATAAGATAGTCCCATATGACTTTCTGCAATGAAAGTAAGCATTGCATGTCAACTTTTTCATTTTTATATACCCTATGACTGACAACATTCACATTGGAAACACAGACTTTTTTAGGCACTTCACCAATTCTGTTGTACGCTCCTCACAGCTAATTTTATTATCAAGCTGTAGTCTGACGAATTTAACACTGTCCACTTCCATATGTCTGTTATCAGATTTTAGGCATATACTTATGGGAAACCTCTTACAAGTTATGAACTGCATGTGGTGTGTTTTTTCAATGTTTAGTGGCGAAGAATTGGCTAGGAACCATTTATTAATGTCCATGAAATTTCCATTAACCGATATTTCTAAGACTACATTTGATTTGCTATTTATTGCAATGTTCGTATTATCTTAAAATAAAATAAACTTGGCATCTGGTAATGTTACCGATGAAAGGTTGTTGATATATACAAGAAAAAGCAAGGGGCCTGAGATGGAACCTTGTGGGATGCCACATGCCACTAATTCCCAATTGGTTGATGCCTGATTGCTTAGTTCATGTCTCTTTCCTATAGATACACTTTGTTTCCTATCAGGGATACAGGAACTGAAATTTTGGAGAATTTCCTCTTAAATCGTAATATTCTAGTTAACTTAAAAGGATATTGTGATTTACACAGTCAAATGCGTATGAAAGATAACGGAATATACCTGTAACGTACAATTTATTGTCTAATGATTTAAGTAAATTTTCACTGTATGTGTAGATAGCATTTTCAATAGTAGAACCCTTTAGAAATGCGAACTGAGACCTGGACAATATTCTATATCTTGTCAGGTGTTTAAGAATCTGACAGTATATTGCCTTTTCTAAATGCTGGCTAAAGTGAAACTGGACGGAAGTTCAACGGTATTTCTTTATCTGCTTTCTTAAACAGAGACTTAACTTTCGATTGATAAACGACTGCTAAAAGAGATAGACTAATATGTTACTTAACTCAGAAGCACACTCTTTACTTAAGTTTTTTTAGTATTTTATTATAACCACCAGATTTGTGCCGGCCGGAGTGGCCGAGTGGTTCTAGGCGCTTCAGTTCGGAACCGCGTTGCTGCTACGGTCGCAGGTTCGAATCCTGCCTCGGACATGGATGTGCGTGATGTCCTTAGGTTAGTTAAGTTTAAGTAGTTCTAAGTTGTAGGGGACTGATGACCTCAGATGTTAAGTCCCATAGTGTTCAGAGACATCTTATCTTTGTAGTCTTTCCACGAAATATAAGTTGGCGGCAGTAAATTTGTACTGCAGTCAGCCTCAAATGCTAGTTCTCTAAATTTCCTTAGAAGCGATTCACGAAAAGAAGCCTCCTTTCCTCCACAGACTCCCACCCGAGTTCCTGAAGCATTTCCGTAACACTCGCGTGATGATCAAACCTACCAGTAACAAATCTAGCAGCCCGCCTCTGAATTGCTTCTATCTTCTCCCTCAATCCGATCTGATAGGGATCCCAAAAGCTCGAGCAGTACTCAAGAATAGGTCGTATTAGTGTTTTATAAGCGGACTCCTTTACAGATGAACCACATCTTCCCAAAATTCTACCAATGAACCGAAGACGACTTTCCGCCTTCCCCACAACTGCCATTACATGCTTGTCCCACTTCATATCGCTCTGCAATGTTACGCCCAAATGTCGGCCGTAGTGACCGAGCGGTTCTAGGCGCTACAGTCTGGAATCTCGCGACCGCTACGGTCGCAGGTTCGAATCCTGCCTTGGGCATGGATGTGTGTGATGTCCTTGGTTTGGTTCAAATGGCTCTGAGCACTATGGGACTTAACATCTATGGTCATCAGACCCCTAGAACTTAGAACTACTCAAACCTAACTAAACTAAGGACAACACAAACACCCAGCCATCACGAGACAGAGAAAATCCCTGACCCCGCCGGGAATCGAACCCGGGAACCCGGGCGCGGCAAGCGAGAACGCTACGGCACGACCACGAGATGCGGGCCATGTCCTTGGTTTACTCAGGTTTAAGTAGTTCTAAGTTCTAGGGGACTGATGACCTCAGATGTTAAGTACCATACTGCTCAGAGCCATTTTTGAATCACTTTTTCAGGTCCAAATATTTAATCGACGTGACTGTGTCAAGCGCAACACTGCTTTGATAGTGAGGGTCATGTTTACGTTAGAGAAGTTATGTGTACTGTCTGGTCTGAGGTACTCTACGGCAACATCCACTGAATCTGACAACCCTATCTTTTGAGTAACATTTATGAAACGTTTGTAAAGAAAGTAATGCAACACTGCATACATCTGTTACCAACGTATCATTTGCCTGGAATTAACAGAAATGTTGTACGTTATCTACCCCTTAGATGTCTGTCGGTATCTAGAAATTTCAGCAACATATTCTTGTGGTAAATTAGTAATGAACTAATTTTTTTAAAACAATTAATGTAATAGTAGTGATATAGTACTGGGAAAGGGACCAAATCGGGGACAAGGACGAATCAGTCCCTGTTGAAAAGATGCACAAGCTGTATTTATTTGAATAAAGAATATAAATTTAAGAAGTATGTTCTGTAAACAGTTACCTGTTGTAGATAAAAACGGAACCCCAACTGTGAGAGATATTTGAGATGCAGTGATGCGAGAGGATACTTTTTGAGCACACAGTTCGGTGCACTTGCGGCTTCAAATCGAAAGTTTCCATTACCGACCGCACCGAGAGAATAAAAGTAACACAGCAAGATGAGTCTGAATTAGTTTGTTGGAGCCGCTCTTTGTTTTCACTTCGTGACGGAAGTAGCGGTGAGCGCGTACCTCGGATGGCTGTATGCGGAGTAGACTATGGTAGAACCTGACTTGTACTTAACAATTTTGAACTTTCGTGGTCATGTTAAGAAATTTTTAAAGAGCAAATAGTATTATTTGCCTCATCCGTTTCGGCTTAGCTAGTTTTTGTTTGGCATCCGTCTCTAAAATCCGCATGACGAGTGGACGACTAAACTTTCCACTTTTTACGCAAGCAAAACTGTCACTGACTAGACCGCCCGATGTCTTATTTAAAAAGAAACTATAATTAATGGAACTCTTATAGGATTTAGAATCAGAACTGTGCCAGGTGCTGAAGAAAGAATACGATTTGAATGAGAATTTACTGTTTCGTTCATATTATTCTTGGTAGGGTGAGCTAAATGAAAAGTATCCGCTGTATGGGTACACAATAGAAGTAGCAATTTAAACAACGGATTTGTTGAAAGTAAAGTGCCTCATATATAAGTATGCTGATGGTCCAACGAGTGTGAGAGGTTAACCGAATAATAGCAAAGGTATTAACCGGGGTCCAATACTGGAACAGTATAGTAAAGGGATTCCGATTCTGGTTCTGTGAAGACTGTAAGTGTTCTCGCTTCGGTGTTTGAATTTAACTGTGACTGGCATAGTGCGAATTTCACGAACGGAACCCTGACGTTAGAGTTTGCTAAAGCAGTAGTAATGTTTCTTATTTTAGCTACATCCTTTCTTTCATGATTAATTTGCCAAGTGCTCATGTCAATCCCTGTGCGTGTTTCAATAGCACCTCTCCTTGTACCATGGGTAAAACCATTATTTCTGCCACGTCATTTAAATTTGATTTGTGTATATTGTGTATTAAACCGGGGATCTAGAAACGACGGGAGGCTTTGTCCTGCCGTAGCCCTCAGTGGTTCACAAGCCCACAACAGGCCACAGCAGACCACCCACCCCACCGTTGCCCACACCGAACCCAGGGTTATTGTGTGGTTCGGCCCCCAGTGGTCCCCCCCTCCCCACCCCCGCCAACGTCTCATACCTGATGAGTGTAAGCCCAAATATTTGCGTGGTATAGTAATTATGGTGTACACTTATGTGGAGACACTGTTTGCGCAGCAATCGCCGACACTGTGTAACTGAGGCAGAATAAGGGGAACCAGCCCGCATTCGCCGAGGTAGATGGAAAACCGCCTTAAAAACCATCCACAGGCTGGCCGCCACACCAGACGGGGATCAGTTCGCCCTCCCGTTCTGGAAGCGGCGCGTTAGACCGCGCAGCTAGCCGGGCGGGGTAAATTTGATTTTGTCGCTGTCTCCCGAGGTAAGACCAATATTTCTCAGCACCTTGAGGGTCAAGCATGTGTGTATTATGTGTGTGACTGACACAGTTAAATGTTCAAATGCATTTTGTTATTTTTGATCGTAAATGTTCCCTGTGTACAGCTTTTAACAATGTATGTACTTCTTGTGAAGTAAATGTAAACTGAATGCCTTCGTTATTATTCGGTATCTAGTTACAGGTTAACCAGGACCATCAGCTGTGGCCCTTTACTTTCAACAAAGCCGTTTCATATATTCCTGTTGCCATTGTGTACCCATACAGTGGATACCACTTATTCGTTTCAGTTTGAACCAAACGTAAGTTGAAAATATGAATTTCCTCTTGGAGCTGTGGCTAAGTAATTTCAGAATCAGGTTTCTCATTAGCTCACATTGTTAAGTATTTTTATTTAGCTTAGGAAATCCGGAATGTTAGCAAGCGGAATATAAATTGCAGGTAACTTGTTAAGGAAATTTTCAGGATTCATATCTTTGTAGTATACGTATTCTTGTTACCAACTCGCCGCCCCACAACACTTTATAGGAATATCTCAACTGGTTTCTGCAACTACAATCTAGAACGAAGTTTTCACTCTGCAGCGGAGTGTGCGCTGATTTGAAACTTCCTGGCAGATTAAAACTGCGTGGTGGACCGAGACTCGAACTCAGGAGTTTTGCCTTTCGCGAGAAAGTGCCCTCCCACCGAGCCACCCATGTCCTTAAAATTTTACTTCCGGCAGTACCTCGTCTCCTACCTTCCAAACTGCCAGGAAGTTTAAAGGTCACATTCAAATCATTTTCATACCATTGTTAGAACTTTACTAGTCGTTTCCCCCGCCTGTTGATCGTGGATAAATGTTTACAGCAAACACGCTACTGTAGTTACATAACGTCGTATGCTCTGCTGTCTCTTTTGTGACCAGAGAGTTCCACGTTGGTGTTTCCATTTAGACGGAGTACTCTCGCAAACACGTCAATGGTAACCTACGTGCTTACACAAGACCACGCCAAAGCCACCATTCACCTAAACAGCAGAAAGTGAATCGGAACTGTCTCAGTATAGTAGGGCAGAGGAGTACCTCCGGTGCGCCACAGCAATCAATGCACTCCCAAATGGCTTTCATTTAAGTAAACAGTTTGTGGACTGTGATACAGCTTCGAGAAGAACTGTAGAACTATCGTCAGATACGAACGGTAAATATGGAATCACGACTGGAAGCGAATTGGAAAATACAGAGTTGGGCATCATTAGTAGCTCTCGTAACCACGGTAACAAGGTTAATTTTTTTTATAATTCAACAATAACGTATTTTAAGACGTAATCAAGCAGCCATCTCAGATACATGTGAAAAATGTCATTGGTAGTAGCCGCAGTCATCTCTTGACGCCTTTTGTGCCAACATGTGCCTTTAGACGTTTCAGGACAACATTAGCATGGCTGTTTAACAAAAGTTACTCCGAGAAGTCTGCCGAAAATTGAAATGTTCTACCAAAAATTGGCAGCATTTTCTGTAATAGATGCCGATGTCAAATATGAAGCAAAATGTGTACGTTTATCTAGATATTATCAGAAGTGAGAGTAGACTAGAAGGGGAATCTCGAAGAGGCGCTTAGTGAGCAGCAGTCGAATACCGAATGAAAAGTTGAAAATTTTATAATGAAAAACAGTGATACACACGTAGTCCAATCGATGAAGCTGGCGTTTTGTTTTCCAATGGAAACCGGATACAACCAATTGTTGAACTCGTGCCAAGTATAATAAGCTTCAATGAGTCTGTTTCATACAAACTGTTATTTCTAAACTGATAACGATTAATGGGACACATGTAAACCTCAAGACTCACGTTGATATACTGTCAGCTCATGGAAATACTTATGGTTTCTATAAGTGAAAATCGACATAAAATAATATTTTTTATGAACTCCCAATACATTCTACGGAGTTAAATATGCATTGATAACATCGAGAATGGAACAGTTGTGCACCCCGATATCAAGCTCCACGGCCCAGTCACATTAATGTGCCCACAACCTACGTCCGACGTGAACGTGCAATAATAATTCAGAGACTGCAGGTGACAGCACTAGCAGTGGAGGATATACAAAGCGTGTCAGGGATACGCGGACAGCATTGCAGTCGTTGTCGTAGGTTGATTTATCTGACGTGCAAAAGAGCACGATCATTGGCTTTCGGGTTAAGTGTGGAAGCAATTCAGAAACGGCTAAGTTCGCGTGCAGCCGTGGATAAAGTGTACCGTGCATGCAAATTGGTGCGATCGAAAACCGACGCTGTGCCATCTGTGGTGAACCACGGGCCAAAAACTGGTTCAAATGGTTCTGAGCACTATGGGACTGAAAATCTGAGGTCATCAGTCTCCTAGAATTAGAACTACTTAAACTTAACTAACCTAAGGACATCACACACATCCATGCCCGAGGCAGGATTCGAACCTACGACCGTGGCAGCCGCGCAGTTCCGGACTGAAGCGCCTAGAACCTCTCTGCCACAGCGGCCGGACACCACGGGCCATACATGACAAGAGTGAACAACTGCTGCGGACATGTGCACGGGCGAGCAGACGTGCAACTGTTGAGCAACTGACCATCCAGGTGAACCAAGGGGTTACGAACAGTGCGTCCTCAAGGACCGTTCAGTTAACGTTGCCGTGTATGGGCAAACACGCTGCAACAATTGTCGGAAGGGTCCAGACCGGAGGAGGGAGCGTTATGTTCCAGTGAATCATTTCGAAGCATTCCCTGTGTGATCTCGTCATTCTGGAAGGCACAATGGATTAACAGAAGCATACATCTATCCTTGGGGATGATGTCCAACCCTGCACCCAGTTTGTATTTCCTCGTCACGATGACATCTACTGGCAGAACACTGCAACGTGTCACACAACTCATAGCGTACGTGCGTGGCTCAGAGAGCACCGAGATTCATTTACCGTCCTCTCTCGGCCACATACCCATTTGAGTATCTGTGGGAGCACCTCGATCGAGCTGTAATCGCCATGGATTCTCAACCGAGAAACCTAGCGCATGTGTCCACGCACTGGAGTTGGCATGGGTCCACATCTTTGTCGGTGCCTTCCAGAACCTCATTGATTTTCTCCCTGCACGTCTCGCAGCGGTCCGGGCTACAAAAATTGGTTATTCAGGCTCTGGGCCAGTGGTCCCATCAACGTAACTGGACGGTGTTATCCTACCTCATATGAGGTAAGTTTATACAGAAACCAGATGGCAGTTATAAGAGTCGAGGGACATCAAAGGGAAGCAGTGATTGGGAAGGGAGTGAGACAGGGTTGTAGCCTCTTCCCTATGTTATTCAATCTGTATATTGAGCAAGCAGGAAATGAAACAAAAGAAAAATTCGGAGTAGGCATTAAAATCCGTGGAGAAGAAATAAAAACTCTGAGGTTCGCCGATGACATTGAATTCCGTCAGAGACAGCAAAAGACCTGGAAGAGCAGCTGAACGGCATGGACATGGTCTTGAAAGGAGGATATAAGATGAACTTCAACAAAAGCAAAACGAAAATAATGGAATGTAGTCGAATTAAATTGGGTGATGCTGCGGGAATTAGATCAGGAAATGAGACGCTTAAAGTAGTAAATGAATATTGCTACTTGGGGAGCAAAATAACTGATGATGGTCGAAGTAGAGAGGATATAAAATGTAGACTGACAATGGCAAGGAAAGCATTTCTGAAGAAGATAAATTTGTTAACATCGAGTATAGATTTAAGTATCAGGAAGTCGATTCTGAAAGTATTCGTATGTAGTCTAGCTGTGTATGGATGTGAAACATGGACGATAAATAGTTTGGGCAAGAAGAGAATAGAAGCTTTCGAAATGTAGTGCTACAGAAGAATGCTGAAAATTAGATGGGTAGATCACATAACTGATGAGGAGGTATTGAATAGAATTGGAGAGAAGAGAAATTTGTGGCACAACTTGACTAGAAGAACAGATCGGTTGGTAGGGCATATTCTGAGGCACCAAGGGATAATCATTTTAGTATTGGAGGGCAGCGTTGGGGGTAAAAATCGCAGAGGGAGACCAAGAGATGAATACACTAAACAGATTCAGAAGGATGTTGGTTGCAGTAGATACTGGGAGATGAAGAACCTTGCACAGGATAGAGTACCGTGGAGAGCTGCATGAAAGCAGCCTCTGGACTGAAGACCACAACAACAACAACATGAGGTAAGTGTTTTAACAGCTGCGTCGTCTCATTCAGATGATAATTTTCTTTGATGTATGCACGTTTTGCTTCAGATAACTTGTAATATTGTTCAGTTTTGCTTTTCATCGCTGTACCCACTAGGGATACCCGCTGGCGGGTCCTAGACCACGAACATGCTGCTAGGGCCCTTACACTAACTCCAGTTGGCTCGAAAAACTGACACCACGCCCTTATTCGATTATGCTCCGTGCATATCTTCATGTCCTTCCCTCGGTCCACCTGAAAATGCGAGTCAGCAGCCCTCCCTCCGTCATGAGTGAGATGTTGAATTCAGAAGAGTGACAAAGTATTACTGTCATGGTCTTTAGATCTTTACACATGATCTTATTGTAACAGCAGTAAAATGTGACCATATATTCTTATCCCCTCCCATTATCGGTACGCCTGCGACAACATGCGTTACCTAATCCACAGCTCATACTGCGAGATCTGCAGGTGATAGAAAGGTAGGGTCAAGTGTTTTCATAGCCCTTGGACTATGGACCATTTGCATACCGAACCGAAGGATGCCTCTGCGTTACCATCCTACAGCGCTGGGTCAAAGTATGGATATGAAACACCAGCTCTTGCTTGGAGGAGCAAAGCTGTTGATTCGTTTTGTATTTGATGTGGTCTGCGGTGGGCCTTAAGAGGATTATGTAGACAACATTACTTCATGGGCGACTCCTTAGAAAACCCACAAAAATGTATTTTACCATTTTTTGTACCAAGACGGCTATGCACTGCAAATGACAAAATTTTAAATGTATTTCTAACATCCCGAACTCTAAAAAATGTTAACAATTTTCTTGTTTCTTGATACCTTTATACGTTTCGAGATGCAGAGGTTCAAAGCTGCCCTACCTGTACACGTAAAATACATGCTTAAAATCTGGCGAGAGGTGAAAACGTAGCATGGAGAAACATGCTGCAGAAGCGTTCTCATGTTGTAGCGCTGTGGAACATGCAAAATTTTTGTGCAGGTATAATCAGGTCTGCCTCTCTACCCCCCCCCCCCCCCCAACACACACATGAACCATGGACCTTGCCGTTGGTGGGGAGGCTTGAGGCTTGTGTGCTTCAGCGATACAGATTGCCGTACCGTACGTGCAACCAAAACGGAGGGGTATCTGTTGATAGACCAGACAAATGTGTGGTCCCTGAAGAGGGGCAGCAGCCTTTTTAGTAGTTGCAAGGGCAACAGTCTAAGTGATTGACTGATATGGCCTTGTAACGTTAAATAAAACGGCCTTTCTGTGCTGGTACGCGAACGGCTGAAAGCAGGGGGACATTACAGCCGTAATTTTTCCCGAGGGTATGCAGCTTTACTGTGTGATTAAATGATGATGGCGTCATCTTGGGTAAAATATTCCGGAGGTTAACTAGTCCCCCATTCGGATCTCCGGTTGCGAAATTCTCAGGAGGACATCGTTATCAGGAGAAAGAAAACGGGCGTTGTACGCATCGGAGCGTGGCATATCAGATCCCTTAGTCGGGCAGGTAAGTCAGAAAATTTGAAAATGGAAATGGATGGACTAAAGTTAGATATAGTGGTAATTAGTGAAGTTCGGTGGCAAAAGGAACAAGACTTCGGGTCAGGCGGCGCGGGATTAGCCGAGCAGTCTCAGGAGCTGCAGTCATGGACTGTGCGGCTGGTCCCGGCGGAGGTTCGAGTCCTCCCTCGGGAATGGGTGTGTGTGTGTTTGTCCTTAGCATAATTTACGTTAAGTAGTGTGTAAGCTTAGGTACTGATGACCTTAGCAGTTAAGTCCCGTAAAATTTACACACATTTTTGAACTTCTGGTCAGGTGCATATAGAGTTATAAATACAAAATTGAGTAGGGGTAATTTCAGTTATAATCATCTTGCATATCAGTGAATTTCGGAATATTAGAGAAATATTCACTTTGCTGATGACAGAAACATTAGAGTCATGGATAAATCACCAGGAATCCTATAAGAGAAAGAAAATGAAACCCCCAAGGATGTTTACTATTTGGTAATACGTAATAAATTAAAGTTGAACATTAAGAAAATAAACGTTATCCATTTCAGTATAAAGAGGGAAAACAGCTCTGTGGAATGAAGTATAAATGATAAATCTGTAGACAGTGTTACAAAAAGTTTTTGAGGATGAATGTTGATTGTTAACATAGAATAAACACACAAAAATACTGGAAAAATGAACGTCATCAGCATGTTATGCTGTTAGAGTTTAGCATCAGTTTGTAATAGTCAATGTCTTGTGACGACATACTATACCTACGTACACTCAGTTCTTAGCTATGTGATTCTGTTCTGGCTATGGAAGGCACAGAACATTGACACAGTTTTTAAAGTGGATGAAAGTGCTGTAAAAACAACAAAAATGTTCAAATGTGTGTGAAATCTTATGGGACTTAACTGCTAAGGTAATCAGTCCCTAAGCTTACACACAACTTAACCTAAATTATCCTAAGGACAAACACTCACAGCCATGCCCGAGGGAGGACTCGAACCTCCGCCGGGAGCAGCCGCACAGTCCACGTCTGCAGCGCCCAAGACCGCTCGCTAATACCGCGCGGCAATGATTTAGTTGTTTTTGAGGAAGAAGACAGTATTGAAACTGACTGGTACTTTCAATACCTTTCGCATTACCTTATTTTAGTAAGGGCACGAAATACCTGAACTAAAGGATTTATTTGTTATGACTGTTAATTAGGCTTGTGTGATGTTTATAGTGGGCTTCAGAACAGACACAACAGCCTAATCTACACTCCTGGAAATCGAAATAAGAACACCGTGAATTCATTGTCCCAGGAAGGGGAAACTTTATTGACACATTCCTGGGGTCAGATACATCACATGATCACACTGACAGAACCACAGGCACATAGATACAGGCAACAGAGCATGCACAATGTCGGCACTAGTACAGTGTATATCCACCTTTCGCAGCAATGCAGGCTGCTATTCTCCCATGGAGACGATCGTAGAGATGCTGGATGTAGTCCTGTGGAACGGCTTGCCATGCCATTTCCACCTGGCGCCTCAGTTGGACCAGCGTTCGTGCTGGACGTGCAGGCCGTGTGAGACGACGCTTCATCCAGTCCCAAACATGCTCAATGGGGGACAGATCCGGAGATCTTGCTGGCCAGGGTAGTTGACTTACACCTTCTAGAGCACGTTGGGTGGCACGGGATACATGCGGATGTGCATTGTCCTGTTGGAACAGCAAGTTCCCTTGCCGGTCTAGGAATGGTAGAACGATGGGTTCGATGCCGGTTTGGATGTACCGTGCACTATTCAGTGTCCCCTCGACGATCACCAGAGGTGTACGGCCAGTGTAGGAGATCGCTCCCCACACCATGATGCCGGGTGTTGGCCCTGTGTGCCTCGGTCGTATGCAGTCCTGATTGTGACGCTCACCTGCACGGCGCCAAACACGCATACGACCATCATTGGCACCAAGGCAGAAGCGACTCTCATCGCTGAAGACGACACGTCTCCATTCGTCCCTCCATTCACGCCTGTCGCGACACCACTGGAGGCGGGCTGCACGATGTTGGGGCGTGAGCGGAAGACGGCCTAACGGTGTGCGGGACCGTAGCCAAGCTTCATGGAGACGGTTGCGAATGGTCCTCGCCGATACCCCAGGAGCAACAGTGTCCCTAATTTGCTGGGAAGTGGCGGTGCGGTCCCCTACGGCACTGCGTAGGATTCTACGGTCTTGGCGTGCATCCGTGCGTCGCTGCGGCCCGGTCCCAGATCGACGGGCACGTGCACCTTCCGCCGACCACTGGCGAAAACATCGATGTACTGTGGAGACCTCACGACCCACGTGTTGAGCAATTCGGCGGTACGTCCACCCGGCCTCCCGCATGCCCATTATACGCCCTCGCTCAAAGTCCGTCAACTGCACATACGGTTCACGTCTACGCTGTCGCGGGATGCTACCAGTGTTAAAGACTGCGATGGAGCTCCGTATGCCACGGCAAACTGGCTGACACTGACGGCGGCAGTGCACAAATGCTGCGCAGCTAGCGCCATTCGACGGCCAACACCGCGGTTCCTGGTGTGTCCGCTGTGCCGTGCGTGTGATCATTGCTTGTACAGCCCTCTCGCAGTGTCCGGAGCAAGTATGGTGGGTCTGACACACCGGTGTCAATGTGTTCTTTTTTCCATTTCCAGGAGAGTATTACTGCTGACTTCTCATACTTTAATTTTTGTATTATTTACATGACTTCAAGCTCTGTTGTGGAAAGCAATGTTATTGTGGTTGCTACATGTGTTTTAGGAAGATACAATCAAAAATGAAGATCAGAGTTTGCGTTCAGTGGACGAGGAAATCGTTAGAGAAGGAGCGCAGGCTTGAATTGGGTAAGTATGGGAATGGAATTGACCCTCGTTCTTTCCAAAGGGAAGTGAAAATACAAGATATCTAAATACTGATGATCAAAAGGGGAACAGAGCCCCACACCTCTCAAATGCGAGTCTAGTGCCCTAACTATGGTGCCACCTCGGTTGGTGATACCACGAACAGTTGGATGTACTTTAAGCATGTAAAATATATTTAAGCGGGACACAAAAAACGGAATTTTTTGCGTTGTACCTCACGAGTAATACCTACCCGTGGTCTAGGGGTAGCGTCTTTGATTCATAATCAAAACGTCTTCGGTCCCGGGTTCGATCTCCGCCACTGCTTAAATTTCGATAAATAATCAGCATTGGCGGCCGAAGACTTTCGGCATAAGAAGTCAGCCTCATTCTGCCAACGGCCTTGTCAAAGAGGGCGGAGGAGCGGATAAAGGTTCAGGGCACTCTCTTGTCCTAGGGGTGGGAAATTGCCCCTAAAGGCGGAAGAATCAGCAATGATCAACGACATGAGGATGCAGAAGGCAATGGAAACCACTGCATTAAAGACACATAAGGTGTATCCACAGGACATGTGGCCTGTAGTTGAAGAAGTGTCATGATGATCTCTCCATTGGCAAAAGATTCCGGAATAGTCCCCCATTAGGATCTCGGTGAGGGGACTGCCAAGGGGGAGGTTACCACGAGAAAAAGATTGAATAATCAACGAAAGGATAATGTTCTACGAGTCGGGGCGTGGAGTGTCAGAAGCTTGAACGTGGTAGGGAAATTAGAAAATCTGAAAAGGTAAATGCAAAGTCTCAATCTAGATATAGTAGGGGTCAGTGAAGTGAAGTGGAAGGAAGATAAGGATTTCTGGTCAGATGAGTAGCGGGTAATATCAACAGCAGCAGGAAATGGTATAACAGGTGTAGGATTCATTATGAATAGGAAGGTAGGGCAGAGGGTGTGTTACTGTGAACAGTTCTTTGACCGGGTTGTTCTAATCAGAATCGAGAGCAGACCAACACCGACAACGATAGTTCAGGTATACATGCCGACGTCGCAAGCTGAAGATGAACAGATAGAGAAAGTGTATGAGGATATTGAAAGGGTAATGCAGTATGTAAAGGGGGACGAAAATCTAATAGTCATGGGCGACTGGAATGCAGTTGTAGGGGAAGGAGTAGAAGAAAAGGTTACAGGAGAATATGGACTTGGGACAAGGAATGAAAGAGGAGAAAGACTAATTGAGTTCTGTAACAAGTTTCAGCTAGTAATAGCGAATACCCTGTTCAAGAATCTCAAGAGGAGAAGGTATACTTGGAAAAGGCCGGGAGATACGGGAAGATTTCAATTAGATTACATCATGGTCAGACAGAGATTCCGAAATCAGATACTGGATTGTAAGGCGTACCCAGGAGCAGATATAGACTCAGATCACAATATAGTAGTGATGAAGAGTAGGCTGAAGTTCAAGACATTAGTCAGGAAGAATCAATACGCTGAGAAGTGGGATACGGAAGTTCTAAGGAATGACGAGATACGTTTGAACTTCTCTAACACTATATATACAGCAATAAGGAATAGCGCAGTAGTTGGGAAGAAAAACGTTGGTACAAAGAAGGTAGCTGCGAAGAAACCATGGGTAACCGAAGAAATACTTCAGTTGATTGATGAAAGGAGGAAGTACAAACATGTTCCGTGAAAATCAGGAATACATAAATACAAGTAGCTGAGGAATGAAATAAATAGGAAGTGCAAGGAAGCTAAGACGAAATGGCTGCAGGAAAAATGTGAAGACATCGAAAAAGATATGATTGTCGGAAGGAAAGACTCAGCATACAGGAAAGTCAAAACAACCTTTGGTGACATTAAAAGCAACGGTGGTAACATTAAGAGTGCTACGGGAATTCCACTGTTAAATGCAGAGGAGAGAGCAGATAGATGGAAAGAATACATTGAAAGCCTCTATGAGGGTGAAGATTTGTCTGATGTGATAGAAGAGGAAACAGGAGTCGATTTAGAAGAGATAGGGGATCCAGTATTAGAATCGGAATTTAAAATAGCTTTGGAGGACTTATGGTCAAATAAGGCAGAAGGGATAGATGACATTCCATCAGAATTTCTAAAATCATTAGGGGCAGTGGCAACAAAACGACTATTCATGTTGGTGTGTAGAATATATGAGTCTGGCGACATACCATCTGACTTTCGGAAAAGCATCATCCACACAATTCCGAAGACGGCAAGAGCTGACAAGTGCGAGAATTATCGCACAATCAGCTTAACAGCTCATGCATCGAAGCTGTTTACAAGAATAATATACAGAAGAATGGAAAAGAAAATTGAGAATGCGCTAGGTGATGATCAGTTTGGCTTTAGGAAAAGTAAAGGCACGAGAGAGGCAATTCTGACGTTACGGCTAATAATGGAAGCAAGGCTAAAGAAAAATCAAGACACGTTCATAGGATTTGTCGACCTGGAAAAAACGTTCGACAATATAAAATGGTGCAAGCTGTTAAAGATTCTGAAAAAAGTAGGGGTAAGCTATAGGGAGAGACGGGTCATATACAATATGTACAACAACCAAGAGGGAATAATAAGAGTGGACGATCAAGAACGAAGTGCTCGTATTAAGAAGGGTGTAAGACAAGGCTGTAGCCTTTCGCCCGTACTCTTCAATCTGTACATCGAGGAAGCAATGATGGAAATAAAAGAAAGGTTCGGGAGTGAATTAAAATACAAGCTGAAAGGATATCAATGATACGATTCGCTGATGACATTGCTATCCTGAGTGAAAGTGAAGAAGAATTAAATCATCTGCTGAACGGAATGAACAGTCTAATGAGTACACAGTATGGTTTGAGAGTAAATCGGAGAAAGACGAAGGTAATGAGAAGTAGTAGAAATGAGAACAGCGAGAAACTTAACATCAGGATTGAGGGTCAGGAAGTCAATGAAGTTAAGGAATTCTGCTACCTAGGCAGTAAAATAACCAATGACGGACGGAGCAAGGAGGACATTAAAATCAGACTCGCTATGGGAAAAAGGCATTTCTGACCAAGAGAAGTCTACTAATATCAAATACCGGCCTTAAATTGAGGAAGAAATTTCTGAGGATGTACGTCTGTGGTACAGCATTTTATGGTAGTGAAACATGGACTGTGGGAAAACCGGAACAGAAGAGAATCGAAGCATTTGAGATGTGGTGCTATAGACGAATGTTGAAAATTAGGTGAACTGATAAGGTAAGGAATGAGGAGGTTCTACGAAGAATCGGAGAAAAAAGGAATATGTGGAAAACACTGATAAGGAGAAGGGACAGGATGATAGGACATCTGCTAAGACATGAGGGAATGACTTCCATGGTATTAGAGGGAGCTGTAAAGGGCAAAAACTGTAGAGGAAGACAGAGATTGGAATGTTGTTCTTGTTGTTGTTGTGATCTTCAGTCCTGAGACTGGTTTGATGCAGCTCTCCATGCTACTCTATCCTGTGCAAGCTTCTTCATCTCCCAGTACCTACTGCAATCTACATCCTTCTGAATCTGATTAGTGTATTCATCTCTTGGTCTCCCTCTACGATTTTTACCCTCCACGCTGCCCTCCAATACTAAATTGGTTATCCCTTGATGCCTCAGAACATGTCCTACCAACCGATCCGTTCTTCTGGTCAAGTTGTGCCACAAACTTCTCTTCTCCCCAATCCTGTTCAATATTTCCTCATTAGTTATGTGATCTACCCATCTGATCTTCAGCATTCTTCTGTAGCACCACATTTCGAAAGCTTCTACTCTCTTCTTGTCCAAACTATTTATCGTCCATGTTTCACTTCCATACATGGCTACACTCCATACAAATACTTTCAGAAATGACATCCTCACACTTAAATCAATACTCGATGTTAACAAATTTCTCTTCTTCAGAAACGCTTTCCTTGCCATTGCCAGTCTACATTTTATATCCTCTCTACTTCGACCATCATCAGTTATTTTGCTCCCCAAATAGCAAAACTCCTTTACTACTTTAAGTGTCTCATTTCCTAATCTAATTCCCTCAACATCACCCGACTTAATTCGACTACATTCCATTATCCTCGTTTTGCTTTTGTTGATGTTCATATTGTATCCTCCTTTCAAGACACTGTCCATTCCATTCAACTGCTCTTCCAAGTCCTTTGCTGTCTCTGACAGAATTACAATGTCATCGGCGAACCTCAAAGTTTTTATTTCTCCTCCATGGACTTTAATACCTACTCCGAATTTTTCTTTTGTTTCCTTTACTGCTTGCTCAATATACAGATTGAATAACATCGGGGATAGGCTACAGCCCTGTCTCACTTCCTTACCAACCACTGCCTCCCTTTCATGCCCCTCGACTCTTATAACTGCCATCTGGTTTCTGTACAAATTGTAAATAGCCTTTCGCTCCCTGTATTTTACCCCTGCCACCTTTAGAATTTGAAAGAGAGTATTCTAGTCAACATTGTCAAAAGCTTTCTCTAAGTCTACAAATGCTAGAAACGTAGGTTTGCCTTTCCTTAATCTTTCTTCTAAGATAAGTGGTAAGGTCAGTATTGCCTCACGTGGAATACGTCAAGCAAATAATTGAGGACGTAGGTTGCAAGTGCTAATCTGAAGAAGAGATTAGCACAGGAAAGGAATTCGTGGCGGGCCGCATCTGACCAGTCAGTGGACTGATGAAAAAAAAAAAAAAAAACAACAACTCATGACTGGTTTACGTTAGATATCGGTATTTTCAAAGAAAATTTTAGTCGTAGCTTGCGTAAATTTTATCAAGATAATCAAATTAAGAGACGTTAATTGTATGGAACAAAGTTCGTTTGGATGCAAGAAGTACGTCATCTCATGTTGCGAAACGGCATTGCGAAATCTGTGCTACGATCACATTAGTCACACATTTTGCACGCAGTCCGTCGTTTCCCTGCAGCTATTCCCCTGTTTACCATGTTCTAAGGAGGAGGATATTGGTGTTTAACGTCCCGTCGACAACGAGGTCATTAGAGACGGAGCACAAGCTCGGATTAGGGAAGGA
This sequence comes from Schistocerca gregaria, assembly GCF_023897955.1. Taxonomy (NCBI): domain Eukaryota; kingdom Metazoa; phylum Arthropoda; class Insecta; order Orthoptera; family Acrididae; genus Schistocerca; species Schistocerca gregaria. The sequence goes on from NC_064931.1 coordinate 729,551,961, forward strand.
TGGGAAAGGAAGTCGGCCGTGCCCTTTCAAAGGAACCATCCCAGCATTTGCCTAGAGTGATCTAGGGAAATCGCGGAAAACCTAAATCAGGATGGCCGGACGCGGGATTGAACCGTCGTCCTCACGAATGCGAGTCCAATGTTCTAAGGATTGCACCGCACTGATGTGGTAAACACTCTGAGTCATGTCAGCCACACTAAAAATGCAGACACACGCTATGTGGTTCATGGAGTCAACTGCATACACTGCTCAACCAGAACATTATGACCTTCCGACTACTATCGATATAAACTCGTCCAGGCGATAGTAGCGTCACCTGGCAAGGAATGACTGCTAGTCGAACACACGCACAGTGCATGTAGTAACGGTGAGCGTGCTGTCCTTGTGTAGAATGGGGAAGCCGCGCCATTGATCTGAGTTTGAGCTAGGGCAGATTGTGATGGCTCGCAGGCACAGCACAAGCATTTTGGAAGTTGCACACCTTTTTGGGTGTTCGAGGAGTGCTGTGGTGAGTGTCTTCAGATATCGTGGGGATGGGCGGTCGCTCTTCATTACGGGTGTCGGACGTCGTAGGTTGGGCGGCCTGGTAAAACAGGACAGGCGGCGAAATGTGGCGGCACTAACACCAGACTTTAATTCTGGGCGGAGTACAAGTGTGTGTGAACAAACAGCGTACCGAGCACTCCTAAAGTTGGGCCTCCGCAGCCGACGACCCATGCATGTGCCAATGTTAACACCACGACACGACTGAAATAGGGACGTCACCATCGGCACTGGACGTTGGCACAGTGGCAGAGCGTTGCATGGTATGATGAGTTGCGATACTTTCTCCATCACGCCGATGGGAGGGAGCGAATTTTCGTCTTCCAGGGAAACAGTCCTTGACACATGCACTGTGGGATGGAGACAAGCTAGCGGCGGTTCCATTACGCTCTGGGGAACATTCACGTGTTCATCCATGCGTTCAGTGGAGCTCGAGCAAAGCACCATCACGGCCAAGGAAAATCGTACGCTGGTTGCACACGGGAGGACAACGGGCTAAACCCGCGTCCGTCCATTCAGATTTAGGTTTTCTGTGATTTCCCTGAATCGCTTCAGGCAAATGCCGAGACGGTTCCTTTGAAAGGGCACGGCCGATTTAATTCCCCATCCTTCCCTAATCTGAGCTTGCTCTCCGTCTCTTATGACCTCGTTGCAGACGGGACGTTAAACACTAATTTCCTCCTCCTCCCACTGCTTGCAGACCACGTACACACTTCATCACTATCATGCTTCCCGGCGGTAGTGGCATTTTTCAGCGAGATAATGCGCCATGCACAAGGCCAAGAGTATGGTGGAGTTTTTCGAGGAACACATTGGCGAGTTAAAATTGATTTGGCCGGTCGCTGTGGACTAGCGGTTCTAGGCGCTTCAGTCCGGAATCGCACTGCTGCTACGGTCGCAGTTTCGAATCCTGCCTCGGGCGTGGATGTGTTTGATATCCTTAGGTTGGTTATGTTTAAGTAGTTCTAAGTCTAGGGGACTGAGGACCTCAGATGTTAAGTCCCATGGAACAATTTTTTGAAAACTGATGCGCGGGGCCCCCAACTTGCCGCATCTGACCCGATCGAACACATCTGGGATGTGATTGAAAGGGATTTCAGAGCTCATCACCCCCCCCCCCCCCCCGCCCCCCCCCCCCCCCACCACCACTACCCCGGAATCTACGGGAATGAGGTGACTTGTGTGTGCAGATGTGGTACTAGCTCCCTTGGCCTCATTGCTTCTATGCGGCGACGCGGCGACGCTGTTATCCGTGTCAGAGGTGGACATACCGGTTATTGAGTAGGTGGTCATAATGTTCTGGCTGATCAGTGTATTTACGGGACTATTACGCTCAGTTCTCAGAGCTTCGTTAATAGAATAATGTACAGAGATTTATTGTGTAAAGTCGTAGAAGGGCTGGCGAAGTCTGAAACAAGTCGCGCAGAAGTTACACATGAACGTGTAACAGCGTATTTTAGTAACAAATCGACCTGTTTAACTTACACGAAAAGGTGTTTTGGTCGACATTATTGTTATGGGTGTGCACTGCTTTCACAGCTTTTGGTTCCCTTCCTAGTCATAGTGTTCTATTTAATACAGAACTTCAGTAAGGCGCGATCCGTGGCGTAAGTTTTGCAGGACTTAAGAGTGGATACTATCAGATATCTTTTTCTTTAGTTTGGCCAATATCACGCACGTAACGCTATGTGGTGATGTGCGTGTGTCAGTCTTTATCGGCTGCTGCACTTATTTGATCGTAATTTTGTTGGTGGAGAGAGAACTTGTTATCAGGCAGGATCTGTTATGTGTCTTGAAACTCTAGAACCTTTACTAGAATCGCCAAGGGAAATGATGTTACTTTATTTATTTTTTTGATGTACACACCACCGGGGGTTCCTAGAGCTGGTGACAGACATCATGCTGAGGTTGACAGTTACTCTTCTCAGGCTACTGTTCTAATTTTAGAGATATTCATTTTGTACAATTCCACGCAGGTCCTCTATTGAGCTATCTACAGCTACATACCGCCAGTTTAAATTACCTACTGTACTTGTATTTGTCAACAGGAAGGAAGTTTTGGCATATAAATGTATTTGTGGCTTCTTATGTGTTAGTTATTTAGAGTCCACGAAATAGTATATTTCTTTTGCACATTTACTCAGGCGAATGACCTCTCTTATACATGCTTTTTGCTGGTGTTTTATCAGTAAAGAGAACTTTTTCTCTCTTCCATGTCTATTTTTGAGATGAATATAAGGCTCGATAACTCAGGAAGAAGGGTTCATATTATTTTCTTAAGAAACGAGCAGGCCCTTGTGTTAATCTCGTGGTCTTGCTTGACCACAGTAGGTCAGCCATAGAGACTCTAAAGAAGGGAAGTGGGTCCCCCGGCACTGTAGTTCGCAATAGCAGTTGCGCTAAGCCCCTTCACCACACGTTGGTGGCAAATACGGTTTTCCCTTTGAAGGCAGCTGCCGCTAAGCCACTGTTAAGTCCCTAAGGAAGGGTTTCCCAAACTGTGTTCCATGGAACACTGGTGTTCTGTGGGATGTGAATTAGTGCCCTGTAAAAAACTATTCATAACATGGCGTCCTCTTCGACAATTTGAAACACTAATTAATTAAACATAATTATTATGATTTCTGTTTGTTACTCACGATTTAAAACTAAAGTAGTCACTGAGTAAAACAAGTTTTTCTAATTGTTCGAAAGTTTATTAACCTTCGAAATAAACAAGGCGTTCCATCAGTCTACCATGATTCTCAAAGCGTTCCGTCAGAAGAAAAGTTCAGGAACCTCTGCCGTAGAGTACAATTAACTACACTAATCTCTGCCCGAAGAGGCCATGGAAGACACCACGGTACTGAGCGACCGGCGTGTCATCCTCTGCCGAAAGGCGCCACTGGATACCGATGTAGAGGGGCATGTGGCCAGCACACCGCTCTCCCCCGCCGTTGTCAGGTTTCGTGACCGGAGCCGCTACTTCTCGATCAAGTAGCTCCTCAGTTTGCCTCACAAGGGCTGAGTGCACCCCGCTTGCCAACAGCGCTCGGCAGATCGGTCGGTCAGCCATCCAAGTCTTACCCAAGCCCGACGGAGCGTAACTTCGATGATCTGACGGGGACCGGTTGGCCTACGGTACAACTGTGTGGGACAAATTCATCTCCCTGTACGCAGATCTAAGATCTGACTTACAGAGCGTTGTTAGGTTACCATGAAAAAATTCGTCGCCTTTCACCCCAGTTCATGTTACTCAATCAATTGAGTCTTTCCCGCCACCGTACTTAGGTGCAAAGAGCTCAACCAATGAGCCGAACATGGTTAGCAACTAAGAAAAACCTCTTTCGTGTTAACATACGTTCAGCAAACCAAGAATGGGAAGCTGCTGCTGGGTTCCACTGCATTCATGTATTCTCGCTTGGTCATTGGAAATTGCTCGGTGTCATCCCTTCAACGTAGATTTTTTTTTTTCTAAAAGTGAGGTAGGATATAAAGAGTATAATTTCTGGACGACTGCCGTCCTGGCATGGAAGAGAGACTTGTGGTGCTGCTGTGGAATGAGGGAAACTTCTGGTCCTGGTGCCGTGCGGTACGCACGTTTGCTGAGTTTCGACTAGTGTTGCATTTTAAATTAGCCCTATCCACTTTGAGTAGCTCACAGTTTTCGGGATTTGCTACGCAACTTGTGTTGCCTAATGAATTGCATTGTTGCAAGGATCTAGGACTCGTTTACTTTGCATCTGTGAGATGCACAGACTAGGAAAGCTTGTAGTGTTTCCTAAGCAGTCTTACACGTGTATGAGGTATCTTCTCACAGGGTTAGCCAGACATTCATGATCAAATTGAGCTTCTATAGAGCTTTGTGTTTCAGTATTTTAGGTGACTTTATACTCGTTGTGCTGGAGCAATTTCTCAGTCAACATTACGAGACTGTGTTCATTTCGTTAGAAGCTTACTCTCCGTCATTTTAATGTGATATGTGTCGAAATCTCAGAGTAAATAAATGACTTATTGAACTTAGACTTGACTTGAATTTCAGAACTAAACTACTGCCCTACAAGTCATCCTGGTTAGGCGACAAATATAAACCCAACATTCCTAATTTGTTTGTGTCACTGTGACAAAGAGTGCCAAATCTTTTTGTTTAAGTATTAATTGTGAGAGTTTTTTGATTTGTGGTCACGACATGATTTACGAGTATTGCACTCGGATCATCACAAATCTGCTAAAGGCAGGTTACAGAGAGAGAGAGAGAGAGAGAGAGAGAGAGAGAGAGAGAGAGAGAGAGAGAGGGGGGGGGGGGGAGAAACAGGGAGAGAGAGTGGAAGAAGAAAGGTAGGCAGGGCAGGTTCTAATCAACGCATATTACACCTAACAAGATATTGATGTTGTAGTCGACTGTCGATTCAACTCCACCTGTGGGGACTCTAGCACACTTTGTCCTTCGCATGCCTCTTGAATGTCATGAAGATGAACACATAGTCGTCACGTGAATATCTATGATGTCATTATCGCCGCCCCTTCTCATTAGTGACATCAGTCATATTAGAGACATCTTTCTCAGAAATGATGCCGTCATTATCAGTGACATCGTCAAGCCATGCCCCTTTCCGTCTCCCCTCCCCTTTCACTTCCACACCCCTCTCCCTGTCTTCAGCCAATCAAAATCCAAGCTGGCGGAACTAAGCCTTTGTGCAAGAGAGAAATTAATAAAAAATCGAAGATGGTGGACTAACTGAGCTATGCTTTATTCCCCATCCCCTACTCTCTTGAGCCAATCATAGAGACGTATTAAAATGAAATAGTCAATCCACATCCAGTTGTGAAGGGGAAAATTGAAAACCCGTTTTCTTCTCCAGCCAATCAGTATTCAACGTGGTGGAACTAGCCCAGTTATGGTTTGTAGCTCTTCGCCTCTCTGGGCGAATAAGAGCGTAGTATTTTAACCACCATTAAAATGAAAGAGCCAAACACGTTACTGCCCCTTCTAGACTGTGCTAAAAAATATCCGAATTATTTATCCGAAAATTATGTTTGCAGTATTTCCACATTAACTTACATCATCATTATGTTATTATCATTATTGTATGTATCAATCACAACAAAAAGGACGCCTCCAAACAAAAGATACACAAGTGCAGTTATTTACATTATATAAACATTAAACGGCCTAAACTACACACAAATGTCAGTCCAGTAGAGTGCCTCTTCGGGTGTTTAATATAGACTCTTGATCCCGCCAGGGAAATGTCTTCCAGGAGTTACATTTACACTGTCGCTCATTGTTTGAATGTCGCCACCGTCACACGTACTATCAGTGCAAAGGCCCCCCTTGTACATGTTTAATTTACACGTAACTTCTCCAATCCGTTATGTGATAAGCTGTACCAATACCTTCCTAGAATGATGAGAGCCTGGAACTTTAATAGATGAGTTGTCAATACATTTACGACTCCGTTTGCTCATGGCTTTCCACTCAAGTTTCCATTCATCGTCGTTGTTTAACCCAGTGGAGAGCATTTGGAACCCGTCTTCACATACCGACCTTCCGATTTGAGGCGTTTCCTACGCAGCGAGATTAAGTCCTCATGAAGAGGCACTGGCTAGTCTTTAAAAACTGAAAATGTTGTAGAGAGCTGCCTTTGAATGAAGGTGAACAGGACAGATGTTCGATAATACTGGTGGCCAGCATTAGGTGTAGATCTGAATGTGCAACTAATGTTCTCATAGCTGCGTACAAATGAACGTCAACTTACTTCAAGTGAGCTCTATGAAACGAAACTGGTGTGCAATATTCTGCTGCAGAGCATACCAGCGTAAGGAATGCTCCATAGAGAAATGAATATTTAACTTTTCATAACACAAAGGTCCATAAATAAAAATTTCATAGGAGGGATCAAAAGCTAATAACGAATGATGTTTTATAGTAATTTACAATTTGAATATGAAAAGTTATTAATGGTTCTGAATATAAAAAGTGGGATAAGTAGGAAAAATTTCACTCTGTCAGTAGGTGTACAGCTGCTATTCAGACTTTAGAGCCTGTGGACTTACTTCATTTTACACCAAAATTTTGAACCAAATTTACATAAGAAAAATTCAAGAATTTCTCTTTAACTTTTCAATGAGCAATAATAAAAGATACAAAGAAGCGAGAAGATGTGCCCTTCTGCAGTGTATCAACACAATCAAAATTAATGATTTTGATATAATGGTAACATACAGTTTGAGACGTTTTCTGTTATTCCGTGAGGACTCTTTCAGAATTGTAACTAGGCAGCACATTCTTAACAATCTGTAAAGAGTACAACCAAAATTGTTGTTAAACTTGCTTGTTTAGTTATACTTTTGTTTCTCAGAAAAAAAAGCTTTTTAATCATCTACAAAACATTTGGTAACCAGGTTCGTCCTTCTGGCAATCACACTCTTCATCGTCAACTTCCTCTTCTACATTGTTTGCCAAATCATCTCTCTGAAGAAGTTGAAACTACAAGCTTTCATCCTCACTCCAATTGTCACTATAGCGCTATATCAGAAGGTTGATTGAGATCTTGCTTTTCTCAGATTTTATAGGGTGTATGAAACATTTGGGTCAGGTTTATGATATATTGCTATACCTCTTTTTAGCATGGTCATATAAATTTCGATGCCTCATACAAGCCGTATGAAGTCTCCATTTTAAAAGTAATGTACGTTCTTTTTCCGTCCAGTTCCCTTCTCAGTATTATTCGTTTCATGCCTCTTATCCCCACTGGCTTCTTCAGATAGTGCCAGATGTCTTTAAAGTTTAAAATCTTATCCCCATTGGCTTCTTCAGATAATGGCAGATATCTTTAAAGTTTAAAATATTCCAGTCTATTCCTAGTATCCAAAAACTTGTCGTAAGGGCCAAATAAATACTTTAAATGTAGCAAACGTAACGTTTAATATTTTAAAAAACTAAATCAACTGAGAAAACAACTTCATAAAGAAATTTTTTTCAAAGTATCTCACCTTTCCATATGCTCCACTTTTCTTTTCTCTACGTCCTTCTGCCACTTCCTAGATCGAGAAGAACAGTCCCCTACAGGTTCACTTTCCTCGAGTCTGTTACATTTCACAAGAACTGCAAACTCACGCAAAAACATAATACTAGACACCAAACCTTTTGTATACGAAGATGCGTTGGCCGCAACAATAAGCAGTATACAACGAAAACACTGATGTGAGCTTTCGAAATGCCTGGTGCCTTGGAGACTGATTTTATTCGACTTAAGGCACTACTTACATTAGCAGTCGGGGAAAATGGGACCTATCGCAATTTGAGCCAATTTTGCTGTTGGACATGTCTTTTAAACCAAAGGCCAAACTTTGCACCTGATTTAAACCCTGGGTGTGCTGTTTTTGGTAATACATATGACAGCACTCAGGGACCTGCAGTGCGAGTTCGGCAGGGCAGGGATCTCTGCTATTGACTCATGCAGCGCTTTTGAGAATTTAGGCTCAAACTGCTTTTTATAATTCAGGTAATGTCTGAATGACACCATTCCAGGATATGGGATTTGAAGAGGAGGAGCAGAAGATAAAATTCATCCCCCATGGCCTCCCAGGTCTCCAGATCTCACACCTTGTGACTTATCTGTGGGGTTACGTAAAAGACAGCGTTTTTATCCCTGCTATGCCTGACACTCTTGAAAGTTTGTGAATTGCATTGTTGAAGCTGTGAGTTCGATAACGAGCGTCCAGCTTGTTCGTGTGTGGCAGGAAATGAGCCACCGTTTTGACATTTGTCGGTTAAGACATGCTGCTCATATGGTAAGCGTAAAAATTAGAAGTATGGATTTCTGTTGCTATCTTTTATAGTTTAGAAGCAGTACATGTTTGAAATATGTTCCTTCTTTTTGAATAGCTCTGTGTAGTGAAGTTGTATTCAGTTTAGTAAGTAGTCATCTGTCTACCATACTGAAGTGCGTTTCAGAAATGTCTCATGCAGTCAATATGTATTCGACAGTGTTGATTTCATTGACTCCATTATCACTGTCTGATACTTTTCACATCATGAAGGATATCAAATGCATTACTCCAGCCTCAGTTCTCCCAAAATCTCAAGAAGACCAGGTGCTTAAATTGTATCCCTCTGCAACAGAAGTAAGTCACCTAGGTGTTATGGAACTTCAGACGTGTCAACGTAAGTCAAACAATTCATTACAGCAGATAACTATTCTATACCTGAACATGATCAGTCACATTACATCAGACATGTTCAGAGGCATGTTGTAAGATATGCCGTGGATGTGTAGTAAAACGATATAAACATGAGCTCAGTGAAGTTACTTTGTCTACTCACATAAGAGAACAGGATAGAAAAAGAGCTATTCGAGAAAACCGTCCACAACACTCACACCGCACCGGTGAGGTTCAAAGTGGTTCAAATGGCTCTGAGCACTATGGGACTTAACATTTTTGGTCATCAGTCCCATAGAACTTAGAACTACTTAAACCGAACTAACCTAAGAACATCACACACATCCATGCCCGAAGCAAGATTCGAACCTGCGACCGTAGCCGTCACGCGGTCCCAGACTGAAGCGCCTAGAACCGCACGGCCACACAAGCCGGCGCACCGGTGAGGATTTTTGGTATGTTGTTCTCGAAGCTCCCTTCTAGGACTGTGCAAAAATTAGCGACTACACGAATTTCCCCCTAATCAACCCTTTTTGGTCTTCGTTGACTGGGCTATTTGTTAATGCACATAGTCTGATTGTTGTACCAGGCATAACAGGAGACCATTATTGTCAACATCTATGATGCTTGTCAAATGTCGCAATGCTCTAAAATGTTTGGAAAAAATACGTCAGCGACTCAAAAAAGTGCAGTGTTATTTACCACATACATACCCGTCACACTGATGACAAACTCCGTTGCATATTCTCAAATGGAGTGCGTCATTGCTGTTTTCATGCCCCTACTGACATTTCCTCTTACTGTCCTGCCAGCCTCACCTGACAGTTCAGCATGGTCTTTGAATCCTCTCCCGATATATCCATTAACACCTGAACCAAAACCACTACTTCCTTGTTAACTAGTGTAGCTCCTATCCCAAATTCTCGTCTGATGAACATTTTCCGTTCATCATTCACCACCTATCCCACCAGTTCATCAAACAAAAATCTGTTATTTTTGTCTCCTTCGACCTGCAGCATGCATACCAGTCTCTTTATCAGACACCAGATTTACTCACTTCCGGTTAATTACGTCCGCCTTATTGCATCCTTCCTATCCAATCGCCTTCCATCCAACTGCAGATGTGCCCCACGGCGCCGTCCCCTCTTCTCTTCGTTACTTGATCTCCACTCCCAAAGCACATTACCCAGTCCACCACCTTCAATATGCTGAGGACCCCGCTTTTTCACCCTCGACTCCAGGAATCACAGTGATCCCTCCAAACCCGTTTAAGAAGTCTAACCAATGCCTCCTCAAGATTAAACCTTCCGAAACCTATGCAATGATTATCCAATAAACCACCCGCTTTCATGACGTCTGCCTCACAATCTACAATCGTCCTATTCATCTGTATTAGCAACGATTTGAGTTCTGAAATAAGAACTTGAGAGTGCTAGCCACTCGTCACTTCAGTAAACATTCTTGCATGATATGTATTATTCCACTCATAATTTGTCCACTGCGCACAAAGGAAACACCATCACATTGATGCAACACCTTAATGTATACCTAATTATATTTGTTAAATAAGGGTCGTCTAATGTTGGGAGAAGCTGTAGGAACTAGGCTTCACAAATGAGAGTCGATATCACAGAATCAAACGTTTACTCGAATTTAAAATCAATATCGAATCTTATTGCAATGTGACACTTCAAAAACACGGAAACTTTACGCGAAATACTGGAGATAAATGTGTGAGGCTTCGACATCGTTAGGACGGCTGAAAGAAGGAAAAAAATCAAAGTTCCTCACCTGCAAAAGGCGAATGTTCAAACTAACGAAGGAAGTAACGCAGGGAACTTCGCATCGAAGAAGAATAAAGAATGAGTTACACTGCGAGTTGCTCAAAGTGCGGACTCTGAAATATACTGTGAGACAAATAAAATATGAACACACCATGAAGGAATTTTCCGAATGGGACGGAAATCAGTAGTTTTGATGTACATGTACGGAAAAACAAATCATTACAATTACAGAAAATTTAGACGTTTTCTTCAAGAGAAAGAGCTCCAGCAATTGAGCAAGCCAGTAACGCGTTGGGTCATATCGGGTCCTTATGCAAACACTTAATCGCCCAGGCATTGAAAGTAGTTTTACGTCCTTCTGAAGGATATCGTGGCAAATACTGTCCAATTGGAGCGTTAGATCTTCAAAATCCCGAGCTCGTTGGAGGGCCCTGCCCATGATGTTCCAAACGTTCTCAACTTGGGGGAGATACGTCGACCTAGCTGGCCAGGGTATGATTTGACAAGCACTAATACAAGCAGTAGAAATTCCCGCCATGTGTGGGAGGACATTATCTTGCTCAAATGTAAGCCAGAATTGCTTGCCATGAGGGGCGTAGAATATCGTCGAAGTACCGCTGTGCTGTAAGGGTGCTGCGGATGGCATCGAAAGGAGTTGTGCTATGAAATGAAGTGGCACCCCAGACCATCCCTCCTGGTTGTTGGCCGTATGGCGGACGACAGTCATGTTGCTATCCCACCGCTGTGCACGGCGTCTCAGACACTTCTTCGCTGCTCGTCGGGGCTCCGTTCGAAGCGGGACTCATCACTGGCCGGCCAGTGTGGCCGAGTTGTTCTAGGCGCTTCAGTCTGGGACCGCGCGACCGCTACGGTCGCAGGTTCGAATGCTGCCTCGGACATGGATGTGTGTGCTGTCTTTAGGCTAGTTAGGTTTAAGTAGTTCTAAGTTCTGGCGGACTGATGACCTCAGATGTAAACTCCTATAGTGCTCAGAGACATTTAAACCATTTGAACTCATCACTGAAGACAATACTCAGGTTATTGAGATTCCAGGTCGTATACGTGTTTCGATGTGGATGGATGTGGAAAATAACATTATGATATCCGACATAGACAGTGCATTTTTTGTCTCACTGACATGTTTGCAGATATTTTAAGACATTGTAACATTTGACAAGCATTATAGATATGGAAAACAGTTTGCAATGAAATTTACAGAAATGAGGTTAACTAACATACAAAAATACCTCGGAACAGCAGTTGATCGCCGACTAACATGGAAGCCCCATCCACTAACTATTCAACAGAAAGCCCACAATAGACTAAAATTACGAAAAGTACTAACAAGCCGAACACGGGGATTGAACCCTTCCACTATCCTCCACACCTATACACCCCTGACCCGACCAATCCTCAGCTCTGCAAATGTGCATGGACTTCCGCTCCTCGCTCCTTTTATCGCGCCCTACAGATCCTCGAACGCTGTGCACTCCGCCAAGCCTTTCGAATCCGTGTACTTCCCCTCACTTGCATCCTAAACCAACTTAAACAAAAAATTCGTCTCCCTCCTCTCCCATCCTGAACACCTACGAATGTCCTACGTTACCCACAAGCTAAGCACTATCCACCCTCTAGTTTCCCCCCTGCTCACTGTTCCTGCTACTCTGCGGCGCGTCTACTACCAAATTCCCCCAACGCTACACCTCCACATCCTGTTCCAACGAAAATTTCATCACCTTCCTTTACCCGACCATGAAATCAGCCATGATATATCCCCATCCTACCAGATGTAAGGGAACCCATTTCACTTAGTGCCGTCAGGGCTCGCTTCCTCTCCACACCTCTCCTCTCCACATACATTGTAAGGCTTAGTCCGGAACACCATCCCTCTTCACTTTTCTGAATTCCTTTCCCAAACATACGCCCACAGAAACACCCTCTTATGCACTACCCTAAATGCTACCTTCCCATGATACCCTTCTTCCTCGCAGTTTAGACCCGTTCATCACTTCAGTCATTTATGTGTCTATCTTAATCAGTCAACACATTAGCTTTTTACTTTTTTAACTTATGTAACGGTCCCTCTGTTTTGTATCATTCGTGAAACATTCATTTGCCATTTCATCTGTGCCAATCTTTAAATTAATCAACAAATCTGCCTTTTCTATTTTAAATTGTGCAACTGAATCAACGTTTTCTATTATGTCAAACATTCATTTTGTCAACTGCTGTTTCCAGTTTTATAATACGTTTTAAACTTTTTACTGTCATGTGGCTGAAGAGCGGCGATTTCTATCCACTTACAGTCCACCGCCGTCCATGTAGGGCGAGGGCAATGAAATCTCAATAAAGGGATAAGAATTACAGAAGTGACTGGTAACACAGTCTTAAAATTTTTTTGTAGGTAGAAAGAAAAATATAGTTGACAATAACTCCGCCACTGCCCGTCCCAAGAGCGGGGCCTAATCTCGCAAGTGATGAGGAAGGAGAAGGGGGAGGAGTAACGCCTGTTATAAAACTTGATCCATCTGGCTCCGGATGATAGCACCTTGTGAGGGCCCTTGCCTAGGGTTACAGGTGAAACCCGGTGAACGGTCTCAAAGGCGGAAGAGGAATCCTAACTCCCAACGGCAGAGAGAGCGCAAGAACCTAATGACGAAAACAAAACAAAACAAAATTCAATTTGCGTCTGTCTTGTACCAAGCGACGAAGCGGCCAACGTCTGTTCACCAGTGGTGCGGCTGAAATTCATATTCTGGGACTAACACCTCCAGTCTTAACATTCTGAGTTCACTCAATGCGTATACTCAATCCCACCTGATTCTAGGTACAATCATCATGGAGAATTTTGATAATCACAATACTACCCCAGATGGCCAATCCAACCCGGTATCACTGGCGCAACTGGTCTTTCGGATTCTGGGGTGGTCAGTTCAAAATGCAATGTGATTCAGTGGAGGAAGTTGGAGTCCTCTGGCCAACTTAAAACCAAACAAATACATTTTTTGCAATACTTAACATACAAATACTTTTGCAACCAGGTAAACTTCATAAGTTGGGAGATAGATTAAAAGAACAGAAGGTTCAAATTTTAGCACTTCAAGAAACAAAAATGACGGACAGTTAACACCATGGATTTCGGCAGTTATCTTCTTTTTAAAACTAAAACTGATAAAAGAATACTTAATAATGCACCACAACTGGGAGTTCCTTTTGCAGTCTCCAAAAATATTTTAAACTCAATAACGGAGGTAAAATCCGTTAATAATAGACTAATAACAATTTCTCTTAAATGCGCAAATAAAGCATACGCTTTAATTAATGGCCATATGCCATTCAATGAGGATAATCGTAAAAAACCTGATGAACTTAATGAAGCTTGGGAAACAATAGAAAGTATCATCAAGAAAATTCCCTCAAACTATGCTAAAATTTTATGGGTGATTTTAATGCTCAACAAGGTAAAGAGAAAAAATATAAGAAATCGATGGGTGGACAAACCAAAATGGCCAAGGAGTTGTTGAAACATGCAAAAATTATAACCTTAAAATCATGTTAACACATTTTCAAAAGAATCCTAACCAAAAGCCCTGCTGGGCACCTAATACATTTATTGGGGAGTTTCAAATCGATCATGTAGCAATTTCATACCGTAACTACAAAGAAATTTCAAACATCCAAGTTAGGAAAGGGGCTAATGTTGATTCTATTATTTAACGCGAATAAAAGTAAAACCTGAGCCTCAGTAACTTTTCAAAACAGAAAATGTTATCCCAAAATTTGACACTGCTAAAACAATCCCAAGTGTAACAAGTGAACTTGACAAAAAGCAATCCAACAGTTGGCAAAGTTAAAAGAAAAGTTCATCAGGACAGCACAAAATTTAATTCCGCTTCGAAAGGAACATAAACACCCTTGGTGGAACGCTGATTGTGAAACAGTAGATATGTCTAGGCATGAAGCATTGAAAACCTGGAATAGTAACAAAACTGAAAAAAGGGCAACACCTTTCTAACTGTGAGAAAAGAAATATCTAAATTAATCCAACAGACTAAAACGAACCACGAAAATGCGCAAATTTGGAAATCGAAGATGATTTCCAAAAGAATAATACAAGAAACCTTTATAAAACATTCAAAACAAAACTAACTGGTTACCAACCTCAAAGCCTTTGCTTCAAAAAAAATAAAAAAAGGAAAACAGTAAGGTACTTGCTACTTATTATGGAAAACTAATGAACTATCCAGAACCAGCGAAGAAATTCCAACCACAGCAAATTAATAACATCAGCCCTAACTCTAAAGCACCTGACGAAATCGAAATAACTAAACAAATTAAGAGACTTAAAAACAATAAAGCATCCAGAGAAAACGGTATAATCACAAAACTACTAAAATCAGCTGGTCCTTATACTATAAAAGAGAGCACTCAAATAATAGGACATATCTGGCAAACTGAGAAAATACCTGAGGACTGGAAAACTGCCCTAATTCATCCATTGCATGAAAAAGAGGATAGGATCGATGTTAATAATTACTGAGGAATCTCCCTCCTCCCAGTCACATACAAAATTCTCTAGCAGTGTTTACTTGATCGAGCCCAAGAACAGCTAGAACCTAAAATTGGTAAATACCAGGAAGGTTTTAGACCAAATAGATCCTGTCCTGAACCAACTCCTTGCTTTAAAACTAATCCTCAGACACCAAAGGATTTCTAGTAACAATATTGTATGTACATTTATGTATTTTAAAAAGGCTTACGACTCAGTTGATCGTGAATCTCTTCCAAATTTTAAAAGAACAAGGGCTAGATAATAAAACTCTAACACGGATTAAGTATACGTTAATCGACACTAGATCTAAAGTTAAATTCTTGGGAGAGATATCTGAAAAAAAAATTGTTCAAATGGCTCTACGCACTATGGGACTTAACATCTGAAGTCATCAGTCCTCTAGACTTAGAACTACGTAAACCTAACTAACCTAAGGACATCACACACATCCATGCCCGAGGCAGGATTCGAACCTGCGACCGTAGCAGCCGTGTGGTTCCGGTCTGAAGCGCCTAGAACCTCTCGACTACAGCATCCGGCGAGACTTCTGAACCGTTTGAAACAAAGACTGGTATTAGACAGGGAGATGGACTCTCTCCATTACTGTTTAACTGTGTTTGAAAAAGGTAATTACAGGATGACGAGATGTCGATTCAAAATATAGACCGTTCAATCAAGTTAGGTAGAAGTGATTTTAGAGTAGACTGCCTCGCCTTTGCAGATGATCTGGAAATTTTAACTAGCAATGTTACCACAGCTCAAAAACAAATCTGAAATTCATAAGGAAGTCTCGGGACAGGTAGGACTACAAATATCATTCGAAAAAACGGAATACATGACATGCAACAAACAAGCATCAAAGTTTTTGAACACGAAATATGAAAAAAATATAAAGGTTATCTCAGATTAAATACTTGATGGAGATTAGACAAGGAAACGATCTGGAAAAAGCTGCGAATGAAGTTTCCTGTCAAAAGATGGCAACTGCATTCAGATTAACAAAAAAATATTTATAATAAAAATCACTTCCTAAATTCTGTAAACTTAGACATTACATCACTGTAATCAAGCCTGAATGTCTTTAAGGGGCATAAACTTTAATTTTAAATAGGAAGAGGGATATTAAAGAAATGCAAAAGAAAGAAAGAAAGAAAGATTATTGGGAAAATATTATGCCCGAAAATTGCTTATGGAGAAACTTATAGGCTGAGAAGTAATAAGGAAACAGAAGAATACAGACATACATAGTGATACGAGAAAATGAAGACTTAAATTCTATGGGCACATTAAAAGAATGGCACCCACTACGTTGACAAAATAAATAGTATAACTCTACGAAAACAGAAGTAATATCAAAACTGATCTAATGAAATGGATTGCTGCGATTAAGGAGGATCTTAAAGCAGCCGGTATAACTCAGGCAGAGCTTACAGATAGGAAAACATTCAGACAAAGTTTGATTGGAAAGTTGGTCAGGGGGAAATTAGAAAACGGACTGTAACACCGTGGTCTGATGAAAGAAAGATACTTCATTCTGAAAGGATGAAGCAAATTTGTGCACAAAGAAAGGCCAACCATCAAACGTGACAATGATGGATTGTACCTCGCGTGGTCCTACTGGGTCCGTACGTGAATAATAATAATAATAATAATAATAGTAACAGTTGACAATTTTTGTTGAGGTTGTTTTACACAATTCAGGTAGTGGTTGTATATTTTTTTTTAAAGTGAAAATATAATTTTTTCACAAACATTCCGTTCTTCTGAGTACAGCCAAGGTGGGGCTACATTGTGATTGTGATTGGTTGGTTCATTAAAATGTTTGATAAAATACTACGTTGTGATTGGCTGGAAGAGCTGAGGTGTTAAAAACAATTGCACTAGTTCTATTATCTTGGATTTTGGATGGCTGGAGAGGGGAGGGGTTTTAAATTACCCACTGTTAGAACCTACCCCCCCCCCCCCCTCTCTCTCTCTCTCACTCTCTCTCTTTCCCCGTCTCTTTATTTCCGCCTCAGTTCACATTGGAACCAACTATATTACTGACTGTCCGCTCCTTGTTTTCGTATGTAAGTGCCTAACCAGCACTATTTAATAGCCTAAATTTATAAGGGGCAGTCAAATCAAAATGAGACAAATGAAAAAAAGTCACGTTTTCGACTACGCTGCAAACGTTTCGCTAGTAATCCCTTACATATCCTCCATATAGTCACAATCTCTCCCCAGGCAATTTCCATAACGTTCATACCCTGAAGAATGACGTTCGTGGCCATCGATTTGCTATGGACGAAGAATGATGATTCCGCAGGCAATCGTGAACATTTTTCCATGAAGACACTGATCGTCTTGTCTCAAAATGGGATAAATATATCAACATTTTCGGCGATTACTTTCGAAACAATAAACAGTTTACTTACTTTTTTCCATCTGTCTCGTTTTCATTTGACTGCTCCTTACAGCTCTTTGATTGGATCTTAAGTAGCTGCCTCCCCCCTCCCTCTCTTATCACTTTCGTGGCGAGCCAGACATTAATGTCCACCACGATGTGAGCAGTACTGTCACACTACCAACATATATTAGGTGAGCATTGCGCGTAGCAGGTAGTATTCATGTCTCCTTGTTATTGAGAATTCCACCTGCTGTCTGCATAGTTTCCAAGGTAGACCAACTAGGTCTGACTACAATACTGGTTACCAGTGCTTCATGACAATGATGCTAGGCTTTGGTGGTGCATGCTTTAAAACACATTTCCGCAAGCAGGAATACTTCATCTACTCTCAGTTCCTCAATTACTCGTCAGAGTTCTGGCACCACAGGGGTACTCCTCCTTGCGTTTATCTGGAATAATTTCACACTCGGAGTTTCTGCTGGGTACGCAGAACATCTAAGAACGTTAAGTGGAGTCGAAGTACAACTTGCCATTACCGTAATGACGTCTCTACAAATTTTTATAAGGTGGAAACCTTTGGGCAGCCGCATGCAGACAGTCCTGAGCAGTCTTGATAATCTTATCGGTTTGTTGGCGGTTTTCCGATATCAGCAACACTTTCTGGGGAAGCATATAAAGCTCATTTTGGGAGGGGAATGAAGGAAGGTTAGGGTTCAACGTCCCGCGGACAACGAGGTTTTTAGAGACGGAGCAGAAGCTTAGATTGTTTTGTTAAGAATAGTAAAATAAATCGGTCGTACTTTTTGAAAGGAACCAGCCTAACATTTGCCTGAAGTGATTTACGGAAATTACGGAAAACTTAAATCAGAATGGTCGGACTCGGGTTTGAGCCGTTGTCCTTCCGAATTCGAGCCGAGTGTGCTAACCGCTCGGCCACCCTGTTCCCTACCTCATTTCGGGAGGGTCAGTGTGCCTATAAACTTCTGTGCTTCCTGAAATTTACATTATTTTACAATACTTCTTAGTCCATCATAGCAGTATTTCGTCCAGTTATACGCCGTGGACGAACTATGTTATACAATCGCCGGCCGTAGTGGCCGTGCGGTTCTAGGCGCTACAGTCTGGAACAGAGCGACCGCTACGGTCTCAGGTTCGAATCCTGTCTCGGTCATGTATGTGTGTGATGTACTTAGGTTAGTTAGGTTTAATTAGTTCTTAATTCTAGGCGGCTGATGACCTCAGAAGTTAAGCCGCATAGTGCTAGAGCCATTTGTTATACAATCGTGGAGTCTATCTTTTCGATCCTGATACATGGCGGCTGCACAGGCTTATCGCTCTCCTCGTTACTATAAAACTACTGCTTTTCAAGGGACATACTTCCTCCATAATTTCTACGTAAATACGTTTGATATTGCTGACTGGGCACCAGTGTCTTCTGTCTGCGCCAGGGCGTATAAAAAAGTTCTGTGCCTGTCAACCGCATCACAGTCGAAACACCAAAGGTAGAAAGAAATTAAACCAAGAGGATATGGGCAGGAAGATAGTAGAAGCCACAGAATGCTGGCCGTGTTCGACACAAGTAAAATGGTTTATATATCAACAAACATTTGGTTCCTGACATGTTTTCGCAGGACATCTTTTCTAGTTTTGACCAATACTAACAAAAGGAGACACTTTTCATAACACACAGTGACCAAGACGAAGACATACACTGATGAGCAGAAACGTGATCCCTGGCCACAGCGACCTTGAATGCCGCCTGCTGGCGTTGTAGGCACGTGACGCGGTAACTACGGAGCAGAGAAGGGTGAAAATCATTCTAGCAACGATACGGGCTGCAAAATTCACTGACATAAGCGGCTATTACAAAGGGCAGATCGTTATGGCCCAGCGCCTCCAAACGGCGAAGCTGTTCGGTTGTTAGCGTGCTAATGTCTTGTGCATCGATGGAAAGTAGTTTAAAGACGTAGAAACCGTAGAACCCGCGAGCAGGCGACATGTAGATCAGAGCAGTAGCGGAATGTCGGCGACATTGAGGGGGATTCTGGGGGTCTCCAATTACCAAACACGGCCAAAATATGTTCAGTTAATAAAAGCAGTTTGGAGTTCGAGGTCTCATTCGTATGCAAAATATAAACCTAGCTATTATCAGGCCATGGAAACTGTTACTGCGTGAGTTCGGAATTTTTTAAATTTTTTGTAGAACGTCGCATGGAAGTTGAAAACTATAGAATGATATCAAATTTTCTGCTAGACATAATTATTCTACACGATAAGTTTTTTGATATCTATGCCATCAACACAGGTGTACTATAAGTATAGTTTCAAAATACGCATGTACGTGGATGATGAGATCAAGAAATAGAGAAACATTTTAAATCGGTTTTAGATGTTAGCTCATCAAAACCTTGCTCTCCGCGGTCGTCGTGAAGACGTTTCATCGGAAAACAAAGGAAATTTCTTAGAACTCCTGGGACCGAAGGCAAAAGACGATCCAGTATTAAAAGAGCTTGGTTTAAAACTTGAAGTGTCCGCCGGTGGCTCAAAGACAGCACATTCTTTTTGTCAAAAAGGATACTGAATTTATTTTATTTTGGGTGAGTATCTTAAGGAAACAATTATTTCAGATATTAAAAAGGAATAATTTCTAACGGTACTGCCGACAAAAACAGAATTGACCAAATGAACCAAATAATTAGATACCTCCGTACAGAAGACAACATTGCCGAAGGCCGAGACTTCTTCTTAGGTTTCTTATGTAGGAAAATAGAGCAGAGGATGTGTCAAAAGATATTCCAGAGCAGGTGGAAACAGTTGGGCTGGATATTGTGTTGTGCGGAACGCAAGGTTACAACAATGCCGTTCAATGTCATTTGTACTTAAAATTCGAGAAGTCTGTCCAAAAGCTATGTTCAGTCCCTGTGTTAATCATTTCTTAAATCTCTGTGGCGTTCGTGCATCCTCATGTGTTCCCCCTAGCGTCAACTGTTTTGGAACTGTACAGAAGTTACATTCATTATTCTCGTCTTCAACATATAGATGGGAATTAGTTGCAGAAAAAAATAGGGACAAGTTTGAAACGACTGTGTGATACTCGTTTGAGTGCACTTTGGAAGATATGCAACATTCATCGGAGGTAAACCTTGATACTAGATCTGCAGCAAGTTTGCTCCTTCTCGCTGTACAGGTAAGTGATCTTACCATTTTGACACACACAAACTTTTGGCACACGATAGTCATGGAATTAAATTTAGTTGAGCTTTTACTGACGTAACGAACTTCAATTATAGGCAATGCTGTTACTTTTGGCACTACGAAACGCAATGATGTGGACATTAATATTGAACGACGAGTGAGAGGGAGCATAAATAGAATAATACCGGGCGAACTAGCTCCTGAAGCAGGATTATCGATTTAATAAGAAGAAAGTTGCACATGTCGCACCAGTGGCCAAGAAAGGAAATAGGAGTTATCCGCTGAATTACAGACGTATACCATATCACTAACGTCGATTTGCAGTAGGATTTTCGAACATATACTGTGCTCGAATTTTATGACCCACCTCGAAGAAAACGATTTATTGTCAATAGCCAACACGGATCCAGAAAATACCGTTCTTATAAACCACAACTACGTCTTTATTCTCCCGAAGTAATGAGTGCTATCGACAGAGGACGTCAAATTGATTCCATATTTTTAGATTTCCAGAAGGCTTTTGACACTGTTCCTACCAAAGGTGTTGTAATTAAATTGCGTGCCTATGAATTATCATCTCAGTTGTATGACTGGATTGGTGATTCCCTGACAGAAAGGTCACAGTTCGCAATAACTGACGAAAAGTAAACCAGAAGTAATATTTGGCGTTCCGCAATGAAGTGTTATAGGCCCCTGTTGTTCCTGATATACATAAGTGATTCAGGACACAATCTGAGTAGCCTTCTTACATTGTTTACAGATGATGCTGTCGCTTACTGTTACGTAAAGTCATCACAGGATCAAAACGAAGTTCCAAAAGTATGAAGACAAGATACCTGTATGGTGCAAAAGAGACAATTGACTCTAAATCATGAAAAGTCTGAAGTCATCCACGAGAGCAACTTCAGTTACACGAAAAATCACACAAATCTAAAGGATGTAAACTCAACTAAACACTTAGGAATTACAAATACGAATAATTTAAATTGGAACGATCCCACCGTCGGAGATTCGAGTCCTCCCTCGGGCGTGTGTGTGTGTGTGTGTGTGTGTGTGTGTGTGTGTGTGTGTGTGTGTGTGTGTGTGTGCGTAAGTTAGTTTAAGTACGATTAAGTAGTGTGAAAGCTTAGGGATCGATGACCTCAGCAGCTTGGTCCCATAAGACTTTACCACAAATTTACAAATTTTTGGAACGATCACAGATAATGCTTTGGGGAAAGCAAACCAAAGACCGCGATTTACTGGCAGAACAGTTAGAAAATGTAACAGGTTTACTAAAGAGACTGCTTACAGTACATTTTTCTG
Source organism: Schistocerca gregaria (assembly GCF_023897955.1). NCBI lineage: Eukaryota > Metazoa > Arthropoda > Insecta > Orthoptera > Acrididae > Schistocerca > Schistocerca gregaria. The sequence goes on from NC_064931.1 coordinate 729,573,874, forward strand.
CTCTCTTCTGGTATATCGCTGTGCGGTGTGGGATCCAAATCAGATAGTATTGACGGAGGCCACCGAAAAAGTTCAAAGACGTGCATCCCGTCTTGTATTATCGCAAAATAAGGGAGAGTGTGTCGCGGATATGATACACAAATCTGGGTGGCAATAATTAAAACAAAGTCGTTTTTCAGTGCGGCAGGAAATTTTTATTACCAGCTTTCTTTTCAGAGAGTGAAAATATTTTGTTGGCGTCCACCTACATACAGGGAAATCAGAGCTCTAACGGAAAGATTTAAGCGTTCGTTTTTCTCGCGTGCTGTTCGAGAGTGGAACGCCAGAGAAGCTGCTTAAAGGTGGTTTAATGAACCCTCTGCCAGGTACCTAAGTTTAGTTTAGTTAGTTACGTGTTCCATTGATCAATAGCACGGAAAACCGTTATAATGTGGAACGTGTCAAATGCACAAGAAATGCGCGCAGGAAACAAGGTTTTTATTTTTTTGTGAACTGCAGAGTAATCATGTATATGTAAATGTAGATCTAGAGGAAGTTCGTCGATCAGTGTTTGAGTGCTTGTAACGATGTATACAAAAATTGTCACAACGATAGACGGCTATGACGGAAATCAACTATATTTTCCAAATCGCCGAAGCAAAGTTTGTGCTTGATGTTTCGATTTGCTCTGTCTGTAGCACTGAAGAACCTGGTAGAAATTTACAATGCGTTTGATAAGGAGCAGGTGCTGCAAGAAATAAAAACGTATCTCATACATCTAAGTGCAGCCGATACGAGCGTGGATGTTGATGCTAGATGGAAAGCCCAAGACATCCTTCAGTTTACAATTAAATAGGGCTGCACTGAATCATTACCTTGTACATTACATATAATCCAACACGCCTTGACCATTTGTGTCTCTGTCAAATCATGCGAGGGTAGTTTTTCTAAACAGAAACTAAGAAAAAATTATCTCCGCGATGAATCAAGAACAACTAGGCTGTCACTTTTATCATATCAAAGAAAAGTTTCAGATGAATTAGGGTTCAACGACATTACTGAGAATTTCAGTAAAACAAAGAGACGAAAACAGGTTGTCTAATAAGATCAGTAATAACTATCTCGTACTAAGATGACGAAAGTAACTGATACTATTGTTGTACAAGCTGAAAGGTAATTTTCTTATTCTGTTCATTATTATTTATTTTCCTTCTATCTGATAGCTGATGTGCCAGCTGTTTCGTATTCCGTTTCTCATCTATATCTTTAAGCGTGTTAGTTACAATTACTGGAGAGTAGAGCACAAACAATTATAAGTAATTCATTTCTTTGTGAGCCATTACGTCTACATTATTCATTTTTTACAAAATTTACTCTACAAATATATCAATTTCTAAGCGGAATGGGGGCCGGAACCCTCATTAATTTTCGCTACTCGGGCGTTCGACGGGCTAAGTCCGCCAGTGGAGCAAAGGCTTGACCGCACTGTAATGCAGGATAGGCATATCTGACGAAAGAGTACAGTATTGTGGCGGGCACAAGTGTTTAGGAGTACACCGTTCACTGCACCTTGTTGAACCTGAGGTTCTGCAGCAGATGACCTCCACGTGCTCCTTTGTCGGCCCTAAAACACCGTCACTGACGATAGCAGTGGGCACGACATCATCGAGACTGGCCCGTGGGGACGAATCTAGGTGATGCATTGCGCGGTCGGAAGCACATTTCTTGTTACACCAGTCCGATGGTTGTGTCCAGGAACGCCGATCCGTAATCCGGGCTGACCGAAATTTACACCACGCCAGTGGGGCAGTATTATGCTGGCGCAGATTCGCCTCTGCTTTCATGGCACCTGTGATGGTAACCGAAGGCATTATGACAGCCGTATACATTGCGGACCTCCTGCATCTTTTCATTGTTACGTGCATTACAACCCTCCTACGTCTCCGGCTAATTAGGCTTTTCTATATGTCTGTGTACCTGAAGTCCCTGACCTGTGAGGAAAAGGCATCTACTCCGAAGAATAATGCAAAACAGACAGAAGCATATGAAGTATTAACCGAATCGCCACTGCTCAGTATTTTAGCAATGGCGATTAGAAACAAAATTGAGTTAACTTTATATATTTTTAATTACATAAACTAGTTTTTTAATTAACAGTAGTTAGTGAAAAATTTGGAAGAATGATTTACAAAGTATGTCATTAATGAAATAACCAACGGTCGCCAGTTCCTCACTGGAGCAAGAATTATTAAACTGAAACTGAACTTTACGCTCATAAGCAATCTTACATAAGAGTAGTTATTGGCGTCATGACGTAGGAGCAGTACCTAACCCACACTTTCAAGTACTTCACACCACACATGTTTCAGTAGTCAGATAACAATCAAATAGCAAACATATACAACATGTCATATTAATTTCCAAAGATCAGTTAAAGTAAGACTGTTTACTGGCTGTGGACAGAAACTTTTTGTTACGTTACTCACCGTAATACTGACTGTCGAAACCGTAGCAAGTAGAAACATTGTTTGAATTTAACAGTTACTTCGGTATTTCTTTATAATAAACGTTACAAATTATGCCACAATCTATTATGTTTTGATAATCTAATAAATTAATGTTCACTTCATTTTCTAATTATCTCGGTTCATACAAAGGGATAGGATGGATACTACTTGGATAATGACTTAGGAAAATTATTGACGTGACAAAAAGCACGAAAACAATGTTATTCAGCCGTGCGGAGTAGCACCCATCGGATGTTCAAGTCCTCCCTTGGGCATCGGTATGTGTGTTGTCCTTAGTGTAAGTTAGTTTAAGTAGTATGTAAGCTTAGGGACCGATGACCTCAGACGTTTGGTCCCATAAGACCTTACCACAAATTCTCAAATTCTCAATGTTATTCAAGCTATAAATTCCAACTACACTGGTCAGTCTATTACACTTCTAGTTATAAAAAGTGTAGATCTTAATTCACTTCATGATGCCGTTGGTTTGGTTCAAATGGTTCAAATAGCTCTGAGCACTATGGGACTTAACATCTTAGGTTTTCTCCGCCTCGTGATGACTGGGTGTTGTGTGATATCCTTAGGTTAGTTAGGTTTATGTAGTTCTAAGTTCTAGGGGACTGATGACCATAGATGTTAAGCCCCATAGTGCTCAGAGCCATTTGAACCATTTAGAACCATCTTAGGTCATCAGTCCCCTAGAACTTAGAACTATTTAAACCTAACTAAACTAAGGACATCACACACATCCATGCCCGAGACAGGATTCGAACCTGCGACTGCAGCGGTGCGCGGTTCCAGATTGAAGCGCCTAGAACCGCTCGACCACGGCGGCCGTCTGCCATTGGTTTGTCTAGCGGCTTCAATAGCGCTAAGTAGGACACAGGTTGATCTTGCCATACCATAGCCAATAACAAGGGCCCAAAGTACTCTTGATGTTATGCGAATTACACTTGCTGCATTTGTACTGTGCCCAATAAATGCCATAGCTTGCCCACATTAAACATCTTCCAAAGCAACCAATTCAGTTAACACTGCCCCGCACTTCGGAAACAGACTTTTTGTCTCCGCGCTTTTGCATAGCCACACTGGCGAATACAGACAACCAACGACGCCAACCATCTCCTCGCGACTCCCAACTGCTACTTCTCTTGGCGCGCTCGCACGCCCAGCGCTAATGCATTTACAGTTTATTAAACTCTTTGACAATAGCTTTTCCCTGACTAGGCGAGCTTGTCTACTTATAAAGTGTTAACATTCCATGTGTATCCTCTTTCTTAAATAAAAATAACACTTGTAACTTGCCAACATATTTACAAGAATAATATTCAGCACAACTAATAAAGCAAACAGCGCAAAATACGTAAAAATGTATGGTCATCCACAGAGTTATGGTGTTACACCATCCCTACGACGATGTCACTTTTACCAGGATAACTCTCTGTGTCAAAACGCCCGAAAGGCAGTGATTTCGGAAGCGTGATAGTGAACTCACTTTTACGTCCTGGCCATCAAATTCTCGTGATATGAACCCGGTGGAACACATCTAGGGCGCTACTGGAGGCCAGCCCCGCGCCCATAAACCACCGTTCAAATGGCTCTGAGCACTATGGGACTTAACATCTGAGGTCATCAGTCCCCTAGACTTAGAACTACGTAAACCTAACTAACCTAAGGACATCACACACATCCATGTCCGAGGCAGGATTCTAACCTGCGACCGTAGCAGCCGCGTGGTTCCGGTCTGAAGCGCCTACAACTGCTCGGCCACATCGGCCGACTAAACCACCGCCTTTTAATGCATGGGGGTTGCACAGACCGTAGACATTTGATACTCGTACCTCTAGAAAACTACAAAGAACTTGATTAATTCACACTGCACGTTCCATACGTGGACCAACACGCTACTAAGCAAGTGGCGTAATGTTACGGCTCATTTTGCAGCTTTATCTACGCAGATTCGACACAGTGATTGAAAGGATAAACAATAACCTTTCGCTGTGATGTAACGCTAAGTAACTCGTAATTTTTCTCAGGCATCCACCGTAGTCCGACAAACCTGAACCAGTTATAACGAACTATCAGAGATTAGTGCTAGTTTCCTCTCCCCTTCAAACCTTCCCCCTTACCTACCGTTAATCAAGTTTATAATAAAACGTTACTTTTCTTGTTTATTATCGTAAGATTCCAAACTCTTTTTTCAAGAAAAATTGATTTGTGAAATATTCCTCTCAATACAAGAGTGCTTTGAGCAGAATGAAATGTAATGTATTGCGAATACATAGAAAGAAGGATTGTATGATTATATGAAAGCGCAATAAACACTGGTAGCAGTTACTTCTGTAAAATATGTGGGAGTATGCGTTCGGAACGATTTGAAGTGGAATGATCATATAAAATTAATTGTTGTAAGGCGGGTACCAGGTTGAGATTCATTGGGAGAGTCCTTAGAAAATGTAGTCCATCAACAAAGGAGGTGGCTTACGAAACACCCGTTCGACCTATACCTGAATATTGCTCATCAGTGTGGGATTCGTACCAGATCGGGTTGACCGAGGAGATAGAGAAGATCCAAAGAGGAGCGGCGCGTTTCGTCACAGGGTTATTTGGTAAGCGTGATAGCGTTACGGAGATGTTTAGCAAACTCAAGTGGCAGACTCTGCATGAGAGGAGCTCTGCATCGCGGTGTAGCTTGCTGTCCAGGTTTCGAGAGGGTGTGTTTCTGGATGAGGCATCGAATATATTGCTTCCCCCTACTTATACCTCCCGAGGAGATCACGAATGTAAAATTAGAGAGAGTCGAGCGCACATGGAGGCTTTCCGGCAGTCGTTCTTCCAGCAAACCATACGCGACTGGAACAGGAAAGGGAGGTAATGACAGTGGCACGAAAAGTGCCCTCCGCCACACACCGTTGGGTGGCTTGCGGAGAATAAATGTAGATGTAGATGTAGAATTACAGCTTTGTCGTCACTTCCGCCATTACCGTCACGTTATTCAATAAATTAGAAGACAGATACACTATCCAGCCACATTAATGTGACCGTCTATCGAAAGCCGGAATAACCACGTTTTGCAGCGCAAACCGCTGCGAGACGCGCAGTAAGAGAGGCAATGAGGCCGTGGAAGGTTATCGACAGGGATGAGGAGCCACGTCGAATCCAATGCCGAGGCTGGCTGCGATAAGTGTTTCTGGTTGAGGACTCACAGTGCGAACAGTCTGACCCACTGAATTTCAATCCGGGGAGTGTGGTGGCCGGGCGAGTACGATAAACTCATCTTGGTACTCTTTGAACCACCCACGTACACTGCGAACTGTGTGACACGTTGCATTGTCCAGCGGGTACCTGCCATCATGCGGTGGGAAAATAAACTGCATTTACGGTTGACATGTTGTGTTGATCCATTGTGGCTCCCAGAATGACGAGATCACACAGGGAATGCCACGAAAACATCCCTCAGACCGTAGCGCTTCCCTCTCCGGTCTGGACCCTACCTGCAGGGTGTTCGCTTTCAGACGTTTCAATCTATTCACGCCAACTGCCATCTGCACGATGGAGTATAAAACGTGATACACCTGAAAAGTCTACCTGTCAACACTCAGTCGACGTCCAGTTGTGGTGTTGGGGTGCAAATTCCAATCTTCGTGGCCGATGAATAGCAGTCAACGTCGGTATAGAAAACAAACGCCTGCTACGGACGCCAATACGCCACAACGTTCGCTGAACGGTCGTTGAGGAGAAACTGTTGGTAGCCCCTTGGTTCATCTGGGGGTTAGTTGTTCAACAGCTGCACGTCTGTTCACCTTTACTCATCTCCGCAGCCGTCGTTCACCGTGTAATTTATGACCCATAGTGCCCCACAGTTGGGTTGGCCTCTATTTTGAAAAGGACCATTTTGTCATGCACGGTATACTTTATAAACACAGCGGCACGCTAACTGTTTACAAACATAACTGTTTCGGAAATGCTTCGTACTTGGCCCAAAAGCCAATGATCATGCCCTTTTGATCGTCAGATTCCTCTCTCCGTTTCCGTATTACAACGACTGCACTGTTTTCCATGTCCCCCTGACATACTTTATATACCATCCACTGCTAATGCTACCACCTGACGTCTGTGAGTGGTTATTGCACGTTTACGTCGAACACAGGCGGTGGTCACATTAATTTAACTGGACCGGTTATTGGAACTACTTAATTGGACTGTAGCAGGATGGCTGGCTCTGTCTTCAAACGTCTTCTATGTGTCAAACTAAACCTTTGGCCATCCGTTCTGTACTTTAACATATATCTCCTATTAATCTTATTTTGTATGGGTCTCACTCACTTGAGCATCATTCTAGAATGAATCCCACGAGATATGACTGAGTGCGTAAAAATTGGTAAAGAACTTTCAAGGCAATCATCTTACAGTGGTTTCATCTGACTCCAGTGTGATATTTTGATTCAAATCTAGTAAGCATACAGTCATATGTCGTACTTCCCAAACGGTTGATTTGTTCGTACGAGATTTTGATCTGCTCACAAATCTCTTGTAGTGGAAACGCTGTACAGTGTACTAGTTTTCGGAAGGACCGCGGTTCAGTTCCCCTTTCGGCCCCCCAGATTTAGAGTTCCCTTGATATCCCTGACACCATAAGGCAAAATGGTGGCGTGATTTTTTTGAAAACTCACAACTGATGTCCTTCCTCATTTTCCCCTTTCCGAGTTTGCGCTACGTCTCTAACGACACTGTCGTCGACGGGACGTTAAATGTAGTCTCCATTCTCCCTTTTCCTACTACTGCAGTTTTTGAACCGTCATCTTCTTCATACATTATGACTAAGCTGGCAGTATCGCGAAGAGTAAACTGTGTACGTCACAGTTTATTGCTGTATTTGACCTGCAACAAGTACGTAATAAGGGACAAATAGCCCCAGGTGTTCAGAAGTCTACGTGCGCGAGGTAATAAAGGCTTCCCTCGGGTATCTTTGTAGCACGTGGGAACGCGGCAGCTGGCGAAGGAATACGAACGCCCCTGCACTGCAGTAGGTAGCAACCACTTGGCGTCTGTTCGTTACCGGACGAAAATAAGCAAGTTGGTGGGAAGACGCGACAACAGCGGGACCAGGGCAGCGACAATGGCGCGGCTTCGCCTTCGTTACGGACATTTAATTAGACGGGCTGGCTGGAGCACCGCCGCTAATGACGCCTCCGCACCCTCGCCTAAATCTTTGTTTGCGCGCGGCCGCGCTAGCCAGCAGCGCGCGTCTTTCAGTTCCGCGGGTCTAACAATAAACACACGCCTTGTGACAACGTAAGCTGCACGTCCCTTTCAGTTTTTACCGGTAGTAACTGCCTTTGTAGTGTGATTTTTTCCGTCTATGGAGAAGTTCGTAGGGCTCTTACAGTAAATCAGTAAAGAGATTTTATGTGGCTGCCTCAGACGAATGAAGCAGAATAACCAGTAAAGCACAGAGGCAAGAGAATGACAGTTTTCTCAGTGGGTCAAGGAAACAATGCAGACACGAATGAGAACACTTGCTGTAACATCTACATCTACACTCCGAAGTGCAGGGAGGAGTGTACTTACCATAATATCGCACATTAGGGTTTCGTCCCATTCTATTCACGAATGCAGAATGACTGCGTGCGATGTGATTAGTCTAATCTAATCTTCGTCGCCTCTATAGGAGCATACATAGGAAGCTGTAATATATTTCTAGATTCTCCATTTAACATCGGTTACTGATACTTTGTAACTGGGCTATTGCAGGATGATTGGCGTCTATCTTCAAGCGTTTCCCACATACCAAACAAACCTGTGACCGACATAAAAGATTCTTGGGTATGGTACCGCGTCATATTGTATAAAACTACTGCTGGAGATAACGAACGTTTCGGTCACGGTTGCAGCGCCCTTCTTTTGGGTCTGCTGGGGTTTCTCCACTTTTATACAATATGACTGTCTACTGACCGCGGAAGCCTACGTAATTAAACCTATGACCATTAGTGGTTCCCTGTTCCGTAACCGCTCAGTATCTCCGGCTACTCCCGTTTTGTATGCGCGACCTCTACGGTGGCAGGTTCGACTCCTGCCTCGGGTATGGATGTATGTGATATCCTTAGGTTAGTTAGGTTTAAGTAGTTCTGAGTTCTACGGGACTGATGATCTCAGAAGTTAAGTCCCATAGTGCTCAGAGCCATTTGTTTTGTATACGTCCTGCACACTTGAGCAATATTCTAGAATGTCTCTCACGAGTATTTTGGGAGCAATCTCCATTGTAATCTTATTACATTTTTCCAGTGTCCTACCAATAAATCGAAGTCTGGCACTTCCTTTACCTAAGACTAAGAATCTGTGATCATTCATTTTCATATACCTACAGATTGTTGCACTCAGGTATTTTTATGAGTTTACTGATTGCAGTTACGAATATTTGACATTGCAGCAAATGCACACAAAGTTTTTCGATTTTTGAAGTTCACAGTTTTACATTGCTGTATTCTTTAAGAAAGGTCCCAACTATAGCACCAATTAAAAATATTCTCAGTATCTGGCTGATTACTTACATAGCTTTTTTCAGATAGTACTTCATTTAGGATAAATTCATCATACACTGGCAGAGCCGGCCGGTGTGGCCGAGCGGTTTTAGGCGCTTCAGTCTGAAACCGCGCAACCGCTACGGTCGCAGGTTCGAATCCTGCCTCGGGCATGGATGTGTGTTATGTCCTTAGGTCAGTTAGGTTTAAGTAGTTCTAAGTTCTAGGGGACTGATGACCTCAGATGTTAAGTCCCTTAGTGCTTAGAGCCATTTGAACCATTTGAACACTGACAGAAAAAAAATCGCAAAACCAAGAAGGAGTTATGCGACATAACCGAAATTTGGTAGGCGTGTTTCTACATATGAATGATGATGTCTGTTCAGAGTTCGCGCCAGGCGCTATTGGCGCCTCGATCATTTAAGTACACGTTGTAACTGCAATTGCCAAAATATTACGCCTCATACTCAGTTGAACACATGTGTAGTTCAATTCTGAAAGGAAGCGTACTGAATATCGTACTATAATTACCGAAAGCTAACTGCACTCACGATGAGGCAAGTCACGGCCGGCAGCTGTGACCAAGCGGTTCTAGGCGGTCGCAGGTTCGAATCCTGCCTCGGGTATGGATGTGTGTGATGTCCTTAGGTTAGTTAGGTTTAAGTAGTTCACCGTGCGGGATTAGCCGAGCGGTCTTAGGCACTGCAGTCATGGACAGTGGGGCTGGTCCTGGCGGATGTTCGAGTCCTCCCTCGGGCATGGGTGTGTGTGTTTGTCCTTAGGATAATTTAGGTTAAGTAGTGTGTAAGCTTAGGGACTGATGACCTTAGCAGTTAAGTCCCATAAGATTTCACACTCATTTTAACATTTTTTTTTCTAAATATTTCTAACTCTAGGGACTGATGACCTCAGATGTTAAGTCCCTTAGTGCTTAGAGCCATTTGAACCATTTGAACCTGGGGACAGTGGAATGCGAGCTACAGGGCGTATGTCTCGGAGCTATCCATGAAGTAACCGATTTCTGAGAGTTCGTTGTGTGACTGTGGTGCTACCTGCTGCTCTAATTGCTGCAGCAGATGCAGTACGATGCGCCAGAGCCATTGGTGTTCGCCTTATGGCTCTGGCCCTCTCGATAGTGCCACTTGGCCGTCCGGAGTCCGGTCTTCTTGCGACCGCAAATTCCCGTGACCACCGCTGCCAGCAATAATGTGCAGTGACTACTCTCCTGCCAAGTCCTCCTGCGCTATTGCAGAACGAACATCCAGCTTCTCGTAGCCATATTACACAACCTCGTACAGACACGGCGAGGTTCTGATAATGGCGCCTTTGTCGCCTTATAAGTATTCTTGACTAACATCAACTCACCACGTGCAATCTCAAAGGTAATTAACGCTCACGACCGTTATAGCGTGTATTTAAAGCAAACCTGATTTGCATCCCCATAGTGGCGCTGCTAGCGACACTGTTACGTGACTGCCACGAAATCTGAACAGACATCAGCTTTCCGATGTAGAAACACGCCTACCAACTTTCGTTAATGTCGTACAACTCCTTCTTGTTGTGTTTTTTTCCCCGTCAGTGTTATATGTGTTGTACTCAACACGACGCCAGATGTCTTAATGGACATATTGTTTACCTGTGAAAGTAGACGAACACAGATATGGAGATGTTACCAAAAGCAGAACAAAGAGGACCTAGAATAATATCTATGCCGAGTTTGAGCGAGAGACATAAAACCGCAGTATTAAAGAGCGACGACCCCGTGGCCTGCGTCCCCACGAAAGTATTTTAAACGTAAGAAAAATATGTTGGCATAATTTCACTGAAAAATCCCTTCAAATGAACTGTTTTTAAAAAAAGTTGTGAAGCGAATAGAGGATTTCGCCTGCTGTAACGACAGGTTTGAACAGAAAATTTGTAGTACTGGGAACACCGTCCATACCTAGGTACAATTACGGTAAGGTTTGTTGGAGCTATGAAAGTAAGGAGAGCTTTGAAAATTTCACAAACGCTTTGGTTTGGAAGATTTACTTTGCTTTTGACCGTGAGTATGACTCGAGACAGCTTAAGACTTACGCGAGGGCTGCCAGCTAGAAATTGATGGTCTCGGTATGTGATATTGCTAGTTCTAGGGACAACCTCGTGCAGCCGTGATGTGAGAATGTTGGCAGCAGCTGCTGTCCGCCCTGTGGAGGTCACATGAGTCAAGCACTGCCAATGCACCAGGACGTATTGGACCCACATCTGCCACTGTTCCGAACCACATCAAACCTGTAGGGTATAAATAAACCAGGCATATCGTGTCTAAGATCTAACAGTTAGGGGTATATTTTATGAATTTTTACATTCTCCTCTGATGGTCCTTGACTGAAGCTAGTACTTACTGAACTAAAATACTGTTTGCTACATGACAGTAACTGCAGTATTACGTTTGATAGACATTTCATCGTTGGCGGCCGCCTGTAGCCCTTACTTTTAGATTCCAAAATATTACAATAAGAATATTATTTTCTTCAGTCAATATGTTTCAATTTTATATTTAAGCTCAATGTATTTTGGTGCTACATTTCCATCGTAAGCAGGGAGTTGTTTCCCATACTATGTTAATGAATGACAGTATAAATGTGGCAGTGTTTGACCAGTGCAGAGGACAAATGTGATTTTCAGTGACTGAACGAGAGTAACCACTGTGTGTTATGTCGTAGTTGTGGTTTTCAGTCCGAAGACTAGTTTTATGCTGCTCTCTACGCTAGTCTGTCACAGTGGTCGTCAAACTGCATCATTTAAAGCCAGTACTGACTCTGCAGGGGGGTGGGGGATAGGGAGGGGGGAGGAAAATGACCATTCAAAGACGAATTCAGTTGTAAGGTACCACAAAAAAATATTTTTAAGTAAAAAAGGAAAACTATTGGAGCAATATGAATTTTTCTGAAGGCTTGTATTGTGACCAGTTTTAAATTCCTAAGCGGATATTGTGGCGAGTGACATGGCAACAGCATCTTTTATTTATTGCCAGATTTTTTTGGGCACGTTTTCTGGGCGTTTTCACACCCCAGTATCTGAAAGAATGCCATGCGGATGCAGCAGATCGTTTTCAATCGGACTTTTGTATTAGGCCATATACAACAGACGTAATGTCAGTCAATTAACTCAGAATTGTCACAAAGGAATAAAATGGCTGTTGATAGCTTTGCATATAAAAGGGTTTAGAAGTCACCTTTATTATGCGTGTTGTTTGGAAGTAACTTTTACTGAGGTGAACACGTTTACCATTTTACCCGACGAGTAGTGTGGCCACTTTTCCAGATCGGACCACAGATGAAACCATCAGACTGAAATAAATAATAAGGAACTGCATTTGTAGGACAAAAGGCGTTAAAAAAATTACTCTCCGTACAAGTGAGGGAAGAAGAATAAATTGTTTATCCCATATCAGACGTTTCAAAAACAAAAAAGTTGTTCTAAACAACAATGGAACAAGCTTCCTCTGTCAGACTTAGTGGCAACAATGGCGATGTATATTGGAACTAGTGTGAACACTTCAATACCGGCAGTAGCGCTGTTCAGAGCAAAACATTTGCAACGGCCACTTTTCCCTTCCTAGGCACTTTACCACACCTTCCGCTATCGATCTCACTATTCATTGGTGAGCTACATAAATTAATATATTATAGAAATTAATAACAGTAACTGCAATCGGAGACACGACCACAACAATGTCATGACCACTGAATGTCATTTTTTACGCATTGTATTGTATTAAACAGCCTTAATTTGACTGAATATTACTTGATACAAACATGCATCACTTTTTAAGATGACCATCTCTGTAATGCGCATTCAAGAATCCATATCACTTCCATTTGACATATATACCATCGCAGCTGATCGGTGCCAGTTGCGCACGCGCGTGAATTGTCAGCATTGGGAGAAAATATTCTCTCTCTCATTTCTTTTAATCCTGCAGTTGCTGTGCTGCGTACCACTCTGCCCCTCACGTAGGGGCAAACTTTATTTAGCTCACGACTCTATTCAGCAGTATCAACTACAATTAAGCACATCTTAAAATATTTCTGTCTATGTAAGTATTTTTGGTTGTTAATGAACAAGACAAATACACTCTTAAGAAGCTCTTAGCGTTAGGTGACATTTTCGGATTCGGTTGTTAGTTGCTTGGCACATATTATTACAAAATATGGCTGAGAACTGAGGGCCGCAAGAATACATGCGAGCTGCGGATAGCAGTTTGGCGACCGCTGGCTTATCCTGTGCAAGCCTCTTCATCTCTGCTACTACTGTCTCTTTGTAACCGCTTAATGTATTCACGCCTCGGTCTCCCAATACACTTTTGACCGCCCACAGTTCTCCCGTAGCTCGGCAAACCCTTAATGCCGCTGGATATTTCCTACCAGGCGGTCTCTTTGGAAATTTTGTGGTAAGTTCCTATGGGACCAAACTGCTGAGCTCATCGGTCCATAGGCTTTCACACTACTTAACCTAACTCAAACTAACTAACGCTAAGGCCAACCCACACACCCATGCCCGAGGGAGGACTCGAGCCTCCGAAGGGGGGATCCGCTCGAACCGTGGCAATGCGCCTGGGACCGCCGCTGCTACCCCGCGCGGCAGATCTCTGAGCTTAGTCAAGTTGTGGCATAAATGTCTTTTCCACAAATTCGATTTGGTAGCTCCACATAAATATTCGATTTACCCATCTAAATCTCAGCATTCCTTTATAGCACCACATTTCAAAAACTTCTGTTGTCTACATCTACATATACACAGATACTCCGCAAGCCACCATAAGGTGTGTGGCGGAGGGTTCTCTGTGCCACTACTTGTCATTCACTTTCCTGTTCCACTCGCAGACAGACCGAGGGAAAAACGACTGTCTGCCTCCGTATGCCCTAATTTCTTCTATCTTATCTTCGTGGTCATTATGCACAATGCATGTTGGCGGCAGTAGAATCGTTCGGCAGTCAACTTCAAATGCCGACTCCCTAAATTTTCTCAGTAATGTTTCTCGAAAAGAACGTTACCTTCCCTCCAGGAATTTGCAGGGTTGGATAGGGTTGGGTTGTTTGGGGAAGGAGACCAGACAGCGAGGTCATCGGTCTCATCGGATTAAGGAAGGATAGGGAAGGAAGTCGGCCGTGCCCTTTCAAAGGAACCATCCCGGCACTTGCCTGGAGTGATTTAGGGAAATCACGGAAAACCTAAATCAGGATGGCCGGACGCGGGACTGAACCGTCGCCCTCCCGAATGCGAGTCCAGTGTCTAACCACTGCTCCACCTCGCTATGTCCAGGAATTCCAAGCTGAGTTGCCGAAGCATCTCCGTAATACTTACGTGCTGTTGGAACCTACCGGTAACAAATCTAGCAGCCCGCCTCTGAATTGCTGCGATGTCTTCCTTCAATCCGACCTGGTACGGATCCCAAATACTTGAGCAGTACTCAAGAATAGGTCGCACCAGCGTCCTATATGTGGTCTACTTTACAGGTGAGCCACTCATTCGTAAAATTCTCCCAATCAACCGAGGTCTACCATTCACGTTCCCTGCCATAGTTCTTACATGCTCGTTCCACCTCATATCGCTTCGCAACGTTACCCCCAGATATTTAAACGACTGGACTGTGCCAAGCAGTACACTAGTAGTACTGTATCCAAACATTACGGGTTTGATTTTCCTACTTATCCGCATTAACTTACGTCTTCCAGGATGAACTTTCACTTCACAGCAAAATGTGCGCTGATGTGAAAGTTCCTGGTACATAAAAACTGTATACTGGACCGCGACTCGAACCCTGCACCTTCGCTTTTCACGGGCAAGTGCTCTAACAAGTCTTGTCTTTTTTCCATTTTGTTCATTATTGTTCGTTCCATTTGTTCGTAGCGAACGTCGCATGACATCCGTAGAAATTCGTTGTGGATCCCTTCACTCAGCTTTTTTTATTACAGAAAGCAGTCATCTCTCTGGTCGAACACGCTCAGCTACCGTGCCCGCGTCCAACCCAGCTTCCGCAGTTAATTTCAAAACGCCTCCTCACAGCTGTACCTCGGACAGTACCTCATCTCCTACGTTGGAACTTCACAAAAGAAGTGACGGAAGTTAAAGCACTTGTCCGTGAAAGGCAAATGTCACATGTTCGTGTCCCGGTCCAACAGACAATTTTAATCTGCCAGGAAATTTCTATTCACTTCTTGTCTCTTTCATACAAGGCTACACACTACACAGATGCAGTGAGAAAAGAGTTCCAAATATTTAAATTATATTAGGTTTTGACAAACTCCTCTTTCTTAGACATTCTTTTCTTGCTGCTGCGCAGTTTATATCCTCTCTCCTTCGGCCGTCATCAGCTACGCAGCCCAAGCACTTCAACTCAGCCAGTGCTTTTAGTGTCTCATTACCTAATCTAATTTCATCAGCTTCGCCAGTTTTAATTCGACTACATTTCATTACACTTCTTTTACTTCTATTGACGTTATACTTTACCCCTCCAAGCACTATACACTCCGTTAACCTGCTCTTCAAAGTCCTTTACGGTTTCTGAGAGAATAACGGTGTCACCGGCAACCTCAAAGTTTTTATATCTTCAACTTCAGCTATAATTTCCTTTCCGAATTTCTACTTGGTTTTTCTACTACCTGCTCCATATACAGATGAAATAACATTGGGAAGAGGCTACAAAACTGTCTCACTCCCTTCTCAAATACTGCTAGGCTTTCATCCTCTTCAAGCTTATAATTGCAGTCTGGTTTCTGTACAAATTTTAGATAACGTTTTCTCTCTATATTTTATTCCTGCTTCCTCTAAAATTCCAAACAGTGTAGCCCAATAACATTATCAAAAGCTGTCTTTAAATCTACAAATGCTACAACTACAGGTTTTCCTTTCTTCAGCCTCTCTTCGAAGATTACAAGTATGATCAGCATTGCCTCGTGCGTTCCTACAGTTCTCCGGAATGCAAACTGCTCTTCCCCCCAAATCGGCTTCTACAAGTCAGCATCTGACTTCTTTGGAACTGAAATTAACATACTATTCTTGAAATCTGAGGTTATATTCATTGTCTCGTATATCTTACACACCAGGTGGAATAGTTTTGTCATGACAGGCTTTCCGACGGATCTCTTGAAATTCTGAGGGAATTTTGTCTACTCCAGAGGTCTTGTTTTGACTTAGGTCTTTCAGTGATCTGTTAAATTCTTCTCGCAGTATCATATATCCAATTCCATCTTTATCTACTTCCTCCTTCTCTTCTACAGTATTGACTTCAACTTCATTTCCCTTGTATAGCCCCTCTGTATAAGAGCGTCCTTCCGGAAGTCATGGCAACTATGGTAAAGATTGCGATAACGTGACAACATGAGAATTCCACTATGTGCATTGAAGCGGTATGGCAGTGTGTCTCTGAATGTCAAAATAAAATAGGGTTCCAATACAGGAAGAAATACATGCATTGGAACTCAGCGTACATTTACTGTGTACGAGAACAAATGAAACAAAAATGAATCAAAATCAGCAGTTGTGCTTCAAAGCAGTCCCCTATTGCAAACACAGCCTTGCCAACTATGGGGAAGGCACTGAATGCCATTGGTATCAATATGTGCCACCTGTTGCCGAAATGCCGTGAGGAAATTTTATTGTGGACTGAGATCGAAGACGCATAGGCTGAAATCTGGTGAGTAGGCTGGGTTGGGGGACGATGCACTCACACTGAATGTTTCATATGCTGGAACGGAGCCATCTTAGTATGTGGCTTCAATCGGTCGGTTGATTTCGGTAACGTTGGCAGCGGGCTTTCGAAGGTATTTACAGCGATTGCTGTGATGCCACACTTTTGCACGACGATACATCATATCTGCCATGACTTACGGAATGATCATCGTACTCCATCCACCTTTCAGCTTTCCCTCCTTTGCTTAGCACTGGTTTTTCATCTGAATTCTTGACACTGCTACAGCTGCCCAGCCTCTTGGATTTTCCTTTCGGCGATATCTACCTTTCGCCTAGCCATACATGTGCTTTTACAGACTTACATAATCATTTCTAACTCTGTGTCAGTCTCAGTTTTTAGACGTTTGTGTTTACTTTTGCCTGCTCCATTCTCTGCATTTTACGTTTTCTCCTTTCATCATTTACATTCAGTATCTCCTGTGATGTGCAAGGATTTCTACTAGGCCTTGTGTTTTTAACTTTTCGCACTTTGCTGTCTTCACCATTTCATCCCTCAAAAGATAACCCTTCGTCTTCTAAGGTATTCCTTTCTCCTGCTTCAGTGATTTGTTGCCTGAAGCACTTTTTGAAACAGTCATCAAACTCTGGTTCCTTCTATTTATACAAATCCAAACTCCTTAATCTTCTATCTTTTTGCAGTTTCTTCAGTTTAATCTGCAGTTCATAAGAATTAAAGTATGGTCAGAGTCACATCTGCCCCTGGATATGCCTTACAGTTTAAAATCTGGTTCAGAAATATCTGTGTTATCATTACACAATTAATCTGAAACCTTCCGGCGCCTTAAGGTCTTTACCACATATAGAACTTCTTTCGTGATTCTTTAACGAAGCGTTAGTGATGATGAGATTATACTCTGTCCATAATTATAATTGGCAGCTTCCCCTTTCATTCCTTTCCCCCAGTCCATTTCTCCTATTTTTCCTTCTATTTCTTTCCTTGGTATCGAATTCCAGCAACCCCTCATACATTTTTGTGTCTCTTAACTATGTGAAAAATCTACTTTACTTCGTCAAACAGTCTTTCAGTCTCTTCTTTATATGCGGAGACAAATGGCAAATGGTAGGTTTCGGTTTTGTGTCTGTCTTACTTAAGATAATGCATTCACTATGCTGTTCATAGTAGCCTACCCGCATTCTTACTTTTAATTTATTGTTAGGTGATGGTGGTGGTTAGTGTTTAACGTCCCGTCGACAACGAGGTCATTAGAGACGGAGCGCAAGCTCGGGGAAGGGAAGGATTGGGAAGGAAATCGGCCGTGCCCTTTCAAGGGAACCATCCCGGCATTTGCCTGAAACGATTTAGGGAAATCACGGAAAACCTAAATCAGGATGACCGGAGACGGGATTGAACCGTCGTCCTCCCGAATGCGAGTCCAGTGTGCTAACCACTGCGCCACCTCGCTCGGTTATTGTTAGGCCTATTCCTATGTTACTCCTTTTGATTTTGCTTAATAAACCAGTACTCATCTGACCAGAAGCCCTGTTATTTCTACCGTGGCACTTCGTTAACACACTCTGTATCTAATTTAAACCCATCCATTTTCGTTTTATATTTTGTAAGCTACATACCCTATTAGTTGAACTGGTATTCCACTACCCGATCCGTAGAATGTCAATATCTGTTTTTCTTGGTGACTATATTCACCCCAGTATACCCCGTCTGGGATCCAAATAGGGAACTATTTCATGTCCAGAATAGTTTACCCAAGAGGCTGCCACACAGGAAAGCTGCATGCCCTCGGGAAAAAACAACGCCTACAGTTTCTCCTTGCTTACGGCAGTTCGTAGTATCAGCATTGCAAGGCCATGTTGACTAATGTTACAACAACAGATCAGACAGTCAACCAGACTGTTGCCCCTTCAACTACTGAAAGGCTGCTGCCCCTCTTCAGCAATCACACGTTTGTGTGACTTCTATTCATATTATCCCTCCGTTGTGGTTGCACTTGCGTTACCGCTATCTGTGTCGCTGAAGCACGCAGGCCACTCCACCGCGGCAAGGTTCAAGGCTCTAGTGTTCGTTTGTTGTATGTTTATTAAGTCTGTACCAGAGATATCATTCTACTGGAATTAGTAACTGGTTACTTACTGTTGTATTTTGTCGAAAACAAGGGCACATAAGTCTAAAATATTTCATTTAATTTCGTGAAAATTGAACTTAGTTCCAAAACGTGTTGGACTTACAGAAAACAAAACATTAAGGATGGAGACTGTATCTGATTACTCTGATATCCATATTTACACACCACAGATCACTTACAGTGTGTAGAGGACGGTAAGACGGTAAATCACGTACCAGGATCACCCCACTCTTCGTTCTGGCTAAATGGAGAATCGTGCTAGGAAAAACGACGATTGGTAGACCTGTTTACAAATTCGAGTTCCTGTGATTTTACCGTCACTATCAGTTGATGAGATATACGTGGGAAGAAGGAACGTTGTTTGACTCTACGTGGCACGTGCGCTCACAGTATTTTAACAGGAAGTGGTTCATGACTTTCTAACAACCCTACCACAACAAAGGTCAAAAATTAATTATATTTGTAGTGTTGCTCACGCTGCTAAATATTTCATTTTCGGGCAACAACAAAGTCATATGGTCAGGTGTCAGAGCACAGTTAATAAAGTCATTTCTTGAAATAATGGATAAACTAGGCACTCATCTTTTCGTGTTTCACACGCTGGTCTCGTTGTGAACTCATGGCTCAATCGTCGAAAATCTAGGTAGTGATGATTACAAGCTCGGATGCAAAGAGGCCTAGGTGGTATTCTACGATATTCAAAAGTTTTATGGGTGTGTTTCATAAACCATTCTTGAAGATTAAACTTTTCCAACCTAGGAAAATGGTAATGTAAAAAAGTAATCAGCAATCCGAATTTAAGTTACACTTCTTTATTATTACTTTTGTTGCAATATCACGTAACTCGTTCCAAAACATCACTTCACAATATAAAACATACTTGAAAATATCTTCCTCACTGTTAAAGTTCACATTTCATAAACTGACTACAATATGCGTCTTTTTAACATGACGACCAAAGCTTGACTCTCTAATAACCGCTTACGCACCCAAAAATCAGAGTTACAAGTACGTCAATGATCATAGTGGCAAAAGAAAGAATACACATAAGAATAATATCATTGCAATACATACATATCGATGTATCGAAGTACCCCTACATTACTGAAATCAAATCTGAATGTTGTCACAGAATTATGTTAACTATTTTACAGAAACAGTGGAATATTGCTGGTATCGAGAGGTTGAGAGGAGGTGCCATAATGGTTACGTAATTCAAGTACCATTACAACTTGTAGCGCCTCTCTTCAAGGTTGTACCACTGGAGTTGATTGAGCATCCTGTGAGCCCTCATGTTAAGTCAACGAACCCTTTAAGAAATATACAACTCTTCTATCATTGGTTTTTAACTCATCTTTAAGTTACCCTATAAAAACATTGTCAATGCTTGTTTCAGGTTAAATAAATGTGACAGACTTATTTAAAACATAAACCCTACTGTTGCTGTCTTGGGGTGCGTACATGTTCGAGACAGCCTATGAAAGCAATTGTGATGATGGTGACAAAACAACAGCAAAGAGTCATAATAATTTCCTGCCAGAGTTTTTTTTAGCCTAAAGGCCATTATTGGACATTTTAGAGACCTTTTCTCTAGGGACAGTTCTTCAGGGGCTTCCATGCACAACTGTTCGGTCACCATTTACGCGCCTGCCGGTGTGGCCGAGCGGTTCTAGGCGCTTCAGTCTGGAACCGCGCGACCGCTACGGTCGCAGGTTCGAATCCAGCCTCGGGCATGGATGTGTGTGATGTCCTTAGGTTATTTAGGTTTAAGTAGTTCTAAGTTTTAGGTGACTGATGACCTCAGATGTTAAGGCCCGTAGTGCTCAGAGCCATTTCAACCAATTTTGAACAATTTACACCTTACCTGCGCAAGTCATGATTAATAAACGCGAGATCACTTACATTTTCAGGAAGTCATCAAATTTCACTTCCATATGGCAATTCTTCAGTACATTTACGTAAATACACTACCAGAAAAAATCAGTGCCTTTGGAAAGATAATGTCGAATTTAATCTGATGACGGAATATGCCAATGGGGAGTAGTAAATGTATTGGTAATGGTTTCAAGCCGTCCGCCAACAGAGAGCGTAGTGGCATAGCGATCACAGCGCCATCTGTGTCTACCCTTTAATAGGGAATGCTCAGTGTGGTGAAAACGTGTGAAGCAAGCAGGGAACCATGCCACAGAGACTCACACGTGCCTCCTACAGCCAAGTGAGAGAGTTTCAAAGGAGACATATTGTGGCCTTCCAAATGGCGGGAAGGTCCTTTCAGAGAATTGCCACACAAACTGGACATGCAGCGTCAGTTCTGCAACGTTGCTGGTATCAGCCACAGCTTGAACATAAACCCGTAGACAATCTTCTGGACGTCCACGCTGCACAGATGTCCACCAGTATCATTGTACTGTGAGGGCAGCAGTGGCAGATCACTGCCATATAAGAGGGCTTGTGAGCCCAGACATTTCAACAGGAACTGTTGGAAACTGGTTATTAGCAGTGGGAGCACAGGCAAGCACACCTCTAGCCCGTCTTCCAACCACGCCACAATACTGAAGTGCACGGCCCGACTGGTGGCGTGAGAGGATCATTTGGAAGATGGAATGGCGCGCCATGGACTTCAGCGATGAAAGTAGATTCTGACTGCGTGCAAGTGAGGGTCGTTTTGTATGTACGACGTAGACCTGGTGAGCTCTGTCTCGTGGAGTATTTTCGTCCAAGACACATTGGTCTCATCTCAGGCCTTATGGTCCAGGGTGCGGTAAGCTACAACTCTTGTTCACTTTTAGTGTATCTGGAGGGGACGCCAACCAGCTCTCGGTACGTGCAGAATGTTGTCAGTGCCGTTATTCTGCCGTTCTTGCAACAGGAAATTGACGTATTGTTCCAACAGGATAATGCTCGCCCACGGACTGCCCGTGCTCTGCGAGACTTGCAGCAGCTTCCCTGGGCAGCACGATCTCCGGACTTGTCTCCAATTGAGCACATGTAGGATATGATGGGACGAGAAGGTAATTTTTTGTGGTAAGTTCCAGTGGGGCCAAACTGCTGAGGTCATCGGTCCCTAGGCTTACACACTACTTAACCTAACTTAAACTAACTTACGCTAAGGACAACACACACACACACACACACACACACAAACACACACACACACACACACACACACACACACACACACACACACACCCGTGCACGAGGGTGGTCTCGAACTTCCAATGAGGAGAGCAGACCGAACCGTGGCAAGGCGCAAAAGACCACGCGTCTACCCTGCGCGGCTGGGCGAGAAGGACTTGTGTGACTCGTCAACCAGCAACTCCTACTACGTGAGCAGGTAGAGCAGGCGTGGCATAAGACATTCCAGAAGAGTATTCGCCATCTGTAAGATCAACTGGATGCCAGAGTCAGTACCTGCATTGCAACGGATGGAGGCTACATCTCGTACTAATACGGGTGGTTCAGCGTGGGTCGTTACCATAAATCTTGAGTGAATTGGAAACCTCTAAAAGTGTATACTGATTTTTTACCGGCACTACATATGTTAATGTTAAGGTGGGTCACGGTGTGGGTTCCTGTAGTCATGTCCTAGTTCATGAACCACGGGCAACGTATGAGTGGCCAAGTAAGTGGTCCCGACAGTCGGGATACCAGTTACTTTGGAATAAGGCTGGGTATCTCGGATATATTCTGAGTCGTGGTCACCTTTGTGCTCATACGGCAAAGACTACCAAATCCACCGGTTAGTCCCTCAACCGTTAGGGGTAAAACTCAATGGGACTCGGGCAAGTAAGGCTAGCAACCTGCTTCCCCGATACTTTAACTATGATGCTGGCAACAATCAGAGCAAAATGCCTCTGACCTTTGGAGGTGACGGAGTCCCACCTCTAACTGACAAACCAGGGTCTCCTAAGATACGACTTGGCAAACAAATGGTAATGAGATGGGGAGCTATTAATATCAATGGGGGCTACTCTGGGAAGAAGGTAGAGCTGGCAGAGGCTGCAAGTAAGATGGGGCTGGACGTTTTAGATGTTAGTGACATTCGGATGTGAGAAAGAAGAGGAAGTGGAAGAATACAAGGTCTACCTGTCGTGAGTCAAAACAGGAATAGCACAATGGGGTGTAGGGCTTTACATCAGGAAAGAAATGGAATCCAGCGTAGTTGCAGTAAGGTATGTAAACGAAATACTGATGTGGATAGATTTGACAGTGTCTAGCAAGAAAATTAGGATTGTGTGAGTATATTCGCATTGTGAACGGACAGATCAAGATAAGATGTATAGTTTTTATGAGGCACTCAGTGATGTAGTTGTTAGAGTAAAGGACAAGGACAGTGTTCTGCTCATGGGTGATTTTAATGCCAGGATTGGAAATCGAACAGAAGGGTATGAAAATGTTATGGACAAATTTGGAGAGGATATGGAGGCCAACAGGAACGGGAATCAACTCTTGGATTTCTGTGCCAGTAAGGGCTTAGTAATCACAAACTCCTTTTTTAAGCATAAGAACATTCACCAGTATACTTGGAAAGGCAGGGGAACCAGATCTGTCATTGACTATATAATAACAAATCAGAAATTCAGGAAGGCTGCGAGGGACACACGTGTATTCAGGGGATTCTTTGATGACACTGATCATTATTTAATCTGCAGTGAAATTGGGATTGTGAGGCCGAAAGTGCAGGAGGTCAGGTCCATATGTAGAGGATAAGAATGGAGAAACTTCAGGATAAGGAAATCAGGCACAAGTACATAACATCGATATCAGAAAGGTACCAGTTAGTTGAATGTAGTCAATTAAAGTCATTGGAAAAGGAATGGACAAGGTACAGGGACACAGTACTAGAAGTGGATAAAGAATGTCTTGGAACAGTAGTGTGTAAAAGTAGGATGAAGCAAACAGCTTGGTGGAATTACACAGTCAAGGCAGCCTATAAAAGGAAAAAGAAGGCGTATCAAAAGTGGCTACATACTAGAACTCAGGTAGACAGAGAAGGTTATGTTGAAGAAAGAAACAAAGCCAAACAGATAATTGCAGCATCCAAGAAGAAATCTTGGGAAGACTTTGGAAACAGGTTGGAGACTATGGGTCAAGCTGCTGGAAAACCATTCTGGAGTGTAATTAGCAGTCTTCGAAAGGGAGGCAAGAAGGAAATAACAAATGTTTTGGACAGGTCAGGAAAACTGCTGGTGAATCCTGTGGATGCCTTGGGCAGATGGAGGGAATATTTTGAAGGGTTGCTCAATGTAGGTGAAAATACGATCAGCAATGTTTCAGATTTCGAGGTAGAATGGGATAGGAATGATGATGGAAATACGATCACTTTTGAGGAAGTGGACAAAATGGTCAACAGATTGCAGTGCAATAAAGCAGCTGGGGTGGATGAAATTAAGTCGGATCTCATCAAATACAGTGGAACGTCAGGTCTTAAATGGCTACACAGGATAATTGAAATGGCCTGGGAGTCGGGACAGGTTCCATCAGACTGGACAAAAGCTGTAAACACACCAATCTTTAAACATGGAAACAGAGAAGATTGTAACAACTACAGAGGTATCTCTTCAATCAGCGTTGTGGGTAAAATCTTGTCAGATATTGTTGAAAGGAAAGTGCGAGTATTACTTGTGGACCAACTGGATGAAAATCAGTGTGGGTTTAGGCCTCTTAGAGGTTGTCAGGACCAGAACTTTAGCTTACGACAAATAATGGAGAAGTGTTATGAGTGGAACAGGGAACTGTATCTATGCTTTATAGATCTAGAAAAGGCATATGACCGGGTTCCTAGGAGGAAGTTATTGTCTGTTCTACGAGATTATGGAATAGGGGGCAAACTTTTGCAAGCAATTAAAGGTCTTTACATGGATAGTCAGGCAGCAGTTAGAGTTGACGGTAAATTGAGTTCATGGTTCAGAGTAGTTTCAGGGGTAAGACAAGGCTGCAACCTGTCTCTACTGTTGTTCATATTATTTATGGAACATATGTTGAAAACAATAGACTGGCTGGGTGAGATCAAGATATGTGAACACAAAATAAGCAGTCTTGCATATGCGGATGACTTAGTTGTGATGGCTGATTCGATTGAAAGTTTGCAAAGTAATATTTCAGAGCTAGATCAGAAATGTAAGGACTATGAAATGAAGATTAGCATCTCCAAAACGAAAGTAATGTCAGTGGAAAAGAAATATAAACGGATTGAGTGCCAAATAGGAGGAACAAAGTTAGAACAGGTGGTTCTAATGGTTCTAATGGCTCTGAGCACTATGGGACTCAACTGCTGTGGTTATTAGTCCCCTAGAACTTAGAACTACTTAAACCTAACTAACCTAAGGACATCACACACATCCATGCCCGCGGCAGGATTCGAACCTGCGACCGTAGCAGTCGCACGGTCCCGGACTGCGCGCCTAGAACCGCGAGACCACCGCGGCCGGCCAGAACAGGTGGACAGTTTCAAGTACTTAGGATGCATACTCTCACAGGATGGCAACATAGTGAAAGAACTGGAAGGGAGGAGTAGCAAAGCTAATGCAGTGAGCGCTCAGCTACGATCTACTCTCTTCTGCAAGAAGGAAGTCAGTACCAAGACTAAGTTATCGCCGGCCGCGGTGGTCTCGCGGTTCTAGGCGCGCTGTCCGAAACCGTGAGACTGCTACGGTCGCAGGTTCGAATCCTGCTTCGGGCATAGATGTGTGTGATGTCCTTAGGTTAGTTAGGTTTAAGCAGTTCTAAGTTCTAGGGGACTTATGTGCACAGCAGTTGAGTCCCATAGTGCTCAGAGCCATTTGAACCATTTTTGAACTAAGGTATCTGTGCACCGTTCAATCTTTCGACCAACTTTGTTATATGGGAGCGAAAGCTGGGTGGATTCAGGTTACCTTATCAACAAGGTTGAGGTTACGGATATGAAAGTAGCTAGGATGATTGCAGGTACTAGTAGATGGGAACAATGACAGGAGGGTGTCCACAATGAGGAAATCAAAGAAAAACTGGGAATGAACTCTGTAGATGTAGCAGTCAGGATGAACAGTCTTTGATGGTGGGGTCATGTTACACGCATGGGAGAAGCAAGGTTACCCAAGAGACTCATGGGTTCAGCAGTAGAGGGTAGGAGGAGTCGGGGCAGACCAAGAAGAAGGTACCAGGATTCGGTTAAGAATGATTTTTAAGTAATAGGTTTAACATCAGAAGAGGCACACATATTAGCAATGAATAGGGGATCATGGAGGAATTTTATAAGGGGGCTATGCTCCAGACTGAACGCTGAAAGGCATAATCAGGTTTAAATGATGATGATGATGACATATGTTAAGAGGAGTCTACAGTTACCGTAATGTTTATAGGGGATTCTAAGGCGTTAAGCGTACTAGACTGTGATTACAAACCTAAAGCACTAAAAAAATGGCCTAGAAACTTCGAACTTCGCTTGTATGTGTATCTACAGTAAGAAAAAAGTGAAATTATGATTGTAACTCTTTTCGTTATTTACAGTTATTCTCGACCGGTTCGTATAATGTAAAGCAGGCATGTCAGAGACGAAACGGACGCACGTGCAGAATGGCCAACCGTTGGATTACGAGACTGGCCAGACTGTGAGTGTCTCCCGTTCTTTAATACATTGTTGAGCAACTGAGGTAGAGGGCCGTCCTAGTAGCGGACTGAACCTTCTTTTGCCACATGACTGCAGCAACAGAGGTGGTAGTGTTCCACGAGACATATAGAATGCGCTGGGGCCATCCTGACCTATGGCCGCCCAGGCGCTGACCACTACTTACGGGGTTCAACTCAGATATTTCGCTCAGTTTATCTATAAACTCATATAGGCATCCTCATGCCTGAGGAGTGTTCCTCAAACCAAACTGAGATAAGTAGGGAGCGATTGGCTATTGCATAGTAACCTGTGGCATGTTGTAGGTGTTACAAACGAATGCAAATGGTCGGGCAACAGGTTCACAAATGAGACGATGGAAGATGAATAAAGGGTTCCATTTTAAACCACGTAAACATCCCCAGTAAAAGAAAACCTCCCCTATCTGCAAGAACTGGTCACCATTGGCAAGCAGGAAATGTCGCCCGAGGTGGTTTTCCGTGGACCCGTAATCCTGCTATCGGTGTGTACCAGACTATACTGTCGCCCTCGGCCCAATCTAAATACTTAGGCATGCGACATGCTGTTGGCCAGAACTCAACGTAGGTTTTTCGTGGTGTCCCCACATCGATAAAGACAAATGGGTCCTTTGAGAATGAAACTACGGTTTTCTTCCCCAACCCAAACTTAGACTCATTCCTTAACGACTCCATTGTCAACAGTACGCTAACCCCTAACCTTCCTCCCTTCAGGAGTATAAGTGTGGGCTTTTGTACCTTGTAGATGTTGAGGTGTTATTTCTGAATGGTCGCTCTAAATTTACATCTACATCTGCATCTATATTCATCAAGCTGGCCGGAATGGCCGATCGGTTCTAGGCGCTACGGTCTGGAACCGCGCGACCGCTACGGTCGCAGGTTCGAATCCTGCTTCGGGCATGGATGTGTGTGATGTCCTTAGGCTAGTTACGTTTAAGTATTTCTAAGTTATGGGGGACTGATGACCTCAGAAGTTAAGTCCCATAGTGCTCAGAGCCATTTGAACCATTTTTATACTCATCAAGCCACCTTACGGTGTGAGGTGGAGGGTGCTTTTTGCACGACTGTCACTCCTCTCTTTTCCTTTCCCTTTCGCGAGAAGTGCGATACCCGGTAAGCCTTCGCGTGATCTCGAATCCGCCTAATTTTTACCTATTTTGTCTTTTCACGAGATGTATGTGGGAGGAATCAATAACAGGAATGACTCCTCTAGAAACGTACGCTCCATGAACTTTAACAATAAACTACATCGAGATGCAGAATGCCTCTCTTCCAGTGTTTGCCACCAAGAGTTCGCTGAGCATCTCCGTCACTCTTTCGCCCTTGATAATTGAACCTGTAACGAAACGCACTTGTCTTCTTTGGATCTTCTTTATTTCTTCTATACATACCAGAACGACGAGCGATGTTAAAGTATTGTTAGAATGAGGATTTTTGAGCTATTTCTTTTGTGAATGGACTACATTTTGACAATAAATCTCAGTCTCGCATCTGCCTTACTTGCGATTAGTTTTATGTGGTCGTTCCACATGAAATCGCATCTAGGTATTTATGGGTGTGACTACCCCAGTGATTGTTCTGCAAACGTGTAATCATACAAGAATAAGTCTATCTCTCTATTGATACGCAGTATGTCACATTTGTTATGCCGAGGAGCAGTTGCCAATCCCTCCACCAAACGTCTATCGTCCGCAGGCTTTGCTGCATTACGATACAATTTTCTAGCGTAAGCAACTCCGATAACTTCACGAAAACAGGGGTGTTTAGTAACCTTTCAGACTATGTGTCCTACGAAACTGATTGTAATAGCTGACGGCCTACTATTACACATATTTTTTCATAAATAAGCACTTTTCTCTTTTTAGATCAATGTGCAGATGATAATAATAACTGAACCCGATAAGTGAATAAAACATGGATGATAAACTGTTTAGACAGGAAGAGAATAGAGGCATTTGAAATGTGGTGCTACAGAAGAATGCCGAAGATTGGATGTAGATCATGTAGCTAATGAGTGGGTACTGAACAGAATTGGGAAGAAAGGAAAATTGTGGCACAACCTTACTAGAAGAAGGGATGGGCTGATAAGGCACACTGAGACATCTTCTAAGGGATCAGAATTTATTATTAGAGGGAAGTGGGGGATGGGGGGGGGGGGGTAAAACTCGTAGAGGGAGACCAAGAGATGAACACAGTAATCAGATTCAGAGGGATGTAGGTTGCTGTAGTTATTCGGAAGTGGTGGGGCTTACACACGATACTGTACCATGGAGATATGAATCAAACCAGTCTTTGGACGAATGACCTAATCAGCAGCATCAATCGAATAAACAGATATTTGCGATCAGATACTGTTGTGGTGTTTACAAAATTTCATAAGAAATGATCGCTGTCGCCTTCATACTGACTATGTCAGCACTTAAGTACGCAATATACGTTGTGAATTCTACTTATGAGCCATTATTGGGGCAATGAAAGAGCGATGTCTGCTACAGTTCTATGCTAGCCTACTTGTAAAGCATTCACCCTTCAAGAGGAAGACTGAGTTAGCTTACCTCTTTTATGAAAGAGCGACTAGGAACCAAATCAACAATCAGTAAAGAAATATTAAGATTGTATACTGAACGTAGACACAGACCGTTTAGAAGCAGAAATTGCATATAATCGTGCTAATTCGTGACAGTTTGGGATACTTTGTTTTATTAAAAAAAGACTTTTTTCGTAGTTTTATCATGATAAGTTGTAAGTAATTTGTATTAGCACAGTGCATACTAAATAGAATTCTTGCGTTAGTTTATGGAACATAACACATAGACGTAAGAGATAAATTAATCAGCAGAAATGTAGTCTCCCACAATTTTTTAAACAGTCTGACAATGTTCTGATAGTTTCTCGACTTCTTGCCTGGAGACAATATGTTGGTAGCACTTCATCTCCTTGGGTGTTATTCTGCGAAAGAGGCAGTGATGCTCTACAGTTGAGCATAAAGATAAGGCGAGATGTCACACGGATTCTGTCACCCCATCTGTACGTCGAAAACGTAGCTTAAGGTTTGTTCTTGTATACGCAATAAAAACATCATAATTTCAAATCCCATGCAGACTGGACTTTTATTAATTCCTCCCCTTCTCCCTGCCACTCGTTTTCGAGTGAACTATTCTTAGTTATGAGTGTTTTATGGGAACGTCCAATACTGTTTTCAGAAAAACTTGGAGCTACATAAAATTCGCAGAATATATTGGCTGTGTGCGATTGGTTTCGTGGAAGCTTTTGTGGATTATCGTTTGGATTCTTCGAGGGGACTGGTATTTCTAGAGACAGAAGGACTGTAGCAGGCCTAATTTCCCGCCACCAAACACGGTCTTTTGAAACTTTAAGTTTCCTTTAATTTACGTCTATGGTCACAAACTTTTTGTTAACCGATTACCGGTTTCGTCTTTAATGACCATCATCAGATATGTTTCATAAAAACAAAGTCCCAATGTACTGCAGCCATAGTGGCATCGTTAAATGTTAATTGCGGAAACTTTGTCCAAGATTCATAGGTTGATTCTTGCTATCTTCAGAAAACATTCAATTTTGTTAAGCAATGTCTCATATGTTGCTATTACCTTATTAACTAGAGATGGGTTGATTTGGCAACGTGGATATGTTGTGTTGGCTGAAGAGCCAACACCGTGTTACTAGAGGAGGCCGAAATGCACGCGTTTTAGCTCACGCAGGCTGGCGTGAGGAGGGAAGGACTATACTGACGTGCGGCCTGGAACATGACAAGGAATTAGAATTCAGAAAGCGGACGTAATTAGTTTGATACTTAACTTTAATCCATTAATGATGACGGTACATGAGTCACAATATTATCGGTTCATAATGCATTCGTAGTAACTGAATATGGCGCCTTGCTAGGTCGTAGCAAATGACGCAGCTGAAGGCTATGCTAAACTGTCGTCTCTGCAAATAAGAGCGTATGTAGTCACTGAACCACCGCTAGCAAAGTCGGCTGTAAAACTGGGCGAGTGCTCGTGAGTCTCTCTAGACTAGACCTGCCGTGTGGCGGCGCTCGGTCTGCAATCACTGATAGTGGCGACACGCGGGTCCGACGTATACTAACGGACCGCGGCCGATTTAAAGGCTACCACCTGGCAAGTGTAGTGTCTGGCGGTGACACCACAGGATATCTATCAGAAGACTGATCTTTCCTAACCACTGGACGGAAAAGAACACAGATCAGGAGTTAAAACCGCACAGTTGTCGTTGGAGATTGAGTTCAAGCCGGAGATGAAAGGAATATGACATAAAATTGGGCGTAGGCAGTTTTGTTTCGAAGATCGTGACCTTCTTTCTTAACAAAACAAAACATACCGTAATTGGTTTTCCTAATGTTAGAGAAACTGCGGAACGTCTGACTCAGGATGGTGGAATAGCGACTGGACCCCTCATCCCGAACACGACACACTTGTCTTAATCACAAACCCTCCTCCATTCGTATAGCAGCTTAAATTAATAATTTTTGATAATTCTGACTCCTTTGATGGTCGTATGTACTCATTATAGAAATGGGGGTTTTGTAACAGTCGTTTCACCTGGATGAAGTTCCTGTGTATAGAAACAACCAAACTTTTCCAAAATACAAAGTTGTGAAAAATATGTTCACGAGATTTATTTGAAAACTTGACTTAATGGATAAAAAGTTGACAACGAATATTTAAAATGTTATTAAATTACACCAGGATATTACAACAGAAAACTATTTCAGGTGAACAAATGATGGGTTCGTAACATATGCTCCAACTACAGACGTAAATTCTATTTGAATTAGATGTTCAGTGACACGCTTAGCAAATTGATGGTTCTGGCATTAAAGATTTGCGTATTTCCGGGGTTTTGTGTACATTGGGAGAACATAAGTCTGTATGTAGGGTTTCTATTGTTCATTATTGACTCTTCGTGTTTGCATTTCAACTTTATCAATATTGAATTTGAAAATGAAGAGACCAGTGATGTGGTTAACTTCTCACCTGACATAAATTGTCGCAGAGGCTGCAACATTGTGACAGTCGGGTATTTTGATTAAGTGCAGTATTTAGATATTACTCTTATTCATGACATTTAATTTGGAAGTTCGTGGAACACACAACAGTCAAGGGAGCTGAGAACTGACTGACTCAGTTTCGATCAGCTAATCGGATAACTAACCTGTTAAGTACCAACCACAGCACACCATACGGCGGCTTATTGAATACACATGTAGGTCGACATGTATATGGAAGAATCAGTGTCTTAATGTATGGAATATCGCAGTTACGGTTTTCAGACAACAACCCTGGAACATTTTGCTGGACAAGACTGGATGTAGGACCGAGATTGAAGCTTCGGTAGCGTAGGAATTTAAAGGCCTTTTGCGCTGTTTCGTTATTGATTTTACGTTTGGATCGTAGTATGTTCTATGCAGCTGCCAGACACACTTTGAGCACAGATTGAACTGAACTCTTCTGTCTTTCTTCTGCTTTCCGATAAGTACTTGCCCTCTAGGATTGCCATAGATTCCTCGAATGAAACATCTCAGCAGTAGGGAAAAGCCATGAAAAACCTAAATAAAATACCCGAAATATCCACTCATGATGTTTAACTACTGCACCGGACGTTCGGTAATTTAATACTGAGTGAGCCAAAAGAAAGTACAAGGTAACAATAAAAATTCCAGGAGTAAATTAGAATAGAAACATAGGCGATTATGTCATTGTTTTCCGACTTCACTCACAAATGGAAATTGACCCTCACAAAACATGGAGTCTTATAATGAAATAGTTCAGCTAAGAGTCGTGCACAAAACACATACCTCTGTTATTAATTGATGTAAATCCACCTGATAATAGCTTTTTAAACATCCGAAACGCCTAGTCGGAATGAATACAAATTGTGCGACTGGTCACAGCAAAATTGTAGTTTCAGTTCATATTTATAATAGTTGCGGTAAAGCTTAACGTAAAATATTCAGACTGTTGTCAAATCGCTCCTTTTTCTGACAGTTCTCTATCAATAATAAGTGTGGTACCTATCTAACTACATAGATTTAGAAATACTGAGGGGTGCTCTCTGCAGTTGCCAGTTTATGGCCACGCCGAATACAGCATCGAAGTGGAACGTTCACGTACCCCCATTACTTAATGGTCTCCCTGCAAAATGTCTCTCTTGAAAACTTGTTGCTGGGGCTTTTATACTCGATAAGCAGAGTTTTCACGCTTGTAGCGGAGTTTCCCACGGAAACGGCAGGCTGTTCCGCAACGCGTCGCATCGCGTTTTTTTTTTTTTTTTAGGGGGAGGGGGGTGCGGGGGAATGTTTGAGGGGGTGGGGAGGGGATGCGGGGGAGTGTTAGAGGGGGTGGGGCAGGTGCGGTAGGCGACTAGGAATGCGGCAGGCTGCGCGTTCCGTGCCGCAATGCGCAGAGCTGGGCCGGAGCGGCAGAGCCCGCTTACCGGAAGCACCGGCTAACTCAAACAGCCGCTTTGTGGCGCTTCATAAAGCTCTTTATTAAACTCGCCGAGGACCGGCGAGCCGGCCAAGTGGACTGCAGTATGAGAACTGCAGACGGGTAACTCATTCGCGCCGAAGCAGGTGTAAATTTTTTACGGTCTTAATAGGAATGTGAGAGCACGGTTTAGTAATAGGCGGATGAACTTAAAAACGGGCTCATAGAGCTGTGTGGAGAAAGCTGCTTATCTGATTGACTGGTGGCTGAAAACAAATAAGTGAAGTCATAGTGACGTAGTTAGTGTTTGTTGTTATTAAAATGGCGCAACTGTATGCTACAGAAACTGATGGAAACATAAGAAAGGGGACTGAATATTAAGAGCAAATATATTGCATGTTTAGAAGTGGACGCTGATCTACTGAACTCAAATAAATTAAAGGCTCCCATGAATCCCAATACATGGAAATATGTCGTCCAACCGGTATTGTTGCTGGTGCTTTTATGCTCGATAAGCACAGTGTTCACGATTGTAACAGAGTTTCCTACATCATTCTTCCGCAACGCGTCGCATCGCTCTTTTCTTAGGGGGAAGAGGGTGCTGGGGAATGTTTGGAAAGGGGGGGGGGTTACTTTAAACTAACTCAAGATGTTAGCCAGCACCTGCACAGAAAGTTTTTGTGATGACAATGGCGGCATCCAGTTTACTATCATTATTCTCATGGCAAAAACAAACCCTAATTCACAGACGTCAGTAACAAATCTTGTTGACTACTCGTTGAATAAATATGCAGACCATGAGTCCTTTAAAATCCCAGATGAACAATGTTACTCAGAAACGCTCACTGACCCAACTTTTCGGTCACGCAAAAACAAAATACGACATCATAAATAATAAAAAGAATTCCAGTGTTGCTCTTCACTTTGTTATATAAGGTGAATTAATGAAAACATTAAAATAAAACTACGGCATTCGGTGTACATTCCGCAGGTAAGAAGTTGTTATACTGAAACAAATATAGTAGGTTTTAAAATTGTGAGTGTAATGCTAAAATACAAATTAAACACAGTGAACAACTTCTTGTGGAGTAAATCTAGTCAACAGAATAAACTAGAAAGAATAAAATCTACTTTTAATATGACTGAGCGAAAACTATAATTTACATGGTCAATTTGGATTATCTTCGATAAAGGTATTGAAATTATGAATATGCCAAAAATAATATGGATAATCAGTCGACATGCCATTTAAGTATCATAGTTTGATGATGGTGTCTATACCTAGATGCTAAACGCGTGTGTAGTATTCCATGTTAAATGGTGCGAAATGAGCACGGATCTCATATTTTTACCAGTATTGTACCTTTACTTGTGCTTGTGTGCTAGTATAAGTTGTTTGTAACACACTGAATGTAATTCGCGAGATATGTAGTTTGTAGGAAGAACTATGGCAAGTCTCGCTGCGTTAGTGCATGTTATTCGATGAGGTATTTAACATTATTTAAATTAAGTAAACAGTCATGCTATGAGCAGGAATCAAGGCCAATGTAACAATGTTTTGCTGGTGATTGTGAAAATATAAGTGAAGATATCTTCATGATAATAAGAAAAAAAGAAAGACAGGAAACTCTGCACTTAATCGGGAGAGGAGAATCGTAAGGGTAGCTTGTGGAACCCTACGAATGATTTATTTCGGTGTGAGGTTAGCATTTTGTAATATAAAATGCTATTAGTAAAGCCTAATCAATAATATTTTGTAGAATCTGTTATTATTCAAGTATTTAATAGCGCCCCATTGCCAAATTTTATTTTGCATACATAACAACTAATATACCTAATTTTATTGCTAAACACTCGTCATGCGGTAATATTAACAGAAGATGATTATGTTTGGTTTGATGGTCTCTGTGGCGCTTCATTCCGGAACTACACTGCTGGTACAGTAGCAGGTTCGAATCCTGCGTCGGGCATGGATGTGTGTGATGTCCTTAGGCTAGTTAAGTTTAAGTAGTTCTAAGTCTAGGAGACTGATAACCTCAGATGTCAAGTCCCATAGTACTTAGAACCATTTTTTTATGTTTGTTCAAATGGTCCAAATGGCTCTGAGCACTATGTGACTTAACTGCTGAAGTCATCAGTCCCCTAGAACTTAGAACTACTTAAACCTAACTAACCTAAGAACATCACACACATCCATGCCCGAGGCATGATTCGAACCAGCGACCGCAGCGGTCACGCGGTTCCAGACTGTAGGGCCTAGAACCGCTCGGCCACTCCGGCCGGCTATTGATGTTTGGTTTGTGGGGCGCTCAACTGCGGGGTCATCAGCGCCTGTACATAGTCCCAATTTTTATGCAGCCCAAGTTTTGTACACAGCCCAGTCTAACCACAGTCACGAATGATGATAATGATGAAATGAAGTATTAGCAGAATATACCTGGTGTTCCACAGTCTTTTCAAGAAAGGTCTAGGGATAATAGATCACGTCATGGGGAACAACTTTTATCGGACATACGAGGGGTGTTCAATACGTAATGCAATACATTCTTTTTAATTATAAAAGCAGGTTGGTTTTAGTCAGGATTCCAATTCACTAGATTATTCGCTACTATGTTGGCTAAAAAGCTCTATTTTTCATCATAATCTTCGTTCAATGCGACGGCCTTACGCCATCTCACTGGGAAGCCCACACGCCCGCGTAGTACCACTCCACTGGTCGAGGTCGGAACCAACGTCTTGCTTCATCAATAGCGTCTCCTTCATCCACGTACTGCTTCCCGTAGAGTGCATACTTCATTGGAACAAACAGATGAAAGCTGAAGTTGCGATATGGGGGCTGTAGGGTGGGTGAGGAAGAGAAGTCAAATGAGGCCTTGCGTTGTCATGGAAAGGAGAAGTTCGTTTGCATTTTTGTGGCTACGAACACGCTGAACTTGTTTCTTTAATTTTCTGAGGGATTTAGAATACACTTCAGGGGTGATTGTTGCACCATGAGGGGGGACATCAAAGACAATAACCACTTCACGGTCCCAGTAGACTTTACCAGCTGAGGGTGAGGCTAAAACTTTTTCTTCGGAGGAAAGGTGGTATGGCGCCACTTTATCTACTGTCGTTTTGTTTCCGGTTCGAAGTTATGAACCCATGTTTCATCACCTGTGACGATGTTCTACAAAAAAATTGTCACGATCAGCCTCGCAACGCGTAAACAATCCACAACAGATGTTCCTTCGTTGCCCTTCATAGTCTTTTGTTAGGTGTCGAGCAACCCAGTGGGCAAACACCTTTAAGTATCCCAACTGGTGAACGAGTGTGTCAGCACTACTAACAGAGACGTGCAGTTGTTCAGCAAAGTGTTTGACTGTGATGCGTTCGATGGCCTCGAATGAGTGTGTCCGCACGTTCCAGCTTTCCCGGTGTTACAGCTGTGAGCGGCCGGCCGGCACGCGAGAGATCGGACAGGTTTGCGCGAGCTTGTTGCGATCATCACAGACGCCTCACCCAAAGACTCACTGTGATTTTGTTCAGTGTCAAATATCCGTAGACATTCAGCAAGCGCCTATAAATATCTACTGTAATCTGGTTTTCCGCCAAAAGAAACTCAATGACAGTTCTCTGCTTGAAACGCACCTCCATTACAGACTCCATTTTGAAGACTACGTGTAGTGCCGCCACCTATTGGTTCAAATGGCTCTGAGCACTATGGGACGCAACATCTGAGGTCATCAGTCCCCTAGAGCTTAGAACTACTTAAACCTAACTAACCTAAGGACACCACACACGTCCATGCCCGAGGCAGGATTCGAACTTGCGACCGTAGCGGTCGCGCGGTTCCAGACTGAAGCGCCTAGAACCGCTCGGCCGCCACATATTGGAACTGCATGAAATTTTATTGGAAGAAGTAGGAATATTCCTCTATGTCTCACAACAAATTCCGCATTTTTACAACTGAAAATGGCCGAGAAAAAAAAATGTTGCGTTACATATTAAACGCCCCTCGTACTTCGAAATTAGCAGCTGTGGGACTGTTTCTGAAACTGTTATGTTAAATCGCTATAAAGAGAATACAAGGAAAGTTTTCTGGGTTTCCTCTCTATCAGATGAAGTTATTTGGTCAACAATGGATCATAAGAAATAAACTGTACATAGACAGGGAAAAGTTTTGAAAGTGTAGTGGCTACTAATTTCAAGAATCAATAACTGAAATCTCTTCAGAGTCTCTGAAATAAAACAAATAAAAGCTATTTTTTCTCATTTCAGAAAATGAAGACAATTATAACATATTTCTAATCTTTCACTTTTCGTGCTATGCGTTGAATGTATACACTACTCCAAGACAGATGGGTGAAGGGTATCAGACGGATGCCATATTCCTTGACTCGGTGCCCCACTGCAGACTCCTAATTAAGGTACGAGCATATGGGATTGGTTCCCAAGTATGTGAATGACTCGAAGGCTTCTTAAGTAATAGAATCCAGTACGTTGTCCTCGATGGTGAGTGTTCATCGGAGGTGAGGGTATGATCTGGAGTGCCCCAGGGAAGTGTGGTAGGTCCGCTGTTGTTTTCTATTTACAAAAATGATCTTTTGTATAGGGTGGATAGCAATATGCGGCTGTTTGCTGATGATGCTGTGGTGTACGGGAAAGTGTCGTCGTTGAGTGACTGTAGTAGGAAACAATATGACTTGGACAGGATTTGTGACTGTTGTAAAGTATGGCAGCTAACTCTAAATATAGATAAATGTAAATTAACGCTAAAGAATAGGAAAAAGAATCTCGTAATGTTTGAATACTCCATTAGTAGTGTAGCGCTTGACAGAGTCACGTCGATTAGATATTTGGGCGCAACATTGCAGAGCGATATGAAGTGGGACAAGCATGTAATGGTAGTTGTGGGGAAGGCGGATAGTCGTATTCGGTTCATTGGTAGAATTTTGGGAAGATGTGGTTCATCTGTAAAGGAGACCGCTTATAAAACACTAATACGACCTATTCTTGAGTACTGCTCGAGCGTTTGGGATCCCTATCAGGTCGGATTGAGGGAGGACATAGAAGCAAGTCAGACGCGGGCTGCTAGATTTGTTACTGGTAGGTTTGAACATCACTCGGGTGTTACGGAATTGCTTCAGGAACTCTGGTTGGAGTCTCTGGAGGAAAGGAGACGTTTTTCGTGAATCGCTACTGGGAAAATTTAGAGAACCAGCATTTGAGGCTGACTGCAGTACAATTTTACTGCCGCCAACTTACATTTCGCGGAAAGACTACAAAGATAAGATAAAAGAGATTAGGGCTCGTACAGAGGCATATAGGCAGTTAATTTTCCCTCGTCCTGTTTGGGAGTGGAACAGGGAGAGAAGATGCTAGTAGTGGTACGAGGTACCCTCCATCACGCACCGTATGGTGGATTGCGGAGTATGTAGATGTAGATGCAGACTGTTTCATTTACCCCCGAATTTAACACATGGCCATATATGAAAGAAATGAAATATATTCACAATTGCGAATATGAACCACTTCCAGCTGTGTAATGGGATGATGACAATGAAAATTTTGCTGAACCAGGCCTCGAACCTAGATTTCCTGCCGGCCGCGGTGGTCTCGCGGTTCTAGGCGCGCAGTCCGGAACTGTGCGACTGCTACAGTCGCAGGTTGGAATCCTGCCTCGGGCATGGATGTTTGTGATGTCCGTAGGTTAGTTAGGTCTAAGTAGTTCTAAGTTCTAGGGGACTGATGACCACAGCTGTTAAGTCCCATAGTGCTCAGAGCCATTTGAACCTAGATTTCCCATTTTACGCGAGCTGTCGTCTTAATCGCTTCGGCTATCCGAGCGCGTCTCACAGCTACACCCACACTTCCAAATGTATTAATGTATTCGTGCACAGGGGAGACACATATAAAAGTAAAGGTATCACACATGGACGACGACATATAGAAGTTTGTTATAATGACGATATTGCAGAGCCTGTGATATTCCGAATTACAATGTTCCTTTGGACATCCATGCACGTCCAAAGGGACAGACAATGTGGCGACTACAGCCGTTATGAAATACATGAAATATATTCGCAATTGCAAATATGGACAACCATCAGCTGTATAATGAACTGGCGACAACGAAAATCTGTGCCGGATCGGGACTTGAACCCAGGTTTTCCGCTTATCAAGAACGGTCACCTCACCAATTGGCTATCCGAGCACGACTCCCAACCAGACCCATATTCCCACACAGGCGGGATATTTTACTTGAAAGTCATTGCCTGGAGTCGGCGGATAAATAGGATATTGCAGTGCCTGTGTTATTCCAAAATGCGATGCAATGTTCCTTGGGATATGCACACATGATTGACGATAAATCGAAGTTTGGGTCTGGCCATGAGTCACGCTTGGATAGCCGAAGTGGCTGGAGAGACAGCTCGCGTAAAGCGGGAAATCCAGGTTCGGCTTTTGGTCCGGCAAAAATTTTCACTCTCGTCATTCGATTATAAAGCTAAAGATGGTTCATATTCGCAGATGCAAATACATTTCACGTCTCTCATAGCCGCTGTGCTGACTGTTCATGGACGTACGATGTAGTAGCGTCGTAAGAAATACAATAAGCCACGGAATGGAAACACAGGTTGGAAATTGACCCCAAAGTAACACTTCTGGTTTATTATTGGATATCAAATGTTAAGCAAACGTCTCTTGTGAAAACGAAATTGTAGTGCCTGTGCTGTGAAGAAGTACTATGATATTTTCCTTGGGACATGCATGCTGCTGCTATCACTCCATGGTGGAAGACTGCTGCACATCTTCTTTTGGCAGCCACAAGCGGGTGTCATGAAAGGTTATAAAGAGAGGCCACTGGGACTGTAAAATTTCAGTATGAAAGAAGAGGGCGTGAAATTGAATGGCATCTGGATTCCGGTGCTGAAGAAGATGTATACCAGTCTTCCAACATAGAGTGAAAGCAACAGCAGACGACGGTAGTCGACAACGGCCAATTGCACTCGCGCTTTGAAGATATGTGCCACTAGAGGGATTTCGCTGTAGCTTGCAGATAGGCAGGGTGTGAAATGGACACACAAAGAAGCTGCGAGTCCCCTTCAAAATCTCCTCCGCAGATGGGGACGAAACATTGGGCTTTAAGGTGAAATCCACTCGACTAGGGCATAATAGCCCGGAAAAATTTATTAATTGCTACTTTAAAAACTGTCAATTCAAGTAAATATTAAGGAATTACAATTACTAACAATTTAAATGGGAAAGATCGCATAGATAACGTTGAGGAGAAGGAAAACCGAAGACTGCTTTCATTAGCAGAACACTTAGAAGATGCAACAAGTCTACTGGAGAGACTGCCTACACTACCCTTGTCCGTCCTCTTCTAGAGTACTCTTGTGCGGTATAGGATACTTAACAGTTAGGATTGTTAGAGGACATCGGAAAAGGTAAAACAAGAGAAGCTCGTTTTGTATTATCGCGAAATAGGGGAGAGTGTCACGGGTATGACACGGGAGCTGGGGTAACAATCACTAGAACAAAGGCTTTTTTCGTTGAGGCGAGATCCTTTTATGAAGTTTCAATCTCCAATGTTCTCTTACGAATGCGAAAATATTTTTTGAGACCCAATTACTTAGAGGGACATGAAAATTGTAATAAAATAAATCAGAACTCTTCTGCACGCTATTGAAGAGACGAACGGTAGAGAAATAGTGTGAAAGTGATTCGATGAACCTTCTTCCAGGCACTTAAGTGTGAAATTAGTGTAGTTAATTAGATGTAGATGTACCTTCTGAAGTGGCGGCATTAGCCAGCTGTCAGAGTAGCTGGATGCTGTCCATTACTGGGTGATGCCGTGATGGCTGCTTTGTTACGTTAGTTTTCTACTTTATCGTAGTCCATCTCCTCGTCCGAGGAGTTAGTCAGGTCTGTCATAATAGGTCGACCGGCGGCGACAACCAACAAGGGAGAACTAGTCGCTTGCTGACCGACCGCTGCACGCCCACGCTGAGCCAAAGATCCGTTTCCAGCGCTAACGCAGTCGTACGTCACCTTGACATACTGACTCGGAATGGGTGTGGTGCACACAAAGGGTGAAAGGTCGAAACTGTGAAAAGGACAAAGAAATATAGCTGGAATGACAGGTAGCAGCTTATTATTTTGGGAGAACGATAAGGAAGTATAATTCTACAAGCAAATCACTCATAAACCACTTCTTCGATCGGTTCTCGAGTATTGTTCCTTAGTCAGGAGCTCCTACCAATTGGATTAACACAACAGAGAAAGAATATTTAAATTCTGAGAAGTCTGTCGGGGTCTGATTAATTACCACGAGTCTTCACTGCGAAAAGCTACATGTTAAGTCGTTCAGTTATACGTGAAGGCCTATGTAACACTTGCAAGACCATTGAATAAACATATAACTTCCTACCATAAGATCATTGAGTAATAACTATGACGACTACAGCATGGGAAAAATGCCAAAAGTAGCTCTTCCTATGTTCCAGTGCTGTGTCACCTATTAAGCTAGCAGTGTCAACACCTACAGTATTTGAGCTGTGAGGTCGTTCATAGCGGTGGAGCACAAACACGGTTGCGGAAGGATGGGAAGGGAAATAGAGTGAACCGTTATTAAAGGAACTATACCGTCACTACGATTTGAAAGGCAAAATCTCTGTGAGCGTACGGTGACATTAGGCACTAGTAGCTGGTGAGCGTGGTGTATCGTCATTTGGGACAAGGCAACAACGATGTTGATTTAGTGAAGGATGGGCTAGGCTCGCTCAGCCTGCAAGCACAGCTGTAATGCACGATAGAGGCAAGGGAATTTCTCCATCATCAGGATTCCGGTAGTGTTATCAAGTACATAACTACACTAGTGGCCATTACAATTGATACACCACGAAGATGACGTGATACAGACGCGAAATTTAACCGACAGGAAGAAGATGCTGTGATATGCAAATGATTAGCTTTTCAGAGCATTCACACAAGGTTGGCGCCGGTGGCGACACCTACAACGTGCAGACATGAGGAAAGTTTCCAACCGCATTCTCATACACAAACAGCAGTTGACCAGCGTTGCCTGGTGGAACATTGTTGTGACGCCTTGTGTAAGGAGGAGAGATGCGTACCATCACGATTCCGACTTTGATAAAGGTCGGATTGTAGCCTATCGCGATTGCGGTTTATCGTATCGCGACATTGCTGCTCGCGTTGATCGAGATCCAATGACTGTTAGCAGAATATGGAATCGGTGGGTTCAGGAGGGTTATATGGAACGCAGTCCTGGATCCCAACGGTCTCTTATCACTAGCTGTCGAGATGACAGGCATCTTATCCGCATGGCTGTAACGGATTGCGAAGCCGCGTCTCGATCCCTGAGTCAACAGATGGGGATGTTTGCAAGGCAACAACCATCTGCACTAACAGTTTGACGACGTTTGCAGCAGCATGGACTACCAGCTCGAAGACCGTGGCTGCGGTTACCCTTGACGCTGCATCACAGACAGAAGCGCCCGCGATGGTGTACTCAACGACGAACCTGGGTGCTCGAATGGCACAGCATCATTTTGGTCGCATCCGTGTTTGGCGACATCGCGGTGAACGTAAATTGGAAGCGTGTATTCGTCATCGCCATACTGGCGTATCACCCGTTCGCATTGACGGCACTTTGAACAGTGGACGTTACATTTCAGATGTGTTACGACCCGTGGCTCTACCCTTCTTTCGATCCCTGCGGATACCTACATTTCAGCAGGATAATGCACGACCGCATGTTGCCGGTCCTGTACGGGCCTTTCTGGATACAGAAAATGTTCGACTGCTGCCCTGGCCAGCACATTCTTCAGATCTCGCACCAATTGAAAACGTCTGGTCAATGGTGGCCGAGCAACTGGCTCGTCACAATACGCCAGTCACTACTCTTGATGAACTGTGGTATCGTGTTGAAGCTGCATGGTCAGCTGAACCTGTTCACGCCATTCAAGCTCTGTTTGACTCAATGCGCAGGAGTCTCAAGGCCGTTGTTACGGCCAAAGGTGGTTGTTCAGGGTACTGATTTCTCAGTATCTATGCACCCAAATTGCGTGAAAATGCGATCACAAGTCTGTTCTAGTATAATATTTTTGTCCAATGAATACCCGTTTATTATCTGCATTTATTGTTGGTGTAGCAATTTTAATGGCCAGTAGTGTAGAAACGACGCACTGGTGTAAGAGATACGCTGCTATGTGGAATAAATAGCTGTGGATTTTGTAGCAGATTCGGTTGCAGCCCAGCAGAGTAACAAAGGGCTATGCCAGATGAGGTGGCGACAAGAAGCCGCCAGAGGCAGACACAGGTTCCAGTCTCTGTCGCAGTACCAGCTTCCTACTCTAAATCCGCTCTCCAGCTTTGTGCCACA
The DNA here is from genome assembly GCF_023897955.1 of Schistocerca gregaria. Taxonomy (NCBI): domain Eukaryota; kingdom Metazoa; phylum Arthropoda; class Insecta; order Orthoptera; family Acrididae; genus Schistocerca; species Schistocerca gregaria. The sequence goes on from NC_064931.1 coordinate 729,617,176, forward strand.
GCACAATGGGCCTTCCAGGCTCAGTCCAGCAGCAGCTGGACTCCTGCCCTCTTGCCCAGGGGCAGCGGGTCGCACCCAGGCCACAGCATACTCCTTCCAGCACATCGGTGCTGCATGCTTCGGCCGCTCATGAGCGGTCACTCATTGCGGAACTGGCTACCTCTGCAAGATTCCTGTCCGTCTCCACGTGCCACTGACCCCGGCGCTGTGGCTCACGCAGTAAGGGCGCATACCGGGCACCGCGTGCAGGCGTCAGCAAAGGAGGAGTCGAGCACGTGTTGTAGCTAGCTGGCCGGCCACTAAAAGCCCCTGGCCAACTACCTGCCCTGTTTTCGTGGGCTGGGAATGTGGTCACCTTCCCATATCGACGCAGTGCTGATGTACAAGCAGAACATAAATTATTGATTTTGACAGCCGCTTCTCTCTGGGTCTTCATTGGCCTGCCTTCCGGCTTCAACCCTCATCCATTCAACATCCTGACAGTGTAGCCACCCACTGGGATCGGCCATAGAACTTGCCTCAAGGGATTTCGGGAAATCACAGAAAACCTAAATCTGGATGGCAGGACAGTGATTTGGACAACCATCCACATGAATATGGGTTCAGTGTCTTACAACTGCGCCACTACGTTAGCTTGGCTCGCACGTAACTATGCAACATTGCAGCTACACGCCACCACAGCACAGTAGTGTATCAGCTTTTACCGTGGGGAAGTTAAACAGTAGCAATTCAGGAGCTACAGTTCTCGGTCTGTACAAAGCGTTCTCTTTATTTATATTATCGTGTGCTGTCAGTTCATAAGGTTCTTCCATGTGGAAGATAACTTTATCTGATAGTGAAAGATGAGCAGTGACTGCTTTAGTTGTACTCGGATGTAGTGGGAGTTGCTCGCAGTCTGCGAACATCTAGAAACTGCACTGTCTAGAGTCGACACATTGTACAGCAACCTTCGGAACTCGGTGAAGACGATTTTGACGCTGCATTACTTCTGATACTGCTGTCCCTGCAGATTCGCCTGACCGCGGCAGTTCGTCTTCGTTCGTAAGTAAATTAGTTCCTCGATCTTTGTGCAAAAAGTGAAAAATCACAGGACTCTGGTGGTAGCTACAATCTTACTTCCCGTTTACCACCCTTGAACAGAATAGGAAGGTAGAAAAATGAAATCGTGCATTATGTATACTATCTACACGCTGTAAGATTGCTTATAGAATAAAGATGCTGATGAAACTGAAAAAGAATTTAAGGTGGCAAAGTAGTAACATAACACAGGGTCTAGAATTCGCTCATCGGACGATGGAGAACTGGAAATATTAGCGTTGATACATTGCATCAACGTCGTGGTTGTTTGGAGTTGACGGGTGTGTTCGATGCAGCGCGGGATCCATTAAGTAATCGTGTTCGCATGTCAAGAAGGCGCTACGCACGGTGGGATGGCTGTGAAACATTGTTAGGTATTTTTTTGTGGTGTGAACTGAACGCTCTAATCCTTCTGCTCTAGACATTTCATGGTGACACCCATTCGATAGCTTGACGTTAATTTGTTTTCGTTAATGCATGATTACGAAACCTTCTTACTGGCGTTGATAAGCTTTATGTAGAATTCAATCAGTTGTGTGGCCGCCAATATTTATTCATTTATTTTACGTGGAAGGATTAGGGCCTTCAGGCCCTCTCTTACACCTAACCAGGCATACTCAGATTGAACGAATTTCGGTTTTCACAGAACATTGTGGACATACCACGTGTTATACAGTATTAATGTTAAAGAAAAAAATAGAGATTATAACAGTAGTTCAAGGATAATTATCGCCCAGAGTTAACGCCATTTATCATTTAGGAACGTGGTGCTGAGATGCCTTTTCATCGATTTCCTTAACTACAAATACTTAAAATAAATACCCTCAGCCTTGTGTGCTACGCTGGATAAGAAACTGGACGTCTAAAAACGCAGTTCGAACATTTTCGCAACTTATAAGCCTCCTTTTGTTTCCGCAGCCAGTTCTGATGGGTTTTTGGTCCTCATGGACTGCGACGCTGAGGCGACGATATATTCGTTTGCAGAACGGGAGAGAGAGAGGGAGGGAGAGAGAGAGAGAGAGAGAGAGAGAGAGAGAGAGAGAGAGAGAGAGAGAGAGATACTGAGAGACCTCAGGTGTGTCGGAGGCTACAAACTGCATTACGCACTCTAACTTCTCAAATAAAAAGTAACTCACGAAAAAGTGCCCCCGTCCCCCTACCGACGAGGGATTCGAACACGACAGTATTTCTGAGTCTCCACTGGCAGCCGATCCCGCTTTGCAACTACCGGCACAAAGTATTCTTCCCTCCACTGACAGAGTGGTTTTCCATAGATGATGCAAAAGCCCTGATACGCCTGGAAATGAAAAAGGACGAACAAATGGTAGGTATCCGCGGAAACCTCCAAATTTAATTACTTCTACATACCACAGCATAAAGCAGGTTTAACCCGTTTTTAAGAGCATGAACTAGTAATGGAGGGATTAAATTATGAGCGGAATTTGCCGTTTCAGCTGCTAATTTGTCAGCGAGCTTAGAAGTGAATTCGGAGTGTACTTTATGATTATTCACTAAAGGTGTGCCAGTGACCGACGTGCGCTTTGTAGGCTTTAGATCTTAGCGAAGAATATAAAGTTACAATAATAATGCAGCTTATTTGATAGTTAATGCCAGCTTGATGTTTTTAAAATGAATAATTTGAAAAATGATCCATATTATGTGTTATTTGCTTAAAATTTGTAAAGAGCGCACTTCGGTAAATTTAGGAACATCTGAGAATTTTTGCTCAGTGACAATGACGAAACGTAATTATATATCTGAAACATGTGTTGCGCAGTACATCACCTGTTTTATTAAAATGTATGATTCATTTTCAGATTCTGTGCCAACAAACTATGTAGTAGTAATGATTTTCTCCTGTTTTACTTCTTCGTAGTTCCAATTTCACTTCAATTACTCTGTTTCACATTTTAAGATTTTGATGGAAAGACATAGGTGTACGATTCGCAAAAACATCATATGTGTGTAAAATATGAGTAGAGATGAATGTCTAAGAGAAACCCACCTTAACAGTTCTGCATTTTCGTTCGACAGCTCTAACCTGTTCTGATAAGGCAAGAATAATGCAGGGAAGGCTATTGTTTAAATTAACACCGACGACGAAATTAACTGAAACCATTAATGAGTTCGGTTAGAGTATTAGGAAGTGGAAAGAAAACTATTCGTTTCTTCTCCTAAGGAAAGACGCTGACATTTGTTGGTTTAGGAAACCATAGTAAACTTAAAAAAGTATATAAAATTTTGGCTAAGTGACGGCCAAGAGTCGTTAGGTAGTTGGGAAAGTGCATTATAAACCATCAGCTATTTATTATAAACCTACATGTCTACCGGTTTCAATCATAGACCATCATCACCGAACGTGTTTCAACATCTAAACCGAATACATGTGATGTACACGAAAATAACATAACAAGAAAAAAATGTTGTTATACAATACGTATACGTATCTACAAGATGAAAGCATATCAGGTGAAAGCATACTTCATGTTCCTCATGTAGCGTCAAAGTTATCATGGTGGAAATCCACAATCAACAGTTAAATGCACCACTTACAGAAGTAGCACATTCTGCCACCATAGCTGAGTGGTCGCTGGCACGGAAGCTCAGCGTGTTCAGTCAGAGAGCCGGTGGCCCTCTGTAATAAAAAAAAAACTGAGTAAAGGAATCAACGATCATGAACAGATGTCATGTGACGTCCACCCAGACCGAATGCAACGAACAATAACGAACAAAATGAAATAAAAGTGGACAGAGCGCCCGGGATCGATTCCGCTCAGGGAATGCATGTTTGTGTTGTTTTCATCATTATCATTTCATCCTCATCGACGCTTAAGTCGCCGAAGTGGCGTCAAAAGACTTCCACCCGGCGACCAGGTCTACCCTCGCCACACTACATTTTATTTCAGTAGAAAAGCATGGAGGGAGCATGTAACAAGTTAAGACATATGATAATGCCCATGATACAACTACCACCAGTAATAGCGTAACTTAATAACTGAATAATATTGTATCAACTGTAAAAAGTTGAGTGGGATATCTCCATTGAACATCTTTGGTAGGGTAATACGAGAACTAATGATAGTGAAAGTTATCAGTGGTATCATTATAACATAACAAGGAAATGAAAAAACATCCCAGTAGCGCAACCTAAGAATTGTTAAACAAATATATGTCTGTACATACATCATGTACAGGGTGCAAAGTAATGAAATATATTGTATTTTGGATAGAAAATGGGTCATAAGAAAGCCTAACTTTGTACAACACCAGGTTGCACAGAGATTAATTAAAGAACCATGTCGTTCTTTAAATGCCCGTAAAGCATTGTTAAATAACTAAGACAATTTAGTCTATGCTTCTATGTAACATGTTATCGTTATATGAAGGTATTCAGACCAGTCAAGGTAAACGTAAGTACAAAATAAAAGAAGAGAACAGGTGGAAAAATTCATACAGGGTATTAATTATGATCCGAGAGTCATTTACTTTTTCACACAATGCTCCGTCCTAGGGAAATATTATTAGTTGATCATGTGAAAAACCGTGTGAATATACATATAGAGCTCGGGCTACACGCCATCCTCTACTGGATGCAAATGTACAATTGTCACACAAAGGTATATCAGAAAGTCAATGTTGTAATGACGTAAGGTAATAACATAGTTACTTAGAAGTATGGACTAAATCGTGTTTGGCATAATATTCGAAAGAAGCGTAGCTGAAGACCCATCGAGCCATTCTGATTTAAGTTTTGCACGGGTATCCTAAATCACATCTGTCGAGATCCTGAATTGTTTCGTTAAATAGGTCAAAAATTATTCCATCTCGAAACCTGTATTGAAGGAAGACTGTAGAAACAGTCTACTGCCCTACTGTCCATTGCATACCTGGCATAGAGATTACAAGAATAAGTGAAGAAAGATTAGGCCGTAAACAGAGGCGTGTATTGGGAGAAGATGCCTTCCTCCGTGCACTGTACAATGAGTTGCGGAGAATGTACGTAGATGTGTATGTAGAAGTGAACTAGTAGCGTGTTTCTAACGACCTCTGTGTCGACAGGATCTCTTTACCTTTTGCCCGACTTTTGATCCTGTCTACCGTTCTCCTACATAGCGACATGTTCCGAATGCAATCGCTGCCTATCTTAAATGTAATGCTCACAAACGTTGTATTTGCTTCTCCTCAGTCATTTACTGTAATAATCCTTTATTCAGATGCAGGTGATCACTTATCTGACCTTCTCACTACCCATTCCACACTGTCACTAACTCAGGCCAGACAACAGCAAAGCCAAATATTACTGTAAATCAAGTAGGTGCATAAGCTCGTAGCGTTTTTCTTTCGCATGTTGGCATTACGGTGGCTATGGGTTTATTTATCGATTGTCATTTTTTATTTGTAGTTCACCGTTGCTGTTTGAGTATGCATACGAGGGTCACTCCAAAAGAAATGCACACTATTTTTGTAAAAATACAGTTATCATTCTGCATGTGTAAACGTTTTACAGTGTGTAGATACATTCTTCCTGCTTGTTTTCAAACTTAGTTCAATCTGTTCCCTGGAGTGGCGCCGTCACAGCATGTCTTCAAGATGGTTGCTACACTTGACGTTCGTCAGAAGCAACGTGCTGTCATAGAATTCCTGTGCTTTGAAAACGAGACAGTGGGAAACATCCACAAGAGGTTGAAAAAGGTGTATGGAGATGCTGCTGTCGATCGCAGTTCAGTTAGTCGATGGGCAAGCAGGTTACGTGATGAAAGAGGGCACGGCAGTATTGAGGATTGTCCTCGCAGCGGCAGGCCTCGTACTGCACACACTCCAGACAATGTGTAGAGAGTTACCGAAATGGTGACTGCTGACAGGCGCATCACAGTGAACGAACTGTCACACTACGTTGGGATAGGGGAAGGAAGGGTTTTGCAGAATACTGAACGTGTTGGCGTTAAAAAAGGTTTGTGCCAGGTGGGTTCCCAGGATGTTGACAGTGGCTCACAAAGAAACAAGAAAAACGGCATGCAGCGAACATTTGGAACAATACGATAATGGTGGAGATGTAATTCTTAGAAGAATTGTGACAGGAGATGAAACATGGCTCCATCATTTCTCACCAGAAACAACGAGGCAATCAATGGAGTGGCATCATGCAAATTCACCCAAGAAAAAAAAATTCAAAACCACACCTTCTGATAGAAAATTTTTGGCTTCAGTGTTTTTCGATTCCGAAGGACTCTTGCTTGTGGAAATCATGCCAAGTGGAATCACCATAAAATCTGATTCATATGTGACGACACTGAGGAAACTTCAAGGTCGACAGAGTCGTGTTTTACCACATCGGCAAAAGCAGGATGTTTTGCTGTTGCACGACAATGCACGGCCACATGTCAGTCAAAAAACCATGGAAGCGATAACAAAACTCGGATGGACAACACTGAAACACCCGCCTTACAGTCCTGACCTGGCCCCATGTGACTATCATCTCTTTGGGAAACTGAAAGACTCTCTTCGTGGAACAAGGTTTGAAGATGACGACTCCCTTGTGCACGCTGCCAAACAGTGGCTCCAACAGGTTGGTCCAGAATTTTACCTTGCGGGTATACTGGCCGTGATTCCAAGATGGCGTAAGGCAGTTGAGCGGGATAGAAATTATATGGAGAAATGAAAATATTGTTGCTAAAGGATCTTTCTACACACTGGAAAACTTTCAAACACGAAGAATAAAAGATGGATTAAAAAAAAGTGTGCATTTCTTTTGGAGTGACCCTCGCAATTGTCATTGTGTCAATCGGAGATTGGTGTAACTGTGGAGTGCCAAGAGGAGAAATCGGCTTTATTCCAGACAAATTCTTCTCTTTGAGTTGAATAGAGGGGTGACAACAGCGGAGGCAGCCAGAAGCAATTACGCCCTGTATGAGGATAATGCAATTGGACAGAAAACAGCAAGAAAATGGTTTTATTGTTTAGGGTATCGTTTCGACATTAGTGACTCTCCACGTTCAGGAAGGCCTTGGGTGTTTTATGAAGACCATTTAAACGCATTAATCCACAAAGAAAGTGACAGTTGACCCTAAATAACGAAAAGCGGGAGGTCATCCACATGAGTGCTAAAAGGAACTCGTTAAACTTCGGTTAACGATAAATAGGACTGACGGAGTACATCGAAAAAGTTCAACGAAAGGCAGCACGTTTTGTATTTCGCGAAATATGGAAGAGAGTGTCACAGAAATTGTACAGGATCTGGGCAGGAAACCATTAAAAAAAAGGCGTTTTTCGTTGCGACGGAACCTTCTGAAGAAATTACACTCACTTTGTCCTCCGAATGCGAAAATACACTCCTGGAAATGGAAAAAAGAACACATTGACACCGGTGTGTCAGACCCACCATACTTGCTCCGGACACTGCGAGAGGGCTGTACAAGCAATGATCACACGCACGGCACAGCGGACACACCAGGAACCGCGGTGTTGGCCGTCGAATGGCGCTAGCTGCTCAGCATTTATGCACCGCCGCCGTCAGTGTCAGCCAGTTTGCCGTGGCATACGGAGCTCCATCGCAGTCTTTAACACTGGTAGCATGCCGCGACAGCGTGGACGTGAACCGTATGTGCAGTTGACGAACTTTGAGCGAGGGCGTATAGTGGGAATGCGGGAGGCCGGGTGGACGTACCGCTGAATTGCTCAACACGTGGGGCGTGAGGTCAGCACAGTACATCGATGTTGTCGCCAGTGGTCGGCGGAAGGTGCACGTGCCCGTCGACCTGGGACCGGACCGCAGCGACGCACGGATGAACGCCAAGACCGTAGGATCCTACGCAGTGCCGTAGGGGACCGCACCGCCACTTCCCAGCAAATTAGGGACACTGCTGCTCCTGAGGTATCGGCGAGGACCATTCGCAACCGTCTCCATGAAGCTGGGCTACGGTCCCGCACACCGTTAGGCCGTCTTCCGCTCACGCCCCAACATCGTGCAGCCCGCCTCCAGTGGTGTCGCGACAGGCGTGAATGGAGGGACGAATGGAGACGTGTCGTCTTCAGCGATGAGAGTCGCTTCTGCCTTGGTGCCAATGATGGTCATATGCGTGTTTGGCGCCGTGCAGATGAGCGCCACAATCAGGACTGCATACGACCGAGGCACACAGGGCCAACACCCGGCATCATGGTGTGGGGAGCGATCTCCTACACTGGCCGTACAAATGGCTCTGAGCACTATGGGACTCAACTGCTGTGGTCATCAGTCCCCTAGAACTTAGAACTACTTAAACCTAACTAACCTAAGGACATCACACACATCCATGCCCGAGGCAGTATTCGAACCTGCGACCGTAGCAGTCGCACGGTTCCGGACTGCGCGCCTAGAACCGCGAGACCACCGCGGCCGGCCCTGGCCGTACACCTCTGGTGATCGTCGAGGGGACACTGAATAGTGCACGGTACATCCAAACCGTCATCGAACCCATCGTTCTACCATTCCTAGACCGGCAAGGGAACTTGCTGTTCCAACAGGACAATGCACGTCCGCATGTGTCCCGTACAACCCAACGTGCTCTAGAAGGTGTAAATCAACTACCCTGGCCAGCAAGATCTCCGGATCTGTCCCCCATTGAGCATGTTTGGGACTGGATGAAGCGTCGTCTCACGCGGTCTGCACGTCCAGCACGAACGCTGGTCCAACTGAGGCGCCAGGTGGAAATGGCATGGCAAGCCGTTCCACAGGACTACATCCAGCATCTCTACGATCGTCTCCATGGGAGAATAGCAGCCTGCATTGCTGCGAAAGGTGGATATACACTGTACTAGTGCCGACATTGTGCATGCACTGTTGCCTGTGTCTATGTGCCTGTGGCTCTGTCAGTGTGATCATGTGATGTATCTGACCCCAGGAATGTGTCAATAAAGTTTCTCCTTCCTGGGACAATGAATTCGCGGTGTTCTTATTTCAATTTCCAGGAGTGTATATATTAGAGAAAATGTAAGACATGTTATTTAGTGTGCCAAAGGGCACTGCCACGCCTCTTCTCACAGCAGTTTTCTATCGCACGTCATTGTATTTCGCTCTGTGGAATTCAAATATATATTTTTTGTAATGGAAGCCATCAAACCTATATTCAGGACAGTGGAAATTAAATGCACTTTATATTGCCTATTTGCTAGTAACTTTCTCCTCTGTGTGACATAAAATTAAATATAGGAAACAAAAAAAAAGTAAAGACAAGAGACAAGCAAGACAGTACACATTTCTTCAATCCTTAGTCCCAGCATTTTTTCTCTCTCTAATATTGCTACAGCTTTACACGGCGTGCCTTCCTTTCTGCGAAAGAATGCATTACCTAATCAAACTTCGACAAACTGTTTGCTACATGAAAAATCAAAATGTCGTTGTATAGCCGGCCGGAGTGGCCGTGCGGTTCTAGGCGCTGCAGTCTGAAACCGAGAGACCGCTGCCGTCGCAGGTTCGAATCCTGCCTCGGGCATGGATGTGTGTGCTGTCCTTAGGTTAGTTAGGTTTAATTAGTACTAAGTTCTAGGCGACTGATGACCTCAGAAGTTAAGTCCCATAGGGCTCAGAGCCATTTGAACCATTTTTTTGTCGTTGTACAATACTGAAAAATACGTATAGTACCCAAGATTAGTGTTGTTTCTCGATTTCATTGCGTCTATTTTGTCACTGTCTGCCAGATAAAACGAGATATACCTTTCTAGTATTACACCAGTTGTAACACAAACCAAATAAGCGAGACTGTTTTGGCACAAATGGTCATTTTTATCTACCTCATTTACATAAATAACATGACAGAATATAATTCACGAAGTGCCAACATCAAATGATTATTAGGCCTACTACAAGCAAAAAATTTTATGTCAGGAAATAGTTTCACATTTCATTCATACGCTCCAGTTTCTCAAACATGAAATTGAGAAGTTGTAGTGCGAAATTTTTATACACATTTGGAACCGTCATATCCTTCCATATAATTTGTGTGATGGCCCCGTTTCTTCTCCCTCCTTGTTCTAACAAACAATTTTAACATGACTAATTCTGTAATTATTACTGCCATTGTCAAAATTTATTCTCTGGTTAACTTCGCTATCCCTGCCAGAATCACCAGTTTAGTTATCCCGCATTTTTTCTTCGGTCAGACGATATACGTGTTCGTACGACACGTTTTTCGCACTATTCCTAGAATAGAACTTAAGCAGTTGCTTACCGGGGACTGCACAAGTGGCCCTTAGTAATGTAGCCATCTGACAAAAATTTTCTGTCAAAATTTAATTTTCTTGCGTACACAGAGAAGATTAATATGAAATATCTCTTACCTGTTAATTCTGTTAGTCGTTTATTTCCACTCTGTTAGTCTGAATCTACGGATTTCGCTAATAATTATAACAACGCTGACCATTTGCACACCCAATGAGACACATAAACAAACAGCGATTGACAGTCTCCCGTTCGGTTTAATTCTGTTCTCCTCGTATAGCCCCATTCCCTTTTGTCTGCGGGAATGTCTTTTATTTCTAGATGCGACGGGGATTGCCCTGGCTGAGACATCACATACTCTATGCAGGTATTCAAAAATCAACTAATGATTCGTTCAGAAATTAACTTAGAATGTGGTCAAAAATGTTGAAAAACCAACAGGGATGCGTATCAAAATCATATGAATAATCGATGGACTGACATGCGTTGGATGCTAGGCCCTTATTGAAACTAGGTATTTTTTATTTAAGAATATGAATTTGGCGCCCCCTTAAGTTCCCACCGGTTTGTACGCCGCGCGCGCACTCGATCCGTGCGATCCGTGCCTGGCTTCTATACAGGGTGTCCCAGCTATCTTGTCCACCCAAAATACCTCTGGAACAATAACAGCTATTGGAAAAAGACTTTCACCGGTATCAATGTATGGCTGGGGCCCATGAATGTACATATTTGGCAACATTCTATAACGAAGGCATATGTGTTTTTAACACAAACTTATGTTTTTTTTAAAATGGACCTCCTATATTTTTTCTTCAGCAATCCCTAGCATGACAAAGCACATACACAATGGCGTTGATTGCATCGCAATATTCCCATTACATCCCGAGATATTGAGACGCGAAGTTGACGCTTGAATCACCCGACATGCGCTGCAAGCGCACGTCCTGAGGCTCAGGCGTGAACCCCATGCTGCCCGTAATCACACCTCCATACATATCAAGAGGGACACTTACTTGTCAATCACATCGCGATTACGGGCAGCATGGGGTTCACGCCTGAGCCTCAGGACGTGCGCTAGCAGCGCATGTCGGGTGTTTCAAGCGTCAACTTCGCGTCTCAATGTCTCGGGATGTAATGGGAATATTGCGATGCAATCAACGCTATTGTGTATGTGCTTTGTCATGCTATGGATTGCTGAAGAAAAAATATAGGAGGTCCTTTTAAAAAAAACATAAGTTTGTGTTAAAAAACACACATGCTTTCGTTTTAGAATGTTTCCAAATATGTACATTCATGGGCCCCAGCCCTACATTGATACCGGTGAAAGTCGTTTTCCAATAGCTCTTATTGTTCCAGAGATATTTTGGGTGGACAAGATAGCTGGGACACCCTGTATATATCGTGAGACAAAGCGCCGAGCGTTACGCTATATGAGCAGGTCTCAACACAACTAACCACTTTACAGTATATCTGTTCTACGTCTCCCACATACTTTATGGTCCTTACATCATCTTCGTTATAGACCTTGTGCATCCAAAAACAAGTTTCCAGTAACTGCAAAATTAGAATAGAGCTTAACCTTCACGCGCTCGAGCTGGCGGTGAAGTGACTGCCTTTTTGCAATTTAGCGCCATACTTACTCCACAAAGGTAACGAGGCGGCGGGAGGGATATGTATTCTCTAGTTGCACCTTTTTTCCGACAGATGCTGCTCAAAGATCGTCCAAGTCGCACCTCTCCGCCTCCCAGGACAAGTTCAAATAGGTCCGAAGACGTTCGGTGGTCAGTTTACCGCCTTGCGAGCGCTTACGGCACTTAACAAAAACGGCCAGCTACCACCTTGCGAGCGCTTACAAGACTTTGTTCTACTTGTCTACTTCGGAATGTAAGTATTTCTTTTTATAATTCCCTTATAATTCCTCAATTTTATAGACTCTTCCAATTCCCTAGTGAATGTGCATTACTTTCTATGAATGTTGCCATTCACAAATCCTGTTTTTCTTTCTACTTTAGCACTTCGTCATTCTAAGAAATTTCTGTTGGCAAAAGTAACAATTATTTTTATTTTTTAAAGGGAACGACGAAACTTTACGTCTGATGACATACATAGAATCTTGGCTGAATTGGAGAGAGAGAGGAAGCAGAGGGGAAAGGCCATGAGGAATCCCTAGACGATGATTACGATGATGTTTCCGATAACCCAGGTTATGAACAAGAAGGTATTGAAGATTATTGAAGATGATATACATCAAAGTGAGTCAGAAATTGATTTGGAAAACGGGGGAGAAAATGACATAGATCAACAGGAGCTATCAACAAATGACATCAGATTTTATATAGGTAAGGACATGGAAACTATTTGGGCTAGTAGTGCCAATATTACCAGCACAAAATCAAAGCCAAAAAATATAATCAAAACTCTGCCAGGTCCTAGAGGACAAGCCAACCAATGTAAAACTCGACTGGAAAGTTTTCAGTATATAATAACTCCGGAAATGGTAGAAAGGATCGTAAGGTACATGAATATTTATATTGAAAGGAAATAATTGGCACGCCAAGCACTGGCAGAAGGAAGCAGCAACTCTGAAGTACGTGAATGGGATTCGAAGCCGACAACAATGGCTGAAATGCTAGCATTGTTTGATGGTCTGTTTTTGATTGCGGTCAAAAGAGGAAACCGTGCGAATTTCTCTGAATATTTCAATAGCACTGGAACAGGCCTGACAATTTTGCGAGCCAATTTCAGCCTAAATAGATTTAGATTTTTGCTACGAGCTATAAGATTTGATGACCTAAACACGAGATTGGAACGTCAAGCAACGGACAAACTTGCTCCTATACGAGAAATTTTGTCTTCTTTCATTCCTAAGAGCCAAAAGTCATTCAGTTTAGGGGAATTTGGCACTGTTGATGAGATGTTGGTTGCGTTTAGAGGACGATGTTCATTCATCCAGTACATGTCTCAAAAACCAGCCAAATACGGGTTAAAAATGTATGCATCATGTGATGCACGCACTTTTTATACATATAATTTAGAAGTGTACTGCGGAAAACAAGTGCCAGGCCCTAACGTATTCTCCAACAAACCATACGACTTGGTGGCTAGATTGGTTGAACGCAAAAAAGGAACAAATAGAAATGTAACAACTGATAATTATTTTTCAAGTTACCAGTTGGCTGTATACCTCCTTAGCAAAGGCCTCACTTTTTTATGTACAATGAGAAAAAAATAAAAAAGTAATTCACCCACAATTTGTGACAGTAAATGGAAATTCAGTGGCAGGAGACTACACGTTCGGTTTTCAAGATGACAAAACTTTGATTTATGTGATTACAAAAACAAAGGAAAGCTGTAGTAATGCTCTGCACAATGCATGATACAGACATCATTGATGAAGATACCAAAAAACCTCATGTGCTCCAGAATTTCAAAATCAAGAAGAACACAAAGGTGGCCTGCATGTATATTTTTCCGCTTACTTGACTTGGCAGGAATAAATTCGTTAGCCGCGCGGGATTAGCCGAGCGGTCTGGGGCGTTGCAGTCATGGGCTATGCGGCTGGTCCCGACGGAGCTTCGAGTCCTCCCTCGGGCATGGGTGTGTATGTCTGTCCTTAGGATAATTTAGGTTAAATAGTGTGTAAGCTTAGGGAATGATGACCTTAGCAGTTAAGTCCCATAGGATTTCCCACACATTTGAACATTTGAAATAAATTCGTTACGCATTTTTCAATTCAACACAGGTAATATAAAAGAAAAAACGAGAAGACAATTCTTACATGCGTTATCTTTGGAACTGATGAGCGAAAACCTGAAAGAAAGAGCTAAAGTGAAGCATTTACCAAAATATTTATTAGTATTTTTGGAAAATTACAGGGAGAGTGACGTAGTTTATCCAGCTGTATCAACTCCTACAAGGAGAGGAATATGTTATTTGTGTGGCTCAAAAAAGGATATAAAAACAAAGCGAGAATGCAGTGAATGTGGAAGAAACGTCTGTATGTGACGTTCAACCACGACAGTTACGTGCAATAATTGTTGTCAGCCTCAAAACGAAAATGAAATTGATACAGACTGATCAGCATTTTTCATCTGACAGATATGTTTGTGACGTTTTCAATCAAAAATTCTTTTCTCAAAGCAAAATTAGCTTTTCTTGTGACGAGTTAAGACAGTGAATAAGTCTAGTCTCAAGTATTACATTATATAGTCCCAAAACATTAAAATTAAAAAAAAATGTTCTTATATTTCATTTGGGTATTTGGCTTCCTTTTTGTATTCCATTCTACATTTTATTGTTAAATAAATAATTTAGATTACTAATGTGCCTACAATATTGTGTGAGATATCCTATGTCGATATTTTATGGAAATATGACCTTCAAAAACGGAAAACCTCAAGAGATTGATGAAAACTCACGGGCGGTCGGCCGACCGCCCGCGCGAGCGCTCGCGTGACTATTTCTAGCGCGAGCGCATGAAGGTTAATGCACTTATTATAGAAAACGAAATCAAATGCACATATAATAACAAATGCAGCACTGGGATTTCTTAGGACTGCAGCACCTGTTACATTGTAAGCAATGTTCGCATCCTTTTCTAATAATTACATGCAATCATTATAACAAAATTCCAAGAGAGGACAGTATCCAAAGCCACAGAGGACGTCTCGAACCGTTTTCATTCGCAGCCACTATATTCTAAAGTGAAGTTTCATCTCATCTTCGAAATAAACGACCCTCGGTTTACAGCAAGGTGTCTGAACCAATCCTTGCCTATCGTATCCATAAATGTCTTAACCAGCCTGTATGCTTCTTCATTATTCACCATGACGTTTTAAGTCGCTTCTCTGTCGGTGACCAACTCTGAACCTCAACCATTCTGTTTGACAGCAGCTCAATAACTGTCGATCCATAAATTTTATATCCCTGAATGTAGAGAAAGACAACTACCGTGTAAACTGCTCTCCTTAATCTGAACTACTTTTACGTAAACTACCCATTATTGGAGAACTGGCCCTTCACATACGCTCATCAAATCACTAAAATATTAATCTGCCACTTCACTTCTGTAATATCAATTGATTATGATAATGCTAAGCTTTCAATAAATCGACGTTTTAATATTTAAACGTCAAACTTACAGTTATCTTTAATTTTTAAAGTGATAGTTGTGGTCTTCAGTCCTGAGACTGGTTTGATGCAGCTCTCCATGCTACTCTATCCTGTGCAAGCTGCTTCATCTCCCAGTACCTACTGCAACCTGCATCCTTCTGAATCTTCTTAGTGTATTCATGTCTTCGTCTCCCTCTACGATTTTTACCCTCCAATACTAAATTGGTGATCCCTTGATGCCTCAGAACATGTCCTACCAACCGATCCCTTCTTCTAGTCAAGCTGTGCCACAAACTCATCTTCTCCCCAATTCTATTCAATACCTCCTCATTAGTTATCTGAACCACCCATCTAATCTTCAGCATTCTTCTGTAGCATCACATTTCGAAAGCTTCTATTCTCTTCTTATCCAAACTATTTATCGTCCATGTTTCACTTCCATACATGGCTACACTCCATACAAATACTTTCAGAAACGACTTCCAGACACTTAAATCTATGCTCCATGTTAACAAATTTCTCTTCTTCAGAAACGGTTTCCTTGCCAGTTGACAGTTTCCTTGATAGTTATATACAAGGGTTATTCGGAAAGTAAGTAACTATCGGTCGCGTAATGGAAAAAACAGTAAAAATCTGATGAGTTGGGCACTGTGTCTAGTACACCTGTGGATCACATCATGTCGCTCTTTTCAGTTCTGAGCTCACAGTGAGAACGTAAAGATGGCTAGAAATTTGCGTCTCTCGCCAAGTATGAGGGCCTGGCGAAAGATTTCGCCTGAAGCTATGTAAACAACGTAACATAACTGTCATGCGGTTCGTTCTACACGACAATTCTCGGCTGCAGTCTGCAGGAGCAATGAAGATGCTCCTGCAGCGTTTTTGATGGGAAGTGTTTGATCACCCACAATACAGCCCGTAATTGGCTACCTCTGAGGTTCATCTCTGCTCAAATGAACTGCTGGCTATGAAGACAATATTTTGACATGGACAACGAACTGCAGTCCATAGTAGAAAATTGTCGAAAAGCACTGGCGGCTGTCTCCTATAACGACGGAATTGAAAAGTTGGTATAACGCTACGACAGATGTCTAAGGCTGAGCGGCGACTGTGTAGAGAAGTAGCTGGATGGTGTAGCTATCTGTTGCAAATAAAACAATTTTGATTTTCACTGTGGATTGCATTTCGCGACCCATCGTTCCTTACTTCCCGAATAGTCCTCGTAACTAAAATAAAAATTTTAAAACAGTGGTTTTTAATACTAGTGAGATGCTGGGCTGAATAGCATTCGTTATTTTAGTGTTCGGAGACTGAGAGAAGAGATCCGAAAGTGATAGATTCATTCAGTATAGCGTCTCACTGTGGAGCTGTCGCTACGACGACGACGCCGTCCACGTCGATCTTCCCCTCTAGGAGCTGCCACCTATGGACCTACACCATTTGTGGCGTCTACACCAAAGAGACGTGGCATCCGGCGCTGTGACCAGCAACTGGACTTTCTAATGTTTGTTTTTTTATCGGCTGTAGACGGAAATTAATCTTATGTGCATCCTTTTGGAACTTTGATTTCTGGACGTCCATTCTGGACTCTGGTTGTGACACTCTTACAAGGGAACAGTCCAATCCGTCATGTGCAATCCTGACCTGAAACTTTTTGTGCATGGAGAATACACCAAAAGAAACATAGTATCGGGATTCTAGGTGCTAAGGAACACTTCAAATATTTTAAAAATGCTGAAAATTACCAAATTTGTAGCTCACTAGGCTGCGGAGAAAAGCACTATAGCTGTGGCTTGGACAAAACACAGAGAAACAGATAACATGACACAATGCGATTGTAATTTGCATAGCGAATTTCCGTTTCCATTGACAATTTATCTGACACAGTTGTTCACAGTTACTATATCGTCGAATTTTCATCTCATTTAACATCCATAATAGCTGGAAGTTGCCTTTGAGTTATTGCCAAGTGTTAACAATGGAGATTTAAATGAATTAATTTTCTGTGTTTTCTTTGTGTATGCTTGTTAATAGCATCTGTCTTCGTATAGGTTCCAGAGTTTCTCAGTAATGAGGAATCCAATTAATGTTTTGAACCTTGCAAAGATGAAATATGAAGAACGTGGCGTGCAATCGGAACCACCTACTTCTCCTGAAGACATGCATTTGTGTTATTTATTAGTTAATTTCTTGGACATTTATTCGAATGCTGTCGACATTTTGTTGGAAATTGTAGAAACATTATGTGAGACACGTAATCGACGATTTCGTGAATTGTGGCTCAAACAATGATTGTTGTGCTAATTAAAGTCCAGAACAAATATACAGTATCTTCGAAGTCTAAAGAAAACATGAACAGCAATAACTTTCAGTGGTAAAAAGAAGGTCGTAAATTTTTTGGTTAAACGAGTGTTGGTAAAAACACTGAAAGTTAAGCAATGTGAAATCTGTAGATTAATTGCATAAATAGAAGAAAGCCTTACCACGAAAGACGAAATAAGCGCCAAAATGTAACTCTTAAAAATGTGAAAGGAAAACTATCCGAGTTTTTAAGAGCTGCTTGTGGGAGTCAGTGCACCATTTACGAGTGAGATCTACGAGACTGGGCGCTGTTAATTGCGAGTCAGGTGAACATCACTAATTTCCTGGCTTCTTCGACAAGGTTAGACGTATTCGGGATTATACGGAAAAGGAAAGCGCAAAATTAGGAAGTTTACTTCAAGTAAACATATACAGGAATTAATAGATAATATTATAGAGTAATTTGTAGGTGACATCAAGACGAAGGCTTTCCTCATCCCCTAAAATGCTGTGTATGAAGCAAATTAGATTTCGTGCAAGAACTGCGTGCAAACCGCATTTTATCATTTCGAGCGAGAAAAGGCAGAGTCGCATGCGCAGTCGACGATTTCTACGATACATTCGTATACAACAATGTCAGTGAATTACTGTTTCCACAGCTTTATATCAATTTTCAGGAAACTCAGGGCAAATTAGGAGAAAACTTCAAAACAAAAAAGAACTGTTTCGTTGCAAATATTTTGTAATCAACATAACAAAATCTGGAAAAATGGGAGAGAGTAATTTTCAATATTACATTCGAAACCTCTTATTACAGTTTCAGAAAATAATTTGCTGCTTTTGTTGGACTCTTGGGGTGAACATAAAGACATCTCTGACTGTAGGACACCTACGAAAAAACTTTTGATATAGTACTGATACCACCTGGTATTAATAGTATAAATGTTTCAGGAATTTGATCAGTTATGGCTGGTACGCAACTCCATCCGAGTTGTGTTTAAATAAAACTAGAAATTTCTCTAAAGTGCCCGAATGCACTAATGTTTCTTCTATCAGCTATGTCTGGTGTAAGGAAAATGTTTGTTTTCGTCCTTCAACAGACACTTTGCATTTTTGTGACGATTACAGCGAATAAACAAGGAACTGTTCCGTTGTTAGTAATATATAAGTTATTCAAAATTTATCATAAGACTATAAGACTTGTGCTACAGGAGTTGCTTCAAAATATTTCACTTTAACAAACTGAAGCCCTGAGTGATGGAAGTCGTCTGTAATTTAACGCAATTCACTGCCTTGATTTTCTTTCCTCTGCTAGTCATTTGTGTAACATTTACATTAGCTGTTGATGTGAACTGGACGTTATTCAAAAATTCATGATTCGAGATATTTTTATTATGGTTTAAGTACTTAAAATTCGCGTGTGTGAACTTTGGGCTACGCGCCACACGGCGACATGTTCTTCACTAACATATGCGTCTGCTTATTCTCTTAGTAGGAAGGGCTGTACAAATAGCTGTTATAAGCGGATCTTCGTGAGGCAAAAATGAGTAACTTTAATATATTAAAAAAAATACTTGCAGTGAACCTTAGCAGGTAAAATTTTGACAGTGGATTTCTTCACGTGTTTTCTTCCTGGGCACAAAATTACAGGGAAAGTTTACACATGTCAGACTGGACCATTCCATTGTAGGTATATGGACATTGGATTTCGGAACTTTAAATTTACTATGATACTTTCAACCTTCAACCTTCAGATATTATTATTATTGTTCTTTTAATATTCAGTAAGTGACTTGTCTTCAGTTATTTTTTCCAAACTAACTCCGGTCGAAGAAGATTGTTTATGTGTGTTACAGTAAACTTCACGTTCATTTTATAACTGGGTGTTTTTCCTGTGCTTCCTTAGTGGAACACATGAGCCCGTACGCCACGGGACGACATTTAGTCTTTCAGAAAATTTCTTTCCATAAACATGCATTATTCTGCCCTTGAACCCAACAAGCGGCCTTGTTTTGTTTCCGCATCCGATATTATTTTCATTTCTTTTGAAAATTCATCATCCGATACATCATACTTGGTTATGTAAGACAAAAAACTGTTCCAGTCAATCACATATTTGTAAATGTACGTATTTGTTAACGCCTTCCGGAAATGTAGAAACACGTAGTATACTTGTTTTTAATGGCAGCATTTCCGCCCTTGAATGTTATATCGCTCCGAGAACAGTATATTTTCTATTTCATATACAGTTGTTGGTTAGAAATTTGTTAGCTGTGCCTTGAAATTTTTGTACATCGTAGGAAGCATAAAATTTGTTGACAAGAGGAGAAGCATAAAACGTAAGTAGCTTCTCCTGCACTCAATATTACGTGACATTGCGATCTACATTTAATGTGGGTTGATATGTATAATTTATAATAGGTAGCACTGTAATTCGTATTTTCCAACGTAAAAAGTCCCGACGATCTGAAATGTAATCAAGAGGATTGGAAATAAAGCACCAATCAAAGGCAGCAATGCTATTAAAAAAAAGTGGTTCAGTACGGCTCAAGAAGTGAAAACGGAACCTATCTGTTCAGTTGCTTTTACTACTGCTTGATATCATATGCTGCTTACCCTGTGTGTTAAGCCCCCTCTATGTATTGATGGTATTGGCAGTGCACGAGTAGAAATTTTTAATCACGATCTATGATGGTTACAATTACAGACAAACAACAAGACATTCTCCGTCCTTCTCTGGCAGAATACATTGTTCACATGTAACGCTATATTGAAAATTGGGGGGGGGGGGGGGGGGGGAGGACTGGAACTAGGAGGGGTTCCGAATCCATTTGCTTTGTACTCAGGTCACACATACATAGTCTGAAACATCAAGGCTCTAGCGTGCACATGACGAAAAAGCTATGGAAGTTTCCTTAAATGTGTCAAACATTATTTTAATATTAATTGTGCAGTGTCACTAAAGGAGGCTGTTGCTGTGGACACGCTACAGGAGGGACAGAATTCTGTGAAAGAGCACACCTGCAGTGCCGGCAGCAGGAGGTGAGTGACTTGCATTATACAGGCACACAGAGCTGCTCTCATCCTCCGAAATAGCCCGCCGTCGTCTGCTATAGCAGGCCACCGGGTATTCATGTCATAAGCTCGAGCTACATGTGTTCACATCACGAGGACAGGCACCATAATGCCACTTTCTGAACCTATACGAACAACTTAGGCACCACAAACGGGTTGTACCAAACCATGTCCTAGACAAAATAAAACTCTGTTTCATTCATTCACTATGAAAGAGATTATTCCACTAAAATCGCAAACTAGTCACACCTGCAAATACAGCAGTATTGTTCGTTGCTCATAGTTTTCACAACTACTTTTTCACCCCCTGATGTTGTAAGTTGATCCTAAATATTTTTCCTGCGGCTCTCAAGTTATATCTACAACGAAGGGAAGAAAATTACAATTAACATATTTGGCGACAAGCTAAAATTGACGCAAAAGAGTTAATCGTAGCGAAGACACCACATTGAACAAAATATATTATCTCAGAGGTACAATTTATTATCCTACAAATATCTTGATTATGAAAGCAAAGTATCGAATAACATGAAACAGAAGGACAAGGTAATGGGTAGAGACCTGGTAAAAAGATCTATTCCAGCTTTCTTCGGAAGCGATTTGGGGAAACTACTGAAAACGCCCTCCTCCCTAATCTCTGTCCACAAGACGCCACGCTCTGTTATAGTCATTATGTCACATTCCTGTGTGAATGTGTTCCCATTTACAGGCTCTAATCAGGTTGATTTAACTGCATGGGGATCAGCTTAGAATGATACATGATAATATTTCAAACACTATAAAACTGAGGTCTGCCTATTTGCAACGAACACCAATGCATTGAACGCTGAAATTACCGTGTTTCAGTGACACACTACATTCATTTTCATGCGTAAATTATAAAGTCGGCATCCAGTAACTGCCTACACTTTTATAGACATAGTACAGGCCATAAAAGGAATCTAAAATAGTGCGTTGATATCTACCCTTACTGAGAAAAAAATCTGCGTTTCTTTCTATAGTGCATGGCACATGTGATCGATAAGAAGTTGAAATTCTAGTCAGTATGTTATCTGGAAACAATATATCCTTGGACAAATCTTAAAGAACTTGATTTAAACTGGTATTAGCAGGAGACGTTCTAAATTAATTACCTACCCGGTTACATTTCTGGAATTAACGTTGGGCATGGTTATGAAGAAAATTATAAAAAATTATAAATTGGTAACAGTTTTGTAACTCTGAATCTTCCTATATTGCATTTAATTACTATTAAAACGATGCAATATCTTTACTTCATAGAGGGTGAAAACATATTCGCTGGTAACTGCTTCCAGCCACGTTGCCGCACATCTGGGCCCAGTGGAGAGCAGATGAACTCTCGATGTTGCCACACGTGACTAACGGCGACATAAACAACCATTAATGTTTCAGGCCTATGCGATGAACTCGTTGGCACGTAATCAATATCTTCTCAAACTACGATGAAATGAAATCAGAGCTTTTATAAATCACGTTTCAAAGTGACTTTTGATGTGTAACTGGAACACTGCCAGCCGGATAAAATAGATCGAAGTTCTTGCTCCTTGCTACCGGAGTGGGTTTGTTTACTGGTGTCTATAACTGACCACTCGCTCTACCGATTCGGCGAGAGAGCGAGAGAGAGAGAGAGAGAGAGAGAGAGAGAGAGAGAGAGAGAGAGACAGGAAAAGGGAGAGTGAGAGAGAGACAAAGTGAGCAAACATACAGTGTAGCAAGAGGGTCCAAACAAGAGATACGGTTCAGTCAGGTGATCTTTTGGAAGCTCTAAACAAAATTCAGTGCCCCACGCTAAAACAGAGACCTTGTCCACCACGGAGATATTATTTGTTAAAATTTCATGAGTGTAATTTTCGAGAGGGTACGTTCATTAAGCCCTGTTAATCCTATTCGATATGGGTCCCACACATCTGAGAAATAGTCTACGACGGGTCGCACGAGTGATTTGTAGACAAAGTCCATTATAAACGGAGTGCATTTCCCTAGTAATTTACTAATAAACCGAAGTCTGCCACCTGTTTTACCTAGGAATAATCTGATGTGATCGTTCCGTTTCATATCCCTATAAAGTGTTACACCCAGATATTTGCATGAGTTGACTGATTCCAGCTGTGACTCACTTATATTATTTTGATAGGATACTCCTTTTTTTCGTTTTGTCAAAGGCACAGTTTTACATTTCTGAACATTTAAAATAAGTTGGCAATTTTGGCTCCACTCTGAAATTGTAACAAGATCTGATTGAACGTTTATGCAGCTTCTTTCAGACAGTATCTCGTTATAGATAAGATAATCATCTGCGAAAAGTTTGAGATTACTTTTAATATTGTCCACAACGTGATAGATATACAACATGAACAGCAAGGGTCCCAACACACTTCCATGAGGCACACCCGAAGTTATTTCCACATCTTTCGATGACTTTCTATTCAAGATGACTCGCTGCTTCCTCTTTATTAAAAAATCCTCAATCCAGTCACAAACTTCGCGTGATATCGCATATGAGCTTGCTTTTGATAGTGTGCATAGATGTGGTAAAGAGTCAAATGCTTTTTGGAAATGCACAGATATTGCATCTAGTTGACTGCCTTGATCCGAATCTTTCAGTTCATCATGTATGGAAAGTGGGAGTTGGGTTAAACATGCGCGATGTTTTCAGAACCCATGCTCATTAACATGGAGGAGGCCGCTCCGCTCGAGATACCTCATTATGTTTGAGCTCAGAATATGTTCTAGAGTTCTACAACAACAGATGTCAAGGATACTGAACGATAGTTTCGAGGATAACTTCTACTACCCTTCTTGTAAAGGGGAGTGACCTGTATTTTCTTTCAACTATTAGGTACGGTTTTTTGTTCGAGAGTTCTGATTAAGTTAAGAAAGGGGCCAACTCAGCCACACATTCAGTGTAGAGTCTGATAGGTATTCTATCGGACCGTGAACCGAGCGAGGTGGCGCAGGGAGGACGACGGTTAAACTCGAGTCAGGCCATCTTGATCTGGGTTTTCCGAGATTTCCCTAAATAATTTCAGGCTAAGGCCGGAATGGTTCCTTTGAAAGGGCATGTCCTACTTCCTTCAACATCCTTCCCTAATCCAGTGGGGCCTATGACCACTCTGCACTCTGTTCGGTCCCTTCCCCCAAATCACCAACAAACCAACCATCGGGCCGTGGAACTTTGTTTAGTTTTAATGATTTCAGCTGTTTCTCAACACTACCGACGGTAAGACTTATTTCAGAGGAATTGGAGCTCACAAGGAGCAGGCCGACAGTCGTTATTTCCACGAACCATTCACGAATGGCGCGGGGAACGGGAGAAATGATGGTGTCACCAAAAGTATCCTCCAGCACCTATCGAAGTGTGGCTGACTGTATTGCAGGACTGAGGCCATAGCCGCATCCCTCCCTCACCCTTCTCTGTCCTTCCCCAATCCTTTCTTGACTGAACAGTCATTCACAATCATTGGATGAGATGGTTCAGCACTCAGGGCTCTGGACTACTGCTCAAGAGGATACTCAGACTTACATTTCTTGTGCTTTCCATAAATTAATTTAAGGGATAGACTGGACTGTTCCATAAAGCATAATACGGCCAATTTACTTCCCTTTGCATTGATGCTCTACGTCCACCTCTGTAGATGTAGTAGCAAATGTCTGGTATGCGGAGGAGGATTTCTCCTTGGTGGGAGGACTGGTACAGGGTGCACTCAACCTCATGATGCCAATTAAGGAGCTACTTCAGTGAGAACTAGAGACTCGAAAATCAAGAAAGTTGGCAAAACGGCCGAGCGAGTGGACATGCGCCTCCATACTGCATCCTCATGATGCCGAATGGCAGAGGATGCTGCAGTGGCCCATCGACATCACTTGGACGTTCAGGGCCTGAAGAATGAGAACGTTCCTGATCCAGGTTTATACTTTGAATCTAATGATATAAATTTTCAGCTTTAAAGTTTGTGTTTGTTAAGCTGGAGGACAGTGAGTTACTTACATATAAGTATGTAACGTGGGTAGCAGAGGGTACCTTCTATTGTACCAACTATACTCAAACAGATACAAAAAAGAAAGAAAAAGGAAAAATTGGCACAGGGCGAAGGCATTATCCGAATGGAACGGAAATAGGTAGATTTGATGTACTTGTACAGGAAAACAGATCTTTATAATTTAAAAAATGGATAATTATTGAACAGAACGAGCTTCAGAAATTGAGCAAATCAATGACGCATTGATCCATCACTGTACATTATCCAAGCAGTTATTCGGCTTGGCATTGATTGACAGAGTTGTTGGATGTCCTCCTGAAGGATATCACGAAAAATTATGCCCAACTGACACGTCAGATCGTCGACATCCCGAGCTGCTTGGAGGGCTCTGTCCACAATGCTCCAAACTTTCCCAATTGGGGAGAGATCTCGCGACCTTGCTGGTCAAGGTAGATATCGCCAAGCATGAATACAAGCAGTAGATCCTCTAGCCTTTGCGGGCGGGCATTTTCTTGCTGAAATGTAAGCACAGGATGGCTATCTATGAAGGGCAACAAAACGGGGCGTAGAATATTGTCGACGTACAGCTGTGATGTAAGGGTGCCACGAATGACAACCAGAGCGATCCTATTATAAAATTAAATGGCAGCTGAAGACCATCACTCCTGGTTGTCGAGCCACATGGCGGGTGACAATTACGTTGGTATCCAACCGCTGTCTGGTCCGTCTCCAGACACATCTTCGGGGTGGACTCTCATTCACTTGAGTAAGATTGTCTTCTGCGATGAATCCCGCTTCGAACGGAGCCCCGATGACCGGTGAAGACCTGGCTGTAGATGTCCTGGACAGTAGTGGGATAGCAACCTGACTGTCACCCTTCATATAGCCTGACAGTCACGAGTGGTGGTCCGGATTGTCATTTTATTTGACAGCAGAATTCCTTTGGTTGCCATCCGTGGCACCGATACAGTACAGAGGTAAGTCGGTGATACTCTACGCCCCATCTTGTTACTCTTCATGTCAAGACATCTTGGCCTTACATTTCAGCAAGTTAATGCCCGCCACTCACGGCTAGAGTTCCTACTGCTTGTCTTTGTGCGTGCCAAACCCTACTTGATCAGCGAGGTCGCCGAATCTCTCCCCAACTGAGAACGTTTGGAGTAATATGTGCAATGCCCTCCAACCAGCTCGGGATTTTGAAGGTCTGTTGTGCCAGTTGGACAGGATTTGGAGCGATATCCCCCAGGAGGACATAAAACAGCCCTGTAAGTCGACGCGAAGCCGAATAACTGCTTGCATAAGGGCCAGTGCTGGACCAGCTCGTTAGTGACTTCCTCAATTCGTGACGCTCTTTCTCCTGAATATATCATCAATTTTTCTGAAATTATAATCATTTGTTTGGCTGTACATATGCATCACATATGCATCACATTTCTTGTCTTGAAGTGTATTGAGGACTCTATCCGTTCCATTCCCTTATATAATGCCGAAAAATGACTGTGTAATCTTCTCTATGTGTGCAGTACTTTGGCTCAACTTGTATTCCCGATCCCTACTGGTGCAATACGTGAAACCTTTAGTATAATCGAAGCTTCCTGGAAGAGTACTGATTCTTGAAACTTCGTAAGAAAATTCTCACGGTATTGTTGCCGTCATTCTTTAAGGTTCTCCTCAACATTTTCGAGTCGTTTCCCAGCTCTTCTTATATACGTAAATATCCTTGCTAGTCGTATACTAGGATGAATCGCACGGGTGTTTTATAACAACCTTCTTTTCAAACTGACTGCATTTTCACAATATCCTACCAATGAATCGAAGTACACCACCTGCTTTACGTACGATCGAGCATATTAGATCACTCCATTTAATTTTCGCACAAATTGTTACATTCAGGTATTTGTATGGGTTGTTTGACAATCAGTTAAGAATCATTGATATCATAATCATAAGATACTAAGTTTTGTTTTTTGTGAAGTACTCATTTTTTTTTATTCAGAACATTTAAAGTAAGTTGCCGATTTTTTATTCACTTTTATATCTTATGAAGTTCTGACAGTATGTTTATGGATTTTTCAGATACTCCTTCATTGTGGATAACGGCATCGTTTACAGAAAGTCTTGAGGTTATTATTAATATTATCTGAAATAGACAAGTTACTGATATATACAGAAATGATACGCATACACATATAAATGACCTGGGTGACAATCTGAGCAGTTCTCTTAGGTTGTTCGCAGATGATGCTGTAATTTACCGTCTAGTAAGGTCTTCCGAAGACCAGTATCAGTTGCAAAGCGATTTAGAAAAGATTTCTGTATGGTGTGGCAGGTGGCAGTTGACGCTAAATAACGAAAATTGTGAGGTGATCCACATGAGTTCCAAAAGAAATCCGTTGGAATTTGATTACTCGATAAATAGTACAATTCTCAAGGCTGTCAATTCAACTAAGTACCTGGGTGTTGCCGGCCGCGGTGGTCTAGTGGTTCTAGGCGCTCAGTCCGGAACCACGCGACTGCTACGGTCGCAGGTTCGAATCCTGCCTCGGGCATGGATGTGTGTGATGTCCTTAGGTTAGTTAGGTTTAAGTAGTTCTATGTTCTAGGGCCTGATGACCACAGATGTTAAGTCCCATAGTGCTCAGAGCCATTTGAACCATTTGAACCTGGGTGTTGAAATTACGAACAACTTTAGTTGGTTAGACCACATAGATAATATTGTGGGGAAGGCGAGCCAAAGGTTGTGTTTCATTGGCAGGACACTTATAAGTTGCAACAAGTCCACTAAAGAGACAGCTTACACTACACTCGTTCGTCCTCTGTTAGAATATTGCTGCGCGGTGTGGGATCCTTACCAGGTAGGATTGACGGAGGACATCGAAAGGGTGCAAAAAAGGGCAGCTCGTTTTGTATTATCACGTAATAGGGGAGAGAGTGTGGCAGATATGATACGCGAGTTGGGATGGAAGTCATTAAAGCAAAGACGTTTTTTCTCGCGGCGAGATCTATTTACGAAATTTCAGTCACCAACTTTCTCTTCCGAATGCGAAAATATTTTGTTGAGCCCAACCTACATAGGTAGGAATGATCATCAAAATAAAATAAGAGAAATCAGAGCTCGAACAGAAAGGTTCGATGAACCCTCTGCCAAGCACTTAAATGTGAATTGCAGAGTAATCATGTAGATGTAGATGTACAGTCAACTACATGTTTGTCAACGCACAAGTTTTTCTCGCTGTGCTGTTAAGATATTTTGAGAATCGTGCGTTACATCGCACTTTGCTTGGAGTGCGCTGAACAAAGCTCTCCTGGAATTTTGAAGTCACCCCATTATCGACCAGTATCATGCTAAGTATTGTCATGCTACGGTCGATGAAAGGATTCAGTCGTTTGTACCTGAGTCAGTATAAGGTCATGTTGTCTGGAAAGTCTCGTTTCTCTTTGGTACTACGCTGTTCATATACACCATAAGCCCACTTTGTATCTGTGCACATTCTAGGGCATCGTCTACAACAGATGACAGGTGTGATGGAGCAGCGGGCTCAAATATTAATGCCAATATAAGTTACTATGAGTTCATCACTGTTTGCCACAGATGTTGACAATTCTAAGAATTAGCACAGAGTGTGACCTCATCGTTCGTCAGCAGATATCTGCGACTATTTTTCTACACATCAGTGGTCTATAACTGCACTCTGAACGTTTAGGCAAAACAGGAGAAGGTAAGGAAGTTTAGTAGCTACAATTTCTCACAGAAATAGTGCTCGTTAGTGCAGGAGACTAGTTTTGTTACAGGAGGAGGCAGAAGGCAATGACTGTATCTTTAATGTAGGAATCATCTCAGTTTTTGCTTGAACGGCGTCTGTCAACAATGAAGTCTTAAGGAACGGGCGCTAGCTTAGATTGGAAAATAATTGAGCAGGAAATTACCTAGGACCTTTTCAACTGAACTATCCCGACATGCACCTTATAATTTAAAGGCAGTCCACAAGAAAGGACAGATAAGGACACTTCCTCCGAATGCTGTTCCATTACAACGTCACCTCGCTCAAGGGAAAAGGTAGTGGTGGAGGCATCTGTGGACCTCGTTCTTGTTAAATATGAGTCCCATACGTCAGATTGCGTTCGGCGCCTGGGGCGGAGATTTCGAGTCACGGCATTGGATGAAAATTTCAAACCCATACTTCGCCATCAAAAGGAGAAGTGGTCGTGACGAAATGATCCAGATCACTTAAGTACATACAAATATCATGGGTTAAAATCTAAATATCTTAGTTCGTTGAGTGACAGAGAGCAGTACTGTAATGGTAGCCCTTTCCGGATAGCACATCAAGGTTAACGGCACTCTGATGTTAGTCGAGAGCTTTAGGCTGTGCGTTGACACTGTTCTATAGAATCACAAGCACAACGGTACTCTGGATGCACTAACCATAGACACTCACACGTAATGTTTTACTCTACACGATGGGAAAATTACGTTGCAGAACAAAGTTCCCCAATGAAAGCCAATGTAGGAAATCTTTCCGACCTATACTACTGAATTCTTAAGGGATATCCTCTACAAAAGTGTCATACGACACTGATAAATTTCCCATGGACACAGTGTCATCTCGCTACTCAGGTATTTCGTTGACTGTCGTATTGACATACGGACGCATGTTGTATAACGTCAAGTAGCAACTGAACTACGAATGTTATGCACAAGCTATAAATGAAAGAGCGTGAGTATAAGAGTATAACACCACAGATACATAGTTTCATAGATAGATATCTCTGGCGCAACATTAATATGTGGTTGCCAGAAGAAATAAGTAATGAGGAGCTCTTCAGGAAAAAAAAAAAAAAAAACATTTACATGCAGAAGACCAGATACGTGAAAGAAAGTGATATTTGAGGCTCACACTGAGAAAGCCAGATGGAGCAGTAGAGAAGGCACTGGAATGGAATCGCCAGGGAACAAGAGAGGCAAGGCCAGAGATACATGGAAGAAGACGGTGCTACGGAAAGCAAGGAAACATGGGCTGATTTCAGGGAAATTGCCGAAGGCACAAATGAATGACGTGTTCTCCTGGATGCCCTATGCCTTCATAGGGGCCAAAGAAATTAAGTCAAGGAAGTAAGTGAAGAAGTTAGAAGTGAAAATCCCACCCTGAGGCGAAAACAAACTGTCAAACAATACTACAAAATGCATGAAATATCTCTGTGACATGATTTCATGGAAGTAATAAGACCATACTACAGGTTGGAGTGCCTTCACAAAACTGCAGTTTGTCTTTATTAATTTAATTTATCAGAGGTGACACAGTCATAGTGAAATGACCTTCCAATGTCAACATGCGTAAGACAAAGACTCGCTGTAGTGTCTAAGTTGTGAATAAATTACAGCCGAGGTACTGTGAAGTAAACGACTCCCATCAAGAAATCGATGCTCAAAGGTAAAACAGTAGTCTGTTTCCCGTACCTCATCGCAACGCACAATCATATTAGCGAGAACAGTAGTCGATACTGAATCTAGAAAATCAAATGTAAACAACAAGAGGACTTGGTAAAGCACAATGAAGATTTCCCATTGATGTAAAAGCCATTCGTCATCCTAGAAAACTCCTGCTGCTACCAAGAACAAAGACTACTATCTAATTGTGTGGAACAATTGCAGCTCTTAAATTAGTTAGTTAGTTGCGTCTTTCATGGATCAATCGCACGGTACGCTAGCCGTTATGATGTGGAACATGTCAAGTGCTCAAGAAATGCACGTATGAAACAAGATTTTTTAATATATATATTCTGCATTTAATATATATATATATTAAATGCAGAATTTATATTTCTATCATTTACCCCATTCCCTTAAATGGCACAAAATGCATATACTGTATTTATAGAATTATTTATTCTTATACAAGAATTCATCTATGGTATAGAAGGAGTTGTCAAGTAGATATGATTTCAATTTATTTTTGAAGCTATTACTGCTGTCTGTCAGACATTTTAGTTCATCTGGCAATTTGTTGAAAATTTTTAAAGCACCATATTTTACCCCTTTCTGCGCCAAAGACAGGTTGAGTAGAGGGAAGTGTAAGTCTTTCTTTTTTCTGGTATTATAATCATGAATGTCACTGTTGTTTTTAAATTGGTCCATGTTGTTGAAAACAAATTTCATTAGTGAGTAAATGTACTGTGAGGCTGTTGTAAGAATTCCCAATCTTTTAAAAAGATGCCTACAAGATGTGCGACTATCAACCCCATACATTGTTCTAATCACTTCCTTTTGAGCAATGAATACTTTTTGTCTAAATGTTGAGTTACGCCAATATATTATTCCGTATGACATCAGAGAGTGAATGTATGCAAAGTATTTTAGCTTACTAATTTCTATATCCTCAAAATTGGCAACTATTCTGATTACAAAAGTTGCTGAACCTAGTCGCTTTAGAAGATCCAATATATGAATTTTCCAATTAAGATTCTCATCTATGTGTACACCCAAAAACTTAGTATGCTCTTTCCTGTCTACTGACTTCTGTTGGTGTGTTACATTTATTGAAGGAACTGTACTTTTTGCAGCAGAAAATTGGATGTACTGTACTTTTTTTTCAAAGTTTAGAGCAAACCCTTTTGCAGTAAACCAATTAATGACTTTTCGAAAGACCTTATTTGTATGATTTTCAATTGGAGTTTCTTTTACTGGATTCATAATGATGCTTGTATCATCAGTAAATAGTGTCAGTTCAGCTTCCTGTTTCAGATAGGAAGGGAGGTCGTTCACACATATAAAGAACAGAAGAGGACCCATGAATGAACACTCTGGAACACCTAATGTAATTTCACCCCAGTTAGATGAAGTGGCAAACTTTTTTAAATCACTTGACCCATATAAGGAAACGTTTTGCTTCCTATCCTGTAGGTACGACTTAAACTACTCATATCCTACGCCATTTATACCATAGAATTGTAATTTCTGTAACATAGTGTCATGGTTCACACATCAAATGCTTTGGACAAGTCTCAGAAAATTCCTATTGGTGACGTTTACTATTTTAAGACTCTACTACGTGGACAGTGAAATTGTATATTGTTGTTTCAGTGGAACAGTATTTCTGAAATCCAAGCTGTGATTTACTAAGTATCCCATTACTGTTGAGATGGCTAACCACTCTCGAATACATTACTTTCTCGAAGATTGTTGAGAATGCTGTAAGCAAGGACACTGGCCGATAACTATTGACATCTGTGGTGTCCCCTTTCTGTAGAACGGCCTAACAATTGCATATTTTAACCTGTCTGGGAAAATACCTTGAGTTAATGATGCATTACATATGTGACTCAGAACATCAGCTGTAATATCTCCACATTGTTTTAATATCTTATTAGAGATGTCATCTACTCCCAAAGAAAATTTATTTTTCAAAGATTTAATAATTTTACTTATTTCACAAGAGGTTGTTAGGTGAAACTTTGTCTGGCTAAATTTTATCAGAACAGACTCTTCCATGTACTGCTGGCTTTTACTTTTGAACTGTTCTCACCAATTTTTTCTCCTACACTTAAGAAATGGTTGTTAAATACATTAACTACTTGTGTAATGTTGGTTAGGGTGGTCTCGTTCTCCTTAATAGTAATACTACCTAGCACAGTGGCTACTTTTCGTGTCTCCCTTCTAACAACATTCCATATTGATTTTGTTTTACTGGCGGAGTTGTTAATTTCTTCTGTAACATAAATATTTCTTGATTTCCTTACAACTTTTCTCAGTATGTTACAATAATTTTTATAGTGTAAAATTACTTCTGGATTTTAACTAGTTCTTGCTGTCTCATAAAGTTTTACTTTTATTTCTGAAGACACTTTAATACGTGTAGTAATCCAAGGTTTCTTTGAAAAGTATGTGGTGTTACATTTAGTAATTTTCTTTGGGAAACAATGTTCGATAAGGGATATAAATTTATCAAGAAATGTGCTGCATTTATCATTAGCATTTGGCTCGTTATATACATCTCCCCACTTAACATTTCTTAAGCTTTCTTTGAAATGCTCTATAGATACCGGGTTGAGCGACCTTACACTTTTACTTAATGATTTCCGAACTGTACACCCTATTAGGTTTTGTAAGTTAATCAGTCGCGCATCATGGTCTGACAATCCATTTACCACAGGGAAAGCGTGTCTTTGTGTTACATCCTCTTTCTGTACAAATACGTTATCTATTAGCGTGCTACTGTCTTGAGCTATACGTGTAGGGAAACTGATCACTGATTCTAAGTTATATGTTGTTAATAACACTTCTAGTTCACTTTTCCTCTCAGAATTATTTACAAAGTTTACATTGAAATCACCACAGATTAATAACTTCTTCTTTTTGTCTGACAGGCAGCATCATAAGCAGTCAAACTTTTTTATGAATAGCTCACAGTCTCCTTATGGGGACCTGTACATTGCTGCCATTATCAATACTACATTATCTATCTGAAGTTCACATGCACAAACCTCAAAATGCTGATCAACACAAAATTTGTATTACTTCAGGTGACCAAATCTGCAGAAACCTTAGTGATTTTTATGTGGGTCTGTGTTTTAAACTATGGTTATTAATCACTATTTGAAAACTCCTATGCCACTGCGACCTATGACATATCAAATGACCGATCATCTAAAGCACTACAACATGTCTATGTGTTACTCAAGATGGCAAAGCGGTTTAGCAGTAACACAGTTAATTAATATCGCACGAAACAGTAACTAAACTATGGCCTAATGAGAAAAAATTCCACACGTAGCTGCTAATCAGCAGGTGTTATCCTAACTCTCCCTCACTATCCTGCTTTTAACAGTAGGAATCATCTTTCGTGGTTTACAAGCACATTACATTTCAAATACGGTGTACGCGACAATAAATAACAAAGTGCCGCTGAAATTGCTGTGTCAAAGCTGAGCTAATGCCTGCATTACTTTTGTAAATATAATGATGTTCTACCATCGTTTTAGAATAACAGCTGGTAAATATTTTCACACTGTTCCGTAATTGCTGTGAGTATTCAAATAAACTCTCATTAACACCGTACTCTTTTATTAAATAAAACATGCTCCTCAAGTACAAAAAATGTCGCTTAAACAGAGCAGAGATGCCACTAGCTCTGCTGAGCGCTACCTACACCTACTGTGAGCCGTGACATCGCCCTATCACTAACCTACTGCTAAAGTATCTTTACCACCAGGTTCTTGCGTATTAACTATTGGGTATATTTATAAGAAGGCCGTGCCTTGTACTGTCGCATTATATTAATTTGCACTCATACTTTTATTGTTTGAATGATTTGTCGATGGACAGTAATATATTTTCTCCTTACCCAAATACAGGGTGTTTCAAAAATGACCGGTATATTTGAAACGGCAATAAAAACTAAACGAGCAGCGATAGAAATACACCGTTTGTTGCAATATGCTTGGGACAACAGTATATTTTCAGGCGGACAAACTTTCGAAATTACAGTAGTTACAATTTTCAACAACAGATGGCGCTGCAAGTGATGTGAAAGATATAGAAGACAACGCAGTCTGTGGGTGCGCCATTCTGTACGTCGTCTTTCTGCTGTAAGCGTGTGTTGTTCACAATGTGCTGTTGCAACAAGACGAAGTTTTCAACGGAGGTTTAATGTAACCAAAGGACCGAAAGGCGATACAATAAAGGATCTGTTTGAAAAATTTCAATGGACTGGGAACGTGACGGATAAACGTGCTGGAAAGGTAGAGCGACCACGTACGGCAACCACAGAGGGCAACGCGCAGCTAGTGCAGCAGGTGATCCAACAGCGGCCTCGGGTTTCCGTTCGCCGTGTTGCAGGTGCGGTCCAAATGTCGACAACGTCCACGTATCGTCTCATGCGCCAGAGTTTACACCTCTATCCATACAAAACTCAAACGCGGCAACCCCTCAGCGCCACTACCATTTCTGCACGAGACACATTCGCTAACGATATAGTGCACAGGATTGATGCCGGCGATATGCATGTGGGCAGCATTTGGTTTACTGACGAAGCTTATTTTTACCTGGACGGCTTCGTCAATAAACAGAACTGGCGCAAATGGTGAACTGAAAAGCCCCATGTTGCAGTCCCATCGTCCCTGCATCCTCAAAAAGTACTGGTCTGGGCCGCCATTTCTTCCAAAGGAATCATTGGCCCATTTTTCAGATCCGAAACGATTACTGCATCACGCTATCTGGACATTCTTCGTGAATTTGTGGTGGTACAAACTGCCTTAGACGACATTGCGAACACCTCGTGGTTTATGCAAGATGGTGCCCGGCCACATCGCACGGCCGACGTCTTTAATTTCCTGAATGAATATTTCGATGATCGTGTGATTGCTTTGGGCTATCCGAAACATACAGGAGGCGGCGTGGATTGGCCTCCCTATTCGCCAGACATGAACCCCTGTGACTTCTTTCTGTGGGGACACGTGAAAGACCAGATGTACCGCCAGAATCCAGAAACAATTGAACAGCTGAAGCAGTACATCTCATCTGCATGTGAAGCCATTCCGCCAGACACGTTGTCAAAGGTTTCGGATAATTTCATTCAGAGACTACGCCATATTATTGCTACGCATGGTGGATATGTGGAAAATATCGTACTATAGAGTTTCCCAGACCGCAGCGCCATCTGTTGTTGACAATTGTAACTACTGTAATTTCGAAAGTTCGTCTGCCTGAAAATGTACTGTTGTCCCAAGCATATTGCAACAAACGGTGTATTTCTATCGCTGCTCGTTTAGTTTGTATTGCCGTTTCAAATATACCGGTCATTTTTGAAACACCCTGTATGTTTAAGATGTTTATCATTCCGTAAGTAATATCAAGAACAACAACGCAGTAATAAGCATCGTTTGACATACAGATTTCATACCTAGTGTTGTCGACTTAAGTAATAGGTCAAGTTCTAAATTAAACTGAGCTCAACCATCGAGGTCACGAGCTGGGTCAGGCTGTAACTATTTAAGCGCTGCACTTTGGCGCAGGGGCAGTGAGGCGTGTTCAGTCGGATGCTGCATCTGTCCCGATCGGTACGTTGTGTGCTGTTTGGGCGGCGGGACTGAACAATAATTTAGTGGCTTTTCTTCCACTTGTAAATAAAGTGACGGGCGTTTGCTTTCAGTAACATTCGGCAAGCAAGCTTGTCGTGATACTCGCGTTTGTTCCCAATTTTTAGATTGGCCGCGCGATGAAGGAAAATTGCAAAATAAAAGACACTGATTTTGAATTTGATTTACTTTAGGTTCCAATATTCGGTGACAGATTATTATAAAATCGTGATGGGTTGAACTCTGGACTGTTCCACCTAAGATGAGCCTGACAACACTAAAACCGTCTTTTACGGATGTAACTGTGAAGTAGTTGAAGAATAAATAATCTTTCATTCACGATTTAATCCTCCTATGTAGGGTAGAGTTACACTACCGGCCATTAAAATTGCTAGACCACGAAGATGACGTGCTACAGACGCGAAATTTAACCGACAGGAAGAAGATGCTGTCATATGCAAATGATTAGCTTTTTCAGAGCATTCATACAAGGTTGGAGCCGGTGGCGACACCTAAAACGTGCTGACATGAGGTAAGTTTCCAACCGATTTCTCATACACAAACAGCAGTTAACCGGCGTTGCCTGATGAAACGTTGTTGTGATGCCTCGTGTAAAGAGGGAGAAATGCGTCCTATCACGTTTCCGACTTTGATAAAGGTCGGATTGTAGCCTATCGCGATTGCGGTTTATCGTATCGCGACGTTGCTGCTCGCGTTGGTCGAGATCCAATGACTGTTAGCAGAATATGGAATCGGTGGGTTCAGGAGGGTAATACAGAACGCCGTGCTGGATCCCAACGGCCTCGTATCACTAGCAGTCGAGATGACAGGCATCTTATCCGCATGGCTGTAATGAATCGTGCAGCCACGTCTTGATCCCTGAGTCAAGAGATGGGGACGTTTGCAAGACAACAATCATCTGCACGAACAGTTCGACGACGTTTGCAGCAGCATGGACTATCAGCTCGGAGACCATGGCTGCGGTTACCCTTGACGCTGCATCACAAACAGGAGCGCCGGTATGGGGTGCCATTGGTTACACGTTTCGGTCACCTATTGTTCGCACTGACAGCATTTTTCAAGCAGATCCTTTATTGTATCGCCTTTCGGTCCTTTGGTTACATTAAACCTCCGTTGAAAACTTCGTCTTGTTGCAACAGCACATTGTGAACAGCACACGCTTACAGCAGAAAGACGACGTACAGAATGGCGCACCCACAGACTGCATTGTCTTCTATATCTTTCACATCACTTGCAGCGCCATCTGTTGTTGAAAATTGTAACTACTGTAATTTCGAAAGTTTGTCCGCCTGAAAATATACTGTTGTCCCAAGCATATTGCAACAAACGGTGTATTTCTATCGCTGCTCGTTTAGTTTTTATTGCCGTTTCAAATATACCGGTCATTTTTGAAACACCCTGTATTTGAGTAAGGAGAAAATATATCACAGACACGAGCGCCTGCGATGGTGTACTCAACGGCGAACCTGGGTGCACGAATGGCAAAACGTCATTTTTTCTGATGAATCCAGGTTCTGTTCACAGCATCCTGAAGGTCGCATCCGTGTTTGGCGACATCGCGGTGAACGCACATTGGAAGCGTGTAATCGCCATCGCCATACTGGCGTATCACCCGGCGTGATGGTATGGGTTGCCATTGGCTACACGTCTCGGTCATCTCTTGTTGCTATTGACGGCACTTTGAACAGTGGACGTTACATTTCAGGTGTGTTACGACCCGTGGCTCTACCATTCATTCAGTCCCTGTGTAACCCTATATTTCAGCAGGATAATGCACAACCGCATTTTGCAGGTCCTGTACGGGCCTTACTGGGTACAGAAAATGTTCGACTGCTGCCCTGGCCGCCACATTCTCCAGATCTCTCACCAACTGAAAACGTCTACTCAATGGTGGCCGAGCAACTAGCTCGTCACAATTCCCCAGTCACTAACTACTCTTGATGAACTGTGGTATCGTGTTGAAGCTGCATGGGCAGCTGTACCTGTACACGCCATCCATGCGCTGTTTGACTCAATGCCCGGGCGTATCAAGGCCGTTATTACGGCCAGAGGTGGTTGTTCTGGGTACTGATTTCTCAGGATCTACGCACCCAAATTGCGTGAAAATGTAATCACATGTCAGTTCTAGTATAATATATTTGTCCAATGAATACTCGTTTATCATCTGCATTTTTGCTTGGTGTAGCAATTTTAATGGCCAGTAGTGTATATACTTGCTCCTTAGAGTCTTTATTAATTTATTTGGTAAAATCTGAACTGATGATATTTATTGCGTATTTGTGCTATCCTATACGTAGTAGTTGTAATACTCACAAGGAAACTCCCCATTGCACTCCAC
Source organism: Schistocerca gregaria (assembly GCF_023897955.1). Lineage (NCBI taxonomy): Eukaryota > Metazoa > Arthropoda > Insecta > Orthoptera > Acrididae > Schistocerca > Schistocerca gregaria. Next base: position 729,655,364 of record NC_064931.1, read on the forward strand.
ACAGATTTCGGGGTAAGATGGTCCAGTGGATAGCCCGTCAAAAATTGAACACAGATAAAGCATGATAACAGGAAGATAGTGTACTAAACTGTAAAAAAAAAGCAAAACAGAAACAGTGAACGATGTAAGAATAAGACGAGCAATAACGAGCAGCGTCTAACATGAACGAAATTCCCTCGTCTCTTATACATATTTTTCTCTCTCAACATTATGAAGTGTCCGTCAGGTCTTTCCGTACTCTTGACAGCTGACATACTATGCACTGATTATACAATAGAGCATGAGTCATATGGCAAGAACACGTTACCGTCGCAATTAAATGTGATGAATAGCGAGAGCAGGCGAGATACCGTTATAGACGTCCCACAGAAATCAAACAACAAATGAATGGGTGTGAACTATATTACAACAAAGGAATTAAAGAGTCAAGACTTTCAAAACGGAATGCAACTTCAAAAACGTTAAGAATATATAAATAAATTATGAATAATCCGCCTCGATTGCGAAAATTCCCGGTGTTTACCCAGGTTTCAATGTGGATAACAACGCCTTCTTCAGAACAAAATAAAAAACAGCTTGCCTAAATGGGCATAGTCAATTTCTAAAATGAACACCCACAACGGCAGGTCCCCATAAAATTTATTAACATTACACGGTACATCCGTACCAAGTCAATAACATTACTTAACTGTGTGTGCTGCCTCGCCCCAGCCAACGTGCGATGGGTCACAGGCTCTCCACTGCAGTGGACCTGCCGTTGTGGGTGTTCATTTTAGAAATTGACTATGCCCATTTAGGCAAGCTGTTTTTTATTTTGTTCTGAGGAAGGCGTGGTTATCCACGTTGAAACCTGGGTAAACACCGGGAATTTTCGCAATCGAGGCGGATTATTCATAATTTATTTAGATAATTATGATTGCTGACGCGCTGCAATGCTGAAAATTCTTAAGAATATATGTTTTGAAACTTCCTGGCAGATTAAAACTATGTGCCCGACCGAGACTCGAACTCGGGACCTTTGCCTTTCGCGGGCAAGTGCTCTACCAACTTTTTTTTTTTAGTTTATTGTATTGCATTTTTGTTTTCTTTATTTTTCTTTGTTTTTTTTTTTGTATGTATGTTTTTATTTATTCATTTTTTTGTATTATGGCAGTCGTTGCACCAGAATTCTAGGAGTCGCTTGCGCCGTCTGATTGGCGGAACATCCAAACGTGTCTTCTCGAAATTTTAGTGGGGATTCCGTGTGTAGTACGTTCAGAACATCATATCGGCAAAAAAAAGCATCAGCATCTCATGGCTTGGACGTTCCAGCTGGAAGGCGGGTCATGAAAGGCGCTCCGTAGAAAATTGGAAAAGAACTGCTTGTATCTGGGGTTGCGAACAAGTGCACAATGTCGATCGTTAAGGTACGTCCAATAACCTAGTTCTGATTTCTCATCGGGCCCAAAAAGGTAGCGGACTGTATGACCGCGTATCCAATTCACGGCATTAGTTTTTGTTGTGGGGTAATGAATCACATCCGGGAATAGAAGCGTCCGGAAAATAATCTGAGCAGGCGGCTGTCGGGTGAGGAAAGCCAGGATACGCTGCGCGAGCCTCCAGACGTCAGCAGACGGACCACATGAGAACCGATGAGCGTCCGTGTCCTCTACACCACAGTGAACACAGAGTGGTGTGTCAGCAAGGCGGATGCGGTGCAAACGAGACTGGTTGACCTGTTTGCCATTGACGGTGATATACCAGGTGGACTGAACGCTGGTGTCGAGGTAACCAGCATGCACTGCTTTCCACACACGGCGCCATATGATCTGGGGAAACTTGTGTTCAATGGGGTTGGGGGTTTGACACATTTGTAAGGTGTCGTATACAGTCTTTGTCTGGAGTATACGGAGAAGGGGTAAGGAGTGCAGAATGTAACTGATTTCAAAGAAGAAGTACCGAAAGTGATAAAAGGGGGGTGGAATGTCGGATAACATGACCGGGGCTGACATGGAGACTGGTGCGTATTCACGCAAAAGCAGTCCGGTCAGGCTCGTCGGGCAGCGACGCCAGACTTTCAGTTGGGAGCTAACAAAAAGTGCGGTAACTCTGTCTGCACATGGAATAAGCCCACTCCACCACGCTCCCGCGGGAGGGCAAGGGAGGAATATTGAACTTTAAATAACATCCCGGCACAGACAAAGGATCCCATCGCCATCAACATACGACGTGCGAGGGTAATCGGAACCGGGAACACTTGTGCCACATGGGGGATGCGTGAGGCGTGATAAACATTCACGTATTGCGCGCGCTGTATAATGTCGAGGGATCGAAGCCGGTGGTCCACAAGGCCAGCCCTGATCGTTTGTAGGAGACGTCGACCGTTGGTTGCCGCTGAGCGACGGAGGTCATTCATAAAATCAATGCCCAAACAGCGGACGCTGGTGGCCACACTTAGAGGAGCGACAGATCTTTCTGGTAGACCCTCACCAATGAGCAGAACCTTCGATTTGGAAATGTTAAGAGAACTGCCCGATGCCTCCCCATAAGTCGTCACCCAAGTCAGAGCAGCGCGAACATCGTCTTCATTGCGGAGGTAGAGGACTAGATCGTCAGCATAGGCTGTACAACAGAAGCGGTGCCCATGCAATGTCAGGCCCACCAGGCGTTGGCGAAGCCCCTGTAGGAGGGGCTCTAATGCCAAAGCATACAGTATCGTGGAAAGTGGGCATCCCTGTCGGACAGAGCGCTCGATCGCTAGAGGCGCGGTGAGGCGACCATTACAGAGTATTCTTGAAGTTGCGCCGCTCAAGAGCCGCATTACCACGGTGATTGTACGAACCGGAAAACCCATGTGTTGGAGGACCGATTTCAGAAAAGTATGGTCGACACGGTCGAAAGCTTGACGGAAGTCAAGCGATGCCAATGCGCCAGGTAAATGTTGCGAGCGCGCGAGCGCAATCATGTCCCTATAACGGCAAAGGGCCGTATGGATGTTGTTGTCACCGCCCAACGAAGTCTGATCAAGGGAGGTGACGGATCTTGCTGCCTTCCTGAGGCGTGAGGCCAACAAACGGGTGAAAATTTTCATGTCACTGTTGAGTAGAGTGATGGGCCGGTAATCACAGATCCGTGATCGCCCATGTGGCTTAGGAACCAGGATGATGACCCCATCAAGGAAGGTGGCTGGGATCATCGTTGTGGGTGACATGAATTCACGACAGATGGACGTCCAAGCAGGTAACAAAAGGTAGCTAAAATACTTGTAAAAGTCGAGGGGGAGGCCGTCAGGTCCAGGGGACTTGTTGGCAGCCCCCACCTTGATAGCATCTAGGACTTCATCAGAGGTCACTTGTTCCTGAAGTTCTTGAGCCACATCCTCTGGCATGGTGTTGACAGTCATTGCTGCCACCTCCTCAATTAAGGTCGGGGGATGAGGGACGGCAGCGAACAGTTGACGGAAATGAGAATAGAAAGCGTGACCAATGTCGCATTGCGTAGTGTGTCGTCGTCCTTCCGCATCTGTGAGATCGTGGATGAGGGTTCGACGACGACGTCGGCGTTCCCTGAGAAGGTGGTACATCGATGGCGTTTCATGAGGCATATGGTCACGGGTGCAGGATCTGACAAGAGTCCCTTCTAAGCGCCGTCGCGTGAGGGAAGTGATCTGCGCTTTAGCACGATGCACCATCATCTGACGATCAGGAGAGAAGGCCATCGAAGTGCAGTCACGAAGGACTGCATAATAAAAGTCCATGGTGCTCGCTTGCCAGGCTTTGAAGTCTTTGCCATATCCTATCAGCGCCCTGCGCAGAGCTGGTTTCGCGCATGATACCCACCACGATAAGGTGGATGCGTAGGCGGGGCGACGACGATGACAGAGGGCCCACGCATCCTCAACGATTCGTCGGCAGTCAGGGACAGTCAGGTGGGAAACGTTGAATTTCCACAAGCCGCGGCTGTGCCACACTTGTTGGCGGGCGAGGACGACATCGCAGATGTAGGCTTCATGGTCAGAGAAAGCCAGAGGCCATACTTCGGCATGTCGAGTGTCGGCAGCAAGGGAACGTGTGAGGTATATACGATCGAGACGACTAGATGAATGCGCCGTATAATATGTGAAACCTGCACGGGTGCCATGCACCTTTGTCCATGTGTCAACAAGCTGGAGTCTGTCGATGATGACGGAGAGGGCCGCACAAGGGGAATGATGCGGTAATTGATCTTCAGGCCTTTGCGTGGAGTTGAAATCGCCACCGAGGACCATATCATCTAGGGGACCCTCAAACAGCGGCGTTACCTCGTCAGCAAAGAAAGTGTGTCGATCACGACGTCGACTGGAGCCGGACGGCGCATATACATTGAGGATACGGACGCCGAACAGCGTGAGAGCCATACCCCTAGCATTAGCAAGGTACACTACATCTTCAGCAGGGAGTCCAGAAAGGAGGAGGATGGCAACTCCACTACCGTTGTCAGAAGCATGGGAGATGTGTGCCACGTAGCCAGTGGGGGCATGGAAATCGGCGACAAACACTTCTTGGAGGAGGGCAATGTCGACATCAGCAGCATAAATGGTCTCACGGAACATTGCCAGTTTATGGGGGGCCCGAATGGTGGCCAGATTCATCGTCGCTATGCGGTAATGTTGGGGGCGTGCTCCCACCATTGGCACAGATGTTCCGGCAGAGATGTCTGGCTGGCGTGTAACATCTGACGTAGTCACCGTTGTCGTAATCACTGGCTGGAAGGTGGGTCAGGCACCTCCATGGGGCACTGCCTGATGGGAGGACCACCATCTCGAACTGCTCCTTCGTCGATATCATCAGCCCAGGAGACTGGAACAGACGGTGAGCGACTGTCACACTCCTCGAGGGCGAGTTGTAGCGACGCTGCTGTAGTGGGGTCCAGGGAGGCACCCTCCTTGGAATCCGTCATATTCGTGTGAGATCGTTCTTCAGATGGGACATCAGGAGCAGCCTCTCCTGTCGTCAGAACGCTCGAAGGGAAATCACTGTCGTGTATCAGCTCCACTGCCTGTGATGCCACATGAAGAAGTGTGTCGTCAGATGGCGTTTGACTCCTCTTCTTCCGTTTTCTGGGCGACCGTTGCTTTCGGAGGTGCTGTTCTGAATCAGAATGTGGATGTTCGATGTCCGAGGTCGCGCCAGTCTGAAGAAAGGCAGAGGTAGGCACCGCATTCGCGTCGATGTCCATCGAGCTCTGGAGAGTTGGTGGTGTCGTAGCCGTCAGAGGAGATGGTGCCGGTGAGGCCATGGCAGCACCGTCATTTCCAGTGGGGAGTGCCGGGTGGAGAAGAGGTGCTTCCTGAAGTGACGCATCGGGGCTGCGTACGGCTGTGGCGTAGCTATCTGGTAAAGAAGCGGCCGTCACTTTGGGAGCTGAGTCACTGGTCGGGACCTGGAGCAAACGTCGGCGGAGACATTCTGACCGAACATGGCCCTCCTGTCCGCAACCGGCACACGTCCGCGGCTGGCCATCATACATAACGATGGCTCGCACGCCACCTATCAGCAGATAGGATGGTACATGTTTGGAGAGTTCGATTTTGATTTGGCGGACACCATTCAACACGTTGTATGTCGTGAATGTCTGCCATTTCTCCGCGATGTGCCCCACAACATTGCCATAGGGTCGGAAAGCTTCGACGACCACATCTTGCGGCACTTCGAAAGGGAGCTCAAAAACCCGGATTGTTCGAAGTCCGAAACCAGCGTGATCGACCGTCACCTCTCCAATATGCCCGTCAGAATGTTTGAACTTGAGGCCGCGTGCGTGTTGTCGAACTACGTTAGCACACGCTTCCTCCGTCGTCATCTTAATATAGACGATGCTGCTAGTGATAGAGAAATGAATACCTATCACTTCCTGAGGGTCCAGACGTAGTTCTTCACGAATGAATTGCTCAATTTCAAAAGCGCGTGGTCTAGCATGTTCGGCTTGGAATGTTACTTTAACTGTCGCTCGGCGGTAACAGTGCGCCATGAGGTGCAATAGAAATGGACGCTACACAACACGAAATACCGCGACGCGGAAGTAAACAAACTACGGTGCGCTGTCCGGCGCGCGGAGCCGGTCCGCACGCGACCACGGCCGAAAGGCGACTACCCAACTGAGCTACCGAAGCACGACTCAGGCCCGGTACTCACAGCTTTACTTCTGCCAGTACCTCGTCTCCTACCTTCCAAACTGGAATATATGTTTTGACAGAGCACGCAGAAAGTGTTGCGTTCACTTCTTGCGGCCTATGTGACAAACTATTATGTCTTCATCATTTCCTTGGGACTGACGATATTCACATGAACACCTATATCGGACAGTGAGGCATATCTCCCCCACTTTAGGTGCGAAGATAAGAGATTACGATCATATGACGGACGCACTGTAGCTTATGCTGTGTGCGACATACTAGACGCGTTTTTCCAGCGGAGAATTCGGTTGCCTTGTCGCCTTGTCATCACACGTTTGCGGTTATCATTCGAAGGTCACTTCCTTTCGGCTGCTAATTGAGCAGCTGTGCAAAATCAACTGTCATTATAGATCCCTACCTTACATTTCATTGTATCAAACGGGAATTATTCCACGACACGGAGACAAATTTGACAAAAGCGAACAGCGATAAAAGCTAATTGACACGAGAGAGATTTTAACACGGCTCGCCCGCTTGACGATTCCACACCGTAACCACGACGCCATTTCTCAGCCCAAATTATGTGTATTGCACTTCTTGTTCTTGAAGCCTCAAACGCTATGCGATTCATTCACAGGGATTGCAAAAATATGAAAACAACGAGATACTACGTGCTAGCACATAAAGTCTGATGCAAGTTAAGCCTGCAGGTCGCATTGATGTATTTGACCATGAACGGCATTTGTGCATTGTCCTCAATGCACATATTGTTGTAATAGTCAGTCGTGATATGTGCAGCATTCATTATGTCGGAGCTCTGTGCACTCGAACGGGCACTAAATTGTTGGTATTCATGTGGCGGGTGCTTCTGTAACCTAGGCAGCTGGAGTGATTGATGTTTTAAAAGGTGCCCGTAACGAAGATTTATACCGCATACAGTCACATACAGTCACAAAGCATACGAAAGTGTGTGTTCAGTGATCTTGACAGACGGTCATTGAAAGGGGATTGCTAGGAAAAATAGCACAACAGATGCAAAAGTCACTGTAAAACTGAATGCTGCAGTCGAACCCTGTCAGAACCAAAACAGAACGAAGGGAAAGTCATAAGCAGCGAATTGCAAGGCGAGCAGGAATTCCAAAACCAGTCATCGGTGATGCTGTGGTATCGCGCGCTATCGATACGACGCCGCGCCAGTTCACTCTAGAAATTGGCAGTAAGCCATGTCACTGCACCGCCAATGTGCGGCTGGCTCCAAGGCGCATCTACCCCAGCACACGCGGTCGCAGCCGCCGCCGTGGAGTCGACTTCAAAGGACGCCGCACCGATCTTCAGTCTAGTCTGTTATGAAGATAGTATCTGTTCTTTCGGACATATGACCATTGGTGACCACGCACCACTCTAGAATGAAATGATAATTAAATTGAAACCCTACGCTGCCGACAGGCGTTGATATACATCAACGGGGACAGTTGAAAATGTGTGCCCCGTCCGAGACTCCTGCTGATATGGCAGACGATCTATCCATATGAGCCACCGAGGGCACAGAGGATAGTGTGACTGCAGGACGTATCCCTTGCACGCTCCCCGTGAGAACTACATTCAAAACTTAACGTCCATACATTACATTCGTAGTGCCCCTGCCCATGTCCGAAAGAACAGATAACATCTTCGTATAGTTAAGGCTAACTGGCCATTGACCTCCTTCTTCTTGCGGTTGCACACGTATTGCCCGAACTCTTACGGGGCTCGATAAGATTGTCTGCTGCGTGTAATAAGTGTAATGGGCAGGGGCACTACGAATGTAGTGTGTGGACGTTAAGTTTTGAATGTGGGTTTCACGGGGAGCGTGCAAGGGATAAATCCCTGCAGTCGCACTGTCGTCTGTGCCCTCGGTGGCTCAGATGGATAGAGCGTCTGCCATGTTAGCAGGAGATCCCGGGCTCGTGTCCTGGTCGGGGCACACATTTTCAACTCTCCCCGTTGATGTATATCAACGCCTGTCGGCAGTATTGAGTCTAGATTTAATTATCATTTCATTCTAGTCTGTTACTTGAGTTCTGCCTGCGTAGTCTAAGCGTCTTCACTTAGACACTGTTTTAATGGTATGTATCGAACTGGGCAGTCTGAGAGGGCTTGCTTTCTAATATCCTCTGGAGGCGCTGTTATTCAAGTAAAAGGAAGTTATCAAACATTATATGTGCATCAAATTATTTTGCAGTCTGGCGCAGAAACCACCGACTCTTTGGCATCCACCACCGGTGCATCCAAACATCTGGCCTAGACTGTTTCCCACGGGTGTTCAATTGCATTTTATACCTTTTGCTAAACAAATAACTGGTGACTATGTTAAGTGTTTGCTTTTCTTGCGGAGCGGTGGTCCTTCACCATGATTTCCTGCTATTTTGCTTCAGTGTTTTTGAGCGAATTTCGACCAATAGCCCTGCAAATGATTTTTTGTGCTTTTCAGAGGCTGTTCCTTCTAGTGATACTAATCCATACTTTCTTTAATGGTTCCGCTCAACTTTCAAGGATCTTTTTGTGTAATTCATCAAAGGTCAGTCCTCTCCAATAACTTTCAGCAACTCAGGTTGTCCAGTTTCAGATGTAGCAAGTCACGGAGATGATAACGAGACTGCGCGATCAGCAAACAAAACACAGTCTCGCCATCACTAACAGCCGCAGCACTACAACAACCAGCGCCTGTTTCTGTACCGCCGTTTAGTGCATTTCATTCTTCACAAGAGGAATGGTTCCAGTACTACACACAGCTCGACTCACACTTTACGGCGCATCACATTGCAGGTAGGGACAGGCAACCTATTTTCTCGCAACAGTTGGAGTGGGGGGGGGGGGGGGGGGGTTCCACTGGTTCCTAGAACTTAGAACTACCTAAACCTAACTAACCTAAGGACATCACGCACATCCATGCCCGATGCAGGATTCGAACCTGCGAGCGTAACGGTCGAGCGGTTCCAGACTGTAGCCCCTAGAACTGCTCGGTCACCCCGGCCGGCTACCGAACTGTGAAGTCAAAACAAAATAGAATGAGTTTACCGTCCAAGCTTCAGAAGTGCAATATTCAGCGAAGTTGAACAGCCTTGGCGTCATGGATAGGTGGTCAAGGTGTTAGGTTAGGAGCGGACGAGCCTTGTTTAAAACTCACTTGTGCCATTCACTTATTCCCCATAACATTACGAACTGACCATCCGGTCATTGAAATGTTTGTTCACTTTCTGGAGTCTTGACAGTTGTCGTACTATACATCGGTTATAAAATAAGAGTCATTTGGTAGGAATACGTTTCCATCGCAAGTAAACGTGATGAATAGTGAGAGCAGGCGAGATACTAGATGGAAGTCTCATACAGCAACAAATAAACGGGTGTGAAAAATGTTACAACAATGGAATTCAAGAATCAAAGCTTCCAAAACGGAAAGCAGATTTAAAAACGCTGAAAACAAGTCAGGGCCAAGAGAGACTGTGTGATTGTGAAACTGTCGCGTTCATTTGTTGCAGCTTCTGTGATAAACTATTATGTTTTCATCATTTCCTTGGGAGTGGTCACACTCACATTCATACGAATATCTAAACTGAGCAATGACACATATCTTATTCGCTTACCAGGCGCACAAATTGTGTGCTTCGGTAAGTTATTCCAGTCACATGACACACGCAATGTCAGTAATGCCGGGAATGACACATCAGACGTGTTTTACAGTGGAGGATTCTGTTGACTTGTTGCCTCGTCATTACAGGTTTACAGCTCCAATTTGAAAGCCACTTCGTTTCGGCTGCTAATAGAGTAGTTTTGCAGAACCAACTGTCATTATAGGTCCTTTTCTTACAACTCTCTGTTACAAACGGACGTTACACAACGTTACAAACAGACGTTACATAACGATACACACAAATTTGAATCAAACGGAAAAACAAAAAGAAAAATGGTACGAGAGAGGTTTTAACTCTACGCCCCTTAACCACGACGTCAATCTTGCTGCTCTAGATTGCGCTTCTTGTGCTTGGACGGTTCAATGTTTCTATTTTACTTTTTGCTCGAAATTCAGTACACCTTATCCCTGTTTTGAAATTTGATCTGTGTTCAGTTTTTGACGGTCTGTCCAATGGGCCCTGTTACCACTAAATCTAAGGGTGATGCGATGGGAAGTTTTCCTTATAAGCAGCAGGCTACCCGTATTAAATCCTTCCCTCGGTGTTTCACGATCCACGAGCGGCAGGCATTCCCCTGTATAGTGACGCTTAATTGTTATCACTGTGGCAAGAACGGGACCATTCAGTATGTCTGTGTGCATAAATGCAAGCCCAACAAGCACTCTGCATGTTCTCCAAGGTGTCAGTCAGTGAATGTAAATACAATATTTTCCATGTTCGTTGTGATTCTAATGTTACACATTGCAAGTCAAGTGTAGCAAGAAGTCACACTTTTTCAACCCAGCGTCTGGCCAATAAGTTGTTTGTCACTACGAATTGTTAGCCAAGCCAAAGCTACAAACGTAAAAGACAAGTCTTTCTGGTTACGTTGGACATGACACTCCTGTGCTAGGTATTGGCAGCCTACCTACCACATTTAGTAACATTATAAAGACGATTTCTCTCACAGTTTTGTGTACACGTGACAGTGAAAATATTTTTGGTATTGACTATTTTGACCTGTTTTGTTTGCGCTTTTAAGAAAACGTTCTCTCTGTGACCTGCTCTGTGCCTACAGACATGGTAGCTGAATTTTGTAGTGAACGCATCGACATTTTTCAGGGTGGTTTCGGCACACCCAGTAATTTTGACGCTCATATTACCATGGAAGACAACGCCCGTCGCCCACCTAATAGGAGACCAAGTGGCACAAGAACTCTTATCTTGGCAGGAGAATGGTGTGATTTCCTATGTAGCAGGCATCCCCTTTAGTGATCATAAGGAAACTTTAAGGCAAATTACCCTTATGTGCAGATTCAAGGCAAAAGTGATTGACTCTTTTCGTTTGCCACAGCGTGAGGAACTGATGGGCAAGCTTGGTGAAGGTCACTTCTTTTCCGAGATAGATATTCAGGATGCTTATTTTGCTGCTTCCCTTGCATTTACAGTCCAAACGAATTTTTGTGATCAGCACCCACAGAGGTTTATTTACGTTTTTGCAGTTCCCTTTGACGGCACATCTGCACCTGCAATTTTCAACGCTGCCTTGAGCAGCTCCTTTGTATGTTATACATGGTTCCTCCGGAATGCAGAAGCGCCATAAGCATCACCTTCGTCTGTGTGGGCAGTGTGATCCCGTGGCGGGTTCTTCATTTGTTGTTTCCGTGTCCAGGGGGACCCCACAGCCTCAGCCGCCTTAGCCTCCCTTAGGTCCCTCACCGCCGACGCTGGACGGGGAACCCATGAATGTCAACGCAGTGCCATCACTACCACCATAGCGCCAGCAGCGCTAGCTGCGGTAAATGGGCCCCCTTCACCCTGCTGTCTTCTGATGGGCCGACGTGGACCATCTAGTCGCCGTTACACCTCCGCCGATTGAAGATGCTCCGTCCCTCGGTGTGGGTGCCCACACTATGGATGGTTTTTCTACCGATGTTTCCAGCTATTCACAAGATGAACCTCAGGATACGGGAAAGAGTTTGTTATCGCCTGAAGTTCCGGCTCCTGCCTCCTCAGTGGCACCTGCTCCCAGTCTTCGCCCACCGTCGTTTACGGCAGCACCAGTACACGCCTGTAGGGAGGAGTTTTTTTTAGAAATGGTGTGTTAGAGTAAACGTCGACAAATGCAAAGCTGTTCTGTTCACTAGAAGACCGAAGCAACTGCGCAAACACCGATACTGCAGACCAATAACTCTACATGCACGCCCAATACGTTTCCTCGAGAAAGTCAAATGTCTCGGTGTCTGGCTGGACCGGAAATTACTCTGGGGGGGGGGGGGGGGACTACATACAATACATGACCAACCGAGCAAGCGCGAGGCTCAAACAGCTCTACCCTATGCTCAACAGGCGTAGCACACTGAACACAAGGGTGTCGAGGTCCATGTACATGACACTTATTCGACCCCTGATGACGTACGCAGCTCCTGTCTGGGGATACGCTGCGCCCACACGCCTGCGCCGTCTGCAGATCATACAAAACAATGTTCTCAAAACCATAAGCAATGCTCCACGATACACACGTATCGCGTACCTTCACCGAGAATACAGACTTGAGACTCTCACGGAGGTAATGCACAAACTCACCACAAGACTATGCAGAAACTCCAGACATTCGCAGAACCCTTTTATTCTGAATCTGGGGAACTACGACCACAACCATAGATGGAAACACAAAAGACCAAAAGACATACTAGTAAGGACCTAACATCTATGGGCAAGTACACGCAAACACAACGGTACAGGTGATCCCCTTTTAATCAGACACCATTTCTGGATATCCAGCTGGAGGGAAGCCGTACCGTACACTGCATGCAGACAAGCTACACCCCCTCCCCCCCCCCCCCCCCCCCCCCACACACACACAGTGAGATGGTTCAAATGGCTCTGAGTACTATGGGACTCAACTGCTGTGGTCATCAGTCCCCTAGAACTTAGAACTACTTAAACCTAACTAACCTAAGGACATCACACACATCCATGCCCGAGGCAGGATTCGAACCTGCGACCGTAGCAGTCGCACGGTTCCGGACTGCGCGCCTAGAACCGCGAGACCACCGCGGCCGGCACAGTGAGATATTCTGTGGCCGATCTCCCACTAATATATAACGATCTTGATTGTTCCAGGAATGCAGCGGCTGCAGCAACCTCGGATACATCGCCATCGCTTGCCACGGTAATGATGCATGATACCCATACTAACAAACCCAACCTTACATGAACTATCGCAGCTAGTAAGCCACTGCTGCTCTTACTGCCAATCCCACTGCCGCAGAGGTTTTTTTCCCACGGCATGAGCCTTGGCACTTTTTTCCCTCTGCTCTTCAAATCGCTACCCTCATTCGCGGTTCGTCTACTATCACCTGATGGACCGTGTTAATGCGTAGTCTTACCCAGGCCCACGGATAACATCACAACCTAACATCTTGTGATCCACTTATTAGATAACTAAGATGTTGACGGAGGTGACAGTAGCACTTTTGGTCTGGTCACCAAGTTGGTGCGGGCGTGGAGGGGCCCCATCTCTTTTTTTTTGGGGGTGGGAGAGGGGCGTGGAGGGGGGAGGGGGAGAGAAGAAATGTGGTGTCGCACACTATCGATACCACACTACGTCAGTCCACGTCTAGAAGTTTGCAGTAATCCATGTGGCCGAACCGGCAACCTGTGACCTGCTCCGAAACACACCTTCTTCAACTCGTGTGTCAGTGCTGCCACGGAGCCGACTTAAAAGTAAACCGCATTGACCCTAGAAGCCGCATTGACCCTCAGTCTAATCTGCCTGTTAGTTCAGTTCTGCCTGCGTGTTCGAAGCGTTGCCAGTTACCCTCAGTTTTAATTGAGGATATCGATCTGGCCTATCTCAAAGGACTTTCATTGGAATCCTATGAACTTGCTGTTGTTCAAGTGAAGTAAAAGGACGTTTCCAAAAACTACGTGTTTATCTCATTATTTTGCTCTCTGTCGTAGAACCCACCCCCTTTCTACGACGTGAAGTTAATGTCACACGAGACAAATAGCCGATTGCAATCTCCAGAATAAATCTCTCACTATCCACCGGAGCATGTGCTGTAATGAAACTCCCTTGCGAACTAGAGTTGCTTAGCGGACAGAAACTTCTTTTTCACATTCACTGCTATGCAAGCACTAAATTATCTAAATTCTCATCCCCTCTTAACGCTTCTTTTCCATATTTCAGGCCCCATACCATCGCACCTGCACACATTACTGGACTAGCACTCCTGGTAGAAGGATGTAGCGAAGAATGGTACGAAAGAAATTGTCTAAATGGGTCCATCGACAATAACCCGTCCCCTGGATTAGCACGTTATATTACGAGGTGACAAAAGTCATGGGATCGCGATGTGCACATATACAGATGGCGGTAGTATCGCATACAAGGTATAAAAGGGCAATGCATTGACGGGGCTGTCATTTGTACTCAGGTGACCTATGTGAAAAGCGTCCGACGTGATTTGGCCACACTATGGAAATTAACAGACTTTTAATGCGGAATGGTAGTTTGACCTTGCGTTCCATTTCAGAAGTCGTTGGGAATTCAATATTCCGAAATCGACAGTGTCAAGAGTGTGCCGAGAATACCAAATTTCAGGCATTACCTTTCACCACGGAAAACGCAGTGGCCGACGGCCTTCACCTAACGACCAAGAGCAGCGACGTCTGCGTAGAGTTGTCTGTGCTTACTAACAAGCGATACTGCGTGATATAACCGCAGAAATCCATGTGGAACGTACTACGAACATATCGTTAGGACAGTGCGGCGAAATTTGGCGCTAATGGGCTATGGCAGCAGACGACCGACGTGAGTGCCTTTGCTAAGGGTAAGATATCGCCTGCAGCGCCTCTCCTGGACTCGTGATCATATCGTTGGACCCCAGACGACTGGAAAATCACGGCCTGGTCAGATGAATCCAGATTTCGGTTGGTGAGAGCCGATGGTGGGATTCGAGTGTGACGCAAACCACACAAAGCCATGACAACAAGGCACTGTACTATCTGGGGCTGACTCCTTAATGGTATGGGCTATGTTTCCATGGAATGGGCTGGGTGCTCTAGTCCAACTGAATCGATTATTGATTGCAAATGGTTATCTCCTGCTGCTTTGAGACCTTTGCAACCATTCATGGACTTAACGTTCCCAAACAATGATAGAAATTTTATGGCAATGCGCCATGTCATCGAGTCACAATTGTTCGCGATTGGTTTGAAGAACATTCTTGACAGTTCGAGTGAATTATTTGGCCACCCAAATCGCCCGACGTGAACCCCGCCGAACATTTATGGTACATAATCGAAAGGCCAGTTAGTGCACAACATACTGCGCTGGCAACACTTTCTCGTTTTTGGACGACTATAGTGGCAGAATGGCTCAGTATTTCTGCAGGGGACATTCAACGATTTGTTGAGTCCATGCTGTCACCTTCGTGTGTAAACGATCTCCAAAGAAACTGTACACAGTTATAAGCTTAATAATGATTTTAAAGTTAAAGTGACGTCTTCCATTTTTCCTTCTGCCATTTTGATTCTGTACATCAGCGCTCCTTTTGCCCTGAGATAATGCAATGGCTCTTTAAAGTACCGATGGAGATTTTCTGATGCACACTGGGGCATGTTGTGTGCGTTCTCATACTCATACAGGCTGAACCAGGCCGCGTCTAAAGAAATTAAGAACTAAGGCTTCAAAAGTCTTGATCCCACTTCACTCAGAAACTATCGACAAAACTCAACGCACGTAAGTTTCTCTGGCCGCTTTGACTCATGCAAACCAGTAAATTTTTCAGTCTGACGATCTCTTAATTCCCACTTGCACAGATAAACGGAGTTGAGATTTCGTTGGACTTCGTCCAGGCTTCACCTCATTCGAGCACTCTTCGAATTCTTTTCGGATAGTTACGGGTTTTACTCGCTTCAGTGCCTGTGACGTGAAATTGTGTTACTAAGTTTAGCATTGATGACCTAGCTAGAGATTCTGCCAAATCACTTTCAGTCCTAAACTCTTGCACTAAGGGTTCCGCACATATATTTCACGAATTGTGCCTCACCTAACAGAGCACAATGAACACGCTCGGTTTTGTCGTGGGCACAATTCTGTGTCGAACTCAACAGGTAACTGAGCACGTCTACTCCTCTCACTCACTCAAACCTAATGACACAGCGAAATACAAGCGACAAAGCGTACGAGAGATGCGCATGCGCAGACATTTGATAGAAATTGACTGGTGAATTGAAATCACGATTTCTAGCATTTTCTGTAATATGCTGTTCTCCCATTCATGAACAAGGGTTAATCTGCGTCAGACTTGTAAAACTTTTTCCGGTGCAGTTTTATTTGTCACTCTCTATATTAGAAGGTTTACTCATGAGCAGTTCAGATATGGACCTTTGCCTTGTGGTGTGCAGGCCCTCATTTCGCCGTAATGACGGCGATAC
This sequence comes from Schistocerca gregaria, assembly GCF_023897955.1. Classification (NCBI taxonomy): domain Eukaryota; kingdom Metazoa; phylum Arthropoda; class Insecta; order Orthoptera; family Acrididae; genus Schistocerca; species Schistocerca gregaria. Next base: position 729,671,591 of record NC_064931.1, read on the forward strand.
ATCATGGCATGGAATCCTTCAGACATAGAAAGCGTTGATCAGCCATTCCGTTTTGTGCTACACGGCTCTTACACGTCACTTGGATGAGTCCAAGAACCGCCTATATTGATGGAGCCTCTGTGCTGAAAGAGATTGAGGTCGTGTAGCCTGTGGTGCCACAAGAACCCCATCTCCATGGAGTGTTCCTCAAGCTTTTATGGTACAACTGGTGAGTGATGAGATGGTACATTGTTTTGCTGAAGGTGCGAATAAGAAAAAAGGCTCTGAGCACTATGGGAATTAACATCTATGGTCATTAGTCCCCTAGACCTTAGAACTACTTAAACCTAACTAACCTAAGGACATCACACAACACCCAGTCATCACGAGGCAGAGAAAATCCCTGACCCCGCCGGGAATCGAACCCGGGAACCCGGGCGCGGGAAATGAGAACGCTACCGCACGCGAATAAGATGCAAATAAGTTTATTATAGGCCAACATAAGAATTCGAATCGTCGGACAAAAGATTCGTATGTCGCTCGCCGCTGAGAGATGGTGGCAGACGTTTTAAGGCTATGTTACATCTCACATGAACATCCTGCAAACAAGGAAGCCTCAACGGAGAAGTGTTGGCGAGCAGGATGCATTTTGGTACATTACCACTATTATGGAACAACTATTGAATCCTTGCAGTGACATGGCTGAGTAGTGCCTTTTTGCATGTTTGTCTTTTTTTGTATGTAGTGAACAACTGTCAGCATTATTAACTTCTCATAGTTGGGGATTTCAGTCACGTAGAATTTTTTGAAGGACATCGTATTCGTCGTTGACTGTAGAGATTATTTGTTTCAAAACTGCAATTTCGGCCTTAAAGCCATTATCAAGTGATACTGCAAAAATTTTGCTCCAGCATATGTCAAACTTGAAGATCTTCGGATGTGTATACGCCATCGTCATAACGGAACTTCCCACTGTAAGAATACAGCAGCACTGAATGAGCGCGAAGCTCTGTACGTCGTGAATTGATATAAATTACATGAATTATTTCCATTGTTAACATCTTAAACACAAACAGCAGAGTACTGATATTCTCACGCACTGTTTGTGTATAAGAAAATCTCAGTGTTAAGAAAATCGCTTAACTGCAATTTTCGTTTTGCAGTAACACTTGATGATGTCTTTATGGCCGAAATGCTATTGTGAAACAAACAGTCTCTACAATCAACGGCCAATACGTCCTTTAACGAAACTGTTAACTAGTAAAGGTAGCGGTGGTTACATTCACGACAAAAGTCTCCAAATTTCTTCCCGCTTGACTACAGACACTGATTGCAATAACTTATCCAATGATCCAAAATGTCTGACAGACAGCGAAGTCAGATTTGAAAACAAACTGAATAAGTTTCTCCTTGACAACTTCTTCTACTCCGCAGAAGAACTTATGTTATTGTAATGTGTAGAAGGTGGTGGGCAGGAATTACTAAATTACATCTGCATATTTAGTAAATAAAATAAAACACCTTCATGTTCATCACGTAGCCATATTTACAAATCAGTCTCTGAGGTGAATGTAAAATGACTCCCTCCCCGTCATTAAGATTTATCGTGCAAATGATCCCTGGGAGAGAAACTAACTAACTAAATAACTCGAGGTTGGTGTTTGTTGCGGAGTGTTTGCTGCCTGATCTAACACGATTGTTTCACTAAACTGTTAATGCTAACCAGTATGTTCAGAAACTGTTTACTTCATGTGTGGATCAACTCACAACAGTCGAACAACTATATGGATATTTTCAAGACTGAGCAACAGCACCCAACTCCTCGACAACCGTGTTTAGCATGCCTGGGGTATTCGGGTAACGAAAGGGCAATCAGCAGAGGCAGTGCAATCTCTGGGCCACCTCGATTGCCTGATGTCTTTCCATGTGATTTTTGCCTTTGGGGGAAACTGAAGGGTGAGGCCAACTCAAATAATCCTCACGAGCTGGAAAAGCTATAGCAGAACAACGTAAATGTTGTTGGTGCTATACCTCAGGCAAAGTTGGTGTGCATGCCTCTCAGTTTGATAAGTTGAACACAACACTGTATCAACGTCTTCGATGACCATTTCCAGTTTTCCATGATATTCATTAACAAGACTCAATCCCGTGTCAGTATTATTGTAAATATTTTCCATGCTTCTTGTACTTTGTCCACCAAGTATAACGTCAGTTGGGTCTTTACGCCCTTTTTAACTGAAGAACTCTGAATTTTCGGATGTTTCTAATTGACGGTGAAGAGTATGAAAGTCACACAAACGTAGCATAGACGCAATACCAGTAAGGTGGTCGGAACAGAGGCAGCTGTACTAAATGAAAAGTCATTATTTATTTTACACTGTTCAACAATGTACTAAATGAAAAGTCATTATTTATTTTACATTGTTCAACAAGATCGAAGACCAAGTACGACGCTATACAATGATAACGTCGAAATGGGTGACAATATATGCGATCTTGAATGTATGGAAATTTACACTCGTTCAAAGACGTATTTGTAAGGAATCGAAATTATGAATACCTTAGTCACTTAAAAATACAGAGGGCATTGACTGTCAGAAGACAACCAACCGGTATTCATAGGGGCCCACACGTTATCAACTCGTATTAGTGTGTCAGGCCACATAAGCCATTTCGAATTGAGAATGGACAAATATCGAAAAAAACTACGTAAACTGAGTTTTTTATGATATTTGAAGATACGAAATCTGCTCTGAAAGAGTAGCTCAGCAGAAGGAAAGGAAGAATCCCTCTCAACCGTTGATTTACAGAAAAAGGCAGAAAGAAAACAGTAGTTAAAAATGCAGACAAAAATGACTCACGTGTTCGTCATGAAGCTGTAAATAAGGCTTCAAAAATAGTAAAAACATAAGACACTGTCAATACTTGTTAAAAATAGGAAAAACCGCCCACAATGACAATTTTTATTTCACATTAAGACACAAATAGCAAGCAGCAGTCAGGGGTAACAACTATCACTGACTTAGTGTAGTTTAAAGTTATATCCAAACACTTAGTGCGTAGAATGTCGAATCGATCTTTCAAATATTGAAAGAAAAAGTTTGTATCATTGTTAGCTTGGTTTTAGACGGATATATGTTGCTTATAGTGCGCGTGGGAAATGGGGCCGTTATTGAACCTTAGTAGACAATAACGAGCATTTGTGATCTCACATGAAAGTAGCGTAGCAAGCTATAACTATGGAACACATTGACTGATTTTTTTAAATACGATATCGTAATGAACATAAGACTTTATTTAAGCTCTTACTGAATTCACAAATTGTAGATTTTGAAAGCGATTTGGTTGTACTGATTTGACAGGAAAACCAAGTATTTATATCAGCGCGCAACAACTTAGTTCTTCCTCGTGAATTATTGAGAAACACCTTGAGAAGAACAGGGATATTCACATGTCATTCCTAGATCTGGAAAACGCCTTCGACCGTGTCCCACATCAGCTTATTTGGCAAGCATTATGACCTCACAATGTCCCTGAAGCTTACGTCATATGGGTCCAACTGCTGTTTCGAAATGTCTCCAGTAATATCCGACATGCAGTCGGAACATCACCCCCTTTTACTATCCGCGTCGGAGTATATCAAGGTTCAGCAGTCACCTCTATTGTTTAGCCTCTGCATGGACACTGTGACATACGACCTACAGCCACCACACCCTTGGTCACTCCTATATGCTGAACTTGTTTTACTGACAAACGAATGGAATCAACGACTTGACAGATTTGGCCTCCGATTGAATATGAAGAAGACAGAATACATGGTGTGTGATATTCCAACCGATGGGACCGTCAAAGTCGGCGAAGACTTGAAGGAAGTGGAGCAATTCAAATATCTTAACCCACTCATATGCAGTGATGGTGAAAGTCTACCGGATGTCCTTTCCCGTGTTAACACAGCCTGGATGAAATGGCGCCACGTGATCGGCGCCCTGTGTGATCGCCGTGTGCCTTTACGCCTTAAGCCAAAGGACTATAGGACTCTAGTAAGCCCAGTGGCACATTATGGGACGGTGTGTTGGCCAACGACAACAAACATGAGCAGACTCTCCACATGATGGATGTGCAAATGCTCCGATGGTCCTTGGGCTTACCCGATTTGACCATGCGACAAACGTCGACGTTCGACGGCGATTTGGAGTTGCACCCATCTCAGATAAATTACGGGAAAACAAGTTAAGATGGTACGGACACGTCATGCGCAGAAAAGCAGACTCGGTGGCAAGGACAGCCATGCAGCTATGCATCTGGACATAAATGGCCGACGACCTCGTTGCAGACTCAAGACACGATGGTTGGACCGTATCAAGAAGAATATGGAATTCATCAATGCCACCTATGGAGATGCCCTTGACGGACCCAAATGGAGGGAGATATGTCAACAAGCGGGCCCTAGTAGTGTGGGGTAAACGCTAAGAAGAAGAACGTTGTAGCTGGTTTGCTCAACAAACTAGCATCAGTTTATAAAACAACAGTAACTGATGAATAACAGCTTTCAACATTTTCAGCTAGGTGAAATATCTTGGTAAACCTTAACATTTTACTTTTCACATGGAAAAGAAGGGTAAATTTATGTACATAATTGTTAAATTTGTAACGCTCCGCGTTAGCAATTCATATCCAAATAAGCGATACACACTCGTGTTTACAATTGCGTCTGAAAACAGTTTTTTTTTTTTTTTTTTTTTTTTTTTGCGCAGAACGGCTTGTTAACCTATAGCTCACGTGAAATTACCCTTCACGTCACATATAATTGTGACTCATTCGACAGAATCCTACTTTGCAGATGAGAACAATATTAGGTATTTTAAAACATGAAGTGCCATGGTATATATCTGAATAGCCTTTATGGAGTAATCTGTGTTACGTATGATTTTATCACCTCTAAACAGGTAATGGGAAGAAATGCAGTAGTTTACCCTTCTAATACGAAACAACTTGATTAAAGCTATGATTATTTCCCACAAAATCCGTTTGAACCGAGGAAGTAGGAATAACATAACCAGAAATATAGAACTGTAGGATAAAGAAATAAGAGTAATTAACTGAAATTTTCAAGTTTCACATATTAGCAACGTCTTCGTAACTCTACGTTTTCTGTTTGACGGAGTTGTTGTGGGACTGAGCCAGAAGCGTACTTGAAACGTGTGTGGTTACGAAGAGCCACAAGCTACAAAATTCTCGCAGTGTCTGCTGCTGTTGAATATTTGATGATCAGAGAAAGGTCTGTAGGGAAATCTTTTCAAATATGGCATCACCTGGCTCTGGACGGTGCTTACACAATGAAAACACTTGAGGTGCCTCGGTAAATTCTACCCACAACTGTTCTTTCACCGAGCGAGGTGGTGCAGTGGATAACAGACTTGAGTTCGCGTTCGGGAGGAGGCGGTTCAAATCCGCGTCCGACCATCCGGATTTATGTTATCGTGATTTCCCTAAATCACTCCAGGCTAATGCAGGCGTGGCCCCCTTAAAAGAACACTACCGATTTCCTCCCCATCCTTGAAGTGATATCAGCTTTTATTCCGCCTCTGACGACCTCGTTGGCGACGGGACGTTAAACCCTAATCTGTTTTCCTTTTTTTTTTTTTTCATTTCATTTCATGGTTTAAAGTAACATTGAGTTTCTGTTACACAGCAGGTAGTAACTCACTTGTGCAAATAACATAGAAGGTACCATAAATGGTATTACCTTATAACCTAAGATAAACACTACTTGATGTGATTCTGAGAAGAAGTTCCCCACTGTAATAGACAAACGCGTATAGATATTGTTACACTTAACTAAATTAGGTAAATGACGAATAAATACTGAGACGAGATTCTGATGCCTCCTGCACTTACACAGAAGTGGCTAGGGATTCTGTTTAACTGAGAATACCAGTTTATATAATTAGAATCAACGAACTGCAAATTATTTCTAAGAGTTTGGATAACAATAAATTAATTTTTGTTAACCAAGCGATAGTTGACGAAAATTAACACTATGTAAGGGAGAATGGAGTTGGCAGACATACGGTGACTTGGCGGGGTGATTAAGACACTGCGTTACATTCGGAAGGAGCAGGGTTCGAGTCCTAGACGGGTCGTTTAAAATAGGTTTCCTGCGTTTCCTCGAAATAAAATCATGTTAGCCCCACGGTGGCGATCCCAAAAATTCGGAATCGATTTATTGTTCCACTCATGTTCTATTTGAGCTAGTGTTCTGTCTCTAATAGTGTAGCAGTAGATGAAACGTTAGACAGGAATCTTTCTTCTCTCTGGAGAGACTAGATGAAGGGCTTCCACCATACAACTGTGCAACGTTCGCAATTAATGGTTCAAATGGCTCTGAGCACTATAGGACTAAACATCTGAGGTCATCAGTCCCCTAGAACTTAGAAATACTTAAACCGAGCTAACCTAAGGACATCACGCACATCCATGCCCGAGGCATGATTCGAACCTGCGACCGTAGCGGTCGCGCGGTTCCAGACTGAAGCTCCTAGAACCGCTCGGCCACTCCGGCCGGCTCGCAATTAATATCAGACTACTCAATGTCTATGGCACCTAACACAGGCGGTACTTATGATTAGAACAAGGGAGAGACGAAAGGGAAATTAGGATTTAACCTACTGTCAACAACGAGGTCTTTAGAGATGGAACGTTAGTTCAAATTGGGGGAGGATCAGGAAGGAAATCGACCGATTGATTTTTAAAGGAACCATTTTCGTTCAGCGGTTTAGGGAACTCATAGAAAAACTGCATCTGTGTGACCAGTCAGAGATTTGAATCGCTGTCGTCCTGAATACGTGTCCAGCGTCTTACCGCTTAGCCACTTCGCTCAGCACGAAGAAAGCACATGGTATGTGCTCAGCTGAACAACGTAAAAATTTCGAGCGATTCCATAGGTGCTTAGTAAGAAGTATGCTACATCACACACCGGGAGAGGTAGTGGAGTGTTTAGGTCATTGCACGGTCGTTCGGAAGAGTTGTGATCAACTTCACATTGGGAATTGTGACTTGGACTTTTCGGGATTTTTGTTAGTCAACTAGAGAATGCCAGGAAGACTTTTCAAACTGTCTGCAAGAAAGTAAGTATAAAAGTACTGTTTTACACCCTATAACGACACTACCAGATTGGCGGGAACCACGAATTGGTACCAACGGCAATCGTAATTTTATGCAGGTGTAGTAATCTAGGGAGAATGTAGAATTTTAATACAAATAATGAGATGAATTTTACCCTGTAGTTTATACTTCAAGCGGAAACGAACATCACAGCAAACCACCTATATTAAATATTTTAATCGCACTATTCCTCGATTTCGCATTTTGAGTTGCAGTTCTGGCAGGTATAGTACGTGTAATTTTAGGTCTGTTTAAGCGAACCCATCTTTTGCACTGCATACACTGCACATGACTGGCGTCTTGTTAATTGCTACCAATCTTACAAATATTTGAGGCACACAGGGTTTTACCTTCATCACTAGAACTTCAAGAGAAAGGATCACGCTGCGCAAGTTGTTTCAACAAATAAGACTTACATGCGTGCTACTTTTTTCTCTAGCTTCTCGGTTTTGATTTTTCTGCTTACAGTATTGCCTGCAATGGAGAGCTCGTGAGAACCGCAGATTATACTTTTTCGCTTAATTTCTTTTTTTGCCGCTCTTTGAGTTGGAGGTAGAGCAGCATATCTCCAGGACAGTGTTATAATGCAACAACGTGTCCTGTCCTCCTGTAACAACAGAACTCATTGTGCACATGACAGCTGAGAGCGTACAGAAACCCAACGCGCCAGATTTCACGGCCGGTGTTTCTGCAGAATCACTGCGCTCGTCTCTGCACACAATTTAAATATACACTGCCTACCTGTAACGATTTTCCACCTGCAAGAGACGCTGTAAGAAAAAACACCCTGCTTCTATATCATTAGTTCAAAATTTTTTGTGTAGTAAATCCTCACATAATAACATCCTAGCGGGATATGGGAAGGTTGGCGACGAGCAGAGTCCTGCGATACTGTGTTGTCCAGAAAGTGCTGCTACTAGGGGCCTTGATGTTAAACACACTATGACAACTTACCCTTGTAACATCTAACCCTAACATCACCTACACTCGGGTTTGAATGAGATGAAAATCGTCATCAAGAAGGAAACATCATTTATAATTTCATGAGATGGTACCCCTCGCTCATATATATCGTAATATAAATTTCCTTGTCCATCTATAAAAACTGTGCTCGGTAGTGTACTCATTTATGTTGTAACTGTAATCGGCCTTAACACAGACAGCTGACACCCAAGGATTTACCTATATTTTTAATTTCGGAATATACACTGTAATACAGTACTTTGTTTGTTCTCTGTTCTTAATACTCGTTACAATATCTTTTCATGGATGGTCCTGATTCCTCTCTACAAATGCTGATTAACTCCTGCATGGTACATTCATACTCTCAGTAAACATTTTACTATATTTTGATGTAATAGCAACCTTGTATTCTACAGTATAGCCGGTATGGTGAAGACACAGCTTTTTCGCAGTTTATATTTAAGAGACACACGTTCTCCCGTACTTATTGTGTGTAACACACTTCGATGATTACCATAATTTGAAGAGTGGAATTGGAAAACTTTCTAAGTGTGAAATATGACATTTTTCAGGAGAAGGAAAAAATGGCGTTTCTCTAATTGTACGTAAGTGGTTTTTATCCACAAAATTGAGAACGTATTGTCATACCAAGTAATTACGCTGTTCACCGCACGACCACATTGAATAATGAAACAAATTAGGGAATCCATATTTTATTAAGATTGTTTTAAGTGCCATCCAATGAGACTCACTGATTATATGTGCCAATGAGGAAGTTTTTACAAATGATTCTTGCAGACAAGAAAACATGAATCGGTCGCTGTAAAAATGTTACTTACTTATATAAATAGCGCCGTTACCTTTGTCGAATCGACAGGTTCATCTTCAGCCAGCTGTTCATGCTTATATTACGTATGTTGTTGTTTACAGTAGTTGTTGGTTGGAGCATGTAACGAAGTACCGAGCACACAGAAAAAAAAAGTTCAAATGTGTGTGAAATCTTATGGGACTTAACTGCTAAGGTTATCAGTCCCTAAGCTTACACAGTACTTAACACAAATTATCCTAAGGACAAACACACACACCCATCCCGAGGGAGGACTCGAACCTCCGGCGGAACCAGTCGCACAGTCCATGACTGCAGCGTCTCAGACCGCTCAACTAATCCCGCGCGGCGAGCACACAGCAGCACTGAAAATCCTTTCTTTAAAAAAATTAAACGAAGAACGTGTTCAATTTCAACTCTCCATTTGTTGTCGGATTATGGCAGCCCACTAGGAGGTTTTCTAACGCTTCCTGCTCTTACTTCAACAACCTTTACTCTACAACTAATCAGATTTCGTGAGACTATGTGAGCCAAAGGTACGTCGTCATCGAATGAGTCACTATATAATTTTCACAGAAAGCTGATAACAAAATGTCTGAAGGAATCCGCAGTGTTTGCATTGACTCACTGTTGATTGCGTTTTCACTGTGCGAACGCTATTGTAAGAAACATGAAACGGAAAGCTAATTAAGAAACCCTCAATACTATTCTTGGTAAATTATATCACATGAATATAGAAAGTATTATGTCTCATGAAGTGACTTCCCTCGTTTGAAGGAGTAATGTGTACATGTCATTATTTCAGGTCTATAAGGGCAGTCAAATCAAAACGAGACAGATCGAAAAAAGTAAATAAAATGTTTATTATTTCCAAAGTACTCACCATAACTATTAAGTCCGTAGCTCGTGGTGTAGTGGCTAGCGTAGCTGCCTCTGGATCGCAGAGGCCCGGGCTCGGTTCCCGGCCGCGTCGGAGATTTGCTCCACTCGGTGACTGCGTGTTTGTGTTGTCCGCATCATATCATCATCATTCGTGAAAGTGACGAGTCTGGTCTGTGTAAAGATCGGTAATTTGTACGGGCGCTGATAACCGCGAAGTTGAGCGCCCACAAACGAAATATCTTCATCGTCATAATTAATAATACGTTTATCCCACAATGAGACAAGAAGGGTCATTGCCTCTATGGAAAAATGTTTGCGGTTGGCTGCAGAATTATGATTGTACACAAGAGTGCACCTCTAAGCCAGAGCAAGTCGACAGCCACGAATGTCTTCCTTTATGGCTCAACAAATACGGAAATCCCGTGGGGAGAGATCGGGGCTTTTATGGAGAATGTGTCAGATCTTCCCAGCGAAATTTCTGCACCGTATTCGAAACAACGTTGTCAACATGTGGGTGGTCATTATCCTGTAATAGAATGCTGCCGTTGCCATACGCTGCTGACTTTCCGCTGGGGAACCCTTACATATCCTCCATAGCATCCCGACCTCTCCCCACGAGATTTCCATATTTGGGAGCCTTGAGGAAAGATATTCATCCCGTCGATTTGCGTCAGACGAAGAGATGCATGTCTGGGCACAATCATGGTTCCGTAGACCACCGCAAACATTTTTCCACTATGGCATTGACCGTCTTGTCTCACAGTGTGATAAATGTATTAAAAATTACGGCGATTACTTTTTATAATTATAAAGAGCTTACTTACTTTTTTCCACCTGTTCTACTTCATTTGACTGTCCCTTACATCAGAGACCGAGCAGGTGTAGCGTGTGCCTAGGACAGCGATGCTTTTCCTGAGTTCAAGGCTTCTTAGTTCTGGTTTCTTTTGTATTACTTGTTTAGTGAGTGCACTGACAAGGACAAAAATATTTTAAAATATTGTCGATATTGCAGTGCCTATGTTTTTCCCAATTACGATGCATGTCCAAGGCAATATCGTATTCTAATTGAGAACACTATAGACACCGCAATATCGTATTTGTCCGCTGACTGCGGGCAAGCAGCTTTCAAGTAAAATGTTTCGCCTGTACGGCAATGCACATCACGGAAGTACGAGTACAGATTGTAAACACATGGTTGACAATGTGTGAATGTTTGGGTCTGGTCTTGAACTGTGCTCATATAGCCTAATGGTCAGTGGCGTCGGCCTTTGGCTGTGGAGCGGTGCGGTACGTCCCGGCCGCTCCGTATCGCGTTTCCGGGTGTGTTGTTGTTTACCGCGCCGGCGCGCTAGTGTTACGTATTGCCGTCACGTTCCTGACACACGATGGCTCTTTCGTATCGGAAAGCCACGATCAAGCTGCAGTTCGACACTACGTACTCTAGACCCAAGGCCCACGAAGTAGAGCGTTTTTTACGCGATGTGGTACATGTTGATCCTAACGAGCTGATCGGTATCCACTTATCTATTGTCTCCAGCGTCGTATATCTTAAGTTCACTGACGACGAAGCATGTGACAAACTTCTCAGACGCTCGACGGCAGGTTATCGGTTCTGCCACTCAGACGGAAACGTGGGTGTGGTGACGCTTGAACGTGCTGGATTGGGAATCCAAAATGTGCGCGTGTTTGAGCTCCCTTTTGAAGTTCCAGCGGATTTGGTCACCCTTGCTCTCCGACCCTATGGAACAGTTCTCGGCCACACGGCCGAAAAATGGAAGACCTTCGACACCTACCCTGTCCTTAACGGGGTGCGACAAGTCCGTATTGACCTGCATCGCCATATTCCTTCGTATCTCACGATCGCTGGTTGCAGGGCAATAATTATTTACGACGGTCAGCCGAGAACCTGCTCCGGTTGTGGCCAGACGGGACACATGCGTACCGAATGCCTGCAACGCCGTCTCGTGCAGACACCCTCGACCGACCAGATTCGTCCGTCGACACCGACCTCTCTGCCGATTACGTATGTTGCGGCGGCGAGACGGGAGACGCCAGCTGTATATGACGACCCCACTGTATTGGTGCGAGCTTTGGAGGACCCTGCAGTAGCTTCCACGGAGCCCCAAGCGTCTTTCAGTGCTGATGCTACTGATGTCCTTTCGTCGGACCCCGGCGCACCGTCACAACGGCTCGCCGACGGTGCGATGGAAGTTGAAGCACAGGATGCAGCGTCCTCCCCTTGCCCTACGTCGGAAACAGAGGCGCGGCAGCGTAAGCAGAAATCACCCAAGCGTCATAAGAAGCGACGCAAGACAACCGACGACATAGAACAGCCCGAGGCGACACCGCTGGATGACGAGGTGCCTCAACCGCTCCACCGCGCCGACACAGGCGACCCTACCGTCTCACACGGTTCGACGTCTTCTCCCACTGCCGCTGGGTCTGGACCACATGCGGATGCGGGAGATCACCGCAGCTCCGACACCGGGGATGCACCCTTGCCTCCGTCTGCCTCTCGAGATCCAGTGGTGTCAACGTCCCTGGGCGACTGGGCGCAGGAGATGGAGTTGCAGGATGCGTTTCAGGACCAAGACGATGCACCGATGCCGATGGCAGCGTCTACGCGGCCGGCGACAGACGCCTAGGGCGGCATGAGCATCTCTCGTCGCTGCCTAGCACTTCGCAAGACCGGCGCTCCACGTCACGACTACTGCCCTCCTGTCATACCATGGTCACCTCCCGAGACTTGATGGACCAGGCATACCGCCTCGCCACGATCAACGTCAATGGCATTACATCTGACGTCAAGACCCGTATGCTGAAGGATACGTTACGCGCTGCGGATCTGGACGTTGTTTTCCTTCAAGAAGTCCGATCAGGACTCTGTCTCGATGCCTACGGATATGACGCCTACACTATGCCTGCAGATGTGGGCGGCGGAGGTACGGCGATTCTACTGCGGGAAGGGATAATGGCCACTGATGTCTCCTATTTACCGTCGGCCCGGGGGGTCGCACTCACGATTGGTACAGTACGTCTGGTGAACTTATATGCTCCTTCAGGCACCGGCAAAAGGAGAGAACGGCGCACCTTTTTTGCCGAAGATATAGCCCCGCTCTTCCAGGGCAATACCGACCACTTGGTAGTAGGCGGCGATTTTAATTGTGTGCTCCGCCCATCCGACCAGGAGCCACACTATACCACCTGCCCGGCACTCCAGGCACTTGTACAGGACTTGGCCTTGTTGGACACCTGGATCATCCAACACGGCGACCGTCGAGCACACACCTACTTTACTAGTCACTCCGCGAGCCGTTTGGATCGAGTCTATGTCACCCGCGGCCTACGATCGGCCGTTGTCGACGCTGAGATGTGGCCGGCAGCGTTCACGGATCACCTCGCATATGTGTGTACTCTCACCCTTCCCCGCCAGCGCGTCCGCCGAAGTAGGGGTCCGTGGCGCCTCAATGTGGCCCTTCTTGATGAGATAAATTGCAGACGCGCAGTCGAGTCCACATGGAGCAATTGCCACCGGCGTTTACCCGCCTACCGTTCTGTACTTCAGTGGTGGTTACGGTGTGCAAAACCCGCACTGTGCCGAACATTAGTCAGCTATGGGCGCGACCGAGCGCGCTGGTATACTGCGACTACTGATTTTTACTATACTGCGCTCCGCGAACTGGCTGTGCCACCGCCGTCGCCAGAGCGACAATCAGCAGCACAATGCGTCAAGGCACAATTGCTTCGTATCAACGCCGTACGTCTTGCGGGTGTGCGGGTGCGAGCGAGGACGACTGATGATGTTCGTGGTGAACGACCTTCCCTCCACCATATCATTCAAGAACGCCGAAGACGCAAGAGGCAGATCATTACCGAGGTTGAGACGGAGGATGGGCGACGCGTTGACGCACAAATGGATATCGTCCGAGCGTTCACACAGTCATATAAACTTCTTTACGAGAGGGAGTCCCACATGAATGTAGGGGTCAGGGAAGTCCTATCTGACCTACCAGTCTCTCGGAACCTACAAGATGATGCTACGCTCTTGTCGGCGGTGACTTTGGAAGAACTGCGAGAGGCTCTGTTGCGTGGCTCTCCCAACAAAACGCCTGGCCCTGACGGCCTCCCTCTTGAATTTTACAAGCGGTTCTTTGATCTCATGGGCCCAATGTGGGTCAGGATGTACAGTGAACTCCTGGACGCCGATTTTCAGGTACCATCTGACTTTACTGAGGGTCTCTTGATCCCTGTGCCCAAACCCGGCGGAGGCCGTCGCCCTCTTGATTTTCGCCCGTTGACAATGCTAAACACTGACTATAAGCTGTTGACACGCATGCTCCGTGAGAGGCTCAAACCTACGGTAATGGCGGCCATTCACACTGATCAAACCTGCCTCGGGGGCGACACTAATGTGTTTACGACTTTAAGCACCTATAGAGACGTGGTGGCGCTCATGCAAACTTGCCGCCTCCAAGGCGCTCTTGTTGCGCTGGACTTCGACCATGCTTTCGACCGCGTTAACCATGGTTTCCTGCGTGCTGTTATGGAACACATCGGTGTCCCGCGTCTGACGACGTCTGTTGTGCTACGATTGATCCATGGGGCTGTCACGAGGATTATGATCAACGGCTGTCGGTCCGCCCCCGTCCGTGTCAACAGGTCCGTCCGGCAGGGTTGTCCTCTTTCTGCCATGCTCTTCGCCGTTGCCCTCGAACCAGCTCTTCACGGACTACGGCGACGCTTAGAAGGACTTACCCTCCGTTCCGTAACATTTCGATTTGGTGCATACGCCGACGATGTGATGTTCTTAGCACGGTCTGGTGACGAAATACACACGGCGTTTTCCTGGCTCCACCAGTATGGGGCGGTGGCAGGCAGTGTGCTCAACCTTCGGAAATCACGCTACATGGAGGTAGGACGAGGAATGCCTGCAGGTCTGGCCGTACCTCTGACAAAGGTCCCGATGCTCAAGTGTTTAGGGATATCACTCCATCGACAAATACAACGCACGGCGGCCTTTACGTATCGTCTGGTCTTACGACGACTCCGTTTAGAGGCTCGTCTCAATAAATTCAGATCATTGAACATTTTGCAACGCGCCCAATACGTCAATGTGTACATGGCTTCTCACCTTAACCATTACGCCCATGTACTGCCGATAACGGACACGATGGCTTCCAGGATACAGGCAGTGTTTGGACACGTGGTGAACGATGGTGCCGTTTTCAAGATCCGTTTTGTTACGCTTACTTTACCCTTCGACAAAGGCGGTGTTGGACTCACTCACGTCAAGCACAGAGCGCTGGCACTGTATCTCCGTTCCATGAGGCGACTCTGGCTTTCACCAACAGCCAGTCTCCCCGGCCTACTGATTGAAGAAGTGGCCCCACGTACGCTGTACCCACCGGTACCAGTTGGACATTTATCGCCCTCGCTGTCACATATTAGAACGTTTTTCGTAGAGCATAGCTATGTGTTGCGGGTTATATCGGAGACACGGAATCCGACAGCGAAGACTTATTATAGTGCTCTCCAGCACTGGACTCCGGATAACGACATTGTACGGCGCCACCCTACGGTCGACTGGCCACGGATATGGCGAGCCATCCACGCGCCGTTCCTGTCTACTTTCGTGCGGTCGACGTGGTATGTGGTCGTTAACGAGAAACTTCCAACCCGACAACGGCTGCATGCCATTCACCTAATTGACGACCCTGTGTGCCCCAGTTGCACGACGTTAGACACGGACGAACATAGACTGAACTGTGGCCCTGCGCGTGAGTGCTGGAAACTGATCCGCCAGATCCTGGCTTTCCTGCTCCGCCGCCCCTACGTTTCGATTTTACCCCAAGAACTCTTTCATCTCGACGCTATCTATTTCCCTATGACCCGGATGAATGCGGTTAATTGGGTACGAGGAATGGCGATACACTACATATACCGCGATGGAGACAAAGACGTCCTCGATTTATGGTACTATATGATCGACGAGTTTCTGGTCTTAACGAACAGACAGGATTACCGGAACCTTTTTGCGAACTATTTGGGTTCGTCATTCATGGACCCACCACACAGCTGGGGTGTGCCGGGTGTGAGAAGACATTAACTTGTAGATGTGATCTTTCCACGATTCCCCTATGGTAACAGAAACAGTCTCTGACTGTGTGCAGCGGCCCCGGGCGCTCCAACGATTGGTGGCTGGTGATGTCCAATGTAATGACGACCGCCCGTTCCTGGCCGCCCGCCTAGCAATGTGACCGCGGCGAGCAAGATGGCCCTTTTTAGTTCACTTTATTGGCAACTTTTTGCGCATGGCTGCCTTGTTTTTTTTATGCATTCTCAAAAAAAAAAGCTTCAAGATAGCTCTGTAAACTTGATTGTTAGGTGTGAAAAAATTATAATTGGATCAATGTTGTTAAATGAAGTGAAAGAGCATTTGCGGAAGTAGTATTTCTGTATTGACTTAAAAAGAAAGCCCAGCCAGTTTTGTGTACATGTCTTTAAAAAAAAAAAAAAAAAAAAAAAATGGTGAGGCGGCCGCTGGCGATGACGTAGATAACCGACTTAGAGTCCTAGTTGGGCATAAATTTTCTCTATACAGCTGATGGTTGCCCATATTCGTAGTTGCGAATACATTTCATGTATTGAAATAATGTGTCATATCTTGCGATGGTTATAATCACACAAAATTAAAGATGTTGCTTAGGCGATGGTCAACAGCATGCACAATTTTTTTTTAAAAAATGCTTAAGACTGTACTGTCTGTAATAATATTTTATTTTGCTACCGGTTTCTGTCTTCAACCGTCATCAATGGCAGCTGTACAACACACAAAAGTGGACAGTGTGAAAATGCCAAACGAAACAAGGAAAACAGAAAAAGTGTAAAATCGATCAAAATACTCACGAAAAGGTGTATCACATCTCATACATGCTTTCAAACTAAGTTATCACAGGAAACCATAATTGCGAAGATAATATAAAATCGAAAATTAATACAAGATAAAAAGTGTGCCATAATATTTTTATCTTGTTACAATTTTCGATTTTATACACTGAAGTGCCAAAGAAACTAGTATAGACGAGCGTATTCAATTACAGAGACATTTAAACAGGCAAAATACGGCGCTGCGGTCGGCGACGCCTACATGCTGTGAGACAAGAAGCGTCTGGCGCAGTTGTTAGATCGGTTACTGCTGCTGCAATGGCAGGTAATCAAGAATTACGTGAGTGTTATAGTCGGCACACGAGAGGTGGGACACAGCGTATCCGACATCGCTGCACCGGAAAAAAATCCTGCAAGAACGGACCAACGACGACTGAAGACAATCGTTCAACGTGGCGGAAGAGCAACCCTTCTACAAATTGCTACAAAAAAATGGTTCAAATAGCTCTGAGCACTATGGGACTTAACATCTGTGGTCATCAGAACTCAGAACTACTTAAACCTAACTAACCTAAGGACATCACACACATCCATGCCCGAGGCAGGATTTGAACCTGCGACCGTAGCGGTCGCGTGGTTCCAGACTGTAGCGCCTAGAACCGCTCGGCCATCCCGGCCGGCGATTGCTACAGATTTCAGTGCTGGGCTATTAGAAAGTATCAGCGTGCGAACCATTCAACGAAGCATCATCGATACGGACTTTCGGAGCCGAAGGCTACTTGCGTAACGTTGATGGCTACACCACACAAAGCTTTACGCCTAGCCTGGGCTCGTCAACACCGGAATTTGACCGTTGATAACTGGAAACATGTTGCCTGGTCGGACGACTCTCGTTTCAAATTGTATCGAGCGGATCGACGTGTACGGGTATGGAGACAACTCATGAATCCATGGACCCTGCATGTCAGCAGGGGACTGTTGAAGCTAGTGGAGGCTGTGTAATGGTGTGGGGCATGGGCAGTTCGAGTGATATGGGTCCCCTGATACGTCTAGATACGACTCTGACAAGCGACACATACATAAGCGTCCTGTTTGATCACCTGCATCCATTCATGTGCACTGTGCTTGCCGACGAACTTGGGCGATGCCAGCAGGACAATGCGACACCCCACACGTCCAAAATTACTACAGAGTGGCTCCAGGAACACTCTTCTGAGTTTAAAAACTTCCACTGGGCACCATACTCCCCAGACATGAACATCATTGAGCATATCTGGGATGCTTTGGAGCGCGTTGTTCAGAAGAGGTCTTCACCACCTCGTACTCTCACGAATTTATTGACAGCCTTGCACGATTCATGGGGTCAATTCACTCCAGCACTACTTTAGACATTTGTCGAGTCCATGCCACGTCGTGATGCGGCACATCTACGTTATCGCGGGGTCCCTACACGATATTAGGCAGGTGTACTAGTTTCTTTGGCTCTTCAGTGTGTGCCCGGCCGCGGTGGTCTCGCGGTTCTAGGCGCGCAGTCCGGAACCGTGCGACTGCTACGGCCGCAGGTTCGAATCCTGCCTCGAGCATGGATGTGTGTGGTGTCCCCAGACATGAACATCATTGAGCATATCTGGGATGCTTTGGAGCGTGTTGTTCAGAAGAGGTCTTCACCACCTCGTACTCTCACGAATTTATTGACAGCCTTGCACGATTCATGGGGTCAATTCACTCCAGCACTACTTTAGACGTTTGTCGAGTCCATGCCACGTCGTGATGCGGCACATCTACGTTATCGCGGGGTCCCTACACGATATTAGGCAGGTGTACTAGTTTCTTTGGCTCTTCAGTGTGTGCCCGGCCGCGGTGGTCTCGCGGTTCTAGGCGCGCAGTCCGGAACCGTGCGACTGCTACGGCCGCAGGTTCGAATCCTGCCTCGAGCATGGATGTGTGTGGTGTCCTTAGGTTAGTTAGGTTTAAGTAGTTCTAAGTTCTAGGGGATTGATGACCACAGCAGTTGAGTCCCATAGTGCTCAGAGCCATTTTTTTCTTCAGTGTGTTAGCATGGCAATTATGGTTTCCTGTTATAACTTATTTTGAAAGCATGTATGACATGTGATACATCTGTGATAATTTACGTGAGTATTTTGATCGATTTTACACTTTTTCCGTTTATCTTATTTAGTTTGGCGTTGTCAACGCGTTGACTTTTGTATGTTGCGCAGCTGCCGTTGTTGATGGTTCAGAAACGAAACCGGTAGCAAAATAAAATAACATTGTTAGAGACTGCACAGTGTTATGCATTTAAAAACTGTGGCACGACTACGTGATAAGGACGTCTGCAAGGTAGGTGTCAGGTGTCTCCATAGCGATGTAGTCTGGGGCAATATTCAAGCAGACGAGGTATCTAAGACAGATATTTGTATAGCGATGTGATGTGGGACAACATACAAGCTGACGAAACGCGTAAGAAATAAACTGCTGCTGCTGACGAAAACGCCATCATATTAAAGACGTTTCGCCCACATCGTGATACTTTTAACGCGACAGCCCATCTTGTCCGGTGACCTGACGGTTGTTCATTCATTCATTTAATCAGACATCGTGAGCATGTAAAATTAAGTTAAAAATATATTCGTTGTTAAATCTTCGGCCCAAAAACTTTGGCAGGAAAAGTAAATGTGTGAGCTCTCTGTCCTTCGATCTGTTATCATATTCCGTCAGAACAGCAGTTTTCAAAGAAAGTTAAATTGGTATTAACGTCTCGTCAACTACGAGGTTATTAGAGGCGAAACACCAGCTCCGACTGGGGAAAGAATTCGGGCTCGCCATTTCAAAGGAACCATCCCGGACTAAATGATTCAGGAAAAGCACAGAGGGTCTATCTGGCTGACTGGATGGGTGTTTGAATCGCTGTCCACCGAAATTCGAGTCAACGTCTTTCCATGTCTCTGGGATGCATCTTCCCAGCTGGTCGGCAGGCTTCAATTTTGAGCGTCTGTGTTTAGGGCTGGAGTAAACAATTTAGTACTGGAATTTCCATCCTAGATGTGACATGCAGTAAGTATCACTTAACAGTTCTATGGCCAAACGCTCTTGGACAACAATTCTTCATGTTCTTAGCACTTTCTTGCTCATAACAGTCAGCATGTGTGCAGTTACAGGACTAATAACAAGAATATAGCTGACAGTGTTTGACGAAACCAGCAATAGTTTCATAGTTTAGAAAGTGAAATTCCACTACGTCCTCGAGCCCAGGACCATTTTCAAAGTCATTTCTTCGAAATTCTTCTCATCCTTTTGTCTTGTCTTAAGTGATGATTGACTTTTACTGAACGTTTTATTTGTAAGACATCCAGCTTCGCTGTATTTTGGATGTCAGCACCCGGATGCAGAATTACTGAGTAAGCTAAGTGAAGAACGTGAGCTTAGCTTAATTTTTAATAATAATGCCTTATTATCATTCACTATACCTAAAGCCGTTTTGTTTGAAATATTCCACTGGTTCACTGCTGACAAGATTTTTTAATTTAAATAATACGCAACAGTGACTGCTCAGGCTCACATACACCAAATGGTACTAACAGAAATGATAGCCAAACAGTAAAATAAACCGACAAATAACGTAAGAGTTTTTCTAGCACTGTCATTCTTTACATACAAAGGGGAAGTTTCAAAGTCCGTACCTGCCTACTGCACATCCTCGTCTGACATTACTCTTCGAGCCTTCAAGACTTTTTCTAAGTGATCGAAAGCGTGATAATCGCATGGGGAGAGGTCTGGACTGTAGTGCGGTTGTTCGAATGTCTTCACTGGAGTTGACGTAAGTTCTGCATTACGAAATTAGCGATATGGGGAGGTGTGTTATCATGAAGTTGCTGCATCTCTTGTCGCGCACCATTTCACAACCGTGGTTTTCTACAAGCATGCTGCCCCACACACATTCTTCGTTATATCTACCGGTGTTTTTCCTTCGGCAGCCAAGAAAATAGTAACAGCACGTTGGTCCTGTTTGGACGCATATGGTAATAAAGTCGCCATAGTGCCGATTCTGCATTTACCGCACGCTCGTCAGAAAGACATGAATGCGACACTAATCCCTTGCCTACATGTCGGTGCTTATATACCAGCATCGGAGCCTTGCTTCGTTGTATATACACCGCAGTAACACCCGTAGACGGAAACATTTTGATCGCCCCTTATGCAGGGTGTTTTGTTTTCCCACTGTGTATAAACTTTAGGAATTGATAGGTGAGAGCATACGGAACAAAAATAGTATAGTAAACTTATGTCCGGAAATGCATGGTTTCCATGCTAGAGACCATTCATTCAGTCATACTTTGTTACAGAGACTGTGGTCTAATACGCGCTGTACCATGCAGGCACATAGTATCTGCTGAAAATGGTTTCCACGCGTGTACGCGCCGTAGCGTGTTCTGTCTCACACGTTCAGATCGGCCAGGCGGCATACGAACAGTGTCAGCATGAATACGCTGCTCCAGTGTCTTCACATCTGAAATGGGCTCTGCATACACGATACTTTTGAGAAGTCCCCATAACCAGAAATGACACGCGTTGAGATCCGGCGAAAGAGCAGGCCTTGCAACTGGACCCCTTCGTGCGATCCATCGGCCAGGGAAGACACGATTGCGTTGCGTCCGGACGGTAATTGCGAAGTTGGCTGGAACACTATCATGTTGCAGCCACATAACCCATCGAATCATCAATGGCACTTCTTCCATCAGGCGAGGCAAAGTCACCCGAAATAAACGCCAATAGTTCCGGCCTGTTAGCCGACGTGGAATGAAGGCTGATCCCAAAATCCGTTCGCCAGTTATCCCGGCCCACACATTCCGGCTGCACCGAAGCTGATGATTCGCCGTCACCATACTGTGGGGGTTCAGAATACTATCCCAAAGATGGCTGTTTTGAAAGATGAGGATACCACTCCGCGCAAAGGTGGCCTCATCTGTGAACAGGATGGATGACACAAATACCGGAATCGTGGTTGCCTTGTGAAGAAAGCAGTGAAAAAACTGCTCCCGATACGGAAAGTCTGTCGCTAGCAAGCCCTGCACACGCTGTAAGTGATAAGGGTAGTAACAACTGTCATGGAGAATGTTCCACACTGTCGTCTGGCGTACTCTGTACTTGCGGATGAACTGCCTGGTACTGACACGGTGGCTGCCTTCCACATTGTGAATCACATTTCCCCTTAAGGCTGGTGTTCGAACATTTCTGTTACGTCCTTCATGATTCCCTGCTTCCTAAAATGATGCTGTGTCAGATAAACGGCGAAACACTGTTGCAAGCATTGAACGCTGTGGTCGTTGTAGGGGGGGGGGGGGGGGAAGGTCTCCTGATACAACCTTGCTGCCCACTGCCCGTTGCCATTTGCCTTTCCGTAAATAAACACCATGTCGGCAAGCTCTCGATTCGAGTACGGAACCATTGTGCACAACGCTGTATCACACCCACTACAAGTGGAGTCAGCAAGAGAAGTGAATCGGATACAACGTTACCAATTACTATGGCAGGGTAGGGCGCTAGGGCATGACATATGAGGAACAGTACCACGTAATAGGAGGAAACCATTCATACTGTAACTGTGGCTGCACGGTACAGCGCGTATTAGATAGCAGTTCCGGTAACAAAGTATGATTGAATAAATGGACTCTAACATGGAAACCATGCATTTCCGGACATACCTGTAAATTCATTATACCTTTTTTGTTCCGTATCCTCTCATCGATCAATCCCAAGGGTCTGTACGCGGTGGAAAAAATCAGCGTGTATAGTTACCTATACATATTATAAATTAAAGTACCTCGCCAAGTTTTTCTGATTGCATGTGAAGGCTAATCTCAAGACCTACGCAAAGTTTTTGATACAGTCTCACTAACAGATAGGCTCAGTCACAAGGAAGGTTTATGTAAGTAATTTCTTAGTACTACGGCTGCGATACTTAGTGCTACACTTGCGAAGACTGCGCGGTTTGCTAGTTACATATAAAATAGAGTTACGAAAGCCCGGTGTATCTGACAAAGGTATCGATACTGTATCAGCGTAATTACGACGTATAAACATCGACATTATTTCAACAACAAAAATTCCGATATCCATGGTGATTCCATGATGTTGTTACAAACCTGCAGGGAGGATGGAGAAGGGTGAAGGTATCAATCTGAGGTAAGGGCCCCTGATGCAGGAACAACTGAGTCGAAAGGCATTAGCAGAATTCTACTCTAGTTTCGACTTAGCTTCAAACTATGTGCCCTTACTTCTGAAACCTGATCATGACTCAGAAGTCTCGCTGAATGCTCCCCAATACCTCCAGATCATTCTTCCTGTCGATAGACTAGTAGCGGCGCATCTAACTTGAAACCGAAAATCCTAAAATCGTTACAGTAATGATAAATTACATTTGCCTGCACAAGTTTCACAAGCTGCTGCGTTTACAACAGTTGCTGAAAATGGCATCCAGGAGCTTCAATGCAGGCATGGTATTGTTGTACAGAATTCTCTCGTACCTGTTCTTATATCCCCTGTGTCGTTTCAACAGCGTCGCAGGCAGCAAGAATTCTTGACAGGTGATCCTCTTCAGTCTCGACAGGCGTCTCGTACACAAGACTTTTGACATGGGTTCAAAGATGGCTCTGAGCATTATGGGACTTAACTGATGTGGTCATCAGTCCCCTAGAACTTAGAACTACTTAAACCTAACTAAGCTAAGGACATCACACTCATCCATGCCCGAGGAAGGATTCGAACCTGCGACTGTAGCGGTCACGCGGTTCCAGACTGTAGCGCCTAGAACCGCACGCCCACTCCGGTCGGCTTTGACATGGGCCCACAAGAAGAAATCAACTTGGGTGTGATCAGATGAACGCGCTGGCCATGAAACGGGACCTCCATTGCCTACCCACTTTTCAGGGAATTTTTGATCCAGGTGATCACGAACCCTCAGTCCAAAGCGAGGTAGGGCTCCATCATGTTGGAACCACATCTGTTGACGAATAACAAGTGGGATATGTTCCAGGAACATGGGCAGTATGTCTCTGATAAATACTGTGAACGCCGGTACGTTTAAGGGGCAGGAAGAAGAAACGGGTCAAGTAACCTCTGCCTTTACCTGCCCATACGGTGACTAGTAGTCTGTGTTGATAGCTCGTCACAGCTGTAGTGTGGGGATGTGCTTCGGCCAAAATATAACTATTGCGACTATTTAGCATTCAGTCTCTGCTGAAACTGGCTTCATCCATGCAAATTACATACGAAGGCAAGTGAAGATCGAATGTAAGGCGCTGCAAGAACCATTGGCTGGACACGACACGAGGTCTGAAGTCAGCATGTGTCAAAGCATTCACATTCTGTGGATGGCAGGCATGTAGCTGCATTCTCCGAAATACTCGCCACTCACTACTCTGCGAAACATTCACTTCACGTGCAACTGATCGAGTGCTGACTGCTGGCGCCTGATTCAGTCGAGCAAGCAGTGCATTTTCTAAGTCTGGAGTCCGCGCAGTTCGTCGTCCTCCTCGGTCGTTTTACTGTGCTACAAATTTCCCTGTTTCACTTAATCGTGGGAACATGGTGTGCCCCGGATGTCTTCTACGTGGATATTTTGGCCTGTACAGCCTTTCCGCTTATGTGCTGCTTCCACTTGCTTGCCCATACACGAAAATCATGTATATAATTTTATCATCATGTACAACTCCATATGGTTAGGGCTGAACGAATTTCTTCAACTTGCAAGCACAGAGTGCAGTCTATTGCTGTGCAAACTTAGTATACGAGGATTGGTCATGTCAGAACACATTACGCTGTCTGCATTGGATTGAGTGATTAATTAGGTTACTATCCCAACCGCTATACTCAAATGCTCGTTGGGATTGCCTGGCCTATAATCTTAGCAACAACAGAACACATATATGTATTCCACTGTCAGAGGGATCATCATTTTCGCTTTTAGCTTTCGATTAGGTCGTTCCCTGACCAGGATTCTTGACTTCAAATTAACACATTTACCATTCTTTATCATCCCTGAAAATTTGTCTCATCATCGCAGAAACACCCGGCATATACATTCATCGTTATCACCTCCTTTCGTTGTATTTTCACAGAGAAAGTCTCTGAAGTTTAGGAAAGCCATAAACGAGCTTACATAGGGTATAGAAAAGAGAATATAGGAACAGGCACAATATTCTGAATAAGTGATCAGTAAGTTACAACAGGAGATGACTCTGCCGAAAGATACAGCATCGAATGAAAGTAGAAGTGCGCCTGAAAATGGATGCTGGTATATAAGCAAGTCAGCTACTGGTAATGCGTTACCTATTTACGGGTAAAACAGAAATATTAACCCGGCCACGTCGCTCACAGGTACTGTAGAATATTTTCGGGAGAAAGTGTGTTGAAGCATAAAATTTTTAATTATTCATCAGGTGCTAGATAGCACATGATTCACAGTGTCGTGTACGGAGTTGATAACATAACAAGAAGATACAGGGAAATTCATGGTAGTTCTTTGGATTTTTGGGCGCAGACCGCCGTAAACGTAGTGTTTTTCGTGCTCAGAAATGCAGACTATGGGCACCTGTGAGAGAAACGTTACCTAGATAGCAAGATATCTGATTAAGAACGATGTGACACAGTGAGGTCTCAATTTCCGATGAAAACGTGATACATACTTGTAACAGCATTTTCGAAAGTTGAGTTGATCGAAACACTTACAAGGAGACCACACGGACATCGGATTTTTGTAATTTTTATATTTATGGTACGTCAGGTTTAGAACTCAAAAATCAGTAACACTCGAGACTAGTAATCGCTAGTTCGAGTCTCGTTGCGGTAATTTTTTCCGTTAAGTTCGAATACCCAGGAGATTTAAACATAAAGTACATAAATAAATTAATTAAATATAAAAATATATGCTAATTAACAGATATATAATTGTTATTTTTATGAAAAATGTACGTCTTCTTTTTTATAATTACATATCATTAACAAAAATCTATTTTCCATTGAAAATATGGATTCATAATTACTATTGTATAAAAGGTCGTTTAAATTTAAAAAAAATAAAAATTAAATTCTTTTTTATCTTGATGTATTTTGCACTTCAGGGGACTATGTGCATGGAATATACGCCTTTGTTTAAGACTATGCAAGGAAAGATATAAGTGTTCGTTTTTTGCGCACGCTGTACGAGACTGGAATAATAGAGAATTATTGTGAAGATGAACCCTCTGCCAGGCACTTAAATGTGATTTGCAGAGTATCCATGTCGATATAGATGAAGGGCTGAGACACATGGAAGACGAGCAACCTACCAGACAGCCGCAAGACATGTCAAGAAGTGTCAGCCTTACTTTGGCGTATTATAGACCGCCGGAAACCTTCAACGTTTATTTTCTCAACAATTTTTGAGAGTTTAATCGTACTGTTTTTGTTGATTGACGTTTGACTCCTGAACTTCACGTACTATAAGTATAAAAAAAATCCGATTGCCGTGTGGTCCCTTTGGTAGACTGACAAGCAAAATAGAATACAAAACGCATTAGCAGCTGTGCAAATACAAAATGCAGAACTTGCGCTAAATACGATGGCGAAATACCATGAGAATTGACCACGCCAAAATTCACAATGGAAATTTCATACTTTATGGCGCAGAGGAATGGGGTGACTCGAGATCTAAACTCTACCGTAGATACAGTTTACAACAAAACGAAAAAAATTCATCCATGTTAAAGTACTCGTATCTCCTGATCTAATCAGAGATCAATGAAATTAATTGAAATGATTCTGTGAATAACAGGTCGTGAATGGATATGAAGTTGACATCTGTATCCTTACTAGACAATATTGACCTGAGACGGAAATGGCCAATAAATAACGCACAAATATTAGCACAGGTGCCAGCATTCTAAGCTAAGAATAAGTAGGGGAATAGACGGGCATAGATTCACTTGGAGGTCGGCGACAGATATACACATGGTGGCGAAAATAAAACTGGCCTGGAAGTCGCGCACCACACACCGATCTTCACATTATACAGCGGCTGTTCTAGGTGCTGATGAATTTCTGAATGTCTGTTTCGTACGCTCGCATAGACGGACAAGCTGAACCAGAACTCACTGAAGAAATGTCGAACTAATGCTCCAAATATCCTAGTACCAATTCATTCAGAAACAACCAGGAAAACCGAAGACGCGCAGTTCTGTCTCGATGCTTTATCCTTATAAATGTTGTGTTATGTATGAACTGAAGATTAAGTCTTTTCTCGTAAACTGACGTCTGTATTCCAACTTGCAATGATAAGAGGAGTCCGGGGTTTTTCGTACTTTTGTGCAAGCTATCTTTCACTTGAACAATGTTTTTTAGTGTCTGGATTAATTTCGGATAGCTTTATTAGGTCTAGTTTATGTATATAAACGAAATCTATAGTTTATTTATGTAAAAGGAAACTCAAAAACACTTTTCGTGCCAGTTTTATTTTTTTCACCCTGCAGATGCAGTTATGTTTTTAGTGTTGGACTTGAAAACAATGATCCGATAATTTACCAGAAACAAAGACTATCACAAACTGGAAAATAACATCATCGGAATTTTGTTTCCAAAAGTGGAAAAGCAATGGTAATAGCATTGGTAAATGCACGATAAAGGGCAACAATGAAGGGCAAGAATATAATGCGATATTTAAAGTAGTAACCCTTCCGTTTCATGAGTGTGCTGAATGTTTCTGAGATACTGTGTACTGTAAGTGGTACTAGACAGAGAGCTGGGATATGCACTGAAGAAGATTTAACACAAGAAATGCACCGTAAGCAAGTTAAGAGGAGTATCAAACAGTTCTGTGTGATCGATGAAATGTTTCGAATCCAGAATAGTATACCACTCATCCGAAGTGTAGACAAGCCATGAAAAATGCAAAACTATTAATGGAAGACAAAAATTAGTATCACGTTGCTCAGAACAGCATGTAAACTCGATAACGATTGTGTCAAAGAAAGTTATGACTTGTCCTTTGATCTGCGACGGATATGTCCCTGGAAAAGTCGTAATAATGAAGAAACATCGAAATGAAAGCAGAAGAAAATGTTTAGAGTAGTTGTGTTGGTATCAAAAGTCAAACTATCCGATACAGGATGGAAGTATGTAGCAAATCCTTTCACGTGTATGTTGAGTCACAAGTTACAAAATTTGCAATCTTGAATGTTTATCCGGCAACGAAAGACACGAGAATGATAGGGAATTTCACTGCAAGATACGTAAAGGAATACTATTAAAAAACTGTAGAAATCGTTTGGCATTATTGGCATTGATATTCCACGGGGTGGGTACAGTTCCTGTCAGAAGGGCTGCTCTAAATGTATGAATACCGGCACCTCTGCTTGCGGAAATGTGAGAGTTGTACTGCTGCATGTGTGATTGAAAGGTGCAGGTGACGGTAAAGTTGTTTTATTGACTGGCTGTTCCGACGGGCCTTGGCAGAATATTTTATATTCTACCAAGGCCCGTCGGAACATTATGAACACGATACTGGAGTGATAATGTAGAATATTTATTATTTTATTTTACAAACAGGTTTTCAGCTCTAACGCTATCATTAGGTACAGAGACAAATATTTATGGCTGTGAAATTTTTATAGGGTCAGTGATTTTAGACTAGTGCATCTCCAGAGTATCTCATTTGGTTTACAAAAATCACAGCTGTTAATGTTAGATTTATGACTAAAACGAGAGGAATTATTTAAGTGAAAATCATATGTAAAATTATTTAACTCAGATCAAATATGTGACAGATTAAATATTATCTAAGTTTAGTAGCTTTATATCACAGTCTTACTGAAATAACTCCTCTCGTTTTATTTCTAGATCATACGTTAAAAACTTTCACCTTTGGAAACTACTCTGTAGATGCACTACTTTAATAGCTTTTGTCGTACAAAAAATTTCATGCTTGTACCTGATGACGGCTTAGCAGCCGAAAACCAGTCCGTAAAACAAAAAAAAATTGTTAAATGTTAGACGAGTGTCGTTTGTGTCTTCATTCACAATGTATTTGTTAATGTATAAGTTTGGTCCTTGACGTAACAGGTAGCAGGAATCGAAGCCATTGACACAGAAACGTAGTTGCTGTATTTAGCTGGCATGCTTGCACATTCGTAATAGACTCGTCACAGGGTGATAGTGAACTAGAACACAAATAATATGGGCTACACAATGATTGATAATACAAATTGTTCAAATGGCTCTGAGCACTATGGGACTTAACTGCTGTGGTCATCAGTCCCCTAGAACTTAGAACTGCTTAACCTTACTAACCTAAGGACATCAATACACACCCATGCCCGAGGCAGGGTTCGTACCTGCGACCGTAGCGGTCGCGCGGTTCCAGGCTGTAGCGCCTAGAACCGCTCGGCCACTCCGACCGGCGATTGATAATACACAATGATTTATTAAGATAATATGTGCACCACTACTCATCTTTAGTTTGATGATAAGACGTCACACTGAAGTAAAAGATCCGTACTTTCGTCTAACCTAAATCAGTGTACGTTGGCTAACTAATGTAACAGTGTTCAGTGTTGACAGCTGTCAGACAAGTTACGATTCGGGCTCGAATATCACGTTGACTCTCGGCGATGATCGTCCCGATAACCAATGAGGTATAACGGCGGAACTGTAGATAACTGCTACTCGTCGGCATAACTGGCCAAGTGAAGGTGCGCAGCCACTTTCATTCACGATCGGTAGAAGGATGTTTGCCTGCGAACTATTCCGTGGATGATGGAAGCTGTTCCTCATACCTGCGTCCTCTGTGGTGGAAGACACAACTATCGGCGGATTCAGCGTAATATTTGTAAGTCTTGAATTGGAAGCATCACTCGATTCCTGTTACGTCTGCCATCTATGTGGCGAGTAATCGGTAATGTGTGACGCCACAATGAAGATCGCATGATCAGTGGCGCATTCTTTAGTTGTAGCCGTGTACTGTGTCTAACGGTGGATAGTACAGTAGTTCTATGTTTGTTCCGGATGGTTGGTTAGTTGATTGATTTGGGGTAGGGGACCAAGTTGCAGCGTCATCCATGCCATCGGATTAGGGAAGGAAATTTGGAAATTTGTGGTAAGTTCCTATGGGGCCAAGCTGCTGAAGTCATCCGTCCCTAGTCTTGCACACTACTTAATCTAACTTAAACTAACTTACGCTAAGGACAACACACACACTAATGCCCGAGGGAGGACTCGAACCTCGAACGGGGATTAGGGAAGGATGCGGAAGGAAAAAGGCCGTGCCCTTCCGAAGGAACCATCCCGGCATTTGCCTGAAGCGATTTAGGGAAATCACCGAACCCTAAACCAGGATGACCGGACACGGAATTGAATCGTCGTCCTTCTGTGTACGAGTCCAGTGTGCTAGCCTCTGCGGCACTTCGTTCAGTGTGCCCCATGATGATGATGATGATGAGATAATGGCGATGACAACGACGCTGCCGCCGCCGCCGCCGCCGCCGCCGACGACGACGACGACGAGAGGGGTCAAAATGAAACCCGATCCCGGCAGATGGCCCACTCCTCTCGAGGAGGCCGCCGAACTTGACGCCCCCATCCTATGGACGGATCATCATCGGCAGTCTCACATTTCCTCACTTCATGGGATACTACGGTGACGTCCGGAATATAATCTAGGACGGCCGTTGATATATATCAACGCGGACAGGTGAAAATGTTTGCCCTGACCGGGAATCGAACCCGGGATCTACTGCTTACAGGGCAGACGCTCTATCCATCTGAGGCACCGAAGGCACAGAGGATAGTGCGACTGCAGGGACTATCTCTCGCACGCCTCCAGCGAGACCCACAGTCTCACCCTGTATGTCCACACACTACATTGCTAGTGTCCCACCGCTACACACTCATTACCCGTGGAAGACATTCTTAGCAAGTCCCGTAAGAGTTCGGGGAATATGTGTGTATCCGCACAGAAGAAGAAGATCATTGCCGGTATTGCCAGAACAATATACTTATATGAATATGATGACTGTTCTTTCGGACATGTCCGAAAGAGCAGTTACCATATTCATATACCGAGCGAGGTGGCGCAGTGGTTAAACACTGGACTCGCATTCGGGAGGACGACGGTTCAATTCCGCGTCCGGCCATCCTGATTTAGGTTTTGCGTGATTTCCCTAAATAGCTCCAGACAAATGCTGGGATGGTTCCTTGCTGTCTGGTCTCCTTCCCCAAACAACCCAACCCAACCATCTTCATATAAGCATATTTAATCTAGGATGTCGGTGCAAAGACTGGTGATCAGGAGCGAGGCTTCACTACATCTTCTCCCCTTGTCGGCCAAACACTGGCAGCGAAAATTTCATCCAGCACCAGGATTCGAACCAACTTACCTCCCAGTCGAAGCCGGCGGTTGTGACCGAACGGTTCTAGGCGCTTCAGTTTGGAACCGCGCGACCGCTACGGTCGCAGGTTCGAATCCTGCCTCGGCCATGGATGTTTGTGATGTCCTTAAGTTAGTTAGGTTTAAGTAGTTCTAAGTTCTAGGGGACTGATGACCTCAGATGTTAAGTCCCATAGTGCTCAGAGCCATTTGAACCTCCGAGTCGAGCGTCATCGCACAGGCGTGCGCCAGCGACTTTAATCTTTTTGATTTATTCTTCTGCATCAGGATGCTTTTCACTGGAAGAAATCTAATTTCAGAATTATGTTGACACAATGTTATAGCTTCTAGTAGCCTGTAACATACGACGGCGTACTGAAAAGTAATGCTTCTGAATTCTTTTAAATGTAAAAGATCTTAAAGCATTGTAAGTAAAACGAACGTTATTAACCTTCCACATGTTCAATCTTAATGGCTAAATATTTGCACCCCTCTGCAACTAGACGATTTCGAATTCTAGCGTGTAAATAATTCTGGTGCGTAAAGCAAATATTCGGTGCGTGAGAAACAGCGTGATTTAGTCGAGTTTCGAATTTCAAGAGTTTATCCACACTTGGAGCACTCTCTCTTTCAGCATAACTGTGCTCAGCGATCCAAAGCCTTGTGTTCATCGTCGTCGATTGTCCCCCATACAGTCCAGAATGGGCCCCATACGATTGTCATCTGTTTCCAAAACTTAAGGAACATCTTCATGGGCTTTACTTTGAAAGGCATGAAGCGGTGCAAGTAGAGGTGAAGATGTAGCTCCGTTTACAGAGTCAAAGATCCTACAGTGACATTATTAACAAACTGGTGTCTCGTTGGGAGAAATGTGTTCGTCGCCACGGTGACTACGTTGAGAAATATATATGTAGTCATGAATCATAAAGATGTAGAATGTTAATAAAATTTGCTTTATTTAAAAAGCTTTAAGAGTTTTCCCACAAAAAGTTTGGAGGCGTTACTTTTCAGCACACTCTATTAATTGGATGGATAGAATGTGAAGCACTGCGTGAAAATTACAACACACGCGGCAAAGTATTAGAGCCGTTTTCTAATTAGATGTGTAAAAAGTTCTCTATTATTACTAAAATGCAGATAATTGCTTATATTACACTTCTTGTAAAGATCATAAAGTCCGCAATTAAGTATTATTCCATGAATAAGGATAATGTGCTGTTTTACCTCCACAGTCTCATGTACGAGAAATAGAAGCATATCAAGAACTATGTAGTGTAATGATTAAAAAACAATCTGCGAGTAAACGCGGCGAATGAGCAGAAAATTGAACAAGCAGTTACACACGGCAGACACAGAAGTCACGGCGTAGGATGTCGCACTGCTCCAAGCTGTATGTGAGTGGGCTGTGTGACGCAAGAAACTACAATGAGAGCACCAGCTTTCGGTAACATGCAGCTCAGCGATATCTTAATGCAATGTACAAGCTTCCATTAGTTTTGTAACTGGGCATACACACCTGAATTCCGTGGGTCAGCTGACAAATGTTAAATCTGCCACAAACTTCTTTTGCGTTGAAGCACTGAAACTATAACACGAAACAATACGGTTCGCACCATTGTGATTTAAAAAACATAAACCAAATCGAACGTTATTTTAAAATTTGTTCAGTTTTAAAATGCAAACTTCTTTCAGTTGTGATGTTTTCTATAAGTTCTTGTTTGTGTTAAGTTGCATCCGCCCTTTTCCAGTGAAGAGCTGAACAAGACAGCGTTATATGTGATGTTTTATGTTTCCTTGAAAAGGGGGAAGTTACTTTAGGAGTCTTAGTACATGAAATTCATGAAAAATATGTGTTCGGTTCTAAGTAGCTCCAAGTCAAGCATCTATTGAAGTATACCTTAACATGAAATAACACTTTTTAAATGCCAATGAAGATGACACATCCTTTCTGCCTGCAAGACACAGTTTCACTAAGTGTGAAACTCACTGCAAGTCTCAGTTACTTTAAACTATTTTATATTGGTGCATCGTAAATTAGTAGTCCGCGCAGAGTGCCGATAAGAGTCCTGGCACTAGAGGGGAATAATTGTTACGCTTATAAACAACTGGGCTGAAGTAGCATATGAACTTGTGGACTGGCGACAGTTTGTTTTTCAAGTAAACTAAAACAATAGAAGTAAATAGCATTACAAACACCTCGCTTGAATATGCATTTTAGATCCTTGAATTCTGAGATGGTGCAAAGCAAGTCTTGTCCAAAGCATTAAACAACATGCATATCGTCATTTCCAATTAAAATAAAGATATTAACATTTGATAACCTGTGGCAAAATTATTTCACACTTCAAATAACCGTATAGATCGGGCAACCACAGCTAAAAAATTTGTACACAATGTGAAAGACAATCAAACAATTTCAAATCAGAGATGGTAAAATAGTCAATATTAAACTGAATGAAAGTCTAAATCCACAGTAGTTGTTTACTGTGTTTTTACTATATGACGATGGATTTCACACCCTGGTGGTATATCTTCAGGTCAAATATGCATATAGAATGAAACTACGTAAGTTAAAGCGCTAATAGTCAACATAACCTACCGAAAAAGTAATCAATAAAGCGATGTACTCACAAAATTAATACTTCATCTGCCATGGCGTCTAAAGTTTACAGTTCAGTTTCCTTAGCTGCAAGTAATTTTAAATGCATCTTACTTCTCATAATTGTAACAGTTAAAATTTTCTGTCTCTTGTACTGGACCGTTATTTAGCCGAGCGAGGTGGCACAGTGGTTAGCACACTGAACCCGCATTCGGCAGGACGACGGTTCAAACCCGCGTCCGGCCATCCTGATTTAGGTTTTCCGTCATTGCCCCAAATCACGTCAGGCAAATGCTGGTATGGTTCCTTTGAAAGAACACGGCCGATTTCTCTCCCTATCCTTCTCTAATTCGATGAGAGCAGTGACCTCGCTGTTTGACCCCCTCTCCCGAACCAACCGTTCAACGAATTGTTATTTAACACCGAGATCCATTTTCTTACTGTGATTTCCAAGGTGTACCTCGTTGGTCCTCACTTCATTGCAGGAGCCCAAACAGCTGCAACATACATCTAGTTTTTAGAGTATGATCTGGCAACGTTGCTCGAAAATGTCCCACTGGAAACGCGTCGACGTATGTGGTATCAGCATGATGGTGCACCTGCACATTCCGCAATTAACACTAGGCTGACCCTTGACAGGATGTTCGACGGGTGTTTCATAGGACGTGTAGGACGCATAAATTGGCCAGCCCGTTCTCCTGATCTTACACTTCTGGACTTCTTTCTGTGGGGTACGTTAAAGGAGAATGTGTACCGTGATCTGCCTACAACCCCAGAGGATATGAAACAACGTATTGTGGCAGCCTGCGGCGACATTACACCAGATGTACTGCGGCGTGTACGACATTCATTACAACAGAGATTGCAATAGTGTGCAGCAAATTACGGCCACCACATTGAACATCTATTGGCCTGACATGTCGGGACACACTCTACTCAGCTGCGTAACTGAAAACGGAAACAACGTGTGCACGTGTACCTCACCCCTCATGGTAATGTACATGTGCGTCAGTGAAAAAGACCAATAAAAAGGTGTTAGCATGTGGACGTAATGTGCTGTTCCAGTCTCTTCTGTACCTAAGGACCATCACCGTTCCCTTTGGATCCCTACGTAATTCGGTGCTATCCGATACACACGATCGGACAGCGGAGGAGTGGTACTCAAGCGTCAACTTTAGGTTACAATATCTCCGGATGTAATTAACATTTTACAATGCAACAAACGGCACTGATTACGTATTTGTTTATATGTTCAGATGTACTAACAAAACTAACGGGGTTCCATTTAAAACAACATAGGTTTGTGTTAAAAAACATACTTCCGAGCATTTTTTTATGGTTTGTATTAACCAGTTACACTAGCCCCTCTCCTCATATTCGGTCTGTGGAATCGATTCGTCAGTATTTGACGTGGTTTACGAAACATATGCAGCGGTAATGTTAGGTGACCCTGTATATAAATGACCTAGTAGATAGTGTTGGAAGTTCCATGCGGCTTTTCGCGGATGATGCTGTCGTATACAGAGAAGTTGCAGCATTAGAAAACTGCAGCGAAATGCAGAAAGATCTGCAGCGGATAGGCACTTGGTGCAGGGAGTGGCAACTGACTCTTAACATACACAAATGTAATGTATTGCGAATACATAGAAAGAAGGATTTTTTTTATGATAGCGGAACAAACACTGGTAGTAGTTACTTCTGTAAAATATCTGGGAGTATGCGTGCGGAACGATTTGAAGTGGAATGATCATATAAAATTAATTGTTGGTAAGGCGGGTACCAGGTTGCGATTCATTGGGAGAGTCCTTAGAAAATGTAGTCCATCAACAAAGGAGGTGGCTTACAAAACACTTCTTCGACCTATACTCGAGTATTGCTCATCAGTGTGGGATCCGTACCAGATCGGGTTGAAAGAGGAGATAGAGAAGATCCAAAGAAGAGAGGCGCGTTTCGTCACAGGGTTATTTGGTAACCATGATAGCGTTACGGAGATGTTTAGCAAACTCAAGTGGCAGACTCTGCAAGAGAGGCGCTGTGCATCGCGGTGTAGCTTGCTGTCCAGGTTTCGAGAGGGTGTGTTTCTGGTTGAGGTATCGAATATATTGCTTCCCCCTACTTATACCTCCCGAGGAGATCACGAATGTAAAATTAGAGAGATTTGAGCGCGGACGGAGGCTTTCAGACAGTCGTTCTTCCCGCGAACCATACGCGACTGGAAGAGAAAAGGGAGGTAATGACAGTGGCACGTAAAGTGCCCTCCGCCACACACCAGTGGGTGGCTTGCGGAGTATAAATGTAGATGTAGATGTAGCAGTTGACTTTCAAGTAGCCTATTTAATTCATAGGGTAACCCACCATTTTATATGATCTGGGGTGATCGAATTGGCATTAAATCCAATTAACATACCCACGGAGCACCTGTTGAGCCAGAGGTTTTCACAGCACATCCGACTTCTGGCAATAGTGGTGAATTAAATGATAAGTGGAAAGGAACATGGACTTAAAGACACTTAATGCCGTCAGTAGCATAAATAGAGTTAGATATACTGTTAAATCGAATATCATTACCTAACTTAGTGAACTCAGTCTTGTAGAATTTTACGTTGGATAAAATGTAACGTTGAACATGCAACCTCTGCATATTTATCTTCGGAACGTATTCACTTCAAAAAAGTATTGCATCACCTCGGTTCCGAGAGTTCCGGAACCTGTACGGAAAACTGGAATAGACATCAACATAAACATCATTTCCGTTGTTTTTATTGCGCATGAAAACCACACATTGCATGTTGTATCACCATACAGCGAGACCTTCAGAGGTGGTGGTCCAGACTGCTATACACACAGTTACCTCTAATACCCAGCAACACGTCCTCTTGCATTGATGCATGCCTGTATTAGCTGTGGCACACTATTCACAAGTTCATCAAGGCACTGTTGGCTCAGATTATCCCACTCCTCAACGGCGATTCGGCGTAGATCCCTCAGAGTGGTTGGTGGGCCACGTCTTCCATAAACAGCTGTTTTCAATCTGTCCCATCCATGTACGATAGGGTTCATGTCTGGAGAACATGCTGGCCACTCTAGTCGAGCGATGTCGTTATTCTGAAGGTAGTCATTCACAAGATGTGCACAATGTGTGCGCGAATTGTCATCCATGAAGACGAATGCCTCGTCAACATGCTGCCGATATGGTTGCACTATCCGTCGGAGGATGGCATTCACGTATCGTACAGCCGTTACGGCGCCTTCCATGACCACCAGCGGGGAACCTCCAGCCCTGACCGTGTTGCCTCCAAACATGCCTCCGACAATTGTCTGGTTTCAGGCATATCCTACATTCATCGGTGAAGATAACGTGATGGCAATCCTGAGCGGCTCATTCAGTATGTTGCTGGGCCATTCTGTACCGCGTTGCATAGTGTCGTGGTTGCAAAGATGGACCTCGCCATGGACGGCGGAAGTGAAGTTGCGCATCATGCATCCTATTGCGCACAATTTGAGTCGTAACACGACGTCCTGTGGTTGCACGAAAAGCATTATTCAACATGGTGGCATTGCTGTCAAGGTTCCTCCGAGACATAATCCGTAGGTAGCGATCATTCACTACAGCAGTAGCCCTTGGGCGGCCTGAGCGAGGCATGTCATCGAAAGTTCCTCTCTCTCTGTATCTTCTCCATGTCCGAACAACACCGCTTTGGTTCAACACTTCCGTTGTTGAAGGCCCTTCCTGGGACAAAATAACAATGCGGACACGATGAACCGCGGTATTGATCGTCTAGGTATGGTTGAACTACAGACAACACTTGTGTTCGTCCTTCTTGGTGGAATGACTGGAAATGATCGTCTGTCGGACCCCCTCCGTCTAATAGGCGCTGCTCGTGCATGATTGTTGACATCTTTCAGCGGGTTTAGTGGCATCTTTGAACAGTCAAATGGACTGTGTCTGTGATACAATATACACAGTCAACGTCTATCTTCAGGAGTTCTGGGAACCGGGGTGATGCTAAACTTTTTTTGATGTGTGTATTTAAAAAATTAAATTTGCGTCTCGTTGAGAATGCATGTTTGAGCACCAAATGTGTCGGTGGCCAAGAAAGCACTCACTGATGCATCACAACTTACACAGCAGTATGTAAGAACAGTTTCGCAATATACCTGCTTTTTCTTGCATACTTATTTTATTTTAATTTCTACGTGTTCAATGATACATTTTTCAAGTCTGTAGTGTCTAATTGCCAACTGTTCTGTACCAGGCTTTAGGGTACACAACAAATACCGCGAGAAATCACCGAAACACAGGCATAACCACTTTACATCTACATCGATACTCGGCAAGCCACCGTAGGGCACATGGCGGAGGGTACCCTGTACCACTACACGTCGTTTCCTTTCCTGTTAAACTCGTAAACAAAGCGAAGGAAAAACGGCTATCTATATGACTCCGTATGAAGCCTAGTTTATAGTATCTTACCTTCATGATCCTTACACCAATGTATATTGGCGACAGTAGAACCGTTCTGCAGCCAGTCTCAGATGCCGGTTCTCTAACTTTTATCAATAGCGTTCCTCGAAAATAACATCTCCTTCCCTCCAGGAATGCCCATTAAATTTCCCGAAGCATCTCTGTAACACTTGTATGATGTTCGAACCTACCGGTGACAAATCTAGCAGGCCGCTTCCGGATTACCTCGGCGTCTTCCTTTAATCTGATCTGGTACAGATCCTAAGCACTCGAGCAACACTCAACAATGGGTCGCAAGTGGAGTGCTATATGCGGTCTCTTTTACAGAGGAGCCACACTTTTCTAAAATTCTCCCAAAAACCGATGTCGACTGTTCGTCTTCCCTACCACAGTCCTAATATGCTCGTTCAATTTTATATCTCTTCGCAACGTTACTACCAGATATTTAAACGACGTGACTGTGTCAAACAGTACACTACAATAGCTGTATCCGAACATTACTGGTTAATGTTTCCTATTCATCGACATTTTTTTCTAAATGTAGAGCTAGCTACCATTCATCACACCAAATGGAAATTTTATCTAAGTCATCTTGTATCCTCCTACACTCACTCAACTTAGACACCTTGCCGTACACCACAGCATCATCAGCAAACAACCGCAGATTGCTGCCCAGCCTTTCCGTCAAGTCATTTCTGTATATGGAGAACAACAGCTATCCTATCCTACTTCTCTCTCTGCTGAACAGTCGCTGTCGAGGACAACGTTCTGAGTTCTATTATTTAAGCGCCCGCCTGGTTGGTCGTGCGGTCTAACGTACGGCTTTCCGGGCGGGAAGTAGCGCCTGGTCTCCGGCACGAATCCGCCCGGCGGACTTGTGTCGAGGTCCGGTGAGCCGGCCAGCCTTTGGATGGTTTTTAGGCGGTTTTCCATCTGCCACGGCGAATGCGGGCTAGTTCCCCTTATTCCGCCTCAGCTACACTACCACACTACACGCCACCATTACTCTACCAATCTTCAAGGTCTCAACTGAGGATATGTTCATGGATTCTGCAGCAAACCGGAGTTAGGCATATCGGTCTGTAATTTTATGGGTCTGTTTTTCTGGTGTCATCTATGCTTTTTTACAATCGCTTGGGACTTCGTGCTGGACGATAAATGCAGGCTAGGTAAGGGGCCAATGGCGCAGGGTACTCTTTATAGAACGGAACTGAGGTTCCATCCGGACCTGGTGCTCCTTCAATTGTTTATCTTCGCCAGGGATGCTCATCACAATATCGGTGGTCAAACGTCTGTATGTTTGTGTGAACGATTTCTTGAAAGTGAGATTTAAAACTTCGGCTTTCGTTTTGCTATCGTCAACTGCCATACCAGACTTGTCAACAAGTGACTGGATGGAAGCCGTTGACTTGCTTAGCGATTTTACGTAGGAGTAGAATTTTCTCGGGTTCTGGGTGAAATCTTTTGCTAAGGTATGATGACGGTAGTTTTTGTATGTTTCGCGGATAGATCTTTTCGCAGACCAACGAATCTCTACTAATCTTTGCCTGTCGTCATTTGCGAGTTCTCTTTTGAACCGAGAACGCAACAGCCTCTACTTCCTCAGCATTCTCCGAATTTCGTTAATAAACCATGACGGGTCTTTTCCATCGTTAGTCCATTACTAGGTACACGATTTACAGTCTGCTTAAACTTTGCCCATAATTCCTCTACGTTCATCGTAGGGGAAATAAGTGATTTCAACTAACTGTCTAAGTGAGCTACTAGCAACAGCTCGAATGGCGCCTGTCACTTCGTAGCAGCAGACTTCATATGGCGATCACAAATTCTGACCATTTTCCGCTTCCGCGCTATGTCCATCTGTGCGTGGCACTCGTCCGTCGGTATTGTGGACAGCAGCCAAAGGGCGCGCAGACAGCAGTGGACTACATCGCTGCCGCCTTGTACTAGCGGACATGGAAATTCTTCCACTGACAGGCACAAAACACGACAAGCTGCAGACACACACACACACACACACACACACACACACACAAGCATGCACGCACAGTTGCGATACAGCAGTGAGGCAGTTCAGTGTAGTGCCTGCAGCCAGCCCAGTACAGTTCTCTACAAGTTTACCTAGTAATAGGACAACCAATTGCGTCTGTGATGATACTATCAGTTATAGTGACTATATCAAAGGTGGGAAGGAGACAGTAACGTTATTTAGAGTTCAATGTATTGTGGAAAAACGTCAAGTAACACGTATGAAACTGTACGAGAGTTAAGTACCGTACCACACTTTAACATACTCTTAATAAATGTTATTGGTTATTTCATACTGTGTTGACACGTATATTTCCTAGTGCTATCTTGTCAAACCAAGTGTTTATTTAATAATAATAGTATGCAACTGCCACCTTTAATGAAGCATAGCAGTTTTCTACTACCAAGAATGTGTGGGCTGAATTAACAGTAACATTTAGATACAAAATTCTCAACACCACAAATGGTATTAGATTATTGTGATTTTCGTGGTACGTAGGGTTTGAGCCTCAGTAAACTTACCTTGTTTGTATTTGTCAGTAAAGCATCGACCATCTGCTCGTATTGCGTCCTATATATTTACTGATGCTTTACTGTCTTCACTTATAAGCATGCATCCACGTTCATCCTCCATCTTTCCTAATGTCGTCTATCCAATTCCGTTAGGCCCTCTCTGTCATTCCTCATCTCGTGAAAACCAACAAAGAAATGCTATGCTCCATCTACCATCTAGATATATTATTTGAAAGTAGAATGTACTTTACTTTAATGTTTGATGTCCAGATAAATCTTAATTTTCTATCATATTTATGTTTACATCAAATGTTTGACTCATACACGTTGTAGGTAAAGGTAAACATGGTAGGGAAATGCTCTGAAATACCTATGAGAAACTGTACTTCACAATCGCTTTGAGACAAATAATATAATAAGCAGGTCGTTAATGCATGCCGTACAATGAGAATTATTTGTAGGTCACTGCAACTGAAATGGCTAGAACAATTGAGGCACTATAAATTTTTAGCGAGTTTTGGGTATGGTGTAAATGGAATTTTATCTAACGCAACAACTGTTTTGAGCAAGTAATTCAGTAGGCAGGACTTAAAACTCGAGCCGGCGAATCAAATTCAAGACGCAACTCAGTAAAGGTTTGTAGGAACTGTGAGAGGACACAGACAGAGCCTTCTTGTTGATTTTTTTCTGCCTTTGATTCAGTGTTAGAGTTATGCCTTAACACTTCTGCTTGCAAGTCAGGTCAATAATTTCGTCGTGAGCATTGATGAGATGTCGAAAGATAGCAAATTTCTGGTAGTCCTGTACCAGCAAAGCGCCGAACCTTTAAAGAATCGAACTCTTATCACAAATGACTGAATGTGTTAAATATTTGACGTTAAGCATGTAAGTGAAATAAAGTTTACAAAAGGTTTGAAATTATAGTTGACGTTTCGAAGCCGCTAAATGCTTTAGTTCTGAAACAATGGATGAATATAGTCTGGGTAATTTGGGCTCCAATTTAAGCAAAGGCAAGTTTTCCACGCTTCTCAATGTTTATCACGCACGTCATATAACCTGATCTCTTTCTCGTACAATGACATAATTTTGTAGGTACATTCAGTTGTATACGTGGATGTTGTCTGCTAACTATGTTGTGAATACAGTCTTTAGTAAAGAAGGAATAAATTAGAACATCATATCTGATGCTGACGTTTTACTGCATGAACAGTGAAAATGTAATAAGGGGTAAAAAATATTATTTTCATCATTTTGTTGGGGGTATCAGGGAGAAAAGGCAACGGCCTTGCCGCAGTGGATACACCGGTTCCCGTGAGATCACCGAAGTTAAGCGCTGTCCGGCGTGGCCGGCACTTGGGTGGGTGACCATCCAGCCGCCATGCGCTGTTGCCATTTTTCGGGGTGCACTCAGCCTCGTGATGGCAATTGAGGAGCTACTCGACCGAATAGTAGCGGCTCCGGTCAAAGAAAACCATCGTAACGACCGGGAGAGCGGTATGCTGACCACACGCCCCTCCTTTCCGCGTCCTCAACGGAGGATGACACGGCGGTCAGATGGTCCCGTTGGGCCACTTGTGGCCTGAAGACGGAGTGCTTTCAGCGAGAAAAGGTTTCGTAAATGTTTGAAATTGTGTGTAAAGTTTGTTGGAAGTTGCTAAGTGCTCTCATTCTCAAACACTGGAGGTTCGAAGTTCGTGTATTTGTGCACCGTCAGTTACGGTGCCTCAAACACAGTTTGTAACTGTAATGCCTGTCTTATTGTGTTTAACTTTTAACATGAGACTATACCTCTTAATGAGTAGATTATGAGAGCATTTTAAACTTTTAAAGTCGTCAGATAGGCAACTTGCAATTGGTACGGGGTTTTGGATTTTGGGTTCAGGGTTCAGGGATAGCGGCTTCGGAGTACAGATGACGTCAGTCGGCACTCGCTCTGGTCGCAGACGCACCAGCCGATCGGCTTGTGGGCACTCTCCGTGACTGTTTTGCGGAAGTTGTGAACTCTCACTGATCTGCAGTTGCTGTTCGCTATATAGTAAAAAATTGCACTCACCACAAGTCTCAGTTTCTAAAAGCGATGAGGACTTAACAGCTATCGGAACTGATCTGGACACCATAAATTCCATTGGGCAATAATTTCATTAAATACTAATCCATTATGAGAAAGTTTCAAATCCTCAAATTTGTAAATAATTTTTCTCGACAGCCGGTGTCTGCAGTGGGTAATTACAACAGATTCATTCGTGTCAGAGAATCAAAAGCTTGCGTGAAAACATTTAATTGTAACGTCCCTGTACCCCGTTACTAAAGCTGGTACACCTCAACAAATTTTATTTGTATGATTAAGAACAACTATCCTGAACTCGTCGTATTTAATGATGGTTAATTAGTTAACTTTAAAGAAGACTGCCCTACATTTATGCAGTGTATCCGATCACTTACTATTACATATTTTGCTCTCCATTTTGGGGCTGCTTTGTCTAATTAAATTAAACATAAGAAATTCTAAAAATAATTTACATTAAAAGGTTATGAGACAGAAGACACCATTGTCTAGGAAAACATTACTATCGTATCTCCAAAGAAAGAAAAAACATATGCAAACATGAAAACTATTCAAGAGTCAGTTTAAAAAGCATGCACTTGCTCTATGACTAGAATAAAATACAGAGCAAATAAATAAAGAAATTGGAATGATATTAAACAATGTTCAGTTTATCATCGAAACTGCAAAGACACTCTCTAGGTATAAGTTTAGTGATTTAACGGTGATTTTTTTAACCATTAAATGTTTACGGCATTTCTAGATTACCGTTTCTCATGTAAAATACGTTGTCCGTAACCACTTGGAAAATAAGACGAGAATATATCTACAGAAAACAAAAGATAGTAATAAAGATAGAAAACCAAAAAAAGACTAGCAGGCATTTAAAAAGTACAGTACAGTAATAATGCAACTTATCACACGTATATTGTTTTTGTGAGGTATTGACCATGGAGAAGGCTAAGAAGGAAACACTTCTAGCATTGAGATGTGGTATTTGTGGAAGGATGCGACAGCAATTTACAACAAATTTCGGAAAAAGAGGGCTTTTAATTTATTAACTGAAGCAAGATCATATACACCATCGCGAAAAAACTTTAAGAAAGGGCCAGTTGGTAAGACACATTCTGTAATGTGTCGTATTACAACCTTTGAAATATGAGAAACGAGTGGAGCTGAAGTACTCGAATAAGTAATATAGCTGGATGACAACGCTGCCTCCAGGGGGTATTCGGAGCAGGAGTGACCTGTTCCCGATGAGAACTGAGGATGGATCATGAGCCATTTGAAGGACAGCTGAAGCTAAAAATTACTGATCCGAAACACTGAATAACATGTGGCAGTCAAATCCAGTAATTATAATTTCGAGAACAGAATCTGGTGGAGATTAAAAAAGACTCTGTTGCTTTCGAGGTATTATCAGGTATATAGTTTCAAGTAGCGAGTTCGTAGTCTGTCTTAGGATATGCAGATCTTCGCCCCGTCCTTTTTATCGTAAGCAAAATAATTAGTCATGCCTCGCTACAGATATTACTCATTCAGATGACAACATGTTTCCGTTTGGCGTAAGAAATTTCAGAAGAATTTTCTCATCAACTGTTGAACCCATAAACGTTATACTTAGCACTGTACACCGTCCGCTCTTCTGCCTCATAATCACGCGCCTCCATTCTTTCTCTCGCATCCTCAATACACACCCGACAAATACTTGCAACTATACGCACCATACTCCTTATTTTTGAAACGTCTTCCATAATTTGATGCTAACGAAGGAATTAGAAAATTTGGCTTGCGTTTAGTATATTTTTGTGCCCTTGCATGCTTTGATCTTACTCCACTATTTTGTTGCGTAAATAGGTCATTCAGCTTAGCATATTACTTGCATTTCACAATTAGACGATTTCGTGTACTTTTTATTGCCACTCAAAGCGAACCTCAAAAATTTTTGAGTCGTACGTAATTAAAACGATATCTTCACTAAGGAATTTGTTAATTCAAATTACATTCTTCTAGTTCTCGAGCGTTCAATCTACGTATTTTTAGTATTGTGTACTGATCATAATCAGTATCGCTGAAT
Source organism: Schistocerca gregaria (assembly GCF_023897955.1). NCBI lineage: Eukaryota > Metazoa > Arthropoda > Insecta > Orthoptera > Acrididae > Schistocerca > Schistocerca gregaria. The sequence goes on from NC_064931.1 coordinate 729,716,411, forward strand.
ATACTGCACCCTACAAACATCATACATCTAATTATCTGTCGAACTAGAATGGAGTTTACCTGATACCTAAGTTTGTAATTAGGTGTTTTTACAGCTATGTTAAGAGATAACATTGAAACATTAATGAAAACTATACATGAAATTCTACGATTTTATTCTTTGTTCTCTGTCCATTTTCCCCTGTAATTTTGCACCTCTCTGCCGTTGTAGTAAAAAAATTTGAATTTTCACTGCCATGAACGCCTTTCGAACATGCACATCCTTGTTGAGATTTATTCACTGAGTGCCGAGGTCAGATCTGGACATCAACTCAGAGTTATGAAAACTGTTCTCTGTGCGCTATCATCGGCGAAGTGCTGTTTTGCACCAAATTAATTTCAGCAGCATGGAAGAAAATATCGTAATATAAATAATCATACGTATTTGTGTTTCCTTTAGTGATACTTGATAATAAGATGTGTCTTTACCTATATTATTACTGACTAAGCAGCCGGATTTCTGTTGATTAACCTCGTTCTGTACACATGGTTGTCGTAGTTGAGAAAAGTTCCGTAGGAAAATGATATCTTTTAGTTCTAGTGCTTGCACATCATTCTATCTCAGATGACCTCGTCATCGATGGAGCGTACTCCCTAATTTTCATGCCATCACATACATCATGATGGATCGGGCACTCTCTTGTCCAGTTACATCTTAGAGTTTAATGTCACACTGGTATCTGACATCTACATCTACGTGATTACTCTGCTATTCACAATTAAGTGCTTGGCAGAGGATTCAATGAACCACCTTCAAGCTGTCTCTCTACCGTTCAACTCTCGAATGGCACGCGGGAAAAACGAGCACTTAAATTTCTGTGTGCGAGCCCTGATTTCTCTTATTTTATCTTAATGATCATTTCTCCCTATGTAGGAGGGTGTCAACACAATGTTTGCGCAGTTGGAGGAGAAAACTGGTGATTGAAATTTCATGAGAAGATCTCGTCGCAACGAAAAACGCCTTTGTTTTAATGATTGCCACTCCTATTCGTGTCTCATGTCTGTGGCACTATCTCATCTATTTCGCGATAATACTAAAGGAGCCGCCCTTCTTTGAACTTTTTCAAAATCATCTGTCAGTCCCACCTGATACGGATGCCACACCGCGCAGCAGTACTCCAGAATATGGCGGAAAAGTGTAGTGTAGACAGTCTCTTTAGTAGATCCGTTGCACCTTGTAAGTGTTCTGCCAATGAATCGCAGTCTTTGGTTTGCTCTACCCACAACATTATCCATGTGATGATTCCAGTTAGGTTATTTGTAATTGTAATCCCGAAGTATTTAGTTGAATTTGCAGCCTTCAGATTTGTGTGACTTATCGCGTAATCGAAATTTAGAGGATTTCTTTTAGTACTCATGTGAATAACTTCACGCTTTGCTTTATTCAGGGTCAATTACCAATTTTCGCACCACACAGATATCTTATCTACATCAATTTTCAATTCAGTCTGGTCATCTGATGACTTTACAAAACGGTAAATGGCAGCATCATCTGCATATAATATAAGAGGGCTGCTCAGATTGTCTTCTATATTGTTCACATGGATCAGGAACAATAGAGGCCCTGTAACACTTCCTTGGGGAACGCCGGATATTACCTATCTTCTACTCGATGGCTTTTCGTCTACTACTACGAACTGTGACTTTTCTGACAGGAAATACCGCATCCAGTCGCACAACTGAGGCGATATTCCCCAGCACACAGTTTGGTTAGAAGACGCTTGTGAGGAACGGTGTCGAAAGCCTTCTGAAAATCTCAAAATATGGAGTCAATTTGACATCCCCTGTCGATAGCCCTCCTTACTTCATGAGTATAAAGAGCTAGCTGTGTTTCGCAAGACTATATTTTCTGAATCCGTGCTGACTATGTGTCAGTAAATCGATTTCTTCGAGGTACTTCATAATGTTCGAATACAGTATATGTTCCAAAACCCTACTGAAAATCGACGTTAGTGATATGGGCCTGTAATTCAGCTGATTACTCCTACTTCCCTCTTTGGGTATTGGTGTGACTTGAGCAACTTTCCAGTCTTTAGGTAAGGAACTTTCTCTGAGCGAGCGGTTGTATATAATTGCTAAATATGGAGCTATTGCATCTGCATACTCTGAAAGGAACCTGACTGGTATACCATCCGCATTGGAAGCCTTGCCTTTATTAAGTGATTTAAGTTGCTTTGCTACACCGAGGATATCTACTTCTATGTTTCTCATCTTTGCAGTTGTTCTTGATGGGAATTCGGGAATATTTACTTTGTATTCTTTGGTGAAGGAGTTTCGGAAAACCGTGCTCAATAACTCTTCTTTGGTGGCACTGTCATCAGTGAGTTTGCCGTTGTTATATTGATACAACAATAGTGAAGGCATTAATGTTCCACGAAGTTCAAAAGTAGTTACTTTCATAGATCAAGGAATGAATTAAGAGTTGTGCAGGTAACTGTTGATTCATTTTTAAGTGCTCCCCTCTCCTTTCATTGTGCAAATAAAATTTAAGGAAGTAAAATGGTAAATAACGAAATTGAGTGGGGAAATAAGTTTGTGCGTGACGATTCTTTGATAAAATATTATATGAATTAATGTGCACTAATATATTTTAAAACCATGTTTTCATATCAGTTTTCGGTCTTCCAACATATTTGCTTTTGTAACTAGAATAGCCTGAGAGTCCAAATATACTGTCAGAAAATTATTGTTTGCGTGATTGTAAAATTACAATGCTTCATTCGAAAAGGTCGCATTAAAATTTTGCTACTGTTTTAAATTCGTATATATACTAGAGAAACAAAGTCCAAAGTGCTTATTGTGATAAGTACTGATAACAGTTCAAAATATTGCAAAAGTTACTCTGTCTCTATGCTATGGCAGTGCAGAACGAGATTTTAATGCAGGAATCGCATATTTGAATAGAATTTTACATGCGTGTCAGTATCAAAGCAATCAAAATGCATTCTTTAAAAGCCTAATTGATTAAAAATTGCTTGTAGTTTGGAAGCATGCTAACTTTAGAGCAGCTTTAGCATTAGCTAAAATAATACAACTGAAAAAAATGTTTATTATATAATGTTAATTATGCATTATATATTTTGATAATTGAGTATCAAAAGAGGAATATAACGTAACATGCAAAAATCACGCAAACAATAAAGAAATTCGACGAGAAATGGACGTTCAAGAACTATTTTAGTCACAAAAGGCAAATATACAGTTACTTACAACGTTCGCACGGCCACTCTGTGAATGATGACTCCGTATAGCCAGTTGGCGAAATATACCCGTCTGTGTAAAAGAAATGGAAAGAAATACATGTAAAACACAAAGTCACACAAGAATATTCATTTCCATCTGAAATGTTCAGCACTGGAAGTTAATCGTTATAGGAGCAGCCGCAGAAATGCGTAAAAAACGGTCTTTGAATTGAAATAAGATTTTCTAGAACAACGAGGGACATGCAGACAAGATGCAGATTCATAGATTGGTATTACTGTAACGCTGAATAAACTGCGTTTCGGGTATTGCTGTTCGATTCAAGGACTCCACTTTAACAAGGGCTAAGATTCATTTTTGTCGCGGAGTGAGCCCATGCACCACATGATGTCAGCGAACAAACGTCTTCATTGGTAATCTAAAAATTAATAAAATTCTATTTTGCTAGGCCTTGTGTACCATGAGTGGCCACTAACATTACCTATGGGAACCGCAAACCTGTAAAACTGCTTCGAAGAGAGCCTCATCGTTTAGAGACCAGGTTTAATAGTTAATATTAATGAAGAAACTAAGAGCTCTGCCACCACTTCATTTGTCATTTCATACGTATCTTACAAATATGCGAAATTGGGGACAATATTTGTTATCTTCAGACTGGTCCAACTCACATTTTGTTTTTGGCCTCTAATAACGGCGGGAAGTTTTCCCTCTTTTATTTTTGGGGTGCAAAATACAAACATCGTTTGCAATATTCTTCTCTATAAACTCCCCTTGTATGGCAATATTAAAAACTAAGGCGAAGCCAACTTCATTTTTTAATTTAATTTGCTTTGCAAATATGGATATAAGTCTATTTCATCCTGAATATTTTCCTTAAATAACAACAGCTTAATTTTACTTAACTGAAGAGCCACAGAAAAGTCCTAATAATACCATTTTCGTTATATCTTCCCGGTTTATGGCCTTCAACTAAGAATTGTGTCATTTTGCTCAACAATATTGGTTTACACTTTGTCTCTACAAAAAGAACTCTCTTCTCAATCTTTATTATTCCATTCTTTTCGTCATGTTTACGCAACTACCATAAAATCGTAGCTGTTAGGGCATTAGCAATAAACATAATTTCAGTTAAACCATATTAATGCGCAGAGAAAAGCATCACGTTAATCGTTACTGACTCAGTACAACAAGAAAACGCCTACAGACTTGTGAAAACGGCAAAACTAGCACTAGATCAAAGCAAGAGCCACATTGTGGCTACCCATGATCTGTACTGTCCAAATCCTATGGTATAAAGGACGCAGAATTACATCCTAGTGTATTGAAATTTGCAATAGAGGAAATACTGTGGCTACAGCAGTAGTCAAACACATTCATTTCACTTCACACAACCGGTATGGTTGTTTGTTGAGTTGATACTGAGGTGTCTTCCTTGGCGTGGTATTGTCTGAATCATTAAGTCAATGTGTCTCGGAATTAGTTACGTTGATCTTTCTCATAGAAATATAGACCGTTTTATCTCCCTTCCTTCTATCATCCGTCTTATGAGAGTGCATATAAATGGTAATAGCAGATTTTTTCAAATAATGTGACACAAATAAGCAGAGGTGAATGGCTAAGGGCAGTGTCAAAGTCCGCCTTGTTAACTACTTCATTTACATGCGTGACTTTTAGTGGTTTGGAATAGTCTCTTTGAATTGTATGTTTCTCCAGTCTGATTATAAAACAGGCAGCATCTAGAGAGAACAATTTAATTTTTTTCAGTGGTGCAAATGTGTCGTTATAATGATAAAATTTTCAATAATGTTAGTTACACGGACTAAGTTCGATTTCGTGGGGCATTATCCAATGTCAAGGTTCTTGTCAAACAATTTAATATAGCATCTACATCAATTATTTCGGCTGTGTTGCGTTGACTTAGAACAGTTCACAGTTACTGGGGTTACTAAATGTGATAACAGTATAAAAAATGAAAAGCACTCCACAATATTACTTTTATTGTAACCGGTTAACAATAACAGTAATATTGTAGAACAAAAGTAAACTGGTGCTTTTCATTTATTATAATGTTGTTGTCCCAAGAACCGACGGCAGATTCTGTTAACAAGTGATAACACTCCTAGTGGAAGTCAAGTACTGATAAAAAATTATATATATATTGATAACACTTTCATGTCGTATCGAAACTAATAGCAAATAAAAAAAATATTTTAGTAGAAAGACATATCCTTTACAAGCTTACCAGTAAAACACAGAATAATCAAATACAGAAGGCACTGAATATGTGCTCCACAGCTAATCATCCTCTCTGGTACAACTCATTTTGTGATACAAGAAATTTCAGTTTCAGTTGTGTTATAAGTAGAAAAATCTTTTGCTGTCCTCTTAAAAGGTTCTGCTGCAAAGCGAAAAGTGTTGAGACCTTTGCTGTTCATGGTGCATATTAATGACATGGCAGAAAATTTTAACAATAACCTGAGACTTTCTATAGATAACACAATTATCTTTAAAAGTAAACTGTCTGGAAAGAACTGCACAGATTTTCGGTCACAGAGCGGTGTAAAGACTGGAAAAATACTTAAAATATTCAGAAATGGAAACGGCGCACATCACAAAACGCAGAAATGTTTAATCCTGTGACAACAAAAGCTATAAGTCACAGGATCGTCGTCATATTGTAAGGGCAGCAGTGTCAGATCGCACAGCTATCACAGCACAGATATGAGACCTTGTGAATCCAGACGTGTCGACACTAAAGCCGTCGGCACACGGACCGTGCTGTCGAACGTTAACGTTGAGCGTGCCAAGTTCAACGTGCTCCTGAACGCTCAGGAACGATGCGACTTGTGCATAAGGTACGTGGGTCCCAACGTAGTATACGCGATCGCAACGCACTCCAGCGGCAGTTGAGGGATGTTTCTAGTTCGTAAATCACACTGTTCACTCAACGGGTGCGCGTAAAATTCCCACGTTAGCTCTATTAAAACGCACATTTCCTCCATCGTCCATGAAAAGGAAAGTACCACGTCCAATCAACAAGGACACACACTTATAGAAGTTCCGTTACAAACAGTGCGGTACAAATTTGAAATACTTCTGCGCATAAGATAAACATTATTTCATCATTCCCACATTTTAGTAAAAGCCCAAGATTAGTCTCACTTGATCACTGTTCCTACCCAGTTGCAGAATCTTTACAACATGTGAATTACGAAGCGTAAAGGAAAAAGGAGCAAAATATCTTTATACTAGTTGCGCAAGCTGTCCTGTAGATTAAGCCAATCGAACGAAATCACCCCTTTAGAAAAGGTGGACTTATATTTACATAACATCAAATATTATAGCGTATACTTATATTAAACTAATAATAAAGTATCAAAACCTACTAAAATGCGAATGTCAGGAAAAAAAATTTGAAGTGATAAGACGCGAACCACCGCCCCAACAAAAACTCATGATTAGACAGACGCTACTCATTATGCTAAACCAACAACAAGGCCCTCGTAATTAATCATATTGTATTACGTCTTGTTAAAAATGTTAATTGTAAATAATTATGTAACTAATTGAAATTCAGTTATAACAAATTGTACCAAGAACAATGCGTTTTGGGTGGATCTTCAGTGTGTCGCTGCCTTCAAATAGCCTACTCTGATAATACGCAAGTTACAATAATTTTTTTGCCACGAATATGATGTTTCTCATATTTTTATTGGTACGAATCACAAAATTAACAACGGGTTTTCCAGTGATTCTCAATTTGCTGCTGCTCAGAAACGGCATATATACATATAGATTTGAAATGAGTGTCAATATGACGTCTGATAACGCTGTACTGAAGCGAGACGGCGTGCCTGTGACGTAGGTGGCATTGTGCCATCTCGTTGGTCAACGCTCAGACGCACGCTCACAATATCTGACATGCCAGATATTGCTCTGCACGTTCGGAAAGACACCCGAGCGTGCTATTCCACGCTATGACGTCAGAAACTCGGAACGCTCAACGTTCAACGTTCGGATGCACGGTCCACGTGTGCCGATGGCTTAACTGTTACGAACCGCTTTTTAACTGTGGGACTACAGGCACGTACACCTCAAGCCATCTTCCATTCACGCCACTGGTGCCGTCAGAGGATCCCATGGAAGATGGAATGGCTCGCCGCTGTCTTCAGCTATGAAAGAAGATTCATCTGCACGCAAGTGATGGTCGTTTCTGTGTACGACGTAGACCTGATGAGCGCTGTCTCGTGGAGTGCATTCGTCCAGGATACACTGGCCGCACGCCAGGCCTATGGTCTGGGGTGCGATAAGCTACAACTCCCGTTCCCCTCCGGTGTTTCTGGAGAAGACGTTAACCAGCATTCGGTACCTCTAGAGTGTTGTTAGACTCGTTCCTCTGCGTTCTTGCAACAGGAAAGTGATGTGTTGTTCCAACAAGATAATGCTCGCCCACGCACTGGCCGTGACACTCAACGTGCTCTGCAAGACGTGCGTCAACTTCTCTGGTCACCACGATCTCTGGCCATGTCTCCAACTGAGCTGGGACGAGAAGTGACTCGTGCGGCTCGTCAGCCAACAATTCTTACAGTAATATGCGAACAGGCGTGGCATGACGTATCCCATGACAGTATTCGCCATCTGCACAGGTCGAGCAAGCGTGGTATAACGTATCCCAGGAGAGTATCCGCAATCTGTACGACTGGATGGCAGAGCCGGCGTCTGCATTGCCGCCCTTGGAGGCTACACCACGTACTAATATAAATGTTTCAGCATGGGTCATTACAAGGTACCTCAGAACCGCTTGCAGTATTTGTCCGTAAATGTAATCATTTGCCGGCCGGCGTGGCTGTGCGGTTCTAGACGCTTCAGTCTGGAACCACGTGACCGCTACGGTCGCAGGTTCGAATCCTACCTTGAGGATGGATGTGTGTGATGTCCTTAGGTTAGTAAGGTTTAAGTAGTTCTAAGTTCTAGGGGACTGATGACCACAGATGTTAAGTCCCATAGTGCTCAGAGCCATTTGAACGATTTGTAATCATTTCACATTCTTCATTTGCACTGTTGCAACAGTTAATCTTGAGTGAATTGAAAGCCACTAAAAGGGTGTAATAATTTTTTTACGACAGTGTATATTATGTCTACAAATTTGCTTCCACCGGTTTGGAATAGACGGTTCGTTGGTTGGTTGGTTTTAGGGATAAAGGGACAAAACTACAGGGTCATAGGGCCATCAGTCCCTGCAGTAGCGGTAATTGGTTGTACAGGTGGTAGGTTCGAATCCTACCTCGAGCATGGATGTGTGTGATGTCCTTAGGTTAGTAAGGTTTAAGTAGTTCTAAGTTCTAGGGGACTGATGACCACAGATGTTAAGTCCCATAGTGCTCAGAGCCATTTGAACGATTTGTAATCATTTCACATACTTCATTTGCACTGTCGCAACAATTAATCTTGAGTAAATTGAAAACCACTAAAAGGGTGTAATAATTTTTTTCCGACAGTGTATATTATGTCTACAACTTTGCTTCCACTGGTTTGGAATAGACGGTTCGTTGGTTGGTTGGTTTTAGGGATAAAGGGACCAAACTACAGGGTCATAGGGCCATCAGTCCCTGCAGTAGCGGTAATTGGTTGTACAGGTGGTAGCTTGTAACTGCCGTGCAGTAAGATTACGCAGTCGTAAATATAACCCACCAAAATATTAGTCGTTTTGTGACAGCACCATGAAGTTGTTTTCGATTGAATATGTCAACATTCGATCCCAAATACCATCATCTCTGGGAAGTTTTAATTTTCTGCTTTAACAGGAAGAAATCTGCGTCTGAGGCTCATACAATGCTAGTTCAGACCTATGGAGAGGCACCTGTTAGTGGAAGAATGCGCAGAGAATGTTTTCAACGCTTCAAAAACGGCGATTTTAACATCGATGACCGGAACGACGTTGGAAGAAAGAAGGCTTCCGAAGCCACTGAAACCTGCTGAAACAATATCAGAAGATCATTACGGGAAGCCGTTGATGCTTTTGAATTGAGCACTGAAAGACAAACGGCTACAATACAGCGATAAACATGAAGAGGTCGTTTCGCATCATGACAATGCTCGATCCCATGTGTCAAGTCGTACTTGGAAACCTTGAAATAGGAACTTCTACCACACCTGCCGTATTCTCCAGACATTGCTCCCCCTGACTAACACCTTTCTCGATCAATGGCACACGACCTGGCTGATCAGCCGTTCAGGGTATGTGAACAAGTGCAGAACTGGATGGTTCCATGCATATCCTCAATAGAAGCCCAGTTCTTCAGAGGGATTCATACGCTGCCTAAAAGATGGGAGAGAGTAGTGGCAAGTGATAGCCAATATTTTGAATCGTTAATTTTAAAGTTGTAGACCTAATACTTTTTAGGCCGATATAAAAAGGTAGTATATTAACAACCATTTTTATTGAAATTTCAGTCGACGTCTAACATCTTGATGAGATCACAACAGAGACATGTGTAATCTTTCAGATTTATTTCAGTTTCTCTTCACGTGAGTTAATTAATAGATTGCTTCCTATATATAATCGCGGAAAGACGTCAGGTAAAAATGACAGAGAGATCCAGCTCTCACGGAGGCTTTCCAGCAAACGCTCTACCTGCGAACCACTCTCAACTGGAACAGGAAAAGGGCAAATGGCAGTGGTACGAGAAATACCCTCCTCCACATACCGGACAACAACTTGAGTTAATATAGCATTGCCCCCCCCCCCCCCCCCCCAGTTCTGGACTATATTGAAAGTCGGGAAGTTGGTTTAAAATCAATTGCGAAATTTGTACCTAACGGACAGACTGGCATACAGCAAGTTGATAAAAAGGTATTTAAGTTTCCTTGAACACTCATTTTTTCAATGACAAAAGGTGAATGATATTTAGTGTTTTAGTTATTTTATCAAAGAACTAACTACGAGTCAGTGAGACGATTGGTACTGCTTCTTTGTAGCAACTTTTTCCTTTATAGAATGATCAAAAAATTCTCACTGAATTGCAAGTACTTGCTACATCTCCCTCTTAGAAAAGAAACTAACTACCCACATTGAGGGTGGACACTTGTTACAAAACGTCCTTTCTCTGCAACATTTCTCTCCCTAGAGACACTTGCATCACCCACACCTGGCAGCCTCATTTAAAATCAACTAAGTTAAAATGTGTGTACTTAACTTCTAGTGTGTTAATCACTTGATTGCTGGACTCTTCACTTCTGGACTGACAAAACTTGGTAGATTATAGGTGGAAAATGATTTGTATCTGAGCACTGGCAGTAATATAATAATAATAATAATAATAATAATAATGCAACGTTAGCCCTTTAGCAGTGTAGTATCCATTTCATAGTTATGTTGTGCTGCCAATTACTTCGTTCGTTGCTAAGTGAATAATGAAACAGTTTCTGGTCTATTGAAAGAACTACTTACATTTCAGAGACGGCATTTCCATGAGATATTTAACCATATGTGACGCTTATATCTCAGTTTTACCGTCATAGGCGCATGTCTGTAGTGCGTGGGTAATGCTAGTTCCACAAGCGGTAACCTCCACCGCAATATGTCACCCGTTACTCCTAATATGTAAAAATAAAATACACTGACAGAAAAAAATCGCATCACCAATCGGAAATACATTTGTTTAGGTAACATATTTAAGCGATTAACATTGCAAGATACCAAGATAATGTAACGAGATCAGCCATTGCGAATGTGAAATGCTGATACCTTAATAACGGGTGTAACCGCGAGAATGTTGAATTCAAGCGTGCAAACAAGCATGTGTTATGTTGTACAGGTGCCGGATGTCACTTTTTGCGTGGAATTCCACGCCTGTTGTAGTTGGTCGGTAAATATAGGAACGATTAATGCTGTTTGTGGATTACGCTGAAGTTGTCCTCTGATAATGCTCCACATGTTCTCTATTGGACACAGATCTGGTGATTAAGCAGGCCAAGGCAACATGTCGACAACTGTAGAGCGTCTTAGACTACAGCAGCGGTATTTAGGCGAGTGTAATCCTGTTTCAAAACATCCATAGAATGCTGTTCATTAATGGCGGCGCAACAGGTCGATTAACCAGATGGGTGTACATATTTTCAGTCAGGGTGCGTGGGATGACCACGAAAGTGCTCCTGTTGTACAGAATCGCACCCCAGACCATAACTCCAGGTGTAGCTCCAGTGTGTTTAGCATGCTGACAGGTTGGTTGCGCGTCCTCAACTGGCTTCCTTCTAACCGGCACACGGCCGTCACTGGCACCGAGACAGAACCAGCTTTCAGCAGAAAACACAACCCCGCCCTCCAATAAACTCTCACTTGACACTACTCAAAGTAGCGAACAGAAATGGTTTGGCGTCAGTGCAATACACTCTACAGGGCGTCTGGCTTGGAGCTATCCTTGAAGTAAACAATTAGTTACAGGTCCTTGTGTCACTGCGGTGCCAACTGCTGCTCAGACGGCTGCTGCAGATGCAGTACGATGCAAAAGATCTTCCCTCTCGGTAGTGCCACTCGACTGTACAGCGCCGGTCTTCTTGCTACTGTATATTCTCGTGAACACTGCTGCCAGCAGTTATATACAGTGGCTACATTCCTGCCAAGTCTTCTCCAATATCTCGGAACGAACATCGAGCCTCTACAATTTTGCATCACCCTGGTTCCGAGAACTCCTGAAGATAGACGTTGACTGTGGATATTGTATCACATAAACAGTCCCTTTGACTGTCCAGAGCCGTCGCTAAACCTGCCCAAAGATGTAAACAACCACGCATGAGCTGCGCCTATTAGACGGACGGGGTCCGACGTCCGATTAGTTCCAGTCATTCCACCAGGAAGAAGGTACATGGCTCGTGTTGCCTGTAGTTCAACCATGCCTAGACGGTCAGTACCGCGGATCGATCGCGTCCGCATTGTTACTTTGTGCCAGGAAGAGCTCTCTACATGGGAAGTGTCTAGGCGTCTCGGAATGAACCAAAGCGATGTTGTTCGGACATGGAGGAGATACAGAGAGACAGGAAGTGTCGATAACATGCCTCGCTCAGGCCGCCCAAGGATGTAGTGGATGACCGCTACCTACGGATTATGGCTCGGAGGAACCCTGGCAGCAACGCCACCATGTTGAACAATGCTTTTTGTGCAGCCACAGGACTGGCATCACGTTCTCTTCACCGATGAGTGTCGCATATGCCTTCAACCAGACGTGTTCAGAGGCAACCCGATCACGCTAAATTCCATAGACACACTGTCCAGCGAGTGTAGCAAGGTGGAGGTATCCTGATGTCTTGGGGTGGCATTATGTGAGGCCGACGTACGCCGCTGGTGGTCATGGATGGCGCTGTAACAGCTGTACGATACGTGAATGCCATCTTACGACCGATAGTGCAACCATATCGCCAGCATATTGGCGAGGCATTCGTCTTCATGGATGACAATTCGCGCCCCCGTCGTGCACCTCTTGTGAATGATTTCCTTCAGGATAACGACATCGCTCGACTAGAGTGGCCAGCATGTTCTGCAGACATGAACCCTGTCGAACATGGCTGGAATAGTTTGAAAGGACTGTTTATGGACGATGTGACCCACCAACCACTCTGAGGGATTTACGCTGAATTGCCATTGAGGAGTGGGACAATCTGAAACAACAGTGCCTTGATGAACTTGTGGATAGTATGCCACGACGAACATAGGCATGCATCAATGTAAGCGGAGGTGCTACTGGGTATTACAAGTTACCGGTGACCAGAAATCTGGACCACCACCTCTGAAGGTCTCGCTGTATGGTGGTACAACATGCAATGTGTAGTTTTCAGGAGCAATTAAAAGGGCGGAAGGTGAATTTATGTTGATCTCTATTCCAGTTTTCTGGAACTCTCGGAACCGAGGTGATCAAAAACTTTTTTTGATGTGTGTATTAATCTTATGACATGACCTCTTTCAAACTCAGGGAGTTTTTGACGATGGTATCTTTATCGCCTTAAAGGTATTCTTGCCAAATGTCAACTCACCACATCCAATCTCATACGTAAGTAACGATTACGACCGTTACAGCTGTTATTTAAAGCTAACCTAATTTTCATCCATATAGTGGCTCTACTAGCTCCTCTATGATGTGACTGGCTCGTTGTTGACACATTTCAAACGTAGAAACACGCCTGCCATCTTTCCTTTGCGTCACACAAATCCATCTTGGTGTTGCGATTTTTTATCTTTAATGTATAATTATCGGAACTTTGTAATCAGTATTACAGTCTTACGAAATAGTGATAATAGTAATGAGCTTTTGAAAACTAGTTTCGTACCCGAAACAAAACTGAATCTCTTCGTTCTTAGCCCTCAAAATTACGTTTCACAACTCGGGGGTAATTACCCCCAATTTGGGAACCATTGCGCTAGATGAATAAATGAAAGTCGTCACCGCAAGCAGAATGTTAATTTTTATGTTAAATGCAGGCTATATACTTTTTAGTCGCAATCTTTCAACGAACATTGAATAACCGATTAAGTAATACATAAAATCAGGTGAAATTTGATGTTCGGATGTCGTGTAAAAAGTTGGTAATTTAAGGACCATTTTTTTATTGAGACCGAACAAATATTTTAAATGGCGTAACAGAAACAATCGCAATTTTGTTTCCATCTGAAAAGAAAGGTAAAGATAAGAAAAAATATATGTGGCCAGACTAGTCATAGCAGCACATATTTTACCGCTAAAGTGGACGATATTTCTCATGCCATGAGCAGCGGCAAGTATCTGGACGGTGAAAGTTGGGCTTGTACTTTGTAGTGTAATGGCCAAGATAAGTACTCGTGTCCCTTTGCATCTGATCGGCAGTTTCACGGCGGTCGCTGGAGAACGATGGCGTGACAAGAGCTCGTCCACACAAGTAGCGAACCACGGCCGCAGCAGAAAAGTACTTCTCTCTTGGGGAATAAATGCGCTTTCGTGTAACTATTCTTCAGCCGCGGAGCTCTGAATGATTCATGTTAAGAAGTAACCAAACGGAGGAAGGTACGATGGAAATCAGAAGCGCACAGGTAGGCAAGGTATTCAGGGAAAGCAAATTACTGTCGCCTTACACAGTGCGAAGTCTATGAGTTAATTGCGGCACGGGGCCAAAGAGTAAAACCTCGCAAGTAATTCTGGGAGCCTCGCATCTTTCTGCTTGACCATTGCCACTTATGTCCGCTTACATTTCAAGAGACAGAAAAAGAATTCATTGGTTCTACCAAACCGTTGAACTAATTTTTTTTTCCTTTTTTTACGAATCAAATGATTGATCTGTTACCTGTAACGTTAAACTAGATATTAGACATGAAGCAACGGGTGTTTAAATCACTCAGAGCACTAAAATGGGCATGGGCATATCAGATACAATTATTGACTTTTGAGTATATGATTTCTCGGGTGTCAAAGACACAATGGTAATCAATTTGTTACTTTCCAACTTATGAGAGCGTAATTAGAGCATCTATCACCAGCAACAGATCTAGCAACTTCAGAACTGATCTTTGCGAAGCTTCTGATTCGAAAAAAATGGAAAAATGGGAAATTTTACTTTTATTGGCATATCTGCGGTATTAGTGGTGGTTATATTTATTGCGGCTATCTTATATTTCTAATATACACGTCAGTATCTTGCAAATACAAACCAAAGATATGTAGATATTATGTTGCGTCTAAATGAGAAAATACTTGAGTACACAAGTAACTTAACAATCAGGTTTATTTATCTTTATGTAACCTCTCTCGCAGAAAAACACGAAAGCAAAATTATTTTAGTGCATCGGTCAGAAACTTAATAGTTATTTTGGTACATATGTAAACAGAAATACAAATGCGTTTCACTGAGAAATTTTCCAACTCACAGACCTAACTTCTTATCATGTAGAGATTACGTACCAGGCGGTTACAATAGAAGTACGTTTACTGCATACTATTTTTTAAATGACACGTATTCTCCATCGAACGTATAATTTGTTACACTATCGGAATTTTGACCTTAGCTCATTTTCGAGTGGTTACAGGTGCTGAAAACTCAACAGTAGTCATCTTTAATCAAAGGAATAAAAATGATCTGAGCCTATTTATTCCTTTTATTAATGTTGGCTTCTGCTGTTGTTTCAGCAACTGTAACCACCTGAAAATGACGTAAGAGCGAAATTGAAATAGTGGATAATATAATTATTGAAAGTGACTTAGGAATGTCTGATCATAATTCCCTCATCCTTACAATTCCTGCTATATCTGTGAAAGAAATAGATGTGCTTCTTCCTTATAGAAGAAATTTCTCTGCGGAAAATTGTGGTAGATTTGTAGATAGTCTAAGTAATGAACCATGATTACAAGGTCTTTCACCAACAGATACTAACAATGCTTACAATGCTTTCTCTTCAGTATTCGTGACAAATTCTGACACGAGTTTCCCGAAGAAACTTAGTCCGTCCATGTCGGTTCACTAAATCAGGCTTCTGGATTACGTCAGGCATTAAGATTTTCTGTAGGACTTTAAAAAGGCTCAGTTCTTGGATGAAAAGGTAAACAGACACCCAGTTTATAGAATATGTAAAGAAAATATGTAGTCAGGTAATTTCACAGGTAGTACTACATAGAAGCGACAGAATAGTAAGACCCTCCGGCAATAATTCAAAATCTCTATGGGATATTATAAAAAGGGCAGGAAATTACACTTAAAAATTTCGATAACACTAATATCGGCAAAAAATACCTGCCAATTTACATAAATGATAACTGCATTTACTGCATAAATGCTTCCCAAACACTTATCTTAGATTTCACAAATCGGAATAAACTTAAGTATTGCACACCCACATAAAGCATAAGGTAAGTTCTAACTAGGAAACTTGAAGTAGTAAAGGTGATTAAAAGTCTGATTTGAAAAACGTCAGCAGGTGCAGATGAAGTGCTAGTGCCACTTTGAAGATGTACTGCTTCGCAAATTGCAAAGCCCACACTTCACGTTGTTAATTTATCAATCACTGAGGGAGTGTTCCTCTACAGATTAAAAAGTGGTGCCTTTATTCAAGAGTGGTAATGGGCATAACATTTAAAATTATCGACCCATTTCGCTCCTATCCAAACTAACTGAGAGATTAATGAAACAAAGCGTTCCAAGTATTTGAACGACCACAATCTTCTGAATTCTAATCCAAATGGCTTTCTAACAGGCAGAATTACAGAAACAGTAATCGAATACACAAATGAAATAATTAAAAACTTGGAACAGATGTATTCTGGGAGTTAATTTAGATTATCCTAAAGCTTTCAATATCTTAGTGACGAAATTATTTTAGGTAATTTGGAAGCAACGGGGATAAAAGGGATAGAAACAAGTGGTTTCAATCACATTTGCAAAATAGATTACATATTGTGGAATATGCTTCAGGTCACTGGTATCATAAAATCACATTACTATCTGATTCAAACAAACACGAAGTAGGTGTACAATGGGGTACTGTTTTAGGCGCCCTTGTGATCCTTATTTATGTAAACGACATGCGAACCTCAGAGGCAAAGATCATGTTTGCAGACGACACTAGTGTACTAGTGAGCGATAGTAAGCAATCTCTGTCCACAACAACCAATCAAGTGCTAAGCTCCTCGTTTTCATGGTTCAATGCCAAAAGACTGACCCTTAGTGCGAAAAAGCATATTATATTCGATTCGGGGAAATTGACGAAAACCAAGATCACCAACTGGTACTATGCGGGAATAAGCTAGAAAGAATACGATGCAAAAACGTTTTAGGAATGGATGTTGATACAAAATTAAATTATAAAAACTATGCAACTAAACTCTTCCAGAGACACAAGGCTGCACGTTTTTCCCTGAGAATTATTTGCAAAGTTTGCTCCTCAGAAGGTGCTAGAATGGCTTGTGTTGGTTAGTCATAGTCCATTGTACCTTATGAAATAGTTTTATGTGGATAATCTGATGGCACATTAAATAAAACTTCTACATTACAGAGAATCTTGTCACGTAGCTCTGCTAGGACTCCCTGCAAGCCCCTTTTTAAAAAGTGGTGCTCTTCGTGAGTGTTGATGACAAGAGCTAAACTTGGTTACCTGCAAACCAATAGCGATTACCATTGTTGTAACACTCGAAACTGTCGGTCTCTCCATGTACAATAAGTAAGAACAACTTGTACTCAAAGACCCATGAGCCATTGTTGCGTCGTTTTTTACAATGCACTGCCAACATTCATGAAGGGGTTCGAGAAGGAAACGGCTTTTGGACCAGAGCTAAAAGCATTTCTTGTAGTGTTTCTACAATGTAAGTGAATATATTTACAGGGATACTAGGCTCTCGATTATGGTTGAGCACTTTTTAAAGTGGTAACTGATGCACCATCTCAGCTGTGTTTGTCCTTCCAAAGGAATGTTTCTGTTGTTGGTTTTCCGTTTTCTCTGCTTCAGATGCAGTACAACATATCTCCCTGGAGAAGGTATCTGATGCAAAATTAGTTATGATGGATTAATTACTGCCAGGTGTTCGTGTGTTCATGTGTTACATGTTTCAGGAGTATAATATAACAAAGTATCATTTTCTAGCAACATCATTAATTATCCTTCTTGTGCACGTTGTTAATTTTTTTGTAGACGAGGTATATGTGGTTTCCTTTCCTAACCATGTACCGAGCGAGGCGGCTGAGCCAATGAATGCATTGGACTCACATTCGGGAGGATCCGGATTCATCTGTTAGGCTTGACTTAGGTTTTCCATGGTTTTACCAAGTTGCTGGAATGGTTCCATTGATTAAGGCATAGCAGACTTCCTGCTCTATCCACCCCTAATCCTGCCCTTATTTTGTTTGTGTGTCTATATGTTACTTCTATAATATAACTAAAGTCTGCTAATGTTGTACTGAACGGCATAAGGACGATAAAATAAAGTCAATGGCGAATATGATGACATTTAAAAAATTCTACAAGACTGTAACCCCACGACAAATACAACGGTGTTATTATATACTCATGCTGCTGACAGTAGCCAATGGTCAGTTACATATAAGGCTTTTTGGTACACTATATATGTGTGTGTGTGTTGGGGGGGGGGGCGGCCGGATTGGCCGAGCGGTTCTAGGCGCTACAGTCTGGAACCGCGCGACCGCTACGGTCGCAGGTTCGAATGCTGCCTCGGGCATGGATGTGTGTGATGTCCTTAGGTTAGTTAGGTTTAAGTAGTTCTAAGTTCTAGGGGACTGATGACCTCAGAAGTTAAAGTCCCATAGTACTCATAGACATTTGAACCATTTTGACCTATTTTGTGTGTTTGTGTATGTAATGGATGAGAGAGACAGAGAGAAGGGTGAGGGGGGGGGGGGGGGGGAAGGAGGATGAGATCGGGGAAGAAGTACAGGGTGAGAGAGAGTCAATATTAATGGGATAGGGTGTGAATGAGAAAGTCGATGAGGGCCTTTATCGTAGGGGAAACGAGAGAGACTGAGATAGAGACACACAGGCAGAGAGAGACTGCAGACGTGTTTAAAAGTGTAATCATATGCTGAATGGCGAACGGAATCGTGTGTTGTCGAGCATGTGATTAAAACTAGATTGTTCTAATGGTTTGCTCTAAGTTAGCCGTAAGTACATGAAATGTGCACTGAAGTACAAAATGAAAAGATCGTTATGTTGCAGGATAAGTACATTGTATAGCTTCTTATTATCGGTTAGAAATTCGTTTGATAACATACATTTGTCACATTGCGAACTTTGAGACAGATACCAGAATAAAACATTCACAAGCGTAGATAATGGGCTTAAATGAACATTGCAGGCTATAGGAGTACCATACACTGGAAAATATGAAAAAGTTAAACAAATAGAGTGAAATGTTCGTTACATAAATAAGAGTTAATTTGTTACTGGTGTATGAAGCAGATATAGATGAACATAGTAAGCTGTAGGTGTGTTCTTAATTGAACTGTTGGCTGTGGAGACCTGACAATACAAAATAGTAAAGAACAAAATAGTTACAGGTAAACGAACACAATGAAATGGCTGTTAGATATTACAAGAGCAAGAAGTAAGAAGAATACATAGCAGACAGAGATAAATACGAAGAGCTGTAGGTGTGTATATGCAAAACAATGGTCTGATAATGTCTAGCTGCTTTGTACGTCTGCTTGCTGAAATGTTTATATACTCGTAAAATACCGGCAACCCCTTCACAATTTACAGACACAACCATATCATAGAAGATATGTGAAAGACATATATTACTTTTTAATGGGCTTGGAGAAGAACTTAATTAATGAAATAACAAGTAATAAATGAAATGAATGATACATCTACATGACTACTCTGCAATTCACATTTAAGTGCTTGGCAGAGGGTTCATCGAACCACAATCATACTATCTCTCTACTATTTCACTCCCGAACAGCGAGCGGTAAAAACAAACACCTAAACCTTTCTGTTCGAGCTCTGATTTCTCTTATTTTATTTTGATGATCATTCCTACCTATGTAGGTTGGGCTCAACAAAATATTTTCGCATTCGGAAGAGAAAGTTGGTGACTGAAATTTCGTAAAAAGGTGTCGCCGCGACGAAAAACGTCTATGCTTTAATGACTTCCATCCCAACTCGTGTATCATATCTGCCACACTCTCTCCCCTATAACGTGATAATACAAAACGAGCTACCCTTTTTTGCACCCTGTCGATGTCCTCCGTCAATCCCACCTGGTAAGGATCCCACACCGCGCAGCAATATTCTAACAGAGGACGAACGAGTGTAGTGTAAGCTGTCTCTTTAGTGGACTTGTTGCATCTTCTAAGTGTCCTGCCAATAAAACGCAACCTTTGGCTCGCCTTCCCGACAATATTATCTATGTGGTCCTTCCAACTGAAGTTGTTCGTAATTTTAACACCCAGGTACTTAGTTGAATTGACAGCCTTGAGAATTGTACTATTTATCGAGTAATCGAATTCCAACGGATTTCTTTTGGAACTCATGTGGATCATCTCACACTTTTCGTTATTTAGCGTCAACTGCCACCTGACACGCCATACAGCAATCTTTTCTAAATCGCTTTGCAACTGATACTGGTCTTCGGATGACCTTACTAGACGGTAAATTACAGCATCATCTGCGAACAGTCTAAGAGAACTGCTCAGATTGTCACCCAGGTCATTTATATAGATCAGGAACAGTAGAGGTCCCAGGACGCTTCCCTGGGGAACACCTGATATCACTTCAGTTTTACTCGATGATTTGCCGTCTATTACTACGAACTGCGACCTTCCTGATAGGAAATCACGAATCCAGTCGCACAACTGAGACGATACCCCATAGCTCCGCAGCTTGATTAGAAGTCGCTTATGAGGAACGGTGTCAAAAGGTTTCCGGAAATCTAGAAATACGGAATCAACTTGAGATCCCCTGTCGATAGCGGCCATTACTTCGTGCGAATAAAGAGCTAGCTGCGTTGCACAAGAGCGATGTTTTCTGAAGCCATGCTGATTACGTGTCAATAGATCGTTCCCTTCGAGGTGATTCATAATGTTTGAATACAGTATATACTCCAAAACCCTACTGCAAACCGACGTCAATGATATAGGTCTGTAGTTAAATGGATTACTCCTACTACCCTTCTTGAACACTGGTGCGACCTGCGCAATTTTCCAATCTGTAGGTACAGATCTATCGGTGAGCGAGCGGTTGTATATGAGTGCTAAGTAGGGAGCTATAGTATCAGCGTAATCTGAAAGGAACCTAATCGGTATACAATCTGGACCTGAAGACTTACCGTATCAAGCGATTTGAGTTGCTTCGCAACCCCTAAGGTATCTACTTCTAAGAAACTCATGCTAGCAGATGTTCGTGTTTCAAATTCTGGAATATTCCATTCGTCTTCCCTGGTGAAGGAATTTCGGAAAACTGCGTTCAATAACTCCGCTTTAGCGGCACAGTCGTCGATAACAGTACCATCGGCACTGCGCAGCGAAGGTATTGACTGCGTCTTGCCGCTTGTGTACTTTACATACGACCAGAATTTCTTCGGATTTTCTACCAAGTTTCGAGACAATGTTTCGTTGTGGAACCTATTAAAGGCATCTCGCATCGAAGTACGTGCCAAATTTCGCGCGTCTGTAAATTTTAGCCCATCTTCGGGATTTCGCGTTCTTCTGAACATCGCATGCTTTTTCCGTTGCCTCTGCAACAGCGTTCGGACCTTTTTTGTGTACCACGGGGGATCCGTTCCATCTCTTACCAATTTATGAGGTATGAATATCTCAATTGCTGTTGCTACTATATGTTTGAATTTGAGCCACATCTCGTCTACATTCGCATAGTCAGTTCGGAAGGAATGGAAATTGTCTTTTAGGAAGGCTTCTAGTGGCACTTTATCCGCTTTTTTAAATAAAATTATTTTGCGTTTGTTTCTGATGGATTTGGAAGAAATGGTATTGAGCCTAGCTACAATGATCTTGTGATCACTAATCCCTGTATCAGTCATGATGCTCTCTATCAGCTCTGGATTGTTTGTGGGTAAGAGGTCAAGTGTGTTTTCGCAACCATTTACAATTCGCGTGGGTTCGTGGACTAACTGCTCGAAATAATTTTCGGAGAAAGCATTTAGGACAATCTCGGAAGACGTTTTCTGCCTACCACCGGTTTTGAAAAAGTATTTTTGCCAACATACCGAGGGTAGGTTGAAGTCCCCACCAACTATAACCGTATGAGTGGTGTATTTATTTGTTACGAGACTCAAACTTTCTCTGAACTGTTCCGCAACTGTATCATCGGAGTCTGGGGGTCGGTAGAAGGAGCCAATTATTAACTTAATTCGGCTGTTAAGTATAACCTCCACCCACACCAATTCGCACGGAGTATCTACTTCGACTTCACTACAAGATAAACCACTACTGACAGACACAAACACTCCACCACCAATTCTGCCTAATCTATCTTTCCTGAACACCGTCTGAGACTTCGTAAAAATTTCTGCAGAACTTATTTCAGGCTTTAGCCAGATTTCTGTACCTATAACGATATCAGCTTCTGTGCTTTCTATTAGCGCTTGAAGCTCAGGGACTTTTCCAGCGCAAGTACAACAATTTACAACTATAATTCCGACTGTTCCTTGATCCAAGCACGTCCTGTAATTGCCAAGCACCCTTTGACATATTATAAAAAGGGCAGGAAATTACACTTAAAAATTTCGATAACACTAATATCGGCAAAAAATACCTGCCAATTTACATAAATGATAACTGCATTTACTGCATAAATGCTTCCCAAACACTTATCTTAGATTTCACAAATCGGAATAACCTTAAGTATTGCACACCCACATAAAGCATAAGGTAAGTTCTAACTAGGAAACTTGAAGTAGTAAAGGTGATTAAAAGTCTGATTTGAAAAACGTCAGCAGGTGCAGATGAAGTGCTAGTGCCACTTTGAAGATGTACTGCTTCGCAAATTGCAAAGCCCACACTTCACGTTGTTAATTTATCAATCACTGAGGGAGTGTTCCTCTACAGATTAAAAAGTGGTGCCTTTATTCAAGAGTGGTAATGGGCATAACATTTAAAATTATCGACCCATTTCGCTCCTATCCAAACTAACTGAGAGATTAATGAAACAAAGCGTTCCAAGTATTTGAACGACCACAATCTTCTGAATTCTAA
The DNA here is from genome assembly GCF_023897955.1 of Schistocerca gregaria. Classification (NCBI taxonomy): domain Eukaryota; kingdom Metazoa; phylum Arthropoda; class Insecta; order Orthoptera; family Acrididae; genus Schistocerca; species Schistocerca gregaria. Next base: position 729,739,324 of record NC_064931.1, read on the forward strand.
TCCAAATGGCTTTCTAACAGGCAGAATTACAGAAACAGTAATCGAATACACAAATGAAATAATTAAAAACTTGGAACAGATGTATTCTGGGAGTTAATTTAGATTATCCTAAAGCTTTCAATATCTTAGTGACGAAATTATTTTAGGTAATTTGGAAGCAACGGGGATAAAAGGGATAGAAACAAGTGGTTTCAATCACATTTGCAAAATAGATTACATATTGTGGAATATGCTTCAGGTCACTGGTATCATAAAATCACATTACTATCTGATTCAAACAAACACGAAGTAGGTGTACAATGGGGTACTGTTTTAGGCGCCCTTGTGATCCTTATTTATGTAAACGACATGCGAACCTCAGAAGCAAAGATCATGTTTGCAGACGACACTAGTGTACTAGTGAGCGATAGTAAGCAATCTCTGTCCACAACAACCAATCAAGTGCTAAGCTCCTCGTTTTCATGGTTCAATGCCAAAAGACTGACCCTTAGTGCGAAAAAGCATATTATATTCGATTCGGGGAAATTGACGAATACCAAGATCACCAACTGGTACTATGCGGGAATAAGCTAGAAAGAATACGATGCAAAAACGTTTTAGGAATGGATGTTGATACAAAATTAAATTATAAAAACTATGCAACTAAACTCTTCCAGAGACACAAGGCTGCACGTTTTTCCCTGAGAATTATTTGCAAAGTTTGCTCCTCAGAAGGTGCTAGAATGGCTTGTGTTGGTTAGTCATAGTCCATTGTACCTTATGAAATAGTTTTATGTGGAGAATCTGATGGCACATTAAATAAAACTTCTACATTACAGAGAATCTTGTCACGTAGCTCTGCTAGGACTCCCTGCAAGCCCCTTTTTAAAAAGTGGTGCTCTTCGTGAGTGTTGATGACAAGAGCTAAACTTGGTTACCTGCAAACCAATAGCGATTACCATTGTTGTAACACTCGAAACTGTCGGTCTCTCCATGTACAATAAGTAAGAACAACTTGTACTCAAAGACCCATGAGCCATTGTTGCGTCGTTTTTTACAATGCACTGCCAACATTCATGAAGGGGTTCGAGAAGGAAACGGCTTTTGGACCAGAGCTAAAAGCATTTCTTGTAGTGTTTCTACAATGTAAGTGAATATATTTACAGGGATACTAGGCTCTCGATTATGGTTGAGCACTTTTTAAAGTGGTAACTGATGCACCATCTCAGCTGTGTTTGTCCTTCCAAAGGAATGTTTCTGTTGTTGGTTTTCCGTTTTCTCTGCTTCAGATGCAGTACAACATATCTCCCTGGAGAAGGTATCTGATGCAAAATTAGTTATGATGGATTAATTACTGCCAGGTGTTCGTGTGTTCATGTGTTACATGTTTCAGGAGTATAATATAACAAAGTATCATTTTCTAGCAACATCATTAATTATCCTTCTTGTGCACGTTGTTAATTTTTTTGTAGACGAGGTATATGTGGTTTCCTTTCCTAACCATGTACCGAGCGAGGCGGCTGAGCCAATGAATGCATTGGACTCACATTCGGGAGGATCCGGATTCATCTGTTAGGCTTGACTTAGGTTTTCCATGGTTTTACCAAGTTGCTGGAATGGTTCCATTGATTAAGGCATAGCAGACTTCCTGCTCTATCCACCCCTAATCCTGCCCTTATTTTGTTTGTGTGTCTATATGTTACTTCTATAATATAACTAAAGTCTGCTAATGTTGTACTGAACGGCATAAGGACGATAAAATAAAGTCAATGGCGAATATGATGACATTTAAAAAATTCTACAAGACTGTAACCCCACGACAAATACAACGGTGTTATTATATACTCATGCTGCTGACAGTAGCCAATGGTCAGTTACATATAAGGCTTTTTGGTACACTATATATGTGTGTGTGTGTTGGGGGGGGGGGCGGCCGGATTGGCCGAGCGGTTCTAGGCGCTACAGTCTGGAACCGCGCGACCGCTACGGTCGCAGGTTCGAATGCTGCCTCGGGCATGGATGTGTGTGATGTCCTTAGGTTAGTTAGGTTTAAGTAGTTCTAAGTTCTAGGGGACTGATGACCTCAGAAGTTAAAGTCCCATAGTACTCATAGACATTTGAACCATTTTGACCTATTTTGTGTGTTTGTGTATGTAATGGATGAGAGAGACAGAGAGAAGGGTGAGGGGGGGGGGGGGGGGGAAGGAGGATGAGATCGGGGAAGAAGTACAGGGTGAGAGAGAGTCAATATTAATGGGATAGGGTGTGAATGAGAAAGTCGATGAGGGCCTTTATCGTAGGGGAAACGAGAGAGACTGAGATAGAGACACACAGGCAGAGAGAGACTGCAGACGTGTTTAAAAGTGTAATCATATGCTGAATGGCGAACGGAATCGTGTGTTGTCGAGCATGTGATTAAAACTAGATTGTTCTAATGGTTTGCTCTAAGTTAGCCGTAAGTACATGAAATGTGCACTGAAGTACAAAATGAAAAGATCGTTATGTTGCAGGATAAGTACATTGTATAGCTTCTTATTATCGGTTAGAAATTCGTTTGATAACATACATTTGTCACATTGCGAACTTTGAGACAGATACCAGAATAAAACATTCACAAGCGTAGATAATGGGCTTAAATGAACATTGCAGGCTATAGGAGTACCATACACTGGAAAATATGAAAAAGTTAAACAAATACAGTGAAATGTTCGTTACATAAATAAGAGTTAATTTGTTACTGGTGTATGAAGCAGATATAGATGAACATAGTAAGCTGTAGGTGTGTTCTTAATTGAACTGTTGGCTGTGGAGACCTGACAATACAAAATAGTAAAGAACAAAATAGTTACAGGTAAACGAACACAATGAAATGGCTGTTAGATATTACAAGAGCAAGAAGTAAGAAGAATACATAGCAGACAGAGATAAATACGAAGAGCTGTAGGTGTGTATATGCAAAACAATGGTCTGATAATGTCTAGCTGCTTTGTACGTCTGCTTGCTGAAATGTTTATATACTCGTAAAATACCGGCAACCCCTTCACAATTTACAGACACAACCATATCATAGAAGATATGTGAAAGACATATATTACTTTTTAATGGGCTTGGAGAAGAACTTAATTAATGAAATAACAAGTAATAAATGAAATGAATGATACATCTACATGACTACTCTGCAATTCACATTTAAGTGCTTGGCAGAGGGTTCATCGAACCACAATCATACTATCTCTCTACTATTCCACTCCCGAACAGCGAGCGGGAAAAACGAACACCTAAACCTTTCTGTTCGAGCTCTGATTTCTCTTATTTTATTTTGATGATCATTCCTACCTATGTAGGTTGGGCTCAACAAAATATTTTCGCATTCGGAAGAGAAAGTTGGTGACTGAAATTTCGTAAAAAGGTGTCGCCGCGACGAAAAACGTCTATGCTTTAATGACTTCCATCCCAACTCGTGTATCATATCTGCCACACTCTCTCCCCTATAACGTGATAATACAAAACGAGCTACCCTTTTTTGCACCCTGTCGATGTCCTCCGTCAATCCCACCTGGTAAGGATCCCACACCGCGCAGCAATATTCTAACAGAGGACGAACGAGTGTAGTGTAAGCTGTCTCTTTAGTGGACTTGTTGCATCTTCTAAGTGTCCTGCCAATGAAACGCAACCTTTGGCTCGCCTTCCCGACAATATTATCTATGTGGTCCTTCCAACTGAAGTTGTTCGTAATTTTAACACCCAGGTACTTAGTTGAATTGACAGCCTTGAGAATTGTACTATTTATCGAGTAATCGAATTCCAACGGATTTCTTTTGGAACTCATGTGGATCATCTCACACTTTTCGTTATTTAGCGTCAACTGCCACCTGACACGCCATACAGCAATCTTTTCTAAATCGCTTTGCAACTGATACTGGTCTTCGGATGACCTTACTAGACGGTAAATTACAGCATCATCTGCGAACAGTCTAAGAGAACTGCTCAGATTGTCACCCAGGTCATTTATATAGATCAGGAACAGTAGAGGTCCCAGGACGCTTCCCTGGGGAACACCTGATATCACTTCAGTTTTACTCGATGATTTGCCGTCTATTACTACGAACTGCGACCTTCCTGATAGGAAATCACGAATCCAGTCGCACAACTGAGACGATACCCCATAGCTCCGCAGCTTGATTAGAAGTCGCTTATGAGGAACGGTGTCAAAAGGTTTCCGGAAATCTAGAAATAAGGAATCAACTTGAGATCCCCTGTCGATAGCGGCCATTACTTCGTGCGAATAAAGAGCTAGCTGCGTTGCACAAGAGCGATGTTTTCTGAAGCCATGCTGATTACGTGTCAATAGATCGTTCCCTTCGAGGTGATTCATAATGTTTGAATACAGTATATACTCCAAAACCCTACTGCAAACCGACGTCAATGATATAGGTCTGTAGTTAAATGGATTACTCCTACTACCCTTCTTGAACACTGGTGCGACCTGCGCAATTTTCCAATCTGTAGGTACAGATCTATCGGTGAGCGAGCGGTTGTATATGAGTGCTAAGTAGGGAGCTATAGTATCAGCGTAATCTGAAAGGAACCTAATCGGTATACAATCTGGACCTGAAGACTTACCGTATCAAGCGATTTGAGTTGCTTCGCAACCCCTAAGGTATCTACTTCTAAGAAACTCATGCTAGCAGATGTTCGTGTTTCAAATTCTGGAATATTCCATTCGTCTTCCCTGGTGAAGGAATTTCGGAAAACTGCGTTCAATAACTCCGCTTTAGCGGCACAGTCGTCGATAACAGTACCATCGGCACTGCGCAGCGAAGGTATTGACTGCGTCTTGCCGCTTGTGTACTTTACATACGACCAGAATTTCTTCGGATTTTCTACCAAGTTTCGAGACAATGTTTCGTTGTGGAACCTATTAAAGGCATCTCGCATCGAAGTACGTGCCAAATATCGCGCGTCTGTAAATTTTAGCCCATCTTCGGGATTTCGCGTTCTTTTGAACATCGCATGCTTTTTCCGTTGCCTCTGCAACAGCGTTCGGACCTTTTTTGTGTACCACGGGGGATCCGTTCCATCTCTTACCAATTTATGAGGTATGAATATCTCAATTGCTGTTGCTACTATATCTTTGAATTTGAGCCACATCTCGTCTACATTCGCATAGTCAGTTCGGAAGGAATGGAAATTGTCTTTTAGGAAGGCTTCTAGTGGCACTTTATCCGCTTTTTTAAATAAAATTATTTTGCGTTTGTTTCTGATGGATTTGGAAGAAATGGTATTGAGCCTAGCTACAATGATCTTGTGATCACTAATCCCTGTATCAGTCATGATGCTCTCTATCAGCTCTGGATTGTTTGTGGGTAAGAGGTCAAGTGTGTTTTCGCAACCATTTACAATTCGCGTGGGTTCGTGGACTAACTGCTCGAAATAATTTTCGGAGAAAGCATTTAGGACAATCTCGGAAGACGTTTTCTGCCTACCACCGGTTTTGAACAAGTATTTTTGCCAACATACCGAGGGTAGGTTGAAGTCCCCACCAACTATAACCGTATGAGTGGTGTATTTATTTGTTACGAGACTCAAACTTTCTCTGAACTGTTCCGCAACTGTATCATCGGAGTCTGGGGGTCGGTAGAAGGAGCCAATTATTAACTTAATTCGGCTGTTAAGTATAACCTCCACCCACACCAATTCGCACGGAGTATCTACTTCGACTTCACTACAAGATAAACCACTACTGACAGACACAAACACTCCACCACCAATTCTGCCTAATCTATCTTTCCTGAACACCGTCCGAGACTTCGTAAAAATTTCTGCAGAACTTATTTCAGGCTTTAGCCAGATTTCTGTACCTATAACGATATCAGCTTCTGTGCTTTCTATTAGCGCTTGAAGCTCAGGGACTTTTCCAGCGCAAGTACAACAATTTACAACTATAATTCCGACTGTTCCTTGATCCAAGCACGTCCTGTAATTGCCAAGCACCCTTTGACATTGCAGCCCATCCCGCACTTTCCCGAGGCCTTCTAACCTAAAAAACCGCCCAGCCCTCGCCACACAGCCTCCGCTACCCGTGTAGCCGCCAGCTGAGTGTACTGAACTCCTGACCTATTCAGCGGAACCCGAAACCCCACCACCCTATGACGCAAGTCAAGGAATCTGCAGCCAATACGGTCGCAAAACCGTCTGAGCCTCTGATTCAGACCCTCCACCCGGCTCTGCACCAAAGGTCCGCAGTCGGTTCTGTCAACGATGCTGCGGATGGTGAGCTCTGCCTTCATCTCGTAAGCAAGACCGGCAGCCTTCACCAAATCAGATAGCCGCTGGAATCCAGAGAGAATTTCCTCAGATCCAAAGCGACACACGTCATTAGTGCCGACATGTGCCACCATCTGCAGCTGGCTGCACCCTGTGCTCTTCATGGCATCCGGAAGGACCCTTTCCACATCAGGAATGATTCCTCCCGGAATGCACACGGAGTGCACACTGGATTTCTTCCCCTCCTTAGCCGCCGTATCCCTAAGGGGCCCCATTACGCGCCTAACATTGGAGCTCCCAACTACCAGTAAGCCCACCCTCTGCGATTGCCCGGACCTTGAAGGCTGAGAATGATCCTCTGAAATAGAGCAGGCAGCTGCATCTGGCTCAGCCAGAGACAGTGCCTGAAACCGGTTTGTCTGACGCACCGGGAAAGCTTTCTGATCAGCCTCCGGGGACGCCTTTCGCTGCCTGCCACGCCTTGGAACGACCTCCCAATCAACCACAGGCGAGGGCTCAGCCCCACTGCGGGCAGCAACCGGGGCAACCACAGCGGCAGACCGATCTGGGGACAGACGGGACGAGGTTGACATCCTCGTGATACCCAAGTCCGGCTCCCCACAGTGGTGCCCATTGGCAACAGCCTCAAGCTGCGCGACCGAAGTCAGCGCCGATTGCAGCTGTGAGCGAAGGGATGCCAAGTCAGTCCTCATCCGAACACAGCAATCGCAGTCCCTGTCCATTCTAATCGACGTTGAACAACAGTTACTGAAACACGAGTCCGTGCCTAGATAACGCAAGGGAAACACGCAAAGAATGTATCAACTAACCTGTACAAATGCCTAACGACTGCGCTACAATCTGCTGAATCTACGATTACAGTAACTAAAACTCGAAATTGCACCTCCTATACGAAACTCACACGCAATTTAAATAAGAATCTACGAAGTAAACACTAAAGCGCGATGCTACAACTGTCAAATACTATAATACGCCCGAAATATATGAATTAAACAATGCAAGTACCCAAAAACACGCAAAGAAATTAATTAAACTATCTAACAATTAAGTAAGCTAGGGTTATACGACTTGCTGCTGCAGCTGCTTATCCAACGGCGGCAGGGAGCACAATAAATGAAGTAAATAAGCTGCACAGAAAAATAAGATAAATACTTGAACATGAAACATCAGACGGAATTAATTACCTTGACATAATATTTCCAGTCATAATAATAAGCATACCTTCCAGATGGGCAGAAAACTCATCTCCACTGACGTTGCCATAACAGCACCAGATGCCCCCCGAAACAACATAAAATCTGTTTTATCCATAATGGATGCAGTTGAATTCTGTGACTGTACTTTTGTAGAGTGTATGATAATAACCGGTACCAGTCACAATAGGAATTGATTTTATTTGACATAAGATCGGTTTCGAGCTTGTCCTACTCTTTAGGTAGTTTAAATTGATGTTCATGTTTCCGCACTCTGTGTTGGAGATCACTATTAAAATCCAAAACAAGTAATGTGATGACGACAAAATAGACACACTTCCTAATGTTTCATTTGTGTCTATTTAGTCAAATGTTCGAATGTGTGTGAATTACTAAGGGATCAAACTGCTGTGGTCATCAGTCCTTAGACTTACACACTAATTAAAATAACTGATGCTAAGAGCTACACACACACCCGTGACCGAGGCGGACTCGCAGCTCCGGCAGGAGTTGCCGCGCAATCCGTGACACAGCGCCTCAAACCGCGCGGCCACTCACTGCGGCGTCTATTTAGTCATCATCACTTTATTTGTTTTTGATTTGAACAGCGATGACCACTAAGTATGGAAACATTTACATGACGGTAAGCCACCTGATGATGGACACAAGCCCAAAACCGATCCTGTGCACCTTTCACTGTAGCTGGTGGCGGTTGTTAGTCTACACCAAACATAAAATCGTGTCCTTCAGATCATCTATGAACTATATGCTCTGCATCCCAAACCGCGAAGCAGTGCATGTAACGAAATGAAAACATTTAAATATATATCCATAAATAATGGATATAATTTCTCCCTCATAAAGACCCTAGATGAACAAATCCAAAGCAAACTCAGGCAAACACTACCATCACTGCAGGATAAAAGATACATTCCAAATCCTTCCAGTTTTCCATTTCTCTGTGAAGTTTCATACAAATTTATAAAGTTTTTCAGACCACATAACACAAAAATATCCTTCCACAGAGAAAATAAATTACAAAATAAAATCTTAAACAAGTAGAGATTTTCGCCATTCATTGGCCATCATGAACACTGTTAGTGCTATCAACAACAAGCTTTAAATGATACACACTGCTGACAACTATTTGCAGATGGATCTCCTTGAACAGTCAGACGTTTATATCACAAACTAAACTCACCCCATAAGTCATTTACCAAAAAACTGAATCGATACACAACTACATCTTCCAGAATTTTCAAAACAGCCTCTAACCAAAACACCTTAAAAAAATCATGTGATATATTCATCCTCCTGCATAGCACATTTATTTCACCATTGGAAAATCAACACTGCAGCTCATCTAACATACCTATAGGTTTCCATATTCGTATATGTCTGCCATGTATGCCTGTACCCATTTGTCTTTTATTTATGTAACAACTATTGTAATTAATGAGTGTGCTTCTGATTTAGTAACATATTAAGCTATCTGTATAACCAGTCGTTTACCAGCGAAACGTTTCCTGATTGGCTGGAATATGCTGAAATTAAGCCTTTCTTTAAGAAACAAGATAAAGGAATAACGTCCAGTTTCACTTTTGCCAGCATTCTCAAAATTTTTAGAGAAGGTAATATACAGTCGGCTTCTTAATCATCTAACAACAAATAATATATATTGTTAAAATCCCAGTCCGGATTTTAAAAGGGTTCTGATATTCACAAAGCTATCTAAACAACAATACCTTACAGGCTACTGGTACATTTTGTGAACTGCCAAAGGTATTTGACTGTTTAAATCACTGTACCCAGTATTACGGTGCAACAGCAAACACTGTAAAATTGTTCTGTTCCTATATCTCTGACACGAAACATTGGGTGTCAGCAGGAAAGAAACATGAATTAAGCTATCAGACATCACCCAACTATGAACTGCATCTGGCATGTCACAAGGTTCTTCCAACTTAGGGCACTTGCTTATCATTGCAATAAATAGCAAATCAAGCGTAGTCTTATAATAATCGGTTAATGAAATTTTAATAGACGTTAATAAATGGTTCCTAGCCAAATCTTTCTCATTAAGCTCTGAAAAAACACACTACATGCAAGTTAGAACCTGTAAGCGGTTTCACACCAATATATGCCTAGAATATGACGAGAAACAGATAGAAGAAGTGGACAGCGTTAAATTCTTAGGATTACGGCTCGATAATAAATTCAACTGGGAGAAGCACAAAAGAGAACTGACTATACAAACTGCTATTTGGAGTGCGAATGTTGTCAGACAGAGGGAGTATAAAAGAGTAAAAGCTGCCGTATCACGCTTAATTTCATTCCATAATCTTCTATGGGATTATTTTTGGGGTAACTCGTCAAGCCTAACTGAAGTATCCCAGGCAGAAAAGCGTGTAGTAAGAATTATTTTTGGTGTGTGCTCAAGAACATCCTACAGACGTCTGTTTAGGAAACTACGGTTACTAACTTCTGATTCCCAGTATATATATTCCTTAATAAATTCTGCCATTAAAATATATCTCCTTTGAAACCAGTGGCTCAGTTCATGGAATCAATACTACAGATAAGGGCAATGTTCAGAAGGATTTAAAGTCACTTATCTTAGTCCAAAATGGCGTCCATTATTCGGGAACACACATTTTCAGTAATCTGCTAGCAGCCATAAAAAGACTACCAATGAAGTTTACGAGGAGCTAAAGAATTTATTAGTGAACATCTCCTTCCACTCCAGTTCCAGGTGCTACAGTCCGGAACCGAGCTACCGCTACGGTCGCAGGTTCGAATCCTGCCTCGGACATGGATGTGTGTGATGTCCTTAGGTTAGTTAGGTTTAATTAGTTCTAAGTTCCAGGCGACTGATGACCTCAGACGTTAAGTCGCATAGTGCTCAGAGCCATTTGAACCACTCCAGTTATGAATTTCTTAGTAAAAACAACTGATACGTTTGTGTATTACTAATAATATAAAATAATGCGAATATTAGTACACTCTAACTTCTGTACAAATTCACTACAATAATGCAATCATTTTAAATAATGTTGGAACAGTGTACTTCTGTCCAGTTTTTAGTAGCTCATAAATGAAAATATGTTTTAAAATTTTTTGATGCGTTTCCCATCCGTGACGATCATTCCACTTGTGACCTGTGGAACGTACATTAACATATTTGTTTACCACTGTAAATATTTACTGTGTATTCTTGTTCTTCTAACATATTCTCTATCCTGGTGGATCTCTTCATGTAGATCAATTGGAACGAAAAGAACATCTAATATAATATAGTCTCTGATAGTTTACTTGTAACGTATTTTCGTTTCGTACACATTTCGCCAACTTATGCCTCTATTTCCATTATTTTCGCCAGCATCACAATCTTAGCGTCCACCTTCATTTGGTCCAGAAAATAATGTTCCGGGAAAACCAACATTTAATGATGACCCTGCGGTGGCTCGGAAACTAATTAACGGCACAATAAATATCATTAAATTCAAAACGCGACTGGTTGCACATTAAACTTAAACAGGTCAACAGTTTAAATCACAGTTGCAGTTCGTCATCCACGATGGATGTGATGCATCAGTGTTATGTTAATTTGAGTAAATAGCGTGAAACTAGATGTATAATCCTCCGAAATGCGTCGTAGAAACATAAATAAGGATTAAAGTTACTTGTGTATTAACAGGTGATCAAATAAATACGTTTTCAAATCTAGTTCATTATTTGTCCGTTCAGCTACGTGTGAACAGTACTGTGGCTTCATTCACGACAGAAAGAGGATCCTGTAGGAAACGTTAATGAACATAAAATAGATAACTTGGTCTGGACGACAAGTTTTTATATACATGTTTCGATAAGAAAACTAAACGTTTTCAAGAAGGAAGATGTACAGAAATTGTTCGAAAATCTTTCAGGTGTTACAATAGAGGTAGGAGATCCATATTCACTGGACATGTACATTAGTATGTTGTGGAGAAATATTACCATTTGAACCTGTAACACTTATATACACTCCTGGAAATGGAAAAAAGAACACATTGACACCGGTGTGTCAGACCCACCATACTTGCTCCGGACACTGCGAGAGGGCTGTACAAGCAATGATCACACGCACGGCACAGCGGACACACCAGGAACCGCGGTGTTGGCCGTCGAATGGCGCTAGCTGCGCAGTATTTTTGCACCGCCGCCGTCAGTGTCAGCCAGTTTGCCGTGGCATATGGAGCTCCATCGCAGTCTTTAACACTGGTAGCATGCCGTGACAGCGTGGACGTGAACCGTATGTGCAGTTGACGGACTTTGAGCGAGGGCGTATAGTGGGCATGCGGGAGGCCGGGTGGACGTACCGCCGAATTGCTCAACACGTGAGGCGTGAGGTCTCCACAGTACATCGATGTTGTCGCCAGTGGTCGGCGGAAGGTGCACGTGCCCGTCGACCTGGGACCGGACCGCAGCGACGCACGGATGCACGCCAAGACCGTAGGATCCTACGCGGTGCTGTAGGGGACCGCACCGCCACTTCCCAGCAAATTAGGGACACTGTTGCTCCTGGGGTATCGGCGAGGACCATTCGCAACCGTCTCCATGAAGCTGGGCTACGGTCCCGCACACCGTTAGGCCGTCTTCCGCTCACGCCCCAACATCGTGCAGCCCGCCTCCAGTGGTGTCGCGACAGGCGTGAATGGAGGGACGAATGGAGACATGTCGTCTTCAGCGATAAGAGTCGCTTCTGGCTTGGTGCCAATGATGGTCGTATGCGTGTTTGGCGCCGTGCAGGTGAGCGCCACAATCAGGACTGCATACGACCGAGGCACACAGGGCCAACACCCGGCATCATGGTGTGGGGAGCGATCTCCTACACTGGCCGTACAGCTCTGGTGATCGTCGAGGGGACACTGAATAGTGCATGGTACATCCAAACCGTCATCGAACCCATCGTTCTACCATTCCTAGACCGGCAAGGGAACTTGTGTTCCAACAGGACAATGCACATCCGCATGTATCCCGTGCCACCCAACGTGCTCTAGAAGATGTAAGTCAACTACCCTGGCCAGCAAGATCTTCGGATCTGTCCCCCATTGAGCATGTTTGGGACTGGATGAAGCGTCGTCTCACGCGGTCTGCACGTCCAGCACGAACGCTGGTCCCACTGAGGTGCCAGGTGGAAATGGCATGGCAAGCCGTTCCACACGACTACATCCAGCATCTCTACGATCGTCTCCATGGGAGAATAGCAGCCTGCATTGCTGCGAAAGGTGGATATACACTGTACTAGTGCAGACATTGTGCATGCTCTGTTGCCTGTGTCTATGTGCCTGTGGTTTTGTCAGTGTGATCATGTGATGTATCTGACCCCAGGAATGTGTCAATAAAGTTTCCCCTTCCTGGAACAATGAATTCACGGTGTTCTTATTTCAATTTCCAGGAGTGTATATTAGGAGAATGTTTGTTTTATGTAACTGTGTATTTGCAATTCATGAAGTGTGTATTCTGTGTTGTTTAAACACCTTGATGTATGGCAAGAAAATTGGAGCTTTGTAATATATATATGAAGATAACAGAAAAATGTGGAAATTTAAAATTATTATAATATGAATATGTTTATGGAAAAGGAGTATGTTTGTTAAAAGCTGATTCATGCTTAGGGCACTAGCATTTGTAACATGTAAACGCTGTAAGGAAGTCCCTCCGCAACGAAAATGACATGGCGCGATGTAAAAGGTGGATTTGGCGGTCGAAGTGAGCTGCTCCTTAGTGTGAACGGTACGCAGTATGAGGCTAGCCTTAGTACGAAACTCCTCGACGGTGCTAAGAGAGACAATTGGAAACTGCATTAGAAGGGATTTACCACCGATGTGGGTCTGGCTGCTATTTGGTATTCACGGTATAATAGAATGGCTTTAATAGGTTGAAAATCAGGCGCCAGGAAGAGAATTTATAGAGCATTCGCACATCAGGAGCCGTGAGTACAATTAGCTGTCGTTGTGTCAGCCACGTATCTTCGCCACTGCTTCACAAACTTCATACATTCAGTTAAGTAATGCATATGACAATGGACTTCGTGTGTTGTTTCAGTAATAATCATATAGAACATAAATTCGTGTCCGGAACCGTATTTTCAATCCTGATCGCGAATCTATGCACGGTCCTCACCTAAGTGCTAATAAAACCGAGAAGCCTGATTTAAATGAACAATTATAGCATTCATTTATTTAAAAGTGATTTTTTTGTCTAAAGTAAAAGGAATAGTAGAAGTTAAAGTAAGAGTAACATTTATATGGTATGTTAATGAACTACTCCAAGTGAAATTGTTAAGGTAAGAAGTTTAAGTACAAAAATTCAAAGATCAAGTAACAGGAAAGTGAAGTTGAATAAGCTTTTACTAAAGTAGCCTTAGTTTATTATAAATTATAGTTTTGTTGGATTACAGTGCAAGATTGTGTAAATATTATTGCAAAGAATTAAAGTTCAAGTACATACAAATCTTTAATGAATAGATTTATGGTAGTACTGTTAGAAGAAAAATTATGCACAGTTTTAAAGAAGATGTATTTTTGGTATCCATCACCAAAGTTGAAGTTAATTGAGCCGAGTGTTGTATTTTATTGTCTTGCAAAATAATTTAAGTGAATGATTAGCTTTTAGAGTTAGTCTTTTACTATTGTAATAATCAACGAGCTTTGACTAGAGAAACTTTACTAGTTTAAGGGTACCCATAATTTTCCCCGCTTATTAAGAAAAAATTGAACTATACTGTTACTAAGGAAAAATGATATTTGTAGAGGAGCTTAAACAGTGTATTTATGATGTTATTCATCTTTATTTGCGTTTTTCGTGTCAGTCAAGATAGAAGTTCCTCATGTCGCAATTTAGTTTTGCACTTCATGCAGTGACATTTCAGTATTTGATTAAGTAATGCTATTGAGTGTGGCTGTCATTAGTATGAGCTTGGTGCAAATTTTCTCCCCATAACTTACTGATGTGTAAGTTATTGGTAACTGCTGCTACACACAGTACAGAGTGCACTGTGCCAGTTTGTATCCTATTTGCTATTCAAAGGAAAATGTCAGCAAAAGTAACTCAATAACCAATGTTCAGTTTTTTCAAATATATATTTCCAAATTAATGTGCCTAACTGGGCTGGCGACCGTACATTTTTTCATTCAATTATGATTTTATTACTTTTGTCGACTCCTATGATTAAAGCCCCTTTGGTTTTTCTGTTATTTCACCAAATTCAAAAATATAGTCTGATACCTTCGTCCGGAACACAGGCGCAGTCGAACTTCGAAATCCTTTCAGAGGGTAACATTAAAGTCTTGCACTGAACGTTAGTGTCATAAACCACGTCGGTCCGCGGGTTCAAGGTCAACATCGTTATCGAAATTTCGGCGCACCACCACCTTCCGATAAAATGTGCCTGCGGCTGTCGCTGTCGCTATAACCACAAAGTAATGGATCAGGGTGACTTGAGTAGACGTACATGATGTCTTGCACATGTATGCACGAACTGTACCATCAAATCAGTGAGTTTGAAAGAGGGGACCTTATTGGTATCAGAAAATGTGATGTATCCACCTGCGAAATTGCTATTCTTGTGGGAGAAGTGTTTCGGCAGTGCAACGGCTGTGTGCAAAATCCTCGGCTCTGGCGCAACCGTGGACCAGTGTAACACATCGTACACTATCAGGGGTGGGGGGTGACAGTCCGTCGCCGTTTATTACGACATGGGTTACATGCGTGTCGTCCACTTCTCTCTCTACCTTTAACGAATGTGCAGAAATACGTTACATGGCAATGGTGTATGTAACAACATCACTGAGGACAGGAATGGCAAATGCCCGTTGTGGCCGAACGGTTCTAGGCGCTTCAGACCGGAATCACGTTGCTGCTACGGTTGCAGGTTCGAATCCTACCTCGGAGATGGATATTTGTGATGTCTTTAGGTTAGTTAGGTTTAAATAGTTTTAAGACTAGGAGACTGATGACCTCAGATATTAAGTCCCATAGTGCTTAGAGCCATTTCAACCATTTTTAAAAATGATGACCGCATTTTGGTTCGCAGCAGAATGTGGCATCGCAGTGACTGCATTGGCACAGGACATGCAGCTCCAACTAGAAGCCCTCTGGTAGAGGGGACTGATGACCTCAGATGTTAAGTCCCATAGTGCTTAGAGCCATTTCAACCATTTTTGAAAATGATGACCGATTTTGGTTCGCAGCAGAATGTGGCATCGCAGTGACTGCATTGGCACAGGACATGCAGCGCCAACTAGAAGCCCTCTGGTAGAGGGTGCTATTGAGTATAACCACAAATCACAATTGGTGTGTGTGCGAGCCTGTGTGACCAGTGTGACCTACATGGATGACATCCTGTGGCCTGTAGCTATACCCTTTCAGCACAACACCCCAGACGTCATTTTTCTACTACCCTTTCCGGGCTTATAACAGCAGAAAAATAAGTATTGGCTAAGCAAGGAAATAGATAGACTGAATTAAACTAATTACCCACACCCTTAAAAAAAATATTTTCGAAAGAGAGCAAAAAGTGCGATGTTTACATTGCTTCATGACGTTATTACATGAAAAAATACTGTAAGAGTGAAGTCAATTAAAGTGACGTCATGTACGTCTGCAAGTGTAGGTTAATTTTCACACATATACAAATTCATCAAACTTGTGTCCGAAAATCCTAAAGTATGTCCCTCAATGGCAGATATGAGAGCATAATAACAATTGACATTTTAGAAGGAAGATAGAATAATTTGATGTCATAAAACCATCCTGACCAGGCTTTCAACTACAGAAAACAATACATCCTAGCTAAGCAGACAAATAGACGGACTGAATGTAATTAGCCTAATCTTCATATGAGTCACCAAACAATATTTCCACATTTAAATTATTATGAAGCGTCATTTTAGGAGGAAGAAAAATAATGAATTATGTTAATAACAAGAAAAAATATAGACAACGCTACTGACTGAAATTGACTGCTATTATTACAAATGACACAGAGATACAGGAAGATAAATAGAATAAGAGCAATTTGCAACCATAATTATGGTGGTAAGGTTCTCTAAAACCTATTGCACATGGTATATTCTATATTATTTTACACGTCTAAGTAGTCACATTACTCTAAAATGCGTCACAAAACGTAAGGTTTACACTGAAGCAGTCAGAAAATCCATACTACGTGTACTCATTTTGAGCAGCAGCATTTCAGGAACGTACAAACTGCGAAAATAGAAACTGGTAACCAACTACTCCACCACAAATGTACACACAGCACAATGGTCTTATTAGGAAAGGAACGATAAAATGAGATTTCTTTAATCGCCAAAAATATTACTCAGACGACAGATGAACATGTAGCCTACAGCTTCTAAATACACGTCCAAAGTCAGTAACAATGAGAAAAGTGGCATTTCCAGAGACAATGTAAGAGTCGATATCTCCGGCAACACGTATTAAAATGATGTCCTTCTCTACAACTTACGGGTATTCCATAATTTAGTGGGACAAAACCAGAAATGACAAATTTAACATCGTGCCCGAACAAACCGATCGTAATCGTGCCTCTGATCAGCAAAACTCAAACAAAATGGCTGCAACTACTACAAGGAATGGTACCCCAACAACATGACATCGTGACAGTGTCGGTTTGAAGTGACGAAGATATCAGCGTCATAATACAGGAAAAATAATGCGATTACGGCGTCGTTTGCGGCACTGAGTTGCGAATAATCGTCAAAGTGACATACTTATATCACATAATATAGTAGTTGAAAAGAAAGATATAGGTCAAGTACATTCCTAAACACTATTGCAAAACTCGGAAAAAACTGTGTGACGTCTCATACTTTTCGAGCCCAAATTAAATACTACCGCATCTAAACTATTCGGTTAATTCATTAAAATACATGTTTATCGTAATATAAACATTATCTACTGGCACGTCTGTAACGTTGCAGAAATTAGCTTGTTAGGATAGTCAGAATAGAGCTAAGACACTTACCCATAGCATAACACACATTTTCACATCCTGTAGCATGTAAGAAGATATAGAGACTTGAAATAGTAACATTGCTGCTGAAATAAATAACTGAATTGTAGACATTCAAGACACACTAATGTATAAGGTGGTGGGTTATTATGTATTGATCGTAATACCCGTAACGCCTAATGCAAGACTTTGTATGACAACCCTCCATTGCTATAAATGCTAAACAACGGCCAATATACGTATTAATATGATGCCATTCTCTGATGCCACGTATAGATATGTAGGGGTAGCTGTGGACGTTGTTGGGTTCTGATATTTAGTGGATCACAAATATGTAATAAAAATGGGGGTTCCTATTGAAAAAAACGCAGTTCATATCCGCTTGACCTATGGCAGCGCCAGATGCGGGCCAACCATTGCGCCATCTCGTTTCCCCCCTTCAAGCTAGACAAGTTTTGTTCTTTGTAGTTTTTTCGTTTGACGCTTATTTCGTGAGATATTTGGCCCGGTCACGATCAATGGACCACCCGTTATATGCGAGATGATTCGTCCAATTGTACATTACGCTCCAACTAGGAAAAACTTTATAGAACTGCCGAAGAAGGCTGGCTCCCGCAAGATAGATTTATAATGTAGATTTCTGAGGTAGAGTACACGCTCTGTGTATACATTAATGACGTCATAGCATATTCTGTGAGTATAACCACAAATCACAGTTGGTGTGTGTGCGGGCCTGTGTGACCAGTGTGACCTACATGGATGACATCCTGTGGCCTGTAGCTATACCCTTTCTGCACAACACCCCAGACGCCATTTTTCAGCAAGACAATCCACGGCACATGTTGCTCCACGAAAACGTGCCTTCCTGGTGTCACAGGATCCCCTCGATCGCCCGATCGTCAGACTTGTTGCTAATCATAAAAGTGTGGGATGTGGTGAAACGACAGGTACAGTGCTGTGACTAAATGCCAACTACCACAGACGAACTTTGGAACCAGGTGAATGAAGCATGGATGGCTATACCACAGGACGCCAGTCGCGCCTTATAAGCGTCGATGCCATCACAAATGGAACAAGTTATCAGGGCTCATGGCAAATCTTGTGCCTACTAGGGAACAGGACACACGCTTAACCGTGGTGACTGAAATGCGAATCATTTCTGCAGAACATCCTAATATACATGCCCTGTGAATATGAACGTCCTATCTCTAGTCGATCAAGGTGTTCTGGTTTACCTGAATATGAGTGTATTTCAGCAATATGTTGAACATGAACTTCATCCAGATCAAGTTAGAGGAAAGATCATTCTTGAAACCTGTAGGAATAAAGACTTTTATCTATGCTTCGAATGACTACTGGTCCAATATTTTATTTTGAATCTTAGATTGTTCGAGGTTTTGAAGTTTAGTTAACACTTTTTGTTTTTAATTTTGTGCAATAACATAATGTATTTAAAATATATTCCGATTATGGCTGTTACTCTGAATTCGGATGCTAAAATACCCAATTGTTATTATGACATGCTAGACAAGGAAAAAGAAAAAAAAGTGTAGTGAGTGAGAAGAGAGATTGGTATAATTCATGTGTATACACAGCGACATTACCATAATTACCATGAGGTATCTCAATAGAACATATTTCTTTAATTTAGGAATCTTCACTTACATGTTTAATAAGTGGGTTGCGTATTGAAACGACACTATGCTACATCACTGAAGTTAAACTCAAATCTTTATATCTGCCGCCGGGGAACAAATGTGGCACTAAACGCTGCTAGTGCGATGACCTTAATTCAATTGCTCGTTAGTGTACATGGATGCTAAACTCCTCATTTCATATTCAGAGTCGTCATCTCCAGTAACTACCACTTCCGCGTGTGTGACGCTGAAGTGGTGTTTACACTTGTGTGTTTATTGGAACACACAACGGTGCCTCGCTCATATGTAGGCCAGTTGACTCTTAATAGAAAGCGGCATTTCGAGTCGTTTACTCATTAATCTGAAGCGCACTGACGTCAAGTACGACATTTTATGAGCTGTCACTGGGGAGAGAATGGCCTCTTAACTGAACAATACATTTAATTGGCGAGGGTGCAAGCAGGCGTTCTTGTGTATTTAGCGTGTCAGAGGGGAGGGGAGAAGCACAGCGCCAGATTAACTAACAACAGAGTTGCGAGGCACAGCAAACACAGCCCCACAGCAGTTTGATAGAGCGCAGCCCATCAGCAGCCATCGACAGATAAATATAAACCTTCCTGGAGCTGGTAGAGCAGCTTCTGTTCCATTTGCTGCTCATTTTCTATCAGACTACGGAAGTGTAGTGCATGTGATCACTCTGTAAGAATGTATAAGTTGTGTGTGTCAAGCTCCTTTCGCCACTTTCCAACATTTACTTTTGCTCTTCAGCACTTCAGACATGGCAACTGTAGAAAACTTCACAAACGAAGATCGCTAAAAAAAGCAATTCATTGGATGACCGGTTTTGACAGACCTATACTGTCTTCATGGGGTTTTCTGCTTTTGTATTTTTAGAACGTATTTCAGAAGCATAACATCCAATGATAACCAATGATAACAGCATATCTCTGCCGAAACCGGTCATCAAATAAAATGCTTTTTTAGCGATCTTGACTTGTGAAGTTTTCTTCACTTACCATAAACTGCATCCCCCCCCCCCACTCTATCCCTGCCCCCGACTGTCCATGTCGTTCATTTTAATACAGTTCCGTGCTTTCGAATAGTTATTCCTTATTTTTCTGTTAATTTTCTTCGAAATATCTTGGTTTATTAATTACGAAGAGGGAATAACAGTATCCAACAAAGCACCTTTTCGACCACAGAAAAACTGAAATTAAGCTGACATGGGTATGAGATGAAATACGAAGCATTTTTACCGTTAGAATTTCAGGAAGTTACTCTCCGGACTTTGATGATCATACAAGTGTAAACGCGAATTTGCTCTAAGACCAAAAATACCGGTTTCGAGAAACTTTTTCTACATCGACAAACCAACACGCGGTGACGGATCAGCTCAAAAGATCTCTTGGATAGTAAGATAAACGGATGTAAACTTACAGCAAAACACTGTTACCAATGACAGCTTCACAACTAACAGAAATAGAAATAAATTGATCTAAGTGTTGGTTGTTATTTTTCCGTTACAGCTTTCCATAACCATACCCCATTATCCTAGCCTTCTTTTATGTTTAGGCAACTGTCCTAGGTCATAACCACCTACGATGAAATCCAAGGTCAGAAACAGACCAGGTGTCCAAAGACATTCCAAGATTAAATGAAGTCTCAGTGATTACCCAATTGCTAAACACCTTTGTTCTCGGTTTCAGGACTGTACGTTTAATTTCCTTAAACTTTATGCTATTCAAATGAAATTCTGGCATGCAAATACGAGGATATGCTGAAAAGCAATGACTCAGGATTTTTTATCTGAAAACAATTAAACCTTTTTAGCTAAAATAAACGTTATTAACATTCTGCATCTTTATTCTTCGTTTCTACAATTTGCGGTCGACTGCCGCTAGACAGCTCCGAACTGTAGCTTGTAACAGGCGATGTGTTGCTCAGATATGTCGCTAAGTGAGAAACAGCATGCTGTAATCGAGTTTCTAACCGCAGAAGAGTTTGTTGCCCACAGAGCACCCTCACCTCCAGCGTGACAAAGCCACAACACACACGAGCACTGGGACGTCTGCACCAATCCGACGTCTTTGATTCTCTGTCATCCATCATTCTACATACACTCCTGACCATATCCGATTTTCACCTTTTTCCAAATCTTAAAGAACACCTTCGAGAACGTCACTTGGGTACTGATGAAGCGGTGGAAGCACATGTGAGGCTGTCGCTTCTTCAAGAAAGTGAAACATCCTACACTACTGTATCAACAAATGGTCTCTCGTTGGGAGAAATGTGTTCATTGCCGGGATGACTATGTTGAAAAATAAATAAATAATAAATAATAATGATGTATAACGTTAAAAATGTTTGTTTTGTTTAAAAAGTTTTAAGGGGCTTCACATAAAAAATTCGGAGGCACTACATTTCAGTCCCCCACATAACTCCATGTGAGGGTTAGGACAAAAGTTATTCCAATTTTATTTTTCTTGCAAATATGCGAGCGCATAAACTCCTGTTTGTCACCTGATAGCTATGCAATCATAAAGTGTCGTCATAAAAACAGATGACTCTGTGAATGCTGGTAGTAGCAAAGAGTGTGCTGTGAAATCAATTGTGTGGTGAGCGTCATGCGAGAGGGAAGCAACGCATACTGAGGGGAGAAATGCGAAACAATCTCACAGTAAGTTGGATGACCCTGGAAGTAATGACTGAGTAGAAGGGCAGGGACATTTCTGGGCAGTAAAGTGCTGAAATCAGAGTCAGCATTTTCCTATCAGTGGAGTCACATTACAGCGGAGACAATTGCGCATGTCATATTTCGTTGATGTCAGCATCAACACTTTCCTATCTCCAAGGTCATTCCAGGAAACATGACATCCTGCCACATGTCGAAGTCAAGGACGGGAGGGCCTACCCATCACCACCACACTTCAGCAAATTTTTCGTGAAGCACACCCCAACCAGGTGCTCCCACACTCCGTATTCATAGGAGCGAGACTCGAATACAGTTAATTTCTCTATAAATAATTAAAAATAAACATTTGCTTCGTAATATAAATAATTAAATAAGAATCCTTATTTGGTAAAAATGAGTTTTTTACCTTAAATACTATCCCACAACCTCTGACAATGTAAATAAAATGAACTCCCCTCTCACATCTTACTTGCTCCTGTCATCAGCAGATTGATGCAGTGAAAAATCGATATTTCACTATAAATAATTAAGTATCAACAGTTGCTTATGAAATATAAATAACAAATTAGGAATCCCTATTTGTTCAACGTGGGTTTTACCGCAAATAACTCCCCACATAACCCAGTAAACACGAAATAATCGCAAAACCAGCCTCATATCCCAGTTCATCCTGTCAACAGCAGATGGCTGCACTGTAACATCATGATCAAATTTCGCTTATTGGACCGCACCTGTAATTGGTTCACTGTTAAAAATCGTCCGTAGGTTGTTGGTTGTACTGTAAGTAGTTCTCTCTGTTACCAACAGATAGATTTACAGTAAAATACACAAATGAGTTGCAAAATAATATACGAAAAACTCTAATCAGTTAATGAGATGTCAAAATATTGCAATTAAAAATGCAAAAGATCTGTAAATTAATCGTTTTCTGCCCCTTAGACGTGACAAAAATTGTAAAATGACTGCAAAATACTTCGGCAGCGCGATAAAGTGCAATGTTTACATAGACTTCAATATCTAATAACAGTTGACATTTTATAACTTAGGCCTAAATATTTGATGTCATGAAACTACCCTTTCCAGGCTTATAACAGCAGAAAAATAAGTATTGGCTAAGCAAGCAAATAGATAAACTGAATTTAACTAATTAGCCACACCCTTAAACAAAATATTTTCGAAAGAGCGCAAAAAGTGCGATGTTTACATTGCTTGATGACGTTATTACATGAAAAAATCCTGTAAGAGTGAAGTCAATTAAAGTGACGTCATCTACGTCTGCAAGTGTGGGTTAATTTTCACACATATACATATTCATCAAACTAGTGTCCGAAAATCCTAAAGTATGTCCCTCAATGGCAGATATGAGAGCATAATAACAATTGACATTTTAGAAGGAAGACCCAATAATTTGATGTCATAAAACCATCCTGACCAGGCTTTCAACTACAGAAAACAATACATCCTAGCTAAGCAGACAAATAGACAGACTGAATGTAATTAGCCTAATCTGGATATGAGTCACCATACGATATTTCCACATTTAAATTATTATGAAGCGCCATTTTAGGAGGAAGAAAAATAATGAATTATGATAAAAACAAGAAAAAAATACAGACAACGCTACTGATTGAAAATGGCTGCTATTATTACAAATGACACAGAGTTACAGGAAGATAAATAGAATAAGAGCAATTTGCGACCATAATTATGGTGGTAAGGTACTCTAAAACCTATTGCACATGGTATATTCTATATTATGTTACACGTCTAAGTAGTCACATTACTCTAAAATGCGTCGCATAACGTAAGGTTTACACTGAAGCAGTCAGAAAATCCATACTACGTGTACGCATTTTGAGCAGCAGCATTTCAGGAACGTACAAACTGCGAAAATAGAAACTGGTAACCAACTACTCCACCACAAATATGCACACAGTACAATGGTCTTTTTAGGAAAGGAACGATAAAATGAGATTTCTGTAATTGCCAAAAATATTACTCAGACGACAGATGAACATGTAGCCTACAGCTTCTAAATACACGTCCAAAGTCAGTAACAATGAGAAAAGTGGCATTTCCAGAGACAATGTAAGAGTCGATATCTCCGGCAACACGTATTAAAATGATGTCCTTCTCTACAACTTACGGGTATTCCATAATTTAGTGGGACAAAACCAGAAATGACAAATTTAACATCGTGCCCGAACAAACCGATCGTAATCGTGCCTCTGATCAGCAAAACTCAAACAAAATGGCTGCAACTACTACAAGGAATGGTACCCCAACAACATGACATCGTGACAGTGTCGGTTTGAAGTGACGAAGATATCAACGTCATAATACAGGAAAAATAATGCGATTACGGCGTCGTTTGCGGCACTGAATTGCGAATAATCGTCAAAGTGACATACTTATATCCCATAATATAGTAGTTGAAAAGAAAGATATAGGTCAAGTACATTCCCAAACACTATTGCAAAACTCGGAAAAACTGCGTGACGTCTCATACTTTTCTAGCCCAAATTAAATACTACCGCATCTAAACTATTCGGTTAATTCATTAAAATACATGTTTATCGTAATATAAACATTATCTACTTGCACGTCTGTAACGTTGCAGAAATTAGCTTGTTAGCATAGTCAGAATAGAGCTAAAACTGTAACACTTACCCATAGCATAACACACATTTTCACATCCTGTAGCATGTAAGAAGATATAGAGACTTGAAATACACTCCTGGAAATTGAAATAAGAACACCGTGAATTCATTGTCCCAGGAAGGGGAAACTTTATTGACACATTCCTGGGGTCAGATACATCACATCATCACACTGACAGAACCACAGGCACATAGACACAGGCAACAGAGCATGCACAATGTCGGCACTAGTACAGTGTATATCCACCTTTCGCAGCATTGCAGGCTGCTATTCTACCATGGAGACGATCGTAGAGATGCTGGATGTAGTCATGTGGAACGACTTGCCATGCCATTTCCACCTGGCGCCTCAGTTGGACCAGCGTTCGTGCTGGACGTGCAGACCGCGTGAGACGACGCTTCATCCAGTCCCAAACATGCTCAATGGGGGACAGATCCGGAGATTTTGCTGGCCAGGGTAGTTGACTTACACCTTCTAGGGCACGTTGGGTGGCACGGGATACATGCGGACGTGCATTGTCCTGTTGGAACAGCAAGTTCCCTTGCCGGTCTAGGAATGGTAGAACGATGGGTTCGATGACGGTTTGGATGTACCGTGCATTATTCAGTGTCCCCTCGACGAACACCAGAGGTGTACGGCCAGTGTAGGAGATCGCTCCCACACCATGATGCCGGGTGTTGGCCCTGTGTGCCTCGGTCGTATGCAGTCCTGATTGTGGCGCTCACCTGCACGGCGCCAAACACGCATACGACCATCATTGGCACCAAGGCAGAAGTGACTCTCATCGCTGAAGACGACACGTCTCCATTCGTCCCTCCATTCACGCCTGTCGCGACACCACTGGAGGCGGGCTGCACGATGTTGGGGCGTGAGCGGAAGACGGCCTAACGGTGTGCGGGACCGTAGCCCAGCTTCATGGAGACGGTTGCGAATGGTCCTCGCCGATACCCCAGGAGCAACAGTGTCCCTAATTTGCTGGGAAGTGGCGGTGCGGTCCCCTACGGCACTGCGTAGGATCCTACGGTCTTGGCGTGCATCCGTGCGTCGCTGCGGTCCGGTCCCAGGTCGACGGGCACGTGCACCTTCCGCCGACTACTGGCGACAACATCGATGTACTGTGGAGACCTCACGCCTCACGTGTTGAGCAATTCGGCGGTACGTCCACCCGGCCTCCCGCATGCCCACTATACGCCCTCGCTCAAAGTCCGTCAGCTGCACATACGGTTCACGTCCACGCTGTCACGGCATGCTACCAGTGTTAAAGACTGCGATGGAGCTCCGTATGCCACGGCAAACTGGCTGACACTGATGGCGGCGGTGCAGAAATGCTGCGCAGCTAGCGCCATTCGACGGCCAACACCGCGGTTCCTGGTGTGTCCGCTGTGCCGTGCGTGTGATCATTGCTTGTACAACCCTCTCGCAGTGTCCGGAGCAAGTATGGTGGGTCTGACACACCGGTGTCAATGTGTTCTTTTTTCCATTTCCAGGAGTGTAGTAACAATGCTGCTGAAATAAATAACTGAATTGTAGACATTCAAGACACACTAATGTATAGGGTGGTGGGTTATTATGTATTGATCGTAATACCCGTAACGCCTAATGCAAGACTTTGTATGACAACCCTCCATTGCTATAAATGCTAAACAACGGCCAATATACGTATTAATATGATGCCATTCTCTGATGCCACGTATAGATATGTAGGGGTAGCTGTGGACGTTGTTGGGTTCTGATATTTAGTGGATCACAAATATGTAATAAAAATGGGGGTTCCTATTGAAAAAAACGCAGTTCATATCCGCTTGACCTATGGCAGCGCCAGATGCGGGCCAACCATTGCGCCATCTCGTTTCCCCCCTTCAAGCTAGACAAGTTTTGTTCTTTGTAGTTTTTCGTTTGACGCTTATTTCGTGAGATATTTGGCCCGGTCACGATCAATGGACCACCCGTTATATGCGAGATGATTCGTCCAATTGTACATTACGCTCCAACTAGGAAAAACTTTATAGAACTGCCGAAGAAGGCTGGCTCCCGCAAGATAGATTTATGGTGTAGGTTTCTGAGGTGGAATACACGCTCTGTGTATACATTAATCACGTCATAGCGTATTCTGTAAAAAATGGCTCCGAATAATAACTTAACGGGATAACCGCGATTTGTGTGAGAGGGCGTCAGATAACGATGGACAGGTTGTACAACCGACGGTATTGTGGAGAACAACGCATCCCCTTTTGTAATACACACTATGCTATCAAAGGTATTCGGACACCTGGCTGAAAATGACTGACAAGTTCATGGTGCCCTCCATCGATAATGCTGGAATTCAATATGGTGTAGGCCCACCCTTACCTTGATAGCAGCTTCCACTCTCGCAGGCATAGATTCAGTCAGCTCCTGGAAGGTTTCTTGCGGAATGGCATCCATTCTTCACGGGGTGCAGCACTGAGTGGAGATACCGATGTCGGTCGGTAAAGCCTGGCACGAAGTTGGCGTTCCAAAACATCCCAAAGGTGTTCTATAGGATGCAGGTCAGGACTCTGTGCATGCCAGTCCATTACTGTCGTGTAGCCATTCCGCCACAGGCCGTGCATTACGAACAGGAGTTCGATCGTGTTGATAGATGCAAACGCCATCCCCGAAATGCTCTTCAACAGTGGGAAGCAGGAAGAAGCTTAAAACATAAATGTAGGCCTGTGGTGTGATAGTGTCCTTAAAACAAGTGGTGCAAGCCCCCTCCATGAAAAAGACGACCACACCATAACACCACCGCCTCCGAATTTTACTGTTGGCACTACACATTCTGGCAAATAACGTTCACCGGGCATTCGCCATACCCACACCCTGCCATCGGATCGCCACATCGAGTACCGTGATTCGTCACTCCACAAAACGTTTTTCCACGGTTCAGTCGTCCAGTGTTGACGCTCCTTACAGAAAGCGAGGTGTCGTTTGGCATTTACCGGTGTGATGTGTGGCTTATGAGCATCCGCTCGGCTGTGAAATTCAAGTTTTCTCGCCTCCCATGTAACTGTCATAGAACTTGCAGTGTATTCTGATGCAGTTTGGAATTCCTGTGTGATGATCTGGATAGATGTCTGCCTATTATGCATTACGACCCTTTTGATGTGTCGGCGGTCTCTGTCAGTTGTCAGTTAACAGACGAGGTCGACCTGTACGCTTTTGTACTCTAATTGTCTCTTCACGTTTCAACTTCACTATCACGTCAGAAACAGAGGACCTAGGGATGCTTAGGAGTGTGAAAATGTCGCTTACAGGCGTATAACACAAGTGACACGTTCTGAGTCAGTGAGTTCCGCGGAGCGCCCCATTCTGCTCTTTCACGATGTGTAATGAGTACTGAGGTCGCAGATATGGAGTACCTGGCAGTAGGTGGTAGCACAATGTACCTAATATGAAGAACGTATGTTATTAGGGGTGTCCGGATACTTTTGATCACATAGCGTAGCACTTCTGTCGGTGTCAGAGTAGCTTATTGTCGTTGTATACAGATAATGGCCAACTTGTACGCCAGAAGACAAACAGCGGAGGGGCGTGCGACCCAGTGCTAGCAGAACCAACGTAGTCACAGCATACAACTGTAGGAGATGCATTACTGGATTGGGTGCTTGAACAGAATAGCAGTTTGTCATTTGTCATTCAGTTTTCACGTGTGGTAAACGAATTGACTGCATCAGGAAGGTGAATCTGCAGCGGTGTTAGTGATCACCAACAAGCCAATACCGCTGATATAACGCTCTCAAACCATGTCATTCTCTGTACAACACATCACAAGTTTCGCAAGGATGGTTGTATATACAGTACTTTAGCAAGCCTACTACCTTACATCACAATAGAAACATATATACCAATGTTGATGTAAATACTGATACCATGTTCCTCAGCCACGAAAGACGTAAAAGTTCCTCGTAGTCGCATGTTCCAGTCCTGTACATCTGATTAATTATACTGGTGTCCACAATTAAAGTAATAAACTGCTATTTTTCCGTCCTGTACCTAATTCAAATGGTTCAAATGGCTCTGAGCACTATGGGACTTAACATCTGTGGTCATCAGTACCCTAAAACTTAGAACTACTTAAACCTAACTAACCTAAGGACATCACACACATCCATGTCCGAGGCAGGATTCGAACCTGCGACCGTAGCAGTCTCGCGCCTAGAACCGCTAGACCACCGCGGCCGGCTGTAACTAATTCATGATATAATCATACAGCCTGTTACCAGATGTCCGTATGATTGCGTTCTGCACAGAAGATGGCATTTCGGTCTGCAGAAAACCTCGCCAGTGATGACATCAGGGCACCTATCAAACGGAGTACTGTTTGCTGGGTAGTCGCACAGCCACAACTGCTGTGTACACTCTCACAGACGGTGCTGTATGGTACAGAGAAGACGCCTACCAGCCTCTCTGCAGTGGAGGGCTATAGGAAGAATGGAAGCAGGACAATCGCTAACTCATGTGGCCCGATGGCTTAACGTGAATCGTTCTGTTGCTTCTCGGATGTGGCGACAGTTTATAGAGAGCTTAACTGTATCACGAAGACCATGGCAGGGCCGACCATGTGTGACATCAGAAAGAAAGGACCGTTGTTTGGCCAGAATGTCACGGCGGTACCACCTGAGTACTGCGCTGCAACTGGCATCTGTCCTAAAATGGTTCAAATGGCTCTGAGCACTATGGGACTTAACGTCTGATGTCATCAGTCCCCTAGAGCTTATAACTACTTAAACCTAACTAACCTAAGGACACCACACACATCCATGCCCGAGACAGGATTCGAACCTGCGACCGTAGCGGTCGCGCGGTTCCAGACTGTAGCGCCTAGAACCGCTCGGCCACTCCGGCCGGCGGTATCTGTCCTCGCAGCATCCACAGGACGTGTTGTATCGAAGTAAATAGAGTAGAGAAGTCTTCGACAGAATGGCCTTTATTGTCGAGATCTTGCTACGTGTGCCTCTTTTGCTGGTGTAAGCTGGCGCCAGCACTACGTGCGGCAAAGAGATTCCTTAAGATCGACAGAGGTAAACAACAGACTCGTAGGAAATGCCCGCCAAACGCCCTCTCGGCCACTAGAATTTAGGTTGCCACTGCGGACCAGATGACGAGTCTGCCGCAGTTGTCGCACCGAGTAAGCTCCAGTGTCAACTATCACAGCCCAGCGGGAATCGCTGTAGCAGTTAGCTCCGCCGCTAACTCAGAGACAGACAGCACATAACAAGCCTAATAGTGTACATAGTGGACTTCGTACTTCACCAGCAGTGAGGCTAACGTGGACTACACAGAGCTAGTACCGCAACGACGATCTTGAGATAAGTAACTTTCTATTCTTATGAATAAAGAACCCAGTTAATCTATGCGGGCAGTTAGTATTATAGAAAGAGGATACCGGCCACCAATCAACATCCTCCCCTTGCTTCCCATGGTGCAACTCTACAGAGACAACGAGACGATGTAAAACCGCTGACGCGTCTTTACTTGAGGGAATGTCTAGAGTCGAGTCATCAACATGTTACGTGGACAGTCGAACAGTGGGCCAATTTTGTTTTCACAGATGAGACCTGATTTGGTCTGGAGATTGGTTTTCCGTTGATTCGCCTCTGAAGAGAGTGTGGAACACGATTTCGAGACCCGAACATTGTGGAAAGAGACCGATATCTAGGAGTATCGCTAATAGTGTGAGCAGGGATTAGATTATCCTGATCACTCGAATATCTCTTCGTGAAATTGTATGGGGGAATCGTAAAGGTTTAATTGCTGTCAGGTACTGTGACGTGATCCTGGGACGTCAACCGGCGCGGTGCTGTGCGCCAAGACTCTGTACTGATGGACGATAATGCTCGACTTCATAGAGCACGAGTGGTTGATGTTTTCTAGGAAACGGAAGATACTGCACGCAATGCTTGGCCTGCGAGCTCTCCCAATTTGGATCCGATAGAGCATGTCGAGAATGCACTAGGGAGACGGGCTGCATCACGTCAGCATCCACCAACCACTCTCAAAGGTTTGCGAGCAGCTCTGCAGCAAGAATGGGCATTATTGTCTCAACATTACATTACGACGTTATTCACAGCATGCTCAATCGTTGCGAGGCCTTTTGTTGCTGCCAGAGGTGGTCACACTCCGTAGTGAACACATTAACCAGTTGTCGGAATGTGTGTGCAAGGGTCTTAAGTTGGAAATAACGAAGAACATTTTCGTCAACAGTTATGCATGTTGCAGTTGATTAAGTTCTGTATTTATTAGACTGTTTCTACTTTTCTGTCATCTGTTTATACTGTTTTCTAGCAAAATAAACGCAACTTTCCAAATTTTCCGTTTGTTGCTTTAATTTTGGTCACTAGTGTATACCTTTACACTACAATTGGAGGTCATGCACGTTAAGCACTCTATTCCAACTGTCTCATAGTTGCCCACAATCACAATGCTGTTTCCGTGCCTGTCTCCTTCCACGTAGAAGTTATCGTTTGATAATAGGTAGTTGCACATATCCACTGTGTAAAAAATCCAGTCAAAATCTTGCGTTATGTGCACATCCAATAGACAGTAGTCGTTAATATTAAGCTGTTGCAAAATACCACTCAGTTCTTCCATCAGGACACCCACTGTAATGTCGTTTAATTATATGATATACTGTATAGCTGTAGAATGTTTATATTTGCTCTAAATGGTTTCCAGTGCTTTCTTACTGATTTTTTACTGTACTGCGCTTACTGTCGCACTGTTTCTTCCTGCAGGAGAAAGGCAGCTTTGTCTTGACGCCGTGTCTCACAATAACGAACCTGTAGAAGTTACTACGTAGATAACAGTTAAATGACCCTCACATCTCCTTCTTTAACATTACAGACCGCCCCTTCTCTTACTGCTCCTGACAGTCCACTAGATCACAGATTTTAACAGACCTAATGCTGTCGTGAAGTGGTTCTTTAAGGATGGTAGTCACACTTAAATTCTTTCTACTATGAAGCATGCCATGTCTGGTGCACTACCAATATCAGTAAGAAGACTTCCCATGTTCTCCAGTAATAACCATAAATCAAAGCGTACGTTGAATGGTCTATTCTTCCACACTAAAGGCTGACTGATGTTTACCACATTGGAGGAACACACGTTAATCATTTTCGCTACCACAGAAGCCTCATTTAACACTCTAAAGATAAAAGATGGTGATACTTCCCCTCATTCCTTCTAAATTTGCATGTAGTTGCAGTGTAACTGTGAACTCCTAGCTCAGTTGCACTATCGTATGCAGCCATGTGTCAGTTTCTCACAGGCATTTCAGATGTCAGGTATCAAGTGTCATGCTTCATGCATCAGACATCATGCATAAGGTGTCAGGCGTCAGGCAACAACACACCTGTTTCAATGTAGGTTTTGTTAATGGTAGATACTAAGGCAACACCTCATCCTGTCCTTCTGGAGCAACATGCTGTAAGGAATGGTGCAGCAACATAGGCATAAAGCAGACAGAGAAAAGAGGCACATGATGTCGCACATATATAGAAAGAGCCACCTAGTCAATTTCAAGTTAATGATCACGTGACCTGTTGTTTGTGAGGCTCAAGGTATAGAAGCAGGCATCTATATGTAACATATTTATACCACAGTAACCATACAGTCTGCGGTTTTATCAACGAATATGGAGATGGAGCAGCTTCCGATAAGGCATGTATTCGACATAAATGTCGTAGTATTATATGTATTATCTAGCAGCCAATAAGCATGTTTTCATCTTATGGTTTTAATGATTTACAAAACTATCTTGCTGCACTACTTGTTTTTGTGTGTTATCAGTGACATTTCTCATGGTTTTTCAATACTTATCCATTCTTTCCATATCCCGTGTGTAAATGTACAAGTATAAATATGCTCTTTTTGGTTACATAACCAGGTAGGGTTTCCTCAGCTGTACATCAAGATATTAATGTATATGAGTCACCTAGTTATGCACTGCTTGTGAGACAACCTTATGTTAACGGTAACATTATAGCAAAGACATTGCTTTTTGTAAGGCTTGACATAAAGAGGTGGGCCATCTGTCTGTAACATATGTTTGTGTTACTGTACCCATGGAGTCTGTTTCTCGATGAGTATGGAGGTAAAAGTGCTCAACAATATCCCCAACAACGCCAGAGTTGTCCAAGGCAGTGGTGACAGTGGAGAGGTAACAGTGGCTGCAGCATCCTATGATAGGTTCAGAGCTGCATCCAAAAGGTGAATCACCTGCACTATGTCTGGGCATATTGTTCAGTCTGGATCCAGCGTTTAGTACATCAGGGAATATTGTTCCAGCTGGATCCAGCATGCACCACATCCAGGATGTTATTCAGTTCGAATTTACTTGCGCAAAGACTGAGGTAAAGGTTTTGTGGATCCAGCTACAGAAAACATTTCTTGGATAATGTTCTGTATGGATCCTCACACGTATGGTACTAGGTATCGTCCAAAATGTAGATCCACCAGTGCTATGTCCGCGAATATTGTTCAGGGACGATTCATCACATGGTAAATCTCAAAATGGATGCATCTATACAATAACTCCTTGATAATGTTTGGTATGGATCCACCCACATATGATCTAGGGCAGTGTCTAAAAGGTGGATCTTAGTGTGTTAGGTCTGATTCTACAGCCACCATTACCCCCGCCACTGCTATTGCCACCGCCAGTAACTCCAACGCCACCTCCATTCTCATCAAGAAAATCACAGATTCCATGGGTGCTGTAATATAAACATATGTTACAAGCAGATGCCAGCATCTACATCTCGAGGTTTAGAAACAGCAGTAGTCTACTACTATGTTGATCATGTGATCAATAACTGAAGGTTATCTCGCACACACTGGGTTGTTAGGTGACCTATATATAGAGTAATATCTTAACGTATAGATGAACAAACGATATCTGGTTGTGTAAGAAAAAAAGAGGATATTTATATTTGTACATTTACATATGAAACATGGAAAGAATGTATAAATATTGAAAAAGTCGTAGGAAATGCCGTCGACAACGCACATTAAATAAGTGGCACGGTATAATAATTTCATTAAATCATAAAACCATAAGACGTAGATAGATTTATGTAGGTAGAACGCATGCCTTATCTAAAGCTGCTCCATCTCGTATAGAAAATCACAGACTGCGTGGTTACTGTGTTACAAAAATACGTTACAGTTACGTGTCTGTATCTATATCTTGAGCCTTACAAACTGCAGATCACTTGATCATTAACCTGAAATTCCCGAGATGATTCTGCCTACCTTTGAGTGAACAGACACATGACATCTGACACCTGATGCTTGGCTCATGATACGTTATGCCCTATGAGAAAGTGATACATGTGAACTCCGATAGTGCAATTGAGCTATGTGTTCACAATTAGGTTGCAAGTACAACCAAATGTAGAAGGAACAAGTGGAAGATCACGTGATCAGGAGTACCACCATCTTTGACCTTTACAGTATAAAAGGAGGCTTCTGTGGTAGTGGAAAGCATTAATGTGTCTTCTTCCAACGTGCTAAACATCATTCAGCTATTATTCAGGAATAAGAGACCAAATGACGAACGCTTTGGTTTGTGGTTATATTACTGGAGAACATGGACAGTCTTGATACTGCTATTAGTACTATGAAATACACCAAACATGGCACAGTTCTTAGCAGGAAGAATTTAAGTGTGCTTACACTTCTTATAGAACAATTTTCCGATGGAATTATGGTTGTTGAAATCTTGACCAAATGGACTGCCAGGAAGAATTAGAGAAGGGGGAGGGGGCGGTGTCTGTAATTTTAAAGAAGAAGATATTTGGATCATTTAACTGTTATCTATGTAGTAATTTCTCCAAGTTCGTCACTGTGGGGAATGGTGTCAGGGCGAAGCTTCCTTTTCTCCTCCAAGGGGATGATAGTGTGACACCAAGAGGACTACTGGAAGAAGTCGGAAAGAAAGCTCTGGAAACCATATCAAGCAAATACAAACATCTTATGGCTATATGATATATAGTGGAATTATCTGACATTAAAATGGGTGTTCTAAAAGAAGAGCTGCCTGGAATATTGCAACAGGCCAATGGCCAATGGCCTTGTCCGCAGTGGTAACGCCAGTTTCTGTCAGATCACCGAAGTTAAGTCCTGTCAGGCTTGGCTAGCACTTGGATGGGTAATGGAATGAATCTGCTGAGCACTGTTGGTGAGTTGGATGCACTCAGCCCTTGTGAAGCCGATTGAGAAGGTACTTCACGGAGATGTAGCGGCTTTGATCACGAAACTGGACAACGATCTGGAGAGTGCTGATCACATGCCTCTCCATATTCTCATCCAGTGATTCCTAAGATCTCAGGATGGCATGGGGGTCGGTAGGTACCACTGGGCCTTCCGAAGCCTGTTCGTATGGAGTTAGTTGATGTACATGGCTATTAACTTTTGAATTTGGATATAACACAAAATGTTGACAGGAATTTTAACATAGTGGTTATGTTATGTTAACTGGGGACCTAGAAACGATGGAGAGGCTACGTCCCCGCCGCAGCCGCAGTGGTCCGCATCCCCACGACGACTACCGCAGTCCACTTCACCCCTCCGCCGCCCCACACCGAACCCAGGGTTATTGTGAGGTTCGGCCACCGGTGGACCCCCCAGGGAACGTCTCACATCAGACGAGTGTAACCCCTATGTTTGCGTGGTAGAGTAATGGTGGTGTACGCGTACGTGGAGAACTTGTTTGCGCAACAATCGCCGACATTGTGTAGCTGAGGCGGAGTAAGGGGAACCAGCCGGCATTCGACAAGGCAGGTGGAAAACCCCCTAAAAACCATCCACAGACTGGCCGGCTCACCGGACCTCGACACAAATCCACCGGGCGGATTCGTGCCGGGGACCGGCGCTCCTTCCCGCCCGGAAAGCCGTGTGTTAGACCGCACGGCCAACCGGGCGGGCAGCAATCATAGTGGTTATACGCGAATACCTAACATCAAACTACAACTTCTGTATGCAGGGAGATTGCCAAAGGAAAAGCAATCTGACTATGGGCAACCATAAGTGAGTTGGAATAGGGTGCTTACCGTGGGTGACCTTCAGTTGTAAAGATATACAATAAATGTTTTTGTCAAATCAGATCTTCAGGAATAAACAAAGATTTATAATTTTTTAGAACATGCAATTATGAGAAACTTGTACGTCTTCCATGACTGAGGAGCGTAGTGTCAGTATTTACACCATCACTGGAATATACGCTACCACTGTGATGTAAGGTAGTAGGCTTGCTAAAGTGCTGTATATACAGACATCTATGCGAACCATGTGATGTGTTGTACGTAGAATGACATGGTTTGAGGGCAATATATCAGCTGTATCGCGTTGTTCTCCACAATACCGTCAGTGGTACACCCTGTGTGTTGATATATGATACTCTCTCACACAAATCGCGGTATTTATCATTAAATTATTCCGTTACGTTACTATTCGCTGCTTTTTTTTAGGGAATTTGCATTGACGTCATTAATGTATACACAGCGCATGTATTCTACCTCAAAAAGCTACACTATAAATCTGTATTACCGGAGCCGGACTTCTTCGGTAGTTCTATAAAGCTTTTCCTAGTTGGAGCGTAATGCACAACTGGAAGGGACATCTCACATGTGCAGCGATACCTAGGGTTATGCTATCCCATAAGACAGTTAGGGTTGACTATTTAATGTAGGTGACCTGCAATTGTGGAATAAAACTTATATATAATATAGTACGTGTTCAAATAACAAGCCCAGGGGCGGGCAACGTTATTGGAAACCACATTATATATTTTATTAAGTGATCAGAGACGTGACTGATCCAGCTGGCGACGACTACAGAATGGATCGCATGGTTGTTCCCTGTAAGAGACTGTTCGAGTATTTACACGATGACTTGTATTTTTCTTTGAAACTACTCTATTTGGAATATAATTATGACACTTTGGCAAGTATTGGTAATGCCTCGCCGCTGTTGCTGCTGTAATCCAATTATTTTCCGCGTATTACGACGTCGATATCTTCGGCTCTGCAATGTTGGGTACCATACCTCATAATATTTAGAGCCATTTTGTTTACGCTTTGTTTATTGAAGGATCGAACATAAACGATGTCGACGGGGGCTTGATATTAAGCGTATATTTCAGCATAGGCAGCATCATGGGTTGCTAGATCTGAACTCAATTCCGGTTCTGATCCACTAAGTTTCAGAACACGGAGACATCTAAATCTATATGTCTATACGTTACAGATAATGGCATCACTTTAATATGTGTACTGATAATTGTTTAGCAATTATGGCAATGGAGGGTGGTCATACAGAGGCGCTAGGGGCATAATTATGACTCTTTATGTCTGCAAGGCGTACGAAATCAATTTTCGTAGCTATTTTGTTTATTTTACGATAACCATGTATTTTAATGACTTAAGCAGACAGTTTAGATGCGGCGGTATTTAATTTGTGCTCGCAAAGTATGAGACGTCTCGCAATATATAGTTTTCTCAGAGTCTGCAAGACTGTTTAGGAATGTACTTGACTTGTATATTATGTCGCTTCGACAGTTATTGACAACTCAGTGCGGCAAACGCTGTGATAATCACATTATTTTTCATATATTATGACGTTGATATCTTCATCACTGCCAAGCGACACTGTCATGTTGTCACAATGCAATGTTCGGATCCCATTCGTTGCAATAATTACAGCCATTATGCTTGAACTTTGCTTACAGAGGTTTAAATATGAACGTTGTGGTCGGGCACTTGATATTAAGTGTATATTTCAGCATAGGCAGCATCATGGGTTGCTAGAAGAGAACTCAGTTCCGGTTCTGATCCACTAAGTTTCAGAACACGGAGACATCTAAATCTATATGTCTATACGTTACAGATAATGGCATCACTTTAATATGTGTACTGATAATTGTTAGCAATTATGGCAATGGAGGGTGGTCATACAGAGGCGTTAGGGGCATAATTATGACTCTTTATGTCTGCAAGGCGTACGGAATCAATTTTCGTAGCTATTTTGTTTATTTTATGATAACCATGTATTTTAATGAGTTAAGCAGACAGTTTAGATGCGGCGGTATTTAATTTGTGCTCGCAAAGTATGAGACGTATCGCAATATATAGTTTTCTCAGAGTCTGCAAGACTGTTTAGGAATGTACTTGACTTGTCGCTTCGACAGTTATTGACAACTCAGCCATTATGCTTGAACTTTGCTTACAGAGGTTCAAATATGAACGTTGTGGTCGGGCACTTGATATTAAGTGTATATTTCGGCTGTAGCAGCACCAAGGATTGGCAGAACCTCTAACGTCATTTACGTTTTGATCCACTTAGTTGTAGAACACGTCGTCATATCTGAACCTTATGAAGAATAACATTTCTATTATACGTGTTGCCCGAGATATCGACTCTTACGTTGTCTTTGGAAATGTTACATCCCTCACTGTTACCGACTTTGGTCGTGTGTTTAGAAGCGTAGGCTATATGATCGTTTATTGTGTAAGTAATATTTTTGGTAATAAGAAAGCCATCTTATTTTGTTACAGCGTAAAGTCAAGCGCCGGCACGACAGAGAAGACTGTGAGAAGCAGTCAGCCAATCGCACGCTGACCAGGCCTTCTTACACGATGACAACGCGACAGTAGCGGCTGCTATGAGAAGAGGACATAAGCGCTGCGACCTGCAGGTGACGGCCCACTTCAATAGCAGCTTCAAGATTAGAGACTTCGATGCACAGTCAACGCTAGTCGCTTGCACTCTCTACATAGCACAGACTTAGGATTGTCTATACTGAAGAAGATTGACTGTTTTGTACGTCGCCCTTTGCTTGCGACACATCTGTGTGATTGCCAAAGTTAATTGTTGTATCTTTCCTTATTCTAATAAAACTCATTAATACGACTTGTTTGATTGTTTGTCTAGCGAACCGAGTATGCATGTTTACTAGACACAAAAAGACCTGCGCTGCTCATGCATGGTTGTTTACATCTATGGGCGGGTTTAGTGACATCTATGAACAGTCGAAGGGACTGTGTCTGTGGTGGTGGTGGTGGTTAGTGTTTAACGTCCCGTCGACAACGAGGTCATTAGAGACGGAGCGCAAGCTCGGGTCAGGGAAGGATTGGGAAGGAAATCGGCCGTGCCCTTTCAAAGGAACCATCCCGGCATAACTGTGTCTGTCATACAATAGCCACAGTCAACCTCTATCTTCAGGAGTTCTGAGAACAGGGGTGATGCAAAACTTTTTTTAATGTGTGTATCGTGTCCGACTCTTCCCGCAAAGTGCTCTCTCGAAATTTCAGTTGTAAACCCCTCCATGGTGCATAGCATCTTTCTCTTAACGTCTACCACTGGAATCTGTTGTAACGCTCTCGGGCCGTCTAAACGATCCCGTGACAGAATCCACCACTCCTTGTTGGATCTTCTCTATCTCTTCTATCAACCCTATCGGGTACGGATCCCACACTGCTGAGCAGTATTCAAGCAGTGGGCAAACAGGCGTACTGTAACCTACTTCCTTTGTTTTTGAATTGCATCTCCTTGGGATTCTTCCAATGAATCTCAGTCTGGCATCTGCTTTACCGACGATCAACTTTATATGATCATTCCATTTTAAATCACTCCTAATGCGTACTCCCAGATAATTTATGGAATTAACTGCTTCCAGTTACTGACCTGCTATATTGTAGCTAAATGATAAGGGATCTTTCTTTCTATGTATTCGCAGCACATTACAGTTGTCTACATTGAGATTCAATTGACATTCCCTGCATCGTGCGTCAATTCGCTGCAGATCCTCCTGCATTTTAGTACAATATTCCATTGTTACAACCTCTCGATATACCACAGCATCATCCGCAAAAAGCCTCAGTGAACTTCCGATGTCATCCACAAGGTCGTTTATGCATAATGTGAATAGCAACGGTCCTACGACACTCCCCTGTGGCACACCTGAAATCACTCTTACTTCGGAAGACTTCTCTCCATTGAGAATGACATGCTTCGTTATGTTATCTAGGAACTCTTCAATCCATTCACACAATTGGTCTGATA
The DNA here is from genome assembly GCF_023897955.1 of Schistocerca gregaria. Lineage (NCBI taxonomy): Eukaryota > Metazoa > Arthropoda > Insecta > Orthoptera > Acrididae > Schistocerca > Schistocerca gregaria. The sequence continues at coordinate 729,778,879 of NC_064931.1, forward strand.
GTCCATATGCTCTTACTTTGTTCATTAAACGACTGTGGGGAACTGTATCGAACGCCTTGCGGAAGTCAAGACACACGGCATCTACCTGTGAACCCGTGTCTATGGCCCTCTGAGTCTCGTGGTCGAATAGCGCGAGCTGGTTTTCACACGATCGTCTTTTTCGAAACCCATGCTGATTCCTACAGAGTAGATTTCTAGGCTCCAGAAAAGTCATTATACTCGAACATGTTCAGATCTGCTGCCAGAGCCTGCACCATTCATCAGTCCTCTGCAGGTCATTTTGCATATCGACACTGCTGCTGTGGTTCTATCACGCTTCCTTGGGGTACTCCGGAAATTACGTTTACATCTGTAGATTTTATTCCATTAAGAGCAACGTGTTGAATTCTCTCTGCAAGGAAGTCTTAAATCCACTGGCAAATCTTGTCCGATACTCGATAAGCTCGTATTTTTTTCACTAATCAGCAGTACGAGACAGTGTTAAATTCCTTCTTAAAGTCAAGGAACATTGCATCAACCCACTCGGGTTGTTTGTTTAGAGCGCGACGGATCTCGTGGAGGAACAGAGCGAGCTGAGTTTCGCAAGATATCTATTTGCGGAATCCGTATTGAGTTTTACAGAGGAGATTTTCGTTCTTCAAAAATGTCATACTTGGTGAGCAGGAAACATGTTTCGCAGTTCAACAACACATTGACGTCAACGAAATAGGTCTATAGTTATGTGCATCTGTCCTGCGGTTCTTCTTGAAAACGGAAATGACCTGTGCTTTTTTCCAGTCGCTACGTACTCTTCGTTGCTCCAGAGAACTGTGATAAACTGATGCTAGAAGGGGAGAAAGTTTTTGCGCAAAATCGTTGTAGAATATTATACGTATTTCATTTGCTCCTGATGCCTTTTTATTACCAAGTAATTGTAGATGCTTTTCTATTCCGCTTTCGACTGTCTCAATATCTGGCAATTCTACGTTCGTACGGTGATTGAAAGGCGGGACCGTGTTTGGATCTTCGGCGTTGAAACTATTTCGTAAGACCGAATTTAATTATTTGGTTCAAAATGGTTCAAATGGCTCTGAGCACTATGCGACTTCTGAGGTCATCAGTCGCCTAGAACTCAGAACTAATTAAACCTAACTAACCTAATGACATTACACACATCCATGCCCGATGCAGGATTCGAACCTGCGACCTTAGCGGTCGCTTGGATCCAGACTGTAGCGCCTAGAACCGCACGGCCACTCCGACCGGCCAATTATTTGGCCTCCTCTCTTTTATCTTTGTTTTCGGTACCAGTATGGTCACTAAATGAATGAACAGAGGATTTAGATATTCCTCTGCTTGCGGATTACAGATGGAGAGGGTTGGCGTGCTGGATATTAGAGTGAAATTTATCATAATGCATCTATAATGGTAACAGCGCGATTCCGGTCTCGTGGTTTGGTGTAGAATTGTTCTGATACGTCCAGCTATGAAAAAAATGGAAGTGATCGGCATAAATCAGACATAATCTGGTGCTGTCATGCTGCCTTCAGTAATAATAACAAATGCCAAGAAGTCACATCAGCATACATACGACACTATAAAATTGCCATCGCGAACGAGTGTTCGTATGACGGGCAGGTGACCTCCCACCAGCGGCATATCGTAACACGACCATCAGAAAGGCTAACAGAGAGCGCATTTCAATTGAACAGCCAAATCGTTTTCATGTTTCGCTGTCCAAACACGCGGTTCCGGGTCCGTTGCAATCGAACTAGCCATGACGCTGGGTCAACAACCTCATACGTACATATTGTTTGCTCACAGGCCGCGTTTGTAACAACATGCGACGAATTGTGTGTATTGAATCACTTGTACCTTCTGTGTCACTCCACATTCAACCTCTCGCCCAGATGTACTTCTCTTTTATTTCCTGTGGGATAATGTAAAATAGATCTCTATTTTTCTCGGAGTACAATATACAGTATGTGATATATTTGTGAAAAGACGTACCATGCCTCAAAATTGGGTACCGATTTTTCCAGGGTACTTACTAAACCACTGAATTAACATAGTAATCTGATGACTGTTCCTAATAAAGGATAGTAGCGTTAGAATCTCCTCTTTGGGCTGTGAAGACGGCCAACATCTGTAATGTTAGAGAAAAGTAGGTAACTAGAAGAAACTATAATATGGAATATAATGTATTTCAGATACAAAGAGAAGGGAAATTTCGATTTTTTTATGAAGCTGAAAGCTGAGATTCGTTAGATCAGTAAATAATCCTGTTGGAAGAACATCCGCAATCGAGCATTATATCAGAGGTCGAAAATACCGCTACAGTATGGAGCTCTGGTCTCGTTGGTAGCACACCGCGCCTCGTACACGTCCACCGCGGCACTCGGGGTCACAGCACCAAGTTTCGACACCTGAACATGGGTGTATAATAGCCCAAACCGGTTGTGTGATAATAAAAGAACTTTACAACTGTAGCGGTATTTCCAGCCTCTAGTCGTTAGATGAGATAGTGCAGCTTACTAGCGGTTCAAGATTACTGAAAGAAACTGATGAGCTAGAAGAATGACCATTATTACTAATACATAATTTTTAGACTTCTTACATCGTCTGTCGTATAAAAAATAAAATCCAAAAATAACCGGTCTCATAAAATCACAGGAATATTTGTGATTTTTGTTCTTGTAATACACTACAAATTATAGAAAAATTGTATGTGTGTTATGTTCCAGATCACGTGCTAAATCACTGACCCCATTTCAATCAAACTTGGTGCACAAATCCCTTACAGTCAGGCAACAACCATCGTTGGGGTAAGAACCACCTATCCATCATAGTTCAGGAGATGAAAGAAACGAGTGAAAAACTGCCGCATCATGCATGGTTTTAAATTTATTGCTTCTGTGCTAATAACTTTGTTAGCAATAAATTTCTCATATAGTATCCACATACGTCGCTAAACGCATCTACAAAATTATATCATCGTATCACACATAGCTGAGGAGATATGAATTCATAAACACTGTGTGCGCGAAAAACTACCCCGTTGTGCATGACTTTGAAATTCATTGTTTCTTTGATATTAACTTCATTCGCAACACATTTTGCAGAAAGTATCCACATATGCCATTGAATGCACCTACAAAATTATATTAATCTATGACTCATAGATCAGGAGATATGACGTCATAAAAAATGAAGTGCGCGAATAAATGCCGCGTCACGGATGACGTTTGAATTTATTACTTGTTTACTACTAACTCCTTTCGCAACCTTTTTCACAGATGATATCCACATACTAAATATACCGAGAGAAATACATCATTTTACGACACATATTTCAAGAGATATGACGTCATGAACACATCATACGCTATCAAGCATGAAGTTTTAATAAATTTATTCTTTACCATTAAGACACTTCTACAGTCGAATCGACGTAAGGAAATCTCTGGCACATTTCAACGCTTTTGACATCTTTAACCTGCGAAACGCAATTGGCTGTAGACGAAAACAATAGCTGTCTACGGAGCTATGAAGAGGTGTTGCCATAGAGACGTTTACAAAACACAAAATCGGTTGTAGACACATTAAGTAGCTGTACATATACCTTTGCACATTATGCATGTTTCTTTTTACGACTGTTTTATAATTGCAAAGGCGTTTTCACGAATACATGGAAATTAAGCTTTTTCGATATTACTGTAGAAACATAGTTCCTTTTTTGTTTCTAATACAAAACTGGCAAAATGAAAACCCAGCAGTGACGGGTTTGTCAGCTAGTTTATATATAAAACGGTATAATATGTTAAATATACGATAAAAGATGAACAACAAATAACTGTACGTAATTCCCAGCTGCTTTATGAAACAGACTCAAAACCGTCGTCTAAATTTATTACTGCCTCTAAGCCTGTAAAAGGTTTCATAAATCTTTCTAGAAGTACGTCTAAAATATGGTACGAGTATAAACTGTTTCTAGAAACATGAAATGAAACGTTGTACAAGATGGGCCTCCTTTCACTCAGAAGGGACCCGGATTTTCTGCGCATTTAGCTCCGTCAACGCCACAAACGCTATGCGCTGAGCGCGCTGCGGACGGCTTTTATCTTCATTCCGTTGCAACACTCTTGCAGCATGTGCATCTCAGCCCATATGCTTGTATTTGAAGTCCAAAATATGTTTAAAACTGTAATGTAGACCTCAGAGTTTTTTAACGTTACATAGTTTTATCTATACTTGTTTTATTTATAAAATTTGCTTCTCCCTTGTTAAAATCTGCTCTGTCTCCTGCACCTCTGCTTGTGTTTTATTTCCTGCGATTTCATACTCGTAGAGATCTCTTCATCTAATGTCAAAAAGACCGCAGATTATGTCTGGCGACAGATGTATACATTATGAGATCATTCCTTGCGTTTGTCGCAGAACTTCATCGAACTTGCGCGGTTGTTGGAAACTTGATAGAGAGAGTATACATATTCTTAAATTATAATTGTATTACTTTCGTGCATTTGTAATTAAACAAAAGAGAGCCATCAGAATACAGAGAATGTAGTTAAAGACATGCATTTCTTACCAGACGGAAACTTTATAGAGACTTGTAATTAATTTCTGGATATTTTTATTACAGATCACGTCTCTACGTGTTTATCTGCACGCTTCAGGTGACAGAACGTTTCCTACATCTTCAATCTGCTAGAAAAATTTGGCAGAGTACTGAAAGACCTAAGCGAGATATGGCCCCTGGAGTAGATGACATTTCCTTCGAGTTATTGAGATCCTTGGGAGGGGGAATCGTGACGAAATCATTCCGCTTGATATGCAAGATATACGAGATGGGTTAAATACCTTCGGACTTCATGTAGAATGTTATAATTCTGTTCGCAAAGAAGACAGGTGCTGGCAGGTTTGAGTAATACCGAACCCTCAGTTATTAAATCATGGTCACAAAATAAATAAATATAGAAACAAGTAAATTCATTCGAATTGTTTACAGAGGAATGGAAAATTTGCAGTGGTCGATACTGGGAAAGGTCAGTTTGGGTTACGGAGAAATTTAAGAACACATGAGGTAATACAGAACCTATAACTTATCTTAGAAGATAGGTTGGAGAAATTCAGACTTATATTTAAAGCGTTTGTAGACTTAGAGAAGCTTCTTACAGTGTGAACAGGACTACACTCTTCAGCAGAGATGAAATTCAGGGACCGAAAAGTTATTTACAACTTGTACACAAACAAGAATGCAATTACAAGAGTCGAAGGACATCGAAGAGGAGCAGTAGTTGAGAAGGGAGTGACACAGGATTGTAGCCTATCCCTGATGTTAATAAATGTGTACTTTGAGCAAGCACACAATGAACACGAGGAGAAATTTGGAAAGGGAATTAAAGTTCAGGGAGAAGAAATAAAAACAATTTGCTTCGCCGATCATATATTAATTATTCGGAGACAGCAAAGCACGGAATTGATAACGTCTTGAAAATAAGTTAGAAGATGAAAATCAACAAAGGTAAAACAACTGTAGTGGAATGTTAGGGACCTCATAAGGCGGCAGGTTCCTTTCCTGCAGTAGCACAGGCAAGTATAGAGTTCGTTTGTAAATTATTTTTAGGAGCTCCAAACGAGAACGACTTATTTTAAGTTACCTGTGTGGTTACTAGTCTAGTTCTTAATTTTCTTGCCTGCTTGTGTCCAGTATACCGGTTTGATAACTGTGTAGGACAGGAGTTCCGTCGTCTTTGGTATGGATAGGGACTATGATGCTGTGTTCGGATGCAGGGTGAGTTGGTAACCCTTCGCTCATAACTCCGCGCGGTGCTGGATTCAGTCATGCAAAGGAGGCTGTTGCTAAGGAGCATCACTGTGAGGTGCCAGGCGGGGGATCCAAGGGAAATCCAGCACGTTCCACGTGTCACCTGATCTTTCCACTACTGTGGCCGCCCCAGTTACTACCCACACCTGTGGTCGAATGGGAGGTTGCTCCAAGGTGTTGCAGGCAGTGAAAGACTTTCTGGAGGGCCAATCTAAAGCCTCCCCAGTTTGCGTGACAAATAGGATTGAAGTAGCTGATAAACACCCTGCGTCAGACTGCAGTATACTTGTCCTGTTACAGAGGAAGCCTCTCAGGGGGTTATTGTTAATTGGGAGTTCCAGTATTAGATGCATAAGGAGCCTCTTAGGGACATGGCTGCCAAGCATGGGAGGCGTCCAGCGTGTACACTGTGTATGTCGAATGGATCCTTCTGAATGCCATGAAAAGCACAGGGTGAAGCCAAATGCACGTAATGGCTCATGTCTGCACTAATGATGTGTGATGCTTTGGGTCAGAAGAGATTGTTTCTGGCGGCTGTGTAAACTGATAAAAACTGCCAGGCTTTCTTGTGAGATGAAAACAGAACTCAACATGTGTAGCATCGTCCACAGGACCGATTGCGGATCTTTGCTATAGCGCCAAGTGCAGAGTGTGAAACAGAGGCTCAGACGCTTCTTCGACCGTGTCGGCTGCAGATTCCTCGACTTGTGCCGTAGGATCGTGGGATATCGGGTCCCGATTAATATGTATGGGATCTCCTTCATTCAGGAAGCGGCAATATAGGTAGCAGGATCTGTGTGGAGTGGCCAGCGCGGATTTTTCGTTTAGAGAATCTCGGGAAGAAGAAAAGGCCTCAGTCTCAAAGAATTCCGGTCAGATGCAAGACAATGGTACATCCAGGAATCGGTAAAAAGCCAGAGCTCCAGGCGTTAATAGAAAGTTCTAGAGCACAAATTGTTAGAGGCACTGATAGATGTCTAAAGCTGGAGATGATCTCAGCCGAAATTTTTACAAAGGACCTAATGGTGTTCATAACGAAAATATTGAATACAGTTGGTGGTGGCGCGTATGTTGCTGTTAGAAGTAGTCTATCTCGTAGTGAAATTGAAGTGGACAGCTCCTCTGAGTGTGTATTGGTGGAAGTTATACTTGACAATTGGAATAAATTAATAATTGTTTCCTTTTACTTACTTCCCGACTCACATGATAAAGTTGCTGAACATTTCGAAGACTACTTGAGTCTCATTTCAAATAGGTACCCCACTCATTCAATTGAACTTCTTGGTGACTTAAGTTTACTCTCGATATATAGGCAAAAATACTTGTTTAAAACCCATGGTAGGAATAAAACATCGTTCGAAATCATATTACAAGCGTTCTCCGAAGATTATTTTGAACAATTTGTCTAGGAGCCCAGTCGAAGTGTAAATGGCTGAGAGAACATACTTGACCTTTTAGCAACAAATAATCCTGCTTAAACAGGGAGCATCATGACCACAAGGTCATTGTAGCGAGACTGAATGCCGTAACATCCAACCCACATAAAATAAAAGCAAAACATATTTGTTTTTAAATACAAATAAAAAATCGTTTGACGCCTCCCTTAAAGACAGCCTCATTTCCTTCACAACTAAATACGTAAGCGTAGACCGGATGTGGCTTAGATTCAAAGATATAGTATCGACAACAATGAAGAGATTTATACCAAATAAATTAATGAGAGATGGAACTAATCCTCCATGATACACCAAACATATCCCAACACTTTTGCAGTAACATCGGTTCTAGGCGCTACAGTCTGCATCCGAGTGACCGCTACGGTCACAGGTTCAAATGGGACCGCGCAAATTGCGACGCGACGCGACTGGGACGCGACACGCGCCTGCCCCAGGCCGCGCGGTGTTGTGGTTGAGGCACAGTTTCTCGCGACGCGCGTCGCGCTTGCCTCGCTAGCACCGTGGAAAATTTGAGGCGGGGAGCGGAAAAGTAGCCCTGCCATATGCTGACATCGGAACGGCGCATATCAGCAGTGGTAGTATTGCCAATACGATAAACTTTGCCTCACTGTGTACTGAATTTTATTGCCTTTGGGTAGTGTTTCGTTTTTCGCCATTTAAACGCTCCAGCTTTCTTCGTTAGCACGTTATACTTTTCTGTTATTTATATCTGCATAGTTTTGTTTTGTTTTTCTTCTGTCAAGAAAAATGTATACTTCAGTAACTGATGAGCCATTGGCCGCTGGAATTGCACCATATGCCTCCGCGATGTTTTCAGATCGCGAGAAGGGACAGAGGGTAGTGAATAAGGAAGCAAGGGATATTATAAAATCATGTGATTAAGAATAAAGGCAGGAAAGTAAAGCAAGGTTATATCCTCGCCGCCTAGTAAGCTAGCGTATCTGTACGATCTGTTAGAAAAATTTAGAAAGGGATAATCTCCACAGGTGTGATCCCTTTGTGCTTGTGGTAAAAAGCGTCCAAGATCTGAAGTATAGAAGTTTCACTGTGATTACTCTCATATGAATGTAATACGACTCACTGTACTACATGCATGTGAACAACATATTTCCACTGCAAGCTAGAAGCAGTCGAAAAGCAGTCACAAATAACGATGTTTTAATTGGTTCGCCTTATGAGAAAAAGCATTTCAATTGTTGCATGGACATTATCAGCATTAATAAATTAATTATACAACAACAGGCTACACAAATGAAGAAAACGGTCGGTATTAAAATCATTTGGTAAATTTCCATTCCAGTCGTTCAGTGTTAAAAATACGATTGGTTACGGGGATTCCACCAAAATTCCAACAGAATTTGCCAATCTGTTTTTGTATGAGTTGTTAACCTTTTCTCATTCGGAGAAGCATCACCATTTATGAGTAAAGGCCACATTTCTCTTGGTGACTGGTTTCATTGTACTTCCTTTCTCACAGTGTAATTTGCCAAACTCATCTCACAGCAGCTATTGAGACAGAATTCCGAAACGGAAGGCCTCATAAACAAGTAATTGGCAATCACAGAGCTCAAAAGCTTACGAAAAACCTCATAGTATCGGTTTGCAGTAACATAAAAGAAGAAATTTCATGTTTATTTTCATACTTTCATACTAGGAAGCTCTTGTTTCGCTAGCTGTCGATAACTCTTAAAAATTACAGTCACTGGAGTGGAATAAATAAAAAAAAAGTATAAGTAGCTATATATCGCCATAGATAAGAAAGTTGCGTGTGTTTAATAATTGGCAAAACACTCTCCTTCTCGTGTGCTATCATTCGCCAAACTTTCGTTTCGATGTCTCGAGCGGTTTTTTAGATACGAGAGATGTTGCGAGTATTTCATTCTCGCGGGGGTGAGATCGGAAGTGAGCGCGCTACATGGGATCCATCCATGGAATCGGAGGCAGATAGAGATCTCCTCCCAAGTCTAAACAAAAATTCAGCATGTTAGCTAAATTTCATACGCAGAAACATATGGTGTAATACGCACCAAACGCAAAATCATAGCGACCCCTAATTTTCGTTGCAAACTTTGAGTTTTGCGTAGTGTCTTATTAAAATGTGTACATCACAGTAAGAATGGTCATTAGCGAGGTGATCAGCACTTCGTTACGAAGCTGACATATAACGTTACAAGTAAGGCAAAAACCATATATTTTCAGAGAACAGTTTCTGTAAAATCGTTTGACAAAGATAAGAGGTTGCGCACGCTGCAGTTCTGTCAGCGCAGAGCGTCGCCAGTCAGCGCGTGCGAACTATGGTGTACGCGTCGCAATATGCGCTGCACCCGCGACCGCCGGCCGCGGTGGCCGTGCGGTTCTGGCGCTGCAGTCCGGAACTGCGGGGCTGCTACGGTCGCAGGTTCGAATCCTGCCTCGGGCATGGATGTGTGTGCTGTCCTTAGGTTAGTTAGGTTTAAGTAGTTCTAAGTTCTAGGGGACTTATGACCTAAGATGTTGAGTCCCATAGTGCTCAGAGCCATTTGAACCATTTTTGAACCGCGCGACCCGTGCTGCGCGCGCGGGTCGCGCTGTAGTGACGTGTCACGTCACACACGCTTCTCAATTTGCGCCTAGCCTTTAGTTGAGTCACCTCCGGACGCGTCTCTTCTAGTTCCGCTCTCAGGACCGCACTCTCCTCCCCCATGGCGGATTTGAGCGCGGTGATTGTGTACTTGTTGGCTTCCCGCAGTGCTTGGCGGAAGGCGTCCGCGTCGTCTTGGTGGCGCAGCACGCTTCCCCTACTAAGGTAGGAGGGTGGGGTGTCCACCTTTTCTTCTTGTTGTGCCACCTCTTCGTGTGCGGTGGCCGACTTCCGCTGCTTCCACGTCTTCAGATAGCTGCAGCTACGCGCGTTTGCAGGGTGCGAGCCACCGCAATTTACGCACGCTGCTGCAGTACCCCTCGGTTTGGTGCAGTTTCGAGTGTCGTGCGGTTTCCCGCACTTAACACACCGTCCCATTCCGTGGCTATGTGTCCCAGCTTTTGACACTTGTTGTTGTTGTCTTCAGTCCCGAGACTGGTTTGATGCAGCTCTCCATGCTACTCTATCCTGTGCAAGCTTCTTCATCTCCCGGTACCTACTGCAACCTACATCCTTCTGAATCTGCTTAGTGTATTCATCTCTTGGTCTCCCTCTACGATTTTTACCCTCCACGCTGCCCTCCAATACTAAATTGGTGATCCCTTGATGCCTCAGAACATGTCCTACCAACCGATCCCTTCTTCTGGTCAAGTTGTGCCACAAACTTCTCTTCTCCCCAATCCTATTCATTACTTCCTCATTAGTTATGGGATCTACCGATCTAATCTTCAGCATTCTTCTGTAGCACCACATTTCGAAAGCTTCTATTCTCTTTTTGTCCAAACTAGTTATCGTCCATGTTTCACTTCCACACATGGCTACACTCCAAACAAATACTTTCCGAAACGACTTCCTGATACATAAATCTATATTCGATGTTAACAACTTTCTCTTCTTCAGAAACGCTTTCCTTGCCATTGCCAGTCTACATTTTACATCCTCTCTACTTCGACCATCATCAGTTCTTTTACTTCCTAAATAGCAAAATTCCTTTACTACTTTAAGTGTCTCATTTCCTAATTTAATTCCCTCAGCATCACCCGATTTAATTTGACTGCATTCCATTATCCTCGTTTTGTTTTTGTTGATGTTCATCTTATATCCTCCTTTCAAGACACTGTCCATTCCATTCAACTGCTCTTCCAAGTCCTTTGCCGTCTCTGACAGAATTACAATGTCATCGGCGAACCTCAAAGTTTTTACTTCTTCTCCATGAATTTTAATACCTACTCCAAATTTTTCTTTTGTTTCCTTTACTGCTTGCTCAATATACAGATTGAATAACATCGGGGAGAGGCCACAACCCTGTCTCACTCCTTTCCCAACCACTGCTTTCCTTTCATGCCCCTCGACTCCTATGACTGCCATCTGGTTTCTGTACAAATTGTAAATAGCCTTTCGCTCCCTGTATTTTACCCCTGCCACCTTCAGAATTTGAAAGAGAGTATTCCAGTCAACATTGTCAAAAGCTTTCTCTAAGTCTACAAATGCTAGAAACGTAGGTTTGCCTTTTCTTAACCTTTCTTCTAAGATAAGTCGTAAGGTCAGTACCGCCTCACGTGTTCCAACATTTCTACGGAATCCAAACTGATCCTCCCCGAGGTCCGCATCTACCAGTTTTTCCATTCGTTTCTAAAGAATTCGCGTTAGTATTTTGCAGCTGCCGGCCGCGGTGGTCGTGCGGCTCTAGGCGCTCCAGTCCGGAGCCGCGCTGCTGCTACGGTCGCAGGTTCGAATCCTGCCTCGGGCATGGATGTGTGTGATGTCCTTAGGTTAGTTAGGCTTAATTAGTTCTAAGTTCTAGGGGACTGATGACCACAGCAGTTGAGTCCCATAGTGCTCAGAGCCATTTTGCAGCTGTGACTTATTAAACTGATAGTTCGGTAATTTTCACATCTGTCAGCATCTGCTGTCTTTGGGATTGGAATTATTATATTCTTCTAGAAGTCTGAGGGTATTTCGCCTGTCTCATACATCTTGCTCACCAGCTAGTATAGTTTTGTCATGACTGGCTCTCCCAAGGCCGTCAGTAGTTCTAATGGAATGTTGTCTACTCCGGGGGCCTTGTTTCGACTCAAGTCTTTCAGTACTCTGTCAAGCTCTTCACGCAGTATCTTATCTCCCATTTCGTCTTCATCTACATCCTCTTCCATTTCCATAATATTGTCCTCAAGTACATCGCCCTTGTATAAACCTTCTATATACTCTTTCCACCTTTCTGCCTTCCCTTCTTTGCTTAGAACTGGGTTGCCATCTGAGCTCTTGATATTCATACACGTGGTTCTCTTCTCTCCAAAGGTCTCTTTAATTTTCCTGTAGGCAGTATCTATCTTAACCCTAGTGAGATAAGCTTCTACATCCTTACATTTGTCCTGTAGCCATCCCTGCTTAGCCATTTTGCACTTCCTGTCGATCTCATTTTTGAGACGTTTGTATTCCTTTTTAACTGCTTCATTTACTGCATTTTTATATTTTCTCCTGTCATCAATTAAATTCAATATTTCTTCTGTTACCCAAGGATTTCTAGCAGCCCCCGTCTTTTTACCTACTTGATACTCTGCTGCCTTCACGAGTTCATCCCTCAGAGCTACCCATTCTTCTTCTACTGTGTTTCTTTCCCCCATTCCTGTCAATTGTTCCCTTATGCTCTCCTTGAAACTCTGTACAACCTCTGGTTCTTTCAGCTTATCCACATCCCATGTCCTTAAATTCCCACCTTTTTGCAGTTTCTTCAGTTTTAACCCACAGGTCATAACCAATAGATTGTGGTCAGAGTCCACATCTGCCCCTGGAAATGTCCTACAATTTAAAACCTGATTCCTAAATCTCTGCCTTACCATTATATAATCTATTTGATACCTTTTAGTATCTCCAGGATTCTTCCATGTATACAACCTTCTTTTATGATTCTTGAACCAAGTGTTAGCTATGATTAAGTTATGCTCTGTGCAAAATCCTACCAGACGGCTTCCTCTTTCATTTCTTAGCCCCAATCCATAATCACCTACTATGTTTCCTTCTCTCCCTTTTCCTACTGACAAATTCCAGTCACCCATGACTATTAAATTTTCGTCTCCCTTCACTACCTGAATAATTTTTTTTATCTCATCATACATTTCATCAATTTCTTCATAATCTGCAGAGCTAGTTGGCATATAAACTTGTACTACTGTAGTAGGCATGGGCTTTGTGTCTATCTTGGCCACAATAATGCGTTCACTATGCTGTTTGTAGTAGCTTACCCGCACTCCTATTTTTTTATTCATTATGAAACCTACTCCTGCGTTACCCCTATTTGATTTTGTATTTAGAACCATGTATTCACCTGACCAAAAGTCTTGTTCCTCCTGCCACCGAACTTTACTAATTCCCACTATATCTAACTTTAACCTATCCATTTCCCTTTTTAAATTTTCTAACCTACCTGCCCGATTAAGGGATCTCACATTCCACGCTCCGATCCGTAGAACGCCAGTTTTCTTTCTCCTGATAACGACGTCCTCCTGAGTAGTCCCCGCCCGGAGATCAGAATGAGGGACTATTTTACCTCCGGAATATTTTACCCAAGAGGACGCCATCATCATTTAATCATACAGTAAAGCTGCGTGTCCTCGTAAAAAATTACGGCTGTAATTTCCCCTTGCTTTCAGCCTTTCCCAGTACCAGCACAGCAAGGCCGTTTTGGTTAATGTTGCAAGGCCAGATCAGTCAATCATCCAGACTGTTGCCCCTGCAACTACTGAAAAGGCTGCTGCCCCTCTTTTGACACTTATAGCACTGTAATTGTGGCACAGGCTTCCGCTTCTTCTTCTTGTTGCCGCAACCGTTGCTCCCGACTGCGTTTAGCAGGAACTCAATAGCAGCAGCAATCTTGCCTCTTCCTCCATTCCTACGTCTCGGCATGGAGTTGGGCTAGTGGCGTTGGCGTGCGCGAGCGACGGTAACGAAGTGAGCAGCAGCGAGTCGATCAGCGGAGTGGGCCGCTTCGCGTGCGTGTCCGTGCGTCGCGTGTGTCGCTATGGCATTTAGGCCAATCTCGGGACTTTGTTTTGATGAAGTCTTACGCATCCATTTGAAACGTAAATAAAACAGCGATCAGCGCTTCAAATGGATCTGTAAAACGTAAATAAAACAGTCATAAAGCCCGAGGTTGGTCTCAACGAGCAGGACCTAATACTAACACACTCAAAAGTCTGACTGCACTGTACAGCATCACTCAGAATGTAGATTTTATGAAGTTTCAAATTTAGATAATGTTTGTAGTTATCCGTCGATAATTCATTCAAGTTAAACTGAAAATTTATTTTAACTGCTTCTAAATCAAGTCCCTGATCCAAATGGAGACCAATAGTAAGGTAGCATGGGAAAACTATTACGGAAGTTTCGAGGTTAAATGCGTTTCTAGAGATTTAGAAAATACGTGTACACTGGACAGCCTTAATATATAATATACAGTAATGCGAATTTTACGGGAGATTCCGTTGTCTACGTGGATTTCTTGGGCCGAATGCTGATAGTGAATTTGTTTTAAAAATGATTTTAAAACGATATCTCCTTGCATTTTAGAGCTGCTAAATAATGAGAGTTCCATATAAACCAATTAACCAGTTTCAAAATATGTAATGGTTTCTGGAATGTATAATGATTTGCAGGATTTTTGAATATACATTTGTCCTGCTCTAGCCACGGACGGTTCGTGGCGGATGGGAGAGGAGGTTTGAGAGGGGGAGGGAGTGGAATGAGTGCACAAAGAGGCCCAGCATCTTTTTCCTCCTGTCTAATTAGATTGACGGATGTTCTGCAGGATGAAAGGCTGTCTGCCCCTTTCTATGAGCCCGAATTTCTCTCATTTGTGCGTCGAGGTCATTACACGAGAAGTGTCTTGGAGGACGTAATTTGTTTTTCAAGTCGTTTTGGAACACGGACTCTGTAACAAATTTCGCAATGCACAACGCACTTTTTGTAATTTCTCTGTGTCGTTAAATTGTCTAAAAGAAACAGTGACGAGCCTTTAATTCTTCTTTGAAACTTTTCTACCTCTCCAGTTAATTTAACTTGGCAAGAGCCATAAACCGGCAAATAATGCTCAAGAATCAGTCGAACAGCATTTTTGTAAGCGATATGTTTGGGATGTGAATTACTATAACTCAGGAATTTTCTAATATTTAAAAACCGGCAATACTCTAGACTGATGTAACGGCACCAACCATTCCTACCAGGTCTTCTTAAATAATTGTGCCTAGTGGCTGATCCCATTGATTGATTGGCAATTGTGTAGCATATCTATCATAATATTCAGTACATTACACTACATTCATTTATGTCTAGAGACAGCTGTAGTTCCCGCTACATTTCGAAACATTTTTTTAACGCTGCTACCACCTTTCACAACTGCCTGGTCTACCAACATTTATTCGTTTTGAAGGAAAATCAGAGAGCTACTGGAAGCTCGGTTATATGCCGGTATAGGAATAATTCCCTTCAAATATTTCCGAAACTCTTTAAGATATCGTAATACTGTATTTTATCCTGATGAACTGAAAGAAATTACTGACAAAACGACGTGTTGTCTCTTGACATACCTACACAAATTACAGAGATATTCGTAAGAACTTCACTTTTTCATTCAACAATTTCTGCTGTTCGTGTAGTTAATCAGAAAGAGACAAATTCAACCACTTCTCACTGCCCGAAATTATATAGAGCATTTCAGAGAAATTAAAATATTTATTGTTTAGGATCTATCTGTTTGCAATACTAAACCGATTGATGTCTGACGCAGAAATTTAAGATACCACATGAAAACTGCCCCATCCGACTGATTGGGTCTTCGAGACTGACTTACTTAAGAGAGTCTAATTTTTAGAAAAATGGAAAACTTGAGAAAATGTCAGTTTAAAACTTGAACTAATCATACTTGACTACATTTAATTGTATCGATATACACATTAGAATGCAAAGGCCGTTGCATTTAACAATGATTCGTCAGGTCACTACGTAATAGCTCTCGTCGCTTTCTGTCAGAGTCTTGAAAACAAGTGAATGTTATAAATTACATAGATTTGTAAAACAGCAAATTGGGGTATACAGAGTGTTAAATGACAACCTTACACGAAGGGAGAAAATAATATGAAACTGATTCCGAGATACATAGGTACAACATAAAACTGTAACTACAGCAATAGAAGTAAAAAGGAAATAATAAAGGAAAGTGGTTATGAACTCTTCCATGAAATATCTTTTATGTTACAGATTGTTCTAAATGTCTTTTTATTTTGCAATACAGTTTGCCATTGTTGGATCCACGAATTCTGGCGAGACTGAGTGGACTTATTCAATAGTAGTGGACACGTTGCAGCAGTGAGATGTTTTAATCTCTCTTGGATCGTCAGAATCGTCGCAGAGGCCAACTCATAACGTTTCACGTCGTATCCAGGGACCATGAAAAGGCTGTGTGAGGGCTTTTCGAACTATAGGTGAGTGGTGAGCGGAAAACGCCTCGTGCTGGCATCACATACGAACACTTATTTCAAATAATTTCTTTAGGGCAGCTGGTAACACTGCGGTAAGAAACAAACGTATCTGTTAAATGTTAATATTACTTTAGTGAACTAAGTACTTATTACGTTGTCTCCAATAACCCCACGCGATAAGTTCGCACTAACTTTCCTCTGATGTTCATCCTCCTTCAGCCAGTGCGGTTTCTCATCGGTTTAATAACGCATATTTCTTCTATTCAACTCTCCACAATACACAAAGTCGCTTCATCGGTAACGAGAAATCTTTAAGAAAGGACCTATTATCCTGACGAACATCAATACCATATACCAGAATTTGAAGCGATACCGCAGTCCCGCTGATAAAGTTGCATGATGCCGATGGATGCTGTTTGCGAGCACATGTGAACAGTTCTGGGTTGCCTACTTCCACAGACAATCGCAACTTCTCTATAGTTAAAATATGGAATATGAGCAACAGCTCACAGAACATTGATTGGCAACTCCATGGAGTGTTGCGTCCACCACGACCAAATAGTGGATAGAATTGGAAGGAAAATCATCATTGGCCTAATTTTTTTATTTTATTGTCAGTAAAATCAATTTTCAGTCATTTAGTAACCATCTTCAGTGCTGTAATATACAATTAAAATTGGTAGGCACTGGTATCAAGCTATAGCCACAAGCTTAGAGCGATCACATCAGAGTTTATGTGATCGCTCTAAGCTTGTGGTTATAGCTTGATACCAGTGCCTACCAATCTTCCTTGTTTTGATCTTTGTGCAGCGAGCAATAATCACTTTCGTCTCGGAAAAAATGAAGTATTGTCATTTGTTAAACAATATGAATTTCTTAAAAAGTGTTAATTTTGTTTTCGGTCTGAAGTCCGTGAATCAACCGGTGTTTGGGAAAACATCAATACCAAAATGGTACCTGTCACACAAATGAGCAGTGTACAACAGACATGACCATACACTGGTGATACGAGATGGAATACGAGATCTTAATTACAGAATTCAGCAAGGTCTACACGTGCTGAAATCAGCGGCTACAAATGTCAACCATCTCCCAGACATGTCAGACGAACGCACATACCAACGGATCCGCCCCCGTTAGCTGCGGAATGCCACGCCAAGGGGCTCGGGTTCGCTAAGGCAGGAGATTTTCTCTGCTCAGGGGCTGAGTGTTCTGTTGTCATCATCATTTCATCCCCGTCACCCAATGTGGCGACGAATGCAATAAGTACTTGCCCTCGGTGGCCGAACGTCCCCGAATGGGGGACTCCCGGCCCACAATGCCGTACGCTCATTTCCACAGTCCAACGAAACAATGGAAGCCGAATCTTTCCGAAAATGACTTGCAAATGCCTCCATACATTTACTGTTGAAATACTTTATGAAGGGTTACTGGGAAAGGCAATTTCTCGAGCTTCAAAAGCTTGATGCATCGATTGTCCTCAGCATACAGGAACAGAGAGGGTATGTTATATGAAATGGACATACGAATCATTACACTTATGGTCGGTCCGCCATGTCACACGACAACGTAGAATGTCATACTGAAGCCACCGAGGCAGCAGCTGACACATATGCAGCCATAACTATAGGATATTTTGAATATAGATACGTCCAAACCACTACGTTTTGGCATATCAGCATGGCAGCGATAGTTTTCATACGTTCTTAGCCGTATTAGATTTTTTTTTCGTCACTATCGTCACTATTCGTTCCTAGATGTGTACAGCCCTCTCCTATCCACGGAGCGAGGTAACACGATGGTGAACACTGGACTTGCATTCGGGATGGTGGTAGTTCAATTCCTCGTCTGGAATAGAGATTTAGGTTTCTTGTGGCTTCCCTAAAACGAAAATATTGGGACGGTTCTACTGGAACGAACACGGCCGATTTCCTTCCTCAGGCTGAGTTCATGCTGCGCCTCTAATCAACTCGTCGTTGACAAAACGTAAAACCTGAATCTTCTTTCTACCCACTGTTTCCAAACACGATTCCTATGAGTGTCAGAGTAGCATACGTCGTACGAGCCAGTGTGTCACGCCATAATAACATCTATTCCCAGAGATCGATCATTCCATCCCATTCGAACTCGGAGTCGACAAGCCATACCAATATTTAATTTACCACTTAGTTTCAGGATTTTCCACAATCTCAACGTGGCGTAACACAAACTTCTCCTCCACAAATTTCAGTACATTTTAGATCTGTCAAACAGGATCTGTCAAAAGGATTTACCTTTTCCACCCACTTTGAGGGAGTTATGAGTTCATGTATTAGTGTAGCGGGCGTAGAATTTACACTTTGCAAAGAATTAAAGCATCAGTTCTTGCGAAACGACGTAATTGTCTCGCATTCCAACGCATGAGCTTGAAATTTGGCTCAAAGATGCCTACAACCTTCTTCTGCACAGATATAAAAGCGTGGAGTTCTGCAGCATCATCGTCGGGTTCGAGGACTCTTCAACCAGGACGTTGTTGTCGACATAAATGCCGAAAATAGACCAGAGATCAAAAGTCCATGTGAGGTGTGAAATGGGTTAATGATGTCACATTGACACCAAATGTCACCACAATTATACCGAATGTCACTGCGGGCTTGACACACTATTGAAAGGTCGTCGCAACCCCTCTTACTCACATGTCACCCGTTATTTTGACAACCTTTGTGATGGATGTTAGGACCACGATACCCAGGGTACAAATTGCGCGGTTTTATTGCGAGTGACCTCAGCAAGTGGCATAAAGAGCGTGAATGAACCACTCCTTTCCTTCGGACAGCGATTCCCACACATCTCGCGATTGAAACCGACAGTTCACAGTGCGATGAGCAAAAGGATGACATTCTTGATATCCTTTGGGCGATGCAACCATTCTCGGCGGACCTCACGGATCTGTAATTACATTACACGTAACCGTATCCCTTTGTCGTGCAGGGCAACCGCAATTTTTGTTTTGGTTTACAGGTTGGAATCACTAGAGACCATCGAGAACCATTCGACGAAATTTGAACGTGATCCGAAGCAAGTGTCCTTATGGTTTTTCAGAGCTGTTTCATTACCTCCCGTGGAGTTACCATGTACGAGTGCGACGTAAATACATACGTAAATAAAGCGGCGAAGGAACCCTGTAATATCTCCTAGTTTGGTAAAACCATTGTTTTTTTTTCAGTTTCAACATTTTGTTGACAGGAAACAGCAAAGCGTTTCGTAACGAACCTGTGTAGGGTTGCAATAATTATACTTGAAAACTAATTTCAGACCTTAAAAACTAAACTAAACTAAATTCCGTGCGAACAGGTCTCGAAAGACCTTAGCGGTACTGACCGACCGCCGTGTCATCCTCAGCCTACAAGCATCACAGGATGCGGATATGGAGGGGCGTGTAGTCAGCACACCGCTCTCCCGGCCGTTGTTAGTTTTCGTGACCGGAGCCTCTACTTCTTAATCAAGTAGCTCCTCAATTTGCCTCACAAGGGCTGAGACCACCCTGCTTGCCAACAGCGCTCGGCAGATCGTACGGTCACCCATCCAAGTGCTAGCCAAGCGCGACAGCGCTTAACTTCGGCTATCTGACGGCAACCGGTGTTACCACTGTGGCAAAGCCGTTGGAAATTTCAAACCGCACAGGTTCATTTTCAAGCCCGGCCTATTCTGCATGGACGGAAAGTGCCTGATCTTAGTAATGAACTCGGAAATGCCAACACGTGCTTTATAAAATGTCACAAATATCACAATCTACACGTGCCTCTTAGCAAGTCAGGATCAAATTCAGACTCAATATCAAACTTTCAAATTCAGACTCAAAATCAAACTCTTTACTTGATTCTGACTTGCTAAGAGGCACGTGCGGGTGTGACATTCATTCTGCAAACATTTTGTAAAGCATGTGGTGCCACTTTGATGTTCGTTATTAAGATCAGACACTTTCAATGCAGCATAAGTAGGCCAGGCTTGAAAATGAACCTTTAAGATTTGAAACTAGTCGCCAAACATAAGTACTGCAACTGTTGACAGATTCGTTTATAAACGTATTATTTAAACCCTTGGTGACATCCGCCCGAAATTTATTGAGTATTTTGAGAATGTACCTTTACAGAGACAACGTATGAAGTAGCCAAATGCGCCTACAGGTAGGTAACGCTCACCTTAGCGCCCAGTTGTCTGCCTGCAGTCGCCTAGAGGTATTTGTCATGTTTTCTCTGTAAAGGCACGTTATTAAAATACTCAACAAATGTGAGCGGGAGCCACCAAGGATTTTGCGAACTGGGAGTCTTAGAAGGATCCTTTGCCGTTTCATTCACCACTGTGTTAATGACACACTCCTCCATGATCACACCACAGGATGGAGTCAAACAGGACTACTGAAAAAGCGTAAAGGCCCTTTGCTGCCTCGGATCACGCTCAAAGTTCGTCGAATTGTTTTGAACGGTCCCTAGCGATTCTACCACGAACACCAGAGCAAAAACTGCGGTTGAACTGCACTCCAGATCACATTCAATGTGACTGCCGCCCATAGTGTCCGCCGAGAAGGTTCCAAATGTCAATAAAGTCGTCCTTTTGCTCCTTGCACTGCGAACCGTCGTTTTCACTCGCGAAATGTGTGAGAATCAACGTCCCCAGGAAAGAGGTGGTTTTCCTGACGCACTTTATGCCATCCTCTAAGGCCTTCTCTTTTCGGTTCTGAGCTGCGGTGTGTCTGAAAAGTTTTCCTCAGCCACTCATAGGAAAACCGCGTGATTTCAACCCTTCGCATTGCTGCTCTGACCTTCATCACAGAGGTGTCAAAAGAAGGGGTGAAATGTGGGTAAAGAGGGGCTGTGGCTACGGTCCCATCGTATGACAAGTCCACGGTGGCATCGGGCAGAATTGCGGATAAATTTGGTTCTAATGTGACAGCATTAACCCATTTTACACGTCGCATGACCTTCTGAGCTGTGGCCTTTATTTCACATGCGTGTAAATTTTGCTGCTTGAAGCGTCGTAGAAGACGAGGGTGATATCGCAGTGAGCTGCGCTTTTGCACCATTTAAGAAGTAAGTCGCAGACACCTTTGAATCATATTTCAACGTCGGAATAGGGGACAATTACGTGGTTTCGAAAAAGTGGACTTCAGTTCTATCACACAGTGTATACGCCCCGATTCCTTTGCGATTGACTGGTGCTCTTCCAGTGTAACCTCAGTGTAACATATTTAGTGTTTACAACAGCACATTGTTCTTAATGAACGTCTCCAAACACTTCAAGAGGTCCATCATGGGTTGAATATGAACTAGCCTAGGGATATGACAGTGTGGCCTACACGTATAACACCAGTGATTTCATTTGATTCTCAGGATACTTTCCTGATGCAGAAATTTATAACCTCCCTTATAATAGTACTCATTAAAGTACTACTCCAATATCCAAATAGGGTCACAATTCATTTGCATATTGACAACTCTTTTTCAGATTTCTGGAATAATCCTTATGAAACTGGAATGTGATTTTATTTAGAAAAAAGAGCTGTATGGGGGGGGGGGGGGGTCCAGTTCGTAGTTGGAGTAAGTACTCAGATATAGTTGGATTTAGTATAGTATTTGGCGATTCTCGAAAACAAGGTTCGCTTGTGTTGGAATGTTTTTAACTTGAACGTATAACACAAACTTTTAATCTATCAAAACAGCTATAACTCAGTTTGATTGTCTACCAACAAAGTCGCTGTACATATATAAATCTTTTCAGTATACGATAACTTGAGGTAATCGTATTTGCGATATGGTCTAGATGGAGGGAAATGATAGCAAATACACGCAAGCAATAATCTAAGAAGAGAGTAAGGGGCACTAAACATGTCACAAGCTGCAAAGCAGGCAAAGTAGTTACCGACAGAGCGGGGCAAAGCTGCAAAAAGGGAAGGAAAACGACAACAATAATTTTACGTTCCTGAAAGTACGGAAAATTTGATCAGCACGACAGTTCTCTGGCAAACGAATCTAACAATATACATCTACATGATTATTCTGCAATTCACAATTAAGTGCTTGACGGAGGTTTCGTCGAGCTACCTTCAAGCTATTTCTCTACTGTTCCTCTCGAACAGCGTGCAGGAAAAACGAACACTTAAATCCTTTCGTGCGAGCTCTGATCACTTTTATTTTATTATGATGATCATTTCTCCCTATATTTTCGCATTCTTTAGGAGAAAGTTGCTGAATGAAATTTCCTGCCGCAACGAAAGACGCCTTTGGTTTAATGATTGCTACTTCAATTTGCGTATCATATCCTTGGCACGATTTTAATGTTTCGAAGACCTCCGTCAATCGACTTCTATTATTGAAATGAGTTTTGAAAGACCTCCGGTCAATTTTATCACGTTATTTATTTACTGTGAGACTTCATTACTTGCAGTGTTGGGAATATCTTTAACATAATGTTGATTATCGATTATTGAGGTTAAGGGACAGGAAGCCCGGACTCCGTTCTCGTTTCCGAGCAGCTACAACTTATATATTTTATTATGTATGAATAAGGCCCGGCCCATATTTCACAATTTCCGAGCAATCTATTTCTAAGGTTTACGTTAGAACGCTGATTGCTGTTAGTTCAGAAGCATTCTTGAGTTATGGTTTCATAACAGTAACACACTTTCACTGGTGGATCACCACTGAATAAAAAGACAATGGAAAGCTCTATCTGTGCCTATGTGGTTACGCGAATTAGTTTTCAATTCACCAATCTGCTGCTAAGTCTTCTTGTGACGTTAAGGGTTTTACGTATACTTGCAAATTACCTAACCTCTGGAAACTCCATAGCTTTGTTAAAACACCCAGTTTGAATCACGATTTTAAATTCGCTTTAGACGGCAAAATCATCCGTTTGAGACCTGTTTTGCAAGTCGGAGGAGTGGAAGCGCACAGTGCTTCTAGTTGAACCATGATTCATACTGTAGCTATAGTGGGATTTGCTATAGAGTTACTAATCACTAGTTAGATCCGTTTCATTGTAGCTGTGTACAGTTAATGTACGACTTTGGTTAATCGAGTAATAAAAATAGTCATATTCGTATTATTGTCAACACTGCAACCCTTGATGTTTACTAGCACGCATATAAAAGTCCTTTCGTACGTAACAGCATTAAAACCTGAACTGAATTACCATTCTTTTTTTAAATTTACGTTGAAGAACACCCTGAAGAAGTGATCGTTGCACGAAAATGATGATGTCGGTATTGTAGAACTACTCTAAGATTACGCAAACGTTTTTCTGCACATGGAATGCGCTATCATTATTCACAGATACAGTAAGCAAGAACTGAAAATATGGATGAGAGAATACACTTTCGGTCGTCGCTATAACGAAATATGCGAAATGCAAAGGTTTCTTATTGCTCCGAGCGAGAACGAACGGCAGATCCAGCTTTGTGAGTGGCAGCAGTCTTCGACATTTGGGTGCTGTGGTTTAATATAAATCTTGTAGGTGTTCGTCACTTTTATAATTTTGTCTGGTTTTCTATGTTGAAAGTGGTTTTGAAGGTCATAGATTGTGAAACAATTTACTTCGTAGTGTTGTTTTGGTAGTAATCAAGTTAAGAATTTCCTGTGTGTTTCACTGACGGTGAATTGAAAAAGTCAGAATATCGATGAAGGAGACAGCCGGCAGACATGTACCATTTAAGCTGAACTTTGCCTATGTATAATTAGAGACCTGTATTGTATTGTAAACTAACAAATTAATGTGACCTAACTGAAAAATGTATCACTTTGCTGAAATGGTCAATGTATTTTGGCATGGGTAGAGATGCGTACACTGAGAATTATCGGTCACTTCTTTTTACTAGGATAGCCGATGCCATCCAGATATTAAATGGAGTCAGGCAAACAGTGGGGTGCAAAAGCATATTCCGGCAGTTCCTAATGTTAATGGTTGCTGTGCTTTATGTTATCGTATGTAACGTCAGCTGAGAACATGCAGTGTATGTAACTGACAAAAACACATCGCCAACGAATACCTGTAGAAGCGCATGGCTTTCACGACCGCTGCGTTATCAAATTATTATTCAATATGAATTAAATAAATCCCATTATTATTAAATTATTAGTCCTCAGCAGTGATCTGCGAAATGTGAACAGCAACTAAGTTTGATATCTGGTTCCATTTCACGCCGCGACACATTCAACATCGTGATCCTATCGCATCTGCGTTAACGTTCGCGTCTCTTCGTGTCATGTGATACTACCTCCTGATTAGTTCCGTCCGTTAACAGAGAGAACACGGGGATCCCCCCGACACAGGTCAGATTATGCAGGCAGCGACAATCCTGTTACCGGATTGCCGTAGCGGTAATGCAATAGCAACAGCAGCAGCCCGAGTAGATCCTACAGAAGCAGCAGCAACGACAACAACAACAACAGTAGTTAAACTAGCCACGGCATCATCAACAGCAGTCAGAATTACAAGAGCCACATCTTCAGAAGCAATCTACAAAGCAACAATTACCACGCCATGTTAGTGAACAAGATTTTAACCACAATGTCAAAGCCGTACTGCTATTAAGGAAGAAGGTGTTGGACCCAAACATAAACGTCTGTGAACGTAAGTTAACTCAGAATCTCATAAACTGAGAAGCTTTGTAGTAATAGCAAATCAAGAAGTCACTAAAGGGCTGAAGAACCATTGAACGCCTTTGGTAGCAAAAAACGCATTTTTCAGTGGCCGGTCAGATTTTCTTACTAGTCCACGAAATGTAACGCCTACCTGATACGATGTATTGTTGTAATAATGAGAAAGTCGTACCACTGAATGAATATTCGTACCACTGAATATTTTACAAGATAAATTTTTAATTAATTTGCAGGTTCGTTTTTGACCAGGACGTAAGTTTGTTGTTAGCAGTAGCTTTTGAAATATTTGAGATTATAAAATCGCCTTATCACGGCTTGTCGATATCTTGTTTGTATAGTAACTCATAGATATTCGCTCGATGTGGAGAATACGCCGTAAATTTTCTCTGGTCTATCAATGTTTATTTGTGGAAAAGTCCGTAATAAATTCACTAATTATGAGTTCATCACTCCACGCTGTCTGTCTTACTTAATACTTTAACTTCTAAACATTTTAAATCAGTGTTATTTCCTGAAAACTATATCTTTTTTAAAGTAATAGTGTATGCCGAGAAACTTAAAACATCCAAAGATACTGTTGTTGTCGCTGATATAAGTTTCACGTTCGATGCAAAGATCGTTTCTGTCTTGTGATTAAGAACTTTCACTCGAAAACTGATCAGAACATTTACTTTATAATTCTTCACTTCAGAAAGGATACAAAGTTCTATTAGCCTTAGAAAGACCTTAAGCAGCCCATTTTCGTTCAAACTGTATTGAAACTAAGTCCACAAATCTCAAATACATAATTTCAATAAACCAGAGATTTTATTATTTTGCATCTAAGCTTAAGCGGCGTGATTAATGAAACTTCAGTGCCTGGAAAGCTTCATTCAACTGACACACAATAGGCTTTTCAAATCACTCAGTCACAAATAAACCTTCACGTAAATTTCTGTCAACCTTGTGGAAACCCGAAATCCAAAGACGCGCACATTTTATTCCGTAATAAATGAATTAATGTACTTGTTCAGTGCCCGTATTATAATGCCACAGGTATTAATTATCCAGGCAGCAGCCGAGACAGAACTGAGGTCAAATCCAGTAGCAAAAAGTATAATATAGTTAACAAAATTTAAAAAAACCTGGGGGTGTGCTTTTTCAATATGTTACTAAATAATTTAGGATCAAACTAACATATATGAAATGATCATGTGACACTTTTGACGGGAGACACCATTTGGGATTGTTCGGCCGTCTAGTGCAGTCTTTTTATTTCATGTCACTTAGGAGATTTCCGAAAATTTTCATTCACAGAAGTAAAGAGTAAATAAAGACATCAGACAAAATGTTAGTCATCCGCATAAGGTTTAAATATCTGAGCGTAACGTTGCAGGGTGATATGAAATGAAACGAGAATGTGAGGATTATGGTAGGGAAGGCGAATGGTCAACTTTAGTTTATTGGGAGAATTTTGGGAAAGTGTGGTTCATGTGTGAAGGAGACAACGCATAGGACGCTATTGCGACCTATCCTTGAGCACTGTTTGGGATCCGCACCATGTCGGAGTAAAGAATGTCGTCGAAGCAATTCAGAGTCGGGTTGCTACATTTGTTATCGGTAGGTTCTAACAACATGCAAGTATTACGTAGATGCTTCGGAGGCTCGAATTGGAATCACATGAGGGCAGGCGACGCTCTTTTCGAGGAACAGTATTGAGGGAATTTAGAGAACCAGCATTTGAAGCTGACTGCAGAACGATTCTGCTGTCGTCAACAAACCGCCAGGACCACGAAGATTAGATACGAGATATTGGAACTCAAACGGAGGCACATAGATAGTTGTTCTTCCCTCTCTCTGTTTGCGTGTGGAACAGGAAAGAAATTAATGATTAGTAGTGGTGTAGGGAACCCTCCGCCACGCACTGTACGGTGGCTTGCTGTATATGTATCTAAATGTAGATGTAGATGTATCACGCGAATAGTGGCATACGCATCTGAAGCCACTCATTGATGATTAGAACCAGACTGCAGGCATACACGA
This sequence comes from Schistocerca gregaria, assembly GCF_023897955.1. Classification (NCBI taxonomy): domain Eukaryota; kingdom Metazoa; phylum Arthropoda; class Insecta; order Orthoptera; family Acrididae; genus Schistocerca; species Schistocerca gregaria. The sequence continues at coordinate 729,805,893 of NC_064931.1, forward strand.
GGGGCGTTTGAAAAGTCCATGCAAAAATAAAAACTACTTACATGTTTGGGATAAACCTTTTTTTATTTTTCGACATAGTCTCCTTTTAGAATTATACACTTAGTCCAACTCTATTCTAATTTGTTGATCCCTTCCGAATAATAGGAATTGCCAAAGTATGCAAAATAGCTATTAGTTGCCGCATTCACCTCCTCATTTGAATAAAATCTTTGTCCCGCCAGCCATTTCTTCAAATTACGGAACAAATAGTAGTCCGAGAAAACCAGGTCTGGAGAATAGTGGGGATGTGAAACGAGTTGGAATCCTATTTCCATTAATTTTGCTACCACAGCTGATGAGGTATTTGCTGATGCATTGTCATGATGGAAAAGGACTTCTTGGGGTCCAGTCGCCGGCGCTTTTCTTGCAGCTCGGTTTTCGAACGGTGCAATAACGATGAATAATATTCACCTGTAATAGTTTTACCCTTTTCCGGATAGTCGAAGAGAATTAGCCCTTGAAAATCCCAAAAGACAGTCGCCATAACCTTTCCGGTCGAAGGAACGGTCTTCGTTTTTTTTTTTTTTTTTTTTTTTTGCAGATTCTTCCTTGTTAACACATTGTTTAGATTGTTGTTTGGTCTCAGGAGTATAGTAATGTATCCATGTTTCATTCACAGTGACGAAACGACACTTAAAGTCCTGGGGATTCTTCCTGAACAGCTTCAAACCAACCTTGCAACACTTCACATGATTCCGTTTTTGGTCAAGCGTGAGCAATCGCGGAACCCATCTTGCGGATAGCTTTCTCATGTCCAAATGTTTATGCAAAATATTATGTACCCGTTCATTCGCGATGACCACAGCACTAGAAATCATACGCACCTTAACTCTTCTGTCATCCATCACAATATAATGGATTTTATCAATTATTTCTGAAGTCGTAACCTCCACAGGACGTCCAGAACTTTCAGCATCACTTGTGCCCATATGGCCACTCCGAAAATTTTGAAATCACTTACAAACTGTTCTAACCGAAGGTGCAGAGTCACCGTAATGTTTATCAAGCTTCTCTTTAGCCTCCTGAGGCGTTGCGCCTTTCATAAAGTAATGTTTAAGCCCCACACAAAATTCTTATCGTCCATTTTTTGACAGTCACTCGACTTCCATGATTCGCACGAATGCCAAACCCAAAGAAATAGATCAATATGACTGAAACTTGGTGTGTGTTCTTTCCAAAGATGCTACTAACTAAACATGACCGCGATACGCTACGGTGGCGCCATCTCTCAGACTTTGCACGGACTTTTCAAACACACGTCGTAGTTGCTACGTTTCACCAGCTGTTGCAAATCGTAGCTCCGGTCGAGATATGTTAGTGTTTCTGAGTTTTCGTCTAACCAGAAATAAGCATACAGCTTTATGAACACCCCGGCCGTGGTGGTCTTGCGGTTCTGTGCGCGCAGTCCGGAACCGTGCGACTGCTACGGTCGCAGGTTCGAATCCTGCCTCGGGCATGGATGTGTGTGATGTTAGTTAGGTTTAAGTAGTTCTAAGTTCTAGGGAACTAATGACCACAGCAGTTGAGTCCCATAATGCTCAGAGCCATTTGAACCAATTTTTATGAACACGGCTGTTGACATCTTGGAGGATGGAAGCGTCCACAGTATACACACGACGAAAATTTAGAAGAAAAGGCACCGCTTTGTCACAGAGGCCGTTGCAATAAACAACCTGGTTCTTATTCCCTGTAACCAGAATGAGTGGTTTCAAGTCATGTTACGAAAAGCACCCAATCACGGAGCTGCCTCCGGCCTTTCCAACAGCGATTGTTAACCACCTCGTTGCACCGTCAGTGCACTCGTCTTGCATCGTTTGAAAAGAGCTAAAATCGCTACTCTCCGGATCACACTACACACTTCCATTCTGCTACTGTCTACTTTCTGTGTTTTTTGTCCCACTGCAGACGTTCAGCTTTATGTGGCGCCATGAGTAATGGCCTTTCTCCGATGTACTCAACTCCAAATGTCCATTCCAAGCAGTTCCATTCGCAATGTTTGCTCGGTAGCTGGTCGAGATGGACCTGCATTCATCGGCTGCAGCAATAACTGTTTGGTTTGAAACCGATGTCACTGAAAACACATGGCGCATCACACCATGTAGACATGTTGATACAAAAATAAATCTGACCATCATTCACACAGCGCCGTCCAAACGTGAAAGCTCCTTTCTATCATTCCGTTACGTCTCTACGTTGTCTCATCTTAGTGCGCTAAACCTCTGCAATTGACTGGCACATACACATTACTTCACTAGCATGTCTTACATCAGAGATGGATGGTCACATGACCAACTGGACCCTCTCAAGATCCTCTACAGAGCTCTAACACACCAATGTGTTCTTTCAAGAACTCATATTTTGTTCGATGAGCTTCTGTCGTTACTTTTGTTAAACTGCACAAACTTGGAAAGGACCGTGCCTCTGTCTCTCTATAAGACTGCATTTAAGTCATAAACATTGACCAACCACGTTACTGTTCTGGGTAAAACGTGCCTAGTAAATCAATATATTGCCACAGTTATAAAATGCAGCAAATATTTGAAAGCAACTTTCGCGCTATCTAATTCATAAGTCACACTAGATGGAATAAAAGCGACACCCCCCACTAAAAAATGCTTGCCTGTTAGCACAACTGCCCAACTGACAAGGGAATGGTCCAGTCCGACATGTCTAAACCTACACTGAAATATTTCACTCAGGAAGAATTCATCGAAAGAAATGCACTGTCAGAATTTTCGATAATAAGACGCACTGCACGTATTTTTAAAGAAATATTAAAGTTTCTAATTTTGGTCGCACGAAGAACCGTTTGTAGCTGCGGTTTGAACGGCACTTACGGCCTAGTGTTCTGTTTCAAATAAGCAGACGCAGCGGTGACATGAGAATGTAGCGCCGCGTGGCGCGAATTCCAAAGTGAGCACACGAGAATTTTTAGCACTTAAACCACAGTGAAAATTTTTAAAATCAATATTTTTTTTAATAACCTGCAAATCATATAGACAGCAAAACTATTTCAGCTGATTTGTTACATAAGTGTCTAAAAGACAAAGAAAACAAGACCGCGTATGATTTTACATAACAGACGACTTCAATCAATCAGGTTTTAATTTGTTGACATTAAATTTTTTATAACAAATTCAATAGCGCAGTTTTTATGATAATGTTTGAATAATGTATGTTTTACTAACTATGAAACAATTCCTTTGTTATTCCCTGTAATCATCACAAAAATGCGAAGAATCTAGTGGATCACGAAAAGAAACATTTTCCTTACACCAGGTACAGCTGACAAGATATTGATGCATTCAGGCACTTCACAGTAATTTCAATGTTTATTTACATAGAACTGGAGTAGAGTAAGAAATGCTCGTGGCAGTTGTTCTGTTCATAATACAGCTTACCAGGCATACTTGAACAAATTCGTATAATGTGGTGATGCAAATTGATAACACTGAAAAGACTGAAGTTTAACAATACTGTTTCGCTGATAAACCTGAAATGACAAAGAGCTACCGGAAATTACATTGTCCGATAATTTTCTGAAATATATTATACACAGTTTTTTCCGAGAAGCTGAGTAAAATTTTAGTTCTGGGTGGAATCCAAATGGTATTAACAGTCTTTTCGACGCTCTCCTAAGGACAGATATGTCGTTATTACTAGGCCAAGAGTCCAACGAAAACAATGAATTATTCTGTGCTACTGATAAGACGGCGTTTCCGATGTAGTACTGAACATTATTCTGTCCCATTTTTCCAGATTTTGCAACGTAGTTTACAAGATTTTTGCAAGTAAACAGTCGTTTTTTTATTTTTTCACAATTTGCCTTGATATTCCTGAAGGCAAATATAAAGCTATACTTATCGCGGGCATAGTCGTATACGAAAGTATCAGCATTCACCGACTGCACAAGGGACTATATTTTTTCTCTCGAAATGATAAAGTGCGTTATGCACGCAGTTCTTTCGAGAAACCTATTGACTGGCATTATGCACAGCATTTTAAAGGAAAACAAGAAGCTTCGATTTCACGTTATCTACGAATTTCTCTATAATGTTACCTGTTAACGATATCTCCTCTTCACGTTTACTTTAGGTAAACTTCGTATTTTGCGACTACCTTTCAGTATAATTTGGTGAATCTGTTTAACATAGTCGAAGAAGCCTGAATATCAGTAATATTCGTCCCACTTATAATGCAGAGCTCCCAGTCTCGTGCATTTTCCTCGGCAACAGTACGCTCACTGACACGAGCAGTTTCAAATTTTTCGAATAGTTTTTCTTTCACAGTTTTGCGAATTTCATTTTGGCGCACACTTCATACTTCATGTAAATCTTTCTTCTATTTGCATAATTCAAGTTCAGATTTTACGAAACGAAACCAGCTTTGCACACTGCTTAAGCGTAAACGTTTTTTCTCACCTTCGTAAAGAAAAAGAAAAATCCGGCCTTTTCTTTGTCACCGAAAGTCATTATTGCACGTGTTGTTTTTGGTCTTGGAAGGCAGTCTGCTTTTGTTCTGGACTTTAATTAGCACAACAATCATCGTCAGAACTACAATTCACGGAACCGTCTGAGTTAATTCCAGTTGCGTATTTGAGCGAATAGTAGCTGTAAACAATTGCGTCAAATTATCAACGGAAACTCAAATTCGCTTTACAAATTACGATCGCATTGTGACGTGTTATCTGCCTAGTGATGTGCTGTCAACAATGTGTGTGTACCCGCTGTGCTGGACATGCTCTGTGTGCTACAGTATCAGCAGGGGTATACATTTCTCCAGCCTCCTGTAGAACTACAAAGCTGGTAATCTTCAACATTTTTTAAAATACCTGCAGTGTACCTTAGTAACAAAAATTTTGACAGTGTGTTTCTTTCGGTGTATTCTTCCCGTATAGAAATTTTTAGGGCAGGTTTGGCCACGTCGAATTGGACCGTTCCCTTGTTAGACTACCGCTGCTCTCATCGCGCTGCAGAAAAGCCATGTGATGAATATAAGCACTAGTAAGAATTAGGACGTGGTGTGGCCTATGGTACGACAGTATAAATTTTGAGAAATTCTTCTCAACAGCAAACGTACTACATTTAATAGTAATATGGTCTTCCCATCCATGTAACCATGAAATCGGCGACCTCTAATAGCATCTACGCTATAGGATTACGAAATGAAGTCAATTTCACAACAGTAAGGACAACAACAATTACTATCACTCTACGTGCTGTTACTGTGGCAACGGCCTTGCTGCAGTGGATACACCGATTTCCGTCAGATCACCGTAGTTCAGCGCTGTCGGTCGTGGCCGGCACTTGGATGGGTGACCATCCAAGCGGCCATGGTTCAAATGATTCAAATGGCTCTGAGCACTATGGGACTCAACTGCTGTGGTCATTAGTCCCCTAGAACTTAGAACTACTTAAATCTACCTAATCTAAGGACATCATACAAATCCATGCCCGAGGCAGGATTCGAACCTGCGACCGCTGCGGTCACGCAGTTCCAGACTGTAGTGCCTAGAACCTCTCGTCCACTCCGGCAGGCGATAAGTGTGTCTTCAGAGATTGTAGCAACAGCTGCTTCAATCCTGTTTCTTAATTCAGGGAGGTCTGCTGATAGCGGAGCCACGTACACACGATCCTTGGTGAAGCTGGTATAGCGAAGTACGCGATTGGTTGAACTTCACTGATTCCCGGCGGGGCCAAGGATTTTCTCTGCCTCGTGATGACTGGGTGTTGTGTGGTGTCTTTAGGTTAGTTAGGTTTAAGTAGTTCTAAGTTCTAGGGGTCTACTGACCATTGATGTTAAGTCCCATAGTGCTCAGAGCCATTTGAACAATTTTGCACTTCACTGTAACCAAGCGCTGGATAGGCCTGCAAGGGGCTCAATGACAGGGATTGCTTTGCATGGCCTTCACGTTCACCCGACCTAACGCCATGGGATTTTTTCCTTTGGGGCTTCATCAAGGGTGGTGTGTACGTGCCTCCGCTACCAGCAGACCTCCCTGAATTAAGAAACTGGACTGAAGCAGCTGTTGCTAGAATCACTTATCAACGTTAATGTGTGCCGTGTGACAAATGGTGCTCACATTGAACGTTTATAAGGTTCTTGGTAAAACTGTTTGAGTTGCTCTTTCATTTGACATATCATTTATAACTGCATGTTTAATGCAATAAATATTATAAAGCGTTCCAACCCCGATATTCATTTATAAACATCCTGTATATCGTGCATAGCAAAATGGAGCTACCCAAACCTGGCGCCGAAGCAACTGGGGTGCACTACAGGCCACAGATGACAGAGTTCAGTGATGGCTACAGAGGTGTGTACTGGCGATTAGACTTGTAACTGTCGAGAAACTGACTGCCCAGATGATCGAAAGGGCTACAAAAGTGTCTCCTCAACGGCGGTTCAGCGAACGTTGCTGTATGTGGGGCTCCAGAGCAGCCGCCTGGTTTATGCACAGACGCTGATTGCTGTTCATCGGCGACGGAGGCTGGAATTTGCACGCCAGTACCGCAATGGACGGCCACTGAATGCCAGCAGGTGGCCTTTTCAGGGTACCACTAACTGCGCCACCTTTCCTGTTCCACTTGCAAATAGCGTGTGGGAGGAATGATTGTCCGTAAGCCTCTGCATTAGCTCTAATTTCTAGAGTTTTCTCGTCGTGGTCATTTCGGAAGATGTATGGAACTATGTATGGAAGAACGAAATGGATAAAGATTCAGAAAGGGGTCCGGCAAGGCTGCATACTGTCACCGCACTTATTCAATCTGTATGCAGAACATGTTATGAGGAATGCGAGGCTAGATGAAGAAGGAACAGGAATTAAAATAGCTGGAATAAATGTAAACAACCTCAGGTACGCGGATGATACGATCTTGTTGGCAGAAAGTGAAGAAGAATTAAGAGTACTTTTGCTGAAGGTGAAAGACGAAAGCGAAAAGGCCGGTCTTAGGCTGAATGTGAAGAAAACGAAAATTATGGCAACTACATCTACCAATTCGTGGGATATAGCAGGAGAAACCATGGAGGTAGTGACCACATTCAGTTATCTCGGTTCCCAGATTGATGGCGACTGCAGCCATGAAATCCGGAGACGCTTGTTGCTCGGTAGACAGGCAATGTCAAACCTAGACAAGGTTATAAGATCCAGAGATATAACACTAGCAACAAAGATCCGTATTGTGAGGGCTATAGTCTTTCCAGTTGTGATGTATGGATGTGAGACCTGGACCATTAGAAAGGCTGAACGGCGAAGAATTGACTCCATCGAATTGTGGTGTTGGAGGAAACTTCTTAGACTTCCATGGACTGCAAAGAGAACCAACCTATCAATATTGGAACAAATGAAATCAGATTTCTCGCTGGAAGGTCTAATGTTAAAACAAAAGCTGACTTGCTTTGGACACACAATGCGAAGGCATGCCTCGCTGGAAAAAAACATTAATGCTGGGGAAGATTGAGGGAACTAGAAGAAGAGGACGTCACAGGATGAGATGGATCGATGGCATCACAGAAGCCATGTGTTCCAACCTGGAAGGTCTACGGGAGAAAGTGCAAGACAGGAAAAAGTGGCGTGATTTGGTTCATGGGGTCACGAAGAGTCAGAACCGACTAAACGAATAGAGAGAGAGAGAGAGAGAGAGAGAGAGAGAGAGAGAGAGAGAGAGAGATGTGGGAGGAAGTGATATGTTGTCCGATTCTTCCGGGAAAATGCTCTCTCGAAATTTCTGTAGTAAACCTCTCTGTGATGCACAACGCCTCTCTTGCAACGTCTGCCAACGCCTCTCTTGCAACGTCTGCCACTAGACTTTGTTGAGCATCTTTGCAACGTTCTCGCGACGACTAAACGATCCTGTAAAGAAACGCACCGCCCTCCGTTGGCTATTCTCTGCCTCTTCTACCAGTCCTACCTGGTAAGGATCCCAGATTGATGAACAGGACTAAAGAATCGGCCGAGCAAGCGTCTTATATGCCACTTTCTCGGTGGATGAGTTACATTTCCTTAAGATTCTTCCTATGGATCTCAGTCTGGTATCTCCTCTTCCTACGATTTGTTTTAGTGGTCATTCCACTTAAGATCTGTCCGGGTAGATAGTCGCTCTGGATAGTTACTCCCAAATATTTTAAGTTAGATACTGTTTCCAGCAGTTTGTCATCAATAGTGTAGTTGTACCGTAGTGGATCTCATTTTCTGTATATGCGCAAAATGTTGCATTTAATCATGTTCAGGGTTAACGGCCAAATCCTGCTCTATTCATCAATCCTTTGCAGGTTATTCTGCAAATCGATACTGACTTCTGGTGTTGCTACTTTCCCATAGACAATCACATCAGCTACGAACAGTCTTAAAGAGCTTCTGAAGCGTTCTGATGGATCATTTATACAAACTGTAAACAGTAATGGTCCTACCACGCTTTCTAGGGGTACTCTGGAAATTACCTTTACATCTGTCTATTTTGTTCAGTTAAGAGCGACGTGTTGAGTTCTAAACGCAAGGAAGTCTTGAACCCAGTCGCAAATCTGGTCCGATACTACACAGAGTCGTATTTTTTTCATTAACCAGCAGTGAGGATCGGTATCAAACACCTTCGCCGGCCGGTGTGGCCAAGCGGTTCTAGGCGCTTTAGTCTGGAACCGCGCGACCGCTACGGTCGCAGGTTTGAATCCTGCCTCGGGCATGGATGTGTGTGATGTCCTTAGCTTAGTTAGGTTTAAGTAATTCTAAGTTCTAGGGGACTGATGACCTCAGATGTTAAGTCCCGTAGTGCTCAGAGACAAACACCTTCCTGAAGTAAAGGAACACGGCATCAACCAGAGTGCCGTTGCCTACAGCACTATGCATCTCATGGAGGAACAATGTATACCGCTTGCCAACTGGGAACCATTTTGGCAAATGTTGAAGAAATTAATGTGTGGGTGAATCTTGAGAGGAACGAAATGCGGTTTTTCATACACCGACCATTGTCTCTCACATGAGATTGATACAACAACCTGAAATCCAATCATGTGCACTCATTTGTTCGTCTGCAGTACCCCTTCACGACATGTCCCTACAGCAAGACAGTGAAACTCTAGGATGCTGCCAGAATGATTTGAGATTCACTCTAGACATATAAGGGTATTGTGTGTCGCCCTTGTCGCTTGGCATGAGTCATATCGAGCATATAAGGGCAGCGCGTTCATCATGGCCACTACTCCGATCAGTCCCGTGAATTGTGGACTGCTCCTCATTACCTTCATTGTCTTGTGGAGGCAATTCCATAGATGCGTCGTCACTGCCTTTGGGTCCAAACGAAGTCTTCACGCTACCACCTAGGCTGCTAAGTTAGTCAATTACTCACGAGTTTATCGCAGCATACGGAAGTAAGCGAAAAACATGTCCTACTTCATAGCTTCCTTCGCGAAAAAAGGACACCTCTTTGTATTTTAAGAACCTATTATTTCTAGTTACATTGGAAGTAGTTTCTGCATTAGAGGGTCTCATCGACAAATACATCAAACGTATTACTATGTCAGATTCCTTACTGAGTTCTACAGACGATAATACTCTCATCACAATTTGTTTCTTCTGTGCAAATGTGTACTGCGGTGTAGCAAGACGTATCTGAAGAGTTCGAGAAAGACGCTTACGTCCGTTTCCAAGCATATGTGCCAATTTCAGACGCCGTAGCGTTGATACGTTCTCTATTGTTTCTAAATTTAGTACTCGTCCTCGCTTGCTTCCGAACTGAATAGCTTGTGCCACACAGTGCCAAGAGTAAATGCGAAGGAAACGGGCACGCGATGATTAGCCGAAGAAGCTGAGGGTTTCGCACGTGAAGCCACTGATGGCTTTGGGTCTCTCAGCTCACAGAAACAAGTACGGACCCGCATAGATTAAATAAAAGTGATGAGAATCCAAATTCACTGTTTTAAAAACTAAACATGTCACATCACGATAGAAAAGAAAGTAACGAGATAAGCTCAAGTGCTTTCGTTTTCGCTTATCTTGCATTTTCAAGACTTCAGAGCTAGGAGAACTGTCAGAGAAAGATCATAGCACATAGACTTCGCGCGAAATATTTGGAACCATTTTCTGGGTAAAAAAAGGGCGATTAGAATTTATCGTCTCGTCGACGACCAGATCATCAAAGACAAGGCACAAGCTCGTAGTTGAGAAGGAATTCGGTCGTGTCCTTATAGAAGGAAGCATTCTGACATTTGCATTAAATGGTTAAGGAAAACCAAGGAAAGCTAAATATGGATAGCCGAAAGTGATTTGAACCGCTATCCTCTTAAATGAAGGCCCAATGTCGCTCTACTGTAAGAAGTTCGCTCGGTGTATATCTGCGTAGAACTGACACTGAACTCAGTTGCATTAAACGCGACGAATCCTTGGAAACAACAAAAATAATTAATTCCTGTGGAAGCTCAAACTTTTAGGTAAAGTTAGGAAGCGTAATCTTTTCTGTATTTATAATGAACCAAACACAATATTGTAAATCCTTAAATACTGAAAGATAACATACGTCCACCTTATGTAGCAGTCGTGCACAATTATAGAGATATTTTGTCACGGTAGAAAATTAAACATTTGGAAGGAACGAAGGTTAGAGTATGTCGTCCCGAGGTCATTAAAGACGCACCGATAACTAGAAATAAACAAGAATGGAGGAAGGAACTGATAGCGGCTTAGTCTACAGAACCTTCGTGGTATCCGCCTAAATTAATTTAGAGAAAGGAAGGAGAAGTCTAAAATAAGATACGGGTGTTTGAACCCCATTTCTCACGAACAGTAATGCAGTTCGCCAACCACTGAGCCACCTTATTAAATAAAGGAGGCGGAAGAAAGGTTAGAGTTTAACGTCCCGTCGACAGCGCGGTCATTAAAGACGCAGCACTAACTAGGATTATGAAAGGATGGGGGAGGAAATCAGCTGCGTCCTGTTCAAAGTAAGTACGCCCGCATTTGCCTCGAGATATTTAGGGAAATCACGATAAACCTAAATCTGGATGGCAGCAGGGAGGTCTGAAGCGTCGTCTTTCTGATTGCGAATCCAGCGTGCTAACCACTCTTTCACAAAGACATGTAGTGTGTGTGTGTGTGTGTGTGTGTGTGAGAGAGAGAGAGAGAGAGAGAGAGAGAGAGAGAGAGAGAGAGAGAGATGAGAATATCGTATGAATGGCAAAACAGTGATTGTGTCCTAAGTAGGCTGTGGAATATTCCTAATGACTCAAAAGCACCAGTACTGTTGCAGTTTTTAAATGCTTGGGAGCAGCCATGGGTTTTATTTTAATGTTATTACACTTAATAAAAGAATGAAAAAACTGCGCTTCTAAGCAGATATCGAAATCTCAGTGTACACGAAACAAATGACGTGACAAGTCTCTCTTTGGGTATTATCACGGGTGCAGTCGGTACCCCGCTAGCGTATATGCACACCGTAGATCAATATTTGTACTTTACAGACCAATATGTGGTGTGTGGAGATCGAACGCATCCATTGGTCCCAACATGATCAAACAGTATAGCCTCAATGAGAGAGGTAACTATCTATTTACCTTAGTGTAGTCCAACAATGTTCCACCTCTAAAACTCATTTAACTGGGCGAGCACCCGTCGATTTTGACGGAGAGGAAGTTTGTGTGTTCCTGTGACTCGCCGCAAGCGGAAACAGAGCTGGCCTACATAATATAGAAGACCGCGTGGCTCCTGCGGATGGCAGCTTGTTTACGGCAATTATTTTCCACGAACCTAGGTGAGTGCTGTCTTTCCTTTTCCCCACAGAGTGAATTTAAGGAAAGCCTTACAATAATTTCATGTGACTTTTGTGCTTAAAGAATTGATATTACATTCTGAGGATATGATGTAATTCTCATTAATCCATCGCTTTCTATTTTCAGAGAGAGATAGCAATGACACAACAGAAAACGCTTAGATTGATTGGTACTAAAAGCTCTTTGATTGTCCAACCTAAATTAGGTCATCATTGTAGTTAGTTCTGATCTACGGTCTGAGGCGTCTTGTCTCGGTTCGCGCGGCTCCCCTCGTCGGAGGTTCGAGCCTCCCCCAGGCATGGGTGTGTATGTTGTTCTTACTGTAAGTTAGTTTGAGTTAGATTGAGTAGTGAGTAAGCCTAGGGACCGATGACCTTAGCAGTTTCGTCCCATAGTCCTTACGACAAATTTCTACTTTTTCTGATCTACTTACAGTAAACGTCTGCCTTAGTACCAAGTATTTTATTCACTCAGACTGATGACAATGTATGAAGTATGGAAATATCAACCGTTTTAACTGCCAGATCTTAGATTTGTCAGGAGAAAAAAACAATGTATCTCTTTTTGTACGTTCCTTATTTGTATGCATAAAATTGACAAGGTATTCTGATACCACAGAATTATGCAGCCCACCTCATAATCTAAAATAATAATGAGACAGATTAGAAAATACATAATTTAGTAAGAACATTCCAGGTGCCGTACCAGGGAATGCACCTTTCTCTAGTTCCACTACGTTTTATTTGTGGTAATAAAAGTACAGAAATACAGAAGTAATGTTTTAAGCGGTGAAACTGTAGTCAACGACTGACATCTCTTATATCTTTTAATATTTTACAACAGAAATACAAAATTAAATACAAAAAAGAATCTCTCAGTATTGCCTCCAGTTCCTTACACAACTCCAGTCTTCGGATCAGACTTTGCAAAGTTTACTGTAGAACTCTGTGTGGTGTTGAGGAAGTAATGGTAACAGTGTCAACAGGTCTTTCTGTTACGCAATTGATAAATATGGATGGTTTTTCAGGAGAATTACGACGCGACATAAATCAGTGGAGGTCTTTCCTCTTTTCAATACACTGACATTTTTCCAATCTTCTGTTTCAGACGCGGAATTATTAATAGCTATTTGTGATGTATGAGTAAAAGACACTTGGGCCGTACTGCACTCGGAAATTTTATACTCCTGCAATGACAACAATTTTCAGCAGCATCTTTAAAAATCAAAGAGGTCACCTATCTGCACTGGAATTACACGGAATGGGTTCATACATTTAGCTGAGTCTACAGCCTTGTGTAAATCTCGCTTACCTTTCTTCGTTTCTCTACAATTGCAAAATATGTGTCAAAGCTCAAACAGCTGTGCCTATTCACCAAAAACTTTTAGTTTCTTCAAATGGTTCAAATGGCTCTAAGCACTATGGGACTTAACACCTGAGGTCATCAGTCCCCTAGATTTAGAACTAATTAAACCTAACCAACCTAAGGACATCACACACAGCCTTGCCCGAGGCAGGATTCGAACCTGCGACAGTAACAGAAGCGTGGTTCCGGACTGAAGTGCCTAGAACCGCTCGGCCACAGCGGCCGACAGTTTCTTCAAACCATCCCTTGCTGTGCATCAACTAAACGAAGAAGACCTTAAATCGTGGTATTCGGAATTCTAGAGAGAAGCAGTTTTTGGTACAAAGTGCATGCGCCATGGACGAAAAATTATCTCCACGATTTGGCACTTGGAACAAGTTTAGGACTTTGCAACAAAGTACCGAGAACAAGTAGCACTGAAAACTCTTTTTGGGTAAAAAGGCACTTAGAACGTTTGACATTTCCTTTCTTCTTGTGATTCAAGTCCCCTATTTTGGTTTCCTTTTTCAAGATAGTAACTAATGTTATTATCACTTACGCCCATCAGAGCTCTCTTTTATTGCTTTTAATTCCTTTCTTTGAAACAGCATTTTGGTGTATTTGAACAAACTTTGCCGAATCACAGATTCAAAAAACCTTAGGATCAGATACCTGTTTACCCCAAAAAATATATTCTGATTAATATGAACTAATTAAAACATCGACATGAAAACATAGATTACTTTTCATACACGCTGCCTAGACAAAATACTATTCGATATTCATATTCCTATAATCAACTGCTACCGTTCGATCTGCTTGGCAATGAAATTCCACTTTATTTTTCATTGTATCATGCTAAGTGTGCTGGCGTATGCCTTCGGCAGCACACCAGTCGGCACTAGGAAACACTGTATAGCAGGCTCTGAACTAAGTGCACGTATGACAAGAGAAATCCAAGACACGCTACCAGGGTACGCGCCGGTAACTCCCCCGGGCAACGTGCAAATAGACCGCAGCCGCCGACCGAGCTGCCTCAATCTCTGAGTACGTCGCATCGGGACTCCGTTCGCTTTGCACCTCAATACGTCGCACTGTGCTCTAGTCTTACACTGTGATAGTCGTCGGATCGCACGTTAGCTAGCCGTGAGGGAACGTTAGTCATTGTATATAGTCGTGATTTGGACATGGGCAAGATTCAAGAATTAGTACATGTTATTTGATTGCTGTTAACCACAGGACCAGGACTCAGTTGGTTCCTGTAATAAAGTGTATTTTAACCACGTGTGCATTTTGTGTTGTAGTGAGAGGAAACCGGCCACCCACCTATCATACCATCCTCTCCTCGTCCAGCCAGGAACCGCAAAACATTACAAGAGGGCACAGCCACAACACTAAGATTTTTTTAAACATTTATAGCACTAACATCGATGTGATCATTTTCCCCACGAGCTCTTCGAGAGATGAACAGTAGAGAAGTAATCTGAAAGTGGACCAACAAACCTGCTGCCGAACACTTATACGTGAATTATGTAGTTTTAGATGCAGATCTTCTTGTCAGTGTGCTTGAATCATTATCTCATAAATATGATTAGCATGCATAAATGTTATTAATCACTGAATTATACTGTAAACTGTCCATCAGATCAATAAGTTTAGTACTCGGCTCAAAATCGAACAATGACGTTACGGGAAACAACTACAAAAGAATTTCTATCAACATTAGCTGAGTAGCTAAAGGTTTGGACTCTATGTGTCTGAAGCATGTTCCTACGATAGCCCTCATTGTATTTGTAAAGCAGTTTTAAATTGCTTCACTGATTTCGGGCACTATGATTCTTCATATTACGTCAGTGCTAACGTCTGATTTTTCAAAAGTAATAAGTAAATAAATCCACAGAATTCTTTGTGGATCATAAAGGGAAAAAAGCTAAAAGCCTGACAAAAAACAGACAATGCTGTAAAGCAAAAGGTAAGAATTATTTCCTCCAAAGTCGTGGATTGGAAGAGTGATTTATTTACATTCGCGCGCTCTTGTAAACTCATTAAAGAAACATTTTTAATTACCATAAAACGTTATGTTGATGGTAACAACAGCAGTTTTTCCTTCATTGCGAATCAGGAATAAAATATTGATAGTAAAACCACTAACTTCTTCTTCTTCTTCTTCTTCTTCTTCTCCTTCTTCTGTGTGGTATTCCGATGTCTCTTGCCGTCAGTCCTCTCATCGTTTTTAGGTCATACTTAAAATTGTAACCCATGTATTCGGTGGGCGTGTGGGGCCGATTTTCGGTTCTTTTGTGTGAAGTACTGTTCTTGCCATATGGTTTGGTTCAAGGAGTACAATGTAACATGCTCATATTGACGTAGGCAGTTTTCTTCAAGCTTCTCCACTGTGTTTTCCACCTCAAACGGTACCCGAATGTGGTCGTTTATTATTACATCTTTTAGGGTCCCTCCTCCAGACGTAGCATCCTTGTTTATGTATCTTGGAGCTTCCGCTCATCTGATTTGCTCTTGGGCCACATTCTGAACCGTACGTTGGAGCTAGTATCGATCGTTTGTATTTATCTCCGCTGACTTTGTTGGGCATTTTTTTCCCTTGATGACATCTCTTAGAGACGTCCATTGGAACTACCCAATTTTTATAAAGCTTTCAATGTATTTATCCGTGGGAGCTATCGATGTTACTACCTATCGGAGGTAGTTTAACTAGTCCGTTGGTGTTATAAGGGCATTGTCCATATATAGCTGCGGTTTCAAACTGGTGGCCGTTCTTAAGAAGTTGCAATACATATACTCCCGTTTGGTCCTACATATTCTAAATCGTGTTCGTACTAATGCCATGCACCAAGCATTAAGATCGCCGTGAATTTCTGGTAGAGATTTTGCTATTAGCACTATGTCATTAACGTTTGAAAGTGTCTACAAATTTGATTTCTGTGGATGTTTTGCGACATAGTTCATGACCAGACTGAGTAGTGGGGATCCAAAGTAGATCCTTTGTGGTCTCTTACGCTTACCTCGAATTTTTCGCTGACACAAATGCAAGGCTTACAACATTTGTATTGATGTTCTCATACATGTTCTCGATAATACAGATGTATAACTCTCGGACACAATGCGGGCGAATTAAACAGTAACGAAAGGAATTAAACAAAATAAAACTGAAAACATATGACAACCTTGATCAATTTTACAGACTGAGTGTACCTTCCATACCGTCTCTGTCTGAACATAGAAAAGGAACTTGATTCATAGTCCACGAGGGATATTCTTTAAAATTTTATTAAAAACGACTGTTTAAAGAAAAGTCAAGATCATTACGTGCTATGTACCATCAGAGTAATATAACTAGAATTGTTATGGTTAGCGCTTAAAATTATAAAAAGATAAAGCTTGAAGATACTTGTAATAATTAAATGTGAACCATAAGATGAAGGAAGCAAAATGTATAACGCAAGGCGGGGCTATATATACTTCGTATCATTTAATTTTTTTCTTCCACTTGTGAAATAAACAAACCTAGTTAACTCCCTCAACCGCAGACGACTATGATCGATAACATGGATTATTTCATTTAGGGTGCGGTACGCAGCCTATGTATGAGCGGCATATTGTTTTTATATCTACCGGGAAAACTGGTATTGCATTCAATATTTGTTTGTGTTGGCTCCACCAAACTGAAAACAGTTTTCTTCCATTAGTATTCCAAGAAAACTACTTATTTTTTGAAATGATCAGTTTGTATACACTTTTTTGAATTTAAGTGTCGTCTGTGTTTGGCAGTGATGTCTATATTTCTTGAATTGGAAAATAGAGAAAGTGCCACACATATTTACCAACAGTAGCAGAAACAGAGAATTGATGAAACTACAGTAGAAATATATAGCATGACTGTGTAGCAGACTCAAAAACAACCGTGGACATGCAAAAAGCAAAAGATATGACCAGATATGCACAGTTTTCTTAGAAACCTTTGTGCCGAAACGAATGATTAAATGTAAAATCACATAACCAATATTGGCTGAGGACTGCGACATGACACTTCGCTCTTATCGGCATGGAGATCTTATCAGAAAAGTTGCGCAATAAGCGTCACAATCGGTTCAGCCTCTAAACAAAACATAGGAACCATTCCTTTCAGCGCCTACAGTTACTTTTAGCGTCCTACTGGGCTCATAGGCTGCCACCATATCTAGAAAAGCTCTTAGCCCCAGCATCGCACGCTTCCGCTCTTTCAAAGAGCTGCTATTTCACACCTTTACTACATTACTCTTACTTCAGTAAGTCACATAACGTTACGAAATTTAAATGAATCAGAATCGTGTACAACAACCACATTCTAATAATCTGAAGTAATGAAATGGAAGTAGAACTGGGGTATTATCAGTGTTATTTTTTATTTTGTTTTTTTCCGTACTAATTTGGCCATATGATTCCAATCAGGCTCTATGGGTTCTGAACTATGGGTGACCGTAGATGAATGAAAAAAGGACTGGCCACGAAAGTATGAAGTCTAATAAGTTTCCAAAGACGAATGAGAGACAGTTATAACTCAAAACATTTTATTCATCTCAGGGTGTAATTAATTCACCAATAGTTGCGGATGTTCTGTGTCAACTCAAGATTTCACCTCTATTTTACACGTTAGTTTCAATAAAACGTGTTTACTTTATAATGTCAGATCATCTCAATGGGTGAAGGGTCTAAACTGTTGTGATGCAAAATATAATTTTTGCAGTTACTGTGTAATAAATGAGTGGTGTTTTTGGTGAGAAAAGAGATAGCTCAGTGAAAAACCTTTGGCAAGAATTTCAGAAAAAAAATGTACCGAGGAAGAGCAACTAGCCATGAGCAATTATTGTGCCCTACCGATCGCCGTTCATAGATTGCCTGCCGTTTTTTGCGTTCCGTGGTACGATAATGACAACGAGTGGGAGCTTTAGTGTTGTAGTATTCATCGCTACACATGTTTTACACGTTATGTGCGCTTATTTTGCCACTTTGCAACAGATCTGTGCATACGAGGCGTAACGTGAATGACTTGCAGGGAAATGAGCCTCAAATCCACCTCAGTCAGCAAAGTTCAACGATTACGATAAACGGAGGAGACATCGCGGGTTGAACGATTACTAAGAAAGTTATGTGTCGAAAATGATTAAACATGATCAAAGCGTTGACTGCAAAATATGTCAAAATCGTGTTTAAAGTGTACAAAATTAATGTGTCAGATCTTACACCGCTGCTGAAGTCAGTAAGTAAGAAGTGTGATCATTTGACAGCAACATCCACACATAATGATCAACGGCGCTGTTACTGGCGGTGTCAATATGCTTCACGAAAGGGAATGTCATTTCTCTTTACAACGGTTCTCTCACTACTACGAGCGTCTAGAATAGTGACGTGGGAATGGCGTTGGTGAGGGTAGGAATTGGGAAGTGTAGGGGAAGGAGGGATGGAGCAGGGAGGGGCGGGAAAAGGAAAGAAGGAAAATTGGGTTTAACGTCCCGTCGACATGGAGGTCATTAGAGACGGTGAGAAGGAAGGGGCTGGATGTGACTCTATGCAGCAGGTTATAGCTACCCACTGAAAGACTCCATTTCGCCAGAATGAATCCCTTTCACCGATGTCTGCTGCATGATATTGAGTTGCCATTTCTCGCCTACGCCTGCGGTCACATTTCAAGCTAATCTTTCACTCACCTATGAAGAGAATTATCTTCTGCAGACGTGCGTTCAGATTAACTTTCGACGTGCCCTCTGAGAATGCTCCTCCCTGTCGGAGGTGCATGCAGTGCAGACGTCATTGGTCGTTTCGCACACATGCGAAGCCTTATGTTTACAGTATCCGACTATTTTACCCACCCAATAGCTGCATAAAGTGAAACCTGTAGTTACTACGCTTCAAATAATGGAAGGTATGTGTGAATATGATTTTAAATTTGATATAATTCAATACCCTGCTACAATGGTATTATGCTCACTTTCTCCATAATATGTTGCTAAAGTAGACTCATTACTCTGAGAATGAAACAGGATCTTACTCGTCATTTTGAGCGCAGCTTTTAAACGACGACTCTCAGGAGAAACGGAAAACGTAATGAAAAAATTATATGTCGAAAGTAAAACGATTATCTACGCAAAGTTGGTGGAACAAATACTAACACACATTTTAAAGTGAAGTTATTTTTTGCCGAGCTAGGAGACTTAGTTTATACCAAATTACCTGTGAGACTGCCCGAGTGGGGTGACAAAGTGGTAAGACACTGGCGGGATGCTTCCTTCTGGTGACAAACAGATTCTAACTATTTGAAACTGTTAACGCATAACAGGGAATCAGCGATCATAAAGTGGTTACGGCATCGATGATTTCAGCCGTAAATAGAAATATTAAACAAGGTAGGAAGATTTTTCTGTTTAGCAAAAGTGACAAAAAGCAGATTACAGAGTACCTGACGGCTAAACACAAAAGTTTTGTCTCAAGTACAGATAGTGTTGAGGATCAGTGGACAAAGTTCAAAACCATCGTACAATATGCGTTAGATGAGTATGTGCCAAGCAAGATCGCAAGAGATGGAGAAGAGCCACCGTGGTACAACACCCGAGTTAGAAAACTTCTGCGGAAGCAAAGGGAACTTCACAGCAAATATAAACATAGCCATATAGCCTTGCATACAAACAAAACTTTACGCGAAGCGAAATGTAGTGTGAGGAGGGCTATGCGAGAGGCGTTCAATGACTTCGAAAGTAAAGTTCTCTGTACTGACTTGGCAGAAAATCCTAAGAAATTTTGGTCTTATGTCAAAGCGGTAGGTAGATCAAAACAAAATGTCCAGACACTCTGTGACCAAAATGGTACTGAAACAGAGGATGACAGACTAAAGGCCGAAATACTAAATGCCTTTTTCCAAAGCTGTTTCACAGAGGAAGACTGCACTGTAATTCCTTCTCTAGATTATCGCACAGATGTCGAAATGGACGACAGAGGGATAGAGAAACAATTAAAATCGCTCAAAAGAGGAAAGGCCGCTGGACGTGATGGGATACCAGTTCGATTTCACACAGAGTACGCGAAGGAACTTGCCCCCCCCCCCCCCCCCCCCTTCTTGCAACGGTGTACCATAGGTCTCTAGAAGAGCGTAGCGTTCCAAAGGATTGGAAAAGGGCACAGGTCATTCCCGTTTTCAAGAAGGGACGTCGAACAGATGTGCAGAACTATAGACAATTATCTTTAACGTCGATCAGTTGTAGAATTTTGGAACACGTATTATGTTCGAGTATAATGACTTTTCTGGAGACTAGAAATCTACTCTATAGGAATCAGCATGGGTTTCGAAAAAGACGGTCGTGTGAAACCCAGCTCACGCTAATCGTCCACGAGACTCAGAGGGCCATAGACACGGGTTCACAGGTAGATGCCGTGTTTCTTGACTTCCGCAAGGCGTTCGATACAGTTCTCCATAGTCGTTTAATGAACAAAGTAAGAGCATATGGAATATCAGACCAATTGTGTGATTGGATTGAGGAGTTCCTAGATAACAGAACGCAGCATGTCATTCTCAATGGAGAGAAGTCTTCCGAAGTAAGAGTGATTTCAGGTGTGTCGCAGGGGAGTGTCATAGGACCGTTGCTATTAACAATATACGTAAATGACCTGGTGGATGACATCGGAAGTTCACTGAGGCTTTTTGCAGATGATGCTGTGGTGTATCGACAAGTTGTAACAATGAAAAATTGTACTGAAATGCAGGAGGATCTGCAGCGAATTGACGCGTGGTGCAGGGAATGGCAACTGAATCTCAATGTAGACAAGTGTAATGTGATGCGAATACATAGAAAGATAGATCCCTTATCATTTAGCTACAAAATAGCAGGTCAGCAACTGGAAGCAATTAATTCCATAAATTATCTGGGAGTACGCATTAGGAGTGGTTTAAAATGGGATGATCATATAAAGTTGATCGTCGGTAAAGCAGATGCCAGACTGAGATTCATTGGAAGAATCCTAAGGAAATGCCATCCCAAAACAAAGGAAGTAGGTTACAGTACGCTTCTTCGCCCACTGCTTGAATACTGCTCTGCAGTGTGGGATCCGTACCAGATAGGGTTGATAGAAGAAATAGAGAAGATCCAACGGAGAGCAGCGCGCTTCGTTACAGGATCATTTAGTAATCGCGAAAGCTTTACGGAGATGATAGATAAACTCCAGTGGAAGACTGTGCAGGAGAGACGCTCAGTAGCTCGGTACGGGCTTTTGTTAAGGTTTCGAGAACATACCTTCACCGAAGAGACAAGCAGTATATTTCTCCCTCCTACGTATATCTCGCGAAGAGACCATGAGGATAAGATCAGAGAGATTAGAGCCCACGCAGAAGCATACCGACAATCCTTCTTTCCAAAAACAATACGAGACTGGAATAGAAGGGAGAACCGATAGAGGTACTCAGGGTACCCTCCGTCACACACCGTCAGGTGGCTTGCGGATTATGGATGTAGATGTAGATGTAGATGTAGAAAAGGACAAGGATGACTGCTTCCCCATCTTTACCCATTCTGAACTTCTGCCCAGTCTCTAATGATCTCGTCGTTGACGACAAGTTAACCCTAATCCTCTTTTTGTTTCCAGAATCAGATTTTCACTCTGCAGGGAATGTGCGCCGATATGAAACTTCCTGGTAGATTAAAACTGTGTGCCGGACCGAAACTCGAACTCGTGACCTTTGCCTTTCCCGGGCAAGTGTACTTGCCCGCGAAAGGCAAAGGTCCCGAGTTCGCACAAAATTCACTAACAACATCATTACCTCTTGTAGAATCGCTCCCAGCTGTATCTATCTGGTTGTAGAACAAGAAACGCCACATTAGAACACACTCTGTCAATAGCATCTTTCACCATGTTTATACTGTCAACGTATACACTTTCTCAAATCTACATCTACATCGATATTCTGCGGTCCGCTTTACGGTGGGTGGCGGAGGGTACTCCGTACTTTTAGAAGTTATTTCCTTTCCTGATTCACTCGCAAATAAAACGAGGGAAAAACGACTATCTACATGGCTGCGCACGAGCCCTAATTTCTCGTATATTATCTTCGTAGTACCGCCGTGCAATATATGCTGGACGCAACAGAATCATTCTGCAGTCATTTTCAAATGCCAGTCATCTAAATTTTCTCAGTAGTGTTCTTCGAAAAGAATATCGCCTTCTCTCCAGGGATTCACTTTTGATTTCCAGAACCATCTCCGTAGCACATGCGCATTGTTCGAACCTACGAGTAACAAGCGTAGTAGCCCGACTCTGAATAGCTTCGATATCTTCCTTTATTCTGGCCTGGTACGGACCCCAAGCACTCGAGGAGTACTCAAGAATAGGTCGCTCTACCGTCCTACATGCGGTCTCCCCTATTGTTGAACCACACATTCCTAGAATTCTCCTAATAAACCGAAGTCGACCATTCGCCTTTCCTACAACAATCCCCACATGCTTGTTCCATGGAAGTGATTGGGTGGAAGCCTTAGTCCCACTTAGCGGTTTTACGTAGGACCAGAATTTTCTCGGTTTCTCTGCCAGATCTTTTGCTAAGGTTTGATGGTGCTTGTAGTTGTACTCTTCGTGCATAGCTCTTTTCAGAGACGCGCGAATCTCTACTAACCATTGATTGTCATCACTTGCACATTCTCTTTGGAACTGTGAGTTCAACAGCCTTTGCTTCCTCAGCATTTTCCGAATCTCGTCATTAAACCATGGTGGGTCTTTCCGTCCTTAGTCCACTTACTAGTCTCATAATACTCGTGACCACGATTTATAGCCTGCTGAAACTTTGCCCATAATTCTTCTACTCGAACTAGTGCTGTGCATTCATACAAAAAAGTATTACAACTCTCAAGTGGAAAAATGGTGAGAATACTGTTGAGATAGGCCTCTTGTAGTCTCATTCTCCTGGTTGCTTCTGCAACGTGCGAACCTTAGCGAATGTAGACAGTATGGTATATGGCGGTTTGGATCGGTTCGGGGAGCTTTCACGGATAGCCAAAATGGTAAAGGCGACCGCTCGCGATAAGCGGGAAACCCGGGTTCGAGTTCATGTCCGGAATAAGTTTTCATGAGCCACGAATTGGTAGTATATTTATATCTAATACAGCCGACGTCAAAGAATTCTCAATCAGCGAATAACTTCATAAACTCCATATTAATTAAACCATCTTTGACATCAATTTCGTAGTAAAGTAGGCATTAATCTATTTACGAAATATATATGTAGTGATTTTAAACACCCCCACCCCCTATGATCAGAGGAATCACTGTGAAGGCTAACTTTGAGAACCGTTTTATTCAATTACCATCTGTGAAAACAGCCTATAGCTCGAACATCTCGTTTAGAAAATACTGACGACAAGTCAAAGAATTCCATACAAATTAGTTTTACCAGACAAGTTCCACTCTTCTTTTCCCATCTGTATCCAAACACAGTTAAACATCAGATAGCTGGCTGCAGCGTGCATGGTGGAAATTACTGCACCCTGCTATTACTTTCGCGAATAGAACACGATAGGAATGGGTAGCTATCGCTGGTCTACGAGGCGCTCTCTAGGATATATTATTCTTATTTCTTAATGGAAATGAGGGCGAGTTATTGTTCTGAGGCGTTAGATTACCTTGATACTCCACAACTCCTGAGAATATCGCCCTACATGTGCTGATTAACAGCTGAACACTAACTCACTAGCGCAGTTTCCTTTTCGACATTACGAAAGGTTAGAGCAATAAGTAATGTGCGATATTAGCGAAAATACATTGTCGTGTGACAGATCATGCGTAGGCATCTTAGAAAGCTTAACTGTTATTATTATTATTATTATTATTATTATTATTATTATTATTTTCGATTATTCCCATTTAAAGAGAGCGTTTCGATTTGAATTCCTTTATGATGATTGTTTATGTTTCTTTTGAGCCCAAATTTTCTTCATGTGTTCACTGTGTTGTTTCTTTCGCTCCGCTGTCCATTTGCATCCTGGTCTCTTCTTCTGTGTCGTGGTGTCAAATTTATCTTTTATGATGATGTTCCTGAATTCAGTTCTATTTTCTGCATCGTTTACTGTTATGTGTGCTTGTCTGACGTCCTCTTCAACTTCTTTTATTCATTTTGTTTTTCCCGTGCCTGAGTTGATGACTTTAAGAATTCGCTTTGAAATTCTGTTTTCATTCATCCTGTGGATATGTTCGTAGAACTGCATTCTTCTTTTCCTTATTGTATCCGTAATCTTGTCTGTGTAGTTACATAATTCTGATGTTGATCTCTTCTTCCATATTCCTTGCTCTTGTATCGGGCCATAAGTTTTCCTGAGATTTTTCCTTTCTTGTTTCTCTATTTCTTTGATTTTAGTTTGCCCACCTATTTGTGTTGTTTCAGATGCATACAGTGCCTCCGGAAGTACGACAGTGTTGTAGTGCCTCAATTTTGCGTTAATGGATTTATTATTATTGTTATTATTATTATTATTACAAGTGTTCTTGTGGTACACTGCTGACTTTCAAGTCTGATAACTATCAATTAGGCTGTTATGCACTGTGATCAATTATACTAGATGTCTTTTTATGCTCGGCGTTTCATTTTCCTGTGTTTTTCCTTCTTGAGTCGTAGTTCATCATTTGCTGAACGAAATTTCACAATCATCTCCCCTGGTTCATCTGGTGTTACAATGTAGTTAGAGAAATAAGTACTAAGTAAGTGAATAGTAGACGCACCAAAATGTATTATGACTTGCACGGCTGATTTCCAACAGGCTAATATGTTCACTATGCATGTATATGGACCCAGAAAGTCTCAACCTTCAGTTTCATACAGAATGAATACCAGTATTCAAACAGCTATAAACGAATTTTAGCCGGCCCTTGTGACCGAGCGGTTCTAGGCCCTTCAGTCCGGAACCGCGCTGCTACCACAGTCGCAGGTTCGAATCCTGCCCCGGGCATGGATGTCTGTGATGTCCTTAGGTTAGTTACGTTGAAGTAGTTCTAAGTCTAGGGGACTGATGACCTCAGATGTTAAGTTCCATAGTACTTAGAGCTATTGGAACCATTTCTGAACGAATTTTATAAGGATTCCGTTCTTGCCTGTGCAACCGCTGCGTCTGATCTTGCGGGCCACAACTGCAGCACGTTAAGCATGCGGATCTCAGATGATTCTGTTACCGAAAATACACTTATGGGTAGGTGTATTAGAAAAAAAAATTACGTATAAGCGGGTAGCACCAGTTTCGCCTCGATGATGGAGGCGTTGTGCCATGAAACAGACTGCACGAGACACCAAATGCGTTGTCGAGCCATCCTGAACCCCAGCTCGCAAGAGGTTTGTTAGAGGTGAGTCTCGTGCATTAAGGGTCCGGCACAGTGCTCGCCAAACCAGTGTGCCGCAGTTGGAAAGCGACAGAGGGTATTTTATCTTATTAGACACGAAAGTCACCTGTAGGGTGCTGTAGGCGAACAAACGGATGCACATGACAGGACAGTGGCTTCCTGTACCATTTCTTTGTGGGGGGACGATGGCAGACTTGTCGGAGGTCACATTTTGTCCCATGTGAACGTTGCTTCAACATAATAATTCCACCATCCGTGTGAATGGTGCTATGCTGGCAAGCAGGAAGCAGAGGCTTTTGTGATTTTAGGGGCAATAATAGCTTGCCATCGACGTATGCCAAGGCGTACAGTGACTCAGCCCTCCAGATAACTTTCTCTCATGATTAGAGTGACCAGTAGAGATGCTTCTGTGCTCCTGCTGACCTGCAACCGAGCGAGGTTGCACACTGAACTCGCATTCGGGAGGATGATTGTTCAAATTCGCGCCCGGCCACGAACATTCAGATTTTCCACGATTTTCCTAAATCACTCCAGGTAAATGCCGCGGTGGTTCCTTTGGAAAGGGCACGACCGATTCACTTAACCATCGTTTCGTAATCCGAGCTTATGCTCCGTCCCTAATGACGTTTCTCTCAACGGGTCGTTAAGATATAATCTTCCTTTATTTTCTTTCTCGCTGACCTACATTCCCAGCGGCGAGTGGTGAACAATGGTAGAAGTGTTGGTGATGGGTTCAGGATCCTACAGCGAGCAGCCGTTTGTCTATGGTGTTTCTGCTCACCATATTGTGATGTACTGTACGAAATTCTCCAAAGATTTAGTTCACTTGGGTTCACGTGTCCGATGTTGAAATCCGCAATAATTGTGGTCGACATTTGATTTCGATTCGCCTTCGCCCAATGTATGTCACAACGACTACGGTCGTTTCAATCACGCTACACCATTGACAAGACGGGTCAGGAAATATCAAGTGCCTGCTCATCCTCGGAGATGGAGTGTCCCATCTATCGAGCACTACGACGAGGCCCGGTCAAATATCCATAAATATTCACTTATCCAGCTCACGGCTCTTACGCTGGCTGCTAATACAAAATCTGACGACACATCAGTCACATAACACGGCAACCTATTTCACTCGCCATGGTGACGCGAGCAATGTCTCTCCAAAACAGTAGCTTTTTCTAAATAATCTGATCATGAGTGGGTACTAAGCTCCAAGGAATAAGGGAGACTATAAGAGAGACAAATGTGTTGGAACTGGACAAAATGTTGTTGTGTGGACAGTATTTCACAGCATGTCGTGGTCTCTTGAGTAATCCACATATACACTCATGGTCCAAAATATTATGAGCACTGCCCACCGGGAGAGTGAATGTCGTCTAGTGATTTTGTTGGCACGTGATGTGTTAAGAGTGTTCAATAATTCCAGTCACAGGATTCTAGAGATTGTAGAGGGGACTTAGAAGATAAAGTTTTGGTAAGGAATATATATCTAGAGATGTACCGTTTAGATGCAAAGTAACATTTTTACAATGGAGTCTGTTTCAAATCTCCCGCTTCACGGTACTGTACGTAATGGTAGAGCTGCGCAACACATGTATCGAGAGAGCTTCTTGGATCGCCTCAGTCTATCACATACCATTTTATCCAGCTACAAAACGGCCGCGAGAAACTGGTACATTCGCAACTAAGAGGGCTGACTGCGGTATACCACGGACGTTAACCAATGTTTGAGGACCGTATGTATGAATGCATATATCGCAGATGCACCTTGTTCAACGAACAGGAGTCAGCACGTGGAGAAGCTCCTGTGGTGCACATTGACCAGTGTTCATTGCCTCCCCTGTGTGTGTAATGTGAAGCGAAAGTTTTGTAACTGATCAAAGCTATTTTAGGTCCAAACAGTGCACTTGCGGACATGAGTTCCTTATCAAAACTTCTATGTCTTCCTACAACACCTGGAAGCTTATAACAGCAATTGTGCAACAGCCAGTGTAAGTGAAACAGAGACGAATAGGAAATTGTTCTACACTCATGCTCATAAATTAAGGATAATTGCAGAATGTGGTCCCACACAACGTGGTAGTACACAAAACTGGCGCTAATAGCATAGGCTCATTGGGAATACACACGACACAGATCTGTAAGTCCACGGTATTTGTGATACGTTGAGGAAACCGTCCCGTAACACAAGTGCTACAAAATTCCACTGTTTCCTGCGCATGTACCCCAATATCAATATGGGATATGATCACCATCCACATGTACACAGGCCGCACAACGGGTTGGCATACTCTAGAACAGGTTGTCGAGCAGCTGCTGGGGCATAGCCTCCCATTCTTGCACCAGTGCCTGTCGGAGCTCCTGAAGTGTCGTAGGAGTTTGAAGACGTGCAGTGATACGTCGACAGACAGCATCCCAGACGTGCTCGATGGGGTTTAGGTCTGGAGAACATGCATGCCGCTCCATTCGCCTAATATCTTCTGTTTCAAGGCACTCCTCCACCATTGCAGCTTGGTGGAGCCGTGCGTTATCATCCGTCAGGAGGATATACTGGTGAAAAATGACGTCCCGATACACCTGGCTTGTTACAGTTCCTCTGTCATAGGCATGCAGGGGTGTACTTGCACCAATCATAATCCCACCCCACACCATCAAACCACGACCTCTATACAGGTCCCTTTCAAGGACATTAAGGGGTTGGTATGTGGCTCCTGGTTCACGCCAGATGAAAATCCTGTGAGTATCACTGTTCAGACTATACCTGGACTCGTCCGTGAACATAACCTGGGACCACTGTCCCAATGACCAGGCACTGTGTTCTTGACGCCAGGCTTTACGGGCTCTCCTGTGACCAGGGGTCAGTGGAATGCACCTTGCAGGTCTCCGGGCGAATAAACCATGTCTGTTAAGTCGTCTGTAGACTGTGTATCTGGAGACAACTGTTCCAGTGGCTGCGGTAAGGTCCAGAGCAAGGCTACCTGCAGTACTCCGTGGCCGTCAGCGGGCACTAATGGTGAGATATCGGTGTTCTTGTGGTGTTGTACACTGTGCACGTCCCGCACTGCACCACCTGGAATCGTTGCCATAATCCTGAGATCACACTTTGTGGCACACGGAGGGCCCGTGCTACGACCTGCTGTGTTTGACCAGCCTCCAGTCGTCCTATTATTCTACCCCTCATAACGTCATCAATATGTGTTCTTTGAGCCATTTTCAACACACAGTCGCCATTAGCACGTGTGAAAACGTCTGCACACTTACTCGCTGCACCGTAATCTGACGTACACCAACACACTTCTGCGAATGTGGACTGCTGCCGGCGCCACCGAGCGACAACCGCAGGTCAAATGCAGCGCATGGTCATACCCTGAGGTGATTTAAACCTGTAAACCGCCCACCAGAGCGTTGTTTCACCATGTATCAGCATTATCTTTAATTTATGAGCACGAGTGTAGATATGGGCTAATTCAAATGGTTCAAATGGCTCTGAGCACTATGGGACTCAACTGCTGTGGTCATTAGTCCCCTAGAACTTAGAACTACTTAAACCTAACTAACCTAAGGACATCACACACATCCATGCCCGAGGCATGATTCGAACCTGCGACCGTAGCAGTCGCACGGTTCCGGACTGCGCGCCTAGAACCGCGAGATCACCGCGGAGATATTGGCTATAAATGGGAATGTACACTGATATAAGGGACTTTGACAAAAGGTACACTGTTATCGCCTGCTGCATTGGAACGAGAATCTAGGAAACGTCGAACCTGATCGGCTATTGGAGCGCTACTATCCTGTGTATCTACAGAAAACTGTTGAGGGGTTGCGAAACCATGAATAGACAAGATGTTGGACGTTCTCGTGGTATTACGGAATACCGAGCGAGGTGGCGCAGTGGTTGTGACACTGGACTCGCATTAGGGAGGACGACGGAACCCGCGTCTGGTTATATGGTTTTCGGTTTTCCATGATCTCCCCAAATCACTCCAAGCAAATGTTGGGATGGATCCTTTGAAAGGGCGCGGCCGATTTCCTACCCCATCCTTGACATGATCCGAGCTCATGCTCCGTCTTTAATGACCTAGACGTCGACGGGACGTAAAACCCAATCATGATTCATCACGGAACGGAAAGGTCTGAGGCTAGCCCGTACTGTGAAGCAGGATAGGAGACTATCTGTGACAGATAGCTAGAGAGGGTTCTTGATTCACTTTATAATAACTACCAGAAATTAGTTACATGTGGTGAATACAATATAAATTTTGCATATTATGGTGCAAGAAAAAGTATGTTGGTAGATCTCCTAAATTCATATGATATGATGCAGACTGTGTTTTTTCGAACTAGGGTGCAGGGGAACAGTAGTACAGCCATAGGCAATATTTTTATTCATTCTTCATTACTAGGCGAGCATTCTGTTAGTAGAAGGGTGAATAGCCTTTCGGACCATGATGCACAAATTTTAACACTAAAGGCTTCTGTACTCAAAAACATGTCACATATCACTACAAACTACGTAGGAAAGTTAATCCGACAGAAATAAAGAGTTTTTTAACCTCGTCAAGGAACAAAAGTGGCAGGGCGTTTATAGTGCCGATAACATAGATGCCAAATATAATGCTTTTCTTAACACAGTTCTCATGCACTGTTAGAGTTGCTTTCCATTAGCACGATCTAAACGAGGTACCAGCAGTAAAAGGCCGCCTGGGTGGCTGACTAGTGGGATAAGGATATCATGTAGAACAAAGCGGGAATTATATCAAAATGTTAGAAGTAGTCACTATCAAGCCAGAGTAGCCCATTACAAACAGTGCTGTAAGGTGCTTAAAATATTATTAGGAAGGCAAAGAGTATGTGATATGAAAATAAAGTAGCTAATTAACAGGATAAAATTAAAACCATATGGTCAGTTGTATAGGATTTGTTTGGTCAGGATCACAAGGTCGACGATATAAAGTCAGTTCGTAGTAAAAATATTTCTGTTACTGATAAATCATATATATGTAAAGTACTTAAAAATCATTTTCGAGCATTGCTGGTGAACTAAATAAAAATTTAGTTTCTACAAGGAATCATATAACTCTCTTGGCAAATGTCTCTCCGAGATTGATGTCTGGAATACTCGCGTGTGATACAGGCAAGAGAGAGAGATTGAGTCAATAGCCAAATCACTGAGACTAAGGACGCTCATGGATGTGATGAAGTGACTAGCAGAATATTAAAGTACTGTGCTGCACATGTTAGTCCTGTAGTTAGCCATATTTGTAATTTTTCCTTTAGGAATGGTCAGTTTCCTGAACGATTAAATCACTCAGTAGTAAAGCCGCTATATAAAGGCAGAAAGGGATACTGTAGACAATTTTAGACCTATTTCTATGCCATCAGTGTTTTGCTAAAGTTATGAAAAGGCTGTGTATGTAAGGACAATTGATCATTTTCTATCAGACGATTTGCTATTAAACGTGCAGTTCGGCTTTAGAAGTCGTTTAACAACTCAAAATGCAATATTATCTTTTCTCTGTGAGGTACTGGATGGGTTAGACAAAAGGTTGCTAGCGCTAGGCATATTTTTTGATTTAACTAAGCCGTTTGATTGTGGCTCAAATGGCTCTGAGCACTATGCGACTTAATTTCTGATGTCATTAGTCCCCTAGAACTTAGAACTAGTTAAACCTAACTAACCTAAGGACATCACACACATCCATGCCCGAGACAGGATTCGAACCTGCGACCGTAGCGTTCGCTCGTTTCCAGACTGTAGCGCCTAGAACTGCACGGCCACTCCGGCCGTCGTTTGATTGTGTTGATCACAAAACATTACTCCAAAAATTGGACCATTACGGAATATGGGGAGTAGCTCACAACTGGCTCACCTCTTACTTTAGCAACAGACAGCAAAAGGTTATTATTCACAGTGTTGAGATTGGGTGTGATGTGGGGTCTAAGTGGGGTATGGTCAAGTGGCGGTTGCCCCAGGGATCAGTGCCAGGGCCAGTCCTGTTCCAAATTTATATAAATAATATGCCCTCTAGTATTACGGGTAACTCTAAAACATTTCTGTTTGTTGATGACAGTAGCTTGGTAGTAAAAGATGTCGTGTGCAACATTGACTCGCTTTCAAATAGTGCAGTTAATGACCTAAGTTATTTGCTTGTAGAAAATACACTAACGCTAAATCACAGTAACATTTAGTTTTTAC
Organism: Schistocerca gregaria; assembly: GCF_023897955.1. Taxonomy (NCBI): domain Eukaryota; kingdom Metazoa; phylum Arthropoda; class Insecta; order Orthoptera; family Acrididae; genus Schistocerca; species Schistocerca gregaria. The sequence goes on from NC_064931.1 coordinate 729,837,595, forward strand.
AGTTTCTAACACACAATTCATCAAAACCTGACGTTTTAATTTCTCAGAATGGGTATATGATTAGTGAAACTGAGCAGTTCAAATTTATAGGTGTTCAGATAGATAGTAGACTATCTTGGAAAGCCCACGTTCAGGATCTTGTTCATAGACTTAATGCTGCCATTTTTTACTATTTGAATGGTATCTGAAGTGAGTGATCATTCGACACGAAAATTAGTCTACTTCGCTTATTTTCATTCTATTATGTCGTATGGTATTATATTTTGGGATAACTCATCCCATTCTGAAAGGATATTTTTGGTTCAGAAACGGGCGGTTCGGGCAATAAGTGATGTAAGTTCGCGAACATGTTGTCGACGCCTGTTCGCTAGTCTGGGTATTTTGACACTGGTCTCAATATATATATATATATATATATATATATATATATATATATATATATATATATATATATATATATATATATATATATATTGTTTACTGTCTTTTCTTATTAAAAATATCAGCTGATTCCCAAGAAAAAGCAGCTTTCACACAGCTAATACTCTGCAGAAATTTAGCCTGCATTTGGATCGGACTTCCTTAACTGTTGGGTAAAAAGGTGTGCCGTATACTGCTGCATCCATTTTCAATAAGCTACCACTAGAATTCAAAAATCTTAGCAATAATCCACGCGCTTCCAAATCGAAACTGAAGAGTTCCCTCAGGGGTAATTCCTTCAATTCTGTCGAGGAGTTCCTTTAACAATTAAGTTGATTTTTGTTGTATTGCTGATTGCGTTAACTTAAACTTATGGCTTTACTTTTTTCGGGTTCATAAACATTTATTTTTATCTGTTATTACGTTTATGTCGTAATTTCACGTACTGACACGTTCCATGACCTTGAAGATGTACTACTCAATTCCGTCCTACTGAACTTGACGTGTAAATAAATAAATAAATAAATAAATAAATAAATCTGAAGACAGGGCACAAGTGTTTTGCAGCGTACCGTTCAGCACACTTCGTTGAGCATCGGGTTCCACAGTCGACGACCTCTACGAGCTCCCATGTTGATCCAACGACATCGCCAATTACGATTTTAGTGGGCACTGGGTCATTGAGAACTGACACTGGTACAAAGGAAGGGTCTTGACTGCTCTGATGAATCATCATTGTTGACACACCTGGTCGACGCTCGTGTCCAGTAACGCCGTCACCCTGGCAAACGGTTGCTGAAAACAATCACCGTGCGTCTCTTCTTCCTTGATATCTTCCCCGACGGCGATGACTTCTTCCGTCAGATTAACTGTCCATGTCACATGCCCTGAATAGTACTGCAGCGATCTGAGGAGCATGACTCATTTTGATGTTTCTGTCTCTAAAATCTCCTGTTCTGGACACTATTGCAGACATGTTGGGCACTACCTATCGCCACCTCGACGCCCACAAACCACCGGTCCACAATTTACGGAAATTGAGTGACCTGCACGTAGACATCTGGTTCCACATAACTCCGAAAACGTACTAAGCTCTTGTCGAATGCCACTCAGAATCACTGCTGTATTACGTTCCATAGGCGAAAGTGTAAGGCGCATTCAAATGAAAACGCGACAGATGGAAAATAAGTAATAAGGGCTTCCCACGCAGCGTGCTCGAAGCGACCATGGCAACATGTGGCCGGGTCCACTCTGCAAAGGTTTCGCTGGAAACTCTTACACATTCTCCAGACGGTCCCGACCTCTCTTCATGCGTTTTGCATATTTTTGGAGCCCTGAAGTAATACATTCATGCCCGTCGATTTGCTTTCTGCTGCAGTGCTATAAATGTATTAAAGGTTACGTCGATTACTTTTGAAATAATAAAGAGCTGACTTCCTTTTTTTCCAGCCTTTCCGTTTTCACTTGACTGCCCCTTGTATACGTTATTAAGCAGTGATCATAACGTTTTGGCTCATCAGTGTATATTTTTTCAACCACTGTACATTATAGACATTGGTGTCTCTAAATGGTATATGCGCTAGCTCACCATGCTTACCAGCATAGGTCGATGAACTGCGAATACCACATGCCTCTGGGTCATGTAAACAAAGCTCTGCTTGGTTTCCTAAATTCAAATTTTTTGCACCTGCATGTTGGACGTAACGTAATTTGATGTAAAATATTGGCTGCAAGCTCGTCTACGCTACCGGTTACGCCAGACCAATGTGTTGTGCAGGCTGAATCCGAACACCATACAAAATTTTGGAGAATGTTAAGGGATATTTTGGTATCAGGGACCCACTGCAATCACTTAACCCATCCTCGATGCGCATATCAGCCAACACATCAGTAAACTGGTTCATACTGCTGTTTATCAATGATAAGGTAAGCCTAGCAATGCCGGGCACATCAAATCTGATACTGTACCTAGCAGCACTGAATGCAAGCTGGAGAAAGAAGCGTAAGGTGGACGTTTTTGTTGTCAGCAGCAAATAACGTGACTGAATGTAACAAGTTTGTTTTCAAACAAGAGGCACAGTTAATACCGTTGACATATTTCCAACACAAAAGATATACACAATAAATCAGGGTAAGAAACCAAACGAAATGTAGTTACTCTAGGTCTCTGATGCCAAAAACTCATAAAATACTCCTGAAAAACGTGTGAAATTTAGTTTGTAGACTTCGGGTTCACATTACGTATCGGGCGAACAAAAAGTTTCCTTTCGTAGTCTGTCCAGTCTAGAATCAGTAAACAAATCAGAAGAAATCGCCGTGAGCAGTGAAGCAATCTTCCCACCGACGCACAAGATTGAAGGTACGCGTTTCATAAGACATCGTGTCCTATTGCGTGAAGATTCCGTAACTGCCTGCTGCACAGCCTCGTCCGACAGGAATCGTCGACCCTTCAAGGCCTCTTTTGAGGGACCGAAGGCGTGTTAGTGGAATGGGTGAGATCAGGACTATACGGCATATGTTAGAGTCTCTCTCACTTGAATTGGCATTGCTTCTGCCTTACGATGTTTTTGATGTGGGGACTTACGTTATCATGAAGCAGCTGCACCCATTGCACCCCATTTCACAACGGTGATTTTCGACGGATATGTTTCCCCGTATGTATTCTTCATTCTCCGATGGATGTCTACCGGTGTTCGTCATTCTGCATCCAAATAAAGAATAACAGCATGTTCTCCTGTTCTACATCTACATTTATACTCCGCAAGCCACCCAACGGCGGAGGGGCACTTTATGTGCCACTTTCATTACCTCCCTTTCCTGTTCCAGTCGCGTATGGTTCGCGGGAAGAACGACTGCCGGAAAGCCTCCGTGCGCGCTCGAATCTCTAATTTTACATTCGTGTAGGGGAAGCAATATATTCGATACCTCATCCAGAAACGCACCCTCTCGAAGCCTGGACAGCAAGCAACACCGCGATGCAGAGCGCCTCTCTTGCAGAGTCTGCCACTTGAGTTTGTTAAACATCTCCCTAACGCTATCACGGTTACCAAATAACCCTGTGACGAAATGCGCCACTCTTCTTTGGATCTTCTCTATCTCCTCCGTCAACCCTATCTGGTACGGATCCCACACTGATGAGCAACACTCAAGTATAGGTCGAACGAGTGTTTTGTAAGCCACCTCCTTTGTTGATGGAATACATTTTCTAAGGACTCTCCCAATGAATCTCTACCTGGCACCCGCCTTACCAACAATTAATTTTAAATGATCATTCCACTTCAAATCCTTCCGCACGCATACTCCCAGATATTTTACAGAAGTAACTGCTAGCAGTGTTTTCTATTGTTTGGACGCATTTGGTAATAACGTCGCCATACACCACCTTTCCTCACGTCAGAAAGACAAGTAGTACACACTAATCCTTTGCCTAGATATCGGTGCTTATGTACTCGCATCGGAATGGCGCTATGCTACATACACGGTCAAGCAACACCCTTAAAAGAAACGTTTTGGTCGCCTCTTGTATATAGAAATAATATCTATTGCTATTTCAGACAGCACAATGGTTTTGCAGAGAATTGTTGTCGGCGCAAAACAATCAGGTTAGTAAGTTTTACAGATTGATGGACAGTGCTAGAAATACCGACTTCTGTACAGAGTGTAAGCGTATAGTCCGTGATGTTGACAAGAGACGTGCACAGTGGTCCTGTTGATATAATATGATTTGGCCGAGCGGTTCTAGGCGCTTCAGTCCGGAACTGCGAGACTGCTATGTTGCAGGTTCGAATCCTGCCTCGGGCATGGATGTCTGTGATGTCCTTAGGTTAGTTACGTTTAAGTAGTTCTAAGTTATAGGGGACTGATGACCTCAGATATTAAGTCCCATAGTGCTCAGAGCCATTTGAACCAAATGATATGATTAATCTTTGCTCTCCAAAATAAAGAATAAAGAATTTATTTTCTACAAAATTAAACAAGAATCGCAACTAACTCAGATTATTACAGTAAAGGTGCATACTAAATCACCTGACAAGGATTTACAAATGCCGGCCGAAGTGGCCGAGCGGTTCTAGGCAATACAGTTTGGAACCGCGTGACCGCTACAGTTGCAGGTTCGAATCCTGCCTCGTGCATGGATGTGTGTGATGTCCTTAGGTTAGTTAGGTTTAAGTAGTTCTAAGTTCTAGTGGACTGATGACCTCAGAAGTTAAGTCCCATAGTGCTCAGAGCGAATTTGATACCTTCACCCTTCTCCATCCTCATTTTTTTTGATTGACAAATCTTAACTACTACCTTGGCAAATTTGTTCAAAAGATCTAGAGTCTGACACTAATAAACATGTATCAGTATGAAACTATTACATTCGTGAAGTCGTACCATAATTGCCGAAATGTTAGTATTAAAAGGCAGAAAGCGCTATAGAATGATAGGCGTTTGCGTCTGTGGCCGGAGATGAAAGCATGTTCATCGTAAAATCTCCGAACAAGCCTTGAGAAAGAAGGTTGAAATAACTGATCCTCCGTGAAAATGATTTGCAGTCCCGCTGTGACGGCTTGATCTCATCACGTTAATGTTCAGGTGGAGACTAAAGTGGCTGAAAACTCAATCTTTGGTTTCGTGCCTAAGTTTAGCTCACTTGGAAAACTTTCTAAGTCACCTGCTCATCGGCTTGCAGAGGCGCCTGACTGCTCAGCTGATGTTGTTGTTGTGGTCTTCAGTCCAGAGACTGGTTTGATTCAGCTCTCAATGCTACTCTATCATGTGCAAGCTTCTTCACCTCCCAATACCTACTGCAACCTACACCCTTCTGAATCTGTTTGGTGTATTCATCTGTTGGTCTCCCTCTACGATTTTTACCCTCCACGCTGCCCTCCAATACTAAATTGGTGATCCATTGATGTCTCAGAATATGTCCAACCAGCCGATCCCTTCTTCTGGTCAAGTTGTGCCACAAATTTCTCCAATTCTGTTCATACCTCCTCATCAGTTATGTGATCTACCTACCTAATCTCCAGCATTCTTCTGTAGCACCACATTTCGTAATCTTCTATTCTCTTCTGTCTAAACTATTTATCGTCCACGTTCCACTTCCATACATGGCTACACTCCATACAAATACTTTTAGCAACGACTTCCTGACACTTAAATCTATACTCGATGTTAACAAATTTGTCTTCTTCAGAAACACTTCCCTTGCCATTGCCAGTCTACATTTTATATCCTCTCTACTTCGACCATCATCAGTTATTCTAGTCCTCAAATAGCAAAACTCATTTACTACTTTAAGACTCTCATTTTCTAATTGAATTCCCTCAACATCACCCGATGTAATTCGGCTACTTTCCTTTATCTTCGTATTCCTTTTGTTGATGTTCATATTATATCCTCCTTTCAAGACACTGTCCATTTCGTTCAGCGGCTCTTCCAGGTTCTTTGCTGTGTCTGACAGAATTACAATGTCTTCAGCGAACCTCAAAGTTTTTATTTCTTCTCCATGGATTTTAATACCAACTTCGAATTTTGCTTTTGTTTCCTTTATTGCTTGCGCAATATACAGGCTGAATAACATCGGGGATAGGCTACAACCCTGCCTCACTCCGTTCCCAACCACTGCTTCCCTTTCATGTCCCTCGACTCTTATAACTGCCATCTGGCTTCTGTACAAATTGTAAATAGCCTTTCGCTCCCTGTATTTTAGCCCTGCCACCTTCAGACTCTGAAAGAGAGTATTCCAGTCAACATTGTCAAAAGCTTTCTCTAAGTCTACAAATGCTAGGAACGTAGGTTTGCCTTTCCTTAATCTATTTTTTAAGATTAGTAGTAGGGTCAGTATTGCCTCACGTGTTCCAACATTTCTACGGAATCCAAACTGATCTTCCCTGAGGTTGGCTTCTACCAGCTGATAAGGTGTGGTAATGAAGTCTGGCACAGAAGAACACTGATGAAGAATAATCTGGCAAACAAGGTTTTGTACCAACTGGTTTTTGAAAGCAAGACTCGTGTTTTCGCGTTTTTTGTTCGTCACATCATTTCGATTGGCTGGACTATGGGTATTCCGAGTGCCTTAGAAAACGTGCTGGTACCCTTCTCTGACTCGCGCTTCAAGCGGTTAACCCATAACACTCTCCCTAACCCTTGTGTCTCTCTGTTCTGTCCATGGCCAATGAGATTGGACTTCAGCAGTACATCCGAATATTTAACTTCTAAATTATGTGTGTTATCGAGTCCTGGCAGCTCTGAAATGGTGTTAAACATATGGGTTTTGCTGTGTCTGAGCTTGGCGGTACCCCTCGCTTTCAAAGCTGGCCTAACCCCCGGTTTCTCATACCATTTTTTATGTTCTCTGTTTGGGGCAGTGTGTTTAGCAGAAGCTCTGCTTGGCGGTACCCCTCGCTTTCAAAGCTGGCCTAACCCCCGGTTTCTCATGCCATTTTTGATGTTCTCTGTTTGGGGCAGTGTGTTTAGCAGAAGCTCTGCTTTCTGTACCGTTCAGAACAGCGTTCTTTCGGGCCTCGCCAAAAAAGGCATGTCTCCTCCTTCTACATTCAGGTCGTTAAAAACAGACTCTGTCGGTGGCCCTGCACTATGGAAGATCGTATCTGCATTATGACTTTCTGGCGAACAGAGCCCAGGCGTGGATGTTCAAAGCAAAGGCCGGCTGACCAAGTGGCATTGATCTTCGCCGCTGCGGGCAAGTCCTTCTGGGAAATCTCTTAGTGCCAGCCTCTCCTGTAAGGCTACGTAACCTGCTGCATGCCAGTACGCTTACAGCTCTGCTCAGTACGCCTTAGTATAGGCCTGTTATATAGATCAACCATGCCGTTCCATATGAAGGTGCAAACTAAATTAAGTACTCTTAATCACCAGTACTGATACACATCTTATTCATCTGTGAGAACTAATAATTGTGATTTGATTAGTCTTTTTAACGCTCGCTGTGTATCTGTTGCAGGAAAGTATTGGAAGAAACGGTCGCGTAAGAAGAAAGTTGACAAATACATGACTTTTGTCTATACTCATTGGTTGAATGTAGCGACGTAGACATAATTATGTCACTAATTCTACCGAAAATCTTTTCAGACCAATTTGTTTTAATAAATTTTAAACATCTTTCTTTACAACATGAATGTTATTCATTGTTTCTTGATCCATGCTATGTTCCGTACCTCAAGAAACATCCTACAGTTACATCTGCATATATACTCCACGAGTCAGTGCACACAACGTGGCTCTGTATATCTTGTAGGAATATTAGGTTTTTCCCTGCATTACCCCTTCTAAACTGTCTGTACGATCACGTTCACTTCATATGTCTCTTACGTTAGACACAAAATCCATGCCGGGGATATTTGATGGAGGCAGCAGAAATGTTCAATAAATTTATCAGAGAGAATTTGCAAAACACAGCTTCACCTTTCTGTCAAACTTACCCATTTAAATTGCTAATTGTAAGTCTTTAGAATCTTACAACTTTGTTGCGATCGGATCCCGTCAGTTTCTTTTTCTTATTTATGGAAATTAATTTTCATTTATTGAGCTCACACAAGTGATACTTATTATTACAATACGACCACTTCAATTATAAATTGTGTGTATACGGCACTTATAAGTATATAAAATGTGAATCCAGCGGCGTATGTGATGAGAATATGCTCAGATAACTTAAAAACTAGGGTTTTAAAATATTGCAGGAGTATTTAGGCAACTGCTAATTAAGAACGAAAGGAAAGTTATCGCTGCTTCAACTTCCTGACATTAGTAATGAAGTGCTTGTTGCCTGGGACATTAAAAATCATTGAGTCTGAGTCGTGGATCCCACAGAGACACATATGGTGAATTGCTCCTGTCATATGAAAATTTAATGTTCACCCATTTTCACCAAACGTACATGCTTTTTCTTGTTATATTACACATGCTGCAATAGCTTACAAATTATGGCGTATGTCTCTTGGTTCAATCAGCAAAGACTGAAAGTGAAGGAAGTTCGCATCAAAATTTCTTTCATACGTCTTAGCCTCTTTCGATGTGGATGACCTGCATCGTTGACGTCAGTCTTGCTGTGCAATAAGCTCGCAAAATTCTCTTCTTAGCGCAGGATTTTCGTAGTGCAGAGAGAGCCAACTATGCCATGAATAATAAGTCAAATTACTTCCACATCCGGGGCTATATTATATAATCTTGCGGTTCTTCTCGCCTCTTCCGGGTCACAAGGTGTTAACACTTTGCCTGGTAGCCACCGACTAACTCCTCCCACAAAGGACTTTGCAGTTCGACCGGTACATCCACCTTCTCTACTCCCGTCAAGCCAATTTCGTTGCAAAGAGTCTTCCCTCTTTGCTCTATATAATTACAAACCTACGTTCCCTATGCATAAACCAGTATTACAAGCAAAATTTTAACATTTCCGTTCATTCAAAATATATAACTTTTGAAATTACATCCATAGATTAATTACAGTTACATAACTGGTCAGAAATATTTCATAAAACATTTACACAGATATTACATCAAAGAGCATGGTTATACAGAAGTCAATGAAATTAGAGAAGACAATTGTAGGTAATGTCAATAATAGTGTTACAAGATGCAAGCCTATACCGTTAACGTCAGTCTGTTGTAGAATTATGGAACATGTTTTATGCTCAAGAATTATTACGTTTTTGCAGAACGAAAATCTCCTCTATAAAAATCAATCTTGATTTCGCAAACAAAGATTTTGGGAAACACAGCTCGTTCTGTCCCTCCATCAGATCTGTAGCTCTGTAGACAAAGGCGCTCAAGTCGATACCGTGTTTCTTAATTTCAGGAAAGCACTTGACATCAGCCCACACTGCAGTTTATTGAAAAAAAATGAGCTTACCAAGTAATGGACCAGATTTGCGACTGCGCATATAATGCAGGTGTCTATAAGAAAGTAACAACGCCAGAAGAAAGTAATGATTTGCAGAAGGGCCTTGGTACGTGGACTGGCAGTTGACCCCAAAAGTAAATTAATGTAACGTATTGCACATACAAAGGAAAAGAAATCCACTACTGTACGGCTAAACTATTGTAGAAAATTTTCTCGAAAAAGCGACTGACGTAAAATATGTAGGACCATCTATCCAGAGCGACCTTAAGTGGAATGACCACATAAAACAAATAGTAGGAAAAGCAGATGCTAGACTGAGTTTCATAGGAAGAATTTTAAGGAAATGTAACTCACCCACGAAAAACGTATCTTACAAGGAGATTGTTTGACCGATTCTTGAGTATTATTCATCACCTTCGGATCCTCACCTACAGACAGAGAATATTCAAAGAAGAGCGCCGCGGGATCGTTTAGTCGGCGAGAGAGCATTGCAGAGATGCTCAACAAGCTCCAGCGGTAGACGTTTCAAGAGAGGCTTTCTGCATCACGGAGAGGTTTGATATTCAAATTTTGAGAGAGCGGTTTTCGGAAAGAGTCGGACAACACATTACTTCCCGGTGTGGCCGAGTGGTTCTAGGCGCTTCAGTCTGGAACCGCCCGACCACTACGGTCGCAGATTTGAATCCTGCCTCGGGAATGGACGTGTGTGATGTCTTTAGGTTAGTTAGGTTTAAGTAGTTCTAAGTTCTAGGGGACTGATGACCTCAGATGTTAAGTCCCATAGTGCTCAGAGCCATTTGAACCATTTCAATATTATTTTCTCCCACATACATCTCGCGAAACGATAACGACGAGAAAATTCGAGAAAATCAATCGAATACGGAGACTTACCGACAATCATTCTTCCCACGTGCCATTCGCGAATAGGACAGGGAAGTATGGATAAGTTAGTGATATCAGAAGTAGTCTCCGCCACACACCATTAGATGGATTGCGGTGTATGATGTGGACGTAGACGTAGATGGCAAGTACATATCAAATACCAGTCATAGTATCCTGTGCTTCATCCCTGTCTTCCGAGAGCGTGCTGAAAACTAGCGCTTCTGAATTTTTTATGTGGAAAGTCTTAAAGCTTTTTAAATAAAAAAAGAGCTTTCACATAAAAAATTCGGAGACATTATGTTGCAGCATGCCTTCATAATTATGTTGAAAGTCATTCCCAGTGACTGGTAGGGTAATTATTTACGAAAACTACGAGTTATAGTATCTGAACAACGGAGTATATCTGCCCGATGATAAACGCACGTTTCTATTCTTCTGTTGCGTTTAGTTATGTGTTTAGACTTACGACTCCGTCATAGTTTCTATCCTGGCTCAATATTCTGTGGAATAGATACTGTTTGGCGTTCAGTTTTCGGTGGAGCATACTGCTGTAAATTGCATTGATACTGTTTGACTTCAAAGATAATTCCTGTAAGGGATACTACTAAATTCAAGAACTTTATGGGAGAGAGTAAAACATCGGAACCTTAATAGGTAGTTAACCGTTACAGAGAATTTGTTTCCGGGAGCTCGTCTGGGAAGAACCAAGTTTCGTCTTTGGACTGCCACTGAGACAGAAGTGCATTTACTTAATTACTACGCTCGGTGCCGGAACCCAGTAGCTTTTAAATATCTTGCCAGTCCGCAAGACGCATTTACTTGATGATCGCACAACAGGAAATGTCACCTTCTTATTTCCGCTGGCGTCGTTAACTGCTTTCATTATTAATGATATAGCTGCAGGACGAATATACACTAAAGGTAGGTGGAAAGGCATGGAGATGCGATTGAATTTAACTAATTTAAGTGAATCAACCGACTAATGTTAGATGAATCATTAAATATCTACATCTACATACATACTCTGCAATCCACCATACGGTACGTGGCGGAGGGTACCTCGTACCACAACTAGCATCTTCTCTCCCTGTTCCACACCCAAACAGAACGAGGGAAAAATGACTGCTTATATGCCTCTGTACGAGCCCTAATCTCTCTTATCTTATCTGTGTCGTCTTTCCGCGAAATGTAAGTTGGCGGCAGTAAAATTGTATTGCAGTCAGCCTCAATTGCTGGTTCTCTAAATTTCCTCAGTAGCGATTCACGAAAAAAACACCTCCTTTCTCTCTAGAGACTCCCACCCGAGTTCCTGAAGCATTTCCGTAACACTCGTGTGATGATCAAACCTACCAGTAACAAATCTAGCAGTGCGCCTCTGAATTGCTTCTATTTCCTCCCTCAATCCGACCTGATAGAGATCCCAAACGCACGAGCAGTACTCAAGAATAGGTCGTATTAGTGTTTTATAAGCGGTATCCTTTACAGATGAACTACATCTTCCCAAAATTCTACCAATGAACCGAAGACGACTATCCGCCTTCCCCACTACAGCCATTACATGCTTGTCCCACTTTATATCGCTTTGCAATGTTACGCCCAAATATTTAAACGACATGACTGTGTCAAGCGCTACACTACTAACGGAGTATTCAAATATTACAGGATTCTTTTTCTTATTCACCTGCATTAATTTACATTTATCTATATTTAGAGTTAGCTGTCATTCTTTACACCAGTCACAAATCCTGTCCAAGTCATCTTGTATCCTCCTACAGTCACTCGACGACGACACCTTCCCGTACACCACAGCATCATCAGCAAACAGCCGCACATTGCTATCAACCCTATCCAAAAGATCATTTATGTAGATAGAAAACAACAGCGGACCTACCACACTTCTCTGGGGCACTCCAGATGATACCCTCACCTCCGATTAACATTCACCATCGAGGACAACGTACTGGATTATATTACTTCAGAAGTCTTCGAGCCACTCGAACCAATCCCATATGCCCATACCTTAGTTAGGAGTCTGCAGTAGGGCACCGAGGCGAACGCTTTTCGGAAGTCAAGGAATATGGTATCCGTCTGATATCCTTCATCCATGGTTCGCAGGATATCATGTGAGAAAAGGGCGAGTTGCGTTTCGCAGGAGCGATGCCTTCTAAAGCAGTGCTGATGCAAGGACAGCAACTTCTCTGTCTCAACGAAATTCATCAATTCGAACTGAGAATATGTTCGAGATTCCTGCAACAAAGCGAAGTTAAGGATATTGGTCTGTAATTTTGAGGATCCGTCCTTCTACCCTTCTTATATACAGGCGTCATCTGCGTTTTTTTCCAGTCGCTCGGCACTTTACGTTGGGCAAGAGATTCGCGATAAATGCAAGCTAAGCCCACAACCTCTGCACACTAAGACATGAAGGCCTCTTGAAAATATCACGTCATTAATCGCGTCGTTATGGAGGTACTGCTGACAAATATACAGAAACATTTCCAGGCGCCACTCATAAACTTTATTACTTAATTTTGAAATGTTATTACGATAAATTCGAAATGCATTCGCTGCAATAGTAATACTTGGGAAAATGCCTAAACCCTAGGAATTTAACTTTACTCACTAACCCATGAGAACAAATTTAACATATCGTAATTCTGTTTCCACGCAAATTAATTGTGTTTTCATAACTGTAATAATTACAGAGGTATCAGTAGCACCTTAAAATTTGCAAGTGGAACAATAATTATTTGTTCTGTTACACGGTGTAAAAAACTTAAGGCCGAAAGGAACTTTAACATAGTATGTAACGCAGTTCGATGAATTTTGGACCACATATAGAAAGAACTGCTACAGTTTAGTACAGAAGGTAACTGAAAGAAATACGCAGTGAGACGAACAGAAACTACACTAAGACGATAATTACAGTGAAGTCACCGCAATTTATGGCGGTCCACTTAACTTTAATAGGGTGTTTGATCACGACGGACGACAATACAAGCTCTGCAACGAGTTGCCATGCTGGCCACAATGTGGGTAACGAGTTCTTGGGGTACGGCATTCTATTCCTCCACCTGCGCGGTTGCCGACTGCCGGATGGTCACTGGTGGATGTGAGTATACTGCAAAACGTCTTTCCAACGACCTCCACACGCGCTCAAAGGAAGTTAAGCTGAGGGAACGGGCAGGGCAGTCCGTTCGCTGAAAAACCTATCGTTCCAAGAGCTGCTCCACCTGTGCAGTTTGAAGCGGTCAGGCACTGTACTCCATAAAAATGAAATTAGGGACGAATGCACCCTGACGAAACGCACGCGGGGAAGGAGTACAGTTTCACAGTACCGTGTTCAAAGATTTAGGATTAGTACGTCCACGCGACATGAGGCATCCCCGCACCTGGGCCACCGAAACGATCATGGTCGACAATGTTACTGACTGCATTACGAGTTTCCACCACTCGTCAAATGAGTGCACGTCCAGCACTAAGAATGTTAATTTCATCTTTAGGTTTTGCACACCTGTGTAGTATCGTAGTGCAAAAAGAGTCAAAATAAATAAACCAGTCCGAGTCTGTGCTCTGTCTCTAATGAATTCCTTCCTTTTTCTCTCAGCTGCGTCAAGCTAGAGCATCGCGCCAGCCAGACGCGACAGTTCTGTATAACAACGCGAGCTTCCGTATAAGACAGCAATCGACTTCATATTCAAAACATTAAATCGTATGTTCTGAATATTTTAATTTCTCTGAAACTAGTAATCGTGATGCGAAGTGCCGTTGAATTCGTCTCTTTTACACCTATGATACCGTCCGCAAAAATTACTATAATTACATTTGAAAAAGCAAAGTTGATACCGATATCTCTGGAAACAATATAGCTATGACAAGAGGCTACACTTCATTTAGTGAGAAATTTTTGTGAGAGATTTTTCACGAATCATCTGGCTGTAAAGACGTCTTGAACGATTTAGTTGAATCCGGTGTATCTACACTTCCTCACAAAGAAAGGGTGAGACACACAGAAGACAAGCTGCGATGTCAATGTAACTTTATACATGTACACAGAGTTGGCTCGTATGTAAAGGGTTAGAGTTTCAATTGTCTGTGACAAGTAGAAGGCCCCCAGAGTGCATTAGAGCAGTTCGCGTGCAGTGTTGTTACTCGGACTGGTAGTGTATATCAGGGGAATGAACAGCTTCTGATGTTGAGTGATCACTGTGAAGGAGATGAAGATACCACGCACTCGTGTAAAACAGCTTTATCACCACCTGACAGTAGCTGAGGGGTCAGCGCGACAGAATGTCTATCCCAAGAGCCCGGGTTCGATTCCCGGCTGGGTCGGAGATTTTCTCCGCTCATGGACTGAGTGGTGTGTTGTCCTAATCATCATCACTTCATCCCCACCGACGCGCAAGTCGCCGAAGTGGCGTCAAATGGAAAGACTTGCACCCGGCGAACGGCCTACCCGACTGGAGGCCTTAGTCACACGACCACCTAACAGTGACTGAAAGGGGACTCATTGTGGGTCTCTATTTGGCCAAGTGGTCGAATCGTGCGGCACCCGGCCTTCTAGGCCAGCCATAAGTGACGGTGGCCTGATGTTGGACAGCATAAGAACGTAAGAGCAGGCATATCCTCAAGGTTCTAGTCGACCACGTCTGACCACCAAGAAGGAGAATTACCGTACTCCGCAGCAAGCACGTTGTAACCTCTCAACGTATGCACTTGTCATACGAGAACAAGTAACTGACTCCTTGCAACGTTCTGTGTCATCCCGCAGCACTGATTCAAATGGCTCTAACAAGGGAACCTCCCCATCGCACCCCCCTCAGATTTAGTTATAACTTGGCACAGTGGTTAGGCCTTGAAAAACTGAACACAGATCAATCGAGAAAACAGGAAGAAGTTGTGTGGAACTATGAAAAAAATAAGCAAAATATACAAACTGAGTAGTCCGAGATAGGCAACATCAAGGAGTGCGTAAATTCCGGAGCGCCGTGGTCCCTTGGTTAACGTCAGAAATTGCGGAACGGGAGGTCCTGGGTTCAAGTCTTCCCACGAGTGAAAAGTTTAATTTTTTATTTTTAGAAAATTATCAAAGTTCAGGCACTCACACATAATGAACTTCGCTCTCCAAAATTCCAGGACATGTTCAGATTTGCTTGGACATATGCAGGATTTGACGGTCTACACACGGAAAAATTTGAAAATGTTATAAACATATGATTTGACAGAGCACAGGGAAAACAGTGCGACTGTGAAACTGTTGCATTCATTTGTTGCAATTTATGTGACAAACTCTTATGTCTTCACAACTTTTTTGGGAGTAATTACCACATCGACAAGGAAACCTAAATCGGGCAAAGTAGAAGAATCATTTTACCCATTCGCCAAGTGTACAAGTTAGGTGGGTCGACAACATATTCCTGTCATGTGACGCACATGCCGTCACCAATGTCGTATAGAATATATCAGACGTGTTTTCCTGTGGAGGAATCGGTTGACCTATGATCTTGCGATCAAATGTTTTCGGTTGCCATTGGAGAGGCACGTCCTTTCGTCTACTAATCGCACGGTTTTGCGGTGCGGTCGCAAACAGACACTAAACTTATTACAGTGAACAGAGACGTTGGGAGTAATTATCACATCCACAAGGAAACCTAAATCGGGCAAGGTAGAAGAATCTTTTTACCCATTCGCCAAGTGTACAAGTTAGGTGGGTCGACAACATATTCCTGTCATGTGACGCACATGCCGTCACCAATGTCGTATAGAATATATCAGACGTGTTTTCCTGTGGAGGAATCGGTTGACCTATGATCTTGGGATTAAATTTTTCGGTTGCCATTGGAGAGGCACGTCCTTTCGTCTACTAATCGCACGGTTTTGCGGTGCGGTCGCAAACAGACACTAAACTTATTGCAGTGAACAGAGACGTTGGGAGTAATTATCACATCCACAAGGAAACCTAAGTCGGGCAAGGTAGAAGAATCTTTTTACCCATTCGCCAAGTGTACAAGTTAGGTGGGTCGACAACATATTCCTGTCATGTGACGCACATGCCGTCACCAATGTCGTATAGAATATATCAGACGTGTTTTCCTGTGGAGGAATCGGTTGACCTATGATCTTGCGATCAAATGTTTTCGGTTGCCATTGGAAAGGCACGTCCTTTCGTCTACTAATCGCACGGTTTTGCGGTGCGGTCGCAAACAGACACTAAACTTATTACAGTCAACAGAGACATCAGTGAACGAACGGACAGATCATAACTTCGCGAAAATAAAGAAAGTAAACTTTTCATTCGAGGGAAGACTTGAACCAAGGACCTCTCATTCGGCAGCTGCTCACGCTAACAACGGAACCACGGAGCTTCTGAGCTTACGCTATCATTGATGTTGCGTATCTTGCACATGAACTACTCAGTTTGTATATTTTGCTTATTTTTTCATAGTTCCACACAACTACTTCTGGTTTTCTCGATTGATCTGTGTTCAGTTTTTCAAGGCATTTCCACTGTGCCAACTTATAACTAAATCTGAGGGGGGTGCGGTGTGGAGGTTCCCTTGTAAGTAAACATCTGAGGGCATCAGTCCCCTAGGCTTAGAACTACTTAAACCTAACTAACCGAAGGACATCACACACATCCATGCCCCAGACTGGATTCGAACCTGCGACCGGAGCAGCGCGGTTCTGGACTGAAGCGGTTAGAACCGCCCGGCCACAGCGGCCGGCCCACAGCACTGACTAGAGACTATTAGCAGCCGGAATAGGGAACTACCAGCCCCTGAGTAGGCTGTTGTTGACACCACAACGGCTGCTTCTAGACCCGTGCCGCGACCAGGATGCATGGACTGCTCATGAATTCCTTTGTAGTGTGTTCAGTGATGACTCGCGTTTCTTCTCTACCCCGGACGACCATAGTTGGCGGGTATGGAGACGACCCGGGGAGAGATCCCATTTTTCCAATGTTTTGGAGAGGCACAGCGCTGTTACTCCTAGTGTCATAGTGTGTAGAGCCATTGGGTGTGGCTTGAGGTCACGGCTGGTGGTGACACGGAATTTTGACGGCACAGTGGTACATGACGGACATCTTGCATCCACGTGTGCTACTTCCCAAGCGACAGTATCGTGGAGGCAGTTTTCAACAGGCCAATGCTCGTCCACACATGTAAAGTGTCTCTGTGAACTGTTGCGAGCTGTTGAGGTACTTCAGTGGACAACAATATCCCCAGGACTGTCCCTGATAGAACATGTGTTGAAGAAGCTCGAACGTCAATTCCATCACGCTCCCAGTGTCCAGAATATCAAGGACCAGTTACAACAGTTGTCGACCACCTTGTGAAGTTGCAATGACTTCATGGCACCCTTCCAAAATGCAACAGAGTGTCACCCGGGAGGAGGGGGGGGGGGGGGGGGGGGGGGACGTCAACCAGAGAGTTCATACTGCCAATTTATTTGTAAATGTGCTCGATACTGGAATCACTGAAATAGGATCACATATCCTCTCAATCCGTGAAGTTTCATTTCGTTTCCTCCACTTCCTGGGCGCTTCACTTTTTTGTCAGGCAGTGTATATATAAATACTTGTATTTTACAGGTATAGCCATCAGGATTATTATACCGTGAGACGCATTATACGCGACGTATATGAAGTATATAAGTGACGTATATGTTGTTAGAGTGCCAGTGACCGCATGTACCAGATAGAAGGTATATGATATTAGTTATGTATGCATACAGTAGACAGTGACGACCCAGATTTGTACCATTGGTGAGCACCACATGTCTAAATTGAAATCTGCGTCAGTCCTTGCTGCTATAATTTTCTGTCGTTCCTCTGAATCGATTGTTGACAACTGCTGTGATGTTCCCTTGGATAAAGACACGGCTGATTTTCCTTCTTCTCTTTTGTCGATTCAAAGCTTTAGTTACGTGTCTAAGGCCCTTAACTTTCGCAGGCTTTTAACGTCATCGTAGACAGACCTTTAATTTCTGACTTCCAGTCCATGCATGAAGGAAAGACACAAGAAATAACTGTGATACCTTAAAAAATATATAATGCATATTTATACTTCGAACTGAATACAGTTATAAGATACTTGTCTCTCAATACAGTAATGAAAGACAGGTGTTACAGACGAGGAAAGTTTACTGTCACATTTGCACAAGTAAAACAGACTACACCCAAACAAATGATTTTTCTTTCGAAATAAAACAGTACGTTATTTACTGTTTTTTAGCCTAGGTGCATACGGTAGTGCGGAGGTGCGTGCCTCAGAAGTTGTCAATTCGATCTTTGGTGGTGAAAGAAATTTTGATCACCAGTATTTGGTCAGTAAGCAGGGGAGAGGTGATGGTGTAAGGGTTCTGATGGCTACGTTCGCAGCAATGCTGTTCGAGTTTATCCTAGACCTCTGTGTTGCTGCTACGGTCGCAGGTTCGAATCCTGCCTCGGGCATGGATGTGTGTGATGTCCTTAGGTTAGTTAGGTTTAAGTAGTTCTAAGTTCTAGGGGACTAATGACCACAGAAGTTGAGTCCCATAGTGCTCAGAGCCATTTGAACCATTTTTGAACCTCTGTGTTGTGTCTCGTGGAGTGAGAGCATATTGCCGGAAGTCCGTTCATGTAATCGAGACGTTTTGTTCAGTATCTCCATGCTACTATTCGAGATTCTTAGGCTAGGAGGTGATACCTTTTTCATTGCCACTCTCGTAGTCTGTGTCATCGTCTTTTATGGTCGAGCGAGGTGATTAAGGCATTGGACCCGCATTTAAGAGGAACGGATTTTTAAATCCCCGTCATTTAGATTTCCCGTGGTTTAACCAAATAGATTAACGTGATTGTCGGGATGGTCCACTTAAAAAGAACCAGCCGAATTTTCATCCACATTCTTGTCCGAACTCCCGAGCTGGTACTCTGTCCGTAGTAACTTCTTAATCGCGGAACGTTAAACCACAGTACCCCTTCCTTCGTCTTTCCTGGTTCGCTTGCCAGAACTGTATTTACACATCATCACGCTCTACAATAAGAAATAGCCCTTTTGTGTACAATAACGGGACCACAAACATGCGTACCGTTACGAGCGGTGCTAATATCGGCGCAAAGAATGTCTTGTGGTAGTCCACTGAAGAGGTCGCACCAGCATTACAGTACAAGTCCAATAAGCATCGGATCGAATTCCAGGTCAGCAGCTGTTTCAGGCAGATAAGTGTGCGACACTGTCATCTACAGCACAATGAGTCGCCGTCCCATTGTTGACTTAACGTGCCAGAGGCTGCGCCCAATCCAATGTAGACGACTGCAGACCCACGTTAGGGTTTCTAGATTGTCTCCATGGTTATGGCTGGCCCTGGAAGATTAAAGTAAGTGAAGTAAAATCAGTTTCAAATTCCATCGGCCAAGAGGTTATCAGAAACGGACGGATACTAAATTGTGTGGCCAGGATTCTAAACCCTTATCAAAAACAAAAATATGTCACCACCCTGCAAATACACTGACCACAGTCACCAAAGTTAAAAATTTGCATTTAAGATCCAACACTCACACATCTTTGTAGAAACACTTATGTAGCTGAACTCGTAAGGGATATAACATCTATATCTGTATCTACATGGATACTCTGCAAAGCACACTTAAGCGCCGGGCAGAGGGTTCTTCGAACCACCTTCACAATAATTTTCTATTATTCCAGTCTCTAACAGCGAGCGGAAAAAACAAGCACCTATAACTTTGCGTGGGAGCTCTGGTTCCCTTTATTTTATTATGATAATCGTTTCTCCCTCATGCAGGTCGCCGTCAACAAAATATTTTCGCACAACGTTATACAACATTAAACTTTTTGTAATATGTTACTCTACTTTACGAGAATGATTGTGACGTTGAGATATTACGTCATTCTAGAGGTAGAGTAAGATCACTGAGGAATACTTTTTTGATAACAAGGCTAGTCCTTTTCCTGTTGAATTCCAAACATTGATTACGTTTCTTAAAAATAGTGATATGATCAGGGAAAGTTTTAGATGAGATATCAGCTATTTCTTTTTACGTGGCTTATAACAAAAATAATTTTTATTAATGAAGGTCTCTTACTTTCTTTTAAGCGTAAGCGACTGGTAATTTTTTCGCGTGGAATTGTTGGCTGCACGATGATTAGAGATGTTTTAATGTAATAACCGGGCAAGTTGTGCAGGATTCTAGATATGAAACCTAACAAGGAGATAAGGAAGTTTAATGTTTAATGTCAGGTGGACGATGAGGTCATTGGAAACGGAGCACAAACTCAAACTGCGGAAGAATATTTGTTGTACCCTTTTTAAAGGAACGGTGCCCACAAATCATGCAAGACAAAATCTGGATATTTATAAGGAGTGTATGGACTGGATGCTGTATGATATAAATTTTTATTTCTTTCACTTTAACAACAGATCTGTTCCAAGTAAATTGATATTATCGAGTGACTTTCGGTACAATGTGGGTGACATTACTTTCATTCTACGTACGTATGTTATAGCAGAACAATAAGAATGAATTGCTACTTACGCATATATTGTCTAGATGGATTGTCATTTATATAACATCGTTGGCAACTGTATTTTGACTGTCGTCCTATATTTGTTGAATTAAAGTATTAATTAAGATGCTATGACGTAATTTGACAGTTTTGAGCTTCAATGTCGTATATTTACAAGGTATAACCACTGTTATACAACTGATATATACATTATTTGCTTGCGCCTATACCTGTGGTTGCTGTAAGTTTGTAGTAGTGTATGCTTACAGAGGTCGTAAGTGCTATTAATTTATAGGTATTTAATGCGTAGGGGTTTTCTACTTGACGTGCATGCTGTTGTTAACTTTGTTTTTCGATAACCTATCGTAAATTACAACATTCTCGTACGTAGTGTATTGACATTCTGATGTATGTTTCCAAAGTATGTGTATGGGCAACTACATTACTGTTTAATTTTGGTGAGCGTCATCTTTGGCTATGCTTTCCGCTTTGAATTTACCATTTTATTCTTTCAGTATTTCAATAAATTTTTAAAGTAATAAGTCTTAGTTTGAAAAGTCTTGTAGATGGTTTCGTATGTGTATATAAATTTCATTTTCCTCGATAATGTTCACGGAAGGACCTTTCGGAATTTTATGAAGTACCAGAAATGCGTATTGAGTAGTATCTGTGACGAATTGACAGTCTTTTATATACAGAAAAAGTTTTGGTTAATTTTTATCGCTATTTCGATTGTATTCTTTAAACCGTGTGAGAATGTTTCTTCCGATCTGGTCTATGCAGAAAATATTGCAGCTGTTACATATGATTTTGCATATACCAGGGCCATCACAGATAATTGGTTCAGTGTTCCTGATCATAATTTCAGTTTGAGGTTGTTAGTAGTCTGGAAAGCTAGCTGTGTATTTGTAGTTCTGGATAATTCGTTAATTTTGTCCGAGATTCGCCCAATATATGCAGATGGTATATATTTGTTTCCCTGTCTAGATACCGTTTCTTTAATTAGTCGTATTTCGTTGTATATTGTGTTGTGCTTAAGTGTCATGTATTTATTGTATAATTTAGTGGCGATGTTAGGGTTGAAATTGTTTTTATGCGCTATGTATTGGAGTGTGTCTGTTTCTTCTTGAATTGCGTGTACTTCTAGTGGGAGATTTTGTAGTGTATTACGCATGGAGGAAAATATGGGAGTTTTTGAGACTTTGGGTGACAGGAGTTAGTAGTTATGATGCTGTCTGCAGGTGGAAGGTTTCTATAAATGTCGAATTTGTGGTAGCAATCGTTACTGCTGATCTTAAGGTCGAAGTAATTTATAGCATTGTTTTTCTCTATTTCCATCGTGAATTTGTTTCTTGACGTTTAAGGCCGGGGGTATTTCCTTAATATCAGTTTGAGTCCCGTTAATAGCATAAGGATGTCGTTCACGTATTTTTAGTAGTATAAAACTTTTTTTAATTTAAGCCAACTGGAAGTGAAGAAATTTTTTCCAGGCTGCTGAGGAAAATGTCCATGATTAGAATCGCTGTACTATTACCCACAGCCGTCCTACCGGCCTGGGTATAGATTTTATTTTTAAATTTGGAGTCCGTTTGAGATAACGCGATTTCCAAACGAGATGCAAATTCAGGTGCCACAGCGATTGATGATTGTCTGAACTGCAGTAAATTATGTTTAATGATTCGAATTGTTTCTTGTACTGGCACATTCGTATAAAAACTGGTAAAGTCAAACGAGATGAGCTGAGCGTTGGATGGGATTTGGATGTCTTCTATCTCATTTGCTAAGAGCCGTGAGTTTTTTATTGTGCATTGTTAAGTGTACGTAAATCATTTTGTCATTATGTGATGGAGCTTTTTGCTTGGTAGAACAGTCGAGCTATTAATGCAGTTAACGATCGAGTGTGTCGCAATCGACGACTTGTGCGACTCAGGTTGTTGTGCACGTAGTCTAAGTGTGCATGGATTCACAGTTTTAATTCACAGCCAAAGATGAGACACATCAAATGGTTCGAATGGCTCTGAGCATTATGGGACTTAACTTCTGGCGTCTTCAGTACCCTAGAACTTAGAACTACTTAAACCTAACTAACCTAAGGACATCACACACATCCATGCCCGAGACAGGATTCGTAGCGGTCGAGCGGCTCCAGACTGTAGCGCCTAGAACCGCTCGGCCAGCCGCCTGAGATGCACCAAAATTAAATCTTACCATAGATGCTCACATACAAACTCTGAAAACATATGTCAGAGCGTCAATAAAATACGTACAAGAATGTCATAATTTACGAAAAATTGTTGAAAATAGAAGTTCACAACAGCATTTGAGTCAAATAAGAAACCCCTAGCCAGTAAACACCTATAAATTAATAGCACCTACGATTGTTATAGACATAAACTTCTACAAACATACAGCAACCATACGTATATGTGCAACCAAATACTGTAAATATCACCCGTATAACAGTGCTTATATTTTCTAAACATATGACATCGTAGCTTCTGAACTATTAAATTACTGTAATAACAAATTAATTACTACCTTACTTCAACAAATATAGAACGAGAATCAAAATACAGTTGCCAGCTATGTTATATGTACTTCATTCCATCTGAGCAGTATATATGCAAGTAGCAATCCACGACAATTATTTTACTATAAAATAAATAAGTACCTAACAGATATTGTATTTACAGAACATGAAGCTGATCTGCTTAACAAGGGACTTAAAAACAGTCTAGCACCAAGTTCAATGATTCCGTCATCGAACACTTAATATCTACTACGAAAGTTGCGCTGGACGTATCCGATCTCACATTCAGGAAGCAAAATGAGCTCATAGTGAACTAACAAACATAACTGAGAAATAATTACTTACTAAAAAATTCAAATATGAGTAAGCTTCAGAGCATAAAACACTCAGAATCATAAATTACAAATTATCGAGAAATGATGATATAGCTATAAAAACTGACAAAGGAAACTATCGTCTGTATGTATCACACTGATTACATAGGTAAAATTATTTCTTTCTTTGATACGAACAATATCACAGAAATTACCTATAACCAACTATAGATTTGTAGCGAAGACAAAGAAGACCATAAAATCCTGTAACGTCATTTTAACCGAGATTGACATAAAAGATAGTTTGATTATAAATCCACAAAAACATAGACTGGATTACCCAGAACCCTGATTTGATCCTCATAGAGCACATCTGGGATGCGAAGGATAGATAGTTACTTTCATGCTAGCCTCTTCAATAGCCAGCACATAATTTGTTTCACGTATGGCAAGAAATTTCTCCAGGTGAAATTTGGGGACTGTTTGCCTAAATGTCTCAACGAATACTAGAATGTATTCGTAGCTGTGGGGTCACACCTCATACTAATATTTATGATAGACATCACTTACGAATATAAATAAAGTTTAATCGTTTATTACCGATAAGTGCTGAGCACCTCCACATCGTTTGAAAATTTTGGACTGGTGCTTTTGTGTAATAATTCCCGTTTCCAGCAGTGTAGAACTATCACTTCATGGCTAAATTTCAGTATAGGGCTCAATCTCCACACTGATCCGGAGATGCTGACACTTACAGACAATACAACAGTGCCTCATTAGTGACGGTACTCACCTGTTCCCCATACAAGTACCTCTGACGAAAAGAATCAGAACCGCAGATTTGGAGATGTGGTATGACTACTTGGAGCGAAACTTGATTGTACTTTTAAAATGCTCAGAGAAGCATCAAAATAACGTATTAAGAAGTCTAAATTTCACCCCCCCCCCCCTACGTCCTCTGATGTTTCAGCAGATATTTGAAACTTTGTACTCGCACTGTGTAGCTGGAGTCAGCCCAGACAGATACTGGTCATCATGTTTTCCGTGCGACGCCCAGTGTGAACAGAAAGCGTCGATTTGTTTCCCAACAGAAACAAAATTATTTTAAAATCGGAATTTTGCTTGCCCATTCGACAGAGCGCTCCCAAATTAGCCTATTCCTATATTATTTTTATCACGGTGTTTTAACAGGAACAGTAAAACACGAAGAATAAACATCAGTCTGGCAGCGACTCAGTAGCGATGCATGCTTTGTGGTAGCAGTTAGCGCGGGCCAGGAGACTGCTGTCGTTGCTGGAGTGAGTACTGGTTGTTCTTCATGTTGTAATGTCCCTCTCAATACCAAGCGGTGAAATTAATATCATACTAAGTGGGACCGCACTATCGTATGGGCACGTAAAGCACCGCGTTAAAAATAATAACGTTTGCAACGGGAAACAAACCGACGCTTCCTGTTGACAGTTGGTGTCGATCGTCAGATGCATATTTCAAGGTGGTGTATGAGATAGTTGCTGTTTCGTTTTTTCGTTCTTGCATTGTGTAGCCACGAAATGGAAGCCCCTATGGAAATCCGATGAAGCTTTGTATGTATGTGTTGGGAAGTGTCTCTAGTACGCCCGTCTCGAAGCTCTCTTCGGTTCTGAACGCAAGGTGAGCACGTAAAGATACCTAGAAAATAGTGCCTCCCGCCAAGTATGACGACCTGGTGAGAGATTTCGCCTGATGCCATGCAGCCCACATATCATTACTGTCGTACGATGCAATCTTTTTGACAATATTATCGGCCTCAATTTTCAAGGGCAATGAAGATGCTCCTCCAGCGTTTTCGACGGGAAGTGTTTCATCACCCACAATGCAGCCTATAATTGGCTCCCTCTGAGTTTCGTCTCTGCTCACATTAATTGCTGGCTGTGAAGACAACGATTTGGCACGGAAAATGAGCTGTAAATCGCCGTAGAGAATTGGCGGAAAGCACAGGCGGCTGCCTTCTGTGATGAGGGTATTGGAAAGTTCGTACCAGGCCACGAAAAATGTCTATGTCGGAGCGGTGACTATGTACAGAAGTGGCTGGAAGTTGTAGCTAACTATTGCAAATAAAACATTTTTTATTTTTATTTTCACAGTGTTTTCCACTTCGTGATCGATCGGAACTTACTTTCCGAATAGCCCTCGTATTATTTTTATCCCTAATGTGATTGTAGACAAGACTTGAGTAACGGGGAAGTACAAAGAAGCTTAGAATCTTAAGCTAGTTTACCAATACGTTTCAGCTCAAATTTATCTAGAGTTTGAACTTGATCGCTAGCTCTCGTACAAACCCCACGTGAAAGATACGTCCGCCGGCCGCGGTGGTCTCGCGGTTCTAGGCGCGCAGTCCGGAACCGTGCGACTGCTACGGTCGCAGGTTCGAATCCTGCCTCGGGCATGGATGTGTGTGATGTCCTTAGGTTAGTTAGGTTTAAGTAGTTCTAAGTTCTAGGGGACTAATGACCACAGCAGTTGCGTCCCATAATGCTCAGAGCCATTTAAACCATTTGAAGATACGTCCCATAATGTGAAATGAAATGTCGTGTGACGAGGGCCTCCCGTCGGGTAGACCGTTCGCCTGGTGCAAGTCTTTCGATTTGACGCCAGTTCGGCGACTTGTGCGTTGATGGGGATAAAATGATGATGATCAGGACAACACAACACCCAGTCCCTGAGCGGAGAAAATCTCCGACCCAGCCGGGAATCGAACCCGGGCCCTTTGGATTGACAGTCTGTCGCGCTGACAACTCAGTTACAGGGGGCGGACGTCCCGTAAGATAAGAACGAGATATAATCTATAGACGAAACCTGTAATGCCAACACGCTGCGTACCTCAACCTCGCTCTTGGTCTACAGTGTTTGGGAATGACGCATACTTGGTTCGATGTTTGCCGCACACGTCAAGAAGATCTAAAAACTGTTCAACGAAGCGATACGAATAACATCTAGAGCTTTTAGAGTTACACCTAAACCCTAACTTCCAATGCTGACCCACTGAGATCCCTCCCAATTTCATATACCAGCAAACATCGTGAAGGATAGAGCAGACGTTTCATAAAAGTAATATCCAATAGTTTCTTCCTCGAAGTCGCCCCCTCATATCTCGAAAGCTATCCTTTTCTTCACAGATCCAGACACTATTAAAGCTGGTGGCTAACAAAGAGAGTGGCAGACGAAGAAGATTCGTTACTAAATACTGAGTGATGATCCAGCCACTCAAGCAGCCATCTTTGAATTACCACGTAATCTGTAGACTACACTGAACAGGATTCAAATTTGCACCAATAGATGCAAACAATCAAGCAGTCCATGAGTCGCTGCTTAGAGGATTGGTATCAAAACCTGAACATTGTCGCAAAGTTGTGACCGAGAATTTTACAGCACCAACTCTCCAGCCCTCACCGACCAAATACCGGTGGTGAAAATCACTTTCACTACCACGGTTCGAACTGCCTTACCTCCGAATCCTGCGCCAACGTAAAGTGGTGCCTTAGAAACATCGATTACAAAATGAAACAAATTAATAGGAATTATTTCAGTGATATTTGCTAGTTTCCGTGTGATAATCTTAAAACCTTAATCGGTGTTGCATCCCAAACTATGTTAAACATATGATGAATAATAAATATAGGATCACTGATAGTAGCCGTAAGCGGATTATGCGTGTTTGCATTACTAATAAAGTCAGAGCCTTGTACACCAAGAAAGACCTGATTAGTAGGAAACTCTCTTCTAAATTTACTGTGGTGTTTTTGACTATCTGGGAGGAGACTGAGCAGTGAAACGTGTTATTTTTACACATAAACAAGAACGATCTGTCACACTACTACACTTTAAAACACAATTTATATGTAATTCATGTCACACAATCTCATACGGAACCTACATCCGCTTTCTTTAATATACTGTATGTGATAAGATACTGTCATCCCCCTTCCCTTCTGTGTGAGAGAATGAATGAGCAAATGTATATCTAGTTGCATGCTGGATGGTAGCAGAGAAGCCTGTCTGCTAGAGAACAGTAGGACCAACGTCGGAACAGGTAGCTACGCTTTCTAAAAGCAGAGAGGTTTCTCTTCTTAGTATGGTCCTGTCCGTCCCTTGTCATGTTGATATAGGAAGCTGCCTCTCTGATCACTTCCGTTTGTATTGGTGAAGCACGCTCGGTAGCGGCCCAGAGCAGTCTGTCCGTGGCGAGCGTCTGAAGTGGTAAGGTATCCGGCTAAGCGCGTGTCTGCTAAGACCGTAGGACAATGGATTTCTTAAGTTTATCCTAACTGAAAATTTAATCACCTTTTCAGGTTTAGCTCTAAAAATATCTAATGTTATCTTAAATTGCAACGCAGTGTATTTCGAGTTTGAAGTTTAGAATATCTTCCAGTAGTTGCTTTGTCACTACTTTGTGAGTAAAGTGGAATCACGTGTTGATCAGTGACTCTAGCTAAGATCATCAATCGTAAATGAGAATGTGCGTGAGATTATAACGTCTCGTGTTGACAGTATTTTTCAATATAGCAACTTTTCTTTATGTTCAACCCACGTGGGGTGTACTTTGTGAGACCAGTACCACGTGCTTATACAATTGTTTGACCCATCAGGTAAATAGTAAGACGATAGTAACCAGTTCGAGGTTTTTCTTTTGTAAATTGCTTTTCGATCTAATTTATTTTAATTATCAAAATTATTGTGGAGTTACACTCTTTGTGTAAACCAAGTTGACCACGTGAAGCATGTGGTGTAATCATCAAAGTAGCCCTCAGCTATTCTTTTCGGGATGATTTCAGACAGAGTTAGTATGAATTTAGTATACAAGTGTGTGGTAATTATATGACGGACAGGATTGCGCTACGAACGTAACTTCTTTGGGTGAAAATTGAATCGGTTGGTTGTGGTTAATTTCCTCTTGCATATGTTTCAACGTTCTTCTTGTGTTATTTTATGAATGCAGTTTTGTATGCAGTCTCCAAATCTTGGCTCCATATGTGATGTGTTCCGTAAGATTACAAACTCACATTTTCACAATCCTAAATAAGGCACCAGTTTAGTTATGAATCAAGTTTAATATGCTGAAATTTCAATGACTAATGTTAAAATAAATTTCCAAATATAAACTGATTTATTTATTTTTATTTAAATTCTCTTTAGTCTGGTTGGGAATTTGGTAAGCTAGACTGGATACCTGGTGAAACAGTTGCTCAGTAATGCAAGGTTAACTTCCGCAGACAGCTCACAGCTTTCAACACACTTTTATGGTCTTGACTATCGCAACGAAATCGGAACAAATTAATGTAACAACATTACAATGTGGCTTATGATATATCACAGTGATTTTGAAGTTATCTTCCACACATCAAAGGAAATTAGAAGCGCTACACCGAGAATACGGGTTTTTATGGGCGATGGAACCCCCAAAATGTAATTTTTAGTTTACACTAGATTATGTAATCAAACGAACATTAAATTCGCCGAAAAAGAGTAGAAGTTATTACAAAAAGGTTTATCGTACAATTCACAAACGACATGCTCTCGGGGGCAAACGAGTAGCGTAGTAGCTCATACGGTTGGATGATACTCGAATATGTACTGCAGTCACGGTGAAAGTAAATCAACTTGTATCAACGCAGGAAAAGGAGACAAAAACAAAAGCAAAAAATGAAAACTTACGAGGAGACATTTCTAGATCAGTTAATAGTAAATTATGAGAACATCAGCAACTCGTAGCATAGGATGGCAAAGGTAAGTCAGCGGTAGTAATCTTAGAGGTGAAGTACAGAAGCAAATTTCAATTTTTTTTATGAGCAGAGTACTACAATGAAAATTAGATATGATTTAACGGCAAAATACGTAGCGAACCTAAAAAAGTTTTTCAGTAAATCGAAAATGTTTCCAAGTAAAATTCAATAGAAGCGACTTTTAGCAAGGAACCCATCTGCACCAAAATTACATGCTACTGTAAAGCTTCACAAAACAGATAAAACATTACGCCCGATTGTGACTGCTAGGCAGGTTATGAAGTAGAAAAGTTTCTCGCTGAGTATTTGAATAAACATTTCCAACATCTAACTTAAGCATACAAATAGGAAACAGCTTATTACCAATTTGCCAACCACATATATGATGACATGTGACATCAAAAAGATGTATACTAATATATCTAATAATCAGGTGCAAAGTGCTATCACAGAGAATCGGTATGCCCTTTTGGAAAGATCGTCTATGGATGCGAGAGAAATGGTGGCTTTATTACAACTTGTTTTATCTTTCAATTACTTTAAATTCGGGGATGATATTTACTCACAATAAGAAAGCTTAGCCATGGGTTCGTCACTTGGCTATTGCTTAGCAAATATTTTTATGATTAACTTTGAGCAACAATTTATGACAAACTTCCCTCAGCATCTTAGAAGATTAATTTTATGAACCAGATGTGTGGATGATGTTTTCATATTATATGAAGGTAATAATGTTGAAAGGTATCAGTTTCTTTGCGAGCTAAACAGTTTGAACGAAATGATAGATTTTACTGGGCAGTGAGCAGAGAATGACATTTTACCTTTTTTTGACGTCAGATTGACCGTAAAAAATGGAAATATTGGCTTTGACCGAAAACCAACCGGGACAGATCTTGTTATACATAGGGAGTCATGTCACCCAATGAAATATAAATCCGCGGCATTCCAAACCATGTTAAACCGTACGTATGAAGTGACCCTTACAAGCGGAGCTCAAATGGCTAAATAGGAGGTTACCTGTATAAACAGTATTAAAACGGTTGTGCTTTAGAATTTTTAACGCAATTAGAAGTATATTAAAAAAGAAAAATGTTCTTTCACATAGTGGATCAGAGACAGATCTTATTACGCTTGGACCAGTCGATCAGACAAAGGAACGCTCTATTTTTTGGTAGAATACCATATTTGCGTGCAATATCTGAAAAAATAGGCAGGTTTGTGAGAAGTAAAAATATCATTCCACCGTATTTTACTTCTTCGGATCTAGGTAGTAAATTCAGCCATAAGGAAAAAGCAGTGGTAAATAAATATAATCAAGCGGTTGTGTACTGCATTACATTAAATGATTCCTCTAAGAAACATGTGGGGGAAACTGGTGGATCATTTCAAAAAATATATTAAGAGAACCTTTACTCAAATAATTGCGGATCTCCATTAACAACGCACTTTACGCAAAGCGGGGCACAGGGTCACAAGCCCATAAAATTTATAAAAACTTCAAAAAAAGAAAAAAAAACATATTTTGAATATATTAGAAGTAAAAAATGCTAGGTACTGCATAGTTCACGTTGAATAATCAGTTACAAGCGCCATAGCATTACGGCCAACTTTGATTTTTTATACGTTTAAGTGTTAGTATGTGATAAAACTCAGTGTTATTCTGGCGTCTAAAGGGAGGAAAGCAGTGATCCTAGTCATGAATATATGAAGTGACACCGTCCACAAGATAGTCGTCGTTTCACCTGCCTGTTTGTGGGTCTTTGTCGCTTGTGCGGGTCGCTTCTTCCGTTCCCAACACCGGGTTGCCCTGCCGTCGCACCGGTAAGGTCTCGTCTTATACGGTTTCAAACAGTAACGTACATTGTTCCCCGACTAATCGTGTTTGTAGAGACTACTTTTTACTGGCAATCTTTCTTTTCTTTAAATTTAGTACCCTCTCACCATAAAATACTTTTTTCTTCTTTCAGATGCAGGAATATTTTAACAATCAAGCCTTCGTTCGTCAATAAAAAGTGACAATATTCACTGAATAATATATGTTGATTAGCAGTCATGTTTACACCTATGACCTTTTAACATTGTGGGTATATTTTAAGTATCAGCTTCATTAATTTTATCCTCCACAGAGTTGAGGCACACTATATGTCTGTTTTTCACATAGGTTGCACCTGAAGATTTAGCTTTAGGACCGGAAACCGGTCGTGTATGAATAAAACAAGAATATTACCTGCTGTTGGAATTCTTCTTAACATCATTGGTTTCATGTTAAAGACGAACCTTGAGTTCTTTACCATTCTCGTAATGTGAAAAGAATAGAGTTGATACTTAGGCATTATTCACTATATGTTGTCGGAAAAGCTCCTATAAATGAGTCGAAGTCTCAGTTGCATAGAATTACGGATTTTATATAGTGAAAATTCTTAATTGTTAATTAGTTTACTATTTTGACAAGTTTTATGAGAATAATTAAAATTTTTAAGCCCATGAATGTGTACCAGAAGATTACCAGAGGGGACACGCCTCATTACTCTAATGTTCTCGAATTCTAAGGCTCCTGAATTTTGTACTACGTA
Organism: Schistocerca gregaria; assembly: GCF_023897955.1. Lineage (NCBI taxonomy): Eukaryota > Metazoa > Arthropoda > Insecta > Orthoptera > Acrididae > Schistocerca > Schistocerca gregaria. The sequence goes on from NC_064931.1 coordinate 729,869,426, forward strand.
TTTGGCCGGTGTGACAGGCCTCAGGTCGATGTTAATTATCACACTTACGTTAAAGATTTATTGTATTTCCAATGTGATATAAATTCGTACTTAGTTTTTAGAAAACTTCAAAATTTGTAACTAATATTAAGAAGGTTTATAATTTATAAAAAAACAGCTACCAACCACATGTATGTTTTAAAAAGGTTTATTTTCTTCAGACCATGACCGGTTTCGGATTTTTCTTTACAAATCCATCTTCAGATGGCAGTTACAAGCATTCTTAGTTGGACCTAGTTTTGTTTTTGTTATTCGTTTGCTGCAGTGCTGTGTAGTTCTGCCTGACAAAATATTCGTGAGTTTTTGTGCGTAATATTAAGAAAATAAAAATTTCTCTTTATTTAAAGAAAATCTGGTGAAACCCGCTTCAAATACTATTGAAGCTTTCTCCACATATAGTTTTGGAATTTTTATTTAAAAGCCGATTTATTTGTCTGTAGCGTTTTTAAACCTGTGTATGTAGTTTACATTGAACATTTTACCATTTACTCTCATACACTCGACTGATCTCTGAAAGAATGAACTGCTATGGATTTGATAGGGTGCTATGATGCAGCTTCTTCATACATGTTCAGTATATTGCATATTTCACTTAAAATTAATCTTGAAGAGTTTGTTGTGAACTGCCTGAGTTTTCCACATAGGAGCAAAATGAGTTTCAAGCAGCATAGAAGTGTCAAAAAAGTTCTGACTGTGTTCAGCTCTGTTGACAAGTCATTACGGATATACAGATTTGTTATCATTTCCCCTTCAGTTGAATTGACGTTTTGAAACATTTTGATGAGTGTCGAAGCTCGTTTCTTTCCCAGTACCTTTGCATTTATCTTGGAGTAAGCGATCGTAGTACTTCTACGTCTCGCTTAAAAAAAAAAATTAAAAAAAATGTAGTTTCTGAATTCCTGTATACGCTCTTTCTTTATAAAAATGCAAATTATAAGACTGTGATATCTTCTTGTCAGCATTACCATTGAATTACTTCATTTTAAGTCAACAAATTCTGTGGGTTAGATCATATGAAATGGAACCTCAACAAAATAAGGTCGTATGAACACCTCTGAAAAGGTAGTTAGTTATTGACACCGGTAGAAAGTGATCCTAATTTATCGAAATATGCAATTGCCTTCACGTTCTTGTGATCTGCAAGTAGCAGACTTTAACCTAAGTCTAATGTTTATTGCTATAAAGTAGCTATTGGCGAAGAAAAAGAATAGTATTCTCGATAAAGGAAATGAAGGCCTGATTTCTGAGCAGATTTGCTAAAACCGGTGTTTCTTTCATACATTATACGAAATGCAGTAACTGAGGCCATTTTATATAACTTAGTTTAATCTTGTATAATGAATTTATTGGACATCGACACTGGGTTTGAGAGCGAGTTCTGGTCAAAATTATAAAAGGTATTCTTATTTGTATCACGTCAATAAAACAAACAGTTTTGTTTCAGTAACTATTGGTATCTGGATAGCGTTTTCAGAATGAAAGTGAATTCATTGCTCCTTCCGTTGAGCAAACGTTCTCCTACTTTGAGCGTTCCGAAAGCGCATGTACATTATACATTTTCCCAGCAGATGATATACTCCTTAGTCATTAGTAAAGCATATCTGTTAATTTCTGGAAATAAACTACAATATGTCCTTGTTGTATGCTGTCGCTACTTATCCAGCGTAATAAAAAATAACAGGACGCTTCTCCTCGTAGTAATGAGACGCCTGTTAATGGTGGCATCGCAGCATGTACATGAACTCTAATGTGAGTTTCTTACCTACCTCAAGCACTACGTCAGTTGTACGATTTACTTTCCGCATAAGAGCAAGGCTTCATCCCATTTCCAAGACACCTAATTTGGCAGACTCTTCAACTGCTACTTGCTTTCCGGGAGCAGACCCATATTGAGTAAAATTTTAAACTAAGTATTAAGCAATTATTTTGTCCTTTATACAAAAAATATGTTATCCACTCCACGTTTTGCCAACAATATAATAAAAATTGTGACTTAAATGGCTACGTAACTTTCTATCGGAAATAGACTTTGGTCGTTAGTCTGCGGTAAAGCGCGTTATCATTTCAGTTGTTGTTCGGGTGATCGTGTATCTTCCAGTTAGATAGCAGTAGTAACTGATACACTACCGTGACGATGAAACGTTAAATGACACCTGCCAGGCAAGTGAAATGTTGTTATCGTGCTGAATGGTTTATTATATGTTTGCTGAAGAGTGGTAACAGAATCTCGCTTCCGTCATATCTATTTTATGGGACGGAACTCGGAATTAAATAAAGCAGATGTTGTCGTATTTCCGACAGGTAGTACTTACACATTTATATCTTTCTCAATCAATAAATAAAATTTTAATTACATTTTACACTGAGTGAGTCGACGAAGCATGACTTTTATTTATGGGAGTAACTCAAACTATTAATGCTTTCATTTTGCTATGCTAAGCATGTCATAGAAATTTATTTGTAAATTATTTGTAAATCATGTTAGACCTTCGAAAATTGGTAGATTTTTATTGAAAATAAGGAAGAGTTAATATGGATGTTTCGATGTCTACAGAGTGAATGGTCCATAATCTGAAATGTATGTAATGTATATTTTCCCGAGAGCAAATTAAGTAAAAATGAATTATTTCATTAATCCGGAAACCATGGACAAAATACACTCAGATCTCAAGCATAAGGTAACATTTAACAAAGAAACAAAATTTACGTTTAAAGTTCACATTATGCGTAGATTGATATAAAGTTGAATATAGAGGAGTAGCAATAAATTTCTCTTAAGTATGGGTCCACCGTTTTGCAGGTCCACAAATTATTGTTTGGTTTTAACAATCAAATATGGTGCAAATGGTTCTGAGCACTATGAGACTTAACATCTGACGTCATCAGTCCCCTAGACTTAGAACTACTTAAACCTGTCTAACCTAAGGACATCACACACATCTATGCCAGAGGCAGGATTAGAACCTCCGACCGTAGCAACATTGCGGTTCCGGACTGAAGCGGCTAGAACCGCTCGGCCACAGTTTTCGGCTACTCAAACGTGTTTCACCATAATTGTGGCATCCTTAGTGGGTTTTTTATTATTTTCCTGAATTGCATACATACTGGTTTCTTTTCAGTTAGGGAATATGATACATCAGATTTTGTTGTCTTTTAAACTGCATGTGCACTTTAGCTTTTATTTTACATTGTGCATGTCCTGTGGTTTACAACCAAAATCAGTTACAAATCTAAATTAGTACACCATTTCATCTGCACACGTGAGGGGTGTCAGAAAATTGTCAGCATTGAATTTTTTGATTATTATCCAATCTTTAAAATGGGTGTTCTGGTAAAACTCGTGGCATATGCTCGTTTTTGTCTTACCATTGTAGTATTTTGTTAGTCCTTAGCTGTGACAAGTTTCTTTTATGTGCCAAATGTTCTGCTCATCTGCACAAAAAGACGTTACGCACATAAAAACAAACTTGTCACAACTAAGGAATAGCAGAATACTACAATGGTAAGACAAAACGGGGCATACACCACGAATTTTACCAGAACATACGTTTTGCAGGTTGCATAGAAACCAAAAAATTTCCTGACATCCTTCACGTGTGCATATGACATTGTGTACCAATTTAGACCTGCGGCTGATTTTGGGTGGCAGCCACAGCACACACATAGTATAAAATAAAGTGTACTTAAACAAAACCTGATATATCATATTCCTTAACCTAAAAATAGCATGTATGTATATATTTCAGAAAAATAATTTAAAAAACACTGCGGATGCCACAACTATGGTGAAACATTTTTGGATGATAAACCAAAACAAGGTGGATCCACTCTTAATTCATTATTATTTTTCTGCAAGCACCGGTACTGAGCTCAAAACTCCAAAACAATACAAAATTTCTCGTTTGTGACCATCGTTAATGAGAAGCGCTGTTATGGCCGATGTAGGTTTGTGTCACCTGAAGATTTGTGATAAATGACGACGTGATGAATTAAGATTCACTTGGTTGTATTACTGTGTAAGTGTGTCAGCTTATGGAAAACTTCGATGAACTGTGATACGAGGTATCCGAAGAAACTTCTAGAAAATGCCAATGTTACACATTTTTCAGATTGTTGTGTAAAGGATCAAAAAACTTTAGAGAAATAATTTGTGATCTCTAGTTAGTTGTTTATTTTAGAGCAAAGCAGACAGATGCGCTGAAAGGATACAGTTGGTAGACGTTCTTAAAGAAATTCTCAACAGTTACGTAAAAATATACGTACATAAACAATGCCAATGCCTTACAAAGATGCGAAAATTTTGAACGAACTACGTGCAGTTATCGTGCTAAAGCTGCAGATCGTTCTTTAATCTGCAGTGATAAATGAAATCATTATTTGAAGTTCTCATTTACTTACTCATGTACTTAAACGCAAATTTTTCTCCAGAAAGAAATACTGTCTCATAAATTAAGCGTATTAATGCACAGCTCGCAACTCGGCCGATGCTACTACTGAAATATTTTCTTTCCTTCAAAGAGTACTGTTATATAATTTAGTAACACGTGTTTAGCAAAACGCCTCTTAGAACTACTGTATTGTTACGGTAACCGATAACGAGCATCGGAAACAAATTGGCCGACATTTGAAACAATTTAGGTATTTTGCGAAATATTCGAATTATTCGAGCGAAATCATTAGTTTTGCTGCCTCAGTGAATTCTTAGGTTCTCAGAGAAACTTTCGTCTGATTTGGGGGTTCAGAATAGCAGTGAAGTTACCAAGTGGCACGGCATACCGAGAAAATGTTGGTTTCTAGAGCAGTGCACACCTTTTTAATCATCGCTTAAGTTATATTTTCTTAATATTATTGTCGGTGTCTAAGACTTTCTACGAGACACTTGAGATTATGATGTAATGCCAAGTAGAATGTGTTGCATAACTATAAATAAATATTCGTTTATAATGCTATTCTTTGAAAGAATGCTACAGGGCAATGGTAAATTTGTAAGGGATTGAGATTGTGCAGATGACCTTGCTGTATTCTGCCGGAATGCTTTCAAAGAAATACGGTCGCAGTCTGACGAAATGCATTACGGTGAGAGGGTACGGTGAATGAGAACCGCCGATGGGACGGAGGGGAAGTCGGAACGAGGGGGAGGCGACGTCGGCGACAAGGCGTTTTAATCAACGGGACAGCGACCGGCAGTCTGCGGACGATTCATGCAGCGCTCGTAAAGCGGATGGCGCAGCCTCAGCGGGCGCACGTGGCACCCACAGACGGCAGCTGCTTCTCTCTGGCGTTCGTTCTCAGCCACACTCTGTCGACCCTCAAGCCTAATTACTGCCGAATAACAAATAGCTGTCTTCCCGACTACGGTACGAGCTGTCATTGACAGACTATCTGAGCTACGAGAACTTGAGAATAATTGGTAATTACGTGCCTAGAACGCTAAGACGAAGCTATCGTACGATACAAATAGGCTACGGCTTCTCTGGAAACAATTGTTTGTCGAAATTGAATTAGCGCTTATGTTCTAGTTACAGGTGAGGTACGTACAGGGAAATTCTAGCACTCGTCGTACAAAAGGCAAAATATTACGGGCTCGTTTCGAGAATGGGAGTTTCTGACGTGTCCAGGAAAATAGGTAAGATCTGTTTCGGTAGAGCTGTTCGAGGCGTGGAAGACGAAACAGACTACTTTCGGAGAAGCACTCGGAAGCGCGACAGCAGCTGTGATGCTTCTACAGGTGAGAGGTCTACAAAACACAGTTGGCTACACACTACAGAAGTGGGTCCGGGAGACTGACCTACGAGCGCGTGCTCGTCCTCGAGGCAGAAGGCGCAGGGCGGTTCGGGCTTGGGGCTGACGCGCGAGTAGTGGAGCAGCGACCGCTGCTGGCGCTGTCGCTCCATGGTGCCATGCCACTGGCGCTGCGACTGCCGGCCGCCGGCGCCGCGCCGCCGCCGCCCCACGGCGCATGCGCGGCCGCTCGCCGGCGCTCTTCCGCCCGGCCCCGCAGCCCGTCGCGTCCTGCGGCACTCAGTTTCGCTTCCCAGCGCGCGGGGGCCGCTCATTGACGTCCCTGCGGCGGTGGAGTACTCGGGGCCTCTTACGCGCCGGGACACAATTAACTTCACACTGCCCCGTACAGCGATTTCATAACCCTCTATTTCCGTCAGCTGTGAACACAGGCGCGCTTATAACCTTAGCAGCATCTCAAAGAAAAGTAAGAATGATTAACGGAGCCGATTAAATAAACAGCAACAGTTCCAGTATCTTTCATATCCCAACCAGTGTACCCAAAGATTCAATTCTCTGTCCAAATGGCTCTGAGCAATGGCTCTTAGCACTACTTCAACCTAACTAACCTAAGCACATCACACACATCCATGTCCGGGACAGGATTCGAACCTGCGACCGTAGCGGTCACGCGGTTCCGGATTGCAGCACCTAGAACCGCTCGTCCACTCCGGCCGGCAATTCTCTCTCCACTTCTGTATATCTATTACATACCTAAGACCGATATTACAGCATAAAAGATCTCTGTCAAATATCTTTAATAAAAATCTTTGATAGTTTACTGATTTACATTCCCATACTGAAACTTCTCAATGTGCGTCGTTCGCCGGCCAGTGTGGCCGAACGCTTCCGGGTACTTCAGTAACGAACCGAGCTGCTGCTACGATCACAGGTTCGAATCCTGCCTCGGGCATGGATGTGTGTCATGTCCTTAGGTTAGTTAGGTTTCAGCAGTTCTAAGTCTAGGGGACTAATGACCTCAGAGCTATTTGAACCTCTTTTTTTGCGTCGTTCCATTGAGACCGTTGAGCTGCCTTCAGCCTTTCTGTACTTATTTGCACCCCTAGTGGTCGGTTCGTTTGTGATTTCGGTTCTGGGAAGAAGGATGGGCAGCAGAGTGGTTTCGTGAGACAGTCACAGCGGCACTTTAATAGACTATTTTTGTCATTTCTCAAGTTATGGTTTACATTCCCTACATCTATAGGTATACTAAGTGTGTATATGGACTGATGGCCTTGGCAGTTAAGTGCCATAAGATTTCACACACAGTTGAACATTTTTGAACTAAGTGTGTGCATAGACCTGTCTTGTCTATTCCCATTTGTTTATTACATTCCATGTAAAGACTAAGTAGCTTCTGCTGAGCCATAGAGACATTAGGGGAGACTGATCAGCAACTATACTTTGGTACAACAGGCCACATATATACACTACTGGCCATTAAAATTGCTACATCAAGAAGAAATGCAGATGATAAACGGGTATTCATTGGACAAATATAATAGAACTGACATGTGATATACATTTTCACACAATTGGGGCGCATAAATCCTGAGAAATTAGTACCCAGAACAACCATCTCTGGCCGTAATAACGTCCGTGATACGCCTGGGCATTGAGTCAGACAGAGCTTGGATGGCGTGTACAGGCACAGCTGCCCATGCAGCTTCAACACGATTCCACAGTTCATCACAAGTAGTGACTGGCGTATTGTGCTGAGCGAGTTTTCAGTTGGTAAGAGATCGGGAGAATGTGCTGGCCAGAGCAGCAGTCGAATATTTTCAGTATCCAGAAAGGCCCGCACGGGACCTGCAACATGTGGTCGTGCATTATCCTACTGAAATGTAGGGTTTCGCAGGGATGGAATGAAGGGTAGCGTCACGGGTCGTAAAACATCTGAAATGTAACGTCCACTGTTCAAAGTGCCGTCAATGCGAACAAGAGGTGACCGAGACATGTAACCAATGGCACCCCATACCATCAAGCCCGGTGATACGACAGAATGGCGGTGACGAGTACACACTTCCAATGTGCGTTCACCGCGATGTCGCCAAACACGGATGCGACCATCATGATGCTGTATACAGAACCTGGATTCATCCGAAAAAATGACGTTTACCATTCGTGCACCCAGGTTCGTCGTTGAGTACACCATCGAAGGCGCTCCTGTCTTTGATGCAGCGTCAAGGGTAAGCTCAGCCATGGTCTCCGAGCTGATAGTCCATGCTACTGCAAACGTCGTCAAACTGTTCGTACAGATGGTTGTTGTCTTGCAAACGTCCCCATCTGTTGACTGAGGGATCGAGACGTGTCTGCACGATCCGTTACAATCATGCGGATAAGATGCCTATCCTCTCGACTGCTAGTGATACGAGGCCGTTGGGATCCAGCACGGCGTTCCGTATTACCCTCCTGAACCCACCGATTCCATATTCTGCTAACAGTCATTGGATCTCGACCAACGTGAGCAGCAGTGTTGCGATACGATAAACCGCAATCGCGATAGGGTACAATCCGACCTTTGTCAAAGTCGGAAACGTGATAGTACGCATTTCTCCTCCTTACACGAGGCATCACAACTACGTTTCACAAGGCGATTGTGTATGAGAAATCGGTCGGAAACTTTCTTCATGTCAGCACGTTGTAGGTGTCGCCACTGGCGTCAACCTTGTGTAAATGCTCTGAAAAGCTAATCATTTGCATATCGCAGCATCTTCTTCCTGTCGATTAAATTTCGAGTCTGCAGCACGTCATCTTCATGGTGTAGCAGCTTTAATGGCCAGTAGTGTACATGCTCCGCAATCTACCATACGGTATGTGTCGGAGGGTACCTCGTACCACAACTAGCACCTTCTCTCCCTGTTCCACTCCCAAACAGAACGAGGGAAAAATGACTGCCTATATGCCTCTGTACGAGCCCTAATCTCTCTTATCTTATCTTTGTGGTCTTTCCGCGAAATGTAAGTTGACGGCAGTAAAACTGCACTGCAGTCAGCCTCAAATGCTGGTTCTCTAAATTTCCTCAGTAGCGATTCACGAAAAGAACACCTCTTTTCCTCTAGAGACTCCCACCCCAGTTCCTGAAACATTTCCGCGTGGTGATCAAACATACCAGTATCAAATCTAGCAGCCCGCCTCTGAATTGCTTCTATGTCCTCCCTCACTCCGACCTGATAGGGATCCCAAACGCTCGTGCTGTTGTGTTGGCAGAAGAGCCAACACCGGGTTACTGGAGGAGGCAGAAATGCACGCGTTATAGCTCACGCCGGCTGGCGTGAGGAGGGAAGAACTATACTGACGTGAGATCTGGAACATGACAAGGAATTAGAATTCAGAAAGCGGACCTAATTAGTTTGATACTTAACTTTAATCCATTAATGATGAACGTCGCTCTCGACGGTACACGATTCACAATATTATCTGTTCAGAATTCATTTTAATTACTGAATATGGCGCCTTGCTAGGTCGTTGCAAATGACGTAGCTGAACTGTCGTCTCTGCAAATGAGAGCGTATTAGACAGTGAACCATCGCTAGCAAAGTCGGCTGTACAACTGGAGCGAGTGCTAAGGAGTCTCTCTATACTAGACCTGCCGTGTGGCGGCGCATCACTGACAGTGGCGACACGCGGGTCCGATGTATACTAACGGACCGCGGCAGATTTAAAGGCTACCACACGTGCAGTACTCAAGAATAGGTCGTATTAGTGTTGTAAGTAGGCTGTTTAGGTTTTTTATTTGTAACACCACCTCTGTATGAAAATCACTGGCTGTGCTGTGTGCAGTCTGTGACTGGTTGGCATTGTTTTAATACTCGCAATTATAGCGTTGGGCAGTTGGCTGTTAGCGACGCGTAGCGTTGCGCAGTTGGAGGTGAGCCGCCAGCAGTGGTGGATGTGGGGAGAGAGGTGGCGGAGTTCTGAAATTTGTACGAATGGGTGTCATGAACTGCTATATATATTATGACTATTAAGGTAAATACATTGTTTGTTCTCTATTAAAATCTTTCATTTGCTAACTATATCTATCAGTAGTTAGTGCCTTCCGTAGTTTGAATCTTTTATTTAGCTGGCAGTAGTGGTGCTCGCTGTATTGCAGTAGTTCAAGTAACCAAGATTTTTGTGAGGTAAGCGATATGTGAAACGTATAGGTAAATGTTAGTCAGGGCCATTCTATTGTAGGGATTTTTGAAAGTGAGATTGCGTTGCGCTAAAAATATTGTGTGTCAGTTTAAGCACAGTCTTGTATAACTTTTCTAAGGGACGTTTCATATGTCGACCCTTAGCCGAGGATACCTCACTGGAATCTTCTGATTTTTTTCTTGTAGTTTGTGTAATTAGTGTAGATTTTGTTTATTGCTAGCGTGTAATTGTAGCGAGAATCTCCTTTGTAGTTGTAGTCTTTCATTGTTGTACAGTAAAACAGTTGTGGTATGCATGTAGATTTGCACCAAGTATTTCGCAGGTAGTACTAAGCTCCAAAGTAAACTGAGAAATGACAGTGAAGACGAAAGCAGTGTGTTAGCGCCAACATGTAATTAATTAACTAATGTTCAAAGTAGTAATTTGGTAATAGTGCATAGGGAAATGGAGCGGGCTGCAAATAATGGTGTAGGCAGTGAAAAAATTAGTGAACAGGGAAGCATTATCGATCGATCGTTCGGCAACAGCTCGCGTCAGGAATCCGAAATGACAGGACACAATCTTGCAAATACTGTACATTCAGGTTTTGCGTCCTCACCATTTTCTCAATTAAGTCAAGACACATTTTCTGCTTGTCAAAATGTGAATGTTGCCGGTGCAAATGCACTGCCGAAAAGCATAGAGGAACAGATTCCAGACACTAATACATTATTATTGCAATTAATGCAACAAATAAAACAAAATCAGAGACAAACACAGCAACAGTTAGACACCTTGGAACAAAATCTTCAAAAGTTGGACACAATGGAACAAAATCTTCAAAAGTTAGACACCTTGGAACAAAATCAGAGACAAACACAGCAAAAGCTTCGAAAGTTAAACACAATGGAACAAAATCTTCAGAAGTTAGACACCACACTTGAACAAACACGTGAAGATTTAACTACTGAGTTACATAACATTGAATCTAAATGTCAAAAAATCTGTAATGACGTAAAAACACAAATTTGTGAGCATTTTCAACCTATTTTTTCGCGGCATGAAAATGCATTACAGAATCACGAAGCAGTCATAAAAGAACTGCAAACTACTGTTCGTGAAAATCACGACACCTTGCAAGCTAAAATGGACTCCGTTGCATCCATCGATTCGGTTACGCAACTTGCAAGAACTAAGGAAAGCTTAAAGGACACAGTAGATTCGATTTCAACACAAAATGACACGCTGAAACTTGGTTCAGAAAAACACACTGAGGAAATGCGTTCACTATCGGAGAAAGTAGCCGAACTTTCGGATCAGTTCACTAACTTATCTACAAAGGTAGATGATGATCTGAATGACACAAGACCCGTAGCCTTCACTGACACAGAAGAGTATGATCAAATTATAAAATCCAAACAAAATCAAAATCAAATCAATACACAGTCCAAAGGGAAATACGGGAAGTACAAGATCAGTTGACGCAGGTAATACAAAAATTACATATTTCAGAGGACACTCGCGCTCCAACACTGGAAGAGGGGCTTAGAAATACGGAAAAGCCGCAAAATAATAACACAAGGCATTTCGGAAATTATGAAAGAAATTTGCAAGGTGCACCGAATTTTGAGATGGAACCGCCGACACGACGAAACAATGACCGATATGCGACTCGCCGACACGATGATTTTGACTATAAGCTGTTCATTACTACACGTAAATTCAAAACATTTAAGAATTCTGACAACGACATTCATCCACAAGCATGGCTTCATCAGTTCTCTCATTGTTTTCCTCCCAACTGGTCATTGGAGCACAGGTTAGAATTTATGTGTGGCTACTTGGAGAATGAACCAACTGCAAGAATGCGATCGGTCATTCACGATTGTCACAGTGAAGGAGAATTTTATCATGCCTTCCTCTCAGCGTATTGGTCTCAAGCTACACAAGACCGAGTAAAACATAGCATCATAATGATGAAACGTTTCGAACAATCTGAATTTTCGAGTCTTGTGAAATATTTTGAAGACATGTTGCACAAGAATCAGTACCTGTCAAACCCATACAGCCCCTTAGAACTCATCCGCATTTGCTTAACTAAATTACCTGAACATTTACGACATACAGTATTATTTTGCCAGGACGTTGCAAAGACGACATTGAAGCTTTTCAGGGGCTGTTACAAGAACTGGAAATTGACACTGACAATCGCGGAACGCGAAAACAGGAGCACAACAATTACAGGTCACATCTGTCACAATTCCGCGATGACAGAGATAATGCACGACAAGGCTATTCTTACAACGTAAATCCTGACCAAAACAGACACCACCCGTATGACAACCGTTGGCAGAGTAGCAATAATTACAGGGAAAGGTCGCCTCTCCGCGGTAATGACCATCACAGAGACAATCAGAGAAACAGACAATATGGAAACCAAAATAATCATTATCAAGGGAGACAGAATATTTCAGACGCAACGGTCTAGCGCGCAGTTACGATTCAGGGAGAAATTCTCCACCACGTGACCGACAAGAAAGAAACTATGGAATCTATCGACATGACGACAGACGATATGATAGTAACGACAGACCTGAATTGCAGTAGAACTGGCGGGATTCAAACACAGCAGGGCCCTCTCGACAAGGTGAATTTGTAGAAGTTAGGTCTCCAAATCCCAATAACGACGCGCGCCAACAAAGAGACAATAGGCAATGACTCATACCGCTGGCAACCACAAAACGTACGTATGAAACTGACGACGCAGCTGCCGGAGCTAGTAACTACGTAAAAATGGAAGACATTAGGGACGTCTTACTCCAGGAACACGACGTAAAACATAACAATATTGCATATCCTGTGATTCACATTACTGTAAATGACGTAAAATTTACGGCAGTACTTGACTCTGGCAGTCCCATTTCAGTAATTAGTGAAACAGCTTTTAGCAAATGCAACAAATCGGACGATTGCCCCACACTCCCGTTACGTAAGATTAAATTACATGGTGCAATCGTTGGAAAAAGTGTAGATGTACGCCAACAAACCAACTTAGAATTCTTTTGTCAAAGTCACAGCTTCTCTATGAACTTTCTTATTGTTCCATTATTGTCGACGGAAATTATACTGGGAGTAGACTTTTTGAATGAATACAAAGCAATCTTAAACTTTCACGATGCTGAAATAAGTTTAGAGAAAGAAGGTAAGTCAATAGCTTTGAAATTTGAAGATTGGCTCTCAAACCATGACGTGGAAATTAATCGGCTTTACCTTCTGTTAGACAACAGTTCGGAATTTTCTACGGAACTAGACACTAACAATCACTCTGCAAGTACTGACAGGGATGATATCGACGGCATATTTGAAACTAATGAGTTAATTCAGAATAAAATTCAAACAATTGAGAATTGTAATGACACTGATAGGCAGCACCTTTTTGAGATTTTACAAGCTCATTCAACAGTTTTTACTCACAAAACAGGAACAATCAAGGAATTTCAGTACCAATTTCGTGTTCGTTAGCATACTAAATTTTGTGGTAGACCATACGTAATTCCAGCACATTCTAGGGACCGTGTTAGAACAGAAATACAATCTATGCTTGACGAGGGCATTATTGAGCCTGCAGTAAGCTCGTACAACAATCCATTACATGTTGTTGAAAAGAAAAATGGATTGATCAGGCTTGTCTTAGATTCGAGACAAATCAATACTATCATCATTCCTGAAACAGACAGGCCGCAAACGTTGGAAGAACTTCTTCAAAATTTTAATGGTGTAAAAGTGTTGTCTTCTGTTGATCTCAGATCCAGCTTTTATCAGACCGAACTTCATCCAGAATGTAGAAAATACACAGCTTTCCTTTGTTTCGGCGTTTGTTATCAGTTTCGGAAACTTCCTTTTGGTTTGAACATTTCTTCGACAGCATTCATTCTCGGGCTACATTCCATATTACCTGAGCTCTTAAAACGTCACATCACCTTATATGTGGACGATATTCTAATAGCAAAACGCTCATGGGAACAACATAATCGCATCCTCAACAGCGTGTTACATATTTTTGCAGAATCTGGAATTACAGTTAACTTGGAAAAGTCAAAATTCGGTAGGACGAAGGTGAAGTTTTTGGGACATATTATTTCTTCTGAAGGCATTCAGCCGGATCCTGAAAAGTTAGAAGCAATCAGAGCCATTCCAGTTCCATCCACGAAAAAACAAGTCCGCAGTTTTCTAGGTCTCGTAAATTTTTACCGTCGTTTTCTGAATATGCAAATTATATTTACACTAAAACTTTGTTCTCTCACGGGAAAAATTACTACTTGGAACTGGGGCGAACAAGCACAGTCGGAATTCAATTCTTTGAAAGAATCGCTACTTAACGCGCCAATACTAGCTCATCCAGATATGTCACAAGATTTCTGCCTTAGCATGGATTCTTCTAAAGTCGGTCTTGGTGCCCATTTACTTCAAGAAGCCATAGAAAATGACACTACCGTTCAGAAAACCGTTGATTTGGCTAGCTGAGTGCTAACAAAATCTGAAAAAAAATATTCCGTTACTGAATTAGAAGCTTTAGCTATCGTTTGGGCGTTTAACAAATTCCGTTTCTTTCTTTCTGGTAAGCACGTAAAAGTATACAGTGATCATCGTGCATTAAAATTTCTTATGTCTTCCAAATTAAATAATGACAGGTTTAAACGTTGGGCATTGTTTCTGCAAGAATTCCACTTCACAATAGTCTACATTCCCCTCAAGGAGAACATTGTTGCGGACGCACTGTCACGCGCACCGGCTGGGCTTGAGAAAAGTAACACAGAAGGCAACCTCGAGAAAAATTTTAGTATTCTTTACGTTCAGAAAGTCGCCTTTGAAAACTTCATCACCACATCTTTAAAGGACATTGCTCATGAACAAGATAAAGATACGATTTGGAAAGACATCAAAAGCAAATGGCATGAAAAGACACACACACTGATTCGGCATTATTATCTGGTTAGAAACAACATACTGTTCAAACGCTGCACAGTTGATGACAAGCTATCGGTACTTTGCATTTCTGACGATTTTGTTAATAAGCTCATTTGGTACATTCATTTCAGCTATGCACATTTTGGTCCACGAAAATGTTATCATATTCTTCGGACGACTTGTTATTTTAACAATATGGAAAAGAGAATTCGGAGAATCTTGTCTATTTGTAATCTTTGTCAAAAGGTGCAACCATCTACTGTCTCACATCGTGCTCCGTTGTTTCCTATCATTCCTTCTAAATTAAAAGAATTTGCTGCTGTTGATCTCTTGAGACCGCTTGTCAGAACATCTAATGGATTTTCGTACGTTCTAGACGCTGTTGAACTTACTTCAAAATTTGTTTCTTTCCTCCGTTACGTAATGCCACTGGACAGTCTGTATCCAACGCCTTTGTTAAAAATTTCTCACGTCAAGTTGGACACGTTAGTAAAGTCATTTCAGATAACGGACCGCAATTCAGATCTACTGTTTGGTCACGCATGCTTCGTAACCATAAAATCAAATCTGTTTTTATTTCATTGTACTCACCACATTGTAACCCGTCTGGACGGATTATGAAAGAAATCAATAAGCTTTGCAGGTTTTATTGTCACAGAAAGCATCAGCATTGGGACAGATATTTACACTTATTTCAAAACGTGCTGAATGAAATGCCTCATGACTCCACTGCTTTACAACCTGTTCTTGTACTGAAGAATAAAGAACCACCGAACAGAATCAGAGAGCTTGTACCTTTTCCGAATACACGTAAACTTCGACACAAAGACATAATTGATTTGGCTATTAAAAATATAAATTCTGCTGCAGACAAAAGGAGAAAATTACACGGTAAAGCAAATGCAAAGAAATTATATATTGGTCAGTAAGTTCTCATTAAAGCTCATTCATTGTCACATAAGAAGAAACACTTGAGTCACAAATTCTTTCTAGTTTACAATGGATCTTACAGAATCCGACGTATACCACATGATAATTGCGTTGAAGTTGAAACTCTGCGTACTAGGAAGAATAAAGGTTTACACCACATTTCACATGTAAAACCGTTTTTTGAAACATAATCTGCTTTTTAACTTTGTCTTTTCCATAAAACATTTCACTTCACATTTCTAGTATGCTTTGTCACACTGAGAAACTGTTAACATGCAACAATGTTTTGAAGTTAACTATCCAGTGTGGAACCTAGGGAAAATTTTTGAACAGAAATTACGAATGCATTGTTATAGTGAACAGACGACACAGTGTTGTTATTTGTACATTCTTTCTTGTTAGTTGCACGATTAGGTAACGACTATAATGCTTACATACTTAGAACATATACTGTTAATGAGATTTTAATGCAACATTTTGGTTTAGTTGAAAAAACATTCTTTATTTGAAGTACTTTCTGTGAGATTAAAGATGACTTAGCATTTGGTTTCATTGATAGCTACACGATTATATCACGACGCTACTAATGTGCGACACAATTTACATTGTGCTTTTGCGGTGTATCTGTTTTATATCTGCACAGTTTTTCTGAATTCTTCTGGAAAGTAAAACATGTTTTAGTAGTAACTTTTGTGGTATAGCTACAATGAGACAGCATTTTCCATAGCACAACAATACGTTACATTATATTACTTTTTTGACCACGATAAGGTACGTAATAACTACGATATCTATACGCATAGCATTTCACTTTTGTAAGTACATTGACTTCTGCAGAACTTAGCTCTCGGAGGACGATAACTACGACACTTCCCCAGAGATTATCTTACAACACGATGCACAGTTTAGCGCTACAGTACACGTATTTGAGTGAGTAATTTTGTACTTAAAACATTTATTTTTAAAGATATTTGAAGTACAATGATACAAAGGTTTTCCGTGATACATTTCATTCCATTGCTGTAATCTGCAACACCTGAAGATATAATTACATTAAACCTCAGGGGGGTACACGCTTACTTTGTGTACCATGTGTGCGGCAAGCACAAGGAGCCCTAGCTAATATGGTATTTGCTTATACAACTTTACACATTAGTACCATATTTCTCTAACACAGAATTACAGAATCACACAGCTATGTGATCATTTAACTGAGAGACAAACATTTTTTTCACTACGTCAGTGACACATGTTTACGCAATTACACAGTTCGATAATTTCACACTTCTGATTTTGTATTTGGTCTGTACTTTGTGAAATTTTCATATTTTTTCGGAACCGTTGTGATACTATGAGACCTTTGAATGATGTATTTGGCATGATGATTTTTAAAGTACATTTGAGGTAGATGACACTATTGAAACGAGCAGAGAACTTTTTTAAGTTTTCGAAATTATTGGAGGAAGCTACGACGATTTTGAGAATTGTCTGAGATGTTATGATATTATTACGACAACGATGTGTATTATGCTGTTGAGTTATGTTTATGATCAATAACATAATGCTACCGTATATGAGTTATTTGATTATGCTACGTATCTGTTATGATGAAATATTGAATAAGTCTCGACGAATAAGGTAAGGAATAATGAGTAGTGGTTAGGGACTCTGGTTTGTGAAAAAGGTTGTTGGAAACCAAGAATCGTACTTTAAGAGTTATCAAATGTATGTAAATGCGTGATTGTATTACAATGCCGCCGAAAATTTTTTGGACTCTGTTATATCAATAGGATTTTGTTTCTACAGATGTGTAACGCAAATTCTTGACCTGTGAAATTTTTTATATGAGACTGCCACTGTAGCGGAAACTGGTGTCGTAAATATTTCGGTAATACAGTTAAGTGACCACCTGAACGTAATGCGTCGTGGGCACCCAGCTGCGCGACAGCCATCTGACAAAAGAAAGCCATTAGGTGAAAAAAAAAGAGGCCATTATCCTCGCTATTGACATTCCTTTGTAGAAAGCATCGCAAAAACGACACGCCCATTACTTGGAAAGATTCTTACATCTGCACACCTGGTAATGACAAGCGTCTTTCTACGAGAGTTGAGAGAATTTGTACTAACTTATGAAATGTCACATGACTATTGAATGATATTTTTATGCTTTGCCTTTCACAGTTGCTTATTTCATTTGATATCTGGTTTCCAGCTGTGTTGCAGCATTGGTTTTATAAAATAAAATTAAATGCATTTGCTAATGTGAACACTTTCTGTCAACAGATCTATTAAATAATCATTTTATGATCCACGTTCTTCGAAAAAGGAGCACTTGGAAAGGAAAAACAATAAGAAGGGATTAATGACAGTTACTGCAGACTTAATTTTCTTTTCAACTACTTGGTAATATCTTTTGTAGAATTAGTTTTGTGGTGCACCACTTTAATGACATAGATATTAATATGTGAGTAGACATTTCCCTTTTCTGCTTTATTGTCTTTACTGTAATATTTTTTCTCCTTGAGATTTGTCATGTTTAGATGTAAGTTATTGCATTTGCTGCTGCTGTTTGGCAGGCATAGTGTTACTGAATTTCACTTTGAATTACTCTGTTAAGCCAGTTTTACTACTGATTACTACATATTAGTTGTAATGTTGCATTTGCTTTGCTAAGTCCTATATTGCTGCCTTTTTTGCCAATTTGCATTTTTTTGTCATTTCTGTTTGTGTTAATTGTTTAGCGCTGCTGCATTGCGTCGTCCCTTAGTTTAGCATCTGAGCTCAGTAGGTTTAAGTTAGCTTGAGAGGGTGTAGACTATATAAGAAACGAACTGTGATGAATTGGAAGAAAAGCCTTGAGAAGCTATAAGAAAATGGTGTTGAAATAAAAGGGACGATCTATTGAATTAAGTTTTGGGTTGGACTGCAGTACCAAATGTTACCCTGAAAACAAAGCCAATCCTTTCCTTTTGTGTTATCTCACTATGTGTTTGTGTACCCTTGTGTATTTGTTTTCTTCCTGTCTCTGTGTACTGTTTCATAGATTTTTTTCTCTTCTAATACTAAGCTACATTCACTATGATGAGGAATAATGTTATCCTCAAATATAATTTGCATTAATAACATGTTATTTACTTCGTAAAGATGTTTACACATTATTTATTCTGTTTTGTTCTAATGCTCATATGTGAAGTTGATGTTTCAAAAGTTATTCTGATCTTTTATGTATGTACTCATTTCATAATTCCTGCAACACTGATGTATATGTTATTTCGATTCTTTTGTAAAGCCTGTATTACTGCAAATGTTATCTGTACTATTATGTTCTTTAATGATATATTTTGTACCTTTGTTATTGTATTCTCATGTTATAAAATTGTAATTGACACCAGTTCATCAAATTAAGAAACTTCTAAATTACATTTCACTGCACACGTTTCTGTTCGTCATAGTATATGGACAAAATGTGAGAAGTAGGGACTGATAGTGTTTGCACGTGTGTTAATAATTCAGCAAGGGACTGGATAACAGCATTGCTGGTTCTAGGGACATTTCAAACAAATTCTTTGTGAGTGGACAACTGGTGGTTTATGGACCTGCTATATTCTCTGCAAGACTCTTCGATGGTGATTGTGCACCTGCAATGTTGCAACCGATGGCTGCTGGCCATCTCTACAAGGACTACAGTGGGTCTGCACATCTGGTGGCACATCAATACTATAATCTCTACTAGGACTACAGTGGGTGTGCTCTGTCATGACCAACCTACCAATATTCTTCAAAACTTCGACTGACTCTGCTGTGGGTTTGCTCTGTTGAGGCCCATTACCTGTCAGCATGTCAAGAGTCAGTACTGTCTTTCCGTTGGAAGGACAACACTACTTCTTCAAGACTGCATGGAAATCCACTACTTCTGTGTGCATTTTCTTTTACTTCTTAGACTTTGAGAAAACACTGCTATTTTACTGTGATGAATGATCAGGACTGTCTTTATGGACTGTGAGAAAATAATAGCTTATGACCAACATTGTATCAATAAGCGTGTGCATTTGATTTCTTTGTTATTGTAATTATAATTATCAAAAATTTTTTCAAATCTGTATTGGCCAGTGCCCAAAACAATTTGTAAAATTTTTTGTGGGGAGCGTGGGGGCTATGTAATGTTTTTTTATTTGTAACACCACCTCTGTATGAAAATCACTGGCTGTGCTGTGTGCAGTCTGTGGCTGGTTGGCATTGTTGTAATACTCGCCATTGTAGTGTTGGGCAGCTGGATGTTAGCGGCGCGTAGCGTCGCGCAGTTAGAGGTGAGCCGCCAGCAGTGGTGGATGTGGGGAGAGAGATGGTGGAGTTTTGAAATTTGTACGAATGGATGTCATGAACTGCTATATATATTATGACTATTAAGGTAAATACATTGTTTGTTCTCTATTAAAATCTTTCATTTGCTAACTATACCTATCAGTAGTTAGTGCCTTCCGTAGTTTGAATCTTTTATTTAGCTGGCAGTAGTGGTGCTCGCTGTATTGCAGTAGTTCGAGTAACCAAGATTTTTGTGAGGTAAGTGATATGTGAAACGTATAGGTAAATGTTAGTCAGGGCCATTCTTTTGTAGGGATTTTTGAAAGTCAGATTGCGCTGCGCTAAAAATATTGTGTGTCAGTTTAAGCACAGTTAAGTATAATTGTTCTAAGGGGACGTTTCATTGTTTTATAAGCGTTCTCCTTTACAGATGAACTACATCTTCCCAAAATTCTCCCAATGAACCGAAGACGACTATCCGCCTTCCCCACGACTGCCATTACATTCTTGTCCCACTTCATATCGCTCTGCAATGTTACGCCCAAATATTTAATCGACGTGACTGTTCCAAGCGCTACACTACTAATGGAGTATTCAAACATTACGTGATTCTTTTTCCTATTCATCTACATTAATTTACGTTTATCTATATTTAGAGTTAGCTGCCATTCTTTACACCAATCACAAATCCTGTCCAAGTCACACCTTGCCGTACACCACAGCATCATCATCAAACAGCTGCACATTGCATCATTTATGTAGATAGAAAGCAACAGCGGACCTATCACACTCCCCTGGGGCACTCTAGACGATACCCTCACCTCCGATGAACGCTCTGTATATCTTTTACATACCTAAGACCAGTATCACAATATAAAAGATCTCTGTCAAATATCTTTGATAAAAATCTTTAACAGTTTACTGATTTACTTTCCCATGCAGAAACTTTTCAATGTGCTTGTTTCCATTGCGACTATTGAGGTGCCTTCAGCCTTTCTGTACTTATTGGCACCCCTAGTGGTCGGTTCGTCTGTGCTTTCGATTCTGGGAAGTAGGATGGGCAGCAGATCGTTTCGTGCGATAGCCACAGCCGCACTTTAACAGGCTTCTCTCAAGTTATAGTTTACATTCACTGCATCTATAGGTATACTAAGTGTGTATATAGTCCTATTTTGCCTTTTCCCATTTGTTTATTACATTCCATGTTATGCCTCTATTTTTCCATTTTCCATTCCTTGTCTCCTCTGCTAGAGAGAGTGTGTGTATTTCTCTGTTGTGGTGCTTCCATGTACTTTGGTTCTCGGACAGGGGTTCTTAGAGTGGTACTGGCAGTTTAGCCAAGTTTTGTGTAAAGACTAAGTAGCTTTTGCTGACCCATAGAGAAATGAAATGGAAATGAGCGTTTGGTGTCATTGGCCAGGAGGCCCCTTGCGGTCCGTTCCGGCCGCCTTGGTGCAGGTCTTATTACATTCGACGCCACATTGGGCGACCTGCGCTTCGGATGGGTATGAAATGATGAAGAAGACAGCACAACAACCAGTCCCTGACCGGAGAAAATCTCCTACCCAGCCGGGAATCGAAATGGGGGCCCGTAGGACGGCAATTCGTCACGCTGACCACTCAGCTATCGGGGCGGACAGCCATAGAGACATTAGGGGAGACTGATAAGCAGCTATAATTTAGTACAACAGGGCACACGTATACATCTACGGAGTGAGCGTAGTCTACTGTGCATGTTCTCAAAATCAAACTGGGACATTCACGTCCTTTTGGGACGACGCTGCTTGTCGAATTTTCGACAATAGTTAAACTTATATATTACACGTACTCACCTTGTTCAACATACGTTTATGCACATTTGAGTTTTAGTAACAGCTATGGGGCAGTACTGTCGTTGCCACAGACGTACAGAGACGTATGTACGAGGAAGACCAGTTAGTTTTCTTAGGTATGTAAAACAAATATAACTGTCGTACTGATATGAGGCACTTTATGTGTTGAAAAATTTCGAGACACGATATTGTAAAGTCTTGCATTGTAGAGATGATTCCTGCGATAATGCGGCCATTTGTTTATGAGACAAGTTCAAAAACGGTTCAAATGGCTCTGAGCATTATGGGACTTAACATCTTAAGTCGTCAGTCCCCTAGAACTTAAAACTACTTAAACCTAGGTAACCCAAGAACATCACACAACACCCAGCCATCACGAGGAAGAGAAAATCCCTGACCCCGCCGGGAATCGAACCCGGGAACCCGCGCGTGGGAAGCGAGAACGCTACCGCACGACCACGAGGTGCGGGCTACAAGAAAAGTGCTAGATAAATTTGCAAGTGTGTTTCGGCAGACTGCCAGTCAGTGTCTAAGTATCGGTGCTACGTTCATATGCAAATTAAATTTAATGACAGTCTGATTAATTTCCTGTAATTTTGCACATTCTCTGGCTCTTCTGTGTATTTAAGTATATCTGTATGAGACAGTTTCCTATATAGTGTCATGCTAACGTAATTAATTACAACATATTCGACAATATTTATCAGTGCAACAGAAAAGGTAAGAAAACATTGTTTGCTGTCACTTCTTATTCCGTTATCGAAAAAACCTAAGTAAAGTGGAATGTGAGCTCTGATACGGTGACGAAAAACCACAAAACCACTGCTTTTCACATCTTTAAGCCAACTTCCGTTTCTGGTATCAAATTGTTAAGATGTCTGTAAAGCACGTATACAAAGTTGCACTGTACTTATGAGGGTGATCAGTCTGTAGCAGCGCAGTAATAACACTCAAAATACGGTAAGTGCCTCATGGGCTACAATGAGCCGTCCCAAAATCGCTTGACTTGAGCCGTAGAAGATGTTGCGGTCAGAATCCTCGTTCTGCTCATCCGTGTGATCACTCCATAGATGTTTATGCTCCATAGTTGATACACGTAACCGTAAAGTACTTCCTCTGCCCATTTCCGCTACTACCTGGGGACCTCTGTCCGCTAGCGTGGAACAGCAATGTTCAATGGGTCGTCGCAAGGTGAGATTGTCTGCTCGGGTCATCTCGTGTTATGTAAGTACAGATACTTGGAATGTGTAAGGATTTGGTCGAAGCTGAGATGCTAATACGTTTCTTAGCAGCGTAGCTGTGGCACGTCGTACCGGAGTATATATTTCAGATAGGGATAACGACTATTCTTATTAACATTTCAGTTGAAACTTCCTGGCAGATTAAAACTGTGTGACGGACCGAGACTCGAACTCTGGACCTTTGCCTTTCGCGGGCAAGTGCTCTACCGACTGAGTTAACCAAGCACGACTCACGCCCCGTCCTCACAGCTTTAATTCCGCCAGTACCTCGTCTCCTACCTTCCAAACTTCACAGAAGCCCTCCTGTGCAGGAGGGATCAGAGGCGTTAGTGGTCTGTTGGATTGGTGATAGCTTCCAATGATAATGGTGTGGGTTCGATTCTAACTTTGCCGGCACGGTAGCTCAGCGTGCTCGGTCAGAGGGCTGGATGCCCTCTGTAATAAAAAAAAAAAAACTGAGTGAACGGATCAACGAAGAACCTGAACGGGTGTCATCGGACGTCCGCTCCGAACAAATTCAACGAACAATATAGGCCAAAATGAGATAAAACAAAAAAGAAGAAAAGGACGGTAGAACACTTGCCCGCGAAAGGCAAAGGTCCCGAGTTTGAGTCTCGGTCCGGCACACAGTTTTAATCTGCCAGGAAGTTTCATATCAGCGCACACTCCGCTGTAGAGTGAAAATTTCATTCTAGAAACATTTTAGTTATTTAACGCGATTGTTTGTCCTGCCGCTACTTCTTGATGGAAGAGTGCTTTGTGTCTCGCTTTTGTTAGTGTGAATCTTTTATGTGTGAATGTATTGCGTTTCTGGGGTGGGGTGTTCTCGTATTAGAATTCTGTTCTCATGTTTCAGTTTTAAATGCAGTTACTGAGTTCGGTGTTCCTTTGTACTGATTACTTAAACGAGAACATGTGCCTTTCCGCCACGTGGGCAGCCTTCAGCTCAACGCTATTATTGATTCAAGTATGCTGTTCAACTTGAATTTCAAATCGTATGAGAATTTGCATTCATCTTATATATTTCTGTATTCTTTTGTACCTCCAAGATGGAGGATTTCTACGTGAGCTAACGACCACGCGGTTGGTCAGCAAAGCTAACGTTTTTCTGGCTCATCGTGTTTCAGTGTTGTGCATAAATTTTATCCGTATGTGTTTTTCTTTCTGTGTGTGTGTACTGTTTGATGAATGTGTGTGTTCATGTAAATCACACGAATCCTTCCTTATACCAAGCTGAGGCTTTTCCCACGTGTTGAGAAACAGTCATTGAAATAGTTACTGTGTTATACAAGCAATATCAAGCATTAGTTCAAAACTTGTAAAACTGAATTTTTGGATCCATAAAAGTGTTTAGAATCCACCCCTGAAACGGTTTTTCCGACTACAGAACGGAAATGTTTGTTATTCGCGGTTGAACAAAAAAATGCACCTGGCTGAAAAAAAATGGCTCTGAGCACTATGGGACTCAACTGCTGTGGATATCAGTCCCCTAGAACTTAGAACTACTTAAACCTAACTAACCTAAGGACATCACACACATCCATGCCCGAGGCAGGATTCGAACCTGCGACCGTAGCAGTCGCACTGTTCCGGACTGCGCGCCTAGAACCGCGAGACCACCGCGGCCGGCACCTGGCTGAAATCGGCCTTTTTCACGCACCAGGTTTTTTTCTTTCTGAGGACGAGTTATTGTATCGGTGCTTGGGAGGAAACACATAAAATTCATATGAAAGTCTTAACGCGAGTGTTTGGAAGTTAGCCCCCAAGCATTTGCATTCTGCTGCGAAGACTGGAGAGTGAAACTTTCCCGGCAGTGAGCATCTTCAACGAAGGGTATTCAGCAATTCTGAAGATCATGACAACGATAGAAGTCACCCTGGGACTCTATTCGACGCAGTTCGCCAAGCATTCGGACGACCAAAGGATTCAAGAGGCCGAAAACCGCTTATCACGGGCTTTACGAGCGTCTCTGGAACAGCGCAGGATGACCCAGATAGAGCAGAACCCCCTCTTTGAAGAAGGACTAGTTTACGGACCACTGAATGATTGGCATGATTCTTTGATTCTGAAGAAGTTAACTAAATTGTCTAGGAGTTGTACCACTTTTATTCCGATCCATCACCTATAAATATTTTTACTTGGCTGACGAAGTCGAAAAATCGATGAAAAAAGCCCTATTTTTTCAAATAGCCACCATTTCGTTTTCTATGATGGAAATAACTTAAGCGAGTTACAACTCCTAAATAATCTTACATACTTATCGACTCAATTGTGATTTCAGACGAGCCGCGCGTGGAGGTCTACATCGAAATTTTGTTTCGTTCCGTAGGCACTTCTGCCTTTGCTCTTCCAGTTTTTAGAGGAAATATCTATAAACATTTTGACCAAATTTCACATTGGTATCTATAAGACATCCCGTGGAAAAAATCCCAAAGAACATTCTTTCTTCGGGCGAAAGATAGTAAACCACCACTTAATAACTTTAAAGTTCGTAATTGAAGTTACTTGTGATTATTTTATTCGTGAATAAATACAAAATGGACTGTAAATTGTGTGGTTAACGTTACTTTTAGCCTGGCTCCGTCAGAGTCATCTGATTAGACTATTTCGTGTCTTAATACCGTATTTTGTTTGGCGTAAATCGAAGGTTTTATTCTGAATTTGACCAAATGCCGGTGAGAGATAATGCCCAATGATTCAGTGGAATCGAAATTGATATAATTACTAATCAACTCACAAATTTAACTGTTTGACGCTTACTCCTTGCATACGAGCACCAGGCTTACTTTCAGTCTGACCATTCGGATAGGATGTGTAACTGAAGCACGAGTAGGTATCATTGAATACTTTTTACAGAAGTCATAACGTGGTCCTAGAGTTAACACAAGATTTGTCGAAGAACTCTGACAGTGTAGCCCCGTGCTCCTATCCGCTTCCCCTAGTAAGCCGACTGAACCGCCTTTATAGACCTGTGTCCTACGCTCTACACATTTCAACTATACCTTCAACTCATTACCCGTCAGTTTAGCTCTTCTTGCAATCAATGTTTCGTCAACATTAACCCTTCTAAGAATCAGATATTAACTGTAGAACAAACCACTCTCAGATTCACTCCGTGACTTCCACCTCATCATTGACAGTTGCCGGCCGGAGTGGCCGAGCGGTTCTAGGCGCTTCAGTCCTGAACCGCGCGATAGCTACAGTCGCAGGTTCGAATCCTGCCTCGGACATGGATGTGTGTGTTGTCCTTAGGTTAGTTAGGTTTAAGTAGTTCTAAGTTCTAGAGGACTGATGACCTCAGAAGTAAAGTCCAATAGTGCTCAAGCCATTTGAACCATTGACAGTTATCCTACGCATTTTAATTACCAGAAGGTTGATTTGATCACCACAGTGCGTCACTCAGTAAGGTTGACTTGGAACTGGTATGTCCTCGTCTCTGAATTCAATTAGTTACTCAGTTACAGGAAAACCTACAATTTAACTTGGACTCCGAACCACGGTGCACCTAGACATAGGCTAATTGTCAGAGATGGAACAAGCCACAACTAATAGAAAAATTCCGCAAATGACCTTGGATTTGACTCTGGGGTTTGCATTTATATTCGGGCTCTTAATTACTATTTTTTATTATTATGTTTTCTTTCTTTTACTCATGGGCCTTATTCTGTCATTTTTCTAGCCTTTCTTTTGCACAGCGTAGTGCATCCTTTGATGACCTTTCCCAGGCATTCTTCTCCTGTTGCTCTGCTATTTTACTAAATGATGTCACTTCATTGGTACACTCAAGCTACTGTTCCTAACTCCTCTTCCTGGGTTCTTGCACGTTACAGAATAACCACAAACATAATTAGTAAAAAGTCCAAAATCTGTAAACAGTTAAAGAACTATATCTGCCTTATTGGCGTCAAATCCTTTTCAGCTTTGCGGAAGGTTATAAAATTCTACAAACATTAACGAAATAACTCCATCTATCAAGGAAGCGTAGACAGCTAACGCCAGGCAGCTCATACATTATAGAGTAAACTTTGTACGGCGGAAGTTGTCTTCCTTTCCTGTGGCTTAAGATAACACATCGTAACATTCTTTGGATCAACTCTTCAAGTGGTTCAAATGGCTCTGAGCACTATGGGACTTACCATCTGAGGTCATCAGTCCCCTAGAACTTAGAACCACTAAAACCTAACTAACCTAAGGACATCACAAACATCCATGCCCGAGGCAGGATTCGAACCTGCGACCGTAGTGGTCGCGCTGTTCCAGACTGTAGCGCCTAGAACCGCTCGGCCACACCGGCCGGCCGATCAACTCTTCTCGACCGTGAACTAGGAGACGTAAATTTAAATTTTGGCAGCTGAGACCAATATTGCATGAATGCAGAAGAACTTATTGGCTGTTTACGAAGCCATAGAAGTCATTATTGTGATTTTTCAGTCTCTGGGTGTGGGTGAAATTAGACAACGGACTGGAAAATCTTGCACCTACAAGTAGCGAAGTATGTACTGTAATTTTATTTTTGTGTGCAACAGTATCTATTACATCCCCCTCGCTCCTCCCCCCTTACATCCTGTCCCTTCGAAAAGGGATGATGATGATCGAATGGCACTGATGGACGGGAGTCCCAACTTGGTTAAGATCGCCCGCTGACTTGCAAGCGTTTGCACTTGACACCACATTGGGCGTCTTCCATCTCGGAGAGGACGAAATCATGATGAAGGCCACAAACATCCAGTACGCTGCGGAGAAAATCTCCAACCCGGCCGGGGATCGAACCACAGCCAGGTGCAGGGCAGTCGGACGCGCTAACTAAAGGGCTGGACGCTTCAAGAAGTTATTCATTACTGTAGTAGGCCAAGTAGCTTTTACTGAATGCTACATTACACCTGACATTATTTTTCAGTATAGTCTCTAGCCTTCGTAAACAATGGTCAGAATGTTCTATCCATCGTTCAATTCCTCGACGATATAAATCCACTGCGTGGTAACAGAACCATTCGACAAGCGTTGCGTGAACGTCCTTATTGATGGAAAATTTATTTCCTCCCAGATGTTTTTTTTTTCAGTTTGCCGAATAGATGGAAATCAAATGGTACCAGATCTGGACTTACCGATTAGCATCACCGTTGTCTGTGCACCTTTCGTCAAAATTATGGCACCATTTCATAGGGCTGGACGTGCCATTCCATTGTTCCATATAACACCAGAATCTCTCGTTGAGTTTGCGTGCTACTTAAACATTTTGTCTGAAGAGTAGTACTTAAACTGTGAAGTACGTTTCCAGTTGCGGCGTCATTTCACTTTCACACTGGTGCACTTTGTCCGTAGGCAACCTGTAACATGTACGCTTCTGACAAGGCGACACCTTTGTTGCGTAAAGGCCTCACCGGGAACCCGTTTAGTGCAAGGTCGCAAAAGGCCAATGACATTTACTGCATTCGACGGCCCACATATTGTCTACCATGCAACCACAATATTGACTGCTGGGGCGGGACTGGACTGGAGGTGAGAACAGCATGAGGCTACGGAGTGTAGCTGACCTGCTTAGACGAGGAGTAACTCACAATAGTGCTACAGTGCTTGTGGTGTTGATACAAAGCGCAGCAATGGCAGCGATAAACAAAGCAAACATTGCATTATATCCACGACAACAGTTGCCGACGTTGACATTTCGTTAGCAAGAAAGCCAAGGAATGTCGCGGAGCGAGGAAGAAGAGGCAGATGAAATATTAGCGTTTTTGCAAGATGAGTCAAAGGAATTTGTAGTGCCGTATACGCTCAACTGTGCGAACAGTGTACATGACGAGTAGAATGATGGCGGTACGTGCTCAAGTGAAAGTGATATTGAAACATGTAGTCCATCATCCTTGCTGGGCAGGGAGCCACAGAACCTGTCTCCAGAGAAACATAGTGAAGGGCAATCTTTGTCGGAGGAGGGGGTACTAAATATAATTACGCACATGAAAGATCATCCGCAGTATAGCAAAAAAAATTATGAACGTATTTCGAATAAGTCCACAGCAATATGACAGTGGAGTACATAAGAAAAACTACCGATGTTCGTGGGAGGCCAAGGCGTACGTGCTAGAAAAAACTGGTGTTTGTGCGTTTCAAGGATGTTCGGCACAATTTACAGGATATGCATGGTAGTAACCTACTACGTTATGTATACCAGGTTGCGCGCGACATAGATTATAGTGATTTCAAAAAGGCACAGAATTGGAAGACGTAATACAACGTAACTTCAAACAAAACGTCAACTTGACACTGCACAATAAATTGTGGAATCGGCTCGAAAAGTTGTAAATGGAATAGACTAACTTATTCCATCGCTCAGTAAGGAATTTGTTTTCAATTCCCAACCATCGGGATTTGTAGAGGAAATGCATATGAAAGAAAACCTGTAAATCAGAGGTACCAAGAGAGTTGTATTAATATCAACTAACATAAATGCCTTAATGCATTCGTATATAATTATGGCGACTGTTAGTCTGGATGGTAAATTGTCTGGAAAGTTATTTATTGTGTTGCGAGAAGTTGCAGGTACTCTTCTCCCTACGATTCTTTCCGGTGTGCGTGATCTTGCAAGGGCAGTTGGAAGTATTTATGTCACAGCAAGAAAGAGTGAGGAAATAGGCGTAAGAGAACTACAAAAATGCCATGAGCTCTGCTTTTGGCCAATAGCTGCTCAAAATAACTTATTTTTTGCTTGATTCCTGGTCTGTCTATAAAACTCATAGTCCTTTATAGAAAACTATCTCTTCTAAAAGGTGTGTGACATTACAATTCATATCACCTGGAACTACTGGACAAACTCATGTTCTGGGTGTTTGTTGTTTTGGTGCCTATAAAACATATTATAGCACTATCTGTAGCTACACCTTAAAGGGTAGTTAATTTGACGATACGCTGCACGACAGACTGTTTCGCATTCGCTCGCATGCCATCACATTCCATCAGTTCTCATCACCCAGTTACACCAGTATGATTCTATATGCACTCTTTGAATGTGAATATGTAGCTCAACGTACTGCACGGTTTGTAGCTCCCAAGGAGTTCGCATTCGATTTTGATGCTCCGATCACTGTCGCTCGGCATTTTTAATTCGGTGTTCAAGGGGTTCCTCGTTATTGTGGGACGACAAATGTAACTTATGTGGTATCTGAGTGTCTCCCGACGTATACAATGTTCAAATAAGTTACGGGAATGCAGCCGGTTGTCGACATCACCCAGCTGGATTTTTGTGAGTTACTTGAAAATGCGTAACTTACTTTCTGAAGTCCCTACGTAGCTACACCGTGAAATATGATCGTACTGTATTGGCGCCACAGTATGATCACGGCATCTGAGTGTCATCTTAATACCAGTATAACTGGAACGCCAATATATCTTCGCCGATATCCAATTACAGTGCACCTACAGTCGGTCGGTAGCACGCTACATCCAACAACAAAATAGAACTAGTTTCAAGCTGCATGATATATCGAATCGGATAAAAACGAATATAGTTTCTTCTCTGGTGTGGTGGCTCGGGGATACATTCAGTGAAGAAGATCATGTAGTCCCGTATGATGACTACCCATAATTTTTAATCTTATGAGGGATGAAGCAAGTATCTCAGACTACTTTATAATGAACAAGGGTGCACGTTTCTTGATCCCTGCTATTGGATATAGAATAATAGGCACTAGATAAGATGTGCACCACACATATGCTGATAAGCTAAAACATGGGCGCTGCGGTCTGCGTGGTGGAATGCTTCCTGGTATCGTTCCAGGTACAAGCGACTCAGTAAGGAAAGTATAAGCGACTCAGAGATCAATATAGAATCATTCTAGCGATACGGGCCACCGAGAGTGAAACCCACTCACATAAGCGATTTTGACAAAGGGCAAATTGTTGTAGCCCGACGTCTGAGGTCGAGCAACTCTGAAACGGCGATGGTGGTCTGCTGTTTACGTGTTACTGGCGTGAATATACACTGAAGACCCAAAGAAACTGATACACCTGCCCAATTTCGTGTAGGGCCCCCGCGAGCACACAGAAGTTCGGCAAAACTATTTGGCGTGGACTCGACTAATGTGTGAAGGAGTACTGGACGGAATTGACACCATGAATCCTGCAGGGCTGTCCATAAATCCGTAAGAGTACGAGGGGTTGGAGATTTCCCCTGAACAGCACGTTGCAAGGCATCCCAGATATTCTCAATAATGTTCATCTCTGGGGGGAGGGGGGGGGTGTTGGTGGCCAGCGGAAGTGTTTAATTAAGAAGAGTGTTCCTGGAGCCACTCTGTAGCTACTCTGGACGTGTGGCGCATCGCATTGTCCTGCTGGAAATGCCCAAGTCCGTCAGAATGCACAATGGATATGAATCGATGCAGATGTTCAGACAGGATGCTTACGTATGTGTCACTTGTCAGAGTCGTATCTAGACATATCAGGGGTCCCATATCACTCCAACCGCACACGTCCCCCACTATTACAGAGCGTCTACCAGCTTGAACAGTCCCCTGCCGACATGCTGGATCCATGGATTCATGAGGTTGTCTCCATACCCGTACACGTCCATCCGATAGATACAATTTGAAACGAGACTCATACGACCAGGCAACATGTTTCCAGTCACCAACAGTCCAATGTCGGTGTTACAGGCCCAGGCAAGGCGTAAAGCCTTATGTCGTGCAGTCATCAAGGGCACACGAGTGGGTCTTCGGCTCTGAAAGCCCAGATCGATGATGTTTCATTGAATGGTTCGCACGGAGACTTGTTGATGGCCCATGATTGAAATCTGCAGCAATCTGCGGAAGGGTTGTACTTCTGTAACGTTGAATGATTCTCTTCAGTCGTCGTTGGTCCCGTTGCTGTAGAATCTTTTTCCGGCCGCACTGATATCAGAGATTCGATGTTTTAGCGGATTGCTGATATTCACGGTACACTCGTGAAATAGTCGTATGGGAAAATCCCCACTTCGTTACCTCGGAGATACTGTGTGCCATCGCTCCTGCGCCGACTATGCCACATTCAAACTGACTTTAATCTTGATAACCAGCATTTTCGCATCAGTAAGCGATCTAACAACGTATTCTACTTGTTAGCGTATCTCTGTATCTGAATACGCATACCTATACCGGTTTCTTTGGCACTTCAGTGTATATGGACAATGGATAGAGGAATGTGAAACCTCGAGTATGGGACAAGGTGTTGGGCGCCTTCGACTTATTACCTAACGTGGTCGGAGGTTTCCCCGATCTCTAAAGTAAATTTGGTGGCGATGTGTGTCAGATCTGACAACTGAGGATAATGCTGGTGTGGGCCCAAATGTTTCGGAGTTCATGGTTCAGCGCATACTGTTAAACACGGGCAGAGGGAAGGTATATGACTGGACCATGGATCAATGGAAACGTGTAACTTTGTTGGATGAACCATGTTTCTTGTTACAGCAGGTCGATGGTGGCGTCCGGAGACTCCGTCATCCTGACGAATGACTGCTCTAAACGTGCGCCGCGCCACGGATGTAGATCAATAGGGCCAGTATTATGCTGTGGGGATCATTCGCTTGAGCTTTCATGGGACCTGTGGCGGTAATAAAAGGTATCGTGATAGCTCTGGGTAACGAGTTATGATTTCAGTAAGAGGCTAACACACGAGTTACAGTTCTTCTTAGCCGGCCGGAGTGGCCGAGTGGTTCTAGGCGCTTCAGTCTGGAACCGCGTGACCGCCATGGTCGCAGGTTCTAATCCTGCCTCGGGCATGGATGTGTGTGACGTCCTTAGCTTAGTTAGGTTTAAGTAATTCTAAGTTCTGGGGACTGATGATCTCAGACGTTAAGTCCCATAGTGCTCAGTGCCATTTGAACAGGTCTTCTTGTGGCAACCAACGTTAAGTCCGCCGCCATTTCCCCAGTCGTCAGAAGATTGAGAGGAGCCCAAAGAGCCAAAAACAGGCTCGTCAGTTCTCGGCTTTGAGTATGACTGGAGACACCGACGGCTCCTGATATTTTAGATTTTTTGTGCGGTATAATAATAATATTATTATTATTATTTCTTTAATGTGGACTCTCATTCTTTTGGGATCTAGTAACCTGTTTATGATGATAACCGTTACGGTCTTTCAAGCCCAAAAACTCTGAAAGCTCAATGTGACAGAGGACAAGCAGGAAAGGCTACTGAAAAGGCATAATAAAGCATCGCAGTGATGTTACACAAGAACAATGGTGTATTTAGAAACTTGAGTTGGTCGTTTTAAAAAAAGGGCTGTGTAATTCAGTTTCTGTTAAGTTATGTTGTGAAACCGTAACGGATCTGTTTAAGGAGTTATTGGAACTTTTAGCTGGTCGTAAAGTATC
This sequence comes from Schistocerca gregaria, assembly GCF_023897955.1. Lineage (NCBI taxonomy): Eukaryota > Metazoa > Arthropoda > Insecta > Orthoptera > Acrididae > Schistocerca > Schistocerca gregaria. Next base: position 729,902,977 of record NC_064931.1, read on the forward strand.
ACAATATTCACAGCAAATAAGGAAATGGCTCTGACCCTGTATTTTTATTCTGTAAGGCATAGAGCTACTTACGAACGTTTGTGAAATTATCTCACCCAAGGAACACTTCGTTGCAATTACTGAGAAGCTCCTCATTTATAAACAGTGAGCATCTTTTTACAGCCCCGAATTTGGTGAAGAAGCGCATTATCTGAAGCATAAAGCTGGACTTCAGTCATTGTTTTATCTGCAGAATAAATCATTTATGTAAATCTAAATCTTTTGAGGGAACAGATAAAGTTGTAAGACAACTATATACCAAGCTTATTTTGTTTTAAAGTCAATTAACACATTGTAAAAATGAAATGCCAATAAAGTACTAAAGACTGAAATGTCAATAAAATATTCTAAAAATCAAACAGCAATAAATTATTTTTTTAAATCATCAGTATTGTTAGTGAACCATTTGTTGCAGTTAGCTGCAACATAATTTTTTTAATGATTTCGTTATGCCTTCAGCTGCCATTCTCTTTATTTCATGTACGTTCGTAAAATTTTGGTCTTAGGCCATTTTCAAGTATCTAAAATGGAAGTATTATGCAGTAGATACATTAGTGACCCTTGCGACTTTTACATAGGAACAAGTCATATCTGTAGATATAAAAGGCGCATTATAACTTACTTTACGGATGATTCTTTAGTAGTAAGTTATACAAAGTACGTCCTTGTTCCTATGGCTTCATGTTATGCTCATAAAGTAAGTTACAGATTTTACTCTATTTTAGGAGCATGTTACTTAGAAGTTGCTGCAAAGCTCTTATATATAAGGTCCAAGTTTTAACGTACTTATCACTAGGAAGATATAAGTATTTTACAGAAATTTGTTAAGTAACCTGCATATGCCTTTGTTCTCGATTATATTTAATTAAGGTTCATCATTAGTGTAAATATGACTGCATGTAATTTCTTTAAAGTAACTTGTAAACATTTGTCCTCTTATTGTGGGAAACACGTCATTTTTTAATCTCCAAGAAGACAGGGTAGCAATGGACTCATGCCTAGCGGGTAGACTAACTGAAGTTTTCATGAACACTTGAGAAAAAAAGTTTAATAAGTTCAGTCAAACAGCCGAAAAAAATCCTTTATTACAACAGACATGTCGAAAACGAAAAATCTGAACACATATTCGATATTTTTCGTAAACCAGCGACAGCAGGAATCATGCCACCCGAAAGCACATTAACTCGCATATTTTCATTCTGATACTTAGACTGATTAATTTAACACTGGAAAAAGAAAAACTTAAGAAATTACCAGATCTTCGCCGAAACGTGGCATACATAACATTTATCCTAAAAACTTAGTAGACCCATTATTCAAAAAGGAAACCAATCAGACACATGCCAATCCCAAAGGTGAAATAACTTTAACCAGAGACACAAACGAACCACAAAAAAATAAAGTTCTGTATGGTCATATCTAGATGTTATTTTCGACAAAATTACTTGATCTTTCAAGTATTCAAAAGTATACGCCAGCTACATAAGCACTAACAATCTACAACAATTATTGAGACACATACCACGGTAATCAGAACCGTTTTCTCACTCAGGAATCTGAAACATTAGCTGTGGAGAATGCTCAAAATTTTATATTGTACAAACAGGAGAGAAAGTTAGCACACGGTTTAAGGAAAACAAGACAAAAAGGGAGAATAACACATAAACATTTGTTGCAAACTTAAAAGACACCAATATACCTTATATACAGGATGTTTCCCTAAAAGCATGCAGAAATGTAACAGGACATAGAGAATGCTCCACTGAACAATCTGAAGCAGGGAACCTGGGGTTGGAGAAACCAACTTAAGAAGATACACTAATGGCCATTAAAATTGCTACACCACGAATTGGACGTGCTACAGACTCGAAATTTAACAGACAGGAATAAGATGCTGTCATATGCAAGTGATTAGCTTTTCCGAGCATTCACACAAGGTTGGCGCCGGTGGCGACACCTACAACGTGCTGACATGAAGAAAGTTTCCAACCGATTGCTCATACACAAACAGCAGTTGACCGGCGTTGCCTGGTGAAACGTTGTTGTGATGCCTCGTGTACGGAGGAGAAATGCGTACCATCTCGTTTCCGACTTTGTACCTTATCGCGATTGCAGTTTATCGTATCGCGACATTGCTGCTCGCATTGGTCGAGAGCCAATGACTGTTAGGAGAATATGGAATCGGTGGTTTCAGGAGGTTAATACGGAACCCCGTGCTGGATCCCAACGGACTCGTATCACTGGCAGTCGAGATGACAGGCATCTTATCCGCATGGCTGTACAGATCGTGCAGTCACGTCTCGATCCCTGAGTCAACAGGTGGGGACGTTTGCAAGACAACAACCATCTGCACGAACAGTTCGACAACGTTTGCAGGAGCATGGACTTTCAGCTCGGAGACCATGGCTGCGGTTACCCTTGACGCTGCATCGAAGACCGGAGCGCCTGCGATGGTGTACTCAATGACGAACCTGGGTGTACGAATGCCAAAACGTCATTTTTTCGGATGAATCCAGGTTCTGTTTACAGCATCATGATGGTCTCATCCGTGTTTAGCGACATCGCGGTGAACGCAGAATGGAAGCGTGTATTGGTCATCGCCATACTGGCGTGTCACCCGGTGTGATGGTATGGGGTGCCATTGGTTACACGTCTCAGTCACCTCTGTTCGCATTGACGGCACTTCGAACAGTGGACATTACATTCCAGATGTGTTACAACCCGTGCCGCTACAATTCATTCGATCCCTGCGAAACCCTACATTTCAGCAGGATAATGCACGACCGCATGTTGTAGGTCCTGCACGGGCCTTTCCGGATACAGAAAATGTTCAACTGCTGCCCTGACCAGCACATTCTCCAGATCTCTCACCAATTGAAAACATCTGGTCAATGGTGGCCAAGCAACTGGCTCGTTACAATACGCCAGTCAGTACCCTTGATGAATTGTGGCATCGTGTTGAAGTTGCATGGGCAGCTGTACCTGTTCACGCCATCCAAGCTCTGTTTGACTCAATGGCCAGGCGTATCAAGGCTGTTATTACGGCCAGAGGAGGTTGTTCTGGGTACTGATTTCTCAGGATCTAAGCACCCAAATTGCATGAAAATGTAATCACATGTCAGTTCTAATATAGTATATTTGTCCAATGAATACCTTTTTAACATCTGCATTTCTTCTTGGCGTAGGAATTTTAATGGTCAGCAGTGTATGAAAACAAACTTGTCTATCGCTTTGGCTAGCATTACTGTTTTCCAACGTATTTAAAACTAACAGGCGTACAAATTTGGACGTACTGTGCTGTTTATTTACATGTGTATTCTTTATTCCCTGCAAGGAAACATGTCGACGAGTGCCGGCCAGTGTGGCCGAGCGGTTCTAGGCGCTTCAGTCTGGAACCGCGCGCCCTCTACTGTCGCACGTTCGAATCCTGCCTCGAGCATGGATGTGTGTGATGTCCCTAGGTTAGTTAGGTTTAAGTAGTTCTAAGTCCTAGGGGACTGATGACCTGAGATTTTAAGTCCCGTAGTGCTCAGAGCCTTGTCGACGAGCCTGATTACTAGGAAGTCACGAGCTGTTTTGCTTATTTTAGTTGTCCATAAGGTGGCTCTCTTGTATCGCACTTACATTGCTCCATAACAGAACGTGCTATGAATCAACAACATGACGGTACACCGCCTCACTTCAGTGTGGATGTCCGCAACCATCTCGATGATGTATTTCCTGGCCGTTGGGTTGGAAGGGGAGGTCCTACTCCATGGTATGCGATGTCACCTGGCCTGAGTCCTCTGATTATTTCCTATGGGGATATCTAAAGTCACTTATGTATGAGACCCCAGTGGATATGGAGGAGGTATTAGTTGCCATAATTGTAGCTGGTTGTGATGTGATTAGAAACAAACCAGCTATATTTGTCAAGGTGCGTCAGAATCTTGTTCACTGACGCAATGATTGCATTGATGTTGGCCGTCAATTTCAGCACTTTTTGTAAGATGCAGTACAAATGGTACGTTCGTTGTGTCTGTGATGGTATTTGCAGTTAACTGTAGCTAATGTAAATAAAGAAGTACACAGTAATTTGGTTTTATTCATATTATCTCCTTAAGCTGGCTTCCCTGACCCCAGGTCCCCTACCTCAGATGGTTGAGTGGAGCGTCCTCTATGCCCTGTTATGTTTTTGCTCGCTCTTACGGAAACACTCTATAGATTGTGAACTTCAAATATTACATAATTTACTGAAAGAAAAAAATCATGGATGTAACGAAAGAAACCGAAATTTACATCCATCTAAAAGGCCAGTCAGACAGAAATGAGCAAAAACACATGGAAAATGGGAAATTCCAAGGAAACATTTTACCAGTTGTACGACGAAGCATTACAGAACCATAGCATATAAGATTTTCGTTACTTTCACTAATGTGATGACAGTAATGCGAAACATCACGCAGCCATAAAACAGTTTGTACTCGACTTCCATTGTTTCATTAGCGTGCTGTGATCTATTTTGTATATGTTTGTAACAACTATTCAAAAATGATGTGTTCCACAATAAGAGAACAGATATTTACACGTCACTTTAAAGAAGCTATATACAGTCATATTTACACCATTTAACATTTTGGGTGGTGTCTGTTTGTTCTATATCGTGTCTCCCTACCACGTTCGCGCAACGACGCTCTGAGCGTGTTTTTTAGGGAATTGACTAGTTTGAACCTGGGACCTGTTGCTGGTAAGGAGACGCCAGACCACACATGACATGTAGAATTCAGAAGAGTTTAGGGAGACTGGCGATGATATAACCAAATACTTAATGATTTCAGCGTCAGCTCCACTGCACTCCCTGTAAAAGAATCTTAATACTAACTAAATTTAGTGGAAGGGGTTCAAGGCTTTCCTATTTTTAGTTAGCTGGTAAAATAACGTCGAAGAAGCACTTAAGTTTACCACTGGAAATTTTATTCTACTCACAAAACATTGTTTATAAATTGCACTATTGATAAAAGAGAGTGTTTTAATACCGGATGGTAAAAACCAACTGCGTTCAAAAAAAATGTGAACGAATATTCCCTGAATGGGTTTCCAATTTCTACAATGGATCGCGGGATGACCTATGCCATATCACCTCTATAATCTAGGTTTAAATTAAGTTTCACAAAAGAGAAAACTATCAAAATGGTCTACAGTGACCCTCAATTATGTTTAATTACTTATCTAACTTGTAAATTACAGTGGCTGATGTGGCTTCTCAATAACTATATAACAGAAAAATCATCGCGTTTCAGATTTTTACTTCAAGTGGCAAATGTGAACACCATGAGCTTTAATTGACGATCGACACTAGTATTACGCAAAAAAGGGGGTGTAACAGATGAGACTTCGGCAGTTCTGAGCGAAGCCTTATGCGCTCAAAAATGCGGCATGGCGTGCGTTCATTACATTGTCGGTGTTTAGGCAGCGTCAGCGCGGCGGCGGGCAGCACAGCTCCGCTCACCTCGCCATCTCGGAAGCAACTCACTTCTCCTAACGTCTCCTTACTACCATTTACCGAAGTTGGTTTAAAAAAAAACTATCTGGCTGTTTTTTCATCTGACCAATCAGGGTCTCAATGTTAACCTTCAGCTCTGCCTACAAAAATTCTGTCTATCCAATGAGAAACGTTATACTTTTCGTGGTGGGGCAATATTTTTAAAGTTTGCAACATAACAGAGACGCGAAAAAGTCTCACGCTAAAACTTGCAGCTGGCGTTGTCCTAGTGGTTAGCTGGCGACGTGGGTGTCCAGTCTGTCCCTTATCGTAGTGCCTTCACAAAAGCTTAACACGGTTCTGCTCTCAGCTTCTGTTCTCGTTTCTCCCCTCGGAACTGCGTCTGCCTCACGGTGGGAAGGTGTGACATGCATTTACGCATTCTTGTGTTAGTCTGTGGTATTCCATTTGCTCACTCGTTACTCGTATTACTTTGGTTAATTTAATGTCACGATTTATTCGGAACTATGTGACATACTACTGGATTTGCTTATCATGTCAGGGTTTTCATGGAAGGTGTTGGATTTGCCTGACACCTTACAATCAATGTTGGAAGGTAATCAACTGTAACTGAGAATAAAAGCATATGTAGGTCGATTAACAAATTACTGTAAAATACTTCTAATCTTCTTAGTGTTAAGTGCTTTAAAACTTGGACTTGAATATATAAGAGCTTTCCAACAACTGCTACAAAGTAACTTGCTCCTAAAACAGCGTAGAACTTCTCTAATTTATTTTATGAGCGTAACATGCAGCCATAGCCACAAGGACGTACACGGCATAATCTACTACTAAAGAATCATCCATAATGCGCCTACTATATCTACAGACATGACTTTTTCCTGTATCAAAATCACAAGTGTCACGAATGTATCCAGTGTATATTACTCCCGTTTTAGGTAATTGAAAATGCCGAAATTTTACAATCGTACATGAAAGGCAGAGAATGACAGCTGAAGGCACCACGAAATCATTCAAAAATTCATCGCAGCTGCAGAGCCTTTCGCGCTGAAAATCATATAATTTTTAAAAAAAACAATGAGTGATGTGAATGAAAAGTAGTCTACTTAGTAGTCTCTTGGGTCTAGATTTAGTGCCTACTAATTACGGAGTGAATAATTAGATGATAAGTCTAGGTCGGTGTACCTTGTTCAGACGGAAAATGCAAGATGATTCTACAGGGATAGATGCAACCCAAGGGCAAGATACATCTTGTTTTTCACTGTGAGCCAGCGGTCGCCTGATCGCGACAAAATCTGTATCTGCACAAGTTCCGCAGTTAAAAAGTCCACATTTTCAGTTTCAACTCGTAGCAGCCGTTTACATTTACTAATATCTCTCCGAATCTGATAACGTTTCTCGTCATGGCGCAGACTGACTAACAGTGCTTAAGAGCTAGCGTGCACGACCACAGTCTTACGAAAAACCTAGATGTGTCTCAGTGTGTAAACTACATTTTACTCATAATTCACAGTTTAAATCTAACCCGGCGGGAAAAGTCAAGATACAACTCGGCGTGTTATAATCTACAACGTTTATTCACAAACAACTTAGAAACATCTCAAAATAGTGCGAGACCTAGTTACATCTCGTTTTTATTCACATCACTCATTGTCGTCCATAGTTGATTGGTTTTCGAGGCTGTTGCTAAATGCTTAAAAAAAAATTAATAAACATTGAGAATTTTGAACAAGTCATCGTTTCTGTTAGCTACCCATAACCCATTTCGTTACTACATAATATTCAGGTGATACCTGCTGAAATTTCATTTATTTACGTTCAGTTTACGAACAACAAGAGTAGACGAACATATTTTGACTCGTCGTGCAGCCTTATCTGCATCGAAAAGTTTATCCACATTTCGATTAAAACTTTACTTGTTGCTGCCACTGCACACAAAAACTAACAATGTCTACAGTGTTTTGAGGAAAAATAAAGCTAGCATGAGATATTTTAAGTTAGTTAAAGGTAATTCCATGAGGGCATGACAAAGCGGACGCCGCGCTTCACTACCGAAAAAATGGGGACGCGAATTTACTTTGCTTCAAACATGGCGGACGTATAGCCACTCTATGAAATTTAAACGCGTTGTTTGTGGATTACGTTAACATTATTACAGGCTACCTGCATCTTTATTACTTGATGCGTGCCCCGACGACGATGGCACCGCCATAGATGTCATAAGGAGAATCGTGCTACACTGGGTTCTGCAGCATGATAGTTTTCTTGTCTCGGCTGCCAACTTCGCTTAATCTGAATCCAATGGCGCACATCTGGAACGCTATCGAGCGTCATCTCCGAGCTCACAAAACACCGGCCCGTAATGTAGGGGAAAGCGTGACCTGTGAGTAAGCGTCTGATGCCACATAACTCCGGAAATCTAGCAAGGACTTTTCGAATCTATGCCCCACGGAAACGCTGATTTATAGAGCTCCATTACTGAACCCTTTTTAACACGTGCTCACAGCGTTTCCAATCATCAGTGTTAAAAGCGATTGCTCGGGTTTCAGAATATCTGTGGAAGCCATGTACATGCCAGATGGTTACGCATTAGGAGATTAGTTTTATCAAAAACAAACGGGAATTTTCATCTTTTATGGACAGGGCGATAATGTGTTGGTACGGTACTACAAGGGGAGATCAAAAAGCTTACGTTCGAAGTCTGTACAGTACAGAATCGGTATATCAAGCAGGCAAAATCGCCATGAACACTGAGGCAATCGTCCCACCGACGCACCAGGTTGAAGAAACCAGTTTGGTAAAGCACCGTGTCCTTCTGTTTGAGCAAGTCCGTGGCTACCTGCTGCATATCCTCGTCCGACAAGAATAGTCGACTTTTCAAGGCGTTTATGAAGGGACGAGAGGTTTGATAAGCGCATGAGGAGAGATCAGGACTAAAACGGCGCGTGCTTAAGTGTCTCCCACTTTAGGTTGGCATTACTTGTACTTTTAAAAGGCTGGCCTCCCAGATTGACTGGCGTCTTGTGTCGAATTTCGAACAGTACGGGACTACGTGCACATCTACATCTATATGGATGCTCTGCAAATCTCATTTAAGTGCCTGGCAGATGGTTCATCGAACCACCTTCACAATTCTCTATTATTCCAATCTCGTATAGCACGCGGACAGAATGAACACCTATATCTTTCCGTACGAGCTCTGATTTCCCTTATTTTATCGTGGTGATCGTTTCTCCCTATATAGGTCGGTGTCAACAAACTATTTTCTCATTCGGAGGAGAAAGTTAATGATTGTAATTTCGTGAGAAGATTCAGTCGCAACGAAAAACGCCTTTCTTTCAATGATTTCCAGCCCAAATCCTGCATCATTTCTGTGACACTCTCTCCCATATTTCACGATAATCCAAAACGTGCTGCCTTTCTTTGAGCTTTTTCAATGTACTCCGTCAATCCTATTTCGTAATGATCCCACACCACGCAGCAGTATTCTAACAGAGGACGGACAAGCCTATTGTAGGCAGTCTCCTTAGTAGGTCTGTTACATTTTCTAAGTGTCCTGCCACCAAAAAGCAGCCTTTGGTTAGCCTTCCCCACAACGCTTTCTATGTCTTATTTTCAGTTTAAGTTGTTCGTAATTGTAATGCCTAGGTATTTGGTTGAATTTACGGCTTTTATGTTACACTGATGTATGGTGTAACCGACGTTTAACGAGTTCCTTTTAAGTTGTTCGTAATTGTAATGCCTAGGTATTTAGTTGAATTTACGGCTTTTATGTTACACTGATGTATGGTGTAACCGACGTTTAACGAGTTCCTTTTAGAACTCATGTGGATGACCTCACACTTTTCGTTATTTAGGGTCAACTGCCACTTTTCGCACCATTCCGATATTTCTTCTGAACCGTTTTGCAGTTTGTTTTGATATTCTGATGACTTTATTAGTCGATAAAGGACAGCGTCATCTGCAAACAACCTAAGACGACTGCTCGGATTGTCTCCCAAATCGTTTATATAGATAAGGGACAACAAAGGGCCTATAACACTGCCTTGGGGAACGCCAGAAATCACTTCTGTTTTACTCGATGACTTTCCGTCAATTACTACTGACTGTGACCTCTCTGGCAGGAAACCGCAAATCCAGTCACATACCTGAGACGATATTCCATAGGTACGCAATTTCACTACGAGCCGCTTGTGTGGTACAGTTTCAAAAGCCTTCCGGAAATCCAGGGATGCGGAATAGATCTGAAAACCCTTTTTCAATAGCCCTCAGCACTTCACGTGAATAAAGAGTTAGTTGTGTTTCACAGGAACGATGTTTTCTAAACCCATGTTGACTGTGTGACAATAGACCGTTTCCTTCGAGGTAATTCATAATGTTTTCATTATTTTTATTTACACAATACATGTTCCAAAATCCTGCTGCATATCGATTTTTGCGATATGGGCCTATAATTTAGTGGATTACTCCTACTACCTTTCTACTACTACCTGTGCTACTTTCCAGTCTTTGGGTACTGATCTTTCGTCGAGCGAACGGTTGTATATGATTGTTTAGTATGGAGCTAATGCATCATCATACTCGGAGAGGAACCTAATTCGTATACAGTCTGGACCAGAAGACTTGCTTTTATTAAGTGATTTGAGTTGCTTCACTACTCCGAGCATATTTACTTCTACGTTACTCATGGTGGCTGCTGTTTTCGATTCGAATTCTGGAATGTTTACTTCGTCTTCTTTTCCGAAGGCATTTTGGAAGGCTGTGTTTAGTAACAATTCCCCAACGGCCATTTTCGACGGACATGCTGTCCCATACGCATTATTTATTCTCCGATGGATATGTACCGGTGGTAATTTCGTCGCCATTGTTGAAATGGACGCATTTACCGCACTCACTTCGGAAAGACACGAATGTCACAGTAACCCCTTGCCTTTATGTCGGCGCTTATATGCCCGAATCAAAGTCACGCTACTTTGCATACACGCTGTAGTATCGCTCTCAAACGGAAACTTTTTGATCGCTCCTTATAGTTAACTGGAGAACTGTTCATGGTGCGCTACTTATTATCAGTTACCGAACGTAATAACGCCCACATAATATTAAAACACAAAAGGTGTAGAAACCAGAAGTGAATACTTAGCGTTACATCAAATTCAGACAGGAATATATAATTCAAGAATAGACCAGACGCCAATGAAGCCACGCTCTTGTTGTCCTAAAGAACCCTGTAATACTGGTTATCACAGATTCCGAATGCACAACAATACGGCTGAAGGTAAATGTCAAATGTGGTTCAAAAATGTTAACTGGATGATTTGAAAGAACATCTAACTTAGCGGCTCTGTCGTCAAAAGAGCCCAGAGAAGACTTAGAGAATATTGCCGGTAAATCTCCTGATCACTCCATGGTAACAGAGGTAGATCTCAACTCACCAACTACACTGCGAGATAAGTATTGCCACGTGATTAAAACGAAACCCAAACAGTGATTCGCGTTTGATTGTTCAAAACGTCTCTTATCTAATTTACCTTTAGGAACTGTTAGAAAACCAAATCAAGAAGTTAATGTTTTTATCTCCTGGTAATAAACATATCCATTCAGCTACCACAGAAGACAGGATCAGTGCCTGTAAAATTGTTTTTACATCTGTGCGCCTTGCACCTAGTCTTCATGCGACTGTGCTTGTCCCTCAAGCAAGTAGAGGCCCAAGCATACGTTCGTGGCTAATCCTCAACAAGTGTTTGAGAGTGATTCCATTCAAACTGTGTTCACACTAGGCGCATCTATTTCTGAATCTGCTTGGTATATTCATCTCTTGGTCTCCCTCTACGATTTTTACCCTCCACGCTGCCCTCCAATACTAAATTGGTGATCCCTTGATGCCTCAGAACATGTCCTACCAACCGATCCTTTCTTCTGGTCAAGTTGTGCCACAAACTTCTCTTCTCCCCAATCCTATTCATTACTTCCTCATTAGTTATGCGATCTACCCATCTAATCTTCAGCATTCTTCTGTAGCACCACATTTCGAAAGCTTCTATTCTCTTTTTGTCCAAACTATTTATCGTCCATGTTTCACTTCCATACATGACTACACTCCATACAAATACTTTCAGAAACGACTTCCTGAAACTTAAATCTATACTCGATGTTAACAAATTTCTCTTGTCCAGAAACGCTTTTCTTGCCATTGGCAGTCTACATTTTATATCCTCTCTACTTCGACCATCATCAGTTATTTTGCTCCCCAAATAGCAAAACTCCTTTACTACTTTAAGTGTCTCATTTCCTAATCTAATTCCCTCAGCATCACTCGACTTAATTCGACTACATTCCATTATCCTTGTTTTCTTTTGTTGATGTTCATCTTATATACTCTTCTCAAGACACTGTCCATTCCATTCAACTGCTCTTCCAAGTCCTTTGCTGTCTCTGACAGAATTACAATGTCATCGGCGAACCTCAAAGTTTTTATTTCTTCTCCATGAATTTTAATACCTACTCCGAATTTTTCTTTTGTTTCCTTTACTGCTTGCTCAATATACAGATTGAATAACATCGGTGAGAGTCTACAACCCTGTCTCACTCCTTTCCCAACCACTGCTTTCCTTTCATGTAGCTCGACTCTTATAACTGCCATCTAGTTTCTGTACAAATTGTAAACAGCCTTTCTCTCCCTGTATTTTATACCTGCCACCTTTAGAGTTTGAAAGAGAGTATTCCAATCAACATTATCAAAAGCTTTCTCTAAGTCTACAAATGCTAGAAACGTAGGTTTGCCTTTCCTTAATCTTTCTTCTAAGCTAAGTCGCAAGGTCAGTATTTCCTCACGTGTTCCACTATTTCTACGGAATCCAAACTGATCTTCCCCGAGGTCGGCTTCTACTAGTTTTTCCATTCGTCTGTAAAGAATTCGTGTTAGTATTTTGCAGCGGTGGTTTATTAAACTGATAGATCGGTAATTTTCGCATCTGTCAACACCTGCTTTCTTTGGGATTGGAATTATTATATTCTTCTTGAAGTCTGAGGGTATTTCGCCTGTTTCATGCATCTTGCTCACCAGATGGTAGAGTTTTGTCAGGACTGGCTCTCCCAAGGCCGTCAGTAGTTCCAATGGAATGTTGTCTACTCCGGGGGCCTTGTTTCGACTCAGGTCTTTCAGTGCTCTGTCAAACTCTTCACGCAGTATCTTATCTCCCATTTCATCTTCATCTACATCCTCTTCCATTTCCATAATATTGTCCTCAAGTACATCGCCCTTGTATAGACCCTCTATATACTCCTTCCACCTTTCTGTTTTCACTTCTTTGCTTAGAACTGGGTTTCCATCAGAGCTCTTGATGTTCATACAGTGTTGGATATATGTGTGCAATTAATGAATACGTTTTATCCTCTCATGTTATGCCCATTTACAAGACCGAACATCTCTTTAGGAACAGACACCGATTCCGGAAACATTGAACTCCTGAAACTCAAACTTCTGTTCGTGGATGAGATCCAGATGGTATTTTCTAGCAGCGTTCGGGTTTTATCTCGTCTTCCCTGACTTCCTAAAGGCGTTCGATGCCGTCCAGCACTCTCACCTTGTGAATAAAATACGAACTTACAGAAAATCGGACCGGCTTTGCGATTGAATTGAAGACTTCCTAGCGGATAGAATTCAACATGTCTTTCTTAAGGGGAAGATCTGAAAGTAACTTTGGTTATCCTCCATGGCAATGTTGTGGGTTCGTTACTGTTCATGAAACAAGTGGTGGATAATGTCAGAACCTCGTTCTTTCTGCATATGATACTGCGCAACGCCATGAAAGTGAAGCAAAATGCGGAATTTCTCGCAGATAGGGAGCAAGAATAGACATCTCGTCGACGATGAGGTCATTAGATACGGACTGGGGAAGGAAATAGGCCGTGACCTTTCAAAGGAGCAATACGGACATTTGCCTTAAGCAAATTAGGGATACCGCGAAACAAGGACTTGTGGATGGTCGCACAGGTATTTGAAACGCCTCCCTCCGTAATACAAGACCAGTATGCTAACCATTACGCCACCTCGCTTGGTGGTACTTGGAGAAAATCGACGCTCGTTGACGTACTGAAAGACACATTTTTATTCAATCACACGACTACCGACCAAGCATTGTCGGCAGCCGCAACAGTAAACTGTCTGGAAGTATGCGCAAGGAGGGACGTAAAGTAACTCGCCTACATCAAATTAGTTATAAGAAAGTCAGATGCCACTTTGCGATTCATTGGAAGGATCCTACAGAAATCTGATTCCCTCATTAAGGAGGTAACTTAAAAAATCCTGTGTTTGACTTTCTCTTGAGTATCTGTCGGCAGTCCAGGACTACAACGAACGAGAATGACCAGAAGGGATACAAATGATGCAAAGGAAAGTAACACATTTCGTCACGTTTTCGTTTACTACGAGCGTGTGCCCCATGGAAATTCTTAGTCAGTTCCAGTGGCGGACAAGAGAGCATGAGATTCACAGTTAAAATTCAAAGAGCGCTCTTTCAGGAGCTATGCAACATATTACTTCCTTCTGTACACTTGTACATCCTGCGAAGTGACAGCACTGATGAAATTAGAGGAATTCGTGCTCATAGTGAGGCATACTGGCATTCGTCTTCCGGTACTCTGTTCGCGAATTGAACCGGAACAGGGAAAAGTACCACACATGTGCAATCCAGGTGTGCCTGTAGACCACAGTGTGCGGTTAGCGAATTCCTAATACAAACTTTTTTCTTCACGCAGCATATGTCTCTCAGCAAATAGGCATCCGTCCATTCAACCTGAGGTTAATGCTTACTTTTTATGTCCGTGCCAGCTTTCAAATAAGTATGTTTTGGAAAAGGATTCTGCATTGAGCAAACATAATTTTCTTCATTTCTTACCCATAAATATTTTAGTGAAATTTGACCGTCATCTGAAGAGTCCCTTTATTTTCATAATAGTGTGTAACGTTGTTCACGTTGTTGTCCGTTATCTGCAGTGTAGCTGATGGCCATCTTCAGAAAAAAACAGAACACCCAGAACGAATACAGATAAAACGTTCATATTCACGGGACATGTATATTATTATGTTCTGCAGAAACGATTAGCATTTAAGCCATGTCGGTCCGTGGGTTCAAGGTCAGTATCAATAACGCGGTGCAACACCACCTGTAACACTTATATCGATTAGAAGTACGTTTATATTATGTAACTGTGTATCTGCAATTATAGAGTGTGTACTCTTTGTTATTTAAATTCCTTGATTTGTAACAGTAAAATTAGAGTTTTATAACGTATATATGTGAAGAAAGCAAAATGATTTGTTAAAATGAAAAAAAGTATTATAATATGTTTCTGTGCATAAAAAGAAAATGTTTCCTGAAAGCTGGTTCATGCTTAGGGCAATTGTATTTGTAATATATAAAAGATGTAGGGAAGTCCCTCCGCAAAGGAAGTGGCATGGTGCGATGTAAAAGGTGGTTTTAGTGCTCAAACTGAGAGGATCCTTGGTGTGAACGGAACGCAGTATGTGGCTAGCCGTAGCACGGTACATTTAGACGGTTCTATGAGAGGCAATTGGAAGCTGTTTTACAATGTATTTGCGTCGGGGGTGGATCTGGCTATTAGTTGGTATTCTCGGCAAAAAGGAATGGCTCTCATACTATGAAAACCCGACGCCACGAAGAGATTTTATAGAGCATTCGAACATCAATAGCCGTGAGTACAGTCAGCCGCCATGTCGCATGCCACCAACCTTCGCCACTGCTTCACTAACTTCATACATTTAGTAATGTATATGAGCATGGACCTAGTTAATTTGTGTGTGTTTTGGATAATAATTACAAAAACAAATTTGTGTCCAGAACCATATTTTCTATCCTGATCATGAACCTATGCAGGGTCCTCACCTAAGTGCTACTAAAACCGAGTATCCTGATTTAAATAAACAGTTCTTGCATTCAGGTGTTTTAAAGTGATATTTGCTTAATGTAAAAGGAGTGGTAAAAGTTAAAGTTAAAACCACAAAAGTTAAGTTAGATAGGATTTTACTATTGTATCCTTAATTTATTACAAAGTATAGTTTTGTAGGAATACAGTTCAAGTTTGTGGCAAAAAAGTTAGGCTCATTTTCAAAAATAGTGTGGTTTTGATTTCTCTTGTGATTGGTTCTAGGCGCCACAGTCTGGAGCGCTGTGCTCGCAGGTTCTAATCTTGCCTCGAGCATGGATGTGTGTGATGTCCTTAGGTTAGTTAGGTTTAATTAGTTCTAATTTCTAGGCGACTGATGACCTCAGAAGTTAAGTCGCATAGTGCTCAGAGCTATTTTGATTCGTTCCTTTTTTGACTTCAATTAAGCCCAGTGTTGTTTTATTGTCTTACGAAACAAATTATGAACTACTTCAAGTGAAGTGAAGTGAATTATCTTTTGGACTAGTCTTTTTTACTATAATAATCAGAGAGAGAGTTGACTAAAGAACCTCTAATAGTTTATGGGTCCCCATCATATTCTCCACTTATTAGAAAAAAATTGAACTAATAGTGTTGCTAAGGAAAACTGGGGTATGTAGGGGAGCTTAAACAGTATATTTATGAGATTATTCGTCTTTATTGATTTTCTTATGTCAGTTAAGATAAAATCCCCTCATGTCCAAATTTAGTTCTGCACTTCATGCAGTAACATTTCAGTATTTGATTAAGTAATGCTCTTGAGTGTTGCTGTCATTAGTATGCAAAATTACTTCTTATGATTTGCTGATGTGTCCGTTATTGGTAACTGCTGCTACACACAGTTCAGAGTGCACTGTGTCAGTTTGTATCCTGTTTGCTATTCAAAGGGAAATCTCAACGAAAGTAACTTCAATAATCAACATTCAATTTTCATAAACGTATATTTCCAAATTAATGTGCCTTACTGGGCTGGTGACCGTTTGTTTCTTTTTTTGCATTTACTAATGATTTTGTCACTTCCATGAACTCCCAAGATTAAACCCCGTTTGATCTTTTTCTGTTAATTTCACCAAATACATAATTATTGTCCGATACCTTTGTCCATTAGACACACACGTGGTCAATCTTAAAAATCATCCCAGTGGGTAGCATTAGCTTGCTTCACGGCAAGTTAGTGTTGTACACCGACCAATAACCTGTGTCTGTTGCTCTCGTTGTCGCTATATACCGAAGGCAATGGATCAGTGTGACTTGAGCAGACGTGCCGGATGGCTCGCAGACGTATGCGCGAACAGTACCTTCAAATCAGTGAATTTGAAAGAGGGCGCAGGCTTGGCATGAGAGATATTGCTGCTAGTGTAGGACGAAGTGTTTCTGCAATGGAACGGCTGTGTGCAGGCCGTAGAACACGACGAGATGGGTCAGGTCGCACCATCCAGTCCGCCGTAACAATAAAGACTTTGTTGTTAAGGCAGACGAAAGAAATACAGCTGTAATCGAGTATGACTTGGAGTACATTAACAAAACTTCAGTATTTTTCAAAAACAACGACGTAACTGAATTAGAATCTGATCCCATCCACAAATTCCAAGCTAAAATGAAAAGCTGATGAAGAACTGCAGTTTCCCCCTAACATCCATTCAAGCTAAGCACTGCATAACAATAAGCCCCACAGCTCCAACGCTCAGATCACAGCCCAAGATTCATAAAGAAGGCCGTCTGATAAGTCCACTAGTCTTCTCAATACACAGCCCTGGATACAAAATAACAAAAAAGTTCATGAAACTCTCAGTAAATCATACACATTAATAACCTACTACCCAATAAAAACAGTTAGGAATTTATAGATAGCATCAAAGATATCACCATACCTACTACAGCAAAGTTTACACCCTGTGACATAGTTAACCTTCATACCAATATACCCAGAACAGAAACACTCTGTATTATCAAAGATAACTTGTTGCAAAACAAGAAGTTAAGCAATATAGAAATCTGTGAACCAATGGATCTGCTTGAGTTGGTGCTGTCTCATAATTACGTTTCGTTTAACAACAAAATCTGTACTCAGAAAGATGGTCTAGCAATGGGAAGTAGCTTATCTAGCCTGCTACCTGACGTCTGCATTAATGATCTGTGTTGTTGTTGTGGTCTTCAGTCCAGAGACTGGTTTGATGCAGCTCTCCATGCTACTCTGTCCTGTGCAAGCTTCTTCATCTCCCAGTACCTACTGCAACCTACATCCTTCTGAATCTGCTTAGTGTATTCATCTCTTGGTCTCTCTCTACGATTTTTACCCTCCACACTGCCCTCCAATATTAAATTGGTGACCTCTTGATGCCTCAGAGCATGTCCTACCAACTGATTCCTTCTTCTAGTCAAGTTCTGTCACAAATTTCTATTCTCCCCAATTCTGTTCAGTTCTTCCTCATTGGTTATGTGATCTACCCATCTAATATTCAGCATTCTTCTGTAACAATACATTTCGAAAGCCTCTGCTCTCTTCTTGTGCAAACTATTTATTGTCCATGTTTCACTTCCATACATGGCTCACTCCATACAAATACTTTCAGAAACGACTTCCTGACACTTAAATCTATACTCTATGTTAAAAAAAAATTATCTGCTTCATAAACGCTTTTCTTTGCCATTGCCAGTCTACATTTCATATCCTCTTATCTTAATGATCTAGAAACCAAATGTTTCAAAGTAAACAAAATTGCAAATGACCGGATCATTTATTATACACGTTATGTTGATAATGCCTTGACACTACACAATGGGAAAACCAATGGAATAGAAAGCATAACCGAGAAACTTCATAATATACAACCTAAAATACAATTCACACTTGAAGTTCAAACGCAAAAAGAAATTAATTTTCTTGACCTAAACATAACCTGCCATGACAAAAAATATAACTGCCAAATTTATAGAAAACTTAACACATCAGATGTCATTATAAATAACATATCAAGCCATCAAAATCAATACAAATTAATATATTTCAAATTAGTACACAACCCTGTAAACAAAATTCATGTTGAACCAGATGTAAAAAAAAAACAAAGATTTAAACATTTCAAAGCAATAGCCCACAACGATGTTTATGGCCCATGCATAGTTGACAAATTAGATTAAAAGATAAAAACGAACCAAACAGCATCAAAAATGCAGCCCTCATAAGCAGATGAAACTATATATATCTTCATGGTATGCATCGGGCAGACGGGATGAAACTTCGAAATTCGATATAATGGACACAAAAATACACCACATTTTAAAAAATTAAGTAAATATCCTTCTGCAACCCACTTAGCACAAAACAGTCATCCAATTACAAAAATCAAAAGAAACCTCCATGCCCTACACATTGCAGACAAATGAATAAAAACGGATCTCCCGGAACAGTTAGAGATTTTCGCCCATAACAATAAATCAACCCACACCACGTTAAATGAACAAACAAACTTAGCAAATAACCTGTTTTTCCAAAATTTCGACTAATAATTAAACTCTGAAAACTAAATAACTCACAAAAAAGACCTCCCCTCCACCGCCCCTCTGTCTTCCACATTGGTACACCTACTACTAAATGCTCTCTCCTCCTATTCCACAAACACAATCAACACACATTCAACGTGACAGAAGTGCAACCCTTCCTCAGATTGCTGCAGATTTCAATGCTGGGCCATCAGCAAGTGCAAGCGTGCGAACCATTCAACGAAGCATCATCGATTTGGGTTTTCGGAGCCGAGGGCCAATTCTTGTGCCCTTGATGGCTGCACGACATATAGCTCTACGCCTCGCCTGAGCCCAGCGAAACTGACATTGGACTGTTGGTGACTGGAAACTTGTTGCCTGGTCGGACGAGTCTCGTTTCAAATTGTATCTAGCGGATGGACTTGAATGGGTATGGAGACCACCTCATGAATTCATGGACCCTGCATGTCAACAGGGGACTGTTCAAGCTGGTGGGGGCTCTGTAATGGTGTGAGGCGTGTACATTTGGAGTGATATGGGACCCCTGATACGTCTAGATATGACTCTGACAGGTGACACGTACAAAAGCATCGTACCTGATCACCTGCAGCCATTCATTTCCATTTTGCATTCCGAATGACTTGAGCAGTTCCAGCAGGACAATGCGACACCCACACGTCCAGAATTGCTACACAGTGGCTCCAGGAACTTTCTTCTGAGTTTAAACACTTCCGATGGCCACCAAACTCCACAAACATGAACATTATTGAACATATCTGAGACACCTTGCAACGTGCTATTCAGAAGAGATCTATCTCCACCCCTTAGTACTCTCAGGGATTTACGGACAGCCCTACACTATTCATGGTGTCAGTTCTCTCCAGCACTGCTTCAGACATTAGTCGAGTAAATGCCGTGTCGTGTTGTGACACTTCTGCGTGTTCGCGGGGGCCCTACAGGATAATAGGCAGGTGTACCAGTTGCTTTGGTTCTTTAGTGTTCATCCAAACATCTACCATGACAATACAGTGCGTCCTGTTGAGAGGATCAAGTCTTATTCACGTAATGTGAAATTCATTTTAATGCCACTTTAACTATCACCTATGATCATAAAATAACAAAAAATGATGCAGTTAAATATGTAAAAGAAGTGTTATTTAAAAAACCTATACCAGCCACTGTGGCCGTGCGTTTCTAGGCGCTGTAGTCCGGAACCGCGCATCTGCTAAAGTGGCAGGTTCGAATCCTGCCTCGGACATGGATGTGTGTGATGTCCTTAGTTTAGTTAGGTTTAAATAGTTCTAAATCTAGGGGACTGATGACCTCAGATGTTGAGTCCCATAGTGCTTAGAACTATTTGAAATTTTTTTTAAAAACATAACATATAGTAATACGCGCAACTACTTGACAGAGATTAGCAACTAGCTACTTCTATAGGACCTTTGCAAAGCGTAAAAATACATTAAATAGTCTTGGACTGTATGGTCAATTAGATGGTTCAAATGGCTCTGAGCACTATGGGACTTAACATCTGAGGTCATCAGTCCCCTAGAGCTTAGAACTACTTAAAACTAACTAAAATAAGGACATCACACACATCCATGCCCGAGGCAGGATTCGAACCTGCGACCGTAGCGGTAGCGCGGTTCCAGACCTAAGGGCTTAGAACCGCTCGGCCACACCGGCCGGCTATGATCAATTAGCCGTAAAAGCAATCGAAAGGAATAGAGGTTAATATTTACGTACAGGCCTGAAGGTAGTTATTCTCATAGCGTAAACGAAAGCACATGAGACTGCTCAGACTTTGACTCAGGTTTGATCCTTACTACCGTCTTATGTCCCATTTTCGTGTCGCTCTCTTGTTCCATTTTCGTAAACCAAACAATGAACACGTTTGGCGACACGGTCCCTGGCGGCTCGCTTGAATTTGCGTCAGCAAAGGGCTGGGTTTGGGTTGTTTTGGGGAAGGAGACCAGACAGCAAGGTCATCGGTCTCATCGGATTAGGGAAGGACGGGGAAGGAAGTCGGCCGTACCCTTTAAAAGGAACCATCCCGGCATTTGCCTGGAGCGATTTAGGAAAATCATGGAAAACCTAAATCAGGATGGCCGGACGCGGGATTGAACCGTCGTCCTCCCGAATGCGAGTCCAGTGTGCTAGCCACTGCAGCAACGGCCTGATTGGCTTACTTCAATGCCGATTAACTCGGAAACGGCGCAAAGTATGGAATTTTTTCTTAACAATTATTTCTCAGCACAACGTACCCTGAAACACACTTACAAGTTTTTCAGACTGTTCCTGACTACCCCGTATAGGCGGAGCAGAAATGAATGGGGAATCACTCTAGCACCGATACAAGCTGAAAATGGGGAAATCCATTAACATAAGCGACTTCTACAAAGGGCAGATCGGTATTTAAGATTGTTATCGCAGATTACTATGGCAGATTGTTACGGTTTGGAAATCAGAATCTCGAAAACGGCAATCCTGGTCGGCAGTCCGTGTGCTACTTTTGCTGCTGAAGGACAGCCAGACCACACGCATCGAGAAGATACAGGACGTCTACGCTTCATCACTGAAAGTGGAAGCCAGAGGCTTTTGGCCACTCTGTAGAGCTGGACAGATGGCACCCTGTGGCAGATGGGACGATACAGTACAATTCAGGTGTAGGTATAAGTGTTTCGCAGCACACCGTTCAGGGTACATTGCTGAATACAGCAGACGACCTAACGTGTTCCCATGTTGACCTAACTGCGGTAGCGTCCAAATATCGCTATGCAGCACCAAAGACGGCAACGTGCATTGATACTAATGGCACGGATGTCGAGGTACAGCCGAGCATGGACTCGGTCTGCCCCACTTTGTAACCCCCCACAAAGCAATCAGTATCATCTAGTTAGGTCACCAGGGCTATTCAAGTTCCAGATGGAACTGTACTTTTGTAAATATTGAACTTGTACTCCAAGAGAAGAATTTGTAATTGTGTGCATCAAGTGATAATTTACTGTTCAAAGACAGTTATAAATATTCAGTCCTGTGGAAATAGTTGTATAGAGTTGAGTGAATCGTTTTATCATTCCTGTACTAAAGTGAGTCAATGTTTCAGCCGTTGTAGTTCAAATCAGCCATCTCCCAGAGCAATCAAATGAACCACATTTATGACAAGACGATTGTAGTTCTTCAGGTCGTAACAGTAATTACACTACTCATCATCATCTCATCATCACTTAAGACTGATTATGCCTTTCAGCGTTCAGTCTGGAGCATAGCCCCCTTATAAAATTCCTCCACGATCCCCTATTCAGTGCTAACATAGGTGCCTCTTCTGATGTTAACCTATTACTTCAAAATCATTCTTAATCGAATCCAGGTACCTTCTCCTTGGTCTGCCCCGACTCCTCCTACCCTCTACTGCTGAACCTATGAGTCTCTTGGGCAACCTTGCTTCTCCCATGTGTGTAACATGACCCCACCATCTAAGCCTGTTCGCCCTGACTGCTACATCTATAGAGTTCATTCTCAGTTTTTCTTTGATTTCCTCATTGTGGACACTCTCTTGCCATTGTTCCCATCTACTAGTACCTGCAATCATCCTAGCTACTTTCATATCCGTAACCTCAACCTTGTTGATAAGGTAACCTGAATCCATCCAGCTTTCACTCCCATGCAACAAAGTTGGTAGAAAGATTGAACGGTGCAAGGATAACTTAGTCTTGGTACAGACTTCCTTCTTGCAGAAGAAAGTAGATCGTAGCTGAGCGCTCACTGCATTAGCCTCGCTTCCAGTTCTTTCACTGTGTTGCCATCCTGTGAGAATATGCATCCTAAGTACTTGAAACCGTCCACCTGTTCTAACTTTGTTCCTCCTATTTGGCACTCAATCCGTTTATATTTCTTTCCCACTGACATTACTTTCGTTTTGGAGATGCTAATCTTCATACCATAGTCCTTACATACCTGATCTAGCTCTGAAATATTACTTTGCAGACTTTCAATCGAATCTGCCATCACAACTAAGTCATCCGCATATGCAAGACTGCTTATTTTGTGTTCACATATCTTAATCTCACCCAGCCAGTCTATTGTTTTCAACATTTCATCCATAAATAATATGAACAACAGTGGAGACAGGTTGCAGCCTTGTCTTACCCCTGAAACCACTCTGAACCATGAACTCAATTTACTGTCAACTCTAACTGCTGCCTGACTATCCATGTAAAGACCTTTAATTGCTTGCAAAAGTTTGCCTCCTATTCAATAATCTCGTAGAACAGGCAATGGCCATTAAAATTGCTACAACACGAAGATGACGTGCTACAGACGCGAAATTTAGCTGACAGGAAGACGATGCTGTGATACGCAGATGATTAGCTTTTCAGAGCACTCACCTAAGGTTGGCTCCGGTGGCGACACCTTTAACGTCCTGACATAAGGAAAGTTTTGAACCGATTTCTCATACACAAACAGCAGTTGACCGGCGTTGCCGGGTGAAACG
The DNA here is from genome assembly GCF_023897955.1 of Schistocerca gregaria. NCBI lineage: Eukaryota > Metazoa > Arthropoda > Insecta > Orthoptera > Acrididae > Schistocerca > Schistocerca gregaria. Next base: position 729,926,421 of record NC_064931.1, read on the forward strand.
TTGTTGTGATGCCTTGTGTAAGGAGGAGAAATGCGTACCATCACGTTTCTGACTTTGATAAAGGTCGAATTGTAGCCTATTGCGATTGTGGTTTATCGTATCGCGGCACTGCTGCTCACGTTGGTCGAGATCCAATGACTGTTAGCAGAATATGGAATCGGTGGGTTCAGGAGGGTAATACGGAACGCCGTGCTGGATCACAACGACATCGTATAACTAGCAGTCGAGATGACAGGCATCTTATCCGCATGGCTGTAACGGATCGTGCAGCCACGTCTCGATCCCTGAGTCAACAGGTGGGGACGTTTGCAAGACAACAACCATCTGCACGAACAGTTCGACGACGTTTGCAGCAGCATGGACTATCAGCTCGGAGACCATGGCAGCGGTTACCCCTGACGCTACATCACAGACAGGAGCGCCTGCGATGTGCACTCAGCGACGAACCTGGGTGCACGAATGGCAAAACGTCATTTTTTTCGGATGAATCCAGGTTCTGTTTACTGCATCATGATTGTCGCATCCGTGTTTGGTGACATCGCGGTGAACGCACATTGGAAGCGTGTGTTCGTCATCGCCATACCGGCGTATCACCCGGCTTGATGGTATGGGGTGCCATTGGTTACACGCCTCGGTCACCTCTTCTTCACATTGACGGCACTTTGAACAGTGGGCGTTACATTTCAGATGTGTTATGAGCCGTGGCTCTACTCTTCATTCGATCCCTGCGAAAACCTACATTTCAGCAGGATAATGCACGACCGCATTTTGTAGGTCCTGTACCGGCCTTTCTGGATACAGAAAATGTTCGACTGCTGCAATGGCCAGCACAATCTCCAGATCTCTCACCACCTGAAAACGTCTGGTCAATGGTGGCCGAGCAACTGGCTCGTCTCAATACGCCAGAGCCGTGGCTCTACTCTTCATTCGATCCCTGCGAAAACCTACATTTCAGCAGGATAATGCACGACCGCATTTTGTAGGTCCTGTACCGGCCTTTGTGGATACAGAAAATGTTCGACTGCTGCAATGGCCAGCACATTCTCCAGATCTCTCACCGCCTGAAAACGTCTGGTCAATGGTGGCCGAGCAACTGGCTCGTCACAATACGCCAGTCACTACTCTTGATGAACTGTGGTATCCTGTTGAAGCTGCATGGGCAGCTGTACCTGTACACGCCATCCAAGCTCCGTTTGACTCAATGCCAAGGCGTAGCAAGGCCGTTTTTACGGCCAGAGGTGGTGGTTCTGGGTACTGATTTCTCAGGATCTATGCACCCAAAGTGCGTGAAAATGTAATCACATGTCAGTTCTAGTAAAATATATTTGTCCAGAGAATACCCGTTTATCATCCGCATTTGTTCTGGGTGTAGCAATTTTAATGCCCAGTATTGTACATCGTCAGTTACGATTAGAGTGGGCATAGGATATCGTGAGTGAATCGTGGGCCAACGAAAATTCGTTACCCGTCTTACGAATTATGTTTCTTCGTACACCAGGTCCATGGTTGTGTCCGATTATATCTTCATCCTGGTGAGCAGCTGCTCGAAGCGTACAGCGCACCACGTACACGAGCTGGTAGGCGGCAGTATTACGCTATGAGCGACCTTCACCTGGACGGCTATGAAACCCATGGTAGTAATCGAAGGAAGCATGACAACTGTGAAGTCCGTGAAGATTATTGCGGACTTCCTGCATACCTTCGTGCTTAATGCCTTCCCCGACGACGTTATCACCTTCCAGCAGGAGAACTGTCTGTTTTTAAAAGCCCGAAATGTGTGACGTGACAGCAAACTCACGTTGATGCCTTGGCCATCAAATTAGCCTGATCTGAGCCCGATGTAATATTTCGGGGACGCTATCGGGCGCCCTCTGATTTACCGAAATAGCGTAGCAATAGCTCCATACTTACCAATCACACACAACCGCTCGCTAGACGAAACATCCGTCTCCAAAAACATGCAATACTAATACAAAATCTATTTATTATTTGTGCCCAGTTTTACTTTTAAGGGGTAAAACACATCCAAAAAGGTAATTTGTGTTACTAGGGTTAGAAGGAATACCCTTGTGTTTTTCATATAAAATTTGATGTGTAATGAACGTTCTAGAAATCTGTACAAGCAGCTTTTGTAATAATTTGAAATTTTGCAAAATACCCCACCACCATTAATTAACTCTGAGAAATGGAAACTTTTATTACAACATAAATTAAAGAACCTTTCAAGCCACACACATTCATACATACATGCGTAATAAAGCTGGTTTCTGAAATCCCCTTGGCCCATGTGGCCGAGCGGTTCTAGGCGCTTCAGTCTGGAACCGCGCGTCCGCTACGGTCGCAGGTTCGAATCCTGCCTCGGGCATGGATGTGAGTGATATCCTTAAGTTAGTTAGGTTTAAGTAGCTCTAAGTTCTAGAGGACTGATGGCCTTAGATGTTACGTCCCATAGTGCTCAGAGCCTTTTGAACCATTTTGAAATCCAGTGTTTGGAAAATAAGGTTTACACCCTGTCCAGTCTGAGTATTTTCAACATACACCACATTCAGTATTTGTTTTTGCTTCGAAAGTGTTATTTTATTTTTACATTCACATTTCTTTGCCGTTTCACATTCGTGTATTTTGTGTATTGAAAATAATAAGTAACTCATCACTATGATACAAAATTATTACAATAATGATATTTTGTAATTAATACCATGCGCATAACATGAATGAAATTTGTTCACATAATGTACACGTCGGAGAATACAATATAAAACAAAATTCAGCAGGATTTTAAAATTGTCCTAAAGATGTACTTTAAATGTCCTGATTTCTATGAGGCATATTTCAGTTTATTGGTAAGCGTTGGCGAAGAGAACTGCTTACGATTATGTACTACTGAATGATGTGTCCCTATCGATTTTGCCGCGAGCGCAGTTGACTCCAGCGACATCGCTGGTGGGATACTGAAGAGAGCATGTCCCGTGGCTAGGAAAAGACCATTACGCAGTGCGGTGGACGGAGGTGGGGGTTGAACAGAGCAGGAGGTTGGCGAGCGGGCAGCGAGGTAGCGCGAAAGACTCTCGCCGGCAGTAGCTCCGTGTGTGGCAGTCACGGGAGACCGGAGCAGACAATGGAAGCGAGGAAGCACCGCGGTGTGCATCAGGCGCCTTGTTTTGATGAGATGCAATGCGCGGACATCCTGTGAGGTGTAAGGCGTTCGGTGGCAAAGTTGAACAGTTGTTTCTATGGTGCTCTAGAGCTTTGAAGTTCGGGAGACTGTGCTGGCGTCGCAGCTCGTTAGACATAGTATACAGTGCCTACGCTGCAGTCGCTGGATTTTGAATTTATGTCCTTTTGGGCATTTCAAGGCTTTAATAGCTCGTGTTTTGTCACCTCGCACTCTGCTCAAGTAGCTCACTGCGTATTTCTTCGCTAGAGGTTGAAATTGCAAAAGCAGCTGTTTTGGTCGATTTACGTATTTCGCCGCCACGTATTTCGCCGCCACACGTTTGTGAAAAAACCGTTTTGGGTTGTTGTGTTTTGTCGATTGTGCGCGTTGCGACTGGTAATTCGGTGCACGTATTGAAGCGTATGTTATTTGAGTTAACTAATTTCACTTCTCTGTTTATTTCAGAAGCCTGATAATGCTCTGTGAATTAGTTTTACGTACTACCATGGGATTGTTTTGTAATCGCAAACCGCCTGTGATGGGTTTGTCCGCTCTTGGCCATCCACTGTGGGTGGCACATATTCTGGCTCTGGTCATGCAATGTTTAATTGAGCTGAATATGATGGTACACGAATTTTCTGGGCTTAAGTTTCTAATGGTATCTTACTGCTTTGCTCTTACTTTGTGTTATTGTAATCAATTGTCAATAATCAGTAGTCCTTTGTTGACGACGGCGTATTATTCTTAGATTGCTAATTATGTGATATTGTTATCGCCTGTAATGTACTACTAAAAAGGTGGTTAAAGCTGACCTTACGCAGTCACATATTGCTCTTTGTGATCGATAAAAATTTCTGATGAATACTTTAGAATTTCCTTAAATAACTTCATATTATGGGCAAGGACCCGTCGAGAATTGTTTTGTATATCTTTTGAGTGCCAACGAATGAAAGCTTTTACCGTAGCAAAGTTTTGCTTCAGTAAGTCTAAGAACTTGTTCAATAAGCGCAAAATCTTAATAGAGAGCGGTTTCAGTAACAGCAGCTTGATTATATTACTTCTCAAGCGGAGACTTGTAATCATTCAACAGATGTTGATCTGAAACTCCTGTCGCAAATGTCTTTCAACATTGAAAGTTGTATGCGTCCCACAGCTGTACCTGTGCCGTTCAGCCCTTTGGGATCACCTGATGTAAAGGTTTCTCGTCCTCGGGTCCTAAGCTCTAAATGGTTCTTTCACATTCACCACCTCAAGAAGAGAACAATAATACAGGTATTTCTAAAAAAATGGTTCAAATGGCTCTGCGCACTATGGGACTTAACAGCTATGGTCATCAGTCCCCTAGAACTTAGAACTGCTTAAATTTAACTAACCTAAGGACAGCACACAACACCCAGGTATTTCTACCTCACTGGGAAAGAAAATATCGAGATTCAAATTCTGGACCACTGCCCTTGGCGGGCAAGTGGTCTACAGACTGTTGCCCAAGCACGACACACTACTCCACAGCTTTACATCCGGCAGTACCTAGTCTCCTAAGTCAAGTTTCTGTGAAGTTTGGAAGGTAGCAGACGAAGTGTTGGCGGAATTACTATAGTGAGGACGGCTTGTGAGTTGTGTTTGGATAGCTCAGTCAGTAACAACACTTGCCCGCGAAAGACAAAGGCCTCGAGTTAGTATCTCGATCCGGCACACAGTTTTAATCTGCCATGAAGTTTCATATCAGCGCACAGTTCGCTGCAGCTTGAAAATTTCATGAAGCTGTCAAATATCTTTTGACCTTGTCAGACGTTTGTCAAATTTCCACGCTGCCATAACGAAATTTGGGGCTTCAAAAACGGATTGTCAAGTTCTCGCTCCAAATGCACCATTAGTTTCTTTTAAAACTATGAAAAGGCGGGTAATCAGTGTGAAAAAACAGTTCTGAGTGTCGTATCGAAGCACAAGAAACTTGTTCTCCGTAGTGTGTATTATACACTCCTGGAAATTGAAATAAGAACACCGTGAATTCATTGTCCCAGGAAGGGGAACCTTTATTGACACATTCCGGGGGTCAGATACATCACATGATCACACTGACAGAACCACAGGCACATAGACACAGGCAACAGAGCATGCACAATGTCGGCACTAGTACAGTGTATATCCACATTTTGCAGCAATGCAGGCTCCTATTCTCCCATGGAGACGATCGTAGAGATGCTGCATGTAGTCCTGTGGAACGGCTTGCCATGCCATTTCCACCTGGCACCTCAGTTGGACCAGCGTTCGTGCTGGACGTGCAGACCGCGTGAGACAACGCTTCATCCAGTCCCAAACATGCTCAATGGGGGACAGATCCGGAGATCTTGCTGGCCAGGGTAGTTGACTTACACCTTCTAGAGGACGTTGGGTGGCACGGGATACATGCGGACGTGCATTGTCCTGTTGGAACAGCAAGTTCCCTTGCCGGTCTAGGAATGGTATAACGATGGGTTCGATGACGGTTTGGATGTACCGTGCACTATTCAGTGTCCCCTCGACGATCACCAGAGGTGTACGGCCAGTGTAGGAGATCGCTCGCCACACCATGATGCCGGGTGTTGGCCCTGTGTGCCTCGGTCGTATGCAGTCCTGATTGTGGCGCTCACCTGCACGGCGCCAAAGACGCATACGACCATGTTTGGCACCAAGGCAGAAGCGACTCTCATCGCTGAAGACGACATGTCTCCATTCGTCCCTCCATTCACACCTGTCGCGACACCATTGGAGGCGGGCTGCACGATGTTGGGGCGTGAGCGGAAGACGGCCTAACGGTGTGCGGGACCGTAGCCCAGCTTCATGAAGACGGTTGCGAATGGTCCTCGCCATTACCGCAGGAGCAGCAGTGTCCCTAATTTGCTGGGAAGTGGCGGTGCGGTCCCCTACGGCACTGCGTAGGATCCTACGGTCTTGGCGTGCATCCGTGCGTCGCTGCGGTCCGGTCCCAGGTCGACGGGCACGTGCACCTTCCGCCGACCACTGGCGACAACATCGATGTACTGTGGAGACCTCACGCCCCACGTGTTGAGCAATTCGGCGGTACGTCCACCCGGCCTCCCGCATGCCCACTATACGCCCTCGCTCAAAGTCCGTCAACTGCACATACGGTTCACGTCCACGCTGTCGCGGCATGCTACCAGTGTTAAAGACTGTGATGGAGTTCCGAATGCCACGGCAAACTGGCTGAGACTGACGGCGGCGGTGCACAAATGCTGCGCAGCTAGCGCCATTCGACGGCCAACACCGCGGTTCCTGGTGTGTCCGCTGTGCCGTGCGTGTGATCATTGCTTGTACAGCCCTCTCGCAGTGTCCGGAGCAAGTATGGTGGGTCTGACGCACCGGTGTCAATGTGTTCTTTTTTCCATTTCCAGGAGTGTACTTTATGCGCATGGTGTGAAAAAAAGTTATTTTTAAGCATTTATTTACAGATTATCATAACTGTAATGATTTTATTCCGTAATGAGTTACTTTTTATTTTCACTTTACAAAATCTATGAAACGGTAAACTAAAAAACAAAAAAAATATATGTAAAACTTAAAATGACGATTTAAAACATAAGACAAATATAAATAAAATAAATCATTAGAAAAGTAATAAATGTTTGGATATTTTAATTAGGTACGTTGAAGATATTCCGCCGCGCGGGATTAGCCGAGCGGTCTCCGACGCTGCAGTCATGGACTGTGTGGCTGGTCCCGGCCGAGGTTCGAGTCCTCCCTCGGGCATGGGTGTGTGTGTTTGTCCTTAGTATAATTTAGGTTAAGTAGTGTGTAAGCTTAGGGACTGATGACCTTAGCAGTTATATCCCATAATATTTCACACACATTTTCTGAAGATATTCCGACTGGACATTGTGTACAGATGATTTTCCAAAAGTGTTATTTCAGAAATCAGCTTTATTACAAATACATGCATGTGGACTGAAAACGTCTTTAATTCGTGCTGTAATAAGAGTTTTCGTTTTTCAGAGTTAATTAATGGTGGTGAAGTATTGTGGAAAGTTTCAAATTATTACAAAAGTTGATTACACTGTTTTCAAAATCGTTCATTATGTATCAGCTTTTATATGAAAAACATTTTTATGTATCATCATTTCGAAGATATACTCTCTAAACCTAATATGGTAAATTACCCTTCGGGCTGCTGAAACTGGGCACAAATAAAATAACATGTACTGGACTATTTTGCTCCCTGTGCAAACCCGCCAACTTTCATCAAGGTTGTTTATTTACCCTTGGGAATGTTACCTTGTCAGTTATTTCATAATGCTGTGTGAGAGTACCTTTCAAATAACAATGGATGGCGACATAAATAGTAAACTAAACAATAAACTAAGGACTCTCTCATGAATCCGTGCTGGTGCCTGTTCTTTCCAGGCTGCACACATCTGACATGCCAGAAAGAAAAGGACGTAAATCTGGTTATTCTGATGTACTGGCCTAGCTGTACAATGTAATCGGATGGGAGACGCTGACTGTCTTCTGTCGCAATACCTTAAAGTTGTTGTTCAATTCTTTACTGACTGTAGACTGATGTCAGCTCAAGAAAACCGGAAACGACCTGTTTCCATCGGAATAACAGAGAAGCCTCAGTATCCCCCAAAGTACACTTCAACAATAAAGTGCCTCCCCATAATCAGTTTCCTAGATACCATGGCGTCATACTGGATCGCACCCTGTCCTTTACGAAACACTAAGAGGCAGCGGCAGCTAAACTCAACACACGAAACAATATCCTGCGTAAATTGTGCAGCAGCAGGGCGGGAGCATATGCTTCCAAAATTAGAGATTCTACCTTAGGACTTGGATACTCTCTTCCAGAATACTGCTCCCTGTGCTGTAAAGGCATTTAAGGAAACTAGATGCAAGCTACCGCAAAATTATGCGTATCATCAGTGGATGCACCAAAAGTACAGCCCTGTAATGATTACCCAAGATGAGGTACATCGCTCCACCTCCGTTACGCATGTAGGGCTTCTTGGTCCGTCAGCTGAAGAGGAATCGAAGTGACCCAAAACTGCCATTGCATAGGAATATTCCTCATACATCACTGAGAAGGCTGTGGTCCAGGAAACTGACATTAGTATTAGTGGAACGACAACAAGATGCAGACTTCAACACCATCGCTCAGTGGCGGACATCATCACATTGAGCCTGTCAGGACTTTCTATACAAATGCGAAAAATCATCAGACCCTCAGTGTGACTGTGGTGCTCTATGTCAGTCAGTTGACCATATTGCGAATGAGTGCAACAGTAGAGCGTACTCAAGACCAAAATCAGATATATATAAACTGAAGGATGCTGCAATTTCTTGACTGGATGGCTAAGACATTAATATATTCGGTTTACGCCTGCTGCCCTTCTCTCTTAATCAAACTAATTGTATAAGTGTAACTTTATTGTTCATTACATTGGTCTCTACATTACTTACCTTTTTGTTCATTTTAATGTTCTTTTTATTGATGAATTTAATGTGCATGCAACTGGTCATCTTAATGTACAATTTATTGCTCCTTTTATTGGCTCTTCTTACAGGCCATTTTCCTGGTCGTTGTAGAGTTTATTGCATCACCCATTGTGCTGTTCATTTTTATTGGATATTTTACATCTGTTTTGCAGATAATGTACATAAGGTTGATTATCTTGTCTTTTTGGCTCCTCATCTCCAGTAATATAAGTGTCCAGTCTATCATATGAGTAAGCGTTTATGCCAGACGGCCGGCCGAAGTGGCCGAGCGCTTCTAGGCGCTACAGTCTGGAACCGCGAGACCGCTACGGTCGCAGGTTCGAATCCTGCCTCGGCCATGGATGTGTGTGATGTTCTTAGGTTAGTTAGGTTTAAGTAGTTCTAAGTTCTAGGGGACCGCTGGGAAAGCGGTCTGCGTGGCGTCACCTGGGGGAGGTGTGTTGCCTTCCGAAACTGGGTTAAAACCGCCAGGAGACCCTCTGATTCCTGGAAATCTTCAGACACGTCTGAAGTGCTCTTGGCTCAGAGGAACCTGAGTGGGGCGGGGACCGCAATGTCCTATCCCGTGGCCTTGACGTGGCCCTGGCGCTCAGTAGCTCCCTCGAAAGGAGTGAAGCTAACACAGGAAGGGCCGTCCATGCATGACGTTAAAAGGCTAGCCCTTAACTGGGTGCAATCCTCACGGTCTGCACTGGCCCACCGTGAACTAGCAAAAGCGGTGGGTGAGACGTGGTCGGTCATGATCCCCCGGTACGTGTGGAGACCCCCATGGGGAACGTAACTCGGGCTTGAGTGCCGCACCGTCTCGATGATGTCGAACTCCACAATATAAGACCCAGTCATGTCCATCTTTGGGCTGTGGATTCGTGAGGGTTGTCGTGTGTCAAGGAAGGACGTTAAACTCCCGTCATGGTAGGACGCAAAACGCCCCCAACCCAGGCGAAAGCAAAGGGTGCATGGCGCAGGGGTAGCTGCGTTACGGGAGACACTCCACCTGTCTCCCTTGAGTTGAGCTCGGTGGTCGGGCGAGGGTATGAGGGTGAGCCTCACGGCTTTCCTGGGGCCCTGCAGTCCGGCTGCCGACGTTCCTCACGTCCTGGACGACGTTAAAAGTCTCCCAACCCAAGGCGAAAGCAAGGGGTGCATGGCGCAGGGGAAGCTGCGTAATAGGGACACAACATCTGTCCCTGGGGAGGGGAGGGTCGAGTGGGGCTGCTCGGGGGTGGGTGATGGCGCCTTTGGCGACTCCCCACCACTGGGTAACTTCTGCTCCCCTCCCCTCCCCTATTTTTACGCAGGGCACAGACCATCAGGTGCCCTGCATGCTGGCGACCTCTTTTGTCGGCGTGGGACCTCGGCGCGATTCGGCAAGGGTGCTTCGCCGCGCCTCTGGGTAACCGAGGCGTGGTTTGCCAAACCCAGATGGTGGTGACATCGTCTGGGCCAGGTTAGCTGGGTCCAGACCGCCGAAAGACTGGGTGACCGGCCCGCCACCTGAGTAGGAGCGGGTCCTTGGCCGAAAGGTGGAAGCTCGGGCGAGTAGGCGGCGAAGGGCGAGAAGTGCATCCGCTTCTCCGGAGTGCGGGGTGCACTTGCCGGTGATCGCTGGGTGAAATCGTCGATGAGGAGGCCGCTGAAGAGGACCAGTGCGTTGGAAACGGTGCGCTGAACCTGACAGCTCAGGAATGCTCTTGACCTAGGGGCGAGGTTGGTGAGCGAGCTGTAGTTTAGTCCCCCCCCATGCCAGAGGAACCGGTCCGGGGAAAGAGACGGGTTCCCAACCCTTTTTTTCGCTTGTCCAATGATGATGATGGCTACTAACGAGACAAGCGAATTGAGTGCGCCTGCGAGGCTTTCGACGATAGCTGATCCCTCGCCACAGGAAGGCCTGGGTCAGGCAATGGAAGAATGCAGTATGGAAAGGCATCTTAGATTAAGCCAGTTCTTGGATCATAATGTCAAGAACGGTAAAATTAGCCAAACTGCAGTACAGGCACTGAAAAACGAGTTGGCGGCATGGGCAATAGCCAATGCCAAACTCGAAGGACGAATAGAGGAGCTTGAAAGGGAGAATGAAAGGCTCCGGAAACAGCCTGCTAGGACATGGGCCGGGGTCGCGGCGCAAGCTGCATCCAAGCCCCCCACAACTAGGGAAACTATCGTTAAGGTGTCCAAGCGGCCGGAAACAGCGGTCTTTTTGAGACCAATGCCTGGCCAGGACATTAAGAAGGTCCAAGAAGTATTCGCGACTTCAGTCAACCCGGTAAAGGAAAAAATTAAAATTAATAGGATTAAGGCAACAAAGAATGTAGTGATTGTCGATGTTGCCACTGAGGAGGACAAAAACAAGCTTTTAGCAAATCAACAGTTATGTAAGGCAGTCAGATGTGAACCCCCCCGTAAGAAGAACCCCTTGGTCATTCTTTATGATGTGCCAAAGTCCGTAACGGACGAGGACCTATGTAAGACAATCTATGAGCAAAACTTTGACTCAGAAGGTAACATGGAAACTTTTCTAAAAGACTTTAAACTTAGGTTTAAAACTGGGCCTAAGGATAAAGATACAGTCCACCACGTAGCAGAAGTTACAGGATCCCTCTGGAGGAAATTGACAATTATGGGCAGGGTCTACATAGGTTTTCACTCCGTTAATGTTAAGGACTACCTTGTTGTCCCCCGGTGTCAGAACTGTGGGGACATTGATCACATTCACAAATACTGTAGTAGGAAACCTGCTTGCTCCGGATGCGGAGAGGAGGAACATATGAGGAAGGAATGTAAAAAGTCCGTGGTGTGCATTCCATGCACACGGAGAGGAAAGAAAACCTGTGGTATGGCAGGAAGAAACTGCCCGACCTACAAACTGCTAGAGCAGAGACTTATATCTCGAATTGACTATGGCTGATGCTGTTAACATAAGAAGGTCGAACATCAAAAGGAAGTCTCCCAGCAAAAGAAAAAGGGACGCTGAAAGGGCAGAAAGACTTAATAAATTTTTGAAGTCTCTAAAACAAATGCAAGAACGAAAAGCAACGATGATTGACTTCAGTACACAAACTGACTCTGATCCGAGATTCAAAGAGATAAGAGAAATAATGCAAGAAATAAAAGAAATTGAGGTAATTGTAGCCGACTTCTGGGCTGCAAGTGAGTCTCCACCCTCAACATCTCCAGCTCCTCACTCAAAATTAAACCCTGAAGCTGAAACATTCATTTCAAAGCTTGAATTAAAAGGGACACAGAAAGTAAAAATGGTTGATCTTTGTATTCAAACAGAACCTGAAGAAGAAAATGAGGAGCATGACGAAAAAGCAGCTAACCCAAGCTCACAGCCTCAATCACTACCCGGAAGGAACAGTACTGCTCCTGTCCCAAGGAGTCTTCCAACTTTTACCCTGCAAGACAGCACAGTCACAAGCACCACTACGAGCACAAGTATGGCACAGCTGCAAGACGATAAACCAGCTGTAGGAGCGGACCCAAGACGGGTTTATCCCAACTTGGAGTTCGCGATGCAGCTGTCGCGTCTGGAGCAACCAGCGATCCTCACTACAGCGTTGAGGCACGTCGTACGCATAGGTCATAAACATGGCAGAAAGGTCACCTTCACGACGATGGAGGCTGTAGATAGAATACAGCTGAAGTCAGTGAATCTTCCCACTGAGTTCGGAGCCCTGCGTGACCTGCTGAAGAAAGTATTTGAGAGAAGAGGTGAAGAGTTCAAGCTGGACGAAATTTACGCACAGGCTGTCCTAGCTAATGGTAGAATTGCATCCGACTTTAACAAACCATGGCCTGAATGTCACTTTTACACTTATTTTCCTTAATGACAACCCTAAATTCAATCACGGTAGGGCAGCTAAACACTCATAATAGTCGGCTGGTCATGCAGGAACTCCGGAAAGTAGTGGAGGAGAGGAGACTAGATGTAGTCTGTCTACAGGAGCCATACTACTGGGCCGGGCAAATATCATTCATGTCGACAACATGGCAAACCATCTTTACAGGAGAGGAGCCAAGGGCGTTAATAGTAATAACAAATAAGGCCCTTAGAGCCACAAAAATAGCCCAACTCTCTGATTGCCACTGTAACGTCATCGAGTTGCAGTCACCCGCCGGGATATTATATATTGTTAATATGTACTTTCAGTACGGGGGAAATTTCGAACATTTCATAGAACATCTCTCTAGGGTAATGATGGCGTTACGTGGGCGTAAGGTAATAGTCACAGCAGACATGAACGCGAAATCCCCCCTATGGTACAGCGGCACCAGGGACGAAAATGGTGAAAGGGCAGAGGAAGCAATAATGGCGTCTCAGCTGGTGGTAGTAAATATAGCAGGGAACCCCCCCACCTATGCGGGAGGAGGGGGACAAGGCACCAACATCGACGTGACGTTAGCAACACCGAATGCCATAAACCTCATCCACAGCTGGAATGTGATAGAGCACGCTACCACAAGCGATCACAACTTGATTACTTTTTGCATAGGAGATGAAGAGTGCCGCTGGGACCTGGGGTGGGAGATTCAATACAACTTTCACAAGACAAATTGGGAATGCCTGGCTCAGGAGTGTGATGTTCCTCCGTTGCCTGAGGGTGGCCTGGATGTCGATAGGTACGCCGAAGAACTGGTAGGCTCCATCGTTAGGGCGGTAAAGGTCGCTGTGCCAACCAGGAGGAGGGCCGTGGCGGCCTCACCATCACCATGGACTGCCGAACTGGAAAGTATGCGTCGGTCTGTTAGACGGGCGAGGAGGTATTACCAGCGAAGTGCCGTCTGGCAAGAGAAGCAATACTGGTTGCAGCGTTACAGAGATGAAAAAGAAAATTTTCAAAGGGAATTAAAGGAAGTAAGAACAAGGAGTTGGGAGAAGTATGTGCTAAATCAGCTCGATACCGATCCCTGGGGAATACCCTACAAACTCGTAAGGGAAAAGGTTAAATCCCCCGCGGTTCTCTCGACCATCCGAGATGGAGACCGAGTGACAGAGTCGTGGCAGGAAACTGCTGAAGTTCTCCTGCGCACTCTGTTACCGGACGATGACGAACATGATGATGATGACTCTCAAAGGCAAATCCGCAGGGAGGATTCTCTAGAATATACCAATGATACTAGAGTGTACCCTTTCTCGGAAGCAGAAGTCGCAGCACACATCAAATTATTAAAGAAGGGGAAGGCGCCAGGACCAGACGGCATTGTAGCGGAGGTGGTACAGTTCCTCGCCCCACAGCTGGTGGCTCCTCTAACGCAGCTCTTCAATGAGTGTCTCACAGCTGGGAAATTTCCGAGAGTATGGAAGACAGCAAATGTAGTAATCATACAAAAAGGAAAGGACAAGGACCCCATGGATCCCAAATCCTACAGACCTATATGCCTGTTAGACATCATGGGGAAGCTGCTGGAGAGGCTGCTGGCGGACAGACTGACCGCACACAGGATGCTGCGTGGAATGAGTGACAGGCAGTTCGGCTTTAGGCCGGGGCGATCAGCGTCTGACGCAATTGCCCTGGCGGCTGAGGTCTGTGGCTCATCCACGCACAAGTATGTCGTAGGCATCATAGTGGACATCAGTGGCGCCTTTGACAACCTCTGGTGGCCCTCGCTCTTCTCGCGTTTGCGTGAGATGGAGTGTCCGGCGCCCCTTTATGGCTGTCTGAGGAGCTATTGCATGGACAGGGAGGTTTGGCTATCATCGCCTAGCGGGAGAGTAAGTAAGACCTGTACGAAGGGGTGCCCCCAGGGATCGGTCCTGGGGCCACTCTTTTGGGACGTAAACATAGAGCCCCTGTTAGACAGATTACAACAATGTAGATAGACGTGATAGCCTACGCTGACGACCTCCTCCTGCTGGTAGGTGGCCGTAGCCGAGAAGACTTAGAGCCAAATGTGGAAAGGTCAATGCAAGTTCTCCAGGAATGGTGCCGAGAGGCAAAAATGAAAATTGCACCACACAAATCAACATATCTTCTACTAAAAGGCAGTCTGATAAGAAATCCAACTGTCAGGATTGCGGGAGCCCCAGTTCTTCGGCGACGCGAAGCTAGGTATCTTGGAGTAGTAATAGACGAAAAATGGAATTACGCAACGCACATAGAAACGATTGCACAGCGCGCGATAGAAATCCTTAATAACTTAATAAACATAGGACATAAAAGATTTCACTTACCCCCCACCTTATAAAATTATATCACAACAGTATTCTGACTTCCTTAGTAGGGTATGCCAGCGGGGTCTGGGCACACAGGCTCACGAGGGTGGCGCCTGCCATGGCCGTGAGGAGGGTGCAGCGAAGTATGTTACTAAGGTCTGCTGGGGCATATAGAACTACTCCTGGGGGGGCGTTGCTAGTTATTATGGGATTATGTCCCCTTGATATAAAAATTAGGGAGCAGGCAGCGTGGTATTGGGTAACAAAGGGGAAAATTGAAAAGACTAGGGAAATCATGGGTGTGCAAGTAGGGGACAAATATGCAATCAAGAGAAGGGGGGAGGAACTATGGCAAAGTCAGTGGGAAGGGGAAGGAACAGGGAGACGAGTTTTTGAGTTACTTCCAGATGTCGCAGAAAGGTTAAAAATGGGACACTTTCAGCCAAGTAGGGGTCTGCTGCACTTCCTGACAGGACATGGGCCATATCCGGCATACCTTTGCCGATTTGGTAAACAGGCGACACCAGCGTGTGACTGTGGTGCTCCGGAAGGAACACCCGAACACGTCATCTACAACTGCACGTTGTATGATGGCGTGGCAAGTGAACTTAGAGCGCAACTTCCTAGCCAAGATACATATACCTTGCTGCGGCGTGCCGACACATTCAAAGTCCTCAACAGTCTGGCAAATGAGATCTCGATGAAAGTCATGAGGGACTTTATTAGGGCAAGAAATTAATCAAGTACCAAACCGAACTTGACCAAGCTGCACCTGCACTACCGCCAGGCGCGGATCTGGCCAGCCATTTCGTGGCTGGAATCCGCCGCGTCTTTGGACAAGGACGGCAGGTGCATTACCCGGACTTGGAAATATCGCACAACTCTTTTTGATTAGAAAGTAGCTTTAGCAAGAACTAGAAATACTAACATACAAACAAGGTAGGGACTGCAGTGAAGTAAGAATCGTAGCCAGCCCAGTGCCAGGGGCACGCCCACTGGGGTTAGCTCGGTGGGCAGGCAAAATAACAGTAGGTTTGTATGCATAACTTCTGGCACATACTGTAACACTGCAGATCACACTAGTTAGTCATGTAGGGTAGTCTAACAAGTAGCTTATTAATCATGCCGTAGTTAGTGCCGTAAAAGTAATACACTGCCAAGTAGTAGTATGTATTAAGGACCCACTAATTATTTGAGGTAGTGGGTTAATAGTATGGGAATAGTTTTTTTTGTATTTGACTTTTGTATCATTTTTTATTTATATATATTAAGATGTTGTATAATTAAAATTAATGTTGTGTCGTATTATTAATAAAGGTTTTTTTTTAAAAAAAAAAAAGTTCTAGGGGACTGATGACCTCAGATGTTAGGTCCCATAGTGCTCAGAGCCATTTGAAACAGCCATATCATACGAAAATAAGTAGATTAAAAATAGCAGAGGGCCTATAACAAGTCCTTTTGGAACATCAGATATCATTATATTTTACTCGGTGTTTTCCGTCAGTTACTACGTACTGTGATCTTTCTGACAGGAAAACACGAATCCAGTCGCATAACTGACGCGATATTCCATAGGCAAGGAACTTGATTAGAGGTCGGTTCTGAGGAATGGTGTCAAAAGCCTTCTGGAAATATCGATATACGGAATAAATCTGAGATCCCCTGTCGACAGCGGTCATAATTTCGTGCGAATAAAGATCTAGTTGTGGTGGTGGTAGTGGTTAGTGTTTAACGTCCCGTCGACAACGAGGTCATTAGAGACGGAGCGCAAGCTCGGGTTAGGGAAGGATGGGGAAGGAAATCGGCCGTGCCCTTTCAAAGGAACCATCCCGGCATTTGCCTGAAACGATTTAGGGAAATCACGGAAAACTTAAATCAGGATGGCCGGAGACGGGATTGTACCGTCGTCATCCCGAATGCGAGTCCAGAATCTAGTTGTGATAGACCGTTACCTTCGAGCTAATTCGTAATAGTTGAATATAGTATATATTCCAAAATCCTACTGCAAATCGACTTCAGTGATATGGGTCTGTAATTCATCGGACTATTCCTGTCTCCATTCTTGAGTATTGGAGTGACCTATGCAACTTTCCAGTCGTTTGTTACGGGTCATTCGTCAAGCTAGCGGTTTTATATGATAGCTAAGTATGGCCCCGAGGATACCTACTTCTGAGTTACTCAGGTTGCCAGTTGTTCTTGATTAGAATTCTGGAATATTTACGTCGTCTTCCATCGTGAAAGAATTTTATATGACTATACTTCATAACTCCTGTTTAGTAGCGCTGTCATTGGTAATATTGCCGTTTGTATCACACTGTGAAGGCATTGATTGTGTTCTGCCGCTTGTGGGTTTTACACAAGACCAGAATCTCTTTGGATTTTCTGTCGCATTTCGAGACAGTCTCGTTATGGAAGCTATTCGAAACATCTTACATTGAAGTTCACACGAAGTTTCGAGTAGCCAGTCTTTGAGATTTTTTGTTATTTTTTGTAATTCATCATGCATTGTCTGTCTGCTTAGCTTAGTGGCAATGTGTTTGCCTACCGAGCAGAGGGTTCGGGTTCGATTTCCAGCCACGCTGGAGATTTCTCCGTTCGTCGGCTGGGTGTTGTGTTGACCTCATCATTATTTCATCATCACAGACACGCAAGTCGCCCAATGTAGCGTCACCTGAGATAATACTTGCAACCCAGCGGCCGAACTTTCCTGGATGGGGCATCCAGGCCACCAATGCCATATGAACATTTAATTTTTTTATCATGAATTTTTGTTGTTTCTGTAACAGTGTTCCAAACTCTTTTGTGTACCATGGATTATAAGTACTACCTTTCGTTGATTTATTCGCTACAAATATCTCTACTGCCAGACACTACTCTTCGAACTGAAGCCACATCAAGTCTGCACTTGCATAGTTAGGTGGGAAGAAGGGGAGACTATCTCTTAGGAAAGTGTCAAGCGAATTTTTATCTGCTTCTTTAAATAGGTATACACTGAGGTGACGAAAGTCATGGCGTAGCGATATGCATATCCACAGATGATTGATTGGACGGTTGATTTAGGGATGAGGGGACCAAACAGCGACGTCATCGGCCCCATCGGATTAGGGAAGTATGGGCAAGGAAGGTGGCCGTGCCCTTCCAAAGCAACCATCCTGGCATTTGCCTGAAGCGATTTAGGTAAATAACGGAAAACCTAAATCAGGATAGCCGGGCGCGGGTTTGAACCGTCGTCCTTCCGAATGCGATTCCAGTGTTTTAAGCACTGAGCCACCTTGCTCGGAAAACAGATAGCGGAAGCACCCCGCTCACAAGGTACAAAAGGACTGTGTATCGGCGTATTTGTCATTTGTACGCAGGTGATTTATGTGAAAAGGTTTCCAACATTATTTTGGCCGCACGGCGGTAATTAACAGAGTTTGTATGCGGAATCGTAGTTGGAGCTACACGCTTTGGACGTTCCACTCCGAAAATCGTTAGAGAATTCAGTTTTCCGAGATCCATAGTGTTAACAGTATACTGAGAATACCAAATTTTAGGCGTTATATCACAACACGGACAACGCAGTGGTTGATGGCCCTCACTTAACGACCGAGAGGAGCGGTGTTTGCGTAGAGTTGTTAGTGCTAAAATAGAACCATTGATGGATGGATTGGTTTGAAGATCATACTGGACTATTCGATCGAATGATTTTGCCAGCCAGATCGCCCGACATGAATTCCATGGTACATTTATGGGACATTATCGAAAGGTGAGTTCTGGCACAAACTCCTCCACTGGCAACACTTTCGCAATTATGGACGGCTATAGAGGCAGCATGGCTCAATATATCTGCAGGGATTTTCCGGTTTCTAGTTGAATCCATGTCACGTCGAATTGCTGCACTACTCCGGGCAAAAGGAGGTGCGACACGATGTTAGCAGGTACCCCATTACCTTTATCGCCTCAGTGTATTTGCTTTTAGCTTTGGTGGATTTGGATGTTGCGGTGACCATTCTCTCTATAGTGCTCTTGTGGTCACTAATTTCAGTATCCATCATAATTCTCCCTTTTTTCTCAGGATTATTTGTTGATAAGAGGTCAACAATGTTTTCGGTCTTCCAGAACGGCGATCGCATCTTCCAGCTGGATAACAGTCCGTGTCAGAAGGCCACAACATGTTACAGTTGGCCGGCCGGGGTGGCCGAGCGGACCTAGGCGCTACAGTCTGGAACCACGTGACCGCTACGGTCGCAGGTTCGAATCCTGCCTCGGGCATGGATGTGTGTGATGTTCTTAGTTTAGTTAGGTTTAAGTAGTTCTAAGTTCTAGGGGACTGATGACCTCAGAAGCTAAGTCCCAGCTTAGAGCCATTTGAACCATTTTTGTTTTCGGTACTATTCACACTTCGATTGGACTCCTGATCTTATTGCTCAAAATGATTGTCGGAGAAAGCATTTAGTCTAATTTATGACGACGTTTTGTACTTACCACCCGCTTTGAATGTGTATTTTCACCTACATACCGAGGTTAATTTGAAGTAACGACCAGCTATAGCTGGTACCTATCCGATATGCGACTCATGTTTTCTTTGAACTGTTGATCAGGTAAATCATCTTGGTCAGGAAGGGCGTGGGGGTGAAACGAACAGATCATTAATTTATTTCGGTTGTCATTTATAACCCATGAACTACTCTAGCAGCAACTGTATTTAATCTTCCCAATCCGAACTGAATTAGATACTTTGTAGAACCTGCACTTGAACTTATCCTGGCTTTAGCCATCTGACGGTACCTATAACGATTTGAGCTTTGGTAGTTTCTATTAGGGCCTGGAGCTTTGGTTCTTTACCCACACAGTTACAACAGTTTGTGACTAAAATATTGATTGTTGGTATGTCTGTCCTATTGCTGTGTTTGTCCTGTGGCCTTTGAGACTGAGGCCCAGTCTACGCTTTACTGAGGCACTCTAACCTAAAAATAATCGCCAGCCCCTCCACACAACCTCCGTCAGACGCTTAGCCGCCTCCTGTGCGTAGTGAACCCCTGACCTAGTAAACAGAACCCGAAACCGAACCCCTAATGGCGCAAGTCGAGAGATATGCAGCCTACTCAGTAGCAGAACCGTCTGAGCCTCTGATTCAGACACTGCACGCTGCCCTGTACCAAATGTCCGCAGTCGGTTCTGTCAACAGTGTTACAGATGGTGAGTTCTGCCTTCATCTCATAAGTAAGGTTCAAATGGCTCTGAGCACTGTGGGGCTTAACTTCTGAGGTCATCAGTCCCTAGAACTACTTAAATCTAACTAACCTAAGGACATCACACACATCCATGCCCGAGGCAGGATTCGAACCTGCGACCGTAGCGGTCGCGTGGTTCCAGACTGCAGCGCCTAGAACCGCTCGGCCACCCCAGCCGGCCTCGTAAGTAAGACCGGCAGTCTTTACCACTTCAGCTAGCAGCAGAAAATCAGGAAAATCTCTTCCAATCCAAAGCGACACACATCTTTAACTCCATCATAAGCCACCACCTGCAGCTGGATGCTCCTTGTACTCCTCGTGGCGTCCGGAAGCACCCATTCCAAATCTGGGATGATTCCCCCAGCATGCACATATCGTGCACTCAGGATTTCTGCCACTGCCTGGCAGCCATATCTCTAAGGATCTCCATCGCGCACCTAATGTCGGAGCTCCCAACTACCAGTGGTAGCACACTGGACTCGCATTCGGGAGGACAAGGGTTCAATCCCGCGTCCGGCCATCCTGATTTAGGTTTTCTGTGATTTCCCTAAATCGCTCCAGGCAAATACTGGGATGGTTCCTTTGAAAGGGCATGGCCGACCTCCTTCCCCATCCTTCCCTAATCCAATGAGACCGATGACCTCGCTGTTTGGTCGCTTTCCCCAACCAATCCAATCCTATCCAACTACCAGTGATGACACACTCTGTGAATGCTCTGATCTTGCGGGCTGAAAGGCTTCCTTTGGAACAGGGCAAGCAACTGCATCTGGTTTCGGTGCTTTATTAGTTACAGATAGTGCCTGAAACATATTTGTCAGACGAACTGAGGGGACCTTTAGATTCGTCCCCTGGATAGTTTTTATCTGCCTGCGACGCCTTGAAACAATCTCCCACTCTGGCATGGGTGGGGAGGGGTTCATCTGTAAAGCGAGGAGTAAGGGGGGTTTTCACGGTAGTGAGCTGATCGGGCAACACAAGGGACGTGCAGGACTTGCCCTTCATCCCCACATCAGATCCTCACAGTGATATCCATTGGAAACAGCCTCAAGCTGCATGACCGAAGCTAGCACCACCTGGAGCTGTGAGCGAATGGTCACCAAATTAGCTCGCATCTGACTGCAGCAATCACAGTCCCTTTCCATACTGAAGACGGTGGAACTATAGACTATACAGTTATCGAAGTGTGAAACTGTGGATAGGAACAAGCTGCTGCTGCAGAGACAGGAGCTGTAACCCAACTAACGAGCTCGACAACAGAACTGACTATTTACACAGAAATAAACGCCTGTTCCAAATACAAACAGTGGAAATATACACTACACAGTAATTAAAACGAAGACCTATGGCTACCAGACACAAACATGCAAGAAATTTAAGAACGTAGACTAAAATGCACAAGTGAATAAAAATATAACTCGCCTCTAGATCTTAGAAGCTTGTTACAAGTCACAAACGAAATGCTGAGCTCTGATGTGCGGCTACCGTGATGGGAGCTGCTGCCCAACTGATAAAATGGATCGTTGCAGTAAACGAAGTGGGAAAGCATAGCTTGATATACAATAAATCAAAGTATTAGGCGGAAAATTCGTGACATGACAGCTGGCTTAGCACACCGGAGCAACTTTGTCTGATGAGCAGAGAAGAGCTCGTTGTGAGAAAATAAAAACATGGTCACGAAGAAAAGATGAAAGAGGGCTTGTGAGTCTTGTGCTCCCATAGGGCCCAGAAGAGAATAATTTGTATCTCGTACTAAATTCTTCATCAAACGTAGAAAAGTCATGCAAATTCACACAAGTACAACTCACACATACATGGCCGCTGTCGTCTCCTGGACCTAAGGCCGGACTTTGCAGCCAGGCCCTAGTACCTGGAGACAATACGAGTAGTGGCCATGCGTGTGTGAGTTGTGCTTGTGTGAATTTGTGTGACTTTTCTAGGTCTGATGAAGGACTTAGTCCGATATTTGAACGTATCTAGAATTCTTTTTCATTGGGCCTGTCTGTGACTCAACGCATCCTCTATGTGGGGAGTAGCAATCTACACTTTTCTTTTATTGAAATATCTGTAGGTTCATCAGATATTTTCCATACTCTACATGTGTTACCGTCATCCATAGTGGCCCAGTACGGTCCATACTCCAAAATCGTTCTATATGCATCATGCGAGGCAGGCACAGGTATTCAAGACTGTTGTGTGGGCAAAGTCGACTATCTAATTCTTGCGCCGAGAAGAACTGATAGATACAGAGATATGTCACACTGTACTGAGCGATTTGTAGATGATGACTGCAGTGGATGAATGTCATTTACATGTAACAACCTAATTCAACTTGACTATGTCTGAAGGAACAAAACAACTTCAGGCGGTCTACTCCGGAATATGAAGTCACATGACATAAATTTCACACACTTTTCTCTCCTTCAGAACATTATGAAGAATGTCGTGAACACTTGATTTAGAGATGTTACTGCTTTGTGATTTGCGAAGCAACAACGTTGACACATTACGACCACACGTTAATCATTTACCACCGCCTGCCGACAACTGACTGGTCGAATGTACATTTGTAGTTTACAGTTGTGAGTTCAAGCTTCTGCCGTACATACTGTAGTGACGCCGCATCTACACGGGTAATGAAATCAGTTTCGGAAATTTTTGGACGGACGGTGTACGTCATTAGACAATAGAGTTTCTCGATTTATTCTAGTTCATTTTTCTTCTTGTTTCAAAGCCATTTGCTACAGACACCTTTCATGATATTATTGATACATAAAAGGCGTTCATTATAACCGATCATCGTCCTTGTATTCAGTTTTTATGTAGCTTCATGTCGCGAGCGATCTTTTCTAATGTACAAGGTGAGTTAGAACGAAAGGTGCATGCTTTGAGGGGAGATAGTATTACTGAATGTGAACGGAAAACGTATGAACGTATGTCCTGTACATAACAGTTTACGAGGATACTAATGAAAACAACTGGGAAAGGATAAATGCAGGTGATAGTAAATGAAACATTGAGCTGTAATGATTTGTTTAAATGTGCACATTGTTCCGCAAAATATTTTCAGAAAGTATACCATAAACTGTAGTGCATTTTGAAGCTCTGGTAGACAGTAGCTGTGTTGCTAATCTGAGTTCATTCGTTCGGCCGTTTACTTGAGCACACGCACAGAAAGAAAATACGAGAAGTTCCTCCTTTGTGTCCACTATGCCCTTGCAGACTTCGCTGTTAAGCGAATATGACAGTCATCTAATGGATTAAGATTGGGTGACCATGGTGGCCAAGAAATGATTCCAAAGTGACCGATTCAAGGCCCAGGATACGTCTCAGAAAGGTACTGTGGACGTGAACTGTGCATTGCAATAGTCTAATGTCACTTTGATTGAATTCGCATGTGAGTTCTGGTGAAGAAGCACATGCGACTGATGTCCATGGTTTTCAAGCAGCTGTATGTAGGATATGGTTAAGAAAAGGGTCAATGTTCAAGTTTTTTGTTCGGAATCACCAATACTATCACCCCACAAAGCATGCACCTTTTCACTTGACTCACACTGTATTTGTCGCGCATTAATCGATTTATGTAAAACAGGGGATGGGGTACGAAAGGGAAAAGATGGGTGGGACACTCGTGGTTTCCAGCCGCTTAGAACATTGTGGTAATGCAACTGAGAAAGTTGAAAACTCGCGTCGGACAGAGACGCGAACCCGAATGCTCAGCTTTCCTAGATCGGTTGCGTTAACCGTCTCGGCGAACCGCTGTCCACCCCATCCAAATTTATCCCATGCTGCAATGCAGTGTGTCTCGCCCATTAACCCACAATTGTTGACTCCCGCAAGAGTTCGGACTATACTAATGCATCCGCAATGAAACAAACGTCAAAGAGCCGTCGTGCACTTACAAAAATGTGTATATCTGAGTACTATCAGTTCTGCCGGATTTCAAATAAATTTTTGGATGTATCTGTGATAAAAGGACTGTATGGGATTTTGAGCCGTAATGTGTACAGGAAAACTACGCACACTGTTCGATACCTCTGTAAGGATACTAACCATCAACCAAAAGATGTCATTATAACCTTGGTGGACAGGACTAACAAAATTTGCTAACCGATTTATTTACAAGATGAACTGAACCACTTGCTGTAGGATTTTAGGAAAATTGGTTATTCCAGTAAGAAGGTGGATCGAGTAACCTGCCCAAGAATAAGGAAGGCCAGGAGTAACAAGAAACAACAGCCGTCGGCTGGAAAAGTATTAGTAACGTTTATTCAAAATTATGGGTCGCATTGGGCAAGTGTTGGACATGTATGGGGTTGAAGTCATTTTTAGACCCACCAAGAAGGTAACAGAATGTGTAAGAAAGGCAAAAGGCTTCCACTAGCGACTGCTAGCATGTATACAGTCCTATGTAGTTATGGACAGCTTTGCACTGGAACCACAAACAGAAGTGTCAATACACTCTCAGCTGAACACAGCCGGCCGGGTTGGCCTAGCGGTTCTAGGCGCTACAGCCTGGAACCGCGCGACCGATACGGTCGCAGGTTCGAATTCTGCCTCAGGCATGGACGAGTGTGACCTTAGCTTAGTTAGGTTTAAGTAGTTTTAAGTTCTAGGTGACCAATGACCTCAGCAGTTAAGTTCCATAATGCTCAAAGCCATCTGAACCATTTGAACCTGAACACAGACAAATCTGTGACACACTGACAAATGTGTAGTAGCACAACATGTTTTCCGACATAGCAACTATAAAAATTAAAATTCAGTAAGACGAGCGTTTTAGTGAACACACTGCATTATAATATTCACATGTAAAAAGGCAGGCCTCATTCCAAAGTACCGTTATCAAATATGGCGGCGATGGCGTCATCCAAGATGGTGGCGATGACGTCAATCAATATGCCGGATTTTGGCGGGAAGTTTGAATTTTGGCGGGAAGGTGCTCCGAGTTTAAATTCCAACATGATAATGCATCACACCACACTTATCTCTACCAAGCAAAGAAATGACGGGAAAAAAGTACTTGTCTTTATTATTTAACCAATTTCAAGCAGGTGTGTTCTCCACTGGGTCTGGACTCCAACTGGCTTAGTTCATATCATCGCCACCAGTGGACGCCACCGTGACGTCAGGTGGTGACGCAAGTAGCTTTATTCAAGATGGCCGTACCCAGTATGTTCACCAAGAACTCCAGAGCCCAAATGGCTTAGTTCATATCGGTGCCACCAGAGGGAGCTCTCCTGACGTCAAATCATGATCAAGTACCGGTATTGAAGCTGGCAGTACCCAATGTGTTCACCACGAGCTCCAGAGTCCAACTGACTTAGTTAATATCGTGGCCACCTTAGGACGCTACCGTGAAGTCGGGTGACGACACAAAGTCGTCTGCTCTCTCTCTCTCTCGCGCGCGCGCACAATATAACAGGACACACGCCGCGTCAGAGTCCCGTGAGCGACCGCTTACATCACATCCTCAAGCCTGCACCTTTATACTCGCGCTGGAGATAGTCTACAGTAAATATGCTAACCAATTTAACTGAACACAAGTGACACCAACATTGCTCATCTATCCTATCAATTACCGAAGTACTTAATTCCACTTAAATTTTAATCATATTCAATAAGTCAATTTACAAGTTCAATATTCAATGATCAAATGATAAGTTCCACAGTTTCCTGCTATCAGCGGTGTTCATTCATGACCCAGCACCCATAACCACTATAATTCTGCTCTCCTACTGGCTACGGCATTAGTCACGTGATTCGACTTCATAGAACCTAGGACTTGGAATCAATTTTCACAAATTCCACACCCAGATGGACATGAAAACAAATAGTTAAATTCTCCACCACGATCCTCAAACCAGCACCACACCCCATTACCGACACATGTTGGCAGGCTATCGTGCACTATCCTGCACTAACATGCACAGCGCATGATGTCATCCAAGATGGTGGGGCGAAATGGCTGGAAAACAGATCTGAACACAAGTCTATATTGTGCTAGTGGTGTCTCGACCACGAGGTTTACTGTCCAACTGACATAGTACACATTACTGCCATCAGATCCTACTGTCATCCCTCCTATGACCTAATCCCAGATGGTGGTCTGTAGGGGCGAGAATTATGCTAAAATTACTCAGGCTGCGCTAGGCTGCTAGGGAGAGTAAGGAACGAGTCCACTCTATCTACTTTCGAACATTTTATTTAGAGATCGAATATATTTATCACACTGCGGCAAAATACTCTTCATCTTATGCTTGCACTCACAATACACAGTCTGAAGACACGCAAACAACTCCTAATTTACGCTAATAATTTAATTACACACATTCAGACTCCTAAATAATTCAGCACAGTTATGTCTAGACACGCTCAGTACTTGTAAACTGTCCAAATAACTCATAGCACAGCCTACAGACGTGCTCGCAATATAATTCAATGAACGCCGCAAACACCCTGCACCAATCCCTGTCCAGTAGAGTGCACAGACAAGCCCAACGACGTGGTGTAGCCGTCAGGTGTCCCGCAAGCATTGGTTGGCCAGATCTCATTCATATGTCAATTATGAGAAATTCCTATTTAAATACGTGTTCACCTAAACACACGTGCTGACGTGATCGGGCGGGAGCACAGCTGCGAGTTGCCCCCGAATGCAGGCGAAAGTTGTATGTAAACACCGTCGGTGACGCTACCGAATAGGAGTTGGGGCTTATTTACAGAGCGCGCCCTCGCATGTGGGGGGTTCCTCGCTACCCGCACTCTAACTGCGGTCCGGCAAAGACCCTGCAGAAATCCATTCCACAATAGCAGAGCATGCTTTCTCCTTAGTGATTCTAATGAACTATAGGTGACGTTTGACTGACGCTTCGCTGCGCATAGCTACATATCAACGCAAGCCCGTCTAGTAACGTTATCGATCTTATACTCAAGTCACACTGCCATCTAAAATAATAACCAAGTCTAACTCTAGTAAATTCGATAGTCCCCCTGAAATACTTAACGTGCGCTTTTGTACTAGTTTTCGTCTTCTCTGCCGGCCAGAGTGGCCGTGCGGTTCTAGGCGCTTCAGTCCAGAACCGCGCTGCTTCTACGGTCGCAGGTTCGAGTCCTGCCTCGGGCATGGATGTGTGTGATGTCCTTAGGTTAGTTAGGTTTAATTAGTTCTAAGTTCTAGGCGACTGATGACCTCAGAAGTTAAATCGCATAGTGCTCAGAGCCATTTGAACCAATCGTCTTCTCTCTGCTTGTATGCGCGAAAATTCCTACCCTAACAGAATCTATTTACGAAAATATCGCCGAATCCAGTCTTCCTCCAGGACATAACGTAGCAGCCATCCTGCTCTCAACATACGCAAATGTTCTCACCGCTCCTATATCTCACCACAATCAATCGAGCATTCTGGTTCGCTGTTATCGAATTTACCAGTGTAATTACTGACACCGCCGGTATCCAAGAACCATCCACCTTTATTTCTGGGACTTACAGTGGTTAAATTATTTTGCACAGATTGCTAAACTGCACAGACAGTTCCCTCAATCTATACGTCCCCAACCTGTTATTTCTTTCTACAGACGCTACACTCAGCGGTAACAAACTATTTTACACTGATCACCATTTTTCACCAACAACTAAACATCGTCTACAGGTAATCAAATACATACCAGACTCGCAAGAATATTGGAGTGGCAATCTGGTCTCCAACCAGGGAATATATCACCGGCTACCGTGTCAATGTAGTAAACATACAGTTCATATCCTTCACCATACAAAATTATCCTTTTTTTACATCAGCGGACCGAAGCCGACCGGCCGCGGTGGCTCGCGGTTCTAGGCGCGCAGTCCGGAACCGTGCGACTGCTACGGTCGCAGGTTGGAATCCTGCCTCGGACATGGATGTGTGTGATGTCTATAGGTTAGTTAGGTTTAAGTAGTTCTAAGTTCTAAGGGACTGATGACCACAGCAGTTGAGTCCCATACATTAGAAGTTTTTTTTTTTTTGGGGGGGGGGGGGGGGGGGGGGACCGAAGCCGCTCTCAGAACTCTTCAACAAATTCGGGATCGTTTCCCCTCGGCTCTAGTTCGCTACTAGTTCTGCTTCTTTGGTCGCTTTTCTAGAGACATCTCCTGACTCGGGGATTACAAGAACACCCATATTTTCGCCATAATATTATACAATTTTCGTGGTATTTCTCTATATCAAGCACTAGGCAGCATCCTACAGGATCGCTAACGCAACATAATGCACAGGATATAGACTGTAAATTATTTCTCCACAAACACCAAACTTTAGCGAGGTGCAGCGTGCTGTAAACCATTGACTAACCAATAGAGTAAACTGATATTTTCACTCTGGAATCGCAGTCGAAGTCACTCACAGAACTTACTTGCAAAGACAGGCTCGTTTCCCCTTGGTACAAACGCGCTACTTCCTGCTTCCTTTCTTTTCTAAACCCATCTCCATTACAAGAATATACCTATTTTCGCCATAATATTATACCATTTTCGCGGTACTTCTCGATATCAAGCAAACAGCAGTAGACGTCCGATCGCTCACGCAACATAATTCCGCAGATATAGACTGGAAATTATTTCTCTACAGACCCCAAACATTAGCTAAGTCGAGCGTGCTCTAGGCCACTGAGTAACTATAAACAAAGAGATGAAAAATGATATTTCCAGCCGCAAGCTAACATATTCCAAATGATCACTATAATTTACAAGCCAATTAAGATCTTTCCCATATCTAGAGAACAGGCAAACATATCTTCCACATGCCAGGTGCACGCACCACAATCGATCTTCTCTCAACTAGGCCCGAAATGTGCAGAAGCAGTCAATCGAACAATTTACATGGAAGGGAATAACAGTTTAGCGCAAACGCACCATCATACACAATCTTCTCACATTTCCACTTGATCACGAAAGCTGCCCATCTTACGATCACGGTCTCAATAGAGCTCTCGACAATGAGCCAAGTATCGGAAATACACTCTACCGAAGGCGATGCCTCTGGAAGTGGAAATACCTGTACCCGCCTTACGACTGAACATACTCTTCCCTTTGCTATCACAGTACTCAAAAGTCAAATCAATACCTTCCCTACGACAGGGCATAGTCATCTCCTTTCCACAAACACATACTTTATAAACCTGATTCTCAAATACGTACTAATCACGCACCCACCGCTACCACTAATTATAATATTTCGTGAATAAATCTATGCTTACGATACGAAATAATACTGACAGAAAATCAGTCATGCGTGTGCATGTCAATTATGTTCTTCTTGCGACTCCTGCCCCCATGTGATAGAAAGCGGGACGTAATCGACTACATGTTGCACAAAAAAACCGATCCCAACAACTACTGCATGTTACTCCCACAAGCGTTCCGGGTTCTACAGCTGCACACAAGTTGTTGTTTTGGTCTTCAGTCCAGAGGCTGGTTTGATGCAGCTCTCCATGTTACTTTATCCTGTGTAAGCTTCTTCATCTCCCAGTACCTGCTGCAACCTACATCCTTCTGAACCTGCTTAGTTTATTCATCTCTTGGTCTCCCACTACAATTTTTACCCTCACGCTGCCCTCCAATACTAAATTGGTGATCCGTTGATGCCTCAGAAGATCAGAACATGTCCTACCAACCGATCCCATCTTCTAGTCAAGGTGTGCCACAAATTTCTCTTCTCCCAATTCTATTCAATACCAACCTCATTAGTCATGTGTGTGGTGTCACCGCCAGACACCACACTTGCTAGGTGGCAGCCTTTAAATCGGCCGCGGTCCGGTAATATACGTCGGACCCGCGTGTCGCCACTATCAGTGATTGCAGGCCGAGCGCCGCCACACGGCAGGTCTAGAGAGACTTCTTAGTACTCGCCCCAGTTGTACAGCCGACTTTGCTAGCGATGGTTCACTAACTTCTACGCTCTCATTTGCCGAGACGATAGTTAGCATAGCCTTCAGCTACGTTATTTGCTACGACCTAACAAGGCGCCAGTATCCGTACTATTGATATAGTGAATCATGTACCATAAAGAGCGACGTTCTCCATTAATGGATTAAAGTTAAGTATTCCACCAGCTACGTCCGTTTTTCTCAATTCTAATTCTCTTCCATGTTCCAGACCTCACGCCAGCCTGCGTGAGCTGAGACGCGTGCATTTCGGCCTCATTTAGAAAAACACGGTTGGCTCTCCTGCCAACCACAACATTGGCGACGAGAGTAAAAGTGTTCTTATCTATATTGCCCTGATTTACTTGTGTAATGGCTTCGCCACAATCTCCAGATATACTGTCCGAATTTTATCGCTTACAGAATCAGCAGACGCAGGCCTTACTGGATGCCCTTGGACAGCTCGTCCATGGTCAACGTGCGATGCAAAACGATGCGGCAGCAGCCGCTCCACCGCCTACGCAGCCACACCACGCTGTTGCCCCCACTTTTCGACCTTTTGATGCTGCACTGGAAAGCTGGACGGAGTGGTCACGCCAATTTGGATTCCATCTCGCCGCCTACATAATTCAAGGTAACGAGAGGCAGCCATTTCTGTTGTCTTGCGTCGGCGTGAATGCGTACCGTGTGATAGTCAAATTATTTCCCCGACGCGACGTAGCAACTCTGTCCTACGGAGAAATTTTGTCTACATTAGATGCATATTTCAAAGAATCAGTCAATGTAGTTGCCAAACGGTATACCTTCTTTCGTACAAAACGTACGGCAGGTTCAAAAATGGTTCAAATGGCTCCGAGCACTATGGGACTCAACTGCTGTGGTCATCAGTCCCCTAGAACTTAGAACTACTTAAACCTAACTAACCTAAGGACATCACACACATCCATGCCCGAGGCAGGATTCAAACCTGCGACCGTAGCAGTCGCACGGTTCCGGACTGCGCGCCTAGAACCGCGAGACCACCGCGGCCGGCATATGGCAGGTCAGACTAATCGGGAGTGGGTTGCAACCTTGCAAGGCCTTACTCGGGATTGTGCTTTTGAGTGTCAATGTGGACCCCCTTATTCAGATACTATGGTACGTGATGCAATTGCACAGAACATTTCTGATGTTCGTATAAGGGAACAGATTTTGAAACTAGTAAATCCCTCCCTCCAACAAGTAATGGACATATTGGATCGGCAGGACACACTTGACTTTCCTCAGGAATCATTCGAAAGTTCGCCAGCAGTGTGTCAGGTTAACTGGCCCGCCCGGCGAGCTGCACGGAGCAGTAAACAGTGCGACGGGTCAGGCTCTTATCGCGCAGTTTCCTTTCCCTGAAAGAAAATCCACCTACCTCGTTTCTTAGGTAGTTGCTGCACTCGCCTCTCCTGATAGCAGCTACTGGAAAAATTGCAGAAAAGCAGTGTTGAAGAAACTGCAATTTAATAGCCGCTCACCGGAGGCCGCGATACATGTTTGCTGAAATACAATCTATGAGCAATCTTCCTAAATAAATTGAGTTATTGGAATGGTAGTAATTGTTTACTCAAACGAGAACGCGAAGTTGGTAATTCTATTTAAGCTCTTTATTGTCTTTAAGCCTGATCATCAGCCCGCTAATCTACGTTTGAAGAAAGTTCAGTTCACAATTCTATCCACACTCAAACCCCGCCAGAATTAGCTTTCAAAGTTACGGAATTTACTTAACTGCAACACAGACGATTTTCTAACATACACGTTTGCAGTCGATGTTCGATAATAGTTCGTTTTTTAACGTTAATGCTCGCCATAAGCACTTAGTAAAAGTTTACGAAGTACCGCCACGCTTTTAATTATTAAAGTTACTCGCGTCTTTCGCGGAACGAAAAGTCACAACTCGCTCAAACTCACACTACGCGTTACTGGACTCTTCCAGTCTCAAATCGCACAGTACCGAACCGATGAAGCCGTTTTATGACTTCATTTTACACATTATTCGCGAGGACACATCAAGCATGTCTCTTCTCGATCACAGTTCCTTCGCGACCCCTCATCCACTCGCGACTCCCTCTCCTAGTCTGCTAACCGTCCTCGCATCTCATTGGCTCACACATCCCACAGCCAATCAGAATTAACTCTTTGGGTGCGCCTCGCGCCAAAATCTAGCACGCACCAGTCATGACTTCTGAATCATTTACGTCATGATTTCTTGTTACACAAAATTTACTGTATAATTTAACAAACCGAAAGGAAAACTAGACTTTACTTTATTTCCAGAAATTATTTAAATACTCGCGAACGTTCTGGCTGCTTGTACAATACCATACACTCTTGGACATCCGACATTCACTAAGATGGGGAACCACTGGCGACTCTGTTCCCACGGTTACATCGTCTGAACACTTGCGAGTTCCAACCTAGATTTTATACACTTGCAAAGAATGGCGAATGTCCCTCTTTCATTCACTCAGGCACACTCATTCACTCTCACCTACTCATATAAAATAACTGTTCACAAAAATTCAAAACATTTATGGTTTTAACAAAGTTATAGGTGAATTTCTAAAAGTAAAATTCTCAAAATAAATACAAAAGCACGGAAGGTGATTTTGTTTCATAGTTGGATGGTCACTGAAGGTGATCTATACATAATGGTATTTATTTAGACTCGAAAATTGTAGAAATTTGCGTTTTCTGTAAGATTTTTCTAATTTCCAAAATATGCAGGTTTCAAAGCTCAAATTTGGATGACTTATTTTTATTCATAACAGAAACTAGTATATTAACTTTTAATTTCCTCAGGTTCCTCAGTTAGAAGTTATTAAAGATGAAAGTTCCACGTTATACACGCGGCTAGTTAGCGCACAGGTCTTACATTCTCACGGTACAGACATGCCATATGGTCGTGACGTCAGACGAACGGACACCGGTAATCTGCCCGCTACAGCACATATGCTAATCTGATGGCTACTTTACAGTCTGTCTACATTTCACAGTAAATATTTGATAGAAAACTGTGCGCTCGCACTAGTTGCGACGCCACACACCTCCTGAGGAAACTAAATTTTTCATTCATGACAAACTTTTAGTTTTCTAAAAAAATTTCTATTAAAGATTTACTCAAACAGCTATTTAACATTTATAGTTCCTGTACATCAATCATCCACTTATACCTAGGGCTGACGACCTACAAAACATCTTATATCTAAACATGCACTTTTATCATCATTCAAAAAAAAATTTTTTAGATTACCAAAATTCTATTTACAAATTCCTGAAAGAGAAAACAAACCTAAATACTATCTTGATGTACGTCACACGCACACTAACACTACTATCGCTATGGTGAGCGTCACTTTTTTACCACTTACACTTAAGATTTTGATAGCACTCGTAGTTCGACTGGGTCCTGCTTGGGAGGTCCATTTCAAGTCTCGTGCTACCACCTCTGTTTACTTCGGCGCACCTGAAACATCAGCTGGCCTCAGTTCCCTTTCTAACTGCTACGTCTTAACCTACAGCAGCGATAAATGGCGCTATCTGCTTGACTCTAAAGTCTCATATTTTTGATAAAATTTACTTTACAGTATGTACAATTTTCAAAATTTTTTTTTTTTTTTTTTTTTTTTTTAAGTGAAAAGTGAATTGACTTTCCTAATGCAGTACCGAAGTGGCACATTTACTCTTTAATTACTTCTTCATCTCATAATCAAACAAGTTATGGTTACATAAGAAATACTAAGAAAAACAATTCCTACAAATAGTTCACAAATACATAATAAATCTCCGCCAGCACTGGTGACTCTCCAGTTCCTGTACAATACACAACAATATAAAATATACACAAAATTATCAATATTACAATTCTGTCTCCAGGCAATCTCCTGTAGTCCTGTATCATAAATTAAACACTGAAAAATACATATTTACTTATTCATTTATCAACACTACAATCCTTATACTAATCTCTACGACAAACTTGGGGAGCTTTGTGTGTCTCTGGTCAAAAATGGAATCGATGTCATGGGTACTTTCCTCATCTCACATATCTGGAGTTACTTCAATTTCTTGTCAACATCAGGTTTTCTCTAGTCACATTCGGGTTTAATTTACAACTCTCATACTCATACTTCACACACTCAGGTTAGTATTTGTTAAAGCGTTTCCTACTAATCTGCGAAACCTCGTTACCCATACTTTCTAACATACATCCACCTCCTGAGTTACCAACGTCGCCTCAGCTCTGTTTACATTCGTAGCCTCACTTCCTTTTGTTTACAAACATCTCCTCTGTTTACCAACAAACGCCACCTCTGGTTACCAACATTAAGCTTTTTATTTACTCACCTTCGTAGCCTCACTTTTTCCTAATATCGAGCTAGCCAAACACTATGCTCATTCTTTCTCCTTTTCTCACATATTTCTCTTCATTTGACAGTCAGTCCTGCTGCACTGTCCCGTTAACTTAACTTCCTTTACCCCTTTGACAGTCAACCTTGTTGCACTGTACCTTTACTCATTTTACCACTAAATCACCTCCTGAGGCTCTGACTTCATTGAACAGACAGTTTTGCTGTACTGCTCCATTTCCTTTCCTAAACATTAGCTTAATGCTACGTCTTAACATATCGTTCTGTTACTTAACAAACAGCTTCAATGTTCGTCACCATATTTTCTGAGGCTCTTACATTTCTTAGTTATTTTACCTTTCTAAGGTCATTACTCACACCTTAGGCCAAACATTTACTTTACTGAGACTTATTACTTATCTGAGGTATCTTAATCCTTTTCGATTTTCTCTTACACTCATTCCTTACGCTTAACCTATACTGCACTGAGGTTCTTTCCTACTCATTACTTAAACACTTTATCACTTAAAAACTACGATAGAGAAGAAGGAAAGACGATAGAATTTTAGTTCTGAATGAAAGAAGAGGTAGGTTGACAATACGGAAAAGAAAGTGGAAGAAATATTGTCAAACGACTCGAGACCTAGTGCTCGTCACGCACTTAGCTCTGCAAAGAGTGCAAAGCTCTCTGAGGTATCTACTCACTCCTGGCCACGTCTCTCTTTAGTAATTTCTCCTCGATCCTATTTCTGACACTCACAAGCTCAGACGGATCCTCTACTTTTTTGCCACCGTACTCATTATAGCCCTCCAAGAATTTCTCTGTTTTACAAATACATATAGGAAAATCATTCTGCTCAGGATCCTCACATAGCTGCTTACCAATGAAAGGTATAGTAATTAGTTTACCCTTAATTTTTACCATAACATCATTGGTAGAAAAATTCACCCATCCTTCATATTTATTCAAAAAGTCAGCCCCCACCAACATGTCTACACTCAGTCCATTTATAACTAAGAAGTTCTGTCTTATTTCTACTTCCTTAAATGCTATGGGTAGAAACACTTCCTGTTTTACTGTCTTCTTAGTCTTACCGGTTGCTACTACAATGTTCAAGCCACTTACTGGCATCTTAACAATCTGTTTACTGTTAGGGAGTTCATTTACCAAGTTCTGGGATACTGCACAGACTTCCGATCCAGTATCTATCAAACATTTAACTGGTTCATTTAATACTCTTAGCTCTACTATCGGTTGCCCTAAGTACTCTTTATTTATTTTGGGTTCTGCTTCCTCCAATAAATCTTGCACAATTTCTCTCCTTTCGAAGCCTGTCTTTTGGGTGGCAATCACATTCACACTTACAGGGTTTATTTCATGCTTATTATCACCCTCAATTCTAGTGGCAGCTCCTATTAGCCTATCCACTATTGCTAAGTCAAAACATTTTTCCAATGTTTCCCCCTCTTTCTCATTAACCTCCTTTTCTACGACCCTATCCAAGGCGTCGTCATTAACCTCTACCTCCTCCTCTAATCTATCCTCTTCTTCGTAACTATCTACAACATCAATTATCTTATCAAGCACAGTCACAACCCTGCCATTATTACTGTTCTCACCCCTATCCGACAGCTCTTCATTAGTTTTACTGTGCATAATGTCTTTCTGATTATTACC
Organism: Schistocerca gregaria; assembly: GCF_023897955.1. Classification (NCBI taxonomy): domain Eukaryota; kingdom Metazoa; phylum Arthropoda; class Insecta; order Orthoptera; family Acrididae; genus Schistocerca; species Schistocerca gregaria. The sequence goes on from NC_064931.1 coordinate 729,962,383, forward strand.
CTTATAACTAGTACTTAGTTCTTCAATAAGTGGCTTCTTATGATTATTCTTACAGTTAATTGGTTCATTAACCTCCACTTGACTTAAAGCTACTATCTCTGTCTGTTTTACGTTATCCTCCCTAAATTTTGTAGCAACAACATTTATGTTAGGTGGTCGTTCAGGCTGCTTTCTTATGAATGGTTTTGCCAGCGGATTTAACTTTAAACGCTGTTGCCTACGATCGCCAGCACACTCGTAGACAATTAATGGTTTTCCGAGCGCGGTGCGTCATCACTATGCCTCCAGCTGACCGCCTCACCTCCTGACATCTGTCGGCCGCTGTCATACTGCTCGCGTTCATTGAACCTGTTAACATATGTTCTTCCTCTACCACGTGAACTGCCACGGTATCCGCCGCCTCTCTGAACACCCATCCTATTAATGTTTACATCCGCGCGATTGTCATTCTGCCTAGCAGGCGGGCGATGCTCCCTCCTCATGTTTTCTTCTTCTTTTTGGACGGATTCAACCCTTTCTAAATACTGTACGAACTTGTCAATGTTATCTCGGGGCGCAGATATGATCTTAGTTTTCCAGTTCCACGGTAGCTTATTTTCTACCCCTAATATGATCTGTTCTGTTTCTAACTTATTACTAAGGTAGGACAGAGTTGTTACCCACCTTTGAACAAATCGTTTGATGCCCTCTCTCTTGGGGTCATACTTCTCTCCCGACCAGAACCGATTAAGAACATCCATCTGCTTTCTCTTTCCCCAGTATTCCTCAAAGAACGCTAATTTAAATTCTGACAATTTCGCGTATTTTTCAGAGGCTAAATTCCCCCATACTCTGGCCTCTCCCATCAAATTTGAAGTGATAAAGCCTATCTTTTGTTTATCGCTCCATACTTTCGGCAAAACGTCTTCAAAATCGTTCCAAAATTCTCTGGGGTGCATGTTCTTACTTGGGTCAAATTTTAAAAACTGTCTGTGGGTAACATACGCAACCTCGGTAGATTCAATTATTCCACTGGAAATTATACTACCACTATGGTTAGAAACACACTGTTCTACTTTGGTTAGTCTGCATTCATGCCCACAAAGTTGCTCATTCACACTTTCACTGAAATGGCTTATGTGAGTCTCTAAATTATTGACCTTATTTACAACTTGCTCTCCAAGTTTCTCACACCGAATTTTGGTATCATTTACTTTACATTCTAAGGCGGCATGATTAATTTCATTGGAATTCTCTACCACTTTTATGTGCTCACATACTTTATCTAATTCTGCATCAACATGGGATTTAAATTGCTGTTGATCCTCAGTAACCTGTTCGATTCGTGTCGTCAATTCACTTTGCACTTGAACAATATTTTCTGTACATTCTAGTTTAACCTGCTGTATTTCAACATTTACTTTACTACTGAGCACTGCTAAATCTTGCTTCCAACAGTCTCTGAGATCGGATATTTTGGAATCTAAATCAGCGCCCATTTTAGTCATCTCATTACTTAAATCAGATCCTAATTTAGACATTTTTGAATCCATTTTACTTGACATATTAGTTTCCAATTTTGACATACTGGAATCCATCTTACTTGACATATTGGAATCCAACACGTTCATCTTAGTTAATAGATTCATCAGCATACTGGCGACATTATCCTTCGCCCCCTCATTTGCTGATACAATGTCCCTATTAACATTAACTACCGGCATGGGTAACTGTAACTCACTGGGCACTGACATATTTGGATCTGACTCCAAACTATAATTAACATAGGATGAATCAGTCAAACTACTACTGAAATTGGGTTGAGACACGTCTAAACTAAAATTCATGGGGTCATTTTCCCCTGTCTCCATCCCACTATCACAACTTAGTTCCGCCTTTTTGTCACTTGGTTGAAACTCAGCCGTTTTTCTCAGTTTGACTCCACAAACACACAAAGTTTTCAAAAGCACTGTACTTAACTTTGTGCTTCGGCGTGCTGCGTTGCTGCTAGATGAAACTGCGGGTCCGTTCACCATACACTGCAATGCTGTACCAGTTTCCGGGCCCCCGCTCGAATCAGCGCTGCCAACTGCCACTGCTGTCGTCGCCTCTGCGTAGTCTCCGTAGCTCGTCGTCTGCCAGACGCCGTCGTAGACTGCTATTCCAATCGGCGCGTAGTCACCGAAAAATTCTTCCGTTCCGTACAACACATACAGTTCACGGACACTTTCACTGTCCTTCCTATTCACGTGGCGATATCAATTTGTACGCTACACAGTTCCTACACATAGCGAGCACTTCTGTATTGTCCGGTAATTGTCACTACTGCTTTTTTTGAAATTCACTGGAATTTACTATTTTTATTTCCCGGCCGATGCACCACTTGCGACGGGTCAGGCTCTTATCGCGCAGTTTCCTTTCCCTGAAAGAAAATCCACCTACCTCGTTTCTTAGGTAGTTGCTGCACTCGCCTCTCCTGATAGCAGCTACTGGAAAAATTGCAGAAAAGCAGTGTTGAAGAAACTGCAATTTAATAGCCGCTCACCGGAGGCCGCGATACATGTTTGCTGAAATACAATCTATGAGCAATCTTCCTAAATAAATTGAGTTATTGGAATGGTAGTAATTGTTTACTCAAACGAGAACGCGAAGTTGGTAATTCTATTTAAGCTCTTTATTGTCTTTAAGCCTGATCATCAGCCCGCTAATCTACGTTTGAAGAAAGTTCAGTTCACAATTCTATCCACACTCAAACCCCGCCAGAATTAGCTTTCAAAGTTACGGAATTTACTTAACTGCAACACAGACGATTTTCTAACATACACGTTTGCAGTCGATGTTCGATAATAGTTCGTTTTTTAACGTTAATGCTCGCCATAAGCACTTAGTAAAAGTTTACGAAGTACCGCCACGCTTTTAATTATTAAAGTTACTCGCGTCTTTCGCGGAACGAAAAGTCACAACTCGCTCAAACTCACACTACGCGTTACTGGACTCTTCCAGTCTCAAATCGCACAGTACCGAACCGATGAAGCCGTTTTATGACTTCATTTTACACATTATTCGCGAGGACACATCAAGCATGTCTCTTCTCGATCACAGTTCCTTCGCGACCCCTCATCCACTCGCGACTCCCTCTCCTAGTCTGCTAACCGTCCTCGCATCTCATTGGCTCACACATCCCACAGCCAATCAGAATTAACTCTTTGGGTGCGCCTCGCGCCAAAATCTAGCACGCACCAGTCATGACTTCTGAATCATTTACGTCATGATTTCTTGTTACACAAAATTTACTGTATAATTTAACAAACCGAAAGGAAAACTAGACTTTACTTTATTTCCAGAAATTATTTAAATACTCGCGAACGTTCTGGCTGCTTGTACAATACCATACACTCTTGGACATCCGACATTCACTAAGATGGGGAACCACTGGCGACTCTGTTCCCACGGTTACATCGTCTGAACACTTGCGAGTTCCAACCTAGATTTTATACACTTGCAAAGAATGGCGAATGTCCCTCTTTCATTCACTCAGGCACACTCATTCACTCTCACCTACTCATATAAAATAACTGTTCACAAAAATTCAAAACATTTATGGTTTTAACAAAGTTATAGGTGAATTTCTAAAAGTAAAATTCTCAAAATAAATACAAAAGCACGGAAGGTGATTTTGTTTCATAGTTGGATGGTCACTGAAGGTGATCTATACATAATGGTATTTATTTAGACTCGAAAATTGTAGAAATTTGCGTTTTCTGTAAGATTTTTCTAATTTCCAAAATATGCAGGTTTCAAAGCTCAAATTTGGATGACTTATTTTTATTCATAACAGAAACTAGTATATTAACTTTTAATTTCCTCAGGTTCCTCAGTTAGAAGTTATTAAAGATGAAAGTTCCACGTTATACACGCGGCTAGTTAGCGCACAGGTCTTACATTCTCACGGTACAGACATGCCATATGGTCGTGACGTCAGACGAACGGACACCGGTAATCTGCCCGCTACAGCACATATGCTAATCTGATGGCTACTTTACAGTCTGTCTACATTTCACAGTAAATATTTGATAGAAAACTGTGCGCTCGCACTAGTTGCGACGCCACAACAGTCCTCGCGCCCGGCCTCGCCGCTGCCGCCAGGCTCTCAGCCACGTGTGCCGCGCAGGCAAGCAAATGCAGTGATAAAATCATGCCGGCGGTGTGCTACAAAACATTCGCGTGAGAATTGCCCATCACGCCAAGCTATCTGCTTTTATTGTAATAAAAAAGGACATGTTCAGAATGTTTGCCAGAAAAAGCTCAGATCGGAAGCTCAAAGCCGTTCCAGGCCCTTTGCTTCGCACCGGAATCGGAATCGAACCATGGATACGCAGGCTCGCGAAGCTTCGCCCATGGAAATTCATGTAGTTCATTCCACTCCGCCCAGAGCCACTCTCTCTAACAGTGACTGTGTTCGTCCCAAAAATAGTGTGCGTCGACATCGCCGGAACTCCCGTCAAGTCACAAGCGATTATGTACCAGTGTCAGTTCACGTTGCACGAGACTGTCGCTCTTGTCGTCAGCAGGACAATAAACTTTTTGTAGACTTGGACATTAACGGCAAAGTGATACCTTTCCAGCTCGATACCGGAGCTGCAGTTTCACTGATCAATCATGACACTTACAAATTGCTGGGCACACCTCCGTTGCGTGCCGCAAATGTTGTGTTACATAGCTATTCAGGACAAACGATCCCTGTTAGGACAGTGCAGCCTTCTTGCAACATACAAAGGACAAACAAAACTTGTGTCATTTTACGTCCTTCGTTCTTCTTCTGCCGTGAACTTGTTTGGTTTCGAATTATTTCAATTGTTTAATTTGTCTGTAGTAAATCAGGTCCTATCAGTGAACCAGACGGTGCCTTCAGACAGTGTTTCTCGTCTATGTGAAGAATTTGCAGACATTTTTGCACCGGGCCTCGGTTGCGCTGAGAACTATAAAGCACATTTGGAACTGACAGTACACGCGCAACCGAAATTTTTCAAAGCGCGCAATGTTCCCCACGCATTGCGTGATGAGGTCGCAAAAACATTACACGATTTGGAATCACAAGGTGTAATTGAACGTGTGCAGGCTTCTCTCTAGGCATAACCCTTAGCTATTTTGCCAAAACCTTCCGGAAAATTGAGACTTTGTGTGGACTTCAAGGCAACAGTGAATCGACAACTAGTGATTGCAACTTTTCCTTTACCCCGCCCGGAAGATCTTTTTGACAAACTGTGCCCGGGTAAATATTTTTCGAAGTTGGACGTAGCAGATGCGTACTTACAAATACCGGTGGACGAAGAATCCCAGCGCGTTTTGGTGATTAACACGCATCTTGGTTTGTATCGATTCAAACGACTGCCATTCGGGTGTGCATCCGCCCCTGCATTGTTTCAGCAATATCTACAAACTGTTTGTGCGTCGGTCCCTACTGCAGCAAATTATCTGGACGATATTGTGATCTCTGGAAAGACGGAAGAAGAACATTTGGCCAATCTCAGAACATTATTTCAGGTCTTGTGACAAAATGGTCTTCGCTTACGGAAGGACAAATGTGTGTTTTTTGCTCGGGACATGTAATTAATGCCCAAGGCATACATCCCAGTCCCACGCACCTTCGTGCCATACAAGACTTGCCGTCGCCGCAGAATTTGAAGCAGCTACAGAGTGTGCTGGGAAAAATCAACTATCATCATAAATATGTTCCACACGCCTCTTCCATTTCAGCTCCGCTTCATCGCTTACGCCGTAAGGGTGTTCCGTTCGTCTGGACGACGGAATGCGAACGCGCCTTTCGCCAGTTGAAATCGGCGTTGCTTTCCAATACTTGCCTTACGCCATTCGATCCCCAGGAGCCCCTTTTGTTGATGGTGGTTGCATCGGATTTCGGGATCGGTGCTGTGCTTGCGCACAAAGATGGATCGCACGATCACCCTATTGCCTTTGCGTCCAAATTGCTCTCGTCTGCGCAAAGAAATTGTTCACAGATCGAGAAAGAAGCATTGGCTCTCGTATTTGGTGTTACAAAGTTTCATGATTTCTTGTATGGTCGTCATTTTACCATCATCACAGACCACGAACCTTTGACATCGCTTCTTCATCCGACCAGGCCTGTACCTCCACGTACAGCGCAGAAATTCATTCGCTGGTCTATTTTCCTCTCGCAGTACCGCTACGATATCTTGTATCGGTCCACTGCTAAGCACGGAAACGCCGATGCGTTGTCCCGCTTGCCTGTTGCTGAGGATAGGGCATTCGATTCCTCCGAACTTGCTTGCATGTTCATTGATGCGGAAACCGATGATGTGATCGAATCGTTTCCGATTGATTTTCGTCGTGTAGCTACAGCTACAGCTGCCGACCCTGTCCTTGCTCCCGTTCTGCGTTTTGTTGCTACGCAATGGCCCTTGTCAAAGTCACGGATCGGGGACCCATTGGTTCGCCGATTTTTTGCTCGCAAGGAGAGACTTTTTGTACGACGTGGTGTTTTGCTGTTGCGTTCTGCTAATGATCAGTCCAGGGTCGTGGTACCACATTCTTTACAGTCCTCTGTCTTACGGCTTCTCCACCAAGGACATTGGGGTATAGTGAGAACGAAACAACTTGCTCGTCAGCACTGTACTTGGTTCGGAATCGATGCCGCGGTTACAAGTATGTGCTCTTCTTGCATGGTATGTGCCGAACAACAGTCAGCACCACCACGGAAATTCTTTGCATGGCCAAAAGCCACTTCCCTTGGCAACGTTTACACATCGATTTTGCTGGTCCATTCTGGAATGCCCGATGGTTGGTTGTGGTATATCCATTCAGTAACTTTCCTTTTGTTTTCCGGATGTCTTCCACGACGTCGTCTGTCACCATCCAAGCGTTATCTGCTATCTTTTGCATTGAAGGTCTTCCATAGACTATTGTTTCTGACAATGGCCCACAATTCATGTCCGCATAATTTGTCATTCTGCAAGGCCAATGGTATTCAACATCTGACGTCTGCGCCGTTTTCGCCACAGTCAAACGGTGCCGCTGAACGGTTGGTCAGGACTTTCAAGTCACAGATGTTGAAGTTGAAAGAGTCGCATTCTCGGGAGGACGTGTTATTGCTCTTTTTGTCCTCGTATCGCTCTCATCCCCGAGGTGGTCGCTCTCCGGCTGAGTTGCTCCACGGTCGCCCTCATCGAACCTTGATGTCTTTGCTACATCCGCCGCATCAGGTTCCTATGCAACGGCACACCTGTTTTTGCTCCAGGCGACGTTGTCTACTATCGCTACTATCGAGGTTCACGGCGTTGGCTCGAAGGGCGCATTCTTCGCTGCCTCGGACGCTCTATGTATCTGGTTTTGGGGGCCTCTGGTGAGGTGCGTCGGCATGTCAATCAGCTGCGCCTCTGTTGTCGCACGGGATCTGCCACTCGCCGTCTGCTTTCAGCGACAATGCCGTCCGGTCAGCGCCCCGGGGACCCATCTACTGGCTCGCCTCAGCTCCAGGTGTTACCGACGCTGCCTTCCATTTTGCCCCATGGCGACGCGCCGCCGCCGCCGCCGCCTGTTCTCCCGCCGCCGCCGCCGCCGCCGCCGCCGCCGCCTGTTCTCCCGCCGGCGACGCCCGCAGTGGACGCGTCGCTGCAACCGTCGGGCGCCTCCCTGGCTCACGCGCAGCCGATCGCTTCCCGTGACCAGTTGTCCTCCGACATGGAACTCTTGCCCGCTCCGGACCATATGTCGTCTTCGCCCGTCGGGTGCCCCGGCCCGATGGAGGTCGATCCTTCGGCTCCTCCTGTCTCTCTAAGGGCGCATACACCGCATGTTGGCTTGCACCCTGGAGCAGGTTTTCAGGCGTTTCCTAGCTCCCTGCGGTCCGAATGGCAGGGTGCGGGTGGCACAGCCTCGCCTGTTGTTAGGCTCCCCACCTCGTCGCATACGTCAACATGGGGTCCTCCCCACGGCGAGCGGAAGCCTTTTGCCACAACCGTACGCCGATTTGCGGGGGAGGAATGTGGTGTCACCTCCAGACACACTTGCAAGGTGGTAGCCTTTAAATCGGCCGCGGTCCGGTAGTATACGTCGGACCCGCGTGTCGCCACTATCAGTGATTGCAGACTGAGCGCCGCCACACGGCAGGTCTAGAGAGACTTCTTAGTACTCGCCCCAGTTGTACAGCCGACTTTGCTAGCGATGGTTCACTGATTTCTATGCTCTCATCTGCCGAGACGACAGTTAGCATAGCCTTCAGCTACGTTATTTGCTACGACCTAACAAGGCGCTAGTATCCATACTATTGATATTGTGAATCATGTACCATAAAGAGCGACGTACTCCATTAATGGATTAAAGTTAAGTATTCCACCAGCTACGTCCGTTTTTCTCGATTCTAATTGCCTTGTCATGTTCCAGACCTCACGCCAGCCTGCGTGAGCTGAGACGCGTGCATTTCGGCCTCATTTAGAAAAACACGGTTGGCTCTCCTGCCAAACACAACAACGTGATCTAACCATCTAATCTTCAGCATTCCTCTGTAGTACCACATTTCGAAAGCTTACATTCTCTTCTTGTCCAAACTATTTATCATCCACGTTTCACTTCCATACATGGCCACACTTCATACAAATACTTTCAGTAACGACTTCCTGGCACTTACATCGACACTCGATGTTAAGAAATTTCTCTTCTTCAGAAACGCTTTCCTTGTCATTGCCAGTCTACATTTTATATCCTCTCTACATCGACCATCATCAGTTATTTTTCTCCCCAAATAGCAAAATTCGTCTACTACTTCAAGTGTCTCATTTCCTAATCTAATTCCCTCAGCATCACCCAATTTAATTCGACTACATTCCATTATCCTCGTTTTGCTTTTGTTGATGTTCATCTTATAGCCTCCTTTCAAAACACGTTCAGATGCTCTTCCAGGTCCTTTGTTGCCTCTGACAGAATTACAATGTCATCGGCGAACCTCAAAGTTTTTATTTCTTCTCCATGGATTTTATTTCCTACTCCGAATTTTTCTTTTGTTTCCTTTACTGCTTGCTGAATATACAGATTGAATAACATGGGGGATAGGCTACAACCCTGTCTCTCTCCCTTCCCAACCACTGCTTCCCTTTCATGCCCATCGATTCTTATAACTGTCATCTGGTTTCTGTACAAATTGTAAATAGCCTTTCGCTTCCTGTATTTTACCCCTGCCATCAGAATTTGAATGTGAGTATTCCAGTCAACATTGTCAAAAGCTTTCTTTAAGTCTACATATGCGAGAAATGTAGGTTTTCTTTCCTTAATCTATTTTCTAAGATACGTCGTAGGGTCAGTATTTACTCACGTGTTCCAACATTTCTACGGAATCCAAACTGATCTTCCCCGAGGTCGGCTTGTACCAGTTTTTTCATTCGTCTGTAAAGAATTCGTGTTAGTATTTTGCAGCCTTGGCTTACTAAACTGACATTTCGGTAATTTTCACATCTGTCAACACCTGCTTTCTTTGGGATTGGAATTATTATCCATGGAATTATTATCCAAGTGTCCATGTTAAAAGCTATACCCACTTTACAAATTATTGTACGACATTAGCTCTTAATTAGGTAGTTTTCTTTTTTCCAGGCAAATACCGTGTCGGTAATTGTAGGAATGTATAAGCCCACGATGCAATACGTAAGTGGTATTTGCGACTCCCTCACACAGCCCAAGCTAAATAAATCTATAGTATATCTAGCGCATTCTGTACTTGTGTATCTTCCTGTTCGCGCCGAACAATTTGTACATAGGAACAAGTATGCGGAAACAGGAGGAATCCGGGAAAACGTAGACATCGAAACGAGTGGAATCAATGAGGTAGTCAATGTTTTTTCCGTCGAAGCAGTATTATACTGCATGCCTATTGAGGTAGCAGTGATACACGCGAATTGACTACTGTATTTTATGCTTTTCAGGAGGAGAGAGAATGATTCACGTCTAAAATTACTTGCATCTGTGTTAAAGAATAACCAAGAGTGGACTGAGATAGAGCTCTAACGAGGTACGGTTTAATGGTTGACTGATTCATTCTAGGGAAGGAGAAGTTGCTGCAGCTCAATTTTTTCCAGTGTTCTGTCCGGATGCATCAGTCGTGTGACATAGCCTTCAGCCACGTGTTCTGTATGTGGTTTAAAGCACTGTGTACTTGCGATCGTTAATGGTAAACCTGTCAGTCGTCAGACGACTTCCGTCTCATGTGTGATTAAACTTGACACATTCCTCTAAACGAACTTTGATTAATGCGATCCTCCCTGTCGCATCCTGGCTGTAAAATTAAGACTTCAGCCTCATAACTAAGTTAGCGATAGGAGCTTGTGAGGTGTTGCAACCACCATGTACACAATTGCCCGACACATGTGCGGTTTACATAGTTAGTGACAGAATGAATAGTAATTTTCACATATCGGACGCTGCTGCTATGCGTTTATCTGTTTCCTTGTTGGATGTATACCTCGCTGCCAAGAATCATTTTATATAGGCCTGATGCCAGCATAGTATAATTTATGAACTGTGATCGGATGTGAACAGTGGACACTACACTTATCAGGGAACCTATATTGTGCTCGTATCACGCAGTACAAGTATTTTAAGGAAGTGGTTTTCTTCATTTTACGGTTCGATAAGATAATTTATGGTAGAAAAATCTGGAGGAAGGATGTATTTCATGGGCTTTAAATATATTTCTAACATTGGTATATTAACAACGCTACAATTCTATATGTCAGCTAGGTTGATTTACATTTGGGGCTCCATCGCGTATAAAAATCAATCGTTTGTTGTTCTTCTTAACTGTCTGCTATTATATGACGGCACTTTGAAATCTGTTACTATACATCGATAAGGAGTGCTAAGATCCTCGACATGGTCGCATCTCGAGAAATCTCGTGCACTTGGATGGGTTATGATTCAGAAAGCTCAATTCATTCACGAGACGTGGAGTATAGCCGTCTCCTTCTGGTCGGTTGCAGATTAATTCGGTAACTGTGCTACAGGACTGCTTGGTCAATGACAGTGTGATGAGGGTGTTTCACTCTCTAATTTTACCCTAAGACAGCGAGAATGCTCTGTGACTCCCATACGCAGAGAGAAAGATTGTAAATGAAACACTATGCTCGAGGTGATATAAATACGTGGAGCGCTGTCTGGTATACTTTGATGATTTGTGTTTTAGAGAATTAAGACTGAGTGGATGTACTGCTCAGTCATTTACCCATGTTTGTAATGATACTCGCAGCGTGGAGAGGGCATGGTTTAGCTATGATACTGAAGTTTGGGTAACATGATGTCCCATCATTGGCCGGTATTGAACTTAGTGTAAAATTCTTCGTGCTATCAAGTGTGATGTTTATTGTTAGAATACGTGGATGGTGTCTTTTCCATCCCATCCTTGCTTTGGTTAGCAGATAATGATTGAGTGATATGGCTTGTTTGAGTTGGGGGAAAAAGGTTTGGTGGATGGACAGCAACTCCTGGGTGTCGCTAGCAGCAAAACAGTGATCGCGTACATGAGTGCAATATGAGGAATGATTCGAAAGGGAACGCATAGTCGTCAGATATTCCGTTAGTGTGACGGACTAGTCTAAATGTAGAGCTCCTGAATCACCTTCGGACTATATTTTGGAGACTTACGCTGATGTTGTAAGTGTGTTTTATTTAAAATCGGCAGGTGTGTGGGGTGTTATGGTTTCCGCCGTAAGACACAGGGGGCAGTACCAGCAGCAGTCTGAGGTGAAAATTTGCAAAGGTACTGCGTATAGCGCTAGGAAAGCTTGGTTGGCTGCAGGTTGCACTATTCTGGGGAGTATTGTGAAATCTGTTTCTCTGCACTGGATCGCAATGCAGCGCTGTGTCATTGCACCAGAATCTGTGCCTAGTTGATTTCTAAATGTGATGAGCTTTTATAGTTCGTAATTTTTCTCTGTTGGGGGGTAGACAATAACGATGATAGCACGTTGGGCTGACTGATTTGAATGGGCGCGGATCTGTAGTACTTGTAGTAGTTTGGGGACGTACCACACTGCGCACATTTCCGCCGAATGGTCAAAACACAGTCCTATTGCACCAACTTAGGTCGTTCTGTTTCTACATGGGTTGCAGAAGGTGGTGGATATGTCTTTGCCGACTTTTTCTCACTTCGCACATAAATTGGAAAGATCACATGCGGAAAGCTGTAGGTATGGGATCAGTTGCAAGATGCATAGGGGGTGACTACAACGACATTGGAAGTTTACTGTAGCTGCTAGGTTTTGGAAAGGTGACTCGTTTCGAGATATGACAGTGCCACAAATATGATTCAGTAGTGGTTTTAATAATTAAAGAAATTGTCAATAGGATCAAACGCTGGTATGTGCTGAATGGAAAGATCTGATTTGAAATGATTGACATCATTTCTAGCGGATAGCGTGACAGTAGAGATCGGGGAAACTAGAGTACATTCTCTTACGATCTCAATCAGCAAATCATCTACTACTACTATTGTTTGTGTTCCTTCTCAATCAGTCATCACCTACATCTCAGTGGATATATCGCTGAACGTCTGATATGGTCACGAGACAGAATGTGCTAGAAATACTATAGCTTTATTTAGCTTGGGCTGTGTGAGGGAGTCGCAAATACAGCTTACATACAACGTTCCTTAGCAGATTGGCTTTCAAATGCGGTAATTTTATCACTAGGTAGCATCGTGGGCTTACACATTCCTACAATCACCGTCACGGTATTTGTCCGGAAACAAGAAAACTACCTAATTTAGCGGTAATGTCATACAACAATTTGTAAAGTGGGTATAGCTTTTAACATAGATACTTGTGTGCACCTGTAGAATCATGAGCGCTTGTGGGAGTAACATGCAGTAGTTGCTGGGATCGGTTTTTTTCTGCAACATGTAGTCGATTACGTCCCCCTTTCTATCACATGGGGGTAGGAGTCTCAAGAAGAACATAAGGGACATGCACACGCATTGCTGATTTTCGGTCAGTATTATTTGTATCGTAAGCAAAGATTTATTCACGAAATATTATAATATGTAGTAGCAGTGGGTGCGTGATATGTACGTATTTGAGAATCAGGTTTATAAAGTATGTGTTTGTGGAAAGGAGATGACTATGCGTTGTTGTAGGGAAGGTATGGATTTCACTTGGAGTACTGTGATAGCAAAGGGAAGAGTATGTTCAGTTGTAAGATGGGTACAGATATTTCCATTTCCAGAGTTATCACTTCGATCTCTAAATAAAATGTTCGAAAGTAGATAGAGTGGACTCCTTCCTTACTCTCCATGTCAGCCTAGCGCAGACTGACAAACAGTTTTCACCGAGAATGATGGCACCAGCAAAAAATAATAGCACAGTCAGCATAACATGACGAAGAGTGGGGGCCTGCCATGTTGATCTATAAATGCTGGAGCCCTCGTTCCATGACTGCAGCTGCTGTGATAATTCCAAAAATGAATCCCACATTCGGAGATGAAACGTTAGGTAGTGGATTTACATATTGACCACGGCCTATCGATCGGGAGTCTTAACTGAAAAGTCATAACATATTATTAAGTCGCAGGTGAAAATTGGATGTAATCGCAAGTTCTCATATTAACCAGGTGTTTCTTTTGCTCTGCTGTTCCTTACATCATATATATTCGTGGACTCTCATATGTATTCTTTTTCTGTGGCAGTTACGTTTTGGGTACACCGCACTGACCAGTATCTAGACTGACTGAAGCTTTGAAACCAAGATTTAAATGACAGTCGCAAGGCCCTTCTGCAGTAAATACAAAGCATGTGCTGTCTTTGTGTGTAGCAATAGGTAATTGTGTCTGTTATATCATCTGGTAATCTCAATCTCACACTTTCAGATTAATATAATCGATATGGCGTAACAAACAACTGTCGCCTGCACCGAAAACACGATTCGAAGTATTGCTTAACATGTTCTATTTAGAAAACAGCGACCTTGGTTTGAAAGGTTCACAGAAACTGTAGCGCGAGCTACTGTATAATGGAAAACACAGCCAGCTTTGCGTGAATGTAATACTTTTCAAAGAGTTTAGGGCTCCGTTTCACGCTTCAGTGAACTGCCTCCCAGGTGCAAAAATTCACGTATTTCAATCTTGAATATAATCATGAGGGATTTGCCCAGTCGCTAATCATCGGGTGGAGAGCTACTCGCTTCCAACGGAAACCGATATCCTTCTGCAAGGGCCTCATTAACTTTAATTAAAGAAACTACGCCGAATTAACATCAACCCAGGAAGCAGTAAGTGTGGAACCTCTATATATCGAATTTCATTGCTATTCCAATATAATTGGTTGCTTGTTGGCTGCATCCTATATTTATGTAGAATTATTGTCTTATTCATTTACATAAACGTTTTCTTCTTCGTTACACTCTCTCTCTCTCTCTCTCTCTCTCTCTCTCTCTCTCTGCACTGTTGCTTATTAAAAACTAGCTTTCCAGGTTGGTGATTTAGTGTTTCTGTCGATGGGTTTGGGGATCATCGAGTCTGTACATATCGCTCGCATTTTATGTAAAACAAGCCCTCACATAGGTAAAGTGTATATACTAAAATTAGAAAGAATTATCACTACATAGTACACTGATACAATGATCCGACTACTACAATGGAATTTTTGTGCTGCAGTACTAACACTTACAAATGGACAATGAGAAATTCGCATGGTTTTTGTAAATGATACTTTAAATTTTTTGTTGCTGACCTACCCTATTAGCTCCTCTCGTGATCCCCCTTTCAGTCCCCCAGCCTGTTGCCTTATATGTAAATAGTGGACTATCCTACCGATTGAGGGATAAATAAGAGGATTTATTTATGACAATTATTTTTATCGCTATAATTTATTTCCCAATTAGGATAATTTATCACTCTTACTGTTGTTGGCTTAATTGTGGTAATTTATGAGTAAATATAGATGTCCAAGATTGCTGTCATTACTATTCTCCTTATCACTATAAATTTACCTTATTGCTGTTATAATTAGGACAAGCCGGCCGGTGTGGCCGAGCGATCCTAAGCGCTTCAGTCTAGAACCGCGTGACCGCTACGGTCGCAGGTTCGAATCCTGCCTCGGGCATGGATGTGTGTGATGTCCAAGGGTTAGTTAGGTTTAAGTAGTTCTACGTTCTAAGGGCCTGATGACCACAGATGTTAAGTCCCATAGTGCTTAGAGCCATTTGAACCAATTAGGACAATTTATGATGCAGTATGGGCACCGAAGATTGGTTCCATGACCCTTATCCTTATTGCTTGTTTCATTATTTTAATGTATAACCTGATAAGATAGTCCAAGACGGCTGCCGTGATTCTTATCCTTCTCAGCCAATTTCTCGAAGTCCTTCTCAATAGCAGGTAATCCAACTCTGGAATAACCTCCTATATTAGATAACTTAATAACATATTCAGCTTCAGAAGGCAGTTAAATGCACATCTACTAAAGCAACAATAATGATTACCATTGTCCCTGCACACACTGGTTGCCCCTATACACCCTTCTTCCAACCAGATCTCATTTCCCAGTATTCTCATCTGATGCAGTCTCCCTAAAATTTCTTTCCCCAGAATTCGCTGTATCAGAAAACATCTGTTTTGTAGACCTACAAATTCTTTTCATATCTGCCACTATCATTATAGTTCTTATTGCCATTATTATTATTATTATTATTATTATTATTACTAGTGTCAGCAACAGCAGTAGTACTGCCAGTATTAACCTTATTAGTTCGTAGTCAGTATTATTTACTCACATGGTCTATATAGGCACTTAAATCGTTCTCACACTACAAGGTGGGGCAAATAAAAGTGGCTCGGACGAGTGGATATGATTGGGCGTGAATATATGCATGTAACCATACCCTAATAGGATGGAGAAATTGCCCATACAGACAGCCAAACCTTGAAACATGTTTACACAATCTTCACGCCTGACAGAGCTATTAGCAGAGGTCATTGTTTGGAGTCCTACCTGGCCACCCAGGTCAGCTGGTTTAATTGTGTGCGATTACTTTGTGTGAGGAGCACTCAAGTCTAAGATGTATCACAAGAACCTCATAGTCTTCAAGAACTTCGCAAAACATTTCGGATGAGGCTGCAGTAAGCCGGCTGTTGTGGCCAAGCGGTTCTAGGCGCTTCAGTCAAGAGCCGCGCTGCTACTACGGTCGCAGATTTAAACTCTGCCTCGGGTATGGATGTGTGTGCTGTCCTTAGGTTAGTTAGGATTAAGTAGTTCTAAGTCTAAGGGACTAATGACCTCAGATATTAAGTCCCATAATGCTCAGAGCCATTTGAACCATTTTGAGGGTGCAGCATTTCCAGGGGGGCGGCTTCGTTCTGCCTTCAGCAACTTGCTGACCACGGACCAAAAGTGCCAAGAGATGAATGGTGTTCACTTTCAACATCTGCTATAGTCGGGTTAGTACTGAATTTTCCTTCCTCTTCAGTGTTTCTTTGCACCTTAGAACTCTGTTCTCTGGGCCGCATTTATTTGTCCCATCGTGTAACTTTCATATTAAAATAGTTTTTTCTTAGATAACGATGATGTAAAAAAGGTATTGTAAGTGTGAAACCTTGGTCCAATGTAAGAGAGGGCCTGATGCCTCTAATGAGATTAGGTTAAATAGAAATAAATAAGAATAATTTATGACCAAATACGGTGGATCTAGAACGACTGCCTGTATAATGTAATAATCAAGTATGATAGCCGAAGGATTCCTCCTCTCCCCCCCCCCCCCCCCCCACACACACACACACACAACGCACATATCACCCCTATGACGTTACATTGTAGAATGGCTGTACATTAAAAAAAGAGTTACATAGATTCTTTGACAGCTGTAAACTGCACATACATTATTTAAATATTTAGGAACGTTTTTGTGCCCCTCAAAGACTAGTTTATAGTAGTATTACATTATAAACATCATACACATCATACAAGACATCACCACCACTGTGCAAGGGATGCAGTGAATTGACCTCCAGTCTTCATAACCAATCTGAAAGCTGAATTTTTGGAAGTAATTTTCGGCTGGCAACGGGAAATATATCTAATGATATTTGGTGTCTCTAGGCCACGTGGGAGAAGCCTGTGGTCCAGGGTCTGTGACAGAAGCAAAAATGCACTCCTGTGGGGTGTGCAGGGCCATTTATTATTATTATTATTATTATTATCATTATTATTATCATTGCTACAGGCAGGTTTTTAGAGAAAAGATAAACAAGAAGATGAAACTGGCCCTCATGAATATGTCAAACTTTTACACGAAATATATTTTTTCTGTGCAACAATTTCTCTTTGGATCTTTGGAGTTGCATGATATCCTTTTAAGATCAATAGTTATAGCAGATGGTTTTTTTAAGTAGTCCCACCGTATAACTCGGCGTTTTAAGGAAGGAAGGGAACAACTGCAACGTTTTTATCGTAAACATTGCCACCACACGGCCTCGGTTGTAGACTATGACCGCCATCCCACCCAGCACCCACCGCCAGCGCTGCATTTTCGCCTCCACCACAGGCCCTGGACCACAACCTTCTCCCACATGGCCCAGAGACACCAAATATCATTACATATATTTTCCTTTGCCCGCCGAAAATTCCTCGCGAACATTCTGTAGTCAGATTCGTTGTTAAGGCTGGAGCTCAAGTCACGTTTGACAAATTTTAATTTTTTCAGGCCATACACTGGTACGTGTGGAACGTGCGAAACCTGCAGGAACAGTCAGCCTGCGGGAGCTATGAGGCGGTGAACTGATGGTGGGCAGTGGTGCGCTGCGCTCTGTGCATCACAGCGCCGTTCTGCTGTACAAGCTTAGATATTACAACTATCAGCCGCATGCTATCCACTTCGCCTGGTATTTCATTCACAGTTACAGACAGAGCATTCGATTGCAATAATACATTGGTTTACTCATACCGTGGATGCATCCTAGAGGGTCTAACCTACAATTTCTTAACCAGCAAGACTGTTACGTCTTCGGAACGAAATGTAAGTCATGAGTGTCTTTATATAATAACTTTTCTTTTTCTACTGCCAGTCACTATTTCCTATTTCAATAAGTTGTGCATTTCGAATGTTATATACACCACATATTAATGTGACAATCTCGATCATATATTGTTAGCTAAATGTAGGTCACAAAAAGCAACTGAGAGGGTAGCATGTTCAGACATGTCCACTGTCCTAGAGACAGCAGTTATACGCTGTTACTACCTGAAACATGATTTTAAAGTCAACCATGCGACCACTCCACTCTTTGACCCGTATGTGGTGGAAATGGACAATGCACATATTAAACACCTAAATACACTACTGGCCATTAAAATTGCTACACCAAATAGAAATGCAGGGTATTCATTGAACAAATATATTATACTACACCTGATATGTGATCACATTTTCACGCAATTTGGGTACATAGACCCTGAGAAATCAGTACCCAGAACAACCACCTCTGGCCATAATAACGGCCTTGATACGCCTGGGCATTGACTCAAACAGAGCTTGGATGGCGTGTACAGGTACAGCTGCCCATGCAGCTTCAACACGATACCACAGTTCATCAATAGTAGTGATTGGCGTATTCTGATGAGCCAGTTGCTCAGTCAAGATTGACCAGACGTTTCCAGTTGGTGAGAAATCTGGAGAATGTGCTGGCCAGGGCAGCAGTCGAACATTTTCTGTATCCAGAAAGGCCCCTACAGGACCTACAAAATGCGGTCGTGCATTATCCTGCTGAAATGTAGCGTTTCGCAGGGATTGAATGAAGGGTAGAGCCACTGGTAGTAACACATCTGAAATGTAACGTCCACTGTTCAAAGTGCCGTCAATGCGAACAAGAGGTGACCGAGACGTGTAACCAATGGCACCCCATACCATCATGCCGGGTGATACGAGAGAATGGCGATGACGAGTACACACTTCCAATTTGCGTTCACCGCGATGTCGCCAAACACGAATGCGACCATCATGATGCTGTAAACAGAACCTGGATTCATCCGAAAAAATTAAGTTTTGCCATTCGTGTACCCAGGTTCGTCGCTGAGTACACATCACAGGCGCTCCTGTCTGTGATGTAGCGTCAGGGGTAACCGCAGCCATGGTGTCCGAGCTGATACTCCACACTGCTGCAAACGTCGTCGAACTGTTCGTGCAGATGGTTGTTGTCTTGCAAACATCCCCACATCCCCATCTGTTGACTGACGGATCGAGACGTGTCTGCATGATCCGTTACAATCATGCGGATAAGATGTCTGACATCTCGACTGCTAGTGATACGAGGCCGTTGGGATCCAGCACGGCGTTCCGTATTATCCTCCTGAACCCACTGATTCCATATTCTGCTAACAGTCATTGGATCTTGACCAACGCGAGCAACAATGTCGCGATACGATAAACCGCAATCGCGATAGGGTACAATCCGACCTTTGTCATAGTCGGAAACGTGATGGTACACATTTCTCCTCCTTACACGAGGCATCAAAGCAACGTTTCACTAGGCAACGCCGGTCAACTGCTGTTTGTGTATGAGAAATCGTTTGGAAACTTTCGTCATGTCAGCACGTTGTAGGTGTCACCACCAGCGCCAGCTTCGTGTGAATGCTCTGAAAAGCTGATCATTCGCGTATCACAGCATCTTCTTCCTGTCGGTTAAATTTCGTGTCTGTAGCATGTCATCTTCGTTGTGTAGCAATTTTAATGGTCAGTAGTGTATTTCCGTACTCTTGAAGTAGTTCTGAATTGTGCTGCCACATCGTGGGAGAGTGTTACACCGATATTTTGCTGGCTGTGGATGTGATATCAAGCAACATGTATTTGTTACTAACACAGGCGAGAGAAGTTACTATACAATTCACAGCTGACGACAGGACATACATTTAATGTAACAGAATTAATTTGTTTTACGCATCTGATTCCAGTTGGTAACTCTCCGCCAATCTCGGCCGGTAGATGGAATAAAAATTATAATACTACACTGAACTCCCAACGACGCTAGCACGTCCTTTCCTGCCCGGCCCCCTTCGGCGTGCAATCCGTCCGTCTCCCCCTCCCCCCCTCTCACTCTCCTTTTCTTCCCGTCTCCCTCGTCTCCATCCCCTTGGCAGACCCTCTCAGTTTGTTCATCTTCATCGGTGTGCTACGTCAGTGTTGTGTTTGGTGCTGTTCTCCCGTGACGTCAACAGCTGTGATTTTAATTGTGTGCAGGACTTGTGCATAGTGTTGCTGTCAGTGATTGTTATGTGCTACTCCGCTCATCGCTACTTTTATGCTCCGGCCATACTTCACCTTGTGTTTCTTTTAATCGTCACAGTGCGTGGTTTTTTGTGTACAGTTTTTAGTTTATCACCATTTTACAGTCACCCCCTTTTTTACGCTATCTTCTATTACGTTTTCTCCTTTCTGTTGTTTTTTAAATGTTCCCATGTTCTGTACTTACAGTCTGTCATTCGGCTGAAGAGCGGCACCTATGCTGCTGCGAGTCCGCCCCGTATGGGGC
Source organism: Schistocerca gregaria (assembly GCF_023897955.1). NCBI lineage: Eukaryota > Metazoa > Arthropoda > Insecta > Orthoptera > Acrididae > Schistocerca > Schistocerca gregaria. The sequence goes on from NC_064931.1 coordinate 729,982,895, forward strand.
ATTGAAATACAATAAAGAAAAAAAATTGGTATAGCCATGGGTATTCAGATACGGATATACGTAATCAAGCAGATCTCCTCCCCCCTTTTTCCCCTTATCTGTCCACCCCCGCCCCCCCCCCCCCCCCAACTCCTTTCGTGTCTACTCTATCGTGCAGTGTTGACGTGAGTGTACAGTGTTGTGCTTCCACTTTTTAAGTGTTGCGTTGTGTTTTTTAATTGTACCTGTCTAATTACTATGTGTTTTAATCAGCATCACCAAACCTTTGTTTTTATATTCTCACATCGCAACTTTTCGTCATGTTACAGTTTAAATAGTCACCATTTTACCGCCTGTTTTTGTTGTTTTGTTATCGGCTCATTATGGTTTTAACTCTTCTGCAGTCTGCAGAGCGGCATATTACGCTGCAGCCAGATTTCCCCCCCCCCCCCCCCCCCCCATCTGACGAGAATGAAAATTCAATGAAGAAAAAAGAAACGCACAATACGACACTGCTGTCGGCGACACTTATATAAGACAACACGTGTCTGGCGCAGATGTTAAAAGATAGGTTACTGCTGCTACAATTGAAGGTTATCAACATTTAAATGAAGTTGAATGTGGTGTTATAAGCGGCGCGCGAGCGATGGGACACGGCATCTCTGAGGTAGCGATGAAGTGAGGATTTTCCCGTACGACCATTTCACGAGTTTACCGTCAATATCAGGAATCCGATAAACCTCCGACACTGATGCGGCGGAAAAAGATCCTGCAAGAACGGGACCAACGACGACTGAAGAGAATCGTTCAACGAGACAGAAGTGTAGCCCTACCGCAGATTGCTGCAGATTTTAGTTCTGAACCATCAACAAGTGTCAGCACGCGAACCATTCAACGAGACATCTTCGATCTGGTGTTTCGGAGCCGAAGGGCAACTAGTGTACCCTTGATGACTGCACGACACTAAACTTTACGTCTCGTCTGGGCCCGTCGATACCGACAATGGACTGTTGATGGCTGCAAACATGTTGCCTGGTCGGACGAGTCTCGTTTCAAATTGTATCGAATGGATGGGCGTGTACGGGTATGGAGACAATCTCATTAATCTATGGAACCTGCGTGTCACTAGGGGACTGTTCAAGCTGGTGGAGGCTCTGTAATGGTGTGGGGAGCGTACAACTGCAGTGATATGGGATCCCTGATACGTCTGGATACGACTCTAACAGTTGACACGATCATAAACATCCTGTCAGATTATCTGAATCCATTAATGTTCATTACGAATTCCGACGGACTTCGGCAATTCCAGCAGGACAATACGACACCTCTCACGTCCAGAATTGCTGCAGAGTGGCTCGAGGAACACACTTCTGAGTTTAAGCACTTCCGCTGGCCACCAAACTTCCCATACACGAACATTATTGAGCATATCTGGGATGCCTTGCAACGTGCTGTTCAGAGGAGATCTCCACCCCCTCGTACTCTTACGGATTTACGAACAGCCTTGAAGGATTCATGGTCTCAGTTCCCTCCAGCGCTAGTTCAGAAATTAGCGAGTCCATGCCACGTCATGTTGCGTCACTTCTGCGTGCTCGTGGGGGCCCTACACGAAATTAGGCAGCTATACAAGTTCATTGGCTCTTCAGCGTATTACAGCTGGAGAATCTGTCTGCATCCGTGCATGCAAAACGAGGTGAGATGGATATGATGCATCCAATAGTTACAATATCTAAGCTCGTGTGGCAACTGCTGTAGACGGTACTGAGTTTAAAATGGCTCAAATGGCTCTGAGCACTATGTGACTTAACTTATGAAGTCATCAGTCGCCTAGAACTTAGAACTAATTAAACCTAACCAACCTAAGGACATCACACCCATCCATGCCCGACGCAGGATTCGAACCTGCGACCGTAGCGGTCGCTCGGTTTCAGACTGTAGCGCCTAGAACCGCACGGCCACTCCGGCCGGCTACTGAATTTAAATAAGGTGTAAACATTGGGCTGATTCAGATGGTTCAAATGCTCTGAGCACCTGAGCACTATGGGACTTTACATCTGAGGTCATCAGTCCCATAGAACTTAGAACTACTTAAATCTAACTAACCTAAGAACATCACACACATCCATACCCGAGGCAGGATTCGAACCTGCGACCGTAAAGGTCGCGTGGTTCCAGACTGAAGCGCCTAGAACCGGTCGGCCACAACAGCGGGCTAAACATTAGACCCACCCTCTTTATGTGCAAGTGCACTATAACAAGACGAAGCGATCCCGAAAACAACGCGCAGTCATACACTGTGCAGCACGTGATTGTCTGTGATCGGTCCACCATCTCGTAGCTCCGCAGGCTGATGGCGTGACGGCTTCTTTCATTCCACACGCATCAGCATATGACATAAAAAATTAAAATTCGTGAAACGCAAAATGAGCCCTAGCCATAATGACCAAAGTAAAAATTAATTTTCAGAAATACTTTTGGCCGGAAATACGTCAACTAATATTCGAGTGCCGGGCTTGAGTCCTGCTTCGGTAGCTCAGATGGTAGAGCACTAGACCGCGAAAGACAAAGGTCCCGAGTTCGAGTCTCGGGCGGGCACACAGTTTTAATCTGCCAGGAAGTTTCATATCAGCGCACACTCCGCTGCAGAGTGAAAATCTCATTCTGGAAACATCCCCCAGGCTGTGGCTAAGCCATGTCTCCGCAATATCCTTTCTTTCAGGAGTGCTAGTTCTGCAAGGTTCGCAGGAGAGCTTATGTATAGTTTGGAAGGTAGGAGACGAGATACTGGCAGAAATAAAGCTGTGAGTACCGGGCGTGAGTCGTGCTTCGGTAGCTCAGATGCTAGAGCACTTGCCCGCGAAAGGCAAAGGTCCCGAGTTCGAGTCTCGGTCGGGCACACAGTTTTAATCGGCCAGGAAGTTTCATATCAGCGCACATTCCGTTGCAGAGTGAAAATGTCATTCAATATTCGACATCTCTGGGCCACGTGTGAAAAGCTTGTGGTCCAGGGCCAATGAAATGGAGGCAAAAATGTAGACCTGTCAGGATGGGATGCTGTGTGGGATGGGAGTTATGGCCTGCTGCCAAGACGGTGTACCGGGCTTGGCTCTTGTACAGCCCTTGCTCCACAGACGAGTAGCATCATTCATAGCGGCTGGAGTACAGCCGAGGACAGGACTGCTAACAATTGCGCTCGCTGGTCGTGAGTGCCATGCAGGGCGCTGTGAATATTTATAATAAAGACGTCGCAATTCTTCCCTATCTTCGTGCTAAACAGGGCAATAAAGTGCGCCGGCTTAAATAGTCTATGCGATAATTGTTAAGAATCGAACTAAGGGATATCAATGTGTGTGTGTGTGTGTGTGTGTGTGTGTGTGTGTGTGTGTGTGTGTGTGTGTGTGTGTGTGCTTCCGTAGCCTAATAGGTACGCAGAAGGGTGTTTTTTGGTTAAAAGTGAACACCACATACTCCACAGTGTAATTGTTATGTAGCAAGAATGAACTATATTTATAAAATGGATCCATATACATCGATAGTGAAGCAATTATGTAGCAAGAGTGCACTTGATTTAAAAAATGTCTCTCACACATTTAAGTGGACTAGATCTGCCATTTTTTTGTCCTTGTTGAGCAAACCTGTCTGTAATAATAATATTAAATTGTCCTGGAGACCACACAGGTCTGCTAGACATACACTGCACAGCACTAGCGACGTCTTGGATGGCGTGCAGCATGTCTATAACGTAACAAAGCTACACGCCTGTGAGAGACTAAAAAGCTCTTCTTAAAGTTCAAATAAATAGCCCAAGCAATATAAATATACAGCTGTAAAGAAGCTTCATTACTCAAAAGAATTAGGGGAACATGACTTTGGGCGTATGCCATACTCCTTTGAGCAATAATTGAGGACTGTGTATGTTACCAAATTATGCCTTTACCTTTTACAAATTAAGTACTCAACAAAACATCATTACACCCTCGATCGTTTCCACAAATGAGCAGAAATATCTTACAGGTGTCCAAAACCAAGTGGTAACAAACATTCATCCTGTCATCTTGGGTGATTTACAATGGACTTTCATAGCTTCAGTAATGTGTATGTCTTCTGTGAGCGTTTATAACTGCCCGACATCTACGTGGAATGCTCCTTATAAGTCTACAGGGGTCACCCTGTGATATCCTTTGCCATTCTTCAATGAGAGCCCGTGAGAGTTCTTATAGAGTCTGTGGTGGAACAAGAAGACCAACGAACACGGGTCTGTCAAACATGTCTCACAAAGGCACGAAGAGGTTTAGATCGGGACTCTCCGTCAGCCATTCCATTACCACAATGTCCAGGCTTTGCGGAAGATCCCTGCCGACGCCCACCACATGGGACCCGGCATTAGAAGGAATTCAGGGCCACCACATGCTCCATCATAATGTGTTCGATGTACTGCCTGGCGGCAATGCGACTATGGACCATGCCCCAAGGCCCATATGGCTGTCAACACAGAAGCTTGCCAACAACATCAAGGAACCTTAAAAACCTCTCGATTTCCTGGATAAAGTTTGGCAGATACCACTCACATGGGCCTCTGCTCACGAACACGACCATCACACTACGTCAGAGAATATCGGTACTCGTCTATGAATAACACGTTTCGCCAGTGACATAGTTGTCAGTTGGTATGGGAACACAAGAACTGAAGGTGAGCTACAAGATGTTATCGTGTCAAGTAGAGTACTCGAACAGGACATCTGAGTCGTAAGTTCCTTCCTCGTAACGTGTTCATTACAGTCTGATCGGAAACAGTAGCTTCAGTGACTATTCTGAGATTGTCTTGCAGTGCAGTGGTGGTATCTGCACTACGCTCAAACACACAGGTGACCAGATAGCGACCTTCGAGTGGGGTCGTAATGCGTCGGCGACTTAGTCCAACCAGCCTCGTCTCTCAACATGTCTCTCTGTAGTGTTCCACAACCTATGGATGACACATGGAGAGGTTTTGGCATCTGTAGCAACACGACCGGAAGTCCATCCTTGGATCAAACAGATTGCCCTTGGAACTTGCACCGCATTAAGATGTCGCATTGTGTGTGCTTGGTTGAAAACGGCAACTTCCATTTGTGTACCTCCCTAGAAAACACAAGGAGACCAGTACTTACGTCCTTCTGAGAGTTCACTTGACACCGTTGTGCATAACAAAGCCAGTAGATGGAGAATGATTTTAGTTATAGCCCACACTGGAAGCTAAGATCTTAAGATCACATTTACCATGTGTATCAAAATAGATTTAACATACCGCACATTGATACACACATTTCCCTAGTTCATTTGAATAGTATGTTAAGCCTCGATTTTGTTAATTTACCGCCGTTTTACACTGGTCCATGTCCACTGTGACATCATATACACTCCTGGAAATTGAAATAAGAACACCGTGAATTCATTGTCGCAGGAAGGGGAAACTTTATTGACACATTCCTGGGGTCAGATACATCACATGATCACACTGACAGAACCACAGGCACATAGACACAGGCAACAGAGCATGCACAATGTCGGCACTAGTACAGTGTATATCCACCTTTCGCACCAATGCAGGCTGCTATTCTCCCATGGAGACGATCGTAGAGATGCTGGATGTAGTCCTGTGGAACGGCTTGCCATGCCATTTCCACCTGGCGCCTCAGTTGGACCAGCGTTCGTGCTGGACGTGCAGACCGCGTGAGACGACGCTTCATCCAGTCCCAAACATGCTCAATGGGGGACAGATCCGGAGATCTTGCTGGCCGGGTAGTTGACTTACACCTTCTAGAGCACGTTGGGTGGCACGGGATACATGCGGACGTGCATTGTCCTGTTGGAACAGCAAGTTCCCTTGCCGGTCTAGGAATGGTAGAACGATGGGTTCGATGACGGTTTGGATGTACCGTGCACTATTCAGTGTCCCCTCGACGATCACCAGAGGTGTACGGCCAGTGTTGGAGATCGCTCCCCACACCATGATGCCGGGTGTTGGCCCTGTGTGCCTCGGTCGTATGCAGTCCTGATTTTGGCGCTCACCTGCACGGCGCCAAACACACATACGACCATCATTGGCACCAAGGCAGAAGCGACTCTCATCGCTGAAGACGACATGTCTCCATTCGTCCCTCCATTTACGCCTGTCGCGACACCACTGGAGGCGGGCTGCACGATGTTGGGGCGTGAGCGGAAGACGGCCTAACGGTGTGCGGGACCGTAGCCCAGCTTCATTGGAGACGGTTACGAATGGTCTTCGCCGATACCCCAGGAGCAACAGTGTCCCTAATTTGCTGGGAAGTGGCGGTGCGGTCCCCTACGGCACTGCGTAGGATCCTATGGTCTTGGCGTGCATCCGTGCGTCGCTGCGGTCCGGTCCCAGGTCGACGGGCACGTGCACCTTCCGCCGACCACTGGCGACAACATCGATGTACTGTGGAGACCTCACGCCCCACGTGTTGAGCAATTCGGCGGTACGTCCACCCGGCCTCCCGCATACCCACTATACGCCCTCGCTCAAAGTCCGTCAACTGCACATACGGTTCACGTCCACGCTGTCGCGGCATGCTACCAGTGTTAAAGACTGCGATGGAGCTCCGTATGCCACGGCAAACTGGCTGACACTGACGGCGGCGGTGCACAAATGCTGCGGAGCTAGCGCCATTCGACGGCCAACACCGCGGTTCCTGGTGTGTCCGCTGTGCCGTGCGTGTGATCATTGCTTGTACAGCCCTCTCGCAGTGTCCGGAGCAAGTATGGTGGGTCTGACACACAGGTGTCAATGTGTTCTTTTTTCCATTTCCAGGAGTGTAGGTGGTGATGGGAGGGAGGAAACCCTTGGACCGTCATGCCTAATGGACATCACAAATGGAACCATCTTGTATCCGCCATACTGGGTCTTAAATTACCTGCGATAAGGGTAAGGGTCACAGCAGCCACCTGGGACCGCCATATTGGATCATAAATTATCCTAATTAAGACAGTGATATGGACAACAGTCATAATTATTCTAGATGAGTAATAAATTATAGCAATAAGTATAAGGATCACAAATAAACCACCTTATTAACCACCAATGAATAAAATTATAGACCGCCATTTATGAGTAAGGCAATTAATCTAGGGGAGGGAGGTGGAAGGGGAAGGTGAAGGTGAAGAGGGGTTATAAGTAATTCAACGAGGAGATAAGGATGACACATCATAAGTCATAGCACCAAAACCCACTTAGCCTCCATTCTATTACATTTAATATCTTTCCCAATCACAATTCTGTCATATACAAAGGGAACAATTGTTCTCATCTGTCATATATAGTGGTAGATCATTGATAAATGTCAAGGAAAGCAATTGAATCTGAACAGAAGCGTGTAGCACCTCCAACTTTATATGACCGCTGTCACATTCATATCTCTCCCCTGTTCGTGGACGCTGGACCTTCTTCTTTCTACTCTCCATATATGAAGTAAAAAAGTTTAAAGCTTTTTTCCCTTATCCCATGCTGTTCTAACTTGTTGAAAAGTATTGTATGGTATACACAATCAAATTAATGAAATTCTCACACACAAAAAGTAAACAACTTTTTCAGTGAATACTCCCTTGACTAAGCCAGCCTGTGAGTCTGACAGCAAATTATGTGTTCTGAGATCTGACACTGTTTTCCTAGAAATCACTTTCCAAAAGTTTTGAAAAGACTGGTAGCGAAGAAATTGACCAGTAATTGTGTGAATTATCTCTTTCGCCGTTTTTAAAAAGTGGTTTCGATACCGAGTATACCAATATTTCAGGGTACTGATCATTTCCAAAAGACTCTTTGTGCATTTTTGATCATTTCCAAAAGACTCTTTGTGCATATTTAATGACGAACTTCAGTCTCAAATATTGAAATTTATTTCTAAAATTCGACTTAACTCTAATAGGTGTAGATGTACTGTTTAAAGCAACATACTCGAACCCGGACTTCCCACTTATCGCGATATGTGTAAGAATGGAAAAATGAATTAATAATCGATGAGAAGAAATAGATGTGTGACAAGTGGAAGTTTGGCTAGGTCCGGAGAGCGTGCTCGGGTAGCCTAAGTTGTAAGGCGACCGCTCGAGGTAAGCGGGAAATTTGGTTCTGGTCCCAGTGCTGCAAAATGTTTCATATGCAGCTTTAGGAACTACGAACATGTGTTCGGAAAAATATGGCGTGCGTGCAACAACAACAAATCAGCACCTAACACAGTACACAGCTGCATCGCATCCACCTCACAACAGATGTTTAAAGTGATCCCCATCCGATGCATGACGGATTGCCGCACTCTTTCGCACATTCCAAGTGTTATAACACTCGATTCATTGTCAAAACGAAACTGAACATACTTATCATTAACAATAGCAACTTTGATTAAGATCTGAGTGTTCATTATTTCAAATTTCAGCTCTTATAGAAACATTCAATTTAGATTCTGGTATCAAAGACTATCCACTCTGTTGAAAAAGCTGTTCCACTTATAATATAAAAAAGACACAGATGTTAACTGAAAGCAGAGAATTCTAATGTCAGACACAATAATTGAAAGATAGTTAAGGAAAATGAAAAGTTAGTAGAGATTGGTGGTGGGGTGATGGGGGCTGCATTTGTTGTCTAGCCGTACCTGCCTTACAGATTTGCACTTTTGTCTTCTCATTTTTGAGACATCTGTATTCCATTTTTTCTGCTTCATTTGTCGCATTTTTTATTTTCGGCTTTCGGAAATTAGATTAAATACCTCAAACATTATCCAAAGATTTCTACTCGGGGTTTTCTTTTTGCCTATTTGGTTGTCTGCTACCTTCACTATTTCATCTCTCAAGGGTACTATTGTGCTTGTTACCCCTATTTTAATTAATCATTGCCTAATGCTCCCTTTGAGATTCTCAACAATCTCTCGTTCTTTCAACTTATCCAGGTCCCATCTCCTTAAATTCCTGTCCTCATGCAGTTTGTACCCACAGTTCATAACTAATAAATTATGCTCAGTCCACACCTGTCCCTGGAAATATTTTACAATTTAAATCACTCTAAGTCTGTGCCTTACCATTATATAATACGTTTGAAACTTTCTGGTGTTTCCAGGTCTGTTTCACGTATACTAATTTCTTTCATTATTTTTGAACCAGTTAGCAATGACTAAATATTGCTGTGTACAAAATTCTGTCAGGCAAGTTCCCCTTTCATTCCTTTCTCCCAATCCATGTTTTCCTACTACTTTTCCTTCTATTCCTTTTCGGCGTTCCAGTGAAAAGGAGGCGGTAATGCTCCAGAAACTCAGCAGCAAAGGTTCTGTTGTGACGTCAAGGGCCTACCATCGTCATCATGGAGGACTGTGATTAGTGATAGGCGATTACGCGCATGTCCCTTGGATACATGATGCATGCCAATAAGTTCCCCATTGACGTTGTCCAAGCACCGAGCACGGATCGAAAGTCCCTCCAGTCGACGTCTCGTGATCGATAAAATGCAGTCCTGAATGCGATTTCCGCTTGACGCTCGGGCTATGGGGCCCTGGAGGACAGGTCGCGGAGCACCATGTAGTAATAATCAAGTGTATCTCGGAGCCATTTCGCTTTTCCCTTGCCATATGTTATGAGAGCTCTTCCTATCGCCGGTTTTGCACACTACAGTCACCGGAAATAACCGTACGGTGCAGAGGCAGACGGCGAGTGCAAGTCTGCCATGTTTCTTCGATCCGCTGTCGACATTCGAGATCCACCAGTAAGGATGAATTAAGTTTCCAGGAACTACGACTCCGCCAGACCCGCTGCCGTGGGAGGGTTAACGTGCAGAAATATGCAAGGTTATCAGTAAAAGCTGTGGGCCAACGTTCAGCAGCCAACACGTGATCTCTTAATCAGTCAGAAACATAAATCCTATCCAGCCTGCTCGCCGAGTGGCTAGTAAAATACGTGTAGCCCTCTCGCTGCCCATGGATCTTCTCCCACGTGTCCATTAGGGCCATGCCCCGGCAGATCGTGTTCAATGCGTGGCAGGAGCTGAAATTAGGAGTTTGATCATTCGGTGTGAGTACACAGTTAAAATCCCCCCCCTACCAAGATGTGGTCATACCTCCCATGGAATAGGGGGGCAATCTCCTCCGTGCACGCGCCTGGCGATTGTCAGTTCCGGAGGGTGCATAGAAGTTGACGATACGAATGCCGTTCACGGTCATAGCCAAACCCCGAGCCAAAGGAAGATAATCGAGGTCACACATCGGAATCCCATCCCGAACTAGTATCCCTGTGCCACGTCCCCCATCTGGACTCGGAGCTAGATAAGCGTGTATCCATGCACGTCGAGAAAAGCAGCATTGCAGGTTTCCTGCATCAGCAGAATATCAACGTCTGTGGCATAAATCATGTCCCGGAGAAGTTGCATCTTTGCAAGCGAACGTGCGGTGTTAATGTTCACTGTGCCCACCTTATATGCGTGGTTCGTTGTCGTTGTCATGCTCGTGTCATGTCATTGAGTACTCCACGGGCTTTAGTCCACTATTCGTGCTCAGAGGGGTGCCCGCCAACGAGTGGCCCTCCTTTGTTGTCGTTCCGTGGTGTGCATCCTGTATGTGAGTGGTCATCATTTGGAAGTGGCAATTCCTGTATATCTTACCACTCAGCTACCGGGGGCGGACTATAGAATTAATATATTTCGATTACTGATTGTTGTTTCTTATTCTGCAAGGTCGTCAAGAAACTTCAACTAACTTGTCATCGAAGAGGATACAATACAGATGCACAACATTGCAAAAGACATTGCACACGGAGAGTGATCCCCGAAAACAGTAATTTTCATCTTTGAGAGAACAAGGGTAACTCAACTGTTAAAGTTGACCAGCAAATAACGCGCGCACGAGCGTGTGAGCGCGCGCGCGCGCGCGCGCTAGTGTGTGTGTGTGTGTGTGTGTGTGTGTGTGTGTGTGTGTGTGTGTGTGTGTGTGTGTGTCTGTCTGTCTTAAGATGCGGCGGAAGAGGAAGTTGAGAATATTAGCGAAGAATTGCGCTCAAAATAAGACAAGGTGTGTATGTGGTAAGACAATTTAATGGCTTACCTAACAATTTGGATTAAATTTTCAGTCTCGATAAAACAAAATTAATACAAGACAGACGAGTATTGGATAATAGTTATCATATATTGGAGATGATACAAGGGTGGAAGGTAGAATTGAGAATTCTAACAGGGAATGATGAAGTTAAATTATGTATTTGTGGTAAGAAGAATTACCCATATACAATCGAGTATATGAAGCTCATAGACCATTTCAATCAAACAATTAAATACAAGTGAACGTGGAGGTACAGACTGGGAAAGACAAAATGAGAAGATCTGGAGAAATGTGGGACCTAAATGAATTTTAAGTGAGTATTGTCATTGATCTGTGTTCGGCCATTTAAGATTAAATGTGTACTAGATGCTAGCAATTCTGAGGGAATATCGTCTACTCCAAGGATTTTGTTTCGTCTTTGGTCTTTCAATGTTCTGTCATCTCATCATCATTTACTTCCTCTTCTCTTTCTCTGTCTGCAAGCTTACTTAAATGTACAGACCTTCTATATATTCGTGCGTGTTTTTGCTTTTAGGAAGCTTTAATAGTCGAGTGCTATTAAGTGTTCCATAGATCTCGTGTGTGTTTCGAATACAGTCAGAGAGTCCCTTTAGTCAGCCATAGTGCTCGTAGTGCTAGTGTTTGTTTTCAATACCGTCCAGAGACAGGTAGTGCTATTTTCCTTGTTTCTACAAGAAGTGGTTAGCAATCACAGTTAAGTCAATAATCAACCGCCTTTAGTGAATTAGCAGTCTAGTTAAAAGCTGATTAACACTCTATAGTAAATTGATTTCTTAGGATGGCTAGGATGTGTGGCTGCTGTGTACGGACGCAGGAGGAGCTGGCCACTCTTCGCGAACAGCTGAGCGTGTTGATGGCCGCGGTCAGCCGTCTTCAGGCTGCTGCCTCGGAGTGTAGCGGCAGTGGGGAGTCTGGTGCGTCGCATGGTGCACCCCAGGTGTTAGATGCTTCACCCACTGTCCCTGCTGTCGAGACATCTTCGCGGGTACCGGGCGCGGTTGGGCCACCCTCTCCCCAAGGGGAGTGGCGGGTTCAGCGGCGTTCGCGGCGCACGAGGCGGAGGGTCAATGTGGAGGCTGGCCGTGTGGCATCGCCCGCTCTGCCTGTGAGTGGACATGTGGCTGCTCCTTCAGCAAGGTCCGAACAGGCACACGGGGGGAGGGGTTTATTAGTTATTGGGAGCTCCAACGTTAGGCGGGTGATGGAGCCCCTTAGGGAAATAGCGGAAAGGTCGGGGAAGAAGGCCAGTGTTCACTCTGTCTGCTTGCCGGGGGGTCTCATCCGAGATGTGGAGGAGGCCCTACCGGCGGCGATAGAGAGCACTGGGTGCACCCGACTGCAAATTGTTGCTCATGTCGGCACCAATGACTCTTGCCGTCTGGGTTCAGAGGTCATCCTCAGTTCGTACAGGCGGTTGGCGGAGTTGGTGAAGGTGGAAAGCCTCGCTCGCGGGGTGGAATCAGAGCTAACTATTTGTAGTATCGTTCCGAGAACCGATCGCGGTCCTCTGGTTTGGAGCCGAGTGGAAGGCTTAAACCAGAGGCTCAGACGATTCTGCGGAGAGCTGGGGTGCAAATTTCTCGACCTCCGCTATCGGGTGGAGAAATGTAGGGTCCCCCTGAATAGGTCAGGCGTGCACTACACGCCGGAAGCGGCTACGAGGGTAGCGGAGTACGTGTGGAGTGCACATGGGGTTTTTTTAGGTTAGAGAATTCCCTCCCTAGGCCCGACAAGACGCCTCCTGAGACGCGGCAAGGCAGGAGTAGGCAAAATGCAACAAGGAATAACAATATTAATGTGCTAATAGTAAACTGCAGGAGCGTCTATAGAAAGGTCCCAGAACTGCTCTCATTAATAAACGGTCACAACGCCCATATAGTACTAGGAACAGAAAGTTGGCTGAAACCAGACGTAAACAGTAATGAAATCCTAAACTCTGATTGGAATGTATACCGCAGAGATAGGCTGGACAGTGAAGGGGGAGGCGTGTTTATAGCGATAAGAAGTGCAATAGTATCGAAGGAAATTGACGGAGATTCGAATTGTGAAATGATTTGGGTGAAGGTCACGGTTAAAGCAGGCTCAGACATGGTAATTGGATGTCTCTATAGGCCCCCGGGCTCAGCAGCTGTTGTGGCTCAGCACCTGAAGAATAATTTGGAAAATATTTCGAGTAGATTTCCCCACCACGTTATAGTTCTGGGTGGAGATTTTAATTTGCCGGATATAGACTGGGAGACTCAAACGTTCATAACGGGTGGCAGGGACAAAGAATCCAGTGAAATATTTTTAAGTGCTTTATCTGAAAACTACCTTGAGCAGTTAAACAGAAAACCGACTCGTGGCGATAATATATTAGACCTTCTGGTGACAAACAGACCCGAACTATTTGAATCAGTTAATGCAGAACAGGGAATCAGCGATCATAAAGCGGTTACTGCGTCTATGATTTCAGCCGTAAATAGAAATATTAAAAAAGGTAGGAAGATTTTTCTGTTTAGCAAAAGTGACAAAAAGCAGATTACAGAGTACCTGACGGCTCAACACAAAAGTTTTGTCTCAAGTGCAGATAGTGTTGAGGATCAGTGGACAAAGTTCAAAACCATGGTACAATATGCGTTAGATGAGTATGTGCCAAGCAAGATCGTAAGAGATGGAAAAGAGCCACCGTGGTACAACAACCGAGTTAGAAAACTGCTGCGGAAGCAAAGGGAACTTCACAGCAAACATAAACATAGCCAAAGCCTTGCAGACAAACAAAAATTACGCGAAGCGAAATGTAGTGTGAGGAGGGCTATGCGAGAGGCTTTCAATGAATTCGAAAGTAACGTTCTATGTACTGACTTGGCAGAAAATCCTAAGAAATTTTGGTCCTATGTCAAAGCGGTAGGTGGATCAAAACAAAATGTCCAGACACTCTGTGACCAAAATGGTACTGAAACAGAGGATGACAGACTAAAGGCCGAATTACTAAATGTCTTCTTCCAAAGCTGTTTCACAGAGGAAGACTGCACTGTGCTTCCTTCTCTAGATTGTCGCACAGTTGACAAAATGGTAGATATCGAAGTAGACGACAGAGGGATAGAGAAACAATTAAAATCGCTCAAAAGAGGAAAGGCCGCTGGTCCTGATGGGATACCAGTTCGATTTTACACAGAGTACGCGAAGGAACTTGCCCCCCTTCTTGCAGCGGTGTACCGTAGGTCTCTAGAAGAGCGAAGCGTTCCAAAGGATTGGAAAAGGGCACAGGTCATCCCCGTTCTCAAGAAGGGACGTCGAACAGATGTGCAGAACTATAGACCTATATCTCTAACGTCGATCAGTTGTAGAATTTTGGAACACGTATTATGTTCGAGTATGTCTTTTCTGGAGACTAGAAATCTACTCTGAAGGAATCAGCATGGGTTTCGAAAAAGACGATCGTGTGAAACCCAGCTCGCGCTATTCGTCCACGAGACTCAGAGGGCCTTAGACACGGGTTCACAGGTAGATGCCGTGTTTCTTGACTTCCGCAAGGCGTTTGACACAGTTCCCCATAGTCGTTTAATGAACAAAGTAAGAGCATACGGACTATCAGATCAATTGTGTGATTGGATTGAGGAGTTCCTAGATAACAGAACGCAGCACGTCATTCTCAATGGAGAGAAGTCTTCCGAAGTAAGAGTGATTTCAGGTGTGCCGCAGGGGAGTGTCATAGGACCGTTGCTATTCACAATATACATAAATGACCTGGTGGATGACATCGGAAGTTCACTGAGGCTTTTTGCAGATGATGCTGTGGTGTATCGAGAGGTTGCAACAATGGAAAATTGTACTGAAATGCAGGAGGATCTGCAGCGAATTGACGCATGGTGCACGGAATGGCAATTGAATCTCAATGTAGCGAAGTGTAATGTGATGCGAATACATAGAAAGATAGGTCCCTTATCATTTAGCTACAAAATAGCAGGTCAGCAACTGGAAGCAGTTAATTCCATAAATTATCTGGGAGTACGCATTAGGAGTGATTTAAAATGGAATGATCATATAAAGTTGATCGTCGGTAAAGCAGATGCCAGACTGAGATTCATTGGAAGAATCCTAAGGAAATTCAATCCGACAACAAAGGAAGTAGGTTACAGTACGCTTGCTCGCCCAATGCTTGAATACTGCTCAGCAGTGTGGGATCCGCACCAGGTAGGGTTGGTAGAAGAGATAGAGAAGATCCAACGGAGAGCAGCGCGTTTCGTTACAGGATCATTTAGTAATTGCGAAAGCGTTACGGAGATGATAGATAAACTCCAGTGGAAGACTCTGCAGAAGAGACGCTCAGTAGCTCGGTACGGGCTTTTGTTGAAGTTTCGAGAACATACCTTCACCGAAGAGTCAAGCAGTATATTGCTCCCTCCTACGTATATCTCGCGAAGAGACCATGAGGATAAAATCAGAGAGATTAGAGCCCACACAGAAGCATACCGACAATCCTTCTTTCCACGTACAATACGAGACTGGAATAGAAGGGAGAACCGATAGAGGTACTCAGGGTACCCTCCGCCACACACCGTCAGGTGGCTTGCGGAGTACGGATGTAGATGTAGATGTAGACAATCGGACAGGAGAAGAAATTTTGTGACAGATGCAAACTGAAGTGGGTGGTCCGGATGCAGAGGCGCTATTGGAACCCCTAACCGCAGATGACATCCGGGGCGCACTCGCGAAGGGTGCGGTGCATAAATCCCCTGGGCCAGAAGGGTTGACACTCGAATTTTGCCGCGCATTTGCGGATTTAATGATGTCCCAGTTGGTATTGATGTATAATGTGTTATTGAGCCCTGACACGGACGTTCCGTCGCAGTTCATGGCGGGACTGCTTATACCAATACCGAAATCGATAGCGAGTCTCAGCGTCCATCAATTTAGACCGCTCACGATGTTCAATACTGATTATAAGATCTTTGTGCGAATGTTGGCGGCAAGGCTCAAGACTGTAATATCCAAGACAATACCACCAGACCAGGCTTGTCTAGGGGTTCGGAGCAACATACATTCTATCCTCGGCGAATACCGTGACGTAATTTCCCTGACGGAAGCTTGTCGCATGCGAGCGGCGTTCGTATCGGTGGATTTTGATCGTGCCTTTGACAGGATCAACCATGATTTCCTTGACTCGACCATTCGACGCATGGCGATACCACAGGATTTTATTACCGTCCTCATGCGCCTCCTTCACGGCGCTTCTTCGACGTCGAGAGTCAATAGCAGGGAGGTAGGACCGATTCCTGTTTGCAGCTCAGTTCGGCAAGGATGTCCCTTGTCGATGATACTGTTTACAATAGCGCTAGAACCATTGTTGCAGACTCTTAGACGGACTCTTAACAGGCGTCCGACTCCGTGCGATCTCCTTCACGTGTCGTGCATATGCCGACGACTTGATGATACTCGTCCGGTCGGAGAACAAAGTAAGTCAGGTGGTTACCCTTCTTACTACGTACGGAGTAGGTGCGGGAAGCAGGGTTAACATGAATAAAACCAAGATCATGCTCATCGATCGAGGGCTGGACGCTCTGCACAGTCCGTTTACGAGGGTGGACATCTTGCGATGCTTAGGTGTGTTGTTCACCCGATCGCTACGGCAATCAGGGGCGGCGAGCTATCGACGTCTGCTCCAGAACGTCCGACTGCACATACGCAACAATTCACTCCGAACGCACGACCTGATCCAAAGGGTGGACTACACTAATGTTCACCTGGCCTCGCGACTGCCGCAACTGGCACAGGTACTGCCAATGCCACATGGTATTGCTGACAGATTAATGGCGGCTTTTGGATACTATGTCAGCAAAGGAATGTTGTTTAAGATCAAATACAAGACTTTGACTCTCCCACACCATTCTGAGGGACTTAACCTCACGGATGTGCGGAACAAGGCTCTATCTCTATACCTGCGAGCGATGCTACGACCTTGGAAGCAACGGCACCACGCCATCACGTCGGCCATCCTGGATGTGCTTCTTTCCACGTGCTTTGAACCACCGGTGGGAGGTAGGCACAATCTCGCCCTCGTTTTCTCACGTCGCTGGTTTTTTTGTTGATTTTAGTTATGTTTAGTTACAGATACCTTCTACAAGAATCCCCGCTACCCGTGAGGTATATCGATACTTGCGGCGTCATCATGGCAGCAATGTTGTCGAACTTAAAGACCCAACACGAAACTGACGACAGATTTGGCGAGCTGTCCATACACCTCTCCTCACCACAGCAGCGCGATCGTCATGGTATACATTAATCAACCGCAAGACCGTCAACCGCCAACGATTGTACGACATTCGCATGGTAGATTCCCCGCTCTGCTTATATGTGGCATGCAGGACACCGACGAACATTCTCTGCAGTGCGGTGAGGCAACGGGTGTTTGGTGGCTGACGCAACACATCATGGCCCTCCTCCGACGCACCGACGAATCCACGATCACGACGGACGCTGTATTTTTCCCTGACGCTGTATTTTTCCCTGACGCTGTATTTTTCCCTGACGCTGTATTTTTCCCCTCACAAAAACATCGGTGATCCGATGGATTGGAGGACACGCATCGTACTACGTGCTCTCGCGGGCCTTGATAACGGGCATGGACTATTGGCGTTATCTACTAGAACAGCACGAGATCATCCGACGCCACTCTAAATATAAAACGCATTTTGCGAACTTTCTAGGCAGCATGTTTCATAACCCCCCGAAGCGGTGGGGAGTCCCAGGTTTACGTTGTTTCGAGGGGAAAAAAAAGAAAACACCGACTGTCAATCCTAAGGGCCCGGGTTCGGTTCCCGGCTGGGTCGGAGATTTTCTCTGCTCAGGGACTGGGTGTTGTGTTGTCCTAATCATCATTTCATCCCCATCGACTCGCAAGTCGCCGAAGTGGCGTCAAATCGAAAGACGTGCACCAGGCGAGCGGTCTACCCGACGGGAGGCCCTCGTCACACGACATTTCATTTCATTAATTCTATATAATATCCACCATTTAGTGCTTGTCTTTCATAGGTGAAGACCTCATCTGTTAACAATGATAAGAGACAAGTTGATTCTCTTGAGAAATTTCTGTTATGTTTCAATAAAAAGTCAAAAATAAGATTTTTCAAGTATATCTATTGTGATTCTTTATTCTGATAAATCATTGTTTTCAAATATTTCTAGAGTAAGGACATGTTTTTAAAATTGTAAATTCTATTCCAGATTTTATTCTTAAAAACACATGAGTGTCTACTTAACATTGTTCACTTAAAACTGAGTGCACTTAACATACCAAGGTTTAATCACAAGGCGAGTTAACGAAACGTTACTGTGAAACCTATCAATTGCAACGTACCGCATTTGTTTCAGTTTATGATACTGTAGTAAGATGTGCATTACCAGTTTTAGCAATAATTAAGTATAAAAACCTCAAAAATAAATCAATGATTCAGCACAATATAAAATTTATTTTATCGTCGCCTCACTACGGCACATAAACAATGTTAAGGATAGCGCTTAACATTTTTACAACGAGTCACTTAAATTGACGTAAACCATGGTAGGGGACACAATTTAACATTGTGTACGTACTTAAAGAATTATTGACTGGTACGTGCGAAGCAACGACTTATGATGCGCTTTTTGATTCAGAAACATATTCAGGATCTTCATCCGAGGCTTAGTTGTACACGTCATCCTCGGATTTGTATAAATCTTCCCTGAAAAGCATTTTCCGAACACGAAAACCGCACACGTTACTACTACTGGCCGCCGCGTTTTGGCTCTTAAGACTGCTTACATGAACACACCTGACAAAGCTGCCATTAGAGATAGAGCTGCCATTTCTCGGTTTATCGTGGGATATTAACTAATACGGATAAAGCACATCTTGTACCATGTTTTACATGCAATAACTCTGTTTCTCATCGACAATCCGAAATTGTTTACAGAACTTCGATTATGAAGCCTTTCCACCAAAAAGTGACGAAAGAATCACCTAACACAGCTGTTGGTCTCTACTATTGCCTGTATAAATTGTATACATTTATCCTGAACGGCAGTTGGTAGTCTGTCATTTACATGCGGACCTATATGGCACTAGTACGGGTAAAGGGATGACACTGTGGTTCGATGCACTGAAGACCGGTCATATTCCTCACCTGCTGTGTAACGATGACTACAGTCGGTTGCGAAACAATGTTATATCAGTTTTCCAGTTGACATCCTTAGTTCAAAATGTTCAAATCTGTGTGAGTTCTTAAGGGACCAAACTGCAGAGGTGATCGGTCCCTAGACTTACAATCTACTTAAACTAACTTAAATTAACCTATGCTAAGAGCAACACAGCCACACCCATGCCCGAGGGAGGACTCGAACCACCGCCTAGAGGGGCCGTGCAATCAGTGAAAGGGCACCGCTAACCGCGCGGCTGATATCCTTAGTATCCAGCTGACAATCTGTGTCACACCGCATCGGTTAAGTAGGGCTCGAGTACGGAATTTTCTCAAGGCAAAGTATGTGTTGCGGAACGACAGAACGAAAATTAGAGACAGCGTATACAGATAAAAGCAATCCATCGCACTATAAGCTTGTTTCCTTCGTCTTCGCTTTAAGCATACGGATGGAATTGCTGTAATTCTCAATGCATGTTCCATCAGTGAAATCAAAGAACATTTTTGTTGTCTGTTATAGACGAATAGGTAATATTAGAGGCAATGTGAACGTGAAACATTAATTAAACCTCTGACTTCTCTGTTACGTAATGATTTCTCTAATTCCACCGGTAAGGATTAAGTTGCGGATCCGCAGTCATTACAGGGTAGCTAGTACAGGGTGATCAAAGTAAAACTAGTCCGAAATGTGTAACTTACTGGCAGATTATATCTATGTGCCGTAACGGGACTTATTCCTGGGACTTTAACCTGTCGATAGAACACATACCTGTGAAAGGCAGTGGTTCCAGTTTCGAGTCCTGTTACCGTACACATCCTTAATCTGCCAGGAAGTTTGCGATCAGCGCCCACTCCGTTGCAGAGGGATAATCCATTCTGGAAACAATCCCCACGGCTGTGGTTAAGCTATGTCTCCGCAATATCCTTTCTTCCATGAGTGCTAGTCCTGCAGGTATGCAGGAGAAGTTCTGTGAACTGTGGAAAGTAGGGGATGAAGTACTCGTGAACGTAAACCTGTGAGGGTGTGTCTTGAGTCGTGCTTGGATTGCTCAGTCGATAGAGCACTTGCACGTAAACGGCCCAAGTTTGAGTCCGGAGCCGGCATACAGTTTTAATCTCCCAGGAAGTTTCAGATCAGCGCAGAATTCGCTACAGAGTGGAAATTCCTTCTTGTCCGAAATTTGTTTCCTGAATTCCGGGGCATATTAATCTAAACAGAAAAGAGACAATTATAAAACTACTCGAAAGGGGTTCTAATAACAGAAAAAATTGCTCAAATGAAAGATATAATGCAGGAAAAGTCAGCAAAAATTGCTGTCTCACTAAAGATCACGCACCATTTGCGTCATAAAATCAGCATCGCATGTTTAAAAGCCGTTAAATAATTTTAAGATTTTTGTTTGGTGCGCAGTTTACAGACAAGTTTTATTTCTGCCGGCCTGTACAATTGTAATTGAAAATTCGACTCTAAAGAATACTAATAATTTATTCTTCAGTACAAAGTTTATGCTAATGTTCCGTATCCCTTCTTTTCTGTCTAAAATAACGACACACAGTTCGTTCGCCCTTACACCCAAAGGGGAGGTGGTTGAGGGGCAGTACAAAACCTTATCTGCCGATAAGGCTGTATTATTTATTACGGTGATAGGAATAAAGAAAATATGTTAAGTCTGTCAAAGAGATCGCATTTAACTCGAAGTTTTCGCAACAACTATACTCCGAACTATTTGCGATGATTTGCTGATAACAGAAGAACAGTAGAGGTAATCATCACGCAAAAGAAGGCAAACTTTTACGAATTTCATTGATAACCTTATCAAGTTTGTAAGGTTAATCTCCAGGAAAATTTTCAAAGACCTGTGCTTGTAGAGAGCGTAGCGCACAGCATTGCCGCAAAAACCTGGTACAGATGAAAACCTGAATAGTTAGTAGCATTACAGTGTGAGCGTGACGATACGTAAAGGGCAGGAAATTCTGCACCTGTAGGCCTAAGTGAAAACTTTAAATATTGTCTGAAATGAATCAGGAGCCGCCGTAGAAAATTTTAAATAACTAAGTGTCTACTTACATATATTATGTTTGCTCTGAGACTCTTATTCAAGCACTAAGTCATCATTTTACTTTCATTTTTGATATTAATATAATTGAGACAGTTTATACATTATATGATGGTTAGTGACATACGGTACCATAGCACTAAGAACAGAGGTTAACTGACTGGACTGACACAATTTGCGAGGGCAAGACCTAACAAATATCTTAGAAATCTCTCATAGAAATCATGAACATGAGCGCTGGCTGCTACATTATTCAGAAAGTCTTATCGATATGAGTCTGAGAACATGGATTTTCCGCAGACCAGTAGCCTCATTGTTATCTGAAGGAAAACAGGAAGAATATTATTAATCCGTAACGTGTAGGTGTAGTATTAATGAACTGTGCCACTAGGCAGGAAAACACAAAGATTTAATTGAATAATGTTGAATAGTGCAATTTTATATCGACTACTGAACAGCAGTCGCTGACCAGCAAATTGTCCGTGTATGGTTTCATACGTCTATCGGTAGGTTTCCAAAAAATTTAAAATGGCAGCACTCCAAATTAAATTCGAATTCATCTAAACATTATAGGTGTACTATCAACTGTAAGCTGGATGAAACCCTTCTTTTTAAGGGGGGAGTCCGTTGTGAGGGTCAAACGTTGGCAAGAAACTTTGTTTAATGCACTGTTTTTCTTTGAAAACTGGAACTTTGATCTGTTACGTGTGAAATGTCTGCTATAAATAGCGCACAGCAGAAAATAAATTCAAGCTTAGCGTGCGGCAAGAAGGCGCCCAAGAAATTTTGTGTCGTGTCGTGAAATTTCCCTACGCTGCGCCGGCCACTGACCTGAAGGCAGACTACTTTTTATTGCCAGGTCGCTGCTGTGAAAGAATTTCCGTGCTCGATTCACAAGCTTGTCCTTGAGAAACGCTATCGTACAATGCCCGGACTTATTTAAAGGGTGAGCGCTCGAATGGGGCGCCGCCGTGGAGTCGTACCAGATTGGCATCAGCCCTAGTTTAAGTATGCGGCCCAGTAATCTCTTGCGGTGCATCAAAAATCTGTTCAAAATGTAAATGAAAACTGTCATCTCGGCAGGCGAAAACAGTCTTTCATATCGACGTCACATCAGTACGCCACGAGCCATCTAAAGCTATGAGGCGTAGGGTACTTCTGGAAGCAGTAACTGATCAATTCTTCTGTTCCATTCGCGAATGGCGCGTGGGTAGAAACATCTGTATTAGTTAAAATTTGTCAATTTTTTTCGTTGTGGTCATTTCGCGAGAAGCACGTGGGAGGAACTGGAATGTTGTCAGACTCTTCCCGGAACGTTCACTCTCGAAATTCCAATAGTAAACCTCTCCGTGTCTGCCACTGGAGTTTGTTGAGCATCTCTGTAACGATTTCACGTTATTTAAACGACCCCGTGACGAAACGCGTCGCTCTTCGTTGGCTTTTCTATTTCTATCTTTTATTAATCCCACCTGGTAATGCTCCCAGACTGATGAGCAGTAGGCTCGCGAGGTGCCAGTGTATTTAACACTTAATTCCTCTAGAATCTTCACATATAACTTATGCTCTAAGCCCCCCCTCCTTTTCTAAATCCGACTTTTGCTGTTGCACATGGATTAAAAAGAAACGAGAACTGACTGTAATCGACCCTGCAAGCGGAGTAGAAAAGAGTTTGGCACCTGCAATACTTTAATTTGATAAATAAGTTAAATAAAGGAAAGTTTCATTAACGTAGTGAGAAATGAAAGGGTTGCTCTACCGATTAACATAATGAAAGTTCTGTCCAAAATAACAATAAGATTTACTATGACTAAACTCAAATTAATAAACAAAACACATGAAACATTTACAACACATCAAATTGGCTCAAACTGGATACTCAAATGCTGTGAAGGTGAAGTTGTCCCCAAAACTAGATTGTGACATTCATGACGAAGTGGTGTGTGAAGCCAATTCCTTGCAACTCAAATCTTAAGAGAAACACACAGCCAACCCAACATTAATTGCTTCTACAGTAGTGAGAACTCAGACAACGAACACCCAAGACAGAAAAAAGTTAGAAAAAGACGAACAGGCGCGCTCTGCTGAGCTCTGATTATCACCTAGGAAAATCTCTAATCTGCCAGTGCTGCGGACATACATTACCAAACTGTCTTCTTAACTGCAAGAACAAGATCTGGCGATGGCTGGTTGCTTCGACGTCCCGTCGTGGTGATGATAATGTCGCGAGTATAGCCCGAAACAAATTATCTTGGTCTGATTGTTCCAGACTAAAAACTTCCGAGCAATACAAATGCGCCTCTGAGGGAGACGAAGAAGGCTCGCCACACAATCACTGACGGTACAGTGATTGATTTTAACAAGTGAAGTCACACAGTAACTCCGGTACAGTCACCTTTAGCCAAAACTGCTCAAGACCGACAACATAGGCCGCTTGTATGCAGGACCATCAATTGCCAACTGTACTCGGAACGTTACGTTGAATTCGAAACTTCAGCGACTTCGTCAAACAGTTACAATTAACTAAAAGTATATTAGACAGCCAACGGAAGGCAGGCTGTCCAGAACAGCGAGAGCTCAGTCGTGTAATCTATTCCATCCGAAAGGCGAGCGCCGACCCCAGAAGAGCACCCGTACAAACCGAACACAGAACGTTCCCGCCCCCACGACAGTGGCCGTGATTAAACGTTCCAATCAACAACTCGAAAACCGGCGGAAAATTCCATTCTATTGCCGAAGCACTACCATTCCACCAATGGAGATTCTTGGCGCCAATTTCTGCGCCGATTTTGTTACGTCATGGAGCTATGCCCTGAGCAAGCCAATCACAGTTACGATTTTGCAGAAAACGCGGGAATTTGCCCGCCAAGATTGCTTGGGAACACAAGTCATTCTCACGCCTCGCTGGTAGCCCGCCAGAAAGTGTTTTCACTAAGTTTCTGCGAAGTAACGGAATCTCTAGCCCAGCCATTCCTTCAGGCCCCTGCGGGTGTGTCGCCGCCGCTCTTATGACAATGTCGGCGTCTGGAAAGCATCCACTCGACTCCCTCACACCCGTCGGCTTAACCCTTTCAAGCTCAGCAGAACTCGCCTGTCACCGGACCACATGGGTGACGAGAGACGCTGCGTGGGAAGTCCGCGTGTGAAGGAATAGCAACTTTTCACTGCATGCAATTAGAGAGGAAAATCGAATTACTCAGAGTAAGATAGAAATATGAGAGGAGACTCCTGCCACCTTTCAGGCTTCTCAAGGATCAGTCGAATAAGCGCCTAATAAGAGACTTATTCTGCGGATGAATTACATTTCCTTAAGATTCTTGCTATGAATCCCAGTCTGGCATCTGCTTTTCCTGCTGTTTGTTTTATGTGGTCGTTCCACCTAAGGTCGCTCCGGATGGTTACTCTTGGATATACTGTTTCCAGTAATTTGTCATCAATGGCGTAGCTGTACGGTAGTGGATTTCTTCTCCTATGTACGCACAGTATGTTCAAAGTCAGCTGCCAGTTCCTGTACCATTGTTTAAACCTCTGCATGCCCTCCTGTACATCGCTACAGCCTTCTGTCGTCGGTACTTTCTTATAGACAACGCATCATCTGCGAACAGCCTTACTGAGCTTCCCACGGTTTTTATTAGATGACTTACATACCTTGTACAGTAACGGACATGTCACACTTCCTTCATATACTCTAAAAATTTACTTTACTTATGTCACTTGGATCTATTAAGAACGACCTGTTGAGTTTTATCTTCAAGGAAGTCTTGAATTCAGTGGCAAATTTTGCGCGATACTCCATAGGTTCGTTTTTTTTTTTCGCTAACGGCAGTACGGTACTGTGTTAAACGCTGTCGTTAAGTCAATGTAAGCAGCGTCAACCTGAGCAACGTTGTCCGTAGCGCTGTGGATCTGACGGAGCAACAGTCCAAGCTAAGGGCCGGCCGCGGTGGTCTCGCGGTTCTAGGCGCGCACTCCGGAACCGTGCGACTGCTACGGTCGCAGGTTCGAATCCTGCCTCGGGCATGGATATGTGTGATGTCCTTAGGTTAGTTAGATTTAAGTAGTTCTAAGTTCTAGGGGACTAATGACCACAGTAGTTGAGTCCCATAGTGCTCAGAGCCATTTGAACCATTTTTTGAAGTCCAAGCTGAGTTTCGCAAGATCTCTGTTTGTGGAATCCATGTTGATTTTTATAGAGGAGATTTGAGCACTGGAATGACCTGCGCTTTTTTCTAGCCGCTAGGGACCCTTCGTTGCTCCAGTGACCTACAGTAACCTGCTGCTACAAGAGGAGCAAGTCCTTCTGCATAGTCTCTGTAGAGTCTTAAAGCTACATCATCTGGACAACAAGCCTTTCCCCTACTAAGTCATTGTAGTTGCCTTTTTATTCGTGATTACTTCTCGCAATATCTGCCATTTTAGTGCTCGTACGATAACTGAGAGAGAGACCACGAATTAAGTATTTCAACGTTCATTCTATTATCTTCCGTTTAGGTGCCAATATGACCACTGAGTGACTGATTAGATGATTTCCAAACACTTACTGATTTTAGAGAAGACCAAAACCTCACGATTTTTAGTAGGTTGCTATGCAAGTTTTTACTTACGAAGTCATTGAACGATCCTTTCACTGCTCTCCTTAAACGTACTTTCTCTCCGTTCAACTATCGTTTGTCAGCTAGATTTTGACCCCTCTTCAGTCTTTGATGAAGTTCTCTCTGTTTATGTAGGATTTTTCTAGTACGGTTACTAAACCACGGTGGATCACTGCTTACCTCAAAACGTTGCTTGGAACATACTAGTCTGAGGCATACTGAACGATGCTTTCTAACGATTTCTATTTTAGCCGCACATTTTCGTACTCAGCACGCAGTATGTGATGGTCACTACTCAAATACTCAACAATTTGCATCCTGTCTCACTAAGTAAAAATATTTTCCTGCCTTTCTTAACAGTCCTTATAGCTCCTGTAGTCACTGATGTTATCATGTAGGCGCGCATTCCGGAACCGTGCGACTGCTACAGTCGCAGGTTCGAATCCTGCCTCGGGCATGGATGTGTGTGATGTCCTCAGGTTAGTTAGGTTTAAGTAGTTCTAAGTTCTAGGGGACTGATGACCACAGCAGTTGAGTCCCATAGTGCTCAGAGCCATTTGAACCATTTGATGTTATCACTGCTTCATGATCACTGATACCCTCATCTACGTAGAATGATTCTAAAAGCTCAGGTCTGTTTGTTGCTAGGAGGTCTAAAATGCTACCTCCACGAGTAGGTTCTCTAACCATCTGCTCGAGGGAATTTTTGGGCAACACAGTCAGCATAATGTCTCACGAACCTCTGTCTCTGACATCAGATTTGATCGCATGGCGCTGCCATGGTACACCTGGGAAGTTAAAGTCTCCCCCATTTTAATAGCATGATCAGGAAACCTATTCACAAAATTCTACTACTTCTTCCTGAAACGCTCTAGCTCTACACCTTCTGCCCCAGGTGGTCTCTAAAAGCATCCGGTTATCATTTTAGATCCATCTTTGATAATTAACTTCACCCAGGTTAATTCACATTTGAACTGCGTGATGTTCTCACTAGATATTATTCAGTTCTTTACAGCAAGAAATACGCCACCATCACTGGCATCTTAACCCATACTTGCGATAGATATTCCACCCCGAATTTTTTTTAACATTCTTGATGAAATAAGAATGATGGCTGACGTCTAGCGTAAATAGTGGTGAAATTACATAACTAACAT
This sequence comes from Schistocerca gregaria, assembly GCF_023897955.1. Classification (NCBI taxonomy): domain Eukaryota; kingdom Metazoa; phylum Arthropoda; class Insecta; order Orthoptera; family Acrididae; genus Schistocerca; species Schistocerca gregaria. Next base: position 730,009,920 of record NC_064931.1, read on the forward strand.
TGCCACTGTGAGCACTAGGTACATCTGCATCTTCACGGATACTCTGCGAATGACACTTAAGTGCCTAACAGAGGATTCATCAAACACCGTCACAATAATTCCCTATTGTCCTACTCTCGAACAACGCCTGGAAAAAACGAACACGTTCATCTTTCCGTGCAAACTTGATTTCCCCTAATTTATTATGATTATCGTTTCTTCCTAAGTAGGTTGACGTCAATAAAATATTTTCGCATTCTAAGAAGAAAGTTAGTGACTTAAATTTGTGAGGAGATAGCATCGCATTGAGAAACGCGCTTTTTTTTTTAATGATGTTCACCCGAAATCTTGAACAATGTCAGTGACACTCTCTCCCCTAATTCTCTATAACGCAAAACGTGCTGCCCTTCTGTAAACTTTCTCGGTGTAGTGCGTTAACCCTATCTGTCAAGGATTCCACACCGTGGAGCAGTACACCAAAAGAGAAGGGGCATGCGTAGTGTTGGCAGTCTCCTTTATAGATCTGTTGCGGCTTATAAGTGTTCTGCCAATAAAACAGTCGTTCGTTCGTCTTCCCCACAACATTTTCTGTGTGTTCCTTCCAATTTAAGTTGTTTGTAATTGTAATTTCTAGGTATTTATTTGAATTTACAGCCTTTGAATTTGATTGATTTATCCTGTAACGAAAGTTTAACAGATTCCTTCTAACAGTCACGGTATGATCTCACACTTTTCATTATTTGGAGTTAATTGTTAATTTTCACACAACACAGATATCTTGCCGAGGTGGACGGGCTTATCCAAGTAAGATAGGCAGTTGCTGATTGCCGAAATTGTGCAGTCATGCACATTGAAGATTACAGATGGTGTAATGTGCATCTCAAACTCACAGCCGCCGTATTGTGATTCATCTGTAATTTGTAGCCGACCACATTTACGGTAAGACGCTTACAGCGACATCTAAATTCTTTTTTGCTCCGCGACGTTTCTCTCCTCGACAATCATATGCCGTTCAAATTTGACGTCACTCTGAACAATGGTTCTCGTTCTACAGCATTTTGGAACTGCAACTTCAGCTATGGACAACTTGCATATCGACACACTTCCTTATGAAAACATGACTCTCTCTTCTCGATACGCATCACCTGCTTACTATACATTACACTCTCCAGTTCAACTAGCTTGTTCGCTACTGGCTGCCGTTATCGTCTCTTCCATAGCGTGCCACTCCATCCTATCGACGTTCATTACATTACAATTCAATACAACTATTGGATGAATCCGCAATCATCAATAAAAAGAGCTTCATAATAAATTGCGTTCAAACGCTGACCAAAACAGCATCAAACATATTGAGCCGTGAGAATGGCGGTGGGGTGTTCTACTTACATCGCTGATATCGATATTGAGCTGTCTTGCTATCTTTGACTGCTCCCCCCCGGTGGGTTTTCCGAGTGAACGTGTGATGAGTGAGTCTCAAGTCGGCGTTCAACTAGCCAACTTGTTTTAAAACCAAGCCTGCGTCCCTAACCGTGGTGCATGGGCCTCGCCGTGCTCGCCACCCTTGTCTTTTGTCGCGCCGGATGTACGGTGCCGATCATGGGGTGCCTTGACGTGCAAAATTGTGATGGGTTCGTCGTCTCATGCTGAACAGCTTCCCAGCTCGTAATTTGCAAGCTCCAAGTTATGTATATGACTTTTATTCTGTGTTTAATTAAGAAGATTGTTGAAACTTGTGGCATGGGTAGCTGCCAGAGATGGTTCTGAACTTGGTTCCACAGTGGCTATTTTAAGGAGGCTGATGTTCCCCATTTCGTTTCTCATCATCTGTGGAGTGTGTGTTTTAAGTGGTTTTCGTGCAAATTTTAACTTGTTTTAGGACACATTGACCGCTTTGGGACAGGTTGCGGTTGTGTACGCGCCCGGCAGCCGTGACGTTAATGGTTTAATCATTTGTCACAGCAGGATTTGGTATGTTTATTTAATGTTGAAGGTGCCTTAAGGCAACTGGAAGTGATCTCTAAGTTTCCTGCTAATTTACTGGGAGACGGGTCTTGTTAGAGTATTGCTCCATAAGAATTTGGGGGCATGCTTATTATATTGTATATTCCAGTGTGGCTGTCATTTGACTTTGTTTTCATTGCAATCCATTTGTGCTGCAGGCCATTTGTTAAGTCTGCTCGTTTCCCGGAGTCGGTGCGGTCTTGTCAGGACCGCTCATTGTGAAGTCAGTCGGAATATATATATACCGGCTGCTATTGAGCCCGTGCACAAGCCGTGGGGAGTGAACGTTCATATTGCCTGCCGGCCGTAGCGTTACTCCTTCCAAATACTGCTGTGGGTCTTAACGCTGTTCTCTAAAGTTAAGTGCAATTTGGGAATCATTCTGAGTCATTATGTCCGTTAGTTAAGTGAGGCCACTTTGTTAATACTAGCATTTCTGTAAATCATTTTACTGGTTAAGTAATTACTAGCCATTCTTATTTAACACTTACGTTAATCATTTGTGTACCTTAAATAAATGTCCACCTTTTTATTTTTCCTGTGTGCCAGTTTTGCGACCGTGGTTGGCCCACTTTGAATTTTTAGTATAAACATGTTCCACTGTGGACCTTTACGTGGGCAGTTCAGTTTTATTAAGCTTTAACATCTTTGTTTTTTTTTAGTGAAGTTGTGGTATTATGTGGCGGTGTAACTTTGAGTTGGAAGTGTATAGTGTTACTAGTCTTTTGAGATATGTTTAAAGAACGACGATTGTTTATGATTGATTATTTCACCGTGCCTACTACCCATGATTTTGATTGCGGACGCAAAATATGATTCTTATGTCCGAATTGAACTTCATCATAAAGTCTGTTTTGAGTCACATTAAAATTGTAAAACAATCTCAAGCTTGTCCATCACTAGTGATCCCGGACTTCCTATTTCCTTTAAATAACTGTGGTGAGTTTGTAAATTTTATTTTCTAAAGAATTGAGTAGTACCACGGTTCACATGTATACACTGCCAGACATAAAAGGTGAAGCACACAAAGGGAGGAGGAAAAGGTTGTTAGGGTATGTGCTGTTATCTAGTGAATACAAAATTGAGTCAAATTTTCAATGAATTTGGCAGTATGAGCCAACTTACCAGCATACAGTTTGCCGCTCTGACCTGGGTACGTGCAAAAATTCCGCTGTAAAGGGTGTCAAAGCCGTTGTAACTTCTGCTGAGGAAAGCTGGCCCACAATAGTTGTAAGTGGTTCTTGATATCCTGGATGCTGGTACCGGAATGGATTTTATGTCCGTGCTGGTCTCACACATGATGTATCAGGGGCACATCTGGGGATCTTGCTCGTCACAGGAGTACGTCAACACCACGCGGATGGTTCATAGTGATACAAACCATGTGCGGACGAACATTTTCCTGCTGGAAAATATCACTATGATATTTTCGCTTGAGAGCTGAAACATGACAACGCAGGACGTTCGCAATGTGCCGATGTGCTGTCAGTTCCCTCGCTTACTACCAGCCCTGACCTGAAGTCATACACACAACATGGCGCCAGGAGTAACACCGCTGAGCCTCTCCGAAATACACTCCTGGAAACTGAAATAAGAACACCGTGAATTCATTGTCCCAGGAAGGGGAAACTTTATTGACACATTCCTGGGGTCAGATACATCACATGATCAAACTGACAGAACCACAGGCACATAGACACAGGCAACAGAGCATGCACAATGTCGGCACTAGTACAGTGTATATCCACCTTTCGCAGCAATGCAGGCTGCTATTCTCCCATGGAGACGATCGTAGAGATGCTGGATGTAGTCCTGTGGAACGGCTTGCCATGCCATTTCCACCTGGCGCCTCAGTTGGACCAGCGTTCGTGCTGGACGTGCAGAACGCGTGAGACGACGCTTCATCCAGTCACAAACATGCTCAATGGGGGACAGATCCGGAGATCTTGCTGGCCAGGGTAGTTGACTTACACCTTCTAGAGCACGTTGGGTGGCACGGGATACATGCGGACGTGCATTGTCCTGTTGGAACAGCAAGTTCCCTTGCCGGTCTAGGAATGGTAGAATGATGGGTTCGATGACGGTTTGGATGTACCATGCACTATTCAGTGTCCCCTCGACGATCACCAGAGGTGTACGGCCAGTGTAGGAGATCGCTCCCCACACCATGATGCCGGGTGTTGGCCCTGTGTGCCTCGGTCGTATGCAGTCCTGATTGTGGCGCTCACCTGCACGGCGCCAAACACGCATACGACCATCATTGGCACAAAGGCAGAAGCGACTCTCATCGCTGAAGACGACATGTCTCCATTCGTCCCTCCATTTACGCCTGTCGCGACACCACTGGAGGCGGGCTGCACGATGTTGGGGCGTGAGCGGAAGACGGCCTAACGGTGTGCGGGACCGCAGCCCAGCTTCATGGAGACGGTTGCGAATGGTCCTCGCCGATACCCCAGGAGCAACAGTGTCCCTAATTTGCTGGGAAGTGGCGGTGCGTTCCCCTGCGTAGGATCCTACGGTCTTGGCGTGCATCCGTGCGTCGCTGCGGTCCGGTCCCAGGTCGACGGGCACGTGCACCTTCCGCCGACCACTGGCGACAACATCGATATATTGTGGAGACCTCACGCCCCACGTGTTGAACAATTCGGCGGTACGTCCACCCGGCCTCCCGCATGGCCACTATACGCCCTCAGTCCGTCAACTGCACATACGGTTCACGTCCACGCTGTCGCGGCATGCTACCAGTGTTAAAGACTGCGATGGAGCTCCGTATGCCACGGCAAACTGGGTGACACTGACGGCGGCGGTGCACATATGTTGCGCAGCTAGCGCCATTCGACGGCCAACACCGCGGTTCCTGGTGTGTCCGCTGTGCCGTGCGTGTGATCATTGCTTGTACAGCCCTCTCGCAGTGTCCGGAGCAAGTATGGTGGGTCTGACACACCGGTGTGAATGTGTTCTTTTTTCCATTTCCAGGAGTGTATCTGAATAATGGGGGTCTCTGCCCAGGTCGCTGCCGATGATATACATCCGAGATAGTAGAGAACCGTGATTCACCACTGAGTACAGTGTGATGCTGTAATTTACCGTCTAGTAAGGTCATCCGAAGACCAGTATCAGCTGCAAAGCGATTTAGAAAAGATTGCTGTATGGTGTGTCAGGTGGCAGTTGACGCTAAATAACGAAAAGTGTGAGATGATCCACATGAGTTCCAAAAGAAATCGGTTGGAATTCGATTACTCGATAAATAGTACAATTCTCAAGGCTGTCAATTGAACTAAGTACCTGGGTGTTAAAATTACGAACAACTTCAGTTGGAAGGACCACATAGATAATATTGCCGGGAAGGCGAGCCAAAGGTTGCGTTTCATTGGCAGGACACTTAGAAGATGCAACAAGTCCACTAAAGAGACAGCTTACACTACACTCGTTCGTCCTCTGTTAGAATATTGCTGCGCGGTGTGGGATCCTTACCAGGTGGGATTGACGGAGGACATCGAAAGGGTGCAAAAAAGGGCAGCTCGTTTTGTATTATCGCGTTATAGGGGAGAGAGAGTGGCAGATATGATACACGAGTTGGGATGGAAGTCATTACAGCATAGACGTTTTTTGTCGCGGCGAGACCTTTTTACGAAATTTCAGTCACCAACTTTCTCTTCCGAATGCGAAAATATTTTGTTGAGCCCAACCTACATAGGTAGGAATGATCATCAAAATAAAATAAGAGAAATCAGAGCTCGAACAGAAAGGTTTAGGTGTTCGTTTTTCCCGCTCGCTGTTCGCGAGTGGAATAGTAGAGAGATAGTATGATTGTGGTTCGATGAACCCTCTGCCAAGCACTTAAATGTGAATTGCAGAGTAGTCATGTAGATGTAGATGTCATTTATCATCAGTTGTTCCCTTACGCGATACCACAGCAGACGCATCTGATTGTCTGATGGCGTTAAAGGCATCCTACAACGCGACAGTAATTCTCTACGCATCCGACCAATCCTTATGTGCGATTCACTTTTTTTTCAGGATGTGCATATTAATTTTACCACCTACATGTAGAGACCTGTATGAGTCCCTATTCTAATACCAATCAATAAATAAAGTGTGAAACTTATTGTAATCTGCTGCAAACAATGGCTGTGAAATTACCATTTAAGCTACCTGCGTTTGGATCCAGTCAATAGTTCAGCAACGATCACATTTTCCACATACCTGAGAGCTGACTCATATCACTTAATTGATTCTCTAAAACTTATCGATTCGTGTTGATGATAGTTCTCACTATAACGAATATTAAGTAATGAAACGCAGGAGATGAAGTAGTATATGAATGGAAAATAAATTTTTATGGTGACCTATGGTGCAATTTTAAAAGCACCAACGCGAAAGTACAGATGAGACATCTTTTCGCGTAAGAGGGTTGGCATTAACCTTTTCACTGAAACGAAAACCGTGAGTATAGTGTTTTAGAACGTGATGTTAAGAATGGTAGATCAATAGAGAGAGGACCATCGACCCTGCATTCTATATTCAAACGTCAATTGTGAAGCGGTACACGACGTACGAAACTTGTGAAAGACTCAACCAGAAATACAAAAATGAAACTATTAACAGAAGCACTGAATTTAAGCAGAATACATTAGCGGAAGGTGACTAGAAGTAAGCGGCACAGATATGCAGTGAAAATTTAATGGACGACGGACAGTTGTAGGCTCGATGGAGGAGACCAATATTTTGCAAAGTAAATGGCTTGTGGTCTAAAGAAGTGGAGCCACACGAGAGGGTCTTGTATCTACAGTAACAAAATCAATATACGGTGTACATGCTCTGTTACTCCGTTACTCTGAAGATACGAGAGCACTTTTCCAAGTTTATGAAGAGATTAAACTTCCGCCTAGGGGAGCGGTGTGGCTACTCATTTATGAGATCGGGCCAACGCTCCTTAAAGGGCACCTCTATTCTGCAATTAATGGCTGCGAAGATACTGGCGTGCAGATACAAGCAGAAGTAAGCACCATTACACGTAGCAAGTTTTTCTGCAGAGGAGAGAATTTGTTTTGCTTGTCCCGTTTCCAGTGTTAGTCTAATTTATCTTTAGATTTATGGTTATGTCTTGAAATCAAACTGATATCTGTTTTGAACAGAATCTGTATCAGACGTAGTCACAGGGGTCATTTCCGTGCTCTTACAGATACTTTTATCATGATAACTGTATGTACTCATTTAGACAGCCTAACAAAGAGGCACGGTGGTACACTGCTAGCTATTTAATTAGTTAGCAACATGCTCCATGGATCATTTTGCACGATATATTGTAATGATGTGGAACGGGTCATTATACATTTACGTCGCAAATTAATTGGTACATACGGTTACAAACTGAACATTTCCAGTTTTTCAAAAAGAAAAAAAAAACATATACAGATGAGAGTAATTTCTACCTACCACCTTTACATGATTAAAATACCAGAAAAAATTACGTTTGTTGCTCCATATTATGGTTGTCATTAGTACAAAAGCGGGTGCACAATGCTGAAACTAAAATTTTTGATCATTTACCCAGTGATACAAAATGACTGACAGACAGATAACTGAAATTTTATAAGAAGCTGAGAAAGTTTCTTCTTGATAAGTCCTCCTATTCCTTAAAAGAATTTCTATTATTGTAATATAAATAATAATAGCAATTCTTGAACTGTAGTGGATTATTAACAATGAACTTGACAAGGGAAGGAGTAGTCAGAATGCCCAACTCCTTAAACAGATGTCTGCAAGATGATTGTGGGTGAGCACCACATATTATTCTCACATCGTGTTTTAATGCTTTTAATGCAATGAAGACTCTTTCTTAAAGATGAGTTACCCCAGAACATTATTTCACGTGACATTATTGAACAAAAATACGCAAAACACATTAACTTACTTATTTTTCTCTCTGCCCCCCCCCCCCCCCTCAAGATATGCAATGATTTTAAGTGCAAATGCGACTGAACTAAATTGTTTCAGGAGTTCCTAAATACACTTTTCTTAATTTAAATACTTGTCAATGTGGAGCCATAAGAATTTTGAAGTTTCCACCGTATTTATTACTTCTTCAAAATGTGTTACCATTATTATTGGTGTAGTACCTCTAGATGTACACAACTGAATATGTTGGGTCCTTTTAAAATTGAGAGTGAGACCATTATTAAAAAACCAGTCAATTATACGTTTAAGAACTTTCTTTACCATTTCTTCTGTTTCTGTATGCATGCTTTGTTTGATTACAATACTAAATATACTGTGATGCAGTAGTCAGAATGCCCGACTCCTTAAACAGATGTCTACAAGATGATTGTGGGTGAGCACCACATATTATTCTCATATCATGTTTTAATACTTTTCATGCAATGAAGACTTTCTTTCTTAAAGATGAGTTACCAGTTGTGGCAAGAGGAACCATCCGCCACATACCGTATGATGGATTGCGGAGTATGTCTGTAGATGTAGATGTAGATATCTGCGAAAAAATAATTCTCCTACTTGTATATGAGATGTACGATCATTTACATGTATGAGGAACAGTAGTGGGCCTAAGATTGAACCTTGGGAACTCCTTATGTTATATCTCCCTCGACTATATTCCTTGACTTCTGCATTCTTTTGATTGGATATGGCATCCATTGGTTGGCTATACCATCAATCCTATGAAACGTTAATTTATCTAGGAGAATACTGTGATGTGCACAATCAAATACCTCAGAGAGGTCACAGAAAATACTAACTGGTGTTATTTCATTATTTAATGTTTGTAAAATCTGGTGAGTGAACACATAAATGGCATTCTCAGAAGAGCAACCTTTCTGGAACCCACAATGTGATATGCTAAGGATACTGTTGTTGCTAAGATGAGATACTATTCTATAATTTATCACCTTCTCAAAAATTTTGGACAATGATGTCAGCAGTGAAACAGATCAGTAATCCCAGTATGAGATTTTCACTCTGCAGCGGAGTGTGCGCTGATATGAAACTTCCTGGCAGATTAAAACTGTGTGCCCGACCGAGACTCGAACTCGGGACCGTTGCCTTTCGCGGGCAAGTGCTCTACCATCTGAGCTACCGAAGCACGACTCTGGCCCGGTACTCACAGCTTTACTTCTGCCAGTATCTCGTCTCCTACCTTCCAAACTTTACAGAAGATCTCCAGGCTGTAGCTAAGCCATGTCTCCGCAATATCCTTTCTTTCAGGAGTGCTAGTTCTGCATGGTTCGCAGGAGAGCTTCTGTAAAGTTTGGAAGGTAGGAGACGAGATACTGGCAGAAGTAAAGCTGTGAGTACCGGGCCTGAGTCGTGCTTCGGTAGCTCAGATGGTAGAGCACTTGCCCGCGAAAGGCGAGTCTCGGTCGGGCACACAGTTTTAATCTGCCAGGAAGTTTCAGATCAGTAATTATTGACATCTCTATATTCACCTTTCTTAAAGAGGATTTTAACAGCGGCATATTTCAGTCTCTCCGGAAAAATGCCTTGAGTTATTGATGCATTACATATTTCACATAACACTTAGCTTATCACATGGGAACAAATTTTTAGTACACTATTGGATTGGTTGGGTTGTTGTTTGGGGTTGTTTTGGGGGAAGAGACCAAACAGCGAGGTCATCGGTCTCATCGGATTAGGGAAAATCACGGAAAACCTGAATCAGGATGGCCGGACGCGGGATTGAATCGTCGTCCTCCCGAATGCGAGTCCAGTGTGCTAACCACTGCTCCACCTCGCTCGGTTACTCTATTGGAAACACCATCAAAACTAGATGGACTTTTATTTTTGCGAGAATGTATAATTTTCTTAATTTCAGAAGGAGAGGTTGATGATACTCTCATATGCTAAAATTTTATGAAAGTTACATTTTCAGCACACTGCTGTGATTTTGCTCTTGAACTGTTTATCCCTATGCTTTCTGCTATATTTAAGAGATGATTATTAAATGCATGTGCTACCAGTGACTCATCATTTATAGCCCTTCCATTCAGTTTAATAGTGCTGTTGTATTGTTCTGTGGCTGGTTGCCCTGTCGTTTTCTTCACTACATTCCATACTGCCTTAAGTCTGTTGTCAGTAGTGCTGATTTCTAACATTATGTGCATATACTTTGATTTTGAATAACATTTCTTCGTAATTTTGAGTATTGTTTGTAGTGTGCAACTGCTGTAGGACTCCTACTTCTTCTTCGCAAAACATACATTTCCTTTTTCCTTTTATAAGGTACTTTAACCTCTTTAGTGATCCATGTTATTTACTTGTCTGTTTAGTGTCCTTTGTGACTAGGTTATGCGGAAAGCTGTTTTCAAATAATGATATCAAAAATGGCTCTGAGCACTATGGGACTTAACATCTGAGGTCATCAGTCCTCTAGACTTCGAACTACTTAAACCTAAATAACCTAAGGACAGCACATACATTTATGCCTAAGGCAGGATTCGAACCTGCGACCGTAGTAGCAGCGCCCTTTCGGACTGCAGTGCCTAGAACCGCTCGGCCACAACGGCCGGCTAATGATATCAGTCTGTTGTTGTTGTTGTCTTCAGTCCTGAGACTGGTTTGATGCAGCTCTCCATGCTACTCTATCCTGTGCAAGCTGCTTCATCTCCCAGTACCTACTGCAACCTACATCCTTCTGAATCTGCTTAGTGTACTCATTTCTCGGTCTCCCTCTACGATTTTTACCCTCCACGCTGCCCTCCAATGCTAAATTTGTAATCCCTTGATGCCTCAAAACATGTCCTACCAACCGATCCCTTCTTCTAGTCAAGTTGTGCCACAAACTTCTCTTCTCCCCAATCCTATTCAATACCTCCTCATTAGTTACGTGATCTATCCAACTTATCTTCAGTATTCTTCTGTAGCAGATATCAGTCTATCACGGAATAAATTAAATTTTATGTTAGCATTTGGTTCATTATAAATTCATCCCATGTCATCTCCTGTAAACTATTCTTAACAACATTCATTCTGTGGGCCTTAATTATTATAACTGATTTACACTGAGGAGTATCGACGCTCTAAGGTGCTGTGTTATTTATTCTAAGTAACTGTGCATCATGATCAGACAGAGTATTTGTTACTTAGTAAACTGCTATTTTCTCACTCTGAGTTTCATCAAACAAAACATTATCAATTAGGGTCCTGCTATCTTTATCGACGAGTATTGGAAACTTAATTACTGAGGCCAAATTGTAGAATCCAAATAAGATTTCCATATCATTTTTCCTATCATGATCCTTTAGAAAATCTATACTGAAGTCACTACAGAATATTAACTGCTTGCTGCTGTCTGACAGATAGCACAGTAAAGAATCCAGATTCCTCATAAATGGTTCAAAATTTCCCAGTGGGGGTCTATATAGAGTAACAATTAAAAGTGAACTATTTTTCACAAAAAAACGCAACACCAAAAAATAATTAATGTAGTGTAATGAAAACTCTGGAATACGTCTGTCTAGGTAATATACGTTAGTCATTAACTTTGTGAGATTACAGGCTAACGTAAGCGCGAAATAAGCCATTGCGAATGAGAAATGCTGGTACATTAATAACATATGTAACCGCCAGAACGTTGAATGCAAATGAATTGTGTTGTACAGCTGCTGTATGTCAGCTTGTGGGATAGAGTTCCATGCCTGGTACACTTGATTGGTCAATAGAGCGCCGGTTAGTACTCTTTGTGGATGACGCCTTAGTTGTCGTCTGATGATATCCCACATGTGCTCGATTGGAGACAGATCTGGTGGTCGAGCAGCCCAGGCAACATATTGGCACTCTGTATAGCATGTTCGGTTACAACACCTTTTTGGGTGCGAGCGTTATCCTGTTGGAAGACACTACCTGGAATGCTGTTCATGAGTGACACTACAACAGGTCGAATCACCAGACTGACGAACATATTTCCAGTTCGGTTGCGTGGGATAACTACGAGAGTCCTGCTGCTGTCATACGAAATCGCACCCCAGACCATAACTCCAACTGTACGTCCAGTGTGGCTAGCATGCAGACATGTTGGTCATAGGCCCTCAGCTGGCCTCCACATTATCAATACGCAGCCATTAGTGGCACCAAGGCAGAACCAGCTTTCATCAGAAAACACATCACACCTTCATCCTTCCCTCCAGTAAGCTCTCTCTTGACACCACTGAAGTGGGAAATGGCTTCTATATGAGGTCAGTGGAATCCACGCCACAGAACGTGTGGTTCGGACATGTCCTTGACGTAACCAACTTTTGTAACAGTTCGTTGTGTCACTGTAGTGCCAACTGCTGCTCAAATTGATGCTGCAGATGCAGTACGATGTGTGAGACCCATACGCCGAACACGATGGTCTTCCCTCTCAGTAGTCCTACGTGGCTGTCCAGAGCCCAGTCTTCTTGCAACCGTATGTTCTCGTGACTACAGCTGCCAGAAATCATGTACAGTGGCTAAGTGGCTACGCGCATGCCAAATCTTTCTGCAATGTCACAGGAGGAATATCCAGCTTTTCGTAGCCCTATCACACGACCTCTTTCAAACTCAGTGAGCTGTTGATAATAGCCTTAGAGGTATTTTTGACTAATATCAACTCACCATGTCCAATCTTAAATATAACTAACGCTACGATCATTACAGCGTGTGTTTCAACCAAATCTGATATGCATCCTTATCCAACTGGCGCGAAATCTGTATAGACATCCCCTTTTAGATGCAGAAACAGGCCTACCAACTTTCGTTTACGTCTAACAACTCACTTTTGGCACTGCAATTACTTTTTTTTTAGGGGAATGCAAGAGAAAAAAGTCTACAGCATGAAAACTGCTGAAGAGATCGTAACGTCATAGTCAATATAAGAAGGTGTGGTCCCTACAAGAGAGCAGAGGCCCCAAACCCGCCCTTAGGGCTCCCTGCCGCCGTTGGATAAGCAGCTGCAGCACAAGTCGTATAACCCTAGCTTACTTATTTGTTAGATACACTCCTGGAAATTGAAATAAGAACACCGTGAATTCATTGTCCCAGGAAGGGGAAACTTAATTGACACATTCCTGGGGTCAGATACATCACATGATCACACTGACAGAACCACAGGCACATAGACACAGGCAACAGAGCATGCACAATGTCGGCACTAGTACAGTGTATATCCACCTTTCGCAGCAATGCAGGCTGCTATTCTCCCATGGAGACGATCGTAGAGATGCTGGATGTAGTCCTGTGGAACGGCTTGCCATGCCATTTCCACCTGGCACCTCAGTTGGACCAGCGTTCGTGCTGGACGTGCAGACCGCGCGAGACGACGCTTCATCCAATCCCAAACATGCTCAATGGGGGACAGATCCGGAGATCTTGCTGGCCAGGGTAGTTGACTTACACCTTCTAGAGCACGTTGGGTGGCACGGGATACATGCGGACGTGTATTGTCCTGTTGGAACAGCAAGTTCCCTTGCCGGTCTAGGAATGGTAGAACGATGGGTTCGATGACGGTTTGGATGTACCGTGCACTATTCAGTGTCCCTTCAACGATCACTAGAGGTGTACGGCCAGTGTAGGAGATCGCTCCCCACACCATAATGCCGGGTGTTGGCCCTGTGTGCCTCGGTCGTATGCAGTCCTGATTGTGGCGCTCACCTGCACGGCGCCAAACACGCATACGACCATCATTGGCACCAAGGCAGAAGCGACTCTCATCGCTGAAGACGACATGTCTCCATTCGTCCCTCCATTCACGCCTGTCGCGACACCACTGGAGGCAGGCTGCACGATGTTGGGGCGTGAGCGGAAGACGGCCTAACGGAGTGCGGGACCGTAGCCCAGCTTCATGGAGACGGTTGCGAATGGTCCTCGCCGATACCCCAGGAGCAACAGTGTCCCTAATTTGCTGGGAAGTGGCGGTGCGTTCCCCTGCGTAGGATCCTACGGTCTTGGCGTGCATCCGTGCGTCGCTGCGGTCCGGTCCCAGGTCGACGGGCACGTGCACCTTCCGCCGACCACTGGCGACAACATCGATGTACTGTGGAGACCTCACGCCCCACGTGTTGAGCAGTTCGGCGGTACGTCCACCCGGCCTCCCGCATGCCCACTATACGCCCTCGCTCAAAGTCCGTCAACTGCACATACTGTTCACGTCCACGCTGTCGCGGCATGCTACCAGTGTTAAAGACTGCGATGGAGCTCCGTATGCCACGGCAAACTGGGTGACACTGACGGCGGCGGTGCACTAATGCTGCGCAGCTAGCGCCATTCGACGGCCAACACCGCGGTTCCTGGTGTGTCCGCTGTGCCGTGCGTGTGATCATTGCTTGTATAGCCCTCTCGCAGTGTCCGGAGCAAGTATGGTGGGTCTAACACACCGGTGTCAATGTGTTCTTTTTTCCATTTCCAGGAGTGTAGTTTAATTAATTTCTTTGCGTGTTTTTGGGTACTTGCATTGTTTAATTCATATATTTCGGGAGTATTATAGTATTTGAGGGTTGTAGCATCGCGCCTTAGTACCTGAATAGTGCAAATTCGCGTAGTCGTCTGTCTTCTGTTTTTGTTGTGAACGGCCAGTGTCGGTTGGCCAGTCAGTGTGCTCCCTGCCGCCGTTGGATAAGCAGCTGCAGCAGCAAGTCGTATAGCCCTAGCTTACTTATTTGTTAGATAGTTTAATTAATTTCTTTGCGTGTTTTTAGGTACTTGCATTGTTTAATTCATATATTTCGGGCGTATTATAGTATTTGACAGTTGTAGCATCGCGCTTTAGTGTTTACTTCGTAGATTCTTATTTAAATTGCGTGTGAGTTTCGTATAGGAGGTGCAATTTCGAGTTTTAGTTACTGTAATCGTAAATTCAGCAGATTGTAGCGCAGTCGTTAGGCATTTGTACAGGTTAGTTGATACATTCTTTGCGTGTTCCGCTTGCGTTATCTAGGCACGGACTCGGGTTTCGGTAACTGTTGTTAAACATCTATTAGAATCGACAGGGACTGCGATTGCTGTGTTCGGATGAGGGCTGACTTGGCATCCCTTCGCTCACAGCTGCAATCGGCGCTGACTTCGGTCGCGCAGCTTGAGGCTGTTGCCAATGGGCACCACTGTGGGGAGCCGGACTCGGGTATCACGGGGATGTAAACCTCGTCCCGTCTGTCCCCAGATCGGTCTGCCTCTGTGGTTCCCCCGGTTGCTGCCCGCAGTGGGGCTGAGCCCTCGCCTGTGGTTGATTGGGAGGTCGTTCCAAGGCGTGGCAGGCAGCGAAAGGCGTCCCCGGAGGCTGATCAGAAAGCCTCCCCGGTGCGTCTGACAAACCGGTTTCAGGCACTGTCTCTGGCTGAGCCAGATGCAGCTGCCTGCCCTGTTTCAGAGGATCATTCTCAGCCTTCAAGGTCCGGGCAATCGCAGAGGGTGGGCTTACTGGTAGTTGGGAGCTCCAATGTTAGGCGCGTAATGGGGCCCCTTAGGGATACGGCGGCTAAGGAGGGGAAGAAAGCCAGTGTGCGCTCCGTGTGCATTCCGGGAGGAGTCATTCCTGATGTGGAAAGGGTCCTTCCGGATGCCATGAAGAGCACAGGGTGCAGCCAGCTGCAGGTGGTGGCACATGTCGGCACTAATGACGTGTGTCGCTTTGGATCTGAGGAAATTCTCTCTGGATTCCAGCGGCTATCTGATTTGGTGAAGGCTGCCGGTCTTGCTTACGAGATGAAGGCAGAAGGCAGAAGGCTGCAGATTCCTTGACTTGCGCCATAGGGTGGTGGGGTTTCGGGTTCCGCTGAATAGGTCAGGAGTTCACTACACTCAGCTGGCGGCTACACGGGTAGCGGAGGCTGTGTGGCGTGGACTGGGCGGTTTTTTAGGTTAGAAGGCCTCGGGAAAGTGCGGGATGGGCTGCAATGTCAAAGGGTGCTTGGCAATTACAGGACGTGCTTGGATCAAGGAACAGTCGGAATTATAGTTGTAAATTGTTGTAGTTGCGCTGGAAAAGTCCCTGAGCATCAAGCGCTAATAGAAAGCACAGAAGCTGATATCGTTATAGGTACAGAAAGCTGGCTAAAGCCTGAAAAAAGTTCTGCAGAAATTTTTACGAAGTCTCAGACGGTGTTCAGGAAAGATAGATTAGGCAGAATTGGTGGTGGAGTGTTTGTGTCTGTCAGTAGTGGTTTATCTTGTAGTGAAGTCGAAGTAGATACTCCGTGCGAATTGGTATGGGTGGAGGTTATACTTAACAGCCGAATTAAGTTAATAATTGGCTCCTTCTACCGACCCCCAGACTCCGATGATAGAGTTGCGGAACAGTTCAGAGAAAGTTTGAGTCTCGTAACAAATAAATACCCCACTCATACGGTTATAGTTGGTGGGGACTTCAACCTACCTTCGGTATGTTGGCAAAAATATGTGTTCAAAACCGGTGGTAGGCAGAAAACGTCTTCCGAGATTGTCCTAAATGCTTTCTCCGAAAATTATTTCGAGCAGTTAGTCCACGAACCCACGCGAATTGTAAATGGTTGCGAAAACACACTTGACCTCTTGGCCATAAACAATCCAGAGCTGATAGAGAGCATCATGACTGATACAGGGATTAGTGATCACAAGGTCATTGTAGCTAGGCTCAATACCATTTCTTCCAAATCCATCAGAAACAAACGCAAAATAATTTTATTTAAAAAAGCGGATAAAGTGCCACTAGAAGCCTTCCTAAAAGACAATTTCCATTCCTTCCGAACTGACTATGCGAATGTAGACGAGATGTGGCTCAAATTCAAAGATATAGTAGCAACAGCAATTGAGATATTCATACCTCATAAATTGGTAAGAGATGGAACGGATCCCCCGTGGTACACAAAAAAGGTCCGAACGCTGTTGAAGAGGCAACGGGAAAAGCATGCGAAGTTCAGAAGAACGCGAAATCCTGAAGATGAGCTAAAATTTACAGACGCGTGAAATTTGGCACGTACTTCGATGCGAGATGCCTTTAATATGTTCCACAACGAAACATTGTCTCGAAATTTGGTAGAAAATCCGAAGAAATTCTGGTCGTATGTAAAGTACACAAGGGGCAAGACGCAGTCAATACCTTCGCTGCGCAGTGCCGATGGTACTGTTATCGACGACTGTGCCGCTAAAGCGGAGTTATTGAACGCAGTTTTCCGAAATTCCTTCACCAGGGAAGACGAATGGAATATTCCAGAATTTGAAACACGAACATCTGCTAGCATGAGTTTCTTAGAAGTAGATACCTTAGGGGTTGCGAAGCAACTCAAATCGCTTGATACGGGCAAGTCTTCAGGTCCAGATTGTATACCGATTAGGTTCCTCTCAGATTACGCTGATACTATAGCTCCCTACTTAGCACTCATACACAACCGCTCGCTCACCGATAGATCTGTACCTACAGATTGGAAAATTGCGCAGGTCGCACCAGTGTTCAAGAAGGGTAGTAGGAGTAATCCATTTAACTACAGACCTATATCATTGACATCGGTTTGCAGTAGGGTTTTGGAGCATATACTGTATTCAAACATTATGAATCACCTCGAAGGGAACGATCTATTGACACGTAATCAGCATGGATTCAGAAAACATCGCTCTTGTACAACGCAGCTAGCTCTTTATTCGCACGAAGTAATGGCCGCTATCGACAGGGGACCTCAAGTTGATTCCGTATTTCTAGATTTCCGGAAAGCTTTTGACACCGTTCCTCACAAGCGACTTCTAATCAAGCTAGCGGAGCTATGGGGTATCGTCTCAGTTGTGCGACTGGATTCGTGATTTCCTGTCAGGAAGGTCGCAGTTCGCAGTAATAGACGGCAAATCATCGAGTAAAACTGAAGTGATATCAGGTGTTCCCCAGGGAAGCGTCCTGGGACCTCTACTGTTCCTGATCTATATAAATGACCTGGGTGACAATCTGAGCAGTTCTCTTAGACTGTTCGCAGATGATGCTGTAATTTACCGTCTAGTAAGGTCATCCGAAGACCAGTATCAGCTGCAAAGCGAATTAGAAAAGAGTGCTGTATGGTGTGTCAGGTGGCAGTTGACGCTAAATAACGAAAAGTGTGAGATGATCCACATGAGTTCCAAAAGAAATCCGTTGGAATTCGATTACTCGATAAATAGTACAATTCTCAAGGCTGTCAATTGAACTAAGTACCTGGGTGTTAAAATTACGAACAACTTCAGTTGGAAGGACCACATAGATAATATTGCCGGGAAGGCGAGCCAAAGGTTGCGTTTCATTGGCAGGACACTTAGAAGATGCAACAAGTCCACTAAAGAGACAGCTTACACTACACTCGTTCGTCCTCTGTTAGAATATTGCTGCGCGGTGTGGGATCCTTACCAGGTGGGATTGACGGAGGACATCGAAAGGGTGCAAAAAAGGGCAGCTCGTTTTGTATTATCGCGTTATAGGGGAGAGAGTGTGGCAGATATGATACACGAGTTGGGATGGAAGTCATTACAGCATAGACGTTTTTTGTCGCGGCGAGACCTTTTTACGAAATTTGTCACCAACTTTCTCTTCCGAATGCGAAAATATTTTGTTGAGCCCAACCTACATAGGTAGGAATGATCATCAAAATAAAATAAGAGAAATCAGAGCTCGAACAGAAAGGTTTAGGTGTTCGTTTTTCCCGCTCGCTGTTCGGGAGTGGAATAGTAGAGAGATAGTATGATTGTGGTTCGATGAACCCTCTGCCAAGCACTTAAATGTGAATTGCAGAGTAGTCATGTAGATGTAGATGTAGATGTAGATATAGGGAGAAAAGAAATCAAATGTCAAATGTGTGTGAAATCTTATGGGACTTAACTGCTAAGGTCATCAGTCCCTAAGCTTACACACTACTTAACCTACATTACCCTAAGGACAAACGCACACACCCATTCCCGAGGGAGGTCTCGTACCTCCGCCGGCCCCAGCCGCACAGTCCATGAGTGCAGCGCCGAGACCGCTCGGCTAATCCCGCGTGGCCCTTAGGGAGACGTTTGTGGGCAGCCAAGAGGTGAAAGAGAAAGTATGTGTACGCGTCGACCGTGCACTGCACTTAGTAGTGGAGAACACAGATAAACGGGGATTTGAAAAAAAAAGAAGGGGATGTAGTGTGTTTCCTTACAGCGAAAGGGGTGCGGGGTAAGGAAATACATCGAAGAATGGCCCGAGTGTAGGGCGAGCAGCGCATATCAGTTGCAATAGCAACGCACAGTCCTACCTGTGGGGCAATAACTGCCACCATAACTTGGCGGTCTGCAACAGTGAGGGCATCCATCTATTGAAGAGCGGTGTAGGTAACGCGGTGTGGCGTTCCAGATAGTGCATCATCGGTCAGTGACATCCGTTCTTCGTAGAATCGCATGTGCTGCGCCTTGATCCTAGCAATGGATATGCGGTGCTCTCCGTACACTTACGTCATTCTTCGATGAAATCCGTTCCTCGCACTCTTTCCGCTACAAAGAAACGCACTACATCTCTTTGCTCTTCTTTTGAAACCTCAAAACTTAACAATACCAAAATTAGCGTAAGGAGGGCTGTGTGTCAACCGTTCAACGAATAGAAAAGTAAAATTCTATCTACCAACTTGACAGAAAACCGTAAAAAGTTTTAGTCTTACTTTAAATCAGTAAACCAATCGAAGTCATCTGTCCAGACACTCTGTCAGTGCAATGGAAATGAAACAGAGACTGATACAAAAGTGCCGAAATACTAAACCTATTTTTTACAAAACTGATTCACAGAGGAAGACCACGCTGTAGTTCCTCCTTTAAATCGCCGCACGAACAATAAAATGACAGATACAGAAGAAAGTGACTGAGGGATAGATAGACAACATTAATCGCTCAACACAGGAAAGGCCGCGGGATGTGACGGGATACCAATTCGATTTTACACGAAGTATTCGAAAGATTGCCTCTTTCCTTGCAGCTGTGTACTGTAGGTCTCTGTAGGGATACAGAGTTCCTAAATATTCGAAAAAAGCATAGGTCATTCCCGTTTTCAAGAAGAGTCGTCGAACAGATGCAGAACACTATAGGCGGGTATCTCTTACTTCAGCCAGTTGTAGAATTTTGGAACATGGTTTGTTGTTGTTGTGGTCTTCAGTCCGGAGACTAGTTTGCTGCAGCTCTCTATGATACAGTAAAGCTGCATGCCGTCGGGAAAAATTACGGCTGTAGTTTCCCGTTGCTTTCAGCCGTTCGCAGTACCAGTAAACCAAGGTCATTTTGGTTAGTGTTACAAGGCCAGATCAGTCAATCATCCAGACTGTTGCCCCTGCAACTACTGAAAAGGCTGCTGCTCCTCTTCAGGAACCACACGTTTGTCTGCCCTCTCAACAGATACCCCTCCGTTGAGGTGGAAACCTACGGCACGGCTATCTGTATAGCTGAAGCACGCAAGCCACCCCACCAACGGCAAGGTCCACGGTTCATGGTGGTTTATGCTCGCGTATTATGATATGGGGACCGAAAATCTCCTCTGTTGGAACCAACATGGGTTCCGAAAACATCGGTCATGGGAAACCCAGCTCAGTCCACTAGTCCACGAGGCACGGGAAGCAGTAGATGCAGACGACGAAGTAGGTGCCATGTTCATTGACTTCGGGAGGCATTTAATACAGTTCCGCACTGCCGCGTAATTAACAAAACACGAGCGTATGGAATATCAGCTTACTCGATGACTCAATTGAAGAGTTTCTAGCAGACAGAACATAGCATGCCATTCTGAACGGAGAGAAGTTTTCAGCCGTAAAATTAACCTCGGGCGTGCCCCAAGGGTGTGTTATAAGACGATTATTTTTCACGGTAAATACGGGGTGAGTCAGGAGGAAAGGTACATGCTTTGAGACGCGATATTATTAGTGATTCTGAACAAAAAACATCATATGGCCATATGCCTTATTGCAAATGTTTTCCGAGATATAACACGTGTAATATCAAACTTGTACGTTTTTCTTTAATAACTCGAAAACAGCACACTCCAACGAAAACGTGTCGCAGTACACAATTAAATTAAATTAAATTTTCTACAAAGAAAGTAATAATTATTTTTCATTTAGGACTAACACTTTGCGCGGAGAGATCGCGAGAGAATTGAAAGTCTCGCGCCGGCCGCGGTGGTCTAGCGGTTCTAGGCGCTCAGGCCGGAACCGCGCGACTGCTACGGTCGCAGGTTCGAATCCTGCCTCGGGCATGGATGTGTGTGATGTTCTTAGGTTAGTTAGGTTTAAGTAGTTCTAATTTCTAGGGGACTGATGACCTAAGATGTTAAGTCCCATAGTGCTCAGAGCCATTTGAACCATTCTTTGTAAGTCTCGCGCAACGCGCGTGCGCTTTAGCTTAGGTACTTTTTGTACGCCAATTTGTGGTAGTTTTCCGACTTGATAGACCACAAGCGTCCTGTATCAAAATGTTCGTCTCAACTTCCTCTATGTTACTGTGGCACGTTGTAAGGAATGACAATGAATAATACAGAAAATAAATAGAAATGAACATGAAAAGTGTTCAATCTCGGCAACCATTCGGAATAGGGCATACGCGCACATCAAGTTTTTTGGTCACAGTCAGTAACGCTATCAGCCGTCAAAACACGTACTTTTCCTCCTGACTCACCCTGTATATAAATGACCTGGCAAATGATGTCAGAAGTTCCATGAGGCTTTTCGCGGATGAAGCTTGTGAGTTAACGAGCATTTCGCTCTCATTTAAGTATATGGCTGAAAGAGTCAGCCTTCAGGAATTGTGAAACGAACCCTGTCGTCCAAGACTATGCGCCAAAAAGAGTGCAGATTCGCCACGAGATGCGGAAATTCACAGGCGTCTATTCTGCTGCAGTGTACGAGTGAGACAGACGAGAACCTACGTCATAGGGAAACCCCGTAGAAGCCGTTTGTGGCCAGAAAGACGTAGCAGTGTTAAATATGGCGGACCTAAGATTGGCCAGAAAGAAAAACATTTATGAGAACTATTTAATTCTGTAGTAATGCAGGGAATCAAGCCACAGTAATTTCAATCTACCAAACATCATAAATTTTCATGGTGATCCCAATAAAACATGAGTATTGATCATATGAATAATAGTTTGGATCTACAGTTAAAGTGAAATTCACAAGTTTTGCAACAAAAAGCTGAATGCTAAAATCTGAACGCTTTAGTCGACCTTCACGATCGACATTTCATATAGAAGCGCATCAATAAAATGACAAATAATGTAAATATCAACTCTGTAACTTCATTTGTTTAAGAGATATAGTAAATTTAAATTATCAGTATTTTCCGTTAAGCATCAGATCACCATTTCCTCCACACAAAACACACTGAACAATGACAGCATGACACCTTATTCAATCATTAGGTAATAGAATATTTGTTGTAAAGTTTAGTGCAAAATATTTACTTTTGGTCTTCATTTATTTATCAGAAAGCACATTGGTGCAAGGCTACTGGTCGTTACATTCAAAGCGAAGAAGGAAATTGTATTGGTTTCGTGTAAAGAATTTAACAGTGGATATTATTCTTACTTTATTTAGATCATAAAAGTGATCAAGTTTTGATTATTTAAATATGTTAAATAATGTGGAATAAGCGGTAGCTAATCAGATGAACGGCTTCAGGAAAGGGAACTGCACTAGTCGGTTGAGTGAGTATTATCGGGGGCTTAGTCTCTGAGCGGTGAGCAGCCACGCGCCTGGTGGGAACTCGAACTTTTCGTGTAAATATCGAGGTGGAGTATTGGACTTGTGTTTCGCGATGAGACAGTGATTGATCTAACTGTGCCAAATGGATATGCTCTCGAGTATAATAGTAATTTTAACTGCGACCAGTTTCGCTATTAGTTTTCCTTCTGAATAAACATTATTCTAGCCAAAGCGCAACTGTGTGGCCCACATCATTTGTGGGTGGTTAATTTAGTTCCCGACATTATTATTAATGTTATTATATATTACGTTAACTTTTTTTAATATAATTTCGCAAACTTGCCATCAGCCAGACAATGTAACCAAAGGGTCACAAGTGTCTAATTTAGGGTGTGTAATGCGACACATGCGGTTCAACCTCTAGACGAGTTTGAGCCAAGACATTTCGACGAAGAGGAATCGCATGTGATCCAAATATCTTTGAGGTGTTAGCTCGCAAGCTGTAGTATAAAGAAAAATAGCGAAGCTACAAGATTGTAGCGAAGTGCTCTAAGACCATGCAGGGGATTGACGCTTGGTACAGGGAGTGGCAATTGATCCGCCACTTAAAATAAATGCAATGTAGTGTGAATACATAAAAAGAAATATACATTTCAACGTGATTACTAAATTGCAGAACAATCACTGTAAGCAGTTACTTCGATCAAATATCTGGGAGTATACGTACGAAGCCATTTGATGTGGAAATTTTGGAAATTTGTGGTAAGTTCCTATGGGACGAAACTGCTAAGGTCATTGGTCCCTAGGCTTACATACTACTTAATTTAACTTAAACTACCTTACACTGACGACAACACACACACACCCATGCCCCAGGGAGGACTCGAACCTCCAACGGGGGTAGCCACGCAAACTGTGGCAAGGCGCCCTAGGCCGTACGTCTTCATTTGATGTGAAATGATGACATAAGATTAATCGCGAGTGAGGCAGAAGCCAGACTGAGATCGATATCTACATCTACATTACCATCTACATCTACATCCATACTCCGCAAGCCACCTGATGGTGTGTGGCGGAGGGTACCTTCAGGACCTCTATCAGTTCTCCCTTCTGTTGCAGTCTCGTATTGTTCGATGTAAGAAAGATTGTCGGTATGCCTCTGTGTGGGCTCTAATCTCTCTGATTTTATCCTCATGGTCTCTTCGAGAGATATACGTAGGAGGGAGCAATATACTGCTTGACTCCTCGGTGAAGGCATGTTCTCGAAACTTCTACAAAAGCCCGTACCGAGCTACTGAGCGTCTCTCCTGCAGAGTCTTCCACTGGAGGTTATCTATCATCTCCGTAACGCTTTCGCGATTACTAAATGATCCTGTAACGAAGCTCGCTGCTCTCCGTTGTATCTTCTCTATCTCTTCTATCAACCCCATCTGGCAAGGATCCCACACTGGTGAGCAATATTCAAGCAGTGCGCCAACAAGCCTATTGTAACCTACTTCCTTTGTTTTCGGATTACATTTCCTTAGGATTCTTCCAATGAATTTCAGTCTGGCATCTGCTTTACCGACGATCAATTTTATATGATCATTCCATTTTAAATCACTCCTAATGCCTTCTCCCAGATAATTTATGGAATTAACTGCTTCCAGTTGCTGACCTGCTATATTGTAACTAACTTTCTATGTATTCTATGTATTCGCAGCCCATTACACTTGTCTACATTGAGATTCAATTGCCATTCCCTGCACCATGCGTCAATTCGTTGCAGATCCTCCTACATTTCAGTACAATTTTCCATTGTTACAACCTCTCGATATAGTAAAGCATCATCCACAAAAAGCCTCAGTGAACTTCCGATGTTATCCACAAGGTCATTTATGTATATCGTGAGTAGCAACGGTCCTACGACACTTCCCCGAGGCGCACCTGAAATCACTGTTACTTCGGAAGACTTCTCCCCATTGAGAATGACATGCTGCGTTCTCTTATCTAGGAACTGTTCAATCCAATCAAACAATTGGTTTGATAGTCCATATGCTCTTACTTTGTTCATTAAACGACTGTGGGGAACTGTATCGAACGCCCTGCGGAAGTCAATAAACACGGCATCTACCTGGGAACCCGTGTATATGGTCCTCTGAGTCTCGTGGGCGAATAGCGCCAGCTGGGTTTCACACGATCGTTTTTTTCGAAACCCATGCTGATTCCTACAGAGTAGATTTCTAGTCTCCACAAAAGTCATTATATTCGAACATAATACGTGTTCCAAAATTCTGCAACTGATCGACGTTAGAGCTATAGGTCCATAGTTCTTCACGTCTGTTCGACGTCCCTTCTTGAAAACGGGGATGACCTGTGCACTTTTCCAATCTTTTGGAACGCTGCGCTCTTCTAGAGACCTACGGTACACCGCTGCAGGAAGGGGGGCAAGTCCCTTGGCGTACTCTGTGTAAAATCGAACTGGTATCCCATCAGATCCAGCGGCCTTTCCTCTTTTGAGCGATTTTAATTGTTTTTCTCTCCCTGTGTCATCTATGTCGATCTACCGTTTTGTCATCTGTGCGACAATATAGAGGAGGAACTACAGTGCAGTTTTCCTCTGTAAAACAGCTTTGGAAAAAGACATTTAGTATTTCGGCCTTTATTCTGCCATTCTCTGTTTCAGTACTATTTTGGTCACAGAGTGTCTGGACATTTTGTTTTGTTCCACCTACCGCTCTGACAAAGGCCAAAATGTCTTAAGATTTTCTGCCAAGTCAGTACATAGAACTTTACTTTTGAATTCATTAAACGCCTCTCGCATAGCCCTCCGCGCACTACATTTCCCTTCGCGTAATTTTTGTTTGTGTGCAAGGCTTTGGCTATGTTTATGTCTGTTGTGAAATTCCCTTCGCTTCCGCAGCAGTTTTCTAACTCGGTTGTTGTACCACGGTGGCTCTTTTCCATCTCTTACGATCTTGCTTGGCACATACTCATCTAACGCATATTGTACGATGGTTTTGAACTTTGTCCGCTGATCGTCAACACTATCTGTACTTGAGAAAAAACTTTTGTGGTGATCCTTCAAGTACTCTGTAATCTGCTTTTTGCCACTTTTGCTAAACAGAAAAATCTTCCTACCTTTTTCAATATTTTTATTTACGGCTGAAATCATCGATGCAGGAACTGCTCTATGATCGCTGATTGCCTGCTCTGCGTTAACTGTTTCAAATAGTTCGGGTCTGTTTATCACCGGAAGGTGTAATATGTTATCGCCACGAGTCGGTTCTCTGTTTGACTGCTCAAGGTAGTTTTCAATAATTCGTAATAATCCTAAGGTTATGTAGTCCGCCAACACATGATGTAACTCACAAAACACTCGTTCAACCGGGAGTCAAATATTTCTCGTCAGTATGGGATGCCTATCGGGATTCATAGAGAATATCCAAAGAAGAGCAGCACGTTTCGTTGAAAGTTTATTTCGTGAGGGCGAAAGCGTCACCGAGATGCTCAGCCAATTCCAATGGCAGACGTTGCAAGAGAAGCGTTCTGCACCATTTTATGGTCTACTATTAAAGTTCCGAGAGCGTACGTTGCTAGAAGAGTCAACCAACATATTGCATCCTCCTACGTACACCACGTGAAAAGACCACCAAGATAAAAGTAGAGACATTCGAGCTGACACGGATGTATAGCAGCAGTCGTTCTTCCCTCGAACCTTACGTGACTGGAACATGAAAAGAGGGTACACAAGGTATCCTCCGCCACACACCGTAAGGTGACTTGATGTTTGTACCATATACTTAGATGTTGTGGCGAGTTAGCCGGCCGGAGTGGCCGTGCGGTTCTAGGCGCTACAGTCTGGAACCGAGCGACCACTACGGTCGCAGGTTCGAGTCATGCCTCGGGCATGGATGTGTGTGATGTCCTTAGGTTAGTTAGGTTTAATTAGTTCTAAGTTCTAGAGGACTGATGACCTCAGAAGTTGAGTCGCTTAGTGCTCAGAGCCATTTGCACCACTTGTGGCGAGTTTGGGACTTCAGCAGCGGTCTTGCAGGTACTACACCTTCCTCCGTATACAATGATATTACGAGGCCTTCAGCGGTTATCATTTTAAATCCTCCGCCTCGTTTCTTTTCGAATGCCCCTAATACTTTCAACTCAAGTTCCTCACACGGAAGAGAAAAAGTACTTACTTAAATATGGGCCCATAAATACTTTATTTCCATGACAGTAATCAGTTTCTAAACCGCCATGTAGTACATTAACTATGGGAAACACAGAGACAGACTACCACCAAAACATATGAAACGCTTTTCTGGTAAATGTTCCAAATGCCCTGTGATTATATCTGGTTAAATTGTTATTCTTCGGCTCACCGGCCCAGTCTTGCTTTCCATTTTGTGGAAGACTATGCTGACATGCAACTGACATCATTCCATATTAGAACATGCAGCTAGCTGCATTGCTTTACTTGCACGGCAGTGTTGTCAGCACTCGAAAGGAATGATCAGACGATAACAGAATGCTGGGAACAGTCAGCCTTCTAATGGAAACACTGCTTCTTGTCAACGAAGAAATAGACGAGAAAGATCAGCCTAGTTTACGAAAAATGTTATGAGAACACTACAGAAAAAATAAACTTGCTGGGAACAGTCAGCCTTCTAATGGAAACACTGCTTCTTGTCAACGAAGAAATAGACGAGAAAGATCAGCCTAGTTTACGAAAAATGTTATGAGAACACTACAGAAAAAATAAACTTGCGTCCTCTTTCGCACTAGAAGAAATTAGGCACATAATTTAAAGATTGAAGGAGAAAATTCTCCAGGACCAGACTGAATCCTGTCCGGAGTAATACAGCCCTTATGCGACCAATTAGATATTTACTTGCATGAACTGCAAGAAAGGCCGCACGGGATTAGCCGAGTGGTCTAAGGCGCTGCAGTCATGGACTGTGCTGCTAGTCCCGGCGGAGATTCGAGTAGTCCTTCGGGCATGGATGTGTGTGTTTGTCCTTAGGATAATTTAGCTTAAATAGTGTGTAATCTTAGGGACTGATGACCTTAGCAGTTAAGTCCCATAAGATTTCACACACATTTGAACATTTTTTTGAACTGCAAGGAAGGGTCCCTGCACTGTGGAAGAATGCTGAGGTGGTGATTACACTGATAAATAAACTATAGACATCTGACTTTATCTAATGTAGTTGTTATACTGATTTCAAATCTGAAAACTGTTTTGCTATACCCCGTCAGATTTTGAAGGCATGGACAAAAATTATTTTTCGTCCAACAACGTTCATCAATTTTTTATCCCCATGTTTTTAGTTATTTCTCATGCAACGCCATATAATATTTTCGTCGTCTGTGAAAATAGTTATATTTAAGGTATTACGTCAAAATATTTTCGATATCACATTATTAATCATTCATTTGGTTTTCTTTTCAGTTTAAGGCGATATTACAGTATGACGTCCAGAGGTCGCACATATTCAAGAGATGTGTTTTTCTCTGTGTGCAGCTATCTGACTGACGGGTCCCACCGGAAGACTTTTACACCCTTTCTGAAGAAAGCATATGAACTGTGCTGCTACTGAAAAAGGGTACTGGTAAATCATGGGAGCCGCAGCTCGTCTGCCTGACATGTGCATACAGTTTGGGTGGTAGGGTAAGATATGGTGTGAGTCAAGCAACCACACCACAGACTATGGCTGTATTTGGTAAATTTCACCAGATTTTCTATCAAAACTCGTGCATCTGTAAAGTATCCAGACGTTCCCTTAGTTTCTAAATCAGTTCCAATACCAGTAGCACCTATAGAATATACACCTGATGAATAAATGCAAGAATAAAGTTCTCTTTCATCTTCTTATCGGACTCTGACTGCCAGTCTGGAGAAGATATTCATTTAGTGATCAATACCGATCTTTGTGACCTTGCACAGGACCTGGCACTAACAAAAGGTCACTCTGAACTGCTCGGTTTACGCCTTAAAGGATTTAATTTCCTTGCATCGTGCATAACAACTTCACATTTTCGCCACAGATACGAAGAACTTGTGATATTCTATGCCGTAATTGACAATATTTGCTACTGTGTGGACGTTCAATGTCTCATGTCAAGACTCGGGGTGGAACGCGACATTGAAGCATGGCGATAATTCATCGACTCATCTAAAACATGTTTGAAAGTATCAATACGAGCTGGATATTCTACCCGCCTGGAAGAGACAAATGAAGCTATGTTGCTACTTGTTAAAAAAGTGCACTGTCACGAGTGTAAATGGTGTATTTGAGGTGATTTAAATGTTATCACCATTCTCACTGGAATGCAGACAGGGTACATTAAGTGCTGTTGTTTTATCTACGAGTGGGACAGTAAAGACAAAAAGCACCACTACATAAAGAAGAATTAGCCAATCAGATACAGAAAACAGTCAGAAAACAAAAATGTCCTTCGCCTGTCCATGACAAAGTTATTATGTCACTGCTTAACATCAAGCTAGGGTGCATGAAAAAATTCGTGAAAGCGCTAGACAATGACTCATTTGCTCTCCGGTACTTGTGC
This sequence comes from Schistocerca gregaria, assembly GCF_023897955.1. NCBI lineage: Eukaryota > Metazoa > Arthropoda > Insecta > Orthoptera > Acrididae > Schistocerca > Schistocerca gregaria. The sequence goes on from NC_064931.1 coordinate 730,039,046, forward strand.
AACAAGTTTCCATAGTTGATTTATGCGCGGGAAAGCGAATATTATCTTTGCGATGGAGCTCTATTTTTTGTTGTTTTTTTACAGTGGTTACTTCTACTTTTGTAAATGGGTGCCAACAGAATATTTTCGCATTCGGAGGAGAACGATGCGAATTGAAATTTCGTGAAAACATCTTGCCGCAAAGAAGTGATAGCCTCCCCAACAAGCGTATCACATCTCTTCCCTATTTCACGATAATACAAAACGAGCTGTTCTTCTTTGAACTTTGATGTCTTCCAATTTGTTAAGGATCCCATACTGCACAGCAGGGGACGGCCAATCCTAGTGTAGGCAGTGTCTTTAGTAGACCTGTTGCATCATCTAAGTGTTCTGCCAATAAAACGCAGTCTTTGGTTTGCCTTCCCCACAGCAGTATCTATGTAATCGTTCCAATTTAAGATGTTAGTGATTGTAATTCCTATGTATTTCGTTGAACTGACAGCCTTTACTTTTATTTGATTTATCGTGTAACCTAAATTTAATGGCTTTCTTTTTGTACTCATGTGGATGACCTCACACTCTCCCTTATTCAGAGTCAACTGCCACTTGTCTAAATCATTTCACAATTGGTTTCGATCTTTTGATGATTTTACTAGACGGTAAATGACAGCATCCTCCGCAATCAGTCTAAGGGGACTGATCAGATTTTCTTCTCAATCGTTTATGTGGCCGAGCGGCTCTAGGCGCTACAGTCTGGAACCACACGACCGCTACGGTCGCAGGTTCCAATCCTGCCTCGGGCATGGATGTGTGTGATGTCCTTAGGTTAGTTAGGTTTAAGTAGTTCTAAGTTCTAGGGGACTGATGACCACAGATGTTAAGTCCCATAGTGCTCAGAGTCTCATATGTAGAGCATGTTATGAATGTCAGTATACCACACAGGACTCTTAAAGGCCAACATACTAACAACATGGGCCGGCCGGTGTGGCCGTGAGGCTGTAGGCGCTTCAGTCTGGAACCGCGTGACCGCTACGCTCGCAGGTTCGAATCCTGCCTCGGGCATGGATGCGTGTGATGTCCTTAGGTTAGTTAGGTTTAAGTAGTTCTAAGTTCTAGGGGCTGATGACCTCAGCACTTAAGTCCCATAGTGCTCAGAGCCATTTGGACCAATCGTTTATGTGAATTAGGAAAAGTAGAGGGTCTATAACATTTCCTTGGGTACCGGCAGATATCACTTCTGTTTTAATCGACGACATTCCGTCACTTGCTACGAACTGTAATCTTTCCGACGAAATTAAAAATCTAGTCGTTCAACTGAGACGATACTCCAAAACCATGCAATCTTATCAGAAGCAGCTTGTGATGAACAGTATCAAAAGCCTTTTGGAAATCTAGAAATATGGAATCAATTTGAGATGTGCTCTCGACAGCACTCATTACTTCGTGAGAATAAACAGATAGTTGTATTTCACAAGTACAATTTTCTGAATCTGTTTTGACCGTGTGTCAACAGATCGTTGTCCTCGAGGTAATTCATAATTTCAGAACAGGATATACGTTCCAAAATCCTTCTGTAAATGAACATCAGTGATATGAGTGTATTCTTTATCGGTTTGCTCCTACTTCTTTTCTGGGATATTGATTTGACCTATGCAACTTTACGGTCCTTAGGTATGGATCTTTAGTCAAGCGAGCGGCTGTGTATGATTGTTAAGTACGGCCCGCCTCCCATGCAAGCGGGTCCGGGTTCCATTCCCGGCCGGGTTGGAGATTTTTCTCTGCTTGGGGACTGGGTGTTGTGTCGTCCTCATCATCATTTCATCCTCATCTCCGGCGCGCTAGTCGTCAATGTGGCCTCCACTGAAATAAGACTTGCATTGCGGCCAAACTTCCCCTGATGGGACCTCCCAGCCAAAGATCCCATACGCTCATTTCATTTCATTACATCAGCATTTTGTAAAAGGAATCTAATCGCTATACAATGTGGACCGAAGGACTTGCCTTTATTTAGCGATTTAAGCTGCTTCATTACACCAAGGATATCTACTAAGTTATTTACATTGGCAGCAATTCTTTAATCGAATTCTGGATTATTTATGCAGTCTTCTTTGGTGAAGGAATTGCGTAATACTGTACGTAGTGACTCCGCTTTGGTGAGACTGCCATTGTTAATGTTATCTTCACTATCGCACAATGAAGGTATTGATTGAGTCTTCCCGCTGGTGTACATCACATAAGGCCACAATCTCTTTGTATTTTCTACCAGACTTCGAGACAGAGTTTCGTTGTGGGAACTATTAAACGCATCTCACAATGAAGTTCGCGCTAAATTTCGAGCTTCTGTAAAGCTTCGGCAATCTCGGAGGTGTTGCGTTCTTTCAAAAGGGCATGGTTATTTCATTGCTTCTGCAAAAGTGTTCTGACCTATTTTGTGTACCACTGAGGATTAGTTCTGTCTGTTATTAATAATTTTGTAGAATTCTCACCACTGTTACCGCTACTGTTTCTTTGAATTCAAGCCACATTTGTTTTACATTTTCATATTTAGTTGCTCGCAAGGAATGGATGCTTCCTCTTAGGAAGGCATCAAGCGAATTTTTTAGATAGGTATATTTTGTGTTACAAATGAAACCTTCTTGTTACAACTTAATTTATTTTTCCAGGCACGTTTCTCCTTTTTCATGCTCTAAGGCATCTTCAATGGGATCTATTACAATACAGATTTGTTACTTTTAAATTATCAAACAATTCACGCCACGTTCTGCTTTTATAGCACTGGGTGATCTGATTTTAAACTTTACATTGATATATTTAGGTACAAAATCGTTGCATTTGCATATGTTTTTGAATTTTATGTGTTGTGTGGTTTTTATGGATGTTCAGATGAAGTCTTCTGAATTTCTCGTACGTTGCAGCAAGAAAAGGTGATTTCATTTACAAACAAGTATTTCTGTGCTTGCTTCGGAGGATTGGCACACAAACAAACTTGTTATTCACTCCACCCCATGCATTTCCATGTGATCTATGCCAGAATTTCAGAAGACTTCATCTGAACGTCCATAAAACCATACAACACCAATTCAAAAACATATTCAAATGTAACGATCTAGGACCTAAATATATCAATGTAAAGATTAAGAACAGTTCACCCAGCGCCCAAAAAACAAAATGCGACGTGAACTGTTTGATAATATCAAAAATAACAAAACTGTATTGTTATATATCCCACTGAAGACGCCTTAGAGCAAGAAAAATCCGAAGGGCGTCTGGGAGAAATAAATTAAGTTGAAATAACAAAAGGCGGTTTTATTTACAAAACAAGTATTTCTGTGCTTGCACGGAGAATGGCCATCCATACAAGCTTTATATATTTTGTGTTTATGTTTGGTGGGTTTGGGTAGTGCGGTATTTAGCCGCGCTACAACGATATTGTGATTCCTTATCCCTGTATCCGCCATAATTCTCCGTATTTGGATGAGACTATTTGTTACTAAAAGTATGTTTTCGCAACCATTTACACTTCGGGTGGGTTCCTGAGATAATTGTCCAAAATAATTTTCAGAGACAGCATTTACTACGATGTTTTATGGCTAACGCCGACTTTAAAATTTGCTACCTATGTAAATGTTGTGAAGAAGTGTTTCAGGAAGTGCAAACAACTGGGTGTCAACATGTCACACAAAATTCATATCCTCGATTCACATCCTCACCGAAAACCTAGGTTCAGTCGGTGGCGAACATGACGAACGTTTCCACCAGGACATCTAAGTGATGGGCTCATGGTCTCAGGTTTGATGGAGTGCAGCAATGTTGGCCGACTGCTGCTGGACACTTCAGTTGACATGCCATATGCTCAGGCCAAATCCAAATCTACAACCAAGAAATTCAAACCAAACGCGCCTTAGATTAAGGAAGTAATTCCAATGTTTGTGGATTTCATATGTGTATTGTGTCTTGAACTAGATATTACTATATAGTATTATGTCATACGACTCAATCTCACTATTTTCTTAACTAATGCCATGTTCATTAGTACCCCCAGTAGCAATAATTATCGTAATGATACACAGATGGCTGAAGAAATGTATCTAAAAAACGGTTGGTAACAGGGACAAATGGTTTGTGTATTTTCAATTTGCATGTTTCACTTGTCTTAGAACAAGTGTTGGATACTAAGATATTCGCCAATTTTTGAAATTTGTTTTTTAGTGTTTTAAGCAAAGGCCAAGGCAAGGGTCCAGTGTTACCCAAATTCTACTGATCAACATAAGATGAAATAAACACGGCAATCTCACTAGTGACAGATACTCATTCTACGTACGTCCTAACGATGACGAGCAATACTACTGGCTCTTTCGGTTAACTGCGGTAGTCGCCTTTATTTGGTCGCTTCAGAGAACTTGAGTCTCCAGAGGCCCTGCACAACAGCCTGAGAGGCTATTGCCGTGGCAGACATGTATCTTTACTATGATAAGGAAAGGAAACAAAGAAGACAATAGCAAAAGGCTGTCTGCAGAAATCAGTGTGTGGTCCAGAGTTGGCAGCCTTGGAGTCCATACTAGAGAAGTTACTTGACAGCGGTAACGTAAGCGGACTGGAAGCATTTGTAGATGATGTGTTGTTCGCTGTAAGCGGCGATTCCAGTAAAATTATAGAAGACAAATTGAAACGTCCCCTTAGACCAATTTATACAAGACTGTGCTTAAACAGACACACAATATTTTTAGCGAAACGCAATCTTACTTTCAAAAGTCCCTATAAAAGAATGGCCCTGACTAACATTAACCTAGACGTTTCACAAATAACTTACCTCACAAAAATCTTCGTTATTCAAACTACTGCAATACAGCGAGCGCCGCTACTGCCAGCTAAATAAAAGATTCGAACTACTGAAGGCACTAATTACTGATAGGCATAGTTAGCAAATGAAAGATTTTGATAGAGAACAAACAATGTATTTACCTTACTAGTGTTCAAAAGTCATAATGTGTATAGCACTTCATGACTTCCAGTTTTACAAATTTCAAAACTCCGCCATCTCTCTCCCCACATCCACCACTGCTGGCGCCTCACCTGCAACTGTGCAGCGCTACGCGCTGTTCACAGCCAACTGCCCAACACTACAATGGCAGACAACAATGCAAACTAGCCACTGACTGCGCACAGCACAGCCAGTGATTTTCATACAGAGCACTATGTGGCGTTACCAATAAGAGAACCTATACAGCCTACTTACACAGCCCCCATGCGCCCCACAAAAAAATTTACAAATTTTTTTGGGTACTGTCCAATACATATTTGTTTAAAAATATTTCACAATCACAATAACAAAGAAATCAAATGCACACACTTATTGATACAATGTTGGTCAAAAGCTAAAATTTTCTCACAGTCCATAAAGACAGTCCTGATGATTCATCACAGTAAAATTGCAGTGTTCTTTTTTCTCAAAGTCTGAGCAGTAAAAGACTATGCACACGGAAGTAGTGGATTTCCATGCAGTCTTGAGGAAGTAGTGTTGTCCTTCCAATGGAAAGACAGTGCTGACTCTTGACATGCTGACAGGTAATGGGCCATAACAGAGCAAACCCACTGCAGAATCAGTCGAAGTTTTGAAGAATATTGGTAGGTAGGTCATCACAGAACAGACCCACTGCAGTCCTGGTAGAGATTATGGTATTGGTGGGCTACCAGAGGTGCAGACCTACTGCAGTTCTTGTAGAAATAATGGTATTGGTGGATCATCAAAGATTCAGACCCACTGTAGTCCTTGTGGAGATTGTGGTACTGGTGGGCCACCAGAGGTGCAGACCCACTGTAGTCCTGGTAGAGATTGCTAGCAGCCATTGAAGAGTCTTGCAGATAATATAGCAAGTCCATAACCACCACTTGTGCACTCATAAAGGTTTTGGAATTGTCCTTAGAACCAGCAATGCTGTTAACCACTCCCTTGCTGAATCATCAGTCCCTACTTCCCACATATTGTCCATATACTATGACCAACAGAAACGTTTGCAGTGAAATGTAACTTAAAAGTTACTTAATTTGATGAATTGGTGTCAATTACAATTTTATAACATAAGAATACAATAACAAAGGTGCAAAATACATCATTAAAACATAATAGTACAGATAACATTTGTAATAATAAAGGCTTTACAAAAGAATCGAAATAACATATACATCATTGTTACAGGAACTATGACATAAGTACGTACATAAAAGATCAGAATAACTTTTGAAACATCAACTTCACACATGAGCATTAAAACAAAACAGAACAAATAATGGCTAAACATCATTACGAAGTGCAAATTATATTTGAGGATAACAGTATTCCTCATCATAGTGAATGTAGCTTAGTATTAGAAGAGAAAAAATTCTATGAAACAGTACACAGAGACAGGAAGAAAACAAGGGTACACAAACACATAGTGGGATAACACAAGAGGAAAGGGCAGGGTTTGTTTTCAGTGTAACATTTGGTACTGCAGTTCAACCCAAAACTTCATTCCATAGATCTTTCGTCTTAGTTCAACATTTGTTTCCAAGCATGTTTTCTGTATTTATATGTTCACATATTTCTTACCTCATTATTTATTTTCCAGTATCTAGTATCTTACCTCATTTATTTCCAAGAAAATCCTACCTATACCTGCTTTCTGTACACTTTTCGTATAACTTCTCAATGCATTTCTTCCAATTCATCACAACTCGTTCTCTCATATAGTCTACCCCCTCTTAAGCTAACTTAAATCTACTGAGCTCAGATGCTAAACTAAGGGACGAGGCAATGCAGCAGCACAAAATAATTAACACAAACAGCAATGACAAAAATGGAAATTGTCAAAGCAAGAAGCAGCAAATGCAATAACTTATATCTAAACATGACAAAGCTCAAGCAGAAAAAATTTTACTGTATATATGGCCATGTTTAATACCTATATCACATCTTAACACTAGAGTGATGCATCACAAAAAGAAAGTTTAAAAAAATTAATTATACAATTCCTGTGAGGGGAAATGTCTATTTGTGTTCCTCCTTTTTTTTACAAAAGTACATCATAAAATTATTCTTTACTTGGTCTGTAGACAGAAAATAGTTATATTGTTACATGTATTAAATTTTATTTTAACCAATGCTGCAGTGCAGCAAGAAACTAGATATTAAACAAAATGAGCAAATATATATATATATATATATAAAGCAACATATGAAACGTCATTCACTAGGCAAATGGCGTCTCCAAAGGCAAAAAATTCTCTCAACTTGAAAGACAATAGATGTAAAATGTTTCTCATCATTTCATTAGGCATTTTAGTAAATATCATAAATTAAGAGCTCCACAGTATAATCATATGTTCTCAGGTTTGAGCGTGTCGTATTTGCGATGCTTTCTACAAAGGAATGTCAATAGCGAGGATAATGGCCTCTTTTTTTTTTTCACCTGGGCCTCTGAAAGGCATACACTAATGGCTTGTTTCCAGGTGGCTGTCGCGCAGCTGGGTGCCGACGACGCATTACGTGCAGGTGGTCACTTAACTTTCTTACCGAAATATTACGACACCAGTTTCCGCTACAGGTGCAGTCTCATATAAAAAATTTCACAGGTCAAGAATTTGTGTTACAAATCTGTAGAAACAAAATCCTATTGATATAACAGTGTCCAAAAAGTTCCGTCGGCATTGTAATACATTCACGCATTTACATACATTTCATAACTCTTAACGTACGATTCTTGGTTTCCAACAACCTTTTTCACAAACCAGAGTCCCTAACCACTACTCATTATTCCTTACCTTATTCGTCGACACTTCTTCAACATTTCATCATAACAGATATGTAGCATAATCAAATAACTCATATAGCATCAGCTTATTGATCATAAACATACCGCAACAGCGTAATACACATAGTCATCGTAATAATAACATCGTAACACCTCAGTCAAATTCTCAAAATCGTCGTAGCTTCCTCCAATAATTTCAAAACCTAAAAAAATTCTCTGCTCATGTCAAAAATGTCATCTACCTCAAACGTACTTTAAGAATCATGATCCCATACCAAATACGACATTCAAAGCTGTCATAGCATCACAATGGTTCCGAAAAAGTATGAACAGTTCACAAAGTACAGACAAAATACAATTTCATAAGTGTGAAGCTATCCACCTGCGTAATTGCGTAAACATGTGTCACTGACATAGTAAAACGATTTTTGTTTCTCTGTCAAATAATCAGATTGCTGTGTAATTCTGTGTTAGAGAAATATGGTACCGACGTGTAAAGTTGTATAACCAAATACCATATTTGCTAGGGCTCCTTGTGCTTGCCAAACACATGGTACACAAAGTAAGCGTGTATCCCCGTTAGGATTAATGTAATTATATCCTCAGGTATTACAGATTACAGCAATGGAATGAAATGTATCACGGAAAACCTTTGTATCATTGTACTTCAAATATATTTAAAAATGAATGTTTTAAGTACAAAATTAATCACTCAAATACTTGTACTGTAGCGCTAAACTGTGCGTCTTGTTGTAAGATAATCTCTGTGGAAGTGTCGTAGTTATCGTCCTCTGAAAGCTAAGTTCTGCAGAAGTCAATGTACTTACCTCATGATAAACAAAAGTGAAATGCTTTGCGTATAGATATCGTAGTTACTACGCTTATTGCCGTGATGAAGTAGGTACTGTACTGTAACGTATTGTTGTGCTACAGAAAAGGCTGTCTCATTGTAGCTATACCACAAAGTTACTACTAAAACATGTTTTCCTTTCCAGAAGAATTCAGAAAAACTGTGCAGATATAAAACAGATACACCGCAAAAGCAACATTATAAATTGTCACTCATTAGTAGCGTCGTTATAAAATAATGTAGCTGTCACATAAACTAACCACTGTGTCATCTGGTATCTCACAGAAAGTACTTCAAATCCAGAATGTATCTTCAAGTAAACCAAAATGTTGCATTGAAATCTCATTAGCAGTACCAGTATATGTCCTAAGTATGTAATCCTGATAGTCGTTACGTAATCGTGCAACTAACAAGCAAGAATGTACAAATACAACACTGTGTCGTCTGTTCACTATAACAATGCATTCGTAATTTCTGTTTAAATAAGTGCTCTTGGTTCTTGACTGGATAGTTAACTTCAAACATTGTTGCATGTTAACAATTTCTTAAGTCTGACAAAGCATACTAGAAATGTGAAGTGAAAAGTTATATGGCTAAGACAAAGTTAAAAAGCAGATTATCTTTCAATAAACGGTTTTACATGTGAAATGTAGTACAATCCTTTACTCTTCCGAGTGCTCAGAGTTAACTTGAACGCAATTATCATGCGGTATACGTCGGTAAAGAATACTGGAATTTTTCTCAAGGTTAGCGTCTATGTTATTTTTCTCTGAGCCAGCCGGCGCAGGCGGCTGCCTGCGGTGCGACTCATTGTCTGTCTCTTTGTTGGCGCGCGCCGTTATTGGAATTAGGAGACATAACTTCTACAAATTCACCTTGACGAGAATGCCCTGCCCTGTCTGAAGCTCGCCATCTGATGGAATTCAGGTCTGTCGTTTTGTCGGTAGTTTACATAGCTTCTTGTTTGTCGGTCATGTGGTGGAGAATTTCTCCCGGAATCGTAACTTCGTGGTGGACCGTTGCGTCTGAAGTTATTCCGTCTCCCGTGATAATATTTATTTTGGTTCCCATATTGTCTATTTCTCTGATTGTCGCTGTGATAGTCATTACTGCGGAGAGGTGATCTTTCCCTGTAATTATTACTACTCTGCCAACGGTTGTCATACGACTGGTGTGTGTTTTGGTCACGATTTATGTGGTGAGAATAGCCTTGCCGTGTCCAGTTATTATTTCTTTCATCTCGGAATTGCAACGGATGTGACCTGTAATTGTTGTGTTCCTGTTTTCGCGTTCTGCGATTGTCAGTGTCAATTTCTAATTATTGTAAGAGTCCCTGAAAAGCTTCAATGTCGTCTTTGCAACGTCCTGCCAAAATAATATGCCGTAAATGTTCAGGTAATTTGATTAAGCAAATGCGGATGAGTTCTGAGGGGCTGTATGGGTTTGACAAGTATTGATTCTTCTGCAACATGTCTTCAAAATATTTCACAAGACTGGAAAATTCAGATTATTCTAAATGTTTCATCATTATGATGCCATGTTTTACTCGGTCTTGTGTGGCTTGAGACCAATATGCTGAGAGGAAGGCATGGTGAAATTCTCCTTCACTGTGGCAATCGTGAATGACCGATCGCATTCTTACAGTTGGTTCATTCTCTAAGTAGCCACACATAAATTCTAATCTGTGTTCTAATGACCAGTTGAGAGGCAAACAATAAGAGAATTGATAAAGCCACGCTTGTGGATGAATGTCGTTGCCAGAATTCTTAAATGTTTTGGATTTGCGTGTAGTAATGAACAGCTTATAGTCAAAATCATAATGTCGGCGAGTCGCATGTCGGTCATTGTTACGTCGTTTCGGCGGTTCGATCTCAAAATTCGGTGTACCTTGCCAATTTCTTTCATAATTTCCGAAGCGCCCTATGTTATTATTTTGTGGCTGTTCCGTATTTCTATGTCCCTCTTCCCGTATTGGAGCGCAAATGTCCTCTAAAATACGTAATTCTTGTATTACCTGTGTCAGCTGATCTTGTACTTCCCAGATTTCTCTTTGGTGTTGCGTATTAATTTGATTCTGATTTTATTTGAATTTCCTAATTTATTCACACTCTTCTGTGTCATTAAAGACTACCTGTTTTGTGTCATTCAGATTATCATCTACTTTCGTAGATAAATTCTTTAGCTGATCCGAAAGTTCGACTACTTTCTCTGATAATGAAGTAATTTCCTCCATGTGTCTTTCTGAACTAATTTTCGGAGTATCTACTGTGTCCTTTAAGTTTTCATGAGTTTTTGCAAGTTGTGTAACCGAATCGGTAGATGCAACTGAGTCAATTTTAGTTTGCAAGGTCTCATGATTTTCATGAACAATAGTTTGCAGTTCTTTTATGGCTGCTTCGTGATTCTGTAATGCATTTTCATGCCGCGAAAAAATAGGTTGACAATGCTCACAAATTTGTGTTTTTACGTCATTACAGACTTTTTGACATTTCGATTCAATGTTATGTAACTCAGTAGTTAAAACTTCACGTGTTTGTTCAAGTGTGGTGTGTAACTTCCGAAGATTTTGTTCCATTGTGTCTCACTTTTGAAGCTTTTGCTGTGTTTGTCTCTGATTTTGTTCCATTGTGTCTAACTTTTGAAGCTTTTGCTGTGTTTGTCTCTGATTTTGTTCCATTATGTCTAACTTTTGATGCTTTTGTCACATTTGTTGCATAAATTGTAATAACAATGCACTGGTGTCTGAAACATGTTCCTTAGTGCTTTTCGGCAGTGTATTTGCACCGGCAACATTCACATTTTGACAAGCGGAAAATGTGTCTTGACTCATTTGAGAAAACGGTGAGAACCCAAAACCTGAGTCTACAGTATTTGCAATATTGTGTTCTGCCATTCCCGATTCCTGAGGCGAGCTGTTGCTGACCGATCGATCGATAATGCTTCCATTTGACGCCCGCTCCATTTTCCTATGCACAGTTACCAAATTACTACTTTGAATGTCTGTTAATTCACTACACAGTGGTGCTGGTAAACTACGCTCGTCGTCACTATTATTTCTCAGTTTACTTTGGATTCTAGTGTTACGTTCTTCACACGTCATTATTGTCACAATATTTCACACGATAACACAGAAAGGTACAATTTGAAGAGCAAAAATAAGAGAACACATTAACATAGCGCTGAAAATAATATCTAATTAATTGCAAGCTCTGCTGCTAAATACTTGGTGCAAATTTACATGCGTGCCACAACTGTTTTACTGTACAACAGTGAAAGACTACAACTGCAAAGGAGATTCTCTCTACAATTACGCGCTGGCAATAAACAAAATCTACACTAATTACACAAACTACAAGAAAAAATATCAGGAGATTCCAGTGAGGTATCCTCGGCTAAGGGTCGACTTATGAAACGTCCCCTTAGAACAATTTATACAAGACTGTGCTTAAACTGACACACAATATTTTTAGCGCAACGCAGTCTGACTTTCAAAAATCCCTGCAAAAGAATGGCCCTGACTAACATTAACCTAGACGTTTCACAAATCACTTACCTCCTAAAAACCTTCGTTACTCGAACTACTGCAATACAGCGAGCGCCACTACTGCCAGCTAAATAAAAGATTCGAACTACTGAAGGCACTAATTACTGATAGGCATAGTTAGCAAATGAAAGATTTTGATAGAGAACAAACAATGTATTTACCTTACTAGTGTCCAAAGGTCATAATGTGTATAGCACTTCATGACATCCAGTCTTACAAATTTCAAACCTCCGCCATCTCTCTCCCCACATCCACCATTGCTGGCGGCTCACCTCCAACTGCGCAGCGCTACGCGCTGTTCACAGCCAGCTGCCCAACACTACAATGGCAGACAACAATGCAAACTAGCCACTGACTGCGCACAGCTCAGCCAGTGATTTTTCATACAGAGCGCTATGTGGCGTTACCAATAAGAAAACCTAAACGGCCTACTTACAAAATGTAATGGAACGCTTCATGACCTTGAAGTATGACGTCATAGTGTCAAATACTCACCAGCACCTTACAAAACTACGTACCTCCTGCTGAAACGGAATCTAGCTATAAATATTAAGCTAAAATTAAACAATTAGAAGAAGCACAGTAAAGAGATATCAAGGGGTGTTCATGGACGAATGTCGTAGTTTTGCACATCGTATAGAGGAGGCAGGCAGAAGAAGTAATTTCGACTTCCCTTGAAAAGTCAGAGCATACCACCTGTTTATATAAGTATCTCCGGTAAGGTACGGTGCGTGTGTTTGGTGTCATACACTGTAGTTAGAAGAGTTCAAGGAGGGGTGTTACTAAAATTAACGTGCGCCTGCTACACCGCACCAAAGATGCATTGTTGGTAACTCTGGGATATGTCCATCGAACTCGGAAATCCGGAAAAGAGCAGCCCTTAATTATAAAAAAACAGTCAGTTGGAAGTACGAATGATATTAGGAACTATGGCCAATATGAAAAACTTAATGCAAGATCACATATTACAGAATTAGTATGGCAAGGTACTATCCAGTGTACTTTGATTAAATTTGTGACGTAACGTGAACTAGGTCGCTGACTTTGACCTAGTTCATTGACATTGACCTAGGTCATTGATGATGAGATGACGACATGAGGCACATCCCCTTATGTACGACATCATCATCGTGAGGTCACAAGCCGCGTCTCTTTATCGAAGACATCATCAAGGTGGAAACGAAGGCGGTGGGTGGTAAATTTACACACACACACACACACACACACACACACACACACACACACGACGGCCAGGATGGCCGAGCGGTTCTAGGCGCTACAGTCTGGAACTGCGTGACCGCTACGGTCGCAGGTTCGAATCCTGCCTCGGGCATGGATGTGTGTGATGTCCCTCTCCACCCCTCTAATCAGAGCATGATATTTTAGTCACCATTAAAATGAAAGGGCCCGTTAACGTTAAAACGTAGCACCAGCTGAGCTATGCTCATAAGTACCTGAACGGCCTGAATTATTTATCAAAAAAGTGACACATTTAAAAAAGTAGCTGACTTGCGTATAATGACGAAAATTTTGTCAACAATGTTTTCATTACTGACTGGAAAAAATGTTTTATGGACTGGCCCAACAGCTTCATCGCTAAATCTAATGGAAGTTATATTTCCTTCACTATGGAATATTAGAACGAATATATGATATTGATACTATAAATAGATAAAAATTAGCTTTTGATTATCCAATGTAACTGAGATAGTTGCTGAACATGACTTTCGCTTATATACTATCCTGAAAACTTCAAAAACGCGAAATAAATTCAAGTGTTGCTTTTATGCTCCTGTTGCTTGTATTCGTCAACAGATGGCTGCGCTGGTAGAACGTACAGCATTGGACCGTTCAAAAATGGTTCAAATGACTCTGAGCACTATGGGACTTAACTTCAGAGGTCATCAGTCCCCTAGAACTCAGAACTAATTAAACCTAACTAACCTAAGGACATCATACGCATCCATGCCCGAGGCAGAATTCGAACCTGCGACCGTAGTGGTCGCTCGGTTCCAGACTGTAGGGCCTACAACCGCGCGGCCACTTCGGCCGGCGAATTCGACTGTTCTTCCATAGGTTAGACACATCTGTCTCTCACATTAATTATTTGCCACTTCTATGTTGTTTGTAAAATCTTGCAATGTTCTTTCAAAGTCTGTAAAAATGCACCAACAATGCAAAAAAGTGCAACGACAGATTGGTGTCCCAAACATAGCTGTGAGCTGTCAAGTGAGTAGCCTCACCACTGCTTTCGTGCCTCAGCACTCGTGGCGTACTAAACAGGCAGTTAATGGGGCTGGCTTGAAACACTGTGAGTGTCTTCTCGATGTTTTCAGTCGTTTTCACCCTTTTTGGTTGACCGACATTGCCAACACGGTCATCACGAAGACAACATTTCTCCCTAACTTGTGAATCAAATTTTTTCATTGTTGGACCAGCTGTTTTCCGCCCGAACTCGGTCGCAAGCTTCCTATTTGGGCTGTTATTGCTCGCACGGTAGACCTTCACAAGCGCCATACGTTCAGGCACATTGTAGCGTGACATTTTCACGTGAAAATTTCCTACAACAAGAAGAAGCGTTCGCATGTGGATACTAATTCCCTTCATGGCCCGCGGCCAACTGTGCAGTTCGAACGTCAAACGCAAACCGGTCAGAAGTTGCGACGATTTTATTTCGTATACCGGGTGATCAAAAAGTCAGTATAAATTTGAAAACTGAATAAATCACGGAATAATGTAGATAGAGAGGTACAAATTGACACACAAGCTTGGAATGACATGGGGTTTTATTAGAACCAAAAAAATAGAAAAGTTCCAAAAATGTCCGACAGATAGCGCTTCATCTGAACAGAATAGTAGTAATTAGCATAACAAAGTAAGAGAATGCAAAGATGTTCTTTACAAAAAATTCTCAATATGTCCACCATCATTCCTCGACAATAGCTGTAGTCGAAGAATAATGTTGTGAATAGCATTAGCGTCGGATGTTGTCTTTCAGCATCCCTAGAGATGTTAGGTTAGGTTAGTGTTGTTTAACGTCCCGTCGACAACGAGGTCTTTAGAGACGGAGCGCAAGCTCGGGTTAGGGAAGGATGGGGGAAGGAAATGGGCCGTGCCCTTTTCAAAGGAACCATCCCGGCATTTGCCTGAAACGATTTAGGGAAATCACGGAAAACCTAAATCAGGATGGCTGGAGACGGGATTGAACCGTCGTCCTCCCGAATGCGAGTCCAGTGTGCTAACCACTGCGCCACCTCGCTCGGTCCCTAGAGATGTCGGCCGATCACTATATACTTGCGACTTCAGGTAACCCCAAAGCCAATAATAGCACGGACTGAGGTCTGGGGATCTGGGAGGCCAAGCATGACGAAAGTGGCGGCTGAGCAAATGATCATCACTAAACGACGCGCGCAAGAGATCTTTCACGCGTCTAGCAATATGGGGTGGAGCGCCATCCTGCATAAACATCGTACGTTCCAGCAGGTGTTTATCAGCCAGGCTGGGGATGATGCGATTCTGTAACATATCGAAGTACCTCTCACCCGGCACGGTAGCAGTTATAAAACCAGAATCACGCATTTCCTCGAAGAAAAAAGGCCCGATAACGGTAGATGTGGTAAATCCAACCCATACCATCACTTTCTCGTCGTGCAATGGAGTTTCCACGACAGTTCTAGGATTTTCGGTAGCCCAAATTGTGCAGTTGTGGACGTTGACAGACCCTCGGAGCGTGGAATGAGCTTCGTCGGTCCACAACACGTTGCTCAACCAATCGTCATCTTCCGCCATCTTTTGAAATGCCCACACCGCAAGTGCCCTCCGCTTCACTAAATCGCCAGGTAACAGTTCATGATGCCGATGGATTTTGTACGTATAGCATCGGAGGGTACGCCTCAGTGCCAACCAAACAGTAGTGTATGGAATGCCGGTGCGACGTGCGACTGCACGAGAGCTGACTTCCCCGCGCATAGACGAACGCCTTGTGCTCGGTCGGCTACTACGGGGTCTATCGTCTAAACAACCCGTGTCTTCCATCTTCGAACTCATTCTCGCCACAGCTGCATTTGTCAACGGATCTTTACCCGTTCTAATCCCCTTCCTATGGCGATAAGATCGTAACGCTGAACTAGCACATTCCCCATTCTGATAATACAGCTTCACTAAAAGCACCTTCTCAGGTAACGTCAACATGCTGCGACTGCTGGCGCATCTGATTCTCTCATTACTGCTCCTTTTCTACACGATTGTCATGCGCAATCACTGACGTTTTGCTGTCCAGCGGAATCTATCGGACATTTTGTGAACTTTGTTTTTTTTTTTTTGTTCTAATAAAACCCCATGTCATTCCAAGCACGTGTGTCAATTTTTACCTCTCTATCTACATTATTCCGTGCTTTATTAAGTTTTCAAAATTATACTGACTTTTTTATCACCCGGTACCTGCAGCCAGCTTTCCCCAGACTGCGTCCGACGGAGCAGTCGCTGCTGCCTGGGACGCATGACGCAATAACAGCTGAAGCTCGTGCAGTCAGCCCTCCGCCAGCCGCGTGGTCAGCACCTTCCGGGTCCGACGTCACCACAGCCCGTTGCACGCCGCGCCGTCAGCAGAGGGCGCCACTGGCAGAACACAACGTTCCAACAACACTCACAGCAGGCCGGGCTTCGCCGAGCGGTTTAGGGACTACAGTCTGGAACCGCGTGACCGCTACGGTCGCAGGTTCGAATCCAGCCAAGGGCATGGATGTGTGTGATGTCCTTAGGTAAGTTAGGTTTAAGTAGTTCTACGTTCTAGGGGACTGATGACCTCAGCAGTTAAGTCCCATAGTTCTCAGAGCCATTCGAACCATTTTGAACACTCACAGATCAAGACTTTGTAGAAGAACTGTTTGAACTCAATCTCAGCGACTACATCACCAAAGAGGAACTTCAAGAAGAAGTCCAAATACGAGTCAAAACATGCCTGAAAAGAAAACGAACAGTAAATAACAATCTAGAGGTGACACCAAGGGTCAGATTACTGTTATTAAAGAGGGATAGGACGTACATAAAATTCTGAATCTTTACGCAATAGGGACTATGTATCAGTACAAAAGTACCTCAGCTGTTGGGATTTTGACTATTCATCGAAAATATGTGACAGGGAAGCTATTTGCGGGAAATGTGCGAAACCTGGTCGTAAAAAATTAGAACGTCATGAAGAAACAACTGTTGGCTGTATTCCTTGCAAGAACAGAAAAAGAAAATATAACAAAGCAGGGGGTTCAGAATTCCCTACTTACAAAGAACTCTACAAAAGACAAATAGAACAAACGGAGTATGATGTCACCAACAATGTCAGTTAGCACACACCAAAGCAAAAACTATGTGAGAACACTCTTTGACATCTATCAAGGGATATGTTGAAACGTCCCCTTAGAAAAATTGTACAAGACTGTGCTTAAACTGACACACAATAGTTTTTAGCGCAACGCAATCTGACTTCCAAAAGTCCCTACGAAAGAATGGCCCTGACTAGCATTAAGCTATACGTTTCACAAATCACTTACCTCACAAAAATCTTCGTTACTCAAGCTACTGCAATACAGCGAGCGCCACTACTGCCAGCTAAATAAAAGATTCAAACTACTGAAGGCACTAACTACTGATAGGCATAGATAGCAAATGAAAGATTTTAATAGAGAACAAACAATGTATTTACCTCACTAGTCATAATATATATAGCAGTTCATGACACCAATTCTTACAAATTTTAAAACTCCGCCATCTCTCTCCCCACGTCCACCACTGCTGGCGGCTCACCTCCAACTGCGCAACGCTACGCGCTGTTAGCATTCAGCTGCCGCTGCCAGACACTACAATGGCGAGTATTACAACAATGCCAACCAGCCAATGACTGCACACAGCACAGCCAGTGTTTTTTTTATACAGAGCGCTACGTGGCGTTACCAATAAGAAAACCTAAACAGCCTACTTACAATGTATGCAAATATCAACAACGGAAATGTACAGGCGCCCTCTCAACTAAACACAGATATGAAAACCAACATCCCACCTCGCAGACGCAAACACAAATCGCCAGCAACCGAAACAAAAGCGTGGCAACGTGCAGTAGCGTGGAGGCAACAACTTCGGATGCTGCTGGGCCTAGGCTCTCCAACGGGGAAAAATACCCTCAATAGTTGCAATATTATTGAAGAAAAATATTTTAGCCTAACAGGTTACATCGACGATGCGTGTTTGTACGGTACCATCGACTACAATGTGGCGAGGCACATCAAACACGATTTTTCCTATGGGAAACACTCTAAACGGCGACCTTTCTTAGAGTAGAAGAATTGGAAACGGATGCTCTTAGTAGAGAATACCTTAAAAACAACACACTACACACAACAGAAGTACATAAAAATGATAGACGTCCGAAACACGGTCAAGACCATCCAGAATAGGATCATGATACATGCGAAACACCAGTACAACTGGACACACTGAAACCTTACAATGCAACAACAGCTTCAGAAAAATATGAATATGACACATCAAAATGTAAACCATACGTGCAAACTGTACGTTTCATCTATTCAGAGAACAAAAAGTCACCACACAGCAAATGGATACTAAAAACAATATGATCACACAAAAAGCTCACACCGAAAAATCACGATAATCTTCAGCTGAAGAGATGCCACATCATCCAAATCCGGGAACTACATCAAGAGATAAACACCACGGCCCAGTACATCACAGTTACAAAGCCATGAAGTAAGAAACAAAATAGACTACGATGACATCGAAGAGAACTTGTGCCTAAGTCGTCTAGAAAAGAAAGGAATTTTTCAAACTGCACTGAGACTGGTAATAAGACTAAATCATCCATTGGGCGACACTATATGCTACCCCACGACTGAAAAAAACATGCAGAATAATACTACGAACTGGAAACCTACTAACTCTGTAATCTTTTACGCAAATCATGAGAACGAAGTACTGAAGACCTTAACCTTGATAATGCCTACAAGGACCTGATAAGGGCGCATGGACCTCGATTACGCCCACAGCTGTACGAAGTTCTTTGTTTTCACTAAATTTCCATAGCGAATGTCTTTTACCTAAACTGTATGGGAAGCACGACTGCGGACGCAGAGCATGGTAGACTGGTGAACGAGGTAATGAGCGAAAATATTGTGTCTTTAAAAACCCTTACACTCAAAGTGGAAGAATTCCAGGCCTTCCGAGGCAGTACATGCAGATGACAGACACTAACAAGGCCAAGGCTGCAATAGTTGTAGTAAACACTAACATTACAGTAAAACAAATAACGCAAATATGCGCAAAAGATACTGATACATCAGAAATAACTTCAGGCAGGGAAACATGGATCATCTCGTCTATTTACCCCCAGTACACATTTGGTATACAGCCTTTTTCTGAAGTTATAAAAGAAATTATACGACTTGCAAATGGCAGACGACTGCTTATATCCACTAAAAGAAACACAGACACAGACATAGACACATCACAACACCCAAGGTTGCTGCTAAGCAAAGCAAACGTGAAGAAAATACGACACCTGACTGAAGAGTTTCCTCTACGTGTCGTCCAAGGAAGCATAGATCACAGAGCTCATGTTCTTACAGGCGTCTCATAGGGAGCACAAGCTACAGAAATATCTGCAGCACGCGACACACCCAAACGGCACAATGGTCAACACTATTAACAAGACTAAGAAAAGACACTCCCCATAAACGACGATATTAGCAAAAATCAAAGACAGCACAGAATAGAGAAATTAGACTTCGACATTATCGCGACGCTAAAACACCATACAAAGACGAACTACAAAAGACGAGAAAAGACGCCTGGACAAACTTACAGGACAACATCAGGGGGGAGCCGTTTAAACTGCAGACTGAACGTATCAAGACCCCTATAGTATTATCAGCATTGAAAGAATCAGATGGTAAAACCACAAGAAACTGGAGATGCACAGCACAATGTCTCCTCAACAAAGTACATCCTGACGATGACCACATCCAGGACAATCAACTTGACACGGCCCTTCGCAGACTACTTTATGGAAAATGCAGAAACGAAAGTATCACCAACCCCTTTCCTCGCCAGGAAGTTCCATTGGCAATACAGAAAACAAAGAATAGAAAGGCTCCTGGCCCTGATGGTGTCCACCTCGAAACCACCAAACAAGCTGCTCCACTTGTCGTATCATACCTGACAGGCTTACTGAATGATGCTCTACTAGAAGGACGAATATCACATACATGGAAGACGGCAAATGCAGATATAATCAAGAATGCAGAGGACAAAAACCCGACTGACCCTAAGACATACAGATCTATATGTCTCATTAACATTCTGGCAAAGATATAGGACAGACTGCTGTGTGACAGACTTCAGTCACATCGGCAGTTCTTCGGCTTTAGCCTAGATCAGTTTGGTTTTCGACAGCGTAAATCCATCGACGACACAGTAAACAGGGCCACAGAAATGACAAAGACAGTACTTGACAAATACATAGTGTTATTGTTTGTTCTTGTTGTATTCAGTCAAGAGACTGGGTTGATGCAGCTCTCCATGCTACTATATCCCGTGCAAGCTTCTTCATCTCCCAGTACCTACTGCAACCTACATCCTTCTCATTCTGCTTAGTGTATTAATCTGTTGGTCTCCCTCTACGATTTATACCCTCCACTTTGCCCTCCAACACTAAATTGGGGATCCCTTGATGCCTCAGAACATGTACTACTAACCGATCGTTTCTTCTAGTCAAGTTGTGCCACAAATTCCTCTTATCCCCAATTCTATTCAGTACCTCCTCATATGCCACGTGATCTAACCATCTAATCTTCAGCATTCCTCTGTAGCACCACATTTCGAAAGCTTCTACTCTCTTCTTGTCTAAACTATTTATCGTCCATGTCTCACTTCCATACAAGGACTTTCAGAAACGACTCCCAGGCACTTAAATCTATACTCGACGTTAACAAATTTCTCTTCTACAGAAACGCTGTCCTTGCCATTGCCAGTCTACATTTTTATATCCTCTCTACTTCGAGCATCATCAGTTATTTTACTCCCCAAATAGCAAAACTTATCTACTATTTTTAAGTGTCGCATTTTCTAATCTAATTCACTCAGTATCACCCGACTTAATTCGACTACATTCCATTATCCTCGTTTTGTTGCCTTTTATTGATATTCATCTTATATCCTCCTTTCAAAACATTGTCCATTCCGTTCACCTGCTCTTCCAGGACCTTTGCCGTCTCTGACAGAATTACAGTGTCATTGGCAAACCTCAAAGTTCTTATTTCTTCTCCATGGATTTTCATTCCTACTCCGAATTTTTATTTTTATTTTCCTTTACTGCTTGCTCAATATACAGATTGAGCAACATCGGAGATAGGCTACAACCCTGTCTCACTCCCTTCCCAACCACTGCCTCCCTTTCATGCCCCTCGACTCTTACAACTGTCATCTAGTTTCTGTACAAATTGTAAATAGCCTTTCGCTCCCTGTATTTGACCCCTGCCACCTTCAGAATTTGAAAGATAGTATTCCAGTCAGCGTTGTCAAAAGCTTTCTGCAAATGATAGCAACGTAGGTTTGCCTTTCCTTAACATATCTTCTAAGATAAGTCGTAGGGTCAGTATTGCCTCACGTGTTCCAACATTTCTACAGAATCCAAACTGGTCTTCCCCGAGGTCGGCTATCTACCAGTTTTTCCATTCGTCTGTAAAGAATCCGCGTTAGTATTTTCCAGCAATTACTTGTTAAACTGATAGTTTGAAAATTTTCACACCTGTCAACACCTGCTTTCTTTGGGATTCTATTTATTATATTCTTCTTGAAGTCTGAGGGTATTTCGCCTGTCTCATACATCTTGCTCATCAGATGGTAGAGTTTTCTTAGGACTGGCTCTCCCAAGGCTGTCAGTAGTTCTAATGGAATGTTGTCTACTCCCTTGGACTTGTTTCGACTTAGAGCTTTCAGTGCTCTGTCAAACTCTTCACGCAGTATCATATCTCACATTTCATCTTCATCTTCGTCCTCTTCCATTTCCATATTATTGTCCTCAAGTACATCACCCTTGTATAGACCCTCTATATACTACTTCCACCTTCCTGCTTTCCCTTCTTTGCTTAGAACTGGGTTTCCGTCTCACCTCTTGATATTCATACAAGTGGCACTCTTTTCTCCAAAGGTCTCTTTAATTTTCTTGTAGGCAGTATCTATCGTACCTCTAGTGAGATATGTCTCTACATCCTTACATTTCTCCTCTAGCCATCCCTGCTTAGCCATTTTGCACTTCCTGTTGATCTCATTTTTGAGACGTTTGTATTCCTTTTTGCCTGATTCATTTACTGCATTTTTATATTTTCTCCTTTAATCAATTAAATTCAATAAATCATCTCTTATCAAAGGATTGCTACTAGCCCTCGTCTTTTTACCTATTTGATCATCTGCTGCCTTCACTATTTCATCCCTAAAAGCTACCAGTTCTTCTTCTACTGTATTTCTTTCCCCCATTCTTGTCAATTGTTCCCTTATGCTCTCCCTGAAACTATGTACAACCTCTGGTTCTTTCAGTTTATCCAGGTCCCATCTCCTTAAATTCCCACCTGTTTGCAGTTTCTTCAGTTTTAATGTACGGTTCATAACCAACAGATTGTTTTCAGAGTCCACATTTGCCCCTGGAAATGTCTAGCCGGCCGCGGTGGTCTCGCGGTTCTAGGCGCGCAGTCCGGATCCGTTCGCCTGCTACGGTCGCAGGTTCGAATCCTGCCTCGGGCATCGATGTGTGTGATGTCCTTAGGTTAGTTAGGTTTAAGTAGTTCTAAGTTCTAGGGGACTGATGACCTAAGCAGTTGAGTCCCATAGTGCTCAGAGCCATTTGAACCACTTGAACCTGGAAATGTCTTACAATTTAAAACCTGGTTCCTAAATCTCTGTCTTACCATTATATAATCTATCTGAAATCTTCCAGTATCTCCAGGCCTCTTCCATGTATACAACCTTCTTTCATGATTCTTGCACCAAGTGTTAGCTATGATTTCTTACCCTCATTCCGTATAAAGATGATAACAAAGGATTGTCCGGGAGTATCGATATGCGGACCGATTTTCTTTAACATTGCCATAGATGCACTAGAAGACAATGACACTGCAAACGGGATAGTAAGTAGGTGACCTTATTGCCAAGGCATCTGGCAAACTCCAGGTCCCAATTAGAGAGTATAGTTACGCGGCTCCTAACGTTCATCGATGAATCGTGCACAAACAACAAACTCACATTAGCAACTAACAGAACTGTTTACCTTTTTCTAAAAGGCACACTGAAAAGAAAGACAGTTATAAAGTTAAACAATATATACAGGGTGGTCCACTGATCGTGACCAGGCCAAATATCTCACGAAATAAGCGTCAAACGAAAAAACTACAAAGCACGAAATATGTGTAGCTTGAATTGGGAAACCAGATGGCGCTATGGTTGGCCCGCTAGATGGAGTTGCCATAAGTCAAACGGATATCAACTGCGTTTTTTAAAAATAGGAACCCCCATTTTTTATTACATATTCATGTAGTACGTAAAGAAATATAAATGTTTTAGTGGGACCACTTTTTCGCTTTGTGATAGATGGCGCTGTAATAGAGTGTGCTGCTAAATACCACCACCGGTATTCAAAAACGGTGCCTCAGTGGGCAATATACAATGACGTCACTGTAAGACTGCCTTAGAGATTTCTGTTACTATAGGATTATAGTAGACTCATAAATAATATAAACTGAAGGAAGAGGTGGAGGAGTGGGCGAGGGTTAGAAAGGAAAGGAAAAGAAAGGGATTACTGCATCGGGAAATTACATGGAATCACCGGCGCCAAGTGAAAATGTGTACTAGACTGAGATAAGAACCTAGAAACTCCTGCTTACTCGGCAGGAGCATTAACCACTATGCCATCCGGGACACATTGTTATCGCAATTGCGCACATTATCTCAGCACGCCTCTCTGACGACCCACATTCCCACTGAGCACCATATATCCATAGTCCTTGTCTATTTCTTCCATGTTTGTTACTGTGAGATTCGAGGAGGTCGAACGTATTTGTGCATCCGCACTGAAGAAGGTGGATCCATTGCTCATTGGGTAATCAATTATATGAATATATGGTTGGTTTGTGAAGATGGGCAATGGATCCACTTTCTTCAGTGCAGATGCAAAAATATGACCAACTTCCTGTGTCATGGTGAACAGTTGTGATAACACTGTGCCTCAGATGGAGCAGCGATTAAAGCACCTACTTAGTAAACAGGAGATCTCGCGTTCGAATCCCGGTCCAGTACACATTTTCACTCATTGTCACTGATTCTGCGTAATGACCCGAAGCAGCTGACATTAGCAACCCCTTCCCTTTCCTTTCCTTTCTGCCACCTTCAGTTCACATGTACTGCCGGTTCCGTGTGGTGTCTGTTCTTTCGGACATGTCTGAAAGAACAGACACCACACATTCATATAACTATTAATTATGGCTGAAAACCCAAGTATGTACACACACAGCACATCGCAAAATTTACACTGTAAACAATTACCTCTACCGGCCTAGAATGAGAAAAGGATGTGAACTGTAAATTTAATACCATTGAACTGCATTGTCAACTACACTCAGTTCGGACATGGATGGGTCATGGACAAACCCAGAGGAAACACAAATAAATTTCACACACTTCTTTAACAGTATATTACAAATAAATCTGGTTACAACACACTACTATACCATGTCATAGCTTGCACAATTCACAACAAATTCAAGTGCAAGTAGTGCATAGACTTTACAGTCAAATGGCGCGTACGGCCTTCCTGACAGCTGCTATTTCAAATACAATCATAAATACAAGGCTGAGGAAAAATCTAAAACACATATATAAAATCATTACAGCACATAGCACTAGCATATTAAGCTGTCAATAACGCTATAATTTAAAAACTGCAAAACTGCTTCAAAAGCATTAAACGTTACTTGGCCAATCTCGCCATAATAAAAAACTACAATTACTAAAACTTAGCAATCAGTAAATCAGCAACATAATCTTTACTAAAAGAACTACAGACAAAAGTACTGTTACTTTTAACAGAAATTTAAAATTCTTTGACCAAGAAAGTTATAAGAAAGCTTTCTCTGAAACAGATCTTGAAATAGTAAGGTTAAACACAATAAAAATCTATTAGCTCTTTTTCTCAACCCACAATAGTCAGTCGATCCAAACCAATCAGAATTCACAGCCTAGCTAGAATCTTTCAATAAGACTCACTTCAAAAGACAATCATGAAGAAACAATTTAATTCTCATTGCCCCGAGTTGTGGTTAGAGAAACATTGACTATACAAAAATAAGTGAGCTACCAAATGAACAACTTAAAACATTATGCTAAACAAAACACATAATGAAGCTGTTTCTCTGCCATTCTTACAACAGACAAAATTCCTAAGCATGCAGGTGCCTGATGCCCACTGAATATTCAAAAATGAAAGCAAAGTCACGCACCACAGAAACAAGCAAATAAGTGAATCACTTGTCCCAGTGCAAGACAAAACTGTTTACGTGTAAACATAATGACCAACGTTTCTTGCACTGAAATGTTTCTGGTTCTCTGCCACAAAAATCCACCAGTTTTCTACCAGGAAGCATTCATAATCTGTAGCTAATAGACATAGTGGCTGACAGTTCCATCTGGTACGCCTGATTGCACACAAATAACACCTCTATTAGTGGACTAATCGCCAACTGTACACTATGGTAACAATTTCCGCTCCTCTCAAAGGTGCACTGTGACATCCACTGTCCCTCAGTTAGAGTGATGCCACACAGCTTGCACTAGCTCTTCCCTCGAACAGAGACAACAACTGACTAGCCCGAAAAGCCACTGGTAGCCAAGTCCTTCACGGACAAGACACACGTGGATGGGACACTCAGAGACTCCTTACTGAGTCGGGCCACTTGCGATCCTTTATCCCGTACCACGCAACTCGGCCACCTCCTAGAGAGGCGTTGGCACAGCGCAGCCTCGATCGTGACTGCAGATCTTTGCCTATGGATAGCAGATCAGCTGAGGAGAGACATGCACTTTATTTAAAACAAAATAAAGGAACGTCACGAGTAGTCCCACATGTAACCATCTCACTGCCGCGAGATGCTGGCCACAGCCCACACCAGAAGTTACTAGGCAGGCATCAACCCATAGATTAAAGACATCATTCACCTTGGCCACCAGCACCCATCACAATCATCGACATAGATAATGCTACTGGTGTGTGAATGAGACAGATAGTAACCATGCCCCCACACGCCTGATGGATAATACTCTGGAGGGAGAGCGACTGAGAAGGAGCATGGCCCCTCATGCACTGTCTGTCGCATGTGGCAGCAACAGTAATAAGCGTCCCACGCTCCTGAAAGATGAGAGCAAGAGAGAGACAGAGAATGGCCACATTTTGTCGTTCTGACACGTAAAAGACAACAGCCAAGGAGATAACAGTCCTGCCTACTCCCACAGTGACAGCAGCCTCGATAACACCAATTCGCTGTTCCTTCTCGATGATGCGCTTACAAAATCTAGCTCCATGACCATTTAACAATAGTGGCACTCATTTATGCTTTCCTCCTGTATTTATAACACTGAGTACTGTAGAACTACAGTTGTCAAAGTTTCATATACAGGGTGGTCCACTGATCGTGACCGGGCCAAATATCTCACGAAATAAGCGTCAAACGAAACAACTACAAAGAAAGAAACTTGTCTAGATTGAAGGGGGAAACCAGATGGCGCTATGGCTCGCCCGCTAGATGGTGCTGCCATAGATCAAACGGACATAAACTGCATTATTTTAAATAGGAACCCCCATTTTTATTACATATTCGTGTAGTACGTAAAGAAATATGAATGTTCTAGTTGGACCACTTTTTTCGCTTCGTGATAGATAGTGCTGTAATAGTCACAAACATATAGCTCAAAATTTTAGACGAACAGTTGGTAACAGGTAGGTTTCTTAAATTAAAATGCAGAACGTAGGTACGTTTGAACATTTTATTTCGGTTGTTCCAATGTGATACATGTACCTTGGTGAACTTATCATTTCTGAGAACGCATGCTTTTATAGCGTGATTACCTGTAAATAAAACATTAATGCAATAAATGCTCCAAATGATGTCCGTCAACCGCAATGCATTTGGCAATACGTGTAACGACATTCCTGTCAACAGCGAGTAGTTCGCGTTCCGTAATGTTTGCACATGCATTGACAATGCGCTGACCCATGTTGTTGTGCGGTGTCGGTGGCTCACGATAGCAAATATCATTCAACTTTCCCCTCAGAAAGGAATCGGGGGACGTCAGATCCGTCATGAAATATGCTATTCAATACCGCTTCAACCGCACGCTATGTGCCGGACATCCATCATGTCGGAAGTACATCGCCATTCTGTCATGCAGTGACACATCTTGTAGTAACATCGGTAGACCATTACGTAGGAAATCAGCATACATTGCACTATTTATATTGCCATCGATAAACTGGGGGCCAATTATCCTTCCTCCCATAATGCCGCACCATACATTAACCCACCAAGGTCTCTGATGTTCCACTTGTCGCAGCCATCGTGGATTTTCCGTTGCCCAACAGTGCATATTATGCAGGTTTACGTTACCGCTATTGGTGAGTGACGCTTCGTCGCTAAATAGAACGCGTGCAAAAAATCTGTCATCGTCCCGTAATTTCTCTTGTGCCCAGTGGCAGAAGTGTACACGACGTTCAAAGTCGTCGCCATGCAATTACTGGTGCATAGAAATATGGTACGGGTGCAATCGATGTTGATGTAGCATTCTCAACACCGACTTTTTTTAGATTCCCGATTCTCGCGCAATTTGTCTGCTACTGATGTGCAGATTAGCCGCGACAGCAGCTAAAACACTTACTTGGGCATCATCATTTGTTGCAGGTCATGGTTGACGTTTCACATGTGGCTGAACACTTCCTGTTTCCTTAAATGACGTAACTATCCGGCGAAAGGTCCGGACACTTGGATGATGTCGTCCAGGATACCGAGCAGCATATATTGCACACGCCAGTTGGGCATTTTGATCACAATAGCCGTACATCAACACGATATCGACCTTTACCGCAATTGGTAAACAGTCCATTTTAACACGGGTAATGTATCACGAAGCAAATACCGTCCGCACTGGCGGAATGTCACTTGATACCACGTACTTGTACGTTTGTGACTATCACAGCTCCATCTATCACAAAGCGACAAAAGTGGTCCAACTAAAACATTCGTATTTCTCTACGTACTACACGAATATGTAATAAAAAATGGGGGTTCCTATTTAAAAGAACGCAGTTGATGTCCGTTTGATCTATGGCAGCACCATCTAGCGGGCCAAACATAGCGTCATCTGGTTTCCCCCTTCAAGCTAGACGAGTTTCGTTCTTTGTAGTTTTTTCGTTTGATGCTTATTTCGTGAGATATTTGCCCCGGTCACTATCAATGGACCACCGTGTATACACTAAAAATGAATGACGGGAGTAATCTTGGAGGAACTGACTGCAATTGTTAACACCTAAGCCAAGGAACCATATTTCTTTCACAACCCCCCATACCCTACCCTGTAGCTAAAACCAGTAGATCCACCTCTGGATACTGCTCCAGACACAGTGCAGGTGGAACCGCATCACTATGCTACCCCGGACCGAACTCTAGTGGATACACCTCCAAACCATACCTGGGTGTAACACACCTGGATCCAACTCTGAACCTATTTATTTCTTTTCATTTTACACGTCTATTTCCGTAGAACCAAATTGCGGAGCAAATCTCCAATGCCATGGAACGTGTCAGTACATGAAATTTAAACATAAAAGTAATAACAGATAAAATAAAATGTTTGTAAGCCTAAGAAAAGACAAGCCATAAGGTTATGTAAACGCAATCAACAATATAACACAGGAATCGGCTTAATTTTCAAGGAACTCCTCGACAGAATAGAAGGAGTGATCTATGAGGAAACTCTTCAGCTTCGATTTGAAAGTGCCCGGATTGCTGCTAAGATTTTTGAATTCTTGTGGTAGCCACTGAAAATGGATACAGCAGTATATTGCACACCTTTCTCCACAGTAGTCAAGGAAGTGTGATCGAAATGCGGACTGGACTTCCGCCTAGTGCTAACTGAGTGAAACTTGCTCATTCTTGGGAATAAGCTGATATTTTAACAAGAAACGACAGTAAAGAATATAAATATATTGAAAGGCCAGTGTCAGATCCCCAGACCAGTGAAGAGAGCTCGAGAACAGATTTGCGGACATACATCATTTACTGCCTGAACCGGCTGTTTCCCTTTGAAACCCATAACATACACCATACATCATAAGCAAATGAAAATAAGGAAAGTAGACTACTTTTCGTGTCGAAGTATCACTTACTTCCGATATCGTTCGAATAATAAAAATGAACGTGAGATTTTCACAACAGTTTGCTATCTATCTGAACACCAAGAAATCTGAACAATTTCACTAATCATATGACCATTCTGTGATATTAAAACGTCGGGTTTTAGAAAATGCAAAAACTGAGTCTTACTGTATTTTAGAATTAGTTTATTTTCTACAAACCATGAACTTATACCATGAACAGTACTATTTGAAACAGTGCCAATGTGTCCCAAAAGTAGCCTGGATAGTGGGGCACCCTGCTCAGACCATGACAAATGAAAACACGCAAACAAACACACGAACTAAGTGGTGCTACTGGCCTTGCTGTTTACAACAAAGTTGATCCCTTGAACAACATTTCCAGTGGGTCTTCGTTATATATATGAAACTTTGACAGCCTAGCTGGACAGTCTTCTATGTTATCAACAAAGGTGAAAAATATAAATGAATGTCATCGTTGTTAGATGGCCTTGTCGCTATATTTTCTAAGAAATAAGCTGTATTTATGATAGATAATGTTTGCATACGAGCCAATATTGCACTAATTGGCACACTCTACATCCACTGAAATCTATGTGTTTTATTAGACACAAGGGTTGGCTTTGCTAGATTGCGGTGTGTGTCTACAGAAGCTTTTACGGAGTATAAATTCGGAGGTCATATACTGTGTAGATACTCCTAGTCGATGAGGTATCTGTATCACAGTTGGATAGTCAAAGCAGCAACCCATACCTGATAAGGTATCCAGTAAGAACGCAGATATTCTTTTACAAAATCTCTATTAATCTGCATATACATTTCCACATAGACTACGGAAAAAATCTGAATATAAAAGTGGGGTACAAGTATCTGTATTTACTGTACATACAAAGAAATGCAAAGTGGTCACACTAATTCTAATGACAAAACCACAAAAAGCCCGCAGAGAGAGAGGTATGAGAGGTGAAATTTGCTCTGTGCGCATGAAAAACATGTGTAGCAATGTTCCAGCAACAAATATTCAGTAATTTATCACCAATAGGGTAACAGAGCAGTTGTGGATACCTTCGCCTATTTATATGTAGTACGTTACATTTACTTGTAGCAATCATCCATCCTCCGCAATTCGCTGTTAGATATGGACTGCTGGAAAATCTATTTCAACGTAAAAATTCGTTGGTTTCCATACAAAATTGAAAAATATCAAGTTGAATTCCCTGTTTACAGTCCATAAAATGAAGATGTATGTGAAGTATAGCAGTATCGCATTAAAGTAGGTCGCTCAAATTCTGTCTAATACCCTTCATTGCACTTACATACCTACACAATAGAACAATATTAACGACATTCAACTATATATAGTTTTAAGTGCATTACAGGAGCCTGGTACCAAATTCCTACAGTCGTCAGGAGAGAGCCAGGTGGGATGTGGTTGTGAGGACCTAGTTATTCTCGAGGAGGAGGAAGAGGAAGGAGATTGGTGTTTAACATCCTGTCGACAACGATGTTATTAGAAACGGCGCTCAAGTTCAGATTAAGGAAGGAAGTAAAAGTAAATTGCCCATCCCCTTTCAAAGAAACCATTCTAGAATTTGCATTCAGCAACTTATGGAAATCACAGAAAACCTAAATCTGGATGGTTACATGGCGATTTGAACCCTAATCCTCCCAAATGCGAGTCCAGCATGATAACCAATTCGCCACCTCGCATGGTAGTTACGCTCAAGAGAACCAACAACACATCATTGACAAAAACACGTTTATTAGGCAATAACACAGGATTTATTTCCAAAGCACCACACCACAGCTAGGGTAGCGGAGCAGCGGACAGCCAGTGTGTGCTCAACTTGCGGTACCACCAGCACAGGAAAGTGTCAGGTGGCAACTCTTGCGCCACGGGGCAGACTCCAGCAGCCTCCAGCTCTGTGAATCAGTCTTCTAAGTACTCTCGTTGACGTCGAAGATTTGCACTCAGGAGTTACACCCCAGGTCCACCTGAAGCCACTCAGTTGTCAGCTCTGAGCCCCCGTTAAGGAGACAGGAACTGGAAGCATTGTTGTCTGTGACAGGAACGAGATGAGCAGCAGCAGTTCCCCACCTTCTCGAGGGCAGATGACAGACAGCATCCAAGTCATGCAGATGAAGCCTCCAGCAAGCCTACAGGTTGATGACTGCCTCCGTGCCCCATCACTGTTGCCTCGGAAGTTGGCAGTGCAGCTGGCTTTCTTCCAGCCATATGGTGGTTCCATAGACGATCGAAGACACGTATGTGTGCCGAGGGTTGACCTCTATAGTCTCATCTCTCGCTGGATAGCTGCAAGTTGACACAAGAGCTGAGAATGCGCACAGGGCAGCCCACAATCAGTACGCAGCAATGAGACACTTTTCAGGAAGGTGGGGTATTTATGTTGGTGCTTCCTGTGTGCTCTGCGGTGGTGGGGTTGTCTATGATGTCATGTGTCCTGGTTTTCACTAGCTTTCAGCTCTCCTAGTCACTTCAGACTTTCGCAACTTCACCCGTCAGAGTCTGTTTTCTGCCGGCTCGACACCTGAATACTTATTGTTGCGTTGTACTCTGCTTTGTCACTAGTATGATGGTCGACTTCCATGATGTCATTATGCTTCACTTGCAGACATGGGCTCGATCGCTCCCCCCTGATGTGATAGCTTTAGTGTTTGCCGCAACTCGCTCAGCATTTCCCCCTACCTGTATGTTCACTTGTCACTGACATAGGCGGTTTGGTTTCCAGGAGCTGCCAAGGTAGAAGTTGGACGAATTTTTAGTGCCCACCGCGGATACCAACCTTGGACGGAACATTATATTCTCATAACTACATCCTGTATACCCTCGAATCGCATATAAATAATATCATGGATTCTTCTTACTTCAACATTCCACTCGCAATTGTTAACCTTGTTGGTATTGCAGATAGTCGTTCATTACATGTCTTTGTACAAGGAATCACGTAAGAACGTAATGCCTGTCTGAACACTATACCACTTTATGCCTATAAGTTGGTCACATGATCACATCACTTCCAGCTCACATGATATCTTGCGAACCATGGATGAAGGGTATCAGACGGATGTCATATTCCTTGACTTCCGGAAAGCGTTTGACTCGGTGCCCAACTTCAGACTCCTAACTGAGGTACGGGCATATGGGATTGGTTCCCAAGTATGTGAGTGGCTCGAAGACTTCTTAAGTAATAGAACCCAGTACGTTGTCCTTCATGGTGAGTGTTCATCGGGGGTGAGGGTATCATCTGGAGTGCCCCAGGGAAGTGTGGTAGGTCCGCTGTTGTTTTCTATCTACATAAATGATCCTTTTGATAGGGTGGATAGCAATGTGCAGCTGTTTGCTGATGATCCTGTGGTGTACGGTAAGGTGTCGTCCTTGAGTACTGTAGGAGAATACACGATGACTTGGACAGGATTTGTGATTGGTGTAAAGAATGGCAGCTAAATCTAAATATAGATAAATGTAAATTAATGCAGATGAATAGGAAAAAGAATACTGTAATGTCTGAATACACCATTAGTATTGTAGCGCTTGACACAGTCACATCGATTAAATATTTGTGCGTAACATTGCAGAGCGATATGAAGTGGGTCAAGCATGTAATGGCAGTTGTGGGGAAGGCGGATAGTCGTCTTCGGTTCATTGGTAGAATTTTGGGAAGATTTGGTTCATCTGTAAAGGAGACCGCTTATAAAACACTAATACGACCTATTCTTGAGTACTGCTCGAGCGTTTGAATCCCTATCAGGTCGGATTAAGGAGGACATAGAAGCCATTCAGAGGCGGGCTGCTAGATTTGTTGCTGGTAGGTTTGATCATCACGCGAGTGTTACGGAAATGCTTCAGGAACTCGGGTGGGAGTCTCTGGAGGAAAGGAGGCGTTCTTTTCGTGAATCGATACTGAGGAAATTTAGGGAACCAGCATTTGAGGCTGACTGCAGTACAATTTTACTACCGCCATCTTACATTTCGCGGAAAGACCACAAAGATAAGATAAGAGAGATTAGGGCTCGTACAGAGGCATATAGGCAGTCGTTTCTTCCTCGTTCTGTTTGGGAGTGGAACAGGGAGAGAAGATGCCAGTTGTGGTACGAGGTACCCTCCGCCACGCACCTTATGGTGGATTGCGGAGTATGTATGTAGATGTAGATGTATCTATGACTCCTAAAATTAGAAAACATATTGACACAACTAATAAAATTACGTTAAGTGATTGGTTGGCTCATGATGTTTTTAATATGAGTTAGGTGCTGATACCTTCATCCGTATGTCTGAGTCCTCACTGTTGTAACGCTTCAAACACATAACGGTAAACGTGTAAATGTGTTACAGGCTCCACTGTGCTGTTGTCAATAATCCGCCGTAAATTATCTACGTTTAACAATCCGGAGTGATCTAATCTAGAATTATTTATCATCTGCATGACACGCTTCTGATAATGATTCCTATTGTCGATTGCATTTTTTGTGTATTCTTCGTGGTGTGTTTAATCTAAAATACAACGGGTTACGAGGAACGACGCGCACTCAAAATGATTGGTCAATAATAACACGCAACTGGAGCTTTACTTACAAAGTTACGTTTGCATCAGTTTTTTTTTTTTCTCCAACTTGGGAACAACATTTATCCAACCAGACGTGAATTACTTGTATAACAAAAGAGTCTTACAACGGTCCGCCCTATCCAAGTACATAAGAAATGAAAGATGGTAAAAAAAATGACGCAACGAGTCAAAGTATTACTGACGGATCATAAAACATTTATAGCGATCGTAGTTAACCGCTGTATACGTAAATTTAATGATTCCATCACGGTTGTTAGTCGTGGTCAGGTAGTAACCATGACTCAAATAACTGTATAATTGTCGTAACCAGTGCCCATACCTTTGTTTCAGTACAGTCGATTCCTGTTTGTTTTTTTTTAATTGCTATTGTACAAGTGACCTTATCAAGCGGTAGTAGTATGTCAAGGGGATTAAATGTTAACAACTCATTGCATGAAATGTCTTCGAGAGGTAACGGCTTATTGGTATTATCGGAGCTGCAGCAGCCGCGGGAGGAGGTAGGACTATCTCCTTGGCCGTTAGCTGTCTTACTTGCCGGAACGACGGAGAGCAGCCATTCTCCATCTCTCTCTCGGTCTCATCTATCAGGCGCGTGGAACCCTTCTTGCCTCTGCTGGCACGTGCGACAGGGAGGGCCCAAGAGGTACTCCCCCCAGTCGCGTTATCTAACAGGCGTAGACCCTCGGCGGTTCCCGTCTCATTCACCTCCCCAGTAGCCTTATCGATCGTATGTGTAAGCCAACCTCATGGTTGCTGGCGGCCGGGGTGTGTGATGATGGCGATCTGCGACTTGATGCCTGCCGGCTGCAGTTTCTGGAGTTGGCGGCTCCTGCCGCCAGACGGCAGCGAGCCGTTGCGGTAATAGTACTTACATACATCAAACAGGTTTTGCATCAGACCTCCTGAAGACAGACGTTGACTGTGGATATTGTTTCACAGAGAGTTCAGAGATGTCACTGAACCCGCCCAAAGATGCAAACAACCATGCATGAGCAGCGCCTGTTAGAAGGAGAGGGTCCGAGAGCCGATCAGTTCCAGCCATTCCACCAGGAAGGAGGTACAGGGCTAGTGCTGTCTGTAGTTCAACCATGCCTAGATGGTCAATGACGCGGTTCGATCGCGTCCACATTGTTACTTTGTGCCAGGAAGGACTCTCAACGACGGAAGCGTCCATGCATCTCTGAGTGGACCAAAACGATGTTGTTCGGACGTGGAGGAGATACAGAGGGACAGGATCAGTCGATGACATGCCTCACTCAGGCCGCCCATGGGCTACTCCCGCAGTGGATGACCGCTACTTATGAATTATGGCTCTGAGGTACTCTGTCAGCAATGCCACCATTTGGAATGATGCTTTTTTGTGGAGCCATAGGAGATCGTGTTACGACTCAAACTGTGCATAATAGACTGCATGACGCGCAACTTCTCTCCCGACGTTCATGGTGAGGTCGATCGCCGCGCAGGATTAGCCGAGCGGACTTAGGCGCTGCAGTCGTGGACTGTGCGGCTGGTCCCGGCGGAGGTTCGAGTCCTCCCTCGGGCATGGGTGTGTGTGTTTGTCCATAGGATAATTTAGGTTAAGTAGTGTGTAAGCTTAGGGACTGATTACCTTGGCAGTTAAGTTCGATAGGATTTCACACACATTTGAACATTGGAGGTCCATCTTGGCAACCACGACACAGTGCAGCGCGATACAGATGGGCCTAACAATATTCCGAACGGACCGCTCAGGATTGTGTCACATACGCCTGTGTCGCATATGCCTTCAACCAGGCAAACGTCGGAGATGTGTTTGGAGGCAACCCGGTCAGGCTGAACGCCTTTAGACACACTGTCTAGTGTGTGCAGCAAGGTGGAGATTCCCTGCTGTTTTGGGATGGCATTATGGGGGGCCGACGTACGCCGCTGGTGGTCATGAAAGGCGCCGTAAAGGCTGTACGATACGTGAATGCCATCCTCCCACCGCTAGTGCAACCACATCGGCAGCATATTGGCGAGGCATTCGTCTTCATGGACTGCAGTTCGCACCCCCATCGTGCATATCTTGTGAATGACTTCCTTCAGGATAACGACATCGCTCGACTAGAGTGGCCAGCATGTTCTACAGACATGAACCCTATTGAACATGAATGGGGTAGATTGAAAAGGGCTGTTTATGGACGACGTGACCCACCAGCCACTCTGAGGGATCTACGCCGAATGGCCCTTGAGGAGCGGGACAATCTGGACCAACAGTGCCTTGATGAACTTGTGGATAGCATGTCACTAAGAATAAAGGCATGTATCAATGCAAGAGGAAGTGATACTGGGTATTAGAGGTACATGCATGTACAGCAATCTGAATCACCTCCTCTGAAGGTCTCTCTGTATAATGGTACAACATGCAATGTGTGGTTTTCATGAGCAATAAAAATGGCGGTAATGATGTTTATGTTCTACATCTACATCTGAATCTACATCCATACTCCGCAAGCCACCTGACGGTGTGTGGCGGAGGGTACCCTGAGTACCTCTATCGGTTCTCCCTTCTATTCCAGTCTCGTATTGCTTGTGGAAAGAAGGATTGTCGGTATGCCTCTGTGTGGGCTCTAATATCTCTGATTTTATCCTCATGGTCTCTTCGCCAGATATACGTAGGAGGGAGCAATGTACTGCTTGACTCTTCGGTGAAGGTACGTTCTCGAAACTTTAACAAAAGCCCGTACCGAGCTACTGAGCGTCTCTCTTGCAGAGTGTTCCACTGGAGTTTATATATCATCTCCGCAACGCTTTCGCGGTTACTAAATGATCCTTTAAAGAAGCGCGCTGCTCTCCGTTGGAACTTCTCTATCTCTTCTATCAACCCTATCTGGTACGGATCCCACACTGATGAGCAGTAGTCAAGCAGTGGGCGAACAAGCGTACTGTAACCTACTTCCTTTGTTTTCGGATTACATTTCCCTAGGGTTCTTTCAATGAGTCTCAGTCTGGAATCTGCTTTACCGACGATCACCTTTATATGATCATTCCATTTTAAATCACTCCTAATGCGTATTCCCAGATAATTTATGGAATTAACTACTTCCAGTTGCTGACCTGCTATTTTGTAGCTAAATGATAAGGGATCTATCTTTCTATGTATTTGCAGCATATTACACTTGTCTACATTGAGATTCAATTGCCATTCCCTGCACCATGCAATTCGCTGCAGATCCTCCTGCATTTCAGTACAATTTTACATTGTTACAACCTCTCGATACACCACAGCTTCATCTGCAAAAAGCCTCAGTGAACTTCCGATGTCATCCACAAGGTCATTTATGTATATTGTGAATAGCAACGGTCCTATGACACTCCCCTGCGGCACACCTGAAATCACTCTTACTTCGGAAGACTTCTCTCCATTGAGAATGACATGCTGCGTTCTGTTACCTAGGAACTCCTCAATCCAATCACACAATTGGTCTGATAGTCCATATGCTCTTACTTTGTTCATTAAACGACTGTAGGGAACTGTATCGAACGCCTTACGGAAGTCAAGAAACACGGCATCTACCTGTAAAAAAAATGGTTCAAATGGCTCTGAGCACTATGGGACTTAACTTCTGCGGTCATCAGTCCCCTAGAACTTAGAACTACTTAAACGTAACTAACCTAAGAACATCACAAACATCCATGCCCGAGGCAGGATTTGAACCTGCGACCGGAGCGGTCACGCGGTTCCAAACTGAAGCGCTTAGAACCGCACGGCCACACCGGCCGGCTGTCTACCTGTGAACCCGTGTCTATGGCCCTCTGAGTCTCGTGGACGAATAGCGCGAGCTGGGTTTCACATGACCGTCTTTTTCGAAACCCATGCTGATTCCTACAGAGTAGATTTCTAGTCTCCAGAAAAGTCATAATACTCGAACATAATACGTGTTCCAAAATTCTACAACTGATCGATGTTAGAGATATAGGTCTATAATTCTGCACATCTGTTCGACGTCCCTTCTTGAAAACGGGAATGACCTGTGCACTTTTCCAATCCTTTGGAACGCTACGCTCTTCTAGAGACCTACGGTACACCGCTGCAAGAAGGGGGGGGGCAAGTTCCTTCGCGAACTCTGTGTAAAATCGCACTGGTATCCCATCAGGTCCAGCGGCCTTTCCTCTTTTGAGCGATTTTAATTGTTTCTCTGTCCCTCTGTCGTCTATTTCGATATTTACCATTTTGTCATCTGTGCGACAATCTAGAGAAGGAACTACAGTGCAGTCTTCCTCTGTGAAACAACTTTGGAAGAAGACATATAGCATTTCTGCCTTTAGCCTGTCATCCTCTGTTTCAGTACCATTTTGGTCACAGAATGTCTGGACATTTTGTTTTGATCCACCTACCGCTTTGACATAAGACCAAAATTTCTTACGATTTCGGCCAAGTCAGTACATAGAACTTTACTCTCGAATTCATTGAACGCCTCTCGCATAGCCCTCCTCACACTACATTTCGCTTCGCGTAATTTTTGTTTGTCTGCAAGGCTTTGGCTATGTTTATGTCTGCTGTGAAGTTCCCTTTGCTTCCGCAGCAGTTTTCTAACTCGGTTATTGTACCACGGTGGCTCTTTTCCATCTGTTACGATCTTGCTTGGCACATACTCATGTAACGCATATTGTACGATGGTTTTGAAGTTTGTCCACTGATCCTCAACACTATCTGTACTTGAGACAAAGCATGTTGATGTCTATTCCAATTTTCTGTACAGGTTCCGGAACTCTCGGAACCGAGCTGATGCCAACCTTCTTTTGGTGTG
Source organism: Schistocerca gregaria (assembly GCF_023897955.1). Lineage (NCBI taxonomy): Eukaryota > Metazoa > Arthropoda > Insecta > Orthoptera > Acrididae > Schistocerca > Schistocerca gregaria. The sequence continues at coordinate 730,078,040 of NC_064931.1, forward strand.
TGTAGTTCATAGGACCTGACGCCGTTACGATGTAGACAACGCAGTGGTGGTCGCAATCAACCCTTCACCAGCTATCTGGAGACTCACGCACGCCACAGAAACGGTTACGTGCAGGACTACTTCTCTCATTCTTTTAGAAATATAGATCGTGTCTACCCTATTCCCATTATATTCCGGAGGGGTAAATGTTGTTGCGGTATTCAGTCTGAAGACTGATCTGATACAGCTCTCCATGGTACTCTATCTGCTACAAGTCTCATCATCTCCGGTTAACTACTGCAGCCTACATTCATTTGAACCAGCTTACTGTATTAACTTGTTGGTCTCTGTCTACAATTTCCCCCACACATCCCTTCAATAATAAATTGACGATCCCTTGATGCCACAGAATATGTCCTGTCAACCAACCCTCCTTCTGGTAAATTGTGCCACACACTTCTTTTCTCCTCTATTTTGTTTAGTACCTCCTCGGTAATTACGCGATCCCATCGAGTCGTCAGCATTCGTCTGTAACATAATACTTCGAAAGCTTCTATTGTGTTCTTGTCTGAGCAGTTTATCGTCCACGTTTCACTTCCATACAAGGCTGCAACCCAGACGAATATGTTTAGAAAATATTTTCTAAAAGTTAAATTTATATTTGAGGTTAGCAAATTTCTCTTCTTCACAAACACTTTTCTTGTTATCTGCATTTTATATCCTCTCTTCCGCCATTATCAATAATTTTACTGTAAAATCAGGGTAGGACTTTTAATGTCTCATTTCCTAACCTAATTACTGCACCATCGCCTGAATTGATTTGACTACATTCCATTACCCTTGTTGATGCTCATCTGATATCCTCCTTTCAAGACACTGTCCATTCCGTTCAGCTACTCTATCAGGTCCTTTGCTGTCTCTGACAGAATTAAAACGTCATCGTCAAACTTCGAGGCTTTTACTTCTTTTCTTTGAACTTTAACTCCCAATGCAAATTTCTGCTTCCTTTCTTTCACAACTTGCTCAATGTAAAGAGTGAACAAAATTGGGGATGGGCTACTATCCTGCCTCGCTCTCTTCTCAACTGGTTTCCTTTTCATCTCATTCGACTCATATAACTGCCGTCTATTTTCTGTTCATATTGTAAACAATCTTTCGATACTTATATTTTATCCCTGCTATCTTCAGAGTTTCGAAGGGTGTATTCCAGTCAGCACTATCAAATGCTTTTTCTAAGTTCACGGGAAGTATAAACGTGGGTTTGGCCTCCTTAACCTATTTTCTAACAGATTCGTAGCGTCGGTATTGCTTCTCATGTTCCTGCACTTCTCTGTAATCCGAACTAGCGTTCCCCGAGGTCGCCTTCTACCAGTTTTAACATTCTTCTGTAAATAATTTGTGTCAGTATTTGCCAACCATTACTTATTAAACTGACTGTGCGGTAATATTCACACCTTTCTTTTGAATTAGAATTATCACATTCTGCTTGAAGTCTGAGGGTGCTTCACTAGTCTCATACGTCTTATACACCAGGTGAAAGGGTTTTGTAATTTCTAGCTCTCCCAAGTGTAACATCATAGATTAAGGGTCGACCTGCGACAGCAATCGCACAACTTGCGTTCGGGCCGCTGGACGCCGCCGCGACCACTAAGAGTGCAACAGGCGCGTGTGTTGCGTACTGGCCGCGAGGTGCCGGCACGAGCGCAACCGTATATAAGTGCCGATGGAGTTCGGCCAGCTCTCATTTTGTGGGCATCTCCTTTTTGCCTATTCTCTTATTTGTGTTGTGGTTGGCAGGAGAGCCAACACCGTGTCACTAGAGGAGGCCGAAAGGCACGCGATTTAGCTCACGCAGGCTGGCGTGAGGTCTGCAACAGGACAAGGAAATTAGAATTTAGAAACAACAAACGTAGCTGGTGGAATACTTAACTTTAACCCATTAAGGACGAACGTCGGTCTTGACGGTACATGATTTACAATATCAATAATAACTGATAATGGCGCCTTGCTAGGTCGTAGCAAATGACGTAGCTGAAGGCTTTCCTAACTATCGTCTCGGCAAATGAGAGCGTATTTAGTCAGTGAACCATCGCTTGCAAAGTCGGCTGTACAACTGGGGCGAGTGCTAGGAAGTCTCTCTAGACCTGCCGTGTGGCGGCGCTCGGTCTGCAATCACTGATAGTGGCGACACGCGGGTCCGACGAATATTACCTGACCGCGGCCGATTTAAAGGCTACCACCTAGCAAGTGTGGTGTCTGGCGGCGACACCACAATTTGCTCAGTTGCTTAGCTCTTATTCGTTTATGGCTCATGTTATTGTGCTCTTTTTCTGCCATTCTGATTGTTTTGATTTACTCCAAATTGAGAAGCGCTCATTTTGGCATTTCACTTTTGCGTATTTCTCATTTTGCTAATAATATGCTCCTTAGCTTTTTACTGTTTGATTTGATTGACATAGTCTCATGTACTGTTTGTTTATTCAGCCTGTTCATATTTTGATGTTCTCTAAATACTGTAATAATTATCGGAAGCATTTCTTCCCTTAAACTTGTGTAAAGTATTCTCGATGTAGGATTTGTTCTGTGACACAGGTGTAAGGTTTTGAATATAAATTATATACGAAACTGTGCTTAATTTATTTTTTCAGTGTGTACTACATCAGACGACAATTTTGTGATATGAGGGAGAAATTTGAGAGGCGAACCCATGTAAATAGTCTTAAGTGAGCCCCTTTAAAAATAAAAATTTGTGTGACACTGTAGGCACCGAACACACACACACACACACACACACACACACACACACACACATATATATATATATATATATATATATATATATATATATATATATATATATATATATATATATACGTCACACAAGGATATCAGTAGATCTGGCCGAATGTCGTCTACTCCAGAGGCCTTGCTTCATCTACATCTACATCTACATAGATACTCCACAAGCCACCGTACGCTGTGTGGCAGAGGATACCCTGTTTCAGCTTAAGTCTTTCAGTGCTCTGTCAAGTTCTTCCGTAGTATAATAACCTCCCACCTCATCTTCTCTTTATATCATATTACCTACAAAGTAATTTATATTGTACAGCCCCTCTAATACTCCTTTCACCTTGAGATTTCCCTTCTTTGCTCAGTAGTGGTTTTCCATCTAAGCTCTTGATATTCATACCGTTACCTGTCCTTCCTCCAAAGTTCTTTTTAATTTTTATATAGACTATATCTATCTTTACCCTAGTAATATATCCATCTATAGCCTTGTATTTGTTCTAGAGCCATTTCTGCTTAGCTATTTTTATTTAGACGTCTGTATTCCCTTTTGTCTGTTTCATTTGCTGCATATTTATATTTTCTCCTTTCATCAATTAATTCAGTGCCTTCTGGGATATCCGAGGATTTCTACTAGGCCTTGTCTTTTTACCGATTCGATCCCCTGCTACTTTCACTATTTCCTCTCTTAAAGTTACCCATTCCTCTTCTAATGTATCTCTTTCCTCCGTTACAGTCCATTATTCCCTAATTCTACGTTGGAAAGTTCAACAAGCTCTGGTTCTTTCAACTTATCCAGATCCGATTTACATAATTTCCTACCATTCTGCGATTTCTACAGTTTGAATCTACAGTCCATACACAATAATTTGTTGTTAGAGTCCACATGCGCACCTGGAAATGTCTCACTGTCACCGCCCGGCGTGGCCGAGCGGCTCTAGGCCCTTCAGTCTGGAACCGCACGACCGCTACGGTCGCAGGTTAGAATCCAGCCTCGGGCATGGTTGTGTGTGATGTCCTCAGGTTAGTTAGGCTTAAGTAGTTCTACGTTCTTGGGGATTTATGGCCTCAGATGTTAAGTCTCATAATGCTCAGAGCTATTTGAACCATTTTTGTCTTACTGTTTAAAATCTGCGTCTGAATTCTCTGTCTTACGATAAAGTAATCAAACCGAAACCTTCCAGTGTCCCCTGGTCTCTTCCACGTATACAACCATCTTTTATAATTCTCAAACCAAGAGCTGTAGGTGCCCAAATTATGCGTCGTGCAAAATGCTACCAGACGGCTTTCTCTTTCATTCCTTTCTCCCAGACCGAATTCTCGTACCATTTTTCATTCTCTTCTTTCTCGTACTATCGAATTTCCGTCCTCCGTCGCAATTAAATTTTTGTGTCCCTTCACTATCTAAATAATTTCTTTTATCCCATCATACATTCTTTCAATGTCTTCATCATTTGCGGTGCTAGTTGGCATATAAACTTGTACTACTGTGGTGGATATTGGCTTTGTGTCTATCTTGGCCACGATAATGCGTTCACTATGCTGTTTGTAGCAGCTTACCCGCACTCCTATTTTTTTATTCATTATTAAACCTACTCCTGCATTACCTCTATTTGGTTTTGTATTTATAATCCTGTATTTACCTGACCAAAAGTCTTGTTCCTCCTGCCACCGAACTTCACTAATTCCCACTATATCTAACTTTAACCTACCCATTTCCCTTTTTAAATTTTCTAACCTACCTGCCCGATTAAGGGATCTGACATTCCACGCTCCGATCCGTAGAACACCAGTTTTCTTTCTCCTGATAACGACGTCCTCTTGAGTAGTCCTCGCCCGGAGATCCAAATGGGAGACTATTTTACCTCCGACTACACGAACATGTAATAAAAAATGGGGGTTCCTATTAAAAAAAAAACACAGTTGATGTCCGTTTGACCTATGGCAGCGCCATCTATTTACGTTTGTCTTGGAATGACGATCTTGAAGAATGTGAGAACATAGGCAAAAATTAACAAAATCATCCTAAAATTTTAAGTGGCAATGGGAGGTGGTCATACGTTGGGGTACTTACAGAAAATGCTATTGTTTTTGACAAATTATGACATCACACCTTAATAATATAAGGACAAGTTCCTTGTAAATTTGGTAGTAGCAATCGCTTATTTGTTTAAATAATTCCTGTGGTGATTGTTAAACATTAAGAGACCCATATTCAGGGTGTTACAAAAAGGCACGGCCAAACTCTCAGGAAACATTCCTCACACCCAAAGAAAGAAAATATGTTATGTGGACATGTGTCCGGAAACGCATAATTTCCATGTTAGAGCACATTTTATTACGTCTCTTCAAATGACATTAATCATGGAATGGAAACACACAGCAACAGAACGTACCAGCGTGACTTCAAACACTTTGTTACAGCAAATGTTGAAAATGTCGTCCGTTAGCGAGGATACATGCATTCACCCTCCGTTGCATGGAATCCCTGTTGCGCTGATGCAGCCCTGGAAAATGGCGTATTGTATCACAGCCGTCCACAATACGAGCACGAAGAGTCTCTACATTTGGTACCTGGGTTGCGTAGCAAGAACTTTCAAATGCCCCCATAAATGAAAGTCAAGAGGGTTGAGGTCAGGAGAGCGTGGAGGCCATGGAATTGGTCCGCCTCTACCAATCCATCGGTCACCGAACCTGTTGTTGAGAAGCGCACGAACAATTCGACTGAAATGGGCAGGAGCTCCATCGTGCATGAACCACATGTTGTGTCGTACTTGTAAAGGCACATGCTCTAGCAGCACAGGTAGAGCATCCCGTATGACATCATGATAACATGCTCCATTGAGCGTAGGTGGAAGAACATTGGGCCCAATCAAGACATCACCAACAATGCCTGCCCAAAAGTTCACAGAAAATCTGTGTTGATGACGTGATTGCACAATTGCGTGCGGATTCTCGTCAGCCCATATATGTTGATTTTGAAAATTTACAATTTAATAACGTTGGAATGAAGCCTCATCCGTAAAGAGAAGATTTGCACTGAAATGAGGATTGACACATTGTTGGGTGAACCATTCGCAGAAGTGTATCCGTGGAGGCCAATCAGCTGCTGATAGTGCCTGCACACGCTGTACATGCTACGGGTACAACTGGTTCTCCCGTAGCACTCTCCATACAGTGACGTGGTCAACGTTACCTTGCACAGAAACAACTTCTCTGACGCTGACATTAGAGATATCGTCAACTGCACGAAGAATTGCCTGGTCCATTGCAGGTGTCCTCGTCGTTCTAGGTCTTCCCCAGTCGCGAGTCATAGGCTGGAATGTTCCGTGCTCCCTAAGACGCCGATCAATTGCTTCGAACGTCTTCCTGTCGGGACACCTTCGTTCTGGAAATCTGTCTCGATACAAACGTACCGCGCCACGGCTATTGCCCCGTGCTTATCCATACATCAAATGGGCATCTGCCAACTCCGCATTTGTAAACATTGCACTGACTGTATAACCACGTTCGTGATGAGCACTAACCTGTTGATGCTACGTACTGATGTGCTTGATGCTGCTACTGTAGAGCAATGAGTCGCATGTCAACACAAGTACCGAAGTCAACACTACCTTCCTTCAATTGGGCCAACTGGCGGTGAATCGAGGAAGTACAGTACATACTGACGAAACTAAAATGAGCTCTGACATGGAAATTAAGCGTTTTCGGACACATGTCCACATAACATCTTTTCTTTATTTGTGTGTGAGGAATGTTTCCTGAAAGTTTGGCCATACCTTTTTGTAACACCCTGTTTATGTACATCTTTGGATACATTCTTGAAAAGTGGGAGAAAATTGGTCCAAAAATTCAAAAAGTTAACTGAAAATTCTAAATTACAATGGGAGTAGGTCTTACTTTTGAGTGCTTACAGAAAAGCCATGACGTCATTAAATTACAACAATTCAGCCGCACCCCTCCAAATTTCCCTGTCACACGCTGTAATGTTAAAGTGTTTGATATATTAAATGAAGACAATATATCCACCATTTTAACTGTGGTAAATCTGCAGCTGATCTCTGTCTGATAATCCTCTCACAACGGTGCAGAGAATAGAAATGGCAAGGCTCACGCAATTGCTCTAGGTATAGAAGTGGGAGAGGACGGGTAGGGGAACTTGGTGTCCCTCCATTTTGAGCTATTCAGTGGGGTTATATCAATGGGAGGGGGAGGGGACGTTGATTTTGGGGAAATAACCTGAATACTGGATAGGTGACCTTTACTTTCCCACAATTTTTATGTCACACAATTACCCGAGAGATGGGGGCGGAAGGTTATCTTGACATGTGACATGCATCAGGTGACAAGGTGATTTTCAATATAGCACATGCATTTGCCGCAGAGACGTGAGTTGGGTATCAGGTTACTCTGTGACCTTGAATTTGGTGCTTTAACTCGCCCTGAGCTACTACCGAAACCTTATTTGAGATTGCAGAAACGAAAACAAGCAATGCACAGAAAGCACATAATCTGCGTTAGTTGACTGAGATAGAAAACATTGGAAGGCGCATATATGCTCCATGAAGATTGAGGAAGTTAGGACGTAGACTATTAAAGTTTTTGAACACGTCGGTGAAGAGTAGCTTGTCAATTGTCAAATATAAATCGCAACAGTCCCCAAGTGCTTTTCTGTTGAATATATTTCACACATTGCAAGCTCTTTGGAACTCATCATCTGTTATTGTACTACCGGTTAATAAACTTTTAAACTTTTCAGTTGAGGGTAATTGATCTCCCAGTGAAAAAGATTCATTGCTCAGATTCAATTTTATAACGTCAGGAAAATATTCCAAGATGCTACTGCAGGCGGGTATAAAATGAATGAGAGCAACGGAAAATAATAAACACTAAAATGAAGATTTGGCCCTGTCTGACTACCCCCTGAAGAAGATTTTAAGATCTCTTAGTTCTATAAATTACAATCTAAACATGAATGAATGATGAAGGCACCGAAGCCTACTAAATGATAAACGTTGTTCCTGCTTATATATTTATTGTAGATAAACTCTTTCAAACACTAGGATGGCAGAATAATATACTCTAATACTGTCTTCTCCTCTCTGTGTTCTAAAGACGAGAAACGCGAACTCCCAGCCACAAGGACGGAGTTGAGATAGCGTCTCAACGTATGTATCGGCAGAGGAAGTGCTCTCAATTACTGAATGCTACGCACTCAACGACGACTTCCAACCCGGAGGTGAAGTCCAGATCGTATAGGTTCACAACAGTACAGTGCCTAACCGTTCTAACTATAAACTCTCCTGAGAGCAAAGACAGAGAGTCCGTCTGTACCAAGAAATCGAGCGACCGTCACACCCGGGCGCTCACAATGGAAGACTTGGTCTGTCCACCGCTGGCCTCCCAACAAGGCTCGTCTCCCCACCCTCGTAATTCCGAAAACGAACCATATTCTGGAAACCACGGAATATTCTCCCTCTCTACAGATTCTCCCGAATGCCGACCAACCATATTTTAGTCTATTGTCGTCCAGCGCGGAAAGTTTACGGGGAAAAACTTATACTCGTACAATGGTACGCTTCTGAGTGAAAATCCTTGGAAATAGCCCAGCTTGCGTGGTTTCCGAGGTGACACTTCCTCGTTCCTCTCAGCTGCGTCCAAGATTTTCGTAGTTCCCGAAGTATAATCCTTCCTGTCTGCCTACAAACCGGCCGGTCGCAACTCTATTTTGCCCCAGTGCTCAGGTGTCCGAACGTCCATCTTGCTACTTCCTGTGTTTAAGCAGGACCAACACACCTGTGTGGACCTTCCACCCAGGGCTTGAGTTGCACCTGCCGTTTCATTCCAACTGTCGTTCCAACCAGCACTAATATGATAATAAAGACACTCCGTCACCTTTCATGCAATAAGCGTTATTAATTATTTACAAGGCGTACATGACAATGTGAGTCACTTTTATATATTCATATACACGATGTACAACCTATGATATGATACATAATTGAGTTTGTAGGTCACGGCCAAGTATGTGGATGGGTGCTTACAATATGTCCTCATTGTCTTGAGCTCAACTGAGTTCAGGGACGATGGACACTTTTTCAGTGAGCACGTCAAGCAATTTATTGAATCGATAAATTGTAAATTTAAATTACAGTGCATCTCTTGATGCATTACTACAATACTTCTTGAGAATCATTTATTTTTCTTCAAATTCGGTGGCAACAGATAAACATGAGCTGGATTTAGTTTAACTTCTTTACCACCATCCGTCTTTTGTTTGCATATGTCCGTGATCAAGATATGCCCATAGTAATTGCTCATATTATGGAGTATGACACACACTTTGTAATGGGGTTGGTAGTTCACGCTGAAACTGTCATGTGTTCTACGTCGAAGCAATTTAAACTTGAAATATCTCTCACCATTTCTTAACGGTTTATGCAAATATAAACTGAACTAAACTACATCCGAACAGGCCTTGGAAGCCCAAACGGCACCGCCCGGCAGCCGTGTCATCCTCAGCCCATAGGCGACACTGGATGTGGATATGAAGGGTCATGTGGTCAGAACACCACTCTCCCGGCCGTATGTAAGTTTACGAGACCGGAGCAGCTACTTCTCAACCAAGTAGCTCCTCAGTTTGCCTCACAAGGGCTGAGTGCACCCCACTTGCCAACAGCGCTCGGCAGACCGGATGGTCACACTCATCCAAGCCCAACAGCGCTTAACTTCGGTTATCTGACGGGAACCGGTGTTACCATTGCGGCGAGGCCGTTGGCCTGTAGGCAGATATATCTGACCATAATACGGTCAGAGTCGCTATATAACTAGAAGTAGCAACTGGTTCTGTCATGCATTTCACATCGGCACAAATCAGAAATGGCACCTTTAGTTTGTTGCTAAATTTGATAAATTTTATAAACTTGGTTTTGCCGCTAGGCATGACACTGTTGACTGGACACAGTCAACTGAATGTGCATATAACTTTTCTCTGGATTTTAAGTAGCGCTGACAGCGTTGACATACTCCAACTCAATGCTGATGACCAGTAATACTACTACTTGTTACCCTCGAAATGTCTTTTATGCAGTTGAAATATTTTGTGTCTGTGTCATCAGTCCATATCATTAATAGATAAATACGTTTCTCACCATAGTGCTTTGTGATATGTGGTGGTACTTCCCAAAATTCTTTCTCATTTCTCTTGCCTTCCATAGTCATACTTTCATAATATAAATATTAGATGCCGTAGATGTTTCCAGAGAAGTTTGCGTTCTGTTGTTCGAATATACGAACATGTTTAAGCTGTGCAATTTGTTCGCATATGGAACACATTTAGACACACATGCTTATTTACAGGATATATATTTACCATACAGACCGCTTGAAGCACACATTGGCTTTGACTGGGCATTTACTACTGCATGTGTAACTGCTTTCACTTTTTACTGCATCATATATAGTCCTGGACAAAACCCATTATTTTCATCGACATTAACAGGGAGTTAAAGTATTCCTTTCAACAGCCAGCAGAAATCTCTCCCTTGAAAGATCTCAAGTTTCCTTAACAGTTAATCAGAGACATTATTACTAATCATTACTAATTTTGGGTGACATTAAACTCACATTGTTTGTACTGAGATACATTTGTTTTTCTTTGCGTGATTTGAGTGAGAGAAACTTGTCGAAAAGCAAAAACTTGATTTTAAGGAGCTGTTTCTGTTTTAAGAAACGCAAAAACAGGCATACTAGAAATGTCTAGCCTCCTTAAACCCAACCCGATTAGACATCACACATACATAAGTTTCTTACAGATTGTTTTGGTGGTGCAAATTATTGTCAGTTAATATTTACTAATACTATTATAGTTAATACACCATAGTCTCCTGAACTCAGAAAAACACATTATGTTGTCATTTATGAGGGACATCCTCATGAAGAAGAAGAGGAAGTGTACTTAAAGAACAGAAGTAAAGAAATATAGACATCATGTAACTAGGTTAGAAGAAACAGCATGTGAAAACAAATGTATTTGTAACCTGAAAAGAATTAATGACACACTATGTATATTCATATGAATTATTTTAGGGGAAAGGTGTCATGGCTATTAAATTTTATTAATGTAAAAAGTGGGATGGCTGCGGGGAAAGAAGAAAAACTTTATTAAGAGTAGCATTAAGCCAACACACAAGGCGTGGTGTCAGGTAGATATCAGGAAGAGGGCTAGTACTCTCTGTGAAGTAGGACTTGTTGACAGCCTGTTGAGGAAGTGATAGCGTTGTATTAGCTGAGCGATTACAGCACCCTCAGGCACCAAGAGACTACCAGACACGGGCATATAATCAGAAAGTTGGGGAACGCTCAAGTAGGTTCTGGAAGAATCTCGTCCACAAGACGACCTTCGAAGAATTCAGAGGAAAACATCTCTGTTGGAGACAATCGCACAATTGTCCGTGAAAAACTGGTGTATAAGCGGTTAGCACAGAGGATTAAAAGCAGTAAGAGAGTCAGTGGGACTCGTTACCAGGAAGCAGTCACAGCTGGTAGTCGTCGAAGCAGTAGCACAGTCACTTCAGAGTGACAGTTTGATGCTGCTGCAGTAAACTACGAGCAGACTGCACATATCTCAGGAAGCAGAACTGAGATTCCGGTAAGTACCCAGTAAGAGTTATATTGTTGAGTTTTCTGCCCGTTAGAGAAAAACAAGAACTATAGAGTTTGTCTTCGGAGCAACGAGTAAAATTGTATATTTTCTGTGTGTCAGAATATAAAAATAATCGCGTGCTGTCTCATACTTGCAGCCTGTTGTGAGTAAGGTATGTGATTGCATTAGTTGCAATGAGTAAATTTTGGTACTTTCTGTGTCAGAATATAGGAAGGAACAAGTACTCGTACTTGTCTCCAATTGTGGTTAAGGATTTTGATTATGTAGTGTTGGAACGAGTTGCAAGCTGGGCGCACATCTTTGAAAGTGAAACATAGAACTCAGGAACTGGGAGTTGCTGTAAAGGCCTAACATACAGATTTGTATGATTTGTAAAGATATACAACCACGGTAAGACATATCTCCGTATTAACCATAATAACTGGGAAAGTAAACTGTTCTTAAAACCAACCCTTAAGTGTTTGCACCCTTTTTCAACTCCCACGAATCACCACATCTCCTCTCCATTCAAGAATCACCTGTCATAAGCATACTGGGAGACGTTCACCCTCTGACTCAGTTAAGGTTCACTTAGTATACCTTCGCCCAGATTGCCATCAACGTCCTGATTATGCTACGCAGACCACACCTTTGTCCAAGCTGGTGATACGACCTATGTCATGACGCGACTATACTGTTTCTTTAGACACTCTCTTTACGTTAAAGGAGTTAATTAAATGCATGACAAGTTCTTAAAGTTTTTGCTTTTCTATGTGTCTAGGAAACGGCCACGCAACTGTCGCAATATGCTGCTACTGTTCTGTTAACTTCTTACAACTTGACCAGATTGCAGGCAGGATTATTGTTGGACATATGAATAAATGTTCCTAACTCAGGCTGGGTATTGTTCATAAATTACAATATTTATTAATCCCTCTCTCAATAATGTGGGTGGAACGACAGAATGATATGCAAGTTCGATCAAGACTACACAAATTCGGCATGCCATGTACGTGTTCAAAGTTAAAGTCGGAAGAATCACTTAAGAATAAATTTTACAAGTCTTTAAACACTGTGCTGCTGTTCAGAGATAAAAATCCCCTAGCAGATTCAGACATTTTACAAAGCCTTGAAACCACTTTGCTCCTTAGAGTTAGAAGCAACAGAAATGACTATTGAAAACTTCTCTAAGTTCCTGAACAGGTGCAGAAGTTTTGGAAATCCCTAGATTTGTCGCCAGAAATATTTTAAACATTGACTGCAAGCCACCCAGCAGCGTACACCTTGACTCACCAAGCTCGAAAAGCCAACTGACCCAGGCCAGCGTGCCCATCTTCCTTTTACAGGGTGGGGCAAATAAAAGTGGCCCAGACGAGTCGAGACGATTGGACGTCAATGTATGCATGTAACCACACACCGTAGCGCGCACACCACGTGTACGCACGTCACGTGATCCACAGCGGTTCAGAGTGTAGTGTGAGATGTGTCAGTGCTAGTGGAGCAGTGCAAAGGGGACGATGGTACTCACAATGGAGGAGCTTGTCTTCGTTGTGGAAAGTTACGTGGCTAGAAATTCGTGGAAATGGTCTAGTCAGTTGTTTGCTGGGAAGTTTAATGGTGTCAAAGATCCAGTAAAGAGTGCCATGAGACGCTTGTTCCGAAAATTTCGCCATATTGGACCTGTTTTGAACAAGTGAAAAAACAATCCGAAACGTGCCTGCACACCAGAAGATGTGGCTGCAGTTCACCAGAGAATGCTTCAGAGTCCTACCAAATCAACCCGAGGTCTGTCACAAGAGACCGACATACGACGTCGATCATGTGGACAAATACTCCCCCTGAACCTGCACCTGCATCGCTACTGTATGTCTGTGGTTCGTGCATTAAAACCAGCCAATGCTCCTCAGCGCCTCCAGTTTTCTGAGTGGCTATTCACTGGGATTACAATGAATGGCTTGGTCATGTATCTGTTCTTTATGTCTAGCGATGCCTGAGTTCTCTTGAGTGGTTATGTCAGAATCACAGGTTCTGGGCAGCGGAGAATCCGCATAACTTCCACGAAACACCATTGCATGGTAATAGGGTTGGGATTTGGTATGCAGTGTCTGCACTCCGCATTATTGGTCTCTTTTTCTTTCATCAGACGCCGACTTCGGTGGTTTTGAAACCATTTGTGGTCGCATTACCGGAGGAAGAAAAGACCAACAGTTACTTCCAACAGGCTGGAGCATCTGCACTTACAGCCGGCCGAACATTGGGGCACATTGGCACAATCTTCGTTTCTGACAGAGTTGTTGGCAGAGGTCAGTCTGGTCGCGGCCCTAGCTGTTTACCCACATCACCTGATCTGTCAGTATGCGATTACTCTGTGTGGGGAGTCCTCAATTCTAAGACGTATCGCAACAACCGCCATAGTCTTAAAGAACTGCAGTACAGCATTTCGCATGAGCTTGCAGCAATTCCAGCAGTAGAGCTTCGATTCACCTTCAGCAAATTGCTGACCAGGACCTAAAGTGCCAAGAGGTGAGTGGTGGTCACTTTCAACATCTGGTATAGTTGCTTCCCTCTGCTAGTTTTTCTGTACCCTCGAACTCTGTCCTCTGGGTCACTTTTATTTGCCTTACCCTGTGTTATAGCTTCGACCTGTCCTTACTAAAACTCACGAAATTACACATATTGTACATGCTGTTGGAGTGGTCGTCTGTTCAAAGACTGGTTAGATGCATCTCTCAACGCTGTTCTATCCTGTGCAAGCTTCTTCATTTTCTAGTACCTATTGTAGCCCCCATCCTCTTTGAACCTACTTGCTGCATTCGTCTCCTGTCAACCCATCCCTTCTTTTAGGAAGTAAGCCACAAATTTCTTTTCTCCCCAATTCTATTCAGTACTCCTTATTAGTTGCGTGATCTACTCTTCTGTAGCAAAACGTTTCGAAAGTTTCTAATCTCTTCTTGACTGTTTTTAGTGAACGTTTCAGTTCCGTAAAAGGCTACACTACAGACAAATACCTTCAGAAAAATCTTCCTAACACTTAAATTTGCCACTCTTGAACATGGCTGTAGACAGTCACTTTAACTCCTGAAAAAATAGAGAAAGAGGTACATTTAATTATAACTGTAGCCTATAATAATGGATAATAACCATCTATAATAAATAAAATTTTTGAGTAGAAAATAAGAAATAGAGGTACCATGTTTGGCGACTGTAAAACCGGGAATAGTCAAAATGAAAGGCACATTTCAATGTATTGCATAGCCAATATACCATGGTTGGTGAACTAGAAAATCTGGAAAGGGAAATTAGAAAATCTGAAAAGGGAAATACAAAGGCTCAATCTAGATATAGTAGGGGTCAGGTAGGGCAGATGGTGTGTTACTGTGATCAGTTCAGCGATAGGGTTGTTCTTATCAGAATAGACAGCAAACCAACACCGACAACGATATTTCAGGTACACATGTCGACGTCGGAAGCTGAATGTGAAGAGATAGAGAAAGTGTATGCGCATATTGAAAGGGTAATACAGTATGTAAAGGGATATGAAAATCTAATAATCATGGGAGACTGGAATGCAGTTGAAGGGGAAGGAGTAGAAGAAAAGGTTACAGGAGAATATGGGTTTGGGAAAAGGAATGAGAGAGGAGAAAGACTAATTCAGTTCTGTAACAAGTTTCAGCTAGTAATAGTGAATACTCTGTTCAAGAATCACAAGAGGAGGAGGTATACTGGGAAAAGGCCGAATGATACGGGAAGATTTCAGTTAGATTACATCATGGTCAAAGAGAAATTCCGAAATAAGTAGCCAGCCGCTGTGGCCGAGCGGTTCTAGGCGCTTCAGTCCGGAACCGCGCTGCTGCTACGGTCGCAGGTTCGAATCCTGCCTCAGGCATGGATGTGTGTGATGTCCTTGGGTTAGTTAAGTTTAAGGAGTTCTAAGTCTAGGGGTCTGATGACCTCAGATGTTAAGTCCCATAGTGCTTAGAGGCCTTTGAAAAGTAGCTTTCTCCATTGAACATAACCCAAAGAAAAATGTAATTCATAATATTAAAATCGCAAATTATCTCTTCAGTAGCTCAGGTGTTTACAAGCTAACAAGTGAGAGATGTTCAGTATTTTAAATCGGATAAACTGGAAGGACATTTAATAGTAGATACAAAGAACATCCTTTAGGTAAAAAAGGCACTATTGTGCATAATGCTACTTTCGCATAACCCTTGCTAACGTCGGGCTATAACCTAAAAGAGTCGACGTTATTGAAATCTTGCACAAATAAAATAAAGGATGGAGATTAGACGTATCAGAATAATTATAGATATTTTAGATATGTGGTCTTCAGTCCTGAGATTGGTTTGATGCAGCTCTCCATGCCACTCTATCCTGTGCAAGGCTCGTCATCTCCCAGTACCTACTGCAACCTACATCCTTCTGAATCTGATTAGTGTATTCATCTCTTGGTCTCCTTCTACGATTTTTACCCTCCACACTGCCCTCCAATACTAAATTGGTGATCCCTTGATGCCTCAGAACATGTCCTACCAACCGATCCCTTCTTCTCGTCAAGTTGTGCCACAAACTTCTCTTCTCCCCAATCCTATTCAGTACCTCCTCATTAGTTATGTGATCTACCCATCTAATCTTCAGCATTCTTCTGTAGCACCACATTTCCAAAGCTTTTATTCTCTTCTTGTCCACTTCTCTTCTTTCACTTCCATACATGGCTACACTCCATACAACTACTTTCAGAAACGACTTCCTGACACTTAAATCTATACTCGATGTTAACAAATTTCTCTTCTTCAGAAACGCTTTCCTTGCCATTGCCAGTCTACATTTTATATCCTCTCTACTTCGACCATAATCAGTTATTTTGCTCCCCAAATAGCAAAACTCCTTTACTACTTTAAGTGTATCATTTCCTAATCTAATTACCTCAGCATCACCCGACTTAATTTGACTACATTCCATTATCCTCGTTTTGCTTTTGTTGATGTTCATCTTATACCCTCCTTTCAAGACACTGTCCATTCCGTTCAACTGCTCTTCCAAGTCATTTGCTGTCTCTGACAGAATTACAATGTCATCGGCGAACCTCAAAGTTTTTATTTCTTCTCCATGGATTTTAATACCTACTCCGAAATTTTCTTTTGCTTCCTTTACTGCTTGCTCAATATATAGATTGAATAACATCGGGGAGAGGCTACAACCCTGTCTTACTCCCTTCCCAACAACTGCTTCCCTTTCATGTCCCTCGACTCTTATAACTGCCATCTGGTTTCTGTACAAACTGTAAATAGCCTTTCGCTCCATGTATTTTACCCCTGCCACCTTTAGAATTTGAAAGAGAGTATTCCAGTCAACATTGTCAAAAGCTTTCTCTAAGTCTACAAATGCTAGAAACGTAGGTTTGCCTTTCCTTAATCTTTCTTCTAAGATAAGTCGTAAGGTCAGTATTGCCTCACGTGTTCCAGTATTTCTACGGAATTCAAACTGATCTTCCCCGAGGTCGGCTTCTACTAGTTTTTCCATTCGTCTGTAAAGAATTCGTATTAGTATTTTGCAGCTGTGGCTTATTAAACTGATTGTTCGGTAATTTTCACATCTGTCAACACCTGTTTTCTTTGGGATTGGAATTATTATATTCTTCTTGAGGTCTGAGGGTATTTCGCTGTTTCATACACCTTGCTCACCAGACGGTAGAGTTTTGTCAGGACTGGCTCTCCCAAGGCCGTCATTAGTTCTAATGGAATGTTGTCTTCTCCGGGGGCCTTGTTTCGACTCAGGTCTTTCATTGCTCTGTCAAACTCTTCACGCAGTATCTTATCTCCCATTTCATCTTCATCTACATCCTCTTCCATTTCCATAATATTGTCCTCAAGTACATCGCCCTTGTATAGACCCTCTATATACTCCTTCCACCTTTCTGCTTTCCCTTTTTTGCTTAGAACTGGGTTTCCATCTGAGCTCTTGATGTTCATACATGTGGTTCTCTTATCTCCAAAGGTCTCTTTAATTTTCCTGTAGGCAGTATCTATCTTACCCCTAGTGAGATAAGCCTCTACATCCTTACATTTGTCCTCTAGCCATCCCTGCTTAGCCATTTTGCACTTCCTGTCGATCTCATTTTTGAAACGTTTGTATTCCTTTTTGCCTGCTTCATTTACTGCATTTTTATCTTTTGTCCTTTCATCAATTAAATTTAATATTTCTTCTGTTACCCAAGGATTTATACTAGCCCTCGTCTTTATACCTACTTGATCCTCTGCTGCCTTCACTACTTCATCCTTCAAAGCTACCCATTCTTTTTCTACTGTATTTCTTTCCCCCATTACTGTCAATTGTTCCCTTATGCTCTCCCTGAAACTCTGTACAACCTCTTGTTCTTTCAGTTTATCCAGTTCCCATCTCCTTAAATTCCCACCTTTTTGCAGTTTCTTCAGTTTTAATCTACAGGTCATAACCAATAGATTGTGGTCAGAGTCCACATCTGCCCCTGGAAATGTCTTACAATTTAAAACTTGGTTCCTAAATCTCCGTCTTACCATTACATAGTCTATCTGATACCTTTTAGTATCTCCAGGGTTCTTCCATATATACAACCTCCTTTCATGATTCTTAAACCAAGTGTTAGCTATGATTAAGTTGTGCTCTGTGCAAAATTCTACCAGGCGGCTTCCTCTTTCATTTCTCTCCTCCAATCCATATTCACCTACTACGTTTCTTTCTCTCCCTTTTCCTACTACCGAATTCCAGTCACCCATGACTATTAAATTTTCGTCACCCTTCACTATCTGAAAAATTTCTTTTATTTCATCATACATTTCTTCGATTTCTTTGCCATCTGCAGAGCTAGTTGGCATATAAACTTGTACTACTGTAGTAGGTGTGGGCTTCGTATCTATCTTGGCCGCAATAATGCTTTCACTATGCTGTTTGTAGTAGCTTACCCGCATTCCTATTTTCCTGTTCATTATTAAACCTACTCCTGCATTACCCCTATTTGATTTTGTGTGTATAACCCTGTAGTCACCTGACCAGAAGTCTTGTTCCTCCTTCCACCGAACTTCACTAATTCCCACTATATCTAATTTTAACCTATCCATTTCCCTTTTTAAATTTTCTGACCTACCTGCCCGATTGAGTGATCTGACATTCCACGCTCCGATACGTAGAACGCCAGTTTTCTTTCTCCTGATAACGACATCCTCTTGAGTAGTCCCCGCCCGGAGATCCGAATGGGGGACTATTTTACCTCCGGAATATTTTACCCAAGAGGACGCCATCATCATTTAATCATACAGTAAAGCTGCATGCCCTCGGGAAAAATTACGGCCGTAGTTTCCCCTTGCTTTCAGCCGTTCGCAGTACCAGCACACCCACCAACGGCAAGGTCCATGGTTCATGGGGGGAGGATTTTAGATATACGATAAGAAAAGACGGCCTTCTTTTAAATGAACAGCTGCAATTAAGAAACAGAGTTTTCCTTAACGGTTTAAAACAGTACATGTCGTGCAAAAAGACATGAACACCGTTAACCAGCAGTAGACCCGTTCAGTCGATCGCCAGTGGTGGACATGTTGGCATAGGGTCAGACAGAGAGCTCCACTTGTAAATATTCTGTGACAACTCAGTCAAAGTTGAAGGTGCCACCAGCACAAAGCAATTTAAAGGGCAAAGTTCCTTATTGTCAAACACGTGTAGTGATTGCAAATGTCTACCAGTTTATGAAAGAAGCTGTACTAGATGCTCCACTAAAACTAAAATCCACATCGAAGCAAGTGGCCGAAGCAAGTGGTGTATCATTTACTTTCGTTAGGCGGATCAAGAGAGAACTTGGAAGAGTCCAGCGTGGAGAATCTTCGACATTTTCAACACCTCATAAGGAAGGGCACAGAAGAGACTGGAAGACCAGTTAAGATAATTTTAATGAGCAATTTCAACATTACAGATTAAAGAAGACCCATTTTAAAGGAAATCCGCGAAAAGTTGCACAATTTCATAAATTTTGAAGGATTTGTAGACATACTTCCTAAAGTTCTTTGCACTCGGGTATTTACATGGAATGAGACGACGAATAACCGAAATGTTCTCCAGGAACAAAACAGTATCAGTGAAAAGCGAACTGCTTGCGTAAAAGGTATCCGAGAGTACAGACGTGAGTATAGTCCAATTGTCTATAGGGAAGAGACATATGTTCACACTTGTTACACAGCATCGTATGGATGAAGTGACAATTCACCACAGGATCTGCTGAAACCTGTTTCAGAGGGATTCAGATTTACCATCATTCGTGGAGGACGGTTTTGTACCAAATGCCTACGTTAGGTTTAAATGTAGCCAGAAAATTGTGTATTAACCCAATGACATGGTCTTCTCAGATTGTAAAAAGTGCCTCATGGAGATATTAGTACCTAACCTGCTGCCTCATACTGTCCTCGTTACACAGGGTGTTTCCGTAAGAGCGTGCAAAATGCAACAGTACATAGACAATGCTCTACTGAACAATTTAGGATAGGGAACCATGGGTCAGAGAAGCCAGCTTAAGGAGATATGGAAATAAACTTTTCTACCGCTTCGTGTAGCATTACTGTTTGTAATATTTCTGGCTTATTCAGCCATCATATTAGGCTCCAGGAAGCTATTCCCAGGGCAGTGGAGATGCAAGAAGGCAGATGTTAGACTCGGTACCATTCCCGTGAGTAAGACCGCCTGCATGATGCTGCTGCTCTGTGACTGGCTGCTGTGTTCGGCGGTAGGGCGCCAAAACGTTAAACTTTAGTTGCTGTTATTAATGAAACCTGTCATCGAAATTACTTCATTTTTTTAAAATAAACATCTCTCAACAGACAGCTATCAATCAGTCATTTCAAAATTATTAAAATCAAAGTATTACTAAAACAAAAGACTGACGATATTACTGCCGATGCACTTTGGTGGCGTTCGGATCACGCCTTGCTGGCTTCGCGCGCGAAGTGTCTCGGGCAGTCCGGCTCTCCAGTTCCGATCGTTCCAGCAGACAGACATGTTGTCTGTTATAGCAGTATTTGTTTCATGCAATTTTATTTTCTACAGTTCCGACCGTCGCTAGGTACAGATATGTTATCTGTAATAGTAGTATTTGTTTCATGTAATTTTATTCTCCAGTTCTGACGGTCCCAGTAGACAGACATATTGTCTGTGGCAGGATGTATTTCATGTTATTTTAGCCAGATATAATGACTGTGGAAAGATATGTTCAATACGTTGTGATCAAGAATAGTTTCTCGTATCTATATCAATAAAAACGCGAGTGGCATCCCAAATGAGTTAGAGTTTATTCGTAGCAGCAGTTCCTTGCGAAGTTAATTTCAGCCTCAAGAAAAAGAATCCACGACCTGCGTGCTGTTTTTTGCACTGGGAACATCATCATCATGAAGACAGCAGGTTAGTGAAGTGTACAAGAACTTATGTATTCCACACAGGGCAGTGGAAGCTACTAGGCACCTCACGTGTACTGCATGCACAGTACAAATGTGCTCCGTGACACGTCATCTGCAGTAATGCAGAGAAGGTAAAGAAGGATGAAAGTATTAACACGATCTCACTTTTATTCCCTTTTTCTTGCCGTATGTTTCCCAGCTTATTTGTAACTAAAAAGCGTACGAGTTTACTCGTACTGAGCTGTTTATTTATGTGTACATTCTTTATTTCCTGCAAGGAAACAAAGAGGACGAGCCTGATTACCAGGAAGCCATGATGCAGGTTTTGTTTACTTTACTTTCCATAAGGTGGCTGCCTGATATAGTATTTACATCGTCCCCTGACATAACGTGCTATGAATCAACGGCAGACCCATTCGTTACTCAGTGCTATTCAGAGACGTACAGTACAATACGACGGAGCAGTACCGGCACAGTATTTCCTGGTCGCTGGTTTGGAAGAGGAGGTCCTATTCCATGGCCTGCGAGGTCACCTGATCTGAATCTCCTTGGTTATTTCCTATGAGGATATCCAAAGTCACTTGTGTATGAGACCCCAGTGGATACGAAGATGGAATCAGTTGCCAGAGCTGTAGCTGCCTGTGATGTGATTCGAAACACATCAGTCGTATTTGTCAGGGTACGTCGGAATCTTGTTCCCGATGTCATCCATGCACTGAGGATGATGGCCGTTAGTTTCCGCATATTTTGTAAGATACAGTACAGAGTTAACTAATGTAAATAAAAAAGTAGACAGTAATGTTGCTGATTATGTTTGGTTTGTGGGGCGCTAACTGAGCGGTCATCAGCGCCCGTAAAAAGTCCGAAGTTTTTCACACTCCAGTTTTTTGTTTGACAGTCCAATCTAGCTACTGTCACGAGTGATAAGGATGATGATGAAATGATGAGAACAACACAAACACCCAGTCCCCGGGCAGAGAAAATCTCCAATCTGGCCGGGAATCGAACCCGGAAACCCATGATCCAGAGGTAGCAACGCTAGCCACTAGACCACAAGCTGCGGACACACAGAGTGGTGTGATTTTATTCCTATTATCGCCTTAAGCTGGCTTTTCCGATCCCAGGTTCGCTACCTCAAATTGTTCACTGGAGCATCCCTATGTCCTGTTAAATTTTTGCACGCTCATACGAAACGCCCTGTAGAAAACGCACCTTACGCTAATAAGCCACAAGCTCATCTTCCAGCATCAGATTCCACTAGGAGAGAAGTGATGTCCTGGTTAACAGAAAAGTGAATTCTTTTCCACGAGGGCATGGAGAGACCCTACTTGTATTCACTGATCCAAATTAACTAACCAGATCACATCATTTATAAAATAGCCAGTATTTTAATTCGACATGACCGCATTGTGTTACGACCTCCTCCATACCACTCAGATCGGAATGCTATAAGGCCGATATGGGCAAGAGTTAAGAATGACGTTTCTGAGCGTAATGTGACATTACGAATGGACACATTATTAATACTTATCGATTAACAAATTGCTTCCATAACAAAAGAAGACTGGAAGAAACGCCATGAGCACCCAAATAAAACTGAAGAGCAGTATATTTATAGTGAAGGTTAATTGGGTCATTCGCTGGAGGTGATCGGAAACGTGGAAGTGGTACACACTCGAATAGAGATAGCGGTGAAAGCAATACTGATTCCCGACTGAAGACGAAAGTGAATCAACTGACACTTCCAGTGGAATTTAAAATGAAACGGCTACTGAAATGAAGAAACATAGGGTTGACCATTTTCTACATTCGTTTTGTGTCGGGAAATAGTGACAGTGAAAGATCCGTAATATGACGTCAAATGTTGAACTGTATTATTTGTAACGACCTCAGAAACATGATATTGCCTTGCTACTTGTTTTTAGCTGTAAGCTCTGCACACGTGAAATTCATTTATGAGTTATAAAGCTTCTTTGTATACAACATTTGAAGCAGCGTGATTGGGAACATGAAAGACGAGCTTGTTTGCTTCATTAAGACAAGAGACAGCCAAGTAAAGCTGGCTCTGCGAAAAGCAACTGGTACTAAGGTACCCACTCGCAACACGCAGTGTCTGTTCTTGTGCTTTGTTTATGGTCAAGGCATAGCAAAAGCTCACAGGGATTTGTACATGTTCAAAGCGAAATGATAAATTGTTAGGAATAAGCGGGATTTGGGGTGTAACAACTCACTCTCCTGCAACATTTTCCGTCAAATTTCCGCCTCTGTGATGTTATCCAGGAAAAAAGTAACTTGAAGTTACCTCACAATCTTCATTGAATTCTTGAGACCGCATAGTCCTCGATCATTTAGCCGTTCTGGTGAATTCAAACAGACTCGATCGTTTTGCAGACATCCTTATTCTTAAACAAAACGAAATGAGTGGACACCCAACTCAAAAACAGACTTAATAAATTCGTTGTCCTAGCAAAAAATATAAATAAAACCCATTGAAAGAAGCAAATCAACATCGTTAAATTTTTAATACACGAAACGAAATCAATAAAACCATATATCTTAGTTAAGTAAGTTCGCTGTTAGTCTGTATTTGTGAAGAAAAGATTGCGGTGCTTAATTCTCTCACTGACATAAAATTCCGGAACTTCATCAGTCAATTCTTTTTTTTTTTTTTTTTGAAGAAAGAACTAAGAGTGCCATATATTTGTTCTTAGGTACAAAACGAAACTAATAGCACCATCTATTGTTTTTTGGAGTACTACGCTGTGATGATTAAACATCCAAACTACCACGCTGATCAGACGATTTTACACAAATAAATTGAATTACGATATCTTTTTTGTTGTGTTCCGATTTTGATGAAATAAAGCCTAAATGCTGCCCCCGCTCCAGTTATCCGTGAAAACAACATCGAAGTTAGCCTAGCAGTTTTGAAGAGAACTGTGTTCAATTAGACAAGCAGACAGTCACGACTGTCTCACATAAAATTTTAAATAACAATATCTTTTTCTTCCGTGATCTAATTTTGATTAAGTAAAGATTATACGTTCCCCCAAGCTACACTCAAGCTACCTCTGAAAACTCTATGAAAATTCTCCTAGTAGTTTTGGAGATTATCATATCCAAGCAGACAGACAAACAGACAGACATGACTATTTTACAGTCTTATAATTAGTATAGATTTGCAGTTGTGTCTGCGATTACTCGAAACTTCTGTGAACGTTTTATTAACTTCTTAACGGTAAAGCTACTGTTTACGACAGAAACTGCATGTTTCAAGTAGTTATGGTTGTAGAATAAGCTCGCTTTTGTACGCTCTTGCCGTCTCTAACCCCTTTGTTCGTCCGCTACGCTGCAATACCTCTTCTCCTCCCTTGCATTTCCGCTCCTCCGCACACGATGTATTTCCTGTAACGTCGTATTCAGAGCTTAAATTTTCTCCATAATTTTTCATTAGAGAAATATGTAATTTATTCCAGAAAGAAATTTTCTTTCTGCAGCGAAGTAATTTATTATTTCATGTCATACATATTTTTTATAACCTCGTTATTACGAAAAAATGCAGTAGTTACTTCATTTAAGACCATCTGATAGTTCTCTATTTTTCTTTTTAATTTACCTATTGGTACTTCATTACTGTTACACTATTTTATACCTGTAACAACATAGATTATTGTTTGTTTTCTACGAAGCTACGTTAGTGCAGGGAAAGATAAATATTACATAACTGAGCTTTATATTATGGCATCAGCTCGCAACATGTGGCTCGCGCTGCCGTAGTTTGGGTAAGCACTGTATTAGTCAACCACAGTATTATTGCACCTGGGAGTTAGAGTGCTTTGGACACTTGGTGAGATTTTATTGTGACATTTCACGAGGACATACCGAACCACTTGTATCTTGAAATCAGTCACAGTGCGATACGGTTTCCTTAGTCACCAATGTACGTGCTTACTCCAACGACCCGCCTGTTTCCGATAACGGCCACTGGAGGCCAACAGCAATACACTGTGGCCGAGTAGTTCCTACACGCTTCGCGTTCAGTAGAGTATGGGTAGCTAATGACTGGTTTGGCTCATACCTAACAGATAGTGTACAAACACATACTACAAATAGATCTAAATATTTAGTAAAACACTTATCAGAAACAAAATACATTAGTAGAAGGGTTCCGCAAGGTAGCATATTAGGACCAATACTGTTCCTGATATACATCGATGACTTTCCAAGTAGTGTTACTCATGGTGAAAAAATTCTCTTCGCTGATGACAGCGATATTTTAGTCACTTAGGAAAACAAGAGAACTCCTTGCCGAGAAAGCAAATGAAACTCTCAAGGAAGTTTACGGTTGGCCAATAAGCAATCATGTGATATTGAACATAAAGAAAACTAATATGACGAACTTCAGCTTGAAGAGGAAAAATGACAATGTTAAATTAAATGTAGATGGCACCTCTATAGACAATGTAAAAAATGCAGAATTTCTAGGAATGAATATTGATTCTCAGTTGAAGTGATGTGAACACACAAAGGTGCTTGCAAACAGAATGTTATCGGCATGTTATGCCCAAAGAATCCTGTCATCAATGTGTAACATACAATGTCTTTCAGTTACATGTTATTCATATGTACACTCAGTTCTTAGCCGTGGCATTCTTTTTTGTGGAACAAATGCACAAAATATGAACACAGTTTTCAAACTCCAGAAAAGAGCCATAAGAATAATAACCAAACTACTAGTCGAGCTCATTGTAAAGATCTGTTCAAAACATTGGGGATTTTAATTGCTCCATGTGAATACATTTACCAGTCAGTTGTACACATAAAAAAACCCATTGGTAATTACTGCACAAACAGCTCTGTCCATGACCATACAACAAGAGATAGAATCAACTTACATTTGACAAGAAAAAGTAAACATAAAACTTAAAACATCATTTTCTACTAAGGAATTAAACTGTACAATAAATTACCAAGAGAGATTAAAGAA
Organism: Schistocerca gregaria; assembly: GCF_023897955.1. Taxonomy (NCBI): domain Eukaryota; kingdom Metazoa; phylum Arthropoda; class Insecta; order Orthoptera; family Acrididae; genus Schistocerca; species Schistocerca gregaria. The sequence continues at coordinate 730,103,850 of NC_064931.1, forward strand.
ATTGCAAAAAAATACACTAATTTAAAAAAGGAATTAATAATAACCTGTTTTACAATGCATTTTATACGTTGAAAGATTACTTAGCTATAAAAGAGTAGGGGTGTGATAAAAAATGTTATACAAATAAATAATAATAATAATAATAATGATTACAAACAATCCAACATTCCACATGACACCTTCACTTTATGATTCTTTCCTTCTTTCCTCCTTTCTAGAAATAATTAGACCCAAGCTATGCATAGCACAATACTAACACCTCTCCCTCTATCTGAGAACAACATCTCATTCATTGTGGAGGGATGCTGAATCAGTTTTTCAGGACAGCAAATGGGAAGTTGCAGTACAGAAAATGACCCAGAGATCACCAGTGTGTGTGTGTGTGTGTGTGTGTTTGTGTGTGTGTGTGTGTGTGTGGGTGTGGGTAGTTAATGAAGTGTTACGAAACAATGCGTATATAGTGAGTGCAGTGACTGATAGTGAGATATGAGTGAACAGTGCGGCATTACATCATTTAATAAGTTATTTGTAAAAAAAATATTGTATACCAGGAGCAAATCTAATGATTGTCTCTAACTAGAAGTCTGTAAAGATATGTGTATACCAATTAGCTTATTTTAAATTGATCTAAATTTGTTAATACTTTGACATGTCCTATATCCGTGTAAACAGAGACCTAAAGCTACTGCTGCTACTACTACTACAGTTCGACGTTTGCCCTTGTTCATCAGTTTCAACGGATTATAGCTATCTGACAAACACAGCAGTGCCTTGGGAATTCATCCTGCAAATTTACTATTATTAATGAAAACAAAAGGAACTGTGTCTTTATAGAAGTGTCGAAAAAATTTCATTTCAATGTATTCGTGGATACACTTCTGAAATTACGTAACAGTCGTTCAAAGAAAAAATCTGTAATGTACAAATGTATCAGACCATTATCCAGGCTTCTAGACTTTGCAACTAAAAGTCTAAGAAGCCAACTAGAATATTGGACGGGTTACAGATGGCGGATTATGAATGGTCCATCAGATATAGTGGACAGCTGCGAATACAAAATAAGCAGTCCCGGACCAAGGGAAAATAAAACAAAACCAAATTCAGTTTGTGTCTGCTTGCAGCAAGTGGCAAAGTGGTCAGCGTCTGTTCACCAGTGGTGCGGCTGAATCTCATATTCTGGAACTAACCCTTCCAGTTTTTACATTCTAAGTTCACTCGATGAGTCTACTTAACACCACCTGATTCCAGGGACAATCATAATGGAACATTTTGATAATCACAGTAGTCAATCCGCCGCCGGTATTACTGGCCCAACTGGTCTTTCGGATTCTAGGGCGGCCAAGTTAAAATGCAATATGATTCAGCACAGGAAATCGGAGTCCTCTGGCCAACTTTAAACCAAAGCAAATAGACTTTTTCCAACACTTAACATGCAACTAGTTAAACTTCATAAGTTGAGAGATACATCAAAAGAACAGAAGGTTCAAATTATGGCATTTCAAGAATCCCGAATGACGGACAATAAAACCATGGATTTCGGCAGTTATCGTCTTTTCAAAAGTAAAACTGATAAAAGAATACTTAATAATGCGCCACATCTGGGAGTTGCTTTTGCAGTCTCCAAAAATATTTTAAACTCAGTAACGGAGGTAACACCCATTAACAATAGAAGAAAGACAATATTAATTAATGCCCATATTCCAGTCAATGAGGATAATCATATAAAACCTGATGAAGTTAATGATGTTTGCGAAACATTAGAAAGCATCTTCTCCAAAATTCCATCGAACCATGCCAAAATTTTAATGGTTGATTTTAATGCTCAACTGGGTAAAGACAAAAAGTATAAGAAAACGGTGGGTCGATTTACTGAGCGTAAATGGACAAAGCAAAGTGATCAAACACTTGTTAAAATGTGCAAAAATTTTAACTTTAAAATCATGTCAACACATTTTGGAAACAACCCTTTTTAAAACAAGAAAACCATCGGGCACACAATACATTTGTTGGGGAATTTCAAATCGATAATTTAGCAATGTCATACCCTAACTAAAAAGAAATTTTAAATGAAAAAGTTACGAAAGGGACCAATATTGATTCTGACCAATATTTAACGCGAATAAAAGGAAAACTTCAACCCTAGAAACTCTTCAGAACAAAAAATCTTATCCCAAAATTTGACATTGCTAAAATAAACGCCGAGTTTAACAAGTGAACTTGACAGAAAACAATCCAAAAATTGGCAAAGCCTAAAAGAACTGTTCATCAAAACAGCACAAAATTTAATTCCGCTTCGAAATAAACAAAAACACCTTTGGAGGAACACGGATTGTGAAACAGTCTAGGCATCAGGCATTCAAAAACTGGAACAGTAACACAACTAAAAAAAAAACAACACCTTTCTAAGTTTAGAAAGAAAACATCTAACTTAATGGGACAGACTAAAAGAAACTACGAAAATGCTCAAATTTTAGAAATCGAAAAAGATTTCTAAAAGAACAATATAAGAAATTTTATAAAACATTCAAAACAAAACCAACCAATTGTCAACCTCAAAGTCTTTGCTTCCAAAATGAAAATAGCAGTTTGGCTCTCAACAACCAGGAAAATTGTAAGGTAGTTGTTCAGTGAATAAATTCCAACCACATCAAACTAATAACACCAACCCTAACTCTAAAGCACCTAACGAAATCCAAATAACTAAACAAATTAAGAGACTTAAAAACTATAATGCGTCCAGAGAAGACAATATAATCGCAAATTACTACAATCAGCTGGCCCTAACATTATGAAAGCGATCACTCAACTAATAGGACATATCTGGCAAACTGATAAAATACCTGAGGACTGGAAAAATACCCTAATTCATCCATTGCATAAAAAATGGGATAGAACCGATGTTAATAATTACCGAAGAATCTCTCTTCTCCCAGTCACATACAAAATTCTCTCACAATGTTTAGTTGATCGAGCTTAAGAACAGCTAGAACCTAAAATTGGTGAATACCAAGCAGGCTTTAGACCAAACAGATCCTGTACAGAACAAATTCTTGCTTGAAAACTAATCCTCAGACACCAAAGGATTCCTAGTAACAATATTGTATGCAGATTTGTGGATTTTAAAAAGGCTTACGACGCAGTTCATTGTGAATCTCTTTTCCAATTTTTAATGTAACAAGGACTAGATACTAAAACTCTAACGCTAATTAAGGAAACGTTAACCGACACTGAATGTAACCGATATGGGAGAGATTTCTGAACCATTTCAAATGAAGACTGGTGTTAGACAGGGAGATGGACTCTCTCCATTACTGTTTAACTGTGTTTTGTAAAAGGTAATTACAGAATGGCGAGAGCAAGGGTCTATTCAAAATATAGACCAATCAAGTTAGGCAGAAGCGATATTAGAATAGATTGCCTCGCCTTTCCAAGTTACTTGGCATTTTAACTAGGGATGTTACCCCAGCTCAAAAACAAATTGAAATTCTTAAAGAAGTCTTGGTAAAAGTAGGACTACAAATATCATTCGAAAAAACGGAATACATGAAATGCAACAAACAAGCACCAATATTATTGAACACGAAATATAGAAAAACAAGAATTGTATCTCAGTTTAAATACTTGGGGGGAAATCATACAAGAAAACGGTCTGGAAAAAGCTGCAAATGAAGTTCGCTGTCAAAAGATGGCAGTTGCATTCAGATTATCACAAAATATTTATAGTAAAAAATCACTTTCTAAAATCAGTAAACTTAGACATTAATCACTGTAATCAAACATTAATGTATTTATGGATCATAAACTTTAATTTTAGATAGGAAAAGGGATATTGAAGAAATTTAAAAGAAAGAAAGATTATCAAGAAAATCTTAGGCCTCAAAATTTTCGATGGAGAAACTTACAGGCTGAGAAGTAATAAGGAAATGGAAGAACACACAGACATACGTGGTGACATGAGAAAACGAAGACCTAAATCTTTTGGGCATATTAAAAGAATGGCATCCACTAGGTTGACAAAACAAATAGTAGAATTCTACGAAACTAGAAGTAAGGCCAAAACTGAGCCAATGAAATGGATTGCTGCGATTAAGGAGGATCTTAAAGCAGCCAGTATAACTCAGTGAGACCTTACAGGCAGGAAAACATTCAGACAACAGATATTTGATTGGAAAGTTGCTCATAGGGAAATTAGAAAACGGGGTGGAACACCGTGGTCTGATGAAAGAAAGGGACTTCGTTTTGAAAGGATGAACCAAATTTGAGCATTAAGAAGGGCCAATCATTAAATGTGACATTGATGGATTGTACCTCGCATGGTCCTACTGGTCCCATAGGTGAATAATAATAATGATAACAGCATCCAAATTAAGAAACACAATCCCGGAGAGATTGTGTACACCGGATGCAGCTGCTTCGACTGGGTACAAGATATTGTCGTAGACGCCTCTATGGTAACGTCTCTTCATAGCTCTAAAGATAGCTATGGTTTTCTCCGGCAGCCATTTGCCCTCCGCAGTTGAAAACTGCCAGGTGTCAGTGACTTCCTAAAGCTGACTCGACTGCAGGAGCGTCTTAGTAGTAAAGAATAAATGTACTAAAACTTCATGCATTATAAGGCATTTTTTCACCTATATCAGTGTTTATCTTTTGAGCTATGTGTCTTACTATGATACAATTTTGTAGGTAAATTCAGCGACACGTGTGGATACTGTCTGCAAAATGCATTGCGAATAGAGTTATTGGAAAACAACCAATAAATTTAAATGTCGTATACAGTGGGACACTTTTTCACGCACCTGAGTGTTTCTGACGCCATACCTCCTGAACTATGTGTGGTACTATGATATACTTCTTTATTGCATCTATTGGCATATGTTGCTAGCGCCTGCGAAATCTATTGCAAATATAGATAGTGGTACAGAAGTAATATGTTTTACCGTTATGCATTAAGCTGCAGTTCATCTAGCATCTTATTTTTTATGACGTCGTATCTCCTGAACAATGGTAGGTAGGATGTTCTTACCCCCACAACGGTTGTTGCCTGACAATAAGGGATGGGTGTACTAAGTTTGGTTGAAATCAGTCCAGTCGTTTAGTAGTTGATGTGAAACAAATATACATACACACACATACACACACATGTATATATGTACTTCCATATATATGTATGGATTATTGCATGTGCCTTGAACTGGTTAGCTTGTGGTTCATGTAACATATTTCAATTAATGTAATCAAGTAAGTAATGGTTTCAGTTTCCAACTGGGAACTTTAATTACTTTACATCATAATTAGTAGCTAATAATTATTGCTTGTTTAGTTATAACTTTTTAGTTAATGGCACGTACTTCTGAAGAAAATACTCATAGTAGTATCGAAACCTAGGTCAAATATTAGTAAATAAACTTCCAGCAGCTGACTAGCTGTTTACTTTATTAATTGAAACTTACATTTATATTCGTTGTCAACAAATTTCTCTTCTTCAGAATAGTTTCTCTTCCTAAGGGCAATTCTGCATTCTACATCCTCTCTACTTCGGCCATCATAAGCTATTTTACTGCCCGCATAGGAGAACTCATCTACTGCTTTTAGTGTCTCATTTCCTGATCTAATTCCTTCTGCATCACATGATGTAATTCGGCTACATTTCATTAGCAATATTTTGCTTTTGTCAATGTTCATCTTCTTCTTCAATCCACTGTCTAGTCGTTCAAACACACTTCCAAGTCCTTTACTGTCGCTGACAGAATTACAATGTCATCGGCAAATCACAAAGTACTTATTTCTTCTCCCTGAACCTTAATTCTCTATCCAAATTTCTCCTTCCTTTCCTTCACAACTTACTCACTGTACACATTGAATTACGTTGGGATAGTCTACAACGCTTTTCAACCACTGCTTCCCTTTCATGTCATTCGACTCTTGTAATTGCCGTCTGGTTTCTGTACAAATTGTAAATGATCGTCAGCAATCGATACCATGCAGGAGGCATCATTTTGTTACATGGAGTTGGCAATAGCAGTTACACAGGTTACGGCGCAAGACAGCAACGAGTGGCCTCTTTCCTCAGCCGTTGACCGCCCCCTGGATCAGCGCCGCCAACTCCACGCACCATACCGATAAAAGCCCGCCACAAGGAGCCTCCAGTCGACTAGCAGTGACTGAGCTACTCAACTGAGTAGACATGTCGACTCAGCCGTCGTCACCGTCATCATGCAGTTCCGGGTTGATATGCAGACGAGTGAGGATCGGTGTGTTGAAGAAAGCGAACGGCGTGGCGGATCGCCTTCCGGCGGCGCTCGCGTCTTCGGCAACCCTATTTGACCCCCCACTAACGACGAATCACGCTACGACTAATGATCTGATTGATCGTCCAAGACACGTTGGCAGCTCCGCTTTCGGACTCAGACGACGAGCAGAGCACAGCAGTACCACCTCTAGAACAGGCCAGAGAAAACAAAAGAAGACATCCGATCGCACAGACTTGTGGCAGAACTTAACCGCGAGAGAAGAAAGCAAAACAGACGCCCTCTCCCGACGCTGGCGGTTCCATCAGACCACGAAAACGTGCTCACAGAATGCAGTTATCCATGTCGCTGCTAGCTGACGACTCTAGTGCATTCGCCGCTCTTTCTGATACGAATGAAGAATTACTGCGCTCAAGAAGGATCCCATTCTTCAAGTGATTGCAGTGAAATTCAAGATACTTTACCGTCAACTCTAACAACTTCTCAGATGCTGTTGACAGCCGTTTACAGCGCGAAGATGGCCAGCAGGGAGCTCTATGACTACCGGCGAGTCGCGCAGGAGGCGTCTGACAGGCAAATCCCATTTTATACCCACGCATCCAAACCCTCCCACGTCCTGAAGATCGTGTTGTGTGACTTACCCTTCAGCAGAGAGTCCGAACACCTTCAAGAAAAACTGCTTCCTCGTTTGGAGTTCTACGTGCGTGAAGATGAAGCATCCTTGATCACGCGAAGATATGCCCCTATTCCTGATCATCGCCACAGACACTGTGTAGAACAGGAAGCTGTAACAGTTCACGCACCTTGCTGTAATCACGATGCAGATAGAATATTTACGCGCCAAATGAGGACCAGTCTAGTACTTCCAAAAATGGTTTAAACGGCTCTGAGCACTATGCGACTTAACATCTGAGATCATCAGTCCTCTAGAACCACTTAAACCTAACTAACCTAAGGACATCACACACCCCCATTCCGAGGCAGGATTCGGACCTCCGACTGTAGCAGTCGCGCGATTCCGGACTGAAGCACCTAGAACCGCTCGGCCACCACGCCCGGTCCAATACTTCTGCTTTCCCGGAATCAACTACCCTTCTCGGCACTGCTCCGTGCTACATAAATGTATAAAGTGTGCAGGCAATCACACTGGACGAGAGTGTCCTCTCTCGAAGAACGAGAAGCCAACATTCGCCCTCTGTGGTGGCAGCTAACACAACTGCAATTTATGGAAACGCTTCATTGTTCACCTACGTGGACACCCAGCTGCACTGCAACAGACGAAGAAATCGGCCAAGGCTCACTCTGGCGTCACATTCGCTCGTGTAGCCTGTGAGAAGATCGTCCCCGTCTGAACCACTACACCTGAGGCATCGGCAACGCCTTCTTAAGAGTCTACTGCCGCTGTTCCAGTAAAGCAGAAGGCTCCTGAAGACTTACCATGCTCCATCTCTGATGTTCCTCTATCGTCATCAGGCTCTTCAATTCGATGCACCTGTGGCTGAAGCAAGACCAGAAACTAAAACAATAACGCACTAGTGGAGCCTGCTGTCCAGAGCTCCCCAGCTGAGGTGCCCCCTGCTCCTGGTACCAGCGCTGGCGTTGCCTCCTAGCCTTGTCTCAGTTTCCTCATCATGCAGCTCTCTGTATCCATGGACAGTTCAAATAAGTTGACTGAGATCCTCTCGCAGCAACTCCTCGCTGCATTGAAGACTGCGGCGCTACCAGTTACCATTCATAAAATTACTCAGTCCCATAATAGACAACGCTAAACGCTTGACAGTCACTGCGTGGAACACAAATGGCATCTCAAACAAGTTATCGAACTATGCCAATTCCTCCACAATGAAACCATCGAAGTCTGCTTGATAAACAAAACTGACCTGAAACTAGGTTCAAATGGCTCGAAGCACTATGGGACTTAACATCGGAGATCATCAGTCCCCTAGACTTAGAACTACTTAAACCTAACTAACCTAAGGACACTACACACAGACATGCCCGAGGCAGGATTCGAACCTGCGACCGTAGCAGCAGTGTGGTTCCGGACTGAAGCCCTTAGAATCACTCACCACAGCGGACGCCCTGAAACTAGGATTCGACGTCAAAGCACCGAATTTGTCCTGTCTGCACACGCGTACACTGACGGCAGCTAGAGGTACTGCATCTTATGCCCGCAACAACATTTGACACTACCAACCACAATTACTACAGATTTCTATGCTGGAGGCTACGGGCATCATTGTTCATACATATATAGGGTCCATCACATTCACTGCATCCTACAAAATCCCTTCTCTTTTCGTGGATTCGGCAGACATTGACGTCCTTCTCAGTCCAAGTGGAAAAATCGTCATTGCCGGAGGCTTACATGTAAAACACGATGCCTGGCACTCCATAATCACGACTGCCGACGGCCATCACCCCCTGCGAGCATCGGAGTTCATGATGCCATCGTGGTGGGATCCTACGACCTGTCCGTCAATCCCATTAGTAGTGAAAAGCCAAACATCATTAACATCGCAGTCATTAAGGCCATCCCACAACAGATCACCTCTCCCACGCGGAATGCTCTCTCCTCTGACCACGTTCCTGTTGTCTACTACATTGACGTGGACCCATTGCAGCTGCCATGGCGGAGAATTTCACTCTCGGTAGTCCACTGCAACCGCTTTCGAGACGCCATGAAGGAAACACTTGCCAGCGCTAGACTTCCAGCACAAATGGGCGTCCATGGAGCTCTCCTGCACTTCACCAACGCCAGATTCACGACAGTCTGAGAAGCTAAGCACCTTCACCGCGTGTAGGTTGTGACAACTTACGTTACCTGCCAATGGACATTCTGGTCCAAACCGTTGAGAAGAACCGGATGTACACGGAATGACAGTGTACGCGACTTCCCGCCATCAAGAGGCTGCTGAATCTTTTTCGACGGGACACCAAGGTGGCTACTGAGACTCACTAAAAACAGTAGTGGATGAAAGGATCCCACACTCCACTTCGATGATGGTTCGGCCTGGCGGACGACCATATACTTCCTCCACCGCATGCAGCGCGTCTTGTCGCTCCATGATGGAAATTGGACTGTTTGCGAACCTAATGGGAAGGCTGACGTCCTCGTTGATGCTCTTGAATAAACTTTTATGCCAATAGAAGATTCTTTGGACACTCCCCACAATGCACTGTTCGCAGACAGACTTCCATGATACCTTGGTAGAGAGAATTAAGATGACTCTATTGATGTTGCATCAGATGATGAAGTTTCGCTGACCTTGCGTGGGCTCAACCAAAGGAACGCGGCAGGCCCTGACGACGTATTCAATGCCATATTGAGGCAGCTGCCTCTGGCAGCCACTGTCAACTGGGCAGCAATTGTCATTGAGATTCTCTGTGTGGGTCACTTACCACTGATGTGGAAACACACTGAAATAGTGGCCATCCCAAAGATGGGGAAGGACTTCCGTCTTGCTCAGAGCTACAACTCCAGTAATCTAATGCTGCAATTCTCCAAGTTTTTCGAGCGAGTCTGTCTCAAGAGATTACAAAACCATGTTGCCACAGAAGATCTTCTACCTGAGGAGCGGTTCGTGTTCTGCCAAAGCCACTCGACAGAACATCAACATTGGCGGTTTGTTAAACAGGCCTTCATTGCGATGGAATGCACTGAGTTTATATCTACGGCGTTCCTAGATATCTCCCTAGCGTCTGACTGCGACTAACACACTGTTATCCTCTTCAAACTTTGTAGCATGCGCTGCCGGCGTCCCATTTCCGCCTCGTACCCTCATAGCTAGACGGCACGACCTTCCATGTGAGAGGCGAGTCTAGACTGTCTACAGTTCGTCGCATCTGAGCAGGCGTGTTAAAGCACTCTGTATTAGTACCGCTCCTGCACATGCTTTATACGACAACCACGCCCAAGGTTGATCTCGTCCAACTAGCTCTCTATGCTGATGATACGGCGCTGTAAAGCAGAAGCATGAACTACGACACTGTCCACCACCGACTACTACTCGCTATCGGCATCCTCGCGGAGTGGGCCTCAGAGTCAACGGCGAGAAGACACAATTCCTGAGGGTCGCGCGTCATTCTAGAAAATATGCCGTCTGTCAACGTCGGTGGCAGCCCTGTCCTCTGGAGGCCGACAATGCTCTGTCTTAGCGTCACTCTGAATCGTCGACTTACCATCCCGGAAGTGAAATCCAAACTCCGAAATCGTTTAAGCAAGATCTGTCCGCAAGCTGAATCCGACTTCCACCCTTCCTCTATGTCTCGGTGTCTCACTGTAAAAGGACACGACATCGTCTGGGAGAAGGCAGTCAAGGAACACATGAAGAAGCTCCAATCTCTGCAGTGTCATGCTCTCCATATAGATCTGCACATACAAGGAGACTTTCCACCCGGACCACTCCATGATATTGTGGAAGTCTCATGCCTGCAAGATCTTTTCGAACGATTGCCCGTACACACACGGCTGTCCAGGTACATGAAGATACGGACGCTGGGCTGAAAGAGTCAGTGCAGCATCACAAGAAGGTGGCCACATCTCCTCGCTGCATAAGCAATCTCTATAGACGAATCCAAAAAACTGGAAAAAGCAGAAGAGAATCTAAATCAGACGAACACATTCCTCAAGTGCATTGGGGGGGGGGGGGGGGGGGGGGGGGTAATCACTTTGTGTTGGAAACTCCACCATCTTCGAAGGGCCGAGACGCTTCATAAAGTTCCAGCGGCTACGATCCGCAGTCTTCAGTGCTTGGGCTCCAGTGTTGGGACTCCAGTGTCAGGCTCCAGCTTTCTGGCTACTATGTTCGAATCTCCACAATCTTCGGTCTATGTCTGACATCAGATTAGTTGATACAGAGTTGCGGGTAGAGCGTAACAGACTCAGGGCTCTGCTTGTTATCAGACATAAGTTCAAGTAGGACTTGCTGTTAATAGCAATACCTGCACATTCGTAGTTTATTATCTGGATTTTTAGCAGTACGTTCAATGTAATAACTGTTCCAGGTTAAATATGCAGTTACATAAAACGTTTGTCGGTGTATGTGTTCTTCGATCTATATTTTCTATCATAGAATCCAAGCAGGACATAAAACTAAATAACCTTTCCCTACCCTTATGTTACACCTCATACCTTCAGAAATTTAGAGAAGGTATTCCAGTCAACATTATTAAATGCTTTCTTCAAATCTACAAATACTATAAACGTAGTTTTGCCTTTCTTTATACTTCTAACAAAAGCTGCAAGGTCAATATTGCCTCCTTAGTTCCAATACTTTTCCGGGAGTCAAAATGATGCTCCCCGAGGTCGGCTTCTACCAGTTTTTTTCATTCTTCTGTAAATAATTCGTGACAAAATTTTAGAACCATTACTTATTTAACGGATAGTTCGGTAATATTCGCACCTGTTAGAACCTGCTTTCTTTGGGCTTGGAATTATCAGTTATTACATTCTTCCCAGGATATTTCGCCTGTCCAAAATATCTTCCACAACAGGCGAAAAAAATTTGTTATGGCTGACCCTCACAGGGGTATTAGCTGATCTGAGGGAATGTTATCTACCCCAGTGGCATTCTTTCGCTTAGGTCTTTCAGTGCTCTGTCAGACTCCTCTGTCAGTATCATATCTCCCATCTCACCTTCCTTTACACTCATCAAAAAAAGTTTTGCATCACCCCAGTTCCCAGAGCTCCTGAAGATAGACGTTGACTGTGGATATTGTATCACAGACACAGTTCCTTTGAGTGTTCAGAGATGTCACTAAACCCGCCCAAAGATGTAAACAACCACGTATGAGCAGCGCCTATTAGACAGAGGGGGTCCGACAGTCGATCAGTTCCAGTCACTCCACCAGGAAGAAGGTACACCGCTGGTGTTGTCTGTAGTTCAGCCATGCCTAGACGGTCAGTACCGCTGTTCGATCGCGTCCGCATTGTTACTTTGTGCCAGGAAGGCCTCTCAACAAGGGAAATGTCCAGGCGTCTCGGAGTGAATTAAAGCGATGTTTTTCGGGCATGGAGGAGATACAGAGAGACAGGAACTGTCGGTGATATGCCTCGCTCATGCCACCCAAGGGCTGTTACTGCAGTGGATGACCGCTACCTATGGATCATGGCTCGAAGGAACCCTGACAGCAACGCCACCATGTTGAATAATGCTTTTCGTGCAGCCACAGGACGTCGTGTTAAGACTCAAACTGTACGCAATAGGCTGCATGATCAGGTTCGCTCCCGACGTCGTTAGCGAGATCCATCTTTGCAACCACGACACCATGCAGTGCTGTACAGTTGGGCCCAACAACATGCCGAATGGACCGCTCAGGATTGGCATCACGTTCTCTTCACCCATGAATGTCACATAGGCCTTCAACCAGACAATCGTTGGAGACGTGTTTGGAGGCAACCTGGTCAATCTGAAAGCCTTAGACACACTGGTCAGCGAGTGCAGCAAGGTGGAGGTTTCCTAATGTTTGGGCTGGCATTAAGTGGTGCCGACGTACGCCGCTGGTGGTCATGTAAGGCGCCGTAACTGCTGTACGATATGTGAATGCCATTCTCCGACCGATAGTCCAACCATATCGGCAGCATATTGGTGAGGCATTCGGCTTCATGGACGACGATTCGCGCCCCAATGTGCACGTCTTGTGAATGACTTCCTTTAGGATAACGACATCGCTCGACTAGAGTGGCCAGTATATTCTGCAGACATGAACCCTATCGAACACGCCTGGGATAGATTGAAAAGGGCTCTTTATGGACGACGTGACCCACCAACCACTCTGAGAGATCTACGCCGAATCGCCGTTGAGGAGTGGGACAATCTGGACCAACAGTGCCTTGATGAACTTGTGGATAGTGTGCCACGACGAATACAGGCATGCATCAATGTAAGAGGACGTGCTACTGGGCTTTAGAGGTATCGGTGTGTTCGGCAATATGGACCACCACCTCTGAAGGTCTCGCTGTATGGAGCTATAACATGCAATATGTGATTTTCATGAGCAATAAAGAAGGCGGAACTGATGTTCATGTTGTCTCTATTCCAATTTTCTGTACAGGTTCCGCAACTCTCGGGACCGAGGCGATGCAAAACTTGTTTTGATGTCTGTATTTTCTCTTTCGTTTCTTTAGTGTCGCCTTCGAGTTCATTTCTCTTGTATAGCCCCACAATACAGTGTGGTCATAAAAAGCCTAAAAGCTTTTAATGGTATTTCAGGGAGGTTGTGGTGAAAAGTAACTGTTACGAAAAATATTCGATACGTTGCACCATTTAAATTAACCAGTCAGGTCTTAGCGAGTGAAAAGTCAAGCAGCCGGCAAGAGACGGTGTCTCCGAACGTGTTCATCGTTTGGTTGCCTCAAACCGAACAAACAAAGCTATAGCTCATATAGCTTAAATTTATCACTTTCGAAAAAGGCACATTTTGACTGGTAATCAACATTTAAACCAGTGGTAATTCATGGACTCACAGATGTCTGTGCATTACCGTATTTTCACGTGTGCAAGTGCTTGAATTTGCTCGCGCAACTACCTGATTGGATAACTACAGTCCTAAATAACTCGGAAATGGCGCTACGTATCGAATTTCTTTCTTATCTCCTGTTTCTCAGCAAAACCTCCCCAACAGCGGCCTTACAAGCTTTTCATGCTGTTTCTGACCACCCTCAATATTCCATCGACGTTTTAGCTTTACTTTCTTTGCTTAGTATCTATTTTCCATCTGAGCTCCTGATATTCATACAGCTTTTTTCCAAAGTCCTCTTTTACTTTACTGTAGGTGGTATCTATCTTTTCCCTTCTTACACATGCATCTATAGTCCTATATTTCCTCTCTAATCACTCCTGCTTAGCCATTTTACACTTTGTGTCAGTCTCTTTTTTTTGTAATCCATAGTCGCCTGCTTCTTGCATTTTTGCATTTTCCCTTTTCATCAACTAAATTTAATATCTCCTTTGATACGCAATGGCTTCTATTAGGCCTTGTCTTTTTACCTGTTTGATCCTTTGCTGCACTCACTATTTCATGTCTCAAAGATATCCATTATTCTTCAATTCTATTCTTTTCTACCGTTTCAGTCAATCGTTGCCCAATACTCCCTTTGAAACTCTAAACAGCCTTTGAGTCTGTCATGTTACCGAAGTTCCATCACCTTAATTTCCTGCCTTTTTGCAATTTCTTCAGTTTTGTCTACTGTTCAACCACTAATTGCCTGAGCCCGCTTCTGCCCCTGGAAATGTCTTACAGTTTAAAATCAGTTTCCGAAATGGCTGTCTGTTAATTAAATAACCAATCTCATATCTTTCTGTGCCTCCAGGTACCTTCCACCTATACACCATCCTTTCATGATACTTAAACTAAATGTCCGCGAATATTAAATCATACTCTCTGCAAAATTCTATCACGTGGTTTCCGCTTTTAATCCTTTACCCCAGTTCACATTCTCTTGCTATTTTCCTTTTTTCTCCTCTTTCTGGTACCGAATTCGAGTCATCCATAAAATTAAGTTTTTATTCTCCGTTAACTATCTGAATACTTTCTTTTTTCTCAATAATTTTATCTGGAAACTCATTCATGGGCCTGTGTTTGCATAAAAACAACAATATAGGACTATGAGTTCGCCTTGATGCAAACCACTTTTGTTTATTTTCTTCCCCAAACTAGTTTCAGTGACAATATCGCCATCATCAGTGTGTCATTCCGGTGCCAATTTTGCATGTTTTAGAATAAAGAGAAACCCTCCCCCCCCCCCCCCCCCCCTTCGATTATAGTGATATAGTCGCTGAAATTAGTTTGAGAAAAAAAAATAAAGCAGAATTATTTTGCTTCAGGTGAACCCACGCTCCCATATTGCTGGTTTTATGCAAACAAGGACCAACAGAAGAGTTTCAAAGATAAGCTTATTGTCTCTACGGCTTGTCAGGCAGTCCAAGTAAAGCTCTTCAATGAACTTAAGAAAACAACGGTGAAACTACATCAAACAAACATGAACATCAAGTATAATAAAATCTGCTTATCCAGTAACATGGTTGTTAATTATATTAAAATCACTTAAAGTAAATAAGGTATTATAAAGATATTTACTGAATAAAAAATTTGGAACCAAATAGTACACATTTAATAACGTCTTGTAACGTTATAACGTTGCCCATTTTACATGTTTTAGAATAAATAAAAACACAATGATGATGGTGATATTGTCGCTCACACTAATTTGGGAAAGAAAATAAATAAAACAAAAATATTTTGCATCAAGGTGGACCTAAAATCCCAAATTATTTATGTCATCATACATTCTTTGAATGTCTTCGTCGTCTGTGGAGTTAGTGGACATATAAATTTTTGGTAGGTGTTCGCTTTGTATTTATCTTGTCTTCGATAACGACATCACTATGCTGCTCATTGCAACCTACCCGCATTCCTGTTTTCTCATTCATTATTAGACCTACTCCTGGATTACCTCTATTTCATTTTGCAAATATAACTCTGTACTCAACTAACCAGAAGTTCTGTTCATCCTGCCACCGAATGACACTAATCCCGACAATATGTAACTTCAACCTATACGTTGCCCCTTTCAAATTTTCTGACTTACTTAGTGTATCAAGGGATCTAACATTCCGCGTTCCGATCCGTAGAATGTCAGTCTTGTCTCTCATGATGAAGGCATCCGCCTGAGTAGTCCTTATTCCGAAACCTGAATAAGACACTAATTTACCTTTGGGATATTTTACCAAGAGGATGCCCTCATCATTTAACGATACTGTAGAACTGCATGTCCTCAGGGAAAATAATGGCTATAGTTTTCCCTTGCTTTCAGCCATTCACAGTACCAGCACAGCAAAGCCTTCTAGGCTCCTTGCAATTCCTGAAAAGACTGATGACCCTATTCAGGAACCATATGTTTGTCTGGCCTCATCACAGATAACCGTATGTTGTGGTAGCACCTATGGTCCGACTATCTGTATCGTTGAGGCACACAAGCCACCCCTCCTAGGCAATGTTTGTGGTACATGGACTAGATATTGTACATGTTGGTGCAAAAATTACTCATTTAGACGCTATATATGAATAATGCACTTTTGTTGATTCCTTTGAAGTGTTAAAGATGCCAGTCATATTGTCTTTGTATTAGCAAATCTAACGCAACGTCTTTTGTTGGTTGTGGGTAAAATTTATAACGGATAGTAATTATATTAAACTTATCACTGCTATAAATATTTCACATGAATCTGGACTATAATTTCATACGCATGTGGACTGTAGGTAATGCAGGAGTGATACAGGTGTTGTGCTAAGGTGCTTGGTCTTCTGGTTAATTGCGTCTTATTCAATGAAATAGTCACAGTTACGTTATCTGCTATTATCTATTTTAAACCTAAGGAGGATTAATTTCTACAAAAACATGTTTAGTGTGTTACCTAATCCTGCCGCTAAATACGTTGTTTTGCAATTTATTTTGTACTAAAATCTGTTGTTTCACCCTCGGAATCAGCAATCCGGAGCATGAATAACATTGTACTGATTTAATAGAAATTCTAAAGCTGAATTCCGGTAGTGCTACTGATACGCTATCAGTTGACTCTTTGTTAATTAAGATGGCTTAAAGCGTTTAGAAGCTATAAATTTTCAAAATAATTAACTGCATTTATATCTGAAGTCTTCAATATACTGTGTAAAGTACGATTACACCGACAGAGGGGGAATTTAGACGTGATTCCTTGTCTCGGTTCTCACTTTCACGTGGTGTCACTGCCTATGCTGTCTCTTTATTAGTATGGATTTTATTCGTGTGGCACCGTGAAATAATCCATGTCCTCTGAGTTTTATCCATGGCAGCACGCCAGGTGTGATCCTGCAACAGCCACTCGCCTGGGAAAACCAGTCGCCTAAGTCCTGCAAACCACCTGCTGCCCATCTGACAGCCGGCCTACTTACATTTCAGTATATTTTGCTGGTAGCAGAGTCTCAGGGGTGGCCTGCTGGTGAAACAGAAAGCTGCACGTCTTTGTCGGTACACGCGCCTTCTGTCAAACCAACGTGCGTCTAACCACGCTCACAACCGAGTCTCGGTTCAGGAACCTGGGTATATTGTAATAGGCTGCGGCTAAGCCATTTCTCTGTAACATCCATTCTTCCAGGCTTGCCAATCCCGGAAGATACCGAGGAACTTTCGTGTCATTTGGAAAGTTCGAGAGATAATTAATTACTGGCCGAAGTACAGCTGGGAGACCGTGTCGTGACTCGTGCTTCGATAACTCAGTCGGTAGAGCACCTGCCCGCGAAAAGCGAGAGCGCGGTGCGGAAAATAGTTTTAATCTGCCAGGAAGTTTTAATTTATTTCATAATTAACGATTAGCTAATGCGTCCTCCTGGGTATTATCAAGCTGCCTACAGGGAAAAACGATATCAAAATTTATAGGACGCTTCAGTTAAAATATACGGGTAAGTGCGAGTAGATTTCGTACCGAGGATTCCGTACAAATAATGTACACTGAAGCGCCAAAGAAACTGGTATAGGCATGAGTATTCAAATAAAGAATATGTCAACAGGCAGAATACGGCACTGCGGTCAAAAACGCCTATATAAGACAAAAAGTGTCTGGCGCAATTGCTAGATCGGTTACTGCTGCTACAGTGGTAGGTTATCAACATTTAAGTGGGTTTGAAAGTGGTGTTATAGTCGGCCCTCCAGCGATGGGACACATCATCTCCAAAGTAACGATGAAGTGGGGATTTTCCGGCACGACCATTTCACGAGTGTAACCGTGAATATCAGGAATCCGGTAAAACATCAAATCTCCGACATCGCAGCGGCCGGAAAACGATCCTGCAAAAACGGGAGCAACTACGACTGAAGAGAATCATTCAACGTGGCAGAAGTATAACCCTTCCGCAAATTGCTGAAGATTTCAATGCAGGGCCATCATCAAGTGTCAGCGTGCGAACCATCCAACGAAATATCATCAATATGGGCTTTCGAAGCCGAAGGGCCACTCGTGTGCCCTTGATGACTGCACGACAAAGCTTTAGGTCTCGCCTGGGCCCGTCAAAACCGACATTGAACTGTTGATGACTGGAAATATGTTGCCAGCTCGGACGAGTCTCCCTTCAAATTGTATCGAGCGGATGAACGTGTACAGGTATGGACACAACCTCATGAATCCATGCACCCTGCTTGTCAGTAGGGCACTGTTCAAACTGGTGGAGGCTCTGTAGTGGTTTGGGGGATTTTGCAATTGGAGTGATATGGGACCCCTGATAAGTCTAGATACGACTCTGATAGGTGACACGTACGTAAGCATCCTGTCTGATCACTTGTATCCATTCATGTCCATTGTGCATTCCGACGGACTTGGGTAATTCGAGCAAAACAATGTGACACCCCTCACGTTCATAATTGATATAGAGTGGCTCCAGGAACACTCTTCTCAGTTTAAACACATCCACTGGCCACCAATCTCCCCAGACATGGACAGTAATGAGCATATCTGGTATGCCTTGCAAAATGCTGTTAAGAAGAGATCTCCACGCCCTCATACTCTTACGGATTTATGGACAGCCGCGCAGGATTCGTGGAGTCAGTTCCCTCCAGCACTACTCGAGACATTAGTCGAGTCCATTCCACGTCTTGTTGCGGCACTTCTGCGTGCTCGCAGAGGGTCTACACGATATTAGGCAAGTGTACCAGTTTCTTTCGCTCTTCATTTCATTCATCACGGGAATTTCGACGATTTTTGCCATTTATCGATATCGATAATGGCAAGATATCAAAACGTGAACATAAAAGGTCCTATCTTTTGATTGCAGTGTGTCCATAGACTGTAGTATGTGACAGATTTCAACGTCCTGAGAAAAGTGGTCTTAACAGTGGAACAGACAAATTGACGGATAACAAATGGCGAAGACAATGTTTCTCGTTTGATATAATTACAAAGCAATAATTTTCGAATTTTCCTCTATACTTATACCGTTAAACCTTGCTTCTTGTCAAATTTCATGGTTTTAGGTCGACGGTAAATACCTCCCTATAAGTTGCGATGTGTGAGCCTGCGAGTCTAAGTATGTGACATAAATGACCGTACTTTTTGACTGGGTTGAGTTACAGGCTTAAACACTATACACCGCCAAGAGACCACAGACGTTAATATGTGATATTAATTTCAATTTGGTACGTCCACGAGGTCCTGAGAAAAATGGGTCTTAACAGACAGACAGACAGACAGTTCGATAACAAATAAAAAAAAATATATATTTCTTGTGACATAATTACAAATTACAAATTTTCGGAATTTTTCGTTTACTTGTACTGTGAAACATTGTTTATTGCCAAATTTCATGATTCTGGGTCAACGGAAATTACCCTTAGGTTTTGATGAGTTAGTTTGCGAGTGTCAAAAGTTGTGACGTAAATGACCGTATCTTTTGATTGCATTGACGTAGAAGCTTAGTTTTTTCTTTATTTATTTTTATTTTTACATCGCTAAGGGACCATTAACCTTACTATGCGACATAGTTCATGAGAAAAACGGTTCTTGACGGTCGGACAGACACACAGACGGACAACAAAGTTATTCTGTAAGCGTTCCGTTTCTACAGATTGATACACAGGACCCTAAAAACTAATAATAAAAATTATAAATATAAAAAATTTAAAAATGCGCGCCTCAGTTACTTACGTCACACCATACACTATGTTACGCCTAAAGAACGTCATGCTCTACAATACAGTTTTCAAAAAACAACGTTTTCATGTCATCACTAATGAGATTTCAAGTGTGCCCACAACCTTTTACATGTAAGTCAATTCACACAGAAGGATTTGTATGACTTCTTTTAAGAGATTTTTAGCTGCTTTGGGCCCATGCTTAAACAAGACTATTGACGATTCATCATACTAGAACCACATACGTGCATGAGGATCAAATGTGATATTTTGTAAAATGACAGAACGTTGTGCGTTGACGTCAAGCCAGAACAGAAGTTGGAGGACGTCACATTGAACAACTCTTGTTTCTGGAGAAACTTGTACCATTAGTGCTAATTAATAAAATTATTACAGAAATGCATCTAAATGGGTTTTTATCATCACTGGGTAGTTGTAGATACATTTGGAATTTTGTAATTTTTCGCTTTTAACTGTCGATTCCGTCGTTTCAGTACTAGATTTCCCTGTTTCATGTTGTTGCATCCACTCTTCTTCACCATCCCTGAAATGTAGTATCATCACCAAGAAACTCTCTGAATAACGGAATAGATAGTGCAGTGTGGTGTGTGAAATCTGAGTCCAATTAATGAACGAGACACCTTGCGGAAATATGGTTTCTCGGGCAGTTTCCGTGGTCTTAGGCGTAATATTCTTTTTTTCATGTGTCGTGTCCCGCTGCGAACGACATTAAAATTCTTAAGCGTTTACTGATTCGACAAACCAATGCTCCAAACTGTGATAGCTGGTTTCTCAGGATGGGGCAGGATAAGGTTACGATTATGGACGGGGCCGTAATCAGTTAATCTCGGCTGCACAATAAGTACGTAAATTTTATTTAAAGTCATCAAAATTTTAAAACAACCTCTTAAAAAACACAATTGACTGTATGACGGCTAAAGGCCTTATCACAGGAAAACTCCACAATTTTGGGGCCGAAGGTTACTAATAATAACCTCAAACAACAAAAGGTTTAAGGTCTGAATTACAAGTCAGGAAATGATTTCCAAATAGCCCACATCTCAACATATACCTTGCTTTTAAAACAAGTTTGCTTTAAAAAAAAACTTATTCTAACACGGCGGAAAGCCTTATTATGAAAGAGTTGAAATTATTGCCCGGCTGAAGCCCACACACAACTTCAAATCACAAACAGCTGAAGGCCTGAATTATAAATCAGGAAAACAATTCCAATTAGCACCTTTAAAATAAATCCCTTGCTTTTAAAACAAGTTTTCTTAAAAAAAAAAACTTACTGTAACACAGCTGAAGGCCTTATCACCAAGAAATGAAATTATTGCTCGGCTGAAGACCACACCAACAATAACTAGAAAATTACAAACATTCTTAAAACAAACATCACAATCTAAGGAATAAGGACAAGCGGTTCTCAGCAACTGTTCGAAGGGTCGGCCTGGGAAGGTAACTCAAATATAAGGTAAGGCGAGACAGGCAGCCAAGAGTTGTGCTCACGTAACAGGATGGCAACTCAAACTAGGGGCAGCTTAAGCGCCGACCGACTGACTAACCAATCCACCTAACGTCCGATCACCAGTACAACGATGGAATATTTTTAGGCAAGGGTGAAGAGACACACAGCACTACGTCTTCAGAAAACACCCAAGGCCGAAGGAAACACTAGAACCAAGGTAGGCCTCCCAAAACAAATATGCACAGTACAATACAAGAGGCTGTCGAACAACACGCCATGTTAGACATCATCAACATGACGAGGAAAGGTACACTGCCGGAAAAGTACGCTAACATCCAGGGCAGGTAACTGGGGCGTTAGTGGCCACAAGGCAGAAAATACCGCTGGTTGCACTTCACTAATAAGAGCAATACTAAATTCAATGATGAATAACAAATAGAGAAAGACGGCTGCAAAATTTCACCACCTCGATACACTTCACTCGTTGCCACCCGGCTCAGCGGACCTGGGATCAACAACCTGTTGAGCAAAGGCGAGACCTCAAAATAGTCGAGGTTGCATTAGCAGGTAACTCTTCATTCAACTTAAACGCCCAGGGTTCGGTGTGCAACGAAGTCGTCGCTCTCACAGCTACCCCTCCTCTATCCGACAGTGGCAGCACGCCCTCATGCTGTACGGACCTATTCGCTGTTGCGCCCCCAACCGACCTGATGTCCGTTCGCAACCCCCTTCAAATTCAGTACGCAGACAGCATTAAAATAACTGCTCACTCAAAATCACAAGATACACACGGATCTGGGAAAACAATTCCAGGCCGGCCGCGGTGGTCTCGCGGTTCTAGGCGCGCAGTACGGAACCATGCGACTGCTACGATCGCAGGTTCGAATTCTGCCTCGGGCATGGATGTGTGTGATGTCCTTAGGTTAGTTAGGTTTAAGTAGTTCTAAGTTCTAGGGGACTAATGACCACAGCAGTTGAGTCCCATAGTGCTCAGAGCCATTTGAACCATTTTTTTAAACAATTCCAGCAACAATTCATGTGGTGTGCGTACTGTAAGACCTTCGGACACACACCATCAGATTATTTGACTTGTCGCTCTAACAAAGTAGGCGAGTGTCAGCAATATGTCTCGTGGTGTTATCGTGGCGTGTTTATCTTCTGCCGTTAGGTCAGACGATAGAAATGTCACTTGCACGCTTAGAGTAGCAGATTGATGGTGACCATTTTAAACAGAACTTGATTAATTTTCACACACATTTATTAAAATAATAACAATCATAAACCTTACTTAACTTGATTCTGGATGCTATTTACAATTGACAGTCTGAAGTTCCTTTGGTCTTGATACGTTAATCTTATTCTCACATATCTTTGATACTTGACAAAGTGTCTATACATTTATCTTCATGGCTATGTACAGGAATATGATAATCTTATTAGGCGCAGACTGAAACTTGACTATAGACTGGTACAGACTAATGCAGACAAATTCAGACCAATGCAGACTGGTACAGACTAATGTAGACAAATGCAGACTGACTAATCGGAGGTCTGTACACTCGTTATAATACCTCGCGCGTTCAGGTATCACTGCGCGAGTGTGATCCGCGAGGAGAAAAGATTCTACGTTAGCAGCAATCTCATTGACTGCGTTACATATTAATACGCTGATCGGCAGAAGCAGAATTTGGTCCGTCTCTAAGACAGCGCCATCTCGTAGTGCGGAGACGGACGAGCGCTGCGCCTGCGCTGTTGTGCTTAGCGGGGCGCGCTCTATTGGGAAAGTTGTGTATGCGCTGACTACGCGGATCTATATACACAACAATTCACAATACTAAAACCAGTCACTGTGAAACAACACGGACGAATTATAAGTCGGCACAAACACGGAGAAGCCAGAAGCGGTCGGAAGATCAAATGCAAGTCGTCCGCTGCGACGACCGACCGAACGACCAATCAACGGGTGTCCCCACTCAAGTCAGGCGCGGGAAAGATTGCAGGTTAGGTTAGGTTAGTGTTTTTTTAACGTCCCGTCGACAACGAGGTCATTAGAGACGGAGCACAAGGTTAGGGCAGGATGGGGAAGGAAATCGGCCGTGCCCTTTCAAAGGAACCATCCCGGCATTTGCCTGAAACGATTTAGGGAAATCACGGAAAACCTAAATCAGGATGGCTGCAGATGGAATTGAACCGTCGTCCTCCCGAATGCGAGTCCAGTGAGCTAACCACTGCGCCACCTCGCTCGGAGGACAGATCCCAATACAAAACGTCGACTGACAACTGAAGAGCGCCGGAACAAAACCCGATATATCCACTTTTGCTGCATTCGCGTGTTTGAGTTGTAGGGAGGAGATACGGGAGTAACACATGCAGCCGCAAAATAATTTTCAGCACAACGCAACATCAAGTGTTCTATGGTGTGTTTCTTCTTTTTATAGCTCGTGGAGCCATTTAGAGATCACTATTTTTTACTTTCTGTATTAACAGCAAATGCGGATTTATCGGTTTTCTTTCCGGTGCTCCTCAACTTATTGCCATGAGGTCACTTCGACGGGCGGACACACACACACAGGTGAAAGTTGCACTAATCGAATATCAGAGTCCATTCAACAAAAACTTGCTGAATCCAGTCCTCTTGACGTGGTAGTGCTCTCGCAACCACATCCTTCTGTCGGGCAGTGCATGTGTGTCGCCAGCAGTCGAGCGAGTACTGGCTGTCCGGACCACACTGCTGCTTCGTCCCAACTCCACTTGCTCAACCACGAAAACCCGGAAATACTAGAGGCTGCTCCAAAGATTTTCCCACAGTACGCGCTATCGATAAGCACTGGTGCTGCCGCTCACCCTCAGACAAGGCGAGCAAACGTAGTGGCGCCAGTGAACACACTAAGAAAGCGAGACGCCACTGTCGATATTGCGAGATGCCAAGCTATGGACGGCATCAACGCGAGACGCACACGGCTCACTGTTCAGTGATGCAAACTACAGGATAACCTCAGCTGTTTATTCATAAGTGCGCAATAGTCGTTGCTTCGTGATATTCCCTGAAGACTGACTAAGAGCGCCGAGTGGATCCGAAGTGCGTCCTGGAAGTTTCTCGACAGGTGATTAGCGTTATTTGCTTCATTTCACATCAAACACCACTAGTGGCCTAAATTAAGGAGCTATATCCTGCTAAAGTTGTTATCATACTAACAAATTTTCTCGGTTTCAGCATACATCTACCACATTAATGACTGGACATGGACTAAACTTCAGTTTCGCGGGGTGCATCTGGTGGTCTGCTGGCCCCTTCACAGAGACTGCTTTTCTGATTTATCATGATATAGAGTGCAAAAGGCGCGATTAGTCTTCAATCGGCTACCGTTCAACATCGTGTCTTCACCATCACTCGGTTCATTGGTTGTCCTTTAATGTCGGTGGATAACAAATTCTGTTAACAACATGTAAAGCATATCAGCAGACGTGGCCGGGACTTCGTAACACTTTTCATCTTTCACTCCACTTCTTTGATCGTTCTTTTACGCAACAGTAACGTAGAATAAACCCTGGAATTCAGTTTTCCGTATTTCTGCATTAACGTCTGTCTGTTGCCGAATGGTTTCTAAGAAATTCTTTGAAAACTACAGGAACGGAATTCTGTGCTTATATATGTAAGTTTTCCCGATAACAGAGTAGCATGCCTAATACCAAAGTTACATAATGATCAAACGATTCAGACGTGCCAGTCAGTAAATAGCAGTGTCCAATGGTTGGAATTTCAGAAATTGTGGTTTACAAGTCCGCAATTTATCGTAATAATATAAAAGAAATTTTCAGAAGATGCGTTTTCCTTATCTAGTATAAAAAGAGAAATTATTTTTTTACAGAATAAAAAACAAGAGTTGTGGACTTAATTGCCAAAGGCCGTATAAAGTAACAGCACACTGATTTTAACGACTGCAGAAAAACACTGGACGTATGTCGAATCTGAGATAAAATTTCAACATCAGAAAGAGTAGTATTCGTAGAAAAATACAAAAAGCCTAGTGCGATGATGGGCTGGTATGGAAGCTCAGCCATTCTCCCGTAAGGTTACCGTGGTTTTCTTAAATCGGCTCAGACGAGTATCGTTGTAGTACCTTCCACAAGATGATAGCCTGTGCATTGGCACGTCCTTGCTAAATCTGACTTGTTCCTCCATGTCTGAAGACCAGCAAGATACTGGAGATAAGAGAAAGGGAGTTAAGTTAAATACTGCCAATTACATTACACTTCCTGTTACAGGTACTTGCTTTGTGCACACTGATTTGAACTAGAAAAGTTTTGTAAGTTACGTAGACACAGTAATCGAAATTATAGGAAGCCTAAACACTACTTTTTTATCATGAGACACCCCCTTTAAATGATGTAGCAATTACGTAGTATTCGAGAGAGCAAGGCTTAAACTCATCAACTTCATCGTCACAGACAAAACATACACGTGACTGATATGATGAGAAGTATGTGAGACTTAATCGAATAAATGATAGATAAATAGTTCGTTCCTTAATATATATTTGATGACCTGCAACGTCAATGAACTGATGGTTCTGTTGCCCTAGCTTCTTCCAGTCTAAAACAAACAGATATCCGCAGAGGACTCCTGCTGTATATCGACAATTTATTACCCATATGGAGTTCGTGTTGGTTGACGTCGAGTCATGTGATGTCTTCTTTATCTTGCACATTCTCAGTGTAAGCCGAAATTATGAAGATATTCTCTTCTAATAGTTGAGTTTGAGAGGAGAATAGGTTCAAGTTACATCTGTGGTGGCAGATAGACAAAGACAGAGTTTACAAAGCATACAGACAGCCAGCGATCGGCTTCGCTAATCGATGCTCCATGTTCTACGGAACCGCAATGCGCAACGCTTTCCGTGAAATCGGTGGAAGCATTCGTCTGCCGTTGATAAAACAGCATTTAAAATGCCGTTTCATTTCGCCATTATTGGCTGGTGAAGGAAGAAATTTGAATGCTGCAACTGTAACAGAAATACTGCATCACAAGACAACCCTTCCACTATCCTACTTACAATAATAATACGGTTAGTAGATACACATGGCTTTTAGCGATCCTTCCTACTCTGAAGACTAGAGTATTTTTCGGTATTGTATTTTAGGCAATACAAACTGCATATAATCCTAATTCTAACAAACTTCTGCAGCTCATACCAAACTTTAAATATGACACAAAAATCGACAGAAAATTCATTTATCTAATTATTTACAGCAAATACTGCGTAATCGAGATGGTGATGATATGTAAATGGATGGGAATCACTGTCTGCGACTTCCATACCTTTTAGCTAACAGAATTACTCTGTTTTCAATAAGGAAGTTATTTTCTACTCTTTAAAGTTTTTGAGATGCCATTTATTATAAGCCATTAAAACTTTTGCGACTTGTGAGGTAAGCTCTTGGTACACTACCAGTAGCGGTTGTTACCTTGAGGTAATGATATTGTCTGAAAGTAAGATAATCGATTCTTATGAAACAATGCCTGTCAAGTTGTTTACCACTTGCATTATCCTCATTTCCCCAAATTTTGAAACAATGGGTTCCTTTGAAGCTTTGTTCCTTTGAAAGCCTCCCCTTGTAATTCACTATCTCTGACATGGAAAACTATTCAATGGGAGAATTTAGACGAGTACTTTGGACTTTGGTAAGGGATCATTATACTGGTTGACAACTCTTGTAGCTGAGACGCTAATGCGATTTCAATTAATGACTGCATTCACAAATTTCTTTCTTTTAGATTCAAATGTACATTGTTCTGATCTATAGGACAATTAATACATAAACTACTTGTGAATGTAAATTACCGAATAAAGAAGTCTAAAATTCGCCGCCAAACAGACGGGAAACACTTTAATGTTACATGCAGAACAATATTTTCATAATAATGCTTCAAAAACAACGTTCACCAGGTTTTTATACGATCTTCAATTTCAGCAAACAGTCTGTCGGATTCCTTTTAAGGATAAATACGTTACTCATACACATGGTAAAGCAAAGTCATTGTTGACTGAGTGATCCCAACTAGTAGGTTCTGTTTCCGTATTGAAAAGGATGCCTCTCTTCGTGCTAGTTGGCACCTTCTATTCTAGAAGTGTGAGTGTCGTGTCGTAAGTGTGCTAATCACTGTGATGAATGCTTTTGGGATTCCTGAGCTGTGTTTGTGTTTTGACGGAGAGGAGATGAAACCCGCACTGACACAATGAACCAAGAGGACTAGTGTGATGGCCGAATCATCGTCAACAATTTCTTGTTACCCCAGTGTGTTCTCAGCAACTGGATTCGAGCCCGGTACCTTCGAGTTGACCGCCATTTCAAAAATGTTAATTAGCGACTTCACCCAATTTTTTTCTTTTTCAAATGAAGCTATTTTTATCCAAATATGACTACAGTTTTTACTTGCAAATACACCTAAGGTACATTTTTTTTAAATGAAAAGAAAGTTACAGATTTATTTTTGAAGAGCTACAGTTACTTCAAAGTGTGCGATGAGGCGGAACAGAAAACTTTTAACTGGCAGATTTGAAATGGCTGTTGAAGCTCGTCACCTACGAGTACTGTTGTCAATCACAATTGCTGTATGTTGACTGTTGGACACTACTTATCCGTCAATAAAAGAAAAATAGCAAACGCCGTATGGGTATTTCATTCTGAACACCATTTTTACTGTTTTAACTGAGCATCTTTTTCAGGCTCCATTTTATGGAACCATGAACGCCTTGATATACACTGAAGCGCCAAATAAACTTGTATAGGCATGCTTATCCAAATACGGAGATATGTAAACAGGCAGAATACGGCGTTACGGTCGGCAACGCCTGTACAAGACAGTGACATATAGTCTGAAGTGTGTTCAGTCGAGTACGTAGGTCTAATTTTCATATGCTAGAGGGCAGTAGTGCACAGAGACATTCAAGAGACAGGTCAAGATAATGTTTTTGTGTATTATTCTGTTTATTTCTTGAAAGCTTTTTTGTTTATATATGTTTGTACAGTTTTGAATTTGTTTTAAGTAGTGTGAATGATGGGCGAATATGGAAAATTGGAAATTTGTGGTAAGGTCCTATGGAACAAAACTGCTAAGGTCATCGGTCCCTAGGCTTACACACTACTTAATCTAACTTAAACTAACTTACAGTAACGACAACACACACACCCAAGGTCCAGGGAGGACTCGAACCCTCGACGGGGCGAATATGGTCTAAAGTAAATATTTAGATCAGTGTTCTACTGGTGAACGTTGTACAACGGGGAATTTTGTACCATAGTGGGTTAGGGAGTTTATGGTAAAAGTAAAGCTAATTCTGGTGCAAATGAAAATAGTTAATAACGTGAAGTATAAACAATATACCAGAATGTTAAATATTTATTTCGGGAAAAATTACAAAAATGGTTCAAATGGCTCTGAGTACTATGCGACTTTACTTCTGAGGTCATCAGCCGCCTAGAACTTAGAACTAATTAAACCTAACTAACCTAAGGACATCACACACATCCATGCCCGAGGCAGGATTCGAACCTACGACCGTAGCGGTCGCTCGGTTGCAGACTGTAGCGCCTAGAAGCGCACGGCCATGACGGACGGCGGAAAATTTATTCTTCGAAAGCGTGTTATGTGTTAATTGGTTAGTCATGAAAAGTGCGGACTAACGCGGGAGAATAATGTTTTTCTATTGGCTTTAAAGAAAACTGAACAATCAGAGCAAACTATTTTTCGCCCATCTTTTCTCTTGGAGATATAGAATGCTTACAGCAGTCTAAGAGTTGGAGCCCAGACTTTCAATGGTACGGTCGTGTGTAGTATGAGCTCCGAAGGAAGTTAAATTTGCCGGTTTTAGTTGTGCTACGTGTTTCAAAAGTGTTTTAAAGTGAAGGCATATTTATTCCGACGTGTTTTTTCGGAACCGCGGATTTCTTAAGTAATTTTTTGTAGGAGAAAAGACAGGAATTCTGCGTTGCATATTGAGCAGATCGGTGACTAAAAGTTGACTGCATTAGAAACCGATAAACTTAATAGTGTGGAGAGCATTTTCATTTAAGAACAACCCGTGCTTAGGAGCTGTTCTGATTTCGGGGAATACGTTACCATAAAGTTGCTAACGTGAGTGAAATGGTTTGTTCATGATTGTGTTAAGATTAGTACGGCAGTGAACGTGTACATTATCAAGGTTCAGAATATACCAAAGTTTTGCCAGTATTCCCCCATTTCATTCGAAATTAAGACCTTTTCCCGATTCTTGGAACAGTTAGTTTGTATGTAGCCTGGTGTGAGTTGCAGTATGGTAGGTTTTCCTCGGATTTCCTACCGGCGATGGATTTCCTACCGGCGATCTGCTGCAACGAGTTCACAGGTAGGTGCAGGTAAAGGAAGAAAGCGACAGCGCCTACGCGTGCGGTAGTTCTTCAAGTATCTCATTGTTTATGACATCACATCTCCTGAACTATGAATCTAACAATGATATAATTTTGTACTTGCGATCAGTGGTACATGCGCATACTCTGTGTAGAATGTGTCGCGAATACAGTTAATGATATAGAATTAATAAATTACAGAGTCGTGCTTCATGCGGTAGTTTTCTGCATGCACAACGGAAAAATAGTGAACGATAAATATTTTTCCTTTCACCATTTTATAGGGACTGTAAACAAGAAAACTTTTCGGGAAAATTTGAAATTATGTGTAAAGTGTGTTACAAGTCCTTAAGTACTCTCATTCTCAAATACTGTATGAGATGAAGTCCGGGAATTCACATGACGCACGCTACGCTTGTTTTTCACCCACGTCTTTGATAGGTAGGAGGAAATATAGAAAACACACACACAGACACACACACACATACGCGCACACACACGTACGCACACGCACACATACAAACATTTTAAAAATATGTATGGACTTATATTAAAAAATGTGTAGCCTATAACAGACCAAACCTTTATTAGAGTACCGTGAATAATTTCAGTTAATCGGTCAAGAACTCTCAGAGACCTTTACTAATAACGTTTACCCTCTATAAATTATATATGTATATTTATCTATCACAAATATTAAAAATATGTAGCCTTTGCCCATACAAAGGTTTATTAGAGTAACGTGTAAAATCTGAAGTAAATCTGTTAAGAACTTCCAAAGAATTGTGGTAACAATTAAACAACACGCACATACTCACCACACACACACACACACACACACACACACACACACACACACACATTTTTTCTGGATTGGCTCCCTTCCTTTCCTCTATCCATTTTGTTCCTGCTTTCTTCGGAGCTTCGCTCTCTGACTTAACTTCCCATGTGTCAACTTTCTGCTTAAATATCTTTCTGTCCAAAATATCCTAATAATTTATCGAAGCTTTTTAATCTCTTGTATCCGGGGTATAGTTTTAAGTCCTTCTATGTATTTAAGAATTTTGTGCCTAAGTCTTTCTTTGGAAAGCCTAGAGACATACCAATAAAATGTAAACAGCTTTTTTCACATTTCTGTTGCAAGGTTGGACAATTTCTCAGTTGTCGGATGAGAATGTAGTCTATAGCCCTCTTCTGTTTTCTTTGGCCCTAGTATCTTTCTGATGATTTTACGTTCTTGTTTAATAAGTTTTCTAGGTCACCTTTTATGCAGACTGTCAGGGTTTTACTGACTTACAGGACTTCAGGTTTAATACTACACTCCTGGAAATTCAAATAAGAACACCGTGAATTCATTGTCCCAGGAAGCGGAAACTTTATTGACACATTCCTGGGGTCAGATACATCGCATGATCACACTGAAAGAATCACAGGCACATAGACACAGGCAACAGAGCATGCACAATGTCGGCACTACTACAGTGTATATCCACCTTTCGCAGCAATGCAGGCTGCTATTCTCCCATGCAGACGATCGTAGAGATGCTGGATGTAGTCCTGTGGAACGGCTTGCCATGCCATTTCCACCTGGCGCCTCAGTTTGACCAGCGTTCGTGCTGGACGTGCAGACCGCGTGAGACGACGCTTCATCCAGTCCCAAACATGCTCAATGGGGGACAGATCCGGAGATCTTGTTAGCCAGGGTAGTTGACTTACACCTTCTAGAGCACGTTGGGTGGCACGGGATACATGCGGACGTGCATTGTCTTGTTGGAACAGCAAGTTCCCTTGACGGTCTAGGAATGGTAGAACGATGGGTTCGATACGGTTTGGATGTACCGTGCACTATTCAGTGTCCCCTCGACCATCACCGGGGTGTACGGCCAGTGTAGGAGATCGCTCCCCACACCATGATGCCGGGTGTTGGCCCTGTTTGCCTCGGTCGTATGCAGTCCTGATTTTGGCGCTCACATGGACGGCGCCAAACATGCATACGACCATCATTGGCACCAAGGCAGAAGCGACTCTCATCGCTGAAGACGACACGTCTCCATTCGTCCCTCCAATCACGCCTGTCGCGACACCACTGGAGGCGGGCTGCACGATGTTGGGGCGTGAGCGGAAGACGGCCTAACGGTGTGCGGGACCGTAGCCCAGCTTCATGGAGACGGTTGCGAATGGTCCTCGCTGATACCCCAGGAGCAACAGTGTCCCTAATATGCTGAGAAGTGGCGGTGCGGTCCCCTACGGCACTGCGTAGGATCCTACGGTCTTGGCGTGCATCTGTGCGTCGCTGCGGTCCGGTCCCAGGTCGACGGGCACGTGCACCTTCCGCCGACCACTGGCGATAACATCGATGTACTGTGGAGACCTCACGCCCCACGTGTTGAGCAATTCGGCGGTACGTCCACCCGGCCTCCCGCATGCCCACTATACGCCCTCGCTCAAAGTCCGTCAACTGCACATACGCTTCACGTCCACGCTGTCGCGGCATGCTACCAGTGTTAAAGACTGCGATGGAGTTCCGTATGCCACGGCAAACTGACTGACACTGACGGCGGCGGTGCACAAATGCAGCGCAGCTAGCGCCATTCGACGGCCAACACCGCGGTTCCTGGTGTGTCCGCTGTGCCGTGCGTGTGATCATTGCTTGTACAGTCCTCTCGCACTGTCCGGAGCAAGTATGGTCGGTCTGACACACCGGTGTCAATGTATTTCTTGATGCAATAATTTACTAACAGCCGTATGTATTGTAGAAATTTATTTAGTGAACTTCTTATGTGCTACCAGTTTCGGCATTACATTGATTCCATCTTCAGGCCCCACACGTCATAGTCGTAAAATCGCTATACACGGATGGAGCTATATAACTGGATCCGTGAATCAAATCGCTATGCAACAGCTCTTGGTGGCCAGGCGACACAGACTGGGGCAGTTTGCAAACATCGATGTTTGCGGCGATTGCTACGCAAACAAGTTCTCCACGTACGCGTACACCACCATTACTCAACCACGCAAACGTATGCGTTACACTCGTATATTGTGAGACGATCCCTGGGGGTGGGGATTCACCGGGGCCGAACCGCCCAATAAACCTGAAAGAATGGTTCGGTGTGGGGTGGCGGAGGGGTGAAGTAGACTGCGGTAGTAGTCATGGGGTTGTGGACCACAGCGGCTGCGGTGGCGACGGAGCCTCTCCGTCGTTTCTAGGTCCCTACTTAACATACAATACAATACGATACAATACAATTAAATGACCCTATATAAGTGATAGTTCTGGATGGAAGTCTGCACAGATCACCGACATTCTCTGTGTTCGCGGCTGCTCAGGTTCCTCGGACTCCGAATACCCAGTTGCCGCCTGTTGGCAGGTGGTTTGAGTACTACCTGGGGCAATATTTTTATTACTTTCACGAATCATGATAGCTCCTAATTGTTTGTCTTATGTTTCCACTGGGTTATCAGAACCAGGGATTGTTAGTTCCTGGTGCAATTATTGCAGTCGCCCCTAACATGGGAAACAGACACTGACCAGAAAGCCGCCCATTATGTGTTCAGACGCCTCCGGGTTTACTATCGCAAGCTTTTATATTAACTCTAAAAGCAGGGCCGCCTCTTCCACTAGCTCTGCCTTACTGATGATCTTCATTTCCGTCTTTACTGCCGTTGAGATCTTCGGCGTTACCCTGGCAAGGGAACCTCACAAGGCACTATCACCTTGGCCAGGCGTTTTTTACGAGGTGTGACTCCCCCCTTCCCCCTCCACCTTTCTCAACCGGGCGGGACTGGCTATAGCGGAGGATAGGCAGGGTGTCCCATTTTTTCGAGAACATACCTTCACCGAAGAGTCAAGCAGTATATTGCTCCCTCCTACGTATATCTCGCGAAGAGACCATGAGGATAAAATCAGAGAGATTAGAGCCCACACAGAAGCATACCGACAATTCTTCTTTCCACGTACAATACGAGACTGGAATAGAAGGGAGAACCGATAGAGGTACTCAGGGTACCCTCCGCCACATACCGTCAGGTGGCTTGCGGAGTATGGATGTAGATGTAGATGTAGATATCTTGACCACTATGAATTTGGAAATTTGTGGTAAGGTCTGATGGGATCAAACTGGTGAGGTCATCGGTCCGTAAGCTTACTCACCACTTAATCTAACTTAAAGTAACTTACTCTAAGGACAACACACACATCCATCCCCGAGGGAGGATTCGAACCTCTGACGAGGGTAGCCACGCAGACCGTGACAAGGCACCTTAGACTGCACGCTACCCCGCGCTGCTGTTTACCATCCTAAAAAACTGTTTGTCCAGTTGCAGATTACAAAATGTTTCAAGCAAATGTTCTGTAGCCGTAAGGGGGACGTCAGTCAGCATTATTGCCTTCGTTGTATCATTGTTTTTTACAAAGGTATGAACAGTGGTATGACTTTTTTACATGGCACCCTGTACTTTTTTAATTCGGTAATTCATTTCCTCTCCTAAAGGCCTATTCAAAAACGTATCACAGTGTACCATTCACTGAAACACAACGTTATTAATTACATAAGACAACACTGACTTTAAGCCCGGGATCACAAATTCGTCCACTTGCTGGAGTTGTCAGAAAACAAATGAAAACCAAGTAAAAACATAACACAAAATATGCTTTGACTCTCCTGTACAATTGCTCAGGAGTAGAACATTCAAAGTTGCTCAAAGTGGTGGCCCTGGTCAGCGATACACTGGTGCGCTCATTGAATGAAAGAGTTATTTACTGCTTCCAGTGTTGCCTGATAAAGAGTTTTACAAGCAAGCATGATACGTTCCTGCATGTCCTCGGGAGTTGTTGGAATATCGCGATAGACAACGTCTTTAATGCATCCCCAAAGATAAAAGTTCAGAGAATTTAAATCAGGAGACCTAGCAGACCAAATAACTGTTCCTCCCCGACCAATCGATCTGGCAGGATACCTTCGGTTCAGAACACGATGTGCACGCTAGGCATTATGTGCTGGACATTTATCGTGTTGATGCCACATAAGCATTCTTTTCATCCAGAAAATGGGGAAGGATTCGTCTGAGGAAGTTGGCATACGCTGTGCCGTTTACTCTACTTGTAGTATCAAGCATCCCACACCAGACGTTAACTCTCCATTGACGCTGATGTTCCACCTGTCTAAGCCATCGTTGGTTGTCGCTGGACCAACAATGCATGTTCCATGTATTTACCTGTCCTTTGTTTGAGAAGGGACATTCATCGGTAAGTAGAACATCGGAGAATAAATTCGGGTTGGCGAGGATTTGTTGCTGTGCCCACTGACACGATTCTGGAAACCATTCCCATGCAATTCTTGATGTAGGTGTACATGGTGACGATGGGACCGGTGACGTGTAAGAATACGGTGTACACTGGTTTTAGGAATGCCAATCTCGTGTTCAAGCTGTCGTGTGCTCACATGTGGATTCATAGCAACGGAAGCGAAAACAGTAACTTCGGCAGCTTCGTCTGTGAGAGTGCTACGACGATTGCGTTGTCGTGGGTTGAAACTTCCCGTTTCCTGAAGCGTCGCAACAAGACGAGGAAACATCCGTCAGGAAGGTGGGTTCTTGTCAGGATATCGCTGTCTGTACAGATCCGTCGCCTGCGTAGCCCTACCTTCAACAACAACAATAAAAGAAACGCTATGTCGATGCAGTTTGTAGGAAGGACAGCCTTTACTGCATGCCTACTCTACACAACAGTATTTGAAAGGACTAAAGTACTGTACTAAATGTACCCGCACGTAAGAAAAAAGTACTGCAATTACTGTTGTGCTAACTTACATTCCTCATAGATGAGTGGCATTTCTACCTCCTCTTCGTTGGTGTGCATTCTACTCCCACAACTCTTCAACTGACGATGGTTGGTGGAATGACGCTGTCAACGTCAGCACGTGGATGTGTTCCATTACCCCGAGTACCTGCACTAATTGCTGGGAGCGTCAACATCAATGTTGTGTTACGTAATTAATAAGGTTGTGTTTCATTGAATGTTACACTGTGATACATTTATGAATAGGTCTTTAGGAGAGGAGATGAATTACCGAATAAAAAATAAAGGGTGCCATTTAATAAACTCATACCGCTGTTCATATCTTTGTAAAAAACAAAGCTACAACGAAAGCAATCATGCTGATTGATGTACCCCAGGCGGCGAAAGAACATTTGCTTGAAACATTTTGTAATTTGCGTCTGGACAAACAGTTATTTAGGGTGGTCAAGATAAATGGGAGTTCGAGTGTCGGTCCGCTGGCAAACAGATTTAATCTACCAGGAAGTTTCATATCAGCGCACACTCGGCTGCACAGTGAAAATTTCATTCTGGAGATACACATACTTTATAAAGGGTAAACGATCCCAGAAGTAATCTCTAAAAGTGCTTTACCAGTTTGTTTCAAATTTTGAAGACTTTTTCTGGGAACGTTTACCCTTTATAAAGTATATACGAATGTTGGATCTTAAATAGTGGCAACTATTTATTCACAACCAATACAAAAGAGTTACCTGTTTGCACCTGTTACTGTCCTTCAAAGTTGTCACCAGCGTTGTGCAGAACCCGTTGTCAGCGATGTGAAAGGCGTAGTATAC
This sequence comes from Schistocerca gregaria, assembly GCF_023897955.1. NCBI lineage: Eukaryota > Metazoa > Arthropoda > Insecta > Orthoptera > Acrididae > Schistocerca > Schistocerca gregaria. The sequence goes on from NC_064931.1 coordinate 730,140,235, forward strand.
CGTTAGCAGAGCCTGTTCTGCTGGTGGTGCGAATGGAGCGGTCTACTGCCTGTCGAATCTCTGGAACAATTCTGAAGCGAAAGCCTCGAAATGGTTACTTCATCTTCGGAATCAAATTAAAGTCACAAGGACCTAAGTCTGGGGAGTATGGTGGATGGTACAGCACTTGCCAGTCCCACCGACCGAACGGAGCAGCCATAGCTTGCGCTGTATGCGCCCGCACATTGTCGTGCAAAGTGACGGGTGGGTTGCGTAGAAAGTGTATCTGCTTCTTTCGCAACGCTAGTCGCAGGTGATGCTCCAAAAACGATCAGTAATACTGTGCATTGACGGTCTGTCGTGGAGGAACGTAATGCGTTAGGATAACACCATCACAGTCGTACACGAGAATCAGCATAACTTTCACCATACAGGGGCTCTGACGCATTTTCAACTTTCGCGGCTACCCATAATGACGCCATTCGTTGCATTGGCGTTTCAGTTTTCGCTCCGTGGCATTCGCTTCAGAACTGTTCCAGAGATTCGACAGGTAGTAGACCGCTCCATTCGCACCATCAACAGAACAGGCTCTGCTAACGGCATACTAAGCCTTCCACATCGCTAACAACGGGTTCTACACAACGCTGGTGACTACTTTGAAGGACAGTAACAGGTGCAAACATGTAGCTCTTTTGTATCGGTTGTGAATAAACAGTTACCAGTATTTAAGTTCCAACTCTCGCATATCTCCAGAATAAAATTTTCACTCTGCAGCCGAGTGTGCACTTTTATGAAACTTCCTGGCACATTAAAACTGTGTGTCGGACCGACACTCAAACTCGACATCTTTGCTTTTCGCGGGCAAGTGCTCTACCAACTGAGCTACCCAAGCACAACTCACGATCCGTCGTCACAGCTTCAATTCCGTCAGTACCTCGTCTCCTACCTCAGAGAGCTTCTGTGAAGTTTGGAAGGTAAGAGACGAGGTACTGGCGGACCTGAAGCTGTGAGAACGGATCGTGAGTCTTTGTTGGGTAGCTCAGTTGGTAGAGACCTTGCCCGCGAAAGGCAAAGGTCCCGAGTTCGAATATCGGTCCGGCACACACTATTAATCTGCCAGGATGTATATATTTATATACCATATACATTACAAAATTATATATCCAATGACCATCCATGCGTTTCTTGGAGTATCGTGCAAAAGTTTGAAGTAATTTGGTCAAGAACTTTGCGCAATCTTTGCTAACAACTTTCCCTGTTATATTGTAAATGTTTATTTATGTATTACATGTATTAAAATATATAAAAGATGTCCGTGCAAACTATTATTTGAATATCAGGTAAAATTTCAAATAAATCGGTCTAAAAACTTTTCCAGATTTTTGCTAACAACGTTTCCCCTTTATATACTATATATGTTTATATATGATATATTTTTAAAAAAAATATGAAGCCCTTGTCCGTCCGCATGTCTATTAGAGTATTGTATAAAAAGCCGAAGTAACGACGTTTCGAGATTTTTGGTAAAAACATTAAACAAGGATTTGTTTTTACACAGTAGTATTTATATAATATATATCAAAACATATTTAGCCTATGTCTGTCCGAACTGATATTAAACAATAGTGTAAAAATCTGTGGTATATCGATCAAGAATTTATGGAGATTTCTGCTGGAAACATTCCCTGTTATACAGTAAATATACAAGGAGGTGACAAAAGTCATGGAATACCTCCCGATATCGTGTCGAACCACCTTTTGTCAAGTGTAGTGCAGCAACTCGACATAGCATGAACTCAATAAGTCGTTGGAATTCCCTTGGAGAATTATTGAAGCATGCTGTCTCTTTTGTCTTTTATAACTGCGAAAGTTTTGCCAGTGCAGGTTTTTGTGCACGAATTCACCTTTCGATTATGTCCTATAAATGAAAGATGGGATTAATATCGGGTGACTGAATTGCCCAGAATGTTTTTCAAACTAGTTACGAACAGTTGTGGCCCAGTGACATGGCGCATTGTCATCCGAAAACATTCCGTCGTAGTTTGGGAACGCCAAGACCATAAATGGCAGCATATGGTCTCCAAGTTGCCGAACATAACCACTTGCAGTCAATGATCGATCCAGGTTGACCAGAGCATCCAGTCCATTACATGAAAACACATCCCACACCATTATCATGCCTCCATCAGCTTGCACAATGGAATTTTGACGTCTTGGGTCCATTGCTTCTTGGGGTCTGTGCCACACTGGAACCCTACCATCAGCTCTTACCATCTGAAATCGGGACTAATTTGATCAGGCCACGGTTTTCCACTCGTCTAGGGTCCAGCCGATTTTGTCACGAGCCCAGGAAAGATACTGCACGCGATGTCGTACTGTTAGCAAAGGCACTCACGTCAGTCGTTTGAGGCCATAGCCTGTTGACGCCAAATTTCGCTGCACTGTCCTAACGGATAGTTTGTCGTACGTCCAAAATTGAGTTCTGGTGTTATTTCAAGACGCGTTGCTTTTCTGTTAGCACTGATAACTCTACGCAAACGCCGCTGCTCTTGGTCGTTAAATGAAGGCTGTCGGTATTGGGTCGTCCATGGTGAGAGGTAATGCACGAAATTTTCTTTTCTCTGCACGCTCTTTACACTGCGATTCTTGCAACATTGAAACCCCTACCAATTTCCGAAATGAAGTGTCTCATGCGTCTAGCTTCAGCTACCATTCCACGTTCAGAGTATGTTGATTCCAGTCGCGCGGCCATAAACACGACGGAAATCTTTTCACATGCCTCATCTGAGAACAAATAACAGCTCCGTGGCTGTACATCTGATGGAAACTGTCGACATGTGCTGTTGTCGAATTGCTCGAAGCAATTTGGTCATTCGTTGTTGGATATCAGCGTTCATGTCTTAGAAGGAGAGTGTTATAACTCAAAGAATGACATTTTTGAGTTATTACCGTCGTTTGAATACTTTAATTGAACTCTTTGCTATGTGAAACTGTTACAAGTCTAAGAATATTAGAAATAGACAATAAAGCACATTTTCAAATTAATTCTATTTAATCCTTTTTCCAATTGAAAAGTATCACATTTTGTTTTGTAACAGTTTTTCATTAACAACAGCAATAAAATTACTAAAGAGAAGGGTTGCCGTTTGAGTTGTAACACTTCCCCCATTAGGAAAATAATGTAGAATATTAAACTAGTGCTTCTTCTTCTTCTGCTACTACTGCTGTTACCACCACTCTTATTTATTATTATTACTGTTATTATTGTATGCAATGTAGAAAAGATGTTTTTTATTTGGCGGTAAAAACATTAACAGAATTGTTCTCATGTCAGGTAATGAATCCATCCTTGGAGCAGAGAATTAACTCAACTGGTTTATTTCAAGATTCTGATTCCAAAGCAGATTTTTGTTAATGACAGAATGTTAAGTGGAGATTATAGAGAATTTTAAGGAATTATAAACAAAGGAAGATACTGTTTGGGTACTGAAAACATTCCAGTTGTAGATGATATTGATACGGTGATAGAATAAGAGAACAGCTATGTACAGGAAGAAACAGGTAATCACTAAGAATATATAGTATTTTCTTAATATTGTGGCTGTACAGTAATTACATTTAAAAACATCTAATGTTATTATTATTATTATTATTATTATTATTATGGTGGTTTCAGAGGTAAAGTGTGGTAAACGCAAGAGAAATGAAACAGCTTGGGAACGAATTTTGTGCAAGAAGAGGAATTCTGGTGAACCGCATGTAAATGAAAATAGGAAAACTATTACTGGTAGGTCTCTATTATCACACTACGGTAACAAATGTAAATTAAGATGTGCAACAAACATAAATGATGAAACGAGGAGAAATTTTCATTCTGTTTTCTGGAATATGAGAGATGCAAAATAGCAGAGTAAATTTGTATTGCGATCACTACTATATTGGAATCATAATAAAGATATGTCAAAGAGCACACTACGATTTATAGCTCAGAAAATATTGTTTATCATTTTGAGATTGAAGAGAAACGAATTAGAGTCTGTAAACGCATGTTTCTTTCTACTTTGAGCATTAGCCATCGATATGGGGCATCTTCATGGTCCAAAAAGAAATATGCAGGTGCGCTAGAGGGAGAATTAAGGGGGAAACATGGAAATAGAAAGAAAGTAGTTGAACAGGGTCTTAAGCATGCGACAGAGCACAAGCTCTCTTTTAGTTGGGAAGATCCTCACTACTGCAAAAGGAATTCCAAAAAGCAGTATTTAGATGGAAGCCTGAATATTAGTGAAATGTATCATAATTATGAGGATTCCTATTTGAAGATAGGTTTACCACTTCCTAAAAAGCTTGCATACACACATCAGTATTTCATTCACTTGACATAGCATTTCATGCTCCTAAAAAGGACCGACGTTGTGTATGTACTGTATATAAAAATTGCACCAGAACTCAAAAACTAGAACTCCAAGAAAGTTATGAGAGATGCGAAGGCTGCAGACACTGAATCAGTGAAACAGGATCCAAACAAAATTGCGTGCTGCTGTGATCTTAAGACAGTTCTCCAATCACTCTGTGGTGAGTGTTCTTCATATGGTAAAAGGAACCCATTGTGTTACAATTTTACAGCATAAGATATTTCAAATAGCGTGTGATATTGTTATTTTTGACACTTGAGTTTTGTCAAAAGAGGTTCAGATGAGATTGGTGCTTGTATATATAACTTTTTCACGTCTTTATCTAGCTCAGTATTGCAACAAGTAGCTTTGTTTTCAGATAACTGTGTACTTTATACTGTGTACGTAATATGAGTCATATTAGTGTTATAACTCATAAATTTCTTATCAAAGGCCACACAAAGAATGAAAATGAATCCACCACAGAAAGATAAAAAGAGAGTCCTTAAAGGAGGACATATATTAGTGTCAACCCTGTGGGTGCCAGTACTGAAACTGGCCAAGAAAAAGAGCAGCACTTACAGAGTCAATGAAATAGATACTTCAGATGTAATAGATTTGAAAGATTTTAGTGAAAGATGTGGATAGTAATATTTCCAAGAACGCAAATGGTGAAATTGTAAACTGGTGTGACATCAAGGTCATGGAAATCAGAGAAGAAGATCGTTATACCACCTTCTACAAAAACTCTTATAAGAAAAATGATTTCGCAAAGATTAACATTCGTTGTGGGCAGAGAGGCAAACCTTGAAAAATCGTATTTAATGCAACATTTTCTACACCGCCAGAAACAGATGAAGAAAAAAAGTACAAATTGTTTCATCTGTGTAAGAATGGTGTAATTCCAAGTGTTCATGCACATTTCTACAACAACTTGAAAGTTAATAGTATTCCAGAAGAAACTCTGTAGTCTGAAAACTATGCTCTTAATATTGTTTCACTCAATATCCTTTGCATGTACCAATGTTTTTATGTTGATTGCTCCAGTGCTGTCACAAGACACGTTCGTTGACTCAGTAATCGTATGTGGCTCAATTACACCTATTAGACTCCTTAACCACAGCACTTCTTGCATGGTGAAAGACAATGCCATATACTCAGTCTCAACTCAAAGCCACTGTTCTTTGTTTCTTTGAAGAACACGATACTAATCCTATCATCAACTTGAAACAGCAAACTGTAATAGAATGTCTTATACAGCTCATTTCCCCAGTCTGCATAACTATAACATTTCAGATTCCAATTTCCTGTCTTGCAGTACCTTAATTTGTTATCAATTGATACCTTTAAATATCTTAATGTTCTTTTAACTGCAACCCAATGTTTAAATTTAGGGTATTTGCAAAATTTCCATGCAGTATTGGTAGCAAAGGCAATATCTGGCCTGGAAGTTTGAACTAAACATGAAAAATGTCCTACTGCCTCCAATTAAGGTACTTCCTATTTATAGATTTCATCTTCTTCTGCTACTAACATCTTCAGGCCCTGTTCCACAGGTGTCGAAACTGGCTTGCAATTATTCATGCCAAATTTTTCTGGTGTTCTCTTGGTGTACATGGATTGGTCAATTGACAGCTCTTCTCAATTGTTAATTCTTAATATCTTCATACTAAGATACTGTTTCACTTAACCTTAATCATGCATATCAAATTCAAATTGAAGTTGTTTCTTGAAACTATTCATTCAGCTTCCACTTCTTGCCAAAATAAAAATATTGTCAACCCATACAACTAAAATTATAGTTTCTTCGTCATTTCTTCTGTGATATATACCAGTATTGGAAAGCACCCATTAAGGCACTAAGGCTGATCCTACCCAAAAAATTCCAAAATAATTCGTCTAAACTGAATGTAATCTGATCTGATCACGTACCCTCGTAAATGTTTTCAAATATTATATGCTTGAACTACGTATATGCACCTGCCAGTATAATGCATCAGTTCCCTACAGTGCGTTTAAAATAAGTTGCTACTTTTAGCAGTTCCCACAGGGCGAGTAATGGGGAAGCGTAGTTGCCAGCGTGTGCCGAGCGCTTCAGTGGGCGGCAATAAAGCCACACCTACCTTAGATCTCAAACGTTAGAGGCCTCCAGGCAAACATTCTTTAGTGATAAAGAAACGACAATGATGAATAGAGCAGTTAAATCAATAATCGTTTATACATACTCATAGCTATGACGTAAGTCAAGCGACCACAAGGGAAGAACTGTCACTCCTCAGAACTGGTACTAAAAAAATGGTTCAAATGGCTCTGAGCACTATGGGACTTAACATCTAGGGTCATCAGTCCCCTAGAACTTAGAACTACTTAAACCTGACTAACCTAAGAACATCACACAACATCCAGCCATCACGAGGCAGGGAAAATCCGTGACCCCGCCGGGAATCGAACCCGGGAACCCGGAGAACTGGTACTGGTGCCAATTGAAATTACCAGCTCTTCAATCTGTTCTGCCAGCAGCCCTTTACGAATCCAGGTCTCCTCAACTACCTTCTTCTCGTGGCTGACAACTCGAACCAGTCCTATGGGGTAACACTTGCAATGGCTTCTGTTCTCAGCTTTTGAACCTCACTGAGCGTAAACTACTTCTTGTTTTTTGCCTTACCACCCTTCACCTATATGTTCACAATGGGATTTAAATGAGCGCGATATGGGGGAAGCCTGATTCCATTATGCACTTCATCGGTAGCCATTTAGTCGACCTGTTAGCGTGGAGTTTTTAGCTTGTAAATCGCTACAAGTTCCATTAACTCTGCCTTATTCAAGTCAGGTTCAACTTTATCTGATAGAACATTTCTTTGCACCCAGAACAAAATATCCTTCCTCCATTGCACTGTTGGAACTTAAGCTATCACAACAGAGTGGTATTGCGCAGTGACCCTTACTGTTGTCGTATTGGGAGAAATATACTGCAGCAGAACATCAAAAAACCATTCCATGAAAACTTAGGCATTCATTTCCTCATGAAAGTCTAGCTTCCTGGAACGGAACAGCAATAAACAGTTTAAAATGGAGCTACGAGCAGAGCCAGTGTGGGGGACGATTATCCTGCCCCCCTTGCCTATCGGTCCTTTCATCATTCCTTGTGCTGTGCGATCTGTCCACCCCTTGTCAACGTGTGACACTCATTAAACCACATCTCGTCCAACCATACAATGACTTCAAACGAAACACTCCTCACTGCACGCAGTCTCTCTGGGCCACTGGGCCACTTCTCTCGATGGTAAATGTCCGAGACAAAAACTTTTCGTGGTGGAAACAAAGCTCGTGTAAACAATTTCCAAGTGACTACCTTGTCCAATAAATAAATAAAATCAAATAAAAAAATGTTGAAATGTGTGTGAAATCTTATGGGACTTAACTGCTAAGGTTAGAAGTCCCTCAGCTTACACACTACTTAACCTAAAGTATCCTAAGGACAAACACATACACCCATGCCCGAGGGAGGACTCCAACCTCCGCCGGGATCAGCCACACAGTCCATGATTGCAGCGCCCTAGACCACTTTTTTTTAAAATCTCATTTTGTTTTTTGTTTGTTCGTTGCTTCTGCTCTTGGCGGACGTCGCAAGACGCCCGTTTCAGTTCGTCGTTGATCAATTAACTCAGTTTTTTTTTATTACAGAGGGCAGCTAACCCTCTGACCGAACACGCTGAGTTAACCGTGCCGGCAACCACTCGGCTAATCCCGCGCGGCGACTACCTTCTCCCTCTGAACATATCCCCTTTTTGAGGCTGAAAAGAAGTTTATTTAAGTAGGATATTCTTTGCGCTGGTAATAAGCGTACAAGTCTGCGAACTGCATCCTGCTGGAATGCGTCCATCTTCATTACCCGTCTGTCATAACATATTTTCTTGCCTGGAGTATATAATCAAGAATGACGTGATGTTGACTCTTCATTCGTGTTGCCAGCATGTGCTGAGCGCATCACTGGTTTCTTTCCTTCTACTTGCCAATTCTCAGCACCATAGATCGACTAATGTTAAGTACAAAAGCTACTCTGTCCCACCACTCGTGTGACATCTAAAATAGGACCGCGATTATTTCACTTAAGTTCAGAGTGATTGCGCACAAAGTACACAATTTCGCGACCTTGGCCACGTATCAGCACTTCCCTTCCAACGCTCGATATCTTCGGAAACGGTAAAAGTGTTCTTGGAGGACCTCTTTTACTGCGAATCTCGTGTTCAGACGTGCTGCATTGTTATTATCAACGCAACGCCAACAGAAAAACACTCGTTCACAACACCTATCCACTGCAGAACACTTCAACGACAAAAATTACGCCGCGCGGGAATAGCCGAGCGGTCTTAGGCGCTGCAGTCATGGACTGTGCAGCTGGTCCGGGCGGAGGTTCGAATCCTCCCTCGGGCATTTCTGTGTGTGTTTGACCTTAGGATGGTTTAGGTTAAGTAGTGTGTAAGCTTAAGGTTAGATAACCTTAGCAATAAAGTCCCATAAGATTTCACACACATTTGAACATTTTGAACAAACATTACACTTGATAAAGAGAACTGACGAACACAGAAGCATCTAAAGCACGACACCACGTGGTACTGTTTATCCCCTGCGTGGCAACAGGGGACGCTTTACCAACCAAACCGCTGGCAGAGTGGTAGGGAAAGCCAGTTTGGCATTGGTGTTACCTTGGCAATGGCCTCCGGTGAGCCAAACGTCAAAAGTCGCAACTAATTTTAAACGCACTATAGCTTTCTAACCAATATCAACTCGGAATTCTCTGCTTGTTACACGTATGCGCACGTAAGCGCGTTTCTTTTACGTGGCGGACTCAGGTTTCTACAGCATGGATACGGTTCTTAAAAGCCAGCGTTTGATTTGTCTCTACTTCTCGCCAGCCAGTGCATACACAGATCAGACAATCTTCCAGCAATTCCCTAACAGATAGCGCTACTTCGCATCGTCTAGCACGCTAGTAGCAAGCCGGGCAGAATATGAAACCCTTAACTCTTAGTTTAAGTGCGTATTTAAAACACGAAGAACTAGAAGATATTCATAATTCATGGAAAATAAATGTGAATCTATCATTAGATGTTGTTGCAAGATGGCAGTAATTACGCTATGTATTTTAATTGTTCTTCAAATTTAAATTAAGTAGCCTTACTTATTTCAAACGTTGGCAGTTCTGCAGCGTGTCTGTAAGTTTCCATACCAACAGTACTAGACGCACTTATCGTGAAACCTCGAACTTGAATTATGTAGTTGACATGTAGTAAGTAGGGGTAGTGATTAACTGATTAGTGAAGTATATTTCGGTGTGTCCTGTCACGTGTGAGGTGTCATCATCAATTTGTCTTGACATTGTGTTGTCGAAAGGAAAACTGTAAGTTTTCTAACATTTAAGTCAGTATGTTGTGTACTGACTACCTCAAACTCCTACGGACGCGTTTATTTCATCCCAAGACCCACTGAATTTTTCCATTGAAAACCCTGAATTCTTCTCTCGTCTTTCTCTGGAAGATAAACTCCTGGATAAAGAACGAAAGCCGAAGCCAAGTCTTTCTATTAAAAAATCTTTTTGAAAATTTGTAAGACGTTTCCAGACGAAATGGTACGATTCAAAACTGTGGTTAAGTGGCAGTGTTGTAAAGAACAACCTTTTCTGTTTTTACTGTGTTCTGTTTGGAATGGATAGTAACGGTTTTGAATGGCGTAAGTGGGGAGTAGGTGAAGAGAAGCTTCCAAATTTCCTTTCGAAAGCCAAAAAGCATTAATGTTCTATTTCACACATGACATCAGCTGTTAAATACAGTCAGCTAGTCACAGTAAGAACTGACCATACTCTGTCAGAAGCAAAACGCTTGGAAGCTTTGAAACGCAACGAGAAGAGCGGTCGGAACAGAAGTATAAAGAAGACATATTTCGGCAATCTGCTTTTTATCGCAGCACCTCTTCGAGGTCATGAAGAATCTGAGGTGCCAGTAAATAAAGGAAATTATTTAGAACTTTTGGGTTTCTAGGTAGAAGAACAACCATACATGAAAGATTATTTAGCATTCGATGGAGTTTCTAAAGGCGGTTACTCTAACACACAGAATGATTTAATAGCTTGTGTTACGGATGTTGCTAAAGAACAAATTTTAAGTGAAGTTAAAAATAGTCCTTTTATATCAGTACTAGCCGTCGAAACAATGGATGCCTCAATTTGAATTCAAATGAGTGCAGTTTTTCGTTTTGCAAATAACGGCTAAGGGAAATAAAGAGAGATTCGCAGGGTTTTTCACGTATCCGAAGACTGGAGTGCACAAGGCGTAGCCATTGTTTTGTTGAAAGTGCTAAGGAGTCGGAATAGTGATAAAAACCAATTAGTATCGCAAACATACGACGGCTGCATTGCAATGGCACGGAAAAATTATGGTGCCCATTCCACATGAAACAAGCGAATCCTCGTGCTATCTTCATCCACTGCAATGCACATCAAATGAACCTAATCCTCCTCTTAGCTTGAAAAAAAAAATAAATAAATAAATAAAAAACGCTATTAAAACGTTTTGTGGCAATTCTGTCAGTGTTTCACTCATTTTTTTGACGTTACAGTAAAAGAAGTGAACTTCTGAAGGAAAGGGTATTTAAACTAGCACATCCTTGTGAAATAAGGAGGAATTTTCATTCACGCGGTTTACAAACCATTATTCTTCACTATACAGACCTGCGAGCAGCATTTAATAACGTGATAAACAATGAACGGTGGGATGTTAATTCTTTACATCAAGAAATTAGGCTAAATAGTAATCTGGACGACCACGCTTGCCTTTTTCTACTACAGTTGTACAATTAGATTTTCCAGCGCACAGGTATTTCGTTTAATATCTTGCGAAGTAAAACTGTGGACGTAAGGCATTGTAAGCTTTTGGAAGACAAAGATGTGAGGAAATTATTCTGAAATGCATATTTGAAGCTAAGAGACTTATAAATTTAGCAGGCGTATCTGAAATTAATTTTAAAATATTTTATAGAACTAGTAAATGAGAAAAAGTTCTCGGGTTATAGTAGACCAAACAATTTCCCTGTACGTAAAGTTGATAAACTACTTACAACCGAGCGAGGTGGCGCAGTGGTTAGACACTGGACTCGCATTCGGGAGGACGACGGTTCAATCCCGCGTCCGGCCATCCTGATTTAGGTTTTCCGTGATTTCCCTAAATAACTCCAGGCAAATGCCGGGATGGTTCCTCTGAAAGGGCACGGCCGACTTCCTTTCCCATCCTTCCCTAATCCGATGAGACCGATGACCTCGCTGTATGGTCTCCTTCCCCGAAACCAACCAACCAATCTACTTAAAATATGAAACTTCCTGGCAGATTAAAACTTTGTGCCAGAGCCAGACTCGAACTCGGGACCTTTGCCTTTCGCGGGCAAGTGCTCTACCATCTGAGCTACCGAAGCACGACTCACGGCCGGTACTCACAGCTTTATTTCTGCCAGTATCTCGTCTCCTGCCTTCCAAACTTTACAGAAGCTCTCCTGCGAAACTTGCAGAACTAGCACTCCTGAAAGAAAGGATATTGCGGTGACATGGCTTAGCCACAGCCTGGGGGACGTTTCCAGAAAGTTTGGAAGGTAGGAGACGAGGTACTGGCAGAAGTAAAGCTGTGTATACCGTGCCTGAGTCGTGCTTCGGTAGCTCAGTTGGTAGAGCACTTGCCCGCGAAAGACAAAGGTCCCGAGTTCGAGTCGCGGCCGGGCACACAGTTTTAATCTGCCAGGAAGTTTCATATCAGCGCACACTCCGCTGCAGAGTGAAAATCTCATTCTGGAAAACTTAGAATATATCCTTTATTGACAATGAAACTATTATTTATAGCAGTGAGGACAAATGGCTATGGCCTCAGGACCTCACTAAACGGACCTCTGTCCTGTACAGCGAGTATGACATGCTAGCGAAGCATATCGCAGTAACGCTGGCCAGTCACACTGCACGTCATGTCCTTGAGCGCCAAACTGTTCAAAGAAGAATGGATTTAGTGATGAACGTAGCCCTGAAGCCACAGCATAGGGTGTTCACCATACAGAGTAACTTCATGCACAGTGACTTGAGGTGAAGATCCCCACACTCGGCAGTTGTGTGTGTTCATCTCAGCCGTCAAAGAAAAATGAGCTCCGTCTGTCCATAGGAAGGTCCAGGGTCAGCCCTTGTCAGCTTCAATCTTTGCGATGAGTGGAGAGCGAAGTCAACACGTCGTTGTACATCCTGTTGTGAAAGCTGCTGCCCTACGATATGGATTTTGTACGGATAGCGTTTGAGAATGGTTCGAAGCACTTTCCGTTCAGTGGACAACGGGATGTTCAACTATCGTAAGAGGATGCGCACTGAAAGACGATCGGGAATTGCGTGCAGCCTTGTCTGCCATAGCAACAGCGACTTCATCAATCACTTGTGGTGCAACCGGTCGTCGGCCTCATCCCGGAGAGACGTCCAGTTCGCCAGTTGATTCCAACTTCTTGATCACCCTCCGCAACCGGTGATATTCTGGAGGTGCAGCTGGAGCATTACTGTGGTCTTCATAATAGAGCTTCACATATGCTCCTCTTCTCCAAGCTCATGTTGACACGTCAACAAATGCACTACGACTGGTCAGGTGTGTGAGACTATGAATCACGATGACTGATCACAGCACCTGGTGGCCATAATTGTAACTGGACGGTGACGCTGTGACGCATGGAAATCATGCATCCCATTCTCTCGGCATTAATGCTACCACGTTTGGTACTCGTAAAGCAATTAGTTTCCATGTTATAACGTGTTAAATAGGGAAAGTTCAATTATAACCACACAGTACATCTCATAATCTGGATACAAGTTAAGTTTTATTGTACGCGATGAACGCCGAAAATTTACGTCCTCTGCTGGTGGAGTTTCCTGGATCTCATTATCCACATCATCTTCAGTATACATTTCTGATTGTTCCTGAACAATTTCTTCAGGTCCTCTAGTTTCTAAACTTACTGATGCATTCGCATATTTTTGGACACCTTCTTCAGGATTAATATCTATACATACTTTTACAGCATTTGTTTCGTTTTCACCAATATTACGAATCCGCTATTTATTGCCCTTTTTTTTTAAATTTATGACTCCATAACGGTTGAAATCTTCATAGTATCCCATAAGGTTTTCAGGTTTAGAGCCCCTTTGTCCTCTAAGTTGTTTGTAAGCTTGTAGCGTAGCCCTACATCCAATAATTATTAGATAATCACGATCAGGTTTCTATCCAGTCCCACCTTCATATGGGGTCATGATTGGTAAAGCTTTAGTAGGCGGTTTTTGTTCTTCAGATACACTACAGCTTATATGTAGTTTGATGTCGGATTCCAAATTCAGTCAATTGTTGTCTAAACCGTTTATTGACATATTTGGTACCATTATCTGATCTAATAACTTTTATCTTCTTACCCGCTTGTCTTTCAACCATGGCGCGAAAACAGGCAAATATTTCACTCATTTTGTCATTGGTTTTAAGTAAATAAACATGGGTATATCTTCAAAAATCATTAGTCAAGGCAAGGAAATAACAGCTGCCTCCTATAGAGTCTTCTTCCATAGGCCCACAAAGGCCTGCGTGTATCAGCTGCAAAAGTTCTGTAGATCAATTCTTACTTGTTTTAAACGGTAATCTGGCTTGCTTTCCTTGTACACAGATTTCACAAGGTAAGTTACAACTATTACTTTCCTTTAATCCTGTTTCCATACCTTTTAAGAAGGCCATACATTTACTTTGAAGATGTTCTAGTCTTCAATGCCATAAACTACTTTTTTGTAGAATATACTCGATAAAATTTCCGGCTTCAAGAACATGTAATTTATAAATACACCTTTCTTTATTGCTGTGGCTAAAACTCTCCCACTCTGATCAATTATTTCTTTTTACTTTGTTATCCTTATTCACTATCTCACTCACTGTAAGCAAATTTGTAGGAATATTCTTCACACAACGTACCATTTTGTGCGTGTAATATCTTGTGATTCTCCTTTAAGATTAATATTAAAGTTTATCTTTCCAACCGTTACGCAGTGTAATTGACAACCATCCGCTATTTCAGCACCGTTTGTTTTTGGCGGAACACTGATATTTGGTAATATGCACATAAGCTCCAGAATCCAGGAACCTGTCTGTGCTCTTGCTTTCAGTTTTACCGTAAGAATAATATACTGTAAGTGCCTTACCTTCATTGCCTAGATTGCTTGCCTTCCTTCCTGGATCCTTTGAAACTCGACTTTTTCCTGGTGTACTTGCTTTTTTTTTTCGTGAACTGCAATGCAAAATGTCCTATTCCTTGGCATTTGTAACACCTAACACGTTTCTTCTATTTGTATTTTGAATATAATGTTGTTTCTTTGTTCTTGACGGGATAATCTTGTACGTTCTTAACATCTTAGAAGATCTTGAATTTAACATTGTCACCTGTAATTTTGAAGCCTGTTATTGTGGGGAAGTACTTACCAGGTACTCAAGCTAGTAACAAGTCCATACTTCAGCAGTGTCGAATACGACATGTCTTAGACGACTCGAAATTGATATTATTTTGTTTACATAGTCATCAATACTCTTACATTCATCTAAACGTAGGGTGATAAGCTGTCTTAGCTAATCCGCTAACCTCCGTCCTCAAAAGGTCTACTTAGACTGCCTCATACTTCCTTTGCTATGGTGGCCTTTTCTATATGAACGTAATTTACAGGATCAACTAGAAGAATTAATTTGGATTTTGACTTACGATCTTCGTTCTGGAAATCTGAATCCGTGGACATTAAGATTCAACCAATGACAGCCGAAACGTCGTCCAGCTGTAGATAAGTTTCTGGTGCAAACTTGCCTGTTGCACAATTCTCTTGCCCCATGAGCCTCCAATCTGTGGTTAAACCAAACCAGGCATACTCATGTACTGACGTATAGGGACCGTCGAGCACTGCGGAAGATGACTGTAAACATCTCAGTTACTCAGAGGAAGGAATCACTCGTGTGTTCCTAACTGCTACCATTAGTACAGCAGCACAGCAGCTGTTGTAGGGGATTACGAAGAATTGAGTACAGTGGTGGAGCGGATCCTTATAAGCCACACAGTTCTGTATTCAGTGCTAAATAACGCTTCAGGTGGTGTAAATAGCGACGTCGTTGGACAGTGGATTACTGGAAACAAGTTACTTGGAATGATGAATCACGCTATACCCTGTGACAATCCGATGGAAGGGTTTGGGTTTGTGCGAATGGCTCGAGAACATTACTTTTCATCTTGTGTAATGCCAACAACGAAGCCTCACAGAAAAGTTGGATTAGTGGGAGTGTTACTACTGCTGCACGTCGACGCCGCTCAAAGCGTACTACACTCCTGGAAATGGAAAAAAGAACATATTGACACCGGTGTGTCAGACCCACCATACTTGCTCCGGACACTGCGACAGGGCTGTACAAGCAATGATCACACGCACGGCACAGCGGACACACCAGGAACTGCGGTGTTGGCCGTCGAAAGGCGCTAGCTGCGCAGCATTTGGGCACCGCCGCCGTCAGTGTCAGCCAGTTTGCCGTGGCATACGGAGCTCCATCGCAGTCTTTAACACTGGTAGCATGCCGCGACAGCGTGGACGTGAACCGTATGTGCAGTTGACGGACTTTGAGCGAGGGCGTATAGTGGGCATGCGGGAGGCCGGGTGGACGTACCGCCGAATTGCTCAACACGTGGGGCGTGAGGTCTCCACAGTACCTCGATGTTGTCGCCAGTGGTCGGCGGAAGGTGCACGTGCCCATCGACCTGGGACCGGACCGCAGCGACGCACGGATGCACGCCAAGACCGTAGGATCCTACGCAGTGCCGTAGGGGACCGCACCGCCACTTCCCAGCAAATTAGGGACACTGTTGCTCCTGGGGTATCGGCGAGGACCATTCGCAACCGTCTCCATGAAGCTGGGCTACGGTCCCGCACACCGTTAGGCCGTCTTCCGCTCACGCCCCAACATCGTGCAGCCCGCCTCCAGTGGTGTCGCGACAGGCGTGAATGGAGGGACGAATGGAGACGTGTCGTCTTCAGCGATGAGAGTCGCTTCTGCCTTGGTGCCAATGATGGTCGTATGCGTGTTTGGCGCCGTGTAGGTGAGCGCCACAATCAGGACTGCATACGACCGAGGCACACAGGGCCAACACCCGGCATCATGGTGTGGGGAGCGATCTCCTACACTGGCCGTACTCCTCTGGTGATCGTCGAGGGGACACTGAATAGTGAACGGTGCATCCAAACCGTCATCGAACCCATCGTTCTACCATTCTTAGACCGGCAAGGGAACTTGCTGTTCCAACAGGACAATGCACGTCCGCATGTATCCCGTGCCACCCAACGTGCTCTAGAAGGTGTAAGTCAACTACCCTGGCCAGCAAGATCTCCGGATCTGTCCCCCATTGAGCATGTTTGGGACTGGATGAAGCGTCGTCTCACGCGGTCTGCACGTCCAACACGAACGCTGGTCCAACTGAGGCGCCAGGTGGAAATGGCATGGCAAGCCGTTCCACAGGACTACATCCAGCATCTCTATGATCGTCTCCATGGGAGAATAGCAGCCTGCATTGCGGCGAAAGGTGGATATACACTGTACTAGTGCCGACATTGTGCATGCTCTGTTGCCTGTGTCTATGTGCCTGTGGTTCTGTCAGTGTTATCATGTGATGTATCTGACCCCAGGAATGTGTCAATAAAGTTTTCCCTTCCTGAGACAATGAATTCACGGTGTTCTTATTTCAATTTCCAGGAGTGTATTCTTGAGTAATCAGAGAGGCCTATCCAAGTACTTCAAAAGGAAATGCCACAAAAAGGTAAGAAACGAAATATAAGTTGATATTCCTTGTAAACATCCATGTATTTACGAGCACAAAACATAAGTTTTGATAAACTATTACAATCCTCTGATTTGGTTATTTAATTGTGGAATGCGATACGAAACTGTCACAGTGGGTAGTAAATTGTCAGTTAACAGCACATAGATTACTAGAAAAAATGTTCACACCACAGTGGCTCTAAACGAGAGAGCTCTTACACTTTCGTAAGCCGATACTCTCAATGAGATGCTGTTATGTGGAATTTGAGTTAAGTTCTAAAACTGTACATATCGCCATTTGGGGCCACTTCACTCTTAAATGTGCTTCAGAAGTGTGAGTGGTAGTATGGGTTCCCTACTTGCTGTGTCAGGGGCAATGACGTTTATGAATGATGTCATGAAGAAATTGAAAAATGCAAGATGATGGGAATTACAAAAAAAATTCTAAATAAAAATTAGATATTCAGAAACATCGAAGACAGTGGAACTAGCCCATTGTCGCTTATAATCTCTGTCCCTTTCCATCTCCCCTCCCCACACCTCCACTCCCCTTCCCTACAGTCATATCCTATTACTTTATAGTCCATTAAAACGAAACAGTCACTACATAACCGCAGAGCAATCATCTTGATCTTGCTCAAAAATATCTGAAAGACCTGAATTTTTCATCATGTTCCAAAAAGTATTTATCCAGAAATTACATAAATGATGTAGCTTGTAGTATTTCCACAGCTAAAATCTGCCAGCAACACAAAAAACACCCACCCACCAATCCATACATACACACACACACACACACACACACACACACACACACACACACACACACTAACAATATCTATACCATGATATTCAGATCAATTTCCACTGGCCACCGAGCAAAGTTATATCTGTACACTCTGTATGACGAAAGGCACAACAGGGCCTCAAATTAATAACTTTCTACCTATAAATTGTTCTGTGAAGCTTATCAAATATCTAAACATTAATCCAATCTTAAAATATCTGCAAAATATTTCTGTGATGCAAAAAAATTAATTTTTTTAGTCAAGCATCTCAAAGTTACTATCCACAGACATGTATATCAGCCCAACTGATGCCTAGAAATGAGTCTGAATTCTGAAATAAGTGAAACAACACAATTTCCATACCTAATTAGTTACAGATAGCATGGTAAGCATATTATATATTCACGCCCTCCGACCAACACACACACACACACACACACACACATCTACCCACTGCATAACACTCCACCTCTATATGCTCCACTGCCTCATCACGAAATTTCATCCCACATGTGTGCACACAACATCAAAAAATTATATATAGTACTTCCACATCTTCCTTCTCCTCTCATCATCAACATCATCATTATTATTATAACAATCAGTACATTTCACACTGATTTCTACACCACAGTAAATTTCTGGGTAATAGCATAATACAGAGGGAACGGATGGATATAGTTTTTCCCCACTAGCTGATATCATCTCCCTTATTTTTACACCACAGTAAATTTCGTCTCTCTGTAATGCTTACTTAAATGAGGTAACAATATTATAACATATAGAGAGGTAAAGGATGCCAGTAATCCCTATTTCAATGAGACAGCACACTATATTATATTACAGAAGAACTGGCTTTACACAAGTTTCCATGGTGAAACAGCAGAAAATTATTTACTGTACTGTTTGACTGACTTTGATACCAGACGAGTTTATGGTGTGGGAACAACATTGTATTGTATTGTACTGTATGTTAACCGGGAGCCCAGAAACGACGGAGAGGCTCCGTCCCCGTCGCAGCTGCAGTGGTCCACAACCCCACGACTGCTACTGCAGTTCACTTCACCCCTCCGCCGCCCCACACCGAACCACCGTTTCAGGGTTATTGTGCGGTTCGGCCTCCGGTGGACCCCAAGGAAAGTCTCACACCAGACGAGTGTAACCCCTATGTTTGCGTGGTAGAGAAATGGCGGTGTACGCGTACGTAGAGAACTTGTTTGCGCAGCAATCACCGACATAGAGTAGCTGAGGCGGAATAAGGGGAACCAGTCCGCATTCGCCGAGACAAATGGAATACCGCCTAAAAACCATCCACAGACTGGCCTGCTCACCGGACCTCGACACAAGTCCGCCGGACAGATTCGTGCCGGGGACCAGACGCTCCTTCCCAAGCCGGAAACCCGTGCATTAGACTGCACGGCTAACCGGACAGGAGTGGGAATAACATGGTTTACTTTGCTAATAATCATTGCCAAGTGCATTTGAGACTGTGAGGTAGGTCAACAGTAGTGCTTATGTGTTTTGCAGTGATATAGAACCAATTTTAATGTATTTTAATGAATTTAGTATTTGGTACTAAGATCGAACTGTGGTCGGTGACTAATTTATAATTTTTTTCAATACTGGCAATAATCAGGATATTTCTATTTTGATAATCTGTACTAAAATTTCAGATGTGTTGTTTTGCAATGTTATAGAACCAGTTTATATGTATTTTTATGAATTTAATGCATGGTACTAAGATTGAACTATGATCATCTACTATTTAAATAGTGTTAATAACACAGCTACACATTTTGAATAAATTATACAGACAATTTAGATGCGGAAACATTTTATATGAACATCTGTTGTGCTTGAAAAGTGTGGTACAGCAGTTAACCTTTGGTTGTTAACAAGTGCTACTGAATCTAAAAGTTCTATCAGTAGTGCCAAAATGCAATCCATGTGTAATTTTTTTTGTGTTAAAGCGCAATTAATTTTCAACATTAATGCTGTGTATTTTGTGAGCGAAATCTTACATACACTCCTGGAAATGGAAAAAAGAACACATTGACACCGGTGTGTCAGACCCACCATACTTGCTCCGAACACTGCGAGAGGGCTGTACAAGCAATGATCACACGCACGGCACAGCGGACACACCAGGAACCGCGGTGTTGGCCGTCGAATGGCGCTATCTGCGCAGCATTTGTGCACCGCCGCCGTCAGTGTCAGCCAGTTTGCCGTGGCATACGGAGCTCCATCGCAGTCTTTAACACTGGTAGCATGCCGCGACAGCGTGGACGTGAACCGTATGTGCAGTTGACGGACTTTGAGCGAGGGCGTATAGTGGGCATGCGGGAGGCCGGGTGGACGTACCGCCGAATTGTTCAACACGTGGGGCGTGAGGTCTGCACAGTACATCGATGTTGTCGCCAGTGGTCGGCGGAAGGTGCACGTGCCCATCGACCTGGGACCGGACCGCAGCGACGCACGGATGCACGCCAAGACCGTAGGATCCTATGCAGTGCCGTAGGGGACCGCACCGCCACTTCCCAGCAAATTAGGGACACTGCTGCTCCTGGGGTATCGGCGAGGGCCATTCGCAACCGTCTCCATGAAGCTGGGTTACGGTCCCGCACACCGTTAGGCCGTCTTCCGCTCACGCCCCAACATCGTGCAGCCCGCCTCCAGTGGTGTCGTGACAGGCGTGAATGGAGGGACGAATGGAGACGTGTCGTCTTCAGCGATGAGAGTCGCTTCTGCCTTGGTGCCAATGATGGTCGTATGCGTGTTTGGCGCCGTGCAGGTGAGCGCCACAATCAGGACTGCATACGACCGAGGCACACAGGGCCAACACCCGGTATCATGGTGTCGGGAGCGATCTCCTACACTGGCCATACATCTCTGGTGATCGTCGAGGGGACACTGAATAGTGCACGGTACATCCAAACCGTCATCGAACCCATCGTTCTACCATTCCTAGACCGGCAAGGGAACTTGCTGTTCCAACAGGACAATGCACGTCCGCATGTATCCCGTGCCATCCAACGTGCTCTAGAAGGTGTAAGTCAACTACCCTGGCCAGCAAGATCTCCGGATCTGTCCCCCATTGAGCATGTTTGGGACTGGATGAAGCGTCGTCTCACGCGGTCTGCACGTCCAGCACGAACGCTGGTCCAACTGAGGCGCCAGGTGGAAATGGCATGGCAAGCCGTTCCACAGGACTACATCCAGCATCTCTACGATCGTCTCCATGGGAGAATAGCAGCCTGCATTGCGGCGAAAGGTGGATATACACTGTACTAGTGCCGACATTATGCATGCTCTGTTGCCTGTGTCTATGTGCCTGTGGTTCTGTCAGTGTTATCATGTGATGTATCTGACCCCAGGAATGTGTCAATAAAGTTTCCCCTTCCTGAGACAATGAATTCACGGTGTTCTTATTTCAATTTCCAGGAGTGTATTTTGTATGATGCAACAATTTTATTTCGCTGCATAGATCGAACATTCGATCCGACCAATGAGCTGTAGTTATACTTCCGTATTATAATAAGCAGCCTGCATTTGTTTTGTACTCGCTAAATGATAGTTTTATCTGAGTGGCAAAGGTTTTATTTTCGAGATATTGTGCTTCATCTCGGTCTTGTTGCACCATCGTCGTTTCAGAGAGTTTTTGCAGCATAGTTTGGACTCTAAACATTGTAGCCTTCAGCGAAAGGTGTTATTGTATCTAATGTCGGCTAGACACACTCAGCAGTTATCTTTTTCTAGTGTGGAACATGATACTTTATTTTCTCCCACTCTGAACTGGTGCTTGTGAAAGAGAAACATTACTGAAAAACCTGTAAAAAGGCCAGTCGATGAAAAGTCCTTCTATGAACTATCAATAACGTGCCTCAGATTCAAATTACACACTTTGTGTGTTTTAGACGTGGTGATGGAGATACCTCTGGTACATGTGGGAAGCATAATGGAATAATGTAGATGTGGAAATATTTAACCCAAAAGTCCATTGTGGATTATTTGTTTATTTTGTCTTTTACGCACTGTTTTATAACTATTTATGCATGAGAATAACTTTGGAGTACCTAATTTGAGAGTTCATAATCATCACAATCATGTCTTGAGTATTAGTTTTATGTACACATACTGGGTGTGCCTCCTAAGAGTCTTCAGGCACTTTTCCTCTGGTGTTTCGGCACATATCTGCAGGTTTGTTTTTGCCATGGGCAAAGGAGTCAGTCCAAACATCTTCTGGCATCTCCGTGGCCAATGTCTGCCTTCTCCCGCCGCTGCCGGTTGAGTTCTACCTCCTCAATCTCTAAAAACGCAACTCTCCTCCGCCTGTCGGCTGTTTTTCGTGGGTCCAATATTTTCCGACCAATCAACAAATTTACGGCGGACACTGGCCAATGGTATATTTTTGTAATGTTTTTCATCTTCCCTCATACAGCTCCGTAAAACTACTCTCCCAATCAACTTCGTTACCACCTGCCTCAGTCTAAAATGTGGAAACTACTTCGTAGGCTGTGTACCAATATAGAATTATGCTTCTCTAGCTAGCGCGTTTTCGCCACCGTGGGTAAGAAAAAACGAAAAAAAAAGTCGTACTCGGTGGGCATTGGCTTTGTGAGCCACCAGTCACATAGTAAAGTAAAACTCGGTGGTGATTTGGATATGCTTTTTAAAGATGTTACCCGGGGCTAAGACCTATGCTTTTGCAAACCCAGAGATGCCGACAGTGCTTGTCTGAAATCTCTCGCACTGTGTAAGTTTTTCTCATTAACACTTGGGTGCGTGATACAGCCAGCAGGTTAGAGTGGGGGAACACGGGGCGTGGGAGTTCCTTTTAACCTAGCGGCTGCCAGGCCATTCATACAAATCACCGTTCTTCTGCTCCCCGCTGGCCGTGAATTCACTGTCTGGCGAGAGAAGATACCAGCTCCTACGTGCAAGGAATGACCCTCGCTCTCCCCTGAAGGCATCTTGTCCGCCTCTATCCACCATTACTACAGCATTCAGGAAAGCCGAACAGAATATGAAAGCACAGGGAGTTAGTACTGCTTTTGCAATTACTGTCATATCCCTCATTAAAATTCCAAATGCAACTGTCCAGTTCAATTGTTATGAAGATTCTACTTCATCTCATCACCTCTTACACGGATGAGAGGTGGCTAGATTGTGTGGTTAGGCACCTATGAACTTAGCCTGGCCTGCCATGCTGGGTAGTGAAACATAATAAGTAAATACATGCTAAACAATCTCCAGTTTGTTCACAAAATGTTTCTCTTCACGAAGATACCAATTGCATTTAAAATAGACTTCAAATGGTAGTAATCTACTTCGAAGTTAAAAGTATTCATAACTTTTTAAAAGTTACAGTAGGGAGTAACGAGGCAAGTATGAGTGGGATTTAACAGGATAATGTGCAACGTACAGAAATTGAGACCTGCAGCAAATCTGCCTTAGGTTTGGTGACCAAATGCAAAATGTGTTACGCTGATTTAGCAAAACTGTCACCACCACCCCAAAGATGCAGATAACAATTGGATAGGGGCTGGGCTGTCCAACAAGTATCGATTGTAATTGTAGAATACCCCTGTAAGGTTGGGCCTGGTGATCTGGTAGTAAAGCACATGCCGGAAAACCGAAAGGTCGAGGGATCAAATCCTGGCTGGATTACACAATTAGCAGTCTGCCTTTAACCTAGACTTCACCTCTCATTGATGTGTTGATTAACCAGGAACGACATACCTTTTTGATTCCATGTTTAACTGTAAGTCCCTTTCTGCAGGTAAGGGGGTAAGTGACAAGTGACGTCCAACTGAAACACTTGCACCAGGATGTTGAACAACATTAAAATCTAACAGCATCTGATGACTGTGGGGTAAATGTGCTCCTCCACCTCCTGCACACGACAGGCCCCAAAGATTAACCTTAGTGCAGGAAAACAGTCATTGGAAATTTGTCACATGGTTGAAAGTCACCTGGCTTGAGGGGGGTGATTTGGGTTGTTCGGAGGAAGAGACCAAACAGTGAAGTCATCGGTCTCATCGGATAAGGGAAGGGCGGGGAAGGAAGTCGGCCGTCGCCTTTGAAAGGAACCATCCCGGCATTTGCCTGGTGCGATTTAGGGAAATCACGGAAAATCTAAATCAGGATGGCCGGACGCGGGATTGAACCGTCGTCCTCCCGAATGCGAGTCTAGTGTGCTAACCACTGCGCCACCTCGGTCGGTACCTGGCATGAGGAGTTGCGACTGCAGGTGCTATAGGGTGGTTTGAGTTAATGTGTATGGGTGCACTGGTGGTGGTGGCTTTGCAGTAAATGACAAATTGATGTTGGTGGTTTTTTTGTATTGTCACATCAAGGTAATGTTACTCTTTGCTATTTGCTGTATCTATGGGAAATTTTACATTTGCGTGAACGTTATTTCTATACAGACAACAGAAGCATCCACAACACATGGATGGGACTGCCATTCAACAGCTGGGGGTGCATGTTCTCTGCCAGCTACTGCCATCCTGTTTCCTAGGTACCTTCCTACCTATGTGCACCTCCTGACGGCGGCTCACTAAGCTCTGCGGCACACTACGTCATCTCAATGTCAGCGGCTCCCCCTACAACAGCGACAACACCACTGTACCTAACTTGAATAAAAGTGTAATTCAGTCAGGGATGTACGACTAGTGGCCGATCACTCGCTTCCATTCACCACTACCACTCTGAGCCCACATCCAGAGGAAGGAAGTGGTGCCTCATCCCGAACTTCGCACAGCTGTTTCCTCGATCTCTATTGGGTCACCACACGGCCCCAACAAAATGAACTGGTGTACAGGACATATTGCACAAACTGAATAGACCTGCA
This sequence comes from Schistocerca gregaria, assembly GCF_023897955.1. NCBI lineage: Eukaryota > Metazoa > Arthropoda > Insecta > Orthoptera > Acrididae > Schistocerca > Schistocerca gregaria. The sequence goes on from NC_064931.1 coordinate 730,165,130, forward strand.
CATGATGAAAACTGCTCGAAAAACAAACTACAGACAGTCAAACAAATAACTGTTGATAATGAAATTAAAACAAAGATGAAAGCGAAATCAAGCATGTAAAACAGATCATCAGAAACATACCAATACAGGCACACAGACCACACATGCTAGTACACAGAACTCAAATACACAGAAACAAGAAGCATCCACAGTAACAGACAGATCATACACTCTCACTTCCAAAAAAGAAAAAAAAATCACCTGACAAGAGAGGAAACAAACTCTAAAAACAAGGGCTGAAAATAGCCTACAGAACCGATAACTCAGTACAGGAAAAACTAAAGACAACCAATGTCAGCATAGACAAACACAATACATCTGGTATTCTATCAACTGACATGCCAAGACTCATAGCCAATTTAATTGCAACAGATAAGCTGAATTTCCAATATTAAGTAGACAGAAAAGCATTAAAATGTAACAGCTGTGTCATTCTACATTTCCAGAATACCTGATCGTTATAGATGTATAGACTACAGTCCAATAGACATCAACAGACTCCCACAGAAATTAATAATTTCCTAAAACTTCTAAATAGAGAAATACATAGTAAAAGGAAAAGAAATAATGGAGATTGAAAGCTCTCTGCAATGGAACTCTGTTTTCTGCATTCAAAGAACTGTCAGGTGACCCAAATCTACCCACCCACCTACCCAACCACGCTACAAACAAAATTTACCTCTGTCTCCCTCTGTCTCCCTCTCTCTTCCTCTCTCTCTCTCTCCCTCTCTCTCTCTCTCTCTCTCTCTCACACACACACACACACACACACACACACTCTGTCTCCACCACTCTCTCTTCATCTCTCTCTCTCCCAGTACCTGTCTCTCTCTCTCTCTCTCTCTCTCTCTGTCTCTCTCTTTCTATCTCTATCTCTCTCCTCTCTCTTCTTACACTCGGACACTCTTACTCTTTCTCCCCCCCTCTCTCTCTCTCTCTCTCTCTCTCTCTCTGTCTCTCTCTCTCTCTCTCTCTCTCTCTCTCTCTCTCTCTCTCTCTCTCCCTCACACACACATACACACACACACACATACACACACACACACACAAGAGTGAAAACTCCCGCCCAGAAAAGTAACTTAGCAACTACGGTACATAATATTGTGTATTCCAAGTCTTCCCCTCTGCATTTCATTCACTGTTGTTTAAAGTCACAAGTAACAATAATAACATAAAAGTAATAATAATAACATTAAAAAACTCCGCCACTGCCGGTCCGAAGCCTGGGGCCTCATCTCGCAAGTGATGAGGAAGAAGTATGGGGAGGGGTAACGCCTCGTAAAAAAAAACGTAGGTGCATCTGGCTCCGGATGGTATCACCCTGTGAGGGCCCCTGCCTAGGAGGACAGGTGAAACCCGGTCAACGGTCTCAAAGGCGGAAGACGAATCCTAACTCCCAACGGCGGAGAGAGCGGAAGAACCTAATGGAGAAAACAAAACCAAATCCACTTTGGGTCTCCCTCCTAGCAAACGGCGAAGTGGTCAGCGTCTGTTCACCAGTACTGAGGCTGAAATTCATATTCAGGAACTAACCCTTCCAGTCTTAACATTCTGTGTTCACTCAATGAGTCTACTCAACCCCACCTGATTCCAGGTACAATCATCACGGAGCATTTTGATAATTATAATATTACCCCAAATAGTCAATCCATCGCCGGTCTTACTGATTCTGGGGCGGCCAGGTTAAAATGCAATGTGATTCAGCAGAGGAAGTCGGAGTCCTGTGGCCAACTTAAAACCAAAACAAGTACATTTTTTCCTACACTTAACATACAAACACTTTTGCAACCAGATAAGATTCGTAAGTTGGGAGATACATTAAAAGACGGAATTTACAAGTTTTGGCACTTCAAGAAACACAAATCACGGACAAAAACACCATAGATTTCGGCAGTTATCGTCTTTTTGAAAGTAAAACAGACAAAGAATACTTAATAATGCACCACATCTGGGAGTTACTTTTGCAGTCTCCAAACATATTTGAAACTCAATAACGGAGGTAAAACCCATTAATAACAGCTTAATGGCAATTTCTCTTAAATGCGCAAATAAAGCATACACTTTAATTAATGCCCATATGCCAGTCAATGAGGATAACTGTAAAATACCTGATGAATCTTGAAAATTCCCTCAGACCATGCTAAAATTTTAAAGGGTGATTTTAATGTTTATTTGGGTAAAGAGAAAAAATATAAGAAAACGGTGGGTGGACTTCATGCGCATAAATGGACAAACCAAAATGGCCAAACACTTGTTGAAACATGCAAAAATTTTAGCATTAAAATCATGTCAACACATTTTAAAAAGAACCTTCCCAAACAAAAGACCCCAACTAAAAATAAATTTTAAATGTCCAAGTCTGACCATTATTTAACGTGGATAAAAGTGAAACTTCAGACTAAGAAACTCTGCAAAACAAAAAATGTTATACTAAAATTTGACACTGCTAAAATAACCCTAAGTGCAACAAGTGAACTTGACAAAAAACAATCCAACAACTCCAAAGCCTAAAAGAAAAGTTCATCAAAACAGCACAAAATTTAATTCCGCTTCGAAAGAAACAAAAACAACCTTGGTGGAACGCGTATTGTGAAACAGCAGTTAAGTCTAGACATGAGGCATTCAAAAACTGGAATAGTAACAAAAGTGAAAAAAGCTCAACATCTTAATAACTGTGAGAAAAGAAACATCTAAATTAATCCGACAGACTAAAAGAAACTACGAAAACGCACAAATTTTGGAAATCGAAAAAGATTTCCAAAAGAACAATACAAGAAACTTTTATAAAACATTCAAAACATAACTAACTCGTTACCAGTCTCAAAATCTTTGCTTCAAAAATGAAAATGGCAGTTCGGTTCTTAACAACCAGGAAAATTATAAGGTGCTTGTTAATTATTTTGAAAAACTATTGCTCTGTCCAGATCTAGCGAATAAATTCCAACCACAGCAAATTAATAACACCAACCCCCACTCTGAAACACCTGACTAAATCCAAAAAACTAAACAAATTAAGAAACTTAAAGCAATAAAGCATCCGGAGAAGACGGTATAATCGCAGAATTACCAAAATCAACTGGCACTAACACTACAGTGTGTTACAAAAAGGTACTGCCAAACTTTCAGGAAACATTTCTCACTCACAAAGAAAGAAAATATGTTATGTGGACATGTGTCCGGAAACGCTTACTTTCCATGTTAGAGATCATTTTATTACTTCTCTTCAAATCACATTAATCATGGAATGGAAACACACAGCAACAGAACGTACCACCGTGGCTTCAAACACTTTGTTACAGGAAATGTTCAAAATGTCCTCCGTTAGCGAGGATACATGCATCCACCCTCCGTCGCATAGAATCCCTGATGCGCTGATGCAGCCCTGGAGAATGGCGTATTGTATTACAGCCGTGCACAATACGAGCACTAAGAGTCTTTACATGTGGTACCGGGGTTGCGTAGACAAGAGCTTTCAAATGCTCCCATAAATGAAACTCAAGAGGGTTGAGGTCAGGAGAGCGCGGAGGCCATGGAATTGGTCCACCTCTACCAATCCATCGGTCACCGAATCTGTTGTTGAGAAGCGTACGAACACTTAGACTGAAACGTTCAGGAGTTCCATCGTGCATTAACCACATGTTGTGTCGTACTTGTAAACGCACATGTTCTAGCAGCACAGGTAGAGTGTCCTGTATGAAATCATGATAACGTGCTCCATTGAGCGTCGGTGGAAGAACATGGGGTCCAATCAAGACATTATCAACAATGCCTGCCCAAAAGTTCACAGAAAATATGTGTTGATGACGTGATTGCACAATTGCGTGCGGATTCTCGTCAGCCCACACATGCTGATTGTGAAAATTTACAATTTGATCACGTTGGAATGAAGCCTCATCCATAAAGAGAACCTTTGCACTGAAATGAGGATTGACACATTGTTGGATGAACCATTCGCAGAAGTGTACCCGTGGAGGCCAATCAGCTGCTGATAGTACCTGCACACGCTCTACATGGTACGGAAACAACTGGTTCACCCGTAGCACTCTCCATACAGTGATGTGGTCAACGTTACATTGTACAACAGCAACTTCTCTGATGCTGACATTAGGGTTATCGTCAACTGCACGAAGAATTGCCTTGTCCATTGCAGGTGTCCTCGTCGTTCTAGGTCTTCCCCAGTCGCAGGTCATAGGCTGGAATGTTCCGTGCTCTCTAAGACGCCGATCAATTGCTTCGAATGTCTTCCTGTCGGGACATCTTCGTTCTGGAAATCTGTCTCGATACAAACGTACCGCGCCACGGCTATTGCCCCGTGCTTATCCATACATCAAATGGGCATCTGCCAACTCCGCATTTTTAAACATTGCACTGACTGCAAAACCACGTTCGTGATGAGCACTAAACTGTTGATGCTACGTACTGATGTGTTTGATGCTAGTACTGTAGAGCAATGAGTCTCATGTCAACACAAGCACCGAAGTCAACATTACCTTCCTTCAATTGGCCCAACTGGCGGTGAATCAAGGAAGTAAAGTACATACTGACGAAACTAAAATGAGCTCTAACATGGAAATTAAGCGTTTCCGGACGCATGTCCACATAACATCTTTTCTTTATTTGTGTGTGAGGAATGTTTCCTGAAAGTTTGGCCGTACCTTTTTTTAAACACTCTGTATAAAAGAGATCACTCAACTAATTGGACTAGCTGGCAAAGTGAGAAAATGCATGAAAACTGCAAAACTGTCCTAATTCATCCATTGCATAAAAAATGGGGTAGGACTGATGTTAATAATTACCGAGGAATCTCTCTCCTCCCAGTCACATACAAAATTCTCTCGCAGTGTCTACCTCATCGAGTCCAAGAACAGCTATAACCTAAAAGTGGTGAATACCAAGCAGGCTTTAGACCAAACAGATCGTGTCCGGCACAAATTCTTGCTTTAAAACTAATCCTCAGACAGCAAATGATTTCCAGTAACAATATTGTATGTACATTTGTGGATTTTAAAAAGGTTACGACTCAGTTGATCATGAATCTCTTTTCCCAATTTTAAAGGAACAAGGGCTAGTCAATAAAACTCTTACACTGATTAAGGAAACGTTAACCGACACTAGATCTAAAGTCAAATTCATGGGAGAGATTTCTGAATCATTTGAAATAAAGGCTGGTGTTAAACAGGGAGATGGACTCTCTCCATTACTGTTTAACTATGATTTGGAAAAGAGAATGGCGAGAGCAAAAGTCGATCCAAAATACAGATCAATCAAAAAAGTTAGGCAGAAGTGATATTAGAGTATGTTGCCTAGCCTTTGCACATGATCTGGCAATTTTAACTAGGGATGTTACCACAGCTCAAATACAAATTGAAGTTCTGAAAGAAGTCTCGGAAAAGGTAGGACTACAAATATCATTCAAACAAACGGAATACATGACATGCAAAAACAAGCACCAAAGTTTTTCAACACGAAATATGGAAAAATAAATAGGATATGTCTGTTTAAATACTTGGGGAAAATCATACATGACAATGGTCTGGAAAAAGCTGCATTTGAAGTTCGCTTTCAAAATTTGGCAACTTCGTTCAGATCAACACAAAATATTTACAATAAAACATCACTTTTTAAATTCAGTAAACTTAGACATTACAGCACGTTAATCAAACCTGAATGACTTCATGGAGCAGAATCTTTAATGTTAAGTAGGAACAGCCATACTGAAGAAATTCAAAAGAAAGAAAGAAAGATTATTAGAAAAATATTAGGCCCCAAAAGTACTGATGTAGAAAATTATGGGCTGAGAGGTAATAAAGAAATAGAAGAATACACAGACATACATGGTGACATGAGAAAACGAAGACTTAAATTTTATGGGCACACTAAAAGAATGGCACCCACTAGGTTGACAAAACAAATAGTAGAATTCTACAAAAACAGAAGTAAGGCCAAAACTAAGCCAATGAAATGGATTGCTGCGATTAAGGAAGATCTTAAAGCAGCTGGTACAACTCAGGCAGACCTTAGAGGTAGGAAAACATTCAGACACAAGATTTGATTGGAAAATTGGTCAGAGGGAAATTAGAAAACGGACTGGAACATCGTGTTCTGATGAAAGAAAGAGACTTCATTCTGAAAGGATGAAACAAATTTGGGCACAAAGAAAGGCCAACCATCAAACGTAACACTGATGGACTGCACGTCGCGTGGTCCTACCGGGCCCATACGTGAACAATAATAACATAAGATACTCCATCAAAAATCAAAGACAAGAGTTCACATCACCTATGAATAAACTAGTTGTTTTTATAATTAAATTGAATTGAAAGAGAGCACTTGAAACGACATGGGGCTGTCATTCGGTTGGACCTTACATGGAGAAGATAGGTCGATATGATAGCAAAGCTTATTTTGCTACGTCCCCGGAAGTCACACGGGTGTGTCATTAGCGCGGGAAGCAGAGAGCAACTAGAACGTTCTGGAACAATCTTCACGTAGATTGACCTTCTGTGAGCTAAAAAGCGCGCAGAAAGGCTATGAACGTTACGTATAGAAGGTGGGTCGATATGGTAGAAAAGCTTCTGTAGTTAACGTGCCCGGAAGTTAGATGGGTGTGTCATTTTCGCGGGAAAACGGAGAGTAACTAGAATATTCTGGAACAATCTTGGCATAGATGGACCTGTAAGCTAAAAAACGCACGGAACGGCTATATTGAAGGGGAATCCCAGTACTAGCCTACTACGCGATCTCGATACATCGCAAACATTGTAAAATAGTTCCTGTAGCTTCTTACGCCTCTAGGTTAAAAACTATTTGTTTTAATAACATACGAAGAAAGGTAATGCATGACAGAACCGAATGAGTTAATTTCCTCTTTTACATTTAGTAAGCTTTCTTCATTTGCAAACCGAATATTTTTCTTTATTATGGGACTTGCAGCACATATTATGTAGAGAATTAGCAGCAGTGTGCTGCAATAAAGCCTTAATAATCCTATATACTGAAATAAAATATCAAGCAGCATACTGTTTACTAATTTTCTGCATAAAATTGAATATGTCTAATGTCACTCACGGGCTGAACGCATATTTGTAGCGGGGAAGGGTGTAAGATCCGGTGTTGACACGCGCAGAACATCAAGCAGCTGTTGCACTATCCTAAAGGCTAGTCATATATATGAACGCTTCGGCGAAAAATGTTCATTTTGGAGCTAAATTAGTATTTCAGTAGTGCTATCACTTTCCGGTCACTGCTCCGGTTGTCCGAAGTAAAGGCAGGTTATTATTACACGCTAATTACACAAAAGTATCGTGTCCTGTAGGAAGTGACTATTAACTGTATTTGTGCAAGTACAGTTTCTGTTTGTGACGGTTTCTAGGACGACGGTAGGTGTGCCTTCTCGAGTCGAAATGCTTTGTCAGCATAAGGGGTAAGTGATTCCAGCGCACGGCTTTGAATTTCCGATCATTTCTGACGTTTTGCTTTCTTTGGTCAATCATGCAGGTGGACGACTGCTCGCATGGCGTACTGTTAAGTTCCAGTCTTTTGTCCAGTTTTGTAATGTCCAGGCGAGCAAGTGCGTTTCTTTTAGAATCTTTGTTTAAAGTCCCGCATTGCAGTGCAAGTTCCGTTGAATATGCAGTGCAAGTTCAGAGAAAACAGAACACCTTGGACGACTAGAGATACGACGTTCATAATCACAGGATATGTACATTAGTATGTTTTGCAGAAATGATTAGCACTTCAGTCACCTTGGTTCAACATGTGCCCTGTTGCATAGTAGACACAGATTCATCATGAGCTCAGATAACTGGTTCCATGTGTGATGGCATCGACGTGTATAAGGCGGGAGTGGCGTCCTGTGGTATAGCCATCCATGCAGCATTCATCTGGCTCCAAATTTCATCTGTGGTGCTTGGCATTGGGTCACAGCGCTGCACTAGTCGTTTCATCATATCCCACACGTTTTCGATTGTCTACAAGTCTGGCGATCTGGCGAGCCAGGGCAAATGGCTGACACCCTATGACACAAAGAAGGCACTTTTCCATGCAGTAACGTGTGGTCGTCCATTGTCTTGTTGAAAAATGGCGTCTCTGGTGTTGTGCAGAATGGGTATGGTTATGGGCAACTTGATGTCATTCATGTAGCTCACACTGGTTGCAGTGCCCTGGACAAACACCAGATGTGATTTTTGGTTGTACCCAACAGCACCCCACACCTTAAGGCCTTGAGCTGGCGCGGTATGTCTTGTCCACACTGGCTACAACTCTGGTGATCCGGCGAGCCAGGGCAAAAGGCTGACATCACATGACACCAATAAGGCACTTTCTCATGCAGTAACGTGTAGTCGTGCATTGGTTTGTTGAAAAATGATGTCTGGTGTGTTGTGCAGAAAGGGTATGGCTATGGGCCACAGGATGTCATTCATGTAGGGCACACTGGTCACAGTGCCCTGAAGAAGCATCAGATGTGACTTTTGGTTGTACCCAATAGCACCCCACACCATAAGGCCTCGAGCTGGTACGGTATGTCTTGTGCACACTGGCTACAAGTCTGGTGATCTGGCGAGCCTATGACACCAAGAAAGCCCGTGTTCATGCAGTAACATGTGGTCATGCACTGTCTTGCTGAAAATGGCTTCTGGGGTGTTGCGAAGAAAGGGTATGGCTACAGATCACAGAATGTCATTCATGTAGTTCACACTGGTCACAGTATCCCGAACAAGCACCAAATATGATTTTTGGTTATATCCAATAGCACCCCACACAATAAGGCCTTGAGCTTGTGCACACTGGCTACAAGTCTGGTGATCTGGCGAGCCTATGACACCAAGAAAGCCCGTGTTCATGCAGTAACATGTGGTCATGCACTGTCTTGTTGAAAATGGTTTCTGGGGTGTTGTGAAGAAAGGGTATGGCTACAGATCACAGAATGTCATTCATGTAGTTCACACTGGTCACAGTATCTCGAACAAGCACCAAATATGATTTTTGGTTATATCCAATAGCACCCCACACAATAAGGCCTTGAGCTGGTGCGATATGCCTTGTGCACATGAAGTCACAGTCACTGGGATGCCACTCCCCCTGTCTGCGGCGAATCAAAATGCGGATATCATTTCAAACAAATAGAACCTGAACTCGTCTGTAAACATTATCTGATGCCATTCGTGACCGCAGTGGCGTCGTTCCATACTCCATTGCCGTCTAGCATGTTTCTGCACATTCGTCAAAGGCAGGCGGAGAAGTGGACGACGCGCACGTAACCCATGTCATAATAAACGGTGGCGGACTGTCACGCCTGACAGTGCACCAAGGGTTACAGTATTCCACCGTTGCGCCAGAGCCGAGGAGGACGTAGATCTGCCCTACAATGCCGTTCGTATGAAGTGTCGATCTTCTTGGTGTTGGTCTGGGTGGTGTGATCTGACCCATTTCGTCGTCTTCTACGTCTCTCCGTGAACCGCTCTGTACACGCCCGTTGTACTGCTGAAACAGATTCAGAGAGAACAATGTGCTTGTTAATTAAATTTGACGGTAGTTTAGATAGTTTCATTTGAACTAACCTCCTACTTTCCATGCCACCTCGTTTTACTAAGATTATTTCTAAATAGACTGATGGAACAAAATAGCAACACCAAAGAGTCGTACGACATAAAGGAGAGTTGGTAGCCGTGTTTCTACATCTGGAAGAATAAGTCTACTCAAATTTCAAACAAGTCGCATAATAGTGGCGCTAGTAGCGGCACTATGAAGATGCAAGTCAGGTTTCCTTTAAATAAGGTCGTGATCGTTAGTTACCTTTGAAATTTGACGTGGTGAGTTGATATCAGTCATGAATGCCTTTAAGGCGACAAAGACGCCTTGCGGCGACGCGGTTCCTTCCGCCCCTTTACGACGAACCTGCACCTACCAGTGAACATTGTCTCAGCATATCATCAGTAGGGAAGCCGAGCGAAACCTACTGTACTTCGACGTGAACCAGGCTGCAATTAAAGTCACTAATCTACATTTAGGGAGAAAATTTTCACATGAAATGAAAGTTTGGATATTTTGTCCTTAATTAATATATTCTGAAACTAAGGGATCAATATCACCGCCAAGCCCGTGCTTGTCTTTACACAGTCACTCACAATCCCTTTCACTCACGTTAGCAAGTTTAAGGTGTTGCATTTCCCGAAAACGTAATAGCTACAAAAATACGGATTGTTTTTGATTGAGAATGCTCGATATATTACGTCTGTCGGTACCTAATGCAGTCAAAGTTTTTAGCCACCGACCTGCTCAATACGCCACTCGGAAATTATGTCTTTTCTCGTCACAAAATTCACTTAAAAATTCCGAAACTTCGACAGACCCGTCGGAATAATTATGCCGTCGCTTTACAGCACTTTTCATGTATGAAACACTGCTACATCCGGCCAGTTATCATTTCCATCGGAACTACTGCTACACACGTCCGAACTGTTTCATGGCTAGGCTCCGACTCCTCTCTAGAATACTCTAAGTCTTCTCTACCAGCAGAGAAAGGCGCGACAAGAATATTGCTTTACGATTGGTCAGTTTACTCAACAGCCAATAGCAAAACAACATTCTCCCGCGTCAGTCCGCGCTTTTCATCAATAACCAATCGCAAATTAGTAAACCTAACGACTGCTCTTTTACCGACGTAATTATTCAATATTCTGAAGTTTCGTTTATGCATAAAGTTATTTACTATTGTCATTTATACCTGAATTAACTTCCCCTTTACCATAAACTTACTTTACAAACCTATTCTACTAAAATCCCCTTTGTCCACATCCATACTTCTTCGAAATGTTCCCATACTAAATTCCATTACATAACTCGTTAAACAATTATTTTCATATTAACCTTAAACCACACTCCTGCATCATTCATACTGATAAAACACATTTACAACATTTTACGTACACAAAAAGACTTTATGAATATACTAGAATAGTTTATGAAAAACATTGTATTACTTTAGTTCACTCTAGTGGGCACAGTCGAAACTAAATCACAGTCCCCTATCCAATACTGTCGTCTATCGGCTGATACATAAACTACGTGAACGTCCAGTCTCGCATCACCATCTGTCACTATCCAGCTTTGAGACACATCTCCCACTTAACCGCCTCCAAAGCAGGATCGGTATACGGCGCTAAGCCTCAGCCGTTTTCAACACCTCACTAAGTTTGAACGAGGTCGTGGAATAGGGCTACCAGAAGCGGGATGTACCTTCCGGGATACTGCAGAAAGAGTTGAGAGGAATGTAGGCACTGTACATGGTTACTGGCACCGGTGGCCACGAGAGAGAAGACCATCGTGTTTGGCGTATGGCTGCCGCGCATTGTACTACATCTGCAATCTGAGCAGCAGTTAGCACCACAATGACACAACTGCTACAAATCGGTTACTTCAACGACAGCTCTGAGACAGAGGGCCTGGAGCCTGCAATCCACTGACACTGGCCGCTGTTTCCGCTGTGATGCCCGTGATGAGAATGGCCTCTAGCCAGCGTGTGAAGCTGTCTATGACGGTCGGTAAGTAACTGTGCTGGTCAGAGCTCGGTAGTAGTCTTACCAGGTCGACATGCACATGCATAAAATGCACCACTGGTGTGTCGATGGCGTTCTAATGCTCAGCTGACAGCTCTCACAGGACTGCATCCATTGACGGCAATCTTTCTTGATGTCTGACTAAATCACCTTATTGGTAACCAACTGACTGTCTTGCCTTGACGCAATGATGTACTATGCTACGGAAAGCCTCCAATACCTGACATCGAAACTTCTGTGGTAGAAATGAGCACTGCATGTTGTAGGCCATGTTGGATTATAACACTGCTTGTATAACGGGCACGTAAAATTGCGTTAGATTCAGCGCAGAAATTTGCTCCCCATGATTTGTTGCAGATTACAGTCTATCTTTTGTCGCTCTGCAATCTATTCCCATGGGACCGCTCGCATACTACCATAACAGTGTGATAAGAAGGAAGCCACCACCCTGTGTTTGCCTTTGACGTTTATCACTTTGGGAGTAAAGAAAAGGGCTCTAAGCACTATGGGACTTAACACCTGATGTCATCAGACCCCTAGACTTAGAACTACTTAAACATAACAAACCTAAGGATATCACAAACATCCATGACCGAGGCAGGATTCGAACCTTCGACCGTAGCAGCATCGATGTTCCGGACTGAAGCGCCTAGAACCGCTCGGCCACAGAGGCCGGCCGTCGGGAGTGAACTGCAAGATGTATTCCACCTGTCGACACTTACTGTGCGAGCTGTGGTCTGTGACTTACGTAAAAACAGGTGTTAATAGTGATGATGATGATGATGATGATGATGTTTGGTTTTTGGTGCGCTCAACTACGCTGTTATTAGTGCCCGTACAAATTCCCAGTCTTTACTCAGTCCAATCTCGCCACCTTCATGAATGATGATGAAATGATGAGGACAACAAATACCCAGTCCCTGGACTGAGAACATCCCCAACCCGGTCGGGAATCGAACCAGGGACCCGGTGTTAATGGTGAGTGATCGGTGAGCTTCTGAAGTGTTGCATCGCTGCGTAGATCACGTACAGTTCCCTTCTATCGCAGTCCACTTTTGTCGCGTGTGAGCGAGGTTTGGAAATGCCAGTTGTTGCCATGTTCCTCTGACCTGTTTCTGCAGTACATTCTGGGCTGCATGTATCGAAGTAGACGACAGAGGGATAGAGAAACAATTAAAATCGCTCAAAAGAGGAAAGGCCGCTGGTCCTGATGGAATACCAGTTCGATTTTACACAGAGTACGCGAAGGAACTTGCCCCCCTTCTTGCAGCGGTGTACCGTAGGTCTCTAGAAGAGCGAAGCGTTCCAAAGGATTGGAAAAGGGCACAGGTCATCCCCGTTTTCAAGAAGGGACGTCGAACAGATGTGCAGAACTATAGACCTATATCTCTAACGTCGATCAGTTGTAGAATTTTGGAACACGTATTATGTTCGAGTATAATGTCTTTTCTGGAGACTAGAAATCTACTCTGTAGGAATCAGCATGGGTTTCGAAAAAGACGGTCGTGTGAAACCCAGCTCGCGCTATTCGTCCACGAGACTCAGAGGGCCTTAGACACGGGTTCACAGGTAGATGCCGTGTTTCTTGACTTCCGCAAGGCGTTTGACACAGTTCCCCACAGTCGTTTAATGAACAAAGTAAGAGCATACGGACTATCAGATCAATTGTGTGATTGGATTGAGGAGTTCCTACATAACAGAACGCAGCATGTCATTCTCAATGGAGAGAAGTCTTCCGAAGTAAGTGTGATTTCAGGTGTGCCGCAGGGGAGTGTCATAGGACCGTTGCTATTCACCATATACATAAATGACCTGGTGGATGACATCGGAAGTTCACTGAGGCTTTTTGCAGATGATGCTGTGGTGTATCGAGAGGTTGCAACAATGGAAAATTGTACTGAAATGCAGGAGGATCTGCAGCGAATTGACGCATGGTGCACGGAATGGCAATTGAATCTCAATGTAGACAAGTGTAATGTGATGCGAATACATAGAAAGATAGGTCCCTTATCATTTAGCTACAAAATAGCAGGTCAGCAACTGGAAGCCGTTAATTCCATAAATTATCTGGGAGTACGCATTAGGAGTGATTTAAAATGGAATGATCATATAAAGTTGATCGTCGGTAAAGCAGATGCCAGACTGAGATTCATTGGAAGAATCCTAAGGAAATGCAATCCGACAACAAAGGAAGTAGGTTACAGTACGCTTGTTCGCCCAATGCTTGAATACTGCTCAGCAGTGTGGGATCCGCACCAGGTAGGGTTGATAGAAGAGATAGAGAAGATCCAACGGAGAGCAGCGCGCTTCGTTACAGGATCATTTAGTAATTGCGAAAGCGATACGGAGATGATAGATAAACTCCAGTGAAGACTGTGCAGGAGAGACGCTCAGTAGCTCGGTACTGGCTTTTGTTAAAGTTTCGAGAACATACCTTCACCGAAGAGTCAAGCAGTATATTGCTCCCTCCTACGTATATCTCGCGAAGAGACCATGAGGATAAAATCAGGGAGATTAGAGCCCACACAGAAGCATACCGACAATCCTTCTTTCCACGTACAATACGAGACTGGAATAGAAGGGAGAATCGATAGAGGTACTCAGGGTACCATCCGCCACACACCGTCAGGTGGCTTGCGGAGTATGGATGTAGATGTAGATGTAGATGTAGATGTACCGTGATGATGGTGCGTGGTGACGAGGGTGCATAAGGAGCACCACGTTAGCTACATAGTTCTTGAGGTTGTGGATCGCGTCTAACTGCTCCTGTGTCCACTTCACTTTTCGTCTTCCAGACTTATTTTTCCTTTTGAGATGTCTGTCAGCGGAGCTTCTAGTTCCGCGGACTTGGGCACTTGCCGACAGTAGAATCTGAGAATTCTTAAAAATCGTTTAGTTCCTCGTAGGTTTGCGGAACTGTCATGTTTCGACTGCTTGACACCCTCTCTGGCAGTGGCGATATGTTTAAGTCAAGGAAGTCCGGCTCACCTCTGTCTTCACAGCATTTGTCTCTGTTTGTTACTGTTCTGAACTGACTAAGTAATAGCTGTTAGAGGTGCGTTTTGTGTTCTTATGGTGAGGTGAAGAACACTAAGACGTCATCCATATAAAATAACACAAAGTACAAACCTCTAATAATTTGATGGGTGAACCGTTGCCAGGTTTGCACCACGTTCTTCAAACTGTGAAGCACGTATCGGTACTTGAACAGGCAGAATGGCATTACGATGGTTGTTTTTTTTGACATATCCTGGGGCGAGTGGAATTTGTGAGTAAGCTATTTGACACTCAATGATGCTAAATATCCGGGCGTTTCCAGTTGTGTTATTAAAGCCTGTTTCGTGAGGAACGGGGTGTCTGTCCACACTGTCCTTGCATTGATGATTCTGTAGTCGCTGCATAAGCATCATATGCACGTACCGGCGAGACCCATTGACTGTTCGACGGTGCCATTACGCTATCCTGCAACAATCGATTCGTGTCTTCTTCGGCTGCTAAATAATTCCTCGGCCATGAACCGGCGAGGTTTTGCTGCTACTGGTGGGCTGAATGACGAAGTAATACGATGCATGCTTTCAAGTTTGCAAGTCCTCACGGCCTTTGCAGAGGAAGTGGGCTCCACGAATTTCTGCAAAATGTTGTGAAAAGGAAGGTTAACTTGCACTGATGCCATGTTTGCTAATGACAGAAGCCTACAATTATTAAGAACAGCGGTGAAGTGAAAGTTGTGGAGGAAAGCAGCCTGTATAATTGGCTCTGTGACGTCTGCTACTACGAAGTGTCATCAAAAAACCTTGTGCATATTGAAATCCAGCTCCATACATTTCCTTCGATGCATACGAATGGACGAGTTGGTAGCTGCTGTTAAGACCTGTGTAATAGCTGTATCCACAACACTGAAACTGTGTTGTGGTAGCACACTGAGGTCCGATCCCGCATACACCAGCGATATGGTTCCCGACACGTAGTCAGTCACAAACAGTCATCACACGTGTGCAACCGATTCTCTGCGAATTGTCTGCCAACCGCGGATTTATGGCTGATGTAATACATAAGGCAATCCTGTGAAGTTTTCGTTCTCATATTCATGAAACTGATACAATGGCGTCACGTGTTTATAGTTTGAATTAATCTACCTTTCATCTTGGTATCAGAACCAGCGACAGGAGGAAACTTCACCATTTCGATTCCCGTATTTGTAGCTAAACTACCAATCCTTAAGCTGAAGAGAGTGTTTGCAGTTCATGCAGGTTATGCAAAGGTACTGAGCTGTGAATGTCCAAAGAACTCATCCCCTACAGTTCCCATTGATGTTCCAGAGCCACCATATACTGATGGTTTATTCCGACCAAATGCAGATGATAGTGTAGCACCCATGTCTTCTGTCATGAGGACTTGTCAAAAGGGAAGGTCAATGCCACGAACGATTCGTGGATATCTTCTCCCGGTGGGCAAGCAGTAGCACTTTTATGGGTGTGAGCGGGAATGAGAGCTTCCTTTAAACTCAGTGCGGTAGCCGTCATTCGTGGAGAGGTGGAGAGAGCGTCTATCTCGGTTTTTACGACGCCACTGTTACCGATTAGTGACCAGCAAGGTGCAACAAATTTGAGTGCCTTCCATTCGAATTGGTGATACCAGCACCAGATACTGCCACCTTCCTTGCCGTCCTGCTTTTGGGGGAAATGTTGGTTGCGCTATTTTTTTCTTGCTCTTGCTGCTGTACCTTGCGAGTGTTTTAGTGGCACTAGCTGTGCTTTCAGCTCGTGCACGCTGGCTGCCAGCTCCTCGTGTGTTGCCGTATGTGCCGCAGTGGCCATGCATGGAGCGTGGCCGCACCGGTGAGCGGCCACACCTCCGTCATGTACGTTCCATGGCTGTCCGTCATGTTCTCATGTGCCTCCGTGCTGGATTTCAGCTGTATCCGCAAGAAGCCTTAAAGGCATTTGCCGCTAAAATTGTTCGAATGTTAGACAGTAGCCGATTAAGCCACAACATGTGAATAGAATTGTTAGGCAGAAAATCTGTTCCAGCCTGCTTTCTATGGTCCTTCAGAAACTGTTTGGGGGACTTGCAACCTAAATATTCGTCACTAATTAACTTTTGAAGACGTATCTCCGGCGTCAATGCTAATTGTCGTATTAGACAATATTTTAATGCCTTATAGAACTGATTTCTCAGCACTCTATCGCACATAAAGGATTGAATTTCACTCCTACAGCACGCACTATACCTATCGTGGAGTTCATTAGAGGAGTGGAACGGGTGGTACGGCATATCTCACAGGAAGACGCAGATGACGCACGACTTACCACAAGTCGCATTTTAGACTCAACCAACCTGCCCAATTCTAACATCAGCAGAGAAGAGACAGATGGGCTCTGTGTATTCGTATTGTAGTGTCTATTACGCCTGCATACCCGGTTCGCTAGACAAACAATCAAACAAGTCGTATTAAAGAGTTTTATTACAATAAGAAAAGATGCAATACTTAAATTTGGCAATTACACAGACGTGTCGCAAGCGAAAGGAGACATACAAAGTAATCAATCTTCTTCAGTATAGACAATCACAAGTCGGTGCTACATAGAGAAGTGATCCAGTGTTGACCCTGCTATCGAAGTCGCTAATCTTGAAGCTGCTATTGGAGTGGACCGTCGCCAGTCGGTCGCGGCGCTTATGTCCTCTCCACATAGGGGCCTCTGCTGTCGCGTTGTCGTCCTGGAGTGAGGTCCAGTCAGTGTGCAATTGGCTGACTTCTTCTCACAGCCTTCTCTTCTTTGTCTTTTCCAGTTGGCGTGCCGGCGCTTGACTTTACGCAGTAACATGCCTCCCTCCCCCCCCCCCCCCCCCCAAAGCGCCGGACCGTCGTCGTGTATGTAGCGCGACAACGGCGGAGGAGCAGGAGCGTGGAAGTCCTGGTGGACCGGCATCTGTGGCTGTAGGGGACGTCAGACTTCGGTCGTACCCCGCCATCCGGAATTCGCTCTGGTGGAAACGTCCCCTGGAAAATGCCAAGAAGAGTTCGCATCCACCTACTGAGGCCCGTAGCAAGATGTAGAAGGTGTCGGCTGCTGCGGCGTGGGCGATTCCAGCTCCATCGGTAGGACGAGAGGAACTGGAGGAGGTGAAGGCTCCGTCCCATGGGGTCGAACCCCGGTGTCGTGATGACACCCTTTGGAGGCTCCGTCCCATGGGGTCGAACCCCGGTGTCCTGATGACACACTTTGGAGGCTGCTCGGGCACGATGTCCTCGCGATTCATGAATCTGTGGAAAGAGATACAGAAGGATAACCGTCCACATGACAGTGCGAATTTGATTGTGATGTCTGCGCTGCAATCCGTCTGGGTCTGAAATGAGATACAGGCATGCGCCAGGTCGACGAAGGATCTCACTGTCTGCTGCCGCTAAAAAACCTGAAAAACGCAATATCATGCTGCACGAACCAATACTTCGGCACGGATGCTGAGGAAGGTGGAGCAGGTGGAGTAGTGCCGAATAGCGGTGGCCGTGAAGCAATTCCGCCGGCGACGGTCCATCTCGCGGATGCAAACGACAGGAGGTGAAAAACAGTTGCAGCGCTCGGTCCCTGGTGTGTGCGGTGCGAAGTTTGGCCATCTGCTGCTTGAAGGCTCTTTCAAAACATTCCGCTTCACCGTTTGAGTGTGGATGCAACGGTGTACTAGTTAGACGCAGTATGCCATTGCGTTCGCAGACTGTCTCAAATTCATTTGACGGGAACTGAGGGCTGTTGTCCAACACAATGACTTTAGGCAAACCTTCGAAGCAAAAAATAGAGGACAACGCCTGAACTGTGCTACGTAATATTGTCGAGTTCATTGGCACAGCAAAAGGAAACTTGCTACAAGAGTCTACCACAATCAACCAACGAATGTGCCAAAAAAGGTTCCTCAAAGTCTATGTGCACACGTTGTCATAGTGATTACGACTTAGGCCAAGGAGAGAATTTTTGTGGCGGAGCGGACTGATTTTCTGCACATGCGCGACACTGTAACGAATAGAGAGGCTATGCCGACGTGCAAAGTATCGGCGCACTACAGAGTTCTTTATCCTATGCAATGAGACGTGCGAATGTATTGTAGCAAAATGTTCAAATCTGAATCAGCTTCCTGGGCCTGTGCAATTTTCCTATAGTTTACAGGAAAGGATTGAAGCAAATTCAGAATCTTGAGCATCGACGTGACGCCAAGATGCAACAGAAGCTCAAAGTCTGCATCAGGACCAATCGGAAGACGTAAAGGTGCGTCTGCATTACCATGTAGAGCTGTCGGACTGTACACAGTCTCATACTGTTATTGAGACAACAACAAAGGCCATCTTCGCAATTTTTGGACAATTCGTACAGCAACAGACTACATCGAATAAAACAAGGACTGCAAATGCTTGTGATCCGTTACTAAGTAGAATTTTCTGCAATGTAAATAGTGGCGGAATTTGGTGACATCATACAACAATAGCCAATGCCTCTTTCTCTGTTTGTGAATAGATACACTGAGCTTTAGACAACAATTTTGATACGAAAACAACAGGTCTATCTTTATCACCAAATCTAGGCGAAGGCACTGGACCGATTCAGTAAGAAGAAGAGTCAACTTGCAACACAACTGGTTTGTCAATGCATTTTTATGTTTTGGAAAAGCTTCTTGGCACGCATCTGTCCAAACAATGGGAACGTCTTTGCGACGCAAGCGATGCAATGGAGCTGCGATTTGTCCAGCATCCGGTATGAACCGAATATAATAGCTCATTTTCCCAAAGACTGACTGGAGTTCTGTGACATTGCAACGGACTGGGAGCTCACGTATGGCTAACAGATGTGACTGGAGACGTTGTACACCTTCACTGTTTATGACATAACTAAGATACTGCAACTCAGATTTTTAAAAATCACACTTATCCAGTTTACACTTTAGTGCAGCATCAAATAACATACGAAACAAAGCACGAAACTGGCAATGTGTTCTTCAGATGTACCACCTGCTACGACAATATCGTTCAAACAGTTTCAAGAGTTTGGTACTTGAGCAGCCAGCTGTTCCAAATACCGTTGGAAAATGGCGGGTACGGAAACACTGCCAAAAGGCAAACGCAAATATTTAAATAAGCCCAAATGAGTGTTCACAACACACATGGTTGAGGGAGATTCTTCATCTAGTGGTATTTATAGATATGTGCCCCGCAAATTAATTTTTGAAAAGTAGCGACCCGCGCCTAATCTGTCCATGAGATCCTCTGGGCGTGGCCATAGATAAGTGTCAATCATAGTTTGTTCGTTGACTGTAGAGCTGAAGGGTTGGGGAGCAAAGCGAGTGGACTTGCCCATTGACTAGCTGGTACGGATGCAATAGCTCCGCTATGTTAAAAATCTTTAATTTCAGCAGCCACTTTGTCTAGTAATGCAATGGGAACAGTTCTGGCCCGGCAAAACTTCTGCTGAGCATTGTCTTTCGTGGCAATATGTGCGACAAAATTGTTAGCCCTGCCTAAACATTCAGAAGAAGAGTTCAGGGAATTCTTTCAGCAAGCTAGCTGCACTGCCGTTGTCATTGAATGCAGTCACTGACAACACATTCTCCTGAACTTGAAAGCCAAACGAATCAAAGCCAAATACGTTCTCACAATCGCGTGATTGTAGCACTGTGAAAGTCTCAGTTTACGTATGTGAGCGATACATGGTAGGCAAAGTACATTTTCTGAGAACGGATATGTCTTGCCCATTATGAGCCGTCAGGTGCGTGCTAGTATTAGACAGACGTGGAGAACCAAACAGTTCATATGTGTTACGATTCAACAATATAACAGAGGCATCCGTGTCCGACTGAAATTTCACACGTTTTCCACTAAGATGCAAATGAACAAAAAGCTTGATGGACTGGCGTAACACTGAGAAAACTGTTTGCGTGCTAGTTATGCTAATACCTGCAGCAGGCTTTGAATACACTGCATTGATTACATACGCTTTGTGACTAGACATTTGTGAGTGGGCAGAATTATTAAGTTTGTTCCACTGCAAACATACGGATTGTGCATGACATTTCTTGCCACAAGCATAACACTGTGCTTGTCTGGATGGGCAGTCTTGGCGTTTGTGCTGTGAATAACACAGAGGGCATAACTTAATTCTGTTCGGCTGTTTAGAGAACTGTTTATGTGGCGCGGTATGCGTGTGCTGTTGCTGCATACTGGACCGGTCGCTAGCAAGGGCAACTCAACCTCACAGATTGGTGGCTGCTCAAATTTATCAGCCACTACGGCACCTGAATCATTGTTGTTGTTGTGATCTTCAGTCCAGAGACTGGTTTCATGCAGCGCTCCATGCTACTCTATCCTGTGCAAGCTTCTTCATCTCCCAGTACCTACAGCAACCTACATCCTTCTGAATGTGCTTAGTGTACTCATCTCTTGGTCTCCCTCGACGATTTTTACCTTCCACGCTGTCCTCCAATACTAAATTTGTGATCCCTCGATGCCTAAGAACATGTCCTACCAACAGATCCATTCTTCTAGTCAAGTTGTGCCACAAATTTCCCTTCTCCCCATTTCTATTCAATACCTCCTCATTAGTTATGTGATCTACCCATCTAATCTTCAGCATTCTTCTGTAGCACCAAATTTCGAAAGCTTCTACTCTCTTCTTGTCTAAACTATTTATCGTCCATGTTTAACTTCCATACCTGGCTACACTCCATATAAATACTTCCAGAGACGACTTCCTGCCACTTAAATCTATACTCGATGTTAACAAATTTCTCTTCTTCAGAAACGCTTTCCTTGCAATTTGTAGTCTACATTTTATATCCTCTCTTATTCGACCATCATCAGTTATTTTGCTCCCCTAATAGCAATATTCATTTACTACTTTAGGTGTCTCATTTCCTAATCTAATTCTCTCAGCATCACCCTACTTGATTCGACTACATTCCATTATCCTCGTTTTCCTTTTGTTGATGTTCATCTTATATCCTCCATTCAGGACACTGTCCATTCTCTTCAACTGCTCTTCCAGGACATTTGAGTCGCTGACACAATTACAATGTCATCGGCGAGTTTTTATTTCTTCTCCATGGATTTTAATTCCTATTCCGAGCTTTTCTTTTGTTTCCTTTACTGCTTGCTCAATATACAGATTGAATAACATCGGGGATAGGCTATAACCCTGTCTCACTCCCTTCCCAACCATTGCTTCCCCTTCATGCCCCTAAACTCTTATAACTGCCATCTGGTTTCTGTAAAATTGTAAATAGCCTTTCTCTCCCTGTATTTTACCCCTGCCACTTTCAGAATTTGAAAGAGACTATTCTGTTCAACATTTTCAAAATCTTCTTCTAAGTCTACAAATGCTAGAAAAGTAGGTTAGCCTTTCCTTAATCTATCTTCTAAGATAAGTCGTAGGGTTAGTATTGCCTCACGTTTTTCAACATTTCTACGGAACCCAAACTGATCTTCCCCGAGGTCGGCTTCTACCAGTTTTTTTCATTCGTCTGTAAAGAATTCGTGTAAGTATTTTGTAGCTGTGTCTTATTAAACTGATAGTTCGGTAATTTTCACATCTGTCAACACGTGCTTTCTTTGGGATTTGAATTACTATATTCTTCTTGAAGTATGAGGGTATTTCGCCTGTCTCAAAAATCTTGCTCATCAAATGGTAGAGTTTTGTCATGACTGGCTATCCCAAGACTATCAGTAGTTCTAATGGAATGTTGTCTACTCCTGGGTCATTGTTTCGACTTAGGTCTGTCAGTGCTCTGTCAAACTCTTCACTCTGTATCATATCACCCATTTTATCTTCATCTACATCATCTTTCATTACCATAATATTGTCCTCAAGTACATCACCGTTGTATAGACCCTCTATGTACTCCTTCCACCTTTCTGTTTTCCCTTCTTTGCTTAGAACTGAGTTTCCATCTGAGCTCTTGATACTCATGCAAGTGGTTCTCTTTTCTCCAAATGTCTCTTTAATTTTCCTGTAGGCAGTATCTATCTTACCCGTAGTGATATACGCCTCTACATCCTTACATTTGTCCTCTAGCCATACCTGCTTAGCCATTTTGCACTTCCTGTCGATCTCATTTTTGAGACGTCTGTTTACTGCATTTTTATATTTTCTTCTTTCATCAATTAAATTCAATATATCATCTGTTACCCAAGGATTTCTACTAGCCCTCGTGTTTTTACCTACTTTATCCTCTGCTGCCTTCAGTACTTCATCCTTCAAAGCTACCCATTCTTGTTCCAGTGTATTTCTTTCCCCTGTTCTTGTCAATCGTTCCCTATTGCGGTCACTCAAACTCTCTACAACCTCTGGTTCTTTCAGTTTATCCAGATCCCATCTCCTTAAATTCCCAACTTTTCGCAGTTTCTTCAGTTTTAATCTACAGTTCATAACCAATAGACTGTGGTCAGAGTCCACATCTGCCCCTGCTAATGTCTTACAATTTAAAACTTGGTTCCTAAATCTCTGTCTTACCATTATATAATCTATCTGAAAAATTCCAGTATGTGCATGTGCAGACAAGTAAAAGCGTTATATTTGTGTATCTAAATCACGATTTGCAGCATTTCTTGTGAGAGATCGTTCTGCATATACATGGGGCAAGCCATTAATGCTTATTTTTCCCTGGGCAGCAGATAGGTTTTTGAAATATTGATGTGTAGAAGCAAAACATTAGTTTACGCTGACAGGTGTAGTCCACTTAGTGGTGCAGTTACGGCCCTGCAGAAACATCAAGGCCGCGCAAAGTGGCCGCGCTGTTTGAGGCGCCATGTCACGGATTGGGCGGCCCTTCCCGCCGGAGGTTCGAGTTCTCCCTCGGGCATGGGTGTGTGTGTCTTTGATAGCAGAAGTTAGTTCAAGTAGTATGTAAGTCCACGAACCGATGCCCTCAGAAGTTTGGTACCTTATGAATTCACACACATTTGAACATCTAGAAACATCAGATCATAAAGTTTGTGACGTGTTTGTGAGAAGAATGTTCGACGCTGAGAAAAAACAATCGATACAATCAAGTGAGTACATAGCAAGATACCACATATACAATGAGGTGACAAAGTCATGTGATACCTCCTAACATCGTGTGGATCTTCCTTTTGTCCGGCGTATTGCAGCAGCTCGACGCAGCATTGACTCAAAAATGCGTTGGAAGTCCCCTGCAGAAGTATTAAGTTATGCTGTCTCTATGGCCGGCCATAGCTGTCAACGCGTTACCAGTGCAGCATTTTGTGCACGAACTGCTCTCTGGATTATATCCCGTAAATGCTCGATCGAATTCAAATTGAGGGTGGCCGAATACTTCTCTAGAGTTGTTCTTCAACCTAACGGTGAAAAACTGTGGCTCAGTAATATGGCGCATTTTCATCCATAAAAATTCCATCGTTGTTTAGCTGGAAATGGTCTCTAAGTAGCCCAACATAGCCATTTGCAGTCAGTGATCGATGCAGTTTTACCAGAGGACCCAATCCATTCCATGCAAACACACCCCACACCATTATAGGACCACCACCAGCTTGCTCAATGCCTTGTTCATAACCTGGGCCCATGGCTTCAGTGGGTCTATGCCATACTTGAGCCCTACCATCAGCTCTTACGAACTGAAATCGGGACTCATCTGACAAGGCCACGGTTTTCCTGTCGTGTAGGGTCCAACAGATATGGTCATGTGTCCAGTAGAGACGCTGCAGGCAATGTCGTTCTGTAAGCAAATGCATTCGTGTCTGTCTTCTACTGCCATTGCCCATTATCGCTCAATTTCGCCGCATTATCCTAACCGATACGTTCGTCGTACGTCATACAGAGTGGCTCATTGATAGTGACAGGGCCAAATATCTCACGAAGAAAGCATCAAACGCAAAAACTACAAAGAACGAAACGCGTCTCACTTGAAGGGGGAAACCAAATGGCGCTATGGTTGGCCGGCTAGATGGTGCTGCCATACGTCAAACGGATATCAACTGCGATTTTTTAAATAGGAACTCCCATTTTTATTACATTTTCGTGTAGTACGTAAAGAATTATGAATGTCTTAGTTGGACCACTTTTTTCGCTTTGTGATAGATGGCACTGTAATAGTCACAAACATGTATCACGTAACATTCCGCCAGTGCGGACGGTATTTGCTTCGTGATACATTACCCGTGTTAAAATGAACCGTTTTCCAATTGCGGAAAAGGTCGATATCGTGGGCTATGCAAGCTGCTCGGTATCCTGGACGACATCACCCAAGTGTCCTGACCGTTCGCAGAAAAGTTACGTTATTTAAGGAAACAGGAACTGTTCAGCTACATGTGAAACGTCAACCACGACCTCCAACAAATGCTGATGCCCAAGTAGGTGTTGTAGCTGCTGTCGCAGCTAATCAGCACATCAGTATCAGACAAATTGCGCGAAAATCGGGAATCTCAAAAACATCGGTGTTGAGAATGCTACATCAACAACGATTGCTCCCGTACCATATTTCTAGGCAGCAAGAATTGAATGGCGACGACTTTGAACGTCGTGTACAGTTCTGCCAGTGGGCGCAAGAGAAATTACGGGACGATGACAGATTTTTTGCATGCGTTATATTTAGCGACGAATCGTCATTCACCAACAGCGGTAACGTAAACCGGCATAATATGCACTGTTGGGCAACGGAAGATCCACGATGGTAGTGACAGGTGTAACAACAGCGATCTTGGCAGGTTAATGTATTGTGCGGCATTATGGGGGGAAGGATAATTGGCCCCCATTTTATCGATGGCAATCTAAATGGTGCAATTTATGCTGATTTCCTACGTAATGGTCTACCGATGTTACTACAAGATGTTTCAGTGCCTAACAGAATGGCGATGTACTTCCAACATGATGGATGTCCGCACATAGCTCGCGTGCGGTTGAAGCGGTATTGAATAGCATATTTCATGACACGTGGATTGGTCGTCGAAGCACCATACCATGGCCCATGGCCTGCACGTTCACCGGATATGACGTCCCAGGATTTCTTTCTGTAAGGAAAGCTGAAGGATATTTGCTATCGTGATCCACCAACAACGCCCGACAAATGCGTCAGCGCATTGTCAATGCAAGTGCGAACATTACGGAAGGCGAACTACTCACTGTGGAGAGGGATGTCGTTACACGTATTGCCAAATGTATTTAGGTTGACGGACATCATTTTGAGCATTTATTGCATTAATGTGGTATTTACAGGTAATCACGGTTTAACAGCATGCATTCTCAGAAATGATAAGTTCACAAAGGTACATGTATCACATTGGAACAACCGAAATAAAATGTTT
Organism: Schistocerca gregaria; assembly: GCF_023897955.1. Classification (NCBI taxonomy): domain Eukaryota; kingdom Metazoa; phylum Arthropoda; class Insecta; order Orthoptera; family Acrididae; genus Schistocerca; species Schistocerca gregaria. The sequence continues at coordinate 730,191,023 of NC_064931.1, forward strand.
AAACGTATCTACGTTCTGTAATTTAATTTAAAAAACCTACCTGTTACCAACTGTTCGTCAAAAATTGTGAGCCATATGTTTGTGACTATTACAGCGCCATCTATCACAAAGCGAAAAAGGTGGTCCAACTAAAACATTCATATTTCTTTACGTACTACACGAGTATGTAATAAAAAATGGGGGTTCATATTTTTAAAAAACGCATTTGATATCCGTTTGACCTATAGCAGCGCTATCTAGCGGACCAACCATAACGCCATCTGGCTTCCCCCTTCAAGCTAGACAAGTTTCGTCCTTTGTAGTTTTTTGGTTTGACGCTTATTTCGTAAGATATTTGGCCCGGTCATGATCAATGGACCACCCTGTATTTTGATTTCTGTGGCTACTTCACGCAGTGTTGCTTCTCTGTTAGCACTGACAACTCTAAGCAAACGCCACAGTTCTCGGTTGTTAAGTGAAGGCCGTCGGCCACTGCGTCGTCCTTGGTGAGAGATAATGCCTGAAAATAGATATTCTCGGCACTCTTTTGACACTGTGGCTCTCGGAATAGTGAATTCCCTAGTGGTTTCCGAAATGGAGTGTCCCATACGGGCCATAATCGCGTCGGAAACCTTTTCACATGAATCACCTTTGTACAAACGAACGCTCCGCCAATTTACTGTCCTTTCCTACCGCCATCTGTATATGTGCATATCGCTATTCCATTACTTTTGTCACCTCAGTGTAAAAATATCTGCACTATACCTGTTACATTCTGTATACACTGTGTGACAAAAAAGTGAAGCATCCACAAGGGCAGCAGAAAACGAAATGAAGCTCCATGTGTTGAGGGGTATATGATGTTATTTCAGTGATTACAAAATCGAGTCATATTTACAAATAACTTGACAGTATGAGCCCAGTTATCAGTATGCAATGACACATGTACTGCTGTGGTTGGAAAGTGCGTCGCAAAGCCGTTGCACGATCTCCCGATTCTAAGTGGTTCACAAATGTTGTAATATTCTGGATGTAGGCATTAGAATAGAGTTCACATCCAAGTTGGTCCCACACATGTTCTATTAGGGAGGAATATGGGGAGCTTGCTGGTCACAGGAGTAACTCAACGTCACGCAGACAGTCGATAGAGACCACTGTCCTGTTGAAAAATGGACCCACGATGGTGCCACATGAGAAGTAACACATGAGGACAAAGGATGCCCGTGATGTATCGTTTTGCCATCAGAATTCTCTTACCTAGTACTAGCTGTGACCTCTAGTCATCCCCAATTTGAGACTCCAGGAGTAACAATGCTGTGCCTCTCGAAAGCACCAGAAGAATGAGATCTCTGCCCACATCGCCAACGATAGTCATCCAGCGTAGTATACACTTCATCGCTGAACACAATGCGACGCCGTTTATCAGCAGTCAATGCTTACCGGTCACGACACCACTCGAAATGCAGCCCTTTGTGTTGTCGTGCTAACAGCAGCCTACGCTTGGGACAATACTACGCTAGTTCAGCTGCTGATGCGGACCGAGACAGAATGGCAGGGGCAGATGTGAAGCGGTTACCACGTAACTAGGTGAACACTATGGCGGTCCTCCCTTGTGGTGGTCAAGTATGAAGGAGCAGAACTTTGACGATGAGTATACCTGCTCCCACGTTCCCATTCAGTCCAACACTGTCACATCCGAATGTGTTACAGATTTGAATATTGCACGATTCGACCAGCTGACCAAATGGAGAGCCACAATGAGGCTTTCAAACTATCGCTGGTGCTGATACCGCGGTCTCACAGGAGTATGAGGCATCTCAGTGTCTTTCACAGCTATCACTCAACGTCTGATGCTTTTCGCGCCCTTTATTTACCCTACCAGGCCTGGTAACAACACTAAACACAAGTAACATTAATGCATTCTGGTGGCTGCTCTAACTGCTATACAAAACTGGAACTCTGATCATTTACGTACCTCCTGATGGTGTGTACACGTGTGAAGCTACATTATAGAGAGAGAGAGAGAGAGAGAGAGAGAGCAGTATTCTCTTGGGTTGGTTAGTACCTCCAGGTACATGTAGCAAAAGCAAGCCATTAATGCTTATTTTCCCGTAGGCCTCATGTTAGGTTTTTATGTGTATAGACTGAAATTGCAAGTGAGAATTTGTACTAACCAAGGTCTCCTGTTTATTATGTAGGCGCATTAGCCACTAAGGTACCTTGGTACAGGGGTTCACACAACTGCATATCTGTATGAGACCAGTAAAGTATCAGAAATTGTGTCATTTCAGCATGTCAGATGCTAAAGTGTGGACACGTGGATGCAAAACTGTAGTCTATACTGACAGGCTTTGTCCAATTCATGATGCAGTTACGGCCATTCAGAAAATATAATGTCGTATAGTTTGTGCCTTGTTTGTGCGAGCCGGCCGGGGTGGCCGAGCGGTTCTACGCGCTACAGTCTGAAAAAGCACGACCGCTACAGTAGCAGGTTCGAATCTTCTCTCGGGCATGGATGTGTGTGATGTCCTTAGGTTAGTTAGGTTTAAGTAGTTCTAAGTTCTAGGGGACTGATGACCACAGCAGTTAAGTCCCATAGTGCTCAGAGCCATTTGAACCATTTTTGAACAAAATTTCAAATGTCTCTGAGCACTATGGGACTTAACTTCTGAGGTCATCAGTCCCCTAGAAGGTATAACTACTTAAACCTAACTAACCTAAGGACATCACACACATCCATGCCCGAGGCAGGATTCGAACCTACGACCTTAGCGGTAGCGCGGTTCCAGACTGTAGCGCCTACAACCGCTCGGCCACTTCGGCCGGCTGAAATTTTGTTTGTGCGGAGAAATAAAAAACAGCCATCACATTGACTTGTGTACATATTAATGCTAAACTAAGCTCCGCGATTGCCATAATCGCCAGTGTGGAAGATGGAGCGAGCTGCTGCGTAGAAAAGCCTTTTGTCATACGAATGTGAAGCTCTCTTGTCGCAATGGATGATGGTTTCAGACACGGGTTTCTGTCCGCAGTTTATGTTTCTCCTGGAACTCTCTAAACTCTCCATTGTTTTTTCGGTATACAGGAGAAAAACAAAGTGCAGATGGAAACCCATGTCCGAAACTGTAATCCACCAAGGCAACAGAGCATCGCATTCGTAGGAGACAACGGGCTGTCTACGCAGCAACTAACTCCATCTTCTCCACTGGCGATCGTGGCAATGAGTCGCCATCACTGAATAAAAAACGTCATTGAGAGACGTTCGCCTATGGGGCGTCAGCGTACGAAGTCACGTTTACCGCCGAAGTGGTGGCCTAATGACAGGTGCCAGCACCTATATCTTCGACACACACTCTGTAGTGTCGCTGCGCTACGTTTCTGGACACGAGTTTCTATCCTTGAATTGCTCCTCAGGACACACTCTACAAACCGTCGAAGTTTACCGCAACATTTGTGGGACACCCTATAAACCTAAAAGTTCCTCTGATTAGAAGGGACTGTTTTCACGCCAAGCACATTCTCCAGATCTTTCAACCATTGAAAACATGTGATCCTGTGTTACCAGGTGACTGGCACGCTACGGCTTACCAGCCACTGTAAGTGATAAACTCTGTCATAGAGTTGAAGATGAATGACATACTCATATCTGTGCAGTTCGATGACTGTCCAAGTCAGTGCCATTACTGTTGATTGTGCAGGCAGCTCTGTGTACTAAGTGTCGCACCCTGTATCCCCGAATCAACAAATTTAGTCATTAGTCATGTATCCTTTGTGCTACATTGTATGTGCACAATAAGCAAAAATTTCGTTATTTTCTATCCTTCGTGCCATTGTTATTATAACGGCCAGGAGTATATTTTATTGAATTATACTTGAGTATGCTATAATTATGCACTAACAGAAATGGTTCAAATGGCTCTGAGCACTATAGGACTTAACAACTGAGGTCATCAGTCCCCTAGAACTTAGAACTACTGAAACCTAACTAACTTGAGGACATCACACACATCCATGCCCGAGGCAAGATTCGAACCTGCGACCGTAGCAGTCGCGCGGTTCCGGACTGAAGCGCCTAGAACCGCTCGGCCACCGCGGCTGGCATGCACTAACAACTAAAATGTAATTTTGATAGTATTTGAATATTTTTCGTCGTATATTATTGTGAAGCACGACGTGACTGATACATGCAACACAATGGCTCGATAGAAGTGTGACGTATTATTTGCGAGAGGTGTTAGAACATGATCTGGTGCTGCAGTTGTGGATGTCGTAAGTCAGAACTGTTGCGAGAATTCAGTTCACTACAGATGCGAGTCATTGCTTTAGGCCATCATGTACGAATTTTATATATTGCTTTAGACCACGAAATCAGGACTATGGTATATTTAGGGAGCTCTGAATTCCACATTCTGCGTTTCTCATGAGACATGTCCAACGACTCTAGGAAATGTCAGTGCATATCCCTGTGCCGGTTACCACGCCAAAAGCATTCTGCGAATTGTCAGGTCCTTTCTTTGTATCTGCTAGAGATGAGACCACTTAAGATATACTGAGATGACAACAACTTCACCGTCAATTAGTGATAGAAACACTAATGGACCTACATATTTCATAACAACATGAAAGCATTATAAGGTGCCATTCAAAACCGGTGTGACTGAATGTTTCGTTGCACCGCTGTTAGCATCGCTGCGGCACAAAGAACATGTCTCGTGCCGTTCCTATCCCACTCCGACACTTTTCTCTACACACTTCGAAATATTCCTCTTAAATTACTAACTACTGCATTGTACATCTTTTTCAGTGTGTAAAACAATGTGAAAACTAAGTGTGTTCGGTTACGTTGACGAGGATTGTAAGTCTACATGTTCAGTGTTCGAGAATTATTTTCTTCTGACATATCAGCCCATCAAGTTAACGAAAACATTCAAGTTATTGCGTGTTTATTTTTTAAATAACTATACACACCCCACACTTGCTTATAAGTCGACATGGGTAACATGAAGCCAACCTAAGCTTACCATGAGCAGACGAAGACAGTAGACACACGTCTGATTCGTATGCGACCTCAGCAATAAATGCCCCTTCTAATTGAAACGGTTCTGTTAAAAAAAAAAACGCTGTTTATATCGGGATGTGAAAGCCAAAATTAATTTTAAATTGCACTGGTATACACCATATTCAAATATACATAAACTGGTTAGGGTAGGTGGGAATAAAGCACCGCAGTTTTCAGTTCTCTCATAATTTCGTCAGTGAGAGGTAGATTTTCTCGCGATGTCAAAATGATGTCGTAAGCTGGATTGTTGCCTGTACCCTTTCAAATTCCAGCTCTATCTAATTTTTAATTACAAAGAAATTTACCATTTAGCTAAAACAAAATTTGCAATGTTTTACCCCACAAAATATGGATAAAGTGCAGTGCGGGTCTTCGCTCCATTTGAGATGAACATGGATAAAAATGGACAACTGTATAATAAAAACTAGGTGAAGTTTATGGGCATAAAAGTACAAAAATATAGCTCGTGGATATTTTTGTTTAGCAAAATTTTGGACACTTTGATGTTTACCTGCCTTTACTGAGATCCATCAAAAATTTGGGTCACTATTTTGTAAGTAACTCCTCAAACATCAAGTGTATCGCGTACAATTTGTGGTAACCCACCGCAGTTCTGTCACAAGAAAAACTGTGAAAACCAAAGTCTTTCTATGGCACCGTCTTGTGTACAAAACCTCACAGTAATACTCATTTGTGGTATACAAGAAACCTCCAGAGTTTCATCTGCTTGCATTCCAGCAAACTCACATGACTGCAACTCTTCTTTAATGTGATCATTAATGACGCCGGTAACCGATTCAATAAATTCATTCTGAATTGTGCTTGATGTTCCTTTGAACCAAGAAGTGCTCTGCAAGTGATCTCGTGTATACTGTTACTGACTATACAAAATTTCCAGTAATTCTAGGTAATTCCCTTTGTTGTCGGAACTTTCATTTCGAAGTGTCCTCTGAATGCAATCTCTTGCTTTCCCAAGAGCAAACAACATCAGTAAGTCTCTAGATCATGAATCTATTTTGATTCACAGTCGCATTATTTTTTACGGCTAAAAGTTTGGCGCCTTCAGAAATTTAATGTTTAATTCGCCCATAACCCGACTCTCTTGATTCAGAAACTGCCTTCTTGAAATCTGGTATTTTTCGGCTTTTCTTCAAAATTTATTTTGTTACGCATGCTCCGAAAGAAGTTGATGTCCATTCATTTTCAATCCTAGACACACCAAACAGAATGTTATATTGCTGCATAAGTTCGTAGCGTTTTTCCGTATGTTTAATAAACACAACAGACATATTTAACAGAGACTTTCGTCACCAATAACATATTATCCTTCACTATTTACAACAGTCTGCCAACGCTGGGGTAACTTATCCATTCCACAAATGTAGAAACCACCTTGTTTTGAGGCGAAGATCTCGTCGGACCATGTTTAGAGCGCATTTTCATCCGGACAGGAAGTTCCCTACAGGTTGTTCGACAGAGATCAGGGAAGGTGAAAATCTGTGGGCGCAGTATCAGATGAATAATGTGGTTGCGGTATAACTTACCAATCCACCTCCTCCATAGTGATTATTGTCAGTCTAGCAGAATGCGGGAAGGCGTTATCGTGGAGTAGCATCACATCACGCAGTCTTTCTGGTAGCTGTTCTTGGAATGCGGCTGCAAGACATCTCAGTTTTTGACAATATACATCAGCAGTGATGGTTACACCTAGGGGAAGCAATTCATGGCCCACCTAACCGTCACTGTTTCACCATCTGCATAGGTTTATCTTTGAGGATGCGCGCAGACCTTTGTCAGGGAGTTGCTGTTTTGTTTAGGCTCAACTATTTCTTTTTTTTTCTTTATATTATCATAAATATACCAATTCTCGCCACCAGTAACAATATAAGATACACTACTGTCCATTAAAGTAGCTACACCAAGTAGAAATGCAGATGATAAACGGGTATTCATTGGACAAATATATTATGCTAGAACTGACATGTGATTAGATTTTCACCCCATTGTCTCCGAGCTGATAGTCCATGCTGCTGTGAACGTCGTCGAACTGTTCGTGCAGATGGTTGTTGTCTTGCAAACGTCCCCATCTGTTGACTCAGGGATCGAGACGTGGCTGCACGATCCTTTAGAGCCATGCGGATAAGATGACTGTCATCTCGACTGCTAGTGATAAGAGGCCGTTGGGATCCAACACGGCGTTCCGTATTATGCTCCTGAACCCACCGATTCCATATTGGAATCACAGTCATTGGATCTCGAGCAACGCGAGCAGCAATGTCGCGATACGATAAACCGCAATCGCGATAGGCCATAATCGTACCTTTATCAAAGTCGGAAACGTCATGGTACCAGGCAACGCCGGTCAACTGCTGTTTGTGTATGAGAAATCGGTTGTAAACATTCCTCATGTCAGCAAGTTGTAGGTGTCGCCACCGGCGCCAACCTTGTGTGAATGCTCTGAAAAGCTAATCATTTGCATATCACACCATCTTCTTCCTGTCGCGTCTGTAGCACGTCATCTTCGTGGTGTAGCAATTTTAATGGCCAGTTAGTGTATATCAGCAGTGATGGTTACACCTCGGGGAAGCCATTCGTGGCCTACCAAACAGTCACTGTTTCACCAAATGCATAGATTTATCTTTGTGGATGCAAAATGTGTGTGAAATCTTATGGGACTTAACTGCTAAGGTCAGCAGTCCCTAAGCTTACACTTTGTGGATGCGTGCAGATCTTTGTAGGGGAGTTGCTGTTTTGTTTACGCTCAACTATTCCTTTCTTTTCTTTATGTTAGCATAAAGATACAATTTCTCGTCACCAATAACAATAGAAGACAGATGTGGTCGGTGTTATTCACGAACCAGTTGATGTCGAGCAAGCAGAGATGCATGCATGATCCACTGATTTTTGTGATTACGGCTCAGTGCACGCGGTAGCCTTACACACCATTTTTGAACCTTCCCCATTGCATCCAAATATCGCACGTTGATGGAATGGAAATGCCGTGTGGCTAGGGCCTCCCGTCGGGTAGAACGTTCGTCTGGTTAAGTCTTTCGAGTTGACGCCACTACGGCGACTTGCGTGTCGATGGGGATGAAATGATGCTGATGACAACACAACACCCAGTCCCTGAGAGGAGAAAATCTCCGACCCAGCCGGGAATCGAACCCGGGACGTTAGGCAAGACATTCCGTCGCGCTGACCACTCAGCTACCTGGGGCGGACCGCACGATGATAGTATGATCACAGTTCATCACATTTTCCACTTCTCGAGTACACTGACGTGGATCATCGTTGATTATTGCGTTTAAACGATAGTCCTCAAACCCCGAAAGTCTTGATGAACGTGCAGTCACAAACGTCAAAACGATCCTCTTTAAAACGAGGAAACCTTTTTCTCGACGTGCTCTGTCCAGCGGCATGTACGCGGAGCAAATGTTTCTCGCTTCCTCCGCTGCTGTCACCCGTCTGTGTAACTGAAATAGAAGAATATGTCGGAAATCTTGCGATTTCTCCGCTTGGTACTCCATTTCCTCGTCTCCACACCACCGCTCACTATCTCTAAATGACAAAATGACAATATATAAACGGAAATAGCAACAGTGAACTACAAATAAATAAACCCATAGCAACTGAAATACCAACATCACAACAAAACCCCTACGAACTTACGGACCAATCTAATACGTGTGTAATAATAAATGTATTTGTTATATAGCAACCCGCAAGCCAAGGATACTTGCTACATGGAGAAACCTGAAATTTTCTGTTTTGTTCCCCATCAGCTACTGTAATGTGCATTTTCAACCTCTCGCGGCGTAATGAATAGTCCATTAAATTTCGGGCATTCAGCCGCGCAAATAAAATTTCCTCCACTGATATTTCGGCCACGTATCGTCCGGCCATCCACAGGGTGAGTCACAAGACTGACGACAAGATGCCAAGCGCGGCCTTATATGCTCCACCGCGGCTGTACTGCTGGTCGGTGGCAAAGAAATACAATTACACATGCGCCGCCTGTGGCGAAGGCGTACAGACATTCGATTCGCTTATCGATGTATGATCGGCGGCGGTGACACCACGACGACTTCTCTGCAATTTAATTACCTCGGGAGCCGGATTCTATGCTTTGTCCTCTTGCCGAAATTGTGAGAAGTCGTGCAGAGGTCAAGCAACACGCCCCGTTTATGAGAGATGTGTGGAGCATCGAAGATACACACGATTATTACAGCCAGACAAGTCAGCTGTGGTGGAATACTGCATTGATACAGGGCATTCCATGAATTACAGGAATGTGAAGATTTTAACATCCACCTCTTCCCTTTGGGAATCTGTCTTCAAGGAAGCTATAGAGATTGGATTAGCTAATAATTTAATAAATAGAGATAATGGTTTTTATTTAGAAAAAGCGTGGAATCCGTCTCTTGGGGTAATTAAACTTCAGAGAAGTCGTCATGGTGTCACCGCCGCCGATCATACGTCGACAAGCGTGTCGAATGTCCGTACACCTTCGCCACAGGCGGCGCATGTGTAAGCGTATTTCTTTGCCGCCGACCAGCATCTGTGACCCGCATGCGCTGTACCACCGCGGTGTAGCATATAAGGCCGCGCTTGGAAACTTTTCTTCAGTGTTGTGACTCACTCTGAGGATGGCCGGACGATAAGCGGACGAAATATCAGTGAAGGAAATTTTATTTGCGCGGCTGCAAGCCTGAAATTTAATGGAGCTACTGTAACGTCTAGGTGTAGTATGAATCGCTTATGTTTAGGAGCGCACTTTGTTTCGTAAAAATTTAAGGCCGAAAGTAACTGCCAAGTAACATAGCTCGACGAAATTTGGGCCACACGCAGAAAGAACTGCTATAGTGTAGTAGAAAAGGAAATTGAAAAAAGTACAAAAATGGTTCAAATGGCTCTGAGCACTATGGGACTCAACTGCTGTGGTCATCAGTCCCCTAGAACTTAGAACTACTTAAACCTAACTAACCTAAGGACATCACACACATCCATGCCCGAGGCAGGATTCGAACCTGCGACCGTAGCAGTCGCACGGTTCCGGCCTGCGCGACTAGAACCGCGAGACCACCGCGGCCGGCAAAAAAGTACACATGGGGACGAACACAAATAACACCTTCTTTTCAAAAATTATTATTACACTGAAGCCATTGTGATTTATGACGATCTAACATTCATGGTGGTGTCTGTTTGTTCTGTATCGTGTCTCCCTACCACTTTCGCGCAACGACGCTCTGAGCGTGTTTTTTTAGGGAATTGACTAGTTTGAACCTGGGACCTGTTGCTGGTAAGGAGACGCCAGACCACACATGACATGTAGAATTCAGAAGAGTTCAGTGACACTATCGATGATATAACCAAATACTTAACGATTTCAGAGTCAGCTCCACTGCACTCACTGTAAAAGAATCTTAATACTAATTAAATTTAGTGGAAGGGGTTCAAGGCATTCCTATTTTTAGTTAGCTGGTAAAATAACGTCGAAAAAGCAGTTAAGTTTACCATTGGAAATTTTATTCTACTCACAAAACATAGTTTATAAATTGCACTATTGATAAAAGGAAGTGTTTCAATACAGGATGCTAAAAAAACAAACTGCGTTCAACAAAAATGTAAACGAATATTCCCTGAGTGGGTTTCCAAGTTCTACAATGGATCGAAGGATGACCTATGCCATATCACATCTATAATCTAGGTTTAAATTAAGTTTCACAAGAGAGAAAACTATCAAAATGGTCTACAGTGACCCTCATTTATCTTTAATTATATAACAGAGAAATCATCGCGTTTCAGATTTTTACTTCAAGTGGCAAATGTGAACACCATGAGCTTTAATTTACGATCGACACTAGTATTACGCAAAAAGGGGGTGTAACAGATGAGACTTCTGCAGTTCTGAGTGAAGCTTTATGCGCTGTGATGCGGCATCGCGTGCGTTCATTACCTTGTCGTTGGTTAGGCAGCTTCAGGGGGGCAGCGGCCGGCGCATCAGCCATCCAGCTCGCCGTCGCGGAACTAACTAATTTCTCGTAACTTCTCCTTACTACCATTTACCGAAGTTGGTTTAAAAAAAACTATCTGGCTGTGTTTTCATCTGACCAATCAGGGTCTCAATGTTAACTTTAAACTCCGCCTACAAAAATTCTGTCTATCCAATGAGAAACGTTATACTTTTCGTGGTGAGGCAATGTTTTTAAAGTTTGCAACGTAACAGAGACGCGAAAAAGTCTCACGCTAAAACTTGCAGCTCGTGTGGTCCTTTTAGCGTTATCGTAAGATCTATACTGTTCTTCTGGAGGGCTCTATCTTTTAACATGGGCTGGGGGATGGTACTTGACGTAACAGAGACGCGAAAATGTCTCACGCTAAAACTTGCGGGTGGTGTGGCCCTAGTGGTTAGCTGGCGACGTGGCAGTCCAGTCCGTCCCTTATCGTAGGGCCTTCTAGCTTAACACGGTTCTGCTATCGGCTTCTGTTCTCGTTTCTCCACTCAGAACTGCGTCTGTCTCACGGTGGGAAGGTACGACATGCATTTAGGCATTCTTGTGTTAGTCTGAGGTATTCCATTTGCTCACTCGTTACTCGTATTACTTTGGTTAATTTAATGTCACGATTTATTCGGAGCTATGTGACATACTACTGGATTTGCTTATCATGTCAGGGTTTTCATGGAAGGTGTTGGATTTGCCTGACACCTTACAACGATCCCCTGAACATTATAAAATGCAGGCTGCGGATATTAATAGGGAACGTGATCACCACGGCAGGAAATGCATGTTCTTCAACGCGCTCCTATCTTGGCACAGAGCTGGTGTGGAGTTCTTGTGGTCGGGTGTCCCATTCCTCCATCAGCACGCTTGACAACTGCTAGGTGATAGTTGGCGCGCGTGGACGTGCTGCAATACGTTTCCCTAACACGTCTCGCACATATTCGATGAGATTTAATCCGGGGTAACGGGGAGGCTAGTCGTTTCGCAGAATACCTCTCGTTTCTCCACCTGCACTGTTCGATGCGGCCCCACATTGTCATCCATGAAAGTTAATACAGCCCTGAAAAGACACACATGGGTGAGGAATACAGTGCCACACTAATGTTGACCAGAAAGTGTACCGCGTTAAAAGATGTGACAATTCAAAGGCATCGTTTAATTTGCCCTAGACAAGTATGTTCCCATTAAGGTTGTAGGGGATGGGAAAGATCCACCATAATTTAATAGCCGTGTTAGAAAAGCGCTACGTAAACAAAGAGCATTTCATTTGAAATTCAAGAGAAGAAAAAAACCTTGTTGACAAACAAAAGCTGAACGAAGCGAAAATGAGCGCAAGGAGAGCAATGAGAAAAGCGTTCAATGATTTTGAAAGTAAAACGTTGTCAACCGACCTGAGTAAAACCCCTAAGAGATTCTGGTCGTATGTAAAATCAGTAAGCAGGCCAAAATCATAAATTAATTCTCTCAGAGACCACACCGTCACCGAAACGGAAGGTAACACGGAGAAGCTCGAAATACTGAATTCGATCTTCCGAATTTGTTTCAGCGCGGAAGATCGTAACACTGTTCCCCCTTTCAATCGTCGCACGAACCTCGAAATGGCAGATATTGAGATAACCGACTGCGGAACTGAAAAGCAGCTACAATCGCTTAATAGCGGAAAGGCTTCAGGACCAGATTAGATACCTATAAGATTCAACACACATCAAAAACGGTTTTGCTTCGCCTCAATTCCGAGAGTTCCGGAACCTGTATAGAAAAATGGAATAGAGATCAACATAAACATCATTTCCGCCCTTTTTATTGCTCATGGAAACCACAGATTGCATGTTGCACCACCATACAGCGAGACCTTCCGAGGTCGTGGTCCAGATTGCTGTACCCTCCGGTACCTCTCATACCCAGTATCACGTTCTCTTGCATTGATGCAAGCCTGTATTCGTCGTGGCATACTATCCATAAGTTCGTCAAGGCACTGTTGGTCCAGATTGTCCCACTCCTCAACAGCGCAGATCCCTCAGAGCGGTTGGTGGGTCACGTCGTCCATAAACAGCCTTTTCAATCTATCCCAGGCATGTACAGTGGGGTTCATGTCAGAAGAACATGCTGGCCGCTCTAGTCGAGCGATGTCGTTATCCTGAAGAAAGTCATTCATAAGATGTGCACGATGGGGGCGTGAATTGTCGTCAATGAAGACAAATGCCTCGCCTATATGCTGCCGATATGGTTGTACTATCGCTCGGAGGATGGCATTAACGTATCATACAGCCGTTACGGAGTCTTCCATGACCACCAACGGCGTACGTTGGCCCCACATAATGCCATCCCAAAACAGCAGGGAACCTCCACGTTGGTGCACTAGCTGAACATTGTGTCTAAGGTGCTCATCCTGACCGGATTGTCTCCAGACACGTACCCGACGATTCTCTGGTTGAAGGCATATGCGACACTCATCGGTGAAGAGAACGTAGTGCTAATTCTGAGCGGTCCATTCGGCATGTTTTTGGGCCCATCTGTATAGCGCTGCATGGTTTCGTGGTTGCAAATATGGACGTCAGGAGTGAAACTGCGCTTCATGCAGCCTCTTGCGCACAGTTTGAGTCGTAACACGACGTCCTGTGGCTGCACGAAAAGCATTATTGAACATGGTGGCGTTGCTGTCAGTGTTCCTCCGAGACATAATCCGTAGGTAGCTGTCATACACTGCAGTAGTACCCCTTGTTCGGCCTAAGTGCCTGTCTCTCTGTATCTCCTCCATGTCCGAAGAACATCACTTTGGTTCACTCCGAGTCGCCTGCACACTTCACTTGTTGAGAGCCCTTCCTGGCACAAAGTAACAATGCGGACGCGATCTAACCGCGGTATTGACTGTCCAGGCATGGTTGACAACACGAGCTATGTACCTTCTTCCTGGTGGAATGGCGGAATGCCTGGAACTTATCGGCTGTTCTACCCCCCCCCCCCCCCCCGGTCTAATAGGCGGTATTCATGTATGGTTGTTTGCATCTTTGGGTGAGGTTAGTGACATCTCTCTACAGAGAAAGGGACTGTGTCTGTGATACAATATCCACAGTCAACGTCTATCTTCACGAGTTCTGGGAACCGAGGTGATGCAAAACTTTTTTTGATGTGTGTATAAAGATTATTAGCTGTAATTTATCGTAGATTGGATTCAAGACTTTCTTGCAGATAGAACTCTACACGCCGCTCTTAACGTCTTAACGGAAGTAAATTGACAGATGTAAAGGTAATATCCGGAGTACCACAGGTAAGTGTGATAGGACCGTTGCTATTTATTTGTAGAACGACCTGCAGAGAATTGATGAATGGTGCAGGCTTTGGCAGTTGACCCCTGAACGTAAATAAATGTAACATATTGCGTATACATAGGAAAAGAAATCCGCTACTGTATAGCTACACTGTTGATGACAAACAGCTGGAGACAGCTTCTGCAGTAATATATCTAGGCGTAACTATCCCGAGTGATCTTTAGTGGAATTACCATATAAAACAGATAGTGGCAAAAGCAGACACCAGACTCAGATTCATCGGAAGAATCTTAGGGAAATATAACTCATCCACGAAAGAAGTGGCTTATAAGGTGCTTGTTCGCCAGATTCTTCAGTATTGGTCGTCTATCTGGGATCCCTATCACGTAGGACTGATAGAGGAAATAGAAAAGATCCAATGAAGAGCGGCGCGTTTCGTCACGGGATCGTTTAGCTGGTAAGTGAGAGTTACGGAGATGCTAAACAAACTCCACTGGCAGACGTCCAAGAAAGGCATTGTGCACCACGGAGAGATTTAGTATTGACATTTCGGGACAGCACTTTTCAGGAGGAGTCAGACAACGTATTCCTTCCCCCCACATACATGTCGCATATTGACCACGAGGAGGAAATTCGAGAAATTAGAGCCAATACAGAGGCTTACCTACAATCGTTCTTCCTACGCACTATTCGCGAGTGGAATAGGTTGGAGGGATCGGATAGTGGTACCGAAAGTACCCTCCGCCACACACCAATAGGTGGCTTGTGGAGTATGATATAGACGTATATGTAGCTGTGGAGGTAAAAAAACATACATGGCCAAGGAATACAGTGTCACAGTAACGCCGACCAGTGAGTGTACCGCTTTCAAAGATGTGGAGGTTAGTAATCGGTGCCTGAACACCATAACACCTGGAACAGTAAAAGATCATGTTTGACAGTGTTTCTGGGTGCGTTACTTGTTACCGCCTCTCGCCATCTGGTGGTACAGCGCAGATGCATAAGCTCTTGGAACGAGAGGATATACGGTGGAAGGACTGGTCTGGCCATTAGCCCTACTTAAATACCATCGAGCAACAGTGGGGTGTGTTAGGGAGACGTTTTTCAGCACTTCCACGTGCACCAACTACCATCCAATAGTTGCCAAGTGCGCTGATGCAGGAATAGAACGCCCTACCGTAAGAACTCCTTACCAATGTTGCGCCAACATGGGAGCACATTGCTCCACCATGCATTTCTGTGCGTGGTGATGACAGACCTTATCAGTCCTGCATTTTCTAATGTTCACGGGATCATTAGAATCCATAGTGGCTTCAATGTAATAATTTTTTTTGAATAAAGGTGACATACACGAAAGTTACTTCCATCCTTAAGTTTTACATGCCAGTGTACAAGCTCAAATGGGGCAAGGATGCGTTGACAGTTTTAGAGAAACTGCGGAATATTTAAGGCTGGATGGGACTTGATTCCTGTGAGCAGGAATGTATAGACGTCAGACGTGGATCAAGGGTTCAGTCCTGAGAGGTGAGGGCGGGAGGTATGAGGGGGAAGGCGGGCTGTTTCACTGTTTGTTATTGTCTCTCGACCACCACCACCACCTCCCACCCCCTACCTCCGGAAAATATTACTAGTGGTCACCGATACTTTAAATGTCACACAGATGCCAATGATTCCAATAAAATAATAATAATAATAATGTTCCACAACTCGATCTGTCTAAAATCTGATGTTTCATAGTAATTTGGCATGTTCGTTTTCGACAAGCAAGAAAAAGTTATCGTAAACGAACATGCCTAATTACGTGGGACTTGAGAAATTAGAGCGATCGAATGCTAGAACACTGTACGCCAGACATAAAATTTTTTAAGAAAAACTAAGTGTGGATCATTCACATTGCTGAATCGATGAGAAACAACTAGAAAAAGATGCCACACATAGTGACTTGATAATCGGACTACAGTAGCTCGGCCGTAAACCCGTGAAAGTGGCCTCAGTGGGTCCTCGACACACTGTTAAAAGTGCCAAAAGATCTTAGAGGACACCTTAAAACCAGTGGAGTTAATAAAATATCCATCGGCCAGCTACAAAAAGCCGCTTTACTGGTTCTGAGTAAGTTTATCTGCCGATTTATACCGCAGTATTAGATACTTGGGAAGGGTCAAACTAGTTATAAAATACGAAATGCAGCATTGTATAAGTATTTGTTGTGTATTAATAATAATTAAATATTATTATTTAATTATAATTATAATTAATTTTATTTATTTTTACTATTAATTAATAACAATAATAATTGATAATAATAACAATCATTGAGACGAAAGTTTAACGAGTTATATCAAACTTTGGAGAAGATCTCGGACACTTTCAGGATAAGAAGATTGAAACTTTGCTGCCGCATTCTCAGAATGAACGATAGTAGAATGACCGAAAGGATTTTCTGCCTTGCCCTTTCATAAAAGCTTTAAAAAATTGTTACCTGAAGCTGAAAAAGATCCTCAGGAAATAGGCATTATAAACAAAAACCTATAGGAGAGAACTGCATTCAAAGTCATAACTGATAAGCAGTAGTTTAAAGTTAAACCAAATGCCACATCTAAGAGAACATAGAGAGAAGAACGTAAGGGAAACCACACTGAGAAGATGAAGAGGTTTTGGGAGAAGAAGAAAGGAAGAATGTCAGTGAAATAAGTCGAATCGCTCTCCGTAGCTGGACACAATGATTTAGAAAAAACAATGATAATAATAATTTGTTTCATTAGTACTTAGTACATCGCTTTGGCGTAACATCCATAAAATTGCAATCCAGAGAAATACAGGATTTGTAAAGTATTCGTCGGAAAATTTGAGGATATGGTGCGTCTTGCAATTACAGTAACTTAAGAACTATAAGAGTAACAAACTCTCATATCTCTGACAACGTCGTAATTTTATCAATGCAAAATCGAAGTGTGTACTCTACATTATCAGTTTTTCAGGTAGCACTACGACTCCAAACACAGGCCTGACGACTAAGTCTACACGGCCGTGAAAATGAAGGCAGTGCTGTTTCTTCAGTCGTTTCTACCTACGTTCGGGAAGTCAGTTTTGCTATTACTTTTCTTTCTTAGTGGAGGTTGTATCCCCTTCTGTCTTCCCTTACTGTGACCTGTCAGTTCTACCTGTGGACTTAAGAACCGTGTTGGAGCAGCTGTTCATAGTATGTACAGTCAGCCTGCGAATGTGCTCCTTTACGTGGCTACAATATTATCACTCTGTGTTAAATGTACTTTATAGATTTCCTTGCCATTTTCGCACTACTTTAGTCTTAGAAATTTAGCTGTGAATTGTGAAAATTGATGTATTTTAAAATATTAATGCTACTTCTGAAATGTTATTTGGGGGAGGGGTGGGGGATAATAACCCACATGAGCCCTCCCACATTGGATCTACTCCTGCTTATATGACATACACAAACCAAGCATTATAGGTGAATCATAGTTCCAAAAATCGTCCCTAATCTTTAGCAGATGAAAGATATTTCGAGAGAGGAGTAAGGGCTAGGTGTTACAGTGCGATGCCCTTTGAATGTCAAGCAAAAGGCTAATTGCTTAACAGCCAAGCCATCTTATTGTCACTTCTCTCTGATTTTCTTCAACCATTACAACAATTGTGTTTTAAGTTTCTTCTAGTATCTTTTTTCCTCTGTGATGAGTTACTACTATACAACAAAATCATTAAATTGACGGTATTTTCTCCTTTCTCTGCGCATCCCTTGATTTTTGGTAGTTCGTGACACTGGACGTTCGTCGACAAACTAACAAAACGATAATTATTGGGATAAGTGCGAAATCGTAAATCCTCACCTAGTTCGACAGGTCAATACATAAATCAGAGTCCCCAGAACAGCTAATGAAGCATCTTTCTAGGACTTCAGCTTGGAAAATAGTATCTATGAAATGAATAAACAATATAATTTACCCGTATATTTCTAGCACTGTTGCAGTTAAAACTTTTTTTTTACAGTCTTTGCAGCTACGGCTGCTCGTATCTCTGTAACAGCCCTACTGAAAACAGTGGTAAATGGAGATAATAAAAAAAATGGCTCTGAGCACAATGGCACTAAACATCTTAGGTTATCAGTCCTCTAGAACTTAGAACTACTTTAACCTAACTAACCTAAGGACATCACACACATCCATGTCCGAAGCAGGATTCGAACCTGCGACCGTAGCGGTCGCACGGTTCCAGATCGTAGCGCTTTTTTTTTTCTGGGCGGACGTCACAAGACATTCGTTCAAGTTGATCATTGATTATTTGACTAAGTTTTTTTTTTATTACAGAGAGCACCCAACCCTCTGACCGAACACACTGAGCTACCGTGTCGGCGTAGAACCGCTCGGCCACAGGGCCGGCTGGAAATAATCGTTTAGCATTATTGGCCGACAGGCTAGTGTTGTTCGGCAGCCGAGCGTAAGATATACTCCACGCCACTTTGGCGACTTACTCGTCTTTGTAATGGAGATGAGATGAAATGACGAGAACAACACAAAAATCCACTCCCAAAATAAAGAAACTCAACGCTCCAGTTGGGAATCGACCGAGAGACCCCGCGATGTAGAGGCAGTGACACTAACAACTTTTTCTTTTTATTCGAATATCGGCAATTTTCCTTCAATACTACGTAAGATATTTACAATGAAATTTTTTTATGTTTTATGACATGATCCACCTTAAAATTTATCCTTATTCAATGGTGATCGCACTATCTCGATTCACCCGTTAGGCGTTGGCCCCTATTTCTTCCCTTTTCCTCTTTCTCCTAGCTCGAACATGTAAAATAAATTCTTCAGTGTTTGAAGTACCACTTCCCTTCCTGTAAGAATTAATGTAGTTAGGATGGTGCTCAGCTTCATTAAGTTCCCTACTGACAAGATCAATAAACTTCCCTGTACTATTGTCTGTCAGTTGTGACTGAGTCGCAAAATTCAAGCTCCATTCAAAAATCACACGTCATTCATCATTGGGGGCAAGAATCTTAGTAGATATTTCTGGACGATGCAGTAAAATATTTCCAGACAGTGCTGTATTTTCCAGGATAATTGCCAGGGCATTAAGTAGTTTCTTGGGAAAAATACTAAATCCAGGGGAAAAACCTGAACTTTCAAGAGCGACACGGTTGCTCTGAATTGCATTAGTTATTGCTGTAGACCATATTACTCCCGAAAACACAAGTTCAGTTAATAATCGACCGGTTAAGCAGGATGAAACCACCTGCATTACTATTCTGAACGAATACAAGCGGCGAACGAGTTCCTCACCACAGGTAGTTATTAGAAACAATACAAAATTATTACTGATATTGTGGATAAGTTATTTAAAAGGACATTCACCAGGCTTAAAGTTAGTAATGAAAGAATCACGTCTATCGCATTGTCGACATGGGGATGCGTTAAACTATGCTAACGACTATAATCTAATTCAGCCTCACACGTGGCCTGATGAAACACGTGGCCTGATCTGGGACTTGGTAAAATTCAGACACTTCAATATGTCTGGCGGATGACTAGACTACGAGCTGTGGGTGAAAACAGTGGTAAATATTCTAGAATGAATTTCACTCTCCAGTGGAGTGTGCACTGTTACGAAACTTCGCGGTAAATTAAAGCTGTGTGCCGGACCGGACTCGGAGGCAGGACTTTTTAACTGACGGACAGTGCACCTGCCGACTGAGATTCACGACACGCCCTCGCAGCTTTACTGCTATCAGCATCTCTCCCCTACTTTACAAAGTTGACACGAGTTTTGGAAATATTCTTCTATGCTGTGGCTATGTCATTTGTAAGAAATATCCGCCCTTCCGTCTTTGAGGTTAGAAAGGTAGGATAGCTCATGTGGTAGTGCCATTCCCGGTGAAACACAAGGGCCACTTGGTTCGAGTCCCGGTCCGGCTCATAGTTTTAATATGCCAAGAAGTTTCAGTGGTAAATATATTTCACTCCACATGAGCACTATATAGAGAGACAGAAAAATTTGCTCAAAGGGCAATGTCATCCACGTATTATGTCTAGAACAGACTTCAACCTGCCCGCCTGGAAACCAACATTGTTGTGGATGTATACAACACCTTCAATCCTACAGCAAGGTTTTTTTCCCTGTATTCTGGTTCGTTATCCCCTGTTATGAAACCCTGCCACCTCAAACTAATCCGCAAGGCGATTTCGTGATGATGTTAAAAACTTTCAGAGAAGATGGAGTGTGGTGTCACCGCCAGACACCACACTTGCTAGGTGGCAGCCTTTAAATCGGCCGCGGTCCGTTAGTATACGTCGGATCCGCCACTATCGGTGATTGCACACCGAGCGCCGCCACACGGCAGGTCTAGTCCAGAGAGACTCCCTAGCACTCACCCCAGTTGTACAGCCGGCTTTGCTAGCGATGGTTCAGTGACTACATACGCTCTCATTTGCAGAGACGACAGTTTAGCATAGCCTTCAGCTACGTCATTTGCTACGACCTAGCAAGGCGCCATATTCTTCAAGGATGTATTCTGAACTTATAATATTGTGAATCATGTACCATCATTAATGGATTAAAGTTAAGTATGAAACTAATTATGTTCGCTTTCTGAATTCTAATTCCTTGTCATGTTCCAGACTTCAAGTAAGTATAGTTCTTCCCTCCTCACGCCAGCCTGCGTGAGCTAAAATGCGTGCAATTTGGCCTCCATTCGTACCACGGTGTTGGCTCTTCTGCCAACACAACATGGAGAAAGGTAAACGTATCAATTAGAGGTAAGGGACCATGGTTCGGAAACGACCCTAGTTGAAAGCGTTCTGATACCTCTGACAGTGGAATACATGTGCAGGTACTGTTGTTGCTAAGACTGAAGGAGAGGTAACGTCCAGAGGTGGTAGTATGGACCAAAATAAGAAAACTGCCTGTAAAAATGGCCTCTAAACTGCGTACCGTAAAAGTTTGGAGCATCTGTTCATCTTCGCTATTATGAAACACATCTTTTCTAAGGAACAAGTGCCCACAGCTCTTAAAGTATGCATTTTAGAGCCCATATTTAATGGACTCTTTTCTTGTTTTGGTCCATACTACCACCTCTGAACGCTTGATACTGTACAGTCTTACCGGTACATATATTCCACAGTCAGGGGTATCAGATAGGTTTCCGTTTGACACTTTCGACTCTGGATCAGGTGCCTGACTTCAAATTCATACTTTTACCCTGCTCCATGATCCCTGAAAGTTTGTAACATCATCATGGAACCAGCCTGTATATGTGAACACACCATTTCGAAGGCTACGCTATGTGATCAAAAGTGACCGGACATATGGCTCAAAATGACTAACAAGTTCGTGGAGCCCTCCATCGATAATACTGCAATTCAGTATGGCGTTGGCCCACTCTCAGCCTTGATGACAGCTTCCACTCTCGCAGGCATACGTTCATTCAGGTGCTGGAAGGTTTCTTGGGGAACAGCAGACTATTCTTCACGGAGGCCTCGCACGAAGTCGGCGTTCCAAAACAGGACTCTGTGCAGGCCAGTGCATTACAGGGATGTTATTGTCGTGTAGCCACTCCGCCACAGGCCGTGCATTATGAACAGGTCCTCGATCGTGTTGAAAGATGCAGTCGCCATCCTCGAATTGCTCTTCAACAGTGAGAAACAAGAAGGTGCTTAAAACATTAATGTAGGCCTGTGCTGTAATAGTGCCACGCAAAACAACAAGGGGTGCAAGCCCCCTCCATGGAAAACACGACCACACCATAACTCCACCGCCACCGAATTTTACTGTTGACACTACACACACTGGCAGATGACCGAACACGGGGCATTCGCCATACCCACACCCTGCTAGCGGATCGCCACATAGTGTATAGTGATTCGTCACGCCACACAACGTTTTTTCACTGTTCAGTCGTTCAATGTTTGCGCTCCTTACACCAAGCAAAAATGGCTCTGAGCGCTATGGGACTTAACATCTGAGGTCATCAGTCCCCTAGAACTTAGAACTACTTAAACCTAACTAACCTAAGGACATCACACACATCCATGCCCGAGGCAGGATTCGAACCTGCGACGGTAGCGGTTGCGTGGTTCCAGACTGAGGTGCCTAGAGCCGCTCGGTCAGAGCGGCCGGCTACACCAAGCGAGACGTTGTTTGCCATTTATCGGCGGCATGTGTGGCTTATGAGCAGCCGCTCGACTATGAAATCCAAGTTTTCTCACCTCCCGCCTAACTGTAATAGTGTTTGCAGTGGATACTGATGCAGTTTGGAATTCCTGCCTGATGGTCTGGATAGATGTCTGCCTATTACACGTTACGACCCTCTTCAACTGTCGGCGGTCTCTGTCAGTCGACATACGAGGTCGGCCTGTACGCCTTTTAGTGCTGTACGCGTCCCTTCACGTTTCCATTTCACTATCACACAGGAAACAGTGGATCTAGGGATGTTTAGGAGTGTGGAAATGTATTACACAAGTGATAAAATCACCTGACCACGTTCGAAGTCCGTGAGTTCCGCGGAACGCCCCACTCTACTCTCTCACGACGTCTAATGACTACTTAGGTCGCTGATATGGAGTACCTGGCAGTAGGTGTCAGCACAATGCACCTACTGTGTTTTTGGGGTTTCCGGATACTTTTGATCACATAGTGTAGTAAATAACCTATAAGCTTCCATGTGCTCGTCATGTGAATAGGGAACTGTTCGAGACTCTCCCGGGAGTGGCAACTAGCGATGACCGTTCGTCAGAATCGAGGCGTCATCCATCAGCGACGGCTCCGTCGAGTTCAAGCGCGACCCTCATTCAGCACGCGACGCGTCCCCGGCCTTGAGGATCAGCAGGTGTCGGGAAAGCGCGCTGCTGGGGAACACGCCCCATGAGGACGCGGCCGAGCGGTTTTGCAATGTTTAGCCGTGGTGGGGACGGCGCCGGGCCAGTGCGCTGCCAGCCACCAGCCGCCACGCACGCCGCAACAGTGAGTACGCTGCCGGCTGCTGCTCTTCCGCTCTGCTCGTTGTCAGTGGCTGTCAACAACACTACCTGTGACTGCTGTGCACTTCCAGATGAAATGCTTGTCAATGAAGGTGGCCCACTGCTTACGTCGAGAAACTTGTATCTGGGAGGAGTAGGGTTTAAATTTGCGATTTAATTTTTCGATCGATTCCTTAAGTAATTTCGAACGATTATTTTTATGATGCCTTTATTAATGCGGTAGCCAACTACCTTCACTGTTATAGCATAACGCAGGCAGTGTTGAAACTCTAACGAATCTGACCTCGACGGAGAGTTAAATTCTAATTTTCATCACGCATATGTAAAATAGTGCGGAAAATACTGACGTTTCTTCATAGGACAACTTTTCTTCACAAGGGAAAAGGTCACGAATACGTCTTTGTCGTAACTGCTCATAGTTTCCACATTCTCTGACTTTTTGGCCATATACAGGTACAGTGAATACAATTAGGGTACGTGCGGAAGAAAAGAAGAGAAAAGTTTGTCTACTTTGGCACACAAACTAAACAATAATGACAGATTTTTATAGGAGAATGCTGACATTTTATTTATAAGTTTCTTTTCCATGACTCATTTCACGTTGACTGTGCCGGACAAGCTTCTTGTATACGCAGTCTAACCCATAAATGTGTAATAAGTAAATAAGGAAAGATCAAACTTTAGCGGCCTGTCGACAACGATATAGGAAACGAGGCATGAGTACGTATTAAACGAGGATGTCCCTGTCCCGCGTGAGTCCTGTGCTTGCTAAAAAAATCTCCTTAGTAATTAATGTCTGCGTTGTCGCATTTTTGAAAACATAGATCGAGAAGTTTGGACTCGTAATGACAGTAATCGAGATATAACTGTTTCAGCCCAAAATATTAGGGGACGCCGGTGTGAACATGTTTTCATTGTTGTTTTTACCGTCGCCGTCATGTACTGTTCGGAGACTGGTTTCATAAAACTCTCCGGACTAGACTATCTTGTAAAGCCTCTTCCTTTCTGCATAGCTGTAACCTACATCCATGTCAACCTGCTTTCTGCATTCAAACCTTAAACAACCTATGAAACTGTTACCACCGGCCATTGTGACCGAGTGGTTCTAGGCGCTTCAGTCCGGAACCGTGCGGCTGCTACGGTCGCAGGTTTGAATCCTGCCTCGGCCATGGATGTGTGTGATGTCCTTAGGTTGGTTAGGTTTAAGTAGTTCTAAGTTCTAGGGGACTGATGACCTCAGAAGTTAAGTCCCATAGTGCTCAGAGCCATTTGAACTGTTGCCCCTGGCAATTCCCCCCGATTACCATACTGGCTCCTCGGGATGTTTCCCATCAACCAATCCCTCCTTTTGATAAAGCAGGACCATACATATTTCTCTACACTTCAATTCAGTACTTCATTAGTTATCTGATCTATCGATTTAGTCTTCAGTAGGAACTTGTGTCATGTTCTCGAACATACTGTAAAGTATACTTTCATATTTTTATTTAAGCTGTAATAGATAAATACGTATGACAGGTTTTCACTATGGTGTTAGTTCATGATAAACATTTTTTTACAAAAAAAATTTTCGTTGTCTTCTGTTCGTTTTAACATATGTTAGTACATTTTTCAGTCACACAAAAGAAGTATGATCCAGATCAGATGCCAACAACTCTTGTCACACTTGCCCAAATTTAATTCTACCCATTAACTACAAAATAATCTAATTCCAGTGACTGTGGTAACAACAAACGTCTCAAACGTTTCTAAGCAAAGATATGATTACGGAGTCAGTAGTGACGAGTTTGTAGAGGAATAATCGATTTGGGTTTTAGTTGTAGCAGAGATGTTACTCTCCTGTTAGTTCCGACACTGTAGCCAGCTGCGCCGTTGCATGTTTTCTTAGCTGTCATCAAGGTGACAGCTACCGTCTGCCAGATATTCCCCGATACTTTTAAAGCATCCGTCAATTAAGGTGCTCGCATTTCCTATAACCCGTAACTAATGGGTTGGTTTTCTTAATACACCTTAATCGGTCGTCTCTTGTGCCGTTCTTGATTGATGACATAAACACTACGCTATAGTTTCTATAAATGCAGGTTTGGAAGTTGGATTTCTGCTTTCACAATTGATATTTGCAATAAACCAACACAATTCCACATTTGAGTTGTGACTGGGGTATTGGTTGCTAATTCCTTTTTAAGGCGTTGATTAATGTAGAGAAACCGATTTTGTGTGTCGTGAAGGAAAACAGGTGCTCACCTGATCTGGAAATTACCCTTTTTGATTATTTAATTGAAGAGACGAAAGTTGATGGGTAGAGACAAGCAAATGTTAATTTTTATTGAATTAGAACTGCCAAGTTGATTGGTGACACACTCATGTTCTGTACTGCTGGTTAATCTGTAAGTCGATATACTAATGGCTTCATTATAGAGGCTAAGATACTTATAGATAGTCACTGGCTGCTGGCAAAAAATTATCTAACTCTTTGCACAGAAAGGTTTTCTTTTCTCATTTGGAAGATTTGAAGTCATTCTAAGTCTGCAAAATGTCTGGGTGCAATTCTCTTCCATCAGTGACAACTTTTTTATCCCAAAAAGCGCGTGATGTAGGTGGGTATAATAAAATACTTTCAGATATCCACAAGGAAATAGTGTTCTCCCTTCTTTAAAAATGTTACGGAGGCACTCCGAACATACTTCATCATTCTGACAAAATAGGGACAGCTGATTTAGAACAGCTAGCAAATTCGATTAAGGTTTAAATGGCTCTGAGCAGTATGGGACTTAACATCAGTCCCCTAGAACTTAGAACTACTTAAACCTAACTAACCTAAGGACATCACACACATCCATGCCTGAGGCAAGATTCGAACCTGCGACCGTAGCAGTCGCGTAGTTCCGGACTGAAGCGCCTAGAACCGCTCGGCCACTGCGACCGGCTTCGATTAAGGGCTAATATGTAAACACGATAGCGAAAAACTGTTCTCAAAATTGTTTTCGTCTTCCGGAAGTTACGTAGCATCTAATTACGGGGGCAGAGTCTGTTAGAATTGTTTAGACTTTAGTGACGCAGCAATTTTTCCAGTAACATTCAGTAGGAGTAATACCAGACCGGACAGCCTTGCGTGTTACAGCGCCACTTCCGGGATGAAGTGCGCCGGCCCCGGAAGGAATCCGCCTGGCGGTTTAACGACGAAGGTCGGCGTGCTGGCCAGCCTGGATGTGGTTTTTAGGCTGTTTCCCACGTCCTGCTATGTGAATACCGGGTTGTTACCCAAGTTCAGCCTCAGAAACAATCAAACACACACACACACACACACACACACACACACACACACACACGCACACACACACACGCACACACGCACGAGATCCTACTTGGTTGTACACAGAAACAAAACTGGGGGTTTGTCTTGGCTGATATAAAGGTAACGAGGCCAAAACAAGCAGAAAGAAATCTGTGGGCAAATAAGTGTCTAATGCAAGGAAATAAATTCACCCATGTTCTGTTACTTAAGCAGCTGAGTTCCGATGATTTTCATAATTACCTAAGAATGGATGAATCACGCATTTAGGAGCTACTGAACGTCATCAATTGTGAACAAACAAGATTAGTCCTGAGAGTGTATAAGCTGCCACAAGAGACTGTTAGCTACATAATGATTTCTAACCGCTAGCAGAAGTTAAGAGGACCTCAAATTCTGTGCTGTTACATCCCAACAATTATTAACTGAAGTGATTCCCGAAACCTGCAACGTGATTTACAGTTGACTGAGGAAATACATCATGGTTAAACAAAATTCATGAAAGAACTTTACTAATTTATGTATGTAGCATAAAAGATGACCTGTAAGTTTAAGAAATTCATTTCAAATTAGAAGAAGAAAGATTGCACTTGAAGGTGTCCACATCATCTAACAAATACAACAGATACTGTAGTAATGAAACCTTGTAAATAAAAACTAAAACCAAAAATACAGGTCGACGGATTTTTATTCTCTCTGTACCGCACGAAACTATCATGGATATGTGTAAAAAAATTAAAATAGTTCTTCATTTCTTGCATCTATATTACGACACTCCTCGTAAGTGTCCCACAAACATCTGCAGTCTTTATATTTCTGCGGAAACTGACATAAAAATTTCGTCTGTCTCACACTGTCTCTTGTATACTACAACAGCCTTGAATGATACACACAGTGACAATCTTTAGATGGGTGGTTGACAGAATTTGCTGGATGGAGTGGCGATCAAAACGCCTACGCACATACAATTTGTTGGTCGGTGCGTGTGTAGGGCCCTTTAAATTAAACATGCCAAATCAGTTAATAGCAATGCCGACCCTGCATCGATGCGGGACGAAGGCACTAGAAAATGAACATTAAGTAGGAATAATAATGCGAGAATTCCTGGATAATCAATGAGAATTTTTGAATTTGAATCAGAATCAAATAACTCTTCACCTCTGAGTTGACTGGCTAAAAGGCCGAAATGATTGAACAATTTTAGGAAATTCACAGAGTTTGCAAAATCTGGAAGACGATCCGCTGTCCTCTTGGGTGCCTTAAAGTCGTAGACCCTCTGACGGATGGGGAGGGCGAGGAAGATAAAGAATGATTAGGGTTTAACGACGCATCAAGGAAGCGTTCTTTATAAATGGAGCACAAACTCTTATTCGTAAAGATGGAGACAGAAATCGGCATTGCCGACATTCGCCTTAAGTGATTTAGGGAAATTACGTGAAACCTAAGTCTGGAGGACCAGGCAGTGGTTTCATCCATCCAAGTTCCAGACAGTCCAGTGCCTTCATACTGCGCCTCGCCGCTGAGGCGGTGTGGAGGTGGTAGGTGGGTGGTAGGAGGGAGAGGGGGGGCGGTGGAGGAGAGAGAGAGAGAGAGAGAGAGAGAGAGAGAGAGAGAGAGAGAGAGAGAGAGACAGAGAGAGAGAGAGAGAGAGACAGAGAGTGAGTGAGTGAGTGAGTGAGAGTGTGTGTGTGTGTGTGTTTCGTGCGTTTTCCGCGGTCGGCGGTGAAGTTATGATTACCCGTTTCGGATTTTAATGGGCGCGTTTTACGGCTTCGTCGCTGCGCACTTAATTGTTTCACGGAAGCCTGTGTTAGATGGTATTAGCTTGCTGTAGAAGGTGTTCATGTAAGAGGCGGAATTAGTCAGGTTTCATTCTAGCTAATAAACAGATTTTGTATCAGTGAAAAATTGAAAGGTTTTTGTTGTAACTCTCTTGACTAACTTTACCTGTTGCCCTGTTTTGTCTTGGATATTCGTGAGAAGGCTGCATAGAACCAGTGGTGCATTGACTGTTGTAGGTGTAAGTTTTTCAGTCAAACGATCGTAATGTGGTATTTTTCTGAGATTGTTTCACTACATTTACATTGATGGGGAACGGTGACTCTCTTAATGTCATCTCACGGGTAAAAGCTAGATTGGCGGCTTTATTAATACTATTTCAAACGTGTAGCTCTTCCGACAGTTGATACGATGTCCTTGGTAACCAAGTGTGTAATACGTCACATAACGTTTCGCGCATAGCACGTCGCTAGTAACGCGACGTCACTTCATTGGGGAGTAAGAGATAAAGAAATATTTCAATGTCGGTACTTGCCATCAATGATCAGAAATTCTACTGTTTCCTTATTTAGGACTTGGCACCCTGTCGACGCCATTTGAGCTTATTATATAGGGTGGAAGTGATTTTATCATTATGTTAATCTATCAAAATGAAATGTTACACATGCTATCGAAAATAGGTGTACACAGTTCACTTGCAGACCTCTGGTCCTACATTCGTATATTTAAGTTTGGAGTGCGTAGTACGAGAGGACACACTGCCCTCCCCTTATTTCCACTCCACAATTAGACAGAACACAGCTTGGTATACTCTATAAAAATGCCTTATTCCTCATTACTTTACAAAGCGCAGAAGGTGATATTCAGTAATACTTTACGAGGTGCCGCGAGCTACGGCCCTTTGCTGGTCGAGATATATGTGCGGCCACTGAAGTGTCTCCAGGCTCAGTGAGGCATCAGCTGTCAGCGGCCGCTCGGCAGTAACTGCGTGCACAAAGGACCTGTGAAGTCCAATACAGCACCCGCACGCACTCAGTTACAATATCTCCCGTCAGGGAGCAAAATATACTGGACAGGCTGACCTATCCGGTTTGCAAAATGTCACTTGGAGTGGTAACTGACTTACAGTATTCAACGTAGTCCCACTATAAAATGAGTCTTCATATTTTACAACATGAACATAAATATAACAAGCAACAAAATGGAAACGTAAAGCCGGCCGTGGTGGCCGAGCGGTTCTAGACGCTACAGTCTGGAACCGTGCGACTGCTACGGTCGCAAGTTCGAATCCTGCCTCGCGCATGGATATGTGTGAAGTCCTTAGGTTAGTGAGGTTTAAGTAGATCTAAGTCCTAGGGGACTGATGACATCAGCTGTTAAGTCCCATAGTGCTCAGAGCCATTTTATTTGAAAACGTAAATTTCAAACAAGGAAGATAGTAAAGATAAAACTAGATACCATATCAGGGCATATAAAATGAAATGCACTAATATTTAGGATACACAAAACCAACAAATGCTTCTGTCATATTGCATATGAAACATAAACGGTACTAACATGTAAGACAAAAAAATATTGTCCCACTGCATAAAACACACGAAATGCACTGACATTTAAGACACAAAAAGCAAGAAAAATATTACTGCATGCAGTATGACTGTTAAGAAATTAATACTGATTGCAGCCAGTCAATCCGCAGAAAAATATTTACAGTTTCTCAAGCTAATATTTTGTGCTATGATTTTTTGCTGTAATATCAATTTGATATTGGGCTTTCCTTGTTTACCACCATACAAATGGAAGGTTACATCACTGATTCACTGCTTAAGCAGGCGGGACAACTTTACTAACAGGCCTTTTTAAACTGCCAGTAGCATATTTCAGCATCATCACACGATCACCCTTATCACTGACAGGAAAGAACTGATTGCTGAGTCCCAGCCTCACACCGAGAGACAAATCATCTACCTAGACTAGAACGACATTGTCGATCTGGAGCTGCCCTGTTCCTTCTGATGTCCAAAACTGCGATGCTGCAGCTATGCAGGAACTCACTGGGCCGCCTCTCCCAAAGACTGATTCAACTGTTCTACAATTTGACACCAGCGCAACGGGATGGCGGGAATCTCAGGGATAGAGGGTTGAGAATTGGTACAAAGGGATTGCCAATGAATAAATGTCCAGGAGGGAGAGTGTAGATAGAGAATCTGTGAGAGCACAAACCGACCTTGAATTAGGCGTGTTTCTGGGTTAACACCGTAGTCAGTTCCTCAAATGTAAGCACTATATTGGCATTGACATGTTTGAATGATTTCATAATTTGACTCTTGCTTTCTACAGTCCACTAAAGTGAGGGGAACGATGTGTAATAAAATTCCGGTTGATACCCTCTGAGGTCGGTAAGGTCACCCCACTTTCAACTCTAGCATCATCATAGAGAAAATGTTCCAGTTCATAGTGAGCACCCACAAATGTACACTACTGGCCATTAAAATTTCTACACCACGAAGATAACGTGCTACAGACGCGAAATTTAACCGACAGGAATATGCTGTGATTGGCAAATGATCAGCTTTTCACAGCATTCGCACAACGTTGGCGCCGGTGGCGACACCTACAACGTGCTGACACTAGAAAAGTTTCGAACGAATTTCTCATACAAAAACAGCAGTTGGCCGGCGTTGCCTGGTAAAACGTTGTTGTGATGCCTCGTGTAAGGAGGAGAAATGCGTACCATCACGTTTCCGACTTTGATAAAGGTCGAATTGTAGCCTATCGCATTGCGCTTTATCGTACTGCTGCTCGCGTCGGTCGAGATCCAATGACTGTTAGCAGAATATGGAATCGATGGGTTAAGGAGGGTAATACGGAACGCCGTGCTGGATCCCAACGGCCTCATTTCGTTAGCAGTCGAGGTGACAGGCATCTCATCCGTATGGCTGTAACGGATCGTGCAGCCACGTCTTGATCCCTGAGTCAACAGGTGGGGACGTTTGCAAGACAACAACAATCTGCACGAACAGCTCGACAACGTTTACAGCAGCATGAACTATCAGCTCGGAGACCATGGCTGCGGATACCATTGACACTGTATCACAGACAGGAGCGCATACGATGGTGGACTCAACGACGAACCTGCGTGCACGAATGGCAAAACGTCATTGTTTCGTGTGAATCCAGGTTCTATTTACAGCACAATGATGGTCGCATCCGTGTTTGGCTTCACCGCGGTGAACGCACATTGGAAGCGTGTATTCGTCATCGCCATACTGGCGTATCACCCGGCGTGATGGTTTGGGGTGCCATTGGTTACACGTCTCGGTCACCTCTAGTTCGCATTGACGGCACTTTGAACAGTGGACGTTACATTTCAGATGTGTTACGACCCGTGGCTCTACCCTTGATTCGATCCCTGCGAAACACTACATTTCATCAGGATAATGCACGACCTCATGTTGAAGGTCCTGTATGGGCCTTTCTGGATACAGAAAATGTTCGACTGCTGCTCTGGCCAGCACATCCTCCAGATCTCTCACCAATTGAAAACGTCTGGTCAATGGTAGCTGAGCAACTGGCTCGTCACAATACGTCAGTCGCTGCTCTTGCTGAACTGTGGTATCGTGTTGAAGCTGCATGGGCAACTGTACCTGTACACGCCATCCAAGCTCTGTTTGAGTCAATGCCCAGGCGTATCAAGGCCGTTACTGCGGCCAGAGGTGGTTGTTCTGGGAACTGATTTCTCAGGATCTATGCACCCAAACTGCGTGAAAATGTAATCACATGTCAGTTATAGTAAAATATTTTTGTCCAATGAATACTCGTTTATCTTCTGCATTTCTTCTTGGTGTAGCAATTTTAATTGCCAGTAGTGTAATACCATTATCACTATACATGTGATCATCATTCCTGAAAGTGGCGAGATTGGGCTGAGAAGGTTGGGAATTTGTATGGTAACCGCGCAGTTGAGCGCTCCACAAACCAATCATCATCATCATCATCATATACATGTGAGAAGGTTTTGATCATCTCGCTATGAATCTCCTGGGGAGGGCAACCAGAGATGACCCGATTACCATGTCAGTAATTCGAGGTGTCTGGCTTTGGTTGCCATGCAAATAAATAAAGCAATACAGGCCTTGGTAGTAACCTTATTAAGTTTTCCGCCGTGCTTTACAGTAACAAGGCCTGCACAATCTAGTCCACAGTGGTGATAAAGAAGAGACTAATTTTCTCTAGATGCCGGGCGCGGTGGTCTCGCGGTTCTAGGCCCGCAGTCCGGAACCGTGCGACTGCTACGGTCGCAGGTTCGAATCCTGCCTCGGGCATGGATGTGTGTAATGTCCTTAGGTTAGTTAGATTTACGTAGTTCTAAGTTCTAGGGGACTTATGACCACAGCAGTTGAGTCCCATAGTGCTCAGAGCCATTTGAACCATTTTTCTCTAGATTCTGCTAGTCGACCCATAAGTTGAAACTGCAGTCTGGGACTTAAACCTAAAGGATTTCAAACATTTCCCGATAAAACTCTTGGCTGTGTTTCGTCCGGTGGTAATCTCGCAGAGGGAAGGTGGTATTTCATATTTAAAAATGTAACTAAAAATTTGTTTTTTGGAAGTTAAACATAAGTTTATAATGTTCGTATTATCCTCGGCTAAGAAGGCTGTATATCAGTTATCAGCATGTTTTTATTCTATAGTACTGATCTGCGTGTAGGAGCTGAAGACAGAAACTTGCAGTAACTTGTTGAGGCCGCTAACGCCCTCATGTGAGGTGGCTCTTGTTCCGACTTAGCCGGTTTGAATACTGGTGGTGAAAGTAATAGTTATGATATTCTAAGGGCAACTGGAGGAGAGAGGGGTGCTAACTGTTACCCATCACCAATTTTTGCCCATACCGTCCATTAAATTTCTCCTCGTGGTCTAGTGGAATTAGAGAACGTAACGCTGTTGGCGGCGATTCGTTCGTTGGATCAGGACGCCAAGTTCTACGGCCCCTTGCCGTTATACATGGTGTTCCATTGATAGTAAGCGGGCCAAATATCTCACGAAAAAATCATCAAACGAAAAAACTACAAAGAATGAAACTCGTCTAGCTTGAAGGGGGAAACCAGATGGCGGTATGGTTGACCCGCTAGATGGCGCTGCCACAGATCAAACGGATATCAGCTGCGTTTTTTTAAAAATAGGAACCCCCATTTTTTATTACGTATTCCTGTAGTACGTAAAGAATTATGAATGTCTTAGTTGGACCAATTTTTCGCTTTTTGATAGATGGCGCTGTAATAGTCACAAACGTATTAGTACGTGGTATCACGTAACATTCCGCCAGTGCGGACGGTATTTGCTACGTGATACATTACCCGTGTTAAAATGGACCGTTTACCAATTGCGGAAAAGGTCGATATCGTGTTGATGTATGGCTATTGTAATCAAAATGCCCAACGGGCGTGTGCTATGTATGCTGCTTGGTATCCTGGACGACATCATCCAAGTGTCCGGACCGTTCGCCGGATAGTTACGTTATTTAAGGAAACAGGAAGTGTTCAGCCACATGTGAAATGTCAACCACGACCTGCAACAAATGATGATGCCCAAGTAGTTGTTTTAGCTGCTGACGCAGATAATTCGCACATTAGTAGCAGACAAATTGCGTGAGAATCGGGAATCTCAAAAACGTCGGTGTTGAGAATGCTACATCAACATCGATTGCACCCGTACCATTTTCTATGCACCAGGAATTGCATGGCGACCACTTTGAACGTCGTGTACAGTTCTGCCACTGGGCACAAGAGAAATTACGCGACGATGACAGATTTTTTGCACGCGTTCTATTTAGCGACGAAGCGTCATTCACCAACAGCGGTAACGTAAACCGGCATAATATGCACTATTGGTCAACGGAAAATCCACGATGGCTGCGACAAGTGGAACATCAGCGACCTTGACGGGTTAATGTATGATGCGGCATTATGAGAGGAAGGATTATTGGCCCCCATTTTATCGATGGCAATCTAAATGGTGCAATGTATGCTGATTTCCTACGTAATGTCCTACCGATATTACCGATATTACACTGCATGACAGAATGGCGATGTACTTCCAACAACGTGGATGTCGGGCACATAGCTCGCGTGATCCAATTAGACGATTGACTCTAACCTTCGTGGTCTTCGAGCCAACAATGGCACGTGTCTTCGCCTAACGGAGAGTTAATATAGTCTCTGGAACAACAATCCTGCGTTTTACTGTGTCCTTTGGCTTTCTCTTGCTATCGTGCTGCTAAAGCGACTTGTATTGGTAGGACCACATACACGTGAGAGCTCTCGTCTTTTTTCTTGCTCTCTTCCCGTGTATGTATGCGCGTATTCCTGTCATTCGTGCGCGAATACGGACGTGCCCCTATATATGTCAGATTGTTTGACGACTATTACGTTTGTAAACTGTCCTCGGAATGCGTGCGTGACTGTTTCCTAAACAGTGTCGCTAAGTAGGCATTACTGCTACACGCCTTGTTACGGCAGAAGACCATCACAATAGTGTTTTGAAACGCATCCGCGTTCTCCCATACACGCTGTAGAGTAGTTCATAGCACAGTGGTGAACGCTGTTACACTTATCACAACCTTCAAACATGCCCATTGTCTTGTTAAAACTCCACCAGTCTTAGAACAAAAATCAAGATGCATAGTTACCTAAAGAAGCAGCAGCGATCTGGCCTTCAATGCTGGATAAAGGCCTTCTCTAGCTTCTTCCACGCATTACTCACTACTAAATTCTGTTGTCTAGCGCACCTTCCATCATTTTTTCGTCTCGGTCTTCTTCTGATATCCAGTAAAACACTGGTCCATCCACTATCCATTCGTCTATCTACATGTCCGATCAACCATATTATTTTCATTGCACTCCTAATTCAGTCTTCCATACTAGTCCGTTCGCTGATCCATTTGATTTTCTCTCTCAGTATTCCCCAACATACTTCTCTCCATCGAGCGCTGGGCAATCTTCAGTTTTTGAATAGTTTTCGCATTTAAAGTTCGTCACACAGCCGTAAGTCACAATTGGTCCGTGTTCCTTACCAGATAGTCCAGAAACGTAGTTCTGAACAACCTACCTCACGTCTCGAAAACACTACAGCCCACTTGCACTCTTTAGCTCATAACATTGTAAAAAATGTGTGTAGCCAAGGGTTCTCTTCACCTGCCTTAAATACAACAACCCGTCATCTAGTTAAGATTTCATTATTAGTTTGCACTACTTTTTTGATTTGTTGGTTACTATGTAATTCTTTCTAACTTATTTTTAGGCAGACGTTAAAATTTCCTGCTGTGTCGTGTGCCATCTTAGATGGTGGTACGTAATTCGTTGCCACCATACGTTCCTGTTCAGCGTTCTTCACATACTCATAGATTTAAACTGTTTCCGTTATCATAGTTTCATTTTATCTTCGTACTTCCTCTCTCTCATTTGCGAATGGGTCTGTTGAACCGCCGCGCGGGATTACCGAGCGGTCTTCGGCGCTACAATCGTGGACTGTGCGGCTGGTCCCGGCGGATGTTCGCGTCCTCCCTCGGGCATGGGTGTGTGTGTTTGTCCTTAGGATAATTTAGGTTAAGTAGTGCGTAAGCTTAGGGACTCATGACCTTAGCAGTTAAGTCCCATAAGATTTCACACATTTTCTGTTGAACTCTGTAGATTTTATCACGTTTGTATTACCGTTGCCTTAAAACTTTTGTTTTCTCTTCAATATCTGTCTTGTTATATTTAACAATTTTTCCTTTACTCTTTTCGTGCTTATTTGCATATGTAACTGTTAAATAATTGCCCATTGCATCATGTCCATGTTTTTGATGCTGTTGGTGATAATTTTCGTTTATGTAAAAAGCTGACTTATACATGAGTATACACGACCAGTAATAATGGCTTCGAGGTTTTTCGTCTACAGGATGAGTAATAGTGATAAGTAAATATTATCCAAATCAAAATGCTTTGACCAACAACTTCCATTCTGCCATTAATATCCGAAGGAAGTCGTTTTTTCTCTCGGTTATTGTTTACATATTACGCCAAAATCAACCTGTTCGCTGAACCAGAGAATGGGAATAATCACAAGGGACTAACATAAGTTTCTCATGCGAGAACGAGTATTCATACCCTCACAATGATACCATTCCGTCGATACATCTTAATTAACATAGGCGCTGTCATCCTTACGCCGGCCGTGGTGGTCCAGCGGTTCTAGGTACTCAGTCCGGAACCACGCGACTCCTACGGTCGCAGGTTCGAATCCTGTCTCGGGCATGGATGTGTGTGATGTCCTTAGGTTAGTTAGGTTTAAGTAGTTCTAAGGTCTAGGGGACTGATGACCACAGATGTTAAGTCCCATAGTGCTCAGAGCCATTTTTTCATCCTTAGCCACAGTGCGGAATCCCATTCAAGGTAACGTTTGCTACATTCAAAAGCTGCGACATTCTCTCGAATAAAACAGTGAACCGTATATACAATAAGTTTCCTTTAATTTACGTCTATAGTCACAAACGTTTTGTTAACAAATTACAGGTTTCGGTAATGACTATCATCAGGTCTGTTTCATAAAAACAAACTTCTAATATACTGCAGCTATAGTGGCATCGTCAAATGTTAAATGCAAAATCAGCACCAGCATCGTCAGATATGTATAAATAACATCACATGCACGAGTCATGTTGTGAGTATAACTCAACTACACTAACTTCCTAGACAACCACCTGGCAGCCTACAGGCGCTTGGCTACTGACAGTCAATTAGCTCACATCCGTTTCTCAGACACTCATCTCTCAGATCAGTGGCATCTTACAATCCGTTCGTTGTTCTCAGAGGTACCTTTCGTTTACTCCTGATACACACACTGTAACATAAGTGAACAGCTAACCCGCTCTAATGCTACGAAGGTACTTTTACCAATGACCTGAAAATCAGTATTATCCGTTTCTGGAACTCGGATAAAATTCCGCAGTTTATTCATGATAGCAAAAAGTGGTATCTATGTGCGTGGCATACACAAGTACCTCTAGCAGAGGCTACGTGTCAAGCTTTCGAGAGGGAAGTAAGTACTTCTTCAAAGTAAAATTGAAACGATGTCGATGAACTTGAATGTGTGACTGATTTAGAGAAAAATGGTATGTGTCAGCTGATTAGTTGACATTTACGAGGTTTTGTGTACCATGTACCAGGATATTTATAATCGAAATAGTATTCTACAGTGTCAGCTCTTAGGATCAATCTAGTGTTAAGACTTTGTGTTTGATGAAGTCAATCATATCAACATCAAAGGAACAGACATTGAAACGAAGAGAACAGACCATAAAATTAACACAGTACTATGCTACTTGTAAAGGGATAGGACGTAAATGCTTGTGACATGCTGTAATCGTTTGTGCATGGTAAATGACCAAGGAGTAAACAAAGGAGCCAAAAAAGTATCTGCACTTCTGCAGAAAGAAAAATCATGTTATAAGGTAAAATTAAAGTAACGACAAAAACAAAAACTGTCTTTAGGCCCAATTTTCGTAGATTAGTTATAACTTAAAATATGTTAATTTTTCAAAGAAATGAGTAAAGAAATCCCAACGATACTTTGTAGAGCACATGTGAAGATTACTGCTATTTAAAGCCCTTGCTTTTATGTACATTGGTGAGGAAATGAAGAATAAATTCGAAATTTTGGCACAGGAATGACAATCTCATAATCCCTTTAAAAATCTGGAATTCACAGTATGCACTTTGTGCCCTGAAGTAACGGTGACGTCGGATTTAACAACTGCATCATCTTAGAGAATAAGGATGGGCTTACGCGATTATAGAACACACATATCTGTGTAGTTGTTTACCTTGAAACATACATAAGATACACAAATCGATAATGAATTATAATTTTATGAATCGTTAACATGTATCGAAATAGATCGCTTCCGTTAGTTGTTTCCAGTAACGATGATATTTGTGAAAATATTACAAAAGAATCAACGCTAACTCGAGATTTCTGTACTTCAGCAAGATTAAAAGATCTAGGTTTGGTTGAAAAGTAGTTTGTTGGTAGGTGGAATGCAATAACCTGTCAACGTGACCTGCGGATAATTTGTATATACAAAGTGTTCAAAACAAAGTGTTGAATACTTTGTGGCAGTAGTATTCATAGAAATAAAAAAATACGTCTAATAAAAATGGGTCTGGAAACGCATACTTTCCAAGATAAACACATGTTTATAGGAAGGGCTGTGCGACGACTGTGTATATTAGCGCCGTCGTTACACTGGCGCTCCGTCAACTATGTTGGCAGGGTATTATGACGTCTTACTCGCAGTACTCTACCTACCATTAGGTGATCTGCAATCAGTTGTATGGTTCGAGTCGTTTTGCAGGCTACATTACCTTTCGTCATGTTGGTGTGCCTTATTGTACAGTACAATCGAGCCTGGATAAGCATCGTGGTGTTTTAACGTCTTGCAAACGCAGATTCACTTACGTCTTTATTGTTATTGCGCTGTTCGTACGTACAAATGGATAGTAAATTTACATTTTCTCTCTTCCAGTACTTGTTAGCAATGGAAGCCTACTACACGACAAGTAAAATGGCGGATATGATACTTTGCTACGGTTTAGCAAATGGGCGTAGCCTGCGAGCACCTGCCCTCTACGCTGAGAAGCATCCGCAGCGCAGCGTGCCCTCTGATAAGCTGTTTGGCAGAATTTTCCAGCGTCTGAGGGACACAGGTACCTTTGCTCCCAGGAAGACGGACGGGGAAAGCCCCGCCAGTCCACACGCCGGACATGGAGGAGTGTGTGTTACGTTCGGTGGAAGAAACCACCGGGACAAGTGTGCATTGATTAACAGCATCAGAAGGCGTGTCTCACTCATTCCTGGGGGTACTTCATGAGTAGTTACCGTACCCGTATCATCTACAGCACGTTCAGGCCCTAAGGCCACAGGATCATCATGGAAGACGGAGGTTCTGTCAATGGCTGTTGCAGAAGTGTGCCGCAGATCCACTTGTTTGGATCATCATGGAAGACGGAGGTTCTGTCAATGGCTGTTGCAGAAGTGTGCCGTAGATCCACCTTTCACATCCATGGTTTTATTTACCGATGAGGCAGTGTTTACAAGATATAGTGGTGTGAATTTCCATTATTAGCACGTATGACAAATGTAAACCCCCAAGCAATCCACGAAAGGTGGCATCATCACCAATTCTCAATCAACGTTTGGGCAGACGTACTTTGCTCTAGATTAAGAGGCCATACGTGCTAACGCAAAGGTCAACTGGGGAGCATTATCTGGACTTTCTCATTAATGAATTGCCTAGATTACTGGAGGCTGTGCCATTGCAGCAGCGAATACAAATGTGGCTTATGGACGATGGAGCACCAGCAAACTTTCGTCACAATTTGTACGAGCATCTGACGCAGACAGTTCAGGACTGCTGGATTGGCTGGTTGCCGGCCGCGGTGGTCTAGCGGTTCTAGACGCTCAGTCCGGAGCCGCGCGACTGCTACGGTCGCAAGTTCGAATCCTGCCTCGGGCATGGATGTGTGTGATGTCCTTACGTTACTTAGGTTTAAGTTGTTCTAAGTTGTAGGGGACTGATGGTCATAGATGTTAAGTCCCATAGTGCTCAGAGCCATTTGATTGGTTGGTTATGGGGACACTTGAAGAAAAGGGTCTACGCCACGCCAATCAAAAGACGGATGCATTGTCATGAATGGGCGCCACGTTGAACACCACCTGTTAACACGTGTTTATGCATTTTAGGGCCCATGTTTAGTGGATTTAGCAGGCCGCTGTGACAGAGCGGTTCTTGGCGCTACAGTCCGGAATGGTGCTGCTGCTACGGTCGCATGTTCGAATCCTGCCTCGGGCATGGATGTGTGTGATGTCCTTAGGTTAGTGAGGTTTAAGTAGTTTAAGTCTAGGGGACTGATGACCTCCGATGTTAAGTCACATAGTGCTCAGAGCCATTTGAACCTTTTTTATTGGACTTAGCTTTCTTGTTTCGATGAGTATCAGTGTTGCTTCCATTTCGCTTCGCTCAAACAAATAACGTGGGATACCATGCCCTTATGCTTTTCGCTTAGACAATGCATCGCCAATGGAAATTTTCAATTGGTCTTCGAAGGGTTTTAAGGAGGCTGTTCCTTCATTTTCGGAGGTTAAGAAATGGCCAGCTCAGTTCAAAGTTGCCGTATTTCCATGTAGGTGGACCTTGTGAAGAATGTCCAAAAACTACAAATCAAGGAAGTGCACAATACTATTTTCGACGATCGGTGATGAACAGTCTGAAATTGGAAACATCATAGGTATGTCAGGTGAGTGAAAGAACAGTGACAGTAATTTGTGAAAGATGGATGCTGCAGTTATTGAATATAGACGAAAAAAGCACTTACCATTGGATTCACCTATTAGTGGATCAACTCTGTGTCCAATATACCAGTGTAAGCCGATTGAAAAAAGGCATAACTTGGCGAATTGCAAGCAAGTTAGTGGCCTGGTGCCTTCTCTGAAGCTCACAGGTGCAGAGATAAAAACTGAAGAGTAAGATACTAGGTTTCTCTGCCAACGAACCCCTGGAAAGGCTCAGAACACCCTGTTCCCCAAAATAAAGCTAGCTGTCACTTTTTGTTGCCATGGAAAACAAAGTATTACTTTGCCTGCAAAAAAAAAAAAATCTGGTAGTAAAAGATGATGTTGGACATGCTAATAATGCCTTGAAAATAGTGTAGCGAGGATTGTAAACTAAAAGAAAGCCTAATGAGGCTAGGTAAATTTCTAACTTAGCATCAGGATGAGAGAACGACTCTAAAGGTTGTGTGATGCGTGAAGCCATGCTTCACCGCGTGACCCATGCCTCTACCTTACGACGGTGCGATAGCTGGACATGGCTGTAGCCTGTCATAATTGCTGACTTCATTGGAAAAATCCACACTCGTAACAAATAATGCATCTCTTTCAGCTTTCAAGCGATTCAATATCAGCCTTGCAAATGCCTGGGGTTTACCAGAGACGAGTAAACGGGCAAGTCAGTCACAGGTGTTCTTATTGACTAACTTGCAAACGACGATGATACGCAAGTCTTCCGGACAAACCGGATGAATAAATGCGTAAGAGCGTAAGAGGAGACGTCGGTAGAAAACGGAAAATGACAAATAAGGAAAAAAATTCTACAGAACGAAGACTGGTGCTATGACAGAGCACTAAAAGACCCGAGTCGAAACAAGGCCTCCGGAGTAGACAACATTCCATTAGAACTACTGACAGCCTTGGAAGAGCCAGTCCTGACAAAACTCTACCATCTGGTGAGCAAGATGTATGAGACAGGCGAAATACCCTCAGTCTTCAAGAAGAATACAATAATTCCAATCCCAAAGAAAGCAGGTGTTGACAGATGTGAAATATTACCTAACTATCAGTTTAATAAGTCACAGCTGCAAAATACTAACGCGAATTCTTTACAGACGAATGGAAAAACTGATAGAAGCCGATGTCGGGGAAGATCAGTTTGGAACACGTGAGGCAATACTGACCTTACGACTTATCTTAGGAGAAAGATTAAGGAAAGGCAAACCTACGTTTCTAGCATTTGTAGACTTACGAGAAATCTTTTGACAATGTTGATTGGAATACTCTATTTCAAATTCTGAAGGTGGCAGGGGTAAAATACAGGGAGCGAAAGGCTATTTACAATTTGTACAGAAAGCAGATGGCAGTTATAAGAGTCGAGGGACATGAAAGGGAAGCAGTGGTTGGGAAGGGCGTGAGATAGGGTTGTAGCCTATCCCCGATGTTATTCAATCTGTATATTGAGCAAGCAATAAAGGAAACAAAAGAAAAGTTCGGAATAGGTATTAAAATCCGTGGAGAAGAAATAAAAACTTTGAGGTTCGCCGATGACATTGTAATTCTGTCAGACAGAGCAAAGGACTTGGAAGAGCAGTCGAACGAAATGGACAGTGTCTTGAATGGCGGGTATAATATGAAGATCAACAAAAGGAAACGAGGATAATGGAATGTAGTCGAATTAAGTTGGTTGATGTTGAGGGAATTAGATTAGGAAATGAGATACTTAAAGTAGTAAAGGAGTTTTGCTATTAGTGGAGCAAAATAACTGATGATGCCCGAAGTAGAGAAGATATAAAATGTAGACTGGCAATGGCAAGGAAAGCGTTTCTGAAGAAGAAAAATTTGTTAACATCGAGTATAGATTTAAATGTCAGGAAGTCGTTTCTGAAAGTATTTGTATGGAGTGTAGCCATGTATGGAAGTGAAACATGGACGATAAATAGTTTAGACAAGAAGTGAATAGAAGCTTTCTTATTGTGGTGTTACAGAAGAATGCTGAAGATTAGATGACTAAATCACATAACTAATGAGGAGGTTATCCCATGTAGGCTTTCACGGCCGGCGTCTTCATCAGTAAACACTTCCGGGCTAAATTGCCGTGGTCGACTCACCTCGGAAGATGTTCTCCGTAGTTGAGAACGAAACGTCAGAGAGAAGAAGTTCTACAGATCGACCACGGCAATTTAGCCCGGAAGTGTTTACTGATAATGAGGAGGTATTGAATAGAATTGGGGAGAAGAGGAGCTTGAGGCAGAACTTGACTAGAAGAAGGGATCGGTTGATAGGACATGTTCTGAGACATCGAGGGATCACCAATTTAGTACTGGAGGGCAGCGTGGAGGGTAAAAATCGTAGAGGGAGATCAAGAGATGAATACACTAAGCAGATTCAGAAGGATGTAGGTTGCAGTAAGTACTGGGAAATGAAGAAGCTTGCACAGGATAGAGTAGCACGGAGAGCTGCATCAAACCAGTCTCAGGACTGATGACAACAACAACATGTTGGTTGCCCCAAGTTTGTGCGTTTAGAGTGCTTAAATATCTTTGTTGCCAAATGATTTTGCATCAAGCGGGCATTCAGAGGCAACATAGGTTCTCAGCGTGAAAAACACACACACACACACACACACACACACACACACACACACACACACACACCACACACAAACCCACCCACCCACACACACACACACCACACACACCACACACACCACACACAAACCCACCCACCCACCCACCCACACACACACACACACACACACACACACACACACACACACACACACACACACTACTACTACTACTACTACTACTATTCAAAATATTTACCAGCCTCAAATATCTTTATTTACGGGTAAAGGATGTCAGTCATCAGAGGGTCAAGATCTAGTTAATAGGGTGATTGTTCCAACATTTTTTCTTCCATATTATTAGTTTTCCCGTTGTCATGGCCCTGAGCACTATGGGACTTAACATCTTAGGTCATCAGTCCCCTAGAACTTAGAACTACTTAAACCTAACTAACCTAAGGACATCACACAACACCCAGTGGGCCTCTCCATCTATATCCTACATCCTCTTCCATTTCCATAATATTGTCCTCAAGTATATCGCCCTTCTATAGACCCTCTATATACTCCTTCCACTTTTCTGCTTTCTCTTCTTTGCTTAGAACTGGGTTTCCATCAAAGCTCTTGATATTCATGCAAGTGGTTCTCCTTTCTCCAAAGGTCTCTTTAATTTTCCTGTAGGCAGTATCTATCTTACCCCTAGTGAGATAAGCCTCTACATCCTTACATTTGTCCTCTAGCCATCCCTGCTTAGCCATTTTCCAACCAACATAATACATTATATTTACGAAGTTTCAGAGGCCGAATTAGAGTTCATAAATTACTGCTCAAACAGGAATTAGAAGAAATTAAGGTCTAAGCTAGTAACTGTTACAAAAATCTCATACAACTGGCAGTCTATGTGATTTGTCATCTTGTCTAATTTTACACTCCGTTGTAGTGGTATCCTTAAATGTTTGTGACACTCATATTTTCTTACGTAAAAGGTGGATTACAGGGTGTCCCAGGAGGAATGGCCAATACTCAGGGAGAAAGAACAGACACCATATCCAAATAAGTACATCGTTCTGTCAATACCAGCCATGACCTTCTTCTGTGCGGATGCACACATATTCGCCGTACTCATACGGAACTTGGTAAGAATGTCT
Organism: Schistocerca gregaria; assembly: GCF_023897955.1. Classification (NCBI taxonomy): domain Eukaryota; kingdom Metazoa; phylum Arthropoda; class Insecta; order Orthoptera; family Acrididae; genus Schistocerca; species Schistocerca gregaria. Next base: position 730,235,479 of record NC_064931.1, read on the forward strand.
TCCACGAGTAATGAGTGTGTTGGGGTGGGACACTACGAATGTCGTGTGTGGACATAAAAGGTGAGAATGTGGGTCTCGCATGAGGCGTGGGCGAGATAGTCCCTGCAGTCGCGCTATCCTCTGCCCTCGGTGGCTCAGATGGACGCCGGCACAGTACCTCAGCGTGTTCGGTCAGAGAGCTGGTTGGCCTCTGTAATAAAAAAAACTGAATGGAAGGATCAACAAACGAACTTCACCGGATGTCATGTGACGTCCGCAACGAACAAACACAACGATCAACAACGAACAATAGAGCGTCTGCATTTAAGCAGGAGATTCTGGGTTCGGGTCCTGGTCGGGGAACACATTTTCACCTGTCCCCGTTGATATATGTCAAGGCCCGTCAGCAGCTGAAGGTGTTAATATAATTATAATTTCGTAAATGTACTAACAGTTATGGCGATTACTTTCGAAATAATAAACAGTTTACTTACTTTCTTTCCATCTGCCTCATTTTCTTTTGTCTGCCCCTGACGGTCTCTCATTGTACAACCGTTTATGTTCGTAATTTATTTCATGTTATTCTATAGTTTTACGTAGTAGACAATTGGTGAGATCTGTGTATCTGTCCAGAAATAAGTGGAAGCTGCGTTCGCCTCGGCAGATAAGCGTCAGGCTGCTGCCCTGGTCTGCAACGTCATTACGGGACATCAGGCATATCTGTTACTTCTAGATTTCCAATGAAACTCAGGTGTCATTCCACATTCGTATATGAATTATTGTATCGGTTCGTTCTCACCCGAGGGTGAAAGGCGAGCAATACATCATGGTGGAAGGCGAATGTGGCTACGGCGCCGATGTCCCTTTAGTCCTTACTAAACAGGCATGTCATGCTGGCAGTTGTTGACATCACGTCTGAGGCCGCACAAGATATCTCAATAAACTACTGGACATCAGAATTGCAACACTATGAAGGTGGCACGCAAAAACCATCAAATAAGCATTAACTGTACTAGATGCTTACATATGAAGCTGATTAGCGTATCAACGTAACCGCACAAAGGTGGGAGAAATGATGTCGTTTATATTCCGCAAATGTGAAATGACTATGTAGTGGGCTCTTCATTTGAAGGTTGGTTGTTAATGAGAAGAAAGTGTTCCTTCTAGTATAAGGCGGAGAAGCGCCTACTATCAAGTGCCTAGATCCGACACCGGCAGGATTGTGGCCTATAGCTTGTAGTTTATCGTTTCGCAATATTGCTGCTCCCGTCTGCGGGGATCCCACGAGTGGCATGCGAATGTGGAATCTATGGGTTCAAATCATACTCATCGCCATTAAATACCTGAACGGCCACACGCCACTGGAACCCGGGAGGATATAAAAAGTGTTCATTCGGCCGTGCAGGATCGTACAGCCGCGTCACATACCATGAGTCAGTACGTGGGTATGCTTGCTGCAAGACAAGTACAGGATGACAATTATTGAACTGTACAAAATAAAGTCGTCACAACTTCGAACCGTTTGCGTTAGGACGTTGAAACTGCACGCTTAGCTGCTGACCATGATGGGAATTAGTATGCGCGTGCATGGTTTGGTTTAGCGACGAAGCCCACTTTCATTTGGATGGGTTCGCCAGTAATCAAAATTGGCGTGTTTGGGGGACTGCCAATCTGCAGTTCGCGATCGAGAAGTCTCTTCACCCTCAACGGGTGACTGTGTGGTGTGCAGTTCAAAAATGGTTCAAATGGCTCTGAGTACTATGGGACTCAACTTCTGAGGTCATTAGTTCCCTAGAACTTAGAAGTAGTTAAACCTAACTAACCTAAGGACATCACACACATCCAAGCCCGAGGCAGGATTCGAACCTGCGACCGTAGCGGTCTCGCGGTTCCAGACTGCAGCGCCTAGAACCGCAAGGCCACTTCGGCAGTGTCCAGTCACAGAATAATCAGTGTGACATTCCTTGGAGGCACGGTACTACCGAACGGTACGTGACGGTTTTGGAAGATGATTTCATCCCCATTATCCAAAGTGATCCTGATTCCGAAAAGTGTGGTTCATGCGAGACGGAGCTCGACCCCATCGAAGCAGCGGAGTGTTTGATATCCTGGAGAAGCACTTTGGGGACCGCATTCTAGCTCAGGGGTACACAGAGGCCACTGGCATGGGCCTCGATTGGCTGCCGTATTCTCCGGATCTGAACGCATGCGACTCCTTTTTGTGGGGTATATTAAAGACCAGGCATCAAAAACCTCAAAACCACTGTTGAGTTGAAAACAGCCATTCAGGAGGTCATTGACAGCATCTATGTTCTGACACTTCAGGGGATCACGCATAATTTTGCTATTCGCCTGCACCACATCATTGGCAATGATGGCAGGCAAGTCGAACATGTCATAACCTAAATCTGAAAATCTATAGTGACGTTTTCAGGTTGAATAAAGTGTGTGCACCCCACAATTTGTAAGTAATTTACGTTTTTTTCTCGTAGAGTTCAATAATTGTCACCTTGTATCTACACGAACACTTTGGCGACCTCTGCCATTGTCGCAGCTCCCCTTGACAAGGCAGCAACGTTGTGCCTAACAGCTGCAATGGCTACACGATGGAAATAGGCTATTTGTGTGAGGAGACTCAGAGGAGAGTGAATAATGACACATTCCACAGAATCATTTAGGCTAAGGCGCAGTGGTTAGCACACTGGACTCGCATTCGTGAGGACGACGGTTCAATCCCGTCTCCGGCCATCCTGATTTAGGTTTTCCGTGATTTCTCTAAATCTCTTCAGGCAAATGCAGGGATGGTTCCTTTGAAAGGTCACGGCCGATTTCCTTCCCCGTGCTTCCCTAACCCGAGCTTGCGCTCCGTCTCTAATGACCTCGTTGTCGACGGGACGTTAAACACTAATCTCCTCCTCCTCCTCCATTTAGGCTAAGCAACTGACATGACGGTTGCCAATGGGTACACAAAGCAGAAGGACTACATTGGCCCGGTGTAGTGCAGCAACGTAATGTGGCATAGATTCAAGTAGCTGGAAGTACCCGAGAGAAATACTGAGCCATGCTGTCTCTACAGCGGTCCATCATTGCGAAAGCGTTACTGGTGCCGGATGCTGTGCACCAATTGATCTCTTAATTATGTCACACAGATGTTCCATGGGATTTATGTCAGGCCATCTGGCTGGCCAAATCATTTGCTCGAACTGTCCAGAATATTCTTCAAACATGGCGCATTCTCATCCATAACAATTCCATTGTTGTTTGCGATAATGAAACCCATGAATGACAGCAAATGATCTCCAAATAGCCTAACATAACCATTTATATTCAACGATCGGTTTACTGGACCAGAGGACCCAGTCCATTCCATGTAAACACAGCCCACACCATTATGGAAGCACCATCAGCTTGTGTCAGTGCTTTCTTTACAATTTAGGTCCATGGCTTCGTGGGGTCTGCGCCACGCTCATACCCTGCCATCAGCTCTTACCAACGGAAATCGTGACTCATCTGACGAGGCCACGGTTTCCCAGTCGCCTAGGGTCCAAAGATATAGTCAAGAGCCTAGGAGAGGTGCTGCAGGCGATGTCGTAGTGTTTAGCAAAATGCACTCTCGTCGGTCGTTTGCTGTTATAGGCCATTCACACCACATTTCGACGCCCTGTCCTAACGCATGCCTTCGTCGTATGTCCCATATTGACTTCTGCGGTTATTTCACGTAGTGCTTCTTGTCTGTTAGCTCTGGCAACTCGACGCGAACGCCGCTGCTCTCGGTCGTTAAGTGAAGGCTGTCGGCCACACAGTGCCCGTGGTGAGAGGTAATGCTTGGAATTTGGTATTCTCGATACATTCTTGACACTGTTGGTCTCGGATTGTTGAATTACCTAACAATTACCGAAATGGAGACTGCCGTGTGTCTATCTCCAACCACCATTCCAACTACCATTCACAGTCTGTTAATTGCCAACATGAGGCAATCATGAGGCAATAATCACATCGGAAGCCTTTTCTCCTGATTCACCTGCATCCAAATGACAGATCCTATAATGCACTTCCCTTTTATACATTTTGTACGCGATACTACCGCCATTTGTACATGTGCATATTGCTATCACTTGACTTTTATCAAGAATTGTGCAATAGCGTATCTTAAATTCAGATTAAAACATAGATCGCTAGGATGGGCTGGACCCCCCATGGTGGCGGCGTATTTATTGTTGTAAACAACTCGATAATGTCTTGAGAGGTTATTTCAGACTCAGACTATGAAATAACCTGGGTGACGGTAAACGTTAACGACGATTCAAACATTGTAATCGGATCCTTTTATAGACCGCCTGCCTCAAAAAAAAAAAAAAAGCATCAGAATTCTTCGGAGAAAAACTGATGAATACTACAGGTATATTTTCTGATCATCATATTGTATTAACGAATTCAGTTCGCTTACTATCGAATGGAATAATCATTGAGATTGGTAACAGGGATCGTGTTACTGTTTGGAACGTCTGATCGTTACTTGGAGGAGAGAGATAACAGATTCGTGAGTGCAGCGAAAACCAGGCAAATACAGCTATCACGAGACTGAAAACGAGAGAAGACTACTCGTGTCGATTTTAACCGTGCTCGACGGAGTTTTAACCGACCAGATATCACTGGGGGACAGTATTTTAAATTTTTAGGACAATGTGCAGTTATTATGCCTGCAATTTAACAGAAAATTAACTTGGCTCCTGCAGCTGAAATACATGCGAACAAAAAGTATTGAGTATTCTGAAATGCCTCCTCGGAAAGGCGTGGGTATCTGTCAGGTCCCACCTCCCGCGGTTTTAAATGGGATGTGCCAGACTACGATTAGATTATGATAGCATTGTTCTGTGAATTAGCACTCTTATCTACCTCAAGACGTTCAACTCTGTCCACCATGATGGTATTCCAATATCAACTGGAGCCTGTCTGACCAGTTCAGTCCAGTTCAGTCTGTGTGCAGAGGCTGGTGAACCACCACTCCGGATTTGGCAGCACCTTCTTTTGGCTCGACAGGCCTTGAAAATCTTAACATTGCCTCAGCCATTGGCTGTTCAGGAACCCGCCTCCATGCGACCAAGCCATTCGGGATCCGTGTTACCGAGTCTCATGGATTTGGATGTATCATACTTCGAAATACGCAGATAGGGATCATAATAGTTGATGGAAAGTCATCGAGTAAAACAGAAGAGATTCCTTGCGTCCCCCGAGGTAGTTTTATAGGCCCTTAGCTATTCCTCATCTACATAAATAATTTCGGAGACATCAGAGCAGCCGTCCTAGGTTGATTGTAGATAATACTGTCTTTAGGGTCAAGTAAAATCATCACAAAATCAAAACCAATTGCAAAACGATTTCGAGACTGTATGGTGCGAGAATTAACAATTGACCCTAAATAATGAAAAGTGTGAGGTCATTCAAATCAGTGCAAAAAGGAACACGCTAAATTTCGATAACACGACAAATCAATCAAATCTGAAGACCGTAAATTCAATAAGTACCTAGGAGTTACAATTGCGAACTATTTAGATTGGAAAGGATACACATAACATTTTGTGGGAAAGACAAACCAAAGACTGCGTTTTATTGGCAGGACACTTAGAAAATGTAACAGATCTACTAAAGAGATTGCCACCACTATGCTACTCCGTTCTCTTGTGGAATAATGTTGCGCGTGGTGGGATCCTTACCATATAGGATTACCGGAGTACATTTAGAAAGTTCAAAGAAGGGAAGCACGTGTTTTATTATTGAGAAATATAGGAGAGTGTCACGGACATCATACAGGATTTGGGGTGGAAATCATTAAAACAAAGGTGTTTTCCGTTGCGTCAGCGCCTTCTTACGAAATTTGTCACCAACTTTCTCTTCCGAATACGAGAATATTTTATAGACACCGACCTATATAGGGAGAAACAATGATCATAATAAAATAAAGAAAAATAGAGATCGCACGGAAAGGCATAGTTGGTTCGTTTTTTCCCACGCGTTGTTATAGAGTAGAATAATAGAGAATTAGTGTGAAGATGGTTCAACGAACCATCCGCCAGACACTTACGTGTGATTTGCAGAGTAGCATGTACATGTAGAGGTAGGTATGAAGCTAAATGAACACTTATGAATACTAATGGTTGCTGTACGAGATCTGATTTCTCTTATTACGAAGATCATTTCTCCCTGTGTAGGCTGGCGACTGCAAAAATTTTCACATTCAGAGGAGTATGTAGGTTTAGTAAAATTTGGTGAAAAGACCTCGCAAAACGAAAAACGCCTTTGTTTTAATAATTGCCCACCCCAACTCGCTTATTATATTATTGACATTCTCTCCCCTAATTCACGGTAATACAAAGGAAGTTGCCCTTCTTTTACGATACCCTCCATCAGTGCTACCTGGTAAGGATCCCACACCACGCAGCAGTAATCCAGTGGACGAACAAGCGTTGTGTGGATAGTTTCTTTAGTAGACATCTTGCTCTGTCAATAAAACGTGGTCTTTGGTTTGCCTTCTCCAAACACTGTCTGTGTGATCGCTCCAATTTAAGTTGTTCATAATCGTATTTCCTAGGTATTTGGTTGAATTTGCACTACAACCCGAGAACGTTACGGAGATGACTATTAAACCCTAGTAGAAGATGCTACACGAGGAGCGTTGTAAATCGTGGCGAGATTTCACCATAAAATTAGGAGAGCTTAGTTCCCAAAAAGTTAGGCAAGACATTAAATCTTGCCTCAGACACCTCGCAAAATGACAAAGACGTGAAAATCTGATAACGCCGGGTTCATACAAGGCCTTATCGATAGTCGTTCTTCGCAAGCTCGCTTCGCGACTGATACATGGAACATGAAAGGTTGTGAAATGATGCAGTAGTAGCAGTATGGCATAAAAATTGACGAAATGGCCACCATAAACTGCGTAAGTAAAAGGTAATCTGCTGCCAGGTTTACAGCATTCCCTTTCAGGACTATGTCGCTTCGTGATAAATACTATCCTCTTCATTATAGAACACGATACACAAGTTACATTGTTATCGATTTACTAAAATTTTCAAATGAGGCGAGAAGACGTGAAAATTTTTTATAAGTCGTTAAAGGCGGAATTCCTACGTGAGTTTCTGATAAATGTAGGCTTTCATTTGGTAAGTTAAGAACTTGTGATATCTGGCATAAACTTTATAATGAGGAGAAAGTTGGCGAGAAAATGCTCTGCATCCGAATAGCAGGTACAGAATGACAATCGCCTTTTGGTGGGGCGTAAAAATTAATCCGACACTGGTATATAACACGGCAGACAATTTGAAGTATCGGGCTGTGACAGTTCCTATATCGCGAACACGTCAGAACTTGCGTGAGACGAAGGCGAAGGACAGGCCGTCCTCTAATTACATGCCTTTTGCGTTCTTTTTTGTCAGTGGTTAGCCGTTCTTGATGGAGTTCTCAGGGATAACAACGGAATGACACTCGGCGTGCTGTCCCCAAGTCCTTGAAGTCACCATCGTGGGAAGCAGTCTGTTTTAAGAGCCCTAATGTAATGCAGTAGCTACGTAGACGATGTTAGTATACCTTCTCATCTAAGTAGAACCGTTTATTGACGTGTCTGCATGTCACAAGATAAGTGGAATCCTTGGCGATATATGTAATGCTTCGCTGGCACAGGGAATTTTTCCAGACAGATTGAAATACGCAATTGTCAAACCTCTACATAAAAAAGGAGACAAGAGTGACTTATAATTATAGACCACTCTCATTGCTGGCTTCATTTTTTTAAAATATTCGGAAATGTTATGTATTCAAGAGTAGTCTGACATTTAAGTGAAAATAACTTACTCAGCATGTCACAGTTTGGATTCTGGAAGGGTTACTCGACTGACAATGCTATCTACACATTTATCCATCAAATAGTACAAGCCCTAAATAACAAATTATCGCCAGTTGGTACTTTTTGTGATCTCTCCAAGGCATTTGACTATGTGGATCATCTCACACTCTTAGAACAACTAAGGTTTTATGGAATTGAAGGCAATACACACAGCTTGTTTGAATCATACTTAATGAACAGAAAGCAAAAAGTTATGCTGAATAGCGCAAATAATGTTGGGAGGGTGGCAGATTCTAGTGAATGAGGAGTTACCACAAAGAGAGTCCCACAGGGTTCAATTTTAGGTCCTCTGCTGTTCCTTATTCATGTGAATGACCTCCCACTTAACGTTCAACAAGCGTAACTAGTACTTTTTGCAGATCACACGAGTGTTATAATAAATACCATTCCAGAAAAAGCAGCTGGAGATATTGTTAAGGACATCTTTCAAAGAATTATTAAGTGGTTTTCAGAAAATGCACTCTCCCTTAATTTTGAAAAAACTCACTATATCCAGTTCTGTACACCGAATATTGTCATTCCGACTATTGATGTTGCGTATGAACAGGGTCAGTTAACAGGGCAGATTTATACAAATTTTTGGGTGTTCACATTGATGTCAACTTGAACTGGAAGAAGCATATTACTGAGCTTCTCAAACAACTAAGTTCAGCTTCATTTGCTCTTTGTATAGTCGCTAGTCTTGGTAATAAACAGATCAGTCTCCTAACGTACTTTGCAATTTCCACTCAATAATGTCTTAAAGAATAGTTTTCTGAGGTATCTCACCACTTAGGCATAAAGTATTGATTGCATAAAAGAGAGCAGTAAGAATAATTAGTGATGTTCACCCAAGGACGTCATATAGGCACCTTTTCAAGGAGTTAGGTATTTTGTCTGCACCATCAGAATACATATATTCGCTAATGAGATTCGTTACAAATAATCCCTCTCAATTCACGGAGAACAGTGATCATGCGTACAACACTAGAGGGAAAAATTACCTTTCCTATCCGTTACTGAATCTTTCAGTTGCTCAAAAAGGAGTACGTTATCCAGCAACAACAATCTTTGATAATTTGCCCAACAACATAGTGTCTGGCAGGTAACAGATAAAGTTTTAAATCTAGCTATCATTTCTTTTGGACAACTCCTTCTACTCCATGGACGAGTTTCTGTTTCAGAAATGGAAAAAAATATACCTCTAATATAGTTGGATGTGTAGAACTAAAAATGTCACTAATATTAATATTACCACAATTCGTGTGTGTGTGTGTGTGTGTGTGTGTGTGTGTGTGTGTGTGTGTGTGTGTGTGTGTGTGTGTGTCTTGTAATCTGACTTGTTCCACATCATATCGATAAAATAATCGGGAAAATGATCTACGGAACATGACATAACTAAAACTAAACTAAAACTATATGAAACGAATGAGATTAGCTTGGTACGTCAGCGAAGGAATGAAACATTAAACGAGATTAGCTTGGTACGTCAGCGAAGGAATAAAACAGTAAACATGATGTATGTAAGTATGTGAATTCATATTTCGTGGGCTATAAAGAAGTAGGCTATCTAAGACTTCCTATTTTTTTACAATAATTAGTTTGTCATTGGAACATAAAAAATGACAGTGTTTCTCTTACCCTTCAGTACTTGGTCACATGCTTTTCTGCGATATTTGGTTGAATGACTGAATTAATTTGTCCTAATCGTCCTTCTGTTTCAAAACATCTGAGACGCATCTAGAACGGTATCAGCCAAAACCTTAGTATGTGACAGACCTATCTGCTTACAAGAATAAGTAGACACAAACAGGACGCTGTTTACTCTCAGAAAGACAACATAAATTCCTTTTTATTTTCTTAAGAAATAAAAGCTTTGTAACTGGCCTTACGACATGTGAATGAGCTGTCACTCAAAAAAGAAGTAGATCAACTGTAAAGAGCATCATACAATTCAATATTCTCATCGGTGTTCTAGAGGATCTGCGTTTTATTTGGCTACTCAGCACACGTTTCCTTGTTGTTTATCATATCGCGCGTCCTTCACTGAGTTTCTCGGTTAATGGGTGTTAATTATGGTGACAGTTCTGGCTCAGTATAACTTTGAGTTATATATTTTCTAATTACCATTAGTCGTTACTGTCTGCTTTACCGATATAGCTGAATGAACGAGCTTGTCTGCTTTATGGTTTGCTGCAAAATTTTCCAAATTGTCGCGATCTTGGTGTCGACTACGTCAGTGTCATCACAGTCTGTCCGCAGCTTGTGGCCTATTGGATTCGGTCAGAGGGTTAGCTGCCCTCTGTAATAAAAAAAACTGAGTTAATCGATCAACAACGAACTTAAACGAATGTCTTACGACGTCCGCCCCGAGCAGATACAAAGAACACAAGCGAACAAAATGAGATAAAAAAAAAGTGGCTAGCGTTGCTGCCTCTAGATCACAGGGCCCCGGGTTCGATTCCCGGCCGGGTTAGGGATTTTCTCTGCCCGGGGACTGGGTGTCTTTGTTGTCTTCATCGTCATCATCATCATCATCATCATCATCATCCTCAGCACAGTCTCATGTTCTTGACTGTAACGATTGTGTCTATAGTGTAGTGTCATGGTAGTGACGGTGAAGAAATGAAGGTGTTGATGGTTGACGTTGGATGGGAGAGGGTGAAATCTGGGATGAATACACAGCCTACGCTTCTCGATTAGCACCAAGGGGACCGCCGAGACTAACTTTCTTATCCGACGGAAGGCTCATTATCAACAGTGTCACCTGTCTATATTGCATAATAGACTGCAGATATATATGAAATTTAACCATGAACTTCGTCGTAGACTCTTGTGGTCAAGAACTGTATTTCACCACTTCCCTACCCTTCGCGGCCAAATACTGGCGATGAAATTTTTATCTCCTCCAGGGCTCGAACAGATTACCTCATAGTCGAGTACCATTTCGACATAGTTAACAGCTGTTATGAAGTCTTGCAGTGGCAGTTGCAGAATATCATTTACGTCAAGATTAAGAAGAAAATAAATTCGGTCTGTTTGAAAAGACATGTTTTTAACAGTGGGTGAGATACATTTAGGGAACTGCAAATAGATTCACCTTCAACAGTCTCGATCGCTATCTTCTGGATTTTGAACTTCATGGCAGATTAGAAGTGTGTGCCAGTCTTGGACTCAACCCCTCGGCCTTGCCTTTTGTGGTCAGTCCTCTTATCAGCTAAGCCGACCCCCAATCTTCCATCATAGCTTAAATTCTGCCAGTATCCACTTAAAAAACTTCATACCTAGCTGGAGTAGTACTCTCGTTGCAATCAAGGAAGTTTCGTAACAAACCACAACGCGACGCAGAGTGAAAGATGTCACGATTTGGATGAGAGTATGCGCGTCTCTTTATTTTGTACTATGCAGGAAGACCTAGCGAAGGTCGAAATGCAGGCGTCAAGGTCGCTTTAAACTTTTTGTGGCTATACTTGCGCTGAGTGACCTTCTACCAGGACGGCTTGACGCACTCTCTACGAGCTGTGAACCAGAAATTACAAATATGCACTTCATTTACAGCAACGCAAAAATTCGTTTCATACAGTAACAGATCGCGAAAAGAGGAACCTTGGTCTATGCCAATCTTTAAACAATTGAAATCTGTGATCAGAAGAATTGCGCAAAGACGTCAGTTCATTTAATTAAAATTACCATAAGGTTTCCGAATTAACAGATCGTAAGAATTCGTTGCGAAACTAGCCTTTCTCTAAACTGAATTCTTCGTTGTGGGATGTAATCACTGCATAAAATGTTGTAGTAAAAGTCGACAAATAATGGAAAGGCAGTGGTATAATTTTGCTTACCCGCGAAAAATCACCGAAAAATTAGTTGTACACTGGTGTCCAGAATTAAAGCAACGAGCCATAATTTCCCCGTCTTGGGTCTAATTCACGACATAATCATACTAACTGTCAATAGATGTCGTACAATAGTGTTCTGCACGGAAAATGGCATTCCGATCAACGGAAACCAAGTCAACGACGGCGTCAGGGCACCTGTCAAACGAGATAGTGTTTACCGGGTAGTTCTACATCTACAATCACTGTATATACAGCCTACCAGTGTCTCTGCGGTGGAGGACTATAAGGAGAATGGAAGCAGGACAGTCGCAAACTGATAAGGCCCGAGGCTTAATGTGAATCGTTCTATTGTGTCTCGGATGTGGCAACAATTGATAGAGACCGTAACAGTACCCTAAAGACCAGGGAAGTAAGACCGCGCGTGATGTCAGAGAGACGACCGTTATTTGGATATAAGGACACGATGGTACCGCATTAGCACTGCACGGAAACTGGCATCTGACCTCGCAGCATCCACTGGACTTGTTTTATACAGACATACATTGTCCACAAGGCTTCGACAGAGTGGTCTGTATTGATGGAGACCTGCTGTATGAGTACCTCTGATGCGTCTTCAGAGAAGGGAACGTCTGGAGTGGAATCGTCAATGTGCCACCTGGGCGGTCGAACTGTGGGTCATTGTTCTTTGAATAGATGATTCCCGATTTGGTCTGGAAAGTGATTCTCGACGCATTCGTGTCTGAATAGATCGAGGAACACGATTTCGATACCCAAACATAGCGGAAAGAGACAGATATCGAGGGAAACAATGATCGAGAAGGGTATGAGACGTGGTTGCCGCCTATCGCCGATGTTATTCAATCTGTAATTAAGTTGTGAAGAAATGATTATTAAAAGCTCAGTACTAAAAAAAAAGCCAGATTGGAAACAAATGCGAGATTTAGAAAATCCGGCCGGGATGGCCGAGCGGTTCTAGGCGCTACAGTCTGGCACCGCGCGAATGATGACCTCCAATAGTGCTCAGGGCCATTTGAGCCATTTAGAAAAGGAAAGGAATGAAATTTTGGAGTTTGCCGAAGACACTGTAATTATGTCAGATACGGCAAAGTACTTGGAAGACCGGCTGAACTGTATGGGTAATGTCTTGAAAGAGTAAAACAAGGGTAGTGTAACGTAGTCTAACTAAATCAGGTGATGCCGGTTGACTTAGATTAGGAAATGGGGCCCTGAATGCAGTAGAAGAGTTTTGCCGTTAGGACAAAAATGGTTCAAATGGCTCTGAGCACTATGGGACTTAACATCTGTGGTCATCAGTCCCCTAGAACTTAGAACTACTTAAACCTAACTAACCTAAGGACATCACACACATCCATGCCCGAGGCAGGATTCGAACCTGCGACCGTAGCAGTCGCACGGTTCCGGACTGCGCGCCTAGAACCGCCGCGGCCGGCATTCGAGTATTAGGAAGCATCCTTGTACTAAAGTGGAACGTGCACGATAAACGAAATGCGGTGCAGTAGAAGTTGAAAATCAGATGGGTAGATCAGATAGCTAATGAGGGGACACTGAGTCGGACTGAGGAGAAAATAAATTTATGGCACTACATGGCTCATAGAAGGGATCAGTTGAAAGGACACATCTAGAGGGATTGAGCAATTTTCAGTTTTGTAATAGAGAGGCGTGCGTGAGTGTGTGTGTGTGTATCCGGATGGTGGAGGGGGTGATAAAATTTCAGAGGCAGACAAATACTTAACAAAAGCAAGCAGGTACAAATGGATATAGGATGCACTAGACGCGCAGCGATGAAGAGGCTTTCACAGATTGCACTAGCTTGGAAAGCTGCATCAAACCAGTCTTCGGACTCAAGGACACAGCAAGTAGTGGGTTGCTAAAGGATACAGGTTGCTTGCGGGTAATGCAGGCGTATAAACATACGTATGACCGGACAGTAGGTTCCTTAATATTTGCTGCTAACGCGCTATGGCAGACGTTTCGTATTTATGTACTTCATTACACTGTAGTAGCAGTAGTAGTAGACAGACGCGCGAAATTTGGCACGTACTTCGATGCGAGATGCCTTTAATAGGTTCTACAACGAAACATTGTCTCGAAATTTGGTAGAAAATCCGAAGAAATTCTGGTCGTATGTAAAGTACACAAGCAGCAAGACGCAGTCAATACCTTCGCTGCGCAGTGCCGATGGTACTGTTATCGACGACTGTGCCGCTAAAGCGGAGTTATTGAACGCAGTTTTCCGAAATTCCTTCACCAGGGAAGACGAATGGAATATTCCAGAATTTGAAACACGAACATCTGATAGCATGAGTCTCTTAGAAGTAGATACCTTAGGGGTTGCGAAGCAACTCAAATCGCTTGATACGGGCAAGTCTTCAGGTCCAGATTGTATACCGATTAGGTTCCTTTCAGATTACGCTGATACTATAGCTCCCTACTTAGCACTCATATACAACCGCTAGCTCACCGATAGATCTGTACCTACAGATTGGAAAATTGCGCAGGTCGCACCAGTGTTCAAGAAGGGTAGTAGGAGTAATCCATTTAACTACAGACCTATATCATTGACGTCGGTTTGCAGTAGGGTTTTGGAGCATATACTGTATTCAAACATTATGAATCACCTCGAAGGGAACGATCTATTGACACGTAATCAGCATGGCTTCAGAAAACAACGCAGCTAGCTCTTTATTCGCACGAAGTAATGGCCGCTATCGACAGGGGATCTCAAGTTGATTCCATATTTCTAGATTTCCGGAAAGCTTTTGACACCGTTCCTCACAAGCGACTTCTAATCAAGCTGCGGAGCTATGGGGTATCGTCTCAGTTGTGCGACTGGATTCGTGATTTCCTATCAGGAAGGTCGCAGTTCGTAGTAATAGACGGCAAATCATCGAGTAAAACTGAAGTGATATCAGGTGTTCCCCAGGGAAGCGTCCTGGGACCTCTACTGTTCCTGATCTATATAAATGACCTGGGTGACAATCTGAGCAGTTCTCTTAGACTGTTCGCAGATGATGCTGTAATTTACCGTCTAGTAAGGTCATCCGAAGACCAGTATCAGTTGCAAAGCGATTTAGAAAAGATTGCTGTATGGTGTGTCAGGTGGCAGTTGACGCTAAATAACGAAAAGTGTGAGATGATCCACATGAGTTCCAAAAGAAATCCGTTGGAATTCGATTACTCGATAAATAGTACAATTCTCAAGGCTGTCAATTCAACTAAGTACCTGGGTGTTAAAATTACGAACAACTTCAGTTGGAAGGACCACATAGATAATATTGTCGGGAATGCGAGCCAAAGGTTGCGTTTCATTGGCAGGGCACTTAGAAGATGCAACAAGTCCACTAAAGAGACAGCTTACACTACACTCGTTCGTCCTCTGTTAGAATGTTGCTGCGCGGTGTGGGATCCTTACCAGGTGGGATTGACGGAGGACATCGAAAGGGTGCAAAAAAGGGCAGCTCGTTTTGTATTATCGCGTTATAGGGGAGAGAGTGTGGCAGATATGATACACGAGTTGGGATGGAAGTCATTACAGCATAGACGTTTTTCGTCGCGGCGAGACCTTTTTACGAAATTTCAGTCACCAACTTTCTCTTCCGAATGCGAAAATATTTTGTTGAGCCCAACCTACATAGGTAGGAATGATCATCAAAATAAAATAAGAGAAATCAGAGTTCGAACAGAAAGGTTTAGGTGTTCGTTTTTCCCGCTCGCTGTTCGGGAGTGGAATAGTAGAGAGATAGTATGATTGTGGTTCGATGAACCCTCTGCCAAGCACTTAAATGTGAATTGCAGAGTAGTCATGTAGATGTCATGTAGATGTAGAAGTAGTAGTAGTAACGATTCAAATTAAGTAGTTTGTTGCACTATGGTCTCCTGTCTGCTATTGCAATCAGCAATAGTCGATAGCTACCTCTGTCAATACGTTGTAGGTGGAGGCAGTTACTTCTGGCAGTAGCAGTGATATTACTGGATCCGAGATACTTTAGGTAAACCCTTGGAAATGAAATGAGCGTTTGGCGTCATTGGCCGCGAGGCCCCTTGCGGGGCAGGTCTGGCCGCGCGACCTGCGCACCGGATGGGGATGAAATGATGATGAAGACAACACAACACCCAGTCTCAGAGCGGAGGTAATCTCAGGCCCAGCGGGGAATCGAACCCGGGCCCGCAGGACAGCAATCCGTCACGCTGACCACTCAGCTACCGGGGCGGACAGGTACAACCTTGACAGTGAAAAGCCTAGTCCCTGGACCACCTGGGAGTTCCAGTGTCCCATAGGTCGGGCACCCATGATGTGATGAAAGACGCTGAAATCGCGCGTCTTCTTCGTGCGATGGTTGTACGTTATCTGACATCAATCACGTAACACCTCGCACTACTCCATTCTCTGAGGCGAAAGGAACGCTCTCTCCTCCTAATGCATAAAATATCTGTAAATGAACTGCTCCTAAGTATATTTCTGTCATGAACCAAACACAATACTGTTTACGCTGCTGACAAAGTTAAGTACCCAGACGTCAGGTTTGGATGTCAATGCAACCTTCGTATTCGTACACACCGTTGGTAGCTTTGTAAATGAGGACAGTGGCAACACTCTGTGACTGGTATACTGGCCACCAGAGTACTCCAGTGTTTTTAGTTTTCAGAGTTGCTATCAAATCTGGTAATGTATATCAGGGGGGCATGAATAGCATCAGATGATGATTGATCATTATGAAGGACATGGCGATGCGGGGTACTCGAGTAAGACAGTATTACCAGAACCTGAAAGAGTTTGAAAAAGAGATCTAATATTGAATCTACATTTGGCCGGTTGGTCGAATAGAGCAATATCCAGATTTGAGACAAATGCGGATGTGACACTGGCCCGATGTTCGACTGCATGGGAACGTGAACACCGCACCACTGGTCGAAAACTAGAAGCAAACCGCACTTGGGAATTACCGTCCAATGCATAGGACGCCATTAACATCACAACCTAAACGGATGCGTTTGGCGTGGTGCCGTCACCGGCAAGTAATGACTTCCGATAAATTAGTCGCACTTTGTTAACCATCGTCGGGGAGAGGGGGGGGGGGGGGGAGGGGCGGCAGTGGTGTAACTGTTGGCGTCATGGTGTGTAGACCCATCGGGTACGTCACGGACATCTTTCGTAACCTCATGTGCTATCTCGGTGAAAATACCTTGGTTCCATTTTTCAGTAGGCATTTTCTTATCGACACATGGCACTTGTCTCCATACCCGACTGCGTGATGCTAAGGTACTCCCGTGGGCAGTAAGTTCCCCAGTTTGTCCCCGATAGAACACGTGTAGGACCAACTCGAACGTCAGCTGGGTTCCATCACTCCTATCCATGATATCGAGAACCAGTGACAACAGCTGAGGGCCAGCTTGCCCCAGGACGGGACACAACGTCTTTATTGCACCCTCGCCAACCGAATCAGTGTATGCATCCAGGCCAGGGGGCTGCAACGTCTCACTGATAAGTAGACTTACACTGCCAAGTTCTTTGTAAATTTGACTCAGTCAGGCAGTATATGTGCAGAGAACTACATACCGCTGTGCTGTGCTATGCTCTGCTTTTTCTTTACCACCAATTCAAGGCTACATTTAACTTCACATCAATAGTTGCCAAATACAATTCGTGTGTAGCTGTCATAATTGAAATTCGAAAAGCAAATAGTAAATAAATCTACTGGTGCAGATGGCCTGACCATAAAAATGCATATCGACTGTGATAAAGCCTTCCTGAAGGAAAACATCGAAGGTTTTTGTCTTACTATAGAACAAAGCTTTAAAAGCGAATGTAAAACAGCGCAGGAAACGATGAATTCTTACACTATTGCAGAAGCTTTTTTGTATCTCGATTTACACCTTTGTCGCTAATTGATTTGCAGGCGTTTAGAACCTTTCACTTACATGATTTTGTTGGCTGTAGAAGGTACAAAACTACTAACCTCATACTTCTTTTTTTAGCATCATACCTTGCAAGTAACAAATATTTCTGGATTGCATTTTTACACCACCACATAACCGTACATAACATTTTATTTTGTTTACTCTGAAGTGTGCTGATCGGCACGTGGTCTTACGTGCAATATAACTTCATTTATTTTGTTTCTATTAAAGCAATAATCACTTCACGTACACTGAAGCGCTAAAGAAACTAGTATAGGCATGCATATTCAAATACAGAAATACGTAAACAGGCAGGTTTGGCACAGCGGTCGGCAACGCCTATATAAATAAAAAGGTTCTGTCTTAGTTGTTAGATAGGTTACTACTGGTACAATAGCTGGTTATCAAGGTTTAAGTTGGTTTGAACGTGGTGCTATAGTCGGCGCATGACCGATGGGATACAGCATCTCCGACGTAGCAATGATGTGGGGATTTTCCCGTAGGACCATTTCACTGGTGTACCGTCAATATCAGGAACCCAGTAAAACATCGTATCTCCGACATCGCTGCGACCGGAAAAAGATCCTGCAAGAACGGGACCGACGACGACTGAAGAGAGTCGTTCAACTTGACAGAAGTGCAACCCTTCCGTAAATTGCTACTTTTAAACTGTCTGACCACCTGCATCCATTCGAATCCTGCCTCGGGCATGGATGTGTGTAATGTCCTTAGGTTAGTTAGGTTTAAGTAGTTCTAAGTTCTAGGAGACTGATGACCTCAGATGTTAAGTCCCATAGTGCTCAGAGCCATTTGAACCATTTGAACGCGCATCCAGTCGTGTCCATTGTGCATACCGACGGACTTGGGCAATTCCAGCAGGACAATACGACACCCCACATGTCCAGAATTTCTCCAGGAATGCTCTTCTGAGTTTAAACACTTCCGCTGGCCACCAAACTCCACAGACATGAGCATTACTGAGCATATCTGGCATGCCTTGCAACGTCCTGTTCAGAAGAGATCTGCACCCCCTCGTACTCTTACGGATTCATGGACAACTCTGCAGGATCCACGGTGTCAGTTCCCTCCAGCACTGCTTCAGACATTAGTCGAGTCCATACCACGTGTAGCGCCACTTCCGCGTGTCCGCGGGGGCCCTACACGATATTAGACAGGTGTACCAGTGTCTTTCTCTCTTCAGTGTATGTAAGCTGTTAAATGTATGGCATAATGTCTGGTTTATAATTGAGGTGTACAAGCATTTAAATCCTGTTAACTCTGAACGTTTTCACGCCCGGCCTTTGGTAATGGGTTTTTCCAGAAATATATCAGGGTGTTGATAAATAAAGCAATGATGCACCTATCTGGTACTGCGAAGATCATTTAATTCGTGAAGTGTTATCTTCATAGATGATCAAGAATGGAGCGACAGGACGTAAAAGTGTACTTCTACAATAGTAAGAATTTTCTGCCATTTGCTGACCACTTCTGTTGTGAGGTTTGTTTCTGATGTCTTACAGATTACAGTGGGTGTACTGTTTGAAACTGTGACATTAAACTAATGTTCGAGATACACGCTTCGTTAATGAACCAATACGCCTGTTATATGCTCCAACTAATTCAGATCGCCCAAAAATTCTAACTGTTTAAGCATATGAACAAAATGAGCTTACCGATAACTCTTCACACAGTGCTAATATATAAGTACACCTTTTTGGATTGGCTTTTGATTTGCAGCCCGGAATTGAAGATGAGATTTGCGACATTCTGTAAGGACTGTGTCATTTCAGCCCTACAATGCTGTATGAGTCTGATCTGAATTCAATAGGTGTGTATCGAGTCGGAGAAAGCCACAAAGGTTTACGTAACGCAACCGGTGTGGCTGGTCCAGCGACGCGGAGAGCTTTCGATGCAGATCTCTGGCAGTGTTCTACTGCGCCGCTTCCTGGACAGTGGACGAGGAGGAGAGCGACGACGAACAGGTTTCTTAGAGTGTTCGAAGACTGGTCGGCAGCGATGTTAGTTGCAAGGCCGATCTCGACTGCGCTGCCTTCGTTTCCTGTACTGTGCCAAAAAGTTTATTGAAAATCCGGTGAATTCATAAAATCTGTGTTATTTAACGACGTACGAACTGATTAAAACCGTGCTGTATCATTCAGAAAGATGCAAAACACCACAAACTTCCCAACTGAAAGAAAATTTAGTTCCGGAAACAATCCTAGTCTTCGTCTAAGCCTTATCTCTGTGATGTCCTTACTGGAACATTAGACCTACAAGGTAAGCAGGATAGTTCATGATCTTCTCCATTATCTGAGAAAGAGAATTTTATATGCGGATCCGTCGCTGACGAACTGTTTCACTGGGAACAGCAGTTCCATATGTATATCTTCATATTCTCACGGCGTATTACTTCATCCACAAAATTGCGGGATTTCAGCCGCGAACACGCTCAGTCTTTTGCTAATATTTCGGCTGTAAACGGTTAAGCTATATTCTGATCTTGCTGTAAAGGCTGACGGTAAGTCTCTCCTTTCAACCTTACAGTTATAATGGGAGGACAAGTCAATTGTGCATACGTAAACAGAATATCATTGTGGAAGAAACACCACACTGGCGGCAGAGGTAAATGAAGATTGGAAACTGAAAAGATTCTCAGTGCCAAATCACACATTTGATACAATAAGCAAATAACAAAGTTTCTATGTTCGTAACTTACTTGTATCAAAATAATTGACGATATTCATATAACATAGAATTGTGCTGTCCACCTTATGACGGCAAAAAATAAGACGAATTAGAAAATAACATGAAAACGTTCTAAGTGCCATACCAGCAAAATGACTGGTACTAAGTACCAGTACCAGAGTTCCTCTGTTAAGTTCAAAAAAATGGTTCAAATGGCTCTGAGCACTGTGGGACTTAACACCTATGGTCATCAGTCCCATAGAACTTAGAACCACTTAAACTTACCTAACCTAAGGACATCACACAACACCCAGTCATCACGAGGCACAGAAAATCCCTGACCCCGCCGCGAATCGAACCCGGGCTCTGTTAAGTGATATTAATAAACAGACAATATTTTGTCTGTAGTAAATACGTTCAAAAAGGCACCGATATTAAAATTGTATTTTAACTAATAAATCTGTAGTCAACAAAACGTTCCACTTACACTTAAAATTCATTACAAGAGAATAACAAAATAAAATATAAGGAAAATATCTCTCAGTATTGACCTCTGTTTCATACACACCATTCTCGATATCAGATTTAAAAAGCTTACTATAAAAAGTAATGCCAATATTGTCAAGAAACAATAGATCTCTCTTTTGCAGCTGACAAAATTGAGTGGTTTTCCAGATGAAATACGGCATGGTACATATCACCCAATGTCTCTTCTCTTTTAAATACATTGATATGTTTCCATACTTCTGTTTCAGAGGAAGATTTTTTAATATGTATTTGAGATTTATGAGTACGAGACACTTTGATCTATGCATTTGGGGATACACACCTCCTTCCACAACAGCGTCGCAGCAACATTTCTGAAAGAAAAGCAGTCAATCGGAGATTTGATGTTTCACCGGATTCCTGATATCACGACACACTCGTGAAATGGTCGTACAGGAAAATCCCCATTTTTCGCTACCTCGAAGATGCTCTGTCCCATTGCTCATGCACGGACTACAGCACCACGTTCCAATTCGATCAGATCTTGATAGCCTGCCAGTGTAGCAGCAGTAAGCGATCTAACAACTGCGCCAGAGACTTCTTGCCTTATATAGGCGTGGCCGACCGCAGCGCCGTGTTCTGTCTGTTTACATATCTCTGTATTTGAATATGCATGCCTCTACCAGTTTCTTTGTCGCTTCAGTGTATATGCACGAGTTCAGAAGACAGTACACACAAATTACGGAAATTTCTCAAGACATTTTGGATGTAGATGTGCCACGAGTCTCTGACAAATAGAAGCCAGTCAGATCGAACAACATGTTTGAATTTCCTGGACTTCTTATTCAGCCGAACGAAGTTGAAGACTCCGAGAGAGATGTTACGAAACCTCTGCCTGCGGGATAACCACTCCGCGACCAGCGCAATCAAAAAGATGGTGTGCGTAGCGGGGAGTTATTCACTAAGTTCCGAGTGTAGCGTAACGAGTCAAGCAGTATACTGCTTATACAATGAAGGCTTTCACGAGCGGATGTTTCAGCTGCAGAGAATTTTTCCGGGTTGTATGGCAGTGGTCCATGGAACTCTTCAATCCCTAACCTTTCGTCCAAGGCTACGTTGGACATCTTCGGAGGTGCTCCTGGTTGTGCTGAGTCTTGCCGACTGACGAGTCGGACGTCGAAGAGCGGTCTAAATACCGTGGACGTGGACTGGACTTCACGTGATAGCAGAGATAAACATAGTCAAAGATAAAATATTTATCTATCGAGTATAGTACGTCAAAGATAAAAACTTCTCATCGATTCTGTAGCGCCGCAGTCCACATATCACTGAGTTTCAGGGCTTCCTCTTTTCTCTTAAAATTATCCACATGTTTACATATTTCGATGGCTTCTCTATATAGCTGTCGATAATAGTTCGTCATTGTACATAAAACTTCAATTTCCGAAAAAATGCTCTTTAATCAGGTGATCACGTAGCGAAATTTTCGGAAACTGAAGTTTTATGTACTATGACGAACTATTATCCACGACTATAGAGAAGCCATCGAAATATATAAACATGGGGATAATTATCACATAAAAGAAGGAGCCATGAAACGCAGTGATACGAGGGCTATCCACAAAGTACATTACGTTTTGGAATTAAAAATAAATAAAGTATTGGAGATTTTTTTATTATATACAGATGAAAGCCACACTTATATACCACTTTTCTACATAGTTGCCATTTAAATTAAGGCACTTATCGTAGCGATGGACGAGCTTGAAAATTCCTTCGTCGTAAAATTCGGCCGCCTGCGCCTTCAACCACGTGGTTACCTATTTTGGGACAGAAAAGGTGTGATTTTTGTGGATTTCCTGGAAACAGACACTACAATAAACTCTCAAAGGTATTGCTAAACTCTGCGCAACCTCTGAAGAGCAATACAAAACATGCGCAGGGGAAAGTTGGGCTCAAATATCTTGCTGATTCACGACAACGCCCGGGCCCATACGGGAAATGCCACTCGTGAAGTTCTCGAATCTTTTAAGTGGGAGTTGTTTCCTCATCCGCCGTACAGTCCCGACCTGGCACCGAGCGACTTCCACTTATTCCCAGCAATGAAGAAGTGGCTCGCTATGCAGCGTGTTGATGACGACACACAGCTTCAATAAGAGGTAACCACGTGGTTGAAGGCGCAGGCGGCCGAATTTAACGACGAAGGAATTTCCAAGCTCGTCCATCGCTACGATAAGTGCCTTAATTTAAATGGCAACTACGTAGAAAAGTGGTATTTAAGTGTGGCTTTCATCTGTATATAATAAAAAAAATTTCCAATACTTTATTTATTTTTAATTCCAAAACGTAATGTAGTTTGTGGATAGCCCTCGTATATGGACTGTGGCGCTACAGAATCGATGAGAAGTTTTTATCTTTGACGTACTATAATCGATAGCTAAAAAAAATTTATAATTGACAATGTTTATCTCTGGTATCACGTGAAATCCACACCACGCCCACTTTCCACGGAATTTAGGCCGCTCTTCGACGTCCGACTCGTCAGTCGGCAAGGCATAGCACAACCAGGAGTACCTCCGAAGATGTCCACGTAGCCTCGGACGAAACGTCAGGGGCTGAAGAGTTCCATGGACCACGGCAATACAAGCCGGAAAAATTCTCAGCAGTATACTGCTTCCTTATTAACGTGACCACCACGTATGACCGACGCCAACTTACAATTACTACTCACTGACGGCAGATGGTAGCACTAGTAGCAAAGGGTATGTAAAGCGTGTCTGGAGGACACGGAAAACAGGGAATTGTTGTTATAATTCGGAAACAGAGCGATGATTTAGCTGACGCCCAAAACTGTATTATCATTTGCTTTCCGGCCAAAGGTGAAAGCATTTTCGAAACGAATAAGTCTGTAAAATGCTACCGTACCGCCGTGGTTTGTTTACTGTGAATGGCAAATTGGCGCTATCAAAGCCCGGCGCCGAGGGAACTGTGGTGCACCACAGGCCATAGATGACTGTGGTGAACGGCAGCTGGAGAGATGTGTGCGGGCGAGTAGACGTGCAACTACTGAGCAACTGCGCGCGCAGATGGGCCAAGCGGCTACAAACAGTGACTCCTCAACGGCCGTTCTGCGAACGTTGCTGCGTGCTGCGTATGGCCTCCGCAGCAGGTGCCACGTTCGTGCAACCGCGCTCACTGCCCTTCATCGACGTCGAAAGCTGGAATTTGCACGCAATTACCGCAACTTGAAGTCCACTGAATGATTACAGGTGGCCTTTTCAGATGAATCACGTTTCATGCTCCATCGGATAGATGGCCGTTGGTGTGTACGGAGTCTAACGTTTGAAAGTAGACACGCTGCAACAATTATCGGAAGGGTCCATGTCGGAGGGCATTTCCTGGGTGATACAGTCATTCTGGAAGACACAGTGGGTCAAGACAAGTATGTAATTATCCTTGGGAACCATGCCCAACCGTATATGCAGTTTCTTTCTTCAGAACTGTGGCATCTACCAGCAGGACAATGCAACGTGTCACAGTTCGCAGTGTACGTGCGTGGTTCGAAGACCACTAGGATGAGTTTACTGTGCTCTCCAATCGAGAATCTGTGTGACAACCTTATTGGGATGTCCGCGCCATCGATCCTCAACCGAGAAACCTAGCGCAGCGCAGCCGACTATCAGAGTCATCAACGTGATTAACTATTTGGCAAGCCTGTAGGTAGGAGGACCAATAGTGCTAATGATTGGCCTCAATGGAATACCTTCCTTGTGGACTGTAGGTAATCCATACAGCCTAAGAGGTCCAGGAGATCGAGCTCTAAGATTTCTTATGACCAGAATTTTTCAGGAGCTCCTCCGTTTTTCTGTTGCATGACAAAGTTGAGTTCTGGTTTAGGCGTTTGTGTTATGGCATATATTCAAGCTCTGGCACGCCAGTCAGGAACAACAGAAAAGAGAAGGCTGTGTACAGAAGTCAGCCATTCGCATGCTGACCCGATCTCACTCCAGGACGACAATGTCCTCTCTGTGCAGAGGACACAAGCGCCGCGACCGACTGGTGACAGCCCACTTCAATAATAGCTTCAAGATTAGCGACTACGGTAGCAGAATCAGCGCTAGATCACTTCGCTTGTACTCTCTATGTAGCACCGACTTGTGATTGTCTGTCGGCCTGTGTGGCCGAGCGGTTCTAGGCGCCACAGTCCGGAACCACGCGATCGCTACGGTAGCAGGTTCGAATCCTGCCTCGGGCATGGATGTGTGTGATGTCCTTACGTTAGTTAGGTTTAAGTAGTTCTAAGTCGTAGGGGACTGATGACCTCAGATGTTGTCCCATAGTGCTCAGAGCCATTTGAACCCTTTGAACCAAGCGCAGCTGGCCACAGCACAGCATAGCATGTGTCTACATCCGTCTCGGTACCTTTCAGCACTTCCTGCACGTCTCGCTGCGGTCCGGGCTGCAAAAGGTGGTTAGTCAGGCGTTTGCCCATTGTGTCAGGACAGTGCACATAAGGCGAGATCCCCCATAGTGTGACCGCAGTGGTCAGTTAAACTGAGGGAGGGACTTCATGTAAACTATACTTTTTGTTAATGGTGTAAACTTATTGTTCTGCGTGTTATCGTAGTTTAACCGTTTTTGTAACACGTTTTCTGAGGAGGAGATTGAGGATCAGATCAGAATTAGTTTAGACGAGAGCGATAGATCGCCTAAATTGCCCACTCGGGCTGCAACGGGAGACGCTACATGAAAGTTTCCACACTCAGGCTGGTTGTTGTACCAGGGCAACGGCCGTTAATCCGCAGCACGCTTTCGATCCGAGTAGGGCTCACTTCCCTGTCTCTCCCACTAGCTATACAAGCAGGTCATCACGCGTACTGACTACGACGCCAAAAGCAGATAAATTTAGGCTCATACAGCGGCGGTCTTACTGTTTACCATCAGTGAATGTAATAGGAGAGGGGAAGGATGGTGGTGGAATGTCAGGGCTTGTGTGGAACATGTGCAGATGTACTGAGGCAGTGTTTAATCGTCGGCAAAGTCTTTACACTAAATACTGACAGACTGAAGTCAAAATTTGTTCCCGTTCATCATGAAGCATAGGCAGTAGTCGCTACTGAGCTTTTGGGGGAACTTCAGCGTGCAACAAAACTTACCCGCAATAGTTGATACAAATTTCTGAGGATTTTTAACATTACGCTTTAATTCTCGATGGTCCACGTAAGATAACTTCTTAAGGCTAGTAGAGGAGTTACTGCATACAGTGATTCCCTTACGTTTACATTTCATAACAACAGTGGAACCGAGCCCATGTAATTAGTATAAGATCTCGAACTCTGTTGCCTCCGATGATTCAGTCAAACAGATAATAAGTTTATGGTTACGCAACGATCCTGCACATACACACTCTCAGTTATAAAGCTTGTTGTGACTCAGAGCATTCATTGAGGTGTACTTAGAATTCTAGCCGAGTAGTGTAGTTTTCGCTCCCGTACAATTTCAGTATTAAAAGGACATACAACTCTTTCTCTCCTTGTATTCGAAGCTAGATCATATAACAAAACAGAGACCTAAATTCTGTGTTTATAGAGCTGACATTTAGTCTTCAGTCGAAAGTTTAACGGCTTTCATCGAGAACTGAATTGCTACCTCATACATGTCTACAGGTTGGACACGTGGTTATTACTTGCAGCCATAGAGGATTCAAAGGAAAGTGAAATTCATTACGTTTCGCGATCTCAGTAGAATGTGACAAGTTTCAACACTTGCCAGTGTGATAGTAAATGGAAGACGACGGAGCACAATAGGCTCTGTTTTGACGAATTGATTTAAACGGGCTTATCGTGTTGCTGTGTCCAATACTCTCTCTCGCTACTCTCACCTCTTCACTCTGAAGAGCGTTAGGTACGGACATAAAATGTTGCGGAAGGTCTGGAAAGCTGATTACCAGAGTAGCCGCTGGCCACATCGCACGGAACAAAAAACACAAATTTAATAAAGTTAATGATGTTTTTAATGTCAACCGAAGTAAAAAATCATTCCAGCGCTTTACGCGCTTTACCCTCTGACTGAAAAACAAAACCGCTTCTGGCAGTCATCGTACACGGCTTTACGACTTGCTATTACAAGGTAATATTCACGTTTCCTTTCACCAGTCACAGACGTCATATTTATGTTGTTATAGTACGCGTTACTGATTCACAGTTTCGCTCTGTCACTAGTGCATCTGTATTATTGTCTCACTACAATTAGCGTTTTCCATGACAGTAGGTATCCAGGTAAGAGTTACAGTTCAGGACAGAAGTTCTGCTAGTCACATCCAATCAAAATATTGTATATCTTACATACGATAAAGGAATTCCATCTCTTCAGCAACTCACTTTATCACTGCATGTCTGGACGCCACACGCCTAAGCAGTCGGAGTGATAGATTTTAATCTTTCTAAATATAGGTCTGTCTAGATATGAGGTAGAAACGTATTGAGAAATTAAAATACCAGACATATTTGTTCCACCTCACATTCCGAAGTTGACATAGTGCGTTATGAATATCGAGGCATTTATCCCTTCCTTTTGTGATGAATCTAGAGATGTATCAAAACTTATGGTCCGTCTCCGCAACTGAGCGGAGAGCCATATGGGGGACCCAACCTCGACAAGGCGAGAGTTTCTTCCTTGGTGGGAGGACGGGACGTGTGCATTTAGCCTCGTGGGGTCAATTACGGCTCTTATTGAATGTGAAACAGCGGCTCAAAGATAGAGAAAGCCGATAACGGATGCTTCCAACTGACGCCATTTGAAAGAGGATAACATGACAGCTCATCGAAAAATGTGCTCCTCTGTGCCAGATCGCCGAGTTACTTTTTATGCTATGAAGACATATTTAAAAAACATGCCTACATCCCACATTATGGAAAACACATTTCCGTGGCTGAGAAGTTGGTAATAATCGACTCAACACATGGTTAAATGCTAGGGTCGCCACCTCGCTTCCACCACAGGGCAGTGCCTTGGGAGGTAGTGGAAACACGTTTGTGAGGGTAATCAGTTTTGGTTTATCACGTGATGTCAGATGGACAAACAAGAGAACTTTTCACGATCACCATCAGTAGAAGAGCAGTGTATGACCGATGTCTATCTGTCTGTAGCATAATTTCATTACCACTCACGCACCGGTTAGTCGTTATATTGAAAGTCAGAATCTTTCAAGCCTGCCAGGGTGGCCGAGTGGTTCTAGGCTCTGCTGTCAGGAAACGCGCGGCCGCTACTGTCGCAGGTTTGAATCCTGCCTCTGGCATGGATATGTGTGATGTCCTTAGGTTAGTTAGGTTTAAGTAGTTCTAAATTCTAGGGGACTGATGACCTCAGATTTTAAGTCCCATAGTGCTTAGAGCCATTTGAACCAAGAATCGAGCAATCATCTGAACAGGGTAAATGTTTTTCATTTAATTGAAGAAAAACTACATTCGTATCTGAAGTTATTTCTTCAGAATCCGTATTACTTCATGCATTAAAAAACTTCGATTTTGAGTTCAGCATATTTTCTCCACAAAGTAACCTTTCTTTTCAACGAAACTACCGAATAAAGCAGCGCAGAGTGGCCGCGTTGTTCGAGATACTATGCCACGGGTTGCGCGACCCCTCCCGCCGGAGGTTCGAGTCCTCCCTCAGGCATGGGTATTCTTAGCATAAGTAAGCTTAAGTAGTGTGTAAGTCTAGGGACCGATGACCTCAGCAGTTTGGTCCCTTAGGAATGCACACACATTTGAACATTTTTTACCGAATAAAAAAGATCTTTCAGCTCGCATAGTGTAGTGTGACATCACAACCTGAAAATGAATTTGTGCACAGCCTGACAAAAAAAAAATGAAGCGCGCAAAAGACACGATCAGATCTCAGGTAACTTTATATGCATACGTGCCATCAAGGGGTCTGTACATGATAAGTAGAAATTACCTGTGACAGGTAGAACAGCCACCAGATTCCATTAGTGTTGTCCATGTTTACCGCTATTACAACGCGTGGTAGGGTATTAAGAGGTGTGAACAGAACCAATATTAAGTGATCACTATGAGAGACAGGTATATGCCACCTACACGTTTGAGACAGCGTTATCAGTACCTGAAATAGTCTGAAAGGACTCTCATTGTGGGCCTCCATTTGGCCAGCTGATTGAATTGTGCAACATCCAGGTTTGTGGGACATCAGTATAACAGTGGATGCATGGACACATCAGGACAGCCATACTCGTCGTCAAGGTTCCAGTCAACAACGTCTGATCACAAGGAGTGAGGATCTCCGTATCCTGTTCCATGTACATCATGTCATCTTCACTCATCTGCACCTGCCATCGGGGGACAAGTAATGTAGTCCTCCAACATTCTGTGTCTTCCCGCAGGAGTGGTCATAGAATTACAGTAGCTGGAGTATGGAGTTACCATTCCACGCATAGGAATACAGTGACAACACAATACATATTGTGGAACTTGGAGTGGAGCAGTGACAGGGAAGCATTGACTGCTGATAAATAGCGTCGCATTGTTTTCACCAACGACTCTCAGTTCTGCACTACTCCGGTTGATCATTGTATGGGAGAATGGCAGCAGCCTACGGAGAGGACCCATTCCTCCAGGATTTTGGAGGGATACAGCGGTGTTATTTCCAGCTTCATTGTGTGGGGACCCATGGGATATGACTTCAGGTCACAGCTAGTAGTGATAGAGCGAACTCTGATGGCACAAAGGTATGTCAGACATCCTAGGTTTGTTGCCTCTCACGTGAAAAAATGGTGGTTCCATTTTTCAACAGGATAATGCTCATCCGACCACACATAGCTCGAGTCTCTGTTGACAGTCTGATATTAAGGTACTGAAAAATTGCAGGGCACTCTCACTTTTGATACAGTGTCATGCTGCTTAAAGTTCGTAGGGAAGATTATCTACACTTCTGGAAATTGAAATAAGAACAGCGTGAATTCATTGTCCCAGGAAGGGGAAACTTTATTGACACATTCCTGGGGTCAGATACATCACATGATCACACTGACAGAACCACAGGCACATAGACACAGGCAACAGAGCATGCACAATGTCGGCACTACTACAGTGTATATCCACCTTTCGCCATGCCATTTCCACCTGGCGCCTCAGTTGGACCAGCGTTCGTGCTGGACGTGCAGACCGCGTGAGACCGCGTAAGACGACGCTTCATCCAGTCCCAAAAATGCTCAATGGGGGACAGATCCGGAGATCTTGCTGGCCAGGGTAGTTGACTTACACCTTCTAGAGCATGTTGGGTGGCACGGGATACAGGCGGATGTGCATTGTCCTGTTGGAACAGCAAGTTCCCTTGCCGGTCTAGGAATGGTAGAACGATGGGTTCGATGACGGTTTGGATGTACCGTGCACTATTCAGTGTCCCCTCGACGATCACCAGAGGTGTACGGCCAGTGTAGGAGATCGCTCCCCACACCATGATGCCGGGTGTTGGCCCTGTGTGCCTCGGTCGTATGCAGTCCTGATTGTGGCGCTCACCTACACGGCGCCAAACACACATACGACCATCATTGGCACCAAGGCAGAAGCGACTCTCATCGCTGAAGACGACACGTCTCCATTCGTCCCTCCATTCACGCCTGTCGCGACACCACTGGAGGCGGGCTGCACGATGTTGGGGCGTGAGCGGAAGACGGCCTAACGGTGCGCGGGACCGTAGCCCAGCTTCATGGAGACGGTTGCGAATGGTCCTCGCCGATACCCCAGGAGCAACAGTGTCCCTAATTTTCTGGGAAGTGGCGGTGCGGTCCCCTACGGCACTGCGTAGGATCCTACGGTCTTGGCGTGCATCCGTGCGTCGCTGCGGTCCGGTCCCAGGTCGACGGGCACGTGCACCTTCCGCCGACCACTGGCGACAACATCGATGTACTGTGGAGACCTCACGCCCCACGTGTTGAGCAATTCGGCGGTACGTCCACCCGGCCTCCCGCATGCCCACTATACGCCCTCGCTCAAAGTCCGTCAACTGCACATACGGTTCACGTCCACGCTGTCGCGGCATGCTACCAGTGTTAAAGACTGCGATGGAGCTCCGTATGCCATGGCAAACTGGCTGACACTGACGGCAGCGGTGCACAAATGCTGCGCAGCTAGCGCCATTCGACGGCCAACACCGCGGTTCCTGGTGTGTCCGCTGTGCCGTGCGTGTGATCATTGCTTGTACAGCCCTCTCGCAGTGTCCGGAGCAAGTATGGTGGGTCTGACACACCGGTGTCAATGTGTTCTTTTTTCCATTTCCAGGAGTGTATATTACGTGGTTGCTATACTGAATACAATCTGACTTCATATGAGAAATGGTTGGCAGTAGTTAACACTCTTGCTTGTGTGCTCTAGTGAAGAATAGCAGTAAGCTTTCCTTGCGTTCAAAGGAAGAGGGTGCCGAGTTAATTGGCTGCAGTAAAAGCGTATGGTGGCTGATGACCGAGGAGAGCGTTTTTTTTGTGCAGAGCCTGCATGAAAACATTTGTGGACTACCAAGTCCCTCCAGTCTGATTGTGCAGACACATTGGCTGGCACCGGTCGGTCGGCGGCTGCGTCCAGGTAGGCTGACTGACGCTGAGGAGTTGCTGCAGCTATGAGCAGAGAATTAATGACCGGCAATAAAGCAGGGGATGGACCCTTGTTAGGTAGGAAGCCGATGAGACGGCTGTGAGTTTCTGCTAATTTCCGTGAGACAGGACAGTGGCTTCCAAGCGTCCAGACTCTGCTACAAAATATTTTTGTGAAGGTACGAGTCTTTTAGCGAGTTTATGGCCATTCTTTGGAAAGTTAGAAATGGATGCAACAGGAGAGATAGCGACCTTTTTATGCAGGACTGTGGTTCCATCCAGGTCATGCTTTTAGCAAAGACACGGCGTAAACACGTGCGAAAGAGGCCATGAAGCTGAACCTTTTTTCCCTTTCTCCCAGTTAATTTTTTAAGTCGCTGGTTGGTCAAATCAGTGTATGCAGAGCAGGAGGTGGTCTCCCAGCTTCGGATGCCGCGCTCCAGCTCGTGATTGGCTTGTGCTAAAGTGGGAGTAGTCTAAGATGTAAATGTGCTAGGGTACCGAGCTGTGGAGGAAAGCTGAAGAGAGGGAAACACTCTCCCTTGTACTGGCACTTCGCTAGTAAAGAATGGCAAGTCTTTACCTAAGTGGTGGGACTTGTCCTTTGGTAGTGTGCCACTTAGAGCCTGTTCCAGTCACCATCTGAACCGTCAGAGGTACTGCTACTTGCATCACGCACACAACGAGTGATGCGTGGGTATACTTATTTGTTCTGAGTCGGCTGTAGAGTTATGTCATGGAGTCGAACTGGTTTGGCAGACCAGCAAGCGGGTCCACCTGCACACTGGAATCCGCCGGAGTTTCAGAGGATCATAGGGAAGTACCTGCATTCCAAATCAGCCGAACGCGAGACCATGTATTTGCATTCTCCCAGGCACGTGCTTTTAATAACAGAAGGGAAAGTATTCGCTGCTATGGCGTGGGGCGCCAATATATGCTTCTCAGCACCCTGTCCTTTGGAGCCATACATTTCTTCATGGAATAGTAGAGTACAGATGCTTGATAGTAGAGTAGTTCTTGGGCCATACCAAGGATTTACATTTATGAGGTCAGGCAAAGCAATTAGTTCTGGTTAATGTGGTGTATTGATCCCCAGCTGATCACTTTACTAACCATAGACCCCATATTATTGAAAGTGATTGTCAAATAAAAATGTTGTGTGGCGCATCTTTAGCCATCTTTTGTCATGTGATGTTAAGGAATTAATAAATCAATTGTTATTTAGACCACATCTCCTCCCAGTGTTCTGAGTAAGATTACCTTTGCCATCTTCATTAAAGTCTTGATTGCAATAGAAAGAGCACAACCTTGCAATACTCCTGTGGCCAGAGAGATCCCCAGATCTGTCCCCGATAGGGTCAACTGAAGCACGTTGCCAATACTCAGGATGTCAAGAACAAGCTTGCCTCAACATATATAGAAATCTTTCTACACACTTGCCACTTGCCAACCGAATCAGTGCTCAGTGCATACATCCAGGCCCTGAGGTGCGACGTCAAACTGATAGGTGGACTCATACTGCCGAGTTCTCTGTAAATTTGACTCGATATTGTAATCATTCAGATAACGTCACGTATCCTCTCAACTGGTGATGATTCATTTCGTTTCCAACTTGCTTTCTGGTTTTTTTTTCAGTGTAGGTCGCATTATTGTCCAAAATTAATGCGATGTTATGAAATTAAGTAATACACCATATGTGAACCATTGAACCATATGTTTGACAGCTGTAAATAGTCACTGGCTATTCTATGTTTGGTATGCAGTAGGTCATACATTTCAGGAGC
Source organism: Schistocerca gregaria (assembly GCF_023897955.1). Classification (NCBI taxonomy): domain Eukaryota; kingdom Metazoa; phylum Arthropoda; class Insecta; order Orthoptera; family Acrididae; genus Schistocerca; species Schistocerca gregaria. The sequence goes on from NC_064931.1 coordinate 730,268,653, forward strand.
TATTATTTGTAAAGTTAGAAACCTAGTGATATCTCTGTAAGTGGAGGAATATATGTTTTTCTCTGTTGCTGCACCGCACGTCACCGAGCTGCTACATACGGAGTATATAGGGTGATTCTGTAATTATGTTTCAAACTTTCAGGGGTGATGGAGAAGGGTACATGTATCAATTTGAGGTCTGGGACCCTGGTCCAGAAACGGCCAGTTGGAAATTTACATGCGAAAATCGTTCTACCACCTCTGTCAATGGTATGCGTGTACCGATTTCAGCCCACTATCAGAGATGGTACTTCGGACTAAAACAACGAAAATGCCTAGTAAACATTGGCTCCAATATCGCACACATTAAAGCTATGAACACTCGTTCATGTTCGCTACAACGAAACACATCTCTTCTACTCAACAAGTGCCCATAGCTTTCCAGATGTGCATTTTAAAGCCCGTGTTCCCTAGAATTTTCTCCTGTTCTGGTCCACTATACCACTTGTAAAAGTTCCTTTCCCCCTACAGTCTTCGCAAAAACTGCACCGGTACATGTATTCCGGAGTCAGATACCAAAAATATTTTCGCTTACAGTTTTCGACTCTATCGTTTCCGGATCAGTGTCCCTTGTCTCAGATTGATACATTTACTCTTCTAAACCATATCTGAAAGTTTGTAGCACTATCACGGAAACACTCTGTTTATACACAAAAGTGTAAGGCTTGGTGTTCAGCAAATGGTGGTATGCATATAGAGGAGTACTTTGCTGCAAGGTTAATAAAAAAAAATCCGTCATCTCCACAGATATACAGCCAATCATTTTATTGGGCAATATACTTAATTAATGGTAATCAGAACCACTTTAAAAAGGACATACAGTCCTGTAGCACGTGTCAATATTTACAGAGCAATTCTACATGAAATCACGTCAGGAAATTTGAAGAGTAACTAAAACTTGAGTGAATCGCACATAACTAGATTCATATTGACAACATACCCCCCCCCCCCCCCCCCATCCTTCACGCACTGAGGAATGTTACCGCATTTCTGACGGTAGTCATTCTGAAACTCTAAATAGCTACCTTACGCAAAATTAAAGTGTTGGGAAACAGCGAGAGCGCGGAAATAGCTCATTTGCCCGAAGTTAAAATAGCGGAAAGAATCGTGTATTGCGGGAAAAGACCACTTATCCTCACTCACAACGGCGGAAAAAAACTAAAATTATGGGAAAAATCCTAACTGTGGTGCTCCTCCGCTCCATCTTAACGACCGCGAATAGGTTTTCACCCTAGGAATCGGGAACCAGAGTTCTGGCCACAGCATTTTTGGAGATTTTTTCTTCTTTTTCGGATTTTCACATTTTTCAAGTAATGTAAATGTATACTGAGTCACGTTCACGTATTAAATTACCCTCCCCTCTAGGGATCCATCTCCAGAGACAAAAATGTTCGTTAGTTGCATTTCTTTCTACGATCTCCACATTCTCCAAAAAGAATGGCCCAACTGTCTTAATGACCAACCAGACCAATATTCGTCCCTTTTTGGTACTATCGTTTGCCAGAAAACCCGTCTAGGCATTTTTAGCTGTCTGCGAAATATGAGGAATGTTAAGAGATTGTTCTTGTGTATTTTGCATGAGGCAGCCCAGCGCTGCATCAAAACTTACAACGCCCGTTTTATTAAATGCAAATTAATAAATGTTAACCGTTTCCAGAGTTAAGTGAACGTGATCGTATATCTAAAAGATTAAAGCAATCGAACTGTTAACTTCGTTTCCAAACATGGCAGTGTATTAAAATGAGCTGATAAAGCTGCAGACGGGACTAGAAACTAGATTCATTGAAAAATACGAATAGTATGTAGCCAAAGAAAGAGAAACAGTCGTCATTCTAAATTGGACAAATAGTTTCAGAGCAGTTGTCGGTAAATTCTTTTTCTTCACATTTAGAATTGAACACTGGAATCAGGCGAGAACATGTTAGGAACATCAGTCGATTAGAGCTTCTATAAAGTTCTCTAGTGTTAAGCGTGAACAAAGCAGTAAGGCTTTCCACACTATAACGTTCATTATCTGACAAGCTTGATAAACTAAATACCTCTTTAATGAAAATCAATCACTAATCAAAACAATTTTTAGGATATGTGTAGTTCCTAAGACTGCGATACGATTCAACACTTTCAGTAGTACTTTCCATACACAGAAACGAATAGCACGTACGTTAAATGTGAACGTTAAATGTTATGACACAAACTGAAGTAAAATTAATTTTAGACCAGTATGAATAAACCATTTTTGCAGCAATTCGGTTTTTAGATCAATTTATGAAGTACAGTACTGTTAAACTGATTTAATAATTTGACTCGTGTCTTTGAACTTTTCAATTATTGTTAAGAACAACTCAAGTAATTAACTTCACTTTCATGGACACTTAAGTTGTAAATTCCTTAACAGTAATTTCTGGATGACATGTGTATATCCTGGCTTACAAGAAACAAAATGATAAAATGACGTGTAAGGTAAATAGCTCTTGAAATTTGTAGAAGTAGTGTATGTCTGTGGTATAGAGTCGTCATTAACCCGTACGAGGAAATCTTGCCAGCGTGTTAGATACTTGCAGGTTTAATGATAGGTCAGTGATGTTCTCGTAACTTATGAACATTGAAATTTACAATTTTTGGCACACTGCAATGAAATTACTCATTAGTGCACTGTTAAATGTGTACGTAATCGGTACATTGCCTGGAGGTATCGATGTGATTATCTGCTACGGTGATGGTGCTAGAAAGTATTAAGCGATCGTTAATCTTTATACAAATTACTACCATATTACATTTCTTCTACTCTTCGTTAGACATCTTACAGCAGTCCACATTATACCACGTCGCAGTACGCTGCTACTACTTCCATATGAGGCCTTCCATAACAATTTGGGATTAAATTGGCCTCACGTTTCACTTCTGGATGTTCACACACCGACAGCTACCTACTGACTCCCTAAAGTTCTCTTGGCTCGCAAACAGAGAACCGACTCGTGGAGATAACATCTTGGACCTAATAATAACAAACAGACCCGAACTTTTCGACTCTCAGGGAATCAGTGATCATAAGGCCGTTGCAGCATCCCTGAATATGGAAGATAATAGGAATATAAAAAAAAAGGGAGGAAGGTTTATCTGTTTAGCAAGAGTAATAGAAGGCAGATTTCAGACTACCTAACAGATCAAAACGAAAATTTATGTTCCGACACTGACAATGTTGAGTGTTTGCTCGACGGCCATTATTTGAAAATGTCTGAAAGCGTACGTAGATTCTGAGAACTGCAATCATCGCAACTCTCCACGAACAACGGGCAGCAGTAAGGCGCGAAACATTTCGCCACAATATTACCATGTTATAGATGGAAGAGGCGCAATGCTTAGCACAGCGGACTCTCACTCGGGGTTAACATCTTGTCCGCCCATTCTGCTTTAGGCTTTACCGTACAGTTCCTAATTTCATTAAGGCGAACTCCTCGTTGATTCCTTTTAGTAGAACAAGGCCACTTTCCTATCTGAGCTTTAGCTCAGTCGCTGATGAATTCGTCTTCGACGAGACTTTAAACATTAATCTTCTCTCTTCTTCTACTGCCATGACTGAACAGTGCGGAACGAAAAGTCAATGAACATTTTCGAACAAACGCTTTCGTATGAAAATAACCCTTAGAACACTTAAGTGAAAATTACTAAACGTTTAAAATAAATTTAGACTATTTACTGTACACGAACAATTTTTAAGGCGGACATGTTTCCTGTTGCGAGGCATTCTAGCTCATAGTACCGTGGTTTTCGGGCTTCGAGTTAATTTTTACTCGAAAGTAGCCTCTCTTATGTCTTTTTAATAGATTGCCATTCACTGCTATTTATGTAGAATTTCATGAGTACTTTCTCCCATCGGAGCTGTAAATATAAATGAACACATACTGCAAAAAGCCTTAATCGAAGACAACTGTCAGTTACGGCCGACGATAACAATTATCGTCTTTCACACAGCGCAATGCTCAGATGTAGCCCATCGACCCGTTGTCAAGATCATTGTTTACTTCCCAGATAATCCATTCTTGAGCTGCATGCTGCGAAGGCCGCATTATGACGGCTTTCTAACGGTACCTGTTCTGTCCCGCCTACACTGACTTTCTTACTGGCACTTAACTCCGCAGAGGTAGTTGAGAGCAGCAGCACAGCCTCACAGAATACGTTAATCTCCTTCTCTGTTTGTGCTCTCAAAGTGTCAGATCAGTCGATTGCTGTTGATACTCAACTGATAATTTGCATTCATATCACAAATACATCGTGAAGCAATTTTGCCTGTCATGGCCCCTTGATTTTTTGTTGCAATGGGTGCATGAATAAAACTCTGAAAGCCAACAACACCCTCATTCACCTCAGCCGCAGAATTTAGCTAGTGGCTTTTTTTGCAAAAGAACGTCTCTCTCATAAATTTTCCATGGATCATTTATGTGAATCTGTTTTCTGTGCTAAATCCACCTGTCACGAAGTGCACTTCTTCTCTTAAGATTCCGTCTAAAAAACCAGCGTCAGGCTTGTCAATCAATGGCACGCGTATTGCACAACACGCGACAACTGAAGGTGATAGTTACCTACATGACTAGCCACGCAAGCATTTAAAGTATTAACTAGTTTTTATAGTGTATTCAAGCATTCAGTGGACATAATTCAGCTTTAGATTTCTTGCCAACATCGTTACATCGTGTCTGCGTGATGATGAATCGTAGTACAGCTGCATGTTGCTTTGTAAATATCAGACTCTCACCTTTGTTACAAATAATATCGTAAAATTCTTTCAACAGAAACGATGCACTTAGGCAAGTTCTGGGATTGAGAACTTCATGAAAGTATTACCGGTGTACCCTGGGCAGTACGTACTGGAGTGTTCGTGTAGTCTAAATGTCATTTTTGTAGTTATCAGTCGGATGATCAGGCCGTGCCAACTGCATTTCACAAGTTAGAAGTGTAGTGTCACCGCAAGACACCACACTTGCTAGGTGGTAGCCTTTAAATCGGCAGCGGTCCGGTAGTATACGTCGGACCCGCGTGTCGCCACTATCAGTGATTGCAGACCGAGCGCCGCCACACGGCAGGTCTAGAGAGACTTCCTAGCACTCGCCCCAGTTGTACAGCCGACTTTGCTAGCGATGGTTCACTGACTTCTACGCTCTCATTTGCCGAGACGATAGTTAGCATAGCCCTCGGCTACGTTATTTGCTACGACCTAGCAAGGCGCCAGTATCCCTAATATTGATATTGTGAATCATGTACCATAAAGAGCGACGTTCTCCATTAATGAATTAGAGATAAGTATTCCACCAGCTACGTCCGTTTTTCTCAATTTTAATTCCCTTGTCATGTTCCAGAACTCACGCCAGCCTGCCGCGTGCATTTCGGCCTCCTTTAGCAATACGGTGTTGGCTCTCCTGCCAACCACAACAAGAAGAGCCACCTCAGTCTTGAAAAATGCCAGGCACTTCAGGTAGATGGGTCATTAATAGATGATTACGGGTTATTTAGCTGGGGTTTGGTCAGTACCGTCAGTCCTCTATTAGGTTAACATCTGGACCTGATTCAGTGACCCGGGTTCGAGGCAACGGTGAAACATCACGTCATACTAAATGGTAGTACTGACATTACCATATAAATTATAAGATGGCGCAAATCCGTATGAAGATCCTCAACGAGGTACGCTCATCAGAGTAGGGTAAATGATAAAGAGAAACTGTCAGCACTGAAAATCTCGTAAAACTTGTCACACTCCACTTTTATCAGACTTGAACACTTTCTAATCCTACCCTATTAAAATAGCTTCTTGTACGAACGAAATGGTACAATTTTTATGAAATCGAAACGCTACCAACGGGTTAGGTAAAGGGTGTATCGGCTCGGAGCAAAAAGACCAACTACGGCAAAATAACAGGTGAATAGCCCCTCCAACACAAATTAAAGACCATCAACAAAATAGAAACAGTTATAGAGCACCACGGTAGCATTTTTTAACAGTGAAAATATGGAACATTTAAGACGGTATCATCACTTTGTAATCATAAAACATCAAGAGCAGTTGAACACGATTCATAACAAGGATTTATAATAGCTCGTTCCTCACCGAAATGTCATATTCCCACAAGCAAATGTCTTGTCTGATGCAAGGAACAGGCTGATTAGCGCACACAGTTCTCAGCAAAGGCGCTGCATACGGCTGAGGCATATCATCAGCGTAGATGGGCGAATACCATATGGAATGAGCCGAAGAGTGTTACGAAGATGATCAATATAATAAAGTGGGTGAATAGTCAACTGATGAAGATAGCTGCCTTCATAAAAAATTTATTTATCTTTTTTGCCAGAATACGTTGTGCCGAGCATCCGCCGCTGCAAAGTGTGACCAGATATACGAAATCCCCACAGTGCCACACATCCCACCGCTACGGTATGCCACTCTTGCATTTAAAGGCCAGGAAGAACATCGAAGGTGTAGTAATACAGCTCACAAACCAGGGACAAGCTCCCTACCTAAAGGTTATCTGATCTACTCTGGCGATCACACTAATTAGTAGCCAGCGCTACGTGTTCGTTAAAGAAAAAGATCAAAGAGGGGAAGTGTGAAGCGTATTTATTTACATTACAGCCACCAGATTGGTGTGATACTTAGCTCCAGTAGCTAAACATCCTGTTAAAACTTTGACATATCCCACATACAGGCAGGTAATGACGGTAACATTATCAGGGCTTGGAAGTGCACTTACAGATTTGTTCTTGCTGAAAGACCAGGAGCTGTCAGATCATAAACAATAATGATGGAGAACAGCCGTACACGATCAATCGAACCACCACAGAAGACAACAAATTGTCAATGAAGTTTACTGTCAAAGGACAAACGTCGAACTAAAAATGAGAACTCGAAAAAAACAAACTCGATATTCTTCTAAGAGTCTAGTAGCAAGCTTGCTGAAGTCAAGATATTGCAAGTCTGTCTTTCTTTCGCTTCTGCCATTATCCTGCATTGTGCACAGGGTCGGCAGTGTTAAGGACGGATTTGGCATGGTTAATTTTAACGGGTGGCCGGATGTCCTTTCTGCTGCCATCCCATACCCCCCGAGACGGAAATAGTGTACCGAAGCTGTCTGCGTCTAGTCTAAATCGTGAAATAGTATGAAATTGTTGCAAATGTCTGCGAGTCATGTAACTGAGGCGGGACGTGGGGACCATCCCGGTATTCACCTAGTAGGATGTGGAAAACCGTCTAAAACAACATCCAGTCTGGCCGGCACACCGGCCGTCGTCGTTAATCCGCCGGGCGGATTCGATCCGCCTGCGCGAGCCCAGGAAGCAGCGCGTTAGCGCTCGCGGCTACCCTGGTGGGTATTGCAGGTCCGTCTGAAGGAACCGAAAATCCACTCCTCCTCTTCCACTATCACAAATTTCCCATATAAGCAATGAGATGTGGGGGACGACATTGAGAAACTTCGCTGACAAAAGTCTCCCATTTTCTTCTGGAACGTAAGTAATCCGAGGATGCATGTGAAGGAAACGAGACTCCTCGCGCAGGAGAGACAGACCTGTGTTGGTGTCCGCAAGAGGCCCGTCTTGAAGTCTGGCGCTCTAGTGCTAAGCCTATAAAACAAAAAGGAGCCGACGTCGCTATATTTATGAACAATAAATCTCACTTATCGCTTGCCCCTTCACTATAAACTTCGCAGTTGTCGCTATAACATATGTGAGGAATGGTGTGATAAGTTCTCTTAATTGTCTCGTAATGGCGCTTTAAGCTGTGAAACCATTTCGTATTACTTACTGAAACACTGCTAAAGAATGGTGTTCCACTATGGATCTTAAATCATACTACCAAAAACTCACAAGTATTGATGAGTGCCTACCGCTGTGGCCGAGCGATTCTAGGCGCTTCAGTCCGGAACCAACCTGCTGCTGCTGTCGCAGGTTCGAATCCTGCCTCGGGCTTGGATGTGTGTGATGTTCTTAGGTTAGTTAGGTTTAAGTAGTTCTAAGTCTATGGGACTGATGAACTCAGATGTTAAGTCCCATAGTGCTTAGAGCCATTCGAACCATTGATGAGTGGACAGTTAACGATAAAATGCCTTTCAGTGCGCACTTTCCGATGTGGACACACCTAGCAGGCAGACGATTGCCCAACAGAAACCATAGCAACTGGAACTCAACTGTGCACTAAACGAGGAAAGGAGGAAGAGGCAAATGTTACTAGAATTTATTTCGTGGGGTGGCAGGTGACAATCACATATTCTCCTACTGCGTTTTAAATTACCTGGAAGCCGTCAACTGCGCAGGTGCGCCAGTTATGTCGGAAGGTCTAGAGGTTAGCAAAGAATATGCACTGGTGCGAAAAACGTACAACCAAAGTAACTTCCACATGCTATGTTACTGTCAAATAACATAGTTCAATGAAACTCGGACCATATAAATAGAAAAAACGGCAACAGTCTAGGAAACTGAAAGAAATTCGCTGTGAGAGACATAAAGGACACTTTTAGTCAAAGACAATAATTGCACTTACGTCTGCATGATTTATGATGATCCCTTGGGCATTACAAAGCATAGGACACGGTTCTTGATAGGATGTGTGATCACCACGGACGCCAGTGCAAGGTCTTCAATCTACTACCATGCCGGCCACTAGGTTGGTCAGGAGAAGCTGTAGAAGGGCGTTGCATTCTTCCACCATCACAGTTGAGAACTACTGGAAGCATTTGGACAAGCTGCAATACGTCTCCCCAATTCATCCCACACGTGCTCCATGAGATCTAAGTCTGAGGAATGGGAGGGCCAGTGAATTCACGGAATTTTTTCTCGTTCCAAGAGCTGTTCCATCTGCGCTGTTCAATGCGGTTCAATGCGGTTACCATCCATAAAAATAAAGTCCCATACCATTTCACTCACCACCTCAACGATAAAAAAAAATGGTTCAAATGGCTCTGAGCACTATAGGACTTAGCATCTGTGGTCATCAGTCCCCTAGAACTTAGAACTACTTAAACCTAACTAACCTAAGGACATCACACACATCCATGCCCGAGGCAGGATTCGAACCTGCGACCGTTTTTTGGACGTTCGCCACCACTTTAGATTTTGCCAACGAAACAAAAATTAAATATGCCTCTGAACTTTTAATATAAAAAAATAATAAAAGGTGAAAGGAAAGGGTATAATACGTTATTATATTTGATTTGTTGTTCATTTTGTTCTTAGTTTGTTCTTGTGTATTTATTTGGATTCTAAACGCAGGTCTCCTGCCCACTTTTTTTAAAATCTTTTTATTTATTTATATAGGTATCAATGTGCGAACAGTTATAGTTAATCAAGCCTGGAAAACTAAAACAGAATGAAGACACCATCGAAGATATTAAACGTAAATAACATGAAAAGAAAACTACCACGTCGTAGTTAGGCTTCCCATTGACTGCGCCCACTGATAAAGATTGTTCAATATATGCTCGTTTGCAGTTTGTTCTGACCTCATCTGCCACTGCCTGGAACATTCCAGCTGCACGGGAGGCTGTGAAAGGCGCTCCATAGGTAGTTTGCGAAGCATTGTCGATATCTGGTATGCCCGGAAATAGCATGATGTCTTTCTTGCAAATAGAGCCAGAAGTCAAGGAAATTCTTGTGTCCGTCACGACAGAGGTAATGGACCGCATGTCCACGTATCCAGGTGACGGAGTTGGTTCGAGTCTTGGGGTAAAATGTCTCATCCGGAAACAATAACGTGCGTGCAGATTTATGCTCCGGCCTAACTCGCAAGACATAAGCCAGCATCTGCCGCACTGGGTGGCAAACCGGTTCCGCCTCTCCGCAGCTGAGGCGGTGCTCGTCAGAATCTACTGTGTTACAACCCACACAATTAGGAGATTCTGCCATGTGGATATTGTAGAGACGTTCTTGCGTCACCAGCTTCCCATTAACGACTACGTACCATTGGGAAACAACGTCGGAATCAAGCATGGCATCGTGTACAGTCTTCCACACCACGCGCCACCGTACGTCAGGATATTTTAGTTCGACCACATTTAGGGGGCGGCGTTGCATCATGTCGTGATAAATACGTCGAGTCGTGGCCATTTGTGGTGTCGTGAGCGCTACACTGTAATAACTTTGTTCTAAATAAAAACGTCCTATATAAAAGAGGGGCGCTGGGATGTCCTGTAGTGGCACTTGTGAGGCTCGTAGGACAACGGCGCAGCAGACATAAATGTGAGCTAACATAGAGGGCAATGGCCCTATCATGGACGTTGACTAGGCCGAGACCACCTTTTTCCTTGGGGAGAGTAAGAGATACGTATCTGATCTTCACTAACATACCAGCGGTGACGAAGTATCCCAGCGCTGCCATAATGCTACGAGCCAAGGTTTTCGGAATGGGTAGCGTTTGGGCGACATGCGGTATGCGGGACGCAAGGTATACATTGGCATAATACGCCCGCTGAACGATGTTGAGGGATCGCAAGTGCTGATTTGCAATTCCGGCCCTAATTTGGTGAAGAAGGCGTCGATAATTGAGCGTCGTCGCGCGTCGTATGTCGGTCATGAAATCTAAGCCCAAGCAGCGGACAGTATCACTGAAGTGTAAGGGGGCAATGTGTTCCTGCGGTAGCCCAATCCCGATGCTCAAGGCGACAGATTTGTCAACGTTGATTTGGCTACCAGAAACTGTACCGTAGGTTGCAATCCAGTCCAACGTCGCGGCCATATCGTCAGCTCCTCGTATGACGATCATCAAATCATCCGCATATGCGGTGCAGCGATAGATGGAGCCGCCGAACTCTATCCCAGTGAGCCTGTCTCGGAGACCACACAACAAGGGTTCTAAGGCCAATGCAAATAACAATGTTGATAATGGACATCCCTGTCGTACTGATCGGCGGATCGGCATGGGTGCCGTCAGTCTTCCATTAACAAGAACTCGAGAAGTAGCCCCATGCAGAAGGCGTGTCAACTCTGTGATAAAGGGGTCGGGATATTCCATGCGCCGTAGAACGGCAGTGAGGAAAGTGTGGCCCACACGGTCAAAAGCCTGGCTAAAGTCGATAGACGCCAGGGCTGCCGGCAAACGTCTCACCCGTGCAAGGGAGATGAGATCTCTGTAACGACATAACGCAGTTCTGATGTTGTTGGGTCCCCCCAAGGACATCTGATCGCTGGACAGGACGTGCGATAGTGTGCCCCGAAGACGTTCTGATAGCAGCCTCGAAAAGATCTTGAAGTCGCTGTTCTATAACGTTAAGGGGCGATAATCGCGGACATGATTCCGTCCCTTCGGCTTATGGATGGGGACAATCAGTCCTTCCAAGAACGGTGCAGGCAACGGTATACCCGGGGACATAAATTCCTGACAAATTTCCACCCAACACGGTACCAACAGTTGTTTAAATGCTCGATAGAGCTCTGATGGTGATCCATCGATTCCTGGTGATTTATGGGGAGCACCTTTACCAATGGCGTCGAGCACTTCCTCTTCTGTCACTTCTCCCAGTAAAGTCGGTACCATGTCTGGTGGAACTGTACCGTGGACATGTGTTGAAACGGAGTCTACCGTCGCCATATCAGAGAGCACTGCTGAATAAAGTTGAGCGTAATGCCCATAGAAGGCTTCTGCTATATCTGCTTGTTCTGCCACGTGTCGTCCGTCATCATGTCGGTTACCAGTGCCCTACGGCGCCTCCTGCGTTCTAGGAGCACGTGGTGCATAGATGGCCTTTCTGATTTTATCGTGTCTGGAGCACGCGACCGTATAACAGCGCCTTGTAAATGATGGCGTGCTAAGGAGATGAGTTGCGCTTTCGCGCGATTGACTATGATCTGCCGGTCAGGTGAGGGCTCCATAGCAAGACATTCCCGCAGGATGGTGTAATAAAGGTTTTCCGTGCTCCTCCTCCATGCCGCCGCTTCTCGGCCGTAAGCCATGAAGGTGCGCCTAAGAGCAGGCTTCGCACATTCAATCCACCAACTGAGGGTCGATCGGTAACGACCACGACGCTGTAAGGACGCGTTCCACGACTCTTCGATAGCACGTTTACATGCCGGCTCGTCCAGATGGGCGACGTTCAGTTTCCAGGGGGGCCTACTGCGCCACACACGTGCAGCTGGGAGGGCAATGGTGCAAATATAGGCTGTGTGCTCGGTGAATGCAGTGGGCCAGAGCTCTGCTCCTCTCGTCGCCGTCGAAAGGGTGCTTGTGACGTAAATCCTGTCTAACCTACTTGATGAATGACTTGTATAGTGGGTGTATCCAGGAGCTGGGCCATGGATATGGCGCCACGTGTCAATCAGGTGGAGGTCACGCACTAGCATTTCCAATTCCGCACACGGGACGTGATGTGGCTGCTGATCAGACGGAGATAATGTACAGTTAAAATCTCCTCCGATCACCATATCGTCTATGTGGCCCATAAATAGACGCGTGATATCTTCCGAAAAGAAGCGGGCCCGATCTCTCCGTCTCCCTGATCCTGAAGGGGCATAGACATTGATGAGTCGTACACCGTGGACAGTTACTGCCATGGCTCTTGCACTCGGTAAGTACAGTACGTCCGTAGCCTCCAAACCGTCCCGTAGCAGAACAGCCAACCACAATTGGTAGAAGAGGCGTGGGAGATGTGGGCGGTATATCCGTAGAAGTCAGGGAAACTAGCGACACATACTTCCTGTAAGAGGGCCACGTCGACGTCCGCCGCATCAAGCATGCGTTGTAGCATTGTCAGTTTGTGTGGTGCCCTTATCGCGTTGATATTGATTGTGGCTAGGCGAAAGGTGTGCTGCCTAGCCTCTTCACCTAGGGTAGACCCCATGGCAATCAAAGCTAACCGCAAGAGATGCCGGACCTACCAAATCCGTTACAAATTATGCGTCTTTTACGATAGGAGTGGCATCTCCAATGCCACCCCCTACGCTGTCACCCGTGCCCTCTTTAGGAAGTTCCTCAACATCGTCCGACCACAGTGTCTGCAACACGATGCTGTGTAGCTGATCGGCACCTAAATCTCCCGCACGTACGTCGTCAGTGTTAGAGGTAGACGGAGCGCCATCCATCGACGCGACCTGCTGAATCCGTGGTGCAAGAAGAAACTTGGCACTCGTGGTATGGGCAAGTGAACCTTCTACACCACTTAGATTCTCAGCAGGCGCAGCATCCATGCCGTCTGAGGAGATGTCACCTTCTTGACCGGCCGTGTGTAGGAGGCAATCGTCTGAAGGGGTCCGCCGACGTCGCTTCCGTCGTCGAGGCGAACGTTGCTTTCGAACGTGGACATCCGTATCCGAATGTGGGAGGCAATCCAACGTCGTATCACCTTCCGCTAAGAAAGCCGCGGTCGGGACAATGTTCGCGTCCACGTCCATCGCGTTCTGGATGTTACGTTGCGTCTGGAGTCCTTGGGACTGTTGCTGCTGCTGTTGCTGTGGAGGGGGCGACATATGGGTTGGCATCGGGGATCCTTCCTCTTCCTCCGTTGGTACTTCTGGCGTCGATGGGTGTGTCTGATCGCCCGTTTCGTCCTCAACTATGGTGCGCATCGTCGTCTGAGCGTACGTGAGGGGCAGGATTGTCGTCCTCGTCGGGGAAACGGAGTCTCCCACTGGTATCTGCGTAATTCGACGTTGTAAGCAGCTCGATCGAACATGGCCTTCCTGCCCACATCCGGAACAGGTACGCGGCTGACCGTCGTACATGATGATTGCACGACAGCCACCGATGTTCAAATAGGACGGCACATGTTTCTTGAGCTCAATTTTAATTTGGCGCACACCATTGTAGACCTTATACGTCGAGAAAGTTTGCTACTTTTCTGCAACGTGGTTGATAACATTGCCGTACGGTCGGAAGGCGGCCTTGACAACTTCCTCTGGGACCTCGAAGGGGAGCTCAAAAACCCTTACAGTCCTTAGGCCCATGCCTGCATGATCCACCGTCACTGCACCGATATGCCCGTCAGAATGTTTGAATCTGAGAGAGTTCGAGTATTTAGACACCACTGTCGCGCAGACCTCTGCACTGGTCATTTTAACATAAACCACGCTCGCCGTTATAGAAAAATGTATTCCGACGACAGTCGCCGGATCTAAACGTAGATCGTCGCGTATGAACTGTTCTATTTCATAGGCTCGAGGACGCGCGTGATCTGGTTGGAAGGTAATTTTGATCGTATCGTGGCGCCATGTGTGTGCCATAGTCTCACCGAACTTGGAACTAATACAACTCGCGCCGCGAGAAGATAAACACAAGCAAGCGCTCACGGTCGCGCACGGCGGGGCGCAGCGGACGTCCTCGCCCCACCGCAGCCGAAAGCAGACTGTGAACGCCTAGAACCGCTAGACCACCGAGGCCGGCACCACAACGATCATTTTCGACAATGTTCCTGGACGCAGTATGTGTTGCCACCTCTCGCGATGTGAGGGCACGTAATGCACCCAGGAACACTGTTGAACACAATAGTTTTGCTGGTCCAGGTATCGTTCTCTCGGGACCCGTAACAGTGCATGGGCGTACTGACCTTCAAATCTTTCAACACGGTACACTCTATGGTCAACATTGTTGTGACACTGTACTCCTTCCCCATGTGTGTATTTTCATGTGCACATTCGGCTCGCACTTCATTTTTATGGATGACAATGCGTGATCACATCGATCAGCGCTGATGGAGGGGCTCTTGAAACGAAAGCAAACTGCGCTAATTGCCTGGCTTACCCGTTCCCCCACATAAATCTCATCGAACACGTGTGGGGCGCGTTGTGGAGACATATTTGAGCACGTCCAAATGCACTAACGACCATCCACTTGAACTGAACCGTGCTGTTGGAGGAACAGAAGGCCCTTCTACAGCAATCGTTACCAACCTCGTGGCCAGCATGGAAGCACATTGAAAAGGGGGCTCTGAGCACCATGGAACTTAACATCTGAGGTCATCAGTCCCTTACAACTTAGAACTACTTAAACCTAACTAACCTAACGACATCATATGTATCCATGCCCGAGACAGGATTCGAACCTGCGACCGTAACGGTCGCGCGGTTCCCGACTGAAGCGCCTAGAACCGCTCGGCCTCACCGGCCGGCTTTTACACCACAGTTTCGTCTCAAAGGTACCAAAGTTAATCGGTGTTTCTACCTTAAAATGCTGAGAGGACTGCGCTATGCAATGCGATAAACAATCACCCATGTTGTGGTGACCTATATATAGGTTCTCGATCACGTAATATTGTCAGACCACTTTTGACTACAATGACATGACAATCGCACTACTCCTAATGTACTCATTAGCTCTCGTAGCCCTGTGACTTTTCTTGTTCGTTAGAATGGAACAGGAACTGGCAGGAAAGCGTTTTCACGACATAGAGGTAGAAAACAGAGACCACCAAACGCGTAGTGCGTCGTGTACGAAAACAAACTTATAGGCCTAAGTAAAGAGTTGGTGAACAGAATCCAAACGGTATGCAGTAGAGGCGCTTAACCGAAAAACGTGTCACTAAAGGAAGGGAATCCAACTATTTTTTTTGTTCCTTGTGCGCACAATCAACTGGTCATGCTGGAAATTTTGACCCTCGTATAAGAATATATGTATCACATAAGCCGAAGGATCCATTTTATTGTCAATGAATAACTGATAAAGTCTTCAGGAAGATTAGCAAGTAGTGCTTTACTCTTGGAGCAAGGAGTGCCAAGTTCCAATCGTGAGCTAGTTGGCGGCTCTGCGCAGACTGAAGTCCAGACCTGCTCAGGACCTCGCAGCCTTTCTGTTGGCGAAGACTAGCTACAATCGTATTTTTAAAGATCGCAGAGACAGTGTATCTAAATAGTTTCCGAATTCTACAAGTCTACTAAAACTATAGTTACCTGAGAGACCACCATCAAGGTTTCAGAAATTAGTTGGAAACACCATATTATACTGTAATTACGTATGAGAGTTTCCAAAGCAGCAATGGTGACACTGTCCAGATCATGTTTGAGCATTTCGATCTAAGCACTGCCACTGCTAGCCGATTTCAAGTTTTCCGGTGCAAATTTTGGAAATTTGTGGTAAGGACTATGGGACCAAACTGCGGAGATCATCGGTCCCTAGGCTTACACACTAATTAAATAAATTAACTTTAACTTACGCTAAGGACAGCACACACACACACACACACACACGCACACACACACACGAGGTAGGACTCGACCCTCCGACGGGGGGAGCCGCACGAACTGTGACAAGACGCCTGTGACCGCACGGCTACCCCGCGTGGCTTTCCCGGTGCCCTAGATTACTTGGTTGAGAGGGCAGTAAGGGGGGGGGGGGGGGCGGAGCACTTAATTTTCACTGTTAAAGAAGTTTGAGCTCTGAGTTCTCCGAATGGAAATGGAATTCAGCGCTATCTGCGGCAAGTCAGAGGTTAGCAAGTCACAACAAAATTGACTGCATCAGGATGTGGCACATCACAGGATAAGCACTGTATGACAAAAAAGAAAAAAAGACACCACGAAGGTCACAAACTCTTAGTCATAGGGGTATCAATGGGAATGCAAAATTGTAACCTTGGCGGCAGATGGATGAATGTGTGAAGGTGCAGCGCAATTTCACCGTGCAGCTTGCAAGGATAGTAAACAGGGACAAGTCGGTACCACGGCGTAAAGTATTTGCGAATTTCATTCCGTGTACTCAGGTAGACAGCAACTATTCCTAGCAGATAGGTGAGTAAACAATATACGCAGATGTCAGCATTTAAGAGATGACGTCTAGTTGAGTTCAAAGAAACCGGTTGGAGTAATTGGCGAATCGCTCAACATATGAATGGAAGCGATGCTGCCATTAGAAGATGCTGGAAGGAATGGGCAGCGTCAAGAAGAAGCGGTCGGCCTAGAGACGACAGAACGTGAGAATAGAGCAATCCTGAGAGAGGTACTCAGAGCCCCGGATTCATGATCATAGATCCACCGTGCAACTGCTGCTTTACTGACCACAAGACCATTAACAGGCGGCTCCCAGTAACGGGGTTGAGATTACGGCACCCATAGCACCGAGCACCGTTGACTTGCGTACACCAAGAAGCCCGTTTGCAGTGGTGTCAGACACATTCGGCCTAAAATCTCATTGACTGGAGAAATGTCTTCAGTGATGAGTCCCGCTTCGAAATGAGCCCCGATGACCAGAGAAAACGTGTATGGAGACGCCTCAGACAGCGATGGGATACCAACCTGACTGTCGCCGCCATATGGTCTGGGGTGTCGTATCAGTTCATAGCAGGTCCCCTTTGGTTGTCATCCACGCACCTTTACACCACAGCGGTATGTGGAAGATATTCTGTCTATGCCCCGTTGTGTTAGCCTTCATGGGAAGCCGCCCTGGGCATTCCATTTCAGAAAAATAATGCACACTCGCACACGGCTAGTGTTTCTACCGCTTGTCTTCGTGGCAGACAACGTCGCAGGATCTCTCCCCAACGGAGAACGTTCGGAGCATTATGTGCAGGGCCCTCCCACCAGCTCGGGATTTTGACTATCTCACATGCCAATTAGACAGAATTTGGCACGATATCCCTCACGAGGACATCCAGCTACTATCAGTACCAAGCCGAATAATTGCTTGTATAAGGGACAGAGGTGAACTAACACGTTATTGACTTGCTCAATTTCTGAAGCTCTTTCTCTTAAACGAATGATTACAATTTCAGAAAAATTGGATGATTTATTCGTCTGCACATGTACGTCACATTTACCGACTTCCGTCCCATTCGAATAAGTCTTTCTTGGTGAGTCGTCTATTTTGTCTTAGAGTGTACTAACAATAACCTTCTTTATAGTTAACTTTATATGAAAGATGCACCTCGAATTGTGGAGATTTAGATTAATCTGTGGAATCCTAAGGAGGAACGTACAGCCCAAAATATGTATCCACTTGGAGCAGACGGTTAACCTGCCCAAAACTCAGCATTAAGACAGCTCCCTAGATACTTCATTGTGGATCAAGGACATGCTTTTCGATGACTGGTATCTATAGCCTATAAAATACGCTATGACATCTTTATTCCTCTGCCCACGGATGGCGTCCTTTCTGTGTTGGCTCAAGCTCCTTAACACACGAATGTTGCATTTTGATAATTAGTTCTTACAAGGTGTTTCTTTCCTGGGAATGTAACACTCCTCTAAATTGCTTCGGAGTCATCCGACCTGTGGGGATCCCAAACACTGGACAATACTTAAGAATGGGTCGCACTAGCGTTCTATAATGCGTCAACTTTATAGCCGATTTACCCTTTCCCAAAATTATCGCAACAAAACTAAGTAGAGCATTCGTCTTCCCGACCACCAACCTGGCGTGCTCATTCCATTTCACATCTCTTTGCAGTGTTATACCTAGATATTTAATCTATGTGGCTATGTCAAGTAGCACATTACTAGTTCTGTATTCGAACGTTACAAGACTGTTTTTCCTACTCATCCGGATAACTTAAATTTTTCTACATTTAGAGCAAGCTGCCATTCATCGCACCAACTATAAATTCTAAGTCACCTTGTATCCCCTTACAGTCACTCAAGGACGACACCTTCCCATTACATCATCAGAAAACAGTCATATATTACTGTTCACCCTGTACGCCAGATCATTTATGTATATAGAGAAGAAGAGTGGTCCTCTCTCACTTCCCTGGCACACACCTCATCCCTTGTCTCTGATGAACGCTCGCTGTCGAGGACAGCTTACTGGGTTCTATATACTCAATAAGTGCTCGAGCCACTCACAAATTTGGGAACCTATTCTATTTCCTCGTATCATCGTTAAGTCTGCAGTGCCGCACCGTGTCAAACGCTTACTGGAAATCTAGAAATATGGAATCTGCTTGTTGCCCTCTATCCATGGTTTGTAGGATATAACGTGAAAAAGAACAAGCCAAGTCTCGCACGAGCGATGCATTCTAAATCCGTGTTTATTTGTGGACAGAAGCTTTTCTTTCTCAAGGAAATTTACTATATTCGAACTCAGAATTTGTTCAAGAATTCTGCAGCAAAAAAAAATGTTACCGATATTGATCGGTAATTATGTGGGCCCGTTCTTTTACCCTTATTATATTCAGGAATCATCTCCGTTTTTTTTTTTCAGTCGCTTGGGACTCTGTTCTGGGCGAGAGGCTAGCGATAAACGCAGAGACAATCCCGCAGAGTACTCTCTATAAAACAGAATTGGGATTCCGACTGGACCTGACGACTTACGTCTTTTCAACTCTTTCAGTTGCTTCTCTACGCAAGGGATGCCTATTTCTGCGTCCTCCGTGCGGGAGTCAAATGGCGAAAAACAACGAGCAGGGTTTGGAGTCCATTTTTGGTTCACGTGCTGTCCGTACAACGTATCACTGAATATTTAACACTTATTTCAAGATTACTTCGTAAAAATGAGGCATAGCCGTCAGTATAGTATATTACGGCAAAGGATAGCCACAGAAAGCAGTCTGTAATTAAGACGAGAGTAAGCACTTTGATACTTAAGCGAGTTACTCATCTATGTGTTTGCTACGAAAGTAACAATAGGTAAAACACAGCTGCTGATGTAGAAGAGTTAACTGAATGTGTGAGAGAGAATCACGGATAATTGCAAAACGTGATACTAGATTGTTTAAATGGCCTTTACTTGTAAATTACTTGGGCTCCGGCAGATGACATCATCGGGTAAAGTATTTAATGGAATTATTCACTGGTTCATCACAGATTAAGAAAAACTCTGTCGTTATAAGGAAAATAGAGAATCTAACTTTATCCAAGAGCACAACTGGATCCAAGAGTACTGAAAGTTCCAAGGAACTCAAACATAGCTCTTGTCCTCGGGTCCGCTATGTGCAGCCACTTACCTTACACAACGCAGAGCGATGGGTAGATGACTTCACGCAAGTGAGAAGGATATATATCAGACGATAGCAATAACAGATTTACAGTCTAAGTAGTCATAGTTTTCGCAGACAATTCGACGGTGCAAACCGAAAAAAGCATTTTACGATAAGTGGGCAGAAGGAAGAGGCTATGCAATTTCAAACTGCTGCTTTATGCTCTGCGTAACCTTCATAAAACCTATAGAAAGGATTATCCTTGCGCGGAGGAGGACGCGAGCGTCACAAAGGCACAAATTACCGGTTGCCTGCCATCTTAATGAAAATTAATATCTACTAAACTATGAACGATATCAAAGGATTAAAAATGCCCAAATGGCTACTGCTTCTTGCTCGGCTTGAGAAAACTCATAAAACGACACTGAAGTGTACGAAATGGTTATAAATCAGCTAAGTTAAAGTTTCCTGTATTATGTGTGTAGATTATTTAGGAGTAAATTCTTCTCTAAAGATAGACCTACAATACGTCATTAAGCGTGCCATCTGAACTGAGTTTTATTTTGTATTGCCTAAAGTTTGAAGGTGGTTCGCTTGTGAAAGTGATTGAAATAAAACTGGTGTCCTCCAACATCCTTCCTCTATGCGTATGAATTGTAGATCAAAAGCTCAAATGAATCGACATTCCTGAAAAATTAGCCCCACTCGTGCATTCAGCAGTGTTAGAATTGTTTCAAAGTAAATAAAACTAGAAACAATATTTTCGTCGCGTTGATTAGCTATACAACTAAACTGTGGTACTTACCTTGAAAAGCTGCTGCTATATGTGTGGTATGGTCCCATACCTACTTTCAGTTTTAACACGTTGCGTATTCAAACGAAATTCACAAATCTGTAACAGTAGCGTCTTTTAAGTGACAGATTTCCAAGGACTAGAATAATACCAGTGTAAAGAAGTGTGTGATAAAAAGTGCACCATTGTAGTAGCAAGTTAGTAAATGTTACCATTCACTGACAGGCTATATCTGGGCCTGCTGAGAACACGACAGTTGAAACGATTACCGTTGAAACCTGCCAAATGACAACGAAGCAAGTTTGAACATTCGTCATGATTCAGCGCGAAGTGCCCGTTTTTACAAGGTTCTAGGGATATGATGTCAGCTAACTCCTAAATTGGAAGTGTGACATGTGGATGTTTCTGAAAAGCTCTTGTGTGCCTTGGGCGTGAAGATTCTTTTCTTGCAAGGCAGCTTGCTCTTTAATAATGATCATAATTACATTACCAAGAGGCGTAAGCACGACGACAAGGAAGTGAGCCGTACCTGTTCACCACAAGCTTTAAATCTCACAAACCTCTTTCAGATGCCAGCGCATAATTTTTTTGAAGAATACTAACTTCAACTTTTCACAACTGAATCGTTTTACCGTCACTTTCAAATTATAATCACTCTGCAATAAATTCACAGCGACGTATATTATAGTACATGAGTGTCATTTTACGACATGTGAAAGCAAGTTTGTGTCTACCTCTCATTACCTTCTTCCTAGATCCTGACGTAGGTGATTTATTTTGTTATCACTCAGAGGAGCATTACAAGGAAGATAGTTGCGATACGGGATTTTTTTAATCAGAAACGGATTCATGCGCCTTAGAAGCAATTGTTGACTATAATTGAGGGAACTGGACTACATGGCAAGAATTGTCGTTTTTACCACTTTAGCTGAATAAACAACGTTATACAAGTGACGAAGGTCTTGTATTTACCTATCCTCCCAGGAATAATGTGCAACTGGCACTGGATACGGAGAACTGGTGGCAACCAGACGTAAGTTCAGCGAAAAAGTTCGTTAGTTGTGGTGTTGACAGAAAGTCTCGGTACTGTTTAATATTTCACCTGCAGCAGACCAATTGAAGAGTCATGTTGTTCGACAAGTTGGGCTCATATTTTCTCGGATCATTGTCATATTCCCCTCTTGCTACCCACATTTAGGTTTTTCGTTGTTCCCTCAAACCAGTCTTGAAGGAAGATGAGAACAAACGACTGTTGCCAACCTGTCACTAATTTCGACTTTTCGTTATGCACGGTCCTGAAACTTCGTGGCAGACTGAAACTGTGTGCCGGGTGGCGACTCGAATCCGGAACCTTCGTCTTTCCCGGTCCACCACGGTTTAAATCTGCCAGCAAGTTTAAAGTCAGCGCACACATTGCTGGGAAAATGAAAATTCGTTCTGGAAACAACGTGCGCTATTGTTCGTGAAGTCCTAACAGCATCAGGGAAATTTTTTGGAAATTTGTGGTAAGTTCCTATGGGACCAAACTGCTGGGGTCATCGGTCCCTAGGCTTACACACTACTTAATCTAACTTTAACTTACACTACGGACACACACACACACACACACACACACACACACACACACACACACACACACACACAGAGAGAGAGAGAGAGAGAGAGAGAGAGAGAGAGAGATAGAGAGAGAGAGACGCGCGCGCGCCCTAGGGAGGACTCGAACCTCCGACGGGGGGTAGCCGTGCAAAGCATCGGGGAAGTGTGCAAAGAACCAATAATATAAAACTCAAAGTACATTCCTACCATGGAATTCGGTCTAAATGATGTTACAATAATTACAGACATAAAGCACTTGCTTAGACGAGCAGAGGACTCTGAAAGACTTGCAAGGTGGGTCGTGAGAGGACTGCAGCTGAGCTTTCAGCGTGGTCTACTGTGAGCCAAAGAGAAGGTCGTACGAGATGTTTCATCGAGCCAATAGGTTGACGCATGATAAATAGAACCGTTTGAATGGGGCCAGTCTTCATGAATATGGTTAGTTGCAGCGTAAAACTGTGCTCTGTGTGGGGTTTAATGCGATTTACCGTCTAGTGCGTGTGAAAAACGTGATCTGAGGTAATCTGTAGTGCCAACAACCCCTCAGTGAACCACAAAATGTAGCGTCAGCACTGGTTGCACATCTGATTTGCATGTCAGTGATAGATGATGCATCTCGAGTGTTGACAGAATGGTGGCGCCCTGATAGAGATGTAGTCAATTATGTACCTTATAGGCTACTGGCGCCAGCTATGACACGGACTGTGTACACGTTTGCCTTCTTGCATCGGGGCCAAAGTAAAGACGCCTGTGATAGTAATTCTCTGGTACTGGGTCCGACAGTGATGATTAGGAGTCTGCCAAGCCTCAGGATCCATACGAAGTGTGAGATACTGCAGGTGCCAAACGCACACAGCTCCTGGCGTCTCCGCAGGGTTCACAAGCTTAAGAGTGCAATGCGCGCTCTCTCTGGCTGTTTTCCGCCTAAATACTCGCGCCTGCGGTAACGTATTGCTAAGTACAACAAAAGAAATTTAAGTTAGACATAACAACGACCGAACCCACATTACTAAATGGAAGTGTGGATGAGTAATGACCTCTCCAAAAAACGTAAACAAATTAAAATAGCACAAAATAAATGCTTAAAGTACAGCCTAGCACTATCTTAGTGGACTAGTAAAACAGCACAAGAAAAATATATAGTTCGGAAAATCAGAGACTGAGCAACCAAACTTTTCACTAATACAGATAAAAGTCAAATCACCATCAAGCAATTACAAACAGTAGGAACAGTTCTTCAAAAAGTGTGGCAACACTAGTGGGTACGCGGATAACTGACCACGAACGATGAAAGTAGATAACACAATATCGAAATGAGTTAAAGGCACAACATTTCAAGAAATAGGCAAAACCCTGCAACTCAGAAAAGGACCCACCAGTGAGCTCTTCCTCCACTGAAACTGAAAAATGTGACAAGTTCCAAAAACCTTCCATCCGAGAAACACAGAGCATTAAAGACGGCGAGCCTTCCGTACACAGGACACACGAAAAGAAGCCACCTACTGCCGCATGCCTGTTAAGACTTTGAGACTTCAGATCAAGACATATGGTAGTATTAAACATTTGCTTTTTTTACGGTTTCATTTCATTCAGTATTCACTGCGGACTAATATTGTACGCTTACGATCATCTTGCGGTGTTTTGGATTCTGTTTCTAGCCAGCCGTTCGCTACATGAACTTAGCTGTTACCAACCGATCGGAACTGCCATTTGTTCCATCGGTCACCACGTCACAGAATCCTAAGTGATAATGAACTTCCCCTACCTGTTTCTAGTGGGCTAGTAAATCTGGTGTCATATCAAACACATGCATGGGATAATGGTCTGGAACACTTTTGGATCAGGTCAGAATCAGGCTGTTCCGAACTGGTCACCAATGGTTTTAGAGGCTCCATCGACCCATTCCTAAAGTGATTTCTCAGAAGGACTTTACTCATCCACGCATTACAAGGAATAATCAGTACCAATACTCTTCACAGCGGATAATGTTCATTCCTTGGTGTACATGAGTCAATGAGCGAGTGGCGCTATGTAACGTCTTTGGTCTCGCATGGAGGAAGGTAGGTAGGTACGTAGGTAGGTAGTAGGAAGGAAGGAAGGAAGGCAGGCAGGAAGTCAGTCAGGAAGGCGGGTGGCTTAGAGCACAATACGTGATTTGAGAAGGTAAGAAGTCAGGCCCTTATCAAATTAATCATCCAGAAATTTTCCTTAAGTGATTTAGGGAAAACACGACAAACTTAAATCTGGATGGCTGCACATGGGTTGGACCCACTTTTTCCGAATACGAGCAGAGTGTTTTAAGCGATGCACCACCTACTTCAGTTCATATTAGAGACGATCTTGATTCAAATATTCATTCAGCCATCGAGGCTTAGGTTTCCATTGAATCTGGTAAATCACTCAAAGAAACAGTTACTACGCCTACACCAACACTCTTGACTGTTGCAGCAGACATATCACCCACTGAATACGCCAGGGTCTTCGGTGATCGGCTAACCCCTTGTAAACACAACTTATTAGCAAATACAACTGATAATTTTATTCTTTCAGACGCTATTTGTAAACTATCTCTCTCTCTCCTTCTCTCTCACACTGATTTCCAAATTGATTTTATGTCACATTGTGGAGAGAACCGTGTGATATTGCTTACCAACTCTTTAAAGTACTGGTTGCGGTACATAGTATGGTTTAATTGCTTTGCAAATTTAAGTCTGTGCCTCCACATGTTATATGGCACAAATTTCACTCTTGATCAGTTCATTGTGATGCAATTTTCTCGAGCAGAGCTGAGCGACAACGTTTCTAGCCCAGGTTTGAAATGTATCGTTACAAACGTAGTCACATTCTATGGAGCTTATAAACTGAAATCAGAACCTTTTTAGCAGCAGATCCAAACGTGCACAGGTGATAAAATGCGCAACTAATGGCTCAGTATTGTGTGATATGTTAGGCACGATCTTTGATTTAAACTACTTTAGTTTTACCTGCATCACTCGAGTAACTCATTAACCATCAACCAGTAGAGAACTTACATAACCAACTACGTAATGGCAATTGGGAACGTTTATAAAGCGAATTAACTTTACGTAAGTGCAGCTGTAATCACTGTAAGAAACACTTACAATGATGACGATGTAATTCTGACTACTCTGTGGTTTCACATGCAGCTGAGATAGCTAAATAAACAACACAATAGCTGCAACTAGTTGTTATGAGGAACTGACAGTTTATGACAGTACTTTGTCACGCACACTCAGTTCTCTAAATAATCTAGCTCTCGACTATTTTCCAAATAGCAAACAGTTCGTGTGAGTGATACTGCGTGGAATTGCTTTACCAAGGTACCTGTGACATCAAGGCTACATAAGTAATAGTAGATGACCGTATGAACGGAGGCAGCTTTCTCATGATACCGCAATGCGCTGTGGAGGAGAAAGAGGGACGAACAGAAGCGGAGTGTCAAGGCTGGTACAAAGAAGTCAATATTCTGAAAACAACTTCTGTTCTGCGAGAGTTGAACTTCTATATTATTAATGAGTTTAGTATAACTGTTTTCTGTTTATTATGCGGGGTGATCAAAAAGTTTCCGTTCGGAGACTGTAAAGCCCAGAATCGACATGCCAGACTGGCAACAGAGCGAGGTGACGCAGTGGTTAGCATACTGGACTCGCATTCGGGAGGACGACGGTTCAATCTCGCATCCGGCCACACTGGTTTAGGTTTTCCGTGATTTCCCTAAATCACCTCAGGCAAATGCCGGAATGGTTCCTTTGAAAGGGCACAGCCGTCTTCCTTCCCCAGCCTTCCCTAAACCGATGGGACGATCACCTCGCTGTCTGCCCCCCCCCCTCCCCCCAAAATAAACCAACCAACCAACCAACCAACCAACCAACCAACCGATCGGGCAGAATCGCCAAGAGAATTAAGGCAATCACCTCCCCCCCCCCCAAAAAAAAATAAACCAACCAGCCAACCAATCGGGCAGAATCGCCATGAGAATTAAGGCAATCACCTCATCGAACACTGTGTCCTGATGTGTGAAGTAGTCTTCAACTGCCTACCGCACATCCTTGTCCAACTTCGAAACTTAAAGACCTTTTTTTTTTTTTTTAATGGACCAATAGCGTGATAATCGTATGGAGAGTAAATAGGACTATAGGGCGGGTGCTAGGTTCTTCCACTTGAGTAATTTCTGCGTTACAAAATTTGAGATATGCGGACGTGTATTATCATGAAGCAGCAACACCCTTGTCGCAGTAACCAAAGAACAGGGTAAGAATCACGTTTCCGGCAGATTGCTTGCTCCTGAACTTCTTGGGACGAGGGGACGATGGCTCACACCACTACATCGCGGGAGCTATACACTTCAGTTCCAGTGGTGGCGCCAGATTTTGTCACCTGCAACAACTCAAGGACAGGAACGCCACGCTAATCGTTTGGCTAAATGTCGGTGTTTAAATACCAGCATCAGAGTCGCGCTACTTTACATATACGCTGCAGCAACGTCCTCAAACGGAAACATTTTGAAAGCCTCCTTACACAATTAACGATTGCATAACGTAGTTAATTTCTTTAGGATGAGGGACTGATCTTTGGTTCAGTTCTTAGATCTAAGAGTGCCTCGTACTTCTGAATCGTGATAGTTGCTGTTCGTTTTTGTATTTTTAATACTAATAACAAATGGAACATTGTCGCTTTGTAGTAGATCAAAATGCATTAAGTACTGGTTCCACTGTTCGCTAAATCAGTAATTACTACCAATGGATAAGCAAGTACTAGGGTCGTTTGAAAAGTCCATGCGAAAATAAAAACTACGTATGTGTTTGGGGTAAACCTTTTTTTATTTTTCGACATAGTCACCTTTTAGGCTTATACACTATGTCCGATGATGTTCTAATTTGCTGATCCCTTCCGAATAATAGGAATTGTCCAAGTGTGCAAAATAGCTATTAGTTGCTGCAATCACCCCCTCGTTTGAATAAAAGCTTTGTCCCGCCAACCATTTCTTCAAATAGGGCAACAGATAGTAGTAGTCCGAGTTAGCCAAGTCTGGGGAATAGGGGGGGGAGAATGTGAATTGAGTTGGAATCCTATTTCCATTAATTTTGAGACCACAATTGCTGAGGTGTGTGCTGGTGCATTGTCGTGATGGAAAAGGACTTTTTTGCGGTCCAGTCGTCGTCGTTTTTCTTTGCAGCTTGGTTTTCAAACTGTTCAATAACGATGAATAATATGCACCTGTTATAGTTTTACCCTTTTCCAGATAGTTGATGACGATTATCCCCTGCGAATCCCAAAAGACAGTCACCATCACCTTTCCAGGAGAAGGAATTGTCTTCGCGTTTTTTGGTGCAGATTCTCCCTTTGTAACCCATTGTTTAGATTGTTGTTTGGTCTCAGGAGTGTAATAATGTATCCATGTTTCATCCACAGTGACGAAACGACGCATTAAGTCCTGTGGATTCTTCCTGAACAGCTGCAACCCATCCTTGCAACACTTCACACTATTCCGTTTTTGGTCAAGCGTGAGCAATCACGGAACCCATCTTGCGGATAGCTTTCTCATGTCGAAATGTTTATGCAAAATATTATGTACCCGTTCATTCGAAACGCCCACAGCACTAACAATCTCATGCACCTTAGCTCTTCTGTCATCCGTCAC
This sequence comes from Schistocerca gregaria, assembly GCF_023897955.1. Taxonomy (NCBI): domain Eukaryota; kingdom Metazoa; phylum Arthropoda; class Insecta; order Orthoptera; family Acrididae; genus Schistocerca; species Schistocerca gregaria. The sequence continues at coordinate 730,296,554 of NC_064931.1, forward strand.
CATATCATGGATTTTATCAATGATTTCTGGAGCCGTAGCCTCCACAGGGCGTCCAGAACGTTCAGCATCATTTGTGCCCATATGACCACTCGGAAAATTTTGAAACCAGTTATAAACTGTTCTAATCGAAGTTTCCGAATCACCGTTATGTTTATCAAGTTTCTCTTTAGTCTCCTGAAGCGTTTTGCCTTTCATAAAGTAATGTTTGATCACCACACGAAATTCTTTTTCGTCCATTTCTTGACAATTACTTGACTTCCTTGATTCACACGAGTGCCAAACACAAAGAAATAGACCAATATGGCTGAAACTTGGTGTGCGTTTTTTTCCAAAGGTGCTACTAACTAAACATGATCTCGATATGCGCCGATGATGCCATCTCTCGGACTTTGCACGGACTTTTCAAATGCCCCTCATAACGTCACAATCAAATTTCTTTACATATGCAACTGGCATTTCAGATATCCATATTTGTAATTTGAGAATGAGGTGCTGCAATAAAGTTGATGTTGATGTTAAGTTGATGAAAATTCTGTTTCACTAGTTCTCATTCGTGTAGCATAAAATAACCCCACAAATAATAACCCCAGCAGCTATTTTATAAAATACTTCGCTCTTGCCGGTTGCGTTCGTCAGTTCGTTCAGCATATAAAACAAGACTTACAAGCTGCTGTCAGAACTGACGTTTACTGAGGTTAATTCTTGGGTCTCTTGTTAACCCGCGTGTCATTTGACTATAAACAAATAAATAAATACTGTCCAGTAGCAACTGCGGAGACCGTAAAATAAACTTGTAAATAATCAGAACAGCTGTGGTAGCGTAATTACGCTGACCATGTATAAAATTCATCCTTTAGAGATTCTCAAAATAAATTTAATGGCGTTTTCCATCGCACTTACCAGTATCCAGTTGCATAGCTCCAACTAAAGCACATATCCAGCTTGCGTGTTACGTTGTAGCACATTGACACGTTCTGACGTTTTCCGCTCAAGCCGATCATTTATATTCAATCATTTAATTAGCAGTCGGGGACGAGTGTTCGTGCAGTTACAACCCTTAAAGGGAGCAGCGCTCAGCGCTCCCAAGCGCTGTAGGGGACTGATGACCTCTCATGTTAAGTCCCACAGTGCTCAGAGCTATTTCAACCATTTTTTAACTCTTCTTCTGTTTATATTTGAAAGCTCGTGGATTACTGCTAAGATTTTTGAATGCAAGTGGTTACTCATTGAAAATGAATGCAGCAGTATTCTGCACACTTTTCCGCATAGGGGTTAAGGATGTCCGATCCAAATGCAGGTTTGATTTCTGCCGAGTACTAACTGAGTGAAAGCTGCTTAGTCTTTGGAATAAGCTAAACTTGTTAACAAGAAATGACAGTAAGAAATATATAGATTGAGAGGCCAATGTCAGAATACCCAGACTCGTGAACAGGGGTCGACAAGAGGTTCTTGAACTTACACCATTCATTGCCCGAACCGCCCATTTCTGAGCCAATAATACCCTTTTAGAATGGGAAGAGGTACTCAAAAATATAATACCCTACGACATAAGCGAATGAAAATAAGCAAAGTAGACTAATTTTCGTGTCGAATTATCACTTACTTCAGGTACCGTTCGAATCTTAAAAATGGCAACATTAAGTCTCTGAAAATGATCCTGAACGTGGGCTTTCCACAACAGTTCACTATCTATCTGAACACCTTGAAATTTGAACTGTTCAGTTTCACTAATCATATGCCAATTCTGTGAAATTAAAAAGTCAGGTTTTGTTGAATTGTGTGTTAAAAACTGTAAAAACTTAGTCTTACTGCGATTTAGCGTTAGTTTATATTCTACAAGCCATGAACTTAGGTCAGGAACCGCACTATTTGAAATCGAGCTAATGCTGCACACAACATGCTTTACTGTCAAGCTAGGTGCCATCAGCAAACAGAAATATTTTAGAGTTATCTGTGATACTTAAGGGCATATCATTTATATAAATAGGGAACAGGAGTGGCCCCAACACTGATTCCTAGGGCACCCCCACTTGACCGTACCCCATTCAGACCCCACATCACAGCCATTACCAACATTGTCAGTAATGACATTTTGCTGTCTGTTGCTAAAGTGAACCAACTTTGAGCTACTTCCCGTATTCTGTAAGGTCCAAATTCTGGAGCAATATTTAGTGATCAACACATCAAATGCATTAGTTAAATAAAAAAATATGCTTAGCGTTCGAAAACTTTTGTACCTCACACAGAAAAGATAATACAGATTTTCAGTTGTGAAACGACTTCTAAAGCCGAACTGTACATTTGCTAGCAAATAGTGTGATATAAGATGGTCAATTATCCTTATATTCACAGCCTTTTCAATAATTTTAGCAAACACTGATGGCATAGAAATAGGTCTAAAATTATCTACATTAATCCTTTCTCCCTTTTTATAAAGTGGCTTCACTACTGAGTACTTCAATCGTTCAGGAAACTGACCATTCCTAAAGGAAAAATTACAAATATTGCTAAATACAGGGCTAACATGTGCAGCACAGTACTTTAATGTTCTGCTGGCACTTCATCATAACCATGGGAGTCCTTAGTCTTCAGTGATTTAATTATTGACTCAGTCTCCCTCTTGTCTGTATCACAGAGGAGTATTTCAGACATCAATCTCGGAAAGGCATTTGCCAAGAAAGTTATGATTCCGTGTAGAAACTATATTTTTATTCAGTTCACCAGCAATGCTCAGAAAAGGTTGTTAAGTGCTGTACATATATCTGATTTATCAATAACAGAAATATTTTTACTGCAGACTGACTTTATATCGTCGGCCTTTTGCTGCTGACCAAACACTTCCTTCTCAACTGACCATATGGTTTTAATTTTATCCTGTGACTTAGCTATTCTATTTGGATACCACATACTCTTTGCCTTCCAAATAACATTTTAAGCACCTTACAAAACTGTTTGTAATGGGCTACTGTAGCTTGATTGTGCCTACTATTAACATTTTTATATAATTCCCGCTTTGTTCTACATGATATCGTTATCCCACTAGTCAGCCACTGGACTGCCTATTACTGCTAGTGCCCGGTTTAGAACATTCTAATGGAAAGCAACTCTCAAAGAGCATGAGAAACGTGTTAAGGAAAGCATAATATTTATCCTCTATGTTATCGGCACCATAAACCTGCTGCCACTCTTGTTCCTTGTCTTAGTTTAAAAAACTCTCTATTGCTGTTAGATTAACCTTCCTACGTAGTTTGTAATTAAATGTGACATTTTCTTGAAGACTAAAGCCTTCTAGTGTTAAAATTTTTGCATCATAGTCTTAAAGGCCATTCACTCTTTTACTAACAGAATGCCCATCTAGTAATGAAGAATGAATAAAAATATTGTCTATGGCTGTGCTACTGTTCCCCTACACGCTAGTTGGAAAACACACAGTCTGCTTCAGAGTACATGAATTTATGAGATCTACCATCACCCTTTTTCTTGCACCATCATATACAAAATTTATATTGAAGTCATCACATATAACTAATTTCTGGTACTTCCTACAAGTTAATCGAGAACCCTCTCTAGCTTGAGCAGAAATGCTCTGAAGTCAGTTAGGGGACCTACAAAGAACAACAATTAGAAGTTTAGTTGCACTAAATTCAACTGCCCCTGCACAACATTCTAATATATGTTCAGTGCAGTGCCGTGATACGCCTGTCGACTGAGGTTGCCCATCTCTCGTGAATGTGGACCACTTGAACGGCACTCTCGCTCTAGAATACCGGAGAGAGAGCGAAGTCTGCGTGAAAAACAGTTCATACGCTTAATGACTACGGGGAGGAATCATGAAGTTTTAATTATTAACTCCAAAATACTGTTACTTTTTTGTAAGTATACGTTTGTAGGCAACGTACACACTCAAATCACGGCGCCACAGCACTACACAAATCCGCACTGTAGAACAGAGTATCCTGGGAAGGCTAACAACGCTGCAACAGAGCATTCTGTGCAGGTTGAAGCGTACGGCAACAATGCATGATATGACTCCGCGGTTAGGCGGTGCAGCCGAAGCGACTTCAGACTTTTTTTTCGTTATTTTGGGGAAAAATATTTTTTGGGGAAACGTAACCTTTGGAGAAATCTTTGGAGAAGGAAATTTCGCTACCCGAAAAATGGGGAAGTATTTCATTTGCTTTGTCTTACTACTAAAGCCATCTGTGATATGTTAGTTCGAACAACACGTACTCAGTTTTCTAGATAATCAGCAGGTTTCACTCTCTTCAAATCAATAGATACACCGTTCCTTTTGCGGGAGACGTTAGGCTGAATACGGTGATACCTCTCCGTGACGTCACTGTGATGTGTACATGATGCCCAGTTTCGACCTCTTAGAATGTCTGTCGACTTTCATGGTCATCTCGACTTCTGAGGAGACGCCATATTCTATTTCGTCGTTTTAGTTGAAGCTAGCGTTTGATGGGTTTTGTTTTATACCGTAAGTCCTATGAATATATGCCGTTTTAAATACTAAGCATCCCTCTGAAGCGCTTCGGTGTTGGCATTTAATTGTAACTAATGACAGATAGATGATTAAGAACTCTCAGAATGAGTAAGTAAAAAACACAGGCACGGACTTCATCTGTTCACAGTAGCGTAGTGGGTAAAGGTGGCGAGTTGCGAAGGCGGTGGTGCGTTAATGCTACGTCATTAAAACACCGGAAACAAAGCGTGAAGAAAGCAAATATGGCACCCCCTAGAGTAGATTCTTCATTTTTCTGGTCAGGCTATTGCTTTTATTTACAAATTAAAAATGGTAGTTTATGTACTACAATGTTTCATATGTACGATAATTTTCCGCCCTGAACACGCAATTCCACCTCTTCAAGCTGACAACACTGATAACAAATAACAGTTTAAAGGAATAGGTAGGTTTAAGATATATGGGGAAAAGTTGCAGAAATGGCTTCATTTTCGAGAATTCTTTTGTCTGCAATGGGGAATTTCGAAAACGCGATTTGAAAACTCTGCGCCGACGCTTCCAGTGTGCTCATAGAAGCCCGAATGAAGATGATCGAAGTGGCAAGCCATCTCATTGTGAACAATGGGGAAGCGCAAGAGAAGTGGAGCCACTGGTGCCCGAAGCCAGGCGTATCACAGTCGTCGTGACAGTCGAACAAGAAAAAAGAAGTCACGCAACAGCTTTCGACGCCTTCAACATTACAAAGATATCCTCCTGCTGGTACTCGCGACTGCTCACGCCTACTCGTACTCAGTGAAAATGATGCAGCTTCCTAAGGCCAATCTACACTCCTGGAAATTGAAATGAGAACACCGTGAATTCATTGTCCCAGGAAGGGGAAACTTTATTGACACATTCCTGGGGTCAGATACATCACATGATCACACTGACAGAACCACAGGCACATAGACACAGGCAACAGAGCATGCACAATGTCGGCACTAGTACAGTGTATATCCACCTTTCGCAGCAATGCAGGCTGCTATTCTCCCATGGAGACGATCGTAGAGATGCTGGATGTAGTCCTGTGGAACGGCTTGCCATGCCATTTCCACCTGGCGCCTCAGTTGGACCAGCGTTCGTGCTGGACGTGCAGACCGCGTGAGACGACGCTTCATCCAGTCCCAAACATGCTCAATGGGGGACAGATCCGGAGATCTTGCTGGCCAGGGTAGTTGACTTACACCTTCTGGAGCACGTTGGGTGGCACGGGATACATGCGGAAGTGCATTGTCCTGTTGGAACAGCAAGTTCCCTTGCCGGTCTAGGAATGGTAGAACGATGGGTTCGATGACGGTTTGGATGTACCGTGCACTATTCAGTGTCCCCTCGACGATCACCAGAGGTGTACGGCCAGTGTAGGAGATCGCTCCCCACACCATGATGCCGGGTGTTGGCCCTGTGTGCCTCGGTCGTATGCAGTCCTGATTGTGGCGCTCACCTGCACGGCGCCAAACACGCATACGACCATCATTGGCACCAAGGCAGAAACGACTCTCATCGCTGAAGACGACACTTCTCCATTCGTCCCTCCATTCACGCCTGTCGCGACACCACTGGAGGCGGGCTGCACGATGCGTGGGCGTGAGCGGAAGACGGCCTAACGGTGTGGGGGACCGTAGCCCAGCTTCATGGAGACGGTTGCGAATGGTCCTCGCCGATACCCCAGGAGCAACAGTGTCCCTAATTTGCTGGGAAGTGGCGGTGCGGTCCCCTACGGCACTGCGTAGGATCCTACGGTCTTGGTGTGCATCCGTGCGTCGCTGCGGTCCGGTCCCAGGTCGACGGGCATGTGCACCTTCCGCCGACCACTGGCGACAACATCGATGTACTGTGGAGACCTCACGCCCCACGTGTTGAGCAATTCGGCGGTACGTCCACCCGGCCTTCCGCATGCCCACTGTACGCCCTCGCTCAAAGTCCGTCAACTGCACATACGGTTCACGTCCACGCTGTCGCGGCATGCTACCAGTGTTAAAGACTGCGATGGAGCTCCGTATGCCACGGCAAACTGGCTGACACTGACGGCGGCTGTGCACAAATGCTGCGCAGCTAGCGCCATTCGACGGCCAACACCGCGGTTCCTGGTGTGTCCGCTGTGCCGTGCGTGTGATCATTGCTTGTACAGCCCTCTCGCAGTGTCCGGGGAAAGTATGGTGGGTCTGACACAGCGGTGTCAATGTGTTCTTTTTCCTATTTCCAGGAGTGTATAAATGATATGCCTTCTAGTATTACAGGTGATTCAAAAATATTTCTATTTGCTGATGACACCAGCTTAGTAGTGAAAGACCTTTTGTGTAATATTGAAACAGTATCAAATAATGTAGTTTATGAAAGAAGTTCGTGGCTTGTAGAAAATAATTTGATGTTAAATCACAGTAAGAATCAGTTTTTACAGTTTCTAAGTCACAATTCATCAAGAACCGATATGTTGATCAGACAGAATGGGCATATTATAAGCGAGACGGAACAGTTCATGTTCCTAGGCGTTCGGATAGATAGTAAGCTGTTGTGGAAAGCCCATGTCCAGGATCTTGTTCAGAAACTAAATGCTGCTTTATTTACCATTAGAACAGTATCTGAAATAAGTGACACTTCAAACACGAAAAGTAGTCTACTCCGCATATTTTCATGCGCTTACGTCCTATGGCATTATTTTTTGGGGTAATTCTTCTGATTCAGAAAGGGTGTTCTTGGCTCAAAAACGGGCTGTTCGAGCTATATGTGGTGTAAGTTCAAGAACCTCTTGTCGACCCCTACTCAATAGTCTGGGAACTTTGACATTGCTCTCACAGTATATATTTTCTTTAATGTCGTTTGTTGTTTGCAATTTTAGCCTATTCCCAAGAGTTTGCAGCTTTCACTCAGTTAATACTAGGCAGCAATCCAATCTGCATGTGGAATGCACTTCCTTGACTCTTGCGCAGAAAGGAGTGCAGTATTCTGCTGCATCCATTTTCAATAAGCTACCACAAGAATTCAAAAATGTTAGCAGTAGCCCAAACTCTTTTAAGTCTAAACTGAAGAGTTTCCTCATGGCTCACTCCTTCTATTCTGTCGAGGAGCTCCTGGAAGATCTAAAAAATTAAGCAAATTCCTGTGTTACATTGTTGATTTTCTTTATTTAAACTTACTTGTCACCTGAATATGTTTTTTATATTTCATTTTATCTGTTTCTAATATCGCGTTATAATTTCATGCATTGACTTGTTCCATGACAATGGAAACTTCTCTTTAATTTGGTTCCACGAAACAATAAATAATAAGGAATGTTTACTGTTTCACTGTAACAAGTGCTCATTTCCATGCACCGCGCAGATAATATCCGCGATCACGGTTAAAGTTCTTCTCGATCATTCTTATTTCAACAGCCTCCCTAATAACAGAATACCAGTATTTGGAGGCATGGGACAAATTTTTTACTTCATCAACGTTATTTTATGTTTGTTAGTGAGGCTGTGTTCCGCAATTGTTGATTTCTCTAGTTCTCTATTTTCAACATGCCGTTGATGTTCTGCACAGCGGTCGGAAACGCTACGAATGGTTTGACATATATAATTGCTTCCACATTCACAGGAGATACTATAAATTCCAGGAACCCTGAGGCCGAGAATGTCGTTAACAGGGCGCATCATCTCCTTAATTCTCTTAGGGGCACGAAAAATCGGTCTTATACACCGTCTACCCAGGACTCATTGTACTTTATTGGGTATAGCGTCACAAAAAGGAACAACCGCAATCGGTGGCTCATTCTGTGAGTGTGCAGCATTTTCACATTTCCTTTTCTTGGAGAACGTTGCTTTTATATCGCGTGCACCATAGACATTTTTTCGAACATATACTTCAGCTGGATAATTTCGGATTTCAAGTGGTCCTCGTCAGAAACAGTTTTTGCTCTATATATCAACATGTTCAAGACGGCTCTCTTCTAAACAGGATGATGGAAACTCTGCATGTTAATATATAAATTGGTATGCGTCGGTTTGCTGTACACATATTGCGCAAAACGTCGTGGTCTCCTGACCTTCATTGCTTACATATTCTGCCCTCACAATTATATTCCGCACATCAAAATGCTTCATTCGAACCCAAACTCGATAAGATAAAGTCAATGTTGTATGAATTCATGTAAACGATATGCAAATAACTAGTAAATCGCCATTGCGCACCGAGATTGAAATACTCGAGACTGGCGTACACACATACATTCCATAGACGACGGTCACAGGAGATTTTAGTTCTGGAGACACAAACTGCACGCCATGGGGCCGGTCCCTTCAGAGAACGACTCAACCTATCTACGTCGGTGTGCGACCGCCCATAGAGCAGACAGCGTTCGCCCGAGTGAAAGGGGGAACGACCCCGCTACATTGTGTGGGAGCGCCCAGCCTACGCATTCTTTACAAATATAGCATGCAGTTTCAGATATTTTCACAGGGAGACAGCAAACGCCAAACGCCGATGCTACAGATTTCCAGATTAGCCGCCTTAAACGAAACGTCATTCTCCCATTTTAGAAGAGCAATGCTGATTGGCAGACAATATTTCTGACGCCTTGAGCTGAAGGAGTAATGGAAGAGACTAAAAGATATACCCCTTCACGTCTGGCGTGGGGAGGGGCCGTTTCGTTGTCGTTCTTGGAGCGAGAACACATAACGAGAGCGTGCGCGCTCGTACGTGTACTCAAAGAGCGATGAAAAAGTCTCTCCTCAGTACTTCACTGGGAAAGCACCTCTGTCGAGAGCGAATCGGAGTGCGACTCTATATTGCGTCCTTGCGATTAAGCGTTGTTCACTGTGTTGGCTGCCACACTTATTGTGCGGTGTGAACAGACAGAGTTATAGTTAAACGCCTGCGAGCGAATTTTTGAGTGGCATTGCGGTGGACTGGTTATCTGATCGGTGCACCAAGCCAATAGTTAGACTGGGGGCGTATAGCAGTCCTGGACTTCATCAATGCGTAGGGAGAGTTTGATTGGCGAAGGTCAATCCAGATAGAACGAGAGTTATCTTATTTGTCAGCAGCGAGCGGCGCAGACAACAGTCATCGCAGTTTACGGTATTGTGCGCTACAGCTCTTGCGAGCCCCATATTTCCTCCGCAACAGCACACTTCACTGCATTTCATACCCGACAGCCTCGACCGTACCTAGCAACATTCTAACGGATAATTATTCAAGTTGAGTAGGCACGGCTCTCACCCATTCTGCCAAGTCAATAACAATTTTAAGCTTTGTACAGAAATTTCATTAGCGAATCCTATCCTTAAGAGGTAACTTCACATTCCGAAAAGAACCCGGAAATAACTTGTCCAATTCATAACTAAAAGTGCCATTGTGATTTCTCAGAATTTTTGCAAAATAAATAATAATTTTCTTTAGTTTCATGTTTTTCTTACACTAACTAGCACGACTCCAGTACCCAAGTATCCCACTAGTTACGCAAGAAATTTTGTGTCATTTCCTTACAGCGGACGACTCCAAAAGATATTTATTGCTGAAAGTTTTTCAGGCATTTCTCTTTAGAACGTTAGGAGCGTCTGACTTCTGTAGTAGTGTGAGGGTGGAAATTGCATACTGCAGGAGCCACAGGGTAAAGGGTACATCTCAGATTAATCCGTTGTTCAGAATGACAGAATAGCACCCACATGCTCACAGTTGGACGAGGCGGCTGTCCGCCGCTCGTTGTACTAACACGTCTAAGAATGGCAACTTTCCTTCCTTCTCAACCTCGACAGTGAACCGGATGTTCGAACGTGTGCTGTTCATCTGTTCTATGAATTGTTCGAGAGCTTCTGCGCCGGTTCGCCATAAATGTATCGTCAACACAACGATAAAATAATGATGGACAGAGGGGAGCCGAATTTAATGCACTTCCTCAAAATTCTCCATAAAAAAGTTAGCCAATGAAGGAGACAACGGAAAGCCCATCGCCATACCATCCGTTATTTCATAAAGTTACTACCATACAGGAAGTAGTTGGTTATCACATGCCGGAACAACTTTATAGTTTCAGGAGGTAAAAGATCCGCCAGTATTTTCAAATTGTCCTTCACAGGAACTTTTATGAACAGCGATACCGCATCCAGGCTGACTAAAAAGTCATCTGGACCAACTCCAGTCAGTTACCAGAATGAGATTTTCACTCTGCAGCGGAGTGTACGCTGATACGAAACTTCCTGGCAGATTAAAACTGCGTGCCCGACCGAGACTCGAACTCGAGAGCTTTGCCTTTCGTGGGCAAGTGCTCTACCATCTGAGCTACCGAAGCACGACTCACGCCCGGTACTCACAGCTTTACTTCAGCCAGTATCTCGACTCCTACCTTCCAAACTTTACAGAAGCACTTCTGCGAACCTTGCAAGTAAAGGTTCTTTACTTCTGCCAGTATCTCGTCTCCTACCTTCCAAACTTTACAGAAGCTCTTCTCCGAACCTTCAGTACAAAGGTCCCGAGTTCGAGTCTCGGTTGTGCACACAGTTTTAATCTGCTAGGAAGTTTCATATCAGCGCACACTCCGCTGCAGAGTGAAAATCTTATTCTGGAAACATCCCCCAGGCTGTGGCTAAGCCATGTCTCCGCTATATCCTTTCTTTCAGGAGTGCAAGTTCTGCAAGGTTCGCAGAAGAGCGTCTGTAAAGTTTGGAAGGTAGGAGACGAGATACTGGCAGAAGTAAAGCTGTGAGTACCGGGCTTGAGTTGTGCTTCGGTAGCTCAGATGGTAGAGCACTTGCCCGCGAAAGGCAAAGGTCCCGAGTTCGAGTCTCGGTTGGGCACACAGTTTAATCTGCCAGGAAGTTTCCGATCAGTTAGATTTTCACAATGAACATCTAGGAGTTTTTGATGTGATGTTCACAACGGCCTACTATAGGAGTCACCAACTCTGTTAGGTACTTGGCCAGCTTGCAGGCAGGAGAAACAATTGCACTGACAATAGGTCTCAAGGGAACATTATCCTTGTGGATCTTCGGTAGTAAGAACATCTTGGGAGGTCTAGGAGCTCGGACTCTGAAATTTTTCGTATCATCATCTGGTAGACCGGAATTCGTCAGTAGCTCCGTAGGTTTTCTGCTATACGTCAAAGTTGGTTCCCGTTTACGACATTTGTACGTACTGACATCCACTAGTAATGTCATTTTACTATGGTATTCGGTAGTATTAAGAAGGACGGTGGCATTTCCTTTGTCAGTTGGTAATATGACAAGATCTTCATCTCTACGAAGCGAACAGAGTCCCTCTCTCTCCTCCCTACTAATATTAGATTTGAGAGGCTTGGCTGAGGCCAAAAGCGACGGGTAGTTAGTCTCACTTCGCCGTCGTCGTCCTGCGCAAGATGCCGCACCGCCTCTACTCCACTGGTGAGATCCACAATGGGTATAGTACGTGATGTAGGAGCAAAATTCAAACCTCTATTCAGGGCCGAGATGACTCCTTTGTCCAGGTTCTTGTCCGACAGGTTGTCGACACATGGCATTCTGTTTCATACGATGACTCTGACCTTTGCACAACTGCAAGACGCTCAAATTTCTTGACATGTTTAGCGGATGTATTGCTAAGATCAGCTCTTTGATGAGCAGCAGTCGTCCTATCGTCCCCCTTCCAGTCAAAAGACGAGAGAACTGTAGGTAACAAAAGATGGCAGCTGCATAAACTGCGTATTCAGTGTGAGCACCATGGGTTACACGACCTATATTAACACTTTAGCTCTTTTCCTGCCACACACAAACCAGTTGGTCTGTCGTTACAGAATTAACAGACTTTCAAGAGTGTCAGTCATACATTCATAGGGGAGGGGGGATAAAATGCGATCGTTTAAGTAACTCCAAAGATAAGCCAGAAGGTGTGAGATCTGCAGACCCGGGAGGCCACCGGGGATGAAGTTCATCTTCTGGTGCTCCTCTTCCAATGCAGCTTCTTGGAATGGTGTCATTCAGGTAACGTCGTTCCTCTAAGCGTGCCCTGTGTTGTCTGAATGACACCGTTCCAGGACCCTGAACTGGAAGAGGAGGAGCAGAAGATTAATTTCATAGACGGTGGTGTCAGAGGTCTCCAGACCTCGCACCTTGTGACTTACTGTGGGGCTACGCAAAAGACATCTGCGACATCGCACTGCTGAAGCCGTGAATTCGATAACGAACGACCAGCTACTTCGTGTGTGGCAGGAAACGAGCCACCGTTATGATATTCGTCGTGTAACATACGGTGCTCAAATTGAACGCATAAAAATTTCAACTTTTCTCTTTTTCAGGAACATTGAAATTGAGGTTCTGTCTGTAGTGGTTTGGAAGCAATTAGTATTTGAAACCTGTTATTTCTTTTGAATAGCCCTGTATTCAGATCGAAAATGACAGATTGCTGACAGTTAATATGTTTGTAGTTTATCAATGTGTCAAAGATTAACCACAGATCGGTTATCACAGTATAAAATGACACTTAATTCGATGATTGACAAAAGCATTTCTGAATGATATCTGAAACTCTAAGCAGATCTAAGGTAAACGTCTTTTTTTATTTAGGTGTCACGTTATGTCCTATCTCCAATCTCATTTTGTTAATTAAAATCACTGTCGATCCTGTTACAACTGTGTCGGGCGTATTTAGCAAAAATTATTACAGTTATGATTTCTACTTTATTTTATTCTCAAACTCTAACACTTGAACAGACACTGTTGTTCTGTATGATTGTAAATTCTAACTGCAAGAAAGAGTTCTATACTGCTAATGTAATTGATACCCAATTAAATTTCGTTAATTAGTTTTTTAATGAATGCTAAGACAGCTAGTCTCACTTTTTCCTCATTTACTTGATAGTTAGTAAAACATAGTTTTTCACATGATGCAAAACAAAGATAATAGCTGAGGGACAACCTCTGAAGCGCTGATATTGTTCAACGTGGGCATATCGTAGTGAAAGAAACTTTTTGCCGCCATCTTGATAATGCGACTTATTTTTATTGCTGTGCCACAGCAAGATGGCGTCTGCCATTTTGTCAATTGCAAAATTGATCACAAAAATTCAGATATTCACAGCCACTCTGGTGCGTCGTTTTGCAGGTGACCAAGCTGTAAAATTTAGGAAGAAATTATTTCAGAGTAGGATGTGGAATTGGATAATGTTGGATAAATACTGCAGACACATTTTTACACTTTCAACAATGACGATTGCTTGACTATGCGTTCAAATATCGAGCCGTCATCTTTATTAGTAATTGCTATTTTAATTATCAGAAGCTTTGGCAGTCATCCTGTTTGGTGTAACTCCCGAAATAGCTCTCGATTCGACAAAAAAAGACAATAACTATCGAAATCTGAGTGTAACACAGATCTGAATAAATTAAATCTTTCTGTCTAATGTGAGCCGGCTGCTGTGACCGAACGGTTCTAGGCGCTTCACTCCGGAACCGCGCTGCTGCTACGGTCGCAGGTTCGGATCCTGCCTCGGGCATGGATGGGTGTGATGTACTTAGGTTAGTTAGGTTTAAGTAGTTCTAAGTCTAGGAGACTAATGACCTCAGATGTTAAGTCCCATAATGCTTAGAGCCATTTGAACCATTTGTCTAATGTGACATGTAAATAATAGTTCTAAGTTGTTCTAGGTCCTTTCTTCTTTTTCTTTTTGTTCTTCTCATGGCCTTCTTTAGCGCTAATGAAATATATTTTCCCTCTCGCAGTTCTTCTTTTATTCAAGGATTTTCAGCTCCTGCGAAATCTTCTTCTCCGCCGACTTCCACAATAAATCTTCCCGAAATATTGGTACGTTATTGCAACAATAGTGAAGAAATTGCTTTCCAGAAGGTTCTGAGTTGTTCTCATCTTTCCCTGTAAATTACTGCATCCTCTGTCTCACTATACTGTCCCCGAAATCTTCAGAGCTTCTCCACTTTCCATCGCTAGTAAAAATCTGTTCTTCCATCAAATGATTTAAGTTCCGCTATTTATTAGATGTGCCACATTCGTGCACCTTAATACAGCTGAGTGCCGCCGTAGACTACTGCTCATCAACTGACACTTCCGTGCTGATACTTTATTTTACACAGCTAAAATGTTTCCCTACAAAGCAAAGCTCAACAGTAGTTACGTATACTCGTAATTACGTTGAAAGAATAACACTACAAATTCACACAACATTTGTCTTTACATGTTCATGAACATGAAGTCATACAATAAATAAATGAATTTTAAAAGAAAAGAAACTAGTTAGAACATTAACACACGTTCCTGCAAGATATTATATTGGCGTACAGATCTTGTGTAATTAAACAAGAGACTGATAATATGCCCATGAGAATGCAGAAAATACACACAAATCAGTGGAGAGGGCATGTCTACAAACCTTTTACTTGCATTACGGGTGGTCAACATGTGCACCGTTTGTGATGTGTTAGCCTATGTGCAATTCCATAAGTTCCTGTCACGAAGTGCCAGGAAGCTGAGACAGTAGTATGCCTTGGTAGCCTGTTTATGGGGGTTACCTATTTACAGGCTAAGCTAATTCGATGCGACGCTTTGAAGTGGGTGATCTGTTCACATTTTCGGACATGCGTGCCCCCTAGTGTAGCTACTGCACAGTACGTATCCCGAATCTAATCCTGGAGAGTTGCTTTATGCAGTGATATGGGTTATTTGCCTGTATGCCTTGCAGTTTTCCCGCAGCCCTCTTTCAAAATCCCAGAGGTACTTCTGAATAGACCCTGTATTCTTTTATGCTATATGCTCCCATTTATAATATATATTTTTAACCGTGAGGGAGTAGATTTCGAGTTCTATAAATACAATATTAATTTTTAAGCTGCTGGAATAATAGATGGAGATATAGCTTATGTGTGCATCGATGTACAGTGAGGCACTTGAAGACTGCGTGGGAGAGTAATTGTGGTTTTTAATCAAACGCAATCTACAGTCACTAAGTACACTCCTGGAAATGGAAAAAAGAACACATTGACACCGGTGTGTCAGACCCACCATATTTGCTCCGGACACTGCGAGAGGGCTGTACAAGCAATGATCACACGCACGGCACAGCGGACACACCAGGAACCGCGGTGTTGGCCGTCGAATGTCGCTAGCTGCGCAGCATTTGTGCACCTCCGCCGTCAGTTTCAGCTAGTTTGCCGTGGCATACGGAGCTCCATCGCAGTCTTTAACACTGGTAGCATGCCGCGACAGCGTGGACGTGAACCGTATGTGCAGTTGACGGACTTTGAGCGAGGGCGTATAGTGGGCATGCGGGAGGCCGGGTGGACGTACCGCCGAATTGTTCAACACGTGGGGCGTGAGGTCTCCACAGTACATCGATGTTGTCGCCAGTGGTCGGCGGAAGGTGCACGTGCCCGTCGACCTGTGACCGGACCGCAGCGACGCACGGATGCACGCCAAGACCGTAGGATCCTACGCAGTGCCGTAGGGGACCGCACCGCCACTTCCCAGCAAATTAGGGACACTGTTGCTCCTGGGGTATCGGCGAGGACCATTCGCAACCGTCTCCATGAAGCTGGGCTACGGTCCCGCACACCGTTAGGCTGTCTTCCGCTCGCGCCCCAACATTGTGCAGCCCGCCTCCAGTGGTGTCGCGACAGGCGTGAATGGAGGGACGAATGGAGACGTGTCGTCTTCAGCGATGAGAGTCGCTTCTGCCTTGGTGCCAATGATGGTCGTATGCGTGTTTGACGCCGTGCAGGTGAGCGCCACAATCAGAACTGCATACGACCGAGGCACACAGGGCCAACACCCGGCATCATGGTGTGGGGCGCGATCTCCTACACTGGCCGTACACCTCTGGTGATCGTCGAGGGGACACTGAATAGTGCACGGTACATCCAAACCGTCATCGAACCCATCGTTCTACCATTCCTAGACCGGCAAGGGAACTTGCTGTTCCAACAGGACAATGCACGTCCGCATGTATCCCGTGCCACCCAACGTGCTCTAGAAGGTGTAAGTCAACTACCCTGGCCAGCAAGATCTCTGGATCTGTCCCCCATTGAGCATGTTTGGGACTGGATGAAGCGTCGTCTCAGGCGGTCTGTACGTCCAGCACGAACGCCGGTCCAACTGAGGCGCCAGGTGGAAATGGCATGGCAAGCCGTTCCACAGGACTACATCCAGCATCTCTACGATCGTCTCCATGGGAGAATAGCAGCCTGCATTGCTCCGAAAGGTGGATATACACTGTACTAGTGCCGACATTGTGCATGCTCTGTTGCCTGTGTCTATGTGTCTGTGGTTCTGTCAGTGTGATCATGTGATGTATCTGACCCCAGGAATGTGTCAATAAAGTGTCCCCTTCCTGGGACAATGAATTCACGGTGTTCTTATTTCAATTTCCAGGAGTGTATTTAGTGTCTACGGTAGATATATAACTTGATCTGGACGCTGGAACACCTATAGCTGCACAAAAATTACTGCTTCTTCACTAGGACGTTATTACAGTTTTAACATAGAAATATGGTGACAGTTCAGCTAGAATAGAATCTTAGCAAAGGTTTTTCATGCTTTTATTTAACACATGGACAGTTGCTTATACAAAACTCCTAACGAACCAGACACGAAGGAATCGTCGCAAGTGTCTGAAGATCCCCCTTGTAATAAACGTTGAAAAATATTCCTGCAAATAAATTAGGAGTAACACTAATTTACAGCTCTCATCGGAAAAATAAGGATTTTGATGAGCTATATGATATCAAAGACAGAGCTCCCAGGTACCTGGTTTGTTGGAAACAAGTTTTTGAAGAGTTATTAGGAACCGTATGCTTGTTAAGAGAAGCGATACAGAAATAACCTCTAATGAGGCTCTAGGGGAATTATTTTTAATTAATTTTGGAAATAGACAAGCGTGAAAAAGTGGCCCTTATAAAGACAAGTGCCTCTGCTAACTAGAAGATACACAAATATAGGGAAATTATAGCTGCGAAAACGAAGCAAATTAATTATTGAATCAGTCATGAAAACAAATATGTTCCAGTAACGCTTTGTGACAAAGGCCGTAATGGATCCTCTGCCTGCTATTAAGACGTTTTGATGTTGTATAGGGCCTCGGTAAATCTCGTGAACTACCACTAACTTGTACATCTGCCTCAGGGCAGGCGTGCATAGATACCTCAGAAATCAGCAGTTTTTTTCAGTTCCACCCCTTTCCTGACTCTTTGTTCCTCCGTTGATCCCAAAAAATTATAGCACAACGAAACATCTTTTCAATAGGAGCTGGATAGTGGCAAGTAAAGTTTCACACAAAATTTGGAAATCCGTTGAATTTTTTGTTTTGACACTACATCTGCTTCTTCATAAACTGTTCATTGGCTCAGCAAAGCTTTTGACCTGTTATTTACTGTGGTTTTGATTCCCCATCAGACTAATTGTAAGCAGCAGTATCGGTCAATTTACTCTCGAGGTACACGAATCGCTGTAACAACTTTCATAACCGTATGTCTGTGACACGTGTCCCAGGTCCGCGATTGCCACTCGTCAATATAGCTGAATCAGTAAACAAATAATAAAAAGGTTCTTTAAATTGACTATGTATGATTAACAACGTGTTTATTAGGTCTTGTGTTCATCAAAAGGCACCTACGACGATTTGAAGATTAGTCAGCGTAAATGCACATTGCACATCACACTACTCACGTTTGCACTTTTGTTAGCCATTTCCCTTTTTATTTCCATTTGGTCGCCGTCAAGCAAAATACACTAGTGGGCAAAACTTACCAACGAGAGTAACTTTCGTATGTTGTCACTACTAAGTAACATAGCTCGATGACACTAGGACCATACATAAAAAGAACTGCCACAGCATATTACAGAAGGCAACTGAAAGAAATACACAATGAGACGAACAGAATTTACACCTTCATTTGAAGACAATAATTACACTCGAGTCACTGTAATTCATGATGGCCCCCTGGACGTTTATAAAGGCGGAAAAGGTTCTGAATTGGATATGTGATCACCACGGGCTTCGATGCATTCTCTGCAAAGTGCTCGCATGCTGGCTACAAGGTTGGTGAGGAGTTCTTGTGATAGAGCGTTCCATCTCCACTGTCGTGGTTGACAACTGCTGAGCCGGCCGCTGTGGCCGAGCGGTTCTAGGCTCTTCAGTCCGGAAGGGCGCTGTTACTACGGTCGTAGGTTCGAATCCCGTCTCGGTCATGGATGTGTGTGATGTCCTTAGGTTAGTTAGGTTTAAATAGTTCTAAGTCTACGGGACTGATGACCTCAGATGTTAAGCCCCATAGTGCTCAGAGCCATTTGAGCGTTTGAATGAAAGTTTGATTTCTGTTCGTTTCATGGCGGATTTTTTTATCTTCTGTACTATACTGCAGCAGTTCTTACTACTTACATGGTTCAAGTTTCTTCGAGCTATGTTACTTCGTAGTGACACATCAAAAAAGGGTAATTTCGTCCTTATGTTTTGCACACCAGTGTGTTTTATGCACATAAATACAACAGAACTTTTCATGTGGAAAGTATGATACAAAACAATACTGAATTCAAATCTCCATACGCAGTAGAAGCGATCTAGAAATATGCACCAATCCGAAAAAAGAATTGCTACCAATGATTACTGAACATAGTCGGATCATCCGGACGCATAATGTGGATGATGCGGCAGTCGATATGCAGAGAGTCTGAACGCGACCAGAAGCGTTCCTCGGATGGTATACACGAGGGGCGGGGTGAAGAACGAGAGACAAGGGCTGGACAGCAGGTGTCAGCGGGCTCGACGTGGGAGGCAACAGAGGCACACGTCGGCGTATGCGGCCGGACAGAGGAGTTGCTAATTTGATTGTGATTAACAGGTTAATTGAAAGAGGAAAGACAATATAAGGATATTATAATAGGGAACTGATGTGTGTTTACAGTGCTGTGAAAAAGTTTATTTTGACTCAATAAATAGAAGTGGCGCATTCAGGTAACAAAGTCTCTAATTGCAGTTGGCCTCACAACTTCAGTGAAATCCTAGTGAGACTAATAAAAGGAAGTGCTTATAGATATTTATTGTATTTTTAACAGTCCTGTGACAACTAATTCACATACAGAAAGGTTCGGGGCAACGTATCACAGCTAGAAACCGTCACAAGGAAACTAAGGAACATATAGTTTAATTTACAAGGGCTACCACCGATTTCTGGAGACGATGACGACTTGTAACCCCCTTAAAACATGAATTTTTTCTGGAGGAAGGAAAATTTATCTTCATGCTGTAATGCTTTTAGGTGATTTATTGATTTTAGATGCAAGAGTTATACACCTATATGTACCAGTTTTCAGAATATACCTTGTACAATTAGTTTCTTTTTACGGACTAAAATAATTAATTTTGAAATATTCACTATTGTAATACATAAGTTGATTATTAAATAATTACCACGTAAAATAACAACAACAACAATAATAATAATAATAATAATATTCAATTATACAGTGAAATATAGCTTACCTACCGCTTCCGTGCTACATTCACTTGTTCATATTTTTATAGTTATGCCCAACAGGTAGCAGCACTTGTGCACGATGGAAAGTTTGAACATTCACAAATGTGGACATGAGGTTTCCATTAAGGAAAAATATTTCTGTTGCAGCTAATACACAGCAAACATTAATGTACACAATTGTAGCCAGAAGGTCTGAAAGGGTTAAAGACACTTATATCAGTATTGTGTTCATGGTGCAGGAATTATAAGTTGCGCTTGCAGTTCAGCTCAGCTCCGAAACAGTCACATTTTATGTGAAAAGCAATCAGATTAAATAATGTATACAGTTGAAAATTTCCATTGCGCAAAGGCATCGTTAACTTTCAAACAGGGATCATTAGCAGATATTTATGCAGTTGTTTTAAAAAAATGTTCAAATGTGTGTGAAATCTTATGGGACTTAACTACCAGGGTCATCAGACCCTAAGCTTACACACTAATTAACCTAAATTATCCTAAGGACAAACACACGCCGGCCGTTGTGGCCGTGCGGTTCTAGGCGCTTCAGTCTGGAAACGCGTGACCGCTATGGTCGCAGGTTCGAATCCTGCCTCGGGCATGGATGTGTGTGATGTCCTTAAGTCAGTTAGGTTTAATTAGTTCTTCGTTCTAGGCAACTGATGACCTCAGAAGGTAAGTCGTATAGTGCTCAGAGCCATTTGAACCATTTGACAAACACGCACACCCATGCCCGGACTAGTTGTTTTAAAGTGAACGAATAAAATAATGGTAACTGTAAGCTTATACTTGGATTGTCAGATTCAGCAGCGATACGACAACGGGGCCTGCTCTACTTGTTACGGAAGACAGATTAAATAACAGCAAGTAGGTTATACCTTGCTCCCTTTGCCAGAAAAATGTTATCGAATTGCAAGTACGTTACAATATGCCTGGGATGGTATGAATATTCAAACAGCAGATGGAGATGATTGTGGGTGAGGGGTTCACTGATGAACGGCAGCCTATGTGAGCGCTTGCGTTCCTGCACCAGTAAAGAGGGGGACTTCAGCGGTATTCGTCACAGCTGCCAGCCAAGGACGCTGCCCCGCCTACTACATCCTGTGTCAAAGGCTGCGTCCTATTGTTGCTCCAGTTGAAACAGCTCCAGAGCTCGTGTTTGTGCTTACACGTTGCGCCAATGGACAACACAGCTGGCTGCCGTGGCTGCTGCGTCGCGCGATCACCGCCTTTCAACTCTCGCAATGCCTATTGGATAATGTGAATCGGCACCGAAACCAAAAAGTTTTCAAATGGCTGCTCTGACAACGCCTAAATCTGTCAATTGACGACGTTTGCCTTCCATTGCATCTACTCGAGTCACCGAGGGCCACCAGAATTTTAGACAGCCCGAAGAGCTCCCATCGTAGGTTCCGCCCGACTTTCTCATGAGACCACATTATCAAACGAGTCCTAAAATCCCTACACCGATTGTCATCCTTGGGATGACTGGCAAATTATCATGCTTCAAGACAGCACAAGGAAGTCAAAATGAATGTGTTTGTGTCCTGGGTTAGAAGACAGGATGTCTCAAAAACTTCGTCAAAACTGAGAGAATGATAGAGGAGGAACCTAAACTTAGTACTTCAATGTAAGAAATTACAGGTCAGAATGAAATACTTAGTTTGTAACTGACATACATAGCTTAAACCTTTCAGCAACAAATGAGGCTCATAGCAACCGCTGGAAGTGGCAATCGCCAGTCTCAGTACACTACAACATAAGCAATTGAAGAACTGAATAACTGGTTCAAAAATATTTGGCACTATTGCTTGTACAAGTTGTTTTTAGGAGTGTACTTACGCCTCCAATAGTACTCTCAACACTTTACTACTCAAAAGAGCTTTTCGCGCGTTAAGTCTATGTAGCACGCACCTGTTTATCAGAAGTAAGCAGTATTCCAACACGTGCCACCCACGTGTCACTCAGTCTAGATCTCGTACCAACTGAAATATTCATTACCGATCTTTCGTTCGTTATTTCTAAAATAGTTATTTTAGGATCCTCTGCCGCCCACAAAATTGCCTCCATAGCTTTGGAACACCCTTTATAAAGCACATAAATTGAAAGAAAATAGAGTAAAACTGAAAATTGTATGCACTCATGGCATAAAAATTTTACAAAAAGCTATCACCATAAGTTCTGAAACCAGGTCGGATGCAAATATAAGCTCACTAGACAGAAAATGAGTCACCGCACGGGAGACATCACTCTAATATCACATAAATGGTTATATCCTAGATACTGGTCTGAATTTCCTGACGGAGTGTGTCCAAAAGTTTCTTCAGGTGCGCGACGTTAAACTGAAGTTATTCACTGGTCGTTAGGTTGCATCCTGTTCCAGATAGTCACAGATATTGCCTATGAAATTGAGATCAGGTGATGTAGCGGGCCAGTAGAGATGTTGTCATCTTGGAAGGAGACGGCGAACACAGTGTACATGACACGAAGAAGTAAAAGAAAGGGCTATACTTCACTGGAGCACCTAGCTTCATGATTATTACATACAGCCAATTGGCACAGACATACCACTTCATTGCCATGATGTAAGTCAGCAGTGGAAGTTCACGTAACTGCATGATACTAGTTAAGCACTTCTCCAGTGTTGCAAGGAGAACAGTGTCCGCTGAGATTATACAGATAATGGGCACTCACGTTTGAGGATGTCATTTGTGGCTACAGGTAATAGGATGATGTCCCTCCAGCTTCAGTTCCATTTATCAATATCTCGAATTTGCACTAGTCAGAGCATAGTGAGCGATGTGACAGTGTCTGGAAGATTCGATACTGGCGATAGGCAAGTGAGACTCGGGTGACTCTCGTAACAAGCAGAGGAGAACGCACTCGAATTATACTTCTCCCAACTCTTCCCATATTGAAGTCGCTTTTCCCTACCATCTGAAATATGTGACTTAGCCCACCTGTAATTAGTGGTGCATAGCTTCCAATCGTATCTTGAGATGCAGGCCATTTCAATATTCCTCGTGATCTTCATCCTTCTGCTGCAAATTGTATAGAGCTTCGGTTTAAATTTCAAAAACATTTGCATGTAATCGTCCTTCTGCAAGAAAGCTCCTTTCTTCCTCCCTTAGTTGTGGCATCGGCCATATGGATGTTAATAGGGCATCTTGGTCTGTCAGAATTTGGATTCGACTACAAGGCCCCAGCTTGTAGTGAGGTTAAGAGGTCTTGTAAGTGGCTTACGTGAATTCAACTTAGCACATTTGGTATATAACTCAAAAATTGTCTCCTGCGTAATAGGAATTACCTTGTTGCTGTTTGTTTAAACATCGATGTTGAGTTCTCCACATCTAGCAGTATGCTTTGTCGGTGGGGTGCTTCATTGCAATCTAGTGTACAGATTATTTCACAGGAGGCACAACACTGACATTGTAGTGTGATTAACTTCTGTCACAGCATGTCATCTGCAGTGTTTACTTCTGTTCATTCATATGAGTAGATATTAGTATTATCATTGCTGGTATCAAAAGGCTGATATTCATTTTCGTTACAAAATTTAAGTTGTTTGGTATTCCGTATTCTGCGCTCGACCGTCAGGTACCTGTATTGACAAATGAGGTGTACATGTATTCTTTTCGTGTAATAATATTGATGCCGGCCGCAGTGACCGAGCGGTTCTAGGCGCTTCAGTCTAGAACCGCACGACTGCTCCGGACGCAGGTTCGAATCCTGCCTCGGGCATGAATGTGTGTGATGTCCTTAGGATAGTTAGGTCTATGTAGTTCTAAGTTTAGGGGACTTATGACCTCAGATGTTAAGTTCCATAGTGCTCAGAGCCATTTCAGCCAATAATATTGATAAAATTCGTGTATATGATCTTAGGAATAAGAAAATATCAAGAAATTTTAGTCACTCGTATTGAATATCTAAGGTGCAATATATCATTTCTAAAGCAAAAATTCATTCACAATACATTTAAGATATGTATTTGATGGGTCAATCTTGAATGATATAGGCTAACCGAATGTAATAGCGGGTGTGCAGATCAGCGAATCTGGTCTGGCCCGAGTTTATGGTACCCCACTGATAAAAACAGTCCATCTAAAGTCAAAAGTATTGTGTGCCACTAAAACAACGGGTGACTGATTCATACAGGTGTTTGTGTATGTATTGGCGAATCAATAGTATTTTCCCGTCACGTCTACGTGATTGCTCTGCTATTCATAGTAAAGTGCCTAGCAGAGGGTTCAATGAACCACCATCAAACTGTCTCTTTACCGTTCCACCCTCGAACGGCGCGCGGAAAAAACGAACACTTAATTTTTTCTGTGCGAGCCCTGATTGCTGTTATTTTATCGTGATGATCATTTCTCCCTTACACGTACGACACTGGCTCGCATAACTTTTTTTAGTTTTGCTTCCAGTTAGAATTCCTTCTTGGTGTCTGATCCGTTCTATGACCAGTACACACACATTACAGTCGTACGCTAACAGCTTACCATATGAAATACTGTTAACTGTATTTGTCATTATGCATACTATGCCAAAGGCGTCATAAGTAAGAAAAATTCGCACACAAAACTTGTAAATCATGTTCCTGCAATATACAGGGTGGTCCATTGATAGTGACCGGGCCAAATATCTCACGAAATAAGCATCAACGAAAAAACTACAAAGAACGAAACTCGTCTAGCTTGAAGGGAGAAACCAGATAGCGCTATGGTTGGCCCGCTAGGTGGCGCTGCCATAGGTCAAACGGATATCAACTGGGCATTTTTTAAAATAGGAACCCCCATTTTTATTACATATTCGTGTAGTGCGTAAAGAAATATGAATGTTTTAGTTGGACCACTTTCTTCTCTTTGTGACAGATGGTGCTGTAATACTCATAAACGAATAAGTACGTGGTATCACGTAACATTCCACCAGTGCTGACGGTATTTGCTTCGTGATACATTACCCGTGTCAAAATGGACCGTTTACCAATTGTGGAAAAGGTTGGTATCATGTTCATGTATGGCTGTTGTGATCAAAATGCCCAACGGGCGTGTGCTATGTATGCTGCTCGGTATCCTGGACGTTACGGATAGTTACGTTATTTAAGGAAACAGGAAGTGTTCAGCCACATGTGAAACGTCAACCACGACCTGCAACAAATGCAGATGCCCAAGGAGGTGTTTTAGCTGCTGTCGTGGCTAATCCGCACATCAGTAGCAGACAAATTGAGCGAGAATCGGGAACCTCAGAAACGGTGGTGTTGAGAATGCTACAGCATCATAGATTGCACCAGTACCATATTTCTATGCACCATGAATTGCACGGCGACGACTTTGAAAGTAGTGTACAGTTCTGCCACTGAGCGCAAAAGAAATTACGGGACGATGAGAGATTTATTGCACTCGTTCTATTTAGCGACGAAGCGTCATTCACCAACAGCGGTAACGTAAACCGGCATAATATGCACTAGTGGGCAACGGAAAATCCACGATGGCTGCGACAAGTGGAACATCAGCGACCTTTGCGGGTTAATGTATGGTGCGGCATTATGGTAAGAAGGATAATTGGTCCCCATTTTATCGATGGCAATCTAAATGGTGCAACGTATGCTGATTTCCTACGTGATGTTCTACCGATGTTACTACAAGATGTTTCACTGCATTGCAGAATGTCAATGTACTTCCAACATGATGGATGTCCGGCACATAGCTCTTGTGCAGTTGAAGCGGTATTGAATAGCATATTTCATGACAGGTGCATTGGTCGTCGAAGCACCATACCATGGCCCATGGCCCGCACGTTCACCGAATCTGACGTTCCCGGTTTTCTTTCTGTGGGGAAAGTTGAAGGATATTTGCTATCGTTATCCACCGACAACGCCTGACAACATGCGTCAGCGCATTGTCAATGCATGTGCGAACGTAACGGAAGGCGAACTACTCGTTGTTGAGAGGAATGTCATTACACGTATTGCACTGAGGTTGACGGACATCATTTTGAGCATTTATTGAATTAATGTTGTATTTACAGGTAATCACGCTGTAACAGCATGCGTTCTCAGAAATGATACGTCCACAAAGGTACATGTATCACATTGGAACAACCGAAATAAAATGTTCAAACGTACCTACGTTCTGTATTTTAATTTAAAAAACCTACCTGTTACCAAGTGTTCGTCTAAAATTGTGAGCCATATGTTTGTGACTATGACAGCGCCATCTATCATAAAGCGAAAAAAAGTGGTCCAACTAATATATTTCCTTGCGTACTACACGAATATGTAATAAAAGTGGGGGTTCATGTTTAAAAAAACACAGTTGATATCAGTTTGACTTATGGCAGCGCCATCTAGCGGGCCAACCATAGCGCCATCTGGTTTCCCCCTTCAAGCTAGATAAGTTTCGTTCTTTGTAGTTTTTTCGTTTGACGCTTATTTCGTGAGATATTTGACCCGGTCACGATCAATGGACCACCCTGTAGATCGTCAGATGAAACTGGAATACATGTAATATTAATATACGAGTTTTTCCAGAAATGAGAATCTGTATGTTTAGAGAACTGAAGATTCTGGAAAAACGTGTGCAGTCCCAACGAGTCAGCAACTATGTTCAATTTATTAATAAAAGTCGCGTTTCTCAGTTCGGTGCGTTGTTGCTAAGGCGAAGTTCCATTACTACGTCAATCGTTATGCACTGGCTGTGCATCATCGGCCTCGAGGCGTTATCGTGCACCAGTAAGATGCAACCACAAACATTCCTGTGTGCCAGCCGCGGTAACTTTGGAGGACGCAGTGAAGAGGCTGCTGCGTCAGCCGGGAGAGTTGCTCTCATCAGCTAGACTGCCGAGCTTGTCTGCGCGTACGTGCTGCTGCCGGCGCCCACCCACTGGCGTAGCTGCCAGTTTCAGTAAGTGACAGCTGCGCACTCGCGCAAAAGCATCAAGAAAGGACCTCTGCCTGCAGGCGCAACATGTTGACGTGCGAGATGATCCACCGCAGCACACTCGGAGCTTTGAACCTGCTCTTTATTTCTATGATGATACTCAGTTTGTTTAGGAGGAACTGGAAAAATCGTTAAGTTTTATCGGTTATCCCTCCCTGACTTGAGAACAAGGTTTCAAAGCGAGTAGTGTTTCAAGAAGTTTGACAGGGTAGCTCGTAGCGTTAAAATTGGATAACGAATGACTAAGGGATAATCAAGAAGTGAAAAATACGTAACACAAGATAGATCTTCACAATGAGGCTGCTACTTCTGCGGCCTTTTTTTCTACATACAGGCAGAGCCAGAGCATACCACTAAAACTCAGATGATATCTCAGCAAACAATCTTCGTAATATCAACAAACAGAAGACGACAACTTACGTCCTTCTGAATCTGCTTACAGTATACATCGCTTAGTCTCCTCCTACGATTTTTATCTCCCACACTTCCTTCCAGTACTAAATTGATGGTCCCTTGATGTCTCAGAATGTGTCCTATCCACAGATCCCTTATTTTACTCGGATTGTGCCACAAATTTCTCTTCTCCCAAGTTCTATTAAGTACCTCCTCATTAGTTGCGTGTTCTGTCCACCTAATCTTCAGCATTATTCTGTTGCACCACATTTCAAAAGCTTCAATTCTCTTCTTAGCTAAACTGTTCATCGTCCACGTTTCACTTCTATACATGACTACACTCCATACAGATACTTTCAGATTTCCTAACACTTGAATCTGTATTCGATGTTCAGAAATCTTTCTCAATCAGAAACGCTTTTCTTGTCATTGCCAGTCACATTTTATATCCTCCCTGCTTCTGCTGTCATCCGTCATTTTACTGCCCAAATAGCAAAAGTTTGTCTCATTTTCCTAATCTAATTTCCTCAGCTTCACCTGATTTAATTCGACTACATTGCATAATCCTTGTTTACCTTTTGTTGATCTCTATCTTATATCCACCTTTGAAGACACTGTCCATTCCATTAAACTACTCTTCCAAGTCCTTTTCTGTCTCTGACAGAATTATGTCATCGATAAACTCAAAGTTTCCATTTCTTCCCTCTGAACACTAATAGCTTACCCAGATTTTCCTTGGGTTTCTTTTAGTTCTTGCTAAGAGTACAGATTGAATAATATCGGGGAAAAGCTACAACTCCGTTTCCCTTCTCAATTATTGCTTCCTTTTAATGCCACTCGACTCTTAAACTGCCGTATGGTTCCTGTACAAGCTATAAACAGCCATTCGCTCCCTATATTTTACCCCTGCGACCTTCAGAATTTCAAAGAGTGTTCTAGTCAACATTGTAAACGACTTCTCTAAGTCTACAAATGCAGTATAGGTAGGTTTGCCTTTCCGTAACCTGTATTCTGAAAATCGTAAGGTCAGTACGGCCTCGCGTGTTCTACGCACCTCCGGAATCCAAACTGATCTCCCCCGAGGCTGCTTCTAAGACCCTTTCTACTCTAGTTTGGTGTTAGTATTTCACAACCATGACTTATTAAACTGACAGTTCGCTAATATTCATACCTATCAGTACCAGCTTTCTTTGGAATTGGAATTACTACATTCTTCTTGAAGTCTGAGGGTATTTCGCCTGCCTCATACACCTTGCACACCAGATGAAAAGTTGTCATGGCTGGCTCTCCCAACACTGTCAGTAGGTCTGAGGGAATGTTGTCTACTCCTTGGGCTTTGTTTCTATCTAAGTCTTTCATCACTCTAACAAATTCTTTCCACGGTATCATGTCTCCCATATCACCTTCATCTACATCCCCGTCCATTTCTAATTATTGCCTGCAAGTTCATCTCCCTTTTGCAAACCCTTTGTATACTCCTTCCATCGTTCATCTTTGTCTTCCCTGCTTAGGAGTGGTTTTCCATCTGAGCTCTTGATATTCACACAAGTGGTTCTCTTTTCTCCAAAGGTCTCTCTAATTTTCCTATAGGAGGCATGTATCTAATCGCTAGTGATAAATGCTTCTACATCCTTACATCTGTCCTGTGGCCACTCCTGCTTAGCTATGGTTCTCTTTTCTCCAAAGGTCTCTCTAATTTTCCTATAGGAGGCATGTATCTAATCCCTAGTGATAAATGCTTCTACATCCTTACATCTGTCCTGTAGCCACTCCTGCTTAGCTATTTTGCCCTTCCTATCGATCTCATTTTTGAGACGTTTGTATTCCCTTTTGCCTGCTTCACGTACTGCATTGTTATATTTTCTTTTTCATTAATTAATTTCAATATCTCCTACGTCACCTAAGGATTTCTACTAGGCCAAGTCGTTTTACCTATTTGATCTCTAACAACCTTCACTATTTCATGTCTCAATGTTACCAATTCGTCTTCAACTGTATTCCTTTCCCCTGTTCTAATCAATCGTTGCCTAACACACCCTCTGAAACTCTCAACATCATCTTGCTCTTTCTGCTTATCCAAATCCCAGTTTCCTTAATTTCCTACTTTTTTACAATTTCTTTAGTTTTAAACGACAGTTCATAGTCAAAAGATTGTCAGAGTCCACATCTTCCCATGGTAGTGTCTTAAAATTTAAAATCTGGTTCCGAAATCTCTATCTTGGACGCTAAAGTAATTAAACACCGTCGACACCAAGGCAGTGCGTGAGAACGGGTAAGAGTGTCGTATTCTTAATATGGTCGTCATAACAGAAGTCGAATCCCAGCAAGACTACCAGAGGCTGCAAAAGAAAGTGAATAAAATTTCACCGTGAAGTGTGAGCTCACTAGAAAAACGCAATCACGCTTTATTCTATGAGTTGCCATACAAGATGACCAATACTGGGGCAATTCCAACAGGACAATGCAACACCCCAGACGTCCAGAATTACTACAGAGTGACTCCAGAAACACTCTTGAGTTTAAACACTTCCGCTGGCCACTAATCTCCCTAGACACGAAGATTATTGAGCATATCTGAGATGCCTTGCAACGTGCTGTTCAGAAGAGATCTCCACCCCCTCGTACTCTTGCGGATGGACAGTCCTGCAGGATTCATGGTGTCAGTTCCCTCCAGCACCACGTCAGACATTGGTCAAGCCCATGCCACGTCGTGTTACGGCCCTTCTGCGTGCTCGCGAGGGCTCTACACGATATTAGACAGGTATACCAGATTCTTTGGCTCTTCAGTGTTGTTGAGGAGAGTCAGATTTTTAATGGGTGTTCTTTTAGAACGACACGATGAAACATCCTGAGCGAGGAACATAACGATACAACGTTTTATGGTCCTTGCAGCGTATCTTTCCTCACTGGTGCTAAATCAGTTAGTTGCTGTCTGCTTCTTGCGGCTTTACCTACTTATTTTCAGCGATCACAGAACCTGTTGACCAAGCGCTGCATCAAGGATCTACTTAAAACTTTTATTTCTCGCTGTCTCTCTCCAGCCTGCGGAGATTCCCAATGCTGCGACGTTCTTCTCTATGTCATCTTTCCACCGTGTGAGAGGTCGACCCAGTCGTATTGTTGCTTGGAGACTGCCCTCAAATGCCTTCTAAGGAATTACGCTGGGTTCCATTCTAGCCACAAGCCCAGCCTTTTGTAGTTTCCTACTACTTAATTTCTGGACAACAGTGGGTTGATAAATTTCGGTATTTTTTTGAGCTCTCCAGATACCATTTTCCAACAGCGTTATAGGTAGCATTTAAGGTGAAATTCAATATCAAAAACGTACTCAATGCTCGCTCAGTATTCAGGGAACACGACTGATGTGCCAAATACATCAAATGTATGCTATCACGACCGTTTCTATTTTGTGAGGTGTTAACATAAACATGTGAAAAACCTTACATGAAAACACGCGTGCCATCGTAAAAATTCAAATGAAAGAAACCTCGATGTGGTAACCGAACTGATATTGATACGTACCATGACTGCTTCTAGATCAGAAATAACACAAAGTTCTGAAAATTCTGAACACACCCACTTCGGTTCAAAAATGGCTCTGAGCACTATGGGACTTAACTTCTGAGGTCACCAGTAACCTAGAACATAGAACTACTTAAACCTAATTAACTTAAGAACATCACACACATCGATGCCCGAGGCAGGATTCGAACCTGCGACCGTAGCGGCCGCGGGGTTCCAGACTATAGCGCCTACAACCGCTCCGCCACTCAGGCCGGCCCCACTACCGGAACACGTAAATACGACTTGCTTGGCATTCCTAGTGCATTTTACAGAAATTGAAACGTGTTTTCATTCATTTGTGGCTCCACCGCTGAAAGCATTGCCCTTAATGCTAATAAACATTTACAATATAACTTGGGTACTGTGTGATAGATCACTTTCCGCCTTTGTCAGGGTACTACTCCGTAGCAACAGATACGGAACTGTAATGTGGTAAGGTAAAATGTTGGTGTATCGAATATGTATATTCCCGTTAAATTTTCAAACGAATTCATTGCATTACACAGTTATCGCAAGGGTGCTATAACGCCGTTAATTTTTATAATTATTTGTTGTATCTCAGTAGACAGATCGTTTAATAATAAAAACAAAGCTGATTTTTTTGGCATTTTCCGAATGACTTAGCACTCTACTCCTGAACATTTACTATATTAGGTATGTGCAGAATAGGTGAATATCCTCTTCAATAGTGCTAATATGTAGATGTAGATGTAGATGTAGAATATCACTTCCGTTTTAACTATCAATTGTTCAGTTTACTTAAATTTGCCAACCTCATATAGCCTAGTTCTAGGTCACATATCTCAGTTGGAAAATATTTTACATATCGTCGTGGAAATGAGATCTAATGGCGCAACGGATTTCTTAATTTCTTTCACTGGCGAATATCTGCGGGTCACCAGTCACCGACCACGTGACAAAAACCCAGAAACGTATTTCCAACAGTTCATTAGGCACTTTATTTTCCTGGGCACAAGGTACTTTTAGAGCGAGGTCGTTCATCATTTACTAATGGCGCTTGGAGGGATGCCACAGCAATCTGCTATTGAATAGCGAATGGGCTGAACTGCTGGCGAGGCCCGCCGCTGGGGCCTGGTGAGCGTGTCAAGGCCCCCGCTGATGGGTTAAGTGTGCCGCGGATGTCACTGTGTGCTCACCTTTTACGCCCATTGCGCTGCTGTGTCCTACGCCTGCAGAAAACCGGCGCGCCTGCCAACTTACGCTGTTGCCGTCCATAACTTCGGCCCCTCGCACGGCCACTGAATTCGAAGAAGTGTATCGGGCGGCTGCGGGCTTAATATGGCTTCTCACGAGAAACTTCTCGCCAGAAAAGATCGTGATTGCGCCTTCGACTTTTAGCCAGAACCGAATAAAGAAATAAGATTCTGGGAGTTAGGAGGACAAAGTTACACGAAGAATAAATGCAACGGCAGTCGGAAGACACGTAGGTTTTGGTTCATCTTCCCGTCATCATTGATGTCGTCATAAATAGAGCACAATGGGGAATGAAATGTATCGTGGCCATATCTAAGGAGCTGTTCAGCATTTTCCGTAAGTTATTCAGAGATACCGTGTAAAGCTTGCGTTATGATTGTCGAACGCATTCCTCTTCAGCAGGAGCCCAGTGTTCTCTTCACTGAGTCATCCATTTGCTCCACTTATTTTGCATCTATCTTCTGATTTGCTTTGATGTGTCCCGCCACGAAATCCTTCCCCGTGTCAGCCACATCATCTTAGAGCATCACTTAAACACAAAGCGTCCTGAATTATTTGTTGAATGTATTCCAATCCCTGTCTTGCCCCATGTCCGAAAAAACAGATACCATCTTCATATATATAGTTATGGCTCACCGGCCATTTGAGCATCTTCTGTGCGGATGCACACACATTGCCCGAACTCTTACGGGAATCGATGAAGCTGCGAGTAATGAGTGCAGTAGTGCGGGACAGTAAGTTGGGAATGTGGTGGTCCCGGCGGAGGTTCGAGTCCTCCCTCAGGCATGAGTGTGTGTGTGTGTGTGTGTGTGTGTGTGTGTGTGTGTGTGTGTGTGTGTGTGTGTGTTTATCCTTCAGATAATTTAGGTTAAGTAGTGTTTAAACTTAGGGACTGATGACCTTAGCAGTTGAGTCGAATAAAATTTCACACATATTTTGAAAAGCTGTCCCTGTAGCGCAGTGGATAGCGCGTTGGACTTCTAATCCAAAGGTCGTGGGTTCGATCCCCACCAGGGATGTCTACATTTTATAATTAAATTTCAGTGCTATAACAACATTTAATAGCCGGCACAATTGCTTATTGAGTGAACGGATCAACGAACAACCTGAACGAGTGTCGTCGGACGTCCGCCACGAACAAAGTTAATGAACAATATAGAACAAAAATAAGATAGAAAAAGGATGGATAGAGCGCCTGCCTTGTAAACAGGAAATCCCGGGTTCGAGTCCCGGTCGGGTCACACATTTTCAACTGTCCCCGTTGACGTATATCATCACCTGTACGCAGCTAAAGGTATTCATTTAATTGTGTTATAACAACATTTAATAGCCGGCACAATTGCTTATTGAGTGAACGGATCAACGAACAACCTGAACGAGTGTCGTCGGACGTCCGCCACGAACAAAGTTAACGAACAATATAGAACAAAAATAAGATAGAAAAAGGATGGATAGAGCGCCTGCCTTGTAAACAGGAAATCCCGGGTTCGAGTCCCGGTTGGGGCACACATTTTCAACTGTCCCCGTTGACGTATATCATCACCTGTACGCAGCTAAAGGTATTCATTTAATTGTGTTATAACAACATTTAATAGCCGGCACAATTGCTTATTGAGTGAACGGATCAACGAACAACCTGAACGAGTGTCGTCGGACGTCCGCCACGAACAAAGTTAATGAACAATATAGAACAAAAATAAGATAGAAAAAGGATGGATAGAGCGCCTGCCTTGTAAACAGGAAATCCCGGGTTCGAGTCCCGGTCGGGGAACACATTTTCAACTGTCCCCGTTGACGTATATCATCACCTGTACGCAGCTAAAGGTATTCATTTAATTGTGTTATAACAACATTTAATAGCCGACACAATTGCTTATTGAGTGAACGGATCAACGAACAACCTGAACGAGTGTCGTATTGATTTACTTGTAATTGCTCTACAGTTCCTAACCCTCTACAGCTCCCTCGAGCACCATGGATATTATTCGTTGATGTCTTAACACACATTCTATCTATGTTATGTTAACCGGGGACCTAGAAACGACGCAGAGGCTCCGTCCCCGCCGCAGCCGCAGTGGTCCGCATCCGCACGACGACTACCGCAGTCCACTTCACCCCTCCGCCGCCCCACACCCAACCAAGGGTTATTGTGCGGTTCCTCCCCCGGTGGACCCTCCAGGGAACGTCTCACACCGGACGAGTGTAACCACTATGTTTGCGTGGTAGAGTAATGGTGGTGTACGCGTACGTGGAGAACTTGTTTGCGCAGCAACCGCCGACATAGTGTAGCTGAGGCGTAATAAGGGGAACCAGCCCGCATTTGCCGAGGCAGATGGAAAACCGCCTAAAAACCATCCACAGACTTGCCGGCTCACCGGACCTCGACACAAATCCGCCGGGCGGATTCGTGTCGGGGACCGGCTCTCCTTCCCGCTAGGAAAGCCGTCATTCTATCTACAATCTTCACTGATACTATGTCCGCAGCTTCGATGCACTGTTTAAATGCTTTCGTAAGGCATTGAGCTGTTATTTTTATTTTCTTGTACTACTGAACAACTTCGGTGCTAAACAAGTTTCAAGTATCTAAAATAGAAGCATCATATACACAGTATATTAAAATCAGTTGAGAATTAAACAAAAAGTGTATCAGATTTCAATATATGCTAGGAAAATTATACTTTGCTTCAAAGAAGAATGTCAGTGGTACATTAGGTTTTGCAGTTTTTGCTTCTGTGTTTAATTGGCGTTCATCTTTGTTTCGTTGATGAGTATGTAGTTGTCATAAAATTGGAAACGTTAGCTCAGTTGTTATGGGAGCACGTCGTTTTTATGATAAACACAAATACAGAAAGTTAATAAATTCAACTTACATACACACTGCATAACGAGTGTTTTGGTCATATGGAGGTAAGAGTATTAATATTAATTGAATTAAAATACAAGCAGTGTATGCAATTTACCATCTGAGCTTATAAAAGTTTAAAATTCAGCTTTTATAGCCGTGTAATGGAAAGGGAATGAATATTATGAATTGAGAATATGACTGCCATCATTTATTGTATTGTTACGTAATCTTCTTTGTCTTGTGGTTCTACATATTCATGATTATAGCAATGACTGTGGTTTCTATGGCTCTGCTAAGCATCATCGCAGGACTGGCGTAAAATCATCGAGAAATTTTCCGCTGCGTAGTTCTTTTTGTTCGTTTATAGCTGCTTCCGACTGGTCCTTTAGATGGATATAAATTTCAGTATTCCATCACATCCATGACGTTGTTTCTGCATTACGCGCAGAAACTCCAGTAATTTATTAATATTCTACTACGTGTTTTGTGGTTGGCGTCTTTTAAGCGTGCAGCAAAGGTGGAGCGGCAACTGTCACTTATTGCTGTGTGTTCTTTAAATCGGGGGGGGGGGGGGGGGGGGGAGGCGTGATTTTTTTGTTTTCTTTAGAAACAACTTATTTTAATTAATTGCGGTTAATACTTTTGCCCCTGTATGACAGAATAACTCTCGTTATGCGCTATCAATGTGCGTTTTACACATTACTTTTGTCTATATGTGTCTGCTTAGTATAAATATCTGTGCAACAAATGATTAATAGTGAGGTGCTCACATAACTGAGCTAAACATGTCAACCTTCATGACAGTTACATATAATCATTAGCACAAGAACTATGAACTGTAGATAATTATATGCAGAAGCAAAAATCTGTATGGCATAATGTACCATTGAAAATCTTCTGTGAAGCAAGCTATAATTTTCGTAGCATATCTTGATATCCGACATATTTTATGTTTAATTGTTAACTGATGTTAATACGTTGCGTATATTAAGCTTGTGTTTTAGATACTTGAAAATGGTCTAGGTTAGGAATTGTATAACAGTACAACAAATAAATAAAGATCACAGCTGAAAGTGGCGCAAAAGCATTTCAACATATCCTGTCGTTCTGTCCCATCTTCTTGTCGATGTTTCCGCAGGTCCCTCTCCTCCCCGATTCAGCGGGGAAATGTTTGATACCAGTAGAAGTCTTTCCGACAGGAATGCTGTCTTTTGCTGTGATTGCCTGGTTTTTATGTCCCCGAGCATCGTCCTTCATGCGCTATTTTGCGTACAAGGTAGCATAATTCCTTAATTTCTACTTCTTACTTCCTATTTTTTTTGTTAAGTTTATCACTAGTCTCATTTCTGCTATCCTTCATGTCTCTCTTTGGTTTACTTTCGGTCGATAGTTTGTACTGATTATATGGTTCATTCTATTCAAAAGACCCTCTGTTCACCTTCCTCACTTTCACTGAAGATAGCAACGTCATCACCGAATCTTATGATGGATACTCTTTCACCCTGAATTTTAATTCCACTCCTGAATCTTTGTTTTATTGCCATCACTGCTTCTTCTATGCACAGATTAAACAATAGGTGCGAACGTCTGCATCCATTTCTCTCACCATTTTTAATCCGAGAACACCATTCTTCGCCTTCCACTTTTATTTTTCCTTGCTGGTTCTCGTACATATTGAACAGCATAATACCCGCCTTTCCCTGTATCTTATATCTGTTTTTATGATAATTTATAACATCATGCGCCAGTTCACATTGTGTAACGCTTTCCTTAGGTCGACATATCTTATGAACATGTCCTGATTTTTCTTAGGTCTTGCTCCGTTTTCGAGAACAAAGTCATATTAGCCTCTCTGACGGCTCTACACTTCCTTAAAACCAATCTGATTGTTATCTAACAATGGCTCAATTTTCTTTTCCATTCTTCTGTCATTACTCATGTCGGCAGCTATGAAATACTGTAGCATCAACCAGCTTACGTGATCTTGATATGTTCCAGATTGTATTCAAAAAAAGTCGGGTATTAACGAATATGTGGGGAGGAACTAAGTAAGCTGTCAGGGTGAGGTAAATGAAAGCCGTCAGCTGTTATGAGGGGAAGAAGCAAGTAAGCTGTTGTTGTTTTGTTGCTACTCATGACTCAATACAAGAGTCGCCTGATGCCTGAGCATAAATGATTGATACAAAATAAAGGAATATGTTCTATGGCCTGTAGACTGATCAGGAACTGCTATTTAAAAGATTATTTTCACCACGAAGTTGACATAAGAAACAATGTCCCTCAGATATAAGTATAGTTGTTGGCCTTGGTTAATCTACACTAAAATGAAATGGGATTAACTATCTACTGAAATGATAGACAGAGGAATTCGATTACTGTAGTGACAAAGATTTACACAAATGGGAAAAACTGAACATGGTGAAAGTCGTCGTTCAAATAAACAGAAAATACACGAAGTAATAAACTATCTCAGTTAAAAGAAATGCACGTATTGTGGGTCCACAAGATACTGGCAAATACACTGTAACCATTCTCAGTTGTGTAATACAATTAGAGAGAGTAATAAACTATCTCAGTTAAAAGAAATGCACGTATTGTGGGTCCACAAGATACTGGCAAATACACTGTAACCATTCTCAGTTGTGTAATACAATTAGAGAGAGCCAGAGTCCTACTCTGGAACACATTAAGACCTCTTGAAATATATATTCTTTACTTGAAATGTGCATCTCCACGTCTCTGTCGTAGTGTTCCTCTACTGTCTGCTTTCCCATTGGCTAAAGGACATTCCCATCAGAAATACATCATTCTAAACTCTGCAGACATGACTTGCAACAATATGATTGCTTCCTGGCTTAAACTAATATATTTCAATAATATTTAAATTAAGAAATGTCATAAACATTCGGTTACACCCAGATCATTTGCAATAAATATAAGCAATAGTTGGTTCATAAATAAATAAACCAGCTTTCGTGCCTGAGTGTGCTAATGATAAACTACAAAACAGTGTCCTTAAATATTGCTTGAACAATAATTTATGCCTGCTTGACATAAGTGTCTTTTGGTTCTCTTCTAAGTGGTGCTGCCCACTAACACATGCAACTGACCACTTTTAAATTAGCATAGTTTTTCAATAGCACTTGCAGTCTACATTTAAATAAAGTTACTGGCAAAATAGAAAACTTCTGATTAAAAAACTACACAAGTGTGACAAAATGTGAGATACTCATGCCGTATTTATTAGCTATGTAACAGTGGGCAATACTATAGTCCGGACAAACGTTTGTGAAATAAAAAAAAATTGAAAGACGTAATCAATGAAAAATGAAATACAGATATGTAGCTTTCAAAGACGATAGCTATCATGTGAGATGTTGAAATAACACGATGCATTTAAAAGTTGTTAATTCAAAGGTTCATTGTGAAAAAGTTCAGGGTAAGGTGGGTAAATCCGACGCAGTAATTTCTTGTGGCTATAAAACTCTTATCCGAGATCGGATCTTAACATTATATATGTTAAATTATAGGTAATATAAAGGAGCAACTGCTTGCAAACTATTTTTATTATACCACCAATAGTTTTTGAGATATCCGTATTTTAAGAAACGTCCATTTTTCCGTTTGCAAAAATGGTGGGGTAAATCCGACTCTTTATTTGTCTGGCTGATTTTGCACAGAAATAGTTATAAATGAACGGTTTTTTGGGAAACAATTATAAGCAATTATATTTTTTACATAAATGAACAAAATGTATTCAACAAAATAGCAATGTTTAGAGTACTAAATGTACTGGAAGTTAAATGAATGTAAATTTTAATTGAAAAAAGTTGATTTCATTGCACGGCAGTGCAACAGCAGTGCTGATCTCAGAATGTTAAAATCACGAGCGACAGCTCGTAAAGACATTCCCATTTGCATTGCAGCAACTGCTAGGTGAATATCGTTTTGATGGCGTTTTGTTGTTTTCCGTTTGTAATTTCGTACCATTTTCCTAAAAATAAACAAAAATTCACTTTCTTTCCATAAATAATTAATTCCATACACATAAACGATGAAAATATGCTGTCGGATTTACCCCGCCATTTAGCGCTCGGATTTACCCCATCATGCCATTTTACGCTTAACACACATAGAAACAATTTACACGAAATTTCCAGCAAAAACGATACATACACTGAATAGGTCACTAAATGCACTACAGAATTACTTACCGTTTGTTTTGCGACCGTTTTATATAATAAAGTAAATCTAGTGATGCAATTTCCACAAAAATTAAATTGAAACAATCAAAAATACATTTTTTTGTGTCTAAATGTCAAATGCGGCAGAGCTGTCAAGGAGACATTTCCGTTATTTCGAGTGCTCTACATGGTAACACTAATTCGAAATCTCTCCGCTTTGCCGTTTCTCAAAAATAGAGGGCGATCGGGTTTACCCGCCCGGTCGGATTTACCCCACCTTACCCTATTCACTATGAATTGTTAGTTTTTTTTTGTTTTAAACATAATGAAAGTATTGTTGTCATTGGATGCGCCTCATTTTTCTGACAACCGGAGTGGTAACACCGGTTCCCGTCATATTACCGAAGTTACGCACTGTCGGGTTTGGCTAGCACTTGAATGGGCGACCATCCGGTCTGCCGAGCACTGTTGGCAAGCAGGGTGCACTCAGCTCTTGTGAAACAAACTGAGGAACTACTTGATTGAGAAGTAGCGGCTCTGGTCACCAAAACTGACAACGGCCTGGAGGGGGGTGTGCTCACATCACGCCCCACCAAATCCCCATCCAGTGACGCCTATAGTCGGTCGGTCAGTACCCTTACGGTCTCGCGAGGCATGTTCGGGCGGAGTTTAGTTTATTAGTTTTGACTGTAAATTATTAGAGATTCTCAATGAGCTGTGAGAAGCCATCATCAGCTAGCATTTGAATGGGTGACCATCTGGTGTGCCGAGCGCTGTTGGGAAGCGCGGTGCACTCAGTCCTTGTGAAGCAAATTGAGGAGCTTCTCGATTGAGAAGTAGCGGCTCTGGTCTAGAAAACTCACAACGGCTCTGCATAGGCTGACACTCCGCCATTTCTTCGAGCATTGTCCGTCGTCTTAAGCGCCAAAATTCCCGTACTGGGATATCCTCGTTTCCGGCCAAGCCTTTGCACCCGCAGTAACGGTCGCTGCCCCTGGACCGGTCCCTGCCTCTGGATCGGCCGAGGCACCTACGCGGCCCTGTGGCTGTCTGCCAGTTCTTAGCCGTACAACAAATTACCTTGTACCAACACTGGACGGCATATTAGCTCACCTTAATACGCGTAACGTTACACACACCATGACGAACCCCTACCAGGCTTGTAAAGTGACCGCCCTGGGCAGAGGCTCTGCTGTATACATTACGTGAGTGCTCTTTTACGAGCTACCTTGCCGGGAGATGCGCGTGACTCTCGCATGAAACTCCGCCATCTGAACATTACCTCATACTAATGAATAACTGTTGCATCGATAAGATCTGACTTGCTTGCTCCTTGACCTGTTAAGAGGAGTAGCAAGTTATCTGTCTATGTTCTATTAAAAGGTGCTAACTATGAGGGTGACTGCACTGTTCCTCATCTGCAATGGCTGACACTAAAATTACTGGTGGATACCGTTCTCCACAAACTTTTAACCACAGCGTGTTGACGTCTTGGTCAATGTGCAAGTAGTGACATACACGCCAGCACCTTACGATGTTACTCTTATTAATCTTCGTCTTTGTCGTTATACTGGATGTTCATATTAGTTGGATTAAGAGGGATGTCTGAAGTGTGGACCAAGATTATTATAAAACATGCAAACCTAAAGAGTATAATGATATACTTCTTTCCGAGAGGTTGTCTACATTCGCAAACGTTTAGCAAGTGACAAAAGCCAATGGACAGTTAAGAAATGTAAAAAGATACGAAAGGGATTTGACATATCTCTGTGTGGATGACATTTTCCGCAAAGTCTGATGCTATGCCTCTAGATTCATAAATTCTACAAACCAACTTGAATGGTCGTTCAGCTGCCACTTTCCCAAATGATTCAGAAATTCTGAAGAAATGTTATTGATACATTTCAGCTTATTTGATGACTTGTCTTCCATGGCGCTATTAAACTCTGACTCTAATGCAAAGTCACTATGTCTTTTATATCTACCCCTATTTCTTGCTCCGTCAGATCATCAGACAGTCCTTTCCTCCTCGTAGAGATCTTCAACGTACTCCATCCACCTATCTGCTCTCACAACTCTGTGCTTAACAGTAGAATTCCTCTTGCACTCTTAATGTTGTTACCTTTGATTTCAGTTTCACTGAAGGAAGTTTTGACTTTTCTATATGCTGTATTATTCCTTCCTACAGTCATTTCTTCCAGATATATTCGCATTTTTCCTGCAGCCGTTCCCTGCACTTACCATTCATTTCATACCTAAGTGATTTACATTCCTATATTCCTGTCTTTTTCTGAACGTCTTCCCTCTTTCTATCTATATTTTTCAGTCCAAATTCTGTGATTGGCCGTTTTAGAGATGTCCATTCTTCTTCAACAGGACTGCCTATGGCAGTATTCATTATACACACAACAAAAAAAGTTTTGCATCATCCCGGTTCCCAGAGATCCTGAAGATAGACATTGACTGTGGATATTGTATCACAGACACAGTCCCTTTGACTGTTCAGAGATGTCACTAAACCCGCCCGTAGGTGTAAACAAAGATGCATGGGCTGCGCCTGTTAGACGGAGGGGGTCCGACAGCCAATCAATTCCAGTCACTCCACCAGGAAGGAGGTTCACGGCTCTTGTTGTCTGTAGTTCAACCATGCCTAGAAGTTCAATATCGCTGATAGATCGCGTCCGCATTGTTACTTTGTGCCAGGAAGGGCTCTCAACAAGGGAGGTGTCCAGGCATCTCGGAGTGAACAAAAACGATGTTGTACGGACATGGAGAAGATACAGGGAGACAGGAACTGTGGATGACATGCCTCGCTCAGGCCGCCCAAGGGCTACTACTGCAGTGGATGACCATTACCTATGGATTATGGCTCGGAGGAACCCTGACAGCAACGCCACGATGTTGAATAATGCTTTTCGTGCAGCCACAGGACGTCGGGTTACACCTCAAACTGTGCGCAATAGGGTGATTGATGCTCAACTTCACTCCCGACGTCCATGACGATGTCCATCTTTGCAACCACTACACCAGGCAGCGCGGTACAGATGGACCCAACAACATGCCGAAGGACCGCTCAGGATTGGTATCACGATCTCTTCATTGATGAGTGTCGCGCATGCCTTGAACCAGACAATCGTCGGAGACGTATTTAGAGGCAACCCAGTCAGGCTGAACGCCTTAGACACACTGTCCATCGAGTGCAGCAAGGTGGAGGTTCCCTGCTGGTTTGGGGTGGCATAATGTGGGGCCAACGTACGCCGCTGGTGGTCATGGAAGGCGCCGTAACGGCTGTACCATACATGAATGCCATCCTCCAACCGATAGTGCAACCATATTGTCAGCATATAGGCGAGGCATACGTCTTCATGGACGACAATTCGCGCCCCTA
The DNA here is from genome assembly GCF_023897955.1 of Schistocerca gregaria. NCBI lineage: Eukaryota > Metazoa > Arthropoda > Insecta > Orthoptera > Acrididae > Schistocerca > Schistocerca gregaria. The sequence goes on from NC_064931.1 coordinate 730,339,007, forward strand.
TCGTGCACATCCTGAGAATGGCATCCATCAGGATAACGACATCACTCGACTAGAGTGGCCAGCATGTTCTCCAGACATGAACCCTATCGAACATACCTGCGATAGATTGAAAAAGGCTGTTTATGGACGACGTGACCCACCAACCACTCTGAGGGATCTACGCCGAATCGCCTTTGAGGAGTGGGACAATCTGGACCAACAGTGCCGTTATGAACTTCTGGATAGTATGCCACAATGAGTTTAAATGGTTCAAATGTCTCTGAGCACTATGTGACTTAACTTCTGAGGTCATCAATCCCCTAGAACTATTTAAACCTAACTAACCTAAGGACATCACACACATCCATGCCCGAAGCAGGATTCGAACCTGCGACCGTAGCGGTCGCGCGATTCTAGACTATAGCGCCTAGAACCGCTCGGCCACCACGATGAGTACATTCATGCATCAATGCAAGAGGACGTGTTACTGGATATAAGAGGTACCGGTGGGTGCAGCAATCTGGACCACCACCTCTGAAGGTCTCGCTCTATGGTGGTATAACATGCAGTGTGTGGTTTTAATGAGCAACAAAAATGGCGAAATGATGTTTATGTTGATCTCTATTCCAATTGTCTGTACAGGTTCGCGAACTCTAAGAACCAAGGTGATGCAAAATTTTTTTGATGCGTGTGTAGTAGTATCTACAGCGTTAGAGAACTTAAACGCACCTCATGATTCCTCACTGCTTCAGTATTCCAATTCTTTCCATACTGATTCATCCTGGTTATTCTCTTAAACTTGAGTCTACCCTTCTTCATTACTAAACCGTGATCTGACTCTATATTTGCTCCTGGGTTCGCGCAACAATTCTTTCTCTGATTTCGGAATCTCTGTCTCACCGTGATGTAATCTTACCGTGTCTTTGAGCCTTTTCCAAGGTATAACACCCCTTCCTGTGATTTTTTAGCAGCGTATTTGTTATTACAAGGTAGAATTTATTGCAGAACTCATTAGTCTTTCTTCTTTGTCATTCCTGCTCACGAACCCATTTTGTTATCTTTCTTTTCCGTACCCCTACCATAGCATTCCTATCACCAATGATTATTAGATTTTCTTCGCCCTTTATGTATGGAATTAAGCCTTTAATATCCTTATCTACGTTTTTCTATATTCTCATCTTTTGCTTGTGATTTTGCGTTTATACCTAACTACCATTATTGGCGTTCTTTTTATTTCTAGTCCCTTTACATCATTTTTTGCTGCTGTTGATATTCACCGACCGGAGTAGCCGAGCGGTTCTAGGAACTACAGTCTGGAACCGCGCGACCGTGACGGTCGCAGGTTCGAATCCTGCCTCGGGCATGGATGTGTATGATGTCCTTAGGTTAGTTAGGTTTAAGAAGTTCTAAGTTCTAAGTTCTAGGGGACTGATGACCTTAGAAGTTAAGTTCCATATTTCTCAGAGCCATTTTTTTGCTGTTGATATTACTCGTATGATCAGAGAACTTTGTTCTTCACATTTCACTTACACTCACTTAAAAACATTTCTTCAGCTTATGGTAAAGACATTTTCATTTTTTAAGTGATTGCAGTTGTTGTGATACGGGGGCAGGCTTCACCTTTTACGAGTAAAGTAGTGTTAATAAGGGACAAAAATTAACCAGCAGTTGTAGAATACGTACATCCTTTAGACTTATTATTTATGTGTACCAAGTTCCCGTCGCAGATCTTTAGGAGGAAGAGTAAGACAGTGTACATTGTATCAACATAAAGAGTGGACCACTTGCGGGAGAGTTTTTAATATCTCGGGTAAATTTGATAATCTACAGAACTGATTGTATTTCATTACACAGAAAATTACGTCAAATTCAATGACAACCGTCAATTAGAAATAGCGATGGCAAACTCAAACCAAGCGAAGTTCAGAAAGTGACTTTGGTTGTAGAGTGAGTGAGAACTGGTATGTAGAAACCTATTAGTATGAGTATAGTATAATAACTGGAATGGTTATTGAATCTGTGTTAACATGATTTAACCTGTCATTTAACGGTAGTATTTTGATGGGGATTATAAACAGAGTTATTAGAGAGATAAGTAGGATTCGTCAGCATTTTCACGGTCAGGAACTTTCCTGATCTGAGACGTGTAGTTTGGGTGTACGTTCGCCCTCATATGTTATCGGAACCGACAAGTGCGATGCATGCGAATTTCAGATACTCAAATTATTGCATGTATTTTTAACCAAAGAGGTGGCGCGGCTTACATTATGCAGAGGATTGCCATTAGCAGACGTGAGAAGTAGCGCATGAAAAGGCCTGCATTCCGATCCTGCGTCTAAGTGGCTCAAAAGCCTGAACATTAAAATAATTTCACGGCCCTGCTTGCAGCTCTCGAAATTGGTGATTCAGCTGGCAGTCCTCGGAGGGATAGGAGACAAGTTATGCGTGTGGTCTGGGTGTAGGTTGTGTTACATAGTGTTTACATTTTATGAAGTGAGATTTTAATGATCCGTTATTATCAACGAAGTTTATTTTCAATAGGTAAAGCCTAAAGGAATTTGGAACAGCTTTCTCGTATGCAGGCGTGGAATTACGCTTTCAGGTTTCCTAGGCGAGTGTTGAGCGTAAGTGACCGTGCATGTGCCCGGTAGAAACATGTCTCGTATCAGGACCTCGACAAATTAGCTAGTTACAGGTGGTTTTAAAAAAAAACAGACTTCGCAAGGTCTAATTTCTGGCAGTAAATGACATTTGTTATCTATTGACAAAATCTTCTCGGATTACCAGCCGAGTTGTAGCGTGGACTTGTCGGAAAGTTTCAACGACTTTCCTTCACGTAATCTTGTTCGTGTCTGAATGTAATTTGCAGGAACCGGAAACTAGTACAAACGTTGCGACACTTCGACACCATGACTTGGCTAATAACCCGAGAAGTTTTAATCTCTGAAATTCGCTGAGAATGCCTGCATTCCCATATTGTTATCTACTGTGTTTGATCTGTTATATCCTAAATTTGAACAAATCAGCTTGTTATAGTCAGCTTACTGTTAGCGGTATCCGTTTTCCTTTTCAGTCTTTGGACCTCGTAATCTTATCGAATGGAGTTAGATAACTACATTACATTAATTACTGATTTTGGAGGGGTGACAAGTTAATCACGATTAATCACGACTCGTGGGTCAATGCGAGGCTCGCGACCAATACTTAGATTTGTTTAAATACCGCATGAACGCTGGAAATTCACCCAGGTCCGTCAGTAAGAGTTTCACAGTTACCTTCTGAGCACTGTAGCACGTAATGTCTCGCGCGTTGCACATAACGAAGATTGTTTATGCATTCTGGCAGTGGCACGAGAGAGACTTGGCGCATCACAAGCACCTCACAGGCGACGAGACTAAGAGACCTTCAAACACCATATTACTCAGTGTGTGTCTGGCACATCAGACAGTTTACTAGAATATGTGAAATGTATTCTCAGCTGCGAATATGGGCTATCATCAGGTGTACAATGGAATGACAATGAAAATTTGTACCGGACCGTGACGCGAAACCAGATTTCCCGCTTATCGCTAGCGGTCACCATACCATTAGGCTATTCGAGCGTGACTCACGGCCAGACCGAAACTTTCGTGTGTCGCCAACCACGTATCTACCACCTTTACTCGAAGATCAATTTTGTATATACCCGTACAGGCGAGACATTTTACTAGAAAGTGGCTTTCCCGGTGTCCGCGGATAAATATGATATTGCAGCGTCTGTCTACATCTATACTCTGCAAACCACCGTAAGGTGCATGGCAGAGGGTACGTCCCATTGTACCAGTTATCAGGGTTTCTTCCTCTTTCATTCAAATACGGAGCGCGGGAAGATCGATTGTCTGAATACCTCTTGTGCGTGCAGTAATTATTCTAGCCGGCCGGAGTGGCCGAGCGGTTGCGCTACAGTCTGGAACCGCGCGCTCGCTGCGGTCGCAGGTTCGAATCCGGCGTCGGGCATGGATGTGTGTGATATCCTTAAGTTAGTTAGGTTTAAGTAGTTCTAAGTTCTAGGGGACTGATGACCTCAGATGTTAAGTCCCATAGTGCTCAGAGCCAATTATTCTAATCTTATCTTCACGAATCGTATGTGAGTTTTACGTAGGGTGTTGTAGTATCCTCCTAGAATAATCATAAAAAGCCAGTTCTTGAAACTTTATTAATAGACTTTCTCGGGATTGTTTACGTCTGTCTTCAAGAATCTTCCAGTCAGTTCCTCTAGAATCTCTGTGACACCATACCACGGATTCAACAAACTTCTGACCACTCGCGTTGCCCTTCTCTGTATACGTCCAAAATACGCTGTTAGTCCTAACAGATACAGGTCCCACATACTTGAACAATATTTTACAACCGGTCGTATGAGTGATATGTAAGCAATGTCCTTTGTAGATTGGTTACACTTCCCCAGTACTCTACCAATAAACTGATGTCTACCACCTGCTTTATCCACTACTGAACCTTGTGATCTTTCCATTTCATATCCCTACAAAATGTTCCACCTAGGTAATTGTAAGAGTTGGCCGATTCCAACAGTGACTCATTGATACTATGAATTTTTCGTTTTGTTACATGCAAAATTTTACATTTATGAACATTTAAAGCAAGTTTCCAGTGTCTGCACCATTTTGAAATCTTATCAAAACCTGACTGAATATTTATGCACCTTGATTCAGATACTACTTTAATATACACTACTGGCGATTAGAATTGCTACACCACGAAGATGACGTGCTACAGACGCGAAATTTAACCGACAGGAAGAAGATGCGGTGATATGCAAATGATTAGCTTTTCAGAGCATTCACACAAGGTTGGCGCCCGTGGCGACACCTACAACGTGCTGACATAAGGAAAGTTTCCAATCGATTTCTCATACACAAAAAGCAGTTGATCGTCGTTGCCTGGTGAAACGTTGTTGTGATGCCTCGTGTGAGGAGGAGAAATGCGTACCACCAAGTTTCCGACTTTGATAAAGGTCGGATGGTAGCCTATCGCGATTGCGGTTTATCGTAACGCGACATTGCTGTTCGCGTTGCTCGAGATCCAATGACTGTTAGTAGAATATGGAATCGGTGGGTTCAGGAGGGTAATACGGAACGCCGTGCTGGATCCCAACGGCCTCGTATCACTAGCAGTCGACATGACAGGCAGCTTATCCGCATGGCTGTAACGGATCGTGCAGCCACGTCTCGATCCCTGAGTCAACAGATGGAGACGTCTCCAAGACGACAACCATCTGCACGAACAGTTCGACGACGTTTGCAGCAGCATGGACCATCAGCTCGGAGACCATGGCTGTGGTTACCATTGACGCTGCATCACAGACAAGAGCGCCTGCGATGGTGTACTCAACCACGAACTTGGGTGCGCGAATGGCAAAACGTCATTTTTTCGGATGAATCCAGGCTCTGTTTACAGCATCATGATGGTCGCATCCGTGTTTGGCGACATCGCGATGAACGCACATTGGAAGCGTGTATTCGACATCGCCATACAGGCGTATCACCCTGATTGATGGTATGGGGTGCCACTGGTAAACTCGTGTTCGCACTCACGGCACATTTTGAACAGTGGAAGTTACATTTCATATGTGTTACGACCCATGGTTCTACCATTCATTCGATCGCTGCGAAACCCTACATTTCAGCAGGATAATGCACGACCCCATGTTGCAGGTCCTGTACGGGCCTTTGTGAATACAAAAAATGTTCGACTGCTGCCCTGGCCAGCACATTCTCCAGATCTCTCACCAACTGTAAACGTCTGGTCAATGGTAGCCGAGCAACTGGCTCGTCACAATACGCCAGTCACTACTCTTGATGAACTGTGGTATCGTGTTGAAGCTGCATTTGCAGCTGTACCTGTACACGCTATCCAAGCTTTGTTTGACTCAATGCCCAGGCGTATCAAGGCTGTTATTACGGCCAAAGTCGGTTGTTCTGAGTACTGATTTCTCAGGATCTATGCACCCAAATTGCGTGAAACTGTAATCAAATGTCAGTTGTAGTATAATACATTTTTCCAATGAATACCCGTTTATCATCTGCATTTCTTCTTGGTGTATTAATTTTAATAGCCAGTAGTGTAGGTAACTAATTTATCGGCAAGTATCCAGAATGAGATTTTCACTCTGCAGCGGAGTGTGCGCTGATATGAAACTTCCTGGCAGATTAAAACTGTGTGCCCGACGCTCGTTGGTAGAGCACTTGCCCGCGAAAGGCAAAGGTCCCGAGTTCGAGTCTCGGTCGGGCACACAGTTTTAATCTGCCAGGAAGTTTCATATCAGCGCACACTCCACTGCAGAGTGAAAATCTCATTCTGGAAACATCCCCCAGGCTGTGGCTAAGCCATGTCTCCGCAGTATCCTTTCTTTCAGGAGTGCTAGTTCTGCAAGGTTCGCAGAAGAGCTTCTGTAAAGTTTCGAAGGTAGGAGACGGATACTGGCAGAAGTAAAGCTGTAAGTACCGGACGTGAGTCGTGCTTCGGTAGCTCGTTTGTAGAGCACTTGCCCGCGAAAGGCAAAGGTCCCGAGTTCGAGTCTCGGTCGGGCACACAGTTTTAATCTGCCAGGAAGTTTCATATCTGCAAGTAGTCTGATTTCACTATTAATATTATCTGCAAGGTCATTAATGTACAACATGAACAGAAAGGGTCCCAAAACACTTCCCTGGGGCACACTCGAAGTTACTTTCACATCTGGCGATCCCCCACACTGCGGCATTACTCTGTACCTGACACTAATGAGGCCAGTGTTAGAGTACGCTGCTGTGTTGTGGGGCAACGTTCGTCAATTGCAAAGCTGCAGACGGTCGAGTACAAGGCGCTCAGGTTAGCGCGTCACTTGCCACGAGACATCAGCACCGGAGAACTCCACAGAGTAGCGGGAGTACCGCTGCTTAATCACCGATTCCCGCAAGCGGCGCATCGTTTTTATGCGGCCGCGCGGATGTCGGAGGACGACCTCGTCCGCAGCTTGGGCAACCACGTGCACTGGCGCCCGACCACAAGGTGGCCAGACCTGTTGCTGGTGTAAAGGAGCGCCACAACACGGCCGAGAAGACCCACTAGCAGCAACGCAACCGCGAGGAAGATTCAAATGAGAAGACAACACTCAACACTCCCAGGAAGAAGTAGGAAAGGCGTGACCCGCCCATCCAACAACTCACCGGAGAATGAAAAAAAAAAATGGCTCTCAGCACAATGGAAGTTAACATCTCACGTCATCAGTCCCCTAGAACATAGAACTACTTAAACCTAACTAACCTAAGGATATCACACACACCCATGCCCGAGGCAGGGTTCGAACCTGCGTCCGTAGCGATCGCGCGGTTCCAGACTGAAGCCCCTAGAACCGCTCGGTTACACCGGCCGGCCCGGAGCATGAAGCTCCGTGAATTTACGAAGGGAACATCTGTCGATGGCTCTCTATCCAAGATAACACGCTGCGTACTCCCCACGAAAAAGTCCTCAATCCATTTACAAATTTCTCTTGAAACCCCGTATGATGCGGTGTTCGTTTGGACATGCGTGTCCAAAGGAATAGTGCATCGTAATTCAGAATAACGCAGACACTGCAATATAGTATCATATCTTATTTCAGTAGAAGGTCCTAAAAGTAACAAAAACGTCGATAACGCAAGGTAGTGTCATGAGAACTACAAATTAAGTAATTGGACAGACTAATAGAGCATCAATACCAGTCAGGTGCTTGACAGCCGATGTACTGTAACATCAGGTTTCACGCAAGCAAAAGTTTTATTTCCACTGAACCTACGTAAGATATTCAGTTCTGTGCACTCTCTCACCTGCCTATTTTCTGATTTGTAGTTTAAAAAAATGCACAATGTCAATGAAAAGCATTGTATTAGGTGTCTACTAAGAACAAACTTTTTTTGTTCTCCAGTGGGCCAGAAACGAGAAGACCAGGTACAGGCGGCGATGGGAGAGTGGGGTCGGTGGCAGCTGCTGGTGGTGCTGTCCGTGTCGCTGGTGAAGATCCCGGTGGCCTGGCACCAGCTGGGCATCCTCTTCCTGGCGCCACCCGCGCGCTTCTGGTGTGAGGAGCCGCCCTCCAACATCTCTGGAGAATGCTCCGTCTCTCTGAACGGGACGCCCACGGCCTGCACCAGCTACCGCTACGATCGTTCACTCTTCACGGAGACCATCATCACGCAGGTCAGCCTCCACTCCACTGCCCTCAAATACTCTGACGTAGTTCCAGTTTGATTCTACATGGAATACGCTGAGGAATTAGCTCCGTCTAGAGTCTTCTGAATTGGTCCAGGGTAACCGGAAACGTATACAGGTAATTCCTTTCTACGATCAGGGTGAAACATCGGATGTACATAAGTACAGGAGAACATCATTGACAACAGTCGGTCGCAGGGTGCTAGAAGATATTCTAAGCTCAGGCATTATGACACTTCTGAGGAAAACGAGCTTCTGTAGCAGGGGGAGGTCCAATGATGGTTACTGGATGGTTTGAATCGTCTTGCTGCTTCTTTGGTTGCAGACTTCGCGGCTGGGCGTCGTGGGTTCGCGCCACGGCCTGGGAATGGAGGACGTTGTAAGAGAATGCAGTTGAACAATCGGTTTACATAACTCTTCATTATTCCTTTATACTCAAACAATTATGAGTGAATCCTCAAGCAGGGTCCGCAGCTCGTGGTCTAGTGGCTATCGTTGTTGCCTCTGGATCACAGGGTCCCTTGTTCAATTCTCGGCCGGGTTGGGAATTTTCTCTGCCCAGGGACTATCATCAGCATTTCATCATTATTCGTGAACGTGGGCAGACTGGACTGTGAAAGTATTGGGATTTTGTAGGGGCGCTGATAACCTCGCAATTGAGCGACCCACAAACCCATCATCATCCTCATCATCATCATATCCTCTACCAGGGCACAGTTCTTGGTTGTCCTGTGTTGCCCCTGTGTCAGAGTGGCATGCGAAGCATACGGTTCCTTGGTGTACTCTCAGAGTTGGAAGGCAGGCTGCTTACTCGGAGAGTAAGCACCCAGCGTGGCTCTCCTGGCGTCAAGGTGCAGCCAGTGAAGCCTTCTAGCGTTGTAGCAGACGAATACGTTAACAATGTGGAGCCGTTGAGTCGTCCATTTGTGCTTTAGACCGTGTGGCACCAGCTTGTTGGTTCAGAGCACTATGGGACTTAATTTCTGAGGTGATCAGTCCCCTAGAACTTAGAACTACTGAAACCTAACTAACCTAAAGACATCACACACATCATGCCCGAGGCAGGATTCGAAAATGCGACCGTAGCGGTCGCGCGGTTTCAGACTGTAGCGCCTAGAACCGCTCGGCCACTGCGGCCGGCCCAGCTGGTTGCCCGGAGGGGCGTCAGGCAGAGGTCAGCAGTTCGCTGCTCGGCGACAAGGGTAATGGCTGTCACAACTACGGCGTCGCCTGGCACAGCATAACCTAGACTGTCAGTAGAGCGTTCTCGTCCGGCAGGCATTGTGACATGCTCGCCCTGTCGAATATCTGCTCAGACAAATAGCTCTGAGCGCTATGGGACTTAACATCTGTGGTCATCAGTCCCCTAGAACTTAGACCTACTTAAACCTAACTAACCTAAGGACATCACACACATCCATGCCCGAGGCAGGATTCGAACCTGCGACCGTAGCAGTCGCGCGGTTCCGGACTGAGCGCCTAGAACCGCTAGACCACCGCGGCCGGCTCTGCTCATATAGCCAGGGGGTACAAATACAGCTGTCTGGAGCTGACCACGCAGAACATACACCACTGCCACATTCATAGGTCATGGGGGAGTTTCCCGAATGAAAGCAGTGTCCTGGGTCCGACTTCAGTCACGCGGAAGGAGGCCGGCGTGAAAGTAGGCACTCCGTAGCTGCTGTCACTCTAGATAAGACACTAGGTCACAGCTTCAACCTGTGCTGTAACATTTCCCTCAAACACTGATTTACGAAGAACTGCTTATGACACAGATTGATTATTCATTAACGAAATTTTTCGAGTAATATATTTGCAGGTGAAAAGTTAGATTTCGCAGACACGTGACTGACACGATGAATATTGGATTCACAGAACCCAGTACGTTATACTGGACTGCGAATGTTCCGCGGAAACGCAAGTGACATAGGATGTGTCCTAAGAAGAAGCAGTAACAGCCCTAAAGAAATTTCCTGGCAGATTAAAACTGTGGGCCGAACAGCGACTCGAACTCGGAACCTTTGGTTTTCGCGGACGAGAACATTTTCTCGCGAAAGGCAAAGGCCCTGAGTTCAAGTCTCGGTCTGTCATGATGTTTCATATCAGTGTACTCAGCTGCAGAATAAAAATTTCATTCTGAAAACACCTCCAATACTTGCAATATACCGTACATAAACAATTTGGAGGCTAGGATCGACAGCAGTATAGCATTATTCGGTGGTGATTTTTTGTAAAGGGACGTTCGTAAAGACTTGCAGAAAGGCGTGTTAGTGCCCATAATAAGAAACTCCAAAAGAACAGACGCTACATATATAATTAAGGTGAGGATGACCTGTTGATGGCCGGCCGCGGTGACCGTGCGGTTCTAGGCGCTTCAATATCGGAGGGGCGCTGCTACTATGGTCGCAGGTTCGAATCCTGCCTCGGGCATGGTTGTGTGTGATGCCCTTAGGTTAGTTAGGTTTAAGTAGTTCTAATTTCTTGGGGACTGATGACCTCAGCTGTTAAGTCCCATAGTGCTCAGAGCCATTTGAACAATTTGAATCAGTTGATGACTTCAATGCAGATGTACACCACTCTCGATCTCCTACGGGAATCTTCGAGTCCTCCCTCGGGCATGGGTGTGTATGTTGTTCTTAGCATAAGTTAGTTTAAGTAGTGTGTAAGTCTTGGGAACGATGACTTCAGCAGTGTGGTCCCTTAGGAATTCACACACATTTGAACTCTCCTACGGGAATCGGCAAAACGCTGCGAATAATGAGGAGAATGGGCAAGGGACACTTCATCAGCAGTGTATGGATAAGTCGGGAATTTGGGTCTGGCGGGAGGCGTGCTTGGGTATTCCGTGCAGATACGATGACCACCGTCTGCCTAGTAAACGGAAGACCTGGGTTGGAATCCCAGTCCAGCACAAACATTCCACTTTCTCCGTTGATTTAATTAAGGCCCACTAACAGCTAACGTCAGTCATTTATTTGTGCCCTGATTCATAATAGTTACAGGATCAAAAATGTCCGAAAGAAGAGACGCCACATATAAACTCATTTAATTCCACCATTACGTCAATAAAATTGACAGAAGCAGAACAGGAAGATTCTAACCAATGTGCACTACAGCAAGATTTTCACCTTCAAATCTACGGGCTGTGGAATCGTGATATTCATTATTTGCAATTGCAGCCCCATGTGTTTACCGTGTTTGCAGTTAAAATTGTAGGATGTAAGGTCTGCCAATTATGCAAAACACCGTTTTTTCTAAGTTCCCAAACATGTTTCAGCACCACTGTGCCATCATCAGTGTGTTCCTGTTTTATTTAATCTATAATGTGAATATTTCTACTAATTGATTACAAAATTATGTGGATATTTAGTTCAAACAACAATTCGTTTCTTTTTGTTAACACCTTTACACTCGGTTTGTATGGTTTTTCAGGACCACATTTGTACTATTTACTACAAGTAGCTTGTCACCTGCAACCAAACCATGTTGATGAGAAATTTTGTTGATAGTTAACCTATCATTTTATGCTGTAAGCGTAATTTAGTCTGTCACGATATTTCGCGCCTGTATTCGTTTTTACTTACGTTTTTGTGTGGCAAGAAGTTTTATTCTCAGCATCATGGTGAGATATTCAGAACATCTCAGAGCTTTAAAAAAGCAACAGCTTCCATAGCACGTTTACGGACCACATAATAGCCCACAATCACACTCAACTACAATAGAAACAGTCTTAAGAATACTAAAACCCAGCCACAGCCTACACAGCAAACTGACCCTTGAGGAAAACTTCCACATACAGAAGGCAATAGCAGTAGGAAAACACGTCATAAATGAATACATTCTCCACGGGCACACTATTTAACACATTAAAGGAACTTTACAAAAAAGACAACACAAACAGCTAGAAAGCCTACTCTCTCTCTCTCTCTCTCTCTCTCACACACACACACACATACACACACATACACACATACACACACACGCACACGCACAGAGAGAAAGAGAGAGAGAGAGAGAGAGAGAGAGAGAGAGAGAGAGAGAGAGAGAGAGAGAGATAAACTGTAAACAAAACTCACATTTGGCGCCAAACTCACTGGTGAACAAATGAACACTGACTGGACTTGGACACACAACAACCACAATTGCAGTGTGTTCTGGTGAAGTGCAAAGTGCTTTTACGGCCTTATTTGTCTAACAGGTGTTATATTTACGTGTGCTTCACAAAACCTCGCCATGATGCTGAAAATAAAAGGGCTTGCCACACAAAAACCTCAATGAAAACGAATATAGGCGCAAAATATCGCGCCAAACTAAACTACGTTTATGATGTTAACTCCGAGCAAAATTTCTCATTAACATCGTTTGGTTGCAGATGACAAGCTACCTGTATTAAATATTACAAAAGTGGTCTTGAGAAACCATGCAAACAGAGCGTAAAAGTATAGACGAAAAGAAACGAATTGTTGTTTAACAAGCCTCATTTCCTCATAATACACTCCTGGAAATTGAAATAAGAACACCGTGAATTCATTGTCCCAGGAAGGGGAAACTTTATTGACACATTCCTGGGGTCAGATACATCACATGATCACACTGACAGAACCACAGGCACATAGACACAGGCAACAGAGCATGCACAATGTCGGCACTAGTACAGTGTATATCCACCTTTCGCAGCAATGCAGGCTGCTATTCTCCCATGGAGACGATCGTAGAGATGCTGGATGTAGTCCTGTGGAACGGCTTGCCATGCCATTTCCACCTGGCGCCTCAGTTGGACCAGCGTTCGTGCTGGACGTGCAGACCGCGTGAGACGACGCTTCATCCAGTCCCAAACATGCTCAATGGGGGACAGATCCGGAGATCTTGCTGGCCAGGGTAGTTGACTTACACCTTCTATAGCACGTTGGGTGGCACGGGATACATGCGGACGTGCATTGTCCTGTTAGAACAGCAAGTTCCCTTGCCGGTCTAGGAATGGTAGAACGATGGGTTCGATGACGGTTTGGATGTACCATGCACTATTCAGTGTCCCCTCGACGATCACCAGAGGTGTACGGCCAGTGTAGGAGATCGCTCCCCACACCATGATGCCGGGTGTTGGCCCTGTGTGCCTCAGTCGTATGCAGTCCTGATTGTGGCGCTCACCTGCACGCATACGACCATCACTGGCACCAAGGCAGAAGCGACTCTCATCGCTGAAGACGACACGTCTCCATTCGTCCCTCCATTCACGCCTGTCGCGACACCACTGGAGGCGGACTGCACGATGTTGGGGCGTGAGCGGAAGACGGCCTAACGTTGTGCGGGACCGTAGCCCAGCTTCATGGAGACGGTTGCGAATGGTCCTCGCCGATACCCAAGGAGCAACAGTGTCCCTAATTTGCTGGGAAGTTGAGGTGCGGTCCCCTACGGCACTGCGTAGGATCCTACGGTCTTGGCGTGCATCTGTGCGTCGCTGCGGTCCGGTCCCAGGTCGACGGGCACGTGCACCTTCCGCCGACCACTGGCGACAACATCGATGTACTGTGGAGACCTCACGCCCCACGTGTTGAGCAATTCGGCGGTACGTCCACCCGGCCTCCCGCATGCCCACTATACGCCCTCGCTCAAAGTCCGTCAACTGCACATACGGTTCACGTCCACGCTGTCGCGGCATGCTACCAGTGTTAAAGACTGCGATGGAGCTCCGTATGCCACGGCAAACTGGCTGACACTGACGGCGGCGGTGCACAAATGCTGCGGTTCCTGGTGTGTCCGCTGTGCCGTGCGTGTGATCACTGCTTGTACAGCCCTCTCGTAGTGTCCGGAGCAAGTATGGTGAGTCTGACACACCGGTGTCAATGTGTTCTTTTTTCCATTTCCAGGAGTGTAGTACAGGGGGCCGCAGGCCACGGTGGCTTTTTCGATAGTATATCAGTTTCTCAAGAAAGGGATTTGCGATCCATAGGGATTAACCGTGCTATTTTTATTGTGTGGAAATAGCGAGCAAACACTATGTTCCATTTCTAGGCGTGAAGCTACAACAGCTGTTTCATCAAGCTTTATCTCACATAGATACTACACCGTAGGTCGCTGTCTGACACATTATAAACTTCGCTTTGTGAAAGGAGGGTGAAAATTAAGGGCACTTATTTTTTGATAGGTACCAGATCTCAACAATGTCACTTTAAATGACAAAGTGTTGGTGCTACTTTATCAGCTAGCGTGCTGCATTAAACTGAGTCGGTTCATTACGTGTCTTATATAACCTTATGCAGCTAACAGTAATCGAAAATGAAAAACCTATAAATTTTAAAGTATCTGTTTTTGCCTTGATTTTTGCTTCTACGCTCCAAGAGAACTCGTGCTTCCCCCAGGGTGATATATATCATAATAACAGAGACAGCATAAACTTGAGTGAATTAGGAACAACGTGCATACACACATACTCCACTATCACGGTCTTTAATGTGCATATCGTTAGGAAAAGCAGCTTCGTTAACGTTGCTAAATACCACGCATTCTGGCGGTAATTCGTGACAAACCAAACATATCAACGCATTTTCTCGAAATCTGGAGGCTGCTGCAGCCATTGCTCAGTGCCACAGTGTTCGTGAAGTAACCACTTACGCAGTGTTTCTAACCTTTGTAAAACTATCGAACACCCACGAAACGATCATTTTGTATATTGTCGATCTTCCGTTTGTTACGTGGATCCTCCACTGTGATTGCTGTTTTGTACGTGTGAGTCTGAGCAATTGTACACTACACAGTACAGATTGACACTTTCCAAAGAACTGTTACTAACAATTTTTGTTTGTCTCCAAGAAGTCAGCGGCAGATTTGGTCCTAGCGTCCAATAAGACGTGAATCTGTCAGTGGAACGGCATTATAATGTGTACGCAACAAACAAACAAAAATCTAGAAATCAGATAAAAGATACCTATCAACAGTTTTTGGACAAAGTTGTGTGACCTTACCTAAAAATGGAGGGCAGACGGGACTGCAGAGCTGTCGGCGCTGGTTTGTATAAGAGGAGGCACCTATGAGAAGATACCAGCATGCGCAGCTCTCGGCAGACTCGCGACGTGGTATATGGCTTCGCCATCTACCGGTACAGCCTTATAGCCCATGAGCTACAAGTTGGCGAACGTCGGTACACTGCGGGCAGCAAACTGTAACATCTCATATTAGAGACAGTACTGTCGGCACTTCATGTTACTCATTTGACTCGTTCATCACAACTGCACCACCTTTCACGTTATCAAAAGCCGCATTCGTCCTTCAGTCAATCACGTGTTTAATTTTATTAGCAGCTTTTGATTCCTATTTTTCGAAGAAGGTGGAAGATTTTCTTGCGCAATTTCCTTTTATGATTTGAAGATACGATGAGGCGTTCAATAAGTAATGCATCACACGTACTTCTCAGCCAATTTCAGTTGAAAAAATTCGGGATTTGTTGTGGGACACCGTGGAATATTTCAGCGTCAGCACTTGATTTCATGAGGTTCCGTTATGTGGCTGCTCCATCGTAGCCTTCAAAATGGCATCTGCGAAGAAATTGCGTTCCAAGCAGAGGACTGTTATTGAGTTTCGGAAAACCACAGAATCGCAGATTTCCATAGGCGCTTGTAGAACGCCTACAGAGACTTGGCAGTGAGCAAAAGCATGATGTGTCGTTTGGCAAGGTGCCTGTCATCATCGCAACGAGATCGCTGCGATGGTACCTAACAGTTACTGCTGCTGAGTAGTTGCTCTTCCAAACAGCATCCCATACAAGCAATCCTGTGGTTACTCGTACTTTAGGTACTTGGGCTATGCAAGGTTCTGTTTAAAAACAATAGCTGGATGTAGTCGTAGGATGGAGCAGCGCACGTCGGATTTCATGTCCCACAGCTACTTCGCTGTGAATAACCCATAGCCGTGAAAATTAATTGTTGGTAAGGTGGGTGCCAGGTTGAGATTCATTGGGAGAGTCCTTCGAAAATGTGGTCCACCAACAAAGGAGGTGGCTTACAAAACACTTGTTCGACCTATACTTGAGTATTGTTCATCAGTGTGGGATCCGTACCAGGTCGGGTTGACAGAGGAGATAGAGAAGGTCCAAAGAAGAGCGGCGCGTTTCCTCACAGGGTTATTTGGTAACCGTGATAGCGTTACGGAGATGTTTAGCAAACTCAAGGGGCAGACTCTGCAAGAGAGGCGCTCTGCATCGCGGTGTAGTTTGCTGTCCAGGTTTCGAGAGGGTGCGTTTCTGGATGAGGTATCGCATATATTGCTTCCCCCTACTTATACCTCCCGAGGAGATCACGAATGTAAAATTAGAGAGATTCGAGCACGCACGGAGGCTTTCCGGCAGTCGTTCTTCCCGCGAACCATACGCGACTGGAACAGGAAAGGGAGGTAATGACAGTGGCACGTAGTTTCCTCCGCCACACACCGTTTGGTGGCTTGCGGAGTATAAATGTAGATGTAGATGTAGATTCTGTAGCCAGATAGTCTATGCATTGGCTACAATTGTGAGTTAATGAAATACACAGAAATATAAATTAAAAGTTATATGGATAATTTAATAACAAGGATGTCCGTCCCCGGTAGGTGAGTGGTCAGCGTGACAGAATGTCAATCGTAACGGCCCGGGTTCGATTCCCGGATGGGTCGGAGATTTTCTCCGCTCAGGGGCTGAGTGTTGTGTTGTCTCAGTCATCATCATTTCATCCCCATGGAAGCGCAAGTCGCCGAAGTGGTGTCAAATCGAAAGACTTGCACCCGGAGTACGGTCTATCCGACGGGAGGCCCTAGTCACACGACATCACATCACAATAAGAAGGATTGTTTTCTAGAGTATGTAATTGATCTACACAGCCCGAAAATTATGTTGTATAACTTTATTCTAGAAAGGACATCTCAAATAAACGACGAATGGTCCTATGGTATTCAATTAAACGTTATGTTGAAAGCGTTACGAGAATGAGAGCAAAATCCCAAGATCATGTAGTCTCCAAAGATACGCGAAACCTAAGTCCATTTCGTAATCGCAGTAGATTAAACATTCACCAGCTCAAAACTGTTCAGAGGTGAACATGAAGATTCACAAATTAACACACGTGATGTAAAGAATAGTAGCTCATACTCTACTGTCAGTTCCGTACTACAAGCGGAAAGGACTGGAGTCCCACTCCGGAGCATATTCAGACCTCTCAAAATACGAAGTCCCTTCAGAAGTTAAAGTACGGTAGCAGCTGTTTACTGCCCCGAATGAATGACCCACTCCATCCAAAAACGCACAATACCACAGGCAGGTCTGATTTCCTCCAGAACGAACATCCAAGTGTCCAGAATAGCTCCTTTGGGGTTGTCACTTGAAAAGTCTGCCTCTACTTCACTCTCATAGTGTTCCACTACTGTCTGCTTTTCCATTTGCTGAAGGTCAGCCCCACCAAAAGCACATCGTTCGTAAGCTCTAGAGGCATGATTTGACACAACATGATTGCGTCCTTGCTTAAACTAATATATTACAACAATAATCTAATATAGAAAAGTCATAGACCTTCGTTACACTCAGATCATTTACAATAAATGTAAGTAATAGTTGGTTCATAAATAAATAAGCCAGCATTCTTGTGCAAGTGTGCTCACAACAAATGACGACGAATTGTCGTTATAATTGTTTAAACAGTTATTTATGCCTTCTCGACAGAAGCATCTTTTGGTTCTCTTTGCAGTGGCGCTGTCTGCTAACACAAGCGATTGACCACTTCTAAATTGGCACAGTTTTTTAATAGCACTTGCAATTGACATTTAAATAAAGTCTCTGGCACATTAGTAAACTGTTCATTAAATAACTACACGAGTATGGCAATATGTGAGGTATTCAAGCTGTAATTGTGGAGAAAACTATGTTCTGACAGATATTTGCGTAATAAAAAGATATAAAAAGCATCATACACTAATAAATAAAACACATTTCACGGACGTTAGCGATACTGCAATGTTATCATCTGAGGTATCGTTTCTTGAAATCATATGAAGCGTTTAGAAGTTGTTAATTAAGAGGTTCATTGTGAAACGGTTTATTCACTGTTAACTATTAACTGATACTATTTTAAAGATATCGGAATCACTGTTGTCGTCGGATACGCATTATTTTAAGGGGTCGCCGATGTATTCAGATTTGCATTAATATTTGATTGTTAGTTATTATGGATGCTCAAAGAGCTGTAAGAAACCATCTTCCAGCTTATCTCGAGGTCCGTCTTTGCTGGGAGCATTGCCGGCCGGCCCGCTCAAGCGATCGACGCGTCGTCCAGATTCCCCGTACCGGAATTTTCCCGTTTCCGGTTACGCTTCTCGTCTCTGCATCTGGCAGGCCGGAAATGGTCTACCAGCTGGGCTGACCTCGGCGCGCACTCTGCCCTGCACCCGCTAGTGTTCACCCGTGCAACAAATTCAGCTTACCTCCTACCAGTATTGTGCGGACGATTAGCTCGCCTAAATGCGCATAACGTCACATCGCGCAAACCTGTCTGATCTCCCGTAGGCTGGCTCACAGCACACTGCTGTGACTCCTGCATTGTCGGAATGTGCGGAGATTCCTATTTGAGGTGATCGACGGATCGCAAACAAATTGCTGCTCAACTGGGCCTCTGTAGTGCTGACACATTCGTCCACCAGTTGGGTGCTCACAAAAATTCATTGGACTGATTTTCCCTCTTCATTGTACAGCTGGGATCTCGCACCTTCCGACTTCCATCTGCTTGGCCCAATGAAGGATGCACTCCACGGGAAGAAGTACGTGAATAATGGGAGGTTACTGATGCATTAAGACGGTGGCCATGACAACGACCACTGGAGTGATACCTTGTGGGCATACGGGCCCTCCCAGTAAGATGAAGTAAGGCCGTAGCATTGAACGGAGGTCACACTGAAAACAGGGTTTTGTAGCCAAAAGACGGAGGAATAATAAAGTTTATTTGAATCGTGAATAACACCAAACAGCTTTCAGAGAAGATGTAGTGCTTTACTTACTGAGCGCCCCTCCTATATTTTATTTGTAGTTTATGAACTTTCTTTGTGGACGTTCACATTTTTTAATCGGCTTTTATGGTCTTTTCAGTTGTGTTACAGGTTGGGCCAATGAAATCATTTCTAAGGAAAACCATTTTCAATGTAACAATTTTCTAGTTTGAAAACTATTTCCAAGTATATTATTTTAAATTGAATGTTACATACTCATAATGGTATCAGCGAGTGATAACACTAAAAGATGATTCGCTTCCGCTGCAAGTATTTTTTAGTTTGCTGTTTGCTTAAGGCAGAAACACAAAAATAACTGAGACAGCTACTGGAGAGTAGCATTGCCCAAATAATTTTCCATGCTCTTTACTGATGATGGCTTTGGAGTCGGTGCATATGGATATTATTTGTAACTACACTTTAAACCCAAATCGTAGTTACCGAAATGTGTATAAAACTCATTGGCCTATACTAAGATTTCTGCTGCCAGTCAATGTAGTGGCAGGCGGCGAAGGTATCTCACCAAACGGCGAGCGTCCTCCGTGTCAGCCAGCCCAAGATGCCCATCACCCGAGCAAACGTATTCTGCGTGTCGCTAGTCCAATGGAGAATTGGCAACATTGTACGATATGCTTGATAACTTTGTGACCATCGATTTACTTCCTTCAAAAACTGGTTCAAATGGCTCTGAGCACTATGGGACTTAAATTCTGAGGTCATCAGCTCCCTATAACTTATAACTACCTAAACTTAACTAACCTAAGGACATCACACACATCCATGCCCGGGGCAGGATTCGAACCTGCGACTGTAGCGGTCGCGCGGATCCAGACTGTAGCGCCTAGAACCGCTCGGCCACTCCGGCCGGCGATTTACTTCGTGGAGTAATTCAGAATTACCCTCGTAAATTCACTCGATACTTTCTTGTTATTTCGATTAAATATTCTACATGGGTTCTAAGAATTGACGCAGCAGATTTATGGTTTTGTGTGCAGGCACCTGGTTCCAACAGAATCTGAAGCTTACTTCACCATTTACATAGCGGATTCTCCATCTTAACCACAATTTAAGCAACAAGGAATCGCTGTCCAACGTAGTCGGATCCTAAAGGTATCTTAAGAGTAGTGTGTTCGCCCTTCAAACGGGAAACTGCGTTAGTTTTCGGTTCTGATCTTACTGGAGACGAGTTTTTGTTTATCTCTTCAGTGAAAGAACCACCAGCAGGCAGATCGACAGTCAGTAAAGACATGAAATGTATTCGCAGTTGCGAATATAGGCAACCATCAGCTGTACAATGGTATGACGACATCGAAAATCTATCTCCAACCGGGACTCCAACCCGGACTTCCCGCTTATCGCGAGCGGTCGCCTTTACCATTTGGCTATCCGAGCACGACTCAAGGCCAGACCCATACTTCCGTATGTCGTAAACCAATTGTCTGCAATCGTACTTTCATGTCCATTATGTATATTCCAAAACAGGGGAGACATTTTACTTCAAAGTCACTTGGCCAGTGTTCAAAATTTTTCAAATGGCTCTGAGCACTATGGGGCTTAAAATCTGAGGTCGTCAGTCCCCTAGAACCTGGAACCACTTAACCCTAACTAACCTAAGGATATCACACACATTCATGCCCAAGGCAGGATTCGAACCTGCGACCGTAGCGGTCGCGCGGTTCCAGACTGAAGCGCCTAGAACCGCTCGGCCACACCGGCCGGCGTTGACCGGTGTCGGCGGATAAATACGATATTGCAGTACTTGTGTTTTCCGATTTACGATTAATTGTTCCTCCGGACATACGTTTCGTCGCTACCTCAATTCTTTACCCCATAGACGTAAGGGTGAAAATCTCGCTAAATTGCACGCTACGTAGTACCTCATTTTTTTGCTTCTGTCAACTACAATGACTTCAACGTCGCATTCGTTTAATGGATTTTGGTATGTCTCTACCACTACGGCTTCATTTTCATACTTTCATGGTAGTCTTTCCTGTAAAGCTACTTCGGCTGGCCGGAGTGGCCGTGCGGTTCTAGGCGCTACAGGTTGCAACCGTGCGACCGCTACAGTCCCAGGGTCGAATCCTGCCTCGAGCATGGATGTGTGTGATGTCCTTAGGTTAGTTAGGTTTAAGTAGTTCTAAGTTCTAGGGGACTGATGACCTCAGACGTTGAGTCCCATAGTGCTCAGAGTCATTTGAACCATTTGTAAGGCTACTTCAGTATGACAACTGAACGTAGATACAAACCGTTTCGTAGCTTAAAGTGCATAATGTCCTGCTAATTCGTAACTATTTGGGATACTTCGTTTTATTAAAAAAAGACTGTTTTCGTAACATTATCACAATGAGTTGTAATTTATTTGACTTTGTACAGTGCAAACTGGATAGCTTTTTCCGTTGGTTTCTTGACACAGCAAATAAACATGAGATACATTAATCAGCAACGATCTGTTCTCGCTCATTTACATCTACTCCGCAAGCCACCCAACGGTGTGTGTCAGAGGATACTTCCAGTACCACTAAATGATCCCGCCTCCCTGTTTCACTCACTTCCTTGTTCCATATGCAAATAGAGCGAGGGAAAAGCGACTATCTATATGACTCCGTGTGAGCCCTAATTTCTCGTATCTTATCTTCTCGGTTGTTACGCGCAATATACACTCCTGGAAATTGAAATAAGAACACCGTGAATTCATTGTCCCAGGAAGGGGAAACTTTATTGACACATTCCTGGGGGCAGATACATCACATGATCACACTGACAGAACCACAGGCACATAGACACAGGCAACAGATCATGCACAATGTCGGCACTAGTACAGTGTATATCCACCTTTCGCAGCAATGCAGGCTGCTATTCTCCCATGGAGACGATCGTAGAGATGCCGGATGTAGTCCTGTGGAACGGCTTGCCATGCCATTTCCACCTGGCGCCTCAGTTGGACAAGCGTTCGTGCTGGACGTGCAGACCGCGTGAGACGACGCTTCATTCAGTCC
Organism: Schistocerca gregaria; assembly: GCF_023897955.1. Lineage (NCBI taxonomy): Eukaryota > Metazoa > Arthropoda > Insecta > Orthoptera > Acrididae > Schistocerca > Schistocerca gregaria. Next base: position 730,361,206 of record NC_064931.1, read on the forward strand.
CCACCCATGCTCAATGGAGGACAGATCCGGAGATCTTGCTTGCCAGGGTAGTTGACTTACACCTTCTAGAGCACGTTGGGTGGCACGGGATACATGTGGACGTGCATTGTCCTGTTGGAACAGCAAGTTCCCTTGCCGGTCTAGGAATGGTAGAACGATGGGTTCGATGACGGTTTGGATGTACCGTGCACTATTCAGTGTCCCCTCGACGATCCCCAGAGGTGTACGGCCAGTGTAGGAGATCGCTCCCCACACCATGATGCCGGGTGTTGGCCCTGTGTGCCTCGGTCATATGCAGTCCTGATTGTGGCGCTCACCTGCACGGCGCCAAACACGCATACGACCATCATTGGCACCAAGGCAGAAGCGACTCTCATCGCTGAAGACGACACGTCTCCATTCGTCCCTCCATTCACGCCTGTCGCGACACCACTGGAGGCGGGCAGCACGATGTTGGGGCGTGAGCGGACGATGGCCTAACGGTGTGCGGGACCGTAGCCCAGCTTCATGGAGACGGTTGCGAATGGTCCTCGCCGATACCCCAGGAGCAACAGTGTCCCTAATTTGCTGGCAAGTGGCGGTGTGGTCCCCTACGGCACTGCATAGGATCCTACGGTCTTGGCGTGCATCTGTGCGTCGCTGCGGTCCGGTCCCAGGTCGACGGGCACGTGCACCTTCCGCCGACCACTGGCGACAACATCGATGTACTGTGGAGACCTCACGCCCCACGTGTTGAGCAATTCGGCGGTACGTCCACCCGGCCTCCCGCATGCCCACTATACGCCCTCGCTCAAAGTCCGTCAACTGCACATACGGTTCACGTCCACGCTGTCGCGGCATCCTACCAGTGTTAAAGACTGCGATGGAGCTCCGTATGCCATGGCAAACTGGCTGACACTGACGGCAGCAGTGCACAAATGCTGCGCAGCTAGCGCCATTCGACGGCCAACACCGCGGTTCCTGGTGTGTCCGCTGTGCCGTGCGTGTGATCATTGCTTGTACAGCCCTCTCGCAGTGTCCGGAGCAAGTATGGTGGGTCTGACACACCGGTGTCAATGTGTTCTTTTTTCCATTTCCAGGAGTGTATGTTGGCACAGTAGAATCGTTCGGCAGTCAGTTTCAAACGTCGCTTCTCTGAATTTTATCAATATTTTTCCTCGAAAAGAACGTCGCCTTCCCTCCAGGAATTCCTATTTGACTTCCCGAAGCATTTCCGTAACACTTACGTGTTGTTTGAACCTACCGGTAACAAATCTAGCGGCCCACCTCTGTACTGCTTCTATATCTTTCTTCAGTCCGACCTGGTACGGATCCCAAGCACTCGAGCAGCACTCAAGAATAGGTTGCATCAGCACCCTATATGCTGCCTTCTTTACAGGCGAACCACTCTTTCCGAAAATTCTCCCAATAAAACGAACTCGACCATTCTCCTTCCCTACCACATTTTGCACATGCTCGTTCCATTTCATATCGCTTTGCAACGTTGCGCCCAGAGATTTAAACAACTTGACTGTGTCAAGCAGGATTCTGGTAATACTGTATCCGCACATTACAGGTCTGTTCTTCCTATCCATCCGCATTAACTTACACTTTTCCACATTTAGATCTAGGTGCCATTCATTACAAATTTTATCTAAGTCGTCTTGTATCTTCCTACAGTTACTCAACTTCGACACCTTATCGTACACCACAGCATCATCAACAAATAACAGCAGATTGCTGCACATTCTGTCGGGCAAATCATTTATGTACACGTATACAGAGAACAACAGCGGTCCATTTACACTTCCTGGGGCACTCCTTGTTTCTAATGAGCACTAGCCCTCGAGGACAACGTACCTGGTTCTATTCTTAAGAAGTCTTCGAGCCACTCACATATCTGTGAACTTATTCCATATGCTTGTACCTTCGTTATCAGCCCGCAGTGGGGCACCGTGTCAAATGCTTTCCGAAAAATCTAGAAATATGGAATCAGCCTGTCGGTAAGCCCCTGTATTGGCTCTAATTTCTCGAATTGTCTCGTCGTGGTTATTTCGTGAGACGTATGCGGGAGGAACTTATGCGTTATCCGACTCTTCACGGCAAGTGCTCACTCGAAAATTCAATATTAAATCTCTCCGTGGTGCACAACGCCTCTCTTGGAACTTTTGCTACTGGAGTTTGTTGAACATCTCTGTAACGTTCTCGCGCCTACTAAAAGATCCCTTTACGAAACGTGCTGCCCTTTCTTGGCTCTTCTCCTCTGTCTGTCCTATCTGGTAAGGAACCCAGACTGATGAACATTACTTAAGAATCGGTCGAAGAAAAACCATAAGGGCAACTTCATTTGTAGATGAGTTAAATTTCCTTAAGATCCTTCCTAAAGATCTCTGTCTGGCTTCTGCTTTTCCTGCTGTTTGTTTCTATTTGGTCATGCCACTTCAGGTCGCTGTGGATCGTTGCTTTTAGATACTTTACTGTAGATACTGTTTCCAGAATTTTGTCATAAACAGTGCGGTTGTACAGTAATGGATTTCTTTTCATATACACTCCTGGAAATGGAAAAAAGAACACATTGACACCGGTGTGTCAGACCCACCATACTTGCTCCGGACACTGCGAGAGGGCTGTACAAGCAATGATCACACGCACGGCACAGCGGACACACCAGGAACCGTAGTGTTGGCCGTCGAATGGCGCTAGCTGCGTAGCATTTGTGCACCGCCGCCGTCAGTGTCAGCCAGTTTGCCGTGGCATACGGAGCTCCATCGCAGTCTTTAACACTGGTAGCATGCCGCGACAGCGTGGACGTGAACCGTATGTGCAGCTGACGGACTTTGAGCGAGGGCGTATAGTGGGCATGCGGGAGGCCGGGTGGACGTACCGCCGAATTGCTCAACACGTGGGGCGTGAGGTCTCCACAGTACATCGATGTTGGCGCCAGTGGTCGGCGGAAGGTGCACGTGCCCGTCGACCTGGGACCGGACCGCAGCGACGCACAGATGCACGCCAAGAGCGTAGGATCCTACGCAGTGCCGTAGGGGACCGCACCGCCACTTCCCAGCAAGTTAGGGACACTGTTGCTCCTGTGGTATCGGCGAGGACCATTCGCAACCGTCTCAATGAAGCTGGGCTACGGTCCCGCACACCGTTAGGCCGTCTTCCGCTCACGCCCCAACATCGTGCTGCCCGCCTCCAGTGGTGTCGCGACAGGCGTGAATGGAGGGACGAATGGAGACGTGTTGTCTTCAGCGATGAGAGTCGCTTCTGCCTTGGTGCCAATGATGGTCGTATGCGTGTTTGCCGCCGTGCAGGTGAGCGCCACAATCAGGACTGCATACGACCGAGGCACACAGGGCCAACACCCGGCATCATGGTGTGGGGAGCAATCTCCTACACTGGCCGTACACCTCTGGTGATCGTCGAGGGGACACTGAATAGTGCACTGTACATCCAAACCGTCATCGAACCCATCGTTCTACCATTCCTAGACTGGCAAGGGAACTTGCTGTTCCAACAGGACAATGCACGTCCGCATGTATTCCGTGCCACCCAACGTGCTCTAGAAGGTGTAAGTCAACTACCCTGGCCAGCAAGATCTCGGGATCTGTCCCCCATTAAGCATGTTTGGGACTGGATGAAGCGTCGTCTCACGCGGTCTGCACGTCCAGCACGAACGCTGGTCCAACTGAGGCGCCAGGTGGAAATGGCATGGCAAGCCGTTCCACAGGACTACATCCAGCATCTCTACGATCGTCTCCATGGGAGAATAGCAGCCTGCATTGCTGCGAAAGGTGGATATACACTGTACTAGTGCCGACATTGTGCATGATCTGTTGCCTGTGTCTATGTGCCTGTGGTTCTGTCAGTGTGATCATGTGATGCATTTGACCCCAGGAATGTGTCAATAAAGTTTCCCCTTCCTGGGACAATGAATTCACGGTGTTCTTATTTCAATTTCCAGGAGTGTATACAAGCAATATGTTACATTAGTTACGACCAGGGTCAACAGTCAGAACCTGCACCATTCAGCAAGCCTCAGCAAGTCATTCTGCAAATCTATACTGTCTTCTGGCGTTGCTTCTTCCTTATAGATAACCGTACCATCTGCGAACAGCCTTAAAGAGCTTCCGACGTCTTCTACCGTATCATTTCTATACATTGTTAACACTAATGGGCCTATCGCACTTCCTTGAAGCACTCAGGAAATTCCCTGATACACATGTAATAACATATCGCTGTTCTCCAACTGAATATGGTTGTATAAACTCTCGAAACGCGTCGTGGGAGAAAATTATAACTGATTGACGCAGATAAATTGTTTTATTTGAACTTTTATTGACAAAAAAGTTACTTTCCTCAAACAGTCCAACATGGACGACATAAAGTTATTTGTCCGTTTTGTTCCGTTAAGAGCGACCTGTTGAGATCTCCCTACAAGGAAGTCTTGAATCCAGTCGCTAATCTGGCCCACTACATAAGCCCATATTTTTTCAGTAAGCGGCAGTGCGGAACGGTTTCGAATGACTTCTTGAAGTCTACAGCGCTATGAATATCGTATAAGAACAGAGCGAGCTGAGTATCGCAAGATCTTTGTTTGAGGAATCTATGTTGATTTTTCTAGAGGAAACTTTCGGCCTCCAGAAACGTCATAATCTTTCACATAAAACGTGTGCCACAATTCAACAGATGGTCGTCAACGATATAGGCCTATAATTACGTGAATCTGACCTACAAACCTTCTTGAAAAGTGGAATGATCTGTTGTTTTTTCCAGTCGCTAGGTACTCTTCGTTGCTACAGCGAGCGACGAAAACTGCTGCTAAAATGGGAGCAAGTTCTTTCGCACAGTTTCTGTGAATTCTTACAGGTATCTCATCTGGGCCTAACGTGTTCCCACTACTAAGTGATTTCAGTTGCTTTTCTGTTCCACAAACGGTTCTCTCAGTACCTGTCATATCGAGGTAGCTAAGACAATTGAAAATGGGGATCGTGTTACGATCTTCCTCGATAAAACAATTTCGGAAGGCCGAATTCAATATTTCGGTATTGTCTCTGATATCTTTGTTTCTGTGCTAATGTGGTCACTGTATATAGGATTCAGAACCGGTTACGGTTTTGGAGTAAGTCGAGAACATATTAGGGTTTATAGTCAGATTATTGACAACATTTTATTTTCAAATTCATTGAGAGCTTCTGTCATTGCCCTCTTTCTGCTCATTTTAACTTCGTCCGGCTTTTGTTTGTCAGATAGGTTTTGACATACCTTGAATCTGTCATACCCTCTTTGTTTACACAGCACTTTTTTGACACGCCTTTTAACCCACGGTGAGTCTCTCCCATCCCTTGAGACCTTCCTGGGACATGATTGTCTAAGGCATACTGATCGATGCTTTCGTATTTCTTCCACTTGTACTCCACATCTTCGTCCTCAGCAGCGAATATTTGATACTGACAACTCAGATGCTCTGCAATTTGTATCCTGTCATTCTTTTTAAACAAAAATTTTTTCCTATCTTTCTTAATCTTCCATGTAAAACCCTTTGCCATACCTCCTATCACAGTCTTAACCATCATTCATGCCTTCCTGGTTCCCGGGTTCGATTCCCGGCGGGGTCAGGGATTTTCTCTGCCTCGTGATGACTGTGTGTTGTGTGCTGTCCTTAGGTTAGTTAGGTTTAAGTAGTTCTAAGTTCTAGGGGACTGATGACCATAGATGTTAAGTCCCATAGTGCTCAGATCCATTTGACCCATCATGCCTTCCTCTAAGTTAACTGGTTCTTTGGGCACATCAGCATAACGATAAGGCGAGGGGTGTCTCGAATTCTGTGACACATTGTACTTCACTGTCAGTGACATAAAATAGCAATGTTACTCTGTTATCAGTTAGCAGTGAGCTTACCTATCATACACTATGTGATCAGATGTACCCGGACACTCCCCAAAACACATGTTTTTCGTGTTAGGTGCATTGTGCTGCCATTTACTCCATATCAGCGACCTCATTAGTCATTAGACATCGTGAGAGAGAAGAATGGGGCGCTCCGTGGAACTCAGGGACTCCGAACATGGTCAGGTGATAAGAGTGTCACTTGTGTCATACGTCTATACGCGAGATTTCCACACTCCTAAGCATCCCCAGGCCCACTGTTTGCGATGCGATAGTGAAGTAGAAACGTGAAGGGACACGTAGAGCACAAAAGCGCACAAGCCGACCTCGTCTGTTAGCTGACAGACACCGCTGACAGTTGAAGAGGATCGTAATGTGTAATAGGCAGACATCTATCCAGACCATCACACAGGAATTCCAAACTGCATCAGGATTGGAGTGACGAATCGTGGTACACACTGTGGCGATCCGATGGCGGGGTGTGGGTAGGGCGAATGCCCGGTGAACGTCATCTGCCAGCCTGTGCAGTACAAACAGTAAAATTCGGATTTGGTGGTTTTATGTGGTCGTGTTTTTCATGGACGGGGCTTGCACCCCTCGTTGTGTTGCGTGGCACTATCACAGCACAGGTCTACATTGACGTTTTAAGCACCTTTTCGCTTCCCACTGTTGATGAGCAATTCGGGGATGGCGATTGCATCTTTCAACACGGTCGAGCACCTGTTCATAATGCACGGCCTGTGGCGGTTTGGTTACACGACAATAACATCCCTCTAATGGACTGACCTGCCCAGAGTCCTGACCTGAATCCTATATAACACCTTTTGGGATGTTTTGGAATGCCGACTTCATTTCAGGCCTCACCGACCAACATCGATACCTCTACTCAGTGCAGTAGTCCGTGAAGAATGTGCTGCCATTTACCAAGAAACCTTCCAGCACCTGATTGAACGTATGCCAGAGAGAGTTGAAGCTGTCATCAAAGCTAAGAGGTGGCCGAACATCATATTGAATTCCAGAATTATCGATGGAGGGCGCCACGAACTTGAAAGTCATTTTCAGCCACGCGTCAGGCTACTTTTGATCGCATAGCATATCAAATAATTTCCCTGACGTAAGTTCTTTTCTCTTTTTTATAATATTTTCATTGTACGAATATCGAATATGCATTACTCTCGAAACCAAAAATGAATGAGCTCTATTCTAATAGCTCTAATTTTAGACTTGAGTTGGAGCGAACATCTTAGTGGCAATAAGATCCTCTCCGTACTTTACCTTGAGGCGACACACTTCGGTTGTACCCAACAGATCACAGGAAACATTTTTCTATCTAAGATACAAATAAAATCTTTAAATTTTAAGTTAACTCTCCGCATTCGATGTCATGCACAAAGGGATCTCGTGGAAAAGCTTTCCTCCTCGATGTCGGGAGATGTATGGTAACAGCAAAACACTGGGGTAGTTTCCAGGAGGACACGGTTCTCAAACTTCCTCTGTTTTGCTTTGCGTTTCAAAGATTTTAATCAGCACCACCAAAGAGTGTAAATGGTGCTTCCAAGAAGAGCCCAGTCGATTCTTTCTCGCCGGCCGGTGTGGCCGTGAGGTTCTAGGCGCTTCAGTCTGGAACCGCGCGACCTCAGGTCGCTACGGTCGCAGGTTCGAATCCTGCCTCGGGAATGGAAGTGTGCGATGTCCTTAGGTTAGTTAGGTTTAAGTAGTTCTAAGTTCTAGTGGACTGATGACCACAGATGTTAAGTCCCATAGTGCTCAGAGCCATTTGAACCATTTTTGATTCTTTCCCTCAAACATATCAACATGAGTTTAGACACGTTATCTAACGATGTCATATCCACCTGATTTTAAAACTATCCTTCTCTAGTATTGCAGGCAGAACTTCAAATAAGTGACTCTGAAACGTAGGACTTTTTATAAATCTGAAATCTGCAGACAGTGACTCATACAGTTTGCGCCTGCTTCCACTTGGCTCTGTGGCGCCTCTAGTTTTACTAACGGCCACACTTCAGCAGTCTTAAAGTTGCAGGCTTCCAAATTGCAAACACAAAATGAAACCCTACCTGAAACAACGCCCAGCCAGGTTCCTGTTCTAGATGAAATATAACTTAACTAAAATTTACTAGAATGGTGCACTTGGTAATTCATTAATGCAGTACCAAGACTCTTACAGCAGTAAGTTCTACTTTTCATTCATATTAGGCCAAAGAGTGACTTACTCCAGGGGGTGCAATGATGGCTTTGACAGCAATGAGATTTGGTATTTTTCGATGTTACTTGCTATGTAATAAAGTACGTCATTTCAACTTGGCGTGCACAATTTTATTTATTTATTTCCTCTTTAACGTAGCAATGTATTAAGTGTTCTATTTACGTTAGTAAACTTGGATACGGTGTCACTATAACTTACAGCGATAGGACATAATATGGAAAAACCTACTACACCGGCACTTTAACCTAGTTTACACCGTATTTTAAATATGTGCAAGAATGCTAAGCTGAGTTTGTGTGTATTTTTTGATGATGCCACTATGGTTTTATTGTATTAGTACATGTCACACAACATGTGAGCATCATGGTATTTTAAGAGCACGTTTCGACAACCATTAAACTAATAATTTTTCGTTATGGCAATTTTAAGATGTCATCTGTCCACTAGTTGTATTTCCTTTCCCATGTTTTTCTGTAGATCTGAAGATGCTCATTGCTGACCGAAACCACTATCCTCATGACAAAGGTTCTGTGATTACTGACGTAAATGGAAGAAATTTACAGGGTGGTCCAAAAGTCCGGAAACACCCTCATAAAATCCAAATGGAGTAGCAAACAAGGAAAGAGAGTCGATACACTCGAGGAACAGAAAGGGGGAAACTTTATAGCCTATGACACCAACATGGCGGCCATATTGAAAACCGCCATCTTGGATTCAACTCTAAAATTTAAAATGGGAATGTGGTCATGTGACATATCAAACAGATAGAGAATCTCACCAGAAAAACAATGCCGTTGTTATTTTAAACATAGCTTTATTCATTCTCGGGTTATAGCTAGTTACATATGGCAGCGATGGGACGCTCGGCAGTATGTGTGTTATGTGCCGGAGAGACATTACGTCGATGTTGCACAGTCCCGAGAGACCCCCAACAGTCATAGGAATGGCTGGATATGTTGTCCATTATGTTGGATTGTTAATGTTATCCTCCGAACCCAGTCCTGATGAACTTTGACCAACACATCTGACTGAATTCGACCACACCCATCAACAATGCGCTGCTTTAGATGATGCACATCCCCTATTTTCACAGAATAAACCAGTGCTTTGACGTGACCCCAAAGATAAAAATCCAAAGGAGTCAAATCTGGTGAACGTGGTGGTCACTCCAAGGCACCCCTACGACCAGTCCACTTTTGGGTGAACTGCACATCAAGGTACGCTCGCACATTGTGCCCTTGATGTAACGGGCTCCATCATGCTGGAAGAATTCCGGAAATGTCCCGTCCTTCTTTAACACCGTGTGAAACACTTCTTCATCCAATAACCTGAGAACCGTTGGCTGTTAACGTACCATAAATAAAAAAGGTCCAACAACTTTGGTACCCCACACACCACACCAGAACATCACTTTTTGTGAGTCGACCGTTTCGGAAGCATCAATCCAGTGTGGATTTGTGTCCGAGCAGTATCTATGATTCCGCTTGTTCACTTCACCATCGATAAAGAAATTGGTTTCATCACTGAACAGCACCTGATAGGGGAAACATGGGTTTATCTGCAGCTGCTGTGTTACCCATTCTGCTAGCTGTACACAACGGTCTGGGTCATCCTCGTTCATGTGTTGGAGCAGCTGAATTTTGTACGGGTGCCATTTGGGCTGCTATAAAATTCGCAGTATGGAGGTAAATTCTTGTGACAGGCGACGAGTACTCCGTTGCGGACTCTTGCTAAATGATGCCCACACGCTCACTGTTTTTGCTTCATCGGTGGCGGATTTTGGCCTTCAAGCCTTAGGTTTATCTGCGACAGAACCTGTTGCTCAGAATTTGGCCAAAAGCTTGGCAACTGCGCTGTGATTGATGAGCTGTCCTCAGCAATGACCCGTGTGCTCCTTTCTCCTGATGTCAGGATGATTTCAATGCGTTCTTCATGTGTTAAGGACATTTTGGAACCTGTAAATAAGGAAACAATGATTAAAACATTATCATGAGTAAATGATACCTAACAGTTAAACACATGTAACGTATCAGGCATGGGATAGTCACTTTGCCCCGTTTCAGACTCCATTTTATGGCTTCTCAGTACGTAATACTCATGCTGCTGAACGTCCCACTGCTGCCGCAAGTAATTGGCTATAACCCGAGAATGAATAAAACTATGTTTAAAATAACAACAGCATTGTTTTTCTGGCGAAATTCTTTATCTGTTTGATATGTCACATGACCACATTTCTATTTGAAATTTTGGAATTGAGTCCAAGATGGCGGCTTTCAAGATGGACGACATGTTGGTGGCATAGCCTACAAAGTTTCCCCCTTCCCGTTCCTCGTGTTTATTGACTCTGTTTCCTTGTTTGCTACGTCATTTGGATTTTATGAGGGTGTTTCCGGACTTTTGGACCACCCTGTATTCTACACCACATTGTTCATGACGTGCTGATGTTCAAGAAAGCGTGTGCGAAGTGGGTCCACAACATTTGATGCCTGGAATGAGAGAGGCGCATGGGTGCGTGCAGACACACCTAAAGCTCGTCCTACACCCCCTCCCCCCCCCCCCCCCCCCCCGCCTCCTATTCCGCCGATCCTACGCCGTCAGATTATATTACTTTTAACTCACTGAAATAAGCTCTTAGTGGCTCAAAGCTCGCTGCTGATAAATTTCAGGCAGCAATGCATAACTGGTTACAAACACACGTCACCGAGAATTTCTATAATTCCTTGCACTTGGAATTGGGAAGCTTGTCCAGCACTGGCGTAAGGGGACAGAACTTGAGCGGGATTACGCTGAAAAATAAATAAGTGTTTTATTCCAGTCCCGTAACAGATTCTTTAAGAACAAAGTTTCCTGGATTTTTATTCACTGACCCTTTTATCATCATTCATTGCCTGAAAAATACCATTAATTCTTTATGGAATTATCAGACTCTTCCTACGGATTCTCTTGTGTAGGATGAAACAGTAACTTGCGAATACTACTCACGTCTTTGGGACCAACGGGATGAAAAGAGCAGCTTAAGAGATTCGACTGGAAATGAAAAAAAAAAAGAAAAAAAACTATGCTCAGGTCAGTGGCAGATCGTCAGGAAATGGGTATTCTCGGAATTTTGAAGTACGAATTATTTGAACGTGGACAGTTTTTGTCAAATTTCACACCATATGACTTACACCGAATCCCACATGTAAAGAAATTTGAAGCTGGAAAAGTTTTGAATTCGGTGTTGATGTTTGGATAACCGTTGATATGCATTTGACAGACTTTCTAGACTCGCACTTCCGGAATTGAATCTGCACACCAGAGAGCCGTTCGGCAGAATACGCCAACCTAAAATGATTGATTTGAAAAATAAGTAATTTGATGAACTAAAACCAAATTTCAGTGACATGCTGCGAAATTTTCTTGCTGACCTCTTATTCATATGCGACGTATAGCCGTTCGGGATTGTCAACACGCAGGGTTGGATTACCATTTGAAATGAGCTTAGAGACCATTTGCCAGGAACTCGCCTAAGGCAATCGTGGTATTCCGCCCTGTGACGTATACGTGATGTTTACGCCCACAAAATTTCAACGTCAAAGCAAGCAGGACCAATTGGGCATCTTGCCGACATTTTTGCAATGAAAACATACCTTCGCATTTCATCTAGACGTAGGACTGGCTACGTACATAATACATAATCATGATTAAATGTATTACTTTCTTTATTTTTTCTTTCTACAATGTTACTGCAGTGGATTATTATTACTTCATGAATTTAATTTCTTACTCAGTGTTTTATAAGAAAGACAGACATTTTAAACGTCATGTTCAATCCTTAGACAGGCTGCATATTTTTGTAATATCTTCCAACCTTTTGTCAAGATCTATGTACCATTTTTGAAGAGGTAGGCCAATATAATCGTCTCTATTTTCAAATGTAACATTTACTGCTTCCTCCTTCAGCGTATTTACTAGAAAGCATACGTTTGGATATTTATGATTTTATGATAAGTTTAGTTTCCTATTGACAACCTTCGATAGCATTCGTTGTGCGCTAATTGTAAAAACATTCCACATTTCAGTTGGTATACTAGGATTTCCCATCCACTGATGGACCAAATAGTCAGAATTTCATGACCTTTCCTCCACTGGGTATACCACTACAACACACCTGTGGCAAAACAGTCGTTCTTCTTCTGTATGCCTACCCCTATCTGTGTTAATACTAGTTCTTGTATTTTATATCACAGGCATAGAGTGAAGACAAAATTGCAACAGGAAAGGGATGTTTCCATGAAATAGTTTTTCATTGGCTTTCATAACGTACCCATACAGGCACCTCAGCACTAAAAATGTTATATTATAGATTGTACAATTTAAAACAGACATTAGTTAGTTGCACCCTCGTACGAAGTTAAATAGGCTTAACGAAGGACTAATTCCAACATAAAACAAGGATTACAACCACAGTATACTGAAAAGAGCAAACAAGACACAATGTAGCGCAGGAAACACAGAGGTAGTATGCTATTAAAATCCTACTGACAACACAATAAGAAATGGTAAATCATCGACTGTATATACATGGGATTTTCCCAGTTCAGTCCATACTAATGACTATCCATATAAATTAACAGTTAATTTTTTTTAATGTCTTGCAAGAATTGTTTCAAAAGAGAACTGAATATTTGTGCAGATCTCAAAGTATAGTCTAGACAGAACAGAACAGTTTACAAGAAGTAAATTGGCATATTATAGTCATACGTATAGTTACACCAGTAGCCATGAAACTGTTTTCATAGCTTCAACTGTAACAGTTTCAGTCTAGCACTGCAGATATCGGTGACCACCCAGGCATCTTATTTTTCAGTCCATAAAAAGTCTTTTGTGTGTATTTTTCAGTTGTCTGGGAGCAAAGTAAATAAGACAGGAAATATCTTCGTTTCTTCTTCTGTGCTTTCGATGTCAACGCTTATGGTGTAAAATTGTCTGTACTGTTTCAAACAGCTATTTAATGTCCCGTCTAAGAATAGTTCCATTTCCATACAAGATTGTCTTCGCTTCTTCACAACCGAACACCAAGAGCGTCTGGTTTGGAAGAGACCCATCATCAGATTTCAAAAAACTGTTACCTCCACTTAATTTCAAAATATGGTCGCTTAGTTGAATCACCGAACTAGTGCCAGGGTTCTGGGTCCTCCTGGTAGCTTCCCTCCCTCCTTTACAAAATTAGCTCTTGGAGTTCTCATAATTTTGCATATTTGCGATGAAATCTAAACTTTTATCTTTCAGATCTTGAAATTCCTCATTAAAAATTTGGGAAACAGACATTGTCTTTTCTTCGTCTACTCTCTTCCTGCACTTACGCATTCGTTTCTTAATCTGCAGGTGGGTAACAATGTAACTGTTCAGCCATGATTTTGCCATTTGCAGTTTTTAAAAAGCGTCTGCATTTAATCCATCGGAATTCACGCTATACGGAGACGAAGGTTGTCGTTGAGGGCGCTGCGTGACTGACAGCACATCCGCTGCTGTTGGACGACAGAGGTAAATCAGCGGCGCGGGAGGCTCTGTTCGGGAAACAAACGGCCCAAAACTGGTTGGCCATGGTACCTACGGGAAATACGAAAGGGAAAGTAGCCCGCCTAACCTCCTTAGAATGTACTCCACGTGTTTTCGTGTCAAGTCCCTATTGGTTAGTGCTCATACCACGAGTTAGGCCCGATCTAGTTTATGGTCCTAAAATTTGTTTCCCTCCCAAAATCTTTCGTCTCTCAGGAGCATCAGGTTGCTACTGTCACTTCCACTGACGGCACTAAAACCATGGATAGGACGGTATATGCTTCTACATCTCCGGCCGGTCAGGAACAAAATTTGTTCCCGGGAACATGTCTTCTTAAGGCGAAGCTGATAGACCTTAATACAGCCCTACGTTTTATTAGACAAACCTCCCTTGACCTCTTTTTAATTTGTAGTGACTCAATGAGGAGTCCCCAGGTTATTGATTGATGTTACTCTTTTCACCCTGTTATATCTTCCAGTCATATTGTCCGCTCAGTGTTCCTTCTCTGGGTCCCAACTCATGTAGCTGTTCCAGGGAACGGACTGACTAACCGTTTGACCAGAGAAACGATTACTCGTCCATTGCGGGCGCAAATACGACCTCTTTTCAATGGAACGTCATCTGGTGGGCTACTACGCCCTCTAACAAATTCCTCGCTATTAAGGAGACTATTGTTACGTGGCACTCATCTTTCAGTTCCTCCCGCAAGCATTTCACTGTTCTTTGTCGCTTCCGCATCGGTCATACCAGACTAACCTACAGTTTTCTTTTATGCAACGAGCCATCACCAACCTATGATTGCAGAGCCTTACGTAACAAGAAACGGTAGCCAGCATAATTAGGCAAAGTTATGTTCAGCACTTGAACAATTCATAAAATAAGTTAACTAGGTGGGTTGACTTTACTTAATACTGAACTTCTGTTTTGCTGATAAGATACAGAACAGTAGCACAATTTTGCAAGTAAAGTTCCAGTGAATTGACACTGGACAAGTATTAATGTGTTTAACAACAACTGGCTCTCAATAACACTTATTATCTGCACATTACAGTATGAAAATGACGTTAATTACAGATAAATGATTACTAATGGTAGAGCACTATTGACATGGACAAGAGGTTGTTACGTCAGTTTATTTGTAGGAAAATATATACTATCGAAATAGTTATGAATTAATAGTACTTTTTGTGTTAATTATTATCTGCATTCTCAAGAAATATTTGCCATCCTACGTTATTTAGATCAAATAGAAGATGTGGCACTTGGATCTAGTATAGTTTGAATAATTGTAGCCAGCTGCTTATTTTTGGTAGCTGTTCTTTTAATATGACATTTAGATTTGGGGTAACAACCAGCATGCGAACCCAGAAACTAATTTATCGGTAGATCGTGACTGAACACTTTAGTTACAACACAAAATGGGAAACACTGCTAACCATTACACATGGAATTGTAAACACTATTTCTTCAATTAAAACAATCTTTGAATTATATATATATGTTTTTGGATGGGGTCCGACATTAGCACAGCACAATTTTGTTTTTTGTCTCAAACATGTTCCACTCCAGTTGCAGCATCATCAATGGGTTTTTTATTTCATGGCTGTTAAATATAAGGAATGGTCTTTACTATTTATATGCATGTAAATACTAGTTTTTAAATCGTAATTACAGATTTTTGAAGAACACATAAAATTATGTATTCATACCTTCTTACTGCATGGTGTGCTTTTCCTGCTGTATTACGTTTTTACAGCGTCTGTTTTTCTTTACAGTTTGTCATCTGCAACCGCATGCAACTTAATGTAGACAAAATATTTACGCAAAAATTGTGTTTTGCTTCAACCTCAAGATGATAAGCTTTGAATCGAATGCTTTAACTGTCCGTTCATGGACACTACATGGAGTATTTCAAAACTTACGCTCACCAAACAATTATGTACTTTACAACTACACAGACTTTGTTAACATTTGTTAAGGAAAATAATTGCTTTTCATTGCAGTACAACAGGATACTCGGATTCATCGTAGCACTTGGGATTGGGCCCTATCTAGATAAATGACTAAGGATTTTTTCGGTGGCAAACACAAAGGCTACAGAACACGTAATTATTATACAGTACTCGGCTGCTAATGTGAGATGAAGGTGGTGGCAGCGTCGATCTCCTGTGCTATTCAAAATAGGACGGCAAAAGTCTCCATGGCTCTGTGTGACGAGCTCTGAAAATTCTCTTTTTAGTGTCGAATTTTCATAGTACAGAGGTAACGGGTGTATGTCGTGAATATGAAGCCGCATTACTTCCGCATCCGAGGCTATATTATATAATCTTACAGGGCTTCTCGCCTCTTTCAGCTCACAAGATGCGCATCCATTGCCTGCTGGCCACCGACTGACTCAAGCCACACAGAGGTCATGCAGTTCGACCGCCAGATCCACCTTTTCTATTCCCGCGTAGCCAGTTCGTTGCGGAGGGACTTCCCTTCAAGTTTTATATGATTGCAAACCTACTTTCCAAATGCATCAACCAGTATTACGATTAAATTTTTAACCTTTACATTCATTTACAGCACATTTATTTTGAAATTGTACTCATAGGTTAATTACAATTTCATAATTATCATAAGTAAAGAACACAGCATTTATATCGATGTTGCATCAAAGAGCATAGTTATGCAGAAGTCACATTAAGTAAAACCTGAAAAATATTTAGATACGACCCATATAGATAATATCGATAATACTGTTACACTGCCACCCGAACACATAGAACAATCACAGTCAGACATTCAACCGTCTTTGTCAGCTACTTTTGGTAATAGTCTATAGTAAAATAATTACAACGAATTACAAGGATCAATCTTTCTGAATGTTAGCAGATGCCCTTCTCTTACTGCAGCTCACGAAATCGTCGACGCTCAGATTTCAGGTTATATGTGGATTCAGTGTTGCAATACTTATGACAGTTTTAGTAATAATGTGGATAATAGCACAGGCTGTGGACAAAATTGTTTTTGTAATTTCAAAGTGTTGTTTGTTGAGTTCAGCAAGAGGGCTACTCGTAATCTGTTTTCGAAATGGTATCCAGGAATCTTAGTTAGTCAATGAAGCTTAGTGTGCAGCGACCAATCATTATTATTTCCAGATAGCACATGTCTGCAGGAATGAAGAGAAGGGGAAAAAGATTGTGGAAGACCGATATGTATCCAGGCTCAGCTCCTGGATAATGCTCGCACAGGTGTGACATCCAGCACCTCACTAGCTAGCTGTTACTGCAGTCTAAGTACGGTCTACGAGTGAATGCAGTTAGTTGTCTTACGTACAGTTAGATGCACGGGGTGAGGATGCATTTCCCTGTTGGGAATGGGAAATTCTTTCTAGCAGGCTGCGAACTTTTGATCAGAATATAATGTGGAGGCTCTGAGCACTATGGGACTTAACATCTGAGGTCATCAGTCCCCTAGAACGTAGATCAGGGCTTCGCAACATACGTGTTCACGGAGCAAGCTGGGAGCAGCAAGGCGCGAGCACGGAGCAGCACGAGCACGCTACCCCACTACCGGACCAGAGCGGAAAGTGGGGAGAGTCACGTGTGGCACACAACAGCTGCCGCCAGTCAATGTAAATCCGCGGCCACCTGCAGGGATGTCACTCACGAATTATTACTGCGACAAATGAAAAAAAATAAAGGAGAATGTACACGTGCCACATAATTTTATTAGCTTAGTGTATGCCTCTAAATTCGTATTAATTTGTGAGCTGTTACACAATAAGAGGTGTCACTGAAGTGTGGGATTCTCGATTATCTTGTACTTTTTGCACTTTACAATTGCGTCTATGTTCGGAGTAATTGCTCTTGTGCATTGTAGGCGCAGCGTGCAGTTTAAATTTCGATCAGACAATGCGTTTCTCAGGCGCGTCTTGTTACATTTCACTGCAGAGAACAGTCGTTCACAAACATATGTGGAACCGAACATTGATATTATTGTAGCCGCCAGTTTGTGCAAACGAGGAAATCTATCCTGAGGGAAGTGTCTGAAGAATTCCAAAATGTTTTTCTTGTTCTGAAATTTGTCTCTGTTTCCTCTGTCACACTGCAGGTCAATAATTTCTAGTTGCAGCTCAGGACGAATCTCTTCAATATTCGCTGAATATGGAGAGGAGAACAGATCAAAATCACTGTCTAGTGCTGTCAGATTTTGAAAGCGTTGATCAAATTCTTCCTTAAGGGCAACTAAACTATGTGAATAACGTTCACAGTCTTTGTGAACATCTTGCATGGATGATAATTTACGAAAATGAGCTAGATTTCCTGTTTCCAGCTGACTCTCCCATAGTGTCAATTTCATTTTAAAAGCTCGTATTCGATATATGAAATGAGCAATTAGCAGATCTTTACCTTGTAGTGAAATGTTCAAAGCATTCAGATGCCTGGTTAAATCTGCTAAGAACGCGAGATCACATTTCCATGAAGGCTCTTTCAATTCAGGAACACACATGTTATTCATTTACATGAACACATTTATCTCATCTAATAGGCAAAAAAATCGATTTAATAATTCGCCACGACTAAGCCAGCGGATCTCGGTGTAATGAGGCATGCTACCATACTGGCTTTCTACATCCTCAAGAAAGCTTTTAAATTGCCTGTGTTGCAGCCCATGCTTCCTTATATAATTGGTTGTACGAACAACAACACTCCTCACATTTTTAGAGTGATACTCTTTGCACAAGTTTTCCTGGTGGATCACACAGTGAACGCCCCTTATTTCATTCGGCACGGTCAGTTTTTGCATTTTCTCCTTCAACAGCGTGACGAAACCTGGTTTTTTCCCTGTCATCGCTGGTGCACCGTCGGTAGACACTGAAACTAAAGAATTCCACGACAATCCTATATTTTCAACACTTTCTTCAACACTACTTAAAATATCATCTCCGGTTGTAGTGTTCTTCATGGCTACTAGATCGAGGAGCTCCTCCCTCACCTGAAGATCTCTATTAACACCTCTAATAAATATGGCAAGCTGCGCTGTCCCAGTGATATCAACACTTTCGTCCAGAGCTAGAGAATACGGCATAAAATCTTTACCAATATTTTCAAGCTGGCTCTAGACGTCGTCTGCCATGTCCTGTATGCGACACATAATGGCCATGTTAGATAATGGCACAATCCGAAACTGTTCAACCTGAGATAGACACAAATGTTCCGCTGCAACTACCAAACATTCTTTTATTAAATCGCCACCAGTGAAGGGGCGCAGGTATTTTGCTAAAAGCAAAGCAATTTTGTAACTCACTCTGAGAGCTGCCTCAGTTGCTTTTTCTTCGTCGTCCAGATCTTCTTTGGATAGCTTCCTTTTAAGTTTAATAACTTCCCGTGCACGATCTGGTCCATCACATTTTCCACTTCCGCTGTCTTTCGCGTGGTACGACATATAATGTCGCTGCAAATTAAATTTCCTAAAAGAATTCAGTGTTTTGTGACATACTAAATATTTTGCAACACCATCTTTTCCTGTAAACAGATACAATTCCTCCCAATTGGGATTGAACTGCGAAAGCATGGTTGGGGTTACACAACGGCGACTGGACATGATTCTTAACCAGCGAAGTGACTGTTAGAGCTGATCGTAATACAGGGTGATTCAAAAAGAATACCACAACTTTAAAAATGTGTATTTAATGAAAGAAACATAATATAACCTTCTGTTATACATCATTACAAAGAGTATTTAAAAAGGTTTTTTTTTCACTCAAAAACAAGTTCAGAGATGTTCAATATGGCCCCCTCCAGACACTCGAGCAATATCAACCCGATACTCCAACTCGTTCCACACTCTCTGTAGCATATGAGGCGTAACAGTTTGGATAGCTGCTGTTATTTCTCGTTTCAAATCATCAATGGTGGCTGGGAGAGGTGACCAAAACACCATATCGTTAAAATACCCCCATAAGAAAAAATCGCAGGGGGTAAGATCAGGGCTACATTTTCATCACTCGTTCTCGGCCGTCCAGAACTTTTCCCTTTGCACAAACACCCATTCTCTGTAAACTGTTTATACCAACGTTTAATACATCACCTGTCAGGAGGTTTAACACCATACTTCGTTCGAAATGCACGCTGAACAACTGTCGTCGATTCACTTCTGCCGTACTCAATAACACAAAAAGCTTTCTGTTGAGCGGTCGCCATCTTAGGATCAACTGACGCTGACGCCTAGTCAACAGCGCCTCAAGCGAACAAATGTACAACTAAATGAAACTTTATAGCTCCCTTAATTCGCCGACAGATAGTGCTTAGCTCTGCCTTTTGTCGTTGCAGAGTTTTAAATTCCTAAAGTTGTGGTATTCTTTTTGAATCATCCTGTACTTTAAACGTTACACAGTCGGCGCGAATTCAATAGGCACGCTGCGGCCCTATTCAAACGTGCGCGAGCATTTTCTTTCCCTCCCTACTCCGCGACCTTGCACCTGCTCTCGAGCACGTGCCTGAACAGATGCGAGTACTCGCGCTCAAAACCGGCCAGTTGTAAACCCCTGACGTAGAACTACTTAAACCTAACCAACCTAAGGACATCACACACATCCATGCCCGAGGCAGGATTCGAACCAGCGCGGTTCCAAACTGAAGCGCCTAGAAAATCAGAAGACGACGAGGACACAAGTCAGTTTCAGTGTCGAAGGGTGTGTGTTTGCGAGAAATTTGTAATCGTAGCAGACCTTCATGGAGCAGCACGGTACAAAGTCACGGCCAGGGCGTGTACAAACGACTCCTTGGTTTGGAGTGTTGACAAGGTGCCTATTATTCCATGGTCACTGCGTGAACAGGAGAGAGCAATGAGGAGGAACAAGTAAACAACGGCACACAAATGTTAGTTATGTGCATGTTCCAAAGATAATTTACACGATTTTTGTCGAAAGGATGTGGAACGAGTCAGTTTGTTACAATTTATGTATACATGATAGGTTATGAGTTGGACAACGTGCTGCTCATTTAAATGTTGCTAAACAGCAAACTGACTTAATAGGAATGACGAGTATGGTGTTAAAGTTACATGGAACACTATTAAAATCATTATTTCATACATAACAAAATAAAAGATTTTCTCAGCGGCATGTGACCTTTGTCGAGCTAAATTAGTAATGATAACACCTGACATCTTTAGTAGGAAAGATTTATGTATTTAATCAGGGGCTTTAGTGAGTAGTCTCATAAAAGAACATGTAGAGACATTAAAAGTGGGAAAATAAACTTCATGACTGTATAGCAGCATGGGAAAAGATTTTGACTAGTGTGTTACATAAAGATGAAAGGAATGAAAAGTCCTTATCACACGCAGTTAAACAAAAGAACAAAAAAGAGAGATTAAGGATTTGGAGGAAGAATCAGAAGTAAGGATGAATCAGAAGTAAACCTAATACAAACAAAGGTAAAGGATATATATTTGTAGCCAAAGGGGCTACGAAATGTCGCAATGAAGACGAAGGAAGTATTAATTTCGCATACAAACGCGATTAGTAATATGATAAGTAAACCAAGAGACGACTGTCACGAATGTTTAATATGTTCCTCAGGGCGATGTGTAATTGTGCTGATCTTGAAGAAACCCCGTCGGATCAAACGAGTGACACACTAGAATCTTTTATGGTAATAAAGGAGCTTATAGAAGAAGTTTAATGAAAGCATTTAGCCCGAGATTCAACCGGAAAATGTGTTGGATACTTTAGTAAGAATTTCTTGTAAAACAATAATGATAAATTGTGTGGAGACCAAGGAATAAACTCATTTTGAAATTGCTTTTGTTAGTGTACATTAAAATGCAGTGCACTTCCTTCTTTATGAAACAGCTTCTTGAGAAAGCCAGCATTGTCTGGATGTTATTCATTCCAATCTTCTATTAGTCCATCTCTTCCTTCCCCCTGCTCTCTGTCCTCATTTTCTCCTCCTCCCACCCCCTCTATCAATCCATCCTGTCTCTGTCCACATCCACGTTCCCTCTCTCCCTCTCTCCCTGTCTGTCTGTCTGCCCGTCTGTCCATCTCTTCATCGTCGTCCCTATGCCCACCTGCTCTTCCCCCCTTCCTCTGCCCACCATCCCGTTGTCACCTCTACCCCCATGGAAAGTTGGTGGTTTTTCACTCCCACAGTATTTCTTTCCAGGTGGTAAGAGTGAGAGGGGTTTCAAATCACAACCGAGATATCTCTGACATCTATGATTGTTGATCTTATAAAATTGTAAATTTTTTACATGTAATTTCCTGCTTTCTTTCATTTGTTTATTTCCAATCACAGCCTGGTAGTGAAGCACCGTGAGTGCAGTACTACGACTGCAACACTGACTACCAGCAGAAACTAGAACTGTGAATCAAAGTCCGATAGATACGCCACTCGTCCCATGTACTGGAGCAATAGTCTAGGATGTCTCTCTCAAATATTCTGTAAACAATTTCCTTTCTAGACTGATAGCATTTTATTAGTATTCCACCAATGAACCAAAGCCTATCACCCGCTTTACCTATGACTAAAATTATGTGAGTTTTCCATTCCATATCCCCACAAACTGTTACTCCCAGATACTGATTTGAGTAGAGCAATTCCAGTGACGACTACCTGATATTTTAGTCATACTATACTACAGTTTGTCGTACTTTGTCGTACTCTAAATTGCACAGTTTTATATTTCTATACATGCAAAACGAGTTGGCAATGTTTTCGCCACTTAGAAATATTACCAAAACGTGAATGAATATTCGAGCACCTTTTTCCTGTCAGCACTTCAATATACAAAATTAGATCATTTGGAAAAAGGTTTGAGGTTACTACCAATGTTTTATGCCAATCATTAATATAATACATGAAGAAGGTTTCCAACACACAAGGTTTTCTCCACATTAGCCTCGAGCCAGAGCAACATATTTCACCCACCCTACCATGAAGTTCTCATTGTAGTCACGTACATCCTTCTGCATCCAACATTTCGGCACTTACATTAATAAAAGATGAAGTGGTAATGAGTAAATTGCTTTTTCGAAGCCACAAATTCTGTATCTACCTAATTGCCAACATCCATTGCGAAGGATGGCATGAGAGAAACGCACGAGTGCAATCGAGTTTAACTCGCGTGTTCGACCATTTATTAATGGATTTGCCGGCCGGAGTGGCCGAGCGGTTCTAGGCGCTACAGTCTGGAACCGCGCGACTGCTACTGTCGCAGGTTCGAATCCTGCCTCGGGCATGGATGTGTGTGATGTCCTTAGGTTAGTTAGGTTTAAGTAGTTCTAAGTTCTAGGGGACTGATGACCTCAGATGTTAAGTCCCATAGTGCTCAGAGCCATTTGAACCATTTTTACAGTGTTGTACAGGAGGTACCGAAAAGGAATACACGATGAGACGAACAGAAGTGGCACTTTTGTTTAAAGACAATAATTACACTGAGGTCGCCGCAATTTATGATGCCTCTCTGGACATTGCAAACAGCAGGACAGTGTTCTTAATAAAATGTTAGATAACCACAGATGGCAAAGCATGCTCTGCAAGGTTGGCAAGGAGTTCTTCTAGTTGGGCGTTCCAGAGTTATTGACAACTGTTGGAGCATTGGTGCATGTGAACGTGCTACAACACGTCTGCCCAGCGCATCCCATACATGTTCGTTGGGAATTAAGCACGGGTAACGAGCATGCCAGTCCATTCGCCGAATATCCTCTCGTTGAAGGAGCTGCTCCACCTGCGCAGTTCAATGCGGTCGTGCAATTTCATCCATAAAAATGAAGTTGGGCTAAATGTACCACTGAAAAGACGCACATGGGGAAGGAATACAGTGTCAGAATTACGTTTATCAGTGAGTGTGCCCTTTTCAAAGATTCAGAGATTCACGCAACTTTATGCCACCCCACACGGCAACACGTGTATCACCAAAACTGTTATATTCTACAATGTTAGTGGGAGCATTACGTGTTTCCACCTCTCGCCATATGAAAATACTTTCAGCTTTGGCATAAATGAGCTTTCTGGCGCTCCAGGTGTTACAATTTGTGGGAACATAAAGTTGTATACTGACTTCCAAATCTGTGAACACGTCTTTTCAGAGCTGCATTCGCCCTGAAATTCATTTTTATGGATAAAAATAATTGTCGTGTGACTAGGGCCTCCCGTCGGGTAGACCGTTCGCCGGGTGCAAGCCTTTCGATTTTACGCCACTTCAGCGACTTGTGAGTCGATGTTCACGAAATGATGATGATTAGGACAGCACAACATCCAGTCCCTGAACGCAGAAAATCTCCGACCCAGCCGAGAATCGAACCTGGGCCCTTAGGATTGACATTGTCGCACTGACCACTTTTTTTTTTCATTTTGTTCGTTGTTGATCGTTGTGTTTGGCCGTTGCTGACGTCACTTGATATCGGTTAATGTTTGTTTGTTGATCCTGCCACACAGTTTTTTTTACTGTAACGAGAGGATATTCGGCGAATTTACTGGCCGATTTCTTTCCTAGACGTAAATCCCACCAGGCATGTGTAAGATGCGTTGGAGAGACGTATTTCAGCACGTTCACATGTACAACGACTATCAAGCAATCGTCAACCCGACTGGTGGAGGAATAAAACGCCCTACCACATGAGCATGCACTGCTGTCCGTTAAGATCACATAACTTTTCAGGAACCATGTCCCACCTTCTGTAATGTCCAGGGGCCCATCATAAAGCGAAATTGTCTTTGAATGAAAGTGTCATTTATATTAGTTCCACTCTATATTTGTTTGTTACCCTACGTTCTACACCGTAGTAGCTATTTCTGCCTTTGGTCAAAGTTTCATTGAGCTATGGTACTTGGCAATTAGACATCATGCGAAAGTTACTTTCGTCCTAAAGCTTTGTTCGCAAGATTATATGAGTGGAGCAGGAATGGATGTGGAATCCTTCAACTGTCATAAGCGACTCTGAAAAAACCGCAGACAGTTGAGACTAGATGTTGGACGTCCACGTCTCATCACAGAACATTCACATTGGAGGCTTCCACACTGTGTAAACGAGGGTAGAGGGCGATCTGTGAGAGACGTGACTACGAAATAGAACACTCATGCAGGCATAAGTGTTTTGGAACACATCATTCAGTGCACAATGACGAGTTTGGGGCACTGAAACAGACGACCCCTACATAATTCCACGTTGACACAACAATATTGTTAGATGTCCCATAGATTGTCATCCATGGAGAGTGAAATGAGATTTTAGGACGACAATAGATTTATTTAACTGACTTTTTGATTCTGGCCCTCAGCCGTAATACGTCACGAAGAGCTTGGTGGAGGCGTCCAGTTGCCTCTCATGCGAAACAATAGACGCCCGGCATCGCTGACAGCGCAAACAGCAGGGCCGAGTGTGGAATCACTTAAATGCCGCTGTCAGCGACGGCTCCTCTCCTAACTCAGAGCAGGCTGCTCCATCCCGTGATCTAACAGTAGGCCCCGTACTGCATTATAGGGTGTCGCTCCAGGTGTCACATGCTCATGGTGTAGGTTGTGGTACTAAAGCGTGAATGTTTTAGTACACGAATGGTTCAGTACTTATAGATCCAGACTACATTCATTTACGGCTTACGGTACATACACTAAACATTTAGATGGTGACAAGGAAGGAAAGGCTTCCGTCCTTCTGCTAAACTATTGCAGTGTGAGCTGTTGCTATAATCCACACAGCTGGCGCTGCTTCACGATGCCACTCGGCTGTGTTTTGCTTACCAACACACGACACTTTTGCCTGTTGCAGTTCACTTCCACTCTGGCTTACCTTTTGACCGAATATGGTCGATACGCTACAATATCAATAATTACGATTGCAGTCAGCGTGGGATCATAGATTATGGAACCTGGATTAGTGAGACATGTGGCCTGATCGAATGAACCATGTTTGTTATACAAAGTCTACAGTTGTCTGGATACATCGTTATCCAAGCCGCACAATGTACGCAACCTAGTGGAGGCAGTAGTACATTCTGAGGAATATTAACCTGTGCTTCCAGTGAACAAGTGGCAGTACTCTAAGCAGCTATGATAAATACAATTTACATGAACATTATTATGAACCACCTGTATACCCCAACAGCGACAGCGTTTTCCAGCAAGATAACTGTCCGTGTCGCAAGGGCACTTTAGTGCTACTGTGGTTTGAGAATCATAATGGTGGAGTCCCCCCAATGAACCATGGACCTTGCCGTTAGTGGGGAGGCTTGCGTGCCTCAGCGATACAGATAGCCGTACCGTAGGTGCAACCACAACGGAGGGGTATCTGTTGAGAGGCCAGACAAACGTGTGGTTCCTGAAGAGGGGCAGCAGCCTTTTCAGTAGTTGCAGGGGCAACAGTCTGGATGATTGACTGATCTGGCCTTGTAACAATAACCAAAACGGCCTTGCTGTGCTGGTACTGCGAACGGCTGAAAGCAAGGAGAAATTACAGCCGTAATTTTTCCCGAGGGCATGCAGCTTTACTGTATGGTTAAATGATGATGGCGTCCTCTTGGGTAAAACATTCCGGAGGTAAAATAGTCCCCCATTCGGATATCCGGGCGGGGACTACTCAAGGGGATGTCGTTATCAGGAGAAAGAAAACTGGCGCTCTACGGATCGGAGGATGGAATATAAGATCCCTTAATCGGGCAGGTAGGTTAGAAAATTTAAAAAGGGAAATGGATAGGTTAAAGTTAGATATAGTGGGAATTACTGAAGTTCGGTGGCAGGAGGAACAAGGCTTCTGGTCTGGTGACTTCAGGGTTATAAACACAAAATCGAATAGGGGTAATGCAGGATTAGGTTTAATAATAAATAGAAGAAATTGAAGAAATGTATGATGAAATAAAAGAAATTATTCAGATAGTGAAGGGAGATGAAAAGTTAATAGTCATGGGTGACTGGAATTAGTCAGTAGGAAAAGGGAGAGAAGGAAACATAGTAGGTGAATATGGATTGGGGGTAAGAAACGAAAGAGGAAGCCGCCTGGTGGAATTTTGCACAGAGCACAACCTAATCATAGCTAACACTTGGTTCAAGAATCATGAAAGAAGGTTGTATACAAGGAAGAAGACTGGAGATATTATAAGGTATCAGATAGATTATATAATGGTAAGACTGAGATTTAGGAACCAGGTTTTAAATTGTAAGACATTTCCAGGGGCAGATGTGGACTCTGACCACAATCTATTGGTTATGAACTATAGATTAAAACTGAAGAAACAGCAAAAAGGTGGGAATTTAAGGAGATGGGACTTGGATAAACTGACTAAACCAGAGGTTGTACAAAGTTTCAGGGAAAGCATAAGGGAACAATTGGCAAGAATGGGGGAAAGAAATACAGCAGAAGAAGAATGGGTAGCTTTGAGGGATGAAATGGTGAAGGCAGCAGAGGATCAAGTAGGTAAAAAGGCGAGGGCTAGCAGAAATTCTTGGGTAACAGAAGAAATATTGAATTTAATTGATGAAAGGAGAAAATATAAAAATGCAGTAAATGAAGCAGGCAAAAAGGAATACAAACGTCTCAAAAATGAGATCGACAGGAAGTGCAAAATAGCTAAGCAGGGATGGCTAGAGGACAAATGTAAGGATGTCGAGGCTTATCTCACTAGGGGTAATATAGATACTGCCTACAGGAAAATTAAAGAGACCTTTGGAGAAAAGAGAGCCACTTGTATGAATATCAAGAGCTCAGATGGAAACCCAGTTCTAACCAAAGAAGGGAAAGCAGAAAGGTGGAAAGAGTATATAGAGGGTCTCTGCAAGGGCGATGTACGTGAGGACAATATTATGGAAATGGAGGAGGATGTAGATGAAATGGGAGATATGATACTGCGTGAAGAGTTTGACAGAGCACTGAAAGACCTGAGTCGCAACAAAGCTCCGGGAGTAGACAACATTCCATTAGAACTACTGACAGCCTTGGGAGAGCCAGTCCTGACAAAACTCTACCATCTGGTGAGCAAGATGTATGAGACAGGCGAAATACCCTCCGACTTCAAGAAGAATATAATAATTACAATCCCAAAGAAAGCAGGTGTTGACAGAAGTGAAAATTACTGAACTATCAGTTTAATAAGTCATGGGTGCAAAATACTAACACGAATTCTTTACAGACGAATGGAAAAACTGGTAGAAGCCGACCTCGGGGAAGATCAGTTTGGATTCCGTAAAAATATCGGAACACGTGAGGCAATACTGACCCTACGACTTATCTTAGAAGCCAGATTAAGGAAAGGCAAACCTACGTTCCTAGCATTTGTAGACTTAGAGAAAGCTTTTGACAATGTTGATTGGAATACCCTCTTTCAAATTCTGATGGTGGCAGGGGTAAAATACAGGGAGGTAAAAGCTATTTACAATTTGTACAGAAACCAGATGGCAGTTATAAGATTCGAGGGACATGAAAGAGTGGCAGTGGTTGGGAAGGGTGTGAGACAGGGTTGTAGCCTCTCCCCGATGTTATTCAATCTGTATATTGAGCAAGCAGTGAAGGAAACAAAAGAAAAATTCGGAGTAGGTATTAAAATCCATGGAGACGAAGTAAAAACTTTGAGGTTCGCCGATGACATTGTAATTCTGTCAGAGACAGCAAAAGACTTGGAAGAGCAGTTGAACGGAATGGACAGTGTCCTGAAAGGAGGATATAAGATGGTTCAAATGGCTCTGAGCACTATGCGACTTAACTTCTGATGTCATCAGTCGCCCAGAACTTAGAACTAATTAAACCTAACTAACCTGAGGACATCACACACGTCCATGCCCGAGGCAGGATTCGAACCTGCGACCGTAGCGGTCGCTCGGTTCCAGACTGTAGCGCCCAGAACCGCACAGCCACTCCGGCCGGCAGGATATAAGATGAACATCAACAAAAGCAAAACGAGGATAATGGAATGTAATCGAATTAAGTCGGGTGAAGCTGGGGGAATTAGATAAGGAAATGAGACACTGAAAGTAGTAAAGGAGTTTTGCTGTTTGGGGAGCAAAATAACTGATGATGGTCGAAGTAGAGAGGATATAAAATGTAGACTGGCAATGGCAAGGAAAGCGTTTCTGAATAAGAGAAATTTGTTAACATCGAGTATAGGTTTAAGTGTCAGGAAGTCATTTCTGAAAGTATTTGTATGGAGTGTAGCCATGTATGGAAGTGAAACATGGACGATAAATAGTTGGGAGAAGAAGAGAGTAGAAGCTTTCGAAATGTGGTGCTACAGAAGAATGCTGAATATTAGATGGGTAGATCACATAACTAATGAGGAAGTATTGAATAGGATTGGGGAGAGGAGAAGTTTGTGGCCCAACTTGACTAGTAGAAGGGATCAGTTGGTAGGACATGTTCTGAGGCATCAAGGGATCACCAGTTTAGTATTGGAGGGCATCGTGGAGGGTAAAAATCGTAGAGGGAGACCAAGAGATGAATACACTAAGCAGATTCAGAAGGATGTAGGTTGCAGTAGGTATTGGGAGATTAAGCTTGCACAGGATAGAGTAGCATGGAGAGCTGCATCCAACCAGTCTCAGGACTGAAGACCACAACAACAACAATGGTGGAGTCACGTTAAAGTCTAGGTCACAAAATTTTCCTGAACTGAACATAATGTCACACGTTTGGGACGCTGTCTGTTACGAGCTCCCCACCCACAAGCCGCTGGCCCGTGATTTGCAGGAACCTGATCCCATTTACCTCCGGAAACCTAATAGGGATTTTCCAATCCATGCTACGCAGAATCGGTGTTGTATTGCGCTCCAAAGGTGGACTAACACGCTATCAAGCAGGTGGTCGTATTATTTTGGCTCATGAATGTATTTAAGGAAAATAAGAAACACGTAAACCTGATTAACCAGACACGGGTTTTAATCTCATTAAAGAACCGTAGGTGACCTCAAAAAAGCTACACGCGATGTTGCAGAGAGAATTCCGAAGTGCATTGAAATCCGATGCTGTTTTTATAAAAATCAGCTTCGAATTTGGTTCATCTGTCTTTGCTTACACTTTCCTGTGAGTACTTTCTTGGGTTATGTTCTAGCACCTGTGTGTTGGTAACCAATAAAAGTTGGACACTTGCTCTACTCGAGTTAGTCTATGCTACTACTTCCTAAAATATTTACTGTTCCTCTTGATACTATGAGTATGTAGGGTTTTAAGCAAATTAGGCGAAGTGTCCTAATTTATAGAGGTTTTTTCCCCCCATCGACTTCCAACACAGCGAAGAAACTTTTTAACAGAGTAGTTCTGTATAAAACTCGAGAATGTCCTTCGTTTTGATCTACTTTTCATTTTTCTTTTTTGTATGGAAGTTCGTATCAACATGCACACTTCAACATTGAGGAACCTACATAAGAAATTAATTTTTGTACATCTACTGAAATTTTGGTTGTTGTTGTTGTTCCCTTTTAGAGCAAAATGATCATACCATTTACGTTTCTTCGGTTGTAGTTTAATGACCAGTACATGAAAGTCACTACAAAGCAGTTAAGCGCATTATATCTTGTGCTATGTCTATTGCTATTACTTATAATTCAGGGTGATTACACTTAAACTGACGGTGTTTAGAGTGCTCTAGAGCCACTTTGTTCCACCAGATGAAAGTATGGTGCTGTAAGACGGGTATTGACTCTCTAATTTATTCACGGGATAGGAATTACAGTCAGTAAACGGCCAAGAATGCTTAGAGATTATTTGGTAACGGCTTTTCCCTTTTATATATTACATACGAATGCGTTTCAAGTCATATTACGAAATCTTATGTAGACAGTGATATTCCTCTTGCCTTGAAGGTAGATTGTGCTGTAAACAGTCAGAATGCAGTGTGGGTTCAGGAAAAAGAGGACGGCAATCAAAAACATGATAACGGTGGGTCTGACTCTTTTGTAAGGATACTAGCTGCGGTGACCGGCGTTCCTGGGATGTTTAATATCTGCTACGTTTGTTGGTGCTATGTCCACGACCTGCCTTAGCGTTTGTATGGCACTGTGGATTTTTTTAAATAACAAAAATAACTGTGGAACATGGACTACAATATCTTCCTGGGTATGTCATATGTAACAACGGCAACTAATCCGTAAATATAAGTTTATAATCATGTTTCGGTTAAATTCTTGAGTTTTCGCACTCCTCACTATCTAATGACGTCTGATGGTATTATTTCAAGACGGGTACTGCCCCTGTAATTTATTCTCGCGATAAGAATTGCAGTCAGTAAATCCGGCAAGAACGTCTAGAGATTATTTGGTAACAGCCTTTCCGTTTTGTATACTACATACGTGTGTGTTTCAAATCAGATTACGAAATCTTATGTAGACAGTGATATTCATCTTACCTTGAAGATAATGTGTGCAAAATTTCATCAAAATCGGAATAAAATTGTAGATATGTATGAATTACAATTCCTTCTTGGTGCTGCGATTTTTTTTCCGTCAGTCTGTGATGTGGTCACTATGTGCCAAACACAAGACCTCTTCGTTATTAATACTACCAACAAGGCCACAGAAGCAGTTTCAGCCAGTAGTGCTCTAGAAATAAATCCAGTTTTTCTTTTCCAAGATGAATTTTCCCTTTGCAGCACAGTGTGGGCTGATCACAAACTTCTTGATAGAATACAACTTCGTACCGAACCGGGGATAGAACCAGAGACCATACCCTTTCAGGGGCAAGTGTTATACCGACTAACTATCCAAGGAAGACTCTTGGTGCGTCCTAATGGCTCTGCTTCCACCAATCCTTCTATTTTTTTCTTTGTCAGGAATGTGTCCCCTTTGTACACATATATAGTACATTAGACAGTTTTGTGCATTATTTTTCAACAATGTGACTTTTCCAGCCAATTTTGTGGACAGGTCAAAAAATACCGATGGGCGTTATATCGTTATTCATTATTTGAAAAATTGTTATTGAATGTGTAAACATCATTACTAAAACTAAACTCCATCCGAACAGGTCTTGGAAGACCCAACGGTAGCGACCGGCCGCCGTGTCATCCTCAATCACAGGCGTCACGGGATGCGGATATGGGGGGGCATGTGGTCAGCACACCGCTCTCCCGGATGTTGTTGTTCCCACGGCACGAGCCATGGCACTTTTTTCCCTCTACTCTTCAAATCGTTACCCTCACTCGCGCTTCGTCCACTATCTATCACCTGATGGACCGTGTTAATGCGTAGTCTTACCTAGACGCACGGACAACATCACAGCCTAGCATCCTGTGATCCACTTACTAGATAACTAACATATTTACGGAGGTGACAGTAGAACTTTTGGTTTGGTCACCACGTTGGTGCGGGCGTGGAGGGGCCCCATCTCTTTGTAATCTCCAGGATGTATGTCAGTTTACGAGACCGGAGCCGCTACTTCCCAATCAAATAGCTCCTTAGTTTGCCACAAAAGAGCTGAGTGCACCTCGCTTGCAAACAGCGCTTAGGAGACGGAATGGTTACCCATCCAGGAGCTAGCCCAGCCCAACAGCGCTTAACATAGGTGATCTGGCGGGAACCCGTCTTACCACTGTGGCAAGGCTGTTGGTAAACGTCATTACTGCCGAAAAGTAATACCGTCACTCACCATTTACATTATTGTTACCAAGAATGGAGATAATTCAAGAGCACATTTTTTCAAAAATTTTATAGTCAACAGTCGCTAATTACTGATATCTCAGCAGAGTCACTGACATATGAAATGTAAGACCCAGTGCGAAGTTCAGTTGCGGTTGGTCTCGATGTTTAATAGGCAGCAGTCTTGGAGAGATACACTGCCTTCTCAGAAGTATATGGAAACATGTACTTAATGTGGAACTGTCCACTAGATGTCAGAGAGGTGGGCCTGCTTGCGTAATAGGAGGCTGAGTGTTGCGTTGCCAATAGCAGTAACAGCAGAATGGGTTGTAAAGTGACTTAAAACGTGAAGTAGTTGATGAATGCCACCTGAGAAACAAATCCATTAGAAACACTTCAGTCTTCATTAAGCTGGCCAATTCCACTGTTGGTGATACGACTGTACAGTCGAAATGTGAAGGGTAGCAGCTAAACAATGACCATGCAGACCTCATGTATCACAGACAGTGTAAGTAGGCTGTATAGGTTTTTTTATTGGTAACGCCGCCGCCACGTAGCGCTCTGTATGAAAATCACTGGCTGTGACGTGTGCAGTCTGTGGCTGGTTTGCATTGTTGTTGGCTATTGTAGAGTTGGGCAGTTGGCTGTTAACAGGGCGTATCGTTGCGTAGTTGGAGGTGAGCCGCCAGCAGTGGTGGACGTGGGGAGAGAGATGGCGGAGTTTTGAAATTTGTAAGACTGGATGTCATGAACTGCTATATATATTATGACTATTAAGGTAAATACATTGTTTGTTCTCTATTAAAATCTTTCATTTGCTAACTATGCCTATCAGTAGTGAGTGCCTTCAGTAGTTTGAATCTTTTATTTAGCTGGCAGTAATGGCGCTCGCTGTATTGCAGTAGTTCGAGGAAGCAAGATTTTTGTGAGGTAAGTGATATGTGAAACGTATAGGTTAATGTCAGACAGGGCCATTCTTTTGTAGGGATTTTTGAAAGTCAGATTGCGTTGCGCTAAAAATATTGTGTGTCGGTTTAAGCAGTCATGCACAGTTTTTCCAAGGGGACGTTTCATAACAGCGACCATGGAGCACTGCGGAGGGTGATTGTAAAAATCACATGAAATGAGCGGAAGGAATGACTTCTGAGTTCTAAAGTGTTACCATTAGTCCAGCTAGCCCAATGACTATGCCTAGAGACTTGAAAAGAATGGAGATACAATGGTCGGGCAACTCCTCTTAAGATCCAAATTTATAATTTCCTTCTGGATGGGCCCCACAGCTTCAATGAATTCGTAGAATATGACATGATTCCACTAGGTTGTGTTTTAGATTACTTTATTTGCACTAAATTTTTCTAAACACGACTCTGATTGCATTGCTATGTTTGCATTGTATGCACAGTTCCATTTAGCGAGCATGACGCAGTTTGATCCCGACGTATAAGGCAATTACTCACCAAGGGTTTATACTTCAGAAGAATAGCTAAAATATCCCATGAGGTAAGAAGGGGATGTCTATCTTAGAATAGACAACTGTATTTATTGGAATCACTTTTGCACCTGTTGGGTCATAACGATGCACAAGAGCAATCTCAGGTACCGCCTCTTCAGACAAGGGTATCCTGGTGTTAAATTTCTCAAATAACATAAAATATAAAAGATCAATGATATCACAAAATTCAGGATAGTTAATTATTATAACTGATCGATAGACTCTGGTGAATGACTACCCTAATGTCGAGCTGAACAATGTTGCCAGCTCTAACAAATTTTTTATCCTTCCCCACAAATGTTACTCAAACATCGCTATCAAACGCACCAAGGAAGTAAGTTAATTTCGGGAAATACTACAAGGAGGATAGGTCTTCCTACTTCGAGCTTCGTATCACTAGAGTACCATTTACATTTAATGGCGTGCTGCGTTATTTACCTCATGTTGCACAGCGTCGTTGTCTTGGCTGCTGCCGTGTGTCGTCAGATCTGTAAACCTATCAAAATCCTATACTGAACCTGGATGATTCTATATCAGCAAACTTGCTCTGCGTTTTCGTGAAGCGAAAAACGTTATCTTCACCCTAGTCCGCTTTTAATGGCTAAGCACAAGCGCAAGGCTGGCTCTCCAAGTGTTGCTCTGCCCTCGATGTTTTCGCAAGAATTTAACTATATCGGCTCTCTTCCTTCTCCGCTCAACTCGTGGTTGTATTTTGGAGTTGGGTGCACAAGTGTTCACACCAATATATCTCCTTGCCCTGCCGCCACGTCAGAGAGAGACGTCCTCCGACCACGCTCGATGAAGTCTCCACGGAAAGTGCAGGCAGTTGCGCGCCTCTTCAGCCTAGCTTCCCTTTCCTCTACAATGGGGTCGGGCACTGGATGGAACAGCCAATCGCAGTCTCTCGTTCATTTCTAGTAGCCATGGCTGCCCAATCGGCAAATGGTTTAATAAGTATAGTTCCGTACAATTGGCTGGCTTCCAAGTGAACAGCCAGGTCTGGTACCCCTATTATTAATACTCCATCATTCACAAGAGTGGTAAGTTACGTCCTCACGCGCCACTCACGTGATATACTGTTCTTCCCCCAGTTCTCTGCCGTGCCCGTCACCTGTGCTTGACGCTGACTAGGATGCAGCTCTGCAGGCCATCGTGTCACAGTGTGCGTAATTAAAACTGGCTTCCCCTCCGCTGATGCTTCCACAATGTCTTGGAACACTATAAACGACACGTAAAACTGAGGCACCCGACATGTAAGGTGTCCTAAATCCCCACGCCTTACAGTCTGACGCAATACATTTTCAAATGCATCTATAGTAAGCTGCCTTAGTCAGTTCGTTGAAAACTAGTGTGCCATGTATATTTCCGCACAAAACGGTCGTCTTCGGTCATCTTATGATGGTTTTTTTGACCGGAGCCGCTACTATTCGGTCGAGTAGCTCCTCAAATGGCAACCCGAAAAATTGCAACAGCGCATGGCGGCCCGGACTGTCACCCAGCCAAGTGCCGGCCACGCCCGACAGCGTTTATCTTCGGTGATCTAACGGGAACCGGTGTTTCCACTGCTGAAAGGCCGTTGCCATGGCATGTATAGGTAGAACTTTCATCGGTCTCGAAAGCACTTTGCATATCATGCACCTCATATTTTAGATGATGACTGTTGGCGGCCGTGATATGCACAGATATGCAGGGCACATGATTTTTTAACGAATTGTCAGCGAGGTGTCCACGTGTGTCACTGTAGATGCACTTAAAAATAATTGGCAATGTTTGAAACTAGCAGCGCAAATAAAATAATTTAAAATACAGCACGGTGGAATTGTATTTTTAAA
Source organism: Schistocerca gregaria (assembly GCF_023897955.1). Lineage (NCBI taxonomy): Eukaryota > Metazoa > Arthropoda > Insecta > Orthoptera > Acrididae > Schistocerca > Schistocerca gregaria. The sequence goes on from NC_064931.1 coordinate 730,396,713, forward strand.
ACACACATTTCTATAGTTAATGTTAAGCAACGCTTGAGATGGAGTAAAGAGCAACGCCACTGGACAGTGAATGACTGGAAGTGAGTGAATTGGAGTGATGAATAACGCTACAAGCTGTAGGAATCCTATGACAGGGTTCTGGTTTGCCGCATAACTGGAGATCGTTACCTGTGTGTAGTGCCAACAGTGAAGTACAGAGAACATACTGTCACAGTATGGGGGTGTCTTTCGTGGTAAGGTCATGGTCGTCTTATTGCACTTATGAAAACGCTAAACAAGGAAGGATGTGAACAGATTTTACATCCTTGTGTCCTGTATACACCTGAGTAACAGTTTGGAGACGACGACACACAATATCAGTATGAATTGCAGCCTTTCATATAGCAGCATCTGTGAGGCAATTGTTTGTGGACAATAACATTCCTGAAGTAGACTGGTCTACCCACAGTCCCCACCTGAACCCAAGGAACAAGTTTGAGATGAGTGAGCATTTCAACTTTGCTCCAGACTTCAGCCTCCACTATCACTACCTTCTCTAATTTCGATTTCTTTAGGAGAATGGACTGCCATTCCTCCAGATTTTGTCACCTCACTGAAAGTGTTCTAAGGGGAGTTCAACACGCCATAAAGGCGAAGGGAGTACATACCCCACATAAATATCCAGTAACAGGCGTTCGAATACTTCTAATCAGATACTGAGTGCCTATCGAAAGATAACTCCATGTTGAACTTTCATGGCTGCAGACTGTGAGAATTTAGGAAACTTGTAATGCGACACGCAAAGAGACTGTTCAGCTTACCCACATTACAACACCGAATTGGAAAGATTAGAGTATTGATATGAAGTCGGTTTGTACGAGATGGTGGCAGAACAAGAATGCATGTAAGTGCTGAAAACAAAAGTGAAGACCTATCCACGAGGACAATATTATTTCCATGGAAGTCCGCGCCCGAGAAACTTAATTCTCGCAAATTGCCTTATGCATTTCAGGCACATGACACAAAGGACTACAAGAGGGTGCAGATATGCCTTTAATGTTGACAGTTATGTTCATATTACTACTGAAACGTCCCCTTTGAACAATTTTTACACGACTGTGCTTAAACTGACACACAATAATTTTTGGCGCAACGCAATCTATCAAAAATCCCTACAAAAGAATGGCCCTGACTAACATTAACCTATACCTTTCACAAATCACTTACCTCACAAAAATCTTCGTTACTCGAGCTACTGCAATACAGTGAGCGCCACTACTGCCAGCTAAATAAAATATTCAAACTACTGAAGGCACTAACTACTGACAGGCATAGTTAGCAAATGAAAGATTTTAATACAGAACAGACAATGTATTTACCTTAATAGTCATAATATATAAATCAGTTCGTGACACCAATTCTTACAAATCTTAAAACTCCGCCATCTCTCTCCCCACGTCCACCACTGCTGGCGGCTCACCTCCAACTGCGCAACGCTACGCGCTGTTAGCATCCAGCTGCCGCTGCCCAACACTACAGTGGCGAGTATTACAACAATGCCAACCAGCCACAGACTGCACACGGCACAGCCAGTGATTTTCATACAGAGCGCTATGTGGCGGCGGCATTACCAATAAAAAAACCTAAACAGCCTACTTACATAGACCCCATGCTCCCCACAAAAAATTTTTACAAATTGTTTTGGGCAGTGGCCAATAATGATTTGATAAAATTTTTCATAATTACTATAACAAAGGAATGAAATGCACACACTTATCGATACAATGTTGGTCAAAAGCTAAAATTTTCTCACAGTCCATAAAGACAGTCCTGATCATTCATCAAAGTAAAATTGCAGTGTTTTTCTCAAAGTCCGAGTAGTAAAAGAAAATGCACACGGAAGTAGTGGATTTCCATGCAGTCTTGAAGAAGTAGTGTTGTCCTTCCAACGGAAAGACAGTGCTGACTCTTGACATGCAGACAGGTAATGGGCCACAACAGAGCAAACCCACAGCAGAGTCAGTCGAAGTTTTAAAGAATATTGGTAGGTAGGTCGTCACAGAGTAGACCCATTGTAGTCCTGGTAGAGATGGCCAGCAGCCATCTGTTTGACTGTGCAGGCGCACAATCACCACTGAAGAGTCTTGCGGATAATATAACAAGTCCATAACTACCACTTGTGCACTCAGAAAAATTGTTTTTGAAATGTCCTTAGAACCAGCAATGCTGTTATCCAGTCCCTTACTGAGTTATTAACACATGTGCAAACGCTATCAGTCCCTACTTCTCACATATTGTCCATATACTATGACCAACAGAAACATGTGCAGTGAAATGTAATTTACAAGTTACTTAATTTGATGAACTGGTGTCAATTACAATTTTATAACATGAGAATACAATAACAAAGGTAAAAAATACATCATTAAAGAACATAACAACACCGATAACATTTGCAGTAATACAGGCTTTACATAAGAATCGTAATAACAAATACATCAGTGTTACAAAAATTATGACATAAGTACATACAAAAAAGATAAAAATAACTTTTGAAACATCAACTTCACACATGAGCATTAAAACAAAACAGAATAAATAATGTTTAAACATCTTTATGAAGTAAATAGCATGTTATTAATGCAAATTATATTTGAGGATAACAATATTTCTCATCATAGTGAATGTAGCTTAGTATTAGAAGAGAAAAAATTCTATGAAACAGTACACAGAGACACGAAGAAATCAAATACACAAGGGTACACAAACAAATAGTGGGATAACACAAGGAAAGGACAGGGTTTGTTTTACTGCAGTATTTTGCAAACAAAACTTTCTTTACTTTTCGGAGATCTCCCTTCGTTCTTCATTATTTCCAAAAAGTCATATCTATACCTGCTTTCTGTACTTTTCTCATATAACCTCTCAGTGCATTTCTTCAAATCCATCGCAACTCATTCTCTTGTATAGGCTACCCCCTCTTAAGCTAACTTAAATCTGCTGAGCTCAGATGCTTAACTAAGGGACGAGGCAATGCAGCAGCACAAAACAATTAACACAAACAGAAATGATAAAAAAAACGGAAATTGGCAAAAAAAGGCAGCAATATTACAACTAATATAAGGCAATGCGCAGCAAACAAGAAAAAATAAATCCGTAGTAAAACTGGCTTAACAGAGTAATACAAAGTCAAATTCAGTAACATTGTGCCTGGTAAACAGCAGCAGCAAATGCAACAGCTTATAACTAAACATTACAAAGCTGAAGCAGAAAAAATGTTACACTAAAGACAACAATGCAGATAAGGACAATGTCTATTCACATCTTAATATCTATGCAATTAAAGTGGTGCACCACAAAAACTAATGCTACAACAAATTACTAAGTACTTGAAATGAAAATTATATATACAGTTACTGTTGTTAGTCGCTTCTTATTGTTCTTTCCATTCCAAGAGCTCCTTTTTCGAAGAATGTGGATCATAAAATAATTATTTAATAGATAAATTTCAAAACTCCGCCATCTCTCTCCCCACGTCCACCACTGCTGGCGGCTCACCTCCAACTGCGCAACGCTACGCGCTGTTAGCATCCAGCTGCCGCTGCCCAACACTACAGTGGCGAGTATTACAACAATGCCAACCAGCCACAGACTGCACACGCCACAGCCAGTGATTTTCATACAGAGCGCTATGTGGCGGCGGCATTACCAATAAAAAAAACCTAAACAGCCTACTTACACTACAAAACAAAAACAAATCAGCCAGTACAAAACTGTTGAGAAAGCTATCACGAAAGAAGAACGGCCGAAAGATATGAATCATGTAACCCAACTGCAGAGAGTTGTACGTGGGCCACCTCTAACAGTTGATCATAGCCTCTTCCACTGGACAATGTTTTAGGTACAATTACCAACCAGAGTCGTTTAACTGGAGACCAAATCGTGGAGCACAGTAATACAGCAGAGAATGAAAAATTCAAAATAATATGAGGGAAATTCCGCACCTAATAGCAGGCCAGAAGAATCTACAGCACAAACTTCATCACAACAATGTGACACTATCAAGCATTTTAACAAGCTGGGTTTCAGATGTATACGACTTCTGGACATATTATGCAGTGATGCAAAAAAAAAAAAAAAAAAAAAAGATTCAGAAAAGTGAACGATATTCTGATTTGACCCATCCATGATAAAAAGAACTGTATGACGCGAATAATAAACTGGCGGAAAAAAATCGCAACACTAACAATAATCCATGTAGAGTAATGAAAATTCGGGATATACATATGTTTAGGTAATATGTTAAAGTAATTAACATTGCAAGATCGTAAGTTAATGTACAGGCGAAATGAGCCATTGCAAATGTGAAATACTGGTACATTAATATACGGTGTAACGTTCATAATATTGAATGCAAACACGCAAACGCGCATGTATGTTGTTGTCCAGGTGCCGGACACGAGTTTGTGGGATGGAGTTCCATGCCTGTCGCACTTGAACGTCAATACAACGACGGTTAATGCTGATGGTGAATGACGCTGGAAATGTCCGATGATGTCCCCTGTGTGCTCCATTGGAGGCAGGCCAAGGCAACATGTCGATACTTCTTAGAGTATGTTGGGTTCTATAGTGACGACATTCCTGCCAAGTCCTTCTGCAGTGTCACAGAAGGAACATCCAGCTTCTCATAGCCCTGTAAAACGGCCTCGTTCAGACTCAGTGAGGTGTTGATACTGGCGTATTTGCAGCCTTGAAGACATCATTGACTCATCAACTCACCACGTCCAATCTAAAAGATAATTAACGCTCATTATCGTTACAGCGTGTATTTAAAGCAAACATGATTTGCATACTCATAGCGGCGCTACTAGCGTCATTCATATGCGACAGGCGCGTAATTTGAATAGACATCATGTTTCAGATGTAGAACACGCATGCCACCTTTCGTTCATGTCACAAAACACACTCCTTCGTTTTGTGATTTCCTTCCGTCATGGTTTTTCTGTAAGATACGAATGTATAGTGGCCCTATGATGCGTGATGTTCGAAGTCGTATTTTAAATACACATTTAATTCAATGTGCTAGGGACCATGATGAATATTGTTATACTATAGACGTCAATAACTACCAACTGGTTTCGGTTCTTATATCGTTTTTTTAAAAAAAATTGGAAAAGGTAACGTTCTCTATAGCTGAAACAAGCATGTGCAGTAATAGACATTCAGAAAAGGAAGAAGTAAAACTGCGAAAACGCTACACAGCAATAACAGTTTGACAGTACAGGGAAAGACCTAGATTAAAAGCAGGTCCCTGGGGCAAGCGACCCTGTCTAATAATGACTGAGATTCTTGGGGGAGCCAGCCATGACAAAACTCTTCCACGTCGAAAGCAAAATACGAAATAACCTAAGACCTTAAGAAGAATGTAATAATTCCAATTCCAAAGAAGTCAGATAATGGCAGGTCTAAATATCAATGAACCATCAGTTTACTAAGTCATAGTTGCAAATTACTGCCACGAATTATTTGCTGAAGAATGGAAAAAATTAACGGAAGTCGATCTCGTAAAGATCAGTTCGGATTCCGGAGAAATTTAGGAACTCCCGAGAAAGTACTGGCCGTACCACGTTCTTTAGAAGATAGTCTGATGAAAGGTAAATCTACTATAACAGCATTTGTAGAATTAGAGAAAGTGTCTATGTTGATTGGAGTACACTCGTTGAAATTCTGAAGGTGCCAGGGGTAAGATACAGAGAGAGTTATATACACTGAAGACCGGCAAATCATACACAGGGTGGGGAAAAATTGTGTCACGACATTTTGACCCTGGAAAGCTAATGCCAGTAGGAACCAAAATTACTAATGTTGTGTAGGTAAACAACGCGCCATTTTTAAACTACGGAAACCTGGCGCCACGCTCTCCGATTGGCCGTGGAATTACCCTGTGGCCGTTCGTCGGCCGCGGTGGTCTCGCGGTTCTAGGCGCTCAGTCCGGGACCGCGCGACTGATACGGTCGCAGGTTCGAATCCTGCCTCGGGCATGGATGTGTGTGATGTCCTTAGGTTAGTTAGGTTTAAGTAGTTCTAAGTTCTGGGGAACTGATGATCACAGATGTTAAGTCCCATAGTGCTCAGAGCCATTTGAACCATTTTAGAACCGTTCGTCGGTTGACGGGCAGTTCTATGGTTGTCGGTTCACACATACAAACGACTCTCGCCCCGTCACTGCCCCAACTTGATACCCACACATGTCGAATAGATCCTACTCCTTTTCTCCACCTCACGACAGAGGTATTCACACGTAAGCTTCTCTTTGGAGCACACACATGTTATCTGCGATTTAGTCATATAGTAAGTATTCGGGCACAATATTCGTTTGAAGAACAACGAGATATAGTTTTTGTTTATGGAATATGATGGTAACGAGCATGAAGCTCGGTGGTTGTATCAGGAACGGTACCCAGCAAGACGCCACCTACACCCACAAACGTTTACAGCAATTCACGGCGACTTTTCGAAACAGGCTAGTTAGCAGGATATCATGGTGATGCAAGAAGACCTCGAACACGACGGGATGCTGCATTTGAAGAGATGTTCTCGAGCGCTTCGAGGAAACACCTACATTCGAGTGGTTGGGCACGGCATGTGAGTCACTCCTCAGTTAGTCTGGGACGTTTTGAGGGATGATGGCCAGCATCCATTTAGTTTCCACCCTGTCCAGGACCTAAATCCTGTGACGGACTATGAGCACAGGCTTGGGTTTTGCTGGTGTTGCACAAGATCCCGACTTCCCCCCTATTGTGTTGTGTACAGACAAGTGAACCTTCCATCTGGAAGGCCTTTACAACACTCGAAACGTTCATTACATGGCAAGGGGAAATCCTCATGTCACGTACGCCCACGGACACCAGAAACGATTTTTGCTCAACATTTGGGCAGGCATTGTGCGTACCATCTGATTGGGCCAGTACGTCTACCTCCTCGACTTACCATGGCAAATTACCTTCACTTTTTGCAAGAAACTCTCCCCGCCCTGCTGGAAGGTGTTTCCCTGGACATACGGCTACGTATGTGGTTGCAGTATGATGGGACGCCCGCACATAACAGTCGTGCTGTGCGCGGATATTTAAATGAACTCTTCGATGGTCGAGTAATTGGCAGAGATGCTTGTAGGTCATGGTCCGCGCGATCATCAGACCTCACGCCACCAGACTTTTTCCTGTGGGAATTATTCAAGGCTGTAATTCACCCGCACGGATGCGAACCACCTAGAAACGAAGAGGAATTCATGGATCGCGTTCAACGTTCCACCAATCACATCAGGGCAACGCTAGAAATCTTTGAAAGACTTCGGCGAAACACTGTTCGACGTTACCAAGCTTGTGTCGCATCATAGGGTCGACAGTTCGAGCACCTGCTTTAAGTAAACAACGTCCTAGCTACAAAAAAAGGCCTTTGCAGGGCCGATACAGTTTATAAAAGACTTTCTGTACGCGAAATAACAGCTGTTGATGGGTTTGTTCCCAGTACGTCTTATCATGAAACTACAATGGATGTGTCGGGACACCAGCGGATACACGCGCAGTCCCACAGAGTGAAAGGCTGGCGCGCTACCACCGAGAGTGCGTACGACTTTGGACACATCGCGATCTCCAGCGGGCAAAGCATTCGCGGTCATGCGTTGTCCAGAGCATCCGGCAACAGGCCAGTCGGAGCGCGCGGCGCCAAGTTCCCGGAATTTAAAACTTGTGCTATGTCGACCTACACAACATTAGTAATTTTGGTTCCTACTGGCATCAGCTACCGGCCCCTGTGGCCGTGCGGTTCTAGGCGCTTCAGTCCGGAACCACGCTGCTGATACGTCGCAGGTTCGAATCCTGCCTCGGGCATGGATGTGTGTAATGTCCTTCGGTTAGTTAGGTTTAAGTAGTTTTAAATCCAGGGGACTGATGACCTCAGATGTTAAATCCCATAGTGCTTAGAGCCATTTGAACCATTTTTGGCATCAGCTATCCAGGGTTAAAGTTTCAAATGGTTCAAATGGCTCTGAGCACTATGGGACTCAACTGCTGTGGTCATTAGTCCCCTAGAACTTAGAGCTACTTAAACCTAACTAACCTAAGGACATCACACACATCCATGCCCGAGGCAGGATTCGAACCTGCGACCGTAGCAGTCGCACGGTTCCGGACAGCGCGCCTAGAACCGCTTAAAGTTTCAGGACACCAGTTTTCTCCACCATGTATGAGACTACTACTGTCTGACACAGTTGTTAGATCGGTTACTGCTGCTAAAATGGCGTGTTATTAAGATTTAAGTGAGTCTCAACGTGGTGTTATAGTCGGCACCCGAGCGATGGGACACAGCATCTCCGAGGTAGCGATGTAGTGGGGATTTTCCCGTATGACCATTTCACAAGTGTACCATGAATATCAGGAATTTAGCGACTCATCAAATCTCCCACATGGGTGGGGCCGAAAAAAAAATCCTGCAAGAACGGTACCAACGACGACTGAAGAGAATCGATCAACGTGGCAGAAGTGCAACCCTTCCGCAAATTGATGCAGATTTCAATGCTGGGCCATCAACAAGTGTCAGCATGCGAACCATTCAACGAAACATAATCTAAATGGGCTTTTGGAGACCAAGGCCCATTTGTGTATCGTTGATGGCTGCACGACACAAAGTTTTAGGCATCGCCTGGGCCTGTCAACACCTACATTGGACAGTTGATGATTGGCAACATTTTGCCTGGTCAGACGAGTCTCGTGTCAAATTGTATCGAGCGGATGGACGTGTACGGGTATGGAGACAACCTCATCAATCCATAGACCTAGCATGTCAGCAGGGGATTGTTCAAGCTGATGGAGGCTCTGTAATGGTGTGGGGCGTGTGCAGTTGGAGTGATTTGGGACCTCTGATACGTCGAGATGCGACTCTGATAGGTGACACGTACGTAAGCGTACTGTCTGATCACCTGCATCCATTGATGTCCTTTGTGCATTCCGACACCCAACAGGTCCAGAATTGCTACAGAGTGGCTCCAGGAACACTCTTCTGAATGTAAACACTTCCGCTGGCCACCACACTCCATGATATGAACATTACTGAGCATATCTGAGATGCCTTTCAACGTGCTGTTCAGAAGAGATCTCCGCCCCTTCGTACTCCTACGGATTTATGGACAGCCCTGCAGGATTCATGGTGTCAGTTGCCTCCAGAACTACTTCAGACATTAGCCGAGTTCATGCCACGTCGTCTTGCGGCACTTCTGCGTGCTCGCGGCACTTCTGCGTGCTCGCGGGGGCCCTGCACGATATTAGGCAGGCGTACCAGTTTCTTTGGTTCTTCAGTGTACAACTTGTACAGAGAACAGACTGCAACGATAATTCTCGAGGGGAATGAAAATGATGCAGTGGTTGAGAAGGGAGTAAGGCAGGAGTGTTGCCATTTCCCCATGTAAATCGATCTGTACACTGAGCAAGCTGGAAAGGAAGCCAAAGAAAAATTCGGATAAAAAATTAAATTTCAGAGACAAGAAATAAGAACTTCGCTGACGACATTGTAATTGTGTCATAGGAAGCAATGGACTTGAAAGAGCGGTCGAACGGAATGGATAACGTCCTGAAAGGAGATTTTAAGTTGATCATCTACAAAAGAAAATCAAAGTTAACGGAAATGAGTCCAATGAAATCAGGCGATGCTGAGATAAGAAGATTAGGAAATGAGACACTAAAAGCAGTCGATGAATTTGCTCTTTTAGCGGTAAAATACTAGATGATACCCGAAGTACGGGGGATATAAAATGCAGACTTGGAAACAACCAGACAAGCGTTTCCGAAGGAGAGAAATTTAACATCTACTATAAATTTAAGTGTTAAGAAGTATTCTCGGAAGATATTTGTCTGGAGTGTATCCTTGTACGAAGTTAAACTTGGACGATCTAAAATTCAGACGAGAGAATAGAAGCTTCTGTAATGCTCTGTTAATAAGTGACGGATAAAAATCCTAGCCTTACTCAGGGACGCTACTGACACGGGAAGCCATGATACGGACAATCGATTCGGCCCATGTTTGTCGTATCGCCTGTGTACAACGTAAAACGAAAGACTCTAAGGTATTTTGGCTCAACGACCCCCTCCCCCCCCCCCCCCCCCCACTACTGCTCATGTTTTTTTAGAAAACTTCCATAAAATTCATGAAGCGCAATCGACTCAAAATTGACGGGATCGATAGATAACTGAAAATTTAGCATTTTTAAACAGCATGTATGGAGACCACATACACACAGTTCACTAGAAATCGAGGAAAGAAACTTTGTAGGCTGTCGCATATGTACTCAAAATGTAAACGTTGTTGACGGAAGCGATGCTGCCTGACTGCAGAGTGGAGAACGTGTGTCCAATTCCCAGTTGCATTCTGCAGCTTTTTTATTTGTAGTTTTTCAGTTTCGAAATTTGAAGGCGTAGAAAGGTTAATAAGGTAAGTAAATCAATGGGATGTGATATTAAATTAGGAAAATAAATTTCTCAAATGACTTGGATTAGTAAGGTATTCAACGTCTCTTAAACTCGTTGTTTTACATATCCTAAATTACCTTCGAACAACTAGATGGATGGTATTTGTCATACAAACATTCGAAGCAGATATACTCGTGGCACCAAGAACACGTAGCTAATGCCATCGTCGCGCAACTGAATCGTTGCTTCCGAAGATTCACAGGAAAAACAAACTTGGTGTATATTTAAAAATATCTCTTTTTCGGGAATTAATTTTCATGCATACCACGCATACGACAACATAGTCTGAAAAATCAGCGCTGAAAGCTGATCATGAATTATGCTGTGAATGTTTTTCATCCGCTCGGTTGTTAAATTCCCACTGGGTTTCCAGAAGTGGACTGCAATTTTGAAGCTTCGAAATAAAGTTTTTAATTAGGCGGTAGAAATAAACTTCACATGGCTAACACAAGTGTGCAATTTGACGGTAGTAGTCCTGCAGTGCAAGTCGATTGACCCTCACCATCAATAAATGTGCTATCATACCATACGCTGTCAGCTTGTCCGCCCCAGTAATCCAATATCAGATGAAACTTACCAGTAACGTATGGTTTTAAAATGTTCTCAAGATATATTTTGTAACTTGAATTACTCTGTTTCCCGAATTTGCAGCAAGTGAAGTAGATATATTTCAACGAGTCAAACGTATGACCTCTTCTATACCCCGAGGGCGAAATTAATCATTAGTTTCTTAGAAGCACGGGAAAAATTTAGGAACTATTTTCGAGATCCTGTAATGGAAAATTGCGCCTTGTACGAATGAGTTATTTTATGTACCGTCCAACTGCGACAAGGATTGGTTTCTCTTCCTTGAGCGATAACGTGCGCCGAATGCTCGACTTCGCAGCAGTCTTACCCAGAACTGTTCGTACAGTGAGGCTTAGATTTTTAATACTTTAATCATAAACGTTGTTAGAGAAGTTTATTTGCCCGTTTTGTCATTATTCCTTATTGACTTACTTAACTCATTAAGTCTCCTATTCCCACCAGTTTCGGCGCGGAAAAAAAATAAGAAAACTGCAGAAGGCAACTGGAAATCGAACGCTTTCCAGACAGATTCCTTTATCACTACGCCAGCGGCGTTTTTATTGAACATCTTATGCCTTGTAGTCACATAAACGGCAGTCGAAAAAGATTCTGTCATCGATTTGCAGGAAAATATGCGTTTGTGGGCCCCGTACGTATAGATGGAAAACGCTCAGTTTTTAACTACATTGATTCGGTCAATTCTGAGTTGATTGCTTCTCAAAAACAGTGGATGTAGAACCAAAATACCTTTGTCTTTCATTTTAGGTTGTATACAAACAACTTGTCAAACATGAGCCGAGTCGGCTGGCCGTGTCTGAGGTCTTCCTTCTGTGAGCCACCGAGCCACACGGATCTGATTCATAGAGTTTGTAATCAACTAGTCAGTCAGTCTTTCTTTCTACTGGCCTTACCTGTCTCTTTAGGTGGGCAGCACGTTAAAACCTGTGACTCAATTTTATACCACCTCTGTCTGCGTCTAGCGTTATCCCATGATAAAATGTAAGAATGTGTTCGAAACGTTTTCGAATTGTGTAACTGAGAAGGGACTCAGGTAGCAACTCGGGGTTCACCTAGTCTGATTCTATCCGGGGACGGCGCGCCTCCCTGAATCGTGGAAGCGGCATGCTAACGTGCGCGACTACGCGGATGATAAGTTAGTCAATTAGTAGACAAATTATCGTGTAATGGGCATGGATAGAACAGCTCCAAATACGCCATGTAAAGTTGTGTCTGTACAAATGTCCTAGCTATGCCGAACCGACCACTTTCTCTTGTTGGAAACTCTGATATGATGGTGGATAAGCATATCACCGCATCAGTCATGGACGTCGTAGTAGCTCACAACACTCCAGGTCTATTATATTACAAATGTAAAACACCTGAAAGTTGGGCGTCTATGAGTCTGTTGTGTGCATAGACATACTCTGATCTGACTGATCTGAAATACTATTATCACGTATAGTAGACAGTGAGCAGTTGTCGAGGGGAGTTGGAAGTGGTCGGACGCAGCGTGCGGGGGAGAGAAGCCTGCCGCGATCGTGCTAGTAGGGCCGGAAGAGACTTTGCAGTTAATTGAGGATTTTTCGGTAATTTGCCTTCTCGCTTCACACAGTTGATGGCTGCTTGTGCACTGGAGGGATATTGTCAGATTTTTTGTACGCATACATTGAGAGTAATAGTGTATTAGTACAGTCATAGTGGCCAGAAACGTGTTTATTGAGTTTAGACATTATGGAATAATTAAAAATCTGTGTAAGGTTTGTCAGTGATTAAATAATATATTGCAAATATAATGGACTACAGATTTTATTGGTCTCATTCATTTTTTACGCTATTTAAGGCTAGTTGACCATTTTCCGTCTATAAAAATGTGGCAGTAGTGGTTACAACTAGTCCTTAGATTGCACTCTGCATGGATCGCAGTACTGCTTTTAAAATATTTTATCTTGTTGCTGATCACGCAGTTGCAGTGGCAAGACGAGGTAAGTTGTCTGTTGCGCACAGGAGCATTGCAGCACAGTTGTTACGAGACATTAGAGAACTATTTTTAAACCTGCAGTGAGATAGTTGAGAGTTGTTTTCTTTATAATATGTAGGAGTAGTAACTGGTTTTCTGTTCCTATTTCTGTTTCTTTTGTTCTCAACCAGAATTCCATTATTGTCGAAGATGCAACGTCACAGGTTTCTATAAGTCTTTCAGCAGAACTAATAATAATCAGAAATAATTGCGAACGTGTTTCACCTGGCGACCCCGCCAGGATTTCGTTTCGTTGGACCATTTCACAGTTAGAGATGTTTCACCTTGCTACTGCAGTTGCAAAATTTTATGCAATAGTACTCAGTCAGCAGTTGTTGCATAGTAGTTTTTGTTGCTTGCGCACTTTTTGGCGTTAATTCCAAACTTTTTATTTCTGCTGTTTTCTAGTTCAGTATTTATTTTGTAACAGTGAAGTTAACCGTTTTGGGTTAAGATATCTGTGTTCCACTTGCTCATATTCTGTATAGCTACACCAACAATGAAAACTACAGCTCAAGCAGGAATGGACAAAACCATAGACGTAGCTTCAAATTAAATTTTGGAAAATTTTAGGCATGGTGTTCAGAATTCTCAGGATAATTAAGTCAGAGAACTTTCGAACAACACCATGAATAATCAGGGCACAGGCTATTATTTGCCAATAATGCGCGATGAACTGCAGGAAACTACATGCAATTGAGAAGATCAGAATACCATAACACAGTCCGGTTTTGTTATGAGAGTTTCAGGTTTTGCTTCTACTTTTGCAAAGCAAAATAATTCTGTTTCACCTTCTTCAGTAATAATGTGACACAATTAATAATAGCTCAACTTGGTGAGATTAAAAAATAGGATGACGAACTTAGTGGCGAGATCAAAGAATCTAGTAGCAAACAGGAAGAAAATTTCGAGCTACAGGAAGAGAGCTTCAAATTGTTATGTGGAGAGATAATTCGAAGAAATCTTTGAATGGTTGAAAACTCAGGTATGCGAGGAATTCAAGTCTGATATTACTAATCTTGAGTCCAGACTTGACCATGTACAGTCTGTTGATATTGTTGACCTGAGACAACAGACGTCACAATAAGAGTATCAAATAGAGGAATTAGCACAAAAGTTTCAAGAAATTGTAGGAAATTGAATTATTATACAGAAAAGTATAGCTTTTGCCAGTCGAGTCTCAACCATAGCGAACGTAACTGTTATTGAGTCCGAAGCATTAGCCATAGTTTGGGCATTTGTCAAATTTGGTTACTTTCTACAAGATAAACACACTATGGTATATACCGATCATTAGGCACTTCAGTTTCTTACGACAGCTAAACTGAATTATGTTCGTTTAAGACATTGGGCTTTGTTCCTTCAGGAGTTCAGTTTAACCATGATTTACATTTCGGGTCCAGAAAAAAATATTGCTCATGGTTTTTCACGTGCACCTGTTGGTTTAGTCCAAAGTAATGACGAAGATTGCAAAGAAAATAATTACAATTTGTTATATATGCAAAAAGTAGCTTTTGAAAACTTTATTTCATCCTCGTTATGTGATATTGCTAACGAACTGGAGAAAGATCCAATCTGGAAAGAGATAAAGGAGAAATGGCACAACAAATCAAATACTGCGATAAGACAGTTTTACCTTGTACGTAATAATATTTTATTCAGACGTAGATTTCCTAACAGTTCTCCTTGGGTATTGTGCATCCCAGACGAACTTATCAACAAACGCATTTGGTACACACATCTCAGCTACGCACACTTTGGCGCTAAGAAGTGTTTTCAGAAATTACGGGATAAATGTTACTTCAACAATATGCAAAAGCGAATTCGTACTGTCTTAGCAAAATGCTAACTATGTCAAAACGCGAAACCACCTACCGTTACGCACAAAACACCACTATATCCGATCATTCCTGTGAAACTGAAAGAATTCGCTGCTGTTGACATTTTCGTTCCTGTTAAGAGATGTAAACATTTTCATTCATCTGTTTTTGTAGCTGTTGAGCTTACCTCTAAATTTGTGTCATTCCCACCTTTACGGAAAGCTGCTGTAAAATCTGTTTCTCTAGCATTCGTAAAGAGTTATCTGAAACAAGTAGGGCATGTTGACAAAGTAATTTCTGATAGTGGCTAACAATTTCGTTCTAATATATGGCTAAAACCTTTGACACATAAAAGAGTTAGACCAATATTTATATCAAGTTTTATGCCATCTTGTAACTCCTGAGAACACATTATGAAAGAATTGGGTACATTTTGCAGATTGTATTACTATCTCCCAATATAGAAATTGGGTTCACACCTACCTGATTTTCAAAATATCAATAACAAACTACCGAATAATTATACAACTTTACCTGCACTCCTTTTATTAAAGAATAAACCACCGCCAGATCATATACAACAGTTACTATCCTTCCCGAAACAACGATGTTTAAAACACTGTGAAATAACTGAGTTAGAACTGGAAAACATCAAGAAAGACGCAGAGAAATGGAAGAAGCTGTAGAATCCGCGAGTGAATATCAAGAGTTTACAAGTAGATCAGAATGTGTTGCTCAAATCGCTCCGTTTATCTCATAAAGGAAAGTCTTTGAGCAACAACTTTTTCACGGTGTATGAAAGTCCTTTTCGCACATGGCGAACCACAGATGCAAATACTGTCGAACTTTAACCCACACGCACGCATAAATCACGAGGTCTTCATCATGTCTCGAACATCAAAGTGTACAAAGTAGAGTACCCTAATGTTATACTGTACTTTGGTAAACATATTCAGTAGCGAGCATAGGAGCCCCAGCTGTGTTGCAGCGCTTTTTTTTGTGCTGCTTCATATTCTTCACCTAGTCTGTGTATCTGTTGACATATCTCTATCTGTAAACCTAGTTATTACGGAATTTTAAAGAATAGTGTGATCTATTATCTGTGTTGTGTGAAGAAAAGTACTTTGAATTTGCTAACCATAATCTGACAAGCTGATAATATAGTGGAAACAGGCAATTGTTTTGCATCTATATTTGCACTGTGACAATATGGAATGGTTAGACATCTGTGAACAATTTGAATTCAGCTGATATTATTGTGAGTTTACAGGTGAAGTATGTGATTGAAATGCAATACTGGTATCTTATTTCATGAGTTTGAAATTTTTCTTTTGAGATCTTGGTATAGCAGAGGAGACTTGGTTTTGAGGTTATAAGACATTCATGTTTTTCTCCAGGAAGATAATTTGCACACACAATGCAGTATTTTGTGTCTTGCGGTAATTTGTGATGTACATTTTGCATTACCTTTACCAGACAGAATACTGTGTTATTTTTTAGGAACGTGCACGAGATGGCTTTCGGTAGGTACATATTTTGTGACGTAGGACATGAATTGTCGAGGAATAACTGCTGACTTTATTTTGAATGAGAGACTGTATGAGTGGCTTGTGAATTGAGAAAGATATTTCTGATGGCAGTCACTTTAACTAGGTACATTTGTGACTGATGATTTTTCTACTATTAATGAAGTAATTTGATGAGTGATAATTTCAGAGTTGTACGCATACACATGATGAACCTAGAGAACATTGTGAGGAATATATATCGAATATGACGAAGAATTTTGCTTTAGGATTACCATGTGAGGCTTATGATGTTACTATGGGTTATTATGGTGCAACTATTGTATATTATTGTGCACTTATGGTATATTATGTGAAGTGGATTATGATTCGTAGGATATTAAGCTAAAGGTTGTATGGTATTATATTGTATTGGACTGGGGGCCTAGAAACGACGGAGAGGTTTTGTCCCCGCCGTAGCCCTCAGTGGTTCACAACCCCACAACAGGCCACTCATCCCACCGCCGCCCCACACGTGCGTGGTAGAATAATTATGGTGTACGCGTACGTGGAAACGGTGTTTGCTCAGCAGTCGCCGACGCAGTGTAACTGAGGCGGAACAGGAATAAGGCGAACCAGCCCGAAATCGCCGAGGCAGATGGAAAACCGCCTTAAAAACCATCCACAGGCTGGCCGGCTCACCGGACCTCGGCACTAATCCACGGGGGGATTCGTTCCGGGGACGGGCACGCCTTCCCTCCCGGAAAGCAGTGCGTTAGACCGTACCGCCAACCGAGCGGGCTGTGCTGAATGTTGGTGAAATATGTTACTCTGAGGCAGGCAGACGAGGCGTTTATACTATTTAGTGAGGAAGCATTTTTTGAGGCTATTTATGGAACAAGACAAGGTAAGGAATGTACACTCTTTAAACGAAGCAACTCACAGCTATACTAGATACAGCTTTCTGTTTGTGCACACTTTATTGGAAGGTGGCCACAGTGATATCTTCAAAAGAGATGTATTTTGTTATGAAAGGATTTCTGAGGGGAAAGTACTACTGAAGTTTTGTTGCTACTAACTAGATGTATTATGACGCTAAGTGTTATAGATTATGGAAAGAAAATGAATTATATAAACATCGTAAACTCTAGGAAACACAACAATCATACTTGCTATAAACATTATAAACTCTAGAAAACACACAACGTTTACCTGTATGAAACACCAGCGCTTGCAGATAACACATTTTCTTTTCACCTGTTTGGAGATAAGAGTGCATATGGGGATGTATCTGACGAGTAATGAGCGTGGATGGTTCTACAAAGATTTTTTTCTCTACTGCTGAATTATGTGAGGTATGCATGAAATGAACTTTCTAGCTTTGAGAAGCTGTGGAATGATATTGTCTCAGTAAAAGAAAAAAAAGTTTTTCTATTTATTACTGTTAACGCTCACTATACTTAATTTTTTGTGTGCGACATGATCATAATTGAATTTTTCTCTATTGCGGAAGTAATAAAAAGAACACAGAACTCTACGCATTTGTAGGAACTAAACAATGTTCATATCGGAGTATAACGTACGTAGCGAGCGAGTTAGATTCTAACAATACGATTGTTGCCGTGGTCTGTTACCGAGAACTGGACATTCCAGAAGTACCCAGTCGTGCTAAAAACATTGATCCATGACATATATGTAAGTACGTTATGCAATTTGGCAACCTTTTCTTCTCAGCATATAGCATTTTTACGCCATGATGCAAGTCGAAGAGCTACATATTATGCATGTTGAAAATAATGGCGTAAAATAAGTTACTTCAATACCTTAGTGTCTTTCTACTTAAACAATTCTATTTCAGACTTGCTCTTATTGCTCTGTTACAGCAGTGGTGGCGTGATGATACTATCACGTTAATGCTTGTTAGATGATGATTTTTTTTCTCTTGGCATTAAGCAATACTGAAGCTCAAGAGAAGTTAATTGCTTCATTTTCGGGTAATAAACCATTTCTTTCAGCTGCTACTGAAGAGTTCCAGGATATTTTTTCGTTTTTTGTGTGTGTTTCATCTTAGAGTAAATTACATCATTATTAGTTGATTTATATTATATGTCTTCTGATGTCATATTTATTTTGCTGTTGCGACTAACTACATATAGCCATACAATTCGGACTCAACATACAGCAAGCTGATATTTGACATCTGACGATACTGACCTTGTGTCGCTATCTGGTATTTTCTACACGATGATCATCATATAAACATTAGTATATAGTGTTGAGAAATGAAATAATTATGTTGTAATAATAATCACAGACCCGTTACTCAATGATTGAATGTGTAATACGTTATGAGAACTAAATTGAAAATGTACTCATAAGAAATGGCATTCTTTACTGATTTCTGTTGACTGGAGCACAAGTCACTTACACTACATAAGAAGGAATTGCATGTATGCTCACATATATTTCAGAAAAAAAGTATCTACCACAGAAATTAGATTATACGAACTTCATAGCCGGCCGGGGTGGCCGTGCGGTTCTAGGCGCTACAATGTGGAACCACGTGACCGCTACGGTCGCAGGTTCGAATCCTGCCTCGGGCATGGATGTGTGTGATGTCCTTAGGTTAGTTAGGTTTAAGTAGTTCTAAGTTTTAGGGGACTGATGACCTTAGAAGTTAAGTCCCATAGTGCTCAGAGGCATTCTTTTTAACTTCATATTTTAATTGTTTACCTGCAATTTTTCTGTGTATGTAAATGTATCTACGAGAAATGCTAATTTTCTGTTATAAAATAACTTAAGTGACATGTAACTACTATGTATATATTAACTCTAGGCTCTACGATTAATTGTAACCTCTTTTTAGGTATGTCACCATTAATGTCTTTGGACAAATATGTATCTCCTTCAGTGATGCTATATGTAACATATTTTGTATGTTCTGGATCAAGACATGTTCTTTTATGGTACGCTATGTGCTGTACTCTTGGAAGATGAACTTATGTAGAACAAGTTCGCCACTATGTGATCGACCTATCTCCATATTTACAACTTACTTCAAGAAACTTGTCACACTTACGTCATTATCTGTGGTCATTTACTGAGCACTGTGCTTATGTGCCTATTAACAAAATTTCGAATTTTATATTAACGTTCATACAACCTACTATTATTCATTTATTCAAATGGTTCAAATGGCTCTGAGCACTATGGGACTCAACATCTGAGGTCATCAGTCCCCTAGAACTTAGAACTACTTAAACCTAACTAACCTAAGGACATCACACACATCAATGCCCGAGGTATTATTCGAACCTGCGACCGTAGCAGTCACGCGGTTCCGGACTGAAGCGCCTAGAACCGCACGGTCACCGTGGCCGGCATTCATTTATTCACTATGATTTGTTTATGGCACTGTGTCATATATAAGACTTTTGATCTCCTATGTCAATTATGAGGACCTGTTTTCTCCAAGAGATGCAACATCAATGTTTTTATGATCTTCATGAATTCTTTGGTACTCAGCAAGGTATACTTGTGCCTTTTACTATTAGTACTGATTCTGTACCATATCTTTATCTGAATATGAAAAGGAGTGACACACTATAACATTTTGGTGTGGTTGTCAGTGGATATAGTGTGAGTTGTCCCTGAGTCTGCTGCACCTAAAACGTGCTCCTTTGCCTGGTTTTCTGCTGCCCAATGATTTGTACTCTGTTAAAGAACTGTAAATAACATTTTGTTGTCTTGTCAAATGAATGGCAGCCAGTGTCAGTAGTAGGACAAATTTAGTGTCACCCCACTCTGCATTGTTGCCAAATTTATTCAACATGGCGGATCCAAGATGGCGGTGGTAGGTATGACAACTTCGCAATGATGCCATGGCAGGAAGTTCAAATTTTGGCGGGAAAATAGGTCAATTGGACTACCTCCACTAACCTAATCCCCTCCTCATCCCTCCTCCCTCCCTGGGCCAGCCACGACACTCGCACATACACAGACATACAGAAAACAGAGAAAACAGAGTGCAGATATAGAATATGTGGGTGGAGGCGACTGGATCCAATCGAGTACAGTGCTATACTATGCCACCCGATCAGAAAAATAGTGCATTTACGCTAGGTGATGGCAGCTGTACTACATTTAGAAGCAATTTTAGAACTCGGAACGAGAGGTCATGTCATGATCGCATGGGTAGAAGTGACATAAAATCGATAGAATTACGAAAAATGATGGAAAATACGTATAAATTGAGGGAAAATACACCGAAATACGGGGAAATTGAGGATGTATTTGTGTGTCTTCTGGTTGGCACAGAACAGTTCTTGTATATAGGAACAATAATGCGACAGCAAGAGAAATCCGAGATAGCGTCGACATGGAAACGATGGGAACCAGGAAACAGTCACTTTTTTTCCATTGAGGCAGCAATCTATGGAATGTCTATTGGGGTAACAGTGATACACACGAGTTGACTACTGTATTTGACGCTTTTCAGGAGAACAGAACCATCTGCCTCTAAACTCACACGCATCTGCGTTAAAGAATAACAGAGAGTGGACGGGGTGATCAGTTGAGATGGAGCTGTAACGAGGTACGATTAATGGCAGACTGATGATGCATTGTAGAGATGGGGAGAGATGTGGCTGCAGGTCATTTGACAATTTTTTCCACTGTTCTGTCAGGATGCATCAGCCGAGTGACGTAGCCTGCGTTCGACTTGTATAAAACCACATGCTCTGTATGTGACTAAGAGCACTGTCTACTTCCGATCGTTAACAGCAGACCTCTCGGTCATCAGAGGACTTCCATCTCATGTGTGATGAAACATGACCATCCTGTTTCGGCACATTGCTGTAAACGAACCAAGATTTATGCAATGTATTCCATTTCCCTATCGCATCTTGAGTATAAAAATCGAGACTTCAGTTTCATAATTAAGATGAATCCTAGTTAGCGGTAGGCAATCCCTTTGTATACATCTGCTCGAGAGATGTGTTGTTTACACAGTTAGTGGTGACATGAGGTGTAATTTCACATGTCGGACGCCACAGCTATGCATTTATCTGTTCCCTTGTAAGAGGTATTCCTCATTACTAACGATCATTTTATGTAGGACTGATGCAGGCATAGTATAATTTCTGAAGAATGATCGGACATGAACAGTGGACACTATATATCTCTGCAAAGCTACATTCTGCACATATCTCTCAGAATTGATATTTTAAGAAAATCGTTTTTTCATTTTACTGTTAGTTACCATAGTTTATCGTAGAGAAATCTGCAAGAAGGATGCGTGTCATGCGCTGGAAATATATTTCCTACATTGGAATATTAACAGCACTGCATTCCACATGACTAATAGGTCGGAAACTGAGGCGATCTAACATTATAGCTTGTTTTAAGTGCAGAATTGTGTAGCCTTATGAGTGCGTGTGTTTATGTTCTCTCTTACTAACACCCTCCTGGTACTGATCCCATACACTAGAACAATACTTTAAAATTGATAGCGTATTTAATTTAATTAAAATGCTTCGAACTCCATCCGTTTGGAGCTCCATCATGCACAAAAACCACCTGTTTCGTGTTCTTCTTAACCTCTGCTATTACATCACAACACTTTCAAATCTATTGCTATACACCGGTAACGGGTGCTAACCTCCTCGACATGGGCGCATCTGGAGAAATCTTGTGCACTAGGATGGGCGAGGACTCGGCAAGCTCCATTCATTCACGAGATGCGGAATGTAGCGGCCTACTTCTGGACAGCTGTAGATTAAATCGGTAATTGTAGTGCAGGACGGGTTGGTCAAAGACAGTGCACGGGGGTCTTTCAGTCTCTAATTTTATCCTATGACTGCGAGAATGCCCTGTGGCTCCCATCTGCATAGAGACAGATAATAAACTATGCATTATGCTCGAGGTGCTAGAATTATGTAGATCACTGTCTGGTATGCTTTGATGATGTAATCTTCAGGAATTAACAATGAATGGATGTGCTGCACAGTCATCTATCTACATTCGCAATGATATTCGCAAAGTAGAGAAGGGGCAGTTTAGCAATGATACTGAAATTTGGAAACAAGCAGTTGCATCATTGGTCGGTGTTAAAATTACAGTAAAATTGCTAAAATTGTTCGCACTATCCACTGTGATGCTTCTTATTACAGTACATCGACAGTTTCTTTTCCATCCTATCTGTCCACGGATATGCTGTTGATTACCACGTAATTGTTGGCTGACATCGCTTGTTTGAGATGGAGAAAGAGTTTTGGTGTAGAGGCAACACCTTCTGGAGATGGCGTACAGTGATCGCGTACATGACTGCAGTATGAGGAATCAGTTGAAATGGAATGCAGAGCCATCAGTTTTTCCCTCGCTGTGACAGATGAGTTCAAATGTACACCTTCGGACAGCAGTTTGAAAACGCTCCACAACTCCGTCAAACTCTTCCAGTTTCCTCGTTTTGTAACTGTCTTTTATTTACAATCATCCTGTGTGTGTGGTGTGGTATATTACCAGCAGTAACAACATGATTTTGCTACGGTCGCAGGTTCGAATCCTGCCTCGGGCATGGATGTGTGTGATGTCCTTAGGTTAGTTAGGTTTAAGTAGTTCTAAGTTCTAGCGGACTGATGACCACAGCAGTTGAGTCCCATAGTGCTCAGAGCCATTTGAACCATTTTTGAACAACATGATTTACACCGTGTGACGTCTTCTCTTCTGTGAAAAGCAATGGATCAGAACGTGTTAAAGTCAGTTTAGAAACTGACACAGACCTCGAAGTCATGGCAGAAAAAAACAAAATGTATGGCAGTGTACAAATTGTGTTACATCAGAAAAAAAACAATGTTTTAAATGACTGCAGTTTCACAGGGAGCGTCTCTTGTGACTTATAGTATAGTTTGTGGGATATGGTCATCCTCCTACACTACAGGTGATGAAACTTTACACCGGTCTGTGCATTGGATCAATACCTGTATATTTAATAGGTTCATCACATGTGCTTGATTCCTGAAAGCAGACGGTATTTTTTTTCGATATATGGGAGGAGAGAGCTGCAGTAAAAATTTTATGGAGTTCTCTATCGGATGAAGTTAGTGGAGCTTTTATAGTTCATAATTTTTCTCTGTTGAATGGTACAGAATAATAATGATAGCATGTTGGGGTGATAGATATGAATGGACCCTGAGGGACATGGAACTGCTTCGGACTACAGTACCTGTATATAGTTTGGGGACACACCACAATGCATTAGCAAAATTCTTGTCCTTCTCCCAATTCCCTTACTGTCTTTTATACTAGCTCGAGTTGCAGGAGCAGGCTTCGTTTGGCGCTGACCTTACGCATCGTACACTGTTTGCAAAACTATGACAACATGTTCCCATTTTCACCAAATGCCCAAAACGTGGTCCTGTCGTACTAACACAGGTCTCTCTGTTTCTGCACGGGTTGCAGAAGGTGGGAGATATAGATCTCTCCGAATTAAATTGGAACGATCTCATCCGCAAACATGCAGGAATGGCAGCAGTTGGAAGAGGCATAGGGACTATCTGAAATTTTACTGTAACAGATAGGTTCAAAAAAAGGTGACTCGTTTCAAGATAGGAGAGTGCCAGGAAAATGATTATCTAGTGACTTTAATCGTTAAGGTTTCTCCATAGGATAAAATGCATGTATGTGGTTGAATGGAAAGACTTTATACCAAATCACAGACATCATTTCTACCGGAAAGCATAGCACTAGAGACCTGAAAAGCTAGTTTACATTTCTTATACAACCTCAATTTGCACACCAACTACTGTTTGTGATCCTTCTCAACCAACCATCACCAATAACCCCATGGATATATCACCAAAACTCTGACGTGGCATCGAGACAGAATGCGTTACAACTACTGGAGAAATATCTAGCGGCGGTATGAGGTAGTTGCAAATACTGGTTTCATACCATGTTCCTTATCCAAATTACTTTCTAAATTCGGTAATTTTATTACGAGGTTGCACTGTCGGCGACGTGTAACCGCACTGTTGGTGTGATAATATACACTCTGGCGATCACCGTCTATATTCAGTGTCGCAGTATTCGTCTGGAAAAACCACTTCATTCAGAGGTAAAGCAATAACTCGTTTTATAAAGCCAGTCTAGCTTTTAACACGGATACTTGTGGTCACCTGTAGAACAGAGACTGCTTGTGACAGTTAACATACAGTAGTTGTTGCGAACGTGTTTCTTAATATCTGGCGGTTTGTAGCACGATTACATTTCTCTTTCTAAGATGAAGTGGTCCCACTCGCAAGAAAATTTATGAGACATGTCCACTCATCACTGATCTTTGCTCAGTATTATTTCGTATCACCAGCAATCAGTTATAGGCTGAGTATTATACTTAGTAGTAGAGTATGCTTGATAGGTTCGCCTTGAGCATCAGGCTTATAAGATGTGTGTGTGTGTGTGTGTGTGTGTGTGTGTGTGTGTGTGTGTGTGTGTGTGTGTGTGTGTTCCCACATGAGCAATGGAAATGACTATGTCCATTCATAGGAAAGGTATGGATTTGACGTGGAATGCTGTAATAGCAAAGGGAAAAGTATGTCAAGTCATAAGAATGGTACAGATATTTCTATTTCCAGGACATCAGCTGTCAGCAGGATGTTTTTCCGATACTTCACTCATTGTCGAGTGTTGTCGAATTGAGACCACGATCGTAATATTTAATTGTAAGTATAGCAATCAAATATGTATGTGGCTGGTTTCCTAGCACGATTCTGTCCAAGGGTGCGGCCGTGGTGGTCTGTGGCGGGAATGATTCACGTTTCGCACTAACGGCAGGTGCCTTCCGAATGGAGAGGCCTGCTGGGCTGCAGGAATGTAGCTGACTTAACTATGTCATCCTCTAAACGGCCGAATAGCGAACTAATGCTTAGTATGTGCTGGACAGTCTTTGTGATCGTGTGGAAATTTGAGAAGATTCAATATGGTTGTGTGTCTCCACTGGACCATTATCCCCTCCCATGTAAATTGTCTGATTGACTGCTTCTGCATATTTCCCGCCTTTATTTGTTGAGAGAACATCGATTGTGGTGTGTGAATCTAGCAGGTGAAAGACAGGTGGAAGACACATTTGCTGGTACTCTAGACATGAGACACACGTTAGTTGACTTTGTAAATTATAAGCATGGTTTGGAATCTGCTATATCACCTACATCGATATTCACAACTGGAAATATCAGATTCATCTTTTTTTTTTTGAGTTTACGCGTAAATCTCTTCATAGATAGGATAAGTTTCTAGTTACTCATTGGTTTACAGCATGTTCCACCTCACTAAAGTTGTGGGTTTGTAGAGAAAAAATTTCCAGCCTGAATCTTCGGGATTATACTGTGCAAGCGATCGGTAGCATATTGCTATGTGCTTGATATGGAAAAGTATCGTGAAAATGGCAAGATATTCTGGCACATGATGTGAAAATACGTATGTTCTTGTAATCCCAGTCTGGAGATGAGTGTAGCAAGCAAGCAGATAGGGGCCACAAACAGTAACGCTTTTGTGCCGAGGGCTCCCGACGCAGCCTTTGTGCAACAGTCTTCACGGTTTATGTACGAGTGTCTGGTGGTTGTAAGCTATATGCAGGATGCAGAAGTGGTGACTCTGTATGGCGCAGGATACGAATTGCGTGTTTACTAAGTCGACATGCTGGCCGGTGTGGCCTAGTGGTTCTAGGCGCTACAGTCTGGAACCGCGTGACCGCTACGGTCGCAGGTTCTAATCCTGTCTCCAGCATGGGTGTGTGTGATGTCCTTAGGTTAGTTAGGTTTGAGCAGTTCTAAGTTCTGGGGGACTGATGACCTCAGAAGTTAACTCCCATAGTGCTCAGAGTCATTTCAACTACGTCGATACAGTATGTGGTGGTGTACAGCCGCGTTGGAGATCGGTTTCATGCTGAAATATCCACGCTTTCGTCCTCAGTGGCAGAGCATGTAAATGAGGAAGTGTCTTCCCATATTTGACGACCTGTAGACCACTTTTGCAAGGTTTAACTGTCAGAGCAATATGGCGATCAGTACAAAATAGTTTCGCCGCTGAAAGCCTTGTCAGCAGCAAAAGAAACAAAGACAGGCAGTGCTCCCACACCGGTTGGTAAATTCAGTAAGAGTCAGTCAGTATGCTCCATTCATGCACAAGACATCCTTTGTGTTGGGACGTAGGAGCCTCTACGGACCGGTTCTAGCAAGATGGGGGCACGGTATCTACGCTGGGATGCTGTTCCTCATCCGCCATTGTAGCATTGGAACATATTCAGCAGTTGTAGGACACCGAAAATTCCAGCATTTTTCTCTTCTGCAGGACGTTGCTTCGAATTCTGTTTACCTAATTGTTCTGATTTTCCCGTCTGCACTTAGACAGTGCTCTTTTTCCAAATATCATGAATGCTTTTATGATTAACAGTGTTTTCTCGACCGTGCACATACATGATGAAGGCTTTTAGTGTTGAGAACGTTTACCGTTTCTGAGACGTATGTTGAAAGCAGGACGCCACGATTTCCAGGAAGAGTAGAACAGGATGCCTCATTAGGACCATCAGGAAGAATGCATTCGGTGTTATTCTTATAGGGCGAGAATTTCAATGCCGACAAGCTGAGACATCACGAAAGCTTCTACAACAACAACAAAAGTGACTGTTAATTATTTCTGCAACACTTTACAATTTCTGAGAGGTAGACTTGGCTCTCATTTACGTAGACCTGTGACGTCAGTATAACACTGACAACCTTTTATCTGCGCTTACAATGATGAGTCGATCAGCAATTAGCTCTTTGCTGGGCCGCAGATAGAAAGGCATTGTACCAGGAACGGTAAACACGTGAACGTGGTCCAAAGGCGTCTCGCATATGGGACTGGCATGAGCGTGCCACCAAGCATGCATTCCTTGGAACTCTGTAGGGAACAGTTCGCCAGTACGTTGCGGTTGATGATAGAAAGCGTTTTTATGTCCAGTGAGTGTTTGTGCACTGCATCATTTTTGGCTGTTTAAGCATTGTGAGCGTGTTCGCCTAGCGTTACACGTGCATTACGTTTTGAAAATTTACGAATTGTTTTCGTGTGTGTTGCATTATTTTGTGAACATATCTATGTGCTGTGCAATGCATTGTTTCAACAGTTTATAATTAGTGAGCGTGTTTGCAGAGCATTATACATGCATTATTTTGACAGTTTACTAGTTGTTTGCATGTCTGTACATCAGTGTACTGCATTATTTCGGTGATTTACAAGTAGTTCGTAGGTCTGTAAGCTGTGTATTGTGACCCCAAGCATGTCAGAGCGAGTGTTCTGTATCAGTGTAATAAATAAACTATATGAAATCCACTCCTAAATCAATCGTTCCAAAATAAATAAAGTGCACTCCTTCCTCTCTCCACCACCTGGACCCCCCCCCCCCCCAGCCCCCAAGACTGCCATGGGACGACAGCGCCCTCTGGTGGCAGTACTGTGTACTAGGTCAGTTGGACTCGAGACCTGATGGTGAACACACTGCTTGGAGCTACTGCCTATGAGAACTCAAATTGTTTAAATAAAGACTGCATGCAAAATTAAGACTAACATCCATCCTATCCAGTAGCCCAGCCCTGGCTGAGTCCTTTTCCCACCAATTCCAAGGGAGAGACAACGGTCGGATGACTTACGTTAGTGGAGGTAGCTGAAGTGACCTATTTTCCCAACACATCCTGCCACAATGTCATTGCGACATTGCCATATCTCCCACCGCCATCTTGGATCAGCCATTTTGAACAAATCTGGCAACAATGCAGAGAGGGGTGTACTGTTAAGTCAGGCATATTTGACTGCTCACCAGCGCAATCATATGTGTATATATCTTTTCTCTCTCTTTGCACTATTTGCAGTTCTATGTGATATTTGTATCTACACAACTAAAAGACATTTTTACACTTCTGGAGAACTATAAATAACGTTTTGTTATTCTGTCAAATTAAGTACTATCATTGTCAGCTGCACAAGATGACAATTGTATATTTTTTTCTTGACTACATTGTACTTATGTAATCTTACGCTGATGTTTATGTATTCTATTACTTCTCTAAAACATCTGATGCTATTCTTCTCAAATTGTTATATAAGCATTTTGTGTTTGCTCCTTGCCAATATGTTCGGCAAGATCACCGCACAAAATTCTTAAGTGAGGGTTGGGATTATGAAAGTTGGACATCTGTGATTCTGCTGAGTGCATACACAAACTCTGATCTGAGGTGGTATTGTCGCGTGTAGTAGAGAGTGAGCAGCTGTCGAGGGGACTCGGAAGTGATCGGACGCAGCGTGCATTGGAGAGAAGACGCGCGACATGAGAGGTCGCAGCTTGCCGGCATCGTGCTAGTAGTGTCGAAAGAAACTTTGGTATTAATTGAGGATTTTCGGTAATTTGTCTTTTCGCTGCACGTAGTTGTTGCTTGCTTGTGCACTGGAGAGATTTTGTGTACACAAACATTGAGACTAATATTCGTATCTTTTCTGTGGCCAGAAACGTGATTTTTGAGTATAGACATTTTGGAGTAATTAAGTCTGTGTTAAGTTTGTCAGTCTTTAAATAATATACTGCAAATAGAATAGACTATAGACTTTATTGGTTTCCTTAATTCTTTTTACACTGTTTAAGGCTAGTCCTCATCATTCAGTTCCTGTGTATAAAAATGTGGCAGCAGTGGTTGCAATTAGTCCATGCTTGCATTTCAGACTAAACCACTGAGTTATTTGTGTTTTACGTGACGTTATTTATCTTTGTATTATTATTTTTTCAGTGGGACCTCGTCTGCGACAGAGAGCAGCTGGCCAACGTTGCACAGACGGTGTTCATGTTCGGCATTCTTATCGGCAATGTGCTCTTCGGGATGCTGGCTGATAGGTACCGTGACTCTCCGATCTTCAGGGTACCATTTTATGGGTAATTTATTTAACCCTAGAAACACCAAGCACGGCCAAAAATTGCCCGTACATTTTTATTTTTTAAAAATGTCATGGCAAATATCCTTCTACGTTTTTGGGTCTTTTTCTATTTGTCTGTTACCTTATAATACACTATACTGTACGTTTCTATGGTTAAATTTTTATAATTGCAAGTACAAAATAGGAATTTTACGCCCAAGGGCACATTTTGCCCTGGGTTGGTACTCCACGCGACCACAATTCTTCCCTACAACCACCAATCATGGGCCAAATTTTCCCGTATGTTTTCCTTTCTTTTATTTGGTTGGCAACCTCTAACATGAGTTTTACAGTGGTTTGTTGAGCGTCTAATTGTTGAGTTTCACTTTCATTGTTGATTGTAGACTTGTCATTATTACTATTAGCAGTTTGTCACAGTAGAGCGATGCCTTTATTGTAAAGTAGATTTTGTAAGACGAGTTATAGAGGCTTGAACAATGCAGAAGTTCTGGCAGAACTGTTTCTTGACGACGAATTATCAGATTTAAGTGGTTTTGAGTCAGATCATATAGAAGTAGATAAGGATTCCAATGAAGAGGCGGTGGACAATGAAGAAGATACAAACCATGCAGGTAACGCTCCAAATAAATATGTTAAAAGTGCTGGCAGAGTGTATCTTGCAGAAGCTCTGAGACATAGTAAAAGGGATTTTGGTAACATAGTCCGTGAACGTCAAGGAATAACCAGTGCTGGGAAAGTAACAAGCATATATGAATCATTAAAAAAAAAATTCACTCCTGAGTTAGTACGGAAAATACTACCAGGACACCAATATTTCTTTATCTGATTTATGGTCAAATTTATTGGGAAGAGCGATTTATAGAGGAGCTATAGGTAAGACAAGAGCATATCAGCTATTGAAAAATCTTCGGTTTGGTGATAAAGGCACCAGGTCAGAAAGACGTGTACGTGACAGATTTGGGCTGCTGCGTGAAGTATTGAATGGAATATTCCCACGGTACTTCAGAAGTGGACCTGACAATACAATTGATGAAATGTTGTGTCTTTTCAGAGGTCGTTGTCCTTCCAAAATTTTCCTCGAAAGACAAACCTGGAAAATATGGAATATTAGTCACAATGCTTTGTAGTGCAACTGAACGATACATAATAAAAATGGAAGTGCATGCTGGGAAAGACAGAAGACCTGCCAGTGAATGAGGTCCTCTTGAGATTATGAAGAGACTGGTGGGGCGGAACCAGGTCCTCTTGAGATTGTGAAGAGACTGATGGAGCCAATAAAGAATACAGGCTATAGTGTCACAACTGACCGCTTCTGCACTTCTGTGGAGTTGGCGGACATTCTATATGAAGAGTACAAACTTACATTGGTTGGGACACTAAAATCAAACAGAAAACATGTACCGCAGGAACTTAAGATGACAGCAGGCAGAGATCTGTATTCCTCCAAATTCGCATTCACAGACCCATCTTCTAAGAAGCCGTTAGTAACAATTGTCTCTTACATCAGAAAGGAAAAACTAAAGAAAAATCTGTTGATGTTGTCTACATAACATCGTAATGCAGGAGTAGAAGTTGATATACCAAAAAAGAAAACACACATAAACCTGTATTATAAATCCACTAAGGGAGGAGTGGATGCTGTAGATCGAATGGTTAGGACATACTCTACAAAAAGGGGTACGACAATATGGCCACTGACAATGTTCTACAGCCTACTTGATATAGCTGCAGTTAACTCATACACACTGTTCAAGATGAATGCACCTGAATGAAAAGGGAAACCAAACGCCAGAAAACTGTATCTCCATGAATTAGGCCTCGAACTTTTGAAACCATACGTAGAAGAGCGAGCCATGCATTTGAAAGGACTCCAGTTGCCTATTATTTGCGCGATGGGATAGATCCTAGTAAAGAAACTAGACGTAAACAAAATCGCTGCAAATGAAGAAACAACTAGGAAAGCAAGGTGCTAATTATGCTTGAAGAATGCAAATAACCAGAGAGCAAGAGACATCACAAAAACCAAGTTCACATGTGGAAGCTATGGGCACCATCTGTTTAAGACTCATTCAGAATCAACCATTTTGTGTGCAGGAGGTAAATGTCATCTGTAAGTAACAAGATCCTCTCCAAGTGAAAAGTGTTTTCTGAGAGTTTTCAGTGTACCATAACATGTATTTTAGCAAGTGTTTTCATTTCTGTTTTTGAAACTCTCTCTCAATGACAAAGCTGTATTATTCAGTTAATAGATCAAAGAGCGCATAGAAACTTTAGACGTCCTTTATATTCAATTACAAACCGTTTTATCTTGTTTACACAAACTTTCACTGACCAAGATTTGACAATTCTTGGTTGTTATATTCACCCTATGAGTGTTAAAAAATTAAGCTTTCAGTTATGTTGTCACTATTTCCTATTAAACTAATATCTCAACGGAAACAGAATTACATAAAATAAAGACATATTACAACAAATTTCAATATTTACAACTTATTGTAAGACGGGCAAAATTGCCCTTGGTTGGTGGTCCGTGTAACCTAAAACACCTTGGTGTTTCTAGGGTTAATAATCTGCTATGCACAGGGAATTAATTTTACCACTGTATAACCACAACGTCCCAGGGAAACGCCGATACAGTGTGTTAGAAAAGAAGTATCACCTATACCTATCGAAACTACAAGGAAAGTTCCTGTTATGGTAGCTCCGGAAGCCAGTTGCTGTTGAGACATGGGCCAATCTGTCCTGCATTGGTCACATACTCCTGTAACGTTTGCACATCGTCCATGGGTAGGGTGCAAAATAACGTTGTAAACGTTCCCGTAGCCAGAAAGGCAACGAATTCAGATCTGGTGAGCTGAAATAGTGTTATTGGACATTAGATTAGATTTCCTTCCATTCCAATTGATCCGTAGTGAGGAGGTGCTCCAGGATGTAGAACATGTCAGAAAAACAATAATACATGACAAATATTTACAACTGAAACAAATGAGCTAATGTACCTTCCACAGGTTCCATGTGGAATGATCGTCATTTTTTAATTAACACTATATGAAAGAATTATTTTACAAGCACTAACGCACTGAATTTAAAATATAAAAAAAGTTTTTTTATTGATAAGGTAATAAACATGTAATAGAACTACTATAATACTTATTTACAATGAACACATTACTGCACTGAAATGGTGCATGTTACTGAATTGAAATTGAGCAGAAGTTATATTGTACTTTGCGGTGAGGTATTGTCACACGATCCGTAGAAAATGGAATGGTGTGCTGTCGTGTATATATCACAGACATTGTCATTCTTGAAGGTTAACGTCCTCCAATAGCGCTGGTAATTCGTCTCGAAGAAATCTGTGATGAACTATTACTTTTAGTCTGGTTGGTAAAGTGTATAGCAGCATGAGTCAGTAACCGACAGTTGCTGCCCATACATAGATATGGAAACGTTTCTGAAGCCTCACTTCCATGATTGCTTCAGCATTTAGATCCTCCCACACGTGCATATTGTGGTAATATACTATACCATTTCTTGCAACGGCCTACACCGCCAAGTATTTCATATTATTCGTTACAAGTAAAACTATCCATATCTCATCAGGTATTGGTTTCTGGACGTACAGTTATAGGAACTGTTCTTCTAGTACTGATCACTACTATCTCCTGTAGGAACATGGCAATTAAAAGAACAAGAACAAAAAAAACTTTGTATACAACATGAGGAGAACATAATCTACGATTCAACATGACACAGATTGTAGATACTATAGGTGATATCGGCAAACCAAGAATTATTGAGAAACGATTTCAGAAATAAAAGCTTTGCCAAATGTACATTTTCTAGTGATGGGAAGAGGTTGTTATGAATGGCAATGGTATTTGGTAATAAATAATTCGACTGGTAATATGGAAAGTTTCTTGTCCAACATATGGAGAGTTGTGGGGAAGGTTCTGCAAATGCAGTATTTATTTTCAATCGGATAAAAGCACCAGCTGCATTTTTTTCTTTTAATTGCCACGACTGATTTCTGCCCCCCAAAACCATATTCCAATTGGTATACGTCTATAGTCGAGAGAGCACAAAAACGGGCTGCAATCTCTCTGTCTGTCTAATTACGTTCTCTAACGACTATAGACATGAAGCCGCTGGAAAATGATTTTGGGGGCTGAAACCTGCCTTGGTGCAAGTAAATGGAAAGTAAGTGCAACTGATTAGTTTATCTGATATAGAGAGGAAAAAATCTTACACACACAGTGTCAAATGTAAGGTCATCAGTAGGCAGACTTTCGTAGAGTGACAAGAGGAGATGTGACTTGCACACAATCACACTGTATGGGAGGGACTTCAAACAGCACTGTCAGATAGCTTGAGATTACGAAATTGATTGCATTTTGCTAATCCGGCCTGACGTCAGCTGTTTGTGACAGATGAAAATTTGTACGAGACCGGGACTCTAATCCGGATTTTCCTCTTACGGTGAGCAGTCCCTTTAACCACTTCAGCAAACCGAAGAAGCTTCTGGGACCGCCCGAATTTTCTATATTTCACGGAGTCCACTAGCCTTGTTGATTCCTCCACAAGAAGAGAGAAATATTTTATCATTTTAACCCGTAGAGTTGACGTCAGTGACGGCTAAAATACCTGTTTTTCCGCAGTGTTTGTATATTCACATTGCAATGTCCCTCACACATGCATGTTTGTTCAGTGAGAAGAAATAAAAAAGTGAAGGTTTGCCAATGAGATTGCAGTTCTGTCAGGCGGCAGAGGTCTTGGAAGGTCAGTTAAACGAAATGGATAATGTTCAGAAAATAGGCAAAAAGATGATGATCAACGAAGTAAAGCAAGGGCAGTGGAATATAGTCGAATTAAATAAGGCAAAGCTGAGGCAAGTAGATTAGGAAATGAGACACTAAAAAGCATTCGATGAGTTTTGCTACTTGGGTGGCAAAATAACAGATCATGGCTGAAGTGGGGGGGGGGGGGGAGGATATGAAATGACAGACTGGAAATAGTAAGAAAAGCAATCCTGAAAAAAGAGGAATTTGTTAATATTGTGAATATATTTAAGTGTTAAGAAGTCTCACGGTATTACTCTGGAGTGCAGCCTTGCATGGAAGTTCTACGTGGACGATGCCAGTGCCACCACAGAAGACTGTTGAAGGTTAGATGGGTAAGCCGAACAATTAATAAGGGGATACAGCAGTCAAATGTGGAGAAAAATGTATGGCAGAGCTTCGCTAAAAGACGGGGTTCGGTTGATACGATACATTCTGAGGCAGAAAGCAACCGTCTCTTCCTTCATGGACGGAAGTGTGTCTCTCTCTGTGTGTCTGTGTGTGTGAGAGGGGGGGGGGGGGGGGGGAGGAGACAAAAAATGTAAAGGGAGACCAAGGCTTGTCTGCAGTAAGCAGGTTCAAATGGATGTAGGTTGCCGTAATTTTACAGAGATGAAGAGGATTGCAAAGGATACATTAGCGTGACTGAAAACAAGAACATAATATTCACATGATCCAAAACACGATGATTCTCTTAAAGTAGTTTCCCACGTACATGTGACTGTCTCCATTTCGTAAAACCGGCATTAATTGGCTCCATTTCTTTTTTTCAGATTTGGGAGGAAAAAGCCTCTGGTATTTGGAGTAATAATGCAGCTATTAACGGGAACAGCTGTGGCTTTCGTGCCCTGGTATCCAGTTTTCCTCGCTGTGCGATTTCTTCTTGCTATAGTAACTGGAGGAACGATGATAACTAGTTTTGTCTTATGTAAGTGTTGTTTATTTGTATATATTCATCCAATAGACTAATAATCTAAAGGCACTAGATTGTTCGTTTTTACGGCAGTACATTATTCGTTTTCATGTCCTTAAGATATTTACCAACCAGATGTTTAATCGAGTCGCTGTGTGCCTTTATTCCCTAAACACATATGATTGTTACCTTGTGCATGTTGGACAGTACAGTAATATACGATGTGCATGGTAACTCGGCAAATGACCTCCACCTGCCTGTAGAGTGCTGTAGTTTAGCTCACGCGGACTCCTACGGCGGAGTTCCGTGTAACAGAAGAAAGTGTAAATCACACTTTGTCCTTGTATCGGCGACGAGCTCGAATCAAACATTTCAATGACTAAAATTACTTTGTGTGACTTTTCAGGCTTTTCCGACGAATCTGTTGCAATTACAACTCTCGGGTTTGCCGTCGAATAATACTACGCAAATCCCACAATCATTTCATCGATACAACTGACCTCTTCAAGACTGGACTGGTGAATTATGATCAGTCGCGTCTTGTAGCAGTTACAATAGCAGCTACTACCACCTGAAGATGGCGAGTAGAGTAACGACTTGCACATCATCATCCGTTGGCAAACCGGAGAAGTATATTTGCAAAATTACTGTGTTTTGTCTCCGCAAAAGGCCACTTTTTCTAGCAACACTTTCACAAAACTTAGTTTAGTAGGACGTGTGTAGTGACAGGTAGCGCTTTTTACCCAGTCAGACGCTGCTGACGACTTCTGTTCACACAGATGATAAATTTTCTTCTTCTGTAGACAACTGCACTGTTATTAGTCTCTAATGAAACTATCTTCGCATCTCTTTCTGTAAACCTAGAAATAACACGAGAATATTCATAACACGCTGCTGTGGAGTTGTGACTTAACCTGTACTGGAATTCTAGACCTACCTTTGGCATACTTGGAACTAGTAATGGAGTGTCGTACGCCGTAAGTAGCAACCGGATGTCCGCAGATATCGGTTATATATTCATCTGCTTAAAAATACAAACGGATAGATGCATATGAGCGGAATCAGGCTATGTAACTTTGCTCACACGTCTCTCCTTCAGTCCTGTCTGTGGACGTTTCCCCCTGTTGTTATAATTCAACAGGAATCATTTTTATCTGCAGCTCTCAAACAGAGGCTCTGTTTTACAAATTATGGATGTCTGTTATTCCGGTTCCATTTTCCTGATACCCCTGGATGGACGCTGTAATGACAGGTGTTGTGTTAGAAGCAGGCGTACACGCGCCGGCATCATGAGACCGGCCGATGCCTACGCTGGTACTTCGCCTTGTCCACGACCTTTCAGTGAAACGCGGCTATCTGATCAAAATAGTGTAACCCACAAAAGGTTGCCATAACTATGAAACGTGTCTAGTTGGAGAAGCCACACGTTGGCACCCCGCATTTTCACTTAGAATAGAGTATTGGTGCAAAGTGTCTCTCACTCTCCACCTATCAGCAACCGTCGAATAATAATAAGAAAGATTAACAGCACTGGAGGATGAGAATAT
This sequence comes from Schistocerca gregaria, assembly GCF_023897955.1. Classification (NCBI taxonomy): domain Eukaryota; kingdom Metazoa; phylum Arthropoda; class Insecta; order Orthoptera; family Acrididae; genus Schistocerca; species Schistocerca gregaria. The sequence continues at coordinate 730,433,373 of NC_064931.1, forward strand.
GTAACATCTCTCGCCAAGAAAACTGAAGGATTACTAGGAGCGCAGACTAAGAGTGTGACGAGAGTGACATATTCCATCACTGAAATGAAAAGATTATCAGTTTGGTACATACATAACAGGAATAAGTAAACTTTAAATACGAGGGGCATTCAATAAATAATGCCACATATTTCTTTCTCGGCCATTTGGTTGAAAAAACGCGGGTTTTGTTGCGGAACATCGTGGAATATTTCCGTGTCAGCCTCTATAGTTCCGTAGAGTTCAGGTAGGTGGCGGTACTATACGTAGCCTTCAAAATGGCGTCTGTAACAGAGGTGCGTTCCAAGCAGAGAGCTGTCATTGAGTTTCTTTTGCTAGAGCATCGCAGATATTCGTACGCGCTTGCAGAATGTCTATGGAGACCTGGCAGTGAACAAAAGTACGGTGACTCGTTGGGCGGGCGTCTGTCATGATTGTAACATGGTCGCAAAAACCAGTCCGACCTCCATTGTCTCTGCTGGTTGCATACAACTGTACTCATGTACTGTTGGAACGTGCTGATACTGTCATTCGAGGTGATCGACGCATCTCACACACCTCGCTGCACCACTGGCCGTCTGTAGGTAGTGCTGACACACTCGTCCACCGGTTGGGTTCTCCAAGGTGTGTGCCCTCTATGTTCCTTGCCTCTTAACAGAAGACCATAAAGAGCAACGAAGGATCATCTGTGCAAAATTACTTGCGTGTTACGCTAGAAGCAGTATGTGGGTGATGGAGAGATTTATTGATGCAGCAAGACATTGGCTCCGACGTCAACCTATAGAGTGGTACGATGCAGGCCCTCCCAGTACGGTGGCGTAAGACCGTCGCATTGAACGGAGATTATGTTGAAAAATATTGTTTTGTAGCCAACAGAGTGGAGAATAATATGGTGTGTTGGAATCCTGAATAACACCTACCTGCTTTCAGAAAAAAATGGTGCACTTCATACTGAACACCTCTCGTAGATTGAAGACAGTACTTCTTCCCAGCGCTACATCAAGTGACTAGCACAGAATAAACCGTTTTAAGGGCTGGACTGGTTAATCGGAGACAAACTAAATACATAGTACATCTGTAGGCAAATAGTGGCAGTGTTCATTCGGAACTGAAGAAATGTACAATATTTTTAAAAACCGAAGAAATACCGCTTCTAAACTAGTCTTAAAATCATTATCCACCGGTGGAAGACATCAGTAAAAGGTATGATTTCAAGGGCCACATTTGCAGGATGTATGCGAAACTTCTCTACATTCTAAAAGTGTCTGCAGGACTCCGATTCGAAACTGGACCGAAGATGGTCTGCATGAGTAGTTTTCACAAAATAAAACCTTAGTTGTTTGAAATTATGTAATAGTTCTTAAGTAAAATTACCAGGAATAAGTTCGTTTTCGCAGTAGTGTCAAGACAACTGTGTGGTCTATGGAGTCAGAGGGCACTATGCCGAAAGGACACTCACTTAACTTTCTTCTCCAGGAACGAGCTGGTGGTCGATCATCATTGCCAGTCCTCTACTACTGTACCTTCAGCGCTTACTTCGGCGACCATAGCTCTGCGCGGTTGTTGAACATTGTGTATTAAAAATGACGCAATTCTTAGCGTTCCGTTTTTGTCTAGACGACAGCAGAAACCTCAAAACCTCTTCAACAACATCGAATGAGTTGGGTCAATGTTTAAACTGTGGGCAAACGTGACTCCAGCCATCCACATTCATGTTTTCCATGATCTCCTAAACCGCTTAACGCCAAAGGGTCTGTATAGAACGGACGCTGACGCTTTCCTTCTCCATTCTTGTCCGCACCGACGATGTGACGCTGAAACCTTGTCTCTGCCCACTTTTCAACTTCAAAAGTCATCCGCGGACCGATGGGATGGACGGCCAGTGAAAGAAAACATTCAGTAGCCAGCAGCCATGGGGGCAGATGCATACTCAGTTGTACTACACAAAGTGTTTCGAAAAGATTCGTCCGATTTGAAAAGACCAAATCTTCTAGAGCAAGATTGTTCGCCGATAGGCCCGTGCGAGCTGTCTCTCACACTTCAGCAGTGAGCAATCGTCCGGCTCACAACGAGGAAATGGAAGGGGAAGGTTCCGGGAGGAGGAATCGGACGAGGCAGCTCGGCACGAGAAACTGTTGGCAACGAGTCTATTCTGCGGCAGCTAATAGTTCTACGTAGATGTAGCGCTTGAAGGTGGCTAATTAATGCCTTTCGTGGAAAATTCCTTTCCGGTAATTTTCAAGAAACTTTGGGTATGGAAGTCGCGCCTCACTGGGAGCGATATACAGGATGGTCCATTGATAGTGACCGGGCCAAATATCTCACGAAATCAGTGCCAAACGAAAAATCTACAAAGAACGAAACTCCTTTTTCACTTTGTGATAGATGGCGCCGTATTAGTCACAAACATAAGGCTCACAATTTTAGACGAACACTTGGTAACAGGTAGGTTTTTTAAATTAAAATACAGAACGTAGGTACGTTTGAACATTTTATTTCGGTTGTTCAATGTGATACCTTCGTGAACTTATCATTTCTGAGAACGCATGCTGTTACAGCTTGATTACCTGTAAATACCACATTAATGCAATAAATGTTGAAAATGATGTCCGTCAACCTCAATGCATTTGGCAATACGTGTAACGACATTCCTCTCAACAGCGAGTAGTTCGCCTTCCGTAATGTTCACACACGCATTGACAATGCGGGCACGTCAGATCCGGTGAACGTGCGGGCCATGGTATGGTGCTTCGACGACCAATCCACCTGTCATGAAATATGAAACATCTTGTATTAACATCGGTAGAACATTACGTAGGAAATCAGCATACATTGCACCATTTAGATTACCATCGATAAAATGGGGCGCAATTATCCTTCCTCCCATAATGCCGCACCACACATTAACCCGCCAAGGTCGCTGATGTTCCACTTGTCGCAGCCATCGTGGATTTTCCTTTGCCCAATTATGCCGGTTTACGTTATCGCTGTTGGTGAATGACGCTTCTCCACTAAATAGAACGCGTGCAAAAAATCTGTCATCGTCCCGTAATTTCTCTTGTGCCCAGTGGCAGAACTGTACACGACGGTCAAAGTCGTCGCCATGCAATTCCTGGTGCATAGAAATATGGTACGGGTGGAATCGATGTACTATTCTCAACACCGACGTTTCTGACAATCCCAATTCTCGCGCAATCTGTTTGCTGCTGACGTGTTAATTAGGCGCGACACCACATGAAAGACCTACTTGGGCATCATCATTTGTTGCAGGTCGTGGTTGAAGTTTCACATGTGGCTGAACACTTCCTGTTCCCTTAAATAACGTAACTATCCGGCGAACTGTCCGGACACTTGGAGGATGTCTCCAGGATACTGAGCAGCATACATAGCACAGCCCGTTGGGCATTTTGATCACAATAGCCATACAGCAACACGATATCGACCTTTTCCGCAATTGGTAAACAGTCCATTTTAACGCGGGTTATGTATCACGAAGCAACTACCTTCCTCACTGGAGGAATGTTACGTGATACCACGTCACGTTTGTGACAATTCAGCGTCATATATCACAAAGCGAAAAAAGTGGTCCAACTGAAACATTCATATTTCTTTACGTACTACACGAATATCTAATAAAAATGGGGGTTCCTATTTTTTTTAAAACGCAGTTGATATCCGTTTGACCTATGGCAGCGCCATCTAGCGGGCCAACCATAGCGCCATCTGGTTTCCCCCTTCAAGCTAGACGAGTTTCGTTCTTTGTAGTTATTTCGTTTGATGCTTATTTCGTGAGATATTTTGTCTGGTTACTATGAATGGACCACCCTGTATATCGAATGCCTGACTGTCGAGATGGCGAGTTTGGATATTGTTTCCTGCATTGACAATAGAACCTTGTATAACATTGTTAATAGCCGTAAGTTAGTCTGTCCTAATATGCAGTTTAATTACTCTTACGTGGCGGAAGTTAATTCCCCGATTATATAAACATAGATATGCTTGGGGTTGTTGGCAAGTTAGCGTCAGAGGAACTGTGTAGACTGCCACGGTGAGAAGTGTGTAAAATTGTACAAGATGACCGCTGTTGCGGGCTTACCCTCGATCTCTGCTGCACAAAATAAAAGAAAAAGACTTCGGTGAAAGAAATCAGTTGGTTTTATAGTGCGAAATTGAGTATTCGTGCTGGGTAGAAGATTACACATTAACAACGACTCAGTGGATACCGCGTGCGACTAGTCTGGTTTCTGTCGTGAGGTCTGCTATCTTGCTGTGACAAAGGAAAGTGTCCCGTTCTCGCTTCCCACGCCCGGGTTCCTGGGTTCGAGTCCCGGCGGGGTCAGGGATTTTCCCTGCCTCGTGATGACTGGATGTTGTGTGATTTCCTTAGGTTAGTTAGGTTTAAGTAGTTTTAAGTTCTAGGGGACTGGTGACCATAGATGTTACGTCTCATGGTGCTCAGAGCCATTTGAACCATTTTTTTGAAATTACTGTAATCACCAGTTAAGGGAGAGAGGGCCGACCGGGTCAGAGAGATGAACTATGTATCTTCCAACACAAGTATTTGCATAATTTAAGCTTCGCAGGGAAATCTGTTCCATGTGACACACTCCCCATATTTCTGAAAGACATTTCATGAGTTTATCCAGGTGTTCCCGACTGCCTATTAACTACACGGCATTGTCCACCCTGAGAAACTGTCTGATGAGTAAAACAAGTGAAACTACTGCTTTCTTTATTATAATGCTGTAAAGTAAACGAGTATGCTTCCATTTTTAATTACATTCAGTAAAAAATACGTTCGTATTTTGTCGTCTATGTTGACAACGCCTAGACAGTCGAGCTTCTGATATCGGGGAGCGTTCAATAAGTAAAGCAACACATTTTTCCGCCAATTTTGATTGAAAAAATTCGGAATCTTTTGCGAGACGTGGTGGAATATTCCTGCTTCAGCCACAGTAGGTGGAGACACTATATTTAGCCTTCAAATTGGCGTCTGTAACGGAAGTGCGTTCCAAGCAGAGAGCTGTCATTCAGTTTCTTTTGGTGGATAACCAGAGCGTCGCAGATATTCATACGCGCTTGCAGAATGTCTACGGACACCTGACTGTGAACGAAAGCACGGTACATCGTTGGGCCAGGCGTCTGTCATGATCGTTAACACGGTCGCACAAACCTGTCCTATCTCCCACGTGCCGGCTGGCCGCGCGTAGCTGTGACTCACACAACGCTGAAACGTTGGGACACTCTCATTCGAGATTATAGACGGATCACGAACACACGCCTCGCTTCACAACTGGACGTGTCCGCTGTCATATTGAACAGAGATTATGTTGATGATCATGCTTTTGTAGCCAAAAGAGTGAGGGATAATATGTGATGTATTGGAATCCTGAATAAAACTAATTTGCTTTCAGTAAAAAATGTTGCATTACTTATTGAACGGCCCCTGGTATATTGCTCTCAGTGAGGGTTCGACTTCTATACCCAAGGCTTTTTGGAATTTACATTATTGCATAAACTGTTTCAATTATGAGTAGAGGCCGGATTATAAGCATAATAAAAACCTTAAAATATGTATGCAAATATGCATGAAACTTCTTAAAAATGCAAGAAAAGTGTCGAAACATTAACAGATCAAATAATAAAAAAACATTGTAGTTACTGCGTGCATTATATTTCAAAGTCGAATCTGTGCATATCATTTAGGAGGAAGAAAGCTGGGCGAAAAATCGGTACATTTACAACACTGATATCATTTTCTGAATACTTGCTGGTAGAGGTTTAGAAGAGGATCTTTCTGCGATTATTTTCTAACAATATGCAAAATGGGGACGCACACCATGTTTCAAGAATTGTTCCTTCTTTGCTGTTGTAACAAGCGGATGCAATGCGGGTGAGTCCCAACGAAACAGTCGATTATGTACAGGACCACCTTTGAGAGATATCGCACACAGAGGGGCACGCTCAAACACTTCGTAATATTATTTAAAAAACAGTATACAACCATGAATTTTTTGAACGGCACTAACTTTTAATCAATACAATTGCACCAAAGCATCATTTACAATTTATTTTACATTTTTCTACTATTTTAAACCTAAACGACCAAGTGCTGTTCCAAATGTTCGCTAGTAAGATTGTGTCTTCGATCACTCAAAACATTTTTATAAGCAGAAAAGGACCGTTCTACATCAACTGGAGTGAATGGGCAGTATTTGAATTTTGGTGCTATGTTGTCAATTACTGTTTCTGGCAAAAGTTCACCCGTCCCATTAATAAAACTATAAATTTGGACAAGGGTTCAAAGCCTGGGTTATTGTTTAAAATGTTTTCAGACCTTTAAGTTTTCTTGGGAGTACCTCTGACAATGACTAGTTCACTACAATAATTTTATTCGTTATCTGAATAGATTCATTCAACGCCAAACCTTGAGTTTCAAGCTTTTTAATACTTGCACGTATATAGAAAAACTGAGTGCTGATCACAGGAATATCTTTTTTAATACCGGAGTCATTAAAAGCTTCCTTGCACTGGCAAACTACCAAAGCCTTTGCACCCTCTAATGGCCTCGAAATGTTCATTGTAAAACAACACAGCTTCGAACCAAGTACCCCAAAGAGTTACCACTACTTCGGGAGATATAGGCACATTAGGTTGTTTTTCTTTGTACGTCTTGCGAGAGAAGGCGCCTTTAGAAACACTTTCTTTGTGGATGAGATCAGCTTATTTACATTCACAAACGTGGAACGTACTTCTTCAGCAAGGCAATGTACTCCATGGGCAAAACACGTCACATGAATCAAATTGGGATAAAATACTCGGAGGGCTTTTCTTGCTTTGATCATATAGGGAGCAGCATCTGAAATAATCACAAACACCCATTCATCTACAGAAGCTTCTGAAAATATTTTTTAATAACCTCATTCAAAAATCTGGCGCTCGTAGAATGATTTACTTTTTAAGTTCTTTGCAGCCGCTAAATAGAAAGAAGGAGTCTCTTCTTTCAATGCACCAACAATTAAATCTGCAATGTAACGACCACAAGTGTCTGTAGTTTCGTCAGCTGAAATCCAGATAATGGTGTCCTTGAGTTCATTGCGTATTTACGTAAATTGTCGGTATGTAATTTTTACGCAATGTTGATACGTGTTGTATATTTTGATTTAAGCAACATTTGAGGAGGAAGCTTTTGAGGATAGGGTTTGTAAGTTTGTGAAGAGCAATATTCCTTGCAATGAATGCTTCACATAGATCCATGTTAAACCGACTTTTTTTGGTTACCTTTGGACAAATCCCTGCTACTGCAACTGGCTGTAGTCAGAAGTTGTTGTCGTGGTCCTTAATTCTGCATTCCTGCGATATGAAGACTTGTGTTGATATGCCGATCTAGTTGAAACTTTTTTTTTGGCACCAAACGTTTTCTCGCAAACTCGACGATATAAAACAATTCCGTCATATGTAAATGATCCAGGATGGTCAGCTATCAAAGAAACGACGTTTCTTTCTCCGGATGGCATGGCACACAACACGTTACAAACTACGCGTCATAAACACGTTCAGCTATGTACAAGTAAATAGAAAGCTAAGCTGAAAGAATGGACGTGCGACTAAAAGCTTGCGTAGTTTAAGTTAACTGTTGCCGCCGCGTACGGTATGACAGCGGAGGGAAATTAACCGGGAGTGCGGGCGCAGGAGCATTAACTCTGCCTGCCTGTTCCTGTTCTTCTTCTGTGATGATTTCACCAGGCAGTGACCTCTCGGTTAGCCATTGCACGCAGTTCTAGGTCGCGGTCAATCTGTGAGACATCAAAAATACATCGAGCTAGAGATCGTCCGTCTAAATTTATAAAATATTGTAAACATAGACCGAAAATATGCATATACACTCGTTTTTAGTTAAAACATGCAATAACCGGTGAAAAGGAGCCAAATATTCAAATGCATATGCAACATATAAAAGCATATAATCCGGTCTCTGTTGATGAGAAATGGCAATGAAATAAAACTGAAATTTCTTTTATTTGGTGAGGCAAAGAGCATGATACCGTGTTTAAGAGTCATGCACCTTATGATAAATGCCGTTTTCGGACAAAGTTTAAATTGACATAAATAGGTATTTCTTCACTACTTTATTCACACGATAAAAGTAGAAAAACTGTGTGTCAGTATATAGGCAACAACTAATTTCCATTTTCAGTAAAAGCATCAATGTCTGGTGCCACTTTCTGAGCACTGCTAATTCGAAGATAAGCTTTTAAACTAAAGTGTGTCAGTGATCTTTGTGGGTAGATTTCATTATCTTCTTTGCGGAAAAAAAGTTCATCACACAAATACAGAGGTCCAAACATCAACATAAACGTAGCTGCAACCATATAAAGTAGTGAAATTTTATGTTGAATATTTTATAAGAGTCTATGAGACTTAATTTATTATGAAATTTATGACTCAATTGCCTATCACACAGCAAGTCTGTAAATTCTAGCTGTAGATATTGGTGGGCCTGACCTTCGCTTTGAAGTTCATAACCCGTCAACTACGACGAACTTAACATACTGCCATTGGTCTGAAGACAGCGCACGGTTTTCACTTTTCCTGCGCTACGTAATGACGTCTGACAGCCACATTTCATTGCGAGCTCTCACTACCTAGACGGCGAGCGAGCGATCCTAAACAGTCTTGTACTAGAGAAATGGTGATAGAACCTTATGTCAATGTTTAACTTACCTGTAAAAATAAAAAAATCATTTTTCAAAGAGCCACTCAATGTTGTAAGGGTGTATCTTTTACATACATGGACATAAAACCTTGGGGTACTTTTTCAGTTAGGTTTATGGTGAAAGTTTTAATTTTCCTTTCACAAATTTTTAATGTACACTCCACCAAATACACGAATCCACCCATGCAGTAGTCAGTTTTGTCACATACTTCAGCCAGTATGTTTGGAGTGAATGCATTCATCTCTTCTGCTATGCCACGTTGAAGTTTAGCCAAAATTGAAAGGAAAGGCGAATAAGAGGAGTTTTCACAAACCTCCACAAAAAATAACATACCAGGAGATAAGGTGACCGTGGAGGCCAGTGGAGCAATGAAAAATCGATATGCTCTATTTGGTCGATTCATCGTTACGACAGCTCATTGTTAAGAAATTCTCTCATAATCATGTGCCAATGCTGTGGCGCTCCATCCTGTTACTTCATACGTTATCACCATTTCGACTCTAAGCGCAGTGGATAACGAGCGAGCGGTGCCAGGGCGACTATATTCAGTCACGTGAATTGACAATTTACAATTTGCGTTAAGGTGAACTTTTTTCGTTGCAAAATTAAAAGTAGACCCCAAGTTTCTATCTACAAATGGATCAAATGGTTCTGAGCACTATGGGACTTAACATCTGATGCCATCAGTCCCCTAAAATTTAGAACTACTTAAACCTAACTAACCTAAGGACATCACACATATCCATGCCCGAGGCAGGATTCGAACCTGAATCGCGCCTAGAAGCGCTCGGCCACTACGTCCGGCTTCTGTCTACATTCGTGCAGAAAACATATCCATGAGGTAGCAGATGAATCTGTTGGAAACACCGTGAACATGTTCCGTTTCCTAACATTTCGTTGGAGATGAATAAACCATAAATTTTTTTAATAAATTGAATCAAATATCGAAGCAGTTTGGATGGGCCGCCTATGCGCTCAACATTCAGCTTACGAAGAGAGCGAGGCAGGTTAGCAACTCTGTCGAATTACTTAACCTATTCATCCCCGATATAAAAGTATTTGCAGCAGATCTTTCTTTTCATACTTTACAGCAAACTAATCAACAAGCATGACGCCAATGCAAATGAAATACTTTTTTGATGATACACTAAGGCACAAATGTAGGTCCCCATATGTGGAACTCAAGTCTCACTCATTGTGAAAACATACTAGACTTTGATTTGTGCTTCGTTTCCCCGTCCTTCAACAAAAGCATTCATATACATACTGAAGTGACAGGTCATGGATAGCGATATAAACATATACAGATGGCGGTAGTATCGCGTACACAAGGTATAAAAGGTCAGTGCATTGGTGGAACTTCATTTGTACTCAAGTGAATCAGGTGAAAAGGTTTCCGGCGTAATTATAGCCGCAGGACTGCAACTGACAGACCTCGAACGCGGAGTGGTGGTTGGAGCTAGACGTATTGGGCATTACATTTCGGAATTCGTTAGGGAATTCAATATTCCGAGAACCACGTTGTCAAAAGTGTGGCGAGGGTACCAAATTTCGAGCATTACCTTTCATCATGGACATCGCAGTGGCCGACGACCTTCACTTTACGATCGAGAGCAGCGGCGTTTGCGCGGAGTTGTCAGTGCTAATAGACAAGCAACACTGCGTGAAACAATCGCAGAAATCAATGTGGGACGTACGACTAACGGATCCGTTAGGGCAGTGCGTTGAAATTTAGCGCTAATGCTGTGACAGCAGATGAACGACGCGAGTGATTTTGCTAACAGCACGACACGGGCTACAGCTCCTCTCCTGGGCTCATGACCATATCGGTTGGAACCTACACGACTGGAAAATCGTGGTCTCACAGACGTGACTCTATTTCAGGTGGTAAGAGCTGATGGTACGGTTAGAGTAAGGGCAGACCAGACGTAGCCATGGTCCCAAGTTGTCTAAGAGGCCCTGTGTAAGCTGGTGGTGGCTCCATAATGGCGTGAGTTGGATTTACAGGGAATTGACTGCGTCTGCTGGTCGAACTAAACCTATCATTGACTGGAAAAGGCTATGTCCGGCTGCATGGAGACCTTTTGAAACCATTCAACTATGAAATTTTTATGGATGGCATGTGCCATTCACTGGGCCACAGTTGTTTGTGATTGGTTTGAAGAACATTCTGGACAGTTCGAGCAAATGATTTGGCCACGCAGATCGCCCGACACGAATCCCATCGGATATTTATAGGAGGTCAGTTCATGCACATAATCCTGCACCGGCAACACTTTCGCAATTATGGATGGCTGTAGAGACGGCATAGGTCATTATTTCTGCAGAGAAATTCCAAAGATTTGTTGAGTCTGTGTCGTGACACACACACACACACACACACACACACACACACACACACACACACACACACACACACACACACCTACCTGTATATCCAAATGCACGCAGAAAATAGGACTCTAACGTTAATGTTTTTGTAATCTATGAATTCCCCAAAACAGGTTTGAGTTTGTGCTGTGAAACAACTTCATAAATACAAGAAAGGCTAATCATAAAATAATTTCTGTCACGTTCAAATGGTTCTGAGCACTATGGGACTTAACCTATATGGTCATCAGTCCCGTAGAACTTAGAACTACTTACACCTAACTAACCTAAGGACATCACACAACACCCAGTCATCACGAGGCAGAGAAAATCCCTGACCCCGCCGTGAATCGAACCCGGGAACCCGGGCGCCTGAAGCGAGAACGCTACCGCACGACCACGTGTTGCGGACTCTGCCAAGTAAGAATTTGTTATTGCCGCTAAATAAATCTTTCCGTTTTATGATAAGATTCAAAAATATCATTTCTCACAGTATATAAGCGTATTCCACATTTGACACATGTGTCTCTTATCTTGGAACTGCAGCCCAGTTTCCTGTAATCTGGGACTTTCAGCAGATGTTAGTAGCTGGATAACAAAATGACGCCTAATTTCCGAAATTGTTGGTAGCACAGCCTTTTTTTTGGCTTTTTATTCACATTATCTACATCATCTGTATCTTTATTGCCGGAGAAATTCACCTCTTCTCCAAGCTACTGCCATGGAATCTTAAAGGCTCTTATCGTTTACCAGTCAGTTTCATACAGCTCATCAGGACAATCATCAGTCAAAAACCAGAAGTCATCATCTTCCCAGTGAGATAATTCCGCATTGCTGTCAGTAAGAAGAGCTTCTAATGCTTATTATTTAATACTTCTTGGAACGCTGTAGAGTGTAGAAATAACGGTTTCTTCAGTATTCCATTATCGAAGTCCAGATTGAAATTTGCAAATATGCATTATGACCCGACGTCCGCATACCTTGAGAAAATGTTATTTCATAGTGGAGTGGAAATGAAGTCCCATGCGGGAGGCCCAGGCAAGGTCCTAATGGAGGTGGTTTGCCGTTGCCTTCCTCGGACCGTGATGGAGATGGATGATGATAAAGACGACACAACAGCACCCAGTCATCTAGGGGCAGATAAAAATCCCTGAACACTCCGGGAATCGAACACGGGACCCCGTGCGAAGCGAGAACGGTACCGACAAACCACGAGCTGCGGACTTTATTTCATACTTACGAGCAAAATTTATGAAAAACTGAACTAATTTTCAACAACTAAAAACGTTAGCGAACGTTAGGTAAAAAAACACAGATTTTTCAGTCTAACATTTAGGCATAATAATTATTTATTCATCTTTTCGATTTGTAGAAGTAACCATTTTCTGCGCACGACCGGCTACAAATTAAGATGGGAGTCGTTTCTTTCAGGGTGATGCGCCCTGTTTTTAAAACTATGGACAAGAAGCTTCTGTAAAGTATGAAAGGTAGGAGACGAGGTACTGCTGGAAGTGAAGCTGTGAGGACGGGTCGTGAATCTTGCTTGGGTAGCTCAGCTGGTAGAGCAATTGCCCGTGAAAGGCAAAGGTCCCGAGTTCGAGTCTCGGTCCGGCGCACAGTTTTAATCTGCCAAAATCGGATCGATGGAGCGAAGAGGCTATAACGGGTCGTTCTGTGAGTAAAACGGGGGCAAAATAATAATTCTTTGCCATAATAATTTAAGATCGAAAATTTAAGGAAATATCATCCTTCCCCATCAAAATTGGTTCTGAAGATAATTGCAGGAGATTGAGAGACCGTAAAAGACTTCCATAATGATACCAGCCTCGGAGAAGAAATAATGCCAAGCGAAATTATCCAGTATACTGGACTGTCCAGTTGTGAAACGAAATGGATTTTAAGGAAGTTTATCGTATCTTCTAGAGCTATTATGGAAATTGATGTTAAAGAGCTACAGAGGGGGAGAAAGTAAGCTTGTCAAGTAAAATACACAACAGGGTCAAAGACGTTGAGGAACTGCTTTAACTTCAACATTTCACTTTGATCCCGAAGTGCAAGGAGGCAGGATGTATCCAGTTCAGTTGCGGTCTTGAATTCTACGCCCACCGCGTTTCTTAAACTAATTCCTTCGGTCTCCAAAGATCAGGCAGCGGGCGGATGATGTGGCAATATAATAATAATAATAATAATAATAACATATCCAACATTCCACATAACACCTTCACTTTATGTTTTTTTTCCTTCTCTTTTTTCCCTTCTAGAAATAATTACCCCCAAGCTATGCATGGAACAATACTAACACCTCTTCCTCTCTCTGAGCTCAACATCTCACTCATTATGGAGGGATGCTGACTCAGTTTTTCAGGGTAGCAATTGGGAAGTTGCGGTACAGAAAATAGCCCAGAGATCACCAGTGTGTATGTGTGTGTGTGTGAAGTGTTATGAAACAATGTGTGTATAGTGTGTGCAGTGACTGATAGTGAGATATGAGTGAACAATGTGGCATTACATTATTTAATAAGTTATTTGTAAAAAATGTATTGTATACCAGGAGTAAACCTAATGATTATCTCTAACTAGAAGTCTGTAAATATATGTGTATACGAATTAGTTTATTTTAAATTGATCTAAATTTGTAAATACTTTCACACGTCCTATATCCTTGTACAAAGAGATCTACGGATGAATAAAGCAGCTGCTGCTGTTGCTGCTACTACTACTACTACTACTACTACTACTACTACTACTTCTACTATACTACTACAAATATTTGAAGTTATTCTTTTGAAATTGTAATAGAACATACACTGAAGAGCCAAAGAAACTGGTCCACCTGCCTAATATCGTGTAGGGCGCCCACGAGCACGCAGAAGTGCCGCAACACGACTCGGAATGGACTCGAGTAATGCCTGAAGTAGTGCTGGAGGGAACTAACACCATGAATTCTGCAGGCCTGTCCATAAATCCGTAAGAGTAGGAGGGGGTGGAGATCTCTTCTAAACAGCACGTTGCAAGGCATCCCCGACACGCTCAATAATGGTCATGTCTGAGTAATCTGGTGGCCAGCGGAAGAGTTCTAATTCAGAAGAGTGTTCCTAGAGCCATTCTAGCAATTCTGGACGCGGGTGGTGTCGCATTGTCCTACTGGAATTGCCCACGTCCGTCGGAAGGCACAATGGACAGGATGCTTACATACGTGTCACTTGTCAGAGTCGTATCTAGATAGACGTATCAAGAGGTTCATATCACTCCAACTGCACACGCCTCACACCATTACAGAGCCTCCACCAGCATGAACAGTCCTCTGCTGACATGCCGGGTCCATGGATTCATGGGGTTGTCTCCATACCGTCTACGACCATCCGCTCGATACAATTTGAAACGAGACTCGTCCGACCAAGCAACATGCTTCCAGTCATAAACAGTCCAATGTCGGTGTCAACGGGCCCAGGCGAGGCATAAAGCTCTGTGTCGTGCAGTCATCAAGGGAACGCAAGTGGGCCTGTTGTATCCATGGAACCAACCAACCAACCAACTCGCGCACGCGCGCCCTGTCCGTGACATAGCTGGCCACAGTTCCTGTCGCGGCCGTCGGCGTCTCAGGGCGTTACCGCCGACGGAAGAGGTCGCGCCATGGCTGAGCTCGATCCGCAGCGCCCTCTGCTTTTTGCATATAAGGAGGAGCGCTGGCCCCGAGACGGACAGTCTATTGTCGATTGTCTATCGTTAGCCTTTCGTGGAGTTTATAGCGGAGCCATTGTAGTGTGTTCGAGTAGGCTCAGTACACGGATTACTCTTGGATATTACTTGGACTTGTATTGCCGGTGCACGTTTCGTCAGAAATAAAGATAAGTTATCTCTTCATTCTAGCTGGCGCAATTCTTGTCATTAATTATTTTTGGGCCAACAGACATAGCTACATCCTGGTCACTACCCACGCTTTATATAATTTGTGGTGGCTGCCCCAAAAGTATCGCCGAGGACCTTGGGTTTGGGAGCCGTCACAAAAGGGCCTTCGGTTCCGAAAGCCCATATCGATGATGTGTCGTTGAATGTTTCGCACTCTGACACTTGTTGATGGCCCAGCATTAAAATCTGCAGCTATTTGCGGAAGGCTTACACTTCTGTCACGCTGAGCGATTCTCTTCAGTCGTCTTTGGTCCCGTTCTTGCAGGATATTTTTCCGGTCGCGTCGACGTCGGAAATTTTATGTTTTACCGCATTCCTGATATTCACAGTACACTCGTCAAATGGTCGTACGCGAAAATCCCCCCCCTTCATCGCCAACTCGGAGATGCTGTGTCCCATCAGTCGTTAGCCGACTATAACACGAAGTTCAAACTCACTTAAATCTTGATAACTTGCCATTGTAACAGCAGTATCCGCTCTGCCCTAGACACTTGTTGTCTTATATAGCCGTTGCCGACCGCAGCATCGTATTCTGCCGGTTTACATAGCTATGTACTCTAATACGCATGCCTATACCAGTTTCTCTGGCGCTTCAGTGTAAGTTTACTTTCACTGTGTGAAGGAGTCTTACTACTTTTTGAGCTTTCATCACATCCAAGTTTTCTCTTTGACTGTGTGAAGCAACTATAGATGGCACAAAATAGTCCGATTGCGGGGTGGCGGTGTGAATGGAATAACAAGATATACAGGGTGTTACAAAAAGGTACGGCCAAACTTTCAGGAAACATTCCTCACACACAAAGAAAGAAAATATGTTATATGGACATGTGTCCGGAAACGCTTACTTTCCATGTTAGAGCTCATTTTATTACTTCTCTTCAATTCACATTAATCATGGAATGGAAACACACAGCAACAGAACGTACCAGCGTGACTTCAAACACTTTGTTACAGGAAATGTGCAAAATGTTCTCCGTTAGCGAGGATACATGCATCCACCCTCCATCGCATGAAATCCCTGATGCGCTTATGCAGCCCTGGAGAATGGCGTATTGTATCACAGCCGTCCACAATACGAGCACGAAGAGTCTCTACATTTGCTACCGGGGTTGCGTAGACAGGAGCTTCCAAATGCCCCCATAAATGAAAGTCAAGAGGGTTGAGGTCAGGAGAGCGTGGAGGCCATGGAATTGATCCGCTTCTACCAATCCATCGGTCACCGAATCTGTTATTGAGAAGCATACGAACACTTCGACTGAAATGTGCAGGAGCTCCATCGTGCATGGACCACATGTTGTGTCGTACTTGTAAAGGCACATAGGCACATGTTCTAGCAGCACAGGTAGTGTGTCCCGTATGAAATCATGATAACGTGCTCCATTGAGCGTAGGTGGAATAACATACTGACGAAACTAAAATGAGGTCTAACATGGAAATTAAGCGTTTCCGGACACATGTCCACATAACATCTTTTCTTTATTTGTGTGTGAGGAATGTTTCCTGAAAGTTTGCCATACCTTTTTTGTAACACCCTGTAGATGTGAAGAAATAGCATATTAGTTGTGCTAAAAAAAAAGAAAGAAAGAAAAACAATTTTTAATGCAACTAATGTGCTGTTTCTTCACATCGGCATTCTTCAAAAACAATTGCTGAAACTGAGAAACAAAAATCTAAATGACAAGATTGATCTTTGTGCTGTGCGGAGACGTGTGAGAAGGAGATGCTGACGTAATGGGCGCTCGGCGCTCGGCGCTACCAGACAGAAACTGCAACATTTAACTTCATCGCGCAATTTTTACATTACGACTGCTAGTTCGGCAGCGTTTGCAGAAATGAAAAAACAGGGAAGCCGACATGGAGTGTTCCAGGTAAATCTGATACGTGACGAAACCGAACGACAGGCCCATTAGAGGCCTTTTACTGTGGCAGTTACCTGGAGAGAATGTCTAATAATAAATCAATACTTAAAGTGTGTTCGACTGGTATTTGTGACTTTACTGGAGAAAGGACCTCGGACCCTGAGGCTGTGCTTCTCAGCGACATGTATTTCTTCTGTCATCCATATCTTCATGTAGATGCCACCGATTAATGTTGCATTCATTCAAAATCACAATGTGTTCTTTTTATCTTCCATCTTATGATCCAAATGACTGATATAACTTAAAAAGGAAGCACACGTCAGTGTGGGACTTGAGTGCAACTAACATCAGTGGATTTTGGTTATCATCAGTCGGACTGGGTCACCTGTCAAGAGACAACCACATTTAGAGCATCTGTATGTGACTCCTGGGCGCTAGATCGCTCTCCACTATTGATCTGTCTCGCGCCGCAATGGGGTCCTCCTCCATTATTGATCTCTCCTTGTGCAATTCAGCTCTAGCAGACACTGCACAGTGGAAAGCTTCCACATACTTGCATTCCAGTTACAGCTTTATGGTGTGTACTCTTCTCCGAAAATGAGTAGTGACTGAAAACCGCGAAAACGCATGCCTAGCAACGCAAACTGTGTAGCCAGATTGCTCTGTTTAAATGAAAAGATGGCGTCCATTTTAAAACAGACTATATCTATAACGCAAATAAAGAAAGCTACTTATTACAACCACACGAAAGGTTTTGTCACGTTTTAACACGCTGTACGTTTGTGGAGTGCGGAATGCCGCTTAGCAATCAGTGGTAGGCTTGCAGATCTGTGGAAGTTTGTTTGCAGCCAGCATCATATAATCACGCAGCTTTTCGAACTATGACATCAACGTAACACACGTCATTAGATATATCAGGAAAGATCTTGGAGATAACTGCTGATTCCGTTAAAAGTCAGAGATCAGCTAAAGAAGTTGGAGCAAATTTGTGACTTGATTCAGTTCTTCCTACCAGATAGCACTCAACGCGTTCTTAACGGGGCGAAATCTAGAGATGAAAAAGTAATTTCGAGTGATACACAGCGGTCACTTCTTACAAAATATGTAAATGATCAAACAGATAGCTTTGGAATCTCCGTGAGGGTAAGACTGTTAGCAGACGATGCTACTGCCTGTAGGCAGGTTGTAAGGGTACAGATATCGACCCTGTCCTGGACAGAGTGAGTCTACGCTAGGCTGCTTCTATGCTCCCAACTCCTTGCTCACTGGCATGGCCCGACGATGATGAATCAAACCCACTACATCTTACCGCTCTATTTAATTAACCTGCACCACCGCTGCTGGCTACGATCGTTATCAGGCGATGAAGAGATGTGTGTTTCGCGCTGCGACCATCGCTGTATGTCCTGAGGCGCTTCAGCAGTGTTAGGCTACCTCAAGGTCACTCTAGCAATGCCGTGTTTCACGCTGCTAGTTATATGAACAGCTGCAGCGTAATTACTCCCGACGAGCAATGCAGCAACGCTACCGGCTAACAGCGAAATGCGAAGTGCCAGCAGCGAGGCAGAAGCATAAACTTACCCAAAGGCTGAGTTTACAGTGACGCCGTCACCACTCCGTGTAACAGAATCACCATCCTAATCGGATAAAAACGCCAATAAGCAGTAATAACAACTCGTAGACAGTTAATGTGCATCTACCTCAATCCAAAAAAGATAAACTATAGTACCTGTGAGAGTAAGATGTACCGTCCTTTTCACTGGAACAAGTTTTTTGAGGTTATAATTTACGCCTAAAATTTCCGATACAGATTTTGCCTACTTGTGGTTTGCAATAACCCTGCAATTTCATTCCATGGCTTCGGAACTATGTCCCGATTATATTTTACATCCTCAGGATGCCACAAACTCCTTCTTTGAACAAACGTATCAGTTTCTTACTGTCCATGTTTCGTGTTGTTTCGGTCAATACGACCGAAGAAAACAAACTGATTTGACTTTCTCCTTTTGTCGTCCGAAGTCTGTACATTCGGGCGATGAAATCGGCTGCATTGTGACCGCACACGCAATGGCGTACTGATTTGAAAAGATGGGAAGTCTTCGGCCCATGTCTGTAGTTGGCGGAAGCCACCGAGATCGGTGCCAACGTGACCGCAGCCTAACGAAACTCAGATCCAGCGATTTAGTGTCGCTGATGGGGAAGCACAACTGTACTAGAAGTGTTTGACCTAGCACCCACGTTTCGGTTTGGCGTATAAGTATACAGTTGAGCCTGAGCAAACCTGCAGGGTGCTCGCACTTGCACGATCATGGGTAAATGTGAATTACTTTTGTGGAAAGATTAATTGGTGACATATCATTCAGTGTTAAGTGAGATACTGGGGAATATTTGGAATTCCGCCTGAGCCTTCTTAAGAAGAAGATCGTAAGTGTGCACACAGTACGAGACCGGGAATAAAAGGCATCAGGCTAATTTGTGAAACAAACTATTTAGATAAACACGGCATGATTTTAAATTATGGACGACCTATGGCAAAATCGATGCAAAGCATATGTTCCAGTGTGACAAAGAGTTAAATATAAGGAGGACGAAACCGAAATGTTGGATCCGAAAATGGATTTCTCGTAGGGATAAATCAGGTGACACTTCATAAAAGAAATACACTGAGAAGACGAAAATTCTGTCTGCTATGGCCAAATAACCAATAGCTGTCATGAAAATATCATCTGCAGACAGGCCATTCATAGTCACTGTCGTAACGCGGAAACGGAGGGATTTGTATGACTTTGAAAGGATCATGGTAATAGGCTATTGGGCCAAGGGTGGAAGCATTTCCGAATCGGGTAAGTTCTTAAACTGTTCGGATGCCATCGTATTCAAGATTACTTCGTGTTCAAGATTACTTCCATGCACTCATGCTGACTAATGTTCATTGGCGATGAATGCTGGCACTCGTTTTAGAACTGGTATGGTATTCCTTTAAGTAAGTATTTCGAATAATTTTTGAGATCTGCCACATCACATTCGGGTGCTATTTCCCGCATATAATCCACAATTTGTACTGTGCTTGGTCTCACAAATCACGAAGTTTACACGATTCACTTTTCTAGTTCGTCCAAAAAGCGTTCAAGCTTATATGACAGGACTACATCATTGGTTTGCAAATATTTTGCGTGTGCACAAGCGCCAATTAAACATATGCTGTTCTTGTCGTTCCAGAAGCAGCTAAAAGGTACCTGCCGGCCACTGTCTTGACTTTTTTCAGTAATAAAATGGAAACACACTGAAATCGAATGGAGTACAGCAGCAATTGTTCCACGAAAACAGCGACAGAATGCTCGTGTTTCGAAATACAGCCATCAGGTAGCAGTGGTCGAAAAAAGTTGCGTAACAAAATACAACCAGATTGAGCTGTCGCGACGAAAGTTGAGTCGTTGGGCCGCTGAAAACTGGCGATTCACACATGCAACTGCAACATGCCACTAGCTGTTCAAATATGTGTGAAATCTTATGGGACTTAACTGCTAACATCATCAGACCCTAAGCTTGCATACTACTCAACCTAAAGCATCCTTAGGACAAACACACACACCCATGCCCGAGGGAGGACTCAAACCTCCGCCAGGATCAGCCGCACAGTCCATGACTGCAGCGCCTTAGACCGCGCCACTAGCTGTGGCAATACTTCTGTTGCGTGTGTGAACCCGGCCTTACGGGTTATATTGCTTGTGATTAAAGTGCAATAAACTTACTGCAGTCAGATCAATGTGAACTTTATTTAACCTGGTCTTATTAGTGATAATTACGATTATGAGAACTGTCAATAGGTCACATGTCAGCAGAAACACGGTTAAGAACTTTCTCAAACCGGCACGTGTGCCTTAGAAGTAAATTCGCCCTCCATGCTGTCATAACCATCAAGTCCAATTGGCTATTCAAATTCAGACCCCCAGAATACATGAGTTAGCTTAACTAAAAGGAGGAACAGCTTACATGATTGAACATCAGAAGACTTTAGCGAGATGCAGGGAATCTTGTGGAGGATACGTGATTGGTGCAAGGACTGGTAATTGCCCTTGGAGGTACATGAGCATAATATATTCCAAATAAATTGTCGAAGAGACTTATTACTCTTGGATTACTCTCTTGGTGATGATCGCTGGATACAGTAACAATTGTAATAGGAGTAGGACTAACCATCTAGAGCGACCTAAAGTGGAATGAGCACATAAAACAGACTATAGGGAAAGCTGACGCCAGGCCGAAATCCATTGGAAGACTCTTAAGACAATCTAATTCACCCACTAAAGAAGTGGCTTACAGAACACTTCAAAACAGATTTAGTACTGCTCATAGGTCTCGATCACTTACGAGATTGGATTCATAGAAGAGCTAGAGAAGATACAATGAAGAACAAGCTTTGTTACGGAAGCACTTATATAGTGCAGAGGGTTACAGGAGTGCTCAACAAACTCCAAACTGATGTTACAAGAAAGGTGTTATCACAGAGATTCACTTTTTTAGAAAAGTTGTAGAACAGGTTTTTTAAAGCAGAAAATTGTACATGCCAAGTAATGTTCCTAGCTCCTATCAAAGTAGTCTACTTGGCTAACTACACACAGTGGAACACATTTCTGGAGCCGGCCGCAGTGGTCTCGCAGTTCTAGGCGCGCAGTCCAGAACCGTGCGACTGCTCCAGTCACAGGTTCAAATCCTGCCTCGGGCATGGACGTGTGTGATGTCCTTAGGTTAGTTAGGCTTAAGTAGTTTTAAGTTCTAGGGGACTAATGACCACAGCAGCTGAGTCCCATAGTGCTCAGAGCCATTTGAACCATTTGAACATTTCTGGAGGTCTTGGAACCAAGAAGGGAAAGTTTCAATTTTGGTGCTTCGAAGCTCTTTTGTCACAGCCTGTTGGATGTCTGCGACATCTTGATGAAGCTTTCCTTTTGGATGCCTTTTCACAAGGTAAAAGGTATGGCAAATATGGTGGATATGGGATGGCACTAACAGGGTGTCTGGCTAGATATTTGGTAACAGATGCAGCAGTATGGGGTCTTGCATTGTCATCCAGTGAGAACCAGTCCTGAAAATGCCACAAATCCAAGTGGCAATGTAGAATTGCTTGTCGCAAATGTTTCAAGACTTAAATGTGAAGAGTTTGGTTCACTGTTTGACCTGGAAGAACATAGACATGGTAAAATAACCCTTCACTATCAAAGGATGTGATTAACAGTGTCTTCAAGAACAACGGTTGTTGGTTGATGTTTTTAGAGGTGAGTAATCCAACACTCTGCCATTCAGCACTTTGGCACGTTGTGTGAGGATCATTCAGTGGCACCATCTTTCATTCCCAGCAATAATCTCGTACAGAAATGTGGGATCACATATGGTTCTGTCAGTAGCTCAGCAGAAATTCATGTTTCCTCTTTCTGTCAGTCTGTTGGTGTATGAGGTACAGAGTTTTGCACTAAATTTCAGTTTCCTGAGATCTTTGTGTAAAATCCTATGACACACATTATGAGTCAATTTAAGTTCTTCTGATACATCACACATAGTTACATGACAGTCTTCTTGCAATAGCTGCCTTACATACTCCACATTTGTACCGGTATGTGCTGTAGTCGAGTGACCGTTTCAGGGATCATCTTGCACTGAATCTCTGCCTTCACGAAACATTTTGTGCCACTAGAAAACATGACTTCTAACAAATACCTCACCTGTGTATGCTTGCTTAATCATTGTTCGTGTATAACTAGAGGTTTTCTCTAACTTAATGCAGAACTTAATGTTTGCTCTTTGCTTACAATCAGCATCCATTGTGTCAAAGTAACTAATGTGCCAAGAACCCAGACAGTGTAAGCACAGCCCTGTCACCTGGCGAGTTTGTGCAGAAATATGGCCAAGGTTATTTCAAGGATGCACAAATACCAGGCAACATAAAAACATTTGTTCCTTGTTAGTATTCCAAACCCAGAAATTAAAAAAAAAATACTATCCATAAACTTTTCTGACAAAGGCAGTATTTACTGTTGAAACTGCAAAAACACCCATTTCAAGAGGAAGAGAGAAATCTAATACTTCCTCCCACATAGATCTTGTGAAATGACCATGACGAGAAAATTGGAGAATTTTGGGTATATGTAGAAGTTTGTCTACAGACATTTGGGAATTGAACAGAGAAGGGGACAGTTCCAGTGGTAAAAGAAGTACATAAATCCATACACCATAGGGTTGCCTACAGGTTGAGGTACATTAGTGACCCACCCAGATTTAACACACATAGCACTAAGTAACTATATCCAGATGACTTGTCTGGCATAGAGTTAATGAATTATATGCCGTACACAAACCTTCCTCATAAATCAGTTTATTAGTGAAAATCATATCAAAATCCTTACAACAGTTCCTGAGATAAGCCTTCACATACAGACAGAAAAAATGTGGAAGAGAACAGTAGGACTTGCTGCTGGATCAACTATGTAGAGCAGCTGCCTCAAGGAAATGGTATGGGATGCACAAAACATAATCCAGTGGCAGACTGAGAGCCACATGTTGTATATTAAATGTTCGTTGTTTGCGGATGCTACTGAATTGCGTGGCTGATGCCAGTGGCCTTACTCTTGCATTCATTCACTGTTCTCAGTCTGTAGCACATACAAAAAAATTTAATATTGTAGTGCTGGAGAGAACATGCATAGCACTACAGCAGTTATGGGCATCTATAACTTACTACAGTGAAAGGTAGGCCCTGACAGCTGGCACCAATGTTACCAGTTTTCAGGTGCAAAGTGTGAAAGGCTGCTGACGGAACTGAAGCATGAAACAAAATAAGTCATCTATAGAACTGTGGCAACACTTACGAATTGTGATAGTGACATACACAGAATCACATAGTGTGAATGATTGTGGCAGCTATACTTAGCCCACTTAAATGTGTTGGTTTTTCTTTCACTGTACAGATATAATTGGCATGATGTTGCACCATGAAGTCCAATGAAGAATGCAATAGAGGACATTGAAAATGTAGTCTGAAAATCAGTTATAACAAGAGTAAAATTGTGTGTGATTAAAACATCAAAAAGAAAGTAGTAAATACTAACAATGAAGCCACTGAGCCAGTTATGAGGTTGTATGTTTAGGGAAGTTGAATACAACAATTGAGTAGACTGTAAAAGAAATAAACTATAAAGTGAAAGTGGTCTGGATTGCCTTTTGTAAAATTGATAGGATTTTCAAAACTGAGCTTCTCATGTGACTGAAGTAGAAAGCTCAAACCAGTATATACTACAAATTATGATTTATAGCAGTGAACCATGAGACAGGCAGCAAATTTAAATGTGGACCCCTCCTCCATTTTAGCTGCATGTGGTGCATATACCTTGTTGCAGAGGGGATAGCTCTCATACATGTCCTGTTGTTCTGTGTTTACTATTGATTACTTAGCCAAAACTTAGATCTGTCATGGTCTTTTCCAGTCATATATAAGTCTCTACAGAAAAAAATAGTAAACAGCTTTGTTTTTTATTTGTTTCATCTTTAAATGTTAAGCCAAGTTAATGGAGCATGACCAGAAGAAATAATGGGGGCTCTGGAATCATCTTATGTTAATGGAACAGTTTTTGAATAAAACCCCTAGATACCTGGTGGTACGTCACTCTCCTTCAATATGACATTAAGAAGTTAGGTGCCTCAACTTTCCCAGTTTAGACATGAACTTCAATTCTTTTCGTGAAATAAATTACTCTAAACGTCTTCCTAACTGTTCAGACTTTCTAAATATCACTCATAGCGTTTCCATTTACTAAGCTTCTGTCTAAACAATCTGTTGCTTATAGTAACTCAAGCCATCAAGATGCATGTGTATTTTCTGTGTAATGTCTATAGCTTTCTGCATTAGCTTATCAGAAAGGACAGTAAACAGCCATGTAAAAAATCACAGCTCATTACAGAGATTAAAGTATGTTCTAAAAAAAGGAAATTGTATATCTTGGCAGTAACCATTTCTAAAGCTATCAAAAAAATCAAAGGACATGAACATAAAGCTGGAAATCAGTAATTCTGACAACAGACTTAAGGCCGTATTGAATGTTGTAAAATGAGAGAAAGGACAAGAAGCTACAGAACTGGATAACATCACCATTAATTTTAATGGAAGGTCTATGAATGATTAAAGAGAAAAATTAAAGTGTATGTTGAACAAGCAACTCACATAAAATTCAATCATATGGATGTCACACCAACTTCACCTTCTCAAATGAAGAAAATTATATATTATCTCAAAAATAAAAGCTCATATGGATTTGATTTGGCTTCCAACAGAGCACAAGGACTTCTTCCCATACAATAAGCACAATCTTTCCGAAAATATGTAATGCATCACTATGTGGGAGCATTTTTCCAGAGAGATTTAAATATACCAGTGTTAAACCTCTCTATAAGAAGTTGATAGGAGAGATGTCAGTAACTGCTGACCTTGTTCACTATTGGTACGATTTTCCAAAATTTTTGAGGTGGTCATGTATTCCAGAATAGTATCCCACCTGAGCAACAATAATATCCTCAGTAAGTAACAGTTTTGATGTCGGAATATTTACTTAACTGAGAATGCCGTTTACATATTCAGTTACCAAAGTTTCCAATCACTCAATGACAAAATAGCACCAGTTCATATTTTCTGTGATGGAAGGCAACTGACATTCTTAATCACAATATTCTCCTACATTAACTGAGGTTTTATGGAGTTGATGGTACAGCAAGCAATGGATGATGTCATGCCTCACAAAGAAGGTTCAAAAAGTTATTTTTAATAATTCAACCAATGTAAGCAGCGGAGGTTCATGTAACATGGTGAGGAAACAGTAATTGGAATGGAAACGTCAAATTCTTTAGGGGTCCATATTGATGAGAATCTAAACTGGACCTTCTATAACAACTTAGTTTAACATCATTTGGACTTAGAATCATTGCAAATCTTGGGGAAAGAGAAATCAGTAAGTTGACATATTTTGTATATTTTCACCCATGACATCATATGGAATAATGTTCTGAGTGAACCAAAATTTAAGAAATTAAGTCTTTGTTGCTCAAAAATCTGCTGTAGGAATAATATGTGGTGCTCACTCACTATCTTCTTGTAGACATCTGTTTAAGGAGTTGGGCATTTTGACTTCAGCTTCACAGTATACTTATTCTCTCACGAAGTTAGTTATGAATAACCCTTTGCAGTTCAAAAGGAACAACTACATACATAATTACAATACCAGAAGAAGAAAAAACAGTCATTATGCCACATTAGATATATCTTTATCACAATAAAGTGTGCACATTGCTGCTACTAAAACTTTTTATCACGTATAAAATGATAGACAGACAGTAAAGTTAAATTTGAAAAAAGAGATAAAAAGTTTCGTTTTTACAACTCCTCCTTTTCCATAGAATAATTTCTAATTTTTTGACGTGAAAGATGTGAGGGGAGGAATCATTAACTAACAATTGTAAAACAATTGTAGATGATAAACATGTAGCTATATTTACATATAAATATGTAACTTGAATGTAAAAAATCACTTCTTCGACACCATTGCAACTGATTATATAAAGATCCATGGAACATTAAACTAACTAACTAACAACATCAGAAACATACTCCCATCTCTTCTACGAGACTGATTGCCACTGTTGTAGCATTTATGCAGTGACTAATTAAGCACGTCAGCTTGCATGGAATAAGTTATGCTGATCAAAGATGAATTTACCCCCCAGGGGCTTGCCACTCTTTGGTGGGTTTATGCTTGGCTACCACGAGGCTCCAGCTTTTGCAGCAGTCTTTCCCTTCTGTGCTGCATATCTATCCTCTTACTATTGCCCCCCCCCCCCCCTTCACGAACATGTCTGGGGTATTATTGGGAATGTTCTGCATTGTGTTGCTGGCATACAAACAGTCTCACTTTTGTTTTTTGCTCCCTTTTCCTTTCTTTGTTTCCCTTCTCCTCTCGTTCCTCCGATTCAGCATTTGAGGATCCTCTTTCTTCTTCTTCTCCCTTTGTGCTCCTGAAGGCTGGCCCACATGTCTGATGCATGACAGGAGACTGAGTAACATGTAATTCCCAGCCCAAGGTTGACAGGTAGGGTTCGCATGTACCCCTTAGTACAGGCCAGATGCAGGGAGGGGTGATTGCCTGAGCTGTAACCTTCCCAAATTGCCAATTGGTCCCTCTGTCATGTGTTCGGTAGGGGTGACCTGAGGTGTAAATAATCCCCTAAGGTGGGTGCTCCCCCTTGTGAAGGGGGCCCTCAGTTGGAAGGAGCATGCCATCAGAGATACTGGGAATTATGGGGGATTTCCTCATAATGAGTCAATTATCTTCGCACTCAACATTTACAAAACGTAAACATAATGAGGCTAATGATTCAAAGATCATTTCCGCTGCACCATGGTTCCTTGTGGTCTCACGTACTGAAGACGGTCAGTCCTTTGCCACAGTAAATCCGTTTATTATTCAGAAAGGTGTAGATGCAATTGCTGGCAATGTGAAATCCTTCTCTCGTTTACGGAATGGCACTTTCATTGTGGAGACCACTTCTGATCCTCAAGCACAACTGCTTGCTGCCTCACTTCTCCATGGTTATCCTGTTATATTTGAGGTCCATAGAACTTTGAATTCTTCCCGTGGTGTAATTTACACCAGGCTGCTCGATGGTCTAACCAAGGCTGAAATCCAGTCTTACCTCTCTTAACATGGTGTCATTGCCATCCATCTTGTAGTGAAAAACGTAGCTTCCTCCTTAGTGCCCACCCACACTCCCTTTCTCACTTTTGATAGAGTGGTGCTTCTGTCCAAAGCAGGCTATGAAATTATCACTGTCCAGCTGTACATTCCGAAACCGATGCACCGCTACCAGTGTCATTGTTTCAACCACACTAGAACGTCTTGTCGACACCCAGCCAAATTTGTCACAAGGGGTAGGGATGTGCATGTGGGCGATTGTCCACCTCCTCTTCTCCACTGTATCAACCGCAATGGCGGCAATCCTGCCTCCTCTTGGGTTTGTCCAGTGTATCTAGATGAGCGGACTGTTCAAGAGATCCAGGGAAAGGAAAAGGAGCCTCATCCAGTCACTCACAAGTTACTGGCTAGTCGCAAACTCTGTGTTCTCCCATCTGGTATCTATAGGGCATTGCCACACTGACATACTACCCCCAAATCACCTCTGAGGTAGGCCGGAAAGGACAGGAGGAGTAGTCCTGTGAAGACTTCCTCAATGCCTCCAGCCAAACAACACTTGAGTCTTTCTTTAATCGGAAAGGCTCGAAGAAGTCCACTTTCGCCACCTCTAAGCTCCTCTTTGATGGTATCACCATTTGACACCTTAGCCCGGCCAGCTTCCATGTCGCCGGTGCGCACCAACAACCATTTTTCAGCATGGGACACCACAGACCGACCACACAAGCAAGCTGATGCTTCTGTGGACCCTATGGGGCAGGATCCTCCTGTTTCTGTGCCCTGTAGTAGCGCCACTTCCACAGCTGTCACTCGGCAACTGCTGAGGTGGCACCTCTACATCTCTTCCTCATCATGACTCTCCTCCAATGGAATGTTTGTGGCCTTCGGTCCCACAAAGATGATTTATGTCTGCTTTTAGCATTGCAGCATCCCGTTGTACTCTGCCTTCAAGAAACGAAATTGTGCCCTCACGACTGCTTTGAGCTTACACATTTCTTACCAATTCATTTTGACAATGCCCCTGAGGTCGGCATTCCATCTCATGGGGGCATGTTGCTACTCATATGGGACAACATTCATAACCAACGTATCTCCCTGACTATCGATCTTCAATCTGTAGCAGTTCACCTTTTCCTTGCCCACCTGACTTTTTCCCTCTGTACCATATATGTCCCTCCATCATTCGCTGTCACCATGTGAGACTTGTTTCAACTTATTGGGCACCTACCATCCCCACTTTTGCTACTCGGTGACTTCAATGCGCACTATCCACTTTGGGGTTCTTCCAGGACCTATCAGAGAGGTGCCCTCTTGGCTGAACTTCTTAACCAACTTAACTTCTTCTGTCTTAACATGGAGCACCCACTTTCCCCTCAGACTCCTTGCACACCTAATCACATTTGGACCTCCCCTTGTGCACTGCTGAGCTTGCCTCTCATCTTGAGTGGTCTGTTCTTTCTGACACCTACTCGAGCGACCGTTTCCCGTGTGCTATCCATTTGCTGACTCCTACCCCATCTGTGTGCACGCCTAAATGGCAGCTTCCTATGGCTGACTGGCAGCTTTACTCCTCCCTGGCGACCTTTGAAGAACAAGATTTTCTCAATTGTGATGAGTAGGTAGAATATCTCACAACTGTTATCCTTACTGCTGCAGAATGTTACATTCCCTGCACTTCCTCTTTACCACATTGTGTCCCAGTCCCTTGGTGGACTGAGGCATACCACAACGTAATTTGCGCACGGAGACGTGCTCTCCGCATTTTTAACCGTCACCCTTTGATGGCAAACTGCATTCATCATAAACAGATGCATGCAAAGTATCATCATGTTCTTCAGGATAGCAAAAGAGCTAGTTGGATGTTATTCACTAGTTCTTTTAACAGTTCCACACCTCCCTCTCTCATGTGGGCCAACCTCCGACAGCTCTCTGGAACCAAGATCCATTCCCCAATTTCCGGCCTGACAGTAGCTCACGATGTCATCACGGACCCTATTGCTATCTCTAATTCCATGGGCCACCATTCTGCGGAAGTTTCGAGCTCTTCCCACTATCACCCTGCCTTGCTCCGTCGCAAAAGAGCAGAGGCGGCTCAGGCGATATCCCTCTCTTCTCCGAATCGTGAATGCTTACAATGCCGATTTTACCATGAGGGAGCTAGATCATGCTCGCATTTCATCCCGATCCTCCACCCCAGGGCCAGACACTGTCCCATTCAGATGTTGCAGCACCTTTCTCTTGCGGGAAAGCACTTTCTGCTTAACACATACAACCGCATGTGCGCAGAGGGCACATTTCCCGGACACTGATTTGAAGTCACTGTCATACCCACACGTAAGCCTGGTAAGGACTAAAACCTTCCTTCTAGCTACCGCCCCCTCTCTCTTACCAGCTGCTTTTGCAAGGTGATGGAACATATGATTTATGCCCAGCTGGTGTGGCAGATTGAGTCTCACAATTTACTAATGAATGAACAGTGTGGACTTGGAGTGCTGCGTTCTGCAGTTGACCATTTTGTTACTTTGTCCACCCATGTCATGAAAGGTTTTCTGCATTAATCCCAGACTGTGGCCGTGTTTTTCGTTTTGGAGAAGGCCTATGAAACCTTCTGGAGAACTGGTATCCTCAGTAGTCTTTATATGTGGGGCTTCTGTGGGCGCCTGCCCTGTTTCCTTTGGACATTTTTACATGACCCAGTTTTCAAGGTTCATGTGAGTTTTGCCTTGTCGGACACCTTTATCCAGCAAAACGGTTTGCTTCAAGGTTCTGTATTGAGCGTCATCCTCTTTGCTATCGCCAGTAACTCTGTAATGGCCTGTATCCCGCTGGGCACGTCCAGTTCTCTTTTTGTTGAAGATTTTGCCATCTATTGCACCTCTCCAGGAACCTGCCTCACTGAGCAGCATCTTCAGCACTGTCTTGATCGTCTTTATTCTTGGGTCATCGACTATGGCTTTTGCTTTTCCACTGGCAAAACTATCTTTATGAATATCTGGTGGAAAAAAAAAAAATCTCTGCTCGGAGCACTATAGGACTTAACTGCAGAAGTCATCAGTCCCCTAGAACTTAGAACTACTTAAACCTAACTAACCTAAGGACATCACACATATCCATGCCCGAGACAGGATTGGAACCTGCGACCATAGCGGTCACGCGATTCCAGACTGTAGCACCTAGAACCGCACGGCCACTCTGGCCGGCCCAAATGGTTTCTCCCACCATCTCTACATCTTGGGCCTGTTGTCCTTCCGTTCATTGAAACTATGAAATTCCTGGGGCTTATGGTCGATAGGAAACACTCTTCATCCTCCCATGTATCTTATCTGGCAGCTCGCTGTACGCAATCCCTCAAGGTCCTACGTGTCCTCAATGCTACTTCTACATCTACATCTACATGACTACTCTGCAATTCACATTTAAGTGCTTGGCAGAGGGTTCATCGAACCACAATCATACTATCTCTCTACTATTCCACGCCCGAACAGCGAGCGGGAAAAACGAACACCTAAACTTTTCTGTTCGAGCTCTGATTTCTCTTATTTTATTTTGATGATCATTCCTACCTATGTAGGTTGGGCTCAACAAAATATTTTCGCATTCGGAAGAGAAAGTTGGTGACTGAAATTTCGTAAAAAGGTCTCGCCGCGACGAAAAACGTCTATGCTGTAATGACTTCCATCCCAACTCGTGTATCATATCTGCCACACTCTCTCCCCTATAACGCGATAATACAAAACGAGCTGCCCTTTTTTGCACCCTTTCGATGTCCTCCGTCAATCCCACCTGGTAAGGATCCCACACCGCGCAGCAATATTCTAACAGAGGACGAACGAGTGTAGTGTAAGCTGTCCCTTTAGTGGACTTGATGCATCTTCTAAGTGTCCTGCCAATGAAACGCAACCTTTGGCTCGCCTTCCCGACAATATTATCTATGTGGTCCTTCCAACTTAAGTTGTTCGTAATTTTAACACCCAGTTACTTAGTTGAATTGACAGCCTTGAGAATTGTACTATTTATCGAGTAATCGAATTCCAACGGATTTCTTTTGGAACTCATGTGGATCATGTCACACTTTTCGTTATTTAGCGTCAACTGCCACCTGACACACCATACAGCAATCTTTTCTAAATCGCTTTGCAACTGATACTGGTCTTCGGATGACCTTACTAGACGGTAAATTACAGCATCATCTGCGAACAGTCTAAGAGAACTGCTCAAATTGTCACCCAGGTCATTTATATAGATCAGGAACAGTAGAGGTCCCAGGACGCTTCCCTGGGGAACACCTGATATCACTTCAGCTTTACTCGATGATGTGCCGTCTATTACTACGAACTGCGACCTTCCTGACAGGAAATCACGAATCCAGTCGCACAACTGAGACGATACCCCATAGCTCCGCAGCTTGATTAGAAGTCGCTTATGAGGAACGGTGTCAAAAGCTTTCCGGAAATCTAGAAATACGGAATCAACTTGAGATCCCCTGTCGATAGCGCCCATTACTTCGTGCGAATATAGAGCTAGCTGCGTTGCACAAGAGCGATGTTTTCTGAAGCCATGCTGATTACGTGTTAATAGATCGTTCCCTTCGAGGTGATTCATAATGTTTGAATACAGTATATGCTCCAAAACCCTACTGCAAACCGACGTCAATGATATAGGTCTGTAGTTAAATGGATTACTCCTACTACCCTTCTTGAACACTGGTGCGACCTGCGCAATTTTCCAATCTGTAGGTACAGATCTATCGGTGAGCGAGCGGTTGTATATGAGTGCTAAGTAGGGAGCTATAGTATCAGCGTAATCTGAAAGGAACCTAATCGGTATACAATCTGGACCTGTAGACTTGCCCGTATCAAGCGATCTGAGTTGCTTCGCAACCCCTAAGGTATCTACTTCTAAGTGACTCATGCTAGCAGATGTTCGTGTTTCAAATTCTGGAATATTTCATTCGTCTTCCCTGGTGAAGGAATTTCGGAAAACTGCATTCAATAACTCCGCTTTAGCGGCACAGTCGTCGATAACAGTACCATCGGCACTGCGCAGCGAAGGTATTGACTGCGTCTTGCCGCTTGTGTACTTTACATACGACCAGAATTTCTTCGGATTTTCTACCAAATTTCGAGACAATGTTTCGTTGTGGAACCTATTAAAGGCATCTCGCATCGAAGTACGTGCCAAATTTCGCGCGTCTGTAAATTTTAGCCCATCTTCGGGATTTCGCGTTCTTCTGAACTTCGCATGCTTTTTCCGTTGCCTCTGCAACAGCGTTCGGACCTTTTTTGTGTACCACGGGGGATCCGTTCCATCTCTTACCAATTTATGAGGTATGAATATCTCAATTGCTGTTGCTACTATATCTTTGAATTTGAGCCATATCTCGTCTACATTCGCATAGTCAGTTCGGAAGGAATGGAAATTGTCTTTTAGGAAGGCTTCTAGTGGCACTTTATCCGCTTTTTTAAATAAAATTATTTTGCGTTTGTTTCTGATGGATTTGGAAGGAATGGTATTGAGCCTAGCTACAATGACCTTGTGATCACTAATCCCTGTATCAGTCATGATGCTCTCTATCAGCTCTGGATTGTTTGTGGCTAAGAGGTCAAGTGTGTTTTCGCAACCATTTACAATTCGCGTGGGTTCGTGGACTAACTGCTCGAAATAATTTTCGGAGAAAGCATTTAGGACAATCTCGGAAGACGTTTTCTGCCTACCACCGGTTTTGAACAAGTATTTTTGCCAACATACCGAGGGTAAGTTGAAGTCCCCACCAACTATAACCGTATGAGTGGGGTATTTATTTGATACGAGACTCAAACTTTCTCTGAACTGTTCCGCAACTGTATCATCGGAGTCTGGGGGTCGGTAGAAGGAGCCAATTATTAACTTAATTCGGCTGTTAAGTATAACCTCCACCCATACCAATTCGCACGGAGTATCTACTTCGACTTCACTACAAGATAAACCACTACCGACAGACACAAACACTCCACCACCAATTCTGCCTAATCTATCTTTCCTGAACACCGTCTGAGACTTCGTAAAAATTTCTGCAGAACTTATTTCAGGCTTTAGCCAGCTTTCTGTACCTATAACGATATCAGCTTCTGTGCTTTCTATTAGCGCTTGAAGCTCAGGGACTTTTCCAGCGCAACTACAACAATTTACAACTATAATTCCGACTGTTCCTTGATCCAAGCACGTCCTGTAATTGCCAAGCACCCTTTGACATTGCAGCCCATCCCGCACTTTCCCGAGGCCTTCTAACCTAAAAAACCGCCCAGTCCACGCCACACAGCCTCCGCTACCCGTGTAGCCGCCAGCTGAGTGTAGTGAACTCCTGACCTATTCAGGGGAACCCGAAACCCCACCACCCTATGGCGCAAGTCAAGGAATCTGCAGCCAATACGGTAGCAAAACCGTCTGAGCCTCTGATTCAGACCCTCCACCCGGCTCTGCACCAAAGGTCCGCAGTCGGTTCTGTCAACGATGCTGCAGATGGTGAGCTCTGCCTTCATCTCGTAAGCAAGACCGGCAGCCTTCACCAAATCAGATAGCCGCTGGAATCCAGAGAGAATTTCCTCAGATCCAAAGCGACACACGTCATTAGTGCCGACATGTGCCACCACCTGCAGCTGGCTGCACCCTGTGCTCTTCATGGCATCCGGAAGGACCCTTTCCACATCAGGAATGACTCCTCCCGGAATGCACACGGAGTGCACACTGGATTTCTTCCCCTCCTTAGCCGCCGTATCCCTAAGGGGCCCCATTACGCGCCTAACGTTGGAGCTCCCAACTACCAGTAAGCCCACCCTCTGCGATTGCCCGGACCTTGAAGGCTGAGAATCATCCTCTGAAACAGAGCAGGCAGCTGCATCTGGCTCAGCCAGAGACAGTGCCTGAAACTAGTTTGTCAGACGCACCGGGGAGGCATTCTGATCAGCCTCCGGGGACGCCTTTCGCTGCCTGCCACGCCTTGGAACGACCTCCCAATCAACCACAGGCGAGGGCTCAGCCCCACTGCGGGCAGCAACCGGGGCAACCACAGCGGCAGACCGATCTGGGGACAGACGGGACGAGGTTGACATCCTCGTGATACCAAAGTCCGGCTCCCCACAGTGGTGCCCATTGGCAACAGCCTCAAGCTGCGCGACCGAAGTCAGCGCCGATTGCAGCTGTGAGCGAAGGGATGCCAAGTCAGCCCTCATCCGAACACAGCAATCGCAGTCCCTGTCAATTCTAATCGATGTTGAACCAAAACACGAGTCCGTACCTAGATAACGCAAGCGAAACACGCAAAGAATGTATCAACTAACCTGTACAAATGCCTAACGACTGCGCTACAATCTGCTGAATTTACGATTACAGTAACTAAAACTCGAAATTGCACCTCCTATACGAAACTCACACGCATTTTAAATAAGAATCTACGAAGTAAACACTAAAGCGCGATGCTACAACTGTCAAATACTATAATACGCCCGAAACATATGAATTAAACAATGCAAGTACCCAAAAACACGCAAAGAAATTAATTAAACTATCTAACAAATAAGTAAGCTAGGGTTATACGACTTGCTGCTGCAGCTACTTATCCAACGGCGGCAGGGAGGTGCTGATCGAACCACCCTCCTCCATTTGTACTGGTCCTTTCTCTGTTTGAAACTCGACTATGGGTGCTTTGTTTACGCTTCTACACGCCCATCCCTCTTACACTGTCTCAACACTATCCACCATCATGGCATCCGTTTGGCCACGAGCACCTTTCACACCATCCCAGTTGAGTGTATGTGTGCTGAAGCTGCTGAACTACCACTGTCCTACCACCGTGACTTTCTCCTCAGCAGGTATGCATGCCATTTGTCTGCCATGCGTGGCCACCCCTCCCATGCCTCCATCTTGGATGATTCCTTTGATTGTCAGTATGGGTCTCGTCCCTCTTCTGTGCTACCTCCTGCTTTCAGCACTTGCTACGGCAGCTCCACTTGACCCTATCTGCAACTTTCCCAGTGGGTGTGAACCCTTCACCACCTTAGATCTGTGAAGCAGCCCATGCTATCCTGGGCCTTCATTTGCTTCCTAAGGACATTACTCCAGCCTCAGTCTATCGCCTTCAGTTTCACGACCTTTGCATGGAACTTCACGATAGTACCTTTGTATACATTAATGGCTCTGAGAATGACCATGGGGTTGGGTGTGCCTTCGTCATTGGCACCCGTGTCTTTTGATATCAGCTTGCGGCACACTCCTCAGTATTTACATCCAAGCTCTTCTCCTTGTATCAGGCCAGGGAATACATCCGGCGGCACAGCCTTTTCAATTGTCTCCTCTGCTCAGACTCACTCAGTGCCCTTCAAAGTCTATGTCCACTGTACACTGCCCATCCCCCAATGCAGCAGGCCCAGGAAAACTGTCACTTGCTCACTCTTGGTGGAGCCAGTGTTATATTTCTGTGGGCTCCTGGTCATGTTTATCTGCCAGGAAACGAGGCTGCTGACGCTGCTGCCAAGGCTGCAGTCCTCATACCTCAGCCCACGAGTACCTACATTCACTTTGATGATATCTGTGTTGCTGTCTGTCAGGAGGTGGTGTCCCATTGCCATTGCCAATGGTCTTCCCTTCATGAGAATAAGCTCCAGCTTATTAAGCCTCTCCCAACAGCTTGGATGACCACCTCTTGGCCCTCCTGTGGGGAGGAGATTATTTTAACTCGGCTTTGTATTGGGCACTGCCTTGTTAGCCATCATCATTTGCTAAGTGGTGCTACCCCACCACTTTGTACACATTGCACCCAAGTTTTAACTGTCCGCCAGTTTTTGATGGAACACCATTTTTTTAACCACTTACGTTCCATTTTGGGTTTGCCATTTGATTTATCAGCCGTTTTAACCTAAGACGCATGGGCTGTTGACTGCGTTGTACTTTTTGTCCACTGAAGCAATATGGTGAAGGCCATTTAATTTGTTGTTTTAGACCTCCGTTTCTGTATGGTGTCTTTTGAAGCTCTTTTTCCATGTGCCTGTTTTTAGCTGTCCTCTATTATGTCAGTTGGGACTGTCGTATAGTTGCTTTTTAACTCCCCTCTGTCCTCATGTTCTATAGTTTTGGCTTGGGCGCACATGTCCCTAGTTGTTTTTTGCACCCTAAAGCACAACAAAACCAAAGTCAAAGATGAATTTACTCATCTATTCTCCATACCAGCTGAAAATGTTAGTGATACAAACAGCTGTTTCCAAACACCAGAGATATTTCCTTGAAGAACTGGTCCACGGTCATTCCTCAGGAAAGGTATTTAGTTTGGCTTGTTTCACTCATGATGGAACTCTGTATTTTGTGACTGGCTATAAAGTGTAAATAATGTGCAATAAATGTCTGATGTCCAAACTACTCTTGAATCATTCAGTGTAGGATCATAAAATACAATGCAAACACAATCCTACAGTGGTGATGCTGACGTGATCGTGAGTTGTAAAATACAAAGCAAACAACATCCTAGAGAGGTTAATAACAAGACATGGAGAATTTGCCAAGTATATTTGGGCATGATTATACAAGAAGACAAAGGACATAGGCCAAACATTGACCAGTTGTATAACAGAAGGCAAGAGCACCACTGCTAACTGTTAGTGCAGGAACACCAGTGGAAACAAAGACTCTTGTGTTGATGCAGTAGTTACGGACTGGAGCAATTTATGAAGGCATATTTATTTATTTATTTATCCATCTGTAGACAATTTAAATTGTATGGATTTTCTGAACACACGAATACACAGAATATAGACACAGAGGTGCATAAATGTACACAATTAGACACATAAATAGATACATACATTTCTTGTCTTACTGAATTAGACATTTGGACATTGTATTTCACTATTCTATTGAACATATTATAAAATGCCTCTTAATTGCAGTAATTAATCATTGTAATTGTCAACAAAATTTACACATCATTTTAGGTAATACATTACAGTATAAAAATAATTTTTAGGGTATTCCTGAAGGCATGTATTTCAGTTTTGTCTTTCTTCTCTTGTGGTAGTTTATTGCATAATTTAATTCCTTTCTGGGGTTAGTGTTTTGTTTTTTTCTATTGAGATGTAAGTGGTGACTGAATCTGGTTCCATGTTCATGTAGATACATATTCATTCGGTACTGATCAATGTCTTTTTTTTATGTGGATCATGTTATAACCTTTAATCACAATAATTGCGTGGATATTCACACTCTCTCTTAGAAACAATAGCTGATCACATGATTACAACTCAGTCTCTCGTATTCGACTGCCGTGCCGTGACATGCGGCCGGCGCCGTTCGTAGCTAGGTGGCGCTCCCGCGCTCAGCCGATTTGCGGAGCGCCTCTATCGCCGTTTGTGCGTACTGTCGTGGCGGCACTGTTAAATGTCGTGGCACTATCACAACACTTTTCCCCCCTTGAAAAAAATAAACACTCACTTCCTTAGAGACATGGACAGCGCAGAGACATCCATGGCCTCTTGTGAGGCCCCGAGGAGATCCCGCGCAGAGACACGAGAGTATGGTCGAAAATGTCCAGGACGGAAGCTCGTGCGTGGAACATGCCTCCTGGATGAGATGATGGGTGAAAACTCCGGAGCAGCATCCATAGGTGTCACTGACCTGGGAGTGTGCTCCAGCGAGATTGGTTCCTGAGAAGGCGGCGTCGCGACTGGGGCCGGTTCCGGAGTACTCGGAAGCGGCAGCGATGGCGACTGCATCAACATGGACGGTAGATCGGCAGCAGCGACAGGACTGGCATCTCGGGCTGGTGGAGGCAAAGGATGGGGCGGTGGCACCGGCGTGGCCACCACTCGTAGGCGCATCTGGTCGTAATGTCGAACAACCGTGCCGTCGCCCGCACGGATTTCACAAAGCCGGCGGCCGCGAAGAGCCTTGACCACCCCTGGAACCCATTTAGGGCGAGATCCATACCCTCGTGCCCACACGTCGGCGCCCACCGAGTATTTTCCCGCACTAGGGGACACAGTATAAGGCCTGACAGGGTGAAGCAGGTGCAGTAGAGTGCGCGGTTGGCGGCCAGCAGGGCTGCGATCACCCAGAGGCGTGAAGCGATAAGAACTCAGAAATTGCAGCAGGGCGTCATCTGTGGAAAAATCACTAAGGAATTTTTTCATCTGGCATTTGAAAGTGCGGACAAGGCGCTCGACCTCCCCATTCGATTGTGGATGGAAGGGAGGTGCGGTAACATGATGAATCCCTTGTCCAGTACAAAAATCACGGAAGGCCTGCGAAGAGAACTGAGGGCCATTGTCCGTGACGATCGTGGATGGAAGACCTTCTAGCGCAAAGATTTTCGACAAAGCCAGTGTCGTCGCCGCAGTGGTGGGCGACGGACATCTAACAACAAACGGAAACTTCGAGAAGGCGTCAATCAACAGTAGCCAATAAGTACCGAGGAAGGGGCCAGCAAAGTCGGCGTGCACCCGTTCCCATGGCTGAGCTGGATCAGGCCACGGAGAGGGCATTGTATGAGGTGCCGCCAGTTGTTGAGCACACTGGCCACATGCAGCAACCATATGGGCGATGTCCGAATCAATACCGGGCCAATAAACGTGCCTGCAGGCCAGAGACTTACTCCGAGAAATACCCCAATGGCCTCCGTGCAACAGTTTGAGAACATCTTTGCGAAGAGAAGCTGGCACTACGACCCGTGGAGATGCGCCATCCGTGGCCAGAAGAACAACACCATCACGAACAGACAGACGAAGGCGCAAGGCATGGTAGTTGCAAAGGGGATCCGATGCCCAGCCCTTGGTCCTGTCCGGCCAACCTCGTTGAACGAAACCGATCACCCGATGCAGGACCGGGTCCCACGCAGTAGCTGACGCGACCTGCGAACCTGTAAGTGGAAAGCCCTCGACCGCACGACGTTCTTCCTCATCAATGTGGAAACAGAGGAGTTCATCACGATCGAAAACAGGGCCGGGGCCCATCAGCAATCGCGACAATGCATCAGCATTGGCGTGCTGGGCCGTGGGGCTATAGTGAATCTCATAATGAAAACGAGACAAGTATAAGGCCCAACGTTGCAGGCGGTGAGCTGCCTTATCCGGAAGTGACGCCGAGGGGCTGAACAGAGAGACCAGCGGTTTGTGGTCGGTGATGAGGTGAAACTTAGAACCATACAAAAAAACGCTGAACTTTTTTAGAGCATAAATGATAGCGAGTGCCTCCTTTTCGATTTGAGAGTAACGCCGTTGCGCCTCGTTGAGGGTCTTGGAAGCATAGGCGATGGGTCGTTCCGACCCATCCTCATACCGATGGGCGAGAACAGCCCCTAGGCCATACCGTGACGCGTCAGTCGCCAGAACCAAGTGCTGACCCGGACGGAATGTGGCAAGACAAGGCGCCGACTGCAAATGAGCCTTCAGGCGGACAAAAGCCTGCTCACACCCGTCGGACCAACAGAAGGGGACGTTTTTGCGTAACAGCTGATGCAGAGGATAAGCTACCGCCGCTGCGGATGGAATGAATTTGTTATAATAAGCAATCTTGCCTAGAAACGCCTGAAGTTCTTTGACCGTAGACGGCCGGGGTAGAGCGTTAATGGCCTCAACGTGCTGACGGAGAGGGCGTATACCCTCACGGTACAAGAGGAAACCAAGATACTCAATGGAGGGAATGGAGGCGGAGAAGAGGAAGACAGACGATGAGTAAGCGACGTCGACAACGCCTGAATCGCTGTCGTCAGCTGTATTTGTTGAGCCTGAATAGTAGCCGTCAGCTGTGTTTGTTGTTCAATGAGCGCTTGCATAAGCTGTTCCATGTCTGCCCCGTCACGAACACGCAAATCCACAACGCAGTGAAAATATCGCGACCTCGTCGCCAAAAAGTGTTATAACCTTTAATCACAATAATTGCGTGGATATTTACACTCTCTCTTAGAAACAATAGCTGATCACATGATTACAATTCAGTCTCTCGTATTTGACTGCCGTGCCGTGACATGCGGCCGGCGCCGTTCGTAGCTAGGTGGCGCTACCGCGCTCAGCCGATTTGCGGAGCGCCTCTATCGCCGTTTGTGCGTACTGTCATGGCGGCACTGTTAAATGTCGTGGCACTATCACAACAGATCACTTTTGCAAAATTCTCATTTGTTCCCCAGAACATTATTCCATAACTCATCACAGAAGGAACATTTGCAAAATATGTTGTTCTGGTGCATGAGCTACTACAAACTAAATTTATTATTCGCAGTGCAAAGTATGCTGAAGCTATTTGTTTCCCAAGGGCAGTAACGTGCCAAGTCCATTTTAGTTGTGCGTCAATGTGTAACCCTAGAAATTTTGTTTGTGATTCACATTCTATGAGCTCATATTTCACTTTTAAATAAATATTTTTGGGGGCTTTTGCTTATGCGGAAACTAACATTGTTGGATATTTTTACATCTGGTGTTAATTTGTTGTTGTCTATCCGTCTGTATATATGCATGAGTGTTTCTTCAGCTTTGTCCTAAATGATGTTTCACTGGCTATAATGTTACTGTCATCAGTAGACAATTTTTTTTTCACCATGTTTGACACTCTAGGGAAAATCATTGATATGTATCAAGAAGAGCATTGAGCCAAGCACGCTTCCTGGGAGGACTCCAAAGTTATTGTATTCTGAGTCAATATCTCTACCCATTGCACTCTGTTTTTTTTAGATATGAATGAAACTACTTTATTTGCTATCGCTCTTATGCCTAGAGCTTCCAGTTTATTTAACTGTACTTATTTACTGTATTTAAGGTTTTTACAAAGTCAAGGAAGATGCTTGTAATAAGATCTCCTTTATGTTGTGCTTCTAGAACATGTGTAAAATGAGCTATAGCTGGTTGTGTGCTTTTACTTGGCCTGAACCCAAATTGTTCTTCACACAAAAATTGTACTTCAGTTATCCCATGAGTCTAATTTTCATTATGGTTTCCATTACATTTGAAAATGATGATGGTAAAGAGAGATCCTCAGCCCAATCCCAGAATGCATCAATGAATTTGAGTATCTTGTCCAAAATGTAATATAATTATGGTGTACAGTTATAAAAATATCATGTTTACAACATTCACAACAGCTGTATTTATGAGAAAATAAAATAAAATAATTTGTATATGTAAAAGTGAGCTATCCCTTAGATGTAATCTTTGTTACAGGCATGGAAATTTTAGGTGGAAAATGGCGAATGATTGTGTCAACCTTAAGCCATATTCCATTTAGTCTGGGGCATATGTCAATGGTTGGATTTGCCTACTTTGCAAGAGATTGGCACAATTTTCAACTTCTGATTTCCTTACCATCCGTGGTGCTACTCTTTTACTGGTGGTAAGTTGCTAGTATAAATTTTTCATAATGCACAGAATCTCTAAGCTAGCATCAATACATAACTTGTGACTAAAAATACTTTAGACTTAATGTATGTTCACATTTACATTATGCTTTAACTAGTCTGCAATTTTTTGATTCAATTCTATTTTGTCCAAACTGTGAGGCATGCACAGCTTTCTCTCTCTCTCTCTCTGTCTCTCTCTCTCTCTCTCTCTCTCTCTCTCTCTCTCTCTCTCTCTCTCTCTCTCTCTCTCTCTCTCTCTCTCTCTCTCTCTCTCTCAATGGAACAAAGCATTTATTGCCAAATTGTTAGCATACTGACACTAAAATGGATAGATGGTATTGCTCTTAGGTGTAGAGCTGGGTGCAGTCATTTGTGTAACATGATATCTCAATAGTGTACCTTGCTATCGTCTTAATGTGATACCTGTAGATTTAGTGCCTCCTCTACATTGCACCTCCTGTGTACTCTTATAACTCCCAAGGCCTTCAGGCCTCCCCTCACTACCTCCTGGTGTACATCAGTGGGTGGTGTGGAGGAGGGTAGAGGGGGGGGGGGGGGGGGGGGGGAGAATGGTGAACACAATCTCCAGCTCTTATTGCTTCACCCCCACCTGGTGGAAGTCACTCTTGGCTGATGTTGTGGCTTCATTTGGCAGAGTGCTGGGCCCCACACTTTACTGAGAGGGAAGCCACTGTCTCTATTGATCAGGCTGTTGGGGCACTAATATTTCAGTAGCTTCATTTACAACACAGTCCCAAGCATTTGGTACTCGGTAATAGCATCCTACACACCAATCCACCTGCCATGGTGTGAGTCCTGGTCATGAGGGAAGGGGTGGAGCATGGTAAGAGTATACAGGAGGCACAGTGCAATGAAGAGACAAAGACTACAGGTATCACTTGAAGACAACAGCAAGGTACACAATTATTTTGTGATCTGTTCAACTTGTTTCTGCAAATTTTAGGGAGATGGCTTCAATGTGTCAACAGGCTGACTGGCTCACCCAGGTTTTTGTACATGGTCAGCCAGTCACATTTCCCTGTGTCTTTCTTTTTTAGGTGTTCTATGGTAATACTTCTGGTGTAATCACACATATAGCACCTTTCACCCTCCTCCATTCTATTAAGGCCTGTGTGAGAGAGTGATTGTGTGGGTTAATGTGAATGAAGTGGGAGTGAGTGAGTGAATGAGTATCATTTTATAGGTTTCCTCCTCACAGTGTAACAGAAGTTTTAGTCTTCACTTCTTTCAATAAATTACTACTACTACTACTACTACTACTACAACAAGGTACACTGTTAAAATTTCGTGTTTTGTAAGCACCTGCACATGACTGGACACCAGATACTAACCTTTTAACATCACATATTAAGATGAATGATGGTACTGAAAAATTTGAAATATTTCACTATGTCTTGTGAAATTTATTTACTGAAGAAAATTTCATGAGAAGGTCTCCTTTCTATAGTAATGTGTGTAAAAATGTATAAAATTTAAACAAGTGATTGCAGAACCCAAAGTGAACTAAAGTTTCCCAGTGTATGAAGAGTATTTGAGCCAGCAGGTTACTTACTGTGTTTAGTATCACCTATACAAATCAAATTGTCTTTCATCTAGTAGATGTTGATTATTTATTTCTA
The DNA here is from genome assembly GCF_023897955.1 of Schistocerca gregaria. Lineage (NCBI taxonomy): Eukaryota > Metazoa > Arthropoda > Insecta > Orthoptera > Acrididae > Schistocerca > Schistocerca gregaria. The sequence continues at coordinate 730,476,960 of NC_064931.1, forward strand.
GATGTGATCTCCAGTTGTACTGCAAAAAGTGTTCTTATATATAATCCCAAACGTGTTTCAATAGCTTTGTACCATCATCAGTGGGTAGTTTTGAAAATGTTGGTTTTGAAAATGTGAACATGTTTTAGGTAATAATTATTCTAACAAAGTAAGGACTACAAATAGCTTTTGTCTCTTATCATTATCTTAATATTTCTACACTATTGAGTTGTATAAGACCTATATACATTATTTGATACTGGTAGATTGTCATCTGCTATTAAATGATGTTATTGTGATCTTGGTTGGTGAGTTAACAGATCAATTTCTCTTTAAACAGAATTTTGTTCTGTTAAAATTCTAACTTTATTATAGTAGTCATAACTAATAAGATGTTTACATTTTTAGTAGGCACACATAATATCCAGTAATTTTGTGTGCAAACATGGCTACTGTCACAAAAAATTAATTTATTGTTTTTCCCTGAGACAATAGAGAAACCCACTTCATGTGAAAAATGGCACAGGTGGTGTCAGGTAAAAAAGAAGTACAGGGGAAATATTCATAGCAGTAACTCTTCCCTTGTTGTCAATTAATTTCAGACCTATGCAGTGTGTGTTAAGGCAGTTTTGTTCCTTTTAAATTTGTAGTTACAATAACATTTTTTAAGAATCAAAGTGGAATTTGCAAGAAATGATTGAAACTCAGATTTCTTTTTTCTTTTCCAGTCACAAGACCCTTAAGGCTGTATGTAGACAGTAGGGTATTTCTTGATTTTCAAAATGCTTTTGAGGCAGATCTAACCTGCTGCCTTTCAAGCAAAATGTGTTCTTCTGCCATATTGTACCACAAGTGAGCAGGACTGAAGTCCTAACACCTCCTGGCAACCAGCACTTTGTACATCACCCTAAATAAAGAGATGTCATGAGAAGTGAAAGTAGCTCATGAAAGTACAATAGAACTACTACTGTTCGATGTAGACCATTTTTGTGTTCCCGAATTTCACATTTCCCCAGTGTCATTTTGATTTTTTGTCACTACAGAAGTCCTATTCTATCAATATAATGTTTTGCCATCATTAACAATTCCATGTTACATTTCCCACATTTTAACTTTTCCTTGACATTATCACAACCTTTAACATTGATTTTCATACAGATTTCTGCAAAAAGTGGTTTGTATTCCTGCTCAAAGTCAGCCATGGAACAAAGCAGAAAATGCAGACTCTACGCAAAGTTATTGGTCATGTGACATAGTGCGGTTAGCACTGTTGGTGAATCGGGTCCTAGCTGCCTGTATTATAGGTCAATAGTGTTTGGAAGGTTGGGAACGTATGCTGAGTCACCTCCTTAATTATAATCAATTTCTGATGATAGTGACCCTAGTAGCAATCTTCCTTTTGCTCACTGTATTGTATTACAACAGCTTCAATTTATTTTTTCAGTCATTTATACAAATAAACACCATGTTTGAAGCTGGTTGTCTCTATAATTGGCTTTCATGAATCATTGTTACTTCAGTGTCAGATTTGCTAATGTGAACTTTGCGCACAGTCTTGGGTTGGTAAGACCTGATGTCAGATGTAAAAATTCCTCCTCAAGTTGCTCCATAACATGATGACAATTTCTCCCTCTTTTTCACCCAGGATGTACCTGAACTGAGTGACCTCCTGGTCAAAAATAAGCTGTAGATTTTGTGCCTACTGTTCTTTGTTTATGAAGACTGCCAACTTTAGTTTTCTAACCAATGTTGTGTTAAAAGTCTTATTTACCATTATTTTATAATGTTTATCAATAAGTAGTCTCACATAAGAACATAAATATCTTTTTAAAGCGGTTTCACAAAAGAGTGGAGCTAATTGCTGTTAGAAAGGAACAAAAACAATTACTGTAATTAATTCAGATTTTTTTAATGGGCAAAATTGAAATTGTTTTAATTTCATGTTTACCATAATATAAACAGAAGAGCAGTAAGAGTAATTTATTTATTTTCACGTGCTGCGCTTCCTATGCTTTTTCTGTATTTATGCTTTTGTGGGTCTGCCATCGGAAAACTGTAGAAAGGGGGTGTTCTTATATTTAAATGGCATGGTAGACAAGATCTGTAGGTCTTTCGAATTTTTTGCAGATAATACAGTTAAATATGTGGAGGCACTGTCATTAGTATATTACCATGAAATGCAGACACAGGCTGCTTTTGTACGAAAGATCAGCAGCAGACAGGGAGTCACTGCAAAAATTAGGTCCATAAAATATTGTTTAGTTGATGCTGGGACATATTTCATCAATTTAGTATCCTTGTAAAGTTGTATTAACAAAATATAGGAGTGTAAGGGAAAATTAGTATGATTCATTATCAACTCTTCCAATAAGCATGAGAATGTTACCAAATTGTTCAATAATCTCTTGGATATTTCATATAAAAGCTTACTTACAACATTGTGAGATCAGAATTCCATAATGGGATGCAGACAAAGAGCACAATGTTACAGCCTGGTGACTGAGAATGACCATCTTGGAGATGGAGGAGCTGGTCATCTGTTTGTATGCTATTGTCCTGAGCATCTATGGAACACCTCATACTGTAGCCCTCAATTTAGTGACAGTGTTGTTATTTGACACAAATTTCTTTAACAACAAATTAAAATTGTCAATTACTCCCCAAAACCAAAAAGTTAATACCTCTTAGTGCTACTTGATATTAGCCAATCAGGATTTATGAAACATAGTTTTTAATAAAATCCTAGCACTACTAGTATGTTATGCCTGCATTATTAAGTCTGATGTTAAACAAAACTGCATTAAGCCTAGCAGGGAGGAACCACACATTCATAATTTGTAGCACTATGCACACTGTAAACAGTTGCAGCAGTCACTGTCCATTGATAGAGGTGAGTTGGATAAGAGCAGCCAAGGAAGGATGGCCACTGTGCAGCCTTATATCTGCCTACTACAAAAATTTATGTGACCAGCCGGCAATGTTAGAATTGCTCCCACTTGATGTTGACATATTGGTACATCTGATTTTTCTATTTACATGTCTGGCAGAATTATTAAATTCTTTCCCAATTGAAATGGTACATAGGACTGGAATCTGCCTGGTCAGTGCAGTAGATGATAATGGACTATAATTGTCTGGGAGGTGAGTGATTTCAGTGTAGAAGGCCCCTGGAAGTTATCTGTGACCACCAGTGATGATGGTGTTGAATCCGGAGCATAAGGCATATGTCCAGACTTTTGGGAGCAGAGCCATCCTTGTGGGTTGTGACAGGTCCAGTGATTCAACTGTCATTGAGACCACATCATCATCTATGGGCATGCCCCTCAGCTTGCAGTAATGGATTACTAGGTGGCTAGCATCTGTACTGAGTGAGGTAACAAAGTTGTTAGCACACTGGACTTGCATTTGGAAAGACGATGGTTAAAACCCACGTCCAGCCATCCTGATTTAGGTTTTCCGTAATTTCCCTAAATCGCCTCAGTCAAATGCCTGGATGGTTTCTTTGAAAGGGCATGGCCAACTTCCTTCCCCATCCTTCCCTAATCTGATGGGACTGATGACATCACTGTTCAAGCTCCTCCCCCAGATCAGCCAACCAACCAGTCCACCAACTAGCCTCTGTGATGCAGCAGTGGTGTGCTGTGATGTCGTTGTCACAGTGAACTCCTCAACGAGGGAGGCTGCTGATTGAAGAGATGCAATCAGAGTTGGTTGCAGTGCTGGTGCAGCATCCTACTTGTTGTAGCCATCAACACCACATGTCACCCTTGCTGTTCTGTCATGGATCCCCATATTCACCACGAAACTTATGAGAGAAATGAACCTGACACTTTGTATGGATGCATTTGTAGCCAATACCAGTGGTACGTGGTGCTGACTGGAGGGCTGATTTTAAGTTCTGAGAAGCCCAGTGGCACTCCTCAGACCATTGAAAAAGAATTTCCTTTTCATGGAGGGAGGCAATTTAGCAAGAGGGCTGTTCAGGCTGCCTGCTGAATAAATCATACATCATAATTCACTTTTCCTAGAAATACTTGAGATCCTTGATGAATTTAGGCACAGGCATATTCTGAATAGCCCATCATGCTCTTGGTAGACAAAAGACCTTCTTCACTGAAGATATAATCTAAATAAGTGACCTCTGGTTGAAATTTGGCATGTTTTGTAGAGTTACACTTAAAACCATTCTGTGCAAGGACTGCAAAAACTAGACATAAATTTCACAGATATTTTCCCGCCATGTGAAATGTGCCCAAGATATCATCAAGATAACTGAAAGAACATAGAATTTTGTGTGTTAAAGTAGCCTCTGGAATGTGATGTAGGCACTAGGGACAGCAAAAGGCAACCTGTTATGTTGTTATAGTCTGAACAGTATGTTCAAAACTAAAATCTTCTTTGAGTCTTCATCAAGATGCATCTGAAAATATGCCTCCTGAGATTGATTTTTGAAATTATATATATTAGAAGTTTAGGGAAAAGTTCATCCTTATGAGGTAAGAGATAGGGGAGCAAGTCTGTTATTCTTCTAGTGTAGTTCAATCTTAATCTCATCTTCAATAGCCAAAAGAATTCAGTGAGCTTTATGAAATCATGGACTGGATATTGGCCTCAGGATAATGTGGGTCTAAAAGTCCACAACTTTCCCAAACCAGGTTCAAGCAGTAATGCAGATTGTGTACAAGTGAATCAATGGTCAAATAGTGCACCAAAAAGCTGATGGATAGTACCTCATGATGTACTAAGAGTACAGTGACTAAATATGCACAGAAGCAAAGAAAAAAGTTCTCCATTTTCACATCTTACAAGGTTACTAAACCTGATCTCTGCATGTGATGTAACATCAAAAACTACTGACTCACCTCCCTGTTAACCTGTGCAATTGCGTGCCCAAATATGGATTGGTACTGGGCACTTCCATACTCTCTTATGTTGATCATCAGGCGTCAGCAGCTAGGGAGTATCAGTGGCCCTGTGCTCGATCATCTTATTGGATTTGAGCTGATGGTCATTAAACAAACATAACTGGCTACCACCAATAAAATTAAAGTGATTAGGATAGATAATATTTTACATTTATATCAGAAAAATCAGTAAGAAGAGCCTGATAACATTGGTACAGTTTCCATTCTAGGTGTTTCATTTGCAAGTTTACTGATCTGGCTGAAAAGGTAACTTGTAAGTCTTGCTCTTCTTTGTAGTTTTAATTGTTGATTGTTGGGAGCTTTAAATGAACTTTAAACTTTACAGAACACAGTTAAAATCAATGTTAATTTCCTTATTCTTATTTTCACCTCACATTTGTGACATTATACATAAGTAAACTACATAGACAAATTTAACATGTGACAATAATTCATCGTCTATACCCAATATTTTTTTTAAAAAACAGTGCTCAGGCTGGAAAATTGATGTATACCCAATTGTTAATTGACTATCTGATAATGATGCACAATTAGCAGAAGTAAAAAAATTTGAATCTTACAGCTCTGAGGCATGTTCATAAAAAGCAGTGACGCTTATTAATGATGCCGAGACACAATGTTTTAAGAATAAGTTGAGATGTGGTACGGGACTTAGTGTATGTGGTAAGAGATGCTAATGAGAAAGTCATTGTATTCTATGCTAAATTTGTGTCAATATTCAAAAGAGCTTTTCCTTTAAAAAATTAAAAAATAAAAAAAACAAAGAAATCTCATTAAAAAATTTAAAAAATAGTAAGCCATGGACAACTAAAGGAATTAAAATATCATGTAGAGGAAAAGGTAAATTTATATAATGGCCATAAAAAGTCAGGATCTGATGTTACTTGCATTCTACAAAAAATACTGCGTTATTTTAAGGAAAATCATTAAAATGTCTGCAAATATGTTATCATTGCAGAACTTAATAATGCAGATAAAAGAAAATTAAAATCATTTGAGACAATGTGAAATTGGAGACAGGACAACCATTCAGGTACAAGATACTGTCATGACTAAACTGAATACCAGTGTTTTTACTGGTAATTCTGAAGTTGCAAGTATTTTTAACAGTAAATTCCTAAATGTCACAGCAAAAATAGGATTAAATGGTTCAGTTGAAGAAGCAAGAGAATATATTAAGACTGTCTTTCCACAAAATTTCCTGGCACTGAAAGTAAAACTACTGTCAAACATGGAAGTTTATGAAATTATACAAGTTCTCAAGAACAAAAGCTCTTATGTTGTTGATGGCACTCTTAAGAGTGGCACCAACTTAATAAGTAATGTTCTTAGTTATATATGTATTGCATCACTGGCACAGGAATTTTTTTTAGAACAGGTTAAAATATGCCATTATTAAACCCCTTTGTAAGAAAGGTGGCAAGAAAGATCCTGCAGTTTCCTCACTTTCTTTTTCCAAAATATTCGAAAAAGTAATTTACTCAAAGAGTGGTTTCACAGTTAGGTAGAAACAATTTCCTTAGCACATCACTGACAGTTGATAGTTTTACAAACAACTGGTTTGAATCATACTTAATAAACAGACTGCAAAAGGTTGTGTTGTGTAATTCAGACAATGCTGGTAAGGGAGAAAATTTTAGTGGTTAAAGAGAAATCAGTGTGCCCCACAGTGTTCAGGTTTGTGTCCACTCCCATTCCTTGTATATGTGAATGACTTTCCACTTAGCATTCATCTAGCAGAACTGGTACTTTTTGCAGATGACATGGTGTTACTATAAGTCCCATTAGAGAGCAAACATCAGAAGAAGTTATTAATGATTTTGTTTAAATAATTAAGTGGTTCCCTCACATTTTGAGGAAACACACTATACTCAGTTCTGTACAACAAATAATATGAACAGGAATCTGTAAACAGAGTAGAATGCTCAGACTTTTTGGTGTGTATATTGGTGAAAACTTGGACTGGAAAAAGCAAATTACTGAGTTGCTCAAAAAATTAAGTTCAACTGCTTTTGCTGTTTGTATAATTATTAGGCTTGGAAGAAAATAAATTTATCTCCTTACATACTTTGCAAATTGCTACTCAGTAATGTCTTCTGGGATAATTTTATGGAGTAACTCATCACTTAGAAAGTATTAATTGTACAAAAAGCAAGCAGTAAGAATAATATATGGTGTTCACTCACAGTCATCTTGTAGATATCACTTCAAACAGTTATGTGTTTTAACTGCACCTTCACAACATATCCACTTGCTAAAGAAATTCATCATAAATCCAGTTGCTATCTAGTACTAGTCAAGTGGAATGGGTCCAGTATTTACATCCACTGCCTCCATCCTCAACAAAATGTTCTAGACACTGTATGTGCAGTCTTTTCCCATTACAAATGTCCCAAGATCTTCCATGTGCACCTGGCAATGAGCTGGTGGTCTGTTCTTAGTGCAGTGCTCCCAGTGCTCAGTCTGGGATTTATTCCCCATGTCCACATTTTCAGTTCTTCTTTTTCTTGAATTCTGTTGCTGAAACCATTGCAGTTTTAGCAACTCCAGTCCAGGATCCCAGGTTTTGTTGAGTTGGTCCCCCACATCAGGATTCATGTAGTATTCTGGCAGATTTATCTGTACTGACTTGGGGCTTGTGTCAGAACCCTATTTTTCCATTGGTCATGGTATGATTAAGTTCCAGATAGTGCTTGTCAGTGGCCAGTTTAGTTGTCTGTATCAGCTAGGTGTGCCTCTGATGTTGTTGGCATCTGATGTCCACTGTCCTAGCTGTTTGGCTAATGTAGAACATGCCACATTATTAAGGTATATTACAAATTCCTGGTTTTCATAAACCAAGGTTACCTTTATATAATAATATACAGCCTACAGTTGCAGGTTAACTTTATCATTTACCTAGGTTTCAATGTTAGTAATAACGTCTTCTTCAGAACATAAATTATTATTTAAATGTATGCCTAAAACAGCCCATGTCCTAAGTCAACTTCATAAAACGTGATGCATAACCATAAGGTTTTGTCACTTCTATTAAACCAACTGTAGAAATTCACTTTAAGCCCATTGTTTGGGCCCCATTATGTGACTAGAGACTCTTATATAAACAATATCAGTTGCTGTCGCTGCAGAAAAATGTTAAAAAAAAGTTATCTTTCTCATTTTCCAGTAATCCTCTTACTTTGGTAGGTGGGCAGAAGACACTTCATGTTGTCCATCATTAGAATCTTTTTTATCTTGGCCGAAACAGATCCTATATAGGGCAGTTAAGCCACAGTCTTTGCTTCATCTTGCTCTTCTTCTCTGTCATGTTGCAGAGTTACTGGTTGAAAGGCTTTCTGAAACTGTTGGATAGTGTATCCATTTTTGCAGAAGACTGAGCATAGATACTCTATGTCTGATGTCAAACTATATTGGTCAGATGAGATATGTGTGCTAGGGACCAATGTCTTTAGAACTCCATTCTTCTGTGTTGAGTGATGACAGCTGCAATATTCCAGGTATAAAAAAGTGTGTGTTAGTTTGCAATACACAGGCTGGCCAAATGACTCCTTTGCTTCCTCTTTGACCAGTACATGGGTATGTACATAACTGTCTCTAATGCTTCTTTCTCCATGAACATACTGGCAACCACTGGAGTCAGGGATCTGCCCACAGCCACTCTTCTTTCTGCTCATAATGTTGGCCCCCATACAGAAAATCTGTTGTAGCCAGTTCATGCCTGAACAAGTCAAAATTTACTGCAGGCAGTTCCAGTGAGTCTTTCAATGATACTTTGGTAAACATTTGTACAGCAATGTGCCCAGCAACAAAGTACTTCAAGAACTAAAACCATTTCTTCTGGCACTCTCCCTCTATTTCACAGAAGAGTTTTCAAACAAAACTGACATCCTGCAAAAGGAAATCTCGTTTATATTAGTAGTTCCATGAGTAGGTTTAAAATATAAAATGTTCATCATGGTTGAAATTACCTGAGGAGAATTTTTCAAAACTCGATAAATGCAAAAAAGTAAATTTTTGAGAAAACTAATATTTTTAAATATCATAATGAAATATTAACTACATAACTTAGAGAATTCAACATTTACTCAAATTTTGTAGGCAAAAATCCAATTATGTGTTTCACTTTTTATAAAATTTTCATTGGTTATTTCAGAGTAGAGGGGCAAAGTTTTCAAGTTTTTTCAGAAGTCAATAAAGTCAAAGATGGAAGTTGAACATTTGTTAATTTACATATTGAAATTGCTTCCTTCAATTTTTTTTCCTTAACATTAATTACAATGAAAGCTAGTTTATTGTTCATTTTGCATAGAAATACAATAATATACTACAATATTACACTTTAGTGTCATATGTTTCCCTAAATCTTTGATAAGGAAAAGTGCAACATAACAACAAAGTGATTGGCTAACCAATTCATCTGTAGAACAATATACATTGTATGGATGTTGACAAATGTTTGCACAGTATTTTTTTTATTAAAATATACATACCTCTTACAGTATTTATAGCTCCTATACTTAGTCCTACTTTTGTAATCATGTCATAAATTGTTACATTGTAGGCTACAATGTTCATGAAAATTAAGTTACTATCTATAGTTATTTAAAATGTTCATTTACAGTCCAATAGCTATTATTTAGTAAATATTTTTTAGCGTTTTGTTATTGAAATACAACATAAAATACTGGCTGCAGCAATACTAAACTGGAAATGTATTGTTCTATTTCGACAATGTCGATGTGAAACTCTTCTGCTATTTCTGATATGTTAAAATGCTTCATAAGTTCCAAAATATACTTTTTTCTTTTCCTTGCTGGCCATTTTGTTCTTTCCCATGGTGGCTGTTTTCCTCACTTCATGGCTGCAGTTTCTGGATTTCTGTACCTCAACCTCTCCAGTACTTCCATAATAAGTGTCATACTGACTAAGATACCTTTTCCTTAGGTTTTTTGTGAGACATCACTCACTCAAAAGTTATCTTGAAAGGCATCTTAAGTCATAGGGATTTTAGTGCAGTGGACTACAGATTCTTTGCTTCCAAATCTTTATTTAGTTTGTTGACAATGCCATGTTGTTCAAGCACTTCATAGTATTGAGTTCATGAACGAATATCTTCCTCTTTCTTGCAGTCCTTATCTACTATGATAGTCAGGATTATAGATGTGACCAAAGAGTAGAGAAATAACATACTAGTTTATTCAATTTTAGGCTTTTTTCCATGAATGTTGATAGATTGATTTGGGGGAGGGGACCAAACAGTAGGGTCATCAGTCCCATCAGATTAGGGAAGGAAGTTGGCCATGCCCTTTCAAAGGAAACATCCCAGCATTTGACTGAAACAATTTAGGGAAATCAAACAAAATTGAATCAGGATGACTGGACACGGGTTTGAACCATTATCCTCCTGAATACGAATTCAGTGTGCTCACCACTGCACCACATTGCTCAGTCTCCATGAAGGACATTACTGTGGACAACATTACTGAACATATACTTTAGTAATAAAAGTGTCAGAAAATAAATTAATTTCATTTGGACCATATTCTGGCTGGTATGCCCCAACGACCTTATGTTTCAAGCCAAGTAAAAAGAAAAGCAATCTTTTCCTTTGCCTGTGCTCAGGAATGAATCATAATGTACAAATTCTATAACCAAACCTCTACTGAAGAGAATACTTCACCTGTGGAGAAATTTGGTATTGGCCAATTCTGTTGTATATCACAAAATATTTCGGCCACATTTCGATTTCTTCCTTAAGTATTGCATAGAAATTTTTAGCACAAAATTTGTGCAACCATTGGTTTGTTATTAATTTATTCTTTTTCTCAGATCTTTTTCCTTTTGAGAGCCTGTTACTGAAACATTGCGGCACTTACAGATACTGCCCGGTAATCTTTTTTTTCCCTTATGCTGTACTTCATTAAAAAAGTATTCTTCCTTTTAGCTTCTGTCTTGATGTTCCTTCTCCCTGACAAAGGTAGCTTTAACTAAGCAATAATCAGGAGTTAATGTTGTTGTGTAAACCACTAATGCATTTATCGACTTTTGCTGTAACTGGCTGAGAGTGAATATCGAGTTTTGTATTGTGTTATATATTTATTGGTCATGTGAATCATAATTTGTACAGAGGTACACAGTGATACAGGATTAGCCAAATAATTGCAGTTAATCTTTAACAGCAGCTGTTGTATGATTTGCAGTATATAGCAATATAAGCCTAACGCATGGGGAAATGGTCCACAAATATACAAACAAATTGTACGCATACACAGTTCGTACTTTTGGCCTTGATTTTTTTACACTGGAACACCAACGAAACTAGCATAGGGATGCATATTCAAATACAGAGATATGGAAACAGGCAGAACAATGCGCTGCAGTCGGCAATGCCTATATAAGAGTAGTTAGATCAGTTACTGCTGGTACAATGTCAGGTTATCAAGATGTATGTGAGTTTGCACATGGTGTTATAATCAGCACGTGAGCAATGAGACACGCTGCAAGGTAGCAATGAAGTGGGGATATTTCCCTAAGACGATTTGACGAGTGCACTGTGAATATCAGGAATCCACTAAAACATCATATTTCCAACATCGCTGTGGCCGGAAAAAGATTGTGCATGAATGGGACCAATGATGACTGAAGAGAATCTTTCAACATGCCAGAAGCACAACCCTTCTGCAAATTGCTGCAGATTTCAATGGTGGGCCACCAAAAAGTGTCAACATGCAAACCATTCAACAAAACATTATCGATATGGGCTTTTGGAACCAAAGGTCCATCATGTACCCTTGATGACCACACAGCACAAAGCTTTATGCTTCACCTGGGCACGTCAACACCAACTTTGGGCTGTTGATGACTGGAAACATGTTGCCTTGTCGGATGAGTCTCATTTCAAATTGTATCGAATGAATGGACGTGTACTGGTATGGAGACCACCTCATGAATTCGTGGATCATGTATGTCAACAGTGGACTCTTCAAGCTGGTGGAGGCTCTGTAATGGAGTGGGGCATGTGTAGTTGGAGTAATATGAAACCCCTGATATGTCTAGCTATGATTCTGACAGGTTACACTTACATAAGCATCCTGTCTGGTCACCTGCACCCATTCATGTCCACTGTGCAGTCCAACAAACTTGGGCAATTCCATCAGGACAATGCAACACCCCACACATCTAGTACTGCAACAGAGTGGCTCCAGGAACACTCTTCTGAGTTTAAACACATCTGCTGGCCACCAAACTCCTCAGATATGAACATGATTGAGCATATCTGGGATGCCTTGCAATGTGCTGTTCAGAAGAGATATTTCCATCACCCTCATACTCCTACGGATTTATGGATTCATGGTGTCAGTTCCCTCCTGAACCACTTCAGACATTAGTCAAGTCCCCACCACGTCATGTCGCAGCACTTCTGTGTGCTCATGGGGGCCCTACACGATATTAGGTGGGTGTAGCAGTTTCTTTGGCTGTTCAGAGAGAGAGAGAGAGAGAGAGAGAGAGAGAGAGAGAGAGAGAGAGAGAGAGAGATTTCGGAATATAACTTTTTTTTTTTGCTAATGTGTTCAAAGCTTTATTTATGAAGTTGGTAACAGCTGTCTTGGCGGATTTACTGTTTTAGAAATTATGCTGTGTGGTCAAGAATTTGTTTTTTCCTTACCCAATGAAATCTGAGCCTCTTGTAAAACATCCTTTCAATTATTTTAGAAAAAACAAAAACAGATAGTAGAGAAACTGGCCTATAATTCATTACAACTGTTTTTTCACCTTTTTTGTATAATGGTTTCACTTTAGCTACTTTTACCTTTTCTAGGAAGATTGCCTTAGAAAGTGAGCTGTTGCGTATGTTTACCATGGTCCTAACTAGTAAAGGTGCACATTTTTAATTCTATGATCTGTTATGTTGTCAGTACCAAAGAAAGATTTTGATTTTAGCTCCACTATTGTTGTTAGCATTTCCCATTCATCTATTGGGTATAGGAAGAGAGACTTGGTATTGGGGATAGTTTTAATCTGATTTGCAGTGGCACATATTGAAAGTTTTGCTTCACTAGAATCTCAACTGCCTGCATGAAATATAAATTAAAATTATTTGCTATCTGCTGAAGATCAGATATTACAGATGAGTTTTCTTTCAGTGTGAAGGAACTATTTGCCATTCTTTATGTTTCTTTTACGACTTCAATTGAAACCTTTTTGTAATTCACAAAATAGGAATCTGATGTGGTATGCTATCTAGATATTTGATGAAGGAATCTTTTTCTTCATAGATATTTTTATCCCCATTGAGCTCCATTTTAATTTTCATATCCCTTTTTATGATTTTTTTTTATGGAGTGGGAAGTAAAGTTCCAAATAATATCTAAAACCTACTTAAGAATTTCTTGAAGTTATCAATAGTATTCTTACATTCATAGTTCTCTTCCCAAGTTTCTTTACTCAGTGAAACACTCATAGTCTTCAAACATCAGCTTCTAACAAAACTGTTTCAACAGGTTGTGCATGGCAAAGGCTGTATTTGTAACTACACAAATCTAAGTTTACAAAAACTAGGCATTTACCAACTTAAAAAAAAAAGTTCCTCAATTGTCTTCACATACCCTGTAAACTAACTCATTCCATATCATTTTTGTAAAGAAATGATTCGAATAATGTATGGAATAGGTAACTAACTATTATTGAACTTTACATGACTCACTAGTACAGTAACTGTACTCTGCCGTAGCTGTAGCTGGGTGCACACTCTCTTTGGTTTTGTGCATGATGCTTGTCTAGACACTTTTACTACTTGTTTGTACACACAATTTTTACATTTTTAATTTTAAAATAAAACAGAAAAAGTGCAGAGTACATATACATGTTAGAGAAAGAAGTTATTTTGCTTAAGTGTGGACCTCAAAGTCTTCAAAGGGTGAAGATGGTAGATTCTGTTTAATGCAGCAGACACTTAGGTATGCACCTTTTATCAGTGGAATTTGGACAAAGCTCACTAATAAATTTCTGGAAACTCAATTTTTTAAAAATTAAGATAATATATTAAATAAAATGCAATTCTAGTGAAAGCAGGTATTTCCTGAAGTGGAAAGATCAGGGCTGTTAGACCTTTACAATGAATTTTTGAAAGGATCACATTCTGAGATTTGAACCTTCTGGAAACCAACAGATAACTTTTTAATTACACAGTTTTCAGAAAAGATCAATTATTTTCTAGAAGGAAAAGAATGAGGATTTTCAGATAAAGCATATCAGTCATAAGACAAATAGCTATTGATGGGGTCAAATAGCCAATTGCACATGGTTTTCACAAATTGTAAATTTTGAGTGTTTCATTAAATAAAATGATTGAGCATGAACTATTTATATTATTAACATCGGTAGTGTGTAAAACATATAAAGTATACACTGAATAATAAGATTCCCAAAAAATTTGCTGGGGTAACAATTTGGATATTTCATATATACATTGTATATGTGTTACATATGGAACGCAAAGTAGTAATGAAAAAAATAGTATTCATATTATTATATGAAGTGGAGCTAACCCCCCCCCCCCCCCCCCCACACACACACACACACACACTGCAAATCTGATTCCCAGTTGCCAGTAAAAATGCGACACACACTTTTGCTGTGTCATCCTTTAGAATACTTAAGGGCCATAATTATGAAAAAGTATGTATTTTATTATATTCTCTGTAAAAAGCATCTTTGGTCCTGAGCTGCAATGTGTGTGCATCAGAAGCAGCGATGTATGGAATGACAGGAGGTTGTATTTTTCATTGAGGTATACAATAACTTAAATATTATTCATGTAGACATGAAATAATTTTAACTGAAAAATTTCTTAGAATTGATTATTTTGAATGACAAAGGCAATAGGGGGAAGGAGGTTGTGAGAAATGACAAGTGAACATTTACAGTAGAGAACTTCAGGTAACATACTGAACTTCAATTCATAACTAGTTTCACTTGTTATGTGAAACAGGTGGGGAGGAGTCTTAGCAGACATTAGAGCAAAGGAAGATGCATCAGAGTCATAGTAATGGCCTAAAGCTAGGCCAGGAGTAAAATCAAGCAGGACTGAGAGTTTTTCAGTATTACGCCAGCCCTGGACTAATACAATTGCCAACTGCAAGCTGAGTCCAGAACCAGACTGAGGTGATCATGTTCCCTTGGCAGAACTACCAAAGCTGCATCCCCACCCACTCTCCTCCTCCTCCTCCTCCTCTCCTTCTCCTCCTCCTCCCAGAAAAACTACCTTCCTTTAATTTTTTTCTATGCAGATTTAGGAAATTTTGTAATTTCTAAGGTAGGTTCAATAAAGATTAAGTTTTACTGAAAAATATTACTTAAATGAGACTATGGAAGTGACATAATCAGTAGATACAGTGTCTCTTCAGTTTATTGTGTTCTTTGTTGCTTCCTGTTCTTGCTTTGTTGGCTAATATATATGCATGTGACTTTTATATCTGTAAACAATAAAGTGAAGTTTATTACACTTTAATGCTAGATATATCAGGTGATCAAAAAGTCAGTATAAATTTGAAAACTGAATAAATCATGGAATAATGTAGATAGAGAGGTACAAATTGACACACATGCTTGGAATGACATGAGGTTTTATTAGAACCAAAAAATACAAACGTTCAAAAAATGTCCAACAGATGGCACTTCATCTGAGCAGAATAGCAATAATTAGCATGACAAAGTAAGACAAAGCAAAGATGATGATGTTTACAGGAAATGCTCAATATGTTCACCATCATTCCTCAACAATAGCTGTAGTTGAGGAATAATGTTGTGAACAGCACTGTAAAGCGTGTCCGGAGTTATGGTGAAGCATTAGCAACGGATGTTGTCTTTCAGCATCTCTAGAGATGTTGGGTGATCACGATACACTTGCGACTTCAGGTAACCCCAAAGGACCTGGGAGGCCAAGCATGTTGAAAGAGGCAGCTAAGCACACAATCATCATCAAACGACGCGTGCAACAGGTCCTTCACGCGTCTAGCAATACTTTTTTTTCCCTTTCTTTTCCTAATAAAACCCGATGCCATTCCAAGCATGTGTGTCAATTTTTACCTCTCTATCTACATTATTCCGTGGTTTATTAAGTTTTCAAATTTATACTGACTTTTTGATCGCCTGGTATATTTAGTTTTACACAACAGAGCTACATATTGTAGTAAAATTGGAAGACATGCTATACTTTAGATGTGTACTAAATCTATAGGCCCAAACACATCAGAAAAAAAGGGGCAAAAACTATTTTTTTGTGCTAGATAAGATGGAAGAAGTGTACATTGCAGTATTTAAAAATGTGCTTTCCAGGACTGGTACCTTCACAAAGTCTGAGTGCAGCACAATGATACATGCATTCTGAGGTCTCAGAGCTATGGATTATGCATTCCAGTTGGCATGCTGAACAATAATGTGAGAAACTTAAGAGATGAGGATTATTTTAGTGTGGTCTGAGGCTGCTAAAAGTTGATTCTAGAGTCAAGTATGAGTGTGGTTTTGCGAGGTTCATCATATTGATGTAGTGGTATATTTGCGCTGGGCTACACTTTACACAGCCAACCAAAGAATGTAGCTTCCAAACCAGATTTTCTTCAACTCCATTTGTGGCATGAATCATTCTATAAGTGAAGAAAGTGTTAAAGATGCCATCAAAGTTGAACAAGCTCTTTTCTAGAGTGTATTCCCTGTTTCTATGATTTGAGATTATTGATACAGTATTGTTTTGATAACCAACAGGATTATCTTGATCATTCTGACTCTTTTCCTGTTTCAAATTTTCGTGTTTTCAGTATCAATCTAACATTATGGGAGTATGAGTAAATTATTTTTTAAAAATATGTTATAGTTTTATATTTCATAACTCATTGGCTGCTCTGTCTTGAACTACAAGAGGATGTAATTTCAAATAGTTGAATCAAAAGGTGGCATCTGTATTCATTTTAATGACATCAAAAGACATACTTTGTATATACTATTGAAATGTGCTTACTGTTTGGGTACCAAAGTAATACATTTCAAAACTTTTAAGTAGATAACTATCAGTCTCCCATTATGCAATAAGCTTTGTGTACTTCCTGGGAAATTTATTTCATGGAGGACGATTCTTTTTTCAGACTCCCAAGTTATATAAAAAATGTGAGCTTTTAATCTTTCCTAAACCTGGAAAAAATTCTGTGGACATCTTGTGCAGAGCTCTCATTTAAGGTGTTGCCAGTAATAAATTAAATTGAAGGCAAATGGTTTTTTATATATATAAATTCTAGTTTTACAGTTCATTTACTATTGTATCAAATACTTTGAAGCATTCGAGCTTGAACACTATATTTCTTGACCTCAGTTGACAAAAATCAGCAAAAATCAGAAGCCTTTGGCGAAGTAGCATACTTGCTTCACCAGACACTAATCAACCTTTGATATCCTACAATACCAAAGCAAAGTAGCAGCTAAAACTCCAATACTGAATGTGAGCTAACTGTGTAGGCAGCAGCTGTATGAACCAAGTGCACTGTGGAGATGCAATCCAATTGACACCTCTTCGATAGCAGTTATTCATTTACAATGCTACTTGGACAAAACGACACTGTGACAACAGTTTGCATTTTCAGTCTCAGGCTGAGGGAGAGGCTTCTCACAGGCAGAAGATAGGAATGTGGGGGTGTAGGAGAACTTGCTTACCTCTTCGAATGAACTCTTACACCTTCTTTCTTTTCCAGGCTGCACATTTGGAGGGGCCCTATTTTGCCTTGGCCTTAGCATGGTCCTGGTTGTGTTGGCAAACAATTGAGTGAATTCCTATTGATTGCAGAAAAATTCAGATTTATTTTCCATCAATGCAGTTGGAAGATGAAATACGCCAATCATGACCTATGTCTGAGTAGGATTGGGAAGGAGTCTAGTTGAGCTTTGTGTAAGAAGTGTGAGAGGGATCATAATCACATAAGACAAAATTTCAGTTATTGTTGGACTCAGAGATGCATATTTTACATTATAGTCAGGACAAATGTGGACTGTCTTTAAAGACATTACAACAAATTAGCTGATGAAATATCTAAGAGGATTTGAAGAAAAGATAAGTAGTTTATCTCGTAATAACATTATAAGGTTTAGAAACATGGTAATTGGCTCTTTGTATTTTCAAAAAATCTGCATAGTTTTCAAAAGATGGTGCTGTCCATCTGAAAACTGCACCTATACTCAAACTAAAATTAACTGTGTGACTATAGCTTAACTCCAGTGAAAGAAGTATGGAAAAAGAATAAGTTGCAACCTGTGTAAAAGTTAAACATGAAGTGGACAATATTTAAATAAGCAGCTCTTGTGATGAACAGTACCTTTAAGAAAGTTCTGGCAAGTTGTTACTGATGAATTAACTTCTTATAATTGTAAAGTGTTAATATCCATACCAGAAATTCTCCATTACCGGTGTATAGAAGAAATATAAATGTATAATATGTAGTGAAGCCTTCAGTGTCAGCATCTTAGTGTATGTTGTTTGGCTACTGCAGTCTGATTTCAATATTTGTGAGAGCCACTATTATAAATATGATAAGTGGTATAATTATAAAGGTCTATAAAGAGAAAGACATTAATATAAAATTATGTATGTTTAGTAAGAAAATTATGTCAATGTGTGAAAATAGTTTCTTGAAAATAAAAGTTTACAAATTTTATTGGAAAATAAGTAAGAGGGTCATGGATGATGTT
Organism: Schistocerca gregaria; assembly: GCF_023897955.1. Classification (NCBI taxonomy): domain Eukaryota; kingdom Metazoa; phylum Arthropoda; class Insecta; order Orthoptera; family Acrididae; genus Schistocerca; species Schistocerca gregaria. The sequence goes on from NC_064931.1 coordinate 730,495,595, forward strand.
ATTTGCATTTTGTAAAATTAAATGCAGCATATTAATAAAATTTATCAGAACTTTAAGAGGAATTCACATCATAACAAAGTAATGCTAATATAATTAAAACTATCTGAGGTATAGGGAAATTTAACACATTGCAGCCAGCTAGTACATAAGATAGTGTGACACATAAAATGAATGGCTGTACAATGATAGTTCACACATTACAGATGCCTTGAATAAACATCTACTAAATGTAGCAGTAACAAAACATTACAATCATTTAGGTACAAAGTCCTTTCACAAAAATTTTAATCACCAAAAAAATGTGGTCACATCTTGCACTGAAAGTAACGTAATTATATAAAAAAAAAAAATGTTGAAACTTCAACGCATCCTTAGTGATATTTGTAATGTATCACTAGCATTTGTTTTCCTACATAGATTAAAATACATCTCCACAAAACATCTTTACAATAAAGGACACAAGATAAATATAAATAATTATCATACAGTAGTCTTACCCACATTTCTTTCCAAAATATTTGAAGAAGTGTTATAAAAAAAGAATAGTATCACATTTAAGTAGAAATGTTTTACTTAGTTCATCACAATTCTTGATGTAGAAGGGTTGTCCAACTAATGATGTAACTTTCATTTTTACTCAATAGTAACAAGTATTTATTTGATCTGACAAAAGCAATTGCTGAGCTTAAATATTCTTTCTACGAAGTTTTAATAGTCGGGAAGGAATTGTTGTGCAGCCAACAGGATTGAGGGTTGAAGCATTGTTATCAAAAAGTATCTATAATATGATGATGAGTAATCAAGGAATTCAGGAAGGGTAGAAAACCTTAGTGTCTGGGGAGAAACCTTGGGTGAATACCTGAAGTTCACAAAAGACATTTTGAAATGACACATGTTCCAAAGGACTGTCATTTAATTTCTATAAAATGCACGAGCACACACACACACACACACACACACACACACACACACACACACACACACACACACCAGAGGGGGAAAGCAGGTGACAGAGGAAGGGGAAACTATTGTGTGGAATGTGGGGGGATAGTGGGTAAGTGGAGATTGAGGCCAGGAGGGTTACAGAAGTGAATGATGTGTTGTAGGAATAACTTCTATCGCTGTAGTTCAGAAAAGCTAGTGATAGAGGGAATGAGAGAGATGGCTTGGGTTGTGAAGCAGCCATTTACATTAGACTATTATGCTCAGCTGCATGTTGCACCTCTGTTCTTTTCCACAGTTTGACAGAGGCCATTTATTCTGGTGGACAGCTAGTTGCTCATCATACCAACATAAAGACCTGTTCAGTAGCTGCAGCAGAACTGGTATATGGCATGACTGCTGTCACAAGTAGCCCTGACTCTAGATAATAATAAAAACCATGGCAAAGCATATAGTCCAGTTGTTCCAGTCCACAGAGATGAGGGGAGTGTTCATCCATAGCTGATCGTGAGGATATTGGGAGAACTATAAGCATATGATAACATGGCACAGGAAGGAAATCTGTTTGCAGACTGTTTGGCAGGGGGTGGGGGAGTAGTGCCTGTCTGTGAAGGCCCTCATGAGAGCTTCACCATAGTGGACAGGAGAGTTCTCATCACTGCAGTTATGCCATCCACAGGAGCTCAGTCTGTATGAGAGATAGTTTTTGGTGTGGAGGGGATGACAACTGTCAAAAAGCAACATGCAAGTTTCATGGATGTCGACCTTCACCCCTTTGATGACACTATCCACACCTCTGCCATATTAAATCCACTTAACAACTACAGTAGTTTGAGTATAGGTGCAGTTTTCAGATGGACAGCACCATCTTTTGAAAACTATGCAGATTTTTTGAAAATACAAAGAGCCAATTACCATGTTTCTAAACCTTATAATGTTGTTACGAGATAAACTACTTATCTTTTCTTCAAATCCTCTTAGATATTTCATCAGCTAATTTGTTGTAATGTCTTTAAAGACAGTCCACATTTGTCCTGACTATAATGTAAAATATGCATCTCTGAGTCCAACAATAACTGAAATTTTGTCTTATGTGATTATGATCCCTCTCACACTTCTTACACAAAGCTCAACTAGACTCCTTCCCAATCCTACTCAGACATAGGTCATGATTGGCGTATTTCATCTTCCAACTGCATTGATGGAAAATAAATCTGAATTTTTCTGCAATCAATAGGAATTCACTCAATTGTTTGCCAACACAACCAGGACCATGCTAAGGCCAAGGCAAAATAGGGCCCCTCCAAATGTGCAGCCTGGAAAAGAAAGAAGGTGTAAGAGTTCATTCGAAGAGGTAAGCAAGTTCTCCTACACCCCCACATTCCTATCTTCTGCCTGTGAGAAGCCTCTCCCTCAGCCTGAGACTGAAAATGCAAACTGTTGTCACAGTGTCGTTTTGTCCAAGTAGCATTGTAAATGAATAACTGCTATCGAAGAGGTGTCAATTGGATTGCATCTCCACAGTGCACTTGGTTCATACAGCTGCTGCCTACACAGTTAGCTCACATTCAGTATTGGAGTTTTAGCTGCTACTTTGCTTTGGTATTGTAGGATATCAAAGGTTGATTAGTGTCTGGTGAAGCAAGTATGCTACTTCGCCAAAGGCTTCTGATTTTTGCTGATTTTTGTCAACTGAGGTCAAGAAATATAGTGTTCAAGCTCGAATGCTTCAAAGTATTTGATACAATAGTAAATGAACTGTAAAACTAGAATTTATATATATAAAAAACCATTTGCCTTCAATTTAATTTATTACTGGCAACACCTTAAATGAGAGCTCTGCACAAGATGTCCACAGAATTTTTTCCAGGTTTAGGAAAGATTAAAAGCTCACATTTTTTATATAACTTGGGAGTCTGAAAAAAGAATCGTCCTCCATGAAATAAATTTCCCAGGAAGTACACAAAGCTTATTGCATAATGGGAGACTGATAGTTATCTACTTAAAAGTTTTGAAATGTATTACTTTGGTACCCAAACAGTAAGCACATTTCAATAGTATATACAAAGTATGTCTTTTGATGTCATTAAAATGAATACAGATGCCACCTTTTGATTCAACTATTTGAAATTACATCCTCTTGTAGTTCAAGACAGAGAGGGAGGTCATCACTCAGGGAGGCACTACATTGCACTGAGGAGGACCAAGTGAAATGGATGGGAGAGGTGGTGTTGAGGTTGTGAGGGAATGAGGATCAAATGTCTTGAAGATAACACTAATGAGCCTGCACTAGATAGCGGTTTTGGGAGGCTATGTAGGATTCCCCTAGATGATGCATAAATAGGTTTTGAAAGATCTCCATTAAGTACCAAACCTCCATAAGTGTTTCTCAGTTTAGCCATGAGTCCATCAAAAGTGGTGATGTAAAACACAACTGGTCATTCCTTCCCACTCAAATCTGCAAAAGTTAACCATTTCCTGAATTACCTTAGTGAACTGGCACATTAGGACCTCCTCCTGCCTGTTTTCCATAGAGATCTTAAAGCAGTTCTTGTAGCTCATTGGATCCATTTGGAGATGCAAGCAGGCAATCTGTGTCACTATAATTTGGGAGTGCAGTTGACTAGAGTATCTGAAACAAATCCCATGATGCCATTATGGTGCATTTATTAATGAACAGTGTCAAATACACTCCTGGAAATTGAAATAAGAACACCGTGAATTCATTGTCCCAGGAAGGGGAAACTTTATTGACACATTCCTGGGGTCAGATACATCACATGATCACACTGACAGAACCACAGGCACATAGACACAGGCAACAGAGCATGCACAATGTCGGCACTAGTACAGTGTATATCCACCTTTCGCACCAATGCAGGCTGCTATTCTCCCATGGAGACAATCGTAGAGATGCTGGATGTAGTCCTGTGGAATGGCTTGCCATGCCATTTCCACCTGGCGCCTCAGTTGGACCAGCGTTTGTGCTGGACGTGTAGACCGCGTGAGACGACGCTTCATCCAGTCCCAAACATGCTCAATGGGGGGACAGATCCGGAGATCTTGCTGGCCAGGGTAGTTGACTTACACCTTCTAGAGCACGTTGGGTGGCACGGGATACATGCAAACGTACATTGTCCTGTTGGAACAGCAAGTTCCCTTGCCGGTCTAGGAATGGTAGAATGATGGGTTCGATGATGGTTTGGATGTACCGTGCACTATTCAGTGTCCCCTCGACGATCACCAGAGGTGTACGGCCAGTGTTGGAGATCGCTCCCCACACCATGATGCCGGGTGTTGGCCCTGTGTGCCTCGGTCGTATGCAGTCGTGATTGTGGCGCTCACCTGCACGGCGCCAAACACGCATACGACCATCATTGGCACCAAGGCAGAAGCGACTCTCATCGCTAAAGACGACACGTCTCCATTCGTCCCTCCATTCACACCTGTCGCGACACCACTGGAGGCGGGCTGCACGATGTTGGGGTGTGACCGGAAGACGGCCTAACGGTGTGCGGGACCGTAGCCCAGCTTCATGGAGACGGTTGCGAATGGTCCTCGCCGATACCCCAGGAGCAACAGTGTCCCTAATTTGCTGGGAAGTGGCGGTGGGGTCCCCTACGGCACTGCGTAGGATCCTACAGTCTTGGCGTGCATCCGTGCGTCGCTGCGGTCCGGTCCCAGGTCGACGGGCACGTGCACCTTCCGCCAACCACTGGCGACAACATCGATGTACTGTGGAGACATCACGCCCCACATTTTGAACAATTCGGCGGTACGTCCACCCGGCCTCCCGCATGCCCACTATATGCCCTCGCTCAAAGTCCATCAACTGCACATACGGTTCACGTCCACGCCGTCGCGGCATGCTACCAGTGTTAAAGACTGCGATGGAGCTCCGTATGCCACGGCAAACTGGCTGACACTGACGGCGGCGGTGCACAAATGCTGCGCAGCTAGCGCCATTCGACGGCCAACACCGCGGTTCCTGGTGTGTCCGCTGTGCCGTGTGTGTGATCATTGCTTGTAAAGCCCTCTTGCAGTGTCCGGAGCAAGTATGGTAGATCTCACACACCGGTGTCAATGTGTTCTTTTTTCCATTTTCAGGAGTGTAGTTTATAATTAAATAGTTGAAACAGTTAGTCACAAAAATTACTAAAAACAAAGAGCATGATCAATAAAACTACTACAGAGAACAGACTTGGATTATAGCCTGTTGGCGACTGATGGGCTTGGTGCACAGTAGAAATCACATACACACTTTGTAGATATTATTATGTGATCAATAGCCGAATAATTATAATTAGTTTTTAGATTTAATGGGTTTACTGCATAGTGGTAATGTAGTATCAAAGCTTTAATGACACTTAGGCTGTTCCTAGAACTAACTCTGACAAAGGTTGACTCTAATAATTATTGACATAATGTTTTAGATTTGCAACATCTGCGCAGTGGTGAGGCCCCAACATATGGATTGCCAGGAAAACTTAATTTTTGTGGCTCATTTGTATCTTCTTATTCCACTGACTCACCACTATGCCATATGGTACCCTATTACTGGTGCCTGCATGGGAAACAACTTCTCCCTCAGTGCTGTTGAATTCTGCTATCTGCAGTGTCCTAATAAACTGTAAAATTTAGAAAATAAACTGCTGTCCAGATTTTATCAAGCCATATCCTTCTCATTTTCCGTTAAATTATCCTTCCTATGTTCCTGACCTTCTGTAGAGCTTGCTAGTGGGTTCAAGTTGCCAATATTATCTGCTGGACCTGTAGCTTCTTGATTCATATTATGCTCTCCACTTTATACTAAATCACTCCTGTACATAGATTGCAATGCTTTTTGCCACTGTCTTTCTTCTCACACAAGATGTCTTCTTGATTATTATTCATAATATTTCACTCACAAAATGTTGGTAACCATGGATGCAATTTAAACATTTTCCAATGTAAACTTATCATGTTTCATGAAACACTTTTCATACTGTGATGTGCACAATTCTAATTCGATGTTGCTACACACCAACTACAGGTTACAGTCACATCTAATTCACTGTTTACTTCTGCTTCTCTTTGACACACTCCATGTTGAATTAATCACAAAAATTACTAAAAATAGAAAGCATGGTCAAGACCACTATTACAGAGAACAGGCTCAAATTACAACTTACTACCAACTGATGAGATTGGTGTACTGTAGATATCTCATGAATACTTCGCTTCAAAGGAGAAGTGGTTGTGTGGTGAGATAGAGTTTGTTACATATATGGGGAATTAGTGGCTTTGGAAGAGGTGGTGTTCAATAGTGGCAAGACCATGGGCGTGATGTATGTTGGCGTATATAGAGGTGGCATCAATAGTGATGAGTGTGGATGCTAGAGGGGCTGGGGTAGTGGACAGTTAGCAGAGGAAGTGGTTAGTATCTATGTGAGAGGCTAGGTTTTGGACATTTGGTTGGAGTGCTTGGTGAAAAAGAGTGGAAATTCTTTCAGTAGGAGCAACAATAACCAGCTACAGTGAGGTTTCCAGAATTATTCAGTTTATGGACCTTGGGGAGCAGGTAGAAAATGGGTTTCTAGTGTGTCATTGGAGGGAGAGAGATTCATGGGAGATGTTTTGGGAAGGATCTAAGGACTTTGGTGGTGGTCCGAGTTCTGAGATGGTATCACTGTAGCAAAGTCAGTTGGTGGAATTCTTCTGTCAGGTAGTCACTGCCCTTCATCAGGACAATGGTGGGCTCTTTGTCTGTAGGGAAGATGATTACATCAGGATCTTTTTTGAAATAGTGAATGGCTGTCCTTTCTTCTGCTGAGAAGTTAGTGTTGTTAGAAAGCAAACTAGGGAAGGATGGTGAGACCAAGTTGGAGGTAGGGAATTCTTGGAGGGTGAGCAAATGATGGTTAGATCAGAAGGGGAAAAGTCATGGTTGGATGGTGGTATGAACTGGGAGAGGTAAGGTTTAATGTTGAGATAAGGTTGACTTCAATTGGAGTGATTGGTGGCAAAGAAGTGTTTCCACTGTGTAGATTGGGAGGAGGGGAATAGTTCCTTGACAAGTCCAACATGGTTAAAGTTGGGTGTGGGGCTGAAGTTGAGGCCTTTGGATAGGAGTGAAACTTCTGATGGATTGAGGTTTTTGATTGCAAAATTAACAGTGTTTTGGATTTCTTTGAGTTCTGAATTTCATGGAGTGTTGGGAGGAAGTTTTGGATGATGTTGAAATTGGATAGGTCAGCTATGCAGGGTCTGGGAGCTATGAGTGTTTCACAAGGAGGTTCACTGTGTGTGCAGTAGTGTTCATGGGTAATGGTGCTCCAAGGTGGGACAGGATGTAAACAGGTTGGACAATTTATGGAGATGTGGTCTGGAATGATCTTCCAGGTGTTGGAGGGCAATGGTTTCAATTTTGGTGATGTGTTATGTGTGTATAATATTACACAGTAGCAATATCTTTAGGAGGGAGCAGAGATGGCTCTGGGATGCTTGTTCCATGCAGATGTGTTTCTGCAATACCCAGCTAGTGATGGATAGGGTCTGGTGGAATCTAAAGATATCCAAACAAATCCTGACCTAATCATCCTCTCTGCAGAAAAGGATCCACCACTCTCATAATGAACTGCAGTCACTACCTGACAGAAGACTTCTCCCAACTGGCTGCTCCACATAAAAGCTCAGCCATAGTGATCCCATCCGATGAGACCAATATAAACTCCAATCCCTAATGAAGTCATTAGGCTCATCCCAGAGCCTCTCCCCTGAGGCCAATTCCCTCTTCATCCCAACAACATGCCACACACCCACATGCTTCCCAAAATTCACAAAACCAACAATCCTGGTTGCCCCGTTCAAGCTGGTTAGTGTGCTCCTGTTGAAAGAGTTTGCACTCCTCTTGACCAACAGCTCTAACCAGTTTCCCCAAAACCTAGGCTCTCACATTAAAGGTGCTGACCAGTCTCTTCACCATCTCCTCCCCTGTACCTCTTGGATTCCTACTTATTGCTGTTGATGCACTTCTATACACAAACATCTCTCATGCCCATGGCCTTGCTTCTATCAAATACTACCTCTCCCATACTCCCTCATCTCTTCCAAAGTCCCTCAGACTCCAGACTCACTGCCTAATTCCTCATGCGCCTTACTGACTATATTCTGTCATTCTACTATTCCTCCTTTGATGGGAGGGAATGTAAACAAAAATGTGGTACATTGATGGACACCCACATGACACCCTCCTATGTCAGCCTTTTTATGAGCCATTGAGCAGAAATCTTCCCAGCCTCTCAAACCCCAAATGTCTTGTCTGATTCATATTTATTGATATCATCTTCACAATATATATAAATGACCTAGGAGATAGTGTTGGAAGTTCCATGCGGCTTTTCGCGGATAATGCTGTAGTATACAGAGAAGTTGCAGCATTAGAAAATTGTAATGAAATGCAGGAAGATCTGCAGCAGATAGGCACTTGGTGCAGGGAGTGGCTACTGACCCTTAACATAGACAAATGTAATGTATTGCGAATACATAGAAAGAAGGATCCTTTATTGTATGATTATATGATAGCGGAACAAACACTGGTAGCAGTTACTTCTGTAAAATATCTGGGAGTATGCGCGCGGAATGATTTGAAGTGGAATGATCATATAATATTAACTGTTTGTAAGGTGGGTACTAGGTTGAGATTCATTGGGAGAGTCCTTAGAAAATGTAGTCCATCAACAAAGAAGGTGGCTTACAAAACACTCGTTCGACCTATACTTGAGTATTGCTCATCAGTGTGGGATCCGTACCAGATCGGGTTGATGGAGGAGATAGAGAAGATCCAAAGAAGAGCGGAGTGTTTCATCACAGGGTTATTTGGTAACCGTGATAGCGTTACGGAGATGTTTAACAAACTCAAGTGGCAGACTCTGCAAGAGAGGTGCTCTGCATCGCGGTGTAGCTTACTTGCCAGGTTTTGAGAGGGTGCGTTTCTGGATGAGGTATCGAATATATTGCTTCCCCCTGCTTATACCTCCCAAGGAGATCATGAATGTAAAATTAGAGAGATTAGAGCGTGCACGGAGGCATTCAGACAGTCATTCTTTCCGCGAACCATACGCGACTGGAACAGGAAAGGGAGGTAATGACAGTGGCACGTAAAGTGCCCTCCGCCACACACTGTTGGGTGGCTTGCAGAGTATAAATGTAGATGTAGATGTAGATCAGGACTCAGAGTCACGACACCATCTATCCCCACCTCTGCCCATATTAAATGCAGATGTGGTTGTAATGATGACACAGTACCTACTTTTAGAAACCTGTCATATGTTTCACACCAAAAAAATTGCTCCCATACGGTTTGATAACCCAGAGATGGCATACACCCCCATCCTAAAAAAAAATCTAGTCTGCAACCAGATTTCCCATGCAATATCCTCACACACCTCCAATCTTCCAACCACCATCAAGAATCAGTTACAAAAGAATGCCCCGTCATCATACAATATGGTACTGGATTGGAACAATTGAACAATATCCTCTGCCAGGGATTTGCCTATCTATCATTATGCCTGGGAATGTGGGACATCCTACTGAAGATCCTTCACACCATTCCTAAATTAGTGTTCTGTTGTTCACTCAGACTAGACAACATCTTGGTCCATCCCTATGTCATTCCCAATCTCCTGCCACATGATTATATACCTGTAGAAGACCCCGTGCAAGACCTTCCCAATGCACCCACCCAGCACTTCCTGCTCCAGTCCTGTCCCATGCTTACTGTATCCCATCACTGTTTGCGACAGCTGTGCAAGCAGCCATATCATACACTAGCTCTGATGCAAATTATGCACGGCGTTTTATGTTTGTACAACAACCAACCAATCGTTCACCAGAATGAATGGCCAGCACTTAGCTGCAGACAAGAACAAAGTTGACCATTGTGGCTAGATGTCTTCTTATTCTCTATTAAGTGTACTTTCATTCTTGACAGTCAAAATGATACAAACTTCGTGCAGTTTTAAAGTTGATGATATATAAAGGGTGCAACTCACCTACATCTGTGTCCATACTCCGCAAGCCACTGTATGGTGCATGTCAGAGGGTCCCTTGTACCTCTACTAGTCATTTCCTCTCCTGTTCCACTTGCAAATAGAGCAAAGGAAAAGTGATTGTCTATATATCTCTCCATATGAGCCCAAATTTTTCATATCTTATATTCATGGTCATTATGTGAAATGTATGTTTGTAGCAGTAGAATTGTTCTGCTGTTAGCTTCAAATACTGGTTCTCTAAATTTTCTTACTAGTGTTCCTCAAAAAGAATGTTGTCTTCCCTCTAGGGTTCCCATTTGAGTTCCCAAAGCTTCTCTGTAAAATTTGCATGTTGTTCAAACCTAATCTAGCAGCCTGCCTCTGAACTGCATCTATGTTTTCTTTTAATCTGGCCTTGCATAGATCCCAGACACCTAAGAAGTATTCAGTAGGTCACACTAGCGCCATGTATGTGGTCTCCTTTACAGATGAACTGCACTTTCCCAAAATTCTCCCAGAAAACCAATGTCAACCATTCGCCTTCCCTATCATAATCCTCACATGCTCGTTCCATTTCATATCACTTCACAACATTACCCACAGATATGTGAAGGGTGTGACTGTGTGAATCAGGACACTACTAATGCTATATCCAAATATTATGGGTTTGTTTTTCCTACTCTGTCTTCCTACAGCCACTGTACTGTGATACCTTCCCATGCACCGCAGCATCATCAGCTGCCCACCCCTCTGCCAGATAATTTATGTATATAGAAAATAATAGCAGTCCTATTACACTTCCCTAAATCCCTCCTGACAGTACCCTTACCTCCAAAGAACACTCACTGTTAAGGCCAACATAATGGGTTCTATTACTTAAGAAGTCTTAGAGCAACTCACATATCTGGTAACCTATTCTGTATGCTGGTAACACTGTTACGTCTGCAGTGGGACACTGTGTCAAATTCTTTCTGGAAAGTTAGAGATAAGGAATCTACCTGTTGCCCTTCGTTCATAGTTCACAGAATATCATATGAGAAAAGAGCAAGCAGAGTTTTGCATGAGTGGTGCTTTGTAAAACCATGTTGATTCATGGACTTAAACTTTTCAGTCTGAAGGACATTTTTCATATTCAAACTCGGAATATGTTCAAGAATTCTTCAGCAAACTAATGTTAAGGTTATTAATCTGTAATTTTGTGGGTCCATTCCTTTACCTGTGCCTTTTTTCAGTCACTGTGAGAGAGATGAAGAATAAATGAAAACTAAGTAAGGGGCCAATGTCATACAGTACACTTTGTAAAACTGAACTGGGATTCCATCTGAACCTGGCAACTTACTTGTTTTCAACTATTCCAGTGGCTTTTATATGCCAGGGATGCCTACTACTGTGCTGTCCATTCAGTAGTCTTTGTGATTGTCAAATGATTTCTTGAACGGTTTCTCAAGTGTTGAAATTTAAAACTTAAACATTTATTTTACTGTTTTCAACTGCTATGCCAGACTGGTCAAGGAGTGATGGAATGGAAGCCATAGACCTGCTTAACAATTTTACATAGTATCAGAATTTTCTCAGCCAGATATTTTGCTAAGGTTTGATGGTGGTAGTTATTGCATGCTTTGTCATAAATCTTTCCTCAGATTCACGTATCTCCACTATACTTTGCATTTTGTCATTTGCACATTCTCTTCTGAACTGACAGTTCAACAATCTTTGCTACCTCAGTATATTCTGAATTTCATGTTCCCATCCTTAATCCACTTACTAGGCACATAGTTTGCCAGACCATGATTTGCAATTTGTTTAAATTTTGCTCATGATTCTTTAACATCCATCTTACTGGAACTAACCAATGTCAGTGCACTGTCTAAGTGAGTTGCTAAGAATTATGTAACTGCTCTTTCTTGCAGAAACAATCTCCTAACCTGACTGATTCATGAAAGTTTGTAGTCATGGGTTTGATGTAATGACATCATGGTCACTAATCTCCCTCCCTACACTGATACTATCAATAAGGCCTGGCCTATTTGTAGCTATAGGGTCTAAAATATTTTCACTGCATGTGGGCTGCTGAACTAACTGCTCAAGACAGTTTTCAGAAAATGTGTTTAAAAGCAATTTGCAAGACTGTGTGTACTATTCGTGGTGAGTCCATAGATGCCCCAGTCTACATTTTGTAGGTTAGTTACCTCCTACTAATAGACTTTCTTTCAATGACCCTAGAACTGTCACAGAAAAATGGGGTGGCCACTAAAAAATCCAACAATTAACTTGATTTCACCTGGACCTGTTGTAAGCAATCAGAAAATTTCGCTGTCACACTCAACTTTGACCTCAAAAGAGACATTACTTTTGTCAACTGTAATGAACAGTACACCTCCTATGACATCTAATTTGTCTTTCTGGTATACTTTCCATAATTCACTAAATATCTCAGAGCTTTGTACTTCAGGTTTCAGCTAGCTCTCAATCTCAAGATCAATCTGAGTATGATAACTTCCCTCGAGGACAGTAAATTGGGAACTTTGTTATAATTACTTCAGCAATTCACTATTAAAATTTTGACTCAAAGTGTGTACTCTCAACATGGTCTGACTTCCCTTTCTGCACATTGACTGGTGAGTGTTCATCACAGTACCTCAAACCTCTGCCTAACTTTAAAAAAATCTATGTGCACTCCACAAGTACTCTGCTTCCTGAGTATCTGCTTTTTTGTAGTGCACACCTGATCTGTCAAGGGCAGTCCTACAAATCTGCACACAATAATGCTGGTCTAAAAATCTGTAGCCAAGACTGTCACAGAGTCAATGAAGCCTTTGGCTGAGACACTCCACTTGACTCCAAATCACAGAAACCCAGTCAGCCGTGGAAAATTTTTTTTGTAAATTTGGAGCTCTGCTCACACCCCTGTGTGAGACCATCATCCTCAGGTGCTTATTGTGTGGTTTGCTTGGATCTAAAGTTCATTCAGCATGCTACATGGCTTAAGTAATAGATATGCCTTTATACTTTTAATTGCATTTTTATTCATTGACATAGGTGGTCCTTCACAAAACCTCTGATTAACTGTGCTCTCTGGTGAGCCAACTTCGGCTGTTGAAAAATTCTCTTCTGTTACTTTCTCTGTAATGTAATTCATAGAAAAACTATTATTGCCTGCAAAAAGTACCAATTCTGCTTGTTGAATGTTAAGTGGAAGACCATTCACTTACATAAGGAATGGCAGTGGACCCCAGATTGGACACTGTTGGACTCACTTTGTGATTTCTCCCAAGTCTATAAAATTTTCTATCTTTCAAACATTGTTGAAATTATTGAGCACAGCGTTTTTTATTCCATTTTTAAGTATGATTCAAACCAGTTGTGTGTAAAACCATCAATTACATAAAATGTGAATTTTCGTAAGAGTGTAGCATGATCTACATAACCAAATGCTTCAAAAAGATCAAAAGAACTTTAAGTGGTGATATATTATTATTTAAAGCTTGTACTATTTGATGAGTAAATTTATAAATAGCATTCTCAATTGAGCAACCATTCTGGAATTTGAAATATGATATGATAAGTAAATAGTTTCCACTTAAGTGTGTGACTTCTTGTTATTACTATAACTATTTCAGTCCATCTTGTTACCTTTCTTATGAAGTGGTTTAACATTTGTGTTTTTTAACCTGTCTGGAAAAATTCCCTGTGCCAGTGATGCATACCATATATCACTAACAACATTACTCATTAAGTTGAAATAACTTTTCAGAATTATGTTAGAAATTGCATCATTCCCACATGATATTTGTTTTTTTTTATATAATTTTTATAAGTGCATTAATTTCAGTGAAGGATGTTGATGCTACATGTTGAGCTTAAGGCTTAGTTGAATGGCATTTTTAATATATTCTCTTGCCTCATCAACTGATAAATTTAATCTATTTTCACTGCTACATTTAAAAAGTGATTGTTAAAAGTACTTCCTGCTTGTGAATTATCAGTCACAACATTGTCATTTAGTTTAATTATTACAGTATCTTGGGCAGTGGCTGGCTGTCCTGTTTCCCGTCTGACAATATCTCATGCGGTTTTAATCTTAACTGCATTATTATGTCGGGACATGCATACTTCAGGAGACTTCCCATGAAATACAACAGTTTTTTTGCAGTATGAATGTAATGTCAGATCTTGACTTACTCTACTCTATATCTATATTTCCCTCTTCCTCTTATATAAGATTTTAATACCCTCACTTATCCATGACTTGCTTTTTTAAAGGGTTTTCTGGGTAACTCTTTAGGAAAGCTACTTTCAAATACATATACACATTCACTCTGGAATAAAAATTGAATTTGATATTAGCATCTCTTTCTATATATACCTCACCCAATACAACTCTTTTAACTGAGACACAGTTATTCCGAAACCTGTCTCAGACTTCTCAGTATCTGATAGGTAGTAAGGCAAATTTCCTCCCTGGCACTATCCGGCTCAGCCTTAAGAGTGCTAACTCAGTTCCACACCAAATCGTGAAAAAAATGGGCAATGCATGCATAAAACAAGAATACTGTTTGTTGCAGTTATACTCCTCTGCACACTTTCATCACAGTCTGTTATGGAGTAACTCGTCATTTGGCACTATAAGACACCCATTAGTTATGATCCTAAGGCTTGTCAGGTTGTATTTATTTGTGTCATGTCCTACCATTGCTTCAAACCATTTCTCTTAATTGAATATCAGTTCTGCACCTTTGAAAATGTCTTGTTACTCAAAACAAGAGACAACTCTGATTGTCACTGTTGCAGTATACATTGTAAGGCCACTGTTAAAGAGTAGTTGACAACTCATGTACTTAGTTATTTTTATGTGGAATTGAAGGTTTCTATAAATTTAATAGAGAGTGTGTCAGTTTACTAGTGATGTGTACATGGTTTGTTTGTGTTTGTCACTGCATTCTGACCATTTATAGAGTATTAGATACCACAATAGATTAATATATAAAATTACAAATCAGTAACCTTGTACTCATCATGATATGTTGCTACCAATGTTTAATGTCCATATGATTCCTGTAGTGTGCTTCCAGAGTCACCTCGATGGCTTCTTGCTGTTGGTCGTACAAAGGAAGCTGGTGCAATATTGGAAAAAGCAGCTGCTAAGAACAATTTAAAAAATGTAGATGTTTCTCAGATCATCAAGACTACTGTCTCAGCCACTGTAAGAACTTTTTTCTAATAAAGTGCTAATAATTATACACAACAACTATTTTAACTACTTAAATGTTTTTTAAAGGAAAAGAAAGATGTTGAGGAAAAGGGAAATATATTGGACCTCTTTAGAACACCAAACATGAGAATGAAGACACTGTGCATGTACTTCAATTGGTTTGTTTGTGGTTTGTGCTTCTATGGCCTAGCACAATACATGGGACAAGTGGGTGGAAATATTTTCATCAATGTTACAATTTCAGGTATGTTTTTCTCTTTAAGAATTTGAAAAATATTGAGAGTAAATTTTTAACCTATGGTTCTGTTTAATTTTTCCAAGTACCATTGCAAAAATAGTTCTGCATTACCTCCTGGAGTTACTGAAAAACCAAAGATGATTCCTATGTCCATGGACCCTTACAGAACTGATATTTATATGCATGTGTGTAAACTAAACAATTTCTTTATTTTTACAAAACAAAGTGGAAACTATTAACAAATTTTTGATGCCCTGCATTCTAACCCAAGCCTCCCCTACAGAGTATGGCTTGGGACAGTGGGATGGGAGGGATGGGAGGGTTGGGAAATGTACAACTTTCACATATAAAAATACAAAATAATCACATATGAACTTATAAAATTAACTGCATTGTTACAGATTATGATTATTATTTTCTGAGTGAGTTCCTACACTACATTCTGAAATTTATTTTAAAAAAAATTATGGAAAAAAACAGTTGCAGTTCTCTTCTTTCATATCCTCCATTTTTCAGGGGGTTCTGAAAAACATGAACAGTGTCATACTTGCTGACATTTGAAATGTCATCTACATCAGGATATATAAATTCACTACTAGTACCCACCCAGAGGGCTTGCCACTCTTCGGTGGGTTCCTGCTTGGCTACCACGGAGCCCCAGTCTTTGGGGAACATGTCTGGCTGTTTTTGGAAATGTATTCTGCATTTTTGGTAGCCAGTATCAGAATACTCTCACTGTTTTTCATTCCTTTTTTCTTTTTTTGTTCACCTTCTGCTGTCCTTCCCCACTTTGGCGTTTGAGGTTTCTCTTTCTCTTCTTCCTCCCTGTGCGCTATTGAAGGCTTGCCCACATCTGTGATGCATAACAGGTAACTGGTACAGGCCAGGCCCAGGGAGGGGTGATTGCCTGAGCTGCTACCTTCCCAAATTGCTGATTGGTTCCTCTCTCAAGTGTTCAGGAGGTGTGACCACTGGTGTAAAGAATCACCTAAGGTTGGTGCACCCCCTTCCGAAGGGGGTCCCCAGTTGGAAGGGATGTGCTATTGGAGACACTGGCAATCATGAGGATTTTCTCACAATGAGCCAGTCATCTTCACAGTCAATGGCTATGAAACATAAATGGAATGAGACTAACAATTCAAAGACCCTCCCAGCTGCACCAAGGTTCCTCATGGTTTCATGTACTAAAGATGGTCATTCCCCCACTATGGTAAATCCGTTCATTATTCAGAAAAGTGTTGATGCAGTTGCTGGCCCTGTGAAATCCTGCTCTTGTTTATGCAATGGTACTTTGCTTTTGGAAACTACTTCTGATTCTCAAGCACAACAACTGCTTGCAGCTTCACTCCTCCATGGCTATCCTGTTCATGTCGAGGCTCATTGAATGTTAAATTCTCCCCATGGTGTTACTTACAATAGGCTGCTCGATGGCCTGACCAAGGCAGAAATCCTAACATACATCTCTAATCAGGGTGTCATTGCCATCCATCAGGTGATGACAAAAGTAGATGCCTCCTTAGCACCCAAATGCACACTCTTCCTCACTTTTGATAGAGTGTTTTGTCTGTCAAAGATCAAAACGGCTTATGAAGTTATTGCAGTAAGCCCATATAATCTGAATCTGATGTGTTGCCACCAGTGTCATCATTACAAGCACATCTCAAAGTCCTGTTGACACCCAGCCAAATGTGTAACCTGTGGTAAGGATGTTCATGAGGGCAATTGTCCTTCTCCCCATTGCATCAATTGCAATGTCGAACATGCCACCGCCTCCTGTGATTGGCCCATGTATCTCGCTGAGCAGGCTGCCCAGGAGATCTGGGTGAAGTGTTACTTCTCACTCCACGAAGGAAATAACAATGCAGACATGCTACCTCAAATTTAGCACTATGGTTGTGAAATCACCCAGCATCATGGTTGTATCCCCAACTCCTCCTCCAGCTATGTACACACCACCAAACCTTCACCTCACATTGTGAAGTCACTAGCTACACAACCAGCAGTCCAGAAAAGACAGAAGCAATACTCCCATGAAAACTTCCTATGTCCCTCCAGCCAACCAACATCTCAGTCTTCCTCTGCCAACTGGAATGGCTCAGAGAAGTCAAAGACAAATGGTCTTCTCCTTTGTCGATTTGATCCTCTTCGACAGTGTTGCCACGTGATACCCTTGCCAGGCCAACCTCTGTGTGGCCAGTGCTCACCACCAACCAGTTTTCTTCCCCGGAATCTGCAGGCCGATGAAAGGAGGATCCTGATGCTTCTGTCAACCTCATGGAGCAGGCTCCTCCTGCCTCTGTGCCCCATAGCAGTGAGTCTTCGAAGGCTGGCACTCAGCACCCACCTAGGTGGCACCCCTTCATTTTTTCCTTGTCATGACTCTCCTCCAATGGAATGCTCATGGCCTTTGATCCAACAAAGAGGATTTATGGCTGCTCTTAGAATCACTGTGTCCATTTGTTCTCTGCCTTCAGGAAACAAAATTGCATCCTCACAACCACTTTGAGCTCTCACAATTTCTTCCTCGTCCATTTTGACCGTCCCTCTAATGCTAGCATTCCATCTCATGGGGGGGTTACGCTGCTCATACGAGACAACATTCATAGTCCATGTACCTGACTAGCCACCTTTTCCTTCCTCACTGGACCTTTTCCCTTTTTACCATTTACATCCCTCCATCATTCGATGACACCAGGCAGGCTTCCTGTAGCTAATTAGGCAGCTACCTCACCCAATCCTGCTGCTTGATGACTTCAATGCACACCATCCCCTTTGGGGTTCTCCCAGGACCTGTCACACTGGAGCACTCACCTTCCTCTCAAACTTCTCATACACCTATTCCCATTTGGACCTCTCATTGTGCACTGCACAGCTTGCCCATCATCTTGAGTGGTCAGTTCTCTCTGACACTCACTCAAGTGACCATTTCCCATGTGCTATCCATTTGCTAACTCCTACCCCTCCTATGTGCACACACAAATGACAGCTAACAAAGGCCAAGGCTTTACTCCTTGCTGGTGACCTTAAATGAAAAACATTTCCACAGTTTTGATGACCAGGTGGAGTATCTTACAAATGTTATCCTTACCATCACAGAATGGTCCATTCCTCACACTTCCTCTTTACCACACTGTGTCACAGTCCATTAGTGGACTGAAACATGCTGTGAAGCAATTTGCAAATGGAGATGTGCTATCTGTGTTCTTAACCATAAACCTATGATAGCAAACTGGATTCATTACAAACAGTTGTGATCACAATGTCATCACATTCTTCAGGATAGGAAAAAAGCCTGCTGGATTTCATTCACTAGTTCTTTTAACAGTTCCACACCCTTTTCCACTGTGCGGGCCAATCTCCAATGGCTCTCTGGGACTGAGATCCGTTCCCCAATTTCCGGCCTGACAGTAGCAGATCATGTCATCGTGGTCCGTATTCCTTTCTTCAACACCTTGGGACATCTTTTTGGGGAGATTTTGAGCTCCTCCCACTATCACTCTGCCATCCTCCATCAGAAATATGCAGAGGAGGCTTGGGCAATATCCTTCTCTTCTCAGAATTGTGAGTGCTGCAATGCCTTCTTTACTATGAGGGAGCTAGATCATGCTCTCACTTCATCCCAGTCCTCCACTCCAGGGCCAGACGCGGCTCACATTCAAATGCTTTTTTTTAAATTTTTATTTTACATACCAAGTTCTGTAGGACCAAATCGAGGAGCAAATATCCAAGGCCATGGAACATGTCAGTACATGAAATTACAACATAAAAGTAATAACACTTAAAATAAAAGGTTTATGAACCCAGCAAAAGTTAAGTCATAAGTTTAAGTAAACGCAGTCAACAATATAATATAGAAATTAGCTTAATTTTTCAAGGAGCTCCTTGACAGAATAGTAGGAGTGACCCCTGAGGAATCTCTTCAGGTTTGATTTGAAAGTGCATTGATTACTGCTGTGATTCTTGAATTCTTGTGGTAGCTTATTGAAAATGGATGCAGCAGTATACTCCACACCTTTCTGCACAAGAGTTAAGGAAGTCCAATCCAAATGCAGATTGGATTTCTGCCTAGTATTAACTGAGTGAAAACTGCTAATTCTTGGGAATAAGCTAATTTTGTTAACAATAAACGACAGTAAGGAGTATATATAATGAGGGGCCAATGTCAGAAAACCCAGGCTAGTGAACAGGGGTCGACAAGAGCTTCATGAAATTACACCGTGTACTGCCCGAACTGCCCATTCCTGAGCCAAAATTATCCTTTGAGAATGGGAAGAGTTACCCCAAAATATGACAAAAGCCAATGAAAATAAGCAAAGTAGGCTAATTTTCATGTTTAACGATCACTTACTTCAGATACCATTAGAATACTAAAAATGTCAGCATCAACACTTTGAACAAGATCTTGAACATGGGCTTTCCATGGCAGTTTACTATCTATCTGAACACCTAGAAATTTAACTGTTCAGTCTCACCAATCATATGCCCATTCTGTGTAATTACAACGTTGGGTTTTGTTGAATTGTGTGTTAGAAACTGTCCTACTGTGACGTAGTGTTAGTTTATTTTCTACAAGCCATGAACTTGTGTCATGAACTGCGCTATTTGAAACTGAGCCAATGTTGCACACAACATCCTTTACTACCAAGCTAGTGTCATCAGCAAACAGAAATATTTTAGAAGTGCCCGTATTACAAGAGGGCATATAATTTATATAAAAAAGGAACAGGAGTGGCCCCAACAGTGATCCCTGGGGCACCCCCCATTTGAGTGTGCCCCACTCAGACCCAACATCACAGCCATTCTCAGCACTGTGAATAATTACCTTTTGCTGTGTGTTGTCAAAGTAAGTGGTGAACCAATTGTGCGCTACTCCTGGTATTCCAGAATGGTCTAACTTCTGGAGCAATATTTTGTCATCAACATAACAAATGCCTTAGTTAAATCAAAAAAGTAAAGCATTATACTTGTCATCTATATTATCAGTACTATAAACATCCTGCCAGTCTTGTTCCTTAATGAGCTTTAAAACACTCTCTGTT
Organism: Schistocerca gregaria; assembly: GCF_023897955.1. Taxonomy (NCBI): domain Eukaryota; kingdom Metazoa; phylum Arthropoda; class Insecta; order Orthoptera; family Acrididae; genus Schistocerca; species Schistocerca gregaria. Next base: position 730,516,040 of record NC_064931.1, read on the forward strand.
GCCATTGTATTAGCTTTCCTACATAGTTTGTAATTTATTTGTAACATTTGTTTGATTACAAAAGCCTTTTAGTGTTCAAATTTGTGCATCATGGTCTAAAAGGCCATTCACCCTTTTATTAACTAAACGCCCTCTAGTAATGAAGAATGACTGAAAACATTCTCTATGGCTGCACCTTTCTCTTGTGGGCAAGCACTCTCAGCTTAATAAGTACAGTCGCATCTGGGCAGAGGGCCCGTTCTCCAGATGCTGACATGAAGCCACTGTCATATTCATACCTAGGTCGGGTAAGGAAAAACACCTCCCTTCTAGCTACCACCCCATTTCTTTCACCAACTGTGTTTGCAAAATGATGGAATATACGATTCATGTTCAGGTGGTGTGATGGTTCGGGTCTCGAAATTTATTAACCACTACACAGTTTGGATTTAGATAGCGCCATTCTGCAGCTGACCATCTTATCACTTTGTCTACCCATGTCATGAATGGTTTTCTTTGGAAATCCCAGACTGTGGCCATGTTTTTTAATTTGAAGAAAGCCTAAGACACGTGCTGGAGAACTGCTATCCTCCATTCTCTCTTCATGTGGGGCTTCTGTGGCTACCTGCCCCATTTCTTTGAGGAATTTGTAGAAGACCGAGCTTTCAAGGTACGTGTGGGTTCTGCTTTTATCCAGGAAAATGGTGTGCCTCAGAGTGCCATCCTGGGGGTCATCCTCTTTGCTATCACCAATAATCCTATGATGGTCTGTCTCCCACTGGACATCTGCCATCTATTGCAGTTCTCCACAGACCTGTCTCATTTAGTGGCATCTTCAGCAATGTCTTGATTGTCTTAACTCATGGAACAATGACAATGGCTTTTGTTTTTCAACTGACAAATATGTTTGCATGAATTTCTAGTGGCACAATTGGTTTCTTCCACTGTCTTCATATCTTGGGCCTGTTGCTCTTCCATTTGTTGAAACTACAAAATTCCTGGGGCTCATGCTCGATAGGGAACTTTCTTGGTCCTCCCACATGTCTTACCTGGCAGCCCACTGTATTCAGTCCATCAGTGTCCTACATGTCTTCGATGATACTTCCTGGGGAGCAGATCAAACCATCCTCCTCTGTTTGTACCAATCCTTTGTCTGTTCCAACATAGACTATGGGTGTTTTGTTTTTGCATCTGCATGTCCATCCTTCCCTCCCTCTTACACTGTCTCAATTCTATCCACCATTGTGTTACAGTAGTCTGATTGAGAGTCTGTATGCAGAAGCTGCCAAACCACCACCATCCTACAGCCGAGATTTCTCCTCAGCAGATATGCGTGCTGTTTGTCTGCCATGGGTGGCCACCCATCCTATGCCTCCTTATTCAATGACTCCTTCGACTGCCAGTTTGGGTCACGTCTCTCTGCTGTGTTTCCTCCTGGAGTTCACTTTTTGGCTCTTGTTCCGGTAGCTTAACTTCGTGCTACCTGCAACTTTCCTGGTGGGTGTAAACCTTTCACCTCTTTGGCATCATGCAGTGGCCCGTGTTTATCTTGCCTTCATTCACTTCCTAAGGACACTACTCAAGCCTTGCTCAATCACCATAAGTTTCATGACATTCACACAGAACTTGCAAGAGCACCTTTGTATACACTGATGGTTCTCAGACTGACCGTGGCGTCAGGTGTGCTTTCGTCATTGGCACCGACATTTTTTAGTATCATCTTCCGGAACACTGCTCAGTATTTACCACAGAGCTCTTCACCCTGTATATCTGTCAACACTGGCTTTCCAATTGCATCATTTGCTCTGATTCTCTCAGTGCTGTTCAAAGTCTATGTGTGCTGTAGAGAGTGTCCATCCCTTAGTGCAGCGGGTCCAGGAAAACTGTCACTTGCTCACTCTTGATGGAGCCAGTGTGATGTTTATGTGGGTTCCTGGTCACTTCGGTCTGACTGGAAACAAGGCCGCTGATGCTGCTGCAGTACTCGTACCTCAGCCCACTAGTTCTTGCACTCCCTCCGATGATCTCTGTGTTGCTCTCAGTGAGCTGATGGTGTCACTTTGGCATCACTGCTTGTCCTCCCTTCATGGGACAAACTCCAGGTTATTAAGCCTCTCCCAGTGGCTTGGATGACATGCTCTCGGCCCTTTTACCATGAGGTTTCATATCAGGCACTGTCTTTTTAGCCATTGCCATTTGTTAACTGGTGCTCCCCCACCACTTTGTACTCATTGCACTCTAGCTCTGATAGTCAACCATTTCCTGATGGAATGCCCTTTTTATAACACCTTATGTTCTCATTTGTGTTTGCTGTCTTGAGTTATTGGCTGTTTTAGCAAACAACGTGCAGGCTGTTAACCGTGTTTTACTTTTTATTCATTGTAGCAATATGGTGAAGGCCATTTGAGTTTTAGTTCATGACCTCCATGTCTCTATGGCATATTTTAAAGACCTTTCTCCACGTCTCTGGTTTTAGCTATTTTCTCTTCTGTCCACTGTGATTAACGTGTAGCCATTTTTAACTCCACTCTTTGTCTTCCTGTTGTACAGTTCTAATATGGGTGTGTATGACCCTAGTTGTCTTTGCATCCTAAAATAAATAAAACAAAACAAACAATTAGTGCATGTTCTTTTCAAAAATTTAATTTCACAGTCATCACCAGGAATGTTCATTATGCACTCCACATAATGAATGTGATTTTATTTTGTGGCAGATCAAACAAGCACATACTTTCCCATAGATATTCCCTCTTCTTGTTCTGAGTCTGAGGACATTTCAAAGGGAGTATCACTGCTGTCATCACATAATTCATCCAGATCTACAATGCCTGTTGAATAGATCAACTTTCTTCTTTTCTTAGTTAAAATGCTAGAGTGATTGCACTGACTGATAATCCAGCTAGCTTGTACATAAAAATGGTTTTTCCTGGGTTGGATAGCATCCAAGAGTCATGGGCAGTGTTGTAACATTTCTGCAGGAGCCTGAACACAGATACATCCAAAGACTGCAATTTATGACACAGTGAGGAGGCAGTGTGAGAATCATAATGTGGTTCTCTCTGCAAAAATTTAAGGATTCAGTTGAAATGTGGCTATCATGGTTTTCAAATGTAAGAAGTGTTGGGTTTTCTGCTGTTGGAGAAGCAAATTTCTTGAAATGATGCAAGTAATCTAGAAAATTTCTGGCATTCATCCATACTGAAGGATTTCCAAGAACCTCAGGATCAGGGTATAGAACCATTGAGCCTATGCTCTTTGAAGTTGGCTCTAGGAAAAATTTAATATGGTGGAATGAAGGTTCCACTGGCTAAAATTGTTGCACAAAGTGTTGCCAATTTACCTCTTTCTGCTGATGTTACCTGATTCACTTCTTTTAGCAATTACATTTTGTGGCGTTTGCACAGTATTTAAGGCTGTCTCATCATCATTGTATGTGAAGTTTTGCTCAGAATTGTATCTTTTTAAAACAGATCTCAAGTTATAAAAAAATTCTGACATTCTTTTTATTGATACTTGTCCTGCAAGAAAGGCTAGTAGCTTCTGGTTTTCACAGTGACAGTCTTTTGTTCTGTTTCATAAAGCCTTTCATCCAATCTCCTCCTGCTATTGTATTAGGTGCCCAACCTTTGGGTATTGAGTGACACTTTTCATTTACAACAGCAAACTGAGATGCAAGCTTCCTAGCCGCAATTTGATTTAATCCATAATTTAATTTGACAGCTGTAATTAGATACTGAGCTAGCATGGGCTCTTTTCCATTCATGAAGACTTGTGAATGATTGTACAGAGAACTGCATTTTTCAGTATGGTTGAATTTACTAGCACAGTCTACTGCATATGTTGATAGGATTGATTTTGGTATTCCATAGGTTTTTGCTGTCTCTCGCAGCCCTCTGCCATTTTTCATTGCTTCTATAGCAGATTGTATTGCTTCCTGGGTTAGTGGCTGTTTGTCTGTCTGTCTGTCTGTCCTTTTCTTGTAGACAAGCAGCATATTGACGATAAAGCTCCCAAAACAAACTGTAAATAGTAGAGCAATATCTACTTTTAATAAGGGAGGATTGGGACAGTAGTGGCCTGACCTTCCCTTGGTTACCTTTTTTTCTATTTGATATTAAAATACTGGATTTCATTTATGTAATGACAAAAACTCATATTGCATTCCAAAGATAAACTAATGAAGAATTTATAATAATACATGCACTTCAGTAAATTTAGTTACTTCACTGTGTATTGACATAAAAATAGCACTTTTTTTTACTTTAGATAGTGAAATTCATGTTAGCTTACCTGAAGCATCTAAAGTCAAGTCAGCTGGTGAAATTTAAATGTGGCAGCTATAAATAGTTCAAAGTCAAAGATTATAGAAGTGAACTGAGCCAGTAACACCAACCACAAAGTTTTAAAATGAATGACCCGAATCTCCCACTGCCCCAACCCTCCCTATCTTCCCTTACTTATCTTGCAAAGTTGGTCTCAGCATCAGCGTTGGTAGCTTTGTTCTTGTATAGCCTATTGTAAAGATTTCATTCAGGGTTGTTTAAATGACAGGCCACCACTGGAACATTATGCTGATTTTAACCATTTTCTTCTTGTACTTGCATGTTCTTGCAATGTAATTTACCATCGCGCGTTTGACAGTTTTCAAATATACACTGTGCAACTTGCCTGAGCCATACAAAGAACATAACTGATCAGAGAACAATGTGTATCAAACTCAATAGATGCTAAACACACTCTGATGCACTAGGCACCAAAAATTTGTATATCTATTATGAACCCAGCTCTAAGTATATCCTAGAACAGGATATAGTCCAAATTAGTATTAACATGACTGCCTTAACTGAAAATGTTTTTAAGATTTCATTTAAATCTTGTTTTTTGAACATAGTTATTTAAGTTAAAACTTGTAGCATTAATGGTTAATAACAAGCATTGCATATTTTGACAATATTAAAAAGTAGCTTCCTGGTATTTTATAAAATAGATTTCTTTAGTGATACTGAAATTAGAAAAATTATAAATGAAGATAGAAATTTTGTTTGCATAAAACTGAAGCATAACAATGTTTGTTTTTTGATAATTAAGTTGATATTTTGGTTACTATTTTCATGGAACAAGACCAATATTCCAAAATGAATTGATTTGAATAATAAAAAAATATTATTGTAAAAACAGTTTTTTGACAACCAAATATTTTCAGAAATATCTACAGATAAGAAATATATAACTTAAGTAAGAAAATTAACCCAAGTCAGGCCAAAATTTACACAGAATCAAACATTTTGGTTAAACTGTGAAGGTTCTGAGGACATGAGGTTCATTCCAATGAGAATAGTACTATTTCTCTGCATTAAATAATTGTTAAAATTGTTTTATTGATGAAGTTGCTGTACTCACTATTTAAGTAAAAGAAATTAAAAATTGTAATATGGGTCAATACTTTAAAGTATTCAGGGTGGTCAGAAACAGTCTGAAAAGCTTGTAAGGGTGTTTCTGGCGAGGCTGTGCTGAGAAATAATCATTAAGAAAACAATTTTATATGTTGCACTATTTCAGATTTGAAACCTCCTGGTAGATTAAAATTGTTGTTGGACAGAGACTCTAACTTGAGACCTATGCCTTTTGCACACAAGTGCTCTACCATCTGAGCTACCCAAGCACATTCCACAACCCATCTTGATAGCTTTAATTCCACCAGTGCCTCATCTCCTACCTGCCAAATTTCATTCTGGAAACATCCCCCAGGCTGTGGCTAAGCCATGTCTCCACAATATCATTTCTTCCAGGAGTGTTAGTTCTGCAAGATGTGCAGGAGAGCTTCTGCGAAGTTTGGAAGGTAGGATATGAGGTACTGGTGGAACTGAAGCTATGAGGATGGGTCATGAGTTGTGCTTGGGTAGTTTGGATGGTAGAGCACCTGCCAACAAAAGGCAAAGATCCTGAGTTATAGTCTTGGTCTGGCACACAGTTTTAATCTGCCGAGAGGTTTGGTATCAGTGCACACTCTGCTGCAAAGCGAAAATTTAATTCACTTCAGAGTTAATTAGCATTGAACTTAGCCAATCAAGCCACTCTGTCTGCTAACTCAAGTGGCCTGCCAGATAAAATTAGTGTCAGTTGGTCTCATACCATAGATAATAATGCATGAGATAGCTCAGCTTTGGGCTTGGGTTTGATCCTCATCACCATCCCATGTCCAAATTTTGTATAGCTCTCTTGTGCACTTTTAGGGAATCAAATGAAGCACATGGTGATGCCATCTCTGGTGGGCCTCTTGAACTTGTGCGTGCAACAGCCTGATTGACTACCTTCAGTGGCAATTAAATTGGAAACAGCACTATGTATTGAATTTTTTTGGTAAAAGTTATTTCTCAGAAGTAGCTACCCTGCAAATCCCTTACAAGCTTTTCAGATTGTTTCTGACCACACTGAATACTGAATGACAAAGATTTTTAAGTTGGCCAATAATTACCTTCAGGAAATGCAACTCCTAGTGTTACTGATAGAAAAATAACTAGATGGCATTCCTAGCCTTTTGAACACTGAGAATGTCCCTCAGACAAAAAAAGGATATAGGTTGGGAAAGCAGCAGACTCAGAAGTCAGATAAGATGGATAAACCTGCTATGAGGAGGGAAAATATAAAATGTTACATGTTTGTGTGTGTGTGTGGGGCACTTGCGCACACTGAACTATTGTTGTGTGTCTGTGTTGGTGGGAATTAAAAAAAGAGGACTGCCATATTTGAAAGTACAATAAGGAAAACAAATTCTGATTTTGTGACTTACAGTGATAGATTATCAGCCTAAATTGTGGGGAGGACAGGAAACCTACTGGAAAACCCCTTCCTTCCCGTTTAATGACTGCATAGCTAGCATTCCTCACGACCACTGCTGCTACTGCTGCTGCTACCACTACTGCCACCTGGTAATTGACTGGAAACGGGTATGTTTGGCTACTTGGAGACCATTTGCAGCCATACATGAACATCATGTTTCCAAATAATGATGTGATATTTATGGATGACAGTGCACCATGTCACTGTGCCACAATTGTTCACAATTGGTTTGAAGAAAATTTTGGACAATTCATGCAAATGATTTGACCATCCAGATCACCCAACATGAGTCCCATCGAATATTTATAGGACATAATTGAGAGGCCACTTCATGCACGAAATCCTACACTGACAACACTTTTGCAATTATGCATGGCTATAGAGGCAGCAATTACAGATGGATATACACTCCTGGAAATGGAAAAAAGAACACATTGACACCAGTGTGTCAGATCCACCATACTTGATCCGGACACTGCGAGAGGGCTGTACAAGCAATGATCACATGCACGGCACAGCGGACACATCAGGAACCGCGGTGTTGGCCGTCGAATGGCGCTAGCTGCGTAGCATTTGTGCACCGCCGCCGTCAGTGTCAGCCAGTTTGCCGTGGCATACGGAGCTCCATCGCAGTCTTTAACACTGGTAGCATGCCGCGACAGCGTGGACGTGAACCGTATGTGCAGTTGACAGACTTTGAGCGAGGGCATATAGTGGGCATGCGGAAGGCCGGGTGGACGTACCGCCGAATTGCTCAACACGTGGGGCGTGATGTCTCCACAGTACATCGATGTTGTCGCCAGTGGTCGGCGGAAGGTGCACGTGCCCGTCGACCTGGGACCGGACCGCAGCGACGCACGGATGCACGCCAAGACCGTAGGATCCTACGCAGTGCCGTAGGGGACCGCACTGCCACTTCCCAGCAAATTAGGGACACTGTTGCTCCTGGGGTATCGGCGAGGACCATTCGCAACCGTCTCCATGAAGATGGGCTACAGTCCCGCACACCGTTAGGCCGTCTTCTGCTCACGCCCCAACATCGTGCAGCCCGCCTCCAGTGGTGTTGCGACAGGCGTGAATGGAGGGACGAATGGAGACGTGTCATCTTCAGCGATGAGAGTTGCATCTGCCTTGGTGCCAATGATGGTCGTATGCGTGTTTGGCGCCGTGCAGGTGAGCGCCACAATCACGACTGCATACGACCGAGGCACACAGGGCCAACACCCGGCATCATGGTGTGGGGAGCGATCTCCTACACTGGCCGTACACCTCTGGTTATCGTCGAGGGGACACTGAATAGTGCACGGTACATCCAAACCGTCATCGAACCCATCATTCTACCATTCCTAGACTGGCAAGGGAACTTGCTGTTCCAACAGGACAATGCACGTCCACATGTATCCCGTGCCACCCAACGTGCTCTAGAAGGTGTAAGTCAACTACCCTGGCCAGCAAGATCTTCGGATCTTTCCCCCATTGAGCATGTTTGGGAATGGATGAAGCGTCGTCTCACGTGGTCTGCACGTCCAGCACGAACGCTGGTCCAACTGAGGCACCAGGTGGAAATGGCATGGCAAGCCGTTCCACAGGACTACATCCAGCATCTCTACAATCGTCTCCATGGGAGAATAGCAGCCTGCATTGGTGCGAAAGGTGGATATACACTGTACTAGTGCCGACATTGTGCGTGCTCTGTTGCCTGTGTCTATGTGCCTGTGGTTCTGTCAGTGTGATCATGTGATGTATCTGACCCCAGGAATGTGTCAATAAAGTTTCCCCTTCCTGGGACAATGAATTCACGGTGTTCTTATTTCAATTTCCAGGAGTGTAGAAGCAGCATGGCTCAATGTTTCAGCAGGGGACTTGCAGTGACTTGTTGAATCCATACCACATCAAGTTGCTGTATTACACCAGGAAAAAGGAGGTCTAACATGATATTAGGAGGTATCGCTTGACTTTTGTCACATCGATGTATGCTGGTGTTATATGCATGTTTGGAATATTGGTGGAAGAGAGCAGGAACACTCTGAACTCTGAAGCATGGGGAGAAAAATTCTTTTTATACAAGAAAAACACTGCTGCAGAACCAAATTTAATTGATGGGTGAAACAGTGAATAAAAGGCACTTGGGGGGGATTGAGGAGGGGGAATGTCACGGAACTTAGCTTGCCGGTCATCTAACTCCTGCCAAAAAGGAAACACCTCTATAGGTTTGGGCCACCAGTTTGTTCTTCGTATCATAATTCCAAAACATGCCACTCAGCACAGTGAATAAAGCAGCAGCACTCATAGCTTCGCTAAAATCATAAAAACCAATAAAATGTTCTTGAATGTTGCCCTTGGAGTCCTCTAGTCTCTCAACAATGGCACATTGTGATGTGTCTGAAAAGTCAGTTGCTTCATCTACAATGCAGACATAAAATGAGGTTCTATTGTAACTTAAACGTATATATTCACAAATCTCCTCATTTATAAATTTAATCAGTTCATTCTGTATAGTTTTCATATATCCCTGGAGATAGCCTATTTTCTTCCAGTGCTTTCAGATCTTTGTTTCTGCTTAGTACAAGTTTAAAAATGCCTCTGAAATTTCCAGAACGACTCAAGGAATCGTCTGTCTTGTCATGACCTCTGAAGCTAGCTCCTGCTTACACAAATGACATTTAGAATTTTAATATTGTCTCTGTTACCTTTCACTTCATTGTTATGTCTGATTTTCTTCAGACGATGATTTTCAATGAGTGTTTCTGAAATACTAAACATTTATTTGGATAGTTCTTTGCATTAGAAGAAGCACGCATTGGTAAACCTCTAGACAGATTCTTCAGACTGTCAAAACCCTTGGCATACCACACAGTTTTTCTCATGCTTAATAGCAAACTTGGCCAGCAGAATAATTTTCTTTTTGTAGTGCTAACACATAATCACTGCTCATACCATGAACTTTACAAATTATCTGTTTTGAACTTATCTTTCTGAAGATGTAATTTCAGCATTGGATGTCATTTCTTCAATAAATTTCATGTCATTCAGTTTATTGCCTTCTTGGAAACAACAGCTTCTGCAAGGAAGGAATGATGTATTCAATCGAAAGTGTTACATCAGTACTTGTACAAGATAGGGCTTCAAAAGTATTCACTGCACATGGGACAACTGCTGCAAAGGTGCAATGAACATGAGGAAAATCTAGAGAAGCAGCACCAGAGTTACAGGCCTCCCATGATGCAGAAACATACCCAACATGGCTAAAAGAGCTTGTAATCCATCTTCTGTCCCTAGTAGTGCTGTCCTGGTTACCATAGCAACCTAGCATTTACAGGCCACGTGGCATGTATCTGGTCTCTTTGCACTATGCTTCACAGATCTGTTGACCTTTGGTTAGGTTTAAGCTTATGCACTTTGACTTGATCTCGAGTTCTGGCAGTTTAAAAGGAATAACACAAACTAACATTTTTTGTGCTCACTTACAAAAGTGCATAATAATTCATTGTGAAAATAATTATTGCTGCTGCTACTACTATCACCACCACCACCACCACCACCACCACCACCACCACCACCACCACTACCACCAACTCTGCCACCGCTGCCACTACTACCACCACCACCACCACCACCACCACCACCACTACTTCTACCACAGAAAAGTGAAGAGGTCTGGTCTTCCTTACCTCCTTTGATCAGCTGCCACTAGTGGCTTAATTACTCACAGATACCCTAGAAAACTGGTTCTAGTTAAATGGGTTGAAACTGAGCATTGCAAAGGCCCATATGGTACATTCCAAAACCAAACATTTTAAATATGTGGAACTTAAAATCCAACATAACAATCAACTTATGGAAGAAGTTGACATGATCAAATTTGTAGAACAAAATGTGGACAAGAACTTGAGATGGAATAAACATGTAGACTTCCTATCAAACAAACTAAGCAGTTTTGTATTTGCAGTGCAAATACTAGCAAATTCAAATGACTAGAATACATGAAAAATAGCATATCATAGTTACTTGGAGTCTGTTATTAGGTATGGTATAATTTTGCTGGGAAAGTTCAAATAGTTTATATTGAATACTAAAACTGCAGAAGAAAACTGTCAATTACGTTTGTACTCAATGGTGAACAGAATCTTGTCATCCATTATTTTTGAAAATGCGAACTCTGTTCCCTGCAGATATATTTATGAAATTATAATCTTCCTACACAACCCACCAGGGTAGCTGAGAGTGCTAATGTGCTGCTTCCTGGACACGGATAGACGTGCTGGCCACAGATCGAATCCACCCAGCAGATTAACGATGAGGGCTGGTACGCCAGCCAGCCTAGATGTGGTTTTAGGCGGTTTTCCACATCCCACTGGGTGAATACCAGGCTGGTCCTCAGTTACACAACTTGCAGAGATTTGAAAAAGTTCACACTATTTAATGGCTTACACTAGATGTAGACAGTTGGGGTACAGTAAGTCCATCTTGGGGGGTTCGAGGCGGCAACAGGAAGGGCATCCGGCCACCCTCTGCGACAAACACTGCCAAATCTGTAGAAACACGACTGACCCCACGCTGAAGCAGGACAAAGGCTGAAAGGAAATGATGATGGATCTTCCTACACAGCAGACAAAAATTATTTGAGGGGAAATATAACACAGGAAGTATTTTTATGCTACCCATGCACCAACTGAAATTAAATGCATGGACTCCACAGTATATGGGGATGACAATATACAAGAAGTTAATGGGCAAGAACATATTAAAATAGAGCCAGGGGTTCTAAAAACAAGGCCATAGCAGATTCTGTGGGAGAAATGCTTCTATTCAGTAGAATAATTCACAGAGGATAAAATGATAATTTGAGCAAGGGGTAATTACATCTTGGATCGCTGAACCATCATTTCTATGAGGATTTAAAACTGTTTGAATTATAGAATAATTATGTGGTACTGACTGATTATTTCTGAATCTGCATTTTCTTCTATATTTTCAGGTGTGATTGAAATGTGTGGCCCATTCATTTGTATTTACTGTATGGGCAAATTTGGCAGACGAAATACATTAATAGGAGGTCATATGCTGGCTGCTGCAGCTTGTCTACTTGTCATGGTGGTTCCACGAGGTGAGTGGTGAATTGTGTACAAAAAAATTGAATTATGTACCTCAAGCAACTCAACCAGTCTTCCCCTGGTATTTGTTTTGTGAAGGTAGAGTGAAGGAGGTGGCAGCTGGTGAGTGCTGCTAGTCCTTTATAGCTGCAAGTTTTTAACATACTTCCTCATGTGTTGGAATATTACACATTACAGGGAACAGGGATTTTGACTCAATCTGCCACATTGAGAGGACCTCACAATCAACATACATTGTGTGCTTATCAGGTAAATGGCTGTCAAGGGGAAAATGTCATTACTGTCCAAATTCTGGAGCATGTGTCTCAGTTCAGTTGTGTTATGCTTGTATGGAGTATCTGGAGATTTATGCCTTGGCCAACATCTATTTCCCCAGCATTTTGCAGGGTGGAAATGGAACTGGTAGATTCAAATAATACAAATTTCCTCAGTTTGTGTGGACCACTGGAACACCAATACCCCAAAACATAAAAAATCTTGAACACAGTGCCCTCTTGTTTACATTTTATAAGCATGATTAGATAACAATGGTAACATAATAAATGTTGCTCTGAATGTATTTATTATCATGAAGAAGGCAGAAAAGTTCTCCTCATTTTACAATCGGAAAGTACCAGGTGGTGTAGCAGATACATTTAAATCTGTTAAAAGGTGCACAGTGTTACTTTAATGGTAGAAAAAGTGATACAATATCAGTCATCACACCAACTTCATGCAAGTACCCAGAGCGTACCACATCCAAAAAACATAGCAAACTAATTAATAAGGTGTTACTGTATGACATGATATAATGCCAGTAGACTTCAGTTATGTTTATTTTGTAGAAAAGAAATTCTGTCTTTTTGAAACTGAACATGGAATTTTTCTTATCTACATGATAAACAAAATCAAAGTAACAGGTAAGGAAGAATCGCTGCAAGTAAAAGCAGTATCAGTAGACTTTAGTGACTACAAATAAGAGCCGGCTGGAGTGGCCAAGCGGTTCTAGGCACTTCAGTCTGGAACCGCACGACCGCTACGGTCGCAGGTTCGAATCCTGCCTCAGGCATGGATGTGTGTGATGTCCTTAGGTTAGTTAGGTTTAAGTAGTTCTCAGTTCTAGGGGACTGATGACCTCAGCTGTTAAGTCCCATAGTGCTCAGAACCATTCAACCATTGAACTACAAATAAGAATGGGAAAATGAAGGAAGGACAGTTGTTAGGGATGTAATTAAGCAAGAGAATGAAGAACTTGAAAAAGCTGATCTACCATCAAATCCATATTCAGTTCACTAGTGTTGCCAGTATATATATTCACTAGAAATTATTGCTCCACATTCCCAAACAGTTTCACTAATAATATTGACAACACATCAGCAGCAGCATCTTTATGTGCAAGGCCCATGTGAGTTCAAGGAAATATGGTACATCTGTAATGGAACATGAATTCCCTGTGTAACATAGATAAATCCTATACGTATCAATGGATGAATTACACAACAAATAAGTAGAACTAAAATAATACCATATGCAGAGAGCAATCAGCTACCAATCCTCTTATGTCACTCACCTCTGTTGTCAGGACGTTGCCCTTCAAAGTAAATTCACCAAGGAACACAAATTCATCAAAACTCAGTATCAAACTTTGTACATGTGCATGCATTTGAATAAGAGTATCCATGCAAATTTGGCCACTTTCAATGAAGCCTATGACAATCTAAATTTGTGTTGGAGGGGGGAGAGAGAGAGAGAGAGAGAGAGAGAGAGAGAGAGAGAGAGAGAGAGAGAGAGAGAGAGAGAGAGAGATAGGTATTCCAAAGAGAATGAGGTATGAGCCACCTGTTCGCAGAAAATTGGTGTTGGCAGATGGAGATGACATGATAACAGACAACAGCAGGATAAATGTAAATGTGTATCTGAGATTACCAAAGGTGCTGCAGCTCCTGCCCCAACCATCAAAGGTCCCTCACATTGGCAGAAAGGAAAGGATAATAATAAGGAAATACCTCACTGATATGATGACCCCAGTTTAACTAAGGAACTCAAATAAGTTCAGGGCCCATGTGAAGGAACTACAACTTGTGATAGGGTATTATCACTGTAAGCAGCAGATGCTCTATATGCCACAGTACCGCTGCCTCCCAGTCTGTGTGTTGGGGAAATAGTGCATGGTCATCAGACCACAGCAGCCCCATCTCTCTGATGGCATGTTAACTGGGCACAGTTGTCAGCTGTGATGGTCTGCTGTAGTGCCTGGAGCACATATGTGCAGAATCTGACATTGAAGCCTGTCTGGAAATGGGGAGGGGTAGGAGGGATACCACTTTGGTATTTTTAGCAATAACTGAAGCTGGTTCAGCAGTGATTGGTGCTATAATTCATGGAGCTGTTCTGTTATGCTGCATCTGTGAACAATAGTTAAGCTGCACAAGCTCTTCATAGTGGTAGCACATGGAGCTTTTGTCACTTGTGCCTTAAGGCTTCACATTATCCACTCAGATTCCCCATATGATGCAGGTTGAAGCCATGAGGGATTGCCATGTGTGAATTTCTTGTAGTTGTGGAAGTCCACTGATATGGAGGAGATAAACTGAGGTTCAGTATCAGGCCCTACAGCTGTAGATGCAACTTTTGTGGTGAAAATTTGTGATAGTGCCAGTATATCAGTGTAAACGTTGGACTCCACACATCAGACTAGTTCTTTCCCCCTCTCAGTGATCTGCCTTCTCTATGGGACCCTCTAGGATTGCATTTTATGTGACATCTCAAATGATGACAATATTCTAAGATTTTATCATTTAAGCTGCATGTGTTCCTTATGTTTTCATTTCTCTTCCTGTCTCTCTTTGTCAGCCCCAACAACTGATTAAAGAAATCACATTTCGGAGACATGAACTGTATTTTTGTTCCAGTTAATGAGGACTCACAATTCAGCCCCATGTAAATAATATGGTACCACCACAGTTTTGTAGAACTTCAGCACATTTTATCCTATGACTTCTACCCTTTCTAAAAAGTTGAAGGTGGCTAGGCTGGTTTGGGTCGGGTCATAAAAATAAATGCCTCAGCTCACTCTTGTCCTTTGCATTTCTGTTTCGGGGTCTCTAACCTGTCACATTACCTGACCTACATGATCTATGAAATGAGAACACATTCAGTTAAGGAAACTAGGAAAAGGTACCTGTCTGAATTAGGTAATGAATGAATTAATTATCAAGAAGTTGCAAAGTTGATGGCCTTGAAAGGGAAATTTCTAATATGCTTCAAAATAATACTAGATCAACAATCAATGCAACAGGTGTCATATTTTCAAATGTTTGGTTGTGACATTAACTATAAATATGAGAATAACATTAATAGTAAAGAAGTTTTGAACTATATGTGGTACAATACACAGAATATTTAGTGACAAAACAAAGAAGGATATGAAGCTCAAATTTTATATATGTAATGGTTACCCCTGTTCTAATATATGGAAGTGAAACACTAACATTAACTACGACAGACAAAAGATGCTGTCAGCTGAAATTAAATTTTTCATGGAAGTTCATTCATTCATTCAGTTCTACAGATCTCATCAAAAAGTACTATCAGTCATTAAATACAAAACAGTATTATAGAGAAGAACTTAATATACACTCCTGGAAATGGAAAAAAGAACACATTGACACCGGTGTGTCAGACCCACCATACTTGCTCCGGACACTGCGAGAGGGCTGTACAAGCATTGATCACACGCACGGCACAGCGGACACACCAGGAACCGCGGTGTTGGCCGTCGAATGGCGCTAGCTGCACAGCATTTGTGCACCGTCGCCGTCAGTGTCAGCCAGTTTGCCGTGGCATACGGAGCTCCATCGCAGTCTTTAACACTGGTAGCATGCCGCGACAGCGTGGACGTGAACCGTATGTGCAGTTGACGGACTTTGAGCGAGGGCGTATAGTGGCCATGCGGGAGGCCGGGTGGACGTACCACCGAATTGCTCAACACGTGGGGCGTGAGGTCTCCACAGTACATCGATGTTGTTGCCAGTGGTCGGCGGAAGGTGCACGTGCCCGTCGACCTGGGACCGGACCGCAGCGACGCACGGATGCACGCCAAGACCGTAGGATCCTTCGCAGTGCCGTAGGAGACCGCACCGCCACTTCCCAGCAAATTAAGGACACTGTTGCTCCTGGGGTATCGGCGAGGACCATTCGCAACCGTCTCCATGAAGCTGGGCTACGGTCCCGCACACCATTAGGCCGTCTTCCGCTCACGCCCCAACATTGTGCAGCCCGCCTCCAGTGGTGTCGCGACAGGCGTGAATGGAGGGACGAATGGAGACGTGTCGTCTTCAGTGATGAGAGTCGCTTCTGCCTTGGTGCCAATGATGGTCGTATGCGTGTTTGGCGCCGTGCAGGTGAGCGCCACAATCAGGACTGCATACGACCGAGGCACACAGGGCCAACACCAGGCATCATGGTGTGGGGAGCGATCTCCTACACTGGCCGTCCACCTCTGGTGATCGTCGAGGGGACACTGAATAGTGCACGGTACATCCAAACCGTCATCGAACCCATCGTTCTACCATTCCTAGACCGGCAAGGGAACTTGCTGTTCCAACAGGACAATGCACGTCCGCATGTATCCCGTGCCACCCAACGTGCTCTAGAAGGTGTAAGTCAACTACCCTGGCCAGCAAGATCTCCGGATCTGTCCCCCATTGAGCATGTTTGGGACTAGATGAAGCGTCGTCTCACGCGGTCTGCACGTCCAGCACGAATGCTGGTCCAACTGAGGCGCCAGGTGGAAATGGCATGGCAAGCCGTTCCACAGGACTACATCCAGCATCTCTACGATCGTTTCCATGGGAGAATAGCAGCCTGCATTGCTGCGAAAGGAGGATATACACTGTACTAGTGCCGACATTGTGCATGCTCTGTTGCCTGTGTCTATGTGCCTGTGGTTCTGTCAGTGTGATCATGTGATGTATCTGACCCCAGGAATGTGTCAATAAAGTTTCCCCTTCCTGGGACAATGAATTCACGGTGTTCTTATTTCAATTTCCAGGAGTGTATATCTTACAAATCGAAAAAATAGACCAAGGGTACATAAAATGGAATCAACGTATCAATAAAATGGGGGAAGGCACATTAGTTATACAAGTAATCATTCATAAACTACTAGGAAAAAGGGGTGTATGATCACTGAGAAATAGAGGGCTTTTGTGAAGATGGAATAATCTGTAAGGCTACTCCATGAAGTGAACTAGCAGTTAATGGTTTTCTTCCTTCTGAATTTTCAGAGTTTGAAGGTGTAGGGGTTCTCCTTCTGCTTATCCTATGGAGTAGCTCATATTTTTACATCAACTGAAATGAAAATGTTTGATTAGTAGATTTCTGTGTCATTGATCAGTGAGAGACAAAAGAAGCAAACATTTGAGGGGCACATTTTATTCTGTCTAAATTTCATTCATATGAAAACCCTTCTGCCACTTGCTCTGTGATACACTATGTGATCAAAAGTATCCAGATACCCAGCTGAAAATGACTTAAAAGTTCGTAGCACCCTCCATCGGTATTGCTGGAATTTAATATGGTGTTGGGCCACCCTTAGCCTTGATGACAGATTCCACTCTCGCAGGCATACATTCAGTCAGGTGCTAGAAGGTTTCTTGGGGAATGGCAGCACATTCTTCATGAAGTGCTGCGTTAAGGAGAGGTATTGATGTCGATCAGTGAGGCCTAGCACGAATTCAGAATTCCAAAATATCCCAAAGGTGTTTTCTAGGGTTCAGTTCAGGACTCTGTGCAGGCCAGTCCACTATAGGGATGTTATTGTCATGCAACTGCCATCCCCAAGTTGCTCTTCAACAGTGGGAAGCAAGAAGGTGCTCGAAACATAAATGTATGCCTGTACTGCAATAGTGCAAAACAATAGGGAGTGCAAGCCCCCTCCATGAAAAACACGACCACACCATAACACCACCACCTCCAAATTTTACTCTTGGCTCTACATACACTGGCAGATGACGTTCACTGGGCATTCACCATACCCACACTGTGATATCAGATCGCCACATTGTGTATCATGATTTGTCACTCTACACAATGTTTTTCCACTGTTCAATCATCCAATGTTTATGCTCCTTACTCCAAGCGAGGCATTGTTTTGCATTTACCGGTGTGATGTGTGGCTTATGAGCAGCCGTTCAACCATGAAATTCAAGTCTTCTCACCTCCCACCTAACTGTCATAGTGCTTGCAGTGGATCCTGATGAAATTTGGAATTCCTGTATGATGGTCTGGATGGATGTCTACATATTACACATTACGACCCTCTACAACTGTCAGTGGTCTCTGTTGGTCAACAGACGAGGTTGGCCTGCACACTTTTGTGCTGTACATATCCCTTCATGTTTCCCCTTCACTATCACATCAGAAACAGTGGACCTAGGGATGTTTTGGAGTGTGGGAATCTCGTGTACAGACATATGACAAGTGGACCTAGGGATGTTTAGGAGTGTGGAAATCTCGTGTACAGACATATGACACAAGTGACAACCAGTCACCTGACCATGTTCAAAGTCTGTGAGTTCTGCCTGCAGATGCACCATTCTGCTCTCTCATGATTTCTAATGACTACTGAGGTTTCTGATATAGAGTAGCTGGCAGTAGGTGACAGCAGAATGTACCTAATATGAAAAACATATGTTTTTGGGGGTGTCTGGATAGTTTTGATCACATAGTGATTCTATTGCTAAGTGAGATGCATCACCTCACATGGTTTTTGCTGTACATACACAGCCATCAGTGTATACCAAAATGTTCAGTGTCTAATTAGTTGAAGTAATCTTCTTACATGATTTAAGCACTCAGTGGTGGTTTTCCAGCATGTGTGCTAGTTTCTGTACCCTGTGAAGTACAGTGAACAGAAGTATACATTATAAATGGTATGACTGCTCTAACCTGTTGATGTCCAGCATAGATCTAGAAAATGATTTTTCTCTTTTGTACCTTGGCTATCCACTGTTACACTTATGACAGTTGGCTGCAACCCTTGCCATGAATACATTGTTCCCTACAGTATTTGATTCCAGTGGCTATTTTCCCTGAATAGAAGTACCAATGATACATCCTTGACATGATAGCATGTGAAAAGCCTAGTGCTTGCACAACCTCACATATGGAGTTTCTCATGTGTTGGAAACTCACACTCTTGCATTTTAACCCTGAAATGCTACACTTATTTTTATCAATGGGTCTGGTACACTGAGATACTGGTATACCCCAAATAATAAAAGGATTTTATAAATGTTTTAATTTTTTATTTCGAACTAATATAATAAACACTTAAATCATATTTAATAAAAAGAGATAAATGTCCAGATAGAAAACATTACTTTACTGAAGCTCACACTTGCCATTAGTGGTCCAAACAAATAATTATTTTTACAGATGCTACATTTGTTCCTGGATTTTCAATCTCTATCATAAAATACACTGCCTTGTTGTGGATTCTGGTCTTCTTTGGGCTGCTTCTGCCTTTGGCAGTTCTAAAATATCACTGATGTTTTGATAGAGTTCCATTCTTCCAATGGTCTTAACATATATGGTCTGATCATATCTAAATTCAAGATTTTAGGTAAGATCTCTTGTTCTAAAATATTACTTTACCATCTGTAACACTCCCTCTCAACACTAGCATATAATTGTATCCAGTATTGTGTTATAAGTTGTGAAGTAGGCAGAGAGGCAAACAATGAGTGCCCTAGCACATGAATATGAATGACATAACTGGTCTAACATGACAACACAGCCTTTGGTAGAGTTATAAAATGGTATAATTTCTGGGAGATATACTATATTTGGTTCATCTCCACATGGTTGACAGCATTAGGACATTCAATTCCTTTTGTTCTGGGGGCCAGTTCAATAACAGGGTAAGGTGTCCACTAAAGCAGAACTCTGTAGAATTTGGCTCTCTCCCTTGTATTGAAAAAGGGTGGAGATATCTCACTTCTATTGTTTTCGTTTCCAGAGTTCCAACTACGGTAATTTTCTTCTCTATAAGGTTCTTTGCTGTTTCTGTGAATGTAAACCAGATGTCTGCAGTTAAGATTCTGTTGGTTCTGTGAAAATAGGAACATGGTTTTGTGCAATAACATTGCCCACTGGTATGTTAGCTGGTGTAGGTCCCTTCATAGTGTACACTTCTGCGTTGAGTGCACAAAATGTTTTTGCATTGTAACACATCACTAACCATTAATTACTTCTTCACTTAATAGAGTACATTTACAGCCCATTCCATCTTCACAAGAGCCATCTATTTGTCAGTGGTCAACCACCCCTTTCTCCTGTTATTTTATAACTGACCACTTGTTTAATGAATGTCTTCCCACCATTTTGCTGAAATGTTGTTTCCATTTTATGTACCCTTGGTCCACTTTTTCCATTTATACAATAAATATTGAGTTCTTCTCTATAATCCTGTTTTGTATTTGATCTTTGATAATACTTTTGATGAGATCTGTGGAACACAATGAATAAATGAACTTATGCAAAGGAATTTAATTCCAGCTGATGGTATTCATATTTTGTCTGTCTTAGTTAATATCCATGATTCACTTCCATATGTTAAAATAAGGGTACCAATTAATTTATAAAATTTTATCTTCATACATTCCCTTTTTTGTCACCAGATATTCTGTGTATTGTGCTGTCACATATACTTTGAAACTTATTTATTATTGATGTTGTTTTCACATTTTTAGCTAATACCACAGCCTAACAGTTGAAAATGTGACGACTGGTGTGTTGATTGTTCATCTTGTACTATTTTGAAGCATACTGGAAATTTACCTTCCAAGGCCATCAACTTTCCAGCTTCCTGATAACTAATTTGTTCATTACCTAACTCAGAAAGGGAGTTTTTCCAGCCTCCTTACCTGAATGTGTTCTTGTTTCACAGATCATGTAGGTCAGATAATGTGACTGGTTAGTGACCCTGTAACAGTTATACAAAGGACAAGAGTGAGTTAGGCATCGATTTTTATCACATGATCCAAACCTCCACAGTCACCTTCAGCTTTTGAGGAAGGGTAGAAATCATAGGATAAACTATGCTGAAGTTTCTATGAGACTATGGTGGTACCATCACATCTGTTGTTGTTGTTGTTGTTGTGGTCTTCAGTCCTGAAACTGGTTTGATGCAGCTCTCCATGCTACTCTATCCTGTGCAAGCTTCTTCATCTCCCAGTACCTACTGCAACCTACATCCTTCTGAATCTGCTTAATGTAGTCATCTCTTGGTCTCCGTCTACGATTTTTACCCTCCATGCTGCCCTCCAATACTAAATTGGTGATCCCTTGATGCCTCAGAACATGTCCTACCAACCGATCCCTTCTTCTGGTCAAGTTGTGCCACAAACTTCTCTTCTCCCCAATCCGATTCAATACTTCCTCATTAGTTATGTGATCTACCCATCTAATCTTCAGCATTCTTCTGTAGCACCACATTTCGAAAGCTTCTGTTCTCTTCTTGTCCAAACAATTTATCGTCCATGATTCACTTCCATACATGGCTACACTCCATACAAATACTTTCAGAAATGACTTCCTGACACTTAAATCTATACTCGATGTTAACAAACTTCTCTTCTTCAGAAACGCTTTCCTTGCCATTGCCAGTCTACATTTTATATCCTCTCTACTTCGACCATCATCAGTTATTTTGCTCCCCAAATAGCAAAACTCCTTTACTACTTTAAGTGTCTCACTTCCTAATATAATTCCCTCAGCGTCACCCGACTTTATTCGACTACATTCCATTATCCTCGTTTTGCTTTTGTTGATGGTCATCTTATATCCTCCTTTCAAGACACTATCCATTCCGTTCAACTGCTCTTCCAAGTTCTTTGCTGTCTCTGACATAATTACGATGTCATCGGCGAACCTCAAAGTTTTTATTTCTTCTCCATGGACTTTAATACCTACTCCGAATTTTTCTTTTGTTTCCTTCACTGCTTGCTCAATATACAGATTGAATAACATCGGGGATAGACTACAGCCCTGTCTCACTCCCTTCCCAACCACTGCTTCCCTTTCATGTCCCTCGACTCTTATAACTGCCATTTGGTTTCTGTACAAATTGTAAATAGCCTTTCGCTCCCTGTGTTTTATCCCTGTGACCTTCAGAATTTGAAAGAGACTATTCCAGTCAACATTGTCAAAAGCTTTCTCTAAGTTTACAAATGCTAGAAACATAGGTTTGCCCTTCCGTAATCTAGCTTCTAAGATAAGTCGTAGGGTCAGTATTGCCTCATGAGTTCCAACATTTCTACGGAATCCAAACTGATCTTCCCCGAGGTCGGCTTCTACTAGTTTTTCTATTTGTCTGTAAAGAAGTCACGTTAGTATTTTGCAGCTGTGACTTATTAAACTGATAGTTCGGTAATTTTCACATCTGTCAGCACCTGCTTTCTTTGGGATTGGAATTATTATATTCTTCTTGAAGTCTGAGGGTATTTCACCTGTCTCATACATCTTGCTCACCAGATGGTAGAGTTTTGTCAGGACTGGCTCTCCCAAGGCCGTCAGTAGTTATAATGGAATGTTGTCTACTCCAGGGGCCTTGTTTCGACTCAGGTCTGTCAGTGCTCTGTCAAACTCTTCACGCAGTATCGTATCTCCCATTTTATCTTCATGTACATCTTTGGTTAGAACTGGGTTTCCATCCATATTCATACAAGTGGTCCTCTTTTCTCCAAAGGTCTCTTTAATTTTCCTGTAGGCAGTATCTATCTTACCCCTAGTGAGATAAGCCTCTACATCCTTACATTTGTCCTCTAGCCATCCCTGCTTAGCCATTTTGCACTTCCTGTCGATGTCATTTTTGAGACGTTTGTATTCCTTTTTGCCTGCTTCATTTACTGCATTTTTATATTTTCTCCTTTCATCAATTAAATTCAATATTTCTTCTGTTACCCAAGGATTTCTACTAGCCCACGTCTTTTTACCTACTTGATCCTCTGCTGCCTTCACTACTTCATGCCTCAAAGCTACCCATTCTTCTTCTATTGTATTTCTTTCCACCATTCCTGTCAATTGCTCCCTTATGCTCTCCTTGAAACTCCGTACAACCTCTGGTTCTTTTAGTTTATCCAGGTCCCATCTCTTTAAATTCCCACTTTTCTGCAGTTTCTTCAGTTTTAATCTACAGGTCATAACCAACAGATTGTGGTCAGAGTCCACGTCTGCCCCTGGAAATGTCTTACAATTTAAAACCTGGTTCCTAAATCTCTGTCGTACCATTATATAATCTATGTGAAACCTGTCAGTATCTCCAGTCTTCTTCCATGTATACAGCCTTCTTTTATGATTCTTGAACCAAGTGTTTCCTACGATTAAGTTGTGCTCTGTGCAAAATTCTACCAGGCGGCTTCCTCTTTCATTTCTTTGCCCCATTCCATATTCACCTACTACATTTCCTTCTCTCCCTTTTCCTACTACCGAATTCGTCACCCATGACTATTAAATTTTTGTCACACTTCACTATCTGAATAATTTCTTTTATTTGATCATACATTTCTTCAATTTCTTCGTCATCTACAGAGCTAGTTGGCATATAAACTTGTACTACTGTAGTAGGTGTGGGCTTCGTATCTATCTTGGCCACAATAATGTGTTCACTATGTTGTTTGTAGTATCTTACCCGCATTCCTATTTTCCTACTCATTATTAAAGCTACTCCTGAATTACCCCTATTTGATTTTGTGTTTATAATCCTGTAGTGACCTGACCAGAAGTCTTGTTCCTCCTGCCACCGAACTTCACTAATTCCCACTATATCTAACTTTAACCTATCCATTTCCCTTTTTAAATTTTCTAACCTACGTGCCCGATTAAGGGATCTGACATTCCACGCTCCGACCCGTAGAACGCCAGTTTTCTTTCTCCTGATAACGACATCCTCTTGAGTAGTCCCCACCCGGAGATCCGAATGGGGGACTATTTTACCTCCGGAATATTTTACCCAAGAGGATGCCATCATCATTTAATCATACAGTAAAGCTGCATACCCTCGGGAAAAATTACGGCTGTAGTTTCCCCTTGCTTTCAGCCATTCGCAGTACCAGCACAGCAAGGCTGTTTTGGTTATTGTTACAAGGCCAGATCAGTCAATCATCCAGACTGTTGCCCCTGCAACTACTGAAAAGGCTGCCGCCCCTTTTCAGGAACCACACGTTTGTCTGGCCTCTCAACAGATACCCCTCCGTTGTGGTTGCACCTACGGTACGGCTATCTGTATCGCTGAGGCACACAAGCCTCCCCACCAACGGCAAGGTCCATGGTTCATGGGGGGGGGATCACATCTGTATGGGGCTGAATTACCACCACAAAATTCATTGATTTCTGAATGATGGATACCAGAATGTGAACTTATGAGTATACAGAGTATTTTGATGATAATCTCCTTCTTGGTAAGGCTGAAAGTCTGTTTCCAAAACGTCACTTTCTTTCACCTAAAAGAAAAGTCAATTTACTGAAAATATCGAATCATCCACTGTAATTGTTTTAAAATAATAAGTAATTGAAGCTTCATAATTAACATAGTTATATTTTCCTTGTTTAAAATAAGTGTAATAATATTTCACATCATATTTACATGTATCAAGAATGTTAGTCATGAAACTTTTTAGACTGATTATGCTGCATCAAGGTGCACCTGTACCGCAAAAATTGAATACCTTGAATAGCGTAAATACTGCTGACTCTGTGAAGGTCACAGCCATATTAACTTGTTAAGGCATGAGACTACAGAGAAGCATAGAACTGTAGTGCTGATTGTTGGCCGTTAGCTACACTTTCTGGAAGCACTGGGGTACAGGCATATGTCAAGTAGCATTCCCTGGGGTTAGACTGCACAAATGTAGTGTGTCTCTTGCTGGTGGTCAGTATGAAGTCTGAGTGGAATGTAAGCACTTTACGTGCTTTAATATTCTATTGGCTGTGGTAGTGGGAGCCATACACAAATAATCTTGACAGCTAGGCCTCACAAGGTTGTTAATAGCACAGTAATTATCCTCTCTCTCTCTCTCTCTCTCTCTCTCTCTCTCTCTCTCCCCTCCACCTCTCTCTCTCTCTCTCTCTCTCTCTCTCTCTCTCTCTCATTCTCTCTCTCCTTCTGTGTGTGTGTGTGTGTGTGTGTGTGTGTAAATAAAACACATTGGTTTCCTTCTGCTTTAAATCAGTAAAATCATATGGTGACATGTACTGCTGGGAGTTATCTCACTCAAATGCACTGAAGATAACTATGTGTAGCCAAAATCTAGATATGCAAGAATAATAAAATATTAATAGGATTGGGACTTCTTGCTGTATTCTTATCCTTACTTATAGTATTTACCTTACTCACCACTGCACTTATTTACTGTAACATCACTGTGTGTTTCTGATAACAGCCAAGTGCAATAGCAGTATGTCTGTGTATAGCAAGACAGATAAACAAATGGACCCCAATAAGACAAATGAGACCATTGTTGGGAAGCACTTTTATTCACAAGGAGCAACAATGACATAATGTTTACAATGCCAATGGAAGCTACATTAAGCTCTGCATGCAACAGTTTCTGGAGTTTGCCAACAATGTATGAGGCCTACATCACACATAAATCCACTACAGATACTAGAAGTTCTACACCACAGTCACCAACATCTCATCTAACTGCTCATCCTGCAATGGAGCATTCCATGGTAAACAGACAGTGAGTAGCAAGGCTATTTGACTTGCATGGAAAGCAGTACCCAGTGACTCTTGCATGGCCCAAATTTCCATTGTAAACCAAGAGTGGAGTCAGGCCCCAAACTGGTTACTGAACAGACCGAGATAATTTTAAAATTATGTAGAAACCACAAAGGAGACATTTTAAGGTAAAATTTTATGTGAACATTGCAAATTTTTTGTAGTATTTGTAGATGGATCTAAGTAAGATAATTTCATCAGCTGTTCTGTAGAATATGCCACATCTGTCCTCATGAGTCCTTTACCAAATGAATGTACAGTTAGAGAGGTGGTGATTAATGTGAGCTTGACAGTAGAGCAGATGAGACATTTTCAAATATCTGTCTCCCTAACTGCCCAACAGAAAACAAGAACAGAGAATCTAGGATTCCTTCTCCAGCTGCAGAGGCAGTAATGGAAGTGGTGTTCTGCTGGTTGCCAGGACATGTAGAAACTTTTGGGGAAATGAGGCTACAGACAGATTTCCTCTAGGTAGGACACTTTCCTATAACAAATGGGTTCTTCACTCAGTGATAGGACTAACCACTCTGTATGATTAACTATTGATTGCTGTGTTTTAAATGATGGTGTTTTATATCATGACAACAGGGAGGCATCTGGTTTAGCATCTGATTTGGACCTCCTTTTTTAGGTGTTGGTTAGATTTATGTTATGACAGTTCCAACTTTCTGTTGGACATTCTAATAAATTGAATAGTGTTTTAGTGTGTTGCTGATTTATTGTGTAATTGATCATCATGCCACAATATCATGACTTACTCTTTTGGTCCTTTCAGTGTTACTGTACAAGGTTATTCGTAAGTACTCTGGCATCCTAGCTCAGCAACTTTGAAAGCCCACAGGATAGCATGGAACTGGATCTCAGCCACTAGGTAGAGTTGGTATACTCGTGAGAGCTAGCATCACCTTGCAGTTGCGCCACACCCATATTGCCAGCAAATTAGAGCTCACAGCTGGGCTATAAACTCTGCTGCACAGCAGGACAGCACTCGGTGGCATATTCACCTCATATTTGTATCCATAGTCATAATGCACTGTTGTTTCTTAGTTTATACTTTGCTACATATTGATTTCTCCTGAGGGTTTACCTGCTAGACTTGTTTATCTGTAATGCAGTTTCCACTTGTCTGCTTCCTTGTTGTTGCCTTCTGTCCACATTCAGCATTCTACTGTTGGCAGCCCCAGGCTGGTTGGTTCTGTCTCAGGGGGTTCTTCAACTCATTACAAATCTTTTGCCAAATTCCAGTTACAATAATTGGTGACAGAGTGAAAGGTTAGAATCAAACCATGCACATAAAACTTGTGAAATTTCTGTAACAACAGAGCTCCTGCAGCAGCAGTTACAAAAGCAGTTCCAACAGCACTTTTGACAATATGAGCAGCCAAATGCATTGCTCCATCAAGAAATTCAGCTTCTAAAAGATAGACTGCGGATTCAGGGTACCCATCCAAGACACACAGCTGTCACTTCCCAGGCAGAGAGCTATCCACTCACATTCCCATCTTTTAACAATGCCAAACAGGACTGGGACACACATTTAAGTGCCTGAAACAGCACTTCACAGCCTTTAAAGTCACTCATAACGCTCTTCAGTGGTTGCTTGTCCTGTCTTGGGATGCCCTGGAGATGTTTCTCTTACTTAAGAAGTTGGTTCCTCTGTTGAATACTGTCATCCGCATATTCAAGATGTGCATGGTACTTTCAAATTACTAAATCGTCCATGTCATCTCATCAAGACAAAAATTTAATCAATACCATAAGCAGCCTGGTAACGTTTGTTGCTCCTGAGTGACTGATTTACAAGGATTGGGTCACTGCTGCAGTTTCACTTGTGAGGTTTCAGCATGGAAAACCTCAAATGAAGACTCCATAGTTTGAGATGGAATGGACCAATTGGCACTTGAGCCAGAAGATTGCATATCAGCCCTGAAGCCAGATAACCCATCCTTAGAAGATATTTTGACAATCATGCATTCTTTCAAAATTGCAAGATAGAAAATGAGTGCCTCATGGTGCAGCAAGAAGTGGCAGTGTTTCAGATGCTGCATTGTGTCCCAGTACCATAAAATTCCTATAAAGCACTTGCTAGAGGGTAGTGTCAGAATTCGTCAATTTCAGATGTGTCAATGGTTTTGGAACAACCAATCACAATCTGTTGCGCTGGGCAGTTAGGTATTCTGCCATCCTCAGACTGATCCACAGCATCAGCACATGTGGAGTGTCAGGATTGCCGGGCACCTTACACCCATTGTGGAAAAGATGGACTTTCCTAAACAGTCTGCCACTAACTGTCAGAAAAATCAGACCCAGTTCCCTGCATGCATCAAGGAAAAGTGCATGAACTTCAGGCATTATTTCCTGAAGGTGATCCCTTCACTAACAAGTTGTTTATAAACCTCAAAGTTGGGAACACATGCAACAATTTCAAATTGGTCAAGTTACAATTTCCTTGGTAAAACTCTAAATGTGTGTTTCCCTGAATTCCTCAGAATTAGCCTAAGTCTCCCATACGTTGGTAGCATTTTGCGATGGTTCAGTTCCCCTCTGCGGTCAATTCACTACGCTACACCCTACAAAAAGGTCATACAGCAGATAGCACTGTGGGTTGTTGATAGTCGCTCAGTTGGATGCATTTTCCATCTGTATGCCTTCTCATTGTTTTGATTCTCCATCAATAGCAAGTCTCAGGTCATCTCTGATACAGTTCTCTTCCAGGAACTCTATGAACTTTCTGCCACTTTCTCATCTGTTTTTGAACCTGATCTGGGAAGAATGACAGATTTCCAGCTCATACCTGCCTGTGTCTGTATTTGGTGCTTCATTTCTGCCAAGTTCAACCTACTCCAGTCTCCTTATGGATAGCTGTTGAGCAGGATCTCTATCAACTCCATAAGGCGGGGGTGATTTTGGTAAAGGAACTCCATGCTCCCTCTAGCTATGCAGAGACCATAAATCAACTAATAATGCCAGGGCACAAGTAGAAACCTAATGTATACCACATCCAGGAGACCACCTCACAAAGCATGTTGGAGAAGAATATTTTTCTAAGATTGATCTTGCGAGAGTGTATCTGCAGATCCCACTGGTTGAAGAGTGTAAAGTATTGTGGTCATCTACATCCCTTCATGTTATATGAATATGAGCACTTGCCTTTTGGGTTCTCTTCTGCTCTAGCAATCTTCCAGAGATTCCTGGAACAGTTAATCATGTCCATACCTGCTTGCACTATCTCGACAACTTAGCACAGGCATTACTGTGAAACTTTGGCACCCTATTTACTAGGTTACATAATGCAGGAGTAAAGTTCTGCTTGTACAAATCACAACTTTTGCCAGGAGCTACAAAAACAAAGAAGAGATCCAGCCCACCAATTTTAGTGCAACATCTATTGGCACTCTACACTGTCCCCAAAACTTAACAGAAGCTGCAAGCTTTTGGGGGAAATTAGGTTTATTTCTTCCCACAAGCAACCTATATCATGCATCCACTAAACCAGTTGCATAAGAAATGTATTTAGTACAGATGGGTGACTCCTTGTGAGCATGCCTTCACACAGATGAAGTGTATGCTGTACTCGGCACCCTGCCTTAGATCTTGTTCGCAATTGCATCCTCTGGTTCTGGCCACAATCTATATGGCATTGGTACAGTGCTGGCATATAGATGTTAATGAGAAACACATCACCTATACATGAAAGATGCTGCCACTCACTCTAACTACTCACAGATGGAAAAGGAAGCTTCAGCAATTGTATTTGCAATTAAGAAATTCCATGTATACGTATTTGGGACTAAGTTGACTTTAATTGTGGGTCACAAACTGCTGGAGAAGTTCACCTCTTATTATAATATTTGAATGTAAATTTTCTTGCTCTGACTTAGTAGCTAGTTCTTAGGAAAATTTGTTTAATGTACTGTGCCATAGGTAGGCATTTGTCCATTTGCGGGACTGTTTCCTGTCACATTTTGTTTAAAGTTTATGTTGTGCTAAGTAATTTTGAGACAGTTTGTCTCCAGTGCCTGCACATGCATTTGTGCATGCACTTGGCCGCTGGCTGAGCCTCACCGCAGAACTATTAGTGACCCCTAGTTTCCTTTTTGCTTACATGTGACCCTTATTCCTGGCCTGGCATAGCTCTGTCTACATTTTTCTTATTGTTTTTATTACTGATAGACACAATCTTATGATTATGCATCTTTATTCTGTATTAGTTTTATTCTGTGACATGGCCAACATTTGGCCCTCAAAATAATTTAATTTTTGTAAGTATCACGATATTCCTTATTATCAAACCATTAGATTGATGATGTATTTCAATGTTTAATATATGTCCGTGTGGGTTAATTCATAGGTTCTGAAGAAAATACCATTATTGGCATAGAAACCTAGTTAAACAAAAAAAATTACCTTGTAACTGAAGCTGAATTTCTTATTGTCTGAAATGGCAATCACATCAAGGGTATCACTTCCTTTCAGTGCTCGTCTTGTGTGGGCCATTCTCAGCTCACTGCACCATTGGCAGTGTGAGAACCAACTTTGGATCAATTTTGGACAGGTGTGATAACTCCACCTCACTGTCAGAATCAGTTTGCCCATATTGGTAAACAAAGAGAGCTGCTTTAGCACTGTAGTGCTGTCACCAGAGTGTCTGAGTGGTGGCTGGCTTGGATGGCTTGTGCATTGTGTACATTTCAAGGAAGTATCTAGCTGTACAAGATACAGCAGCCTCATGAGTGCAGTTTGTCCATACCTTGGCAATTGCTGGCAGCCAGGCTGATGGGAGCTTCTTAAGCATCATCACAGTTCTTGCTATATGTCTCCTTCCTAGAACACCTTTTGTGCCATCCTTTTCATTTCACGTGGTTTTCTAACAATGGAAGTCATTCTCCTTGAACCATATATGTTTACCACATTCATTTATATGATCTGCCACCACAAATTTATTTTTTTCCCCATACCATATGTGACACTCATTCTTTTTTAGGTGAATGCAGATAAGTTGCTTTTCTCTAGAATTTTTACTGTCAGATGAGCTGTGAGGACAGATCACACTCCTGGTGTGTGCAGTGTATTAACAGCATGTTTGGTGGACCCCAGCTGGTCTCTTATTTTGATGGTGTTCTGATAGATTGGTTTAACTGAAAAATTTCCTACCACACAACCTATAACATTCTGCACATAAACAGGAAAAATGGTGTGTGCTTCTTCCACCACCTCATTATTGTCACATTTGCTCTTTCTGCAAATGCTTAGAAGGTGGTGGGTAACTTTCAAAGTTGAGATATTACATTGTCTGGATTACAAATTTGATAAGTACTCTTGGTCAGTGTGTAATAGTGAATTCTTTGCTGAGAGTCTTGGTAAAATATCAAGCATGTATCTGTTGATTATGGTTGGCTTTCAGTAGATTCTAACATCTACATCTACATTTACATGATTACTCTGCTATTCACAATAAAGTGCCTGGCAGAGGGTTCAATGAGCCACCTTCAAGCTGTCTTTCTACTGTTCCACACTTGAACAGTGCGCGGGGAAAAACGAGCACTTAAATTTTTTTGTGTGAGCTCTGATTTCTCTTATTTTATCATGATGATCATTACTCCCTATGTAGGTGGGCGCCAACAGAATGTTGTCGCAATCAGAGGAGAAAATTGGTGATTAAAATTTCATGAGAAGATCCCGTTGCAACGAAAACGCCTTAGTTTTAATGATTGCCACTCCAATTCACATATCATGTCTGTGGCACTATCTCCCCTATTTCACTATAATACAAAATGAGCTGCCCTTCTTTGAACTTTTTTTATGTCGTCCGTTAGACCCACCTGATGCGGCTCCTACACTGCACAGCAGTATTCCAGAACAGGGTGGACAAGCATGGTTTAAACAGTCTTTTTAGTAGACCTGTTGCACCTTCTAAGTGTTCGGCCAATGAATTGCAATCTGTGGTTTGTTCTACCACCAAAATTATCTGTGTGATCATTACAATTTAGGTTATTTGTAATTGTAATCCCTAAGTATTTAGTTGAATTTACAGCCTCCAGGTTTGTGTGACTGAATGTGTAATTGAAATTCAGTGAATTTCTTTTAGTATTCATGTCAATAACTTCACACATTTCTTTATTTAGGGCCATTGCCACTTTTTGCACCATATAAATATCTTATCTAAATGATTTTGCAATTAATTTCGGTCATTTGATGATTTTAAAAGACAGTAAATGACAGCAACATCTGCAAACAATCTAAGAGGAATACTCAGGTTGTCTCCT
Source organism: Schistocerca gregaria (assembly GCF_023897955.1). Lineage (NCBI taxonomy): Eukaryota > Metazoa > Arthropoda > Insecta > Orthoptera > Acrididae > Schistocerca > Schistocerca gregaria. The sequence continues at coordinate 730,548,004 of NC_064931.1, forward strand.
ATGTTGTTAATGTAGATCAGGAACCATAGAGAGCCTATAACACCTCCTTGATGAACGCTGGATAGAACTTTTGCTTTATTCAATGACCTTTTTTTTACTGTTGTTCCATGATTTACAAGTTTCTTAACTAACGTGTCATGTGTATCAGGGTCAGAGATGTTGACTGGATTCACTAGAGTGACACTTCTGTGCTTTTTACTTTCAAAGTTATGAACAATAGGAAATACATTACCTAAATTGTTAGCAACTCACTTCAAAAGTCATTGCACAATTTCTTTGATATGTCATTACATTGAAAAATAATTTAGTTTCTCTTATGATTATGTTTTCAGTAATTTCATGTTGGTTATATTATTCAGTAGCCATGCAACTATGTTTCTTTTCTTGTGTATGGTACAGACAATCATTATGTTCAGACAAACCAGGAATATGCCCATTCTAAATGTTCAGTTCACAAGGTAAGACAACAGCTTGCTAAAGGTGCCATCCTTACATCAGATCCCTCTATAGGATGGCTGATCTTCCACATAATATTTGGTAAACTGACCTTCCGTTCTGGTACTTGTGAATTGAACAGAATATCCACGTTGCTTTTATGTTATGAAATATACAGGGTGAGTCGCTAACAATTGCCATCAAGAATAACTCTCTGAAAGTATGATAGGAGCTTAAAAGTTTGTGGGTCAAAAGTTGCACGGTACAAGGAGAGTCCATAATATGATGTTGGTTTCTTGTTGCTAGGTGGGGTCACTTCAGAGATGTGAAGGACAACAACTTTCTTTCTTTCTTTCTTTCTTTCTTTCTTTCTTTCTTTTTTTTTTTTTTTTTAAAGGGATGCTATAGTTCAGTACTTATTTTCTGATAGCAGCTATCAAGACAAGTCCAATGATGTGTAATAGCAAGGTCTTTGAAAGTCAACAAAGGTCAAAAAGGTGGCATGAACATCCATTTACAGAAGGTGTTCGAAGTGATGACCATTGGTATCAATGTAGTGCTGCAATCTTCTTATCATGGATTGCATGGTATTCCTGATCACTTCAGCACTTATCGAAGCACATGCTCTGACAATTCTCTCTTATATATTGTGCAAATAGTAAATATTCACTGAATATGGCATATCCATCTAACTTGCCATTTACATGTAAACACCATTCAACAGAATGAGATTTTCACTCTGCAGTGGAGTGTGCACTGATATGAAACTTACTGGTAGATTAAAACTGTGTGCCAGACCGAGACTCAAACTTGGGTCCTTTGCCTTTCACGGGCAAGTGCTCTACCAACTGAGCTACCCAATCATGACTCTCACCCCATCCTCACAGGCTGTGGCTAAGCCATGTCTCCACAATATCCTTTCTTTCAGGAGTGCTAGTTCTGCAAGGTTCACAGGAGAGCTTCTGTAAAGTTTGGAGGGTAGGAGGCGAGGTACTGGCAGAAGTAAAGGTGTGTGGACGGGGCGTGAATCGTGCTTGGGTAGATCAGTTGGTAGAGCACTTGCACGCGAAAGGCAAATGTCCCAAGTTCGAGTCTCGGTCCGGCACACAGTTTTAATCTGCCAGTAAGTACCATTCAACAGCTTTGCAATACAACACTAATAGGAATGTTAAGACTAGTGTCATTCAATCAAACCAATGTGAATGATGTATTTCTTCAAAGAACAAGTCAATATGCTTCTCATTTATGGAGAATGCCAACAAAATTCAGTGTGAGCTAGAGTCTTATGCACAGAAATATATCCTCAATGTACTCAGTCTACATGTCATGCATTTGATGTATATGTATATGATAAATTGAGAACAACTGGATCTTTAATGCATCAGAAACATGTCTGCCAAAGGAAAGTTGCTAACAAGGAAATGAAAATTGGAACTCTTGCCACTGTTGTTTGAGATCCTTGTGTTAGTTCATGTCAAATCACAAGGGAATCTGGCATGAGCCAGAGTAGTGTTGTTCATGTTCTACATTGCCATAAATATCACCCTTACCATATCAGTCTCCCCCAAGAATTAACTGGTACTGATTGTAAGCGTCGCACTGAATTCTGCCAATGGGCTCAACTTCAGATTCAGAAGGATGACACAATTATTAATTTGATTTTATTTACTGATGAGGCTACATTCACAAACCAGACTTGACACCTCTGGACTTTTTCTTATGGGGATTCATAAAAGATTGATAAAACACATTCCAACTACAACTGAAGACATGAGAGAGAATTGTCAGAGTATGTACTGCGATAAGTATTGATGTAATAAGGAATACCACTCAATCCATGATAAGAAGACTGCAGCACTGCGTTGATACCAATCGTCATCACTTCGAACACCTTCTGTAAATGGATGTTGATGCCACCTTTTTGACCTTCATTGACCTTCAAAGACCTTACTGTTACACATGATTGGATTCTCTTCGATAGCCACTGTCAGAAAATAAGTACCAAACTATAGCACTCCATTAAAAAAAAGTTGGCCTTCATATCTCTGATGTGACCCCACCTAGCAACAAAAAACCATTGTCATATTATGACCCCCGTTGTCCAATGCAACTTGTGTCCACAAACTTTTCAGCTCCTATCATACTTTTGGAGTTATTCTTGGTGGCAATCTCAGCCTGTATTAACCTTATTTTTACAGTTATCACATTGCTGATTTAATTATTTTCTATGAATCTGGATTGAGAAATAAGATCAATGCATTGTTTTTTCTTTGAGTGAACTACCTCTGTTCTGCAAATCTTCTGTAATTTAAGATATGCAGGTTTAAAGCTCTAATTAATACCAAATTTGGCAGTTTATATTTAGCAGAACCTGTAAATTATTTGACCAAGCTGCATGTACATAACACTCCAGTTTTTTCCTTGGGTGTAACTTATTTGAAGGCAATCTGTTAAACCTAACAGTAGCAAATGCCATTGGTGTGTTAAAATTGGTGTTAAAATTGTAACTGCATAACAGTAGTCTGGCTTTAACATAATTGGAGATACTCAAGGAATATCAGGGAAATGTCATCCATGAAGAACATTAGCCATAAATAACTGTTAAATCATGCTCACAACCCATCAGAATATGAGGAAGACTGTAACTTACGAGGGTTGTACCAGGTGTAAGATTCCCAATGAGCTACAGCCTCGAGGGAAGGTGCTAGGCTAAATCCAACAACAGTGCCATGTGCAGAGGTTAGCCCACTCTCGAGCCCACCCATCTGTGATTCGCCATGTCACTCAGTGTTGGCTTACCAACCGTCAGAGGTGGAAGTGTTGATCGCCGCTCTCACCAAGTGCAAGGTTTGAGCAGTAATCCAGTTTTTCTACGCAAGGAAGCTACTGCCCATGGAGATTCATCAGCAGCTGACTCAGGTTTATGGTGAAGAGTGCATGGGCATTCATAATGTCAGCAAATGGTGTAGGGCTTTTGCTGAGGGTCACAAGGAAGTTCATGATGAAGAACAGAGTGGAAAACCGCCTGTTTCGGATGCGATTGTCCATAACATCAACAGTGAGCTGGTCAAAATATCGAAGGGTCACTGTCCATGAACTTGTTGAATTCATTCCTGAAGCTTTCCATGGTGAAACTGAAAGAACTTTTACAGAAACATTGGGTTATCGCAAGGTGTGTGCTCACTGGGTCCTCCAGATACTGACTGATGGACACAAGGAGCAACACCTTGACTGTGCTCACAAGTTTCTTCAGCAATGTGAGGGGGGATGCAACTAGGAGAAGTTGTTGGACACTATCGTCATCAGCGATGAAACGTGGGTGTTTCATTACATCACCAACAAACAAACACAATCGGTGGGAAAGATTATGACGACTGTGGTTTCAGATTGGAAGGGAGGTGCTCCTCATTGATTTCATGCAACCTTGGACTACAATAAACTCAGGTAGATATTGTGAAAAACTGACCAAATTGTGACGAGCAATCCAGAATCACTGGAGAGGATGACTGAAGCCAGTAGTGCTTCTTCACAACAGTGCTTGACGAAGACAGAGAGAGAGAGAGAAACATAGCCCAGAAAGACTAACACTGTTGGTTGCAGTGAACATGGGTGGCACTTGGAAACTGTAACTCAAGTGTATCACATCATTTCCTGTGTCTTTTTATCCCAACAAAAAGGCATGGATAGCAACAGGACTGTTCAATGTGTGATTTCTAAATGAATCGTGATCTTTTTCTGGAGAAATGTACAGTTCAGAAAGACAGCCACCACCTTTGGATAACATGAACATCAGTTTCTCCCTGCGAACACCTCTCCACAAATTATAACCATTTGACCATGAAATCTTTAAGAATTCTGAAACTTTGTATCACAAAGAAGTTGCAATTGATGGCATTGAATGTGGTCAGAGGCTCAACTTTAGTTTTGGCAGTGATGACACTGCTGATAAAGCAAGGAAGAATGTTATCTTGATGATGATTTTAATACATTTATAGAAATGCTGATTCATCGAGAAATTGCAGAATCAACTTCAACAAAAGAAAAATGAACTTGTGTTGCTACAGTATCTTGGACTTCTTCCTGAGAGGCAAAAATGTGACATTTGATGATTCTGTACATTGTGGTGATCATGGGGATGTCTGTGGTGATCTGAATGAAAAAAATTAAGGCTAAGTATTTTGACAAGAAATGAAATGTCAGAGAAGAAAATAAGGGATTCCATCTGTGACTCCAAAAGGGGCAAATTCATCACTGGAAGCATTGTACATATACAGTTGTACAATGAAAGTAGATGATGTATTTTTGTTTTCGGTCATAAATGAAATGTACTTGACCAAGCATACTGAAGGTCATTGAAGCAGGAAGAAGTCCATATTTCTTTGCAAAATAAATCAGCATTTTCTTATGTATTTTTTGGCTGCTTATAAGTGCCTTTAATTTGACATAAACAAAAGTTGATGAAAATGGATAAAAAATCAACTTTGTTTTAAGAATGAAATTTTTCACTCCGCAGCGGAGTGTGCACTGATATCAAACTTCCTGGCAGATTAAAACTGTGTGCCGGACCAAGACTCAAACTCGGGAACTTTGCCTTTTGCAGCCTCTACCAACTGAGCTACCCATGCACAACTCACGCCCCGTCCTCACAGCTTTACTTCTGCCAGTATCTCGTCTCCTTCCTTCCAAACTTTACAGAAGCTCTCCTGCGAACCCTGCAGAACTAGCGCTCCTGAAAGAAAGGATAATTGCGGAGATATGGCTTAGCCACAGCCTGGGGGATGTTTCCAGAATGAGATTTTCACTCTGCAGCAGAGTGTGCGTTGATATGAAACTTCCTGGCAGATTAAGACTGTGTGCCAGACCGAGACTCGAACTCAGGACGGTAGGAGACGAGATACTGGCAGAAGTAAAGCTGTGAGGATGGGGCATGAGTCATGCATGGGTAGCTCAGTTGGTAGAGCACTTGCCCACGAAAGGCAAAGGTCCCGAGTTCGAGTCTCGGTCCGGCACACAGTTTTAATCTGCCAGGAAGTTTCAACTTTGTTTTAATCTGAGTTACAGTTGTTACTTTCTGCTTTCCTTTGTAAGACAAAATGAATAGTAATAAATCTACAGTATTATTTTTAACTTTGTTCTTATAGGGGATTCAACCTTGATCCATCAAGCTGTGGTTAAATCTAACTTTCAATTATTCAAATTTTTTCTAAGGTCTCTTGAACGTTGAATTATGGAAAGTTGACATTACATAGTGGAACAGTGCTTACATCACATTACCTCTGCCTGTAAGTACTTACAGGAAAGGCTTGTCAGGTAGCCAAAGATTCATATATCTCCCATACTGAATTCCTTTCTATCTTACGCTTATCAAAAGGGAGAAACATTTTTCAAGAGTAAAGTATAGAGACTGACATTTAGTCTTTGGTGGGTCTATACACATTACATAACAAATCTCATTTCTGTATAGTTAAAAAACACCATGTGGTAACTAAGCTTAATTTTTAGTGGAACTGATGGGGATATTTCTTCATACAGGATAACCTGGAGACAGCTGAAAAATGTCATATTTCTTATAAATTATTTTCATTCATTTTTAGGCGATGGTGTAGCAGAATGGCCAGGAATACTCTTGGCAGCCCTTGGGATCATTGGAATGTCCACGTCATTTCCAACAGTGTATCTATATTCAGGGGAACTGTTCCCTACCGTAGTTCGTAATGTTGGAGTGGGCTCTTCATCAATGTGTGCACGTGTCGGCTCAATGGTGGCTCCATTCGTATCAAGTTTGGTATGTCACTTATAGATATTAATGGACTCACTATAATAAATATTAAACAATTTAATGTTGCTATATAACATTATTTAAATTAAATGAAAATGAAGTATTGATATTCATATTGGAACATGCAGAACACTTTAGTCTCCAACTTAACAAATTAGTACTGTTCACACTTTGATACTCCAATTGAACGTGGGCTTGATCATTGCTGTACATTTCAGAATTTCAGTAAGTGTTAGCCTACTGAACAAAATACGTGGTCATGCAGTTGTGAGTAGATATTTAGGCATTTAAGAAGCACAAAACAACAAAATTATGTATCAGTTATTGTTGCTGTTCTTTTTAAAATTTAGCCTACCTTATGATTAAGATGTACATAGTGCACATCATGTTTCGAGGACTCTGTAATGCAGGTAAATTTGAATTGTGAATGAAACTAACAAACTGTTTATAGTGAATGTTTGTATGATTACTTAAACTAATACTTGATGGGGGTTAAGGTGGTGGGGAGGGGAGTGGGTCGATTTGATTCAATTTCCCATTTAACTATTTAGATTTTAGTCTTCCATGTTTCCTTTTGGTGGCTTAGGACAGTGCTCAGATGGTTCTTTTCGATAAGTACACACACAGTTTCTTTCCCTGTCCTATCAGAGCTTGTGCTTGCTCTGTGATGAACTCACCATCAGTGAAATTTTGAACTCTCTTAGCATCTTTATTTTTGTAAAGTACTTGCAGTAACAGCTTTACAAAGTAGACTGATGAAAAAAAATTGCAACACAAAAAGTAATTAATGTAGAGTAATGAAATTTTGGGAATACATTTGTCTATGTAACACATGTAAGTGATGAACATTGCAAGATCACAGGTTAATGTAAATATGACACAGGGCATTGTAAATTTGAAATGATGGTACATTAATAACTGGTGTAACTACCAGAATATTGAATGCAATCATGGAGATGTGTAGGCATTGTGTGTGCAGGATGGAGTTCCATGCCTGTTGCACTTGGTCATTCAATACAGGGACATTTAATAATGTTTGTGGACGATGCTGAATTTGTTGTCAGATAGTGTCCCACATGTGCTCAGCTGGAGACAGATCTGGTGATTAAGCAGACCAAGGTACCATGTCAAGACACTGTAGAGCCTGCTGCAGCAGTACATGGGCAAATTTTATCTTGTTGGAAAACACCTGTTGGAATGCTGTTCATGAATGGTAGTACAACAGGTTGAATCACCAAAATGATGTGCAAATTTGCAGTCAGGTTGCATGGGATAACCGTGAAAGTGCGCCTGCTGTCATATGAATTGCACCCTAGACCATAGCTCTATGTGTATGTCCAGTGTGTCTAGCATGCTGGCAGGTTGGTTGCAGACTCTCAGATAGCCTCCTCCTAACTAACACACTGCCATTACTGGCACTGAGACAGAACCAGCTTTCATCAGAAAAATGCAGCAGACCTTCACCCTGCCTTTCAGTGAGCTCTTGCTCAACACCACTGAAGTCTCAGATGGCAGTGGTTTGGGGTAAGTGGAATGTGTGCTAGAGACTGTCTGGCTCAGAGCTGCCCTTGAAGTATCCAATTTGCAACAGTTTGTTGTATCACTGTGGTGCCAAATGCTGCTGCTAAATTTGCTGCTGCAGATACAGTATAATGTGCCAGACATTACCTCTGTCTGTAAGTACTTAAAGGAAAGGCTTATCAGGTAGCCAAAGATTCATATTTCTCCCATAATGAATTCCTTTCTATCTTACACTTATCAAAAGGGAGAAACATTTTTCAAGAGTAAAGTATAGAGACTGACATTTAGCCTTTGGTGGGTCTATACACATTACATAACAATACCATATACATGGTCTGTCCTCTCAGTAGTGCCACATGGCTGTCCGGAATCTGGGCTTCTTGTGACCATACATTCTTGTGGTCATTGCTGCCAGCAATCATGTACAGTGGCTACATTCCTGCCAGAAGAAGGAATATCCAGGTCATCAAAGCTCTATTACATGACCTCATTCAAACTTGGTAAGGTGTTGATAACGGCATCTTTGTCGTCTGAAAGACATTCTTGACTAATATGAACCCACCACATCCAGTCTCAAATGTAACTAGTGCTCATGACCATTACAGTGTGTATTTAAAGCAAACCTGATTTGCATCCTCATAGTGGGACTACTAGTGCCACTCTTATGCCACAGGCATGAAATCTGAATAGACATAATCTTTCAAATGTAGAAAAAGTCTACCAACTTTAGTTTATGTTACACAACTTCTGCTTGCTGATGTGCTTTTTCTCCCACCAGTGTATGAACATTAGACATGTTATTTTGTGACATGACACATGTTATAAACAGTACTTACAAACTCAATAATACTTGAAACTTCCTGGCAGTTTAAAACTGTGTGCTGGATCAAAACTGGAACTCGAAACCATTGCCTTTCATGGGCATGTGCTCTACCCCTCTAACACAACTCACTCCCTGTCCTCACACCTACAGTTCTGCCAATACCTCATCTCCTACCTTCCAAACTTCACAGAAGCTCTCCTGCGAACCTTGCAGAACTAGCACTCCTGGAAGAAAGGGTATTGCAGAGTCAAGCAGTATATTGTTCCCTCCTATGTATATCTTGCGAAGAGACCATGAGGATAAAATCAGAGAGATTAGAGCCCACACAGAAGCATACCGACAATTTTTTTCCTCGAACAATACGAGACTGGAATAGAAGAGAGAATCGATAGAGGTACTCAAGGTACCCTCCACCACACACCGTCAGGTGGCTTGTGCAGTATGGATGTAGATATAGATGCAGACATGGCTTAGATACAGTCTGGGGGATGTTTTCAGAATGAAATTTTCACTCTGCAGCAGTGTGCGCACTGATATGAAACTTCTTGGCAGACCGAGACTGAGACTCAAACTCGAGTTGGAGACTCAGTGCGGCACACAGTTTTAATCTGAGTCTCGGTCTTGATCTGCCTCAATGAGTTCATTCACCACTAGATTCCAAAATAGAGGGGACAAAACTCCTCCTTGTGGGCAGCCTCTAGTGGTGTTAATTACCATCTTTTCATTCATCATAGTAGCCTCTGCTTTCCTTCCACTAAGCATGGCCCTTGTCCACCTGCATATAGTGGTCCCCAGGTCAGGCACCTCTGCAGCCCTTACCATGGAATTAAAGATCATGTTACTGAAGGCCCCCTCGATATCCAGGAAGATGCAGAGGGCTATTTCTTGTAAATGAAGTGCTTTCTCCACCTTTCCAGTGAGTTGGTGGAGAGCTGACTCACATGATTTACCTTGTTGATATGCGTGTTGGTTTGAATGTAGAGGTGCCTTACTAGCCTCCTCTCCCTAACATATACATTAACTAGTTTTTCCAATGTTATGAGAATGGAGGAGGACAGACGGATTGGTCTCATATCCTTGGCCTTGGTATGATAAATTCTCCCTGGCTTTGGAATGAAGGCAACCTTCACTACTGTCCAAGCATTAGGAATGATTCCTACTTTTAGGCTAACCCTAAAAACCAGCCTAGGACTCTTATGAGAGTCTCTCCTGCTTGTTGCAGGAGAGCTGCAAAGATTCCGTCTGGGCCAGGTGACTTAAATGGTTGAAATGTTCCCACCACCCATTGGATTTTATTGAAGTTCGCACACTCCTTGGCAGATTCCCAGTACTCTCTTTGAGTGCCTGAGACCCATTGTCTCTCTGGGATCACATTCTGGACTGTGTTGTTTGGCAGAGCATACTGAGAAAAGTGAGTTTTGAGGAACAGTTTCAGAATCTCATGTGCTGTCTTTGTATAGTCCCACCATCCGTCCTCAACGTACCTCCTGGTTTGGTTGGTACTCTAGTGAGAATTTTGTGAAGTCTGGCTTGTGCAGCCATGCTCTCCACTCCCTCACAGAATGCCTTCCAGGATACCTTCTTTGCTTGTTTGATTGCAAGATTAGTTGACAAGTGCCTCACGATATTTAGCCCATTGTTCTTTATGTCTCGCAATATTTAACAGTCTCTATACCTGTGTTCTTTACATTTCTAAGTTGTTATTCCACCAAGGCACACTTCTATTTGTGCACTTCTTAGTGATTGTGTAGTTGTCATGTTATGAGGTCACTATGGCACAGGTAACAGCCTCTGCTACTTTCTCAAATTCTACTGGATTCCTTATTGTGGTTTTAATTTCCGATAAGCCTAAATCAATGTCCCTCGTATATGTCTCCCAGTCTGTTTTCCTGGGATTCCTGTAGGTCATGATTCCCATTTCAAGCTTGAATTTAATGTACATGTGGTCCAATGAGGATGGCTTCAACACCACATGCCATTGTTTGTCATAGCTGCCCATCATCATGGAACTAAAGGTTATGCCAATTACTTCTTCCCAGGCAGTGACTCAGGGCAGCAGAGAAAGCTTTGTTGTGCTGCAGATCAATCTGCAGCACCTCCAGTCTCCATCTTGCCTTCAGGGACTTCTCTGACCTCCACTGCCATGGTTCGTCCTTCTGGTGCATCACTCTTCAATCTTATGTTTCTTCTGTTGGGACTTTTGGGTTCTGGGCCCCTATTTTCCTTGAACAGTGTCTCAGGAGAGTCTTCCTTAAGGATCTTTGGTACCCATATTGATATCTTTGCAGTCTTAAGTAGCTCCGCTGCCGTCTTAACCACCAGCTTCGCATCTTTCCACTGGGATATCATGGGCACCTTGTCCTTGAGCCATTCCACTGTCACTGACAAAAATGGGGGCACCACTGTCTAGATAGACCCTCCTGAAGTTGGGTCTAGGGCTAGTGTCCCCTCCCCCCCCTTCCCCCCCCCCCCCCCACATCTTTTCAAAGGGGGCCATCTGTACTAATTCATCCTGCTGCGAGGTGATGGCCACTAGTGGATAGCCTTCCTGGATCACTGCCATCCTAAAAACTGAGACTGCAGTGCTATAGATCTGTTTCCCCACTTCTTGCCTTGGTTTTTTCTGAACTCACTTATCCATGGAGGAGGGAGTCTTTGATTCCTCCCTTATCCACTTGCTACCTGTTTTTGATGTAGTGAGGGTCTGCTTATCCCCTTCAACCTGAGACAGTTTCTTCCTGGAGGTCTTAGGTTTAAGTCCCTTTAATTCCCTCCACTTGTCTTTAGGAAGCCAAGTTTTGTGTCATTTACTTCAGGGAACATGTGGATTGAAGTATCATCATACCACAAACTTTCATAATGAGCAATCCATTCATTCTCTCCTATATTTTTAACAAATAGATGATCCTTTTCTTGTCTGTGTAGTTATTTCATCAATTTGTAAGTGATAGTTTGTCTGCCACGTAAGTTGCACTCTATATTGCTAATAAAGCATTCTCATGATTCTGTGTGCACTTTCTGAGTTATGAATTTTGCGTTATTTCTCTTCTCTTTATATTCATTATACTTTTCATTATTGGGGTTGTTTATGTAGGTCTTGAAAGCTTCATATTTTCCTTTAATTGCTTTTTTTAGATCTGGTGTCCAACACTTTACTACTATACATTTCTTGAATTTCCTTATCTTCCCCATAACCTCATTAGCTATTCCTGATGAGACTGTTTTTAAGTTTTTCCATTCTTCTTTCAAGTCTTTTCCCATTTCTAAGTTTGCTAATGTTTTAGTCAACCATTTTTGATAGAGATCTCCTATGCTGCTATCTTCTAAAAGGTAAGCATTAAGAACTTGTTCTTCTTTTTGATTCTTAACTGTTTTCTTTGGTTTTCTCCATTTTGTGTGGATGTCAATAATCAACAGCAATAAGTAGTGATCCAAGCCAATATTTACTCCTCAATAAACTCTGGTAACTCAAACATGATCAGGAAATTCCTCTTTTATTGTTATACACTCCTGGAAATTGAAATAAGAACACCATGAATTCATTGTCCCAGGAAGGGGAAACTTTATTGACACATTCCTGGGGTCAGATACATCACATGATCACACTGACAGAACCGTAGGCACATAGACACAGGCAACAGAGCATGCACAATGTCGGCACTACTACAGTGTATATCCACCTTTCGCAGCAATGCAGGCTGCTATTCTCCCATGGAGACGACCGTAGATGCTGGATGTAGTCCTGTGGAACGGCTTGCCATGCCATTTCCACCTGGCGCCTCAGTTGGACCAGCGTTCGTGCTGGAGGTGCAGACCGCGTGAGATGACGCTTCATCCAGTCCCAAACATGCTCAATGGGGGAAAGATCCGGAGATCTTGCTGGCCAGGGTAGTTGACTTACACCTTCTAGAGCACGTTGGGTGGCACGGGATACATGCGGACGTGCATTGTCCTGTTGAAACAGCAAGTTCCCTTGCCGGTCTAGGAATGGTAGAACGATGGGTTCGATGACGGTTTGGATGTAGAGTGCACTATTCAGTGTCCCCTCGACGATCACCAGAGGTGTACGGCCAGTGTAGGAGATCGCTCCCCACACCATGATGCCGGGTGTTGGCCCTGTGTGCCTCGGTCATATGCAGTTGTGATTGTGGCGCTCACCTGCACAGCGCCAAACACGCATACGACCATCATTGCCACCAAGGCAGAAGCGACTCTCATCGCTGAAGAAGACACGTCCTCATTCGTCCCTCCATTCACGCCTGTCGCGACACCACTGGAGGCGGGCTGCACGATGTTGGGGCGTGAGCGGAAGACGGCCTAACGGTGTGCGGGACCATAGCCCAGCTTCATGGAGACGGTTGCGAATGGTCCTCGCCGATATCCCAGGAGCAACAGTGTCCCTAATTTGCAGGGAAGTGGCGGTGCGGTCCCCTACGACACTGCGTAGGATCCTACGGTCTTGGCGTGCATCCGTTCGTCACTGCGGTCCGGTCCCAGGTCGACGGGCACGTGCACCTTCCGCCGACCACTGGCGACAACATCGATGTACTGTGGAGACCTCACGCCCCACGTGTTGAGCAATTCGGCGGTACGTCCACCCGGCCTCCCGCATGCCCACTATACAACCTCGCTCAAAGTCCGTCAACTGCACATACGGTTCACGTCCACGCTGTCACGGTATGCTACCAGTGTTAAAGACTGCGATGGAGCTCCGTATGCCACGGCAAACTGGTTGACACTGACGGCGGCGGTGCACAAATGCTGCGCAGCTAGCCCCATTCGATGGCCAACACCGCGGTTCCTGGTGTGTCCGCTGTGCCGTGCGTGTGATCATTGCTTGTACAGCCCTCTCGCAGTGTCCAGATCAAGTATGGTGGGTCTGACACACCGGTGTCAATGTGTTCTTTTTTGCATTTCCAGGAGTGTATAATCTATAACAGATCTATATCCTCTTGATGACCAGGTAAATTTGTGTCTTTCCTCTTAAAGAAACTATTGTTAAGTCTTAAATGATTAAAGGTACCAAAATCTGAGCATATTTCTGTTTTCATTACATCTATTTTCTCAAAAAGTGCCTACTATTTTTGAAATTGGTATATTTCCAATTCTAGCAAGGGGCTGTCCCATAAGTAAAATCTGCAGTGTTTAAGAGCACTTGTAACTGTTCATAAAAGGCCTTAGACTCATCAGTTTTTCCTACTTCTGGGGCATAAGTTGCTATTATTCTTAGGATTCCTGTTGCACCTTTAATTCCTACTAGCACAGTGTGTTCATTTATGTATTCGTAGTTCAGCATTTTATCTTCCCATTTTCTATATATGTAGGTGGCAACGCCTTTAATTGCTTTTTGTTCCTGCTTTACTCCACTGTAGATCATAATGTAGTCATCTGTATATTTAGTTTCAGATATTTTCTTCTTTGCTTCTGTAATTGCTGAAAAATCTGTTTCCTTTTCTTTCAAATATTTAGCTAGTTTGGCTTCCTTAAGAGCAATTCCCCTATCGTTTCAGGTGGCAAATTTCCAAGCGCCATTAAATAATTCTCTCTTGTTCCTATTTCTTGCCCATGTTGTGTCCTGGTAATCTTGCCTGTTTACAAGATAAGATTGAGTACTGCAACTGCAGTTATTGAGTCTCTGAATGGGGTACTGGTCCATTGCAGGTAAGACTGGATATGGGACTGACATCTCTGAACTTTACCAGCCACAGCTCATAACTCATGTAACGGAGTTTGGTACAGCATTTCCTGTGTACTCAGTGTTATAGTTATATTGCCAATACTTGGTCATCAGAGCCTCATATCCTTGGTGGGGTACATAACTGGCAGAGGAGTTTGACAGTTGGATGAAAGTGTCTGTATATTCACAGCATCATCCTATTAGTACCCTCTCAAAAACACATTGCAGTTAACTATATTTAAAATTTATTATTTGTTTTAGAATGAGTCAAATTTGTATCATTCATATCTACTAACAACATTCATTTCCCTAATGTCTGGCTCTGCCACCTTCTGAAAGATGTGTGATGGTGATTATGTTGCCATTATTGGCATTTCTTCTGCATTGACATCTGCTCCAGAAGCCTGGCAGTGACAAAGAATTTTTTTGAAATATGCAGTTTTGTATGCCCACAAACAACCCATAGTAGCTAACTTACTTATGGTTTATTCTGAAGATAGAGCATTGAGGACAGCAACCTTAAAACCAACAAGTTTCTGGACATATGTTGATGACATCTTTTAAAGCTGACACCCTTAACTGTTTCTTATAACATTTTTATTCCCTTCAGCCTCGCGTTAAGTTTACAGTTACACATGGAGGCTGATGCAAAGCACCAACTGTTGTATGCCCTCATCTACAAACAGAATGACGGCACTATGGGTATAGAATTTACCACAAATCTACACATGCTGACTGGTATCTGCATGCAACTCGTTATTACCCATCATATTAACATAATGAGATCCTTAGGCACTGGTCCGAAGAGATGCATACCATATTGGATGCAGAATGCTTGAAAGAGGAAATTAATTCAACATTTAAATTCTGTATTTAAACAGAATAGCTTCTCTGAGAATCAGATGTGTTGTGCCTTTCAGTTCAGATCATTGCCAGAAGTACAGCAAGATGAACCTAGATTAATTGCTTTTCTACCATATGCTGGGAATGTTTCAGCTAAAAATGGGATAATTTTAAGGAATTTTAATATAAAGACTGTTTCATCTACCAGCCAATATTAATAACCTTTTGGGTTGTGTTAAAGATGATCTGGGGCTAAGAATGTTGGTGTCGATTATATTCCTTGTCACTGTGGTAAATCATACACTGTTCAAACCATTCTTACTGTTGAGCACAGGTATGTGGGACATTGCCACCACACAAGTTTCCAAACATCTAAAAAATCTGCAGTGGTGGAGCATTGCTTAGCCAAGCAACTTGCAATGAAATGCAATAAGAGACAGATGGTTACTGCTACTTCTTGCTTCTAGGATTGTTTTTTCTAGGAAGCCATTGAAATTAGGGTGCATGACAACCTTATTAATAAGGACAAGCTAGTCTCTGAGCAAATTGTGGAACCCCACACTGTCTTTCATTACAATCTGCTCAATTGGCAGAAGAATGATTAGTTACAGCAGTGAACTCCAATTTTTTTGCTGTTCACCAGCAGGGGCTGTTGCTAGTATCTTTAGCAGTGGGGAAAGAACTTACAACAATTATAACATGCACTGAGTGCTCTCTGCTGACTTACATAGGAGTGCTGGCAACAGCATAGCATCATAGCACGTGAAGATAAAGACCAGGTGGACTGCCAAAATATTCTGTCAACTTGATCTGAACCCCTGGCTGGAAATCTGAGAAAAGTATTACAAAGACAGAAATAATTTATGCAGTATTTATATCATATATATGGAAAACAGTCATTTGTAAATTTTTATTACATCACTTTATAATTTTCAACAATTACACATGCAGGCTTTTAAGCCAGTGACTGTCACTGGAGCTGGTTTCAGGAAATCTGTCTCTTCACTCAGGATTCAGAATATGATACGGTATTTCTTTGAAGGCATTAGCCATTCCATAAGAGCAACTGTAGCCCCTTAGACTCTGTACTTAAGGCCTGGATAGAACTTACCAACTTACCCTTCGGAAAGATGAATGTTTTAATTGTAGATACGATACACATTTTCCAACAATGTACATGTAGATGAATATAGTTGGTTTTATTACTGTATGTGACCAGCGAATACAGCTCCTTTTTTAGAATTGCAGGTGTCATTATCAATTAATATTTACATCCAATACAACACTTCATTAATGGTAAAACATTATAAAGTTATATGAAATTACAGTGCCAAACATGATGTTTATCTACTGTGGGCATTAATCTGCTGAACACTCGATACAATGCTTTATAGAGGGACATTTTTTCACATTTTGTTTTATAAATTGTCATTTGACAGTGTCATATATATACAATTACATAGCATTCGTGAGATGCACATTCAGTTTATGAACTGTGAATTAAAACATGAACATGTTATCATAATATTCTTTTATTAACTTGAAGTATGGTACTGGTGATATATTTTTACTTGTCTCTCAAACTTTTTTACACCTGTGACAGATGTCACAGTACTTTAAGTTAGTTGTGTGGTTTCATTTCCATTTGGTAGATTATTTTTTCAGATCTATTAGTGCCATATACATCACATGCTAGTTATCTTGTACACTCAGGCAGTGATTTTTTGAATTTTCTTTTTTTCTCACCATACTAATTTCTTGGTGAACAGTACTATTTACAAGGTAGGCATTCAGGGAAATGGTGGAATGGTACTGTAGTCTTCTAGCTAATCATATAATCTTGTATCTCTTTTTTTATCATGTGCAATATAAAAACAAAAAACAGAAAAAATAGCTAGTTACTGGTATATTGTGTTGAGCAGATCCACTATAGTGAGTATCTGCCACCTCTGCTGTTTGGTGCTACACCACTTATTGGTGGGCTTCTGTGTCTGCTGCTGCCAGAAACTGCTAACACTGAGCTATCAGACACACTACTTGAGGGAGAGAACTTTGGAAAGTAAGTAAATATTATATCCATATACACCTGAAGATGAGATTTTAAAATCCTGAAACTAGTCATGGTTTGAATAAATAATTAACACACTTGAAGCAGATATCTCTAAATTAATTATCATGCCTCTCAGCTGTGGATATCCTACAGACCAAATCTTATGACTGATATACAACTTTGTGAACTGAAGTAGCATATTTATTCTTTGAATGCCCACAGCTGAGTGACTGCAGCTTTATGGAAGATGCCTATATAAGGACAAATGTAGGGCAGATATTTCAAAATATTAAAATATAAAACATAAAACTATTATATTTTATATATAATTGCAAAGGAAAAAGTATATGATAAAGATTCACATTAGGCAAAGATATTATTTTGGTTAACAATTTGTTAACTTTTGTTTAATGGTGCAAATAATGGTTGTATTGTATCTTATGAGACACAAATTTGAGTGTGCACTGGAATTTATAAAATGGCAAGATTTTTTCTGGAAATGGATACTTTTGATACAAAAAATTTTGTAAACTAAACTGTTATTCAGGGAAAATTATCCATGTTTTGGAAACAGAAAATTTAGGGCTGCACAACACTAGCAATGAAATTCTGAAATGATCAAATTCTTAGATATTGACCTTATAGGAACTGATAATTCTGAATAAAGATAGCTTTTGAATTACACATTTTGCAGAAAAGATATGATGATCTTCAGAAAGATGAGAGTGAGGGTTTACAAGAAAGGTATGCCAATCCTAAATCAAATCATTATTAATGGGATTGAATCTCAAAGTGCACATGGGTTTACTGGTTTGTAAACTTTGACTAATAATTTAAATAAAATGTTTCTCAATAAACTGTTCACAGTGTTATCAACAGAACTCTGTAAACTACATACTTAATAATAAAGTTTTACAAAATAAAGGTTGGCTAGTAATTTGGAGCTTTCGTATATACAGCATAAGAGTGCAACATATGGGATAGAGAGGATAAAGACAAATAGTATGTATTTTTTGGAATGAGACTACAGTTAGTAGACTTACTCCACCTTGCTACAATTCAACTTTTTGTGTTTCTTTAATGTGCTGTTGTTCTAAATCATTTTATTTCATTTAAAGTCAGCTCTTATTATTAAATTTTGTTATATATATTACTTATTGTTAACAAATTGTATCATATTGTTCTGCCTTTGATACTGTTAATGAGAGTAGCTACACTGTTATGCACACAATCCAGGTTTTTAATTGCAATAAAGAAAGAAGGGCTAATTTTCTTTCTGATAAGTGCACTTGAAAGCATTCTTCCTGTCAGTATAGAATGCAGACTCTTAAAATTGGGTGTAGTTCAGTGGTACACAAAATTTGTATTACCAGTATGTTTATAGTTAGAATGAAAGAAAGTATTGTTTACTAACAGTACAAGAAGTTGGCATCAGGTTACTGTAAATGCTATACCAAGTGGCCCTTTGTATTCCTTTTGTTAGGAATGAGAATGATACAAATAGTAACATTAGTTTCACTGTATAACCTGATCTATAAAAGTAACAAATGAGAACTTACATGAAAATTTACTGATTTATAATTATGTTACAGGAAACCAAAAAATAAGAAACAGGGAAGTGATAATGACGGATATGTTGGTGACAGTGCACTGTAACGGGAAACAACACGTCATAAGAAGCTGGATTCAGACTTGTCATCAACAATGGTTTTTTTAATATTGTGATTTTATCATGCTGAATTAATGTAATCAAAATGTTTATTTTCTAAATAAAATTTTTAAAATATACAGTTTGTGGTAACCCATTATGGAGAAAATGTGTTTTCTTAGATGCACATCTTACATAGTTAAGGTGGATAATGTGCTGAATATGAGTTGACATTAACCTAGAATTGTTCTGTAAACAATGCTGAATGTTAAACTTGGTGTCATTTTATGTATGACACTTTAAAATTATTAGAGACTGAAAGAAGTCAGATATGGTTCCGCTACTCTTACTGCTTAATTTTGGACTTCAAAAGATCTGGTTATAGGGTTTGCATATAAATTGTGTCAGTAAATCTAGTAAGGAAACAGAATGATATATGAATACATCATTGAGTACAGTAAATTGCACAGAATGAATTTCAATGGTTCATTAAACATTGAACTGCTAAACCTGACAATAACATGTTCCAACAACAGAATTTGAGTACGCTACACAGGTTTGTAATATGATGATCCTCTTCAATGTGTTATCAATTACTTCAGTACAGATATCAGAACTCAGCAAAAAGCGGGGTACTGAGCCTGGTATACTATGTGGATGAGTACTGTGCAGAAGTATGGCTAAATAGCAGCTAAGTGAACAAAATCGATTTTGAACTTAACAACACCATGCACATTATTTTAGGAACCGTTAGCTCTACCCCTAACATGTGGCTACCTGCCCTGAGTCATATACCACCCCAAAAAATGTGACAAGAAGCAGCTTTGGACAGGGAATACAACAAGATTGAAACAAACCCTGAACTACAGGCACACATTGATATACCTGATCTGAGTACCATGGGCCTTCGTTCAAGACATTCTCCTCTTCATTGCAACAGCCTCACAGGGGCTGACATCAACTCTTGGAGAAGAGAATGACTCCAAAATGCCCAACAACTTGCCACCTAATGCCTTGTATTACTGAAGCAGTTCCTGGGTTTAATCAGCCCCACAAGATCTGGTTAACTCTGAACTGATTAAGAACCAGGCATGGGAGATGTGCTGACTCACTCTTCAAATTGGAACTGCTGTCTTCACCAGCATGTGGGTGCTGTGTGCCTAAGCAGACCATCCAACACATCAGAGAAGAATGCAGTGCCAGAGCGTTCAGTGGGCACTTCGAAGAATTCCTCATGGCATCCCAAAAATCCATTGAATATATACAAGGACTAGATGTTTGTCTCTGAATATATGTAATGTAATGTAGAATAACATGATCCAACACAGAAATGTACTTAAATGCCATACACTAATTAAATATGGTTAACAAAATGATTTAAACATTAATGTAACTTTTTTGTGAAAAGATACCTTCACATATTTACGTAATAAGACAGTCTATAAACTACATTCTGCTCAGATATTTAGTTCATCATTCATGAAATCTTCAACTCAGAAGCAGCATCATTGAAACAGAGTATCGTGCAGCTTTCTTTGCTGTGAATCTAGGTTCATACTCGAAATGTTCTTGGCTTTTAGTTTGTCGTAAATTTTCATTCCCATATACATGGGAGTTTGAGCATGTAATTTTAAATGATGAGTAGGTAGCATAAAATTTTCTTTATTTCTTTTATTGTAAGTGTGATCAAAGCAGTTTTCTTTGAATAATTCTAAACTGTTGTATAAAAAAATTATAATATCATAGATATACAGGAAGGGCACTGTTAATAACTTCAGCTTTTTAAATAATGGGTAACATGATTTTCTTGGATGTATAGCACACATTTTTCCAACAATTCTTTTATAAGTGAGTGAAAGTAACTATGGTATGCAATTTTCCTTGAGTCCATGTCAGTGGCATTATTTAAAATTTGCATTGCAAATGCAAAACTACATAGTCTGTTTAATAGATATTCAAAGTGTTTATTCCAGTTTAAATTCTTGTCTAGGTTTATTCCTAAAAATTTCACAGAATCCACTTATTCTATATTTTGATTTTTGTGATTTATTTTAATTTCCTGGGATGTTGAGTGTTTTGTTCTGAATTGGACCACATGGGTTTTTGGGATTTCTAAGGTTAATCCATTGAGATAAGGCCAAGTATTTAAATGATCTTTTGTTTGATGATGCTGATAGTAATAGTTTTCAACTCCTTTCCTTTGATTAATACAGTCGTGTCATCTGCAAATAAGACCAAAGGGGCATTCATATTCATTGATAGGTCATTAATGTAGAATAGAAACAAAATAGTTCTTAGGACAGCACCTTGAAGGACACCTTGTGTTACTGTCTTCCATTTGGAAAAGCAATTTTCTGCATTTGTAGAGATAGCCACTCTTTGTTTACAGATGCATGTTAGTAATTCCAGCCAACAATGTTCTACACATTAGAGTAATAGAAATTATTGTACGGAATAAAGTGAGCAGTCAAGGAGAAAATTTCTCAGTTTGTTTACAAGTTTCACTTTGCTGTCTGTTAGACATTTTATATCACTGGGTAAGTGATTAAACATTTTTGTTGCAGCATTTTGCACATGTTTTTGTACTAAAGACAATGTTAATGTAGAGTAACGAATGTAATTTTTCCTTTGGGTATTGTAATTATGTAAATCGTTGATCCTTTTGAACTGATGTGGATTATTTACAACAAACTTAATGAGGGAATAAATATACTGTGAAGCAGTGTATCTATATCTACATCTACATGGATACTGTGCAAATCACACATAAGTGCTTGGCAAAGGATTCATCAAATCACCTTCACAATAATTCTCTCTTCTTCCATCCTTGAATATCATGTGTACAAAACACACACCTATATTTATCCGCGTGAGCTCTGATTTCCCTTATTTTATTATGGTAATTATTTCTCGCTATGTAGGTTGGCATCAAAAAAATACTTTTGCATTCGGAGGAGAAAGTTGGCAACTGAAATTTCGTGAGGAGATTCTTCCGCAACAGAAGTGCTTTTGTTTTAATGATGTCCACCATAGAACCTGTATCACATCAGTGATACTCTGTCCCATATTTTTCTATAACAAAAAAAATGCTGCACTTCTTTAAACTTTCTCATTGTACTTTTTTAATCCTATCTGGTAAGGATACGACACCATGCAACAGTACTCCAATGGAGGATAGGCAAGTGTAGTGTAAGCTGTCTCTTTAGTAGCTCTGTTACATTTTTTAAGTGTCCTGCTAATAAAATGCAGCCTTTGGTTTACCTTACCAACAACATTTTCTATTTTATTTCCTATTTAAGTTGTTCATAATTGTAATTTCTAGGTATTTAGTTGAATTTATGGCTTTTACATTAGACTGATTTATCATGTAAGCAAAGTTTAATGGGTTTCCTTTAGCATTCATGTGGATGATCTCTCACTTTCTATTATTTAGGATCAATTGCCACAATTTGTTTTGATCCTCTGATGGTTTTAATAGATGATAAATTTCTGCATCATCTGCAAACAACCTAAGACTGCTGCTCAGATTCTCACAAATTATTTATATAGATGAAGAACAGGAGAGAGCCTATAACACTGCCTTACCAGTTACAGCAGTCAGAAAACCCAACTCTGTGAACAGATGTCTCCAAGATGATTGTGGGTGAGCACCACATATTAGCCTTACAGCAAATTTTTGCACAATGATGACTTTCTTTTTGATAGATGAGTTACTCCAGAATATTATTCCATATGACATTATGGAAAGAAAATATGCAAAATACCTAACTTACTGATTTTTTTCGCCCCAAGATTTTCAGTGATTCTAAGTGTGAATGTGGCTGAACTAAGTTGTTTTAAGAGTTCCAAAATGTGCTTTTTCCAATTTAAATTCTCATCAATATGGACACTAAATAATGTTGAAGTTTCCACCCTGTTTATTATGTACTCACCGTGTGTTCCACTTATCATTGGTGTAGTAACAGCAGATATGTATAAATGAATACATTGTGCCTTTTTAAAATTGAGGGTGAGACCATATGCAGAAAACATGTCAATGATACTTTTAAGAACTTGACAATTTCTTATGTTTCTGGATGCATGCTTTGACTGATTGCAATACTAGTGACATCTGCAAAAAGAAATACTTCTGCTTGTATATTAGATGGTTTACATATCCTCTTCAGAGCCAAGAAAAACTTTTGTATTATTTCAAATATTTTTTGATAAGGGCACGTGGATGTCATAAATGAGCATTGTAATGGTAGTTTTTAGTTACTGTTCATCAGGATGGAGATTTACCTATGTCCAGCTGGCCAGACACTGGGTCTCATTGTGACTATTCATGATATATGGCCATGAAATAGATAACACAAAATTGTGTTTTTTTAATTTTTACTTAACATTTAGATACATTATTTACAGAGTGTTGCAAAGGGACAATGCAAGAAAAGCACTTACAGTCATCAATAATCCTGTAATTGTTGTAGGTCATCACAATCAGTTTCCGGTTGTGAAAGTCAAAGAAACATTTTCTCTCATTAGTGATACACAGATGTACTTGCCATCCAGAATACATGAATTTGATTTTAGCTTTGCAGGCCTTGTATCAGCATCTCAGCCATTTATTTTTATCTGTAACTGGGCAGAGAGGAAAATGTCTACTCTCTTTTGCTAACATCTCTGTTTGGAATTTAAATTATCTTTGTGCATTTCCTAGGAGTTACTTCATGAGATTCAGATTCAGATTCAGATTCAGAGTCTGAAGTGTAAATGTCCTGTTGTGCTGCAGTTGCTGCTGAAATCAGGGATTCTCCAATATAAATCTTAAAAGCTACTAGATCGAGGATTTATTTTGTGCTAGCACATAATGCCTGATCCTTTCTGTACTCCGTCCCTGAGTTCACAATCACCAAGTCAATGAAATGGAAGAAGACTCTTATGGGCCATTTCTTTGTGTTGTGGAAATTTGATAGTCAGAAAGCATTCTGTCACATAGATTCACACCTCCCATTTTGTTGTAATCAGAGATACTGTTAGGTTGAGCCTCTCCATTGAATTCTTTCACTTTCGTGTCCCACCTTTTTACTATACTAGTGGGAGAAACACCAGAGAAAGTAGATGCTACTGTAACAGAGCAAACACCAACCCACTTCAGAACTGAAATATTCCCATCTTTTCTGAGGAATTCATCAAAGGAACCTGTACCTCTCTTCATCAGTTCCTTGTCTCCAGTGAGTTTTGATCTGAGACTAGATGGAATACAGCTAGCTAAAATGGTTCCTACTTCATAGATTCCTGTCTTTGGTTTCATCCTGGAAGAACAAAGCACAAATTGAAAGACATCTCATTTATTTATGAAACATTACAAATTCAGTATCTTTTCCTATCTTCAGTACATTTTGAATATGTATCTCAGAAGGCATCAATTGTAGTAAATGAAAATAATGATGTAAAGTTTACAAATTCAGATGAACTGTCATTTCCTGCTTCAGATACACACAAGTCTGTATTTGCAGTAATGTTAAGGAGTTCCTCATCTGAAAAGTCACTCAAATCACTACCCTCTTCTACTACTTTTAGCAGTTCTCTTTTGATTTCAGCTTCTCTGAGTGGTTCATTCATGCCTGTGTTAGTTGGGAAAAAAGATGTGAACTTCTAAAGCTAATTACAGATTAATATTTATTGTCTGTGACGAAGGTTAACGAAATCTTAGAGACAGTAGGTTCCTTGAAATGGCAGGGGGCTAGCCACGTCGCAAGAAGAAAAGACAACAGATGGACGAAGAGGGTAATAGAGTGGAGTCAGAGAGAGCACCAGAGGTCTAGAGGAAGACCACCAGACAGATGGGACAAAGACATCAAGAAGATCACTGGTAACACCTGGCAGAGAACTGCCCAAGACTGTCTCACTTGGAGAAGATTGCTGAAAGCCTACCTGAATCCACGACTCTAAGAGGCCACATCATTTAATGATTGAATTGGCTGATGATGATGATTTATGGGACAGTTACTGTGATCTAATTTCATACATCGCACAAAACAATAAGAAGCACAGACATATTTTACAGTAGATGCTGCGATCACAGAAATTGACCAGTTGAGCTGTGACCATCCGTCCAGCCAGCTGGACTTCATTGTTTACTCTTGTAAATAATGAAGAATTAATGCTTTTAAGTTACTACATAGACTGTAACATAATTTGTTGATCTATTTAGAACAACAACAACAATAAAAAGTAATAACAACAGAAAACTCAGTGTGACATTCATACTTACATTTCCTTCTGGAAGACATTGCAGAGAAGTGGTCAGCAGTGACAGACATGGCACAGTGAGTGGAAAATCTCAATGTAGCCAACAGCAAAAACCAAATATTGCTGACAAAAAAATTGTGGAGAGAGCTAAAATGTCTAGCATACTGGACACACAGTTACAGTGTCGAAAAAACTGTAATTTCACTAAAAGCAGACTAGAGAAGTAACATCTATCTGGCTGGACTCAGGGACTGAAGAGGATATGTGAGGACCAATAATGGACCTAAGATTGAGCCTTGGGGAACTCCATACTTTATTTCTCCTTTGTCAGAGATACGCCCCAATACTATATTGCTGAATTACTGAGTGCAGCTTTGCTCATTCCTTTTGTTAGATATGACATTATCCACTGATTGGCTATAACTTCACTCACATAAAACTTCAATTTATCCAGGAGAATACTGTGATTCACACAGTCAAATGCACAGAAAATACAAACCAATGGCATTTTATTATGTAATCTTTGTAAAATTCAGCGAGTGAATATATAAATGGCATTCTCAGCAGAGCAACCCTTCTGAAACTCAAACTGTTGTTTGCTGCATTTATTATTCTTGCTAAGTTGATATGCTTTTCTAGAATATACCACATTCTCAAACATTTGGAAACTGGTGTCAGCAGTAAAACAGGTTGGTGGATACTGATATTTCTCTTACCACTTTTCTTAAAGAGGGATTTAACAATGGTATATTTCTGTGTCTCTAGAAAAATGCACTAAGTTAATGATGCAGTGCATATTTTGGATAAGATTGGACTTATTATATGGGAATGAATCTTTAATACTCTATTGGAAACACCATCAAATCCAGATGTGCTTTTATTCTTGAGAGAATGTATAATTTTCTTAGTTTTAGAAGGAGAAGTTGGTGATATGATTAAAATTCATGAGAGTTACTTTTTCAACATATTGCTATGATTTTTCTCTTGAGCTGTTTGCCCCTTTGCTTTCTACTGTATTTAAGAAGTGACTATTAAATACATATGCTACCTATGACTCGCCATTTATAGCCCTTCGGTTTAGTTCAGTAGTGGTGTTATCTTGTTCTGTAGCTGGTTGTCCTGTCTCTCATTTCACTACATTGCTTGTAGCTCTAAGTCTGTTATCGGAATTACTGATTTCTGACACTATGTGTATGTTTCTTGATTTTTTAATAACCTTTCTTAGTAATTTTAAGTAGTTTTTGTAGTGTGCAACTACAGCTGGGTCTCTACTTGTTCTTACCAAAAGATGATACTTTAATCCCTTTAGTTATTCATGGTTTTGAATGTGGCAGTTTAGTGTACTTTCTGATTAGCTTATGCAGAAAATTATTTCCAGATAATGATATGAATTTACCTTGGAATAGATTAAACTTAATGTTAACATTTAGTTCATTATAAAATTCATTCAAGGTCATCTCCTGAAAACTATTCTTAAAAAAAATTGTCCTGGAGTCATTAATTATTCTAACTGATTTCCACTGAGGAATACCCATACTGTAAGGCACTATCTTATTTATCCTAAGTAACTCTACATCATGATGAGAGAAAGCATTTGTCACTGGGTAAATAGTTACTTTCTCGCTTTGAGCTTCCCCAAAGAAAACTTATCGATTAGAGTCCTACTGTCTTTACCCACCTGTATTGGAAAATTAATTAGTGAGATCAAACTCCTGGATTGAAATAAGGTTTACATATATTTTTTTCTATCAAAGTCCTTCAGAAGATCTGTGCTGAAGTCACCACAGACTATTAACGGCTTGCTGCTGTCTGACAGATAGCACAGTAAGGAATCCAGATTCCTCATAAATAGTTCAAAATTACCCATTGATGATCTATATATAGTTACAAGTAAAAGTGAACTATTTTTTACTATTAATTCACAAGCACACAATTCTTCATGCTGATCAATACAAAATCTAGTTGTCTCAGTGTTTTTGAAGTTGAGTTCTGTCTTAATATAGGTAAAACTCCTCCAATTCAACTGTGTAATTTTCCAAGTCCTTTGCTCGATGAATGTAAACCAACTGCTAGGTGGATGTCAGACTACACATTCAAACATCAACAGTTCAGACCTCAGTCATAAAAATCTCTCTGTCACTTGCATCATCTTGCTTGTTGTACAGTGACATGTTGATGTGAAAAAAGCCAACTGTACTATGGTTTAGGAAAAGGAGATCAGGGTTTAATAACCTGTTGAAAATGTCATTGCAGATGGTGCACAGTCTTGGAGTGAGAAAAATAATATGCATTTCATTTTCAAAGGTGCCATTCTTTCGCTTGTCTTACGTGATGTATAAAAACAACAATAAATCTCCATGGCTGAATGGAGATTTGAACCACTTTTCTCCATAAAGGGGGGCAGTGTCTTGGCTATGTGTAGTGTTGCAGCCCTCCAGCATCAGCTGTAAGAAAACCAGCTGCTCATGTAACCTGGATGTGATGTAGGTTGCACACTGAGAGGTGCAAGTCCACAATATTGTAGTAAAGGATGCCCACTTTAGTGGATGTTGGAGCTGGAAGTTCTGGTATGTTCTCTGGCAACCCCTTTTGGGGTGTTGCAGTTGGGATGAAGCTGACTGGTACCCACATCATCTGGGATGGAGGCTCAGCAGGTCCCACATGTGGAACAAAAGAGAGAGGTAAACTGGATGGTTCAGGGAGTGGACCTTGCCAAGGCCACAGTTTGTTCACATGTTGATGGCCCTTGATACCATCTGAAGGTTATATTTCTGCCATAGAGTGGCCCAGTGTGAGGAAATGATGGCCAGAATGCTATGTTGATGGCATTTGGAAGAAAAAGGGCGCAAACAGAATCAAGGACAGAAAACCTATGGCAGGCTGTATGATGACGCCAGGGTCAGAATATGATGATGACTGGAAAGTTGTGACCTATTGGACTGTTGTGTAATGGGTTGATTGGTCCTGAGGGATGGAACAGAACAATGCAAAAAACAAAGTGAGAGCTTTTTCCAAGGAGTGATGGTGAGTGAGTTTGGAGAGTTGAGTTTTGAAAGCTTGGATAAAACATTCAGCCAGGCCATTAGAGACAGCATGGGAGGGGGCCATGTGGGTGAGTTTGATGCCACAGGATTCACAGAAGGTGGTAAACTCTGCATATGTGAATGGGGGCCATTGTGAATGACAATCTTCTCTGGGAGTTCTTCAATAGCCAAAGTATGGGATGAGGTAAGGATGGCTTGCCTAGTGGATATGTTGGACATTCAGGAAACATGCAGAAAACCACTGTCTGTGTTGATGAGGGTCAGTCAATAGTAGTCCAAGAAAGGTCTAAAAAGTACAGATGTAAATAGGAACAAGATGCAGACATCCAGCTAAGGGAAAAAGTGATACACCAGAACTGCTCATTTGCTCTTTCAGATTGGGCATGCTCCGATCATGTTGATGTTGGCACCAACCATTTCTCTCCAAGATACCTGCTGGCAGGCCAGGTGCTTCATGAGAAACACACCCCAGTGCCAAAAGTGGAGTAAGGACAAAGTACGCTCCTGGGGAGTGGCTGCGGTGATGACCTTTTGCAACTGCCATCCCCTTGGATAAAGAGGACCCTGCCAAGTGTGGGCAGCTCATGACAGTGATGCCAGCATGCCTGGCCAGTGAGATGTTGAAGAAAGTGATGGTACTGAGGCCAGCTGTAAAGTACCAGCGGAAGAATCTCACTGAGTACTGGGTCCTCCGTGATGTGCAGCATTAAGTGGCAACCTTCAGTGGTGGCATCCAGGTGGAAGAAGATCTCAGGATTGATATCAAAAGATGAGTCCTGTCCCAGAGGCAAGTGGGAGAAATGATCTGCATTAGCATTATGAGTTGTAGACAGGAACTGAATGTTATAATTGGTGCTTGACAAAAACAGGGCCCAAAGTTGAAGATGGTGTGAAACAAGGCCTTGGGATCAGGAAAAAAACCATAATTGCTGAGATTATTTTTCAGTTTAGCTACAATTGTGTTGACCCACACATATATCATCTTGGATACAAAGGTAATGGGATGTTCAACCCCATGAGTGCCATGGGGTAATAGTGCCCACACTCCGTAATTGGAGACATCCGCTGCCTGGCAGAAAGACTTGCTGGGATCCTATGATGCCCAAGTGGTGGGACATAGTAGGGCCTGCTTTATCTCCCAAAATGCTGTGTAAAGCTTTGGCAATGCCCACATTGTGCAGATTGTTGAGCTGACCCAGTGCTGATTTCAGCTGACTAGTGTTAGTAGGGGCAGGGAGGTGCTATATAGCCCCCACACATTGAGTGGTAGGACTGATATCGAGGCCATGAAAACATTGCCGAAGTATTCATATTCAGGCACAAAAAGACAACACTTACCTTTCTTACACTTGATGTTTGCTCACTGAAGAACTGTAAAGAGGACACAGAGGTTATTGGCCAAATCCTGGGTTTTCTTGCTTGCCACCAAGATGTCGTTCAAGTAATTTTTCATACTTGGGAACTGGCGAGTAGGGTGCTGAAAGTAATGCCAAAAGATTGTTGCTGCATGAGCGATACCAAAAGGCAGGGTATTGAATGACTTAAGAGGGCAGCAAAATGACGTCAGGTCAATGTTAGTTGCTGAGGCTCCTGTACCTATATGTAGCCAGATCGAGACATTGAAGGTGTGCACCACGGTGGCCGGCACCTCCCCTATGTGGTGAAGAACTGCCTGGATGCAAGTGACATCCGGAAAGAAGCATGCCTCCTCACACCCCTCTTGTTCTGAGGGGATGCCATTTGTGAAATCCACCAACATTTGGAGCAACGCCTGATACATTATAGTGTTACAAGTAAAACAATAAATGATTAAAATCTTTGACTTCAATATCATCTGTGAGAGGTCTGGTGATCACAAATTTTTGGACAGGCCTAGTTATAGTACTGCTGATGAAATCTTCTCGGGCTTCCATCTGGGTAGCTGCGTCGAAAATCCATGACGTTTTGATGAGTGTCATTCTCATCATCTTCTGGCAATGACTTCACCAGAAGATTATGAGAATGACACTCATTGAAATGTTGCAGATTTTTGACACGGCTACCTGGATGGAAGCCCGAGAAGATTTCATCAACAAAGAAATTTTCTAGACATAATAATGTTATCTTCTGAGCCCTTTATTGACACAGCATAAATTTCACTGTCTTAGTATGTTTTTAGTTCAGTGACACTATGCTGCAGTATATGAAAATTTGTATTCCAGTCTCTGGCTATTACAATACCAGATGCCAAGTTTGTTTTGTTTGCAGATGATACAAACATTTAAATAAACAGAAAATCAAATGTATTCCTAGAGTTATTTGTTAATGAACTTTCCATGCAATTAATAAATGATTCCTAGCCAATTCTTTGTCAATAAACTTCGAAAACACACACACAAGCGTGCTCTCTCTCTCTCTCTCTCTCTCTCTCTCTCTCTCTCTCTCTCTCTCTCTCTCTCTCTCTCTCTCTCTGTCTGTCTGTCTCAAGAGGTTTCCAACCAGTACACACTAAAAATATATCATGCTACAGATCAATGCCATACTACAGGACATATTACGATACACATCAAACAATTACTAGTGAAATATTGTGACTCAGAGACTGAGCATCAAGGTTATGCAAGTATCCTTGTAGCTCAGTATCTGTGTCTTGCATTGAGTGGCTCTCACTATTTCATCAATAACTCTTTGATGTGTATCATAACATTCCCTGTAGTATGACATTGATCTGTAGCATGATATATAAAAAGGAAACCTTATTGTTTTTTGCTTTTCCCTGTGTGATGGTTGAAAACCAAAACCAGTTGGAATAAATGTGTAAAACTCAATATAGCAAAGTTAACATACATTTTCTAAACTATTTATTATCTTTTAAGTTTTTTGATATTTTCTACATGTGTGAGGACCATGTCACTTGGGATCTGTGGAAGACGTGTTAGCATATCTGCTTTTCTTAGCAAATTTATATATTATGTGTTGTTGTTTTCTAACTTATTCTATATGCTGAGGGATCTACTCACTGTGGATCTACTGGAATGGAACATACACCTAATCAAATCTAATCTGTCATAATGTATCTGTCTGTTCTCTTTTAATACACTTAACAGCATGTCAAATTTTTCTAAAAATACTCTGACAATTCCCTTCAGTGATCTTTAACCAAATGGACTGACTGAGCAACTGAGTGACTGATTAATATACACAGTTACACCACGTCTTATGTGTACTTCACGCAGTAACTATACTGTCTATACATGTATATTCCCATGGGCTGTGGCGCATGCAGTGCAGTGAAGTGTTTAGCATTGCTGGCTGGCATGCCACAGGTCATCAGTTCAACCCTGAACATGAGCGGTTATTTGTTGTTTAGTATTTTTCATTTCTGGAAGGTTCTTGACATATATTATGTTTATAAATTCTGGACTATTCAATGTTTGTATACATACAAGCATTCTGGAAGATGTGATGTTTGGGTAAGTAGCTGCACTCTCTACCCAGACGTTCAGTGCTGTTCTAACAGTATGTTAACATCAGTAATAAACATGCTTTCAGTTCTAAGTGTTGTATTGCATTGATGACTCTGCTATCAGGTTAGGACTAGGGTGTGTTTATGATGTGACAATGTTTGATGGACATACCAGGTACTTCAAAACATCTATATCGATATGGCTCCAATTAGGCAATGTAAAAACCAAAGAATTGTGTAGGAAACTGGCTACAGCTGTGAGGTATTCATAGAAAAGCATTTTATTTACCATAAGCTGTATAAATTATATTTACTCTTGACTGTATTCAGTTGTTTCAACCATCATCAGCTGGAAGAAGCATTATATCATCTGTTGGTTTAAAATGTACATTTCTCATGGAAGACACCTCATATATCAAATGTAACAATGACACAAAACTTGGAATGCAACATAACTTGACATTGACAACATCCTGAAAAGCTTATATAAGTTACACGCCCACAACTGACAGTTACAAGGCGACTTTTGGTTTTTTCCAGTTGATGCTCTTTGAAACAGCTGAAACCAGTAATAAATAAATAAATAATCAATGTCATACTTCCCTGGCTTAGATCTCAAATTAAGATTCTTAAAGATGGAAATCCAGTTCGTCCGACTGTGACCAATATGTCATCACCATGCTATAAATAAAATAAATTATGGCATTTTTTTTTTTTTTTTTTTTTTTTTTTTTTTTTTTTTTTTTTTTTTTTTTTGGCCAATCTCCGTTCGCTTAGTATAGAAGCTACGCGAGCGGCAGAAAGTAGACATATGCTGTAGGCTACTGCGCAACTCTCGCACTCCACATTCCACCATTGCCGACTTCGAGGCACCAGTCTGTGTTGCATGGCTGCCGTCATTGTTGCTCCTGCCAAGTGTGAATTACGAAGTGTAATTCAGTTTCTGCAGGCAGAAGGGAATAGCGCAGCAGAAATTCATCGGAGAATGAGTCGAGTGTATGGTGATAACATGACTGATGGTGTTGTGTGTGTATGGTGCCGAAAGTTTAAAGATGATCAAAATGACGTGCATGATAAATGGGGGCCAAAGACACAAGACACAGCCGACCTTGTGGAACGAGTTGACAGAATTGTTAGAGAAAATCGTAGGTTCACCATAACTGCTTTGTCTATGGAAATTCCGGAAGTTTCAAGATCTGTCGTTACTGAATATTTAGGCTACAAAAAACTTTGTGCTCGTTGGGTTCCAAAAATGTTGACGAACACTCCAAAAAGTCACTGAATGGCGTCAGCTTTGAATTTCTTTGACCGTTATCACGATGAAAGAGAGAACCTTTTGGATTCAATTGTTACTGGAGATGAAAATTGGATCCAATACGACACACCGGAAACAAAACAACAATCATAACAATGGATACATCCAAATTCACTGTACAAACCAAAAAAATTAAAACAAACATTCAACAACAGAAAGGTTGTGGCTATCGTTTTTTGCGACCAAAAAGGTGTGTTGCTTGTAGAGTTTATGCACCCTGGAACCATTATCAGTGCAGCTGCTTAGTGTGAAACTTTACGACGTTTGCGGAAAGCCATTCACAACAATCGAGGAGGAATACTGACTTCAGTATTTGTGTTGATCCATGGAAACGCTCGTCCACACACCTGGCACAAGCCAACGGCTCCTTGATCATTTTCAATGGGACACTTTCGATCATCCACCGTACAGTCCTGACCTGGCACCCAGCTACTTTCACCTTTTCCCAGAACTGAAGATGTGGCCAGTAGGGCAATACTTTCAAACCCACGAAGATATTCAAAACAACGTAAATGCTCATTTGAAATCATTGGCGGCAACATTTTTTGAAGAGGGTATGGCAAAGCTCGTCCACAGGAACGATAAATGTCTCAATCTTTTCGGTGATTATGCTGAAAAGTAACCATAAGTGTACAAAACTTTTGGTAATAAAGTAACTGTTTTCTATGAACTTATATTTTATTTATAGTCTATCCGATGTTGCGAAAAAACAGCCCTCGTACATATACCAAATAATGCGACATTAGCAGCCTTGGATGTAAAAAACTGCCGCGTGGGATTAGCAGAGCGGTCTAAGGCGCTGCAGTCATGGACTGTGCTGCTGGTCCTGGTGGAGGTTCGAGTCCTCCTTCGGGCATGGGTGTGTGTGTTTGTCCTTAGGATAATTTAGGTTAGGTAGTGTGTAAGCTTAGGGACTGATGACCTTAGTAGTTAAGTCCCATAAGATTTCACACACATTTGAACTTTTTTTTTGTTAAAAACGCTTTACAGTAATGCCCCAATGAAAGGGACTACTGACATTATTAGACGTAATCTCCTATCCCGTAACAAGATTAGTACTGTAGTGTGTACAGAGTTGACTGAATTTCTAGAATTTGTCTTAGCTTATAATTTCTTTACCTTCAATTACAAAATATATTATCAAAAAGATGAGCTTGGGACGGGTAATAGTCTAGCTGGTACTTTAGTAGATATTCTTATGAACGATTTACAACGTAAATTTTTGCCAAGTTTCCACAGCTAAAAGATAAAACGATTTATTGTAAACAGTATATTAAGGCGATACCAGTGAGGTCAACACATATGCCCAAGCAATAGATGAAGGGCTTATTTCAATAGTGGTACAAGTCCATTGTTGTTCATTCTGAGATACAGAGTCCTAAAGTTAAATGAGCTCTGAAAAATCTGCAGTTGAGATACCAGAAACATTCTAGAATTTGGTTTCTTGCTAGAGATGAACCTTTCTTTCTGTTTGTTTGGACCATTAATTTCAAAAGCATTATAGACAGAAAAGTGGAGGCAATGGACTTGTAGCACTATTGAAATAAACCCTTCAGATAGTATGAATCCAGAAATAGTTGAAAAAGAGGGCTCCATTAACTACCTCGACCTTGACATTGTATTGTATTGTATTGCATTGTATTGTATTGTATTGTATGTTAACCAGGGACCTAGAAACGACGGAGACTGTGCGGCTGGTCCCGGCGGAGGTTCGAGTCCTCCCTCGGGCATGGGTGTGTGTGTTTGTCCTTAGTATAATTTAGGTTAAGTAGTGTGTAAGGTTAGGGACTGATGACCTTAGCAGTTACGTCCCATAAGATTTCACACACAACGACGGAGAGGCTCTGTCCCCACCGCAGCTACAATGGTCCACAACCCCATGAAAATGGCTCTGAGCACTATGGGACTTAACATCTGAGGTCATCAGTCAACTGGAACTTAGAACTACTTGAACCTAACTAACGTTAGGACATCACACACGTTCATTCCCGAGGCAGGATTCGAACCTGCGACCATAGCAGTCGCGCGGTTCCAGACTGAAGCGCCTAGAACCGCTTGGTCACAACGTCCGGCCCACAACCCCACGTCGACTACCGCAGTCCATTTCACCCCTCTGCCGCCCCACACCAAACCACTCTTTCAACCTTGATCGCCCGCATTTCGTGGTCGTGCGATAGCGTTCTCGCTTCCCACGCCCGGGTTCCCAGGTTCTGTTCCCGCCGGGGTCAGGGATTTTCTCTGCCTCGTGATGGCTGGGTGTTGTGCGATGTCCTTAGGTTAGTTAGGTTTAAGTAGTTCTAAGTTCTAGGGGACTAATGACCATAGATGTTAAGTCCCATAGTGCTCAGAGCCATTTGAACCGTTTGAACCAACCTGTATCTTACTATTACGAAAGTTGGCAACAAAAATAAGTTTTCGACTTTTAGAAAACCTACTTGCACAGATAGTAACATCAATGCCAGTTCATGCCGTCCACCCCGATACAAAACGGCCTTCTTCACCTCCATGAGTCACTGGCTCCTCCGTCTATCTTTGGACGAAAACAAATACGGAAAGAGCTCAGCATTTTAAAGCGGGCTCCGGTAGCTAAAGGCTTTCCTATAAATGACGTCACGTGCCCTTACAGTGGGCTAAAAAAACGTATAACAAACAGCAGGCACACACGCATTCACACACAAAATAGAACCAGTGAAGAAAGAACGAAAACCATACCTATGAAATTTAACGGCTGAAGGTCCCTGCAAATAGAAAAATGTTTTAGGAAATCTGATGTCAGATGTGGTTTCCAAATTAACAACACCCTAAAACACCGAGTAAAACATAAACTGAAAAGGATGTATGACAAATTTGATGGCACTGGAGTATACAGGTTTGATAGCAATAACTGTGACAAATATTATAACGGTCAAACAGGTCGCTCTTTTAATTTAAGGTTTAAAGAATATTCACAGCCACAGAACAAAACTGTTTTGGGACAGCATTTATCTGAAATTGGTCATTCTATAGGGGAGACTCCCCCCTCCCATGAACCATGGACCTTGCCATTGGTGGGGAGGCTTGCGTGCCTCAGCGATACAGATAGTCATAACGTAGGTGCAACCACAACGGAGGGGTATCTGTTGAGAGGCCAGGGAAACGCGTGACTCCTGAAGAGGGGCAGCAGCGTTTTCGGTAGTTGCTGGGGCAACAGTCTGGATGATTGACTGATCTGGCCTTGTAACACTAACCAAATCGGCCTTGCTGTGCTGGTACTGTGAAAAGCAAGGGGAAAATACAGTCGTAATTTTTTGCGAGGGCATGCAGCTTTACTGCATGGTTAAATGATGATGGCGTCCTCTTGGGTAAAATATTCCAGAGGTAAAACAGTCCCCCTATTCAGATCTCCGGGTGGGGACTGCTCAGGAGGACGTCGTTATCACGAGAAAGAAAACTGGCGTTCTACGGGTCGGAGCGCGAAATGTTAGATCCCTTAATCAGGCAGGTAGGTTAGAAAATTTAAAAAGGGAAATGGATAGGTTAAAGTTAGATATAGTGGGAATTAGTGAAGTTCGGTGACAGGAGGAACAAGACATGTGGTCATGTGAAAACGGGGTTATAAATACAAAATCAAATAGGGGTAATGCAGGAGTAGGTTTAATAATGAATAAAAAAAAAAGGAATGCGGGTAAGCTACTACAAACAGCTTAGTGAACATATTATTGTAACCAAGACTGATACGATGCCCACGCCTACTACAGTAGTACAAGTCTATATGCCAACTAGCTCCGCAGATGAAGAGATAGATGAAACGTATGATGAGATAAAGGGAATTATTCAGATAGTGAAGGGAGACGAAAATTTAATAGTCATGGGTGACTGGAATTCGAGAGTAGGAAAAGGAAGAGAAGGAAATGTAGTAGGTGAATATGGAATGGGGCTAAGGAATCAAAGAGGAAGCCGCATGGTAGAATTTTGCACAGAGCATAACTTAATCATAGCCAACACTAGGTTCAAGAGCCATAAAACAAGGTTGTATACATGGAAGAAGCATGGAGATGCTGGAAGGTTTCAGATAGGTTATATAATAATAAGGCAGAGATTTAGAAACCAGATTTTAAATTGTAAGACATTTCCAGGGGTGGATGTGGACTCTGACCACAGTCTATTGGTTATGAACTATAGATTAAAACTGAAGAAACTGCAAAAAGTTGGGAATTTAAGGAGATGGGACCTGCATAAACTGACAGAACCAAAGGTTGTAGGGAGTTTCATGGAGAGCATTAGGGAACGAATGACCTGAATGGGGGAAAGAAATACAGTAGAAGAAGAATGAGTAGCTTTAGAGATGAAATAGTGAAGGCAGCAGAGGACCAAGTAGGTTTAAAAGACGAGAGCTAACAGAAATCCCTGGGTAACAGAAGAGACATTGAATTTAGTTGATGAAAGGAGAAAATACAAAAATGCAGTAAATGAAGCAGGCAGAAAGGAATACAAACGTCTCAAAAATGAGGTCGACAGGAAGTGCAGAATGGCTAAACAGGGATGGCTAGAGGACAAATATAAGGATGTAGAGTCTTATCTCACTAGGGGTAAGATAGATACTGCCTACAGGAAAATTAAAGAGACCTTTGGAGCAAAGAGAACCACTTGCATGAATATCAAGAGCTCAGATGGAAATACAGTTCTAAGCAAAGAAGGGAAAGCAGAAAGATGGTATATAGAGGGTCTATACAAGCGCGATGTTGTTGATGAAAATATTGTGGAAATGGAAGAGGATGTAGATGAAGATGAAATGGGAGATATGATACTGTGTGAAGAGTTCGACAGAGCAATGAAAGACGAAACAAGGCCCCGGGAGTAGACCAAATTCCATTAGAACTACAGATAGCCTTGGGAAAGCCGGCCCAGACAAAACTCTACCATCTGGTGGGCAAGATGTATGAGACAAGCGAAATACCCTCAGACTTCGAGAAGAACATAATAATTCCAATCCCAAAGAAAGCAGGTGTTGACAGATGTGAAAATTACCGAACTATCAGTTTAACAAGCCACGGCTGCAAAATACTAACAGGAATTCTTTACAGACGAATGGAAAAACTGGTAGAAGCCGATCTCGGGAAAGATCAGTTCGGATTCCGTAGAAATGTTGGAACACGTGAGGCAATACTGACCCTATGGCTTATCTTAGAAAATAGATTAAGGAAAGGCAAACCTATGTTTCTAGCATTTGTTGACTTAGAGAAAGCTTTTGACAATGTTGACTGGAATACTCTCTTTCAAATTCTGTAGCTGGTCGGGGTAAAATAAAGGGAGCGAAAGGATATTTACAATTTGTACAGAAACCAGATGGCAGTTATAAGATTCAAGGGGCATGACAGGGAAGCAGTTGTTGGGAAGGGAGTGAGACAGGATTGTAGCCTCTCCTTCTTATTCAATCTGTATATTGCGCAAGCAGTAAAGGAAACATAAGTAAAATTTGGAGCAGGAGTTAAAATCCACGGAGAAGAAATAAAAATTTTGAGTTTCGCCGATGACATTGTAATTTTGTCAGAGACAGCAAAGGACCTGGAAGAGCAGCTAAACGGAATGGACGGTGTCTTGAAAGGAGGATATAAGATGAACATCAACAAAAGCAAAACGAGGATAATGGAATGGGTGATGATGAGGGAATTAGATTAGCAAATGAGATGCTTAAAGAAGTAAATGAGTTTTGCTATTTGGGGAGCAAATTAACTGATGATGGTCGAAGTAGAGAGGATGTAAAATGTAGACTGGCAATGGCAAGGAAAGCGTTTCTGAAAAAGAGAAATTTGTTAACATCGAGTATAGATTTAAGTGTCAGGAAGTCTTTTCTGAAAGTATTTGTATGGAGTGTAGCCATGTATGGAAGTGAAACGTGGACGATAAATAATTTAGTCAAGAAGAGAATAGAAGCTTTCGAAATGTGGCGCTACAGAAGAATGCTGAAGATTAGATGGGTAGATCACATAACTAACGAGGAGGTATTGAATAGAATTGGGGAGAAGAGAAATTTGTGGCACAACTTGACTAACGAGAAGGGATCGCTTGGTAAGACATATTCTGAGGCATCAAGGGATCACCAATTAAGTACTGGAGGGCAGTGCGGAGGGTAAAAATCGTAGAGGGAGACCAAGAGATGAATACATTAAACAGATTCAGAAGGATATAGGTTGCAGTAGGTACTGGGAGATGAAGAACACTATATAGGATACAGTAGCATGGAGAGGTGCATCAAACCAGTCTCTGGACTGAAGACCACAAAAGCATCTACATAGGGAAGATTGATTTCAGAATGCGTATTCTCCACACGGCGGAAGAAAGCCGTGCTCTTAATTTGTTAGAGGAGCTTGAAATTTGTAAAGCAAAAAAGAATGAATCAACAAGTCTGATTACCTGGCAGCCATCTCTGCATAAGGCTTAGTTTTCACTAAAGTGAGGTGTCGCAGCATGTTGGTACTGCGATGTTTGCGTACGTCTGGTTAAGGTTAACCATCTGGAGATAGACTGGGTTGAAAGTCGAACGAAGGGATAGCGGTTTGAAGGACAGAGAGAAAAAAAAAGTTCCAAGGGACAAAAACCTCTGCGATAGTTAGGTCGCGTAGTAGTGCAGTAGCGGATGTCTTGCTGCGTGCGACAAGTCATGCATGGGTAGGCTTTGTTAGTAATGGGTATCATGCACGTCGATACCTTTGATGTTGTGCGGTGCTGTTACTCGGCGGCTGCCGCTGGGTGCCGCTGTTGTTCGCTCAGTCTGCGTCAGCAAACTTGTAACAGTTAGGTTCATCATTGTTTTGTGTCTGATAGGTGATATATCAGATGCAAAGTGCAGGGTGATGGCGATTTGTTGGTGCGTCACTGCTGTAGCTTGTTGGTCGGCCTTAATAGCAACTGGTATATCCACTCAACGTTGCTGATATGCAGGGGCTTGCCAACGTTTGTCGCTTGTTAGTGTATGTTATCTTGCCATAGATGGTTATGTCCTACCTAGTAGTGTCTTTGGTTGCTTATGATTCCACCTATGGTTGTGATCATACACTACTGGCCATTAAAATTGCTACACCATGAAGGTGACGTGCTACAGACGTGACATTTAACCGACAGGAAGAAGATGCTGTGATATGCAAATGATTAGCTTTTCAGAGCATTCACACAAGGTTGGCGCCAGTGGCGACACCGACAACAACGTGCTGACTTGAGGAAAGTTTCCAACCGATTTCTCATACACAAACAGCAGTAGACCGGCGTTGCCTGGTGAAACGTTGTTGTGATGCCTCGTGTAAGGAGGAGAAATGCGTACCATCACGTTTCCGACTTTGATAAAGGTCGGATTGTAGCCTATCGCGATTGCGGTTTATTGTATCGCGACATTGCTGCTCGCGTTGGTCGAGATCCAATGACTGATAGCAGAATATGGAAACGGTGGGTTCAGGAGGGTAATACGGAACGCCGTGCTGTATCCCAACGGCATCGTATCACTAGCAGTCGAGATGACAGGCATCTTATCCGCACGGCTGTAACGGATCGTGCAGCCACGTCTCGATCCCTGAGTCAACAGATGGGGACGTTTGCAAGACAACAACCATCCGCACGAACAGTTCGACGACGTTTGCAGCAGCATGAACTATCACCTCGGAGACCATGGCTGCGATTTCCCAAGACGTTGCATCACAGACAGGAGCGCCTGCGATGGTGTACTCAACAACGAACCTGGGTACACGAATGGCAAAACGTCATTTTTCGGATGAATCCAGGTTCTGTTTACAGCATCATGATGGTCGCATCCGTGTTTGGCAACATCGCGGTGAATGCACACTGGAAACGTGTATTCGTCATCGTCATACTGGCGTATCACCCGGCGTGATGGTATGGGGTGTCATTGGTTACACGTCTCGGGCACCTCTTGTTCGCATTGACGGCACTTTGAACAGTGGACGTTACATTTCATATGTGTTACGACCCCTGGTTCTACCCTTAATTCGATCCCTGTGAAACCCTACATTTCAGAAGGATAATGTACGACCGCATGTTGCAGGTCCTGTACGGGCCTTTCTGGATACACAAAATGTTCGACTGCTGCCCTGGCCAACACATTCTCCAGATCTCTCACCAATGGAAAACGTCTGGTCAATGGTGGCCGAGCAACTGGCTCGTCACAATACGCCAGTCACTACTCTTGAATGAACTGTGGTATCGTGTTGAAGCTGCATGGGCAGCTGTACCTGTACACGCCATCCAAGCTCAGTTTGACTCAATGCCCAGGCGTATCAAGGCCGTTACTACAGCCAGAGGTGGTTGTTCTGGGTACTGATTTCTGAGGATCTATGCACCCAAATTGCGTGAAAATATAATCACATGTCAGTTCTCTTATAATATATTTGTCCAATTAATACCCGTTTATCATCTGCATTTCTTCTTGGTGTAGCAATTTTAATGGCCAGTACTGTAGTTTCCCAGAGTAAGGGTGAAAGGATTGCTCGAGTTTCTCGAGTTACTGTATAGTCGTGTTTCGTATTTTTTGAATACTTCCTTGATGGTTTCAAGGCGGTATTCATTGTGAAGATCCACAGTGCGGGTGTAGTGTGGAGCGTTGTTAATGATTCGTAGCACTTTTTTCTGTATGATCTGCAGGAGTCGCAGGTATGTAGGAGCTGCATATCCCCAGACGGGAGCTACGTACGTCATCAGAGGTCTAATCAGTGTCATTTATATGGACCTCGACACTCTCCTATTCAGTGTGCTTTCCCTGTTAAGCATTGGGTAGAGTTGTTTGAGCCTCATATGCGCTCACGCTTCCCACGCCCGGGTTCCCTGGTTCGATTCCCGGCGGGTTCAGGGATTTTCTCTACCTCGTGATGACTGGGTGTTGTGTGATGTCCTTAGGTTAGTTACGTTTAAGTAGTTCTAAGTTCTAGGGGACTGATGACCATAGATGTTAAGTCCCATAGTGCTCAGAGCGAGCCAGTCACATGCGCTCTGTTGGCAACGTATTCGACGTGGTCTTCCCGTATAAGTTTCTGGTCCAGCCAGACACCGAGGTATCTGACTTTCTCTTGGAAACGTATTGGGCGTGTATGTAGTGTTATTTGTCTACTGTGTTGATGTTTGCGCAATAGTTTCGGTCTGCGTGTAAACAGAACTGCTTCA
This sequence comes from Schistocerca gregaria, assembly GCF_023897955.1. Classification (NCBI taxonomy): domain Eukaryota; kingdom Metazoa; phylum Arthropoda; class Insecta; order Orthoptera; family Acrididae; genus Schistocerca; species Schistocerca gregaria. The sequence continues at coordinate 730,589,962 of NC_064931.1, forward strand.
CAAATGTCGACGTTTACTTTAATACGCCATCGTTCCAACCTATGCTCGACTGTTCTGAGTGCCGTCTGTATTCGGGAATTAATCTTCGACGGTCTCCAATCTTGTGCAAGGATGGCTGATAGTTGGCTAACGCCGTGTTATGTGTTCCTGGGAAGTCGTTTATGTACAGGCTGAACAAGATGGGCCCTAGGATGCTTCCCTGGGGTGCTCCAGCTTGGATACCGTGTTGTGTTGATTGTTTGCCCTGCACGTCAGTGTTGAAACATCTTTTCGTGAGATATGAGTGTATGAGACGTACGAGTTCGTCCGAGAAACCAGCTTCGCTTAGTTTGCGTATAAGGCCATTGTGCCAAAGACGCTCGAAAACGTTTTCGATGTCCACGAACACCGCCCCTGTGGCTTTGTTCATGTTGTAGTTATGTGTTATATGTTTAACTACGTGGAGGAGTTGAGTTGTTGAGTGGTGATTCCTAAAGCCTAATTGCTCCGGTCTTAGGGTGTCATTGGCGATGCAGTGCCTAGTGATGCGTTTTAATACACTCCTGGAAATTGAAATAAGAACACCGTGAATTCATTGTCCCAGGAAGGGGAAACTTTATTGACACATTCCTGGGGTCAGATACATCACATGATCACACTGACAGAACCACAGGCACATTGACACAGGCAACAGAGCATGCACAATGTCGGCACTAGTACAGTGTATATCCACCTTTCGCAGCAATGCAGGCTGCTATTCTCCCATGGAGAGATGCTGGATGTAGTCCTGTGGAACGGCTTGCCATGCCATTTCCACCTGGCGTCTCAGTTGGACCAGCGTTCGTGATGGATGTGCAGACCGCGTGAGACGACGCTTTATCCAGTCCCAAACATGCTCAATGGGGGACAGATCCGGAGATCTTGCTGGCCAGAGTAGTTGACTTACACCTTCTAGAGCACGTTGGGTGGCACGGGATACATGCGGAAATGCATCGTCCTGTTGGAACAGCAAGTTCCCTTGCCGGTCTAGGAATGGTAGAACGATGGGTTCGATGACGGTTTGGATGTACCGTTCACTATTCAGTGTCCCCTCGACGATCACCAAAGGTGTACGGCCAGTGTAGGAGATCGCTCCCCACACCATGATGCCAGGTGTTGGCCCTGTGTGCCTCGGTCGTATGCAGTCCTGATTGTGGCGCTCACCTGCACGGCGCCAAACACGCATACGACCATCATTGGCACCAAGGCAGAAGCGACTCTCATCGCTGAAGACGACACGTCTCCATTCGTCCCTCCATTCACGCCTGTCGCGACACCACTGGAGGCGGGCTGCACGATGTTGGGGCGTGAGCGTAAGACGGCCTAACGGTGTGCGGGACCGTAGCCCAGCTTCATAGAGACGGTTGCGAATGGTCCTCGCCGATACCCCAGGAGCAACAGTGTCCCTAATTTGCTGGGAAGTGGCGGTGCGGTCCCCTACGGCACTGCGTAGGATCCTACGGTCTTGGCGTGCATCCGTGCTGACACTCACGGCGGCGGTGCACAAATGCTGCGCAGCTAGCGCCATTCGACGGCCAACACCGCGGTTGCTGGTGTGTCCGCTGTGCCGTGCGTGTGATCATTGCCTTACAGCCCTCTCGCAGTGTCCGGAGCAAGTATGGTGGGTCTGACACACCGGTGTCAATGTGTTCTTTTTTCCATTTCCAGGAGTGTATTACCTTCTCAACAGTGTTGCTGAGCAATCACAGCAGACTGATGAGTGGGTAATTTTGTGGGAGGGAATGATCTTTCGCTGGCTTCCTGAACATCAGGACCTTGGCCGCCTTCCAAAAATCAGCGAAGTGTGGTGTTTTAGGATGGCATTCGTTATGTGTGCAAGGTATTCATCAGACGCAGGGGCTTACCTAGCGTTGAGATGCCTGATAGCCTATGTAATTTCATTTGTGCTAGTGTGTCTAATTTCGTCACGAGTGGGCTGGGCTACAAGTCGTGTAACCTCCTGGTTCGTTTCAAGTGTGAATACTGGATCTGAAGGAACCAGATTTGGCATGAAAGACGCTGCAAGTGTTGTGGCCATAAGCTCTCTCTTCTCCGTTGCAGAGTAAGCTGGGCTGTCTGGTCCTTGTAGAGTGGGAATGTAATGTGTCTCCCTGGTGAATTGTCTAGCTAGCTTCCACACACCAGGACGTGTGGTATCTAGCCCTGCGAGTTTCTGCTCCGTTGTTCGTTTCTAAATGTTTGTATTTTGTCCCATATAATACTCTGGAGTCTGTTGATGTGCAGTTTATGGAACGCGCGCCTGGTACGCTGCCAGTGTCTTCTGAGGCGCTTTCTCATTGAGATAAGGCCTAGGATGTCCTAGGGTAGGGCCGTCGAGTGTTGTTTTGGTGTTGTACGTGGAATGGCGTCAGTCATAGCGTCTTGGACGACAGTTATAAGAGCCTCTACCGCCTCACCAATTTGTTGTGCGTTGTTAATTTCGTGGGTGTAGGGAATACGACTATCAAGCGTTTCCTTGACAGTGTCCAATTCGCACGCTTGTAGTTCAGTATCCTGTGTGGTTCTGTGTCCTGTAGTGTTTCTTCCGTGTACAGTATTACAGGCATATGGTCTGAATCCAGATTGTTTTCAACCATAAGGTTGAGTGAGCATGTGATGCCCTCGATGAGGGCTATGTCTAGCATGTCTGGCTTGTGTCTGGCCTGTGTAGGTGGGGACGTCCAGCCCAAGTATAATGTAGTTTCAGCCTACTGCGTGTTCGTATAGTTTATTGCCGTTGGAGGTACGTATTCGTGAGTTCCAGTTGGGATGTTTTGCGTTTATATCTCCAGCGGCGATTACCCGGGGTGCTATGTTGAGAACTGTGCTGATATCGCGTGTTACTATGTCTCTAGGAGGATTATACAGCAATACCATTGCGGTGTTGGCTTCGTTGAACTTGACCCTGACGGCGGTGGTCTCTAGTCTCTCAAGTGCAGGGAGCTCGATGTTCGTGTGTTCTACGTCGTTGTGAATTATGATTGCTGTGCCGCCTCCCCTCTTGCCACGCGCTCTGTCGGTAAGAAATACACAACAGCCTTTGATGTTTAGCTGTCTGCGAGGCATAAGCAGTGTTTCGTCCACTAGGGCGATTCAGGTACCCTTCCGCTCCAAGAACGCGACAATTTCTGCTCTTTTGTTTGTGACCGCGTTGGCGTTCCAAAACATGATCTGTGAGTTTGTGTTAGCGTCTGCGTTTCGGGGCTGGTGTGTGGTGTATTATCCATGAAGTGGTGTAAATAGTGGCGTGAAAGTGGCTTGGATGCTAGTACAGTGGAGCGAGCCCGACATGAACTGCGTGAAGAGTTGTATGACACACCCCATGACTACTTCGGTGGCCGTGAGTCCGGGGAATAATGTCTCCATTATTCTCTGGAATGTTGAGATAATGTTGGGCGTGTCTTCCTGTGAGTTGTTGGTTATGTTGGCGGCCGCTGGTGCTTGCATTGGCGTCTGGTGAGGGCTGGCTTGTGTGTCAGCTGTTTGAGTGACGAATGTGGGCGCCTGTATGGTCCCTGTGGTGAGTAGGTGTGTTGTATTGTTCGTTGTGTTGGTGTCCGAATTGTGTTCGTGCGAATTGGTATCCTGCTGTCTGTGTGCTTGTTGTGGTGTGATCGTGTTCCTCCTGTTCCGATTGTTTCTCCTTCTCCTTCTCTGGCGTTGTGGTTCTGCCTGTGTTTGTGCGTCTTCTCTAGCCTGTGGTGGGCTGCAGTCCGCGATTTCAGGGGTAGATGTGGTTATGGTGTTGGGTGGTGTGTGTATTGGCTGTGTGTCTGTTGTTGGGGGTGTTTGTTGTGCGTGTCCTGAGCTCTGAGGCTCCTCTGACCGTCCCGAATTGCTGGAGCTGCCAGTGACCACTCCAGCGAAGGATATCCCACTTCTTACTGGGCGCGGAGGAAGTTTTGGAGCTGTGATGGCGGTAGTTGTGGTGTGTTTCGTTATTTCGCACCTCAGAGCTTCTTTGTACGCAATGCACCCCCTGCTGTTGGCCGGATGGGCTGCACCACAGTTAGCGCATTTGCGTGGTGCTGCGTTGGGGAGTTTGCACTGTTTTGTCGTGTGACCACCACAGCAGGGAGTGAGACCGCATCGTATACCCGCTTGTGCAAAGTGCTGGCAGTCGTGGCACTGTTGAGGGGTGCACGTAGAGTTGTAGACTTCTACATTGACGACCATGTGAAGTAATAATTTTAAGTTCAACAGGTCGCTGGACTTGGCTGTGTCGGTCACCTCCACCATGTAGTTGTGAGATGGTCTTACTGTGCCGAACTCTGTCGTTAGGTTTACACGAATGCACTCCCATCCGAGGGCGGTGAGTTCCTTGTGTACCGTCTCGATTGGCAACACTTTGGAAAGACGCACAACACTGAACACTCACTTGAACACTGCACTAAAAAGTTGGCGCAAATATGACATGCCACAGGCGGGGGCAGATGGGGGGGGGGGAAATCTGGAGAGATTATGGGAAAGAAAAGGGGGGAAGGAGAGGAAAAATGAAGTGGAGGGGAGGGGGGAAGGAGTCAACAGAGGACGAGGAATCATAAGGGGGGAGGGGGGGAGCAGGGTAGACGTGAGAGGGAGTGGGGAAAGGCAGAGGAGGGGAATGCAAAACGACTTGGGAGGGGGGGGGAGAAGGGAGGCAGAGACAGGTTAGGCAGGGAGAAAACAGGATGGAAGGGAGGCAGGAGAGAGCCCAGGGAAAGAACAGAGGAAAGGAAGGATCAGAGTTGATAGGAGGGATAAATGGAGAGAGAGAGGGCATCATCTGGGAGGGGGAATTAATGGAAGCTACGTTGGGAAATCAGATGAAGTGTGTAGAGATGGAGGGTAGGGGGGACACAACAGTGAAGGCAGGGCAGAGGGTGGGGGTTGGAGAGGAGAGGAGCAACCAGGGGATGAGGGGGATGAAGGTGGTGGGAGATGTAGAGTATGCGGATATGTTCGAGGAATACGAGCAGATGGGTGAAAGGAATCAGGTCGTAGAGGGTCCGCATGGGGGACGGGAGGCGTATATGGAAGGCGAGGTGGAGTGCATGGCACTCGAGGATCTGGAGGGACTTATAGAATTTGGGGGGCGGATATCCAGGTGGGACTGGCATAACAGAGGATGGGACAGATAAAGGATTTTTAGGTGTGGAGGATAGTAGAGGGGTTCAACCCCCATGTCCGACCAGAGAGGAGTTTAAGGAGATGGAGGCAGTTGTGGGCTTTGGATTGGACAGAGTGGAACTGAGGGATCCAGATGAGTCACTAGTGGCAGAGCACAGCTTGTTAAGTAAGCACAAGGTTTTGTTGAACAAAAGAGAATACTTTCTCTCTGTGATCAGACAAGAAGATAAAATTAGACTTTGTGAAAACAAGTTCAACAGATACACCAGCTAGGTACTTAGCACTGTATGTAAGAGTGCATTTGTCAAGGAAGAAACACAGAGGAACCCTTTCACAGTTCACCTTCTGATACGAAGTATGGCACTGCAAGCAACGCCAGATAGTGAACGCAAGCGAAATCTATGGACGTAGAGGGCGCCACCTGTGTAGAAGCCATGAGGACGAAATCCAGCCAATTGGATACCATCTTATGGGTTTTAGTGAGGAAAGTTTGCCAGTTCACCACAGTCAGTTTTAGTTCCTGGCGACACTGATGGAGGATATCATAGAAAGTTTGGAATTTTATCCAGATTTGACGCAGCAAGTGAACTGAAGACTTTTATGCAAGGACTCTGACGCGAAAATCTTCGTAGCCAGAAGCTGTTTTGAACACCGTAATGTGTTGTATTTTTTGTGTTTCCATATTTTTGTCCACTCCCAGTACATATCATGTCCCTAAAATATATCAGAATATCTTCTCAAACTTCGCAGTAATGGCTTAATTCGTGTGACTAAAGTAAATACTTAAGGACATATCGGTAGTACAAACTTACTGTACAACATACAGCTATATTATCGCACGTCACTATACAGGATGATTTTAATTAAAGTTTTTCTATTTGACCTTGTGCAGACGGGACATTGTTTACCGTTTTGGTACCCACCTTTATATGAATGATATTCAGACTGTGCACTGAATGATTTGTGGTGTTAGTGTTATTGTCATGACTTGCCTTTAGCTGTCGGTATTGGTACGGCGATTTAGGGTTGAAAACCAAGCGTCAGTACGCGTTACAGTTACAGACAGTCATCATAGGTTTGGAAACGGTGAGAAGCGCTTGTACTCATAAAGCTGTTTTATCGAAACAACAGCAATAGTGCTGCTGACTTCGCGAGTACCAAGAGGTTAAAAAAGGAAAACTTAAAAGTCCCCTCAGTGTTGAAGAACATGATTGGGAAGTTGGAATTAACTGGCGATTTGGGAACTGCTCGAGGGAAAGGCTGACGGCAGATTGCGCCACAATTTATTGACGAAGTTACTGTTGCCATGACAGCGAACGCTCGACGCAGTCTGTGTTCTACAAGCCGTGCACGAGCTGCCAGCCGAGCATTCTATGGTCCGCCTTTCGAAAAGTGCTACGAACAATTGTGAAATGGTATCCATACGAACTTCACATTATTCACCCCCTTTTGCCATGTGATGCAGACGTTTGCGTAGACTTAGGCTGTTACGTTTCTTGCAAGGCTTGGAGTTGACAACATGTGGTCCTGGAACATTTTGTGGAGTGATGGAGCGCACTGTATTCCTTATTTTTCTTCCGTATGTTCTTACAAATGCTTCCGCGAAGTTGCATTGTCCTACGATCTCTCCTTTTTCTAGGAGGCCCTCTCGAGCAAGGGCGCCCATACCTGGGGTCATGGGGAGAGGGGTGGGCTGCATTCCCTCCCCCGTAGCTCTCAGGGGAAAGAAAATGTGGTGTGGTCTTGTGCTTTTCTTTCAAGAAAATTATTTAAAATTCGGTATTATCTAGGTTTGTAACAGAGTCGCAACAGGAACTTTTTTATGGGTACTAACAAGTCGCATTCGTCTTCCAAAATATGAAAAATACTGCATACACGAGGTCTAGCCCCTACCCCCGGCAGCTCTCTCAACTATCGTATGGGCGCCCTTCCTCTCAAGTAGCGAAAGTTTAATTAGAATCACGCTGCATATTATGTGAAAGAAACTGGAAGAACATTTAAAACACAATGAATAAACGCATTGATGGGAAACCATTTCTTTCTTTCTTTCTTTCTTTCGCTTACGCCATAGTCCCGCAGTGATCGCAGGGTCGGGCGCGTTTAGAACGGATTTGGCAAAGTTAGTTTTAGGGGTGGCCGGATGACCTTCCTGCCGCCACCGCGTACCCCCTAGGATGGAACCAGTGTACCCCAGCTGTCTGCATCTAGTATAAATCGTGTAATAGTGCGAACGTGTTTCAAATATCTGCGACGCTTGTAACTGAGGCGGAACGTGGGGACCAGCTCGATATTCACCTAGCGGGATGTGGGAAACTGCCTAAAAACCACATCCAGGCTGGCTGGCCGGCACACCTGCCCTCGTCTTTAATCCGCCAGGCGGATTCGATTCGGGACCGGCGCGCCTTCCCGAGTCCAGGAAGCAGCGCGTTAGCGCTCTCGGCTATCCTGGCAGATTGGAGGGAAACCATTTATGTATATTTAAATATATATAAGGATGCAGCTGAATATATACTTTTTGTTTTGTAGGTGGTATGAATATATTCATGTTTGTCCGTGTGTCTATGTATCTCTAACCAGTCCAGTGACTCAAAACTCTGCTTATTCTTGCTCGTTGTAAACTTTTGTATCTGAAATGTCTAATGAAAAATTGACAAATGAAGGTGACATTCAACATTGGAACATGCTTTTGAACTGCTTAACTTTTCAGTGCTGGTACACAAAACACTAGTTGCTCGAAGTCTTCCAACTTCTAGAGATTCAGAAATGGAGTTCGGCTGAATAGAGAGTGCAGTTTACACAAATATAGTTGGCTTAAGCAGCTTACAAGCTATATTGGGCCGGTAATTGTTTTCTTGTGAAGCTATATTTGTCCGGTTTTTCTTGTGCCGAGAACTCGTAGATACACACTCTTCTGGCCCCACTAATCACAAAGTCATTCCGCCACTTATGTCTCTAATTTGAATTCCACAATAAAGCACTTTTGTTCAGGACTGAAAGTTCCATTTCTTTGCTTTTCTAATTCCTCGAAGCAATGAACAACATGCCTTCACCAGCCCCAACTAGGCCAAATTCATCTTAAATATGTGCACTGTAGCTCTCAGTCCACTCTCATCCAGAGCCTTGACTGCGTCTTTATAAGAGCTTGACGGCACCCTAGCGGAACACAATTCCAGAAATGTGCATTTGTTTGAAATCAGTTTGAGGCGTCGCAGCTTGGGCGCGGTCGCCAATTTGTCTATTAAAGCTTTCTTGTATGAATGTATGTGAGCTCCAGTGTAAGCAGTCAGAATCTTGATACGATCTGCAACGGGCGAGCTATGTCCTGTAGACGTACGTCATGACCATATGGCGTGACTGCAGCGTGTGAAAGTAGCGGAGAGGCGCTTAAAGAGTAGTTATATTCTCCGGAACTATAAAAATTAATAACTGATCTAGAAATAGCCTCAGGAACTTCATATTAGGAACGTAACCTTCTGTTGTGTAAAGGAACAACCTGTCAAAATCTGAAGTCAATAACTGTCATAATTTGGAAGTTACAAAAAACAAGTCAGTAAAAATCGTAATTATCCGACACTTAAAAAACTAAATCTATATATATATATATATATATATAGGGTGAGTTCCACAGACCGAACTTGAGGAGAGGGGCTAGTGTAATTGGTTAATACAAACCATAAAAAAATGCACGGAAGTATGTTTTTTAACACAAACCTACGTTTTTTAAATGGAACCCCGTGAGTTTTGTTAGCACATCTGAACATAAAAACAAATACGTAATCAGTGCCGTATGTTGCATTGTAAAATGTTAATTACATCCGGAGATATTGTAACCTAAAGTTGGCGCTTGAGTACCACTCCTACGCTGTTCGATCGTGTGTATCGGAGAGCACCGAATTACGTAGGGATCCAAAGGGAACGGTGATGGACCTTAGGTACAGAAGAGACTGGAACAACACATTACGTCCACATGCTAACATCTTTTTATAGGTCTTTTTCAATGATGCACATGTACATTACCATGAGGGGTGAGGTACACGTTCGACGGGCGTTTCATAGGACGTGGAGGAGCCCGTTCTCCTGATCTTACACCTCTGGACTTCTTTCTGTGGGGTACGTTAAAGGAGAATGTGTACCGTGATGTGCCTACAACCCCAGAGGATATGAAACAACGTATTGTGGCAGCCTGCGGCGACATTACACCAGATGTACTGCGGCGTGTACGACATTCATTACGCCAGAGATTGCAATTGTGTGCAGCAAATGATGGCCACCACATTGAACATCTATTGGCCTGACATGTCGGGACACACTCTATTCCACTCCGTAATTGAAAACGGAAACCACGTGTGTACGTGTACCTCACCCCTCATGGTAATGTACATGTGCGTCAGTGAAAAAGACCAATAAAAAGGTGTTAGCATGTGGACGCAATGTGTTGTTCCAGTCTCTTCTGTACTTAAGGTCCATCACCGTTCCCTTTGGATCCCTACGTAATTCGGTGCTCTCCGATACACACGATCGAACAGCGGAGGAGTGGTACTCAAGCGTCAACTTTAGGTTACAATATCTCCGGATGTAATTAACATTTTACAATGCAACAAATGGAACTGGTTATGTATTTGTTTATATGCTCAGATGTGCTAACAAAACTAACGGGGTTACACTTAAAAAACGTAGGTTTGTGTTAAAAAAACATACTTCCGTGCATTTTTTTATGGTTTGTATTAACCAATTACATTAGCCCCTCTCCTCACGTTCGGTCTGTGGAATCGATTCGTCAGTATTTTATGTGGTTTACGAAATATATCCAGCGGTAACGTTAGGTGACTCACCCTATATATATATATATATATATTAATAGTTCACCAACTGTGACTATTTGAAAATATATGATAACACCTCCAGTGTTTAGATTCAAATTTGGCAAGTTCTCATTTTAGAAAACCTTTCGTAATTTTGCTGCACTAATAACTTTAAGAATTTCAAGTAGTATTTATGTTTTGTGTTAGGGTGAGTGTGAAAGAGAGTACTTGTGTGAGTGCATGTGGGACATTCACCAATATTAAATTTTCAGTTTGTAATTCTCTATAGGAACTTGCAAGTGTTGCAGCTTCGTTTCGTGGGAACGAATCCACCAGTTGAATCCCTTCTAGTGGATAACGGATGTCCAAGCATGTTTGAATATGTAAGAGACAGCCAGGAAGCTCGCGACTACATAGTTAAATTCCAGACGTAAAGTACAGCTTAAAGTTTATTTCATTTTATTTGTTTAACAAGAGAGTTTTGAGTTGCTTATTTTAATGACGTCAATGAGCTGAGAGTAGTGGTTGGTTCTTGCTAGATTTTGGCGCGAGCCGCGCCCTGAAAGTCAGTTCTGATTGGCCATAATTCTGTACAGCCAATAAGAAGTGAGACGGTTTGCCACCTAACGCATGAGATAGAGGTGCTTGTAGAGGTAGAGAGAGAAGAAGGAAGTGGTGGACTAGCTTTCGAAGGAGCCGGTCATGCTGAAAGTTTCCGGACGCATTATGTATAAAATGAAGTGATTTGTGACTTGCGCGTTTCGGTTCAGTGATAAAGGTAGCTGGTGTTTACCGTTAACTATTTGTGAAATTTTAAGAGTCGAGAGATATTTTGTTCTGGAGAAAATCGCGTGCGTAATCTTTGAACTAAAAGCGTGGCGGTACTAAGTAATTTTTTTTTTTTTACTGAGTATTTATGGCGAGCAAAACTTTATTTAAAGACAACCACTGAATGCCGAGTGCAAAAGTAAATAGCAGTTTATTGACTGTGTTACTCTAGTAAATGGTTCCGGAATTGGATATTAAAAGTTCTGGCTGTTTGAGTGTGGCGAGGACTGTGAACAGGAACTTTAATGATTTGAACACATGTGGGCTGATGATCTTGCTTAATAGCATTAAAAAAATCCTAATGCAAGTTTAAAAGGACTTTTGAACTTAGAAATTTGAACAGCAACCCATTTCCGATTTATTCTTTAGAGTTCACAAGACTATTTTCAGTTTTTTGTACTTATAGCGGCCTCCGACGTGTAGTTACGAAATCTCAGTTTCTTCAACACTGTTTTTATGAGATCTCATAAGTACCTGCAGTCAGGAGTTACGTGTGCAGCTTTGCAGCAGTATCGAGGTAGGTGGACAGTTCTTGTTGCAGAACCGCCGTCGATGTGCGAAAGAGCGCGTTACATCGCAAGTTCACAAATTGTTTATGGGGCAGCAACGCTCTCTATGCCTTGGTTCTCACATGTGGTGTCCACTTGTTCGGCACCATGCTGCTCCCTGTGCGATCTCTCATGGCGGTATCTGGAGCTAGTAAATAGGCTACAACATATTTCTTTACTTACATCCAGGGCTAGATTTCGAGACGGCGGCGTCGTAGGCCAGAAAATTTTCTACCATCTATCACTCATTCGTTTTAGACTTTCACATTACAGTGGATACTCGATTATCCAGACTTAGCTACCACGGATCCGCGATTATCCGGATTTTTAACCGAGCGCAAGTATCTTTGTAGTCTACTGTTAGAGTCACGTAAGAAGGCGGCCCAATTTTCAGCCGTTCCCCGTCCACAAGCCTCTGGCGGGCAATAACATTCGTTCTCTTTCCGAGCGGCTAGCAGAGAGTTACAGCTAGAGATCGAGAATCTCGCTCCTACATGCTGCACTGTTGCCGCACTTCGCTACAACCAAATCATTCATTCAACTATAAATTTTTTTGTTTCTCTTTTTCTTCTTGCAGCAGTATAGCTGTGAATGTGTATCTTGTAAATGTTTAAGTGCGATTAATAAAAAATGCAGGTGACTACAATAAACGTGAAGTGCTTCACAAGCAGGCGAGGCGAATTATTTACCTCATTTATAGCTTTTTCAAACGTGAATTTAAACACAGGTCTCCTACTGTTGACATTGGAAAACACAAGAATGGCGTCCAGAACCATGCGGTGGCGGCAAGAGAACTGTTAAGAGAATTGTAAAGAGCTGTAGGAATCATAGAAACAGTTGGTTTCGCCTCGCAATAAAGCATCGAAATCGCAAGGAACCTGTAACACAAATGCATGGTTTTAACAACGATGTTTTCAAGTGCTCCATGTGAATGATGAATGCCTGACATAACAATAACGTGTTAAGTTATGCAGGCTTCAATGATAGGCCTAAGCTCTTCGTCAAGGCAAAGAATTTTAAAGGAAATTGGTTCCAGATATGTTAAGAAAAGAGTTTTTAGTTCAAAGAAGTGATCTAGATGCAGCGTGAACTATATCCCACGTAAAGATGCACGATACAAGTGAAGGAGGTAGTTCAGCAGTGTACTGCTCTGACGAAACGTTGGTCAATTAGAATTATTCCAAGAAGATCTGCTGGAAAATGAATGATAATGCCGGCTGTTTTAAAGTTCTCATACGGATAGGTTCTCGGATAATTATTATTCTGCATGCTGACACTTCTTCTGGTTTTATTTCTGAGAATAAACTTGTATTTATGCACAAGAAAAACAGCAGTGATTACCATTCGGCAACGAACACTGTCAGTTTCGTGACGTGATTCACAATTCTTGTCATACCTTGCTTCGAAGTCGGTCATTGCCAGTTATACTTCAACTGTTATAGAGAAATCATCAAGTACAAACACCAGAAAAGTGAATATTTTTCCCCGGCTTCAAAAAATATTAAGCACCGTATAAACCAGACTGGTGCCGATCTTCTGCAGCTCGTTAGTTTATATTGTACAAGTCACGTGACAATGTACAAACTTGACTTCCTTGGTCGTGAATGGGATCATATAGTTTTGCGTTTACCGACGTGTCACTGTCGTTGTAGAGCCATGGAATTAATATGAGGAAAGGGTTTTAAGCCTATGTGGGAGAAAAAAAACGAAACATTCAATATAACATTCAGTGAATGAGACAATAGGCAACGAGGCAACAGACAAAATCCCACAGAAAGAAGAATTTGTAAGGGAAGTGATGATGGATATAAGCCTTGAACCAATCATCGTAAATTTAAAATCAGATTGTTCGGAAGCAGACTCAAATAGAAGTGATGATGGTATTACGACATAGACTTTGAAACAAAGTAATAATATTTCTTAGTTTTAAGGACTTGTGGTTTAAAAAAATGTGTTAATCAACATATCAGTTGCATACATAATAATGAGCATTTCCTAGGCTTTTTGATTAGGACTTTGTATCCTTTTAATTATGCAGACTATAATGTTCAACATATTGCCCAAAGAGAAATTAAGTGTTTACCACTATGTTGTAAATCTCTGTCATTTTCAAGGCACGAACAGGATAAGGCCCTAAAATGTCAGTAGCTGTTACTTGTCGAGATATCGGTGGTTTTCGATGTTATCCGTCAGATTCCCTGGAGTTATTCGCAGATAACGGCCAATTGTTTACTTGTTCAATGGATTATAAATGCGATCTCTCGCTGTGATACCGAACGTGTTAGTATAATGCCCGTTAACAACGAACATTATGACAATTTACTGACCATTTTTACGATAGCCTTTTACATTAGTCTTTTCTACCATTAATTCTTTTTTACACGCAGTGATTACACTTAAATATCGTCAAACACATCCACACCACCATCCATACACACACACACACACACACACACACACACACACACACACACACACCTTACACATTTTTAAAAATTCCATTGAGCAGAAGCAGTTGTAAAGCATATATAATGGCTCAAAAAATGGTTCAAATGGCTCTGAGAACCATGGGACTTAACATCTGAGGTCATCAGTCCCCTAAAACTTAGATCTACTTAAACACACATCCATGTCCGAAGCAGGATTCGAACCTGCGACCTTAGCGACCACGTTGTTCCAGGACGAAGCGCCTAGAATCGCTCGGCCACACTGGCCGGCAAATATAATGATTTCGGTTTGTGCTTGAAGTTAATTTTGTTCTGTGTTAAATTTTTACTTATAATGCAGTTCAAATCGCAATAAATGTTAACTATTGCAAGCGGTTTCAATGCCGTTTTAAGAAAAATTGTACTTCACGTCTTCATAAAGCTGTGTCAGCTGTTTTCGCCTCACGACGTCACACAGAGTAAATCTGTGGAACAGTGGACGTGAATTAATGAGGTGAATTAATATTTCTCTCATGACGATTGATCGAAATTGTCTTTAATATTTATTATTCCCCTCATAGATCGCTTCACTTGTTTGAGTTAAGACAGCAATAGCTTCGCTTCGCCATTCCTCCGTGTCGCGTATGTGCTTTAAAAGCGCAAGAGAATGGTGTTATCGCCTAAGGATATAAAACATCAGTTTATTAAAAAGGGAAAAACTGGTCGTTAGGTTAGAAGAAAAGTATGGTGCAAGTACGTCTACGATAAGCGATTTTAAGAAGAATACCGTTGTAGTTTAGAAGTACACCTGCAAACTTCATTGTGAAGACGGGATTAAACATCGGCCCTTTGCTCTGTGAAGAGATACCAGCCACAGTTAAATAAAAAAAAATGGATAGCGATGACTCGCTCGTGGCATGCAACAGATGGTTACAAAGATTTATATCCCGTCGTGGAACTAGCGGATTGGAAATACAAGGTGGAAAAATGTCAGCTGATGTAGATGCAGCATATTCTTTTAAAGATGGTTTTAAAAAAGAACTGGAGGAAAATGGCTATGACTTGGATTGGATTGGATTGGTTGGGTGGCCGTGCGGTTCTAGGCGCTACAGTCTAGAGCCGAGTGACCGCTACGGTCGCAGGTTCGAATCCTGCTTCGGGCATGGGTGTGTGTGATGTCCTTTGGTTAGTTAGGTTTAATTAGTTCTAAGTTCTAGGCGACTGATGACCTCAGAAGTTAAGTCGCATAGTGCTCAGAGCCATTTTTGATTGGTTGGGGGAGGAGACCAAACAGCAAGGTCATCGGTCTCGTCGGATTAGGGAAGGAAAACGGCCGTGCCCTTTCAAAGCAACCAACCCGGCATTTGCCTGGAGCGATTTAGGGAAATCACGGAAAACCTAAACCAGGAAGGCCGGACGCGGGATTGAACCGTCGTCCTCCTGAATGCGAGTCCAGTGTGCTAACCACTGCGCCTATGACTTGGACTTCGTTTAAAATGTTGATGAAACAGGATTGTACTGGAAACCCTTACCGTCAAAATCTTTAGCTTCTCAGCTTCAGGAAGTAAAATTTTTGAAGAACGAGTAACAATATTAGTTAGCGCAAAGACTACCGGGACCCATAAACTTCAGTTGCTTAAAAAACAGGTTTCCATCAATTTATAAAAACCAGAAATGTGCGCATGGGTGAACACCGATATATTCATTGACTGGTATGACAACACCTTTAGCTCTGAAGTATATGTATATATTCGAAACTGGTAAAAAAGAAAACTTTTACTGGATTATGCGCCAACCCACCCAACCAATCCCTCGGCTGAACCATTGGAGAGAAGAATGGAATGTTTACAGTAAAATGTTCGTCTCCTAATGTACCATCCTTGCTACATCAAATGGACCAAAGTGTTACTAACTCATTAAAACGGCTTTATAGAAAACAAATTTTAAGTGGATTGTTATCTCTTGATGAAGATAACGCAGAAGTCATTTTATCATTTTTCAAGCAAATTAATTTAAAGGAGTATTGTTGCATGGTTGTAGATGCGTGGGTTTTGACTGAGAGGGAGACTCTGAACAAAGCGCGAAAGAGAATATTAAAACGCGAGCACCGAAAAATTCAATAACCGATACAGATGATTCTGTTTTGGAGGATAGAAAGGAGTTAATGACAAACATCCAGATATGCCACCCATGTGATCCCAACGATTTGAGTGGCTCACTTGTGCTAGTAGCGGTCAACGTTTTCAGATCATGCCGTACGATGAAATTGTGGAAAACATATTCCTGGCAAGCGAATAGAAGGATATACAAGAAGATGAAGCATAAGAATAAGTAGACGTAGAAAATGATGCGGGACCATCTCACGTAGAAGTATTTCAAACCCTGGAAAGAGCTTTAAAACCTTTCGAAAAACAAACAGTGTGATGCCGTGAGTTGATTACAATTAATACGAAATCGTGATGCAGTAACAATGAAGAGAAAAAAATTGCTTACGTCGAATGACAACCACCAAGTATATTAAACAAGATTAAAGTACAGTGACTGTCCTACGTGAATTTTGTTAGGTATTTCATGATTAACATTGGGGTATTTTAGTAATTTTAAGCATATATGTAGGTACATACCAAAATGTGTTTCTAAGCATTGATTTCTGTTGATTTTAGTAAGTTCAATTTCTTTTTGTTGTTTTGAATAACATCTTACATCATGAATTAAGCCTATACAGACAACCATATGACAACGTGCCTAAAAGGTAACAATAGGACGTAGGTTATCTTTCTACAGTTAATAATACACAAGTCGCTTTTTTTCATAATTTCAACTATCCAAACTTTCGATTATGCGAATAACTTACGACAACAATTAGTCCAGTTAATCGTGTCTTCACTGTTTTTGTTTTCATACATACTTTCGTTGCCCTGCTACATTAAGATCCCATATTATAAAAATTTTAATCAAGAACGCAATTACTGAAAAAGTCTGCACTTAAAAGTTATTTTTCTGCTTACAGTTATTTTTCTGCTGTGTGAAAGGAAAGTATATGTATTTGAGGGAAGGAACAGGATCGACTTAAATGATTGTGGGTTTTGAGTGCGAATTGGTTACATGGGAGGCAAACGGAGCAGTCATTTTCATATTAGACTAACAAGGAAACGTATAAGGCCTACGCAGTCTCTTAACAGAAAAAGAAGAAATGAAATCATTAATATAAATATTTATCTAGAAATAATAGCTAATATGCTGTATGAAGTCAACTTGTACAGGAATCGATGCGAAACAGAACTATAGAGCATTTGCGACCAGCAATATGGTAAGTCGCCCGGCAACTGAACTCAACAATGGATTTAGTCCACCGAAGTAACAAGAGCCGATCAAGTCTTCCGAGCTCTCTTTCCATTCGGCGCTTCACGACGAGGTCCGCCCGCCATATACATAAATCCGGTCGTTTTATGCGTGCTAAATCCTGCCTCCTGGCCAGGCAGCCAATCTATCCGAGATTCGATCTACTCTCGTTGCTGTGCGACCTCTACATATGAAACTTGGACCGTCACCACGTCCTTGAATTTACCTAAGTGCTTACACACCATTAGGGAAATTAGGGAGTGGCTTGTAAGCGAGCGAGAGGCATGCGCCGTCGCTATCAAAGGACGGCCAGCCTCACTCAGGAGATTCTAATCACCTGGCTGAGTAAGAGGCCAAGTCATCTATCCGAATTTAAATCTTCTCTTCATTTTCTCATCTGTGCAGACCTGCAGTAAGCTGTTAAAACTCCCTTCCACAAACTGACACATATTACGAGAAAACAAAACAATTGTGGTATTATGTCCTCTAGAGGCCAGTGAGGTCTAGAAGAAGGAAAAAGTTTTTTATGCCATCCTTCAACGAACACTGTTTCTCTACTAGCCAGTTTCATACAACGCACAAATAAAGCTGTAATACCGGTACTGCAACAGCATATAAAGTCTGAAAATTTTTCAAAGTAGCGAAAGTTCCTTTGTAGAAAAATATAGATTGTTATGCTCAACTTAATGTAGTGCAATACTAATCCAACAGAGTCCTTGCTGGAGCACTGTAATTTGGTAAATTGTTACTAGTACTCCTTCAGCGTATCGAACAGTCATCCTGAAATTCTGGTAGGACTATATCAACGCCGTCAGACGTTCTGTACCGAAAGTATACAGGAGCAGTTCTCATCCCGCCCATAGCCTATTCAGTTACTAAAAGTAATTAATACTGCATTTTAGCAATGAAAAGCAGACGCCACTGGTAAGTATAAACGCTGAGGTAGGTACTTAAGTAAATCACTTTCCCTAAACGACAATAACATTATAAGAGCACAAATAACAAAAACATTTTGTTCGTGTCCGCGCCCTTTGATATTTCGTGGAAATGTGGGGTTACAATTAAACCAATTGTTTCGTGTTAATACGTAATTTAATATCCAGTCTCTTTAATACAGTGTTTACAAGTGCAGTACAATTTTTACAGAATAGACAAATTACAGGTTTATCGCATATAGCTTTGGCTGACAGCACGACGATATTGGGTGGTCGCGATACATACACGTCTGGCGCTGTCACGTTGTCATTTGCGTCTATTTCATCACTGTTTTCTGTATCGCCTTCCAACGACGCTTTGCACATGACCGTGGACGTTTGGACCGTCGCTGACCGTTGTATGCCCGATGACCAGGTGCGTTAGCTTTGCGCCCTTTTTTGAATTCCTTTTCTACGTTGCCGTAGCTCTCATATTCGCTCGCCATTGGACTTGTTGGATTCTTTGGATTCATTTCGACGCGAGCTTTCTTCTGACTTTTTCTATAACTCCTAACACATTTACTAGTCATATGAGACATCTTTCATTGTTTTGTAGTTATCAAATTAATACCAATCTCCACTTATATTCCGACGAACACTGTTATTGCCGCACTATGGCTTCTAGTAGTATTTTGCAAGCTCTTTACAATGACACCCAAATCAGTGCCCTAGCTGAACGTGTTTCCACGCTAGATCAATTTAGAACTTTAAGGCCCCCGTACAGAAACAATTTGTCAAACGTTACTATGTTTGCCATACATTTAACCGAGTACGTTGCTGTTTGACATGTTTGTCAAGCATAGATAGTGTTTGATGTTTTTTCGAGAAATTTTAACTAACGGAAAGTTTGAGAAGAGGTGGACGTCGTTTGTGTCGGTGTTTCGCCGCATATGTTTAGTGAAAAGTAGTTTTTTCTTAAATTTATCTCACCGTATCCCGCGCTTCCACAAATATGTAAACTATGGTCAAGGGTAAAAACAAAATAGCACTGGTAATTACCAAACTCGTCGCGGTGTCGAGTTTCTCCCAGCCATTGACTACGCAGGAAGAGGTTAAGAAGAAAACCAGTATTCTACGCGAGTGCAATGAAATAAAGAAGTCGAAGGTTTCCGGTTTTTCCACTGACGATGTTTCCACGTTGTGGTATTTTAATGAATTGTCATTAGAGGATCAACTGGAAGGGAATAAACTTTCACATAAAAGAGTCTTCCTTTTCATTGTGATGACAAAGTAATTCTACAAAAGTTGTTAAATGTTCCACTATCCATGTGCAGAAAGTTGATGCAGTCATCAGGTTCTGAGTGTAACATTTCCTTTAACAGCGTTTCATGTGTATATTTCTCTCTATTTTTAAAACATTCCCTTTACTAGCGCCTTTTACTTCTTCGAGAAAAGTGCCAGAGTCAATGATAGAAAAGTATTATCTGCATTTGTAGCCATTTCCGCTATACAGTGTCAAAATACAGAGTACACGAAAAGCGTCTGCTTTGTTGGTACATGTACGGACGTGTTTCATAAAAGAGCGAATTAAACAAATAAGTTTCCTCTTTTACGAGAGTCTTAACAAATGTTGAAGGGTGTCATTGTCCATTCGAAGAAAGTTGATGTACTCATCGGGTTCGGAGATGAATATTTCCTTTACCAGACTTTAAGGGGTATATCTCTCTCACTTTAAACCATTCCCTGGACCAGCGTTTTCTTTTCTTCTTCTTATTCTTCTTCTTCTTTAAACTGTGTGCCGAAGTAAATGCCAGAACTACTTTGTTTCCATTTGTGGCCATTCTCACTACCGCCAAGATACTCACGAACAGGAACAGCATCTGCTTCGAAGTGAGGTTAAACTGACAAACTGTTTGTACGCGTACGGTCTTGTTTGACAAATTCACAGCAAGACAAGGGCCACTTTGACAAACACGATTGATCGTTTACGGGTGCCTTTACTCAAAGCTAATTCGTAACACTCACGCGCATGTGACTACGATGGCACACTGACGTCACGGGCAAAACAAATACTGCGCCACTAAGGCTACTTTCACAGTGGCTCTGAGAATGCTTGTCAGACGCCGTCCCCAGAGGTCGCTCCATAACATTGACTGACGGCTTGGTCACAGTACCACACGTACACATGCCAACTAATTTGACTCTCGGCGCGGTGGCTGATAGGAACGACCGTAAATGGGAAATGCATTTACGGTTGCTTCCACCGGCTACCGCGCCGAGTGTCAACTTAGTAGCAGGACTGATCACCTTCGTCAGTACTTGCGCGGTCGAGGAGGCTTGGTTAGACAAACAGTGTAAACTCTGTCTGAGAGAGTGAGACAGCGTTTGCAGCATACCCTGGTGGCGGGAAAAGAATACTAACTGTTTTGCGTACGAGAACAAAGGGGCGAGAGCCTCGTTGAAAGACAGTTTGTTTGTTTATGAGCTGAAAATGGTTGGTAGAGGCGTTACTTGAGCCACATATGCATGCAATAATTACTGACAACAATGTGTTTTTACAGATTCCCAAGGAATAAAGGCATGTAAGTATGAATATAAATTCTATGTTAGTGTCTTTCAGTGAGTTTTACTTCGTATGATTGAAAATGTGATTATTTGTAACTTGGTTTTTGTTATTTTTCGATGTAAACAGTGGGTTATTCGCAGTAGAAGAGCAGATTCTGACGAAATATTTAGAAAAGATGGACCAGAGCATTTAAATATGAGTCATGTAGTATGCCCCGATCATTTTGTAGAGAAGGACTTCAGAAATAAGAATTTACTAAGCCAGGCGTAAGTATTGTTTGTAAAGCGATAAAATACCTGTATTTTAACACCTGTTCAATGATTCGTTAGTCCGCAGCTCGTGGTCATGCGGTAGCGTTCTCGCTTCCCGCGCCCGCGTTCCCGGGTTCGATTCCCGGCGGGGTCAGGGATTTTCTCTGCCTCGTGATGACTGGGTGTTGTGTGCTGTCCTTAGGTTTAAATAGTTCTAAGTTCTAGGGGACTGATGACCATAGATGTTAAGTCCCATAATGCTCACAGCCATTTGAACCAATGATTCGTTACATTATTGGTGTTTCATACAACTTTCTCCTCGTTTCAATATTTGGCTGGCACTGTTCCTTCAGTTATGTCCGATAGAAAGTAAAGTAATTTCAGACCAATTTGGATGTGTTTCACAGAGGGCATAGTATTCCGTGACTCGGGAACAAGTACAGTCCACAGTTCAACTCCACCGCTGTTCTGAACTCAATGGCCGATGCAAACATCGTAGCAGTGTAACTCTTTCAACGTGTATATTGCGGTATGTGTCTGTATTCAGTGTTGTGCGACCCCTTTTTTCAGTGTTGCAAACAGAAAGCAGACTGTCATCGTGTTTTTTAGTTGTGCCTGTCTACTTACTGTGTGTCTTCATTAGCATCGTCAGCCCCGTCTTTTTATGTTTAACTTCCACAAATTTCCGGCCATTTTACAGTTTTTAAAAGGTCACCGTTTTATCGCCTGTTTTTATTGTTTGTTATCTTCTCATTATGTTTTTTAACTCTTCTGTAGGCTGCAGTACGGCATATTAAGCTGTTGCCAGCTCGCCCTTCCCTCTGGGGGGGATCGACATTCAATAAAGAAAAAAAAAAAAAAAAGGTGAAATGCTGAGTGCTGTAGGGGAAGTGCCATTCTAAACTGAAGCCTACAGTCACATTTTTTTAAATATGCGGTGCCTCCACACCAACAGTTTCATTGTGACCATTCTAAAACATCTACTGACAGTTTGGCTTTGTTTAGTATGTAGAAATAATCCCGTTGAAAATGCAACAATATCGCGATTATTTTCGGCTGGCTTGTTAACTATTTGCAACTTTTGGAGCAGTGTCACGAGTTGCGAATTTTGAGTAAAACCGTAATTTTTCTTGTTGTCATGTTAAACTACGCTTCTTTTGCCAAAACAGAACGTAGTTTGCACAATGTCACCTCAATAACATGTGCAGAGGCAATTGTGAGAGAATTCTGAAACCGTGGTTTATTAAGTGAGGAACAGTAAATCAATAGCTTATGAAAAAGTACATCCTTGGTACAAAAATTAAAGCACACTGTCTTCACTTATGCTGTTCCAAACCCACAGCATTTCTCGTTCAATCAGCTACTGATGGGCTCATAATCAAGAACCTTACGTATAAAGCTATAAGTAAGACAAAAAAAATTTTCCTTGTACCAGAGAGTTTATGTAAAATGTTTTCATACATTCCTAACATGTACTGAAAACAGAACATTTTAGAAGAAAATTTCGGTGGCCTCCATTAAATGCGAGTTACGAAAAATGTTCAAATGTGTGTGAATTCCTAAGGGAGGAAACTGCTTAGATCATCGGCGCCTATACTTACACACTACTTAAACGAACATATGCTAAGAATAACACACACACCCATGGCCGAGGGAGGACTCGACCTCCGGTGGGAGTGGCAGCGTCCGTGACACGCCTCAAACAGCGCGGCCACTCCGCGCGGCAGTTACGAAAAGCGATTGCTGACAAAACGTAAAATACGTGCAATATACTTGCAGTGTATTTAAACCGAGTAGTTCACAAACGTATTCGTAAGTACTAACAAATACATATGGGCCCACATAGTACCATGCTACGAAATCAGTTTAGAATCCATATGAAACAGTAACAAATATGAAATCATTTACCCCACTCAATATTAGGGATGAGAAGATAAATTAAGCAGAAAACGGGCAATGTATTCACGTTGCAGTTAAATGACTGCAACAGGCACAAGGTAGTCGTTATCAGGAACATACACTAATGGCCATTGAAATTGCTACACCAAGACGAAATGCAGATGATAAACGGGTATTTATTGGACAAATATATTATACTAGAAGTGACATGTGATTACATTATCACGCAATTTGAGTGCATAGATACTGAGAAATCAGTACCCAGAACAACCACCTCTGGCCGTAATAACGGCCTTGATACGTCTGGGCAGTGAGTCAAACAGAGCTTGGATGGATTGTACAGCGGCTCATGCAGCTTCAGCACGATACCACAGTTCATCAAGAGTAGTGACTGGCTCAATGTAACGAGCCAGTTGCTCGGCCACCATTGACCAGACGTTTTCAGTTGGTGAGAAATCTGGAGAATGTGCTGGCCAGGGCAGCAGTCGAACATTTTCCGTATCCAGAAAGACCCGTACGGGACCTGCAACATACGGTCGTGCATTATTCTGCTGAAATGTAGGGTTTCACAGGGATCGACTGAAGGGTAGAGCCACGGGTCGTAGCACATCTGAAATGTAACGTCCACTGTTCAAAGTGCCGCCAATACGAACAAGAGGTGACCCAGACGTGTAACCAATGGCACCCCATACCATCACGCCGGATGATACGCCAGTATGGCGATGACGAATACACGCTTCCAATGTGCGTTCACCGCGACGTCGCCAAACACGGATGCGACCATCATGACGCTGTAAACAGAACCTGGATTCATCCGAGAAAATGACGTTTTGCCATTCGTGCAGCTAGGTTCGTCGTTGAGTACACGATCGCAGGCGCTCCTGTCTGTGATGCAGCGTCAAGGGTAACCGCAGCCATGGTCTCCGAACTGATAGTCCATGCTGCTGCAAGCGTCGTCGAACTGTTCGTGCAGATGGTTGTTGTCTTGCAAACGTTCTCATCTGTTGATTCTGGAATCGAGACGTGGCTGCAAAATCCGTTACAGCCATGCGGATAAGATGCCTGTCATCTCGACTGCTAGTGATGCGAGGCCATTGGGATGCAGCACGGCGTTCCGTATTACCCTCCTGATCCCACCGATTCCATATTCTGCTAACAGTTATTGGATCTCGACGAATGCGAGCAGCAATGTGGCTATACGATAAACCGCAATCGCGATAGGCTACAAACCGACCTTTATCAAAGTCGGAAACCAGATGGTACGCATTTCTCCTCCTTACAAGAGGCATCACAACAACGTTTCACCAGGCAATGCCGGTCAGCTACTGTTTGTGTATGAGAAATCGGTTGGAAAACTTTTCTCGTGTCAGCACGTTGTAGGTGTCGTAACCGGCGCCAACCTTTTGTGTATGCTCTGAAAAGCTAATCATTTGCATATCACAGCATCTTCTTCCTGTCGGTTAAATTTCGAGTCTGTAGCACGTCATCTTCGTGGTGTAGCAATTTTAATGGTCAGTAGTGTAGTTCCTGGCTAGGTGCGACCTCTGGTGAAGGTGTTCTGCAGGCTCAGCGAATGGGTAGCGGTCTCTGTCGGCCGTCGGTGGAGACCTGGTGTTGTGTTGTGTTGTATTGTGGCCACCGGTAAATATTTGTGTGACAGAACAAACGACATAGGTTTTCCTGGTGAATATACGCCGTGTGATGCAGGCATCCCATGTTGGTCGGACGTGAAGTAAGATGCCGATGCAGTACGCGGGGCGATGTATGAAGTGGGTGGCCGCAGCAGACCTCCTCCCCCCCCCCCCCCCCCCTCAGCATGCCTCATTCCAGGTGTGAGTGAAAGGCGCTTCTCGACGTCGGGCTCTGGGTCCGTCGGCGACGGGAGACTGGGGGCAGTCAAAGGCACAGGATTGACTTCTATGGGCGTAGGGACCTCCGTTGGAGGGTCCGCCTGGGGTGTGACTGGCGGCTACGGATGAGGCGGCGATTGGGAGGAGTGAGGAGCACCATCATCCCCAAGGGCTGGCAGCCATGGAGGTGTCAGAGGAATCTGCTGTGTACCACACCAGGGGCGAAGCTGGTTGGTGTGCTTCTGGCATACTGTGCCATCGTCGAGGGTGACTGCTGCTGTTATAGTGCGACCAATGAGCGTGAGACACTGATGGGGACCCACAGGGGACGATTCTGGGTGAACACCATCGCCCAGACCGGATCCTCCAGAGAAAAATTTGGCCGCGTCGAACTTGGAGGAGCCAGGTGGGAAGAAGACAGAAACAGGAGAGACAAGGGGGACCGATGAGGGAGGCTGTGAAGTTTTACAGCTGGGTGTGACCCATCATGAAGAGTGGACCTGTAGGAGGAAAGAAAGATGGTAAGGGCGTCGTCCAGGGAGTGTTGGGGATGCAATTTTGACATCTGGATTCTGAATGTGTGGACAAACCGCTTGGCTCATCCGTTAGATGCTGGATGAAAGGGACCAGTATGAATCAACTGGATGCCTAGGGTAGCGTAGAAGGAGGTGAATTCAGCAGATGTAAATTGAGGTCTGTTGTTGATCACCAACGTCTCTGTAAGGCCCTAAATGGCAATGATGCGGAAAAGAGCTTGGATAGTATGGGAAGATGTCATAGAGGACATGTGGGAGACATAAGGAAACCCACTGCCTGCGTCCACAATGGTAAGCCAAGAGGAGCCAAGAAACTGGCTTGCATAATCCAAGTGCAAATGGGACCAAGGAGAAGGAGCAGGAGGTCATGGGAACAGACAGCGAGGGGTCATTGGCTGGTGCCATTGACAAGAGGGACATGAGACCACCTTGGTGCTGGTGGTGGTGTCCATCTCCCTCCAGTAGACATGCTGACAGGCAAGCTGTTTTGTCAGGATAATCCCCTAATGACCAACATGCAGGAGCTACAAGGCCCACTGATGGAGGGAGGGTGGCAGCACGGCCCGTGAATGGTCATTATCAGCCAAGATGAGGAGAACCCCATCTCTGACAGACAGGACAGACATGTCCTGGCGGCAGTGTCCATAGGCCCGGACCTCCGGCTGTGGCAGCTGATGACTGTCAGATAGCCATCCATGCTGGACATGGTGCATTAGCAACAGGAGGGTCGGGTTTTCTGCTGTGTGACTGGCTTGGCACCCAGTGACAAATCAGCAACTGCCTTGGCAGGGGGTGGTAAGGACCAAACCCCAGGCCATGACATCATGAGTGAGGTACTGGACATGAGCCAAGAACCTTCCCTGTAGTCAGATGACGGGGTTGCTGTAGCTCTTCAGGGAAGTATGGAACGGACGAAATGGCAGGGAGCCCAACAGATGGTGGGAATCCCCATCGATGATGGTGCCAGAGGACACCATATTTAGTTGAAAACGGAGAGGAGTGCCGTCCACAGACAGAGTGATCGCTGCCACTGTGTGCGGAAAAGCCGAATGCACGAATGAAATTGGCGACAGTGGGTCCGTCTAATCCACCATGGAGTTGGAGGCGTCCGAAGCAGTGTGGTCCACGGCCATCAGCGACGACGACCGGCAGACCTTGGCTTTGTGACCCTGCTTTCCGCAGGCTGAACAGGTCACCCTCCAGAAGCGACAATCTTGCCTCTGATGTGTGACAAAGCGTTGACTACAGGAGGGCGACCGTTGTCGCTGCTGCTGCTGCTGCTGCTGCTGTGGTCGCCATTGGCGCAGATGAACACCGGCGCCCTGGTCATGGAGGGAGGCACGGCGTGAAGAGGGGCCCCCAGCGCTGCTGCGCCGATGTGAACCCGCGTTGCGCTTTGCAGGCGGCGAAGACTGCACCGGGGACTGCAGCGTGGAAGCAGAGTGAAAGGACTGCTCATGAGCCCGGATAATGGATAAACAGGTGTCTAAAGATGGGCCTTTCACCTTCAGAAGATTAGTGCATAAGGTATCATCCGGGGCATGGACAAGAATCATATCACAAATGAGTGCGGAACCATAAGATTACTTACAATGAGGGTTGCCACAGAAAGAAAACGACAGTGACGGGAGAAACCTGGCAGGGCTGCAATCCATTTCCCGTACGACTGCGCGGGAAGCTTCTGACTACAATTTGTGACGTACCACCGCCACATTCACCTGAGAGTAAAAATAATGCAGTAGACTACATCTACATCTACATGACTACTCTGCAATTCACATTTAAGTGCTTGGCAGAGGGTTCATCGAACCACAATCATACTATCTCTCTACTATTCCACTCCCGAACAGCGAGCGGGAAAAACGAACACCTAAACCTTTCTGTTCGAGCTCTGATTTCTCTTATTTTATTTTGATGATCATTCCTACCTATGTAGGTTGGGCTCAACAAAATATTTTCGCATTCGGAAGAGAAAGTTGGTGACTGAAATTTCGTAAAAAGGTCTCGCCGCGACGAAAAACGTCTATGCTGTAATGACTTCCATCCCAACTCGTGTATCATATCTGCCACACTCTCTCCCCTATAACGCGATAATACAAAACGAGCTGCCCTTCTTTGCACCCTCTCGATGTCCTCCGTCAATCCCACCTGGTAAGGATCCCACACCGCGCAGCAATATTCTAACAGAGGACGAACGAGTGTAGTGTAAGCTGTCTCTTTAGTGGACTTGTTGCATCTTCTAAGTGTCCTGCCAATGAAACGCAACCTTTGGCTCGCCTTCCCGACAATATTATCTATGTGGTCCTTCCAACTGAAGTTGTTTGTAATTTTAACACCCAGGTGCTTAGTTGAATTGACAGCCTTGAGAATTGTACTATTTATCGAGTAATCGAATTCCAACGGATTTCTTTTGGAACTCATGTGGATCATCTCACACTTTTCGTTATTTAGCGTCAACTGCCACCTGACACACCATACAGCAATCTTTTCTAAATCGCTTTGCAGCTGATACTGGTCTTCGGATGACCTTACTAGACGGTAAATTACAGCATCATCTGCGAACAACCTAAGAGAACTGCTCAGATTGTCACCCAGGTCATTTATATAGATCAGGAACAGTAGAGGTCCCAGGACGCTTCCCTGGGGAACACCTGATATCACTTCAGTTTTACTCGATGATTTGCCGTCTATTACTACGAACTGCGACCTTCCTGACAGGAAATCACGAATCCAGTCGCACAACTGAGACGATACCCCATAGCTCCGCAGCTTGATTAGAAGTCGCTTGTGAGGAACGGTGTCAAAAGCTTTCCGGAAATCTAGAAATACGGAATCAACTTGAGATCCCCTGTCGATAGCGGCCATTACTTCGTGCGAATAAAGAGCTAGCTGCGTTGCACAAGAGCGATGTTTTCTGAAGCCATGCTGATTACGTGTCAATAGATCGTTCCCTTCGAGGTGATTCATAATGTTTGAATACAGTATATGCTCCAAAACCCTACTGCAAACCGACGTCAATGATATAGGTCTGTAGTTAAATGGATTACTCCTACTACCCTTCTTGAACACTGGTGCGACCTGCGCAATTTTCCAATCTGTAGGTACAGATCTATCGGTGAGCGAGCGGTTGTATATGAGTGCTAAGTAGGGAGCTATAGTATCAGCGTAATCTGAAAGGAACCTAATCGGTATACAATCTGGACCTGAAGACTTGCCCGTATCAAGCGATTTGAGTTGCTTCGCAACCCCTAAGGTATCTACTTCTAAGAAACTCATGCTAGCAGATGTTCGTGTTTCAAATTCTGGAATATTCCATTCGTCTTCCCTGGTGAAGGAATTTCGGAAAGTCAACGTCTCATAGGAGAGAGCACGAGGTTCTGTATCACGATGAAACTGTTGCAGAAGGTGATAAACTTATGGACCCACATAAGCGAGAAAAACTGCGCGTCACTGATGGTCACCAGTGACATCATGAGCAATAAAGTGTTGCTCCATGCGAGTAACATAGTTGTCCCAAGGCTCAACAGATTTGTCGAACTTGGGAAACGCAGAGCCCCTGAAGCGCGGAAGCTGTTGGGAGCCCTGCAAAGGCACCGCAATGGGTGGAAGGGGTGGGGGGTTGCACAATACTTGTAAATGCTGAATAATGAGCTCGTTCGTTAGATGCATACGTTCCAAGAGCGCTATGACAAAACCTGGAACACTGTCTGCCTTAGCGGACAACAAACGAGCAGACACGGGAAGCAAGTAAACCAATTTGTCGCCACTGAAGTATCTGCGCTAGCAAAATAGAAGTGTGGAAAACACAAGTCGGTACAACAATTTATTGGACTCACCAAAACGGAACAATAATACAATCTCCAAAAGAACAACAGACTCGATCCCTACTGCTGCATCGTCTCAAATATAAAATAACAAATAATAAAAGAAAAGATCCATCTCTTCATGGGGAGAGATCACAATGAAACGCCGTCCGCGGTGGTCTAGCGGTTCTAGGCGCTCAGTCAGGAACCGCGCGACTGCTACGGTCGCAGGTTCGAATCCTGCTTCGGGCATGGATGCGTTTGATGTCCTTAGGTTAGTTAGGTTTAAGTAGTTCTAAGTTCTAGGAGACTGATGACCACAGATGTTTAGTCCCATAGTGCTCAGAGCCATTTGAACCATTTGAGCCACAATGAAACAATTCTACAGTGTCAAGAGATTTGTCGAACATACGAAGTCTATCCGCAAGAGATGGACCAGCTAGAAGACGCGTCTGGCTGTGGCTGCCGGGGTGGCAGCTCTGTAGAGTTCGAAGCAGTGCGTTGAACTGCCCTTTGCCGGCAGCGCGTCGCCCTGTAAGGCCCTTTTAGCGGATGAATCTGCCAGATCTATTTGCGGTCGCGTGCCTGGCGTATTAAAGTAGTTCGTGGCTGGGTGCGACCTCTGGTGAAGGTGTTCTGTAGGATCCGCGAATGGGTAGCTGTCCCTGGCGGCCGTTGGTGGAGACCTGGTGTTGTGTTATGTTGTGGCCGCCGGTAAATATTTGTGTTGGCAACACAGACGAGGTAGGTTTCCCTGCTGAATATACGCTCTGTGATACAAGCATACCGTGTTGGTCGGACGTGAAGTGGGATGCTGATGCAGTGGGCGCTACGATGTATGAAGTGGGTGGCCACAGCAAAATATATCACATATTAATGCCGACACCACCTAATACGGAAGCCTATACTCCTTCATAATTCCTGACAGTAGAATTCTGTACAGTTGTGAGGCCAGACACAACACTTATTCTGCAACTGCACTGGCTATTATCACTAGCAGGCTATTATGGTATGCGTGTTTTGGTCTGAAATTAAACTTTTATATGCTTTAACAGATCTGAAGATATTCAGATTATGAAAGAAGCCGAATGGGACAATAGATTGTAATTTTAAAAAAAAATTAAAATCAAACATTCAGCTCTGGGGACGACGATGTGGATCACAAATGGACAGAATTCATAAGCATTTAAAATGCGCCTTAGACTTTTATGTGCACAGTAAGGTTGTAATGGGTGGGAAAGAACCACTGTAGTTCAATGGTCTTGTTATGGAGTAACTATGAAAGTACGGAGTGTTTTATCTCGATATAAGGAAAATAAATATTTGTTGCCAAATCAAAACTGAAGGAAACCAAAATGTGCTTAAGGAAACGAATGCGAAAAGGTTCGACGAATTAGAAAGTAATTTTGGCAACCGACTGCATGGGGTCAGTACGTGGGGTTGAAATCATCATTTCAGTCGATCAATGAACACACTGGGGGGCGGCGAGTAAGTTACTTCACTGGTTTAAAGTTTTGATGCCTTCTTTAATCACGAGAGCCTGGCAACCAATTTGGTGGTCAGCCAGAAAGCGAAGGGAAACATACCGACCTTAGTCTGCACGGCCATTTCCGGTCCAGCCCACTGAAATAAAAGTGTCTATTTCCCATTTCTTTGCGGGATCAGGACTGACTTCAGTAAAAGTTCCAATCAAGATTTAATTTAATTAAATTTTCTCACAAACAACACTTATAATTGCGTTATGTTAAATTGAAAACAAGCTTTTCTAATCTAACAGTGCCTTTAGCAGTTCAGAGGCGACCTCTACAGTATATTCCTACCAGATTGTTTTTCGCCCTGACTATCATCACTCCATTGAAAGCTCGCAATAAATGTTCAAAAATTAATGCTCGCCATAAAAGTGGAAATAAATTCACCACTTGCCACGCGGAATTGAATTTCACACGGACGGCACACTAACAGTTATTTTACCGAATTCTAAACGATCCAGGACGGTGTACAGTCCTCGCGAAATTCACTATCCGTTTTCACTGCCAAATACGCGCTTGTCACAGCTCGGCTCTGACATCATCCGAGGCAGAGCGCAATTAGACGTTTAACTGGCGTGGACCTCACAGTGCCTGAGAGCGAAGTAAACCTTTTACTGCTTCAGGGGCTGTATTTATAAGGTGCCGGTGCGGACTGCCGAGAAAACAGCTGTTGTCTCTGTCTATTTGCGTACGGCGGCAGTCTACAAACGCCATTATTTCGGGCACATAATCTTTAATAATATAGTTACCAATTACTTCATAAAGTTCTTAATTTTGCTGGTATGCAGATAAACAGTTTGAATGCACGTAGAAAGTTTCAGCTCGCTAGAGTGAAAACTTTGCTTAATAGAATTTATTTAGTAGAAAAAAGTTGTTCAAATGGCTCTGAGCACTATGGGACTTAACATCTGAGGTCAGCAGTCCCCTAGAACTTAGAACTACTTAAACCTAACTAACCTAAGGACATCACACACATCCATGCCCGAGGCAGGATTCGAACCTGCGACCGTAGCGGTCGCGCGGTTCCAGACTGTATCGCCTAGAACTGCACGGCCACTCCGGCCGGCATTTAGTGGAACTAACGGTAGATTGTTGCCTCTGAACCATACCTTTGCTAAGACTTATATCAGTTGCTTCCCTACCACAATCCTCGCATGCTAGTTCCATTTCAAGTCACTTTGCAGATACACTCCTGGAAATGGAAAAAAGAACACATTGACACCGGTGTGTCAGACCCACCATACTTGCTCCGGACATTGCGAGAGGGCTGTACAAGCAATGATCCCACGCACGGCACAGCGGACACACCAGGAACCGCGGTGTTGGCCGTCGAATGGCGCTAGCTGCGCAGCATTTGTGCACCGCCGCCGTCAGTGTCAGCCAGTTTGCCGTGGCATACGGAGCTCAGTCGCAGTCTTTAACACTGGTAGCATGCCGCGACAGCGTGGACGTGAACCGTATGTGCAGTTGATGGACTTTGAGCGAGGGCGTATAGTGGGCATGCGGGAGGCCGGGTGGACGTACCGCCGAATTGCTGAACACGTGGGGCGTGAGGTTTCCACAGTACATCGATGTTGTCGCCAGTGGTCGGCGGAAGGTGCACGTGCCCGTCGACCTGGGACCGGACCGGAGCGACGCACGGATGCACGCTAAGACCGTAGGATCCTACGCAGTGCCGTAGGAGACCGCACCGCTACTTCCCAGCAAATTAGGGACACTGTTTCTCCTGGGGTATCGGCGAGGACCATTCGAAACCGTCTCCATGAAGCTGGGCTACGGTCCCGCACACCGTTAGGCCGTCTTCCGCTCACGCCCCAACATCGTGCAGCCCGCCTCCAGTGGTGTCGCGACAGGCGTGAATGGAGGGACGAATGGAGACGTGTCGTCTTCAGCGATGAGAGTCGCTTCTGCCTTGGTGCCAATGATGGTCGTATGCGTGTTTGGCGCCGTGCAGGTGAGCGCCACAATCAGGACTGCATACGAACCAAGGCACACAGGGTCAACACCCGGCATCATGGTGTGGGGAGCGATCTCCTACACTGGCCGTACACCTCTGGTGATCGTCGAGGGGACACTGAATAGTGCACGGTACATCCAAACCGTCATCGAACCCATCGTTCTACGATTCATAGACCGGCAAGGGAACTTGCTGTTCCAACAGGACAATGCACTTCCGCATGTATCCCGTGCCACCCAACGTGCTCTAGAAGGTGTAAGTCAACTACCCTGGCCAGCAAGATCTCCGGATCTGTCCCCCATTGAGCATGTTTAGGACTGGATGAAGCGTCGTCTCACGCGGTGTGCACGTCCAGCACGAACGCAGGTCAAAATGAGGCGCCAGGTGGAAATGGCATGGCAAGCCTTTCCAGAGGACTACATCCAGCATCTCTACGATCGTCTCCATGGGAGAATAGCAGCCTGCATTGCTGCGAAAGGTGGATATACACTGTACTAGTGCCGACATTGTGCATGCTCTGTTGCCTGTGTCTATGTGCCTGTGGTTCTGTCAGTGTGATCATGTGATGTATCTGACCCCAGGAATGTGTCAATAAAGTTTCCCCTTCCTGGGACAATGAATTCATGGTGTTGTTATTTCAATTTCCAGGAGTGTATTTAAACGACGTGACTGTATCAGGTAGGACACTACTAATGCTGTATTTGAACATAACGGCTTTGTTTTTCCCATGGATCTGCAATAACTTACATTTTTTCTACATTTATGACTAGCTACCATTTATCACACCAACTAGAAAATTTGTCTAAGTCATCTTGTATCATCTTATAGTCACCCTACAACGATACCTTCCAGTTCACCACAGCATCATCAGGAAACAACCGCAGACTGCTGCCCATCTTGTCAGCCATTTACGTCATTCACGTATATAAAAATAACAGCGGTCCTGTCACTCTTCCCTGAAGCATTTCTGATGAGACACTTGTCAAGAAGTGTTCGATCCATTCGCATATATGGGAATCTATTCCATATGCCCTCCGGCCGCGGTGGTCTCGCGGTTAAGGCGCTCAGTCCGGAACCGCGTGACTGCTACGGTCGCAGGTTCGAATCCTGCCTCGGGCATGGATGTTTGTGATGTCCTTAGGTTAGTTAGGTTTAAGTAGTTCTAAGTTCTAGGGGACTGATGATCACAGCTGTTAAGTCCCATAGTGCTCAGAGCCATTTGGATCCATATGCCCTCCATGACCCAGGCCGGCGCCTGTGCCCTTCATTCACAGTTTGTGCAATATCATGTGCAAAAATGGCAAGTCGAGATTCTCATGGGCAATTCTTTCTAAAACAGTGTTGATAAGTGGAAATGAGCTTTCGGATTTAGTGAAATTTATTACATTCGACACAAAGGAATTACAAACCTTGGCTGAGGGTGGGAATTGAATGAAATCAGTGGGGAAAGCTGAAAATTTGTGCCAGACCAGAATTCGAACCCAGATCTGCTGCTTTGACCACTGAGCCATCTGGACGCAGTAGCCATTGCACCTGCACGGACTACCCTGGCACGGCACCTGGTAGACCCAAATTCTCGACTTATTCACACACTACAGATGTAGTGCCCCTTGGACCATTATCCTCATTTCTGGGACATTTCACCGATTTCTGTAAGAGTTCGAGCCTGCAGTGCATTGGTAGAGAAGAGATTATTGACTGTCTCGCCCAATTACACAACCGGCCATTAAACTTGCTACACCAAGAAGAAATGCAGATGATAAACGGGTATTTATTGGACGAATATATTATACTAGAACTGACATGTGATTACGTCTTCACGCAACTTGGGTGCAAAGATTCTGAGAAATCAGTTCCCAGAACAACCACCTCTGGCCGTAATAACGGCCTAGATACGCCTGGGCATTGAGTAAAACAGAGCTTGGATGGCGTGTATAGGTACAGCTGCCCATGCAGCTTCAACATGATACCACAGTTCATCAAGAGTAGTGACTGGCGTATTGTGACGAACCAGTTGCTCGACCACCATTGACCAGTCGTTTTCAATTGGTGAGAAATCTGTATCCAGAAAGGACCGTACAGGACTTGCAACATGCGGTCGTGCATTATCCTGCTGAAACCTAGGGTTTCGCAGGGATCGAATGAAGGGTAGATCCACGGGTCATAACAAATTTTAAATGTAACGTCCACTGTTCAAAGTGCCGTCAATGCGAACAAGAGGCGACCAAGACGTGTAACCAATGGCACCCCATACCATCACACCGGATGATACGCCAGTATGGCGATGACGAATACACGCTTCCAATATGCGTTCACCGCGATGTCGCCTAACACGGATGCAACCATCGTGATGCTGTAAACAGAACCTGGATTCACCTGAAAAAATGACGTTTTTCCATTCGTCCAGCCAGGTTCGTCGTTGAGTACACGATCGCAGGCGCTCCTGTCTGTGATGCAGCGTCAAGGGTAACCACAGCCACGCCTTCCGAGCTGATAGCCCATGCTGCTGCAAACGTCATCGAACTGTTCGTGTAGATGGTCCCCATCTGTTGAGTCAGGGATCGAGACGTGGCTACACGATCCGTTTCAGTCATGCGCATAAGATGCCTGTCATCTCTACTGCTAGTGATACGAGGCCGTTGGGATCCAGCACGGCGTTCCGTATTACCCTCCTGAACCCACCGATTCCATATTCTGCTAACAGTCATTGGATCTCCACCAACGCGAAGAGCAATGTCGCGTTACGATAAACCGCAATCGCGATAGGCTACAATCCGACATTTATCAAAGTCGGAAACCAGATGGTACGCATTGCTCCTCCTTACACGAGGGCATCACAACAACGTTTCACCAGGCAACGCCGGTCAACTGCTGTTTGTGTATGAGAAATCGGTTGGAAACTTTGCTCATTTCAGCACGTTGTAGGTGTCGCAACCGGCGCCAACCTTGTGTGAATGCTATGAAAAGCTAATTATTTGCATATCACAGCATCTTGTTCCTGTCGGTTAAATTTCGCGTCTGTAGCACGTCATCTTCGTGGTGTAGCAATTGTAATGGCCAGTATTGTATCAATGTATGTGGTGGTTGCTCTTTCGGACAGGTCCGGAGGCAGTCTGCCTTTGGCAGCAGAGCAGCTAGGACTTGTTTACGTTCCGGCTCCGAAGCGCTCGAGGAAGAGGCAGTATTTTGGAGCTGCCCTTCGAAGTACCTAAATCACTGATAATTAAATTACTCCATCCATACGGCAGTGTAATTGTTCATACAGCAGAACGTTGGACGAGTTTTAGAACGTGTCCAGTGCTCAACGGTGTCCGTCAGGTGCGCCCTTAGAAAACATGTGCCTTTCTATTTAAGCAAAGGCATTTGTAGAGCCATCTACGAAGGCCAACCCCGGACATGCTCTGGATGTGATGGTTAAGAACATCTTTGATCTGAGTGCATGAAGAGGAGACTCGTTCGGAGACGAAGGCCACGCTCATGTCGCTACTGCTGAAGTACGTGTCGGCACGCCGTGAGGAGGTGACGCCGACGTCGGAGCGTATATTCGAAACAACAGTGCAAATGACGGAGGGGCTATTGGGTCACAATGAAGATGAAATGGCTCCTA
This sequence comes from Schistocerca gregaria, assembly GCF_023897955.1. Lineage (NCBI taxonomy): Eukaryota > Metazoa > Arthropoda > Insecta > Orthoptera > Acrididae > Schistocerca > Schistocerca gregaria. Next base: position 730,625,947 of record NC_064931.1, read on the forward strand.
CTCCACTCCAGCCCCAGACGCTGCAGGTGATAGATCACGAGGAAAACCACACAAAAAAGGCATGGAAACTGAAGTGGAGGGATCCACGGGCGTCGTGGCAGGGGCGGCGCAACAGAAGCTACAGTATCCGACAGCACCGGATGTCAAGATCAGGGCGCATGAACAAGGCTCCCGAAGCATCGCAAGAAGCGCCGCTTCGACCCTGGGTAATCGCCCCCTCCTGATCCTGAGATTCCTGATTACTCTGGCAATATGGATTTGTCTGACATGGGCCAACAGCTGCTGAATGTTGCTGAGCAAGTGCATTCGGATAGTGAAAATATGTCGTGTCGTTCCGACGATCCATCCCCTCAGGCGTCTATTAGCCCTTCAGCAGTGGAGGATGATGCTGCGGAAAGTTCACGAACACTAGATACCAGTACAGTCGTCGACACGGTGGAGACCCTCACTGGTACCGAAAGAGCTGCTTAGAACGAAGGCATTACCGATGTGGCTCCTCCCCTTGGTGGAGATTTGCATCACTTTTCCACAACTCAGGGCAACTAATGAAGCGGGACGACGTTGGATGGGTAACCTTCTGAGAACTGTAATGACACCACCGACTTCGTGGGTTTTCGCCCATTCACTATTGTGCGAAAATGACAGATACTCTGACTTAGGCATACAAAATGGGGACATTCGTCCCGTTTTCGGTTAGTATGTGCTAAACGGATGATACGAAGAGCTCTTATACAATAAGGTCGGGATAAGACGAGACGGATAAGGGACTGTCATTTCGGGACCCGTCTCCAGAACTTCATGCAAAATTTCATTGTGTCAAGGCACGCATCCTACCGATCACGCAACGTCGATTGATAGGCATCCCGATCCGGGCAAGGTGTCTAGACAACGTTGCTGTGTTGCAAGAACACAAACGTTACCGCCGATCATTGGTCATAGTGCTCCATGATTCAGAGGGTCGCCAACTGGTGACACGAAATGACACTGTGGCTGGATTTTTGGAGCATTTCTGCCACCTCTTTGATGGGGCACCGACGTAGCACGGGGTGGGGGAGGACATGTTGCAACAGTTAACAAAGAGACTGACTGAGATGGATACTGCAGCATTAATGGCGACATTCGCAGAATATTAAATAATGCTAGCTCTGAAGAAAGGAGAGCCACAATCCTCAGGGCAGGATGGTATAACTTTAGAATTTTATCGGGAATTAGAGGAAATGATGATGCCACAACGGGTGTCGATGTACAGTGAGCTGATGCGACCTGACATGCGCGTGCCACCTTATTTTGTGAAGGGTGATTTATTCTTCCCATTCCAAAGTAAGAGGGGAGTCGTATTGCGAATCAGTATCTGCCGTTCATCATGCTAAACAACGACTACAAAATCTTTGCACGACTCTTAGCGTGTCATCTTAAATTGGCCATATCGAGGACTATCCCCCCTGATCAGGCATGCCTCGGGATGTGAAGCAACATCCACTCAGCTTTAAGTGAATACCGTGACGTGTGACCCTTGCGTAAACCTGTCGAACGTGAGCAGCTCTAATATCGGTGGGCTTTGATCGTACATTCGACAGGGTCAAACATGATATTTTATCGTCAGCTATGAGCCGAATGGAGGTTCCACCTTTTTTCATCTCCATAGTTACCAGACTGTTCAGTGAGGCTACATCAGAGGTGATGATAAACGGTCGGGAAAAGGCTCCATTCACACTAACAGCTCGGTACAACAAGGGTACCCGCTTTCAGAGGGGCTTTTTGCGATGGTACTCGAGCCGCTGAAGCATGTTATGCGACCCTGACTCATTGGAATAATGCCACGTGAGATCTCATTCGTATGTCGTCCCTATGCGGACAACCTGAAACTCCTCGTCCGCTCAGGACATGAAGTGTGTCAGGCTGTCGGACATGTCAGTACTAAGGGATGGTGGCAGGTAGTGTCGTTACCAAGGCGAAAGCCAGAATACCACACACTGGACGAGGTGCCTAGGACTTAACATTTACAGGTTCTTTGAGGCGATCAGCGGCGGCGAATTATCGTTGTCAGCTTCAGAATGTTCGATTGTCCATACGCAACAATCCATTGAGAGCCCTCGACATGCTCCAACGCGTAGCTTAAACCAACGTTCATCTCGCATTACGACTGTCACATTTAGCGCAGATCCTGCCAATACCGAAGGGTATTCTGGACTACCTCATGGCTGCCTTTGGATGCTCTGTCAGTACTGGAATGTTATTTAAGATCAAAAAATGGTTCAAATGGCTCTGAGCACTATGGGAATCTAACATCTATGGTCATCAGTCCCCTAGAACTTAGAACTACTAAAACCTGACTAACCTAAGGACATCACACAACACCCAGTCACCATGAGGCAGAGAAAATCCCTGACCTCGCCTGGAATCGAACTCGGGAACCCGGGCGCGGGAAGCGAGAACGCTACCGCACGACCACGAGCTGCGGACGAAGATCAAGTATGAGACTTTAACCTTCCCGCTCCAGAACGGCGGCCTCAACCACGCGAACGTGCGCATAAAAGTTTTGGCACTTTATCTACGAGCGATGGACGGAGTTGGCAACAGACACAACGTTCTATGTCAAACATACGACGTATACGGTCAACTGGATCGCTGGACACACGACACAGTACATGTATTCGCGAGATCTATTGTCTGTGATGGATTACTCGATATATCCACAAGATCAACATGAGCTCATCCGCTCTCATAGGAAATACAGACTTTACTCTGCAAACTCTTTAGGAAGCGTATTTCACAATCCGGCCGACAGCTGGAGTGTCCCAGGAATGAGACGACTCGTGAGACCGAACGTTTAAAGACGATAATGTACTCGGTTTATAGTTCTGACGTCGACAGACAAAATTTCAAAGCCATCTCTTTCCCCCTAAAACTGCAGGACCTACTAGAATTCGAGAAGCAGAACTTGGACTACTCATTTCATGATGATAGCAAGTCAGAAGATGAAGAAGAAGACGGCCATGAGCACACTAGGCAGAACAAAGAAGTCAGGCGTAAAATAGTAGGACTTCTATAAATTTCAAAATCTGCCAGTCAGTGCCCCAGACATCTAGATTTGTTGCAGTTGTCTGAGGGTGAGAAACAACACTACATTTGGATCAAAAACATGTCCAGCCTACTTTCTTCCCAACAGGGTACAAGAAAATGTGCAAGGTATTTTTGCTGCAGATGTATCAACGCTTTTACCAAGAGAGAGTATCCCGAAAGGCATCTGATTGATTGCTCAAACCAGGAACTGGTACATGTGAAAATGCCTGCTGAGGATAAAGTATTCTTACTGTTTAAGAATGCCCGCCACCAGGAGAGTTCTCCCTTTGTCGTGTATGCAGTCTTTGAATCTTTCCTAGCTCCTGTGGTGCTTTGTCAAGGTGACCCCACAGCTTCACAGATTGGCATGTGTTGTATGCTGCAGCATATCTTGTCGTATGCTCATATGACTGCGACTGCAACAAAATCATATCAGATGAGATGGTCTTGCGAACTGGCTGCTTTATGTGCCCAAAAACCATCTGTGGGAAGCTGATGGGATTCATCGCAATGACACCCCATGACCGACTCACAGAGAATGGCGCCTTGTAGGAGCAGGCAGTTGATACTCATATTTGTGAGCTGCCGTTTTATGGACCAGCAGAAACTCCACACAGAGACCAGTGTCTTCTAATTCGGAAGTTCCACAGCACAACTCACAAGGCATGCAACTTGAACTGCCAACTGCCACGGCACATACCTGTCTTCTTTCACAGTTTCAGTGGGCACGATATTCGCATTCTTGTTAAGCACTTGGGTGATTTCAGTTTGAAGGGTTATACGGTCAGAGTCATACCTGATACCGTTGAAAGGTACATTGCATTTTCCAAGAGAATCAGGTCAAGAATAATGCTCCGCTTCCTGAATTCGCTACACTTCATGCACACATCTCTTCAGAAACTTACTGATACGATTAGGTAGGAGGAAATGCCTATCATCAGAACTGCATATCCGAATGATAAAAACTTTCAGCTTGTGACAACGGTATTCTTTCCTTATGAATACCTGGATTTGTAGGAGAGACTTCAAAAAACAATGTTGCCCGACATAACCGTATTATCCAATAAACTGCCATAACGGACGCAGAGTATGTGCATGGGGTGAATGTTTAGCAGGAGTTCACTATCCCTGACTGAGGGGAATATTTAAGATTATATGTAACACTGATGTAGACCTGCTCGTGGACATCTTTGAGAAGTTCTGGACTGTATGCCTGGGCACATACATTCTAGATCCTCCCATTTGTTACACCAAACCAGTTCTTTTGTGGGACGCAATGTTTAGGAACATGTGTGTCAACACTGAACTGTTTGCCAATGTTGACATTCTGCTGTTCTTCGAATGTGGGGGGAGGGGGGCTTTGTCAGAGCGTGCACAGGAACTACAGGGTGAATAAACCATGAATGAGGGAGTACAAGCTATCTGACAATTTCAGTAAAATCTCTAAGTGGGATTGGAACATCCTCTGTGGGCAAGCCTTGCAACAATTTACCGACTGGAGGGTTCCGATATATGTCCAAAGGGGGAAAGTGCCAGGTTGAAGGAGAAGGTCCTATATTTGGCCGAGGATTCCGGTGAGGTATGTGTCCTAGAGACAGAGCTGGAATATACCACCATTTTGCATGACGAGCGCATTGAGTCTCCACCACGTCCAGAGCGCTTAGTGGTACATAAAGGCTCCATCCCTAGTCTGATGATAATGCTCGGGAACAAATAGGGGGGAGCTTCAATCCCATTGGTCCAGAGGGTACACTTCATTTTGTTGCCTTGAATACACGTTAGAGCAACCACGTGGCTTATCAACGTGGCCCGGACGCAACTATGGTGTGGAAGTGAAATCGCTAACACGCTTTGCGAACGTTGGTGGAAGTCGCCGAAGATTTCCGGTGCCAATAACAGCCGCGTGAGCTGATTTCACGCAACTGCATTCACTTGCACAGAGGCTGCGAATTTACAGTGTGCGCATGCACGATGCGCTTCGCTTAGCACGAGACTTAGGCGAAATTTATGCGACGAATAACAAACGCAGACATAAATTACTATTCATTATTCGTGAATAACAAATATTATTCGAAACAGTATGCATTGACACAAATAAAAACAAGTATTCGTCATCTGCGAATAAAAAGTGTTAAGGATAATAAATTTGAAATCCAACTGCATTTATAGCCCCAGTTCTTTGTCATTTAGTAAACGAATGTACTTTTTGTTTCTTTTAAATTAGTTTCCAGAACAACTCTTTTTTTCTAAATGTCTCATCAGAAACGTTATTTGATTTACGGACGTTTACCGTTGTGACACTAAAGAAAATATTTGCTACACATGCAATGTATTCCTGAATGCATCTTTAATGACGACTTTGAGGTTTGACTTTCAGCACACAATCTTCTTCAGCAAAAATGGAGAAATCCCTAATTTCGCTGTAATCCTTCGCAAATAATTCCCTGCGATTCCACTTTAAATTCATTTCTTAAATCACATTACCAATAAAGTCTTCTTTTTACATCATAATGTCATTCGAAACTCGTGACCCGATTTCTTGGAAATTTCTTTGGCTATTATATGTCTGAAGTTTGTTGTAAGCCTCCCTTAGTCACGGAAAGCAATAAAGGTGAACTACTTGTTTTTAAATCGTTGGTAAGACTTTGCTGCGATAGTTCCAATTGGCGTAGAAAGGTAAAAAAGTGGTACAATGACCATTTGACACTTTCACGATAAACAGGTTGCAGCTGTTCTGCAATATTACCAACTCTGTTATGCACTCGAACCCAGAGTCTCTTCCGACATTTTTCAATCTCAAAGCTCTACGTAACTGCATGGACGGATGTTGGATCGAAGAACTATTCCATATTCTAACGCCAAGCTCACTCAGAGTTAATCCTAAAACACTTCGGGTGACTCTGGACGTCCAGCAGCATTCCATAAACATTTCAGCAGACTCTAGAATAAAAGTCTCTTGATGTTAATCGTTAGGAACCACTGAGTTCTTGCTTGGTTCACTCTTTTTGTAACACTACAATCACGAATTGCGTAACTATACGAAGGAGAGACGCAAATCCGATAGGGTTAGCAATCTAAGAAATGTTTCGAAGATTGAGGGTTTTTGTTGGCTGCTTTCTCATCATTGGCTGCCTACGTAGATTTCTTGCGCCACGTTATCAGTGGAAGGGGAAGACGTATTGACAGGTGCAGAGACAGATGAAGGCGGCAGAGTCGGTACTTTAGTAGGGCTGTAGCGCGCTAGGCAGACAGTCTGCGGCAGCCAATAAAAAAATGACGTGCCTTGTAGCCCGCGGACTGAGCCGTTGCGACAGCCAGCTGGCTCCGTGCTGCCAATTGTGAGTAGTTTGTCTCTTGGAGAGCGCATGTTGCTGCCTTGAGTCTCCGTGCACTTGTCGAAGCAGGTTACGTTGCTTGCTTCGTGAAACAAAATTCGCGATGACTTGCGACAGGTTGTAGGACCAGGTGGAATACCCAGTTCTGCAGCGACATGTCTTCATGTTTATAGTCATCTCTTCCTGCCACGTTATTTTGTAAAATTGCGTTTATTACGGCAATTGCAAATTCATGTTAAACATCCATTCGGCGAAGAAAACATAGATAATTTATTTGCCAGAGTGTATTCTATAGACCGCCTAGTCCGATACACTCGGTTTTTAAACATTGCTCCATCGTTTGATGAACTCCTTCCCCCATAAGGATGCATTAAATTTTCAGAAATACCAAATGCTTCATCTCCGACAACGACGCACAGCATTGGTACTCTCTTGTTTGATATGGGGCTTTTCTCCCATATTTGTAAATTTTTACTAACGAGATTTTCATGCAAAATTGATTGCTAAAAATGGGCGAGTTACTATATCTTCAGTATAGTCCAACATCTATGTAAGTGAACATATAATATGCAGCTCATGAAGCAAATAAAACGAGGGAAAAATAATTTTTATAATTATAGTAAAGTACGTTTGTTATGAAAAGAAAGGTATACTCTCTGCCAGGCACTTAAATGTGATTTGCAGAGTATCCAAATCGATGTAGATGTAGATATAGATATTCCACGTCCTTCTCGCTCCGCTGATTGGTCACGACTGACCGTCAGCTGGCTGATTAAATTGGCTTATTAACATTGAGGCTGCCTAGTGCGTTATAACCCAAACTGCTGAGACTGTCTGCCTATAAGCATTTTTATGTTTCACTTGTTATGCAATAAATCAAATAAAACTGTGCTGAATTTGAAGAATGGCCTCAGCACTGCAGTTCTTTACTAGGCACGGTGGCGTGCCCTTGATTTCCTCCAACCTCTGAACAGATATAGCTAGTTAAGGGGGATCTACATTCCAACATGTTTTCAAAAATACGGAATAACTTGACTTGGCATTATTGTCGTTATTATAAGCGAAAAAAGCGAAATGAACAGAGAAAATCGTAGGACAAACGGGAGATCGAACTCTAAGCCTAGGTTTTGTAGTCCCGAACTTATACTACTGAACCACAGAGGAACATTTCTGGACAAACCATTAATAAGTTATTTATAAAACAGAAACTGCACTACACCAAGGTAACAAATATTAATTCTGTATAAGAAATAAACAAAGAATATACGATGGCATTATATGTTACGCATTGTTTAATTCATAGATAATTTATTGGCTGATAATTTTTTTTTAAATGACCTTCTTATTCGAATAATTATCCCGATAGAAATCTATTCGAATAATACCCATCTCTTTTCACTACTATACCTTATACTTCCTTTCTGTTTCTGTCCATATTGCCATATGTAACGAGTCATATTAGTTCACTTACTCCATTTACTCATGAAAGCATACAGTGTAGCTGGATTTAAGTTTTTTAGTCAATTAAAACAAAGGTGACAATTAAAGTCTGTTGTCACACTGTCGACATAAATCTTTTTAATTTGTTCTGTTCAAAATATGTCTAAATGACAGTACAATTCTAACAGCTGACTGCAAGTGAGCACCAATTCATCAGCTAATATTTCACAGAAATATAGAGTTCTATGACTGAAACAACTATCTTCGAAAGCATTTAATAATCGGTTAACTCTTTAGTTTTAATTATACTCTAGTAGCACTTGGTGAATCTCAGGTATAAAACGCACACGTTCTCCATAGAAAACATGCAAAATCGACAATTCTCTAAAAATAAATTTCAATTCTGAATGCATTTGAATGCTTTCCGGACCCATTAGTGTTGTTATGATGCGTCGAAGCTGTATAGATAGAGTTTGTTTTTGCTCAGTGAGTGAGCGCCGCACGATACCGAGTGCGCTTATGTGAGTGATGTTGAGTGCTGTTCATACGGATTCGTCATGCGGCTACAGTGCTCTAATACACATCGCGCAGTTTCCGTAGCTGTAAGGTAACACCGGAAGTGATGTCATCAAACTAACTAGAACCAGTTTTGTCTTCGAACCCGTCCCCGGAGGGGGGGGGGGGGGTGGAGAGTTGTGACCTTGAATATAATCGCTCAATTGCGTAACCTGACACCGGAAGTAACTCAGCAATTTGTCTCAGAACCGGCCCTGAGTAACTACTTGCGAATGCTATCTTTTCAGCAAGTTGAAAGAACATGGTGAGCGAGGGGAGGGGGGGGGGGGGTTAGGGGGAGAAACAGATTTACAACTATGAGGACATTGACACACCGATTCTCGTGACCAACGACTGTATTTCTGTCATGGAGAAACTGAACGATTGGTAGATCGTTCTGACCATTGCTAACAGAGACTTGGTGAGTGTTGAAAAATAGCGTCAAGTATCAATGTTACTTTGAAGTGTAGTGCACCATTTTGTAAAATCTTACTTGGTCTGCCATAATAATGCTTTACTCCCCTTATAGAGGGAACAGAGGGGTGGGGGGTTGAATGTCCAGAAGTTGAGGTATAGAGCCGGCCGGAGTGATCGAGAGGTTCTAGGCGCTACAGTCTGGAACCGCGCGACCGCTACAGTCGCAAAATGGTTCAAATGGCTCTGAGCACTATGGGACTTAACTTCTGAGGTCATCAGTCCCCTAGAACTTAGAACTACTTAAACCTAACTAACCTAAGGACATCACACACATCCATGCCCGAGGCAGGATTCGAACCTGCGACCGTAGCGGTCGCGCGGTTCCAGACTGAAGCGCCTAGAACCGCTCGGCCACACTGGCCGGTGCTACGGTCGCAGGTTCGAATCCTGCCTCGGGCATGGATGTGTGTGACGTCCTTAGGTTAGTTAGGTTTAGGTAGTTCTAAGGTCTAGGGGACTGATGACCTCAGCAGTTAAGTCTCATAGTGCTCAGAGCCATTTGAACCATTTGAGCTATAGATTGTGAACAAAACGAGAAAAAGTTTATAAATGATAGAAAGTATTCAGGAGGAAAAAATAACGAGCAATACCATCTAAATAACGTGAATCCTACACTTGCAAACAGTGCACTCTTCAGTGTGTTCCATTGAAATATACTCTCTCTGAAACATGGCAAAGGAGACTGGGATAATCTAATCAAATAAATTTACGTGTTCTATGGTTTCCAGAAATCATAAAGGTAGACAATACCGGTCACCCTTTCCTTTTCATCTCTGCCAATCACTAGTAACTTTAAATTAAGTGTATTATTCGCATATAAATTATTATTCTTGCTTTTATTTTTAGCAGTATCACTACCACTAGTAGTACTATTAATTTAGTGTGCGTAAGTATTATTCTTTTAAACGAGCGTCATGCTTAAAAATAAAATAAACGTCTCAGTTGCTGAATGTGATAGAACATGCAACATTTCTATATTTGCAAAACACAGGTTACGACCATATTTTCCGGATTTTCAGAACACTTTTCCTGGCCGCCCAAGTCTGGGATTACGTTATCAGATGTTTTCCTCGTGAGCGACAGTACCATTCAGCGCTTTATGGAAACAAAGCTTTTACGCTCTGTTACGCTGCAATATATCTTTCTGCGCACATGGAGCAAGTTTTAAGAAGGCCACATATGGCAGAACTTGCCAGAAGATGTTATCAGTGCAGTAGGACATTCTGCAAACATAGATGGCGTGAGAGAGTTCCAATAAGAAAAGTCTCATGTTTCTTGGATTTTAACGTCACTTGTCGAACGCCCCCATCGAAGCACTTAATAAGCTGTCTGGCACCGTATCCATAAGAGGGAGCAGCTGCGCAGCGCGGATGTGCAGCGACTCGACAGGTGCTAATGAAGAAACCGTCACAAGTGAAGTGAGTGTGGGGGCGGCCCACGCTGCAGCTGTCATGAGTCTCCCACACCCGCTCCGCCCCCGCCGCCGGCGCTGATACGGGGCCGTCGCTTCTCCTCTAGCGCTCAGCCGAAACACACACACAGCCCATCAGGAACTGTCCTAACCTGTTGAAATTGAGCTCTTCTCGGAGAAAACTTTCTCTTCCCTTCCGTATCTGACCGTGCGTCGAATGGTTCATTTCTTACCAGGAAGTCATTTCGTGAAGAACGCTGCTGCCAGAGTTTGCGGAGTAACTGTAACGCCTTCTGAAGCAAACCTTGTCGCTCTTAGTACTGTAAGAATGGAACCAAGGAATTTAAAAGCACTTCATGTCAGACAACATTCAGCTGAACTACTCGGAATTCTTATTTGAAAGCCGATACTTCTCCTCAAATTTGTGAAGTTATCCGTAAAGGCGTGAAATGATGTCGTAACGTGATTTCGTTTAGTTCTATAACAGCAAGAAATTCTTTGAACATGATGAGCAAGTCAGAAGCATATTTGATATCATGTACAAGATTGCGGCGTTTCTGCTTGAGAATTTTGTCTGAATTCACCCTGATGAATCAAATTTTTATGGTAAAGGTTGCATGAAAACGTTTCCCAGTTCATTAGTTTCGTTACTGATGATTGATTCAGTAAGACGTAACAGTCATTGTACCTGTACACTGATATTAGCACTTTACAACGTCCATTTCACATTTGCAACAAATTAAATAAAATATACTGTTAATATCTATGACCGTTATTTCTCAGCTGCTAGTTCACTGCTTTACTTCTTAAAGTATTCCGTAGGAATTTCACTATTCTGGGAGTAGTTCGATCAGTTTTTGAATTGTACGCGAGGAAAAACAGATTGTCACTATAACACAAAGAACTGTTTAACTCCTATCATATTCGTACCTTAATTTATATATAAATAGAGTTATTCCAAGAGCGTGGTGCAAAACCAGGGCTCACAAGTGTTTGGATACGAAGGGGAAGGATTAATTTTATCTCTCTAGGTGATGGAATCGGCGATGAATGAAGGCGTAGACGGCTCGCGTTGTGACGTGTGGCTATCGATTGAAAACCGGCAGCTTTTATCTGCACATCTCTGTGTACCTGCGGTTTTTCGGCGATGCTCAGAGCTAATTAACCCGTGCTACATCCACTTCTTCCTCACCCACCGTTCCCCAGATAAAATCGCTCACCATCTCGTTCATGCGGCGTCTCTCATTTACAGGAATTAAGGTTGAAGAGGAGCAATATGTGCCGGAAGATGGAAAGGGATTTACCATCTTGGAAGCAGAAGTAAAAAAAGGCGCTGAAGGAGATGAAAAATAGGAAGGCATGTGGAATTGATGGTTTGCCAGCAGAACTGTTGAAGAGTCTGGGAAAGAAGGCAAGAAAAGAAATAGTCTACCTCTGTAACGAGATATATGACAAAGGGGAATGGCCTGAGGACTTCCTTGCAACAGTTATGATACCAATAGAGAAAAAAAGAAACACTAAAAAACATGAAGAACATCGGACCATCAGTCTAACTTCTCAAGCAGCTAAAGTCTTGCTGAGAGTGTTGAATAGAAGGCTATATGGCAAGCTGGATAGAGGGATTGCAGAGGAGCAGTTCGGATTTAGGAGAGGAAAAGGAACAAGAGATGCTATTGGCCTGTTAAGAACTATAGGGGAAAGATATATGGAAAAAGGTAGAGAAACCTTTGCTGTTTATAGATTTAGAAAAGGCTTTTGACAGAGTTCAGTGGAACAAGCTGATGGATATTTTGAAGAGGAAAGGAGTATATTGGAAAGAGAGATGACTGATACAGAATCTATATTTACACCAGAAAGTAAGGATTAGGATTGGAAATGAAATGCCAGAATGAAGCAGCATTGGACGAGGTGTTAGACAACGTTGTTGCCTTTCCCCGCTGTTGTTTAAAGTATACCTTGAAGAGATTATTGCGAAAAGCTTAGATGGGAAAAGAGGAATATTTATTGGTGGAAAAAAATAGAATGTATAAGATTTGCTGATGACATGGTATTAGTGGCAGAAGGTGAGCGGGCAGTGAATAACATGCTGAAAGATCTGAATGAGGCTTGTGTGGAATATGGGATGCAGATAAACACAGCAAAAGCCAAGAATATGGTCATCAGTACAAAAAGCAGACTGTCCAATATTAAAATAGGGCAATCTACCATTGCCAAGTAAGCACATTTAAATATCTTGGATACACAATAACTGAAGACTTGAGATGTTTGCAGGAGGTGAGGACTCGAATTGCCATAGCGAAGGAGGCATTCAACAGAAACAGGAGACTCTTATGTGGCAAATTAGGTAAAAGACTAAGGAAAAGGCTTGGCAAATGTTTTGTCCGGAGTGTGGCACTATATGGGGCAGAAACATGGACGGTGAGACGAGAGGCATGAAAAAAAAGGTTAGAAGCATTTGAGATGTGGATGTGGAGGAGAATGGAGAGAATAAGCTGGATGGAAAGAATGAGTAATGAAAGACTATTGGAAAGGGTTGGTGAAAGAAGATGTCTGCTGGAGGTTGTAAGAGAAAGGAAAAAGAACTGGTTGGGACATTCATTGAGAAGGGAGTGCTTGCTAGCAGATGCTTTGGAAGGATTGGTTTGTGGGAGAAGACTCGAGACGATGAAGGAGATACAAGATTGTAGACGACATACAGGGAAGAGGAAATTATGCAGACCTGAAGAGGATGGCAGAAGACCGGACAGCCTGGAGAACTACCATGTGAAAACCTGCAGTAGGGGCATCCAAGTTCCACTGCGAAACAAAATTAAAGCCTCATTTCTTCGAAACCCCGTAATTGCCTCCCACTGCGACGCGAAAGTTTTAAATTTGGCTACAACCTTCCTCCGCAATGGTTCAAAAGTGTAGTGCCATGTGTCATCACCCTCGATCTCGGCGACGCTCCAAACAGCGAGGTGTTAGCACATGCGAAAGAAAGGCTAGAGCTCGGTAGTTCATGTGAGATGTAAGGTGGGTTAATGATGGCACGTTAGCTTTGAATTTCGCCACAGTTCTGCTCGGCACTGTGGACGCGTCACACGATGAGAAGTAGTCACTCCCCTGTGGCCAACATTTCACCCATTCCTCCGACGCTTCTGCGTTGGAGATCACGACCACAAAACTAACGTTGAAATCTCGCGGTTATCTTATGAGTGGCCGAGGAAAACATTTCAGACACGCCGCCACTCAGAATCAGCGTAAAAAGGCGTCAGAGTTTGAGTAAAGGGCGTCAATTAAACCACTCCTATCCTTGGGTGTTGATTCCCACGCATTTCGTGGTCAAAAATGACAGTTCGCAGTTATATGAACAGCAGGACCACGATCTTGGCAACCTTTGAGGCTGCTGAAAACCCACATGCCTCAACCCTCCACTGAGGACATTGAGAGGCTCTATTCCTGTTGAATATGATCGCACCCCTTTGGAGTGCTTCGCGACCACGCAGCTTTGTTGAGAAAGTACAATGAAATTAATACCCCTAGCGCCATACAGACGTTGATATACACTCCTGGAAATGGAAAAAAGAACACATTGACACCGGTGTGTCAGACCCACCATACTTGCTCCGGACACTGCGAGAGGGCTGTACAAGCAATGATCACACGCACGGCACAGCGGACACACCAGGAACCGCGGTGTTGGCCGTCGAATGGCGCTAGCTGCGCAGCATTTGTGCACCGCCGCCGTCAGTGTCAGCCAGTTTGCCGTGGCATACGGAGCTCCATCGCAGTCTTTAACACTGGTAGCATGCCGCGACAGCGTGGACGTGAACCGTATGTGTAATTGACGGACTTTGAGCGAGGTCGTATAGTGGGCATGCTGGAGCCCGGGTGGACGTACCGTCGAATTGCTCAACACGTGGGGCGTGAGGTCTCCACAGTACATCGATGTTGTCGCCAGTGGTCGGCGGAAGGTGCACGTGCCCGTCGACCTGGGACCGGACCGCAGCGACGCACGGATGCATGCCAAGACCGTAGGATCCTACGCAGTGCCGTAGGGGACCGCACCGCCACTTCCCAGCAAATTAGGGACACTGTTGCTCCTGGGGTATCGGCGAGGACCATTCGCAACCGTCTCCATGAAGCTGGGCTACGGTCCCGCACACCGTAAGGCCGTCTTCCGCTCACGCCCCAACATCGTGCAGCCCGCCTCCAGTGGTGTCGCGACAGGCGTGAATGGAGGGACGAATGGAGACGTGTCGTCTTCAGCGATGAGAGTCGCTTCTGCCTTGGTGCCAATGATGGTCGTATGCGTGTTTGGCGCCGTGCAGGTGAGCGCCACAATCAGGACTGCATACGACCGAGGCACACAGGGCCAACACCCGGCATCATGGTGTGGGGAGCGATCTCCTACACTGGCCGTACACCTCTGGTGATCGTCGAGGGGACACTGAATAGTGCACGGTACATCCAAACCGTCATCGAACCCATCGTTCTACCATTCCTAGACCGGCAAGGGAACTTGCTGTTCCAACAGGACAATGCACGTCCGCATGTATCCCATGCCACCCAACGTGCTCTAGAAGGTGTACGTCAACTACCCTGGCCAGCAAGATCTCCGGATCTGTCCCCCATTGAGCATGTTTGGGACTGGATGAAGCGTCGTCTCACGCGGTCTGCACGTCCAGCACGAACGCTGGTCCAACTGAGGCGCCAGGTGGAAGTGGCATGGCAAGCCGTTCCACAGGACTACATCCAGCATCTCTACGATCGTCTCCATTTGAGAATAGCAGCCTGCATTGCTGCGAAAGGTGGATATACACAGTACTAGTGCCGACATTGTGCATGCTCTGTTGCCTGTGTCTATGTGCCTATGGTTCTGTCAGTGTGATCATGTGATGTATCTGACCCCAGGAATGTGTCAATAAAGTTTCCCCTTCCTGGGACAATGAATTCACGGTGCTCTTATTTCAATTTCCAGGAGTGTACGTCAACAGGGACACTTGAGAACGTGTGCCCCGACCGGGACTCGAACCTGGGATCTCCTGCTTACGTGGCAGACGCTCTATCCATCTGAGCCACAGACGATACAGAGGACAGTGTGACTCCCGTGAGACTCACATTCTCAAATTATTGTCCCGCACTATATTCATAGTACCCCTGCGCATTATACTCATTACTTGCGGCTTATTGCCGATTCCCGTAATAGTTCGGGCATTGTTTGTGCATCCGCACGGAAGAAAATGGTCAAATGGCCGGTGAGCCTTATATACATATATATATTGTTGAGAAAGTCGCAAACCTACCCGCCAGGAACTCTAGACACCAATTGAGCTTTGCGCCTGCTCTAGCTCATGAAGGCAGGCAAACCGCACAGAAGGGATGTCGAAGGGATTTCTAACCCTAACCCAGAGCAGCAGCCAGGCTGATTTGGTGTCGAAATATCTCACGCGTGGGTGGCACCGAGGTTGTTACCGATCTCGGGGGTCTTAGAAGGATACTTTGCCGTTTTATTCACTCACATGATAATGTTGCATTCTCGCGTGTTCACGCCACAGGAGGCCGAAAAAAAGGACGATTGAAAAAGAATAAGTGCCATTTGGTGCTTCTGATCACGTTCAAATATCTTCGAATGGTTTTGAACGGTCCCTAGTGGTTCCCAACTGTACAGGAGACCAAAAATTGCTGTCGCACTGCACTCTAGAGGTGTGCGATCACGTTTATTGGGGATACAGCCCCACAATGTCCTTAGAGAAGAGTTGAAACACTCGAATGTGTCAGCCGTGTCACAGACTGTCGTGAACATCTTCCTGCTGCTCATTACACTGCGAATTGTCGTTTTCGACCGCGATACGTGTGGGCATCAACGCCCCATGGGGAGCGGTGGTTTCATCGACGCTCCTTATGCCACCATCTGAGACTTTTTCGTGCCGATTCTGAGCGGCGATGTGTCTGAAATGTTTTCCTCGGCCACCCACAAGAAAACCGCGTGATTTCCCGGGGTCCTGATCTCCATCGCAGAGACGTCAAAATAAAGGGTTAAATGTGGGTAGGAGGGGCTGTGACGGCATTATTATCGTTTGACACGGTGGCGTTGAGCAGAATTGTGGTGAAATTTGGTGCTAATGTGACACGAGTAACCCACCTTACAGGTCACATGGACTTCTACACTCTAGCCATTTTTTCTTGATACCTCGCTGTTTGAACCTTTATCGAGCCGGAGGGTGGCGTCGCTGGGCGCCAAGCTTTTGCATCGTTACAGAGGAAGGTGATAAGCACCTGTGAGCCAAATTTCAAACTTGTATGTCGCAATTGGTGACAATCACAGGCTTTCGAAAAAGTGATCCTTTAGTTTCCTAGGGCAGTATTATTATTTGGAGGTGTAGGTCAGGTAGCAGAAGCACAGTCGCATTTTCGCGGACAAGAAGGAAAGGAAGACCGTCTGAAATGGAATGGAAACTGAAAATGTCACAAAATTTAATTAGGTATCACGATCAATACGGGAATCAGACTCAAAGTTTGCAGAAAACAGTTTGACATGACTCGTATGTCCTGTGAATACCAGTATATGAATAACTTAAAATGATCTCAAATGAATGCATCGAATCACCAGCACGGGAGTTTTGTTCTTTTTCACCATTCTTGTCCTCCAGAGCTCCGAATTTCCCGGCGTGTCAGTTTCCAATGTTCCACAACGAACTGTGGACGCTTGGCAAGTCCACGCCACCAGTCTTGGTCACAGGGCGCCAATTCTTAAAAAAATGCCTGGACGGCGAATGACGTGGTGCATGTGAACTCGGCCTCATTCCTACGGCGCTCATACCCGGTCTCAGGCCGCGGCCCTAGGCATTGCCCGGATTTTATTGAGAAGCATCTGTGAATCAACCGGGTGTTCGTTACCTGCGTTTCGAGTCGCCAAGAAGGCTGCAACTTAACAGCAGGCCCGTCTGTTTCTAACGGGAAAGCTGTTAAGCTATACACTCTCATATCTCGCTTCCTCGGGAATTTGGGGGCATCCTGCAGTCTTCAAATAAAGCAATCCTCTCAGAGCAAAGCACAACTCTGGTAAACCGTAGCTGTCCAACTTCTGACACACTATACATAATTTATATTCAACAGGGTCGACATGTTACCAACAGAAAAAGAAAACACATATGAGAAGTGGAGGTAAGCTTAGAAAAATGTGAAAGCCTTTATAAAGAACAAAATCACGCGGCAACACTATTTCTCAAACAAAAAGGACATGTGATGGTGTGAATAAAGATCAGGAACTGAATCACAAAGCGGCTGCTAACCCAAACAATTGGTTACACATAGAAGCAAATGTTCTAGACACACGTCATCAGACTAACATAGACCAGGTCGGATAGATTGTGACGGTAACACCACAGTTTTACAAATGATACGCAAGAACATATCCATTCAGTGAATATGAATCCCTCAATAACACCACTAAAAATCTTCTCCTACGGTCATTAGATGCAAAGTGCGTAACACTGTAAAAAACAGCTAGTTGTAATTATAAGAAGAGGAACGGCACCAAAAATGGAAAGGAACATAATATTAAGAAAACTGCCCACGCAAACTGCAAGTAGAATTTAAAATATTACTACACCATAGCAAAAAACAACCACCAGAACTGTTTATAACCTGTAGGTACACTGACCTAAATGTAAACTAAATAGTAAGCCCTAAATGTAAACTAAATAGTAAAAATATGTAGATATTCCAGGTCACTGAATATTCCTTGCAGTGAATAAATGCGAAAATCGTATGGCACGAAAATTGTGTTTCATTCAGTTGTAGTCAGACGGTCCAAAAAGTAAAAACTTCCAATATACTGTAATATTACACGCAACTGAGGAAAACAGGACTACAAAAGCCGAAGAAATCAATCACGGTTTTCGTGGTCGAGTCCACGACCATGGCTCTGACCGAGAGTATGATATTACCAATGATAAAATCAAGCCGCAACCGACCAATAACAATAGGATTCACCTGAAAGTAGCCTCTTCCGTCGCTTAGAGATACCAAGACGCGTTATTCGATGCGTTTCATTTCGTCCCAAATGCGGGAATCTGTGAGATCCTTTTACCAGATACTTGGAAGTAACCGACGTAACGTCCATATTCTGTTGCTTCGTTCTGCTGGCGTTGCCCACGATGTCTGCCGCAATCTCTCCTCTCATCCTTTCTGTCTTCGACATTATGCCAATTGGTCTCCTCGGTGCGCTCCACGAAGGACTGCAGCCCCCTATTGTGCGTTCTCTGTGCGCTAATGTGCGTCGTCTTCTGTCCTACATGTTGTAACATATCGTTCAACGACTTGGAAATGTCGCATAAGTACTCTCGCGGTAGTGCCCGAACGTGAGAGAGGAAGTGCGTGCGTAGAGCACTACACCATTCCATCATCTGTTATTTTGTTGTCCAAATATCCAGCCTGTGGAACATACGTTGCCATAGACTGACGCGACTGGCCCATACTGCCCATGATGTGTACTGATTATTGCACGCGACTCTGTGATCAAGTTCCAGTATGTCGCTAAGAACTTTGTGCAAAAAATTTGAGTATGTGCTGGTCCATATATAGTCACATAGAACCAAGTAGCTTCCTCCACATCAAGCCACGCAACAAGCAGTGCATTGCACTGCACCACCGCTTTCGCATACAGATATGCGTCTACATCCTTTAAATACGCTTTCGGATGGATACTACGATTTCTGCTGAATTTATGTCGGGGTACTTCCATTCTCAGCGTCTGATACAAAGTATGGAAACCCGCTGATGTGACCTGCGGCGCAAGGATACTTCCTTGTCGTACTTCAAATGCTTCAAATGGCTTTGAGCACTATGGGACTTAACATATGTGGTCATCAGTCCCCTAGAACTTAGAACTACTTAAACCTAAGTATATCACACACATCCATGCCCGAGGCAGGAGTCGAACCTGCGACCGTACCTTGTCGTACTGCACACACCTCCTGCTCTAGAGCAGACACTTTTGTCTGCGTTATTGTTTAGTTGCCGCCTAGTTTCATGTTGCTTCTGCATGGAGGATCCTTTTTCATTGTCAGTACGAGTGGCAATCTCCGCCCTTTTGCGTGTAACTCCCGTTTCCACTCTGGAAATTTTCTCGTAACGTGAATCTTCCGCCACGCCCAGACTGTGAGTTACACCTGTCCGTATCTTCGCAGCATCTGAGCCCAGGTTACGCCTAACTTCTGCGACCTAGCTATCAGACCATTGATAGCAGAGTCTTAGCTCACCTTCGAGACCTCAGAATTGCGGCTGGTTCTTCTGTGTGATCTGAGCGAATTGTTCTGTGGTCCTTGCATCCCCCTGATTTATCTCAGATAACTGAGATGCCGTGGTACCGTTCCTAATATTAACTGCGCTTACTGCTCCACGGTGTTCACTAACATCGCGAGTGTGCAATCCAGAAGACTCGTACCTCAACGGGAATGCTCTGTACTTCCCCGACCACTCTCGCATTTTCCTCGAATGACCTGTTGGGTTCCACGTATATCAACTTTCCTGGTCTCAGTTATATAAAACCGTGAACACGAGACAACAGTGCTCCACAAAATGAAGTAACAAAACTGAATCAATGCCAACGTTAGTGCTGGTTGTAACAGACGGAACAGTGGAGACATAAAATAAAACACTAAGACAGCAATGAACTAACTTAAACGCAAAGCTACATCAAAAGATTCAGGGGGTGCTGTGGCATTGGATAGGAAATACACACACTACATTTATATCTACTACATATAGTGTATCCAGTACATTCATACAGTCACACCATTGATGCGCCTGACACACCAGACTAAATTATTAGCATTTATTACGCAGCTGTGGGAAGTTAATATTAACTGAGTCATGTCTCATAAGCTCGAAATCACCATACTTGTAGTAAACTGACGATGCAAGTAAATCAAAGCCCCGCGATGACACTGAAGTGAGGGCGCAAACAAATGAAAGACCCACATTGGATGCTAAAAATGTTGTGATGACATACGCAAATGGGAACTGAATAGTCCCAGGTATGGCGCAAAAAATGTGGTAAAATTATTAAAACTGAAATAGGATGTGCCAATAATAAGATTCATTCAGTTACATGTAAGGCATAAATTATAAATAAAAATTTCTCTGTTGCAATTTGACATGTCATAGACCAAATTCAGTAGATGGACGTTTAGGAGAGACAATTAACCGCGTATCTCATGATATGATGGAATTTGATGTGCGTCTAGGGGTAGGTGACTGGCTTGCGTTGGTGCAACATAGCAACCTACAGGTGTTGTGGACGGTGTATTGACAGTTGGCGACCACCTCCATGTAGCTGCGGCTTTGTGGACCATGGTCTGAGCAGCTTACTTGCGATCTGTCCATTGTTCCTCTTTAATCCCTCTCCAGGGAATATCGACACCTGGAAGCCGGTGCTGCGCTATTGTCCCGGCCGCAGCAGTCGTTTTCTGTCTTCAGTAATTATGGTGTAGAGGCGGCGTCCCAGTTATATTTGGAGTTGTAGGCCAGGTCACGAAATGACAAAAAACATCAGGCTGAATACAAGAATCAGACTCAGAGTCTACAAACTGAGTAGAAGACAGACTAGTATGCCTCCAGAACGCAAAGTCAGAATTCCCTATGGCAAACTGGATGTGAATCACTTCTAGTAAATCTATCGAATCATGCGAAAGAACTCCTGACTGCTCGCGGTCGGGAGTTGTTTTTCTTCTTCCACTTTTGTCCCTGGTGGTACTGCATTTCTCGTCACATGATCTTGTCACTGGTGTTCTCAATTTGCAGTGCTCCGCAAAGAGCGATTGATTCTGAGTAAACCCACCATGTCAGTCTTGGTTACTGGGTACGGATATTTTCGATCCCGCTTCGAAAAGTCCCTGGATGGTGGCTAGTGCGGTGCATGTGAACTAGGTCATATTCCCACGGCAATCTTCCACTGTCTCGAGTTGCGGCACCATTCTTTTCCTGTGTCAAGTCCCCTAGCGTTTTGTACACCGAATTTTCTTGATAAACATTGGTGAATGCGTCCAAGTGTCCGTTATCTGCATTACTGAGTCGCCAAAAAGTCTGCAACTTAACAGCAGGTCCCTCTGTTATGGGAATGCCTTTAAGGTCCAAGCTGAAACGTCTCAGATCTTTGGGAACTTGGCGGTATTCCCTTTTTTCACTGCTAGTGCGTTTTTCTGTAACATTTGTATTCTAATGCTAATTTCCGGTACAGGCTATTGCTGTGTTTCAGAATGTTAAATCTGTTTAAACATTTGGTGGGTCGCAGTTATTCATTAAACTCATTCATTGTGTGAACTGTGTCAGTACACTATTTCCTCAGGAACGTTTTGACAGTCCCAGGAACTAGGTTTACTGAAGTCATTGAAATTAAAGCACTTCCAATAAATACACTAGAGGAAAAAAATGCAACACCAAAATGTAATTAATGTAGAATAATGAAATTTCGGGAATACTTTAGAGTAGGTAACATTATTTAAGTGGTGAACAATGCAACATCGCAAGATAATGTAAGAGCGAGCTTAGCCATTGCAAACGTGAAATGCAGGTGCATTAATAACCGGTATAACCGCAAGAATGTTGAATGCAAGCATGCAAACGTACATGCAATACGTTGCACATGGTCAGTCATTACTGGGACGGTTAATGCTATTTGTGGATGACAATGGATTTGTCGTCCGATGACGTCTCGCGTGTACTCAATTTAAGTCAGATTTGGTGATCGAGTAGGCCAAGGAAACATGTCGACACTCTGCAGAGCATGTTAGGTTACAACAGTGGATGTGGGCGAGAGCTATTCTGTTGGAAAACACCTTCTGGAACGCTGTTCATGAATGGCAGCACAAAAGATCGAATCACCAGATTAACGTACAAATTTATAATCATGGTGCGTGGGATAACGACGAGTGTGCTCCAGCTGTCATACAAAATCGCACAAGAGACCGTAACTCCAGGCACAGGTACCGTGCGACTAGTACGCATTGAGGTTGGTTGCAGACCCTCAACTTGTCTCCTTATAACCAGCACACGGCCATCACTGGCATCGGGCTAGAACCAGCGTTCATCAGAAAACACAACAGACTTCCGTTCTGCCCTCGAATGAACTCTTGCTTGACATCACTCAAGTCGCAAATGGTGGTGGTTTGGGGTCAGTGGAACGCACGCTACATGGCGTCTGGCTCAGAGCTGTCCTTAAAGTGACGGATTTGTAACAGTTCATTGTGTCACTGTGGTACCAGCTGCTGCTAGAGTTGCTGCTGCAGATGCATTGCGATGCGCCAGAGCCATACTCTAAAAACGATGGTGAAAGGTCTGTGTTGGATTCCTTTCATGTTAATTTTTTAAATCTGTTGTCATTTGCGGCATAAATTCCACTTCTAAATTTACTGTGGTGTTTCTGACTCTATCTGGGAGGAAACTGAGCAGTGGAACGTGTTACTTTTACACATAAACAAAAACGATCGGTCACACTACTACACTTTAAAACACAGCTTATATGTAATTCATGTCACACAGTCTCATACGGAACCTACATCCGCTTTCTTTTATATACTATATATGATAAGATACTGTCATCCCCCTTCCCTTCTGTGTGACAGGATGAATGAGCAAATGTATTTCTTGCTGCATGCTTGATGGTAGCAGACAAGCCTGTCTGCTAGAGAACAGTAGGACCAAGGTTGGAACAGGTAGCTACGCTTTCTAAAAGCAAAGAGGTTTCTATTCTTGGTATGGTCCTGTCCATCTCTTGTCATGTTCGTATAGGAAGCTGCCTCTCTGGTCACTTCCGTTTGTATCTGTGAGGCACTCTCAGGAGGGGCCCACGGCAGTCTGCCCGCGGCGAGCGTCTGAAGTGGTAAGATCTCTGGCTAAGCGCGTCTCTGCTAAGTCCGTAGGACGATGGATTTCTTAAGTTCAGCCTAACTGAAAATTTAATCACCTTTATTTCAGGTTTAGATCTAAAATGTGTAATGTTATCTTAAATTGCAACGCAGTGTAATTCGAGTGTGAAGTTCAGAATATCTTACAGTAGTTGCTTTGTCACTACTTTGTGAGTGAAGTGGAACCACATGTTGATGGTCCGTAACCCTAACTAAGATCATCAATGTTAAATGCGAATGTGCGTGAGATTATAACGTCTCGTCTTGACAATATTTTTCAATATAGCAACTTTTCTTTATGTTCAACCCACGTAGGCTGTACTTTGTGAGACCAGTACCACGTGCTTATACAATTGTTTTACCCATCAGGTTAATAGTAAGACGATAGCAACCAGTTAGAGGTTTGTCTTTTGTAAATTGCGTTACGATGTAATTTATTTTAATTATCAAAATTATTGTGGAGTTACACTCTTTGTGTAAACCAAGTTGACCACGTGAAGCATGTGGTGTAATCATCAAACTAGCCCTCAGCTATTGTTTTTGGGAAGATTTCACAGAGAGTTAGTATGAATTTAGTATATCAGTGTGGGGTAATTTCATGACGGACAGGATTGCGCTACGTACGTAACTTCTTTGGTTGAAAATTGAATCGGTTGGTTGTGGTGAATTTCCTCTTGCATATGTTTCAACGTTCTTCGTGTGTTATTTTATGAATGCAGTGTTGTATGCAGTCTCCCAATCTTGGCTCCATATTTGATGTGTTCCATAAGATTACAAACTCACATTTTCACAATCCTAAATGAGGCACCAGTTTAGTTATGAATCAAGTTTAATATGCTGAAATTTTAACTGAACAATGATCAATGTTAAAATAAATGTCCAAATATAAACTCGTTTATTTATTTTTATTTAAATGCTCATTATATATATATATATATATATATATATATATATATATATATATATATATATATATATCACTGGTTGTAAGGTGACTATTAAAAGATTGTAATTAATGTTAGTCTGGTTGTGAATTTGGTAAGCTAGACTGGATACCTGGTGAAACAGTTGCTCAGTAATGCAAGGTTAACTTCCTCAGATTGCAGACAGCTTTTCACCCGCTTTTATTGTCTTGAATATCAGCATCACTTTCAGAACAACTTAATGCATCAACATTACAACTGTCTTCCCTCTCAGCAGTGCCAAGTGACTGTCCAGAGCACGATAGTAGTATAGGGGGCGGCATAAGACAAAACCCCTAACATTTTCCGCAAAAGATGGCGGCTCCCTGAACCCGCAACTTATTGGCCAAATAATGGCGGGCACTTTTTGAAATTTGAACTGTCTATATTTGGCATAAAATTCCCCATTCAAGCCAGCAATGAAGATTTTAAAGATTACTGTGGCGCAATTAGAAGCGATAAATACCTAAAATAAAAATGGAACGAGATTAGTTGAAGGTGAATCTCAATAACTTGAACGTGACAATATGTCATAAAAGGCTTAGTGACCTAGAAGAAGGACGTTTATACACAACTACAAACACCAGCAGCGTAAACACAAGATATGGGTGTAAAACATCTCTAGAGCTCGATGGTGAGTGTAATATTCTTTTACCAGATAGATCGAAGTACTCAATTCAGATGACTAAAACGCTGACAGGCATGATTATGGTATATAATGCTTACAAGAGTGTCGAAGGCTATAACGTTCACGTTGTCAAATTCCTTCAAATTTTTGTGGTTTATCAAACATAAAACTCACAGTAAACGTAGTGATGAACGAAGTCCGGGCTCGCTGATGGAAACGGTGTGTGGTTGCATATCCGAAGGGAGGTCTGAAACAGACCTCCCTATTTTTTCGTATGTTTTTTGGTGTTTCTCTTTGGATGTTCTTTTAAGCACGTGCAAAAAATGCAATAGCGTTAATGAATACTCAATTCAGCTTCGGGCTTCCCCGGGGCTGGCACTGTAGGCGATGCGAAGTCAGTGCAGTCACAAAATAGTTGCTTCATCGTTTCATGCTGAGTGAGACTGCAAGCGACGTCCATATTAAAGATGCAGTCACAAAATAGTGGCTTCAACTTCGTATGCTCAATAAACATGTAGCCGCAAAATAGTGGTGACATGTTTGCGTGCTCACGGAGACGTGAGACGTAAACGTAGAACGTGAGGCGTGAGAAGTCGCCTGCAGCGACGTCCAATAAATCTTTAAAATTTCGCGTTAAATAAAGGTATTTGCAAAGTGCGATCAAAAGCTTGTTAAACAACCAAAGAAGAAAAGGAAGAAGTCTGAGTAGCTGAAAAGTCAGCTCAAAGAGAGGAAGATGAAACCGATAATAGAATACGAGGAATATAAGAAAGAAGACGAGCCAGTTATCGATAGACTGGATGCTTTAGGGAAAGAAGTTATCGGTGATATAGCGAAAAATCGAGAGGTTGAAAAACAGCTACTTCCTTACGAATGGAACTATGACGATGTGTTTCCTATTCCACCTACACCTAAGGAATCATCTTTTGAAAGAAGATTATTAGTTGATGATGAGCCGATCATGCCTAATACGCGAAAGAGACTTGAGCCCATGCTGCAGAAAATTGAGGAAGAACAACGGGGGCCGTGCGGTTCTAGGAGCTTGAGTCTGGAACCGCGTGACCGCTACGGTCACAGGTTTTAATCTTGCCTCGGGCATGGATGTGTGTGATGTCCTTAGGTTAGTTAGGCTTAAGTAGTTCTAAGTTCTAGGGGACTGATGACCACAGATGTTAAGTCCCATAGTGCTCAGAGCCATTTGAACCATTTTAAAGAACAACGGGAGAAGATGAAGGCTGTTACAGAGTACTCAAAACCTTACATTGTGCCGAAAGTATCAAAATACTTGGGCGGTCTCTGTTATCCAGTATTTGGCTTAACATTTGATCATGGAAAGCACTACATAGGCGATTCCGAAGCAACGTTTCACAGTGACACTGTTTCTGTTAAAGGTAACCCTTTCAATGCCAGCGATGGATCGATGAAACTGCTAACCCGAAAGAACGTATCATTCGAAGACTAAACGCCTGATGACCTTGAAGCCTATACAACTATACTGAAGGAAACGGTTGCAATATTTCACCACTATGATCCGAATACGAATAAACCCAAGTCAAGCAGCGGCGAAAAGCACAACAGCATCATTAAGCCAATATGGCAGTCATTAAGGAAAGTACGCAGTAATTGGAAGTCCAAGTCACCAGGTAGCAGAGGAGAAATGGGTTTTGTAAAAAGATATACAGCAAACCCTGTAGAGTATGTTTGGATGAATGGTATCAGAGATTTAATTGACAGGCTGCTGGTGATTCACGGTGAAGAGAATACAGTAAATAATAGTTATCTTAACGGAAAAGTAGGCATAACGAAAATACTCGCCGGTAAGTTTAACTGCTTCATAGTGAACAATCCAAAGGGAATTTCGTACTTAATTCGCTTTCTGAATAATTTACCTCACACGTTCTGGAAGTCAGAAAAGCATGGTAAAGGCCTAGTCATCTGGGCTTTAAGTATCTGTCAATGCCCGAGATGCATCTGCCTGGCATGAGATTTTGCGCACCTTACACTAAACTAGATGAAAGATTAGCGCGTGGAGACGTAGGAATTAATCCTTTAGGTGAAGCTTGCAAGAGACATGACACTGCATACAGAGACCAACAAAATATAGAAAATAGGCATCAAACTGATAAAGAAATGCAAAAAGCAGCAAAGGAGAGAATTTTCAGCAAAGATGCATCGCTACGCGAAAGATTAACTTCTTCTGCTGTCGCGGGGATAATGCATGGAAAGAGAAAATTAGGAATGGGTTTAGTAGACGATAATGGTTGGATTTTATAGTTTTTTTCTCCTGTTAATAAATGAAAGGAGTTAGTATTGAGTTTAATGTACCATTAGCGGCAAGCCAAAAGCCAAAGCTATTAAGCTAAGGTTCTCCAACGACGAACTGAAAAGTCACGGCTTTCTTGATAATTTTCTTATTGAAACACAGATGAAACAGAAAGCCAGTAAAGTTAAAAAAGGTGGCAGTTTACTCATAGCTTTATCTGTTCCTGTTGTGGAAAAATTACTTGAATATCTAACAGCAAAAAAGAAGGTTCAGGTCTGAGTAAACGCAAAAGTATAGCCACCCACTTACAACTTTGATAAAGGAAAATTAGTAAAGCAACTGAAAATCACAGATTTTAGGGGCGTCTTTGTGATCAATGAACTACCGCAAAAAGCAAGAGAAGTCGAAGCAGGAGTTGTTAACCTAGACACGTAGGCACTCACTGGATACGTTACTTGTGAGTTAACGAGCATTTCGCTCTCATTTAAGTATATGGCTGAAAGAGTCAACCTTCAGGAATTGTGAAACGAACCCTGTCGTCCAGGACCGTGAGCCACAAAGACCGCAGATTCGCCACGAGATGGGGAAATTCACAGGCATCTATTGTGCTGAACGAGGTACAAGCGCTGTAGGGTTAGAGTGAGACAGACGAGAACCTACGTCATAGGGAAACCCCGTAGAAGCTGTTTGCGACCAGGGAGACGTAGCAGTGTTACATATGGCGGACCTTACATCGACCATAAAGGGAAACATTTATGAAAACTGCTTAATTCTGTAGTAGATCAGGTAATGAAGACACAATAATTTTAATCTACCATCCTTCATAAATTTTAATGGTGATCCTAATAATACTTGAATATTGATCACATCTATAATAGTTTAGGATTTACTGTTAAAGTGAAATTAACAAGTTTTGTAACAAAGACCTGAATGCTAAAATCTAAACGCTTTGGTCGATCTTAACGATCGACATTTCATATAGACGTGCACCATTAAAATTACAAATGTTGTAAATATCAACTATGTAACTTTATTTGTTTGAAAGATATAGTAAATTTAAATTATCAGTTTTTTCAGTTAACCACCAGATCATCAGTTCGTCCACACAAAACACATTGAACTATGACAGCAAGACATCTCATTGAATCATTCGGTAATAGAATACTTGTTGTAAAGTTTCGTGCTTAATAGCTACTTTTGTTCTTTATTTATTTATCAGAAAGCACGTTGGTGCAAGGCTACTGGCATTCAAAGCTAAGAAGGAAATTGTATTGGTTTTATGGAAAAGAATTTAACGTTTATTCTGTAATGGATATTATTATTACTTCATTTAGAACATGAAAGTGGTGAAGCTTTGATTATTTAAGTATGTTAAAAAGGAAAATAATGTAGAATAAGCCGTAGCCAATCAAATGAACGGCTTCAGGAAAGGGAACTGTCTTAGTCAGTTGAGTGATAATGTTCGGCGCGCGGGAAACGCGGCCGGGGATGGACAGAGGGACAGTGCTGGTGGAGATGCGAAAGCGGATGGTCGGTCTTTAGGTAGCTAGGGAGTGAAACGACCTAGAAAATTTCGCGTTGTGTTGCATCGCGGGACCTAGTCTCTGGGCAAGTCGCGCGCCTGGTGTGAACTCTTAACTTTTCGCTTCGAACTTGTATGTCGCGATGAGACTGTGAATGATCGCACTGTGTCAAATGGAAATGCGCCCGAGTGTAATAGTAATTCTAAATACGACCACTTTTGCTATTAGTTTGCTATCTGAATAAACATTATTCTAACAAATCGCAACTCTGTGGCATACATCATTCATGGGTCATTAATTTAGTTCCCAATATTATTATTACTGTCGTTATATGTTATATTAACGTTGTGTGTTTCATAAAATTTCGCAAACTTGCCATCAGCCAGACAATTTAAGCAAAGGATAACAAGTGTCTAATTTAGGGCGTGTAATGCGACACGTGAGGTTCAACCCCTAGACGAATTTGAGCCTAGACATTTCGACGAAGAGGAACCGCATGTGAGCTCAAATATCTTTGGGATGTTAGATCACATACTCCAAAAATGGCAGTGAAAAATTGATATTTGACTCGTCTGGTGGCGCTATAGCACAAGCGTTAGTGAACTATCTAGGCCGAGATAACTTGTTTTACAATGCAGAGAGGGTTCAAAATTTTAATCAGTTTATATGTGGCCAGCTACGTTTGCTGGTCTTGAAGGTATGGGTGGTCGTTTGGTAAAATTATCAATACAATAAATGGGTATATTTGGAAACAAGATAAAGCAAGGAGAAGAGGACTTAGCTAACCAGCTACATTCGACTGCTAGTAAAGCAGACTTGGGAGAATTAACTTCGAAAATTGAAGGTGAGGCCGTACTATTTCGAAAGGGATTAAATAGCTTTTTTAAAATAACCAATGGTTATATTGACTTCAAGGGTAAGAGATTGGTAAATGTAAAAGACCCTATAGATGGCCTTGATGTAGTTACCGAAAAATATCTAGAAAAGCAATTAAATTATCTTGTTACCAGGCCTGAATACACAAGTATTCTCACAGTATTTAATAACTATGGAGCAAAAATGACTTGGAGAAATTTTTCGGTGATTATGCGAGCAAAGAGATAAATGAAAACAACGGTTAACCACTTGTTAGGCAAGATTGATGCGCTAGAGTGGAAGATGCAATGTTAACTATAATTGAATGACGAGAAGCATATTTTACTTTGTCATCTTCATCTACGTGTTTGTGAACTGCATAATCGTAAAATATACGAAAAAATACAGAGGTCTGCTTCAGACCTCCCTTCGGATACGCAAATAAAGACTGTTTTCATTCTGGTGAGGAAGATGCAAAGTTAATTATAAATGAATGACGAGAAGCATATTTGGTGCTTGCGGTGCAAAACATTTACAGCGACAGAGCAACAGTTCACGCTCAGACATTTACCACAAAAGAGAGAGAGAGAGAGAGAGAGAGAGAGGGAGAGAGAGAGAGAGAGAGAGAAGAGGTGAAGTGGTCGACTGTGAATATTCGTGAAGAAATTGTGAACGGGCTGCACAAACTGGTGAGAAAGAACTTCCCAAGGAAGGCACTCATACAATTATAGACGATTTGTCGCAAGCTGACTTGATTGAGATGGATTCTGGTAACCTAAAGTACATATTCAAAATCAATAAAAATATACGGTATTTGTCGACTGTGGTAGATGTGTTTTCAAAATTTGCTTGGGCGATTCCTGCTAAAGATAAATCTGGTGAAAATGTGACTAGCGCTTTCAAATATATATTGGCAGACAGGAAGCCGAAAACTTTGCAGACAGATAACGGTAAAGAATTTTTCAACGAACACTTTAGAGAGTTGGTGAAGCTTGAAAACATAAATCACTACTCTACTTTTTCAGAGATTAAAGCGTCAGTAGTCGAGCGGTTTAACAGGACGCTCAAGGAAAAAATGTGGAGACATTTTGCACTTCAAGATAATTACAGGTGGGTCGACCTACTCCACAAGTTGATACACAATTACAACAACAGTGTGCATAGAACGATAGGCATGAGCCCTGTAGATGTAACTGATATGCTGCGGCAAAAAACGCTGGAACTCAGTGCCGAATGACCCAAGTACGTGCCAGGTGATAAAGTTAGAAACAGCAAGATGAAGGGTTTGTTCGACAAAGGTTACACAGCAAATTGGTCTACTGAATTATTTGAAGTCGTTGATATCAGCGGCACAAATCCGCCCACGTATAAGTTGAAGGATATGACTGGCGACGAAATTAAAGGAAGCTTCTATGAGCAGGAATTACAGAAGACGAAATATCCAGACGTGTATCTCGTGGAAAAAGTGCTGAAAAAGAAAGATGATAAAGTTTACGTGATTGGCTAGGGTTTAATAACTCACACAATAGTTGGGTGAATAAAAGTAGTGTAATTTTTTAATGGATGTTGATCCATTAAAATCTGGCTACTGCATTTTCTGCACATGCAAAAAAGAGCATCCAAAGAGAGAAACAACGTTCTACATGTGAAAGTATAGGAGGGTACGAAGGGAGGTTTGTTTCAGACCTTCCTACAGATATGCGATTACACAATATTTTCATCAGCGAAACCGGACTTCATTTATTTATTCGCTACCGCATTTTTGCACATATGTCTGATAATTTTATCTCTGTATTTGCCTGAATTCGCTTTCCGAGTCATATCGATAGTTATAAAGCCAAAATCCTCGTTCCAAGATGTACCGCAAATTTCTCTAAAGTCGTTCCACTTCAAACCTCCACCCACAAATTAGAAGTAGAAGTGTTTTAATTTTGAGTCATCTTGTCTAAAAATGTTCAAAAAATTGAGATTTTCTCTCACCAACTGCTTGGAAATTTTTCAGTACGTTTGTGCTAAATAGAAGCAGTCAATGTTCATATACCGCTGTATGGTACAGTTTTCTCTGACTATATCTTGATTTTCAAGAATGAAGTAATCAAAAACAACAACTGAGTTATCTGCACATTCATCTAGTGGAAGAATTTCTTCAGTGTTGCTGATAAAAGTAGTAATTTTTTCTTTGTGTTTATCTTCCATTTTCTCAAATGGTTCTGAGCACAATGGGACTTAAGTGCTGAGGTCATCAGTCCCCTGGAACTTAGAACTACTTAAACCTAACTAACCTAAGGACATCACACACATCCGTGTCCGAGGCAGGATTCGAACCTGCGACCGTAGCGGTCGCGCGGTTCCAGATTGTAGCGCGTAGAACTGCTCGGCCACACCGGCCGGCTCCATTTTCTCGCATGCTTGTATACATTCTTGATATTTCGGCTGATCTAAACTTTTAGAGTAAACATGCAGGTGGTTAATTTTTTTCCAGTTCAACCATCCCGGCACTAAGATAGAACTGTCAATCATTAACGTTGTGTTCCCAGAGCCACTTGGTCCTATTATTGCACATCGAACAGAATGAGGTAAAAGTTCACCAAGTTTCTTTTTCTGTTTCTTTTCCCCAATTCTAATTTTTGGCTCCCATCAGTCGTCATTTATTATTATAATTTTGAACTTAGTAGTTAGTCTTCGATTTTAGAAAAAAGGCTGAATGTGCGAATACGAAGTGCGTTTACAAAAGAGGGACTGGTTGGTTTTTAATCGACATTTTTAACTCCAAATGTTACATGGGAACACAACAGACTGCTCTTTGAGAAAGACATGTCATTAACACGTTGACTATTCCCACAGGACAGTATAGTGTAGATAATTTAGAGAAATTTATACAGAGTCAGCAACCATTCCATGCTGATGATTTAAAGAGTCGAAATTCAGAGCACACGCCACAAACTGTATTTTGATAGAGAGCACAGTATTGGGAATCAAATTGTGGAGCCAGAAGTAAACGCTGTTGCAACACAGCTT
Source organism: Schistocerca gregaria (assembly GCF_023897955.1). NCBI lineage: Eukaryota > Metazoa > Arthropoda > Insecta > Orthoptera > Acrididae > Schistocerca > Schistocerca gregaria. The sequence goes on from NC_064931.1 coordinate 730,658,367, forward strand.
CCGAAAATCATCCCTTTCTATAAAATCAAAGTCCATTTTAATTTAGCAGATGGCATGTTTGTAAAGTACTACCCGCCACGTTAGCCGAGAGCGCTAATGCGCTGCTTTGTGGATTCTGGTAGGCGCGCCGGCCCCGGATCGAATCCGCCCGGCGAATTAACGACTGTCGGTGTGCCGGCTAGGCTGAATGTGGTTTTTTAGGCTGTTTTCCACATCCCCCTAGGTGAATACCGGGCTGGTCCCCACGTCCCACCTCAATTACATGGCTCGCAGACATCTGCACACTTTCGCATTATTCAACGGATTACACTAGTCGCAGACAGTTGGGCTACACAAATTGCGTCCTGGGGTGTACGGGGTGGCGGCAGGAAGGGTATCCGGCCACCCCTTAATCTAACATTGCCAAATCCGCTTAATTATGCTGACCCAGCGTACCTGCGGGACAAAGGCACAAGTGAAAGAAAGAAGAATGTTTCTAAAGAACTCTGACCATTTTCATAGGGAAACGAACATTATCACTTCATTTAAGACAAAGTTGCTGTAACTTGCGGGTCATTTGCAGTTTGGCAGTTCTATCGTCCACGAACCAAGCTATCCGCTATTTTTCCCAGCTCACGATAAAGTTCAAAATCTGCAGCTCACTATAACGGATGAAAACGATTCTGTGATAGATTTCTGTGGTGAAAATGTAAATGTGCTTGTAGAAATGGTGAAATAAAAGTTTTTCCTGTCTAATAAAGATGAACAAAATAGAAAGTTACCAGTGGCAGTCTTTTCCAGTAAACGAGAAGTCTAAAAATAATTATAACTTGCCAAACAAAGATGTAGAAACAGACGTCAAAGTTGGTGATGACTGGTTTGATAATAATGCTTACTTGTACAAGACATTTAATGCGACACATGAAGATGGTTCAGATTACACTGCCTATGAAGGCAAATAGAATGTAAAACTAGTTGACAATTTTCCAAGTCAACTATGGAGTGTAGTAACTGTCAAGAAAAGAAGGCACATTATCTTCAGGCTAGAACATCCAGGGGTCTCTTCAACACCTTCTCTAGACGACGACACAAGATTCGAAGGAAATTTTATTAACTATGGAAAACTGCAAAGAAAAGAAAGTGAAATACTGTATCCGCTGAATACGTTAGGCGAGCTTTTAAAAAATTGTAGAGAAATTATGTGGGAAGGAGGTTTAACGATAATGTTTGTAGGAAGTCCACATGCTGGCGACTCGTTGTATAGATGGGTTTAAAAAAAAGGGTGATGGCACAGACATTTCGGATTCTCGACAATACCATGGTAAAGAGACAATTACGAATATGGAAATTCGAGCGCCTATTGTAAAGTAGGAACCAAACTATGAAATGGAGTTGAGAGAAAAGTTGCTCAAGCAGCCTAAGATACTTTCATTTTTTGACCTTCAAACGAAGGAAACAGCGGGAATCAGTATTTCAGACCAACCGGAAGGGAAACCAAGATGCACACTCGTCGTTGTATGATCATGTTAAGCTGCAAAATATTTACCTCAAGAATGGCAGAAACGAGATATTTTTCGAACTGTGGAACATTAATCCTCTAAGCACTTGTTTGAAGGCATGCAGTGCGTTCACAGATTTCAAGAGAATAACTGAATCGAGTAATGGCGTTAAAATTAATGCACACGCTTTCATTACTTCATATCCAGTTTGTTATCAATATGAGCACACGAAAGAATGTTGTCACTGCTCAAAAAACAGCCATGAAACTGTTAGCGACTTTTAATGGGCATATTCCTGATGGTACTTTGGCGTACATCATTATGTGTGGCAAGAGAAATCTGACTTATGATCTTTGCAAAAAAGTTAGCGCTTATGGAGCCACCATAAATTCGCCAATATTTTGCAAAAAAGTGGCCGCCAAAAGGTGCCCACCATCTTATGTCCAAAAAGTTGCGGATTCAGGGAGCCGCCATCTTTTGGGCAAAATGTTAAGGGTTTTGTCTCACGCCGCCTCCTATACTACTCCCGGTTTTATTGCGACCGTACATTCTCGTGACCACCACTGCCAGGAATCAAGTGCAGAGACAACATTCCTGCCCAATCTTTCTGCATTATCGCAGAACGAACATCAAGCTTCTTGTACCCTGTTGCACGGCCTTGTTCAAATTCAGTGAAGTGTTGATAATGGAGTCTTTGTCACCTTAAAGGTATTCTTGACCAACATCAACTTACCACGTCCAGTGCAAAGATAACTAGCGCTCGAGATCGTTTGGCGTACATTTAAAGCCAGTCTGATATGCAGCCTCATAGTGGCGCTTCTAGAGCCACTCTTATGAGACTAGCGCGAAGTTTTAACAGACATCATCTTTAAGATGTAGAAACACGCCGACTAACTTTCGTTTTTTGATGTTGCCTAAAACACAGAGAGATGAAATTTACTATGAGATAGAATTTTAAGTGCTTATGCATATTCGACTCTGGAGGGACTATTAGAGAGACTACACCATGTGTGTGTGTGTGTGTGTGTGTGTGTGTGTGTGTGTGTGTGTGTGTGTGCGCGCGCGCGTGTTTTTTTGTGGGGTTTTAGGGCGCTCAACTACTAAGGTCATTAGCGCCCAGTCACAAATGTAAGTGCACATATAATCTGGTAAAACTCAAGAGGGGGGGGGGGGGGGAGGGGACACCAGAAAGTTCTTACAAAGACGCAGATAAAATAATTAAAAGAGTCAGATGTCTTTGACAAGTCCGTCAAAGTAATAAAATGAAGAACACGAGCAGCTGCTCGAGCGTCATCAGCTAAAATTTCCTGTAAGGTAGATGGCAGAGACAGGACAACACGAGATTGATTAAAACGGGGACACGACAATAAAATTTGGCGCACTGTCAATGCATGACCACAAGGGCACCGCGGGGCGGGGTCACCGGATAGTAGGTGGCTAAACCGGCAATGCCCAATTTGCAACCTGGCCAAAAGGACCTCCTCTCGCCGAGATGGTCGGGAGGAGGTTGTCCAAGCTGTTGGGAACGGTTTTATGGCCCAGTGTATCCCACCATAATGACACAAGCCTCTTACAAACAACCCCACTAATGTCAGACAATGGAACACAAAGGGAAGCTGGCCGAGGCAGGAGGACTGCATCATTGTCCATAGCATGAGCAGCCTCATTCCTAGGCACTCCTACATGGCCTGGAACCCACATAAAGCTAACAGGAGAGCCATCATCAGCAAAAGAAAGGAGGGATTGCTGGATCCGTTACACCAAGGGATGGACCGGATATGGAGCTCCAAGGCTCTGAAGAGCACTAAGTGAATTAGAGCAAAGTACATACGGAGAATGCCGGTGGCGGCGGACATATTGAACGGCCTGATTGAAAGCAAAAAGCTCGGCCGTAAAGCTGGAAGACTGGTCAAGGAGCCGGCATTTAAAGGTGACGTCCCCGACCACAAAGGCACAGCCGACACCATCGTCAGTTTTGGAGCCATCAGTGTAAATAAAGGTGTTACTGGCGACTCACGTACGAAGTGCGACCAACCGGGAGCAATACACTGCACCCGGAGTACCCTCCTTCGGGAGCGAGTTGAGGTCAAGATGGATGTGAACCGGAGCCTTGAGCCAAGGTGGTATCGGGCTCTCACCCTCTCTGAAGGTGGTAGGGAGGGCAAAATCCAATTGTCGAAGCAGGCGACGAAAGCGGACTCCAGGGGGCAGCAGGGCAGACACATAAAGCCCACACTGACGGTCGAGATAATCGTCGAAGAAGGACTGATAAAAGAGGTGGTCGGGCATTGACAACAGCTGGCAGGCATACCGACAAAGCAGTACGTCTCGCCGGTAGGTCAGTGGTAACTCGGCAGCTTCAGCATAAAGACTCTCGATGGGACTAGTATAAAATGCTCCGGCCGCAAGATGTAACCCCCGATGATGGATGGAGCTGAGACAGCGTAAGAGGGATGGCCGAGCAGACGAGTAGACGAGGCTTCCATATCCCAGCTTTGATCGGACTATGGACCGATATAAGCGAAGCAGGACAGTGTGATCCGCTCCCCGAGATGAACCACTAAGAACACAGTGGACAGTAATGAACGTGTACAACGGGCAGCCAAATAAGAGAAATGTGGAGACCAACGAAGTTTCCTGTCCACTGTGAGCCCTAAAAACTTCGTTGTCTCCACGAATGGGAGAACAACGGGACCGAGATGTGAGGATGGTGGAAGGGATGCTTTATATCGCCAAAAGTTGATGCAAACCATCTTCTCTTCAGAGAACCAGAAGCCATTAGCCACACTCCATGAGTGCAGTAGATCGTGGAGTCATCGACGAAAAGAGAGCCTGAGGCGTTAGGTGGAACGCAATCCATAATTGGATTGATCGCTATGGCAAAAAGGGCTACGCTCCTGCGGGAAGACGTCGGACAATACGGAACCCACACGTACCCTCAACATTCGATCTGTTAAAAATGAATCAATAAAAAGGGGCAGGCGAACACTTAGGCCCCACCTGTGCATGGTGCGGAGGATACCTCCTCTCCAACAGGTATCATAAGCCTTTTCCAAATCGAAGAACACAGCTACCGTTTGGCGCTTTCGCAAAATGTTGTTTATGGTGAACGTCGAGAAGGTCACAAGGTGGTCAACAGCGGAGCGGCGTCGACGAAAGCCACATTGGACATTGGTAAGTAGCTATCGAGATTCAAGAATCCAAACCAACTAAACGTTAACCATATGCTCCATCACCTTACAGACACAGCTTGTACGAGAAATAGGGTGGTAACTAGAAGCAAGGTGGCTATCCTTCTCGGGTTTGGGTATGGGAACAACGACGGCCTCACGCCAACGCGCGGGGACCTGACCTTCGGTCCAGACGCAATTATAGTTACGAAGAAGAAAGCATTTGCCTGCCGGAGAAAGGTGTGTCAGCATCTGAACGTGAATGGCATCTGGCCCTGGAGCAGAGGACCGGGACAGTGCAAGTGCACGTTCGAATTCCTGCATGGTAAAGGGGGCAATATAATCTTCCAGATTAAGGGAGTGGAAGGAAGGTCGCCGAGCTTTTTCTGCCTCTTTTCTGGGAAGGAAGGCAGGGTGGTAATGGGCGGAGCTTGAAACCTCCGAGAAAAAGCGGTCGAAGGCGTTGGAGATATCCACAGGGTCCACAAGTACCTCATTACCTGAAGTCAGGTCAGGTATCGAGGAGTGGGCCTTAATGCCCAACAGCCGGCGCAGGCCACCCCAGACGACAGAAGACGGAGTAAAACTGTTAAAGTAGCTTGTGAAAGAGGCCCAACAAGCTTTTTTGCTGTCTTTGATGGCTCGACGACATTGCGCTCGGAGTCGTTTGTAATCAGTACAATTCGCCAGCGGAGGATGGCGGCGAAAGGTGCGTAAGGCACGTCGTCGAGCACGGATAGCATCTCTGCAAGCCTCATTCCACCAGGTGACTGAAACACAATGTGAAGAAGAGGTAGTAAGAGGAATGGAACGTTCGGCAGCATTGATGATAATAGCCGTGAGGTATTCGACCTGACTGTCACAGCTGAGAAAATCTTGGTCCGGAAAGGTCGCCAGAGAGGAGTAAAGTCCCCAGTAAGCTTTCAGTATGTTCCAGCTCGAGGGACGTGGGGATGGGGTGTGGTGTAGGAGACGAACGATACTGGGGAAATGGTCGTTCGAATAGGTATCAGCAAGGACATACCACTTGAACCGATGGGCAAGAGTGGTAGAACAGATCGAGGTCCAAGTAGGTATGAGTAGAATCCGAGAGGAAATTTGGGGCGCTAGTATTGAGGCAGACAAGATTGAGATGGTTGAAAACATCCACCTAGAGGGAGCCTCTCTCATAGGATGCAGGAGAACCCCAAAGGGGATGATGGGCATTTGAGTCGCCAAACAATAAAAACAGCGGAGGAAGCTGAGCAAGCAGGTGTATCATGTCAGCCCGACTAACTACGGATGACGTTGGAGTGTAGACAGTACAAACAGAAAAAGTAAAGGCAGAAAGACTAATACATACATCTATTGCTTGGAGTGGGTTAGTCAATGGGATGGGATGGTAATAGACATTGTCCCAAACGAGCAACATGACCCCATCATGAGCTGGAATACCATCCACAGGGGTTAGGTTAGATCGCTCGGAGGTATAGTGGGTAAAAGCAATATGGTCAGTTGGGCGTAACTTCGTTTCCTGGAGACCAATGGCAAGTGGACAGTGCAGGTGGAGGAGCAGTTGTAATTCCTCCTGGTTAGATCGAATACCTCTTATGTTCCAATGTAACAGAGCCATCGCGAATCAGAGAAAGGGGGAACGAAACGGGTGAAGAGATGGTCTCCTCGACGGCCGCGGGGGGCCAGGTTTCGAGGGACCATCGCTACAACCATCGGGAGGCGGATGCTGTTCCATCGAGTCGTCTCCAGCTGCAGCCACATTCCTGGGTTGCACAGGAGGGGCAGCATCGTCCGCCGACGAGTGGCAGCAGAGCATCCTGGCAAAACTGAGGATGGCCAGGAGCAGCGACTGTCGGATGGAGCATCAGACGAAACGCTCCGGGGTGGAGAGGGGGATAAAGTCTTCTTCTTTGAGGCCTTCTTGGAAGACCGGTGAGTCACAGGGATGGTGGGCTGTGGGGGCTGGATCCGAAGAAAGTCATCACGCTCGGGGTCCTTTTTTGAACGCCGGATCTCGGAAGCCAGGGTCAGTAACGTTTCCCCGATGGAGGAGGAGGAGGAGGAGGAGGAGGAAGGGTGGCCCCTGAGGCAGAGGGGGCAGGGGTCACGAGGGAGGAGGATTTGGAATGGAGGTATTTGGGAGGTGTAGGCATAGACTCCGGATGGGGTGAGAAGGTGGAGGGGGGACAGGATAGGGGTGAGAATATTGTGGGAGGAGTGGACACAACTGAAGCAAATGACGTTGTCAACATCACAGGATGGAAGCGGTCATATTTCTTCCTGGCCTCAGAATAAGACAGACGGTCCAAGGTTTTCAATTCTTGTATCTTCCTCTCCTTCTGATATGCAGGGCAGTCGAAAGATCTAGGCGAGTGGAGGCCAAGACGATTGTCGCACCGTGGTGGTGGGGTACATGTATGTCCCTCACGAAGAGGACGTCCACAATCGCCACAAAGGGGCTCATCTTCACACCGTGACGACATGTGCCTGAGAGCAAACATCGAAAGCATCACAGAGGAGGCGGGACATAAGGTCGCACGTCGCACCGGCAGCACATCACCTTTACCTTCCCCGGGAGAACATCCCCCTCGAAGGAGAGGATAAAGGCTCCAGTGGCAACGCGACGATCTTTGGGGCCACGCTGGACTCGCTGGACGAGATGCACACCATGGCGCTCCAGGTTGGCCCTGAGTTTCTCATCAGATCGCAGCAGGAGGTCCCGATGGAAAATAAGCCCCTGCATCCTATTGAGCGCCAGATGTGGAACAATGGACACTGGGATGTCCCCTAGTCGGTCGCATGCCTCGAACACCGCCGACTGTGTAGCGGAGGTGGTATTTATGAGAATGGACCCCGAACTCATTTTACTAAAAGCCTCGATTTCTCCGAAGATATCCTCGATATGCTGTACAAAGAACATGGGCTTGGAGGTGGCGAACGTGTCCCCATCGGTCCGAGAAGAGACTAAGTAGAGGGGGAAGTATTTCGCCCCAAGCCGGCGGGCCTGTCCTTCCTCCCAGGGAGTGGCCAAGGGGGGCAAAGGCAAAAGGACCAGAACCAGAGACAGACAGAGACCGAACCTTCCCTCTTAGAAGACGCGGCCGCAGAGCGACCTGATGCATGTTGACGTTTCATCTGCGAAACGTCCACTTCGATACCACCCACTCCGACTAGGAGCTCTCCCCACGGGCGCCACCCAACCTCAGCAAGGGCTACCTGACAGGATGACCGTTGCCGGGAGTCCTGATGCCCCGGGTAGGTGGGCATCTACTCCTTGGCTGAAGTGAGGACAGTGCAACTCATGTATCGGCAGTACGATCCCTGTGTTGTCAGGGAGCTACAAGCTAGAGGGTACATGACGACCCCTCCACAACGGGCTGGCTACCGTGCTGGATTTCGGGTGCCATGGAAAGTGCATCATGATCGTAGGTGCAAATGGGGACGCACTATGGGCGTAAACTGTGCAACCCATCAGGTGTTTAGGCACAAACTGATGTGAAGTTACGACGCCGATATGATTATGAGAGCCAAGGTCTTAGTGCACCGAGGCTCGGTGACGCACCACGTAAGGAGTCCTTCCTGAAAAGCCTCGTACTTCTGTAGAATTCTGAAAAATGGAAGTCGAACCCCAATGGGGACCATCACATTGAAGGCCAAAACGATTGAAACTCCTTTTAGTCGCCTCTTACGACAGAACCATGGACCTTACCGTTGGTGGGGAGGCTTGTGTGCCTCATCGATATAGACAGCCGTATCGTAGGTGCAACCACAACAGAAGGGTATCTGTTGAGAGACCAGGCAAACGTGTGGTTCCTGAACAGGAGCAGCACCCTTTCCAGTAGTTGCAGGGGCAACAGCCTGGATGATTGACTGATCTGGCCTTGTAACACTAACCAAAACGCCTTGCTGTGCTGGTACTGCGAACGACTGAAAGCAAGGGGAAAATACGGCCGTAATCTTTCCCCAAGGGCATCCAGCTTATCTGTATGGTTAAATGATGATGGCGTCCTCTCCCGTAAAATATTCCGGAGGTGAAATAGTGGGGACTACTCAGGAGGACGTCGTTATCAGGAGAAAGAAAACAGGCATTCTACGGATCGGAGCGTGGAATGTCAGATTCCTTAATCGGGCAGGTAGGTTAGAAAATTTAAAATGGGAAATGGATAGGTTAAAGTTAGATATAGGGAGAATAAGTGAAGTTCGGTGGCAGGAGGAACAAGGTCAGTTGAATACAGGGTTATAAACACAAAATCAAATAGGGGTAATGCAAGAGTAGGTTTAATAATGAATACAAAAAATAGGAATACGGGTAAGCTACAACAAACAGCATAGTGAACGCATTATTATGGCCAAAATAGATACGAAGCCCACGCTTACCACAGTAGAAAAAGTTTATATGCCAACTAGCTCCACAGATGACGAAGACATTGATGAAATGTATGAAGAGGTAAAAGAAATTATTTGGATAGTGAATGGAGACGAAAATTTAATAGTCATGCGTGACTGGAATTCGATAGTAGGAAAACGAAGAGAAGAAAACATAGTAGGTGAATATGGAATGGGGGTAAGGAATGAAAGAGGAAGCCACCTGGTAGAAGTTTGCACAGAGCATAACTTAATCATAGCTAACACTTGGTTCAAGAATCATGAAAGAAGGTTGTATACATGGAAGGAACCTAGAGATACTGGAAGGTTTCAGATAGATTATACACTCCTGGAAATGGAAAAAAGAACACATTGACACCGGTGTGTCAGACCCACCATACTTGCTCCGGACACTGCGAGAGGGCTGTACAAGCAATGATCACACGCACGGCACAGCGAACACACCAGGAACCGCGGTGTTGGCCGTCGAATGGCGGTAGCTGCGCAGCATTTGTGCACCGCCGCCGTCAGTGTCAGCCAGTTTGCCGTGGCATACGGAGCTCCATCGCAGTCTTTAACACTGGTAGCATGCCGCGACAGCGTGGACGTGAACCGTATGTGCAGTTGACGGACTTTGAGCGAGGACGTATAGTGGGCATGCGGGAGGCCGGGTGGACGTACCGCCGAATTGCTCAACACGTGGGGCGTGAGGTCTCCACAGTACATCGATGTTGTCGCTAGTGGTCGGTGGAAGGTGCACGTGCCCGTCGACCTGGGACCGGACCGCAGCGACGCACGGATGCACGCTAAGACCGTAGGATCCTACGCAGTCAAGTAGGGGACCGCACCCCCACTTCCCAGCAAATTAGCGACGCTGTTGCTCCTGGGGTATCGGCGAGGACCATTCGCAACCGTCTCCATGAAGCTGGGCTACGGTCCCGCACACCGTAAGGCCGTCTTCCGCTCACGCCCCAACATCGTGCAGCCCGCCTCCAGTGGTGTCGCGACAGGGGTGAATGGAGGGACGAATGGAGACGTGTCGTCTTCAGCGATGAGAGTCGCTTCTGCCTTGGTGCCAATGATGGTCGTATGCGTGTTTGGCGCCGTACAGGTGAGCGCCACAATCAGGACTGCATACGACTGAGGCACACAGGGCCAACACCCGGCATCGTGGTGTGGGGAGCGATCTCCTACACTGGCCGTACACCTCTGGTGATTGTCGAGGGGACACTGAATAGTGAACGGTACATCCAAACCGTCATCGAACCCATCGTTCTACCATTCCTAGATCGGCAAGGGAACTTGCTGTTCCAACAGGACAATGCACGTCCGCATGTATCCCGTGCCACCCAACGTGCTCTAGAGGGTGTACGTCAACTACCCTGGCCAGCAAGATCTCCGGATCTGTCCCCCATTGAGCATGTTTGGGACTGGATGAAGCGTCGTCTCACGCGGTCTGCACGTCCAGCACGAACGCTGGTCCAACTGACGCGCCAGGTGGAAATGGCATTGCCACAGGACTACATCCAGCATCTCTACGATCGTCTCCATGGGAGAATAGCAGCCTGCATTGCTGCGAAAGGTGGATGTACACTGTAGTAGTGCCGACATTGTGCATGCTCTGTTGCCTGTGTCTATGTGCCTGTGGTTCTGTCAGTGTGATCATGTGACGTATCTGACCCCAGGAATGTGTCAATAAAGTTTCCCCTTCCTGGGACAATGAATTCACGGTGTTCTTATTTCAGTTTCCAGGAGTGTATAATGGTAAAACAGAGATTTAGGAACCAGGTTTTAAATTATAAGACATTTCCAGGGGCGGATGTAGACTCTGATCATAATGTATTGGTTATGAACTGTAGATTAAAACTGAAGAAATTGCAAAAATGTGGGAATTTAAGGAGATGGGACCTGGATAAACTGACAGAACCAAAGGTTGTAGAATGTTTCAGGTAGAGCATTAGGGAACGATTGACAAGAATGGGGGAAAGAAACACAGTAGAAGAAGAATGGGTAGCTTTGAGAGATGAAATAGTGAAGGCAGCAAAGGGTTAAGTAGGTAAAAAGACGAGGGCTAATAGAAATCCTTGGGTAACAGAAGGGATATTTAATTTAATTGATGAAAGGAGAAAATACAAAAATGCAGTAAATGAAGCAGGCAACAAGGAATACAAACGTCTCAAAAATGAGATTGACTGGAAGTGCAAAATGGCTAAGCAGGGATGGCTAGAGGACAAATGTAAGGATGTAGAGACGTATATCATAAGGGGGAAGATACATACTGCCTACACGAAAATTAAAGATACCTTAGGAGAAAAGAGAACCACTTGTATGAATATCAAGAGCTCAGATGCAAAACCAGTTCTAAGCAAAGAGGGGAAAGCAGAAAGTTTGAAAGAGTATATAGAGGGTCTATACAAGGGCGATGTTCTTGAGGAAAATATTATGGAAATGGAAGAGGGTCGCAGATGAAGATGAAATGGGAGAAACGATAATGCGTGAAGAGTTTGTCAGAGCACTGAAAGACCTAAGTCGAAACAAGGCCCCGGGAGTAGACAACATTCCATTAGAACTACTGATAGCCTCGGGAGAGCCAGCCCTGACAAACCTCTACCATTTCGTGAGGAAGATGTATGAGACAGGCAAAATTCCCTCAGACTTCAAGAAGAATATAATCATTCCAATCCCAAAGAAAGCAGGCGTTGACAGATGTGAAAATTACCGAAGTATCAGTTTAATAAGCCACGACTGCAAAATACTAACACGGATTCTTTACAAACGAATGGAAAAACTGGTAGAAGCCGACCTCGGGGAAGATCAGTTTGGATTCTGTAGAAATGTTTGGACACGTGAGGCAATACTGACCCTACGACTTATTTTAGAAGATATAGTATGGAAAGGAAAACCTATGTTTCTAGCATTTGTAGACATAGAGAAAGCTTTTGACAATGTTGACTGGAATACTGTCTTTCAAATTCTGAAGATGGCAAGGGTAAAATACAGGAAACGAAAGGCTGTTTACAATTTTCACCGAAACCAGATGTCAGTTATAAGAGTCGAGGGACATGACAGGAAAGCAGTGGTTGGGAAGGGAGTAAGACAGGGTTGTAGCCTATCCGTGATGTTATTCAATCTGTATATTGGGCAATCAGTAAAGGAAACAAAAGAAAAATTCGGAGAAGAAATAAAAACTTTAGGGACATTGTAATTTTGTCAGAGATAGCAAAGGACCTGGAAGAGCAGCTAAACAGTGTCCTGAAAGGAGGATATAAGATGAACATCAACAAAGGCAAAACGAGGATAATGGAATGTAGTCGAATAAAGTCGGGTGACGCTGAGGGAATTATATTAGGAAGTGAGACACTTAAAGTAGTAAATGAGTTTTGCTCTTTGGGGAATAAAAGAACTGATGATGGTCGAAGTAGAGAGGATATAAAATGTAGACTGGCAATGGCAAGGAAAGCGTTTCTGATGAAGAGAAATTTGTTAAGATCAAGTATAGATTTAAATGTAAGGAAGTCGTTTCTGAAAGTATTTGTATGGAGTGTAGCCCTGTATGGAAGTGAAACGTGGACGATAAATAGTTTGGACAAGAAGAGAATAGAAGTTTTCTAAATGTGGTGCTACGGAAGAATGCTGAAGATTAGATGGCTAGATCACACAACTAATGAGGAAGTGTTGAATAGAATCGGGCAGAAGAGAAATTTGTGGCGTATCTTGACTAGAAGAAGGGATCGGTTGGTAGGACATACACTCCTGGAAATGGAAAAAAGAACACATTGACACCGGTGTGTCAGACCCACCGTACTTGCTCCGGACACTGCGAGAGGGCTGTACAAGCAATGATCACACGCACGGCACAGCGGACACACCAGGAACCGCGGTGTTGGCCGTCGAATGGCGCTAGCTGCGCAGCATTTGTGCACCGCCGCAGTCAGTGTCAGTCAGTTTGGCGTGGCATACTGAGCTCCATCGCAGTCTTTAACACTGGTAGCATGCCGCGACAGCGTGGACGTGAACCGTATGTGCAGTTGACGGACTTTGAGCGAGGGTGTATAGTGGGCATGCGGGAGGCCGGGTGGACGTACCGCCGAATTGCTCAACACGTGGGGCGTGAGGTCTCCACAGTGCATCGATGTTGTCGCCAGTGGTCGGCGGAAGGTGCACGTGCCCGTCGACCTGGGACCGGACCGCAGCGACGCACGGATGCACGCTAAGACCGTAGGATCCTACGCAGTCAAGTAGGGGACCGCACCGCAACTTCCCAGCAAATTAGGGACACTGTTGCTCCTGGGGTATCGGCGAGGACCATTCGCAACCGTCTCCATGAAGCTGGGCTACGGTCCCGCACACCGTAAGGCCGTCTTCCGCTCACGCCCCAACATCGTGCAGCCCGCCTCCAGTGGTGTCGCGACAGGCGTGAATGGAGGGACGAATGGAGACGTGTCGTCTTCAGCGATGAGAGTCGCTTCTGCCTTGGTGCCAGTGATGGTCGTATGCGTGTTTGGCGCCGTGCAGGTGAGCGCCACAATCAGGACAGCATACGACCGACGCACACAGGGCCAACACCCGGCATCATGGTGTGGGGAGCGATCTCCTACACTGGTCGTACACCTCTGGTGATTGTCGAGGGGACACTGAATAGTGAACGGTACATCCAAACCGTCATCGAACCCATCGTTCTACCATTCCTAGACTGGCAAGGGAACTTGCTGTTCCAACAGGACAATGCATGTCTGCATGTATCCCGTGCCACCCAACGTGCTCTAGAGGGTGTACGTCAACTACCCTGGCCAGCAAGATCTCCGGATCTGTCCCCCATTGAGCATGTTTGGGACTGGATGAATCGTCGTCTCACGCGGTCTGCACGTCCAGCACGAACGCTGGTCCAACTGAGGCGCCAGGTGGAAATGGCATTGCAAGCCGTTCCACAGGACTATATCCAGCATCTCTACGATCGTCTCCATTTGAGAATAGCAGCCTGCATTGCTGCGAAAGGTGGATGTACACTGTAGTAGTGCCGACATTGTGCATGCTCTGTTGCCTGTGTCTATGTGCCTGTGGTTCTGTCAGTGTGATCATGTGATGTATCTGACCCCAGGAATGTGTCAATAAAGTTTCCCCTTCCTGGGACAATGAATTCACGGTGTTCTTATTTCAATTTCCAGGAGTGTATCGTGAGGCATCAAGGGATCACCAATTTAGTATGGGAGGGCAGCGTGGAGGGTAAAAATCGATGTAGGTTGCGATAGTTACTGGGAGATGAAGAAGCCTGCACAGGATAGAGTAGCATGGAGAGCTTCATCAAACCAGTCTCTGGACTGAAGACCACAACAACAACGAGCTTATATGATTTTTGAAATACTGTACTATTAGCAATACCTTTTTTGAACATGGTGCAATTTCATGCATTTCAGGTGCAGCTTGTTGCATGTGCACTTCTGATATGAGATGTACTTTTTTTTGATAGAAACATTTTTGTTAAATGATACAGAGGTGGAAATATGGTGTTATAATTTTTTTATGTGGTCCAAAAAATTCAGATACTTTTGTAGATCATGATTGGCTATTTCATGTCAATGCACACTATCATTCTATACAGCGATTGGCTGTTTTGTTTTGATGATTACTAGGCTTTTATTGACGGAGAGGGACAGGGAGTGGAGAGGAGAGGGATGTAATGATGTCATATGTTCAACATCATCAATGATGTCATGAGTTCAATGTGAAATTTTACTAATAACGCCTTGTGTACGCCCCCATCATGAAGGAAATCCAAATTTCAAATGTCAGTATCTCGAATGCCAGATGTACTCCCACTACAAGATATAATTGTTTTCCTTCTGATTCGTGGGTATTACACCATATCTCATGGTGGACTTAGAAATATATAATAAATTGAGCAATTTTTTTCATCACTGTTCCCATAGAGCATGATATCTAGTATTTCATTGTTATGATGGAAAAACATTTGTCTCTTCAAGGACTAAGTTTTACGGCATTGCATTAGCTAATTCTTTCTATTAAACAAACCACTTGAAAGTTTTATATTTTAGAAAATGGTAGATAAACTGAAAAATTACAGCTGTTTTGAATTTGAATGATGTGTGTTTGAATGAGATTGGAGCAGGCAGAAATACTCCATTTACTGCCAGTATAAGTTGCAAATCTTTAATCATATGTTCTAGAACTGATTCCTTGTACTTCAATGAATTTAAGAAAGATGTTAAAACAACGAATGTCTGAATGCTCTTAACACGTTGACTGCCGCACTCTCAGTGTTGGATGTTTCACAGCAAGGCCAGACCAAACACACGATATTAGGCGTGAGGCTCCGCCGGACCGCCACGGCCACACGGCAGTCAACGTGTTAATGTTTGCTCAATTAATAAGCACAATGAAAGATAGTAGCTTTAGCAATAAACTCTAAATTTGATAGCTGTTTACCAGCACTAGAAATTTTGCAGTTCTTTGCAATTTTCATGAAACAAATTGTTAATGAAATTTGTTCACACACAATACGATATAGTAATAATTTGGATAAGAAAGTACTTCGTATCACTGAAACATATGGAACTTGTTCGTGAAATATTTTCAAACTTTAGAACGACACTAATCGTCGCCTTGTAATAAATTTAAACAAAGAAATAGCTCTTGCCTTTTGCAGTCGTTGAAGATTTACGCTCAGTTCATTGGTGCTCCGTCATTTTACGTTATACTATACAGTTCACAAACATTTGCACGTTCCTCTTTTTTGCATACATCTTCATCTGTAATTGTTAGTCCAACAGCTGTACTTCATGACTTAGTTACATTCTTCATAGATCATTTGAACGATTTTTCTATCGAAATAGTGTGGGACAGGTTTGTTTACAGAGTATTTATACATGATCAGTATTAACATTAACGAACAAATTATTACTTTCAGTCCCTACACTGTCTTACTGGCTACCAACTTTTAAGTAGAAGAAATTATTTTAAATTAGATTTGAAACACAGTTCGCTACTTGTCAGACATTTTATGTTATTGGGAAAATGGTCAAAATTTTCTGTTGCTGCTAACTGAACTTTCTGAGCCAGTGACAGCTTTAACAATGGGCAACAAAGACCATTTTTCTCTTTTTCTTCTCAAATTGTGATGGGTTACTTTTGGCGAATTTCATTAGAAAATATATGTGTTGCGACGGCTCAGTTGAAATGCCTACCTCCTTAAAGAGGTACCTACCTGGGGAAACACCACGTGTCATTCTTACTGGTCGCCTTTTGCAATCAGTACTTTCTTTCTAAGTGATGGGTTATCCCAGAAAATTATTTCTTCACACATTATTGAGGGGACATATGCGAAAATGTCAGGAGGTTGATGATGCGTTTCTTTCCAAGATTAGCAGTTTTACGAAGATCAAAAGTAGCTAAAGTAAATTGTTTGAAAAGCTCAGTAATAAGTTCCTTCAGCTCAAGTTTTCATATATATGTGCGCCCAAAAATCTGGAGCATTTTACCCGTTTATTGACTCTAGTTTTATATCAGTTTCTGGTATCCCTCTATTTGTTATACAGAACAGAATGTAGTGTGCTTTTTTACAGAATACCCGGTCACGGCTACTAATTATTTTCTTGAGCAGAATGCAACCACATTTTATCTGCTCTAAGATTTCTTCTAACTTCGCACGCAGCTTAGGACAGTTATATATTTCCAGGAACACACACCACGAAGAATTGTTGCGCAATGCTCTTTTTGCGTGCGCGCCAAACAGCAGCGTACCTCTTCCTCAAAGGGAAGTTTATTGTGTCTGGATATATCGAAAGATTTAACTCCTAGCAAGGGTGAGATAACATAACCTTTGTGACAATTACGATTTCTCTGACATAATTACTAAACAGCTCTACTGCTACAGTTTGCCGGCCGCTGTGACCGAACGGTTCTAGTCGCTTCAGACCGGAACCGCGCTGCTGCTACGGTCGCAGGTTCGAATACTGTCTCGGGCATGGATGTGTGTGATGTCCTTATATTAGTTAGGTTTATGTAGTTCTAAATCTAGGGGACTGATGACCTCAGATGTTAACTCCCATAGTGCTTAGAGCCATTTGAGCCATTTTTTTGCTACAGTTTACATACAAATACAATAAAGCAACAAAGCTACAATAATCGTACAGAATCGATACGCATAGTAACAGTATCCTGTATTAGACAGATAAAAGAGATTTGACAGAACCAATTTAAATCTGTGTTAGCTCTGTGCAAGCTGGCAGTGTAGTTTCTTCCTGCAAAAAGGACGCGGTCCATTTTCTGGCTCGCTCTTCCCCCAATGCGAATTTGTGCCCCACCTTTTATGACATCATCGTCGGCGTGTAGTTAAATCCTTATTTACGTTCCTCTTTTGTCCTTTCAGGTACAGGAGGATATTTGGATACTTCTTTTAATACATACTGACATGTAACTTTTTCTAAAATTCCTCAGTCATATCGTTACTGATTCCGCGAGTTTAAGGGTCATAATCGGTGACGACTTGTCTACATTCCTCCTGGTATGCATTCTCTAGGTACCCTTGACACGAAATTTTATAATGTCGTACCCGCGAATGTAGGACACTCGATAAATTTTGAGTCTTATTTTATTTCTTTAAATTGTAACTGTCATGGTGCCATGCACGACAGTAACATCATCGGAAATGCTAGCTTCATATTATTATACTTATTAAAAATTTAATGGCACGTGTCCTGCTCTACAGCATAACTTCGTCTCCAGTGTAATAGTTTCCAAGTTATTGAGCAATATTACTTCAAACAAAATGATTTTCCAATTTCTGACGTTCACTCGCTTAGTCTTACAAGTACTGAACCGTCTGGGTATTGATCACTGTAATTAAACTCTCATGAACTGTGCCACTTATCACATGTAAATACGTTATATTTTCTTCTATCCTTAAAAATTACGCCTTACTGGTAGTTATGACGCGGTTTCAGTATGTAGTTTGCGAGGTGCGTCCTCCGAGTCTTCTCTACGATTTACTGTAACGTCCTAGCTATGTACTCATACTTGCAGCCTTTCATTATTATACATATCCCTAAAAATACTATAGGTTAAATGATTTTTATTTGAAACTAATCAAGGACCCCTTTTTCGTGCAATATAGTATACTGGTTTTGATTACATATTACAGTTTTCCAAACCCTTACTTCTAAAGAATGTTTCGGGCCCCAACGGATTTGTTGCGTTATTTATAGGTAAACAAAATTTACCGCCCATCTTTACCACTATCCAAATATGTATTCAGTAGTTACGATGCTCAGTAATAATGCCATCAACACATCTGTTCGTTTTTGTTTTGCGTGCAATTTATTTCTTAGCCACTAACAAAATCAGTAGTTAGCTGCAGGAGACGAATAAACGGCATACGCGTAATGCGTACAGTTTGGCTAGGACACAGTTCTCGTTGTGTCGTTTAGCTATTTCCCAAAGGATTTATTACATGTTGTACTATTTACTGTGTACCGATAATAAGTGAATGGTTATCATTCATCTTTATTTTACTCAGTGTATGTTCTATCTCTTAACAGTCTGTGTTAGAACGTTCTTTGCGACTGTGCAATTGCATTTTGCTGCCTTGAACCCAATACGATGTCTTCTAACAGCCTTCAAAGCCGTTTATATACTTTTAGTTACAGTTTGAATAATTTTTGCGCCCAAGAAATGTATCATTTCATATTGGATCCAAAATGTTTTGCATTTTTAATTTTTTGTACTTTACGTAAGAAACAGACACGAGAATGAGGTGATATATCATCCTTTGCATTTCTTACCAATGTAATTCATCTCCTAAAAATACTTAAGCGTTGAATACTTTTTACACTGAATGTACAGGGTGTTTCAAAAATGACCTGTATATTTGAAACGGCAATAAAAACTAAACGAGCAGCGATAGAAATACACCGTTTGTTACAATATGCTTGGGACAACAGCACATTTTCAGGCGGACAAACTTTCTAAATTACAGTAGTTACATTTTTCAACAACAGATGGCGCTGCAAGTGATGTGAAAGATATAGAAGACAACGCAGTCTGTGGGTGCGCCATTCTGTACGTCGTCTTTCTGCTGTAAGCGTGTGCTGTTCACAACGTGCAAGTGTGCTGTGGACAACGTGGTTTATTCCTTAGAACAGAGGATTTTTCTGGTGTTGGAATTCCACCGCCTAGAACACAGTGTTGTTGCAACAAGACGAAGTTTTCAACGGAGGTTTAATGTAACCAAAGGTCCGAAAAGCGATACAATAAAGGATCTGTTTGAAAAATTTCAACGGACTGGGAACGTGACGAATGAACGTGCTGGAAAGGTAGGGCGACCGTGTACAGCAACCACAGAGGGCAACGCGCAGCTAGTGCAGCAGGTGATACAACAGCGGCCTCGGGTTTCCGTTCGCCGTGTTGCAGCTGCGGTCCAAATGACGCCAACGTCCACGTATCGTCTCATGCGCCAGAGTTTACACCTCTATCCATACAAAATTCAAACGCGGCAAACCCTCAGCGCCGCTACCATTGCTGCACGAGAGACATTCGCTAACGATATAGTGCACAGGATTGATGACGGCGATACGCATGTGGGCAGCATTTGGTTTACTGACAAAGCTTATTTTTACCTGGACGGCTTCGTCAATAAACAGAACTGGCGCATATGGGGAACCGAAAAGCCCCATGTTGCAGTCCCATCGTCCCTGCATCCTCAAAAAGTACTGGTCTGGGCCGCCATTTCTTCCAAAGGAATCATTGGCCCATTTTTCAGATCCGAAACGATTACTGCATCACGGTATCTGGACATTCTTCGTGAATTTGTGGCGGTAGAAACTGCCTTAGACGACACTGCGAACACCTCGTGGTTTATGCAAGATGGTGCCCGGCCACATCGCACAGCCGACGTCTTTAATTTCCTGAATGAATATTTCGATGATCGTGTGATTGCTTTGGGCTATCCGAAACATACAGGAGGCGGCGTGGATTCGCCTCCCTATTTGCCAGACATGAACCCCTGTGACTTCTTTCTGTGGGGACACTTGAAAGACCAGGTGTACCGCCAGAATACAGAAACAATTGAACAGCTGAAGCAGTACATCTCATCTGCATGTGAAGCCATTCCGCCAGACACGTCAAAGGTTTCGGGTAATTTCATTCACAGACTACGCCATATTATTGCTATGCATGGTGGATATGTGGAAAATATCGTACTATAGAGTTTCCCAGACCGCAGCGCCATCTGTTGTTGACAATTGTAACTACTGTAATTTCGAAAGTTTGTCTGCCTGAAAATGTAGTGTTGTCCCAAGCATATTGCAACAAACGGTGTATTTCTATCGCTGCTCGATTAGTTTGTATTGCCGTTTCAAATATACCGGTCATTTTTGAAACACCCTGTATGTGGATATCATTGCAGGACTAGACGCACAGTATGTTTGAGCCTAACAGAATCCGTTGAAATGGTACTCATCCATTCCAGAATGAAGCTGATTGTGTGACAGGTACAGAAACGCTTTTATCACGTGAGGGCTTACGAATGATTTTTGAAGATAATTTGCTGAAAATTTGCTAGCGGGATGCAATAGAAACAAATTTTAAGACGTATCACAACTGTCCTCCATTTCGACGTCATTTGCTGCCTGCCTGCTGCGAAATGCGTGCAGAATGCTCCCACTGCACGCCGAAGGTGAACACACGACTGTTGTTTGCGCCGCGCAAACAGTACGTGTTCCGACTGCCCAACTCGCTCGCGCACAGTCAGTGTTGACGGAGTGCCCTCGCTGGTAGCTTCCCCGTCATCCAGCGCCGCACAGCTTCTCAAACTTCGTGTGTGTCGAGATGAGGGCGCAAACTGGGGCGGGGTTGATGGCCCTCTGACACGAGTGCGGAAAGGGATCAAGTAAATCAGAATTATAATTCTTCCTCATTTGTTCATTAAATGCTTTTAAAAACTACTATGACACTCAAAACAGATTTTTTTTTCAGAGCAGGTACTGATTCTATAATCTATATGGCGGAAGGGCTTGTTATAAAATCCTGCTGTGAAATAAGAAACAGGAGTCTCTAGCTACACTTAGCATTTGATGATACTGTAAATGTGATGGTTGCAGAGCGTAACTAAAAGTAAACCATTTAGTAACAATTCTCTGCTGCGTGAATTGATAGGATTTTTTGAAGAACAATGATTATCAGAAGGCTCCCCGATATTATAAATGCCTTTTATAAATTCTTTGACCACATTTGAACACACATAAAGGCAGTTAAATATTTACAGGTAAACAATGGCTTGAGAGTGATGGCAGGTGTTTATAGGGATTGGAAGATGGTACACGTGCGTGAGTCCTTACATAGTTTTAGTTTAGTTGTGACTTCTGTGTTCAGTGCTGTGCGCGTTCCTAATGCTTTAATGCTGAATTGGCTGAGAACATGTTAACATTAACCATTTCCGATTCAGTAACGATTGTGACGACAGAAATTCTTCTTTAGCCATTGGTAAGAAAGAGACATTGCTAACTGTGAAAACAAGAAATTACGAAAAAAAAAATATTTATGTAAGGGTTTCACAAATACCATGAACAGTGCTGAAGCTTGACCACACTGTGTGAATTGGTTGGTTGGTTGTTTGGGGAAGGAGACCAGACAGCATGGTCATCGGTCTCATCGGTGTACGGAAGGATGGGGAAGGAAATCGGCCGTGCCCTTTCAGAGGAACCATCCCGGTATTTGCCTGCAGTGAATGTGTGAATTATTGAAGCATTTTCCATGCAGACAATATGACAATCGGAAGATAAGTGTCAGTAATTAGTTGACAAAGTGCTCAACGGTTGTTTCACGCCTTAATTGAACAAAGTGATAAATTTATAAATACACCCATCTGCATGTAGAACTTAGCTCGGTTGAGTGTTTTGTACTAAGAGAATTTATATTCTATTAACCAATTCAGAGACAACAGCCATCGAGAGCCGTTCTCTTATATTTATTGACGACGCGGTATATTGGGATAGAAATACTGGAATGTGTACAGGTGGTGACCGTCCAGTGTCTGGAGCGCATGTTAGATTACAGTAAGACTAAGCTGAAGCTCTGGAAGCTGACCGTCTGATCCACCTTGACCTATGAAAGCGAAAGAAATCGAATGCTGCCTGCATGAAGTGTTGCAGATTCTAATATAAAACAGCGAATGTATCAAATCCAGTTTGCAATTTTTAAGGCGATTTACGAGTATACGAATGCTAAATACATGCTTTATTTCAAATTGATACTATACTACTGGCCATTAAAATTGCTACATCAAGAAGAAATGCAGATGATAAACGGGTATTCATTGGACAAATATATTATAAAGAACTGACATGTGATTACATTTTCACGCAATTTGGGTGCATAGATCCTGAGAAATCAGTACCCAGAATAACCACCTCTGGCTGTAACAACGTCCTCAGCTGCCCATGCAGCTTCAACAAGATACCACAGTTCATCAAGAATAGTGACTGGCGTATTGTACGAGCCAGTTGCTCGGCCACCATTGACCAGACGTTTTCAATTGGTGAGAGATCTGGAGAATGTGCTGGCCAGGGTAGCAGTCAAACATTTTCTGTATCCAGAAAGGCCTGTACAGGACCTGCAACGTGCTGTCCTGCATTATCCTGCTGAAATGTAAGGTTTCGCAGGGATCAAATGAAGGGTAGAACCACGGGTAGTAACACATCTGAAATGTAACGTCCACTGTTCAAAGTGCCGTCAATGCGAACAAGAGGTGACCAAGACGTGTAACCAATGGCACCCCATACCATCACGCCGGATGATACGCCAGTATGGCGATGACGAATACACGCTTCCAATGTGCGTTCACAGCGATGACGGCAAACACGGATGCGACCATCATGATTATGTAAACAGAACCTGGATTCATCCGAAAAACTGACGTTTTGCCATTCGTGCACCCAGGTTCGTCGTTGAGTACACCATCGCAGGCGCTCCTGTCCGTGATGCAGCGTCAAGGGTAACCGCAGGCATGGTCTCCGAGCTGATAGTCCACGCTGTTGCAGACGTCGTCGAACTGTTCGTGCAGATGGTTGTTGTCTTGCAAACGTCCTCATCTGTTGACTCATGGATCGAGACGTGGTTGCACGATCCATCACAGCCATGCGGATAAGATGCCTGTCATCTCGACTGATAGTGATACGAGGCCGTTGGGATCCAGCACGTCGTTCCTTATTACCCTCCTGAATCCACCGATTCCATATTCTGCTAACAGTCATTGGATCTCGACCAACGCGACTACCAATGTCGCGATACGATACCGCAATGGCGATAGGATACAATTCGACCTTTATCAAAGTCGGAAACGTGATGGGACGCATTTCTCCTCCTTACAAGAGGCATCACAACAACGTTTCACCAGGCAACGCCGGTCAACTGCTGTTTGTGTATGAGAAATTGGTTGGAAACTTTCCTCATGTCAGCATGTTGTAGGTGTCGCCACCGGCGCCAATCTTATGTGAATGCTCTCAAAAGCTAATCATTTGCATATCACAGCATCTTCTTCCTGTCGGTTAAATTTCGCGTCTGTAGCACGTCATCTTCGTGGTGTAGCAACTTTAATGGCTGGTAGTGTAGATAGCTTTCAGAACGTGAGGTATTGTATAGAATGTCCGATAGCAGGCAAGAGATTTTCTCTTTTCTATATGGAGAAGACCATGCCATAACATTTAACAATATTATCACCTTTAGAATTTTGTTATTGTGATGATCGTAAGCGAAATATGTTATAAGAACGAAAACTTGCTCCAAGCAGGCTGTCATCAATTTATTGTCTGCTCTGTTACCTAAGGTCGAAATCTAGTGTGCAACTCTACTTTATTGTGCTAGACACGCACTTGAAAGCGATGTGTGGCGTTACATGTGTACTGGCTATTTAGTCAAACATGATGTGATGCATGAGGCTTATAATAAGTACTTGAAAAGACGGTTGAAATCAGCTAATAGCTCACACAATAAATATATTACACACTGCTTGGCACATGTTTTCGTTCTTAAAATGTCAACTTTTTACGACAACGACCTATCTAACAGATGTAATTTAGAACTAAATACCTTAAACACTCCCCTGCAACGAAGTGAAACAAATGCAGTTATGTTGAGAAATGTAGGGAAACAAAAGCAAAGTTGTGGAAAAAGTTTATGAAGGCGGTTCCCCAAAGCTTTTAAATGCTTAAAGAACGTTATATTAACGAAATAAGTTGCTGGTTGAATCAAACACTTCATATTCCAACAACTTAGATTGCATACATCACCATCAGTAATCATAAAATGTCAAACTAACATACGTAACATACTATGACGTCAGATATGAAGAATAGACGCATCAGATTGAAAATACCCTTTTAATAAAACACCTTATCGTGCAGCGTGGAGAAGTCCATAACTGCCTCCTGCACATCCTCGCCCGACACGAATCGTCGAACATTCAAGGCCTTGTTTAGGAGACCGGAGGCTTGATAATCGCAAAGTGAGAGATCAGGTCTATAGACCGAGGGCTCGGGTGTCTCGGCATCTGCATGTAAATCTGCATGGACATTCTGCAAATCACATTTAAGTGCTTGGCAGAGGGTTTATCGAACCTCCTTCACAACTTTCTATTGTTCCAATCTCGTATAGCACGCAGAAAGAATGAAGACCTATATCTTTCTGTACAAGCTTTGATTTCCATTATTTTATCATGGTGATCGTATCTCCCTATGTAGGTCGGTGTCAACAAACTATTTTCGCATGCAGAGAAGAAAGTTGGTGATTGGGATTTCGTGACAAGATTCTGCCGCAACGAAAAAGTCTTTGTTTTAATGACGTCCACCCCAAATCCTGTATCATTTCAGTGACATTCTCTCCCCTATTTCGTGATAATACAAAACGTGCTGCCCTTCTTTGAACTTTTTCATTGTCCTCCGTCAATCCTATCTGGTAAGGATCCCACACCTCTTAGTAGTATTCTAAAAGAGGACGGGCAAGATTAGTGTAGGCAGTCTTCTTAGTAGGTCTGCTACATTTTCTAAGTGCCCTGGCAATAAAAAGCAGTCTTTGGTTAGCCTTCTCCACAACATTTTCTGTCTGTTCCTTCCAATTTAAGTTGTTCGTAGTTGTAATTACTAGGTATTTAGTTGAATTTACGGCCTTTAGATTTGACTGAGTTACCGTGTGACCGAAGTTTAACGAATTCCTTTTAGCACTCAGTGTGGATGACCTCACACTTTTCGTCATTTAAGGTCAATTGCCAATTTTCGCACCATAGAGATATCTTTTCTAAATCGTTTTTCAATTTGTTTTGATCTTCTGATGACTTTATTAACCGATAAAAGACAGCGTCGCCTGCAAACAACCGCAGAGGGCTGCTCAGATTGTCTCCCAGATCGTTTATGTAGATAAGGAACAGCAAAGAGCTTTAAACACTACCTTGGGGAAGGACAGAAATCACTTCTGATTTACCTGATGACTTTCCGTCCGTGACCTCGTCCCATAACTGAGACGATTTTCCTTAAGCACGCAATTTCACTCCAAGCTGCTTAGGTGGTACAGTGTCGAAAGGCTTCCGGGGATCCAGAAATACGGAATCAATCTGAAATCCCTTGTCTGGTCGGGTCGGAATCTGCCAGCAGAAGAGACGGGACGGCGTGTCCGTTCCCAGCGGCTGGCCGCGGTCCCACCCCAACTTGACCACCTCCAAGCCTCTCTATTGGTGGGCCAAATCGAAGGCGCGCAGATCGGTAACGTTACCTAGTCAGAAACACGTGAATTTAGCTTCTGATGGTTCAACACGTGAGTTTCAAAGTGGTTATGTCCGGTTCTAGGCAACGTGACTGAGACGCTCCAACTAGCCGCCAGGCAGAAGGCACTGACGAGTATCAACTGAAAAATCAAATTTTTGTACTAATAAATCCATTCAGTAACGGCCCCCACTGTACATTGTGTTTTACAAGGATGATGTTTTCTAAATCCATGTTGACTGTGTCAATAGACCGTTTTCTTCGAGGTAATTCGTAACGTTCGAACACAATGTATGTTCCAAAATCCCGGTGCATATCGACGTTAATGATATGGGCCTGTAACTTAATGGATTACTCCTACTACATTTTTTGAATATTGGTGTGACCTGTGCAACTTTCCAATCTTTGGGTGCGGAACTTTGGTCGAGCTAACGGTTGTGTATGATTGTTAAGTATGGATGTATTGCAGCAGCATACTCTGAAAGGAACGTAATTGGTATACAGTGTGGAGGAGAAGACTTGATTTTATTAAGAGATGTAATTTGGTTCACTACTCCGAAGGTATTTATATCTACGGTACTCATATAGACAGCTGTTCTTGATTTGAATTCTGCAATATTAACTTCGTCTCCTTTTGCGAAGGCATTTCGGCAGGCTGTGTTTAGTAAATCTGCTTTGGAAGCACTGTCTTCTAAAGGATGTCCATTGCTAACGCGCAGACAAGGCATTGATTGTTTCTTGCCGCTAGTATACTTTACGTACGCCCAGAATCTCTTTGGATTCTCTACTTGAGTAGGCGTGACTTCTGTTATTCATTTGCGATATGGGAACACGTGTTATCATGAAGCAGCGCACCCAGAACTTGATGCACTATTCCAAAACGGTGATTTCTTACAGACATGGTGCCCCATAAACGTTATTCATTGTCCGATGGCTGTTTACTGTGGAACCACCACAAAAACAGCACACTACCACGCTTAATACGATGTAGGGAACCGCTGGCATTCAAAACAGCATCTGGTGGCCTCTAAATGGATAAATTTGGGTCCTGTATGGGTTTCAAGGGAATCTTATACCATAATTCCTGCAAAATATTGGTAATTGGTGATGAACGTCGATGGCTTTCACGCACACTTCTCTCCAAAGTAGATCACGAAGGCTGGTGACTGTGATGCCATGAAGATGTGGGAAGATTCATCCTCGTCCTCCAAAACCAATCTTGGCCAGTGTGAGCTGAGTTAACAGAGGCCCTGTCCTCTTGAAACACAGCTTCGCGGTTGGGGAACAAACACTGTAGCATGGGATGGACTTGGTCACCCAAAATGGTCACATAATCCTTGCCAATTATACGACTTTGCAGAGTAGCCATGGGTCCAAGGGATACCGCGATACAGCTGTCAAAATGGAGACCACCTCGCGTTTTTTGGCCCTAACAAGGTAGCGAGTTCGACATTCCTTTCTGCAGTGACTTTTGTAGCTTTCGCCGTGTTATTCTTCGTCACAATCCTCTCCAATCACCGTCCGTCACGATTACTCAACACACACTTTCGTCCGCATCATGACTTAGCTGATGATATCTTTCTGCTTTCCCTGCATGCGGTATAAATCTTTGATGGGGTGCCTGTTGAAACACCAAAAACTTCGGCTGCCTTTATTACAGAAGCACCCACCATAAGTGTACCAAAATCTGGCCACTTTTGAAGTCACTTAGCTCCAAAATAATGCAGTCAAAAGTGCACAGAGCACTGTTCTGAACACGGCTATCACATTGTATTGAAGACATTGGACAGATACCGTTCCTGGTCAAACAAAACAGCGCAGCCTGACGGTTTGGCTAACATCAGCATTTATGTTTGAAGAATGCATTTCTCGCCGTGTTCCCGTATTTTCCTCCAACCCCTGTAGTGTCGGTTACACGTTGTAAACCATTGTGTTCATTAAAAAACCATACCGAATAGTGTCGTCAAGAATCAAATTTCATACGTGTAATCTGAACGTAACTGTCTGTGATTATGTTTATAACAGAATGTCACAGACTCTGTTTCATTATTTTCGACATGGTGTTTATATTTCGATTATACAGGCTAGAATTTTGTGATATCAGATGATTTTTTGTGCAACTGAAATTGGCAGTAAAATTTTTCGTTCAAAAGCTCATCTTGCTGGATATAATTATACTTTAGAATTGCGAAACTACAACGTCCTCAAATACCTTTCTTTAACAATTTCGAAATCCAATGCAAGCATGACTTCAGCAGCTTTAGAAAACTGACGTATGGCGACATTATAAACCACGCCAATTCCTGTTAGTCCATAAAATTCAAGAAAGTCTACTTTCGAGCACTGCTAGACAGAATGTCCCATCTGCTGTTATCTCAAGAAGAAGTTAGAAAGGGAACTGATATCCTAACGCGCATTAACAGAAAAAAATGGCGTGGCAGCTTCACAGTCGCACTGCATGTAACAAATTAAAACAACGGAGAAAGATCCTGATTAAATAAGAAACGTAAGTACGTCAGCATGACATACCACTGCCTGATATCTGGTAATACCAGCAAATCTTTACGTAAAACCAAAAAGTTGGCTTGAAAACAGAAATAGCATTTGCACAGAACATGAGACGTAATATTTCATTTGAAGAAAAGAATTACCTGCACAGGTAACTATAGAATCATGTGTGGGCGACTGCCAAAAATAGTATTCACGAAATGTATTCGCAATTGCGAATATGAACAACCGTTAGTTATATAAGGAAATGACGACAGTGAAAATTTGAGCCAGATCGGGATGTGAACTCGGATTTCCAGCTTTGCACGAGTGGTCGCCTTAACATTTTTTTTTTACCCCAATTTGCTCTATATTGGTCGATGAATTTGTTCGTGGCGGATGTCCGATGGCAGCCGTTCAGGTTCCTTGTTGACCCGATCACTCAGTTTTTTTATCCGCAGACACTAAGCAAGTGACTTTCAATTACAATGGCTACCCTGTATGGAAATATACGTAATAATTGTACGAGTACAGTCTGTAGACACACGGATGACGACGACATACGGAAGCTGGGTCTGGCAGTGAGTCGTGATCGGATAGCCTAATGGTGGGGGGGGGTGGGCGTAGCTCAGATGGTAGAGCGCTCGGTTGGCGTGCGAGAGGTACTGGGATCGATACCCAGCGCCTCCAGAATTTAAAAAAAAAAGCATTCTCGCTTCGCGCGTCGGTCGACTAGGTCGTGCTCTTAGTTCCGCCTCTACCGTAGCGCAGCGTGTTTTCCTCCTGTCAGTTTAGTGCCGTGTTGGTCTCCGTGCGCGTCGCATCGCTGGTTGTCGGCTGGTGTTTGGTGTTCGTGCGGCCCTTCCTGTCGCGGCGTCGTCTCTCGCCGTGATGTCCACCATGGTTCCCACGAAAGTTCCGCGTACAGGTACAGTCAGTTTTACCTTTGACAAATCCACGCGTCACGTCCAGCCCGGTTCTTTGGAGATACATGACTGGTTAGTCGATACAGTTAAGGTCACTACTGATCAGGTGCATACCGCATATTTCGACAGCGAATTATATGTGTTTTTTGTTAAGTTTCTTGACCCGCTCCAGGTTGATAGGCTACTTTCTCGTCATGGTTCTCAGGTACCCTTTACGCACCGTGATGGTTCCACTAGTATGGTTCTCTTGGCAAATGCAGAAGTGGTATATACGAATGTTCGGGTATTTAACCTTCCGCCCGAGGTTGACGACTCTTTTCTGAAGTCCGTTCTGCTTCCTTATGGGGACGTACGCCATATTCGAAAGGAACGCTGGTCTGCTCAGCACCGCTTACAGGTATATAGTGGTATTCGGTCGGTGGAAATGGTGGTCAAAAAACCTATTCCTTCTCACCTACAGGTATGTGGTTATAGGGTCCATATCACGTACAGTGGCCAGGAAGGAACATGTTATTATTGTAATGAAACTGGT
This sequence comes from Schistocerca gregaria, assembly GCF_023897955.1. NCBI lineage: Eukaryota > Metazoa > Arthropoda > Insecta > Orthoptera > Acrididae > Schistocerca > Schistocerca gregaria. Next base: position 730,688,082 of record NC_064931.1, read on the forward strand.
CATTTCCGTACTAATTGTCCGCGGCGTGTGGTGGTATTAAAACCTACATACGAACAGCGTAAAAAATTGACTTTAGCTGATCTTCTCCCGCAAGGATCTCGGACTGAATCGCTCACTGTTACTGAGGGACGCAGTGATCCGTTACCCGACAACGGCCGGGATTTTCCCCCGTTGTCCTTGAGTAGGGATGTTGCTGCCCATAATTCCGATGTTCCCGCGCTGATTTCTCACAACAAGCGTCGGCGAACACAGGATGATGCGGCTGATGAATCTTCCTTATTGGCTCGCCCTTCCGATGGGCCTCCGGTAAAGGACTCTCTTTCTCAGTCGGAAATCGTGGATGAGGAAGCCACAGGTGCTATCACGCCTTTGCAGAAGCTCCCTGACACCTTATCTGACGTTGTTCCTGCTACCGCGGCAGCCTCTTCGGAGACGCCAGTGACGGAACCTGCTTCTGGTTGCCACGTGTCTTCTCCGGTGCTCTCTGACACTTCTCCTATTGACTCTGTTTCGCATCCCCCTTCTGGAATTTCTGTCGCCCCCTCTGGGTCACAGCCTCCTCCCATCAAACAACTGATTGATTCTCCAGAGCCAGTGGATCCCGTTGTTATTCACCAACTGTCCCACCGTGAACCCATGTCTGCGGACGAGTGGGATGTAGAGGCCTCGCTCTCGCAATCTGACACGGAATGTCTACATGATGCTCCTACGCAGCCGAACGCTGCAGCGTCGGCATCGCGGAGCCGCAGTCGAATCCGTAAACAGCCACGGAGAGCCGCGTCACGGCCGAAGAAAAAGCAGTGGGAAGATGAGGGTTCTGTTTCGTAGTTTTTCTCTCTGTGGTTCAGCGCTTGTTTCTGGTATGATTACTTGTATGCTGCTCCGTCAGCTGACGGCTCTCTACCGATCTTTGTTTTTCTTTGTAGGTTGAAGTTCCATGCAAGCATATACATTTCTTACTCTGAATATTAACAGAATATGTTCTGAGCTTCGGCTCGCCGCTTTGCGACAGTTTATCTATCAGTCTGGGGCAGATGTTGTTTTTTTACAGGAAGTCCTATTCGACCAGTTTTCCATTCCTGGGTTCTCGACGTTTTTTAATGTCGCTTCCGAACTTTCTACGGGCACTGCCTTGTTTTATAGAGAAGGCATTCCGTTGATGAATTTCGAAGTACTTGACAGTGGAAGGGGGATCGGGTGCACGTTTTATGATCTCAGTTTACTCCTTCTTTATGCCCCTTCTGGTTCGGGTTGTACTACCGCACGCTCGAGTTTCTATAAAGAAGAAGTCATTTACCTGCTTCGTAAATCCCCGACAAAGATAATTTTAGGTGGGGACTTCAATTGTGTTCTACGGCCGGTAGATCAGTCTCCTAATTTTAATTTCAGTAAAGAACTCGACGACCTTGTGCGCTCCTTGCACCTGCGTGACGTGTGGGTTTCTCGCTATCCTACACTTGTGCGACATACCTACTTTACTCCCACGTCTAGCAGTCGCCTCGATCGCTTTTACCTTTCCGATTCCTTGTGTGGGCAACTTCTGGCTGTTGATGTGATACCAGCCTGTTTTACTGATCATTGCGCTGTAGCCGTTACGTTTAATTACGAGCGACAACCGGTAAAATTGTTTCGTCCTCCTTGGATGCTCAATATCGCGTATTTGCAAGATACCTCCCTTGGTATCGTCCTGGAGGACATTTGGACACGTTGTTCTCGTACTATGGACCGGTACCCGTCTATCGTGGCATGGTGGACACTGTATGCAAAACCTCACATCCGTAGGGCTCTCATGCGTTTTGGGGCTGCGAAGGTGGCAGAAGATCGACGAACGCAAGAATTTTACTATTCTGTCTTACGTCAACTGTACGATAGTGCTACGCATGCTCCCCTCCGGGTTACTGATATACAGCGCATCAAAGCCAAATTGCTGCAGCTCAAACGCATTCAAATGGAGGGCCTGCGGACGAGGTCTCAACCACGTTCCCTTCTACAAGAGGAACTGACGTCACTCTACCATCTAGTCCGTTTACGGTCGCGCCGGAAACGTGGGTGCCTTGCCTCCCTCACAACCGCTGACGGCCGCGTGTTCACCTCTCACCGTGACATTTCTGACTTCGTTTACACCTATTTTACTGATCTGTACGATACTCATGTCCCGGCGGAAACCTCTCTTGACGACTTTACCTCCTTGCTGCCTCGCGTCGTCACTCCTCAATTAAACGACGCCTTTCTGCGTCCCTTTCAGAAGGATGACATATATGATGTTGTTGCAGGATCGCAGTCCCGCAAGTCGCCTGGATTAGATGGTATTCCTAAGGAGTTCTATGTTCAATTTTGGCCGCTCATTGGTGACACCTTAACGTCAATGGTAAATGAAGTGATGCGGGGAGTCTCACTTCCTGCTCCTTTTCAGGAAGGCAGAATGGTCCTCCTCCCGAAATCCACAGGTCGACCTGCAATTGACTCCCTCCGTCCTATTACTCTCCTTAACTTTGATTATAAACTTGTCGCTCGAGCAATTAATATCCGTCTCTCTAAGCTGCTCGATACCATTATTGCCGCCCACCAAAGCTGTGTGCCTGGACGCACGATACTGACTTCCGTTCTCGAATGTCGCGATGTAATCTCGGTGGCGGCTGCCGCTAATATCCCAGGGGCTTTGCTTTTTCTTGATTTCCAAAAAGCGTTCGATCGCGTCAGCCATGATTTTTTATCGAGAGTGCTCACCGCTGTCGGCTTTAATAATGATGCTCGACAAGTCTTAACTAATCTTTTTACCGGTATCAGTGTCTCGGTGATTGTGAACGGTCACCCTACCCCCCGGATATCGATCAGACGGGGGTTACCCCAGGGAAGCCCCTTATCCATGTCACTTTTTGTTCTATCCTTAGAGCCCTTACTTCGCCATCTCACCATGCACTTACGTGGCTGGAATATATTGGGGGAAATTTTTGCAGTCTGTGCATACGCCGATGACGTCATGGTTTTAGTACGACATGCCGAGGATATACCGCGGCTTAAGGATACCTTGGATTCATTTTGTGGTCTTGCTGGTGCTCGCATTAATGATCGCAAATGCACGTTCCTGCCGTTGAGAGGCTTTGATCATGTCGTCATTCCTTGGGCGACGGTTGTCGATCGCCATAAGACCTTGGGGATCATAGTGGATCGTAATCCGATCAAAATGGCGGCACTAAATTGGCGTGAGGTTACGAGTCGTGTTCACGGGGCGATCCTTGAACATGACCGCCGTTCCCTTAGCCTCCTTCACAAGGCACGGGTTTTAGAGACCTATGTCTTCAGTAAAATATACTACGTTGCGCAGGTATTCCCGCTTCCCGCGATGATGGCCCGCAGGCTGAAACAGCTGTCTAGTCGATTTCTGTGGCGCCGCCATGTCTTCCGTGTCCGATATGAAGTTGTGGCCAGGCCTCGGAAGCTTGGAGGATTGGGTCTTTCAGATATCAAAGTGAAGACGTCCATCTTATTTGCCCGCCGCAATGTTTTAACCTGTACGCGGGCTCCGCATTCAGTCACCTCTCGTTTACTTTCCCGCCTCCGGCCGGCCAGTCTGACCCCTCCTGTTGATGTTGGACGGATTAATCCTAAATTGCGGCACATTCGTGAATACTTTGTACTTGTCGGTATTCTGGGTGCTGATATACTTTCTATGACGCATATAACTACCAACATGCTACAAATCCGTTGGGGTACAGCATGTTTCCCTTCTTCTGTTGAACTTGCTTCCCCGTCAACGTCATGGAAAACGGTCTGGTCTCATCTTAGTCTTCCCATTTTGCCGATGGAGATTGTTTCAACGTGGTATAAGGTCATTTACCGTCTGATACCTACTGGTGATCGTCTTTTTCGTATTGGCCTTCGTCCGACTGATCAGTGTGAGGAATGTCATCAAACTGACACCTTACTTCACAGGCTAGTTGCTTGCGGACGGGATCATTGGCTCTGGGTCCGCCGTCAATTAGCTTTTCTTACTAGAGGGCCTGAAACCGCATTCCCAGACGACATCTTCTTACATCCGGACATCTCTTATTTTCCTCAGACGAAAACGAACACGATTGTTTGGCTCTTGGGTTACTATGTCCATTACGTCATTGAAGGCGGTAATGACCCAGATCCCCGCGTATTTCACCATTATTTGTCAACTGCGCATTGGAAATGGCAGCGGTTACCACAATACCGAACGCTTTTTGCGAATATGCTTTTTCTTGTGTTTAACCGTCAAGGGGTTGGTTAAGTTCCCCTGTGATTCCTGTTTCTTCCCTGAGCTCGAGTCCCCTCCCTTGTTGTATTTTTTCGTAATTTTTTTTTCTCTCTCTCTCTTTTGCATGTATATATATACACCCAAAATTCATACGGGTGGGGTAACGGGTTGGTCTTCCCCTTCAGAAGAAATGTTTTATTTGTGTTTCACCTAATTTGTTGATTTTCTTTTTGCAGCTAATATTAAATGATGATTTGACTATGGTTGTCTGAATTCTCATGAAATATACCAAGTCAATCTGATAATAAAAAAAAAAAAAATGGTAAGGCGACAACTCGCGATAATTGAGAAATTCTACTTCGAGTCTGATCCAGCACAAATTTTTTTATTGTCGTCATTCCATTATATAGATGCTAGATGTCCGTATTCGCAAATGCGAATACATTTCATGTACTCGTATTTCATAACATCTATATTCGCCGCAATGCCTGTTTGTACGGACATGCATGCATGTCTGAAGGAATATTGCACTGTAATTCGGAATAACAGAGCTGGCTGCAGCGAGCATAACCAAACATTACTGCAATGCTCGACACTCAACTTGGTGTAGGTGGTGCCTTCATGTGACTTGCTTCGTTTGGTTTTCTGGAAGCTTGTATGTTTTAAACCACTTACATAATAATTGATATGTAATAATTTAAACTACGAAGAGCATGCAATTTTAATTTTAATTAATCTAAGGCTTTTTCTTTAAAATATTAGTTTATTATGTAGACTGATTATAATATATTCAAGCCGGTCTCAGTGGACGAGCGGTTCTAGGCGCTTCAGTCTTTAACCGCGCGACCGCTAAGGTCACAGGTTCGAATCCTGCTTCGGGCATTGATATGTGTGATGTCCTTACGTTAGTTAGATTTAAGTAGTTCTAATTTCTAGGGGACTGATGACCTCAGATGTTAAGTCCCGTAGTGCTCAGAGCCATTTGAACTGTTTTTTGTTTTTTTGTTTTTTAACCACATGCGGCTACTGAAGTATATTGTCAGCCACGAGACAATTTCCATAACTTAAGCAATTTTAACTGAATATTTCTCAGCTAACGACCTTCGGCGTGCTGTTCTTCGGTTCGATTTGTTTCATGTTTTATTTTCATTTTGTGTACTGCCACTGTATGTATTTTGTTGTAACTTTACAGTTATCTTCGTGCCGTCGCGTTCTCTTTTATTTCCTTTTCAGTAATTAATGGATTTGACGATCACCTTAAAAGGGCTGAAACCGGCTCTCAAATAATATAAAAGTGCTACCTAGTTGTTGTAGTCATCAATCCAGAGGCTGGTTTGATGCAGCTCTCCATGCTACTCTATCCTGTGCAAGCTTCTTCATCTCCAAGTAACTACTGCACATTACATCCTTCTGAATCTGTTTTGTGTATTCACCTCTTAGTCTCCCTCTATGATTTTTACTCTCCACGCTGCCCAACACTAAATTGGTGACCCCCTGATGCCTCAGAACACGTCCTACCAACCGATCACTTCTTCTGGTCGAGTTGTGCCACAAATTCCTCTTCTCCCCAATTCTGTTCAGTACCTCCTCACTAGATATGTGATATAGCCATCTGCTCTTCAGCATTCTTCTGTAGCACCACATTTCAAGAGTTTCTATTCTCTTCTTGACTAAACTATAGACAGTGTTTATATTCCTCACATTGCAAGAGGTCATTGTACCCTGTAGACTTTATCGTGAAATATGAAACTTTAAAATACACTCCTGGAAACTGAAATAAGAACACCGTGAATTCATTGTCCCAGGAAGGGGAAACTTTATTGACACATTCCAGGGGTCAGATACATCACATGATCACACTGACAGAACCACAGTCACATAGACACAGGCAACAGAGCATGCACAATGTCGGCACTACTACAGTGTACACTCCTGGAAATTGAAATAAGAACACCGTGAATTCATTGTCCCAGGAAGGGGAAACTTTACTGACACATTCCTGGGGTCAGATACATCACATGATCACACTGACAGAACCACAGGCACATAGACACAGGCAACAGAGCACGCACAATGTCGGCACTAGTGCAGTGTATATCCACCTTTCGCAGCAATGCAGGCTGCTATTCTCCCATGGAGACGATCGTAGAGATGCTGGATGTAGTCCTGTGGAACGGCTTGTCATGCCATTTCCACCTGGCGCCTCAGTTGGACCAGCGTTCGTGCTGGACGTGCAGACCGCGTGAGACGACGCTTCATCCAGTCCCAAACATGCTCAATGGGGGACAGATCCGGAGATCTTGCTGGCCAGGGTAGTTGACTTTCACCTTCTAGAGCACGTTGGGTGGCACGGGATACATGCGGACGTGCATTGTCCTGTTGGAACAGCAAGTTCCCTTGCCGGTCTAGGAATGGTAGAACGATGGGTTCGATGACGGTTTGGATGTACCGTGCACTATTCAGTGTCCCCTCGACGATCACCAGAGGTGTACGGCCAGTGTAGGAGATCGCTCCCCACACCATGATGCCGGGTGTTGGCCCTGTGTGCCTTGGTCGTATGCAGTCCTGATTGTGGCGCTCACCTGCACAGTGCCAAACACGCATACGACCATCATTGGCACCAAGGCAGAAGTGACTCTCATCGCTGAAGACGACACGTCTCCATTCGTCCCTCCATTCACGCCTGTCGCGACGCCACTGGAGGCGGGCTGCATGATGTTGGGGCGTGAGCGGAAGACGGCCTAACGGTGTGCAGGACCGTAGCCCAGCTTCATGGAGACGGTTGCGAATGGTCCTCGCCGATACCCCAGGAGCAACAGTGTCCCTAATTTGCTGGGAAGTGGCGGTGCGGTCCCCTACGGCACTGCGTAGGATCCTACGGTCTTGGCGTGCATCCGTGCGTCGCTGCGGTCCGGTCCCAGGTCGACGGGCACGTGCACCTTCCACCGACCACTGGCGACAACATCGATGTACTGTGGAGAGCTCACGCCCCACGTGTTGAGCAATTCGGCGGTACGTCCACCCGACCTCCCGCATGCCCACTATACGCCCTCGCTCAAACTCCGTCAACTGCAAATACGGTTCACGTCCACGCTGTCGCGGCATGCTACCAGTGTTAAAGACTGCGATGGAGCTCCGTATGCCACGGTAAACTGTCTGACACTGACGGCGGCGGTGCACAAATGCTGCGCAGCTAGCGCCATTCGACGGCCAACACCGCGGTTCCTGGTGTGTCCGCTGTGCCGTGCGTGTGATCATTGCTTGAACAGCCCTCTCGCAGTGTCCGGAGCAAGTATGGTGGGTCTGACACACCGGTGTCAATGTGTTCTTTTTTCCATTTCCGAGAGTGTATATCCACCTTTCGCAGCAATGCAGGCTGCTATTTTCCCATGGAGACGATCGTAGAGATGCTGGATGTAGTCCTGTGGAACGGCTTGCCATGCCATTTCCACCTGGCGCCTCAGTTGGACCAGCGTTCGTGCTGGACGTGCAGACCGCGTGAGACGACGCTTCATCCAGTCCCAAACATGCTCAATGGGGGACAGATCCGGAGATCTTGCTGGCCAGGGTAGTTGACGTACACCCTCTAGAGCACGTTGGGTGGCACGGGATACATGCGGACGTGCATTGTCCTGTTGGAACAGCAAGTTCCCTTGCCGGTCTAGGAATGGTAGAACGATGGGTTCGATGACGGTTTGGATGTACCGTGCACTATTCAGTGTCCCCTCGACGATCACCAGAGGTGTACGGCCAGTGTAGGAGATCGCTCCCCACACCATGATGCCGGGTGTTGGCCCTGTGTGCGTCGGTCGTATGCAGTCCTGATTGTGGCGCTCACCTGCACGGCGCCAAACACACATACGACCATCATTGGCACCAAGGCAGAAGCGACTCTCATCGCTGAAGACGACACGTCTCCATTCGTCCCTCCATTCACGCCTGTCGCGACACCACTGGAGGCGGGCTGCACGATGTTGGGGCGTGAGTGGAAGACGGCCTAACGGTGTGCGGGACCGTAGCACAGCTTCATGGAGACGGTTTCGAATGGTCCTCGCCGATACCCCAGGAGAAACAGTGTCCCTAATTTGCTGGGAAGTGGCGGTGCGGTCCCCTACGGCACTGCGTAGGATCCTACGGTCTTGGCGTGCATCCGTGCGTCGCTGCGGTCCGGTCCCAGGTCGACGGGCACGTGCACCTTCCGCCGACCACTGGCGACAACATCGATGTACTGTGGAGACCTCACGCCCCACGTGTTGAGCAAATCGGCGGTACGTCCACCCGGCCTCCCGCATGCCCACTATACGCCCTCGCTCAAAGTCCGTCAACTGCACATACGGTTCACGTCCACGCTGTCGCGGCATGCTACCAGTGTTAAAGACTGCGATGGAGCTCCGTATGCCACAGCAAACTGGCTGACACTGACGGCGGCGGTGCACAAATGCTGCGCAGCTAGCGCCATTCGACGGCCAACATCGCGGTTCCTGGTGTGTCCGCTGTGCCGTGAGTGTGGTCATTGCTTGTACAGCCCTCTCGCAGTGTCCGGAGCAAGTATGGTGGGTCTGACACACCGGTGTCAATGTGTTCTTTTTTCCATTTCCAGGAGTGTATGACGTACGTAAGTTTCTCTAGGAAAGTATGTCTGAATTTTCTAGCAATTTTATTATTAAGTTAAGGAACGACTATTTTCACTTCTAAATTACTCCCACACAGCGGAAGTTTTTCTGTGTTGTTGATCAAGTATTACCAAAACATGCGTTTGGTTTCCTTTGTAAGATTTTTTTAAAATCCACTAGTTATAAAAAGATATCTATATGCCAACAGTTAAAGAAAGAAAAAATGAATTTAGGTTTTTAAAAATTTGTGTATGTTTTACAAGCTATGTGCCCAATTTTATACTCAGATGATAGCTTTATTTCGCTGGCTTATTATATTATTTTTCAGTATTTAAGGTGGAATTCTGATGATTATATATCATTTAAGTATGGAACTTCCACTGTTTTAGCCAATACTAGTTTCTGACAGAGAAAAATTTCATTATATTTTTCATGTACACTTGTGGAACTATTATACAGGATGTCTCACTAATTTCACTGACCTCACGTAAATAAAGACACTCCCTTTGTCAGAAAAGTTCCAAGACAGGTTTCTTAAAAAATAGAAAATTGCACTTGCCAAGTAATGATCCCAGCTCTTATCGAAGTATGTGCTGTAGACATGCGACCAGCTCTGGGATCGTCTTGCACTGAATCTCTGCCTTCACGATACCTTTTGCGACACGCGAAAACACGACTACTTGAAAGTGCTTCCACTGCATATGCTTGTTTAATCATTGTCCACGTCTCACCAGCGGTGTTCCGGAGCTTAACGCACAACTTAATGTTCACTCTATGCTCACAATCAGTATCCATTGTGTCACTGTGTCACCGTAACTAATGCACCAAAAGTACCAGTGTGTTGCTAAGCAATGACAGGCCACATGATGAGTTAGCGCGAAAACATTCTCAAGGTCATTTCAAGGACGCTCACATACCAGGTAACATAAAAATAACATTTGTTCCCTTTTTTTATTGCAAAGTCGGAAACAAATAACTTTTACTGGGAGTTTTCTGACAAGGGGATAGTTATAAATATTCGTGGTGTACATATTGTATTTCTACAATACACGTTACAGTGTGCTGCTGTTTGTTTAGCATCCCTGTTGAGCATTTGCACTTATTCAATTAAGACGACATTTTTGCAATACGCACATAATTATTAACCTTCAATTAGTACTAATGAAAGGTATCGGTGGTAGACAAACTACACCTCAACTTTGTAAACGAAAATCTGTAGCTTTCATTTTCGAAGTACTAGGTTTTCTGCAACCAATAATATGGATTTACAACAGTTTTAGGTCTGTGAAGGGTATATCCGATACTCATCATTAAAGTCATAGCAAACTAAAGTTTATTACTTTACTAAACAGACAAAATGTAAAAGTACCATTACTCAAGTAACAAAACTTGGATGAATCCAAAAAAATTATCTTCATTGTTCCCTCAGTGAATAATTGCAACATTTAGGCATAAGATAGAGAAGTGTTACAGTTATAAAGTATCTTAGTATTACAGCTACTATTAGAACTTGTGTCCCATGTTTGAAGAAAAACCTTTCCTCCATCCTTCTTCGAATCCCTCGATTTGGGTGACGTCCATTATGAATCTGTACCGTGTTTCAACTAAATAATTCAGGTCAGGAGCCAACGACTATGTGTCCAGTGACGTGTGATAGTACCATGGAAAGAACACAAGCTGAATGGCCTCATCGGAAATATCAATATAACGATTGACTGTGTACACTGGAGACTGTATTTATTTAAAATTTTGAATTTTCGTGTATGTCGCTATTGACAGGTCAATGAATATTTCACATGTAGCATACAGAGATTACGAGTGAAATTTCTTCATTGATGCTTCAAAATTGAACATTAAGGGAATACTTAAAAATAAGGAAATTATTATTCAGGTTCACTATGTTGTGCATAAGGAGTACTTACTTCACTGCGTAAAATGCAACACACCCAGTTGATGTACATGTCACAAATCGAAGGTTGTTGTTAAGTTATTTGGTCATCAGCAACACTATACGAAAAATTGTTGCTTCTTTTGTGAGTGAGACGTCCGGATAACTCACTACTTCATGAAAGGCATCAGTGTCCTATGACAGAACGCTTAATGTCAGGTATTAAAAAGTTTCATTTGCAATGTCAGTTGAGCCAACCTCCATATTTTTGGCAGCGATACACGCCAAATTAGATCTGATACAAGGTTTTGTGAAGACGCTCAATAAGAAAGGGAAGCATTTATTTTCTTTTTTTCTAGAAATGTTATTACACTCAATGAGATAAAAATAAAGGAAGTATTCTGAAAAACTTGAAATCTTGAGAAACTACTGGAGGGAGAAGAAGATGAAGTTTGGGTTTCGTTCCAGTGTGGGAAAATTTCCTTAGCAGCAACTGAATCCCAGGTGCAAAAGTATTGGTCGTAAAGATGCTGTAGGCTTACCAAATCATGCGAAGAACCATTTCATTAAAATGAGCTTCCTCCATTCTCATGATGACTTTCTCCATGCAGTTCTTGGTGAAGTACGTGGGGAATGTAGAACCCGTTTCAACCAGCAGATTTCTACCTTCGCCTCCGCCACCGGAGCTGAGTGAACAGTGGGCTGGCTTGTCAGACGTGTTCGATTCCGAACTGGATTGGAGATTTTTCTACACTCAGAGACTGGGTGTTGTTCCGTCTTCATCATCACTTCACCCTCATCGACGCGCAAGTCACCATAGTGGCGTCATCTCAAAAGGTTTGCACCAGGCGATCAGGTTTACCTGCATGCAGGCTTTCACCACACAACATTTCATTTCATTTTTCTACCTTCGAGGAACATTTCCAGGGTATCTGGAAACCATATATGTTGGCCGATTTCTGGAGGTCAGCAGTGAGAGATGTGGCTCAATCACGATACATGCAGCAGGGCAAAAGTAAACAAGGAACAGGTGAGCGCATTAATATATATTTGCAGTATTTGTGAAAAGCGACATTTATATCGTCTAAAGGTGAGCATTACGGTTATCTTTGTTAAAATTACATTTATTACCGGACCTAACTATGTTTATGTTTTTAATCGGGTGGTTTCGGGGGGTTCAAACAGTCATTTTAAAATCAATTTGCCGCATAGGGGGAGCATAAGTAGTCACTCCCTCCTCATATGCAGCACCTTACTCTGAAGTTGATCGCCTGAGACGCTCAGAACCGGTAATCCAAAAACATAAATGCTGTCGTTACTGACAATAATAATTATATTAATGTGTAACGGATGTGTAATCATGTTTCTTGATTCTTTCCTTACTCTCTGGCTTTGTCTGTTATGTCGAGTTCTACTGAAGACTGCGAGCGAATGACCGATTACAGATACAAAAAAAGAAAGACGTTGCTTCATTGGCCATCATTCATTATTCCACGGATAAATTCTGTCAACAATCCTAACCTATGTTCATCTCAGGTTTTTAACATTGTTGCCTGGTTTCAATTAGCCTGTTGTTGACAAGCTAATCGAAAAGTGAAAGAATTTACGCTGTTGCGTATATTGACCACTCGTGTTGTCTTCAGCCAATATTAATTTAGAGTATTTTTCAGTGGATTCGTGGGCGTGCGTGTTCTTCCACAGTGGCGGCAAACGGCCTGATTTCCCACAGGACGAATAACATATGTCATACTCCCATGGTCCATACCTTTTCCAGGTACACGCAATTTACGCACATCTGCATATACTTTTTTGTTATTCCTAACGCACTGTTTCAAATTTGTATTCGCTGTGATGCATTGCACTCAGGCGTTATCGTTTGTAAATAAATTCATGAACAGAAATTATGCAGACAGAAAAAAAGAGTTTTGGTGTTTTGTATGTACCACTGCAACTGTCTTTATTAGAGGACGCAACAATAAACACTATTCACTGACACGTTTGCGTTCGTTTCGGAAGAAAGCACATTTGCAATAGCGAATTTAAAATGTTTATTCTCATTAACCTGTCTACCGAAATTTTCTTGCTAAATGCTGCAAATGTACACCTAAAATTTGGACGCAGAAAGAGAAACATGGGGACGGGAGGATGAAGGGAGAGATATTAGTTTTAGTGCAGTGACTTTTACTTAATGCTGGGGAAATACGAAAATGTATTGACGTTCGGTGCTAAAGCGGAAGAGCAGATTGGCCTACTGAGGTCCAACTGATCGCCGATGACGTTCACAAATGAATTAGTAACGCAACAATCCTTCCTTATGGACATATTATACCATGGTGCGCCACACTGCATACAGTCCTTGAGGTTTTCGCATTTTTTTCCCTGCTGTGTACCTATCTAACGGCTTCCATAGAAAAACAAATTTGTTTTTCAAAATAATTATTGACCGAATTTAAAAATTTAAAATGCTTTTATAATCTGCACATTAGGTAGCATAACCTTACGTGAAGGTTTAACACAGAACCTATGAGTATGCTATGAGGCAGCGTAACTCAACGGCGAAAATGCCCAGACTTAATTCGTTCAGTATTTGGGAGTGAGAGAACTTCATGACATGCAGAAAACTTTATACATAATTTCAAATTTGTACGGAACCTTCACTCTCTGACATCCCCCACAATATATGAACGGAAAAAAAGTTCATCGCTTATTACATTTTCGCTGATCATGCAGCAGACTGCCGTACCAGGCATGACATTTAATGCATTACTTCTTAACTATTAACTATATTTACAACACATTTTGCAACCAATGTCCGTATATATTCTGGTATCGATAGCTACGATGCCACAACGTAGGTGCGCTCTACTAGGTTGGCACTACGACACTGACATCGACGACGGCGCCCTCTAGCCGGCGCTGTGTGGCTCTACGAGCGCCACTCTAGATTCAGCCCATCTGATTCCGAGCAGACGACCAAGCAACATTGTTTCTATTTCATAGTGGGCGAGCCACTACAAATTTTGCCCGTGTAACGTTTGTGAGCTTTGATACATCCGGGTTAGCACATACGTGCTCCTCAGTGCAATGTTAGGTATTCACGTTATTATGTATCCGTTGTATATGTTCATACTCCAATAAAAGAGTTATAACCTATACGCAGTACCGAAGCATCTACATCTGCAAGCCACCCATCCGCAAGCCATCCAACGTGCCACGGTCATTACCTCCGTTTCCTCTTCCAGTCGCGTGTTGTTCGCAGGAAGAACGACTGCCGGAAAGCCTCCGTGCGAACTTGAATCTCTAATTTTACATCCGTGATATCCTCGGGAGGTATAAGTATTTGGAAGCAATATATTCGGTACCTCATTCAGAAACGCACCCTCTCGAAACCTGGACAGCAAGCTACACCGCGATGCAGAGCGCCTCTCTTGCAGAGTCTGCCACTTGAGTTTGCTAAACATCTCCGTGGCGCAATCACGCTTACCAAGTAACCCTGTGACGAAACGCGCCGCTCTTCTTTGGATCTTCTCTATCTCCTCTGTCAACCCGACCTGGTACGGATCCTACACTGATGAACAATACTCAAGTATAGGTCGAACGAGTGTTTTGTATGCCACCTCCTTTGTTGATGGACTACATTTTCTAAGCACTCTTCTAATGATTCTCAACCTGGCACCCGACTTACCAACAATTAATTTTATATGATCATTCCACTTCAGATCATTCCGTACGCATACTCCCAGATATTTTACTGAAGTAACTGCTACCAGTGTTTGTTCCGCTATCATACAATCATACAATAAAGGATCCTTCTTTCTATGTATTCGCAATACATTACATTTGTCTATTTTAAGGGTCATTTGCCACTCCCTGCACCAAGTGCCTATCTGCTGCAGTTCTTCCTGCATTTCCCTGCAATTTTCTAATGCTGCAATTTCTCTGTATACTACAGTATCATCCGTGAAAAGTTGCATGGAACTTCTGACAGTATCTACTAATTCATTTATATATATTGTGGAAAGCAATGGTCCCATAACACTCCCCTGTGGCACGCCAGAGGTTATTTTAACGTCTGTAGACGTCTCTCCATTGAGAACAACATGCTGTGTTCTGTTTGCTAAAAACTCTTCAATCCAGCCACACAGCTGGTCTGATATTCCCCAGGATTGTTACTTTGTTTATCAGGCGACAGTGCGGAACTGTATCGAACGCCTTCCGGAAGTCAAGGAAAATTGCATCTACCTAGGAGCCTGTATGTAATATTTTCTGGGTCTCATGAACAAATAAAGCGAGTTGGGTCTCACACGATCGCTGTTTTTGGAATCCATCTTGATTCCTACAGAGTAGATTCTGGGTTTGCAGAAATGACATTATACGCGAGCAATAAACAAATGTTCTAAAATTCTACAACAGATCGATGTCAGAGATATAGGCCTATAGTTTTGCGCATCTGCTCGACGACCCTTCTTGAAAAATGGGAGCATCTCACCTTTTCCTTCTCGTACTCGCTTCCTACATTCGGCCTACCCTTCAGTTTACAGGAGCAGATCCACGCGCCGCCTACCAGACGGGTCACAAAATATATCACTGAGTGTACCTGCAAAATTATATCGTAGTACGACTAGCAGTTCAGGAAATATGAGCCGCCCTCTGTAGCCGCACGGTCTGTGCGCCTTTCCACGGTTCGCGCGGCTACCCCCGTCGGAGGTTCGAGTCCTCTCTCGGGCACGGGTGTGTGCGTGTTGTCCTTAGCGTAAGTTAGTTTACGTTACTTTAAGTAGTGTGTAAGCCCAGGGACTGATGACCTCTGCAATTTGGTCCCATAAGAACTTACCAAAAATTTTAAATTTTCTTTCAGGAAATATGACACCATAAACAATTGAGATACGTGAAAAACTAGTTTTTGCCTAGAACTGAGCGCGAGTTCGTCAGACAAAATTCGTCCATTGTTAGACAATGAGAGAACAAGGCGACTTCCAACGAAATTCAAACATAATAAAAAAAGGATTAGGTAGATATGATGTACATGTACAGACAAACAAACGATTACAATTTCAGAAACATTGTATGATTCATTCCAGAGAGAGGGTTCAAATGGCTCTGAGCACTATGGGACTTAACATCTGAGATCATCAGTCCCCTAGAACTTAGAACTACGTAATACTAACTAACCTAAGCACATCACACACATCTATGCTCGAGGCATTTTGCACCATCATCCAACAACTCTATCAGTCAATACCAAGCAGAATAACTGCTTGGGAAAGAAACAGGGGTGACCAGTGCGTTATTGACTTTCTTAATTTCTGAAGCCCACTCTCTGAGCTGGCCCGTGTTGCCGTGAGGTTCTAGGAGCTTCAGTCTGGAACCGCGCGACCGCTACGGTCGCAGGTTCGAATCCTGCCTCGGGCATGGATGTCTGCGATGTCCTTAGGTTAGTTAGGTTTAAGTAGTTCTAAGTTCTAGGGGACTAATGACCACAGATGTTAAGTCCCGTAGTGCTCAGAGCCATTTGAACCATTTTTAAAACGTCAGGTTTTGTTGAATTGTGTGTTAGAAACTGTAAAAACTGAGTCTTACAGTGATTTAGCATTAGTTTATTTTCTACAAGCCATCAACTTAAGTCATGAACTGCATTATCTCAAACCGAGCCAGTGTTGCACACAACATCCTTTACTATCAACCTAGTGTCATCAGCAAACATAAATATTTTAGAGTTACCCATAATACTAGAGGGCATATCATTTATATAAATAAGGAAAAAGAGTGGCCCAAACACTCATCGCTGGAGCACCCCCCCCCCTCTGCCCCCCCCCCCCCCCCACACACACACATCCAATACCTCACAGAGAAAAGAGAATATAGCAGTTTCAGTTGTTAAACGACCACTAAAGCCGAAGTGTACATTTGATAGCAAATCGAGTGATATAATATGATCAATTATCCTTACATACACATTCTTTTCAATAACATTATCAAACACTGACGGCATAGACATAGGTCTAAAATTGTCTACAGTATCCCTTCTCCCTTTTGATAAAGCGGCTTTGCTACTGAGTACTTCAGTCGTTCAGGAAACAGACCATTCCTAAAGGAAAAATTATAAATATGGCTAAATATAGGGCTAACATGTGGAGCACAGTACTTCAATATTCTGGTAGGTACTCCATCACAACCAAGAGATTCCTTAGTCTTCAGTAATTTAATTATTGACTCACTCTCCCCTTTGTCTGTATCAAAAGAGGGTATTTCAGACATCGATCTCAGAAAGACATTTACCAAGACAGTTACTTGATTCTCTGTAGAAACTAAATTTTTATTTAATTCACCAGCAACGCTCAGAAAATGATTGTTAAATACTGTGCATATATCTGATTCATCAGTAACAAAAATATTCTTACTACGGACTGACTTTTTATCGTCGACCTTGTGCTGCTGACCTTCACAATTGACCACATGGTTTTAATTGTATCCTGTGAATTAGTTATTCTATTTGCATACCACATACTCTTTGCCTTCCTAATAATATTTTAAGTACCTTACAATACTGTTTGTAATGGAGTGCTGTAGCTTGATTGTGACTACTTCTAACATTTTGATATAATTATCGCTTTGTTATGCATGATATCTCTATCCCACCAGTGAGCCACCCGTGCTGCCTATTACTGCAATTACCCGTTTAGAGCGTTGCAGTGGAAAGGAACTCTCACAGAGCATGAGAAATGTGTTAAGGAAGTCATTATATTTATCATCTATGTTATCGACACTATAGCCACCCTGCCACTCTTGTTCCTTGACATGGCTTAAACTCTCTATTGCTGCTGGATTAACTTTCCTACGTAGTTTATAATTAATGTGACACTTTCTTGAATGCAAAAGCCTTTTAATGTTAAAATTTGTGCATCATGATCTGAAAGGTCATTCAACTTTTTAGTAACAGAATGGCCATCAAGTAATGAAGAATGAATAAAAATATTGTTTATGGCTGTGCTGCTGTCCCCCTGCACCCTAGTTGGAAAAAAAGTCTGCATCAGATCATATGAATTTAGGAAATGTAGCAACATCCTTTTTCTTGCACCATCATACTAATAATTTATATTTAAGTCACCACATATAACTAATTGCTGCTACGTCCTACAAAGTGAATCAAGAACCCTCCAAGGATTCTGGAAACCTCTCTGTGACAAGCTACCAACATCCGATATTGCACAGAGGGTTCAACATAATCCAGTAATGGAGAAAAAGTCTTTCAATGAAGCGTGACCACTGTCGCTGACGCATTGTTGCTGATACATGTTTGGGTTGATATGTTTGCATAACAGGCAGAACGTATATCTAGTAATTATGACTGATTTCTTATCACGCATTATGAAAAAGTTACGAGCGTTCATTATACGGAAAAAATAGCAAAACCATTTGTTTCATCGCTTTCAACAACCCCAGAAATGTTTCAAGCTAACAGATTAGTTGTCTCATCCTGTGTATGTTGGTGTGTGTTGTCTCTAACAACGTTGTGGAGGACACTTCAGCATTAGGAATAATATCCAAACTAGCGGTGGACAATCACTATCGAATTGTGTCCTCTTTAAACGGAGAAACCAATAATTTTTATTCCGTTATTTTTTTCACACCTCTGTTCTGTAAACGAACCGGAAGTGACATACAAAAATGTAAAACAGACTTCAGAAGAGAAGGAATGAAACATAAATAATGAATCTGCTGAAATATCATAATATGTCCAAAGAAAATTAACAATATGCTATTATCATATTGTCTTAGCCTAAAAGTGGGCTGCATTGATGGAATTATTGTTGCAGTGACAAGAGCTTACAGTGAATAGACGGAAGACACAGTGTCCATTCCTCCACTTGTTTATTATTCACTTTGTCATTGCCTGCGTATAATTGGTAAATTTATTTATTACTTCTCATTTCGCGTCCATCGTATGTCTATAATTCATTTGCTATTTTATTTGAGTTCAGCTTTCTGGAGTATCATAGACTGATAGTGGCTCTAAACTTACTTGATAATGGAGGCTTGTAATAATAAATACCATATTTATGAATCATATTCGTTCGTTAAGTCTTTTATTTTAATATGCTTCCAGCCTAAAAAGCATGAAGAGCACAAAAATGATGAGCATGTTTCAGTGTAGATGTAATGTCTGTTTCAAAGAAGACGATATCAAGTTATATTCTTTGAATACAATTAAGCACTACTACCTATTAGCGTCTAGTGGGCTATTTCAGTATGACAACGGCAACGACTTATCATGGAACAGACTACAAGACATAGCAAAAACGATGGAGATTCATACCTATCTGTGACTGCTCATTCGCCGCTCAAACTAATGGAAACTGGGTGGGCTGGCTCCAAGGTGCGGACATTTATCTCAATTTCATCCCAGATGTGCTTAATAGGATTGCATCCGAATGGTCTGGGTGACCACACAAACTCTCTTCTTACCGTAGAGTGGTCCTCAAAGCATCCCGACACAATTTGGAAGCAACAGAGTTATACTTGTCTACATTACTGTGTAGACTCCTGTGACTGGTGTAGGCGAACAATCGGATGCATATTGTGGAGCGGAGTTTCTGTACCATTCGTCAGTAAGAGGCGTTGTGACAGGGGGTGACTTCAACTTGCCTGGTATAGATGGAGAGTGTTATGTCATCAAAATTGGTGACAGTGACATGGAATCGTGTGGCATTGTTCTGGATGTCCTACAATGAATGTTAAGAAAGGTAGGAAGATATATTTGCTCAGCAAGGGTGACAGGATACAAATTTCAGAATATCTCAGCAGTCAGAATCAAATATTCGTTAATGAGGACGAAGATGTGGAAAACAAATGGAAAAAATTTAAATGCATCGTTCAATATGCTCCAGACAAGTATGTTCCGAGCAAGGTTTTAAGGGATGGGAATGATCCATCATGGTTTAAAAGCCGAGTCAGAAAAGCGCTACGTAAACAAAGAGCACTTCATCGCAGACTCAAGAGAAGTAAAAACCTAGCTGACAAACAAAAGCTGAACGAAGTGAAAATGAGCGTAAGGAGAGCAACGAGAGAAGCATTCAGTGATTTCGAAAGTAAGACATTGTCAACCAACCTGAGTAAAAACCCTAAGAGATTTTGGTCGTATGTAAAATCAGTAAGTGGGTCAAAATCATCTATTCATTCTCTCAGCGACCACACCGGCACCGAAACGGAAGATAACAGAGAGAAAGCCGAAATACTGAATTCGGTCTTCCGAAGTTGTTTCACAGCGGAAGATCGTAACACCGTCCCTCCTTTCAATCGTCGTGCGAACGTCGAAGTATCAGGTATCGAGATAACCGATCGCGGAACTGAAAAACAGCTACCTTCGCTTAGTAGTGGAAAACTTCAAGACCCGATGAGATACCTATAAGATTCTATAAAGATTATTCGAAAGAACTTGCTCCCCTTCTAGCAGTAATTTATAGTAAATCGCTTGAGCATCGAAAGGTTCCTAACGACTGGAAAAAAGCGTAAGTCATTCCTGTTTTTAAGAAAAGCCGTAAGACAGATCCACACAATTATAGACCTATATCGTTGACGTCAATCAGTTGTAGAGTTATGGAACATGTTTTATGCTCAATAATTATGACGTTTTTGGAAAATGAACAGCTCGTCTATAAAAATGAACATGGATTACTCAAACAGAGACCCTGCGTAGCTCAGCTCGCTCTGTTCCTCTATGAGATCCACATCGCAGTGGTCAACGGCGCTCAGGTTGATGCCACGTTCCTTGATTTCAGTAAGGCATTTGGCACCGTCCCGCATTGCCGTTTAATGAAATAAATACCAGACTATGGAGTATAGGAGCAGACTTGCGACTGGATTCAAGACTTTCTTGCTGACAGAACTCAACACGTCGCTCTTAGCGGTACTAACTCGACAGATGTAAAGCTAATATGTGGAGTACCCCAGGGAAGTGTGATAGGACCATTCACAACATATATAAATGATCTAGTAGAAAGTGTCAGATGCTCTTTAAGGCTATTCGCAGATGATGCAGTTATTTACACCAAAGTAGCAAAGCCAGAAGATAGTAAGAATTTGCAGAACGACCTGCAGATCATTGATGAATGGTGCAGGCTCTGGCAGTTGACCCTGAACGTAAATAAATGTAACATATTGTGCATAAATATAAAAAGAAATCCTCTACTGTACAGCTACACTATTGATGACGAAGAGCTGGAGACAGCGTCTGCCGTTAAATATCTAGGCGCAACTATCCAGAGCGACCTTAAGTGGAATGACCAAATGAAACAAACAGTGGGAAAAGCAGACACAAGGCTCAGATTCATCGGAAGAATCTTAAGGAAATGTTACTCACCCACGAAGAAAGTGGCTTATAAGGCACTTGTTCGCCCGATTTTTCAGTATTGCTCATCTATCTGGGATACGTGTCAGGTAGCACTGATAGAGGAGATAGAGAAGATCCAACGAAGAGCGGCGCGTTTCGTCAAGGGATCGTTTAGCTGCCGAGATAGCTTCATGGAGATGTTAAACAAACTTCACTGGCAGACGTTACAAGAGAGGCGTTGTGCGTCACGGAGAGATTTACTACTGAAATTTCGGGACAGCACTTTTCAGGAGGAGTCAGACAACATATTACTTCCCCCCACATACATCTCGCGTATTGACCACGAGGAGAAAATTCGAGAAATTAGAGCCAATACAGAGGCTTACCGACAATTATTATTCCCACGCACTATGCGCGAGTGCAACAGGGTTGGAGGGATCAAATAGTTGTACCGAAAGTACCCTCGGCCACACGCCATTAGGTGGCTTGCGGAGCATGGTATGCATGTAGACGTAGATGGCAAACGTATAATATTTCATCTCCCTGTTAAAATTCCCGATCCGAGAATAACTTTACATCCTGCCTTAACAGTAGCCAGAACGAATCCCCTCATGTGGAGGGGTACCCTCAGGATGTAGGTTTATACTGCAGTTAATCATTTGAGGCGAACTTTCTCTATGCTTCACAGTGTAGCCGCGGGGCCTAAGGCGCCTTGCCACGCTTGGCGCGGCTCCCCAAGCGGGAGGTTCGAGTCCTCTCTCGGGCATGGTTGTGTGTGTTGTCCTTAGTGTAATTTAGTTTAAGTTATACTAAGGGGACCAATGTCCTCAGCAGTTTGGTCCCATGGGACCTTACCACAAACTCTTCTCTATGCTTCGAAATTTCGGTGGTGATGGTCCTGCCCGCATGCTAGTATCTGTGTCATGGAAGTGTAGGGAGCAGAGATACAAGTGAGAGAGCGGTAACTGTTTTACCCCATACCACAGACCGGTTTCTAGATGTATGTCTCGCCCTAGGTCGGTCCGAGAACATTTTTTCACACAAGCAAATTACAATTTGGCGCCCCCCCCCCCCCCCAGCCAACCCATTTCCCTCGTAAATTTTCACCCCTTTCACTTCTCGCTACTAACTGAGTCACACTGTACACTAATCTTGCATTTTGTCGCCTCTGGTGCCCCTCTCAGCTTGGAGCCCCATTCAGACACTGCTAATTGTGATACCCGTCTTAGCTTGGCGCCCCAAGCGACGGCTTGTGTCCCTTGCGCCTTAAACGGTTCCGGGCTCGCCGACCGTGGATATTTCTGCACTAAATTGGCGACTATTCTGCTGCCATCATCGACCATTCGTTACTCAGCAGTTTTCACCGGATCGAGATATCCGCGATACAGCGCTGACATGAAATGTCCAGCGCATTCGTGACCTCGAAGATGGGGTGTCCCATGCGTGGGCCACTTACGATCTGGTCTCAGTCAAAGGTGCTGGTATCGCGCGTCTTGACTGTTTTGTGCTTCACCGTTACGTTGACGGACATTACACCCATCCAAATATTTTACTCCCCTCCGTCCGTCACTGAAACTATGTCTGAGCTACTCACAAGTAGCCATAATAAGTTCTCAGCATCAGAAACCGGAGAAATGTTGCTCCGTTAGAACTGTGCTGGTATTTTGATCGAAACTGAGTGGACTCCTTCATTATTTTATAATTATTCTGTATACTGCTCTTCGACTTCTGTCAATCATCGTATATTGCGAAATATTTTCAGGATTCTGTGTAGAGGAAACAGTATTGCGCATAAATGTCCAAAGACGCCACTGAGTATCAAGTAGACTTAGGAAGAAACACTGAAATTGACTAGCTGTGTTGAGATTAGTTTTCTAGGCCTTTCGATTACAGGTATTTTGCCTTAGAAACACAGATCCACCCGACCGGAGTGGCCGAGCGTTTCTAGGCGCTACAGTCTGGAACCGCGCGACCGCTTCGGTTACAGGTTCGAATCCTGCCTCGGGCATGGTTGTGTGTGATGTCCTTAGGTTAGTTAGGTTTCAGTAGTTCTAAGTTCTAGGGGACTGATGACCTCAGCACTTAAGTCCCATAGTGCTCAGAGCCACTTAAAACATTTTTTTTTTATTCCACACAATTTTGTCTTTATGAAATCATTTTTGTGTCCACGTCGGACGCTCTCTGTAACTGCTGCTCGCAGCCGGAACGTGTGTCCCCGATGGAAATTCCAGAAGTCCTCAAATTGTACTTGCAACAAAATAATTTTGTATAAGTCATTTTCAATATATTTTCTATAATCGTCCATAGGATAATAGAAAACTGTTAAGATCTAATAAAACGGTGACCTGTTGAAATAAATATCACTTTCTCCGTCCACAAAATCGAGACAGAAACGTGCAAAAAAAATACACTTTTGAAGATATCGCAAAACGGCTACGTACGCTGATAGAGAATTCAATTTAGAATGCTTGTTTCAAATTTCGATCAAAATCGTATGTACCGTTCTCACGTTACTTTTCCCACCTATTTGGACAATACAGTTTCGAGAGAAAAACGATTTTAAGGTTTTGGGTTACATTTTTGTAGTTACGTTAGACATACCTCTAGTCAGAGATCACTTAACCACACAACAATCCTTGCAGATCGCAAAGGAGGTCCTTCTCCACCTTCTCCATGGACATGGTGGTCCTGCGGGCTTCGTTAGCAGCTTCTGTCATCTGGTGCTGTGCTCGCTCGATACGCTCGCTTTTCGTCCGCTTTTGTGCAGAAGTTGTAACAGGCTGGTCCGTGCTCAAGTTCGACCACTTTCATAACTTACACAATGCCTGTTAGCCCGTCGATTGTATTGCATGCTGCCACAATGGCCGCTATGACGACTGTTTTGTTTGAATGGTTTTCGGAGACGCTTTTCCACAAATCGCCTTGCAACTCCATAACGGAGTTTCTGACGAGCTTGAGATGATCGCTGCAATAAAGCTAGACGCCCCAGAGAACATTTTGAGCAAAAAAGAGAGCTTTTTTTAAATTTTCAAACAGGACTACCCTCTTAAGTAAGTGGCAGTGGGTTCATACAACCACTTTCAAACTGTTTCTCTACAGTTTCGTTCTCGAATAGCACGTGGGAAGTACGAAGACTTAAATAATTTCGTGGGGTCTCCGCTTTTTGTCTTATTTTGCAACAATATGCGTTTCTCGATATGTATCTGCGAGTTAAAAAAATATTTTGACTTTCAGACGAGAAAGTTGGTTTTTGTAGTACTGTGCCGTCGGTGGGGAGGCTTGTGTGCCTCAAGGATACAAATAGCCGTACCGTAGGTACAACCACAACGGAGGGGTGTCTGTTGAGAGGCCAGACAAACGTGTGGTTCCTGAAGAGGGGCAGCAGCCTTTTCAGTAGTTGCAGAGGCAACAGTCTGGATGATTGACTGATCTGGTCTTGTAACATTAACCAAAGCGGCCTTGCTGTTATGGTACTGCGAACGGCTGAAAGCAAGGGGAAACTACAGCCGTAATTTTTCCCGAGGGCATGCAGCTTTACTGTATGGTTAAATGATGATGGCGTCCTCTTGGGTAAACTATTCCCGAGGTAAAATAGTGGTGACTACTCAGGAGGACGTCGTATCAGGAGAAAGAAAACAGGCATTCTACGGATCGGAGCATGGAATGTCAGATTCCTTAATCGGGCAGGTAGGTTAGAAAATTTAAACGAGACTTTTGGTCAGGTGAATACAGGATTATAAATACAAAATCAAATAGGGGTAATGCAAGGAGAAAATATAAAAATGCAGTAAATGAAGCAGGCAAACAGGAATACAAACGTCTCAAAAATGAAGTTTACAGGAAGTCCAAAATGGCTAAGCAGGCATGGCTAGAGGACAAATGTAAGGATGTAGTTGCTTATATCACTAGGGGTAAGATAGATACAGCCTACAGGAAAATTAAAGAGACCTTTGGAGAAAAGAGAGCCACTTGTATGAATATCAAGAGCTCAGATGGAAACCCAGTTCTAAGCAAAGAGCGGAAAGCAGAAAGGTGGAAGGAGTATATAGAGGGTCTATACAAGGGCGATGTACTTGAGGACAATATTATGGAAATGGAAGAGGATGTAGATGAAGATGAAATGGGAGATACGATACTGCGTGAAGAGTTTGACAGAGCACTGAAAGACCTGAGTCGAAACAAGGCCCCGGGAGTAGACAACATTCCATTAGAACTACTGACAGCCTTGGGAGAGCCAGTCCTGACAAAACTCTACCATCTGGTGAGTCAGATGTATGAGACAGGTGAAATACCCTCAGGCTTGAAGAAGAATATAATAATTCAAATCCCATAGAAAGCAGGTGTTGACACATGTAAAAATTACCGAACTATCAGTTTAATAAGTCACAGTTGCAAAATACTAACGCGAATTCTTTATAGACGAATGGAAAAACTGGTAGAAGATCAGTTTGGATTCCGTAGAAATGTTGGAACACGTGAGGCAATACTGACCTTGCGACTTATCTTAGAAGGAAGATTAAGGAAAGGCAAACTTACGTTTCTAGCACTTGTAGACTTAGAGAAAGCTTTTGACAATGTTGACTGGAATACTCTCTTTCAAATTCTAAAGGTGGCAGGGGTAAAATACAGGGAGCGAAAGGCTATTTACAATTTGTACAGAAACAAGATGGCAGTTATAAGAGTCGAGGGGCATCAAAGGGAAGCAGTGGTTGGGGAGGGAGTGAGACAGGTTTGTAGCCTCTCCCCGATGTTACTCAATCTGTATATTGAGCAAGCAGTAAAGGAAACAAAAGAAAAATTTGGAGTAGGTATTAAAATCCATGGAGAAGAAATAAAAGCTTTGAGGTTCGCCGATGAAGTTGTAATTCTGTCAGAGACAGCAAAGGACTTGGAAGAGCAGTTGAACGGAATACACAGTGTCTTGAAAGGAGGATATAAGATGAACATCAACAAAGGCAAAACGAGGATAATGGAATGTAGTCGAATTAAGTCGGGTGATGCTGAGGGAATTAGGTTAGGAAATGAGACACTTAAAGTAGTAAAGGAGTTTTTCTATTTGGGTTGCAAAATAACAGATGATGGTCGAAGTAGAGAGGATATAAAATGTAGACTGGGAGTGGCAAGGAAAGCGTTTCTGAACAAGAGAAATTTGTTAACATCGAGTATAGATTTAAGTGTCAGGAAGTCGTTTCTGAAAGTGTTTGTGTGGAGTGCAGCCATCTATGGAAGTGAAATATGGACAATAAATAGTTTGGAGAAGAAGAGAATTGAAGCTTTTGAAATGTGGTGCTAGAGATGAATGTTGAAGATTACGTGAGAAGATCACGTAACTAATGAGGAGGTATTGAATAGGATTGTGGAGAAGAGAAGTTTGTGGCACAATTTGACTAGAAGAAGGGATCGGTTGGTAGGACATGTCTCAGGCATCAAGGGATCACAAATTTAGCATTGGAGGGCAGTGTGGAGGGTAAAAATCGTAGAGGGAGACCAAGAGATGAATACACTAAGCAGATTTAGAAGGATGTAGGTTGCAGTAGGTACTGGGAGATGAAGGAGCTTGCACAGGATAGATTAGCATGGGGAGCTTTTACTTTGCATACATGCAACAGATACGACCAACTGTCAGAGTTGAGTGGAGAGGAGCCTCGTGTAGCCGTATATGTAGGTAACTTGCAGCAGTCCTCAGCAATTAGGAGGCCTAGGTTAGTTGCAAAGTCTAGCAGAAAGAAGGTTCTGCTGCTAGGTAGTTCCCACCGTAGAGGTATGGGCCAGCAGTTGCAGGAAGTGTTGGGGAGTGAGTACCAGGTCATCAGCATTGTGAAGCCTAGTGCAGGGTTGGATCAGGTGACTGAAAGCATAGGGGAGTTATGTAAGAATTTTACGAAAGAGGATCAGGTAGTGATAGTGGGTGGAGCAATGAAGAGTCTCGATAGGGACGGGGAATATGATGTCAGTGGTGACTTGGTTAAGATAGATACTTAAATTGGTGGTACTAATGTGCATTTCGTGCAACTGTTTCAGCGTCATGATCGGCCTCACCTTAATGTGGCTGTTAGGCGAGTTAATGTGGGGCTGGGGAGGGCACTGATGGTGGAAGGCATGCATCACATCACAGTGGTGTCAGTTGGGTCTACCAGTAGATGGGGTTTCACTAGGCATGGCCTGCACCTCAATAGGTATGGGAAGGGGAGGCTGGCTAAGCTTATAGGTGACAGTGTAGTGGGTGGTGGTGGTGGTAATGGTATCACTCATGGAAAAATTCCTATAGTAGTTGGTGTTAGAGCTGCACCTTTTTTAGACTGAAGTCAGCTGATAGGTATACCTGCTTAATGGAAGTGCCTCTAACTAAGGGCTCACCTCCAGAGGATTTAATGTTTCCAAGTAGAGAAGGAATTAGCATATTTCATCAAAATATAGGAGGTATTAGACATAAAGTTAGTGAACTGCTAATAGATGCTAACTCTGAAATTATTGGTCTATCTAAGCACCACTTAAATAATTTGATAATTCAGAGGCTTCCTTTACCAGGCTACAGATTAGCTGGCTGTTTCTCAAGGAGTTCCTTGCGGGGTGGGGGAGTGGCTCTGTACGTAAAAAACAGTATTTCATTTGAGACCATAGACGTATCACGACACTGCACTGAACAGATATTTGAAAGTTGTGCAGCATTAGTTGAATTTAGTGAAACTAAACTTCTAATTGCTGTTGTTAATAGGTCCCCTAACTCCGACTTCAGAGCATTTTTGCTAGAGAGGGTTCTTGATTCACTTTGTAGGAAGTACTAGAAAGTAGTTCTATGTGGTGACTTCTATATTAATTTTGTACATGATTGTGCAAGAAAAAGGATGTTGGTAGATCTAAATTCATATGATCTGATGCAAACTGTGTTTTTTCCAACTAGGGTGCAGGGGAACAGTAGCACAGTCATAGACAATATTTTTATTCATTCTTCATTACTAGATGGGCATTCTGTTAGTAAAAGAGTGAATGGCCTTTCAGACCATGATGCACAAATTTTAACACTAAAAGGTTTTTGTACACTATCCAATGTCGTATTTAATTACAAACTACGTAGGAAAGTTAATCCAACAGCAATTGAGAGTTTTTTAAAACTTGTCAAAGAACAAGAGTGGCAAGATGTTTATAGTGCCGATAATATAGATGATAAATACAATGCTTTCAATAACACATTTCTCATGCTCTTTGAGAGTTGCTTTCCATTAGAACATTCTAAACGGGGTACTAGCAGTAATGGACAGCCCGGTTGGCTGACTAGTGGGATAAGGATATCGTGTAGAACAAAGCGGGAATTATATCAAAATGTTAGAAGCAGTCACAATCAAGCTACTGTAGCAGTATTGTAAGGTGCTTAAAAATGTTATTAGCAAGGCAAAAAGTATGTGGTATGCAAATAGAATAGCTAATTCACAGGATAAAATTAAAGCCATATGGTCAGTTTTGAAGGAAGTGTCTGGTCAGCAGCACAAGGTTGACGATATAAAGTCAGTTTCCAGTAATAATATTTCTGTTACTGATAAATCAGACATATGTACAGGATTTAACAACCATTTTCTGAGCATTGCTGGTGAATTAAATAAAAATTTAGTTTCTACAGGAAATCATATAAATTTCTTAGCAAATGCCTTTCCGAGACTGACGTCTGAAATACTCCTCTGTGATACAGACAAGAGGGAGATAGAGACAATAATCGAATCACTGAAGACTAAGGACTCTCATGGCTATGATGGAGTGTCTAGTAGAATATTAAAGTACTGTGCTGCACATGTTAGCCCTGTATTTAGCCATATTTGTAATTTTTCCTTTAGGAATGGTCAGTTTCCTGAGCGATTAAAGGACTCAGTAGTAAAGCCGCTTTATAAAAAGGGAGAAATGTATAATGTAGATAATTTTAGACCTATTTCTATGCCACCAGTGTTTGCAAAAGTTATCGAAAAGGCTGTATATGTAAGGTTAATTGATCATTTTATATCACACGATTTGCTATCAAATGTACAGTTCGGCTTTAGAAGTCGTTTGACAACTGAAAATGCTATATTCTCTTTTCTCTGTGGGGTACTGGATGGGCTAAACAAAAAGTTTCGAACGCTTGGAGTATTTTTTGATTTAACAAAGGCATTTGACTGTGTTGATCACACAATATTGCTCCAGAAGTTGGACCATTACGGAATAAGGGGAGTAGCTCACAATTGGTTCACCTCTTACTTTAGCAACAGGCAGCAAGAGGTCATTATTTACAATGTTGATAACGGCTGTGATGTGGGATCTGAGTCGGGTACTGTCAAGTGGGGGGTGCCCCAGGGATCAGTGTTGGGGCCACTCCTGTTCCTTATTTATATAAATGATATGCCGTCTAGTATTACGGGTAACTCTAAAATGTTTCTGTTTGCTGATGACACTAGCTTGGTAGTAAAGGATGTTGTGTGCAACATTGACTCGGTTTCAAGTAGAGCAGTACATGGCCTCAGTTCATGGCTTGTAGAAAATAAACTAACGTTAAATCACAGTAAGGCTCAGTTTTTACAGTTCCTAACACTCAATTCAACAAAACCTGACGTTTTAATCTCACAGAACGGGCATATGATTAGTGAAACTGAACAGTTCAAATTCCTAGGTGTTCAGATAGATAGTAAGCTGACGTGGAAAGCCCACGTTCAGGATCTTGTTCAAAGACTTAATACTGCCATTTTCACTATTCGTACGGTATCGAGAAGTGAGTGATATTTCGGCACGTAAATTAGTCTACTTTGCTTATTTTCATTCACTTATGTCGTATGGTATTATGTTTTGAGGTAGCTCTTCCCATTCTAGAAGAATATTTTTTGCTCAGAAACGGGCGGTTCGGGCAATAAGTGGTGTGAGTTCACGAACCTCTTGTCGATCTCTTTTCACGAGTCTGGGCGTTTTGACATTGGGCTCTCAATATGTATATTCCTTATTGTCGTTTCTTGTTACCAATGTTAGTTTATTTCGAAGAATAAGCAGCTTTCACTCGGTTAATACTCGGCAGAAATCAAACCTCCATTTGGATCGGGCTTCCTTAACTCTTGTGGAAAAAGTTGTGCAGTATACTACTGCATCCATTTTCAATAAGCTGCCACTCGAATTCAAAAATCTCAGCAGTAATCCACGCGCTTTCAAATCGAAACTGAAGAGTTTCCTCATGGGTCACTCCTTCTATTCTGTCGAGGAGTTCCTTGAAAAATTATGATTCTCATTGTATTGTTGATAGCTTTTGCTTAAACTTATGGACTGATTTTCTTTCAGGTTCATGAACATTTATATTTATCTGTTATTACTTTTTATGTTGTAAGTTCATGTAGTGACACGTTCCATGACCTTGGAGATTTGCTCCTCAATTTGGTTCTACGGAACTTGACATTTAAATAAATAAATAAAAAAGCTGCATGAAACCAGTCTTAGGACTGATGACCACGACAACAACAATCACAACTTGGTTCTCGTATCGGTGACACTCTTTCCCATATTTCACTATAATACGAACGTGCTGCACTTCACTGAACTTTTTCGATGTTCTCCGGCAATCCTATCTGATGCAAATCGCATGCCGTGCAGCACTACTCCAGAAGAGGATGACAAACGAAGTGTTGGCAGCCTCTATTGCAGATCGGTTATACCTTAGAAGTGTTTCGCCAATAAAATGCAGGCTTCGGTTTGCCTTAGTCACAACGATTCCAGTTTCAGTTATTTTTAATTGTAATCCGTAAGTGTTTAGTTGAACCGACAACCTTTACATTTGTGTGGTTTATTGTGTAGCCGAAATTACAAATTTTTTTAGTATTCGGATAAGATGTTTTTAATTTCGTAACATTACTTTTGTGATTATGCTTTCAAGTGGGTATACGAAAAAATCTAAGTTCATTAAAATCACGATGGGTCTACTGTTGTATGATTTTACAAAGTACATGAAATATATTCGCAGTTCCGAATACGAATAACCACCAGCTGTATAAAGGAATGACGACAATGAAGATCTATGCCAGATCGGGACTCGAACCCAGATTTCCTGCTTTTAGCGAGCGGTCGCGTTCAACCTCTCTGGCTACCTGTGCGCGATTCACAGCCTGACCCAGACTTCCATATGCCGTCGTTCCTCCATCACAGGATGTACTTACATACATATTATGCAATTCCCATACACGGGAGGCCATTTGACTTAAAAGTCGCTGTGTGTTGTCGGTGGATAAACACGATACTGCAGTGCCTATGTTGTTAAGAATGATGCATGTCCGAGGGAACATTGCATCGTTCTCCTTAATAATACAGCCACTTGAATATCGTATTTTATACAATACTTATAATACTGAAAATACTTTTGTTATAAATTATGTATTATAGTGCTGTAGTAGGTCCAAAAGCATTGAAATGAAATGGATACCACGGACATGTTAATTCTGTTTGTTCACAACAGAGAGAAAATCGTCTTACCATCTTCCCTTACTTTGCAAGTATTACCAATCTGAACTCTGCAAATGAAGTGCGAGATTATTATCAAGAAATTTAGGCTGTCATAATAGCACCGAGTAAGAGAAGGTCGAACGTTAGTGCCCTAATGTCTGTGTATACCAGATAGGTTCTTTCAGGCGTAGTGCTTGTGCAAGGGGCGGGCGAGCTGTTGGTGAATTCAAGTGCAACGTGGAAGTAATGCAATAAGGCAAATCAGGTCACACGCTGCGCTCGGCACACTCGCTTGAAACGAACCGTTGATTATGAAGTCGCTGGGCCAGCTAACAGCCTTTATTCGCAATCAGACTGACGTCACATTTTCAATTAACGCAATATTCTGCCAATTGGGAAGGTTTAATGCAGATAAACCGCAGAGGTATAACATGGACGGACGAACAAGTGAACGAACAGGTAAATAAACAGAGCCGAATTACCTATTATTCCCACAGATGAATCGAAATGTCGCGACCGTGATTTTTTCTGGAGGTAGCGGATTTAGTTCCAGCAAGCTGATAATTAGTATACAATTTTTTTTCATATTTCGGTTGTGGCAATAAAAGCAGCCCTAAAAGGCTACGAGTGTGGCAGGAGA
Source organism: Schistocerca gregaria (assembly GCF_023897955.1). NCBI lineage: Eukaryota > Metazoa > Arthropoda > Insecta > Orthoptera > Acrididae > Schistocerca > Schistocerca gregaria. The sequence goes on from NC_064931.1 coordinate 730,720,212, forward strand.
GGCAGTGAAAGGACGGGTGGCCCGACGCGAGGGCAGGTGCACCGAACCTGCCTATTACCGGAAAAACTTGATTTTAAGTACAGGGTCAGGTCTGCAGCCGGCCGCGCTATCAGCGTTCTTGTTGCCTCAACGAGGTGTGGATAGTCGTGTTACGAACCAGGACTCCTTCTCTTGTATTTTCTCTTATTCTCTCACTTTGCTATGCAGGAATGGGCTGTCCTCTTCATTTTCCCTACGTACAGTTTCAAGCGTAGCTGTGACGTCATTCCAGCTCCAGCTGTGTGACACGCAATGGTAGCACAGCACATCAGTGCCTGTTTAGACATTACTCAAAGGGCAAAACAATGCACGCTGTAGTGAATGGGAAACGTGCAGGGCGTTCAGATGGTTCACGAGGCGCGCATCAGTACGGCAGACAAACCTGTCGCCGACGTGATGGTTGCTTTGAACACCACAGTGCTTTACTAGGCGTGACTCCGTTGGAGGTGGTATGTCGTTGCCTTGCTCCGACCTTGGAACTGTCTTATCCAGCCATTTACATGCGGACCTAAAGTTTAACCCTTTCAGACCCACCGGCTACAACTGTGCACATTAATTTTTACTGTGTCTCAGCTGCAACAGAAATATCTTTTCCCAAGGAAAGCCTGACGGACACATTTGTGAATGTTCACCCTTTTAATCATCCACAAGTGCTTACAACTGCTAAGCATCACTATGAAAATATCAGCAAGTCTGTGTTGGAGAGCGCAGCAGCTCGTGACCATCAGTATACACGGATTTGGATGTTTCGCTATATTCCACTGTATAATTGAATATTGTTATTGCTATTTTGAACGGTAATCGTTGAATGATCATTTTACTATTTATTACAAAAGAGAATATTTCGTAATTAGTTACTTTAGTCCAAAAAATGAAGCCAAGTATACAAAGTATGTTTTGAAAGCGGGTACTTATGTTTGTATAAATCTTGCATGTAAAATCGTTAAAAATCTACCTAAGAACATTACCACATAAATAAAAGTTTGCTTCCTCCAGAATAAAGCGAGGTCTGAAACTGTTAACTAGGTCTCCGAACCATCTTCATCTACATTTACATGGATACTCTGCAAATCACACTTAAGTGACTGACAAATGGTTCATCGAACACTATTTCTCCATTACTCCACTCTCCAACAGCACATAGAAAATGCCGGCCGAAGTGGCCGAGTGGATCTAGGCGCTACAGTCTGGAACCACGCGATCGCCACGGTCGCAGGTTTGAATCCTGCCTCGGACATGGATGTGTGTGATGTCCTTAGGTTAGTTAGGTTTAAGTAGTTCTAAGTTCTAGGGGACTGATGACCACAGCAGTTAAGTCCGATAGTCCTCAGAGCCATTTGAACCACATGGAAAAAAGAACAACTATACCTTTCCGTGCGAGCTCTGTTTCCCTTATTTTATTATGATGATCGTTTCTCCCTATGTAGGTTGGCATCAGAACAAAATATTTTCACACTCAGAGGAGAAAGCTGGTGATTGAAATCTCGTGAGAAGGCTCCGCCTTTGTTTTACTAATGTCCACCCCAAATCCTATATCATGTTCGTGACACTCTGTCCCCTATTTCTAGATAATACAAAACGTGCTCCCGTTCTTTGAACTTTCTCTGTGTACTCCGTTAATCCTATCTGGTAAGGATCTCACATGGAGCAGCAGTACTGCAAAAGAAGACGGACAAGCGTAGTGTAGGCAGTCTCTTTAGTAGACCTGTTGCATCTTCCAAGTGTTCTATCAAGAAAACGCAGTCTTTGGTTCGCCTTCCCCACAACATTTTATACAGGGTGTTACAAAAAGGTACGGCCCAACTTTCAGGAAACATTCCTCACACACAAAGAAAGAAAATATGTTATGTGGACATGTGTCCGGAAGCGCTTACTTTCCATGTTAGATCTCATTTTATTACTTCTCTTCAAATCACATTAATCATCGAATGGAAACACACAGCAACAGAACGTACCAGCGTGACTTCAAACACTTTGTTACAGGAAATGTTTAAAATGTCCTCCGTTAGCGAGGATATATGCATCCACCCTCCGTCGCATGGAATCCCTGATGCGCTGATGCAGCCCTGGAGAATGGCGTATCGTATCACAGCCGTCCACAATACGAGCACGAAGAGTCTCTACATTTGCTACCGCTGTTGCGTAGACAAGAGCTTTCAAATGCCCCCATAAATGCAAGTCAAGAGGGTTGAGGCCAGGAGAGCGAGGAGGCCATGGAATTGGTGCGCCTCTACCAATCCATCGTTCACCGAATCTGTTGTTGAGAAGCGTACGAACACTTGGACTGAAATGTTCAGGAGCTCCATCGTGCATGAACCACATGTTGTGTCGTACTTGTAAAGGCACATGTTCCAGCAGCACAGGTAGAGTATCCCGTATGAAATCATGATAACGTGCTCCATTGAGCGTAGGTGGAAGAACATGGGGCCCAATCAAGACATCACCAACAATGCCTGCCCAAACGTTCACAGAAAAAAATGTGCGATGACGTGATTGCACAATTTCGTGCGGATTCTCGTCAGCCCACACATCTTGATTGTGAAAATTTACAATTTGATCTCGTTGGAATGAAGCCTCATCCATAAAGAGAACATTTGCACTGAAATGAGGATTGACACATTGTTGGATGAAACATTCGCAGAAGTGTACCCGTGGAGGTTAATCAGCTGCTGATAGTGCCTGCACACGCTGTACGTGGTATGGAAACAACTGGTTCTCCAGTAGCACTCTCCATACAGTCAACGTTACCTTGTACAGCAGCAACATCTCTGACGCTGACATTAGGGTTATAGTCAAATGCACGAAGAATTGCCTCGTCCATTGCCGGTGTCCTCGTCGTTCTAGGTCTTCCCCATAGGCTAGGATGTTCAGTGCTCCCTAAGACGCCGATCAATTGTTTCGAACATCTTCCTGTCGGGACACCTACGTTCTGGAAATCTGTCTCGATACAAATGTACCGCGCCACGGCTATTGCCCCGTGCTAAACCATACATCAAATAGGCATCTGCCAACTCCGCAGTTGTAAACACTGCACTGACTGCAAAACCACGTTCGTGATGAACGCTAACCTGTTGATGCTACGTACTGATGGGCTTGATGTTAGTACTGCAGAGCAATGAGTCGCATGTCAACACAAGCACCGAAGTCAACGTTATCTTCCTTCAATTGGGCCAACTGGCGGTGAATCGAGGAAATACAGTACATACTGACGAAACTAAAATGAGCTCTAACATGGAAATTAAGCGTTTCCGGACACATGTCCACATAACATCTTTTCTTTATTGGTGTGTGAGGAATGTTTCCTGAAAGTTTGTCCGTACCTTTTTGTAACACCCTGTATGTGTTATTTCCGATTTAAATTGTTCGTAAATGTAATTACTAGGTATTTAGTTGAGTTTACGGCCTTTAGATTTGACTGATGTTTCGTGTAACCGAAGTTTAACCGATTCCTTTTAGTACTCATGTGGATGACTTCACACCTTTCATAGTTTATGCTCAATTGCCTATTTTCGCGCCACAGAGATATCTTTTCTAAATCGTTTTTCTATTTGTTTTGATCTTCTGATGGCTTTACTAGACGACAAATGACTGCATCCTTTGCAAACAACCTAAGACGTCTACTGATATTGCCTTCTGAATCATTTATATGGATAAGGAATAACAGTGGGCCTATAACACTACCTTGGGGAAGGCCAGAAATTATTTCTGATTTATTCAATGTCTTTCCATGAATTACTGACAGGAAATTACGTACCCAGTCGCATTACAGACGATATTCCATAAGTGCGCAATTTGATTACAAGGCGCTTGTCAAATACGGTATCAAAAGGCTTCTGGAAATCTAAAAATATGGAATCAATGTGAAATTCCTTGTCAATTGCACTCAACACTTCGTGTGTGTAGAGAGCACTTTGCAGCACAGTACTTTTGACATTATAAAACCATTGCTAGAGGGGAAAGAACCGACAAGTGACAGAGAAATCCTATGACCAACGAGGGATAGAAGCCTGGACTATTAAAGTTGTAGTCCGCCAATTACCTACTGAGCCACCGAGTCATGTTACACAGAGATAAAGCTATCATGGCGTCGAGTAGTAAAAGAGAATCAGCACTTCTTGCCTCCTCTGCGGCCGCTGTAATTTATACTATGGTAGTCAACTTGAAAATCCGCCAATATTATAGATTTTTATCTGTGAATTCGTAAAATACTACGCCCGGAACCATTTACTTTTTATGTAATCTGACCAATAAATAAACAAAAATGCGATCTGGCAAAACTTTATAGTATAACGAATGACATGATCATGTGACTGAATAAGCGATCTTATATACTTCTAAAACTTTGCAAAATTTGTATATAAAATCTTAGTTGTCTTGATTGCGATAAAGACAGTTACAAGATTTTCTACAGATATTTAAAAAAATATTATTGGGTGCTTCGTAGTGATGTGAACTTCCTCATAGCGCAACGGAATAATTAAAAGGGGTTTAAAATAAGCTAAACCAAGACAAAACTGAAACCACTATCCTAACAACAGATCTCATGTAGATACGGGCTATCTGTGCATGTGAATTATGTTTTATACGGGTAATTCGTGCAATGCACATGTTTATGCACTTCGTAGCCTTTAACATTTAATAAAATGAAAAGATCTGAGCCAATGCGATAAGAAAATGCCTTCTAGTGCAACTCGAACTTATTTGGCCGGCTGAAAATTTCATTTAAAATTAATAAGGAAGTTGCATCACTGTTGAAAGCAGTTTTTTTTCCTCTCTCGTCTTTAAATAAAATGAAACTGAAAGTAACGAACGAAGTTCGCAAGAAAGGACATGTAAAGATCTGAATAAAGATTTGAGGAGAGGAAAATAACTTCGTAAGAGGCGTAAATTATATGAATACTGATTAGGCTGACGTTCATAGTACAGAAAATTAGTACCAAGACTTTTGTCTTGCATACAATTGTCCTTCGATGGGACACGTGACTTTTCTTGACCACACGCTTAGAAAAGGCCGAAAAATAAAAATAACTGCATGTTAACATCCATAATATTACTAAATGAGTGGAAAAACAGTGAGATAAAGAACGTGCAGGCCGAGATGACTAATAGAAGTTGGATACCGATTCCCATGTATCCTAACCAAGCTGTGAACTTTGGAGAAGGCCTAGTATTAATCACGTGTAATAAAACTGCAAATTATCTCACATAAATTAGTCTGAAAACAACGTAACATACAATGACGTGCAGGCAGCGCAAGCAGCCATCTGACCATAATGGAGAACGATGTTGCCTCTGTGTGCCCATTTCTTTCAGTACAAGAAAAAGGGACTGTACTAAACAGGTCGGCACGTCAATAGTCAGCAGCAGGTGGAAGGGCAGAAAGCGTCCCTGTGTCCACTGGCCATGTGGCCTTTTGCTAATTCAATTTCCGCAACAAGGAATACATTTGGTTAGTTCGACTCAGAGTTTGAGCGACTTGCTGAAGACTTCTGACCAAAGATAACTTAATCTAGAAGACGACTACGTTAGTAAGGTTCTTTGAAACATAGAAGTGCTTATCGATATGCGTAAGAATACACAGCACGAAAGTTGTCAACAGCAGACATCTTTCATACTACATGACAAGAAGGAAATGGTCATTATGCATGGAAGTGCAGTAAGAACGAGAAGGGCTGCTTGGTATTTCTTCGATATAACTTCTTTTTGAGGATGAATATTCTTTCAGAAATTATTTGATAAATTACGATAGTTACCGATTCCTACTGTATCATTTACAGAAGAAAATTATGAAGCAGCTCACTGTGATGAGAAAAGCAATTGCAAATTGTGTGGCATATCTTTTCTTAAAGCAAGGTAATATATCGTTTAGTGCGTCTGCAACTGTTGTGATATTGGCCGAGCGGTTCTAGGCGCTACAGTTTGGAACCGCGCGACCGCTACGGTTGCAGGTTCGAATCCTGCCTCGGAGATGGATGTGTGTGTTGTCCTTAGGATAGTTAGATTTAAGTAGTTCTCACAAGTTAAGTCCCATAGTGCTCAGAGCCATCTGAACCATTTCTTTGTTGTGATATTCCTGACTTATGATCTTAAAGAGGCTCATGCTCATACTGTTAAACTAAAATACTCATGTGATCTTTACAACATATAGTCACATTTTCTCTTCTTTTGCCTCGCAATCACTTTGTCTTCTCTGTGCGTCAATAGAAAGATGCATACTGTCTTCCCTTTCCGTTCTTTTTGAAACGAAAAGTGTAAGTGAAGGCTTTAGTTTCTATCGGTGGCAATCGAGTATCTTTGGTTGCACTTTCACTCATGGAGAAATATTTTCCTTCAATTCTGCGTAATGTTCTGGGTTATGCCGGCAAGTTTACACAGTCTGCGCAACTCCGCGACCTCTTGTTGTGTGCTAAAGGACCATAATGTGTAAATAGGCAGTAGTTGCCACTAATAATTCTGTGGATATCTGTAGTTAATTAAGAACCTGTAGCAGTATAAATATACGTTAGGTTGTGCCGTTACAACTGACTCTCAGGGACATATCAGACGGCTTGTACATATACACAGAAACATTCTGTAGCATTTAAAATGTTTTGTAAGTAATCATTCAATAGTTTTTTTAATTTTAATCTCTGAGTTTATGCATTATACCACTTGTTGCGAGAAGAAGATAATTTACTAAAGTGATCACAAGGTATTTTTGTATCTGGGTATCGAGTTCCAGAAGGATTTTCGTAATCGTTTATGAAATAATAGTTTGATCAACGTGGCTGCCTGACTTGACAACGGCTATTTAGTTCGAAACAGCATTCTCAGTCTTTCGCCGGCGAATACATTACTGAGAACAGTCCTGATGTGTAGAGCAGCACAGGTTAGGGCAGCTGAAAAGACAGCGAACCGTCCCTGTCGGTTCACTGACTTACCCGGAGAGAACGTTTTATGGTACCCCTGAGCAGGTTAGCAACGGAACATAGTGCTCCTTCCACGTCGTAAACACTCCCCGTCTTCTAAAGCACTGGACCTTAGCGCTCCAGACCCATCTGTGTATGTATGTGTCTGTGTGTGTGTGTGTGTATCGCCATGGCCTACTTTTCGGAGCTTGACATGCTCATACGGTGTACGCATGTGATAATCTAAAGAATATACCTGTTTTCCCTAAGTGTTAAAATATGTATTAGGAATAATCAGGTCTGCGAATAGGATATGTATTCTGATGTCTTCTCTATTACAGATAGAAGGATTTTATTAATTCCTGTGTAACAGTCAGGCTGTCGTTAGGAATACACTGTCATATTAAACGGCCACTACTACACAGAGCGAGGTGGCCCAGTTACTAATACACAAGACTCGCATTCGGGACGACGACGGTTCAAACCCGCGTCCGGCCATCCTGATTTAGGTTTTCCTCGATTTCCCTAAACAGCTTCAGACAAACGTCAGGATGGTTCCTTTCAAAGGGCCCCATCGACTTCGTTCCCCATCCTTCCCAAATCCGACTGGACCGTTGACATCGCTGTTTGGTTACTTCCCACAAATCAACGAACAACAAGAACTGGCTAAAGAACGAACAACACTACCAGAGATACGTTACAAGTTGCTAAGTACGTCCATAATAATGAACAACAAGTCTGACCCACAAATTATAAATGGTTCAAATGGCTCTAAGCACTATGGGACTTAACATCTGAGGTCATCAGTCCAATAGACTTAAATATACTTAAACCTAACTAACCTAAGGACATCACACACATCCATCCCCGAGGCAGGATTCGAACTTGCGACCGCAGCAGCAGCGCGGTTCCGAACTGAAGCGCCTAGAACCGCTGGGCCACAGCGGCTTACTGCATAAATTATATCGACTGATATTTTGTGTTGGTCGCCTCCTTGTATCCCAGCTGTGGACAGCGGAACTAGATACATGGACCGCCAACTTCCTAAATACGATGTTGAACGATGTTCTGACCGATTAGATTTTCGACCGTTGGTCAAGTATGCCGACAGCCTTGGTATGGCCTTTATATAGTTTGCAACACACATCTGAACCGACGACAAGCCTGTTCTCAATAGCCCACTCCATGTAAACGTCGCACAGACAGTTAAATAAAAGAAAGCATGCGAGGAGTGTGGACATGCTCGAAATACCTCTCCTTACATGAAGGTAGCGTTACGGAATGGGGATGGGCATCCAGCCATAGAAACCAATGCAATATACAGAAGAACAAACACTCATTTCATAACGGAGGACTTTAAACCTCGGTAGTGCAGGGATGCTACAGCTGGCGGTAGCTGGTTCCATCAGTACTTGGCCAACAGGAGGAGAGGAGTGGTGGCATAATGCTTATGATCATGAGACTGTGTGCCATGATTCTCGATTAAATCTACAACCTTTTCATAGTGTCTAGAAATGAGAGCACAATTGGAACTATCGGTGGTGCTACGTTCGCGGATTAGGTACATTAAGTTTACATGTTCCCCTCTCTGAGACTCAAGAGGAGCAGGGTACTTTCCGACGCCAGGATTCAAGCCCTTCGTTTCGCTCTCGACAGTAATAACGTCCGGACTAGGAATAGAAATATGATTGAAACCAGAAATGAGTTGTAGGAAAATCTTGTGACCGAAATATGTATGTCAAAGATAGACCGGCTGTAAACGACGCTGCGTGTTTATTGCCGCAAGGAACTCAAAACCGTCTAGTGATGTTATTACAGATACTAAAGATGAAATAATCTGTGTGGCTGTGCCACAGTTGATTCAAACATAGCAATCAGTTTCTTTTATGGCCACATGTCTGTAATAGAGCGAGACTTCAATTTGCTAGTGACAGAATGAGAGTGTCACACGATTAAAACTGTTGCCACTGACTCGTGTGAGATTGTTCTGAACGTCTTACCTGGAAATAAGTTCGAGCAGTTAGTTAGAAAACTGAGTCGTTAGGGAACAGCCATAGATGTCTTAGTAACTAGAACAGCTGCTATTAAAGGGAGGACAATTTTTCTGCTTAGAAAGTGTAAAAATAAAGAGACTGTCGATACTTGAGCAACCAACATCAAAAATTTATGTCTGGGACGAAGGTATGAAGTATAAATGCATTACATTGATGGCTTTTGTACGGTACTGATCAGACATGTATGAGTTGACCAAGGTTTAGAGGGATGGGGATGATTCGCAGTGGTTCAACAGGTGTTTTACAAAGTTTCTTTTAAAGCATTGAGATGTCCCTCACAATTTAAACTAAGTTAAAGCCTTCTTGACAAATAGAAACTGAACGAGACCAAAATGTACGAAAGTCCAATAGTGTGAGAAGCCTTCAACAAACGCAAAAATAAAATTTTTCCTATCTATCTGAAGTAAACTCCTAAGAAATTTTAATGTAATGTAAATTCAGCAAACGGATGAATGTTATCCATACAATCACTCCGTGATCATAGAGGCACCGCAACAGAGGATGACACAGTGAAAAAGAATTACTAAATGCACTCTTCCGAATTGTTTCGTTGAGCAAAATTGTAGTGTGGTTTCTTCTTTCAACTATGGCACGAATGCTCAAGTGACAGATAATGAGAAAGGTTATAGCAAAACAGAAAAAAATTAAAAGCGCTCAGAAATGGAAACGTCACTGGACCTTAAGGAAGACCTACACCGTTATACACTGAAGAGCCAAAGAAGCTGCAATACCTGTATAATATCGCGTAAGGCCTCCGCGACCACGCAGAAGTGCCGCAACACGACGTGCCATGGACTCAACTAATGTCTGAGTAGTGTGGAGGGACACCATGAACCCTGCAGGGCTGTCCATAAATTCGTAAGAGTACGAGGGGGTGGAGATCTCTTCTGAACAGCTCGTTGCAAGGTATCCCAGACAGACTCAATAATGCTCATGTCTGGGGAGTTTGGTGGGCAGCGGAAGTGTTTAAGCTCAGAATAGTGTTCCTGAATCGACTCTGTAGCATTTCTGGACGTGTGGGGTGTCGCATTGTTCTGCTAGAATTGCCCTAGCCCGTCGGAATGCGCAATGGACATAAATGGATGTAGGTGATCAGACAGGATGGTTACTTACGTCTCACCTCTCAGAGCCGTATCTAGATGTATCAGGGGTCCCATATCACACCAACTGCACACGCCCCACACCATTACAGAGCCTCCACCAGCTTGAAAAGTTCCCTGCTGACATGCAGGTTCCATGGGTTCATGAGGTTATCTCTATACCCGTACACTTCCATCTGGTCGAGACAGTCTGAAACGAAACTTGCCCGACCAGGCTACGTGTTTCCAGTCATCAACAGTCCAATGTCGGTGTTGACGGCGCCAGGCAAGGCGTGAAGCTTTGTGTCGCGCAGCCATCAAGGGTACACGAGTGGGACTTCGCCTCTGGAAGACCTTATTTATGATGTTTCGTTGAATGATTCGCACGCTTACACTTGTTGATTGTCGAGCATTGAAATCTGCAGCAATTTGGGGAAGGGTGGTGCTTCTGTCACGTTGAACTATTCTCTTCAGTCGTCGTTGGTCCCGCTCTTTCAGCATCTTTTTCCGGCCTCATCGATGTCGGGGATTTGATGTTTTACCGGATTCCTGATATTCGCGGTACACTCGTGAAATGGCCGTACTGGAAAATCCCCAATTCATCGCAACCTCGGAGATGCTGCGTCCCATCGCTCGTGCTCCGACTATAACATCACTTTCAAACCAGTGGCGGATAGAGAAAAACCTCAAGGAGGGGGCGCTAAAGCTGTCTTGAGCTGCCTTTACTTTTACTGCAACAAAAAAATAATCAAGTCATATGCTAAGTTTAAGAAAATTTTATTTAAACTAATTATATACATATACAAGACGATGCCGTCTTATGATATAAAAAAAGTTACAATTGTGGTTCTCTTCCTTAAATGATGAATTCTATACGCCAGTTCTTCCTGGCAAATTGTTTAATTACATCGTCAATCAATGTCAGGTTGAGTGTTCAACAGAGATAAGCCATTAAGTCGATCCTCCATCATTCTCCACCTCAGCCACGTTGTTTTACTCTGCAATGCTGAAAAACTTCTTTCTACTGTAGCAATAGATGCAGGTAGACAAACAAATATTTTGTACAGCGTTTGCAAAGTAGGATAGTCAGATCTAGGACAAACAGACAACGTTTGCGTAACAGAATCACGATCATTAAGGGCGTTTATGCTCGTTCGCTTCTATTGAAGAGTCGAGTCGACTGACGAAAGAAATGAATAGCATGCTGGCTGACTGGTGGGGGCGGTGCGGGTGGAAATTCGGGCGGCCCCGCGACTGGTTCAAATTCACTTAAATGTTGATAACCTGTCATTGCGCCTGCAGTAACCGAGTTAACAACTGTACCAGACACTTGGTGTCTTATATAGGCGTTGCCGACGGCAGCGCCGTATTCTGCCTGTTTGCATTGTAAGTAGGCTGTTTCGGTTTTTATGTTGGTGACGCCACGTAGCGCTCTGTATTAAAATCGCTGACTGCGCTGTGTGCAGGCTGTGGCTGCTTGAATTCATTGTTGGATTATTCGTTAGTGTAATGTTGGGCAGCTGGATGTGCACAGAGCGTAGTGTTGGGCAGTGGAGGTGAGCCGCCAGCAGTGGTGGATGTGGGGAGAGAGATGTCAGAGTTTTGAGATGTTATATGACCGGACGATCTGGACGTGTGTCCGTCAGAAAAACGAAATTTATCAAACTGGATGTCACGAATTTATACATATATATTATGACTTTTGAACACTATTAAGCTAAATATATCGTTTGTTCTCTATCAAAATCTTTCACTTGCTAACTATATGCCTATCAGTACTTAGTGCCTTCAATAGTTAGAATCATCTATTTAGCTGGCAGTATTGGCGCTCGCTGAATACCAGTAGTTCAAGTAAGGAAGATTTTGGTGAGGTAAGTGATTCATGAAGGATAGGTTGTTGTTAGTCAGGGCTATTCTTTTGTAGGGATTATTAAAAGTCAGATTGCGTTGCGCTAAAATATTGTGTGTCAGTTTAGAAATGATCAGAATAAGTAAAGAGAAAAGTGTCTGTGTACGTTCAGTTTTACTCAACTGTTTCAGTATCAAATAACGTAGAAGTTTACCAGCACAGTCTTTCTTTACATTCCAAGAGAAAGTTTCATAAAAGACACCTTGTTATTTAATCTTATGTAAAGGAAGTGTGGTGCAATCGTTCCATTTGCTGCATTTGCTAAAGGCTGTTTCACTAATTACGGAAATGGGACTGCCAGAGTCAAGTACTGCCGTAAATTTTACGTCATTTACTGTAATGTGAGTTACAGGATAAGCATTGCTATTCTGTGTTACGTCGTGTTCCTGGAGTAAGATGTCACTGATGTCTTCCATTTTTATGCAATTAATAGCCACGGCAGCTTTGTCGTCAGCTTCTAAAGTACGTTTTGTTGCTGGCAACGGTGTGAGTCATTGTGTTCTCTCTCTTGTCGTGCGTCGTTATTGGGATTTGTAGATCTAACCTCGACTATTTGAACTTGTCGAGAGGGCCCTGCCCTGTTTGAATCACGCCAATTTTGGTTAAATCCTGGTCTATCGTGAAAATTATATCGTCTGTCGACTTTTCGGTAGTTTCCATAGTTTCTTTCTGGTCGGTCACGTGTTGGAGAATTTCTCCCGGAATCGTAAGTGCTCGATAGACAGTTGCGTCTGAAGTTATTCTATCTCCCTTGATAATAATTATTTTGGTTCCCATATTGTCTGTTTCTCTGATTGTCTCTATCACAGTCATTTCCGCGGAGAGGTGATTTTTCCCTGTAATTATTATTATTCTGCCAATGGTTGTCATACGGATGGTGTCTGTTTTGCTCACGATTTGCGTTGCAAGAATAGCCTTGTCGTGTCCAGTTATTATTTCTGTAATCACGAAATTGTGATGGATGTGATCTGTAATTGTTATTTCCTGTTTTAGCGTCCCGCGGCAGTCTGTGTCGATTTCCAATTCTTGTAAAAGTCCCTGAAAGTCTTCGATGTCGTCTTTGCAACGTCCTGCCAAAATAATATGTCTTAAATGTTCCAGCAATTTAATTAAACAAATGTGAATAAGTTCTGAGACGCTGTACGGATTTGTGAAACACTGATTTTTGTGTAACATGTCTTCAAAATATTTTACAAGACTGGAAAATTCAGATTGTTCGAAATGTTTCATCATTATGATGCTATATTTTACTCGATCTTGAGTAGCTCGAGACCAATACGATGAGAGGAAGGCATGATAAAATTTTCCTTCACTGTGACAATCTCGAATGAGCGATCGCATTCCTACAGCTGGTTCATTCTCTAAGTAGCCACACATAAATTCTAATCTGTGCTCTAATGACCAGTTGGGAGGAAAACAATGAGAGTATTGATGAAGCCATGCTTGTGGATTAATGTCGTTGCCGGAATTCTTAAATGTTTTAAATTTGCGTGTAGTAATGAACGGCTTACAGTGAAAGTCATCACGACGGCAGGTCGCATATCGGTCATTGTTACGTCGTGTCGGCGGTTCCATCTCAAAATTTGGTGCACCTTGCCAGTTTCTTTCATAGTTTCCTAAGTGCCTCGTGTTATTATTTTGTGGCTGTTCCGTATTTCTATGTCCCTCTTCCCGTATTGGAGTGCGAGTCTCCTCTGAAATATGTAATTCTTGCATTACGTGTGTCAACTGATCTTGTACTTCCCGGATTTCTCTTTTGTGCTGTGTAATGATTTGATTCTGACTTTGTTTAAATTTCTTAATTTGTTCATACTCTTCTGTGTCAGTAAAGGCTACAGCTCTTGTGTCATTCAGATCATCATCTACCTTTAGTGAACTGTCCGAAATTTCGGCTACTTTCTCCGATAATGAACTGATTTCCTCCGTGTATTTTTTTGGACCAAGTTTCAGTGTGTCCATTTGTGTCGAAAGCGTATCTACTATGCCCTTTAAGTTATCCTGAGTTTTTGCAAATTGCGTAACCGAATCGGTAGATGCAACTGAGTTAATTTTAGCCTGCTAGGTGTCGTGATTTTCATGAACAATAGTTTGCAGTTCGTTTATGGCTGCTTCGTGATTCTGTAATGCATTTTCATGCCGCGAAAAAATAGGTTGTAAATGCTCACAAATTTGTGTTTATACGTCATTACAGATTTTTTGACATTTAGATTAGATTTTAAGTAAATCAGCAGTTAAATCTTGTGCTTGTTCAAGCGTTGTGTCTAACTATTGAAGCTGTTGCTGTGTTTGTTTCTGATTTTGTTCTATTGCGTCTAACTTTTGAGTCTTTTGTTCCGTTTGTTTTTGAATTTGGTTTGTTTTTTGCATTAATTGCAATAACACTATATTAGTTCTAGAACCTGTTCCTCTGTGCTTTTCGGCTGTGCATTTGCACCGGTAGCATTCGTATTTTGAATAGCCGAAAATGTATCTTGACTTGATTGAGAAAAGGGTAATGATGCAAAATCCGAACCTACATTATTTGCAAGATTTTGTCCTATCATTTCGGATTCCTGAGGCGAGCTACTGCCGACCGATCGATCGACAATACTACTCTGTTCACTAGCTGTTTCGCTGTCTACACCATTATTTACTGCCTGCTCCATTTCCCTATGCACAATTACCAAATTATTATATTGAACATTAGTTAATTCATTATACAGTATAGCTGACACGTTACGCTCGTCAGCTCTGTCATTTCTCATAATTGTCGAAATATTTTTCACGACAACACAGAAAAGCACAATTTGAAGAGCAAAATATGGAAGCACATTAAAATAGCACTGAAAATAATATCTAATTAATTGCAAGCACGGCTGCAAAATATTTGGTGCAAATCCTCACGCATGCCACAACTGTTTTACTGTACAACAACGAAAAACTAGAACTACAAAGGAGATTCTCTCTACAATTACGCGCTAGCAATAAACAATAGCTACACTAATCACTCAAACTACAAGAAAAAATCAGAAGATTCCAGTGAGATATTGTAGGGCGGCGAGTAAGTTACTTCACTGGTTTAAAGTTTTGATGCCGTCTTTAATCACGTGAGCCTCGCAACTAATTTGGTGGTCAGCCAGAGAGCGAAGGGAAACACACTGACCTTAGTTTCCAGTCTGCACGGCCACTTTCCTGTTCAGCCCACTGAAATAAAAGTGTCAATTTCCCATTTCTTTGCGGGATGAGGACTGACTTCAGTAAAAGTTTGAAGTTCCAATCAAGATGTAATTTAATTAAAGTTTCTCACAAACAACACTTATAATTGCGCTATGTTCAATTAAAAACAGGTCTTTCTAATCTAACAGCACCTTTAGCAGTTCAGAGGCGACCTGTACGGTAATTTCCTACCACATTGTTTTTTCACTCTGACTAACATCACTCAATTGAAAGTTCGCAATAAATGTTCAAAAATTAATGCTTGCCATACAAGTGGAAATAAATTCACCGCTTGCCACGCGAAATTGAATTTCACATGGATGGCACACTAACAGTTATTTTACCGAATTCTAAACGATCCAGGACGGTGTACAGTCCTCGCGAGTTCACTATCCACCAAAATCCTCTATTATTAAAATTTCAAGTACTTAATCTAGAACACTTTGGTACATTTTAGTTACAAAATTAGTTTTTATTTAATTACTCAAAACTATAAGAAGTAGATTAACGTGGACTCTCTGTTATTATTTTCGGGGTGTACTGAAGCTTAAAACAAATTTTCAAGTTTCTAAGTCCGTTATTTAGCGCTTCGCATTTTTCCGAAAAAACGTGGATTCTGGCGTTAATTTTTGTTTTATGGTTTTGGAAACCAGCATCACTTATTTATAACTTCTAATTGCACCTTCTGACCAAATTCTGGCTCCTTCCCATCATTATTTAGCGCCCCTGATTTTTCTCTAAAACGGCATTTTCCCATAAACTATTAAGTTTAGAACATCAAGACTTTGTATTTGGAACATTATTACGCTAAACTATAATTTAACAAAGTTTTAAACATAAATTTTGATTTTTAATTTCATACTAAATTGTGGTGCAATACTTGTGGGCTGCGTGCAGACGCGTTAAGGTGTCGTGGCCCTACTAGCAGTGAACTGGGGTAAGTCCCGGCGCACTCGCTCGCCTCTGAATCTCACACATGATACAGCGCTTGGTTTGCTTCAGTATTCTCGGCTAAGGATCGACATATGAAACTTTCTCTTTGAATGTAAAGAAAGACTGTGCTGGTATACTTCTACGTTATGTGATACTGAAACAGCTGAGTAAATCTGAACGTACTCAGATAGTTTTATCTTTACTTATTCTGATCATTTCTAAACTGACACACAACATTTTAGCGCAACGCAATCTGACTTTTAATAATCCCTGCAAAAGAATAGCCCTGACTAACAACAACCTATCCTACATGAATCACTTACCAAAATCTTCGTTACTCGAACTACTGGAAGATAGCGAGTGTCAATACTGCCAGCTAAATAAAAGATTCTAACTACTGAAGGCACTAAGTACTGATAGGCTTATAGTCAGCAAATCAAAGATTTTGATAGGGAACGAACAATGTATTTACCTTAATAGGGTTTAAAAGTCATCATATATATATATATATAAATTCGTGACATCTAGTTTGACAAATTTCCTTTTTCTCACGGACACATTTCCATATCGTCCGCTCATATAACATCTCACTCTCTACCCACATCCACCACTGCTGGCGGCTCACCTCTAACTGCCCAACGCTACGCACTGTTCACATCCAATTGCTCATCACTACACTAACAAGCCCCCCCCCCCCCCCCCCCCCGACCACCCACCCACCAAGAACCATGGATCTTGCCGTTGGTGGGGAGGCTTGCGTGCCTCAGCGATACAGATAGCCATACCGTAGAGGGGCAGCAGCCTTTTCAATAGTTGCAGGGGCAACAGTCGGGATGGTTGACTGATCTGGCTATGTAACACTAACCAAAACGGCCTTGCTGTGCTGGTACTGCGAACGGCTGAAAGCAAGGGGAAACTACAGCCGTAATTTTTCTCGAGGGCATGCTGCTTTACTTATGGTTAAATGATGATGGCATCCTCTTGGGTAAAATATTCCGGAGGTAAAATAGTCCCCCATTCGTATCTCCGGGCGGGGACTACTCAGGATGACGTCGTTATCAGGAGAAAGAAAACTGGCGTTCTACGGATCGGAGCGTGGAATATCAGATCCCTCAATCGAGCAGGTAGGTTACAAAATTTTAAAAGAGAAATGGATAGGTTAAAGTTAGATATAGTAGGAATTAGTGAAGTTCGGTGGCAGGAGGGTAAACTACTACAAACAGCATAGTGAACGCATTTTTGTGGCCAAGATAGACACAAAGCCCACGTCTACTACCTTAGTACAAGTTTATATGCTAAGTAGCTCTGCAGATGACGAAGAAATTGTAGAAATGTATGATGAAATAAAATAAATTATTCAGATAGTGAAGGGAGACGAAAATTTAATAGTCATAGGTGATTGGAATTCGGTAGTAGGAAAAGGGAGACAAGGAAACGTAGTAGGTGTTTATGGATTGGGGCTAAGAAATGAAAGAGGAAGCCGCCTGGTAGAATTTTGCACAGAACCAACTTAATCATAGCTAACACTTGGTTCAAGGATCATAAAAGAAAGTTGTATACATGGAAGAAGCATGGAGATACTGACAGGTTTCAGATAGATTGTATAATGGTAAGACAGAGATTTAGGAACCAGGTTTTAAATTGTAAGACATTTCCAGGGGCAGATGTGGACTCTGACCACAATCTATTGGTTATGAACTGTAGACTGAAACTGAAGAAACTGCAGAAAGGTGGGAATTTAAGGAGATGGAACCTGGATAAACTGACTAAAACAGAGGTTGTACAGAGTTTCAGAGAGAGCATAAGGGAACAATTGACAGGAATGGGGGAAAGAAATACAGTAGAAGAAGAATGGGTAGCTTAAAGAGATGAAGTAGTGAAGGCAGCAGAGGATCAAGTAGGTAAAAAGACGAGGGATAGTAGAAATCCTTGGGTAACAGAAGAAATATTGAATGTAATTGATAAAAGGAGAAAAAAAACGCAGTAAGTGAAGCAGGCAAAAAGGAGTATAAAAGTCTCAAAAATGAGATCGACAGGAAGTGCAAAATGGCTAAGCAGAGATGGCTAGAGGACAAATGAAAAGATGGCGGAGTTTTAGAATTTGTAAGACTGGATGTGTCCGCAGCTCGTGGTCTCGCGGTAGCGTTCTCGCTTCCCGAGCACGGGGTCCCGGGTTCGATTCCCGGCGGGGTCAGGGATTTTTCACCTGCCTCGTGATGACTGGGTGTTTGTGTCGTCTTCATCATCATCATCAATCATCCCCATTACGGTCGGAGGAAGGCAATGGCAAACCACCTCCACTAGGACCTTGCCTAGTATGGCGGCGCGGGTCTCCCGCGTCGCTCCCCTACGCTCGGTAAACGGAGTATGGGACTCATCATCAAGACTGGATGTCATGAACTGCTATATACACTCCTGGAAATGGAAAAAGGAACACATTGACACCGGTGTGTCAGACCCACCATACTTGCTCCGGAAACTGCGAGAGGGCTGTACAAGCAATGATCACACGCACGACACAGCGGACACACCAGGAACCGCGGTGTTGGCCGTCGAATGGCGCTAGCTGCACAGCATTTGTGCACCGCCGCCGTCAGTGTCAGCCAGTTTGCCGTGGCATACGGAGTTCCATCGCAGTCTTTAACACTGGTAGCATGCCGCGACAGCGTGGACGTGAACCGTATGTGCAGTTGACGGACGTTGAGTGAGGGCGTATAGTGGGCATGCGGGAGGCCGGGTGGACGTACCGCCGAATTGCTCAACACGTGGGGCGTGAGGTCTCCACAGTACATCGATGTTGTCGCCAGTGGTCGGCGGAAGGTGCACGTGTCCGTCGACCTGGGACCGGACCGCAGCGACGCACAGATGCACGCCAAGACCGTAGGATCCTACGCAGTGCTGTAGGGGACCGCACCGCCACTTCCCAGCAAATTAGGGACACTGTTGCTCCTGGGGTATCGGCGAGGACCATTCGCAACCGTCTCCATGAAGCTGGGCTACGGTCCCGCACACCGTTAGGCCGTCTTCCGCTCACGCCCCAGGCGTGAATGGAGGGACGAATGGAGACGTGTCGTCTTCAGCGATGAGAGTCGCTTCTGCCTTGGTGCCAATGATGGTCGTATGCGTGTTTGACGCCGTGCAGGTGAGCGCCACAATCAGGACTGCATACGACCGACGCACACAGGGCCAACACCCGGCATCATGGTGTGGGGAGCGATCTCCTACACTGGCCGTACACCTCTGGTGATCGTCGAGGGGACACTGAATAGTGCACGGTACATCCAAACCGTCATCGAACCCATCGTTCTACCATTCCTAGACCAGCAAGGGAACTTGCTGTTCCAACAGGACAATGCACGTCCGCATGTATCCCGTGCCACCCAACGTGCTCTAGAAGGTGAAAGTCAACTACCCTGGCCAGCAAGATCTACTGATCTGTCCCCCATTGAGCATGTTTGGGACTGGACGAAGCGTCGTCTCACGCGGTCTGCACGTCCAGCACGAACGCTGGTCCATCTGAGGCGCCAGGTGGAAATGGCATGGCAAGCCGTTCCACAGGACTACATCCAGCATCTCTACGAACGTCTCCATGGGAGAATAGCAGTCTGCATTGCTGCGAAAGGTGGATATACACTGTACTAGTGCCGACATTGTGCATGCTCTGTTGCCTGTGTCTATGTGCCTGTGGTTCTGCCAGTGTGATCATGTTATGTATCTGACCCCAGGAATGTTTCAATAAGGTTTCCCCTTACTGGGACAATGAATTCACGGTGTTCTTATTTCTATTTCCAGGAGTGTAATATGAACACCAACAAAAGCAAAACGAGGATAATAGAATTTAGTCGAATTAAGTCGGCTGATGCTGAGGGAATTAGATTAGGAAATGAAACACGTAAACTAGTAAAGGAGTTTTGCTATTTGGGGAGCAAAATAACTTATGATGGTCTAAGTTGAGAGGATATAAAATGTAGACTGGCAATGGCAAGGAAAGCATTTCTGAAGAAGAGAAATTTGTTAACATCGAGTATAGATTTAAGTTCAGGAAGTCGTTTCTGAAAGTATTTGTTTGGAGCGTAGCCATGTATGGAAGTGAAACATGGACGATAACTAGTTTGGACAAGAAGAGAATAGAAGCTTTCGAAATGTGGTGCTACAGAAGAATGCTGAAGATTAGATGGGTAGATCAGATAACTAATGAGGAGGTATTGAATAGGATTGGGGAGAAGAGATGTTTGTGGCACTACTTGACTAGAAGAAGGGATCGGTTGGTAGGACATGTTCCGAGGCATCAAGGGATCACCAATTTAGTATTGGAGGGAAGCGTGGAGGGTAAAAATAGTAGAGGGAGACGAAGAGATAAATACACTAAACAGATTCAGAAGGATGTAGGTTGCAGTAGGTACTGGGAGATGAAGAAGCTTGCACAGGATAGAGTAGCATGGAGAACTGCATCAAACCGGTCTCGGGACTGAAGACCACAACAACAACAACACTAACAAATAATCCAACACCGAGTCCAACCAGCCACAGACTGCACAAGCGCAGTCAGCGATTTTAATACAGAGCGCTACGTCGCGTCACCAACATTAAAACCCAAACAGCCTACTTACAACATATCTCTGTGTTTGAATGCTCATGGCTATACCACTTTCTTTGCGCTTCGTTGTATGTAGACTATGCGAAAAAACTTTTTACCTTCTATTAAGTGTTAAAGATTGCTGAAGCAACGAAGCGATTAAGGGGACACGCCTCTGAATGGGCTGCATTAGCAGTATCTTCAACCACATGGTGCAACTGATCTATAAATGAGAGATAGCTCAAAATTCTTACACACAATTAGGGTCATTAGTCAAAGCATTTCCAAAAAAAACCATTGAGATATGTATTATATTCTGGCACTGAAAACAATGTTTGTAATAGTATACAGAAAGGAACACTATTTCACTGCGGCACCACTTTCTTTGGAACCACTGAGTGCACAGCTTGTAAAAAGAGTCAGAGTATAGACAACGCTCACATAAATGTTTTAAGCCTCCAATTTCCTTCTCTGATGCTGATCTGCAAAAAAGACAAGTAATTTATTTTACTACAACAAAAATATTTAAAAATGTAGCTCAAATATCACCGACATCATCATCATGTTATATTTTTTCAGGAAACAGTAGGCAAGGGAGGTAGAGGACATCATTGTAAATATCTGTACCAATTTTTGTGAGTTTAATTTCAGTAATTTAGGAGAAAAGTATACCTTAATGTTGATAATTCATGTTTTCGGTATATCGCAAAAGAAGATTTACAGATTTATGACCTTACCACTATGCTCGTTTAGAACATTCCAGCTGCTTAACCCTGTTGCCCTCCTGTTTTCTTATCCTCCATACTCTTTCGCTTCATTCTTTTCTTTATCCTTGACTCCTTGGTAGCAGCTTCTGCAGCTGTCTCTGCTTCGGTTACCCGCCGCTTGTCAATAGCAGTTAGAGTTGAATCCATATTCTTTCCCGTCTGGATGTTCAACTTATACATAACATTGATCCTTGAAACTACACCATCATTGAACGTTATTATTCCATCTATTACACCAATCTTCAGCACTGTCAGACAAACAAATACAGTTTTGGGTAATTTTTCCCATATACAGCTGTTGAAGCTTTCACTTGCATTCTGAGAGAGACCATGCATACATTTCTTAAGTATATTTTTATTTGCTAGATCCCTATATATAGGCCTAATTGCCTCAGTTACAGCAAGTGATAAGGAGTGTTTGTGGGTATACTGTATGCCTGTAGCATTGCTCAACTAGTACTTGCACCACGTATCTTCCCCTTTTGGGTACAAACCATGCTGTGGCGTTTCATCTGTTGACATTCTGTGAAACCATGTTGCCCAAACAGCTCGTCTCATGTTCTCCAAATCTCTACATTTCTTCTTATTGCTAGTCCATAGTATTGATTCAAAGAATCAATTTCACTTTTTGTAAGACGACCTGGACCACCTACGTGTTTTCCATCTGACAGTTTTTTTCCACAGAGTCTTTACATAATTTCTCAGCCGATCTCCCATTCTTTTTTGTACATGCTCAACACATTCAAGCTTTTCTATCACAATGTCCCCATATGGTCTGTCATTAACAACAGTAGTGTGTCCTTTATAGTGTCCATCCCCAAGGTAGCCAACATACCTCACACCACGACTGACCTCTGATCTAAAAATCCTTAGTACTTCTTTCGATTCCATGTTTCCGCTTGGGCCATCAAAGTTCTTTACACAAACATGGGCGCCTATAAATTTACTTGAACAACCATGGCAGTGCTTTGTTAGACATTAATAATCTAGTATCTCACCAGATTCAATAAATGTGGCAGTTAAAACATCTAACAACCCTACCATAACAAAGGTCAGCATTTAATAACGATTGTGGTGTTGCTCACGCTGATAAATACTGCATTTTCGGGCAACAACAGTCATATTATGTGGCAGGTGCCATTAGAGCACAGTTAATAAAGTCATTTCATGTAATAATAAAAAAAAACTAGGCACTCGTCTTTAGTGTTTCCCACGCTGGTCTCGTCGTAAAATCATTGCTCATAGTCAAAAATCTAGGTGGTTATGATTCCAAGCTCGGATGCAAAGAGGCCTAGGTTTTATCCTGCTATATTCGAAAGTTTTGTAGATGCACTTCACAAACCATTCTTGAAGATTACACTTTTGCTGGACAATGGTGATGTAAAAAAATAATCAGCACTCCGAAATTAAGTTACACTTCCTTTTAATTGGTTTTATTGCAATATCACGCGAAACACTAAGCATCAGTTCACAATACAAAACATACTTGAAAACATCTTCCTCACAGTCACTGTTAAAGTTCACATTTTATAAGCTGACTACGTTATGCGTCTTTCCAACATGACGTCCAACACTTGACTTTCTCAAGGTCCGACTCTCTAACAAGTTAACAACTAACTAACTACCGCTTAGGCGCCCAAAGATCATAGTGATAAAAGAAAGAATACACATAAGAATAATATCATTGCAACATAAACATATCGATGTATCAAAAGTGAAATCAAATCTGAATGTTGTCTCAGAAATATGTTAAGTAGTTAACAGAAACACATTAGAATATTACTAATATCGAGAGGTTCAGGTGAGGTACCATAATGGTTACGTAATTCAAGTACCATTACAAACCCCATTCAGAGAAGTATGACCTCTCTGCCAAGATCCACCAAATGCTGCTACAATGTCCGTATTCTCAGACAAGGTTACTGCTTCTTCTGTTGCTCTTTTGATTGAATGTTCATTTGCACCAAATAAAGCATTATGTAACGATTTATTGTATCTGTCAAACCTCAGTGGAGGTGGAGGCAAATCCATCACTGCAAAAAAGTCTGGGCAGCTCTTCTTCCCCTTCCAATACATCGTATTGCATAAGCAAGCTCAATATTTACACTGTAATATCGACTATCAGTACCGGCGATGCCATAGTATCACTGTGCATTTTACACGAGTAACAGGCAATCATTAACCCACCTGAAAGACCCATCCTTGCTAAAATGTCCTCAGAAACATCAATACTATCTTCACAATTGCAGTACTTACATTTCACAGCACTCTTCAAAAGTCTTGTCACCATATTTAGGTTCACAATAACATTTCCGTAGATATTGATGCTCACAATACTACTAGTCTTGTTGTTATTACATTCAGAAAGCGAAAGTTTACGTCTAGAAGCACTGCCTGTAGACACAGTTTCCGCAGGCGACTTTTGAAGCAACTGATGTGTATTATTCAGTTGTGTTTGGAACTGGTTGCCGCGAAACTTTCGTTTGGGGCAAAATATCTTTACTCGTGGCATTTGTAGCACAGGAAACACGCACACAGAAACGAAACAACGCACAATAACTACAAAACCACACGCGTATGCAATTCCGAAATCATATATTCTCAGATCTTTCGATTTTCACTGTGGTTTT
The DNA here is from genome assembly GCF_023897955.1 of Schistocerca gregaria. Taxonomy (NCBI): domain Eukaryota; kingdom Metazoa; phylum Arthropoda; class Insecta; order Orthoptera; family Acrididae; genus Schistocerca; species Schistocerca gregaria. The sequence continues at coordinate 730,744,281 of NC_064931.1, forward strand.
CATTTCGCGACCTATCGTTCCTTACTTTCCGAATAAACCTCGTACATCTCCTGTAAATATGAACGTCCTATCTCTAGTCGTTCTGGTGATCTGTTTTTCTCTGATCATGAGTGTATTTAATGGGACGAAATAGTCAAACGTAAAAGCACCATCAGCGGTACTCCAAGGGAGCGACACAGGGTCATTGCTGTTCATGGTAGTGGTGGTTAGTGTTTAACGTCCCGTCTACAACGAGGTCATTAGAGACGGAGCGCAAGCTCGGGTTAGGGAAGGATTGGGAAGGAAATCGGCCGTGCCCTTTCAAAGGAACCATCCCGGCATTTGCCTGAAGCGATTTAGGGAAATCACGGAAAACCTAAATCAGGATGGCCGGAGACGGGATTGAACCGTCGTCCTCCCGAATGCGAGTCCAGTGTGCTAACCACTGCGCCACCTCGCTCGGTGCTGTTCATGATATATACATATATGCTGTAGTGGATAACGTCGAAGTATTTCATGATGCCCTTCACGTAAAACGTTGTTTATAGAGAAGTCATAATTTCAGCAAACTGTAGCGAAATGGGACAGTTGCTATAGATGATAAAGACTTGGTTCAAAGGGCTCTGAGCACTATGGGATTTAACATCTGTGGTCATCAGTCCCCTAGAACTTAGAACTACTTAAACCTAACTGACCTAAGGACATCACATACATCCATTCCCCGAGGCAGGAGTCGAACCTGCGACCGTAGCGGTCACGCGGTTCCAAACTGAAGCGCTTAGAACCGCACGGCCACACCAGCGGGCTGATAAAGACTTGATTTAATGTAAGTTGATTAATATGATTTTACAATCTCTTTGTATCATGTTTTATGCATGTGTTACTTGCGAACGACCTTTGCTGGACTGTTTGCACCCACTGGTCGGTCCCCCGTGTTATCACTTCTGGTTCTGCTGCACTGGTTTGTCTTAGCTACATTATGTGATCAAAAGTATCCGGAGACCCCCAAAAATATACGTTTTTCATATTAGGTGCATTGTGCTGCCACTTACTGCCAGGTACTCCATATCAGCGACCACAGTAGTCATTAGACATCGTGAGAGAGCAGAATGGGGTGCTCCGCGGAACTCATAGACTTCGAACGTGGTCAGGTGATTGGGTGTCACTTGTTTCATAAGTCTGCAAGCGAGATTTCCACACTCGTAGACATCCCTAGGTCCACCGTTTCAAGTGGAAACGTGAAGGGACTCGTACAGCACAAAAGCGTACAGGCCGACCCCGTCTGTTGACTGACAGAGACCACAGACAGTTGAAGAGGGTCGTAATGTGTAATAGGCAGACATGTATACAGACCATCACACAGGAATTCCAAACTGCGTCAGGATTCACTGCAAGTACTATGCCAGTTAGGCAGGAGGTGAGAAAACGTGGATTTCATGGTCGAGCAGTTACTCATAAGCCACACATCACGCTGGTAAATGCCAATTGCCGCCTCGCTTCGTGTAAGGAAGGTAAACATTGGACGATTGAACACTGGAAACACTTTGTGTGGAATGACGAATCACGGTACACAATGTGGCCATCCAATGGCAGGGTGTGGGTATGGCGAATGCCCGGTGAATCTGCCAGCGTGTGTAATGTCAACAGTAAAATTCGGAGGCGGTGGTGTTATGGTGTGGTCGTGTTTTTCTTGGAGGGGGCTTGCATCCCTTGTTGTTTTGCGTGTCACTATCACAGCACTGGCCTACACTGATGTTTTAAGCATCTTACTGCTTTCCACTGTTGAAGAGCAATACGAGGATGGGGACTGCATCTTTCAACACGATCGAGTAATTGTTCATAATGCACTGCCTGTGGCAGAGTGGTTAGACGACAATAACATCCCTGGAATGGACTGGCCTGCACAGAGTCCTGACCTGAATCCAGTAGAACACCTCTGGGATGTTTAGGAATGCTGACTTCGTGCCAGGCCTCACTGATCGACATCAGTACCTCTCCAAGAAAGAGCTCCTGTTCCCAAGAAACCTTCCAGCACCTGACTGAACGTATTGAGCCGAAGCTGTCATCAAGGCAAGAGCGGGCCAACACCACATTGAATTCCAGCGTTACGGATGGAAGGCTCCACGAACTTGTAAGTCATTTCCAGCCAAGTGTCAGGATACTTTTGATCACATAGTGCAAGACCTTGAGGAGAGCAAGGACTCACCAAGTGATAATTGAAGACACGGTTACTACTTGCATCGCTTGCAAGTTCTAAGGGGACAATGCATCCTTCAGACTGTTCTATTCGTCTATGTTCTGGTGACTGGGAGTGTGCATTTTGCTTCTGTGTGTTATGGTGTAGTAACATGCGTGTCTGCTTTGAACTGCAATGAAACGGAGGGAGAGTGATGCATGAATGCATCCTTGGGTCTGTAGGTATGAAATATACACTATTTCTCCGAGTGTCTGCTCTGGAAGACGAGATATTACTTCAATGTAATTACAAAATTGGCAAGCCATATTTGAAAAGAAGTGAATAGTAGAGTTGGTCTAGTGGTTACGCTTAATTTAGGACAGTTTCTGTTTCAGTACATTCTGCATTTGACTCGTAATCGAGTTGAGGAAACAGGTGTTTCATTCATCAAGGGTTTGTTGCCTTTGTTCAGTTTAAAGAGTATTCTGTAGATCAAGCCTTTGTCTCTCTATGGATCGGGTGAAAAGACACAGGAGATGGAAGGGGAGGATCAAAGTTGGTAGGAAGGGTAGATGGAGGGGATGAGGACATCATCAGGGAGGGGGAGTTGGCGGAAACCACCTGGGGCGAGGGTATGGAGAGTGGAGAGATGGAGTGCAGGTGGGACGTGGGAATACAGGTGCGGCAGCAGATGATGGTGGGAGAGCATGGGAGAGACAAGCAGGTGAGGGAGATCAAGTTTACGGGAGGTGTAGAGCATCCATATCCGATTGAGGAAAAGGAGGAGGTGCGGGAACGGAATGAGGTCATACAGGATCCGCATGGGGGAGGGGAGGCGGATACGATAGGCGAGGCAGAGTGCATGGCGTTCTAGGATTTGAAGGGATTTGTAAAAGGTGGGAGGGGTGGATATCCAGGCGGGGTGAGAGTAGCAGAGGATAGGGCAGATGAGGGATTTATTGGTGTGGAGGATGGTGGAAGGGTCCAGATCCCATGTGCGGCCAGAAAGGAGCTTGAGGAGACCACGTTGGGAGTGTGCCTTGGCTTGGATGGCCCGAAGGTCGGGGTCCAGGAGAGGCGACGGTCAAAGATGACGCAAAGGTACGTAAGGGTGGGGGTGATAGAACAGCCATAAATGGTGATACAGAAGTCGAGGAGACGGAAGGAAGGAGTGGTTTCGCATACAGAGATCGCCTGTGTCTTGGAAGGATTGACCTTGAGCAGCCACTGTTACACCAAGTGGTGAACCGGTCAAGATGGGATTGGAGAAGGTGTTGGGAGCGTTGCAGGGTGGGGGCGAGGGCAAGGAATGCGATGCCATCGGTGTACTAGAGAAGGTGGACAGGGGGTGAAGGCGGTGGCATGACCGCCGTATATGGAAGGTAGAGAAGAGGGGAGAGGACGGAACTTCGGGGCACACCAGCGGAGGGGTAGAAGGTGTAGGAATCCGTGTTATGGATGGTGACGTAGGAAGGACGTTGGGAAAGAAAGTATCCGATCAAACGTACGTAGTTGATAGGAAGGGCGAAGGTTTGGAGCTTGAAGAGGAGACCGGAATGCTATACACGGTCGTAAGCACGTTCAAGGTCGAGGGAGAGGAAGATGGCGGAGCGACGGGAGTTTAGCTGTTCAGAGAGGAGATGAGTGAGGTGAAGGAGAAAGTCATCGGCAGAGAAGTACGGTCGAAAGCCACACTGGGTAACGGGAAGGAGGCGGTGCTGGCGGAGATGCTATCGGATGCGTCGGGTAAGGATGGAATAAAACTATTTTTATCTTGTGGGTTTAAATAATTACCAAGTGCAACGAAAGCTCTTGTATTTATTTACACGTCGTTCCTTCATCCAATTAAGTACAAAAGTATATTTCTTTTAAAACCTATCTTCGAAATACGTGGCACCAGATGCCCTTATGTACTGGGTTTTACATGTGGCTCAACACTTCCCATAAATATCTGGCGAACGGTCCGGACACTTGGATGATGTCGTCCAGGATACCGAGAAGCATACATATCACACGCCCGTTGGGCATTTTGATCACAATAGCCATATATCAACACGATATCGCCCTTTTCCGCAATTGGTAAACGGTCTATTTTAATACGGGTAATGTATCACGAAGCAAATACCGTCCGCACTGACGGGATGTTACTTGATACCACGTACTTATACGTTTGTGACTATTACAGCACCATCTATCACAAAGCGAGAAAGTTGGTCCAACTAAAACATTCATATTTCTCACGAATATGTAATAAAAATGGGGGTTCCTATTTAAAAAACGCAGTTGATATCCGTTTGACCTGTGGCAGCGCCATCTAGTGGGCCAACCATAGCGCCATCTGGTTTCCCCCTTCAATCTAGACAAGTTTCGTTCTTTGTAGTTTTTTCGTTTGACGCTTATTTCGTGAGATATTTGGCCCAGTCACGGTCAATGGACCACCCTGTAGAGGAGGAGGTGCTGGCCATAGTCTATTGTGTTAGAAGTTTCATGTTTTCCTGTGTGGCCCCAAATTTCACTTGGTCATAGATCATGGAAGTGTCAAGGAACATACTACATAGTGATGCATACACCTCGCGAAGTTACAATGGTGGGCAAATCAGACGTATTCGAGCACATACGGAAGCTTAGCAATTGTCGGACGATCCTCTCACCACCTTCGATCGAATACAACAGAAATGGGGGAGAACAGTGGTACCCGAACGACCCTCCTCCATGCGTCAACAGCGCTAAGCCTTACACGTGATTATTGCTATACTTTAAACACGAAACTCATTCTTCGCAGCGTGTACAGTGTGCGCGAGTAAAGAAATCGTTTCCGATCAGGGGAAATACTTGCCGATAATTGGACACGATTGTTATATATCTACACGATGAGGAAAAACTCCGGAGCCGACCTCGAATTAACGGGATGACTTCGGGAGGAGAAAAATTGTATAACATTTGAAAATCAATTAAGCATTTCAAATAGCGAGAACGTGTAACAGTAGGGATAAAGACCATGTGCGAAAGGAAACAAAAGGACAGGAGCAACACAAAATATAAAGCATGATCCTATAGTTGCTATCTTCAGAGTAAAAATTCAATCCCAGTAATGAGCCCTTGCTGTAAAATCTAGAAACAATACAATGTGATTATCATTATACACGAGATGTTCCGTATGGTAAAGAGTATTGATTATGTTACGGGCACACCACAGATGAAGTAAACCGACTCTCGGAGTGACAGAAGCTACGTTGACTGTCGCCTTTATCTTGGGCGTAATTGCTCAATTACAGGTTTTCAAAGACGTCTCTAGTTGCACTCACAGGCGTTAATAAATTATTTCCCGCCCACGAACGTATCCCGGTTGTCTGAAAAGCGTATTAACGCCGCTAGGGTGTTCGAGCGCCGCAGAAACGTGTTTTGCAGCCGTGAACCAGACGCGTGGGCTATCGAAATGGAGCAGATTCCGTTTTCCTAATTAAACGCTAAATCTGCTTTCCGATATCTTGTATGATTCATTTGCGGCCACTGCGGATTAATCCCGCAGAATGAAAGCAGGCTTACAGGTTTACAGTGTGCTGAAACGAACAGCGATGAAGAGCTCTGAATGCCGCTGCATGTTAAAGGTAGCTCTTAAGTAAACTAGTATGCAGTACGTGTTCTCTCCCATATATGTGATGCACTATGAACAGGTAGATGAGGAGACACATTTACATTTTATTAGCAAATAAAAACTTAAAGAGCAATTGTTACTGCGCTAAGTTGTTTTGTCGTTTTCAAATGAGACAGTAAGTGTACTTCAATGATGTCTCGTTTGCGATATGGTGACAAGAATTTTCTGTGATGCGGTACTAAGATACTCACTTTAACCAGCATGTCACTGTTCGTCTACAAATTTTCGGAAAACACCAAATTTAAACACTGTGTGACATTCCGGTACTGTATGACATTCCAGGACAATGGAGGTAGAATGCATTATTCAGAGGTACACTGACGGAAAAAATCGCAACTCTAAAATTTAATTACTGCGTATTTATGAAATTTCGGGATTACTTTTGTCTAGGTAACATATTTAAGTGATTAAGATTGCTATTGCAGATGTGAGACGATGGCACGTTAATAACCGGGATAGCCGCCAGAATATTGAATGCAGCACTGTGTGTACGGGTGCCGGATGTCAGTTTTTTTTGGGATGGAGTTGCATGTCCACTGCACCCGATCGGTCAGCACAGGGACAGTTAATGCTGTTTGTGAATAACGCTGGAGTTGTCTTCAGGTGACGTCCCTTATGTGCTCGGTTAAAGACAGATCCAGTGATCGTGCGGGTCACGGTCCGTAGAGCATGTTGGGTTACAACAGTGATATGTGAGCGAGCGTTATCCTGTTGGAAAGGACCCCTGAAATCCTGTTCATGAATGCAAGCACAACAGGTCCAGCGACGTACAGTTTTGCAGTCAGGGTGCATGGGATAATCACGAGAGAACTACTGCTGTCATACGATATCGCACCCCAGACCATAACTCCAGGTGTAGGTCCTGTGTGTCTCGCACGCCCATAGGTTGGTTGCAGGACCTCAACTTGCCTCCTCCTAACCAACACACGGCCATCACTTACACCGAGATAGAACCAACACAACAGACCTCCAATCTGCCCTCCAGTGAGCTCTTGCTTGACACCACTGAAGTCGCAAGTGGCGGTTGTTTGTGGTCAGTGGAATGCACGCTACAGGGCGTGTGTCTCGGAGCTGTCCTCGAAGTAACGGATTTCCAACAGTTGGTGTGTCACTGTGGTGCCAACTGCCGCTCAGATTGCTGCTGCAGATACTGTACGATGCGCCAGAGCAGTACCTCGAATGCGATGGTCTTTCCTCCCGGTAATGGCCACGAGACCGTTTGGGGCTGGTCTTATTGTGACCGTGCATTCTCGTGACCACCGCTGCCAGCAATCTTGTACAGTAGCTACATTTCTATCAAGTTTCTCCGCAGTATCGTAGAAGGAACATCCAGCTTCTCGTAACCCTATTACAAGAGCTCGTTCAAACTCAGTGAGGTGTTGATAATGGTGTCTTTGGTGCCTTAAGGGCATTGTTGACTAACATCTGCTCACCACGTCCAATCTCAGAGGTAAACTAACTGTCACGATCATTACAGCGTGTATTTAAAGAAAGCCTGATTTGCCTCGTCATAGTGGTCCTCTTTCAGATTCAGAAACACGCCTACCAACTTTTGTTTATGTCGCATAACACCTTCTTGATACTACGATTTTTCCGTCAGTGTATATTCGCAGCTCGGCGACTAGTTTTTAGTGTCGGTCTCTTCATCGCGGGATCCCCTGTTCAATTCTCGGCCGGGTCGGAGATTTTCTTCGCTCTGCGATTGGGTATCTATGTTGCCCTAATCATTTCATCTCACATGCAAGCCGCCGATGTGGTGTCAAAAAGAATGACTCTACCATGCGGCCGTGCATTGTCAGATGGGTCTGCCAGCCAATAGTGCCATACGATCACTTCTTTCATTACGTAGAAATGATGTAATGTCGCGTATGCTTCCAGATGGTGTCCATTACCAACAAGAGAAACGTAGATAGCTCTGACAGCTGTAACATTTAAGGCATTGTGAGTCCAAGAACATTATGTATCTGTGTTAGCATTCTTTAGTACGCAATCTGACTATTTATTAAAGCCTGTTTCCTTTCAATTTTCACTGCTGTGCTGTGTGTAGGACTTGTTTTCATCGAAAGATGATTTTCTATTCTCCTATATGAAATGGGAAAGTGCTCTTATATATATACAGGGTGGTCCATTGATAGTGACCGGGCCAAATGTCTCACGAAATAAGCATCAAACGAAAAAAACTACAAACAGCGAAACTCGTCTAGCTTGAAGGAGGAAACCAGATGGCCCTGTGGTTGGCCCACTAGATGGCGCTGCCATAGGCCAAACGGATATCAACTGCGTTTTTGCCGGCCGGGATGGCCGTGCGGTTCTAGGCGCTACAGTCTGTAGCCACGCGACCGCTACTGTCGCAGGTTCGAATCCTGCCTCGGGCATGGATGTGTGTGATGTCCTTAGGTTACCTGGTTTAAGTAGTTCTAAGTTCTAGGGAACTTATGACCTCAGCAGTTGAGTCCCATAGTTCTCAGAGCCATTTGAACCATTTTTGAACTGCGTAGTTTTCAATAGGAACCCTTATTTTTATTACAAATTCGTGTAGTACGTAGAGAAATATTAATGTTTTAGTTGGACCACTTTTTTCGCTTTGTGATAGATGGCGCTGTAATAGCCACAAAAGTATAAGTACGTGGTATCACGTAACATTCCGCCAGTGCAGACGGTATTTGCTTCGTGATACATTACCCGCGTTAAAATGGACAGTATACCAATTGCGGAAAAGGTCGATATCGTGTTGATGTATGGCTATTGTGATCAAAATGCCGAACAGGCTTGTGCTATGTATGCTGCTCAGTATCCTGGACGACATCATCCAAGTGTACGGACCGTACGCCGGATAGTTACGTTATTTAAGGAAACGGGAAGTTTTCAGCCACATGTGAAACGTCAACCACGATCTATAACAAATGATGATGCCCAAGTAGGTGTTTTAGCTGCTGTCGCGGCTAATCCGCACATCAGTAGCAGACAAACTGCGCCATAATCGGGAATCTCAAACACGTCGGTGTTGAGAATGCTACATCAACATCGATTGCACCCGTAACATATTTCCATGCACCAGCAATTTCATGGCGACGACTCTGAACGTCGTGTACAGTTCTGCCACTGGGCACAAGAGAAATTACGGGGCGAAGACAGATTTTTTGCACGCGTTCTATTTAGCGACTAAGCGTCATTCACCAACAGCGGTAACTTAAACCGGCATAATATGCGCAATTGGGAAACGGAAAATCCTCGATGGCTGCGACAAGTGGAACATCAGCGACCTTGGCGGGTTAATGTATGGTACGGAATTATGGGAGGAAGCATAATTGGCCCCCATTTTATCGATGGCAATCTAAATGATGCAATGTATGCTGATTTCCTACGTAATTTTCTACCGCTGTTACTACCAGATGTTTCACTGCATGACAGAATGACGATGTAGTTACAACATGATGTATGTCCGGCACATAGCTCGCGTGCGGTTGAAGCGGTATTGAACAGCACATTTCATGACAGGTGGATTGGTCGTCGAAGTACCATACCATGGCCCGCACGTTCACCGGATCTGACGTTCCCAGATTTCTTTCTGTGGGGAAAGTTGAAGGATATTTGCTATCGTGATCCACCGACAACGCCTGACACCATGCGTCAGAGCATTGTCAATGCATGTGTGAACGTTACGGATGGCGAACTACTTGCTGTTGAGAGGAATGTCGTTACAAGTATTGCCAAATGCATTGAGGATGACGGACATCATTTTGAGCATTTATTGCATTAGTGTGGAATTTACAGGTGATCACGCTGTAGCAACATGCGTTCTCAGAAATGATAAGTTCACAAAGGTACATGTATCACATTGGAACAACCGAAATAAAATGTTCAAACGTACCTACGGTCTGTATTTGAATTTAAAAATCCTACGTGTTACCAACTGTTCGTCTAAAATTGTGAGCCATTTGTTTGTGACTATCACAGCGCCATCTATCACAAAGCGAAAAAAGTGGTCCAACTAAAACGTTCATATTTCTTTACGTACTACACGAATATGTAATAAAAATGGGGGTTCCTATTTAAAAAAACGCAGTTGATATTCATTTGACCCATGGCAGCGCCATCTAGCGGGTCAACCATAGCGCCATCTGGTTTCCCCCATCAAGCTAGACAAGTTTCGTTCTCTGTAGTATATATATATATATATATATATATATATATATATATATATACTTGTCGTCCATGAAGAGAAATACCTCGCCAATATGCTGCCGATATGGTTGCACTATCGGTCGGAGGATGGCATTCACGTATCGTACCGCCATTACGGCGCCTTCCATGACCACCACCGGCGTACGTTGGCCTCACATAATGCCACTCCAAAACAGCAGGGAACCTCCGTTGCCTCCAAACACGTCTCTGATGATTGTCTGGTTGAAGACATATGCGACACTCATCGGTGAAGAGAACGTGATGCCAATCCTGACCGGTCCATTCGGCATGTTGTTGGGCCCATCTGTACCACACTGCATGGTCTAGTGGTTGCAAAGATGGACCTGGCCATGGACGTCGGGAGTGAAGTTGCGCATCATGCAGCCTAATACACACAGTTTGAGTCGTAAAACGACGTCCTGTGGCTGCACGAAAAGCATTATTCAACATGATGGCGTTGCTGTCAGAGTTCCTCCAAGCCATAATCCGAAGGCAGCGGTCATCCAATGCAGTAGTAGCCCTTGGGCGGTCTGAACGAGGGATGTCATCGAAAGTTCCTGTCTCTCTGTATCTCCATACCAGAACAACATCGCTTTGGCTCGCTCCGAGACGCCTGGACACTTCCCTTGTTGAGAGCCCTTCCTGGCACATAATAACAATGCGGACGCGATCGAACCGCGGTATTCACCGTCTATGCATGGTTGAACTACAGACAACACGAGCCGTGTACCTCCTTCCTGGTGGAATGACTGGAACTGATCGGCTGTCGGACACCCTCCGTCTAATAGGCGCATCTTATACATGGTTGTTTAATCCATCTTGTGAATGACTTCCTTCAGGATAACAACATCGCTCGACTAGAGTGGCCAGCATGTTATCCAGATATGAACCCCATCGAACATGCCTGGGACAGACTGAAAAGGGCTGTTTATGGATGACGTGAGCCACCAACCACTCTGAGGGATCTACGCCGAATCGCCGTTGAGTAGTGGGACAATCTGGACCAATAGTGTCTTGATGAATTTGTGGATAGTATGCTATGACGAATACAGGCACGCATCAATGCAAGAGGACGTGCTACTGGGTATTGGAGGTACCGGTGTGCACAGCAACCTGGACCACCACCTCTAATATTCTCGCTGTATGGTGGTCCAATATGCAATGTGTGGTTTTCATGAGCAATAAAAAAGGTGGAAGTGATGTTAATGTTGATCTCTACTCCAATTTTCGGTACAGGTCTGAAACTCTCGGAGCCGAGGTGATGCAATACTTGCAATACTGTTTATTATGTGTGTATATGCTGTGATGGCGCAGCTAAAGTTCCTAAGTCCTTCAAGAGATACTTACATGACGACCGCGTGTGAACATCACATATTTTGCCTTTGTGCAATTGGTGCATTCTTTGTAAGCGATGAGACTTGTAAGGGTACTCTTCATTCGATCTGCGACTGTTTAGAAGACCGATCCTGTCAGGAATAATTTCGTTTATAGTGCAATAATATTAAGAATATGAGTTTTTCTATGGACGCAGGCCTAATGTCATGGAAAACTTATTTATCCTGTCCACTGCGTCTAGAACTTGATATTTGTAACTGTGGCGAGTAGAAATTTTTATTCAGTTGAGTGGTGAGCTGTAATTCAGCTGAACCATTTTAATCACTAAAAAGTAATTCTGGAGCTTGTAGAGAGTTTGTCCCGAGCTATTCGAGCATCTATGCTGTGTCCTGCATGGCCAGCGAAGAGCGTCGGTGCCAACTTTCCATCGGGCGATCTCTCCGTGTGAAGAGCTAGATTTCTCTATAAGAATTTCGTCTACATAATTCATGATAATTATTCATAGCGCAATTTACTTATAAATTCCAAATAATGATGTGGAATTTAAGAAGTTTCATTAACTAAACAACGCTATGGCGTTCCTTAGCTTGGCAACGTGCTACCTTCACAACTTGAGAGTTTCTTATTTCTGCATTACAGAGATCGCCGACTCAGGACATGAGTCGCTTCTCCTAAGACGTACTGTTTACCATTGACGTTCGTCTCTTACACAGGCAATGTGGTAGAAGTACAAAATCAGCCATACTAGAGCCCGCAAGAGTAGTATGTGAAGCTCTTGACAAAGATGAGTGTGTCACAGGCATACTTTTAGATTTTTCTCAGGATTCTGATACTAATGACCATTAGACTCTTAGGATTATTAGGAATAGGAGGCATACCTAATGACTGGGTCCTATTGTATCTAGCTAAAAGTGTACAAATTGCAGAGATAACATTTACTACAAATTAGGCTAAAATTTTGGTGAAACACTTATGAGAACCAAAGCACATTAACCCAGGACAGCATATTAACACCAACAGCGATCCTGACATATATCGATGACTGTCCGTGTTGTGCTGGCCATGACTAAAACTTGTTTTGCTGATGACAGCAATATTATGGTCCCTGAGAAGATAAGAGAACTCCTTGCAGAGAAAGTAAACGAAACGGTCAAGGAAGTTTACAACTGGTCAATAAGCAATGAAGTGGCCTCGAGCATGAAGAAAACAGATGGCATGAATTTCAATTTGAAGAGAGAAAATGACACTGTTCAAATGAATGTAATGGCTTCTTTATTGACTGTGTAACTTATACAAAATTAGCGGGAATGATTATTGATTCTCACTTGATGTGGTGTGACCACACAAACATACTAGCGAATAGAATGTCATCAGCATGCTGTACCATCAGTCCTGTCATCAGTGTGTAGCAGCTCGTGTTTTTTAGTTTCATCCTATTCATGTGAACATTCAATTCTGAGCTATGAAATTCTTTAATGGGCAACAAAAGCACAGTATAGGAACACAGTTTACAAAGTAGAGAAAAGGGCTGTAAGAATACTAAACATACAAGGTAGTCGAGCTCATTGTAAAAATCTGTCCAAAACATGGAGATTTCAACTGCACCATTGAGTACATTTATTAATGAGTTGTGCACATAAAAAAACATTCATAATCTCTGTACAAATCTCTCTGTCCATGACCATCGACCAAGAGCTAGACTGAACTTACATTGATAAGAAAGTGTAGGTATAAAGCTCAAAACAGCATTTCTACCTAGGAATAAAAATGTGTAATAAATTGCCCAAGGAGGTTAATGGGACTATTAAAACGGACTTATTTAAAAAGGCAGTTAAAAAGTACCTGTTGAGCAATACATTCTATACAGTGAAGGACTGCTTCGACAACACAGTGTAGCGTTTTTGTAAAACATGTAACGTTTATAAAGAATAATAATCATAATAAAAATCTATCATTTCACATAACACTTACACTCTATTTTTCCGTTTTATCTGCAAAATCTTACTCCCAAGGCTATGCAATGTAAACGCTAACACCTTAGTCTCTTTCTGAACTTATCACCTCGTTCTTTATAAAGAGATACTGAATTAGTTCTTCAGGATACAAATGAGAAGTAGCGGTAAACAAAACAGAAAACAAAAATCGCCGCTATGGCCCTGCGTGTATTATGAAATAACGTGTGAATAATGTGTGTAGTGACTGAAAGTGAGAAACGAAGTGTAGCATCAACGTTTTCCATTATTAAATAACTTATCTGCAAACTAGTGTTGAGCACAAGGGATAACGGAATGAGGAAGTACCACTTGGAGCAGAGTAGCGTTATATTCGGGAAAATGGAGGCTCCAGTCTTCTGCTGGCCACTTTGAATTATGCTTCCCGTGGTTTTCCTAAATTATTCCAGGCAAATGCCGGGATGGTCCGTACTAAAAGGCCACAGCCGACTCCTAAGCGATCTTTGTCAAACTACACCTGTAACCATGTAAATGTCTGCATACTTGAATTATATTATTTTTGTTGTTCTTCAATTTTAATATCCTAACATGTGCAGAATCCTTGTAAAATTGATCTACGGATGAATAAAACCACTACCATCACTAGTACTAATTTTTGGTCCATTCCTATGCAAAGGATAACTAACGAGTCGCCATGTAGGTCGACAGGAGCATAAGACAACATACGTATATTGCATTTGACAATAGGTGTGAGCAGAGCTGCCTATGAAGTTCATATCGGTCTATTCTATTTGTGTATGTATGTCTTTATTAAAGAGCTCGAGCCTCTCCATTCTCGCACTTGCATAGCGAGCGTCACAAAATTTTTGCTGTCATCTGTGCGAAAAGATTAGCATTTCTTTCGAGGAATCACAGGAGGAGGGACTCCATATTATCCGTACATCTGTTTGTGATCACCCACTAATACAGTCCCATCTAGAAGACGAACTGCTCTTAGCATATTCAGGGTAAATCCGAACGCTAACGACAAAAGTGCGGTATCTGTTCAGGGACACTTTCTGAGAATTTTAGTTTAAGTGACCCATGGTGTCCAGTAGCTTGTCAGAGAATAATAATTTAACTATGATTTACTTATTTTGTTACTTGTCTTACAATTGTTTCTGTGAAAATACTCTCACAACAATAAATAATCGCATATTTCAGAGTTTCAGAGTACGATACGAAACACACAGCAACGCAACAATCCTCAGATGCAAAAGTACTGCAAAAGCACTGCGAGATGGTTGTCGTCGTTGCTGGAACAACTCAGTTTAGCATCATTGTGCCTCTCTTCCATTGAGTTCAGTGGACCCATACACGAGAAGCATAATAGACAACTATTCATTCGTCAACACATCGTTACTGCTGTTTGTAAGTGTTAACGTGTAACTAACACTGCCGGAAGAAGAAACCCGAGACAGAGCAGCGTAGTACTGAATGAAAGTTTCTTGTCGAATAATAAAGTGGGTAGTCCTGTTGTCAACAGTAATTACTGAGAGTAAAAGGAACAATTTTATTTCCAAGCATGACATACGGCGCATAGCAGTGACGTTTGTATTTTCAGTACAGTACAGCTAGAAACACACGACCGAGTCACGTTAATGTGACCACCACCTATGTTCGACGTTGTAATGGTACTTGAATTACGTAAACATTACGGCACCTCACCTGAACCTCTCGATACCAGCAATATTCTATTGTTTTTCTGTAGAATAGTGAACATATTCCTGAGACAACATTCAGATTTGATTTCATTAATGTAGAGGTACTTTGATGCATCGATATGTTTATATTGCAATGATATTGTTCTTATGTGTATTCTTTCTCTTGTCACTATGATCTTTGACGTACTTGTGACTATGACTTTTGGGCGCGTAAGCGATTAATAGTTAGTTAGAGAGTCGGACCTTAAAAAAGTCAAGTCTTGGACGTCATGTTGGAAAGACGCATATTGTAGCCAGTTCATTAAATGTGAACTTTAACAGTGAGCAAGATTTTTTTCAAGTATGTTTTGTATTGTGAAGTGATGTTTTGTGCGTTACGCGATATTGCAGCAAAAGCAATAAAAAAAAGAAGTGTAACTTAAATTCGGAGTGCTGATTACGTTTTTACATCACCATTGTTCTGCAAAAGTGTAATCTTCCAGAATGGTTTGTGAAACACATCTATAAAACTTTTGAATATCGCAGAATAAAACCTAGGCCTCTTTGCATCCGAGCTTGGAATCATCACCTAGATTTTTGACGATTGAGCCATGATTTTACAACGAGAGCAGCCTGGGAAACACGAAAAGATGAGTGCCTAGTTTATTCATCATTACATGAAATGACTTTATTAACTGTGCTCTAATGACACCTGACACACAATAACTTTGTTGTTGCCCGAAAATGCAGTATTTAGCAGCGTGAGCAACAACACAATCATTATTAAATTTTAACCTTTGTTGTGGCAGGGTGGTTAGAACGTCAATGAGGAACAACCACTTACAGACGCCAGGTGGCAGCACTAGCATTGGACGATATACAGTGGAAAAGCAGTGCAGTCGTTGTCGTAACGCGGAAACGGAGTGATTTGTCTGACGTCCAATCAATGACATTCGGGCCAAGTCTGGAAGGATTTCTGAAACGGTGAAGTTTGCAAACCCTTTGCACGCTACCTTGGAAGTGTGTATAACAAAATGGCACTATCCAAAACCGGCGGCGACCCACTGTGGTGTACCACAGGTCGTACATGACATGTATACGACGGCCGCGGAGATGGGTACAGGCGAACAGCCGTGCACTCCTGTTCAGCAACTGACCACCCAGATGAACCAAGTGGCTACAAACAGTGTCGATTCTACGACCATTCAGCGAACGTTGCTGCATATGGCTCACAGCAGCAGGCGCCTCGTTCATGCACCCATGCTGTCTGCTGTTTTTCGACGACAAAGGCCCCAATTTGCACGTCAGTACCGCAAATGGACGTATTGCTTCAAATGGCTCTGAGCACTCTGGGGCTTAACTACTGAGGTCATCAGTCCCCTAGAACTTAGAACCACTTACACCTTACTAACCTAAGGACAACACACACATCCATGCCCGAGGCAGGATTCGAACCTGCTACCGTAGCGGTTGCGCAGTTCCTGACTGAAGCGCCTAGTACCGCTCGGTCACACCGGCCGTCATGGACGTATTCTGAGTGGCGACAATAAACTTTTGAGATGAGCTACGTTTCATGTTCCATGGGACAGATGGCCGTTGGCGTATACGGGGTGGAAACTTTGAAAGCAAACCCTGCAAAAATCATCGGATAGGCCCAGGCCGGAGGTATTTCCTGGGTGATCTAGTCATTCTGGAAGGTACGCTGTATCAACACAAATAGGCATATATCTTTGGGGACCATGACCACCCTGAAATGCAGTTTGTTTTGCATCGCGCGAAGGCATCTTTTAGCAGGACAATGCAACCTGTCGTACAGCTCGCAGTTTAAGTGCATGGTTCTAAGAGCACGAAGATGAGTGTACGTACTCCCATGGCCATCAGATTCCTCGGATATAAATCCAATCGATAATCTGTGGAACCATCTCGACTAGGCTGTTATCAGGCAAGGCTGCTTATGCTTTTTCAGCGCTCCTATTTTGTATCCTCCTATGGCGTGATCAGGGGGGGATACGACATTGACACATGAGTGAACAAAACGGGAAAGGGTTCCTCTAAGACTTCCCAGTTCGGAAAAATTCCCCCATGGCACCCGCGCGCCTTTATTGAGAATTTTAAAAATCCGTTTGTACTGACAGAACCCGTGACGAGTGCACCAGGCGCCTACAGGCACGCTACGCTGCTCCTCTTTCACCGCCACAATGCTGCTCTTGCGCCTGATAGTACGCCGTCCGGAGTTCGAAACTGTCAAAGCAATTGCCGACTACAAGCGCCTAGGTCGTCGTCACAGGTTATGTCTGTACAAATGCATTTTTAATATTATGGGGAAAGGGGAGCGGGTGCCACTATGGGTTTCGCCAAACTGATGTGGTGGGATTGGGAGGAGGGCGAGTTCTTAGGGATCCTTTGGGGCTTTATTCACGCATGTGCCAATGTCACATCCCTCGGTGATCACGTCATAGTAGGTCTGGAAAAGAATGTTATGTTACGTTAACCGGGGACCTAGAAACGACGGAGAGGCTCTGTCCCCGCCGCAGCCGCAGTGGTCCGCAACCCCACGACGACTACCGCAGTCCACTTCACGCCTCCGCCGCCCCATACCGAACCCAGGGTTATTGTGCGGACCCCCCAGGGAACGTCTCACACCAGACGAGTGTAACCCCTATGTTTGCGTGGTAGAGTAATAATAATAATGAGCGTATGGCATTGGTGGCCGGGAGACCCCTCGCGGGGCGGTTCGGCCTCCGCTCCACAAGTTCTTTAACGCCACTACGGCGGTGGCCTCCCCCCATGAACCATGGACCTTGCCGTTGGTGGGGAGGCTTGCGTGACTCTGCGATACAGATAGCCGTAGCGTAGGTACAACCACAACGGAGGGGTATCTGTTGAGAGGCCAGACAAACGTGTGGTTCCTGAAGAGGGGCAGCAGCCTTTTCAGTAGTTGCAGGGGCAACAGTCTGGATGATTGACTGATCTGGCCTTGTAACACTAACCAAAACGGCCTTGCTGTGCTGGTACTGCGAACGGCTGAAAGCAAGGGGAAACTACGGCCGTAATCTTTCCCGAGGGCATGCAGCTTTACTGTATATTTAAATGATGATGGCGTCCTCTTGGGTAACATACTCCGGAGGTAAAATAGTCCCCCATTCGGATCTCCGGGCGGGGACTATTCAAGAGGATGTCGTTATCAGGAGAAAGAAAACTGGCGTTCTACGGATCGGAGCGTGGAATGTCAGATCGCTTAATGGGGCAGGTAGGTTAGAAAATTTAAAAAGGGAAATGGATAGGTTAAAGTTAGATATAGTGGGAATTAGCGAAGTTCGGTGGCAGGAGGAACAAGACTTCTGGTCAGGTGACTACAGGGTATAAACACAAAATCAAATACGGGTAATGCAGGAGTAGCTTTAATAATGAATAGGAAAATAGGAATGCGGGTAAGCTACTACAAACATCATAGTGAACGCATTATTGTGGCAAAGATAGATACGAAGCCCACACCTACTACAGTAGTACAAGTTTATATGCCAACTAATTCTGCAGATGACGAAGAAATTGAAGAAATGTATGATCAAATAAAAGAAATTATTCAGATAGTCATGGGTGACTGGAATTCGAGTGCAGGAAAAGGAAGAGAAGGAAACGTAGTAGGTGAATATGGACTGGGGCAAAGAAATGAAAGAGGAAGCCGCTTGGTAGAATTTTGCACAGAGCACAACTTAATCATAGGTAACACTTGGTTCAAGAATCATAAAAGAAGGCTGTATACATGGAGGAACCCTGGAGATACTAAAAGGTATCAGATAGATTATATAATGGTAAGACAGAGATTTAGCAATCAGGTTTTAAATTGTAAGACATTTCCAGGGGCAGATGTGGACTCTGACCACAATCTATTGGTTATGACCTGTAGATTAAAACTGAAGAAACTGCAAAAACGTGGGAGTTTAAGGAGATGGGACCTGGATAAACTGAAAGAACCAGAGGTTGTACAGAGTTTCAGGGAGAGCATAAGGGAGCAATTGACAGGAATGGGGGAAAGAAATACAGTAAAAGAAGAATGGGTAGCTTTGAGGGATGAAGTAGTGAAGGCAGCAGAGGATCAAGTAGGTAAAAAGACGAGGGCTAGTAGAAATCCTTGGGTGACAGAAGAAATATTGAATTTAATTGATGAAAGGAGAAAATTTAAAAATACAGTAAATGAAGCAGGCAAAAAGGAATACAGACGTCTCAAAAATGAGATCGACAGGAAGTGCAAAATGGCTAAGCAGGGATGGCTAGAGGACAAATGTAAGGATGTAGAGGCTTCTCTCACTAGGGGTAAGATAGATACTGCCTATAGGAAAATTAAAGAGACCTTTGGAGATAGGAGAACCACTTGTATGAACATCAAGAGCTCGGACGGAAACCCAGTTCTAAGCGAAGAAGATAAAGCAGAAAGGTGGAAGGAGTATATAGAAGGTCTATACAAGGGCGATATACTTGAGGACAATATTATGGAATTGGAAGAGGATGTAGAAGAAGATGAAATGGGAGATACGACACTGCGTGTAGAGTTTGACAGAGCACTGAAAGACCTGAGTCGAAACAACGCCCCCGGAGTAGACAACATTCCATTGGAACTACTGCCGCCTCGGGAGAGCTAGTCCTTAGAAAACTCTACCATCTGGTGAGCAAGATGTATGAGACAGGCGAAATACCCTCAGACTTCAAGAATAATATAATAATTCCAATCCCATAGAAAGCAGGTGTTGACAGATGTGAAAATTACCGAACTATCAGTTTAATAAGTCACAGCTGCAAAATACTAACACGAATTCTTTACAGACGAATGGAAAAACTAGTAGAAGCTGACCTCGGGGAAGATCAGTTTGGCTTCCGTAGAAATGTTGGAACACGTGAGGCAATACTGACCCTAAGACTTATCTTAGAAGAAAGATTAAGGAAAGGCAAACCTACGTTTCTAGCATTTGTAGACTTAGAGAAAGCTTTGGACAATGTTGACTGGAATACTCTCCTTCAAATTCTGAAGGTGGCAGGGGTAAAATACAGGGAGCGAAAGGCTATTTACAATTTGTACAGAAACCAGATGGCAGTTATAAGAGTCGAGGGGCATGAAAGGGAAGCAGTTTTGGGAAGGGAGTGAGACAGGGTTGTAGTCTCTCCCCGATGTTATTCAATCTGTATATTGAGCAAGCAGTAAAGGAAACAAAAGAAAAATTCGGAGTAGGTATTAAAATCCATGGAGAAGAAATAAAAACTTTGAGGTTCGCCGATGACATCGTAATTCTGTCAGAGACAGCAAAGGACTTGGAGGAGAAGTTGAACGGAATGGATAGTGTCTTCAAAGGAGGATATAAAATGAACATCAACAAAAGCAAAACGAGGATAATGGAATGTAGTCGAATTAAGTCGGGTGATGTTGAGGGTATTAGATTAGGAAATGAGACACTTAAAGTAGTAAAGGAGTTTTGGTATTTGGGGAGCAAAATAACTGATGATGGTCGAAGTAGAGAGGATATAAAATGTAGACTGGCAATGGCAAGGAAAGCGTTTCTGAAGGAGAAATTTGTTAACATCGAGTATAGATTGAAGTGTCAGGAAGTCATTTCTGAAAGTATTTGTATGGAGTGTGGCCATGAATGGAAGTGAAACATGGACGATAAATAGTTTGGACAAGAGGAGAATAGAAGCTTTCGAAATGTGGTGCTACAGAAGAATGCTGAAGATTAAATGGGTAGATCACATAACTAATGAGGAGGTATTGAATAGGATTGGGGAGAAGAGAAGTTTGTGGCACAACTTGACCAGAAGAAGGGATCGGTTGGTAGGACATGTTCTGAGGCATCAAGGGATCACCAATTTAGTATTGGAGGGCACCGTGGAGGGTAAAAATCGTAGAGGGAGACCAAGAGATGAATACAGTAAGCAGATTCAGAAGGACGTAGGTTGCAGTAGGTACTGGGAGATGAAGGAGCTTGCACAGGATAGAGTAGCATGGAGAGCTGCATCAAACCAGTCTCAGGAGTGAAAACCACAACAACAACAACGGCGACTTGCGAGTGAATGAGGATGAAATGATGAAAGACACACAACACCCACTGATCTCAAGGCAGAGAAAATCCCTGATACTGCCGGAAATCGAACCCAGAACCCCGGGCGCGGGAAGCAAAAACCCTAACGCAAAACCACGAGCCGCGGACCGTGGTAGGGTAATTATGGTGTACGCGTACGTAGAAAACTTGTTTGCGCAGGAATCGCCAACATTGTGTCGCTGAGGCGGACTAAGGGGAACCAGCCCGCATTTGCCCAGGCAGATTGGAAACCGCCTAAAAACCATCCACAGACTGGCCCGCTCACCGGACCTGGACACAAATCCGCCGGGTGGATTCGTGCCGGGGACCGGCGCTCCTTCCAGCCCGGAAAGCCGTGCGTTGGACCGCACGGCCAACCGGGCGGGCTCTGGAAAAGCATAATCAGCCTTATCTGCTTCAGATCACGTTCAAATTATGTCGAAGGGTCTTGAACGGCACCTAGTGGTTCCAGCCTGTACACAAGAGCACAAATTTCGGTCGCGCTGCGTTCCACACAGGTGCTGACACGTCTAATGATATACAGCCCCACCATGTCCTTAGAAAAGGGTTAATACGTGCGCCTCCAGTGTCAAAGGTTGTGAAGAAAGTCTTCCTGTTTCTCATCACACTACGAACTATCGTTTCGACTGCGAAATGTGTGGAAATCAACGTCCCAGGGAAAGGGTTGGTTTCATTGACGCCCTTTATGCCAGCCGCTGAGGCCTTTTCGTGCCGATTCCGAGTGGCGGTGCGTCTAGACTCTTTCCCTTGACAATTAATTAGAAAACCGCGTGATTTAAACGCAGGGCATCGCGGTTCTGACCACCATCGCAGAGGATTCAAAAGAACGGGCGAAATGTGGGTCAGAGGGGCTGTGACGATCTTCTCATCCTGTGACACGTCCACGGTGGCATTGATCATAATTGTTGTGAAATCTGGTGGCAATGTGTCATCATTAACCCACTTTACAGCTCACATGAGCCTCTGAGCTCTGGCCTTTTTTTCGCGTCTGAAGAGACCTTGCTGTCTGAAGAGTTGCCGAGCCCGAGAATGGCATCGCAGGGCGCTACGCTTTTTCACTGTTAGAGAGGAAGATTGTACACGTATTTGAGCGAAATTTCAAAGTTATGTGTTGCAGTGACGGTGAATTATGGGGTTTCGAAAAGTGATCTTCCAATTCTGTTGCGTAGTGCAGACGCAGATACTCAGTAACGATACAACAGTGACCTAGAGTCCCTTGTGCCACATACTCAGAAAATATCTGTCAACAGCCTCCAAAATTTTGCCGGTGGAGACTGGTTTCACCCTATGTCACCATTATGTACACTATTTGATGAAAAGTATCCGGAAACCCCTATGTAATGTGCAACTGAACACGAGATTTCACGAGAGAGCGGACCCGTCAGTGTAAAAGAAGGCGGGGAGTTTTGTGTTGTCGGTATAGAATCAATAACAGCAGAATGGGATCTCAGTGACTTATAGCGTGGACTAATCATTGGATGTCACCAGAGTAAGGAAGCCATCAGTGGCATTTCAACCCATCTACAGCTGCCCATGTCGACTACTGGTGATGTGACTACGTTGTGCAAACCCGAAGGAACAACCACTGCTAAACTAACACCACGCAGATCTTATGTGATGACAGACAGGGAAGGTGGGGTACTGCGGAGGGTGACTGTTGAAAGTCACGTAAAATCGGTAGAAGGAATTACTCGTGAGTTCCAAATTGCCAACACCAGCCTAGGTACCGCAATGACCGTACGTTGTAATTTAAAAAGAATGTGTTACAGAGGTCGGACAGAGCGTGATAAGCCACACATTTCTGCAATCAGTGCTAAGCGGCGCTGGAGAAAGTGCAAATAACGACGCCACTAGACAGCAGATGACTGGAAACATGCGATTGAAGTGATGAATCATGCTATACCCTCTGGCACTCCGATGGAACGGATCATGTTTAGAAAATGCCAAGAGAACGCCACTAGCCTACATTTGTAGTATCAACATTGAAGTACGGAGATGGTTTTAGATTATTTTGAAATGATAATTAAATCAAAACCTACGCTGCCGACAGGCGTTGATATACATCAACAGGGACAGTTGAAAATGTGTCCTCGACCGGGACTCGAACCCGGGATCTCCTGCTCACATGGCAGACGCTCTATCCATCTAAGTCTGCGAGGACACAGAGGATAGTGCAGGGACTTATCCATTGCACCCTCCCCGTGAGACCCACATTACCAACTTAATGTCCACACACTACATTCGTAGTGCTCCTGACCATTACACTCATTACCCGCGGCAGACAATCTTTTCGGGTTCCGTAAGAGTTCGGGCAATACGTGAGCATCCGCACAGAAGAAGAAGGTCAATGGCCGATTAGCCTTTTCTATATGAAAATGGTATCTGTTCTTTCGGACATGTCCGAAAGAACATATACCATCGGTGACCATGCACCGCTCTAGAATGAAATGATAATTAAATCAAGTTTATTTATAAATAAAGGAAAGAAAATCATTTAGAATCAAATCTGATGATTAGTAAAGACCAAAGTTATATGCTCATCTGATCTTCGATGAGAATTCGACAACTGTCGTCTAATTTGTGGATGAATAGATCCTCGGATTCTTTACTAGCCAGTGAAACCACTATTTATTGATAATTCTTCTTGATTTATTTCACAATTACCTTATCACACATAATAAAAAACAACATACAGTTTAACACAGACGAAAATTGTTCGTGTGCAATTAGTCATAACAAAAGACATACCACGTGCGATGCGTCACGTGAAAGTGCTAAAACGTAAATACGACATCTACCCACCAATTGGCATGTGTTGAGTCGCATATGCAACGTAACGCTGTTGTCACTAATGTTTTAGACGTCTCTTAATCAAAGTAAATATTACAATGACATCCAGTTTTATAACTATGAAAAATCTAAGCAAAAGTTTTTTCATGGTTACAAAAATGTAAGAGTAAAACTAATTACAAAAAACTATATCCTGAAATTAAATTCAGAATTTTCAAGTATCCCACGCTCAAAGATTGGGCTATATTTTAAAATGTTACAATCTTGTATGAAGGTAAATTGTTTTTGATATAGTGAATTACATATTTTTGAGTTCACTGAGTACTATTTCTCTGTGGAACAACAAACTACGGTCTTTCATAGTTCTAAATAAATGTAAAATTTCAGGGAGTACATACAGCGTTTATTATAAACTGTATAAATGAAACGAATACAAATTACAACTTTAAAAGATTTCAATTCTTTGCTACCCTATTATTCTGATTACCCGTAAAATGAAATCCATAGGATGGCCAGTGTTCCATAATTTCATATTTTCACATAATAACTCAAAAAATATTTTGATATGTTCTACATTAATTTGGAAAGAATACATTTTAGAAAATACTTCAGTGTAAAGCACACTTAAATACAAGTAATAAATCCCGTACTTTGCAACCGAGAATAAATGTTACCCAAATGGAAGTGGAATCCCAAGTTTTGGTTGATCCAGGACGGTATCGTAAATTCTAGTTGATTCAAAAATCGTTAAATCTTCGTTTGTCGTCATAGGAACACATTTTACAGTATTTACTCGACACAGTAGAGAAACCGTTTGGAGACGTTGATAGTTTGTATCAGCATTTCAGCATTACAGTTCAACATATCATACAGCAGCGTCTGTGAAGCAATGGTTTGTGGACAGTGATATTTCTGAAATGGATTGGCCTGCCAGAGACCTGACATGAACCCAATGGAATACCTTTGGGAAGAGTTAGAACGTAGGCTACGATCTAGACCCCAGCGCCCAACATACCGACATTCTGTGGTTTCGGCTCTGGAGGAAGAGTGCACTCCCATTCATACTCAGACATTCATACACCTCAATGAAAATGTCGTCAGAAGAATTCAAGCAGTCATAAAAACAAATGGTGAACACACCCCATTTTAATATCCACTAACAACATGCTTCCAGGTACTTTTGATAACATGGTGTATATGACACTTGACAACGACCACAAGGCCGGAATTGGTCAGGTGTGAGGGATAAAACGTTTTATTCAGATAACATGCAGCCCTCTGCGAAACCACGTCACGTTTTACTTTCTGCTGCATCTCCCTATCATGTGAGGTTACGTCGTCTTCCACCTGGATACTATTCTACACATTATCTTCAGGGCGTTGACAGGTCGTTAGTTACAGTAGTATGCTAATATGATATTAATCACTTCATGGTTTCATGGTGCTAGTGATAGTTACAGCTACTATTACATCAGTAGTTTTCGTCAGAATTACTGATGATCATTTGCATCCTATCGTTTCTAATATTTTCTTCCACAGATGAGGCTGTTTTCAGAAGGAGAACTGACCATCCTACAGGGCCCCCTAAATAACACGGTTATTAACACAGTTCGAACACATGTGGCATGTCTTCGAACGCCAGCTTGGAATTCGCAGCTATCACAAGACAGAGCAGTGGTCAACATACTTGACACGCATTCTGTAGGAGTAGGATCTTGGAGAGGGGGCGCTTTAATATGGTATAATTAACTTGAGGCGAATGTAGAGAGGCAGTGACATTAGTTGGCTCGTCGGTACATCACTCCAGAAAAGCCTGCAGAAAGCGAGGATTCTTAGCAATTCTTTTGCATTTTACGAAACTCTGGTTGTCAACAGAATGTACCTTGATTATCAAACATCTGTGACCGGGAAACTGTCTTTGCCTCACCCCCTTCCCCACCACGTCTAGCCAAACTGTTTGTCGCCAGTCAAGTTACCCACTTAGCGCTTGACACACCGCTTCAGGTAGTTACTCGAGCAAATTACCCCACTAAAGGGGACGTGCGCTCGGAAGAGAAGCACCGGCTAGCAGTAATAAAACTCGCGACTGGTGCCTACGGGGAACCACGTCGTGACGGTGCGACCAAGAATCTGTACAAGGGTATCGATCAAGGGTTCGGCAACGTAGTTGTTTCTACAAAGCAGTACAATCGAGCATATTTACAACGCTGCAAAGCGTAGCACCAGAAGCAGCCCCACGTTTGTGATTGAAACATTGAAGTATTGTGGAGGGTACTGTTGGCGTACGGGAAGCAGCGTTAGTGTACGTGCTAACCACTACACTTTCCAAGACGATTCTTTGACAACTCGAATGTATTGGATCGATTCTTGGATCCTTTATACCCCTATTACGCTTTAAACAGTCGAATTCCCGTCTAACTTAAAAGTTTGTTGAAGTCGCTAAGTGCTCTTATTCTCGTCTGAGCGCTGTGAGTCGCTCTGCCTCAATACAAAGACACAGTTTGTACTTTTGTACTTGACTCATTGTGTTAAACCTTTAACGTAAGGTTATGTCCCTCAATGAATAGATTACGATAGCAATTTAATTTTCAAATTCTTGCATTAATCAAATGAAAAACTAAAAATCAAATTTATTCAAATTATAATGAAATGAACACCCCTAGCTGCTTATAGGCGTTGATATAAGTCAACGGGGACAGTTGAAAATGTGTGCGCCGACCGAGACTCGAACGCGGGATCTCCTGCTTACATGGCAGACGATCTATCCACCTGAGCCACCGACGACACAGAGGATAGTGCAACTGCAGGGACTTATCTCTGGCACCCCTCCCGTGAGACCCACATTCATAACTTATTGTCCTGCACTATATGCATAGTGCCCCTGCCCATTATACTCATTACTCGCGGCTATACTGCCGATTCCCGTAAGAGTTCGGACAGTGTTTGTGCATCCGCACAGAAGAACGTGGTTAAATGGCCGGTGAAAAAATTGGTTCAAATGGCTCTGAGCACTATGGGACTTAACTTCTGAGGTCATCAGTCCCCTAGAACTTAGAAATACTTAAACCTAAATAACCTAAAGACATCACACACATCCATGCCCGAGGCAGGATTCGAACCTGCGACCGCAGCGGTCGCGCGGTTCCAGACTATAGCGCCTAGAACCGCTCGGCCACTCAGGCTTGCCAAATGGCCGTTGAGCTTTAACTATATATATTTGAAGATGGTATCTGTTCTTTCGGACATACGGGCGTTGATATAAGTCAACGGGGACAGTTGAAAATGTGTGCCCCGACCTGGACTCGAACCCGGGATGTCCTGATTGCATGGCAGACTCTCTATCCATCCGAGCCACCGAGGACACAGGTCCGAAAGAACAGATACCATCTTCATATATACAAGATCAAATTTATTTTGCCCCAGGAAGTCGTTAGACAAGCAACAAGCAACTGGGACCAGGTGACTGTTTTAATCGTTTAGAAATATAGATAATGCACAACCTCATAAAAAATATTGTTGACGATATGTTATAAATTGAGTAAATCACGCGAATGCCGTGGCTAGTGTACTCCATAGATAGTAATCATGGATTTGTCTGACATTTAGATGTGTGACGTATTATTTCCATTTACCGTTTGCTATGATTGTTCCACAACTGGAGATAGTTCTTAGCTTTGTATTCTGACTTGACGGCGAATCGAGAACTTACTCAAACATCGATAACGACGCAGCACCGTCGCCGACCTATACTGGGTCCGTGCTAGAGGGCGCTCGCAGGTGGTGCCCTCACCTACGACACGTCATAAGCAAATAGGGGACCCATACTAGCCGTCCCATGGCAACGTCACCCCATCGCCAGTGGTGTGCTCCAAGGCTCGATGCTTGTCCCGATGACGTATACATTGTACGGCAGAAATTCCCATGAAGCTGGAGTTCAGTGCTTATCACTTGGCGTGTGCATTAGGAGCCTTGCTGCAAGGAAGGCTTTAAATGGCGATAAATCAACTCGGCGGATGGGCGCCAAAATTGCAGCTAGCTTCAACATATACAAGAGGCAGGCAATTTTCATTATGAAGAGGGTGGTACCAGCAACTCTGCTGCCATCGTCATCAGGGGAACAGCTATAAACTGGGCATCATTTATCCCATACCTTGGCGTTACGCTGGACAGACGTGTAATATGGTGCCAGCATATAGAAGAAGTGTTAGGGTCCTTGGATGACTTGGGACCGATATCTAGTTCTCAGTCCACTTGGAGCTGTCCACACAGACCATTATCGTTATCAATACGTCCCTAACACGACCTCTCCTTGAGTATGCAGCAGCTGCTTCGGCAATGCTGCCAACACCCACGTCCTATGGCTGCTACAAATTCAGAACCGGTCTCTGCAACTGGCTCTATAACTTGTTTGGGACTGTCTCTCATGAGAAATGCACCTATTGGCTGATGTACCATGACTGAATACTGGTATTGGGAAACTGAAAGGAACTTCTACCAACACACTATTAGCTCTGAAAATGTACACATCAGGAACCTGGGGAACAAAGGCGAGTACTGGCTCATCGTATAATGGCATTAGTGTAGACACCAACTATTTGGCGCACAGTTCCGGTTTCTGCCGCTAGTCGGTACTACGGCCGTGGCAGTGCAGTCACTTTTGATGGGAAATTAAAAAAGAATAAGAAGTCTAAGCTGGCAGATGGTGAGAAATTCAAAAAATTTCTGGGGAATTCTAAATAGACCAATTGCTCTATGTATAAAATGGCACAAAATTAAAAAAATTTAGAAAAGAAAGATGACGGATGGCGGGACATAAAAAAATTGCTAGAAATTGAAAGATTCGCGGGAAATCTGAAAATCCAACTAGCTTGTTTGTGAATTAGCTTCATCTCCTCCAACAAATCTCAGGGAAATATTAAAATGAGACATTCAACAACAATGAAGTTAATTTTAAAAAATCAATCTACCACAGTTGTGCTTTATACCTCTCCCCAACCCTTCACCTCCCTCTCCTCCTCCTATTACCACCCAATCAAAAAATCCAAGTTGAGGAAACTAGTTCAGATTTACTTTATGCGACAGCCTTGTCCTCCTGCTTCCAAATAAACACAGCGAAGTATTAAAAATGAAACAGTTAATCAGAAATCCAAGATGGGGGAACTAGCTCAGATGTGTATTATACCCCTCGCCCCTGCCTCTCATTTCCAATCAGTTAAAGTGTAGTATTAAAATGTTCTGCAAAAGTTGTGTCAAATTGCGTATTCCGTCCCCCTCCCTGTCTAAAAAAACTTCAGGATTATGGAAACAGAATAGTTGTGCTTTGAACTCTACGTCCCCTTCTCTTTCCAGCATGTCAGACTGTAGCAGTAAAATGATGGGCCAAATATGCAGTAGATAATTACCCAACACCAGTTTGAAAGTGAAAGATATGCATTATTTGTTCTAAAGATAATCATTAGCTTCAGAAGATGTTTACATACCTCTGACGTAATATTATAATTACGACGAATAAAAACTGAGTAAGGTTCTATTATTGCTTTGAATGTAAAAGATGATTGTGTGGATGAACACATCTCTGGCACAATACTGAAACTGATCCCAACGTCTATATGCGCTATACACACAAAATAGTGTATGTGTATTTCATACGTCAAATACGGCACACTTTACAAACATGTTATATCTCTGCATATCATACAGAAAATACTAGACTCCCTGAATACGTCTCACATAGAAAGTAATCATTTATCTCAATATTTTATATGTAAAAAACTCTGTAAGTACCTGTGATCTTTCTCTTGAAAAGTAATCATTCCCTCCCCTCCCCCCCGCTCCTTCGCTCTCCCCTCCCTCCCTCTCTCTCTCTCTCTCTCTCTCTCTCTCTCTCTCTTTCTCTCTCTCTCTCTCTCTCTCACACACACACACATACACACACACAGAAACCTAAAACTGCCTAAAATTACTTTATCGTTATATTATATTAATGAGGGATATAATGAAAGGCAAAACAAACAATACAAAAAATTTATTATGAAACACCATTTTCACAGAGGTATTGGATTGTTATCGCAGTGGAAATATACGAATCTAATGCAGATTAAATATCATCTTCCATCCTTTTTACAGTATTATGTGTCGCAAATAGCAGTTTCTTGCAATCGGAGCAGATATTTCAAACAACTCCATTGGAAAATCACATTTTCAGTGCTGTATCTGCCATAATGAAATCCAAATGGAACTGGACTGTATTTGGCAGGCACACTGTGTAAAAATATGAATCATACATTTTTAATGTAGCAGTCGAACAGATTCTTATAGCAGAACAGAAACACTTCTATGACGTAAATATATTCATACATACCGCACACTCTAAACGCAATATAGTATTCAGAATTTGTAAAGCATTCCCTCTGAAGTGAGTGTGTAAGTAGTCTGTTTAGGTTTTCTTATTGGTAACGCCACCTAGCGCTCTGTATGAAAATCACTGGCTGTGCCTTGTGCAGTCTGTGGCTGGTTTGCATTGTTGTCTGCCATGGTAGTGTTGGGCAGCGGCAGCTGGATGCTAACAGCGCGTAGCGTTGCGCAGTTGGAGGTGAGCCGCCAGCAGTGGTGGATGTGGGGAGAGAGATGGCGGAGTTTTGAAATTTGTAAGACTGGATGTCATGAACTGCTATATATATTATGACTATTAAGGTAAATACATTCTTTGTTCTGTATTAAAATCTTTCATTTGCTAACTATGCCTATCAGTAGTTAGTGTCTTCCGTAGTTTGAATCTTTTATTTAGCTGGCAGTAGTGGCGCTCACTGTATTGCAGTCGTTCGAGTAACGAAGAATTTTGTGAGGTAAGTGATTTGTGAAAGGTATAGGTTAATGTTAGTCAGGGCCATTCCTTTGTAGGGATTATTAAAAGTCAGATTGCGTTGCGCTAAAAAAAATATTGTGTGTCAGTTTAAGCACAGTCTTGTATAATTTTTCAAAGGGGACGTTTCATATGTCGACCCTTAGCCGAGGATACCTCACTGGAATCTTCTGATTTTTTTTTCTTGTAGTTTGTGTAATTAGTGTAGCTTTTGTTTATTGCTAGCGCTTAATTGTAGAGAGAATCTCCTTTGTAGTTGTAGCCTTTCATTGTTGTACAGTAAAACAGTTGTGGCATGCATGTAGATTTGCACCAAGTATTTCGCAGCTGTGCTTGCAATTAACGAGATATTATTTTCAATGTTATGTTAATGTGTTTCCTTGTTTTGCTCTTCAAATTGTGTTTTTCTGTATTTTCGTGTGAAATATTGTGACAATAATGGCCTGTGAAAAACGTAATACTAGGCTCCAAAGTAAATTGAGGAATGACAGTGAGGACGAAAGCAGTGTGTTAGCGCCGCCGAGTAATGAATTAACTAATGTTCAAAGAAGTAATTTGGTAATTATGCACAGGGAAATGGAGCGGGCTGGAAATAATGGTGTAGGCAGTGAAACAATTAGTGAAAAGGGAAGCATTATCGATCGATCGGTCGGCAACAGCTTGCCTCAGGAATCCGAAATGACAGGACACAATCTTGCAAATACTGTACATTCAGGTTTTGCGTCCTCACCGTTTACTCAAATAATTCAAGACACATTTTCTGCTTGTCAAAATGTGAACGTTGCCGGTGCAAATGCACTGCCGAAAATCATAGAGGAACAGATTGCAGACACTAATACATTATTATTGCAATTAATGCAACAAATGAAACAAAATCAGAGACAAACAGAGCAACAGTTAGACACAATGGAACAAAATCAGAGACAAACACAGCAGAAGCTTCAAAAGTTAGACACAATGGAACAACACCAGAGACAAACACAGCAAAAGCTTCAAAAGTTAGACACAATGGAACAACACCAGAGACAAACACAGCAACAGTTAGACACAATGGAACAAAATCTTCAAAAGTTAGACACAATGGAACAAAAGCTTCAAAAGTTAGACTCAGTGGAAAATACGCTTGAACAAACATGTGAAGATTTAACTACTGAGTTGCATAAAATCAAATCGAAATGTCAAAAAGTCTGTAATGACGTAAAAACACAAATTTGTGAGCATTTCCAACCTATTTTTTCGCGGCATGAAAATACATTACAGGATCACGAATCAGCCATAAAAGAACTGCAAACTATTGTTCATGAAAATCATGAGACGTTGCAAGCTAAAATTGAGTCAGTTGCATCTACCGATTCGGTTACGCAACTTGCAAAAACTCAGCAAAACTTAAAGGACACAGTAGATGCGATTTCAACACAAAGGTCACTCTGAAATTTGGTTCAGAAAAACACACTGAGGAAATAAGTACACTATCGGAGAAAGTAGCCGAACTTTCGGATCAGTTCATTAACTTATCTGCAAAGGTAGATGATGATCTGAATGATACAGAAGACTGCGAACAAATTAGGAAATTCAAACAAAATCAGAATCAAATTAATACGCAACACCAAAGAGAAATCCGGGAAGTACAAGATCAGCTGACACAGGTAATACAAGAATTACGTATTTCAGAGGGCACTCGCGCTCCAACACGGGAAGAGGGACTTAGAAATACGGAAAAGCCACAAAATAATAACACATGGAATTTCGGAAATTATGAAAGAAATTGGCAAGCTGCACCGAATTTTGAGATGGAACCGCCGAGACGACGTAACAATGACCGATATGTTACCCGCCGACACGATGATTTTGACTATAAGCTGTTCATTACTGCACGTAAATTCAAAACATTTAAGAATTCTGGCAACGACATTCATCCACAAGCGTGGCTCCATCAATTCTCTCATTGTTTTCCTCCCAACTGGTCATTAGAGCACAGATTAGAATTTATGTGTGGCTACTTGGAGAATGAACCAGCTGTAAGAATGCGATCGGTCATTCACGACTGTCACAGTGAAGGAGAATTTTATCATGCCTTCCTCTCAGCATATTGGTCTCAAGCTACACAAGACCGAGTAAAACATAGCATCATAATGATGAAACATTTCGAACAATCTGAATTTTCCAGTCTTGTCAAATATTTCGAAGACATGTTATATAAGAATCAGTATCTTTCAAACCCATACAGCCCCTCAGAACTCATCCGCATTTGCTTAATCAAATTACCTGAACATTTACGACATATTATTTTGGCAGGACGTTGCAAAGACGACATTGAAGCTTTTCAGGGACTGTTACAAGAACTGGAAATTGACACTGACAATCGCGGAACGCGAAAACAGGAGCACAACAATTACAGGTCACACCTGTCACAATTCCGCGATGATGGAAACAATACACGACAAGGCTATTCTTACAACGCAAATCGTGACCAAAACAGACACCACCTGTATGACAACCGTTGGCAGAGTAGTAATAATTACAGAGAAAGATCGCATTTCCGCAGTAATGAATATGACATAGATAACCACAGAAAACGACAATATGGTAACCGAAACAATTATCATCATGGGAGACAGAATAACTTCAGACGCAACAGTTCAGAGCATAGTTACGATTCAGGGAAACATTCTAGACCATGTGACCAACAAGAAGGAAATTACGGAATCTACCATTATGACGACAGACGATATAATCGTAACAACAGACCAGAATTTAATCAGAAGTGGCGGGTTTCAAACAGGGCAGGGCCTTCTCGTCAAGGTGAATTTGTAGAAGTTAGGTCTCCTAATCCCAATAACGACGCGCGCCAACAAAGAGATGGCAGACAATGACTCGCACTGCAGGTAGCCACGTGCGCCGGCTGGCTCAGAGAAAAATAACATAGACGCTAACCTTGAGCAAATTTTAGCATTCCTTACCGACGTATACAAGATGATAATTACTTTAAAGTTGAAACTCTGCGCGCTAGGAAGAGTAAAGGCTTGCAACACATTTCACATGTAAAACCGTTTATTGAAAGATAATCTACTTTTTAACTTTGTCTTTGCTATAAAACTTTTCACTTTAAATTAGTACTAAGCTTTGTCAGACTTAGAATCTGTTAACATGCAACAATGTTTGAAGTTAAATATACAGTCAAGAACCTAGGGAACATTTTTAAACAGAAATTAAGAATGCATTGTTATAGTCAACAGATGTCACAGTGTTATTGTGTGTGTACATTCTTGCTTGTTAGTTGCACGATTACGTAACGACTATAAGGCTTACATACTTAGAACATTTACCAGTACTGCTAATGAGGTTTTAATGCAACATTTTGGTTTACTTGAAAATACACTCTTTATTTGAAGTACATTCGGTGAGATTAAATATGACTTAGCATTTGGTTTCTCTGATAGCTACACGATTATATCACGACGCTACTAATATGTGACACGATTTACATTGTTGCTTTTGCGGTGTATCTGTTTCATATCTGCACAGTTTTTCTGTATAATTCTGGAACGTAAAACATATTTTAGTAGTAACTTTTGTGGTATAGCTTCAATGAGACAGCCTTTATCGTAGCACAACAATACGTTACATTATAGTACTTTCTTGATCATGGTTAGGTACATAATAACTACGATATCTATACGGAAAGCATTTCACTTTCGTTTATGATGAGGTAAGTACATTGACTTCAGCAGAACTTTGCTTACAAAGGACGATAACTACGACAGTTCCATAGAATTATCTTACAGCAAAACACACATTTAGCACTACAGGGCACGCATTTGAGTGATTAATTTAGTACTTAAACCATTTATTTTTCAAGATTGTTGAATTACAAAGAAAGTTTTTCGTGATACATTTCATTCCATTGCTGTAATCTGTAACACCTGAGGGTATAATTACATTAATCCTCAGGGGGGTACACGCTTACTTTGTGTTTCATGTGTATGGCAAGTAGAAGGAGCCCTAGCTAATATGGTATTTGCTTACACAACTTTACACATCGGTACCATATTTCTCTAACACAGAATTACACAGCTATCTGATCATTTAACTGAGAGACAAACATTTTTTTTACTACATCAGCGACAGATGTTTAAGTAATTACACGGTTGGATTACTTTACTCTTATGAAATTGTATTTTGTCTGTACTTTGTGAAATGTTCTTATTTTTTCGGAACCATTGTGATACTATGAGAGCTTTGAATGATGTATTTGGTATGGGATCATAATTTTTAAAGTACGTTTGAGGTTGATGAAGCTTTTGACATGAGCAGAGAATTTTTTTTAGCTTTTGAAATTATTGGAGGAAGCTACGACGATTTTGAGATTTGGCTGAGGTTTTATGATGTTATGATGACGATGTGTATTACGCTGTTGCAGTATGTTTATGATCAAGAAGCTGATGCTATATGAGTTACCTGGTTATGCCACGTATCTGTTATGATGAAATATCGAAGAAGTGTCGACGAATATGTATATGTGTAATAAGGTAAGGAATAATGAGTAGTGGTTAGGGACTCTGGTTTGTGAAAAACGATGTTGGAAACCGAGAATCGTACTTTAAGAGCTATGAAATGTGTGTGTATGCCTGAATGTATCACTATGGTGGCGAAAATTTTTTGGACACTGTTATATTTAAAGGATTTTGTTTCTACAGATTTGTAACGCAAATTCTTGACCTGTGAATTCTTTTTATATGAGACTGCCACTGTAACGGAAACTGGTGTCGTAAATATTTCGGTAAGAAAGTTAAGTGACCACCTGCACGTAATGCGTCGTGGGCACCCAGCTGGGCGACATCCACCTGGAAACAAGCCATTAGTGTGTGCCTTTCATAGGCACAGGTGGAGAAAAAAAAGAGGCCATTATCCTCGGTATTGACATTCCTTTGTAGAAAGCATCGCAAATATGACACGCTCATTTCTTGGAAACATTCTTACATCTGCACACCTGATTATGACAAGTGTCTTTCTACGAGAGTTGAGAGAACTTCTTCTGACTTATGAAATGCCACATAGCTATTGAATGACGTTTTTATTCTTTACTTTGCATCATTGCTTATTTCATTTGATATCTGTTTTCCAGCTGTGTTACAGCATTGGTTTTATAAAATAAAATTAAATGCATTTGCTAATGTGAAAACTTTCTGTCAACATATCTGTTAAATAATAATTTTATGATCGACATTCTTCAAAAAAAGGAGCACTTGGAAAGGAAAGAACAATAAGAAATGACTAGTAACAGTAACTGCATACATAATTTTCTTTTCAAGTACTTGGTAATTTATTTCATAGAATTAGTTTTGTGGTGCACCACTTTAATGAAATAGATATTAATATGTGAATAGACATTTCCCTTTTCTGCATTGTTGTCTTTACTGTAATGTTTTTCTACTTGAGCTTTGTCATGTTTAGATATAAGTTATTGCATGTGCTGCTGCTGTTTTCCAGGCATAGTGTTACTAAATTTCACTTTGTATTACTCTGTTAAGCCAGTTTTACTACTGGTTTATTTTTCTTGTTGCTGCAGATTGGCTCATATTAGTTGTAACGTTGCATTGCTTGGTAATTTAGATTTACTGTAGCTTGCTTTGCCAATTTCCATTTTTTTGTCATTGCTGTTTAGGTTAATTGTTTTGTGCTGCTGCATTGCGTCGTCCCTTAGTTTAGCATCTGAGCTCAGTAGATTTTAAATTAGCTTAAGAGGGGGTAGACTAAATAAGAAACTCTGAGGAATTGGAAGAAATGCATTGAGAAGTTATAAGAAAATGATTTGGCCAAAAAAGTAGTGTAGAGTGGAGAAAAACTATTTTTGAAAGAGGATGTGAACAAAATACAGAAAGCATGCTTGGATAGGACATTTTTGGTGGAAACAAATGTTGAGATACGATGAAAGATCTACAGAATGAAGTTTTGGGTTGGACTGCAGTACCAAATGTTACACTGAAAACAAACCCTGCCCTTTCCTCTTGTGTTATCCCACTATGTGTGTGTGTACCTTTGTGTATTTGTTTTCTTCCTGTCTCTGTGTACTGTTTCATAGAATTTTTTCTCTTCTAATACTAAGCTACATTCACTATGATGAGGAATACTGTTATCCTCAAATATAATTTGCATTAATAACATGTTATTTACTTCATAAAGATATTTAAACATTATTTATTCTGTTTTGTTCTAATGCTCATGTGTGAAGTTGATGTTTCAAAAGTTATTCTGATCTTTTATGTATGTACTTATGTCATAATTTTTGTAACACTGATGTATTTGTTATTTCGATTCTTTCGTAAAGCTCCTATTACTACAAATGTTATCTGTATTGTTATGTTCTTTAATGATGTATTTTGTATCTTTGTTATTGTATTCTTATGTTATAAAATTGTAATTGACACCAGTTGATCAAATTAAGTAATTTGTAAGTTATATTTCACTGCACACGTTTCTGTTGGTCATAGTATATGGACAATATGTAAGACGTAGGGACTGATAGTGTTCGCACATGTGTTAATAATTCAGCAAGGGACTGGATAACAGCATTGCTGGTTCTAAGGACATTTCAAACAAATGCTTTGTGAGTGGACAAGTGGTGGTTTATGGACTTGCTATATTGTCCACAAGACTCTTCGATGGAGATTGTGCTCCTGCACAGTCGCAACAGTTGGCTGTTAGCCATCTCTACAAGGACTACAGTGGGTCTACACCTTTGATGACTCACCAATACCATTATTTATACAAGGACTGCAGTGGGTCTGCTCTGTGATGACCCACCTATCAATAGTCTTCAACTTCGACTGTCTCTGCTGTGGGTTTGCTCTGTTGTGGCCCATTACCTGTCTGCATGTCAAGAGTCAGCACTGTCTTTCCGTTGGAAGGACAACACTACTTCTTCAAGACTGCATGGAAATCCACCACTTCCGTGTGCATTTTCTTTTACTACTCAGACTTTGAGAATAACACTGCAATTTTACTTTGATGAATGATAGGGACTGTCTTTATGGACTGTGAGAAAATTTTAGGTTTTGACCAACATTGTATCGATAAGTGTGTGCATGTCATTTCTTTGTTATTGTAATTATGAAAAGTTTTTCAAATCTGTATTGGCTACTGACCAAAACAATTTGTAATTTTTTTTTGTGGGGAGCATGGGGCTATGTAAGTAGGCTGTTTAGGTTTTCTTATTGGTAACGCCACCTAGCGCTCTGTATGAAAATCACTGGCTGTGCCTTGTGCAGTCTGTGGCTGGTTTGCATTGTTGTCTGCCATGGTAGTGTTGGGCAGCGGCAGCTGGATGCTAACAGCGCGTAGCGTTGCGCAGTTGGAGGTGAGCCGCCAGCAGTGGTGGATGTGGGGAGAGAGATGGCGGAGTTTTGGAATTTGTAAGACTGGATGTCATGAACTGCTATATATATTATGACTATTAAGGTAAATACATTGTTTGTTCTGTATTAAAATCTTCATTTGCTAATTCGGGGACGTTTCAAGTGTACTATTCTCTCATTCACTTCTGTATAAGCTTTTAGATCACCAATGACTTTATATGTGGGAAATAAACATTATTGCGAATAAAGCAAGGAATCACAATAGTTTAATTTTAGAAATGCAACATCACTATCTCTTATTTTTCCACCATGTAATACTTGGTGAATATTATATGAATTACATGTGGATCAGCCATGAGGCGTGCAGAGATAGGCAGGAGATCCCAGGTTCAAATGTCAGTTCGGTAGACATTTTCGCTCGTCGCTGCTGATTCCGCTTAAGGTACCACTTCAGCTGACAGCAATGATCCCCCTTCAATTTACATACTTTGAGAATAAAAACGGAAATTTTTATGTAAGGGAACAATTTCATATTAATATTTTCAATATCAATTGCGTCTTTGTCATTCACTATTCTGTGAGTTGCGGAAGTCAAGTTCGGCCAACTGATGGTCAAGAATCTTGATGGTAGATCTATCTAGCAGTTCTTTATAAGAACCAGCGCCATTGAACCAAATTTGGTTGTGACGCGTTTCATGCTCAACATCTCAAACATCAGCATCCATGGTCCTACACCCCTGTGCCCTAGCACAGCTGATTGTGGACTTCACGACTGGCATGTCCAGAGACATCTGAAAAAGCCCTCCCCGGTATCGTGTAGGTTTAAAATAGATATAAATATCCCTATCTATTCGCAGCATAACACAAGTGGACAGGTCCAATTTTAAGGTGATATCAGAAGGGAAGTGGATTTAACTTACGACAAATGGTATTTTTGAAGTCGTGTGGCAAACCTAGAGGCTATCTTGAATGGCTGTTTTGAATTCTATGCGTAGAACAAGTGACCTGACTGCTATAAAAATAGCTTAGCAAGTATCTACACATCTGAGTGAATAACAGTTGGAGGGAACTAGATTAAGTGGTTTTTCACATCACTGAAAGCATGTGCCCTAGGCAAGCTCAGACTGGTAACTACCTCTAGGATGGAAAAAATGTTTATATATCCTGGAGACGCCAACAGGCTCAGACTGACAAGGGGAAAAACATCGTTTGTGAAAAAGAGCGGATTTGACTTGTAGCGGAACAAAACCCCTTTGTCCTGGCTGTGAGTAGCAACCTACTCAGGCTCAGACTGCCAGGAGCAAAACATCTAGTTTCTACAGGCAGGATTG
Source organism: Schistocerca gregaria (assembly GCF_023897955.1). Taxonomy (NCBI): domain Eukaryota; kingdom Metazoa; phylum Arthropoda; class Insecta; order Orthoptera; family Acrididae; genus Schistocerca; species Schistocerca gregaria. The sequence goes on from NC_064931.1 coordinate 730,783,672, forward strand.
GACCTGAGGAGGGAACAATCACCTTTCTTCTTGGCTATGAACAGCAGCTTGTGCAGGCCCAGACTGACATAAGGCTGGGGAAAACTCAGGATCCGGCCTCCGTGGCCGAGCGGCTCTAGGAGCTTCAGTCCAGAATCGCGCTGCTGCTACGGTCGCAGGTTCGAATCATGACTTGGGCATGGATGTGTGTGATGTCTTTAGGTTAGTTAGGTTTAAGTAGTTCTAAGTCTAGGGGGCTGATGACCTCAGATGTTATGTCCCATAGTGCATAGAGCAATTTGAACCATTTTGAAAACTCAGGAAGTCTGGCAACAACGCAGACTGTGCCAGAAGTGGCCTTGCCGGCCATGATGGCAGTGCTGTTCTAGTGCTGCAGTCCGGAACCGCGGGGCTGCTACGGTCGCAGGTTCGAATCCTGCCTCGGGCATGGGTGTGTGTGATATCCTTAGGTTAGTTAAGTTTAAGTAGTTCTAAGTTCTAGGGGACTTATGACAAAAGATGTTGAGTCCCATAGTGCTCAGAGCCATTCGAACCACTTGAACTGGCCTTGTCTACGTGCTGAAGATATATGGTGTGTGTGTGTATTGTATTCTGTATTGAACCAAGGACCTAGAAACGACGGAGAGGCTTCGTCCACACCGTAACCCTCAATGGTTCACAACACCACAACAGGCTAAGCTGTCCACTCACCCCACCGCCGACCTGCACTGAACCCAGGTTTTTGAGACGAGGGTGGTTTGAAAAGTTTTCGGAATTACCACGAGAGGTCAGCGTAAGTGCCACGAGTTGTTCACGTGATATTCACTGGACACATGACCTAGTAGACAGTGTCGGAAGTTCCATGCAACTTTTCAAGGGTGATGCTGTAGTATACAGAGAAGTTGCAACATTAGAAAATAGCAGCGAAATGCAGGAAGATCTGAAGCGGATAGGCACTTAGTGCAGGGAGTGGCAACTGACCCTTAACATAGACAAATGTAATTTATTGCGAATACATAGAAAGAAAGATCCTTTATTGTATGATTATATGATAGCGGAACAAACACTGATGGCAGTTACTTCTGTAAAATATCTGGGAGTATGCATACGGAATCATTTGAAGTGGAATGATCATATAAAATTAACTGTTGGTAAGGCGGGTGCCAGGTTGAGAATCATTAGGAGAGTCGTTAGAAAATGTAGTCCATCAACAAACGAGGTGGCTTACAAAACACTCGTTCGACCTATACTTGAGTATTGCTCATCAGTGTGAGATCCATATCAGGTCGGGTTGACGGAGGAGATAGAGAAGATCCAAAGAAGAGCGGCGCGTTTCCTCACAGAGTCATTTGGTAAGCGTGATAGCGTTACGGAGATGTTTAGCAAACTCAAGTGGCAGACTCTGCAAGAGAGGTGCTCTGCATCGTGGTGTAGCTTGCTGTCCAGGTTTCGAGAGGGTGCGTTTCTGGATGAGGTATCGAATATATTGCTTCCCCCTACTTATACCTCCCGAGGAGATCACGAATGTACAATTAGAGAGATTCGAGCGCGCACGGAGGCTTTCCGGCAGTCGTTCTTCCCGCGAACCATACGCGACTGGAACAGGAAAGGGAGGTAATGACAGTGGCGCGTAAAGTGCCCTCCGCCACTCACCGTTGGGTGGCTTGCGGAGTATAATTGTAGATGTAGACTGTTACCTGTAAACACGTGCCACGTCAGTGCTCTTGGAAGAGAGCTGTGGAGGTGACGAGGCTCTGTAGTTCTTCCCACGTAGTGGTTTGCGAATATGGAAAAAATCGAGATTCGAGGAGTGCTTAAGTGCTTCGTAAAGAAAGGTATGAAGGAAAAGGACATCCATGCCGATTTCCAGACTACACTGGAGACTCTGCTCCTTCATAGTAAACTGTTGCCCAGCGGACAAATGAATTTAAATTTGGTCGGGAGAGCTTATATGATGATCTGCGCAGTGGTCGGCTAAGATGTGTCATTAAGCCAGAAATCATTCCAAAAATGCACAAAATGGTCACAGAGGATCACTGATTGAAAGTGTGTGAAATTGCTCACGCTTGCCAGATGTTATGTGAAATGGTATATCACTTTTTAACTGAGGAATTAGAAATGTAAAAAATTATCTGCAAGATGGGTGCCGCGACTCTTGAGGCGTGCCCGTGCACATGTGCTGCTGCCGTGTCAAAATTACATGAACTAAGGTATGAATTGTAGCCACACCCGCCTTATTCACCTGATATAGCTCCGTCAGATTTCTGTCTCTGCTCAAAACTAATGGACAAAGATTCACTTCAAATGAAGAATTGATAGCCAGAGTTGACAATTATTTTGCAGGCTTGCAGGAAACTCATTTCTGAGATGGGATCAAGACACTGGAACATCGCTGGACCAAGTGCATTAATCCACAAGGAGACTACATTGAGAAAAATAAAAAAAAGTTTCAGTGATGTAAGTACTTGTTTTTTATTCCGTTCCGAGAACTTTTCAAACCACCCTTGTATGCTCCTTTTTCGCCAATATGGTGGAGCCTTTTAAGCTTCCTTTCTATTCGCAAACTTACAGCTGGTACTTCTACCGACTCTCCTTATTATACGCTATCTCATCAGAAGTGTCCAGACATTAGTGGGAATTATTATGGGATGTGTCCACTCTTCACCTTCATGACGGCTTGAAATTTGCAGTAACCCAACCCAAAGACGCTCCACTGCGTTCACGTCGGGACTCTGGGCAGGTCAGTCCATTTTAAGAATGTTATTGTCCACAAACAATTGACTCACAGATGTTACTTTATGACAGGGCGCATTGTCATGCTGATACAGCCGTCTTACGAGAACAGTTCCGCCACTGTAAGGAGTAATATACTATGATATGTGTTCATATCCTTCTGCATTTAGTGTTTTCTTAAGCACAAGAAGGGGATCACAGCTTAACCCCAAGAAACACCTAAATATCCCAACACCACCTCCGCACTGTTAACGTCAGTTGATGAACAAAACTGACTAATGCACTTAACAGGAACATATTAGCTATTAAATACGCCATACTGTGTGTTAATGGTTTTTCACTGTGCTCAATATCAGTCATATAATGTATCTTCGGTATGAACTCGGATCCTGTAATATGGCAAGTGATCAATAAGACCAGAAATACTTTTTTCCGACGATGACATGTCGATCCTGTGGGTTGGAGTGTCACAACTTCCAGACCTAGATTTTTGCAGTTACAATCAAGGGCGAAATCGACGCTTTGGAAGCTCCCCCTGTCTCTGTCTGCTGCCATCTGCTGTCGCCGTCTGTCGCCGTCTGCTGCCGTCCGCCCGCCACCGCTGCAGCAGCTCGCCACCGTTGCATGTCGTCGCTGCCGCCACCACCCTCTCCGTCCTGTCCTCCTGTCTGCATCTCCTCGTTGACTTCGTCTTCATCTTCGTTCTATTTCCCCTCATTGACACCACCCCTCTTCCCACACTCAGTGTGGAACTGTGTGACCACTACGGTCGCAGGTTCGAATCCTGCCTCGGGCATGGGTGTGTGTGATTTCCTTAGGTTAGTTAGGTTTAGGTAATTCTGGGGTCGCAGGTTCGAATCCTGCCTCGGGCATGGGTGTGTGTGATTTCCTTAGGTTAGTTAGGTTTAGGTAATTCTAAGTTCTAGGGGACTGATGACCACAAATGTTAAGTCCCATAGTTTCCAGAATGAGATATTTTCACTCTGCAGCGGAGTGTGCGCTGATATGAAACTTCCTGGCAGATTAAAACTGTGTGCCCGACCGAGACTCGAACTCGGGACCTTTGCCTTTCGCGGGCAAGTGCTCTACCAACTGAGCTACCGAAGCACGACTCACGTCCGGTCCCCACAGCTTTACTTCTGCCACTATCCGTCTCCTACCTTCCAATCCTTACAGAAGCTCTTCTGCGAAACTTGCAGAACTAGCACTCCTGAAAGAAAGGATACTGCGGAGACATGGCTTAGCCACAGCCTGGGGGATGTTTCCAGAATGAGATATTTTCACTCTGCAGCGGAGTGTGCGCTGATATGAAACTTCCTGGCAGATTAAAACTGTGTGCCCGACCGAGACTCGAACTCGGGACCTTTGCCTTTCGCGGGCAAGTGCTCTACCAACTGAGCTACCGAAGCACGACTCACGTCCGGTACCCACAGCTTTACTTCTGCCACTATCCGTCTCCTACCTTCCAATCCTTACAGAAGCTCTTCTGTGAAACTTGCAGAACTACCACTCCTGAAAGAAAGGATACTGCGGAGACATGGCTTAGCCACAGCCTGGGGGATGTTTCCAGAATGAGATATTTTCACTCTGCAGCGGAGTGTGCGCTGATATGAAACTTCCTGGCAGATTAAAACTGTGTGCCCGACCGAGACTCGAACTCGGGACCTTTGCCTTTCGCGGGCAAGTGCTCTACCAACAGAGCTACCGAAGCACGACTCACATCCGGTACGTGAGTCGTGCTTCGGTAGCTCAGTTGGTAGAGCACTTGCCCGCGAAAGGCAAAGGTCCCGAGTTCGAGTCTCGGTCGGGCACACAGTTTTAATCTGCTAGGAAGTTTCATATCAGCGCACACACCGCTGCAGAGTGAAAATATCTCATTCTGGAAACATCCTCCAGGCTGTGGCTAAGCCATGTCTCCGCAGTATCCTTTCTTTCCGGAGTGCTAGTTCTGCAAGTTTCGCAGAAGAGCTTCTGTAAGGATTGGAAGGTAGGAGACGGATAGTGGCAGAAGTAAAGCTGTGGGTACCGGACGTGAGTCGTGCTTCGGTAGCTCAGTTGGTAGAGCACTTGCCCGCGAAAGGCAAAGGTCCCGAGTTCGAGTCTCGGTCAGGCACACAGTTTTAATCTGCCAGGAAGTTTAATATCAGCGCACACTCCGCTGCAGAGTGAAAATATCTCATTCTGGAAACATCCCCCAGGCTGTGGCTAAGCCATGTCTCCGCAGTATCCTTTCTTTCCGGAGTGCTAGTTCTGCAAGTTTCGCAGAAGAGCTTCTGTAAGGATTGGAAGGTAGGAGACGGATAGTGGCAGAAGTAAAGCTGTGGGTACCGGACGTGAGTCGTGCTTCGGTAGCTCAGTTGGTAGAGCACTTGCCCGCGAAAGGCAAAGGTCCCGAGTTCGAGTCTCGGTCGGGCACACAGTTTTAATCTGCCAGGAAGTTTCAAGTCCCATAGTGTTCAGAGCCGTTTTAACCTCCCATTTGCACTCAACTTCCAGTACTTGGATCAGTTACCACTCTCAGATTTAGACACTCCCATTACAACACACAACATGAAACTCATACTCCACTCCAAAAGCAATGCCATACTTGGTCATGAAGGTGTCACCTACTGCTACATCAAGGAATCCCCCCTCTCCTTCCTGGCTGCCCTTGCTATGTTGTATAACGTTATCCTCTACACTGGCTTTCACCCTGACCAGTGGAACACTTAGCACATCCTGCTGTTCCCTAAACCCAACGAACCACCCTCTGATGCCTCTTCCTATCGTGCCATCTGCCTCACCTTCACGTTTGGTAAGGTCTTTGAGTCCATCCTCTCCTGACATTTTCAGTACCATCTTAACCAGCACCATCTCCTTCCCCTCACCCAGGGTGGCTTCCAGCCCTCCTTCTCAGCTGGCAACCAGCTCCTTCCCTGCAACTTAACTCCCACCGTCTGCTATCTTTGTTTCCCTCGACCTCCAAATACCTATGACCATGTCTGGAATCCTGGGCTCCTGTTTAAACTCCAGACTTACGCCCTGCCGATCAATATTGTTCTTCATCTCTTGTCGTCCCTCCTGTGACTATCCACAGTACCAACTACCGTACATTTTATCCCATCAATTCTTTCCCCTCACCTCTATCTCCTGTGTACTGCAGATATACCCAAGCCTCTCCTGCCTGTTCACCTCCTCCAATCTGCTGATGACATTGCCCTCCTGGCCCTCCATACTGCCCTTCAACTGTCCCAACATACCCTTCAAGCCCACCTTTACCAGCTCACTGCTAGTGTACCCAGTGGGTCCATTGCGTCAACGCTTCCAAGGCCCAGGCAATCATCATAGGTGATAACACCCCCTCCTTCCGGCTCTACAACTTTAACCTTACCATTTCTGGTCGTCCTGCCCACCTCACTCCTTCCCTTAAGTATCTTGGCCTCACCATCAACCATCACCTCACATGGACTCCCCATCTCCTTACGATCCAACACAAAGCCAAAAATAGACTCCGCCTCCTGAAACTCCTGTTCGGCTGAATATGGGGCCTACATCCTTCCAACATCCTTCACATCTACAAATTCTTGATCTGTCCCATCCTTAGTTATGTCAGCATTGCCTTGATTTCCACCTTACGCAGATTCTACAAAGCCCTTTAAATCCTTGAACGCCATGCGCTCAGCGTCCGTTTCTGTACTCGCCTTGTAACAACAACGACTCTATACTATTGTACATATAAGTAATTCTTTTCATCTGATGTTACGATAAACGTGTGTAACTGATGTTCTGATTTCCTTTCTTTTTGTTTCATGCCATTATATTAAGGAAACTGTAAATAAGTTTCAATGTGAATATTAGTGTTTATGTCAAATGTCAAGTAATATTGTAATATAATTGAAATATAACAAATGTTGAAACTGTTGTATGATGTTTGAAATTGTAACTGTGCGTCTGGTCCATACCTCGAGTGAATACCCGGTCTGTCAGGGAGCGGTAAAAGGTGGATGGCAGGCGAGCGCGGGAAAATGCGCGCGGGCACTGCACGGCACAACAGGCACAGTAGTAGTTGGAGTTTGGCACTGGTTTGAGCAACACCTTCTGGAGCGAGGAGGCTCTCCTGGAAGACATAGCTTCAATGAGCCTCGGGTATGCCGTTCCAACGCCCACACAGCATGGCAAAATTCCATAGGCACTAAATGGAAAAGTATTGCGATGCTAAGAAGAATTAAAGTGCCGTTATATCAAGAGCCATAGCTGTGGTTGTATGTGTGCTCTGTGCCTTGAAATCTTGCCGCCAGCCAATCGCTGCATCGATACTAGCAGGTTGAAACTTTTAGTACTGTATTCTTAAGGATCAGAGAGTGAACTGTGTTAGTTTGGTGCAATAATAACCTAAATTTTACCAATACTTTTCCATCATTTAATTATCCTCACAACTAACCTAGACAGGGTCTTTTCCAAACGTTATGCAATCCGAGTGTCCCGAAATGAAAATAAAAAATTGTGTTAATAATAATTATTTGCAGAACTAGCTCTATAAGAATGGTGTTTAAAGAAATGTTTTGTTAATGAACCAGTAAATGAGTAGCGAAGGTCTAACCAAGTCGAAAGATAACTTTAGAATTAACTTTAGAATTGATATAGTAATGAACTTTATTATTTCGAGACAGATTTAGAGACATTTAAATGAGCAGTAAATAAGATGAAAAGAGTAGTAACATATACTGGAAATCTTGAATGAATAATGAATTCAGTAATCATTCATTTAAATACAGCAGTCATAAGAGTTTCAGGGTCCCCCCCCCCCCCCCTCATTCATTTGAATTCTGAAGTGTTCTAAATTGGATTGACAAGCAAAAGTTAAAGTCAATATAAAAATCAAAATTTATCAGTGTTTTATCTCTATCAAAATTGACATTTTGAGTGTGTGGCTTGAAAGTACAATTCATAACGTAACCTATCCTCGATTTTAATCAGATTAACAGACAGTATAAAGTTTTGTAGTAAACATTATAGTGTAGTGTTATGTATTCATGATTTTCCATATCAGTGCAGAACGTGAAACTATCAGTTCAATAGATTTTCTGGTTCGAAAAATTCTACTATATTATGCAGTGTTGCAATTTGTTGTTTTGCATGAATATACACCAACTCGTACAGGGAAGAACCTCAGATAATGCCTAATTAGGCTGGCGACTGTATTATTGTCACATTGGTAGCATCTTCAGGTTTACTTTTGATCTGTCCTGACACATGATTGCATTTCGAACTTACTTGACTTATCATTGTTATTACAGAGTGGATGTAAGTCTGATTTGCCACCATTCAGGTACACGCAGTTGATATCTATGCGAAAATCCTTTCTCATAAGGTGAATCCCACTCACTTACCATAGCACAGGCCTTAACGAGTACTATGTCAGGGATTACAGCCTCCTGTCCCCCACACGGATCCTCTATGACCTCATCCCTTTCCCACATCTTCTCCTTGAACACATCTGCACCCTGCACATCGTCTGCAGACTCTATCCCACCCACCCTCTGGTGTCTCCTATCCTCTCTAACCCTGGCCCATTGCCACGCCTTTACTGCTGTGACCTGCCCACTCTCCATCTCCATGCCCACCATCTCCTTTACCAACATACCTTCCAGCACCTACTCCTCCCCGATGATGAGCTTCACCCTGATATTTAGCCCTCCTACCATCTCTAATCCCACCATCCCCCCCCTCTTTGTGCTCCCTCTCCCCTCCTTTTCCCTTTCTCTGAGAGATTTGTTCATCCCTCCTATGCCCCCTAACTGTCTGGTGTATTCCTTCCATGTCTCTACACTCCCTCCTGACTTGCCTTCCCTCTCCCTCTCCCATTCCACACGTCTCTTGTATCTTGGTGTGCCCCTGACACCTCTTTTTTTCATCCCACACTCTCCAGTCCCCTCCACTGCTCCCCCTCCCCACCCCTTTCTTCCTCCTCTAAGGCTTCCCCTCCCTAGCCAGGTTCCTCCCAGCTGTTTTTTTATTCTGCATCGTGTGTGTGCTCCATCTCGTGCAGTGGTTTTAAAATGTCATCGTTCTGGCATGTTTTTTAATAATGTGCCCAACTTTTATCCTGTGTGTGTAACTTCGGTGTACTCTACATACTACGCACATTGCCAGATGTGTTTCTATCTTAATACTGAGATTTAACTTGTCCCACAATGAATGTCTCCCTGTTAAGTGTATATTTAACCGCCATTGTCTCCCCTTATTATGTTCTTATATTCCCCTTTTTATCGCATTTTATATGTACCGTCCCATCTTTGTATTAACTGTAATGTCACTCAGCTGAAGAGCGGCGGATTGTGCCGCTGCCAGCCTTCCCATGCCCATATGGGGCAGGGGATTAAACCACAATAAAGGAATCTGTCCAGCGGTGTCCCTTTTTATACCACCTCAACTGTCGCTTAGAACTGATTGCAGAAAGGTGTGGCTTTTGATGAGGAGCCTATTGATCATTGTACCCCATTCTTTTTACTCTCTATGCACAGTCATTGAGGTAGCTGCGCTGCTGTTGGCACGTTGGAACTTACAAGTGATTTCTTCCGTTGATGTTATACAACATTCTACAACCACCCTCTGTAGTGCTCGCCGATCCCTATCCGTTGGTACATGAGGTCTGCGTGTTCTTGTTTCAGCTGTGGTTGTTCTTTCACGTTTCCACATGACCTACAGTCGTTGAAATGTCACTACTGGATTTGTTGCTCTGGTGACGTCAAGTAGAGGTCTGCATTTGATGTTTAAGCTCACTTGAACTGCTTGAAGCATGTAGTTCCGCTTAAGTCCGGCAGATGTCTATACAACCGCCTTGGCTGTGGGGAGGCAAGTGCACTCGAATTCTTCGAAACTCGTTCAAGCGTCGCATGATCGAATTGCCGGCTTTCTATTATAGCTATCCAAGCGCCGCTCACTTGCCAACTTTAGTATCATGGCGCGTGAAGGTGAGATAAAGGAAAATGCAAAAGCGAACGTTGATTCGAAACAACATATCCTGAGTGCGAAAGACAGTGGTCGTAACATTGTTTGGGAGAAATTTCCATTAGTGACTGATAAGGCTGTGGGCTACATGTAGTGCGACAAGTGTTCTGCTCTCCTGTCTTAACCAAACATCTGAAGGCACATGTCATCAGAACACGACAAATTGGAAGTTGTGAAACATTACCAGTGTAATCTTCAGTAAGTAATATCGTGCGTAGAAATGAGTGCCAGAGATCTTAATTCATGTACATTAACATCAATAGGATTTCATGCTTTGTGTTAGGAACCTTTAAACGCCCGTTCAGAATTGGGACATGTAGACTTCTCCAACATTTTGCCTCAGCATATGACGGTAACACGAAACACTGAAAGTCAAGCCGATAAATTACGAGCGAGTTTTATGCCAGCATTAAGCAAGCCATAGGCGTGAATAGCGGATATATGGACCGATGCATATTGGAAAATGTGTTACCCTGTATCTATTACACCGCACTGTTTTAATCAGAATTACGCACTGAGAAATGTGGTATTGGTGACAGCTCGATTCTGTGAGAAGAATAAATCTGGGTAATTTAGAAGAACTGCACTGAGTAAACATTTTTCAAAATGGTCAGCAGTAAATGACCAACATTTTAAATAAGATTTCGTTTGGCAATGACGGAGACGCTAATATAAGCAAGTCAATACAATCCTTTCATCATTATGGGTGGCTTATACATATTTTGAACACAATCCTGAGACACATGGTAGATGACGATTATTTGATAAATAATACTGCCGTGATATATACTGCAATATAGTCACAGATACTGTCCGTTTCATAGATGAAACTGGCTACGTGAATCCGATACAGACAGGCTTGAAGTAAGAAACGGAGGGTAGGTGGAACAGATTGTTTAGAATGTTACAGATCGCAGTTCAGCAATACGATAAAATCATGGAAATGCTTCCAGCGAGGGGGATCTCTAAAACACTTACTGGGTACGACCACAACACTGCAAAAGAACTGCAACCATTCCAGGGTTCAATAGCAATGCTGGAAGGTGAAAATTTTCCAACAATTCAGTTTGTTTTGTTACGAGTGCATGAAGCATCCCCAACTCTCTTGTGGTTCCCTTTTTAGGTACTCCACGTCGACGTCTGCTCGTAGATACGTACAGTCGGTAGGTTTTCCGGCTTCACTTCCTGACGTGACAGCGACGACTCTCCGATGAGGTGCAGGCCTTGTGTTTTGCTATTACTGCGAGTCTTGTAAATATCGCTTTTATTTAGTAATTCCATTAGTTGATGGGAATGTGTCAGGAGGGACACCAGCGTGGAGACACACAACACACACACACACACACACACACACACACACACACAGAGCTTCTACTAAGCGATCGCAACAGTAGCGTGGCGAGGCGTGAAGACGGGGTGGCCTCTGCCCTTCCTTCGGCGCCTCGTTCGACCACAGCCTGTCCGCTTCGAGCATTCGTACTCTGACAAGCCATGCCTCAGCGTGGTAGGCTCGGGCGAGTATGATCGAGCAAAACACCTTACTTGCAGACCTCAAACGTCCACTTTCAAAGTCAGTGAACTCTCCTGACCGACCCACTGTGCTCTTACTGCTTCTCCCCATCATTCATACTGGCTGTTCCGCCTCTCGTGATATCTCGTGGTCAATTCCGCAGCACCTAAGGGTGTCCGAATACGTTTGATCATATACTGTATACACTGACCAGCCAGGACATCAGGGCCATCTACCTAATAGCCGGTATGTCCACCTCTGGCAAGGATAACAGCGGCGACGCATTATGGCATGAAAGGAATGAGACCTTGGTAGGTCTCTGGAGGGAATTGGCACCACGTCTACCCACACAAGTCACTTAACTCCCCTAAATTCCAGGAAGGAGGACATTGATGAGCTCTGATGCTACGTTCACTCACATCCCAGATGTGTTCGATCGGTTTCAGATCTAGCGAGTTAGGGGGCCAGCACATCAATTTGAACTCGTCACTGTGATCCTCGAACCACACCATCACAATTCCGGCTTTGGGACATGGCGCATTATCTTGTTGTATAATGCACTGCTATAGGGAAACATGATCGGCATGAAGGGGTGCAAGTGGTCTGCAACCAGTGTACGATACGCATTGGCCGTAATGGTACCTCGCAAGAGCTCCACTGGAATCATGGATGCCCATGTGACTGTTCCCTAGAACATAATGGAGCGCCGCCAGCTTGTCTCCATCTCGTAGTACATGTGTCAAGGAGCTCTACCCCTGGAAGACGAAGGATTCGCGCCCTCACATTGGCATGATGGAGAAAATATCGGGATTCATCAAACCATGAAACGCTCTGCCATTGCACCAACGCTCAGTACCGATGGGCACATGTCCATTTTGGTCGTACGTGCCGATGTCGTGGTGTTAACATTGGCACATGCATGAGGCATCGCTTGCGGAGGCCCGTCGTTACGAGTGATCTGTGCACGGTTTGTTCAGATACGCTTGTATTCTGCCCAGCATTAACGTCTAATGTTAGTTCCGCCACAGGTCGCCGCCTGTCCTGCTTTACCAGTCTGCCCAACCTGCGACGTCCGACGTCTGTAATGGGAAGTGGCCGCTCAACCCCACTGCGCCTGGACGTGGTTTCACCTTAGTTTCGGCATTCACCACCGCACTCCACGAACACCCGATAAGTGGTGCAGCGTCCGAAATGCTCGTGCCGAGCGTCCGGTCCGTCACACTCTGTCCTTCGTCAAATGCAGATATATCGCGCACCTTTCCCACTCTACACACGAACAGCTCGCTCACTCCGACGTGCTTATGTCTGAGTAGTAGTCATTCCCCGCGAGGTGACGCTACTATCGAGTGAAGAGATTTACACTACTGGCCATTAAAATTGCTACACCAAGAAGAAATGCAGATGATAAACGGTTATTCATTGGACAAATACATCATACTAGAACTTACATGTGACTACATTTTCACGCAATTTGGGTGCACAGATCCTGAGAAATCAGTGCCCAGAACAACCAACTCTGGCCGTAATAACGGCCTTGATACGCCTGGGCATTGAGTCAAACAGAGTACAGGTACAGCTGCTCATGAAGCTTCAACACGATACCACAGTTCATCACGAGTAGTGACTGGCGTATTGTGACGCGCCAGTTGCTCGGCCACCATTGACCAGACGTTTTATTTGGTGAGAGATATGGAGAATGCGTTGGCCAGGGCAACAGTCGAACATTTTGTGTCCAGAAAGGCCCGTACAGGACCTGCAACATGCGGTCGTGCATTGTCCTGTTGAAATGTAGGGTTTCGCAGGGATCGAATGAAGGGTCCACTTTTCAAAGTGCCGTCAATGTGAACAAGAGGTGACCGAGACGTGTAACCAATGGCACCCCATACCATCACGCCGGGTGATACGCCAGTATGGTGATGACAAATGCACAGTTCCAATGTGCGTTCACCGCGATGTCGCCAAACACGGATGCGACCACCATGATGCTGTAAACAGAACCTGGATTCATCCGAAAAATGACGTTTTGCCATTCGTGTACCCAGGTTCGTTGTTGAGTACACCATCGCAGGCGCTCCTGTCTGTGATGCAGCGTCAAGGGTAACCGCAGCCAAGGTCTCCCAGCTGATAGTCCATACTGCTGCAAACGTCGTCGAACTGTTCGTGCAGATGGTTGTTGTCTTGCAAACGTACCTATCTGGTGACTCAGGGATCGAGACGTGGCTGCACGATCCGTTACAGCCATGCGGATAAGATGCCTGTCATGTCCACGGCTAGTGATACGAGGCCGTTGGGATCCAGCACGGCGTTCCGTATAACCCTCCTGAACCCACCGATTTCATATTCTGCTAACAGTCATAGGATCTTGACCAACGCGAGCAGCAATGTCGCGATACAATAAACCGCAATCGCGATAGGCTACAATCCGACCTTTATCAAAGTCGGAAACGTGATGGTACGCATTTCTCTTCCTTACACGAGGCATCAAAACAACGTTTCACCAGGCAACTCCGGTCAACTGCTGTTTGTGTATGAGAAATCGGTTGGAAATTTTCCTCATGTAAGCACGTTGTACGTGTCGCCACCGTCGCCAACCTTGTGTGAATGCTCTGAAAAGCTTATCATTTGCATATCACAGCACCTTCTTCCTGTCGGTTACATTTCGCGTCTGTAGCTCGTCATCTTCGTGGTGTAGTAATTTTAATGGTCAGTAGTGTATATCGATAGTAGGTCGGTGGTCATAATTTTCTGGCTGATCAATGCATATTTGGGGTCCTAGGTTGCGTTGCACTGTTTGCTGCCGCATGCCCATCAGCACGTACCGCTGCATAGTAGAATGCATTTTTCTGAGAAACGTCTTTTGGGAAAGTAACTCAACGTCAGGATTTTCAGCTAAACGTCCTGTAAGTCGACCATAATTTTCAAGACAAACGGCACGAAGCCTGCTTAAGACACCGCACTTCGTCGGAGTTCGTAACTGACCTGTATGTTATTGCTTTACACAAGAGAGTTATTTTTGGGGGTTTCTCTCTTCTCTGCCTTCTTGCTTTTAGTCAAACTTCGAACATCATAGGTTATATTCTCACAAAGGAAGTGAACAGTAAAGGAAAATTATAACAATAATGTTCGTTGATTAAACTTCCCGTTTAAGGTTTTCATTTAGAGGTCTAGGAACAATGTTACTACTTTCAGCTGAAGTCCATTACATACAGCGGCCTTCTGACGACACACAGAACTATCACAGTCTTTCGCTACATGAAAAACGTAACGTCCAAGCGAAGTGGCTCAGTGGTTAGCACACTGGACTCGCCTTCGGGGGAAGGACGGTTCAAATCCGCGTCCGGCCATCGAGATTTAGGTTTTCCGTGATTTCCCTAATTCGCTACAGGCAAATTCCGGGATGGTTCCTTTTGAAGGGGATGGCCGATTTCCTTCCCCAGCCGTGACACTATCCGAGTTGGTGCTCCGTCTCTAATGACCTCGATGTCGACGTGATGTGAAACCCATTCTTCCTTCCTTTCCTTTCAAAAACTTAACGCATAAATTTGCTACATAAGGGAAGCTGAATACTTACTGTAGTATAAAATCAACTTGTTTTCCGTTGTTCAACATGCAAAGAAATGAGTGATATTGCTACCTGGTGTCCTCCGTGACGAACTGAGCGGTATGGCAGACTAAATGGGGCTATTAATATTATTTGAGTGTATTTAATGACTTTAAGGACTAAGACGGTTTGCAACATTCAACTTGTTTAAGATTACCCAACACATTTTTTTGTAAAAAATAGATACGTAAGTTTACATGGCGTACTACGGGTTAAAGACCTTTTTATTTTATTTTATGGACAACGTTGCAACACGTTAGTCAATACTATGGATTAGAATCTTCTGGTTTTTGTTGGCCTAATAGTTTTTCATTCTTTCAGATGACGCCCTTCTCTCCTCATCAGAAATCTCGCTCCCCATTCTCTGTTTTTCAATTTTTTATCATTATATGATATGACTGTCCTGAAGTATTACGAGCGCGTATGTCTTGCCTTTCAAATTCTTCACCGTAATCTGTAATTTCACCATATCCTCCTTGATCTCTGCGATCCATCTAATGCCGCTCTTGCTATTCCATAACTTCTCAATTGTTCTTCTGATAATTCTATTTTCTGTTTTCCTCATCAAATGGCGTACGAAAGAGATCCGTTCCGTTTTCATTGTACTTTTATATGTTTCTAGTTCTTTACAAACTGTTTCATTTGAAGATATTCTTCGAATTCCGTCTTTTTGGAGTTTTTTATTTATACATGTGCTGACTATCTTTCTTTCTATTTTAAGTACTCTGTCTATTGCTACAGTGGTGGTTGTTTTAAATATAGTTTTGCTAGCATATGTTACCTGCGGCTGTGTTACTGTTTTGCAATGTTTCAGTTTTGCGGCTATTGAGAGGCATTTTTGTTATATGTGATCTTGGTAACCTGATGTCTTTTAATCAGTTTGTTTATTCTACTCGGCCATGAAGGTTTCTCATTCAGGTTGTGTGTTATTATTTCTCCCAAGTACTTAAACGCTTCAACAATTTTTATGCCGTGTTCTCCAATCCTAATTTTCTTTGCCTGTGGTGGTTCCATTAGCATTATTTCTAGAATGAGATTTTGACTCTGCAGCGGAGTGTGCGCTGATATGAAACTTCCTTGCAGATTAAAACTGTGTGCCCGACCGAGGCTCGAACTCGGGACCTTTGCCTTTCGCGAGCAAGTGCTCTACCATCTGAGCTACCGAAGCACGACTCACGGCCGGTACTCACAGCCTTACTTCCGCCAGTATCCGTCTCCTACCTTCAGATGGTAGAGTACTTGCCCGCGAAAGGCAAAGGTCCCGAGTTCGAGTCTCGGTCGGGCACACAGTTTTAATCTGCCAGGAAGTTTCATATCAGCGCACACTCCTCTGCAGAGTGAAAATCTCATTCTGGAAACATCCCCCAGGCTGTGGCTAAGCCATGTCTCCGCAATATCCTTTCTTTCAGGAGTGCTAGTTCTGCAAGGTTCGCAGGAGAGCTTCTGTAAAGTTTGGAAGGTAGGAGACGGATACTGGCAGAAGTAAAGCTGTGAGTACCGGGCGTGAGTCGTGTTTCGGTAGCTCAGATGGTAGAGCACTTGCTCGCGAAAGGCAAAGGTCCCGAGTTCGAGTCTCGGTCGGGCACACAGTTTCAATCTGCCAGGAAGTTTCATATCAGCGCACACTCCGCTACAGAGTGAAAATCTCATTCTGGAGTTTAATTAATGTCTCAACATTTTTAACAGTGAGGAGTTATTGATAGAATTATATGCTTTCTTAAAATCAATAAATACGATTTTTTTCGGTTGCGGTAGTAAAACATGATTAATTTTGGAGTAATTATTTGTTCGGTACAGGTTCTCCATGGTCTGAAGCCTCCTTGGTATCCACTGTTTCGTACCCAGTCGTTCGCTGATCCTATTGTGTAAAATCTTTAAAAACATCTAGTAGGTAAACTCCAAGAGCGAAATTCGTCTATAATTGTGTGGGTCTCTTTTGTCTCCTTTCTTATGAAGTGGGTTAATTATAGCTGCGGTCCATTCGTCTAGTAATTTTTTTGATGCCAAATTTTTTTTCTAATATTATATGTAAAGATGTCTGAGTTGTTTTACCAGCATACCTCCACATTTCCGCGAACACTTAATTTTCATCGCATGCTATGTTGTTTCTCATTTCTTTAAATGCAATTTCTATTTCTTTTACTGTAGGTGTGTTTATATTTTCTGGTTTGGTTTTTACAGCGATGCTTGTGTCTGTTGTTAAGAGCTTTTCAGGCTCGTCACAGTTCAAGTGCTCGTTTAATGCTTCTGCCGTGATTTCTGCGTAATCGGCTATTATTTCATCTTTCTTTATCGGCAATAGTGTGTTAGGGCCATAATTACGTAATTGTTTATCAAAGGCTTTGAAATAATCTGTGTAATTGGTTTTACAGTGCATTTCTTCAATGGAACTCAGTAGATCCTTTTGATACTGCCGCGTTGTTTTGAGGTTAGTTGCGTTTTCTTTTGTTCTGTAGTCCGAAATTTTGTCGAAGTTTGATGTCTTTCATCATGAATTTCATCACATTCCGTAGTTCACCATGCATAATTTTTTTTACGTTGGTTTGCTGTGGCCGATTCTTGAGCATGTTGTTTTGAAAGTGGTATTAGTTCCTCAAGATTATCCGTTACTACTGAATTTTGTGGGTTTCTCTAATATTTGTCATTTGTGATTAATTTATGTGGATCATACTTCCTTGTATCTCCAATTGCTCTCTGCCTTTTTTTCCTTAATGGGGTGAATTTGATTTTGATTTTAACCAAATAATGGTCTGAACCTGTGTCTGTTCCTCTCAGCACTTTAATATTTCGAATTTCTTTATGAAAGAATTTGTCCATGCAGACACGGTCCAGCTGCCACTCTGCTCTTGTCCAACCAGGATGTTTCCATCTCATAAGTTTGCTTGATTTTCTTTTAAAATATGTAGATTTAGAGATGAGCCCATGTGTTCTGCAAATTTCAAAGAGTCTTTGTCCGTTTCTGTTAGTTTGTTTATGTGGAGCCCATTTTTCAATTATATCTCTGTACTTCTTTCCCTTTCCCAGTTGGTCATTACAACCCCCTACTAAGATCTTTACATTGCTTTTATTGACTTTACTTATTATCTGATACCAGAATTTTTGTATTTCTACCATAGTTCTTGGTAGAAAATTTTTCTCATTGGAAGGGGAATGGGCGTTTATGACAGTATAGATCTTGTTTGTGGTTTTCAGAGTTAAAGTTGCTATTCGTGGAGAATTTCTTTAAAATTAGTTCCTGAATATATCATGTTAAAAATTACTTTAAATCATGTTCTGAATTGTGGGCACTGTTTGATAACTCTTTGCCTGGTTTTACATTTCAAATTCTGTAACCTTGAGATTCACATGAATCTTCTCTTGTGTTTCTCATTTTTATTTTATGTTTGACTGTCAGAGGTTATCAACCTCGAGTGGAGCATGTTCCGTGATAGAGCTGTGGTTGTTAGCCACAGAGGATATTAATCAGCCGCCATTGACATGTGAAACAGAAGCTGTAGGCGTAATGCCTCTGACATATGGAACCGTCGGGGCCTTGGTACTAGTTTTGGATCACCCCGGGTACCCTCCACATCTGATACCCTCCACATCTTGTCAGCATCCCTATAGTTGCCACCAGGGGAGGCGTTCAGTAAAAGACTAGTAACTCCATCGAGATTATAGATCTTTAATAGACTACGTAATTGCAAACGACAGGATATGTAATCAGTTTCAAAATGTACACATACACCGAGGAAGCGATATCTGTTCTGATCTCTATTTAGTAACTATAACAGTTACAGTGTGGAAGAAACTTTGCCTAAGAAGACAAACAAAGACGCGCGAGGTAGCCGCGCGGTTTGAGGCGCCTTGCCACGGACCGCGCGGCTCAACCATCGGAGGTTCAAGTCCTCCGTCGGGCATGGGTGTGTGTTTTGTCCTTAGCGTAAGTTATTTTAAGTTAGAATAAGTAGTGTGTGAGCCTAGGTGCCGATGACCTCAGCAGTTTGGAAAAAAAAGGGGGAACGAAGCTGGACGATGTATTTAAGCTGATGTACCAGCAGAAACAAGAAATTATTAGGAATTTTTATCAAAGTCGGCTATAGAAATGTCTGTCAGACACTCCAAAGACTCAGGATATAGAAAAATAATGGCAAAATATTAAATACTGCATGGCATATGTGTCATACAACTAAAGTAGAACAAGGTACGGAAGACGGACGTTTGCGTATAAACTAATGAAGCATTTAAACAAAATGGAGAAAGATATTGCAGAACTAAATATCATTAGCGAAGATCAATAGAAAGAATTTTATAAAAAATTGTGACGAATAGAATAGCCAGAATTAAAGGAGGAGAAAGGGACACATCACATAATATTACAGTGGAACCAGTCGAAATAGAAGAACTTCAAGTATTACAAAAAATATGAAAAACAGGAAAGCATATGGACCAGATTATATTAACATGGAACGTTTAAAATATGCTGGTCCATTATGTGATTTTAGATTGTTACTTTCATTTAATGAATGTTAGCACTGGTGTAATATCGCAAACTCTTGGAAAACATCAGAAGTAATATAACTTTTAAAAAATTCCAAGGAACAGTTGTAAAAATTATAGAAGAATTAATCCTAAACTCAGCCTATGAAATGCGTTCAAAAATAATCAATAATCATTTAAGAACCATAAGTAAGATTCTCATATTAGAAGAAATATGTGTATTCCAAACAGGCCAACCATGCCTTTATGCCATGCCATGTATATATATACCAAAAACAGAATTTTAGATAAATGACGAGAATCCAGTTTAGGGACAAATGTAGCTCTTATTGATGTCGAAAAAGCTTCTTTCGTAGCTATGGGAAATTACTATTAAAGCTGGACATCCTAGATATGTTATTGAAGCTATAAAAATCTTATACATTGAAGCAAAAAAACAATAAAAGTTGAGGATAATAAATCTGAAGAAATCACTACCAATAAGGGACACAAACAAGGATGTCGCCTATCACCAACATTATTTGATGTATATATAAATGATCTGATTAAAAACTGGAGACAGAAAGTATATCAGGATACAGACATTAATAGAAATAAATATGTTAGTATCCTTACGTACGCAGATGACGTTACCATTTCGGAAGAATGTGAAGCTGAACTAGAAAGAGCAGTCTATAAATTACATCAGTTAGGGAACAGAGACTATAACCTTTGAATATCAACAAAGGAAAGTATAGTCATGGCTTATCATGAGAAAAACCCCACATGCTCAAAATAATAATAGATAGCACACCACATGAGCATCTCTCCAACTTGAACTTCCTAGTATGCGATGTAAGCTATGACGTGGACAAGAACAAGGAAAATAGGATTAATAAATATCGTTCAATATACAGAAAGATAAGCAAAACATTACAGAACTAAATATGGAAGGAGACAAAACAAAAAATTTTATAAAACCATGACTACTCTTGTACTACTATAATAAAGTTAGTCATGGGCACGTAAAAAAGTGATAAAAAAACGAACTATAAGCAGCAGAATTGATATTTCTTATGGAAGTGGGAGGTTTTAGCAGGGAAGACCATAGAAGAAATGACAATCTCAGGAATAAACTAGATATATAAAGTATTAATGAAAAGACTGAACAAAATAAAATATTATGGAAACATTACCAACAAAGCATGAGTGCAGACAGAATCCCAAGTTTGGCCTACCTGTATCAGCCAAGAGGAAAACGGGAAGTAGGAAGACACTGAATGAGGTGGCAGTGAAAAGTGAAAAACGAACAAGCACAAAGTCCTAAGCCTTGTAGTGTAGAAGAAGAAAGAAGATAAATGTATTTAATGACTGTTGACGCATAATTTGCGTGAATCGTGTAAGTACGTTGCCTATGAGTAAAGAAACGCCACATTTTAGTTAAGTTATGTATTAGTTGTATTAATGTTTTTCTAATTGTTATATTTCCAAAACAGCTACTTTAGGAAGTTACGCAACAGACATCTGACTCCTGTTCGCTATGGAGATGCTATCATTTGTGTAATACATTTTTATGCAGACCTTTTTAGATTTCGGAATGATGTGCGTAGTGTTAAAGTTGGGAGATTTGGGCTGATTCCATAAATCAAAAGATAAAAAAAAGTGTACAGTCTCCGATATGGAGAGGGGGAGTCAGCCGAAGTTCTGAATGCCTTGTCGAGTCCAGTAAAAAATGCATTAACAGAGAGCGCTGTTTAACAAGAGCCATTGTCGGGGTGCTCCATTCATGGACTACAATTTCGCGCTCGATGAAATACGTCACATTCAGTTCACTGCTCAGCACACTCGCTGCCAATCAGTTTTTCATTCTTTCCACGTTTCTGCTTGTTTCAGACGTGTGAAGTCTTCCTGAATGACCCTCGAGCGCGACGCTCTGTTCCCTCTTGGGAAAGTCATATGCTGGCTGTAAAACTGTGTCCTCGTTTGAGGCCATACGTCCACCTTGCTAAAAATACGGTTACATTCTAGCTTAACATTATTAAGGAAATTGTACTGTTGAGGCTGTTCACAGTACATTGTCAATAGTCGATAATCCACAACAGCTGAAACAAGAATGGTACTGAGACATTTAGCGATGAGAACAATAGGTGACATATTACAGTTTATGTGTTACTTGGATATTATAGTGTGTTAAAAGATAAGAATCTGTTGTCGTAACGTATGCGAGGTATGGGTTAAGTAACTAAAGTAGTTTTTTATACAGCAATAGTTTGCTTGGGTGAAGGGTATTTGCTTCATATTTATCGTCATTATTATTTTGTTTCTTTAAGGAAACTTTTATAAATCTACGAGTGTGTGAGATTTACAACATTTTGTAAAAGAGCAGAAAGTTTACAATTAGCATTTAATTTGAAGAAATATTGAAGAACGTATTAAAAACGTCAAATGATTTCGTCATCCTTCTAGCCAGACTCTATTTAGTGTTTATCAGTTGAAAAGTCGACGAACAGAAGTAAGGACGAAAAATTAGGATTAAACGTTCCATCGACGATGAATTCATTGGCGGTAAACTCGTTTGAATAACGATAGGGCATGATACCAGTATTGTAGTTTTCAACGGTACCGTTCCGGAATTGGCAGGCCGGGGTGGCCGGGCGGTTCTAGGCTCTACAGTCTGGAACCGCGCAACCGCTACGGTCGCAGGTTCAAATCCTGCCTCGGGCATGGATGTGTGTGATGTCCTTAGGTTACTTAGGTTTAATTAGTTCTAAGTTCTAGGGGACTGATGACCTTAGAAGTTAAGTCCCATAATGCTCAGAGTCATTTCAACCATTTTTTGTTCCGGAATTTGCCTTCAGTGACTTACTTTGGTTGACCAGACGCATATTAACCGCTGTGCTGTCAAATGTCAGTCCAGTATTTTACCACTAGGCCACCTCGCGTGGTCTGACGATAAGTTTTTATATTATTCTGTCTCTCAGAAAAATAATCTGAATGTGGCGATAGCTTGTTCAATATACACTACCTGCCAAAAAAAGTAGCCAGAAAACACGGTCTAATGTCAATATAGCTTCCTACACGTACACACGATAGGTAGGTGAGTAAATGATCAGAGTTGCCTTTCTCTGTGACAGGTAAAAGAGCCACCAGAGTGTATTAGTGTTGCTCGTATATAGTGTTTTCGCCATTCCTGGTAGGGTACATACAATGTGTTTCACGAGCAACGTCATATGTTGAGTAATTACTATGAGGAACACGGAGATGCGTAGTCGTATGAGACGGCATTATTAGCACCAGACAAAGCTTGACAGGGGCTTCATTGTCGGTCTTCTTTCCATCGGCCGGTCGAATCGTACGATATACAGATTTGTGTGGCTTTAGGAAGTGACAGTGTTCCGATGTTGTACTGTATGGGAACGAGAGAGGTTGTATATTTGTCGACAACGTTCCGGTCGGCCACATCTGGCCACCCCAAGGGAGGATCACCGTATTGTACATGAAGCACGTCGTAGCCCATTCGTATCTGCGCCTGCTATCCCAGAACAAGTAATGGGAACCCTCCAACAGTCTATGTCAATGCGCATCATTGACTGAAGACAAAGAGCAGCAGGACTAGGGAATTATCGTCCCCTTCCGTTAACACCACAACGCAAGTGGTTGGGTGTGGAGATGTGCCGTGACCTGGAAGCATAACCTGCCGATGAATGGCGTCGCACTGCGTTCATCGACGAACTGCGGCGGCAAGTACGGTGGTGACCTGTGGAGAGGTCCCATTCTTTCAATGTTTTGGATTGTTACTCTTGACGTCATGGTATGGGGTAGCCATCGGGTATGATTTCACGTCACGGCTGGTAGCGGTTCAGGGTGCTCTGATACCACAACAGTACGTAACGGACATAGTTTGTCGTCATGTGTTTCCTGTCATGCGATAGAATCATTGTGCCGATTTGCAACAATACAATGCTCTTCCACACTTAGTACCTCTCTCTATAAACTGTCTCTGTGAAGTTGAAATCCTCGCGAGAACAACAAGAGCCCCACATGTGTCCCCAATACAACATGTGTGTGACGAACTCAGATGTAAACGCTGTCCCAGTGCCAGTATCCAGGATGTCAAGGACCAGTTGGGAGCAACCTAGCTTCAGTAGAGGATACAACAGCTTTATCATACCCTTGCCAACCGAATCAGTGCATGCCTCCAGGCCAGAGAGGGCACAACGTCATACTGATAAGTGGGCTAATACTCTCACGTTCTTTGTAAATTCGACTTGGTTTTGTAGTCACTCAAATAACATCACATACCCATTCAATCACTTAAGTTTCATTTCATTTCTTCCTCTCCTTCTGTGCGCATTTCTTTCTTTGGCGGGCAGCGCAGTATGGAAATATGTCCTGGATTCGTTAAGAGAATGATAAAACACGAAAACAGAATAACTGTATGTAAACCAGTGGTGCTTTAATCGGTAAGAGTCGTACACTGACAGCGAATAACTAAGTGGCAGGGATCAGGAGGCCAGTTAGTTTTGTGAGTGTCTAGGAATTATTCATAGAATCATTGGAAGATTAAAGGCTGGTCAGATTTGTACAGAAGTAATCAAATAATCGGCTAGTCAAAGTTTTTACTTTCTAGAATGAAATTTTCCTACTGTAGGAGAGTGATCGCACGTATGAAACTTCCTGGAAGATTGAAAATACGTACCGGACTGAGACTCTGACTCGGAATCTTTGCCTTTTACGGGTAACTGCTCTACGAGCTGAGTCACCGAGGCGCTACTGACGACCCGTCCTCATAACTTTACTTCCGCCATTACCTCACCAAAGGTCGGAAGATAGGAGATGAGGTACTGCCGGAAGTTAAGCTGTGAGGAGATTGTACGACAAACATCAATAGCTCAGTTGGTAGAGCTTTTACCTCCAAAATGCAAAGATTCCGAGTTCGAGGCTCAGTACAGTACGCAGTTTTTTTTTCTGTTAGGAAGCTTATTCTACTTTCTGTTGTTCAAAACCTGTGGTAACTACTTGTAGCCACACATATTACATCCAGAAGATCTACTTAAGACCTTGTTTTATCAAACCGATATAGTGGACGTTGATCAGATTTTTACCTGTACTGAAGTAGTTAAATTTTTGACTTTCGTTGGTTTTGTATTGTGGCAACAGAACAACGTCTGCGACATCCAGGAGGTTTAACCAGTGTCAGCCAAGGGCTACGACGCATCCCAATGGTCGATACTTGCGGTTAGACATTCGTGGAAATGGGAATGTTACCTCCACCAGATGTCGCAGTAACCACTTGGTGATGTAATTGAATACTATTAACAGAACGCTTCATGGAGGGTGCACGTATGGATGTGAGGGTCCCAACTAAGTGTGTAACAGAGCGGTGAGGGAAGGCAGGGAGGGGGGTTGAATGGGCATAGCATCACGTGTGCACTGCAAGTAAATGGAGAACCGTCATCTTCGTGGATGAGCCCCAGTTCGCTTGTGACACAGGACTTGTATTGATTTGGTGTCTAGACTTAAGACCTTTTTCATTATCAAACATTCGAGAAGTGGATGCCTTCTTATTTGGTAAATCTTGAGTACAGACGGAATATATTTGGGTTGATATATTGATATCCATGTCTTTTCTTGTGGAACTGTGATTTCGAAAGTCTATAGAGATGACAGTATTGGTGCTTGTTAAAATGTTTATTACATCTGGTCGTGCCTGGAAACTGAATATCGCTGGTGCAAGTCCTGTCTTCTTCTCTCAATGGTGTGAAGATTCGCCAGGATCGAGACGTAGTTCGGATGCCACGTTAAACTGTAGGTCCCCTTCTCTCGGTAGGTTTACTGGGGTTAGTTAGATAGGTTGAAAGACCTGTAACCGGTTGTTGAGTCGCACGGGATTATTATTATATCTCATAATACAATAGTGATGACTAGACAGGACTCACTACAGCAACATTTCGGTGCATCGGCTGGTTAGGTCAAACTACTGATTTGACTCCTATAGAGAATTTGTGGTAAACTCTCGGCATCCGTGATGCTGGTCTTAGTCCCCGTCTCGAAAGTTCTGCCGAGCTCAGAGTAACTGTTTTCATAGAAACACGTTTTCCATGTAGCCTGTGGACACCATGATTTACGATGCCTTATACCTCTGATCGGCTGAAGTAATTGTAGCCAACAACAACAAACAAAAACCTTCACAGTTCCGGTATTTACTGGCCAACAAATATGAGTACAACTTAAGTTGACACACCTTTGTATCTGGTTGTCAGCATGTCGTGGGCTTCTGATTGGTGTTGCTGACTCCATAACGAGGCCCTGGGTTAGGTTCACTGCCGGATCGGGGATTTTCTCCGTTCGGGAGTGGATGTGTGTGTTGTGCTCTTCCTTATTTCATCATCATCGACTCGCAAGTCATCGATGTAGAGTTAAATAAAGAGATTTGCACCAGTCAGATGAAGTCCTCAGAAGAGGACTCCCGGCCAACGGCGCCATACGCATATTTTAAATTATTCGGAGACAATGAAAGTTAAAAAATAGGCGAAATAAAGGAAACTGGCAGTTGAAACTCCAGATGCCCAGCATCTAGATAATGACTTGAGCGAGATGAGAGTGTTTCGCTCGACATGCGACTAGCTAACATAGATATCCGAGTGTGTCACCTGTTGTCGAGCACTGCTGACAGATTCAAGAGTTCCGCGACAGTACAGCAGGGCGAGACAGGAATTGGGCTGAGTCCAGCAGAGCAGAGCCATGTCGTACTTCGAGACCAATAACAGTGGCAAAGAGGAGGCGTTGGCTTAACGTAGCTGGAGATGATCTCCTTCACGTGGCTGCCTGAAGAGAAGTCCTCTCCGGAACATGTGCTGAACTTGTATTCGCATAGCTCTGAAGGTCCGATGGCTAGACTCCCTTCCGCTCCCCTCCGTCTAGTGTGCGGCTTGTAACGTGACCAGCTCACCAGGCTGCCGACTACTGTGGTTTTCGGTCACTTGTCGCTGCCTCTGGCGGAGCCGATAAACCCATGATGTCCATAGTCTCTGCCATCGATACATCTTTGGTCATCGATGAAAAAGATGTAGAAGCAGTGATCAGGACCATTTGGGTTGTTTCCGTGTTATTGTAACGTAACATACCAATTCTGTGCGTTTGAAATCCGCCAGCTTAGTTGAGTGGTAACGTGTTTGTCTACCATACAGCGGCCAGGTTGGAGATTTTCTCTGCTCGTTGACTGGGTGTTGCGTTGTCCTCATCATCGCCGACAGCAAGTCGCCCAATGTGACGTTACGTGAAGTAAGTCTTGCAACCCGGCGGCCGAACTTCCTCGAATGGGGCCTCCCGGCCAACAATGCCACACGATCATTTAATTTCATTTTTTTGATATGAAACATGTGTTAAGTTTGAGTATACATTGCTCTATTCGCTCCACATGACTATCCCGACTCTGGGCTGCACTTTAAATCGGTGCACAGTTGTGATGACAGAAGAGCAATTTGATTTTAAAAAGGGAGAAAAATCTGAGAAGCCGCAGAAAGCGCTTGTACATCAAGTAAATGGAATTATCATAGGTTTATGCTCTCTCTGACACTGTCGTGGGCCGAGCAACCGTAGTCTGGACAGGCACGCGTCGTGACAACCAGCTAGCTTTCTGGCTCTTGGAACGGTCTGCACAACAGAAAGTATATTACTCCAGGAGGAATGTCTTCCATCGAACAAAGGCAACCTGAGCAGGCATTCGGATTTTGGGAGATATGATAAAAACGGTAAAGGAAGAGTCGTAGCTCCCTAAACCCTCAACAAGTATCAGTATTAAAAGCATTTTCAATGTGAGGAACATAATCATACAGACAACTGGCAAGAGCGATAGAAGTAAACTTTTAGTGGACGAGAGGAAAGAGAGAAACACTGGGATACTAGCAAAGTACGAAACAAGACACAGAGATGAAGAAACAATTGAGTCGAAAGGCTGCTTACAATTACCGAAAGTAAAACATTGATTCTGAGAGGGAACAGGAAGAATTACTCCTATCTGATTAGGAACAGGGTTTATTGCAGGCAAGAGATGAGAGGAGGGCTGCGTGAAAAGTAGGTAAGAAAAGGTACTGGCATTTCCAAGCGGCAGACAGAAAGAGAGCGGTCCTTAACTAACTTGCAGCTATTAACGGCAGAAAAGGAAGCAATTGTAAGCGATAGAATATCTGGGAGGAGACAGATGATACACTGAAAATCAAGAGAAAGATTATAGTGCACAGATCGAAAGACTGAACCATCATAATGGAATAATCGATGAGTCTGCAGCATATTCTGTTACCAATTAAAAGTAGGAATATTAGTTAAATTGCGCCGAAACCACAAAATAAGACTGATTGAAAGGGGACAATGGCATGCGCAAGCAAATTACAGGTCAGTCAGCTGACTATGAAGCCGTGAACCGAACGAAAACTGCAGCAGTCACGAACATCATGGCACAAAGAACATGAGAATGGAGCCACATGGTAACGGTACCACTGACCACCTTAAAACGGCTATCGATGCTAACGTTATACCTGTGCGACGAATTTTTGATAGTTGTGGCCGTGAGATAACCTAATGGAAACAGAGCAATCAAACTAGGATTCGTTTCCGAAACACTCCAGCAGAGTATAAACAACAGTAAAAATATGGTCAGGAACAGACGTTCTCGGATCACAAAAGAAGTTGTAACATTACATATTAAAACGGGTCGCCAGCCTGATTAGGCAATCTTGTGTCAAGCAAAATGATAAAGCTGTAGCAGTGCGAAGGCTAACCTAATCGTCCTTGACACACACAAACCTCACCATGCAGATAAATGTGCTACTAACAAATAAATGGCCGATGGGATAGTGAATAGTAACATATGCCTCTCAACAACACGTAACTTAAATGAACTAGGTGTAACAGTTTATAAAGCCAATTACCGACACACATGAAACTAGTAGCAATACTCAACAGGGAAAAGCTTGAAATGATTCTGATTTTAAATCAGAGGGTCTACTAATAATCATAATCTATAACTTCATTGCTTAGGACATGCCTTGCATTGGAGTAAAATCGGATTGAAACAACTAAACAGAATGCAAATCTAACTACACTGGCTCTGAAAGAGGCTTTGCATTGCTTCATTAACTAACCAGCCTAATGCATGAGGACCCTTAAACTTACACGGTTTGAAGAACCATGCTCATTAACAAAACTACACCAGTATGGATGAGAAATGATAAGTATTCGTATCATTAATTATTAATTAAGTAATTCACGACAAACTATAACTGTTTAAATAACAAATGTGCTTTCATAAGCAGTCTGTTGACCTACTCAAAAGTATAATTGGCTGTGCAAATGACAACACAACATTAAATTAAAGTTCAACCGCTTTCTCATAATAAATTAAGACACTCGTAATTAAATTCACTAGGATAGGGTTCCTGTCCAGGTTACTGATTTGGGATAATCACGGGTGTAAGATAGAGTTTTCAGCAACACCACAATTATTATTATAAAATCAACCAAATTTCACAAATACGTGGTTTATTTACAGAGTGCCAAATATAAACAACTTAGTGGAAGGCTGGTGGTACTGGTGGCGTAATTTGCAGTGGCTATTAAACTTGGCGACGATGCAATTATAGCAATACTGTTGACTTAGCTCTTTTACATATCTTCTTGGTGTCAGTATTATATTTAAAGGACCAAAAACTATGCTATGATATTGGTATTATCAAATGCAGCATCCGAGGCCTATAAATACTGCCCTTAAACTCTTCTGGCCTCAAAATTCCAGGAATATGAGACACAATGATCCGCTACTGCTATCGAGATGTTAACCACACCACTGCTCAGCCATGACCCCTTATCTGTCACAGAAGACGAGTTGCCACTTGCGCGCTAACCACATCTTTTCCACTCTGCCAGGCTACTTCCGTAGCTGCGGGGCTTCACCCACATCTTTTACATTCAACACTACGTTTCGTAACTATGGACCAAGTCGTTTACACTACATTATATAACAATCATTTCAGTAATTATTTAAACCATAAGCACAATTTAAACAACATCGTTCAAAAGTTCACATAACTGAAATAAGCACACAAAGTCAAAGATACAACATTATACATAAGCAATACCATAAATTGACATAGAAATATCGATGCAGACACAAAATAGGTCGAAAATATGTGTTACAACATCACTACCTCAAAGGAGTTAGGTGGAACAGAAAGGAAATAGAACGCTGAGGATTTCAGAGAAGAGCGGTAGACACAAAAAGAGATGATGAGGACGTTTAGGGATGAGAAGAGGAGAGTACATCCTTTAAGGATGGAGGAATGGCATCTCATTAATTTCATAAGTAAGGAAGAAGAACAATAAGAAAAGGCGTAAATGTGAAGTTTTTATACGCTGTGTTGTATATTCAGTATTTTTCCCCAATTTTTATCATACTTGGAACTTAGCCTTTTGAACTGTTACTAATTTTGAGATTTTTGTTCTTTTTCTTCGGGGGGGGGGGGGGGGGCGGGGGGGGAGCGTATTCGTATACTCAGATACATTGTTCGATCAAAGGTATCGGGACAGTTACTAGTGGACTTCAATACGTAGTGTGTCCACCATTCGCCTTTATGACTGCTTGAACTCTGTTGAGAATATTTTCAATGAGGTGTTTGAATGTCTGTGGAGGAAGTAGCCCATTCTTCCTCCAGAGCCGAAACCAGAGAAGGTAGTGAACTTGGGTGATGGGATTTGGAGCGAGGTCAACGTCCTGACTTGCCCAAAAGGTGTTCCTTAGGTTCAGGTCGGGACTGTGGGCAGGATAGTCGGTTTCAGGAATGCAACTGTCCACAGAAAATTGCCTCACTGATGCTGCTTTATGACAGAGTGCATTATCGTACTGATACAAAAATCATCGTCTCCAAGCTGTTCCTCTACTGCACACTGTACAAAATGCTGTAAAACGTGCTCGTATTCTTTCACATTTAGCGTTTTGTTAATCTTAATAAGGCTATCCTTACCGACCCATTGTGCTATTACTGACGACAAAACACTCCCCGCCTCTTTTTTCGCTGGCGGGTCCGCGTCTCTTGACATCTGCATTACACAGGGGTGACGGGATACCCTTCATCAGACAGCGTATTTCAACGTAAGGCAACTTGAAACTGTATAACAGCGATATCACATAGAGAATCATTATTTCATTTGTTGATACAGTACCAGTCAGATCAGAAGATGAGATCGTAGAACATCGATAGGTATTTAGAAGCATCACCGCTATAGAGAAAAAGTCGCGCCCATCAAAGTCATACTGAGCACTCTCTCACCAGGCATGACATCCTGAATCACGTTATTAGTTGCTGTTTCAGGCCTTAATCCTTCCGATTTTCAAGATCATACATTGAGAAAAAAGTTTTATATTTCTTAATACCACTGCAATGTATGAGTTTTACACACTGAAAACCGGAAAAAGTATTTGAATTACACTTAGAGATGGATTGATATTGTATCTCATCTACACAATGTGATGAAAAGTATCCGGACACCATCAAAAACGTTTTTCATATTAGGTGCATTGTGCTGCCACCTACTGCCAGGTACTCTATATTAGCGACCTCAGTAGTCATTAGACATCGTGAGAGGGCAGAATGGGGCACTTCGCGGAACTCACGGACTTCGAACACGGTCCGGTGGCCGTGCGTCACTTGTGTCATACGTCTGTACATGGGAGTTCCACATTCCTAAACATCCCTAGGTCCACTGTTTCCCATGTGATAGTGAAGTGGAAACGTGACTGGACACGTACGGCACAAAAGTGTATAGGACTACCTCGTCTGTGCGCTGCAGTCATCGACTGTGCGGCTGGTCCCGGCGGAGGTTCGAGTCCTCCCTCGGGCATGGGTATGTGTGTTTGTCCTTCGGATAATTTAGGTTAGGGACTGACGACCTTAGCAGTTAAGTCCCATAAGATTTCACACACATTTGAGCTTTTTTTTTTTTTTACCTCGTCTGTTGACTGACAGAGGCCGCAGACAGTTGAAGAGGGTCGTAATGTGTAATGGGCAGATCTATCCAGACCATCACATAGGAATTCCGAACTGTATCAGGATCCACTGCAAGCACTATGACAGGCGGGTGGTGAGAAAACTTGGATTTCATGGTCGAGCGGCTGCTCATAAACCACACATCACGCCGGTAATTGCCAAACGACATCTCGCTTGATGTAAGGAGCGTAAACATTGGATGATTGAACAGTGGAGAAAAGGTTATGTGGAGTGACGGATCACGGTACACAATGTGGTCATCCGGTATGGCATGGTGTGGGTATGGTGAATTCCAGGTGAATGCCATCTGCCAGCGTAAGTAGTGAAAAAAGTAAACTTCTGAGGCGGTGGTGTCATGGTGTGGTCGTGTTTTTCATGGAGGGGGCTTGCATCCCTTGTTGTTTTGCGTGGCACTATCACAGCACAGGCCTACACTGATGTTTTAAGCACTTCCTTGCTTCCCACTGTTGAAGAGCAATTGGGGGATAGCGATTGCATCTTTCAACACGATCGAACACCTGGTGATAATGCACCGCCTGTGGTGGAGTGGTTACACGACAATAACATCCATGTAATGGACTGGCTTGCACAGAGTCCTGACGTGAATCCTGTAGAATACCTTTGAGATGTTTTGGAACGCCGGCTTCGTGCCAGGCCTCACCGACCTACATCGCTACTTCTTCTCAGTGCAGTACTCCGGGAAGAATGGGCTACAATTCCCCTGATTGAACGTATGCCTGCGATAGTGGAAGCTGTCATCAAGGCTAAGGATGGGCCAATACCATATTGAATTCTAGCTTTACCGATGGAGGGCGCCATGAACTTGTAAGTCATTTTCAGCCAGGTGTTCGGATACTTTTGATCACATAGTGTATGTAAACAACAATTATTTTGCACCAAATGGAGGATTTTAGTATTCTTGTTTCTGAGTCCTCCGGCTGTAAGTAGAATATATGAGATATAAGTATTCTCTTATGGTGTTCTATTGCCAACCTCGTTTCGGCCGAATGACTCATTAGGTGACGCCCGTGGCAGGATGGTCACGGTGGTCAGGGTGTTAGAGGCGCAGACAGGTGCGCCTGTGCGAGTGGCGCATATTGGCCGGGCATTTGTTGTGCCTGAGGCGGAGCCGGAGAGCGAACGGACTGTAATGATAAAGCCGGCGGCCGTCAGCGGGTGTCGGTTAGCAGAATTCTGGGTCGCGCCGACAAGTGGAGCGGCGCTGATAGCCGCCATAAATACGAGCTGCCGCCAGCCGCGCTTACCTGTGTCCCACTCTTCCCGACACTCGCCGATATTTATTCCGAGCGAATGTCGGCTAACGACTCAACGCTAAATTTAAATTGCCCGTCCAGTTGTACTATATTTTTATTGTCCAAATAAACGATTTCAGTTCCGCGCCTCTGGGATTACACTTGTGCGTTAGATGGATGCCATAAAACACCCGCGAACCGTGCGGGGGTAACTTGTCGAGAGCCGAATGAAATGTGAACGGTGATCTTCCTCTTGTTCCTCTGTTTTCGTCGTTAATTCCGTATTGCGGAGGAAGCCGCAAATTAAGCGTCAAAAAATGACGGTTTCTGTTCAGAGTGGACGTGTGACGCGTGCAGCGATGCAGTATGAGAGAAACCCCTCACGTTGTGGGGTAAGACCGTATTCGGAGAAGTCAGCAGATAAAGAACAGACACTTATAGGGTCTTTCCTTAATGATACTTAAAACTCATAGGGATGGTGGAGAATGTCTTTTAGTACTGGGGCAAAATACACTCTAAGAATAAATAAATACCCTGAAGAGCCAAAGAAACTGGTACAACTGCCTAATATCGTGTGGGGTCCCCGCGATCACGCAGAAGTGCCGCAACACGAGATGCCATGGACTCGACTAATGTCTAAAGTAGTGCTGAAGGGAACTGAAACCATGAATCCTGGAGGGCTGTCCATAAATCCGTAAGAGTACGAGGCGGTGGAGATCTCCTCTGAACAGCACGTAGCAAGGCATCCCAGATATGCTCAATAATGTTCATGTCTGGGGAGTCTGGTGGTCAGCGGAGGTGTTCGAACTTAGAATAGTGTTCATGGAGCCACTTTGAAGGGATTCTGAACGTGTGGGGTGTCGCATTGTCCTGCTAGAATTGCCTAAGTCCGTCGGAATGCACAATGGACGTGAATGGACGCAGGTGATCAGACAGGACGCTTGCGTACGTGTCACCTGTCAGAGTCGTATCTAAATGTATCAGGGGTCCCATATCACTTCAACTGCACAATCCTCACATCGTTACAGAGTCTGCACCAGCTCGAACAGTCTCCTCCTGACCTGCAGGATCTATGGATTCATGAGGTTGTCTCCATACCTGTACACGACCAACCGTTCGATGCAATTTGAGACGAGACTCGTCCGACCAGACAACATGTTTCCAGTCATCAGCAGTCCAACATCAGTGTTGAGGCGCCCAGGCTAGACGTAAAACTTCGTGTCGTGCAGTAGTGAAGGATACACCAGTCGGCTCTCGGCTCCAGAAGCCCATATCGATGACGTTTCATTGAACAGTTCGCACGCTGACACTTGTTGATAACACAGCATTGAAATTTGCAGCAATTTTCGGAAGGGATGGACTTCTGTCACGTTGAACAATTCCCGTCAGTCGTTGTTGGTCCCGTTATTTCTGGATCTTTTTCCGGCCCAGCGATGTCGGAGATTTGATGTTTTACCAAATTCGTGATGTTCACGGTACGCTCGTGAAATGCTCGTAAGGTAAAATCCCCATTTCTCGGAGACGCTGTGCCCCATCGCTCGTAAATCAACTACAACACCACGTTCAGACTTAGTTGAACCTTGATAACCTGTCATTGTAGCAGCAGTAACCTATCCAAGAACTGCGGCAGGCACTTGTCGCATAAACAGGGTGTTACAAAAAGGTACGGCCAAACTTTCAGGAAACATTCCTCACATACAAATAAAGAAAAGATGTTATGTGGACATGTGTCCGGAAGCGCTTAATTTCCATGTTAGAGCTCATTTTAGTTTCGTCAGTATGTACTGTACTTCCTCGATTCACCGCCAGTTGGCCCAAATGAAGGAAGGTAACATGTACTTCGGTGCTTGTGTTGACATGTGACTCATTCCTCTACAGTACTAGCATCAAGCACATCAGTACGTAGCATCAACAGGTTACTGTTCATCACGAACGTAGTTTTGCTGCCAGTGTAATGTTTACAAATGCGGAGTTGGCAGATGCCCATTTGATGTATGGATAAGCTCGGGGCAATAGCCGTGGCGTGGTACGTTTGTATCGAGAACGAAGGTGTCCCGACAGGAAGGCGCTCGAAGCAATTGATCAGCGTCTTAGGGAGCACGGAACATTCCAGCCTATGACTCGCGACTGTGGAAGATCTAGAAGACGAGGACACCTGCAATGGACGAGGCAATTCTTCGTGCAGTTGACGATAACCCTAAAGTCAGCGTCAGAGACGTTGCTGGTGTACAAGGTAACGTTGACCACGTCACTGTATGGAGAGTGCTACGGGAGAACCAGTTGTTTCCGTACCATGTAGAGCGTGTGCAGGCACTATCAGCAGCTGATTGGCCTCCACGGGTATACTTCTGCGAATGGTTCATCCAACAATGTGTCAATCCTCATTTCAGTGCAAATGTTCTCTTTACTGATGAGGCTTCATTCCAACGTGATCAAATTGTAAATTTTCACAGTCAACATGTGTGGGCTGACGAGAATCTGCACGCAATTGTGCAATCACGTCATCAACACAGATTTTCTGTGAACGTTTGGTCAGGCATTGTTGGTGATGTCTTGATTGGGCCCCATGTTCTTCCACCTTCGCTCAATGGAGCACGATATCATGATTTCATACGGGATACTCTACCTGTGCTGCTAGAACATGTGCCTTTACAAGTACGACACAACATGTGATTCATGCAAGATGGAGCTCTTGCACATTTCAGTCCAAGTGTTCGTACGCTTCACAACAACAGATTCGGTGACCGATGGATTGGTAGAGGCGGACCAATTCCATGGCCTCCACGCTCTCCTGACCTCAACCCTCTTGACTTTCATTTATGGGGGCATTTGAAAGCTCTTGTCTACGAAACCCGGGACCAAATGTAGAGACTCTTCGTGCTCGTATTGTGGACGGCTGTGATACAATACGCCATTCTCCAGGGCGGCATCAGCGCATCAGGGAGTCTTTGCGACGGAGGGTGGATGCATGTATCATACCTAACGGAGGAAATTTTGAACATTTCCTGTAACAAAGTGTTTGATGTCACGCTGGTACGTTCTGTTGCTGTGTGTTTCCATTCCATGATTAATGTGATTTGAAGAGAAGTAATAAAATGAGCTCTAACATGGAAAGTAAGCGTTTCCGGACACATGTCCACATAACATATTTTCTTTCTTTGTGTGTGAGGAATGTTTCCTGAAAGTTTGGCCGTACCTTTTTGTAACACCCTATATAGGGTTGAAGGCCGCAGCGCCATATTCTTCCTGTTTATATATCTCTGCATTTGAATACGCATGCCTATACCAATTTCCAATTTCTTTGGCGCTTCAGTGTAAATAAATAAGTAAAAAAAGGAAAGGCACTCCACGAAGGAATTATCAGAACGGGTCGGATTTTTTTAGTAACTCAGTGATGTGCATGTACAGACAGAGAAGTGATAACAATTTCAGAAAAAGTGGATGCATTATTCAAGAGAAACAGCTTCACAAACTGAGCAAGTCAATAACAACACGATGATCGATTTCTGGCCCTGATGCAAGCTTGGTTTGCTTGATAGAGTTGTTTGTATTCATCTGAGGGATATCGTGCCAAATTCTGCCAAAGTGTCGCATTATATCGTCGAATCCCGAGCTGGTTGGAGGGCCATGTCCATAATAGTCCAGATGTTGTGAGACCTCAACTTTTCCCGGCGAACTGAGTGTTCAAATAACATACGGGTTTGCTGCCGGGTGACGTCGTCGAGCACCGCCGATATTTCGACAGGAGCACACCCTGCCATTCCCAAGGCACAAATGCAAGGAAGAAGAAACGTGCAAGCAAATTTAATACCTGGTTTCACAGAGGAGAAACAAGGAAGACACCACACACAGAACATGTGTCAACACAAACAAAGATAACCAACATCAGAAATATCTATAGTTACTATTGATCAACAGGTGACGTAGCACTAATTCCGTCCCTCTGTTATTTGATGAGAGACAGAGCCGGATTCCAAGCAGCATTTAAACAAAATCCACCATCTCTGTGAATAAGATTGCTTGACAGTCTGATTTCAACAGCTTCCTAAATAACACTATCCCAATAGCTCGACGTGCAAGCCAGAATCTCCGTGTTGTTGTATTCCATAGGATGACCGGTGTCAAGGCAATGTTCTGCAATAGCGGATTTGCTCGGCTGTTGTAAGCGTGTGTGACGCTTATGTTCAATACACCGGTCTGGGGTCTATCGTATTCCTTGCAGTTGTGGCATGTCATATATTGGTCAGACAAATCAGGACCGTGGAAGACCGGTCTATTGAACGTAAGCGTCACACACGCTTACGACAGCCGAGCATTGCCTTGACACCGGTCATCGTATGGAATACAACAACACGGAGATTCTGGCTTGCACGTCCAGCTATTGGGATAGTGTTATTCAGGAAGCTGTGATTCATGAGTTTCTCCCGGCGTATTTGATAATCAAAATATCCATGGGTGTACTGCCGGTCTACGGTGTCCAACGGGCACAATATTTCGGCGATCATACATGTCGCCATTATCAGGTGAACTGACGGACTGAGCTCCTGTGAAAGTGCCGCTACGGAGATCAGTACGCTATGGCTGCTCAGGGGGAACTGGGTTCGATCGCGGCGGCGGCAGATTTAAATACCCTACGCCCGCGGCGCACTCCCTCCGCCGTCCGCGCCCCGCGCCTCTGTCACGTGGTGGAACAGATTGCGACGGCGTCTGAGATGACGTCGGTGTGATGGCTCTGTCCGCCGTGGTCGTCTCAACTATACGTTAGCTCGATTTACTCTTGATTAACCCAATCGCTGATTCCCAAGCCTTCTAAGATTATACCTACAGCCACGGTTTATGAGGTCGTCATTGGTGCGAATTTCGATGGCCTCTCTAACAACGCTGTCCCAGTATCTTGACGTCTGTACCAGAATCCTCGTGCGTTCATACTCCATAGCGCGATTTTTCGAGAAACAATGCTCAGCGACCGCCGACTTGCTCGGATACATCAGTCGAGTGTGCCTCTGGTGTTCACGGCATCGATCCTCGACGGTACGAATCGTCTGACCAATATACGACTTGCCACATTGACACGGAATCTCGTACACGCCGGCGTGTACCACATTCTGATGTTGGTTATCTTTGTTTGTGTTGACACTTGTTCTGTGTGTCGTGTCTTCCTTGTTTCTCCTCTGTGAACCGAGGTATTAAATTTGCTTGCACGTTTCTTCTTCCTTGCACTTGTACCTTGAGAATGCCAGGGTGTGCTCCTGTCGAAATATCGGCGGTGTTCAACGACGTCACCCGGCAGCAAACCCGTAAGTTATTTGAACAAGTTCAGATGTTCTCAAAAGCGGAGAGCTCAGGCGACCGCGCTGGCCAAAGGAGGGTCTGACAAACATGAAAACTAACACTAGAAACTCCTACCGTATAAGGTTAGGCGCTATCTTGATGAAATGTCAGTCCAGGATGGCTTGCCATGAGGGGCAACAAAATGGGGCGTAGGATACCGTCGACTTATAGTTGTGTTGTAAGCGTGTCACTGATGGAAACCAAAGTGATCCTGCTATCAAAAGAAATAGCACCAAAGACCATCACACCCTTACAGCGCAGTGGTACGTCAACGATGGTCTACGCCCCCTTATATTGCACATCATGGCAAGCCAACTTGGGCATACATTTCAGGAATATAATGCCCGACCGTACACGGCACGAGTTTCTATTGTTTGTTGTCGTTCTTGTCAAACCCTACCGTGGCCAGCAGAGTCACCGGATCTCTCCCCAATTGGGAACGTTAGGAACATTATGGGCAGGGTCGTCCGACTAGCTCGTGATTTTGACACACTAAGGCACCAATTGGACAGAATTAGACATGATATCCTTTAGGAGGACATCCAACAAGTCTGTCAATCAGTGCCAAACCGAATAACTGCTTGCATAATGACCGTAGGTAGACCAACGCGAAATTGACTTTCTCAATTGGTGAAGGTCTTTCTCTTGAATAAATTACCCTATTTTTTTGAAAGTGTTTCCGTTTGTTTGTCTGTCCGTACATGTACGTCAAATGTACTGATTTTCGTCCCATTCAGGTAATTCCTTCTTGGTGCGTTGTTACTTTCTGTTTTCTGTTTTTTCTTTTTCCTTTGTCTCAGAGCGCATATAGGATTTTTCCTTTGTGATAGTTCAGACTCGTAGGGGTGGTGGGGAAGGGGAAAAGTAAGTCCTCGGCACGAAAAAAGAGACACGTCGAAGGGACATCACGCTAAGACTTCTAGCTTTGATAATGGCCACAATTCGGCGAAGAAGTGAGGCCACAATTTTATTCAAACAACTGGCTAGCACAGTGGACTCGCATTCCAGAAGACGTCGGTTCAAATACGCGTCCGACCATCTCGATTTTGGTTTCCCGTGACTTACCTAAATCGGTCAAGGCAAATGCAGCGGTAGTTCTTTTGAAGGGGCACAGCCGATTTCCTTCACAACCCTTGAATTATTCCGAGCTAGTGCTCCGTCTCTAATAACCTCGATGTCGACGGGCCGTTAAACACTAGTCTTTCTTCCTTCGTTTTTAAGTTTTTTCAAGTATACCATATCTAGCTATAACCACTCATTGATGATTAGCTCCCGTAAGACTATAAAATTACGGAGATGGAACTCGCCGAACCACACTATACGACTCTAGTCAACTACTGTCCACTTTCTGTGTTTTGGCCTACCTTGTAGGTGCCGTTTTATGTGCTGCAGTGCCGCTGTGGGAAACAGCCTTTCACGAGGCAACGGACTCCACATGTCCGTTGCATTCAGTTTTCTGCGTAAAACTGGCTTGAAAACAGTTTGGGTTGGACTTACAGCCACTGAATTTGTCCTGTCGGGTTTGAAACTAATTGACTTCGATAAAGCGTGACACAGGTTCCGGTCCTTGTTGGTTAGAATCTTTTTACAACCACTGTTCTTAGGCAATGTCAAACGGCTGCTAGGAGCACACCATTCCTAATAGACGGATTGGACTGTCCACGTCGATGTAACAACAAATGGGACAACTTTATTCTCGGTGCGGGCACGTTCAAATACGATTGCTCTTGTCTTCCAATCTGTCACGCCTCCACGTCGACCCATTTTACTACACTAATTCCATAAAATCGAATGGCACGAAGACATCACTTCACTGCCGTAACTAAGTGGTGAAGGGTTACATGACCGTCCGATCGCAGTTGTACTCTATCTCATGCGCCCCAAAGCGACCAGTATGCTTTTTTTAAGGGCGACCTTACATTTTCTCCTGTGAGCTTGGCGGAGATAACAGTGGAGTCGGTATTGAATTGACAATGGCATAAATAATGAAACTAAGCTACACAGACTAATATAAAAGTAATTGGGAGATGTTAAGCTACCATGACCAGTATATACCGATTGAAATAACAAGTATTGGTGTTGACAGTGGCTCAAATAATGTGAATGTGCAGTATGAACTAATATAAAAGTAACTGAGAGATATTACTCTACCACGATTAGTATATTCCGATGAAAATGACAGGTAATAAATTAGAGTGGCATTAATATTTGCAATGTAGAATGCAAATTTCGCATTTTTTTTTACTTATTTACTGGGTGATTAATTTTTCTTAAATTAGTGGGTTCTTAGAAAAATCGAGCAGAAGAACAGCAATCCGTCTCACCTGAAGATAAACATTTCGTCAGAGACTGGTAATGGAAAGGAAAATTAAATGATCTGACATAAATATAGCGGTTGGTAGCTGTTCCACAACATATTTATATGAAAGCAAGATTCTATGACTGTTAGTATTAGAGAGTTTGAGGCAACAGAATTTCTACATCACCTTCGTGAATGAATACAGAAAGTTTTGGCTGCGCTCAATAATTTACCAAGGGACGATATTATAATAAGATTTTTTCGATGAAACATTAAGATCATTGGCACCCAAGTAATCTGATACCAACGGAAATATCCTATTATCTGAGCACAAAAATGGCTAATATGCTCCTGTTTTAAAAGACTCTGACTTAAAAGTGGGTTACCGGCTACCTCATTCTACCTTCCTCAGTGCCCTTAAAACTTATTCCAAAAGTTTGCTCACTCCCACAACCTCCCATAACTGTAACTTACAGCCACTAGTCCATCACTGTAAGTCGCTGATAGCCATCCACTCCCATTTGCCCATTCTCATTCACTCATTCAGCCTAACTCACTGTCATTATCTCTCTGCGTGTCTCTGTCACTGTCACCTGTCTCACAGCCACTGTCTCCCTCGTTCAGTCCTACCACTACTGCTCCTCTCACTGTCACTGTCTCCCTCTTGCTCTCTCTTACTGCTACTGTCTCATTCATTCCTTCCCTCTGCTGCTGTCTCTTACTCTTTCTCCTTCCCTTTATTCCTCTCCCATTGGCACTGTCACCTTCACTCTTTCCGTAGCACAGCTCTGTCACTGTTAACTATGTTCCACTACCGCTGCGTCCTTCTCTTCCTCTCACAATTCCATTGTCTCCTTCGCTCTCTGTATATACTGTTTTCCAGTATTTATTACTTTTCCGTCTCTTTCACACTGCGTCTCAGCATAAGAAAGTGTGAATATGTTCGCATGCCAAAATTTTGGGGAAAGTTTTCAAGGTGCTGAAGAAGAAAGGATGAGGCAGCTGGCACCCACTTTTCAGGCAGTCTTTTAATAATAAACAGCAGCATATTCGCCTTTTTGTGCCCCATTAGGTGCGTTATTCCACTGGTTCCCTTCTTTTCCCTGTGACAACAGGGCATGTCTCTCATATAAAAAGTGCTTTATGAGCCAGTAAAATTTTGATAGTTCATTTATGTGAAATTAAATAACGCAAAACTATATAATTTTACATTCCATGCCGGATTTTATTTTTATGTGCAGTAAAATTTTGTGTGCGCTTCATTAGTACAATATGGGATTCCCAGGACCCTTCTGTTGATCATAGAGAGTCTTTACAGCATATTTCTCCGTGTTACGGTACTGTAGAAACTACGTTTTCGCCTTTCACAGGATGTTAGCGCGTATTTTAAATGCACAAGTAGGGTAACTTTGAAGCTCGGAATCTCGGAAAGGGATGAAAATATCGATAAAATTTTCAATGCTGTTCGAGATCGGGATCTTAGGAATGTATCGTAAAAATTACAGGCGTTTGCTGTGTCTAGCCGTCTTGGAATTCTCGGCCCGGTTTATGTACCTAAAAACTATGTTTTCCGGGTTTTCTCAGGAACCGCTCACGAACTAAATGGTGCCTCCATTAGCCTCTTTCACCTCACACACAACATATGATGCAAAAAGAGCCAATTGCCTAAGCTGGAGGAAGTGTGTAACATTTAAACTTTCACTCCATACTGTAGGATAGTTGCAGTAAGACGATCCTTCTGCTGGGTATACAAAAGGTCCCTACCTTAAGAACTATCGAGCATACGTCACCCTATATTTCTATCACTAACAAAACACGAGATAAGAGTCCCGGAAAAATCTCTATTTTACTCGCGGCGTTTTGGAGCACATCAGGTAGCGCATGCCTACCGATACTGTAATAGGGAGTTCACACGGACGTCTTAAGAATTTTAATAAGAGAGAGTTGGCGGCTCTGCATTGCCTCTCTAGAAAGAACATAACTCAGGGAAATCCCAAATACGTATCCTGTGCACTACTCGCAGCTGGAAATTCTTGGTAGACTCAATGGTTCACATCCTCGTCTTGATAGACACCAAAGAAAACCGTTTTCGTCTCATTCTCATACCAATGCGAGCCTGAGGACTTGATTGTGAGGAATTCACCTTGGTTTCCAGTGATTGAGAAAGATGGATAAAAGGTCTCTAGTATTCTACGGAGCAAAAATATGGTGGTTTCGTGCGCCCTAGATGTCAGAGAAAAAATCTGAAAACATAGCACGTTTCTGGCTATTCTTTCCGATGAGTGTGATAAAGAAGTTAAGTTGGAGGCGAGAGTAGTGGAGAACTTAGTTATTGCGCTTTGGAAGCCGATGAAACGTATTCACTGGAGTGAGAAGACGACAGCGGATTGCGCAAGAGTTGACTCCTGACCCTCCAGCAGTCGCAAATGGCTGACCATCGCCAGAGTCGGTGCTCCTGCGTGGAGCACCACTACTTACTTCCACTATCAACTTCTAATAAATGCCAAATGCGCCATTCATTGCACAGTGTAATACCCATGTGCACAGGATTTGTAAGGACTGAATTTTTCCCTCTCCACGTTGGTGACCCTGCGTTGAGATGTCTGTTTTGTTAG
Source organism: Schistocerca gregaria (assembly GCF_023897955.1). Taxonomy (NCBI): domain Eukaryota; kingdom Metazoa; phylum Arthropoda; class Insecta; order Orthoptera; family Acrididae; genus Schistocerca; species Schistocerca gregaria. Next base: position 730,826,482 of record NC_064931.1, read on the forward strand.
AGTAAACTATGTCGATTAAGTATGTCTACGTTGTAATTAATTATTATTTTTTATTTATATCATTTATGTGTATACATCAGGACCGTGAATACAAAAAACTTTATTGTTTCATAAAGAAGTTGTTTGTAATGTTAATTTTTTATTTATTCTGTGTACATTAATACAGCCAATAGCAAATTATAGGGTTGCCTGTCCACTGAAGTCATTAATTTGTCTTTTCCACATATTAATGAGACAGTCAAAACACAGAAGACTGCGACATTAACGATAAAAGACACTCCGTCTTCAGGCCAAAAGTAGTCCATCGGGACCATCCATTCCAGAAGCTGTCCATCTGACTGGCTACAGCTTATTCTACAGTATTTTACATTTTAACATATGTAAGTAATCAAAGCTCGACCACTTTTACGTTCTAAATAAAGTAACAATAATATCCATTACATAATAAAAGTTACATTCTTTTACACGAAACCTATACAGTTTTCTTCTTAACTTTGAATGTCACGGACAGTAGCCCTGCACCAATGTGCTTTCTGATAAATAACGAAAGAACAAAAGTATTAAGCACTAAACTTTACAAAAAAATATTCTATTACCTAATGATTCAATAAGGTGTCATGCTGTCATTGTTCAATGCGTTTTGTGTGGAGGAAATGATGATCTGATGCTTAACTGGCAATACTGATAATTTAAATTTACTATATCTTTTAAACAAATAAAGTCACAGAGTTGATATTTACAACGTTTGTGATTTTAACGATGCCCTTTTATATGAAATGTCGATTGTGAAGATCGACCAACGCGTCCAGATTTTAGCATTCAGGTCTTTGTTACAAAACATGTTAATTTCACTTTCACAGTGGCTGCTAAACTGTTATAGATATGATTAATAGTCAAGTTTTGTTGGGATCACCATGAAAATTTATGAAGGATGGTAGACTAAAATTACTGTGGCTTACCTGTATTATCACGGAATTAAATAGTTTTCATAAATGTTTCCCCTTATGGGCATCTTAGTTCTGCTATATTATCTCCTTGGCCGCAAATGGCTTCTACTGGGTTTTCCTATGATGTAGGTTCTCGTCTGTCTCATTCGCACTTCTACACTGACCTGAATCCTATATCTACATCTACATACATACTCCGCAATCCACCATACGGTGCGTGGCGGAGGGTACCTCGTACCACAACTAGCATCTTCTCTTTATGTTCCACTCCCAAACAGAACGAGGGGAAAATGACTGCCTATATGCCTGTGTACGAGCCCTAACCTCTCTTATCTTATCTTTGTGGCCTATTCGCGAAATATAGGTTGGTGGCAGTAAAGTTGTAGTACAGTCAGCCTCAAATGCTGGTTCTCTAAACTTCCTCAGTAGCGATTCACGAAAAGAACGCCTCCTATCCTCCAGAGACTCCCACCCGAGTTCCTGAAACATTTCCGTAACACTCGCGTGAAGATCAAACCTACCAGTAATAAATCTAGCAGCCCGCCTCTGAATTGCTTCTCTGTCCTCCCTCAATCCGGTCTGATAGGGCTCCCAAACGCTCGAGCAGTACTCAAGAATAGGTCATATTAGTGTTTCATAAGCGGTCTCCTTTACATATGAACCACGTTTTCCCAAAATTCTACCAATGCACCGAAGACGACTATCCGCCTTCCCAACAACTGCCATTACATGCTAGTCCCACTTCATAGAACACCTTCGGGATGTTTCGTAACGGCGACTTCGTGCCAGGGCTCACCGACCTCAGTGCTGCACTCCCCAAGAAACCTTCCAGCACCTGATTGAAAGTATGCCTGCGAGAGTGGTAGCTGTCATCAAGGATAAGGGTGGGCTAACACCATATTGAATTCCAGCGGTACCGATGGAGGGCACTACGAACTTGTAAGTCATTTTCAGCCAGGTATCCAGATACTTTTGATCACATAGTGTATTTAGAAGCATTTCAGAGCAACAATAAATAAGCTTGGCGTCAGCAAGCGTCAATATGTGTACGAAAAAGACATTCTTTCGCTTCTAATTTTGATTTTTGAATGCAGTACTGAGTTTTCATATGTTATTTGTGATCTTATAGTATACAGTTCTGTCTTTCAAGTAGTAAGAAAGTGTACTCGGGCAGGAAAAAGTATGAAAACATCGTATCCAACGCGGCGTCGAAGCAGTATGTAAGCAAAACGTCCAATGAATAGATATGAGGCTGAGAACAATTCGGGAGGAGTCAGTGGCTCTTCTAAGAAATTGAAAGATAGCGACCTGGAGTTTGACGTGATTTACGTATTGAGCTGTAGGATCATACATTTTCTTGCCTTTTTCTCCGTTATTTCTCAACAGGTGAAATGCAAAAGGTGCAATGCATACAGCACATCGCTTAGGCTTGACAATAATTGTCTGAAGTGCCCAGAAGTTGTCATACGATAAAGGGAGAGCACATGAAATCAACCGTTGAATCGTCCTAGCAATACGCCTGCTTGGAGTAGGGCTACATCGAACTGTAAAGTTTTGTGCGTTCATGGAATTGCCACGACCGATATCGTTCGACGGTAAACTAGTGGATATTATTTCGATCACAAGGGCAACAGTATGACAGGCCAGTTCTGTAGATGCAAATGTTCAAATGTGTGTGAAATCTTATGGGACTTAACTGCTAAGGTCGTCAGTCCCTAAGCTTATACACTACTTAGCCGAAATTATCCTAAGGACAAACACACACACCCATGCCCGAGGGAGGACTCGAACCTCCCCCGGGACCAGTCGCACAGTGGGATAGATTAATGGTAAGAGTTATCTAAAAGTAGAATTTTTTCATTTGTTCGTACCTATAACATATTTTAAAGCTTCAAACGTGTTTTTCTTGAAACACTGTTTTTCAAAACGGCACGCAGCATAACTTCAACAACTTTCTTCAATTTTTTTATTTGAAAACTTATCCGTGAAATTTCTAAGTGAAACATTTAGTTAATTTTCGATATTTCATTGAAACAATATTTATTAACAAATGGCTGTCGTTTTTGGTGCAAATTGAACGATTTTTTTCAACAGTCGCTGTTTGCCCAAAATCAATATTTCTAAATTCCCCTACGTCGTTCACTAGCGACACTCGTGCAGATTACATAGATTGGCACCAGTTATAGTTCGTGACGCAGTTCGCCTCAAATTCAACATGCGTCGGGAGAACGGGTGCAATGTAACCATTTTCTAATATTTTCCGACGAAAATTTTTTGTAATATACTTGAATACGGGGTGTTCAGAAATCCCCGTAACCCATGTCCGGAAACCTACCGTTTATGTTCCACTATGGTTTCAATTCAGATGTTTAACTCAGGCACTTGTGTTTGATGAATTTAATTAGGCGTAGCATAGCAGAATCATTAGATAACAATTCGAAAGGAAACATAACGAAACAGCCATTTATCACTTAAGTAAATTCGCTTGTACTAACACTTAAAAATTACATGTTTACATTATTGTAAAACAAAAAAGAGCCCGGCATACTGTATGTACAGAACAGTACTGATGGAGTACAACATCAAGTGGTCGTCTGACGTAGAACACGGCATCCTGTCTACCTTATTGCATACCAGGACAAGCAACTCTGACACTTCTTTTTCACTTGTCAGATATGGACGTGTTACACATCAGAACTGAAACCGTCTGAGAAAGAAATCGGTACGTTCCTGGACATGGGTTGCTACTCAATATTGTGTACTCACTCCCTCTACAAGTCCTAGAAGTTTGTAATGGGAATTTTCTAACACCCTGCATATGCTCAATAACTACTTCCAGTATCATTTCTCTATCACCTTTCCTTCCGCCCCCCCCCCCTCCCCACCCACACCAAAAAAGTGTAAGAACAGCAGTTGTTTTCAGGTATTACAGTGGTGTTATTCCTTAATGTGTGGTACTGCTTTTCATAATTACCGTTTTTCATTACACACTCTTGTGTACTCCGCAGAGATCAAATGGCAGGCGCTGTTGTATACCTAAGGCCTTTACTACACTAGGCCGACAGGCGTGCAGTCAGCCAGCCACTGGTGACGCTGCGTTTCTGACACCGGGCGGGGAGGCGGTGCAGCCAATTACGCCACCTGTGAAGTAACAGACACTCGTTCAGGCTACGGTAGTTCGGCTGTTCTGGCCCGCGGCCCAGTGTAATAGGCTCTGTATGATGCAATGCCCCGCCACGACTCTCCGCCACCAGTGGCTGCCGAAATGGTAGCGGAGCTCGGCAGCCCGTCAGCAGCCAGCTTGTGGCGGCTGCCCTAATCTAATAGGCTCCTCGGCAATCAATTCCCAATGACATGCAGCGCCACCAGTGGCGCTAGTGTAGTAAAGGCCTAATCTCTCAGTGTTGAGACTACCCTCAATACCACATGTAATGCTGGCCGTTGTGACCGAGCGGTTCTAGGCGCTTCAGTCTTGAATCGCGCTGCTGCTACGGTCGCAGTTTCGAATCCTGCCTCGGGCATGGGTGTGTGTGATGTCCTTAGGTTAGTTAGGTTTAAGTAGTTCTAGGTCTAGGTGACTCATGATCTCACATGTTAAGTCCCGTAGTGCTTAGAGCCACTTGAACGATTTGAACCACATGTAATGTGAATTATTTTATTACATAGCACATACTGGGCACATGTTGGCCTACTGCAAATGCCACTGTACAGGAAGAAAGGACGATTTTAATTTAAAGTCGCGTAGGCAGTATGATCGTTTGAACACAACCTTAGATTGGACACGAATGGAAAAGAAAACAGGTCGCAGTATTGTTTAAGAAACCATCCCAGCATGCTTCGAAAATGATGAAGGCCATCACCTGGCATCGTAAAACAGAGTGGCCGGATGAGAAGCAAGGTCTGGTTTCTCCTGTTTAGGAGAACACGGAAAGTGCCGTAACCTGATTTCCTAGAAACTACGCTCGTTGGAAGGGGGGACAAAATAAACGAACACGTGTTACGGCTTACCCCTAGATTCTCTAGATACTCGACCATATCTGAAACTACGACAGTCAAAGTTTTCGAGGTATTTTCCAGGTACTTTACGTGCCATTTACGGATGATAGTCTGAGGCGTAAGGGTGGTACGGCTTCTTAATTTTGCAAAAGGTTCAAATACCTCTGAGCACTATGGGACTTAACATCTGAGGTCATCAGTCCCCTAGACTTAGAACTACTCAAATCTAACTAACCTAAGGACATCACACACATCCTTGCCGGAGGCAGGATTCGAACCTGCGACCGTAGCAGCCGCGTGGTTCCGAACTGAAGCGCCTAGAAGCGCTCGAACACAGCAGCCGGCCTTAATTTTGCGCCCCTGTTTGAAACACGGTTATAACTTTTACTTTTGTTTTTTTATTTATTTACCCATGTCTATAGAAGATTACCATACGAATGTTTTCCAGTGTATATTGACACAACTTTGTCCTTATCTGTCTGCTAAATGTACGTCAGATGAGTGAATTAAGAAGAAAAGAATGAGAGAATTAATTGAAATTGTTTTCGGTGAAATTCCTGTATCGAATCTTGATTCATAATCAACTGCAAGCGTCAGTTGTCTGAAAAGTGAGCCGTTATGCATGGTATTACCGACGCGCGAAATCCCCAAAATATACTCCAAAATATAATACAAAATTACCCCAAAATATAATACCATGTATCATAACCGAATGAGAGTAAGTAAAGTAAACTACCTTTAGTGTCGAACTATCGCTTACATCAAATACCGTTCTAATATTAAAAATGGCAGGATTAAGTGTCTGAACAAGATCTTGAATATGGGATTTCCATGACAGTTACTATCTATTTGAAAACCTAGAAATTTGAACTGTTTAGTCTCACTAATCATATTCCCATTCTGTATAAATAGAACGTTAGGTTTTGTTGAATTGTGTTAGAAACTGTAAAAACTAGGTCTTCCTGTGATTTAGCGTTAGTTTCTTTTCTACAAGCCATGAACGTATGTCTTGAACTGCAGTATTTGAAACAGTGCCAACGTTGCACACAATATCCCTTACTACCAAGCTATTGTCAGCAAAAAATAGAAATATTTTAGAATCACCGTAATACTAAAAGGCACATCAGATATGTAAATAAGGAACAGGAATATCCCCAGCAGTAATCCCTGAGACACCTGTGGAGAATCACCGTTTGCTGTCTGTTCTTAAAGTAACAGGTGAACCAGTTGTGCCGTCCGTTGTGACCGAGCGGGTATAGGCGCTTCATTCCGGAACCGAGCTGCTGCTACGGTGGCAGGTTCAAATCCTACCTCGGGCATGGATGTGTGTGATGTCCTTAGGGTAGTTAGGTTTAAGTAATTCTAAGTCTAGAGGACTGATGACCTCAGAGGTTAAGTCCCATAGTGCTCAGAGCCATTTGAACCATTTTCAACCAATTGTGAGCTACTTCCCGTATTCCATAATGGTCCAACTTCTGCAACAATATTTTGTGATCAACGCCATCAAATGCTTTAGTTAAATCAAGAAAGGTGCCTTGCTTTCGAAGCCTTTGGTTTCATCCATGTAGTACCTCACATTGAAAAGAGAATATAGCCTTTTCAATTGTTCTACCTCTTCTAAAACCAAACCGTGCATTTGACAGCAAATTATGTGAAACGAAATGATCAATTATCCTTTTCAATAAGTTAGTGAAGACTGATGGCATAGAAATAGGTCTAAAATTGAAACTTCCTTGAAGATGAAAACTGTGTGCCGGACCGAGACTCGAGCTCGGGACCTTTGCCAGTTGCTGGCAAGTGCTCTATAAAGTTTTTTTTTAATTGTGCCGAAAATGTGAACTGCAAAGGGCCATCTTGCCGGCTGGGTTCACCTTATCGAAGCGAGTGGTGGCCAGTAACAGGCGGTCGCCGTTGCAGTCGACATCACATCACCAACGTTCGGAGCGCCCGGGGCCGCTGCACAGTCAGAGACTGCTTCTGTCACCGTAGGGGAATCGTGGAAACATCACGTCTGCAAGTCAATTTCTTGTCACAATCGGCACACCCAAGCTGGGCGCTGGGTCCATGAATGACGATCCCAAATAGTTTGCAAAAAGGATCCGGTATTCCTTTCTGTTCGTTAAGACCAGGTACTCATCGATCATGCATTGCCACAAATAGAGGACTTCCTTTTCGCCGTCGCGGTACATGTAGTGTATCGCTATTTCTCGTACCCAATTGACCGCATTCATCCGGGTCACTGGGAAATAGATAGCGTCGGGATGAAAGAGGTCCAAGGTCATAATAGAAACAGAGGAGCGGCGTAGCAGAAAGCCAGTATCTGGCGGATCGGTTTCCAGCACTTGCGCGCGGGGCACAGTTCAGTCACGGACCGGGGACACATAGGGCCGTCAGTTAGGTGAATGGCATGTAGCCTTCGTCGGTTCGGAAATTTATCGTTAGTGACCACCTACCACGTCCATCGCACTAAAATTGACAGGAAGGGCGCGTGGATGGCTCGCCAAATCCGCGTCCAGCTGACCGTGGGGTGGCGTCGTATAATGTCGTTAGCCGGATTCCAGCGTTAAGTCTTTGCTGTCGGTTTCCGTATCTCCGGTATAACCCCAACATATAGCTGCGCTACACGAAAAGGTCCTAATATGTGACAGCGAGAGCGATAAATTTCCAGCAGGTACCGATTGGCACAGAGTGTAGGGGGCCACCTCTGCTGTCAGGAGGCCAGGGAGACTGTTGGTGAAAGCCAGAGTCACCGCATTGAGCGAAGGTAATGTGTCAACGCTCTGTGCTCGAGGTAAGTGAGTCCAACACCTCCTATGTGGAAGCGAAAAGTAAGAGTAATAAAACGGATCTTAAAAGCTGCACCAGCGTTCACCACGTGTCCAAACACTGCCTGTATCCTGGAAGCCATAATATCTGTCATCGGTAATACGTAGGTGTTATGGTTAAGGAGAGAAACCATGTACACATTGACGTATTGAGCGCGTTGCAAAATGTCCAACGATCTTAATTTATTGAGGCGAGCCTCTATACGTAAAGGCCGCCGTGCGTTGTATTTGTCGATCGAGCGATGTCCCTAAATATTTGAGCATGGGAACCTTTGTTATGGGTACATCCAGTTCTGCTGGCATGCCTTGTCCCACTATCCGGGGTTTTATGAAATGGTTTAAATGGCTCTGAGCACTACGCGACTTAACGTCTGAGGTTATCAGTCGCCTAGAACTTAGAACTAATTAAACCTAACTAACCCAAGGACATCACACATCCATGCCCGAGGCAGGATTCGAACCTGCAACCGTAGCAGTCGCTCGGCTCCAGACTGCACCGCCTAGAACCGCACGGCCACTCCGGCCGGTGGGGGTTTCTCACAATGCCTGCGAAACCCCCCATGCTGTTGGAGCCAGGAAATTTTTATTTATTTATTGCCAAATTATAGACCTGTTACCTGATGTTTAAAACAGGTCGTATATCTTACAATTTTCGTTTTCCAATTTTTTATTTTTTATTTTTTATTTTTTTTTTTTTGTGAGGCAGGAAAGCGCCGTTTGTATTTCGACACCAGTCCGTGATAAGAACATCACATCATCGGCGTATGCACCACATCGGAAGGTCATGGACTGGAGGCTAAGGCTTTCCAAGCGTCTCCGCAGTCCATGAAGTGCTGGTTCGAGGGCAATGGCGAATAACATGGCAGAAAGAAGACAACCCTCTCTGACGGACCTGTTGACACGGACACGGGCGGACCGGTAGCCGTTTACCATAATCCTCGTGACCGCCCCATGGACCAAGCGAAGCACAACAGATGTCATGCGCGGGATACCGATGTGTTCCAAGAAAATCCAGAGCAACAAGAGCGCCCGTTTAGGCGGCATGTTTGCATAAGTGCCACCACGTCTCTGTAGGTGCTTAAAGTCGTAAACACATTAGTGTCGCCTCCGAGGCAGGTTTGGTCAGTGTGAATGGCCGCCATTACCTTAGACTTGAGTCTTTCACGGAGGATGTGTGTCAACAGCTCGTAGTCGGTGTTTAACATTGTCAGTGGGCGCAAATCAGGTGTGCGACAGCCTCTTCCGGGTTTGGTCACCGGAATCAAGAGACCCTCAGTGAATTCAGCTGGTACCTGAAAATCCGGGTTCAGGAGATCCTGACCCTCCTGGGGCCCATGAGATTAAAAAACCTTTTGTAAAATTCAAGAGGGAGTCCTTCAGGGCCTGGCGTTTTGTTGGGAGCACCGCGTAACATAGCCTCTCGTAGTTCTTCCAAAGTCACCTCCGACAAGAGCGTAGCATCATCTTGTGGGTTCCGAGAGACGGGTAGGTCAGATAGGACTTCCCTGACTCCTACATCCATGCTGTACTCTCGCTCGTAGAGAAGTCTATATGAGCGTGTGAAAGCTCGGACGATGTGCGTTTGCATGTCAACTCGTCGTCCATCCACCGTCTCGACCTCCAAAATAAGCTGCCTCTTGCGTCTTCTTCTATCTTGAATGATATGTTGGAGGGAACGTCGTTCTCCACTAACATCATCAGTTGTCCTCGCTCGCACCGGCACACCCGCGAGACGTACGGCGGTGATACGTAGCAACTGTGCCTTGACGTGGTATTCTGCCGATTGTCGTTCCGGCGACGGCGGTTGCACAGCCAATTCGCGAAGCGCAGTGTAGTAGAAATCAGTGGTCGCAGTATACCAGCGCGCTCTATCTCGTCCATAGCTGGCTAATGTTCAGCACAAGACGGGATTGACACACCGTAGCCACCACTGAAGTACGGAACCGTATTCGGGTAATCGCCGGTGGTATTTGCTCCATGTCGACTCAACTTCGAGTCTGCAATTTACCTCTTCAAGAAGGGCCACATTGAGGCGCCACGGACCTCTACTTCGTCGGGCACGTTTGCGGGGGAGAGTGAGAGTACACACATATGTTAGGTGATCTGTGAACGCTGCCGGCCACATCTCAGCGTCGACAACTGCCGACCGCAGCAGTGTGTGACGTAGACTCGATCCTAACGGCTCGCGGAATGACTAGTAAAGTCGGTGTATGCCTTTCGGTCGCCGTGTTGTATGACCCACGTGTCCAACAAAGCCAAGTAATTTACAAGTGCCTGAAGTGCTGGACAGATGGTATAGGGCGGCACCTGGTCGGATGGTATTAGCACACAATTGAAATCTCCGCCTACTACCAAGTGGTAGGCATTGCCCTGGAAGAGCACAGCTATGTCTTCTGTAAAAAAGGTGCGGCGTTCTCTCCTTCGTGAGTGCGACTCCCTAGGCCGACGATATATAGGAGACATCAGTTGCCATAATCCCTTCCTTCAGTAGAATTGCCGTACCTACGCCACCCACATCTGAAGGCATAGTGTAGGAGTCATATCCATAGGTATCGATACAAAGTCCTGATCGGACTTCTTGAAGGAAAACAACATCCATATCCGCAGCTCGTAACGTATCTTGCAGCAGACGGGCTTTGACAGCAGAAGTAACGCCGTTGGCATTGATCGTGGCGAGGGGGTATGCCTGTTCCATCAAGTCGCGGGCCGTGTCCTTGATATTGCAGGTGGGCATTAGTCATGGTGTGGAGCGTCGTTATGGCGTAGAGATAGGAAGCGACGGGTGTGGGTCATGCCGGCCTAGGCCTCTGTCGCCGGCACCATAGACGCTGCCAACGGCATCGATGTATCGTCAGGGTCATGAAACGTATCCTGCATCTCCATCTCCCAGTCTCCCAGGGACGGCGATACCAATGGGTCTCGAGAGGCAGACGTAGTTGTGGGTGCATCCCTGGGGTCGGGGCTTCGGTACTCTCTCGCATCCCCACAGTGCGCAGACCCACCGGTAGCGGCAAAAGGCGTCGAGCCGTGTGGTACGTTAGTATCGCCCGTGTCAGTACGGCTTATCGACAGACGCACCTCATCATCCACCGTTGCCGTCTCGGGCTGTTCTATTGCGTCGGTTGTTATGCGCCGTTTCTTATGGTGTTCAGGCGATTTCTGTTTACGCTGTCTCACCTCTGTGTGATGTCCTTAGGTTAGTTAGGTTTAAGTAGTTTTACGTTCTAGGGGACTGATGACATTAGAAGTTAAGTTCCATGGTGCGCAGAGCCATTTGAACCATTCTCACCTCTGTTTCCGGAGTAGGGTATGGTGAGGACGCTGTATCCTGTTCTTCGACTTCCTCCGCACCGTTGGCTTGTCTTTGAGGCGGTGAGCCTAGGCCCGACGAGAGGGCAACAGAAGTATCGGCGCTGAAAGGCGCTGGGGGCTTCTGAGGAACTATTGCAAGGGCCTCCAAGGCTTGCACCAATACAGAAGGGTCGTCATAGATAGCTGGCGTCTCCCGTCTCGCCACCGCAACGTACCTAATCGGCATAGAGGCCGCTATCGACGGTTGAATCTGATCGGCTGAGGGTGTCTGCACGAGACGGCGTTGCAGGCAATCGGTACGCGTGTATCCTATCTGACCACAACCGTCGTAAATAATTATCGCCCTGCAACCAGCAGTCGTGAGATACGAAGGTATGATGGCGGTGCAATTCAATACAGACCTGTTGCACCCCGTTAAGGACAGGGTAAGTTTCGAATGTCTTCCATTTATCGGTCGTATGGCCGAGGACTGTGCCATAGGGTCGAAGAGCGAGGTTGACCAAATCCGCTGGAACTTCAAATTGTAGCTCAAACACACGCACATTTTGTATTCCCAATCCAGCACGTTCAAGCGTCACCACACCCACGTTTCCGTCAGAGTGGCAGAATCGATAACCTTCCGTCGAGCGTCTGAGAAGTCTGTCACATGCCTGAACGTCAGTGAACCTAATATATACAACGCTGGAGACAATAGATAAGTGGATACCTAGCAGCTCGTTCGGGTCAACGTACATCACGTCGCGTAAAAATCTCTCTACTTCGTGGGCCTTGAGTCTAGAGTAAGTAGTGTCGAACTGCAGCTTGATCGTGTCTTTCCGATACCAAAGAGCCATCAGATGTCAGGAAAGTAACCGTAACACTAAACACTAGTGTGGTAGCGCGATAAACAACAACGCACCCGGAAACGCGACTCGGAGGGGCCGGGACGTACCGCACCGCTCCACAGCCAAAGGTCGACTGTGCAACTGAGATACCCAAGCACGACTCACGACCCGTCCTCACAGCTGTAATTCCGCCAGTACCTCGTTTCCTACCTTCCAAATTTCACAGAAGTTGTCCTGCGAACTTTGCAGAACTAGCACTCCTGGAAGAAAGGAATTTGCAGAGACATGGCTTTACCACAGACTGGGGGATATTTCCAGATTGAAATCTTCATAATTTTAATCTGCCAGGAAGTTTCATATCAGCGCACACTCCACTGCAGAGTGAACATTTCATTCAGGTGTAAAATTGTCTTCGTTATCACTTTCTCCCTTTTTATAAAGGGCATTTATAACTGAATACTTTAATCGTTCGGGAAACTGCCAGGAAGTTTCATATCAGTGCACACTGCACTGCAGAGTGAACATTTCATTCTGGTGTAAAATTGTCTTCGTTATCACTTTCTCCTTTTTTATAAAGGGCATTTATAACTGAATACTTAAATCGTTCGGGAAACTGACCATTCCTAAAGGAAAAACTTGAAATACGGGTAAGTAAAGGGCTAATTTGTGCAGCACAGTACTTAGTATTATTTTAGATACTCCGTCTTATCCATGAGAGTCCTTAGTTTTCAGTGATATAATTGTTGACTCAGCCTTCCCTTGTCAGTATCACAGAGGAGCGTCACAGATGTCAGTATCGGAAAGGCATTTTCCAAGAGAATTATATGATTCCCTGTGGAAATTAACTTTTGATTTAATTCACCAGCTGCGCTCAGGAAGTGATATTAAATACTGTACATATATCTGACCTATCAGTAACAGAAACACTTTTACTGCTTACTGACTTCATATCCTCGACCTTGTGCAGCTGACCAGACACTTCCTTCACGACTGACCACATGGTTTTAATTTTATCCGGTGAATTAGCTTTTCTATTTGCGTACAACATATTCCTTGCCTTCCCAATGAAATTTTAAGCATCTTACAGTACTGTTTGTAACGGGCTACTGTAGCTCGACTGTGGCTACTTCTAACATTTTGATATAGTTGCTACTTTCTTTTACGTTATCCTTAGATCTTTCAGTTCTCTACCGAATTCTTTTCACACTGTCATACCTGAAATCTCATCTTCATCTACTTCTCCATCCCTGTTCATATTATTGTCTTAAAGTCCGTTTCCTTTCCACATACCATCTGTATACTCCTTTTATGTTTCGGTCTCCCCTTTTTCGCTCAGTAATGGATTGCCCCATGTAATCTTTTAACGTGCACTGAAAATATATATCTGAACCTGGGGGTTTCAAAATTGGTTATTTCTCTTGTAGAAACAACTGAGGCGTCGGAGGAATTTGCTTTAACATAGTCGTATACATTCCTCATAATTGCTGGCTGCGAAGATGTTTCTCGCTGTAAATTGATACGTATTTCTCTTATTTTCAGTGTGGTTAATTTATGTTCGAAGACTTTATCTCAAAACAAATATTGATGTTGAAGTCAGGAGCCAAAATCAAGGAAATAACTGTAAACGAAGAAGTCTGACGAGGATAGCCTCTATCATGTGATTTACTTAACTTTTGTGAATCTGACGTCGAAAGTGCATAAAATTCTTTGCTTTTAAATATAATGAACTTGCAAAGAGGAATATGCTGCATAATTAGCTGCAACGGGCACAAGGCATGCTTTGCTGGTGGTGCACATTTTCGCGAGTTTGACTGAGATAAACTCACGCTTTTGTGTTCTGCTTGGCCACGCCAGTGTAGAAGCTGGTTCAGAAATAACTAAATAAAAAGTCCGTGCAATTGCCACCTTTATGTACATCTAAAAACTGACTTCGAAATTGTCCTTCTTGTGAGGCCGCGTGTGCAAGATCGAATGCCGAATTTAAATACTATATCCGCATATTTTGCTGTTCACGCCTCTTATGCATAGTCTTTCATTGATTATATTGTATTACGATATACACTCCTGGAAATGGAAAAAAGAACACATTGACACCGGTGTGTCAGACCCACCATACTTGCTCCGGACACTGCGAGAGGGCTGTACAAGCAATGATCACACGCACGGCACAGCGGACACACCAGGAACCGCGGTGTTGGCCGTCGAATGGCGCTAGCTGCGCAGCATTTGTGCACCGCCGCCATCAGTGTCAGCCAGTTTGCCGTGGCATACGGAGCTCAATCGCAGTCTTTAACACTGGTAACATGCCGCGAGAGCGTGGACGTGAACCGTATGTGCAGTTGACGGACTTTGAGCGAGGGCGTATAGTGGGCATGCGGGAGGCCGGGTGGACGTACCGCCGAATTGCTCAACACGTGGGGCGTGAGGTCTCCACAGTACATCGATGTTGTCGCCAGTGGTCGGCGGAAGGTGCACGTGCCCGTCGACCTGGGACCGGACCGCAGCGACGCACGGATGCACGCCAAGACCATAGGATCCTACGCAGTACCGTAGGGGACCGCACCGCCACTTCCCAACAAATTAGGGACACTGTTGCTCCTGGGGTATCGGCGAGGACTATTCGCAACCGTCTCCATGAAGCTGGGCTACGGTCCCGCACACCGTTAGACCGTCTTCCGCTCACGCCCCAACATCGTGTAGCCCGCCTCCAGTGGTGTCGCGACAGGCGTGAATGGAGGGACGAATGGAGACGTGTCGTCTTCAGCGATGAGAGTCGCTTCTGCCTTGGTGCCAATGATAGTCGTATGCGTGTTTGGCGCCGTGCAGGTGAGCGCCACAATCAGGACAGCATACGACCGAGGCACACAGGGCCAACACCCGGCATCATGGTGTGGGGAGCGATCTCCTACACTGGCCGTACACCTCTGGTGATCGTCGAGGGGACACTGAATAGTGCATGGTACATCCAAACCGTCATCGAACCCATCGTTTTACCATTCCTAGACCGGCAAGGGAACTTGCTGTTCCAACAGGACAATGCACGTCCGCATGTATCCCGTGCCACCCAACATGCTCTAGAAGGTGTAAGTCAACTACCCTGGCCAGCAAGATCTCCGGATCTGTCCCCCATTGAGCATGTTTGGGACTGGATGAAGCGTCGTCTCACGCGGTCTGCACGTCCAGCACGAACGCTGGTCCAACTGAGGCGCCAGGTGGAAATGGCATGGCAAGCCGTTCCACAGGACTACATCCAGCATCTCTACGATCGTCTCCATGGGAGAATAGCAGTTTGCATTGCTGCGAAAGGTGGATATACACTGTACTAGTACCGACATTGTGCATGCTCTGTAGCCTGTGTTTATGTACCTGGGATTCTGTCAGTGTGATCATGTGATGTATCTGACCCCAGGAATGTGTTAATAAAGTTTCCCCTTCCTGGGACAAAGAATTCACGGTGTTCTTATTTCAATTTCCGGGAGTGTATTACGAAATATCAAACATTCGCACGTGCCGCGATAAACTCATATTGTTATTATCTATTGTAGGCATAAACTTATTTTGTGTTCTTTTAAATTTTTTTGAGAACATTAGGCCTATCCTTGTTCAAAACAACCGTTATGCAATTTCATTGCATGATTAAGTGAGAAATAGGTTAATTTTGAGAATTTTCGTGCACTTGCAGGACTACACTTTAGTAAGTTATCGGTACGAGTGTTTTGGATAACTTATTTCGTAGCAAATCAGCGTTTGTCATTCACAGCTACTGCTAGAGAATATATCACCCCGAATTTCATTGTATATTAATGTAAATAAACGGGCATTTTTGAGAATTTTTGGAAGTTTCCATTGTCCTGTGTGTAATTTACTTTATAGTAAATCGGCGTTAGTGATTATTGCTGTAGCAGATATTGTAACCAACATATTGTGTTACATCTAGTTTTCCCTTAAGAAGCACTATGAAATTTCTATATTTATTGTAAATTAACTCTATTTTAGAGACTGCTAACACTTAGAATCAATCTCAAAAAGTTCCAGAAAACTAGTCATTTTTACCATAGGTTTTACTGTTGGTTTCACAGAAATCTAGTTTTCTGTATTTGCTTCAAGTCTCATAGGGAATTAGTACTTTTTTGACTCAACAGATTAAAAGATAATCATCAGTATCAGTTTGTTCAATGTTCAGTAACACACTGCGCCAGCCAAATTGCAACCCCACTCTGAATGCTGTTCTCGAACAAAGAATGACTTTGGTGACGTTCAAAAGCAGCCGGAAATCGCCTAAAGTACTATCCTTTCCTGTGGATCCTTTCTCCTTTCCAGAAGATACTGGATCTGTCGTTACTCATTCACTTCAATGCTAGCGGCATTTAAATGGTTGATCTAGGTGTCCTTTACAGGTTGGACGGGGACCAGGGAAGACTCAGGGTGTCATACCGATTCCTCTAACCAGCAAGTTCTAGGAGCTCTCTTTCACTGAAACTGAAGCTGAGCCAGTGAGACTAACTTATCCGGTTTTGGAGAAACCTGTTTTTCCGGTGTCAAGAGGACGGAACGCGAAAGGTTAGGAGTCTATTAACCGTCGGCAGTTCAAACGTACAGTGAGTGATGTACCCCTTAGGAAAATGGTAGAAAAAAGACAGGAAAGGACACCAGGTGCACTCTTTGTATACGACTAGGGTCCTCATCAAACATCTTGAAGAGGCTATTACAGCAACCATTCAATGAATAAGGTGAAACAGCAGATTGTGGTGCACGTTGGAACAAATGGTGCCTGTCATTTGAGCTCTGAAGCTATACTTGGATCATTCCAGCGACTGGAAGATTGGTTCTGAGTCGAGTGGAATGACTGAACTAGAGACTTTGAAGATCCTGTGACAAACTAGGCTGAGACTTCCTGCACTGGCGCCGTAGGGTTGAGAGCTGCATGGTCGCCCCAAATGCGACAGATATGCATTACAAATCAGAGGCTGCATCTCAGGCAGTTGACTTCGTGTGGGGTGCACAAGGTTTTTTACTAGATTAGGCGATTCTCCATCCAATCCAGATAACGCTAGCTGTAGGAAATCCAGAAGTATCAGTGTAAGATCGAAGGAATTGCCTCAGACAGGTGAGATTATCAAAATGCTAGTGGTTAACTGCCGAAGCATTGCCAACAAAGTGACAGGGTTCGAAGGGCTCCTGAAAAGCAGTGAAGCCCACATAATAATAGGCACAGAAAGCTAATTGAAGCCTGAAATTGACAGCAGTGAGATTTCTGGGGAAAATTTAAATGTATATGGAAACGATAGGCTAATTTGGCAATGGAGGTGGTGTATTTGTTGCAGCAGATAAGAAACTCAAATCGGTCGAAGTAGAAACTGAAGCTGCAAGTGAGATTGTTTGGGCAAGATTCAGTATCAGGGGTAAGTCAGTAAAATGGTAATTGGATAGTTTTATCGCTCACTAGACTTATCTCCTGATGTAACCGATAACTTTGGCGAAAACTTCAGTTCGCTTGTACGTTAAGTTCCTCAAGCATACTGTTAGTCTGAGGCAACCTGTTCAACGGGCATGATAACATGGTACGTGATTCAAGACGTGTATAAATCGATGTAATATTAGCTGTCGACTTCTGTAGGCTAAATGAGACGTGTGGTGGGTGATGTAATAATGAGTGGTTGATGAGTGGCGAGTCTTCTATGCAAATGAGTGAAAAATATTTTCGTATTGTGACACCCCACCCGTCACTTATCTGGTTTTGATGTGTGTTAACCCCAGGTAATTGACTAACAGATCAACAGAGAGTGCAAAACTGCCGCATTGTCGGATAACGGAAAGAAAGTAATAAAGACCTGTGACTCCTGATTGACCTGCACCTCGTAGTACATGGAAAGTGCTGATGTTTAACCATAAGAACCTTACATTTTTTTAAGACAATGAAATTGTCTCATTAGAAAAGGAATTAATTTCTTGTTTCTAAATCAACTTCAGGATCAATTAAAATTGAAATTTAACATAACCTTTTTATACATAAACATAAAAAATGTACAAGACAATTTGCTTCACAGTCATTCACACACACACAATCAAGGGATAGGGAATCAAGATAATCTGGACAGGATCCCATCACCATTTCTAACTGCCAATCCCTACGACTAACACGCAGTTGGCCAACCCGACTACATATTTACTATTTACTACTTTTTATCTCTAATCTTGTTTTTTCTTATGAATTGGTTCAAATGGCTCTGAGCACTATGGGACTCAACTGCTGTGGTCATCAGTCCCCTAGAACTTAGAACTACTTAAACCGAACTAATCTAAGGACATCACACACATCCATGCCCGAGGCAGGATTCGAACCTGCGACCGTAGCAGTCGCACGGTTCCGGACTGCGCGCCTAGAACCGCGAGACCACCGCGGCCGGCTCTTATGAATTCCCTGTGTGGCAGACGTCCCTCTTATTGTGCCTGCGAACATGTATAAAACACAACAAACTTAGACATGTGTCAGTCTTACCAATATTTTTGTTGGAAGTTTGGATAGCGTCCTTTATCGTGTTCTATTGCGACACCTCTTCTCTCCTCTATTTTCTTCCCGTTTTCTCCTTTTGTCACGAATGGTTTTATAAGGCCTGTAAACATGTTTCGGAGTAGCAATGTCACAATGGAACAACACAAATATAGCTCACTGCTCACACTCCCAGTTGTTACACTATTTTGGTATCAACAAGTATTTCTGGCGTATTAATGCTGTTGTTCGCTCTGTGGATGAATACATCCGGTTCATTTTAACATACGCTGGGTGCACTAATTCACGCAACTGCGCATAGCTGTCCACCTCTTACGTATTCAGGGCCATACGAGATGCGTCGGTGCGTCCTCGTAACTACCTATGGGACTGACCACCTTAAATATGTTCTCCAATGACGGAGATACAATTACGGGGAACCTTTCTGTAATTTACAGAGTTCCTAATCTATCGTTTTCTAGGGGTACGCCCAGAAATACTTTTTTCCATTCTTTCGTTTTTAATAATAAAAACACAAAATATAATGCCGGCCGCGGTGTTCTCGCGGTTCTAGGCGCGCAGTCCGGAACCTTGCGACTGCTACGGTCGCAGGTTCGAATCCTGCCTCAGGCATGGATGTGTGTGATGTCCTTAGGTTAGTTAGGTTTAAGTAGTTCTAAGTTCTAGGGGACTGATGACCACAGCATTTGAGTCCCATAGTGCTCAGAGCCCCCCCAACAAAATATAGGCACATATAAACGAGACATTCTACCACTAAGATCAGTACATACACAAACAAACAAGACACTCTAGCAAAAATCCTTATTCGAAGCCTATATTTACTACGTCCGCGCTCTGGTCTAGTCATTCGTAATCATGCCCATTAAGATGGGATGGACCAGGCATCGGAGGGCGGACTTCGACTTCCTGGTTATTATTTTGGTAACCATTATTCCTGTTCCTTCTCCATTGCTGATTACCGCCCCAGGTCCTTTGTGATTTACTATGTTGCACCGGAGAGTGTCGCTCTTCTTCCATGTACCATCTTTTCGAGTTGCCATTACTCTTATTTTGATTGTGGCCGTTGCAGTTCGGTGCTGGCCTACTATCCCACTGGGGTCCATCATTGCGACGGTTGTTATTTTGTTCACGCTGTCGGCGTGTCTCCCGCACCTTTTCCTCTTGAAATACGAATTCCAGTTCGCTCAGAATGCCCTTCAATACCTCAGTATCACCACCAAAACGACCGGCAAGTGATTGTTGATACGAGATGGGAAGTTTGATGTAGCATAATCTGATGATTTCCGCACCGCTACATGGGTTGTCTAGGTACTGGTTCCTTTTTGTCATATTTTCAAAAAATTTGACCGGGCTCCGGTACCCTTCCCCTTCCATATCTCTGGGCATCATAATTTCTTGTTTGATGCTTTTTTGGGTTTCTTTAGACCAATACTTGCCCAAGAAGGCATTTTTGAATTCTTCGAACGAGACGCTCGTCTTCGCTACATTTCTCATGTACTCAGCGGTCGCGCCTTCCATATGGGAGCACACAAAATCCAGCTGGTACATCAATGGCTAGTGTAGGGGCAAAGATAACTCGAACTGTCCCATAAAATTTTTTGAATGCAACCTATTACCTTCGTCCTTGTAGTGATGGAACTTTCGGACTGATACAAAATGCTTGTAGTCAAACTGGTCATCATTCCAGTTGTCATTTCACCCGTTCTTACGATTCGTATGAACTTCGGGACGTGGACTAATTCGTTCCGACACGCTATCGGCATCTCTCCCCCTCTGTATGTTCGACAGTTGTTCGTTACATCTAATCAGCCGACAGCAATGGTGCTGACTGGAATGCTGCGCGCTGCCCGTGTTTACCTCGGTCGTTGCCTCAGAGCTGTGAATGAAGGCGTGGCTCCCACTGCTTATGGTGTCAATTTTGTCACACCTTGAAACGGTTATCTGTGTTCCGGCAAGTGACGGTTCAGTCGACGCAGTAATTTCACCCTTCTCCTTTCCTGATGTCACTGTAATGAGACGTTTTACCTCGTCCTCTAAATTTCTTTTTAATATCGGCACCTCCTCTCTCAACATCTCGTTAGGCCCTATGTCCGGTTGCTCTTGTTGCTTTTCTTCGACACGTTTTATCCGGCTTTGTAGCCTTGATAACATGACCCTTCCTACTTTTTCCGTGCTTTGCGTGGAGTCCCGAATTTCTCTCGCAATTTTCCTTGCACCTTTCCCAATTAATTTGGCTTCAATTGCCGTTCGTTTGATGATGGCAATCTCTTTGTCTATTTTGACGCCGAGATTCTTTACCTCCTCTTTTACTTTCTCTTTCAACTCCGAGTTCACCTTTTTAATTTCGGCATTAAGGTTGACGCTCTGCTCTAAGTTCACCGCTTGCATCTGTTGCAACAGGTCCATAATATTTTTGAGAGTAGCCGCATTTTGATCCTCGTTCTTTTGTGGTTGAAAATGCGACTCTTCTCCTCTGTTCTGTGGAACCCTTCGATATCTAGACATGTACCGTCTCCGCATCCCCGTCGGATCACTTGTGCTTGAATCGTTTGATAATGGTCGGACACCATTTTGTTCCAACACACTCTGGCTTCTTAGGCTGGATCTTCCATGCTTTTGGATTAATCCTGCACTCCCTGCGTCGCCCGAGCCCTCAGTATCACTGCCTGAATCAACGTCATTATAGCAAGCGGACTAAACCAGTCGTGAGACCCAGTTTCACGAAGTTGCAACTCCCGTTCGTCACGCTCATCGGTAGAGCTTTCCCCACTATCACCCATGTTCTCCCGAGTAACAGTCTGATTATATTCTGCCTTTGTCTTGGCTTTTCCCCTTGTTATCATTTGCACTTTTATGTAACACGAAAACTCAAAACCCAGGTAACTCTTACTCTCAATAATTAGACAACGCAAAACATATATCAGGACACAAATTGATACACTGGGTGTGAGCAGTGACCCGACAAACAGTTCATGAAGCATTCCACCAAAAGGCAAAAAGGGTAGTACCAATGATTGTGTTCCGTGTGCTCAGCAGCAGCTGATTACGGCACTGCACATCATAAGTACTCCAACAAATCACAAATACAATGAACAGGCACCTATAAATTGCAATTTGAAAGGACAGCACATGAAGAAGACAATGTAACTTATTGTAACTAATGCTACCCGTTTTTCAATTAAAAATGGCAAAGCAATGGATCACATGGAAAAGTTTCCTTTTTTAAGACTACTTCCTAGCAAATCCCGAAGTATCGTATGCTGGCAGGGTCGCCATATGTGACACCCCACCCGTCACTTATCTGGTTTTGGTGTGAGTTCACCCCAGGTAATTGACTAACAGATCAACAGAGAGAGCAAAACTGCCACAATGTCGGATAACGGAAAGAAAGTTATAAGGCCCTGTGACTCCTGATTGAACTATGGTGGCAGTGTTGACACTAATTGATTCAGAATTGATCCCTTTTAATTAAAAAGGGGTGCACATTGATGTTATATTCAGCTACTGAACACCAGATGCAAATGTTGAACATAAAATTAATTAAGAAAGTGACTTGGGATTTCAACTACTTGATTGAAAACAGATGCAGTCGATTAGCACAGATTTATTTTAACTCACGGCCTTCAATCATCACATTACATCGCTCTCCTAACAGGCAGCGTTAATAAATTGCGTTTGTGTGGAGTAGAGCGCGATAAATCAAAAGTAATTCCTATCGACTGACCCAGGCGTAATGCGAAGTGCGAGAAGAAATCTACAATACACGGCCCATGAAACCCTCCTGGAAACTTTGCCGACGTGATCCAACAAATTAATCAGTGGCCGGAGCGGGCGCAATATCACCGAATTTTCATTGCCGTCATTCCATTATACAGCTGATGGTTGTTCATATTCGTAAATGCGAATGCATTTCTTGTATTTCATTATGGCTGTAGTCGTCCCAGTGCCTCTTCCTTCGGACACACATCCATTTCCGAAGGAACATTGCATCGTAATTTGTAATAACACAGGAACTCCAATATCGTATTTCTCAGTATAGGTTGGGATGGACAACACTTGATCACAAAAACTTATATCCATTCTAAAAACTACTTGTTGTGTAGGATAGATGGCTTCGACGTGTGGAGTTAGTCATATCAATCCTATTCTCTAGAATAATTTATAGGATGTACATAGCAGGGATACCGATCTGAAATCCTTTGGATTTGGGTTTTAGCACCACGATGACATTTGCTTCTTTCAAGATCTTAGCGGATGCGTCCGTTCTGAAGTAGATTTTGGCCAACCAACTTCTGCCTAAAATTACCAGTTCCTTCAAGAATTGTCTGCAGCTCGTGGTCTCGCGGTTGCGTTCTCGATTTCCGAGCACGGGGTCCCGGGTTTGATTCCCGGAGGGTCAGGGATTTTCACCTGCTTCGAGATGACTAGGTGTTTGTGTTGTCCTCCTCATTTCATCACTATTGATAACAGTGGCGAAATTGGACTGAGCAAAGGTTGGGAATTTGTACAGGCGCTCATAACCGCGCAGTTGTGCGCCCCACAAAACAAACCCCATCATCATCATCATCATCCTTCAAGAATTGCCGAGCGGGGTAACTGTGCGGTCTATGGGAACCTTGCTACGGTTCGCGCGGTTCCTCCCGTCGGAGGTTCGAGTCCTCCTTCGGAAATGGTGTGTGTGCGTTGTCCTTAGCGTAATTTAGTTTAAGTTAGATTAAGTAGTGTGTAAGCCTAGGGACCGCTGACCTCAGCAGTTTGGTCCCATAGAAACGTACCACCACCACATTCAAGAAATATGGTAGTATCTCTTCAGGTCCTGTGTTCATTAGCTTGTTGATGCCCGATCTCTTAACACCTTTCCGAAACCTATATTAATCAAAGTCAGGGCAATGAATCTTCTTGTCTCACTAATTTTTGTCGCCACAGCACTTGATAATATATTGTGTATTTTAATTTGGCTCGAGGTGTTTTCGATGGCACTTTCACCACGGTGAGACTGCCGAAGTAGCGGACATTCCGCCACGTCCGAGAGACACACAGCTGCTCGACTCCCCGAGCAAACGCATGACCTCTGTGTCTCACCTACTACTTTTAATGACGCTGTAGTCGATGTACCTATTAATTTTGCTTAACAATGTCCATTTTGGTTGGATTATTAAGTACTACATTGTTAAAGGTTTCTGGGAATCTCTTTCTATTCAGCTGTCTTTATTTAGATTTTGTAGGTCTGTTTCAGGACAGTTGGAATATAAGATGGACTAAAAAAAAGGTACGGCCTTTGCGGAGCCGTGGTACCACCTTATTTTCGCAGCAGTTCCCAGCTCCTCTTGCTGGAATGGCTAAAATCTAGACTTTCCATTACCTCCTCCCATCTGCTACTGTTTTCTTCGTTCATTGTTCACTATCCAGTAAAATTAATGTGACCACCAGCGAAAGCGTGATTACTCAGAATTTGCAGCGCAGATCTCTGTGGGACGTGAAAGAAGAAAGTCAGTGAGGTACTGGAGGGTACCTACTCTAGCGACGTTGCCAACTGCACTAGGTTCAAATGGCTCAAATGGCTCTGAGCACTATGCGACTTAACTTCCGAGGTCATCAGTCGCCTAGAACTTAGAACTAATTAAACCTAACTAACCTAAGGACATGACACACGTCCATGCCCGAGGCAGGATTCGAACCTGCGACCTTAGCGGTCGCTCGGTTCCAGACTGTAGCGCCTAGAACCGCACGGCCACTCCGGCCGGCCAACTGCACTAGGTTTCTCAATTGACGATCCATGGCGAAAACAGCCTGATTGAAGTAGTCCCACAGATTCTCGACTGGGTTTAAATTCGGGGAGTTTGATGGTCTGGGGAGTACTATAAAATCATGTTGGTGCTCTTTTACCAATGCACTTACATGGCAAGCTGTGTGGCACGTTGCATTGTCCTGCTGTGTAGATGTCATCGTGCCGAGGTAAAACAAACTGCATCTAGGGCTGTACATGGTCCCCACGGGTAAATGCATGCTTGTGTTGATCCACTGTGCTTCCAGAACGACAAGATCACCAGAAAATGACTAAAACATTCGCCAGACTGCGGCGGCGCGGTTGCTTCCTTACCTTTACGACGAACCTGCACCCACCTGTGAACATTGTCTCAGGAGATCATCAGTAGGGAAACCGAGCGAAACCTACTGTACTTCGACGTGAACCAGGCTGGAATTAAAGTCACTAATCTGGGTTTCGGGAGAGAGTTTTCACACTAAATGAAAGGTTGGGAATTTTGTCCTTAATTAATATATTCTGAGACTTAGGTGAACAAGTATCACTGCCAAGCCCGTGCTAGTCTTAACACAGTCACTCACAATCCCTTTCACTCACGTTAGCAAATTTATGGTGTTGCATTTCCCGAAAACGTAATAGCTCCAAAAATACGGATTGTTTCTGATTGAGAATGCTCGAGAAATATTAAGAATGTCGGTACCCAATGCAGTCACAATTTTTAGCCACCGACCTGCTCAATACGCCACGTGGAATTTGTCTTTTCTCGTCACAAAATTCACTTAAAAATTCTGAAATTTCTACACACCCGTCGGAATAATTTTGCCGTCACTTTACAACACTTCTGAAGTATGAAACACTGCTAGATCCGGCAACTTATCATTTACATCGGAACTACTACTACACACGTCCGAACTGTTTCATGGCTAGACTCTAGAATACTCTAAGTCTTCTCTACTAGCAGAGAAAGGCGCTCGAAGAATATTGCTTTACCATTGGTCAGTTTACTCAACAGCCAATAGCAAAATAACATTCTCCCGCGTCAGTCCGCGCATTTCATCAATAACCAATCGCAAAATAGTAAACCTAACGACTGCACTTTTTACCGACGTAATTATTTAATATGCTGAAGTTTTGTTTATGCATAAAGTTATTTACTATTGTTATTTATACCTGGGTTAACTTTCCCTTTACCATAAACTTACTTTACAAATCTATTCGACAAAAATCCCCTTGGTCCACATCCACACTTCTTCGAAACGTTCCCACACTAAATCCCACTACATAACTCGTTAAACAGTTATCTTCATTCTAACCTTGAACCATACTCACACACCATTCGTACTGCTAAAACACATTTATACCATTTTATATGCACAAAAAGACATAATAACACTTCATGAAAATACTAGAACAGTTTATGAAAAACATACTATTGCTTTAGTGCACTCTAGTGGGCACAATCGAAACTAAATCACAGTTCCCTATCCAATACTGTCCTCTATCGGCTGATACATAAAATACTTGCGCGTCCAGTCTCGCATCACCATATGTTACTATCGAGCTCTGAGACACATCTCCCACTTAACCGCCTCGAAGGCAGGATCGGTATACGGCGCTACGCCTCAGGACCACAGCGCTACCTCCTCTGACCGTCAATTGTTTCAAGGTGTTTGTTTTCAGACGTTTCACGATGTACACGCCAACAGCCATGTGCCCAATAGAGTATAAAACGTGGTTCATCTGAAATGGCCACCTATCACCACTCATTGGACGCTCAATTCCAGCTTTTGTCGCCGATGAGCAGCAGTCAGCATGGGCGCGTGACGCCTGCTGCGGAGGCCCATACGCAGCAACGTTCGCGGAGCAGTCTTCGAGGAGACTATGCTGGTTAGTTCCTCAGCGGTTGCATGTCTATTCGCTCACATAAATCTCCGCAGCCGTCATTCAATCCTTTCATTTATGGCCTGTGGTACACCACAGTTGCCCCGGTGCCAGTTCCGGATAGCTTCATTTTGCCATGCACAGTACACCTTAATCATGGCAGCACGCGAGCAGTTTACAAAGTTAGCCGTTTCGGGAATGCTTCAACCCTTGGCCCAAAAACCAATAATCATGCTCTTTTGGACGTCAGATGAAACACGGAGGGTCGCGAACTGTTTAAAAAGTTAACTCTTTAGGAAACGCTTCCACCGTTGGCCCGTAAACCAATTATCACACCCTTTTGGACATCAGATACATCGCTCCGCTTCCGCATTATGACAACTACTGCACTGTTTTCCACGTCCCCCCGACACGCTATATGTAACCTCCGCTGCTAGTGCTGCCACCTACAGTCTGTGAGTGCTTCTTGCACATTGACGTCGAACACAGGTAGTGGTCGCATTACGCATTATGTGACTGGACTGTGTATTTACCAGTTGTCCCATCATGTCGTTGTCCCTGCCCTTCTTAAAATGCTCCAGTATTTTTTCGCACCCTTTCGTCCAGAAGGTTGTGTGATCCTTCGTAAACCCTCGAAAAGAAGTGTTTAGGACCGCTTTGTGGACTAGATTTGTGAATCTTTCGTAGTTCTTAGGTTCCGGGGGTACCTGATTTAATGTCCTCTTGATGTAGAATAGATTTTTATTTCAGTCAGCTTTCCTCAGGTTCCTGGGTGGGCTTGGTGGACGATTTGTTACTGGGAGTGATAATCCGACCTCTACAGTTACCCGAGAGTGCTGGCTCCGTGGGAATGTGTCAAGGACCCTCCCTGTAGCTTGCATGTGTGTGCCTGTTGCCCCGTGTGTGGCGTTGTGCCACACGCCTTTTATTTGAAGCTGGCTGTAATCTTGGGGTCTTGGCTGCCTGCCCAGTGATATAATTGTAGGCCCTCAGTAATGAATATTATAGATATTATAGACAGTCAGATATCCCAGTTCTATACTTATTGCACGTTCTGCTGACATCAGTTTTGTGTCTAAATCCCCTAGGGTTTCGTTCTTCATTAGCGTGGCCATACCATGAATATCATGGGCAACGTAGCCAACATTTCTACGAGGGGCGTTCAATAACTTATGCTACACTTTTTTTCTAAGAGTACGTTTTATTTAGGATTCCAGTACACCATACAATGATTAGTCAGAACATTATGGCCACCTACCTAATAGCCGGTATGTCCACCTTTGGTACTGATAACAGCGGCGACACCGCATCATGGAATGGCAACAACGAGTTCTTGGTAGGTCTCTGAAGGGAATTGGCACCACATCTACACACAAGTCACCGAATCCACGTAAATCCCGGCGGGGGAGGCGACGAGCTTTGAACCCACATTCAGTCACATGACAGATGTGTTCGATCGTGTTCAGATCTGGCAAGTTGGGAGGGGGAGGGGGCAGCAAATCAACTGGAACTCGCCTCTGTGTTCCTCGAACCACTCCATCATACTCCTGGCCTTGTGAAATGGCGCCTTATCTTGTTGAAAAATGACGCTGTCGTCGGGAAACACGACCTTCATGAAGGGGTGTACGTGGTGTGCAACCAGTGTACTATACTCTGCTGCCGATATGGTGCTTTGCACGAGCTCCACTGGACCCGTGGATTCCCACGTGAATGTTCCCCAGTGCATTATGGAGCCGTCACCAGCTTGTCTCCGTCCGGTCGTCACATGTGAAGGAGCTGTTTCCCTGGAAGACGACGAATTCGCGTCCTCTCATCGGCGTGATGAAGAACGTATCCGGATTCATCAGACCATGCATTACGCAGCCACTCTACCAACGTGCAGTGCCGATGATCACGTGCCCATTTTAGTCGTAATTGAAGGTGTCGTGGTGTTGGCACATGTATGAATCGTCGGCTGTGGAGGCTTATAGTTAGGATTGTTCGGTGTATTCTGTGTTCAGACACGCTTGTACTCTGCCCAGCATTAAAGTCTGATTTTAGTTACGCCACAGTTCGCCGCCTGTCCTGTTTTACCAGTCTGCCCAGCCTGCGACGTCCGACATCTGTAATGAGTGTGTCTGACTAACAGTCATTCCTCGCCAGGTGACGTTGCTATTGCCTAGACCAAACAGTATCGGCAGTAGGTCGGTGGCCATAATTTTCTGGCTGATCAGTGTATTATTCTTCACTCTTTTGGCTACAAAACTCTGTTTTTCCTCATTATCTTCGTTCAATAGGACGGCCTTACGCCTGCTTACCGGGTGGGCCCCTATGCCCGCATGGTACCACTCTACTGGTCGACGTAGGTTCAAATGGCTCTAAGCCCTATGGGACTTAGAATCTGAGGTCGTCAGTCACCTAGACTTAGAACTACTTAAACCTAATTACCCCAAGGGCATCACACACATCCATGCCCGAGGCAGGATTCGAACCTACGACTGTAGCAGCAGTGCGGTTCCGGACTGAAGGTCGACGTGGGAGCCATCGTCTTGCTGCATCCATAGACTCCCCGTCATCTACGTAGCGTTTCCTGCGACGTGTATCCTACATTGGCCCATACAGATGGAAGTCGGGAGGTGCGACCTCCGGGCTGTAGTGTGGATGAGTAAGATCAGTCCAACGAAGTTTTGTCACCTCCTCTTCGGTGTACGGATTTGTGTGAGGCGTTGCGTTGTCACAGAGAAAGAAGTTCGTTTGCATTTTTGTGGCGACGAACACGCTGAAACTGTTTCTTCAGCTTCCAGAGGGTAGCACAATACAATTCAGAGTTGATAGTTGCACTATGAGGGAAGACATCAACTAGAAGAAATCCATTCAGACTCCCAGAACACGTCGTGGTGACTTTACCGGCTGACGGTGTGACTCTGAACTTTCTCTTCAGAGGTTAGATGATGTGGCGCCATTCCATGGCTTGGCGATTTTTTTACAGTTCAAGGTAATGAACCAATCTTTCATCACCAGTCATGATATTCAACAAAAAGTTTAGACGATCAGCCTTATAATGCTTAAGCAATCCGCACAGATGTTACTTCATTGCTCTTTGTCGTCTTCTGTTCTGCAGCGAGTAACCCAACGGGCACACACCTTTGGAGTGCCGCAATTGGTTGATGAGTGTGTGAGCACTACCAACAGAGGTATGCAGCTGGGAAGTGATATGTTTGATTGTGATCCATTCATCACCTTGTAACACCACACTCGATTGCGGGCAATCGGTACAGTGCAACTTTATTTAAGAAGTGTTTACTCGTTACTAGTTAAGTTCTTTGGATCATTGGAGGGAGGTGTTACTTTATGACGTATAAATTACTTAACGTAATAATGTGTTTAAATAATGGAATTTTATTAAATATGTTTGCTTATGTATGAAAAACTGCAATGTAAGAACTGGTTGACACTTAGGGATTTTGTGTTGTATAATGTAAAAGACATAGCGATTCCCCTCCGCTACGGAAATGATGTGGCGCGAACTAAAAGGTGGAATTTGCGCTCGATATGGGCGGGAAGCGAGAGGGCACAGTAAGGAGTCAGTGGCTCCAGCCGACCAGTCAACAGTGCAGGTGCCGAGCGAGGCATCCAGTATCTAATCTGAGATGGAATGGCCTCCGTTGTAATTGCGGCTGTAGAATGGTGCTCTCGCACTGGAAATGACTCTAAAAATGATAGTCACGTCACCAGGAAGAATTAAATAGAGCATATTACTGCCAAAGGAGAGACCAGGTAGCCGCCACGTGCTCGCCACCAATATTGCGCTACCACTTCATCAGATTCGAGAGGTTAGAACTGTATAAAAATATGAACCCGAGTGTTTGTGTGATTTAATTTGCAATAATAGTTCATATGTTGCTGAACCTTGTGTTCGAACCATGAATTTACTCCATTCATGGTACCAAGTAGGGTCCTTTCCTAAAAGTATTTAAGTCCGAGTACCCTACTTATGAAAGAATGATAATAATCCATTTTCTTTTACGTTGAATTTATGAAAAGCTCCAGGTTACTTTGAATAGTTTCTACTTTACAAGTGTCGTTGTTTAACGTGTAGGAACATTAGGCGGCCGGAGTGGTCGAGCGGTTCTAGGCGCTACAGTCGAAAACCGCGCGACCGCTACGGTCGCAATGTTCGAATCCTGCTTCGGGCATGGATGTGTGTGGTGTCCTTAGGTTAGTTAGGTTTAAGTAGTTCTCAGTTCTAGGGGACTGATGAACGCTGAAGGTAAGTTCCATAGTGCTCAGAGCCATTTGAACTATTTTTTTAGAAACATTAAAATTGTCAGTGAAAGCTACTCGCTTCACGAGTAGTATAAGGAGCACATAATATTTATCAGATGAAAAGTTTTTAATTTACTATAAATTGATATAGTTGGAAAGTGCCAAAGCTATAGCATTGATAAATAAAATTGAGGTTAATTTAAAACCACTTTCTTCACAAGTGATGTTATGAGGCATTTAAATTTTGTTTCAAATGGCTCTGAGCACTATGGGACTTAACTTCTGAGGTCATCAGTCCCCTAGAACTTAGAACTACTTAAACCTAACTAACCTAAGGACACCACACACATCCATGCCCGAAGCAGGATTCGAACATTGCGACCGTAGCGGTCGCGCAGTTTTCGACTGTAGCGCCTAGAACCGCTAGACCACTCCGGCCGCCTAATGTTCCTACACGTTAAACAACGACACTTGTAAAGTGATAGTAGCGGTCCCGCGGTTCCAGACTAGCGCCTAGAACCGCTCGGCCACTCCAGCCGGCACTTACATTTTAATCCGATTTTAAGTTAATTTTTAATTTAAGTCTTTTCTGAAGTTTGTAGAGAGTATTGCAAGTACAAATGTTACTAAAATATTGTAAGATAAATGATCTTAAGTGGGGCAGTAATTCAGCTTTTATCATAATGCAAAATATTTCTGAAAAGTGTATATCGTTTGCTTATGTAAATAAGGGATAGTTTGTGCCCCTCCCTCCCCTTCCCACTCTGTTATACCAGGAAAAAACCAAACTGAATTTTTATTTTGTAGCTAAAGAAAACAGAAGTATTTATTTAAAGGAGTATATATAAAAGCCGTGTGTACAGTGTTATCTTACCTCATTTGTGATGTGTATATGTGTTAGTCAAACTTTAATTCTTACCAGATGCCACGTAGTCATGTGTATGCCCTAGAGAACAATTCGTGTGCCAAATTAGTGAAAGGTAGAAGTGAAGATTGGGGTTAACAGTGATAACGTCTCTTTTCCATTTCTACGATTGTTTATCTATGCTGTTGGTAACTACTGTTATCCACTGTGTAGTTTGTTCGGTTATTGTAGGTGTTCATTGCACTTTTCTGAGAAAGAATCTATGAAAGTCACTTTTGCAAGAGAAAAAATAGATTCATTAAAAATAATGTTTCCACATTATTATGGCTAATTAGGCTGGCGACCGTTTTATACACTCCTGGAAATGGAAAAAAGAACACATTGACACCGGTGTGTCAGACCCACCATACTTGCTCCGGACACTGCGAGAGGGCTGTACAAGCAATGATCACACGAACGGAACAGCGGAGACACCAGGAAACGCGGTGTTGGCCGTCGAATGGCGCTAGGTGCGCAGCATTTGTGCACCGCCGCCGTCAGTGTCAGCCAGTTTGCCGTGGCATACGGACCTCCATCGCAGTCTTTAACACTGGTAGCATGCCGCGACAGCGTGGACATGAACCGTATGTGTAGTTGACGGACTTTGAGCGAGGGCGTATAGTGGGCATGCGGGAGGCCGGGTGGACGTACCGCCGAATTGCTCAACACTTGGGGCGTGAGGTCTCCACAGTACATCGATGTTGTCGCCAGTGGTCGGCGGAAGGTGCACGTGCCCGTCGACCTGGGACCGGACCGCAGCGACGCACGGATGCACGCCAAGACCGTGGGATCCTACGCAGTGCCGTAGGGGACCGCACCGCCACTTCCCAGCAAATTAGGGACACTGTTGCTCCTGGGGTATCGACGAGGACCATTCGCAACCGTCTCCATGAAGCTGGGCTACGGTCCAGCACACCGTTAGGCCGTCTTCCGCTCACGCCCCAACATCGTGCAGACCGCCTCCAGTGGTGTCGCGACAGGCGTGAATGGAGGGACGAATGGAGACGTGTCGTCTTCAGCGATGAGAGTCGCTTCTGCCTTGGTGCCAATGATGGTCGTATGCGTGTTTGGCGCCGTGCAGGTGAGCGCCACAATCAGGACTGCATACGACCGAGGCACACAGGGCCAACACCCGGCATCATGGTGTGGGGAGCGATCTCCTACACTGGCCGTACACCTCTGGTGATCGTCGAGGGGACACTGAATAGTGCACGGTACATCCAAACCGTCATCGAACCCATCGTTCTACCATTCCTAGACCGGCAAGGGAACTTGCTCTTCCAACAGGACAATGCACGTCCACATGTATCCCGTGCCACCCAACGTGCTCTAGAAGGTGTAAGTTAACTATCCTGGCCAGCAAGATCTCCGGATCTGTCCCCCATTGAGCATGTTTGGGACTGGATGAAGCGTCGTCTCACGCGATCTGCACGTCCAGCACGAACGCTGGTCCAACTGAGGCGCCAGGTGGAAATGGCATGGCAAGCCGTTCCACAGGACTACATCCAGCATCTCTACGATCGTCTCCATGGGAGAATAGCAGCCTGCATTGCTGCGAAAGGTGGATATACACTGTACTAGTGCCGACATTGTGCATGCTCTGTTGCCTGTGTTTATGTACCTGTGGTTCTGTCAGTGTGATCATGTGATGTATCTGACCCCAGGAATGTGTCAATAAAGTATCCCCTTCCTGGGACAATGAATTCACGGTATTCTTATTTCAATTTCCAGGAGTGTATTTCTTTTACAGGAATTCTGTTACTATAATTTCTTACAAAATTTTGTTTCTGTTGTCTACCAACTGCTATTATTACGAACTTCATGTTCGATCCCCTACGTCTGTTAGGTAACATACGGTCAAACTTTCAAAAATCCTCCCAGAGGGTAACATTTACTGCAAGTCTAAACCAAATTTGGTAATTATTAATAGGCGGTAATGTTATAACCTCAAATGAAAGTGTCCACATCTTCCAACATAGCAGGTATCATAGCTGTATGAGGCTGGCCAGTACGCTGGATATCTGAGGGCTTTGTGTGACATTGTTGCGATGATGACCGAGGCCTCGCCCAAAAGCTCACCGTGATTTAGTTCACTGCCAGGTCTCCGTAGACATTCTGCAAGCATTTGTGAATGTCTGCGATGCTGTGTTTTTCCGCCAAAAGAAAGTCAATGACAGCTCTCTGCTCGCAACGCGACTCCGTCACAGACGCCATTTTGAGGCTACGTATAGCGCCACCACCTATCGGAAGTTCATGATACTACAGGGGTTAAAGCGGGAATATTTTGTGATGTCCCCGAACAAATTCCAAATTTTTTCAATCGAAATAGACCGATAAAAGAGAGTTGCATTACTTATTGAACGCCTCTGGTATGTTCTGGTATTTTTATGCGTCTGATAGTTTCACCAGTCAGATGCATCTCTTGTAAGAATGGGACTATTATTCAATTTCTGGTTAAAATTTTTTCAAGGATTTTTCCCTTCGCTGTCATATAGCCTTCTATGTTGAAATTGCATATGTTCAGTCTTTTCTTGTTGAAACTGCTGGTTTGGTCCTTTTGGTTTCGAATGGAGTTGGTGGCCTCAGTATTTCCGTCCATCGTAGCTGTGTAGACCTTGTACCGGTGTGCCATGTTATACTATTGCCCTGGACAGATTATCTAGGAAGCTATCTACACGTCGTACCCATCACTTCAATATTAAGTTCCAACTACAGTTATTATAAGTGTTAGACAAAGCTAGACGCATGTGGAGATAACGTAGTTTTTGAATTCTGCTCTACACAAGCCTATAGTAAAGCTTACGGAGTTACTTAGCAGTCGGTGGCGTCTGGCAATAACGATGACGATGACATTATTTATAACAGAGTAGAACTGCTACTGTTACCTGATCTTGCTGTCAGAGTAGTGTTTAACAAGGAAAAATTACGACTTTTGTATCAGTCACAACCCTCTTAATTACAAACTATGCGTTTCGATGGTTACAACAATGTCACCATGTGAAAGGAGTGGTTTAGATTTCTGTTCTTAGAGGAAGCACTGGTTTTGGTTTTGAGCAGCACGTGGTGTGGTCAGCAGGTTACGCTGCTTCTTGTACTGGTAATAATAAATTACATTACTCACATCATTAAGAGATGTGTACTATAGACCAGGGGTGGCCAGAAATTCGGCTCACAGGCCGTGCCCTGGTACGAGTGCCATAACTTTCAGTCTATCTGAACAGTTCCCTCACTGCCACAGCACATTGTCTGAGTGTGGGCAAGGAGAAACTGCGAATGGGCCGCATTTAAATGGCAATACAGCCGCACTCCATATGAGTTGGTTTCATACTTCACATTTGTCAACAACGCAGATAACAAACAAAAAAAATTTTCAGTCGTGACTAATTTATTGTCTTAATTGAAGAAAAGGTCTTCAACACACATATGTCGATAGAAATACACTGAAGTGAAAAAATTGATGGGATAGCGATATGCACATGTGCAGATGGCAGTATTATCGCATACGCAAGGTAAAGTAGGGCAATATATTGGCTGAGCTGTCATTCGTACTCAGGTGCTTAATGTGAAAAGGCTTCCAACGTGATTACGACAACGCAACGGTAATTAATAGACTTCGAACGCGGAATGATAGTTGGAGCTAGACGCATGGGACATTCCATTTCGGAAATCGTTAGGGAAGACAATATTACGAGGTCGACAGTGTCAAGAGTGTGCCGAGAATACAAAATTTCGGGTTTTACCGCTCGCCACCGGATATGCAGTTCCGGACGGGATTCATTTAACGACCGAGAACCTCGGCGTTTGCGTTGAGTTGTCAGTGCTAAGAGACAAGCAACGCTGCGTGAAGTTAACGCAGAAATTAATGTGAGACCTACGACGAACGTAATCATTAGGACAGTGCGGCGAAATTTGGCGTTAATGGCTTATGGCAGCAGACGACCGGTACGAGTGCCTCTGCTAACAGCGTGAAATCGACTGCAGCGCCTCTTCTGGACTCGTGGTCATGTCGGTTGGACCCTAGACGACTGGAAAACCGTGGTCTGGCCACATGAGTCACGATTTCAGCTGGTAAGAGCTTATGGTAGGCTTCAAGAGTGGCACAGACCGCACGAATCCATGGACCAAAGTTATCAACAAGGCATTGTGCAAGTTGGTGGTGGCTCTATAATGATGACGGCTGTGTTTACGTGGAATGGCCTGGGGTCTCTGGTCCTATTGAACCGATCATTGATTGGAAATTGTTATGTTCGGCTGCTTGGAGGCAATTTTCGCCGCGCGGGATTAGCCGAGCGGTCGGGGGCGCTGCAGTCATGGACTGTGCGACTGGTCCCGGCGGAGGTTTGAGTCCTCCCTTGGGCATGGGTGTGTGTGTTTGTCCTTAATATAATTTAGGTTAAGTAGTGTGTAAGTTTAGCGACTGATCACCCTAGCAGTTAAGTCTCATAAGATTTCACACACATTTGAACAGTTGGAGGCAATTTTCAGCCATTCATGAACTTCATGTTCCCAAACAACCAATGTCTTGACACCGACCCACAGTTTTTCTTGATTGGTTTGAAATACATTCTGCACAATTCGAGTGAACGATTTGGTCACCCAGATCGCCCGACATGAATCAAATCGAACATTTATCGGATATAATTGAGAAGTCAGCTCATGCACAACATCCTGCTCCGGCAACGCTTATTATGGATAGCTATAGAGGCAGCGTGGCTCACTTTTTCTGCAGAGGACGTCTAACGACTTGTTGAGTCCATGCCACATCAAGTTGCTGCACTACGCCGGGAAACGGGAGGTCCGATGCGATATTCGGGGTATCCCTCGACTAAAAATGCTTCAAATGGCTATAAGCACTATGGGACTTAACATCTGAGGTCATCAGTCCGCCAGACTTTGAACTACTTAAACCTAACGAACCTAAGGACTTCACACACATCCATGCCCGAGGCAGGAGTCGAACCTGCTACTGTAGCAGCCGTATCCCATGACTTTTCTCACGTCAATGTATGAGAGCTACAAGACACACCTTTTAACTTGAGATTCTCTCTCATAGAAAGGACGAAAAGAGAAAACATACATCATACACAGTTACTTTTCTCAAAACCAGATAAAAGACTTTCGTTATAAGGTCCGATAAACTTGCTGGATAACATTTTAGGCAAGTGACTAGTTTAAGTGTGTTTTTCAAAAAATGTCACTGTTGTGATAAAAATTTGGCAAATATCTCTTTTTATTGTGAAAATAATTATTATTCACATCAAAAAATAAATAAAAAATAAACAAACATAGAAATGACTCACATCGGAATGCAGTATTTGTCCTGTACCTTTTGCGAAGTTCATTTTTCCTATAACTGTGGAACTGTCTAGAGCAGCGGCAGCCAAGGCGTGCCAATTTTCTCGCGATGGTGTGCGAGCCGCTTGTGGGCTCCGTCTGTCTCGGCTTTGCTCCGTCTTTCCCGGAAGTACTCGGTAGAGAGAAACATTTCATTTAGCACTGCGCTGTGGCATTTTTCAGTTGGCCCAACTCTCCTTAGTTTGGCAGAATCCTGGTGTCAGAGTTGTTTACCCTTCGCTATTTGTTCATTGTTTCAAGGACGTTCACGGGGGCCGCGCGGGATTAGCCGAGCAGTCGGGGGCGCTGCAGTCACGGACTGTGCGGCTGGTCCCGGCGGAGGTTTGAGTCCTCCCTTGGGCATGGGTGTGTGTGTTTGTCCTTAATATAATTTAGGTTAAGTAGTGTTTAAGCTTAGGGACTGATGACCTTAGCAGTTAAGTCCCATATGATTTCACACACACTTGAACATTTTTGAACGTTCACAGGTGTAGTGGCTGTCTACAATGAAAGAGGTAGTCTGGAAATCTAACGTCAGAGACATTTAAAACAGAACGGGAAAGACAGAAGAGAGTGATGATAATACTCAATATCTATTTTGCAGTCGTGTAATCGACAGGTACCGTGAAACGACATTAAAATACCAT
This sequence comes from Schistocerca gregaria, assembly GCF_023897955.1. Lineage (NCBI taxonomy): Eukaryota > Metazoa > Arthropoda > Insecta > Orthoptera > Acrididae > Schistocerca > Schistocerca gregaria. Next base: position 730,863,672 of record NC_064931.1, read on the forward strand.
GCAGGAAAAACTTAAATATTTAGTTGACAATGAAAGGGTAATAAGTTACAACGATCGCTAGGCGGGATTCATTCTCCTGTACATCAAGACGCACTTTGCGCTAAATTTCCAGGAATGGGGCGTGTGAAGAAATTTGTGGTAGGGATGGAAAAATATCTGATGTTGCACGCATTATTCATTGAACAAAGAATGTGGAGACTTCCTATCTCACAGAAAACTACGTTGGTTAAGTCGAGGGGCATGCCTGGAACGACCTTTTGATTTAAAACCTGCTGCTGCTGAATTTATGAAGACAACACCTTGAATGGATTGTCTAATCTTAAGTTGACGTTGACTACCCACTCCCTATAATAAGACACAGCAGAGTGAGAAACAACTGATTTATGATTTGATGGTGAAGTATTTAAAAGAAAATAGTATTGTGAATGGACATATTGTGAATGGACATATTGTGAGAAAAAACAACACCAGTTTCCCTATGCTCAATGGAGTTAAGGAAATGCAAAGTTTTAAAACTCACTGTGGCCTTCAAAGAATTACAAGGATAGTACTGTAAACGTTCTGAGGACACTGACAGTCTTACATCTGTTTTCGAGACAGTTTGCAGTTTCAGTTGAAAGCGTCCATTCCCATGTGTAGATGTAAGTGACATACCTACAATGTAATTCCCGTTTGGAAGACAAACTGTCCAGGACGCCCACACACCACAAAGAGGTTACATAAGTACTACAATACACTGCAGTGATAAAAGTCATCGGATACCTCGTAATATCGTGTCGAACTTCCTTTTGCCCAGTATAGTGCAATAGTTTGATGTGGCATGGATTCATCGAGTCGTTGGAAGTCCCCCGCCGAAATAGTGAGCCATGATGCCTCTATAGCCGTCTGTAATTGTGAAAGTGCACGACCTGCCCTCTGAAGTGGGTTCCATAAATGTTCGGTGGGATTCATGTCGGGCGTTCGTAACGGCCGAATCATCCTCTCGAATTGTCCAGAATGCTCTTAAAACCAATCTCGAACAACTGTGGCTCGGTCGCATAACATTGTTTTTTGGGAACAGTAAGTCCAAAAATGGCGGAAAATGGTCTCCAAGTAGCCAAACATAAGCATTTACATCGAAGGATCGGTTCAGTTTGACCGGAGGACCCAGACCATTCCATGTAAACACAGCCTACACCGTTATGTAGCCACCACCAACTTGCGCAGTGCCTTATTGACGATCTTAGATCCACGGCTTCGTGGGGTCTGTGTCATACCCGAACCCTACCATAAGCTCTTACCAACTGAAATCGTGACTCATTTGGACAGACCACAGTTTTCCAGTAGTCTAGGGTACAACCCACGGTCACAAACCCAGGAGAGGCGGCAGGCGATGTCACGTTGTTAGCAAAGGTACTCATGTCGGCCATCTGCTGCTATACTCTATTAACGCCAAATTTCGCCGCACTGCCCTAACGCATACGCCTCACATTGATTTCTGCGGTTATTTTACGTAGCGTTGCTTGTCTCTTAGCACACACAACTCAACGCAAACGCCGCGGTTATCTGCCGTAAAACGAATCCCGTTCGCAACAGCATTGCCGGTGGTGAGAGGTAATACCTAAAATTTGATGTTCTCGGCACGTTTTTGACAGTCTGGGTTTCGTAATATTGAATTCCCTAACGGTTTCGGAAATGGAATGTCCCATGTGTCTAGCTCCAAATATCATTCCACGTTCAAAGTCTGTTAAATGCCGTGGAGCAGCTATAATCACGTCGGAAACATTTCCACATGAATCACCAGAGTACAAAAGACAGCTCCCCCAATGCACTGCCCGTTAACACCTTGTGTACATGAGACTACAGCCAGTTGTAGATGCACATATTGCTACCCCATAACTTTTGTCACCTCAGTGTGTACGGGGCATCTGGAGATTTTTTTGGTGTGTCACATTGAGAAGAGTGAAAGTTAGTGTGAAAGTTTTTGATAGTTCTTCACGTTTATTAGGTACAGCAATGAGCACAGGTAATTTCATAGCTGCTAAATTTCGAGAATTTTTGACGAATAGAAAGGTTATGAAGCACACAGATTAATGATAGTTTTAAAAGCTGCTTTTGTTTTTTGCTAGTAAATAATTCGAAAATTTCTGAAAAATATTGAAATAAATAAGATATTCATATAATGGCTGTGTTTTCTTGCTTCATATTGTATGAAGTACTTATTTTTTCAGGTAAGTTATCTACGCACATCAGCTAGGTTTTGCACCTCACTCATTATGTTCCTGACGAGTTGATATTTTGACTGGTCCAGGAGGTATCGGAATGTTACCCATGACGTTGTTGATAAACTTACACATAGTGACTATTAGCGTTACCTAAGAGGAGAACGCGGCATTCGGATGGGTTGCAAAATTTCAGCTGAAAGTAAAGCACCAATAGGGACGCGTTAGAGAAGTATGTGGAATAGTAGACTGAACATCCAACATGCCTCGAAGGACAGTTGGGACCAATTATCTGGTCCGAATCATCGCGTTGCTCGCAGAAGGTGTGTCAAGCACGGAAATTGCTCGACGTGTGCAACCGAGTCAAAGTGGTGGAGTGTGAACAAGGAATGGGTTCCAATTGACAGATGGTGTTGAGGACTTACAACGCACAGGCTGTCCACGTTCGACAGGTGCACAGGGTGATCGATAACTACGGCTTCTCAATCAAAGGAACCATCGACTGAGTGTTACAGAACTGAATTCGGCGTTCGAAGAGGCTACAGGATTTCATTTATCGCATAAAACTGTTATGAGACGATGGGCTGCTGCGAGCCTCCGGTCCCGACGACCACGAAGAGCACGACGCCGCCCACTACAACAAAACGGACTCCGTTACAGATGGGCAAGAAATCATGAAAAATGGGCGCCCCAGGTTTGGCGTCAGGTGTTGTTTATGGACAAAACTCGGATCTGTTTGTAAGACGTTAATTAAAGGTAAGGTATTTGGAGAGAAACAGGTAATATCGAACGCCTCCAGCACTGTGTCCCACTTATGCAAAAACCTGGTGGTGGAGTGACGTTCTGGGATGGCTTTAAATTGGGCTGCCGTCCACCTCTAGTGTTTTAGAGGGTAATCCTGCGGTACAGGGACGAGATTCTGCAACCAATTGTTGGATCGTATCGCCAACATTTGAGTGAGAATTTTATCTTGATAGATGGTAACTCCTTCAGCATGCTAGGATCACCAGAGTGGAGTGGCCTGCCTTTTCGCCCGAAATGAACCCAACCTAACATGAAAAAGCAGTAGTGCCGTCAGTGGCGTAAAGAATCTTAACCGAAAAGCGCTCACTTCACTACGACACATGGCCGGCACGTGTGGCCGTGCGGTTCTAGGTGCTTCAGTCTGGAACCGCGTGACCACTACGGTCGCAGGTTCGAATCCTGCCTCGGGCATGGGTGTGTGTGACGTCCTTAGGTTAGTTAGGTTTAAGTAGTTCTAAGTTCTAGGGGACTGATGACCTCAAAAAGTCCCATAGTGCTCAGAGCCATTTGAACTATTTGAACTACGACACACTATGTTGATTGGCAGCGCCGCTGATGTATTACACCAGTGGACGGAAGCATACGTATTATTCCTGATCAGACATTTTGTGTATTGTTGGCATAAAACTAAGGAAGTAGCAGGGATTAGAGTTTAACGTCTCGATGACGATGAAGTCATTGGAGACGGAGCACAGACACGGAATGGAGAAGGATAGGAAAGAAAATCGGGCGTCCCCTGTTCAAAGGAATCGTCACGGCATTTGCCTTAAGTGATTTATGGGAACCAAGAAGAATCTAAATCGGGATACCGGGAGGTAATTAGAATCTCGTCCTATAGAAAGCGAAGTCAGTATTTTAACCACTGCGTCGACTTGACTGATGTACTGCAGTGACACTTCAAAAACATATCTTTTTACTCACATTATAGTATTACTCACAACTGCCAAGTGTGTTAAAATTGTAAGGAGATAATCATTTCAGAACCCATATACACAGTTAAGAATTCCTGTGTTTATCATAACTATATGTCGCAAGGAACTACAGTTAATCACAAGGTTTCGAGTTCAAGAGGTTAAACAGAATTCCTCATTTACTGTTATTGAGAGACCTTTGTTTTCCATTTTTATTTCTCGCATCAAGTTATCGATTCCTTTGCGTGATTCATCTTTTCTCATTTTTTGCTCCAGTTTCTACACTGATGAATACTCAATACAAATAATGTCATCTGTTCAAAATGGCTCTGAACACTATGGGACTTAACATATGTGGTCATCAGTCCCCTAGAACTTAGAACTACCTAAACCTAACTAACCTAAGGACATCACACACATCCATGCCCCAGGCAGGATTGGAACCTGCAACCGTAGCAGTCACGCGAATGTCATCTGTAGCACGAGGTTTATGATCTACAGTTTTTTTTTCTGTTATTGTCATCCTTTACTGATGCCTTCATCACAAAACTGATGAACAATGGACGTCTCAAGACATACTTGTTGGGTTTTGTAGAGATTTCTTTTCTTACCTGTATGATATAACAAGTTTTCGGTGCTAACATATTTCTCTAACATAAATTTTCCGATGGTTCTAAGCTCCTTTCTCAGTTTAGTTTTAAGTACTGTTACTAGCTTAGCGTATAAATTCAATTCAATAATTTCATCATTAATCTCACTGTAGTATTTGACATTATCAGATTTCATTTGCTGACAAAGGTATCCTTCACGATGAATGGTCTTGATATAATCAGCTTCCAAAATTTATTCGTATTGTAATCACTTTTTCTATTCTATTTCCTGAGACTTAATGTTTAGCATGCTTTTATTTTGATTTAAGCTGATATTCGCTCTTCTTACTTCTGATTGTCCCTAAGCTGGATTCTCTGCTGAGCAGTCTGTCCTTTCCTGACGTCAGCTACGTTTTATTTACTTTCAGCCAGACCGTCAGAGCCACGAAAGAGTTTTTTTTTTCTTCCTACGAATCAGCCGCAGGCTAAAATAACCTTTACGGCTTTCGTTCTGTTGCCCTCTACCTTCCCACAGATTACGTTTCTGATGACTATAATGTGTCTGCGCTGTTTGAGCCTGATTTCCGGCTTTCCGAGAAACATGTCCCTTCCATTTTATTTTGCCCTGTATAGTTTTTGTTCTGTTGTACAAATAAAAGCGATGTGATGCAGCCTTCTCTGGTTTTGTCAGCTCTACTGTATCCTTTGATATTTTTAAAGAACTGCATTTCCTTTGTCGATATTAGTTTAAGATCCTTCTTTCTTGAGGTACAGCACACTGAACCTCATAACAACCTAGTAACCGATTTCACTATCGAAAATTGTATTAGGATCTCCTTCCCAGGTTTCCATTAGGTAATTATTACAATCGTGCTATACATCATATGTTAGACGTTAATCTTAATGATGTCACTTTTGCTCTTATCTTAGGTAGGTGACATGAAAGCTGATGAAAATCTGACCTTTTTCCAATGCTTTCTCGTCGATAATTGATTTTTAAACAACCCGATCATTTTGTTACGTTTTCTGTCTCACTGCTGTAAGAGCCATAGATTGCCTACACCCTTTAGTCCGACTGTACTGTCGTTTTGGTATTTTTTTCCAATACAAATGTTATCTCTGCCCTGAGTTTTACACACTGTGGAGTGGAAGCGATGTAAGAAAAGTGTCATAGCAGGTTATTTACCTTTAAAAAATACAAAACGTAACGGGAAATCAGACGCAGACTTTGGTTTTCATCAGAATTAGGACATAAAATTTACAGCGTGTGAAATTTACATTAGCCATGGAGCTGAAAACAAAGAAACATAGCGATATAACGCTTGTTAATGTTTGCCCAAAATAGCGGGGACCGTACTAAAAGTAAATCTGCAGCGCTGTTCCACCTCCAGCGCTATGTAAACATAACCTGTCTGCCAGACAACTCGCTCCACCTCACATTTTGTGCGTTTCTCGGCAGTTTTTTTTTTTTTGAAATATTTAACAGTAAATATTAGCAAGCATTGTACAACTATACTCACACTTGAAGAGCTAGAGAATGCCATTTAAATTATGTATCATTCCATTATAAATTTTTGGTACGTTGTCTCAACAAACAGAAAGGTTATGTAGGCCTATGCTAATCATTCATCACAGTTCACTGTCACTTGCCGAAACTATTGTTTCAACATCTCGGACCCTAACAAATACATGCCGAGTCCAAATTAGTCTGACACTTTGCATAGTACTCGTGCTTTGAATGTTAAGTGAGTGTAACACTGAGTAGAGTTGGGACAATAAAAGTAGACGTTGCCACCAGCTAGCAAAATACTTTTGTGACTGTATCGCTTCCGCCTTCATATTTAATGTCAACAGCCCAATAAAGGAAAATAAGATAGGAAGAACTGTCTAAACAGCAAATAAAATACGTTACTACATAACTTAACTGCGTAACAAATAGCGATGAAGTACAGAAAACTAAAAAGTGATACGAGATGAATGTTTACCAGGGGCAGCGTGAAATTGTAACTGGTATCCTATGGTTCAGGCTTATTAGAGCCCGTTCTTGCCAGTCGTTAAATATGCACTGATGGATGCGAATGAGCCTAAAAACTGGCTTACAGTTGCGAGGTTTTGGGAGATAAACATTAAAAAATACGTTACATGTTTTACAGTGGCGAAAAATGCCAAGAGCTGTTTTAAAATGAAATGAGAAAATATTTTTTTAAATAATTGGTTCCACAGGGAGCGAACATTCAGTTAATATAATGTCAGAAACAAGAGCCCTGTGACGAGATTTCAGATGGAGAAATATGCGGCGTACTCTGTAGATCCGGTTGGCAACATGGGGTAAGCGACAGGAGTACTTCTGTGCTTGCTAGGCTAAGACAGAAAAAACGGTTGTATTGTTTCCATTTAACTTACGACATAGTTATTGACTTTTTATGCTCTGCTACATCCAGTACCACTCGCTTAATGCTAGGCAAAGGCAATTTCTGATTCCTCTGCAGGTAGCAGTCTAGTATCCAGGCTCAGTTACACTCGATACCCAGACGGATAAAAGATGTTGGTGCTGCCAGGTGTGCTAAATTCCTTACTGTGTGTACCCCTAAATCGCCTGAAGGTTTAATCATGTATTCTTCCTAGTATACTGTATGGGTGTCATGTGTGCTAAATTTCTCACCTTGTTTATCCCTCAATTGCCTGAAAATTTAATCGTGTATTCCTCCTATCATATTATACCAGACAGGTATGATAAGTGGGGAGAAACTGCAGGAAGCGATCCCTGGGAGCATAAGGTGTAATAAAGGTAATACAGGCATATGACCGGGAATGCATTTCAAGGGAGGTGCATAGCACTGAAGATGGAGATAAAATACCTTCGACAATGTACGTTTCAATTATTGAAAGCACATATGAAAACACACACCAGACTAAGGGGAATATCGTATCTACACTAGGATTTTAGAGGTATGCCTAATGTTTGAATACAGCATTAGTAGCGTCCTACAGGACGGTGTCATGTCGTTTAAATATCTGCAAACTATATGAAATGGAACGAACATGTGAGGATTGTGGGAGAGGAAGTGAGTGGTCGACTTCAGTTTATTGGGAGAATTTTGGGAAAGATTGTTTCATCTGTACAGGAGACCGCATGTAAGACTGGCTTCAAATGGCTCTGAGCACTATGGGACTTAACAGCGGAGAGCTTAGAACTACTTAAACCTAACCAACCTAAAGACATCACACACATCCATGCCCGAGGCAGGATTCGTACCTGCGACCGTAGCGGTCGCGCGGTTCCAGACTGAAGCACCTAGAACCGCTCTGCCTCAGCGGCCGGCAGAGATACTTCCGGATCTCAAACGGGAATGCCTGGAGTGAAGGTGACGTTCTTTTCGAGGAACAATATTGAGAAAATTTAGAGAACCGTCATTTGAGGCTGACGACAGAATGATTCTACTGCCGCCAACATATGTTTCGCTTAAGGACCACGAAGATAAGATACGAGAAATTAGGCCTCATACAAAGGCATTTTAACAGTCGTTTTTCCCTCGCTGTGTTTGCGATCGCTGTATTTGCGAGTGGAACTGGAAAGGAAATGACTAGTAGTGACACAGGGCTCCCTCCACCAAGCACCATAAGTTGGCTTGCGGATTATGTATGTAGATGTAGATGTAGATGTAGACCAGTCCCTCGAGACGTTCGCCAATAATCCCCGCCCTCACAGTGGTGATGAAACGGTACTGACGGTCGACTGCCACCATACCAGTAATACACTAGTACAGATAGAATATTCCTACATGCCTGGTGTTGTCGTCTTTGTCATATGTGCTTTCAGCCATTGAAACCTATATCTTTTATCTCCACTTTCAAGTGGGTGTACCTTCCTTGGAACGCATGTCTGGCCGTGTTCCCATATAATTTATTTTCGCTCCTTATCCTCTTAGAAATCGTTTCCTGAAGTTGTCTCCATTTAGCAAAACCACCCTGTAGAAGCACAACAGGCTAAATTTAGTAATTTTTTATTCTTCATGGAGTTGGACCGTTAATAGTCAGCAGCGTAATGGATATTTGTACAGCCGTCCTATGGAATGAGAGTGCCGCGCTGACCATTACGTCACATCGCGCACTTCTAACGCTGACAAGGCGAAAGCCATAACCCAATTCCCCATAAACTTTGCTCAGTAGAGGGGGAGTCAAAATAAGTGAAACGTGTCTCGGCTTATCCGTAGAGTCTCAGACTTTCTGAAAAAGTGAGGGTCGCAGTTTTCAAGGTAGACTATGTGCCTTTTAGAGAGCTTTTGTTTTTCATGCAGAAGATTACTACACGAATATTTTCCATTGCATATTGAAAGAACGTTGTTCTTATTCATCTCCTGATTGTATGTCTGGCGAAGGAATGGAAAAAAGAAATATGAATGCAAAAAATATATGAAATCGTTTTATATGAAATTCCATAAGTATATCTTGATTCATAATCAACCCGGTCGCAGGTTCGAATCCTGCCTCCGGCATGGATGTGCGTGATGTCCTTAGGTTAGTTAGGTTCAAGTAGTTCTAAGTTCTAGGGGACTAATGACCACTGCAGTTGAGTCCCATAGTGCTCAGAACCATTTGAACCATAATCAACCGAAAGCGTCAGTTTTTGATAGAGTGATCCTTTATGCGTGATTTGCAGCAAAATTATTGCCAACGCGTTAAATCTTCAGCAGCGTTAACGAGTTATCTTTCACGTATGAGATTCATACGAAGAAATGCCACTCTGGCAAACCTCACTTCGCACAATGCTCCTGCTGTTCGGAATTCCTATGTTTCGAACTTTTCTATGACAGGTATCATCCAAGGCAATGTACCAAATATTACTATAGAATAAACACAAGAATTAGTATGAGAATTTAGATAAGAATGAAATACACTGAAGTGTCAAAGAAACTGGTATAGGTATGTGTATTCAAATAAAGAGAAACGTGAACAGTCAGAATACAGCGCTGCTGTCCGTAACGCCTATGTAAGACAACAAGTGCCTGGCGCAGTTGTTAGATCGGTTACTGCTGCTACAATGGCAGGTTATCGGGGTTTAAGTGAGTTTAAACGTGGTGTTGTAATCGGCGCGCGAGCGATGGGAAACAGCGTCTCAGAAGTAGCGATGAAGTCGAGATTTTCCCGTGCGACCATTTCAAGAGTGTACCGTTAATATCAGGAACCCGGTAAAACATCAAATCTCCGACATCACTGCGGTCGGAAAACGATCCTGAAAGAAAGGGACCTACGACGACTGAAGAGAGTCATTCCACGTAACAAAAGTGCAACCATCCCGCAAATTGCTGCAGATTTCAATGCTGGGCCATCATCGATACGGACTTTCTTTACGCCTCGCCTGGGCCCGTCAACACCGAAATTGGACTGTTGATGACTGGAAACACATTGCCTGATCAGACAAGTCTAGTTTCAAATTGTATCGAGCTGATGGACATGTACGTGTATGGAGACGACCTCGTGAATCCATGGACCGTGCATGCCAACAGGGTATTGTTAAAGCTGGCGGAGGCTCTGTAACGGCTTGGGGCGTGTGCAGTTGGAGTGATATGGGATACGACTCTGACAGGTGACACGTACGTAAACATCCTGTCTTATTATCTGCATCTATTCATGTCCATTGTGCATTCCGACGGTCTTGGGCAATTCCAGCAGGACAATGCGACACCCCACATGTCCAGAATTGCTACAGGGAAACACGGTTCTGAGTTTAAACACTTCCGCTGGCCACCAAGCTCCGCAGACATGAAAATTTTTGAGCATATCTAGGATGCCTTCCAGCGTGCTATTCGGAAGAGATCTTCACCACACTCGTACTCTTCCGGATTTATAAACAGCGCTGCAGGATTCATGTTGTCAGTTCGCTCCAGCACTACTTCAAACATTAGTTGAGTCAATGCTACGAGGTGCTGCGGCACTTCTGCGTGCCCGCAGGTGTCATACACGATATTAGGCAGGTGCACCCGTTCCTTTTGCTCTTCAATGCATAAGAATATGAGAATTTAAAGGGAAGATGACCCGTGAAAATACCACACATGCATACATTGTATAATAAATGTATGACACTTATTGCGAAACCCAGCTGTAATTTTACAATTAATATAATGCCCTTGTATCCTATAACTTCATAAGAAACATTTGTTTAGTAACTGTCTACGAATCAGGGTAGATAAATGAAGAAAAATAAGTAAATAAATAAAAACTATAGGGTTTCGAACTCGGGGCTAAAATGCTAGACGCCGCGACGGTAGCTACTGTGCCATCATTTCGGCTGAGATAATCAAGAGCTAAAGGACTTGTAAATAACATAGAATATTTTGACCGTCATTTTCTCAGAAACGGTCGTGTATCTGTGGATAAGCCGAGACATGGATTCGTTTATTTTGGCTTCTCTTCCAATGAGTGAAGGTTCTGCGAAATCGGGTTATGGCACTTTCCGTGTTCTCCTCGTAACTTCCAAACGCAGCGAACTTCTAAAAGGTGGGTCGATTGAATTTTTCCCATCAGAGAACGTTGGTGGGAAATTCTGGAATGTATGCTGCCTGCTTTTCTGCCTACTATTTTCGTTGGACTACCCGATCTCACCGTATCGATGTTGGTAATTAAAAACGCCGAGGCCGTTAAGTCAATAGCGAAGCGCGCCCACGCGAGGCCTGTTGGCCACAAGTAGCCGGCCTGTTTTTTCTTTTTTTTTTGGGGGGGGGGGGGGGGAGCGCGGAGTGCGCCAGAGGACGACACGGTGTCCATAATTCGAGTCGTCGGCGGTGGCGGCGCGAGGGCCTGTAATTAGGCGGTCTGGGTTGTAATCAGCGGCAGGTGCGGCGCGGATCATGTGCAACATACATCAAGAACGCCAAGGCCGGCCCTGATTACATACTGCCCCCGTGCGGCCGTGTGTAATTTCCTTGTTGTGCCCCGCTACCATACGTCATTGCTAACGAGACTCAGATACACCCTTTGGAGGCGATTTTTCGATAAGCTTCCTCTAGTGAAAATTAGACGTTCATTTGAAATGATCCTAATTAGGCCGCAAGGGATGGCTTAGAGTTAACTAGGCAGAGTTTTAAAAGCTAAAACGACCGGTGACCCCGAAAGGGGGTAAATGCCTTCTCCTCTCATTTTCTATGTCAGGCCTTCGAGCTGCAACCCTTATTTCCATTTTAAAGACAGAAAAGCTTACAACGATCTTATTGACATGGCGCTGGAATCAAAATCCTTGAGTTCTTATTATATTGATAAAAATTAAAATACTGGCTGTGTATAGGGTATCTCATCTAACGTTAACACACCATTACAACGTGTTTTGGGAATTTGAGATATCAAAACAAATGTAATAAATGGTAGTATTTACTGACTTCCGCAAAGAAGGATCACACCAATGGGGTATCGAAAGAAATTTTCGACTGTATTGAGTTTTTTTTTTTTTTTTTTTTTTTTTTGTAGGAAGGACGTAGTATCTTTGTTATCTTGCTTGAGGACTCGTTGAAAAAGACGGTGATAATTTCAGATGTGGTTCAAATGGCTCTGAGCCCTATGGGACTTAACATCTATGGTCATCAGTCCCCTAGAACTTAGAACTACTTAAACCTAATTAACCTAAGTACAGCACACAACACCCACTCATCACGAGGCACATAAAATCCCTGACCCCGCTGGGAATCGAACCCGGGAACCCGGCGTGGGAAGCGAGAACGCTACCGCACGACCACGAGCTGCCTCAGAGTGGTATAACATGAACCTTGCTGTTCATCTATGTGTACATTTATATATATAGACAAGTCGTAGTTTCCCTTCGTTAATAAATATCATGACAAATTCATGAGCGATTTACTCAAATTTTTAACGATTCTCTAATAAAGGTTCGAACGGAAATTAGTTACACATTTTTTGAGTACAGAAACCGTTTTAGCAAAAATCTTTGGATGTTCGTGACCGATTTCCTTAAAATTTTGATACGATACTCTAAAACACTTTTGGACAGACATCGGTTACATATAATATTTTCGGTACGTAAACACACACACACACACACACACACACATATATATATATATATATATATATATATATATATATATATATATATATATAGGGTGGTCCATCTGAAGTTTCGGATGAGATTATCTCGAAAACTATACATCGGGTAAAAATAGTGGGTAAGACAAGTTCGTAAGTTCAAAGGGGCTCATCAAATAATACTACACGTTACCTCCAGCCCCCGCCCCCTTGGGTGGGGCGGGGTGCAACTTTAAAATCTTAAATGGAAACACCCATTCTTTATTGCAGGTTCGGATTCTCCATAATAAAGAAATCAAGTTTTGTCTGAGACATTTTATAAAACCATTGACAAATGGCGCTGAAATCGAGAAAAATGTAAAATTGATGAAGAACTCTAATTTACTTAAAATTATCTGAGAAAGAGACATCAAATCGATAAAAATGTACACCTATCCTTTCATTACCCCAAATTAAGCTATTTTTGTACAAACTGTACTGTATCCTACTTTTAGCGTTACCCAGGAACAACGACATGTATGTAGTAGAATGATGTTCCCATGGGGTGCTTCAATAGTGTCATAGTGTGAGTCCCCTTGCCTCTCACATGTTGGGGTGCTTCGTTAGTGTGAGTCCCCTTGCCTCTCACATGTTGGGGTGCTTCATTAGTGTGAGTCCCCTTGCCTCTCACAATTTGGGGTACTTAATTAATGAAATTAGCCACGAAGAAATTGTTCAAAATTATCCCCATTTGCTTCAATGCATCAAGTCAATCGTCTGTGCAAGTTGTCCATAGTTTTGAGCAGCACATCCAGTGGTATGGCTGCACACGCTCTTCGAATGCGTTACTTCATATCGTTTCGGGTTGTGGGCTGTCTTTCATAAACAATATTTTTTTAAATATATTTTTTTAAATAACCCCACAAGAAAAAATCAGGAGGTATTAGGCCTGGTGAACGTGGAGGCCACTGAATTGGTCCGCCGCGTCCTATCCACCGACCACAGCACCGTAAATTTAAAACGTTCAGCACAAATTTTAACATAATGAGGAGCTCCTTCGTCTTTTTGGAACCACATTCGTTGCCTGCTTTCTAAATCAACATCTTCCATTAGCTCCAACAAATCATCGCGGAGAAGTTGTAAATAAGATTCCTTAGTGACATCTTGGTCAAAAAAATACGGTCCTGTGTTGATTCTCAACGGGTCTGTGCCAGTATGGATTGAAAGAGGACCAATAATGACAATCATGACGATTTAATTCGCCATTGCTTTTGAACGTGGCTTCATCGGTGAACATAACGTATTTTTAAAAAAAACTCATTGTCACCTCTTATCGTTTCCAAGGCCCACTGGCAGAAATACACGCGTATTGGCATTTCTTTCGGCGTCAATGACTACGTCAGTGTGATACGATACGCATGATATTTATGTGCCTTCAAAATACTCAGAACAGTTGATTTCGGTATTCTAGTTTGTCTGTGCATCGCACGACTACTAATTTCGGCATCCAGTTGAACACAGAACGGTAAGGGTACGAGCGTCATTTTCATTGTATTCGTGACGAGGTGGACGGCGTCTTTCGTGTCATTAATGAAGGTACGAATGTAAGTACAGCACGACACCCAGTCCCTGACGGGAAAAAAAACCCCAACGCGGCCGGGAATTGAACCCAGGCCCTCTGTGTTAGCACTCTGCCGAGCTGACCTCGCAGCTACAAGGCGGATTAAAATTATTAATTGCACGAGAGATTCTCGATAAATATTAAGTACAGAAAGCGTTATTTCCGCAGCGTTTTCGATGGGAAATCTAATAGCAGTTTCACCACGGCCTGCTCCCTTGTTCGCTCAGAGAGGCCGTAACTGGTTTTCAATACTGGGGAGCTTATTTCATTATCTCCCATTTGTGCACGCGTGAGGCCGTTCGAAAACTGGTGTGCTATTACCCTTAAGCGTGAACTCGTTCCACCGCCATTAAGGAGAAAGGTATAACAATATGAAATTTGATAATTGTACGTATATTGAAAATTCCGCAAAGAAATCACCCAGATGCGATAAATATGAAAACCACAACTGCGAGCACAGCGTACGTCCCATCATCCAATATTTACGTGAGAATGCAGCTAAAATTGCACTGGTTCCGCAGCCTTGTACGGAAGATTTATTACGAAAAGGTTCGCTGCAAACTTGTACAGGCAGTATATCACAATTCGGCTTGCAAACAACGCACGTTGACACCCAAACTTGTTCTGTTCTGTCAGGATAGACGACTGCTGCTTATCCTAGTGCCGTTCGGCCGGGCACTCTGTGTATGCATGCTGACATGTTTGTCATATTGCCGGAATCACAGAAATACTTTCAACTTTTTCGAAAATTATGGAGTTCAGATATTACTTTATTTTCGACTACTACCTTCTTCTTGAAATGCTATGCATGTGTAACAATGCGGATAATTTCGCACCCCTCCAATGCACTACCGGTTTTTTCTTCAGTATCATATGGTATTTGATCTTCAGATTTTACTACATGTGTTTCAGGCTAATTCATGTTAAAGTAGCTTCAGTCATTGCCACGGTCCTAACAACTATTTATTTCTCCTGGTATTAATTAGTAGTAAACAGTTATGAACAACTTTGATGTTAAAATGAGCAAGGGATATTTCAGTAACAGCTTCAACGAAGTTGTTTCCTTCCTGGGTTTTCCTTCTGCATACATAAAGTTCAATTCTTGGTGTGTCAGTGTAGTGATTTGCGCCATTCCCCTCCTTCGCGTTATCTGGTTCCTACCTTGGAACGTGAAGCATCTAACGTCCACTATGCTAGGAATCTGCTTCTGTCTCAGATATTTGTTATGCGTGAGAAACCCCTTTTCTGTGATTCTGGCCGCAGCTGTGCTGGCTGAAGCGTTTGAGGTTGTGTGAATAAATGTATGTTCAGAACTAAAACAGAAATTCAATGCAGTGAAACAAATTAAATTATACGTATGCATAAAAACCACCGCAACTGTATTTTAGGTACGTTAATAATGCTACAAACGGTTTAGTTCAACATAAATATCTTCAGGTGACCAGCATTTCAATAAGACAAAGGTTAGTCTAAAAGCTACTAAGATACACATAATATAACATATAGTTAATATATGATATGTAATTCACACCGAAGCAGTCGTCTAACTAATTCTCATAAAATGACTGAATTGTACCGGTGTCATAGCTCATAAACGTGTAAGCACCACCCGCAACACTAAAACGCTCATTCTGGGAAAAGAAAAGCACACTGAAACATTCCGTACTGTGACAGAGATTTGCTTTGCCACAAAATAGCACAGCTTATTTTCAATAACAGACGATATATGTAACTATGATTTAGTATAATCTGAACATAATTAATTTTGTAAACATAAATGTGAACAAATTGAATGTATTCTGTAAATATGTTACGTTCTATGTACTTTTCACTTTATGTTATGTATATGTAAAAGAGAATTCTTTGTTTGAATAGGAGAAATGTTATCTTTGTAAGTAATGTAGCTGTGGGGGTACATGTGCTATATTCATTGTTGTCAAATTTCTGATGACATCACCAGTGGTCAGAATTTGTCCCCCTCCTCTCCGTGACTCCTCTGACTTTGGCCAGTTGCCCTATGTATAAAATGGTGGGAGATTGAAAAACTGGCAGTAAACTCAAAATATCTGGAGGTTTTCCCCCACATCTGTGTCATCGTATCTCAGAGTCCAATTGCCCTAAGTACAAATTGCTGATAAATTCAAAATGGACAGTCATGCTATTGGTCGAAGTAGGTCACTTGTGCTGATTATATAATCCAAGAAGACTGACCTGAGAATAATGGTGCAGCATGCTTGGTTTCCACATTCCCTGTGTTTGCACCACCCTATGACGTCATAAGTCAAGATGTCAGTACTGTGGATACTGGTGCAGCCTGCATGGTTGTCAGGTTTCATGTGTTCTAAGCCTGGAATCATGTCCTGACAGATCGTGCTAAGACCGCACTTATCCAAAGTTTAAACAATTTCCCAACCCTCCGCCGTCCCATCCCACTTGCCCTGTTTAAACATTTGTCATGGGAATAGCATGGGGATGTGTACGTCTTTATTTAGACGAAGAAGCGTGGGAGAGCCCACTTCCACCGTCAGAACGTGTGCACAGGCGGCCGGCACTAAACCCAGCTACCCGTCCGCACTGCGCTGTGAAATACGGGGCAGGGCCAGCCGCTGCGACGGCCCCAGAACTACCGCTAAGACCACTCCACTGTCTGATGCTAAGTGGAGAGACCAAATTCCAACACTTTTAATGAAGTGTAAATGCATCTACCTTATAGAAAAGGCACGTGTAATGCTGACATTAACAAAGTATATTTATTTGTAATTAGTTTTCTCTTCAGAAAAGGTATTTAACGAATCAGTAAGATAAGTTTTTCCCAAAAATATCTGTCGCGCAAGTTCATGCTCTTATGTCAAAATATGTTTTTCCCATTTAGCAGTCCATTACTGTATACAGAAAAACAAGGTACAAAACCTGCATGTACAACACCTACAAAAATAATTCAACGGTGTAACGAATACATACAGGGTGTTACAAAAAGGTACGGCCAAACTTTCAGGAAACATCCGTCGCACGCAAATAAAGAAAAGATGTTATGTGGACATGTGTCCGGAAACGCTTAATTTCCATGTTAGAGCTCATTTTAGTTTCGTCAGTACGTACTTTACTTCCTCGATTCACCGCCAGTTGGCCCAATTGAAGGAAGGTAATGTTGACTTCGGTGCTTGTGTTGACATGCGACTCATTGCTCTATAGTACTAGCATCAAGCACATCAGTACGTACCATCAACAGTTTAGTGCTCATCAGTCAGTGCAATGTTTACAAATGCAGAGTTGGCAGATGCCCATTTGATGTATGGATTAGAACGGTGCAATAGCCGTGGCGCGGTACGTTTGTATCGAGACAGATTTCCAGAACGAAGGTGTCCCGACAGGAAGGCGTTCGAAGCAATTGATCGGCGTCTTAGGGAGCACGGAACATTCCAGCCTATGACTCGCGACTGTGGAGGACCTAGAACGACGAGGACACCTGCTATGGACGAGGCAATTCTTCGTGCAGTTGACGATAAACCTAAAGTCAGCGTCAGAGAAGTTGCTGCTGTTCAAGGTAACGTTGACCACGTCACTGTATGGACAGTGCTACGGGAGAACTAGTTGTTTCCGTACCATGGAGAGCGTGTGCAGGCACTATCAGCAGCTATTTGGCCTCTACGGGTACACTGCGAATGGCTCATCCAACAATGTGTCAATCCTCATTTCAGTGCAAATGTTCTCTTTACTGATGAGGCTTCATTCCAACGTTATTAAATTGTAAATTTTCACAGTCAACATGTGTGGGCTGCCGAGAATCCGCATGCACTTGTGCAATCACGTCATCAACACAGAATTTCTGTGAACGTTTGGGCAGGCATTGTTGGTAATGTCTTGATTGGGTCCCATGTTCTTCCACCTACGCTCAATGGAGCACGATATCATGATTTCATACGGGATACTCTACCTGTGCTGGTAGAACATGTGCCTTTACAAGTACGATACAACATGTGGTTCATGCACAATGGAGCTCCTGCACATTTCAGTCAAAGTGTTCGTACGCTTCTCAACAACAGATCGGTGACCAATGGATTGGTAGAGGCGGACCAATTCCATGGCCTCCACGCTCTCCTGACCTCAACCCTCTTGACTTTCATTTATGGGAGCATTTGAAAGCTCTTGTCTACGCAACCCCGGTACCAAATGTAGACACTCTTAGTGCCCGTATTGTGTACGGCTGTGATACAATACGCCATTCTCCAGGGTTGCATCAGCGCATCATGGATTCCATGCGACGGAGGTTGGATGCGTGTATCCACGCTAACGGAGGACATTTTGAACATTTCCTGTACAAAGTGTTTGAAGTCACGCTGGTACGTTCTGTTGCTGTGTGTTTCAATTCCATGATTAATGTGATTTGGAGAGAAGTAATAAAATAAGCTCTAACATGGAAAGTAACCGTTGCCGGACACATGTCCACATAACATACTTTCTTTCTTTGTGTGAGGAATGTTTCCTGAAAGTTTGGCCGTACGTTTTTGTAACACCTTGTATGTACTGCAGATTTGTCCCTAAAGCTGGTGATTCGATCTGTTTATGGTGCCAATCATGAACAGTATTCCAGAGGGTGTTCTCCAACAGAGTAACGCTCGCCCGCATACCGTGCATATGAATGATGGATACTAGATCTGTCTCCAATCAAGCACATATGCAATTTTAATGGACGACAGATCCAGCGTCATCCACAACCAGGATTAGTCGTCCCTGTACTGACTGACCAAGTGCAATAGACATGGAACTCCATGCCACAAATATGCAGCACCTGTACAACACAATGCGTGCACGTCTGCGTGCTTGCATTCAACATTCGGGCGGTTCCTCCTATTATTAATGTACCAGTACTTCAATTTTACACTAGATTATCTCGCTCTTACATTAATCTGTGATCTTGCAATGTTAATCACTTAAATATGTTACGTAGACTAATGTATTCCCGGAATTTCATTTCTCTGCATTACTTTTTTCTTGGTGTTTCGAATTTTTTCCGTCAGTGAATGTACACTGCCGGAAAAAAATTGTACACCCTTTTATGGGTTTCCAGTTACTCAGGATTTATTGGTGCGACAACGCATGTGGAACATATGAAATGATTACATTTACGGATCAATAGCAGAAGCGGTTCTAAGGTAACAGGTATCGACCCATACCGAAATACCCATATTATTATGTGATATAGCCTTAACGGGGAGCAATGCATACGCTGACTCTGGCATCCAGCAGATCTTCAGATGGCCAATACTGTCCTGGAATACGTTATGCCACATTTGCTGGAACATTTCACGTAGGTCTGTGAGAACTGTTAGTTAACGAGTCATACGAGAAGATACCTGCACCCAGGTGGATGCCACGTTCCTTGACTCGCGTAGGAGTCACACTACCACCTAAAGAAAAAAATACGAGCGTTCGGAATATCAGACCAACTCTGTGAGTGGACTGAAAAGTTTCTAGCAAACATAACTCAGCATGTCATTTTTAATGGAGAGAACGCTTCAAGGTAAAGTAACTTATTCCGTACCCAAAGGTAATGTATAGACCCATTAGTTTTAAAAATGTATGTAAATGAGATAGTAAACAGTGTCAGAAGTTTCATGGGTCTTTTCACGGATGATGCTGTTGTTTACAGCGGAGCAGCAACGGTACAAAAATGGAGCGAGATGCAGGAAGACCTGCAAACGATGGACGCTTGATGTAGGAAGTGGCAGTTGACCCACAACATAAACAAATGTACCGTCTTGCGTATACATGGACAGAAAGACCCATTATTGTATGATTACACGATTGCAGAACAATAAATGGAATCAGTTGCTTCTACAAAATTTCTAGGAGTGTGCATTCGAAGGGATTTAAAGTGGAACTACTCCATGGAAAGGCAGATACTAGACAGATATTCGTAGGAAGAAACGTCAGGAAATGTAGTCCTTCAACAAAGGAGATAACTTACGAAGCTCTCGTTCGGTCAAAACTTGAATATTGCTCGTCAGTATGGAATATGTACCAGACAGAATCGACAAAGGAAATAGTGCAGATCCAAAGAAGAGCATCACGTTTTATGGTAGATTCATCTATTAAGCACAAGAAACGTCTCGGAAATGATCAACCGACTCCAGTGGCAGAAGATGCAAGAGAGACGTTTTGCACCATGGTGTGGTTTACTGTTAGAGTTCCCAGGGTGTGCGTTACCAGAAGTGTTAATAAATATATTCTTTCCCCCTGCAAGCACCGAGCGAGGTGGCGCAGTGGTTAGCACACTGGAGTCGCATTCGGGAGGACGACGGTTCAATCCCGTCTCCGGACATCCTGATTTAGGTTTTCCGTGATTTCCCTAAATCGCTTCAGGCAAATGCCGGGATGTTTCCTTTGAAAGGGCACGGCCGATTTCCTTCCCCATCCTTCCCTCACCCGAGCTTGCGCTCCGTCTCTAATGACCTCTTTGTCGACGGGACGTTAAACACTAAGATCCTCCTCCTCCTCTACATGCACCTTGCAAAAGGACTATAAAGTTAAAACTAAACAGATTCGAGCCCACATGGACGGTTACCGCCAATCGTTCTTTCCGCGAACCATTCACGAGTGGAAAGGGGGAAAATGATAGTGACACAACGTACCTTTCTACCCTCCATCACGAACCGCAAGGTGGCTTGCAGAGTATGGATGTAGTTGTAGAGCTCAGTGGCCTGGACATACGGCAAATCACTTGAGCATCATAAAAAGTATTAGGATACATTAAGTCTATGTATCCTGTTTCACAGTCAGTATTTACAGATGGCCAGACGATTTAATCACGAGACAGCTATCGAAACACTTCACAGTTAGAGATCGTTGCATGGCATGCTTGTATAAGTTGTTTACGTCCAAGTATGTCATGTAACTTAAGTCGCCATGTGTTGTATTGAACTGATCATCCATTCGCTAGTGATTTGCCTCGGCATTCATATGGACAAATTGATAAAGTCCGTTGTGAATCCCTCGATGTTGAGACATGGTAGTTTGAGTATTGCATCCCACGAAAGCCCTGGAATGGTGTAGTGAAAGACAGGATTCAGAGAGTATGTTTCTAGACCTACACTTTGGAATCATTCGAAAATGTCTGCAAGTAAGTGTACAGCTGTGTCCATTGAAATATTTGCATACTCCCCTAAATTGGAGACGTTAAACTCTTGCCTAACACTCACCACGTGCCCATACTCCACATCCGATATGGCTGAGGCTCTATGTTTTCTGGAGAATGTGGTTATGTTGAACATTGTGGTTTCCTCAAATTTCTTCATCAGATCCAGATGTTCCCATGGGAAGACCCTGTTCTTTGTTGGGAGCTGAAACTTATATCACCCATCTGTGCAACTTGAGTGAGATGCAGATCCTCATGACTCATCGTATCAGCTAGTTTATGACGTGACGCCTATGTGAATCTTGGCGACTCCGAGAAGTGCAGCGTAATTCTTTTTGTGATTCTCTTTGAAAAAGAAACATTTATCTGTGGAGTCAGGCAGGATACTAACCTGATAATCACTCAGAACGAAATCAGCCAAGGGCTCAGCAAGGCATTGAACAACATACCTACTTAAATTGAGGATGAAAACAGGTATGTGCTATGGGACTACGCAATTCAAGTTGCAAGAGTTGTGTGGAGCACAGCGATATGACCATAGTTCTTCTCAAAACGGGAATGTGAATGTGTGGTGCAATGAAAGCGCTGTGTGCTGAATACTCAGCACACACACACGTAGAAGAACAAGAGGAATGCGGCAAACAACAAAAAATCGTATCACTGAAAATACTTTAGAATGAAGCGAAGCACATCTGGTCTTAATAAGATTTTCATTAGAGTAACAAAAGACGGTAATTAACCAATACAACTTGTATATCTGCCATGTCTTCAAGGTCAGAGAGCAACTTTTTCTTAGGATCTTCCCCAGCCAACAATCCAAAGTAACTCTTACTGTATACACATAGAATTTGATATGCTGCTGTAAAAGGTACATGCTATTCTGTGAGAGTAGTATGTAAGGCAGTGCAGTCACCCTCACAGACTGCCACTGGGGCAAGAAGGCACCAATAATCAATGTATATGACCATAGGTACTCGCTCCTTGTAGAGAAAATTCTTAAACTTCAAGAACTCATTCCCCTCAGTGGGAATCTCTGCACATACAGGGTCCTGAGTAGGGCAGTCCAGCAGATGCTGTGTCACTTGCTCACTCATAGTATATAAATTCACACTCCTGGCACAAAAATGCTGTTTATGATCATCTTCACTAAATTTTAGAGAACTAAATTGGGACATGCTTTTGATCCAGCAGTATTGTTGTCTCCTGGTGTGGTATTTAATAACAAACCTGCATGAGTCACACGCCAACCAACCAATTTGAAAAAGTGTGTGTGTGTGGGGGGCCGGTCAAACGAGTTTATGCACATGAATATCCATGCGGTATTTATTTGTATGCCCAGGGTTTTGTCTAATTCTTATCGTGAAAGCTAGAAGTGACCACATAAAGCAATATTTATGGTTATTTTTGACATATAAAACGACTTGTGCTCCCTGGAAGAGCGATATGGGAGGACCTAACACATATTGCATCAAACACACGCATGTGAACATCGAGAGACAGGACTCTACTAAGAGCTTTTCTATAATCTCTTTCTTCGAACTGAGAGCATTAGGCCAGTGATGGATTCAGGGTAAATTCCTCAAACCACTCAGTAACTGTCGTGCCACATGATATCACACAATTATAACTCGACTTATATATAATGCTGTTTTTGGGGGCACGCTCTTTCGGCAGGAGAGTGAATTCACAGTATAGTGTAGCAATATACTGAATGGTTGGGGTGTCACAAAATGTTGATCTTGGAGGATCCCCTTTGGAAATAATGAGGCATGGATTAGGAAAATGGTAGGGTCACAATATGCATACATATTATCCAATTGTCCAAATAGTACCCTATCACAAAGCGCACCTCCAATCAGTCAGTATAGCAATTCAATGAGACATAGCTGATCATCATCATCCTCGTTTTCAAACTGGGCTGAGAGCTTGTGTTGGCTGATAAACAATTGTCACTAAAGTTATGATTACTCCTGCATGCTGGCACTGGTACTGTTGAGTGGGACTGTCTTGTTGTCGGTGATGATGATGCTGGCTGTTCTTTCCTGGGCACGTGCCATGTTGTGGCCACTGACATTGAGGCTGTGAACATTATTGATGCAGGCATGTGCTGTGTTGTGGACAATACTGTCAGTGGTGTCAACACTGTCGGTGCTGGGGGCAAAGCTAGTGTTGTCAAATGTGAAGGCCTCTGTGCAGATAAGAGGGGCGGCATTTCTGAAAAGTATTTGTGGAATAAAAAGCAGCGCAGCTGTCTACAGGAATCAATGCAACAAAATTTATACACACACATATTCTAGTTTACAGGCTGATACTTATGTAAGAACTCTACCTGAACCAAATCACTCCATTTACACTTCAATGCACTTCAGTCTCATGCAGCGCTATGTTCATGCGCTTATCATAGGTGGAAAGACTCTGGGCTGGTATAGCCAAATCGTCACATTTGATGTATTGGGTATCATGTGTGTAGCTCATTAGACTGTTAACTACGCGTGAAAACAACAGCATTCAACTTGAATGCATGTACAGAGACAGATACATATTGCTTATTAGTGTCAGCAGGGTTGTGGGATGGCGTGGCCAACATCCTTATGCGAGGATTAACATAAGAACACCAACACTCTGACACTGTTGTTGCAGTGAACTGAGGGGGTGGCTGAACATCATAATTCATTTATCCTAAAGCAACTACTAGACTAAGTTAGTAAAATGCGAATAATACAGACACAAGGAGGCATATGCATGTATGTCAGAGATGCTGATATGGCGTGGCCAGCATGCCAATGCACTGGTTAATGTCACTGTGCCAGTTCTCTGATGTTGGCGAAGCCGGGAACTGGCTCCCTATGCCGTATGTCATTGGTCCTAAAACAACTGTGATACTGGGTATGTAAAATGTTAAAAATACAGACACTCACAGATACATGTGTATGTGGTACTCACTCTGCCTGATCAGTATCTCAATGCAAGGATTAATGTTAGGTTGATAGTCCCCTGATATTGTCAATGCAGTGAGCTGACTGGGTGGCAAGACATTATAATTCATCAACCCTAAAATAATAATAATACTTGGTAATTAAAATACAACACTACAGACACACATAAATATAAAGACCTGTTACAATACATTATTATCATCACGATCCTGAGACGGTGCGGTTAAGTCAAGCACATCTGTAGGGGTTGCCATCAAATGATTACAATTCAACAATCGTAAAACAACAACACACGATAAGTAATGGAAATGTATACACACACATACACATGCACACACACGCGCGCACACACAGGAAATAGAGTACTTATGTGTAAGACATTGCATTCATAGTGCAAGCATGTCTTCATTTAACAGGAGGGAGAGCATGCTGTCCTCCACCACAACTTCGAAATGAGGGTGCGTACTGCCAATGCTGGTGCTACTACTGCTGCGGCCAGACTGCTTCATGAAGATGAATATGCTAACAACACAAATGCTAAAACTATAATGAAGTGAAACATGGGTTCCCAGTGTACATTATGTAGCTGCAGCCATAGGAACAATGGTGGAATAAATTACAGCCAGTTGCAGCACATCTGTCGCTGGGACAGTGTTGCTACTGGGTGTGTATACTAGGAGAAATATTGAGGTGTTTGTGAAAATTGCTGAAGTTATAAACAGTCATGGAAGTAATATGATGCTATGATGCTATAAGCACTCAGGGGGCTTGATTTAAGAAGATGTAAAAAATTGTTTACAAAGGAACTGTTTATACATTACCCATTTTAATGGCAGTTTTAGATTATGTAATACACATACGAAACAATTCTTCCTTTTCATTTTTTCCTTAAGGAAATGGAGTGGAGGACATACATGCGTTCCCAGATTTCTAGCATGGAGTTCTTGTAAATGTATCCCTATGGATTTGTCACTACGTTTCACATAATCAATATGATCGAAATTTGAAAATGATGTCACCATAACTTCAAAAGATATTCTGTCTCTCTCCCAGTGCACACAATGAAAATTTCGATTAACCACAGTGCACTTTTATGTATTTCCATGTATTTCATATCTTTGAAAGGTTTTCTTGACGCGAGTATTCTAGAGGAAGTTATAGTAACTTACTAATTGTCAGTAAAGGGAATGAAGGTGATGTCTTTAAATGCAAGCTGTCAACATTCATCAAGGAAGCCTTGGACAGCGACTGTTATTGAAATTAAAATCTTCTGAGTTGTTAGCCGGCGTCGTATTTCTTCAAACGATCGACTTTTCGACCCCTCTGCTGGGATCTTCTTCAGGATCATGTTGTGTCCACTGTAGACTGAGACTGCAGACTTAAATAGCGACTGTTATGTTTACAGTCAGAGGTGTTCTCATGTAATGGCTTAGATGTGATACTGCACGTATTAATTTATACAAATTTCTACAGAAATCCGATAAGTGTGAGTAGTTAATATTGCGATCACTTAATATTATTATGAGGGCTGTGGTGATTGCTGAAAAGTTTCGAGATGCTTCAAATTCAGTACCCTCTCTACACATCCATTCGGTTTTCAGAGGTCCGTGATAATAACTGAAGTTAAGTTCTTAAATTATTTAGGCTGGAGCTGGCACTCCTCATTCTGTTCACCCTCTTTGCATGCTGAACGAAACCTTGCATGCATTTTGAACAATTGGCTATATGCATTATAAGACCAATTTTGTTGTAAGGTGTCATATGAGCAGATCCTCGAGTTAAGGAAAACTTTCACGTTTATTAAATTACAGTTGTGGAATTCACTTGAATCACGTTCCAGGTTGACTTTCCTATCAGTTTGAATTGAAAGTATGATAAATTATGGTGTTTTTAATTGGACTGATGTTTTAGCAGACCATGATTTGTACGATGTGTTTGGAAATAGAGGATATTCAAACAGCTCCCATTATCTGAAATTTAAATGCAATTGAATGACAGTGCCAAGAATTTTTAAAAGTTTTCAAAATACCTCATTAGTTACAGAGATGTTTGTCATGTACCAAATCAATTTGCAAAGCACACTCTTATAATCTTCAGGATTGGCACCTCCTACTTGGATATTGGCATTAGCGTATATTATACTTCATAGTTTTCAGTTCTTGCTTAACATTGCACTTCGTAAACTCAAAGTATCCGATCAGGATACAGTGAGTTATACATGCACTAAGTTGTTCACATTTGTCTGGTGATGCGAATTCTTCCTTAAACGCTCCTGCAAATTGGAGCTAACAACCCAAAGATGTTCGAGCTCACATGTGGCTCACCTTCGTCGAAATGTCTTGGCTCAAACTCGTCTAGGGGTTGAATTGCACGTGTCGCATTACGCGTCCTAAATTAGACACTTGTGACACTTTGATTAAATTCTCTGGCTGATGGCAAGTTTCTGAAATACAAAGTTAACGTAATATATAATAACAGTACTAATGATATCGGGAACTAAATTAACGACCCATAAATGATGTAGGTTACACAGTTGCGATCTAGAGTACACATATCCTGTTCGATCCACTAGTCAATTTCGTACTCGTCCCAAAATAAATCATTAAATGCTTCTTTCGCCTCAATTTCATTTTTTCTCTCTTCTAGACGTCTCGCTACCTTACACTTCCCTCGAGTCCACAAATGAGGCAGTAACGATCGTCATGTTCTACCGTACCATCACCAATCAGTTATAGTGAAATCACATTCCTCGTTAAGATACTATTCTGTCGAAATATCACCTTCTGTGTTTAGAACCAAACTCACTGTATTCTCCCTTAAAATTATTGACATTAGTAGCTGAAACATCATTATCATGAAATAAAGCGTTGCATTTTACTTCCACGTCATTACAAATGCCTTCACAAGTAGCACTTTCAACAGCCGCTGATACTTCGTACAACTCGCTACATAAAACCTCATTTCCCTCTGTAGACAAATCACCTATATAAGAACAGGTCATAATTTCACCATCCTCTGCCGTTACTTCACATAAATTGTAGCTACAGCGTCGCCGAATTTCAGAATCAACAGTACCATTAAATTCCCCTGCATTTTGATTTAAACCTAAGCATATTAGCTTTTCCTTTCCTACATGCTTCTGCGCCACATTAATTTCAGATCGCGCATCAAATTCAGATCCACATTCATTCTGGGACAAACATTTAAGATCCACAGATCCATCCAGAATCTCGACTTCACCTCCATTAGCAGGAAGATAGCAAAGATTTCTTCCTCTGATGTATCAATACCAGCAGCTTCAACTTTCGTAACTTCAGCACATAAAACATCAATACTACCTTCCTTCAAAATTAGTTCACCAATATCTGCCGATAAACACACAAAAATCATTAACAGCTGACGAAAGTAATGCTACGCCGCCTTTATTAACCTCCTTAAGAATTTCCGCCATCACAGTATCACCTGGAACATCATCAGCTGCATCACTATAATCTTTCGAATTTTCTATACCATCTAACTCCACCAAATTCAGCTCACTTCAGCCTCTTTTTGGCACATAGAATCTTTCATTGTATTAACATTAACGCACTCATTCGTCTCACATTTATAAAACAAATAATTTAGCCCTAAATCGTAGTCATAGCCTTCGTCGTTATCTTTTATTATATTAGGATTACGCCTTTTATGTACGATCTGATTTGAAAGTTTACTTATTTGATTCTCATCCCTTACCAATTTTATTTCAAAATTATGACACCTTTCTGCCGATTTATTAGCACCCCATCATATTTCCGTTCACTCCCGTCCTATTCATCGCCGGTTTATTTTGCCATCTGTGGACCTGGTACGCGGCGAAACCTAGTTTCCTGATCTCCCATTACGCTGGTTCATTTCGCCAGGTGCTGGTTCAAATGGTTCAAATGGCTCTGAGCACTATGGGACTCACCTGCTGTGGTCATTAGTCCCCTAGAACTCAGAACTACTTAAACCTAATTAACCTAAGGACATCACACACATCTATGCCCGAGGCAGGATTCGAACCTGCGACCGTAGCAGTAGCACGGTTCCGGACTGCGCGCCTAGGTGCTGGTCCCTCGAATCTAAGTTCTTGGTGTCGGTCCCTGTCACAAAAGTATCCGTTCCTATTACCCCTTTGAAATTTATCACTGGATGCGTTCGTGTTACCGTTTCCGTTATCAAAACTGTTGTTTGCTTTCCATTGATAACTTCCCGGATGTCTTTCATAGTAGTTACTCGGATTGTACTCGTAGTTATGATTTACAGCCGCGCGGGATTAGCCGAGCGCACGCCGGCACGGTAGCTCAGCGTGTTCGGTCAGAGAGCCGGTTGGCCTCTGTAATAAAAAGAACTGAGTGGAAAGATCAACCACCGAACTTGAACAGGATGTCTTGCGACGTCTGCAACGACCAGTTAAGTCCCATAAGATTTCACACACATTTAAACATTTTTTATGATTTACACTCTTAAAATCTATTTGTCTGCTTACTTTGCGGTTTAAATTACAACACCCGTTGTAATTTTTCAAAAAGTCCAATCATTCGTCTATTGAGTTTCTAGCACTGTGCGCTAGATCCCACTGCAAATTTTCCAGTAACCGCCTTTTCATCGTCGTAATTTCAGTAAGCATTCCCAATGGACGTCCCACATGCATTAATCTCGCAAGTTCATGTTTGAAAAATTCTCGCATCAACCCGTTCCCGTATTTAAATGTTGACCCATTCAGAAACTCATTTTGGAGTAGCGTTTGCTTCGCTTCACTCCAGAACTTGTTCAGGAAACTGCTTTCAAATATTTAGTAGGCAGTGAACGTATCACTGTGTATATTTTCCCTCGATTGCTGCTATCCTTCCAAATGTATTTTCACGAATTTTATCTTCACCTCGTCAAACATTCCCCTTATAAAACAATCCTTGTTTGCTGCTAGAAAACTTACTATGTGATATTTCCCGTCGTCTCCAAAACATTTGTCCGATCCTGAGTTCATCCACGGAACACTGATCACTGTAGAGGTTTGATGTGCAGCTAAAGAACTCAGTTCGCTTTTTATTTAATTGATTTGCTTTTTAACTACACAATTTCCAATTTTAATGCCAGATCCTACTTGTTCCTATATTTTATCTACTTCTTTCTCCCCTTTACCTATTCAAACGGATAAGCCGCTAATAGCCTCTGTCATCTTAGCCATTAGAGCATCTTGCCTACACATACAATTTCTTACGTTGCCTCCCAGATCTGCCTGCAACTTCTTCACCTTATCACTGAAATTTTCCTCCGCTTGCGCTACGTTAGAGTCACGTGTCCCAACTTCATCAGAAATCTGACCCATTTCTTGCCGAATGGTTTTTAATTTTCCGTCTATCAATTCCTCGATTCCGCTAGCCATTTTACCTACTTCGTCTTTCACAAGCGGAGCTATTTCGGATTGAACGAAATCAATTTTTAAATTTACTACAACCATATCAATTTTAATAGAGCCAATTTTTAAATTTATGTCACGCATTTCGGCTCTAACAGAATCAATTTTGAGTCCCATATCGGTTTCAACACAATCAATGTTGGATCCTAATCCTCTTATCATTTGCATTAATTGCGATATCATGTCTCCCCCAAATTCATCTCCCTTGCCTGATTTCGGACTGTTTGCTCTACTAAATTCACGGCCGATCACGCTCTCCCGCTCCGACTTCGGGCTAAGTGGCTCGCTAGTATTTTCGGACCCGTACAAACCGGGCGACTGCTTAATATTAGCGACATCCACTATTGGCGATTGAACTCCAGAACAATACTTAATCTCGCTATCAGCGCCGGTACTTAGCTTTGCTGTGCTGGATGCTTCTGCCGTGCTATTGCTAACGATGTTGCAGTTGAAGCCGACGCTGGACATATCGTAGCCTTTGCTGCGGTATTGCAACCGCCGCTGCACGATGAATCTACATCTACATACTCCGCAAGCCACCTGACGGTGTGTGGCGGAGGGTACCCTGAGTACCTCTATCGGTTCTCCCTTCTATTCCAGTCTCGTATTGTTCGTGGAAAGAAGGATTGTCGGTATGCTTCTGTGTGGGCTCTAATCTCTCTGATTTTATCCTCATGGTCTCTTCGCGAGATATACGTAGGAGGGAGCAATATACTGCTTGACTCGTCGGTGAAGGTATGTTGTCGAAACTTTAACAAAAGCCCGTACCGAGCTACTGAGCGTCTCTCCTGCAGAGTCTTCCACTGGAGTTTATCTATCATCTCCGTAACGCTTTCGCGATTACTAAATGATCCTGTAACGAAGCGCGCTGCTCTCCGTTGGATCTTCTCTATCTCTTCTATCAACCCTATCTGGTGCGGATCCCACACTGCTGAGCAGTATTCAAGCAATGGGCGAACAAGCGTACTGTAACCTACTTCCTTTGTTTTCGGATTGCATTTCCTTAGGATTCTTCCAATGAATCTCAGTCTGGCATCTGCTTTACCGACGATCAACTTTATATGATCATTCCATTTTAAATCACTCCTAATGCGTACTCCCAGATAATTTATGGAATTAACTGCTTCCAGTTGCTGACCTGCTATTTTGTAGCTAAATGATAAGGGATCTATCTTTCTATGTATTCGCAGCACATTACACTTGTCTACATTGAGATTCAATTGCCATTCCGTGCTCCATGCGTCAATTCGCTGCGGATCCTCCTGAATTTCAGTACAATTTTCCATTGTTGCAACCTCTCGATACACCACAGCATCATCTGCAAAAAGCCTCAGTGAACTTCCGATGTCATCCACCAGATCATTTATGTATATTGTGAATAGCAACGGTCCTATGACACTCCCCTGCGGCACACCTGTAATCACTCTTACTTCGGAAGACTTCTCTCCATTGAGAATCACATGCTGCGTTTTGTTATCTAGGAACTTCTCAATCCAGTCACACAATTTGTCTGATAGTCCGTATGCTCTTACTTTGTTCATTAAACGACTGTGGGGAACTGTGTCAAACGCCTTGCGGAAGTCAAGAAACGCGGCATCTACCTGTGAACCCGCGTCTATGGCCCTCTGAGTCTCATGGACGAATAGCGCGAGCTGGGTTTCACACGACCGTCTTTTTCGAAGCCCATGCTGATTCCTACAGAGTAGATTTCTAGTCTCCAGAAAAGACATTATACTCGAACATAATACGTGTTCCAAAATTCTACAACTGACCGACGTTAGAGATATAGGTCTATAGTTCTGCACATCTGTTCGACGTTCCTTCTTGAAAACGGGGATGACCTGTGCCCTTTTCCAATCCTTTGGAACGCTTCGCTCTTCTAGAGACCTACGGTACACCGCTGCAAGAAGGGGGGCAAGTTCCTTCGCGTACTCTGTGTAAAATCGAACTGGTATCCCATCAGGACCGGCGGCCTTTCCTCTTTTGAGGAATTTTAATTGTTTCTCTATCCCTCTGTCGTCTATTTCGATATCTACCTTTTTGTCAACTGTGCGACAATCTAGAGCAGGCAGTACAGTGCAGTCTTCCTCTGTGAAACAGCTTTGGAAAAAGACATTTAGTATTTCGGCCTTTAGTCTGTCATCCTCTGTTTCAGTACCATTTTGGTCACAGAGTGTCTGGACATTTTTTTTTTTGATCCACGTACCGCTTTGACATAGGACCAAAATTTCTTAGGATTTTCTGCCAAGTCAGTACATAGAACTTTACTTTCGAATTCACTGAACGCCTCTCGCAAAGCCCTAATCACACCACATTTCGCTTCGCGTAATTTTTGTTTGTCTGCAAGGCTTTGGCTATGTTTATGTTTGCTGTGAAGTTCCCTTTTCTTCCGCAGCAGTTTTCTAACTCGGTTGTTGTACCACGGTGGCTCTTTTCCATCTCTTACGATCTTGCTTGCCATATACTCATCTAACGCATATTGTACGATGGTTTTGAACTTTGTCCTCTGATCCTCAACATTATCTGTACTTGAGACAAAACTTTTATGTTGAGCCATCAGGTACTTTGTAATCTGGTTTTTGTCACTTTTGCTAAACAGAAAAATCTTCCTACGTTTTTTAATATTTCTATTTACGGCTGAAATCATCAATGCACTAACCGCTTTATGATCGCTGATTCCCTGTTCTGCATTAACCGATTCAAATAGTTCGGGTCTGTTTGTCACCAGAAGTTCTAATATGTTATCGCCACGAGTCGGTTCTCTGTTTAACTGCTCAAGGTAGTTTTCAGATAAAGCACTTAAAAATATTTCACTGGATTCTTTGTCCCTGCCACCCCTTATGAACGTTTGAGTCTCCCAGTCTATATCTGGCAAATTAAAATCTCCACCCAGAACTATAACATGGTGGGGAAATCTACTCGAAATATTTTCCAAATTATTCTTCAGGTGCTGAGCCACAACAGCTGCTGAGCCCGGGGGCCTATAGAGACATCCAATTACAATGTCTGAGCCTGCTTTAACCGTGACATTCACCCAAATCATTTCACAATTCGGATCTCCGTCAATTTCCTTCGATACTATTGCACTTCTTATCGCTATAAACACGCCTCCCCCTTCACTGTCCAGCCTGTCTCTGCGATATACATTCCAATCTGAGTTTAGGATTTCATTACTGTTTACGTTTGGTTTCAGCCAACTTTCTGTCCCTAGTACTATATGGGCGTTGTGATCGTTTATTAATGAGAGCAGTTCTGGGACCTTTCTATAGACGCTCGTGCAGTTTACTATTAGCACATTAATATTGTTATTCCCTGTTGCATTTTGCCTAGTCCTATCTTGCCGTTTCTCAAGAGGCGTCTTGTCAGGCCTAGGGAGGGAATTCTCTAACCTAAAAAAAACCCATGTGCACTCCATACGTACTCCGCTACCCTTGTAGGCGCTTCCGGCGTGTAGTGCACGCCTGACCTATTCAGGGGGACCCTACATTTCTCCACCCGATAGCGGAGGTCGAGAAATTTGCACCCCAGCTCTCCGCAGAATCGTCTGAGCCTCTGGTTTAAGCCTTCCACTCGGCTCCAAACCAGAGGACCGCGATCGGTTCTGGGAATGATACTACAAATAGGTAGCTCTGATTCCACCCCGCGAGCGAGGCTTTCCGCCTTCACCAATTCCGCCAACCGCCTGTACGAACTGAGGATGACCTCTGAACCCAGACGGCAGGAGTCATTGGTGCCGACATGAGCAACAATTTGCAGTCGCGTGCACCCAGTGCTCTCTATCGCCGCCGGTAGGGCCTCCTCCACATCTCGGATGAGACCCCCCGGCAATCAGACAGAGTGAACACTGGCCTTCTTCCCCGACCTTTCCGCTATTTCCCTAAGGGGCTCCATCACCCGCCTAACGTTGGAGCTCCCAATAACTAATAAACCCCTCCCCCCGTGTGCCTGCTCGGACCTTGCTGAAGGAGCGGCTACATGTCCACTCACAGGCAGAGCGGGCGATTCCACACGGCCAGCCTCCACATTTACTCTCCGCCTCGTGCGCCGCGAACGCCGCTGAACCCGCCACTCCCCTTGGGGAGAGGGTGGCCCAACCGCGCCCGGTACCCGCGAAGATGTCTCGACAGCAGGGACAGTGGGTGAAGCATCTAACACCTGGGGTGCACCATGCGACGCACCAGACTCCCCACTGCCGCTACACTCCGAGGCAGCAGCCTGAAGACGGCTGACCGCGGCCATCAACACGCTCAGCTGTTCGCGAAGAGTGGCCAGCTCCTCCTGCGTCCGTACACAGCAGCCACACATCCTAGCCATCCTAAGAAATCAATTTACTATAGAGTGTTAATCAGCTTTTAACTAGACTGCTAATTCACTAAAGGCGGCTGATTATTGACTAAACTGTGACTGCTAACCACTTCTTGTAGAAAACAATGAAACTGGCACTACCTGTCTCTGGACTGTATTGAAAACAAACACTAGCACTACTGGCACTGTGGCTGACTAAAGGGACTCTCTCTGACTGTATTCAAAACAAACACGAAATCTATGGAACACTATTAATAGCACTCGACAATTAAAGCTTCCTAAAAGCAAAAACAAACGGAAGAAGAAGTGACAAGTAAGAAAAATACAGTTAATACTTAAATTAACGTAGCTCGCTGCACAGCAGACGTGAAGCACGTGGAACCACGTGCTTTCGATGTCGCCTCTTGTTCCGCATTACTTTTTTATCACTTATAACAAATAATAAACTTTGCTGCACACAACCCTTGCAAAATTCGTAGCTGAGAGCCCCCACGCAAACTGCCTAAACTGCCACAGACTTGGGACCTAGGTCACAGAATGTCGTCAACTGTGAGAATTACAATTGCAATTTCACAACTATTAAAGAAACCTAATATTCAGTCCTGAACCGATCTCACATTTAACTTTTGCAAAAGGGCCTGCCTATCGAAGTTCAGATAAGACTTTTGGAAACACTTTACGGAATTCAGATCCCATTCTAAAATTTCAGGAGTTCATATTCCTCAAGTAACACTTTCCAAAATCCAATCATGTTCCAACACTTTGCAAGATTCCTATCCCTCAACTAACAATTTCCAAGTTCCTATCCCGGACGAGCCTCCAATTGCAAGCTAACATCCCAAAGATGTTCGGGCTCACACGCGGTTCCTCTTCGTCGAAATGTCTTGGCTCAAACTTGTCTAGTGGTTGAACCGTACGTGTCACATTACACGCCCTAAATCACAACACTTGTGATTCTTTGGTTAAACTGTCTGGCTGATGGTAAGTTTGTGAAATACAAAGTTGACATAACATATAACAACAGTAATAATGATATCGGGAACTAAATTAACGAACCACAAATGATGTACAACAGACAGTTCCGCTTTGGTTAGAATAATGTTGATTCAGAAAGCAAACTAATAACGAAAGTGGTCGTACTTGGAGTTACTGTTACACTCGAGATATATCCATTTGACATAATTCGATGATTCACAATCTCATCGCGAAGTACAAGTTACCTACGCAAAAAGTTAGAGTTCACACCAGGCACGTGACTGCTCACCGCTCAGAGACTAAGTCCTGCGATTCCACGCAACGCGAAATTTTTAAGTCGTTTCACTTCCTAGCTGCCTGAAGACCCACTGTTCGGTTTAGCGTCTCAGTTCGAACTGTACCGCTGTCGCGTCTGCACCAGCACTTCCTCTGCCCGTCCCCTACCTCGTTTCCCGTGCGTCGAACATCCTCGCTCAACTGACTAGGGCAGTTCCCTTTCCTGAAGCCGTCCATCTGATTGGATACAGCTTATTCTACATTATTTTACATTTAAACGTATTTAAATAATCACAGCTTGACCACGTTCACGTTCTAAATAAAGTAAGAATAATATCCATTACATCATAAACATTAAATTCCTTTACATAAAACCAATATAATTTCCTTCTTAACTTTGAATGTCACGGCCAGTAGCCTTGCAGCAATGTGCTTCCTGATAAGTAAATAAAGAACGAAAGTAAGTATTATGCACTAAACTTTGCAACAAATATTCTATTATCTAATGATTCAATATGGTGTCATGCTGTCATTGTTCAATGTGTTTTGTGTGCAGGAAATTATGATCTGATGCTTAACTGTAAATACCGATAATTTAAATTTACTATATCTTTTAAACAAATAAAGTTACAGAGTCGATATTTACAATATTTGTCATTTTAATGTTGCACTTCTATATGAAATGTCGAACGTTAAGATCGACCAAAGCGTTCAAATTGTAGCATTCAGGTTTTTGTTACAAAATTTGTTAATTTCACTATAACAGTGAGTCCTAAACTATTCTAGATATGATCAATATTCAAGTTTTATTCGGATGACCGTGAAAATTCATGGGGGATGGCAGACTAAAATTACTGTGGTTTGATTCCCTGCATTACTACAGAATTAAATAGTTTTCATAAATGTTTCCGTTTATGGCCAATCTTAGGTCCGCCATATTTAACACTGCTATGTCTCCTCGGCCACAAACGGCTTCTACTGGGTTTCCCTATGACGTAGGTTGTCGTCTGCCTCACTCGCACACTACAGCGATTAGGCCTGAATAGACAATAGACGCCTGTGTATTTCCACATCTCGTGGTGAATCTGCGCCCTTTGTGGCACGCAGTACTGGACGACAGGGGTTGTCTCGTTATTCGTGTAGGCTGACTCTTTCGGCCATACATTTAAATGAGAGGGCAATGTTCGTTAATTCACAACTAAGCCATTCAAGTACGAATTCGATGTTGAAAAATATGTTTTTAAGGCTGATGTGATACCTACGTTCTGAACATGGTCACTTTGAACCTCATTCAGCTTGTATCTTATTTTCTGAAACAGGAAAGTGCGTGCATTATATAGAAGATAGGATGCTCCTGCAGGAGATCCATCCTTTACCATACTTTTCCCCTCCAAATATAGGAAACTGTTGCTTGAAATGGTCAGACTTCCTCTTGCTGGATCACAACTTAAATCTTGTTATCGAACATCACTGAAGCAATAGGTTGGTGTGAGAAGTATACCTGGCAAATAATTAGTTCATTACATTCGAATAGGGCAGTTGTCGTTGACTGACAACATTATCGTTGCATATTTTCAAGCCTAGTGCCGTGGGAACACCTGGTTCTCTGGTGTTAACATGTGTGTTTCCATTGTAAAGTGATGTGCTGTTGGCTGTGTGTGCTGTTTTTATACCATATGAACTTGCGCCCCGGAAATCCTGGTGCAAACAGGAGAATTGAAGTTACGTTCAAATAATTTGTGAGGCAATGTCTCAGGCACAATTATGAAGGCCTTGCGCATACTCAAGGCTGTTATTATGTACGAAACATAGAAAAGTCGACCACTTGTTCGACCTGTGCAGTGCCCCTGCCCTCCACATCGACTGAATCACTTACCAGAATACAGGGCGTAAATTTTAAGTTGACAAACCAGAATAACTCGAAAAATAAGCTTCACACGAAAAAATGTGTAGAATCCGAAGTTGATTATTTTCGAATGGGACATCTGCTGTTGCTAAGATTCGACCGCCACCGCAGCCCTTTAGGGGTGGGGCAGGAGGTAACTTGAAAATTTCAAATAGAAGCCCCTATTTTTTATTGTAGACTCAGATTCTACATAAAAACTATGTACATTTTGTCTCAAACATTTGTTTTGATTCTTGGTTGTTGACGCTGTAATTCAAGAAAATCCATGTTCTCATTGTTGCGCGGAATATGGTTACGGATAAATAAAAAATACTTTTTTACCTCGTAAATTTTGATTCCCTAAAACTAAAAAAAAATGGTTCAAATGACTGTGAGCACTATGGGACTCAACTGCTGAGGTCATATTAATTTAATATTTGGGTCAACATTTGTAAAGCTCAAATTTAATATTAATTTATTAATATTGATTTATTAAATATTAACTTAATATTTGGGTTGACCCAAATATTAATTTAATATTTGGCTCAAAATTTGTAAAGGTCAAATTTAATATTAATTTATTAATATTGATTTATTAAATATTAACTTAATATTTGGGTTAACATTTGTTAAACTCTAATTCCTCTCTCTCTCTAGGAGAGTTTTAGTTTTAGTTTTAGTTTTAGCGAATGAAAATTTACGAAGTACATTAGTATTTTCTATTGATCAGTAACCATTTTTCACGCAACAGTGAGAAAATGGATTTTCTTTAATTACAGCGCCAACTACCAAGAATCAAAACAAATGTTAAAGACAAAACGTACGTAGTTTTTCATGTAGAATCTGATTCTGAAATAAAAAATCTCATTTGAAATTTTGAAGTTGCCTTTCGCTCCACCTCCAGGGGGTTGGGTGGCGGTCTAATTTTAGCACCAGCAAATGTCCCCCCTCGAAAATAATCAGCTTTGGAGTCTACACATTTTTTCGTGTGAAGCTTATTTTTCGAGTCATTCTGGTTTGTCAATTTAAAATTTACAACCTGTATATTGTG
Source organism: Schistocerca gregaria (assembly GCF_023897955.1). NCBI lineage: Eukaryota > Metazoa > Arthropoda > Insecta > Orthoptera > Acrididae > Schistocerca > Schistocerca gregaria. Next base: position 730,901,812 of record NC_064931.1, read on the forward strand.
TGTGAATTTAATGTATCATAACAAGGAACTGGGAATGGCACTGTAGCTCAGTGGGTGTCAGATGGCATATTCGAAGATATGAGGTTCAAACTCCAGATGGTCCAAGAATATTTTCTGTCATTTTTCACTCCTTTCATCTCTGGCAGTGGTTTTTGTATGTGATACATGACAAGTTGCACTGTAGCACAGAAACTTCGTCCAACTGTACGTTCGTATATAGGCATAGTTGAAAAAACCTGTCAAAAGTCTAAGGCACACCTACTTCAACGTATTAAAGCCAAGTAAACCACTGCTGTTTTCAAGCTGGTCTTCAGCATGAGGATAGTTTTTCTGATAATTTTTCTGGTAAAAAATCGATAAATTGGAAATGATTTTCTGATAGTTTTTCTGATAAAAAATCGATAAATTGGAAATGAAAACCATATTCTAACAGGTCACTGGTAAACTACTGGCAGTGTATCGCAACGTTAAACGAGGAGAGTGACATTTAAGTTGATAGCTTCTAAGATCATTCACCAGTTGCTGGAATTAATAAGCAGCTGTTTTCATAAAATTTTATAGCGGTAAAGTACAGTAAAAGTGTGCAGTGATAGTTGCATATTGGCTTGACAAACATATAAACAGCTGGGATACGGACGGGGACCCTATTACTCTTGGAATGGCAAGGCATTTCTCAAGCCTGAGAAAGGCGAGGAGGAGGCGTTAGGTGAAAGTTCCCCAGTAAAAACCCACCTTAACACCAGAACCTCAGCATGAGAAAATCTTGTGGGATGGAGTTAGACGTGTACTTCTCGTTACATCTGAGTTTCTTTGTGCACAAACATAGTAATATTGTGCAGTTACGGCAATTTTTTAACTTCTGAAGTAAGTAGCTCTAGGAAACCGTCTCGGTACTCATCTAATTGACATTTAAAACACAAATATCTTCGTGATACTTGTTGAAGACTTGTAGAACAAGCTATCTAGCTTTATATGAAAGTAACCACTGTAAATCATATACTAGCTGGTTTAACATGAACAGAACATCCATATGAGTAATATAAGTTTAATGCAAATGTGTTAAGTTCATTGAAAGGTGTTATAGCTGAAATAAGTATATGGCAAAGATGATTTCTGCTAGAGAAGTAATATTATTTGTGTGTCAAAAGTTTTAAAGAGTTGCAGCAATGGTATTGTGCCTACGTTAGGTGTGTGACTGATCCAGTATTCACGAACAATTTCATATTATCAGTCTTTATCGGCGAAATTACTGCCTAAACATTAGACAATGCCACAGGATGGACTCATATGTGTATTTATTGCTACATGTGTGCTCGCTTCTTGCGCAGACGCGTGTCTAATTTGTCCTATGACTGCCGTGTTTTATCATAAAAGACAAGTAAGAGTAGACTGCTCCTAATTCTTTTTCTTGCTTTATATTATTGTAGCCTCAGAAAATCTCAAGTTTTAATACAGATGTGTTATCTCTATTCAGGTATTTTACTTTTAGCTGAAACAAGCTGAATAAGGAAGAACACTATAATCCTATAAATGTTAGCAAGTTAAGGAATATTAGCGACAGCCATGTACACAAATACCAATAAATGCGATAGCATCTTTTGCTTCGCTTTCAAATACATTTGTCTACAATGAAAAAAATTGCGAATCCTGGAACAACTGGAGACAGCGCGTGCTCCATTGTTTTCCCGTGCAGTTTTTCTGGCAATATTTTCCTTTTGATGCCGCTGAGGAGCCCTTCAGCTGTCACAGTCATTTTGTGAGATGTAATGCTGGAGTCTTTTTAATCAAGTAGCTACCCGGCTTGCCTTTTGATTGTAATTACGCGTCTCTCTGGCTGCCGTCTGCAATAAAAGTCGCTGTGAGGCACCCAAGCGGGACTAACTTCAGGTTCTGTTATGACAATGCTTTAAGGAGATACTATTGATTGCCTAGTCTGTTTACTCTTAATACAATGCTCTTTACTCTACTCTAGCTACTAGTATTTGCCCAACTTTGGAGTTTTAAACGTGCAGTTTCTGTATACTTATTCGGAAATTGTTTCCCCAGGTACAACGAGCTCGCCACTGCTGGTATTTTCTGAAGGTAATTATGCATTTACGAGGGTAATCCCAAAAGGAAAGTCGCCTATTTTTTTATAAGTACACATACCTGTTTATTTCTACAATGGTTTAGATCAGTTTACAGCTTGAACAATTAGCTATTTTTTTGACACAATCACCATTTCTGTCGATGCATTTTTGTAGACGCTGTGGCAGTTTTTATATGCGCATGCCATACCAGCTCGCCACCATGCTGCTCAGAAAGTTATGAACCTCTTCCTACACCTCGTCGACGGAGTTGAATCGCTTCCGACGCCTGGGCGCCAGATCAGGACTATAGGGTACGTGGGTGATTATGTTCCACTAAAACTGTAGGAGGAGAGCAACGGTTTGCCGAGCGATGTGTGGGCGAGCGTTGTCATGGAGAATGTGTACACCCTTGCTCAAAATTCGTCTTCTCCGGTTCTGAATTGCCAGTTTTGAGTTTTTTCAGAGTCTCACAGTACCTGTCGGCGTTAATTGTGGTCACAGTGGGCATAAAGCCGACCGACAATACGCCTTTCCGATCCCATAAAACGGTTGTCATGACTTTACCGGTAGTCTGTGTTAGTTTGAATTTACGCGGCTTTGGTGAAAAAGAATGCTACCACTGGCGTGATTGTTGCTTGGTCTCAAGTGTAAAGTGGTATGCCCACGTTTCATCACCCGTGACAATTGAGTCCAGAAAGTTTTCCTGTTCGGCTGCAAGGCGGTGAAGAAATGCGCGAGAAGCATCAACTCCTTGCCGCATGTGGTCCTCAGTCAGCATGCGTGGCACCCTTCTTGCACACACTTTCTGGTAGTTTCATGTTTCCGTTAAAATTCTGTAGCGGTGCTTCGGGAAACCTCAGGAACCAACGTGCAGAGATCATCCAGGGTGATCCGCCGATCTTCACGCATACTTTGCTCAACCTTTAACACTGTCTCCTCAGAAACTGCTGGTGTCCCGCTCATTTGTTCGTCGTGAATTTCGGTTCGACCATCTGCAAACTCTCTACACCACTTACGAACATTTTTGACATCCATGCTCGACTCACCATACACTTCCGTCAATTTGCGACGGATATCAATCGGCGCTGTGCCCTTTGCGTTCAAAAACTTAATAACTGCTTGCATTTCGCACTTGGCGCTAACATTCAATGGGAGCTCCGTTCTCAACAGCTACCAAGTCAAGACTTAGCGCCTCAGCACGGCGTGCGCATGTTTACACACAGCGCGTGAATCAGTCTTCATAACAGTATGACCAACTGCCACACAAACAGAGTTCTGTACTTCTAAAAAAATAGGATACCTTACTTTTGGGATTACCCTCGTATCATGCCCACCCGGTCAGCCGTGCGGTCTGACGCAAGGCTTCCGGGCGGGAAGGAGCGCCTGGTCCCCGGCACGAATCCGCCCGGCGGACTTGTGTCGAGATCCGGTGAGCCGGCCAGTCTGTTGATGGTTTTTGGCGGATTTCCATCAGCCACAGAGAATGCGGGCTTTTTCTCCTTAATCCGCCTCAGCTACACTATGTTGGCGATTGCGGCGCAAACACGTCCTCCACTTACGCGTACACCACCATTACTCTGCCACGCAAACATAGGCGTTACACTCGTGAGTGAAGTGGTCTGCGGTAGTCGTCGTGGGGTTGTGGACCACTGCGGATGCGGCGGGGACGGAGCCTCTCTATCGTTTCTAGGCCCCCGGTTAACATACACACGACGACCGCGGTGGCCGTGCGGTTCTAGGCGCTTCAGTTCTAAACCGCGAGACTGCTACGGTCGCAGGTTCGAATCCTGCCTCGGGCATGGGTGTGTGTGATGTCCTTAGGTTAGTTAGGTTTAAGTAGTTCTAAGTTCTAGGGGACTGATGACCAAAGACGTTAAGTTCCATAGGGCTCAGAGCCAGTTGAACCATTTTCCATTGAATGATCCGAGTGATCATTTATCATTTTTAACATACACACATACATACATGCATATATCATGCATAGAAATGGTTTGCGGGCTATCGTTATATCATGTGTATACCACCCAATGAGGCAATCAAATGTAAGTGAGCTGCTAAAACAGTCAGTCTGATCACATGCGTTAGGGAGTAAACACACGTATTAACACAGATAAGATTATAAAGGAAGAGTTGCTGAATCCGTTCTATTTTTTGTGGGTAATGTATTTAGACATAATAGAACGCTTAAATTTGAACTAAAAGTGACTTCAGTAACCTAGTTCCGATAGAGGTATTGATAAATCCCCACAATATTGAACATCGGCTTTTTGAATTGTGCTTAAATAGACAAGAAATTCATTTTTAATTATAATGTTGAGGGAGGGTACTTTTTTCAGAAATCTACCGTAAAACGCATCGTTGACATGTGCCCGATCTGCTCCAAATTTGATAGAGTACCAAAGAAGAATTTATCACTTTTACAAAATTTACCAGTCATTACACTCCTGTTATACCTGAATCATTCGTAAAAAAATTCGAATGAAGGTAAACGCCTCTTTAGAGAGAAAATGTTGGCAAAAAAGCCCAAATGTAATTTCTCGTACAACGAAGAGACAAAGAAACTGATACACCTGCCTGATATCGTGTAGGGCCCCCGCGTATACGCAGAAGTACCGCAGCACGACGTGACGTGCAGCCAACTGTTTGAAGTAGTGCTGTACGGAACTGACACAATGAATCCTGCAGGGCTCTCCATAAATCCGTAAGAGGGGGGTTTAAATCTCTTCTGAGCAGCAAGTTGCAAGGCGCCCCAGATATGCTCAATAATGTTCATGTCTACGGAGTCTGGTGGCCACTGGAAGTGTTTAAATGCGGAAGAGTGTTCCTGGAGCCACTCTGTAGCATACTGGACGAGTAGGGTGTCGCAAGTCCGTCGGAATGCGCAATGGACATGAATGGATGCAGGTGATCAGACAGGATGCTTATGTACGTGTTTCCTGTCAGAGTCGTATCTAGACGTATCAGGGGTCCCATATCACTTCAACTGCACACGCCCCACATCATTACAGAGTCTTCACGAGCTTGAACAGTCCCCTGCTGACATGTAGGGTCCACGGATTCATAAGGTGGTCTTCATATCCGCACACGGCCATCCGTCTGATACAATTTGAAACTAGACTCGTTCGACCAGGCAACATGTTTCCAGTCATCAACAGTCCAGTGTCGGTGTTGACGGGCCCATACGAGGCTTAAAGCTTTCTGTCTTGCAGTCATCAAGGGTACATGAGTGGGCCTTCGGCTCTGATAGCCCATATCGATGATGTTCCGTTGAATCGTTCGCACTATGACACTTGTTGATGACTCAGCACTGAAATCTGCAGCAGTTTGTAGAAGGAGTGCACTTCTGTCACGTTGAACGATTCTCTTCAGTAGTTGTTGCTCCCGTTCTTGCAGGATCTTTTTCCCGCCGCAGTGATGTTGGACATTTGATGTTTTACCGGATTCTGATACTCACGGTAAACACTTGAAATGGTGGTACGGGAAAATCTGCACTTAATCGCTGCAGTGTCCTATCGCTTGTGCGCCAACTATAACGCCACGTTCAAACTCACTTACATCTTGGTAACCGGCCATTGTAGCTGCAGTAATCGATCTGACAACTGCGCCCTACACTTGTTGTCTTATATAGGCGTTGCTGACCGCAGAGCCGTGTTCTGCCTATTTACATTTCTCTGTGTTCGAATACGCGTGCATATACCAGTTTCTTTGACGCTTCAAAGTATTTCGTTCCCATACACTTTTAACCTTTTAACTGATTGCTGATTTTACATAATATCAGACATTTGGTATTTGCAACACGGTATTAGAAGTTAGTGAATGTTTGCTTTATTTATTCCGATTAATTTTGCTTTATCTGTAGGCGTATAGTTAAGTTGGGTGATGATGATATTTGGTTTGTGGGGTGCTCAACTGCACAGTTATCAGCGCCCGTACAATTTCTCAATCGTTGCTCATGAATGATGATGGAATGCTGAAGACAACACAACCAATAAGTAATCTTGAGGCCGGTGAAAATCCCTCAGCCCCGCTGGGAACTGAACCCGGGACACCGTGCTGGGAGGTAAGTTGGAGCCAGCACCTCTGACTCTTGTTCTTCGCCATAAGTTTCGTGGTTTTATTACTGAGTCGGAGTGGAACTCTGTTATCTCGTACCATTTGACTTTGTAGAAACTTATCTGGGACACCTTAAACGTGTCTGAACTTCAGCCGCAAGTTCTTTAAGTGCACTTCTTCAGAACACGTCGTCTCAAATTCAATCTATAGAGATGGAGCTATCACCCGTTTGACCCGCATACTAAGCAGAAAAACTTAGTACCGTTTCTTAAACTTTGAGAATTTGTCACAAAGGCGCCTTTGTGACGCGTGGTCTGCTCGTTAGTGAGCTTGCAGTTAGAACACGATTGCTGCAGAACCAATTATTTTGAAGCTTTACCAAGTTTTTTTTTTTTTTTTGAAAATGCATAGTGTTCCATGGCATTCAAAGAAAGGTGCAATTTCTGTAATTAGAAGCTAGAACATAGAAGCACTCTTAAATAACTTGCGCATAATTCCTGTGAAATCATATTGTCAAGCACAATAATTCAACCTGAATAATTGGCACATGAGACAGTTAAGCTTCTGTCGTTATTCTCTTTCTATTGGCACATGAGACAGTTAAGCTTCTGTCGTTATTCTCTTTCTAAGTACTTTGTGATTCGGTTCAGTTTTATGTCGTTATACAAAAATGATGCCAGAACACATTAATAGACTCTAACGGACCAATGTCAAGCCCTGATCATTGGTTCCCTCAACTATTGTTCAGTCGTTTGAGTTGTCCAGTTATGCTCATCCGATCTCAATAAAGCGTTTCCTTACAATGACCTCAGAGACGTACGGCAGCAAACACAAAAACTTCGGTTTCTGACACCTAAGATTGTTAGCAGCTAGGATTTCATCTTAGGTATTGCCATTCAAACGCGAATTTAAATTTACCTCTTTCCGAATGGAATTTCAGTGCTGAAGCTACTAAGCCAGCTCGCTTTGTTGCTAATTCGTGTGAGTGTTGAATATAACACGCTGTTCATGGCTTCCCTTCTGTTTACATCTCCCACGTTCCAGGATATCATAGCATTTAAGAGTTACAGTTCCCTTAGCACAAACTCATAGTATTCTGAATAAACGAATTAACTAACAAAAAAACATAGATTGCGTACCCTGCATCAGTGGATTAATGACAAATGTCGCATTATTATCGCACTTATGTATCAACTAGCGAACCCAACAATGTTTCGTAACTGCTAAATACGCTATGTGATCAAAAGTATCCGGATACCTCCAAAAATATACGTTTTTCATATTAGGTCATTGGGCTGCCACCTACTGCTAGGTACTCCATATCAGCGACCTCAGTAGTCATTAGACATCATGAGAGAGCAGAATGGGGCGCGGAACTCACAGACTCCGAGCGTGGTATGGTGATTAGGTGTCACTTGTGTCATACGTCTATACGCGAGATTTACACATTCGTAAACATCGCTACGTTCACTGTTTGCGATGTGATAGTGAAGTGGAAACGTGAAGGGACACGTACAGCACAAAAGCGTGCAGGCCGACCTCGTCTGTTGACTGACAGAAATCGCCGATAGTTGAATATGGTCGTTATGTGTTAATAGGCAGACATCGATCCAGACCATCGCACAGGAATTCCAAACTGCATCAGGATTCACTGCAAGTACTATGACAGTTAGATGGGAGGTGAGAAAACTTGGATTTCATGGTCGAGCTGCTGCTCATAAGCCGCACATCAGGCCGGTAAATGAAACACGACGAGGCGCTTGGTGTAAGGAGCGTAAACATTGTGTGTAGTGACTAATCACGGTACACAATGTGGCGATCCGATGCCAGGGTGTGGGCAAGGCGAATGACCGGTGAACGTCATCTGTCAACGTGTGTAGTGCCAACAGTAAAATTCAGAGGCGGTGGTGTTATGGTGTGGTCGTGTTTTTCATGGAGGGGGTTGGCACCCCTTCTTGTTTTGCGTGGTACTATCACAAAGCAGCCCTACATTGATGTTTTAAGAACCTTCTTGGTTCCCACTGTTTAAGTGCAATTGGGGGATGGCGATTGCATCTTTCAACTCGACCAAGCACCTTTTGATAATGCACGGACTGTGGTGGAGTGGTTACACGACAATAACATCCCTGTGATGGGCTGGCCTTCACAGAGTCCTGACCTGAATCCTATAGATCACCTTTGGGATGTTTTGGAACGCAGACTTCATGCCAGGCCTAACCGACCGACATCGATACCTCTACTCAGTGCAGCACTGCGTGAAGAATGGGCTGCCATTCTCCAAGAAACCTTCCAGCACCTGATTGAACGTATGCCTGCGAGAGTGGAAGCTGTCATCAAGGCCAACACCATATTGAATTCTAGCATTACCGATGGAGGCGCCACGAACTTGCAAGTCATTTTCAGCCAAGTGTCCGGATACTTTTGAACACATAGTTTATGTGTGGGAATTAGATAGAATTCCTAAACTCCTTCGTCCCTTTCTCTCCGTACATCACCTTCTCCTTCTCATCGTCCGTCTCCTCCTCTTCCATCGCTCTCTTTGTGCATCACTTTCTCCCACTTTCTCTACACATCTCCTCCTTCCCCATCTCTATGTCCATTTCCTGCCTCCTCTATCTGTCCTCTTACCCTTTTCCCTGACATTGGGCCTTGTTTGTTATTACTGCAAACGAAACCTTGTTAGGCAACTGAAGTCGCTTCAAATGAATGGCTAAATCGGTTGGGACCATTGGCATATGGGGGACGAGAGACGTCCCTCCAGCTTCTGGTCTGTGAGGATAGTAGCTTTATGGACAGTATTTTGCATTGTTTTTATCTTTAAATTGACAGGGTTAAAAAGTTTCGGACGATTCATATTGTTTTGTAGTATTCTCATCATAAGCCGATAATCCATAAATGTAACTGTCCTGTTTCCTGTAAAACCGATAGCAAGGAAGAAAATAAAACCCCACATTATTGTGTATTGCATTTATGTTCGAAAATATATGTAAGGAGAAACAATTTACATGGGATAAATCATTTGTCTAACGGTTTACTTACCCTCCTATTGTAGCTAAAACATAATATATGGTGGGCTGTGTAAACGTAGGGATTCGATTTGTTTCTCGCATTCGGTTTTAAAAGAAAACCTGTACATAGATGTCTAGAAAAAATGTGTAGCCTATATTCGCCCGAATGTTTATTAGAACATCGTGCAAAAATTTGATGTAAACTGGTGACGAACTTTTCGAAATTTTTGGTAATAACATTTACCATTTGTTTATTACATATATATAGTACATATATTAAAATTATATAGCCATGTGTAAAATTTGGAAGTAATTTGTGTTCGATATTTTCCAATTTTTTGGAAACAACGTTTTCCCTTTTCATATTACATATGTAGTTCAGTATGGCAAATATTATAAAAATAAAAAGTCTTCGACCATCAGAATGTTCATTATTTCATTTATTTATATATTTATGTATCCCGATCTGATTAGGGCCATCAGGTCGTGTGCTAAATCGGACCAAGGTTTCACACGTATAATTCGTTTTTTAAGTCATAATTACCTAAAAAAATAACAATTTTAATATGACAAAAAGCACGAAAATGATTTTAGCATAACCAGTGACAAAGTAAGAAAATAATACTGACTATGAACTGATAAAGGCAATACTGGCAGCTGCTGCTGCCATTAATACTGATGATAATAATAAGAATAAAAATGTAAATAATAACAATAATGATTGTGGTAGATATAAAAAGAATTTAGAGGTGTACAAAATAAATGTTTTCAGATATAGCGTGTTCTGGGAAAAGGAAATTTAAGGGCCGGCCGTTGTAGCAGAGCAATTCTACGCGCTTCAGTCTGTAACCGCGCGACCGCTACGGCCGCAGGTTCCAATCCTGCCTCGCGCATGGATTTGTGTGATGTCCTTAGGTTCGTTAGGTTTAACTAGTTCTAAGTTCTAGGGGACTGATGATCTCAGATGTTAAGTCCCATAGTGCTCAGAGACATTTGAACCATTTTTGAAATTTAAGGACTCCACCAGCTAAGAGTACTGGGAAGTGACGAAGATCTGGTTGGAAAGAAGGCTGTATAAGGGTAACGAGTGACTACAGGGACAATCATTATTGTTCCTTTGGTAGATATATTATTAGCTGTCTTCTGAACGCGGAGATGATGTTCAGGTTTCTAGTATAATGCGGTAGGTTATTCCAGAGCCTGGTTCGTGCTGCTGAGAAGGACTTCGAGAAAGTGGCTGAACAATGGTACAGTATGGGACAGAAGGGATTTTTGATGAGAACGGGGTTTTCTGCCATGTTGTTCAGACAAGAGGTTAAGGCCGAGAAGAGAAATGCGGTAGAGTGTTCGTTTGTAAGAGAGTAGAAAAGACAAAGGGAACAGAACTGTCTGCTTATCTGCTCGCGGCCTGGTTTGCTGTATATGTGATGGTGAAATATTATCAAAGACTGGAACAATACAGACAAAACGAACAAAGGCATTCATTACCAATTACATGTGCCGATAGCTGATCTCAGAAAGGCTTGGCAGGATGACATCGATGTAATTAACAATTGTAGGTATAAGTGTTGGTACAAGTTTGTTTTTTCGGTCACGAGGGAAGAGCATTATGTAATTTTGTAGTACATGGAGAGATGCTGATTCCTTCGTGCTCATTGCAGTTATGTGCCCAGTCAAATTTAGACTCCTAGAATCTTTGCTGAAGGAGAAAGCCACTATTTATTCCGTTTAGGGCTAAATATGGTAGGGATTCTTTGTATTTTGGGCTAATGAGCCTAGAATGACCAACCGTTACCGCTTAGGTTTTGGATGGGCTGAGCTTTAATTCTATATCCTACGCCCATTTTGATAGTGCACACAGGTCTGTACTGAGATTCTCGATAGCTGTCTTCAGGTATATTGATTTTGCACTTAGATACAGCAATAGGCCATCAGCATACATGTCCAGTAGGCCAAAACCGAGGGCACATCATTTTCATATAATGAAAAGAGCATAGAACCGAATACCAAACCCTGGGGAGGGGGGGGGGCAATACTAGCAGCCTGTACTATGACTTTATGGTGCCAGACATGACGCATTCCTGACGAGACCGTCAGGTATGAACGAAACCATTCATTGCACAACACTTGGCGAGAAATGCAGGCCGCTAACATTGGCAAGCGAAATACCAAAGTTTACAGTGAGAAAGGCTTTGTTGAACTCTAAGAAGTCGCCTCTTGTACATCCATGGCAAACTTCAAGTCATCTGTTACCTTTATTAAGATAGAAGCCGTGCTGCAATGTTCATGGAAGCATGACTGATATTCGTCTAGTAGGTTGTTTGTTGGTAGGTAGTTTGTTAGCTAGCTATGGACTACACATTTTAAGGGATTGTGTAGTACATGAAGAGTGCAAATAGCTCGATAATCAGAGGGTGTTGTAGTAACATTACTTTTTGGTTCTGACTTATCTACTCCCTGTTGCCAGGCTTCAGGGATAAGACTTGTGGTAAAGGAGTGGTTGAAGATACATGTTGTAGTGGGCAGTAGTAGGGCAATAATAAGCATCATTTCGACCCAGATAACTTTAGGTCCTGTAGATACTGATCTGATGTGGCAGTAGGGGAACTAAGTTAAAGTTGGTGCAGTTAACAATGCTGCAAAATTTATTCAAGATGGCGGCTCTCCCTGGGTGATATATGTGGCAACATCACACAGATTAAATCACCACCCACACTCCTACCTCCTCCGTAGCTCCCCTCCCCCCATCCTCCAATTCCCCCTCCTATCCCTCCACCTCCCCAGCCCTCCCCCTCTTGTTAATTGGTGGGAGAAAATGCTGGAGTGGAAGACAATATCTTTATTTTCTTTATTTTTGGTGGGAAATGTGTTCAGTTGAGGAGAATTTGGTGTTGGACAGGGAGGAGTTTAATACGTGTATTGCCTCTAAGCATACAGCTGAGGTCTGCACCCATAGCCTTCTTCACAAGGAATGGAAGGAAGTGATAATAGACGAGTGTAGGGGGAGTAATTTCAGGAAACAATGGTGATGCAGTGGGATCGACTGGAGATGCATTTCACAACTCATAGAGACTATTTCCTGTGCTGGGGCTGTTTGAGTTGTTTCAAATGGCAGATCAATCCACAGTGCAGAAGACAAGTGAGTCCTATTCCACTACCCCAGACTAAATCAACCAGACGTTCTCACCTTGTTCCATGAGGCTAGACTGAGGACGTTTGAAATGGTTTTTGTTCCCATTTCCGATTGCGAGTGTATAAATTTTCACTTTGCTGTATTTCGTAGTCCACAATACTACTCGTAATTGGTGGAAAACAGTCCTATACCCGCTGCTGGAAGACTTGCCTCTTACTGATCTACAAGTGCAATAGCTGCTTAAAAAGTGTCTTCACCTCGATGTGTAGATAGACATTAAACAGCTTAGAACCAGTTTTACCTCCCTCCTGCCTCCCCTCAGCCCTCCCAAAACCGACCTTCCTTCCCTCTCTTCCCCTGTTGGCAGGGATACTGGTTTTCCAGGCGTGTTCTAATCTGTCACTGATGCTACACAAAAAGTTCTATCCATTGCAGGTGATCTGCTTTGGTCGATGTTGGATTGACAAAGATATATCGTATTCAGCATGCAGTTGGCGCCACGTGTAGGTAGTGGTTCTGCTTTAGCAGGCCTGTTCTAAACTTTTGGTGATGGTACAATGAGATCCACCTGCTGGCTGTGTTTCATTATGGCCAGTCTTGCGCTTATGCAATCTTCTGAGGAAAAGAGGCAGTTCCAAGGACTGCACCCACCAGAGGGGCAGACACCATGACTAGCGGTCGTTGAGGTAGCCATGGGTGGTAACTATTCAGTACACTTTTGCTGTCGACCCCCCGCTGCAACTGGCTGCTTCCAGCAGCCTCCCATAGCCCGTTTACTGTCCTAGCCTCCGAGCATGTTGCGCAAGATGTAGCCGAGCGCCATATCATGCTTTAGCTGTTCTTATTCCCGAGAGATATCTATCCTCCATCCATGATGAATAGCCATGTCTTTCATTTTTATCGTCTACATTGTTATTCCTGCGGTCGGTACTTTCTAGAAATACGTTTGATTTCTGCAAACCTGAAACAGTGCAACAAGGTGTATTCTGCAGGTCTTAAACCAACACAACACGAGTAGTATACACGCTCAGTTGTCAATCGTACAAGTGGTAGAATGGAATGATTTTTCATACATCCAGGCTTGCATGTGAGTACCCTCAGTATTTGTCGTATTTTCCTCAGTTTTAAGTATTTACCATTAATTTTTGCAATTTTACCAGTTTTTCCATTATCAACGTATTTTACACAATTCCTTGCATTCCAAATCACTGCTGTCGATGACTTGTCATGTCAACAAAATGTCTCATCATGTCGATCCTGTGATGCTCTCAGCCAATGACATTGCAGCGTGGCTCTCAATTTCTGTATCATTGCTAAACCAAATCTCCAATCTCCATTCCTAATGTGTGTGTGTGTGTGTGTGTGTGTGTGTGTGTGTGTGTGTGTGTGACAATGATTGATATAATACGACGAGCAATATCCGTCATGCAAACTGCTAAATGTCGAAACACTTTGTGTGTGTATACCAGAAAGTCAGTTCTCAACCTAAACGTGCTTTTTGAAAACATGTAGTCACGATTTCAGTGGCCTTCTTGGAAGGATCGAGTACTTAAATGTTACTCAGAACGACGTGAGTGCCCTCATTGAGTGTTCTGACTTCAAAATCTTAGGACACAGTCAAAATTACTACAACACTCTGCGTCTTTCAGGGTTCATTCATTTCCATGGCTTACAATGCATAACTGCATGTGTGTGGGTGGGTGGGGGGAGAGATTGCCGGGGGGTGGGGGGGGGGGAGAACCTTGGTAGGACAGCAATCATAGTCTGATGTTACACAGCATTGTTGATGCGTAGAGGGATTGGCAGTTCCGTTTTGACACCACGTCATTATAATGCATCCTTCTTCCACTATTAAGATGTATATATGTTTCGTCAGTCCGCTCTCTCCCCCAGAACATGCAGTTGTATTGCCTTCGGCCAGCACTCCAACCAGTACCTGGTTTTCATTACTGTTTATTGTAAATGCTTATAGTGCCCCAGTCATAACCAGATTTCCCCATATGCGATACTTAAAGCCATACGAAACTCTGCTCACAAACCCGCAGTTGCCTCTTCTTTTTCTAAGTACAGTTGTCTGGGCCATATACCCCAGTTCGTGTTTCATGACTTCGATATCGTGTATCTCAAGTTTTCTTTTTGGTACACATAGCACATAAACTGTACTTACAGGAGTAATTTCCTTAATAGGGAACAGTTAATTATGTTTGATACATTGATTCCTCTCCTTAATAATTGTGGGAAAAAAATTGTTTTTGAGAACCAGCTCTCATTTGGTAATACTATATTCGATGGTATGGTGAAGGACACCTATATCTCGAAAAAGCCTTCGACCATGTTTAATTTCCCAGAGTGTTTTCCCATATAGAGAAGACCACTGTTCACGCCACAGTGACATAATATTCCTACGTGCAGCAATAAAGAGATCATATGAAGGGACAGAACGGCTAAAAGCCCTAGGTAGTCAGACTGCAGCCTTGGAAACAGCATCGGCAGCTTAATTCCCCGACACTCTGACGTGACCAGGGACCCACATGAAGATTACGTTGACTCTGTCATCAGCGAGTGAGGGGACGCATTATTGGATTAACCAAGGGCCGTTGTCATACAGTGTGGTACATCCAGAACATTTGAAAGAACACCATTGTTGACTCTTCAGTTCTTCACTCACGTCAGATAGTCAGGTATTTATCTATTGTTCCACGTGGGCCAGTCTTTCCAAGAAACACGTCCAAGAGCTTGCAGGAAGCGTTCTGTTCTTGAGCCGTTTGTTCATGTGCAACTGATTTCTGCAGACTGGAAACAGTATATGGATTTCTTTCTGTAGCATCAGTGTTAGGTTAGAACAGACCTGGAAAAATCGATATCCATATATATGGGAGGGGGAGGAGAGGGATGGTGGAGGGGAGATAGGAGGGGAGATAAGTCTGATTCTAAGCTGCTGAGTCTGTATCCACAAATCGAGGTGACACGTGTGCAACTGCAACCACTCTCTCCTGGAGAGATCTTTAGGAGTCGGTTTTTGCGGTAGATGTATTATTACAATGATTTTTCGTAATTCCCAGTGTGTGTGTTGCGTTATGATCCGCTGTTTATGAGTGGTTATCTTTTCCCGACAATTTCAATGTGTAATCACAGCAATGAAGCACTTTTTGTCAATCGCGGCAGCGTTTATTGGCCTTCCTACACTTCGGTTTGGTGTCCTATCCATTCTTACCTTGGGCCGGTGTACAACTTCCCCAGGAGCTATACACTTGTAGATCGGTAGGAGGCAACTCTGCCTACACTTCAGTGATAGTTTGCTGCCATTTTGCTTCATACCATGTATCTGTGTGCAACCTCCTCCGCAACTATACACTTGTAGATATGTAAGAGGAAGTTCTTCTGGACGCGGCTGTGGGACAGTTTCCCGCTAGGCACACATCAAGTTAAACATATAGACACACTCGTTCGAGAAAGGCAACAAAACCTGTTTCAAGCGTCGTCAGTCGAGTCCCATACACCAAGGTGAGCATTTCTGGTTGATTCGGTCTGTGATAGTGGAACAGAGCGAATTTGTCTCGTGCACCGCGGATTTACTGACCATTTGAAAAAACACGAGCAGCGCCAGAGCAGACAATAGTTTCTATGAGTTGTGAAGTGCATCTCCAGTCTGTCCTGCTGCATCACCACTTTTTTCTGAAAAGTATGCTCCCTACACTTTTCCATTATCACCTCCTTCCATTCTTCTTGTAGGAGGCTATAGGCGCAGTCCTCAGCCGTATGCTTACAGGTAATACACTTATTACACTCCTCTCAGTCCAGTACTAACACCTCATGAATTGAACACATTTCTCCCCAAAATAAAGACAGTAGCTTCGATTACCACCTTTTTTCTCCCAGTTCACAAGTGGGTGAGGGTAGGCAGCTGTGGGACGATCCAGCAGCAGTATAACATGCTTGTTGCAAAATAGGTGTGGACTAAACCATCAGTCTTCATATGATGCAGAATTAATAGCATGTGGTGTTCCTCAAGGTTCCTTCTTGCCTCTATTGCTTTTTCTTGTGTAATGGTCTCTCATCTGTTACGTTGTGAGATGCTGAGTTTGATTTGTTTTTGCTGATGAAAGGAACACTGCAGTAAATAGGAAGTCAAGTACAGATTGAGAAATGGCTGCTGATCAAATTATCACTATTGTTAATACATGATTTAAAGCTAATTCTCTGTCTCTAAACTTTCGAAAGACATCCTGTATGCAGTTCAGAACTTGTAAGAGATTTCCTTTCAGTAAGTGTATAACATATGGAGACATTCAGATAGAAGATGTTGATAAATTTGTGGAATTAAAACCTGATAATACATTTACTTATTAAGGGCATACAACAGAATTACTGCAGCGCCTAAACATGTCTGTATTTGAAATGTGAATGATATCAGATGCAGGATATATAAATATAAAAAACTTGCGCTCTTTGCTTACTTGCATTCTGTTATGTCACATGGGTTCATATTTTGTGGTCACTTGTCGAACATGTGGAGTACATTGAAGAACATCATCCAGAAACCAGTTCAAGGGATTAGGTACTCTAACCATCATTCCACACTATATTTATTCCTTAATGAAATTTGTCTAAAATAATATGTCTCTATTTTCAAGCAATAGCTCAGTGCATAGTACCCGTACTAAGATAAGAACGATCTGCTTAAACACCTAGGTTTATTTGCCTTGGTCCAAAAAGGGGTCCAATATTCATGACACACATTTTCAATAAAATGCCAGAAACCATTAAAAACTTGGTTTCAGATAAAGTACAGTTTAAATAGAGTTTGAAAGACTTTCTGGTGGGCAACTATTTCTACTCTACAGATGACTATCTTACTGTAACAGTGACTGTTAGACCATCATAAGTAAAAATGTCTGTTAGATTTCAATTTTGACAGAACTTGGTCACTATCAGTCAGGATTAGGTATTTTGTATGTAATGAATTTATCATAGGTGCATAACTATGTTTCATTCTGGAAATGCATTAATTTTGTAAATATTAGCAGTTCCAGTTTACTGTAATATTTATATATTTTGACAAGCTCCTGATAATTGATCAGAGAAGTGAGTATTATATTAAAACATTCCATGTTATACAGTCCAGACTGAGTCTTCTTGCTGCCAATTCCTAAGTGGGAGGAGGGGGTGTGTGGGGGAAGGGAGGTGCGAAGTGTAGGAATGGAGGAGAAGTTGGGGAGGGAGGATGACTGGAGCTGGTGATGTCATTAGTGGGATGTTGCCGCATCTGCACCACAGGGAGAGGAGGTGGCGAGACCACCCAGGGAGAGCCATTATCTTGAATAAATTTGGCAACAATGCAAACTGCATCAACACCAGGTTTGTTCCCCTACTTATACATGACAAAACTACTTGAGATAGAATTTATCGTGGCTGCAGTCGTTTCCCCCCTCTAAGTAACCAATGAGACTCTGTTTCGTTTCTGGTTCGATTGTGGTTATAAGTATTGTGAAGTACATTATAGTATCATGTAAAAATTTGAGGTAAGTCGGTAAAAAGCTGTTGAAGATTATTTAGTGACTAATTTTACCTTTTGTATATGGAGATATCCACATATTTTTGTATGTGATTCTACAAGTAAAACTAAAGAAAAAACTTCATATAAACATAGGTCCGCAAATGCTATGTTGGATGTTCTGGAAAAGTACTACAAATGCACGTCTGGGACATGTTTTATTAGATTCACCAGACCAATAACAAGAAAATAAATGGAAATCGTGCTTTACTTTAACCTCACACAGTTATGTGATGGCTTCATACTATCGAAGTTGCTAAATTTCGGGCAAAATCATTTACTATCCGTTATTTCATAACTAAACATTTGCGGACCTACTTTTATATGAACTTTTTCTTTAGTTTTACTTGTAGAATAGCATACTAAAATATTTGCATATTTTCGTGAATCAGCATGTACTATACAGGGTGAGTCACTAACTATTGCCACCAAGGATAACTCCGAAAGTATGTTAGGAGATGAAAAGTTTGTGGGACAACAGTTGCATGGGCAACGGGGGTCATAATATGACGTCAGTATTTGTTGCTATGTTGTCTCGCTTCAGGGATATGAAGATCAACTTCATTTTTCTTAATGGGATGCTATAGTTTGGTACTTATCTGCTGATAGCGGCTATAGAGACGAATCCAATGATGTGTAACAGTAAGGTCTTTCAAGGTCAATGAAGGCCACAAAGGTGGGGTGAACGTCCATTTACAAAAGGTGTTCGAAGTGATGACCATTGGTTTCAACGCAGTGCTGAAATCTTCTTATCATCGATTTGATGGTATTCCTTATTTCGGCACTTATCGAAGCACATGCTCTAACAATTCTCTCTCGTATATGGGGCAAATAGTAAATATTCGCCGAATACGGCTCATCGATCTAACGTGCCCTTGCCATGTAAACACCATTCAAAGGTTTCGCAATACAACATTAATGGGAACGGTATGACTAGTATCGTCTTATCGAGCGAATGTGAATGATGGGTGTCCAACACATTTTTCGCTGATGGCTAGAAATGAGTTGCAGAGACAATTCCCAAATCGTTGGATTTGGCGTGGGGGAGATGTGTCGTGGGTGGCTCGTTTGCTAGACTTGACGCCTCTGGATTTTTTCTTCTGGGGATTCGTAAAAGACATTGTTTATAAAGACGTTCCAACTACACCTAAAGATATGCGAGAGAGATTTGTCAGAGTATGTGCTATGATAAGTGCCGATGTGACAAGGAATACCACCCAATCCATGATAAGAAGATTGCAGCACTGCATTGATACCAGTACTCATAACTTCGAACACCTTCTGTAAATGGACATTCATGGCACCTTTGTCACCTTCGTTGACCTTGAATGACCTTATTCTTACACATAATAGGATTCGTCTCGATAGCTGCAACCAGAAAATAAGTAGCACACTATAGCATCCCATTTATATATATAAAAAAGTTGACCTTCATATCTCTGATCTCTGACGCGACAACATCTAGCAACAAAAAATGAACTTAATATTATGGCCCCGTTGTCCCATGCAACATTTGTCCCACAAACCTTTCAGATACTATCATACTTTTGGAGTTATTATAGGTGGCAATCGTTAGTGACTCATCCTGTATAGATAATTCTGTATTATACATACTACAAAAATGTATAGCCTATAGCCTACGTTCATCTAGATGTTCATTAGAGTATCATCTAAAATCTGAGGTATAACGCTCAAGTACTTTTCGAGATGTTTGATAACAACGACTTGTCTTTCTACACAATAGTACAGATGATCTGGTTGTCGTTAGGAAGTTACGCTGTCAATTTCTTTATTTTTTTACAAAGAAATTCCAAGGGTTTGGATTCAATATTCAGCTGGTCATAGCCATTTTTGTGTGACGTTATTTGACTTTCACGTCTTCATCACAGTAGTTCAGAAGACTTGTGAAAGAAAGAGGAGTCGACGTTATCTGCAAACACGATCCATACTCCCGGGGAGGAGGGGTGGGGGAGAGAAGAAGAGAAAAGATCTGCTATCTCAATGTCTTATCAACTAGTAGTTAAAGGGAAGCATCACATACCTGCAGTAGTAGCTACAAATACAAATATTAAGACAACTATGTTATCACGACATTGTAAAGAATACGCTGTTTTCATAGAGTTGCTTGTACCCAACAACATAAGGTGGCGTACATTGCAAATGTATGTTGTTATAATAGGGATGATATTATTATCTACCTGGGCCAAAGAAATGGATATGTAGGGCTGCAGCTAGGGAACAAGTAGTGTTAAGAATAGCAGCCAATGCTAATTCACATGTGTCACACAGTGGTATACGAGATGAGAAGGTAGCTGCAGTTGAGGACTTGATTACGGAATTACGTCTAGATATAGTAAATATATCTATTCATGTGCTTATTTATAGTATCGTACAGGAACTAAGTCCATTACTGATTTACCTCTCGTAAATGTGCCCAAGTAGCTAATAAAATTATGAACTGGAGTGTATTCGACAGTGTCACATCTAGTGATATCAATGTAATAGAATTTAATCTTTTATCTTCAAATAATGAACTGGCGTAGGAGTGGATGAGTCAGTATAGTTAAAAGATGCAGCCTGGGATCGGCTCATAGGAGAGTTTGTTGTTCTGGAACTGGGAGATACCGATTTCGATGTTGACAACGCTGCAGCTGCTGTTGTTGTGGCCGTAAAGCGGGCCATTGGTGTTGTTGTCCCACTGAGAAGAATGACCGCTGTTGCTAGCTTGACGCCGTGGACTCCGGTACTAAATAATCCCCATCGATCTGTTCATAAAGTGAGAAGACGGTATTAGCGAAGCTTTACACTAGATGTGGGGCAGTTTTATCCAGAGGAATGCCGACAATTGCAGCAATAACTGAGACAAATTTGTTTACGAGCACTTTGCTATGGACGCCATAGAAGGTAGCAAGTGAGAAGTTGGAAGCGCAAATTGTACTTTCAATCCTAAGATATAATATGCAACAACTACACAGGTCCACAGTAGATTTTTTGTATAGACAAAAGTACACAGTCTTTATAAATTTCGATAAACTGAAAACATATCACAATTAAAATTGTCTCCTACCTCAGGATCTGTAGGCTTTCAAAATAACACCCACAGACTCAGAGTTGAAATATTAAAAGTTCTGGCTGGTTTCGTTGTCTAGGGGCTGGGATACGTAGTTGCCGCATTACAGGCCAAATACTGCTGAGTCTAGAGTATACGATGAGAATACACACATGAATCGAATGGTGGAAGGTTTCTATCACTCGGCAATTGCGAATTATGGAAGTAACATATACAGTTATAGATGAAACATTGCAATTAAATAAAATCTGCAGGTACTATCTTAACGACTTTAAATGATGAATACGATAGTGGAAGTACTTTTGAGAATGTGGTATATTTCTTATTGGTGTCGATGGTCCAGCAATTAAATAAAATATAAGTTGAATAACAGGGAAACAATAATTTCTACTGCAAGTAATTAATTATGAACGACAACATAGCTCGCGAGATATTCGCTTCTAAACGCACACTATGTCTTCACTGTAGAAGCCACGGAAATATCGCAAATACACAAGTCGGCACTTCGAAGTACTTCTATTTCTCGCGACCACGCGCAAACCGCTCCACACTGTACAAGTCTTTCCGCTACTCTCCGTGAATCGCGTCGTCACGTCCATCACTTCTCGTGACCTGTGCCCTACTGTTCCGAACTCCCTCCATTCTCTTCGGTAGTGGCCTCCCTTAGTAACGAGCGCTCCCTCAATGTCTCCAAGCAAACGTACACTCACAAACGTCTTGAAACACATTCGAAATTCCGGATTCACATTTAAATAACTTGAAATTAAATAAATATTCCTACGGCTGGGCCATAAACACGCTCTAACACACATCATTAAATACATAAACAAATCAAATAAACATATATGAAGGTAATAGAAGTAGAGGGTAGGACAGTAGCCTGAGGTCTCTGTGCTTTCTAAAACACAGTAAATATATAACCAATCTCTTCACGAATAGTATATCTCGGATATAAACAAAGACATAGACGGATAAACATATTTATAAGCAAGCTTCTACCGTTTCTTCGTGTCATTGTGGAGTACTTATGGCCTGACGCCATCGATAGTAATCGGCCACTTTGACCTCCAATAACTCATGTACTATTCAAGTTAGAAGCCTGTAATTCATACCAATTTAGGTTTACAGTAATAGCTCTCTAACGGCACGTCGATCGACAAAATCTGAAGAACCGTTAAGATTTTGGAAATTCGTTGCTGGCTGTTACTTGTATAATTTATCGTCAGATACTAAACTTTAAACTAATACATATATTGAAAATCTAAATACACCATCAGAATCGTCATGCAAATAATGGTAATGTACATGTTTCTTTTTGAGGTATCATGATTCATCTGGCTACTATTAAGTTCTATACGAACTGTGAAATGTCTGCTATTATGGTTTCACAAAATCCGCCATCTTTGGCACTCGCGGCATAGACATCTCCTTCATCGACACAAAGCACCGTCGTCGTCATAGTGTCAACATGGAATTCCCAGCCAGGCGGCCGATGGACTACATGCTCCGCCCCCCCCCCCCCCCCCCCCCCCCTTGCTCGGCTAATGAGCTGTAGAATATTTCCAGGGCGCCGCAACTCGCCCGTTACCTCACAGGTTACAAATAAGATGGGACTCAACATTTCATGCATATTGCTACCATAATCAATATGATTATAGGGGTCCTGTCCCACACTCCTACATTCATAAGGAGAAAGCTGGGCAGGATGGAGTGGTGAGATCCTAGTTATCCTCGAGAGCACCGAGAAACTAACACATTTATTAGACAGCAATACAGGACGTACAGGGTTGTCTTAGAAGAACCGCCCAACAGCTGGGCCGGCGGAGTAGCGCCTGGTCAGAGGTGGAACACCAGCTTGTGTTCCTTTTGCAGTATCGCCAGCACAGCAAAGCGACAGATGGTGGCTGCTATGTCAGAGGCGGCCATTCAACATAGAATACAACGGCCTCAAATTATCGATCTCCAAAGTGCTCTTGAGGTCATCGAAGGTTTGCACTCAAGAAATCTCGCCCCAGGCCCAACTGCAGTACTCGCCGCTACACAGGGGTCAGCTCTCAGCCCTTGTTTAGGAGACAGGAGCCAGCAGCATCGGTGTTGGCATAGGAATGGGATGAGAAGCAGCAGTGCATACCCACTGTAAGGTGGATGATGGACAGTATCCAGGTCATGCAGGTCAAACGTCCAGCAGATTGTTAGTTGATAGCGGCCTTTACACCTCATCATCTACATCTACGTGGATACTCGCAATTCACACTTACGTGCCTGGCAGAGGGTTCATCAAACCACTATCACAATAATTCTGTAATATTCTGCTCTCGAACAGTGCACAGAAAAAAAAAACAGACACTCATGTCTTTCTGTGTGAGCTCTGATTTCCCTTATTTTATTGTGATGGTCGTTTCTCCCTTAGTAGGTCGGCGTGAACAAAATATTTAAGAATTCGGAAGAGAAAGTTGGTGATTGAGAAGATCCCACCATAACGACAAACATCTTTGTTTTAATGATGACCATCCCAAATAATGTCTGAGGCACTTTCTCCCCTATTTCTCGATAATACAAAACGAGGTGCTCTTTTTTGACCTTCCTTGGAGTACTCCGTTAATCCTATCTGTTAACGATCCCACATGGTGCAGCATTGCCCCAAAAGAGGACAGACAAGCGTTGTGTAGTCAGTGTCTTTAGTAGATCTGTTACATCTTCTAGTGTTCTGCCAAGAAAACGCAGTTTTTTGATTCAACTTCCCTACAACATTTTCGATGTCTTCATTCCAGTTGTTTGTAACTGTAATTCCTAGGTATTCAGTGGAATTTACGGTTATTTATATCTGATTGATTCATCGTGTAACTGAAGTTTAACGGATTCCTTTCCGCACTCATGCGGATAACCTCACACTTTTCATTATTTATGGTCGATTGCCAACTATTGCATCACACAGAAATCTTTTCTAAATTGCTTTGCAATTGGTTTTCTTCTTCTGATGACTTTGCCGGACGATAAACGACAGCATCATCTGCAAACAACCAAATACGGCTGCTTATATTGTCTCCTAAATCGTTTATATAGGTAAGGAACAGCAGAGGGCGTATAAAATTACCTTGGGGAAAGCCAGAAATCACTTCTGTTTTACTCGATGACTTCAGTGTGGCCTCGGAAATTGGCAGTGAAGTTTGCAGCAGCAGCGTCCTTTCGGCGAGACTCGCGGTTGCATAGACTACTGAAAACAGCTAGGCGTGCCAAGGGTCAACCTCCACAGAATCCCCTCTCGCTGGATAGCTGCCACTGACACAAGGGCTGAGTCAACATAGTGGGCAGTCGGCAAGCAGTACTCGTCAATCAGACTATTGTTAAGAAGGGTGGGATATTTATGTTGGCGCTTCCATTTCGCTCTGCGCTGGTGGGGATGACTATGGCATCATGTGTCCTCGTTTTCCCTCGCTGTCAGCTCTGCTAGTGTCTTAGACTTTCGCAACTTCGCCTTTCAGAGGCTCTTTTCTGCTGATTCGACACCTGAATATTTATTGTTGTGTTCTACCAAGCCTTCCTTTCACTAGTATGACGTTGTCTCTCAGCTTCCACGATGTCAGTATACTTCGCTCGCAGACTTGATCGCTCGGTCGTTTCCCGGTGTTACGATAGCTTCCAAGGACGAATGTTAAGCGTCCTCTGGGGCTACTATCCTGGGACGTAACACGATATACACACTAACCTAGTTCATTCAGCCGTCTCTTTGCCTTCTGCTTGTAGGTGGTGTCTCTAGCATTTCTCTTTAATATGCAGCAGAATTCAGCCAATATAAGATTTTTTAGCATATCTGGTAAAGACCAGAAAATTTGAACAACTGCGGCTGATTCTTCAAAATATCAGCCAATATAGATGCAGTCCACCGTCGTGTGTACCGCTGTTCCATGAGAGAAATGTCCTGGAGGTATCACTCGCTGTGCTCATCGCTGAATGCACAGCAGTCCTCTGCGAACACGTCGAGGTGGCAGTAAAGGAAGTGTATCTTCGGGGTTCCAAGCATGAATGAATTCCACCATAAGGTCTGTGTAATTTTCGACTCTCCTGTTTCCCAAGAACACTGCTGTCACGTTACGAAAACAATACCACATATGCCACTGATCAGGGATTACAGTGGACTCAAAATGTGTGTCCCCCAACAACTGTGGACCAATGAATATCCCCTTTGTAATCTGTCTGAGCTGAGTCGTGGAAACGTCTTACACAAATACTGAAATGCTTCCTCATGCCTGGGCATAGCCGAACAAATGTTCTCATGAGTCCCAAATTCCTGCGCAGTGATGAAAGAACAATTTTTTTCGGATTCACTATCGTTCTTTGGCAATAGTTTTAGACTCAGGCACTAGAGCTACTCATAGAGGCCATTTTCTCTGTGTGTAGTGTTTCTGTCTTACATGACTGTCCCACTCACACAGGTAACACCGTTACCTATTGTAGACCCTTTGCAAACCCATCAGAATTGCAGTGTCTTTGTAACCTTCATGTGCATACTTCTCGTAATTAACACAGGATTTCAACAAAACATAGCTTTATTTAGCTAAGGCAGCGTATGTGACAGGGATGTATGGCCTTTTGTTACTATTGTGTAATAATACTGCCTTCAGGCTTGTTTTTGAGCCGTATATAAAGACTCTCGATTCGACTGCTTTGTAAGTAATGTTCAGATCGTCGAGCAAACCGTCAATGTCGCTGCAGAGTCATCTTGAGCACTGAAATGACATTTAAATTTTTTCTAACGCTCCTGGAACACAGATAGTTACTGTGATAGCGAGGGGATTCCATTGCTGCAGTCGTGAGGCCAAGAGTTCGTCCTTAGGCTTGAAAAGATCGCAATCCCTTATCAGACCACTGATTCCACATTATGTGATTTTTTGTGGTTCTCCAGATGATGATGTTGGTGTAAATGGAGGGTTAGTCACTTTTCCGGCTATATGTGCCGTTTCAGCATCATTGATATCACTGGTTGATAATGATATATGTGTAGGAAAAGGGACTGCCAATACTTCTCCATGTGTTTTCCTCTTCCTCTTGGTATCGACTCCAGCCCAAAAGGTAGGTACCATACAAAAATAGCAATCCGATGCACGATCCGTGAGTTCACGCTAAAAAGCATACACTCGAGACTTTATGGAGACGTGTTTAACACGCACCCAAGCATTCAGTGTAGACGAACACGAGGTGCAACATACGTATAGAGCCCACGATTTATCTTGGTCTCCAACTCAGCACCTCAAATACAAGGCATATGATTCTTTCACTATTTTTGATAATGGTCATCTTCTCGAATCACAAATACCATCTATACAAATGTAAAAAAGTTATCAGGTTTATTACTGGGGGTGTGAGGCATTTTTGTGAAAGTATACGCCTGCACAGTAACACAATTCTTCATTTTCAGCACGTCACCTCACTTACATTGACTGCCAACCGCCATGACACTCGTTACAGTAACAAATGAGTTAACGCAGCACAAGAGCACACAGTGAGAGTGTGGTTTGAGTGATTTTTGCACTCGACAATGCGCACGTGACTGGATGCTGCACAAATTAATCACGGTGTAAAGCAGTGTTGTCGTATTGTACTGGAACCGTCCACCTTACTCATATTTGGTTGAGGAAGCCTTTGTATATAGCCCCTATAACACCGCATAAGTACGACTGTGAAAGGCAAACACCTTTTTTACTTGTAACCCTGAGGTAGGAGACAATTTTATTCTTTATGTTCGAGTTCAGCCCCTCTAAATCTATAACATACAGCTACTTTTGTTTATGTAAATATAAAAATGATAACATGTGGACCACGGTAAGGAATACTACTATGGAGCAGCGTACCCTATGTGTTCTGTTGGATGCCTTGTTGCCTGATAATGGTCCCTCAGATGACACAGAGGAATAGGATGGAACAGGAGATGCCCTTGACCACCAATAACAAGTCATTTGCACTGAACTATGGTAGAACATAAGTCGAATTATATGTCACTTAACGGGAAAATGCAGCGTTGGCCAACAATTAAATTTGACTATATGCTAATACACAGAAGAAAACAACATAAGCAAGTATCTGGAGATATACATGGATCGAAAGGTGTTACTTCAGCTCGCATATTGAGCAGGAAGGTGACAAAGCTACATCTGCACAGTAAAAACTCGTCGCAATAGGGTAAAACTGTACCACAGAAATTTACTGTAATCAGTGGTGGGATATGGTTCCGCCGTGTGGTCGCACAAATTTCGTTTTGTTAGACCCTCTATCGCAGTGACGTTACGGGTAAATATCCTAGTAAGATTAAAGGGTGCATTTGGTACTTCCCACACTTAAGGGCTGTTAATCATTATCATACTTAATAATTAATTAGGCAGAAAGCAGCCATGTACTGGTTACTAGAAAATAATTTTGACATAATTGAGGAGGTCGTGGATAAACACCCTGAAAGTGGTAATACCAACAACGAGCAAATACTTTATAGTTGGCAGAGGCAACGGGCTAGATCAGATATGTGTAGTAGGATACATCCATTCCTACGAAATACTAGGAATAAACTTAAACTAAATCGTTTACAACTGCCGTGTGGCTCAGTGCACTTCCTTACCGGTAATAGACGGGGTCATACTGTCAGGGTAGATAGACAGACCGCTGACATGGACACTTTCACAGAGGGGCGTAAAAACTGACCAGAAATAAAACCAAGAAAGAAAGGTGGTTTAAGAGTTAAGAGGGATATGTACGTGAGTTTTACCACTCGTGTTTCTATCTTCTGTCTAGGAGAAGCCTTTCACTTGACACTGCGAAGGTACAGTCATAAAATGCCTATCAATGCGACCACTGATTAATTTTGTTGGCTCATCTCTGCGTCATAGAGGCCACTGTTTTTTTTTTCTTTATTGTAATTTTAATCACCTCATACAAGGCGGGCTGTCAGTAGCATATCACGCTGCTCTTCAGCCTTGAGTGGTACAATAATATGACATATAGGTGACGCAGATAATAGAATAAAAACGGCGGGCAAAAAAAAAAATGTAGATACGAAAAACAATAAACATGAAGCCATTCACGCTGGACGAAAAAAAAAACTCACACCTGTCGACACGTGCACGTAACACGGATGACTGCGACGGCACACGTGGTGGCGTGGCGGCGAAATAACACTAAACACAAAACGAAGGCACACACAGGAGACACTAATGGCGATGATCTCTGGCGCGCGAAAGTCCCCTGAGCATGTACGAGTCCGAGACCGGGGACCTGCCAAGAGAGGAGGAGGGGGGGGGGGGGTGGGAGAGGGAGACTGGATAGCAGAGATGCCAAGAGCAGGGGAGATAGGGGGAAGGGAGGAAGGGGGAGGGGAAGCCTGGGGAAAAAGGGGTGGAGGAACGGGGATGGGGGGAAAAGGAAAGAGAAGGGAGGGAGGGTGCCTAAAGGAAAGGACACAGGAAGTGGGGGGGAGGATCAAAGTTGATAGGAGGGGTAGATGGAGGGGAGGAGGACGTCACCAGGGAGGGGAGCTGGCGGAAGGCACCTAGAGAAAGGGTAAGGAGGGTGGATAGATGGAGACTGGGTGGGACGTGGGAATGCAGGCGCAGCAGCGAGCGGGGGTGGGAGAGATAAGGGCGAGATAAGCAGGTGAGGATGATCGAGTTTGCGGGAGGTGTACAGGATCTGTATCCTTTCAAGGAAAAGGAGGAGGTGGGGGAACGGAATGAGATCATACACGATCCGCATGAGGGAGGGTTAGATGGATGCGATAGGCGAGGCGGAGAGTGTGCGGTTCAAGGATTTGAAGGGACTTATAAAAGGTAGGGGGGAGGAGATCCAGGCCGGATGGGCGTAACAAAGGATAGGGCGGATGAGGGTCCAGGAGAGGCGACGGTCGAGGGTGACGCCAAGGTACTTAAGGGTGGGGATGTGGGCGATAAGACGGCCATAGATGGTGACATAGAAATGAAGGAGGCGGAAGGAAGGGGTGGTTTTGCCTACAATGATAGCCTGGGTTTTGGAGGGATTGACCTTGAGCAATCACTGGTTGCACCAAGTGGTGAACCGGTCAAGATGGGATTGGAGAAGGTGTTGGGAGCACTGCAGGGTGGGGGCAAGGGCAAGGAAGGCGGTGTCATTGGCAAACTGGAGAAGGTGGACGGGGGGTGACGGCGGCGGCATGTCCGCCGTATACAAAAGGTACAGAAGGGGGGAGAGGACGGAGCCTTGGGGCACACCGGCGGACGGAAAAAAGGTGAAGGAATCTGTGTTATGGATGGTGACGTAGGAAGGACGGTGGGAGAGGAAGGAGCCGATCAGACAGACGTAGTTAATGGGAAGGGCGAAGGTTTGGAGCTTGAAGAGGAGACCGGAATGCCATACGCTATCTTAAGCACATTCGAGGTCCAGGGAGAGGACGATTGCGGGAATTAAGCTGTTCGGAAAGGAGATGAGTGAGGTGAAAGAGAAGGTCGTCAGAAGAGAAGTACGGCCAAAAGCCACAACGGGTAACGGGATGGAGGTGGTGCTGGAGGTGATGCTGGTGGATGCGTCGGGTGAGGATAGATTCCAGGACCTTGCTGAAGACAGAGGTAAGGCTGATGGGACGGTAGGAGGAGACAGCGGACGGCGGTTTGCCAGGTTTAAGGAACATCAGGATACGGGAGGTTTTTCACAGGTCGAGGCCACTGCCGCACTGGTTGTACCCTGTCTTTCTCCATTAATTTAATTTAACTGCCACTGATATACATAATCAAGAACATGTTATGTTGGATAAATATGTATGAATGTAAATGATGTCACTCAAAGACATTTATAATCCATAATAAGGAAACATAGTAGGTGAATATGGATTGGGGCTAAGAAATGAGAGAGGAAGCCGCCTGGTAGAATTTTGCACAGAGCACAACTTAATCATAGCTAACACTTGGTTTAAGAATCATGAAAGAAGGTTGTATACGTGGAAGAACCCTGGAGATACTAAAAGGTACCAGATAGATTATATAATGGTAAGACAGAGATTTAGGAACCAGGTTTTAAGTTGTAAGACATTTCCAGGGGCAGATGTGGACTCGGACCACAATCTATTGGTTATGACCTGTAGATTAAAACTGAAAAAACTGCAAAAATGTGGGAAATTAAGGAGATGGAACCTGGATAAACTGAAAGAACCAGAGGTTGTACAGAGTTTCAGGGAGAGCATAAGGGAACAATTGACAGGAATAGGGGAAAGAAATACAGTAGAAGAAGAATGGGTAGCTCTGAGGGATGTAGTAGTGAAGGCAGCAGAGGATAAAGTAGGTACAAAGACGAGGGCTGCTAGAAATCCTTGGGTAACAGAAGAAATATTGAATTTAATTGATGAAAGGAGAAAATATAAAAATGCAGTAAATGAAGCAGGCAAAAAGGAATACAAACGTCTCAAAAATGAGATCGACAGGAAGTGCAAAATGGCTAAACAGGGATGGCTAGAGGACAAATGTAAGGATGTAGAAGCTTATCTCACTAGGGGTAAGATAGATACTGCCTACAGGAAAATTAAGGAGACCTTTGGAGAGAAGAGAACCAAGTGTACGAATATCAAGAGCTCAGATGGCAGCCCAGTTCTAAGCAAAGAAGGGAAGGCAGAAAGGTGGAAGGAGTATATAGAAGGTTTATACAAGGGCGATGTACTTGAGGACAATATTATGGAAATGGAAGAAGATGTAGATGAAGACGAAATGGGAGATACGATACTGCGTGAAGAGTTTGACAGAGCACTGAAAGACCTGAGTCGAAACAAGGCCCCCGGAGTAGACAACATTCCATTAGAACTACTGACGGCCTTGGGAGAGCCAGTCATGACAAAACTCTACCAGCTGGTGAGCAAGATGTATGAGACAGGCGAAATACCCTCAGACTTCAAGAAGAATATAATAATTCCAATCCCAAAGAAAGCAGGTGCTGACAGATGTGAAAATTACCGAACTATCAGTTTAATAAGCCACGGCTGCAAAATACTAACGCGGATTCTTTACAGACGAATGGAAAAACTGGTAGATGCAGACCTCGGGGAGGATCAGTTTGGATTCCGTCGAAATGTTGGAACACGTGAGGCAATACTGACCTTACGACTTATCTTAGAAGAAAGATTAAGAAAAGGCAAACCTACGTTTCTAGCATTTGTAGACTTAGAGAAAGCTTTTGACAATGTTGACTGGAATACTCTTTTTCAAATTCTAAAGGTGGCAGGGGTAAAATACAGGGAGCGAAAGGCTATTTATAATTTGTACAGAAACCAGATGGCAGTCATAAGAGTCGAGGGGCATGAAAGGGAAGCAGTGGTTGGTAAAGGAGTGAGACAGGGTTGTAGCCTCTCCCCGATGTTATTCAATATGTATATTGAGCAAGCAGTAAAGGAAACAAAAGAAAAATTTGGAGTAGGTATTAAAATTCATGGAGACGAAGTAAAAACTTTGAGGTTCGCCGATGACATTGTAATTCTGTCAGAGACGGCAAAGGACTTGGAAGAGCAGTTGAACGGAATGGACAGTGTCTTGAAAGGAGGATATAAGATGAACATTAACAAAAGCAAAACGAGGATAATGGAATGTAGTCAAATTAAATCGGGTGATGCTGAGGGAATTAGATTAGGAAATGAGACACTTAAAGTAGTAAAGGAGTTTTGCTATTTAGGAAGTAAAATAACTGATGATGGTCGAAGTAGAGAGGATATAAAATGTAGACTGGCAATGGCAAGGAAAGCGTTTCTGAAGAAGAGAAATTTGTTAACATCGAATATAGATTTATTTATCAGGAAGTCGTTTCTGAAAGTCTTTGTTTGGAGTGTAGCCATGTATGGAAGTGAAACATGGACAATAACTAGTTTGGACAAGAAGAGAATAGAAGCTTTCGAAATGTGGTGCTACAGAAGAATACTGAAGATAAGGTGGATAGATCACGTAACTAATGAGGAGGTATTGAATAGGATTGGGGAGAAGAGAAGTTTGTGGCACAACTTGACTAGAAGAAGGGATCGGTTGGTAGGACATGTTTTGAGGCATCAAGGGATCACAAATTTAGCATTGGAGGGCAGCGTGGAGGGTAAAAATCGTAGAGGGAGACCGAGAGATGAGTACACTAAACAGATTCAGAAGGATGTAGGTTGCAGTAGGTACTGGGAGATGAAGCAGCTTGCACAGGATAGAGTAGCATGGAGAGCTGCATCAAACCAGTCTCAGGACTGAAGACAACAACAACAACAATTACCACTATTTATTAATGGAAGCCACATATACGACAGTGGACTGGTGAAGATCTAGGAAAGTGAATGCTCATGTTATGGCCAAGTTTCTGACACGATCGCCGCCTGATTCTGAATTAGTTAACCAAAAAATCCGCTTAAATAATGATCAGTGTCATCAAAGAATCCCCTGAATACACGTGTGTCCCTCACAGCCTTCCTGAATTCCTGATCTGTTATTATATAGTCAACGACAGATCTAGTTCTCCTGCCTTCCCAAGTATACCGGTGAATGTTCTTATGTTTAAAAAAGGATTTTGTGATTACAATATATTATTCACCATAGAAGAAGCTTCTAAGGTGACGTAATAGCCAGTAAGAAGCAGTACAATTCAAGTTTTAGTTATCGATTATTGACTTTTAACCCTTCTTTGGTGCCTTGGACATAAGCTAGGACCTTAAGATTTTGCATGCAAGGAGGACTAGCACCCGCGTTGCACGGGAGAATGTGAAAAGTGTTCATATGTAGTAAAAACCTGAGTAATCCGTCCGTTTCCGTCATTTGTTATCGAATCGACTTAAAGCCAGATCGTGAAGATCTAGGAAAGTGAATGCTCATGTTATGGTCAAGTTTCTGACACGATCGCCGCCTGATTCTGAATTAGTTAACCAAAAAATCCGCTTAGATGGCCTCAGTGTCCAATGAGACGCTTCCTAGTGTGCCACTTGTTCATTTCACATCCACCAAGGTTGAGCAATATGGGGTCAGTTACCTGTTTTGTGTTTTTCATGCAATGTCTTCTTGCCTTTCTCCTGTAAGACTCCTTTGTTCTATGCGTTTTCTTCACAGATGTCTTCCATGGGAACCATCGTTTTCTATTCAGTTTTTAATGCTCATTCGATTGTTGTTTTGCTTAATGGTCACCATTTACGAATTGTTCATAATCAAACAGTATTTGTAAAAGCTGACCTGTTCCTCATAGGGTCACCAGGTGGCCTTATCAAGTGCGCTATTGCCATTTCGAATTCACTTCACTTTATTTTCAGTCCTGGTGAAATTACTCACCTGAAACCTTTTTTTGAGGTATAAAATATCTGACAACGAAAAGAACTGGACCGAACAAATCATGTCCAAGACAATGAGCGGTGTGAAGAGTGGGAAGTTCTCAGTTCAAGGAGCAAGCAGCAAGTTTAGTGTACCTAGACTTACTTCACGCCCCCATTTGGCCAAAGATGGCCCATAAAAGAAGTCGAAGTTGGGTGGAAAATCCACCTTCATTCCTGAATGAGAAAAACAGCTATGCTGGAAAATTTTCCATTTGTCCTCTGTAGGTTATCCATTGACTCCTAACATCCTTAAACTCAAGGTTTTTTGTTTCTGTCAGCAAAACAATATCCCGAACCGGTTTAAAGAGGCTGCTGGTCGTAAGTCGTTCGACAGTTTTTTGTAGAGCACGATGGGAAACTCGAATACTGAACCCAGCATGGCCTCAAGAATTAAACAAATTCATAGTTTCTGGTCATTTTCCAAAACTAACGGAAATGTTCACCAAATACGATTTCTTCACATTTACAGAACGAGTGTACAGTGTTGACGAAAAAGGATATCACCTTCACCTCCATAAGAATCCAAGAGTTTTAGCCCAATATGGGGCTTCTAGTGGTCATATTGTGGACAACGAAGATGGAGAAAGTGGTTGCTTGTGGGAATGCTGTGGTTCTGATAGTCCCTCCAAATATTTTATACTGAGGAGTGAGAAAAATAAAGGCTGGGAGAAATGTCTGTCTATTGGATCAGCAACAAACTTGACTCCAAAAGGGAGCATGACAACTAACACGTTTGTTGCTTTTTTGCAACATTTTACGAGGTTTAAAGCCAACCGAACATGCCTTCAGATTTTTGACGGAGCCAAGGCACAGGTAGATTACAAAATTTGAGACTAAGCTGATAAGCATGACATTGCCCTCTGTTGCTTGCCATCCAACACAACGCATGAACTGCAATCGTCAAACAAAAGTTGCTTCACAAACTCTGAAACTTTTTGGAACCAATAGCTTCTAAGATTTTTGATTTCATACCGGAACGAAAATGATATCAATCTGTTGAATTTTCCTGATGTGTTCATCCTAGTATGGGGCGGATCAGTAGCAATCTAATATGACTAGTGGCTTCACAGCCACAGGGATTTACCCATTTAATCCGAATGTGATCCCAGAAGAGGCGTTTGTTCCTGGTACTGTAACTGATAATTAGGGTCATAAGACCTGCCCTGAATTGACGTGGGATCGTAGTGAAAAAAGGCTCAGCCACCTAAACCAAAAAATGGACAAACCGCGAAAAAGCCGTTGGCCAACAAGTCCAAGAACAAACGGCAACAACCCAGTAAGAACAAGACTCGGAAACCAACAGAAGCTGAAAGTTTGTGAGGAGGATGCGTTGTCTGTGGAAGTTTCTACCAGGAAGAGTGTGTTGCCTTCACTGTTGCTGACAAAAATATTTTTGTTTATCTCAGTTGCACGAGAAATTTGTTGTAACAATCTCATTTCCTTTCTTGTGTACTTCTCTTGAATAACTTGATGTTTTAATTCTGGAAACAAATTCTACTGTCCAGTTATCAACTTAATTTTTAATGAAATATCCTGTCTCGAACCCACTTTTGAATACAGAAATGGATTACTCAGTATTTCTGAAAACAAAAGCACAATTTGTAGAATATGGAACATGAGTGGCCATATCATGTGCACATGTTCCAGATATGACCACTAGGTAGACTTCTGGATTTTCGGTTTTTGGAGCAGTAAAACTTCTTTGACGGAGAATGCAAAATTTATTTTATGGAAGTCCATCAGTCTGAGAAGGATTTAGGAAAGAAATTTTTGTGACTTCTTTCAAACTGACGGATAAAAGACTGTCAAACCTTAGCATGCTGTATTAGGGGCACCCAACTTAGCTGTCGTTATTTTGACCTAAATATTACTTGAGCGCCCATACAAAGGTTTGAAAAGTACTTTAAATTTAATTAAATTCGAAAAACTGCAAATAATTTCAGGTGCAAATGTCCACAGACGTGAAATACTCTACATCCACAGTGTCCTGTCTGAGTATGGGTTTCTACTCGCTGTGAAATAATTCAAAGTCCAGACCAGCTCTTCCAGTGAGAAATACATGTGTAAACGACTCACAGTGAAGTGTCTCTGAGTCCAAGTGTCCACAGACGGGAAAAATCAAGTGACTAAATCACAGATCCTGCTTGTTTCAAAACGTCCAGGTGACAGACCCCAGGACAAGTGGAAGCTCCATTTTATAACAAAGACCTGAGATTCCTCTGCGTTGTGCCATACAACTAGTAGGAACTATCATCAGTCCGAATTACAGCCTTTTATTCTTACATGGAATTTTAAAACCCGAGTTACAACCAGATGTGTGTTGAAATGCTGATTATAATGACTTATTAAAACCCAACCACTGTTTATAAAATACTGAAAAACATCTAAATATTGACAGTTGGTGCTTCAGTGGGACACACGTTTGCCGTACAACATTTATTTATCGTAGCCATGAGCTTCCTATACCACAAAGCAGTGGTTATCACTCTTTAACTGTCACTAAATACCAAGTCGTCTGAAGTCACGTAGACATTAATTGAATTTGAACTTATGTTCTGTCACAAAGAAACCAAGCAGGGAAAATGTAACTACCTGACTTGAGATCAACTGATCAGCGATTGAGCTTTACCAAATGATTCCTAGTATCTTTCAGGGTAAGTGAGATTAATCACTACATGAGGTGGGATGGCATGCTGGTATGCACAACAGAGAAGAGCTTGACGGACTAAGTAAATTCCGAAGTGACATTTATTCACAAACTAAAACGTACTCCCCAACTCCAGTAAACATTTAGTACATAAAAAAAGTCAACACTCTGGTTCCACAGTGTCAAACTGTCATTATATTAATCACCATTATTCAACAAGGATATTATTGACTAAGGAACACAACAAGGATGATCATGTGCTCTCACACAAAGTTTCTTACATTCACTGACTAACAGCAGGCAGAATTCGCTATTTTCTAGTAAAGGTTGAGTCGTCAAAACTGACTTGTGACTCGCAGCAGAAGGAAGTACGAAATTTGATCGCGATCATGATGCATCAGATGAATCGCGACCTGATAAATAACAAAGTTGGTTCCATCTCAGTCTGTCTAAATGATAGAAGAACTATCGCTCGCGAGAAACCCATAATACTATTGAGAAATCGGTTCAGAAATCATAGAAAATTCATGACAAAAAAACTTGAACTAAGTGTCATCCAAAATCACTTGCCAAGCGTGTAGAAGAGCCGCACATCATACTCCCCAGACACCAGCACAGCGAATTCTCAGCAACTGACTAACCCTGCACAAAATCCAACCTTCCTCACCTCCGCCCATGGAGGCCAAAAGAACTTGTGACGAGGGGGGGGGGGGGGGGGGGGCAAACTGATCAATCGACAAGACGAATTTTTCAGTGCTACCAGGTGTCTCCTTCGATCAGAAGACAGGAGAGACGCCCACTTTCTTTGCTCAATATGCTCCATCTGTTCAAGGTACTGAATTTGAATAAGCGCTTCCTTCCACGAGAGTGTGAGGAAGCCAGTTGCGAGCCAGCGCGTGAAGAAACCCCGGGCTGGTAAATCTCCCTCCAGGGTGAACTTTGGAAAAGAAACTAAACGGCTATTCCCAGGCCCTGCTGCAAAGCTTAACCAAGAAAGTCAACATAAATTCATCAACGTGCATAAATTTGCAATTACATCCTCATTTGTACAATCTAGCCACCATCCATGTTTAGGAAAGGTGGTTAAAGGTTCCGAACGTAATAAAAATGAAAATAAAACTCATTCAGTTCCCTGTGGAATATTCGCCTCTAGCATGGTAACAATATAAGCAAACACATGCAGAGAAAAAAAATACATTGCAGAAGTTCATAAAACTACAGAATCTCATGAAAAGTGTATTGACTTTCACCTTCCAATATTGCAATCAATTTCTGGATGAATAGTTCGTCCGTCGTCTTAATTAAAGTGATAGCAATTTTCACATAATGAGAACCATATTTAGTCTTAGTTAAATTTATCTTGAACATTTAGAGTACATACGAAAGTGGCACGTAACACTTGCAGGATGTGAGGTGCCCTTTCCACTGGTGATAGCCAAGTTTATGTACCTCTGATAGAACCTGAATTATGACCTAAACTATGAAACAGTCTAATTAATTAATAAAAATTGACATTTCAGCAGAGGAAACTTATGTTTTAAATAATATTCATGGTGTGTGCCTATTTTTTCCAGCGCAAGGTACAATGCTGGTCGTGTATCTGTCTTGTATAATTAGTTATGCTGACTTTTAATTCAGACACCTCTCATCAGCTACTTAAGAACATAAATAAAATGCGACTAGATCGTTCGATACGTCACGACGAGCGCTTTCATGTAGTAGGTCGATCTCCTCTGTGGCTTAATAAGGATAAATGTTATTACAATTAGTGTAAAAAGGAATTACAAATTCCTGTTCTACTCATTAAGTAATTAAATGTATCGCTTTTTACTCGGTCTCTACATAAAAATAATAATTTCTTTGAGTTATTTGATTTGGTGTTTAGTGATCTACTGTAGGTTTAGTGATTTGTGGTCTAGACGCGCAAATGTATACAGCGGAAACTTTCCTTCTGCGAACTGTTTACGACTCTAGTGACGTCGCGCCTGGACTCTCGCAGAATTGACAGTAGAACCTGGAACCGGGCCGTAACGGCAGCACTATGGATACGTCAGTCTCTCCCCCACTCCATCAACCAGGCCACAGTTGTCCGACCACGCTCAAACCAAAGAACTCTGCCATGTCACAACACGCCACTATAAATGTACGTGGTTGTCACAGTGTCATTTCTACAGTATCTCTTCTACAGTATCACTTCTCAACCAAGCAGCATCATAAAGAAACGACTAGTACCGGACAGATGGCTAATGCTAACATGGTTTAGGAGGCAACAGCAGTGGCGAAGCGTGGCATTTTTTGAAGGGTAGGCTCAAAACTACTAAAAAAGAAAAGAACATGTTAAAACAAGAACTAGTAAAATAAGCGCCGCGCGGGATTAGCCGAGCGGTCTACGGCGCTGCAGTCATGGAGTGTGTAAGCTTAGGGACTGATGACCTTAGCAATTAAGTCCCATAAGATGTCACACACATTTGAACATTTGTAAAAAAAAAAAAACACTGCAAAAGTAAGTTAGTTACTTACTTGTACTAATACTGAAACTACTGCAGAAATTGTTGTAAATAAATGCACAGAAATATTAAACAGTTACACATTAATAAAAGTGCAACGCATAGTAACTCATTGTTACAACTCTTTGCAAATTGCTTCTATGTTCCTGTCATTTTTCTGGGCCTAAACATCGATAACACGAGATATGAACTACTGCCATTTGGTTGAAGATTTCACAGTTCTCTTCTCCTTAGTCCAAATCGACAAGTTTGACAGGTCATTTGTGACTGGGCTACGAAGGTAGGTTTTAACGCATTTTAATGTACTCGTGGTTCTTTCACAAAATGCGGTGGTTGCTGGAATTACATGAACCAACGACACTAATTTCACACATTCAGAAAACACTTTTTTATTCCATTGTTTCATGGATTTAAGGAGCTCCTGAAGCTGTCGTTTATTCCCAGTGCTATAAATAAACGTAAGCTCGCCTTTCAGTTTTTCTGTTTTAGAGAAAGAATGTATTTTAAGTATTTTTGCAACTTCATGTATCAGGAAATTGTTCCTACTATAACCTGAGAATTTCTTCTCATTTACAAGCTCTGTAAATTCCGTTTCATGAAAGTTCTGGAATCTAGTCTCCGTGTCAATTATTCATAACGTCAGACTTCTGAGTTTCTGAATATTTGCTTCTGTTTCGTTAAAATTAATTTCAGTTTCTCCTGTTGGACTTAAAAGGCTCTTAGCTTCCACTATGCATATCATAATAATTTCATCAGATCTTACTCTTTCAACAACGTTAATGCATGTTTGAGTTTCGAGCTTATAGCGTTTCGTGTCCACAGGTTTACTTTGCAAGACGTTAAGAAAGATATTTGTATGCTGGAAAATCGAATTGTACAACTGCAGTATAAAAAAAAAGTTTGATTATTCTGTGAACTATTTATGCCTGTTGTAAAGGATTATAGTTCCAGCCATCATTGTTTATCACATTATTAATTGCTGGTCTCAGGTCTGTACAGTGAAGAATAATGGTTTGTACAGCACGTAAATGAAAATTCCACCTTGTTTCGCAAGAACTTGGTAGTTTAAATCCCCTTTCCCTCAGAAGTTCATTTATTTTGCTGGAACGGCTAAAAATGCGTGAAATCTTCATAGAATTGCAACAAAAACTTTTACTTGCGTAATTTTTTTACAAGCATAGAGCAGGACTAGGTTCACCTGATACGCATAGTAGTGTATAAAGAGAGCATGAGGATATGCTTGTTGCACAATACAATGGACACCATAATTTCTCCTTGCCATTGCACTGCAGCCGTCGTATGTTTGCGATACTAATTTGTTTTTATCAATATTCCAACAGCTTAGTATTTGCAACAAAAAAGTGGCTATGCCTTGAGCACTCCAGTCTTTGGATACGTCAGAAAACCTTACTAATCTCTATCGTATTTCTCCTTATTCGTTATTTGCAAAATTAAAAATTAGACTCATTTGACTTCTAGACATCTGTTGTTTCGTCGACATGTACTGATAAAAAAGGGCTAATTTTAACTTCACTTTATATTTGTTTTTTACCAACATCCGCAATACGAGCTATTAATTCATTCCGTGTGTCACAGTAAGTGCCTATAATACTCCATCTGATGATAAATGACCTTTAATATATGGTTCTACTTCTGTCAAGATATCCAAGATATACAAAATTTCTAAATAATTTCCTATATACGCTTCTAGGCGTGCTGCTTCTGAAAGTGCATTGTCAATTCTTACAGTATCTAGCTGATTGCATTTATGTTAAAGCTCGGCGAGCGGTTGCTGAATCAGATACTTGACCAAAGGATTCCGAATTTTCCGACTGAGAACTGGAGCGAGAGTGTCTGAGGTAGAGTACTTCAAAGTGTTTCATATAATAATAAGTGAAATGGCAAACGCATCTCACATACATCACATCATTTCATCTGACTTTTATTTCCTGTCAGGGAACTAATTAAATGAAGGCTCTATATCTTGAAAAATTTGCAGCTGCAATGGAGCTAGTTAACGACATAACTGCTTTCAAACAGTTAATGAAGAACATTGACGCGGTTTCCTATTTCAATAGTCTGAGGGTTGTTTTCAAAATAAGGGTTAAATATCGAAATAGCGTTGGGGTTACTTGTGACAATGCTATTGACTGCATTTCCTTGCGCTTATAGTTTCCGAAAACTGAAGATTACTTACAGTCACGTGTATGTGAAAACAGACTGTCAAATTTTGCTATATAGTCGACAGAATAAGAAATAGTTGAGAAAATATATTGCAGTGACATAATCAATGAATTTGTTTCGCTCAAAACAAATGACTGCTAAGTAAAATTATAATAAAAACACAATTCCTGGCAACGACTATTTTCTCAGCAGATAGTTACAGCACTTTTTCTTTTATTTCTGATTAATAGCTGATGATGAGAAAATACAATCTGTTGTATATTGTACACCACACTAGAACCAATGAACAGTAGCTAACACAAGCAATAAACTGTAGATTCTGTTTTACTTTAATTTTTTTAGAAACTTTATTCAGTTTTATTGATGCATTTAATTACTTTTTTGCAATACATTTTTATCAGCATAGTACATTAATTAATTTTCTTCACTAATACTTCATTCATATTAAACCATCTTATAAAATCATACAATTTGTTAAATCTACTTAGGAGGGGGTGCAGATTTGACATTTCTGGCAGTGGCAGGATACGTCTCTTGCCATGGGCCATCTTCACAGGATTAGGAAGAAAGAATCGGCATATACCTGATTTTATGCTTATCTAGTATGGCTGTTTAGTAGGATCTCATATAAACATCAAATGTAGATGCTCCTACCTTTTTTAATTTTGTTTGTCAGTTAACGTTACTGAATATGTTTCCTTCCCTATATGTGAGACGAGATGTAATTTTAATGAAAGGTCCTTTTTATTATTTCTACACAACGAGCCCCTACGAGAGACAGCTGTTGATATCCAGAATGAGTCTTCCCCTTTACAACGACGTGTGTGCTGTTTTAATCCGGTTCGTCACATAGTTTTAATCTGGCGGGTAGTTTCAGTTGTTAACACTAATTGCATAGCTTGTATAACTCTTCTTTATTTATCTAAGTGCTCTGTCACATAATCAACCTGCTAATGCACATTTTTAGGGTTCCTTACCTCAGTCAGTAAAAACGGATCTCCTGTAGAATCCCTTTGTTACCCTTCTGTCTCTCTGTTCGCCTGTCAGAATGTTAAGACCAATTTTTCTCAGAGACTCATAGACATATCAACTTGAAATTTATGTGACATACTAGAGTCTACGGTCCCTCGACCATGTAAAAAGATTAAGCTTCTACGTCAGTGCAGTCAAAAGATATGGCCATTTATGTCACGTATTTTGATAGCTGCAAACTCACTACTCAGAACCTATAGGTTACTTCCCGTTGACCTAGAATAATGAAATTTGCCGAGAAACAAGGTTTTACAG
Source organism: Schistocerca gregaria (assembly GCF_023897955.1). Taxonomy (NCBI): domain Eukaryota; kingdom Metazoa; phylum Arthropoda; class Insecta; order Orthoptera; family Acrididae; genus Schistocerca; species Schistocerca gregaria. The sequence goes on from NC_064931.1 coordinate 730,943,643, forward strand.
TACAAGTAGAGGAAAAGTAAAGGTTTTTGTCATGTAATCTGACTATCTATCTGTCCATCTGTTGAGACCTATTCTTCCTAGGAAGCGGTAGATGTATCAAGTTGAAATTTATTTCACATACTCAAGTATACCGATATCGATAACTGGCAAAAATCGTCGAAATTCTCTATTCCCAGGAGGAGTGAAGTATCTATGCACATAACTAGCGAACCTGATTATGTCCCTCAATTGCTAGATATGTATGACAACTTGATATACAGCCTAAACTCCTCCTCCCTTTCCTGTGAACATCAGCACCTTCCCATTTCTACATCCATCTCCTCTTCCTCCACCCCTCTCTCTCTCCATTGCTTCTTCTTCCCGCCCCTCCCTCTAATCATCGTCCCCCCCCCCCGTTTCTTCGTCCATTCCTCCCCTCCCCATTCCTGTCCTCTTGCCCCTCTCTCTGACCCTGCGACATTGTTATTGCAAACGAAACCTTGCATGGTGACTGAAGTCACTTAAAATGAATGGGTAAATCGGTTGGACTCATTGATATACAGCGCATGAGAGACACCTCTTCAGCTGCTGGGTTAGAGAGGATAGCAGCTTCAGTGACAGTATTTCGCATAATTCTAACCTTTGAATGGGTAGGATTACAAAGTTTCGGACGATTCAGATTCCATCGTAGTATTCTAATCACAAGCCGATAAGCCATCAATATAACTCTCTTGTTTCATGTAAAACACAAAACAGGACATTGATGCGCATACAAGTTTTCTTTGATATATACGCATCGACTGCGAGAAACAAAATGTTGAGCTCTGAAATTGTGTGGTTTAGATTTCTTTCTCACAGTCAGTTTCGAAAAAGATAAGAGGATATGTAAACCATTAGGCAGATTGTTTCTACTGAAGAGCCAAGGAAACTGGTACACCTGCCTTACATCGTGTAGGGCCCCGCGAGAACGCAGAAGTACCGTAAAACGATGTGACATGCGCTCGAATAATGCCTGAAGTAGTGCTGGAAGGAACTGATACCATGAATCCTGCAGGACTGTCCATAAATCCGTAAGAGTACGAGGGGATGGAGACCTCTTCTCAACAGGACGTTGCAAGACATCCCTGATATGATCAATAATGTTCATGTCTGGGGAGCTTGGTGACCAGCGGAAGTGTTTAAACTCAGAAGAATGTTCCTGAATCCATTCTGTAGTAATTCTGGACGTGTGGAGTGTCGCATTCTCCTGCTGGAATTGCCCTTGTCCGTCGGAATGCATAATCGACATGAATGGATGTACGTGTCCCCTGTCAGAGTCGTATCTCGACATATCAAGGGTCTCACATCACGCCAAAAGCTCACTCCCGACACCATTACAGTCTAATGTCGGTGTTGACAGGCCCAGGTAAGGCGTAGAGCTTTGTGTCGAGCAGTCATCAAGGGTGGGAGAGGGCCTTTGGCTCCGAAAGCCAATATCGATGACGTTACTTTGAATTGTTTTGCAAGCTGACACTTGTTGCTGGCCCAACACTGAAAACTGTAGCAATTTGCGGAATGGTTGCGCTTCTGTCACGTTGAATGATTCTCTTCAGTCGTTGTTGATCCCGTTCTTGCAGGATTTTTGCCGGCCGTACCAATGTCAGAGATTTGATGTTTTACCGGCTTGCTGATATTCACGGGACACTCGTGAAATGGAAGTACGTGAAAATCCCCACTTCATCGCTACCTAGAAGATTATGTGCCCCATCGCTCGTGCGCCGACTAAAACACCACATTTAAACTCACTTACATCTTGATAACCTGCCACTGTAGCAACAGAAACCGATCTAACAACTGCACCAGACACTTGTTGTCTTACATAGGCGTTGCCGACCGCAGCACCATACTCTGCCTGTTTACGTAATTCTGTATTGGAATACGCAAGCCTACACTAGTTACCTTGGCACTTCAGTGTATGCAGACTATGCGAAAGAACTTCTACACCTTTTATCAACTGTTAAAGATCGCTGGAGCATATATGATGTACATGCTGTCCTATCGTTGTTGAAACTGACTGCGAAACAGAAAGCTAAACCATACAATTTTACAGCCCAACATTTTGATACTCGCAGTCAGTGTATTTTTTTCTTGCACTCGTTTTTAACAGAAAAACTTTACATACCGTCTGAATGTTTATTAGAATAGCTTATAAAAATTTGAAGTAAATCTGTACAGAACTTTTTGTTATTTAGAGTATCACGTAAAAATCTGAAGTCAATTGGTCAAGTAATTTTCGACATTTCTGGTCACAGCCTTAAACAAGGGCTTGTATTTTAGCAGTATAAATTAGGTTTGCACAGAATGCCAGGTGGGCGAGTCCTACTCGCTCTTATCCGGATTTTATTTATGTGATGATTATTTCGTTTCTTTATTTCCATAAGGAAAATGAGTATTTTGAATGTTGTATTATATGTGTTAAGCAGGATTAATAAACATTCAGAAAATACAGTGTAGCTTACACGAGGGTTGGTTCTATTCCATTGAAAAATGAGCTGTTTGAAATTTGGGCTCAGTTGGATAAGGGGAAAGAGTGCCCCTGAACCTTCGAAATCGGAAATTCGAAATAAAAGTCAGATTTCGCAGAATATTACTTCAACACAAGAAATTGAATTTTACTTTAGTTTCGGTCGATTATCTCATTATGCAGCAGAGCACGCAAAAGCTGTGTATGAAACTCACACTGAGTGGGGTTGTTATTCCTATGTTACGGCATTAGTTACAGTTTTAGAGGCGAGCATGTTTTGAAAAAGACCTCTTGTGGGGGTGAGATGCATGAAATCATTCTCAGAGGCTTTTTTGAGGAATAGATGAGTTGCAGAGACACATATCGGACTACACCAATACATTTCTAAATGTTTAATCTGGATTCGACGTTAATAAACCCCAAATTTGAATTCAGCATTGAAAGACAAGGATCACTTAAATCAACTCAATAGATCGAGATTCCTTAGTTTTGTTAGAAGTAAATCGAGAGAGCAGAAGCTTAACGTTTTAGAATTAATAGCGGTCTCTCATGCTGAAGCAACATCTCATGCAGTATCTTGCTGTGCTCCAAGGAACGAAGAAAGATCAGAGTTTAACGTCCTCCAAAGACGAAAGGATGGGGAAGAAAATCGGTCGTGCGCTTTTCAAAGGAACTATCCCGACATTTGGTTGGAGCAATTCAGGGCAATCAAAGGAAAATCTCTAACTCAGGGTGGCCGTATGGGAATTTGAAACGTCGGTCTCTCGAATACGAATCTAATTTGTTAACCGCTGCGCCATCTCGTTCGATTTCCGTGCTCAGGCTCTGTTCATCAAGTAAGATGGATGTCGAAGTGCGATTTTGTGCTCCTTGTGAAGCCTAAGCACGTATCTGGATTTCAGTAATCTTTGACAACTTTATGAACACCCGGTATAAAAACAGAAACAGAAACAGAAGCAGTATGTGCTTCAGGTTGTATCTAAGTCTCACCATACGTTTCCAAGGCAAATCTGCCTCACATAGTAGCTTTATAGATTGTGTTATGAAAGTTACTACAGTAATGTTACGAACTAAGCTGAAAGTAAATAAATTATTGATCAGTCAACTACTTCTGAACAGTTGTTTTTAGGCAAGAAAATAAATAAGATTTTTTGTGCGATTTTTTATTTTATTTCAAATGTAGCGGCTTAGTGGCACGACTACCCTATTTCCTGTAGGGCGCAAATTACACGTAGTTCATTTTTTGGGCAGTGGCACCAAACTGGGGTTTAGGAAAAACAAAAAAAGACTAATTTTAAAAATAACAGCCACCCTCGTGTACTGTTCGGAGTACGAACAGCGTTTAACGCCTCCGTGCTTTTAATGTGTCGCAGTCAGTTAAAATATGCAAGAATCTTCGCTGCTCTGTGACTGAATAAAGAGGTTATGTATATTGAGAACGACAGGCAATGCTTTATTTGCAGGTCACAATGGCGCTACATTATTTCTTCAGATAGAATTAAATAATTCTCCAGCAAATAAAGATTTACAGTGTTTCTCTATCACTGGCCGCCGTTACATGTCAGTTAATGTAGTGACGATTTCTTTCAAACATTTACGTGACCAGTTGTTCCACTGAACTGCATTCGTTTCACTGCATAAAAAATTCACTGCCTGTCAAATGGACCATTGGGCACTAAAGAATAAATACAGAACGTATTTTAATTAACATGAGGGATGGAAAATTTTCTCAATCATTCTCACTCATTTCTTATTTCAAATTTTTAGTTTTCGGTTTAAGCCTATCATTATGGGAGTATGAATAAATTAGTTTTGCGAATATTTTCTAGCTTTATTTCGTAACTCGTTGCATACTAAAACGTTCATCCCTCAAAAACGTTGCTCGTTCCCTCTAGAGTATTCCATCGGCGTGAGATCTTTACTAATTAAGCGGCCCAGGGAACACATTGATAAGCCAAAACGTTGTGTATTTTGAGTTACAGGGCAGTCGGCGCTACTTGTGAGCTGCAGAATATAACACAGCAGGAAAAAAAGCCTAATCTCACTTAACCCATGTCAGGGTTAAGCTTGATGGTAAACGTCACTGTCTGCCTGCCGCGGATAATGGCAAGCGACAGGTTATACGGCCGGCTCTGAGAGAGATACATGCACGTCTTCGGAGGTGATAGCCACATTTGACGAATTACAAGAAAACGAGCATGTTCCTAGTGCTTCTAATATGTGCTTCTAATATTTTCTGCCAGCATCCTGAGTACATTCCCAGTGACTCAGTTGGCTAAGAGGTATCTAAATTTGCAAATCTGCTATACTTAGGGTGTTTCACGAACATACCATGATATTCCTGAAATGCATGAAATATGAGGTTATTAATGAATGGCTACTGATGCTTGATGCTATGCATGTGCATATTTCTTCATTTGTATTTGTACAAGCAATAATAATAACATCAATAAAAAAATTGTAGAAAGCATACTTGTCTGGAACACAGTGATCGGTATAACACGTTAAAAATCAATAAAAACAGTCTCGATCGCGTTTTTAGATTTTTTAGTTTTTGGCAACCGGTTTCGGTCCTTTCGTCGGATCACCTTCAGGCTTACACCGCCATTATGGCTGGTGGTGGCGGCAGACGGAGTGAGATACGTAGAAGTACGGTCGGAGGAAAGGGCCGAAACCGATTACCAACAAATAAAAAATCTGAAAACGCGATCGAGACTGCTTTTATTCATTTTTAACATAAATAATGATAACAGTAATAATTTATTCAGGTAATCTGCAAAGAATTTTGATATGGCCTTAATACAGAGCAATCTGTCACTGTCGGAAATATCTGTCATGACGGAGAAGAATAAAAGACGAAAATGTCTTCTCAGAAACGGTTGAGACACACCTCACAACGTCCCAACGGAAGTTTAAGCAGGAGAGTTGTAATACAAGCAAAGAATATATATCTCTTTCTGAAATAACTGTTGGAAAAAGGACGCAGGCCCTAACTGCCACCACTGTCCTCTTAAATGTTTTGAGAAAGAAGGTGAAAGTAATCTGAGGCAGATGTTCAAAAAGTTCTGAGAAATGTATGATTTTGATGTTTAGATTGCATCTGGCTGTCAGCCTAAGGTATATCTGCAGATGAAGGTGACTTCATAGTACCCATCATCTGTACTCATCACCGAGACATTACATCAAGACATCTGGCGCAAAGTAAGTTTCAGGAAACGTGGGAGGCAAAATCGAGTTCTTACCCTACGACTAAAATATGACGGTCCCAGACACATCGAAAAGAAGTAAGTTATTGACGTTCCGTCCCTCTAAGACTATATCCCTCCTGTTCACCATGGATTTTGCTTCTCACTATATGTAACACGTTTAGACAATGGACACATCTGTAATGAAAGTGATGATTCAGTACTTTCAAGCAACTACATACACAGTTAAGTGTTCTAATAGCTCTGTGTAATGTGTGTAAATGTTCTCATATGATAATCTGTTAGTGCGTTTTTTTTTTTTTTGTTAGCGTATGTGATTTGGGTACCATATTGGTCTCTCCACTGCAGTAATGTGTTTATTTTCGTATGATTCATGTGTTATACTCTGTTTCTAGTTATTTTTGTGTGTGAATGGAAGAACACAGATATTAAAAGCCATCCAGAACAAAATCGTTATTAGAATAAAATTATTCAGATTTGTGGGTGAATTTCAAACTTTAATCCTCTGTGTCTCCAAACTCCCATACTGGCGCTCACAATTTTGTTCCGTCGACCAGCTCAATTATTGCAAATTTATTATCAAATGTGTCGAACACAAATTATTCCTAAGTAATTTTCACATTATGGTTCTATAATAACAGGAAAGAAATTTGTTCTCCCTCTTATTACATGCAAGAAATATTATAACCATCCAATTCACATACATTCATTTCGGACTGTACATACTTCGTCCTCACGAGTCCAGTTATGACATGGACAGAGAGTATTTTGCTTGCACGAGTGTGCCAACTGTTTCAGCATAACGTAACTAACAGTTTTTGTAGCAACCTGCTAGATGGTATGAGAATATGCAGCAGTCGCTCGGCGAGCGCTTCCTAATGTGTGTTCTCATAATCAACTTAATAATGCGAAACATTTCCAAAAGGTTATCTCTTGAAGTGTTAACAATACTCATTATCCGATTTGCTCAGTCTATTTGATAACCTACTGGAAGTCCTCAGTTTTATGATCGTTTGGCATAGAATCAGAATTGTATATATTTTATAACGTGCAATGAATTCAATAATCGGTTTAATAAACTTCGGTGAATCTTCAGTGATTTTTTTTGGTTGAATACTAAATGGCGAGCTAGTAGTGAATACACTAGTTTCTTATAACAGCAGTTCACTACAAATACATTCAGTTAAAATATCTGAACTCCATGGGAATGCCAGCATCCATATAGAAAAAACTGCACACAGAGTTTAGAAAATAGAGGTCTTTAGCTTCCTTGTGTGGCCTCCTTCCAGTTATATATGTAAGACTTCTAGTAATTTGTGTGTCATAATTTTCCTAATGTAAAACATAGAATGGCTGGGTGGGGGGGGGGGGGGATGTAAGAGAGAATTTTATGACCCTAATCTTGTCGGGATAATTAATAAATTCATTAATTTATTTATAAGTGTTATCATTACCGGTATGTTTGTTTGTACTGTGTTACTGTAAGTAGCATGTACAGTTTCGTATTAGAAGTAGAATACTGGCAACCATACAGACTTGCGATTTGCCGAGAGGCGCAACAGCCGATGGGGGTGGATTAAATGTGGAGTAGTTACTTAGGTTAGAATGCAGGCTAAAGGACTGGCCTGCATGTTAGATGCGGTTTAGTTTCATTTCTTTACCTTCGGATGGTTTTATATCAGTTTTATTTGATTTCATTTTATCGTGCATACAACGTGTTAATCATATTTTGCTCCAAATAACTACATGATTGCTGCTGAACAATAATAGTTTGTATTCTAATTCAAATTGACTGTTAAGCTGTCTGCAATTAAGATTCAACAGAACAGAAAAGATCTTGGTTAAGTAGCAATAAATAAATAAAGCTAAATAAGAAGCCAAATTACGTCATATATGCGGATCACACAAATCTGGAACCTATGACTCTCGACAAGAACGTTCTTCAGCTGTCAAGAAGAGGAGGAGCTAATTACTACATTGCGCTTTTTTAACAGATTCTGTAGTAGGTAAACAACTTTCCAGTAGCCTGCCTGTTGGTTTAGCTGCAGTTTACCCCATTTAGTCTTTCTATTTTACACGCTCAAGCATTGTCATTACATGCTGGCCGCCGAGTCTGACGCACAGGTACTTCTCGACCACAAAAAGTAGTTAACTAAAAGAGAAAGAAGTGTTCAATTCAATTATATTTTGTTACTCTTACATTCTGTAACGTCTAGTCACGTTACAAAAGTGAGTATTTAGCGATTCTATAGTGTTTCTTCGTAGAAACAACTTGCACAATTTGAAAACTAGATAGCTGCGACGTAGGCCGAAATTTTGCGAGTTATGAACATGGAAAATTCTTTTGACATTTCCTTCATAATATAATTTTTTTAAAAACGAGGCAACTACTAGCTTGAGAGGGGACTATAGTCACCTTAAAAGAACGAGTAAATGGTACCAAATCATAGGTCGTGTTACTTAATTGTTGGATAGGCGTGACGTAGCCCTGAATTCTCCGAGTTATAAACGTTTAAAAACCTAACCATACACTCTTGGTAACACGATTTTTCTAAAAAAAAAGGGGAGCTAGTAGTTCATTCTTTGACATTATATACCTAAACCAGTATAAAAACAACGGCAACAGCACGAAATACTTTGGTGTCGTTCTTGTTTACATACAACAACCAAAAATTGTGTCCAAGACACACTATTCGGTTTTAACTTAATTCTTATATCGAAATTACTTTGACCATAAGAGATAAATCTCGGAGCTGTTATAAGAGAGTGAATACGGGGATTGTTTGCCTATTTTGTAGGAAATATTTTCACCGTGTGTTTTAGTAAAGAGAACATTGTGAAAACAGAAGAGACTCTTTGCTGGAACTGCAGAGTTTCCAGGAGGAACAATTTAACTGAGGAACAGGAAGGGAAAATATGTGTCTTTCAGGCACACTTCGAGGTAGGAAGGAAATAATAAGGGGCAAGAGAGACTAAGAGGAAGAAGGTGATTGGGATCTCGTAGCTGGTAGAAAGCTACTTAGAAAGAGAACATGATCTGATAGTTTCATTATAGACACTAAAAGCAAGTGTCAGCTACTGACAGAGTTCAGTGGAGAAGAACCTCAGGTAGGACTAGGTGCAGGAAACATGCAGCACACTTTTAACCAGGGCTGGTAGGTAATAGCCATGCACAAGAGGTATGAAGGCCCTCAGTTGCAGGAAAACGGATGGTTAAAATAGTTGGCCATCAGCATATTCAAACCAAATGCAGGGCTGAGTAGACGGCTTAGGGTTTTTATGTAAGAATTTTTCAGAATAGGACCTTGTAGTGATAGTGAATGGGACGTATGAGATACATAGTGACCTGAAATAGATAGCTTCCCTGACTCATGGCATAAATGACATTCTGTCGAGGTGTTCCGTTGTCATGATCGGGCGTGCACTAATAGAGCTGTGAGGTGAAGTAGCGTGTGGTTATAAACTGAAATAATCCTGATTTACGGAGAAATGTTGAGGCTGCTGTTGCCTTGTACGCCGAGGGTTTTCCATAGAAAGATCGCTCTCGTTCGTTCTTTTATAAGGTTGTGAACGCCTTTATATCTTATGTCAGCGTACAGACCTGCAAAAGGAAACGAAGCAAAAGTGTTACAGAAGAAGCTAATGATTTGGCTGTACTAGCGGCAGTGCACTACAACCCACGGATAAGCGTCGTGCAATTACACCGCGATTCCGGTATGTCCATAGGTAGTATTGTCACAATACTGCATCGTCATAAGTACCATACATACCACGTGTCACTGCATTAAGAAATTCATGGAGCCAATTTCCGTAACCCGGTCGTGTTTTGTGAATGGGAACGTCAAGAAACGCAAACGACCCCCATGTTCTTCGCCCAGGCACTACTTTCCGATGAGTCTACATTCACAAACCATGGTATCGTTAAGAAGCATTCCGTGCAGTACTGGACTGTAGACAATCCCCACTGGTTAAGGCAAGCTAACCATCAACGTCCTTGGTTGGGTAACTTACGGTGTTGCATCATGTGGAAGAAACTTATTGGTCCGTATCTTATCGACAGCACGCTGAATGGACGCAAATATCGGACATGTTTGGAACAGAAACTGCAGGATGTTGCCCTGGACGTTCGACACCATATGTGGTTTCAGCATGACGGCTGCACAGCGCACTACGTTTGAACACTTATTCTAATTGGAAATGTAGAATAGCGTTTGCCTCGAAAGACGGCCACAGTGGCGAGTCGAGTGGTGCCTTGTTCGATATGTCAAAGGGATACAACGTTGCGAATGGGGTTTCCAATTAGAAGTTTTGAAATACTGGTCTGTCCTATCCTCGCAGCATCGTGGCGGGGTCCCACGTGCCATTGAATATTCAAGAGCCATTTAGCAACATGTCGTAAATTACTCCTCCGTTTACAGCGCACTCTGTGGCGAAACGAAGAAAATGTTTCAGACAAAACGCTTGTACATGTTGCCGTAGAATCGTAATCCACAATAAAAATCGGGGGTTCCCAATTATTTCAAAGTAGCCTCCCGCTACCCACGCATGGGATTGGGTTTGGGATCGAGTGTGGTATCATTGGATGTTCCCCTCCGAGACAAACACACTGGAATCATATTTTCTTTTTGATCCGATGTACAGTTTTCGAGTTAACTCAATGTCTTCAGTTATAATGAACACCATGTATGTCAGGAACAGTATCGGTCCTAATACACTACACTGAGGAACTCCTGCATTAATGTATGTTGATTCTAATAAGTGTTTCACTAAAAGTTGATCCTTTTTCGAGACTCATGTTATCTGTACCCTATGTACCTTTTCTTTTAGATGTAGTCAGAACCAGTCATCAATTATGTCTCTTACTCCTAGTGATTCTAGCTTATTATGGTTGACATTATCAAAATATTTACAAAAATGTAACAATGTGCCTGTGACAGATTCATCCGTATTAAGACCAACAAGTACAACTTTCGTGAATTTTACTATGGTTGATTCTGTACTTCTATCGCAACGGTCGCAGTGTGCTGCCTGTTATGATAAACCGTAGTTCACTACATGGTCATGGTGGGGCGTCGAGTAGTCTCTGTTTGATATGTCGGAGAATACAGCATTGCGAATGGCGTTTGAAATCAGAAGTTGTTGAATACTGGCCTGTCTTACTATCGCAGCATATAGGTGGGGAGCCATGTGCCGTTGGACATTCAAGGGCCGTTGAGTAGCATGCCATAAATTGCGACTGTGTAACCATTTCTATTCCTCCGATTACAGCGCCATCTGTGGCGAAACAAAGAAAATGCTTCAGATAATATATATGCAGATTTTGCCGAAGAGTCGTAATCTGCGACAAAAAACGGGGGTTCCCATTGAAGACTTCAAAGTGGCCAACCGTCGCCCACGCATGGGGGCGGGTGGCGGAGCGAGAGTGGCTGCGTTGGATGTGTCCCTCCGAGACAAACAAATTGGAACAATAACTTCTTTGGATCTGATGCGTAGTTTTCAAGATATTTCAATGTCTTCAGTTAATATGAACACCCTGTGCATTAATGAATTTCTGATAATGTTACTCAAAGTGAATAAAATTCGCTTAGCTGATCACAACAGTATTATAGCCACTAAGAAAGCAAGAGAGCTCGTTGCAGCGAAAGTAGGTGTAACCTTCATCGAAGTTTGTAACTGGTGGTATCTAATAAAGTGACACTAAAAGTAAAGAAAAGAGATGCCTTTAATTTCAGTTTAAAGGGGGAAAATGGCAATGTTAGATTAAATGTAGATGGTCTCCATAAACAAAAAACAAACACCAAACATCGAGGAACGAATACTGATTCTCAGCTGATTCTTGCAAAAAGAATGCCATAACTTTGTGACTTTAACGCCCTGCCATCAGAGCCTAACAGCTAGTTCAGTACTGTTCATATGGACACTCTGAGCCAAAGAAAAAAACGCACCATGAAGTAATTATCCGAGTGGTATGGAAATCGGTAAACGTTATCAGGAAAACTGGATGGTTTACTCAAGAGATGAGCTTCACAAATTGATCAAGTCAGTAGCGCGTTGGTCCACCTCTGGCCATTTTGCAAGCTCAGCCCAGTCGTCGTTCTAGCTCCTCAAAACCTTGAGGTAGTTGGATGGCGCCCGCATCTCGTGGTCGTGCGGTAGCGTTCTCGCTTCCCACGCCCGGGTTTCCGGGTTCGATTCCCGGCGGTGTCGGGGATTTTCTCTGCCTCGTGATGGCTGGGTGTTGTGTGATGTCCTTAGGTTAGTTAGTGTTAAGTAGTTCTAAGTTCTAGGCGACTGATGACCATAGATGTTAAGTCCCATAGTGCTCAGAGCCATTTGAACCATTAGTTGGATGGCGTTCCCCATAACGCTCTAAGCGTTCTCAGTTGGGGAGAGATCCGGCGACCCTGCTGGTCAATGTGAGGCTTGGCAAACACGAAGACAAGCACTAGAAACTCTTGCAGTGTGCAGGCGGGTATTAACTTGCTTAAATGTAAGCCTTTTTGGCTTGCCATGAAGGGCAACAAAGGGGCCATAGAGAATCTTCGACGTACCGTTGTGCTGTAAGGGCGAAGCGGGTGATAATCAAAGGGGTCTTACAATGAAATGAAATGGAACCCCAGAATATCATTCCTGGTTGTCAGGCCACATGGCGAACGACAGTCAGGTTGGCATCCCACTACTGTCCAGGGTGTCTCCAGACACATCCTCGCTGGCCATCGGATCTCAGTTCAAATCAGGACTCATCGCTGAAGACAATTATACTCCAGTTAATGAGATTCCAGGCCGCATAGTCCCGACACCACAGCAAACATGCTTCTTGGTGTACAGAGGTTAATGGCAGTCGGCGCAAGAGGCGTGTGGGCTCTGCCCCTTTCTGTGAGCAGTACATTAATGGTCCTTGTGGTAACTGAAGAAACAGTTGAATGTCGTAGCGCTGATAATGATAAATATGGGTTTCTGAATGCCTCTCTGATGACTGCTCATTCCTCACATTCTGTGGTCCCTCTAGGTCGACCGTTTCCTTCTGAATTCTGTGTTTGGCCGTGGTTCATCCATTCCTGCCAATATTATCCAATAGTGGCATCGCTCCTATTCAAATGTCGAGCAATTCGTCGATTACTAAAACCGGTTTTTTTGAATCTGACTACACGTCGTCTCTCAAGTGCTGATATCGGCATATACTGTTCATGCGCCTGTGTGTGAGGAATAGTTATTGTCCAACAGAGTGCTCGGAACTAAACTCGCAAAGATTTTATGCCCCGGTATAGATATTTCGCCGCGCCAACTGCACAGTGAAACTGCACTGCAGCATCACACATTCGTCCATCATCCGGCAAAGTTTACAATTCCACATTTTCGTAGATACTTGTATGAATATCAGTTTGTGACCAGTTTGCATAACTACTTCGTGGTGTCGTTTCTTTTTCTTAAGGTGTACATTTAATTACCTGCTACGTTATTCTTTCCTGGGGAATAACTACACAAAATATGAACACAGTTTTCAAACTGCAGAAGAGGCCATCAGAATAATAACCCCAAAAAAGCAAATGAGCACATTCTAAAGATCTGTTCAGAGTACTGAGGATTTTAACTATACAATGTAAATAATTTACCGACGAGTTGTGTACATAAAAATAACTGGTAATTAGTGCACAAACGGCTCGGTCTATACCTGTGGAACAGGAGCTAGATTAAACTAATATTTACCTCTACATCTGCACCTACAATCAGCAAGCCACGTTTCGGTGTGTGCCGGAGCATACTTTGCTTTCCAATGACACTGCCCCCTTTCTTGTTCCATTCCCGAATGGTTTGCAGGAAGAATGATTGCGGGTAACCCTGCGTATGGGCTCGAATCTCTCTCTAAGAATGTACGCTCTCGGAACTTTTAAGATAAAACGCACCGTGATGCAGAACATCTGTCTTGCAGCATCTGTCACTGGGGTTCTTTGATCATTTCTGTTAAGCTTTCCTGTTTACTGAATGAACCAGTAACGAAACGTGCTGATGCTCTTCGGATCTTCCCTATGTCCTCTGCCGCTCCCATCTGGTACGATTTCCATACTGACGAGCAATACGAGTATTCATGTGTTGGGAAAATGAGTTTCTTGTCAGCTACTTGATTTGTTAATGCACTACATTTCCAGAGGATTCTTTGAATGAATCTACGTCTGGCATCTGCTTCACTTACGATTAATTTTATGTGGTACTTATATTTCAAATTGTTCCATATGCATATTCTTCGATATTTTTGGAAGTAACTGTTTGTAGTGCTTGTTTTCCAATTGCGTAAGCATAAAATAAAGGGTCTTTCTTTCTGTGTATTCGGTGTTTACGTCGAGGGTCAATTGCCGCACCTAAACCGAGCGTCCATCCTCTGCAGGGTCGCTAATTCTCTGTGCACAACAGTATCATCCGCGAAAATTCTCATCGAACTTCCAACATTCTCTACTAGGACATTCGCATATAATATGAAAATAAAGGTTCTATAACACTCCCCAGGGGCACGTCAGAATTTACTTTTACTTCTGATGACTTTTCACCATTCAGAATGACATGCTGTGTTTTGATTGCTTGTAACTCTTCAGTCCAGTCACACAGTTGGTCTGATATTCCGTACATTCGTATTTCGTTCATCAGGCGGCAATGTGGAACTGTATCTAATGCATGCAAGAAGTCAAGGAAACAGTTTCTACCTGGACGCATGTATTTACTGCTTTCTCGATTTTGTGGACGAACACATTAAGCTTTACCAAGAAAGAATAAACATGAAACTCAAAACAGTATTTTCTGCCAAGGAATGAAACTGTAAAACAAACTACCTAAGAGAATTAAAGAGATTACAAAATGAACGTATTGAAAAAGACAGTTAAGAAATACTTGTTAATTAATACAATAAAGGGCTACTTACACATGAGCAAATAGGTGTTAAGTAAAAAATGAAAACAAATAAGTACCAATAATGATAATAAAACATGTGTCATTTCTGACACTCCTCTCCTTTTCACATTCCTCAGACATCAGCAAAAACGCCCTGTGAGTGCGTTAGCGTCACTAAAATAAATTAATGGGGACTCTTATTCTATGACAGAGTACATTGGTGTTTAGCTGTAAGATATGATTTTTTTTCTATTATTGTCAAAGAAGCACACAGGTTTACATAGATTGTGACATGACAATTTCAGGACAGTTGTCAAGATACTGTATTATGTCCTCTTTAGCAGAAATAACACTGAACGCAACAATATCAGATTTAAACAAAAGGTTCTCTACATGATTTTTCCTACTTCTAGACAGTGAAGCCTTGTCTGCGTTGGTCAATATTACGACAAAGCATCTGCTTCCGGTTCTAAGTTTGGTACTATTTAGGATTACAGTCAAGTCTACGGAGGATGGTTAGTGTTTGTGACAAGATGAGCAAAAGAATACTCAAGGTTGCTCATGTTTACAGCGGATGTAAGCTGGTGATCCAAAAATTTTACACCTCTGTCAGCGACATTTACCTTTAGCTGCGACGTGCTCATCTCTTGGTGTGACATCTTAAAGTGTTATAAGGAATATCGGACATTTGTATTACTAGAGCAGTTAAAATGGATTTTTTTGTTCGTAGGTGGATTCAATAATGGTCTTGTACAGGAAGGGATTTAGAAAGGTTTCTCGATTTTTTCTGGTCCATGTCTTCTTTGTTCCTAATCTTCTGCACTGAATCTTGTTTTCTTGTTGCATCTTGCTATCTTCTCACTTATATCTTCATTCTTCTCTGGACCGGGAATTGGGATTATGTTTCTGCTTAACCTAGTTATTGTATAATCCATTCGTATGGTATTTTCCTTCAAATCTTTGTCTATCCTTTATTGCATCAGGTTGTTCATCAGGATAGATTGGACAGCTTTCCATCGTTCTCTTGCTTATTCCCATGAGTGCTCAGGTAATGTTCAGCAGTTGCTGGATGCCATATGGTATGATGACAGTTTCAGCCAATATGTGTCTTGGGTTACAGAAATGTTCCTCTTCTTCTACCGGTGAATTCAAACATTCGTTCGTTCTTGATGTAACATGTCCGTCTCCATTCCGCTATGGTGGACATCCATCATATCTCCTTATGCTCCTCTAAACAGTTGGTGACAAAAGTGCTAAGTATCTGTAACTATTGTTATGAAAATCGCATGTGACTTCCACATGAATAAAGATCGCATCATGGCACATGTTAACTGTATCCTGGATTTGTTGTAGAACCCCATACCTTTCCCCAGAGGTGTTATCCCTTTGAACAGTTAATTACACCAAAGTATTTGCTTTTGTCATCTCTAAATCTGACGTACCAGTCACCCAAACTCAGTGTTACTACCTTTTATGCCTAACCGCTCTACTCAGGTCTGCTGTCCATCTGACTGCAATGGTGATGCATTGTTTCTGATGAAGACGTGTATAATACATCATTGTACACACTTTTGTTCGTCTTACATCCCCAGCTTTCTCTGATTTACACGTCGTTACCTCCTATCTTATCGCAACCCTTTCTTCCTGATGATACATTACGAGCTTTACAAATACTAAACTGCTAAGAGATTTTACAAAATTCTGTATTTAAACTGTACATAAGATTCTCCTTATTATACTCTTCATAAATTAATATCTTTTATCCCCATTCTATACGAACATTTTCTTTTTCCCCCTTTTTCCACTATTAGTGTCATCACGGTGAATAGTAAGATGAAAATTGATGGCGATGAAGATTAGTGCGTTAGCCTGTCTCTTTTTTTTTTTCTAACTACAGGTACATCATATCATAAAAACTCTGCACTTTGACTCCGACTCCAGCGTCTTTTCCTTTAAAATCTCTTCTTTTCGACGTAAGCTGTAACAGAAATTCAAAATTGAATATATCTCTATTTAATGTTCATCTAGAGCTTGTACTTTTATTAGTTGTAGTTATCCCTATCTCCATCTTCTAAGGAGTGAACTTTTATGTTATTTTTTCCTCCGAGCTGTCATCCCAAAGATGTTCGGGCTCACATGCAGTTTCTCTTCATCGAAATGTCTCGGTTCAAACTTGTCTAGGAGTTGAACCGCACGTGTCGCATTACACGCCCTAAATTAGACGCTTGTGCCCCTTTGGTTAAATTGTCTGGCTGATGGCAAGTCTGCAAAGTACAAAGTTAATAACAGTAATAATAATATCGGGAACTAAATTAACGGCCCATAAATGATGTAGGCCACACAGTTGAGATTTGGTTAGAGTAATGTTTATTCAGAAAGCAAACTAATAGCAAAAGTCGTCGTTTTTAGAACTACTATTACCCTCGAGCGCATATTCATTGGACACAGTTCGATCATTTACAAACTCATCGCGAATTACAAGTGCAATACTCCACCTCGTTAACTACGCGAAATGTTAGAGTTCACACCAGGCACGGCGCAGCTCACCGCTCAGAATGTAAGTCCCGATATACCACACAACGCGAAATTTTCTAAGTCGTTTCACTTCCTAGCTACCTAAAGACCGACTGTCTGCTTTCGCATCTCCACCGGTACCCTTTGGTGTCTAGACCAAACGCTAAATTCTTTTACATAAAAACCAATACAATTTCCTTCTTAGCTTTGAAAACCACGGACAGTAGCCTTGCACCAATGTGCTTTCCAATAAATAAATAAAGAACAAAAGCAAGTATTGTGCACTAAACTTTACATCAAATATTCTATTATCTAATGATTCAATAAGGTGTCATGCTGTCATCGTTCAATGTGTTTTGTGTGGAGGAAATGATGATCTGATGCTTAACTGAAAATACTGATAATTGGAATTTACAATACCTTTTAAACAAATAAAGTTACAGAGTTGATATTTACAACATTTGTCATTTTAATGATGCACTCCTCTACGAAATGTCGATCGTTAAGATCGACCAAAGCGTTGAGATCTTAGCATCAGGTTTTGTTACAAAACTTGTTAATTTCACTTTAACAGTAAATCCTAAACTATTACAGATATGAACAATATTCATATTTTATTGGCATCACCATGAAAATTTGTGAAGAATGGTAGATTAAAATTACTGTAGCTTCATTCCCTGAATTACTACAAAATTAAATAATTTTCATAATTTTTTCCGTTTATAGATGATGTTAGGTCCTCCATATTTAACACTGCTACGTTTCCTGGCCAGAAACAGCTTCTACAGGGTTTTCCTATGACGTAGGTTCTCGTCTGTCTCACTTGTACACTACAGCGCTTAGGCCTCATTCAGCACAATGGACGTCTGTGAATATCCCCATCTCTTGGAGAATCTGCGCTCTTTGTGGCACACGGTCTTGGACGACAGGGTTCGTTTCACAATTCCTGAGGGCTGACTCTTTTTGCTATATATTTAAATGAGAGAAAAATGCTCGTTAACTCACAATACACGTGTTGATCTTATATCCCTCTGTCTACATCCTTCCAAGTAATGTCATCTTTCTCGCTTTCCTTAATAATTCAGTTCTCTCTCATAATTCTTAACCCCTAACAACCTTTTATATCTATTTCTCTCACATCTCCATTTAATATCAACTTCTCGTAACTTCCAGAAACCATAAATGCGTCTCACATTGCCCCAAAATTTCTCCTCAACAGAATTTTCACTGTCCACGATGGAACAAACCACAAATATATATTTTCTTCTTATACACGTAATTTCTTGGCTTCCTTTCAACCACAAAAAATCAACTTCTTTCTATTTTGCACTACACGTTAGGAGAGAATCTACTACTATTTCGTCACAATATCCACATACTAATCTCTGTCTTTCTCCTTGCTTTCTACTCTTTCCCGATAAACATTTCCTCTGTAGAGGAGTTACTATAGTTCTTGCTTTATTGTTCTTCCTTCAAAACTATCCTTTTGATAAACTGAGTAAGTACAAATTAAATATTTTTATTTCCATACAATAAATTTTCTTAGCTTCCCTCGTCTTTGACTTCTACATTTTGCTTTCATTGGAATTTGAATATTTGATGTATGTAATTTTTCTTGTGGAGTTAATATTTACTGCCTTACCCTCTCTGCACTTCCAAATGACTCACATGGTGGAAGCCCAATGTTTTTCCTGGTTTAGGGTTGATCAATTCGACTGCATTATCCTGAAGCACTTTAATTACTTCCATATGGCCATTATATACGGAAAACAACTTGTGGCTTTGATTATTTTTTTTAATAGAGAGATGATGGGTTTTCACAAGTACTTTTTGTCCTAGAGAAAATACTCGTAAGTATGCCGTTTTGTCCGCCCGGTTCTTTATATTTAATGCCACAGCCTTGAAATTGCTCAGGGCCAATTTTACTAGATGTTGATTTTGTTTTCTGAGTACTGGTGGGAATTTAATTATTCTCCGGATAAGTCCCTATCCTATAAACATCATCTGACCTGATAATCAATACCTGTGTTGCCAATGGTGTATTATCGTCTTGGTATACCATTCCTTTCTCGGTTTCGTATAAACGAAATACATCCTCCACAATTTGGTCATCATCCGTTTTTGTACAGCTGCATACATTAACTGTCGACAGCTCTTGTTTCTCATCAACGGACTATTCCCAGCCAATTGTCTCCCAGCATGCAGGTATTTGTATCTGATCACCCCCTAAACTCACTTCAGAATCTTATTGATTAAAGCTGAGTCTGTTTACACATTTAATTATAAAATCGACTTCGTTTGGCGATTGAAACTCTTGTCACTGGTCTTCATAACGTTCATCTCATCAATTCTGGTTTTTCCCAGGGTTTGTTGGTCTCAATTCGACTTCCTGTACCGGTTCTCTCACGTGTGTTGTCCTGCTGAAGTCTGATTTTCCCAATGTTTCTGTGTTCTGGGCATTCTAGTTGTAGCCGAATAATTTGTGTTTTGTGACGGAAAACCTCTAAACCTTCCTGCTTCGTTTGAACGGTGATCATATTGTGAATTATAGTTATCGCCATAATTTCTGGAACCAAAACCATTATTGTAATTACGAACCTCACCGTAACCATAATTATTGTTTGACCTCTGTGAGTTGCCAAAAACATAGCTATTATTATCGCAAGGGCGATTACTGTTCTTCCCAAAACGATTACCTTTCCCAACATTACTATTGCCGTTGTCAGCATTATTAAAGGCCAATCGGTTGCCATTATCCGCCCCACCATTGTTTTCTCTCACTGCACGTTGTTTCTTCGCGTTATCTTCACTGAAGATGAATTAGAGTTCTCTTAACGTCCCTTTAAGTGCCTGTGTATTATCTACAGCTCTGCCAACCAACGACTGCTGATAACTCAGGGGTAACTTCATTGTGCACATACGTATCAGATCCCCATCACTGTGTGGATTGTCTAAAAACTGATTATTTTTCGTCATTTCTTCAAAAAATCTAACTGGCTTTTTTCTCCCAAATTTTCAAATGACGATTTCTGTAACAATACATATTATATCCTATTTTAGGTTTCTGCGCACCAGTATCGTTCCAAGTATGCAGACTTGAATTGTTCATGCGACTGACAGTTTGCAGCGACTTTTTGCATCGTTTCCGCTATTGTGCCTTCCATATGACCACTAATGAAATCAAGTTTATGTCTAAGTGGTCAATGTTCTGATAAACCGATCTCGAATTGATGTATACGTGCGGGGGTGTAAACTGTTCCCGTTTTCTTTGTAATGTTGGAATTTTCTGACTGTCAAAAAATGATCGTTGTCAAATTTTTCTATTGCACCATTTGCATTTTCGCAACATTTTCCGTTTCCTTCAAAGCGTCATGTTTTCCTTTATTCGTACTACCACATTTTGATGCTGAGACGACATATTTGAATCTCATCTACCATCGCATCTACGCAGTGGTGTGCAACTATCCAAAACGTACCGTTCCTCGTGTTTCGGACTAGAAGATACATTTAAATTTCCCGTTCCTGGATCAGCGATTTTTTCTTTGTACTTGCTTCATATTGATCTGAGGTATATGGCCTGTTGTACTGTAACTTGTAAACTGAGAATTTGGCTCGTGTGGTGCAGAAAACTGCTCTGTTATCGCGTCATTCGTGAACGTTGGGAGGGTCAGCTGCCGCTCTGTTGGTATGTGGGCAGTTTCTGCTTCTCGCACCATTGTCTGCTGTGAACGCACATTACCTGCTTCGCTCACCTGTCTCAACTGTACTTCTACCATTTGCTTCTGTTTCGGATCGGAAAATACTAACGCGACATCTTGTGAGCATACAAGAGGAATCTCATGCCTTTTCTCTTTCCGCAACTGACACGAAAGATTGCATAACGGACTCGGTTACCTCTCGATTTTTTTCCACCACTGTGTCAGATTATACTACCGATTCCATCACCTCACTGCTGCCTTCTGTACGGTTCTCAATATACTGCTTCAGTTCTGTGCGAACCTGTTCATACTGCTGCTTATTTTTCGAGACTATGTTTACAATGGGTCTATCAAATCTTTTTACGCGGCTCGCATGACACGCGTTCTGACATTGAGTTCTTCCACGATTTGTTGCACCTTAAAAGACGTCTTACGTGCTAAATTATCAAGTCTTTGGTTGATATCAGACACTGCATCCTGCACGCATCTTTTTCTGATCGGCCCTAACCGACTGAGTTCGGTGAGTCTCTCGTCTCTTTCCGGATTTCAATAAACTGCTCATTAACTTCCGTTTGCATCCTTTGCTGATCTTTGCGGACTTTTTCGAACCCAGCATTGGTTTCAAATTTGAGACCGTTTAAAGCAGTATTTGATGCCTCTAACCCTGCATTCGTTTCGGTTTTTAAATTCATCACTTCGGTTTTTAAATTCGACGTTTCAGTTTTTCAAGCCACCAGCCCTGCATTTGTATCTGTTTGTAAGTCTGCTAACCGTGCTCTCATCGTTTCACTTGTTTGCTTGACAACAATAGTGAGTTGCTTCAACACTGCGTACATACCATCAGACGCTTCGCCATCGTCATCTGTCACCATTTGGTGTAAATTTTGCCGTTCGCGTCTTTCATGTGACGTCTCACCGACTTCTGTGCACAGTGCACTTACATACATTCTTTCCGTAGGAAACTGCCCCGTTAGATTCAGAATTACAACCTTTGGTTCAAAGTAATGAAGTTGCACGTCCTCTGATTCTGCTCCTGAAACACTAGATCCGTCATCTGTTCGGTTTTGTGCGTCTCAACGTGAGATACCGATTAAGAAACTGCCACAATTCCCTGTGCATTGTCACTTCGTTCAGTTTCGTGACTCACAGTCGATTCAGGTTGTTGTACGTCATTTTCTATCCAATCAAAATCTTTAGTTTGCCGTATATGCGATGATCTACGTCCGAGGGCCATCTCAGACTGTCTAAGTGACCTATGTCTTTCTCGATTTGCGCGAGCCTGAGCTCTAGTCAACATGTAGTTATATTATCTGACACATCTACAAAATATCATAAAAGTTTCTTATGCCATTAACACATCATTATCAACGCCGTTCACAGTTTGTGGGTACTCAAACCAACTAAACAACGCCGTGAATACTTTCGCGCGTACCAAAGATGTCACGTACAAGCTACTTTTATTCAAAACACCAAAATTTTTCCTTACTCGTTCATACAACATTTTCTACTATGTGGTCAGACATTTACAGTACTCTGACCACTATGCAGACACATACATTGAGTAATCTTGTCACTTATTTTTTCAAAAAGGTGTCTTCTTAATACCAATGTTAATTAGTCTTTCTAATTTGACCAATTGTCATCCTTGCAGACCAAGTGCCATCCTGGCAGGGTCATCATTATTGGACACTTCACTCCACATTCGTGAGACATCAGCAAAAACACCCTGTGAGTGCATTGGCATCATTACAATAAATTAATGGGGTTAGGTGTGAATCCGTATTCTATGAGAGAGCACATCGGTTTTTAGCTGTAAAATTTGTTTAATTTTTGTATTGTTGTCAAAAAAGCACATGGGTTTACATAGATCGTGACACAAAAATTTCAGGACAGTTGTAAAGATAACGTATTATGTCCTCTTTAGCAGAAATAACACTGAACACAACAATATCAAAGTTAAATAGAAGATTCTCTACAAGATTTTTCTTATTCTAGACCGTGAAGCATTGTGACAAAGCATTTGATTGCGGTTCTAAATTTGGTGCTATTTAGGATTGCAGTCAAGTCTATGGGGAATAGTCAGTTTTTGTGACAAGATGAGCAAAATATTACTCAATGTTGCTCATGTTCACAGCGGATGCAAGATGGTGATCCAACAATTTTACACCTGCGCCAGCGGGATTTACCTTCAGCTGTGAGGTGCTGTCGGCTGCATGGCTGCTCTTGCCCTCTGAAAATCCTATAAAAACCTAATCCAAATCTTTACTGATTATATCAGCTGAAACTGTCCTGTTTCTTGTTAGGCGAGGAAACATGCACTCAAACCTAGTCTGAAAAACATGCTGATATACATGTGCATAGATGGTGCATCGTGTATACTTCAACGCCCTCTGAGTTGTCGCAAGAACAATTAACTACGTGGTTGTTTCGTTTCTCTGCTATCAAAGTTCAGTGATTCTTCAGCTAATGTCTAGCTGAATATCAGCCAAAGCAAATGCATTGTTCACAAAAAAATTCTTCTTTGGCGTTTTATAGAGCGTTATACGCCCTGTTCTACACTTGACGCTGGTTTAGAGGAGAGTTTCCGAAGTTTTCGGTGTTTCTTTTGTAGCAAACTGTCCCCCACCTGTGTCCTTTCGTGCTTCAGGAGCGTTCCTTTCATCTCGTGGAAACTACCTCTGCCAATTGAAAAGGGCCTACCTTTAAACTGCATAGAAATATCACCACTGTTACTCCTTCTGAATTTATTTCAGTCACTCGGACATTTTGTGCCCGCTTTTGACGGCTAAAAGTGACATGTGTACATCACGAGCATACCACTGCCTGTCAGGTGATCAACAGCGTCACCGGCTTGTTTGTATCCAGCCGGAAATTCCCCAACGCAATATTCTAAAGAATTTCTCCATTGCAGGCAGCACTGGGCCGCTACCCGCTCCCCTCGCTGTTTTGCCCAGTGCGTTCGTTGGCTCTCTCGCTGAGGGTCACCAACCCCTGTGAGAAGCCTTTCGTTGTATGCGGGCCGTGACAGCGCACCTCGCATCTGCCCCCAAACTAAAACGTTTCTTCCAGCAGCTTTTTTTACCTTTCGCTCATTGACATGCAGGGTTTGAGTTCAGTGTGTTTATACTGTCGCATCGAGTGTCATACCTGTTGGCGTTACCTATTGTACGTTCTGATAGGCAAATCTGCTCACTACCGCCGAAGTATCTCATTGACATATTCATCCACTTGTTGCGACGTATAAAATTTCATTTAAGGTGTGAAATTAACATCCATTTTAGCTGCCACCTTACACATTTAACATAAAACTTTCTAAGTTCCTCCCTTTTTCCAATTCTTTTGTTTTGTTTCCTTTTCTTGTTTACTGTTTTGGAAAACTTACTTCCAAAGCGATGGAATGAATAATAATAACATTTTATCTTATTTTTGACCTCAACATTCCACTCATTGTACAAGAATGCTGACTTAGATTTTGAGGATAGCAAATGGAAACCAAACATCATACTATGGTTCTGGCATCAGTTAATTGTTCGTCTTATGTTACATTATGAAGATCCTTAAATTTGTAAGGATCTTGTTTGGAAACCAGTATTGTCACTAGGGGCAAACCGAATGAGACAGCACTGGCTTAAACAGACTTTCCTTATATTCGAGAAGGTGTAGGCTCCAATCTTGATTCGGACATCCTGATTTAGGTTTTGCATGGTTTCTTAAATTGCTTCAGGCAAATGCCACACTGGTTCCTACTTTTAAGGCTATTGCCAAGCACCTGTTCTAATCTTGCCAAAGTAGCCTACAAGTATGTAATTGGCTGTATAAATGAATTATGTCATTTTTGTTATTCTTAAATTGTAATACCACATGTCCCACATGTTTGTAAAAGTGATGAATAAAACTACTACAACCCTAACTGGACTACTAAAGCCCATTTGTATGATGGTTTTTTTATGATAGGCTGCAGTTATGGCCCACAACAATTTTTATAGGATAGACTTGCTCATAGGAAGTACCATTAACTGGAAAACGTCTAAGACGGAAGCTAATACTACCCAATAAGTCATTAAGTTATTTATGTCGTGAACAGTAATGCCTCTAAAAGAAAAAACAATTTTGCCGGATAGACATGTGGAGTGAATGCGTTTTATTTATTCCATGGTGCAGTATCTAAAGTTTTTAGAAAACTGAATCATAATGACTCCATTTAGAAATCCTCCATGCCTTTTTGGGTGTGTACTTAGTTCAGATAAATCGCTTACTGAATGTGTATGTCATATCATTTAAGAGTTTGGTTTATATGACCTGCAGCAGTCATTCCTACGTACAGTAGAATTCGAACAGAAACAGAAGTATTTCGTTACGGGAGCATTGTCAATACCTGTCCGATTCGATGTCATAGTCGCACTTATTCAGTGTGTTGTCCTTCCAGTAGTTCTGGTTTCATTTCAGTGAGACAGCTGCATATTAAGATGCAATCAAGTAAACTACTTACAAATATTTTCACCACCTGCGAAGCTGTTAAATTCCTGGAGAGCAGGAAATTGGAGAATAAGCCTGATGGAACTAAAAGCTTGACAACACAGTGAAATAAATGCAAAAAATAATCATAATTGAGATAGTCTGTTCGAAGTCTACATTTTGACACATCTATTAAATCAAAATGTGCTGTTGGTTACATTCAGCGCATGCATTGTTAACATACCTGGATCGATCAGTTGAAATTTCCAGGGTGAGAAATCGTGGTTGATGTGTAAAATATTTTAGAAAGCTTTCTTTCAATTTAAAGTGACCAGTGATCTGCGTCAAATATTAACATTCAGTAAAACAATCTCGATACCAATAGATGCTTATTTTTGATGGCCAATCAAAATGAACATCTGTTGTGATCGACACTATTTTACTGAATTTTAGTATTTCATGTACAAAACTTTTTACGAACGTTTTTTCCCCAGTTTCCGGAGACATCTTCAGAGATAAAACTGGCAACATGCCCGTTTTAGCTCTGAAGATGTATCTTACAGATTGAAATGAAACATCAGTATTTAGTTTTGTACATAAACAGCTGTCTCTCTGGAAATTTTAACAAAAGTAAACGACGACCGTGAAATGGTTCATTGAATTATACATTTATCCTGCATCACAATGTGATCCAGACGGTGCTGCAGGTCTGTCTCACTTTTCAACGGCAGCGCTGCTAAGGTATATTTGATCGGCGGCTGGGTACTTTCTGTATCGACACAGTCTTCCCATTGGGTTATAGAAGGGCAACACTCAATTTTGATGAACTCTGTTTGGAGTACTTACGAGCTATAATTTGTAGGTAGCCGTCATCAGCTGGTGTTCTTTTATCGAAGCAGACCTTCAGTGTCTTGTGACTAACGGTAGTGGTTGGACGTTCGAGGTCGTCGCCGTACGATATCTGTCGAGTCAGCAAGAAACCTCCAACACTGCTATCCCTTCGTGAAGTAAAGTGACAGTGTGCGACTGTCTGTGCTTTCCATGGAACTGAGTAAGAATTTGGGAATTCCGCAGTATTTTCTCAACTTGAATCTGTACTGGTGCTGCTGCTGTGCCCTTGAGCTAATGTACAGTACGGGAATCAATATACGATGGAGTGTGGGAGTAGGGAACATTGCAGTAAGGGAAGTAGGCATTCATTTAACTTTTCTTGATGCAATAATTTACCAACAGCCCTATGTGTTATAGAAATTTATTTTATGACCTTGTTATGTGCTACCAGTTTCGGCATTACATTGA
Source organism: Schistocerca gregaria (assembly GCF_023897955.1). Classification (NCBI taxonomy): domain Eukaryota; kingdom Metazoa; phylum Arthropoda; class Insecta; order Orthoptera; family Acrididae; genus Schistocerca; species Schistocerca gregaria. Next base: position 730,970,177 of record NC_064931.1, read on the forward strand.
TGCCATCTTCAGGCCCCACAAGTCATAGTCGTAAAACCGCTATACACGGAAGGAGCCATATAACTGGATCCGTGAATCAAATCGTTATGCAACAGCTCATTGTGGCCAGGTGACAGGGGACATGTGCCAAGTCAGCAGGAAACCTCCAACACTTCTATCCCTTCACGAAGTAAAGTGACAGTGTACGACTGTGGTGCTTCCCGTGGAACTGATTAAGAATTTGGGAGTTCCGCAGTACTTTCTCAACTTGAGTGTCGCCTGGCCACCAAGAGCTGTTGCATAACGATTTGATTCACGGATCGAGTTATATGGCTCCTTCCGTGTATAGCGATTTTACGACTATGACGTGTGGGGCCTGAAGATGGCATCAATGCAATGCCGAAACTGGTAGCACATAACAAGTTCATAAAATAAATTTGTGCAATACATACGGCTGATGGTAAATTATTGCAGCAAGAAATACATGCTAGCCGTTGTCCCACGGTCCATGATGGATCAACGAAGATTCATTTAACTGTCTGCTCGTCACACGGCCGTAGGTTGTCGCCATGATACACAAGCTGAGACAGGCTAGTGGCTGCGCCTACACACAAACATACACTCACACTCACACTCACACACACACACACACACACACACAGAGCAAGAGAGAGAGAGAGAGAGAAAGAGAGAGAGAGAGAGAGAGAGAGAGAGAGAGAGAGAGACTGAGAGTGAAATATAGCATCTACGTCCACATGTGAAGACCTCAAGCGGGAACTGTGAATTCACAAATGTTCCAGTGTTTTGTGTATTTTTAGAAATAGTGCAGAAAGTTACTGCAGCCGTTTAAGTACGTTGTGGCATGTCTTTTTGCTTCTACGCAGTGCGCATGCGACCACAGAGCATAGAGTTCGATCCTCTTTCGTCAGCAGAAATTTGCATCGTGGCGGGAACCCGCTCCTTGTCATGAAACAAGCGTCCTTCATAATGGGCAAAGACATATAGTCACTTCTTTTCTATGAATTAAAAAGGAGGTTTAAAGTTTAACGACTCACATACGACGAGGTCATTAGAGATGGAGCACAAGCTAAAAACGTTCACATTGAATACAAGCACAATTTTATTGCCTTATCATTCTGTTCACGAATGGCGTGAGCTAATAACTACCATCCGTACTTTAACGGGATATACCGTAATAGTGCTTGGAGCCAAGGGTGGGGCACCAAGAAATGGATATAGCCTGCCGCCAGTAGCCGACCTGTGTGCTCAGCGTCTCTCAGCAGCAACAACACCATTCCTTGTGTAAACGCCCTAGGGCCGGCCTCTGAGGAGCCACTCCGGTTTGATCGATTCATTAATGATGACAGCCACTTCAGTCCTTACCTGTGTACCAGAACATTTTCGTACGACATACAGAGGCGGATACTTCAGCAAAGTCAGCAGGCCATCTCTACCCTCACCGGGCTAAGAACCTCTGTCTGCCACATGGGCATCTGGCCAGGATCGGGTAGCGAAGGGTTTTGCCACCTCCTTTGGATTGCCGTGAGGGGGTTCAGCTGTCCTTGCCCATGCCCAAGTACTAACGGGGCACTTTCATGCCCGGCACTTCTGGGTGTGGCACTATCTGATGTATTCACAGCGACAGTCGCCATATCGGACCACCTTCACTATGGACGGATAAAGGGAGGTCCCTGCAGCAGCGGGAAACGAGGGTGAGCACGATCAGCGCCTCCTCTTGCGAGTTGGCTCTGGAAACTATGAGTGTAAGCCTGTCTGTCTTTCCTGCAACGTCACCCACAATAAATGGTTGAGTGTTTCTGTTACGCTCTCGCTTGGGCAAGAAAGACTCGTGAAAAATTGATCAGCTCGTCTCTCTAACCTTCTTTATCTCTGGAGCTAATCATAGAAGGTAAGATGCTGGATTAATGAATAATACTCAAGAAGGGCGATCGTTAATATTTTTAAGTGACAATCTCTGTACGTTACGTTTAGTTTTAATAGAATTCTTCCAATGAAATTGTTCTTCACCTGCGTTCCCCAGAAGTGTACGGCTGTGAGTGTTTCACCTAAAATCTTTCCGAAAATACTGTTACATACCTGATATCTGTTTTAGTATCCGTGATACAATTCTGTGTATTAACAGCCTGGAACCAATCTTCAGGTAGTGACTCCAGTTTGACTGGCTTCTGAGAGATGACAGTCACTTTAGTCATAATCTCTGTTTCAGAAGATTTCCATGTGCCATACAAATGCATACATTTTAGCAAAGAAAGCCAATAGCAGCAGCTTCAACCCCCCTCCCTCCCGCAGACGAGCGCGACGTGGGGTAGCCGCGGGTTCTAGGGCGCTGTGCCACTCTTCGCGCGGCTGCCCCTGTTGGACGTTCGAGTCCTCCCTCGGGCATGGGTGTGTGTGTTGTCCTTAGCGTAAGTTAGTTTAAGTTAGATTAAGTAGTATGTAAGCCTAGGGACCGATGATTAAAAAAAATGGTTCAAATGGCTCTGAGCACTATGGGACTTAACATCTGTGGTCATCAGTCCCCTAGAACTTAGAACTACTTAAACCCAACTAACCTAAGGACATGACACACATCCATGCCCGAGGCAGGATTCGAACCTGCGACCGTAGCGGTGACGTGGTTCCAAACTGAAGCGCCTAGAACCGCACGGCCACACCGGCCGGCAGGGACCGATGACCTCAGCAGTTTGGTCCCATAGGAACTTACCACAAATTTCCAATTTCTCAGATCAGCTGTCATCATTGAACAGCTGGGTAGCCGTGTGTCATGCACTCTGTGCTGATCAGCTTCATATTGATGATAGGGTCATCTCTACCGTCACTGAGCTTCTAACCTCTAGCTGCTGCCTGAGCATCCAGGAGTGTACAGGTAGATTTTGCAACTTCCTTAGGACTACGGTGTGTGGGATCCAGCCATCCCTATCTCTGTCAAGGTACTAACGGTGGACTTTTATGCCCTGCACCACTGAAAGTGGTGCAAGTTGACATATTCATAACAAAATTACCACATCGGGTCTTCCCAACTACGGCCTGGTTAGATGCGGTTCCTCAACGCAGCTGCAACCACTGTGGGAACTCACGATCTGGGTTACCGCCTTTGAAGCTTTGCTGGAGGCCAACGTTCTGAGAGAAGCCATTACGGTGTATTTGCTTCACTTGTCGTTAAAGCTAGCAACTTCAGAGTTCAATGATTGTAAACCAACAGCAATAAAGAAGCTGTAACTTCGTGGCAGATTAAAATTGTGTGCCGGACCGAGACTCGGGACGTTTGCCCTTCGCAGGAAAGTGCTTTAGCGCCTGAACTACCCAAACACGACTCACAACCACACCTCACAACTTCAGTTCTCTCAGCACCTCGTCTCCTACCTTCCAAACTTTCACAGAACCTCTCTCCACACCGCTGCAGACTGAAAATTTCATTCTCGAATAAAGAAGTAGTATATGTGAACGCTTTCCAAATGCTGCATCTGTATACATCTTTGGCAGAGAAACATCTCCCACTACCAGCCATCCCAGTAATTCTGTCAGAAGAGTATCTCCTTCGCCGACCCCTTTACAATTTGAGTCAGAACAACTTCTAAGGACAACGATGGATAACAACCAGAAGACAGTACAGAGCTCCATGATTCTGCAACAAGGACATCCTACGCATCGGTAAGAGTAAGTGCTGATAGCTGAGTTTTTGAGCCTGATAGTTGTTTACTCTCCGTTGTTATTTCTTTATATTTTATGTTATTTGGTTATAATGTATACTTTTGTTGGTAGTAAATGGTCAACATTGCTTGACAAGTTTAGTTTCAGTATGTGATTCTGCTTCAGAAAGACCAAGTGTCTCAGTTGCAGACAGAATTAGGACAATCGAGGGAGATAAGGAGGAAACGTTCACATCCTAGTGAACTAATCCTTGTTACGAACACCATTTCATTAAGCACTCCTTTTTCTAGGAACTCAGTGGAGGATATCTTCGTCTTTTTGAAAATATGGACTCAGCTGCCAGTTTGGAAAATTGCAGTAACAAGCAATTACTGAGGGTAGCTCAGCTAGCTAACTTAAGATAGTGGAACATGCTAGGGCGTTTGTGATGTACCACGAGAGCTTATGAGAACTACAGTCATTTGACCACCTGAGAGAAGCGTTAGTAGAGAGGTATGGGAGGAAAAATATATCAAGATACTATCGTGAGCAGCTTAGAACACAGGGGACCGTTAAAAAATTGTGTAGACCACATTTGAGAAATTAATATCATTAAGTACGATAATGTTAATAACGCCATATTACAGGAAGCCTAACGGGAGGGCACTTGATGGGTTTTGGTGGAATTTACTGCCAGATGTCATATTTGGTTCATATGCAATTCTCAGAGATACTGAATGAAGCGGTATAAGCTGTGGTAGCGTTATCTGAAATTGACGTGGTCACCAAACGAAGAGAAAAGAAAATAATATTTAATACGGGCATCAAGTTTTTCAGATTTGGTCATGTAGGTCATATGAGGCATAACTGTAGGGAAAAAGAATGTTTGACACGTAAATGTTTTGGACATTCTGAACGTAACTGTATCGACAACATTTCACACATGCAGGAAATACGTTCTCAAGGCGGACAACGAACTGCACTGTTACATCTACATCTACACCCATACTCCACAAGCAACCTGACGGTGTGTGGCGGAGGGTACTTTGAGTACGTCTATCGGTTCTCCCTTCTATCCCAGTCTCGTATTGTTAAATGGGGCGATGGGCCGTAGAATGCTCCCAGTAAGGGTTAGTGTAAGTCACATCCGTGAGGAATCAGTGGTAGACTATTTTCTTACCGGTAACGTGAAAGGAAATTTGCGCAAATTTCATTATATATTGGTTCTCAAGTGTTTTAGGGCACGTAGGAATATACTTAGCAAACTAGAATTGTAGGCAGCGTGCAAGAGATTAAGCACCATAGGTGCAAAGCAAGTTGATTCACTCAGTTCGACGGTACTAGAATTCCAAGTGGGGGAAGTAACTTCCAGGGTAAAGTAGTTCTCCCTATCGTTGATAGTGGCTGTAGCGTCATATTCAGTCATATTTCCTGGTTGTATATCAAGCCAAAGCTGACTTGGAATGGTATAAAGTAGAAATGGATGAAACATCACTTCATCTTGGTTTTACGGCCGGAAAACTGTTATTGTCGAAAGGATCACCTGCAGGTTAGGGTCGGATGCCTAAACTGTGTACAGTATCCATTAAAGTCATCTCGTGAGATATAATTAATCTGGGTTGACATAGGAGCTGATCTGCTAATTAACTCTTTATATATAGTTTAGCATTTGCCTGAGAATGAATAATTAGATAACGCACATTGTTCCACATGCCATACTTTGTCCTATGTATGGGAAACTGATCATAGCAGAGTTGTGCCCATAAGCATTGTTAACTTAATTCTGAAGAGGTGAAGCTATCACGTGGTATTCTGATAACCAGCTTAGAAGTACTGAATCAAGATGAGTGAGATAGGAATTTCACATTAATCTGTGAAATACTGGAACAATCTGTCAGTTTAACTGCACTGAGGATGAAAGTATCACATCTAAAGCAACAGGATAAGAGTACATGACGAGACTGTTGGAAGAATACGCTGAGTTATTTGACCCTCCTGGACCGCTGTCTACCACACACTAACTCAACACCATATTCCCAATGGGAATGAGTCACTTGTCTATAAGAAACCATATAGTCTGCCACAGTACTTGCAAACTGTCATGTCAGAGTTTATGGACCAACAACTTCAAGATGGGATCATACAAGAGAGTGATAACTCCTAGATTGCACTTGTCTTCACTGTACCAAAGGAATTATCAGACTGCAGTAGACGCATAGGTTTTGTAGCGCCTACCATTATTTAACCCAGAAAACAATTAAACAATTATAGATACCTAGCATAATAGAGACCTCGGTTAATCTAGTTCAGAGTCATGATTTCAAAACTATGGACACATGAAGTGGGTACCATCAGATAGAGGCAGAACCTGAAGATCGTCCGAGAACAGATTCTCAACTCTGTCTCGTCATTACCGATATCTTCGCCAGACTTTTGGACTGAAGTAAGTGCCAGCAACTTTCCAGTGCCTGATAGATGGAGGATTGCGAGGATTAAAACCAAATCAATGCGTGGGCTATATAGGTGATATCATGGTGGTTCAAATGGCTGTGAGCACTATGGGACTTAACTTCTAAGGTCATCAGTCGCCTAGAACTTAGAACTAATTAAACCTAACTAACCTAAGGACCGCTCGCCCCCCCCCCCCCCCCGGCCAGCTAAAATCATGGTGTTTTCTAAGTATGTCCAGCACCATATGATGTGTTTACATGTAATCTTTGGCCATTTACATGCAGTACAATTAACACCCATCCTGTAAAACTGTCATTTCGTTTTCAAGAAGTATATTACTTGGAACGTACAGAATCATTAGCAAAAACGGTGTAAACGCTGATCTGTGACTTTTTGACGCTGTAAAAAATTTTCCAGCATTGACTATAGTAAAGGAATTTCAGTTATATCAGGTCCTAGCTAATTTTTACAGAAAATTCATTCCAAAATTCACAGAAATTGTAAGACTCATCACTCAATTATTCAAAAAAGTAGTGAAATTTCAGTGGTCTCCAGACTGTAAACAGCAAGATTTATTGACCTCTAGTATAGTTCTTGCATTTCCAGATCCCAAAAGGACATATGATACTGTCATGTGAGTGTGGCAATTTTGCCTTGAGGCGTATATTAAGCCAAGAAGAATATCCAATAACAGCTGTGTCAAGACAAATAAATGTGGCAGAAAAAAACTATTCGACTACACAGAAAGATAAGCTAGTGGTAATATAAGGAATAACCCATTTCCACTGTTCTTTGTATGGACGACAGTTCATCGTAATAACCGATGATGCAGCACTGACATGGGTATCAGGACTTAAAAATCCAACACGTCATTCAACTGCACAGGCGCTATGAAAGAATCAATACGTTTTTGAAGTAATGTATCGACTGGGTAAATTAAACACGAACTCAGGAATTCAGTCAGCCACAGTCGCAAAATGTGCGCTGTGGATGTGCTGTGGTAGACACAGAAAATTGAAAGTATTTCAAAGCCCTGACCCATACTGCCAGCGGTTCAGTAAGCAGACATAATTCAGCACGAAAGATGGAGTGGTGCACAGGAGTACAAGATGTGGGTTATGCATAGTCATTACGAAACGAGGTGTTGAGACAAGTCCATGATTAAATTTTAGCCTGAAACAGCGGCCGCAGGGCCACAAAGCGCAGAACTATGCAAAGTTGTTGGTAGTTTAAAATGTTAGTGGTGTTGTGGTCTTCAGTCCAGAGACTGGTATGATGCAGCTCTCCATGCTTCTCTGTCCTGTACAAGGCTCTTATTCACTGAATAACTACTGCAACCTACATGCTTCTGAATCTAATTACTGGAGTCATCTCTTAGTCTCCCTTATGCTTTTTATACCTCTACACTTCTCTCCAGTACTAAACTGGTTATCCCTTCATGTCTCAGAATCTCTCGTAACAACCGGTTCCTTTTTTTTTAGTGAAGTAGTGCCACAAATCTCTTTTCTCCCTAGTTTTATTCAGTAACTGCTCATTAGTTAGATGATCTGTCTTTCTAACACTCGGTATTCTTCTGTAGCACCACATTTCAAAAGCTGCTATTCACCTATTGTCTAAACTGTTTATTGCCCTTGTTTCACTTCCATACACGGCAACACTCCATACAAAGTATTTAAGAAAAGAATCAATACTTTAGACTTCCTAACGTTTAAATTTATATTATATGTTGAAAATGCCTCTTCTTTTTTTTTTTAGAGATGGTTTTCTTACTGTTGCTAGTATGCATTTTAAATCTTCCCTACTTCATCCATCATCAGTTATTTTGCTGCCTAAATAGCAAAATCCATCTACTACTTCAGTTGTCTCGTTTCCCAGTCTAGTTCCGTCAGCGTCACCTTGCGGCGGTGCAGCTACTTTCGTCCCTAACCTGCATCTACCTGTGAACTCGTTGCAGCAGATCGCCGGTAGGAAAGCCGAGCAGAAACCTACCGTGCTGCAACTCGCACCAGGATGCATACAACGCGACTGTTCCAAGAATCTGGAAAGGTCTTAATTTTGAATGAAAGATGGAAATACTGGCTAAAGTACAGCATTTCTGAACTTTGATAATGTATACGTTCACTGCCCAACATGTGCTAATCTTAACCCAGTCATGCACAAACCCTTTCATTCTCGTTAGCAAGTTTATGGCAAGGGATTTCCCGAAACCTGAACTGCTACTAAGCACAGACTGTTCTGAAATGAAAATGCTCGCCATACTATTAAGTTTATCGGTGCCCAATGCACTCAAGTTTTTAGTCACCGATCTGCTCAATATGCCACGCGGAAATTACATAAAAATTCCGTACTTCCTAAAAAACAACCACTGGTAATAATATGCCTTCACTTTAAAACACTTTTGGAGGATGTAGCACAACTAAAACCGGCAAATTGTAACTTCCTTCGGAGCCCATACTACACACGACCGTATCATTGAAAGGCTGGGCTCCGACTTTCTTAGGCTGCTGTAAGCATTCTATATTTCCAAGAGTTTTCTTTAAGGCTTATAGAGAAACATTAATCTCCCGTTTTAGTCCGCGCTTTTCATCTCTAACCAATCACCAAATAACACACTTTCGAACTTTCTTTTTCCCAAAATACATATTCAACATTCTGATATTTTGTTCATACTTTACATTATTAACTGTTTTCATTTGCACTCGAATTAACTTTCCTTTTCCCATAAACTTACTTAACATATGATGATTCCCCGTCGTCTGCATTCACACTGTCCTACAACATTCTCACACTAATTCGTACAGCGTTCATCAGTAGAACAATGATCTACTTATTTACTTTAGACGACAGTCACGCATTATTCACACTACTAAAAGCACGTACAAAACAGTACAAAAATAATTAAACAAAAAAGCCTTCAAGAAATAAACAACAATTCACAAAAACATTCTCTGCACGTGTTTCTTGAATGTCCCTGTCCGCTATTGTCCTCTAGCAGATGAAAATTAGAACTTCGTACTGGACTGAACGCGTTTCATATCTTCTGTCACTGTGGACACATGAGTCATTCTCCCGAGACACAGGCTCTAGGCAGGTGCCACGACTCAACCTGATTTAATTCTACTACATTCCATTATGCTTGTTTTGCTTTTGTTGATATTCATCTTATATGTAGAGCGGTATGTTAATTATTTTGTGAACAGTGCATGTTTAGAGTATGCAGAAGCAATTGTTTGTTCTTAGGAGGCTTCAACAGCAAGAAGGTTGTAACTGGGCGCGAGTTTTTATATATTTGTATTAGTGATGGATATTAAGCAGTAAGGGTAAAAAATTTCTGCCAAATGAAATATCGTAGGCAGTATTAACCAGAAACTCCTATGGACTGCTCTCCATGCACCAATTACTGTGCTGCCAATCTGGGCCGATCACCATCTTCTTACAAACCAGGTACATGCCATCATCTGGGTAAGTGAGTTCACATTGTTTCGTTCCGAAAAATCTCGGACAGAGTTTCGTAAAGAGATAATCACAGATAAAACAGAATTCTTCTAAAGACTAGGTCTGCATTGGTTACACTCCACGGCAAATACGGTGGTTATTATTTTTATTTGTTATGAGCAAGGATGGTTCAAATAGCTCTGAGCACTATGGGACTTAACATCTTAGGTCATCAGTCCCCTAGAACTTCGAACTACTTAAAGCTAACTAACCTAAGGACATCACACACATCCATGCCCGAGGCAGGATTCGAACCTGCGACCGTAGCAGTCCAGCGGTTCCGGACTGCAGCGCCTAGAACCGTATGACCACCGCGGCCGGCTATGAGCAAGGACATTATTGTGGCACACACCCCATAGAGTTAAAATGTCAAAGGTTAGTGATCAACGGTACCCAGTACGACATTTTCAAATCAGCTTTTCGATTATCTGCCACCATCTCTGGAATAACCACCTGAAATATCAACCATCCATTACTATTCCTACCCGACATACCATGGCGACCCTACCCACTGAAAACCTGACCTTCTTGAATAACACTTTAGACCCGCCATTTCTGGCCTCCATAGATCATACTTAAGGTGAGAAAAATGGCTGCACATCAATGGAGCACCTTTTAGACCACGGAAAATTATGTCGTTCCGAGTATGAATGTCAGCACATAGTTACAGATGCCTCGACCTTTGCTGTCTGCATGATTTTAGCTGTAATAGGTACTGCTTACTTCAACATCAAGCAGAAAGCTGCCAGATTCCAACCTTGCCATCTTCAACCTATGGGTCGTGATAACGGCACCAAGGAGAAACAGTCTTACAAAGGACAGTTTCAACTGCGAGCAAAAACTCCATGTATGAGCCAAGTGCTAGTGAACTAAAAAAGAAATGCAAGTAGTGTAAAGACTCAAGCGTCGCCGTGAATCAAGCAGGGGACACAAAGTGTATATTTATAAATAATGACGACATAATTATTTGAATAGACGAACCAAAATAGCTGCTTCTAATATCTAATCCTTATTTACGATACACTGCTTCGGCATTTATCGCCAATGTTAAGTATGTCTAGGCTGATGTGACACTTACATTAAGTCCGTTAGTGAACTATCTAATAACTGTGACTATTTTAATAAGATCGTAAATCCCGAATGTCTGTCGTGAATAAAGATTGGTTATTATAAGCAGCTATTTTGGTGCATCTATTCTAATAACCATGTTGTATATAATTTAGTGCTTATGTTAGATTACATCACGGTCAGATAGAGATTCCGAACCCAGATACTGGATTCTGTAAGACATACCTAGTAACAGATATCGATTCAGAACACAATTTAGTGATGATGAAGAGGAGACGAAGTTTAAGAAAGTAGGTAGGAAGAATCAGCGCCCAAAGAAGTTCTGAAGTTCTGAGGAATGAAGAGACACGCTTGAAGTTTTCTGAGGCTACAGATACTGCAATAATGCTTAGCTCAGTAGGCTGTGCAGTTGAATAGGAATGGACATCTCTAAAAACGGCAATCACAGAAGATGGAAAGAAACACATTGATACAAGGAAGAACCATGGTTCACACAAAAAATACTTCAGTTGATCGATGAAAGGACGAAGTACAGTAATGTTCAAGTAAATTCAGGAACACGGAAATAAAAGTCACTTAGGAACGAAATAAATAGGAAGTGCAGTCAAGCTAAGGCAAAAGGGATGCAGGAAAAATGTGAAGAAATCGAAGAAGAAATGATCGTCTGAAGGACTGAATCAGCATATAGTAAAGTCAAAACAACGCGCGGTGAAATTAAAAGCAAGGGCGGTAACATTAAGAGCGCAATGGGAATTCCGTTGGTAAAATTCAGAGGAGAGTGCGGATAGATGGAAAGAGTATATTGAAGGACTCTGTGATAAGGAGGGCTTGTTTGATGACGTGATGGAAGAAGAAGCAGGAACTAACAGGGAAGAGATAGGGGATCAAGCATTAGAATCAGAATTTAAATAACATTACCTCAGAATTTCTAGAATCATTGGAGGGATTGGCGACAAAGCGACTATTGACGTTGGAGTGTAGACTGTACGAGACTGGCTATATGCTATCAAACTTTATGGAAAAAACGTCATTGGCACAAATCTGAAAACAGCAGGCGTCCACATGTACGAGGATTATCGGACAGTCAGCTTAACAGCTCAGGCATCCAAGATGCTAACAAAAATAATATGCTGAAGAATAGAAAAGTTTGGCTTTACGAAAGGTAAAGGCACCAGAGAGGCAGTTCTGACGTAGTCATTGGTAATGGAACCAAGACTGAAGAAAAGTCAGGACACGTTCATAGGATTTGTGGATCTGGAAAAAGCGATCGACAATGTAAAATAGGGGAAGACGTTCGAAATTCTAAAAGAAGTAGGGGTAAACTATAGGAAAACACGGGTAATACGCAGTACAAGAAAAAGAGGGAACAATATCACTGGAAGAGTAAGAAGGAAGTGCTCGGATTAAAAAAAGGTGCAAACTAAGGATGTTGTCTTTCGCCTCTACTGTTCAATCTATACGCCGAAGTAGCAATAACGGAAATAAAAGAAAGTTTCAAGAGTGGGATTAAAATTCTGGACGGAAGGATATCAGTCATAAAGTTTTCTGATGACGTTATTATCCTGAGTGAAAGTGAAAAAGGACTACAGGCTCTGTTGAATGGAATAGACAGTCTGATGAATACAGAATACAGCATAAATCGAAGAAAGATGAAAGTAATCAGAAATAGTAGAAATAAGAATAGCGAGAGACTTAACATTGCAATTGGGGATCACGGAATAGACGCAGTTAAGGAATTCCGCTACCTACGCAGCAAAATAATCTATGAACGACGGAGCAGCTGACTAACACTGGTAAAAAGGGCATTCCTGGCCAAGAAAACTCTAGTAGTATCAAGCATAGTTTTTAATTTGAGGAAGAAATTTCTGAGAATGTACCTATGGAGAACAGAATTGCGTGGTAGCGAAACATGGTAGTGAAACATGGACTGTGTGAAAACAGGAACAGAGGAGAATCGAAGCATTTGAAACGTCGTGCTATTGAAAATTAGGTGTACTGATAAGCTAAGGAATGAGGAAGTTCTCTGCAGAATTGGAGAGGAAAGGAACATATCGAAAGAGCTGACAAGAAAAAGATACAGGATGACAGGAGATTTGTTAAGACATCAGGGAATAACTTCCATGCTACTAGTGGTAGTTGTAGAGGGTAAAAACTGTAGAGAAAGACAAAGATTGGAATTTATCCAATAAATTTAAAAAAAGTTGCAGCCACTTTTGAGGGAAATCTGACGTAGAGTTTTATTGAGAGGGAGGGGTTGCGACGGGATGAACTGAAACAGTGCGTGGAACTAAGGTCAGAGCACCAGGAAACTGGTATCGACCACCGTCGTTCGCTGAAGTGCTTGATCTACACTCCTCATTAGCAGTAAAACGCTGCTGAGATACCATTCCTTGCGCAAACCCCTTGGGGCCAGCCTTTGGGGAGCTACTTCGGTTTGATCGACTTAGACATTATGACAGCCACTTCAGTCATTACCTGTGTTCTACACATTTCTACATGACACAAAACCCAGATACTTCGCCCAAGTCAGCCAGCTCGTAGCCCTACGAGCCTCTGTGTGCCACTTGGGCGTCCCGGCAAGATCTATATCTACATCTACATCGATACTCTGCCTGGCAGAGGGTTCGTCGAACCATTTTCACAATTCTCTATTATTTCAATCTCGTATAGCGGTTGGTAAGTATGAACACCTATATCTTTCCGTACGAGCTCTGATCTCCCTTATCTTATAGTGGTAATAGTTCCTTCCTGTGTAGACCGGTGTCGACAAAATATTATCACATTCGGAGGAGAAAGTTGGAATTTGGAATTTCGTGAGAAAATTCAGTCGCAGCGAGAAACACCTTTCTTTTAATGATGTCCAGCCCAAACCCTGTATCATTCCTGTGACACTCTCTTCCATATTTCGCGATAATACAAAACGTGCTGCCTTTCTTTGAATTTTTCGATGTACTCCGTCAGTCCTATCTGGTAAGTATCTCACACCGCGGAGCAGTATTCTAAAAGAGGACGGACAAGCATAATGTAGGCAGTCTCCTTAGTAGGTCTGTTGCATTTTCTAAGTGTCCTGCCAGTAAAACGCAGTCTTTGGTTAGCCTTTCCCACAACACTGTATATGTGTTCCTTCCAATTTAAGTTGTTCGTAACTGTAATACCTGGGGATTTAGTTGAATTTACGGCTTTTAGATTAGACTCATTTATCGTGTAATCGAAGTTTAACGAGTTCCTTTTAGCACTCATGTGGATAACCTCACACTTTTCGTTATTTATGGTCAACTGCCACTTTACGCACCATTCAGATATTTTTGTAAATCGTTTTGCAGTTAGTTTTCATCTTCTGATGACTGTATTAGACGATAAATGACAGCGCGATGTGCAAACAACCGAAGAAGGTTGCTAAGATTTTCTCCCAAATCGTTTATATAGATAAGGAACAGCATAGGGCCTATAAAACTACCTTGGGGAACGCCAGAAATCACTTCTATTTAACTCTATGAGTCTTTGACAGGAAATCACAAATCCAGTCACATAACTGAGACGATATTCCATAATCACCCAATTTAACTACGAGCCGCTTGTGTGGTACAGTGTCAAAATCCTTCCGGAAATCCAGAAATACGGAATCGATCTGAAATCCCTTGTCATTTGCACTCAACACTTCATGTGTATAAAGAGCTAGTTGTGTTTCACAGGAACGATATTTTCTAAACCCACGTTGACTGTGTGTCAATAGACCGTTTTCTTCGAGGTAAATCATAATGGTCGAACACAATATATGTTCCAAAATCCTGCAGCATGTCGACGTTATCGATATGTGCCTGTAATTTAGTGGATTACTCCTACTGCCTTTCTTGAATGTTAGTGTGATCTGCGCAACTTTCCAGTCTTTGGGTACGGATCTTTCGTCGAGCGAACGGTTGTATATGATTGTTAAGCATGGAGGTAATGCATCAGCATACTCCGAAAAGAACCTAACTGGTATACAGTATGGACCAGAAGAGTTCCTTTTATTAAGTGATTTAAGTTGCTTCTCTAGGGTGAACATTTTGTCGCCTTCTTGGGGCCACCCTTGCCGAGGTACCAACAGAGAACTTCTATGCCTTGTTTTAGTAAAATACCGTTGACTGTCTGGTCAAATGATACCGGGTGTGTTCATCAATTTTGGCACATTGAACCACTTTTACTTTTTTGACTGCCAACTGACACACTTTGCAACAATCTTTGCAGCTCTTCCTGCATTTTGCAACACTTTCCTTAATAATATAACGTCCGTGTATATGATCAGAGCTTGCGGAATCCATGTTGTTTCAAATATATAGGACTTAACATCTGAGGGCATCAGTCCCCTAGACTTAGAGCTACCTAAACCTAACTAACCTAAGGACATCACACACATCCACGCCCGAGGCAGGATTAGAACCTGCGACCGTAGCAGCAGCGTGGTTCCGGACTGAAGCTCCTAGAACCGCTCGGCCACAACGGCCGGCCCACGTTGTTTCCTGCAGGACTTTTTCGTTTTCATGAGGTGATTAGACGTATGCGCAAAGTATTTTTTACATTAGTAAACTGTTACTCTATAGTACGGATTCTCACTTTTAAATGAATAAACGAGTTAGTTTATTTTTTGGTACTCTGATGTGTTCATAATTGCTTTTCAACTCTCAGTATGGACCCACTTTCTTCCATACGTAATCGCAAAATTTATAAATACTGAGTCAACGTTTTACATTCTCTGTGCTCATGAATTTCACATTCCAGATACACGGCAGTAGCAGCAAGTTATTTGGAGCATGAAAGCTTGCCTCAAAAAATCTGCATGGATTCACCAGAATGAACTCACCAGAACATATAACTATAATATGTTCAGACGATTAAATGCGAGAGTAGCATTCAGTGTATGGGACTACAAACGCATCATAATCCGCATTGGAAGATTTGGGCCTTAAATTTAATGAACCGCCTTAGCTCAGCTACGTTTGCAATACACATTATTAGAGCTATATTTCGTTTATATAATGATATCAGCTTATCCTGCATATTTATATTCCCTAATGCGTTACAAATTCATAGTTTTCAGGGAAATTTTATGTTAGTAGGCGATATTTTCGGAATACGGAAGACGCAATACGGATAAGGATCCGAGTCCACAGCGGCTATGTCGTAGGAATGACACGATTTTAAGATGTTTCTTCCATTATTTTTGCAGAGATGAACGAAAAGTATGTCCCTTATTTTATGCTCGACAAAAAGGAATGGATATAGTCACTTTCCATTAACAGCAAAGTATCTTAACTTCTCGATTAGGCACACAAAAATCTAACAACTACCTGAGATAGATAAATAGTGACATGTTACTATAATAGGTAAATACTTACAACACAATAAAAAATTAGTAACTGGTGATGTCTATGTAGATACATAAAGGTTCACACAGTGAACACGTGACAGAATTTAATTAATGCGCATGTACGTGTGTAAAATGTCAAGTTTTTCCGTTGTTCGGTGGCCTAGTTAAACTGTATGTCCCCCTAAATCTTGATAAGTTACTACTAAATGTCGGAAGAAGGGAAGGGCATGCGACTTATAACAGGACGTTCCATAATAAAGCACTGCGATGTTGAGAACAACATTCGGGTTGAGGACAACTTCAGCTTTATGTCAGGGATGTACCATTACATATTGTAGGAAAAGTATCTAAAATTCTCAAGCTTAAGGTCCTACATTTGGACAACATTTCACGTGAATTTACCGAAGTAAATGAAAATGTAATGAAGTCTTTTCAGAAAGACTTCATCGCATTCGAAGTGCGTGATACATGCGGCTGCATCTAGGTAACACAATTATTTTTTTACAAAATACAACAATGATAGTGGCGTTAATATGACAGAAATATTGTTTACGCTTCATGTTCCTTGGTCGAGTAATGAAATTCGTTGCATTTTTAGTTTTAGTTTTTTTCATACCTGATATTACCACTAAGATCTGGCTAGAGCAAGGAAACATTTTTACTATTTACTGCATTTGCAATAAGCCATTATTGGAAATAAATGTTATACTACAAACCTCCGAAGTGAAGCAATTGGCCAATCACTTTCAAAGCGAGTTAAGCCACACCCAGACCGAACGAATTATCTGGATTGGGTATAAACCGAAGCTGCGTTTAGGGTCGCATGTGCAGGGGCGTGGTCTCAACTGTGCACACTAAAAACTTAAAAGTAACAAAAATTAAAGTGCATCTTATTAAAGAAATTTCGTTAAAACCAACGTGAAATCAACTAAGAAGTGATATTTTCAGATTTAAAGCTTGTGAATGGTGTATCTTGCTTCTGTTTATTTTAATCCCGCAAGACCTATACGAATATAATGTACAAAATCATTTTACCTCTGTATAGGAGAGTAGTCGAAAAGTTATAAGCTAAAATGAGAAAATATGAAATGTACCACTGGTCTGCTGATAAATATATCCTGAAGATGCGCCCTTGAGCGAAACACAATTTCTTGTTGGTCTCCACCCATGTTTCTTCCTCTGATGTTTCACCAACAATAAACAAATGTTAGATGTGAAAATGTGTAAATTGGAATTGTGGTCATCAAACTGAAACAGTGTCAGCTGCGAATACAGGCCATGGTTTTTTCACAACATGGGAACTACAACCACCAAAAGGACGGAGTTGAAACAGGTTACATCAACATATCACATTCAAGAATTTTACGAAGTCCATTATAAGTAACCTGTTTTCTCAATCAACATGCACTTACATTTTTCGTAAAAATTACAGGAACATAGAAAACAAACAGCTATCGTACTTAGTATAGCAGGTGTATCAACAACAGAAACAACTAAAAAAGAGTATGTGCAAGACAAATAACACTAAGAAAGTGTAGCAACCGAAACACCAGTGCTTTCATTTCAGGCCTTAGCAGTTTTAGTACCATATAAAGCACATCAGTTGCGGAGATGAAGCGGCTTGCGCAGCATAGACTAACCTGGAACAGCATGAAACGAAACTTAGAAGAAAGGAATTGCTTCTTCTCTTGCCCCAGTCAGCTGTTGACTTTATCTACAACTTGATACTAAGCATTTATGGAACCAGACATTTCAGACTCAAATATCGAAATAAGTAGTAATCGGTGTTTAAATTCTCGAGGCCGAATATTGTGATAAATTATAGAAATGGCTTTGTGTCGTGATTTTTCTGTTGAAATGTGAATTTGAAAGTCCGTGTAGGGCACATACCTCGATAAACTGCGTAGTGTAAGTCTTCTAAATCTGCTATGTAAATAACGACGCCAGTGAAGACGATAATGTTAAATTAAACCTTTTTCTAAGCCAATGTGTGAAACTAGAGAGGTATTATGTCTTTTTTAAGTCCATTATTAGTCATGGAGCTCTGCTGAAAAGTAGTTTTTGCCCTTATTAAGGTCACGTTAATGGAAGTATAAGAATACTAACGAAATACAATCGGTATCTCCAGAACAAGGATATCTGCAATACCAGCGAAGTTGGGGTTGGGTTGTTTGGGGGAAGGAGGATAGACAGCGAGGTCATCGGTCTCATCGGATTACAGAAGGACGGGGAAGGACGTCTGCCGTGCCCTTTCAAAGGAACCATCCCGGCATTTGCCTGGAGCGATTTAGGGAAATCACGGAAAACCTAAATCAGGATGGACGGACGCGGGATTGAACCGTCGTCCTCCCGAACGCGAGTCCAGTGTCTACCCACCAGCGAAGTACTAAACTACTTACTATCTCAGAGTTTCACACTATATCACGTAAAATGAAGAGAAGTTATCAAAATGTATCATATGCAAAAATACAAAAATGTAAATTAAAAAAGTAGGACACCCATCTGTCAGATAAGCTGGAACTTTTGAGTAGTAGGACTCCAAGAGTTCGATCACAGCTTGCATTGTTCTCAGATTTCACACCTCTCCCTCCCTTTCTGACATAATGTGCTGTTACCAGATTATCCCATCCCCTCTCCCCTCCTCCAATTGCCAAATTTACGAAATGGTTGGAAATTCAAAAATTGGCAGAAACTGAAAATAGCCAGATTTTCCTCCCAGTCCTTTGAGGTCACTGTGGAAGAAAGGAACTTGATGTAAGTGTAAAATGGCTGGAGATACAAAAAATCGAATATGATATACTGTCCTCTTGTTTGAAAATCCAACATGGCGGACCAGGGAATACGAGCACAGGTCACTGTCTGAGATGGCTAACCCAGAGATATAAGTACAGACAGCTTATTTGTGAGAGACAGACCTGTAAATATGTAGAAGCACAGGCTCTACGATGTCACAGATCAGGACTGGAATACAAGCATAGCCTCCATGGTTGTCAGATTAGGTGTACTAAGTACAGAACCCTATCCCAACGTTAAAATGGCAGGATACTTAAAAGTCATTGGTTTTTCCCATTTAAATTCGGAGGCGATTTGCCTGACATTTAAGTACATTTCTGTTGTACACAAACATTTTCCTCCAGCTTCTGATGCCACAGTGTAAACAAATTCTCCCCTCCCAAGTTACCTTACGTTGGAAACCCAAGAGCTGACTAGTCCTAAGTTTCAAAAAAGGGCTCTGAGCACTATGGGACTCAACTGCTGTGGTCATTAGTCCCCTAGAACTTAAAACTACTTAAACCTAACTAACCTAAGGACATCACACACATCCATGCCCGAGGCAGGATCCGAACCTGCGACCGTAGCAGTCGCACGGTTCCGGACTGCGCGCCTAGAACCGCGAGACCACCGCGGCCGGCCTGTCCTAAGTTTAAGTCCACTTGTGCGATGTTCCTATTCAAAGTTTAAACAACTGCTTCGACTGCAGCGATAGCATAGGAATGTTTATGCCTTTATTGACACAAAAACTACACGGGCCAGAACGTCGACACCACCTGGCTGCTCAGGTCACACCAGCATTCAAGAAAGATAGTGGGAGTAATCCCGTAAATTACAGGCCCAGATCATTAACATCGATATACAACAGGGTTTTGGAACATATATTTTATTCGAATATTATGTATTACCTCGAAGAAAATGGTCTATTGACACATAGCCAACAAGGGTTTAGAAAACATCGTTCTTGTGAAACACAACTAGCTCTTTACTCTCATAACGTGTTGAGTGTTATTGAAAAGGAATTTCAAATTGATTCTCTACTTCTGGATTTCCGGAAGGCTTTTGACACTGTACCACACAAGCGGCTCGTAGTGAAATTCCGTGCTTATGGAATATCGTCTCAGTTATGTGACTGGATTCACGATTTCCTGTGAGGTAGGTCACAGTTCGTACTAATTGATGGAAAGTCATCGAGTAAAAAGAAGTGATTTCTGGCGTTCCCCAGGATAGTATTATAGGCCCTTTGCTGTTCCTTATCTATAAAAGAGATTTGAGAGACAATCTGAGCAACCGTCTGAGGTTGTTTGCAGATGACGCTGTAGTTTATCGACTACTAAAGTCTGATGACTTAAAACAATTTGCAAGACGATTTAGAAAAGATATCTGTATGGTTCGAAAACTGGAAATTGATCCTAAATAACGAAAAGTGTGAGGTCATCCGCATGAGTGCTAAAAGGAACTCGTTAAACTTCGATTACACGATAAATCAGTCAAATCTAAAGGCCGTATATTCAAGTAAACACGTAGGAATTACAATTACGATCAACTTAAATTGGAAGGAACACATATACAATGTTGTGGGGAAGGCTAATCAAAGGTAGCGTTTTATTGGCAGGACACTTAAAAAATGTAACAGATCTAATAAGGAGACTGTCAACACTACACTTGCCCATCCTCTTTTTGAATACTGCTGTGCGGTGTGGGATCCTTACCATACAGGATTGACGGAGTACATCGAAAAAGTTCAAAGAAAAGCAGCACGATTTGTATTAGGGGAGAGAGTGTCACTGAAACGATACAGAATTTGGAATGGAAATCTTTAAAACAAAGGCATTTTTCGTCGCGGAGAAATCTTCTGACAAAATTACAACAACAACAAAAAAATGGTTCAAATGGCTCTGAGCACTATGGGACTTAACTTCTGAGGTCATCAGTCCCCTAGAACTCAGAACTACTTAAACCTAACTAACCTAATCACATCACACACATCCATGCCCGAGGCAGGATGCAAACCTCCGACTGTAGCGGTCGCGCGGTTCCAGACTGTAGCGCCTTGAACCGCTTGGTCACCATTGCCGGCGACGAAATTACAATCACCTACTTTCTTCTCCGAACGCGAAAATATGTTGCTCACCTCGACCTACATAGGGAGAAACGATCACCATGACAAAATAACGGAAATCAGAGCTTCTACGGAAAGATATAGGTGTTCGTTTTTCCGCACGCTATACGAGATTGGAAAAATGGAGAATTGTGAAGGTGGTTCGATGAACCCTGTGCCAGGGACTTATACGTGATTTGTGGAGGACCCATGTAGACGTAGATGAAACTGACACATGCGGCCTTTTCAGTCCTCCCTGATGGTTTGAATCTTCATTAAGACACTAAGTGTAAATTAAAATCGTTGACATCGGACTTTCCACTGAAACCTGGTGACGCTTAGCGGCTTCCAAGGTTTCCCCATACGTCGCGCGGTGATCAGCATACACTGCACAGCTCGGCGGTACCGTTGCGACAGGAAGAGGACGCCCTGTCCTCCTGACGCCAGCCGAGGAATTCCCTACCCGCCGGTTCTGACACCGTAAGAACGCCTTGCAGGAAATACGCATCCGGCGTGTTTTCAGACGCACGCCGCTGCAGCTGCCGCTGAACCCGTTTCGGCGTGCGGTTTCCGACTCGGCTACTGCTTCGGGGAATTCTGTGGTCTGAGAATGTGTCCTGCGGGAAAACGGCTGCAAAGCGTCAAGCACTGCGACTACCGGCCGGCAACGGAATTCCCGCTGCTATAAAGGGCCGTAACAGGTGCTTCCCCAAGCTTTCAGAAACCGCACAGGTATTAACTGAATTTTTGCCTTATTGAATTAATGCAAACAGGTGAGTCGGGTCACTGGGTCGCTTCTGAACAAGGGAATTGCTACAACACGTTCCTGCTCTTGCCTCGAGCACTTTCGTTATTGTTTAATACACATTGCCAAGGCTCTATTTTTACCTGCGAATGCTCTTTACCACTCCACCTTCTGCGCGTTATTTCCGCTCGCTGCCCATAAACGAAATAAAAAGTTGTTACTCGCAGACAACCGTTCTGTGTCCTTGTTAACAGACACGGTGAGATTCAATACAGAATGTTTAGCAGCGATCGTATCATTTCTCATGCTATACAGTCAGGGAAAAGGCTGAAAAAAGCGTAAGTTGACACTGTATGCTGTATCTTTTCACTCGAAAATAAATCTAGTCAATCGAAAATGCTGTTTCTGGGCTGTAATATCTAGTACAACTTTAGATCCTCTAACCCTTGCCAGTATCTAACGCTTGTACGAGGGGACTACAAAAAGTACGTTACACTTTAGCATGTCAAGGCAAGTAATACATGTTCATTGCTACACTACATTTCACAGTGACACAGATCAATTACGCTATTTGCCAGTATAATCATCAGGTCTCAGCAACCAACGATCAATTCCTCGACAATAGTAATCCGCGAGTTGTTCGCGGAGCCATTCGAGAACCGCTGCGCGAACGTTCTCAACGTTAGAAAATCTGTCAATCCTGCGAATCAGTACACCGATTACCTGGACATTTTCATCTGTGGCCGATGTAAGTGGTTTTCCTTCCCCGACGCCACCACCAGCTTCTCTGCGTCCTATGTAAAATTGTAGACACCATTTCACTACAGCTGGAGGCGACATAACATTTGGGTCATAAACCGCCAAACTTTCAAGGTTAATCTCTGCGCAATTTAGATGTTATGGCCACAAGAATCGTGCTGTGCTCCGTACTTCAACCTTGGGGTTCATAGGCAGTTACCGCGCCACTTTGCTCGTACACTGTGATGCTATGTCTCCAGAAAACCCAGGACGTGTACTTCCTTCTGAAAATGACCGAGCGGGTTGCCACAAGAGTGGAACAAAGTATGTGTCATCCCATTCTCCATCGTTGCCAAATTCATTAAAGATGGTGGATCCATGATGGTGGAGATAGATTTGGCAACGTCGAAATAACGTCATGGCGGGAAGTTCAAATAGGTACACAAAGGGGGTCACTATACTTTCAACCACCTAGTTTCAACTACTTTTCAACGTCATCTGACTACCCACTTTCCACAACCGAGATAGATGCAAAAGATCATTGTATATAGAAAATAAATTGCGAATTTTGGCAAATTAGCGAATAAGAGAAGTAAATATTCTAGTACCAAATCTTTATTAACTTCTGCATGTACATTTACCTACAGAAAACAACTCTTTCCTTATTTTTGTTAGGCTTAGCTACAGTAACGTACAATTAAATTTTTAGCTTATAACTTAAATCCACATCTGAATCATCTATTTCTTTCTCCAGGTAGTAATTTGACAAATATAGAGAAAGCATGTTTTCGAACTCTAGTATGAATCTAATTTTTTCCCTGTAAACTACCTCTTTTGTGGCTTTAACAATTACTTCTGTTCCTTCTGGCAGTTCTTCTAGACGAGAGCATTCGGGAACTTTAATTTTTCCTCTTATTTCCTGCCTGACACTGCTGTTATAACACTCCACATCCTCCTGGGTGTAAGCTGTAAGTTCTTCTGCTGCACATTCTTGCGGTATTTCGGTATAGAACTTTAAGTTTACAACTTTTGCAAATGAATTGCCATTAAAGGTGGTCATTCCGTTGGTTTTAAGCTCTGCAAACGGTTGTTCTGTTGATAAGTGTATGACACAGAACCCACCACATTTCGATATAATGTATCCATCCTTTTTAAGCAGCTCTGAGGATGAATGGAGTTTGATAAACAGATTTTTCGTGTGTCCTTTACCATAGTAAACATGCTCCAGTACTTCGTTTACGGCCAGTACTCTAACATATGGCCATTTACCACTGCTCTTTACAGTAAACGCTAATATCTTGTATTCCCCAGTCGTATCTAGATTTCTCCATACACCATGTTTTTAGCCATATGTCAACCTGGCCTGCACATCCGCTATAGCCTCTTCCTTTTCCATTTGGAGCTTATATTCTTCCTTTATAGCAGTTGTCTTCTCTGTATACTCTAGTTTTCTTTTCTTTACTTCGAAGTCTTCCATTTCCAGTTACCTTTTCCGTGCACTTAAGAAAATGGTTCAAATGGCTCTGAGCAATATGCGACTTAACTTCTGAGGTCATCAGTCGCCTAGAACTTAGAACTAATGAAACCTAACTAACCGAAGGACCCCACACACATCCATGCTCGAGGCAGGATTCGAACCTGCGACCGGAGAGCACGTAAAACATTAACTGTACTGAAAGGTGTATACTTTCTTTAATGGGAAATGGTTTAAGTCTGTGAGATACATTTACTCTTTTTCTTAGCACTTATGGAATAATGATGATCGTGTCAACCAGTCCCAATTCCGCAATATCTATATCGGACGGTATTGTATAGAACAGTGTTCTAGACTCCGAAAAATAAGTTTCTCCTGCTTTAACATAACACTTCTGTATAATACTTATATTGTCTTTATTCGAGTCAGAGTTAAGAATCTCCACATAGTATATAGATAGATAATTAAAACAGCATGCAGGTAGAACTTAGCAGATAAACGTTTCTCTGTCTGGAGTATCTGGAAGACTTACTTGTACAACTGTCAGTTTTCGGGTATTTTTAATTGCCCCAGTACACAAACCGCAGAACGTTACTAAACACAGCACAACCGTTATTCTGTACGTTATCCATTAATTGACACCACATGAAAGCAAGTGGCACAGAGTAAAGTGGAGCACATTGTAAATACTTTTTATTGGTGTCTAATACACACAAACCGACGCGTTCGTCCGTTGGTCTTGTCTTCCTCCCTAATAGCTGAGAGATACTGAGCACTTTGGAGGAATCCATGTGGACACTTTCAATGCAGCACACGTATGGGGACAACTGTCCGCTTTGAGAACTGTGTGATGTTGTTGTTGTGAGTTCGACAAAGGCCGTGAAGTATTGCATGACAATAAGCGGTCGGTGAGGTCGCTTTCGTCGGTGACTGACGACAACATTTCCCGCTTGGATGGAATGGTGAAAACAGATCGGCGTGTGCACATCATGGCCATTTCCCGGGAACTTGGCATATCGTATGGGTGTGCTTACGATATCGTTTACGGGTCCTTATGATACCGGAAAGTTTCATATCAGTGGGTACCTAAGCAATTGGATGACATTCTGAAAGGCAAGCGAACGATGTCTTCACTGAATCATCTGAAACGGTACTCCCAGGAAGGCGAAGGTTTCCTGGACCGCATTATTGGCGATGGAACATGAATACTGCATTTTACGCCGGAATCTAAGCAGCAGAGCATGCTGTGGAAACATCTGGGTTCGCCTGTGGCAAAAAAAAGTAAAAAAAAAATCCGTTCAGCACCATCTGTTGGGAAACTGGTGTTAACGGCCTTCAGGGATAGCAGTGCACCACTTTTACTGGATTTCATGCCACAAGGTGCAACCATCAATGCCGACAGCTATTTTCCACACTGTCACATCTGAGGGCTGCCATCAGACGAAGATGCCGTGGGATTCACGATGTGAACAGCGTGATTCTGCTCCACGACAATGCGAGACCACATGGGAAAATCAGAACTGCCGAACAGCTCTGGGCATTTCACTTGGTGGTTGTGGAGCACCCACCATACAGTCCCGACCTCACTCCTAGCGATTGATACGTATTAGGACTGCTGCATAAGTTCCTGTCGGGACAGCTATTCACAAGTAATGATGAAGCCAGGACAATAGTCCGACGGTGGTTCCGTAGTCAGCCTATCGAATTGTACGAGGCGTATTCCGAAAGTAAGGTCCGATCGGTCGCGAAATGGAAACCACACAAAAATTCGATAAAGCTTTGCATAGGTGTACTGGACAGTGTCTCTAGTATGTACATTGATCGCGTCACGTCTCTCTTTTCGATTGTGAGCGCACAGTGAGGACGCAAAGATACGCAGAAACCAGTGTCTCCCACCAAGTATGAGTGCCCGTGGGAGATTTCGCCTGATTTAATACAGCCCACAAAACATAACTCTCATGCATTTCCTTCTTCATGACAAAATGGCTCAAATGGCTCTGAGCACTATGAGACTTAACTTCTGAGGCCATCAGTCCCCTAGAACTTAGAACTATTTAAGCCTAACTAACCTAAGGACATCACACACATCCATGGCCGCGGCAGGATTCGAACCTGCGACCATAGCGGTCTCGCAGTTCCAAACTGTAGCGCCTAGAACCACTCGGCCATCCCGGCCGGCCTTCTTCATGACAGTTCTCTGCCGCAGTCTGCAGGGGACAACGAACTGCAGATCGGCGTAGAGAATCGGTGAAAAGTGCAGGCAGCTGTCTTCTATAACGAGTCTATTGGAAAGTTGGTACAACGTTACGACAAGTGTCTCAAACGGAACGGCGACTATGTAGAGACGTTGCTGGAAGGTGTGGATAACTATTTAAAATAAAACACTTTTGATTTTCACTGCGGTTTCCATTTTGCGACCGATTGGACCTTATTTTCGGAATATCCCTCGTAGAATTGAATCTACGACGGTTGCTGAAAAAGTAATGTACAGCATTTCTTTCTTCAACAGTTCCTTATTGAACATAATGAGAATTACACACACTAAAGAATGGTGTTTTATTTACACACCCTATTTTTCCAAGTAATGTCGATCTCATTCTATGGCCTTTCTCCAGAGCGAAACAAGGGCGTGTGTGCCCTGTCGGTATCAACCCCTGTCCTGGTGGCGGAGCCAGTACTTCACTGTGGGAACACCTCCTCATCGTCCTCAAAATGTCTTATACGACGGGCATGCTTTAATGGCTCAAACATCAGCTCGCTGCAACATGTCAGGTGTGAGAGCCGTGGATGGTCTCCCCGACCGCCGCAAACCGTGGAGCTCCACCGAACCGCCCTCTGATGACCTCACCCTCCGTGCCCGGCGACTAACTGTACTTCTGCCGACAGCAGATGCTCCACAGACTCCGCACAAGCGTTTCTGAATATTTCCCACAGTTTCTTCCTTTGCAGTGAAAAATTCAATGACAGCACGTTGCTTGTAACGTACGTCACCTACAGACGCCATTTTGAAACTGTCCTGCAGCTAAGCTATCTGTCGAAAGTGACGGAAACTTGGCGCGCTCACTGAGTAGGATTCAAATAATACATACGTAATGTTTCGCATTAGAATTGTTTTCGGCTGGGAAAAAAATGCGGTTCATTACCCTCGCATACACTACCGCCCATTAAAATTGCTACACCAAGAAGAAATGCGGAGGATAAACGGCTATTCATTGGACAAATATATTGAACTAGAACTGACATGCGATTACATTTTCACGCAATTTGGGTGCATAGATCCTGAGAAATCATTTCCCAGAACAGCCTTGATACGCCTGGGCTTAGAGTCAAACAGAGCTTGGATGGCGTGTATAGGTACAGCTGCCCATGCGCCTTCAACACGATACCACAGTTCATCAAGAGTAGTGACTGGCGTATTGTGACGAGTCAGTTGCGCGACCATCATTGACCAGACGTTTTCAGTTGGTGAGAGATCTGGAGACTGTGCTGGCCAGGGCAGCAGTCGAACATTGTCTGTATCCAGAAAGGCCCGTACAAGACCTGCAACATGCGGTCGTGCATTATCCTGCTGAAATGTAGGGTTTCACAGGGATCGAATGAAGGGTAGAACCACGGGTCGTAACGCATCTGAAATGTAACAGCCACTGTTCAAACTGCCGTCAGTGCGAACAATAGGTGACCGAGACGTGTAACCAATGGCACCCCATATCATCTCGGCGGGTGATGCAGCAGTATGGCGATGACGAATACACGTTTCCAATGTGCGTTCAGACCGAGCGAGGTGGCGCAGTGGTTAGCACACTGGACTCGCATTCGGGAGGACGACGGTTCAATCTCTCGTCCGGCCATCCTGATAAAGGTTTTCCGTGATTTCCATAAATCGCTTAAGGCAAATGCCGGAATGATTCTTTTGAAAGGGCACGGCCGACTTCCTTCCCTATCCTTCCCTAATCCTATGAGGCTGATGACGTCGCTGTTTGGTCTCCTCCCCCAAATCTCCCAACCAACCAATGTGCGTTCACCGCAACGTCACCAACCAAAGATGCGAACATCATGATGCTGTAAACAGAACATGGATTCATCCGAAAAAATGACGTTTTGCCATTCGTGCACCCAGGTTCGTCGTTGAGATGCTCCTGTCTGCGATGCACCGTCAAGGATAACCGCAGCCATGGTCTCCGAGCTGTTAGTCCATGCTGCTGCAAACGTCGTCGAACTGTTCGTGTTGTCTTGCAAACGTCCCCATCTGTTGACTCAGGGATCGAGACGTGGCGGCACGATCCGTTACAGCCATGCGGATAAGATGCCTTTCATCTCGACTGCTAGTGATACGAGGCCGTTGGGATAGAGCACGGAGTTCCGTATTACCCTCCTGAACCCACCGATTCCATATTCTGCTAACAGTCATTGGATCTCGACCAACGCGAGCAGCATTGTCTCGGTACGATAAACCGCAATCGCGATAGGACAAAATCCGACCTTTATCAAAGTCGGAAACGTGATGGTACTCATTTCTCCTCCTTACACGAGGCATCACAACAACATTTCACCAGGCAACGCCGGTAAACTGGCATTTGTGTATGAGAAGTCGGTTGTGAACTTTCCTCATGTGAGCACGTTGTAGGTGTCGCTACCGGCGCCAACCTTGTGTGAATGCTCTGAAAAGCTAATCATTTGCATATCACAGCATCTTCTTCCTGTCGGTTAAATTTCGCGTCTGTATTACGTCATCTACGTGGTGTAGCAGTTTTAATGACCAGTAGTGTATTTGTCTTTTCCTATATTTACCTTACTTTTGCTAATAAAAAATAGGGGAAAAGCCTTTCTGAATTGCCCTCGTAGTACAATGTAACAATAACGTTCACTGGTGATTGTACTGTGTTCAAAAATTTGGAGGCCAGCACGTCCATGCAACATTATGCCGCCACACACTCCATAACACCTGGACCACCAAAACGATAATGGTAACGATGTTCCACGGTCTATTACGTGTTACCTCCTCTCGCCACGTTAGGGTACGTCTAGCATTGTCTAACATGAACATTTTGGTGGTGTATGTATTATAATGTGGTGAGACATAATGTTACATGGGCGTACTCATCTCCAAATATTTGAACACGCTACAGTCAACGGTCAACGTCGTTGTGACACTACATACTCCTTCCGCATGCGTGTCGTTTCAGAAGTGCAGTCTGACCTGCCTTAATTTTTATGGATGAAAATGCGCGAGTGAATCGAACAACGCAGGTAGAAGAGATCTTGGAACGAGACTATATTTGACGCACTGACTGGAATGCCCGTTCTTCCGATTTAAATCCCGTAGAGCACTTGCGGGATGCGATGGGGAGATGTACTGCCGCACGTTCACATGCACCAACGGCCATCCGGAAGTTGTAAACCAAGCTTGTTGAGATATAAATCGCTCTACAACAAGAACTCCTTGCCAACCTTGTGACTGCACGTTGCAGAGCTTGTATTACGGTTCTCGGTGATCACACATCCTGTTACGAACCGTCTCCCGCCCTTTTTAGTGTCCAAGGCTCCATCATAAATCGCGGTGGCTTCAGTGTAACTATTGTCTTTGATTAAAAGAGTTTTTTCTGTTCGTCTCACTGGATATTTCTTTCTGTTACAGTCTGCAATATAATGCAGCAGTTCTCTCTATCTATGGTCCAAATCTAATCGTACTATGTTAGTTGGCAGTGACGCATGAAGCGAAGGTTAAGATTTGGACACCAGTGTAGGCAGAAGCAACCGTTGAAGACACCTCCTGTAAAGCAGCATACTCTCAACCAATTACGGGTACTGGTAATCTATTCGCACTGATAAGTATGTTAGTAGCCTGTAGATTAGTTTTTATATGTGCAGCAAGATCCCTGTTACCCGAGTTAATGTGAACCCGAGGCTGCACAGATAAACGAAAAACAGAATAATCCAAAGCATACCAGTTTCTTTTTTTTTGCGGGA
The DNA here is from genome assembly GCF_023897955.1 of Schistocerca gregaria. Taxonomy (NCBI): domain Eukaryota; kingdom Metazoa; phylum Arthropoda; class Insecta; order Orthoptera; family Acrididae; genus Schistocerca; species Schistocerca gregaria. The sequence goes on from NC_064931.1 coordinate 730,999,965, forward strand.
ATCTGCTATTTACTACGTTTGAAAAATATTCTGCATGTTAGATTTCAAAGGACATTACATTACGTATCCGTTAGTTGCCGGAAACTGACAACTTATTTACAAAATTACGCTGTACCCCGTATCATATGTCTTCAGATCCCTTTCGCGATGTAATCATCAATTCTCTTCTATTTTTGCTTTTCAGTCACGTTTTTCTTGGCAGCGGTTCTCAGTATCCATGGTGTCAAAACAGCGGTGTAGTCAAACAAATTTTGTCATTCGTACTAATTTACACATTTCACTGCATCGGAGTGCGTAATAAAAGCTGAGCCACACGTATGATACGAGTAGTATATTCCGAACGAAAATATTCGTTCTAGTTGTAACAGAAGACTTGGGGCTCTTTTTTTATCTTTTCAAAAATTGACGAATTGTGCACGGATGATCTGCAGTTCGCACCAGGAAAACTGGATGCATGCTATGTGTGTATATTAGGAAATAATCAGCCTTTGGAATGAAGACTGCAACAACAATATGAAACAGAGCACGTTAGAGAAATGTTTATTATTAAAAGAGTACACTGTACTGTAATATCAGCCGTACTACAGAAGACACCTGGCGACATAAACAACAATATGTGTGACGATATATATCTCTGTTAAAAAATTTTCAGTACGATGACCACTATTACCAAGTATATAGGGTGTTTGAGTGCTACAAATATAAACGAGTGGGACGTGTGGAGGAGAGTGAAACAAGCAAACCAGTGTTGTCCCCGATACGATGTATGAGCAATAGCAGGTCAGAGTTGGAACTCGGTTAATATCTAAGGCCTCTTTTATGCTGGAGATAAAGGTAAAAGGATTAGTATGTAATACATGCATGCAGGTACACCGATAGATTTTCATGTGTCTGTCTGGGAATACTTAACACTAATCTTCTCCAAGTGTATCGGCCGTGGCTCGCCTATAGCATGGCGTACCAGATCCTCTGACTTGAACTCTTGCAGTATTTTGTGTGAGGATATATAAAAGAGTTGGTATACTCTAGCCCTGCTGCTAGTGTCGACCAATGCCGGTAGTGCATTATGGATGATTTTCAGTGCATTCGAAACGCAACTGGGATTTTTGAGCGTGTACAAGCGTCGTTGTGGGGATGTGCTGCAGTGTGTCTTCCCATGAACAGTAGCCATGTGGAATGCTCTCTGTAATGTGTTTATTCTCGAGTGCTTATCTGGAGTTTGGATCCTCGGGGACCCTTGTATGGTGTTCATAGACTCAGTCGTAATACGTCATGTCAAGGAAACCTTTGGTTTGCCTAAAATGCCTCTATGCACTATGGGACTTAACAGCTGAGGTCATCAGTCCCCTAGATTTAGAACTACTTAAACCTAACTAACCTAAGGACATCACACACATCCATGCCCGAGGCAGGATTCGAACCTGCGACCGGAGCAACAGCGCGGCTCCGGACTGAAGCGCCTAGAAACGCTTGGCCACAGCGGCCGGCAAACCTTTGGTTTCCGGACCTGTTTTTGTGAGTAGTTTTTGATTGTTTCAACGTCCTCTACTAGCCCCTCTCGTTTGTACCTGTAATAATCAAATACACTATTTGTTCTCATTAAGACTTTTTCTATATTCAACAGTAAAGCGAAGAGAGACCCACTGATGACCACGAGACATCTCCGAATCATGGGTAGAAAACAAATACAATATTGTGTTTTGCCAAACTATCAAACATATTTGTTTTTAAAATAAACACAGAAAGCCGGCAGCTGTGACCATGCAGTTCTAGGCGCTTCAGTCCGAAACCGTGCTGCTGATACGGTCGCAGGTTCGAATCCTTCCTCGGGCACGGATGTGTGTTATGTCCGTAGGTTAGTTAGGTTTAAGTAGATCTAAGTCTAGGGGACTGATGACCTCAGATGTTAAATTTCATAGTGCTTAGAGCCATTTTAAACACAGATACAGTGAACTCTGATTAAGAGAAGTCACATTCAGATATTCCGCTATTGAAAATTCTAGTATACATGGTGTTTTAGCTAGTTTACCTATCTGCATAACTTGCACAGTGTTCTACATTCGCAACAGTTGTTCAGAGAGATTCATCTCCATCCTCTTCTCAGCTTCTATGCAGTTATGACGTCCTGCTCAGTTCTGTCGTGCCCGTACAAACAACGCCAGTGTTGTTACAACATTCTCGAAGCTAGCAAAAATGGTCGCCGGGAGATTTTCTTTAGTCACGGCAGGTGTCTCATAAACAACACTTTCCATATGACCCAACAAAAGAAACCAAGTAGAGTCACATCAAGTGAAAGAGCTGTCCCAGAAACGATGACCCACTTAATGGATGCCCATATTTAGGTTACGTTTGCCTACTACACAGTGTTAACAACTACGTGATAACGAAATATTGTACCACACCTCAGAAAGATTGATTCATAGGTTCTGATATCCAGCTAGAGAGTTTTCCTACAAAATTTTTGACTACGCTACTTTCAATTGAGTCTTTTCTCAAATTCTCACATTTGTCTTTCCCGGAGTATAATCAACACGGAAACACGCTGTTAGCTATAAAGAGTTCAGCGTCGTTTAGTATGCACTTCTGGTAACAAATGGTCGTAGCTTTGCTTAAGGAATTAACCTCTATTCGCTCTGAGTAATTTATAGAAGCGTAAATTTGGGTAGCTAGGCTGTAATGCCTAATGTACAATGTTAGCAGCGATATATATATATATATATATATAATTAAAAGTTTAAAGCAAATTTCGATTTAGTTACTTCTCTGTGCATATCCCTAGCGTCCGTAATTCTTCATATCAGTAATATTGTTCGATTTGGGTCTCCATCCCATATAAGATTTTCTAAAGACGAAATTTCCTGAAAGATATCGCAGTTCCACTGTTTTCTGATTTTATAGCTTTCTACTTATTACTCACAGTTTCGGCAACATTAAATTATAAAATATCTAAAACACATTTAAGACTTTTTGACGTATCGAATGTTGCGTTTCAACAGCCATGTGCGAAGGTCCTTCAGAAACATTTTAAAATTGCGCCTAAGCCGTAATATACAGGATGCGCAGTGAAATCCTAAAAAACTTCTAAGTGTGTTTCAGGGTAGATTGTGCTGAGAAATAATTGTTAAGAAAAAACTTGTGTCATTTCCGAGTTAATTAGCGCTGAAATTAGCCAATCAGGCACTTGCGCGCTCAAATTCAACCGTCCTGTCAGAGACAGTGTCGCTAGGAGTGGTCTTTGATTGATTTCCTAAAACTAAACAAAAGATCGAAACAAAAATTGGGACATGGGACGGTAACTCCTAGTTAAAGGTTGAGGAGCCTCTTGCGCTACCATCTGTGCTATGAGAACAGCTGACGCCAAATGTTTCTGCTGGGCCGCTTGAATTTGTCCGCACAAAGTCCTGATTGACGAACTTCTTCTGACCACTCTGTATAATGTAAAAAATTATCATACCTAAAGAAGTAGCCAAGGAAATGTGTTCCTCTTCCTTTTCATAAACCAACAGTATGGGAATGGATACAACTTTAATTAACTATGAGTAAATAGCTCCTGGCACGACAAAGCTCTTGGAGAAGTACATAATATTTGTATAGAGTCTTAAAGTGAACAGAGGTTGTGTAACCATGTCAATAAATGGTAACGCTGAAAGTTGTTACAGTACTTTGTCATGATGGAGCTTGTTTACTCGTAGTTCATGTTGAGTTACATCCATTTCCACACTACTTTGCGCTACCTTTGTGGAATTCTTAACATTTTAAAAACTGACTTTTGTTTTCTGGTATGTATTTCAGGTGTTTGACAGTAGTTCAACAGCCAGAACTGGCAGAAATAAAATCGCGTTATAAAATTCACCAGCTGTAGAGCAATGTTTCATTTCTCATATGGCGTACGTTGTTTACTTGTTTATCTACATCTACAAATATACTCCTCAATCCACCGTACGGTGCATGGCGGAGGGTACCACGTACCACTACTAGCTATTTCCTTTCTTGTTCCACTCACAAACAAAACGAGGGAAAAACAACCATCCACATGCCTTCGTATGAGCCTTAATTTCTCATCTTATCTTCGTGGTCTTTACGTGAAATGTATATTGGAGGCACCAGAACTGTTCTGCCATCAGCTTCAAACGTCGGTTCTCTAAATTGTCTCAATTGTGTTTCTTGAAAAGAATGTCGTCTTCGCTCCAAGGATTCGCATTTGAGTTCACGAAGCATCTCCGTAACATTTGCCTGTTGTTCGAACCTACCAATAACAACTCTTGCATACCGTCTCTAAATTCCCGCGATGTCTTCCATTAATCCGGCCTGGTACGGAACCCAAACACTCGAGCAGCATTCAAGAATAGGTGTCACTGGGGTCCTATAAGCTGTCGCCTTTACAGATGAAACACAGTTTCCTGGAATTTTCCCAAGAAACAGAAGTCGACCATTCGCCTTCCCTTACGACAATCCTCACAGGCTCTTTCCATTTCATATCGCTTTGCAACGATATGCTCAGATATTTCCTTGTGACTGTTCAAGGAAGGGCATGATGTAAGAAGGAAAACCTAAGACGTATAGTATTCTCAGCATTTTTCCCAAAGACATTTGTAATTACTAGAAGGTGAAGGAAACTAAACTATTGGCTTACACGAGTCTCTGAGAAACTGCCGAGAATACAGTACGTCTTACACCTTACTCTTCGTTGAACATGTCAGCAATGAACATCATGCGAGGAAGATAACATTGTTCCTGAAACAGGCTTCGTTTATAACATCCTTTTAATCCTTCGTTCATTTGTTTCCGGGCTGGAAGAGTTACTATCATACCAAAAAGTATCCAGACGACCTGTATCGCTTCTCGTCTGATTTGCATGCAGGCCACATAACGTAGCTGTCTTGTAGGTCCTCTAATTTCTTTATAGCACAGTCGTTTGACTAGACAAAATGGATACACTAAGAGATCACTAGAGAACACTGTTTTTAAGGTGGTCCGTAAAGATGTAAGCCAAAAGCAAGTTGTTGTAAATACTAGGAAGCTTCTCATTAGAGACGAGACAGTCCTCAACGCTTGTAAACTCAGTTTTATTACAACAAGTGACATTTAAGATCACTACTACATTCATTAGAATTTGAGTTAACATTTTCTGTCACATAAGTAAATCCAGAAATCTTTAGGAAAAATTAAATATTTTTATGAACATATTTTGAGACAATGTCTACACTGCTAAAGTCCTCTGACAGTTCGAAGTAGTTTTGCTCTTTACAAGATATTCCCGCACTTGAGGAACGTCGTTTCTGATACGACTGCTTTGTCATAAACCGGATGTTGAAGTAACCCGTTAAAAGCAAAGCAATTAACACGGCAAGCACTCTATGGAAACCTCATAATAAAGATTTTATCAGCAGTAATTTCTCTATACTCATGACTAAACAATTATTTGTCTATAAATCTGAACTTTAAATAAAATGACGAAGTTTTTTGTTTTTGGATCTGAATTGAAACCAAGCACCTATAGCCATTGTAACTAAACAAAGCTTTCTTGCCTGACAGAGACTCGATCGCAGAAACGTTCGTCACTGGTGGCTAGGCGTAAAGAGACGTGAAATATCGAAGTTTTCACCAATATCAGTTAGCAAATTTGGACATGGAAACATGTGTGCACTGCTTCGAATCCTGTCAAGACCCTTATCTCCCTATTAACTAGCCACGGAAAACGTTTAATATAAATTCGAGTAACAAAGTCTCCACGTGTTTAAAACGAACTGCATCATGTAAAGTTTCGTGATGTGGGTTGGAACACAGCACTAAGTATAATCAGATGTCAGATACCGAAATTTTTCACGAGTAGCGAGATGTTTGAATTTGAAATGTGGATAATATTTTTTCCTGACTGGGGATCAAACCCGGTAGCTCAGCCGTCGCTTTCTATCCAAGAATTGTTTCCTCATCAGTAGTAGGGTGTGTGAGCATTTTACTAGAAATAAGAGCGCCTATCGTTGCAGTTAAAAACACACGAAGAGACATTAAAAATGAAAATTATTCATTACCAATAATTCAGATTGCACATGCTAGGGCTACGAATGAAAGAATGAATAATTTTCTGCTGAAGCAGCATTCGAACCCACGTATCTGCTTTTCGTGGAGATCTAGAAAAGTTTGCAATCTTGGGGAAAACAATGAAATGATCGAACTATATTGTTCTGTGTGGGTCTCATACCATGAAGGAGGAGATCCGAATCGAAACCCAGTCCAGCACCAACGTTTCAAATTTAAATAAAATAAGAAACCTGTGACGTGAATAGACCATCATCCCATTAAATAAAATAAAGTTTATAGCGCAAGGAAGCTCACTGGCGGCAGAGTTTCTGTTCGCAGTGACTTCCGCTTTTGCTGTGGTCCAACATAAACTGGCTAAGGACCACTTGGCAGCGAAGGGATATGACGTTTATAACGCGAATTCTGAACAACGATGCAACCTGACGTTCTTCACTTGGCATTATTAGACGAGAACGAGATCTGTTTCTGTTTATTTAAAATACACGACGGAAGTGGCAATAGAACCCACACCTCGCAAGTAAGAAACGACTATCAATCCACGAGACCACTGAAACCCTGATTTGCTATATTTATGGCTGTGTCGTAACGCATGATGCGCCTAGCTTTCAAATTATGCATGATGAAAAAATTCAGTTCCCTGTTAACTGGTTAATTATCAGCAGGATTCAGAAACGAAAGTTTAGTTAGCCTCATATCAGATGGATGTAAAGTCGCTTTTAGCCACCATAGTCTGGGTTCGAAACCATTTTGAAATATTCACTACTTCAAGAAATTTATTACATCGAGAAATACCATTGCAGAGTGAGAATTCACTAAATACTTCGATCATTAGTGGCATTAGCGGTATTAACTTCTTCATTCTGCTGCTGCTACACGCGTTCTTGAAGGAAGCATTTAATGTTGCTTGGTCATTTGTAGATGCAGTTTTCCCAAAAACAGATAAATATTTATTTCGCAAGAAGTAGTTGCTGCGTTCTATGGCAATCGGACCGTAACAAGTACTTATTTAGGTCTTTCCATGTTTTGGGAATACTTTTCAAGTTAATATCGGACATTTCAAATTATTCATAACTACATTAAAACTAAAATTACTGATAAATACGTCGCTTAATAACATAAATCTCCTTGCACTGCTTCTTTTACTTGCGCTTAGCAACGACCCTTGTAAAATACTAAAACGGGCGGCAAACACCACTTTCATAGTCAGAGGATGTTAAATGTCACGATTATTTTCTCTAGATGAGTTCGTTGACGGGGGTCACCAATTTGTAGTAGTACAAGGAAGAAAATATAGCAGAAGATCAACAGTTTCCCGATCCAAGAAACACATTTTACGTGGTCCAAGTTCACATTTTCGCGGAATCACTCAAACTGTAGTATCCACTTCAGCTATGTAGAAAAATATTGGAACGTTGCAAAACAGACATCCAACTCAAAGACGTTACACTTAGTAGCCAACCATAAATACGAATTCTGTGGAACAACAGTTTCAGTAAACTGATGTAGCGAAGACTGTTTGCCACCGTTCTTTTTCACCGGATTATAAGTAGGTAACTTATTGGGCTCTATAACTATACTGCAACACTAATTTCGTGTGCGAGTAATGAACACGAGTTGCAGAATTTAGTAGTGCTGTGGCTTCCACTTCTTTATATTCCTGACCTAAACTGGCTGTGCATCATTTCAGGCGCAACGTACTGCAACGTCATAGTGACACCAACAGTGTATTCGTACTGCCAACTTCATTGTTCGTTTCACTTGATTTTCTAATAACTGAAATAAAAGTCACATGACTTCCAGACATTAAATTTTTAATTTCGTTCGTTCTGGGAGATAAGTTTTCTGATTAGTAAGCTTTTTCCCTCTTAACCAGTGAAATGGGGATAGTTGCGGCAGGTAACCACTTCGCAAAACGCTATTTACTGCTGTGGAGGTTTCTTTTAACTTAGTCGAAGGTGAAAGAATTTAGTTTAATCTTGAAACATCTTAAGTAGCTACGTTTGCAAGTTGCGGAATAAGAGAAGTTTATTGACCATGTAAGCAAAGGTTTAAAAATAAAGTCTGTATAGAGTGGGCGAGGTCGATCTCCTCGTGTGACAGCACTGCATTATAGTTTGGCTAAGAGGAGTCACACGCTCTGTTCCTGTTGCTATGGACATCATTATCTGAAACCGAGTTTCACATCTAAGATTATGGTACTGCTAAATATACAAAACTATTAACAATCGAAGGCTGAGTTCATACTAAAACTGAGGTGTATTTATAATAGGAAAACTAGAGGAGACCGTTTGTCCTCGCAATCCTCCAAGGGGCATTCGAAGCCATATTCACAGATGTTTACAATCTACGAGCGCTTTGAACGTTACAATTGACGTTGTCCTCCTAAAGTAACAATACTTTGTTTACAGCGAATGAAATTCGCAGAATCGGCAGAATACGAAGCCGTTAATGAGAGTTTACAAAGTCACTGCTGTACCTGCTTCATTATTCTCCCACTTGTATGAAGCGCTGTTACGAATTTCTGTGGTGTAATATGTGAGGTAAGACAGCTGACTAAAATACAGTAGCCGGAGCAACATGACATGCATCACAACGTGAATGTAAATTTCACCTTTAATCTCTGAAAACAGTGTAATTACTGCGTATGATGTTTAGAGACAAAATACATTTACACGAAACTCTAAACGATACTCACAACCAATTAATATATTAAATATTTTTTCAAAGCATGTAATCGGGAATGAATTTGACTTTCGAGGCGGGGAAAGTGCTCTCCACCTTGTATCGCAATTCGTTTCCTCGTGCCTAATCAGTAGGTCCTCACTTCCGAAATGTCACAGCTCGAGGAATTTGATAAAAATTGCATCCTTGCGCGTTGTGAAGATTGGCACTATACCAGCGCCATTGCCCGTGCACTAGGGTACGGAAAATCTACAATACATCTCTCGGTGTAGAGGATGGACATCTTCGGGCTACCATAGATGATCAAGACAACAGTATACTCTCCACTTCTGTGATGAAGACCCTTTCAGGACTACCACGGAAATTGGGAACATCCCCCAGATAAGTGTTAGCAGGCCGACCATTTGTCTTGTCGGCGAGAAAGGAAGGCGTGGACGAAAGTCAGCTATTAAGGAACTTTTACACAAGCAACATAGGGCTGCCAGGTTAAATCGCTTTCGCAGTAGGAGCAAGTTATATTTACGGTCGGAAGATGTTTTCTACTGCACCATATAGTTCAGTCCTTGTATGTCAACCAACTAGAGCGAGATTCGACAGAAAATATATCCATCAGAGGAAACGGTGTGGCCGTACTGCTGTCACAGTGTGGGGATGGATATCAGCAAGTAGTTGCGGCGTTCTGTGGCTACTGGACCATCCGTTTTCTATTCATTACTACTGCGAAATTCGGTATAACGTAACGGTTCCTTCTGTTAGCCTGAGATTTTCTGGAGGCAGAATAATCTCCCAAGAAGACCGTTCCCCTGCCCACACAGTGAACTGTATAAAACACTGGTTTCAAGAGTTGTTGAGCTGTTAGACTGGCCTCCCAAGGTTGATAACCTCAGCCCCATAGAGCACGTACGGACACAGGTGGAGAAAATTATTAGGTTAAGAACATCAACACCGAAGCAATTCATGACGAATGGGAAGAGTTGTCACACAGTAACAGATTCATCTGGAAACCATTACTTTGGTTCTCCGGCAGCTAAATGAAGTTGTAGAGGAGGACAGAAACTTGACACGATGCTGTATTATGGAAATAATTTATTTTAATGCCAAGCAGAAATCATAATACATAAAGCGATAAAATAGTGCAAGATCGGCGGTGTAGACGTAGCATTGAGTTTGAGTCCGCTGCATCCTCTGTTATATACTTATGTATTATTTAAAATTATGAGTACTTAATAATACTCGTTGCCCTCCTAAGCTAATAACTCTTACAAGATATCGAACCTCCTACCTCTGGAGTAAAAACTGATCGTCTTAATCATTACGCCATTCTACCAATTGCCGGCGCTATCCTAACGGAATAGTTTGATATGGTCTGTAATGTCACACCTTTTCCATGAAAAAAGGGTGATATACCGAAAGAAATCGGCTTTTAAGAAATATTAATGGCTAACGAAAAGGCAGTGTGAACATAATATACTGTCTCGGGAGGCCCAAAAAGGGTGTGGTCCATTAGGTAGACCTCCCCAGTGGAGGGTATACCACAGCTAGTAATTTCTACAAACAACTAAGACACGTATTGGTCGCAGTGTAAGAACAACGACCTACAGAACTCCATCACTTGTTGATACTACATGATAACACACTCATCCGATCTCACTAACAAAACTATCCAAAAATTTTAAAGTTAATACCTCAAGCACTTATTCTTCTGATCTTATGCCCTTAATGTTTACCTTTGAAGTTCCTTATCAAAAAACAATCAAGAAAAACCTCTCTCGACGAAAATGCACTTCCAACCTGCTTTGACGACATCTTTAGCTCAGATCCAGTGGGTTTCTAAGGTGGAATCTGTAAAATACCTCAGAGTAGTCAGACTGTTTATATAATGCGATAGAATATACTGCTGATGATTAAATTCTTGTTGATGTTTACTTTTGTTTTCAATAAAATTATGAACAATGCTATTTTAATACCACTGTCCTAATTCAAATGAAGTTCAAATTAGCACGATATTTTTACCACAGAAGTCTATTTCAATAAATAATGTATCTCTAACAAGTGCATGGTTTTATCAGCACGAATTAGTGAGATATTACTCATTCTGAATTTCTAAACGGTCTGTGTCACAGTGATGTAATATGGAAATGTGGCTTTTGATAAATAAAATTTCCTTGTTGATTTTCGATTTGACTGCTTGTAGTCCGTCACGAAACGGCTAAAAACGTACCCTTGAGCGAGATGGGAACGATGGACCAAAGCATCCCCCACTTTACAAACTACCACGTAATCTCACAGCTGGCAGATCACTGCAACGTTGTGATCTCCCTTACTGCGCCAGTGCTGGCTGTGACAGATAAACTAACAACGTAAGACATGAGGTTAAGTGCAATCTCCACGTCCATTGACTTTCCTGGACTCAAAACCTTTGATTTTAAACTTTAGTTTACACCTTATGTGAAATCACTCAGATCATTCAATGTAAATGATACGAAGGTATCAAATGAATTTTTTAAGCTAGCTCTGTGTCATTCAGGAAGTAACTCGTCGGTCGCAGGGTTGCCAAACATGTGAAGCGTTGTTGCCAAGTTACAGTTATACGACTAGCAGAAAGTATGCCAGACTTGAGAGGTCTAGGAAGGGACTACAGTTTGTGTCTGAAAGAGGTGGCGGCTGAGAGCTGAAATACTCAAAGTGTATGTCAGTAAGTCTTATCTGCGTTTCTGTAACTGAGTTTAAGGACTACAGCGTCGTCATTAACAATACTCAGATGTGCTGACTGCAAACTAAACAACAAGAATCATTAACTGACACAATTATTTGCGTTTTTCTCTCAAAGCGTACTGAAACTAAAAAGCTCATTGCTAGACATGTTTCGCATTTTTAGAACATCTGCAGTAGTTATACTGTAAACGTTATGAGTAGGCAACACATGGCTTTTATAATAGTAGGCTTGCAAAATATTTTTCTTGATCTCGATATCAGTACACTATCCATGAAAGACAGGCACGCAAATGAAGAGACAACAACATAGCATCGATTAAAAAACGGAACATCCACAGAGAGACTTCGTAAGTTACGAATAACACGAAGTTCCAAGTCAAGAAGGTTACGGTGCAGGAAACCATAAGATATGACAGAAACCGCTGGTTCAAAATTCCGTTGAAAATTAAAGTAGCGAATATATGCACCGCAACTTCGATTCCAGCTTCTGCTAACGCGAAAGCAGAAACAGTTGTTATCAGAAAGTGGAAGAAGGAACATGAAACGCTGACAGTAATGTGCAGAATAGATCATCCTTGAGTAAAACTGACATTCAGTCGATAAATATTAAATTATAGATATGTATCTCCTATTCGTTATGATTAAAATGTATCCGCTGTTGATGCTTTCTCAATACAAGCGGATAGTGCCAATGTTGAAGAGCTTTTCAACGTGCAGTATGCGTAAGATAGAGAGAATCCGAAATAATAACAGGTTTACTAAACCGAGAGTGGTGCTGAGATTCAATGCATCGCCTGCGCCGAGTGTTGTTAATTAACGTTTCAATATTAATGGCGCCCCTAGGCTAACGCAATAGTCATATGAAAGTTATCGAGTTGTATTACGGTGGCACAGATGGCAGATGGTTCTAGAATTTGCAGATAATATCCATACTATATTAAATACGTTCATTAGTGTGCTCGTCAAGCTTGCCATTAGAGGTTTTTCTTTTATTTACGTATTCTTCCAGTAATCGCAAACAGTTCGTTTTGGTTAAATTCAGTTGTTTAGCCTAATTTCTGATCGAGCATATTTAGTGTTATACCACAAATTTAAGTGCATTTGGAAATAGTTTAGGTACATATTGGTTTCCGAAACATATTTAGTGTCCTTTTGCATCTTTATTTAATATATTATCGTTATCACTTAGTAAATCTCTTAACTTAATGCTCTCTGTCGGATAGGGGAAAGCAAATTATTATTTGCGGGGACTTCAATGCTGATGGTCTGAAAGAGTGTAGTAGGAAGAACGACCTGGAAGTCTTGCTCGGTTCTTTCAATTTGACATCTGTCATTAATTTTCCTAGTTGGGTAGTAAAGGACAGCAGCATATTGATAGATAACACATTTGTAGACCAATATAAGTTTAAAAACATAAATTCTTGTCCTGTTGAGAATGGCCTTTCTGATCATGGTGCTCAGCTAGTTACAGTATATGACATAGCTCCATTCAGTAATTCAAAACTACCCTCCAAAGTTGTGCGTGCAATTAATGACTCAACAATTAGAAATTTCAGAGAAAATCTTCAGCAGTTAGACTGGGACGAGGTGTACAAGGAACCCGATCCTAATTTAAAATATAATTTATTTCATGATACACTTGTAAGATAATTTAAAAACTGTTTCCCCAAGAAAGTAATAAACTCTAATTGTAAGCAACCATGCAAAAAACCTTGGCTTACTAAAGGAATAAAAATATCTTGTAACCACTAAAGGGAACTGTATCTAACAACAAGAAAGAGTAATGATCCACAAACAGCCAAATATTATAAAATCTACTGTGCTACATTAAGAAATGTTATTAAAAGTCCAGAAACACGTGCATCATTTCTGAGATTAATACCTCTGATAACAAAATCAAAACAATTCGGAATTTTATTACAAGGGAGACAGAGCAACCAAGAGTACAGGATGACGGCACTACCATCAGAGTGAATGGAAACTTGACAAACAACAAACCGGAAGTCGAAAACATTTTGAATAATCAATTTTTAAATGTTGTAGAGAAAATAGGATCAAAATGTTCATTAGAAGAAGCAAGGCAGTTAATGGAAGAGGCCTTACCCACACCATTTGATACAATTGAAATTCCACCCACCTCTCCTCCTGAAATTAGGAAGATAATAAACTCTCTTAAGAATGAAAGCTCACATAGAATTGGTGGCATTTCCAGCAGGATAATAAAAGCTTGTTCCTAACAGATAAGTGAGATTCTTAGCCACATGTGTAATAGCTCTCTAAAGCAGGGTATTTTTCCAGATAGACTGAAGTATGCCGTTGTTAAACCACTGCATAAAAAAGGGGATACGTCTGATGTCAACAACTACCGCCAATCTCTCTTCTGACTGCCTTATCCAAAATTCTTGGAAAAGTAATGTATTGTACAGTAGCTTCACACCTTTGTAAAAATAAAGTTTTAACAAAATGTCAGTTTGGCTTCCAGAAAGGTTTTTCAACGGAAAATGCTATATATACTTTCACTAATGAAATTACTGTGGTATGAATAGCACAGCACTGAAATGCTTTAAATCATACCAAACTGGAAGAGTGCAGAAAGTTGAAATTAGCACTTCATATAATATGCAAAACAGTGGTGATTTCTCAGACTGGGGAAGAATCAAGAATGGGGTGACGTAAGGTTCGGTCTTGGGTCCTCTGCCGTTCTTAATATATATTAATGACTTGCCATTCTATATTCACGAAGATGCTAATCTGATGCTTTTTGCCGGTGATACAAGTATAGCTATCACACCCAACAGACAAGCATTAACTGGTGAAATTGTAAACGATGTATTTCAGAAAATCATTAAGTGGTTCTCTGCAACTGGGCTCTCATTAAACTTTGACAAAACACAGTACATACAGTTCCACAAAGTAAATGGAATGACACAGTTAATAAACATAGACTTCGATCAGAAATCTGTAGCTAAGGTAGAATATTCATAATTTCTAGGTGTATGCATTGTTGAGGGGTTGAACTGGAAAAAACACACTGAAGATCTGCTGAAACGTTTGAGTTCAGCTACTTATGCTATTAGCGAACTGCAAATTTTGGCGATATACATCTCACTAAATTAGCTTACCACGTCTATTTTCATTCTCTGCTTTCGTATGGCATCATATTCTGGGGTAACTTATCATTGAGTAAAAGAGTGTTCATTGCACAAAAGCGTGTAATCAGAATAATTGCTGGAGCTCTTCCAAGATCAACCTACAGAAACTTATTTGAAGAGCTAGAGATCTTCACTGTAGCTTCAAAACATGAAATTTGTTATTAACAATCCGAACGAATTCAAAAGTAATAACAGTGTCCATGGCTACAACGCTAGGAGAAAGGATGATCTTCACTACTCAAGGTTAAATCTAACTTTGGCTCAGAAGGGGGTAAATTATGCTGCCACAAAAGTCTTTGGTCACTTACCTAATAGCATCAAAAGTTTGACAGATACCCATATGGCATTTAAAAGGAAATTAAAAGAATTTCTTAATGGCAACTCCTTCTACTCATTAGATGAATTTTTGAATATAATAAGTGGCTAATTTCCCCAACCTCCACCAAAAATGAATTAAAAATATTAAGTGTCATGTAATATTTTGCGTAATGTAATATCTTGTATAGACACCTTTATTAACCTGACACGTTCCACATCATTACGAAGTGCCATATTCACGATCTAATCTCAACTATAATGGGATACTTAGTAAATCACAGTCTGGATTTCTATATTGCTGTTCAACTGAGACAGTAATATGCAATTTCAATGTCAACATAACAAAGTCTTTAAGATGTAAAATGTCACCAACAGGCATTTTCTGTGATTTATCCAAACCTTTGATTGTGTGAACCACGACATTATGTGGCAGAAAGTACAATTGCATGGTATAAATGAGACAGCAAATCAGTTTTTTAAGTCGTATCTGCAGAACAGGAAGCAAAAAGTTTCTTTATATGGTTTAAGTGATTTAAGGAAGTTTCCCACTTCGTGTAACTGGGGTGAAAATACATTAGGTATTCCACAGGGTACGATCACGGATCCCCTTCCATTCTTGGTATATGTGAATTACCTCCATTCTTATCTCAAACAATAAGCTAAGCTGACACTGTTTGCTGATGATACAACCACCTATCTATTAAAGACATGGTATGAAAAAGTAGTGTAGCTCACTACGCACGATTGCCCAAATTTTATTCATCCAGTATTTGAGACTGAGAGCCCTGAATGACTTGCATCAAACTTTGCACATAATTTCAAACCTTTAAGAACCATTTTCTCGCTGAAATCCCCCAGAAATTGACGAAAGAAAAAACTTTATCACGTAATACGTTTTCGCTGTTTATGCAGCAAAATTGCGCCATGAGAAAGGACCTTTCCATTAATTATTTCTCTATTATTTACTGCATTCGCGACAAAGTTGGTAGACAGTTTTTATATATATCATAGGATATACTTGCAGAATTGTATCATTAACTACACATTGTAGCCGGTCGCTTTGGTCAAGCGCTTCTATGCGCTTCCTTCCGGAACCATGCTGCTGCTATGGTCGCAGGTTCGAATCCTGCCTCGGGCATGGATGTGTGTGATGTCCTTAGGTTAATTAGGTTTAAGTAGTTCTAAGTCTAGGGGACTTATGACATCAGATGTTAAGTCCCATAGTGCTTAGAGCCATTTGAACCATTTTTTGACACATAGTACAGGGTATGTGGCGTCATAAACGTTGAGCTGCGTGAAAATGAAGCTGCAGGGCAAAATTCACTGAAGTTACAGGTTAAACATGTGTACAAATGCGTGTGAAACACGTTGAAGATATGCGACATGCGCGTACGCAGGCGAAACAATGGGTAAGAAGCTCCTCCTAAGCCTCTGGATCGAATTCAAACAAATTTGATGCACATCCTACTTTTTATCTGGGAAGAAATACTGCAGGGTTAAGAACCAGCAACCTCCATTTGGGGTGTGGGTGATAAAGTGGAGAAAGAGTTGGTAAGGAGGAGCTGGACAGACAAGAAGGGGGAAGTAGGAGATGGACACAGATAGGAGGAGGAGGAGATGGACAGAGAGAGGGCGAGGAGGATATGGACAGAAAAGGGGAACACTAGGAGATCGGCAGACTGAGGGGCGAGGAGATGGACAGAGAAAGGAAAGAGGAGAAGATCGGCACACAGGGAAGAGAAGAGGGGACGAACAGCGAGAGGGTAGGAGGAGATGGACAGAGTGAGGGGTGAGGAAGAGATAGAGAAGGGAGAGCAGAAAATGGACAGAAGTGGAGGAGGAGGTGGGCAAAGTGAAGGGGGAGGAAGAGATTGAATTATATGGCGAAGGAGGAGATGGACAGAGGGAGGCAGAAGGAGGAGATGGAGCGATAGAACAATGAAATAAATATATAGCCAGGTAATGGTGTGTACTCAGCTAGCCTTTTATAGCAGGTAGGACCAACTCTTACTCTTGTACCGATATGACAAAAGTACCCCAGAACATGGTTAAAGATGTTATTAAACGTCTTTTATGCGAGATATTTGACAAAGATTATTTACAGTGCAATATATGTCTTGCAAGCAAACGTACTTGCTGTTGCGCTGCAAACTTCTTGGCGACTCAGAAAAGTAGAGAACAGATACTTCGACGCATGCACGGGTGTTTTTCAGGACGATTCGTTGTGTGTGACCGCTATGGTAATGCTGCCCAGTCGAATGCACTGTGCCTGGGTTTCTCGGAGTGGCCAGAGTCGATCGTTCGGTTCGTGTCATTCAAAACTGACATCAAAATAACAAGACTACACAAGGGGAAATTCGGCACCCCGAAGGAAAAAAACAGGGGAAGGATAGCAAAACTCTAAAACTCCGAAGCGGAAGTACTCAAGGAGGCATTCGGTTGTTGTTTTTCATACACCTGGTTATTAAATTCATATTATGACAGCCTCAGTTCCCATTCTCTTTCTGATGATTTTCTTCATGGTCCAGTGTTTCGGTCCATTAACATTTGGCACTGTTTCTGCTACCTGAGCTACAACTCCTAATGTATAATGAGGAGAGAGGGAGAGAGAGGGAAAGAGAGAGAGAGAGAGAGAGAGAGAGAGAGAGAGAGAGGACATGAGATAGAGGTATGCACATGTATATATGACGGTTGTATGACGTACACAAGGTATAAAAAGACAGTGCATTGGTGGAGCTGACATTTGTACTCATGAGAAAAGGTTTCCGACGCGATTATGTCCGCACTACGGGAGTTAACAGACTATAAACATGGAATAGTAGTTGGTGCTACACACATGGGACATTACAGTTCGTAAATCGTTAGGGAATTCAATATTCCGAGATCGACTGCGTCAAGAGTCTATCGAGAATACCAGATTTTAGGCATTACCTCTCACCACGGACAACGCAGTAGCCGACGGCCTCCACTTAACGACCGAGAGCAGCGGCGCTTGCGTAGAGTTGTCAAGTGTTAACGGACAAGCGGCACTGCGTGATATAACCGCAGAAATCAATGTGGGACGTACTACGAACGTATCCGTTACGACAGTGCGGCGAAATGTGGCGTAAATGATCTATGCCAGCAGTCGACCTAAGGGAGTGCCCTTGCTAACAGCACGACGTCGCCTACAGCGCCTCTCCTGGGCTCATGATCATATCGGTTGGACCCTAGACGACTGGGAAACCGTGGCCTGGTCAGATGAGTCCCGATTTCAGTTGGTAAGGACTGTTGGTATAGATTGTGTGTGGCGCAGAGCCCAAGAAGTCAAGGACCTAAAATTTCAACAAGGCACTGTGCAAGCTGGTGGTGGCTCCATAAAGGCGTGGACTGTTTGTTTACATGGAATGGACTGGGTCTCCTGGTCCAACTGGAGCGATCGTTGACTGGAAATGGCTTACGTCCTCCTACTTGGAGACCATTTGCACCCATTCATGGACTTCATGTTCCCAAACAACTACGGAATGTTTATGGATCACAATGCGCCGTACCACCGGATTACAACTGTTCGCAATTCATTTCAAGAATATTTTGAGCAGTTAGAGCTAATGATTTGGCCACCTAAATCACCCAACATGATTCCCATAGAACATTTATGGGACATAAACGAGATGTCACTTCGTACACAAAATCCTGCACCAGCAACACTTCCGTAACTGTGGACGGCTACGGAGGCAACATGGCTCAATATTTCTGCAGGGGACGTCCAACGACTTGTTGACGCCATGCCACGTCGTGTTGCAACACTACGCACCAGGCCAAAGGAGGTCCGACACCATATCAGAAGATATCACATGACTTCCGTCATCTCATTGTAACTTGGACGCTAACAAAATTAGTACCAACCACTCTATAGTTTCATTCTATTGCAATTCAATAGCCCCCCCCCCCCCTCCTTCCCTACATTATCACCAACTTTAGCATCTCACTAGACTGTAGAATGAGAGACGTTTCCTGGAACACTTTTAATTCTTAAATTATAAAAGATGAATGATATTTAATTTGTGTGTGTGTATGTGTTAGAATGAATGTTGAAGGAATTTTCAAGGTGCATCGCAAGCGTTACCCACAACTCTTTCTCAGATGAGAAAGTTAACTACCCACAGTGGGGTTAGACACTTGTTGCAAAACATACATCCCCTGCAATACTCCTCTTCATTGCGGTATTTGCTTGACCTACACACTGCAAACCCATTTCAAATCAACCAGTTTAAAATTTGTGCACTATACTTACTGTTCGTAAATCACCTGACTGCTGCACTCCTTACTTCTGAACTGTGAAAAACTGGAAGGCCACAGCTATTAATGGTAATAGTAATAACAATGATAATAACAATAATAAGACTGCGTGCAGCACTATAGTAGCCCTTACGTAGTTAGTGCTAAGTCATCCTGTCAGTTAATTCATTTATGTGTTTCGACCTAAGTAATGAAGCAATTTATGGACTACTACAGGTACTATCTACAACTTCAAGGCATTTTCTTGAGATATTTAGCATTTGTTACGTATATGTCTCACTTTTATCTTCAGCGATGTTCGGGACAAATCACAACATACGGTTATAGTCGATTGACTACATGAGGAACCTGTAACATCCACCGCATTAATTCTATTAAGAGAGAAAAATGAATTATTGCTAACATACACTGAAGAGCCAGATAAACTAGTACACCAGCATAACATAGTGTAGGGCCCCCACGAGCACGCAGAAGTGCCACAACACAACGTGGCATGGACTCGACTAACGTCTGATTAGTGCTAGAGGGAACTGATTCTGTGAATCTGCAGGGCTGTCCATAAATCCGCAAGAGTACGGGGGGCTGGAAATCTCCTCTCAACAGCTCGAGCCAGCCGCTGTGACCCTGCGGTTTTAGGCGCTTCAGTCCGGAACCGCGCTGCTGCAACGGTCGCAGGTTGGAATCCTACCATTTTTCAACAGCACGTTGCAAGGCATCCCAGATAGGCTCAATAATGCTATGTCTGGAGAGTTTTGTGGCCAGCGGAAGTGTTTAAACGCAGACGAGTGTTCCTGGAGCCACTCTGTAGCAATTCTGAGCGTGTGGGGTGTCGCATTGTCCTGCTGGAATTGCCCAAGTCCGTCGGAATGTACAATGGAGATGAATGGATGTAGGTGATCAGACAGTATACTTACGTACGTGTCACCTGTCAAAGTCGTATCTTGACGTATCAGTGATCCCATATCATTACAACTGTACACGATCCACAGCATTACAGAGCCTCCAACATCTCGAACAGTCCCCTACTGGCATGCAGGGTCCATGGATTCATGAGGCTGTCTCCATACCCGTACAAGTCCATCCGCTCGATAAAATTCGAAACGAGACTCGTCCAGCAAGGCAACATGTTTCCACTCATCAACGGCCCAACATCGTTGTTGACGGGCTCAAGCGAGGTGTAAAGCATTGGTCGCACACTCACCAAGGGTACACGAGCGGGCCTTCGGCTCCGAAAGCCCATATCGATAATGTTTCGTTAAATTGATCGCACGCTGACACTTGATGATGTCCCAGCGTTGAAATGTGCAGCAATTTTGCGGAAGGGCTTCACCTCTGTCACGTTGAACAATTCTCTTCAGTCGTCGTTCGTCCCGTTCTTGCTGGATCTTTTTCCGGCCGCAGAGATTTCGGAGACTTGGTATTTTACCGGATTCCTCATATTCACGATTCACTGGTGAAATGGTCATACGGGGAAATCCCCATTACATCCCTAATTACTAAATGAGCCTAGCGATCTGTCCATTCTTCCAGTTTTACAGAATGCTCCTTTTCCTGTAAGTATCAGTGCTTCGCTTCTACTGACTTTTCTCCTTCCCTTTCCAAAATATCACTATTACTTCCTCCACCTCATCTTTTCCAGATCATATACACTCCTGGAAATGGAAAAAAGAACACATTGACACCGGTGTGTCAGACCCACCATACTTGCTCCGGACACTGCGAGAGGGCTGTACAAGCAATGATCACACGCACGGCACAGCGGACACATAAGGAACAGCGGTGTTGGCCGTCGAATGGCGCTAGCTGCTCAGCATTTGTGCACCGCCGCCGTCAGTGTCAGCCAGTTTGCCGTGGCATACGGAGCTCCATCGCAGTCTTTAACACTGGTAGCATGCCGCGACAGCGTGGACGTGAACCGTATGTGCAGCTGACGGACTTTGAGCGAGGGCGTATAGTGGGCATGCGGGAGGCCGGGTGGACGTACCGCCGAATTGCTCAACACGTGGGGCGTGAGGTCTCCACAGTACATCAATGTTGTCGCCAGTGGTCGGCGGAAGGTGCACGTGCCCGTCGACCTGGGACCGGACCGCAGCGACGCACGGATGCACGCGAAGACCGTAGGATCCTACGCAGTGCCGTAGGGGACCGCACCGCCACTTCCCAGCAAATTAGGGACACTGTTGCTCCTGGGGTATCGGCGAGGACCATTCGCAACCGTCTCCATGAAGCTGGGCTACGGTCCCGCACACCGTTAGGCCGTCTTCCGCTCACGCCACAACATCGTGCAGCCCGCCTCCAGTGGTGTCGCGAGAGGCGTGAATGGAGGGACGAATGGAGACGTGTCGTCTTCAGCGATGAGAGTCGCTTCTGCCTTGGTGCCAACGATGGTCGTATGCGTGTTTGGCGCCGTGCAGGTGAGCGCCACAATCAGGACTGCATACGACCGAGGCACACAGGGCCAACACCCGGCATCATGGTGTGGGGAGTGATCTCCTACATTGGCCGTACACCTCTGGTGATCGTCGAGGGGACACTGAATAGTGCACGGTACATCCAAACCGTCATCGAACCCATCGTTCTACCATTCCTAGACCGGCAAGGGAACTTGCTGTTCCAACAGGACAATGCACGTCCGCATGTATCCCGTGCCACCCAACGTGCTCTAGAAGGTGTAAGTCAACTACCCTGGCCAGCAAGATGTCCGGATCTGTCCCCCATTGAGCATGTTTGGGACTGGATGAAGCGTCGTCTCACGCGGTCTGCACGTCCAGCACGAACGCTGGTCCAACTGAGGCGCCAGGTGGAAATGGCATGGCAAGCCGTTCCACAGGACTACATCCAGCATCTCTACGATCGTCTCCATGGGAGAATAGCAGCCTGCATTGCTGCGAAAGGTGGATATACACTGTACTAGTGCCGACATTGTGCATGCTCTGTTGCCTGTGTCTATGTGCCTGTGGTTCTGTCAGTGTGATCATGTGATGTATCTGACCCCAGGAATGTGTCAATAAAGTTTCCCCTTCCTGGGACAATGAATTCACGGTGTTCTTATTTCAATTTCCAGGAGTGTAGTTTCCAAAACAGTTCCACATTAACACGAAATATATTGTTCATTTCATCCGACATGTTGCAAATGATTAGGAAGAAAAATACGCTCAATGGTCCTAGCCTGTGCGTAAAAATGTAAAAAAATTATGTGAAACGAAATGGACCCACACTTGGCTCCAAGGCGTAGTATAAATTAAAACAGGAATAAGATACAACAACAGCTAAGTTTATTGCTTGTAAGTGATAAATCACAAAAAGATTCATCAGGACTGTTTTTACTAGGTGCAGACACAAATCAGCATTTGGCATGCAAGAGGGAGGGGGCATTAAGTAGTTTATCTCATCACATGATGAAACTGGCAGTGCATGAGAATTGACGCGGCTCGCGTGGAAGTTTTCATCTCCCAGAGGGCTGGTGTAAAATCACATGGCTGTTGAACGAGAGTGAAGGCTTTTATCCATGCATCTCCATGAAACTACGGCTTAAGGGCGGCGCCGAGGGCTGTGTAGCCCATGATCTGTCCACTGTTTCCTGTCTAGTCATTTCCCACGCAAACCACCGCCGAGTAGTGAGTAATACTCTGTTGTCCCGGCTGCAGCAACCGTTCACTCTTAGCCGATGCTCGTGCAGTGCCTTTACCTTACAGTAATTAGCTCATTTTTAGACTAAAAGAACACAACAGGCCGAAATGTTTTTTGCGTGATTGCTGAAAATTGTTTTATGGTCTAAGGCACAATTCTCTGATTAATGTTTCGTCTTCCGTTGCTGGACTCATCGTCAGAGGCTTTAACTATTCAGAAGGCAGTTACAGCCCCAAACAAACTCAGCTTGCCTAAACTGTGTGAAAAGCTTGTAAGGGTGTTCAAAAATGTTCAAATGTGTGTGAAATCTTATGGGACTTAACTGCTAAGGTCACGAGTCCCTAAATTATCCTAAGGACAAACACACACACACACACACCCATGCCCGTGGGAGGACTCGAGCCTCCTCCGGGACCAGCCACTGTAAGGGTGTTGCGGGCTAGGTTGTGCTGTGAATAAATGTTAAGAAAAAAATGATGATTTCCCCAGTTTAGAGTTCATTAGTATTGAAGTTATTCAATTAGCCTATTGTACTTGGAAGTTTAAGCAGATACAATCAATGTCGGTTGTTCTCGTAGCATAGATGATACCGTACGAGATAGTTCAGCCTTTGGCTCGAGTTCGACCCTCACCACTGCGCCATGTCTAATTTTGACATTGCAACACGTTTGGCAGCAACTTTGGGGTGGGAGGGGCGCCGGGGGAGTGGGCTTGAATTCGTGCACGCAACGGCGTGATTGGCTAACTGCAATGCTAGTTAACTCAGAAACGGCGTAACGTATCGAATTTTTTCTTAACAGTTACTTCTCAGCACAACCTACCCTACAATACCCTTACAACCTTTTCAGACTTTCCCTAACTCCACACGGCTATCGATTCGTGACGTCATCAGACCACGTCATAAGATCGCGGAGTCGTGCTGACGTACACTACAGGTCATTAGAATTGCTACACCACGAAGATGACGTGCTACAGACGCGAAATTTAACCGACAGGAAGAACATGCTGTGATATGCAAATGATTAGCTTTCAGAGCATTCACACTAGGTTGGCACCGGTGGCGTCACCTACAACATGCTGACATGAAGAAAGTTTCCAACCGATTTCTCATACACAAACAGCAGTTGACCGGCGTTGCATGGTGAAACGTTGTTGTGATGCCGCGTGTAAGGAGGAGAAATGCGTACCATCACTTTTCCGACTATGATAAAGGTTGGATTGCAGCCTATCGCGATTGCGGTTTATGGTATCGCGACATTGCTGCTCGCGTTGGTCAAGATCCTATGACTGTTAGCAGAATATGAAATCGGTGAGTTCAGGAGGGTAATACGGAACGCCGTGCTGGATCCCAACGGCCTCGCATCACTAGCCGTGGAGATGACAGGCATCTTATCCGCATGGCTGTAACGGATCGTGCAGCCACGTCTCGATCCCTTAGTCACCAGATAGGTACGTTTGCAAGACAACAACCATCTGCACGAACAGTTCGACGACGTTTGCAGCAGTATGCACTATCAGCTGGGAGACCTTGGCTGCGGTTACCCTTGACGCTGCATCACAGACAGGAGCGCCCGTGATGGTATACTCAACGACGAACCTGGGTGCACGAATGGAAACATGTGATTTTTCGGATGAATCCAGGTTCTGGTTACAGTATCATGATGGTCGCATCCCTGTTTGGCAACATCACGGTGAACGCACATTGGAAGCGTATATTCATCATTGCCATACTGGCGTAACACCTCTTGTTCTCATTGACGGCACTTTGAACAGTGGACGTTACATTTCATAAGTGTTACGAGCCGTGGCTCTACCCTTCATTCGATCCCTGCAAAACCCTACATTTCAGCAGGATAACGCACGACAGCAAGTTGCAGGTCCTGTACGGGCATTTCTGCATACAGAAAATGTTCGACTGCTGCCCTGGCCTGCACATTCCCCAGATCTCTTACCAACTGAAAACGTCTGGTCAATGGTTGCCGAGCAACTGGCTCGTCACAATACGCCAGTCACTAATCTTGATGAAGTGTGGAATCGTGTTGAAGCTGCATGTGCAGCTGTACCTGTACACGCCATCCAAGCTCTGTTTGACGCAATGCGCAGGCGTATCAAGGCCGTTATTACGGCCAGAGGTGGTTGTTCTGGGTACTGATTTCTCAGGATCTATGCATCCAACTTGCGTGAAAATGTTATCACATGTCAATTCTAGTATAATATATTTGTCCAATGAATAGCCATTTATCATCTGCATCTCCTCTTGGTGTAGCAATTTCAATGGCCAGTAGTGTATGTTATTGAGCCTGAAGTGAGAAGAGTTGGCGCTGTTTGTTTTATATACCACTGAGGTAGACAACTTCTCTAAATTCACTCCCCCTTTTCTATTAAAAATGGGTTTGTACTTTCAATTTCTATGGCATCTCTATACATACATA
The DNA here is from genome assembly GCF_023897955.1 of Schistocerca gregaria. Lineage (NCBI taxonomy): Eukaryota > Metazoa > Arthropoda > Insecta > Orthoptera > Acrididae > Schistocerca > Schistocerca gregaria. The sequence goes on from NC_064931.1 coordinate 731,025,214, forward strand.
GATCTTGCTAAGCCACAGTGATAGAGGACGGAATGGACGTGCATGATCTGCTACTGCTCGTTTAACCGTGTTGCCGAGGTGACAGTTACTCTTATGTTACTTAAATCCTAGATGCCGCAGCTCTCTGATATCATAATCTATGATGATGGTCTAAGATGGCGACCTGGAAACACTAGGAGAGACTAAAGTGTCGCATAGTTATGCAAATTCTAGATGACATCCAAGATGGCTACTGAATTCCCCCCTCCCCCCATGTCATCACATGCTGCTTGTCCTAAGTTTAAGTCAAGTTTTCTTAAGATGAAATGACAGCCCCCCATCCCTCTGTCATTACAGTCCAAACAGCTGTCACCCTAAGTTTCAAAACAAAGGGCAGATTTGTTCTGAGTTTAAAATAATATGCTATGTAGTAGGAATATGTCTTTCCTTAAACAAATGCCACACTGGGAGGGCATCCATGTGCCGCTGACACCATGTCGTGTGACGTGAGATGTCTTTGGGGTAGGTAACGCTTCGTGCCAGGTTAATCTGCAGCCATCGCTGCTGGTGGTGGCCTAATGCTGTGCACGCACCACGGCTGCTGCATCACCCAAGTCCCTGCACCACTCGCCTCACCTGTAGTGTTGCTGCCACTGGAGAGTCAGGATCATGAGCACAGAGTCGCACTCATTGGCTCCTGACAGCTTTGGGCATAGGGACGCCACACACATACTGCCGCTCCGACTCCCTGATGTGAAGTATATGGCACCAGTTCCGATTCCCAGAACTAGTATGTTACTTGTGATGGCGCTACTGTCACAGCACATGTGACCTAAGTTCCAAAGGCGGGCAAATATGAAAATGCAAAAAGTCCATTTACGATTTAACCCGCATTGAAAAATAATGGGAAATTCTGAAGTCTCCTCCAGTTAAAATGAAGAATAACCCACAGATAAAATCTCCAGGGATATTCGCGGAGGCATATCGTTCATCTGGGGGAAGAGCTGTGCAGTGGCCCAGGAACAAAATGCTTCTATGTTTATCGAAGACACTTCAAAAAAGTACTGCGTAGGCTGGACGGAAGCTATTAAAACACGCAGTAACAGGTCTCGGTCATAGCCAAGCCATACTTCCGCCATAAACATTTCAATCTCATGGATCCAGCAGTAAACTTCACTGAATCTGTACAGTTTCGTGAAAGTTTTAGAGCAGACCCGACATGACAGGCTGATATAATTTCTGTGTCACCCACATACCGATTATGCTATTAACAGATGCAGTCTCAGAGATTTCGCAAGGATCTCTTAGCTCTTACAGAGCTTTTCCACGATAACGCTGTAGAAATAGACGCTAGTGCCACTTAAAAAATTCAAAGTTGCAATCCAAGATGGTGCATCTATGACGTCACCATCCAAGATGATGATCCAGGACGCCAACAGTGACGTCAGAATCCAAGATAGCGACCCAAGATGGATGACCTGAGGGTATAAGGGCATCATGTAACGTTATCAGTCCAAAATAGTTGTTCCAGTTTCCGTGGCCCTGCAGTCACCTACCCTACCACTCATCGTCACTGTCCAGGGTTACTAGCCATAAGGGGACTCGTCACTTGTGCTCTGCTCACTGTAGTGAAAGGCTGATAATCACTATGAAGTGTTATCAGAGATCTGGGCAACACCGGGTGGTACCTCAAGAGAGAAAACAACTGACACATACAGTTGGATGTAACTACTTATTATTATTACTAGCTGAGTACCTGGTGTTGCTCGGATACACATTTATTCCAATCATCCATTAGTCCAGGTCAACATTCCTCCACTCTTTGTCCACCTCCTTCCTCCACTTCTCTATGTCCATCTGCTCAAACACGTTTCTCTCTCCAGTTCCCCTACCCACCACTCTCCATCCATCTCCTCGTGCCCCACAATCTGTCCATCTCCTACCCTGTTCTGTATCTGTCTGCTCCTCACCACTCTCTCTGCCCATCTACTCCTCCACCCTTTGTCCATATACTCCTTTCCCATCTGTTTCTCTCCTCCTCCCCCTTCTGAGTCCATTTCCATCTTCCTCCTCTCTTTGTCCACCTTCCCCTCCCCCCTCTCTGTCCATCTCTTCCTACCTGCCTTTCTGTCCATGTCCTCCTATTCTTTCTGCGTCCATTTCCACCTCACCTCTCTTTCTGTTCATCTCCTCCTCCCTCCTCTCTCTGTCCATCTCCTAATCCCCCTCCATTTATCTGTCTCTTCCTCTTCCCTTTCTCTTTCTATCGCCTTCTCACCTCTCTCTGTCCATCTCCCCCTCTCCCTCTATCTGCCCATCTACTCCTCTCCCTCTCTGTGTTTACTTCCTCCTCCTTCTCCTCCTCCTCCTTCTCCTCTCTCTCTTTCCATCTCCTCCTCCCCCTTATCTCTCTGCATTATCACAACCACCCCAGCAGGAGATTGCTTGTTTTTACACCTCACAGTATTGCTTGAATAACATTGTTTTCCTTCGTCATCATCCAAGTAGTATCCATCCTATCCCTTTGTATTAACCGAGATAATCAAAAAACGTACTGAAAATGAAGTGAACATTAACTTACTAGATTATCAAAATACAATTTTTACAACTGTTGGACAGTTACATAATAATGAAATCTTTGGCTGTAGTATGAAAAATGTCAGAAATAGAATGATGCAAAAGCCAGCATTAATTCATTTGCTTAAAATAGAGTAACTTTCATAATAAAAAATTGGTACTAAAACTTTACGTAACTTTGACACTGAATTGCAGTGTGAAAGCTCAGGTCTAATTTATAGCTTGTGGCATAATTTATAACTTTTATTACAAAGAAATATCAGAGTATCTGCTAGGTATATGACAGTCCTTACCAATGAGAAATGCGAACACTCTTTTTGCTTGCTTCAATTACGACAGTCAGTATTACGGTGAGTAACGTAACAAAAATTTTCTGTCCACAGCCAGTAAACAATCTTGCATTGTATTGTATTGTATGTTAAACGGGGACCTAGAAACGACGGAGAGGCTCCGTCCCCGCCGCAGCCGCAGTAGTCCACAACCCCACGACGACTACCGCAGTCCACTTCAGTCCTCCGCCACCCCACACTGCATCCAGGATTATTGTGCGGTTCCGCACCCGGTGGACCCCCCCCCCCTCCCGCCCAAGGAACGTCTCACACCAGACGAGTGTAACCCCTATGATTGCGTGGTAGAGTAATGGTGGTGTACGCGTACGTGGAGAACATTGCGCAGCAATCGCCCACATAGTGTAGCTGAGGCGGAATGAGGGGTACCAGTCCCCATTTGCCGAGGTAGATGGAAAACCGCCTAAAAACCAACCACAGACTGGCCGGCTCACCGGACCTCAATCTAAGTTCGCTGGGCGGATTTGTACCGGGGACCAGGCGCTCCTTCCCACTCCGGAAAGTCGTGCGTTAGACCGATCGGCTAACCGGGCGGGCTAACAATCTTACTTTAACTGATCTTTGAAAATTACAATAATATGTAGTATGTGTTTGCTATTTGATTATTATCTGACTACTGTGACGTGTGTGGTGTGAAGTACTTGAAAGTGTGGGTTAGGTACTGTTCCTGATCATTATGCCAATAACTATTCTTACGTAAGATTGATTACGAATATAAAGTTCAGTTTCAGTTCAATTATTCTTGTTCCCGTGAGGAACTGGTGACCGTTGGTTATTTTCATTAATGATACACATTGAAAACCTTTTTTCCAAATTTTCCACTAACTACTGTTAATTAAAAACTAGTTTATGTGATAAAAATATATAAAGTTAACCGAACTTTGCTTCTAATCGTCATTGCTAAAATGCTGAACACTGACGATTCGGTTATAGCTTCGTCTACTTCTCTCGATTTTGCATTATTCTTCGGAGTAGATGCCTTTTCCCGACAGATTAGCGACTTTAGGTGCACAGTCATATAGAAAAGCCTAATTAGCCGAAGATGTAGGAGGGTTATAACTTGATGCTGTATCGTCTGCTGAAATTAAAAGAGAGTGAATAACTACACATCAAAAAATGTTTTGCATCACCTCGGTTCCGAGAGTTTCTGAACTCGTACAGAAATTTGGAACACAGATCAACATAAACATCATTTTCGCCCTTTTTATTGCTCATGAAAACCACACATTGCATGTTGTACCACTATACAGCGACACCTTCAGAGGTGGTGGTCCTGATTGCTGTACACACTGGTACCTCTGATACCCAGTAGCACGTCCTCTTGTATTGATGCATGTCTGTATTCTTCGTGGCATACTATCCACAAGTTCATCAAGGCACTGTTGGTCCAGATTGTCCCACTCCTCAACGGCGGTTCAACATAGATCCCTCAGAGTGGTTGGTGGGTCACATCGTCCACAAACAGCCCCTTTCAACCTATCCCAGGCATGTTAGATAGGGTTCATGTCTGGAGAACATGCTGGCCACTCAAGTCGAGTGATGTAGTTATATTGAAGAAAGTCATTCACAACGTGTGCACAATGAGGGCGCCAATCGTCGTCCATGAAGACGAATGCCTCGCTAATATGCTGCCGATATGGTTACGCTATTGGTCTGAGGATGGCATTCACGTATTGTACAACAGTTACGGCTCCTTCCATGCCCACCAGCGGAATACGTCGGTCCCACATAATGCCACCCCCAAACGGCAGAGTACCTCCACCTTGCTGCACTCGCTGGACAGTGTGTCTGAGGCGTTCAGCCTGACCGGGTTGCCTCCAGATACGTCTGGTTGAAGGCATATGCGGTGAAGAGAATGTGATGCCAATCCTGAGCGATCCATTCTGCATGTTGTTGAGCCCATCTGTACCTCACTGTGTGAAGTCGTGGTTGTAAAGATAGACCTCGCCATGGACGTCGGCAGTGAAGTTGCGCATCATGCAGCCTACTCTGCACAGTTCAAGTCGTAACACGACGTCCTGTGGCTGCACTAAAAGCATTATTCAACATGTTGGCGTTGCTATCAGGGTTCCTCCGAGCTATAATCCGTGGGTAGCGGTCATGCACTGCAGTGGTAGCTCTTGGGCAGCCTGAGCGTGACATGTTATCTACAGTTCCTGTTTCTGTATCTCCTCCATCTTCGAACAACATCGCTTTGGTTCACTCTGAGACACCTTGACATTTCCCTTGTCGAGAGCCCTTCCTGGTACAAAGCAACAATGTGGACGCGATCGAACCGCGCTATTGACCTTCTATTCATGACTGAACTATAGACAACACGAACCGTGTACATCCTTCCTGGTGGAATGACTGGAACTGATCGGCTGTTGGACCACCTCTGTCGAATAGACGCTGCTCATGCATGGTTGTTTACATTTTCGGACGCGTTTAGTGACATGTCTGAATAGTCAAAGGGACTGTGTCTGTGACACAATATCCACAGTAAACCGCTATCTTCAGGAGTTCTGGGAACCGAGGTGATGCAAAACTTTTTTTTGATGTGTGTGTATTTGGTTATTCAGATAACAGGTCCAACGGCAGGGGAGCAGATCTGACGAAGAAAAATGAGACGATCACAGAAAATCTGTGTTAGGGAAAGTGAATGGAACACAGGACCTGGAAAGTTTATCAGAAAATGCCATGCCTTGTAAAGGGAATAGCATAGAAAACGCTAGGACGATCTGTTGTAGAGATTTGTTTGGAGTGATTATGAAATATGCTTTGCAACAGACATGGAACAAAATCAGAGACGTTCAGCTTTTTTTTTCTTTATTGTTATTTCATTCACCTGCCCCATATGGGCAGGGGAGGGCTGTCAGCGGCACAATCCGCCGTTCTTCAGCCGAGTGGCATGAGTTTAAAATAAGAATAAAATGGTACATACATAAGGCGATAAAGGGGAACTTAAAACAGAATAATGGGAGAAAATGGAGGTAAAAATATAGACTAACACGGAGACGTTCATGGAGGACAGTTAAAAAAGTCACCAGAAAGTTAAAAAACACAGTTGGCGATTCTTCAAAACTGAGAGAAGACACTGAATGGACATGCACACGTTAAAAGTCGGCCACAGTAGTAAAAACACTCCGGAACAACACACTTAAAACGCACTTGGAGCACTAACGACGAAGAATAAAACTGCCAGGTGGAACCTGCCGAGGGAAAGGGCAGATAGGATGGAAAAGGAGGGGACGGCAAAGGACAGCATGGGAAGCGGTGGGATGAAGAGCGGAGGGGCAACAGTGGGTACATGAAGAGGCAGGAGACACATGGGGCAGGAGACGAAGAGGGAAGACAGGGTTTTGAGGTTACGTTCGGACCGTTGAAGGGTAGGATAAAGGGCTAGGAAGGTGGTGTCATCAGCGAACTGGAAAAGATGAACAGGAGGGGGAGGTTTGGGCATATCAGCAGTGTACAGGAGATAGAGAACAGGGGAAAGGATAGAACCTTGGGGCACGCCGGCAGAGGGATAAAAAGTACGGGAGTTGTAATTGTGGATAGTCACATAGGAGGGACGATGGGAGAGAAAGGAAGCAACGAGACGGACGAAGTTGATGGGGAGAACGTTCAGCTAGGATCGTAACAGGTGCATATAGCCCAGGAGAAGTTGTAATAGAAGCGAGCAGACTTGACGCAAAATTAATTGGCTTAGGTACAAATGTTCTTATTTCGGTGCAATGTTTTTGGCATAAAAAACGTAAAATTCAAAGATATTCCGTATGCACTATGCTGCATATGTCCCACCTTTCTAGCAAGTAGAAGTATCACTCCCCACTGATCGAGTGTGGCCTTCCGCGGATCAGTAGCGCTGTCCTCTGCCTCTGAGTTCCCTCTAGGCCAACAGAGCGCGTGATCCTGTGACTTGGTTGCCGGCGGCTGCGGCTTTGTGTAACACAGGACAGGACCGCGTGACTCATGTCTCCAGGTTCTGTTTACGGACAGACCGCCTGCGGCTGTATACCACTGGACTACTGTGTTCAGCATCCCTTCATTAGAAGTGCCAACGTCTGCACCTGACACTGCCAACTATGTTTCTTGCTGAAATGCTGCATTCAGCTAGCTACTATCGTAAATTGTAGTTCATTCTTCATCACACAAATTTGCAAAGTTTTTGAAGGTCACGATTCCACTTACTGGTTGGAATAAGCACGCTTCTTTCTCAGATGCACTTGATTCATTGTGTGCGCATAAAAGTCGACGAGTTTATGACAGAATTGAGGTTTGGCTACAACCAGGGCATATTTGTGCCTGTTTTGATAGGTGCCGTCCATCCATCAAATAAAATTTCTGTGATAAACTTTATAAGGATAGAACCTAAATTCGTTCTGTCTTTGTCTCTTTCTTCCTTTCCTTCTTGTTCACTCACTCTCCAGATCCGCTGCAAAAGTCCTTCCGCAAGAGGTTGAATATATTTTTGTGATTTTTCTAATATTCCTGTGAAATATACGTATCGGTTATTGATCATTTTATAGTATACTGAATTTCCTTACCATTTTTCAATGTTGTTATAGTACAAATATACTTACTGTGTTTTCCAATTTTCCTGTCGTTTTAACTTAGGTCACATGGATTGTGACTGCAGCGCCATCACATGTAGCGTACTAACGGTGGGAATCGCGAACACTATTCTGCACTTCGTGTTAGGCAGTCGGATCGGCCTCTACAACTACAGAACCCTGATCCGAGCCATCCTCTGCTGTGTAAATGTTGCATGGATTTCCGCCCCACTAAAATTCTACTCGAATCCTGGTTCGCCATGATCTCCGTCTAGCTCTCCACATCCGTTTACCTTCTCCCACATGAATCCTCTACCATCTCATCCAGTTCTCTCCCCTCCCCAACTATACTAACCGAAAACTAGATTCCAATAACTCCATTGTCTCCACTCTGATCACCGACCCAGGCATGCTGCAGTGCTTTTACAAACACATAACACCGTCCGTACACCTACTCAGACTCCACGTATACTTTTAATGAACGTAGGAGCATGTGGAGTAGGATCCCAGGTATGTGAGTGGTTTGAAGACTTCTTAAGTGACAGAATCCCGTATGCTGTCCTCGACGGCGGGAGTTCATCAGAGACAAGGGTATCGTTAGGAGTACTCGAGAAGGTGTGACTGAACCGCTCTTATTCTCTCTCTATATATAAATGATCTGGTAGACAGGGTGAGCAGCAATCTGTGACTGCTTGCTGATGAAGCTGTTGTGTACGAGAAGATGTCGTCGTTGAGTGACTGTTGGAGAATACATGTGACTTAGACAGAAATTGTAGTTGGTATGATAGATGACAGGTATATCTAAACGTAGAAACTCATAAGTTAATGACGGTCAGTAGGAAAAATTAACTCATAAGTTTCGAATACAGCATTAGTTGTGTCACTTTGTTTAAATATCTTGACGTAACGTTGCAAAGCCATATGAAATGGAACGAATACGTAGGCATTGGAGTAGGGAAGTCGAATGGTCGACGGCAGTTTATTGGGAGAGAATTGGGAAAGTTTGTTTGATCTGTAAAGAAGACACCATAAAGGACATTAGTGCTACCTCTTCTTGAGTAGTGCCCGAGTGTTCGGAATCTGCACCAGGTCGGATGAAAGATAGACATTCAAGCAATTCAGAGGCGGGCTGCTAGATCTATTACTGGTACGTTACAATACGCAAGTGTTACGGAGATGCTTCGGGAATTCAAATGGTAGTCCCTCGAGGGAAGGCGACGTTCTTTTCGAGGAACACTACCGAGAAAAGTTAAAGAACCATCATTGAAAGATGACTCAGAACGATTCTACTGCTGCCAACGTACATTTCGCGTAAGGACGTCGAAGATAAGATACTAGAAATTAGGGCTCATACGGAGGCATATAGACAGTCGTTTTTCACCCTTCTGTTTGCTAGTGGAACAGGGTACCCTCTGCCACGCACTGTATGATAGTTTGCGGAGTATACATGTAAATGTAGATATTTATCCCTCCTAGCAACTACCTCACGCATCTCACTCAACTTCAGAACTCCTCTCCACCTATTTCTCTCCATTCGTCCCCATCCCTTTCTCTTATTGCCATGGCCCTACCCACACATGGAATTCCTCCCCACTCTTTATCTTTCCCACCTTCTGTCTTCCCACTAGCCACCCCAGCACCTACCTTCTTTTCCATAATTATGCTATCCCTCAGCCCTACGGAACATATTCTCTCCTCCCGAAATAATTTTCTCCGAGTGCTGGTCCTTCAGATTTTAAGGGTAGGAACACTGCTTCATTGCTTTTCCTGGTAACAATTTCACAATTATGCGATGTGTTTTAAATGTATGCAGGGTGGTCCAATGATCGTGACCGGGCCAAATATCTCACGAAATAAGCTTCAAACGAAAAAACTACAAAGAACGAAACTCGTCTAGCTTGAAGGGGGAAACCAGATGGCGCTATGGTTGGCCAGTTGGATGGCGCTGCCATACGTCAAACGGATATCAACTGCGTTTTTAAAAAATAGGAACCCCCAATTTTTATCACATATTCGTGTAATACGTAAAGAAATATGAATGTTTTAGTTGGGCCAATTTTTTCCCTTTGTGATAGATAGCGCTGTAATAGTCACATGCATATGGCTCACAATTTTAGACGAACAGTTGGTAACAGTTAGGTTTTTTAAATTAAAATACAGAACGTAGGTACGTTTGGACATTTTATTTCGGTTGTTCCAATGTGATACATATAACTTTGTAAACTAATCATTTCTGAGAACGCATGCTGTTACAGCGTGATTACCTGTAAATACAATATTAATGCAATAGATGTCCAAAACGATGGCTGGCTCTGAGCACTATGGGACTTAACATCTATGGTCATCAGTCCCCTAGAACGTAGAACTACTTAAACCTAACTAACCTAAAGACAACACACAACACCCTGCCATCACGAGGCTGAGAAAATCCCTGACCCCGCCGGGAATCGAACCCGGGAACCCGGGCGCGGGAAGCGAGAACGCACGACCACCAGCTGCGGACTCAAAATGATGTCCATCAACCTCAATGCAGTTGGCAGTACATATAAAGACATCCTCTCAACAGCGAGTAGTTCGCCTTCCGTAAAGTTAGCACATGCATTGACAATGCACTGACGCATGTTGTCAGGCGTTGTCGGTGGATCACGATAGCAAATATCCTCCAACTTTCCCCACAGAAAGAAATCCGAGGATTCGAAGACCAATCCACCTGCCGTGAAATATGCTATTCAATACCGCTTCAACCGCACGCGAGCTATGTGCAGGACATGCATCATGTTGGAAGTACATCGCCATTCTGTCATGCAGTGAAACATCTTGTAGTAACATCAGTAGAACATTAAGTAGGATTACGTAGGAAATCAGCATACATTGCACCATTTAGATTGCCATCGATAAAGTGGGTGCCAATTATCCCTCCTCCCATAATGCCGCACCATACATTAACCCGCCTAGGTCGCTGATGCTCCACTTGTCGCAGCCATCGTGGATTTTACGTTGCCCAATAGTGCACGTTATGCTGGTTTACGTTACCGCTGTTGGTGAATGACACTTCGTCGCTAAATAGAACGCGTGCAAAAAATCTGTCATCGTGCCGTAATTTCTCTTGTGCCCAGTTGATGAACTGTACACGACGTTCAAAGTCGTCGTGCAGAAATATGGTACGGGTGCAATCGATGTTGACGTAGTACTCTCAACACCGACGTGTTTCAGATTCCCGATTCTCGCGCAATTTGTCTGCTACTGATGTGCGGATTAACCGCGACAGCAGCTAAAACACCCGCTTGGGCATCTTCATTTGTTGCAGATCGTGGTTGACGTTTCACATGTGGCTGAACACTTCCTGTTTCCTTAAATGACGCAACTATCCGGAGAACGTTCCGGACATTTGGATGATGACGTCCAGGATACCGAGCAGCATACAGAGCACACGCCCGTTGGGCATTTTGATCACAACAGCCATACATCAACATGATACCGACCTTTTCCACAATTGGTAAACGCTCCATTTTGACACGGGTAATGTATCACGAAGCAAATACGGTCAGCACTGGCGGAATGTTACTTGATACCACGTACTTATTCGTTTGTGAGTATTACAGCGGCATCCATCACAAAACGAAAAAAGTCGTCCAACTCAAACATTCATATTTCTTTACGTACTACACGAATATGTAATAAAATGGGGGTTCCTATTTTTTAAAAATGCAGTTGATATCCATTTGTCCTATGACAGCGCCTTCTAGAGGGTCAATTATAGCGCCATCTGGTTTCCCCCTTCATGCTAGACGAGTTTCGTTCATTGTAGTTTTTTCGTTTGATGCTTATTTCGTGAGATATTTGGCCCGGTCACTATCAATGGACCATCCTCTATATGGTCTGTGTTTGATATCCGTGGTTTAGTTTGAAAAAGAAGTTAGTTACTCATCATGTTTTCCCATCTTTTTTATATTTTTAAAAATGTCTTTGGCTGAAGAGTGGAATATTTTACTGCTTACAGCCCAGCCCCCGTCAATATGGAACGAGGGTGTGAGGTAACAAGAAAGAAAAAAAAAAACGAATCTGCAGTATGCGTGCGGCGTCCCAGTGGGCGGAGCTGTCACTAACGGGAAAGAGGGACTTTGTACGCACGGCTCTGACACTCTCAAGGACGGCAGCAGTATCAGCGTGGGGACTTGGCTGACGGAGTGGTGTTGCGCGTGCACAGTCGCAGGCTTGGCGGTAGCGTTGACGGCTCGTACCTAGCCGTGCATGAAATGTTACCCGCCCCACAGACATCTAATGTCACACAACGCGGCGGCAGTGGCACACGGGGGACCTACTAATTCCTTCCACTGTTTTGGCAGACAAAGAGGGAAATGTAGTATAAATGTTAAGCTCTTGTGAAATCCCTCCACATACCTAAAACTTAAAAAGACAATCATTTAATCTAGTACCAGGATTATTAGTTTATCCCAATTTTTGTAAGTTATCAGCCTGCAACATTTCTCTGAGTATTTATTTTAGGGTTTGTCATTTTTAGAAGGTTTGGGAACAATGACAAAGTTAAAAATTCTTAATGTTTACTATTAGTGTGAATCTACGAATCAATGTGGGACAGAATACGAATGAAAATGGAAGAGGGTGAGTGCAATTGTAACTAATGAATATTTTAGCGTTATTACGCTTTTTGACGTTGAACCACATCTTTCTGCGAATATTTAAACGGTGAGGGTAACTACACTACGGGCCACTAAAATTGCTACACCAAGAAGAAATGCAGATGATAAATGGGTATTCATTGGACAAATATATTATACTAGAACTGACATGTGATTACATTTTCACACAAGTTGGGTGCATAGATCCTGAGAAATCAGAACCCAGAACAACCACCTCTGGCCGTAATAACGGCCTTGATACGCCTGGCCATTAAGTCAAATAGAGCTGGGATGGCGTGTACAGGTACAGCTGCTCATGCAGCTTCAACACGATACCACAGTTCATCAAGAGTAGTGACTGGTGTATTGTGACGAGCCAGTTGCTCGGCCACGATTGACCAGACGTTTTCAGTTGGTGAGATATCTGGAGAACGTGATGGCGAGGGCAGCAGCCTAACATTTTCTGTATCCAGAAAGGCCCGTACAGGACATGTGGTCGCGTATTATCCTGCTGAAATGTATGGTTTCCCAGGGATCGAATGAAGGGTAGAGCCACGGGTCGTAACACATCTCAGATGTATCGTCCACTGTTCAGAATGCTGTCAGTGCGAACAAGAGGTGACCGAGACGTGTAACCATTGGCACCCCATACCATCACGCGAGGTGATACGACAGTATGGCGACGACAAATACACGCTTCCAATATGCGTTCACCGCGATGTCGCCAAACACGGATGCGACCTTCATGATGCTGTATATAGAACCTGGATTTATCGGAAAAAATGACGTTTTGCCATGCGTGCACCCTGTTTCGTCGTTGAGTACACCATCGCAGGCGCTCCTGTCTGTAATGTAGCGTCAAGTGTAACCGCAGCCATGGTCTCCGAGCTGATAGTACATGCTGCTGCAAACGTCGTAGAACTGTTCGTTCAGATGGTTGTTGTCTTGCAAACGTCCCCATCTCTTGACTCAGGGGGCTGCACGATCCGTTACAACCAAGCGGATACGATGCCTGTCATCTCGTCTGCTAGTCATTCGAGGCCGTTGGGATACAGCACGGCGTTCCGTATTACTCTCCTGAACCCGCCGATTCCAAATTCTGCTAGCAGTCATTGGATTTCGACCAACGCGAGCAGCAATGTCGCGATACGATAAACCGCAATCGCGATAGGCTACAATCCGACCATTATCAAAGTAGGAAACGTGATGGTACGCATTTCTCCTCCTTACACGAGGTATCACAACAACGTGTCACCAGGCAACGCCGGTCAACTGCTGTCATGTCATGTCATGTCAGCACGTTGTGGGTGTCGCCACCGCCGCGAACCTTGTGTGAATGCTCTGTAAAGGTAATGATTTGTAGATCACAGCATCTTCATCCTGTCTGTTAAATTTCGCGTCTGTAACACGTCATCTTCGTGGTGTAGCAATTTTACTGGCCAGTAGTGTAACCCTCCGCTGGGAGCTCTAAATCTCCTCTCTTTTTCTTTCTCTCTCTCTCTCTCTCTCTCTCTCTCTCTCTCTCTCTCTCTCACACACACACACACACACACACACACATACACACACACACACACACACACACACACACACACATACACAACGCTGATATCGAGACCATCTCAAACTGGTTAGCAGCTAAGACAGACGAAGATAAATGTGTGAATAACAATGAAATTATACGAAGTCCCTCCTTATGGAGCGAAGTTTTACAGTGGTAAGACACTGATGCGTATTTGAGAACATACGGGTTGAAATATCTGTCTGGATATTCAGACTGAGGTTTTACCTGGTTTCCCCAAATCAGTTATGGCAACTTTCTGAATAGTTCCATTGAAAGGGAGCGCACTTTTTCCTTTCGAATCCTTCACGAGTGTGAGCTTGTGCGCAGGCCACTCCAGTACATAAGAAGCTTAAACGAACGGATCCGCAAAGTTACAGACCAACATCCTTAACATCGGTTTGCTGCAGAATTCTAAGAGCTTATTTTGAGTTCGTATACAATAAACCTCCTAGAGACCGAAAAGCTGACGTGCACGAATCAGCATGGCTTTAGAAGGCACGCTGGTGCGAAATCCAACTTGCTCTTTTCTCACATGATATACTAGCAACTATGGATGAAGGGCAACACGCACTATCCATATTTCCAATATTTCTGAAAAGCGCTCGACACCGTACCCCACTGTAGTCTGTTAACGAAAGTACGTGCATATGGAATAGGCTCCCAGATATGTGACTGGTTGGAAGACTTCTTAAGTAATGTAACCCAGTATGTTGTCATTGACGGAGAGGCCCCAGGGAAGTGTGACAGGAACATTGCTATTTTCTATATACATAAATACTCTCGCAGACAGGTTGGGCAGCAATCTGCGGTTCTTCACTGATGATCCTGTGGTGTACAGGAAGATGTCCAAGATAAGTGACTATAGGTCGATACAAGATGGCCTAAACAAAGTTTGTTGTTGGTGTGATGAATGGCACCTGGGTATTAATGCTGAAAATTGTAAGTTACTGCGGATGAGTAGGAAAAACCAATCCGTAATGTTCGGATACAGAATTAGTAGTGCTCTACTTGCCACAATCATTCATTGGAATATCCGGGCGTAACGTTGCGAAGCGATATGAAATGGAGCAAGTCTGTGAGGATTGTGTTAAGGAAGACGAATGGTCGACTTCGATTTATTAGGAGAATTTTAGGAAAGTATGGTTCATCTGTAAAAGAGGCCGCATATAGGTCGCCAGTGCGACCTATTCTTGAGTTCTCCTCTAGTGACTGGGATCCGAACCATGTCGGATTAAAAGAAGAATCGAAGCAAGTAAGACGCGAGCTGTTAGATTCGTTACCGATAGGTTCGATCAGCATGCAAGTGTTACGGATATGCTTCAGGAGCTCAGACGGTACTCTCTGAAGATATGAAGACATTCATTTGGAGGAAGATTACTGAGTAAGTTTAGCAAACCTGCATTTGAAGCTGACTGCAGAACGATCCTAATGCCGCCAACAAACATTTAACGTAGGGACCATGAAGAGAAGACAAGAAAAACTCGGGTTCATACGGAGGCATATAGACAGTCGTTTTACTCTCGCTCTATCTGCGAGTGGAACAGGAAAGGAAACGACTATTTGTGGTACGGGGTACCCTCCGCCACACACCGTATGGTGGCTTGTGGAGTGTGTTTGTTGATGTAGATGTAGATGTTTCATCTCTAATGACTTTGTCGTTGACGAGGCTTGAAACCCTAATCTCCGTTTAGATTTCTTGTTGGGATCATCGTTTCTCAGCTGAGCAGTACGTATCTACAATTAAAAATTTTCCCTCTCATCTGGATAACATACATGCTAACATAAAAACAGATACATGGTCTCGTTAAGAAAAGATTCACGTAAACAGCAATGGGAAGTATGCGGACAGAGACTTGTTCAAACATAACAGCAGTGGTCCGTACGTAATGTTATTATGTTGAAGTTTGCTCGTCAAAGTATGTAAGCAGCGAAATGAACGGAAATACTACCTGCACGAATTAAAAAGAAAAAAACCATGGACACCGGTTTTCACACAAGAATGTATTCTGCCACTAGATATGACACTTTCATTCTATTTATTTTAAAATCTGATACATCAATTTCGGGTCTACATAAGAGCCATTGTAGTTTACCTTAGAAAAAGTCAGCAATTTTTGAAGTAGGTCGTCAGAGTTGTGCAATACGTTAATGGTAAGAAAGGGATGTAATTGCACTTAGTGTGTATTTACTACTTTAAGTTTTACACATATGCAAAAATTAACTGAGCTTCTGTTTCGTTACTTTTCCTGTGATACTTGCACTTGGACTAATCACTCATACTTGGCGCATGCACTGTATACCCTCCTCAGTCCTTACGTAGCATATATCCTACATCGAACCATAATTTTTTGTAGCTCAGGCAATTAACTATACCCCGTGTTCCTCATCGCAGCGTATGCGTTAGAACTTGTGCTTCCTCCGCACCGCTTGTCTTCGTTTCAGCATGTTCCCAGTAGGTGGCGGCATCTGTTTAAAGAAAGTAGTTGATCGCAGAGTTAGCATGTCTTCAAACGTGCTATATATCATACACAATGGAATAAATGGTTGTTTCATCACAAAAAAGCATCGATTTTTTCCGATATAGCACTGTGGCTACATTCAGCAACGGCTTATACCATCATATTGTCTTCATAATTTCTAGATGTTTAATACTGATTTTTCTGAGAATTATAGATATTTCATTTATTTTCTGAAATAAATAATAATCAACATGAACATGTTCTAAAATTTAGCGAGTCGAACCAATTTTTTAAATTTAAAATGTTAATGTTGTTTTACCTCAGATCAGTTGCATTGACCACCAATATAAATTTGGCATTCATAAAATAAAAGCTCATTACTGAATAGGAAAGTAGGTTGTATTAGAGGAAAATCTTTTCACAGGTGACATTCATAGTAGATGTCTTAAAGTTTGCAGTTGATACGTTTCACAGCTCGTTGTCTGATACTCAAGTATTGAAATACTGTGCGTTTCCGGCGGGACTGGAAGACAGTTTCAGAAATACACGTAATGGATTTTTGAACAAATTGTAAGTATGCTTGAATCTTTTCGTTCCTTTCCGGTTTTAACGTGCAATCAGTATCCTTATTACTACGATTAAGTTAATTTTACGTATTAATTGGAATACAATATCGATTCTGGTTTAAAAATAACCCTCAATAGTCGCAACCCTGAATATCGTCATTGACCTTCAAAATCGTTACGTGACGGTCATGTGATCATGAAATTCATAAATAACATCATCAATTATCTTGATGCATGCACGCATAATATCGTAATCTATATCAATGATACTACCAATTAATAAAATCAATTGGCCAATCAATCAATAAATAAATTTTTAGAATCCAACTCTCTCAGTTGCGTTTTACGTACCCTCCCCCCCACCCCGGTTCCCCTCCCCCTTCCTGTCTTGTTCTCCGTGCCCCTTCCTCTCACATCCCAGAATCTCCAAACAATCACATCTAAGTACCGGATCCTTGTAATTAAAGTGGAGCTACGTTCAGAGTTCCAGTGTTGCTGTAATTGTCGTATGACAGCGAAAGATGGTAAAATTCTAATACATTAATGCGGAACCGATTTACGGTGAAAAATAAATTGCTCCAATTTTGGCCACCAGGTGCAAATCTGGCGCTGTGAAAGTTCCCATATGCGAAGGATTAGAATGGGACGTGGGCAGAAATGGTGTAACAAGTCAGAAAGGAATAGTGTTGGTTTGGTCATTAACCGCAACTTACACAGTTTGTTGAATATGAGCACTGGAGGCTTCGACGAGATGCTGCATACGTAAAACGCGGTGATCAATAGTTGATCGTAGCAGACCCGGGAGAATCTGATACATGTGTTCCTGAATACTGGCCTTAAGATCAGGTGGAGACCGAACGTGTCCCTGTTGAAAGCATTCTTTTAGATATTCCCAGAGACAAAAATTACATGGATTCGGATCAGGTGATCTTGCAGATCATGTAACTGGGTAACACCTGGAGATCACATGTTCGTGGAAGATTGTATTAAGCACATCTTTCACTGGACCACCGATAAGAGGCGTTGCCCCGTTTTGCATGAAAACAGAGGTTTCACACAGTTGTGCTCTTCCAAGGAATTATGTAGAACTAAGTCTCGATAACGTGCAAACGTCACAGTACACATGACAGTATCTCTCGGTGTATTCTCTTCAAAGAAGAATGCACCAAGAATAAAGGTTCCTGTCAATCCACAGTCACATATGGCGAGCGCAATGGCTCATTGAGCACAACATTCGGTTTAACAGTACCCCAAATTCGGCAGTTCAGTATATTCTCCGCATCCTGAAGTGTAAAATGTCCATCGTATCTCCATATAATTCACCCAGCCATGTGTCATCAACTTCGATCGGTGAGAGAAACCGAAGAGCAAGTTCACAACATTGCTTCGAATCATGAGGTTTCATTCGGTGCACCGTCTTATTCTTGTAGGGGAACCAGTGTAAAACAGACCACAGAACTTTCCATTCTCTTGACCATGTGAAGGACAATTCTTGTGATACTGCACGAGCACTAGCACTATCTGGGGCACATGTTGCATGGTCAGTCACAGCAACAGTAACCTCGCCAACAGCCTCCAGCGGCTTAAATGGTTAGTAATGGTTCAAATGGCTCTGAGGTCTGTGGGACTTAAGATCTGAGGTCATCAGTCCCCCAGAACTTAGAACTAGTTAAACCTAACTAACCTAAGGACATCACACACATCTATGCCCGAGGTAGGATTCGAACCTGGCACTGAAATGTTATTAATGAATGAATGGTTACCTGTAAAACGATTTGCGAACAAAAACTGGGAGAAGTTAGCCACTGTAGGATTCTTGCAGTCTTCTGTTAAGTCCCATGTATCACAAACGTTTGCTGGGTCGCCACCCAGTGGAATTAAAATTGCGAAAATTTAATATAAGAACTGAATTAATGACTGAATTCGTAAGCATCACTAACGTGTTAACATTAATGAAAAGATCGAAGTGAATAGGTGGAAAGATCATATGGAAACAATAGAAATGCACATGATAAATCAAATAATTCAGAGCACACAGGAGTTGAAGTAAAAAAAAAAAAAGAAAGTGATCAGACAATAATTTAGAAATATAAGTCCTGTCTTTTGCGCTTCAGAAACGCTAGGTTGGATACATTAAAATAATCTTACAACCGGGAGGGGTTTGTTTGAGAAACAGCCATCACAATTTAACACAGTTTGTTGAAACAAAACTGTGGTGTCACCGCCAGACATCGCCGCGGTCCGTTAGTATAAGTCGGACCCGCGTGTCGCCACTACCAGTGATTGCAGACCGAGCGCCGCCTCACGGCAGGCCTAGAGAGACTTCCTAGCACTCGCCCCAGTTGTACAGCCGAATTTGCTAGCGATGGTTCACTGACTTCTACGCTATCATTTGCCGAGACGATAGTTAGCATAGCCTCCAGCTACGTTATTTGCTACGACCTAGCAAGGCACCACATTCAGTTACCATTGATATTGTGAATCATGTACTGTCACGAGCGACGTTCGTCATTAATGGATTCAAGTTAAGTATTCCACCAGCTACGCCCGTTTTTCTCAATTCTAATTATCTTGTCATGTTCCAGACCTCACGCCAGCCTGCGTGAGCTAAAAGTCATGCATTTCGGCCTCCTGTAGTAACACGGTGTTGGCTCTCCTGTCAACCACAACAAAAACATACTAAACATTCACAAAATAATTTTAAACTATGATTTGTCGTTGCCTGTTATTTAATTATTAACTGACTTATAGCATTATTATACTGAGTACAGAGGTATATTGCGATGATAAATTAAAAGGAACTCTCAGGCGCGCATGGGAAAAGCTCTCCTAACCGTACACGATTCACACACACGAGAAGAGAGATAAAAACAACTTTGCCCATCGCAACAAGCAAAAGGCTCATAGGTTCATCCTCATAACTATCGTTGATTATTGTGAGTAGTAATACTACGGAACTCTTTCCGACAATGAAATTTAGGTTTATCATCTTCCACCTGAAACTGTGGTACACTGGCGTGAAACACCCACAGATACCATGAATATTCAGCAACAAAGCAAAATTACTAAGACTCGTGAAAAGTTCAAGAACGCAAAACATGTAAACCTTATGGACACAAAGAGGTGTAAGATTTCATGCGGAATTAAGAATAAGTCGTATCCAAGGGGGTACAGAAATTACACACAGTGATATTACCACCACGTGATATGAACAAAGCTACCCATCTTAAAACTGAAACGAAGATGATGATGACAATGATGATGATGATGTTTGGTTTGAGGGGTGCTCAACTGCGCGGTTACCAGCGCCCGTACAAATTCCCAACCTTTGCACAGTCCAGTCTTACCACATTCATGAATGATGATGAAATGATGAGGAAAACACAAAAACCCAGTCATCTCGAGGCAGGTGAAAATCCCTGACTCCGCTGGGAATCGAACCCGGGACCCTGTGCTCGGGAAAAACTGAAAATAAATGGCAAGCATAAGAAATAAAACATATACATACGAGAAAAGTTCACACTTACATTCTAAATGAAAGAGAGGAAAACCTGTGCTAGAGTAACGTGCGTCCTACATCATGTGTTCTGGTTACACAAAGGAAGGACCGGAAAAACTTACTAAACGCAGAAAATATACTGGTGACCAAACTCTGAAAAAGATACTGACTCGACTACAGAACTTGAAACTGAACTAGCAAATTAAACATGTATATCAGTTAGAACAGCTGCACACCATCCCACGTTGATACACTCACCAGCGCCAAGTCACTCTTAACATCTTCACTCTCCAAAGGTGACAAGAACTTCCCCCAGGTAATCGGACGGAACGAGAGGGATCCTTTCCGCCACCAACTTAACTACTGTCAAATGACTACCGAAAGAGTACAAATCTCTTTGCCCTGACTGATAAGCTGTATTGTAGGTGATATGCATAGGATTAGGTGCTTGCTAGGAGTGTCGATACTGAAATGTAGCTCTGTATCACTGAATGGTAACAAACGCGGACTAAAAAACTAAGTCACACATTATATAATGCCGACGGCATGAAATACAAATCAAATAATATGAAACGAATCTAACAGAGACATTTCAAGTACATCCACGTTTTAGAATTTCATTACCATCCTCCTCATACCTTTCAGTCGGTGATTGTCTCCCAATGCAACACTGAAATTGCTGCCGTTCACATAAAACAGTTTAGCTAGCAGCACACTGCCTCTCTTCTCATGTTCACCCACCCTTATGGCTTGTAAAATGACAGCATAGATGTCATACCATTCTACAAACAGTGTGCAAATTCGCACCTGGTGGCCAAAATTGGAACTACTTTTTTCCAGCGCAAATCAGTTCGGCATTAGCACATTAGCATATCTGCCAAGTTTCACTGCCGTACGATAATTACAGTCCACACTGTACCTCCGTGAGTATCAGCATCTTTATTATAACCACCAAGTATTAAGAATGAATCAACCAACCAAAAATTCAAAAGTATGGAACTAACTCAACTGTGTTGACGAGAAATATCTTTCTCCCCTCCCCATCTCCTTATTTCCAATCAGTCACAGCGTAGTATTAAAAGAGAAAGAGCCAATCAAAAAACGCAGGATGACGAAAATAATCCAGGAGTTATAGTGCTAAATTTGAAGGCCACCTCCCCTTCCAGTTTCCAACAAGTTATAGTGAAGTATTAAAAAGAGGTGTAATAAATTGCGTAGCCTCCATTTGAATGTAAAAGATATACACTGAGGTGACAAAAGTCATAGGATACCTCCTAATATCGTCCAGAGCCTCAATCTGCCCGGCGTAGTGCATCAGTTCGACATGGCATGGACTCAACAAGTCATTGGTAGTCCCCTGCAGAAATACTGAGCCATGCTTCCTCGATAGCCGTCCATAATTGCGAAAGAGTTGCCGGTGCAGATTTTGTACACGAACTGACCTCTCGATTGTGTTCCATAAATGTTCGATGGGATTCATGTCGGGCGATCTGAGTGGCCAAATCGTTCGCTCGAACTGTCCAGAATGTGATTCAGACCAGGCGCGAAAAATTGTGGCCCGGTGACATGGGGCACTAACAGTCATAAAAATTCTATCGTTGTTTGGAAATACAACGTCTATGGGTTGTGTCCTGCCCACTAGGAAACCTGCCTTCTCGGATCGCTAGAGAACAATTGAAGCAAATTGTGTTAATGTAGTTTATTACAGTAAAAGAAATGACAATGCTTCACTTCGTATATTCACAAAGACGTTTCGCAAACAAATTGCGACATGTAAACAATCAATGTCCTTCAGTATATACACTTCTTATGTCACCGCTGTATCGTTCGCAGGACGGCTCGTCTTCAACTCGGCCGCGACTAGGCGACGCGGTGCTTATATTCTCTTCGTGTAGAGGCCATTCCTGTCTCGGTGTCGACCTAGAGAGGGGTCGGTCTGCGTACTATTGGCCGACGTCGTCTCACAGCCCTCTCTGCTCTGATATTCTCCATCGACGTGCCGGCGCTTCACGTTACGCCGGAACCCCAAGAATGGCTCCAAATGGTCATCAAGTAGCCGAACATCCAGAGGATCCAGATCATTCCATGTAAACACAGCCCGCAACAGTATGGAGCCACCACCAGGTTGCACAATGCCTTGTTGACAACTTGGATCCATGACTTCGTGGGGTCAGAGTGTGGTGCACACACTGGAACGATTTCATCAGTTCTTACCAACTGAAATGGAGGCTTATCTGATAAGGAATTGTTTTCAGTGGTCTGGGTTCCATCGATGCGGTCACGAGCCCAGAAGAGACGCTACAGTCGGCTGGTGCCACTGCCCGTTAACGCCAGATTTCGCCACACTGTAATAACGGATACATTCGTCGTACGTCCCACATTGATTTCTGAGGCTATTTGATCCAGTGTTGCTTGTATGTTGGCTCTGATAGCTCTACGCAGACGCCACTGTTCTCAGTGGTCCGTCACGTTAAGGATGTAGACGACTGCGCTGTCTTTGGTGAGAGGTAATCTCTGGCATGTGGTATTCTCGGCGCACTCTTGACAATTTAAAGTCTGTTAATTCCCGTCGTGCGGCCATAACACGTCGGAATCCTTTCCACGTGAAGAACCAGACCACAATTGATAGCGTCGCCAGTGCATTGCCCTTTTATACATTGTGTACGCGATACTACCGCCATCTGTGTATGCGCATAATTCTATCCTATGACTTTTGTCAGCTTAACGTACATTGTTTGTGTTAAAGTCTCATACCTCTCGCGTAATGAAATGGTGTCAAAATACATTATTCCCGAAAGACATTTTACGTGCACACCAAGTCATGCCCCTTCATTCTCCCGTCGTTCCTATTTCCAACCAGTCAAAGCGTAGTATTAAAATGAGACGTAGAAATCTCACTATTAATGTAGTGAAAAATTACGTAACTTCCACCTGATAGGCAAGGATATTTATTATTTTTTGAAAGCAAATGATATTCATTATTTCCAGCAAAAAAAATGATGTCAGGTTATATTGTTTACTTACGCATACATATTGCTGACATAATACTAAAGTGATGCCGGGCCAAAGTTGTGTATTATGAATATACATATACATAATATTAAAATTAATCCATTGTGTAAGACTGATGTGCATTATTTACCTGAAGTGTAGTACACTCACACACACAAGCACACACACACACACACACATACTTGCACTACCTTACGTACCATTGTACCATTGACCATTATTGTTCACTGACCAAAACTGATCACTGACCATCACAGTCCAACGATCATCGCTGTGCAATGACCATCAGTGATCACTGACCATCAAAGACCACTGACCATCGTTATCCGTTGACAATTGCTGTCTTCTGACGATCATTGTAAACCGATTGTGTTAAATTCTGTACTCCTTAAAAAGATGTGATATGTCTATATTTAATACGTCACATACTATATTCCTTTAACTAGCGTGATCACTCTCATTCACAGCAATCATTTCTCTTCGTATTTCATTTGTCAAAAATACTGTACTCCTTAAAGCTCGTGTAAGGCCTCTCTCATGCATGGCAATCATTTCTTCTTTCTCTCTCACTTACACACACACACACACACACACACACACACACTCACACACACACACACACACAAAATTGTCTCAAAATTACGATATCATTATAATCTACTACTGAGGGATTGGAAGGAAACAAACACTAGACATGGTGTCCATAATTAAAGTTCCAGTTTCAATGCGCTGTATACAGAGAACGACCGCTCAGAATGGAGCCAAATTTGAATAGAGTATTATCGACGGAGGGAGAAACGTCACGGAACAAAATAAGGACGAGAATTTGACCACTGGATGGCACTGAAAGCATCATATTATGCACACGTCTGTTCTTCAGTTGGCGTTCGAAACTCCCAACATTGCTGTTTCCACGAAAGATCGCGCCCTTCTGGAAAATTTCTTTTACAAGAACGCGGGGTGTGCGCCGGTAGCCCTGCATAAATGCCGTACGCTCAAGGATATGTAATAAGGCAATGGTCCGATGTCTGCTAATGGTCAGGAGAAAATGATTACAAAATTCGAAAAGACAGGTTCTTTTGAAGTTCAGTGTGGCAGAGGGAGGAAAGCAGTTGATCCGATTTCTGTTCAAGATATTGCCATAGCTTTGTAGCATAGGTCAAGCGGTGGTTTGCAAACCATGCAGTGCGCGTGGAATTGCTCGAATGTTGGACATGCCTACGAGCATGGTGCATGAAATACTACTACGAAACAGCGGTTAAGGCGCTCAGTCCGGAACCGCGCGACTGCTACGGTCGCAGGTTCGAATCCTGCCTCGGACATGGACGTGTGTGATGTCCTTAGGTTAGTTAGGTTTAAGTAGTTCTAAGTTCTAGGGGACTGATGACCACAGATGTTAAGTCCCATAGTCCTCAGAGCCATTTGAACCATTTTTTTTTTTTACTACGAAACATCCTACATTACTGTTGATATAAAATCACCCAAGTTCAGAAGTTGCTTCCTGCTGACATGCCAGCAAGACAAACGTTTGCTCTGGAATTTCTTGATCGCATACACGTGGACATTGAATGACCATGGAACATTCTACACATAGGTGAAACCTACTTCCATCTCAAAGGAAATGCCAATACACAGAATTACAGAACATAGGTAACGGAAAATCCGCACGCACATCAACCGGTAGCGCTTCATTCTGCAAAGATGACTCTGTGGTCCGGGTTGACGACATTGTTTATCGTGGGGCTCTACTTTTTCGAGGAGACGAGTGCTACGGGTCGAGTTACCTGTGCCAACACTGGGAAACGCTATGAGAGTTTTCTGCGCACCAATGTCATTCTGAAAATGGTTCAAATGGCTCTGAGCACTATGGGACTCAACTGCTGTGGTTATCAGTCCCCTAGAACTTAGAACTACTTAAACCTAACTAACCTAAGGACATCACACACATCCATGCCCGAGGCAGGATTCGAACCTGCGACCGTAGCAGTCACGCAGTTCCGGACTGAGCGCCTAGAACCGCGAGACCACCACGGCCGGCTGTCATTCTGACCCTCGAACAGCGTGGATGTGTAGGTAGGATCATTTTTATACAAAATGGGCCTCCTCCACACATTGCGTGGCCAGGTTGGTAAAAGACATTTCGGAAACGCTACGAGGGGCGTTCAATACGTAATGCATCACATTTCGTCTCTGAAAGAAGTCTAGTTTTATTCAGGATTCCAAAAATGTTCAAATGTGTGTGAAATCTTATGGGACTTAACTGCTAAGGTCATCAGTCCCTAAGCTTACACACTACTTAACCTAAATTATCGTAAGGACAAACACACACACCCATGCCCGAGGGAGGACTCGAATCTCCGCCGGGACCATCACGATTCCAATACACCATATTATTCACCACATTTTTGGTTACAAAATCCTATTTTTCACCATAATCTCCGTTCAATGCGACGGCGTTACGCCACGTTACTGGGAGGGCCTCAATGCCTTTCATTCGTTATCGGACACACCGCGTGGGGAGAAGTACACGAATGGTGCCACTGTATTGGTTGACGTCGGAACCAAAGTCTTGCTGCATCAATACTCTGCCCATTATCTAGGTATTGCATCCCACGGAGTACTTTCTTCATTGGGTCAAACAGACGGATATCGGAAGGTGCGAGAACTAGGATCTAGGGTGGGTGAGGAAGAACAGTTCAGAATGATTCAAATGACACTGAGAACTATGGGACTTAACATCTGAGGTCATCAGTCCCATAGAACATATATCTACTTAAACCTAACTAACCTAAGGACATCACACACATCCATGCCCGAGTCAGGATTCGAACCTGCTACCGTAGCGGTCGCGGGGTTCCACACTGGAGCGCCTAGAACCGCTCTTCCTCAGTGGCCGGCGAAGAACAGTGCAATGAAGTTTTGTGAGCTTCTCTCATGTGCGGAGATTTAAGTGAGGCTTTACGATGTCATGGAGAAAGAGAAGTTAGTTTGCACTTTTGTGGTGACGAACACGCTACAGTTGTTTCTTCAATTTCCTGAAGGTAGTAGAATGCCCTTCAGAGTTGATCGTGGCACCGTGAGGGAGGACATCAAACAGAGTAATCCCTTCAGAGTCCAAGAAGACCGTCGCCATAACATTACCGGCTGAGGGTGCGACTGTCAACTTTTTCTGCGGAGGAGAGACGGGCACACACCTTTGAGGACCCCAGCTGGTGGCCAAGTGTGTCAGCACTACCTAGAGAGGCATCTACACTACTGCTCATTAAAACTGCTACACCAGGAAGAAATGCAGATGATAAACGGGTATTCATTGGACAAATATATTATACTAGAACTGACATGTGATTACATTTTCACGCAATTTGGTGCATTGATCTTGAGAAATCAGTACCCAGAACAACCACCTATGGCCGTATATCGGTCTTGATACGCCTGGGCATTGAGTCAAACAGAGCTTGGATGGCGTGTACAGGTACAGCTGCCCATGCACCTTCAACACGATACCACAGTCCATCTAGAGTAGTGACTGGCGTATTGTGACGAGCCAGTTGCTCGGCCACCATTGACCAGACGTTTTCAATTGGTGAGAGATCTGGAGAATGTGCTGGCCAGGGCAGCAGTCGAACATTTTCTGTATCCAGAAAGGCCCGTACAGGAGCTGCAACACGCGGTCGTGCATTATTCTGCTGAAATGTAGGGTTTTGCAGAGATCGAATGAAGGGTAGAGCCACGGGTCGTAACACATGTGAAATGTAACGTCCACTGTTCAAACTGCCGTCATTGAGAACAAGAGGTGACCAACACGTGTAACCAATGGCACCCCTACCATTATGCCAGGTGATACGCCAGTATGGCGTTGACGAATACACGCTTCCAATGTGCGTTAACCGCGATGTCGTGATGCTGTAAACAGAACATGGATTTATCCGAGAAAATGACGTTTTGCCATTCGTGCACCCAGGTTCGTTGTTGAGCACACCGTCGCAGGCGCTCAAGGGTAACCGCAGCCATGGTCTCCAAGCTGATAGTCTACGCTGCTGCAAATGTCGTCGAACTGTTCGTGCAGATGGTTGTTGTCTTGCAAACGTCCCCAACAGTTGACTTAGGGATCGAGACGTGGCTGCACGATCCGTTACAGCCATGCGGATAAGATGCCTGTCATCTCGACTGCTAGTGATACGCGGCTGTTGGGATCCAGCACGGCGTTCCGTATTACTCTCCTGAACCCACCGATTCCATATTCTGCTACCTCGAGCAACGCGTGCAGCAATGTCGTGATACGATAAACCGCAATCGCGATAAACTACAATCTGTCGTTTATAAACGTCGGAAACGTGATGGTACGCATTTCTCCTCCTTACACGAGGCATGCCAACAATGTTGCACTAGGCAACGCCGGTCAACTGCTGTTTGTGTATGAGAAATCGGTTGGAAGCTTTCCTCATGTCAGCACGTTGTAGGTGTCGCCACCGGCACCAACCTTGTGTGAATGCTCTGAAAAGCTAACACAGCATCTTCTTCCTGTCGGTTAAATTTCGCGTCTTTAGCATGTCATCTACGTGGTGTAGTAATTTTAATGAGCAGTTGTGTAGTTGGGCAGCGAGGTGTTCGTTTGTGATCATCCGTCGATCATCTCGAATGAGAGTGTCCGCACATTTCCAACACAGCAGAAGTCATAGTTCTGGGCGGCCAGCCGGCACATGAGAGATAGGAAAGGTCTGTGCTACCTTGTTGCGATGATGAGAGGTGCCTCGCTCAACGACTCACCGGACTTTTGTTCACTGTCAGGTCTCCGTAGACATTCTGCAAGGGCCTATGAATATCTGCGATGCTCAGTTTTTCCACCAAAAGAAACACAAAGACGAATATTTGCTTGGAACGCACTTCCGTTACAGATGCCACTTTGATGGCTAAGTATAGCGCCATCACCTATTGGAATTTCATGAAACAATAGGAGCTGAAGCGGGATTATTCCGCTATGTCCCACAGCAAATTTGGCTTTTTTTTTTTCAAACTGGCCGAGAAAAAATCGTAACATTACTTATCGGACGCACCTGGTGGGGATAAGTACACGAATCTAGAGAGCGAATCTCTCATGGCAGTCAGTACTTACGGGAACCACAAGTGTTGTGGCACAAAACTCAGAATTTCCTTCATTATTAGTTATTAAAGTCTACCTTTGACATAGCGGATACTAATAGGACCCTATGGGCCATAGGGGCTGCAATACCGTACGATTGCTATGCATTAAACCATTTAATTCATTAGACACATGAATATTATCAAATTACCGAATATATACGTAGAGCTATGAAGTTTTGCGATGTAAGACATTTCGGCCGCATGCTAACTAGCCAGTCGGCGACAATATGTGCTCGGAGACTGTTCTTATATGATATCTGGCTTTACCATGCTCTAGAAGCTAATTAACATTAGGAGATGAATCGTTTCAGACTATTAAACTGTTACTACTGTGTGGTATTCGCTACAAGCTAATCATAATGGCAACTCGAGGCTTATTTCAAGTAAATCAGCTATTCAAGTGTCTTCTTATAATCACAGATAGCCTGCTTGCATATTTTGAAGAATCAAATGCGCTACAAGAATTGTTTCGAGGGACAGCATCTATAAGAGGTTCATAGAAAACAGGAATGAGGAAGTTCTATGTGCTGATTCATTAAGGTAATGCATGAAAGGGTTAGCTTAATTAGCGTAGACTCGGGCGGGAAGGCATGACCAGTTATAGTGTATGCCACCTATACCACTTCCAACACAATCGCGGCCCAGTTGAGAAACTTTTATGTCTGTTCAGTAAACCGAGGGGATACTTGTGTGTATGTGTGTGTGTGTGTGTGTGTGTGTGTGTGTGTGTGTGTGTGTGTGTGTGCGTGTGTGTGTGTGTGTACGCGCGCACAAGTGCCATTTTACATAAACACTGCGTATCATTGACCTTGGAGTCATTTTAATTTTACTCTAGGCGTATGTATTTGTACGTAAATAATGCATAATTTTGATCCTGGCATCGCTTTTACAATTAGATCAGAGATATGTATGAGTTTGTTAAAAATATAACTTGGCACCTTTTTATGCTAGAAATAATGAATACCTTTTACTTTCAAAAATATAATGACTATGTTTGTCTTTCAAGGGGAAGTGTGTATGTGGCGCCATTTGTACGTCTCTTTTTAATACTACACACATCAAAAAATGTTTTGCATCACCCCGCTTCCTAGAGTTCCGTAACCTGTACAGAAAATTGGAATAGAGATCAACATAAACATCATTCCCACCCGCTTTATTGCTCATGAAAACCACACATTGCATGTTGTACCACCACACAGCAAGACCTTCAGTGGTAGTGGTCCAGATAGTTGTACACACTGGTGCCTCTAATACCCAGTAGCACGTCCTCTTGCATTGATGCATGCCTGTATTCGACGTGGCATACTATCCACAAGTTCATCAAGGCAATGTCGGTACAGATTGTCTCACTCTTCAACCGCGATTCGGCGTAGATCCCTCGGAGTGGTTGGTAGATCACGTCGTCCATAAACAGCCCTTTTTAATATATCCTAGGCATGTTCATGTCTGGAGAACATGCTGGCCACTCTAGTCGAGTAATGTCGTTATCCTGAAGGAAGTCATTCACAAAATGTGCACATTGGGGGCGCGAATTGTCGTCAATATGCAGCCGATATGGTTGCACTATCTGTCGGAGGATGGCATTCACGTATGGTACAGCCGTTACGGCTCCTTCCATCATAACTAGCGGTGTACGTCGGCTTCACATAATGCCACCCCAAAACAGCAGGGAACCTGCACCTGGCTGCACTCGCTGGACAGTGTGTCTAAGGTGTTCAGCCTGACCGGGTTGCCTCCAAACACATCTCTGATGATTTTGTGGTTGAAGGCATGTGCGACACTGATTGGTGAAGAGGACGTGACGACAATCCTGAGTGCTCCATTCGACGTGTTGTTCGGACCATCTGTACTGTGCTGCATGGTGTCGTGGTTGCAAAGATGGACCTCGCCATGGACGTCGGGTGTGAAGTTGGACGTCATGCAGCCTATTGCGTACAGTTTGATTCGTAACACAATGTCCTGTGGCTGCACGAAAAGCATTATTCAAAATGGTGGCGGTGCTTTCAGGATTCCTTCATGCCATAATCCGTAGGTAGCGGTCATTCACTGGAGTAGTAGCCCTTGAGTGGCCTGAGTGAGGCATGTAATCGACAATTCCTGTCTCCCTGTATTTCCTACATGTCTGAACAACAAAGCTTTGGTTCACTACGAGCCACCTATACACTTACCTGGTTGAGAGCCCTTCCTGGTACAAAGTAACAATGCAGACGTGATCGGACCACGGTATTAACCGTCTAGGCATGGTGAACTACAGACAATACGAGCCGTGTACCTCCGTCCTGGTGGGATGACTAAAACTGATCGGCTGTCGGACTCCCTCCGTCTAATATACGTTGCTCATGGATGGTTGTTTACATATTTGGGCGAGTTTAGTGACATCTCTGAACATTCAAAGGGACCATGTCTGTGATACAATATCCACAGTCAACGTCTATCTTCAGGATTTCTGGGAAACGAGGTGATGCAATTTTTTTTTATGTGTGTATATTGTGACTGGTTGGATATAGGTTGGAGGGGAGGGGGAAAGGGCATGGCTTGAAGTGTATGAAAATGTCCCTCGATAATAATATATTTTCAGACTGTTTCTACTCTTCACTAAAAAATTCTGCTAGAGGTGTGTGACTTTCAAGTGAACAGTGTGTATCTTTGACTTTCAAGTGGAGGAGGGAAAGGGGGTTTAAATATCCTGCTAGACAGCTGGGATATTTCCGCTATCATAGGTTTTCCGACTGGCTGTTTCAATTTTAATACTACGCTGTAATAGGTTGCCCATAAAGAGGAGGGGACGGGAGAGGGTAGGGTGAAGGTTTTTACTTTTTCGAAACACAATTGGGTTAGTTCCAACAGCTTGAATGTTTGGTTGTCTCTTCCATTGCTACCACTCTGCTGTGAGTGGATGACGATGACAGAGCGGGAAGAAGAGGGGGCGGCACGACAGAGGTAGTTCGAATTTGTAAATTTATTTTATTCTATTTGTTGATGATGTCATTGATAAGGATCAACACGTCAAGTACTCAAGTGATGACGTCATGCATGACCTTCACGGTCACGTGACAAGTAGTAGAAGGTCAATGACCGCCATCACGGTCATTTCTGATCCAGAATTGGAATTGTATTCCCAGTTTCATTCCCAGAAAATCTAAATAATATATTAAAAAATCGACATGTCTAATGGATTCAAAGGAAGATTGCTAACATATTTTTTAGACGAATAAATATATAATCGTACTTAGTACCCTGATTGTCTATTTGTCACTAAAGGTGTATGGCAATTGAGGTATGCATGATTCTTCGTTCGCGTTTGTGTGTGTGTGTGTGTGTGTGTGTGTGTGTGTGTGTGTGTGCTCGCGAGCACTCTCATGTTTGTGTATGTGCAGAGAGAGAGAGAGAGAAGCAGAAGTTGAGTGTTGGTATGTATGCTTGTTTGGTGGGAGGGCGGGGGCGGGGGGAGTGAGAGAGAGATGCAAACACCTGAAGATGACACCAGCCACTCAGTCAGCAGGCTTCGAGAATTCTAGTCGCATTTTCACTTTCTTACCTCCTCCACATTTCTCCTGCGGATACCGTTTACGTTCAGTTAGAGGGTTGCCTCAGTTCTGTAGTTATGTGGGTTTGAAATGTCAGTTTCTGCGTGTGTGTTCTCTTATAGACGACAGCGCTTCACACTGAATGTGAGTTCATGTCTATTCCTTATAATAAATTCTTCACAACTTAAGGAAGCTTGTTTAATGTATTATAGTAACTGTTC
This sequence comes from Schistocerca gregaria, assembly GCF_023897955.1. NCBI lineage: Eukaryota > Metazoa > Arthropoda > Insecta > Orthoptera > Acrididae > Schistocerca > Schistocerca gregaria. The sequence continues at coordinate 731,057,282 of NC_064931.1, forward strand.
GTTCTTAGTGAAATTATCAGCATTAGTGAAATACAAATCCAGGCGTGTGTACGTTAGGACGAAGTAGGTGAGATAGAGGGCCATCCCAGAACTGGCCTCTGTAAATGAAATATTTAATAACCGGTTATCTGCAAATGGTTAATAATCTATACATGTCTCTTCATATGGTGGCTGATTCCTTTGATTTGCATTTCCGCCCAATTCATCATCCTATTTAAACGGGATATTGTGGGAAATTTAGAAAATTTACAACTGTCTCCAGAGACCTTCAACAGAACAATAGTTTTGTTGCATGCATGTACTAAATAATCTCAAATTTCATCTGCGTATCAGTGGTAGATGCACCTGCATCGTATATGACGGCTTACAGGCGCGTACAGCTCTAAATTTATACCTAACTGCCGAATTCGTGCAAATCACTTTATTGCATAATTACGAGTATTTACGAGACACAGACAGAGCGACCAATATCGTTTCTAAAGTATCTCCTTAAATTTTTAACTTTAAATCACTAAAGTATTGCAGTGTATTCAGATGACACTCTTATTATTTGATTTTGTAGTGCCAGGCTCAAACCACTGGCACTTTTCACTACTACCAACACCAAATTATTGTTTGGCTACACTACTTAAATCCAATAATTCACATTACGCGTGCACTCTTTGCTAAAACTCCTCTACCAATTTATTCTTGTCGAAATGTAACTAACTTCGTAACCATATCCGGTTTAAAAATTAAGTGGCATTAACTGAGTTTAATATTTGCAGCCATTGTTCTCGAAATTAAGTTTACTACAGTGTCAGCCGTAATATGACAACTAAATACCTAAAATTGATAGAGGATAATAACATGAAAGCACTTAATGTATGTGTGTCAATCTATCATCTAGAAACCGCAATTTTCATAAAACACGCACGACCGCATCTGCCTGTCACGGGCAACGAATTGCCGTTGGTGATCACATTACTGCAATAGGAAATATCAGTTCCAGGATGGCGGATTGGCTAGAAAAATTGACTTCCAGAAATTCATTTTAATGCTGAAACCTTAATCCACGCCGTGCAACTGATAGTAACTTACATTAACTTTTCTCTCTTTCACATTTAACGTCAGGTCGACAAAGGGATTTTTAGAGTCAAATTAAGTTAAACAACATGTAACTCCTCCCGGTTTGCCTTAAGAGAAGGTAACGCTGCGTCTGATAATGAAATGCGTAGGCTTCATTGTAAACAGAGCTTCTTTACGGAGCAGATGACGCGGAACCGGAGTATGAAGAAACTTTCGCCAACACAAAGTAGAAGGTTGTTAAACGCCACGAACGCTGCAACCTGGCTCCTACCTACTTCTCCTTCTTCTTCTTCTGAGAACCATGTATTAAAAGTTGAGGCTCAAGATAATTTCTGAACGATGAGAAACTCCATGTCGAAACATGTTCTTAGAGTAGAGGCTTGGTAACATGCCATTGGTCTGATATTTAATCATGCCGCATGAGGGCTCATTCGCGGAAGTGTGATACAAATATTTCCGAATAAACACTTTCATAAAGTTTGGAATATTGTACGATTTGGCTCATTATGTAGGCAGAATGTGGAGTTCTGTTGTAAATGACAGAGAGCATCACAATCAGAGAAAATCAGCACTCCAACGAAATTTCGGTGTTTATTCAGACACGTAGTCTGAGTATTTAGGTATAAGGGACCCGCGGTCTTCTGCGGTTCTTTACAGAATATTTACATTTCGTTTGTCTTCTTACCTCTAGTTTTCTTTATACACTGAAGCGCCCAGGAAACTGGTACAACTTCCGTATTCAGACAAAGAGATCTGTAAATAGGCAGAATACGGCGCTGCGGTCTGCAACGCCTGTATAAGACAAGTTCAAAAAATGGTTCAAATGGGTCTGAGCACTATGGGATTCAACTTCTGAGGTCATCAGTCCCCTACAACTTAGAACTACTTAAACCTAACTAACCTAGGGACATCACACACAGCCATGCCCGAGGCAGGATTCAAACCTGTAACCGTAGCTGTCTCGCGGCTCCAGACTGTAGCGCCTAGAACCGCATGGCCACTCCGGCCGGCTATAAGACAACAAGTGTGTGGCGCAGTCGTTAGATCGGTTACTGCTGCTACAATTGCAGGTTATCAAGATTTGAGTGAGTTTGAAAGTGGTGTTGTAGTCGGCGCACGAGCGATGGGACACAACATCTCCGAGGAAGCGATGAAGTGGGTATTTTCTCGTACGACTATGTTAAGAGTGTACCGTGAATATCAGGAATCCGGTAAAACATCAAATCTCCTACATCGTTGCGGCCAGGAAAAGATCCTGTAAGAACGGAATCAACCTAGACTGAAGAAACTGACACTTGATGATGACCCAGCATTAAAATCTACAGCAATTTGAAGAAGGGTTGCACTTCTTTCACTCTGAACAGAGTGCGAACTATTTACCGAAACATCATCGACATAGGCTTTCGGAGCCGAAGGTCCATACGTGTACCCTTGATGACTGTATGACACAAAGCTCTACGCCTCGCCTGGTCCCGTCAACACCGACATTGGACTGTTGATGACTTGAAACATGTTGCCTGGTTAGACGAGTCTTCAAATTATAGACGAGTCTTCAAATTATATAGAACAGATGGACGTGTGCAGGTATGGAGACAACCTCGTGACTCCATGCATTCAGCAGGGAACACAAAAGAAAAAAAAAAAAGTTCAAATATGTGTGTGAAATCTTATGGGAGTTAACTGCTAAGGTCATCAGTCTCTAAGCTTACACACTACTTCACCTAAATTATCCTAAGGAGAAACACACACACACACCCATGCCCGGGGGAGGACTCGAACCTCCGCCGGGATCAGCCGCACAGTCCATGACTGCAGCGCCCTAGACCGCTCGGCTAATCCCGCGCGGCTCAGCTGGGGACTATTCAAGTTGGTTGAGGCTCTGTAATGGTGTAGGTCGTGTGCAGTCGGAATGATATGGGACCCCTGGTACGTCTAGATACGATTCTGGCAGGTGACACATTTATAAGTATCCTGTCGGATCATCTGCATCCATTCATGTCCGTTGTGCATTCCGACGGACTTGGACAATTCCAGCGGGACAATGAGACACCCCATACGTCCAGAATTGCTACAGAGTGGCTCGAGTAACACTCTTCTGAATTCAAACATTTCCGGTGGCCACAAAACTCCCCAGACATGAACATTGTTTAGCATATCTGGGATGTCTGGCAACGTGCTGTTCAGAAGAGATCTCCATACCTCCACCCCGTACTCTTACGGGTTTATGGAGAGCCCTGCAGTACTCATGGTATCATTTCCCTCCAGCACTACTTCAGACATTAGTTGAGTCCATGCCACGTCTTGTTGCGTCACATATGCATGCTCGCGGGGGCCCTTCACGATATTAGGCAGGTGTACTAATTTTTCTGCCTCTTCAGTTATATGTATCACACTGAAAAGATCTGCGCAGCACGGAAATGACGGCGGCAATCGCTATGTGTATTGTTTGGAAACAAACTTGTTCCATGTAGATACATAAAACTATTTCGAAATAGTTATTTAACCCTCCGACAGTCGCGCATGTATCAGTGAGATACATGACCTACTTTTTCTCTAATATTACCGCAATGAACAGTGGTAACGGTTTGCTGGCCCACGACATCTTGTGTCATACCTTTCTTATTGCTTCACAGGAATTTCAGTCTTATCCCGATACTGACAAGGTCATAAATGTGTCAGGTGCGGGAACGTGTACTGCCTGTATCTCTCAGATACAGCGCGCCTACTCGGGTATCGCTTTGTCGCCGCTAATGACAGCAGCTGTTGCATTGTTTGCAGCGTACGCAAGTCAGCAGTTGCGTTGTTGTCTTCTAAATGAAGCAACGTTTCTTTGTAGCTACGTGTACTCACTTTCAAAATGAGTAAACGATATGATCTAGAAAATCCTAAGGATTTGGAAGAAGTACATCGCCTTCTTCTCGACGAGGAGGTATCCATTGAAGATGAAGGTGATCTTGCAGAAACTGATTCAGAAACCGAAGATATACTCGAAACACGATCTGTAGACTCAGACACAGATCATGAATTTGATGAAGAGGAAAATAATGAAGCGCAGGAAACTGATGACCGTTACTATTTTGGTGAGTAGAAAAGACAATAAATATGCTTTCAGATGTAATAATAACAATATCTAATATTGGTGTAATCTACTTATTTTTTATTTTAGGTAAGGATGGAACTAAATGGAGGAAAGTGCCTTGGAAAGCAACACAGACACGGCCTCATAATATACTAACGAAACTGCCTGGGGTAGTTGGAGACGCAAAGAAAATGGTAACTGAAATTGACTGCTGGAGCCTATTCATCAGTAATGATATCCTAGATCTAATTGTGGTCAACACTAACAGGCGTATAGCTGATCTAAAAGGAAACTTTGCTCGCGAGTGTGATTGCAAGGACACAGACGCAATCGACATAAAAACCTTTCTTGGCTTGTTATACCTTGCTGGTGTGTTCCGTGGTGGGTGACAGAATGTTCACGACTTCCGGACAGCAGATGACATTGGTCTGAACATTTTTAGAATGACCATGTTCGGAAAACGTTTCCTGTTCCTAATAAGATGTGCTCGTTTTTATGATGGAGCCACAAGACAGACAAATTAGTAACCGCGAGGGAAATGTTCACCATGTGTTTGAATAACTGCAAGACACATTACTCCCTCGACCAGAACGTCACAGTTGATGAGCAGCTACCAGCATTTCGAGGCCGGTGTGGATTTCGCCAGTTCATACCATCCAAATCATCTAATAATGGCACTAAAATTTTCTGCCTATGTGATGTCAAGCTTTATTATATTTACAACATGGAAATATATTGTGGATTACAACCAGAAGGACCCTTTCAGAATAACAACTCCGCCAAAGTAGTTCTGAGACTGCCGGCCGCTGTGGCCGAGCGGTTCTAGGCGCTTCAGTCTGGAACCGCGTGACCGCTACGGTCGCAGGTTCGAATCCTGCCTCGCGCATGGATGTGTGTGATGTCCTTAGGTTAGTTAGGTTTAAGTAGTTCTAAGTTCTAGGGGACTAATGACCACAGCAGTTGAGTCCCATAGTGCTCAGAGCCATTTGAACCATTGTAACAATAAAGGTATCTGCAATTTAAAACAAAATCAAAAGAAAAAGAATCTAAACAAACAAAAAACCACAAAAATCGTCGCATGTATCCACGAGATACATCGCGACTAGTGGCGTCATGAAAGTTGACGCACCTGCTGGAGGGTTAATATTCCAGCCATGTACTATACAACTGTATAGCACATGTGCTGGCAAAGTTTCTTTATCACAGCGTTAATGCAGACATATTGTGTAAAAGTGTGTGATGCGGTACCGACTGGTCATCACAATGGAAGCAGGTAGATGGATATTAACAACAGCCACCCCTACTGTCGCAAACTAGCACCCAGCACCATACTTGAAATAGCTATTTAATTTTCGGAAAATCATCTGAAGATGAGCCTGAAAAGTTTCGAAAACCTTACATGGGGTAACAAATAACTACTTAGAAGAAGTGACTGGTTGGAGTTTTATGATTTACACTGAATAAACAGCTATGGACGCTAATACATCGGTAATGGATAAGCTTAAACTTGTTCCATTCACTCACGTTACCTAAGCTTGATAACCGTAGTGACCACCACTTCACTCTTCGCTCTCGAATTCGCATTCACCGGAGACCGCGTATCTCTTACACCAAAATACTCAGAAATATTCTGTAACAATCTCCCGAATATTGCTTATGGAGTTACTTGTTAAAAAGAAAAGAAATAGCCTGTACGGTGTGTGTTGATCCCGAGGGATTCATTTCAGTCTCCTACTCACTTATGTAGCAAACGTTCAGTGTAACTCGACACGCAGTGACGTGGAGAGCAGTGGGGCAAATGACAGCCTGGAGTGGCCTGTAATAACAGTAAGTTGACGTAGCGAACGGCTAGCTAACAACAGTCCTAAACGCAGCAAATTCGTCATAAGCGTATATGATCAGTCCAGAGCAAAAGCGGTAAGAGAGAAAACCGAAACGTATGCAGCAGCTGGACACTATATCTAATGGCGCGGTCTAAAGACTCCAAGTTGTAACAGGTATGTGGCAGTACGTGACCGCGCGCACGTATCAAAGCGCTGAACTCTATCTAGCGTACCTTCTACTTGGGCCGCCTGAGAAGCTGCGAGAAACTGTTATTACATGCCAAACGCAGCAGTTCAGATTACATATCGATACTGTTTATTGGCGGGGAATTCGAATCACTGTCAGAAACAAGACTTAACGCCATTTCACGTGGAGTCTGATAGTGGTGTGTACACTTCAGTAAGACCTGCAGATAGTGTTTGTGCTTCATCTGCAGTGCGTATTTCCCAGTTCGACCCAACCGGAATTGTGATTGATTGAGATTTAACATACAGAAGAAGCGTATCATGAAGCGTAAAAGTTACCGTAAGTGCATTAGTATCAAAGACGTGGACTAGCTACCGCGAAGCTACTGACAGACGAAATATCAACAGAAAGTGAAAACCATGGAGGTACAATAGGGGGAGATGGCATTGCAGACTTAACGATGTACGTTTCTTTGAAGCCAACACCGCAATCGTAAATGCCCCAAAATATTAGCTGACTAATTTTTACGATTGCTTCTTGTGCACGGAACAGTTTTTTTAAAACTAGAAAGTGTTACACTGCTTCCGTGAATAACACAGCACCAGGATAGTATTTTCATACTTCTTCATGTCTTAGATGGATATTTGACCCAGTATTATGAAATAATTCACCTCCTTAATGCAACTTGCTTTTTTTTACGTTTCGATAAACCAAAAAGAGAAGTGTGTGACGTGAAAACGCTGCTTTCGTGAACCAACATTTTTATTAATACGGTTCGACGAAACTGAAGTTCGATGTAAGTCCTCTTCTCGAAGTCGCTGTGAACATATTTTTCTGTGTTTGGTCCGTTTCCAATGTTTTCTCCCCACAGTGGTCACCCAGCGAGCTTCTCGTGTTGTACTGATAGGAAATCTAAAGTCAAATGACAGAAATAAATCCACAACGCTAAAAGTACACAGTGCAACCAAAATTCTTGACCCAGGTGGCGCAGTGATAGGACCCTGGACTCGCTTTTGTGAGGACGACGGTTCAAATCTGCGACAGGCCATCCTGATTAAGGTTTTCCATGATTTCCCTAAATCGCTTCAGGCAAATGCCGGAATGGTTCCTTTGAAAGGGCACGGCCGATTTCCTTCCCCATTCTTTCCTAATACGATGCGACCAATGACTTCACTGTTTGGTTCTCTCACTCAAATCAAATAACACACTAAAATTCTTGTATATGAAAGAAATATCGTTTCGATGAGTCCATTTAGGAATTAAATTTGATTCCTTTACACATTACCTATAATCAGAATGATTAGTACACTCGTAAATAGCAAAAGGCAACATTTTTTTTTTATCAAAACACTTCCACCAGAAGCTGATGTTTGAAGCAACCAACATGGTGTAGGTTGGCTTCAAGTTTGTAACGTCATGACAGTTCCGCTTATACAACTTTGATTCCATAAGGAATCGTTGTGCACAGCGATTAATTTAAGGAAGGAGAGAACACAGCAATAAGTTGCAATCCCACTGGTTTTTAAATTATTCTTGCATATGTAGACTTGAGATGTAAATACCATTCTACAGTGCTAAAACACAAGGAACTTACAGAATGAGAACTGATTCACACACAAAAAAGCAAAATACTACGTTATCCAATAGCAGTGATCAATACTAGTCAACATACCATTTGAGTGAATTACCATTCAACAAACTCGTAGCAATACATGGCGTATCGGCAGAAGGAAATTTAGGTAGTTGTTTACAAGTATAGCAGCCTCAGTATGTGTCATGTAATATGAGTAACGCCTTCTACACTACGAAAATAGCTAACCCAGTTTCCTTCCGATATAGTAGTTTAAAACCATTTTTTGATAAACGAAAACAGCAAGTATATTTGCATATCACCTTTAAAATTCATCAGTAAATTGCGATTTTCCATGTGTTTGTTCATGCATTAGTGGTGAAGCGCTCCACCTAATCTTATGCAAAATATATTAGTAGGTTTCTATAGCTGTCGTGTACAAAACTGTTGCAACATATTAGAAATGAAAAAGGAAACATTTTTTTAAAAATCTTCTTGATGAAACATAGATCTACATCAATTTGAAATTCGTTAAAAGCCAAAACGTAGCATAGTCGCTCGTATCATTGCGGTTAAGCGATCCACTAAATAATTAGTACAAAGGAAACATAAAAAAGTTAATTCAAATCGTTTTTATAGAGATCTGTTAATATCATAGTAAAATACTGAAGATCAACTTCACAGTTCTAATTTAACCAGATACATTTAATAAAAATATACAAATGTCCTGTACCGACTTCAATTTCTTAAGTGATATATGGCGTAGGTCCAGTTGCGGTACGTGTGATATGTTGATTGGAATGGATCATTGCTATCGGATAACGTGGTATTCTACTTAACGTTTTATGTAAATCAGTTCTCATTCTGAAATTTCCTTGTGCTTCAGCAAAAAAAAAAAAAACTATGTTCAAATGTGTGTGAATTCTTAAGGGACCACACTGCTGAGGCCATCGGCGGTCCCTAGACTTACACACTACTTAAACTAAGTAATGCTAACAACAACACACACACCCACGCACGAGGGAGGACTCGAAACGGCGGCTGTTTTAGCACTGAAGATAGTTATTTATTACTGAAATCTAGACATTCAATAATAATAAAAGACTACTGGGATTGTGACTGATTGCTGTGCTCCTATGCTTCCTTAAAACTGCTATTATTATACCTCCTTGATGACAAAGTCACGTCACTGTCATGTTTCATTTCGCAGAGTACTGGCATCTTATAAGAAACTTTTTGTCATTATTATCAGTAGACAAATACGTAGAAACTGATAATGCATCATAAACAGATATCGGTCGTTACCCTAAGTACTTTGCAATAACTGCTGAAAACTGGTGGAACAATATATGCTATGACTTTCTGCATCCTGCTGTGTGAAAAAGTCAAGAGTTAAGCAATTTATCATTGGTCAAGAGATTTTCTGTACCAGTTAACGACTAGATGAAAAAACCTGATCCAAGAACAGCATGCATAACTTAGACACCTTGAATAATTATTCTGGAACATATGTTTCACAGATAAAGCAGCTGTCGAAAATTCCTTTGGGAAGTTCTCTCAGGTTAGCATGCCGATAGTCTATAAATTTGGGAAAATGGACTATAGAAACCGCCTCTGCAACTGACGCCACTAATGAACACAAGTAGAATGGCACTCGATATGGAAATGTTTATTTTGAATCATGATCATGAAAAGCGTATTTATTATCAATATTCAACCGTCAAGGAAAGAAGAGGAGAAGGCATATTGTTCGGGATCAGCAGACTGCCCCTCTCAGATCTATATAATGGAGTGAAGGCATGAGCCGTTTTGTAACTGCCATTTTGATTCCATTATTGAGAAACAAGGTAACTGCCATCTTCTGTTGGCCCTTCATCCGGAGTACTCCATAGCTAAATTAACAGAATAGCACACTACCCAGACCCATCAGTCAGTATTTTTAGCCTGATGAATCGCCTAAGGCTTAAATAAGTATTGATTCAGGCCGGCCGATGTGGCCGTGCGGTTCTAGGCGCTTCAGTCTATAGTGTCCAACGGGAACAATATTACGTTGGACACTATAGACCGGCAGTACACCCGTGGATATTTTGATTATCAAATACGCAGGGAGAAACTCAAGAATCACATCATACACCTTTACGGGGAGGAGATGTATCGCAGCATGAAGAAATTTGAAAAGCTGCGCCACCGTAGATGTCGGTTGCTAAGTACTCTTGCCTTTCTAAAGAGATGTCGTTCCGAGAATGTTGTTCCAAATTTTGCTAAGGTTATGCATCACATCGATTCTGCAGCAGCTAAGAGAATCAAGAAACGAGCCAGCCTCGCATTGGTATGTGAGAGAGTGCAATTCACCCGCTGGAGCCTTGAGTTTATCTCACAGGAATTACTCAAATTACATTTGCAACTGGCTACAAAGTTCACATCTTTTTCCTGGGATTGGATTGATGGTGTCACCTGGGTGTCAGCTGATTCCGCCCATAAGAAGGCTACGGGACGTCAAACAGCTAAGTTCTCACGTCTCCTTGACAAACCATCTCTGCAGGTCCCGTGCAAGACTGTCATCAATTTGAGTGGCATGGTGTTGAGTGATGATGCGGTCTCGGTTTTGCAGAAAGGTCTCAACTTCGCTCCCACCCCCAAGTTCACTCCGGTCGCAGAAGTTGTTAGTGCTGTTGAACAGGTTGCAGCTCGACTTCCGCCAGAATCAGCCGAGGAAATACGTCGTGAAACTTGTCGTGCGTTGACGAAATCCAAGCCGATGAAGTCCAATATCAGCAGTAAAGAGAGGGCGGCCATTCGTGACCTGAGGGAACGCTCTGAAGTTGTTGTCTTACCGGCTGACAAAGGCAATGCCACAGTTGTTGTCTCCCATAAGAACTACACTGATACGATGCAGAGCCTGCTAAATGACGGTTCCTACCGGAAGATCAGCGTTGACCCTACAAAGAAGGTGGAGAACAAGACGAGGGTTCTTCTCAAGGACGCAGATTTACCGGAGGGTGACGCTAAGAAATTGTTACCCCAAGGTCCGGTACCGCCTAGACTATATGGACTCCCGAAGGTTCACAAAGAGGGGGTACCATTACGCCCCATTGTCAGCAACATCAGGGCACCTACATATTTTTGGCCAAATACCTGACGGGAATATTAAGTCCTTATGTGGGTAAATGCCCTCATCACATCCGTAATTCCGTGGATTTTGTTAAACGCCTTGATAGCTTCAGGTTGGATGAGTCAGATATCATGGTGAGTTTTGACGTCGTTTCCTTGTTTACGAGGGTACCCCTGCGAGAGTCGCTAGAGTTGATTGGTCAGAGGTTTGACGAGAATACCACTGAACTTTTTAGGCATGTCTTGACTTCCACGTATTTTCTTTTTAATGGAGAATACTACGAAGAAACGGAAGGAGTCGCCATGGGTAGCCCACTCTCACCGGTGGTAGCGAATTTGTTCATGGAGAACTTCGAGGAGGAAGCCCTGTCGTCATCCGAATGGAAACCTACTTGCTTTTTCCGTTACGTGGACGACACGTTCGTCATCTGGCCACATGGTATGGATAAACTCCTTGACTTCCTTACACATCTAAACTCCATACACCCCAACATCAAATTCACTATGGAGACTGAAACGGAGGGTAAATTACCTTTCCTTGACGTCTTGGTCAGGAGAAGGGCTGACGGCACCCTAGGTCATGGGGTGTATCGAAAGACAACACACACTGATCTGTATTTGCACGCAGACAGCCGCCACCACCCTTCACAGAGGAATTAGGTACTTAAAACTCTTGTACATAGGGCGCGCACTATCTCTGACACAGAGAGTCTACCCCAGGAATTGGAACATCTGAGAACTGTATTTCGAAAAAATGGGTACTCAGAGTGGCAGATCCAACGTGCTCTCCGCCCAAACACTGCATCACAACCTGTTGAGATGGATGAAGTCACGAGGGAGGAGGTAGGCACTGGATTTATTCCATACACAGGCGCACTCTCGGGGAAAATCGCCCGCATTCTGAAGAAACACCGGGTCGGAACTGTGTTTTGTCCTCCGAATAAAACTCGTGCACTGGTTGGGAGCGCCAAAGATGACCTCGGTTTGAGGAAGGCCGGCGTGTACCAGATTCCGTGTCAATGTGGCAAGTCATATATTGGTCAGACGATGCGTTCCGTCGAGGATCGATGCCGTGAACACCAGAGGCACACTCGACTGATGTATCCGAGCAAGTCGGCGGTCGCTGAACATTTTTTGTCGGAAAATCACGCTATGGAGTATGAGCGCACGAGGATTCTGGTACAGACGTCGAGATACTGGGACAGCGTTGTTAGAGAGGCCATCGAAATTCGCACCAATGACGACCTCATAAACCGTGACTGTGGCTATAATCTTAGCAAGGCTTGGGAACCAGCAATTGGGTTAATCAAGAGTAAATCGAGCAAACGCATAGTTGTGAGGACCACGGTGGACAGAGCCATCACACCGACGTCATCTCAGACGTCGTCGCAATCTGTTCCACCGCTCTACCGTGGCGCGGGGCGCGGACGGCGGAGGGAGCGCGCCGCGGACGGAGGGTATTTAAATCGGCCGCCGCCGCGACCGAACCCAGTTCCCCCTGAGCAGCCATAGCGTACAGATCTCCGTGCCGGCGCGTTCACAGGAGCTCAGTCCGTCAGTTCACCTGACATGTTTGATCGCCGAAATATTGTGCCCGTTGGACACTATAGACCGGCAGTACACCCGTGGATATTTTGATTATCAAATACGCCGGGAGAAACTCAAGAATCACAATAAAATTCATAATGAAGTCTCGTTTTTTGTGCAGTTTTTCACACGTTCACTTGGCCTTAGTACTTCTACAGCCTCTTCTGGCTTTGTACAGGTCTCTGATAGGCTGTTTCAGGCTTGAGGTCAACTTCATGAAAAAAGTCCACATAGAAACATGTTCCTATAGTGAACTCCTGATGTCACTCAGTTGGTTTTAAATTCACTCATGCTGCCTGAGGTTCATTACAGCTTAAATAATTCATTGTCGGCAAAGTTTGTAATATTGGGAGATTAGGCATGGACCCCGCAACTCTGAAAGGGAACTCCCGGTGACAACGAGATCATTAGAGACGCTGGCCAACTCTAATACAGCCTGCCAGTGCTTATGGAAATTGTGAAAAATCAAAATCAGTCGACTTCAATCTGTCTCACGTGCAGTTCCTGTCGGGTGAACAAGGTAATCAATTCACACGGTTGAGGCCAACATCAGTCGTGAAGCTGCTCACTGACGCATCACTATGAGGGTGAGATTGGTCACTGATGAAATTGAATACATCGCCACATTCCACCTGCAACTTTTGTACAAATAATCGAAGAAAGCAGTTGGTATCGCGCTGGGCAGTAAGAGTCTCTCGAATTGTTGTCAAAAGCGTCTTAGCCTAAAACAAGACATCACAACCTCCAAATTCATACGTCTGTTAAACATTTTGGTCCTTTCAATTGTGTGGTTAACGGCATCGAACGCTTTGTCGTTCTGTATGTTCCTTTGGTAGTATCAGTGTTTAATTCCCAAGCGTGACATTACACCATTTAGCCACCAATGATGATACTAGATAATCAATCATATCCTCTTCACACGATGACGATGTTCTGTTCACATAAACGTGCCTCGGCTACAATGACTATAATGCGAACTTTATGGAGGCGACTGTCCACAGTTTCTGCATGCACACAAGCGCCATTTATCCTCAAGATGTCCTAGTAATTGGTTAAATATCGATGACGGACTCCACTGCAGTGTTCGATTGGCATTTTTTAAAGGCAAGGTTTAATTTGTTGTCCGTGGAACTTCTGAAGCATCCATTTATACAACGATGAGTGCTCGATTTTCTTTTTGTAGAAAGTAACAAGGCTATTGGACGCCTTCACGTCACGTCCCTGGGCAAATTCACTCGGGAAAGAGACCATAATTGAAACTCTTACAGCATCAATGTGGCACCGTGTGAAGATTGAGACAATATATAGTCTGAAGAAAGGAAGGAAGATTAGCGTTTAACGTCCCGTCGACGTCGGGGTCATTAAAGACGGATGACAATTTGAAAATCCGCTAGTGAGAAATTCACCATGAACAGCCTAAAAGTCTACATTTGTGTATCCTTCATCAAAAGGCGAGATATAATACGTCATATAAATATTTCTGTATTAGAATGTGATATGATAGCAGAAATTTAAAATCTAGTTCAAGCTTTAGAAGTAAAAAGAGTTACTTAAAATATAAAGTAAATTGCGGTTACAGTAACAAGATCTCTCATACTTTGCTCCATCACACTTATTGCCATACAGTCAGCAGACTGAGCAACGATTCATGGAATAAGTTGTCAAGCAGAATGATACATCACTTCAGTAACAATACATTGCAACTATCATTGAAGGAAAAACTGTACTCAGCCAAAAGTTTTGAATGAATGATTTATTTCATCATAACTATTTGCAGGCCTGGCTCATCGTCAACTAGCAGATAGGATTTCTCGTAAAAATTTCAGACTTTTGTGCTATATTATAACAGGTTATTCATGAATTTCTTGATTATAAAAACTGTTACGTTATGTGCAGGATTATTAAATTTTAGTTACTGGAGGAAAGATTTTGGGTTATACGATTAGGTAACAAAACTCATGGGGTACCTATTAACATCGTAACGGACCTCCTTTTGAACGGCGCAGTGCAGCAACTCGACATTGCATGGACTTAACAAGAAATTTTAAAGCCACTGCAGAAAAACAAGTCGTTGGAAATCCCCGGCAGAAATAATGAGGCATGCTGCATTTTATAGGCGTCCGTAATTACGAAAGTGTTGCTGGTGCAGGATTTTGTTCACTGACGTCTCGATTATGTCCCATTAATGTTCGATGGGATTCATATCGGGCGAACTGGGTGGCCAAATCATTCGCTAGAATTATCCGGAATGCTCTTCAAAACAACTGTGAACGACTGCGGCCCGGTAACATGGTGTTTTATCATCCATAGAAATTACATCGTTATTTGGGAACATAAAATCCATGAATGGCTGCAAATGGTTTCCAAGTTGTCGAACATGAACAATTTCTAGTTAATGATAGGTTCAATCGGACCAGAGGACCCAGTCCATTCCTTGTAAACACAACCCACACCATTATAGAGACACCGCTAGCTTGCACAGTTCCTTCTTGGCAACCTGCATTCATAGCTTCAGGGGCCCTGCACCACACTCGAAAATACCATCAACTAAAATCGGGACTCATTTGACCAGACCACGGTTTTCCAATCGTTTAGGGTCCAACTGATACGGTCACGAGCCCAGGAGAGACGCTGCAGGCGGTGTCGTGCTGTTAGTAAAGACTCTCGCTTCGGTCGTCTGTTGCCATAGACCATTAACGCCACATTTCATCGCACTGTCCTAACGGATACGTTCTTCGTGTGTTTCACAGATTTCTGCGATTACTTCATACAGGGTTGCCTGGCTGTTAGCACTGACAACTCTACACAAACGCCGCTGATCTAGATCTTTATGTGAAGGCTGTCGGCAACTGCGTTGTCCGTGGTGAGAGGCAATGCCCGAAAGTTGGTATTCTCGGCACACACTTCACACTTTGGATATCAAAATACTAAATTTTCTAAGAATTCTGCCATGGAATGTGCCATGTGTCTAGCACCAACTACTATTCCGCGTTCAAAGCCTGTTAATCATCGTCGTGTTGACATAATCACGTCGGTGACCTTTCCATATGAATCTCTGAGTACTGATGACAGTTGCACAAGTGCACTGCCTTTTTATATCTTGTGTACGCGATACTACCAGCATCTGTAAATGTGCATAGCGCTATCCAATGGCCTTTGTCACCTCAGTTTGCATTAAAACATGAGAGTATGCATCACTGGTATGTGACATGTTGAAAATGAACTAGTGTGTGGGCTAGATGGGGCATACATGTGCAGCATGTCAGCTAATGATTTGATTGGCTGTACCCATGAATAGGGTGTTACAGTGCTGGATTACTTTTACAGCAATGATGGATATTATTGCTAAGATTCTAGTTTTTAGCCTAGATCATGAAGGTAGCTGTAAATTTAATATGTTTACAAACTGTGCCAATGTCCAATAAAGTTTTATTTTTATTTTTTATTAACTAGCTTAGATAACTATAGCAGTATATAAGGGATATCAGAATCAGTCTGAATAAGTATTAGGGGAATTTGAGGGTAGTTGTGCTCAAAAAGTGTTTTAAGAAAAAAATTCGATACGTTGCGCTGTTTCCGAGTTAATTACCATTGAACTTACAAGGAAATGGTCCAATCTGACATGTCGAACCTGCCCTGAAATTATTCACGCACGAAGAATGCACAGAAAGAAATGTGCTGTCAAAATTTTAGCTGCAAAGGTGCACTGCAAATATTTTTTAAAAAAATGTTGAAGTTACTCTTTTTGGCGCTCGAAGAACCGCTTGTAACAGCGGTTTGTACAGCCCTTCCTGCCTAGTGCGTGGATCGGCGAATAAGCAGACGCAGCTCTGACAAGTGAACGTAGCGCCCGTAGCACGAAGTGCAAAGAGCACACACAAAAGTTTTAAGTTTTTACCTTACTTTCTTATTCCCTGTAGTCGTTACAAAAATGCGAAGTGTCTATTGTATGACGGAAACTAACATTTTCCCTGCACCAGGCAACCCTGATAAACGGAAAATTAATACATTCAGGAACTTCGCAGTCATTAAAAAAAGATTCAAATGGCTCAAAACACTATGGGACTTAACATCTGAAGTCATCAGTCCCCTAGACTTAGAACTACTTAAACCTAACTAACCAAAGGACATCACACACATCCAAGCCCGAGGCAGGATTCGAACCTGCGACCGTAGCAACAGCGCGGTTCCGGACTGAAGCGCCTAGAACCGCTCGGTCACATCAGCCGGCTAGCAGTCATTACTAGTTTTATTTAGACACAACTGTAATTGAGTAAGGAATGGTCATCGCGTTGCTCTACATATTGCCCTGTGTACTAGGCATACTTTATCAGATTCGTAGAATATGGTGACACAAACTGACAATGCAGAAAAGACTGTTTGACAGTACTGTTCCGCTGATAAACCTGAAATGACAAAGAGCTATTGGAAATTATGGGGCCCGACAATTCTCTGAAAAATTCTTTACGCTGTTGAAAATTTTTTGTCGAGAGTTTGAATCACACTATTAGTTCAGTGTGGAAAGCGAATTTCTTTTCGTTGTCCGCCTAAAGACAGAGGTGTCATTATATCCAGGCCAAGAGTCCAAGAAAAGCAATGAACTATATTCCGCAAATGGTAAGAAGTTTCTGATGTAACAATGAAAATTATTCTTTCTCGTTTTTCCATAGTTTGCTGCTAAATCGATTACAAGATTTTTGCTAGTAAATAGCCTTTGTTTTTTAATTTGTTGTCCCAAACTGAGTTGATTTTCCTGAAGACGGATATACAGAAGCGCCAACGGTAATTCAAAGTTACTTATCACTGCCACTGTAGTATAAGAAAATGTCTTCGCATTCATCGACTGCAAAAGCGACCACCTGTTTTCGCTCGATATAATAAAGTACGATTTGCATGCAGCTCTTGCACGAAACCTGACTGATTGGCTTTATACACAACTTTTCAGTGGACAAAGAGAAGTTTCATCTAAGTGTAAACTACGAATTTCTTTTTAGTATAACCTATTATTGACATCTCTTCTGCAGGTTTACTAGAGGCATACTTCATAATTTTGCCATTTCCTTTCCTTGTAAGTTCCTGATCTGTTTAACCAGATCCAAGAAGCCTGGAAATCACTAATGTTTGTATCACTTGGAAAGCATAGCGTCCAGTCTCGTAGATCTCCCTGAGTGAAGATACACTGACACTCACGATCAGCCCTAACTCTTCTGAACAGTTTTTATTTCACGATTTTGAAAGTTTCGTTTTGGTACTTATTTCGAACTTCAAGCAAATCCTCCTTCCATTTATTCAATTCATGTTGAGATTTTACAGAAAGAAACCTATTTTGCACAATGTTTCTCCCTTCTTCATTTAACCAAAAAATTTAGAGCCTTTGCCTTGTCATTGAGAACTATCACTGTAAGTGTTTCCTTTCGGCTTGGAACGTACTCCATTTTTGTCCAGCACTTTAATTAGCGTATGATCATTCGAAACACAATTCCTGGAATCGTCAGGGCTATTGCCTGTTACTTATAATGTTTTCAGAATTTCTAAGGAAATGTCGACGTCATTCGAATGAATGTCCAAGAAATTACTTAAAAAGTAACACACTTGTAGGTTTTCGGGATAAATAAATGATTTCAATTGCATAACACATTCTTCATATTTCATCTTAGCTCTGCATTTATTGTTATACGGATGTTTAGCTGAAGACGTGGCTTTTAGTGCCACGAGACCGGCAGTAATTCAGTAATAAAGGACTAAATACAGCTGAAGCGGTTATTAATACCCAAGATCATCTTTGTAAGGTTGAAAATATTAATTGGACTCCACGCTATGAAACTCTGTAACCTGCACAAGGACAGCTGCTATTAGCAAGCATATACAAGGACATCACGAAGAAAATTAATTCAGTTTTATCTTCACCATTAACACTTAGCGTACTACAAACGCAACTGTTAATTATCATGGATATTAAATGAATTACAAATTCGAGTGGATAGTATAACTGAGTAATTTATTGTGTCATAGACACTATCTGAAATTAGCTTTACAAATTACGATCGTGTTGTACCATGTTATCTGCTTACTTACGTGCCACCAACCAAGGACATGTGCAGGCCGTGTTGGGCATGTACTGTCTGCTACAGCTGCGGCAGAGACGACTTCCCCAGCCGCCTGGTAAACTATGAATTTGTCAAATTTTCAACAGTTTTTAAAAAATCCTTGCAGTGTGTCCTAGCAGCTAAAATTCTGACACTGTGTTTCTTTCGACGCATTCTTCCTACACAAAATATTTCAGGGCCATTTCGACATGCCAAACTGGATCATTCCACAGTCAGCCAATCAGGCCATTGCACATCCAAATACTAGTGGCCCACCAGAGGTGGTGTCACCAAACGCGTTCTTCGTTTGGTTTACTAAAACTAAAGAAGAGGGTGACATAAAAATTGGCCGTGAACGGTAGTAAGAAACGAACCCGAGCTGAAGGGTGACCAGTATTGTGTGCTGTTATGTACGCTATGAGAAAAACTGACACTAACTATATCTGGCAAACAGCTTCAATTTGCAAGCGCAACAGCCTGACTGACTAACTTCAATGATATTTAACTCGAAAACGGCCCAACATATCTAAATTCTTTCTTAACGTTTATTTCTCAGCATATCCAACCCTGCAGCACTTTACACGCTTTGCAGACTGTTTCTGACCATCCTGTATATTTCCTCTATCAGTACAAAATTACAGAATTGGATACAATTTTATAGTTAAAGTACTGATCGAACATATCCGGACACCTATTACTGGACAGCAATATGAGACGTCTATCCTCCGGCTAACTCTGCTGGGGACATTTTCAGTGAGATGTCTAAATGTCTGTGGAGGAATGATTGTTTATTACTCCTCAACGGTCCAAACCATAAAATGTAGTGATGATCGACTCTGAAGTCTGAAGAGAAACTGACGTATTAACTCATCCAAAGATGCAGCATTACGTTTAGGCTGGGATTCTGGGCAGATTAGTACATTTCAGTAATGTTACTGTCGACAACCTATTGGATCAATGCTGATGCTTTATGACAGGGTGCATTGTCTTGCTGGTAAATACATTGTCTCCGAAATGATTCTTTACTATGCACAGTAAACAATGCTGTAAAAAGTGTATATATCGTTCTGCATATTCAGTTTCCTTAAGCATAAGAAGGGAACTACACCATGACCACGAAATACATTCTGAACTGTAACACCATCTCCTCCTTACTCCAATGTGGGCGCACAAGTATTGCCTCTGGGAAAGCTTGTTCTAGACTGCATAAATCAGCTAGCATACCGTTTCGCAACTGCCTGCCCAGGACGCGTTCACAGTTGGTCGGTTATTCCACTAATGAGAAATTATATTAAATAAGAAATTAATTTTGGAATGTGAAATTAGATGTATTGCAATAACAATTGGAAAGCTAGCAATGTGGAATTCTACACAACCATTTAAACAGTAAAAGTAAATAATTTAAGTTATACACTTGACGCTAACGCAAACGGGTGAATCACAGCTTTCTCTGAGCACGAATCATCAGGACTCGGCCTCGTCCTTACGCTCTCCAGTCATCTGTCTTTCATGGGATGGTGCAGTCTACCGATGTTGCCTGCTTGCTAACTCGCAGCAGCGAATACCTAAATGCATAAATGTATTGTGTGGTGTCACGCCAGACACCACACTTGCTAGGTGGTAGCCTTTAAATCGGCCGCGGTCCGGTAGTATACGTCGGACCCGCGTGTCGCCACAATCAATTGATTGCAGACCGAGCGCCGCCACAGGGCAGGTCTAGAGAGACTTCCTAGCACTCGCCCCAGTTGTACAGCCGACTTTGCTAGCGATGGTTCACTGACTTCTACGCTCTCATTTGCCGAGACGATAGTTAGCATAGCCTTCAGCTACGTTATTTGCTACGACCTAGCAATGCGCCAGTATCCGTACTATTAATACTGTGAATCATGTAATGTGCATCATTAATGGATTAAAGTTAAGTATTCCAACAGCTACGTCCGTTTTTCTCAATTCTAATTCCCTTGTCATGTTCCAGATCTCACGCCAGCCTGCGTGAGCTAAACGTGTGCATTTCGGCCTCCTTTACTAACACGGTTTGCTCTCCTGCCAACCACAACATATTGTATAATAATTTACACGGCACAGCTCGTTAATGTGACCACCAGCTACGTTCGACGTCACTGTGCAATAACCACTCACAGACGGCAGATGGCAGCACTGGCAGTGGAGGGTACGTAAAGAGTGTCTGGGTGGACGCGGAAAACAGTGCAGTCATTGTTATATTGCAGAAACGAAACGATTTATCTGACGTCCAAAAAGTCATGGTCATTCGCTTTCTGGCCAAGGGTGGAAGCATTTCCGAAGGTCTGAGTTTGCAAACTGTGCGAGTGCATGGCAAAATGGCGCTATCCAGAAATGACGCCAAGGAACCTGTGATGCAATATGGTTCAAATGGCTCTGAGCACTATGGGACCATCCATGCCCGAGGCAGGATTCGAACCTGCGACCGTAGCAGTCGTGCGGTTTTTGACTGAAGCGCCTAGAACCGCTCGGTCACTCCGACCGGCAGCCGTGATGCACCACGGGCCATACGACGGCTCCGGAGATGTGTGCGGGCGAATAGAGGTCTACCTGTTGAGCAACTGACTGCCCAGATTAATGAAGAGGCTACCATCACTGTCTCCTCAACGACTGTCCAGAGAACGCCGGTGCATATGGGCCTTCGCGGCAAGTGCCTGGTTCATACACCCACATTGACTGCTGTTCGTCGGCGACGAAGGCTGGAATTTGCATGACAGTACCGCAGGTGGCCTCCAACGGATTGGTAACAGTAGCATTTTCAGGTGAATCAAATTTTTTGCTCCATTGAATAGATGGAAATGTCGCAGCCGGATTAGAGAGCATTATCTTCTGGGGAATGTTTTCGTAGCATTACACGGGTGATCTCGTCGTTCTGGTAGGCACAATGGGTTAACACAACTATGCATTTATGTTTGGGGATCATGTCCACTCCCACATGCAGTTTGTTTTTCCCGGCACAATGCCATCTACTGGTAGGAGAATGAAATGTGTCACACAGCTCGCAGTATACATGCGTGGTCCGAAGAGCTACAGGATGAATTTGCTGTACTCCCCTGGACGGCCGCTGTGGCCGAGCGATTCTAGGCGCTTCAGTCCGGAATAGCACTGCTGGTACGGTCGCAGGTTCGAATCCTGCCTCGGGCATGGATGTCTCTGATGTCCTTAGGTTAGTTAGGTTTAAGTACTTCTAAGTTTAGGGGATTAATGACCTCAGATGTTAAGTTCCATAGTGCTTAGAGCCATTTGAACCATTTGTACTCCCCTGGCCGCCAAATCCGCCGGATTGAGACCCAGTCGAGAATCTGTGGGGCCACCAACAGTGTACTGTTCGCACCATGGAATCTCAACCGTGACACATGCCATGGCGCTACAGTTGGCATGGTACTACATTCCTGTGAATACCTTCCAGAGCCTCACTGATTCACATTCTGCACGCCCGCGCTGCAAAAGGTGGTTATTCAATCTTTTGTCAGGTTGTCACACTAATATGACTGGACAGGTTACAACGAAATGTGGGCTGACGTAGAGCATAACTGCCGCACAGTCACTGAATTTTTCTCATTTTTACACGATATGGCAATATCAACAAAATAGGAAGGAATAAGGTGAGACCTAAATAATGCGCTGCCTTTAGCCCATGTGTTTTTCTTAGGTGGTTGTTTATATTATGCACTGAAATGTCCAGAGAAGATTTTTCGATTACGCATTGCGACGTTTTTTAATTTATCTTGCAATTCCAGAGAATTCTTTCCTTAATTAGAAATGGCTGAAACAATTAGAAATCTATTTCATCTGTCATCATTGGGACGTGTACTAGTTACGGAGTAAGTGTTGCGTTGGATGAACATAGACCTCGGGCTACAACGCAGAGAAATCTGTTACCACAGACAAGATACTGAGTGGATGGGACAAGGGCACTATCACACTCGAACCAAGGAACGTATCTGTCTGTATAAATATATGTGTCTAATCTGTGGACAGTAGTGGCAAGGACTCGCCGTAGCGGCTAGTGCAGAGAGAGGCTCCGACTGGATGTTGTAATGGCGTCAAGTATGAGCACAGTCAAATCGTGAGCACTGCTGTACTGACTTCATAGCTGGTGTGAAGGGGCGTTGTCGTGGTAGCTCGGGAAATGATAATGTCCACTAAACTCTACTGTTCATCACTATTACGTGTATGCTGAAGGTACAGTATATGAGATCTGAGCAGTTATCGATGCTGGGATGACAGAAAACTATGAATAGTAAAGCCTTTACTATGAACAGTAATATCATAATCCGAGTATAGACAACACTACAAGACTAAATACATAAACAGTTGCCATTAGTAACGATGAAAAGTCCAAAATTTAGAAAAAAGGAATGAAGGAAACTACCATCTAAGAAGCCAGTTCTCTGGAGAAATGAAACGTTCCTGTTTTTTGTGAGTAGAGCAGGACTGCCGGTCCTCTGCACTTCCTCACCCTAGAATAACGCATCCGGCTAGGAGAGGAACTATGTTATGAAGTGTCTTTTTCTCAAACTCTGCTACAGGCAGACAGAAGGACAACCATCCACCTTAACTACAAAGCTGCATATATAACATTTTGAACGCAGTAGCCTGGTAGATATGTACGGATGAGTCAGTGACTATTGCGAATGCACTCTCTTATGTTCGCTGATTTTTATTTCCTGCTTATCTTTTGTTGATGAGTGTGGGATCCAACTGCTGTACAAAAGCTGTTACATTTATCTTCGTTCTCTGTGTAGGCGTGGTTTTCTGTGCACTGCTCGTGAGTAAAAGCTTCATTACATGCCTGGAGAAGATAAACAGTTTTTTCACTACTATACTTCTATAACTGCATTAGCGTGAACATGTTCTTGTTTTGTTTTTCAGTATTGGAGAGTCACACTTAAGCCAGACTGCCTCACTATTTTCCTCTTAGCTAGTGAAATACAATGGTTCATAGTCCTATGGTTTCGTCGCTTGGGAGGTTGCTCGTAGCCTGCACTCTTGGGCCCCTGTTCCGCTGCCAGCCCCTTTCTCTCGTCACCCGTCACTCATCACCATACCACTGCCAGCTTCAAGCCCCCACCTAAGCCCTCTCTCTCGACTGCTGATAATTTCCTCCCTCCGTAAATAATCACTTTCTGCCCCTATCTACTATAAAATCATCCGACTGCCTGCCTCAGAATTGTTAATAACAAACTCTAGGATTGGTGTGTACGTTTTGCATCTCTGAAAGCTTTAAAGGAACTACTTTTACGTAAAACCCTGGTAATTGAGCTGTTTAGGTCCTCCGAACAGCGAGGTTTTCGCATTTGCTGCAAAGTTCACTTAATAGTGTAAACATGATATCCACACTGTATGTTAAGATATAAATGAATTACAGACATTGGCTGCTAGTGGGCACTGATGAAAATCAAGGGAGAAAGTTGATTTACGTCAGTACCTACTCGCAGCCAACGTACGCAATTGATTTGTGGCTTAAGTCATAGTGGCTGCCGGATCAAAAATGGCGTATGTTCTTTTGGATATGTCCGAAAGAACAGAGGCCACATATATATAATTAAGGTGAAGGCGGCCAATGATCTCTTCAGTGTGGATGCACACCAGGCTCGAACTCTTACGGGAATCGGCGTAATGCCGTGAGTAATGAGGATAATGGGCAAGGAGGAATTCATTCGTAGCGTGCGGAAAAAAAAAAAAACTGCTGAGGTCCTCGGTCCCTATACTTACACACTACTGAAAGTAACTTATGCTATGAACAATTCACACACCCATGCCCTAGGGAGGACTCAAACCTCCAGCGGGGTCTCGTGGTCGTGCGGTAGCGTTCTCGCTTCCTACGCCCGGGTTCCCGGGTTCGATTCCCGGCGGGGTCAGGGATTTTCTCTGCCTCGTGATGGCTGGGTGTTGTGTGATGTCCTTAGGTTAGTTAGGTTTAAGTAGTTCTAAGTTCTAGGGGACTGATGACCTCAGATGTTAAGTCCCATAGTGCTCAGAGCCATTTGAACCATTTGAACCTCCGGCGGGAGGGGACGCGCAATCCGTAACCTGGCGCCTCTAACCGCGCGGCCACTCCGCGCAGCAGTGTGTGGATAATGTGAGGATTTGGGTCTGATGGGAGGCATTCTAGGGTCGTGCTCACGACTGCGTTAGGACGGCTTAGTGGATACCGGCACGGTAGCTCAGCGTCTTCGGTCAGAGGGATAGCTGCCTACTATAATAAAAAATATAACTGAGTGAACGGATCAACGATGAACTTCAACAGGTGTCATTTAACGTGCACCTGGAACAAATGCAACGAACAGAAATGAACAAAATGAGATCAGAAAAAAAGTGGTCAGAGCATCTGCCTAGTAAGCAGGACACCTGCGTTCGAATCCCAGTCCGCCACAAATTTTCAACTCTCCCCATTGATTGACAACAATGCCAACTCACAGCCAATGTTAGCAATTCATTCGCGTCTTCATTCATACTGACTGTTGGATCAAAAATAGTCTGTTCTTTTGGACATGTCCGAAAGAATAGCCACCACTTATACACGCTATCGGCTGGTTCAGGCGGAGGTTCGAGTCCTCCCTCGGGCATGGGTGTGTGTGTTTGTCCTTAGGATAATTTAGGTTAAGTGGTGTGTAAGCTTAGGGACTGATAATCTTAGCAGTTAAGTCCCATATGATTTCAAACACATTTGAACATTTTTTATACACGTATACACGCTGTATGTTATCGTATTGGACAGGGGAGGCCAAGAATTCGGCTCACGAGTAATGCCATGGCACACGGTACACTGTCTGAGTGCGTGTAGGGAGAAGAGGGGGAACTACGAATGAGCCACAATTAAATGACAATACAGTTGCACATCACACAACTTGATTCTATATTTCACATTTCGTAACAATATAGATGACAAACAAAACAAATTTTCAGTATTATTCAGTTATTTTTGGTGCGCTGAAGAAATAATATAATTTTTATCTGGTGCAAACTGTCGGCACACTGACACACGCAGACAGTTTTACCGATTTTCACAACCAGATTGCCTCGTATCGTGACTTATTTAGTTTTAAACTCGAAATACGCTCTAATACACAAATACGACGATGGGAATATCGTAGCACTTTTGGAATCTCATTATGGAAACGTAGAAACACTACCTGAGAAAAACAACGTAGACAACCTGAACAGTTTTAACCTAAAAGTATTTATCATTAAGACGGGAAGTACCCTGCAGGTGACTCAGTTACATGTACATCGACAGGGGTGCTTCCAGCTGAAACGACAAACGGTCTCGAAAGCAGCTTGAAAACTGATGTAAGACTAGCATTGTCCTCAAGGTGTATGGGAAACTAACCATTTAAAATGCGAGGTCTGCAATTCATTTAGGATGTTCTAAGTTTCGTTCCTACACTCCTTTTTCTTTCATGAATTCGACAATAGCGAGTTATAAATCGAAAAATGATTACAGATATGTCTCTTGACTTAATCAACTTACTTTGGAGTAATATATCACATCTCCATACTCTTCGTTCAATTCTATCCAAAACCTTTCCAATTGACAGTGGAATAATATGTGTGACTTCTGAAATTTTGCTATTCATACTACCAATTTCGTCACGTTATATATACTTCCAAATTTAACACAAAGTACAATTAATTCCTTCATCTATCGTTGTAATTTTTTGCTCTTTCATTGTCAACTAAATCTTTAAATTCTTTCTGCTTGGTACTGTAATATCGTTTCATAGCAAATGTGCAGTACCTGTCACTTATGTAACTGCATTATATATATTGAGAAATCCATCAGCCTCTTCTGCCGTTCCTGTTCACTTTCATAGGCTTGTGACTATAGATCGCAAGACTTTCTCTTTTTGTGCAAAACAGCCACTGGATCTGTGAACGTCCTTCATAGTAGAAACAAAGTAGGGTAAAAACACTGAGCTACGGTAGCAGGTTCGAATCCTGCCTCGGACATGGATGTGCGATGTCCTTAGGTTAGTTAGGTTTAAGTAGTTCCAAGTTCTAGGCTACTGATGACCTCAGATGTTAAGTCCCATAGTGCTCAGAGCCATCTGGACCATTTGAGTTTGAAAAACACTGACACAACAATTCTGCGAAATGAGCAGTGTTGTGCTGGCAGGAAAATGCCACATCACAAAACTAAATGAAATGTCGTGCTATACCGAGTATATCTGGGAAGGAACGAGCAAGGGTGAGGAAGGCTGAGAATTGGCCCACATGCGGTCTGTTTGGAACGTCGTGGATACCGCTCGATTGAACTAGCCGGAATTTAAGCAAGCCATCTAGCCTATTTTATCTGCGAATTCTTTGTGGCACTTTGCGGGGTGGCGCAGTGGTTAGCACTATGGACTCGCATTCGGGAGGACGACGGTTTAAATCCCCGATCGGCCATCTAGATTTATATTTCCGGCGATTGCCCTAAATCTCTCCAGGCAAATGCCGGGATGGTTCGCTCGAAAACCGCACGGCCGGTTCCCTTCTCCATCCTTCCGTACTCCGAGCTTCAGCTCCGTCTCTAATGACCTAGCTGTCTACGGGAGGTAAAACTCTAATCTCCTTCTCCTGCCTTCCTTGGGCCACGTTCAGAACTGAAGCTATTTGAAGAAAATAACTATGCGACCGAGTTGCTTCTGCTCGAGCATCGTTCCCTTCCTAGTTCCATAGCCGCCGACTGCTTCGGCTCCCATTTAGCCGAGCACAAAGTCCCAAGCGACTGGAAAAAAACGCAGGTGACTGCAGTATATAAGAAAGGTAAAACAACCGACCAGCAAAATTAAAGACCATTATCCCAAACTTCTGTTTGCTCCAGAATCCTTGAACACATTCTCAAGCTGGAATACAATAATCTTTTTTAAGACTAAGCAGCTTATGTCGACGAATCAGCCTTGTTTTAGAAATCATCGCTCGTGCGAAACTCAGCTAGCCCTTTTCTCATTTGATATACTGAGAAATATGGATCAAGGGAAATAGGCAGATTCCATATTTCTAGATTTCCGGAAAGCATTTGACACGGTGCCCCATTGCAGGCTGTTAACGAAGATGCGAGCACACGGAATAAGTTTACAGATATATGAGTGGCTCGAAGACTTCTTAAATAATAGAACCCAGTATGTTGTCCTCGACGGCGAGTGTTCATCAGAGACAAGGGTAGCGTTAGGAGTGTCCCAGGGAAGTGTGATAGGACCGCTGTTGTTCTCTATATACATAAATGGTTTGGCGGGCAGTGTCGGCAGCAATCTGCGGTTGTTTACCGATGATTCTGTGATGTACGGTAAGGTGTCTAAGTTGAGTGATGGCTCTGAGCACTATGGGACTTAACATCTGATGTCATCAGTCCCCTAGACTTATAACTACTTAAACCTACCTAACCTGAGGACATCACACACATCCATGTTCAAAGCAGGATTCGAACCTGCGACCGTAGCAGCCGCGTGGTTCCGGACTGAAGCGCCAAGAACCGCTCGACCACAGCGGTGACTATAGGAAGATACAAGACGTCTTAGACAAAATTTCCGGTTGGTGTGATGAATGGCAGCTAGTCCGAAATGTGGAAAAATGAAAGTTAATGCGGATGAGTAGGAAGGGCAAACTTGTAATGTTCCAATACAGTATTACTAGGGTCCAGCTTGACAAAGTGAAGTCGTTTAAATATCTGGGCATGACGTTGCAGTGCGATATGAGGTGGAACGAGCGTGTGAAAACTGTGGTAGAGAAGTCAAGGCCGTGCGGTTCTAGGTGCTTCAGTCTGGAACCGATTGACCGCTACGGCCGCAGGTTCGAATCGTGCCTCGCGCATGGATGTATGTGATGTCCTTAGGTTAGTTAGGTTTACGTAGTTCTACGTTCTAGGGGACTGATGACAACAGAAGTCCCATAGTGCTCAGAGCCATTTGAACCATTTAGAGAAGGCAAATGTTGATTTCAGTTTATTGGAAGAATTTTTAGGAAAGAGTGGTTCACCTGCAAAGGAGACCGCATATAGGATACCGGTGCGACGTATTCTTGAGTACTGCAAGAGTGTTTCCGATCCGTGCCAGTTTAGTTTGAAGGAAGAAACAGATCTGAGAAGGGCTGTTGATTTGTTATCGGTTGGCAACTTAAGTACTACGGAGATAGTTCTGGAACACAAATGGGAATCACTGGAGGAAGGCGGCGTTCTTTTTGCGGGAAACGCAGTTGAGAAAATTAAGGGAACCGACATTTGAAGCTGACTGCCGAACGATTCTGCTCCTGCCATCATACATCGCATGTAAGGACCTCAAAGATAAGATACGAGAAACAAGGGCTCATACGGAGGCGCTCAGACAATCGTCTTTCTCTCGCTCTGTTTGCGAGTGGAACAGGAGGGAAACCGAGCGAGGTGGTGCAGTGGCTAGCACACTCGCTCTGTTTGCGAGCGGAACAGGAGGGAAACCGAGCGAGGTGGTGCAGTGGCTAGCACACTGGACTCTCATTCGGGAGGACGACGGTTCAATCCCGCGTCCGGCCATCCTCGCTCTGTTTTCGAGCGGAACAGGAGGGAAACCGAGCGAGGTGGTGCAGTGGCTAGCACACTGGACTCTCATTCGGGAGGACGACGGTTCAATCCCGCGTCCGGCCATCCTGATTTAGGTTTCCCGTGATTTCCCTAAATCGCTCCAGGCAAATGCCGGGATGGTTCCTTTGAAAGGGCACGGCTGACTTCCTTTCCTTATCCTATGAGACCGATGACCTCGCTGTCTGGTCTCCTCCCCCAATCAACCCAACCCAACAGGACGTAAATGACAAGCAGTGGTACAGGGCACCCTCCGCCACGCACCTTGCGGTGGCTTGCGGAGTATCGATGCAGAAGTAGACGTAGAAATGAGGTATTATACGACAGTAAATTAGTGAGCCCGTCCGCATAGGCAAGAAGCGCGCAAATCTTAGTACAGTGACCAGGACGCGGGAGTAGAAGGGACGCGGCGTGAGTCAGCTGGCTGCGGTGTTTACGCGGTCGGGCGCGCGTGCTGGCCGTGGCGGCAGGCGGCGGCCTCGCCGTGGGCAACCGGTTCGTCTGCTCACTCCGGCAGCGCTCGCCCGGCCGCGCGGACGTCGGCGCAGCACGCAGCACGCACCAGGTCAGTACCTCCGCACCGCAGCTAACGAGCGCCGATACGCATCGTCTCGCTTCGCCTCGCCAGTCCCAAACGCAGCGCGTGGCCTCGGGGCATCCCGATTACTTCTGTGAAGTTGTCGGTCGCCTTGCATCTCGTAACTCCATTGACTGACATTCCGTGTCGCACGGTAGCGAGTGAGGTCGTTCAAGAACACAAAAAGGAAGATTTGGTTCAACGTACCGTCGACATCGAGGTCATTAGAGACGGAGCACATGCTCGGATTGTGTTAAGGATGATGAAAGAGATCGGCCTTGCCGTTTCAAAGAAACCATCCCGGCATCTGGCTGCAACGATTTAGGGAAATTACGGTGAACCTAAATCTGGTTGGCAAGACGCGGGTTTGAAATGTCGTCGGGAGGACGAGTCCACTGCGCTGCACCACCTCCCTCGGTGTTTAAGAACACGTCTCTTCCTGAATACTCCGGGGGGATATTCGGAGATGACGTTCATTTCTATGTGCCTGGGCAACCCATCATTGTCTCACTTATTAACGACGGGTTAAACTATTTTACTGCTTCACACAACAAGAACACAAAGCTGCGTAACGCACCCTTAATGAAAGCGGGACTCCTGCAATTTCAGTACCTTAATGATCATTGTGCAGCATTACTAAACGATGAGCGAGGGTCTGGAAGTTTTTCTAAAATTTTGCGTTCGGGTATTTTGTAAGGAAATTTCGTCTGTCCTACAATCGTGTGGCTACCGTATCACCATTGTTTGTACAGTTGTTTCAGCTATTTCAGACCTGTCTCTGCAACTAGTAGTAATTACCAACTGCAAACACGGGTATGAAGTTTCGTAAATAAGTTTCGTCGGATTCAAGTGATTTCGGCTAGAAAACCTCTTCATGCTGTGATTTCGTGTTCGGAATTGCCGCTGTTCATACATGATTGCAGTTGAAACAATACTGAGTTCCAAAACACTGCAACTATGACGAATTCACTTAATTTTGTGTTAATTCTGCGAGCTTCTAACAAATCGTATTGAAGACTGCTACAGGCTCTGTATAATTCCGGCAGAAGTAGTGTCAGTTTTTTTCGGTGACAATGATTGAACACTCTCCAGTTCTCACGACAATGGCAGCCTGTGCTTCTTTCATCCTCATCAAGAAGCAGATTGGTAGATTACCGACTGGTCATTCCTGCCTTAACTAAAATACGTTATTTTGTTGTCGCCAGCCGTAGTGGCCGAGCGGTTCTAGGCGCTACAGTCTGGAACTGCACGATCCCTTCGGTCGCAGGTTCGAATCCTGCCCCGGGCATGGGTGTGTGTGATGTCCTTAGGTTAGTTAGGTTTAAGTAGTTCTAAGTTCTAGGGGACTGATGACCTCAGAAGTTAAGTCCCATAGTGCTCAGAGCCATTTGAACCATTTTTTATTGTTGTCATCTATAGATTCATTTTACACTCACTTAGGAGCTATTTCTTTTGAGTTGTGATGGCCTTTTCTTGCGAACGATTACCGATAGCTTGTCCCTGTATTTGAAATACGCTTTCAGGGGCCGTTTCTTCCTCTTCGGAGCTATTCTCACTTTTAAGACATCAGCATTTGAGTATTTCCTCGTTCTACATTTTTGTTTTCGCATCGTGAGAACATCCCTTTAAATTTCTCGGTAAGTGGTATAACTTTTATAAATGAGAGCAACACACCGGGGGATTTTTTTTTTATCTATCTAACTTACGTTCCAGCTTTTGCTCTATAGTTCCAGAGATCCGAGAGCCAGTATCCGTAAATTTTTCCTGGAGATATGGTAGTGGGTACTTTTCACTTTCTTCAGACGAATTATCAAAAGCACTAAGCAGCAGAAAATATTGATTATAAATTGCGTATATGTTCTCCAAGAAATGAAGATTGCATGGAGGGAATTGTACATTTGTGAAATGAATTAATTTCATTCATTTCTTGTAAATATACAACCGAGGAAACTGAAGTTAATTGCCTGAATAAAATAATGTACCTTGAAAATATATGTGGGGCAAAGTCGATCCGTGAGGAAGTCCTTTGGGAATAATTTTAATTTAGTGGCTATATAGTACCACTCTCAGATACGTGTGTCGTTAATTGTACTGGTCTCCATCAAAATATATGTCACTTCATTTCAAAGTTAAGGAAATTTTTGATTAAGGAAAAAGGCAGTTATAGTAACAGCATTGGAAAATTTGTGAAGGCAGAGAAGCTTCCGATTTTCTCAAATGGAATGTCGTATATGTTATGCCTGTTAAGGTTTCTGGATGATATGGCAGAGTGTTGCCGTATGGCGCCAATCTTCATGGCCATTATAATACATGTAGAAGAGAATGGAAAATGAAGACATCAAAACTAGTTCTATTAGTTACAAGTCATTCACGCTGTGTTGGAGACAACGATAATCGTCGTCGATGCGTATTTGCTGATGTGATAAACAATATAGCAACCTACCAAAAGTATTCATTCTTTTTTTCAACTTTGAGACGGAACATGTGCTGTTCAGTATTGATTCATCACTAGATGAACAAGATATATGTAGCTTACCAACGAAGCACCGGAGACTGCTGAACAGGATACCAAATTTAAAAACTATACCTTGTGTAGTTCTGAATCGGTTCCAAGCAATGTGCTCACTTCACGAGACCTAGGTGTATACGAAATTATTTACATGATAATATTCAGTTGCACGCTCTTTGACGACTCGTATCCTGCCACCAAATTTATTTGAGCATTCAACAACAAAACCACTAGAAACGCTCAGTTTTCTGCCACTCTGCACTGTATATACACGTCACATATTAGCACAAAATGACCTCAGCAGTGAAGTTCCCGCAAATGCAGTGGCATGTGCAAACCAGAAACGAGAGTACAGACAAGTCACTGTGCACTCTGAGAGATTCCGAGTAGTTATCACATCTCTTCATGGTTCAGATCCTGTTCTGCGGGAAAATACGCTACGTTCGAAGAGTCAGCACTTTCGCCACACAAAGAAGACGGTTTGTCCACACAGGTCTGCACTTCATTAGTGGTCATAACGTGCTGTAAGAAAATAAGGCAACAATTATTTACGCACAATTATCAAACGTATGTAAATTATAAGGGGCGTTCAAAAAGAAACGAGCCGGAGGCATAATTACAGAAGTTAGAAGTACTGACCCTGGCTGTTGAGACATTTGTCCCACTGTGATACAAAGCGGTGACTGGCTGTCTCATAAAATTCCCGTAGCTGCGATTGTAACCAATTCCGCACGTACAGCTGGACGTCGTCGTCCGAGGTGAATCGTTTGGCCCTCAGAGCCTTTTTAAGGGGACCAAACATGGCGTAACCACAGGGAGAGATGTCCGGACTGTATGAAGGGTGGCCGAGAGCTCCCATCCGAATTTCTGCAGGAATGCCACGACTATGTTTGCCCTATTAGGCTTTGCATTGTCGAGGAGAAGAATGACCCCACGGCTGAGATTGCCTGGTCGTTTTTATTTGAACGCTTGGCGAAGGGTAAACAAGGTTTGAGAGTAACGTTGGGCATTCACTGTTGTCCGGTGCTACAGGAAGTGAATCAGAAGGCGCCATCTTGATCAAAGAAGAACGTCAGCATAACCTTTCCGGTTCACCTCGGACGACGACGCCCATCTGCACGTGCGGAACTGGTTAACATTGCAGCCCCGGGAATTTTATGAGACAGCCATTCACCGGCTTGTGTCATAGTGGGACAAGTGTCTCAACAGCCAGGGTCAGTACTTCTAACATACAGGTACCGGTTTCTGTAACTATGTCTCCGGCTTGTTTCTCTTTGACGCCCCTTATGCACAGACTATTTTCCCTTGAATTAGTGTCGTAAGCGCAAATAAAGATGGGTTGCACAGGAATAGAAAACACAGTAATGAACCACTGAATTAGAGATACCAGTTATCACAATTAATAAAATATTCCGGGCTGTTATGTCGTGGTGGAATGGATTTCACATTAAAACCCAACGTTTCGTCCCCATCTGCAGAGGACATTTTCAAGGATTATCGTAGCTTCTTTGAGTGTTGGATCCACATCCTTGCTCGCTACTGAATGAATGTGAAATCCATGTGACCACGGCTTAATAGTCATAGTATTTTATTAATTGTCACGTTTCCGGACGTGAAAGCTTACATTTTACTAACGATGCCACTTGTGTTCGATAGACGGTTGTAGCGTCACCCTTACTACTGGAATAGCTTAGCATACCACACTGAAACGTTCCTTTCGTCCTTACTTCGTGGCTTCCATGGCGTCGCGCGAAATCACAGTAACGGCCGCGGCTAGAATCCATGTATCTTGGCGACGTCCGATGCGACGCATTGCTCCGCAGTTAAGCGGAAATATTTACTGGAGAAGCAGATTAATTCTCTGCGTCAATACATCTGTAGGATAAGGTGAAACTAAATATGTTAAGCTAAATAAAATAAGCTAAATAAGGTCGCCAAACTTCCTTCAACCTGCGAGGGAGTTTTAAACATCTCACTACTCCGATGTCACCAGGTAGGAGCTCTATAGCTATCAATCACTCTCAGGATGATTATGCCATCCGACCACTGGACTGAAATGTTTACACAGCTACCAGCTTATACTTCGCCTCCACCTGGCTTTGATCACTTTCCGCAGATTATCTCCACAACAGCAAATCTGGAATACAGTTCAAAGTCAATAGGGAAAGAGTCACACAAAAGCACCACACCCATATTTCCACGGAAAAGAATATAATTTATTAGCTTCAATGGAAACCCTGTCAAGTCTGTCTCGTTCAGTAAACACGATGGCCCAGCTAGGTACTTAGATCCACAACGCAGTCTCAGGTCTCTGACTACTGGGCGTCTGCACATTCGCGAAGTGGGAACACTCGCCTAGAAACCGTAATGACTAAATCCTAAATTCACGTCAACACTGTCCATTTTTCTTACTGCAAAACATAACTCTTTTGATCGCGGAGGAGAACCTCCCAGAGTCTTCCGAAATTCACCAGCTCCGCCCCTGAGACTACACCACCTCTACACTACGTGACGACTGCAGACAGACTATCCGATTTCACGATTCCAAACTTGTCATGAAGCTGTTATAATATTCAGATGTTCCAGCCAATCACAATCAATAGTAGTAATATAGGCATTTTCATTGCAATTTCCTGTCCCAACTAATAGCACTTCTCTAAAGCGCTGCCTCGTGCCAAGACGATCGAAAGTTTCTATCCAACGGATGTCGGAAATCACCAGCCATCACTGGAAGTAGCTAAAATTTAAACCAGGATATAGGCTCGGGCCACAACCCGCTACGAGTAATAGAGAGAGATCGGTACATCATCTCGAGGCTGGAGAAAAGCGCCATTGCCCCTGCTACGAACAACTGTCCATGGCGACCAAAGGCAGCTCGAAATCTGCTGAGGCCACTTTCAGTGACATGTCTGAATGTCTGTGGAACAATGACATCCCATTCATCCTCAAGAGCCGAAATCAGAGAAGGTAGTGATGTTGGCCGCTGGCATCTCGAGCGAACCTGACGTTCTAACTCATTCCTAAGGCGTTCTGTTGGGTCAGGTCGGGACTCTCAGCAGGCCAGTCCATTTCAGGAATGTTATTAATTTCCAGAAACCATTGGCTGATATAAGCTGGTTGTAGTATCATGTAGAAACAAATAGTCATCTTCTCTGAACTGTTCTTCTACTATATCCAGTACACAATGCTCTGAAATCTGTTCATGCACTTCCGCATTGAGAGCAATAAGGATACCACACCCTGACCACGGATAACAACCCCCCGACCTTAACACTAGTTCCTTCCTTTACAATTCACTGTTGGCCCTACACGTAATGGAAGGTAACGTTCTGCAGACATTCAACGAACCCTAACCCTTTAACGGGATTACGACAGGGTATAATGTGCTTCATCACTCCAGATAACCGTTTCCAGTCATCTACTGCCCAGAGACGTCGCTGTTTACACTACATCAAGCGTCGCATAGCAGTGACTACAGAAACGTATGACATACAAGGAGCTGCTCGAACACTGTACCCCATTATTTTTAACTTCATATACACAGTGATTGTGCTAGCTGGACTGCTGGTAGCACTTCGCAACTCACGGGTGATTCCCTTCGCTGATTTCGTACTATTTTTTAGAACTCTGCTCCGCAGTGCTCGACGGTCTCTGTACATGAGGTCTGCTTGGTCTTGGTTTACCTGTGGGTATTACTTTGCGTTTCCTCTTCACGATCACACCACCAATAGTCCACTACGGAAGTTTCAGAAGGGTTGAAATATTTCTGATGGATCTGTTACTCAGCTGACACCCAATGACTAGTCCACAATCGAAGTCATTGAGCCCTCCAGAATGACCCATTCTGCTGTTACAATTTCTCTACTGACAACACAATACTCCCCGCCTCCTTTTATATTAGCGGGTCCGCCTCTCGTGACATTTAGTGGTGACGATGATGATGATGATTGGTTTGTGGGGGCTCAACTGCGCTGTTATCAGCGCCCGTAAAAAGTTCCAATTCTTACAAGTCCAGTTTTTATAAAATCGAATCCACCCGCTGTCACGAATGACGATGATGATGAAATGATAAGGAAAACACAAGCACCCAGTCCCCGTACAAAGAAAATCCTCAACCCGGCCGGGAATTAAACCCGGGACCCCGTGATCCAGAGGCAGCTACGCTAGCCACTTTTTTTCCATTTTGTTCGGTATTTTTCGTTGCGTTTGGTGTGGGCGGACGTCACAAGACATCCGTTTAAGTTGATCGTTGATTACTTTACTCAGTTTTTTTTATTACAGAGGGTGAGCAGCCCTCTGACCGAACACGCTGAGCTACCGTGCCGGCACCAGTAGACCACGAGATGCGGACACATTTATTGGTGAATTTCGCGTTGCATACGGGTGTCTTCACAGCAAACATAAACATAGCCAAAGCCTTGCAGACAAACAAAAATTACGCGAAGCGAAATGTAGTGTGAGGAGGGCAATGTTAGAGGCTTTCAATGAATTCGAAAGTAAAGTTCTAGGTACTGACTTAGCAGAAAATCCTAAGAAATTTTGGTCTTATGTCAAAGCGGTAAGTGGATTAAAACAAAATGTCCAGACACTCTGTGACCAAAATGGTACTGAAACAGAAGATGACAGACTAAAGGCCGAAATACTAAATGTCATCTTCCAAAGCTGTTTCACAGAGGATGACTGCTTTGTGCTTCCTTCTCTAGATTGTCGCACAGTTGACAAAATGGTAGATATCGAAATAGACGACAGAGGGATAGAGACACAATTAAAATCGCTCAGAAGAGGAAAGGCCGCTGCTCCTGATGGGATACCAGTTCGATTTTACACAGAGTACGCTAAGGAACTTGCCCCCCTTCTTGCAGCGGTGTACCGTAGGTCTCTAGAAGAGCGAAGCTTTCCAAAGGATTGGAAAAGGGCACAGGTCATCCCCGTTTTCAAGAAGGGACGTCGAACAGATGTGCAGAACTATAGACCTATATCTCTAACGTCGATCAGTTGTAGAATTTTGGAACACGTATTATGCTCGAGTATAATGTCTTTTCTGGATACTAGAAATCTATGTCTTCTTCCAAAGCTGTTTCACAGAGGAAGACTGCACTGTGCTTCCTTCTCTAGATTGTCGCACAGTTGACAAAATGGTAGATATCGAAGTAGACGACAGAGGGATAGAGAAACAATTAAAATCGCTCAAAAGAGGAAAGGCCGCTGGTCCTGATGGGATACCAGTTCGATTTTACACAGAGTACGCGAAGGAACTTGCCCCCCTTCTTGCAGCGGTGTACCGTAGATCTCTAGAAGAGCGACGCGTTCCAAAGGATTGAAAAGGGCACAGGTCATCCCCGTTCTCAAGAAGGGACGTCGAACAGATGTGCAGAACTATAGACCTATATCTCTAACGTCGATCAGTTGTAGAATTTTGGAACACGTATTATGTTCGAGTATAATGTCTTTTCTGGAGACTAGAAATCTACTCTGTAGGAATCAGCATGGGTTTCGAAAAAGACGGTCGTGTGAAACCCAGCTCGCACTATTCGTCCACGAGACTCAGAGGGCCTTAGACTCGGGTTCACAGGTAGATGCCGTGTTTCTTGACTAGTGCAAGGCATTTGACACAGTTCCCCACAGTCGTTTAATGAAAAAAGTAAGAGCATACGGACTATCAGATCAATTGTGTGATTGGATTGAAGAGTTCCTAGATAACAGAACGCAGCATGTCATTCTCAATGGTGAGAAGTCTTCCGAATTAAGAGTAATTTCAGGTGTGCCGCAGGGGAGTGTCATAGGACCGTTGCTATTCACAATATTCATAAATGACCTGGTGGATGACATTGGAAGTTCACTGAGGCTTTTTGCAGATGATGCTGTGGTGTATCGAGAGGTTGCAACAATGGAAAATTATACTGAAATGCAGGAGTATCTGCAGCGAATTGACGCATGGTGCACGGAATGTCAATTGAAGCTCAATGTAGACAAGTGTAATGTGATGCGAATACACAGAAAGAAAGGTCCCTTATCATTTAGCTACAAAATAGCAGGTCACCAACTGGAACTAGTTAATTCCATAAATTATCTGGGAGTACGCATTAGGAGTGATTTAAAATGGAATGATCATATAAAGTTGATTGTCGGTAAAGCAGATGCCAGACTGAGATTCATTGGAAGCATCCTAAAGAAATGCAATCCGACAACAAAGGAAGTAGGTTACAGTACGCTTGTTCGCCCACTGCTTGAATACTGCTCGGCAGTGTGGGATCCGCACCAGATAGGGTTGATAGAAGAGATAGAGAAGATCCAACGGAGAGCAGCGCGCTTCGTTACAGGATCATTTAGTAATCGCGAAAGCGTTACGGAGATGACAGATAAACTCCAGTGGAAGACTCTGCAGGAGAGACGCTCAGTAGCTCGGTACGGGCTTTTGTTAAAGTTTCGAGAACATACCTTCACCGAAGAGTCAAGCAGTATATTGCTCCCTCCTACGTATATCTCGCGAAGAGACCATGAGGATAAAATCAGAGAGATTAGAGCCCACACAGAAGCATACCGACAATCCTTCTTTCCACGTACAATACGAGACTGGAATAGAAGGGAGAACCGATAGAGGTACTCAGGGCACACTCCGCCACACACCGTCAGGTGGCTTGCGGAGTATGGATGTAGATGTAGATGTAGATGTCTGGATACTTTTGCTCAGATATTGTATGAAACAACGTGATTGGGATATCATCAGCTTTGTACTGGCAGATGGTGTCACAGTCGCACGTATGTTGGTCAAGATGCGTGATATCGCCGTATTTTATCGTGGCCAGAACGTGGGTTGCCTGGGCTGATGAGTCAAGGTACATGCTGATACGTACCGACAGCAGGGGCGTCTAAAACCATTTTTAATGAAGCGTACCACTTGTGAACAGGGTGCAGGACGGAGTTATTCTCGCGAGATATTTTTGTATCTGGTGGAATGGGGGCTCTGGTACGTATATCCTTACTTCTCCTTACCGTCGAACGACATAGGAATCTACTGTCCGAGCTTTTGCAAGTACGCTGTACCATCTACAAGACAATACACCGTACCATTGCTCTCACTCCCCCCCCCCCCCCCCTACCACAGAAATTGACAGAATGGTTCGAGAAGCACACCACGAAAGAGAGTTTGGTTGTGTGGCCAGGAAGGTTACCTCATCTTAGTAACCATACCTGCACACCGACTAACTTGGCCGAGCTGTAGGTGACGTATGAGCGCCCATGGATCGCAATGGCCTCCCCTTTATTTTATGCGTTTCCATACCTCTACGTGTCACGGCAGCAAACAGAACGAAAGAGGGTGCTAAACGTTACTAGTTGTCTGCCAGTGATTAAACTGCTCGCGAGTGTGTGTGAATGGAGTACTTAGTACAGGGCAAGCTTAGAGCGAAGCGAACGTATCAGCAATCGCCACCAACATGAATCTGCAGATAGAAAAAGTCAGAAGTAAAACTTTTCTCTATCCACAATTAATAGTTTCCAATCAGTTAAACTGTAAAGCGCTAGTAACCTTTTAATAATTGAAAACCATTTCGTAGAATTTACGAACTCAGTTTCCGTGAAATGCTGTCCATTATTTTCCACTGTCAGATCCTTTGCATTACTTTCTAAAGCGAAACCATGAACTTTCACTTTGCTCTTCAGTAGATGGCCTCAGTTTTTCTCTTAAACCCTGCATTTTCAAGCACTATTCTAGTAAGATCGTACAAGCTTTATATGAAAATTTGCTTCGTAAAGTTTCCGGTTTTACAATACCCTATGAATCGTCCGAAACCTGGCAACTACACTCCTGGAAATTGAAATAAGAACACCGTGAATTCATTGTCCCAGGAAGGGGAAACTTTATTGACACATTCCTGGGGTCAGATACATCACATGATCACACTGACAGAACCACAGGCACATAGACACAGGCAACAGAGCATGCACAATGTCGGCACTAGTACAGTGTATATCCACCTTTCGCAGCAATGCAGGCTGCTATTCTCCCATGGAGACGATCGTAGAGATGCTGGATGTAGTACTGTGGAACGGCTTGCCATGCCATTTCCACCTGGCGCCTCAGTTGGACCAGCGTTCGTGCTGGACGTGCAGACCGCGTGAGACGACGCTTCATCCAGTCCCAAACATGCTCAATGGGGGACAGATTCGGAGATCTTGCTGGCCAGGGTAGTTGACTCACACCTTCTAGAGCACGTTGGGTGGCACGGGATACATGCTGACGTGCATTGTCCTGTTGGAACAGCAAGTTCCCTTGCCGGTCTAGGAATGGTAGAACGATGGGTTCGATGACGGTTTAGATGTACCGTGCACTATTCAGTGTCCCCTCGACAATCACCAGAGGTGTACGGCCAGTGTAGGAGATCGCTCCCCACACCATGATGCCGGGTGTTGGCCCTGTGTGCCTCGGTCGTATGCAGTCCTGATTGTGGCGCTCACCTGCACGGCGCCAAACACGCATACGACCATCATTGGCACCAAGGCAGAAGCGACTCTCATCGCTGAAGACGACACGTCTCCATTCGTCCCTCCATTCACGCCTGTCGCGACACCACTGGAAGCGGGCTGCACGATGTTGGGGCGTGAGCGGAAGACGGCCTAACGGTGTGCGGGACCGTAGCCCAGCTTCATGGAGACGGTTGCGAATGGTCCTCGCCGATACCCCAGGAGCAACAGTGTCCCTAATTTGCTGGGAAGTGGCGGTGCGGTCCCCTACGGCACTTCGTAGGATCCTACGGTCTTCGCGTGCATCCGTGCGTCGCTGTGGTCCGGTCCCAGGTCGACGGGCACGTGCACCTTCCGCCGACCACTGGCGACAACATCGATGTATTGTGGAGACCTCACGTCCCACGTGTTGAGCAATTCGGCGGTACGTCCACCCGGCCTCCCGCATGCCCACTATACGCCCTCGCTCAAAGTCCGTCAACTGCACATACGGTTCACGTCCACGCTGTCGCGGCATGCTACCAGTGTTAAAGACTGCGATGGAGCTCCGTATGCCACGGCAAACTGGCTGCCACTGACGGCGGCGGTGCACAAATGCTGCGCAGCAAGCGCCATTCGACGGCCAACACCGCGGTTCCTGGTGTGTCCGCTGTGTCGTGCGTGTGATCATTGCTTGTACAGCCCTCTCGCAGTGTCCGGAGCAAGTATGGTGGGTCTGACACACCGGTGTCAATGTGTTCTTTTTTCCATTTCCAGGAGTGTAGTTTATTCGCGAATGGCCGTCTAAACCTTGTTTTCCACGATATACGTGCAGATTGTTACTTTCAAGAATTTGGATGATACATCTGCCATTAGTTTTAGTGTCAAGACAATTTTTCTCCCAAAATGAGAGAGAAATAGTACACAGACATAGGTACAAAAGTCGAACTCTAACACCTGTGCTTGAATTGCATTTATAAAAACGCACCTGTAGAGATAGCTGTAGTCCTTTAATCAATCAGAGAGGTATACCTGTAATTGAACTACAGGTATATAGCTTCTGTCAACCCAGCAGGAAGATACAACCAAAGCTAAATATCACATACACTGCCAGAGAATTATCATAATTCTCTCCAAATAAAGCAGAATTTGAACGGAATGCACAGAGGCAAACACAAATAGTAGCCTAACAGTCAGATATCGTTTTGCGTGGCTAATGTAATGATTCTGTTACAGAGCGACGGAACAGGAAGTGTATAGTTGGAAAAGATTCTGACTCTCTTGCTGTAATAGGATCCTTACCCCACTGGAAAGACAAGTCGAAGGAAAAGTCAGAATCATAAAACGACCCTCATACTCCAGTCGAACTTTAAATGGATGACTGACGCATGTGGACGAACTGAAACTTTTAGTATGGAGATCGTTGTTCTTGTGCATACCAGTCACAAGCTCTTGCTCTAAGTGCATCTAACGTTCTGTAGAAAGAACGACCTCATCTGATGGAGAACTAAACGCTAAGTGGGCGCAGCAATCTTTTTAACATATGCTCCTCTCATAGAGCTTTCCGTACCATTCCTCATAAGGAACATGATAACGTCTGCTAACATGGACTGGGGTATTGAGAGCCTCATTATATTGGAAAATGTGTGAACATTGGAGAAAGCTTACAATATTGTTGTAAGCCATCACGTTCTCCGACTGTGGCAGGCACAGTTCAGTGTGAAGTGCTCGGCAGTCTTCATATAGATTTTCGTGTCAGACAGAAAAGTGCCCAAAGTTATGTCACCGAGGAAAGTTATCGCCGAGGTAAATTTCACGCTGGAGAGCCAACTCGCTGTGTTGGAAAATCGCAGCTAGGTCCAGAAATGGGTGAATCATATTACCAACACGATCCACCACGTGGCTGAGGCGCCCATCCGTTAGCCGTCAGAGCAACTAAGAGGGAGCCTGTCCCATGGTGAATTGATGATTGCTACTTTGCAGTCACGAGCAATCCAGCAGTACTGCGAAAGTTCAAATGCCACCAAAAAGCAATGAACTCTGCAGGGTCTTGGGTAAAGAAGGTTAAATGATAATGAATTATGTAAGAAGAGTAAGTCATTCCATACACTCATCGCGTAACAGGTGCCTGTTTTGGATGACAAAGCCTACGATATTACTTAAACACTTGACATCCTCGTAGAGCTCCATACATCGGGCTTCTCGGGACGTTTTTCCAACTTAACGTCCTTTCATTGCTTCCATCCCCCCTACTTTAAACATCAAGCCTATGACGCTCTGTCTAACTGCTTTGAACAGCAGAACATGCCAGTAGCAGATTGTAGTTGGCAGGCTGCCGGAGTAGGTAGACAAAACGGGTTTTAATTTTCGATGATGACATAATTATTTGTGTGCTCTCATCGAGATCTTTAGTGCCCATACTAAAATATGATGAAATATGAGTGGTTGAAATGGCTTATCATAAAAAGAAATCTACACTTAAATGAAAATAAAATATTTCGTTTGAAGTTCGATTGTACAGATATCATCAATACACACACAACCTCCCCCCCCCCCCCCTCTCTCTCTCTCTCTCTCTCTCTCTCTCTCTCTCTCTCTCTCTCTCTCTCTCTCTCTCTCACGCGCGCGCGCGCACACACACACACACACACACATAAAATAAAAACTTCATATGACAGTTTTTAAAAGTTTTTCTTTAATAGAAGTAGAACTCAATAAAGAATTTATTAACAGAGTGTCCAATATATGTGCGTAGCTGATGATTAGATGAGAAACGATGAGCCGGCCACCCTCCGACACCCTAAAACTTCCAGTGTAAGACTTTAGGATGGAGTGCGCACAATGCAAAACACACTTGTCTCGTCATTAGCTAAAGCAGAGGGCATATCCCCATTTACATTAGCCAATGCCCTCAAGTCCGAATTACTTTAAACTCTATTAAAAATGGTAAATGGTACGTCACACGCTCCAGAGACTGGAGATCCTTCTGCTGTAGTAGGAATCCATGCGTTAGTGGACACCGTTCTATTCGACCCCGAAGTGGCCGTGCGGTTCTAGGCGTTGCAGTCTGGAACCGCGAGACCGCTACGGTCGCAGGTTTGAATCCTGCCTCGGTCATGGATGTGTGTGATGTCCTTAGGTTAGTTAGGTTTAACTAGTTCTAAGTTATAGGGGACTAATGACCTCAGAAGTTGAGTCCCATAGTGCTTAGCCATTTGAACCATTTTCTATTCGACCGCAGTTTATTGTCCCTTATGCCCCGCCAGTCTTCATCAGACAACCTCATGGCTTTTTATCCAATGCCGAGGTACCAGCTTGCAAAGGAATGACACAAAGTCACATTGAATTCCCTGCAGGCCTTCTTGGCTACTACATCTACTAACTAATTTCCGCAAATTCCTATTTGCTCTGGCACCGAGAGGAGTGGTAATATCTACGTCCTCTGCTGTTGAAGGAAGAGTAGTTTTTCCTGTGTTATTTAGACAATTATCTCTGCCGAAACCGTTTGTTGCAATGCTTGTAGAGCACTAAGGGAATCGGAGCAGATAAGAAAATCTTTGACATCACCTCTTTCACACCATTGCCACCAACATAGGGCACAGCTCATTACTAAAAACTATTAACCGAATGGGTAGTTGATACGTGAATAGCTGGTCAGGGAAGACTGTGGTCAACCTATATCCTTTTGCCTTAAGTCATCTGCACATGCCTCAGTAAAATTGCCGTGTTGATGTAGGAGTACTAAAGAAATAGATTTACGTTTTATATTAGGAGAGCATGATTTCTTGAACAGAGCCGATTATAAAATAATTCTGTGC
This sequence comes from Schistocerca gregaria, assembly GCF_023897955.1. Classification (NCBI taxonomy): domain Eukaryota; kingdom Metazoa; phylum Arthropoda; class Insecta; order Orthoptera; family Acrididae; genus Schistocerca; species Schistocerca gregaria. The sequence continues at coordinate 731,101,697 of NC_064931.1, forward strand.
GTCTTGAGAAGTGAAGGGGTATTTTTGTGCGGCCCTCGCGTAAAACATCGATATCTGCGACACCCATTTCGGAAAGGCTGCCGTAGTAGGAATTATATACGTGTGTCATAAAAGACCACATTGCTTGCCGTCGTATAATAAAGGCTCGTTCAAAACTTGGACGGTAAATGGAGTGGTATGTAGCTGAGAACGGATAAGAATACATTTCGCATGCTTGTCGCACCACAAGGATTTTCCGTTTGAAGTGCAGTGGTGGTCACCAACCACGGTGTAGAGGCTGGATATGGTGCTCGTCTTAAACGCTACAGTGGACGGCGTTTAATATTAGTAAGTATTATTCTCTGTGTGACTCAAACACTACACAGCTATACTCGTGACGGGATCATCCAAAGTTCGATAAAAGCGGAGAAGATAAGTTCTGCCTCATACCCAAACCCTGTGATTAACACATTATATTTACTGCTCTTGGACACCTTGTCTTTACATTTTTGAGGTGTTGCTGCAAGAACATTTTTATCACGATTAGGCCCAGTAACCTTACCGCTTATTTAAAGTGGAGTCCCACATGCTCTATACAGGTAAATTAAAAACAGGGAGCACAAACAGATAAAAAAGGAAACATACTGAATTTTCAGTCGAAAATCTGAAACAAGTTTTATCTGCCCTTTGGCCCCTTAATTGTCAATGGATCTTGCGTGTGATACTTGCAGTGCCGGGAGACGAGCTAATAAGAAAGAAGACGTCCACGATTAGGAAGCACTCTACAAGACACCTCACAGTGGACGTAATACCGTTAATAGCAACAACGAACATAATCACACTTAAAAGACAAGATTGAGGGTCAGTGTTTCCTTGATGAAAACTATGGGGCAAGATATTGCCGACTGTGTATTTAAAATAACGTGGTGAAAGACATGACCGTAGCACTAGTGATAAACTTCCACAGGATGCGCCATTCATTGAGCTGTCCGAGGATATTATGCCTCCAAGTACTATTGTATAACTTCTCAAAGTCGAAGCAGCCAATTATTGCGTGATGTCTGCACAGGAAAGCCTGTTCTATAGCAGCCTCCTGGAGGGTCAGATTGTCGATGGTCGTCAGATATCTCCTGAACTCACACTGAGGTCGTTAAGGAGCTATCTGCATTCTAAGCCCCATTCAAAGCCGGCGCTTACCACACACTCCATGCTCTTTGCGAAGTAGGTAGTGTTGGTATCACTACTATAGATACTCAGGTATGATCAGTTCTCGCGAGATTTTAAGAGGGCCATTGGAGTGGACCTTGATACTCAAAACGTCTCAAAGTTTCCTGCTGTCACTCAAGAATTGATCCTATGCAGAGACCCCGTTTGCACCTGATACTAGAGCCGAATTCACCACCCTACAAGGGAACAAACGGTTTTCGATGTTGACTTGAAGACTGTCGTATATATGCTTCATTGGCTTGGTGGCTCACCTTTATTAAATTATCTAAACATTCTCCGACTTTGTCATCGCGTTCAACAGAGCGGTTCATGTTTACAGGGTCCAGTCCGTCTTACTGAGCACCCATTGTGGCGGCTGACATTCTGGCGCAGCTCTATCTGACTGGTGAATCCAGACTGAGAAGACGTTTAGAACGAAAGTCGTCAAACGTTTCCCAACGTGCAGTGGGTGTGAGGCCGAAATATCGATGGCGGAGAACGATCTCGTAGCAACGCTGAAGGTCCTCCGTCAATATGAGGTTCATAACAGCTGTTACCCGGAGGCTAGTGGCGGCGGAGCACTGTAGCGCATTTTATGCAGTAATATCCCCAAATAGGAAGAATGGGCGGGGAAACTGGGTGATGAAGTTGGAGAGAGCGTCCTGATCGATTGGTTGATGAGGGGTCAGGCAAAGGGAAAATATGTAGCCCTGTGTTGCACATAAGCGATGGTAGCAACTACTTACGTGTTGGTAACAACGGGGAGAAGAGAAATATGCGTAATCTAAAGTGACGAGCGCTTCATCTTTAGCTTTCTCCGCACTCAGGTCGTCCTTTGTGTGGAGACTATATCTACTTGCCAGAGGGGTCTCGGAAGCCTGAAAATGTGTCTTCTATAGACAGAAGAGCAGTGGTCAGTCCAGTACTATACGTTTCAGTTCCTTCACGTGACTCCTGAACCCACTGATGTCCCACTGTAGTATTGAAGTAATTCTAATGGTGACTTAATGTTTTTTATAGTCTCTCTGCAGGGATGGATATCCTATGGCACTTAGCAGATTTATTTGAAGGCCTAGAGGGGTACCTTAGGCAGGTTTCATATTCCATTCACTCGAAAGCGGAATCATTAGAACGACCAGACAGAATTACACCTGCAAGGCCTAACGGTTTACAAACTGTTTTCTTCTGTATTTGGCACTTATGTCGTGGTTTTTCTGTTGGAGGAGACTCCTGAGGAAATTTCTTGGCACTGGCAGTACTTGATTCTGCCTTTTAAGTTCTGGAAGCTCTACAGTGTTGACAAACGTTCTTTCTGGGACTGTCCGAAGGGAGCTGCCGCTTTTGAGATAATACTACCGTTTGCAATTGCATATAAAATTACAGGTATTTCTGTGAATGCGCGAATTGAATAGCTTTATAGGCTGTCTTTACTTCACCATACGCAATTCGTTTTGTTGTTTTTAGCTCCAGTAACTTCTTTCCTGCGTGATATACAGTGAAGACAGGGCGAAAGCCAGAGAAAGGAATAGGCCTCAGAGGCGGCAAATAAACGGGGGAAGTCTTACCACATTTGCCGCCAGTGGCTTCTCTATAATACGCTAGAGTTGACACTTGAAACAGAGAATCGGCTTGGGTATATAAGGCCACACTTTTAAACAAATTTATCCTTAAGTGTTGTTCTCTAGGAGTGTTGCGTTGTCTATTGAAAAGATAAAGGCTTCTGATTTTACTAGTTTGCCATCTACATCTTTCATTATATTTTACATCCAAGCACTCGTTCTTGATCTCACTAGTCTTTCAGCTCTGCTTCTGAAATATCTATACTATCTCTGTATGAAGTAACACATTTGCTATATCTCAAAATGTTGGGCAGAACTGTTTCTATGGCATAAGCCCCAGAGCATTTAGGTACTTTAATTTATGTTGCATACTGAGAAGCGGATACCCTGACAACAGTGTCCTGTTTCTCAACTGTGGTACAGGTTTTATGGTGCCAGCAGTGCCGTCAAGGTCCATGTGGATATAGAGAGGTGAAGCTTCCTCAAAGATGCCCACTTTTCCCTTAACGAGTGAAACACACTTGAAACACACTGCCAGGGAATTTTAATTAGCTGTTGATACATTAAGGAAGTTTCCTCCTGCCATTAATTCTTCGAAGCATCTTACATGTTAAATAAAATGACCGTTCTGCAGACTGATAGCTTTGCACCACGACAGTTTTCTAGACCTCTGTCGCTGGGGTTCTGGTAATGAAAATTGTGAACGGATTGGTAATTCTAGATTTTTTTTGTACACACGTTCAGCAATGAATGTGATATCTTGTGGTTGGTGGTGGAATATAGCTAAGAACTGATAGCCAGCTCGTGTTTGCGGGAAGAATACACCCTGTGATGAAGCGTATTGCTTCAGTCAGCTGTGTGTCATTTATTTCAGTGCGAACACTGTTTAGCAAGGTGGAACGACAATATTCTGCTATTGAATATAAAAGAGCTACATATGATGATCTGAGGATTGTTGCAATAGTACTTCAATAGCATTCGCAACCGGTTGGTAGTGCTGAAGAACCACGATGTTTCGGAAAGATTAACAATCATGATCTGGTGAAGCCTTCAGAAGCCTGCATCTCGTGGTCGTGTGGTAGAGTTTTCGCTTCCCACGCCTGGGTTCCCAGGTTCGATTTCCGGTGGGGTCAGGGATTTTCTCTGCCTCGTGATCGCTGGGTGTTGTGTGACGTCCTGAGGTTAGTTAGGTTTAAGTAGTTCTGGGTTCTAGGGGACTGATGACCTAAGATGTTAAGTCCCATATAGTGCTCAGAGCCATTTGAACCAATTTTTTTAGACTTCAGAAGATTACGAGTGCGACATTCGTCGAAGCACTGCGATATCTCAACACTGCCTCCGGCTAGAGATCCGAGAGCTGTTCATCAGAAGTATACACTAGGAAAGTCTACATTCACAACCGTATGGTCTTGATCGTTCCAGTGGCTTAGCATATATCGTCGTGCTCCAGATTATTCGACCTGACATACCTCTGGTTTGTGAACTGGTTGACACAGTCAATTCCAGAAAATTGGGTTGATAGTTTAATGTGGAATCGGGAGCATCGTACAGCATCTCATTTCGTGTTTGCGCAAAGAGTGAAGAGCTGAACCATAGATTAAACTAGGTATGGAAGCAAGAGTGTACCCAGGACCTGAGCTATGGAGGGATGGAGGCGGGAAACGGAAACTGCTATTAGTCTCGTGGATGGTGTAGGCGTGGAATCAACGACGCACACTTTCTCACAAAACGAATTTAAAAAGTAATGCAAAACTAAGTATTAATCACCAAGTATACTAATACGACTACTTTATAACGGGTAATTACTAACTTCAAATACTACTACTTTATAACAGGTAATTACTAACTTCAAAGTTATACATGACTGACCAATTCATACTGTACAACAGGTGTTTAAATACCGCTGTTGAACGTATTGGAACATAAAACTGAATGAAAAATTCAGTAGTCCGCTGTAGCTGTACTTATAAATACCGCTACAGCGGACTACTGGACTTTTATTTCAGTTTTATATTTTAATAGTATTAACACGTATATTTAAGCATCTGTTGTACAGTATGAACTAGTTAGTCAATTCTGATAACGATTTTAGCTATAACTGCCCTAGTTTTAAGGACTATCTGTACCTGCAAAGTACTTAGTTAGACAGCATAATTAGTATGAGATTAGTGCATGTTATTTTGCTGTTAGGCAGGTAATGTTTAGATACATAAAAATGCTCTTATTTTATTTTAACCATTGAAAACGGTGGTAGAAGGCCTGAGGATGTAAAAAAAGACAATGGATTTGTTATAAAAGCAGCAAAAGTTAAAATTGGGTAGTTTTTAAAATCAGCCTGATGCAAACACAATTTGTTTATTTTTGTATTTACCCATATATGTTTCGACACCTATGTGTCATCTTCTATGGGTCAAATTTTTTACTTCTGTAAAGTACAATATGAAATTTATAACAATTTAACTGCTGTATGCCTAAGAATTACAGTATGTACTATTTGTTTTGTTTTGTTTAGATGCTCACCTTAAAATTACATAGCTAAATGAACTGCATTATTATAGGACGGTTTTTCGTGCTCTTTATCGTCGCTATTTTGACAGCATGTCATCTGCAAACTAGCCATGAAAGAAAATTAATGTGTGTTTATCAAGAACTGTTTCGTGGGTAGAGGTTATGTGGGCTTCTGTACTTACATTTTTCCATCCTGTTGCGTGTCTGGTTGGTGTCTCGATCAATGGCTATTCAGTGTACTACTTCACACAGTTTTTCACACAATTTGTGCTCACTAGCTTACTTCACATGAACTTACACAAAATGTGGCGATATGTTATCTGAGCAGACACTTCTGACACTATTCTCTGTGAGATGTGTTATGTTATTTCCGCTGCTCACTTGTTCATCGTGTTGGTCTTATGTTTGTTGTGGCGTTAATTTTGAATGTTTCATCAGAATTGGTGTGATGTGGCTACTGAGAGAGAGCTGAATGTATGTAATTTGTATGTGTGTGTGTCTGTGTGGAATGAGAGAGAGAGAGAGAGAGAGGGGGGGGGGGGGGGAGAGAGAGCGCTAAAAAAAACTGGTGGGGAGGGAACCGAGAAAACAGAAGGCTTATTTTTTTTTACGCTGTTTGGGTGTTTTGTTTTATGTGGGGAGGTATCTTTATATTAAGGGTTCCAAACAGTGTTTGGTTGCACAGTGTTGTATTTTCATTCAGGACTCTCTTTCATTGTGTTATTAGTTTTTGTATGTGGTAGTTCTGCTATTGTGAGGAGTGATGTTATGTTAAGGTGAGCATCTGAACAAAAGAAAACTAATTGCATATGTCGTAAGTCTTAGGCATACAACAGTTAAATTATTATAAATTTCATATTTTACTTTACAAAAATAAAAATTTTGACCCACAGTAGAGGACAAATAGGTGTCGAAACACGTCTGGGTAAAAACAAAAATGAACAAATTGTGTTTGCATAAGGCTGGTTTTCAAAACAACACGATTTTAAATCGCAAACACAGAAGAACATCAAGAGGAGCTTCAAACCTTAGTACAGCAAAAGTTATTTTATAACAAATGAAACCAATATTCTTCATATTCACATTATTTGTAGTTTTCACATTGTCTCAAACCACGAGAAAAACATTACGAATTGTATGTACGTCTGAACAGGAAACTTTTAAACCGCCGATCTGCTTGAAATTTTCAACTGTGAGCACAATAATGGCGAACAATGAAAGGCACTTCCTGACAAAAAACGTGAAGCACCTAGAGGACATGGTCGAATGGAAGAGTAACTTTGTACGCATACTCGCCTTATGTGTGTAAGTTAACGATTAGAACAGAATTCTATTTGGCAGTTAAAAGGCCAACAGAGTGCAATAATGTTGTTCTCTTTAGTGTTGTTACCAGGCCTGGCAGCGTATATAAGGGGCGTGGACAACTTCAGATGTTGAGTTATCACTGCGAAGGACACAGAGATGCCGAGTAGTCGTGTGAGCATCTGACAGAGTATTGAACAGGGCTTCATTGTGCGTCTCCCTTTGGTCGGCTGGTCAAATCGTGGAATGTTGAAATTTGTGGGGCTTTCGGGGCTCGACAGCTGACAAACTCATTGTCAAGGTTCTAGGTCGACCAGGTCTGAACACATGAGGAAGGACCACAGATCGTACACCAAGCACATGATAACCCATTCACATCAGCGCCTGCCATCCAAGAACAAGTAATTGACTCCCTGTAACATTCTGTTTCATCCTTAGTCATCATTAGTCGGAGGTCAGCAGCATCCTGGCTAAGGAATAACCGTCCCAGGGGTAGGCTGCCTTTAACAGCGCAACACAAACGGCTGAGTTTGGAGTGGATCGTGACTGGGATGCATGGACTGCTGATGAATGGCGTGGAATTGCATTCACCGATCAATTGCGTTTCTGCACTACTCTGGAAGAGCATCCTCGGCCGCTATAGCGACTACCTGGGGAGAGGTTTCAATTTCCAATGTTTTAGAGAGGTTGGTTGGTTGGTTGATTTGGGGGAGGCAGCAAACATGGAGGTCATCTGTCCCATCAGATTAGGGAAGGATGGTGGAGGAAATCGGCCGTGCCTTTTCAAAGGAACCATCCTGGCATTTGCCTGAAGAGGTTTAGGGAAATCACGGAAAACATAAATCAGGACGACCGGACGTGGATTTGAACCGCCATCCTCACGAATGCGAGTCCATTGTGTTAACCGCTGCACCACTTCACTCGGTATTTTAGAGAGGCATAGCGGTGTTACTCCTGATGACATGATGTGGAGAGCCATCGTGTATGCTTTCAAATCACAGTGGTAGTGGCTGAGGGAACTCTGAAGGCACAATGGCATGTCACGGACAGCCTGCGTCCTCAAGTGTCACCTATCATTCCACAGTATCGTGGTGGCATTTTCCAGCAAGACAACCCTCCCCCACACATGGCACGTGTCTCCATGGACGGTCTGCTTCATGTTGAGGTACTTCCGTGACGAGAAAGATCCAGAGATCTGTTGCCGATAGGACATATGTGAGACTAACTGGGATGTCAGTTCTGTTCCAGTGTCATTATCCAGGATCTCAAAGACAAGGTAGAACAGTTGTGGCCCAGCTTGCCTCAGGAAAAGATTCAACGTTTTTGTGACACCTCTCCCAACCATATACCGGGAGTGCAACGTTATGCTGTTAAATGTGTTTATACTACCAAGTTATTTGTAAAGTCTTCTCGACAATCGCTGACATAATATCGTATATTCTCTCGACCCGTGTAATTTCATTCCGTTTACTACTTCCTCTCTCGGTCCTTCACTTTTTTCCTGTCGAGCAATATAGTTTCGAGATCTTACGACGAATGGCCCTGTATACTCTTGCGTCTAATCCACTAGTACGTCTGTGTGTTGGGCGGGGCCGAATGCGAGTTAAGCTTCAAATTATCATTATTTGTTTCCTTGCCGCTCACTGGGATTCCCTTGGATTGAAATCCGCGTTTTTTAATTTGTCTGCCGCTTCTCTTTTGAGCCACGGAGTAAATCTCAGAGTGAGGTAGCAGTTACTGAATTGCAAAATTGCAGTATTGTTACTGCTGTGTTTATACCATGAGTACAATGACAATTTCTGATTTAGTTTGTTGAAAGCAGTATCCGGCTTTACAGCGAAAATTTAGGTCTGCAGTGAAAGGAAACTCATACGTATTTTAACGTAAAATGTGCAGAGACTACATCATTCGATTTGTTCCTGTTCCTTCGCAATTCGGCTCTAGCTTCCCAAAAAAAAAAACTTCATTAGTCATTTATTAGATGTGTTCAAAGTTTGACTGTCTTGATTTTTCAGAAGTGGAATTTCTTGAATTCTGAAAAAATAAAAAAATGGAACTGGGTAAATAATGAACACGGAATCGGCTGAGACGAAATCAGAACACTTCATTCTTAGACATATTGAATTGTTCTTCAGTTTTTAGATGTACATGTTGATGTTGATTCGCAATATTACATAGAGATTTGCGCTTTACCTGCCTGGTTCCGTGTATAGGAATCTGACGAGTTTCTCCTTCAGTTCTAATTCCAGTAAAATACAACAAAATGGAGTGGAATAAATTTCAAGGCAGTGTCTTATCTGAATCGTAGTTTAGCATTACGAAAACGGTAGTACTCATTTTAAATTCTTGTACGTTTTTATTCATCTTTCAAGTTTTGTGTAAAACTGTAGTGTAGTTTCATCCGTCTTGTTGCGTGTTCAGTATTCCGTGACAATGTAAATATATTTGATAGTGTGGAAGGAGCACTAAATTTTACTGATCGAGCTCCTTCCAATACATTTTCTGTATTACGCTTTGCTTACGCGAAGTAAGAATCTACATCTCTGCTCTGTTTACCGTCGTGTATCCATGCGGCCTTGAGTGATGACGCAAAGCGCCGTCTAGCACAGACGTCCACACTCTTAACCTGATACGTTTCAAATGCCGGTCTCCCCCAGACGTCAAGGCGCTGGGAAATTCAACTTTTTGCACTTACCAGACGAGAGAGAGCACAATCTCAAGATTGGGAGGATGAAACTTTTTAGTCATGCTTGATACAATTCAGTACTGTTTTGCTGCATCATTGGTTAAATGTCACAACCGAAATAAGAAATCCATTGAAGTGGTGCTATAGCTGAAATCATGAAATTGTATTTGCGAGGAGTAGGTTTCAAATCTCATCCGACCATTATGTTGAATTTGTCCATAGTTTCCTTATATCATTTCAAGCATCTGCCGAGATAGTGTGGTTTCTAGTGACCATGCTGTCCTTAATAATTTCCTTTTAAATCAAAATGCAGGATTCTAATGTCGTTCGGCACTGTGGCTTTTAACGTCACTCCCGTCTCCAGGAAATCCTTTCGTAGGCGAAAGCCGTCAAGTTGAACAGCGGTTACAATATTGCTTTAGACTGCAAATCCTCAATAATAGACAAATCGAGTCGTTTCGCAGGCTGCATACAGTAAAGCAGTAGTATGTAGAAACCATAATGCTGGTTGATAATTCTTTTACTTTAACGATACGCAGTCCATTGCAGATAGGATATCTAGATCATTTGTCACGTTGTAATGCAACAATCTGAGATATCTCTCGGTACGGTGAATTCCAATTTTTATTTATTTATTTATTTGTATAGCCCATATGCGGTTTAAAAATACAGTTATACAACATTAGTAAACGTATGTAACAAGAACCCAGTCGGACAAAACTATATGTAAAACTAACTAAATGTCAATATCTAAGTTTTATGATGTTAGTTAAAATCCGTCTTGATTGCAAATTTATTAATTTTTTTTAAATTCATATGACCGGTTTCGGTTCATAAATCGCCCTATGTTTTTTAGATCGTATAAAAATGATAATTTTACTGTTTTTTAATTCTGACAAGTACAGATTTTAACCTTGACATCTACATATTTTAATTAAGTATTTTTAATATATATATAAAAAGATCTACTGAATACAGTATGTGCAAATGGAATGTAACAAATGTACCAGACGCCACCTGTCGGTAATAGTGTTATAATTAATATAAATGACGTGCACTCTGCCAACCAATTTTGTGACGTAGCATGTGAAAATTGCTGGTTTTGGACGGGTTACTCCTGTAACTGAAAAATCAGGTAAGTTCAGGTACATTCGATGTTGATTAGATACGAAGGAAAAAAAATGCTTCCGTGAAATAGTAAATTAATATCATTATTTTTACAGATCTGAAGATGGTTCTGAATGAACCGAAACAGGTCATATGAATAAAAAAAAATTGCAATCAAGACGGATTTTAAGTAACATTATAAAATCACTGATTGCTGTTATCCCATAAGACATTATGTCTGTTTTTGCAAAAAATATCTAAGTTCTTAATTAACATAATAGCTGTACCGTCAGTTTTCATAGGTAGCTTCAAATTCCCTATTATGAACGCAAGGGGCATTAATCTCTATGTGCTTGATTGTTTCATTCGGAGCCCCATAACGACAACCGGAGACTTTTTAGCACCCCATTTATAAAGAGAGTCTGCGGGTCGCCAATGCCCAGTGCGAGCTCTGTTCAGTTTGACCCATTGTTTCTTGTCAAGTTTTAGCCAGCACTATCACAGTTGTACTTTCGGAACCATTCACGCCCTTCAGGATTTTCAGTAACTTGACAGTTCTGATCCCACAGGTCTCTCACCCCTATGTTACTGGCATGTAGCTGTTCTGCTTGCCACAGTGGTGGATTTCTTGAACGGAGACTATTTCTTCTTAGACTTGGTGTGCCTTCCCGTATGGGCAATTCCAGGTTCTCCTGTAACTTGCGGTATTCACTAAGCAATGCCTCCCTTCTACTGACTGCGGATGTTCAGCGGAGGAAGCCAGTAAGTCGGTGTTGGTCAGATTGTCCCAGTTATTAACCTGAAGCCAGACCAAATATTGGATTTAATAGCTACATACATGCTGACATTTTCAAAATAAGGGGCCCAAATTCGAGGTGCAGATAGCATGCTGTCGTTTATATCTACAAAACAATATGCTCCGCATTAAAACTTGCAGCTGTTTATATATGTTGATAAGAAAATGAGTTTGTGAACGAAATGTTTCATTTGCAGTATCTGTCATATTTCATATGTATGTTTATGTATGCATAATTAACCCATCGTTGACAGGTTCAGCTGGAGCAACGATCATGAACGTACGTATTATCCTAGCACCGTACGATTCGGACCTCCATCTAAACTAAATTCAGATGAATAGTGTATGCTGAACGGTTTGCATTGATTGTGAATGGATTTTTTATGGTATGTCTGATTGTCTTTATAACTCGTGTTTCGCCTCTGATGAAATAAATGTCTCACAGCAAGAGGGAGGGGCTAAAAGTACAACAGGAATATCACGACAAAGTAATAACAAAAAATTACCTTCGAACAAGGCAGGTAGGACAGAAGAATGGAGTACTTTTGCAAATCCACCTCAGGGTTGATCTCTAAAGAGTGAGACCTTTGAGTTCTGTATCTCAGATAAAAAAGAAATTGTCGATTAGAGCTGAAAAGATATTATATCTGCCTCAATGAACACTCTGTGTATTTACAGGACACTGTTTTAGTTGCGCTCTTAACGAAGGCAACGGTATAAATGATAAATATTCTGTAAGTTTCTACTGGTGAAGCCAGATGCATACTTACAATCTCACAATTAAATCACATGATCATAACTAAAAAAGAGTTATTATGAGTCAATGCTGTTAGAACAAATTTCTAGCTGTGTTACCAAGCTATCCAAGACGTCTTAGCACTCCATCTGTTCATTTCAGCTGTTCCCAAGACAGCGAACGTGTACGAGTGAAGAAAGTGCATCATGCTAGATTAGTTAGCAGTTACTAAGAGCTAGTGAGAATGTTAACTAGAATCCAGCAGATGGTAGACTTCAGTTTATTGAAATAATACTGGGGGAGTGCAATCAGTCTACATAGGAGATTTCTTACAAATCATTAGTGTGATACATTCTAGAATATCGCTCAAGGGTGTAGGACGCGTACCAAATAGGACTAACAGAGGATATTGAAGGTATACAGAGAAGGGGCGCACGAACAGTCACAGGTTTGTTTAATGGCTCTGAGCACTATGGGACTTAACATCTGAGGTCATCAGTCCCCTAGAACTTAGAACTACTTAAACCTAACTAACCTAAGGACATCATACACATCCATGCCAGAGGCAGGATTCGAACCTGCGACCGTAGCAGTTTGTTTGATCCGTGGGAAAGTGTCACAGAGATACTGAAGAAACTGAATAGGCAGACTCTTCCAGATAGAAGTAAACTATCCCGAGAAAGTCTACTAATAAAGTTCCAAGAACGGAATTTAAATGATGACTAGGAATATACAACTACTCCCTATGTATCGCTCACATAGTGATCGTGAGGATAAGATTAGAATAATTACAGCAAGACAGAGGCATTCAAACAACCATTCTTCCTACACTCCATACTGGAATGGAACGGGAGAAACCGTAATAAATGGTAAAATAGGACGTACGGCCCGCCATGCACTTCACGTTGGTTTGCAGAGTATAGACGTAGACACTTTTAAATTCTAATTGTAGTATATCCCCCATGTCATTAAATCTGTAAATTGTTAAACAGGAAAGAAAACCATGTAGAAATACAGAATAAGCGTTAATGTTTGCCGATGACATTGTAATTATGTCAGCGACATCACCTCAGTTGAACTGAATGGATACTTCTTTAAATCTGTGTATAAGGTGGCCACCATCAAAATGAAAAGCAGTGTAACAGAGTGTAATCGAATGAAATCAGGCGACGCACAAAGACTTAGATTGAGAAACGAGACATTAGAAGTAGTAAACGAGTTTTGTTATTTGGGCAGAAAAATAACTGACGATGGTCGAGTTAGAGATGATATAAGATAGAGACTAGCGAGAAATAATTATTTGTGTTATTATCTGATTGACTAGTGTCTACTTACAGTTAGAACTTGCGTATTTATTTCCTGAAGTAGCTTTTATGTGAGCTGAGTTAGTAGTGTAGATTCAGACCGTCATTTGCGCCACCGTCGTGTGATTCGCTTTGAACTTTCGACCGTTGCGACCAGTTGTTTTTAGCCAATCTAGGGTCAGCTAACCACGCAAGAGGGGAGCCCAACAGCGGCAGGCCAGCAGTTTGAGTTGGGACGAGAGCGTGCTGAAAAGTAATGCCTCCGAAATTTTTTGTGTGGAAACTCTGAAAGCTTTTTCAATAAAACAAATGTTATTAAAAGTCTACATCTTTATTCTTTATGTCTACATATTTCTCTCTCGACATAGTCACCCTGGCAACGAACACATTTCTCCCAACGGAAGATCAGTTTGTTGATACCATCACTGTAGAATGTTTGACTTTATTGACAGAGCCACAATCTGATTTCTGCTTGCACCACTTCATCTCTGTCAAAGTGACGACTTCGAGAGTGTTCTTTAAGTTTTAGAAATAGATGAAAATCGGATAGGGACAAGTCGGAAACGTATGGAGGATGATCGATGATAGCGAACCCAAGGCATCAGATTTTGGTGACGTCACAGTGTTCTGTGTGGTATGGTATAGACATACTGAAAGACGAACTCTTCATATTTAAAACTCTATTACACCACGCTGTTTCCTACACACGTTACACGTTGCCATATTACACGCTACAGTTTTCACCCTATAACCACAGGGGGCTCTAGATGTGTAGACATGAATAGTAAAGATGTAGAATGTTAATAAAACTTGTTTTATTTAAAAAGCTTTGAGAGTGTTCACATAAAAAATTCGAAGGCATTACTTTTAAGCACGCCCTAATACACTGTGTTTAGTTTATATCTGAGTTTGTTTTTCACGTGCTTTTGTGTTTGTGTTGTTATCCGCTTGTCTAGGGTCTGTCTCCATTTAGAGCTCGCATATTTATTTGCTACAGTAGCTTTTGTGTAATTTGAGTTTCTGTTGAAAAATCACTGTGGTACGTCTGCATTCAGTAGTGAAATTTATTTCTGTTTTAAGCGTTCGTGGATTTCGTGATCTTATTGTTTAGTGAGAACTGTGCAGGTCAGATTCCAGAGTTTGAGTTTGTTTATTCTCCTCGTTTACATCTGTATACACGTGAACCTCAGTAGCGCCACAGTCGGGTGATCTGTTTGTTCTTTCCCACTTACTCCAGTTTTTTTTGTGTTTTTGAGAATTTATGCAGTGTACACAGTACAATATGAGTTGGGACTGTGATTGTTGTGTATGGACACTAGGAGAGTTGGCCCCTGTCCGTTAACAGGTGGAAGTTGCTTTGGCTGCAGTCGACAGACTTCAGGCCACTGCTCAAAGCTGCAGCGATATCGTGGCGCCAGTGACGACTTCTGATACACCTTTGGTGCCATTGGAATCCCTCGTTGACTCGGTTGTCACTGCTTCTTATGATAAGCAACATCTGACAGGTCTGTCGTCACTCGAGAGTGAGCGTCGGATAGCGGTGGACTCGCGTGTCTCTAGTCTTAAGGAGAAAGTGGGAACAGCCCGCACGACAACAGGTAAGAGGTGTTATCCAGAGTTGAAGACAGTTCTGAGCCAACACGGGACGCCTCTCCTGTCGAACTAATGGCAGAATTCCCAGCTCAGTCCGGACAAGTGCAGCGGACAAGAATGTTAGTCATTGGGATCTTCCACGTTCGCAGGCTTATGGAGCCCCTCAGGAAAGCAGCGGACATGTCGGGAAAGAATGCCAGTGTGATCTAATTATGTTTGTCGCCATGTCTCATCCGACACATGAAGGAGGCTCTGCCGGCAGCTATCGAGCGCTGTGGTCGCAACAAGCTGCGAATCCGCAGAAATGACACCAGCCGATAGGGCTTTGAGGCCATCTTCGACTCCTTTCAGCACATGGCTGATTTGGTGAAGACAGCATGTGGGGTGGAGGCTAAGCTCACAATCTGTAACATCATAGCCATAGTCATGGAGGTTCTCTGGTTTGGAGCAGAATGAAAGGTCTATACCAAAGGCTGAGATGATTCTGCGACGGTATCGGATGCGAACTATTTGACCCCCACTATCGGGTGGAG
Source organism: Schistocerca gregaria (assembly GCF_023897955.1). NCBI lineage: Eukaryota > Metazoa > Arthropoda > Insecta > Orthoptera > Acrididae > Schistocerca > Schistocerca gregaria. Next base: position 731,117,006 of record NC_064931.1, read on the forward strand.
AACTGGAGAGCTATAGCGTCCCCCATAATAGATGAGACGTGTACTACACACGGGAATCGGCTACTGTAGTAGAGGAACACGTGTGGCGTGTACATGTTGTTTCTTTTCTTCTCTTAGGTTAAAGCCTTCACTCCCCTACCCTCCTCCTCCCCCCCCCCCCCCCCCCCCCCCCCCCGTTGGGATCAAACATCAAGTGCCTCATTGTTCTCAGACAACGCTCATCCTGCGGATCAGAAATAGAAAAGGTTAATATGTTTTTGGGTAGGGCCCGCCTTTAGTAAATCACAATTTTGTTTTTTACCCCAAACATGTTTCACTGCAGTTGCAGCTTCTTCAGTGGGCTTTTATTTTATGGCTGTTAAATATAAAGAATGTTCTTTACTTGTTTGTATACATGTAACTATTAGTTTTAAACCATAATTACATATTTTTGAAAAGAAAAACACAGGAAATTATGAATTCCTTTCTTTTTACCACATGGTGGTTTTTTTTCTGATGTATTGAGTTTCTACAGAAACTGTTTTGTTCCACAGTCTTTGGTATAGACCTTTCATTCTGCTCCAAACCAGAGAACCTCCATGACTCTGGCTATGATTGCACTTACACCTTAAAGTAGAAAAATTGTTTAAGCCAAAATTACGATTTGGAAATCATTATTTCTATGCCTGAAATTAATTAATTCTGTGAGTGTGTGTGTGTGTGTCTATTTACATTATGTTTCACTTACGTTTTCTTTTTCCTCATCTTCATCACTGTCAAACACTATATATTGAGCAGTCACTGTCACAGTTTCACTGTTAACCTGCTGTAAAAACAAACATGGCTGACAGTGGAACAGTTGAAGGTGTTTTCTGGCGGTTGTTCTGTATCTTTCAGGGGTGTCTAAGCATTTTGTGTGTGAAAATGGAAGGGAGAGAGAGGGAGAGAGAGAGAGAGAGAGAGAGAGAGAGAGAGAGAGAGAGAGATAGATAGAGAGACAGACAGACAGACAGACAGACAGAGAGAGACAGAGAATTCAGATTGGAATGTTTATCGTAAGAATAGGCTAGACGCTAAAGGTAGAGGCGTACTTGTTGTAATAAAGAAAGAATTCGTTAACGTCGACTGAGGTTATGATGATTTCCAAATGTGAATTAAGCAAGATGGAGAAAAGTATAAAAGGTGGATCGAGAATTGTAATCGGATGCTTTTATAGACCAGCTGCTGCAGGAGCGTTACTTACAGAGCACCTCAGAGAGAACTTCCCCGAAGAAGTTGCCAGAACATACTATTGTGAAAAGGGTGAGGATGATGATGATGGTGGGGCGCTCAACATCGTGGGCATCAGCGCCCGTACAACTTCCAAAACTTTGTTTCCAGTTTTGGCACTTCCCGAATGATGATGGGATGATGAGGACAACACAAACACCCAGTCCCTGGGCGGAGAATATCCCCAACGCGGCCAGGAATCAAACCGAGACCCCGTTATCCAGAGGCAGCAACGCTAGCCACTAGACCGTAAGCTGCGGACTATAAAAAAGGAGGTGACTTTGACTTGCCAGATATAGAATGGGAGAGTCATGCGATCAAATCTGGTGCCGGAGACAGGGATTCGAGAAACATTATTCTCAGTGCCTTGTCTGAAAATTACTTTGTGCAAACCGTTTGAGAACCAACTCGTTAAGATAACGTCTTACACCTCCTCCCAACAACCAGGCCTGAATTTCCCGAATCAGTTATCGTAGAACATCGTATCAGTGACCATAAGGCAGTGATTTCATCTGTCACTATGGGTACTATAAGGAATGTTAAGGAAAGTAGGAAAACAATTTGCTTTGCAAGCGTGATGGGATACAAATTGATGAATGTCTGAGGCCAACATCAAACATTCAGTGCTGAGGACGATGATGTGGAGTACAACCGGAAAAATTCAAAACCATAGTCCAATCTGCCATAGACAAATATGTCCAGAGCAATGTCTTGAGGGATGGGGAAGACCCACTGTGGTTTAATAACTGTGTCAGAAAACTGTCACGTAAACAAAGAGAGCTTCATCACAGATTCATGAGAAGTCAAAACCTAGCTGACAAACAAAAGCTCAACGAAGAGAAAATAAGCGGAAGAAGAGCAATGAGAGAAGCTTTCAATGACTTTGAAAGTAGAATTTTGCTAACCGATCTGACTAAAAACCGTAAGAGCTTTTAGTATCACGTAAAATCAGTAAGTGGATCGAAATTGTGTATTCAGTCACTCAGGCACGGTACAGGCACCGAAATGGAAGCTGACAGACAGAAGGTCGAAATACTTTATTCGGTCTGCCGAAATTGTTTCACTGCAAAAGGTCGTAGTGCAGTCCCTCCTTTCAGCCATCGTACGAACATCGGAATGGGAGACAGGTCTATTGAAATAAGGTATCATGGAATAGAAAAGCGGGTACAATCACTTAGTAGTGAAAATGCATCAAGATCAGATGAGATATATGTAAGATTCTACATAGATTATGAGGGAGAACTTGTTCACCTAGAAACAGCAGTTCATCGTAGGACGCTGGAACAACGAAGGGCACCTAGGAACTGGAAAAACGCAGGTCATTTCCGCTTCCCAGAAAGGTCGTAGGCAGATGAATGTAACTATAGACCTGTATCGCTAACGTTAGTTTTTTTTATTATTTTATTTATTTATTGTTCCGTGGGACCACATTAAGGAGAAGTCTCCATGGTCATGGAACGAGTCAATACATGAAATTATAACACGATTGTAGAAACAAATAAAATGAAATATAAGAAACATATTCAGTTGTAGATTGTAGAAACAGATAAAATGAAATATAAGAAACATATTCAGGCGACAAGTCGTTAGTTTAAATAAAGAAAACCAAGAATGTAACACTGGAATTTGCTTAATATTTTACCTCTTCCAGGAGATCCTCGACAGAATAGAAGGAGTGAGCCATGAGGAAACTCTTCAGTTTAGAGTTAAAAGTGTTTGAGCTACAGCTAAGATTTTTGAGTTCTTGTGGTAGCTTATTGAAAATGGATGCAGCAGAATATTGCACTCCTTTCTGCACAAGAGTCAAGGAAGTGCATTCCACATGCAGATTTGATTTCTGTCTAGTATTAACTGAGTGCAAGCTGCTAACTCTTGGGAAGAAGCTAATATTGCTAACAACAAACGACATTAAAGAAAATGTATACTGTGAGGGCAATGTCAAAATTCACAGACTATTGAATAGGGATCGACAAGAGGTTTTCGAACTTACACCACACATAACTCGAACAGCCCGTTTTTGAGCCAAAAATACGCTTTTGGAATCAGAAGAATTACCCCAAAAAATAATACCATATGACATAAGCGTATGAAAATATGCGAAGTAGACTACTTTTCGTGTTGAAATGTCACTTATTTCAAATACTGTTCTAATGGTAAATAAAGCGGCATTTAGTTTCTGAACAAGATCCTGAACATGGGCTTTCCACAACAGCTTACTATCTATCCGAACGCCTAGGAACTTGAACTGTTCCGCCTCGCTTATAATATGCCCATTCTGTTGTAGAATTAAGGAACATGTTGTATGATCAGATATTATGACATTTTTGGAGAACGAATATCTCTTCCATAAAAATCTACATTGATTCCGCAGTGATCTTGCTGAACTCGGTTAGCTCTGTTGCTCCGTGAGATCAATAGCGCTCTATACAGCGGTGCTCAGGTTTATGCCGTGTTCCTTGACTTCAGGAGTACATTGCCATTAAGTGAAAAAAAAAGTGCTTATCGAGTATCGGACCAGATTTGCGACTGGATTCAAGAGTTCCTTGAGGAGAGAACTCGACACGTCGCCCTTAACGAGACAAAATTGACAGATGTGAAGGTAATACCCAGAGTACCCCAAGGAAGTACCATAGCACCGTTACTGTCTATAGTATATAGAAACGATCTAGTTAAAAATGTCTGAAGCTCCATGAGGCCATTCCTAGAGGATGCTTTTGTGTACAAAGTGATAGCTACGCTAGACGCCTAGAGAAATTTGTAAACTGTCCTGCAGAGGACTGATGACTGCGGCACGGAATGGCATTTGTCTCTGACCTAAATAAATATAACCACTTGCGCATACATAGGAGAATAAATCCACTACTGTACAAATGACAAATTTTTGGAACAGTATCTACCGCAAAGTATCATGAAGTAACTATCGAGAGAGACTGGGTAGTCCAATAAGACAAACATCAAGAAAAGTAGATGCTATAGTTGGGTTCACAGGAAAAATTCAAGGAAACGTAACTTATCACCAGAGAAGTGGCTTATAAAATACTTGTTGGACTGAGGTCTTGAGTAATGCTCATGACTCTGAGCCACTTACCAGGCAGGACTAGCAGAAAGAGGCAAATGTAGATACAGATATAGATAGATAGCTAGATAGATAGACAGACAGAGAGAGATGGAGTGAGAGAGAATGAGAGAGAGAGAGAGAGAGAGAGAGAGAGAGAGAGGAGATCCAACGAAGGGAAGTGCGTTTCGCGCAGGGTCGTTTAGGAGACACGAGAGAGTTACAGAGAAACTCAACAAATTCCAATAGCAGACGTTACAAGATACGTGTTGTGTATCACGGACTGGTTTACTTTTGAAATTCCTAGATACACTCCTGGAAATTGAAATAAGAACACCGTGAATTCATTGTCCCAGGAAGAGGAAACTTTATTGACACATTCCTGGGGTCAGATACATCACATGATCACACTGACAGAACCACAGGCACATAGACACAGGCAACAGAGCATGCACAATGTCGGCACTAGTACAGTGTATATCCACCTTTCGCAGCAATGCAGGCTGCTATTCTCCCATGGAGACGATGGTAGAGATGCTGGATGTAGTCCTGTGGAACGGCTTGCCATGCCATTTCCACCTGGCGCCTCAGTTGGACCAGCGTTCGTGCTGGACGTGCAGACCGCGTGAGACGACGCTTCATCCAGTCTCAAACATGCTCAATGGGGGACAGATCCGGAGATCTTGCTGGCCAGGGTAGTTGACTTACACCTTCTATAGCACGTTGGGTGGCACGGGATACATGCGGACGTGCACTGCCCTGTTGCTACAGCAAGTTCCCTTGCCGGTCTAGGAATGGTAGAACGATGGGTTCGATGACGTTTTGGATGTACCGTGCACTATTCAGTGTCCCCTCGACGATCACCAGAGGTGTATGGCCAGTGTAGGAGATCGCTCCCGACACCATGATGCCGGGTGTTGGCCCTGTGTGCCTCGGTCGTATGCAGTCCTGATTGTGGCGCTCACCTGCACGGCGCCAAACACTCATACGACCATCATTGGCACCAAGGCAGAAGCGACTCTCATCGCTGAAGACGACACGTCTCCATTCGTCCCTCCATTCACGCATGTCGCGACACCACTGGAGGCGGGCTGCACGATGTTGGGGCGTGAGCGGAAGACGGCCTAACGGTGTGCGGGACCGTAGCCCAGCTTCATGGAGACGGTTGCGAATGGTCCTCGCCGATACCCCAGGAGCAACAGTGTCCCTAATTTGCTGGGAAGTGGCGGTGCGGTCCCCTACGGCACTGCGTAGGATCCTACGGTCTTGGCGTGCATCCGTGCGTCGCTGCGGTCCGGTCCCAGGTCGACGGGCACGTGCACCTTCCGCCGACCACTGGCGACAACATCGATGTACTGTGGAATCCTCACGCCCCACGTGTTGAGCAATTCGGCGGTACGTCCACCCGGCCTCCCGCATGCCCACTATACGCCCTCGCTCAAAGTCCGTCAACTGCACATACGGTTCACGTCCACGCTGTCGCGGCATGCTACCAGTGTTAAAGACTGCGATGGAGCTCCGTATGCCACGGCAAACTGGCTGACACTGGCGGCGGCGGTGCACAAATGCTGCGCAGCTAGCGCCATTCGTCGGCCAACACCGCGGTTCCTGGTGTGTCCGCTGTGCCGTGCGTGTGATCATTGCTTGTACAGCCCTCTCGCAGTGTCCGGAGCAAGTATGGTGGGTCTGACACACGGGTGTCAATGTGCTCTTTTTTCCATTTCCAAGAGTGTAGTACGTTACAGGCACAGTCGGACAGCATATTACTTCCTCCCACATACGTCTAGCGAAGCGACCATAACGACAAAATTCGAGAAATTTGACCTTATACAGATGTTTACCGTCAGTTACTCTTCCCACGTGCCATTCGCAAATGGAAAAGGCAAAGGAGGATTACTTAGTGGTACCAAAGTACCCTCCGCCGCACATCGTCAGGTAGCTTGCGAAATATAGATATACATGTAAAAGTGTTTCTGGAAAAGTGTGGTACGTTACCATCGAATACAATTTTAAGTATTAGGAAGTGTTGGTGTGGGGTGTAGCCTTATTTGGAGGTGAAACATGGATCATAAATAGTACACACAAGGAGAGTACAGAACGATATGTGCTGAGATACGTGGTGCTGGAAAAGAATGACAAAGTTCAGGTGGGTGCATCGGATATGTAATGAAGAGGTACTGAGTCGAATGGGAGGGAAAATAGCTTATGGAGCAACTTGACTAAAAGAAGGGTAAGTTTTCAGTACACGTCTTGAGGTATTAGGGCTTAGTTAATTTGCTAATTGGGGGAGAGTAAAATGTGAGACTAAAGTGTGACCAGGACGTGAATATACACTAATGATCATAACTTAAGGATAATGCTGATACATGGTGAAACAACGCTCTGGTGGGCGGTTTGCGGGTTGAAACCACCTCGGGGTGTGACCATGCGGTGCTCTTGACCTGCCGTCGTCGCACGGTGGCGCTGGCAGCAGTCCACAAATGCTAAGGTGTGTTGTTGCGTGGCAGAGTACGGTGCAGCGAATAAGTGTGCAGACGTTTTCAGACGTGCTAATGGTGACTATGTGTTGGAAATGGCTCAAAGAACACATGATGACGTTACGAGGGGTGGAATACTAGAGCGACAGGAGGTTGGACAAGCACAGAAGGTCGTAGCACGGGCCCTCCGTGTGCCACAAAGTGTGATCTCAAGATTATGGCAACGATTCCAGCAGACAGGAAACGTGTCCAGGTGCTACATTACGGGACGTTCACAGTGTACAAAACCGCAAGAAGACCGATATCTCACCATCAGTGCCCGCAGACGGCCACGGAGTACTGCAGGTAGCGTTGCCCGGGACCTTACTGCAGCCACTGGAACAGTTGTCTCCAGACACACAGTCTACAGACGACTAAACAGACATGGTTTATTCGCCCGGAGACCCACAAGGTGCATTCCACCGACCCCTGGTCACAGGAGAGGCCGTAAAGCCTGGTGTCAACAGCACAATGCATGGTCATTGGAACAGTGGTCCTACGTTAGGTTCACGGACGATTCCAGGTATAGTCTGAACAATGATTCTCGCCTGGTTTTCATCTAGCGTGAACCAGGAAACAGATACCAAGCCCTTAATGTCCTTGAAAGAAACCTGTATGGAGGTCGTGGTTTGATGGTGTTGGGTGGGATTATGATTGGTGCACGTACACCCCAGTACGTGTTTGACAGAGGAACTGTAACAGGTCAGGTGTATCGGAACGTCATTTTGCACCAGTATGGCCGCCTTTTCGGGGATGCAGTGGGTCTCACCTCCCTCCTGATGGATGATACCGCACGGCCCCACTGATCTGCCTTAGTGGAGTAGCACCTTGAAACAGAAGATGTCAGGCGAATAGAGTGGCCTGCCTATTCTCCAGACCTAAACCACATAGAGCACGCCTGGGATGCTCTCGGTCGACGTATCGCTACACGTCAAGAGTCCCGGCAGGCACTGGTGCAAGAATGGGGGGCTATACCCCAGCAGTTGCTCGACCAGCTAATCCAGAGTATGTCAACCCGTTGTGCGGCCTGTGTACGTGTGCATGGTGATCATATCTCATACTGATGTCGGGGTACATGCGCAGGAAACAGTGGCGTTTTGTAGCACATGTTTTTCGGGACGGTTTTCTCAACTTATCACCAATACCGTGGACTTACAGATCTGTGTCATGTGTGTTCCCTATGTGTCTATGCTATTAGCGCCAGTTCTGTATAGTTCCACGTTGTGTGGCACCGCATTCTGCAATTATCCTTAATTTATGAGAATCAGTGTAGTAAGCAAATTAAAGTTGATGTAGTGTGCATTAGTTATCAGATATGAAACAGTATGCAGAAAGCAAATTAGCGTAGAGGACGGCAGCAAAGCAGTCCTTGGACTTACGACTACACACTAAGCGATGCCAGCGAATCACATGCAGCATGTTATATACCATGTGTGCATCTTCTTGACGCCTCATTCTCTTACTGTTCTACATCTACATCTACATGACTACTCTGCAATTCACATTTAAGTGCTTGGCAGAGGGTTCATCGAACCACAATCATACTATCTCTCTACTATTCCACTCCCGAACAGCGAGCGGGAAAAACGAACACCTAAACCTTTCTGTTCGAGCTCTGATTTCTCTTATTTTATTTTGATGATCATTCCTACCTATGTAGGTTGGGCTCAACAAAATATTTTCGCATTCAGAAGAGAAAGTTGGTGACTGAAATTTCGTAAAAAGGTCTCGCCGCGACGAAAAACGTCTATGCTGTAATGACTTCCATCCCAACTCGTGTATCATATCTGCCACACTCTCTCCCCTATAACGCGATAATACAAAACGAGCTGCCCTTTTTTGCACCCTTTCGATGTCCTCCGTCAATCCCACCTGGTAAGGATCCCACACCGCGCAGCAATATTCTAACAGAGGACGAACGAGTGTAGTGTAAGCTGTCTCTTTAGTCGACTTGTTGCATCTGCTAAGTGTCCTGCCAATGAAACGCAACCTTTGGCTCGCCTTCCCGACAATATTATCTATGTGGTCCTTCCAACTGAAGTTGTTCGTAATTTTAACACCCAGGTACTTAGTTGAATTGACAGCCTTGAGAATTGTACTATTTATCGAGTAATCGAATTCCAACGGATTTCTTTTGGAACTCATGTGGATCATCTCACACTTTTCGTTATTTAGCGTCAACTGCCACCTGACACACCATACAGCAATCTTTTCTAAATCGCTTTGCAGCTGATACTGGTCTTCGGATGACCTTACTAGACGGTAAATTACAGCATCATCTGCGAACAGTCTAAGAGAACTGCTCAGATTGTCACCCAGGTCATTTATATAGATCAGGAACAGTAGAGGTCCCAGGACGCTTCCCTTTGGAACACCTGATATCACTTCAGTTTTACTCGATGATTTGCCGTCTATTACTACGAACTGCGACCTTCCTGACAGGAAATCACGAATCCAGTCGCACAACTGAGACGATACCCCATAGCTCCGCAGCTTGATTAGAAGTCGCTTATGAGGAACGGTGTCGAAAGCTTTCCGGAAATCTAGAAATACGGAATCAACTTGAGATCCCCTGTCGATAGCGGCCATTACTTCGTGCGAATAAAGAGCTAGCTGCGTTGCAGAAGAGCGATGTTTTCTGAAGCCATGCTGATTACGTGTCAATAGATCGTTCCCTTCGAGGTGGTTCATAATGTTTGAATACAGTATATGCTCCAACACCCTACTGCAAACCGACGTCAATGATATAGGTCTGTAGTTAAATGGATTACTCCTACTACCCTTCTTGAACACTGGTGCGACCTGCGCAATTTTCCAATCTGTAGGTACAGATCTATCGGTGAGCGAGCGGTTGTATATGAGTGCTAAGTAGGGAGCTATAGTATCAGCGTAATCTGAAAGGAACCTAATCGGTATACAATCTGGACCTGAAGACTTGCCCGTATCAAACGATTTGAGTTGCTTCGCAACCCCTAAGGTATCTACTTCTAAGAAACTCATGCTAGCAGATGTTCGTGTTTCAAATTCTGGAATATTCCATTCGTCTTCCCTGGTGAAGGAATTTCGGAAAACTGCGTTCAATAACTCCGCTTTAGCGGCACAGTCGTCGATAACAGTACCATCGGCACTGCGCAGCGAAGGTATTGACTGCGTCTTGCCGCTTGTGTACTTTACATACGACCAGAATTTCTTCGGATTTTCTACCAAATTTCGAGACAATGTTTCGTTGTGGAACCTATTAAAGGCATCTCGCATCGAAGTACGTGCCAAATTTCGCGCGTCTGTAAATTTTAGCCCATCTTCGGGATTTCGCGTTCTTCTGAACTTCGCATACTTTTTCCGTTGCCTCTGCAACAGCGTTCGGACCTTTTTTGTGTACCACGGGGGATCCGTTCCATCTCTTACCAATTTATGAGGTATGAATCTCTCAATTGCTGTTGTTACTATATCTTTGAATTTGAGCCACATCTCGTCTACATTCGCATAGTCAGTTCGGAAGGAATGCAAATTGTCTTTTAGGAAGGCTTCTAGTGGCACTTTATCCGCTTTTTTAAATAAAATTATTTTGCGTTTGTTTCTGATGGGTTTGGAAGAAATGGTATTGAGCCTAGCTACAATGACCTTGTGATCACTAATCCCTGTATCAGTCATGATGCTCTCTATCAACTCTGGATTGTTTGTGGCCAAGAGGTCAAGTGTGTTTTCGCAACCATTTACAATTCGCGTGGGTTCGTGGACTAACTGCTCGAAATAATTTTCGGAGAATGCATTTAGGACAATCTCGGAAGACGTTTTCTGCCTACCACCGGTTTTGACCAAGTATTTTTGCCAACATATCGAGGGTAGGTTGAAGTCCCCACCAACTATAACCGTATGAGTGGGGTATTTATTTGTTACGAGACTCAAACTTTCTCTGAACTGTTCCGCAACTGTATCATCGGAGTCTGGGGGTCGGTAGAAGGAGCCAATTATTAACTTAATTCGGCTGTTAAGTATAACCTCCACCCACACCAATTCGCACGGAGTATCTACTTCGACTTCACTACAAGATAAACCACTACTGACAGACACAAACACTCCAGCACCAATTCTGCCTAATCTATCTTTCCTGAACACCGTCTGAGACTTCGTAAAAATTTCTGCAGAACTTATTTCAGTCTTTAGCCAGCTTTCTGTACCTATAACGATATCAGCTTCTGTGCTTTCTATTAGCGCTTGAAGCTCAGGGACTTTTCCAGCGCAACTACAACAATTTACAACTATAATTCCGACTGTTCCTTGATCCAAGCACGTCCTGTAATTGCCAAGCACCCTTTGACATTGTAGCCCATCCCGCACTTTCCCGAGGCCTTCTAACCTAAAAAACCGCCCAGTCCACGCCACACAGCCTCCGCTACCCGTGTAGCCGCCAGCTGAGTGTAGTGAACTCCTGACCTATTCAGCGGAACCCGAAACCCCACCACCCTATGGCGCAAGTCAAGGAATCTGCAGCCAATACGGTCGCAAAACCGTCTGAGCCTCTGATTCAGACCCTCCACCCGGCTCTGCACCAAACGTCCGCAGTCGGTTCTGTCAACGATGCTGCAGATGGTGAGCTCTGCCTTCATCTCGTAAGCAAGACCAGCAGCCTTCACCAAATCAGATAGCCGCTGGAATCCAGAGAGAATTTCCTCAGATCCAAAGCGACACACGTCATTAGTGCCGACATGTGCCACCACCTGCAGCTGGCTGCACCCTGTGCTCTTCATGGCATCCGGAAGGACCCTTTCCACATCAGGAATGACTCCTCCCGGAATGCACACGGAGTGCACACTGGATTTCTTCCCCTTCTTAGCCGCCGTATCCCTAAGGGGCCCCATTACGCGCCTAACATTGGAGCTCCCAACTACCAGTAAGCCCACCCTCTGCGATTGCCCGGACCTTGAAGGCTGAGAATGATCCTCTGAAACAGGGTAGGCAGCTGCATCTGGCTCAGCCAGAGACAGTGCCTGAAACCTGTTTGTCAGACGCACCGGGGAGGCTTTCTGATCAGCCTACGGGGACGCCTTTCGCTGCCTGCCACGCCTTGGAACGACCTCCCAATCAACCACAGGCGAGGGCTCAGCCCCACTGCGGGCAGCAACCGGGGCAAACACAGCGGCAGACCGATCTGGGGACAGACGGGACGAGGTTGACATCCCCGTGATACCCGAGTCCGGCTCCCCACAGTGGTGCCCATTGGCAACAGCCTCAAGCTGCGCGACCGAAGTCAGCGCCGATTGCGCTGTAGTCTTGCGTCGTTCCTGTTTTTTGAGTAGAAAATACCAAGGTATAGTGTGTCGTGGTTTAGAATGCTTCCCTTCATGTCACAATCTGGAAACTATTGACTGACACTGTAATATTATTAAAGTTGCTATATTATTAATGTTCTTTTATAGACATTATTGAACGGCCAACAGTGAAGCGCTTATTTACGCTTCAGCTATATCTACATGGATACTACACAAGTCACTTTTAAATGCCTGGCAGGGTTCATTGGACCACCTTCTCAATAATTCTCCATAATTCCATTCTCGAACAGCGTGCGGAAAACATGAACACCTATATCTTTCCATGTGAGCTCTGGTTTGCCTTCTTTCATTATGATGATCGTTCCCTACGTAGGTCGAAGTCAACCAAATATTTTCGCATTCGCAGAAGAAAGTTGTTGATTGAAATTTCGTGAGAAGATCCCGTCGCAACAAAACCGCCTTTGTTTTAATTATGTCCACTTCACATTCTGTATCTTACCGTGGCACTCTCTCCCCTATTTCTCGATAATACAAAACGTGCTGCCTGCCCTTCTTTGAATTTTCTCGGTATACTCCGTTAACCCTATCTGGTAGGAATCCCACACCGCACAACAGCACTCCAAAAGAGGATTGACAAGTGTAGTGTAGGCAGTGTCTTTAGTAGGTACGTAGTATCAAATAAGTATTCTGCCAGTAAAACGCAGTATTTGGTTCCCCTTCCCCACAACATTTTCTATGAGTTCTTTCCAATTTAAGTTGTTCGTAATCGTAATTCCTGGGTATATAGTTGAATTTACGGCGTTGAGATTTGATGGATTTATAGTTTAACCAAAGTTCAACGAATTCCTTTTAGCACTCATGTGGATGACCTCACGCTTTTCATTATTTAGGGTTGATGCCAGTTTTTGCACCATACAGATATATTTTCTAAATAGTTTTGCAGTATGTTTTGATCTTCTGGTGAGTTTATAAGACAAAAACCGACAACATCACCGGCAAGCAACCTTCATGCTAATACTATCTTGCAGAGTAGAAGTATGGCACATACAGCTTAGAAGAACCATATGTAGACCAAAGCTACTGGGCTGTTAGGAATTTGACTGTTCCATTTAAACGAAGAATTTCCAATAGCCATTGTAGGTTCTTTACTCAACGTAGGATCTCCACTGTGCTGAGCAAACAAAAATTGCTACAGGAACAATTATGAAACAGGAGCTACAGGCAAATAACAATTACTGAATTGTGCTGCACGTCCGCTTCACTACAACATCGCAACTCAAAGGATAACAGGATTTGGAAAGGATGAAACAGAAATTCACAGGCTAACATATTCATAACAGAACTTCCTTATCACAATTACACTAAAAAACAAATAAATTGAAATGAAATATTAAGTAGCTCGTAGCAGTTCGAGGTGTCCTAACAATAAACTGATGTCTAGTTCCGTCTGGTTAAACTATTAAAAGAACGTAGTATAATTAGGATTTCACGTTGATGTGGTCATTAGAGACGGAACTCAAGTTCGGACTGGGGAACGAAATCTGTCGTGTTATCTTAAAAGCAACCGTCCGGGCCTTTGTCTTAAGGGGACACGCCCCTCAACGGGCTGCATTTTTAGCATTATCTTCACCTTCCTATTGCATCTGATCTATAAATGAGAGATAGCTCAAAATTCTTACACACAATTAGGGACATCTGCAAAGCACTTCCCTAGAAATCATTGAGATATTTATCATATTTTGGTAGTGAGAACTATATTTATAATAGTATAAAAAACGGAACACTATTTCACTGCAGTACCATTTTCTTTGGAACCACTGACTGCACAGCTTGGAAAAAGAGCCAGCGTACAGACAACATGCACGTAAGTGTTTTATGCCTCCAGTTTCCTTTCGTGATGTTGATCTGTGAAAAAGACAAGTAATTTATTTTACTACAACAGAAATGTTTAAAAATGTAGCTCAAATATCACCGACATCATCATCATGTTACAAATTTTTCAGGAAATAGTAGGCAAAGGAGATAGAGGAGGTCATCCCAAATACTTGTACTAATTTTTGTGCGGTTAACTTCAGTCATTTAGGAGAGAAGTCTACCTGAATGATGAAAATTCAAGTTTTCGGTAAATCGCAAAAGAAGATTTACAGATTTATTAACTTACCAGTATGCTCGTTTAGAACATTACAGCTGCATACTCCAGTTGTCCTCCTGTTTTCTTATCCTCCATACTCTTTCTCTTAATTCTTTTCTTTATCCTTGACTCCTTGGTAGCAGCTTCTGCAGCTGTCTCTGCTTCGGTTACCCGCCGCTTAACAATAGCGGTTGTAGCTGATTCCATATTCCTTCCCGTCTGGATGTTCAATTTTTTCATATCATTGATCCTTGAAATTGCACCATCATTGAATGTTATTATTGCATTTATTACACCAACCTTCAGCATTGTCAGCCAAACAAATACAGTTTTGGGTATTCTCTCCCATATACAGCTGCTGAAGTTTTCATTTACGTTCTGAGAGAGACCATGCATACATTTCCTAAGTAGATTTTTATTTGCCAGATCCCTATATATAGGCATAATGTCCTCCATTACAGCAAGTGGTAAGGAATGCTAGTGGGTATATTGTATGCCTGTAGCATTTCTCACCCAGTACTTGCAACAAGAATCTTCCCCTTTTGGACACAAACCAGGCTGTGCGGTTTCATCTGTTGACAAATCTCATACATTTCACCTTATTGCTAGTATACAATATTGAGCCAAAGAATCACTTTCACTTTTTGTAAGACGACCTGGACCACCTATGTCTTTTCCGTCTGACAGTTTTTTTCCACTGAAGTCTTTACATAATTTTCTCAGTCGAGTTCCCATTCTTTTTTGTAAATCCCCAACACATTCAAGCTTTTCTGTCAGAGTTTCCCCATATGGTAGTGTGTCCTTTACAGCCTCCATCCCCGAGGTGGCTTACATACGTCACATCACGACTGACCTCTGATCTTCTAAAAATGTTTAGAACTCCGTTCGTTTCATGTTTACACTTGGGCCATCAAAGTTCTTTACACAAATATGGGTGCCAATAAATTTACTTGAACAACCCTGGCAGTGCTTTGTTAGACATAATCTAGTATCTTACCAGTTTCGATAAATGTGGTAGTTCCAACTCCATTCAGAGAAGTATGACCTCTCTTCTGCCAAGATCCTTCAAATGCTGCTACACTGTCTGTATTCTCAGACAAGGCTACTGCTTCTCCTGCTGCTCTTTTCATTGAATGTTCACTTACACCATATGAAGCATTATCTATTAATTTATTGTATCTGTCAAACATCAGTAGAGGTGGGGGCAAATCCATCACTGCACAAAAAGTCTGGGCAGCTCTCCTTCCCCTTCCAATACATAGCGTTGCATAAACAAGCTGAATATTTACACTGTAATGTCGACTATCAGTTACTGGCGATGTCATAGTATCACTGTGCATATTACACGAGTTACAGGCAACCACTAACCGACTTGAAAGTACCTTCCTGGATGAAAAGTCCTCAGAAACGTGAATACTATCTTCACAATTGCAGTACTTACCTTTCACAACACTCTTCAAAAGTCTTGACAGCATAGTTAGGTTCACAATAACATTTCCGTCGTTATTGCTGCTCACAGTCTACTATGATTGTTCTTACTACATTCAGAAAGAGAAAGTTTACGTCTATAAGCACTGCCTGTAGACAGTTTTCCTGGGCGACTTTTGAAGCAACTGTTGTGTATTATTCGCTTGTGTTTGGAACTGGAAGCCACGAAACTTTCATTTGGGGCTAAATTTCTTTACTCTCGCCTTTTTTAGCACAGGAAACACACACACAGAAACAAAACAACACACATTAACTTCAATACCACACGCGTATGAAATTCCGAAATTATATATCTCAGATCTTTGTTTACATTCGAACCATAGCCTTTTAGACATGACTTTAGACTTTGGTTCCGGGAGTCAGTGCCTTCTAGAATACACCTGTGTTGACGATCCGTAAGTAACGACGAAAAAAAACAGAAGAACAAAATAATGGCACCTCGTATTCTGACGCACTTCAAACTGGCACATGGGCGTGGTCCCTGTGCAACATTACGTTCAACCTCAATTTTAGAACGAACGGAAAATGAGAATACCCATAGACTACACATTTTTGAAATCAGCATGACATGCTCTTTTCAATAGCCCAAGAATTATTTATCTAATTCTTGGTCATTTTCATGACCAACTCCCCTTAAGCTATATCAGGAAACAAACAGAACTTAAATCAGAATGACCGTGCCGGGATTTGGACTGTGGTGCTCTCGAACGCGGATCCAGTATCTCAATCGTTGCGCTACATTGCTGAGTAGTCAAACAATTACAGCTGTAAGCAACAGAAACTCACTGACGTCGGAGTCTCCAGAATAACTGTGGTTCAATTTTAATAAATTTGCTTTTTGGTTAGTTTCTGTTAAATTTTGTCTTCCATTGTTCCGTTAAGCAGCGTCGGCAGTTTATGCCAATAATAATATAATAATCGAGCTTTGCGTCTTATACAAATTAATTTATTAATGAACTTACAAAATCTGTTAAATATTTGGTATGCAATATGACAGTGTACATTTCGTATAGGCCCTGAGAAAACAGCAGTTTCCTTTATAGCATTCAGAGAAAGAACACCTATAAGTTATAAACTTTCGGTATCTACTGACTGCACTCCTAAAGAATCAAGGATTTTAAGAAACTCGTTTAGAATATGTAGCATGCGCGGGAGTCGCCCTAAATACAAAAAACATGATTATTAAATGAGAACTGACATAGTAATTAAACACTTGAAATTCCGTTAGTCGCTTTGGTTGCTGGTAACGTGTCATAATCATTAAGAGCTTTCACGTTGCTCTCGACGTCTGATTGATATCGAGTTCACGGAAGACGAAGCATTGGCTGAGCTTACATAAGATGGAAGGAAGATGCCACCATGTATAATAGCAAGTTGCACTGCATCATTGGCACATTCGTAGACAGTTAATGAATTCGAAGCGACAGAATTTTTTACTACCGCAAAGAAAGCGGATAACTGCAGTTATAGGTTCGCGTAAATTTAGGAATATGAACATTACGTATTACATCCTACGACCAGAACTGACTGGTATATAGGCAGTGTGATCACCACACTAACGAGGTCGATGCTATACTGAGTTTAATAATAAATGACGGTAGGGTTTTCCGTACTCTCCAAACGAACGTTGAGCATATCAGAATTTATGTTTCTTCTAACCTTTCCGAACAAGTATTTCACAATGATTCAACAACATGTATGCTAATGGAAGTCAGTTTAGAATAGAAAACTCTATCAAAGTCTGCCGAAATGTGAGTCCGATTCTTAACCACTGGGTCACATCACTCGCTTAATATATTCTAAATATCATGGACGTTGGAATACTATCAATAACGCTACTATGAAATGAAATGTCAGAATCTTAAAACTTTTCCTTTGTCATTTTTCTTCTTCTTTTATGACGAATGCAATAAACCACCACTAACCGACAAAGGCCATTGCTGCTAAGTATGCCGTTTCGCGCAACGGAATTCGAAAGATATTTTCTGGCTTTTAATGCGGCAGTCGGTCTATCGAATGATGCAGTGGTGAAATCTTATACGCCCTACCATTTCCAATTCAATTCTCAGGTCTCACAGGCGTTTGCGAAAATTCCGCCACCCCGTTCACCCACTCCACTTCACACATCCTTTTCCCTGCTTTCCAACGAGGAAAAATTATGTTAACGATGTTTCGTAGAAAAAGACGACCAACTCACTTTATTTATTTGCAATTGTCTGTTGCTGGTAGTTTTCAAACAGAGAAACGTACATTCAGTCACGGAGAGACTACTGATGCCATATCTGCGCTTACTATTTTGAGTGTCGAAATTGCAGAGAGAGAAAATTTCGCGGCTGAGTTGATTCTACAAGGCGCACTAGACGTCTGTTGGATGGTGCGGAAACAGAAATGAAAAGTGACAGGAGCAGCGCATGGCCACTGGGGACTTGCTTCTCGAGGGGTGAAAGAAATTTCAAGGGACGCCTTTCGAGCGTTGTGCTGGCGCCCTTCCACCTCTTTCCAGCGGAGTCACGAGAAAGCAAGCGGTATTTCATTACGTGTCGTGGAAATGGTAAAATGTCCTGACAGGGTTTTGCCATTATGAGCCTTTTGGCTGTAACATAGGCTGTTTTCTGATTACGAGCATCTTATTTATGTTTACGTTGTATGGATGTTGCTAAGAAGGAGATGGGATTGATCTTGTTTACATTTCAAAAGAAATATAAATCATGACAATATAATGAAATCCTACTCTTTTTGTGTCTATTCTTTGAACATCTTGGGTTCAAATACAAAGGATGTAGGTTCAGAACTCTCTTTTGTCCTTGGAGTGAAACACTACCCCAAATGGTGGAAGAGCCAACTATTATCATCGATATGATAATGCAGAGGATGTTGTGAATCACTGAATTCAGCATAACGTTAAGTGTATCATGGAACATGCATTCTCTAAAATTCACGATGACCTCATTAATTGAAACAAAATTTCTGGCGCTAAAGTAGTTGTCAGTTGGGATTTATGGGTGGCGACTGCTCGGGAAGGGATTATTAAGAGTGTGAAGACAAAGGCTGACTACTGCCATAGATCGCATATTATTTTATTTGTGTTTGACTAGTTTTGTTTATCAGACGGAAGACCCCTGAGCTATTAATTGCCTCGGTGGTAACACGTCATAGTTTTAAAGCACCGCTCGGTCCCATTTTCAGCACTACTCGCATCTGCCCACCGAAACTAATCAAATGATTAGACGTCCAGAGTGGCCGAGCGGTTCTAGGCGCTTCAGTCTGTAACCGCGCGACCGCTACGGTCGCAGGCTCGAATCCTGCCTCGGGCATGGATGTGTGTGATGTCCTTAGGTTAGTTAGATTTAAGTAGTTCTAAGTTCTAGGGGACTGATGACCTCAGAAGTAAAGTCCCATAGTGCTCAGAGCCATTTGAACCATTTAATCTAATGATTGTGCCACTATATCCGTACACTGATTACAAAGGTCGCTGCAGCCATACAGGTGATGCTTGCGTTTGCTAACTATTGTTAACATTCCAAGAGTCGGAGCGTGGAGGTCTGAATGTTGGAGGAAACTGGAGAATATGAAAAAACGAGACGAGAAAATAAAAGTAAGACTTTTTATCAATTGATGGGGTGAAGTTGAAGGAAGATAGAGAAAATCGCGGAATTTGTAAAATGTGTCAAGGGTGTGAAAATTTGATAATCCTTGGCAATTTTAACATTTTTATAAGGCAGGAAATGGAAGGTAGGGATACTGGGGAATAAGAGTTGTAGTAAAGGAGTGAGGGGAAGGAGGAGGGGAGATGAGGAAGGAAAAAGCTCCTGGGGTAGGTTTCAACCTGATTTAGTGAACACACGCTTCCAAGGTAAGAGGAATAAAGGTATATTTGGAAAAGATTAAGAAACAGTAAGATGTCAAAAAAATTACACTATTGGGAAAAAATCACAGTGTTAAGAACTAATTAATGTAGAGTAATGAAATTTCGGGAATACATTTGACTAGTTAACACATTTCAGTGCTTAACACTCCAAGATCACGGGGTAACGTAGGCACCAGATAAGTCATTGCAAATGTGAAATGCTGCGGCATTAATAACGGGTGTAGCCGCCAGAATGTTGACTGCAAGCATGCTGACGTGCGTGCGTTGTGTTGTACAGGTTATGTATGTCAGTGTGTGGGATGGAGCTTCATGCCTGTAGCAGTTGGTCAGTCAGTACAGCGACGGTTAGAGCATGTTGGGTTACAACCGCAGAGTGTGTGCGAGCGCAAACCATTTGGGAAATACTGTGCGTGTGATGACCACGAGAATGTTTTTGCTGTCATAAGAAATCGCACCCCAGACCATAACTCCAGGAGAGGTCCAGTGTGTCTAGAACACGCATAGGTTGGTTGCAGGCCCTCCTTCTAACCAACCCAATAACAGCACTGGCGACGAGGCAGAACCAGCTTTCATCAGAAAACAGAACGGATCTCCACCTTACACGCCAATGAGCTCTAGCTTGATACCACTGAATTCACACGAAAAAGGTTCAAATGGCTCTGAGCACTATGGCACTTAACATATGAGGCCATCAGTCCCCTAGAACTTAGAACTACTTAAACCTAACTAACCTAAGGACATCAAACACATCCATGCGCAAGGCAGCATTCGAACCTGCGACCTTAGCTGTCGCGGGGTTCCAGACTGAAGTGCCTAGAACCGCTCACTGAAGTCACAAATGGCTGTCGTCTGGGATTAGTGAAATGTGCCCTAAAGAGCATCTGGCTCGGAGCTCTCCTTAAAGTAAGTAACAGTTGGTTTTGTGACTGTGGTGCCAACTGTTGCTCAGATTGCTGCAGCAGATGCAGTACGATGCGCCAGAGCCACACGCCTAACACCATGGTCTTCCGTCTCGGTAGACCCACGTGGTTGTGCGGATCCCTAGTCTTCTTGAGACCATACATTCTCGTCACTACCGCTGCCAACAATAATGGTTCAAATGGCTCTGAGCACTGTGGGACTTAACATCTATGGTCATCAGTCCCCTAGGACTTAGAACTACTTAAACCTAACTAACCTAAGGACATCACACAACACCCAGCCATCACGAGGCAGAGAAAATCCCTGACCCCGTTGGGAATCGAACCCGGGAACCCGGGCGTGGGGAGCGAGAACGCTACCGCACGACCACGAGATGCGCGCTGCCGACAATCGTCAGTCGTGTAGAGTGACTACATTCCTGTCAAGTCTTTCTGCAATATCGCAGGAAGAACTTCCACAGCCAAGTAGCCCTATTACCTCCGTTCAAACTCAGTGAGGTGTTGATAATGGCGTATTTTTTGCCTTAAAGGCACTCTTGACTAACATCCAATCTCAAAGGTACCTAGCGTTCATGACCATTACAGCGTGTATTTAAAGCAAACGTCACACAGATAGTGGCACTTCTAGAGCCAGTCTTATGCGACTGGTCCGAAATTTAAATAGATATAATCTGTCAGATGTAGAAACACACCTACCAACTTTTGTTTATGTCGCACAACTCCTTCTTTGTGCTTCGATTTTTTTCCATCATTGTACATCTCGGTTAGACGTATATAAAGATTTTGATATCAAATTCTGAACTGCAAAACATACCCGGATGTGAACAAAGATTCAGACTATAGGAACTAGTTATGAACAGCTGGTTGAAGTCTGAAATGATAAAAAAGAAATCTATGGTGACCTGGAATACTAAAAATTTAGGTCAGAATGAAACGAATTGAAAATACTCTCAGACATTGAGCTATAGTTAGAGCAAATGTCTTTAAAATCGTTCAGTAGGAGAAGAGTGAAATATACGAGTAATAAAGACGGGCATTGATAAAGCATAACCGGACCACGTAGCAATGGCAAAAGGGGGGGGGGGGGCGAAGGAACCCTGGTCGTGTCAAGAAATTTTCTGTCTGACATATGGAAGTCACTATGTAAGACTTCTACGAATGAATTAGGAAGACAGCAGTATAGGTTTTTAGGTACGAGATTAGTATGGAGGAATCTTTCCTTGTTTAAATAATTTGTCAGAATTCAGAGCAGAGATTTCGGTGCAGCCCTTGTGGTTTCAGTGTTCCTCACACGTGACACGATGATATTCGATAACTTTTGCCACATGCTACAGACTTCATAGCTGGAAACTTTTTGGCAGATGGGTATTCTCATAGGAATCGTTCTTTTAATAACAAAAAAAGGAAACAGTTACATTTAGTAACTCACAAATCAGTTACCGATTTCTTACATCATCATAAGGTCGCAGCCACAAATAAAATGATGTGCGAGATATAATTTACGTGGTCACAGTTCTTAGAAAGAAAATGTTTATGAAAAAACAGATTACAAAATAAATCGATTCAATTTAAAAATAAATAAGAAAGTTTACTTTAATATTGTAATAAGGTCTATCACATTTACAGAACTGAATTTAAAACACGCTCCTTTATACAACACCATAAAAGTACTGTTAGCTTTTATTTTACAAAACGTCTGACCGTGTTCGTGTTACTAATGGTTAATTTAGTCAGTCGGGCTCAAAATTAATTATTCTTCTACGAAAAACACCATAATCAGTCGATAGAACAACGCAGATTACAAATTGTTTGTTAGGTCACACAAATCTGTAATTATGTGGTGTAGGGAGATAAAATTACGGTCGCCAGTCTCATTCGGACATACTTTTTAATGAGTAGAGAAATCGCAATAATTGAATCCCAAATTTCAATTATTTATTAATTGTCTACCCTCACTGTTTGATGATAAAGCTTTCGAAATAGCTTTTCCGTATAATATTGGTTATTTACGTTACTGTGGAACACTAGTTAACCAACAAGTCATTCCCTCACATTAACGGTTACGAAAATATCCTGTAAGGTCTTCACCTAAGCAACAAATTAAGTAACGTTAGAAATTTATCTGTAGTTCTGTATTCTCTACACAGATGTCCCGTAAAGATTAGCATGCATAAACGAGCACTGCTTGCAACACTTGCCAAACAGTGACATGTTAGTAAATTGTTAATCGTTTACCTTGAACTACTGTTGCAATAATAATCTCAGAGTAAATTTACTTTTAGATTAGTGGTTGATTTCTCATGAAAAACTGATTCTATTCCAACATTATGCAACAGAATAAGCTTTTAAACCTTTGAAACTGGATTCAGTCTGTGAATTACTTTTCAAGAAAACGTAAATTACTGATAATCTTTAAGAAAATAAGCCAGTGTTCCGTTTAAAATTATGACGCTAAGTTAATCTTGGATTAAAACAGTCTCTATTCACACGTTAATTACACTATAGTGACAAAAGAATACGTTGTACATTCTGTCTATGTAGTTTACGATGCTACAGAAAACAGTACATTTCCTGTACGCGAAGAAGCACAACACTATACCGTCATCGGCGAATATTCTGTAGTTTCAGGCTCAGCATTTACAAGGATCCCACATGGCTCTCCGTTCAAGTAACAATTGACATGGAACACTGTTAACAAGTACCACGTCTTTACTATCGGAGCCAACAACTATCCGAGTTGTTTAGATTTTAGTCTCGTAGCCTATGAAGGCTGACTACTGACTGCTGCTTTGTCCTCAGTTGGGGCGCTCTTCATGCTCCTACCATCTTTTCCACTTCCGCAGTTTTGCCTCACTAGGTCCCTCGGGAAAATACATGAAACGGCTTCACTCTCATAGGCTGCAGGTCAAATACAGAATGAGAATAGACAGAGGAACAATCGGTATTATAGTCGTAAATTGTGTTGGGAAATAACCTGGACTCCAAGCTCTAACAGAAAGCACAGAAGCTCAAATCGTTGTAGATGTTGTAAGCTGGCTAAGGCCGGAAATACTTTCAGACGAAACTCTTACAGAGCAGCTGATGGTGTCCAGAAAGGATGTATTAAATGCTGTTGGTGGTGGAGCGTTTGCTGCTGTTACATGTAGTGAAGTTGAAGTAGACAATTGCTGTCAAGGTGGGTAAAGGTTATCCTTGACAACTGGAATAAATTAATAACTGGCTCCTTTAAGTGAGTCCCAGACTCAGATGATACGGTTGACCAAAGAGTTGAAGAAAACTTGAGTCTCATTTCAAACAGGTACTCCACTCTTACATTTATAGTTGGGGGTGACTTCTATCCTCGATATGTTGGCGAAAACAAATGTTTGAAGTCGTTGGTAGGTATTAAACATCGTCCGAGATGGTACTAAATACTTTCTCTGGCAATTATTTTGAGCAATTTGTACAGGGGCCAACTCGAAGAGCAAATGGTTGCGAAAACGTACTTGACCTATTAGCAACAAATAATCCTGAGAAAATAGTGGGCATCTTTACGCATGCAATGATTAGTGTAGCGAGACTGAATACTGTAACGTCCAAATCCACCAAAACTAAGTGTAAAAAAGGAGATAAAAATTCGCTTATTGTCTTCCTAAGAGGCAGTCGCCACACCTTCCAAAGTATGTAACCGTTGATCAAATGTGGCTTAAAATTAAATGAATAGCCTCGACGGCAGTTGAGTGATTTACACAAAATAAATTAATAACAGACGGAACTGATAACCCATGGTACACAAAATGGGAAAGAACACAGTTACAGAGCCAAAGAAAAACGCATACCAAATTTAAAGGAACGCAAAATCTCCAAGATTTCCGATGTTTAACTGGTGCTCGAAATTTTACGCGGACTTCAATGCATGATACTTCTACTAGTTTTCACAACAAAATTCTGTCTCAAAATCTGGCAGAAAACCATTGAGATTATGGTCGTCTGTAAAATACATCAGCTGCAAGACACTGTTACTATCCTCACTGCACGATAACAATGGTAATGTTTTTGTTCTTTTGTTTTTCAGGATTCCTTCACAAAAGAGGACAAAGTAAAAACTCCAGAATTGGAATCAAGAACAGCTGCCTGCCAACATAAGAAAATCTGAAGTCGACATCCTCCGTGCAGCGAAGTAACATAAAGCACTTAATAAAGGTAAGTCTTCCGCTGCAGGTCCTACAAAGATTTAATTCCTTTCAGTGAGCACTGATACAATAGTTCTCTACTTATCAATCTCTCGATGAAAGATCTGGAACTAAAGACCAGGAACTCGCTTAGGTCACTGCACTAGTGAAGAAAGGAAATAGGAGTAATCCGCTGAATTACAGATTCATATCACCGATGTCGATTTGCAGTAAGATTTTGGAACATCTATTGTGTTCGACCTTTATGAATTACCTCGAAGAAAACGATCTGTTGACACGTGGTCATCACGGCTTCATAAAACATCGTTACTGTGAAACACAACTAGCTCGTTATTCAGATGAAGTGAAGGGTGCTATTAACAGGGATTCTCTGACTGTTTCCATATTTCAAGATTTAGAAGATGCTTTTGACATCGTTCCTCATAAGCGACACGTAATCAAACTGCGTGCCTACAGAATATCGTTTCAATTTTGTGATTGGATTCCTGATTTCCTGTCGGAAGGGCCACGGTTGGAATTAATTGACGAAGAGTCTTCGAATAAAACAGAAGTGATACCTAGTGTTCTCCAATGAAGTGTTATTGGCCCTCTACTGTTCGTAATCTGCATAAATGATTTAGGAGACAATCTGAGCAGCCATCGTAATTGTTTGCAGAGATTCTGTCATTTAACGTTTTGTAAAGTTATCAGAAGATCAAAAACAGTTGCTAAGTTATGTATACAAGACATCTGTGCAGTGGGAAAAGAAGTAGTAGAGTAAACGGAGAAAAGTGTACCGTCATCTACCTGAGTACCAAAAGGAATGTGCTATAATTCGGTTACACGATAAACCACACAAGTCTAACGTCCGTCAATTCAAGTAAATATCTAGTGACTACAATTGCAAACAATTTAAATTATAATTATCACATACAAAATGTTGTGGGGAAGGTGAATCGAAGGCAGCGTTTCATGTTTGACTGACAGAACACTTAGAAGATGCAACAGGTCTACTAAAGAGGCTGCGTACACTACGCTTGTCCGTCCTCTTCTGGAGTATTCCTGTGAGGTATGGGATCCTTACAATATAGCACTGACGGAGTACATCTTAAGTGTCAAAACAAGTGCAGCTGGTTTTTTTATTATCGTTAAATATAGCTGAGAGTTTCACTGATACGATAAGAGAGTTGAAGTGGCAATAATAAACTCACGAAATTTCAACCACCAAGTTTCTCCTCTAAATACGGATATATTTTGTTGGGGATCACACACATTGGGAGAAATGATCATCGCAGAATTAAGTGTTCGTTTCTCCTCCTCGATGTTCGGGAGTGGGACGGTAGGGGAACATTGTGAAGGTTGTTCGATGAACCGTCTGGCAGGCACTTAAATGTGAACTGCTGAATAGTCATGTAGATGCAGACGAGGGACTTCCCTCCAGCTGTTCGTGACCTATCGTTACATTTCTATCCATCCGATACACATAGTAGTAATCTATTCAATATTTTTACAGACTACATTTGACAGAAATTGCTGATATTTGGTTCAAAGCCAGAAATGATCATAAATAGTGGTAATATACATAAAACTCAGGAAAAAAAATTATGTATAAACGACTGAAAATTATGAATGACATAAAGTGTTGGTGTTACAAAATATAATTTTGTTTACCTTTAAACTAAGCCTATGTCAAATGTATCTTGAATTTAAGGATTTTCAGTAGTGTCATCTTCCCGCTATTGTTAATAACACGTAGGTCATCATAGTGTACATCGTATGGATGGTGTTCTGTTAAAACATGCCCCGTAAAGGTTAAATCCGTCTTTCGTAGTCTCCAGCTTCTCTCATGTTCCGACAGTGACTCACACCTTTACCGGATTGCTCTACAGTGGTTGCACCTTATCTTATTCACATCACATTATTCCAAAGGTAAAAATGCGTATTTCTTGGTGAAAAATAACTTAACTACGCTATTGTTATTGTAAAACGCAAGTATATAGTCGCAAGATTTTAGCTTCTCCATAAATCTACCAGAATTTTTGTCAACGGAAGGATAGTGGACCAAATTCTACCCTTGTCACTGATTCATTAGCGTACAGGAGCAGAATAATTTTAGGCCTTCCGTTTTTTTCGTAGAATCTCATCAGTCACCAGCAAGATCAGACCCAAAGCCATTGCTGAAAGCGATGTCTCTGAGTGTTCGTAATTCTGTCTGAAAGATCGGTTCGGATAACGGAACTTGTATTCTGTGGAGGACCATGGAAGCGGGAGGTGCTCGTTCTTGACTTTGTGGGTGCTGGAAGCTGGCAACCATTGCAGCACCTGCGTCTCTTGTTTTCTGTAAATGTTAAATGACCGTTTCTTTCTTATAATAGCTACATTAATGTCCAAGAAATTCGCAGAGGAGCATCCCAGATTCACTCTGAACTGAATTTTATTCTCTTGGTACTTTAAAAGTTTAAAATTTTTATGTTATTCTCGAATGGTGCCATTCATTAACAAAGTACATCGTCCAAATACCTCGTACATTACTTAGTTCAGCAACTAGGGGATTTTTATATAACAAAATTTGTTCAAAGTTACACACGAAAATTTTAGTTGATATGTGACTGTGAATCAGAAGGTGATATACATTTTGTCGTCGTTGTTGTTATTGTTATTGTTGCTGTGTTGTCGGAAGACAGTTTTGAGGATACTCTCCATGCTATTCTATTACTCGATCGCATTATTCTTGCACCTAAGAGTGAGGGGGCTTGCGTGAGCTCGTGTGTTTACCTGTGCGCTTGAAGCCCATAAGAACGTGATCTGCTGTTCGAAAAACCAGACAACTTACTTGGGAAGCTGTTCGGACTTCCACAGTGTATACGACAGTTTAAAAATGGTTAGGTTTTTGTATACGATAACTTCACGTAGAGTTTCCGACAACGGCCATGGCAGGCCAAGCGAAATAACATCGCTGTTGGGTAATATAGAATGCAAACGATAGTTATTTACAACCACCAAAGGTAAGAATGCGTCTTTCCTGGTGAAAACTAGCTCCAATGCTTTTTTGTCATTGTAAAACGGAGTTCTGTAGTCACAAGATTTTAACTTTTTTGCAAGGCCGTTTTTGTAAACGTAGGAATAGTGCAGCAATTTTGATATCACAGTGGTTTAAGGGAAGTCGAGGCAGACAAAGAGATACAAGGCGCCTGTGATCTACGAAGCCGGGAAACCACTTCAAATTGGCTTACAAAAACCGTCTAACCCTGATCTACGAAGCCGGGAAACCACTTCAAATTGGCTTACAAAAACCGTCTAACCCTGATCTACGAAGCCGGGAAACCACTTCAAATTGGCTTACAAAAACCGTCTAAGCCATAGCGCATGTGCATCGCGTGGGGTGTTGCTGTCCTCTTACCCTCTTTTTTTAATTTATTTGTTTACATTTGGCGAGAATCATTTGGTCAGAGAAGTGAGTAATGACAGACTTCGTATACAATTTCTTATGTACAACATAAGGATATCAAATTAGACTAATACCAGTTAAACTTTACGGTACACTTTATTCATTCAAAACAGTCCAACTATCACATTCTCTCACGTTGGGTCCTTTACGCCTGGTTTATAGCTGTATACTCGCTTCTTCCAGAATCAGCTCTCGCCCTCTCATGCCACCGGTCTTAGCTGTTTGAAGCTTATTTGTTTTTCTCGCTAAAATCTTCCTTGTATATTAAATGAACCTACTTCTTGCGATTGCAGATCATAAATTAGACGTATGAGTAAATTTTACCTCAAAATTTTGTGAACCTTAACACCGCAACCGTGACAAACGCAGTAGTCTCGTAGGAAGAAGGCCAAGGAAAGAAAACGATTTAATTGTTAAGTTTTTGCTCTTAAAATTAACTAAATTTTGAGGTAAAATTTATATAAATGTCGATTTCACAATCGCAAGTGCGAAAAAAATATGTTTAATTTTCGAGGATGATTTAGCGAGAAAAAAGACATGAGCTACAAATAGTTCAGACCGACTAAGCTGGTGGCCTAAGAGGAAGAGAGGATACTCAATATCTCGCGCGGCGCTCTTGTGCTATAGTTTATGTGACTTTCGTAGACCAATTTCAGGTCGTTTCCCAGTTTGATGCACCACAAGCGTCCGATATAAAAGTGTTCGTCTCAACTTCCCAGACAAGACTGTGGTACGTTGTCCAGCGTTTTCGTTCACACCTTGTACATTTAGCAGGTTTTACTTCTCTGCATAGATACTGTAACCAACATTCAACTAAGTTACCTACAACGAAGTGCGGTCTGAAAAAAAGTTGTACAAATATTTAGGCAGATCTTGCTAAGATTTCGAAGTGGTACAATGATTGGCAACTTTCTTTATCTGTTCAAAAATTAAAATTGTGTGCTTCACATAACGAAAAATATAATCTTAGTAAGTCACAGTTGGAATCTGTAAGCTCATAAATACTTGGATGCAACACTTAGTAGGGATGTGAAGTGAAACGATCACATAGGCTTAGTCGTGGGTAGAGAAGACAGCAGACTTCGGTTTATGAGTAGAATAATAGGGAAATGTAATTAATTTATAAAGGAGATTACTTACAAATTAAGCGTGCGACCCGTTTTAGAGTATTGATGATGTGTGTGGGATACATACCAAATAGGACTAGCAGTAGATATTGAACATTCACAGAGGAGGACAGCAGGAGTGGTCACAGGTTTGTTTAACTCGCGGGAGACCGTCAGTGAGATGTTGAAGGAACTGAACTGGCACACTCTTGAAGGTGGACGGAAACTGTACTGAGAAAGTTTAATAACAAAATTTCAAGAACCTGCTTTAAATGATGACTCTAGGAATGTACGACACCTCCCTGCATATCGCTCCCATAGGGAGCGTGAAGATAAGGCGAGTTTAATTACAGCCCGCACAGAGGCATTTATACGGTCCTCTTTCCCGTTCTCTATATATAAACGGAATGAGAAAAATCCCTGATAATTGGTACAATGTGTGTATCCTCTGCCATGCACTTCACAGTGATTGGCAGAGTATAGAAGTAGATGTAGATATATATGTAGAAACTGCTTGCTGTAGTCAGTCTCTATTTGCAATTTTTATCACCAAACTACCCCCGACACTTCCTCCAGTAACAAACTAACTACTACTCGATTCCTAAGAAGGTATCTTGTCAACCTATCCCTTCTTGTAGTCAAATTCTATCATAAACATCTGTCCTCCCAAACTCGTTTCGGATTCTCTTCATAGGTTATTCAATCTACCCATGATGTCTTCAGCAATTTTTTTGTAAAGTCTCGTTTTAGAGGCTTCTATACTCTTCCTGTATCTACTGTGTTTCTTCCACGTTTCCCTTCCTTTCAAGGAAACACTCGAAACTAGTTGTTTCGGAAAAGACTTCCAGAAATTTAGACATACATTCGATGTTAACGTGTTTCTCTCTCTTTCAGAAAAGCTTTCCGTACTACTACCAGTCTGCGTTTTATATCCTCTTAATTTCTGCCATCGTCAGTTGTTTCGCTGCTCCAATAGCAGAACTCATCTATGCTTTTTGTATGTAATTTCGAAATACAGGGTAATTTTGATAAATGAGGACAAACTGCTGGAAGCTATCCATGATAGGACAAGGAGAAAAAAAGATCACATGGGCATGTGGCCGTAAATGCGTTTGGCTCAAATCAAATGGCTCTAAGCGCTATGGGACTTAACATCTGAGGTCATCAGCCCCCTAGACTTCGAACTACTTAAACCTAACTAACCTAAGGACACCACACACATCCATGCCCGAAGCATGATTCGAACCTGCGACCGTAGCAGCAGCACGGTTCCGGACTGAAGCACCTAGAACCGCTCGGCCACAGCGGCCGGCTAAATGCGTTTCAAAGGAGGTACACCCACTTGGAGGTGGAAGTTAAAAGATATTTGACAGTGCACCTTTCAGTGATTGAAAGGACACATGAGAACATACCATGCAAGTGGGAATGTTTTGCCTGCACCAGTGTTTTAACTCCACGTTCAAGAGGTCAGTTATGTCGAAAAAAATGGCTCTGAGCACTATGGGACTAAACATCTTGGGTCATAAGTCCCCTAGAACATAGAACTACTTAAACCTAACTAACCTAAGGACATCAACACACCCATGCCCGAGGCAGGATTCCAACCTGCGACCGTAGCAGTCCCGCGGTTCCGGACTGCAGCTCCAGAACCGCACGGCCACCGCGGCCTTCTCAGTTATGTCGTCTATGACGGCTGCCACTCACTAATTCTCCCTGAAATGAAATTTCATTTTCACCTTTAGTTTTCGTTTCATTTATGTATATTTCGACCATGGGCACGCTTCTGCTCACTTCAATGTGGAGCTAAGACCCTATGACAGAACATTCCCAAGAACCTGGTGTGTTCTCATGCGTGCCTACACTGTCAAAGACCCTCTCAGGGACTGTTTCCCGTAGTTAATTCCCATTTAGGAAAATCATTCTGTATAATTTCATCAAAATCGCCAAATTAATTCAACAACACTACTTTAAAATTGTTTTACTGTTATTGATTCTAATCTTATAACTTCTTTTGAAGGGATTATCCATTGTGTTCACCTGAAATTTTTCAGTCCTTCGCCGTCTCTGATAGAATTACAAAGTCATTCGCAAACAAAACGCTGCGTCTACATGACCACTCCGCAACTCACACTTAAGTGCCTGACAGAGGCTTCATCGTACGAGTTTCACACTATTTCTCTACAGTTCCATACATTAACAGCGATGCGGGAAAAACGAACATTTAAGTCTTTCCGTGCGAGTTCTGATTTCTCTTATTTGATTACAATGATAGTTTATCCCTGTGTAGGTCGATGTCAACAAAGTATTTTCGCATTCGGAAGAGAAGGCCGGTGATTGAAACTTCGTGAAAAAAAATCTCTCCGCAGCGGAATACGCCTTTTTTTTAATGACCGCCACCTCAACTCATGTTATCATATCCGTGACACTATCTGTTCTACTTCGCGATAATACAAAACGAACCGTTCTTCTTTGCACAGCTTCAATGTCCTCCATCAATCCTTTCTGGTAAGGATTACACCCTGCACAACAGTAATCTAGCAGAGAACGGAGAACCATAGTGTAGGCCGTCTCTTTCGTAAACCTGTTGCAGCTTCTAAGTGTCTTTAGAGTTGTGTGATTTATCATTTAACCGAAATTCAACGGACTCCTTTTAGTACTGCTGTGCATAACTTTAAACTTTTCCTTCTTTAGAGGCAACGCCACTTTTCGCGTCATGTAAATATCTTTTCAGAACCATTTGACAATTGGTTTTGATCTTCTGATAACTTAACTAAACAGTAAATGACAGCTTCAACTGCAAAAATCCACGCTGACTTATCAGATTGTCTCCTAAGTCGTTTATATACACTACTGGCCATTAATATTGCTACACCAAGAAGAAATGCAGATGACAATCGGGTATTCATTGGACAAATATATTATACTAGAACTGACATGTCATTACATTTTCACACAAATTGGATGCATAGATCCTGAGAAATCAGAACCCAGAACAACCACCTCTGGCCTTAATAACGGCCCTGATACGCCTGGGCATTGAGTCAAACAGAGCTTGGATGGCGTGTACAGGTACAGCTGCCCATGCAGCTTCAACACCATACCACAGTTCATCAAGAGTAGTGACTCGCGTATTGTGACGAGCCAGTTGTTCGGCCACCATTGACCAGACGTTTTCAATTGGTGAGAGATCTGGGGAATGTGCTGGCCTTGGCAGCAGTCGAACATTTTCTGTATCCAGAAAGGCCCGTACAGGACCTGCAACATGCGGTCGTGCAATATCCTGCTGAAAAGTAGGGTTTCGCAGGAACGTCCACTGTTCAAAGTGCCGTCAATGCGAACAAGAGGTGACCGAGACGTGTAACCAATGGCACCCCATACCATCACGCCGGGTGATACGCCAGTATGGCGACGACGAATACACGCTTCCAATGTGCGTTTACCGCGATGTCGCCAAACACAGATGCGACCATAATGATGCTGTAAAGAGAATCTGGATTCATCCGAAAAAATGACAGTTTGCCATTCGTGCACCCAGGTAGGTCGTTGAGTACACCATCGCAGGCGCTCCTGTCTGTGATGCAGCGTCAAGGGTAATCGCATCCATGGTCTCCGACCTGATAGTCCATGCTGCTGCAAACGTCATTGAACTGTTCGTGCAGATGGTTGTTGTCTTGCAAACGTCCCCATCTATTGACACGTGGCTGCACGATCCGTTACAAATTGTTCAAATTGGTCTGAGCACTATGGGACTTAACTTCTGAGGTCATCAGTCCCCTACAACTTAGAACTACGCAAACCTAACTAACCTAAGGACATCACACACATCCATGTCATGCGGATAAGATGCCTGTCATCTCGACTTCTAGTAATACGAGGCCGTTGGGATCCAGCACGGCGTTCTGTATAACCCTCCTGAACCCACCGATTCCATATTCTGCTAACAGTTATTGGATCTCGACCAACGCGAGCAGCAATGTCGCGATGCGATAAACCGCAATCGCGATAGGCTATAATCCGATCTTTATCAAAGTCGAAAACGTGATGGTACGCATTTCTCCTCCTTACACGAGGCATCACAGCAACGTTTCACCAGGCAACGCCGATCAACTGCTGTTTGTGTATGAGAAATCGGTTGGAAACTTTCTTCATGTCAGCACGTTGCAAGTGTCGCCACTGGCGCCAACCTTGTGTGAATGCTCTGAAAAGCTAATCATTTGCATATCACAGCATCTTCTTCCTGTCGGTTAAATTTTACGTCTGTGGCACGCCATCTTCGTGGTGTAGCAGTTTTAATGGCCAGTAGTGTAGATTATGAATAGCAGAGGGCCTATAACACTTCCTTGGGGAACGCCAGATATCACTTCCGTTTCACTCGAGAAATGATTTATTTCTTCTTCCTAAACTTTAATTTTCTTTTCAAGTTTTTCTTTCCTTTCCTGTACGTATATTTTGAAGAACTTAGGGGACCGGCCGCAGCCCAGTTCCATTCCTTTTCCAGTTACTACCTCCCGTTTATGTTTTCCGACTCGTAACTGTAGACTGTATCCTGCTTGAGACGCCTGACAGCGCTGTACGTTTGTTTCAGGCACGATGAAGCTGTACGTATGCATGCTGCTGCTTGGTCTCGTGTGCGCACATCCCGCACTGGAGCTCAGCCGCGGCCGGAAGGAGGGCTTCGATAGCGATAAGATTTCCTTCCCGGAAGACATCTCGTCACCGTTCGTCGAGAAGCAGGAGATTGTGGCCGACCACTACAAGGACGCCGTGAAGGCTCTGTTCGAGGTGGTGATACGGCTGAAGAGGGTGGTCGCTGGCCCCGAGGAGCGCGGCGGAAACTTCATCGTGTCGCCGCTCAGCGTCGCCGTGGCGCTGGGGCAGATCTTGTTAGGCGCCCGCGGAGACACACGGCGGTCAGTCCCGCTCATCATCAAACTCTTAAGTTTAAACTCAATGTCCATTGTAGAGCTTTATGTACACGTATATGGGATTTATGGAGCCTGACAATCTCCTCTGTTGGGATCGCTCACTCTGATCGTCCACGCGAAAATGACGACGGAAGATATCGAGACTCAGGATGAAACCATGTTACGAATTTGTTCTTAGCTATAGTTCAACAGCTGCAACATATCTTAACAAAGATAAAAAAAAATCAGTCGTCAGCTGCACAAGAAGGAGCCGACGACCGACTTTTTACCTTAGTGAAACTATGAACCATGAATTCAGAAGGTGCTCGATACAGTTACATACTGTCGCCTAATAGGCAAAATACGAGCGTAAGAAACATCAGCAGTGAATAGTTACAAACAAACAAATCACATCACGTCGTTCTTAACGGAGAGATAGTTCAAACATAAAAGTCACTTCTGGTGTAGTCCATGGAAGGGTTATAGGACTATTACTGTTCGGAATTCACATAAATGGCATAGCGGATATCATCGAAAGGACCATGACAGCAAATGGTGGTTTTGTATGTAAAGACATCGCAGCACTATAAAAAAACAGAAAAAAATGGAGCAACACCTGTAGAGGATCGACGCTTGGTGCAGATACTGTCGATTGTCCCTCAGTATCAAGAAAGTTATCTATGGCTCATAAGTAGATGGAAAATCTCATTATTGTTTGATTTAACGATTTCCGAGCAATTTCTGGAAATAATCACATCAGTTACATACACTATCTGGTCTAAAGTATCCGGACACCCCTATGTTATGCAGAACTGACAACGCGATGCCTCGAGAGGCGGGGAGTATTGTCTTGTCAGTATGGAAGCAGTAACAGCAGGATGATTTGGTCTGGACAGCTCTGTGACCTCGAATGTGGATTAGTCAGAGGATGCCATCTGAGTGCCGTCCGCCCCGAAAGCTGAATAGTCAGCGTGACGGACTACCGTCCTAAGGGGCCCGGGTACGATTCCCGGCTGGGTCGGGGATTTTCTCCGCTCAGGAACTGGGTGTTGCGTTGTCTTCATCATCATTTCATCCCCATCCGGCGAGCAGGTCGCCCAATGTGGTGTCGAATGTACGAGGGTGAGTCAAATGAAAACCTCAAATTTTTAATAACAAATCGAAATTTCGAGCCGTTATCCTGTAAGTTGGTAAGCGTGCTACAAACAGCGTGCAAAATAGCATGTAGGTGGCAGCATAGTGCAGATGCACACATACCGTCGCAGTATCAGTATAAAGATGGTCACACTAAGATAGAACAGCGTTCTGTTATTCGGTTTTTGCGTAGTGAGGGTGTCAAACCTATTGAAATTCATCGACGAATGAAGGTTCATTACGGTGATGCATGTTTGTCACAGCAGCAAGTCTACGAATGGAGTAGGGAGTTCGCAAATAGTGCGACTTCAGTGGAAGGTGCTCCTCGTCCAGGTCAGGCACAATGAGTGGTGACTCCACAGAACATTGCAGCAGTTGAAGCCATAGTGAAGGGAGATCGCCGAGTGACACTGAATGGCATTGCAGCATGTTTACAGATTAGTCATGGGTCAGCACACCACATTGTGCATGATGTGTCCCAGTTTCACAAAGTGTCGGCAAGATAGGTGCCACCGAATCTGACTCTTGAAATGAGAGAACGACGTGTCGATGCTTGTGAAGAACTTCTTCGGCGCTTTGAACGAGGAGGTGAAGGCTTCCTTGCAAGAATCGTTATTGGGGACGAGACCTAGGTTCACTTCCACCAACCGGAAACGAAGAGAGCGCCATTCCTCATTACCAAAACCAAAGAAGTTTCGAACAGAACCATCAGCAGGGACGGTAATGCTGATTCTCTTTTGGAACGAAAAAGGCGTCGTTTTGGAGCATTACATGCCTAGAGGGTCCACTGTCACCAGTGCATCATACACAGATCTCCTAAAAAATCATCTCTAATCAAATCAAAGGGACGTGGATTGCTGTCAGCAGGTGTCCTTTTGCAACATGACAATGCAAGGCCCCACACTACCCGTGCAACAGTTGCAACAATCAGTGACCTGCATTTTCAGTGTCTTACTCATCCACCATACTCACCAGACCTTGCTCCAAGTGATTTCCACATGTTTAGACCACTAAAAGATGCAATAGGAGGAAAGAAGTTCCGTCCTGATGAAGAGGTACGCCACACGGTCCATGAGTGGTTGTGTGGACTACCACAAGGATTTTTTGCTGAAGGAGTTTATGCACTTTCTAAGCGCTGGAGGACTTGCATTGAGCGTGGGGGAGATTATGTTGAAAAGTGATACAGCTTTGTACCACTTCTGTACAATAAATAATATTAAAAAAGAAATTTAAGGTTTTTATTTGACTCACCCTCGTAATAAGACCTGCACCAAGGCGGCCGGACCTGCCCCGTAAGGGGCCTCCCGTCCAATGACGCCAAACGCTCATTTCCATCTGAGTAACAAATCTATCAAACACATTTCTACCCTTCTAAAGTTGCCCAAGTTGACTGTTGGTGATGCGATTGTGGAGTGGAAATGCAAAGGAACAACCACAGCTAAATCAAGACGAGGCAAACCTCATGTACTGACAGACAGAGACCATTGATCATTGTGGCCGGTGGTTGTAAGAAATCATATGAAATCAACGGAAGGAATCACCCATGAGCTCCGAAGTTGAACGAACAGTCCAGCAAACACAAGGGCAGTTTGTGGGGAGTTAGAAAGAACGTGGACCAATGGTCGAGCAACTCGTCATAACCCACATATTTCTCTAGGAAATGCTAAGCAATGCTTTATGTGGTGTAAAGAGCGGCGCCACTGGCCATAAATGACTGTAAACGAGTGCTTTTGGAGTGGGGAATTACGCTATACCCTGCGGAAAATCGATGGAGCGATTAGGACTGGAGAATGCCTGGATAACGTTTCCTGCTATTAACCGTAGTGCTAACGGTGAATTATGGAGGAGCAGATCGGAGATGATGATTAAATCAGCATGACAATGTGGCCTGCAGTAAAGCAGAATCTATGAGGATATGATTAGCGGACAACTACATTCCTGAAAAGGGACTGGCCTGCCCATATACCCAACCCGAACCCAGTGAAACATCTTTGTGATGAGTTAGAACGTCGACTTTAGTCCAGATGCCTGCCTCCAACATCATTACTTTTTCTGGTTTCGGTTGATGAGGAATACGGGGCTGCTATTCGTCCACAGACGTTCAGACACCTTACTGAATGTGTCCCCAGAAGAACTGAAGCATTCACAAAGTAGAAGGGTTGACACATCCGATATTAATGTCCAGTAGTAGGTGATTGGATATTTTTTCTCAGGCAGTGTATATACAAGTAAGTGTTGGGCGTCATTTGAAGTGAAAATAGACATAAAACGTCTCGCAGGATAAAGCAGACGCCAGATTGAGGTTCACTGTGAAGACCCTCGGGAAGTTTGGCACACTGATGGAGGCTACAGGTGACAAAATGCGCTTTCGACCGATACATGAGTAATGGTTCTGAGTATGCGACATTTAACGGGTAGGATTCTTGGAGGAAGTAGTGAAGATCCAGAGAAAAGCAACGAGTTTAGTAACGGATATGAAGATTAGGGTTTATCCTATTGTCGACGACGTTATTAGAGACGGACGGCAAGCTTGCATCGGGGAGAGATGGGGAAGGAAAATCGCTTGTGTCCTTTGCATGGACCCATACTGGAATTTACTTTAAGTGATTTACGAAAATCACGACAAACTTAAATCTGGATGACCGAACGGGGATTTGAACCGCCATCCTCCCAAATACAGTACGTCCTTGCACGGTGTTTTAACACGAGATCTTTCAGTAACTCCGAAAGCATCATGCAGATGCCCATCCAGCCCAAGTGGCACTCACTAAGAGAGAAGTGTGGATCACTGTTAAAATCCCAAAAGCACACTTTCGTCGAAGATTCATTCAATATATTGCTTTCGCCAAAAGACAGTGAATGGAGAATTATAGAGAATCGAACTCTTGCAGGGGTTTATCGACAGACTGTCTTGTACGGCGTAAATTAGGAGAGGAAGAATAAAGATGGCTTGCGTGATATAGATATAGACATGGGGTGCAGCGAAAAGGCACGGCTGCACTTGTAGGACACGTGTCTCACCCCTAGAAGAGCAATATACAGGATTTTCTTTAAAAAAAGGGAACATATTTCTACAGGAGGTAATACAGGTAAAAACTAGAAGAAAAGTTCCCATAATGCTACGTCCGAAAACCAGTACCTGTTGAGAGGCGCGATAATCAGTCTTCTCAGTCCCATCTATCTGTTACGTAGAAACAGACACTATAGGAAGTGCTGTAGGTGGTTACCAGGCATCTTGACAAATCCTTCACCTCTTCTTCATAACGAGTGACGCACTCTTTCAAATACACGTGGCCCCATTTGGATTACATTGTATGCGTTGGTCACACGCTCCTGTAACGTTGGGCATTCACCAGTGCCTTTAACTGTGCCCATAGAAGGAAATTCGACGGTTTCAGGTCTTGTGAAAGGGGAGGCCATGCTACCTAGCCCCGTCGCCCCTGAAACGCTGAGGAGAGATACTACCGTAAAATCGACAGAGGATGGGGCGATGCCCCCTCGTGCATAAATCACAGTCATTGACTTTCTGCAAGGGTAACGTTCTGCAGTAGCACTGGTAATTCGCATGTTTCGCCGGAAGAGTCTGTCACTGACAATTCCTACCCATTCATTGACACTGGACCAATCCTGATGCCTCACCTCGATGATTACTCGAGGATTTTCGTCTGTCCACACCTTTCCATTATGACGTACCTTGTGAATACTTCGCCATATGTAAATAAAATGCAGACTGAGAACTGCGGATATTTAACAGCACATACCTCAACAGGTACTGAGTTCTGGATCTATCATTGTCGAAAGTTTTTTCATATTTTTGACCTGTACTATCTCCTGTGGAAATATGAAACTTTTTTAAACCCACTGTATGTTACATGGACATGAATACGGAAATGCTTTATTTTCATGTTTGAAGTAATTTTGTGCTACTCTATACAGAACATCAAGGTGAATGTACGGAAACAGAAGGCAACATGAAACTCGCTCTGGTATGAAATGTTCAAAACACAGACAGCAAACCGCGTTTACATTGAATCTATGGTGTGATTATGTATTTTTGTAGTTTTGTGTATGCTAGCACTGTTGGAAGAAAAGATATAGCGAAAAAATGAAGACGCTGATGATGGTGGTGGTGGTGGTGGTGGTGGTGATGATGATGATGATGATGATGATGATGTAGTATTTGTTGGGCACACGACAGCCAAGTTCTTCGTTCCCGTCATGCAGAGGTGGCTTATCACAGGACAAGGGGTTGTTTCCGGAATGGATCTTTCCAATCTGCCAGAAAGTTCGAAAACCGCACACACTACGCAGTGTGACATCACTCCTGTCAGGAATAATAAAACGATTAGCTGAGGTACGGGTCTAGTGGCCATTGGAACCAAAATCCAGCCATGTTGTTATCGGTGTGTGATTGGAAAGGGGGTTGTCGCATCTGGTGCTGTGAGCTCCTAAAAGTCCACAATAAATAAATTCTGGGATGGTGTTGTTCATGCTGTAACCGAGACCAACTGCTTGTGACGCAATGGAGTAAAATGAAACAGTTTCTGGAGCATGGTGTGAGTTTAAACTGGATGCTTCTATGGTACTATCAGCAAAGTCTAAATCCAAGACATCCAGTCAGCATAACCTACTAAAAAATATTGGAAGTTCTCTTTGGCCGCTCTCGCAATTATCGTTACAGTCCGAGAAACCACGAAATAAAGACAGAGTGAAAACCGCGACTGAACTCTGAAATTTTTAAAAGTGCTAGCAGGACACACAAGAATGTTCGTAGTTGAATCCGAAGCGTGCTTTTGAACTGCCGCACTACTTCACAGGTCAGGTAGCCATCGTAGGCCTATACAGTAGCTTCACTCCAGCCTCTTACAGTAACCTCGGGCTAGATTGCCCTTAATTACCTGGCGTTAATCTCACACTTTGCTCCACTATCAATTTACCATTTCTGTATCCTTGATGCTAAGTATGTGCAACTATACAGTAAAATGCACGCTATCATACGGATTAATTTGAAATGTTGCAGGCAGTCTTACTGTTGCCAGTTCGCCAACAATTAACAAAAATATAATTAGCAAGGTGGCACAAGCTTATTAAATTATTTATAGTGTCTAAAATTTATTATTAAGAAAGTAAATGACGTATCAGTCAAACGTCAAACGATAACTCACTTTTCCTTCCTGTTGATGCAGTAAGTTTTCTCGGAACTTAAACAGAACTTAAATCACGGGCAATCATGGTTACGAAAACGTTAATGGGGTGGATAAACGATATAAAATTTTGTATCAGAAAATCAGTGTGTGATGTGTACGACAGTATCCTGAACATGCTACACTGCTATTAAGTATAACTTTCTTGTTCGATTAATTTAAGCCATTTTTGAAAGAATTTATGTAAAATGTGTTTATCGGCAAAATCTGATGTTTTCTACGAAAGTGGCTGTATTACCTGATAGGTGTTGCCAAGCTCTGTAATGTGGCGCTATGCATCAGTAACCTTCAGTGTTGTGACCAAACCATTTCACCTGTGAGTATTAGTCCCGTAACGTATGCAGGAGAGCTTCTTAAAGTTTGAAATGTGAGAAAGACAAACTGGTAGAAGTGAATATGGGAGACGGTTTGTGAGTCGTGAGTGTGATGACACTCAGAAATAGCACTGCTAGACAAAGTTAAGTTTCTGAGTCCGTATCGAGAACAAAGTTTCAAGCTGGCAGGACTTTTAAGAAACGGCGCAAAAATTGCTGCAGAGTTATGGATTCATGTTAAAATACAGTGAGCCTAGTCTCGGAGAACATAGAGGACAGGGTATTGATCCACCTCCTCCTATCCTCCGGTTCTTTAGAAGCCGACGGACATTAACAGTCAAATGAGTGGACCTGGATAAAAGAACAGGAGGCATTCACAATTACAGGCTTGCGTAGACGTAATGAAGAGGGGATACTGAGTTTTTCGTGTCGAAAGAGTTATACTTAGTATGGTGGCATTTTCTATACCTTGGTCCTCCCATGTTTTATGTACTGTCAACCGTTTTCTGAAGTGAATTCTAACGTGGAAATAAAGCGTTTTACTGCATAATGTATTTTCTACATCTACGTGTGAGCAGTACCAACGCATTTTCAGTTACAGATGCTATCGACAAGGAGGTACATTATGACA
Organism: Schistocerca gregaria; assembly: GCF_023897955.1. Taxonomy (NCBI): domain Eukaryota; kingdom Metazoa; phylum Arthropoda; class Insecta; order Orthoptera; family Acrididae; genus Schistocerca; species Schistocerca gregaria. The sequence continues at coordinate 731,158,394 of NC_064931.1, forward strand.
ACAAAAAAATTAAATCTCATTAATAGTTGTTGACTTTTGTTGCCAACATACTTTTTAGCGAGTACTGCCGCATAAGTAAGGTCAGGAACGTGAAAATTTTGATTATGAAATTCGTTATGAAAAGCCGCATCTTAAGTTAAACCAAAAACATTAAAACAATTATAGAATACTGTAGACGAATGCATTAAAACAACAAATTTATTTTAAAAAATGTAAACTATAAAATACATGACTAGAGTACAGTATTTAGGAAAGATGTGCTTGAATTTCTTCTTTGTTGCTGCTTTTATTTATTGCTTCTGAGAGTAATGTACAACGCAGTTTTCATATGTACTGTTTCTCACGTAGTTACTGGATGACAATTATTGAACTATGTGAAATAAAATCGTCATAAATTGTTGAATGTTTGCGTTAGGAGGTTCAAACTGCACGGTTGGAAACGGAGCACTGTTTTAGCGACGAAGTCCACTTTCGTTTGGATGGGTTCGACAATAAGCAAAATTGGCGCATTTTGGGAAATGAGAATCTGCATTTCACGATCGAGAAGTCTCTTCACAGTCAATGGGTGACTGTGTGGTGTGCAGTCTTCAATCACGAAATAAGTGGTGCGATATTCCTTGATGGCACGGTAACTGCCGAACGGAACGTGAAGCTATTCATAGATGATTTCATCGCCATTACACAAAGTGACCATTATTTAGACAAGATGTCGTTCACGCAAGACGGAGCTCGACCCCAGCGAAGCAGAAGAGTCTTTGATGTCCTGGAGGAGTAGTTTGGGTACCGCATTCTGGCTCTGGGGACCCACAGACCACTGGCATGGGCCTCGATTGGCCGCCATATTCTCCAGATCCGAAGACATGCGACTCCTTTTCGTGGGGCTATTTTAAAGACAATGTGTACACAAATAACCCCAAAACCATTGCTGAGCTGAAAACAGCCTTTCAGTGGGTTATCGACAGTCTCGATTTTCCGACACTTCTTCGTGTCATGCAGAATTTCGCAATCTGTCTGCGCCACACCATCGCCAATGATGGCAATCATGTCATAATCTAGATCCGAATATCTGTAGTGACGTTTACATGTTGAATAAAGTGTGTGCACGCCATAGTTTCTAACTAATTTACGTTTTTTTCCATATAGTTCAGTAATTGTCACCCTGCATATAACAATCTAAAATAAACTGTAGAGTTTCTAAGGAACTTGCGTTAGAGCTACAGGTAAATATGAAGTTCAGCGTATGACACAGTGATAATCGTAAGATTTTATTTCGTATTTATATAAAGCGCACAATGTTCAGCATACATAAATATTAACTAATTGATTTGCGGTGTGAATGTAGAATGGTGCGTTCCACATTATTTACGCCATATCGTGCAAATTATCCATGGAGATGAAACTAACTAACTAGTTACAGTCAAAAAGCCCTGCGACATTTAATGCCTACGTTAAAAGCGCATCGGGTAAACTTTTCTGCGACAGTGCCTTCGCCGGCCTCTGTAGCCGAGCGGGTCTAGGCCCTTAAGTCCGGAATCGCGCTGCTGCTGCGGTCGCAGGTTCGAATCCTGCCTCGGGCATGGATGTGTGTGATTTCCTTAGGTTAGTTAGGTTTAAATAGTTCTAAGTTCTAGGGAACTGATGACCTCAGATATTAAGTCCCATAGTGCTCAGAGGCATTTGAACCATTTTTTTGTTAAGTTCCATAGTGCTTAAAAAAAGAAGAAACCATTGTCTTCACTCTTTGAATCTCTTAACAGGAATAAAGAAATATGCTGCCAATCGGACTGATCACGACCTATTAAGAACAACTGTCGATCCTGTAGCCAGTTGGTAATGCAACGCTGACACGTACAACTTGCTTTAATAACAAACCTGTCGCTCTACTACACATAGGTTGTTGGAAGAGACACAAACGTAGATGTTTAGTTTAATATTCGTGTCGTTTAAGGGCGTGTGGATAACAGTGGACAGAAACATTATTTTAACAATATACATATATACTATTACAGCCTAAAGCACAAGATTTAATTTGAGCACTTTGACACATAATGTTTAGCTCAACCTGATTAGATATCGTGATGCAATAATAAAAACAGAGAAAGAACCCATGCATGGCTCAAAAACAAGATACGTTATTTAAGCATGGCATGTCAATATAAAAACTAGTAGCTAAATTGTGTGAATGAAAGTTCATTCATCAACATTTCCTTGAGCCTTTGTCCCACTTCAACGCGAGGTCGGCCTTGTTACTATTGATTTGGCATTGTTAGTGTCAGAGGGTGGCTGGATGCCCTTCCTGTCACCACCCCATCCCCCAGGACGGAATTAGTGTACCCCAGCTGTCTGCATCTAGTGTAACCCATGGAATAGTGTGTACGTGTTCAGATGTCTGGGAGTCGGGTAACTGAGGCGGGGCGTGAGGAACAACCCCGTATTCACCTTGTGGGATTTGGAAAGCCACCTAAAAACCACATCCAGGCTGGCCGGCACACGGGCCCTCAGCTGTAATCCGCTGGGCGGGTTCGAACTGGGCCTGGCGTGCCTACCCGAGTCCAGGAAGCAGCGCATTAGCGCTCTCAGCTAACTCGGCGGGTCTTGGGTGAAACTTCAGTAAATGGTATATTCCAGTCCAGTTGTTGCTGTCAATATTTATTACAAAATAATCGATACAATATAGAAGATCACGGTACTTGACGATTTCAGGCAGAATAATTTTTATAGTAAAGATACTCCAGTGCCCCGTATTATGAATTTCAAAAGAGAGTCTTTTAGTTACGAACTAACCGAAGTGGCTCAGTTGTCCCCATCCGATCCCAAGTCTACGTTTGTTAATTTTTTCTCAAGATCTTTTGTGCTCACACTCTATAGAGATCCCATCGTCGATGGGACATTGAACCCTGATCTTGCTTCCTTGCTACCGGCAGTCTGGCATAAATTGCTCCAACTGAGTTTACATACTTTAGTGGACAACGCTCACTTCCAATAGTAACATTCTTTACACTGAATGCAGATTTGCAAATAAATAAATATATAAATAGCTTGTAACGAATTGCGTCTTCAGAAAAACAATAATTTTGCAATAACTAAGCATCTTCGACAAATCTTTTACGATATTTACGATTACGCTCTGATTATCATAAAAGCACCAAAGTACGCTGTTAAATATTTGAGAAAAGATCTTACATAAAAAAAATTCATAAAGTTATTTTACAGTACAATACGGGGTTAAGATAAAAGCATTGCGACTCATCAGTGAGTGTGTTCCGAGGAGTAACTTATGAACCAAGGGTACTTCCTCTTGCAGTACTTTTTGAATACTAATTTATTTATTCAGCTTTAACGGATAAACATTATTAAAGGTGACTGTTGGAGCTGTATTTGCATTTATGCTATTTTTTTCAAGTTGGCGCGCTACACTGCTTCTTTAATAAGATTTATCAACTCTATTTACATCATTTGTGTATCATTTTCTTCCCGTATTGGGTATTTTATAGAAGCATGAGGTAGTTGGCACAACGACACTTCCTTTCGTTTCTCTACGTTTCTTCCTGTCTGTAACTTAAAGTCCATTAGGCTTAAAGGTTAGCACACATTTTCACCAGTGTTCAGTGACAGAATATTATGTGGTTTATTTGTTACTCCTTAAAATATTTTATCTGTAAATCGATGGCTCCTCAGAACTGCAGTTTGACGTATGCGTTATAAGCTACCCTTCGTGGATGTCGCATCTACCGTAATGTCTGAGGTAGTTGGAGATTTTACATCCAAAATTTTGAAGACTTTTTGATTTACGGTATTTAAGTAGGAAATATATAAAATCACAATAATCTGTTCTTAATTTTTTTGGTGTAACTTGAAAACTACGTAATTTTTCGGGAACATAATTCAATTCTAAACCGAACAAAAAATGATTCCCTAGAGATTTGATCATTTTTTTTACCTGCTTCGTGGACTTTTTCCTTCAATGATATATTTGGTTCCCTGCTGCTAAAAATGTTCAAGAAATTATTGAAACATAATCAGGGATTAAAAGGAGCTGTAGATATAATGAATGTAATGGTATTTATGTACGTAACATGTCAACTATGCATTATCTACAGCAGGTGAATAAAATTAGAGGAGATAAATAATCAAATTAATTTCTTTCTTTTTGTGGTGGAAGGTCCAGACAGCTCACTGTCTTCTTCCTCATTTCTACTTGTTCTCAGCAAAAAGCATAACCGGTACTGAAAAGTTCCTTAAGGTCACTATTTCCACTATGACAAATATTACACCGGGATATACGTTAAGATGTGGTCTTACGATAAGCTTACATAGTTCGTAGTCTCAATGTCAACTTGATGTAATAGATCAGGCCCTCAGAACAATGGCAGTAGGAAGGTAATGGGCATTCGAGATACAAACTGAGCAGTGACCTTTTGGTTACCTACTTGCAAGGTCAGGGAAACCACATGATGTCCTCAAAGACCTTTGACCCTGACTGCATGACGGTATGAAAGACGTTGAACGCGTTATATAATCATACGCTCCTCTTCCTGTACATTTATCCCGAACCAAAGTATACAGCTACAAGTGTACACTTTTCCATCATCCACTGCTGCATAAATAATCTTCACGCCATTGCAGTACTAATCGGCTGTGTGTGCCCCCCCCCCCCCCAAAAAAAAAGAAAAAACTCCAAAATATTTACTACTTTGAAAGTGTTGTCAATCTCGACAGTCTGTTTGTCCTTAAGCCATTTACAGAAAACAACAATGGTTTGAATTCTGTCTCCCTAGACAACTGTGTTTAAAACAATAGATCACAGTGTGTCCAACAGTACAATGACACTTAAAATTAGAATTTACATGTATTAGAAGTACTTCAACTATTACTGACATTTAGGCAAATACCACATTTTTAACTGCGTAATTTTCATAATACAGTAATGCACGCCAACAACGCCATGACAGGAATAATTTTCATACCACAGTGAGGCATGCTAACAATTCTGTCTAGCAGAAGATAGTGTTACTCAAACACGAAGCTGCACCAGCTATAACCTAGATGGCTCATGTGTGCAAAGTCCAACTTTTACATCTCTAGCAACCTCCACGCATGAAACGAACATTAATCGTATTTTGTCTGTACAGATGCCACTGTCATTTACTTAACAGTACTCCATTCTATTGGTCTTACGGTTACTAAAATAAAATATGACTCCCAGATATGTCACAAACTGTCACAGCGTTTTTAGACGCCTAAAATGTCAATCAAACTAAGTAAAGGATATAACATGCAGTATTTCCACATTTAAACTGTTCTGCTACTGTACAAAAGACATGTTCTCTGCTAAAATAACATGCTATAGACCTCCTTAAGGCATGATGCATTTTGAGAAGATATTTCATGCACTGTATCAAAGGGTAACTTCGCAATGCTCTACATACAAAATGTAAACACATATAAAAACCAAAGATAATGATGGAGCAGGCTTCCATACAGAGAGGAAAGGATGGTAACTCGAAAATACAATATTGGCAGCCAAATAAAATTATTTACGAAAAACGTAAAGCACAGACCATATGCAATCTGCTTATAACAATAAGCACTATAATTGCAGATCTCTGATCTAAAACGAAAATTCGATCTTAGCACCAAATTAAAAACATTTATGAAAAACAGACCCAGATGGTACTATGTCGTAAACTAATTGCCCTATATCAGAAAAAATTTACACATGGTTCACATAATAGTGTACCGCATGGGAACGTAGAAATAAGCATCCCTAATGTAGAGAAATCACTGAAACAGTTGAAAGCAAATAAGTCGCCAGGTCCGGATGGGATCCCAGTTCTGTTTGACAAAGAGTGCTATACGGTACTGGCTCCGTACTTAGCTTGCATTTATCGCGAATCCTTGCCTAGCCATTCCTAAGAGACTGTAGAAAAGTCCATAAGAAGGATAAATGAACAGATCTGCAAAATCAAAGACCTACATCCTTATGGTGAGTTTACTTAGAATCCTTGAACATATTCTCAGTTTAAATATAACAAATTTATTTGAGACGGGAAAGCTTTCCACGAATCTGCACGATTTTAGAAAGCAGTGCTCGTGGGAAACTTAGCTTGACCTTTCCTCACATGACATACTGCGAAACATGGACGAAGTACAACGGCAGAGTTCATATTCTTAGATTTCCGAAAAGCATTTGACACCTGGGCCCAGTGCAGACTGTTGACAAAGGTATGGGCGTATGGAATAGGTTCTCAGGTATACCACTGGCTCGAAGACTTCTTAAGTAATAGAACACTGCACGTTGTCCTCGACTACGAGTGTTCACCAGAGACAAGGGTGTCGTTAGGTGTGCCCCAGGAAAGTGTGATAGAACTGCTGCTATTTTCTGTATACATAAAAGATAAGGTTGAAAGGGTGAGAATCATTCTGCGGTTGTTTGCTGATGATGCTAGGGTGTACACGTAGGTGCCGTCGTTGGGTGACGGTGGTAGGATGCAAGAGGACTTAGGAAAAATTTCTAGCTGGTGTGATAAACGGTAGCTAGCTCTAAATGTATAAAAATGTAAGTTAAGGCAGATCAGTAGGAAAAGCAAACCCGAAATGTTGAAATACAGCATTAGTTTTGAGCTAGTTGACAGAGTCGCGTCGTTTAAATATCTAGGCGTAGGGATGCGAAGTGGTATGAAGTGGAACGAGCCTCCACGGATTGTAGGAGGGAAGGCGGTGGTCGACTTCTGTTTATTGGGAGAACGTTACGTAAGTGTGGATAATTTGTAAAGGAGAACACATATAGGTCACTAGAGTGACCCATTCCTGAGTATTGCTCGAGAGTTTGGGATCTGCAACAGGTCGCAATTCAAAGGCAGACTGCTAGATTTGTTACTGGTAATTTCAGACAAGAAGCAAGTATTACACAGTTGCTTTGGGAGCTCAAATGGGAATCCCTGGAGGGAAAGGCGGCGTTCTTTTCAAGGAACACTATTGATAAAATTTACGAAACTCTCATTAGAAACTGACTGCAGAACGATTCTACTGCTGCCAATCAACATTTCGCTAGAGACCACAAAGACAAGATAAGAGACATTAAGGCTCATACGAAGGCATATAGACAGTCGTTTCCCCCCTCTATTTGCGACGTGAACACGAAAAGAAATGACTAATAGTGGTACAGGGTACCCTTTGACTTGCACTATACGGCGGCTTGCGGAGTATGTATGTGGATGGAGATGTACTAATCTAAGTTACAGCTGTGTCGGCGAGCTTAGTTCAATCATTGTATGACACGTTACAAGAACAAAAGGTATCTGTTTTATTTACCAAAATAGGTAAACATTTGTTGTGTAACATTAAAAATGCGCATTGCACTACTGCTGATCCAACTTACAATTTAAAATGTATTTGTTGACGAGATTATTTTACTTGTCAAAAAGCTCGTCATGTTTTTCCAAATGCAATACAACACTTGCCAGAGTCCAGCGATCGGGGCATATCATAATATGGTGATTGGAGCCTCCCTCCACAGTACTGGAATCTCTACTGTACCAGACACAGTGCTTGTGTACACCCTGTGCAACACTCACATCAGAGCCTGATGATCGAAACACAGTATATGCAGTGACTGAGCCCTGCTCTCCATTATTGGAATCTATAGAATTAGAATGTGAGACACACAGTGCTTCAAACATGATGGCTACCATTACCCCATTTACTACAGTGTGGCAATGATGGTCGGTTGATATGAGGTGACTGCCATTACCCAAAAAAATGGTTTTCTTCTCCATTTACGAAAAATAATGCACTGACTGGGAGGGGGCGGTGTCAGCTAGTGGATTTCAAATAATATTCTAAAACCAGATTCTGACAGTTCACTCAGCTTCTAGTATTAGAACACAAAGATCGAGTAGCTGACACCGATTGAGAGGTTATGACACTGTGTTAGCGTTTGGTGCTAGAATACTATTTGAGATCCACTAGCTGTCACTAACTAACAATATATTATTTTCCTCAGTTGTTGTGTAGTGCTGCTATTATTTTATTCAGATGGTAAAGTCAAATATGGGGGCTGCCACTTTTACTGCAAGGAGCCCATGGAGGGAAGACAGAAAGGGACTGGGCAGTCACAATTACAACAGGCCTAACCTGTTGATGCAGCAAGAATCCGTGTCACACTACTGTGGAGACACGTCAGACCAGAGTCATAATACTGCCAGCACAGCAGAAGGCAGGGCCTCTGTCATGTCAGTGCTCTGAATACGACACGGCCAAGCTACGGCACTCTTATCGGTTACATGGTAAAAATCAACACTGTGGCCCAACAGGGGCCTGCCATGCCCATATAAATACCTTTCATTTTTAGACAGACGTATTCAGTCTGTTAGCTACCATCTATGAGAAGAGAGTTATGCCAGATTACTAGTTGACATCAGCCTGCAACCTTCCACTCAAATTCTACTTCTACTAGAAGCTGGCCTGCCAGTTGCGCTAAGTCAAATGCTGGTAAGTTAGCGCATTCCAACTCGTGAGCCTCCTGCATGTCAACTATCTGAAGCTGCCAGCCTCCTACCTCGATGGCCTACAGTTTGGACCGGGGGTAATGTAGCTGATCACTCATATTCCCAGCGTGGGTAAATACCACCACTGCTTGCTGCTGCTTACATGTGTGGGCATTGCAGCTGAAAGCCATCTCCCTTGCGCTGGGACATTGGGGTGTTTCCTAGTGCTCCAGAGTGTGATGTCCTGGGCTTCCATGCTATCGTACATCTACGCTGTGAACTACTACAGCTGTGAGGTAACGACCTTGGTGGAGCTGTTGTCGATGCTGCTCCACTGGTCAGGTGGAACTTTGACTACGGGCAATCTACTGATGACACACTGCTTCATTCACCAGAAACAGCATCCATCCCGGGCAACATGGACATACCTCAGGACCATCACAATTGTGTGATCCAAGGAGTATTAAGCTATCTGATTAATAATTATGTTTCCATAAAGAACCATTTGTCAACATCCCAATGAAAACCCATCACCTCATCACAACCCTGCACCTGTAGAGGTTATCCACGCTAGGCCACTACAGTTAAATAAAACGATGCATTTGGAGGAATGGCAGTTACGATATTTCAGCTGACTGTCATTGCCACCTAAAATTATCTAGGGTAATTAACATTCACCCCATAAACTAACCACCATTTCTCCACGCTATAATATCTAAGGCAATTGTAGTCACCTTGTGAACTGACCATCATAGTCTTCTAAGTACCTAGGGTAGTGACAGTTACTATACATCAGCTGACCATAATTGCCCTACAATAGTGTCTGGGGTAATGGCAGCCACCATCTCAACTGACCGTCATTGCCCCACAACAATATCCAACACAAAGGTATTCACCATGATTAAGGACACAAGCACGATTTCGTGTAACATGACGATGTATGGAGGCAAACTGTCACGTAGTTTCCACTGTGTAATAGCAGAAGTTAGCATTATCAGCTGATGATGACAGTCATTTTGCACTGCAAGATAAAGGCTCTACCCTACCATTAAAGCAATTATAATGTTTGGATGACTTTGATATCAGTTTTAGGCACACTAAGAAAACTGACAAATAATACAGATAATTTAGACATGAGAGTAACATTGTTTACTTTGGAGCAAATATGAAACAGTTTTCATCACTATAAGCTGTAAGTTAAATCAGTAGTATTACTATGAATGTTTTTTAATGTTATAGAATAAATGTTTATGCAATCTGATAAATAGTACAGATAGTTTTGGTTTTTTAATATATAGTATGAAAATCGAGTTAGGCTTGTTGAATAAGGTGTAAGATAGGTAAGTAGTGCAATTCTACAAGCCATGAGAAAACACTTTTATCGTTATAGAACGATTAGGTTATGACTGCAGTACCATGTGTGTTTTTGATAAATAATTTTGTTTTGGTGCAAAGATCGAATTTTAGAGACACTCTACTTCCCTCTTTATGCAGAAGATTGTCCTGTCATTGTCTTTGCCCATGTTGTGTGTTTATATTTTGTATTTTGAGCATTTCAAAGTTATACTCACCTTTTACAAATATATGTACTTTTAGTGAGACAGTGCATTAAAGACATTTTCAAAGCGCATCACTTTTAGTGTAGTTTGCTGAACTAAGGTGTTGGAAAAATGTTACATTAGTGGATAAACATACTACCAAACGTGCGCCACTTACTAAATGTAAGAAAAGGTCAGTAAGACTGATAATATTTTTCTAGTGTAGAACTTGACGCATTGTCATCTTCCCACCTAACATAGCGTGTGGTGAAGTGAAACACTACTAAGAAACTTCTAAAAACCTCAGGTGATGACAGTTATATATTTAAACCATGAGTACAGAAAAACTTATATAGAATGTTATTCTAGCTGAGCAAATGCATTTTGTATAGTTACTGAACAATTTGGATATGGAAATACCGCAAGTTACGCCCTCTACTTATTCTGGTGGACATTTTGGACGTGAAAGTGGTATTTGACACTTGTCATAAAAAATCTGTGTGTCGTTATCTTCTTCCCCTTTAAGGTAATGCCTGATCCGTTCATTTTTGTAACACAGTGTCATTTAGGCATAGGAGGAACTGTCAACTGTCTCCTTAGTTGTTATTTTAGCAGAGAACATGAACACTCCTGGAAATGGAAAAAAGAACACATTGACACCGGTGTGTCAGACCCACCATACTTGCTCCGGACACTGCGAGAGGGCTGTACAAGCAATGATCACACGCACGGCACAGCGGACACACCAGGAACCGCCGTGTTGGCCGTCGAATGGCGCTAGCTGCGCAGCATTTGTGCATCGCCGCCGTCAGTGTCAGCCAGTTTCCCGTGGCATACGGAGCTCCATCGCAGTCTTTAACACTGGTAGCATGCCGCGACAGCGTGGACGTGAACCGTATGTGCAGTTGACGGACTTTGAGCGAGGGCGTATAGTGGGCATACGGGAGGCCGGGTGGACGTACCGCCGAATTGCTCAACACGTGGGGCGTGAGGTCTCCACAGTACATCGATGTTGTCGCCAGTGGTCGACGGAAGGTGCACGTGCCCGTCGACCTGGGACGCACGGATGCACGCCAAGACCGTAGGATCCTACGCAGTGCCGTAGGGGACCGCACCGCCACTTCCCAGCACCGCACCGCACCGCCACTTCCCAGCACTGTTGCTCCTGGGGTATCGGCGAGGACCATTCGCAACCGTCTCCATGAAGCTGGGCTACGGTCCCGCACACCGTTAGGCCGTCTTCCGCTCACGCCCCAACATCATGCAGCCCGCCTCCAGTGGTGTCGCGACAGGCGTGAATGGAGGGACGAATGGAGACGTGTCGTCTTCAGCAATGAGAGTCGCTTCTGCCTTGGTGCCAATGATGGTCGTCTGCGTGTTTGGCTGCGTGCAGGTGAGCGCCACAATCAGGACTGCATACGACAGAGGCACACAGGGCCAACACCCGGCATCATGGTGTGGGGAGCGATCTCCTACACTGGCCGTACACCTCTGGTGATCGTCGAGGGGACACTGAATAGTGCACGGTACATCCAAACCGTCATCGAACCCATCTTTCTACCATTCTTAGACCGGCAAGGAAACTTGCTGTTCCAACAGGACAATGCACGTCCGCATGTATCGTGTGCCACCCAACGTGCTCTAGAAGGTGTAAGTCAACTACCTTGGCCAGCAAGGTCTCCGAATCTGTCCCCCATTGAGCATGTTTGGGACTGGATGAAGCGTCGTCTCACGTGGTCTGCACGTCCAGCACGAACGCTGGTCCAATTGAGGCGCCAGGTGGAAATGGCATGGCAACCCGTTCCACAGGACTACATCCAGCATCTCTACGATCGTCTCCATGGGAGAATAGAAGCCTGCATTGCTACGAAAGGTGGATATACACTGTACTAGTGCCGACATTGTGCATGCTTTGTTGCCTGTGTCTATGTGCCTGTGGTTCTCTCAGTGTGATCATGTGATGTATCTGACCCCAGGAATATGTCAATAAAGTTTCCCCTTCCTGGGACAATGAATTCACGGTGTTCTTATTTCCAGTTCCCGGAGTGTATTTTGTACAATTGTAGAAAAATTTAGTTTTGGAAGTACTGTAAGCTACACTCCTCACTTGTTTTAGAAGTGAAAAAAACATTGCGACACTTGACGTAAACATTGTGTTCCTGAAATTTCTATTTGTCATACATTTTAGACTTGATGTTACCATCATGACACTTGACATACCCATTGTGCAGGTGTGTGTGTGAACGCGCGTGCGTCCGTATGTGTGTGTGTGTGTGTGTGTGTGTGTGTGTGTGTGTGTGTGTGTGATGAAATGTAATGACGAGGCAGAATTTGAGGTGTTGACGTACTTTTGATGTGGAAGTACTGTAAGTTACACCCTTTACATATTTTTAATGTTATATGGACACATGTTTCATGGGATTTGGAAATTTATGGTAAGGTCTTATGGGACCAAACAGCTGAGGTCATTGGTCCCTAAGTCTACGTACTACTTAATCTAACTTAAACTAACTTACACTATGGAGAACACACACACCCGTGCCCGAGGGAGGACTCGAACCTCCGACGGGGGAAGCCGCAGCGACCGTGGCGAGGCGGCCAGACCGCGTGGCTCCCCGCGCGACTCACGAAATTTACGGACGAGGTAGTACAGTATTTGACATAATTACTTTTTTCGTATGTAGATGAATAATATAGGTCGTCCAGATATTTTTCAAGATTTTGACTACATACTGATCGGCCTATTTTAATGGCCGGTAACTAAACTCAGCTGTGATTCGCTGTTTCGTTTTTATGGCAGGTTCAGTATCTGATTGGAGGAGAGGGGGAAGGGAAGATGAAAATAAGATGAGGGGGCGGGTAGAGCGTCATCACATAATGCTTTCAAGTCATTGACTAAGTCATGCAGTCAAAGTCAAAGGTCTTTGGTGACGTGATACATTAGCTCTTGCCCTTGCATGCAGGCCACTGAAAGTTCAAAGGTCAGTGGACAGTTGGGCTTCGTACTAACGGCGTATCAAGTGTGACCCTACAAGTTCTATGCATAGTCCTTCAGTTTTTTTTCACTATAAACAACAAAACTGGGAGGAGCGTTTCTGAACGGCTGGCAACCTACAAAGGTTAGTTCGAAAATAAAATTTTGTATGTTTCCTCTATGAATGTTTTCCACACTAGAATAGATGCCAGGTCTTAGCTTTATTTCCAAGCAACAAGACATAAATAAACGAATAACAGCTTTTGATAATGAATGAATGTTACAAAGATCTTTTATCATAATCGCATCTGTTTCTACAATACTATTACGCACAAACGTTTGTACCTAAGTAGATTCATAAGTTTGTTTGATATGCGCTAGTGGTCTGTCTTTTAGTCGATAAATATTTGGTCTAGATCAATCATTCTTTTGGGAGTGACACATCTAATGCTTCCCTTAGTGCGAAAAGGGTATTTACATCAATTGTCCCATTGCAATGACTGCAGTGTCGTAAAAAAATGAAATAGATGTCACCCGTGAACTTTGCCGTTGGTGTTTCAAAACACAAAGCTTCTTGTAGCTTCAGAGAAATTCCTAAATTCTGAGAGCCATATTTTACGGACATACGTAATGCTAAACCTAATTGCTGTAGGGAAAGAATTTGGCTTCTCGTTTCTGAGAACACTGTGTGCAGCATCGATCGACTTTTTCTTCCGTCTGTCGAAGTATCACGTTTTCCTTCAGCTCAACAGTATCACTGAAAGTACAAAGAGTGTCAGGAACTAGTTCCCTATGTTGTTGTGTGTTAGTGAAACTTCCACCCGTATGTCTTCGACAATAATTCAAGCTGCCGTCTGAACTGCTTGAAAACATTCCTTTTTACGGAAGATTTCTGCTGATATCAGGAATTCAATACGATTTTGTAACTGTTCTTTTGTTGCGTACAACTGGTATGCTATTTCGGTTTGTGATCATCACTACGCCGCTTCCACACATTCTGAAAAGGTAGGCTTTTATAATTCTTATGTTCGCAATTCGTACGAGGAAACTCTAGAGACGTGGTAATTAGCGAGAAAAGGAAAATTATCTATATAACTGTCTCAGTGTCAAACGTGAAAGCACAATTTTATTCTAGAAATCACCAGCTCTCGAGCATAAATCTTTGTCACACAATAAATATATAACTCGCCGCCAGCTGCTATTGAGCCCGACAAGTGCTAAACGTGTATGGCTCTTCCGAAATCATCATCGAGTTCCACAGCTAGTTTATGCACATTTTATTGGCTTCTATCTTCCGAACACTGCACATTAAATTGCGTTAAGTCTTGGGAAGATAGCTTTGGTCATTCAATAAACGCGATATTATTGCCGATGCACAAAGGAAACTGCTTTTGTTTGCTAGATTTCCGCCGCTGCTGAGCCCGAACTTGCTGCTGAATGAATGGACATCATTTAGCTCCAGTATGACAACGTAGAGGAATCAAGGGCAAAGTTTCAACTGATTGTGTGCCAAGTAAGTGGATTAAGGCTACAAGGGACCCACCGCGATTTCATAATCAAATCCGGAAAGTGCTGCGGAAACAGAAATTGCTGCACTTTTAGTTCCAAAAAGAACGCGGAAATGTTGAAAGGCAAAAATTAGCTGAAATTCGTGAGTCTGCAAGAGGATGAGTTCGCGAAGCACACAACAACCACCTTAGCGAAAGATCTTGCCGAGAATCGGAGAAAATTATGGGCGTACATAAAATCACTAAGCGCGTCGTAGGCTTCTATTCGGCCACTCGTCGAAGTCTAAGGTGGCAATAGAACACAGCAAAAGGAGAGCTGAAGTTTTAAATATCACGTTCAAGAAATCATTCACGCAGGAGGATCACACGAACATACCGTCGTTTGTCGTTCAGAATCCCGCATGGAAGTCGTAGAAATAAGCATCTGTGGCGTAGAGACGCAACTGAAAGAGTTGAAACCAAATGTCGCCAGGTCCATATGGAATCCATTTTTGATTTTACAGAGAGTAGTCTGCAACACCAGCAGTTCTCTTCGGTTTCATTAGTCGCAAATCTCTCGCACAGCGTAAAATCCCAGGCGACTGGGAAAAATCTCAGGTGACTCCTGTATACATGGGAAGTAAAAGAACGAACCCGCATAATTACATACCAGTATCGTTAAGATCGCTTTGCTGCAGAACTCTTGAACAAATTCTGGGTTCGAGTATCATAAATTTTCTTGGGAGAGAAAAGCTCACGTGCACAAATAAGCACCGATTCAGAAAGCATCGCTCGTGCGGAACTCGCCTTGCTGTTACGTCACGTGATACTGTACAAACCATAAATGGAGGGCAACAGGTAGTTTCTATAATCATAAATTTCCGGCGCCCCACTACAGACTGCTGACGAGGATCCGAGGATGCGGTTTAGGTTTGCAGGTATGTGAGTGCCTCGAATACTTTCTAGGTAATAATAAGTTTGTGCATAAATTCGTAACGTCGTTGTTTTGTATGCTGGTATAGTGGTTACTATATTATTTATTAACTGTCAATTTTTATTTGGAGTTTACTGATGCGATATGAGCTTACATGTTTCATTTTGTCATTTGGAGGTAAGGAGTGGAGCTATGGTTGCTAGAAGATGGAGTGCCAAGTGGAAAAATCGGAACAGACTCGACATATAGTTTGAGTTCAATAGAGGAGTGACAGCTGTGGAGGCAGGCGGAAATATTTGGACCACGTATGGGGATAATGGCACTGGACAGAACACGGAGCATGGCCGCGGTGGCCGAGCGGTTCTAGGCGCTTCAGTCCGGAAGAGCGCGACTGCTACGGTCGCAGGTTCGAATCCCGCCTCGGGCATGGATGTGTGTGATGTCCTTAGGTTAGTTAGGTTTAAGTTGTTCTAAGTTCTAGGGGACTGATGACCTCAGACGTGAAGTACCATAGCGCTCAGAGCCATTTGAACCATTATAGAACGCTAGTGCGAACCAGTATTGGGATACTGTTCAAGTGTTCTGGCTCCCCACCAGATCGGATTAAAGGAAGACATAGAAGCAGTTCAGAGGCGTGCTGCTAGATTCGTTATCGGTAGGTTCGATCAGCACGCAAATATTACAAATGTGCTCTTGAACTCTAACAGGAGCCCCTGGAGGGAAGACGACGTCCCTTTGGCGAGGCAGTACTGCGGAAATTTAGAGAACAAGCATTTAACGCCGACTGCAGAATGATTCCATTCCCAGCAACAAACATTTCGTGTAACGAACACGAAGAAAAGATGTCAGAAAGTAGGGCTCGTATGCAGGCTCTTGGTTGTTTTTCCTTCGGTCTATTTTCGAGTGAAACAGGAAAGCAAAGGAGAAGTAGCGATAATGAGTTAGATGTGGTCCTTCGCCATATACCGTGATTTGATGAGTATGTATGTAGATGTAAATTCAGATGTAGAACTTCATACGGCCAGTGATCAGGTATTGACTGATGTCTTATTCCTTACACTATTCGTGAGCTGTTGTTTATCTTTTCCTCAGAAGACCGATTACGATCACATTCTCCATATTCAAACTTGCCTTACAAAGTATTTCCGAGGCTTTTTGCTTAGTTGTGTCACTGCACTTACACTCTCATGGATTTTTATACTTCAGTTTCCTATCACAAAAAAACTCTCCAAACTCAGAACTTCTTTCAAAACAGTCTTTCAAATCTTCCCGTGAACTGAATGCACTGAAAGAAAGGAGATGAAAAGCGGACGAGGACTCGTGAGAACAGGATAGGGCTGGTAGGGAGCGATAGTAGGGGAAAATAAGAGGGTGACGAACAAAAGAGCTCCACTCGAAGTCTAGTGAGGGGCTTCGAAATCAAAGGCGGACACTGTAACAGAGGGAGGAATGAATGGGGGCGAAGGGTGTGACTGAGGATGCCAAAAAGAAAAGAAAATAAAGCGAATAGCAAACAGTATGTTCCATCTCATTATTTCGCTGCAATTTTGCTCCAAAACGATTGAATGGACAAAGAAAATCATGAGGACAGAACTTGTGTCGAATTTATTCCTGTTTAATTTAGTATCAAGAGACGTTCCTCGAAAAATGCATCGCTTCTAAGTTTTCAATAAATAATTGGAAGAAAACAATAATTCTGTATATTTCCTTTTATTTGTATTTCTAGGAAAAGGAGATATAGAAAAATTAACTTGTGAAATCAGGATACCAAACTTCAAGAACGAGAAAATTTTTATAACTTCTCAAAAACTTCGCACCACACCCATTTCTGATCACTGTACTACTGTACAGCAAACACGATCACAACAGTGCAAACAAACAGTTCGATTCACTAAGGAAATAACTGCCCTTTGTTGTCTAAAAAGCTGACTGACTAGTGGAACTTGGCTGTTGATAGTCGACAGTGGTAGAAATTTTCTATACGAGTTGTTGCGAACCAAGGGAGAAAACGGACTGGTGCTTAATTCTTAATCACCCTACAGTGCTTCAGTGTCCTGTGTTAAGTCCCAAACCCCTCCGCATTGTTTGTCGGCACCACGGAATATATATATGGGTGACACATCCGCATGATGAGGGTGTGAATCCCTGCGATGTCCTTAGTGCTTTCCGAAAGGAATTAATTTTACCCTGTTATGGCGTTTTCACCTCCCTTGTTCTTCGTTTTCGTAACTGTCATAACAACACGAATATAACGTTGAGCTAAGCTGTTCTGAACCCGACGTTTTATTCGGACAGTACTGTACTCTTCTACATATGACCCTGTTGATGAGCCTCTACTTTTTACTCCCTCCGATCTTTCAGCAAGCTTATCCAGCAAGTTATAGAAAGATCTACGGTTCGATGGTGACCTCGAACCACGGTGCATAGCGACGTTTTTCACATTAATATACGACAGAAAAATTCGTAGAACCGACTACCATTCAGATACATTCATGAAAGTCATCTATAAGGCACAGATACAAACTTAACACACTATGCACTTGAGGAAAGTGATGACCTATTTCGGTGTGCCTGAAGACACAAAAAATGGGCAAAACATTCGGGTACGAAATAGTGTTACGGCGAAAATAATGAAAGACATTTCGTAACTTAGAAACAAAGCTGTCACTATATCTATATCTTCTACATCCGTAATTTTAATTAGGATAAAAGTGATTTCTGTGACTTACACGCAATTATGATGATGGTTTCTACTCTACAGAAGTACGTACAATGGCTCTTAAGGTACGGAGGTTAGGTAGCGAGAAACATTCTGAATGTTTGAATGCGCTCATCGAACACAAGATTTAAAACAATGTGCTCCATTTTATCGATAGCTGTCTCACTTTCGTAAAATAAAAGACAAACAAACTTACGTCCCAAATAGCGACTTTTTTCAGTACATGATGCTTTCGAGCCCTAGAGGCTCACTTTATGTGGCCGTTCAGTCTACGTCATTTTTCAAATTTAGGGTACTTCTGGTCCTTTAAGAGTACGTAGGTATATTACAAGGTGTCACATTGCGACTGCAATATTTACAAACCTAAGACGGAACCGAACAATGGCTTACAGTTCCCACAAATGGTTATAAAGCTTTAAGCACGGTATAAGTAGACATATTTTTACATATACATACTTATCGCTTCACAGCGCATTTGTAAACAAAATTCAAACAAGTCAAAGAATAGTGAAATGTAAAGACATTGTATTTCTACAAATGGCTCTAAGCACTATGGGACTTAACATCTGAGGTCATCAGTCCCTTAGAACTAGAACTACTTAAACCTAACTAACCTAAGGACATCACACACACCCATGCCCGAGGCAGGATTAGAAACCTGCGACAGTAGCAGCAGCGCGGTTCCGCACTGAAGCGCCTCGAACCGCTCGGCGACCACGGTCGGCATATTTCTACATATACACAGGTTCTGTTCTCTCTAATATGATACAAAGATGTTATAATGTTATTTATGCATAGATGCCGTTTACAAAACAATCACTGTGCTGATATCAGATTTTGTTGAAGTATTTGTTGACTGATTTTACTGAATACCTGTCATTCACTGCAGTTGCTTTGATGGTGTCTATTTCTTATGTAACGGATCTGAGTTTTGAGAGTAGTGTTTGTGTCCTGTTAAACATGATGCTAAATGCAACGTACTTATAATTTTTTGGATACTATGCTGATTGGTATACTGTGATATCAGTGTAGGTTGGTTTACTGTAGATGTTAAAGTTATGTTCTTGATATTCATTAACACTTGTGAGATGTAAGAAGTTTTGTGAAGGTAAATATAAACTTGCTGAAAAAATTATCTGTCCCAGCAGTTTTGTGGATGCCACGCTATGCCTATTTGATGGTATAAAGGATGAACTCCATGAACTTCTTGCATTGTTCAGTTCACAATGGAAGATGAAACAAACCAGTGTATAAATTTATTAGAACTCATAAATGTCATTGCACAACAAGAATATAATCATTACTTCTACAGGAAACCAACGTACAGTAATATCATAATACACAGATCGTCACACTATCCAAGCATACGTATGTACGCTGCATTTACATCCATCCTGAACAGGGCACACAAGTTACCTTCGTAACCGAAGGCAATAACACAACATCTAGATACCATCAAACCATTTGCAGTTAATAAGTGATATTCAATAAAATCCCCCATGAACCATGAGCCTTGCCGTCGGTGGGGAGGCTTGCGTGCCTCAACGATTCAGGTAGCCGTACAGTAGGTGCAACCACAATGGAGGGGCATCTGTTGAGAGGCCACACAAACGTGTGGTTCCTGAAGAGGGGCAGCAGCCTTTTCAGTAGTTGCAGGTGCAACAGTCTGGATCATTGACTGATCTGTCCTTGTAACACTAACCTAAACGGCCTTGCTATGCTGGTACAGCGAACTGCTGGAAGCAAGGGGAAACTACAGCCGCAACTTTTCCCGAGGGCATGCAGCTTTACTGTATGGTTAAATGATAATGGCGTCCTCTTGGCTAAAGTATTCCGAAGGTAAAATAGTCCCCCATTCGGATCTCCGGGCGGGGACTACTACTCAGGAGGACGTCGATATCAGGAGAAAGAATACTAACGTACTACGGATCGGAGAGTGGAATGTCAGATACATTAATCGGGCAGGTAGGTTTGAAAATTTAAAAAAGGGGATGGATACGTTAAAGTTAGATATAGTGGAGATTAGTGAAGTTCGGAGGCAAAAGGAACAAGACTTCTGGTCAAGTTAATACAGGGTTATAAATACAAAATCATATAGGGGTAATGCAGGAATAGGTTTAATGACGAATAAAAAGTAGGAGTAAGGGTAAGATACTACAAACAACAAAGTGAACGCATTATTGTGGCCCAGATAGACACGAAGCACATGCCTACTACAGTAGTACAAGTTTATATGCCAACTAGCTCTGCCGATGACGAAGAAATTGAAGAAATTTATGACGAAATCAGAGAAATTGTTCAGATAGTGAAGAGAGAAGAAAATTTAATAGTCATGGGTGACAGGAATTCGATAGTAGAAAGGGAAGAGAAGGAAAAGTAATAGGTGAATATGGAATGGGGGTAAGAAATCAAAGAGGAAGCCGCCTGGTAGAATTTTGCAAAGAGTATAACTTAATCATAGCTAACACTTGGCTCAAGAATCTTGAAAGAAGGTTGTGTACATGAAAGCGGCCTGTAGATACAGTAAGGTTTCAGATAGATTATACAATGGTAAGACAGAGATTTAGGAACCAGGTTTTAAATTGTAAGACATTTCCAGGGGCACATGTGGACTCTGACCACAATCTATTGCTTATGAACTGTAGATTAAAACTAAAGGAACTGCAAAAAGGTGGGAAGTTAAGAAGATGGAACCAATATAAAATTAAAGAAGCAGAAGTTGTAGAGAGTTTCAGGGAGAGCATTAGGGAACGATTAACTAGATGGGGAAAAGAAATACAGTAGAGAAAGAATGGGTAGCTTTGAGGGATGAAATAGTGAAGGCAGCAGAGGATCAAGTAGTTAAAAAGACAAGGGCTAGTAGAAATCAATCGGTAACAGAAGAAATATTGAACTTAATTGATGAAAAGATAAAATATAAAAATGCAGTAAATGAAGTAGACAAAAAGTAATATAAACGTCTCAAAAATGAGATCGACAGGAAGTGCAAAATGGTTAAGCAGGGATGGCTAGAGGACACTGTAACTATGTAGAGGCATATCTCATTAGGGGTAAGATGGATACTGCCTACAGAAAAATTAATGAGGCCTTTGGAGAGAGTCTCCAAGCTAATTATGTAAGTGTAGAACAGATATGGCTCAAATTCAAAGATACAGTATCGACAACAGTAGATAGATTCATACCGCATATGTTAATATGAGAAGGGACTGATACACCATGGTACACAAAACACATCCGAACACTGTTGCAGAAGCAACGAAAAAAGCATGCCAAATTCAGAGGCACGCAAAATCCCCAAGACTGGCTAAGTTTCACGGAAGCTCGAAATTTAGTGGGGAAGTCAATGCGAGATGCTTTTAATAGTTTCCACAATGAAACATTGTCTCAAAATATAGTAGAAAACCCAAAGAGATTCTGGTCGCAGTACATCAGTGGCAAAAAACAGTCAATACCGTCACTGCGCGATAGCGATGGAAATATTACGGATGATGGTGCCACTAAAGCGGAGTTACTAAATACAGTTTCTGTAATTACTTCACCAAAGAAGACGAAGTAAATATTCCAGAATCCGAAACCACGACAGCTGTTAGCATGAGTGACATAAAAGTAGATATCGTAGGTGTTGCGAAACAACTCAAATCGCTTAAGAAAGGCAAGTCTTTCGGTCCAGATGGTATACCAATCAGGTTCCTTTCAGAGTAGGCATACACAATAGCGCCTTTCTTAGCTATCATACACAGCCGCTCACACGACGAAAGATATGTTCCTAAAGACTGGAAAGTAGCACAGATCACACCAATATTCAAAAAAGGAAATAGGAGTAACCCATTGAATTACAGACCCATATCACTAACCTGAATTTGCAGTAGGATTTTGGAGCATATACTGTACTCGAACGTTATGAATCACCTTGAAAAAAATGACTTATTGATACATAACCAACAAGGATTCAGAAAATATCGTTCTTCTGCAACGCAGCTAGCTCTTTATTCCCTTGAAGTAATGAGAGCTGTCGTCAAGGGATTTTAGATCGATTCCATATTCCTAGATTTCCAGAAGGCATTTGATACCGCTCCTCACAAGCAACTGTTAATCAAATTGCGTGCATACAGAGCATCGCCCCAGTTACGTGACTGGATTCGTGATTTCCTTTCAGAGAGGTCACAGTTCGTGGTGATAGACGGTAAATCATCGAATAGAACAGAAGTGATATCTGGCGTCTCGGAAAGTAGTGTTATAGGTCCTCTGCTGTTCCTGATTTACATAAATTATGTGGTTGATAATCTGAGCAGCCCCCTTGGATTGTTTGCAGATGACGCTGTAATTTACCGTCTAGTAAAATCATCAGACTATCAATTCCAATTACAAAATGATCTAGAGAGAATTTCTGTATGGTGCGAAAATTGGCAATTGGCAATAAACAAAGAAAAGTGCGAGGTCATCCACATGGATACTAAAAGAAACACGAAAAACTTTAGGTATGCGATAAATTGCATAAATATAAGGGCCATGCATTCGACGAAATGCCTAGGAATTGCAATTACACTACTGGCCATTAAAATTGCTACACCAAGAAGAAATGCAGATGATAAACGGGTATTCATTGGACAAATATATTATACTAGAACTGACATATGACTACATTTTCACGCTATTTGGGTGCATAGATCCTGAGAAATCAGTACCCAGAACAACCACCTGTGGTCGTAATAACAGCCTTGATACGCCTGGGCACTGAATCAAACAGAGCTTGGATGACGTGTACAGGTACAGCCCATGGAACTTCAACACGATACCACAATTCATCAAGAGTAGTGGCTGCTGTATTGTGACGAGCCAGTTGCTCGGCCACCATTGACCCGACATTTTCAATTGGTGAGAGATCTGGAGAATGTGCTGGCCAGGGCAGCAGCCGAAGATTTTCTGTATCCGGAAAGGCCCGTACAGGACCTGCAACATGCGGTCGTGCATTACTCTTCTGAACTGTAGGGTTTCGCAGTCATCGAATGAAGGGTATATCCACGGGTCGTAACACATCTGAAATGTAACGTCCACTGTTCAAAATGCCGTCAATGCGAACAAGAAGTGATCGAGACGTGTAACCAATGGCGCCCCATACCATCACGCCGGGTGATACACCAGTATGGCGATGACGAATACACGCTTCCAATGTGCGTTCACCGAGATGTCGCCAAACAGGGATGCGACCATCATGATGCTATAAACAGAACCTGGAATCATCCGAAACAATGACTTTTTGCCATTCGTACACCCAGATTAGTCGTTGAGTACACCATCGCAGGCTCTCCTGTCTGTGATGCAGCGTCAAGGGTAACCGCAGCCATGGTCTCCGAGCTGATAGTCCATGTTGCTGCAAACGTCGTCGAACTGCTCGTGCAGATGTTTGTTGTCTAGCAAACGTCCCCATCTGTTGGCTCAGGGATAGAGAGGTGGCTGCACGATCCGTTACAGCCTTGCGGATTAAAAGCCTGTCATCTCGACTGCTAGTGATACGAGGCCGTTGGGATCCAGAACGGCGCTCTGTATTACCCTCCTGAACCCACCGATTCCAAAATCTGCAAACAGTTATTGTATCTCGACTAACGCGAGCAGCAATGTCTCGATACGATAAACCGCAATCGCGATAGGCTGTAATCCGACCTTTATCAAAGTCGGAACCGTGATGGTACGCATTTCTCCTCCTTACACGAGGCTTCACAACAAGGATTCTCCAGGAAACGCCGGTTAACTGTTTGTGTATGACAAATCGGTTGTAAACTTATTATTCCAGCACGTTGTAGGTGTCGCCACCGGCGCCAACCTCGTGTGAATGCTCTGAAAAGCTAATCATTTGCATATCACAGCATCTTCTTTGTGTCGGTAAAATTTCGCGTCTGTAGCAAGCCATCTTCGTGGTGTAGCAATTTTAATGGCCAGTAGTGTACGAGCAACTTAAATGGGAGGGACCACATAGATAGTATTGTGAGGGAGGCGAAACAAAGACTGCGCTTTGTTGGCAGAATACTTAGAAGATGCGAGAAACCCACTAAGGAGACTCCCTACATTACACTTGTCCGTCCTCTGCCGCAATATTGCTGCGCGGTGTGAGATCCTTATCAGGTAGGATTGACTGAGGACATGGAAAATATGCAAAGAAGGGCAGCTCGTTTCGTGTTATCGCGCAATAGGGATGAGAGTGTGACTCATATGATACGCGAGTTGGGGTGGCAGTCACTGAAAGGCCGTTTTCATTGCAGCGAGGTCTATTTATGAAATTTCAATCACCAACTTCTTCTTCCAAATGCGAAAATATTTTGTTGACCCCCACCTATGTAGGGAGAAATGATCATAATGAAACAAAAGAAATCAGCTCGAACACAAAGGTTTAAGTGTTCCTTTTTCCCACGCGCCATTCGAGAGTGGAATGGTAGAGAAGTGGTATGAAAATGGTTCGATGAAGCCTCTGCCAGGCACTTAAGGGTGAATTGTAGAGTAACCATGTAGATGCAGGTGCATATGTAGATGAGGAAAGAGAACCACTTGTATGAATATCAAGAGCTCAGATGGGGTTCTAAGCAAAGAAGGGAAAGCAGAAAGGTGGAAAGAGTATATAGAGGGTCTATACAAGGACGATGTAGTTGAGGACAATATTATGGAAATGGCAGAGGATGTAGATGAAGATGAAATGGGAGATATGATACTGCGTGAAGAGTTTGACAGAGCACTGAAAGACCTGAGTCGAAACAAGGCCCCAAGAGTAGACAACATTCCATTAGAACTACTGACAGCCATGGGAGAGCCAGTGCTGACACAACTCTACCATCTGGTGAGCAAGATGTATGAGACAGGCGAAATACCTCAGACTTCAAGAAGAATATAACAATTGAATCACAAAGAAAGCAAGTGTTAACAGACGTGAAAATTACCGAACTAAATACTAACGCGGATTCTTTACAGACGAATGGAAAAACTGGTAGAAGCCGACCTCGGGGAATAGCAGTTTGGATTCCGTAGTAATGTTGGAACACGTGACGAAATACTGAACCTACCACTTATCGTAGCAGATAGATTAAGGAAAGGCAAACCTACGTTCCTAGCATTTGTAAACTTAGAGAAAGTTGATGACAATGTTGACTGGAATACTACCTGTTGTGGTTGGCAGGAGAGGCAACCGTATGGTTAAAGGAGGCCGAAATGCACGCGTTTTAGCTCAGGCAGGCTGGCGTGAGGTCTGGCACATGACAAGGGAATTAGAATTGAGAAAAACGGACGTAGCTGGCGGAATACTTAACTTTAATCCGTTAATGGAGAACGTCGCTCTTTATGGTACATGATTCACAATATCAGTAGTACGGATACTGGCGCCTTGCTAGGTCGTAGCAAATAACGTAGCTGAAGGCTATGCTAACTATCGTCTCGGCAGATGAGAGCGTAGAATTCAGTGAACCATCGCTAGCAAAGTCGGCTGTACAACTGGGGCGAGTGCTAGGAAGTCTCTCTAGACCTGCCGTGTGGCGGCGCTCGGTCTGCAACCACTGATAGTGGCGACACGCGGGTCCGACGTATACTACTGGACCGCGGCCGATTTAAAGGCTACCACCTAGCAAGTGTGGTGTCTGAAGATGGCAGGGGTAAAATACAGGGAGCTAAAGGCTATTGACAATTAGTACAAAAACCAGATGGCAGTAATAAGAATCGAGGAGCATGACAGGGAAGCAGTGGTTGGGAAAGGAGTGAGACAAGGGTTGTAGCCTATCCTCGATGTTATTCAATCTGTATCTTGAGCAAGCAGTAAAGGGAAAAAAAGAAAAATTCTGACTATGTATTAAAATCCATGGAGAAAAAATAAGCTTCGCTGATGACGCTGTAATTCTGTCAGAGACAGCAAAGGACCTGGAAGAGCAGCTGAACGTTATGGACAATGTCTTGAAAGGAGGATATAAGATAAATATAAACAAAAGCAAAACGAGGATAATGGAATGGAGTCGAATTAAGTCGGTTGATGCTGAGGGAATTAGATTAGGTAATGAGACATTAAAGTAGTAAATGAGTTTTGATATTTGGGGAGCAAAATAACTGATGAAGGTCGAAGCAGAGAGGATATAAAATGTAGACTGGCAATGGCAAGGAAAGCGTTTCTGAAGAAGAGAAATTTGTTAACATCGAATATAGATTTTAGTGTCAAGAAGTCGTTTCTGAAAGTATTTGTATGGAGTGTAGCCATGTATGGAAGTGAAGCATAAACGATAAATAGTTTGGACAAGAAGAGAATAGAAGCTTTCGAAACGTGGTGCTACAGAAGAATACTGAAGATTATATAGGTAGACCAGATAACTAATGAGGAGGTATTGAAAAGAATTGGAGAGAAGAGAAATTTGTGGCACAACTTGACTAGAGGAAAGGATCGCTTGGTAGGACATATTCGGAGGCATCAAGGGATCACCAATTTAGTATTGGGGGGCAGTGTGGAGGGTAAAAATCGTAGAGGGAGAGCAAGAGATGAATACACTAAGCAGATTCAGAAGGATGTAAGTTGCAGTAGGTATTGGGAGATGAAGCAGCTTGGTAGTGTAGCAAGGAGAGCTGCATCAAACCAGTCTCTGTACTGAAGACCACAACAAAAATATTCAATAAAATAAATTAATAAATTATTTAACAAAGTACAGTCCAATATCACGAATACAAACACGACAGGAAAAACTTCTGACACAGCATAAATCGTTACCAGTATTCCCTACGTAGGCAAATCATCACAATTAATTGATAAGGTATTTGAAATACCAATATAAAATTATATTTCTCAACACGCAACATACTTGCCTCACACGATAAACAAAAACACTCTAATAACGGAAAATAATGGAACATATAAATTACAACGTAACAGCCGCCATGCGATGTACATGCGGAGAACAGGACGACACACATTACAAATACACATTGATGCTTTCGTTATCAACCAGTTTGATGAATCCTCAATAAGTAATCATATGTACATTTATAGGAGGTTTGCAACTTAAATAGTGGCAACTATTTATTCAGAACCGATACAAACGAGATACATGTTTGCACTTGTTACTGTCCTTAAAACTAGTCATCAATGTCCTGTAGAACCCGTTGCCAGCGATGTGGAAGGCGTAGTATACCGTTAACAGAGCCTGTTCTGTTGATCGTGCGAGTGGAGCGGTCTACTGCCTGTCGAATCTCTGGAACAACTCTGAAGCGAATGCCACTGAGTGGCTCCTTCATCTTTGGAATCAAATCAAAGTCACAAGGACTTAAGTCCGGGGAGTATGGTGGATGGTACAGTACTTCCCAGTCCCATCTACCGAGCAGAGCAAAATGATGGGTGGGTTGCGCAGAAAGTGTCGCCGGTTCTTTCGCAAAGCTGGTCACAGATGACGCTCCAAAAACTAACAGTAATACTGTACATTGACGGTCTGCAGTGGAGGAACCTCATGCGTTAGTATAATACCATCACAGTCGTACACGAGAATCACCATAACTTTAGACCGCTCCATTCGCACCATCAACAGAACAGGCTCTGCTAACGGCATACTGCCGGCCGCGGTGGTCTAGCGGTTCTAGGCGCTCAGTCAGGAACCGCGCGACTGCTGCGGTCGCAGGTTCGAATCCTGCCTCGGGCATGGATGTGTGTGATGTCCTTAGGTTAGTTAGGTTTAAGTAGTTCTAAGTTCTAGAGGACTTATGATCACAGATGTTGGGTCCCATAGTGCTCAGAGCCATTTGAACCATTTTTTAACGGTATACTACGCCTTCCACATTGCTGGCAATTGGTTCTACACAACGCTAGTGACTACGTTGAAGGACAGTTACACGTGCAAACATGTAATTTTTTGTATCGGTTGTGAATAAATAGTAGCCACTATTTAAGTTCCAACCCTCGTAGACATACACTATGTGATTAAAAGTATCCGTGCACCTACAAAAACATACGTTATTCTTATTAGGTGGATTGTGCTGACACCTGCTGCCAGATACTCAATATCAGCGACCTCAGTTGTCATTAGACATCGTGAGAGAGCAGAATGGGACGCTCCGCAAAACTCACGGACTTCGAACGTGGTCAAGTGATTGGGTGTCACTTGTGTCATACGTCTGTACGCGAGATTTCCACACTCCTAAACAGCCCTAGGCCCACTGTTTCCGATGTGATAGTGAAGTGGAAACGTGAAGGAACAGCACAAAAGCGTACAGGTCGACCTCGTCTGTTGACTGACAGAGACCGCCGACTGATGAAGAGGGTCGTGACCCCTTTTTTGGGTGTGTCTTCGCCTTGGTGTCTGAAGCGTCGTCGAGCCCGTGGGTGAAGTCAGAGGGCGTCTCACTTTTGCACCATTGCAAAGGAAAGTTGTACGCACGTTCGAATCAAAATTCAAAATTAAGCATCGCAGTAGGCGGGAAATATGTGGATCCACAAAAGTGACCCTTTAATTCTGTTGCGCCGAGTGTTTTCAACCATATGATAACGTAAAGTCACTTCTGATAGGTGTGCAATAATTGTTTTGAAAGTGGAATCTATGTACGAGCGGTGTTGAACAAGTAATGCATAATATTTTTCTGAAAGCAGGTTGGTTTTATTTAGGATTTCAACACCCCATATTATTCCGGACTCTTTTGGCTACAAAACGCTATTTTCCCACATGATCTCCACTCAGTGCGACGGCCTTACGTCACCTTAGTGAGAGAGACTGTAGGCGCACATGGTACCACTCTATGGCCAACGTCCGAGGCAACGTTTTGCTGCATCAATGCCTTCCCTATCGTTCACGTACTGCTTCCAGTGGAGTGCGTCCTTCATTAGGCCAAAAAGATGGAAGTCGGAAGGTGACAGATCTGGGATGGAGCGTGGATGAGGAAGAACAGTCCAATGAAGTTTTCTGAGTTCGTCTGAGGAGCGCAAACTTCTGTGATGCATTGCGTTGTCATGGAAAAGGAGAAATTAATTTGCATTTTTGTCCCGACGAACATGTTATAGTTGTTTCTCCAAATTTTCTGAGGGACACACACCAATGATTACCTCAAAAGGTGGTCGAATGTGTCAGCACTACCATCCAGTTGAGCAGCGAGGTGTCTGATTGTGACTGGTTGATCACCTCGGATAAGAGTGTCCACACGTTCCAACATTACAGGTGTCGTAGCTGTGTGCGGCTGGTGGGCACGCGAGAGACCTGTCAGATTTGCTCGACCTTGTTGCGATTATGAGAGATGCATCTCCCAACGACCCACCATGCTTTTGTTCACCGACAGGCCTCCCTAGATATTCTGAAAGCGCCTTTGAATATCTTCGACACTCTGGTTTTCTGCCGAAAGCAAAAAGCAGATTTCAGTGTACTTGACAGCTCAACACAAAAGTTTTATCTCAAGTACAGATAGTGTTGAGGATCAGTGGACAAAGTTCAAAACCATCGTACAATATGTATTAGATGAGTATGTGCCAAGCAACATCGTAAGAGATGGAAAAGAACCACCGTGGTACAACAGCCCATTTAGAAAACTGCCACGGAAGCAAAGGGAATTCACAGCAAACATGAACATAGCAAAACCTTTCAAACAAACAAAAATTACACGAAGCGAAATGCAGTGTGAGGAGGGGCTATGTGAGTGGGGTTCAATGAATTCGAAAGTAAAGTTCTATGTACTGACATGGTAGAAAACCCTAAGAAATTTTGGTCTTATGTCAAAGCGGCAGGTGGATCAAAACAAAATGTCCAGACATTCTGTGACCAAAATGGTACTGAAACAGAGGATGACAGACTAAAGGCCAAACACTAAGTGCCTTTTTCCAAAGCTGTTTCACAGAGGAAGACTGCCCTGTAGTTCCTTCTCTAGATTGTCGCACAGGTGACAAAATGGTAGATATAGAAATAGATGACAGAGGGAAATAAAAACAATTAAAATCGCTAAAAAGAGGAAAGGCCGCTGGACCTGATGGGATACCAGTTCGATTTTACACAGAGTACGCGAAGGAACCTTGCCCCCTTTCTTGCAGCGGTGTACCGTAGGTCTCTAGAAGAGCTTAGCGTTCCAAGAGATTGGAAAAGGGCACAGGTGATCCCCGTTTTCAAGAAGGGACGTCGAACAGATGTGCAGAACTATAGACCTATATCTCTAACGTCGATCAGTTGTAGAATTTTGGAACACATATTATGTTCGAGTATAATGACTTTTCTGGAGACTAGAAATCTACTTTGTAGGAATCAGCGTGGGTTTCGAAAAAGACGATCGTGTGAAACCCAGCTTGAGCTATTCGTTCACGAGACTCACAGGGCCATAGACCACGGGTTCACAGGTAGATGCCATGTTTCTTGACTTCCGCAAGACGTTTGATATAGTTCCTCACAGTCATTTAATGAACAAAGTAAGAGCATATGGACTATCAGACCAATTGTGTGATTGGATTGAAGAGTTCCTAGACAACAGAACGCAGCATGTCATTCTCAATGGACAGCAGTCTTCCGAAGTAAGAGTGGTTTCAGGTGTACCGCAAGGGAGTGTCATAGGACCGTTGCTACTCACAATATATATAAATGACCTTGTGGATAACATCGGAAGTTCACTGAGGCTTTTTGCGGATGATGCTGCAGTATATCGAGAGGTTGTAACAATGGAAAATTGTTTTGAAATGCAGGAAGACTTGCAACGAATTGACACATGGTGTAGGGAATGGCAATGGAATCTCAATCTAGACAAGTGTAATGTGCTGCGAATACATGGAAAGAAAGACCTTTATCATTTAGCTACAATATAGCAGGTCAGCAACTGGAAGCAGTGAATTCCATAAATTATCTGGGCGTATGCATTAGGAGTGATTTAAAATGGAATGACCATATAAAATTAATCTCGGTAAAGCAGATGCCAGACTGTGATTCATTGGAAGAATCCTAAGGAAATGCAGTCCGAAAACAAAGGAAATAGGTTACAGTGCACGTGTTCGCCCACTGCTTGAATACTGCTCACCGGTGTGGAATCCGTACCATATAGGGTTTATAGAAGAGATAGAGAAGATCCAACAGAGAGTAGCGCGCTTCGTTGCAGGATCATTTAGTAATCGCGAAAGCGTTACGGAGATGATAGATGAACTCCAGTGGAAGACTCCGCAAGAGAGAGTCTCAGTAGCTCGGTACGGGCTTTTGTTGGAGTTTCGAGAACGCACCTTCACCGAGGAGTCAAGCAGTATATTACTCCCTCCTACCTATATCTCGCGTAGAGACCATGAGAATAAAATCCGAGAGATTAGAGCCCACACAAAGTTATACTGACAATCTTTCTTCCCACGAACAATACGAGACTGGAGTAGAGGGGAGAACCGATAGAAGTACTCAATGCACCCTCCGCCACACACCGTCAGGTGGCTTGCGGTGTATGGATGTAGATGTAAATGTATACAGCTGTATGCTTGGAACGTACCCCCGTTACTTAATAACGTATCATATTAGAAATAACATCTGTGTGTATGTAGGAATGTTATTTCTTGATATTCTTTGCTTGTTCGAATGTTGTTTACGAATGCACTATGAAGCGAAAATTTATATACAGTGTGATTATAATTTAAGTTAAAAGTTTCAAACCGTTGTATAAATAACGCCACTGGACAGAATGACGTCAAATTGCAACAGAATGTTATCAGAGACTG
Source organism: Schistocerca gregaria (assembly GCF_023897955.1). NCBI lineage: Eukaryota > Metazoa > Arthropoda > Insecta > Orthoptera > Acrididae > Schistocerca > Schistocerca gregaria. Next base: position 731,190,192 of record NC_064931.1, read on the forward strand.
GGGAAAACTAATGGAAGAAGAAAAATAAATAGTTATAAATGTAGCAATAGATGTCGGTGTAAGCATCGCAATTTAATAGCGGTCGACTAGAAATCACAAACGAATCATACAACAATGCCTAAGATGTACGTTTGACGTTGAACAACCTGTACGACTCAGTGTGCACGGTTGTATGGTTCAAATGGCTCTGAGCGCTGTTGGACTTAACTTCTGAAGTCATCAGTCCCCTAGAACTTAGAACTACTTAAACCTAACTAACCTAAGGACATCACACACATCCATGCCCAAGGCAGGATTCGAACCTGCGACCGTAGCGGTCTCGCGGTTCCAGACTGTAGCGCCTAGAACCGCTCGGTCACTACGGCCGGCTGCACGGCTGTATACTTGTGATACTGTTAGTTGCGTAAGGCCATCAATCATGGCAGGGTCGTATCACGCTGGCAGGGGAAAATTGGCTTTTAATTGTCCTGAGGCCAAAACCCGTATAAAAAGCATCAATCAAAATCAAATCGGATTATCAATTTCCGTGTGACTGGCGCAATACATGTTCAGTATGCTGTCCACCGTTTTCTGCAACAAGTTGAAATCGAGAAACAGCATGTTCCACAACTGATGGAAGTGTTTCCAGGATCACGTTCAGAATGTGTTACCCATTTCGTGCCTTCAATGCAGATAAGTTTGCAATCGGAACACTGAACACGACATCTTTCAGATAGCCCCACAACCAGAAGGCAAACGGATTAAGATCAGGTGATTGGGACGGCCAGGCTATAGGGAGATGGCGGCTGGTAATTCTAGCATTTCCGAAATTTCACTTCAGCAGCTGCTTAACCGGATTTGCAATTTGCCGAGGTGCGCCATCTTGCATAAAAATGATCCCATCCACACATCCACGCTGTTGGAGAGCAGGAATATCGTGGTTGCGCTAAAGACACTCAAAGTGCTTACCAGTGACGGTAACAGGACCAGAAGCACCTACCTCTTCGAAAAAATGTGGCCCTATGATAAATGATGCCATAAAACCGCAGCACACATTGACTTTTTTAGAATGAGGTGGTACTGGTTGATTTGCCTGTGGATTTTCCGTTGACCATGTTCGACAATTATGTGTATTGACATATCCTGTCAGATGGAAATGGGCTTCATCTGTCCTCAAAATCTTCCACGGCTAATCACTGCCCACTTCCATGCGAGCAATAAATTCTAAAGCAAAGGTCTCTCTTGCTGGCAGGTCAACAGGAGGCAACTGAAGAACATGGTTAATTTTGAATGGATAGCAAAGAAGGATGTTTCGTAGGATTTGATGCACCGTGCTCACGGTTATGTCCAATGTTCGGGTAATTCTCCGTGCACTACACGTTTGAACACCACCATTCGTCTCCTCCTGCATTGCTATGGCCACTGCTTCTACTGAAGTCGAATCAATTCGTTTCCTCCCTCTACCAGGTTGCACACCAAAAGACCCCGTCTTCTCGAATTTCCGAATAATTTTCTCCACACCCACGGCAGTCATCGGACCAACGTCTTTTTTCAAACCCTTCAGTGTCCAGAACTTCTGCAGAGCGACGTGTGCAAACTCATAATATATATACAGGGTGGTCGTGAACAGTCTGCAAAGCTTGCAACGGTGTTGCAGAGAGGTTGTAGTAATCAATAATTGTTAAGAATAAAATTCGATATGTTGCGCCGTTCCCGAGTTAATTAGCATTGAAGCTAGTCAATCAGGCCGTTGCGCTCGCCAACTTTAGAGACCCTCAACAGGTTGTGTCACCAAGCATGTGCTGCGTTCGATTTCCTAAATCCGAGAAAGATATCGATCCCAAAATTGTATACGGGACTGTAGTAAGGATCGAACAAGAGCCAAATTCTGAGAAATCACGTGTGCTACCATCTATGCTGTGAGAACAACTGACACTATTTTTTTCTGGCGGGCTGCTTGAATTTGCTCGCTTTACGGCCTGATTGTCTAACTTCAAAGCTAATTAACTCGGAAACTGCGCAACATATAGAATTTGGTCCTTAACAATTATTTCTCACTAAAACCTACACTGGAACACACTAACAAGCATTTAAGCGTGTTTCTGACCATTCTGTACAAATGTCTACTCATACTGATCTCAAACACTAGATAGCCACTTCTGGAAACAGGAAGTAATTTTTCAGTTTTTAAAAATTTTTTGTTGCAATGTGCCATCTTCAAATATACTTTGTCATAATTAACATTTGTGATGGTGGATTTTCAGACTGGAACTTCCGTTTCTGCGTCGTCAGTAGCCTTACCAAGGCTGCGTGGGGACTGTTTTTGTTCCTCCTCCCTCCCCATCCCCGTGACTCTAGTTGGCAGAACCAGGAATAGGATACTCAGCGACGGAGATGGAACCCATCTCGTCATCTTAAACACACCTCAGAAAATGCAGTTAGCTTCACATCTTATTAGACTGAGCAGTGTTGTGTGTGCTTATGCATATATTGATTTTTACCAGGCATCCAGTTTAAACTTTAAGTAATCATGCCGTCCTGGGATGCTATTTCTCTCACTCAAGATATAGTAAAAGAAAAGAAAAGCGTCTTACCTGAAGACACCGCAAAACATTTTATATCTTTTAACTTTGTTTATGTCAAGACGCATTTCAAACCAACAATAACTGGCTTAACAAAAGAACAAAGTGTAATTTATTATTCGTGTGAGTACACTGACTACCAGTTGAATGCTGTAGGTGTCCTGTGCAGAGTAATTATAGGAAGAAGGCTATGGCGACTTGGGATCGGATGGACTTTTGATCTTCTGGTCACCTGCATGAAGGGGTAGGTTCAATTATGTCAGACCTGGTCCTTGACATGTGAACATATGATGTCATCAATGATCTTGAACACAAGACGTCATAAAGATGATAGCAGGAAATTTGAAAATTGGTAGGAAATTTAAAAACAAGAATGTGGTGGTCGATAAATTAAAAAAATGCTTATTTTCCAACTAATCACGTAGCACATGTGTGTGCACATGTGGACTACACAGCCACACAGACGTAAACACACACACACACACACACACACACACACACACACACACATGAGTTCATCCAGGAACTGCATTAAAGGGTGTAAGTTTCAGTATTTAATAGTATTTTACAGGGTGTTCGAAATATTCCCATATCGAAATTGTTGTAAAGTGTCACAGGGAGGAAGATAGGCAGTCATAGGCAAGACTGACGTCACTGAACTCGATGACCGAGCGTTGGACAAGTTTTATGCCGATGTGGCATCCAACCAGCTTAATATGACACAAATGCTGACTAGGCACTGGCTAGACTCACACTGTTACTGAGTATTTCGCTTGTTCCAAAAAGTTTTACATCCGGCAGGCGTAATATGCCACACATACAGTACTGCGAAAGACACATCGTTACTACAGCTTAAAGATCACTTGTTGAGTAGAGTGAACAATGTTGTTACCATATCAAAAACTGGACTAATATCAAATCCAGTCAAATATTTCGACTTCCTCAAAGTAATTATTTTCCACATTTTTTCAAGTATTACAAAGTTCTTTCCACGGCTAAAATACAGGCAAAAATACGCCAGCAAAGCAAAAAAAGTGCAATTTTTACGTCAAACTGGCGTGTAAAACACGTCTGCGAACTCTAAAGTAAATATCCCAATGCTATTGACAGAGATGAAACGTCTACAAAGATGGTGGTGCAACAAGACAGAGTCGTTATATCGAAGGAAAATTCTTTGATAAAATTTTTTTAAATCATTTATCCGGTACAAAAAACACGTATAGACTGCTTACCGAAATGTGCAAGTATAATTTCAAACCTCTAAAAGTGTATTATATATAAGATTTCCAGTACAAAACACTCTTTACAAACACAGTGAACCTCGAAATTAAATATTTTCGCACATAAATTGTGTGCATAATTTATTAAATACATGCAGCTTCTTCAGTGACAGCAATAAATTAATGTAGAGCACTACTGCAGATCTAACTTACAGCTTGAAGTACACCAAGAATTAGCAAATTAAATAAAGATAACATTGCAAAAATGAGTCCCCAATACATCTTGGAATGCATTGGAATATAATCAGAATGCGTACCACCAACAAAGTACAAATTGCACAAATGGACCATTATAAAACTTAACAGTCAACGAAATGAAACAGACATAATGTGAGATATTTTCGACGTTTAAAGTGTACAACAAGTTGTGTGTGATGTTTAGTGTGTGTGTGTGTGTGTGTGTGTGTGTGTGTGTGTGTGTGTGTGTGAGAGAGAGAGAGAGAGAGAGAGAGAGAGAGAATGCACAAATGGACCATTAGAAAACGTAAAAGTCAGCGAAATGAAGCAGACCCTGACACATTGACAACATCAATAGAATTGGCATAATACACACAAAAAGTGCACTTCAAAATGGAAATCATTTCCCGAAACGAGTCGTGCGATAAGTAGATGAAGAAAATCGTGACTGGTCGCAGAAGATTTATTTATAAACAAACCTATTATTTAATTTGACCATATGCTGTGTCTTACATTATTGTACAGCAGTCGAATTTTGAACATTTACAAGTGCAGGCATCTGTTGGCGAAGACAAGCAAAAAAGGTCTTATTCTAGCACTGTCTATCACACATTTTTCAAGTATTGTGAAATAATATTAAAAGTGAAACATATCTTTGACGCCGGCCGAAGTGGCCGAGCGGTTCTAGGCGCTACAGTCTGGAACCGCGCGCCCGCTACGGTCGCAGGTTCGAATCCTGCCTCGGGCATGGATGTGTGTGATGTCCTTAGGTTAGTTAGGTTTAAGTAGTTCTAAGTTCTAGGGTACTGATGACCTCAGAAGTTAGGTCCCATAGTGCTCAGAGCCATTTTTTATCTTTGACAACCATATATTACTGTTTTGTTAATTACATTGGATAAGCAAACGTTGGAGTTTAGCTGTTATATACTCATTCCAAAATTCGAAAGCGAATCATATGTAGCATCCAATAAAATTCACAGGCGTGACTGGAAGTCAGTCAACAACCGATTTTTTTGTAACCAGTAATGAAACCGCAATTGACAGTATTATTGATGTAATTTTATTCACTTCAGGTATTTTGTGTGTGTGTGTGTGTGTGTGTGTGTGTGTGTGTGTGTGTGTTTGTGTGAGACCGAGCACACGCGCGCGTTGTTTGTATGCGTGCATGTGTGCCCATGTTTGCAGTGTGACTGGTTGAAAAAGAAGCAATGTTTTCAAGTATACCACCTAATGCCATTCATAATTTTTTAATTTCCCACCAATATTCAAATTTCCTGCCCACTACTATCTTTACTATTGAAATTTCCTGTCAATTTTTAAATTTCTCGCCATCTGCCATATTGTTGAAGTCACATCATGCATGTAGCTAACCAAAAGGTGTGTTTTGATCTAGAGTTACCATAGCCCTCCTGTTAACAGTTACGTAGGTATTACCGTTTTCTGAGTCGAGCACTAACGTGTAGCTTACAATTTAGGTCCTGTTATTTTTTATTTGCATCCAGTACCCCTTTCTTCAGTGTTAGGCACGTTTCATACACACGTATACACGTGCTAGCATACAATGGCGGCTCGACATGCTGACGACTAACGCGCTTGATCTCGTTGGAAACTACATCTGCAAACATATTACAATTTTGGTATACGTTCAGAGACGTCCTCAAAAGTCTTTTGCGTTATTTTACATGACGACCTTCAAATTTTACACATACAGTTGTGCGAATAAAAACAAGCTATAAAATGTGCCATACTCATTGCTTAATTTACTACAATGGGTGTTGAAAAAATTGCACCAAAGCTCTTTTCCATCGCATGCACGATTAGAATAACAAGAAATTCTTTATCAAAATTTCGTACGATCCTCTGTTTGCGACAAAAACTCTGATAAAGTATGGGTCATTACAACTTACAGCGCACAAATTACTTTAAAAAATTGTTGACAGCAATCCTCCAATTAACCATCGAAGCTGACACATATTGGATTGCTCAGAATCACATCATTCTCCGCTATAAGTGATGTATAGCCAATCATATATTACCAACCACGGAAGATATTCCGAGCACCAGTTGTAAACTAAAGGAAATTCTTTCTGTTCTTTTCATTACAATGAACTGTGCTGTCTGAATTACAAAGGTAATTAAATTCTAATTCTACATATTTCTATGCGACACGAATAATGACGAAATCAATTTTAATGTGGTATTATACAGTATATACTTACCACTGCCACAGTGTCACCATTCAGTTACAGCAGCTTGATTTCTGCAGTCCTTCAGGAATCGTAAAATAAGAGTCAGTAACGCTCTCCAGCCTGCAGCATATGCACATCAGATACTTCATCTGAACTTTTATCACAAACTCAGGGTCGCAAAACATTTGGACGTAGAGTGTTTTAGCAGTTAATTCCAACGCGACATCGCATGGTGAAGAGCGAGGGCGCCAATTTCGGAAAACCGTTTAGTTGTACTGTGTTTTTAAGGCTAGCTTGTTTTAGAGGCAGGTTTCTGAGTGTTCATAACCGTGCAGCAGTGACACTTTTGCTGGCACACATATTGTAAATTGCACTTTAGAATAAGACTTCGAAAAAGCGGTAGCGAAAGAAAGTAGTATTTTGCACAGCACAGCTACAGGATTCAAAATTCAGCTGACATACTTACATTCTACATCTACACCTATACCCCTCCACCTAACGGTGTGTAGCGGATAGTGCTCCTGGTGATATTCATAATCTTCATCATAACTATCAGGTATTTTGCCTGTTGGCAGGTTCTTGGCACCATTGCAGTCTCCATCTGATCCTGTTCCAGACCAACTGCTTCCTAGACTGCTATCTTCCTCCTTCCGTTTCATTCAGTATTTGTAATCTTCTCCTTCCTATTTTCTTCTGTCCGTCCACTGTATCTTCTAAAGCTGTTGTTAGAATTTCTTTTCCTCGCAGTATATGTCCCACCGAGTTTTCTTTCGTTTACTTAACAAGGTTTACGAGAGTTCTTAGTTCCTTTTCTCTTTTCATTACTTCACTATCTTTCATTTTATCCACCCATTTCATTTTCTCCATTCTCGTCGAAACCCACATCTCCAACTTTCCCATTTCTTCAGTGACTAGTTTTCATTTTTAACAGCCGTACAGAAAAAGACTGCACACTTAGCATTTAACCAACCTTTTCCTTAACTTCAGTTCCATTTTTATGCATAATAAGCATTTCTTCTTCTTGAAAGCTTTCTGTACAATTACAGTTCGTGATTTTATTTCTTTTTCACTCGCTCAGTTATCTGCCAGCATGCTCCCCAAACATTTGTGCTGTTCACCCTGTTCCAATTGACATTCTACAATTTTCGCATTCACATCTTCTTTGACGTGTACTCTCTACAACTAAGTTTTCTTTGAATGATTTTCATACTGTACTCTTACATTCCTTCTTCAACTGCGGATAGTTTTTTGAATAGATATTGTTTTATCTGCAAGCGGTCCCATGTCATCAACACATGTGATCCAGTTGATCCCGCAGCCTATTATGCTTACTAATTCCTACTCTGCTTCCAGCTCATTCATTACTAAGTCTTCGATATATTTGGTGAAAGAAAACAAGCCTCTTCTACTCCTCTTCTGATTTCAAACCAGTCTGTCATACCATTCCTTAGCTTCATTATTGCCTTCTATCTTGTGTATTGTTCCCTTAATTAGTCTCCTGTTCTTCCAGTTCACCTCCTTCAATTTTGCAATTTCTATCATCTTGCCCCATTTCATTCAGTCAATGACGTTTTCTAGATAAATGGAGCACAAACTGATACTTCTTCATCTTTCAATAATAATTCTGACTAGTTCAGTAACTTCTATAGCACCACTCCCGAAAGATATGTGACTGCCGGTAATCCTCTGCATGAGATCGAACATCCCAGATTTTCGCGTCGCGGTCACTCCGCTTAATGTAGACAGGGAATTTGATATGTTGCCAGCTTCTTCTCTGAAAGTACTCTCTCGAAATTTTAAGAGTAAACGTCTTCGTGATGCACAACGACTATGTTGTAGTGTCTGTCCCTGGAATTTGACGTGCATTTTTGTGTTACTCTCGCGCTTATTAAGCTGACGAAACATAGCTTTATGTCCCCTGTTAATGTTAGCTGTAAAGTGTCTCAGACTGACGAGCAATACTCGAGAATACCTGTAGATCAGACGATGTGAGGGAATTAAATTTTATTAACACACTCCACATGAATCTCGGTTAGGCATCTGCTTTAATTACAACTAGTTTTACATACTTGCTCAACGTGAGGTCGCTGTGAAATTGTACTCCCATTAGTTTTACGGTTTGTTTATGTTGAGGCTCAGCTGTCAGTCGATGTACTACAGCTGGAGTCACGCATCTAGGTCACGCATTCTCCGTTAGTCAATGAGTGTTCAGTAGTGTTCACAGCGCTCTCCTGTGAATGTCGTAGCCAATGGGAACATTAAACATAATTGGAATGATGAGTGTTTATTCCATTTGTTGCTAGTTGTCATAACTGGTGGTGGTGGTAATCGACAAATTCGGCACAAGCAAGTGGGAGACATAATTTCTTCAAGGACAAAGCATGTGTGTGCACATACCGCAACCGTCGCTTGGACCCAACAACAAACCAATCCCCGTCTGCGCCTCGAACTGCGTCAACCGCCATCGTTTGTGGATCGGACTGTAGTCGTCGATCCTCTGCTTGTCTTTCTGCATTTGACTTCAATTTTCAGGCGTCGCGACTCTTTTATACACAGCCGCATCATATCTGAACAGCCTTGCAGAGATTCTGACATTATCCACCAAATAATTTACATGTAACTGCCCAGTAAAACTTCCTTCGGGTATATTCGTAGTTACTATTATGAATCTTTAGATGGGATACCTCCTAAAATCGTGTCGGACCTCCTTTTTCCCAGTGTAGTACAGCAGCTCCACCTGGCATGGACTCAACAAGTCTCTTGCAGAAACAGTGAGCCATGTTGCCTCTATATTAGCCCGTAATTGCAAAGGAGTTGCCTGTGCAGGACTTTGTGGACGAACTGACTTCTTGATTATGTCCCATGAATGTTCGATGCGATACATGTTGGGCAATCTGGTTGGCCAAATCATTCGCTCAGCTGTCCGGAATTTTCTTCAAATCAGTCCCGTAAATATTCAAAGGGATTCATGTCGGGCGATCTGAGTGGCCAAATAATTCGCTCGAATTTTCCAGAATGTTCATCTACATCTACATAGATACACCGCAAGCCACCATACAATGTTTGGAGGAGGTTATCCTGTGCCATTATTTGTCATTTCCCTTCATGTTCCAATCACAAAAACACAGAGGGAAAAACGACTTTATATGCCTCCATATGGACACTAGATTCTAGTATCTTATCTTTGTGGTCCTTACGTGCAATATACACTACTGGCCATTAAAATGGCTACACCAAGAAGAAATGCAGATGATAAACGGGTATTCATTGGACAAATATATTATACTAGAACTGATATGTGATTACATTTTCACGCAATTTGGGTGCATAGATCCTGAGAAATCAGTACCCAGAACAACAACCTCTGGCCGTAACAACGGCCTTAATACGCCTGGGCATTGAGTCAAACAGAGCTTGGATGGCGTGTACAGGTACAGCTGCAGCTTCAACACGATACCACAGTTCATCATGAGTAGTGACTGGCGCATTGAGTTGAGCCAGTTGCTCGGCCACCATTGACCACACGTTTTCAATTGGTGAGAGATCTGGAGAATGTGCTGGCCAGGGCAGCAGTCGAACGTTTTCTGTAACCAGAAAGGCCCGTACAGGACCTGCAACATCCGGTTGTGCATTATCCTGTTGAAATGTAGGGTATCGCAGGGATCGAATTAAGGGTAGAGCCACCGGTCGTAACACACCTGAAATGTAACGTCCACTGTTAAAAGTGTCGTCAATGCGAACAAGAGGTGACCGAGACGTGCAACCAATGGCACCCCATACCATCACGCCCGGTGATACGCCAGTATGACGATGACGAATACACGCTTCCAATGTGCGTTCACCGCGATGTCGCCAAACACGGATGCGACCATCATGATGCTGTAAACAAAACCTGGATTCATCCGAAACAATGACGTTTTGCCATTCGTGCACCCAGGTTCGTCGTTGAGTACACCATCGCAGGCGCTCCTGTCTGTGATGCAGCGTGAAGCGTAACCGCAGCCATGGTCTCCTAGCTTATAGTCAATGCTGCTGCAAACGTCGTCGAACTGTTCGTGCAGATGATGTCTAGAAAACGTCCCCATCTGCTGATTCAGCGATCGAGACGTAGCTGCACGATCCTTCACAGCCTTGCGGGTAAGATGCCTGTCATCTCGACTACTAGTGATACGAGGCCGTTGGGATCCAGCACGCCGTTCCATGTTACCCTCCTGAACCCAATGATTCCATATTCTGCTAACAGTCATTGGATCACGACCAACGCGAGCAGCAATGTCGCGATACGATAAACCGCAATCGCGATAGATTACAATCCGACCTTTATGAAAGTCGGAAATGTGATTGTATGCATTTCTCCTCCTCACACGGGGCATTACTAGAACGTTTCACCAGGCAACGGCGGTCAACTGCTGTTTGTGTATGAGAAATCGGTTGGAAACTTTCCTCACGTCAGCACGTTGTAGGTGTCGCCAGCGGCCCCAACCTTGTGTGAACGCTCTGAAAAGCTAATCATTTGCATATCACAGCATCTTCTTCCTGTCGGTTAAATTTCGCGTCTGTAGCACGTTATCTGCGTGGTGTAGGAATTTTAATGGCCAGTAGTGTATGTTTGCAGCAGTAGAATCTTTCAGCACTCAGCTTTAAATACCAGTTCTGTAAATTTTCTCGATAGTGTTTCTCGAAAAGAACGTCGCCTTCCCTCCAGGGATTCCCATTTCAGTTCCCGTAGCATCTCCGTAACACGTACGTGTTGTTCAGACCCAGTGGTATCGAATTGAGCAGCCGGCCTCTGAATTCCTTCGAAATCTTCCTTCAATCCGACCTGGTACGGATCCCAGACACTCGAGCAGTACTCAAGAATAGGTCCCACCAGCGTCCGATATGCGGTCAGATTTACAGGTGAACCTCTCTTTCCTAAAATTCTCCCAGTAAACCGAAGTCGACCATTCGCCTTCCCTACTACGGTTCTCACATGCTCGTTCCACCTCATATCGCCTTGCAATGTTATGCTCAGATATTTAAACGACTTGATGGTGTGAAGCACGACACTAGTAATACTCTATCCGAACATTACATATTTTATCGGTCCAGTGGCATGGCGCATTGTCATCCATAAAAATGTCATCGTTATTTGGGAACATCAAGTTCATTGATGGCTAAAATGGTCTCCAACTAGACGAACATAACCATTTCCAGTCCATGATCGGTTCAGTTGGGCCAGAGTACTCAGTCAATTCTATTTAAACACATTCACACCATTATGGAACCACTACCAGTTTGCACATTGACTTGTTGACAACTTTGGTTCATGGCTTTGTGGCATCTGCTCCAGACGTGAACCCTACCATTAGCTCTTACCAACTAAAATCGGGGCTCATCTGACCATAACACAGTTTTACAGTAGTCTAGGGTCCAACCGGTATGGTCACGAGCCCAGGAAAGGTGCTGCAAGCGATGTCGTGTCTGTCGTCTACTTCCATAGCCTCATCTATTGCCTTATAAAAGTACACTGTCCCTCATTTCTCTCCTCGTCCCTAACGCTTATGTTGGAACAACATGACAGAAACACACGTTCCCATCATAATAAAATCCTATCTGTTCCACTGCATCGCTCAGTCACCTTCTCCAAGTCCTTTACTGTAGCGGGAACCAGACTTTGGAATAACTTCCCTCGTTATGTTAGAGAACTTAGAAACATGTCAAGCTTAAAAAAAAACAGTTAATGACGTATCATCTTAAGCAACAGTAATGCCTTCCTCTGTACATGAATGCACTTCACCTCATTACTTCCCTCTCTCCCCCTCCTTAAATCTCCATTCCACAAAACTCGCTATACTAGTAAACATCTACTTTACACACCAAGATATTAATGTACATCTGCACAAATCTTCATTACTATTGCCAATTTTTATCATTATTATTTGATTTTTTTACTGTTATTATTATTGCTTTTATCATAATCTGTATGTATAGCACCTGTTGTAAAAATACTGCCGGTATTTACTTTATTAGGTCTTAGTCACTACTCTTTATTCATATTGTCACTAGAGTAATCTAATTTTCTTATTTAAACTGTTCTCATGATGTAACTCTGATGTGTGAAACGCTGCATGTGTGGAACACTGGTCCGATGTAAGAGAGGACCTGATGGCCCTAATCTGATCAGGTTAAATAAATAAATAAACGTCAAATTTCGCCGCACTGTCCTAACGGATACATTAGTCCTACGTCCCTCATTGATTTCTGTTGTTATTTCACGCAGTGTTGCTTATCTGTTAGCACTGACAGCTCTACGCAAACGCCACACCTCTCTACCCTTAAGTGAAGGCCGTCTGCCACTGCGTTGTTCATGGTGGAGGGTAATGCCTAAAAAATTTGCTATTTTCAGCACACTTTTGACACTATGGATCTCGGAATATTGAATTCTCCAATGATTTCCGAAATTGAAGGTCCCATGCGTCTATCTTTAACTAACATTCAGTGTTCAAAGTCTGTTAATTCCCGTCGTGCGGCCTTAATCAGGTCGGAAACATTTGCAAATGAACCACCTGAGTACAAATGACAGCTCCGCCAATGCACTGTCCTTTTATACCTAGTTTACTCGATGCTGCCGCCATCTGTATATGTGCATATCGCTATCCCATTACTTTTGTCACTTTAGTGTATATGAACATAAAACATGTTCCATAACTCTACAACAAAGAAACTTCAGTAGTGTCTGCCCACTGTTGCGTGCAAGTGTCCAACTACCCTCCTTCAAAGCAGGAATGAGCTGCGTCTTCTCCCAATCGCTTCGAAACCTTTGTTGCTCCAGTGACCAAGGTGATCTGCTGCTTGAAATGGAATAAGTTTCCTTCGCATAAATTCAGGGTACCGTATGAAAAAATAAGTGCACCATATACTTAAAGAAGATAGTAGTAATTAAACTAGAAGCAAACGTGCGGAAACAATAACTTGTTGGTATATGGCCAAGTCTGTCTTATGACAGCCACAGTCTGTTAATAGTACTGGGTCTGCTAACTGTGGTTGCTATTTATTTTTATACATTCCAGTCCCCGTGCTCAAAGAACCACACACTCGTTCGAACAAGTCTAGCTGCCTTCGGATTTGGTCACATTCGTGGTATTTGGGCTCTTTTGTACTTGTTCATGTCATCGGTGGATATCGGATACACACAGCGTTAAAATTGTTCCCGTAACCAGACGTCTACGAAATTAAGGCCAGATGCCATGCTACTCAACCTCCTCGATTAATTCATTGCTTATTAAACGTTTCTGTTAAGTAATGTCGTAGAAAGTACATTACATGATGTGATACCGAGTCGTACACAAGCTACATTCGCTATTGCTCTTCAGGGGTAACGTTCTTCAATAGCAGCATACTTTATCGCGCAGAAACTGGTAATATATGTAGCACCTGGCAATTTGTCCGATGAAGTGAACGATCCTATCAGTCCGTCATCCAAACTTCCTGGGGAAATACTGACACTAAAGCCAACCTGATGTATCTGTTCGCTCGTGGATATTGTGGTAATTTATTATCCTACTCTGTGTGAATTCCTCCTCATCTGTAAATACACTACTGGCCATTGAAACTGCAATGGCATGAATATGTCACGCGTTAAACGTCAAATTGGCGTGATGTATGTTACATGCTTGGATATGAATATGCTTGGCTTTTTAGCGCAGCAGCACACAGAAGATAAGAGTAACGCCATGTACGTGCTGCATGTAAATAAATACTTGGGAAAGGATTTCTCATTCAGAAAAAGCATTTGAATGTTGAGTTGGTTGTTTACGAGGAATTCTTATGATGCCCGGAGTAAGAAGGAGAATGTCTGCAAGTAAGTGTCGATATTCGACAACGCCGGGATCATTATCTACCAATACTGTAGCTTTCTGTTCCACGGTATTACTGATTGCACTCGCAACCACCATGCGAATATGCGAACGGTGGATTAAGAAGGGCTAGAATCAACTCCTTGGAAGATCTCAGAGGGCCTGTGCGACTAGTAACAAGAGGTCGCCCTTATAGTTCGTCAGTGCGTACGTCAACTATCTTTAGGCAGAAAATTAGCTTGTTTTCAGCAACATAAGTATCAATATAGTATGACCACTTTTGGAGTGCAAGGACTTTCACCTTGGCGACCATTGTTGCGGCTTCCCTTGACGCGCGAGCAGAACAGAGGTGCATCGACAGAAATTCACTCAAAGGCAATATTGAACTTAGCAGTGACATCACCCCATCTCTTCAGATGAAATTCCGGTACTGTGTAAAGCACTCACGATGGACGTATCCATGTGTCGAAACTCCCAGAAGAACGAAAGTTGCTAGACTGCATTCGTCATCGTCATACAGTTTATTACCTGGCGTGATGGTGTGCGGTATACTTCACGAGCATATGTGATTAGTTTTGACGGTAATCTGGACAGAAAGGCTGTTAAGGCTAGTGGTTGTGCCCTATCTTCGAGGTATCATACCTTTCAACAAAGTAACTCCAGACTGCATGCTTACCTATTCTGTCCTGACGTACTTTGGTACAGAGCTGTAGCGTTGCCAGAATGTGGTCGAGACCTCTCATCCTTTGAAAACATTTGGTCCTACAAATTTTATCATTTATTCTTACTGCTATGGTGTGTACGCAGAGTAAGTAAAATTTAATTATTTGCTATCCTTCCTGTCGTTGTACTTTTAGTGGCTATCAGTGTACTTCCTACACCAATAATGTCACCGCTACTTTCCGAATCTGACTGTCAGAATATATGAGCACGAGTGATCTCTCTCTCACATATGTAAGTTCTATCCCGATCTTGATGAAATTTTGCACATTTTACCTGGAAAAAGAGAGAAAGATCACTGTCTACATAAAATTCCGAAATCTGGCTTGAAATATATATGTATTTAATATATAAAGGGGAAGGGTAGTTACCAGAAACCTCTAAAAGTCGTTGGCCGATTTGCTTCAAAGTTCTTGGCCGGTCTACTTTAAATTACTACAGTCAGATGAAACAACGAAGAAACTTAATGAAAAATTAAATGAATTGCAAACGAAATATATTGTGGTAAACTGTAATTCCTATCGCGAGAATAAATTACTGCGACAGTACCTAGTGATGGACGATAAATATGGATATATCAAAATATTGATGTATTTTAATACTGGTATCGATATATATCGCCGATATCTAAACTGCTAATATATCGACATTAAATATTGACTATTTAAAGTGATATTTTTTATTATCTATCTCATCGGCGGATACCTTGCCCATTCCAGCTACTACCAGTCTTCGCAAACAAACAGCAAATGTCTTACAATGGCCTTAATTTACTTTCATATTCGATAACACAAATAAGCACCAACTTTGAACATGAATGTATTTGTAGTGCATCTTTATAAAAGTCTCTTCGTTCCGCGTGTATTTTCTACCATTGCAAACGATGGGTACAAGGTGATAAACGAACACGGTGGGTCATAGAACTGTGTGAGAATGGTGGAAATTTCCACTTACTGCTCCCAATTGTGAGGCAGAATGTGTGGTCTCATTACCCCCAGAGTCGTAGACCAAGACAAGGTATAAGTACTGTAAAAATAAAGTAGACTCGGCACAAAAGTCACAAACATTACTGCACTCGTGTGGAATGGAAAATGGACTTTGGCTGTCTGAAATGTTTATAGTAAGTACAATATTTCATGTACAGAGCACACATCGGAAGAGTCTCTCTCACGAGACTTCTCACTCATAGGGCGGGCCAAAGATATTGATATTACAAAATATCGACATTTTCCCCTCGGTAATAACAGTGCGTTTTATAGCTATCGATACAATATATATCGGTATTTTTAAAAATTGTCAATCCCTAGCAATACCCCTCTTGGAGATAGTACATCAGACGTCAATAGATCCTAGGATGAGCAGAAGCTCAAGAATTTTACAGAAACATGTTGGAAACTCTTATTTATTGATTAGTTATCGTTGTTGTATATGATATACATCCTATAAGATATCTTAGTCGGTGTTTCACAATTTTTTGGTTATTAAAATCCAGAGTGTCATACAAACGCTTAGGCAGGTCGTGGATATAGTGCCAACACAAGTCACTAGATCGCAGGCTGATCAAAAGACCGAGCAGAGTCCGAGATTTCCCGAACTTCGATTTAAAGTGACTTCAGTTCTCCATGCGGCTTGAGTTTGCTATTTCAACACGGCATAGGGCCAATTACTTGTGTGGTAGATATTAAACATCACGGACAACACCGAGCACTGCAGCTAGTGTCGTAATACACTGAAGAGACAAAGAAAATGGTACATTTGCTTAACATCGAGTAGGTCTCCCGCGAACACGCAGAAGTACCCCAACACGACGTGGCATGGAATCGACTAACGCCTGCACTAGTGCTGGATGGAATTGATGCCACGAATCCTGCAGGGCTCTCCATATATCCGTAAGAGTACGAAGGTGTGGAGGTCGCTTCCAAACAGCACGTTGCAAGGCATCCCAGATATGCTCAATGATGTTCATTTCTGTGGACGTTTGGTGGCCAGCGGGATTGTTTGAGCTCAGAAGTGTCCCGGGAGCTACTCTGTAGCAATTCTGGACGTTTGGGGTGTCTGTTTGTCCTGCTGGAATTACCCAAGTCTGTCGGAATGCATAATGGACATGAATGGATGCAGGTGATCAAATAGGATGCTTACGTATGTGTCACCTGTCAGAGTCGTATCTAGACGTATCAGAGGTCCCATATCACTCCAACTGCACACGCCACACACTATTACAGAGCAGAACCTTCACCAGCTTGAACAGTCCCCTGCTCACATGCAGGGTCCATGGATTCATGAGGTTGTCCCCACCCGTACACGTCCATCCGCTCGATACAATTTGAAACGAGACTCGTCTGACCAGGCAACATGTTTCCAGTCCTCAACAGTCCAATGTGTTGACGGGCCCAGGCGAGGCATAAAGCTTTGTCTTGTGCACCCATCAAGGGTACACGAGTGGGTCTTCGGCTCCTAAAACCCATATGGATGATGTTCAAATAGCTTACGGGTTTACTGCCGGGTGACGTGGTCGACCACCACCGATGGCGGATTTTGTTTAAGTGCTGCTTGGTATCCGGCTCAGTCTCTCATAAAAAAAAAACAGAGGGATAGAATTAGTGCTACCTCATCTGTTGATTAATAGTCACTATCGATATTTCTGATGTTGGTTGTCTTTGGTTGTGTGTTGACTCTGCGGTTACTTGTTCTGTTTGTGGTATCTTCACATTGCTTTCGCTTTGCAGTTGTGCCTTGAGAATGGCAGGGTGTGCTCCTGTCGAAATATCGGCGGTGGTCGACGACGACGTCACCCGGCAGCAAACCCGTAAGCTATTTGAACATTCAATTCCCCGGGAAAATTTGAGGTCTCCATATGGATGATGTTTTCATTGAATGGTTCGCACGCTGACACTTCTTGACGGCCCAGCATTGAAATATGCAGCAATTTGCGGAAGGGTTGAACTTCTGTCACATTGAACGATTCACTTCAGTGTCGATGGTCCCATTCTGGTAGTATCTTTATCCGGCCGCAGCAATGTCGGTGATTTACTGTGCTACAGGATTCCTGATATTCACGGTACACTCGTCAATTGGTCGTACGGGAAAATCCCCACTTTATTACAACCTCGGAGAAGCTGTATCCCATCGCTCTTGTGGCGACTGTAACACCACGTTCAAACTCACATAAATATTGATAACTTAACATTGTAGTAGTAGCAGTGACTGATATAACAAATGTTGTCTTATGTAGGCGTTGCCGACCGCAAGGTCGTATTCTGCCTGTTTACATATCTCTGTATTTGAATACGCGTTCTTATAGAAGTTTGTGTGTGTTCAAATGTGTGTGAAATATTATGGGACTTAACTGCTTAGGTCATCAGTCCCTAAGCTAACACACTACTTAACATAAATTATCCTAAGGACAAACACACTCACCCATGCCCGAGGGAGGACTCGAACCTCCGCAGGGACCAGCAGCACAGTCCATAACTGCAGCGCCCTAGACCGCTTGGCTAACCCCACGCGGCTTATAGCAGTTTCTTTGGCGCTTCAGTGTGTTATTTAGCCGTCAGTTTGCAGCAGTGAGTGGTGGGCGCGCTGTTGCAGGCGGCTGGCGAGCATCCTGACCCCTCTGGCGGGCACTCGGCTGGACGAGCCGTTGCACCGCGAGCTGGGGGCGCTGCTGCGGCTGCTGCAGGAGGCCCCCAGGAGGCACGACTTCGCGCTCGACGTGGCCGCCGCCTTCTTCCTGCAGGACGGCCTGCCCGTCCGCGACAGCTACCGCTACTCCGTCAACAGGCTCTACGGCACAGATCTGCTGCGTCTCGATTTCGCGTAAGTAATGAGGCTGTCCGCCGTCACGAAGGCGAATGTAAACCGGCTTTTCATACTTAGACCGTGCGCAAATTTTAATGTACGACAATCGAGGCTTTCCGTAGAGCACTACACCTGTATGGCGAAGCCGATTGAGCTGCATTCGTTTCCCAATACTCGCTATTCGCATGATTTGTACTCCATCGCTTTGACAATTGTGAGTATTCGCCGACAGTGACTCGACAGGCGTGTGGTCATTTCATAGATATGGCTCGGATGATGGACTCCTGATAAAACCTACAGGTTAACATACACTGGCGATGAGCAACTGTGATTATTGTACTAGACTCTGCAATGCACAACGGACCTACCAATTAAATATTTCCACATCTAAGTTGTGTGTATTTCTTATCAGGATGGTAGGACATCTATTAAGACCAGGGAATAAGTTCCACCCGGCAGCTGTGGCTTATCGGTTCTAGCCGCTTCAGTCTGGCACCACGCTGCTGCTACGGTCACAGGTTCGAATCCTGCCTCGGGCATGGATGTGTGTGATGTCCTTAGGTTAGTTACTTTTAAGTAGTTCTAAGTATAGGGGACTGATGACCTCAGATGTTACGTCCCATAATGCTTAGAACCATTTGAACTATTTGAATAACTTCCATGGCACTAGAGGGAGCTTTATTGTGAAAAACTGTGAAGGAAGACAGAATTTAGAGTACATCAAGCAAATAATTGAGGATGTAGATTGTAAGTGCTACTCTGAGATGTAGAGGTTAGCACATGAGAGGAATTCGTGGCCAGTCACATCAAATCAGTCAGAAGACTAATGGCTCAGGAAAATAAGGCTTATTAAAATACACATGGCTGGCCGATTGGCACTGCTGAAACAAATTATGAGTTAGGCGAAGAGCATAGTTAGTCATTTTACCAGTTGCTAAACTGATCGAAATACTTAGAAGTTGATTCTATAACATAACACGCATTGGTAATACTGTTGATACAACTTAAAGCTTAAAGTGCACTTAGCAGTAAAACTGTCTGATCTTTGTGCCAAAGTAAACTTTGAAGAAGCAAAAAGTCTCGGTTGCAGGGTTGTAGTTATTATTTACTTACCAATGATATGTTTCGCCACATTTTCAGATTGGCTGATATTAGATGGTGTTAGGCACATGGGATACGAAGCATACAATTCCATCAAATATTTGCCCTCATCAAATATTCTGAAACATAGCGCGGTCTCCTTATTGAGGTGCGTAATATAATCCAGTGAATACAACCTAGGATAAGGCCTACATATGTCTATATTCACGCCTCTGTAATGTAGTCCAATGAATACAAAACAGGCTCAGGTCTACGTACATCTGTGTAGAGCTGATTCTATTTCGTATTCACTGGACTACATTACATGCCTCAACAAGGATACTACACAGTGTTTCTGAACACTTGCCGATGGCAGTTATTTGCTAGGTTGTTATGTATTCTTGGTATCCCATGTGCCTAACACCATCTAATATCAGCCGATCTGAAGATGCCTGAATCAGGCGAAATGTAGCATTAGTAAATAAATAATAAGTACAACCCCACAAACAAGTTTGTTTCTTTTTTCATTGTATGTTACTGGTTGCTGTACCATCCCCGCTATGAGTTGAAAGAAGTCCTCTACAATATAAATTATCTTATTACCATATATAAATTTGTTGAAAAATTTTGTCATCTTCTCTTATCTCACATCAGCGACTACATAACACTATGCCCCATACATCGTCATTTTTTAGCAAAATTGTAACGAATTATCCCATGGAGTAATGATTGTCAGATTACTTGGCACAAACCGGCTAGAACTGGCAAAAACCTGTTACAACAAACGTGTAAACGTATTATCCACGAACACCACCATTATTACATGAAATTATGAGAAACAGCATAATAATGGTCATATTAAGGGCCATATAGCGACTACCACTACCATGGACACAACGGGTGGCAATGATGATCAGTTGACAAAGAGACAACCATTACCACAAACACAATCGGGAAGAAATGATGGTCAGTTGATATATGGTGACTAATGTTAACCTGAATGCAGTTTGGGGGGGGGGGGGGGTGTAGTGATTGTCAGTTTACAGGGTGGAACAATAATGGTCAATTTACAGGATGACTACTATTATCCTGAATGCCATTTTGGACAATGATGGTTAATTGGCAAGGTGTCCATGATGGTCAGTGTGTAGGATGGCACAGTTATGGTCAGTTTACACGGTAGGGCAATTATGGTTATTTACAGAGTGACTACCATTACCAAAACACAGCTGGGGCAATGATAGTCAGTTGATAAGATGACTGCCATTACCCTTAATACAGTTGGGTGAGCAGTGATGGCCTGTTGACATTTGGTGACTACCATCAGCCTAAGTGCAATATTGTGAGAGGGGGACATGCCAGTTTACAGAGTGGAGCAACGATATTCATTTGACATATAAGGACCACAATTAACCTGAATGTAATTGGGTTGGTTGATTTGGGGGAGGGGACCAAACAGCGAGGTCATCGGTCCTGTTAGGTTAAGGAACGATGTGGAAGGAAGTCGGCCATAGCCTTTCACAGGAAGCATCCTAACATTTAACAGTACAATTGGGGGAAACTGGCGGTCAGTTGATAAGGGGAAATGATGATAATTTTACATTGTGGAGCAATAATGCTCAGTTTACAGTGTAACTATCATTACCTCAAATGAAAATGGAGGCACTGTTGTTAAGTTGACATGGGTGATCATGATTATTCTCAACAGAGTCTGGGTGCCATGATCATCACTTTAAACTGGTGACTGTCAGTATCCTGTATATAGTTTGGATTTTAGTCAGGATATAATGATTGTCAGTTGACATATGGTAACTACCATTAGCCTGAATGCAAATGGGGGCAGTAATTATCATTAACAAGAAGGAATGATGATCAGTTTAAAGAGTGGAACAATAATGGATAACTTACATTATGTCTACCATTACTCCAAACACAAATAACAGCCATGATGATCAGCTAACATATGGTGACTACCATTAGCCTGAATGCAAATGGGGGCAGAAATTATCACTGACAAGAAGGGATGATGATCAGTTTAAAGAGTAGGACAATAATGGATAACTTACATTATGTCTACCATTACTCCAAACGCAAATAACAGCGATGATGATCAGCTGACATATGGTGATGACTTTTACCCTGAAAGCAATTGCTAACATTGATGGCCTGTCTGTAAGGTAGGGCAATGTAAGTCAGCTTACAGGCTGGAGAATGGTGTTCAGTGTACACGGCGAGGCACTGATGGTCAGTTAACAGGATGATTACTGTCAATCCAAATGCAAATGGGGGGAATGAAAGTCAGTTCACATGTTCGCACAGGTTGGTAAATTTACAGCGTGTCTGCCATTACTCAGAACACAGTTGGGGGTCAACAATGGTCGGTTGTCATAGGGTGACCACCATTACGCTGGTCACAAGTATTTTCAAGCCCAGTGCATGTCTTAGCCAAGTGTTAGAGGATGTAGGATCATTGTGCAAGGGTTTTACAAAGCAGGATCATGTTGTTGTAGTGGGTGAAGTGGGAGACAATATTGACTTGGTAAAAAGTGTGTGACCTGGTAAAAAGTAGTATCTGCAAAGAACCATACAATTGTTAGCTTGGTTCTTGTTTTCCTGCTGTGTGATTGGTGCCAATGGAATAACTCTGTCAGGAGTTTCAATATGGACATAGATCAGCTGCTTCAAGTGGCTACTTTGTCAGGCATAGGTTTGGTTCCTGTTGAAGGTATTAGTAGTTGACACTTCATCTCAGTAGGTATGGAAAGGGTAAACTGGCTTTGATGATAGCAGATTCTCTAATTGGATGGGGGGCGGCACTGAAACTCATTGGAGGACTTCTTTTTTAGTCTAGAATTAGAATCCAATCATCCAATACTGATCGAAATTAAGCTTAATGATAATTTCAGACAGGCAAGTGGTACAGATGTTAAAATATCACAAGATTCTCATAACAGTACAGTGAAAAATAATGTTAATATGTCATAAGGTTCTCATAAAAGCAAACTGAAAAATAATATTAGTATATTGCATCAGAATATCAGGGGATTAAAAAACAAAGTAGATGAGCTTCTTGTTTGTTTGGAAGATTTAGAAACTGAGGGTAAATTAGATGTTTTATGCCTGTCTGAACATCATGTAGTCAAGGGTATGGGAGTGGTGAATGTAGGTGGATATAAGCTTTCAGCACAAGTAAGTAGAGATGCTATGGAGAGAGGAGGAGTTGCCATATGTGTTAAAACTTGTCATAGTGTGAAAAATTTGGAAACTAAAATAGTTTGTGTAGAGTAACATATAGAAGCATGTACATGTGAGCTTAAACTAAATAATGGCACTTTTATGATTGTAGCCATGCAGAAGTCCTCATCGGGGAATTTGCAACTATTTTTGAAAAACTTGGATTCCTTCTTGTGCTATCTATCAGACAGAGGAAAGCAAATTATTGTTTGTGGGGATACCAGTGTAGCTTTTCTGAAAGAGTTCGATAGGAAGCTTGACTTAGAAGTATAATTTGGTTCTTTCCCTTAAGACGTCAGTTATTGATTTTCCTGCTCAGGTGGTACAAGAAAGCACCATACTGATACATAATGTTTTCATAGACAAATTAAATTTAATCAAACAAAAGCTTTTCCTGTTAAGAGTGGCCTGTCTGATCATGATGCACAGCTAGTTACAGTATATGATATAGCTCCACACAGTAATGTGAAACAGTCCTCCAAAATAGTGCATTCAATTAACGATTTAACAATCGAAAATTTTAGGGAAAGTTTGCAACAGTTATATGGGGTGAGGTGTACAGGGAACCTGAAGCTAATTTAAAATTTGACCAATTTCATGATACCTTTGTGTATCTGAAAACAGTTTCCCTTAGAAAACACTGAAATATAATTGTAAGAAACCACATGTAAAGCCATGGCTTACTAATGGGATAAAAATATTTTCTAAGCAGAAAATGGATATGTTTCTTATAGCTAGGAGGAGTAATGATCCCCAACTAGTGAAACATAAAAACTATTGCACTGAATGAAGAAAAGTTATTAAAAACTCTAGAAGTATGTGCATTAATCTGAGATTAGCTCATCTCATAATAAAATTAAAATAATTTTGGAATATTGTTTAAAGGGAAACAGGGCAACCAAGAGCACAGGAAGACGGTATTCTGTCAAACTCAATTAAAAGTTTGTAAACAAGAACTCAGAAGTAGAAAACATTTTAATAATAATTTTTTAAAGTGTTGTAGAGAAAATAGGATCCAGCAATTCATTAGAAAATGCAAGGGTGAATATGGAAGATGCAATACCTATGCAATTTGATAAAACTGAAATTCAACCCACCTCTCCTACTAAAATTAGGAAAATAATAAATTCACTCAAAAGTAAAAGCTCACATGGAACTGACGGCATTTCCTACAGCGTACTAAAGGCTCGTTCCCAACACATAAGTAGGATTCTCAGCCACATATGTAGTAGCTCACTGAAACAGATCATTTTCCAGATAGATTGAAATACACTATTGTTAAACTATTGCCAGCCGGGGTGGCCGAGCAGTTCTAGGAGCTACAGTCTGGAACCACGTGACCGCTATGGTTGCAGGTTCGAATCCTGCTTTGGGCATGGATGTGTGTGATGTCCTTAGGTTAGTTAGGTTTAAGTAGTTCTACGTTCTAGGGGACTGATGACCTTAGAAGTTAAGTCCCATACTCTCAGAGCCATTTGAACCATTTTTGTTAAACTATTGCATAAAAAAGGGGATAGGTCTTACGCCAACAAATGCCACCCAGTCTCACTTTCGACAGCTTTATCCGAAATTGTTGAAAAAGTAATGTATTAAAGAGTAGCATCACATATTTGAAAAAATGGTGTACTAACCAAATTTCAATTTGGTTTTCAGAAAGAATTTTCAACAGAAAGTCCTATAAATGCTTTCACAGATGAAATATTTAACTGGAAGAATGCAAAAGTTTTAAATTTACAGTCCAAATAGTCTGCAAAAATCAGCAGACCCTTCTAAATGGGGAATTACCAACAATGGTGTCCCACAGGATTCAGTCTTGGGTCCCTTATAGTTCTTTATATCTATTAATGACTTTTCACTCTATGTTCATGAAAATGAAAAGCTAGTGTATTTTTCTGATGATACAAATATAGTAAATACACCTAACAAGCACGAATCAGCCGAGTAAATTGCCTTTCAGAAAATTATTAAGTGGTTCTCTGCTAATGGACAATTTTGAGAAAACAATGTATATGCAATTGTGTACAGTAAATGGCATAACACCACTGATAAATACAGACTATCAACAGAAGTCCGTTGCTAAGGTAGAATATTCAAAATTTCTGGGTGTGTGCCTTGATGAGAAATTTAATTAGAAGAAACACATCGATGAACTGCTGAAACGATTAGGTTCAGATACTCATGCTATTAGGGTTATAACAAATTCTGCTGATAAGCATATCAGTAAATTAGCCTACTATGCCTATTTTCGTCCACAGCCTTCATATGGCATCATATTTTGGGGCAGTTCGTCATTAAGAGTGAAAGTATTCATTGCACCAAAACGGTTAATCAAAATACTAGCCGGAGCACACGCAAGATCACATGACAGACATTTATTTAAGAACTCGAGATATTCACAGTACCTTCGCAATACACATATTCACTTATGAATTTTTTTGTTAATAACCCAAACCAGTTCAAAAACAACAGTGAAGTGCATAGCTACAACACTAGAAGAAAGGATGGTCTTCACTATTCTGGATTAAATCGCACTTTGGCAAGGAAAGAGGTGAATTATGCTGCCACAAAAATCTTTGGTCATTTGCCAAATAGCATTATAAGTCTGATAGATATCCAACCAAGATTTAAAAGAAAATTAAAAGAATTTCTGAATGACAGCTCCTTCTACGCAATAGATGAACTTTTAGATATGAATTAGTAGCTTAAAGAAATAATTATTATTTTGTGTAAAGAAAACTTATGTTAAAGTGACACACTCCACATCATCACAAAATGTTGTATTCATGATGTATGGAACAATGATTAATGTATCTATGTAAGTAATACAATTGGGGGCAACGATAGTCAGTTGACATGATGACTGCTATTACCAAAAGTGCAGTTGTCGGGAAACGATGTTGACTTGAGAAATGGACGACTACTGTTAGCATAATTGTAGTTTCGGAGGGCAAAGATGGTCACATTATAGGGTCGAGCAATAAGGTAATAATATTGAATATACAGGGTGGCTACGATTGCCCTAAACACAATTTTGGGTATATATAAATATGTGAGAGTGTATGTGAAAGCCAAGATCATTTCATTTTAAGACCTTTATTCTAATTATTAGTTTCGACAGAATCATGCTGTCATCTTCAAATTGGCATTACACTTTGCATATATCGTCACATAAATGGGTTGTCAACATTTTATGAACGAAGTGTAAATACATTAAAGAACTCCACATGGTTTTTCGTTTTAAAAATAGAATGCTCCCAGATCTATAGTTCGATGGATGTTGTTCTTTTAACTTACATTTACCTGACAACCCATTTGAAATATGATGTCTACAATTGACCAATTACAGTTGGAAGCAGTGATAGGCAGTTGACAAAATGACTGCCATTATCCCAATCACTATTGAGTGGAAAATGATGATCAATTGAGATATGGTGACTACCAATAGCCCCAATGCATTAGGAGGGAGAGTGGGAGGGGGGGTGGGCAGATGGTCACTTTACGGAGTGGAGCAATAACAGTCAATCCATAGGTTGACTACCAACATCTCAAATGTAGTTTTGGAGAATGCTGGTTAGTTGACAAGAGACGAATACTGTCAATTTATACTGTGGAGCAATGATTGACAGTGTACAGAGATGGGCAGTGATAGGCAGTTTAGAGAGTGGGGCAATTATAGTCAATTTGCAGGGTGACTACTGTTACTTCAAATGTAATTTGATGACAGCAATTATTTCAAACATAAGTAGCCACAAAATGATGGTCATCTGTCAACAACAAATGGTGATCAGTTTACAGGATGGATCAATAATGGTCAATTTACAGGGTGACTACCATTTCGTCAAACAGAAATGGTGACAATGTTGGATAGTTGATGCATGGTGACTGCCATTACCCAAAATGCAATTGGTGGCAGGTATGGTCATTTTACAGGATGAGGAAGTGACGCTCATTTCATAGGGTGTGGCAGTGAAAGTCAGTTTACATGGTGACTACCATTATCCCAAAACTAATTGGGTCAGTATCAGTCAGTCAACAGTGCACAGGTTATAGTGAAAAATGAAATGTCGTGTGGCTAGGGCCTCCCGTCGGGTAGACCGTTCGCCTGGTGCACGTCTTTCGAGTTGACGCCACTTCGGATACCTACGAGTCGAACAGGTTATAGTGTAGGATGTTAATGGTCATTTTACAATGTGGCTCCATTAATCCACATGCTACAGGAGGTAAAATCATCTGTTTACAGGATGATACAGTGATACTCAATTTACAATATGATTTCTTGTACTAGGATTACAATTGATGGTCAGTCGACTTGTAGAGACTACCATTACCCTGAACACAACTGAAGGGACCAGTGGTTGGTTGACATGTGGTGACTGCATTTACCCCAGAGTTACTTATAATCCATCATGACTGCAAACCATTTATTCACATAACCGGTTTCTGGTCCTCTAGAACCATCTTCAGATCTGCAATTTCTCTTACAGGAGTAACCCATCCACAATTCAACCTTCACGTGCTCCTGTAACCGAAATTGCAAATCTGAAAATGGTGCTAGAGGAACCGAAACCAGTCATGTGAATAAGCATTTTTTAAATCAAAACGGACTATAAGTAACATTGTATAACCAGTGATTGTGGTATCCCATGAGACATCTCATCTTTGCAAAATTACCTCAATCTCAATGGGGGCAATAATGTCCAGTTGACTAGAGGGTATTGATGGTCAGCTTATAGTGTGTGGCAATGATGATCGGTTTACAGGGTGGGGGATTCATGGCCCGTTTAAAGGGCAACTATCATTACCCCAGACTATATTGGGGTAATGGTGGTTAGTTGATATGCAGCCGCTACCATCGTTACCTCAGTGTCCCCATACATCACTATTGTTACATAAAACTGTATTAAATTGCTCCATATGTCATCAGCTAAGCAATGTGAGACTTGATTCAGCAAAACGCGACTTTTAACAAAAAGCGAAAGTGATTAGTCAGAAAGTCAAGACTTACAGATAGTAGCAAGTCAAGACTTGCAACAATAAACAAAATGCTTATTCAGAATCATAGCTTCATGTGTACAGGTCAGTATCCTATCCATGATATCAAAAATCAGGCTGTTTTTACTATGATGTCACCATGACACCGTGGAGAGGTCTTTGACTTTCACCATACAAAGTCACAATCCACGATTGCCAAATCTGTAAGTTATGCTAGGTGCATACCAGTCACTGTAATGAAACAACCAAACCCATACTTTACTGGCAATTAAAATCAGCATCACTGTGACATTATGCAATGCACAATCTGGGATTGTGACAGCCTATGTGTGATGTCATGAAGATGTCATAGTATAGTGGTTGTGGCTTGTGATGTCATGGATAGGGCGCTGACATGGACTCGAGATGTCATGAATCTGGCAAAACATTTTGCTTGGTCAAAAAATTCGCTACTTGCCAGGACAAATCTTAACTTGCGTAATCAGTGAGGTATGGGGCAATTTGTTACAATTCTGTGTAACAATGGTGATTTTGTATTGGTGTGAAAATCGAATTTTCGTTCATGACCAGCGGTCCATGATGCAAAGAGATATCAAACATTCATCTTTGTGGAACTTTGTTTCACCATTAATTTTGCCCGTGTTTACACTGGTATTCAGAGCATCACGAAATATTTGTATATTACAAAATTTTGCAGTTTAAGTCATAAAATACAATAAAGATCGTATCAAAACTCTTTCGTCCCTCCTAAAATCGTTTTTGGTCAGTTCATTTGACTTTGGCTATGTTGTATGATTTTACATCTTGTATATTGGAGTATTAGGATTACATTTGATATTATTTAGTAGCTATATATTGGGAATACAGTATGTGAAGATTTTAGAGAGCTTTGGCAATATAGTTACAATCCATAAATGTTGCAAGCTTCCTTGAAAGTTTATTTTTTTGTACATAACTTCTAGTATACCTAGACCAAATGCAATAAAAAGCAGCCTTAGCTAGTGAATGTCATTTACGTTTTTCTTGGCCCTTTAAATGATGCTTGCTGACGTGTGCATTACTAAAGGACTTGTAAAAATATCAAGGACTCTCAGTTCTCTTTATGTAGCATGAGTAATTAAGATTTAGGTGAGCCTACGTCGGAAATGACAACGACCTTTAAGAACGCTGAGTGATATTTTAGATTTGGAGATACCATTGTAACACTTAACATAAGCCTTGTGTGTCCATTGCTAACATTTATATATTTTTGCAGACATTTTATATGTTGAATCAAAACTGCCACACTTGACAAGCACCACATGTTCTGCAGAAAAATTTGTAGGTAGGAATAATTAATATTGGGCTCCACTGTAGCTTACGACAAGTATAGGCCTAAAAATGAAATATCACCAACATGCTTAGCATATTGCTTTGGTCGAATGCGTTTTGTTACAATTTAGATACGTAAAAAAATTGGACACTTAAGTTCAGAGTCCACAGCAATGTTCTAGTGATCGGTTTTCACAGATATTTCAGATGTCGAAGTATCATTGATTTAAATTTTTTGTTGCAGATGAAGTTTACTCATATTTGTAAATATTTTAGACATTGAATCAACACTATGACATATTTTAGAAAATTTTAGATTTAGCAGTATTTAATTTGAGGCTCTGTTGTGCCTGGGTACAGAGATCGAATTACATATATCTACAAGCACTGCTTAACATATAAGTTCAAAAGTGTGGTACAGAGATCAAACTATATACATTCACAAGTTCTGCTTAATTTTTAAGTTCATGGAATAAACGTAGTGTGTGTGTGTGTGTGTGTGTGTGTGTGTGTGTGTGTGTGTGTGTTTGTTTGTTTGCTTGTTTGTACCGAATAGTGCCAATTTATTTAACTCAGGTGAATAAGTTTAGCTAATTACAGTGTTGGAAGTATCTTTTTTGAACATGATGCGGTTTGTACAAAATTTAGGGAACCTTATGAACTGTGTGTATATATGTAAGACAATAAGTACAGCACATTACATAAACCTTTCTTGTTGAATAATACAGTGATGGAAATACTGTATTGTTAAATATTTTTAGCATGGTGCTAAAGGTTCAGATTTTTTAAACATTATGATTTGCTGTTTAATTTTAATACCTGCTAAAATAGTACACTGTGATTACCTGTTTCATTTTAAAACAGGGTAAATTATTAGACCTAATTGGAAGAGAGGGTAATGGGGGGATGAGGGTGTGCTGTGATATAATACATTCAAGGTCTCTGATGATGTTATGAGGTCAAGGCTAATGATCTTTGATCAGGTGACGCATCTGCCCCTGATATGTAGGTAATACAAAGGTCATTTGTTCCTCGACTGCCTATTGACTATCTGCTCCTATCTGTGACAACTATCAGCATTCGGCACAGCATAGCTGTGCTGCACGGATAGTGCAGTTGGTACAGTTTTGATTTAGAATACTTGAGTCTTTGGCTTTGAGTCTAGACCTAGATGAATGGCAGGTTTTGTGATAGCTCGAAAGATGCCGAAACAAACACGAACTAGAAGGCTACACATACTAAAAGAACATAAGAACCATAATTTAATGATGATATCTGTAGAAAATATAAATGTAGCTGTAGGAGATGAAGATGTTTCTACTGGTTAAAGGAGGAACTTGAGAGACGTTGAAGTAGCCACAAAGAGAAGGGCAGCAATCGTAATACACATAGGTAACTGTCATATTTTGTTTCGATTTATTACTTACTTTCACTTCTATTTACTACGCATCAACTGCGATTGTTGATAATTATTGTTAAAATACAGGGTATAAGCTCCAGCGTTACATTATTGGAGCCGAGAATAACAATGAGTCTTTATGTAAGAAACATAGAGTGTGTATTACAGCTCGCTTTAAACGCTTTAGGGGGTAGGTTTTAAGAAATAAACTACACTACTGGCCATTAAAATTGCTACACCAACAAGAAATGCAGATGATAACCGGGTCCGTCTTTAATAACTTCGCTGTCGACGGGACGTTAAACACTAACCACCACCAGATAACCGGGTATTCATTGGACAAATATATTATACTAGAACTGACATGTGATTATATTTTCACGCACATTGTGTGCATAGATCTTGAGAAATCAGTACACAGAACAACCACCTCTGGCCGTAATAAAGGCCTTGATACGCCAGGGCATTGAGTCAAACAGAGCTTTGATAGCGTGTACAGGTACAGCTGCCCATGCAGCTTCTACACGATACCACAGTTCATCAAGAGTAGTGACTGGCGCATTGTGACGAGCCAGCTGCTCGACCACGATTGACCAGACGTTTTAAATTGTTGAGAGATCTGGAGAATGTGCTGGCCAGGGCAGCAGTCAAACATATTCTGTATCCAGAAAGGCCCTCACAGGACCTGCACCATGCGGTCGTGCATTATCCTGCTGTAACGTAGGGTTTCGCAGGGATCGAATTAAGGGTAGCGCCACGGGTCGTAACACATCTGATTTGTAGCGTCCACTGTTCAAAGTGCCGTCAATGCGAACAAGAGTCGACCGAGACGTGTAACTAGTGGCACCCCATACCATCACACCAGGTGATACGCCAGTATGGCGATGACGAATACGGGCTTCCAATGTGCGCTCACCGCGATGTCGCCAATCAGGGATGCGACCATCATGATGCTGTAAACAGAACCTGGATTCATCCGAAAAAATGACGTTTTGCCAATCGTGCACCCAGATTCGTCGTTGAGTACACCATCGCAGGCTCTCCTGTCTGTGATGCAGCGTCAAGGGTAACCGCAACCATGGTTTCCGAGCTGATGGTCCATGTTGCTGCAAACGACGTCGAACTGTTCGCGTAGATGGTTGTTGTCTGGCAAACGTCCCCATATGTTGACTCACGGATCGAGACGTGGCTGCACGATCCGTTACAGCCATGCGGATCAGACGCCTGTCATCTCGACTGCTAGTGAAACGAGGCCTTTGGGATCCAGCACGGCGTTCCGTATTACCCTCTTGAACTCACCGACTATATCGTCTTGCTAACAGTCATTGGATCTCGACCAACGCAAGCAGCTATGTCGCGATACGATAAACCGCAATCGCGATAGGCTACAATCCGACCTTTATCAACGTCAGAAACGTGATGGTACGCATTTCTGCTCCTTACACGAGTCATCACAACTACGTTTCACCAGGCAACGCCGGTCAACTGCTGTTTGTGTACGAGAAATCGTTTGGAAACTTTCGTCATGTCAGTACGTTGTAGGTGTCGCCACCGGCGCCAACCTTGTGCGAATGCTCTGAAAAGCTAATCGTTTGCATATCACAGCATCTTCTTCCTGTCGGTTAAATTTCGCGTGTAGCATGTCATAATCGTGGTGTAGCAATTTTAATGGTCAGTAGTGTATGTCAGTGAATCAGTGTATTTAGCTAGATCCTTCTTGTAAATAGGCAGTTGCTTAAAATTCCAATAATGGCATAAAGGTTTTTGATACGGTAATTAGGCGGTGAGGATGGAAAAATTGTGGTGTTAATTTTCTGACTGGATGACATTGCACCAGTCGTGAAATATCAGTTTCAAATTTTCCCAGTGTTTATGAATTTAATTTTTTTTCAGAATTACTGTAATTTTAGCGAGCTTTAGCTCTTCCTCTTCTGTTTTGCCGAACGATATTTTTCATGGAGCGGTAAAAGGAGTACAGTTTACTGAGCAAACATTGCTCACTTATTTGGTGGTGTTATGGAATCAGTATGTAGAACATTATTGATAGTGGTTTACCAGTCGAATACGGACATTCTGCTCAATGGCCTGCTTTATCCTTTTATACAGCAGTAGAAAATGTACCGGCTCCAAGTGTTAAGGATGACCCACTTTTCATTTCTATCCTTGTTGTTCTTCGCGATTGTACTTTACCATCTTCTTCTTCACATCATGAGTGAGATGTTCACAGCTTTCCCTGGCATCTCTTCCTTTGTATTTCTAAATAGTTGCTTCCAAGTGGACTGTAAATCTACATCTACAGTATTTTCTTTTTCATTACTGGACTTCGGTATTAAACTCTTCCACATTTGGCGTCGTCATATAACCAAATTTTCCTATTAATGTCTTCCGTATCGTGGTATCGCCCTTAGAAATCTCATATCGCTATACAGAATCTTAATTTTTCTCTTTGTTAGTAACGAACTCTTATTAACATACATAACTATTTAATAACATCTGTCTTGTAAAGTTTAGTTCTTGTTTTTGGTCTTGTCTTGTTCTTCGTTGTCCATCAAACATACTGTTACATGATGCTACAGACATTTTGAAAATTTACTTTCTCCTACTCCATAACATTCTTGTGCAAAATTTTACGATTTAATAATCGTAAACAGCCTTTTATTTAAGAAATTCTTGATTTAAATAACTGATGTAGTTTTCACGTTTAGCCCAGTCAATGAATACCAGAAAAGGTCAGTTAGGAGAAAAATGTGTAGTCGCAAATATTTGCACAGTGCTTGGAGAGAGGGTCATGAGCAATGTTCTAAAATCTATCTCTCACCTGTGGGTGGAAGTGTTGGAGCGTGGTGGCGTTTAAAGTTAACTTTTTTGGTTTTTCTCGAATAACTCGAAAAGTATGACTTGTAGCGAAAATGTTTCGTGAAACACAATCCAACCACATAAAGTTACATAACAAAAGAGATCCTACTCATTTTTTCTCTAGGACTAACAGTTTCTGCGTTGCAGAGGATGGAAAAAGCGCAAGTTATTAAAAGTATTGTTCTTGCGGTATAAAATTAATGTTTATCTTTAAGTCTAAGAAACAGTTTCCCTCTACCAGTGTTGAACTATCTTCAGATATATACATAAATTATGTCTGTATACATTACTTGCGTTAGTGTTTTTAGCAACTCGTATCTGCATTCCACGTAGTATTAACGAATTTTGTGCAAAAAAAAAAAAACACTCCCCATTCACAGCTTGCATCGCCAGTTATTCATAAGGCATGCTACGGAAAGTCCGCATAACTTTGTGAAATACCGTTAGTTACTTCTTGTGACCTAGTGGGGTAGACAGAGTGGGGAATCACTTGTTGTATCTTTCGTTTGCAGATCTATGAAGGAGGTTAAGTGATTGATCGCGGTCTGGCGACTTACCTTCTTTCGCACACCTACTACTCACGTCTCCACTCTCGAACCGCGCTATACCCCCTAAACACAGTTTATTTCTTATTACGGCTCTACTGCACTTAAATGTGGTGGACACATTTAATATGTGTTTTAACCAACTTAATTAAAAGATAAACGTTAATTTTATACCATTAGAACAATACTTTTAATAACTTGCGCTTTTTCCATCCTGCCATCCTGCCATACCGGCACACACTCCGCTGCAGAGTGAAAATCTCATTCTGGAGTATAACATTATCTGTAGGAAATTTAATGGAGTTAAATTTTGTACTAGGAAACATATTCGCTATGAGCAGCGGTTTTCGAGTTATTCGAGAAGAAAATATAAAGGTGACCTTAGACGCCCTGCATCCGAACGCTCAGACCTGACTGGTCAGGATTTTTAGTATGTTGTTCAAGACACATCCTCCTAGCACTGTAAACATTTGCGACTAAACTATATTTTTCCCCTAATTTTCCTACGTTGACTTGACTAATTGTTGTTGTTCTAGAACTGACTGAACCAGTGTTGCTTAGATAAACGTTTTTGCTTTATGGAAAGATAATTGGCACCATATCGTATGGTGTATGATCCCTTGCGGTCTTCTTCTGTGGTATAATTTCTGCCATCTTTTGCTTTCGTTGTGTATGCTATCTAAAACACAGAAATTATTTGAATGTATTCCAGACCTTTCACGCTTCTGAGGATATTTACGAAACTCTGTCGCCTTTAATTGATGTTTAGGTATTCTGGAGAAACAATGTTAGTCCTGGAATAAAACAGATTCTTTTGATCCGAATATGACATACAAATAATAAAAAACCAACATATTATACAAAAAAGCTTACAGACCGCATTTTCTTTTTTTCTTTGTCCTCACCTATCTATTACCACCCCTGATGAATGTTGGTGCTTCGTAACCCCACAGTGATTCTTTCCGGATACCAAATAACCAGTAAACCCAGGATTTCTTAAAGAATCAAACTCCACTGCATGAAACAACTTTACACCTCTGGTTAAAAGTCAGTTAACGTGTTAAATAGTTCAGGTACAGTGAGAAAGAATTTGAAAAGGTTTGAAATTTTTTTTACAATTGTTGGAAGTGGCTACGTGCTCTCATTAACAAACACTGGATTAATACTGTCCTGGTAATTTGCCCTCCCTCATAAGATAAACTAGTTTTCTTCCATCTCCGTGTTTGAGATGTCATGCCTCCTGAACTGTGTCGTACACTGATGTGATCTTGCTGATATATTCAGTGGTATGTGTGACTATTACCTACAAAATATGTTGCGAATAGAGTTAGTAGTAAACAAGTCATAAATTAAAACGTCATGCTTGATGCAGCAGTTTTTCACGCATGTCAGTGTTTATAACGTAATATCTCATCCACTACGTGTGTACAATGATGTAATTTTTCAAGCACATGTAGTGACAAATGTAGATCTTCTTTCTTTCTTTCGCTTGCACCTTTATCCCACGGTTCTCGCAGGTCGGT
This sequence comes from Schistocerca gregaria, assembly GCF_023897955.1. Lineage (NCBI taxonomy): Eukaryota > Metazoa > Arthropoda > Insecta > Orthoptera > Acrididae > Schistocerca > Schistocerca gregaria. Next base: position 731,225,695 of record NC_064931.1, read on the forward strand.
ATGGTTAGGATCGGATTTGGCAAGGTTAATGTTAAGGGGTGGTCGGATGCCCTTCCTGCCCCCCGTTTCCGGGACGGAATTAGTGTACCCCAGCTGTCTGCATCTAGTTTAATCCATGGAAGAGTGTGAACGTGTTCAGATGTCTGCGAGTCGCGTAACTGAGGCGGGGCGTGGGGACCAGTCCGGTATTCAAATATTGGGATGTGGAAAACTACCTAAAAATCCCATTCCGGCAGGCCAGCACACTGGCTCTCAAAACCAACATATGTAGATATGGCCTGAAAAATATGTTGAGGACATAGTTAGTTGTCAAGAAGGAAGAAATTTAAACGTTATGCCTTATGCGGCAGTCCACAGCTCGTGGTCTAGTGGATAGAGTTGCTGCCTCTGGACGACGTGATCTCGGGTTCGATTCTCGGCTGGGTTGGGGATTCTCCCTGCCTGGGGCATGGGTGTTTGTGTTGTCCTCATCATTTCGTCATCATCATTATCATCATTCGTGACAATTGCTGAATTGTACCTACTTAAACATTGGAATGTGTAAAAATTGGGATTTCGTACAAGCTATGATGACGCCCCACAAACCAAATATTATCACCTGATGCGACAGTTTTAGTACATGAACAGTGAAAATGTAGTAAGCTATAAATTTTTTTGATATCGTCATTTTGTGGAGAGTGTTAGCGCCAAAAAATTTTTTGCAAGTCGCTAACTAGTGTCATTCTCAGATACTGGATGAACAAAGTCTAGGTACTTGAGCGCGGTGTGTTCCGCTTCTTTTTCAGCCCCAGCACTTTGAGAGGCGGGTGGTTCTTGTCCCCACAGAGCTTCTTTCTATATAGCAAGTGATAACTGTACCATGTCTAGTTGCAATCGGTTCAGAAGTTTCCAAGATGTTGCACATATACACTAAATTTTAAAATATACAAAGCTCTCTTAACCGTCAGTGAAATCTCTCAGTTCGCTCTTACAAAATTTACCGTTAAAAATGTTTCAGCAAAAGGGCGCACCTGTACTGATTTCTTTTCTTTCGTTTTGTCAGTTATATGTTAGCGATGTTTCTGCATGTCGCGTTCCCAATTGTTAACTGTGTTTCCCCTCAGTAAATCTCGCATGGTATGCCTCTAACGCTGGAATTGCTCTTATTTAAAAAAGGGGCTTTACATGACAGGAGTACATTTTATGACATCCAGATTTAGAAACTCAGGAAACTAACTGTGATTTACAGGATTAATTAGTGTATGTCGACGTCATAGTGGCATAACAAAATTCATTTTAATTTAATATTTTTTGTTTGATACACGTATGTTTCTTAGTTTTATGATACTAAGCGTAATCTTGACGCTAGGCAGCCGGCCGGCCGTGTGGACGAGCGGTTCTAGGCGCTTCAGTCTGGAACCGCGCGACCGCTACGGTCGCAGGATCGAATCCTGCCTCGGGCATGGATGTGTGTGATGTCCTTAGGTTAGTTAGGTTTAAGTACTTCTAAGTTCTAGGGGACTGATGATCTCAGATGTCAAGTCCCATAGTGCTCAGAGCCATTTGAACCATTTTGACGCTAGGCGATTTTGACAGCTTCTATTAATCTGCAGTTTACCAGTAAATAAGTTTAACCATCCCTAAACCAAAATTACGCTGTTGTCAGGGCACAATCTGCTTTTATGTTTCGTACTCTAACACTGCAGAAGACATAATTTTTGTTTCATGAAATAGATTCACAGATGGACAGTACATTCTTACATCAGTGCGTACTGCCATATTTCCGGATCGGCTAGTTATAAATGACGCGAGTTTGCGTTTTCTGTAACAATAAAATTTTGATTTATGATGCTGTTTACGCGAAATATTCAAGGAATTTCCTAGTTGCGTTTAGTTTTCCTCAAGTTCATCGTTGTTTTTGTACGTCTACGGAGTACGACTATTCGCGGGTGATGCGAATGCGTCTGCTAAACTTGGGAACTATAGGCCCACACCCCGCCAGATACGCCACTGACGCTGGGAAGAGAATTTGCATAAATTTTGCAGTGTCCCTGAGGACTGCAATGTAGCTCCCTACTGCGTTAGAGACTTGCTCTTAGCTATAATTCTGTCTCAACGGGCCAACAAGAGCGATACAGCCAGTCGTAACACATATATACGCTTCATAGGCTACGCCAGTAGATAGCTGAAGACGCAAAAAAAGAACTGTCAATTGTTACGAAATATAAGAGAAGACCTCATACCAGATGCATTATTTTACGTTGACTTTACAGTTGTCTACGCAACAGTGTCGTACAACTTCACTTTAGAAACATTCAATGTGATTTTTCTGGAAGTTATGTCTTCAGCGCAACTTAATTAACTCAAATTTTTTCGACACGGAAGCCTCCATGTGATAGTATTGGAACCTAAACTAAACATCCATTAAACATACATTCTTCTAGATCTTTTATATACGAGGGTGAGTCAAATGAAAACCTTAAATTTATAATAAAAAATCGAAATTTCACGAAGTTTCCCTGTAAGTTGGTAAGTGATCTACAAACAGGGTGCAGAATGGCCTGTAGGTGGCAGCATAGTGCAGATGCACACATACCGTCGCAGTATCAGTATAAAGATGACCGCCCCACTTGCGACTTGCACCAGGGAATACAGCGTTCTGTTATTCGGTTTTTGCGTAGTGAAGGTGTGAAACCTATTGAAATTCATCGACGAGTGAAGGTTCACTACGGCGATGCATGTTTGTCAAAGCAGCAAGTCTACGAATGGTGTAGGAAGTTCGCAAATGGTGTGACTTCAGTGGAAGATGCTCCTCGTCCAGGTCAGGCACAACGAGTTGTGACTCCACAGAACATTGCGGCAGTTGAAACCATAGTGAAGGAAAACCGCCGAGTGCACTGAATGACTTTGCAGCATGTTTACAGATTAGTCATGGGTCAGCACACCACATTGTGCATTATGTGCTCCAGTTTCACAAAGTGTCTGCAAGATGGGTGTCACGGCAGCTGACTCCTGAAATGAGAGAACGACGTGTTGATGCTTGTGAAGAACTTCGTCGGCGCTTTGAACGAGAAGGTGATGGCTCCCTTGCAAAAATCGTTACTGGGGACGAAACCTGGGATCACTTCCACCAACCGAAAACGAAGAGAGCGAACAAGGAATGGCGCCATTCCTCATCACCAAAACCAAAGAAGTTTCGAACAGAACCATCAGCAGGGAAAGTTATGCTGACTCTCTTTCGGGACGAAAAAGGCGTCATTTAGGAGCATTACATGCCTAGAGGGACCACTGTCACCAGTGCATCATACACATATCTCCTAAAAAATTATCTGCAGCCTGCAATCAAATCAAAGCGACGTGGATTGCTGCCAGCAGGTGGCCTTTTGCAACATGACAATGCAAGGCCCCACATTGCCGTACAGCAGTTTCAACAATCACTGACCTACATTTTGAGTGTCTTCTTCCTCATCCACCCTACTCACCAGACCTTGCCCCAAGTGATTTGCATATGTTTGGACCAGTCAAAGACGCAATGGGGGGAAATAAGCTCCGTTCTGATGAAGAGGTACGTCACGCGGTGCATGAGTGGCTGCGCGGACTACCAAAAGAATTTTTTTCTAAAGGAATGTATGCACTTTGTAAGCGCTGGGGGACTTGCATCGAGCGTGGGGGAGATTATGTTGAAAAGTGATACAGCTTTGTACCACTTCTGGACAATGAATAATATTTTAAAAAAATTAAGGTTTTCATTTGACTCACCATCGTATAAGTACGTTGGCTGGAGAAAACTGTATTAGAAAAACAGCATTTTAAATCACCATATTTCTGAATTCCTTTATCATAGAGTAGGCTACGAAAGAATATTTGTGGGCAAAATCACCTCTGATTTTGTGAAAAATATTTTAGCGAGTTAACCGCATGTGCTAAGGTTGTTGGACATCTCACGGTCACTTATGAAAATGCAAATACTAGCGATAGATGAAAAGTTTGAGAAATTTGAGGTCGTGGTATTGATTAGAAGTTAGAAGAAAGAGGAACCTATCGAGGTTATTGAAACTCGGGCATGTGAGGTCAATGGTACGCGTCTAGTACTTTAGCAAAGTAATTATTTCCACACCCAAATCGATTTCCGTCGGTTGTAGAGCACGAGTGTGGCAGGTATCGATTACTCGCTACAGACTAGCCCTCGGGCGTCACGGCTGCAGGCAGATTATCGTACCTCACGCCTCGTCGCGCTTCAGTGGGCGCTTAGCCTCTCTATTCCTGCCACATGACTCCCCGCTTCTTTCTGCATTGTTATCCGATTCGTGGAAGTAGCTTTTGCACAGACATCCTGGATACGGAACAAATATAAGAAATCTACTCACCAAGTAGCGCCAGGAGAAAACGCAAAAAAATGGTTCAAATGGCTCTGAGCACTATGGGACTTAACATCGTCACCAGTCCCCTAGAACTTAGAACTACTTAAACCTTACTAACCTAAAGACATCACACACATCCGTGCCCGAGGCAGGATTCTAAACTGCGACCGTCGCGGTCGCGCGGTTCCGGACTGAAGCTCCTTCAACCGCTCGGCCATTCTGTCCGGCCATTTGAACCATGATTTACTATTTAAGTAGCTGTTGGGTTAGGTGTAAATAAATAACTGTAATCAGTCATTTTGTTGATATTTTCATTACGCATAGCCGAGGATTATAGATCCATCTTCAAGGTGTTTTATTCAAGTACGGCTTCTCTGGGTTACATATGGCGCTCTCTGGCGGCGGATGATTAAGAAGTATTTGTACGGGGGTCAAAATTGCGCGAATGCTTTTATGACAAATGTTAGGCAACGAATACCTTTCAGAGGTCACAGTCTGCTTTTCTGAACCTTTTTTATTGCACACACACAGTCCGTAAAATTAAATAAAAAAGGATTGTCTATCAGGAGTTTTCGAGTCGAAGTGATGTATAACATAATGATGCTGGCAGCGGTGTTTGCATTTTATAAAACACTTAATTTAAATTATTGCCCTGTGTACATAGGGGTTGGACAAAAATATGGAAACACCGGCAGAAATGCATGCTTGAACACAAATACAGACACTAGCCAAACCCGAGGATAGCGCTGTTGTATTTGAAGACGAACGGCACCTGTGCAATATCCTCAATATGCTGTACGTCTCAGTCATGGTGAGAACAGCATTCTGTGTATTTCTGGGTGCATTATTTCGAAACTATAACGTGGGAAAATTGTTTGTGCTCGTATAGTGGGTGCTTCCGTAACCAAGGAAGCCGAAGTGTTTGGTACTTCAAAAGGCACCGTATTGAAGATTTGAACCGCATAAAGGAAAAATGGGAGAACATCCGCTTCGTCACAATGTGGACGAAAGTGTTTATTAAGCGATTGTGACAGACGATCATTGAAGAGGACTGTGACGAAAAATAAGAGGATGACAGTTGCAAAAGTAACTGCAGAACTAAATGTCGCATTCGTGAATCCCTGTGAGCACCAAAGCAACACTAAGGGAGCACCGTAACCAGGGAATTGCAGGGCAGGATGGAATTCCAAAATAATTCATTAGGGATGCAAATGTCTGTAACAGGAAAACGTTATGCCGAAGGCATAAAATGTGAACTATGGAACAGAGGAAAAAAGTTATTTGGTTGGATGAGCCTTGTTTCACAGTGTTTCCAAAATAAGGCCGAGTTTACGTCCCAAGAGTGAAAAATGACGGCAGTTCGGTGATGATTTAGGCAGCCATATCGTGGTATTCCATTGGTCCATTACTGCCAAGGGTTATGTAACCATTTTGGTTGAGTAGGTTCATCCCATGGCACAGTGTTTATTCCCCAGTGGTAATGCTGAACGCCAAACGAACAGGGACGCATTTCACGCAGTTTACGTCGTTCAGGACTGGTTTTGTGAGCACGAGGATGAATTGTCACATCTTCCCTGGCCACCACAGTCAGCAGAACCTAGCATTATTGAGCCTATATGGTCTACTTTGGAGAGAAGGGTGCGTGGATTTTAATCCACCACCATCATCGTTAGCTGGACTTGAGATTATCTTGCAGGAAGAATGGTATAATATCCTCCTCAAAACCACAAAGTACCTGTATTTATCTATTCCGAGACGACTGGATACGCATGCTAACAGGTTTCCATATTTCTGTCCACTCCTTGTGTGTGTGTGTGTGTGTGTGTGTGTGTGTGTGTGTGTGAATTGGGTTGGGGTGGTGGCAACGAGGGAGAGAGGAGGAGGAGGAGGAGGAGGAGGGAGAGAGAGAGAGAGAGAGAGAGAGAGACAGAGAGAGAGAGACTGGAGGGGAGGGAGAAAAAGACAGACAGAGCAATTAGATGAGTTGCTGTGTTCTTATCTAGAAATAAAGTTTTTCTGTGTTGAAATGTGGCAGAGCTAAAGATTGTATACCACATGATTAGAAATGCTTATTTTATTGTGACTAGCTTTATGAGATCATTTTTATCTGCTATCTACATCTACATCTACATGACTACTCTGCAAATCACATTTAAGTGCTTGGCAGAGGGTTCATCGAACCACAATCATACTATCTATCTACCATTCCACTCCCGAACAGCGCGCGGGAAAAACGAACACCTAAACCTTTCTGTTCGAGCTCTGATTTCTCTTATTTTATTTTGATGATCATTCCTACCTATGTAAGTTGGGCTCAACAAAATATTTTCGCATTCGGAAGAGAAAGTTGGTGACTGAAATTTCGTAAGTAGATCTCGCCGCGACGAAAAACGTCTTTGCTGTAATGACTTCCATCCCAATTCGCGTATCATATCTGCCACACTCTCTCCCCTATTACGTGATAATACAAAACGAGCTGCCCTCTTTTTGCACTCTTTCGATGTCCTCCGTCAATCCCACCTAGTAAGGATCCCACACCGCGCAGCAATATTCTAACAGAGGACAAACGAGTGTAGTGTAAGCCGTCTCTTTAGTGGACTTGTTGCATCTTCTAAGTGTGCTGGCAATGAAACGCAACCTTGGGCTCGCCTTCCCCACAATGTCATCTATGTGGTCTTTCCAACTGAAGTTGTTCGTAATTTTAACACCCAGGTACTTAGTTGAATTGACAGCCTTGAGAATTGTACTATTTATCGAGTAATCGACTTCCAACGGACTTCTTTTGGAACTCATGTGGATCACCTCACACTTGTCGTTATTTCGCGTTAACTGCCACCTGCCACACCATACAGCAATCTTTTCTAATTTGCTTTGCAACTGATACTGGTCTTCGGATGACCTTACTAGACGGTAAATTACAGCATCATCTGCGAACAACCTAAGAGAACAGGAAATCACGAATCCAGTCGTACAACTGAGACGATACCCCATAGGCCCGCAGCTTGATTAGAAGTCGCTTGTGAAGAACGGTGTCAAAAGCTCTCCGGAAATCCAGAAATACGGAATCAACTTGAGATCCCCTGTCTATAGCGGCCATTACTTCGTGCTAATAAAGAGCTAGCTGCGTTGCACAACAACGATGTTTTCTGAAACCATGCTGATTACGTGTCAATAGATCGTTCCCTTCGAGGTGATTCATAATGTATGAATACAGTATATGCTCCAAAACCCTACTGCAAACCGACGTCAATGATATAGGTCTGTAGTTCGATGGATTACTCCTACTACCCTTCTTAAACACTGGTGCGACCTGCGCAATTTTCCGGTCTATAGGTACAGATCTATCAGTGAACGAATGGTTGTATATGATTGCTAAGTAAGGAACTATTGTATCAGCGTAATCTGAAAGGAACCTAATCGGTACACAATCTGGACCTGCCCGTATCAAGCGATTTGATATGCTTCGCAACCCCTAAGGTATCTACTTCTAAGAAACTCATGCTAGCAGCTGCTCGCGTTTCAAATTCTGGAATATTCCATTCGTCTTCCCTGGTGAAGGAATTTCGGAAAACTGCGTTCAATAACTCCGCTTTAGCGGCACAGTCGTCGGTAACTGTACTATCGGCACTGCGCAGCGTAGGTATTGACTGCGTCTTGCCGCTTGTGTACTTTACCTACGACCAGAATTTCTTCGGATTTTCTACCAAATTTCGAGACAATGTTTCGCTGTGGAACCTATGAAAGGCATCTCGCATTGAAGTCCGTGCCAAATTTCGCGCGTCTGTAAATTTTAGCCAATCTTCGAGATTTCGCGTTCTTCTGAACTTCCCATGCTTTTTCCATTTCCTCTGCAACAGCGTTCGGACCCGTTTTGTGTACCACGGGGGATCAGTTCCATCTCTTACCAATTTATGAGGTATGAATCTCTCAATTGCTGTTGCTACTATATCTTTGAATTTGATCCACATCTCGTCTACATTTGCATAGTCAGTTCGGAAGCAATGGAGATTGTCTTTTAGGCTTCTAGTGACACTTACCCGCTTTTTTAAATAAAATTATTTTGCGTTTGTTTCTGGTGGATTTGGAAGAAACGGTATTGAGCCTAGCTACAACGACCTTGTGATCACTAATCCCTGTATCAATCATGATGCTCTCTATCACCTCTGGATTGTTTGTGTCTAAGAGGTCAAAGATGTTTTCGCAACCATTTACAATTCGCGCCAATTCGAGCTCTGGAATTCGTAAACGTTGGCTTTATCATGGGTCACCTTTGCCACCCAGACAACTCAAAGCTGCGCTCGGTGGTAAAACTAACAAGGGAACATCCCCAACTATCAACAAACGATCTTGATGAAACTTGGAGGGTATGCACTAGTGACTAAATAATCCAATACGTATTTTTTTGTTTGTGCCGAATTTCACTTTGAGGGGCAAAAGACGCGAAATTTAATTTGGCATATCGAGTTTAGACAGAATATCTTCGAAACGGAGATATATAAATTAATATTTCTTATATGAAAGTTGGTATGTAATTAACGTTCTGGAGAACTGTATAATCGAATTTTTTAATGATTTGAAATTTTGCAAAATACCCCATCAGCATTTATTAATTATGAAAAATGAAAACTTCTGTTACTACATAACAAAAGAAGTTTTCAAGCTACATCCATTCATGTGTTATAAAGCTGGCTTCTGAAATACCACTTTTGTAAAATAAGATGTACACAGCGTGCTGTCAGAATATTTTCAACATACCTAATTGGAAATCTGAACATTCATTATTAGTTCAGTAATTCACTTTTCAAACTTAATAAATGGCGATAGGGTGTTTTGCAAAATTTCACATTATTAGAAAATTAGATTTCAAGAAGGTTAATTACATATCAATTTTTTATGAGAAACTTTTTTTCATATCATCGTTTCGAAGACGTTCCGAAGATATTCTCCCAAACCCAATATGCAAAATATATTTTGGGTGTGTTTAACCCACTGAAAGTGAAATTGGGTACAAAAAAATACGTACTGCATTATTTTTCCCCCGTTACATACCCGCCAAGTTTCATAAAGATCGTTTATTGACACTTGGGAATGCTCCCTTGTCAATAGCTGCATGGGCGATTCAGTTCATGTTAATGGAGTGATGTGAAGTATCGTATTGTAATATAGCCTTGTCCATGTAGGCGAATCAATTATATGTTCTTTGTGACATGTCTGAAAAAACAGACACCATTAATTCACATAACGGAATGATATTGTCACACACACCCACATGGCAAATCTTAGAAGAGATTAGAGAGTGATGGCATTAGAAGCAGCAGGATTGAAGACTGTAATCGAGAGACAGGAGATGTTACCGATGAATACTGTTCTCCATCCTCTTCGTTAGATGCAGGTATGCGATGCATCTGTCCATTAAAATATGTACCGAAATAGTCAAACATCGTAATCTTTACTTTATCTCCACATACATGTCTTTTTAGACCTTAAATTCCGTTTAAATACTGCGGGAGTATGTTTCAGTCAATCCTCCAAGATTATTAGCGGTTTTCTTGCTTCAGTAGTATGGCATTGCAACAGCTCTTCAGTATTGTGGTGTGTTATTCGTAGTCGGAAACCGAAACGGCCAAACAAGAAACAGCATTGGCAACATAGCCGCCGGCTCTCAGGGACATTTTTCGGCGACTTAGTGTAGCTCACCAGGCTGATTTTGTGGGTATTCGCAACATCATGTCCCGCTCACGGTCTTCTGTCTGTTATGGTATGCCTGGACCCTTTGCATCGCAGAACCATTTGCCCTCCTCGAATTTATTGCGCCGTCTTTTGACATTTGTCACGGATAGCTCTTTGCACACTCTCTACCGATAGACAACAGACAAATTCTAGAACACAGAATGCTTTCCCTGCCCTGGTTCGCTGCCGTTTTCGGCAAATACGGCAGCTGGCACTAGTGTCGGAGGTTGTCGAAACTAACTTGAAAAAAAAAACATTCGAGAGTTTGTCATTCATCTAATGTATCATTTTTCTGGGTGGGAAGGAGCGCCTGGTCCCCTCCACGAATCCGCCCGGCGGATTTGTGTCGGGGTCTGGTGAAACGGCCAGTCTGTGGATGGTTTTTAGGTGGTATTCCATCTGCTTCGGCCAATGCGGGCTGGTTCCCCTTATTCCGCCTCAGTTACACTATGTCGGTGATTGCTGCGCAAACAAAATCTCCACTTACGCTCATACCACCATTAGTCTGCCACGCAAACATAGGGGTTACACTCGTCTGGTGTGAGACGTTCCCTGGGGGGTCCACCGGGTGCCGAACCGCACAATAACCCTGGGTTCTGTGTGGGACGGCTGAAGGGTGAAGTGGACTGCGGTAGTCGTCGTGAGGTTGCGGAACACTGCCTCTCCCTCGTTTCTAGGTCCCCGGTTAACATACAATACAGTACAATACAATGTATCATTTATTGCGTTATATTCAGCCATTACATACGCAGGCTGTTTGAAATGTTTCATGGAATTTATAATTATCCTGTATATAAACGATTTATCAAAGAACATCAGCTGCACTAAGCTAGTCCCTGACGATGGAATTGTCTACAGTAATGTATCGTCATTAGATGAAAGAAACGCACAAACACTTTGGCATTATTTCTAGTTAGTGTAATAAATCATATCGCTATATAAATGAAGATAACGTCTTGTGGCATTGTGACACGCAACCGTAATATAGCTCCATGACGCTATCGCCATCGGGGAAAGCACGAAGCGTGGAGGGATGCAGGTGGTCCACATTAATGTTCACGTAATCCACAGTAGTCATTTTGCCTTCGGTATCTACCATAGGTTCTATTGAAGCCATGGTGAATGGCCATCATATCATAATACTACCCCAGTCAGTATGCGTGAGTGGCGCGCATGATTCATCCGACAAGGACAGACATTTCCATTGATCCACGATCCTCTCTAGCTGATTCCGTGCCCACTGCAGTGACGATATGGTTGGGACAGTGTGGGAACACGAAATGGTCGTCTTCTGAGGAGCCACATCTTCAATAATGTGCACTGAACGGCGTACTCCGAAACACTTTTACCAGCACCATCATTGTGCTCTGTCGTGAAATTTGCCACAGTTCAGCACCACTTTAATGATTTAGAGAGTGGGCAATTTCTGATCTCCCCGTTCTTTGATGAGTCGTGGGCGTCCGACACCTTATCACCTACACGTAGTTTCACCGCATTCCAACCACAGTCCATTGCTGCTCATGACATTTCCTTGGAGGAAGGGCGCTGTTATCTCCGAGAAACACTATTGAGAAAATATGGTGAATAGGTATTTAAAGCCGACTGAAGAACCATCCTCCTGCTGCCAATATACGAGGATTAGAACTTTAATAGTGGCAACTACACTACTGGCCATTAAAATTGCTACACCACGAAGATGACGTGCTACAGACGCGAAATGTAACCGACAGGAAGAAGATACTGTGATATGCAAATGATTAGCTTTTCAGAGCATACACACAAGATTGGCGCCGGTGGCGACACCTACAACGTGCTGACACGAGGAAAGTATCCAACCGATTACTCATACATAAACAGCAGTTGACCGGCGTTGCCTGGTGAAACGTTGTTGTGATGAGTCGTGTAAGGACGAGAAATGCGTACCATCGCGTTTCCGACTTTGATAAAGGTCGGATTGTAGCCTATCGCGATTGCGGTTTATCGTATCACGACATTACTGCTCGCGTTGGTCGAGATCCAATCACTGTTAGCAAAAAGATATAGTCGGTGGCTTCAGGAGGGTAATACGGAACGCCGTTCTGGATCCCAACGGCCTCGTATCACTAGTAGTCGAAATGACAGGCATCTTATCCGCATCGCTGTAACGGATCATGTAGCCACGTCTGGATCCCTGGGTCTACATATGGGGACGTTTGCAAGACAACAACCACCTGCACGAACAGTTCGACGACGTTAGCAGCAGCATGGGGTATGAGCTCGGAAACCATGGCTGCGGTTACCCTTGACGCTGCATCACAGACAGGAGCGCATGCGATGGTGTACTCAAAGACGAACTGGGTGCACGAATGGCAAAACGTCATTTTTTCGGATGAATCCAGGTTCTGTTTATAGCATCATGCTGGTCGCATCCGTGTTTGGCGACATCGCGGCGAACGCACATTGGAAGCGTGCATTCGTCTTCGCCATACTGGCGTATCACCTGGCGTGATAGTATGGGGTGCCACTGGTTACACGTTGATTCTTGCGAAACCCTACATTTCAGCAGGATAATGCACGACCGCATGTTGCAGGTCCTGTTCAGGCCTTTCTGGATACAGAAAATGTTCGACTGCTTCCCTGGCCAGCACAATCTCCAGATCTTTCGCCAATTGAAAACGTCTGGTCAATGGTGGCCGAGCAACTGGCTCGTCACAATACGCCAGTCATTACTCTTAATGAACTGTGGTATCGTGTTGGAGCTGCATGGACAGCTGTATCTGTACACGCCATCCAAGCTCTGTTTGACTCAATTCCCAGGCGTATCAAGGCCGTTATTACGGCCAGAGGTGGTTGTTCTGGGTACTGATTTCTCAGGATCTATGCGCCCAAATTGCGTGAAAATGTAATCATATGTCAGTTCAAGTATAATATATTTGTCCAATGAATACCCGTTTATCATCTGCATTTCTTCTTGGTGTAGCAATTTCAATGGCCAGTAATGTATTTATTTACAGCTCTTACAAAATAGATACGTGTTTCAAAGTTTTAGTAACCTTTAAAGTAGTCGCCAGCATTATGTATAACCCGTTGCCAGCGATGTGGATGTCGTAGGATACTCTTAGCAGTGCCAATTGTGTTGACAGTTCGAGCGACGCGGTCTATTGGCCGACGAATTTGTTGCAGTTCTGAAGTGAATGCCGTGAAGTATTTCCTTCAGTATAGAAATCGAGTTGAACTTACGAGAGCTTAAGTCAGGGGAGTGTAGTAGGTGGTATAGCACTTAGCAGCCCCATCACTCAAACTAAACAGCTTGCACTGTACGTGCTTCATCGTCGTCCTGCAAAATGATGGCCAGGTCCTGCAGAAAGTGTCATCACTTTTGTCCTAAGCTGGTCGTAGGTAGTGTTCCAAAAATGGATAGAATATAGACAGAAGTGATTACACTTTCTGCAGGACCTGACCATAATTTTGCAGGACACTGCTCAAGAACGCACAGTACATGCTGTTACAGATTTGTTTGACTGATGGGGCTGCTAAGTGCTACACCATCTACTGCACTCCCCTGACTTAAGCCTTCGTGACTTCAGCTCTATTTCTGAACTGAAGGAAACACTTCACGGCATTCGCTTCAGAACTTCTACAAATTCGTCGGCCAATAGACCACGCCGCTCGAACTGTCAACACAACTGACACTGCTAAGAGTATTCTACGACTTCCACATCGCTGGCAATGGGTTATTCATAATGCTGGTGACTACTCTGAAGGTCATTAAAACTTTGAAACACGTATCTATTTTCTACGAGACGCCCGTTTTTAGGCGCTGGATCATAACAGTCTGACATCTGCCAATGTCGTTACGTCAGCGGAGGTCTCCGTATGTGGCCATTATCATCACTAGCATTATTTCCATTCTCCTCTGGCCTTCTAACTATACTTTGCTAACTCTGTCATATGCCTGCAGTGCTGCAGGCAGAATTTAGATTGGTGGTTTTCTGTGGTTACTAAATTTTTGACATACCACTGTATTCGCGTTTTCGAATAGGCCATTTATATTTCTGTCACTGCTTTCGACTTACTTCAAAAATATTTTTAAAAAAGAAGACTTACTTTTTCATACTCTGATCTGATCCGCCTGAATCTAAGCCTACTCACGTCCACAGATAGCAGGTGGTGCAAAACTTTTCACATCTATTTACTATTCCATTACTTATGGTTGAAACTATTGACAAGAGCGTCGTTGACTAACTGCCGAAAGGACGCTGTGCCTCTTTATTGTTTGAGACGCCAAAGTGATTGAAGAGAGAAATTACAGATAACATTGATTTCCAAAGATCGTCCTTGTGTTTTATAAGATGTTTAGTGTGTGTTTTGTGACTTCTTTATTTAGAATAATCGCTTTTTTGTCTCACTGAATAAACAGACACTGAAGTCAGTCATCGGTAATCTCGTGAAATATGGTTTGGTATATTTAAAGAAATTGGCGAAATACTTATGTGGCAATTCTGATAGCACCATCGGTTATCTCGGGTACATAAAATGAGATAACGGAGATTAAGGTTCATATCGAGGTAGATAAGCAGTATTTTTTCTTAACTACTTATTCTATTAGAATAGGACAGAAAGTTGCTTTATATGAAGTACTCTGCAGTATGATCTGCACAATGCCTTGTGGAATATGTATGTAGATCTGCTGTCAGCGTTCCCCGATCTATACTGTAAAAAACTATGCACAGAATTTCCATTTCTCACAATAAGAGCGCACTGATGGATCTCACGCGGTTTGTGATGATGTCCGCCAAGTTAGGAGCAGCATCATCAGTGCTAACAGGAAGGTGATATATCAAAAAATAACATAAACATCAAACGAGGAACACATCAAAAGACGTACCGACAAGATTAATGTCGCGACATTTCTTGCTGATGGTACAAGCCCACAGGCGATCTTGGAGAGCATATGTATTTACAGTATGAGACTTGCATCAGTAATTGTCTAGCTCTTTCTAGCACTACTGCGCTACTCCAGAGAAATTTCAAATACAGCTTGTTCTGTTTAATCGAGATGTTCACAGTCAGCTGAGAAGGACATAATGATTTATGTCTTTCAGCTGATTTCATGCAACGTAGGAAAGACGACATTTGCACGATTACAAGTCCATAAAGTCAAAGGTCGAAGATCGTTTTTGATTGGTTTAAAGAACAGTCATAAGATTTTAAATAAATGATTTCACCAAATAGGTCGATTGAAATAAACCCAATCGAATAACGTTAAGCTACAATAAAACCATCCATTTATATTAAAAATTATTCATCTAAGAGACTCGTTCAAAAATGGCTCTGAGCACTATGGGACTCAACTGCTGTGGTCATCAGTCCCCTAGAACTTAGAACTACTTAAACCTAACTAACCTAAGGACATCACACACATCCATGCCCGAGGCAGGATTCGAACCTGCGACTGTAGCAGTCCCACGTCTCCGGACTGCGCGCCTAGAACCGCGAGACCACCGCGGCCGGCTAAGAGACTCGTACCAGCATAGACCTACAGGTTGCGCTACATAAGATATGCGCACTACTAATTTTCACTCTTCACTATACTGTTGACGCCCAGAAAGATTCAAAATTCTCATTTACTGATAATCTTTTGTGCACTGGACTCTCATTTACTGGTAGTCTTTAGAGCTCTGGACTATAAAACCCGTTGATCATGACAGTTTCAGAGTTATTAACTTCCCTCCCAGACGTAAGTACAGAAGTTTCGACTTTATCTCTTCACTATCGTCGAGGCCGTTAGAGATGAAGCGCGAGATTAGTTGGACACTCGTTTGGAAGTACATCAGCCGTAGCGTAATAGCTGAATGAAACAGGCATCCGCCTTGGGTGGTTTGTCATACCACAGGAAGTGTAAAACAGAGTAAATTGTCAGGCATTTAAACATCGTTACACACGAATAGAAGTTAGGGGTTTTAAACAGTGTGACAACTCGTTCGCTTGCAGACTGAGTTCGTGTAACTGCGATAAGACAGTTACGTAACGTAAATCTTATTCCACGTATAATTTTCGTCATTCGTACGCAGAGAGATCTAGTGACGTTATTTCAGTCCTTGAGGGTAGGATTGTACTGTGATGGAGGAAGGCATACAAACAAGTCGATAATGTGATTGAATATCGCATGAAAAGCGCTTATGAACGTTCTTACTGTAACCTGTATACTAAGTTTGTTATCGGTTATATTCTTCCACCTATTATTGTTTTCCTCTCAGTTCCTGGATCCTGCAGAATCATTTGATTCATGCTACGTACAGAGACACTCCTGTTTATAAGTAAGTTTTTCTTGTATTACCATATTTTGTTATAATGTGACGCGGGGTTGATCAGGAAAAGGTCAATGGAACACACGTATATTGCAAGGTAATTATTTATGGTTTAACATACTCAAAGAAACATCTCGTTACAGGTGATTTGCGGAAACATAGTTAGATTTTATATGAGTATTTAATTCTATCCGTAGAAATGTTTGAATAATTAGCAACAAGTTTCTATCTGCAAAATGAGCAATGCTTTGAAAGGCAAGGTACTGGGTTGAAGTCCTGGTTTGGCAGATATTTTTAAATTGACAGGAAGCATGAATTTGTCATGTCCTCCTGTCAATTACAAAAAGAATTTACTTGAGGGCAACGAATTACCTATCTTTTCGTTCGGAAGAAATTGTATTACAACATGTGCTATTGTTTTGGGTTGCCTGTTACTGTCTTCTTTTTCTAATTTATATTTTTGTCTTTCGCCTTCTCTAGCTTCGCACAGTGACTCGAGCACAAATAATTTGAATTATGTACAACGAAAAATGTATTCTGCCTGACAAGAATACGAAAATCAAAAATACTAAAATATACCGTTAAAAATCAAGACGTCAGAAAGGTATTTACAGTAAGAAGAACATTACAACGCGCACGCTGTAAATCCTGGAACTACATGGAAACGAAGTCTTCTCCCGAAAGACTAATGAGTGTTTTTACAAACGTGAAGATTGTCCCAAGTATGTATACAAAAATTAATGATCGCGGCGTAAGCATAGCTGATACAAATTCGACTGTTGTTACGTCATGTTGTGTTCTCTGCATATTGTGTCCTGTCATATAACTGTCCAGTTAGTTTAACCCCTTCGACCGAATTATATTGTGTTAAGCAAGTTTGTTAGTGAACAAAACCTAAACAAAATAGATTTTCGTGATAATAAGTATTGAGTAGCTTCATGGACTTAGTAAATTGTATCGTAGGTTTTACTCTCATTATAACAATAACCTCACACTTCGGCTTCGGTTCTTAAACGAACTTGTAGTTCTTATGTCGTAATAGATAATTTGATTGCAACAGAATCAGCAAAGTTAGATTAAAATTATTACTTTACTATTATGACTACCAGTCATAATTCAGCTCTATTGTAAATGATTTATTTGGGAATGGGATGAGTTAGTTGCTATTCGATAGAAGCTGGAACTTGCCCTGACTCCTGTCAAGCGATTGCAAGCTACTGCCAGTCTGTGTGTTGGGCGAATACCGAGAGACAAATAACAACGTCAAGTAATATCCCGCTCAGTGTGTAATCTCCCCCTCGCTTATCGACCTTAATGACAGTGAAAAATTAAACCGCGTGTACCTAATGGAAATTTGGGAAAAGCAATCGTCACCGAAGTTAATCTGTCGGTAAAGAGGGAGGGAGGGTTACATCTAAATGAAAGGAAAAATGCAAATGAAATTGGTGGAAATTAATTTTGAAAAAGGGTAAAGTCAATAAAGAAAGTAAACGTGCGGCCGTTACGTTAACAATTAACTGGCGTTAGTTAGATATTTGAGATTTGGGGAAAATTACGGTCGCCAGTCCTATGGACAACTACTATAATAACTGAAAAAGGAAGGTTAATGCACATATAATTAGCACTAGACGCGCGGCCACTGAAGGTTGACACGTGTTGTGTGAAATCTGAATGTTTGTCAGAAGTAATAAATTTCGCTACACTCTGACTTAATTTAGGAAAAGAATTAATAAAACCGGAAAATTGGAAGTTAATTTAGTGACTGAAATTAATAGTGAACTTTGTTTCGGAAGCACTACGAAATAAAATAAAATAAGGTTAGTCTTGGGCTACCTCAACAATCATCTCAAAAGCAACTTGAATCTACGCAATTTAGAAATAAGAGATTTAACTTTGAACTTGAATTAAATGATTTTGAACAGTTAAAAATAGTAAAAATTAGTATGTACCAATCTGAGCTGCAGTCACAGGTAAGCTAAAATATGGTAACAAAACTCTCACTCTTAATTTGTGCATATGTAATCTAAATAAAATTCTGTTTGTTTATTGTAGCCAGCTATGAATACTTTAACTGAACTTTGAAATTAAAGCAGTGAAATGGAATGATATTACTTTAACGCTGGCGTTTGAATTTCAACGACACTCGTGTTCATTTCGGAAAAGGAAGGGACCTTACTTGGTAATGCAATTGGGACAATGAGCAACAAAGGTTCATGGTAAGTTGCTGTATTTCAGTGATGCAAATCGAACAGTTTGAAAAGCTGAGGTCTGCCATACAGTTCTAAAACTTAACGTGCTCTCAGTCTTTCTTGTTGATTGACTGAAGGTTTGAAGACGTCGATCGAGGAGGTGGCGACAGTCGCTTATTGTCGGCCGTCGCTGTTGCAGAAGTTGGATGTTGGCTCGCCTTCTTCTCGACACGGTCACCAGGCGAAACGGGCTCTTGATGTGTGCCAGCTAATGTTTCCCGTCCGCGACACCTTGCCAGAAACTATCACAGCAAGTCGACCGCAATTACATGCTGCCAAACCCAGAAAGCGCGGCAACTCGTGGGAGCGTCACACAACACACCTGCTCCACCGCCGTACTCCAGCCCGACTCTGCTCTGCCCGCGCTCCACGCGGCAGAGTTAACACTACCCATGATCCTAAACACCTTGGTTCTCCACATGAGCTATCGATGTAATCGTTCGATAGCATAGCTTTCCCTAGGCAAGACCCAGCGTAAAAATACAAATAATATTTACAAAACAATTTTATATATATATATATATATATATATATATATATATATATATATATATATATATATATATCAATTGTAAAACAATTACAATATATTAAGACACAGAAATGTCATATCTTCAGGTAACAAAATAAGGAAAAAAATTTATAGTACAATAGATGGAAATAGGAGAATATGCATTTCCGACGTTACAAGTGGATATAGTCTCCTCTCCAAGAAATACTCCTCAACTTGACTGCGAGTGGCGATTTTACTGTAGGGTCTCGGCCCTGTAGAAAGGAGGTGTGGACTAGGGAGACATCAAGGCATTACACAGACTACACTTCTACTGAGCAAGGAGTTTCAGGGGCTCTCTCCCACGGAAACTGAAGCAGTTCAACACATGTCATCTGTTAGGAATCCTACTGTGCACTGGGTCAGGAGGAAGCAAGGAGAAAAGGATAGAGGATTGTTAATTGCCGGAGTTAGACATACGATGACCATTGGTGCTCCTTGCGGAAATTGCAATAAGGACCAGCAAAATTCCTGCCGCCACTGAGGAAACAGCCTCAACCAGCGACACAATGTGACTCATGATGAAAGTAGTGATCCATGCCTCTGAGCTCCGAGGAAATCCAATAGATTGTGGCACACTAGCTCTAAGTCGTGTGCAGTGCCATAACGAAGGACTTCGACGTTTATAGGGTAGCCTTTCAATGGGTCAGCGATGCATTACACATCAGTACCGGACGGAGTTTAAGGTGCTCACAAGGTCGTTTTTTTCAGAAAATGACTCCCATACGATGCCCCTAAGGTATTAGTATATGATCCAAAGAAAAGTCGACCTAAGACGACACCATTAAATTTCTAGCTACCGACGCTGAAGCTTCACAAGGAAGTGTACGACACTGAAGCACTTATAAAAACCAGTGGAGCTCACGTAATAATGTGTTCAAGAAGCAAGCTAAATATTTTACTACTGCAGCAAGCCATATCCAACCGTGTATCGAAAGGATAGTGCCATGCGGGCTGGAGGTAGCATATTTACTGCAATAAACAAGTAAGTAAATAGCATACCTCAGAAATTGATGCTGCAAGCGAGATCTTTTGACAACACTAGTGGGGCAATAAAGACGACTCTACGCAACTTTTAATTTATTCAAGATGGTTCACCCTCCCCCCACCTCTGCCCCAGCCAACTGATAAATTAATTACCCTCTCCTCCTCTGGGGAATCCCCAGCCCATTGGGGGTTCCTCTCCCCCTTCCTCTGGGAAATCGCCAACCGTCCTCCCTCCCACCTCCATCCCTCGCCCCTCACCCCTATCTGACTGGAAAGCTGGCGGGATAAACGCTCAATCTGAGCTGAGCAATTGGTATGGAAGGACATAGGGTGGTTTTTCTATATTTTGGAGTGTTATACTTTTGGGGAACGTCTCTTTCATGTGCATGTGCTCACTTTGACGTATGAAGGCGAACTGGCCTAGATTACATTACCGCCACCAGAGGGCTGTGGGGAAAACAGCCTCCCCCCCCCCCCCCCCCCCACCTAGAAACTGGCGAGAACGCACCATGCTTTGGCTTTGGTCGATGTTTTAAGTGGTCAGAAACATTTTAGTACCCCAGGTGTCCACCAGTCCTACCTTGAACGATGGAATACCTCTGATCCACCCACTGCAGGCCAGAGGCCACCACCTGTTTCGTTCTGGGAAATAGGCTTGGTGGCCTTTGGGAGAGAAACCAGACATGCTTCATTCTTTATTGGTGTTTCAAGTGGTCAGCAGCAATTAAGTGTGCAGGTGTTCCATGACTGTAAAGAGGATAGTTTCACTATTAGTCTACCACTAGAGAGTTACTACAGCCAGTATAGCCAGTGGCACTATGTGGGAAGGATGGTGAGCACTTTGGAGACGTAAATGTTGCCATCCACCTGAAACCGTCAAAAGAATGTTATGTCCTCGCCAATTTCTAGCTGGGAAAGGGAGGTGGCATATCCCAGTGTCCTCTGATGACGGTAATGTGGTCTAGGCCAGTCAGTCACCACATGTCAGTGTGAGCACATGCACAAGAAAGCATGTTTATTCTTTTTGCTTACATATTTATTTCTAATCGTAGTCACTCTGCTAATGAACACATTCCTCACAACGAGACTCCGTTTATTTGACTTTTTTGTTGGAGCCACAACCTCACTTCTGCTTACACAACCTCATCACATTTTCCAACAGGATGACATCCCAAAATATAGGGAAACCACGCTATGTCCTTCCACACCAATTACTCAACACAGATTGAGCTTTTTTTCCCAGCAATTTCTCGGTGAATAAGAGGTAGTGGGAAGGGTGGGGTTTGATGTGGGCATTTTCAAGAGGGGTATGGGGTAATTAATTGATCAGGGGGCAATACCAAGGATGGGGCGAGTGTCTGGCATCTTGAATAAATTAAAAGTGGCTTAAATTGGCTTTATGTCCCTAATACCACTCATTGCCAAGAGTTCGCAAATAAGTAGGAATTTGGCTCCTCTATGTACAGTTAGACTCACTCCCAGATATAACAGAAAATTTTAGAGAAAACCTCGGTTCGCTATTAAATGTGTTTTGTAACCATAGTATAATCATGGAAAGAGTAATTATCCTTCAACCGACAGGAAAAGTTGCAGTTTTGTAGGAGGGCGTGCTGCAAAGTAGGGGCTCCGAATTTGTTTACGTGAAAGCTCTTTAGGATTTTTAAATAAAAAGTTATTAACGTTCTACATCTTTATTTTTGATTAATCCGTATTTGCAGCCCTCAAGCACTAGAGAGGTCCGACTTACAGCATGTAACGTGGCAGTGTATAACGTAACTATGACTGAGCGTGAGAAACATTGTATTGTAATCGAGTTTCAAAATCGAAGAGTCCGTCCAAGCATGAGCACTCTGTCCTTTAGTTTGACAATACCAGACCACAGCCGAGCGCTGTGACAATCTGACGTTTTGGGTTCACTTTGTTCGATCGTTCTCCAAACAGTCCCGACTTGGTCCCCGCAAATTTTCATCTGTTTCCAAAACTTAAATAACATCTCATAGGACTTCACTTTTATTGTGATGAAGTGGTGCAAGCAGAGGTGAGTTTGTAGCTCCGTCAACAAAGTCAAACAAACTGGTGTCTCATTCTGAGAAATGTGTTCGTCGCCAGGGTGACTATGTTGAGAAGTAAATATGTAGACATAAAATGGACATGTAATGTTAGAAAAATGTTTCTTTTATTTCACTATACTTAATTCGGAGGTATAAGTTTTCAACACGCGCTCGAAAGTGATGAGTATGATAAGATATCCTGTCAAACAATACCATATACCTTCGCTAAAAACTGCCTAGAATAGGTAGTTTCGAAGCTTAGTGAAGACGAAAATATATTAGTTTAAACGTCGACAAATGGTATAACACCGATGAAGACATCACAGATAATAACTATGTGTGCTTTTTTAAATCTCATTTTGTTCGTTTTCGTTCGTTGTATCTGTTCGGGGCGGACGTCGCAAGACACCCGTTTCAGTTCGTCGTTGATCCATTAACTCAGTTTTTTTTATTACAGAGGGCAGCGAACCCACTGTTCGAACACGCTGAGTTACCGTGCCGCCGGTATTAGAATGTAGGAAGATGTGGAAGTTGTGTAAATATTGATCAACGTTTAAGAGAAACTTAGGGCACGCATAAGAAGCGAAATATGTTAAGAATAGGTTTATATTTACTTTAGTGTTATAACAGTATAGCCTCATTAGCGTGAACTCGTTTAAGACGAACCCACGGTTACAACGAGAAATATATTGGCGTCGGCAGGAATACATTACTTCTTATAGCAAGTTTTATCGCTTAAGATGAATTTCGGTTAAGGCGAATTACAAACTCTTTTTCAGTCCCTAGCGTAATTGAATTTCACTGCAACAAAACTTCCGATTTTACAGTACTTGTGAGAGTTAACTATTTTTCAAAATGAATGTAAGAAATGTAACTACAAAGCTAACTTCCCACTGTTGACTCGTATCTAACGTATTCTAGAATGGCAGGCGCGTTAATCTCCTCAAGAATCAGCATGTACCGTACATTTAAATGAGTTCAGTAATATGTGCATTAACATTTAGAAATGTAGTCGATGCCAGGTGTTCTTTTAGTCTTAGCTAAATCTAGTCAGAATAACAAACAGAAATCTACAAACGGTAGCACGCGAAACATGGCAGAGAGGAAACAGACAGCTATAAATGTACAATTCTAGTTGAAGTGGACTGTGGTACAAAGAAAACAGCAATTGCAAAGCAGTTTGCAATTCGCAAATCTCCGATAATTAAGTTCGAGAAACCACACTGTTTGAAAAGCACAAATATGGACACTTTACCTTGCATCTACTCTCACCATAAGAAAGCTTGCATTGACGACATATCATTTCGCAAGTGGGTTTCTTCGTTCAAGTAATCGACTAGTTGCTCAAAATAGACATGTTCTTCGTACACCGAACAGCTGCCCTTAGCCCTAGGACTAAGACATCAGTTCTCTCATGAAGAGAGTTTATCGCAAGCTACTTGTAATAGCTGCAATTCGTGCTGCTGAAAACAACGCTGTAACTCCAAATTGGAATCTACTTGACGCAATAAAAGCCATCGCAGCAGCCTGGAACTCCGTGCCGCCACTTCATACACAGAAGTACGCCGGCCGCGGTGGTCTCGCGGTTCTAGGCGCGCAGTCCGGAACCATGCGACTGCTACGGTCGCAGGTTCGAATCCTGCCTCGGGCATGGATGTGTGTGATGTCCTTAGTTTAGTTAGGTTTAAGTAGTTCTAAGTTCTAGGGGACTAATGACCACAGCAGTTGAGTCCCATAGTGCTCAGACCCATTTGAACCATTATGAACACAGAAGTACTTTAACACAGCCTGGGGGAATAACAACACTGGAGATGAAAAATTTCCTGGCAGATTAAAATTTTGTGCTGGACCGAGACTCGAACTCGGGAACTTTTTCTTTTGCTGGCAAGTGCTCTACCAACTAAGCTACCCTAGCACGATTCATGACCAATCCGCACTGCGTCGTGCCTGAGTAGCTCAGTTGGTAGAGCTCTTGCTCGCGAAAGGCGAAGGCCCCGAGTTCGAGTCTCGGTCCTGTGCAGTGTTTTAATCTGCCAGGAAGTTTCATATCAGCGCACACTCCACTGCAGAGCACTATGGGACTTAACATCTGAGGTCCCCTAGAACTTAGAACTACTTAAACCTAACTAACCTAAGGACATCACACACATCCATGCCCGAGGCAGGATTCGAACCTGTGACCGTAGCGGTCGCGCGGTTCCGGACTGAAGCGCCTGGAACCGCTCGGCCACGATGGCCGGCTCACTTTGTAGTGTCATTAGTCTCAGTACTGTAAAGCGATTGATACTGTAGTGTATTATGCGTTGCTGTAATACTGTACATGTATACGTATTAAAATATGTATTTTTCACTTAAAACCAATCTTTTCTAACACAAACTCTTGCTTTTTCGGTCCTTTTGCATTCGTGGCAACGAGGTTATACTGTATTCTTCGTGCAGAGCTACGTCTGTAACTTAATACTGACGGAAATGGGAAATGTTGCACCCTGAAGCACCAGTCACATTTTACCAAACGTGGTGGAGATGTTCATCACATAACGGGTATTAAACTATTGAAATTTCATTCCATTCGGAACTGATGTCCGTCCTCAACATCAGTATGAAGTGTGAATTCCACACCTTCCAATACCCTCTCGTATTCGTTGTCGAATGGAGGTGAAAATGCATTTTCCCGCCTCGGCCAGACATGACCTATGTGTGACAATATCAGGGATCTGTACATTCCCCATGGGATTTTTAATGTGAACTATAGTTCGATGTCTTGCATTATTCTGCTGGAATTTTCCATTTGATATCCTGATCACGAAGGGTGTGGCATCAGATTTAACATTCTCTCCCCATACTGACGACATTCAGCGTCCCTTCAACAACTGCCAAATCAGTACTCTTTCCCTACTCAACCGCTCCCTACGACTATATGGAGGAGTTGGGGAGGCATGAGCCTTACAAGTCGCTATTTCCTGTAAGCTTTAACCAGCAGATCTACGAAATCCTTGTCGTCATGGCATTACCATCAATTATCGGAGGTCACTTCCAAGATTCTGTGTTGCAGTAAAGGGATGGATAATGGAAGAAACTCTCATCGTATCTGCGGGTATTGGTTTCCTCACAGGAGAATTCCACACCAAAGTTCCGTTGGTAATGCCTCGGAGCAACACGGATTCTTAGTCTTCACCATGTTATCTGTAGAGGGCGTGACGTGAGAACACTGCATTTTGGGGATGCCGTAATATGGTAGGTCACGTAACACTTTGGAAGTTATTGCAGAAGAAGAAACTCCATGTGTACTTCCTTCAGAAGATGAAGGTACTAGTAAGATCTGATTGGGCTCTTGGTTTAAACTTTGTGCATTAGTTCTTCATGAATATTTTAAAGATCCTACACACGCACACACACACACACACACACACACACACACACACACACACACACACACACACAATTATGCAAAGAAGAAATCGATTTTACACTTGACATTTATTTTAACAGTCGGAAATCTTGGACAATCAGCACCCTCATGAAACTGCTGTTCTGTCTCAACAGCAAAGGTTTCTCATGGACATGTGGGCTGGACGTATTGTTAGTCATTCAGTATGATCAATACTTCAGCCCCCAATTTGTGTACCACACTTAGACAACGCTTGGACGTTGTAACACTCGTCGTTCACAACAACCTTGCTTCCAGCATGACACAGCCTTACTAGTTTCGATGTAAATGCGGCTAGCTATGAACTTTTGGGGAGTTGATCACCAGCATTATGAATTAAAGACGCTGGAAGACAACAGAACAGTTTTAAGAAGAACTTGAAATCATTTTTACTTGGCAACTTCATAAAGAGGTATATGACTAAACAATATTTGATTGTAGTTGGTTTAAATTTATCAAATTTTATTGTAAATTAATTAAAAATCCTGTTATGTAAATGGTCAACGTCTGTTCATATTTTTACTTAGAAAATATGTATTTGTAAATTCACAGATATTGTACATCGTATTGAGTTGTCGCAAATAGGATTAACGGAATGTGTACATAGGCCGAAGGTTACCTGTTATGTGGCACATTCGTGAATTTAACAAGGATTTATTTTGAGGACATACTAAGACTTTGAAACACGTTATTCCATTATCCGCCACGGGTGAGGGATTGTCGCCGGCCGCTGTGGCCGAGCGGTTCTGGACACTTCAGTCCGGAACCACGCTGCTTCTACGGTCGCAGGTTCGAATCCTGTGTGTAATGTCCTATGGTTAGTTAGGTTCAAGTAGTTATAAGTCTAGGGGACTGATGACTTCAGATGTTAAGTTCGATAGTGCTTAGAGCCATTTGAACCATTTTTTGAGGGATTGTCCGAATCAGTGATGTGTTTCACGACTTGATGTAGACACCCGACACGTCAGCAGAGTTCTGTGCTCGTTCATGCGAGAGAAGAGACTCCCGACATACTATTTGACGCCTTTGGTAAACTTATTTCAACGTATCTCCAGTACAATGTAGTTTCTGTGGAACAGTTGTTATTCATTCACAGAACCGTACAGACGTCTCATGCATATACTTCACAAACGATAAAAAATTAAATGCTCGATAACAAGAAATTCTCCTCTGTGTGTGACCTTTCGTATCACACCATTTTTCGGCGAGGACCTGAAACATTATGTATGTCATTGTTTTGTCCACACTGACAGGAATAGTGATTTGGTGTTTCAAATTTCCTTGTAAGAAAGACCGTACGCATATTTTTCCGGAGCAGAGGATGTGGTTGTCGCTATTGCGACTTTCGTCGCGAACGGGAAACACCATCTTGCCTTTCGTTTCCGCAAGCGAAACGCAGAAGCTTTCTAACATTATTTAATATAATATAACTAATCACTCACTGCGAATGTGTGCACGTAAAGTCTTGTCTTAGATTTATAGTAAAGTGACGTTTGTTGTTCATCAACCGTAGGAAACGACAGAAGATATTATGGTTAACTTATAATGATATCCTTATTCATTAATTTTACGATACGTTAATGTGACTGTGAAATATTAACAACTATAACGCACTTGCGTAAGGTGCCAATTTTCACAGTCATTGTTTCTCTAAACCAAACACTGAATTTCACTCACAAATGTTCCTAAATGGCTGTTTTGATAAGTACCTACAGGAGAAATTCACTGTGTACCACTTGTTAGTATGATTTATAGGTTTGATTCGGGATACGCATTGTTATATGTAAAAAAGTTGATTTTATTTTGGTTAGGTTAGAAGAACAAGAAACATTAACAATAGATTTCCTTTTGATGTATGGTCTTGCTTTAGGAGAGTGAAGATACGTGGTGTCGCTTCTTTTTAGTCTAGACGTTAGTTTGAGGTCATCTGATGAAAGATCACCAGTTAATATGCCGAGAGCATCGTACAAAGAAAACACGCTTCGAATGTCAATATTTTAACAATAAATTGCCATAGAATTCGTGACGAAGTCTTGCAATTTGTTGCCCGCCGAGACAGCTGTCGCGCTCAGATAATACACGGAACAGAGAGCAGGATGTAGTCCGAAGCAGACAGCTCCGAAATGTTTAAAGTGCTTCAGACGTATAGCGAAAGGACTGATTGGACAACATAAGAGGGGGCATGATCATGGCAAACGGTAAAACTGAGTCTGATTGCAAAGTTATCTGGACGCGAGTAACCACCCTAGGTAAACTCAAATTAATCATAGGATTTCTTTACTGGCATCCATTTTCACTGCGATTGTTGCAGAATGATTCAAAGAAAGTCTCCGCTCAGTAACGCCGAATTAACCCGATTATGCGCTGTCAGCTGGAAGCGACTTTAATCTGCCGAATATAGCCTGAGACGTATATGGATTCATTGCAGGCGGTACAGACAGAAAGTCTATCTCCGACAACAGTCTTGTGCAACTAATTCGACTACCCAAACGTAGTGGGAATATTTTAGAACTCGTAGGTATAAACAGGTTTGACCTCATCGACGTTTTCTGTTTAGAGACAGGGATTAGCGATCAAGACGTCATCGTAGCCTCGATGGTTACTGTACTTAATACATCCATTAAAGGTCTAGGACAATTTTTGTGTTGTAAACATCAGATAATCAGTTGTTAACGGCCTACTTACAAGGGACATAACCTACTTCTGTTCGAAAAAGGACTCATAAATGTCGCCAGACAAAAGTTATAAGAAATTAGTGTGTCTTAACAGATAGGTGCCTGAGACATACAATTTTCACCGTCGTACGTTAGCAACGATCTTGCTGAGAATCCTTAAAAATTCTAGTTTCGTGTAATATCGCTAAGCAGATGGAAGGATTCCAGTCAGTTACTCGTCGACCATTCTAGTGTGTTCGACAGAAGACACAAAAGCACTCCTGGATTGTTAAAGTATGCGTTTAAAAATCATTCGTAGAGGAGGATCGTACAGAGATACCATGGTTTGACCATCGCAGACTCCAGTATGGAGGAACATAGAAGTAGCCATTCCTCGCCTTGTAAAAGAGCTGAAAGAGTTGAAAAACACATAGGTCGCCAGGTCCATAAGACATCCCAGTTTGGTTTCACAAAGGGACTCTTCGGCTTGGCCCCTCAATTACCTCGTAATTACCACGAGTATCCCCCACAGCGCAAGTCCAAGGAGATTGGAAAAAAAGCACAGGTGACTCCCGGGTATAAGAGTAGTGAAAGATCGGACACATAAAATTACTGACCATGGTCCTAAGCGTCTGTTTGCTGCACAATTCTTGAGCATATTTTTAAAGTCCGAATGAAGCTCAACTTGCCCTTTTCTCGCACAATATCTTGCGCAAAATGGATGAATGGCATTACGCAAATTCCATATTCCTGGATCTGCGGAAAGTGACTGACACATCGCCCCCACTACACACTGTTTACGAAGTTCCGAGCGTTCGGAATAGATTATTAGATATTTGGGTGGCTCGAAGACTGTTTAGGGAATAGAACCCAGTCCGTTGGCCTTGGCGACGAGTTTTCATCAGCGACTGATGGGGCGAGCAGCAATCTGCGAATTTTTCTTATGACCCTATAGTGTGCGGAAAAGTATTGCGCTGATTGTAGGAGGATAAGTACAGAATGCCTTATGTTTTGTGTGATGAATGGCAGCTTGCTCTAACTGCGTAAAATTGTAAGCCAATGTAAAAGAGGAGGAACAACCTTCCTGTAAAGATCGAATGTAGTGTCAGTGGCGTGCTACTTGACGCTGCCACGTAGATTAAATATTTAGGCGCAACGTCGCAAAGCGACGTGAATGGAACGAGCTTGTAAGGTCGGAGCTGCGGAGGAAGAATATTCGCATTCCGTTTGCTGGGAGAATTATAGGAAACTGTAGCTGGTATATAAAGAAGACGGCATACAGAACACTTTTGTGTGCTTTTTATGAGTACAGATGTAGTGTCTGGGATTCATACTATGTCGGATTAGAGTAAAACATTGAAGCAGTTCAGAGGCGTGCTCTTACATTTTTTTAACCGGTGGGTTCGATCAACTTTTGCCTCATTCTCTATGTGACTCTTCCTTGTTTTATGAAATTCTTTGTCGGAGATAGTGTTCAACCTCTAATCTGTTAATAGCGAAACTAAGAAAGAGTTTAGAACAAAACTGCATAAAAAGGTACAAAGACAGGAAACAGAGTGGATTAAACTACATGTGACTGCAGACGTTATCGGTAGAGTCCGGTGCAGTATAATTGATTTCACTGTGTGACCACGTCATGATGTTTTGCAGACACCACCATTTTGTCTTCTGTTACTGACGGTCATCATCACGGTCGCCGTGACAAAAAAATGTTTTCCTCTGTAGCTGAAGTGTCTATTTTTATGTCCAATTATGACGAGGTTTTTCGAGTAGTCAGAAGGAATCAGTTGTTGCCCAAAGTTTTGGGGTGTTGCATTGGAGTTCAATGAAGACAAGTTACATTGCAGCCGTAATGTGTATAGACTGTAACAATAGCAGGTGACGTTAGTATGATGTCGAAGTTTCAGATTATCAGTAGCAACTAACGAAACTACTTACCTCATGCTGAAAACGGACAGAGCAAGAATTTCTAATACAAAATTTATCAATGTAACTCTTAGAAGCTTAGTAACGAAAAATTTAGGAGTTTTTCCATATGAACGTCGTAATTTCACACATCCGACAGAGAATGCAGAGAAAAAAGTAAAAACTTGATGCACGAAATTATAAAAATCGCAGACAGGAATTAAGACTTCTCTTGATAAAAATTATGGCGTTCTACTGATCTGTATTGTCGTTAGATGTAAAATAAGATGCAGGCCCGTTGGTTGCAGTCTGTGAAACCAGCTTCGTTAGTCAGAACAGTGCACCGAGATGAGCTTCTGAGCTTAGCGGGTGCTTGCTGCAAGACCCAGAACCATGCATGGTTGGTACTTTTAGGAATATGCCCGTTGGACTTGGAGAGTTGGAAGACAAGAGCAATGATTTGGTTAAGGAAGGTCGATGAAACGTAAGTATGAAGGATACTTAGAGCCGAGGCCAGTATGAAAAGTTAATAAAAGGTAACCTTTTACAACTGCGGCAAAATGAAAGTAGCACTTTAGACTCAGCTACGTCTTAGACGATGCTGCAGCATCAGTATCCCGGAAAGCAAGGAAGACTGTACCAGGCATTTAGCCACACGTGAGCATGCTGCCATTCCTGTAAGACAACATTCCGTATAAATGCAGCAGAGGCAACTACGTTGGCGACCGCGGAATGAAAGTGTCTTGAAGACTGCTCATCACGTTGGTGCAATGATACGGAATTGTAGATTCTAAGAAGCTACGGTGGCTTGTTGAATCGAATGTGACACTGGAGACGCTACTGACGTGCTGTCTTACGCCCAAAGAATGCAGCAGACGATGGCTGTTGACTAAGGTGGTTTCATGGCGGATCTGGCAACAGAAACAACCTGCTGTAGTTTTGATGTTTCCTAATGAATGAATAAGCATAGAGGAGGGCTGACGTTAGTCACAGAAGTATTGATACCAACAGAAGTACTAGTAGTTGGAAAATTGGTTAAGGGACTCACTATAGATTATTAGATGGCTAAGCTGTGGAGTTTGCTCCTAGTCCAGTTTCGACTTAAATATTCGTAGAAAATTCTGAACAATGTTTATGGAATAAAGATCCTAAATACCGTAAATATGGGAAACTTTGTGACACTTTCAGCGCTTCTTGTAACGGAACTTATACGAGTATTTCCTGCGACGTTTAATTTCCACATACAGGTACTTGGAATTTTATAACTTTATCTTTTAATTTAGACAGATGTAATGTTTTTATGTGCAATGGGGTATTCGTAATATGGAATATTATTTGTTATGAAGTTTACCCCAGCTCAGGACAACATTGTGACACGAAGTCTAAGACAGAGAAAGTACCGTTAAATTTACCTGTCACAACGATGAGCTGAATTTGTGTTCCTTTATTACACATAACTGTAACTTTGTTACAGGTTTTGCATAGTTCATGAGTTGGTTTTATCTATATACAGAAAAAATTTGTCACAAATTTTTCCAAATTTGTAAGATTAATTTTCATAATTTTCTTAAAATTGAAATAGTTATACGCCCATCCCCAATGAAACAAAAAAGAAAAATGTGAAAAAATCAACTGCACAAAGCAAGGTAATAAAACAGTACTTTAACACACTTACTTACGAATCTGTTATTGGAAAAAAAATGAGAAAAAATATGACAACACTTTCATTCAACACAAAATCCTTTAAGCAAGGCAATTAGTTTAAACTGTTGGACACTTACTTATAAGTTCACTGATAGGAGAAAAAACAAAGTCATAACACATTAAATATAATATTCGGAGCATCTGTATATTATATTTTTCGTAAAACTATAATGGGTAAGAAAACTTTACCGTTTTTTACTATACCCTTCAGAAATGCCACTAATTTCAATAATGAGACATGTTTTCTACAATGTCAACTGCCACAATTGTTTCTGCGGCTATGTGGGCTGTGACAGAGCTACCCGTTTCTCTTAAGATATGTGGATTTTCTGATGAACAAATTCGTGAATTAAGGGAATTAATGTTGACAGACAGATGAAACCAAGCTTCATCAGTGAAAAAGGTTCGATCTGAAACACCAACTCCATGTCGGTTAACAAATCGCTGAAACTAGTCTCAATTTTCATTGCGCTATTCGTTTCTCTTGGGCCATAAATTGCAGTTATTGCACAGCAGTAATTTTATACTGGTACATCCAGTTCATTGGATACGGCAGTAAGTGCTGTCGTACGAGAGAATTTAGCATCTTGCAATAATCTCCTCGCTGATTTTGCTGGCCGCCGCAATAGGATGTCTGAAATGTCGTCAAGCTTCCATTTTGTTAAAACTGTGGTCCTACCAGTCCTGTGAACAGAAACTGTTGTCTGGACTTTGCGAATTAACTCGCATACAGTGTCACGATGGTGACAACTCGAAGCAGGGAAATGCAGCGTCACATGCTCCGTAAAGTTTCCTTCTGCACGGAAAACATCTTCCACTACACTCGCTCTCTCTGTAAACATTCTTACTACACTCAGCTTACGCAAGAACTAGACAGTAACACAACTAACAGCAGTAACGCACACGCATTATTACTACCACTACAGGTCCACGGAACACGTGAAGGCGAGAGAATTGCATGCGATGCCAATCTTACGCGCCCTGCAAGGCGAGACACGTGAGGAACCCCGCTGCGGACACACGGTGTAAACTGACTGTTGTTGAAATCGTTATTTTAATTTTGTACCTTGTGTTTCTGTATCGCTTTTCGTGTGTCATGCCTTTTCAAACTGTTCTTAAGTACTCTTGTCGAGTATAAATTTTATTTTATTAGAACTGTTAATTTAATTTAAGTTATTATGTAGCAGTGATTTTGTCGAGATTAGTGTTAATGTATTTTCTTGCACGATCCCTTAATATTTATTTACTGTTTAACTTTTACCTTTATTACCCCTACACTGTCAAAGAAATATTTACTCTGTTTGTGTGCCTCGCACTTGACGGACAATGTTTTTTACAGTGGTGTTCACGAATATGGTACCTCTCTGAAGACGTTAGTTAGTTGAAACCGTTTACAAAATAAAACACACTACTGGCCATTAAAATTGCTACACTAAATAGAAATGTAGATGGTAAACGGATATTCATTGGACAAATATATTATACTAGAACTGACATGTGATAACATTTTCACGCAATTTCCGTGCAAAGATATGTCTGTGATTTAGCGTCAAGGGTAGTCGCAGCCATCGTTTCCGAGCTGATAGCCCATGCTGCTGCAAACGTCGTCGAACTGTTGCTGCAGATGGTGGTTGTCTTGCAAACGTCCCCATATGTAGACCCAGAGATCGAGACGTGGCAACACGATCCGTTACAGCGATGCGGATAAGATGCCCGTCATTTTGACTACTAGCGATACGAGGCCGTTGGGATCCAGCACGGCGTTCCGTATTACCCTCCTGAACCCACCGACTATACATTTTTGCTAACAGTCATTGGATCTCGACCAACGCGAGCAGTAATGTCGCGATACGATAAACCGCAATCGCGATAGGCTACAATCCGACCTTTATCAAAGTCGGAAACGTGATGGTACGCATTTCTCCTTCTTACACGAGTCATTACAACAACGTTTCACCAGGTAACGCCGGTCAACTGCTGTTTGTGTATGAGTAATCGGCTGGATACTTTCCTCGTGTCAGCACGTTGTAGGTGTCGCCACCGGCGCCAATCTTGTGTGTATGCTCTGAAAAGCTAATCATTTGCATATCACAGCATCTTCTTCCTGTCGGTTACATTTCGCGTCTGTAGCACGTCATCTTCGTGGTGTAGCAATTTTAATGGCCAATAGTGCAGAATGGGATTTTCTTTTAGTTTAACTCTTCTGGTTATTTTTTATTTCATTTATGTATGCTTCTCAGTTACAGACTATTATCTAGAAAGTTAAAATAGGTCACAAAATTAACATTTTTGTGTACAATAAGAAATGTATATTACAATTACTACTACATGGTATTTACATATACAACGAGGGAAAAATTTCTTCATGCTCCAACAATACTACAAACACTTCAAAGAAAGAAACCGAATACTAACATAAAGGAATAGAGAAAGGATACAGAACTACGTTCTACCACTATAAAAGATACTAACAAACGTAAATGAAAACCACAAATTTGTACATGATCTACTTAACTACTCTACTGGGCATTAAAATTGTTACACCACGAAAATGACGTACTACAGACGCTAAATTTAACCGACAGGAAGAAGATTCTGTGATATGAAAATGATTAGCTTTTCAGAGCATTCACACAAGGTTGGCGCCGGTGGCGACACCTACAACGTGCTGAAAGGAGGAAAGTTTCCAACCCATTTCTCATACGCAAACAGCAGTTGATCGGCGTTGCCTGGTGAAACCTTGTTGTGATGCCTCGTGTCAGGAGGAAAATGCGTACCACCACGTTTCCGACTTTGATAAAGGTCGGGTTGTAGCCTATCGCGATTGCGGTTTATCGTATCGCGACACTGCTGCAATCGTTGGTCGAGATTCAAATGGTTCAAATGGCTCTGAGCACTATGGGACTTAATATCTTAGGTCATCAGTCCCCTAGAACTAAGAACTACTTAAAGCTAATTACCCTAAGGACATCACACAACACCCAGCTATCACGAGGCAGAGAATATCCCTGACCCCGCCGGGAATCGAACCCGGGAACCCGGGCGTGGGAAGCGAGAACGCTACCGCACGACCACGAGATGCCGGCGGTCGAGATTCAATGACTGTTAGCAAGACGATATAGTCGGTGGGTTCAGGAGAGTAATACGGAACGCCGTGCTGGATCCCAACGGCCTCGTATCACTAGTAGTCGAAATGACAGGCATCTTACCCGCATGGCTGTAACGGATCGTGTAGCCACGTCTCGATCCCTGGGTCAACATATGGGGACGTTTGCAAGACACCTTCACGAACAGTTCGACGACGTTTGCAGCATCAGGTCGGAGACCATGGCTGCGGTTACCCTTGACGCTGCATCACAGACAGGAGTGCCCTTGATGGTGTACTGAACGACGAACCTGGGTGCACGAATGGCAAAACCCGTGGCTCTACCCTTCATTCGATCCCTGTGAAACCCTCCATTTCAGGAGGATAATCCACGACCGCATGTTGCAGGTCCTGTACGGGCCTTTCTGGATACAGAAAATGTTCGACTGCTGCCCTGGCCAGCACGTTCTCCAGATCTCTCAACAATTGAAAACGTCTGGTCAATGGTGGCCGAGCAACTGGCTCGTCAGAATACGCCATTCACTACTCTTGATGAACTGTGGTATTGTGTTGAAGCTGCATGGGCAGCTGTACCTGTACACGCCATCCAAGCTCTGTTTGACTCAATGCCCAGGCGTATCAAGGCCGTTATTACGGCTAGAGGTGGTTGTTATGGGTACTGATTTCTGAAGGGCTATGCACCCAAATTGCGTGAAAATGTAATCACATGTCAGTTCTAGTATAATATATTTGTACAATGAATACCCGTTTATCATCTGCATTTCTTCTTGGTGTACCAATTTTAATGGCAAGTAGTGTCGATTCTGCTTGTTATACGAAGGCCCTTGGTTATGAAATCGCATTTCCATTCTTGTGCTTGCAGGAGGGACCCAGCGGGTGCGCAGAGGCGCGTGAACGCGTGGGTGTCTGAGCACACTCGCGGCCACATAGACAGCATCCTGTCCCACCCTCTTCCTCCGACGACGGCCGCCGTGCTGGCCAACTGTATCTACTTCAACGGCCGCTGGGAACAGCCGTTCGACCCGGATGTCAGCATAGAGGCGCCTTTCCACCTCAACTCCAGCAGCACTGTGCCCGTCACTCTGATGCGCAACACCATCGAGGCTATGTACGCCAACAGCAGTACTTTCAGCCTCGTTGCGCTGCCCTATCGACACCAACAGGCTGCTATGTACCTCGTCCTGCCACATGACAAGCACGAGGACATCGGTCAGTTCATGTCTGAACTTTCATTACAGGAACTTCACCGCGTGATCGAATCAGTAGCTCTCCACGTTGTCAATCTTGTCATGCCGAGAATGAGTCTGTCGACGGTGTTCAGTCTTCGTGGACCACTTGCGAGGCTGCAGAAACGGAATGTGCCGGATGAGGAGAACGAGTTTGAGAAGAACTCGAAAAACGTGGTAACGCTGCAAGGAAAGGAACAAAACAATTCCTGTAATAGCTCTCATCTAGAGTGTGAACGGATTGTTGATAGTGAACACGTTAATGAATCAAACATAGTTACACAGACGGCTACGCACGGAAATGGCACAGATGTTTTAAGAACGTCGTCGCTGGACGACACCACTTCTGACGAGTACAGGTTGGCCAGGTTATCTGATACGGAACGACAATACTTTAAAGCGAACAACAATAACAGTTCTGCTGAAACAGCTGCACCGGTGACTGACTTCTACAAGCCCTACATTAACTCTGCCTCGGTTCCCAGCAACGGCAAAAAACCGGGTGATTTGTCGCTTAAGTGGACCCGAACGCAAAACAAAACGACAGTATCGAAACCCGGCAGTGCTGCACCGGATCCGAACTTCAAGTCCACGACGAGACAAAGCAGTCCGGCAACTACAACAGAAACATCGAATACTGGCAGCCCACGGCCGCCCAGCGAACTCTTGCTGGACGTGACCGGGGCTTCCGACGATCCGAGATTTCGTATCGACGACATCATCCACCAGTCGTGGCTGGAAGTCACCGAGACGGGGACTGAGGCGGCCGCCGCCACTGTCTCCGCCATCGACTACTCTGGAGACTCGGTCGTATTCCTCGTCAACAGACCGTTCCTCTTCTTCATCAGGCACGAGGTGACGCTCGCACCTATCTTCTGGGGAGTCATCACAGACCCTACGTCTGCCAGTTCCTCGCTTTCTGCTCTGTAGCGACCTGAACAGCTGGAATAGTGTGTGTCGAAAACCTTTTGGATGAAAATTATGGAGATGGCAAAAGATCATGATATGAATAAATTGAGATAAGTAATTGATGACTGGCAATCACTATTTAGTTTCCTGTCGGCGTAAACTACTTTCACCTCCTAGCAACAATTTTAGTTCATAGCAACTATTAAAATCGTGAACCACCAGTCTTAGTTCACGCCATACAACATCCCATAAAATTTTGCCGCACTCTCTCAAATAGTGCCGTTCTCCACCGAGCGAGGTGGCGCAGTGGTTAGCACACTGGACTCGCATTCGGGAGGACGACGGTTCAATCCAGCGTCCAGCCATCCTGATTTAGGTTTTCCGTGATTTCCCTAAATCGCTCCAGGCAATTGCCGACTTCCTTCCCCGTCCTTTTTTAATCCGATGAGACCGATGACCTCGCTGTCTGGTCTCCTCCCCCAAAACAACCCAGCCCCCCCCCCTCCCCCCTGTTCCTTGCTGCACAGTGAGCTATGTAACTCCGGCATCTATCATTCTATCATGCACCGAGAATTTCGAGGGATCCCCCCCCCCCCCCCCCCCACCACCACCCCAGGAAAGGATCCATAGGAGTGAAATGCAGCGATAACTGTTACTATGGTTTAGGACCACTATTTGACGTCTGACAATGAGTTTATGTGTCCTGCGGATTCTCGTGGATATTAATATCGAAGTGGAGTGGCACAGAGAAGTGTTTGAACCAGAAGTTTTGCTGAAACTAAGGGTACTATCTCGGACAATTGTTTTAGCACATCTTGAATGAGCACCATATACCGGGTGATCAAAAAGTCAGTATAAATTTGAAAACTGAGTAAATGATGGAATAATGTAGATAGAGAGGTACAAATTGACACACCTGTTTCGAATCACATGAGGTTTCATTAGAACAAAAAAAAAAGGTTCAAAAATGTCCGACAGATGGCGCTTCATCTGATCAGAATAGCAATAATTAGTATAACAAAGTAAGACAAAGCAAAGATGATGTTCTTTACAGGATATGCTCAATATGTCCACCATCATTCGTCAACAATAGCTGTAGTCGAGGAATAATGCTTTGAACAGCACTGTAAAGCATGTCCGGAGTTATGGTGAGGCACTGGCGTCGGATGTTGTCTTTCAGCATCCCTGGAGATGTCGGTCGATCACGATACACTTGTGACTTAAGGTAACCCCAAACCCAATAATCACACGGACTGAGGTCTGGGGACCTGGGAGGCCAAGCATGACGAAAGTGGCGGCTGAACACACGATCATCACCAAACGACGCGCGCAAGAGATCTTTCACGCATCTAGCAATATGTGGTGGAGCGCCATCCTGCATAAGCATCGTACGTTCCAGCAGGTGTTTATCAGCCAGGCTGGGGATGATGCGATTCTGTAACATATTATAACATATTAGCGTACCTCTCACCCGCCACGGTAGTAGTTACTGACGTTTTGCTGTCCAGCGCCATCTGTCGTACATTTTGTGAACTTTTTTTTTTTTGGTCTAATAAACCCCATGTCATTCCAAGCATGTGTGTAAATTTTTACCTCTCTATCTACATTATTCCGTGGTTTATTAAGTTTTCAACTTTATACTGACTTTTTGATCACCCTGTATGACTTGCAACGTTTACATGGGATGATATTACAAGTTTCTTTTACAGAATCTGAGCTCACAAAGAGATAGAGAGTACTTACCGAGCGTGGCGTATGTTTTTCAGCACTCCGGACATGGATATCATTGTAGTTGGAAACACCATAACAATTGGAAAACGTCTCATCGATTAACAATGTAAGCTTCGTAAGTTCGGCACTGCAGTGCTGTGCTGATACTCCACTGACGTAATTGAAATAAAGTTGCAGAATCCCTTGGCCTCACTGCTTGCATACTTTGTTTGTGATAGTGTGTAATAGCTGTTCCGCTACACTTGAACTATCAAGTTTTTCTAAGTTTCTATCCACGATGATAGTTTTATTCTACATATATGACGACTCCTGTGAAACTCTGCTCTAGGCATTCATTCCACCTTTAGAGCACTACAATCCGCTATGCCATAAATTAAATAGGTATCTACGAGTTTTTGCGATATCGAAAACTAGTCTTGAACTGAATAAGATGACGAATTCCCCTGTGGACTCACCGGAGACTGCGTATACCCAGAGTGCTTAATATTTTATGTTTCGTGCCATGTCTCTGAATACTTAGACTAAGATTCACTACCAGCTTATGATACTGACCTTAAAGTTCTGGAACACACTTTTCACATTAAGACAAACTACGCATATGTGAGCTCGTGGATGGAAGATGAGATACAATCCATTATGTTGAAAGTAGACGAGGTTTCCGCTTGCCTTTATAACTTACATGTTAAAAATTACCTTCTCTCCATCATTAAGCAGATCTCTCTATGTTGTCATACTTTACAGAATAAGACAAAAGAAAGGTGGAAAACTTCGAGGACTATACCGAGGAGTATAATACCTAATTCCCAGTTTAATTTATCTATCTTGTCCTTTACGCCACCATCAAACTGACAAAATAAAAGTGCAGTGCATCAAGTTAACTACTTTCTAAAAGAGTTCGAGAAAAATGTATGCAAAAACCTTCATTGATAAAGCTCGTGCCTAATGCGCGTAGCAAACACAACTGTCCTACTGCAAAGAAGTTTAAGTTTGCAAGAAGTCAAAGAGTAGTTTTCATTTTATTATGACAATAAGTAGATACAAAACCATAAGCGTCTACACAAATTTTCCTTTCTTGTCTGTGATAAAAATATTTGATTCATGTACGTTGACACTCAAATAGCATCCACGTTTGACTGCTTATTGAAATAAAATACAACAGAATTTGTATACTTTACAGTAAATAAAATAATAAGGATATTTGCAAAAATGTTTTGAAGTCACGACCTTATTGCAGGAAAGAGGATAAATAGTTTCTAAACATGTCACACGTATTTACAGTAGAACGAAGAAAATGATTGTGAGATGACTTGGTGGAGGGGGAGAATGTGAATGACGTTGTACTCCGTAATTTCCCTCGGTACTTCTAATATTAATTATGATCGTTGCTGGGAAGTGAATAAACAGTCCTATCTATGTTAGATAGCATCGAGAGGAGAAAATTTGCTTGCTCTCAGCTGATGACCATCGTAAAAGAATAGAAAACGACCCATATTGTTATTTTTGTGAAATGTTGGCTTTCACCTTGTTATATTTAAATTTTCTCTGGAGACTGGATGATGCTGCAGCATGTCATTTCCATTTTCTCTAGATGGTTTGAAGCTGAAGAGACTTGTAACAGGGAATCATCGTCAGATCATGAAATGAGACGAGGATTGAAAATACTTGCATGATTTAAACCATTTAACTTTTTTATAATGCGTGATTGTTGCGTATCTGATCTACACATCAGGTGAAATAGTCTATACTAGTGTTCATTAATGTGTTAATGACCAATTTTTTTTTTAACTTGGGGATCTATCAGTGACTACTAAAAGATCATTTTAATGTTTAAAATAGTTAAATTATCTTTCGGCACATGAAGTTGTATTTATGTTTCATTCAATATAGCCCTGAAAATCAATAACTCAAAAGCCATATCAAAAATGAGAAGGGCCGTTAGCTGCAATTTTTTGTACGCGATTTCATTATTAATATTAGTTGCCAGGTATTCAGTACTTAGCAATTGTATTACACGTTTTGATGAGAAAAAACAATGAATTATTTTGTGTTGAAATATTTAACCAGTAATCTTTGACTTTGGAAGAAAGATAAACATCTGTTTTCCACGTTTTTGCGAATAAGTGTACCTCAGTTTTGTGTTGATACAGATCGATGTGTAAAAGCAAAGAAATAAAATTGATATATGTGAATATGAGAATAAGTCTTGACAGATGCTTTGAAATGTTCATAGTAAAAAGAAACGATTCGATAAATTTTGATGCAAAGACTACGTACAAAAACAGATATGTGGCAATAAAGTTTGGTGCTCATCCCTTTTTGTATTTCCGCTGTTCGCAGCTGTAACATATTCAGCAGATCTTTGTGTGCCGCCATTGTCTCGGATCTCCGCGGCGAAATTTACACATGTGATCTGTATTCATGGACCGCAACGCACAACGGCCTCTGCTTCAGAAAATAGCCCTGTATCAGAGAGGACCTGCCTAGTGTCGAATACTGATTTCTGATTAATTTTTTAGAGAGTCCGTGAAAATCTTTGGAATTACCACGTTAAGAGAATGCAGCAAAGCACCTTTCTTTGTATTACACAGACAGAAAATTGCGCTGTCATAAACTGATATGTTGAAATACTTCTAACGTATACAAAACTTCAAAAGCCACTCTCCAACAGTTAAACGCATGTGTTATATTACTTTATTACGAAATATACTACAGTTACAAACTTCATTATTAATTTATATGCACATAATTAAGCAGATAGGTATGTGCACTTCACACTAGCTTTGTTATGTTAATAACATTGTGATGCATTTTATCTTTGTGTGTGCCGCGAGTGTTGTTATAAACAAATGAAAAGAATGCACACACTAAATGTAGTTAGCGTTCTTCTTCACATTCACGTGTTACGATACCTAATACTTCGGAATGCAATACAATCTCGTTTTTTTATTCGTAGACGTCGTGTCCTCTTACACTTTGTTTGTGAATGCTAGTTGCTGTTCAACGACTTCAGGTAATACCATTGTATCTAAATGCACAGAAATTATTATGTACATAAGTCTTCAAAAACTCCGGCCGAAGTAGCCGAGCGGTTCTAGGCGCTACAGTCCGGAACCGCGCGACCGCTACGGTCGCAGGTTCGAATCCTGCCTCGGGAATAGATGTGTGTGATGTCCTCAGGTTATTTAGGTTGAAGTAGTTCTAAATTCTAGGGGACTGATGACCTCAGCAGTTAAGTCCCATAGTGCTCAGAGCCATTTCTTCACAAACGGTATTGTAACAACTATGTGGAATTAACATAGAAGGCACAAAGTGGCTTGTAAGGCTTTATTCTTATAAATTACAATTAGTTCATGTAGATGCACCATGGAAAATGTTAATTTAAATACGTCCACGGTTAATTCTATTATTTGCACACTAAAATCCAGTAACAGCTTCTTTTTCTGACAGTGGTATTCACTACGTCTGTAGATGACTATTTGTTGCAACAGCTGGAGTGCACACATCTTCTTCCCGCTAGGCTTATGTGGAAGTTTCGTTTAAGAAATGT
Source organism: Schistocerca gregaria (assembly GCF_023897955.1). Classification (NCBI taxonomy): domain Eukaryota; kingdom Metazoa; phylum Arthropoda; class Insecta; order Orthoptera; family Acrididae; genus Schistocerca; species Schistocerca gregaria. Next base: position 731,268,101 of record NC_064931.1, read on the forward strand.
AACCTGAAACTGGAACTTTTTGCGTCCTGTAGATACACTCCTGGAAATTGAAATAAGAACACCGTGAATTCATTGTCCCAGGAAGGGGAAACTTAATTGACACATTCCTGGGGTCAGATACATCACATGATCACACTGACAGAACCACAGACACATAGACACAGGCAACAGAGCATGCACAATGTCGGCACTAGTACAGTGTATATCCACCTTTCGCAGCAATGCAGGCTGCTATTCTCCCATGGAGACGATCGTAGAGATGCTGGATGTAGTCCTGTGGAACGGCTTGCCATGCCATTTCCACCTGGCGCCTCAGTTGGACCAGAGTTCGTGCTGGACATGCAGACCACGTGAGACGACGCTTCATCCAGTCCCAAACATGCTCAATGGGGGACAGATCTGGAGATCTTGCTGGCCAGGGTAGTTCACTTACACCCTCTACATCACGCTGGGTGGCACGAGATACATGCGGACGTGCATTATCCTGTTGGAACAGCAAGTTCCCTTGCCGGTCTAGGAATGGTAGAACGATGGGTTCGATGACGGTTTGGATGTACCGTGCACTATTCAGTGTCCCTCGACGATCACCAGAGGTGTACGGCCAGTGTAGGAGATCGCTCCCCACACCATGATGCCGGGTGTTGGCTCTTTGTGCCTCGGTCGTATGCAGTCCTGATTGTGGCGCTCACCTGCACGGCGCCAAACACGCTTACGACCATCACTGGCACCAAGGCAGAAGCGACTCTCATCGCTGAAGACGACACGTCTCCATTCGTCCCTCCATTCACGCCTGTCGCGACACCACTGGAGGCGGGCTGCACGATGTTGGGGCGTGAGCGGAAGACGGCCTAACGGTGTGCGGGACCGTAGCCCAGCTTCATGGAGACGGTTGCGAATGGTCCTCGCCGATACCCCAGGAGCAACAGTGTCCCTAATTTGCTGGGAAGTGGCGGTGCGGTCCCCTACAGCACTGTGTAGGATCCTACGGTCTTGGCGTGCATCCGTGCGTCGCTGCGGTCCGGTCCCAGGTCGACGGGCACGTGCACCTTCCGCCGACCACTGGCGACAACGTCGATGTACTGTGGAGACCTCACGCCCCACGTGTTGAGCAATTCGGCGGTACGTCCACCCGGCCTCCCGCACGCCCAATATACGCCCTCGCTCAAAGTCCGTCAACTGCACATACGGTTCACGTCCACGCTGTCGCGGCATGCTACCAGTGTTAAAGACTGCGGTGGAGCTCCGTATGCCACGGCAAACTGGCTGACACTGACGGTGGCGGTGCACAAATGCTGCGCAGCTAGCGCCATTCGACGGCCAACACCGCGGTTCCTGATGTGTCCGCTGTGCCGTGCGTGTGATCATTGCTTGTACAGCCCTCTCACAGTGTCTGGAGCAAGTATGGTGGGTCTGACACACCGGTGTCAATGTGTTCTTTTTTCCATTTCCAGGAGTGTACTATGCCGTCTGATCTCACGTTATAATACGTTAAGTACACAAACATTTCAAGATAAATTCTTAGAGAAATATATGCGCTCAAACTACAAGAACGTAATTATGAACTTTGGTACTTGTATAAACATCACGATTTCAGATGACAAGCCCGTATTGAGAAAAGGAGCGCAGACTGAAAGAGGAAAGCAAAATTATGTTTTGTGTGAAAGGGAAACGAATTTGAAGACAACAGAAGAGAAAAAGAATTAGATGAGTGTGTGATAGTGGATACGATAATATGTGGCGAATTTGACACAGCGCCGAGACACACAAGTACAAAGAAGGCCCCAGTAATGGATTATGTTCCTTCAGAATTACTAACATCGTTGGGAGAGCCGACAATGGTAAATTATCCCAACTGGCGTTCAAGCTACGGGAAATAGTGAAATGGCATAACATTTAAAGAAGACTGTATTGAATCCCATTCCAAAGATGACAAGTACTGATTGGTGTGAATATTAAAGAACCATCAGTTTAATAAATCATGGTTGCAACCTACTGACTCGAACTATTTAGAGAAGAATGTAAAAACTGCTAGAAGCCAACCTCGATCACTTTGGGTGTCGGATATATGTAGGATCACGCGAAGCAATTCTTACCCTACGTCTTATCTTTGAAGACTGGTTGAAAAAAGGCAAACCTACAAGTATAGCCTTTGTAGATTTAGTGAAAACGTTTGACAAAGTTGACTGAAATACGCTCTTTGAAATTCTGAAGGTAGCAGGAGTAAAAAACAGGAAGCTAACGGTTATTTGAAATTCATACAGAAACCAGACGTCATTTGTAAGAGCCGAGACGCGTTAAAGGGAAGCAGTGGCTGTGAAGCGAATGAGACAGAGCTGTAGCCTGTTCCATATGTTATTGAACGTCAGTAAAAGAATCTAAAGAAAAACTTTGAGAACCAATCAAAGTTTAGGGAGAAGAAAAGAAACTTTGATGTTTGTTAGTGCCATCGCAATTCTGTTAGAGACGGCAAATGTCTTTGCAGATCAGGTGAACAAAATGCATAAGGACATGAATTGGAGGTATAAGATGACCATCAACAAAAGTAAAACATGGGTAATGGAATGGACTCGAACTAAATCAACCGTTACTGATGGCATTTGATTAGGAAATGAGATACTGAAAGCAGTAGCTGAGTTTTGTGTTTGGTTTGAAAAATAATTCACGATGGCTGGTGTAAACGGCATATAAAATGCAGACTGACGATAGAAACGAAACATTTTCTGAAAAAGAGAAGTTGTTGACGTTGAGCATAAATTTAAGTGTTAGAAGTCTCTTCAGAATATATTTATTTAGAGCGTAGTCTTGTACTGAAGCGAAACGTAGAAGATACGCATTCCAGATAATAATAAAATAGAATCTTTTGAAATGTGGCTCTACATAAGAATGGTGAGAACAACTAATGAAGAGGTTCTAAATCGAACCCACACACACAAATACACAAAAAATATACTGTATGCATAGTGAGTCATAAATGGTTTAAAATATTCCATATGTGGTAAAAAGCGGTTCTTGTTTTTTATTCTACGGAACTGTCGTATACAAAATACAGATAAAATTTAACTTGTTAAAAGAGACACTGATAGTGATTTATTGAGGTACCAAAGTACTGGTTTGTATCATCCAGCGCTGAGTAGATACGAGAAAACCACGTCACATCGAGGAGTAAGAGCAGTCGCACACTACCTTGTGAGCCGACAATGACAGAGTATACACTCTCTTGTCACGTGAAGTCAGATCTGTACACGGAAAGGGTGGCCGATGATTCAAGCAATAATACTGTTCACAACAGAATAGTATGCGGATAAGCTGCACGGTCTTGCCGCTATTTCCTCGTGACGTAAGCACGTGCAAAGGAACACACAAGATTTTTCTTTTCGTTTTTGGATTCTACGAAAGTTATTTGAATTGCTATTCGTTGCTGTAATTATACGGAGAAAATTTTTTTGTGCCAATAGTGAAATGTGTGAAACTATTAACGAAATGTCTTACTTCATTTGCGACTCATCGTGTGTATATGAAAGGAGACCAAAGAAAGCTACGTTAATGCAACTATACTACATCCGGAAAATCTTTGTTTTTGTAAAAGTATAGACAGTGGAAATTATAATGTCCTGTGGTGCCTCTCTTGCTCCAAGTCGGCCCGTTTGACGTCTTACCCCCCCGCCCCCCCCCTTAAGTGTTAATTGAAACGTAATTAAGTTTCATACTGGTTTTCCTAGGTGAGATTTTGGATAACATTTTAGGGCAACTCAGTTCATTCACCGATATTATTTACAGTACAAAAGTCATCAAGCGAGTTTATTTGTGATCTTAGTTCACGAGCCTCGTGTACCTCTTAATTTAACGACATGGCGATTCTTCTGATTACGTCGCAGTCTCTCTACTCGCAAATGATATTATGTTTGACAGTATCGTCTAATTTGAAACGAACAGAAGTGCCCATTCAGTGAGGAGTTCAATTTGAGAGTGTTTCTCCTGCAAACACATTCTATTCTCTGCAAGATTACTTTTAAGTCTAAACGTTTTTGTTGTAGAATTGTAATTCACAGAAGTGAGTGAAACAACAGAAAAGGGCTTAATTTATAAATAGTTGAGATTGCCTTGATTGTAGTTTTCAACGGCCTAAAGTTTACTGAAGCTAGTAAATAACTATAAAAATGGCTCGGTAACAACCATGAAGGCAACCAGTTGTGGGATTTTTGCGAAAGGTCACAATGAATCTCGGAATGTCCCTAGTAAGAGGCTGCGGCCGAAATCTTCCTCTTTCCTTGAAACTTCCTGGCAGATCAAAACTGTGTGCCCGACCGAGACTCGAACTCGGGACCTTTGCCTTTCGAGGGCAAGTGCTCTACCATCTGAGCTGCCGAAGCACGACTCACGACCGGCCCTCACAGCTTTACTTCTGCCAGTATCACGTCTCCTACCTTCCAAACTTTACAGAAGCTCTCCTGCGAACCTTGCAGAACTAACACTCCTGAAAGAAAGGATAGTGCGGAGACATGGCTTAGCCACAGCCTGGGGGATGTTTTCAGAATGAGATTTTCACTCTGCAGCGGAGTGTACGCTGATATTAAACTTCCTGGCAGATTAAAACAGTGCGCACCTTTGCCTTTCGCGGCCAAGTGCTCTAACATTTTTTTATTATTTTTTTTTTTAAATCTCATTTTGTTCGCTTTCGTTCGTTGCATTTGTTCGGAGCGGACGTTGTAAGACATCCGTTTCAGTTCGTTGTTGATCGATTAACTCAGTCTTTTTATTACAGAGGGCTGCTAACCCTCTGGGCGAACACGCCGAGCTACCGTGCCGGCTCCCATCTGATCTACCGAAACACGACTGACGCCCGGCCCTCACAGTCTGAGTCTCGGTCGGGCGCACCGTTTTAATCTGCCAGGAAGTTTCATATCAGTGCACACTCCGCCGCAGAGTGAAAATCTCATTCTTCCTCTTTCCTTGTTCATAATTAAGCTTTATAAATTCATTCTCAAACCCCATACTGTAGCGCATTGCGTAATTGTAGCACTGAGACAGATGTCCAACAGCATAAAAAATAACGCAGTGATCACTGTTGACTTGAGCCACTTAACTTCAGTGCGGCTGACGTATCAGAGCATCTCACCTGTTAGCGTTTATCTTTTCGCTTTTGCACCTACTGTGGTTTTTATTTTTGTTCCGGTCGGACAGTAGAACACGCACACTAGTAGACCCGGACCAGAAGAGACGTTATCCTAACTGTTATACTGAGTCAAGTGCTTTATATTAAGTGCTTGTATGGACATTGTCTACAGCGCAGGACATTGATTATCTGCATGTCACCCATCGCTTGCGACAACTCGTTGTAAATCAAAGTTAAGTGTTGTCAATCTCCTTTATTGTAATAAAAACCATTAATGTGATTTGCTTGAATTATATAACTATCCCGGAAAGCAGCATCCTTTAGGTACCCTATAAGGGACGACTGGGCAGGATCTCACAATAATAATAAAAAGCAGCAGGTTGCTAGCCGCGCGGTCTGGGGCGTCTTGTCACGGTCCGCGCGGCTCCCACTGTCGGAGATTCGGGTCCTTCCTCGGGCATGGGAGTGTGTGTTGTCCATAGCGTAAGTTATTTTAATTTAGATTAAGTAATGTGTAAGCTTAGGGACTGATGACCAAAGCAGTTTGGTCCCATAAGATCTTACCACAAGTTTACAAAATAATAAAATCATAGATCACCGTGCTATTTTATTTTACGTAGCTCAGTTGTAGGCAAGAAATAGGAGGGGGGGGGGGGGGGCAAGTCGACTGTAATTACTTTCACTTTTCCTGAAACATCCATTTTCACTATATGCAAGTCTAGATTTGAACACACCCGTCTTGAAAACCTATATGGATATGGTGTCCGAAAGAACAGATACCATATCCGTATAAGTATATTGTTCTGGCAATACCGGCCATGACCTCCTTCTTCTGTGCGGATGCACACATATTACCCGAACTCTTACGGGACTTGGTAAGAATGTCTTCCATGAGTAATGAGTGTGTTGGGTAGGGACATTACTAATGTAGTGTGTGGACATGTAAGGTGAGAAAGTGGGTCTCGCGGGAGGTGTGCGCGAGATAGTCCCTGCAGTCGCACTGTCCTGTGTGCCGTCGGTGGCTCAGATGGTTGCCGGCGCAGTAGCTCAGCGTGTTCGGTCAGAGAGCCGGTTAGCCTCTGTAATAGAAAACTGAGTGGAAGGGTAAACAAAGAAACTTGAACGGATGTCATTGTGACGTCCGCAACGACCAAACACAATGATCAACAACGAACAAAATGCCCCCAAAAAAAGGTGGTTAGAGCCTCTGCCATGTAAGCAGGAGATCCCGGGTTCGAGTCCCGGTCGGGCACACATTTCCACCTGTTCTGTTGATATATACCATCGCCCATCAGCAGATGAAGGTATTAATATGTAATTCTAATTTCGTGTAGAAAACAGTTGACCGGTGACTTTTAACGTAATTATCTGCCAACGCTTGGACACGCCAGCCGACACTTCTCGCTGCAGTAGCAGACGGCAGGAATGCTGCACTGTCCACGGCCAGCTGTCAGCCGGATTTGCAACTATTATACAACTCAGTAAGGCCTCTGTGACGTCAACGGAGCTTCAAGTCTGTGTGGCTCCACCGCAAACATGTCGTGGAGGTCGACAGCTTGTCCTGCTGTCATCATCATATATCGACAACCCGACTTGAAACACAACTCTCATTTCATTATTAGTGACAACTCATTTACTGGCTTCAGTTTTTCATCACATGAAGGATGGTGTATGCACTGAACGTAATTTATGAGATGTATGTAATTACAGGCTAATTTACTTTTGTTTGTATAAATAGTACGATACAAGAAACTAAAACTCGGGTTAATTGCATACATCTGAATGTTCCGTCGATTTCAGATCGGCCAAACTATTCATTCTCCAAATACGAGGGCTATTCAGAAAGTAGAGTCCGATCGATTGTGGGATGGAAACTACAGTGAAAATCCGATGAAGCTTCGCATAGATGTGTTGTACAGCATCTCGAGTATCACCACCGATCGCATCACGTCGCTCTTTTCAATTCTGATCGCACAGTGAGTGCGTAAAGAAACCTGGAAAACGCCCAAGTATGAGTGCCTGTGGGAGACTTCGCCTGAATTCATGCAGCCCACACAACATAACTGTCATGGGTTTCCTTCTCCATGACAAACCTCGGCTGTAGACTGCAGGGACAATGAGGCGGCTCCTGCATCGTTTTTGTGGGAAGTGTTTCGTCACCCAACATACAGCCCTGAATAGGCTCCCTCACAATTCCCTGCAGGGACAATGAGGCGGCTCCTGCATCATTTTCGTGGGAAGAGTTTCGTCACCCAACATACAGCCCTGAATAGCCTCCCTCAGAGTTCCCTCTCTGATCACATGAACCGCTGGATATGAAGACAACATTCTGGCACAGACAACGTGATGTAGTTCAACAGAGAGCATTGGTAACAAGCACAGACAACTGCCTTCTGTGAGGAGGTTATTGGAAAGATGGTAGAATGCTACAACAAATGTTTGAGTCAGAGCGGCGACTGTGTAGAAAGTAGTTGGAACGTGTAGTTAACTCTTGCAAATAAGACTTTTCTATATTCGCTGTGATTTCCATTTCGCGTCCGATCGGACCTTACTTTCCAAGCAGCCCTCGTAATTAATAGAAAAGTACTCGCCCATGATTCGCTTGATGTAGTATATAGAACAAATAAAGGAAAAGAGAAACACATTGTACATCCTATTATGAAATATGGACTATTTACTAGAAAATTCCAAATATTACTTTTCAGTTTAGAGAAATACCTAGACAAGTTGCTCTAGTTTTGTAGAATAAGTGAACAGAATTTGAATGAACCAGCGTCACCAATAAATTCAGTTTCTTCACATCTTAAGGTACCTGTAAATGGAACATACACTATCTAATGAAAAAATCCGGACACCTATTTGTAGGCACTGATATGTGGTATGTCCATCCTTCGCCTTTTGACGGATTTAACTCTGTAGACTGAGTGCACATTCAGTGGCATGTCGGAATGTCAGAGGAAGAATTCCCCCTCAGTAGAAGAAACCAAAGAAGGTTGTGATGTTGGACATGGACTCTGGAGAGAGTCGACGTTATAACTTCTTATAAACGTGTGCCATTGGAATCAGGTCGGGACTCCGGACAGGCCAGTCCATTTCAGGAGCATTATCACCCAAAGTCCATAGCCCCAGATATGCTCCTCTATGACAAACTGTGTTGTCCTGATGATACAATCATGGTCTCTGAACTGTTTCTCTACTGTACGCAGTACACAATTATATAAAATGTTTTCATATTCTTCCGTATTTAGCGTTTCTTTAAGGGGGGTAGGACGTCGAACGGGCCGACTTTGAGAAGGAGAGGGACCACAGGACATTTTAATTTCCAACGTCAATACGTTTATAAATAAATTCGTAAACTTTGTCAGCAGGAGGGATTCAGGATTACACATAATCTTTTTTACATGTGAATTCTCATTATTTTTTCACTTACTATTGGCTGCATTTGTTGCTATAGGTACACTTTTCTTCATAAGTAAGAAGGAGTTTTCGATGAATTCTGCACACCACACAAACCATCTACTCCGTAGCTCACTGCTGGCACTGCACGTGATGTCAGGTAACGTTCTCCAGACAGTTTCGAAACCTAAATCCTCCGATCGGTTTGACACAGGGTATAGCGTAATTCATCAACACAAATCACTGTTTCCAATCATCCACTGTGCATCCAACTCAAGCGTTGCTTAGCATTAACTGCAGAAATGAGCTGCTAATGGGGAGCTGCTTGGGGTTTGTGCCCCATTTTTTAACTTCCTACACGCAGCTATTGTGCTAACTAAACTACTGGTAGCAATTTGGAACTCGCCGGTGATTCGTTCCGCTGGTTTCATGCGATGTTTTACAACAACCTTCTGCAATGCTCGACAGTCTCTCTGCTACAGTTTTAGCTGTGCTCTTCATTCACGTTCCCACTTCACAATGACTCTACCAACAATCGTCTTGGAAAACTTCAAAAGTATTGAAGTATGTCAAACCGATTTGTTACTAAGATGACATCTAACGACCAGTTCACGTTCCAAGACACTGAGCTCCTCTGATCGGCCCATATCGCTGTTACTGCGTTTCTACTGACAACACAGTACTCCCTTTCGCCTTTTATACTGACAGATCCGCCTCTCACGACACGTAGTGGTAGATTCTCGATTACAGAACTCTGACTGCATACTCTTGATCAGATAATATATTTAAATATTTTTTTAATTATTTAAACCCTTGATAACAGGTGCAACACTTTATATCGAAGGACTAAAACTCTTCACGTATGTTGCTGAAAAATTTTAGAGTATTTGGAGTTCATGAAGAAGGAGCGCATTGGAAGTAAGATAACTCATTGCACATAAATGATCCTGCAACGAGTCCTATAGATGTAACGCTATTTGTGTAATTTCCCTTAAAAACGGTCATTCTACTAACTTTTATTAAACACGATATTTGAATGATCTTGATATTTGCTTGAAGCTCCTTGTTCGGTGTTAATTTTTATATCCAGATCCACTTAGCCAAATACAACTTCTGAGAAAACAAATTCCCGCAGTTCTTTGCCCCATTTCTCATCGGAATACGATTTCAGTAATTTTAAATGTAGCATAGTCCTCTTTTCTATTCTGTCAACACAAAAACTCCGTACCATGGGTGACAATTAACGCCATTTCAGAGCTTAATCAAAAAATGTCAGTATCCATTTTGACAGTTTACATGCATTTCAACGATCGCAAATGGACTGTTTAGTAGAGTGTATGCATCCGCCAATACACATCTACGCACGTACGATTGTCGATCATTAGATATCTAAATGTTTGATCACGCCGTATTAAAAAAGACGATGGACGGGGTTTTATTATTTTTCTTCAAGTTACCCGATTTTTCTGTCGACTAACAACGCGCTGAATATATGTGTATCTCCTTGGTGTCCTATTACTGTTTCACATCTGTTCAAACAGTTGTTCGACAAAATGTAACGTGTATGAGCCTGGTGTAACTGAGGCTAGGACTCTACCAGCAGGTTACGTGTAGCATAATTTATGCTAAACGTATTGGTTGATTAACCTACAGATGTAGTCCACCATCTAGTCCCATGTGAAGACATTTCCTTTCTGTGCTAAGAATCTGAAATAGTGTTAATGTTCTAATTCTTGTATCTACAGTTAGAGAGATAGGATTATAATATTGACTTATGTCTAGGATTAGTGTTCAAAACGAGAAAAAAATTACTAGTTTACGTCATCTGCTTTCCGTGTCATTCAGTCCACTAATGTTTTCCTCTAGCTTGGTGACGTTCAAATACTCCACGCGTGTTACAGTAAGATTAGAAACATGTACAAGTGACAAGCATGTAGCCAACTAACTTAAACTGAGGTATAAGAGATCGTTCAGTCGCAATTAATGTCAGGCATCATGTATGATTGACCTAAAAAAATGTTGACGAGGAAGTTCTGACGGCCTTCTTTCAAGATGACTTGCAAGGCACTGCGCTACTCACACGGAACAACAATTACCACTAAACTGCAAAAACGTGGTATATAAATGAGCCAAGGATACATCTATTTTATGTTAGTTTTTCAGAAAACGTCTTAGTTTTGTGTAAAAAGATAAAGAAACCAACATTTATCCGTTTTGTATTTCTTGCTACATAATGGTGCTCATTTGTTTTTTAGGAAACGATTAAGCTCTTCTAAGTGTTACGGGCTATAGTCTCGCATCGTAACTTCAGGATGAACTGATTGTCGTTTTATTGTTCATTGTAGTTATCATGATGTTTCTGAGTCAATTGAGCAGTCACACAGCATTACACGATTTTACATCATAAAATGTTCTTACTGGATGATTTGCGTTTAGAGCATGTAAGTGAAGTGTATTAAACAGGTAATGCTTCGAAAACGTTTTTCATGTCGGAAGGGAAGAAGTATTTCCTTCCGTAGTAGACAGATTTACCAATGAAGAGTACGCCTTGCTCTTGGAAGTTACTATACGCCACGTTGAATGCGCTAACTGAATGTTGTGAATCTAATTCTCAAATGCGATCATGGAATCGTGATGAAAATTTTCTTTGCATTTAAAGAGTCCTACACATTTTTAGGATGCAGTTTCAGTCAGGTAAAGACATATTTATATACATGCAAAACTTTCAGTTGTCTGCAATGTAACTGTCGGTATCCAGAAACAGCGTGCGTTAAAAATTAAACCCATGTCTAGCAAACGGTAGTTGCATCAATTTTATTGTTTAAAATTAATAATTCTTTTAATTCTTGTCTTGTGCAACAGTTCTCTGAAAGAGCTTACAGACGTCCGGCCATAACTGGAAACACATTTGGGCCTCATTTAACACTTCTCAATAAAGCACATGAAATGCTCTTTAATGGTCAGGAGTGTGTTAATAGACTGTATTAAGTTTCTTATTTTGCGTTTCTTCTTGTGTATTTTACTGAAAAACCGCTTCCAGTTTGTCCATTTCATCCTCACTCAGAGCAGATACTGGGGAGCTTTAGCGGCTAAGAGCGGAGTGGAAGGGGATGTCGTACTTCGTTGTATATATACGGCAACAGTCATCTGCTCACCTATCACTGCCACAACTTCTCCTCATGTGAAAGCGGCCTAACGTCACACAATTTTAAATACCGACTGCCAGGAATATTCTCACTATTTGGATCACATAGAACATTATCAACTCATCAGCTTCGCCATCACACGACGTACGTCATAACTCATTGTGGTGTCTTTCATTGTAGTTAAATAATACAGTACTACAAATGTTATGCTGTACTCCATCCATTTCATTACAAGTGTTGCGAATCTTCAGGACGAGTGAAGATCAGTTATGACACGCAGGGCCCGCCTCTCGGCACTGAATCTAATGCAGTCTAGGATCCGCCGTTCTGAACAGCCAACTGCTCTACGCTCCGCTCAGGTAGGTCACTTGTTGGCAGAATTCGATCTTTACGGAGTGCATAGCAGTACTACAAGTAGGAAGAACACATTCACCGGTCCTTAATTACACAGTCGCACTGAGTTTCCCAGGTATCCTTCTTCCAGAGTATTAGCTAGATTTTGTTTTATGTCCTGTTGTTAACACTCTGTACCATCGTCATATTTTCATTCTTGTGCCAGTACTGAACATAAAATTCGTTCTGGTAAGTATAGCTCGAGCGTTTGGGATACTCACCAGCTGAAGCTAGAGGAAAAATTCGATGAAGTGCTGAGATGCACAGCAAAAGTTGTAGCTAGCTGGTTAAACCATCACAAGAGTCTTAAAGAAGCTGTTAGGGAACTCCGATGGGTGATTTTTGGAAGACAGTGGCATACATAGTAAATATGAAAATATAACCGTTTTTATTGTATTAAGAGTATTCTTTGGGAAGGAATATGTGCTTATAGTCCACGGTGCAAAGGACACCGATAATCTGTGAACCGGTGGGAGCTTCAGATTGCAGCCGGAGTAGAAAACGTACTTTTGAAAAAAGGAGTTACCGTCGCTAGGCAATAGTCACAGATTAAGCGTAAATCTTCAGTTCCAGGAAGACCTAGGTCCAGGACACCTCTCACAGATGCTAGTGGGGGTAAGAGATGAGGAGGTAACGCAACTAAATTTACCAACAAACGATTGTTTCTGTTGAGGTGCAACACCATTTTCACGTCTCTAATGAAATGTGTTTGTCCAACATTACTTCTTTCTCAATCCAAATCCATAATTACAAAACCTGCCGAGTACTGATTTCGAAATTACGTGGGCTTTCATAGCACTGCGGCTCATACGTGACAAAGCAACAGATAGAACCGATAATGTACTTACGGGACGAATACGGCAAGTGCCATAAACCGATGCCCCAGAAACTGCACTCAGTGGGAGGGGGTCTTGGCTTATTTGTAGATACTCGACCGTTTCTGAGAAAACGATGGTCAAAGATTTATATGTACTTTATGTGCCTTTTAGCAAGTAAGCAGATCGACCGAACCCCTGGCACAGTGGTTACCGCCGCGGCTTCACACTTTTGCGCTCAGTGATCGAAACCCTTTTATTATTTTCACTTCAGTTTTTCGTTTATCTAGCCAGGTCCGTAGAAGATTACTACACGAATGTTTCCCAGTGTATATTGAAATACCGTTGTACTTATTCGTTTACTAATTATATGTCTCGGCAATGAGTTAAAAAAATAAAAAGGCAATAAAGGAATGAGAAAATAATTTGAATTATTTTTGGTGAAATTCCGTAGTGTATCTTGATTAATACTCAACTGCAATCCACAGTTTTCGATAAAGTGATCCGTTATGGGTGGAGTGCCACGGAACTTCTGCCAATGCGTAACATCTTTAGTAATGTAAACGACGTTTCTTTCGCGAGTGACATTCGTAGGAGAAATGTCACTGCGGCAAAGCTGTCTTCGCGCTATGGTCGCGGTGTTCGTTTTTACGTTTGGTATCATCCAAGCGAATCCACTAAATCTTCCTGAAGAATAACAATAATAAGAATAAAACATGAGAATTAATATAATAATTGATATAAGAATGAAATGTAAGTATATGAGAATTAAAAAAGGTTGTAACCCTTCAAAATACAAGGCATACATATTATATAATGACTGTATGATACTTATTGTGAAAACCAGTGGTAATTTTACAATTAATATAGCGCCTTTGTATCCCCTAACATGACAAGAAACATTCGTGTAGAAACCTTCTACGGACATGGCTAGATAAATGAAGCAAAAAAAGGAAAAATCGAGTTTGAACCACGGGGCATAAAGATGAAAAACCAGGGCGCTAGCCACTGTGCCACCGCTTCGGTCGAACCAATCACTCGGTAAAAGGCACATAATATAACTAGAAACTTCGACCGTCGTTGTCTAAGAAACGGTCCAGTATCTACGGGTAAGCCGCTGTTCGCTTACTTCTACTCCTGTTCCACTGAGCGAACTTCCTCAGATTCGGGTTATGGCACTTGCAATGTTGTCCTCGTTAGCGTAGAAATAGAACCCAAAATAACTCTAATCGCATGCTACGGGAAAACTTTTGGCGTGTTCGAAATACACTGAGGAGAGAAAATTCATGGAATTCCTCCTAATATCATAACAGATCTCTCTTTGCCCGGCGTAGTGCATCAACTCGACGTGGCATGGACTCAACAAGTCTTTGGATGTCCGCTGCAGAAATCCGAACAGGCTACCTCTATAGGCGTCTATAATTGCTAAAGTGTCGCCGGTGCAGGAGTTTGTGCACGAACTGACCTCTCGGTTATGTCCCATAAATGTTCGATGGTATTCATGTCGGGTGTTCTGGTGCCCAAATCATTTTCTAGATTTGTCTAGAATGTTATTCAAACCAATCGCGAACAGCTGTTGCCCGGTGACATGGCGCATTGCCATCTATAAAAGTTCCATCGTTGATTGGAACATAAGCTCCATTAATTGTTACAAATAGTCTCCCAGAAGCCGAACACAACCATTTACAGTCAATGATCGTTTCAGTTGGACCAGAGGATCCCACACCATTATGGAGTCACCACCAACTTGCACAGTGCCTTGTTGACAGCCTGGCTTCGTGGGGTCTGCACCATACTCGAACCCTACCATCAGGTCTTAACAACTGAAATCGGGCTTCATCTGACCAAGCCACGGTTTTCCAGTGGTCTAGGGTCGAACCCAGCCTGGGTCTATGGCTTCGTGGGGTCTGCACCATACTCGAACCCTACCATCAGCTCTTAACAACTGAAATCGGGCTTCATCTGACCAAGCCACGGTTTTCCAGTAGTCAAGGGTCGAACCCAGCCTGGGTCTATGGCTTCGTGGGGTCTGCACCACACTCGAAACCTACAATCAGCTCTTAACCACTGAAATCGTGCTTCATCTGACCAAGCCACGGTTTTCCAGTAGTCAAGGGTCGAACCCAGCCTGGGTCTATGGCTTCGTGGGGTCTGCACCACACTCGAAACCTACAATCAGCTCTTAACCACTGAAATCATGCTTCATCTGACCAAGCCACGGTTTTCCAGTAGTCAAGGGTCGAACCCAGCCTGGGTCTATGGCTTCGTGGGGTCTGCACCACACTCGAAACCTACAATCAGCTCTTAACCACTGAAATCGTGCTTCATCTGACCAAGCCACGGTTTTCCAGTAGTCAAGGGTCGAACCCAGCCTGGGTCTATGGCTTCGTGGGGTCTGCACCACACTCGAAACCTACAATCAGCTCTTAACCACTGAAATCGTGCTTCATCTGACCAAGCCACGGTTTTCCAGTAGTCAAGGGTCGAACCCAGCCTGGGTCTATGGCTTCGTGGGGTCTGCACCACACTCGAAACCTACAATCAGCTCTTAACCACTGAAATCGTGCTTCATCTGACCAAGCCACGGTTTTCCAGTAGTCTAGGGTCGAACCCAGCCTGGGTCTATGGCTTCGTGGGGTCTGCAGCACACTCGAAACCTACAATCAGCTCTTAACCACTGAAATCGTGCTTCATCTGACCAAGCCACGGTTTTCCAGTAGTCAAGGGTCGAACCCAGCCTGGGTCTATGGCTTCGTGGGGTCTGCACCATACTCGAACCCTACCATCAGCTCTTAACAACTGAAATCGGGCTTCATCTGACCAAGCCACAGTTTTCCAGTAGTGTAGGGTCGAACCCTGCCTGGGTCTATGGCTTCGTGGGGTCTGCACCACACTCGAAACCTACAATCAGCTCTTAACCACTGAAATCGTGCTTCATCAGACCAAGCCACGGTTTTCCAGTAGTCAAGGGTCGAACCCAGCCTGGGTCTATGGCTTCGTGGGGTCTGCACCATACTCGAACCCTACCATCAGCTCTTAACAACTGAAATCGGGCTTCATCTGACCAAGCCACGGTTTTCCAGTAGTCTAGGGTCGAACCCAGCCTGGGTCTATGGCTTCGTGAGGTCTGCACCACACTCGAAACCTACAATCAGCTCTTAACCACTGAAATCGTGCTTCATCTGACCAAGCCACGGTTTTCCAGTAGTCAAGGGTCGAACCCAGCCTGGGTCTATGGCTTCGTGGGGTCTGCACCATACTCGAACCCTACCATCAGGTCTTAACCACTGAAATCGTGCTTCATCTGACCAAGCCACGGTTTTCCAGTAGTCTAGGGTCGAACCCAGCCTGGGTCTATGGCTTCGTGGGGTCTGCACCACACTCGAAACCTACAATCAACTCTTAACCACTGAAATCGTGCTTCATCTGACCAAGCCACGGTTTTCCAGTAGTCTAAGGTCGAACCGATATGGTCACAGGCCCAGGAGAGAAGCTGCAAGCGATATGGTGCTGTTAGCAAAGTCACTTGCGTCGGCCTTCTGCTGCAGTAGCCCATTAATGCCAGATTTCACCGTGTTGCCCTAACAGATGCGTTTCGTCGTACGCTGCACATCGATTTCTGCGGTTATTTCACATTGTAAGGCTGCATTCATACTGAGCGCCAGGCCGGGACGGCGAAAAGAGCGAAAATACACTTATCCGACTTTCACGTTGTAAAAACTCTTGGCGGTTTATAAGACTGTGCCACGTCGTTTCATGAACTTACTTTTTTCTTAGATTTACGTGAAAAAGTAAACGCCTACATTTCGTTTAGGGTGATATTTTAGTTGCTTATCGTTTCTCAATAGATTTTGAAAGAAGTATGGGGTTATAGAATTTTATTTTTATGCATGTGGTAGTGTAGCAAGTTAACTTCTCAATAAATAAGTTACCTTTTCGTAAATCATAACAGTCTTTGTGAACACGTGCAGTTGGTTTTCAAACCTTGCAGTGAAAAACTTTGACAGCGGGTGGCATACTCTTTGATAAGTTTTGGACTATACATTACTGCGAGTGAAACATAACTAAAAGTTCAAAATGTTTTTGAAATGGTAGTGACACTGATATCTGTCTGCGTTCACAAGTAAATACGAATTATTGAGTGGCGTCAATGCAGCGATCGCGAACTTACTGAGTCTGCTCATGTTTAGCGTAGTGTCAAACACAGAAGGACAGGGGGAGGGGGGGGGGGGAGGGAGGAATTACTGGCGATCAGTTTAGGCCACGTGCCAGTCTATCATATTATTTCAGTGATCTATGTCCTGAAAACTCCATATACATGACCGATTACACTGGCAAAAGTTTTACAATAGGACATACTTGACGTTATAAAAGGCAAGTAATTATTTCCTGTAAAAATCTTACAATTAGTAGGATGTACATTTCTTATTTGGAAGCAAAAGATAAGAATAAATTATCCTAAGACTTTTTTGTGGATGCCCAATTTTAAAAGTCTGTGACATTTTACTTTATTCCTTTCTAGTTGGACATGAAAAACGGCAGAGGCTAAAAAATAGAATTATTTTTATAGATGTCTATACGTCTAAGTGGAGTATTGCACAAGTTGTTCCGTTTTCAAATTGTCACTTTCGTATTTCTGTGAGAAGTCTCGACTTCGATTTTTCCATTTTAACAGAAAGAAGGAAGGAAGTTTAGGTTTTAATGTTCTGTCGATATAGAGGTCACCTGAGACTGTTAACTAAAAGAATAATGGACAACTTCAGTGTACCCTCAAACAATGCTATGCAGGTGGACTAATTACTTTCAATCGACGCAGGTTACCCATAATTGTTTTTCCTTCTTTTTACTTTTTACGCTTGGCCGGCCGAGCTGCGGCGGCTAGGGAATCCCCACTCTTCGACAGTTGACATACAAGGTCGAAGATAACACAGAAGCAGCCATCAGTTTTTCATGGCCAGCCAGTGTGTGCTATCGTACAGAATAAGGGTAGTCAACCCTATTTTACCTACCGGCCACTATTGTATCTCTATTAGTAGTAACGTTTTCTAATCGTCCGCCGTTTCTACCGTGCTGGTGACTACTGAAGTACGGAAGTAACTTTACCTTATAAAATTTGTAGAGCAGAGTGCATCCCGTTAAGAGATATATTAATGATTACTTACCAAATAATGTCATAATTTTCTGACAAACTAACGAAAGTGGTCCTAAAATCCCTACCGCTTACAGCCAACCATGGAAGCCGTAATGCCGACCAGTCGGCGGTAGGGTTCAGAAATGGCTCTGAGCACTATGGGACTCAACTGCTGTGGTCATTAGTCCCCTAAAACTTAGAACTACTTAAACCTAACTAACCTAAGGGCACCACACACATCGATGACCGAGGCAGGATTCGAACCTGCGACCGTAGCAGTCGCGCGGTTCTTTTTTTTGTTTATCTTTTTTAATTTATTTTTTATTTTTGTTTTCCTTCTGTTTTTTTTCACTCTTTTTTATTTTTTTACCCTATTTTTTAAATATAAATAAAGAAAGAAAATTACCTCTTCCACTTCAGGCGTTGGCCCCTACCCCCAAAAACCTATCTAGCCTAAAAACAAAAACAAAGCTAGTGCCATCGCCACTTTCATCCTAAAGCTAACTAGGACGGCCGTTCGGCACCTCTTCAGGTTTCGCCAACTCAACAAAAATTAAATATGCCTCTGAACATTTTATAAAAAAATAATAAAAGGAGAAAGAAAAAGGGTATAATACTTTATTATATTTTATTTGTTGTCCATTTTGTTCTTAGTTTGTTCTTGTGTATTTATTTGGATTGGAAACGCAGGTCTCCAGCCCACTTTTTTAAAAATCTTTTATTTATTTATATAGGTATCAATGTGCGAACAGTCATAATTAATCAAGCCTGGAAAACCTAAACCAGAATGAAGACACCATCGAAGATATTAAACGTAAATAACATGAAAAGAAAGCTACCACGTCGTAGTTAGGCTTCCCAGCGACTGCGCCCACTGATATAGATTGTTCAATATATGCTCGTTTGCAGTTCGTTCTGACCTCATCTGCCGCTGCCTGGAACATTCCAGCTGCGTGGCGGGCTGTGAAAGGCACTCCATAGGTAGTTTGCAAAGCATTGTCGATATCTGGTATGCCCGAAAATAGCATGATGTCTTTCTTGCAAATAGAGCCAGAAGTCAAAGAAATTCTTGTGTCCGTCAGGACAGAGGTAATGGACAGCATGTCTACGTATCCAGGTGACGGAGTTGCTTCGAGTCTTGGGGTAAAATGTCTCATCCGGAAATAATAACGTGCGTCCAGATATATGCTCCGGTCTAACTCGCAAGAGATAAGCCAGCATCTGCCGCACTAGGTGCCAAACCGGTTCCGCCTCTCCACAGCTGATGCGGTGCTCGTCAGAATCTACTGTGTTACAACCCACACAATTGGGAGATTCTGCCATGTGGATATTGTAGAGACGTTCTTGCGTCACCAGCTTCCCATTAACTACTACGTACCATTGGGAAACAACGTCGGAATCAAGCATGGCATCGTGTACTGTCTTCCACACCACGCACCACCGTACGTCAGGATATTTTAGTTCGACCACATTTAGGGGGCGGCGTTGCAGCATGTCGTGATATAGGCGTCGAGTCGTGGCCATTTGTGGTGTCGTGAGCGCTACACTGCAATAACGTTGTTCTACATAGAAACGTCCTATATAAAAGAAGGGTGCTGGGATGTCCTGTAGTGGCACCGGCGCTCTTAGTGAAGCAGGTCGTAGCGCCGTCAGAAGCAGACTCGTGAGGCTCGTAGGACAACGGCGCAGAAGACATTAATGTGAACTAACATAGAGGGCAATGGCCCTATCATGGACGTTGACTAGGCCGAGACCACCTTTTCCCTTGGGGAGGGTAAGAGATACGTATCTGATCTTCAGTAACATACCAGCGGTGACGAAGTATCCCAGCGCTGCCATAATGCTACGACCCAAGCGTTTCGGAATGGGTAGCGTTTGGGTGACATGCAGTATGCGGGATGCAAGGTATACATTGGCATAATACGCCCGCTGAACGATGTTCAGGGATCGCAAGCGCTGATTTGCAATTCCGGCCCTAATTTGGTGAAGAAGGCGTCGGTAATTGAGCGTCGTCGCGCGTCACATGTCGTTCATGAACTCTAAGCCTAAGAAGCGGACAGTATCACTGAAGCGTAAGGGAGCAATGTGTTCCTGCGGTAGCCCAATCCCGATGCTCAAGGCGACAGACCTGTCAACGTTGATTTGGCTACCAGAAGCTGTACCGTAGGTTGCAATCCAGTCCAAAGCCGCGGCCATATCGTCAGCTCCTCGTATGACGATCATCAAATCATCCGCATATGCGGTGCATCGATAGATGGAGCCGCCGAACTATATCCCAGTGAGCCTGTCTCGGAGACCACACAACAAAGGTTCTAAGGTCAATGCAAATAACATCGTTGATAATGGACATCCCTGATCGGCGGATAGGCATAGGTGCCGTCAGTCTTTCATTAACAAGAACTCGAGAAGTAGCCCCATGCAGAAGGCGTGTCAACACTGTGATAAAGGGGTCGGGATATTCCATGCGCCGTAGAACGGCCGTGAGGAAAGTGTGGCCCACACGGTCAAAAGCCTGGCTAAAGTCGATAGACGCCAGGGCTGCCGGCAAACGTCTCACCCGTGCAAGGGAGATGAGATCTCTGTAACGACATAACGCAGTTCTGATGTTGTTGGGTCCTCCTAAGGACATCTGATCGCTGAACAGGACGTGAAATAGTGTGCCCCGAAGACGTTCTGATAGCAGCCTCGTAAAGATCTTGAAGTCGCTGTTCAAGGGACGATAATCGCGGACATGATTCCGTCCCTTCGGCTTATGGATGGGAACAATCAGTCCTTCCAAGAACGGTGCAGGCAACGGTATACCCGGGGACATCAATTCCTGACAAATTGCAACCCAACACGGTACCAATAGTTGTTTAAATACTCGATAGAACTCTAATGGTAATCCATCGATTCCTGGTGATTTATGGGGAGTACCTTTACCAATGGCGTCGAGCACTTCCTCTTCTGTCACTTCTCCCAGTAAAGTCGGTACCATGTCTGGTGGAACTGTACCGTGGACATGTGCTGTAACGGTGTCTACTGTCGTCATATCAGGGAGCACTGCTGAATAAAGTTGAGCGTAATGCCCATAGAAGGCTTCTGCTATATCTGCTTGTTCTCCCACGTGTCATCCGTCGTCCGTTATAATGTCGGTTACCAGTGCCCTACGGCGCCTCCTGCGTTCTAGGAGCACGTGGTGCATAGATGGCCTTTCTGATTGTATCGTGTCTGGAGCACGCGACCGTTTAACAGCGCCTTGTAAATGATGGAGTGCTAAGGAGATGAGTTGCGCTTTCGCGCGATTGACTATGATCTGCCTGTCAGGTGAGGGCTCCATAGCAAGACATTCCCGCAGGATGGTGTAATAAAAGTTTTCCGTGCTCCTCCTCCATGCCGCCGCTTCCCGGCCGTAAGCCATGAAGGTGCGCCTAAGAGCAGGTTTCGAACATTCAATCCACCAACTGAGGGTCGATCGGTAACGACCACGACGCTGTAAGGACGCGTTTCGCGACTCTTCGATAGCACCTTTACATGCCGGCTCGTCCAGATGGACGACGTTCAGTTTCCAGGGGGGCCTACTGCGCCACACACGTGCAGGTTGGAGGGCAATGGTGCAAATATAGGCTGTGTGGTCGGTGAATGCAGTGGGCCAGAGCTCTGCTCCTCTCGTCGCCATCGAAAGGGTGCTTGTGACGTAAATCCTGTCTAACCGACTTGATGAATGACTTGTATAATGGGTGTATCCAGGAGCTGGGCCATGGATGTGGCGCCACGTGTCAATCAGGTGGAGGTCACGCAGTAGCATTTCCAACTCCGCACACGGGACGTGATGTGGCTGCTGATCAGACGGAGATAATGTACAATTAAAATCTCCTCCGATCACCATATCGTCTAGGATGCCCATAAAGAGACGAGTAATATCTTCCGAAAAAAAGCGGGCCCGATCTCTCCGTCTCCTTCATCCTGACGGGGCATATACATTAATGAGTCGTACACCGTTGACAGTTACCGCCATGGCTCTTGCACTCGGTAAGTACAGTACGTCCGTAGCCGTCAGACCGTCTCGTAGCAGAACAGCTACACCACAATCGGTAGAAGAGGCGTGGGAGATGTGAGCGGTATATCCGTAGAAGTCAGGGAAACTAGCGACACATACTTCCTATAAGAGGGCCACGTCGACGTCCGCCGCATCAAACATGCGTTGTAGCATTGTCAGTTTGTGTGGTGCCCTTATCGCGTTGATATTGTTTGTGGCAAGGCGAAAGGTGTGCTGCCTAGCCTCTTCACCTAGGGTAGACGCCATAGCAATCAAAGCTAACCGCGAGAGATGCCGGCCCCACCAAACCAGTTACAAATTAAGAGTCTTTCATGCTAGGAGTGGCATCTCCAATGCCACCCCTTCCCCTGTCACCCGTGCCCTCTTCAGGAAGTTCTTCAACATCGTCCGACCATAGTGGTTGCAACACCATGCTGTGTAGCTGATCGGCACCTAAATCTCCCTCACGTACGTCGTCTTTGGTAGAGGTAGACGCAGCGCCATTCATCGACGCGACCTGCTGCATCTGTGGTGCAAGAAGTAACTTGGCACTCGTGGTATGGGAAAGTGAACCGTCTACACCACTGAGATCCTCAGCAGGCGCAGCATCCATGCCGTCTGATGAGATGTCACCTTCTTGACCGGCCGTGTGTAGGAGGCAATCGTCAGAAGGGGTCCGCCGACGTCGCTTCCGTCGTCGAGGTGAACGTTGCTTTCGAACATGGACATCCGTATCCGAATGTGGGAGGCAATCCAGAGTCGTATCACCTTCCGCTAGGAAATCCGCGGTCGGGACAATGTTCGAGTCCACGTCCATCGCGTTCTGAATGTTACGTTGCGTCTGGAGTCCGTGGGACTGTTGCTGCTGTTGTTGCTGTGGAGGGGTCGACATATGGGTTGGAATCGGGGGTCCTTCCTCTTCCTCCCTTGGTACTTCTGGCGTCGATGGGTGTGGCTGATCGCCCGTTTCGTCCTCAACTATGGTACGCATCGTCGTCTGAGCGTACGTGAGGGGCAGGATTGTCGTCCCCGTCGGGGAAACGGAGGCTCCCACTGGTATCTGCGCAATTCGACGTTGTAAGCAGCTCGATCAAACATGGCCTTCTTGCCCACATCCGGAACAGGTACGCGGCTGACCGTCGTACATGATGATTGCACGACAGCCACCGATGTTCAAATAGGACGGCACATGTTTCTTGAGCTCAAGTTTAATTTGGCGCACACCATTGTAGACCTTATACGTCGAAAAAGTTTGCCACTTTTCTGCAACGTGGCTGATAACATTGCCATATGGTCGGAAGGCGTCCTTGACAACTTCCTCTGGGACCTCGAAGGGGAGCTCAAAAACCCTCACAGTCCTTAGGCCCATGTCTGCATGATCCACCGTCACTGCACCGATATGCCCGTCAGAATGTTTGAATCTGAGAGAGTTCGAGTATTTAGACACCACTGTCGCGCAGACCTCTGCACTGGTCGTTTTAATGTAAACCACGCTCGCCGTTATAGAAAAATGTATTACGACAACAGTCGCCGGATCTAAACGTAGATCGTCGCGTATGAACTGTTCTATTTCATAGGCTCCAGGACGCGCGTGATCTGGTTGGAAAGTAATTTTGATCGTATCGTGGCGCCATGTGTGTGCCATAGTCGCACTGAACTTGGAACTAATACAACTCGCGCCGCGAGAAGGTAAACACAAGCAAGCGCTCACGGTCGCGCACGGCGGGGCGCAGTGGACGTCCTCGCCCCACCGCATCCGAAAGCAGACTGTGCCTAGAACCGCGAGACCACCGCGGCCGGCCGGCGGTAGGGAACGGTGTACAACAGTGACTTCATTACTTTATTGGTATGGTTTTAAAAGCACAGTGACTCGTAGAGGTTTTAAGCACAAAAGAAATAAGAGGTTATGGACTCATCCCATGTATAGTGACAGGCATTTAGGAGAGTTTCTTACCTAACATAAAAGTAAGAACTTCCCTGAAAATTTTTATTCGTAATACAGAATGAATCATTTCAGCGTATGCTGCAGATGCATCAGAATGATCTTGTCTTGTGACGCAGATTGAGAGACGAAAATTCTTGAGATAATGCCATTTGGCTCACTGGTTCTGTTTCCACTGTCAAGTATCTGTGTACAGCTCTCAGGATTAAAATAGCGTTTAAGAAACTGTGACGAAACCATTGTCAACTGGAACTTTTTCCGGTTTTTCAAGTTTTTCTCTCTAACTGTATCTAGGGCGTTTATATTTGAATTTACTATTTTAATATGAATAATAATGAAAATGTATAAAATGTGCCTCTTCAGTTTCCTATTGTTACAAATCTCAGAAAATAGAAGCACCACATAAATGCAGATGGACTAAGTAGCTTTGCAAGTATTATTACAAATACCTGTAATTTTTCCTCACTGTCTGCGAAATGTGGAGAAACTTCTTCTCTACCGAACGAGGTGGCGCAGTGGTTAGCGCAGTGGACTCGTAATTGGGAGGGCGACAGTTCAATCCCGCGTCCGGCCATCCAGATTTAGATTTTCCGTAATTTCCCTAAATCACTCCAGGCAAAAGCCGAGATGGTTCCTCTGAAAGGGCACGACCGCCTTCCTTCCCCATCCTTCCTTAATCAGATGAAACCGATGAGACCGATGACCTCGCTGTTCGCTGTTTGGTCTCTTCCCCCAAACAACCCAACCCAAGTTCTCTCTCTCTCTCTCTCTCTCTCTCTCTCTATATATATATATATATATATATATATATATTGCAGTAACACCTCTAATAAAGAAAGATAAGAGACGTGTGATACGTGTACTGCAGAAGATGAAGCGTAGCTCAGCGGCTAAATCCGGCCGCCGGCAGGCGCCAGAAATATTAAACAACTGGATGCCGTTGGCGCGGTCCGACCGCCAGTGTGAACACCGCAATGCAAAACAATAGATTTGATATCCCGGCGAATCATGGCCTAGCCCGACACATCTCGGCCTGGCGAACAGTGTTATCAAACTTAGAACTTTACACTTGCACCCGACCGCGAGCTTAAACAAATTTCAATTTTGAGCGTCAGAGGAGAAATGAGTGGTGCAGGGAAACAAGCGGGCAGCCAGCCTACGCCCAAGGTCCGTGTTTCTGCAAAAGGAGAACTTGACACCAGCTAATTGGGATCATCAATCTGGTCTGGTATTTTAATGGTCGTACTGGTAATAGAGCATCGTGATGAACTAGAATTAGCTTCTTCACACATAAAAAAAAATGAAAAAAAGGAATGAGAACTATGAGCAATGCACAACGCAGATCATTCGGTAACAGCTGCCGGTCAATTGCTTGCTAATGTCGGCAGTGTCATAAACTAGGTACGTCAAGAACAACATTTACTAGTGCTTGATGCAAGCAAA
Source organism: Schistocerca gregaria (assembly GCF_023897955.1). Taxonomy (NCBI): domain Eukaryota; kingdom Metazoa; phylum Arthropoda; class Insecta; order Orthoptera; family Acrididae; genus Schistocerca; species Schistocerca gregaria. The sequence continues at coordinate 731,293,498 of NC_064931.1, forward strand.
GTTCGAAAAACGCTCACCTCACTCTGCCGTGTTAAAGTGCCCGTATTGTATCAACTTTTGACGTTTAGCTAGCAGACAAACTTATGCTTTTCTTTGATCTAGTATGATAGGTCCTACGGTTGAGTCCTATGTTACATTACGCAGCGCATACCTCACGCAGACCATTCACTCATCCAAAACTGGTTTAACACGAGACCTTCAAGCGCACTCACGCGTCGCTGCGTTCTTGCACATTTTATTTTGTAAACACGTATTTACACACGTAATCTTTGGAAACTAGGCTTTGCTAGAAGAATGTAAACACCAGTAACCCAAAACTGAGAATATTTGCGGTATTTATATGCAAAAAATGTAGCTATTTCAAATGATCTCTGATAAAATACACGGTCCAGTAAAATTAATCAGTGACCCCTAACAGCTGAGAATGACACGGTTGTCGGTCGGTACAGTTGGGCCTTCCGAGACCGGTTCGGACGGAGTCCAATTCAGCCACATTAGTGTGACCACCGCCTGTGTTCGACGCCAAAGTGCAATTACAAGTCACAAACGGCAGCTGGCAGCACTAACAATGGAGGGTGTATACTGCATGCTGGCAAACGTGGAAAAAAAGCGCAATCGCTGTCGTAATGCGAAAACGGAGTGATGTATCTATTGTACAGACGGGCATGTTCATTGATTTTCGGGCCAAGGGTGCAAGCATTTCCGAAACGGCTAAGTTTGTGAACTGCTGGCGTGCCGCCGTGGTATACCGTGAATGGCAAAATGGTGCTATCCAAACCAGGCGTCGAGGGAACTGTGGTGCACCACAGATCACAGGTGACAGCGGGGAACGACGGCTGCTGAGACGTGTAAGGCAAACAGACGAACAGCTGCGGAGCGGTTAACAGTCCAGATGAACAAAGAGGCTATCAACAGTGTCTCATCAGCGACCGTTCAGCGTACGGGCCTCCGCAGCAGTCGCCTGGTTCGTGAGACTACGCCGACTGTTGCTCGTCGGCGACGAAGGCTTGAATTTACGCACCAATGCCGAAACTGGACGTGCACTGAGAGGCGACTGGTGGCCTTTTCAGATGAATCATATTTTGTGCTCCATCGGACAAATGGCCCCTGGCGTGTACTGCTTGAAACGTCTGAAAGCAAGGAAAGAGGCAGCTTTGTGGACTGGGGACTATTTTCGTGAAAGTCCTTGTGTGATCTCGTCACTCTGGAAGACACACTGGATCAATACAAGTATGCCACTGTCCTCTGGGACAGTGTTCCCCCCTACATGCAGTTAATTTTTCGTCGGCACGATGGTATCTTTCAGGACGACACTGCAACGTGCCACACAGCTCGTAGTGTACGTGCTTGGTTCGAAGAGCATCAGGATGAGTTTACCGTGCTTCCTCGGCCACGAAACTCCCCGGATTTAAAACCAATCGAGAATCTATGACATCGCCTCTGTCCAGCCGTTCGTACCGTGGATCCTCAGCCGAGAAACCTAGAGAAGTTGATCGCGGCACTGTAGTCTGCATACCTCCACATCCCTGTCGGTGCCTTCCAGAACCTCAATGATTATTCAGGATTTTGACTGTAGTTACTTTAATATGACTGGTCGGTGTAGTTCATCTGGACACAGTCAACTATGAAATAGAACTTATTAGATAATTTCGCATTTTGGCGTTTTGATCTAGAATTCGCTCATACATTCGGATTTATCGCAAATTGCAACTTTTTCAACTCCCTGACTACTCGCCACTGAAACTGCAGCACCATAAATGCGGAATGCAAAAAACGGCAGAGTGGAAAGATGTGTACTAAATGCTTGGATTTGCAAATGCTTAGCATTTAACAAGTACAAAAATTACCTAGGAGTCACTTCATCTACACTCTATTCACACAAATTTCACATTCACACATAAAATCTGAATGTCGTTTGATAGTGAGGGGACCGTGTTGTACCTCTTTCAAGATGAGAAACGCCTAACCATACATAATGGAATCCGACAGCGACTTGATCGTGACCTACTGAGACTGCAGTTTATTGACCCGCGATACCTCTGCTGGCGTTAGTTGGAATTTCACGATTGTAGTGCGAATATGGAACTAATGTGTTTTGGAGGACCGTACTCAACGCCAAGCAGGGTCTCAGCGATACCAATTGACTAGCACCCGAGTGGACAGACATAATGTTATCTCAACTGCGCAGTGTAGTACAGCCATGTCATGTACAGGGAGAGGACAAAAACACGAAAACGCCACAAACACAGCACATCACCATGCCTAGTACGCTGTAAGAAAATCGTTGGCATTCAAAACAATTTCCAGTCGTCTCGGAATGGATCTATACACGTCTTGTATGGTTTTCAAGGGAATCTTACTCCATTCTTCCTGTAAAATAGTAGCAAGTTCGGTAACGGTCATGGGCGTGGATAACGATCACCCTCACTTTTCTCTAAAGTATACCACCGAGGATCAACTATATTGAGATCTGGTGACTGTGTTGGCCAAGGGGGGCAGGCGACAGTTCATCGCAGTTCTCACTAAACCTGTCCTGGACTCTGTAAGCTTTCATCTAGGAACACAGCATCACCACAGGGGAACAAATGTTGTACCATGAGATTGACTTAATCGCTCAGAATGATAGTAAAGCGACTTTGCTGAGGAAATGTGAGGTCCATAGAATACCACGTTGTTGTTGTTGTTGTTGTTGTGGTCTTCGGTCCAGAGACTGGTTTGATGCAGCTCTCCATGCTACTCTATCCTGTGCAAGCTTCTTCATCTCCCAGTACCTACTGCAACCTACATCCTTCTGAATCTGCTTAGTGTATTCATCTCTTGTTCTCCCTCTACGATTTTTGCCCTCCACACTGCCCTCCAATACTAAATTGGTGATCCCTTGATGCCTCAGAACATGTCCTACCAACCGATCCCTTCTTCTGGTCAAGTTGTGCCAGAAACTTCTCTTCTCCCCAACCCTGTTCAACACTTCCTCATTAGTTATGTGATCTACCCATCTAATCTTCAGCATTCTTCTGTAGCACCACATTTCGAAAGCTTCTATTCTTTTCTTGTCCAAACTATTTATCGTCCATGTTTCACTTCCATACATAGCTACACTCCATACAAAAACTTTCAGAAACGACTTCCTGACACTTAAATCTATACTCGATGTTAACAAATTTCTCTTCTTCTGAAACGCTTTCCTTCCCATTGCCAGTCTACATTTTATATCCTCTCTACTTCGACCATCATCAGTTATTTTGGTCCCCAAATAGCAAAACCCCTTTACTACTTTAAGTGTCTCATTTCCTAATGTAATTCCCTCAGCATCACCCGACTTAATTCGACTACATTCCATTATCCTCGTTTTGCTTTTGTTGCTGTTCATGTTATATCCTCGTTTCAAGACACTGTCCATTCCATTCAACTGCTCTTCCAAGTCCTTTGCTGCCTCTGACAGAATTACAATGTCATCGGCGAACCTCAAAGTTTTTATTTCTTCTCCATGGATTTTAATACCTACTCCGAATTTTTCTTTTGTTTCCTTTACCGCTTGCTCAATATACAGATTGAATAACATCGGGGAGAGGCTACAACCCTGTCTCACTCCCTTCCCAACCACTGCTTCCCTTTCATGTCCCTCGACTCTTATAACTGCCATCTGGTTTCTATACAAATTGTAAATAGCCTTTCGCTCCCTGTATTTTACGCCTGCCAACTTCAGAATTTGATAGAGAGTATTCCAGTCAACATTGTCAAAAGCTTTCTCTAAGTCTACAAATGCTAGGAACGTAGGTTTGCCTTTCCTTAATCTTTCCTCTAAGATAAGTCGTAAGGTCAGTATTGCCTCACGTGTTCCAGTATTTCTACAGAATCCAAACTGATCTTCCCCGAGGTCGGCTTCTACTAGTTTTTTCCATTCGTCTGTAAAGAATTCGTGTTAGTATTTTGCAGCTGTGACTTATTAAACTGATAGTTCGGTAATTTTCACATTCGTCAACACCTGCTGTCTTTGGGATTGGAATTATTATATCCTTCTTGGAGTATGTCTCATACATCTTGCTCACCAGATGGTAGAGTTTTGTCAGGACTGGATCTCCCAAGGCTGTCAGTAGTTCTAATGGAATGTTGTCTACTCCTGGGTCCTTGTTTCGACTTAGGTCTTTCAGTGCTCTGTCAAACTCTCCACGCAATATCGTATCTCCCATTTCATCTGCATCTACATCCTCTTCCATTTCCATAATATTGTCCTCAAGTACATCGCCCTTGTACAGACCCTCTATATACTCCTTCCACCTTTCTGCTTTCCCTTCTTTGCTTAGAACTGGGTTTCCATCTGAGCTCTTGATGTTCATACAAGTGGTTCTCTTATCTCCAAAGGTCTCTTTAATTTTCCTGTAGGCAGTATCTATCTTAGCCCTAGTGAGATAAGCCTCTACATCCTTACATTTGTCCTCTAGCCATCCCTGCTTAGCCATTTTGCATTTCCTCGCGATCTCATTTTTGAGACGTTTGCATTCCTTTTTGCCTGCTTCATTTTTATATTTTCTCCTCTCATCAATTAAATTCAATATTTCTTCTGTTACCCAAGGATTTCTACTAGCCCTCGTCTTTTTACCTACTTGATCCTCTGCTGCCTTCACTACTTCATCCCTCAGAGCTACCCATTCTTCTTCTACTGTGTTTCTTTCCCCCATTCCTGTCAATTGTTCCCTTATGCTCTCCCTGAAACTCTGTACAACCACTGGTTCTTTCAGTTTGTCCAGGTCCCATCTCCTTAAATTCCCACCTTTTTGCAGTTTCTTCAGTTTTAATCTACAGGTCATAACCAATAGATTGTGGTCAGAGTCCACATCTGCCCCTGGAAATGTCTTACAATTTAAAACCTGGTTCCTAAATCTCTGTCTTACCATTATATAATATATCTGATACATTTTAGTATCCCCAGGGTTCTTCCATGTATACAACCTTCTTTCATGGTTCTTAAACCAAGTGTTAGCTATGACTAAGTTGTGCTCTGTGCAAAATTCTACGAGGCGGCTTCCTCTTTCATTTCTTAGCCCCAATCCATATTCACCTACTACGTTTCCTTCTCTCCCTTTTCCTACACTCGAATTCCAGTCGCCCATGAGTATTAAATTTTCGTCTCCCTTCACTACCTGAATAATTTCTTTTATTTCATCATACATTTCCTCAATTTCTTTGTCATCTACAGAGCTAGTTGGCATATAAACATGTACTACTGTAGTAGGTGTGGCCTTCGTATCTATCTTGGCCACAATAATACGTTCACTATGCTGTTTGTAGTAGCTTACCCGCATTCCTATTTTCCTATTCATTATTAAACCTACTCCTGCATTACCCCTATTTGATTTTGTGTTTATAACCCTGTATTCACCCGACCAAAAGTCTTGTTCCTCCTGCCACAGAACTTCACTAATTCCCACTATATCTAACTTTAACCTGTCCATTTCCCTTTTTAAATTTTCTAACCTACCAGCCCGATTAAGGGATCTGACATTCCACGCTCCGATCCGTAGAACGCCAGTTTTCTTTCTGCTGATAACGACATCCTCTTGAGTAGTCCCCGCCCGGAGATCCGAATGGGGGACTACTTTACCTCCGGAATATTTTACCCAAGAGGACGCCATCATCATTTAATCATACAGTAAAGCTGCATTCCCTCGGGAAAAATTACGGCCGTAGTTTCCCATTGCTTTCAACCGTTCGCAGTACCAACACAGCAAGGCCGTTTTGGTTATTGTTACAAGGCCAGATCAATCAATCATCCAGACTGTTGCCCTAGCAACTACTGAAAAGGCTGCTGCCCCTCTTCAGGAACCACACGTTTGTCTGGCCTCTCAACAGATACCCCTCCGTTGTAGTTGTACCTACGTTACGGCTATCTGTATCGCTGAGGCACGCAAGCCACCCCACGAACGGCAAGGTCCATGGTTCATGGGGACCACGATATGTCTGCCCAAATCATCACCTTACTCCCGCCGTGTTTCACTCTTCAGGCTTAAACTCGACCTGAAGCTGGAAACAGTGTGGAACAAGACTCATCCGACCAAGTGATTTCTTCCATTGATCCACAGTCCAGATTTTATTGCTTCGGCGCCACAGTTTTATATTAAGTGCATTTTCGTCAATCATGAGAGGATTTGGAATTTTAACTCGCCCTGAAATTCCATGCTTCTGAAGCTCCCTTCGTGTTGCTTTGATTATGATAGGATTCACGAGGCGAACTTCCAATTCTGCAGTGACTTCTGCAGATGTCACTCACCCTACGCATTCGTCAGCGTTGTGACTTCACTGATGATGTTTTCCCTGTACGTAGTGTAAATCTTTTAAACGAAGTCTCTTGGTACACAAGACACTTCGGCTGTTGACTGAGCCACCTTTAATTTCGATTACGTATTTTTGCATATCGATTAGGGAATGTCCTTTGGTATATATTCCGACCACTCGCTGGTCCATTCCGATATCGCTCTGCTACATAGGAGCTACACAAGTTTCAATGGCGATGTTGAAGGGAGTATCTCAGCCATTGAACGTCAATGGGGTGGTGGTGCCACGTCAGAGTGCTGTATTTGAGGGAAGGAAGGGAGACAGTGGCAATTTGGTAGCTGTAAAGAGTCTGTTGTATGGAAGCAGCTGTACTGAGGTAGTCAGCCTGTTGCTGTCAGACGTGGACAGTCGTAAGTAGGCTTACCATGCAGTGCAGTGCATGTTATTATGAGTTAGCCGGTGCCGAGCAGTTTATCGTGTGAACTGCATGTTTTGTGGGTTGGTGCGAGCAGGCAGTGTTGATCCGAAAGAGGTCGGTTGAAATATGTTTGTATCAGACGAGATGTGGTCTGTAATTCTGTTGTCATTCAGTTGAAGAGAAGGAGTGCATGGAATTAGTGTTGGTACTGAGAGTGGCTGCAATATTAGTATTGAGAAAACAAGCTAAGCATGTTGTTCCTCTCTATGCACTCTGCTCATCTATCCGAGGTAAGATGTTACTGCTCTCGTTTCTTTACAGTTTAGCGTGTATCTGTTGACAGTGTGATTATGTGTTTTGACGAACTATGTAACAAATGGTTCAAATGGCTCTGAGCACTGTGGGACTCAACTTCTGTGGTCATCAGTCCCCTAGAACTTAGAACTACTTAAACCTAACTAACCTAAGGACACCACACACATCCATGCCCGAGGCAGGATTCGAACCTGCGACCGTAGCGGCCTCGCGGTTCCAGACTGTAGCGCCTAGAAACGCACGGCCACTCCGGCCGGCTGAACTATGTAACAGAGTGACGATAAGGCTGAGGTCAAGATGCTGTGTTGCTTATGTTCGCGTCCAATACTTAATCCGAGAACGGGAGTTAGTAAGTCATTGTTTTCATTCACCAAACCAGTGGGATTTTATTTCTTTATTTCATTAATATTAGCGATTCAGGAATCGAGCCAAATGTAACGGTATTAAGTGTAGCAGATGCTACGTGTTGTATTAATTTATGCGGGGGTTTGCTGCAGTAATTGTTCCAATAAACCAGAAGTTCATCTGTATTATCCATTTAATTTACCTTGATCAGAGTAGTCCTTCCATCTGATGCTTTTTCTAAAGTAATAATCAATTAATGTTTTGTGGTTGCTGGCAGTGTTTATTATCAACTTTCGTTGCCTCAGTACGATGTCTGTGAGAGGTAGCAGTTACATGTTAGGGTCAGTTTTATAAAAGTAAGGTAACTCACGCTACCGAATAACGAAAATGGACCCTCCGAGTTCTTATCTTATTCTTTTCAGGTGGTGTGGCGTGGATAGTCCATGCATGAGTGATTTAATTTTTTATTCTCGTATGTAAGGATACAAAATAACCATCAGTAGCCTAAAGTATCAATCGAGCCTCACCAGAACATCTCTAAAATATACCTGTACGCAATACATTAGTTTCTATGCTCATCGATGTAGATCTCCCCTTTTAACAGACGCCATGGAATGTGCAACGGAGTCTGGACCACAGTGGAGTGTCCGCACGACGACTGTTGTTGCGATTCCTTTGATGTGACTCCAGAGACAGAGCGCAGACAGATGTGCACCCAGCGACAGCATTAGACACAGGGGTGAAACCGAACGGAGCCAGATTTCGTTTGATACCATAGTGTGGATCTGGCACCTTGTATCGATGGCATAGGGTACCAATGGGCATACAATATGATCACCTCTGGCTTACGCAGCTGGTAATTTTGACGTAGGCTTTACATTTCTGACGTTTTATGTCCGGGAGTTGTGCCTTACTTCTGAGGCCTCCATAACGTTATCTTTCAGAAATACAACCCGAGACCGCGTGTTTCGACTGTGTACGAGGGAATGGCCTGAGGATGGTAATATGTACTGAAAACGGTAGCCAGTAGACAAAATAAAAAATTGTGACTATAGACTAAAACATATATTATTTCTAAAGTGTATTGTTCGCGGTTCCAGCCGACAGCATGTCGAGAACGTCCGAAGTAGTTTAGTTATAAATATTATGAGAAGGGATGTTTTTGACGTCACAGGCGGAGAAAAATTTGAGAATAGGGTTAGTGTCCCTTATTCGAGGCAGATCATGACACAGGTTGGCAGGAAGCAGACCATGTAGCCTTAGGCGGTCGAATCTCAGCGGCACAATAAGCTTTATTGGTAGTTCGTCTGATATCTCGAAGTAAAAACATGTACAATCACATTGGAAAACTTTGACTGGTGCTAAGGTCTGTTAGTTTGAGTGGTGAGTGACTTTGATTGGTGCTGAGAAGTTTTAGTGTCAATGGTGTCAATAACTACAGATGTCGACATGGTTGCATCAGATAAATGAAGCTTATGTTGCGCTACTGCATCATGTCTCACTTTACGTTCACTATCTTGCTGTGTATATTCGCAGTGTTGTGGTTGGAAGCCGTCTTATCGTAACTGAGTAGATCAAGTTAATAGTGGTGGAGAACCTTGTAGGGAATGGTGCCAAGATATATCTTAATTACCCTGGCAGTTCACATGTAAAGTCCTACATGGCTGCATATTTTATGCAGGAGTCCTGGAATGTCTGTGGTAATGCACGCCTGGTGAATAATCTGCCACTGGGATCGCTATTTCGCCAAGAGTACATAAGGGGGGGGGGGGGGGAGGGATGATTACTCAGACTTAATGGCTTCCGTGAAGGCTACTTGCATTCTGGTGTGATGCGCGTCTATCATTGATTTGAATGTGATACTGATGTATACCGACTTAGTTGGAGGACATACGGCGTCAACACTATATTCTGTTTGTAACAGGCGCGTTGGTCATATCTTTTGTCGTCAGACCGTCAGACAGCCTCTGTCTAGACCTATAATTTGGTCAAAATTTGTGCGTACCCACGAGCGGCCGGCCGGAGTGGCCGAGCGGTTCTAGGTGCTTCAGTCTAACTGCGCGACCGCTACGGTCACAGGTTCGAATCTTGCCTCTGGCATGGATATGTGTGGTGTCCTTAGGTTAGTTAGGTTTAAGTAGTTCTAAGTTCTAGGGGACTGATGACCGCAGCTGTTAAGTCCCATAGTGCTCAGAGTCATTTGAACCATATCCCACGAGCAGGAGAACACAGTCAGAAACTGTGCAGTGAAAGAAAGGCAGATAAGTGTTTGTAGGTGCCATGGCTCTGATATGGGTCGGCAGGCCGAAACCAAAAGATGATTCCCCTTGCCGCTGGACCACATGTTCCTATAGCTTAATTAGCCACCAATGCGGTGAGTTATTTTTCGCTGAGAAGTTGTGTATGTTGTTAACTTTCATCTAACTACCAGCTAAATAAGCTGCAAGTAGCTGTTATAATAGTTATTTTGCTTCTTCCCTGTTAAGACTTCTGCAAAATATGACTGAATTGCATCAGATGCATTTCACTTGATTTACAAAAGAAACATACGAAAATAGTTGAGTGACTAAGCGCCAGACTACGATCATAGTTCCAGAATTTAATCCCCAAAATGCTGGGGAATGTTTTCTGTTACTTATCGCCCCTTTTATCATTTTCAATTAATTTTAAATATGAAGACAGCAATAATGCGCTGTGGTTTGGTTCCACATTAAATTGTAACTCCTCCACTAACTATCTGGCAACTTATTTCAGAGGAAGCAAAGGCATACCGCCTCCATCTGAGCCATTCCTAGCAAAGTTCTGTGATGTTCAAACCAGCCACCCCTTGATGAAGGCTTTAAGTAAGCTTAGAACGCAAAAAGCGAAATAGTACTTGTGATGTAAGAGGGAAGAGTGAAAGCTATTTATTCAAGAACATGCCATGGAAAAGCTGATTTGGTATACTCATCTCAGTAAAGTCGTATTTGGGGCAAATAAATACCCAAATCAGCTTAGAATAGGTAGTCTCTTTCACAATATGGTACACAGATTAAGAAATACTGTACATGTGAGCCGGCCGGTGTGGCCGAGCGGTTCTAGGTGCTTCAGTCTGAGACCGGGCGACCGCTACGGTCGCAGGTTCGAATCCTGCCTCGGGCATAGATGTGTGTGATGGGGCACGTGTCTTCCTTATTTTAGGTAAATTAACCAAATTGGTGACAGGGATGTGTACTGTTCTCATTTTAATGTTGTTAGGTACAGCAGAATAAGGTTGTACTGAAATTCCACTTAAAGACCCGTACGGGGCAATATACAAATCTGTATACATTCCACAGCATCCACAATCCAATAATCCAATGAACCTTCGTGACTGCAAGCATTACATCTACATCTACATCTACATGACTACTCTGCAATTCACATTTAAGTGCTTGGCAGAGGGTTCATCGAACCACAATCATACTATCTCTCTACTATTCCACTCCCGAACAGCTAGCGGGAAAAACGAAGACCTAAACCTTTATGTTCGAGCTCTGATGTCTCTTATTTTATTTTGATGATCATTCCTACCTATGTAGGTTGGGCTCAACAAAATATTTTCGCATTCGGAAGAGAAAGTTGGTGACTGAAATTTCGTAAAAAGGTCTCGCCGCGACGAAAAACGTCTATGCTGTAATGACTTCCATCCCAACTCGTGTATCATATCTGCCACACTCTCTCCCCTATAACGTGATAATACAAAACGAGCTGCCCTTTTTTTGCACCCTTTCGATGTCCTCCGTCAATCCCACCTGGTAAGGATCCCACACCGCGCAGCAATATTCTAACAGAGGACGAACGAGTGTAGTGTAAGCTTTCTCTTTAGTGGACTTGTTGCATCTTCTAAGTGTCCTGCAAATGAAACGCAACCTTTGGCTCGCCTTCCCGACAATATTATCTATGTGGTCCTTCCAACTGAAGTTGTTCGTAATTTTAACACCCAGGTACTTAGTTGAATTGACAGCCTTGAGAATTGTACTGTTTATCGAGTAATCGAATTCCAACGGATTTCTTTTGGAACTCATATGGATCATCTCACACTTTTCGTTATTTAGCGTCAACTGCCACCTGACACACCATACAGCAATGTTTTCTAAATCGCTTTGCAACTGATACTGGTCTACGGATGATAAAAGACGGTAAATTACAGCATCATCTGCGAACAATCTAAGAGAACTGCTCAGATTGTCACCCATGTCATTTATATAGATCAGGAACAGCAGAGGTCCCAGGGCGCTTCCCTGGGGAACACCTGATATCACTTCAGTTTTACTCGATGATTTGCCGTCTATTACTACGAACTGCGACCTTCCTGACAGGAAATCACGAATACAGTCGCACAACTGAGACAATACCCCATAGCTCCGCAGCTTTATTAGAAGTCGCTTGTGAGGAACGGTGTCAAAAGCTTTCCGGAAATCTAGAAATACGGAAACAACTTGAGATCCCCTGTCGATAGCGGCCATTACTTCGTGCGAATAAAGAGCCAGCTGCGATGCACAAGAGCGATGTTTTCTGAAGCCATGCTGATTACGTGTCAATAGATCGTTCCCTTCGAGGTAATACATAATGTCTGAATACAGTATATGCTCCAAAACCCTACTGCAAACCGACGTCAATGATACAGGTCTGTACACAGATGGATTACTCCTACTACCCTTCTTAAACACTGGTGCGACCTGCGCCATTTCCCGGTCTGTAGGTACAGATCTATCAGTGAACGAATGGTTGTATATGATTGCTAAGTAGGGAACTATTGTATCAGCGTAATCTGAAAGGAACCTAATCGGTACACAATCTGGACCTGCCCGTATCAAACGATTTGAGTTGCTTCGCAACCCCTAAGGTATCTACTTCTAAGAAACTCATGCTAGCAGATGTTCGTGTTTCAAATTCTGGAACATTCCATTCGTCTTCCCTGGTGAAGAAATTTCGGAAAATTGCGTTCAATAACTCCGCTTTAGCGGCACAGTCGTCGGTAACAGTACCATCGGCACTGCGCAGCGAAGGTATTGACTGCGTCTTGCCGCTTGTGTACTTTACATACGACCAGAATTTCTTCGGATTTTCTACCAAATTTCGAGACAATATTTCGTTGTGGAACCTATTAGAGGCATCTCGCATCGAAGTACGTGCCAAATTTCACGCGTCTGTAAATTTTAGCCCATCTTCGGGATTTCGCGTTCTTCTGAACTTCGCATGCTTTTTCCGTTGCCTCTGCAACAGCGGTGGGACCTTTTTTGTGTACCACGGGGGATCTGTTCCATCTCTTACCACTTTATGAGGTATGAATATCTCAATTGCTGTTGCTACTATATCTTTGAATTTGAGCCACATCTTGTCTACATTCGCATAGTCAGTTCGGAAGGAATGGAAATTGTCTTTTAGGAAGGCTTCTAGTGACACTTTATCTGCTTTTTTAAATAAAATTATTTTGCGTTTGTTTCTGATGGATTTGGAAGAAACTGTATTGAACCTAGCTACAACGACCTTGTGATCACTAATCCCTGTGTCAGTCATGATGCTCTCTATCAGCTATGGATTGTTTGTGGCTAAGAGGTCAAGTGGGTTCGTGGACTAACTGCTCGAAATAATTTTCGGAGAAAGCATTTAGGACAATCTCGGAAGACGTTTTCTGCCTACCACCGGTTTTGAACAAATATTTTTGCCAACATACCGAAGGTAGGTTGAAGTCCCCACCAACTATAACCGTATGAGTGGGGTATTTATTTGTTACGAGACTCAAACTTTCTCTGAACTGTTCCGCAACTCTATCATCGGAGTCTGGGGGTCGGTAGAAGGAGCCAATTATTAACTTAATTCGGCTGTTAAGTATAACCTCCACCCATACCAATTCGCACGGAGTATCTACTTCGACTTCACTACAAGATAAACCACTACTGACAGACACAAACACTCCACCACCAATTCTGCCTAATCTATCTTTCCTGAACACCGTCTGAGACTTCGTAAAAATTTCTGCAGAACTTATTTCAGGCTTTAGCCAGCTTTCTGTACCTATAACGATATCTGCTTCTGTGCTTTCTATTAGCGCTTGAAGCTCAGGGACTTTTCCAGCTCAACTACAACAGTTTACAACTATAATTCCGACTGTTCCTTGATCCAAGCACGTCCTGTAATTGCCAAGCACCCTTTGACACTGCAGCCCACCCCGTACTTTCCCGAGGCCTTCTAACCTAAAAAACCGCCCAGTCCACGCCACACAGCCTCCGCTACCCGTGTAGCCGCCAGCTGAGTGTAGTGAACTCCTGACCTATTCAGTGGAACCCGAAACCCCACCACCCTATGGCGCAAGTCAAGGAATCTGCAGCCAACACGGTCGCAAAACCGTCTGAGCCTCTGATTCAGACCCTCTACCCAGCTCTGCACCAAAGGTCCGCAGTCGGTTCTGTCAACGATGCTGCAGATGGAGAGCTCTGCCTTCATCTCGTAAGCAAGACCGGCAGCCTTCACCAAATCAGATAGCCGCTGGAATCCAGAGAGAGTTTCCTCAGATCCAAAGCGACACACGTCATTAGTGACGACATGTGCCACCACCTGCAGCTGGCTGCACCCTGTGCTCTTCATGGCCTCCGGAAGGACCCTTTCCACATCAGGAATGACTCCTCCCGGAATGCACACAGAGTGCACGCTGGATTTCTTCCCCTCCTTAGCCGCCCTATCCCTAAGGGGCCCCATTACGCGCCTAACATTGGAGCTCCCAACTACCAGTAAGCCCACCCTCTGCGATTGCCCGGACCTTGAATGCTGAGAATGATCCTCTGAAACAGGGCAGGCAGATGCATCTGGCTCAGCCAGAGACAGTGCCTGAAACCGGTTTGTCAGACGCACCGGGGAGGCTTTCTGATCAGCCTCCGGGGACGCCTTTCGCTGCCTGCCACGCCTTGGAACGACCTCCCAATCAACCACAGGCGAGGGCTCAGCCTCACTGCGGGCAGCAACCGGGGCAACCACAGCGGCAGACCGATCTGGGGACAGACGGGACGAGGTTGACATCCCCATGATACCCAAGTCCGGCTCCCCACAGTGGTGCCCATTGGCAACAGCCTCAAGCTGCGCGACCGAAGTCAGCGCCGATTGCAGCTGTGAGCGAAGGGATGCCAAGTCAGCCCTCATCCGAACACAGCAATCGCAGACCCTGTCCATTCTAATCGATGTTGAACAACAGTTACTGAAACACGAGTCCGTGCCTAGATAACGCAAGCGAAACACGCAAAGAATGTATCAACTAACCTGTACAAATGCCTAACGACTGCGCTACAATCTGCTGAATTTACGATTACAGTAACTAAAACTCGAAATTGCATCTCCTATACGAAACTCACACGCAATTTAAATAAGAATCTACGAAGTAAACACTGAAGCGCGATGCTACAACTGTCAAATACTATAATACGCCCGAAATATATGAATTAAACATTCAGACTGTCGGTAGGTATAGATATCTCCTTGAACACTGTGATTGAAACACGTGAATAGTGTGAGTTCACTGTGTGTGTCACCCTGTTTGGTTTGTTCACGTACATGTTGCAAGCCTAACAAAGTATATGCTGAAAACGAACGCCTATTAATTTCTGTTATGTTTGAGAGACAGAGAGAGATAGAGAGACAGAGAGAGAGAGAGAGAGAGAGAGAGAGAGAGAGAGAGACAGACAGACAGACAGATATCAAGATTGTATATATGTATGGGTTTTTGCGTGTGTATGTGGGAGGAGCTGGGGGGGGGGGGGGGGATTATGTTGGCAAATGTTCAGTGCTAGTTGTAGAAAGTTATGTTGAACATGATTGTAATTGTTGTCAGATTGTGCTTGAAAGTTTTGGTGTTCAGCTGATTTGAGTTTTGGTTTAAACGTCTCTTGAAGAGGTTCATGTGCAAGTGAGTGGAAACGGGTTGACTGGTATTATTATTATTATTGTTATAATCCTCTGTTGGAGTGTTACTCAATTATTTTATCGATTAGTGTAAACAATGAGTTATTTGGCATGTTTACTTTATCATTCAGCAGGATTTTCTTTTCTGCTTTGGTTTTCTGTATGTGGTATTTTCCTGCAGTGATAGGACGTGTTTCTTTATTACTGATCGTAATTATTTTCATGTCTTCTTCTTATCTGGTTGGTTTGTGATTCTGTTCTCTTAGGTGTCCTGCATGTGTGGAGCGGTTTGTCCCATACTTCAAGGCTCTCATGTGTCCTTTGTAGCTGACACCAAATGTTCGGCCTGTTTCCCTATGGATCTGTTATCACAAGTGCTACTCTGTAATTGGGATATATCTGCTTTCTGGTCGATGTCCCTGTTTTTTTATCAGGTGTATTTTTGGATAGATTTGTCTGTTCTGTATGTTATGTCTATTCCCTGTCTTTTGAAAATGTTAGTGCTTTTATGTGTGAGTTTGTGTCTTTATGTCATTATATACCGTCTTATGTTTTCTGTAATATATTCCTTGTTATTCTACGTAGTTATTATGGTACCGAATGGTTGTAATTGTGTTTGGTTCTGTTGTGTTGCTTTCTGTAATATTGAGCTTTATAATTTTATTTTATTTTAATTTTCTTGTTTAGATTTGTGACTAGTTACTTTTGGGACAATTGTTATGCTTTATATGCATTATAGTGTCAAGTTCTTTTTGGCAGTGTTGTTTGTTGAGTGGCACTGTGTTGAGTCTATGGAGCATGTATCGATGAGCTGCTTTCTTTTGTTACTGTGGGAAGTTCGAGATTTGTAGGTTGTTTGTGTCAGTTATTGTGGGCTTACGATAAATCTCAGGTATATGTTTATTACTTTGTTTTTGGATTGCTAATTCCAGAAAGTTAATTTGGTTATTCTGCTCTTATTCAATTGCGAATTTTTTGTTTTTTATTTTTGTGTATCTTGTTGATGCCAGAATGTAATTTTTAATATTACCTATTTTTCTGAAAGTAATCTCTTTAATACGGTTTGTAAAACTATTTGCTATGACCGCACTGGTAATCCATCTCATTGTAAATAAAATTCATTATTGGATTGGAATGAGTTGTGTTCTGTTATGAGCTTTATTAATGAGAGTATTTTATTAATGTGTTCACTACGGAGTTGAGTATGTGTTTTCAGGTTCTTATGTATGATTTCTATTGTTTCTGGTACTGATGTGTTGGAATACTTGCTTTCTATATCGAATGACAAGATTGTCGCTGTGTCTGCAATTTTTATATCTCTTATTTGTGTTATTAGTTTTATAGTGCCTTTAATGGTTCTGTCTTCTTCTAGTCTGAAATTTTCAGACAGTAATTTTAACACGTTTCCTGTAGCCTTGGAAGTGGGGGTTTTCTGTAATCCAGTACTGCCCTCACATGAAGATACGATTTGTGGGTCATTGGTTGGCTTTGGAGGGCAGGTGCAGTGGAATGTGTCAGCTTTATCTTATCTGTGTTATCCAGTATGATGTCTACATTTTTCAGAGTTTTCGTACTTTTGTGTGGAATCTTTTTGTTGGGTCTGATTCTTATTTTGTGAGATGAATTCTTGTGTTTATTTTAATGTATCGTTCATTGTCCTTAAGTTCTACGACGTTCTCCTTGTCTGATTTTGAAATGATTACATCTATATTTTGAAGCTTTTTCCTAAGTTTTTTGTAGTGTTACAGATCCTGTGTTTGTGGTGTTGTGTGTTCATATTGCTTATTATGTTACGGCTTCCTTTTCCACTAGTTCTCTAGTTAATCCAATGCTGACACTGATGTTTTATCTCCTATCATCTCTTGTCAATACACTGTCCGCTTCTATAATCAGATTTTCTACCTACCCTTAATTTATTTCTGAATTTATATGGCGTTTTAATCCATTCCTCAGCAATTGTCTTTCTTTACTGTTTATTTGTATGTTTGCAATGTTCACTAATTTTTTTACAGTTTGTGCGTGTGTTTTGTTGGTTCTGTGTAGGGTTATTGTGTTGTGACTGGAGTTTTTTGAATTGACTAATCTTCCTCCTATGAACTGTTTCTATACTTTGAATAGCTTTTTTGTGTGACTTTCGACCTTGTTGAATTATAGTGTAATTATCAATTAGAGTGTAACACATTTGCTGGCAAATAGACAGGGCAAGCAGGCCGAACATTTGATGTCAGATACAAAGAGTATATGAGAACCTGGAAGTATGGGACAAACCTCTCCACATTTGCAGAACACCGAAGAGAGCACAATCGCAAAATAACCACTAGAGATAAAGACATGAAAATAATTACAATCAACAATAGAAAACATCTCCTAACACTGCAGGAAAATTACCGTATACAGAAAACCAAAGGAGATAAGAAAATACTTTTCAATGAACAAGTACGCATGCCAAAAATCTGTTTGTTTACACTAATAGATAAAATAATAGAGTAACACTCCAATTGAGGATTATAATAATTATTATAATAATACCACACAGCCCTCTTTCACTCACTTGTACATGAACCCCTCCAAAAAACAATGAAACCAAAACTCAAGTCAGCTGAAAATCAAAACTTTCTACCACTCTCTTTTTTTTCTTTATTATAATTTTAAAACCTGTAAAACAGGCAGGCTGTCAGCATCGTTCTATGCTGCTCTTCAGCCAGAGGATACAAGATGAGAAAAAAAAAACCAGAAAGATTACACATAGGTGACAGAACGGTGGGCAAGAAAACAGTTGACACAGAAAGGCAAACACGGAGCCGTTCACACTTGACGATAGTCCACACTGAAAACTGGTGACACGTCGCACAAACACGGAAGACGGCGATGGCACAGGTGAACGATGGAGTGCGACGGTGAACACCGAACACTAAACACGACGGCACACACGAGACACTGACGGCGATGATCACCGGCGCGCGAAAGTCCACGTAGCGTGTGCGAGTCCGGTGACCTGCCAAGAGGGGAAGAAAGGCGGGGGGGGGGGGGGGCGGGTGGAGAGGGGAGAACAAAGACGCCAATGGCTGAGGACACGGGAGGAGGAGTAGAGAGACAGGGGAGGGGAAGCCCGGGGGATGAGTGGGGAGAAAGGGATGAGGGAGGGAGGATGCCCAAAGGAACAGAGACAGGAAGAGGGAAGGAGGATCAAAGTTGGTAGGAGGGGTATATGGAGGGAAGAAGGACATCACCAGGGAGGGGGAGCTGGCAGAAGCCACCTTGGGAGAGGGTAAGGAGGGTAGAGAGATGGAAACCGGGTGGGACGTGGGAATACAGGCTTGACAGCGGGTGGGGGCGGGAGAGGATGGGCGAGACAAGTGGGTGATGAGGATCGAGTTTGCGTGAGGTGTACTGGATCTGTATTCTCTCAAGGAAAAGGAGGAGGTGGGGCAATGGAATGTGATCATACAGGATCCGCGTGGGGGAGGGGAGACGGATGCGATAGGCGAGGCGGAGAGCATGGCGTTCAAGGATTTGGAGGGATTTGTAAAAGGTAGCAGGCGCAGAAATCCAGGCCGGATGGGCGTAACAAAGGATAGGGAGGATGAGGGATTTATAGGTTTGGAGTATGGTGGAGGGGTCTAGACACCAAGTACGACCAGAAAGGAGCTTGAGGAGATGGAGACGGGAGCGTGCCTTGGCTTGGATTGTCCGGAGATGTAGGGTCCAGGAGAGTCGACGGTCGAGGGTGACGCCAAGGTACTTGAGGGTGGGAGTGAGGGCTATAGGACGGCCATAGATGGTGAGATAGAAATCAAGGAGGCGGAAGGAAGGGGTGGTTTTGCCTACAATGATCGCCTGGGTTTTGGAGGGATTGACCTTGAGCAACCACTGGTTGCACCAAGTGGTGAACTGGTCAAGATGGGATTGGAGAAGGTGTTGGGAGCGCTGCTGGTTGGGGGCAAGGGCAAGGAAGGCGGTGTCATTGGCAAACTGGAGAATATGGACGGGGGGTGACGGCGGCGGCATGTCCGCCGTATACAAAAGGTACAGAAGGGGGGAGAGGACAGAGCCTTGGGGCACACCGACGGAGGGAAAAAAGGTGTAGGAATCTGTGTTATGGATGGTGACGTAGGAAGGACGGTGGGAGAGGAAGGAGCCGATCAGACGGACGTAATTAATGGGAAGGGCGAAGGTTTGGAGCTTGAAGAGGAGACCGGAATGTCATACGCGGTCATAAGCACGTTCGAGGTCCAGGGAGAGGAAGATTGCAGAGCGACGGGAATTAAGCTGTTCAGAAAGGAGATGAGTGAGGTGAAGGAAAAGGTCATCGGAAGAGAAGGATGGTCGAAAGCCACACTGGGTGATGGGAAGGAGGCGGTGCTGGCGGAGATGCTGGTGGATGCGGCGGGTGAGGATAGATTCCAGGACCTTGCTGAAGACCGAGGTAAGGCTGATGGGGCGGTAGGAGGAGACGGCGGATGGCGGTTTACCAGGTTTAAGGAACATCAGGATACGTGAGGTTTTCCACAGGTCGGGGTAGTAACCTGTGGACAAGACTACATTGTAGAGCGTGGCCAGGGTGGAGAGAAAAGAGACAGGAGCTTCACGAAGGTGACGGTAGGTGACATGATCGTGACCAGGAGCGGTGTTGCGGAGTGTAGCAATGAGATCCCATGTAGTGATAGGGGCATTGAGTTCTGTTTGAGTAATGTTGTCCAAGTACTGGAAACCAGGCGCTAGGGGAGGGACAGAGGTGTCAGTTCGATCGCGGACATCCGGGAAGAGGGAGTAATCGAAGTGGGGATCGTCGGGGATGGAAAAGACATCGGAGAGGTAGGAGGCAAAGTGATTGGCCTTACTAAGGGTGTCAGGGAATGGGTGATCATCATGGAGGAGAGGATAGTAGGGGGAGGGTTTAGTTCCGGTAAGGCGACGGAAGGCTGACCAGAACTTGGACGAGTTGATAGGTAGTGTGGCATTCAAATGGGTGCATGTCTGTCGCCAGTCCCGGCGTTTCTTGGCCGTGAGCAAATTACGAATGTGTCGCTGGAGTTGCCGGTTCCGTCGGAGTGTGTCCGGGTCACACGTGTGGAGGAAGGCACGGGAGAGACGACGAGATTCCCGGAGGAGCAGGACGGCCTGTGGGGGTAAGGTAGGACGGTGGGGGTGGATGGCGACAGTAGGGACGTGGGCCTCCACGGCCTCAGACAAAGTCTGCTGGAGAATGGAAGCGGCAAAGGTTACATCGTCAGGGTGGGAGTAGGTGAAGGGGTGGCTATCGACCTGGTGGAGAGGGTATTCCGGTAGGCATTCCAGTTGGCATGGGAATAGTCATGGATATATTTTGGGGGAGGGTCATTACGAGGGTTGGGGTGGGGGCGACGACCGTCGGAAACGGTGAGGAGGACAGGGAGATGGTCGCTACCAATAGGTTCCAGGACATCCACCGTTATGCGGCCAAGGAGGTTAGGGGAGGAAAGGATAACATCAGGAGTGGAGTAGGATTCAGGACGGGTGTGCTGGGGGATGGGGATGAAGTCCCCTTGAAGGGAGGCGAGGAACCGATGCCACCGCCGTAACTTGGCGGCGGAACGACTATGGATGTTAAGGTCGGCGGCGATCACGTAGGAGGAGAAGGTACGGTCAATGTGGGAGAGGAAGTCGAAGGGAATAGGGACGTTATGGCGGACATAGATGGTGGCGCAGGTGACGGTAAGGCCAGGGAAGAAGAGACTAAGGATCAGGTGTTCGGTGGGGTCGGGAAGGAGAGGTTGGAGCCGTTCTGGGATCTGGCGGTGGTGACCAATGGCAACTCCGCCACGCGCAATCGGGAGGGGATTATCGGAGCGGTGTAGGAGGTAGGGCGACGTGTGGACGGTGTGGTGGGGTTGGAGGAAAGTTTCATTGAGGAGGAAGGCATCCACGTGGTGGGTGGCAAGGGTGTGCAGGAAGAGGTTCTTGTTGGCGGGAAGGAAGCGGATGTTGTTGAAAAGGATACGGTGCTGTCGCGCCATGGCAGGGATTTAGACAAGGGTGTCAAGACGGGAGGAGGTGAAATGGGCCTGGTTGTTGGAGTAGGTGGCATACATTTTCAAGTGGAAAATGGAACGGGCGGCGAGGGAGACCTGTTGAAGGGTGTGAGGTTGCTGGAAAGGGTGGACGTTTTGTAAGACAATGGTGAGGAACCTGATGATGTCCTCAGCGGTGGGGGGGGGGGGGGACGAAGGGAATTGCCAGGAGAGGTGGGAGGGTCCAGAGGACGGACAGGTCCAGTGACTTCAGGAGTGGTCGGAGGGGGTCGTGCTTTACACTTTTGGCAGTAGGTGGGATGGGGAAGATTGCAGGTATTGCAGGAGGGAGGGGATTCTAGGTTAGGGCACTGCCGGAGGAAGTGCGTTTGTTTACAATGCGGGCAGGTGGGGGCCTCGCGGCACTCAGCTGTTGGGTGTGCGTTATAGCGCAGACACCTCTGGCAGCGCAGGGATTGCGGAGGAGAACGGGAGGGGTCGACCTTATAGCGCTGGTGGAAGAGGAGGGCACCCTCCTTCAATAGACGGTCAATGGAGGGCGCATCCTCCGAGAAAACCCGCATAAGACGGTTGGGGCCGGACGAGTTGAAAATGCGGCGGACCGCCCGCACCTCCAGTGTGGGATGCGCTTTGAGCTCCGCCAACACCTCCTCCTCCGTGATCGTCGGACTGAGCCAAGTGATCACAGTGGTGAGGGTCGGCAGGCGACGCGGGGGTTGGGGTTGCCGGTTGGGGGATGGAGAAGGAGCCGGGGTGAGGGAAGCATTGGGCCAAAACGGGTGATGGGGAGGCGGGAGAGGATGTTAGTATGGAGGGTAGGGCTGGGGAGGAGATGAGAACGGAATCCCGTCTGGGAGTGAGGAGAGAGATGGGGGCACCAGGGTCGTGAGGAGGAGGGAGAGATTCCGGGACTCGAGAAGGGAAGGATCCGGACGGAAGAGGAGGTATTTGTATAAAGAAGGGGGGGAGGAGGAGGAGGAAGCGGAGGGAGCAGGGGCAGGTGGGGCGACATCCATGGCATCCTGGGAGGGGGAAGGAGCATGGGGCGGGGCCTTTTTGGGAGCAGAGGAGGTGGCGGTGCCACTAGGGCGTTTAACGGCGGCAGAAGGGTGGGTGGTGACATGAGGGATAGGAGCTATAGGGAGGTGGCGGGAACGGGCAGGTCCCGGCGTGGATGCAGCAGACGGCGCCGGAGATGGTGACGGTGGCGGTGATGGCGAAGGCGATGGGGAGATTGGTCGTGGGCAGTGGCCCGACGGGCCACCACCCTAGCTGGAGCTGCAGTAACAGGCTGGAGGAGTGGGGGGAAAGGATCAGAGGGAGAGGAGTGGGAGGAAGAAGCTGGAGAGGGGGCGACAAAGAGCGAAGGCGAAGGGAGAGTGAGAAGAGGAGGGATGGAAAGAGGGGGGTGTGACTGGGCACACCATGTAATGGTGGTGGTGGCGGCAGAGGGGGATGTGTAGACTATGGCTGTGGTAGTAGTGGTCGTAGTGGTGTTGGGAGTTGACATGATGACAAGGATATAGAAAAGTACACAGGACGAAATGGAAAGAAGAAGAAGAAAGCTGAGGACGGACGAAGACGAAGACGGACGAAGACGAAGACGAAGACGGACGACGACCAGAGTCCCGCGCTGCTGGCGCGGAAGCTGAAGCTGACGCCGACTGGCAGAAATGCCGCAGCTGGCGCGCTGCCGCGGACAGGGCCGGGGCTGCTGCTGCTGGAGGTCGGGCTGGCTGGCTGGCTGACTGGACCGCTGCTGCCGGAGGGGTGGCTGGCTGCTACAGGCTGGACCGCGATGCTGGTCGGGACCGCTGGTACTGCTACTACTACTGCTGCTGCTGCTGCTGCTGCTACTACTGGAGGGCGGGCGGGCTGGCTGGCTGGCTCGCACCTGAAACCGTAGCGTTGCGATTAGTGCTGGGACTGCACAATCGAAGGGCGGTAACCTTATGGAATACCGCCTGAGAATGCGGTCTACCACTCTCTGACATCTATTCCATTCATGTTCAATACTATACAACACGCACTAAATAACGGGCAACATTCTCCACCTCACCCCCACCCCACCCTTCCCAACACACACATATAAAACCCATGTAAACAGGGTGGTCCATTGGTCATTGATCGTGACCGGGCCAAATGTCTCACGAAATAAGCGTCAAACGAAAAAACTACATTAACGAAACTTGTCTAGCTTGAAGGGGGAAACCAGATGGCGCTATGGTTGGCCCGCTAGATGGCGCCATAGGTCAAACGGATAGCAACTGCGTTTTTTTTTTTTTTAAATAGGAACCCCATTTTTATGACATATTCGTGTAGTACGTATAGAAACATGAATGTTTTAGTTGGACCACTTTTTTCGCTTTGTGATAGATGGCGCTGTAATAGTCACAAACACATGGTTCACAATTTAAAACGAACAGTTGGTAACAGGTAGGTTTTTTAAATTAACATACAGCACGTAGGTACGTTTGAACATTTCATTTCGGTTGTTCCAATGTAGTACATGTACCTTTGTGGAGTCATTTCTGTGAACACATGCTGCTACAGCGTGATTACCTGTAAATACCAATTTAACGCAATAAATGCTCAAAATGATGTCCGTCAACCTCAATGCATTTGGCAATATGTGTAACGACATTCCTCTCAACAGCGAGTAGTTCGCCTTCCGTAATGTTCGCATATGCATTGACAATGCGCTGACGCATGTTGTCAGGCGTTGTCGGTGGAACACGATAGCAAACATCCTTCAACTTTCCCAACAGGAAGAAATCCGGGGACGTCAGATCCGGTGAACGTGCGGGCCATGGTATGGTGCTTCGACGACCAATTCTCCTGTCATGAAATATGCTATTCAATACCGCTTCAACCGCACCCGAGATATGTGCCGGACATCCATCATACTGGAAGTGCATCGCCATTCTGTCATGCAGTGAAACATCTTGTAGTAACATCGGTAGAACATTACGTAGGAAATCAGCATACACTGCACCATTTAGATTGCCATCGATTAAATGGGGGCCAATTATCCTTCCTCTCATAATGCCGCACCATACATTAACCAGTCAAGGTCGCTGATGGTCCACTTGTCGCACCCATCGTGGACTTCCCGTTGCCCAATAGTGCATCTTATGCCGGTTTACGTTACCGCTGTTGGTGAATGACACTTCGTCGCAAAATAGAACGCTTGCAAAAAATCTGTCATCGTGCCGTAATTTCTCTTGTGCCCAGTGGCAGAACTGTACACGACGTTCAAAGTCGTCACCATGCAATTCCTGGTGCATAGAAATATGGTACGCGTACAATAGATGTTGATGTAGCATTCTCAACACCGACGTTTTTGAGATTCCCCATTCTCGCGCAACTTTTCTGCTACTGATGTGCAGATTAGCCGCGACAGGAGCTAAAACACATATTTGGACATCATCATTTGTTGCAGATCGGGGTTGATGTTTCACATGTGGCTGAATACTTCATGTTTCCTTAAATAACGTAACTATCCGGCGAACGGTCAAGACACTTGGATGGTGTCGTCCAGGATACCGAGCAGCACACATAGCACACGCCCGTTAGGCATTTGGATCACAACAGCCGTACATCAACACGATATCTACCTTTTCCGCAGTTGGTAAACATTTTAACACGGGTAATGTATCACGAAGCAAATACCGTCCGCACTGGCGGAATTTTGGGTGATACCACGTAGTTATAAGTTTGCCACTATTACAGTGCCATCTACCATAAAGCAAAAAAATAGGTCCAACTAAAACATTTATATTTGTTTACGTACTACACGAATATGTAATAAAATGTAGTTCCTATTTTAAAAAAATGCAGCTAATATCAGTTTGACCTATTGCAGCGTCATCTAGCGGGCCAACATTAGTGCCATCTGGTTTCGCCCTTCAAACTGGACGAGTTTCGTTCTTTGTAGTTTTTTCGTTTGATGCTTATTTCGAGAGATATTTGGCGGGGTCACTATCAATGGACCACACTGTATATACACTCTTTACCTCTCTCTCTCTCTGTCTCTCACACACACACACACACACACACACACACACACACACACACACACACTCACACACTCACACACACGCAGACACACACACTCACATGCATATGCAGATATAAACATAACAGAAATGAATATGCGTTCGTTTTCAGCATATTTTTGCGTAGGTTGGCAACATGTATGTAAACAAACCGAACAGGATGAGATACATAGTGAGCTCATAGTCGTTACGTCTTTAGATCAGTCTTCGACCAAATATCAATAGCTAGTGAAAGATGACAAACAGTGCACCACAACAATAAGGCAAAGTCTGTAACACAAAAACGTGCTTACGTTTCGTTAATGAAGTTGTAGTGCGACCTCCTGCATGTGAGCAAATGAGCGGAAAGGCAGATGCGAACTAAAAACGCGAAGAACAGTAAATAGTCACTTATTTACATAAAAAAAATGCGAACTATTTTATAATCCACAAATAAGTCAAATCAAAATAAAACTGTATCATTCTAAATCCCACAGAAGATACCTTAAAATAAAAAACGCGAGACGCGTGTGGGAGAAATAAAATACAGCGTAGCAATAAAAGATCGTTTTCATTTACAGAACAAATATTGCCTGACATGGTCTTTAAAGAGGCACAAAGAGCAATGCTGCAGTCAATCTCAATTCAGCCTACATTAAGGAAAGTTCTGTAACGGGAACCTGTATAAAGTCACCATTCTTAAATAAACTTTATACATTACAGTGAGCACTTTCCTTCGAGAAGAATTCAAATATCAATATTTACATACGTGTGTAAAGTACATAGGCGATAAATGTTCGTTATTAACTTCAACAACGGAAGTGTCTGTGTCTTATCTATCAAAGTATTTAAAAGAGAAGTACATTATCCAATCTTTGTTTTTGTTCTATGTTTCTTTGTCCAGAAAGATAACTAAAAATCCAAATACTCAAGTTGCAAATGTTTCCAGTTGGGGGAGGACATTGCTGAGTACGTACAAAGGGCATCAGGCCGCAAAGTTAACGCTAAATTATTTCTATTTCATGACATCGTGCACACCATCACAGACTAGGTGAGTTAGAGATATCCAGTGACACACGGAAAAATATCCAGAAGAAATTGAAAGAAGCGCTTAGTGGGGTCCGTGAGCACTTCTAGTATAGTGAAGACTTTTTCTGAGGGAACCAGGAGAGGCAATGAGGAACTGCGGTTGTGTGTCGCGAGCTGGCAGCGGGCAGAATCTCCAGAGTGTCGTGCGCTGCCAACAATCCCATCACGGCCGGCCGCCTGCGGCTGGCTGTCACAACAGTGGGGGACCCCAGCCGTCATCCTCCCACCCGGTAGTCGTAAACAAACGCTCCGCGATTCCCTGGGTGGTGCCGGACACTGTCGCATCAGACCCGTCCACATCTCCCAGCGCGGCCGTATCCCAGAGTATCGGCGTCAACCCGCAGCCTACCAAGTCACCATCCAATTTCGGCAGCGACCCAGATATCCAGGAGCAACAACAATTCATTGTCGATATGAAAATGTTCTATGTAGTGAAATGAAAAGTGTTTTCCTTAACAGATAGTTTATGAAAGGGCATCTAGAACTAATAAAATTATGATTTCAAATGTTAACGATTTGAACAATACATCACCCCACTTTTAACATTTTTATACCCAGTATTGTTGTTGATCAGTTTCCTATTAGTAAAAGAAATCTGTAACTGTTGTTGTTATGAATGAACACCATGAAAGGATATTTGCTATTATGCAACTGAAAATATGTAAACAATAACCTCCAGATTAAAAAAAAGAAAATAATAGGATATTTAAATACTTTAAAAATGTCACGTTTTATACTGAAATATGGAAGGTATCTCCAGCACCCATCACGAAATTACTATTAAGGATGATCTACCTGATAATTTATTAATGCTTTTGTGTTAATATTTATGTGTTTTACTGATTATCACTGAGTTTTACAATATTTCAACTATGTTAAAGTGATACAATTTTTCTAATTACAATTTTCAGTTCTGATGCGTCGATACAAATATTAATAGAAAAAAGTGGCAAATTGATGTTGTATCTTGGTTACGTTCGAATGTTCCTTTGCATGTATATTTTCTGGAAAAACTGACAATGTTTCCTTTCACTGTACATCATCGTGAGAATGTGTACACTCAGCACATCATTAAACTTATTCAGAAATAACAGGAACAGCACACTCTATAGGCACATGGATTCGGCAGTTCCATGTCAGTAGTAATCTGTATTTAACTTATCGCTCCACCAAGGTCTTTTTGACTTGTAAGATCGTGAGAAAGAGTGGGAAAAGTGTGGAGTAGGGAACGAGACAGGAGGGTGTAAGCTTACAATATTTACAGTGTTATGAAAGATAAAGTACAGAAAAACAAAAAGAGAAAAACTGTTTATTCCACATGCATGAGCTTGTTGACAAAGTAGACGCGTTCAGTGGAGCTGTTCTTCGCCTGCGCACTTGTATATACGTGGCAATACCAAAAAATTGTAGGTAAGTGTAGGACCAGCTTCAGCCAAATAAATCTAATACATTGATAGTAATATTGCGCAAAGAAACTTTTTAGTATTTTATTATTCCATACGTCATATTTTACAAATTATGGAAGAAAAAAAGAAAACCTCACATGATAACTATGAGATTGGAGAAACATCTGACTTAGAAAAAGCGACCAAAACGTTGCAAGGCATCCCAGATATTCTCAATAATGTTCATATCTGGGAAGTCTGGTGGCCAGCGGAAGTCTTTAAACTCAGAAGAGTATTCCTGGAGCCACTCTGTAGCAATTCTGGACGTGTGGGTGTTGCATTGTCCTGCTGGAATTTTCCAAGTCCGTCTGAATGCACAGTAAACACGAATGGATGAAGGTGTCCAGACAGGATGCTTACGTACGTGTAACCTATAAGAGTCGTATCTAGACATATCAGGGGTCCTGTATCACTCCAACTGCACACTCTCCACACCATTGCAGAGCCTCCTCCAGCTTGAACAGTCGCCCGATGACATGCACGGTCCATGAGTTCATGAGGCTGTCTCCATATCCGTACACGTCCATCCGATCAATACAACTTGAAATGAGACTCGTCCGACCAGACAACATGTTTCCAGTCATCAACAGTTCAATGCCGGTGTTGACGGGCCTAGGCGAGGCGTAAAACTGTGTCGTGCAGTCATCGAGAGTATAAGAGTGGGTCTTCGGCTGTGAAAGCCCATATCGATGTTGTTTCGTTGAATGGTTCGTTCGCTGACACTTGTTGGTGGCCCAGAATTGAAATATTAAGCAACTGCAGAAGGGTTGCATAGTGCTCAGAGACATCTGAGCCAGAAGGGTTGCACTTCTGGCTCAGAGACATTTGAGCCAGAACGGTTGCACTTCTGCCACGGTGAACGATTCTCTTCAGTTCACGTAGCTTCCATTCTTGCAGGATCCTTTTCCGGCAGCAGCAATGTCGGAGATTGATGTTTTACCGGATTCATGGTACGCTCTTGAAATGGTCGTACTAGAGGATCTCCATTTCATCACTACCTCGGAGATGCTGTGTCCCATCGCTCGTGCGTCGACTATGACATCACATTCAAACTCACTTAAATCTTGATAACCTGCCATTGTAGCAGCAGTAACCGATCTAACAACAGCGCCAGACACTTGTCTTGTACAGGTGTTGGCGACCGCAGCGCCGTATGCTGCCTCTTTACACATCTCTGTATTTCAATACGCATGCCTGTGCCACTTTCTAGGTGCATCAGTGTAGAGACGTGCTGTAGTTCGTTACGAAAACAACGCGCTCGAAGTGAAGGCATATACGAAACAAGTGATTTTGTACTCAGACCCACGTGAGGCGCAGAATAAAGCATTATGTTTGTTTTCTCGGTGGGAAAAAAGGAATCTGAACTTTAGCGTATGTTCTTGAAGATATATGGAATGAAAGTAACCCACAGGAGAAGATGGTACAAGTACCGGTAAACTACCGAAATGTCAGGTATTAAGTGAACAATTTGTAGGAAAAGAACGAATCTTAAATTGTTGAGTTGTTGTGGACAGATTTATTGGCTTTCACAGTTTTGCTTGAGTCTTTGAATGGTGGGCATCGTTGTAACCTATCACATATGTAGACTCTTTGAACGGGCGGTCTTCACAGTAGCTAACCAAATATTTTTCTCAGTTTACAGCAAACGGGCTGTAGTTGTCTCAATTTACCAACGAACGGTTGACTGAAGTTTCACTAGATGGCACGATCATCACAGTGCACTATCACCCGGTCAGTTTACTATTGCCGTTTTAGCTGGGTTCTCTGCAAACTGTTGACGTGTGCTCTTGTTGGTTGTTTGAGATGGCACTCAAACGATGTGACGCTCTCAGTGAAAATGTAGCACTGTTCGTGAACTGTACTTATTATACATTCAGCAAATAAAACAAATATACATTCTGTTACGCGGTGGCCGAGCGGTTCTAGGCGTGGAGTCCGGAGCGGCGCGACTGCTACGGTCGCAGGTTCGAATCCTGCCTCGGGCGTGGATGTGTGTGCTGTACTTAGTTTAGTTAGGTTTAAGTAGCTCTAAGTTCTAGGGGACTGATGACCTCAGCTGTTAAGTCCCATAGTACTCAGAGCCATTTGAACCATATTTTACATTCTGTTAACACATTCTTCTACAGAAAAGCAGTTGAAATGAACAATAATAATATAAAAATGTTGTTTTACGGTCGAAAAATGCAGCTACGCGTGCGTGTAGGAGACAAAGGGACATTCTTATTTAATTTATTTTTCTACAGAAAACGTACGAAATGAAGAAACAAAACCAGTTGTGTTACGATCTAATAACTGAAGCGACGAGCAATACAATTATTATTAATACATTCTTCCACAGAGAATCGTGCTAAATTAAAGTAAAACTGTTATATTAGGATCCAATAATTGAAGTTCGGCTTGCAGCAAATGAAAGTACATTCGCTGTTCTACTCTAAAGCATAAGGAATGAAAATGAAATAGAAATCTTTGAGTACGATCTGACAACTAAAAATGAGTGGTCCGCGCTGGAGGGGGTGATGGGGTGGGGTGGAATAACTTTTGAAACCATATATACGGTAGTAGATTAAGGTCCCAGATATCACATCCTGTAGCGATTTACCCTACTGGACCATCGTTTTCAAGTAATGGACGAAAGAAGTTTCTGAATTTCGTGGGAGGATTTATACCATTAAAATAGACAACACATAGTCTCATGTGAAGTTGTGCAGTGGACAACCTGGTTGCTTAATGTGCGTGAGGTTGTGGATTCAAATTTTGTCAGCTGCTACAACCATTTTTTATACTTTAAAGTCTTTATTGAAATGACTTTGATCACTATATTATTAAATCTCGTATCGAAAATACATTTATGACCGCGTTTCACAGCCGCTAGAAACAGATTATTCGACTTTTGTTTGTAATCAAAATATCAAAATGTTCCAATTTTTAAATATTATGATGGATAAATAAAACTAATTAAAATCACATACACAAAGATTCCAAATGAAAACGAAATACAGGAACAAAAAATGTGACCTAGTGATAAACCAGACTGAAGCACCTAGAACCGCTCGCCACGCCGGCCAGCTCCTGTGGCAGCATTCGTCCATAGTAGTTTCAAAGTATCACTCGCTTTCTTCCAGTTGTCTTTCGTGATGGTCTGTATTGCAGCCGTAGTCATTTGTTTAAGTTGGGAAAGGGTAACGGTGCTGACGTTCGATGAAATTTTGTGTTTCATTAAAATCCAGATAAGTTTGACAGGGTTCGGATCACTCTTGTAGTGTTGAAGGCGTAACACTGTAAAACCATTTCCAGATTCTTTTAGCACTCAGTCTTCTGTATATTCTGGCTCACGTGTGTAACGTCCAATATCTTCCAAGAGCTTCTTGCGTATCGAATCGACACCGAACGGAATTTTTAGCTTAGTCAACCATGACTGTACATACACTTTATGAGAAGATTTGTTAGGCGTTTTATTTTCATGAACAAAATGGTAGGGTGCATTGTCTAATACAACAATACTTCCACCTTGAATATTTGGTATAACACGCTGTTCCAACCGTTTGATGCAGTTTTCACTGTTCATTTCGTTGTGAAAATCTTTTGATGTTCAGCTCTAATCATAAAGTACCTCTGGACATTCAGTGAACCCCATTTCTTCACCTGCATGAACCACTATTACTCTTCGTCCACAACGTCCGTTTTTCTGCACACCTGGTAGTCACTATGCTGCCAATATTTACTGAAAGTATAGTGTTTATGTACCCATGTTTCATGAAGGGTGTCTCACATCTTTCTCGTTTTCTCTCAAAGTTGTTAGAAACATGCACACTATGCTACACTGTCTTCCCTCGCAACAAGAAAAGTTCGTCTGTTTTCCACATCCTCTTCAAAATTTCCCAGAAAGTTGTTCGCTTCCCCTTGAAATTAATGTTTGTATCATCCTTCACCCAAATGTAAAGGTTTCGAAGAATGGGTATTTCTCTTTTAACGTCGTAATATTCCAAGAACTTTCTTTTCAGTAAACATGTATAAAAGTTGTCAAGACACTTAGCTTACTTCCTCAGTCTCTTCTTGCTTGGTGTCATAATTTTCTGACCACTTGCTTAACACCATTCACAACATTACGCACTTCCTTCACTCTTTCCTACCGCAGTTGTTGCTCTCACTTTCCGCCATTTCGCCGATCGGTTCGGCAAGCGAGCGCACCGAACGGTCTTGTCTTTGAAGGAGAGCCCCATCGTTATTCTGTAAGCATTTTGGAAGCGATGCCGAACGGTCCTAGCGAACCGAAACGCTGGAAACGCTGTTGTCAGTTCTCCTCGCGCCAAACAATCAAAAGCAATCGGCCTCAGATCCACACATACCCATTGCAGCGCCACAGCAGTACGAACTCGAAGCGGCTAGCAGCCGACACAGGGACACTATTCTTCACAGAGGCGAAAAGTGCATTTAGAATAAGTAATACTGTTCAAATTTCGCTGGCCACATGCTTCCATGAATACATGATAATGACAGAATAATGACTATTTTCTGGAAACTGTCATAAATGGCACATTATGTCATTTTATTCTCAATTACAACATCTTGTTTTGGATTTTACGTTTCGGAATATGAGTTAGGATTGGGGTGTAGTACCACATTGTACAAATACATCTATAGAAACAGCCGAAAAATTCATCTTGTTTTCTGTTTTCCGTCGTTCCTTAGTTGCTTCAAAATTCATGGAGGTTTGTTCCATCTATGCAATTTATTGAAGGCAGTTTGTTTGTTGCCATAAGCGTTTCGCTTTTTTATTCTTGAAGACTACTACACGCATTTCGTTTCTTTCTTGAAGATGCTTCATAAATAAAAGAAGCGAAACGCAATGGCAATAAACAAACTTACTTTAATTAGTTGCATTGACGCAACACATCTCCACAGACGCGAAAAATTCCTTAAGAGAGTGCCAAAGATCAATAAGATGCATTGAATGTGTTTGTAGCTCGCTCCTAGATATCCAAATGATGGAGTAGCCTACTTACCTATATGATACATCAACGATTTAGTTCATAAAAACAAAATTTAAAAAAAGACATTTTCGAGAGCGTGTGGCGAATGCAGCTGTAGAAGTTCGTTGTAGCTTATAACATGCAACTGATAATTCATAAATGGTAATTTAGTCTGAAAATATTGTGGCTGGACTTCTTTATCTCTGTCTACTGTTGTTAAGGATTCTATCGCAAATAAATATTTGTGACAACCTACAGTTTAAACATGATTGCTGCTAGTTTCATTCGCAGTAATTTAAGTTCTGCTCTTGGATTCCTGTTTGACCACACTCTCAGAAATCGCCACGTATTCTGAAAAAAAAATGGTGAATTATTTGTGACAAGAAAAAGTATAAATGACACTGTCATTTGTTTGACACACAGGAATTTCGTCTTTCATTTCTTGTAATTATGAAAGTCACAAAATCGAAGATACTCGTTACTGAGAAAGCGCCCTCTTACGTGTAAATAACAACGAATATTTCAGAAAAATGCTTAACTTTGACGATCAACGAAATCTCAGAATGTGTTACAAACACGAAGAGAAAGAAAATATTTTCACAACCAACAGTATGGGAACCTAGAACCTTCGAGGCGGCAGTGCGTTGCTTTGCCAACTTTTTTTTTCTTTTTTTATTTGTTTTTTTTTTCACGCTGACCACTTTTTTTTGCCTGATCCATTTTTTTTTCATAGTACAAAATTTTTTTTTTTTAATACAAATGAGATTCAATTACAAAATAGTACACAAGAAAACAACTTATTGGGAAAAGTCTTACAAAGCTTCACCTTTGTGGTGCAGAACATAACAATTAAGCTCAAATTTTACACTTCAAATGGAAAATAAAAATATTACAAAAAAAGAAAAGAAAAAATCAGTCTGTGCATAAAATAACCTCCCATCTTTTTGGTTACTTTCATGGAAATGCGATGACAAAGCCACAAAACTGAAGTTGTACTAAGGCACTTATGCAAATAACATGTACAGAAATATGTCAATGAATACTTAAAGAAAATGGTGTTTCTACACACACTAATTATTAAGCTCAACAAAAATATAATCACAGCCTACAATGCTTATTTCACAAACTACTAATTACATTTTTTTTTTTGAGAATGCATTAAAAAAAACAAGGCAGCCATGCGCAAAAAGTTGCCAATAAAATGAACTAAAAAGGGCCATCTTGCTCGCCGCGGTCACATTGCTAGGCGGGCGGCCAGGAACGGGCGGTCGTCATTGCATTGGACATCACCAGCCACCAATCGTTGGAGCGCCCGGGGCCGCTGCACACAGTCAGAGACTGTTTCTGTTACCATAGGGGAATCGTGGAAAGATCACATCTACAAGTTAATGTCTTCTCACACCCGGCACACCCCAGCTGGGTGGTGGGTCCATGAATGACGAACCCAAATAGTTCGCAAAAAGGTTCCGGTAATCCTGTCTGTTCGTTAAGACCAGAAACTCGTCGATCATATAGTACCATAAATCGAGGACGTCTTTGTCTCCATCGCGGTATATGTAGTGTATCGCCATTCCTCGTACCCAATTAACCGCATTCATCCGGGTCATAGGGAAATAGACAGCGTCGGGATGAAAGAGTTCTTGGGGTAAAATCGAAACGTAGGGGCGGCGGAGCAGGAAAGCCAGGATCTGGCGGATCAGTTTCCAGCACTCACGCGCGGGGCCACAGTTCAGTCTATGTTCGTCCGTGTCTAACGTCGTGCAACGGGGGCACACAGGGTCGTCAATTAGGTGAATGGCATGCAGCCGTTGTCGGGTTGGAAGTTTCTCGTTAACGACCACATACCACGTCGATCGCACGAAAGTAGACAGGAACGGCGCGTGGATGGCTCGCCATACTCGTGGCCAGTCGACCGTAGGGTGGCGCCGTACAATGTCGTTATCCGGAGTCCAGTGCTGGAGAGCACTATAATAAGTCTTCGCTGTCGGATTCCGTGTCTCCGATATAACCCGCAACACATAGCTATGCTCGACGAAAAACGTTCTAATGTGTGACAGCGAGGGCGATAAATGTCCAACTGGTACCGGTGGGTACAGCGTACGTGGGGCCACTTCTTCAATCAGTAGGCCGGGGAGACTGGCTGTTGGTGAAAGCCAGAGTCGCCTCATGGAACGGAGATACAGTGCCAGCGCTCTGTGCTTGACGTGAGTGAGTCCAACACCGCCTTTGTCGAAGGGTAAAGTAAGCGTAACAAAACGGATCTTGAAAACAGCACCATCGTTCACCACGTGTCCAAACACTGCCTGTATCCTGGAAGCCATCGTGTCCGTTATCGGCAGTACATGGGCGTAATGGTTAAGGTGAGAAGCCATGTACACATTAACGTATTGGGCCCGTTGCAAAATGTTCAATGATCTGAATTTATTGAGACGAGCCTCTAAACGGAGTCGTCGTAAGACCATACGATACGTAAAGGCCGCCGTGCGTTGTATTTGTCGATGGAGTGATATCCCTAAACACTTGAGCATCGGGACCTTTGTCAGAGGTACGGCCAGACCTGCAGGCACTCCTCGTCCTACCTCCATGTAGCGTGATTTCCGAAGGTTGAGCACACTGCCTGCCACCGCCCCATACTGGTGGAGCCAGGAAAACGCCGTGTGTATTTCGTCACCAGACCGTGCTAAGAACATCACATCGTCGGCGTATGCACCACATCGAAAGGTTACGGAACGGAGGGTAAGTCCTTCTAAGCGTCGCCGTAGTCCGTGAAGAGCTGGTTCAAGGGCAACGGCGAAGAGCATGGCAGAAAGAGGACAACCCTGCCGGACGGACCTGTTGACACGGACGGGGGCGGACCGACAGCCGTTGATCATAATCCTCGTGACAGCCCCATGGATCAATCGAAGCACAACAGACGTCGTCAGACGCGGGACACCGATGTGTTCCATAACAGTACGCAGGAAACCATGGTTAACGCGGTCGAAAGCATGGTCGAAGTCCAGCGCAACAAGAGCGCCTTGGAGGCGGCAAGTTTGCATGAGCGCCACCACGTCTCTATAGGTGCTTAAAGTCGTAAACACATTAGTGTCACCCCCGAGGCAGGTTTGATCAGTGTGAATGGCCGCCATTACCGTAGGTTTGAGCCTCTCACGGAGCATGCGTGTAAACAGCTTATAGTCAGTGTTTAGCATTGTCAACGGGCGAAAATCAAGAGGGCGACGGCCTCTGCCGGGTTTGGGCACAGGGATCAAGAGACCCTCAGTAAAGTCAGATGGTACCTGAAAATCGGCGTCCAGGAGTTCACTGTACATCCTGACCCACATTGGGCCCATGAGATCAAAGAACCGCTTGTAAAATTCAAGAGGGAGGCCGTCAGGGCCAGGCGTTTTGTTGGGAGAGCCACGCAACAGAGCCTCTCGCAGTTCTTCCAAAGTCACCGCCGACAAGAGCGTAGCATCATCTTGTAGGTTCCGAGAGACTGGTAGGTCAGATAGGACTTCCCTGACCCCTACATTCATGTGGGACTCCCTCTCGTAAAGAAGTTTATATGACTGTGTGAACGCTCGGACGATATCCATTTGTGCGTCAACGCGTCGCCCGTCCTCCGTCTCAACCTCGGTAATGAGCTGCCTCTTGCGTCTTCGGCGTTCTTGAATGATATGGTGGAGGGAAGGTCGTTCACCACGAACATCATCAGTCGTCCTCGCTCGCACCCGCACACCCGCAAGACGTACGGCGTTGATACGAAGCAATTGTGCCTTGACGCGTTGTACTGCTGATTGTCGCTCTGGCGACGGCGGTTGTACAGCCAGTTCGCGGAGCGCAGTATAGTAAAAATCAGTAGTCGCAGTATACCAGCGCGCTCGGTCGCGT
Source organism: Schistocerca gregaria (assembly GCF_023897955.1). NCBI lineage: Eukaryota > Metazoa > Arthropoda > Insecta > Orthoptera > Acrididae > Schistocerca > Schistocerca gregaria. The sequence continues at coordinate 731,330,188 of NC_064931.1, forward strand.
CCATAGCTGACTAATGTTCGGCACAGTGCGGGTTTTGCACACCGTAACTACCATTGAAGTACAGAACGGTAGGCGGGTAAACGCCGGTGGCAATTGCTCCATGTGGACTCGACTGCGCGTCTGCAATGTATCTCATCAAGAAGGGCCACATTGAGGCGCCACGGAACCCTGCTTCGGCGGACGCGCTGGCGGGGAAGGGTGAGAGTACACACATACGCGAGGTGATCCGTGAACGCTGCCGGCCACATCTCAGCGTCGACAACGGCCGATCGTAGGCCGCGGGTGACGTAGACTCGATCCAAACGGCTCGCGGAGTGACTAGTAAAGTAGGTGTGTGCTCGACGGTCGCCGTGTTGGATGATCCAGGTGTCCAACAAGACCAAGTCCTGTACAAGTGCCTGGAGTGCCGGGCAGGTGGTATAGTGTGGCTCCTGGTCGGATGGGCGGAGCACACAATTAAAATCGCCGCCTACTACCAAGTGGTCGGTATTGCCCTGGAAGAGCGGGGCTATATCTTCGGCAAAAAAGGTGCGCCGTTCTCTCCTTTTGCCGGTGCCTGAAGGAGCATATAAGTTCACCAGACGTACTGTACCAATCGTGAGTGCGACCCCCCGGGCCGACGGTAAATAGGAGACATCAGTGGCCATTATCCCTTCCCGCAGTAGAATCGCCGTACCTCCGCCGCCCACATCTGCAGGCATAGTGTAGGCGTCATATCCGTAGGCATCGAGACAGAGTCCTGATCGGACTTCTTGAAGGAAAACAACGTCCAGATCCGCAGCGCGTAACGTATCCTTCAGCATACGGGTCTTGACATCAGATGTAATGCCATTGACGTTGATCGTGGCGAGGCGGTATGCCTGGTCCATCAAGTCTCGGGAGGTGACCATGGTATGACAGGAGGGCAGTAGTCGTGACGTGGAGCGCCGGTCTTGCGAAGTGCTAGGCAGTGACGAGAGGTGCTCATGCCGTCCTAGGCGTCTGTCGCCGGCCGCGTAGACGCTGCCATCGGCATCGGTGCATCGTCTTGGTTCTGAAACGCATCCTGCAACTCCATCTCCTGCGCCCAGTCGCCCAGGGACGTTGACACCACTGGATCTCGAGAGGCAGACGGAGGCAAGGGTGCATCCCCGGTGTCGGAGCTGCGGTGATCTCCCGCATCCCCATGTGGTCCAGACCGAGCGGTAGTGGGAGAAGACGTCGAACCGTGTGAGACGGTAGGGTCGCCTGTGTCGGCGCGGTGGAGCGGTTGAGGTACCTCGTCATCCAGCGGTGTCGCCTCAGGCTGTTCTACGTCGTCGGTTGTCTTGCGCCGCTTCTTATGACGCTTGGGTGATTTCTGCTTACGCTGCCGCGCCTCTGTTTCCGACGTAGGGCAAGGGGAGGACGCTGCATCCTGTGCTTCAACTTCCATCGCACCGTCGGCGAGCCGTTGTGACGGTGCGCCGGGGTCCGACGAAAGGACATCAGTAGCATCAGCACTGAAAGACGCTTGGGGCTCCGTGGAAGCTACTGCAGGGTCCTCCAAAGCTCGCACCAATACAGTGGGGTCGTCATATACAGCTGGCGTCTCCCGTCTCGCCGCCGCAACATACGTAATCGGCAGAGAGGTCGGTGTCGACGGACGAATCTGGTCGGTCGAGGGTGTCTGCGCGAGACGGCGTTGCAGGCATTCGGTACGCATGTGTCCCGTCTGGCCACAACCGGAGCAGGTTCTCGGCTGACCGTCGTAAATAATTATTGCCCTGCAACCAGCGATCGTGAGATACGAAGGAATATGGCGATGCAGGTCAATACGGACTTGTCGCACTCCGTTAAGGACAGGGTAGGTGTCGAAGGTCTTCCATTTTTCGGCCGTGTGGCCGAGAACTGTTCCATAGGGTCGAAGAGCAAGGGTGACCAAATCCGCTGGAACTTCAAAAGGGAGCTCAAACACGCGCACATTTTGGATTCCCAATCCAGCACGTTCAAGCGTCACCACACCCACGTTTCCGTCTGAGTGGCAGAACTGATAACCTGCCGTCGAGCGTCTGAGAAGTTTGTCACATGCTTCGTCGTCAGTGAACTTAAGATATACGACGCTGGAGACAATAGATAAGTGGATACCGATCAGCTCGTTAGGATCAACATGTACCACATCGCGTAAAAAACGCTCTACTTCGTGGGCCTTGGGTCTAGAATACGTAGTGTCGAACTGCAGCTTGATCGTGGCTTTCCGATACGAAAGAGCCATCGTGTGTCAGGAACGTGACGGCAATACGTAACACTAGCGCGCCGGCGCGGTAAACAACAACACACCCGGAAACGCGACACGGAGCGGCCGGGACGTACCGCACCGCTCCACAGCCAAAGGCCGACTGTCAACGTAGCTACTGTAACTCACATACGTTTGACGCTTGATTTCACTCTCTAGAGGTACGCAGACTGACTTCGTTGGCGAATGATGCGGGTGTAAGCCGTAAATGCATGAATTTTGGGAGATTTTCTCTACCAGGTTCCACAAAATTCCTCTGCACTGTTACTTAAAGTTTTAAACGCGTTACGTTAATTAATAAGTAAACAATTTGCGGAAAAAAAAGTACGCAAAATCAGTAGTAATTTCAGCTAACACTCACGTGATAAACGTAAGCAGAGCCGACCTTCTGAAATTTAATGATTTTTTAAACTCTTAATTACGTAAAAATAACAGGTATTTTGCGACAATATTGACCGAAACTGTTTTTTTTATGTTCACCCGGACATGTCCTGGTGATCCTTCAGGCACACAATCACTAAATCCAAAGCTAAAACCGCTCAGTACATTTAAAACAACAAATTATAGTTGTATATAAGACATACTGAACGGAACGAGAGGGCTATACCAAAATCGAAAACCTCTCGATACAGCTGTCGAAAATCGGCAGAAAGACCGATCGGTAACAGGTCTCACGAGCATACTGAATAGCAACTTCGGATAAAGAAGCGAAAATGACGTCACTACCGAGGCTAACCTACTGCACAGAGCGGCATGAACGATGCAGAACAGGACACCAGAGCTCTTCCTAACAGTATTAGCAAATACTTCCGTTTATCTTCTCGACAGAACTAAACTACATCTGATTTTACTCTTCGAATACATATATCTGCGCGATCAGTTCCCATATCAGCAGATTCTAAGAATACACAGCGGTAGTAACGCACTATCACAATGACCTGACTATATAACTCGAGCTATGTGCGTCATTCGCGTACTGTCAGTCGCCTTCGGCCCCCATCAACATGTAAACAAAGCATAGCTTCGCGTTTTGCCGTCGGCTGTTGTAAACTGAACAGGTAATTCTTTTGCTACATATTTACAACACGAGCTGATATTGCATGCAGTTTTGGTGTTTTTCGTGAAAGTGTAGTGCAGTTCTCTATGTAGCCCTTCTTTACACGGCTATTTGTTGTAGTAATTGTTTATATTTACATTGAAGCGCCAAAGAAAGAGGTATAGGCATGCGTATTCAAATACAGATATATGTAAACAGGCAGAACACGACGCTGTGGTTGGTAACACTTATGTAAGACAACAACCGTCTGGCGCTGTTGTTAGATCGCTTACTGCTGATACAATGACAGGTTATCAAGATTTAAATGAGTTTGAACGTGGCGTTATAATCTGTGCACGAGCGATGGAGCCCAACTTCTCCGAGGTAGCGATGAACTGGGGATTCTCCCGCACAACCATTTCACGAGTGTACCATGAATTTCAGGAATCCGATGAAACATCAAATCTCCGACATCGCTGCAGCCGGAAAAATATCCTGCAAGAATGGAACTAACGATGACTGAAGAAATCATTCAACGTGACAGAAGTGCAACTTTTCTACAAATTGCTGCAGATATCAATGCTGGGCCATCAAAAAGTGTCAGCGTGCGAACCATTCAACGAAACATCATCGATATTGGCATTCTGACCGAAGGTCCTCTCGTGCACCCTTGATGACTGCACAACACAAAGCTTTACGGCTCGCTTGGGCCTGTCAACACCGACTGTTGATAACTAGAAACATGTTGCCTGGTCGGAAGAGTCTCTTTTCAAGTTGTATCGAGCGGATGGACGTGTATGGGTATGGAGACAACCTTATGAATCGATGGACCCTGCATGTCAGCAGGGAACTGTTTAAGCTGGTGGTGGCTCTGTAATGCTGTTGGGCGTGTGCAGTTGGTGTGATACAGCACCGCTGATACATCTAGATACGACTATGACAGGTTACACTTACGTAAGCATCCTGTCTGATCAGCTGCACCCATTCATACCCGTTGTCCATTCCGACGGACATGGGCAATTCCAGCAGGACAATGCAACACCCCAAACTTCCAGAATTGTTGCAGATGGGCTGCAGGAACACTCTTCTGAGTTTAAACACTTCCGCTGGCCACCAAATTCTCCAGACACGAACATTATTGAGCATATCTGGGATGCCTTGCAACGTTCTGTTCAGAAGAGATCCCCACTCCCTCGTACTCTTACGAATTTGTGAGGAACCCTGCAGGATTTATGGTGTCAGTTCCCTCCAGCACTACTTCACATTTTAGTAGGGTCCATGCCATGTCGTGTGGAGGCATTTCTTCCTGCTATCGACGCCCCTACACTATATTAGATAGGGGTACCAGTTTCTTTGGCTCTTCAGTATACATAGTGACCTTCCATAAATCTGTATGTAATATTACTTTTTATTCGAATAAAATTTTGTGTAATTCATAGGGTGATGTCTGTGTGGCTAATGGGGCTAACCACCGCTCTGCTTCTCCAATTAGTATCTCTCTCTAAAAAAGAAAAGCAGAAGAAGAGTATTACCTTATATTATTTGATGAAACTCTTTGTTGTGACAACACTGCTCACAGTGATGAAATTAATGACAATGACCCGGCATTTTCTTTTGTTGAGAGGTGTAAAATAGTTTGTTGGCTTCAAAAATATTTTTAGTGACCGCTGCTTCAACCTCGGGGTACAAAAATAAAATATCATCTCAGATCATGGTAGGCAAGGTAAACGTACTCGAAAGTACTCACAACGAACGCAGTAAACATCAGATTATTCTCTCATCATCCAGAAGCTGTGCACTTTGCAGCTCATGAAAACTCCAGGTCCGAAGTATGTGTTCAACGTGTAAAGCGCCTTTCTGCACGAGAGCACGTAAGTAGTGTTTTAAGAGATACCACGAAAATTAAACGAAAATTGAACCACCAACTGTCGAACTTGTATACTGTAATGGGGTGACGGTTAGCTGCGGTGACCATGTTTAGTTTTAAGGTGAATTTTTGCAAACCTTCTATAGAAAACATATCACAACGATAAAACTAAAATGTTACAAATGGATCAAATTTGAAATATGTAAATTATTGTACATGCGCCACTAGGATAAATTTTTATGACGCTTACCTGCCCCCCTTCCACTCAAAAAGAGTTAAAGAAACCTCGCAAATAGGTTAGAAAGGATACCGAAGGAAATCAGTTTAAGTGGCACAATGCCAAATGGCTCCAATTGACGAAACATTGTTGTTGTATACGTGGCACTCCAACACCTGCGAAAACACATATTGGTTCTACTGGGTGGAAATGCGGTTCGATGAATCCGTACCAGCGTTTTCTGACGCTGACAACTGACTGATCAGATCTGAGCGGACTAGAGGTGACAGTGTCGCATCCGGACGCTCACGTGATCGGCATTCAAGGATCCGGAGGGTAAAATTAATTTTTTTCAGCATGATAAGTAAGTGCAGCGGGTTCCTTCTATTTTTACCGAGCATTTACTTCTCTAATGGTGGAGTCCATAAATTATGGGTAATGGCCAAACCATAAATTAATTATAATTTTTATATTAATTTTGTGATCGGATGACTTTCCTGTGGCTAAAAACGGCGCTTTCCCTGAGTTGTGTATGTATTAAAATACTGTAAAAATTTTCCTGAGTGTATTTATATTTCATCTACTTGTGTGCTCTGTTTCTGAAGCATAGCCGGGAAACCAGGCATTTGCCCAGACAGTTAAAAGTGACAGCTAAGCACCCAAATCCAGTGTGGCGCCGGCCGCGGTGGTCTCGCGGTTCTAGGCGCGCAGTCCGGAACCGTGCGACTGCTACGGTCGCAGGTTCGAATCCTGCCTCGGGCATGGATGTGTGTGATGTCCTTAGGTTAGTTAGGTTTAAGTAGTTCTAAGTTCTAGGGGACTGATGACCACAGCAGTTGAGTCCCATAGTGCTCAGAGCCATTTTGAACCAGTGTGGCGAGAGTACAAGAACCAACACTAAGCAAGGCAAATGCGGGGATGGTTCCTCTGAAAAGAACACTACTGAATTAACTTCCTGTCCTTTCCAAACTGGAGTCTGTGCTCCATCTCTAATGGCCTCGCCACCAACCTGACATTCAACACTAATTGTCGCCAAGCGAGACGGAGCTATGATAAGACGAATGGTGATTAGAATCCCCGTTCATTCATCCGATGCAAGTTTCCTGTGATTTCACTAAATGACTTTATGTAGAAGCCGGGATGGTTTCTTTGCCTCCCTCAGAGCTTCTGCTTCATGTCTAATGACATCGTCATCAACGGGGCCTTGAGTGCTGTTCTTAATTCCTTATCGCCTTTCTTCTACAAGACCAAATGTTGTCACACCACCTGTGCTTCAGCTTCGAACTTTACAAGCTGCCGTTAATTTGTTCGAGATAGTTGATTCCTATGTAATAAAGCGGCAGGTGGTAATATGACAAAAAAAGGAAACCGAGGGTCGATGCTCGCCGAGAACTTATCGTTACGGCCAGGATATGTAGGCGTTGGCCACAGTTTTGTAATGCGACGCCATGCATTCGTAAGTATGGTGCGTCTCATCCGAGAGTGTAGCCACCTGCATACTGTTTTCAGAGGCACTCCATGTCGATTAGATTTCGGGTTTCGACACAGCTCAACCTCGCTCTACTGGAACATTGTTTCTAGGTAGAGGACCAAGTAATAAGAAGTCTCCTAGTATTTACTTGGGTGGAGGTAAAAACGATGTGATATGCTATTGGTAGCGTTCTTACTTAAAACCGTACGACTTGGCTAGTACCGAGTTCTCTCATTCTCAATGTATTTATCTGGACAGTATAACTTCCTGCTGGCTAGACATACCCCAAGGACATTGTATACAAGGACACAGACCGCTTTAAGGACGTAACAGCATAGTGTAGTGCTTTTAAACAATAATCGAGATGAAGTAAGGAATGAAGAAAAGGAGTTAACGTTCTGTCGGTAACGAGGTCTTTGTAATGCAGCACAAGCTCGGATCGAGGGAAGAAAATCACCCGTGTAATTTTACAAGGAGCTACCCAGACATTTCTCTTAAATGTGGATTGCCGTTACGTGAGTGTGATCGCTAATGCGAGTGGACGATGCTAACAACTCGGCATCTGATAGATCATAATATTAACGCGGGTGAACAGTAAGTCAGTGAGCATCGTCCGCAATCTAAAAGCTGATGTTCGATTAGATATTGAAAATGACTATCGTGAAACTCTTCCAAATTAAGAATATATGTACAAGCACGTTTTGAATCATTTCGTTTCACCTACATGTCTAAGGTTCTTATATAACTAAAACATGTAATCACAAAAAATGGTTCAAATGGCTCTGAGCACTATGCGACTTAACTTTTGAGGTCATCAGTCGCTGCCCGCATCTCGTGGTGGTGCGGTAGCGTTCTCGCTTCCCGTTCCCGGGTTCGATTCCAGGCGGGGTCAGGGATTTTCTCTGCCTCGTGATGGCTGTGTGTTGTGTGATGTCCTTAGGTTAGTTAGGTTTAAGTAGTTCTAAGTTCTAGGGGACTGATGACCATAGATGTTAAGTCCCATAGTGCTCAGAGCCATTTTTTCATCAGTCGCCTAGAACTTAAAACTATTTAAACCTAACTAACCTAAGGACACCACACACATCCACGCCCGAGGCAGGATGTGTAGCGCCTAGAACCGCTGGGCCATCTCGGCCGGCTGTAATCACAAAGAAAGTATCTCGACTTAAATAGTCACTGGAAAATTATTCGATATTCCTGTAATTCAAATGTTATTTGTAAATAGTTTGACCACTAAGGATGAAGCGGCAGCAATTAAAATTTGGATTAATGTATCGCAAGATTAAAGACCATCACGTCTGAATTTCGTAGGGTAGGATTACCCAAGAAGTGAGCAATCAGATGCGCAGAGCAGAATCTTTGCCGGCAACAGTGACTCCGAAAGTAGCGTGTCTATTTTGTAATTTGAAGGTGTTGGGAGAGAAAGGAAAGAGACCAGAAATGAAAGGGACCATTGATGTCAGCTGCAATGGAACTTTATGCTGCATCAGCGGCGACAAGTGAAACTGTGTGCTTACTATTCAGCTCCGTTAACCACTTCACCCCACAGAACAGTGTTTATTGCAATTGCGTGGAATATTTCGACACGCCTCTCGGATGACCCACATTCCCACCCAGAGCCATCTATCCGCACACCCCGGCCACGTTCTCCATGTTCGCTACTTTGAGGTTCCCGCAGGAAGTCTGACGTAATTGGGAATCCGCACTGAAGGCGGTGGATTTATTGCCAATAGAGGCGAAGCAATTATAGTAACGCGCGATATCTGTTCTTTAGGATATGTCAGAGTTGCACAGAGTTTACGCAACAGCAGCGTAAGCAGGAGATCTTGCATTCGAATCCCAATGCAGTATACATCTTCACTCGTCGCCGCTGATTGCGCACAAAGTCCCGCTGCTGCTGACATCAATATTCCCTTCCCGCTCCTTCCTCTTCTCCCTTCTCTACCTTGAGTTTACATAATATACATCGCAGCTACCGATTCCACTTGGTGTCTGTTCTTTCTGACACGTCCAAAAGAATAAACAACACGCTTTCATATAACATGACTATGTTGCGAAGCAAGGATTGTTCGTAAGCGCTCTGCAGTTTGTGAATGTTATTATATCGTTATTACAGAGGTATCCTGTTCTAATAAATAGTGGATTCGGGGCACACGATCCATATTTATTTTATTAATTAGCATTTGATGTCTGGAAGGAACCTGAGAAATTGAGATAAGGTTTTGAAGAGAAACACTAGGTCATTTCGCTGGTTCTTGGTGGCACAACTCGGACGTCGCTATTCTTTGCTATAGGAAAGTAAGGAATGGCCACAGCAGTTATGTAGATTTTTTGATGCCCTGATCGTACTGCCAAGTCCAAGCTTTAATAAGATATGTTTCTGTGGCATTTCGAAATGGTTCGCTATTACGCCAATGGGAAAATGTCACAACATTCATCGGATATGGAGCTATGACGTGAGGCTAGTTAGTGATTTATCGCACACCGAAATACTTTTATTCAGGCAATTATTCCTATTTTTTTCATAAACCGCGTGTTTAATCAGAATGAGATTTTCACTCTGCAGCGGAGTGTGCGCTGATATGAAACTTCCTAGCAGATTAAAACTGTGTGCCCGACCGAGACTCGAACTCGGGACCTTTGCCTTTCGCGGGCAAGTGCTCTACCATCTGAGCTACCGAAGCACGACTCACGCCCGGTACTCACAGCTTTTGCCAGCATCCGTCTCCTACCTTCCAAACTTTACAGAAGCTCTCCTGCGAACCTTGCACAACTAGCAGTCCTGAAAGAAAGGATATTGCGGAGACATGGCTTAGCCACAGCCTAGGGGATGTTTCCAGAATGAGATTTTCACTCTGCAGCGGAGTGTGCGCTGATATGAAACTTCCTGGCAGATTAAAACTGTGTGCTCGACCGAGACTCGAAGTAAAGCTGTGAGTACCGGGCGTGGGTCGTGCTTCGGTAGCTCAGATGGTAGAGCACTTGCCCGCGAAACGCAAAGGTCCCGAGTTCGAGTCTCGGTGGGGCACACAGTTTTAATCTGCCAGGAAGTTTCATATCGCGTGTTTAATGTTCTTTATTTTTTAGGGAAACTAAAATATAATTACACGCTTTCATTCCCTACATAATAGTGACTAATACTGGAGTTTCTTCTATTGACTACTTTAAAATAAGCACAGTGGTTTGAAGATCTGTATTACCTCGCGGTACTGACTTCGTTTGTCTCATCTAAATCTTGGTACCGAGCGAGGTGGCGCAGTGGTTAGACACTGGACTCGCATTCGGGAGGACGACGGTTCAATCCCGCTTCCGGCCATCCTGATTTAGGTTTTCCGTGATTTCCCTAAATCGCTCCAAGCAAATGTCGCGATGGTTCCTTTCAAAGGGCACGGCCGACTTCATTCCCCGTCCTTCCCTAATCCGATGAGACCGATGACCTCGCTGTCTGGTCTCCTTCCCCAAAACAACCAACCAACCAATCTAACCCTTGTCCGCCCCCGGTAGCTGAGTGGTGCCGGCACAGTAGCTCGGCATGTTCGGTCAGTGAGCTGCTTGGCCTCTGTAATAAAGAAACTGAGTGAAAGGATCAACAAAGAATTTGAACGGATGTCATGTGACACCCGCAACGACCAAACACAACAATCAACAACGAAAAACAAAGCAAAAAATTGTCAGCGCGACAGAATGTAAATCCTAAGTGCCCGGATTCGATTCCAGGCTGGGTCGGAGATTTTCTCCGCACAGGGAGTGGGTGTTGTGTTGTACTAATCATAATAATTTCATCCCCATCGACGCGCAAGTCGTTGAAGTGGCGTCAAATCGAAAGACTTACACCAGGCGAAAGGTCTCGAGGAGCCCAAGTCACACGACATTAATTTTTATGTAAATCATACTTGCAAAGGAAAACTGCTCGAAATGTGTATACTATACGTTCAGCGCATTGACTGGTTGCACATTACCCCACGGATAGAATTTATCTACCACTTGTCTTGTAAATATATGGCTATACAGCTACATAAATTTCCTCTACAATTTTATAAATATATTACACATTGTATCAATATTTATCAACACAGAAAGTACGCTTTATCGGTATAACTGTGATTAGCCGTTTGTGATACTTACATATGGAAACAAATTCTCCTCCTCGGACGAGTTTCAGTTTGCGTCCTTAGCTGTAATAATTCAGCAGTATTACTCTCACTAAGGAATTAATTACATTAGTTTAGAGATAGGGCAAGTCTGTGAACTACTGGATTTTAGGTCTTTGCATAATACGCAAACAGTGATGCCATACCAAGGTCACGTGACGATATAGGTTTGATCGTACCTACATGCGCCGTTTTCTGTGCTCACACTGTGTATATTACCACTCTATGATGGATTCTAAATCTTAGAACAATTTTGGTCACAGTAGGTTTCCTACAGCAGTTCATTTTAGAGTGGAAGGAATATGCAGAAATGTGCGTACATTACTTACGAAGAAGCATATTCTTAATGTTATGGAAATGAAAACCAAAATCATGGCTTTCTTTCGCTTATGTGGTTTTCAGTTTTTCAGACGGGCGCAGCATGTTAGAACTGTACTTGCCGGTTGTATTTGTCTGACGTTAACAGTGTGCTTCTTCGCAGTTAATGGTTCAAATGGCTCTGAGCACTACGGGACTTAACTCCTGTGGTCATCAGTCCCCTAGAACTTAGAACTACTTAAACCTAACTAACCTAAGGACATCACACACATCCATGCCCGAGCCAGGATTCGAACCTGCGACTCGCAGTTAATATACCTGTGTGTTCCTGTTACTTGAAAACTGGTAATTTTTTAAACCAGTGGTTGTTTTTGATGTTCCATGACAAACAAATAATCCTATTGAAGAAGTGTAGGATGTTTTTCCCTTCTTTACAACAACCTAAGTTAAAATCTTAGTCTGTGGAATATTTGGGACACAGTTCACAGCAGTTCTGGTTGGAATTTCAGACAGGAGTACTTCGACTAATCGTCAATGTATAAAAACCAATACTAAGTTTTGTAGCTATTCTTTTACTGCCCTTAAGATTTTCGTTGTTAGCACGTTACCATGAAGTATACAGTTCTCAAATTTTGTTATGAAATAAGAAAGTAAGTTACTAGCATCGAGATTGTACTGTGGCAAATGTGGTACAGTGGCTTAAACCCTCGACTCGGCTTCAGCCGTCACTTGATATCTCCTAACGGGAAATGAGATACAAATTTCCTGTGGTTTACCATATCTCTTTAACCACTTTTTTAACGAAACCACGAATGATTTTGTGAACTGTCGCTGTGCCATTAAAACATTACTTCACGTCTAATGAGTTACTGATCGATGGGCCATTTCTTGAGAAATGTGGTGAACGGAGTACAACACTTGTAAGTAGTGATTGAGAAAATAATTAATAACAGGTTATACATATAAAGTTTTCATCACATATATTGGGAAACTGGCGAAGTATCGTACCGATTTCTGGACATTCCAGGTTCAGGTACCTACGAAATAGTCTAAAATTGATTTGAGAAGTGTTGTCCTTCTTGGAAACGCGTGGGTACGGCAGCAACGACCATTACATGGAGAAATCTCCTGGCGTTTTGTTAAAAACGTTGAGTCAGGACTACAAACGAATACGTCTCCGATCACGTTCTGTTTAGTTTTTTGGTATCCATCAACTTCAGGATGTAGGTACAAGGCTAGAATGAAACAAGGTTGCTATCTCGTACGACACTACAGTTCTGATAGTATCGGGAAAGTGCGGAGGAGATAAATTCTTACGTCACTCCACTAGCACCGAAATTACATACAGAAGAAGCGGATTTGATTGTAGGTCTTTTGTGACTCTGATCACATTTCACAAATTATGTACTCCAGTATGTGTTACCTCCTCACCAAAGATTCAGTAACTTCTTGTTAAATGAGAAGTAAGTACAGTATTCGATACCAAAGTACTTCGAAACAGGAGAAGTAGCTAGAAGCGGTCTACAGTATGAAATCGCAGTGGTTTCCGAAATAACACGGAAGTACTCCACTGGACGTGTTTGAGGCGGCGCACAGTGGACTCGGATTTGGCAGAACGGTGGTTCAAAACCCTGTTCCGCCATTCAGATTTAGGGTTTCTTTGATTTCCCCAAATCGCCTATGCAAATTCCGGGATGGTTGCTTTGAAAAAGCCATCATTTTGTAATCCGAACTTGTGCTCAATTTCTAATGACCTTGCTGTAGACGTGATCTTCTTTCCTTCCTTTTTGAGTATAATCTGAACTCTTTTTCCATTTTCGAGCATTAAGATCATTTCAAAGAAGATGAAGCTAGTGTTCTTGCTCTCGCATCAGAGACAAGCGATTTTCCGAAACTATGCCGAGATTTACTAATCTCTAGGTCCTCTTACTACAAGCTATTGCTCTCTTACAAGACGATGCAGCCACTTCGTTCAAGGAAATATAATATTCAGTTATTTCACTTTCGCTGTTTTCACAAAATCAAATTTATTATTGTATCCATTAATTAAAAAGTCACTGAACTGATCATTTCGGTTCTTGTTAACAGGTCTGATGAATTGTGCGTCACAGTAAGGAATGTTCCTTTATTTTTCCTCCATTAATAAAGGTTATCCGCTTAATGGACGCTGCTTTAACTTCAAGTTGTGACGTACGGCTATAGTTTGCTATGTTGCAGCGAAGTCTGGCGAAATAGCGTGACGCGGCCGTCTGCTGCAGAGCTATGGGGAGGCCGGTGCGCGGCTCAATTAAGTCTATTCAAAGCGCCACCGCCGGAATCCTTTATCTCGCGACACACGCTATAATTAGAAAGCATTGACTAATCCCAGTTAGCAGTTAATTGCTTTACGTCTCTATTTCCTTGCCACATCCGTTTAATATCTTTCAAATGAAAAGTTTCGGTTGATGGTACTGCTCAGTAGGAACTTTACAGAATTAAAAATACCGCGATGAAAGAAGTGATTTTGTACCTATTAATGCTGGCAAAAAGAAGTAGACATAAAGTGATGATCATTCCTTTTCTCTCTCTCTGAATTCCGCCATAAGAACACGGACAATAGAGAGGGGGATGGCTCTGCCTTAACGAAAGGAATACATCGCATTTCAAGGCCGTTTTGACGTTACAGTGCAAGGCATTTTCTGTTAGCAACGATTAATTTTCTATATCAATCCCATTAGCAATAGCCAATGAAACGATCTTGTATGTATATTGCTTAGGTTGATGTCTGTATCGTTTACCGCTGAAGGAATTAATAATACATTTTTAACCTTTCCTCATATTTATGCAACACATACGATTTTGATTCACTGGAAATTAATAAACAAACTTTGAGAAAATGTCTCTGGTTTAAAATAATTTATGTAGTATATGTTGCGTCTGTTCTTTCAGACACCTCAGAAAGAACAGACGCCATTTTGATCCAGCAGCCACTATGAATCAAGACACGAAGCAATTAAAGACACTATCTGCCAGTAGGCTCTGATGATAGCAAGTGGACACTTTGTGCCAGACCGGGACAGAAGGAGACCCGGGTTCGAATCCCCTATTGCTATAAAGAATGCCCATTGGCAGCTGATGTCTTTAACTTCTTCATGTCTTCGTTTATAAAGTGTTTCGAGATGAGCGAGAAATTAAAAATAAACCTCACCTGGAAAAATCTCAATTGGTGTCTCGTTTGTCACAAATTAAATCGATGTACACGATTGTTTCAAATTAATACGAGGTAATAAAAACGAATTACTCGTACCTGTCGAACACAGTGGACAAGTGAATGAAGCAAGTGTCAAACGAGTCCAGCTTAAAGAAAATTTGGTTTAACGTTTCAAGCGATCTGGCTCGTTGTTCAAGTCAAACCTTATTTTCTGCACTATCGAAACAAGAGACATTAGATGGCATCAAAAATTTTTAGTGGTAAGGGCACGATATCAGAGTTTAAGCTCAGGTCTGCAAACATTTGTAGGTGTGTTTCGGATTTTGAAATATATTGCAGACTGATACAGTCTAGGAAAATAATTTCGGTTCGGTATTCGCAACCTCCGTGTCACAAAGTAATTTCAGATCTGTCCGACCAACGTAATCTATAGGGATGAGATCAAACTCTTCTTCTTTTAGTGTTCAACCCTGAGGTTGGTTTGCAGCAGAGAGCCATTCCTCTCTTCTGTCTGCTTTCCTCTTCATTTCCACATATGTGTTACATCCAACGTCATCCATGATCTGTTGCATGTATGATATCCTTGGTCGCCCCCGCCGATTCCTTCCCTCAATAACTCCTTCTGCTATTGTTCCAATGATATTGTTGTGTCGTAGGATGTGCTCTACAAGTTTGTCTCTTCTTGTTTGGATGTGCCTCCACAGAGATCTGGTTTCCTGTACTCTTCTAAGCACCTCTTCATTTGTTACTTTGTCTGTCCAGCTGATCTTCATCATCCTTCTATAGCACCACATCTCCAGGGCCTCTAGCCGTCTTCTCTCTGCTCTTCCAACTGTCCAAGTTTCACATCCATATAGGGCCACAAACATTCTCCTTAAATTAGCTACCGCACTTCTGAAATAGAGGAGGAGAAGTGACGTCGTGTTTCTAGCAAAGAAGATGGCTAACATATTTCATAAAATTGTGAAAAACTCCACGCACATTTGTATAAATCACATATGAAACAGTTACATTAACTTTAACCTCTATATTCAAATGCTGCAAAAAACGAATGACAAACGTTACAAAACTCAAATTGTTTTCCACTACTTCCGATGTTTAAATTATGTATATTGATCTCAATTCATTCTTATGTCAACCAAAAATAGTAGATACGTAAAAATACTATTATAGTTGTCTTTCAGAATAAACTATTACCTGCACACGGTTCGTCCCAATGTCCGGAATTGTCACCCAATGACGCTACAAAGCGTGAAAGTTATAGGCGCCGGAACCTCCGCTAGGCCACCCCTTTGGCAGCAAACTGAATATTGAAGCCCCCAAATCATTCAAAAATAAGCGAAAAGTATACTTATTCGAAAATTCAGATAAAAATTCACTTGACGCCTTCCTGACAGACACTCCTCTCAAATTAATGATACAAGTGTAGACCAGATGTGGCTCAAAATCAAAGAAATAGTACCGACAGCAATTGAGAGATTTATACCAAATAAATTAACAACGACGGAGCTGATTCTCCTTCGTACACAGAACGGGTCAGACGCTGTTTCAGAAACAACGAAACAAACATGCCAAATTTAAACAGACGCAGAATCCCAAAGATTGGCGATCTTTTACAGAAGGTCGAAATTTGGCGCAGACTTCAATACCGGATGCTTATAACAGCTTCCACAACGAAACTTTGTCTCGAAATCTGACAGAAAATCCAAAGCGATTCTGGTCGTACGTGAAGTATGTTAGCGGCAAGAAACCCTCAATGCCTTAGGCGCTTTGCTGTTCCTTATCCATATAAACGATTTGGGAGACAATCTGAGCAGCCGTCTTAGGTTGTTTGCAGATGACGCTGTCGTTTACCGACTAATAAAGTCATCAGAAGATCATAACAAATTGCAAAAGATTTAGAAAAGATATCTGAACGGCGCGAAAATTTTGCAGTTGATCATAAATAACGAAAAGTGTGAGGTCATCCACAAGAGTGCTAAAATGAGCCTGTTAAACTTCGTTGATAAATCAGTCAAATCTAAAAGCAGTAAATTCAACTAAATACCTAGGAATTAGTATTACGAAAAACTTAAATTGGAAGGAAAACATAGAAAATGTTGTGGGGAAGGCTAACCAAAGACTGAGTTTCATGGGCAGGACACTTAGATCTACTAAGGAGACTGCCTACACTACGCTTGTCCGTCCCCTTTTAGAATACTGCTGCGCGGTGTGGGATTCTTACCACATAGAACTGACGGCGTATATCGAAAAAGTTCAAAGAAGGGCAGCACGTTTTGTATTATCGCTAAATAAAGGAGAGAGTGTCACTGAAATGATACAGGATTTAGGCTGGACATCATTAAAAGAAAGGCGTTTTTCGTTGCGACAGAATCTTCTCACGAAATTCCAATCACCAACTTTCTCTTCCGAATGCGAAAATACTTTGCTGACACTGACCTACATAGCGAGAAACGATCACCACGATAAAGTAAGGAAAATCAGAGCTCTTACGGAAAGATATAGATGTTCATCGTTTCCGCGTGCTATACGAGATTGGAATAATAGGGAATTGTGAAGGCGGTTCGATGAACCCTTTGCCAAGCACTTAAGTATGATTTTCAGGGAATCCATGTAGATGTAGATGTTTGTACGCTGACAGACCGTAGGTAGAACGTCTCGTAATTTGGTTTTATTATTCAGTGATTGCGACTGATTCTCACGATCGCTATTGGTGAAGAAAGGCGCAGATGGGCCTTATCTCCTACAAATATGATGCTCTGTTAACTCGGTGGCTGACTGTTCCAGACACGAGATCCATATGCAGTTTGCATTTCTCCTGTATATCGAGAAACCTCGGGTAATTTAGAGGGTTTCATGAGAAAAATAAACTGCAGATGCACGGAAGTGCTAAAATAACTGGTACACCTGCCCAGGGCCCCCGCGGGCACGCAGAACTGCTGCAACATTATGTGGAATCGACTCGAATAATGTCTGAAGTAGCGCTGAAGGGAACAGACACAATGAATTCTGCAGGGCTGTCCATAAATCCGTAGGAGTATGAGCAGGTGAAGATCCCTTCTGAACAGCACGTTGCAAGGCATTCTAGATATGCTCTATAATGTTCATAACTGGGAAGTTTGGTGGACAGCGCAAGAGTATAAACTCAGAAGAGTGTTCCTGGAGCTATTCTGTAGCAATATTCGACGTATGACGTGTCGCATCGTCCTGCTCGAATTTGTTCAAGTCCGTCGGAATGCACAATGGACATGAATGGATGCAGGTGATCAGACAGGATGCTTACGTGCGTGTCACCTGTCAGAGTCGTATTTTGACGTATCATAGGCCCTATATCAATCCAACTGTACGCGCCACACATCACTAAAGAGCCTCTACCAGCTTGAACAGTCACCTGCTGACATGCACGGTCCATGGATTCATGAGGTTGCCTCCACGCCTCTACAGGTCCATCCGCTCGATACAGTTTGAAACGAGACTCGTACGACCTGGCAACGTTTTTCCAGTCATCAATAGTCCAATGTGTGTGTTGACGGGCCCAGGCGAGGCGTAAAGCTTTGCGTCGTGCAATCGTCAAAGGTACGCTAGTGACCGTTTGGCTCCGAAAGCTAACATCGATTATGTTTCGTTGAATGGTTCGCATGCTGACACTTGTTGATGGCCCAGCATTGAAACCTGCAGCAATTTTCGGAAGGGGTTGCACTTCTGCCATATTGAACGATTTTCGTCAGTCGTCGTTGGTCCCATTCTTGCAGTATCAGATGATTTGTTAGTCCCTGTAAAGTCTTCGGTGAAATAGTGATAAGCATGCCGATGGCTGCAAATATGGTGATGTTAAGGGAGCTTTATCTTTTAATCCTGCAGTACAGTGTAATGAAACTGAAAATGTGTTGCTAGAATGAACTGCTGTAGGGTCGTCGTAAAAGCATAAAAATTGCAGTAACTGAATTATCACGAGAATAACGAGAGAGTGATTTATTGTTTCACTACAATGCATCTTCAGAAATATCGAAACTGATGTACCTCACATGAAAATGAAATGTAAAACCTCAGTAGAATAATATAGTGTAATTGGACAATTGAGTCTCATATTTAATTTTAATCACTAACCTATGTCATTCGAGGCACAATGTTATAAACATTGCCTCCATAGGCAAGGCTACGAAGAGACACTGATGGCGTTTCTTCCGAACTCGAGGTCACCGTTCGAAGCCTGAGAGGGGAATAATACTTCATTACAAGCATTTAGCCGGCTTGAAGGGAGAGCTGATCACTTTAACTCCTTAATTACTCTTAAGCTCAATGGCCTCCTTGATGCTATTTGAAGGCAGGAGACTGCAATAAATTGGAAGTTCTCTTATAATTAGCTCCTACGCAAACGTTAGGACCAACGCTGCACCTCAGGAACGCGACATCGCTCGCCCTTCTTGTTATTATTTATAATGGGTGGAGAATGCAGCGTTCACCTGATGACATTTCCTGTTGCGGTCTTGGGTTCAGCTTTCTTGAACTTCTCGGTTGTTATTGTGTCAACTCTGGAGCGAGTAGTGTTTCATTATGAATTTGCTTCTGATAGCTTCACACGCATGGAAACGGTGCTATGGGTCGTCAAAACGACTATTCTAATAGTGTGACTGAAAATAATTTTAAAATGGTGAGTAAGAACCCGATGTTGGAACAGTATCGTTACTATATGTGAAAATGGCGTGAGATTATAATTTGTCGAGAAATACTGTACATTAACTGCGTCGAGTGAAAATGAGTGGGAATCCAAAATAAGTCAATGACGTTAAATTAAAATAGCAGCAGATGGCATTTCAATACGGATTGACATATACAATTGAGATCCATCGTATGCGAGAAACATAAAGCAGAGACTTCGAAAAGTCTTTACAGAGTACTTCTGTCTTCGAGGTTCAACAACACTGCAGCGTTATTCACCTGACTTAAGAGGTGCTTTTATAATACTGAGGTATCCCAAATGTTCACCAAGGTAGAACAAACACCGTGCCCAGAAGGTGGAGGAAAGCACAGGGCACACCTGACATTCATATGATGTAGAATCGTGAAACTTACGATGAGTTCGAATTTAATGAGAGATTTTGAACAAAACTTTCCTCACATGACATACAGAAAGCCATGGATCAAAGCATCTGACTCAGTACTACATCTACGCTTTTTATAAAAAGTACGTTCGTGTGAGGTAAGAAGCGATATTTGTGATTGGACTGATGATTTCTTGGAAGGGAGGGCGCAGCATATCATCTTGGATGAAAAGTCATCAACAGACGTAGAAGTACTTTCGCGAGTACAAAAGGGAAGTGTATTGGGTCCCTTGCTGCTCATTTTGTATTTTATTGACCTTGTGGACGATATCAATAGTAAGCTAAGGCTTTTCGCAGATGCTGCATTCATCTATAATGAAATATTGTCTGAAAGAAGCGGTACAAATATTCGATCAGATATTGATAAGATTTCGAAGTGGTGTAGAGATTGGCAAATTGCTTTAAATGTTCGAAGATGTAAAATTGTTCACTTGACGAAGCGAAAAAAGGCAGTATCCCACGACTATAACAATGTTCACCGTTGGGATCGGTAATCACACGCAAATAAGTATGTGTAACATTTTTTACGGCTATGAAATGGTACGATTACAGAGGTTCAGTTGTAGTTAAGGCAGGCGGCAAGCTTCAGTTTAGTTGTAGAAGACTAGGGAAATGTAATCACTCTACAAAGGAGATTACTTACAAACCACCCGTGCGACACATTCTAGAATATTGATAATGTGTATGGGTTCCATATCAAGTAGGGCTAACACGGGACATGGAACGTATGCAGAGAAGGATAGCACGAGTGGTTACAGGTTTTTTTGGCCCGTGGGAAGTGTCATGAAGATGCAGAAAAATCTGAACTGGCAGGCTCTCGAAGATAGACTTAACTTATTCAGAGAAATACAACTTACAAAATTTCAAGAACTGACTTTAAATGATAACTCTAGGAATATGCTACAGTGCCCTCCTTATCGCTCTCGTCGTAACTGCCAGGACAAGATTACAATTATTATAGCGCGCACAGAGCCAATTAAGTCATTCTCCCACGATCCATACCTGAATGGGACTGGGAAAAGCACTAATAACTGGTAAAATGAGACGTACCTGCTGTCATCACTTCACAATGGTTTGCAGAGTAGTCATATGGATGTAAATGTATGATGCAACCACGTTCGAACACCGTAAATCACAGTGTCACCCGTAGTGGAGGTTGCGAATTGGAATTCAGGGTGGGAGAAACTTTCATCTACAGAATTTCTTCCAGCAGGGGTGTAGCAATAACGCACCGTCTTGGCTTCCCACGTTGTGTGTCACTTTCCAGACCTATATGCGGAACGTCTTTACAGTCTCTTATGTAATGAGACCGTGAGATTCTGTTGAAGGTGACCCTACCGTCGCATTTGGGATACTGAGTCTGCAGGACACTTTGTACTATTTGAGAGGAGCAGGTTGAGGCACTAGGGAGTTTGCTGTTCCCCTCCTGCTCATTTCATTTTGTAAATCTAACAATGAAACAACTAATTCGATTGCAACTACGGTCGTCGTAGTAATCCACTGGAAAGAGTTACACCATCAAGAGGGACGCTACCTCAACCAAGTTCATAGCGATAAGATAGACAATTAATATAAACCTGGATACTTTTTCATGGATATAGAAGTTTTTCTCTGTTTTAACAGGCATTCATTATACATCTTAATGGCTTATATTCATACTATCCTGCTGTACCTGTGTTGTTCCTTCGGAAGTGCATGTATGTCCGAAGGTAAAGGCACTGTGGTGATTACAGCTGTTATGAAACAGATGCAATGTATTCGCAGTTGCGAATATGGACAACCATTAGCTGTATAATAGAAGGATGACAATGAAGATTTGTGCTCAACTTGTACTCGAACCCTGCACCATTCGAACCCAGATCGCCCTACATGAATCCCACCGAACTTTTATGGCACGTAATCCTGAACCGGCAACACTTTCGCAATTATGGACGGTTATAGAGGCAGCATTGCTCTTGACAGTTTACATGCCCAGAAGATGATCCGTACGTCGGATTAAAACTTCTCCCTGCTTGCCCGATATAAATTTTGCTACAATCTTTACAAGTGAATTTATAAATTCCGGATTTAGCAAGCATCTTGTTTTTAACATCTCCTGTACTATGCCTAAGACTATTAGCTAAGGTATTTGTAGAGAAAGCAATCGTAACATCCGAACTCTTGAACAGTTTGTTTATCTTATCTGATATAGTTCACATATACAGCATCTTCGCAAAAGTTCTCTTTTCGGGTATTTTCGCCTGTCTGGAGGGTATTTTCGCCTGTGTGGCGTGTATTTTCTGTTGTATCGTCTCTACTATATTTGCGTTATATCCATTAGATATCGCAATTTGCTTTAAATGTTAATCTCCTTCTATCTCTGTTCCGGTATTAGTGGTATTCTATTCAACCTATGTATCATTGTGAAGAAGGATGCTCATACGAATGGTTAGTCTCGCATAGTTTCCTGCCGTTATGTAGACAGGAGTGATACCACCAGCCGTCGACCAATGGGTAATAAATTTTAAATTTACGTAATTTTAGCTGTATAATGGAGTCTTTCTCACGGATATATATAATTTCAAAGTGTAAACGCCCAGAAGATGAGCCCTACGTCGGGTTGAAGCCGGTTGGCGGTATAATAATAATAAACGCGATTAAGACTGTTTTTGAATGATTTATTAATCATACTAGTCGCTGCTTCATCTCCACCACCATGTTGTCCAAAAATACAGATGACAACTGCGATTGCATTTCATGTATTCCATAACGGATGTAGTCGCCGCTGTGTCTTTTCCTTCGGACACGCCTGCTTGTCGAAAGAAACATTGAATCGTACTTCCGAGCAACACAGGGACTGTGATATCGTATTTATCCGGCGACATCGGGAAAGCGATTTTCAGTTAAGAATGTCTCCCCTGTATGGGAATATACATAATGGATGTATGGGTGCAGGTTGTAGATATTTTGTTAAAGACATATGGAAATTTGGGTTCGGCCATGAAGCGTGAACGGGTAGTCAAATTGTAAGACGAAAGCTCAGGATAAGTGTGAAATTCGGGTTCGAGTTCCAGTCCGGCACAAATTTTCATTTTTTTAATTCCATTATAAAGGTAATGATTGTCCATATTTGCAACTGCAAATAAATTTCATGTGCTTATATTCATAGTTCATATTCAATAAAATTTATCCAAAAGTTTCATGCTGGTTACGAAGTTACAGCATATTTAATTACATGCAATTTACTCAGATGCAATATTTTAATTCACAGTCAATCATTTCAGATTCATGTGGTTTAATTAAAACGTATGTTTCATCAAGGGGCGCTTGCGTGGGAGCATATATGCGCCGGACGGAAGCAGACGATTTGCAGTTGTATAGACCGGCGAGCTATGTTTGAACAGCGGGAGCTAATCACGGCTGCGCCGCACCAGGTATGTCGTGGGGAATTCCATGAGGCTGTCCCGCCACTGGCGTCATTCACATGCAAACTGCGTGACGCAGTATCATGACTCTGCAGGTCGCTAACAACACTGGCTTTCAAACACGTGGACTACGTTCTTCGGTGAAAGCGTAGTGTTAAGCGCGACTTTTACAGCTTCATTTGTTCTGCGAATCACTGTGTATTTGGTGGCAAAGAGTACCTTTTATTGTGTAAAGCATTAAGGTTTCCTTCCGTTGCATAAATGGATAGAACAAAAGTTGAATACACGTCTCGGCACCAATTATTGTACGCTCGACTTTACCTGCACGATATCTACTAGATAGATAGGTAGGGGCCTGAAGGATGTTTTTAGCATGAAAACATGAGAGATCGTTCTCGAAATTATCCAAGCTGATAGTGGCGAGACAATGACGAATCTCCTCGAATGTCTGGCAAGCCAAAATTTTGTGTTTGGCATTTCTTTTAAATTCCTTCGCCTTCAGTACAGACCTGTTGTCATTGAAATCACGATTAACGTCCTCCGTTAGTAGGAACTAATTTGTGTCCCGTACTCTTCAGCCGTGTTCAAATTCGAGCTGTACAAGTAGAATCGCTTTTGCAGACAACTGCATTTTCCTTGATCTTATCACTGACTTGCAATTTGCCATTTGTACTACCTAGTAATGAGCCTGTGTCTTCATTTCAATTAATAAAGAGTGTGTTTCACAATTTATGTTATAGATTTCTAGAGGTAGATTAGATTAGATTAGATTAATACTTGTTCCATAGATCATGAATACGACACTTCGTAATGATGTGGAACGTGACAGGTTAATGAAAGATGTCTGTACAAGATATTACATTACACAAAATATTGCATGACACTAATGCTTAAGTTAGTTTTTTATCCTCCCTTAATTTATATCTAAAAATTCAGCCAATCTAGAAATTCTTTTAATTTATTTTTAAATGTTGGTTGACTATCTGTCAGGCTTTTGATGCTGTTTGGTAGGTGACCAAAGACTTTGTAGCAGCATAATTTACCCCCTTCTGTGCCAAAGTCAGATTTAACCCTGCATAGTGAAGATCATCCTTTCTCCTGGTGTTATAGCTATTCACACTGCTATTACTTTTGAACTGGGCTGGATTATTAACAAAAAAATTCATAAGTGAATATATATACTGTGAGGTTACTGTGAGGATCCCTAGATCCTTAAATAGATGTCTGCAAGATGACCGTGGGTGGGCTCCAGCAATTATTCTGATTACACGTTTTTGAGCAATGAATACTTTTCTACTCAACGATGAATTACCCCAGAATATGATACCATACGAAAGCAGTGAATGAAAGTAGGAATAGTAAGCTAAGTTACTGAGATTCTTATCACCAAAATTTGCAATAACCCTAATAGCATACGTAGCCGTACTCAGACGTTTCAGCAGACCATCAATGTGTTGCTTCCAGTTTAACCTCTCATCAATGGACACACCTAAAAATTTTGAAAATTCTACCTTAGCTACAGACTTCTTTTCAAAGTCTATATTTATTACTGGAGTTGTGCCATTTACTGTACGGAACTGTATATACTGTGGTTTATCAAAATTTAAAGAGAGTCCGTTTGCTGAGAACCACTTAATAATTTTGTGAAAAACATCATTTATCATTACATCACTTAGTTCTTGGTTTTTGGATGTTATTACTATACTTGTATCATCAGCAAAAAGAACTAACTTTGCATCCTCATCAATATGGAATGGTAAGTCATTAATGTATATCAAGAACAGTAAAGGACCTAAGACCAAACCCTGTGGGACCCGTGCTTGATAGCCCCCCAGTTTGAGGAATCAGCTGTTGTATTAACATTACATGAACCACTTATTTCAACTTTCTGCATTCTTCCAGTTAAGTATGAATTAAACCATTTGTGCACTGCCCCCCTCAAACCATAATTATTTAGCTTATCTAAAAGAATTGATGGGACTTAGCAGCTAAAGGTTCAGTAAGGAGCCCACGTCCGGAAATGTACCGTTTAGATGTAAAATAAATTTGAAAATCGGATCACTTTCAAACCTCCTACCACACGGTGCGCATACGAAGTAAGAAGAGGAGGCTGTCTTCAATCCCTGTTGTGATAATAACTTCACATACCATTTTCATCCGACAAAACATCGGCAGTGAGAAACTAGTACGTTCACAACCAGGAATGTTGAACTGGAGTGCATCACGAACGCGACGCATTCGCGTCATTGAAGACATCCTTCGTCACGTAGAAGAGCAGTAGACGAGGAGCACACGAAACATTGCCCATGTCACGGACTTCTGCAGAGCACACAAATCAGAGCTCATTGCTTGCACTGTGTGTGTATGGTGAAGTTAAAAAATAAACCGATAGTCTAACTTATTTTGCATTCAAAGTGTTCATGTCTGGAAATGGCTTCTTTATCAAATCCTTATCTGACTCTAGTTTTACATTTACATCTTTACTCCGCAAGGCACCTTACGGTTTGTGGCGGAGGGTACTTCTTGTACCACTAGTGTATCACCTTCTCTGTTCTATTGGCAAATGACGCGTGTGAAGAATTAGTGTTGGCAAACCTCTGTATTAGCTCTAATTTCTCAGATTTTCTTCTTGTACTCATTCTGCGAAACCTGTTTGGGAGGAAGTAATAAGATCGCCATGTAACACCATTGCTCTGAAGCTTTACTGATTATTTTGCCTTTTGTTTTATTTAATGTTATATCGCTGATTTTCTGTAAATGTTGTTGGATTGAATCGATACCATGAGAGTGTTTATTCTTTCCTCTGTTAAAAACTTTGATGTCTTTTAGAGTGTAGGAAGTGTAATCTCTGTAATATGTACAATATGAGCAAATGATATATTTTGTCTTTCTCATATAATCTCTTTGCTTATCTTTAAAATTGAATGATTTTATTTAAATAATTTTTTTTGAAATACCAGTATGTGCAAACGATATGTTTTGTTTAAAGTAACTACTTGCTGTTATGTAAAGACTGATCCTCACTAAGGGCTTTTAGTTATTTTGTATGTAAAAGGAGGCGTGGTTCCCCTCGCGTACGGAACCTTGTAGCGCGCGCAAAATTTGGATCCAATGGATAGCAAGGTGGAAGGGAGAGCCAGTGGGGCATAAGCTACTGAACCACCAACAGCTCAGGAAAAGTTTGGGAATTGTTCTGGTGCTGAGAGGGGCTTTTTGTGCCGTTTTCCAATGTGTCAAAGCCTAGGGTGGATGCAGTAACTAGCTGGAATTATGTTGGAATTGATATCTATCATCGCCACCAAGAAATGACAGAGTTCTGCAATTCTACCTGCAAATCCACCTACCAACATGCACTCGCCACCACATTGCGCAATCACTGTAATGGAAAACTATAGTAATGTACAGTGAAGGATCAGCTCATTGGATGTTATATTGTACTCAAATATAAGGTAAATTATAAATGAACTCTTGTACATATCCACTTAGGGTCCCTCCCACGCTAAAGTGCTTACCGAGTGTCCATTACTGGAAGCATATTAAAGATAATGTGCCAGTAGAGTGTGTTAAAATTAATACTGTTTGTTGAAAGGATCTTACAAATATCTCAGTTTTGTTGTTTCACTGCAATGAAAGTTCAGAACTGCAACTGTTAAGAGTTACATGTTCATGCTTGCTAAGTGCTTCTTTCACTAATGTAATGAAAGTGCGTTTATTTTGCTCTATTGCAGTGGTCAAGATTAACCCCCCCCCCCTTATTGAAAGTAGTCTAAATGCCCGAAGTTACTTAATTATAGAAAGTTTCAATTACTCCGGCTATTCCTGTCAAGTTCCGTACAGTATTGGGTTCCTCTTGTGTATTGAAAATGCTTCTTAATAGTGTAACAGGACCCACAGTTTGTCTACTGTGCTAAGCTAAATAACAATTAATAGAAAGACCACTCACTACCTATGATAACAGTAACGTCTTTTATTCAAAGGTCAGTGAGAAAGTGTTTGTTAGTGAAATACAATTAACTTTCATTTTTAATAGAAAAGTATTTAGCTAAAACAGAGACTTAACCTATGCCCAGCTCATAATTTTGCAGTGAACTACATTTACAATTTTTTTGTCGGGTTGGAAAATGTTAGAAAAGTAATACTGAACCTATGTCCAATTTATGATTGTACAGTGAATATTAATAGTAATATTATTGAGACTATTCAGTTGACTAAACCCTGAAGTTAATAGCCTGTATCGTTATCTATTATATTAATGGAAATAATTTGTTCTGCTCTAACTGTCAGCCGCTCGGGATTAGCCGAGAGGTCTCAGGCGCTACAGTCATGGACTGTGCGGCTGCTCCCGGCGTAGGTTCGAGTCCTCCCTCAGACATGGGTGTGTGTGTTTGTCCTTAGGATAATTTAGGTTAAGTGGTGTGTAAGCTTTGGGACTGAAGACCTTAGCAGTTAAGTCCCATAAGATTTCACACACACATTTTTTTCTAACTGTCAGCTCCAAGCTTAACGTTAACACATGCAGGTGCCAGAGTCCACTGCACTCTCGTGTGACAAAGTATAGGCTGTGTTTGCCCGTTGAAGTTACTTATTTTCAGTTTCTTGAAAAAGAATGGTACTCATTCTTATGCCTAATTAGGCTGGCGACCGTTTTTTTATTACCATTTGGACACTGTGGATAGGCACATTATTGCTTGTTACTGTTTAAATATTTACGTAATTCTTACTTTCACTTTCGATAAGCCAACTCCGTTACGTATACCACTGTCAACATAACAAAATTCCTTCCAGAGGGTAAGACTGCTCTACTTCTTTATACTATAAATGCTTTGACTAATAAGTACGTGATACAAGTTGCTTCCAGCTTTGAGGTTATGGTATAACAGTAGTAGACTGTAGTGTTATACTCTCTAATAAATCCGTAGTTAAAATCGCAAAAGCAACTTAATCGTTGCTGTGCAGTATACTTGATCACGCCTCCTTCTTACACAGAAACAATGATTTTCCATTTTGGACTGAATCTTTTCAGTGTTCCTTTCTTACTCAAAGATAAAAGAAACTCACAATGACTTGTCGGCTGTAGGCTACATAAACTTTAAAATCAGGTCATGTATTTCGAAGCTGCACTGGTATCAGTGGTGCCTGTTAAGTGTGTGGATTACCTTTGCCCCACAGGCATCATGCTATGATAGGTTCTTAATCACACGTATCTCTGTTCTGCTTTCATTTATAAACATCAAATTTGATGCTTCATGTGATTTTTATATTTACATTGATTAGCACATCAAATAATATTGCAACGTACAGGGTGTCACAAAATGGTACTGCCAAACTTTCAGGAAACATTCCTCACACACAAAGAAAGAAAATATGTTATGTGGACATATGTCCGGAAACGCTTACTTTCCATGGTAGAGCTCATTTTATTACTTCTCTTCAAATCACATTAATCATGGAATGGAAACACACAGCTACAGAACGTACCAGCGTGACTTCAAACACTTTGTTACAGGAAATGTTCAAAATGTCCTCTGTTAGCGAGGATACATGCATCCACCCTCCCTGCATGGAATCCCTGATGCGCTGCTGCAGCCCTGGAGACTGGCGTATTGTATCACAGCCGTCCACAATACGAGCACGAAGAGTCTCTACATTTGGTACCGGGTTGGGTAGACAAGAGCTTTCAAATGCCCCCATAAATGAAAGTCAAGAGGGTTGAGGTCAGGAGAGCGTGGAGGCCATGGAATTGGTCCGCCTCTACCAATCCATCGTTCACCGAATCTGTTGTTGAGAAGCGTACGCACACTTCGACTGAAGTGTGCAGGAGCTCCATCGTGCATGAACCACATGTTGTGCCGTACTTGTAAAGGCACATGTTCTAGCAGCACAGGTAGAGTATCCCGTATGAAATCATGATAACGTGCTCCCATTGAGCGTAGGTGGAAGAACATGGGGCCCAATCAAGACATCACCAACAATGCCTACCCAATCGTTCACAGAAAATCTGTGTTGATGACGTGATTCCACAACTGCGTTCGGATTCTCATCAGCCCACACATGTTGATTGTGAAAATTTACAATTTTATCACGTTGGAAGGAAGCCTCATCCGTAAAGAGAACATTTGCACTGAAATGAGGATTGAAATATTTTTGGATGAACCATTCGCAGAATTGTACCCGTGGAGGCCAATCAGCTGCTGATAGTGCCTGCATACGCTCTACATGGTACGGAAACAACTGGCTCTCCCGTAGCACTCTCCATACAGTGACGTGGTCAACGTTACCTTGTACAGCAGCAACGTCTCTGACGCTGACTTCAGGGTTATCGTCAACTGCACGAAGAATTGCCTCGTCCATAGCAGGTGTCTTCGTCGTTCTAGGTCTTCCCCAGTCGCGAGTCATAGGTTGGAATGTTCCGTGCTCCCTAAGACGCCGATCAATTGCTTCGAACGTCTTCCTGTCGGGACACCTTCGTTCTGGAAATCTGTCTCGATACAAACGTACCGCGCCACGGCTATTTTCCCGTGCTAATCCATACATCAAATGGGCATCTGCCAACTGCTCATTTGTGAACATTTCACTGACTGCAAAACCACGTTCGTGATGAACACTAACCTGTTGATGCTACGTACTGATGTGCTTGATGCTAGTACTGTAAAGCAATGAGCCGCATGTCAACACTAGCACTGAAGTCAACATTACCTTCCTTCAATTGGGCCAACTGGCGGTGGATGGAGGAAGTACAGTACATACAGACGGAACTAAAATGAGCTCTAACATGGAAATTAAGCGTTTCGGGACACATGTCCACATAACATCTTTTATTTATTTGTGTGTGAGGAATGTTTCCTGAAAGTTTGGCCGTACCTTTTTGTAACACCCTGTATAACACAGTATTTTCGTAAGAGAAGTTACATGATCCTATAATTCTCAGATTATCAAAACCATTACATACGTATACATTTTCAGGATTAGGAAAGACACTTGAGAAATGGAATTACTGTAGACCAGGGGTTAACAACTCTCTGATTTTGAGTGCCGGTACCTGCGCCTACTCACGCTCTTGATCGCGAGCAGACCAGTTGCGACGTGGTAGGGAGTGAGGGAAATGCACGCGCATCATGTCTTCACGAGAATAGAGCAGAACTGCCGTCTATAAAGTGGAAGAGGGTCAGTGTTGACTACGGTGCCATCTAATGCCGACTGTCGCTATTGTGAAACACCGGCAATGTCTCCTCACTTCAATCCGCAGTGTGACGAATATTATCATTTTACACAACAAGATGTTTACTCTTTTGTAAGACGTTAAATATTTCCAGGAAAATCAATACACATAGACACAACATGTGTTACTAGGAAAAATAATACGGAAAATGCGAACGACCTGGGCGCGTAAAAGAGCTGTTAAAACTTGAAAGAAAGCTTACTGACGAGGAAGAAGGGAAGGAAGAAATGTCAAATGTATGAGCTACAAAAATGCAATTTTTAGTAAAGTCAAAATCATGATAGTGATTTAATTAAAGGATATTTGGTAGTTGCAGCTGAATATTTATGTCCAGTTCAGGTAGAGCGATTTCGTATTGTGGCGTTATGAAACATGATAATCATGCGTCCTACAAAGGACATGGTAAACGCCATTCAAAAGCCGCTTGCAAAATCTTTGTACAGAGTTTACTGCGTATTCTTTAGCACTCTATGAAAATGTAGATTTCAGAAGCACATAGCTGTATGTGACATTTATAGCACCGTTGAAGAAAAATTTGAAAATGTGGGTCTGTCATGGAATTTATTTGTTTATGTGCCTACAGACGGATCATCAGTCATGTTGGGGGAAAAAAGCAGGATTCGCAGAGCATGTGAATGGCAATATCAATCATGTTACAGTAACCAACTAGCCCTGACCTGCAGCTTGAAGTAACTGGTCTGTTATGCGACAGGGATTATAAATAAAGTCTATATTTCTCCAAGAATTTCCCACACGATCAATTTCCTCATTTACACAAGTCTCCATACGACTCCTTATCGTATTCCGCTGCTCGCAGACCTGCGCTCACCGCCTGCTGGTACAGCATGTGGTGCAGCCCTGCTATAGACGAAAACTCGCTTCAGGTCGCTAACCTTGAATAATACATTATAGATATTTTTCATGCTTCTCGTCATTTAAATCAATCGGCAGTTCAGCCGACAGACGCTGTTGTCCAGCAACATGGCCAGTGTGTGCTGTTTAAAGGATACTGCCGTCCTTCCTCTAACAATTATTCACTCATGTCTTGATGAATTACCGTCAGCTTCGTCACAAGAAAGCAGCTCATGAGCTTAGACGTGAATTTTATTGCTTCAAATGCAGAGTTTCTCCAAAAGTCATTGGTAGTAGCGTACTTCTACGTAAAACGTCCTTTACTGGATACTGTATACTATAATAATATTTATTATTAGAAAAATTATCTGCTTGCAGGCACTTAGGCAATAGTTACTCCTTACATCAAAGTCGTTGGTATCAGAAGTTCCAACACTGGGTAAAGCTTTCCGTTTACTTCGAGAAGTGAACCAGCTTCCACGTGAGTAGGCGCATTCATGGCTTAATTTCGCCAAGTGGCTCTCTCCATTAACAACGCGGAGTCTCTCCCCTATCAAACTCCTCTCTTTCAAGCCTCTGCATTATAAATCCAATTTTACGCCTATCACCCCAGGAATGGAGCAACACTCTCTCAAATTGTTTTCTAAAAGCTATCGGGTGTAACCTTCAATTAGTAAAAGTACACACTTGCAACGTACGATTCTCATCCATAAATCTTTCAGGAAGAAGGCTTGAGACTAACGTACCAGGCGATCAGTGGGGCTCAATTCGCTAAATGATTATTTAATAACTTCGAGAGTGAGGGTTGTCCCAACATTAACACCGACCATTACGTGGTGATTCAGAAGGCAAAAACTTCGACAGTATGGAGGAAAGTGCAAAATATCACTATGAAAGGAAGACCTGAGATGTACTAGTAAATCCTATCTGACTCAAGACATACCGGATGAACCTACGAGCGTAATGCAACTGAGTAAACGTTACAGGGTGGAAGCACGGTAACAACTGCAGTATGTTTAGAAAGGCTGCGAACAGAATTGTGATTTTTTTTTTTGGGGGGGGGGGGGGAAGGGGTGTGTGGGGGGGGTGTTAAGGCGAACTGTACGTATCAATTAATTCCTTTTTGCAAAAGATTTTAATTGGGCTGACGTTAATGCTCAGCTAATGGCACCATTTGCATGTGCACCGTTCGGATTTTACATGCAAGAACAGTCACCCTTAAACAACTCCGGATTGGAGCGAGACTAATTGTTGAAATTTAGTCCAGCGGTGTATCACACCTTTTTCAAAAATCTTGCTTCTTTTGAATTTTACGCGGAATAGCAAGTTTTTCTGGGAGGTTTTTGAAGAGCGCCGATTCTATACTTGTAGGAATCGGTTAAAACTTTGCACGAAGATAGATAAATAGATGAAATAAAACTGACATTTTTTATCCAGCAATTTCTATCCTTTGTCGAGATACGAGGGTTTAAATTCGAACAAACTGCAGCACGTAAAAGTCATTCGTTGTTTGTTGTTGTTGTGATCTTCAATCCTGAGACTGGTTTGATGCAGCTCTCCATGCTACTCCATCCTGTGCAAGCTTCTTCATCTCCCAGTAACAACTGCAACCTACATTCTCCTGAATCTGCTTAGTGTATTCATCTCTTGGTCTCCCTCTACGATTTTTACCCTCCACGCTGCCCTACAATACTAAATTGGTGATCCCTTGATGCCTCAGAACATGTCCTACCAACCGATCCCTTCTTCTAGTCAAGTTGTGCCAAAAATTTCTCTTCTCCCCAATCCTATTCAATACCTCCTCATTATTTATGTGATCTACCCATCTAACCTTCAGCACTCTTCTGTAGCACCACATTTCAAAAGCTTCTATTCTCGTCTTGTCCAAACTAGTTATCGTCCATGTTTCACTTCCATACATGGCTACACTCCATACAAATACCTTCAGAAACGACTTCCTGACACTTAAATCTATACTCGATGTTAACAAATTTCTCTTCTTCAGAAACGCTTTCCTTGCCATTGCCAGTCTACATTTTACATTCTCTCTACTTCGACCATCATCAGTTATTTTGCTCCCCAAATAGCAAAACACCTTTACTACTTTAAGTGTCTCATTTCCTAATCTAATTCCCTCAGCATCACCCGACTTAATTCGACTACATTCCATTATCCTCGTTTTGCTTTTGTTGATATTCATCTTATACCCTCCTTTCAAGACACTATCCATTCCGTTCAACTGCTCTTCTAAGTCCTTTGCTGCCTCTGACAAAATTACAATGTCATCGGCAAACCTCAAAGTTTTTATTTCTTCTCCATGGATTTTAATACCTACTCCGAATTTTTCTTTTGTTTCCTACACTGTTTGCTCAATATACAGATTGAATAACATCGGGGAGAGGCTACAACCCTGTCTCATTCCCCTCCCAACCACTGCTTCCCTTTCGTGTCCCTCGACTTTTATCATTGCCATCTGGTTTCTGTACAAATTGCAAATAGCCTTTCGCTCCCCGTATTTTACCCCTGCCAACTTCAGATTTTGATAGAGAGTATTTCAGTCAACATTGTCAAAAGCTTTCTCTAAGTCTACAAATGCTAGAAACGTAGGTTCGCCTTTGCTTAATCTAGCTTCTAAGATAAGTCGTAGGGTCAGTATTGCCTCACATGTTGCAGTTTTTCTACGGAAACCAAACTGATCTTACCCGAGGACGGCTTCTACTAGTTTTTCCATCCGTCTGTAAAGAATTCGCTTTAGTATTGTGCATCCGTGACTTATTAAACTCATAGTCCGGTAATTTTTGCATCTGTCAACACCTGTTTTCTTTGGGATTTGAACTATTATATTCTTCTTGAAGTCTGAGGGTATTTCGCCTGTCTCCTATATCTTGCTCACCAGAATGTAGAGGTTTGTCAGGACAGCCTCTCCCAAGGCTGTCAGTAGTTCTAATGGAATGTTGTCTACTCCGGGGGCCTTGTTTCGACTTAGGTCTATTCATTCGTATTATAATTTAATCCTCGGAAACAGATCTAAATTAATAAAGAAAGCACTCTTAGGGAAAGTGGAAAACTCGCTTTGCAAAATCTATCTTCACTCAGATTTTGCTTGAAAAAATATATTTTTTCTTTTTTTTTTACGTTCGCTATTTATACAGCGTGAGTCAGGAGGATGCATTTACGGGTGATACTACTAGTGATCCCGACCAAAGCACTTCTAACAGACATTTGCCCGTTTCTTAACTGTCTCCGGGTAAACCAAATAAAACAGCTAGGAACGGGAAAGGTGTAAGTGACGGTAAGTTAAGATACTGTTATGTTATTGTTTGTTTAATTGCGTACGTTTCCTCACAGAAGATGTTCAAACAGTCCACCGTACTCTTCGGTGCATGTTGCTGCTCTTGTAGACAGGTGTTGTGTCGCCGATCGGAACTGAGTTTTGCATTTCTTTACCTGGACATAAGCATGTAAAATACGAGCTAGAAGTTCCTATCTTGTGTTTACTCTGCACTTGTAGACGTCGCTCTTTAGCCACCCGCACAAACAGTAATCCAGTGGGGTAAGATCGGGTGACCGCAATGGCCAAACAATGACTCCACAGCCACCGACCGAACGACCAGCATACTTTGTGTTGAGATAATGTGTCACTGGGCATACGGAATGTGTAGGAGCTCCGTCATGCTGCAACTACACAAGAGTTCGTGTTGCCAAAGGGATATCCTCCACGTATTCTGGTAACACATTTTGAAGGAACTCAAGATACCGTGCCCCAGTAAGACGGTTATCTAAAACAACTGGACCGATGAGTTGGTCATCAGTAATACCGCACCACACGTTGACTGAGGAACGCCGTTGAAAATTCGTTTCCACTGTAGCGTGCACATTTTCACTTGCCTATACGTGAGACTTGCCCATGTTGTTGATTCCGTTGCGGTTAAATGTTATCAGTGAACAGAATACGCCACACACCGTCAGGTGGCTTGCGGAGTATGGATGTTGATGTAGATGTAGAATTAATCAAAATGGTTCTAATGGCTCTGAGCACTATGGGACTCAACTGCTGTGATCATCAGTCCCCTAGAACTTAGAACTACTTAAACCCAACTAATCTAAGGACATCACACACATCCATGCCCGAGGCAGGATTCGAACCTGCGACCGTAGCAGTCGCACGGTTCCGGACTACGGGCCTAGAACCGCGAGACCACCGCGGCCGGAGTGGAATTAATCGCTCATTGGCAATGACCCTTTGACAGAATTCCTGCCAGGGGGCAGCATCATTCTAGAGCTTGTAGTAGGATTACGTTCCACGACTTGAAGAATGTTCTCAATTATAACCACCTATAATTATACAGCTTTATTAAGAGTTTGTTGTACGAGAGGTTAACTTACATGATCAACTAAGCAACAAAGCAAAATGCGTTTCAAACGGCCCGTAACAAATGTTCACCACTTAAAAACACAATTTCAACAATTAACAATAGGTTTTCAACGGATCGTAATGAGTGGTTTCACATGTGTCGGAAGGCTTTCCTGACGCCAGTGTCCGCATTCCAGATGAAATACCGTCCTCTGAAATATCGGAGAGGCCACAATAAGATAGTACACCAGACAATGATGTATAATTTTGCTGTAGGTTCTGTAGCTGTGCTTGCATATTGGATTCATGAAATACTAGTGTCGCGTAGGTCTTAATTTTCAGTTCACAAACAGCAATGCTCTAAAGTGTCACTTGTCTACATGTCTCCAGAAACCACAAATATTCGTTTTTGCTTTCGTCTTAATTTTACTTTCAGTTGGCCAAACACTTGACTCGGCGTTAAGCTACACTAATGGAAATTGTAATAAGAACACCGTGAATTCATTGTCCCAGAAAGGGGAAACTTTATTGACACATTCCTGGGGTCAGATAAATCACATGATCACACTGACAGAACCACAGGCACATAGACACAGGCAACAGAGCATGCACAATGTCGGCACTAGTACAGTGTATATCCACCTTTCGCAGCAATGCAGGCTGCTATTCTCCCATGGAGACGATCGTAGAGATGCTGGATGTAGTCCTGTGGAACGACTTGCCATGCCATTTCCACCTGGCGCCTCAGTTGGACCAGCGTTCGTGCTGGACGTGCAGACCGCGTGAGACGACGCTTCATCCAGTCCCAAACATGCTCAATGGGGGACAGATCCGGAGATCTTGCTGGCCAGGGTAGTTGTCTTACACCTTCTAGAGCACGTTGGGTGGCACGGGATACATGCGGACATGCATTGTCCTGTTGGAACAGCAAGTTCCCTTGCCGGTCTAGGAATGGTAGAACGATGGGTTCGATGACGGTTTGGATGTACCGTGCACTATTCAGTGTCCCCTCGACGATCACCAGAGGTGTACGGCCAGTGTAGGAGATCGCTCCCCACACCATGATGCCGGGTGTTGGCCCTGTGTGCCTCGGTCGTATGTAGTCTTGATTGTGGCGCTCACCTGCAGGGCGCCAAACAAGCATACGACCATCATTGGCACCAAGGCAGAAGCGACTCTCATCGCTGAAGACGACACTTCTCCATTCGTCCCTCCATTCACGCCTGTCGCGACACCACTGGAGGCGGGCTGCACGATGTTGGGGCGTGAGCGGAAGACGGCCTAACGGTGTGCGGGACCGTAGCCCAGCTTCATGGAGACGGTTGCGAATGGTCCTCGCCGATACCCCAGGAGCAACAGTGTCCCTAATTTGCTGGGAAGTGGCGATGCGGTCCCCTACGGCACTGCGTAGGATCCTACGGTCTTGGCGTGTATCCGTGCGTCGCTGCGGTCCGGTCCCAGGTCGACGGGCACGTGCACCCTCCGCCGACCACTGGTGACGACATCGATGTGCTGTGGAGACCTCGCGCCCCACGTGTTGAGCAATTCGGCGGTACGTCCACCCGGCCTCCCGCATGCCCACTATACGCCCTCGCTCAAAGTCCGTCAACTGCACATACGGTTCACGTCCACGCTGTCGCGGCGTGCTACCAGTGTTAAAGACTTGCGATGGAGCTCCGTATGCCACGGCAAACTGGCTGACACTGACGGCGGCGGTGCACAAATGCTGCGCAGCTACCGCCATTCGACGGCCAACACCGCGGTTCCTGGTGTGTCCGTTATGCCGTGCGTGTGATCATTGCTTGTACAGCCCTCTCGCAGTGTCCGGAGCAAGTATGGTGGGTCTGACACACCGGTGTCAATGTGTTCTTTTTTCCATTTCCAGGAGTGTATTTTCTCTGTATTGTAAGTTGTTTATCGTTGTTTATATGTTTATGTCATTTCTTAAAGTGTTTCCTTTATTTAAATTTTTCTCGATGATTATTATTATAAACGTCGGCCCCTGGTAGCTGAGTGGTCAGCGCAAGGGAATGTCATGACTAACGGCCCTGGTTAGATTCCCGTTTGGGTCTGCGATTTTCTCCGCTCAGCATCATTTCATCCCCATCGACACGCAATCCGCCGACCTGGAGTCAACTCGAAAGAATTGCACCAGGTGAACGGTCTACCCAACGAGAGTCCCTAGCCACACGGCGTTTCCACATCCGTTATTATAAGCAAAGAATCCGAAAATCATGGACGATAGAAACGAGCTACGTCCCGATAGGCGATAGACAAAGTCGAATAAAAAAAAGCGAGAGAGAATGACCGCCTTTTGAAGTTGCTATCTGAGAAAATCCTGAGCTGATTTCATTATTTAGCATTCTTATGAATGCTGCGGTATCGAATTAGTTTCATTATGAAGTGTTTCATATCCAGTGAACGTCTAATGTCATTTGAAAATGACATGCTAAGTGTCTCAGTTTATCTTCGAAGATAGCAGTCACTCTCATCGTAGAGGAACCAGCAAGTTCGGCAACTCAATTGGTTCTTTACTGTGGCTTAGGTAAACATACTCACATCGGGAGGATAAGAGCGGGTGCAGTTGTAGATACTATGTTGCATAATTGTAGTCATTATCTACCACTCGACACAGTGCGAAGATTCACCTTATCTGCTACAGTGACTCCGAAAATTCAAGTAGTTAAGATCTACTTACAAAGTTGTTAAAAACGATGTCATTAATTAATATATGTTTCTGTTGACTGAACGTTACTTCAGACATTCTCATTGTTACCACCAATACCATCTGTCACTTATAGCTAGAAAACAAGTTATTGTCAAGCTAATTAACTCATATTTTGTAATTAATCCTAATTTATGATTATCTAGAAACATTATTCTATTTCTATAAGCAAAAAACGGATTTTTTTTTAAATTTACAAATGTTTTGTTCTCTCGAACTGTTAACGATCCGAGTTTTGTTATGTTTTTATGTGTGTTTCAGAGGGCTTTCTGTGTGTTATTATGAGTGTTTCTTATGACGTTCATATTGCAATATGCCTGATATCGCCCCCAGACACTTGGAGTGTAGTAAAGCTTTGCTCATTGGTGGAATGTTCAGATAGCGTGCAATATTTGAATCTGACAACAATGCTTATTTGTAACATGGGACGTTCCAGACAACAGTACCTCTGTATCGGTGAGTGAACTGGTTCGACTTTCCATTAAATAGATTCACTGATTTCAGCTGAACTGAATGAGACTGGCACTAGTTATGGAAGTGGCAGTATTTTTTTCGTAATTTATGCGTTTTTGCTTGCCGCACGAGATCAGAAAGGACTCGTGCAGTGGCTGGTATGGTAGTGAACAGTGATGCGACGGTACTGTGATAACAGAAGCAGAATCGCAAACAGATGTAAAAAGCCAATTTTAGCGAAAGCAGAAACGGAAGCGGAAGTGAAGAACAAAGTAACAATTCTTTATCAAACACTATCTTTTATTATATTAATTCTAAAAATTTATCAGTGGCAGACTATATTTAAATAAAGGAATTCTGTCACTTTTCACCCTGCAATCTATTTAGGTGTTCTTCATATACAAGACCAGCTCCGCTGACTAATTGTTCACTGGCTACGCAACTGGGAGGAGCTAACAAATACTGGCAAGATAGTGAAAGTAGATAGTGCTACTTGTGTCCATTTCATTTCCATCACATTAAAGGATCATCTTTTAGAGGAAGTTTTTATCTCTTTTCGTAATCTAGTAGGTTTGATTGTAGCATCAAAAACGGATTATCGCTTTCGTTAGCAGTAGTCGGATCTCGCTGAGCTTCGTTCATGTAGCACGAATTCTAACGATGAATTCTAACGATGTTTGTAAATGAGGTCCTGTGATCAAGCCGCAACATGTTAAAGGCTGATTTTCAGTTTCAAATCGGCACCTTTTAGAGCTAGTAGGTATACAGTCATCTTGAGATGAGTTTGGATCTCTGGCTTTCATCATCGTTACATTGAGTATTTAGGACTTAACCTTCACTATGACGATGCCACAGAAAAATTTTGACTTTATCGTGGATCTAAGTACGTTGAAATTGTGTATTTATCGTTTAAGGTGAGCTCTTCACATATCGTGCTCGAATTCTATTCATCATTTAATTTTCTCGCAAAATTTGGGAATTATTCTGAAGTATCAGTTTTTGTTTCTGTTGCTGTAAACTGATCACAAGAATTTGAATTAGCGGTATGACTGATGCTCGCTTCAGTGTCCAGTAATTTCTTCGAATGGTTTCTTTACTTCTAGAAATTTTTGAACATTTATCCAGTCTTCAGTGGAGATCATCGTGATTGGATTAGAACATAAATACAAAATTATCGAATCCTTGAGCTTTGAAAATCGTTTCATCAAATAGTAAGTGCTATTACAGCTGGAAACAGAAGAAATGGAATTAACTGGTAGGATTTTCATAAAAACAAAACACACAATACTCACACTAAAAATATACCATAAAATTAAAACTCGTATATATATATATATATATATATATATATATATATATATATATATATAACAGTATTTACCGTATTGGTCAATCCTGAATGACAGATAAAGCAGGCTGATTAAGGCGTCCTCTTTGAATATTCGCCAGCTCGGTTTGTGGGACCAAGGAATGATTGAAATGGGTGGCAATTTTTTTTTTTTTCAATTTAGCAGTAAGGTGTGGGAGCCACTCCTGTGATTCCGTCCACAGCATTTCGAATACAAAGTTGTATCAGATGTATTGCACAATTTACATTATCAAAGCCAGGCAACTGCAATGCTTTAATCATGTTAGATCCACGATCACCAACCGTACAACGCACTGCTTGCTGATTCATTTTTGTCGATATTACGCCACCTGTATGAGGCCCAGTCATGACTTTACATTTCCAAAACTATAGACATCTTGTGAAAATCCTTTGAAACACCACGAGAAGTCAAAGCACGTAATGAAGTCCCAAAATGCATGTCAGACCATTTGTCAGTTGTGAAAGACATTTTTTTCAAATTCTTCAAGTAAATTTTTGAATTGATGTTTCAGCTTACACTCTGAAGAGCAGCAGCCGGCCGGAGTGGCCTAGCGGCTCTAGGCGCTACAGTCTGGATCCGCGCGACCGCTACGGTCCCAAGTTCGAATCCTGCCTCGGGCATGGGTGTGTGTGATGTCCATAGGTTAGTTCGGTTAAAGTAGTTCTAAGTTCTAGAGGACTGATGACCTCAGAAGTTAAGTCCCATAGTGCTCAGAGCCATTTGAACTATTTTGTAGAGCAGCATTCATTACTCTGAGAAAGACGGTACCCTTGATAAAATGAAACGATAAGTTCTGGAGGGCAATAATTTCAGCAATCTCACAATTCAGTTATTGAGACTTTAGGTGCAAGGAAAGCCAGTAATCATTTACTTGCAGACTTTGTTGCAATGTAAATTATTGTTTAGCATGTTTGGCCGCAGTAAATGACAACTATAACAACGACAGGATACAAATAGTAATACAAAAGGTGATAACAAAATAAAATTCCAAGTTGTGAAGTACAGAGCATAAATATTCTACTGATTGAATGCAACGTGATTGGTATTGGTTCAAATTATAAACAGTTGCGTTAGCACCGTTACTCTTCTATAGATAAATGGAAGACCAAATTCATAGAAACGTTTTTATACAGAGTGCGATAACTTTTAAAAAATGCTCATTTGAGCCTAGACAAGGGGCAGGGACGCAAAACCAATTTAAATGTCGTCCAGTACTACCAACATACACTTGTGCGCAGCTCACGTACTACATTCGTGTATTTATTCCGTGCCACAGACTGTTAAGTGTGGGCTGCAACGAGAAAAGGCACATCATCCATCGACTTGTACCAACACGACACGACCAGAACTAAAAGTTGAGCTCGTTAAGATGTTATCGTATAGTAAATAATTCGGATAAAACAGCTTTACAGCAGCAGTGGACAGAGCTCACCTTATAATAATCGAACTATGTTATTAGTACCGACTACACTATTAAATACATATTGACTAACCTTTTTTTTTTGCTTGCACTGGAAGTTTGGTAGTTTCATCTAGCTTCTCAAACTATGCAAATTTCTAGACATGTAATGATTTAAGATAACTCTACAGTGCGGTGGATGTGCGCCATTTTCACGAATACAATTTGTCACAAGTTTTGCATTTGGCACTCAAATCATTAATCTCAACAAAATAGTTACAAATAAGATTTTTTTAGGTTTCATTATTGCACTCTTGAACATCAACAAAAGCAAAACGAGGATAATGGAATGTAGTCGAATTATGTCGGGTGCTGCTGAGGGAATTAGATTAGGAAATGAGACACTTAAAGTAGTAAAGGAGTTTTGCTATTTGGGGAGCAAAATAACTGATGATGGTCGAAGTAGAGAGGATATAAAATGTAGACTGGCAATGGGAAGGAAAGCGTTTCTGAAGAAGAGAAATTTGTTAACATCGAGTATAGATTTAAGTGTCAGGAAGTCATTTCTGAAAGTATTGGTATGGAGTGTAGCCATGTATGGAAGTGAAACATGGACGATAAATAGTTTGGACGAAGAGAATAGAAGCTTTCGAAATGTGTTGCTACAGAAGAATGCTGCAGATTAGATGGGTAGATCACATAACTAATGAGGTACTATTGAATAGAATTGGGGAGAAGAGAAGTTTGTGGCACAACTTGACCAGAAGAAGGGATCGGTTGGTAGGACATGTTCTGAGGCATCAAGGGATCACCAATTTAGTATTGGAGGGCAGTGTGGAGGGTAAAAATCGTAGAAGGAGACCAAGAGATGAATACACTAAGCAGATTCAGAAGGATGTAGGTTGCAGTAGGTACTGGGAGATGAAGAAGCTTGCACAGGATAGAGTAGCATGGAGAGCTGCATCAAACCAGTCTCAGGAGTGAAGACCACAACAACAACAACTAACGTTGCACCACAATACTGTTGACTAAAAGACACTGCACGATATAGTAATATTATACAGCAACACAAAGCAGGCTGACGAGCGAGAAAACGCTACATTTTCGTGGCGGTGGACAAAGATCACCACATAATAAGCCGATAAGTGTAACTATCGC
The DNA here is from genome assembly GCF_023897955.1 of Schistocerca gregaria. Lineage (NCBI taxonomy): Eukaryota > Metazoa > Arthropoda > Insecta > Orthoptera > Acrididae > Schistocerca > Schistocerca gregaria. The sequence continues at coordinate 731,372,728 of NC_064931.1, forward strand.
TAAGGGCTTCCTGCACGCCCTACCCAGCAAACTCCCGTCTGCGCAGCAGCTGGCGCGTTGGGTCTGTAACTACGTGTATCGACAACCTCGGAGTTATTGAAAGTCCCGATAAACTTCCGATGTAAGAATGCGCAAGAGGACGTGAAAAGCTGGGCGGAACTTCCGCAGCTGCCGAAGCGGAAGTAGAGATCTGTCGCCTCACTTGCAGTGGGTCAGGTTCATCCACTTTAGTTTCGATTTATTATATTTTACCTTAATTTGAAATTATCATACTCAAAATTTTTATCACACAACTATAAATAAAAGGGAACGCGATTTACTTACAAAGTCTTGAAGTAGTATCCATGCTTTTGACTATGTAGTTGTGGATAGCCTGCACGCCCCGCCGGATTAGCCGAGAGGTCTGGGCGCTGCAGTCATAGACTGTGCGGCTGGTCCCGGCGGAGATTCAAGTCCTCCCTCGGGCATGGGTGTGTGTGTGTATGTCCTTAGGATAATTTAGGTTATGTAGTGTATAAACTTAGGGACTGATGACCTTAGCAGTTAAGTCCCATACGATTTCACACACATTTAAGCATTTTGAACATAGCCTGACCAGCCAAAAGATGCTACACTCCAGTGTTTACCAAGCTTCAATGTTTACTAAGCTTACAGTAGTGTGATGAGTTTAGACGCTAATTAAGAAGTTTGATTTTGCAACCACTCCAGAACACTACGTACTTGATGAGTAAATATATTTCCTGTCTTCGAGGACTCGATATAAAAGGAGAGTACAAAGTTTCCGTTGACAGATTTTCCGTAGTGGTACACCGATCACGCACTTATATGTGGAAACCAGAATACCATGTTACTGGATAAATATGTCAGATTTGTACGTAATCTCAAACTTTCAGAGGCTTGCACTGTATGTCATCGTGGACGTGTGATGTTTTATTTAGTTTCCCAGATTGTGTCGTGGAAATTTCCGTTGCCTACCAGACACTGTACCGATGTCTATGATGGAGAAACATTGGTAGCGATGCTGGTTTGGTTAGACTATGGGTAATTCAGGTGAACATATTTTGTTAGTTTTGGTAACAGTGTTTGAACATCAGAGATCTGAATCTGGAAATATGTTGCTGCGCTGTGTGAATATTTTTCAGGTGTGTTGAGTCACAGTATCCTATAACGAGAAAGAGAGAATGTGAGGATTAAAATGTACTGTCTCCATTTAATGTTGACTTTTCGGTATTATTAATATCATTGAAACAATAGCCGGCCATAGAGGATTGAGGCTATCAGTACAACATCCAGTCCTAATCCGTTACATACGCAGAACACTTCTATACGTCCTTCATGCATTCAGAGCGCCAAATTTGCAATTGGTGGCCAAAATCAGAACTACGTTTTTCCAGCTAAATCGATTTCGTATTAACGCATTAGCAGAACTTCGAAGTTTTATTTCCATACGATAATTATAATCCATACTGGATCTCTCTGAAGAGCTTCACTTTAATTATAAGCACCCGGAAGTATCGAGCGATGGTGTGACCCATCACCACTGACTTACGATAAGGCAGTGAAGTGGTCCGTATGTGCCAGTCGGCTGTAGAAAATTATTAGGGTAACGTAGGTAAACGTGGAGACGCGACGGAATGACAGAATGGAGCTATCGTCTTTGGGTTCGTCGCACAATAATTACAGCCCACACTATACTGATGAGAAAGAACATTATGACGACCGTCCTACTATCGATATAAACCCATCTATGCAACAGCAGTGTCACCTGGCGAGGAATGATTGCTGTTCAGAAAGAAGCACTGTGCATATACACTGAAGCGCCAAAGAAACTGATATAGGTATGCGTATTTAAATACGGAGATATGTAGACAGACAGAATACGGCTCTCCGATCGGCAACTTCTATATAAGACAACAAGTGTCTGGCGCACTTGTTAGATCGTTATTGCTGCTATAATGGCAGTCAGTTTGAACGTGATGTTGTAGTCGGTGTACGAGGGATGGGACCCAGCATCTCCGAGGTAGCGATGAAGTGGCGATTTTCACGTACGATCGTTTCTCGAGTGTACCGTGAATATCAGGAATCCGATGGAACATCAAATCTCCGACTTCGTTGCGGCCGGAAGAAGATCCTGAATGAACCGGACCAATGACGACTGGAGAAAATAGTTCACCGTGGCAGAAGTGACAGCCTTCCGCAAATTGTTGCAGATTTCAATGCTGGGCCATCAACTAGCGTCAGCGGACGAACCACTGAACGAAACATCATCGATATGACCTTCCGGACCGAAGGCCCACTCGTGTACCCTTGATGACTGCACGACACAAAGGTTTACGGCTCAGCCTCGGTCCGTTAACACCGACATTGGACTGTTGATGACTGGAATCATGTTTCCTGGTCGGACTTGTCTGGTTTCAAATGGAATCGAGCGCATGGACGTGTACGGGTATGGAGACAGTCTCATGAATCCATTGACCCAGCATGTTAGCAGGGGACTGTTTAAGCTGGTGGAGGCTCTGTAATGGTGCGGGGCGTGAACAATTGGAGTGATATGGGATTCGTCCAGCACTACTTCAGACATTAGTCGAGTCGATGCCACGTCGTATTGCGCACTTCTGCGTGCTCTGGGGTCCCGGAACGATGTTATTCAGGTGCACAAGTTTCTTTGCTCTTCAGTATAGTATCAGTGAGCGCGCTGTACCTGTGTGAAACGTGGTAGGCGCGCGATCTACCTGAGTTTTACCGACGGCTGATTCTGATGGCCTGGAGATTCGGCACGAGCATTTCGGAAACGGCATTATTTGTCGGGTGTTCGAGGAGTGCTGTGGTGAACGTCACAACACGTGGCGAAACCAAGGTGAAATCACATCCAGACGTCGTGGTGTTGGGACGCCACCCCTCATTACAGATGTCGGACGTCGTAGGCTGGGCAGACTGGTAAAACAGGACAGGCGGCAAACTGTGGCTGAACTAACATCAGACTTCAATGCTGGGCATAGTACAAGTGTGTCTGAAACAGAGGGCCCCAAACATTCCTAAAGATGGACCTCCGCAGCCGACTACCCCTACATGTGGCAATGTTAACACCACGACATCGGCAATTACAATTGAAATGGGCACGTGGCCGTCGGCGCTGGACGTTTGCGCAGTGGCAGAGCGCTGCATGATCTGATGAATCCCGACATCATCTTCATCATGGGGCGAATCCTTTGTCTTCCAGGGCAACTTGTACTGTGGGACAGAGACAAGCTGGCGGCAGTTCCATTGTGCTCTGGGAACATTCACCTGGTCATCCATGGGTCCAGAGGAGCTCGTGCAAGGCACCATGATGGCAAAGGATCATCGTACACTGGTTGCAGACCTCGCACACCTCTTCATGACGGTCATGTTTCGAAACGGTTGTGGCAGATTTCACCAAAATAAGGCGCCATGTCACAAGGCGAGGAGTTTGATGGAGTGGTTCGTGGAATACGGTGGGGAGTTCCAATTCATGTGCTGGCCCCCAGCTTGACACGTCCGAACCCGATGGAACACAGCTGGGAAGTTATTAAATGTGGCGTCAGAGCTCATCACCTCCTCTCCAGAATTTCTGGAAATTAGGTGATTTTTTAATGTGGTCATTTACTGTTTATTTCCGTGGTTGTAAGGGTAAGGATGTTAAATTTCGAAAACGTTTGCTGCGTAACGATGATTTATTTATTTAACTGGTTGCATGAGGTCACTTGATCCAAAGCCACTTGATATTTTTACAAGTCAGTGCATAGTTTACAGAAATCAGATACCAATATTTATAAACAAATGAAACTAAGCAATTATGAAAGCACGAAAAAACGGAATAGAATTTATGAATGAATAAGCTCTTAAAGAGGAACATTCTCAACAACTGGGAGAAACTCTTTGAGACAGTAAGTAATGCGCCACAAGAAAACCTTTCAGCTTAGACCTAAGGACTGAGGGTTTATTAATCAGGTTCTTTAGTTCAGCTGGAAGTCTTGCTGAATAGTGCAATCTTTCTGTGTAATGCTGAAGAAGGTGTTACCCAAGTGATGATAGTTTTCGTCTAGTTTCAATTAATTAATGTAACAGTTTCCTCTGAATGATTCAGTCTTGTGAGTAACAAAACATATGATATAATATAAATACAGGGATTTCAGGATTAATTGCTGAGACAGCTGAACAACGACTCACACAAAGTTCAAAAACAGATGGAAGAGATCTGGCTGACTCCCCTTTTGCGGTCTGAGAATATTTTTGGTGAGTGTACAGAGTTGCCTAAGAATATGATTTACATAGCAGATACTAGAATGAAAGTAGGTAACGTAATCATGCCATCGTGTGTCATTGTCAGAGGCAGTGGTGACTGGTCTAACACTAAAGATAGCGGCATTCAGTTTGAAAAGTGGCGTCAGTCACTTGTTGATCACAGACAATAAGCTATGAGTTTCCTCTGATTGCGAGGGGGACTCACCTTTGCTAGGAATTTGGAACCGCAAGAACCAAGAGTGTAATGAGTAGGATATTGCTCTTGGTGACTGACGACGATGTACTGAACAACATTATGTCAATATTTACGTCATTATAGTTATCACAAGTCTTGCTTTTTTAGGTTGGTTAGTACCACCAAGTATATGTAGCAAGAGCAAGCCATTAATGCTTATTTTCCCCTGCGCAGAGGTAAGGTGTCGAAGTGTGGACGCATGGGCGCAAAACTGCTAGACTACACTGACAAGAGCGTCCACTTACTGGTGCGATTACGACTATGATGAAAAAAGCATTAGGTAGTAAATTATGTGAAATACACTGGTGCTCAAAAATTAAGCAACAAACGGAAATTTTGCTATGTTCAGTTTATTTTGCCACATAACAATATAAACAGGTGATAGCAAAGTAGGAACGATGTAAAGAATACAGAGCTTAAACAACTGCAACTTGCATAACAGTAGTTTTTTCCAACTTAACAGATTTACACACACATTCCAGCAACTGGTTAATGTGCTGACCACCTCTGGCAGGCCTGACAACGACTGAGAATGTTGTGAATAATGTCATCAGGGTCATGTTGAGGCAATAACGCCTATTCTTCCTGCGAAGTTGCTCACAAGTCTTGGGGAGTAGTTGGCGGATGCTGATGTGATGCAAGCCGTCTCCCTAGTGCATCCCACAGATTCTCTATGAGATTCAAGAGCGAACAGGCCACGCTATGAGTGCAGTATCTTCCGTTTCCAAGAAAACATCAGCCACAAGTGCTCTGTGAGGTCGAGCATTATCGTCCATCACTCCGAAGTTTGATAGCACAGCAGCGTGCAACAACCGTACACGAGGTTCCAAAACCACGTCATGTTACCTGACAACAGCTAAACCTTTCCATTTCACCCGTATAATTTCATGAAGAGGTGTTCGAGTGGTCAACATAATCCCTGCCCACACCGTTAGCGATCCTGCTAGATACGGTCTCTTTTCACAATGTTCGGGTCTCGAAATCATGTTTCACATTTCCTCCAGATGCGAATCCATCGAGAATCACTCTCCAGACCAAATCGGGACTCGTCTGCGGAAAGAACATTGGCCCACTCTTCGACTGTACAGGTGGCTCATTGACGACTCCACTGAAGACGTTTCTTTCTGTGAAGATGGGTCAGAGGCACACATACAGCAGGTCTCCGACATAAAGGTCACTCTGTCGAAGCCTTCTCTACACAGTTTGCCTCGATGCAACACGTCGAGTGGATGCAAGGAGGTCCGGTGCCAGTTGCTAGACAGTACTAAGGCGGTACTGTAGTGCCCTTGCAACCAAATAAAGATCCGCTCTTTCTGATGTCACAAGTGATCGACCTTACCTTGATCTTTGGAACACACTTTTGGTGTCTATAACCTGTCGGCACATCCGAGAAACAACAGAACGATTCACCGTGAGCCATCGGGCCACATGAGTTTGGGACTGTCTTGCTTCCATACACTCTATGGCCCTCAACTGCAGAGAGTCTGGAAGACGTCTTCTCCGTACCATACTGCATCGTCTGAGTCTCTGTATCCAGCGATTGTGGATGTGGGACTACCGGACAAACACTACTCCGTTTGGTAATTGCCCTGGCGTCATTGTTGGCGTGGTTGGCCGGCCGCGGTGGTCTCGCGGTTCTAGGTGCGCAGTCCGGAACCGTGCAACTGCTACGGTCGCAGGTTCGAATCCTGCCTCGGGCATGGACGTGTGTGATGTCCTTAGGTTAGTTAGGTTTAAGTAGTTCTAAGTTCTAGGGGCCTGATGACCACAGCAGTTGAGTCCCATAGTGCTCAGAGCCATTTGGCGTGGTTGACAGAAATGCCATCTTACGTGCAGAACATGATCGTACGGACATCTGTTGACAGTTTCTATGATTCTGCCGTGAACTAAATACAGGACGTGAAACTGCGGTTTGTTGCTTTAATTTTGGACACCAGTGTATTTGTGCTAAGACTGTCCAACACAGAGGAAGAACAACCAACACACTGATGTGTGTACACAGCGTCAGTAGTTACGTATTTTTCGTATGTAATATCAATCGAAAATTTTTTTCATAATTTCAGGAATACATACTTAACATTATTTACTCGAAACATTGCAGTCTCAAAACACTTACTTAAGATTTTTACATGAAATTTTTTATTATCAATACATTTACCTAACATATTATTTTATTTAAAACATTGTTTTCTCAGTACGTGATTGTGTATCTTTGTTCCTCGTCTACTTGTTGCTGATGCGCAATACCACCTTCTGCTTGGAGTGAATTGTACCAATCAGGGTATACAGGAGGTATCCATTTTAAGCTTGAGAGAATGTCTCTCAACTTGTCTTCTTTAATAGGAAGAGGCCCATAATATTAAGGTTTAAGCTCTGTCAGGAAAGAACTGCTTGTAGGTCTTCCACGTTTTGATAAGGCAACAGATTCTAGGCAACCACTGTATGTATCACTAAACATTAATTTTTGGGTGGGACTTTGTAACTCAGCAGAAAATACGAGTCGAACACAGTTCCTAATACTGAATTTGCTTTGAGCAATTGATGCTTGTAGTTGGTGGAATAGCTGTTTCAGTGCAGAGATGCTATAGAAACACTCTTGAGTCATACGAGTTACCTTAAAAGGCTTCTTCCGCTGGAATTTTATTAGAACTTCTTCCCAACGATCAGGTCCATAAACACTTTGATAATGTGAGATGACATTTTCCTCCACCTGAGCAAAGTCTCTGTCGCAAGGTAGCGTGCTGTGTCCAGCTTAAGGTAAGGTGTGCTCGATGTATCTGAAACGACTAGACTTTGACAGGTATAGCCAAAACGGCACTAAGGTCCAATTCTTGTTTTGTCAGCCACAGTTGACGGAAAACGCAGTCAACTTTTACCTCTGATGTCATTCTCTTCAAAATACATATCTAAACAAATTGCTATTTCGTCTGGCCCCTTTTTAGCTGTTTATCCATCCTAGAGAAAAAAATGTCCTTGGCTCTCTGCACAAGAATGGACACTAAAATTATAGCGCCATATTTTACGCTTATAAAACATTGGCGCAGTAGTAAGTTTAGGCGTGGGTAGTGTCTGTTGCAAATCGAACGTAATTACATGAACATTTTAGTCTCGTTTTGCTACTTTCATTGCTTCACGTATTGCAGGTTGTCTAGCTTCTGCTTTTCGATGGTGAATCTCCTGCTTTACTCGCAATAAATGAATTTAAATTTCGTTTTTACAGCATGCTTGATTGCTACATAAATTGAATCACAGTGAAGACTGGTGTCCACTTTAGAGCTCTTGAAACTTATATTGAATTTTTCGCTGAATATTCATCGAAATTTGTCTATAGAAAAAGAACTTTTGCTTGCCGACTGACATTCCACGACGTACTTGTCATAACAGGGGGCCGCGCGGGGTAGCAGAAGGGTCTAAGGGGCCTTGTCAAGGTCCGTGTAGCTCCCCCCGTCGGAGGTTCGAGTCCTCCCTCGGGCATGGGTGTGTGTGTTGTCCATAGCGTATGTCAGTTTAAGTTAGATTAAGTAGTGTGTAGGCTTAGGGACGGACGACCTCAGCAGTTTGGTCCCATAAGATCTTACTACAAATTTCCCAAATTTTCATACCAGAGCCACATGGAATATTTCATACTTAAGTACTCCCGCGATGAATAGTTTCGAGTGTAGTAACTCCTATACTTTGGAAGTTTGTCGATAAATGCTTTCACATCGTTGATGACATCCTTTGAATATTTTCTAGGATGTCTGGTATGCTTACCTCTGCCATCAGAAGTAGGTGAAACGTCACCATTTTTCAATTGTTTCACGATATTCCCTACACGCCCTCTATTTTTATTAAGTACATGAATGTTAAGAAATGTAATTTTGCACACAATGACATCCTTTCCGGCAGTATTCACTATATATATTGTGGTGTCACCGCCAGACACCACACTTGCTAGGAGGTAGCCTTTAAATCGGCCGCGGTCCGTTAGTATACGTCGGACCCGCGTGTCGCCACTATCAGTGATTGCAGACCGAGCGCCGTCACACGGCAGGTCTAGAGAGACTTCCTAGCTCTCTCTCAGTTGTACAACCGACTTTACTAGCGATAGTTCACTGACTTCATTTGCCGAGACGGTAGTTAGCATAGCCTTCTGCTACGTTATTTGCTACGACCTAGCAAGGCGCCATATTCAGTTACCATTGATATTGTGAATCATGCACTGTCCAGACCGACGTTCGTCATTATTGGATTAAAGTTAAGTATTCCACCAGCTACGCCCGTTTTTTCTTAATTCTGATTCCCTTGTCATGTTCCAGACCTCACGCCAGCCTGCGTGAGCTAAAACGCGTGCATTTCGGCCTCCTTTAGTAATACGGTGTTGGCTCTCCTGCCAATCACAACATATATAATAGTTTGACTGCGTCTATGTATCTTCTGTTTAGTCTTCTTTCGGATAACAGTTTTTGATCGCCACAACCTTGTAAATAAGCATTTTCAGTTTCATAGCAATTCATTTCCCAGAAATTTTGGAATATTGTTTGTTTACCTTTTTCGTTGATAAGCTGGAAACAAGTTTTAGGGCATTCGCATGGAGGGCCTATCCTTTTTTCTTCAACGACAGTACCCTTAACTCTGTACGTCGTATATCGCTTTCCTTCGTTCCTGCTTTGCTTCATCTGCTCTTGCACGCTGCCACGTTTTAGCCTCTTTCGTCCTTTCCGTATGCTCTGTTGATCGTTAACATGTTAGTGTCTGCTTCATCATTGTCACTACTGCACGTATCTTCGGAAGAACATCTACCTCCTAGAAGCCTCTGAACCTACAAAATAATCAAAGTCATACGATAAACTTTCTACACATTTCTAAGTATAATGAAACGCCTAAAACTACACATACACTGCAGTTTTCATTACGTAACATATACACTGATATTCTCCAACACACCTTCTCTAGATAAAAAATCTTTAAAAAAGATAAGCATGTAGAAAAGAGAAACTCCATAATAACAGATCCGTAACTTAATACCGATTTCTGTTTGAAGGCTAGGTATTAACATATAACTACATTTACATGTACCGTAATAGTTCATAGAAAACTATTCTGGATTTCTTACTGCGGCAAGTAAGTTGTGTTAAGGATAGCCATTAACATTACTGGCATCACAACGTCAAGTAAATTCATGTAAATAATGTTAAGGGACACAATTTAATACACTTTACTTGCAGAAATAAATACTCATATTTACCTGATTATCAACATCTCTGGTGGTGCTTTCATCGTAGGAACGTATTCCGGGTCTTAATAAGAGTCGTAAGTGTCCATGTCGTCTCCACATGTTGACAAAGTAGTGCCATCTATCGGTTTTTCGTGGAACGTTTTGCTAATATGAATGAAACATGCCATCTCTGACATTTTACAATTAATATCTCTGTTTATCGCAGACTTTCCCTTATCATTGTTTACTGCCGGGCCACTCACATAAAAATACCTGCACTTATACTAGTTACACACTGTATCTAACCTTTAGAACCAAAGCTTTCTTTGTGTTAGGCATCTGTAAATTTAAGTGACTTACAAGCAGCTTCTCTCACTGGCGGCAATGTTCTTAGGTAATTTCTAATGTTATGTCTTTTGTGATTCTCAGATGTGGTTCGGAAGGAATGTTAGGTACTACAACGCATGTTCATTTATCGTCACCACGGGGAAGTTACATTTAGACTTCACGAATTCCATAAGTTGCACTTTTTCCTGGAAGTACCAATTTCCGGCACGTGTGTTTGCCACCCTGTTGGAGTTCTTTCGTGGTTACAAAGGGTAGCGTGCTTATTGCATTTGTATTATTCTTGAAGAATCAAGTTTGTCAAAATCCCTTGCCATTCTTTTCATTACTGTTACCGGTATCGACAAATCTACACCGTCGTAATCAGATCACAGAGTTGATAAAAAAAATTACAGGTGATGGCGGCTCGAAAATACACGATTTCATATAACCGCTGTGTACACTACTGCAACGTTAGAAAGTGCCTTGTAACATTATTAGATGTACATGCTTTGTACACTGAAAGTCACATAGCGATGTTGCACCAGGTCATAATAAAAAGCGGCAGCGAACGTCAGCATGTCACATATAAAATACCACACAGATAAAACATACAACATGTCTTCCTGATGTCCCAACATGCACTAATCACTTGACACCGCAATGGGTCGCCACTTATACATACCACTATCCTAACTCTACACTACTGTTCGTACTTAAATACAAAGCCATTTTCCTTGCTCTGCACTAAACAAATTGAAATCACGAGAACACTTAATCTGTAACACTATCATATCACGTACGGCTGCTCATAACTAATATTACATATCGAAATAACGACCAAACTTAGCTTCACCTCATGAATCACTACTCACGGGTAACAGCTAATACTATTACGCAATAAGCTACACATCTTGCTCGTGACACCCATATCAAACAGGTGACTAATGCTTACATTTACACCTCCTAAAATACTACCGGAGTTCACCTGTCATTTACTGAACTTAAAAGTTCAACTCAGCCCCTGGAAAAACCCACTGACCTCCCATGACATCGCAGTAACAAAAAAAAAAAATAAAAAAAAAAAAAAAATAAAAAAAATAAAAAAAAAATCATCTTCTTCATCCACGAATGGTGGTTGCAGGTATCACTCCTCCATCTACTGCCGCTAAATGCCGTGGTGATAGGCTCGAAGACCACACTTCTGACACCACATTGAAGACTGGGGCTCCAGTCGGTGGTGTTAGTGGTGAAAGTGATGGGCTGGAGGGCCCAATGGAAAAGCTGCTGCAACAAAAAAGTCTTTTATTCGATTTCGGTACTTAATTTTTTGTTGGACGGCGAGGCGTAACATGGTTCGCTCGGTTGACCCTATTCGGCGCTGACGTTCGCGTGGTGGTATCCGCTCTGGCCAAAGGATGCTGTGTTAGGTTAGGTTATGTTATGTAGGCAACCTGAAATGCTGACGGCAGCCCTGCGGTACGCAGGCACCCAGCAATGCTGACGGCAGACCCGTGGACGGTCGATAGCCTCTTTAGGCCTTGATCGTGAAGACAGCGGCACACTACTGCTCCGTTCAGCCCCTCATCTCTGTACGTGTTCACTGCGGCAGCACAGAGAATGTTGGCTGTGGGATGCGACCTGCTGCCCTTTGTCACGGTCGTGCAGCAACTGGCGCTGTGACTGGGCAGGAAACTCAGTGCTGGAAGTGAGGATAGAAGGTTGGCAGTGCTGTGGCACCAACAGTTCCGTGAGGAACTTCATGCTGTCGGTGACAGGCACAGCCTGGTCTTGAACCCATGGCTGCTGTTAGCAGTGCCTAGTATTCTCGCTGTCCAGTGTGACCCTGGCGTCGTGGTGATGCTGCTGATCTCTGGCATCAAGAATGACTCAGCCACCGAATTCAGATGTATTTATACCCCTCGGAGCCGCATTTCTTTCACTGAAATCTGGCAGCAGGTCATGTCACCCGTAACAGCAGACTTGCCCTGATGTGGTGACATCGATCCGCCTGCTACGGTTATTACCACAGCGTCGTGAAATTCGCCTCTGAATGCGGCTCGCCTCGTCTTGGAATCCCTATTGTGTGCCGGTTTTCTGGCCCACATATCGGCACACTGCAGCTATCAGCCTGCGGCTGTTAATGAAAAACTTCGCGGCGGTTTCCTCACTACTTCTTATTACTTTTGTTGAAAGACTGGGTAATGACACTACTGTTCTACGTCTTTTCTTCGTAGGAAAGATTGATGTATAGCTGCGTCTCAAACACTAAGATAGTTGGCATTGGGTAGGTATCTCATGATCTGCACCGAGAGCAGCCTGATCTCTCGTGTCCAGACCAACATTTGACGGTTCGCTTCATCGAACCTACATTGTTTGTGAAAGTGACGCTCCTGCAATTACTAGGAAATGTACGATCCATCCATTGTTTCATGAGTGCATCAAAATATTGTGCCGAATGCAGGCCACACATGGAGAAGGGGCTACAAAGAGACTCGGAAAATTTAAAAACCCAGCCACCCCTCTTGATATTTTTGCCACAACACTGGATTTCTGGATGAAAGTGCTCCATCTTCGTCTTGTCGATTTCTTTAAATGTTATTTGGACATACCCCTGCTTCCCACAGCCGCTGTAGATGTCTGCGTTTGACTACTAATCATGAATATGTAGATCAAGATGTTCATGTAGTCGAGAGCACTCGCAACATCATTTATTGCTCTCTTTAATTGTTTGTCGAGCTTCGGTTCTCGCAGTCCGAACGAATGTTCAAATGGTTCAAATGGCTCTGAGCACTATGGGACTCAACTGCTGTGGTCATTAGTCCCCTAGAACTTAGAACTACTTAAACCTAACTAACCTAAGGACATCACACACATCCATGACCGAGGCAGGATTCGAACCTGGGACCGTAGCAGTGTCACGGTTCCGGACTGCGCGCCTAGAACCGAGAGACCACCGCGGCCGGCCCGAACGAATGTGATATTTTCTGCAATTGGTCGGTATTTAGCAGTCTCAGAACTGCACACTTGAACCAGATTGCAGTGCAGAACTCGTCTTTTCATCAGGAAGCATGGATTGAAAACACTGATTGGTTCAAATGGTTCAAATGGCTCTGAGCACTATGCGACTTAACTTTTGAGGTCATCAGTCGCCTATAACTTAGAACTAATTAAACCTAACTAACCGAAGGACATCACACACATCCATGCACTAGGCAGGATTCGAACCTGCGACCGTAGCGGTCGCTCGGTTCCAGACTGTAGCGCCTAGAACCGCATGGCCACTCCGACTGGCTGAAAACACTGAGTGACTGATAATTAAACAGTATGGTGGGTCACACTATTGATGGAATACGGCCAGTTCCAGCACTGCTTACGTAAAAAAAAAAAAAAAAAAAAAAACCCAAAACGCTATACAGCGTCCAGATTGCTTTATTCTCATCCGATCTCGGCTACTTCTCTTGGGGACTGCTAGATCTGGTAGATTAGGTATGCCCTACTCTCTGTATCTAACTGAATATTACACAATGTTGAACAGGCAATGGGCATTATTTATATTTTCAAAAGAATTTATTTATAATCCCAAAACTATAGTTTTAACACACATGTGCATGGAAACAATTTTCTCTTGTTTTCCGCCAAGTGCAGGAAACGCAGAAAACTAAAGTTACGTGCTCTGAGACAATATGAACTTCTTTATAACTTCTCTTAACATCTTATTGAAAAACTAGTATTTTATCGTATCGTACAGTGACGGTCAGACGTAAAACGTTCGCCATGGGTTATGGTGACTAAGGACGTAGCATTGAGGATCTCTACAGCAAATGGATGTTTAGTGGGAAGTGGTCGCTGGAAAAGGTCTGTACCTGCATCTACATCTAGACTCCATGAGCCACTGCGAAGTGCATGGCAGAGGGTACGTCCCAATGTACCAGTTATTAGGGCATTATCCCATTCTGTTCACGTATGGAGTGCGGCAAAAGTGATTCTTTAAATTCCTGGTTGTGTGTTGTAATTAATTTTATCTTATACTCACGATCGCTATCGGAACCATATGTAGGGGGTTATAGTACATTTCTAGAGTCATCATTTAAAGCCGGTTCTTGAAACTTTTTAACAGAATTTCTCGCGATAGTTTCCGTCTATATACAAGAGTCTGCCAGTACAGTTATTTCAACATCTCAGTGACACTCTCCCGCGGGTCAAACAAACCATTGACCTTTAGCACTGCCCTTCTCTGTACATGTTCTGTAACCCTGCTAGTCCTATGTGGTATGGGATCCACACTTGATCAGTATTCTAGGACGAGTAGCACACGTGGTTTTGTAGAATGACTGAACTTCCCTAGCATTCTACAAGTAAACCGAAGTAGGCTATCTGCTTTACTCACGACCGAGAGAATGTGATCGTTCCATTTTATGTCCCTGCTAAGTATTGCACCGAAGTATTTGTGTGAGAGTACAGATTTCACTGTGAATCATTGATATTATATTCATAGGATGCTATATTTTTTCGATTTGTTAAGTGCACAATTTTGAAAATTTGTACATTTAAGGCAAGTGATCGTTGCACCACTATGAAATATTAACAAGACCTAACAAAATATTTGTACAGACTCTAGTTCATGGCAGATAACTGCATCATCTGCGAAAAGATTGAGGTTACTATTAATATTTTCAGCAAGATTATTAATATACAACATGAACAGTAAGAGACTCAACTCACTTCCCTGGAGTACACCCGATGTCGCCTGTACATTTATAGATGACTCTCCATCCAAGATAACATGCTGCATCCTCCCTACCAAGAAAGATTCGATCCAGTCAGATATTTCTTCTGGTACACCGTACGATTGAACTTTTGATAATAAGTGCTGAATCGAATGCTTTTTGGAAATCGAGATGTGCTGCATCTACCTGACTTCCTTTCAGGATGTCATGTGACAAAGATGCGAGTTAGGTTTCACATGAACTATGTTTTTGAAATCTATGCTAGTGGAAATGGAGGCCCTTCTCTAGGAGATACCTCGTTATGTTTGAGCTCACAGTATATTCTAAGCCCGCATATCGTGGTCGTGCGGTAGCGTTCTCGCTTCCCACGCCCGGGTTACCGGGTTCGATTCCTGGCGGGGTCACGGATTTTCTCTGCCTCGTGATGGCTGGGTGTTGTGTGATGTCCTTAGGTTAGTTAGGTTTAAGTAGTTCTAAGTTTTAGGGGGCTGATGACCATAGATGTTAAGTCCCATAGTGCTCAGAGCAATTTTTGTAGTATGTTCTAAAATTCAACAACAAATGGATATCAAGGATACTGAACGATAGTTTTGTGGTTCAAATGGCTCTGAGCACTATATGATTTAACATCTAAGATCATCAGTCCCCTAGAACTTAGAATTACTTTAACCTAACTAACCTAAGGACATCACACTCATCCATGCCTGAGGCAGGATTCGAACCTGCGACCGTAGCGGTCGCGCGGTTACAGACTGGAGCGCCTAGAGCCGCTCTGCCACATCGGCAAGCTGGGAGTTTTGTGGATCACTTCAATTAATGTTCTTGCAGACAGATGTGATCCCTGCTTTCTTCCACCAAATGGGCACGTTCTTTTTTGAGTGATTTACTACAAATTATAGTAACAGAGGGTCTAACTCAGCCGCGAACTGGGTGTGGACTACTATACGGACTCCATCAGGCCCTGGAGCTTTGTTAAGTTTTAACAATTTCACTTATCTTTCCAGCGGTACGAGAATTAAATGATAGCAGTAACCCTGAGTTTTCCTTGGAAAACAGAAATAACCGCTTAATACCTCAATATATTTCTAGATGAAACAAAAAAATAAAAAAATAAAAAATCACGGCCGTTTATAGGTGCCCAAAGCACTCAGGAGGGTGCAGCACTCGTCAGAAGTGTTGGTAGCTTCATGCAGAATCAGGATCCACCAGTTCTGGCGAAAAAACAGTTAAGCTTCCATTTATTAGCACAACATTGGTATAAAGCGAATTCGTGACATTCGGCATTAAGGGGTTAATTATTTCTACTTTTGCTTTGCTGCTATCAGTGTCAGTTCCTAACATGTCCGTGAGTGACTCGACACTAACTTTGGTGCCACTAAAGACCTTTACATATGACTAGAATTTCTTTGGGTTTTGTGAAAGACCCTTCGACAATATTCTGCTACGGTAGTCACTGAAGGCTGCATTTATTGCTCGTTTGACTGCCAAACACGTTTAAATCAGCATTTCTCTATGTACAGCCCTTTGCTTTGTTTTATACCTGTTATGTAGTAGTCACTGTTTAGCTGTTTTCTTACAGTGACTGTATACCATGGAGGATCTCTCTCATTATGAACTGTTCTACTGGCTACATGTCTAACCAGTCAACGGTCAACTGTTCTTTTAAACTTGAACCATAGTTCCTCTACACGATTATGCGATGAGCTACAAGTTTCAAGTTCCTCCGTGAGACTACAGCTTCTCTGTCTAGTTGGCTGAACATATAAATCTTTCTGCTTGTTTTAGTTGTTCTTTGTATATTGGTATACATTGTTGCTATAGCTGCCTCATGGTCGCTGACACCAGTTTCAATGTGGACCTCCTAAAGGAGGTCAAGTCTGTTTGTTGCCATTAGATCTCTTAAGTTCCATCATGAGTGGGGTTCTCAGCTATCGATGTGCAATCAATATGTAATGATAAATATTATTTTTCTCGGCCGATTTCCGCTGAAAAATGCAGAATTTTTTTGTGTTGGATGCTGAAATATTCCCGCTTCAGCCCCAATAGTTTCATGAGGTGGCGATAGGCTGCGGCTCAATGCGTAGCCTTCAAAATGGCGTCTATAACGGAAGTGCGTTCCAAGCAGAGAGATGATATTTCTAACATTCTGCGTGGTGTCTGTTTGTTCAAAGTCGTGTCTCCCTACCACTTTCGCGCAACGACGCTCTGAGCGTGTTTTTTTAGGGAATTGACTAGTTTGAACCTGGGACCTGTTGCTGGTAAGGAGACGCCAGACCACACATGACATGTAGATTCAGAAGAGTTCAGTGAGACTAGCGATGATATAATCAAATACTTAATGATTTCAGCGTCACCTCCACTGCACTCCCTGTAAAAGATTTTTAATACTAACTAAATTTAGTGGAAGGGGTTCACGTCTTTCCTATTTTTAGTT
The DNA here is from genome assembly GCF_023897955.1 of Schistocerca gregaria. Lineage (NCBI taxonomy): Eukaryota > Metazoa > Arthropoda > Insecta > Orthoptera > Acrididae > Schistocerca > Schistocerca gregaria. The sequence continues at coordinate 731,389,911 of NC_064931.1, forward strand.
AGCTGGTAAATTATCGTCGAAAAAGCATTTAAGTTTACCACTGGAAATTTTATTCTACTCATAAAACATTGTTTATAAATTGCACTATTGATAAAAGGAAATGTGTTAATACAGGACGATAAAAACCAACTGCGTTCAACAAAAATGTGAACGAATATACCCTGAATGGGTTTCCAAGTTCTACAATGGATCGAAGGATGACCTATGCCATATCACATCTATAATCTAGGTTTAAATTAAGTTTCACAAAAGAGAAAACTATGAAAATGGTCTACAGTGACCCTCAATTATCTTTAGTTACTTATCTAACTTGTCGTAAATTGCAGTGGCTGATGTGGCTTCTCAATAATTATAGAACAGAAAAATCATCGCTTTTCAGATTTTAACTTACGCAGCAAATGTGAATACCATGAGCTCTAATTGACGATCGACACTAGTATTACGCAAAAAGGGGGTGTAACAGATGAGACTTCTGCAGTTCTGAGTGAAGCTTTATGCGCTGTAATGCGATATCGCGTGCGCTTATTACCTTGTCGTTGGTGAGGCAGCATCAGGGGGCGGCGAGCAGCGCAGCCCCACACCTCTCGGAAGCAACTGTCCTCTAACTTCTCCTTACTACAATTTACCGAAGTTGGTTTAAAAAAAGCTATCTGGCTATGTTTTCAAGTGACCAATCAGGGTCTCAATGTTAACCTTAAGCTCCGCCTACAAAAATTCTGTCTATCCAATGAGAAACGTTATACTTTTCGTGGAGGGGCAATGTTTTTAAAGTTTGCAACGTAACAGAGACACGAAAAAGTCTCACGCTAAAACTTGCAGCTGGCGGGCCCTTTTAGTGTTATCATAAGATCTATAGTGTTCTTCAGGAGTGCTCTATCTTTTAACATGGGCTGGGGGGGTGGGTGGTCCTGGCGGTTGGCTGGCGACGTGGGTGTCCGTCCCTTATCGTAGGGCCTTCTAGCTTAATACGGTTCTGCTCTCGGCTTCTGTTCTCGTTTCTCCCCTCGGAACTGCGTCTGTTTCACGGTGGGAAGGTATGACATGCATTTAGTCATTCTTGTGTCAGTCTGTGGTATTCCATTTGCTCACTCGTTAATCGTATTACTTTGGTTAATTTAATGCCACAATGTATTGGGGGCTATGTGACATACTGCTGGATTTGTTTATCATGTCAGGGTTTTCATGGAAGGTGTTGGATTTGCCTGACACCTTACATATTGAGTTTCTTTTGGCGTAAAACCGGAGCATCTCAGATATTCATAGGCGCTTCAAGAGTGTCTACTAAGACATGTCAGTGAACAAAACAACTATAAGTCGTTGGGCAAGGCGTCCGTCATCATTGCAGCACGGCTGTGACTACTGCAATGCTGGAACGTGCGGACACTCTCTTTCGAGTTGATCGACGTATCACAATCAAACACCTAGTTGCTCAACTGGACGTCTTTGATGGCAGTGCTGACACACGCACTCACCAGTTGGGTACTCAAAGGTGTGTGCCCACTGGATTCTTCGCCGCCTACCAGGAGACCCGAAAGAGCAACGAAGGACCATCTGGGGGTAACTTCTTGCGCTTTACGAGGCTGACCGTGAAATTTTTCTCGACCTTCGTAAGAGGCGATGAAATATGGGTTCACCACTTTAAATCGGCAACAACAGCAATCCATGGAACGGGGCCAGACCACCTCTCCCCTGGAGGAAAAGTTAAAAAGTACACCCACAACAGGTAAAATCAAGGCGACGGCCTTCTGGGACTCTGAAGAGGTTATTCTGTTTGATGTCCTCTTTCATGGTGCAACGATCAACTCTGAGGTGTTTGTGCTACCCTCTGGAAATTGAAGAAAGATCTTCAGAATGGTTGTCGCCTCAAAACTTCCAGCGAACTTGTTCTTCTTCATAGAAACGCAAGGTCCAACACAAGTCTGCATACCCGAGAGGAGCACACAAAACTTCATTGGACTGTCATTCCTCACCCACCCAACAGCCGGGATCTCACACCTTCCGACTTCCATCCGCTAGGCCGAATGAAGGATGGGCTCGGCAGGAAGCGGTATGTGGGTGATGTGGAGGTTGCTGATGCAGCAAGACGTTGGTTCCGATGTGGAATAGTAGAGTGGTACCACGCCGGCATAAAGGCCCTCTCGCTAAGTGGCGTAAGACAGTCGCATTGAACGGAGATTTTGTTGAAAAATAGGGCTTTGTAGCCAAAACAGTGGGGAATAATAAGGGGTATTGGAATCCTGAAAGAAAACTACCTGCTTTCACAAATAAAGTGTTGCTTTACTAATTGAAAGCCCCTCGTAAAATGTTATGCCTATGTGTATATTGAGTCTTGCCCAAACAATCTCAGTTTCTAATAGGGACATTCAATATGTCACGCAACACGTGTTTTTTTCCGAAAACTAGGTAGGTCTTATTCAGGATTCCAATACGTACTATTATTCCCGACTCGTTTGGCTACGAAACCCTATTTTTCAACACAAACTCCGTTCAATGTGACGACTTACACCACCTAATTGGGAGGACCTGTGTGCCCGCATCCTACCACCCTATTGGTCTACGTCGGAGCCAACGTCTTGCTGCAACAATAACCTTCCGATCAACCGTGTATTGCTCTCTGTGGAGTGCATCCTTCATTGGGACAAACAGATGGAAGTCGGAAGTTGCAAGTGAGCATAGTCCTTTGTGTATCTCAGCTGATGTAGGAGTGTGTCAGCACAACCAACACAGACGTCCAGTTGAGCAGCGAAGTGTTTAATTGTGATTCGTCGATCAACTCGAATGAGAGTGTCCTCACGCTCCAACACTGCAGGAGTCACAGCTGTTACGGCAGGCCGGCACGCGGGCGATACGTCAGGTTTGAACGGCATTGTTGCAGTGATTACAGTCGCCTCGCCCAACGACTCACCGTACTTTTCTTCACTACCAGGTCTCCGTACACATTCTGTAAGAGCCTATGAATATCTGCAATGCTCTGGTTTCTCACCAAAAGAAACTCAGTATCAGGCCTCTGCTTAGAACACACCTCCGTTACTGACGCCGTTTCGAAGGTAACGTATAGCACCGCAACCTATCGGAACTTCTTAAAATTATAGGTTCAGAAGCAGGAATTTGCCACGACCTCCCATAACAAGTTCCCCATTTCTAACTGAAATTGACCGAGAAAAAAATATGTTACGTTACTTACTGAACGCGCCTCGTATCTCAGTGGAGTTGAGTTTCGTGTCTACCGTAAAAAATAAACCTCGTCCGTTTGCCATTTCCATGTCCTTCCGGTATACGCTTAAATTTTCCCCATGCATGTCACTACAGTCAACTTCAGGTTTTAACTAGTTATCAGTGCCTAACATTGTGTTAGCTTCAGTGATTTTTAGGAGCGTTTCAACATCTAGTATTGGTTGCGAATTCTTCGGCAGTTAACCACTAGGATTCTAGTACTCTCACCTGCGGGAGGCACTTCTTTGGATCTTACAATGAAGTGTCGTTATCAGAATTGGATGCAGAGTCGCCTAATATAAAGAAACCGTGTGTGAATCCCACACTGTCAACTGTTTGGGTAGTTGCCTGCGATGTGTAGAACACACCTTAATCATGTAGGGGAAACCCTACAACTCTCAACCCTATGGCACAAATGTCTTGAATGTCAAAGCCTAGCTTGTCATAGATCCTTCGGAGTCTCTGGTTCAAACCTGCGTCTTGATTCAGAACCAGGGGGCCATCGTCTGTCCTGGGAACAATGCTGCAGATTATGAGCTCCGTTGAAACTTCGTGAGCAAGGCTACTATTCTTAACTCCCCCTGATAGTCGCTGAAATGAATCAAGTATGACCTAAGAGTCAAGATGACAGGCATCGTTTGTACCATCGCGACCCACAGTTTTCAGTTAGATGTGTCCTGTTTCACCAATGGCTGCCAGAGTAGCCTCTTCAATATTGTGAATGATGCCTCCAAGTATAAACCCTGAGTGTCCTGGTGTTCCTTCCCATCCATTGTTGCTATTTTCCTAAGGGATGCCGTTATATTCACTCGTTTGAATAGCCGATGATTAATGGTCCCTACCCCTTTCCTTTCGCTGCCCTTTGACACAGTACATAGCAGGTTTCCAACAGGTGAAGCGACTCCCCTGTACAGGACGTCTAGACCCCACCATCGACACGCCACGCACAGGAAGTGGACGAGTAATATGGTGCTTGTATTTCCTGCAGGAGAGACAGTACCCAGAGGAGAGGGTTGTACTCAAGATGCCTTTGGCACCTCTGGTACACAGTTCTTTGTAGCCATCCCAACACACCCATTCGCAATAGCTTCTAATTGAATGACATAGTCAGGCGATTTCCAGCTGCTTGTGAATAGCAACCAACTCATCCACTGTCCGAGAACAGGAACGCAGCTGGGCTGCTTTATGCATGGTGCAATATTTTATAGAACAATAAACGGTTAACTTACGTCTTTTCTGCCTCTACATGTCTACTTCTACATGACTACTCTTTAAATCATACTTAAGTACCTGATAGAGGGTTCATCGAACCACCTTCACACTAATTCTCTATTATTCTACACTCCAACAGCGCACGGAATATACGAACACCCATACTTTCCCGTGGGACCTCTGATTTCAGTTATTTTATTACGATGATCGTTTCTCCCTATGTATGGTGAAGTTAAAAAACATTTTCGAGTTGGGAGAAGGAAGTTGGTGGCAAATTTCGTGGGGACATTCCACCGCAAAGAAGAACGCCTTTGGTTTGATGATATCCACCTCAAATAAGGTATCATGTCAGTGACACTCTCTCCACTATTTCTCTGTAACACAAAACATGCTGCCATTCTTTGAACTTTCTCGATATACTCCGTTAATCCTAAGTGGTAAGGATCCCACACCGCGCAGCAGTACTACTACAAAGGACGGACAAGCGTAGTGAGGGCAGTGTCTTTAGTAGGCCTATTCCATTTTATAATTGTTCTGCCAAGAGACACAGTCTTTGATTAGCCTTATCCACAACATTTTAGATGTGTTCGTTCCTATTTAAGTTGTTCATAATTGTAATTCTTAGGTATACAGGTGAATTTACGTCCTTTAGGTTTGATTGATTTATAGGGTAACCGAAGTTTAACGGACCCCATTTAGTACTCATGTGGATCAACTTACACTTTCCTTTATTTAGGGTCAATTTTACCACCATACAGATATCTTCTCTAAACCATTTTGCAATTTTTTTTTATCTTCTGATGACTTAACGAGACGATAAACCTAAGACGGCTGCTTAGATTCTCTCCTAAATCGTTTACATAGATAAGGAACAGCAGGGGACCTATAACACTACCTTGGGAATTCCAGAAACCACTTCTGTAATATTCGACACAGCAATAAACGAGTAACTTAATACTAAACTTGGTGATCCTCTTTTAATATATGAGTCTGGTATGTTACAAATATTACCAGTAGTTTTTTGCAACTTAAGTAATTTATAGCGAAAATCAAGATTTCTGTTACAAAACAAGAAAACTTACAAGCTTTACTCTTTCTCTGAAGCCTTTTTCAGTTTATGATGACTAAGAAAATACGACAGTTGTGTTAATTTACGATAAATGCTGACAATATATACTTCTACTAAAAGAGAGAACTGAGGTGACACGATATATTACTTATTTACAGTAATTATAAATCACAATCATCGATTTATTACGAAATAGGTTATGCAAAACAATCGTAAATTACGAAAATCTTCAGAGGCGTATGAAGCTTCTCACAAATATAGCTTTTTCACGTAATTATACAAGGTGTAATTGGTATAAGTGCAGATATTTTTATACGTGGGTCCTTAATATGTAAACAAATCAGTCTGTATGTTGCTTTTTCTCTGCGTCGAACAATCTTCCAGCAAACAAGCACAAACCTTACGACTTGATGTTTTCTGCATGGAACTGCATCACTGAGTGGGCTACGTTTGTCCGGTTAGACTTACCGTCTTGAGTCCATGCATCTACACTTCAACACCTGATCTGCTGCCCAGTGTAAAATAAGCATTATTGACTCGCTCTTGCCGCATGTACTTGGAGGTTCTAACCAACTTAAAAACATAAGACTTGTAATAGCTACAATTATTACTCTGTAAATGACGTAAATACTAATGTAATGTTTTTCAGTACACAGTCATCAGTAACCAACAGAAATTATCTGTACTTATACCAGATAAACCCTGTGGTCTTGCGGTAGCGTTCTCGCTTCCCACGCCCGGGTTCCCGCGTTCGATTCCCGGCGGGGTCAGGGATTTGCTCTGCCTCGTGATGACTGAGTACTGTGTGCTGTCATTAGGTTAGTTACTTTTAAGTAGTACTAAGTTCTAAGAGACTGATGACCTCAGATGTTAAGTCCCATAGTGCTCTGAGCCATTTGAACCATTTTTTTGTAGAGTAGTACAGCACAGCAGACGCCCATCTGCCTGTGGTGGCTTGTCTGGGTTACGTCGTCGGTATTTTCCCACTCGGTTGAGTCTCATAGCGCTGAAGAGAAGCACGTGAGGTCTCTTGCTCAGGTTGATGTTGAGGTTACACAGATACACAGACATAACGTTCTCTAAAAATCGACCTCTGGGACAGGAACAAGAGGACCTTACCGTGCTGTGTGGAGCCTTCGAGTCGAAAGAAGTCTAAATGTAATATCAGGACTGTGTGAACTTTGTAATCTTATGACCCTTATCTACTATGTAACTAGGAGGGCAGCAGGGAAGTGGTATGTATACTTTACAGACACAACCAACCTTTAGCGGCCTTTTCCCCTGTAGGGCTGTCTTTTCGCAGGGGCGTCAGTGCATTTAAAATGTGTTTTCTGCTAACATAAGAATGGGTATCATTCCTGTGCCAGGAACTTCAGTTCCCCCATAAGTCTCCTGGACACATGAATGTTGGACTACAGTATGGAAACTATTTTGTTTCTTTCACCTGGGTGTGGAACCTAAACCGGATTATAGATTGGATGAATGACTCAGACACTGATAAATTAGGTTTGCTTGCTGGTTATGGAAATGTAGTTAGCTGTGTATTTGAAATTGTGGGCTCCGTTGACTGGTTGGTGGAAGAGAGAATTTCATTTGCTTGTGCAGCTATTTTATTGCCATTTATTGCTCCAGTCCATGTTGACACGCTAACATTTCCTATTGTGTATTTTGACCTGTAGCAGATATTGATTAACTTCAGTCTCATCTTTGGCTTCGCAACATGGCACGCACATTGTTACTTTAATCTCTTTTTAATGGCTGTGATGTACATGCTGTAGCGGGCTAAAAGGCAGCTTGCCCTCTGTACAAAGTTATAGTCTTTGAAATACCGCAAAGGGTTCAGGATATATAGGTCCGGCCCTTTAAGTGAATAAAATCCTTCCTCATATATTCGCCCTGAAAGGGCTTGTTACGTTAGCAGAATTGCAGCTGTATTTTGCAGTTCACCATTGACCACTTCAATGATACTACATTTGTCAGCCACTCAATTAGCCTCCTTTGCTAAAATTTAGGATGCTGGTAAGTTTCGTCGTTTCTTGGTACTCTCCATGCCATTTCACGTTCTGCAGCATTGTAGCTAGGCGAGGAATAAGTTTTCACACGTCCCATTTCGCAGGCGTTTCATTAACATCAGGACTCCGTTTTTTGCAAATTTTTTTGAACAGAGATAGATGTCAGATTTCCTCTCGTGCCCTCTCCCTTTTTATGGATGAAACTCTTGTAACCCACATCCCAGATGTCGCCGTTGTGATTAATTGATTTCGGACGTGTTGACGCCCTCTGAGCAACCGTTCACACACTGTGGACAACAGGGTCTTCTGTCATGTCCTGACTGCTTCATGACACATCCTGCGCGGACTGTCTGCAACTCTGGGCGCACTGAATCTGTCGTGAGCAAGGTAGGCGTTTCAAAACTGTCTGTGATAAACCGTCGAGCTGTTGAACCCCATTACACACACACACACACACACACACACACACACACACACACACACACACACACACACATCAAGAGATGGTGCATGAACTTCAGACAATTGTTCTCCAGAGCGAACCTTCTCCTACCAAGTTGTTTAGCAATCTCATAATTGCAAATCACAGCGTCCATTTCGAGGTGAACGCACGAGTTACCATTTATTTCGAAAACTTGCACATGTTCGTTCATCTGGATTTCCCTGACTAGAGCCCACAATCCCATACGTTGGGTGCGCATTTTGATTTCCCTCTGGGGTCAGTTCACAGTCATAACTACCTACAAAATTGTCGCATGGCTGCTAAGGCGGTCCGTTGTCGCTAATTGTTCGGCTGGCAATATTTTCGGTCTGGATGCCTTCTCGTTGTTTGCATTTTCCATCAGAAACGATGTTCATCTCGTCTGTAACACGGTTCTCTTCCAGAAATTCCATGATCTTTGTGCTATTTTTGCTCCTATATTCTAACCTGGCCTGTTGTGCGTCACATATTTCCAGGCACGTAACTCCCAGCATCCAGACACAGTACCATGTTTCTTCCAGGAACGACACATTCCAGTCTTCTTACACACACCCATCAAGCAGGAACTCTATCGCCTCCATGAAGCTGGGTTGATTGAAGCTGTTAAACTCAGCAGTTGGGCCACAATCCAGGTACTGGTCAAGGAACCTAATGGTTACCTCCGGCTATTTCGAAGTTTTAAATCGACAGTCAGTGCCGAGGCACATGCGGAAGCCTACCTAATACCACAACCACAGGAACTCCTGATGGAGCTTGTCGGAGGTGAATATTTTTCTAAGACAGACTTTGCAACGCATATTTGCAGATCCCGCTGGATGGGGAGTTATAACATGGTTATTAATACTACGTTTTGCTTACACGAATACCAGCACTTGCCTCTTGGACTCCCTTCTCCTCTGGCAATCTTCCAGAGATCAGTGGAACAGTTAACTATCTTGTAGGAACTATTATGTTTACCTATGTGTCATGGGTACTAGACATCAGTTCCACATGCGCAACCTTAGAACCCTATTCACTACAGTCCCTCAGGCTGGACTGAGGTCCGATAACACAAATGCCAGTTCTCTTAGGAGCAAGTGAAATATCCCGGACACTTAATAAAGAAGTAATTCAGCCGACTGAGCGCAAAGCCACAGCTACTGACTCTCTATCCCGACCCCATAACTTACAGGCGCTTCACTCTTTTTTGGGAAAGGTGAATTATTATTCTACATTCCTCCAACAAGCGGCCCGTATTACGCATCCACTTGACCAGTTGCAGAGAAAAGGTGTTCGCTACAGGTGGATGGCTGCCTGTTAACACGCCTTCACATATCTGGACCGTCTGCTGCACTTGGGACCCTGCCATGCACCCTTTCCCTCATTTCGTTCACTGGTTATGGCCACAGATGCCTCCCCATATTACATTATTGCAATGCTGGCGCATCAGAACGATGACACTACTGAGCCACTCCCTGCCTATACATTAAACACACAACTTTCAAATGTGTGCGTTCTATTTCCCCTACTCACAGGACCAGACCTTGTCTTTGACCAACAGGAAATCTCATGTTTCCACATCGAAGTCGAATGGTGACGTACTTTGCACAGGTTTCCCATTATGGCTTTTCGAATCACTGCAGACACGTGCCGCGACCTTTTGTTATGGCACATTATGCATGAAGTGCTCCATGGGAGACCCACATATTTTTGAAAGAACGCAAATTCGGAGCTCCAGACATGGGCTCAACGGTCCCACCATACTTCAGTCATCACTAATGTTTTTCTTTTTGACACAGAAGCAGATAATCACTCTGTCATTACCCTCACTGTCCTGTAGCCTCACGTTTCACAACTTCTCCATCACAGGCAATGGGGTATGTCACAGATGAAAGCCCTCAGGAGGTAATGGGTCTACTGGCTAGGACTGAACAACGATTTATTGACCATGATGCACATTTATTCCAGTTTTCCACTTACGACTGGCACCAGCCTTGTCCACCTCAAATTTTCGCCCCAGGCCCGTCCCCCATCGCCTTTGGGGCGTCATTCATCTGGCGTCTGCAAGCCCCCGCCTAGGCTCTATGTGGCTAATTGTCGTGCGTGCTTACTCTGACTAGCCCTATGTGATCAGTATGGCGTTCACCGCTTCTGATGTCACATATATCATATCTGCACAGATTTTCACAGACAAAGGTCTTCCCCAAACCATTCTGTCAAAAAGCGGGCCTCAATTCGTGGCGAAGGATTTTGAACAATTCTGCGCCTCAAAAGGCATCAAGAACCTATTTAGTCCGCCGTTCCACCTAGCCTCCAATCCAATGGCGATGCAGAGCATATAGTGTGTACACTGAAACAGCAAATCCTTTGAGCAGTGAGAATCACCACCACTAACGCTCTACTCACGATGTTTTTGAGTACACAGGACCATTCTCATCCACGACAATGGCCCAGTGGTGCTCCTCCACGGCTGAAAACCTCTTCCTTTCCGCCATTTTCTAGCCCCAGAGCCCCTAGAAGCTTGTACACTACACGCTGTGCACTACCCACCAGGCACAACAGTGCGAGCATGCTTGTATTGAACTGAAGATGAGTGGATGTGGGTACAGTGGTTACCACCCATGTGCAGCACCTTACAAACAAATGGTTGAAATGGCTCTAAGGACTGTGGGACTTAACATCTGAGGGCATCAGTCCCCTAGACTTAGAACTGCTTAAACCTAACTAACCTAAGGACATCACACACAGCCATGCCCGAGGCAGGAGTCCAACATGCGACTGAAGCGCCTAGAACCGCTCGGCCACAGCGGCCGGCCCTTGCAACCAGTGACACTTTGATGGATTTGGAAAGTCATTATACCTACCAACTCTGTCCATGCCTACTGACTGAACTGTTCACAGGATATTGCCAGACACTCCAGTTTCCTCCCAATAGTTGGGAGTGCTGGGACTAAAATTGTGTTGACAGTTTGGCTTCCAAACCACGGTACAGGGTACCTCCAGCACCATGAGAACATTTTGGGGATGTGGAGACGGTTTAAGGGTGGGATATCTGCTCTTGTCCTGGTAAAATGGAATTGCCAGGTGGCTAGTGCCACCATTTGGGTAGACTGTTCGCCTGGTGCAAGTCTTTCGAGTTGACCCCACTTCGGCGAATTGCGTGTCGATGGGGATGAAATGATGATGATGATAAGGAACGGGTCCACGCCGTTGTCAGATGCTAGTCACTGTAGTGAAGCTAACATAGTGTTAGTAAGAAAGAAAAACTATTTCTCAACACTGTAACTTAAAAGCAAAACAAATCAAATCTTCATTTCCTTCGGGTGTACTGATATGTTGTTGTTGTTGTTGTTGTTGTTGTTGTCATCTTGAGTCCGAGGACTGATTTGATGCAGCTCTGCATGCAATCGTATTCTGTGAAAGCCTCTTCATCTCCGAATAACTACTGCACCTTATATCCTTCTGAATATGCTTAGTGGTCTCCCTCTACAATTGTTATTCCCACACTTCGTTCCAGTACTAAACTGGTGACCTACTTATGTCTTAGAATGGGTTCTACCAACCGATCCCTTCTTCTAGTTAGGTTGTGCCACATATATCTTCTCTATCCAGTTCCGTTCAGTACCTCCTCAGTAGTTGCGTGATTTACACCACTGCATTTCCAGTAATGCTGATGTGCCCCGGTAACCAGCAAAAAGCCACCTTATTCCCCAGTCGTTGTAGTTGGAGAAGGGCATCCTGAATGATCTGGACTACTTTATCTACTGGGTATAAACGTGTCAACTAGTGAAGAGCACTTAGAGAATCGGAACAGACAAGAAATTTAGCAATGGAAAAACGTGTCATCAGCTCCAGTGCCCGCAAGATCGCAGACAATTCTGCATCAAAGATAGTAAACGCTTGAGGTAGTCGGACCTTGAGGACACGATCTGGGGCAACAACAGAGCAGCCAACAGAATCCCCCTGTTTCGACCCATCAGTAAAAACAGCTACATAGTCGTTGTGCTCAAATAAAATTTCAGAAAATATCGCATTAAAAACGGAAGCAGGAGTGCAATCCCTCTTGGACTGCACCAAATATAAAATCACTATGGGTCTCTCGAGTAACCAGGGCGGCAGGCGGTTAAAACCCTGGATCCGGGGCCATACTGGCTCCACACCGAGAGACTCCAGCACACGTTGCATTCGGATCCCGAGCGGTATTGCGCCTCGCCGCTGATTGGAGAAAAGAGGTTCCAGAGGCGGATGAGCAACAGTACGGTGTGCAGGTGAAATCGGAGCTGCGAGGAACTTACACGCCTGACGCACCAGGAGGAGCTGCCGCCAGATGGTAAGAGGCGGTTCCCCAACCTCAACAAAGAGGCTGGGAATGAGACTGGTGCTATAAGCACCTGTGGTCAGCCGGAGCCTCTCATGGTGGACAGAGTCAACGGTCTTCAAGTAAGAAGGCCTGGCTGATTCATACACCATGCACCCATAATCCAGCCATGAATGCCGGAATGCCCTATAAAACTGGTAAAGACGCTCCCTGTCCGTCCCCCAAGATCTGTGGCTGAGGCACTTTAAGATATTCAGTGTCCTTAGGGTTTGGCCTTCAGGTCTCTCAGGTGTGACAACCACAAGAATTTGGAGCCAAAAATGAGGCCTAGCAACTGCAATGAATCTCTAAAATTTAGGATGGTGTACCTCATATGCAAGGCAGGTAAGTTAAAAATACTACGAGAATGATTAAAGTGCACACACACACACTCACGTATCTGCAGAAAACAGAAAACCCGGCGCTGTAACCCACTCCTCTAACCTCCACACTGTATGTTGCAACTGACAGCTCGCTGATGTAACTCTGAAGGAAGAACAGGTAACAGCAAACACGTCCACAAATAAGGAGCACTGTACTGGACTCCTTAACGTCGACATGATACTGTTGATGGCAACGGCATAGATGGTAACACTTATAACACTACCCTGAAGGACACCTTTCTCCTGCTCCAACGAATCTGACAGCGAATCACCGACTCGGGTCCTAAAATAGCGCTGAACACAGGAAAGACCGGACGAAGATTTGGAGGTGGCTACGAAAACCCCATTTATGCAGTTGAGCGAGAATACCGTGTCGCCAGGTAGTATCGTATGCCTTACTGATATCGAAGAATATTCCAATGCAGTGGTCTCTACATAAGGAAGCCTGCTGAATAGCCACCTGTAGCAGGGTCAGGTTGTCAACAATGGACCGAAATCTTCGAAATTCACTCGGAGAGCGGCTAAGGAGTTACCTGGTCTCTAACAGCCAGACCAGACGATGGTTAACCATTCGCTCCAGGGTCTTTCCAACACTGCTCGTTAAGTTGATACTCCAATAACTACTGGGACGTATGCGGTTCTTTCCTGGTTTGAGGGAAGGTATTGAAATTGCCTCTCTGCACAAGTTGGAGAAGTCTGCCAAATAAGATTAAAAGATTCGAGAAGGATTTCTTTCGACGCTCCTGGCAAATGTCTAAGCATGAAGTACCAGATTTGCTTTTGACCCGGTGTAGTATCACAAGTCTCAGCAGGGGTGATTCCAGTTCCCACATGGAGAAAGGGTAGTTGTAAGTTTCGAAATCACTGGAACTAAAGTCTCATTTTCTCGTCTCTGCAGTCGCCAGATCCTGGCTGGCATTTGCAGTAGTTTGTGCAAAAGTCTCCACCAGCGTCTGAGCTATGTCTCTGGACATTGTTTGGAGACATTTTCATGTCAGCACTGTTGCTATTGGTGAACGACCGCGTTAACTAGAAATCCTCCTGATGGCTTCCCATACTTTCGTAGAACAAGTGGAAGGGTTGATCGAGTCCAGGAACGCTTATCATGACCGTTTCTTGCTCTTCTTAATCACACGTCGGGAATTTGCTCTCGCGCCTCGAAATGCTATAAGGTTGTCTGCCGTAGGGCGGCTTTTAAATCATCGAATAGCCACACGCCTCTTCTGACTGGCTGCATCCGTCCACCAAGGTACAGGTCACCTCTGAAGACGACATAAGAGTTTTGGGATGGATAAGTCAGCGGCATGATGGACGCTGTTGCAATGTTCAAACACATCTACCTGGATCAACAGCCTCCTGCTGACCAGCCATGTTGGCGGCTGCTCTTCATGTAGCGCTCCATCCAGTAGGTGAATGGAGGATGGGAAGTGGTCACTGGAATGGAGTCCATTAATGATCTCCTATGAACAGAGTCTATGAGGGCTGGAATACAGAAAGAAAGGTCGATTACTGAGCATGACCCAGTAGCAGTACAGAAATGAGTGTGAGTACATGTGTTTAGGATGCATAGCCCGTGAGAGGTCACGAGTCGGGTTCAAATGGGTCTGAGCACTATGGGGCTTAACTTCTGAAGACATCAGTCCCCTAGAACTTTAAACTGCTTAAACCTGACTAACCTAAGACCATCACACACATCCATGCCCGAGGCAGGATTCGAACCTGCAACCGTAGCGGTTGCGCGGTTCCAGACTGTAGCCCCTAGAACCACTCGGTCACCCCGGCCGGCGGTCATGAGTCTCTCGAAGACCCGACGCTAAGGGCAAGTAGAGGTCGAGCCCCACAAAACATGAGGGATACTGAAGTCTTCCTGTAGGAGAAAGGGTCAATGGAGTTATTCCACAAGGTCTAAGAGAGCCTCAGAGTCGATCGCATCTTGTGGAGGGAGATACAGCGAGTAAACAGTGATCCTCTGACACCCATGAATTTCAACAGCAACTGCTTGCAGGTTGGTAGCCAGGAGGAGAGCAGAGGAGTGATGCATATTATTGACCAACACAGTACCATCCCCCTTCACTCTGCAACCAGTCAGGTCATCCTTTCGGTGAAGAGTAGAGCCACGTAGCATAGGGATGTCAGCGGCCTTAAAGTGGGTTCCTTGTAAACACAGGCAAAGAGGGGGTTCCTCTCCTAGGAGTTGCACTCCCTCCAAATGTATCCTGAACCCATAAATGGTCCACTGTAATGTAGAAGCCATCAATCAAGAGGGTTGCACTGTCACCCTGTCTTTACACTGGGATGGGGAGCATGTAATGGGCGGGGTCTCAGTCTTGGGGCGAGATGATTGCCTCAGTCCAACATCAAGCTCCATTAGTTGTACCAAAGCCTCAAGAGAGACGTAAAATAGTAGGACGTCCTTACCGTCAGACTGCTTACTTCCAGACTCCGTCGGTCGACAACTCTTCGCCTTTGATTTTTTCCCTTGGTATGCTTCGGAGCCAAAACCGCGGTATCAGTAATGGCATCGCTGGAAGGTGGAATAAACTGAATCTTTGGAGGCGCAGGGATCTCCGCAACGTTAGAGACAACAGATATGTCTGTTGCTTAGGAAGTGGGCTTTGAAAGAATTTCAGCATTACTTGTGCACTGACAAATGAAGGTGCTAGTGCTGATACTAGCAACCCCCGGCTGCTGTGGCGGAGCGGTTCTAGGTATTTCAGTCCAGAACCGCGCTGCTGCTACAGGCGCTGGTTAGAATCCTGCCTTGGGCATGGATGCGTGTGATGGGGTTAGGTTTAAGTAGTTCTAAGTCTAGGGGACTGATGACCTCAGATGTTAAGTCCCATAGCGCTTAGAGCCATTTGAAACATTTTTAACACTAGCAACCTCAGTTTGAGTAGCAGCATCGGTCTTCGGAACTGGTTGTTTAAGTGTGGATGCAAAGCGTGTAGTAAACGTCGGCGGCTGCATGGCCTTATCGATCTTTCTGGCCTCTCCATATAAAATACGTCTAGTTGTTTTGATTTCCTGCACCTTCCTTTCTTCAAGGAAAACGCTACAGTCCCTGCTCCAAACAGGGTAATTGCCTGAGCAGTGTACACATTTTGGAGGATATCTCGACCAGCACTTTCAGCGTGGCCTTACCACATTTGCCACAAGTGGCTGTCCCCTTATAACCCGAGGTAGTTTGCCCAAAGCGTTGGCAGGTAAAAGAGCTAATTTGGGTAGGAAAAAAAGGCCACACCCTGGGGCGGAGGAAACCAGTCTCAACATGCTCGGGAAGTTTACTGCTGCCGAAAGTTAGTATGAGTGAGTCCGAATTGACGACATCACCATCCAACTGTTTCGTTATGTTCTGCACATCAACGATGCCTTCCTGGGACCACTCAGATTTCAGTTCTTCTCGCGGAATGTCAACCAGATCCCTGCAAATCACAACACCTTTGCTATAGTTCACCGTGTTGTGCAGTTCACTTTCTATTGCATACTCCTAGAGGCACTGAGCTTTCTGGATGTTCGTGACTTGTTGGGAATTGGTTGTTTCTATTAACAGAGTCCCATTTCACAAGCACTCGACAGATTTGAAGCTTCCTGCGATTCCCTATAACCCTTTTTATATGTAAAAAGGTGAAACTTACTCAAAGCTCCCTTCTTTCCATTTAATTATAAGAAACACGTTCTGGTCACCAGCATGCTTTCTGGAACTCGATACTGACACAGTCTGCGGAAATACCAAGTCTGGAAGACGGGATAAACGAGCACTTTTGTGTTCTTGGGTGTTGGTACCTACCAGCTGCCCACCCTTTTCGTTGGGAGGAGCAAGACAATATTACTAAGGATCCACCTCGATCCCACGAGCAGTCAGGGAACAAAACGTCCGCTTAGAGCCCTGCATGTGTAGGTAAGCCTTATGCAACTGAGGCGCGGCATGTTCCCCAGAGGTGGCTTGCTAACGACTTTTCCAACTCAACAGCCGTTCATCTCATCAGCGCGCAGCACACCTTAAGATTGATGTTTCTTTATAGTGGTTTTTACCATCCTCATGATCTGGCGATCAAACCAAGATCCCCATTCCCTATGACACACAACGTTCCACTGCCGCGCCAGGCAGTGGTCGCTGACGCATGACCAGAGCTTAAGCTGAAAGGAGACTGGGTGCGCTTACCAGTCCACAGCTCAGGAACCCCAGGGTCGCCAAGCCTGTACTCAGCATGTCCATTCCGTTCATCTTTTTGAAATGTGATGGTATTAGGCCTACCTCATACATCTTGCACACCAAATGGAAGAGTTTTTTCTTGTCTGGTTTTCCCGTGGCTGTCAGTAGTTCTGGCGGAATGTTGTCGACTCATGGAGGCCCCGGTAGACACAGGTCTTTCAGTGATCGGTCAAATTCTTCTCACAGTATCCATTTCCTCTTCATCTACGTCCTCTTCTATTTCTATAAAATTGTCTTCAAATTCCTCTCTCTTTTATAGACCCCCTATACACTCCTTCCACCTTTTGGCTTTCGCTTCGTCGCGTAGGATTGACTTCCTTCTGAGTTATTGAATTACTCATATCTGCTTTTCTTTTCTCCAAAGGCCTCTTTAATTTTCCTCTAGGCAGTATCTATCTTTCCCCTGGTGAAACATGTTTCTAAACCATTACACTTGTTTTCTGGACGTTTCTGTTTATCCATTATGCACTTTCTCTCACTCTCAATTCTTAGACATTTCTACACCCTTTCTCCTACTTCATTTGCTGCATTTTTATAATTTCTCTTGTCATCAGTTAAATTCAGTAGCTCCTGTGTAATACAAGTGTTTCTATTGGTCCTTGTCTTTTTACCAATTTTTTTCTCTACTGGCTTCAATATTTCATCTCTCACGGCTTCTCCTGTATTCATTTCCTATGTGGTGGTTAATCCTTGCCTACTGCTCCCTCTGAAAGTTCCAACAACATACGAGTCTTTCAAGTTTCCCGAGTCTCATCTCCTTAATTTCCTACCTTTCTGCAATTTCTCCAGTTTTAATCTATAGTTCATAAACAATAAACTGCGGTCATAGCCCACAGTTTACAGTTTAAAATCTGGTTCCGAAATCTTTGTCTTACCACTAAACACTGACAGAAAAGAAACAACGCCAAGAAGGAGTTGTGTGACGTAATAGAAGTTGGTTGGCGTGTTTCTACACCTGAAACATTTCTGTTCAAATATCGCTCCAGTCGCATAAGATTGGGGCTGGTAGCGCCACTATGAGGATGCAAATCAGGTTTGCTTTAAATACCCACAGAACGGTCGAGAGCGTTAGTTGCCTTTGAGATTGGTCATGGTGAGCTGATGATTGTGATGATGACCTTTGGTTTATGGGGCGCCTAACCGCGCAGTTATCAGCATCCGTACAAAGTCCCAAATGTTACAAAGTGCAACGTTTTCACAGTCCACTATAGCCACTGCCACAAATGATGATGATGATGAAATGTGAGGACAACACAAACACCCAGTCCCCAGGCACAGAAAATCCGAAACCTGGGTGGGAATCGAACCCGGGACTCTGTGATCCAAAGGTAGCAACGCTAGCCACTAGACAACGAGCTGCGGACGTTGATGGTTGTGACGAATGCCTTCAAGGCGACAAAGACGCCATTATCAACACACGAGGTCGTGTAAGAGGGCTACCAGACGCTGGAAATTCCTTCTGCAATATTGCAGAAAGACTTCGCAGAAATGTAGCAAATTGCACATGTTTGCTGGCAGCTGTGGTCACGGTAATGTACAGTCACAAGGAGACAGGGCTCCTTTTGGCCACGTAGTACAACCGAGAGGGAAGACCATCGTGTTCGTTGGATGTCACTGCGACATCTTACTGCATCTGTAGCAGCAATTTGAGCAGCAGTTCGCACCACTATGACACAGTGAACTGTTACAAATCGGATGCTTCAAGGACAGCTCCGAGCCATACTCCCTGTAGCAAATGCATTCCACTGACCTCAAACCACCACTGTTCACGACTTCAGTGGCGTCAAGCGAGAGCTTATTGGAGGGCGTGGTAGAGAGGTGAAGTGCTGTCTGATGAAAGCTGGTTCTGCCTTGGTGCCAGCGATGGCCGTGTGTTGGTTAGGAAGAGGCCAGTTTGAGGATTGGCAACCAATATGTCTGTGTGCTAGACACACTGAACCCACACCTGGAGGTATGGTCTGGCGTGCAATTTAGTATGGCAGCAAGAGCACTCGATTGGTCATCCAACGCACGATGGCTGCAAATTTGTACGTCAGTCTGGTGACGCGACGTTTGTGCCGCCATTCACAAGTCTGCCGTTGTGGCCGAGCGGTTCTAGGCGCTTCAATCTGGAACCGGGCGACCAAATTCTGCCTCGGGCATGGATGTGTGTGATTTTCTTAGGTTAGTTAGATTTAAGTACTTCTAAGTTTTAGGGGACTGATGACCTCAGGTGTTGAGTCCCATAGCGCTCAGAGCCATTTGAGCCATTCACAAACAGCATTCCAGGATTGTTTTTCAACAGGATAACGGTCACCGACATGCTGCTAATTTAACCCAACGTGTTCTACAGGGTGTTGACATGTTACCTTGGCTTACTCAATCACCAGATCTGTCTTTAATCGAGCACATATGGGATACCATTGGTCAACAACCAGCATTACACGTTTATTGACAAACCAAATGCAACAGCCATGGAGCTCAATCCCACAAACTGACGTCCGGCACCTTTGTA
The DNA here is from genome assembly GCF_023897955.1 of Schistocerca gregaria. Classification (NCBI taxonomy): domain Eukaryota; kingdom Metazoa; phylum Arthropoda; class Insecta; order Orthoptera; family Acrididae; genus Schistocerca; species Schistocerca gregaria. Next base: position 731,409,324 of record NC_064931.1, read on the forward strand.
ACACAATGAATGCACGTTTGCTTGCTTGCATTCAACATTCTGGTGCTTACACCTGTTATTAACGTACCAGCATTTCCCATTGGCAAGGACTTATCGCGTACGTACATTGACCTGTGATCTTCGAATGCTAATCACTTAAATACGTTACCTAGATAAATGTATTCTCGAAATTTAATTTAACTACACTAATTGGTATTTGGTGATGCGATTTTTTTCCAATGTATAGTCGTTCTGAAACCTTCTAGTGTCTCCAGGTTCTTTTATGTAAATAACCTTTCATGATTCTTAAAACAAGTGTTAGCGATTGTTAAATTATGCTCTGCGCGAAATTCTTCCCGACTGTTTTCTGTCTTATTCCTTTCCTCTAGTCCATATTCAACTACTATTTTTCTTTCGCTTCCTTTTCCTATTATCGAATTCCTGTCCGCCATCATAATTATATTTTTATCTGCCGTAACTATCTGAATTAATTTGTTTTATGTCATCACACATTTCTTGAGTCTCTTCATCATGTGCGGAGCTAGTTGGCATATGAACTTATAATACTGATGGTGGGTTCTGGCTATGTGTTTATCTTGTCTACAATAATGCGGTCAGTATGCTGTTCATATTAGATTACCAGCATTCCTATTATCTTGCTCTTTATTAAACTTACTGCTGCATTACCAGTATTTGATTTTGTATTTATAACCCTGCAGTCACCTGGTAGAAATCCTATTCCTGCTGCCACTGAACTTCGCTAACACCGACTATCTCTAACTCAGCGCGCCCGGGTAGCCGCGCGGTCTAGCGCACTCCTTCCCGAGCGGACACGCGTGCCGGTCCCTGGCACGAATCCGCCCGGCGGATCAGTGTGCCGGCCAACCTGTGGATCGTTTTTAAGGCTGTTTTCCGTCTACCTCGGCGAATGCCAGCTGGTTCCCCTTATTCCGCCTCAGTTACACTGTGTCGGCGATTGCTGCGCAAACACTGTTTCCAAATACGCGTGTACCGTAATTCCTATACCACTTAAACATTTGGGGTTACACTCGTCTCTAATGAGACGCTCCCGCGGGGGTCCCCTGGAGGCCAAACAGCAAAATAACCCTGGGCTCGGTGTGGAGCGGTTGTGGGGTTGTGAACTTCTGAGGCCTACGTCGGGACGTAGCTTCTCCATCGTTTCTAGGTCCCCGGTTCAGTACATACATACATATCTAACTTTAATCTCTCCACTTACCTTTTTAAATTTTCTAATCCGGCTGCGAGATGAAGCGATCTAACATTCCACGCTCCAACCGATACGTAGAGCGCCAGTGTTTTTGGTGCACAGTCGTCCAAATATCACGAATGTTCGATCAGATCTAGGAGCAGAAAGTAGTGGGGCAGTACGGACAAAGAGGTGAAATTATGTGGAATATTTTTCGAAAGTGATGAAAATAGTACTAAAAATGGAGAGTGGTAACATTTTTGCAAAAAGGCGGCATTGGTAACGCTTTCCAGAGTCCACATGAATTTCAATAAGTGATGGAACAAAATCATTCCACCGTCGCTGCCTCTATAAAGCTAGCTAATGAATATGCTACCTAATTCGCAATTAAGAGATAGTGAGAGATGACCTTGGGCCCTACTCAAGGGTTATGGTGTGTTTCAAGGGATATAGTTTTGTAATTGTAGGTTCAGCCTATTTTGTGGAATAAGTCAAACGAAAAAAATGTGGACGTTGTTGTGTGTGTTACATAAGAATCTTTCTAGACTACATTTGACACGTACATGAAACAGACAACATTACCAAACTGACAGCTTCGAACAGCCAGACCGTCTCCAGCAGAGAACAGAAGACCAAACCTGTGCCGACATGTTTGAAGAAAACAACATGCAGTCTTTGTAAAGAAAATCCGAGTCGGTTGGTTAGGAAAAACCATTAAATTCCACGAAGTATAAGCAGAGTCGTGTAATTCCTATAAGGGAGATGATCTGGTAGGTAGTCACCTGCAAATACACTGTTGTGCACTGAAATTGCAGCAGCATGAAAGTGGCAATCAGTGTAGGTAAGAATAACTCTATATACATTCTGCATATAAGGAAACATTACTCACCGGGGTTTTGATTGAGAAATCGCATTTGAAATTTGGTTTCTTGTGAGAATATCGTGTTATGTCGTTATTATAAGAAGACACGTCTACCTGCAGCTGTCGGAATTCGACAGAGGCAGGATCCTGCAGTACTGAGACTGCAGTTTAAAGCTTCCGCAATATTGCTGCTCGTGTTGGTCGGAGTCCCGTGTATGTTACGCGAGGTGGCAGATCCTTGTGGAAAATTTCTCACATTGTAAACCTTCGTATCACAAATTTAATCATGTATTCTTCCAAGTGAACTGTAAACGCAGAATGACTACAATGTCGTCGTTTGCTATCCTTCCTGGTACTGCAATTCTAATTACCAGCAGAGTAGTTAAGGGGTAGCAGACGAAGGGAGTGCCAGCGGATGTGTGGGTGACTTTATGCTGTAGCGCTAAGTAAGGCGTTGGCCCATGACATGTGTTACCATTAGCCTGCTGCAGACAACAGAGCGTGAAGCTTAATGTGTTCCGACGGCATGTCTGAATCGCTGACAGGTTAGGACATTAGAATCCATTTTATTCAGTTCATGTCATTGCGTACACTTTGTGATAATATTCTTCTGAACTTATCTCATAAATTTTTCTTTTGTTCAATTTTGAGTATGTATTTTAGTTCTTATAGCGTCCTTGTTAAATTGCATTTATATGTATTTGAATACAGAAATTAATGAAAGTTTTTAATTGAACTACATTTCTTGGATTTTTCGCGGTTTACACCATACTTTCGCTCATAGTTATCTTACAAATTTTCTCCCTTAAAGACACGAATGAAACATCTCTTTACACACTTACACTTATGGTCGAATAATTTGTAATTATGTGTTATATTGCTCTAGTATTAGAACTATAACGCTGAAATTCTTTATGGGGCTGTAACGTCCTTGGTTTAACCTATGGCAGAGTACTGTGCTCCAGTACGGAAAAACGGTGTACATGGACGCAAACTTGATGTTAAACTATATCAGTTATTGAGAATAATAAGTGGAATAACTAAATCAGCACCTCTGCCTTAACTGCATGTATTATAGAACATTGCACCACCATCAGCAGCTGCAAGAGCGTTCTGTACATCTAGCTACAGAATACACCGGGTGATCAGAAAGCCAGTATAAATTTGAAAACTTAATAAACCACTGAATAATGTCGATAGAGAGGTAAAAATTGACACACGTGCTTGGGATTACATGGGGTTTTATTATAATCACCCCATATTGCTAGACGCCTGAAAGATCTCTTGCGCACGTCGTTTGATGATCGTGTGCTCAGCCGCCACTTTCGTCATGCTTGGCCTCCCAGGTCCACAGACCTCAGTCCCTGCGATTATTGGCCTTGGGGTTACCTGAAGTCGAAAGTGTATCGTGACCGACCGACATCTCTAGGGATGCTGAAAGACAACATCCGACGCCAACGCCTCACCATAACCCCGGACATGCTTCACAGTGCTGATCACAACACTATTCCTCGACTACAGCTATTGTTGAGGAATGATGGTGGACATATTGAGCATTTCCTGTAAAGTACATCATCTGGGCTTTGTCTTACTTTGTTATGCTAATTATTGCTATTCTGATCTGATGAAGCGCCATCTGTCGGACATTTTTTGAACTTTTGTATTTTTTTTATTCTAATAAAACCCCATATCATTCAAAACATGTGTGTCAAATTGTACCTCTCTATCTACATTATTCCGTGATTTATTCAGTTTTCAAATTTATACTGACTTTTTGATCACCCGGTACATTCCACCAGACCTAAATCCACGAAACCACCCTGGCGGATGCAAGATGCGCTTCTTCTCTGTGACATGTACCAAGAATGGAAAGAAGTTTGGTGGAAGTTTCCTCCAACAAATTCTCGCTTTATTACTGATCATACTAAAATGTCAGCGGATTTAGTGTTCCCGGGACACTATGGACAGTTCTGAATCAGTTCTGTACAGGGCATGGAAGGTGTGGTGCCTGTTACTATGAAAGGTCTTTCAAGGATGCAGCGAATGCTATTGTGAAGTTGCTGTGAAAATTACGCAGTACCTGAATTACGAAAATTTCTTGGTGCGCTCACTGAGCTGCAGTTGGTGATACCGAAATCTGCGGACTACTTAAGAGACCTAGAAATTCGTTTATATAATTTTTGTGAGTTTATGTGTTTATATAACAATTATTTAACCGTTTATTTCATCAGTTATGGATGAAATCAATGACCAAGTGACTCGTACGAATATTAATAATAATATTTAGACGTATCTTGTTTCATTTAATATATATCCTGTGGAAGTTCCTGATATAGTCTACAACCAAGTACTGGTAGCTGTAAAAAGCCATGTGTCAAATACTGTAATTCAGAAATGGATTTAAACTCATACTTTCTGAGGTCAATACCAGTGCGTGTGATGTAGCAAGAGACGATGCAACATAACTGCGTGAGGTTAATCTATACCAGACGAGATTTTAAACTTGAGCAACGGTGCTTTTATACCATATGTAAGAGGTGGAGACCGGCAAAACAGATGCCATTAAAAGTGCAACATTATTTGTCCCAGATATTTGTGGGGATCTTGTAATGTGGCATTCTCTGAAAATATAACTACAGTACATAACAGATGAACCGTGAATTTCTACATAATAAGTAGTGTTAGAGAGTTAAGCGCTTCAGCATATTGACCAAAACCAGTGATATGATACTTTTGTCGGTTTAGTTGGGAAGCTGCGCGGTAGAAAAAAATGTTTTCTTTGACTGAATTTTGTCAAGATACATAGCACGATATATATGACCTCAGTATAACAAGAATAGCTGAGCGAAATCTTAACTTTGTTTTTACTGCAGTGCTCTTTGGTTGCAGACAGATGAAATTTCTTGGTGTACTTAGTGAGATAGCGCTTTTCCTTCAGATAAATCCGAAACGCTGGACTCTAGTTGTTCAGCTCAGAAAATCCATAGCGAAATGCCACGAGTTCAACCAAAAATTCGAACAGTGAGAAGTCTCCAAATTTCCACGTACGGGACGAATATTTTATTTGCTCATTGGATTGAGAATTACTCCAGAAACGTGGTGATTTCTCCCACCTGAAAAGAGCTTTTTAGAAGCTAAAAGGGAGGTAGACAGAGTGTGAAACGAGGTCTTAAGTTCCTGAACGCTGGAGGAGAACATCTCCCCGGGATTCCACCCGCCAGCTGCCCCGAGCCCCTGCTCCCTCGCGTCGCCTGCGCTTCTGTAATGTACTGTGGCTTACGGGACCCTACTGGAGTGAACTCTGCACGAGCTCAACCGCTGAACTCTTTTTCCCACGCGTTCGAGGTCGTGCGGCTGACTCGCCAGGACAGCGATTCAAATCCCCGTCTCGCAATTTTAAAGTTTTTCTTCGTTACCTTAAATTTATTGTAAGAAGTTATTTTCCTGCGTGACGCTATTTTTGATCTGAAATAAACACTTTATTTCATTTCATCTGCAAATAGCTCATTTCTTCCTCTTCTGCATTGTCAACCAACTTTGTGGGGAGAACAACGACGAGAGTAATAGTAAGGCACAAGAAAAACAATACGACAAAATATAAAAAATTCACGCCTCAACTATCTATATCACATGGAAATTACGTTCTATGTGTACAGCACATCATGATATATACAGAATTTTGGGAAGGAATATAACCTGATAGGAATGCATCACTACCAAAGCAAATATTGGCAAAAACTGTATGTATATCATTCTTTAAAGTGGTCAAATAACTTACGAAAATGCAGCTGGGTGACGTTGTCGACAAGCGCCAATATTTCGAGGGGAGCACACCTTGCCCTTTTCAAGGCAAAACTGAACCAGGTAGGAGCTGTGAAATGGAATTCAAAACCTCATTTTTCATGGAAGCTCCGGAAGGATAACATACACACACACTGGGAACACTAGCGTCGTCACATATCAGAGATGACCGACTTGAGAAGTTATCTATAGTGAAATCAATAATCAACGGGTGAGGTTGCACAAAAACTGTCCCTCTGCTTTTTGGCAAGGGAGAGAGCTGGATTCCACGCAGAATTTAAACAAAAGCCATCATCTCTATTTACAAGATTACTAGCAATTTTTGGTCCTGGCGGAGGTTCTAGTCCACCCTCGGGCATGGGTGTGTGTGTTTGTCCTTAGGTAATTTAGGTTAAGTACTGTGTAAGCTTAGGGACTGATGACCGTGGCAGTTAAGTCCCATAAGCTTTCACACACGTTTGAACATTTTTCAACTAGCAAATTTAATTTCAAAAGCTTTCTTAATAACGCTATCGCAGTAGCTGGAATTGCACGCCAGTATCACCACGTTTTTATATCGATGCCAAGACAAAGTTCTGCAATGGCGGATTTGCTCCGCTGTTGTAAGCAAGTGTGCCGTTTATGCTCAGTACACCGGTCCTACACAGACCTGACAGTCTGACCAATAAACGACACGCCATAACTGCAAGGAATACGGTAGACGCCCACTTTACGGAAACGAATATCATCCTAGACGGAAGTAATAGGACCCTTCGGTGGTGGTCGAGAAACTCAAAAAAATGGTTCAAATGGCTCTGAGCACTATGGGACTTAACTGCGGAGGTCATCAATCCTCTAGAACTTAGAACTACTTAAACCTAAGTGTCACACAAATCCCTGCCCAGGGCAGGATTCCAACCTGCGACCATAGCGAGAAACACACTTCGCATCATATTTCCACAAAGTACGACACGTCCTGTTCGCAATGATCCATGCGTAAGGCAAAAATCGCCGTAGACTTTCGTGCCACGTCGGTATTATAGTCACTTACCCAGTTTGTGGATGGTCGACAGCGCAACGCATGGCTATTTCAGCTGAAAAACTCTCAGAGTCCGAGGTGACATGGGCGCTGTTAACCGAGGTATAGAGTACCTCTTCCCGTGGAGCCGAATGGTGACAACTATCAGCCTGATACTAAAATGTAGACTTTCACGGCCGGAAATATCATGTCCATTATAATTATCCGGGCTGTTATGCCGTGGTCGGTTGATGAATTCTGTGACGATTCCCAACGTTTCGTCTCCGACTGCGGGAGACATCTTCAAGGGGGTCCTTAGCTCGATGGAAGGTCCAACACATCCACAGTCAGTAGCGAGCCCCTTGAAGATGTCTCCCGCAGTCGGAGACGAAACGTTGGGAATCATCACGGAATTCATCAACCGACCACGGCATAACAGCCCGGATAATTATAATGGACATAACTATCAGCCCGTAAATACTAGTCAGTATGAGTACGTTGCCCGCCCGCTTGGACGTGCGGTCTAACGCAAGGCTTTCCGGGCGGGAAGGAGCGGCGGTCCCCAGCACGAGTCCGCCCGGCGAATTTGTGTCGTAGTCCGGTGAGCCGGTCAGTCTGTGGATGGTTTTTAGGCGGTTTTCCATCTGCGTCGGCAAATGCGGGTTGGTTCCCCTTATTCCGCCTCAGCTACAATATGTCGGCGAATGCTGCGCAAACAAGTTCTCCACGTAGGAGTACACCACCATTACTCTGCCACGCAAACATAGGGGTTACACTCGTCTGGTGTTAGACGTTCCCTTGGGGGTCCATCGTGGGCCGAACCGCGTAATAAACCTGGGTTCGGTGTGGGGCGGCGGAGGGGTGAAGTGGACTGCGGTAGACATCGTAGGGTTGCGGACCATTGCGGCAGCGGCGGGGACGGAGCCTCTCCGTCGTTTCTAGGTCCCCGGTTAACATAACATAACATGAGTACGTTTCCGGTAAAGTGCGTGAGCTAGCGTACCATCCAACTCCCTCCTTACCAACACATCAAGGTAGGGAAGACAGCCATTCTTTTCCACCTCCATTGTTAACAAATATTCGGGTGGATTGAATTCAGGTGGTCTAGAAAGTCATTCAGACTATCAATGCCTGAGGCCAAACAACAAAAGTATTGCCTAAATATCTGATGAAAACAAGTAGGTTTCAACTACAAGACACGTTCCTCGAAATCTTTTATAAAAATTGGCAATAATAGGTGAGAATGGGCTTCCCATCGCAACACCATCTGTCTGCCTATAGTACTGCTCACTGAATAAAAAGTAAGTGGTATCCAACACATGTCGAAATAAGTTCGTTAATTCACCACCAAACCTCATTCAACCATAACCGATCAGACAGAGGAACACGAGTGAAGAGAGAGACCACATCAGAACGTACTGAAGATCAAAGTCATTCAAACGCATTTCCTGTAATCGACGTAAGTTCTTAGTGCTACCTCACCCGTTGATACTGATTTCACTATCAATAACCTCTGACGTCGGTCATCTTTGGTTTGTGACGGCGCTAGTGTTTACAGTGCCTGTGTGTGTGTGTGTGTGTGTGTGTGTGTGTGTGTGTGTGTGTGTGTGTGTGTGCGTGCGTGTGTGTTATCTTTCCGGAGTTTGTCTGAAAACCGAGGTTTTAAATTCCCTTCCACAGCGCTTACTTGCTACTGTTTTGCCTTCTTGAAAAGGGCAGAGTTTGCTCCTGTCGAAATATCGGCGCTCGTCGACGACGTCACCCGGCTTCATTCGTGTAAATTATTTAAACCATGTAGACGCCGGGAGAAACTTAGGTCTTTCAATATTTAACGTAATTGACACTAAATAAATGAAAATATAAATGTCATAACAATATTATCTTCTGATGGAATAACAACTTAGTGCAATGGAAGTGAAGTTCTATATTGAGAATCTTATAAGGTAAATGCCGGGCTTGTTTTTCTGGTGAGTTCATGTAGGAGTTCCTTCCCACCCTATCCGAAGCCGAGCTTTTCTTGTGTTCCACCTCTAATGGGCTTGTATCGACGGTGCGTAAAACCTGAACATTCCGTTTTATTTCCAACACTAGTAACGGTCTTAAGCATGCCTCATTTCAGCTTCAACGTAACAATAAATATATTCTTACTATTCTATGAATTTTGCAACTCTTTATCGAATTTTCTTGGTGTCTATTTATATTCTTTGGAGTGTTTACTTTTGGAGCCGGGAAAAACAAACATTTGTAATTTTTTGTGTCCAACAAATAACTTATGTCTTTGTCTTTCCAATAAATTCATTCTTATCGGTCTGTTAACATGAATAAAATAAGCTGCTACCTTGATGAACTAATTTGCTTCGACGAGATTAGACAGTGAAATACAGGAAGTACACAGAGGAACGCATGAACAGGAAACTAATACAGTGGAAAATCCATACAAGCAACGAAAAGGAAACTATATCTTTATCTTAAGTGATCAGTTCGCACGTAAGAGAAAGCAAATATAATCACACGGCATTTCAGTCATGTAGGACTACCCGCAAATCCTGAATGAGACAAAGGAAATCGTGTAGTGCTACTTGTTTACGGAGAGCATCGAGCTACTAACTCGGTATACCTCACTAACCGGATTGTTTTAGTATATCTTTTGACAACTATATCTTTGGTAGAAGATACGCAGCTGAGTGGTAATTTACTAACACATTGCCTCATTTGTATCAAGTAAAAATACGCACTGTAAATCAATTATTTATTGGCAGTACGAGAGGGATTGAGGTACAATCAAATAAGAGCCTATTGAACGGGACCTCGAACTATAAAATGAGGAAAGTTCGTTTTTGGGTATTTTGTACACTATATCAGTAGAGTCTGTCTTCTTAGAATAATGTATGTAATTTGTATTTAGATACAGTCTAAGTGATTTGAACATATCTTCTAAAAATGCTGATAAAAATTTGTCGAGATATGGTGTCTGAAAAAATATTTGATTCAAATATATCATAAATTTCACAGGTTTTATATCAGTGGAAATATGTCCCCAAAATAGGACAATATGGAGATACTGTTTCCGTCTCAGACGGAAGGTCCCAAGCACAGAATAATACAGGAAAGACGACTTTAATTTTGATCCGATGACGGCATATGCCACCTGGGGGATAGTAGATGTATTTATAGTGGTTTCAACGTCGTCCGCCAACAGATAGCTTTTGTGGCATAGCTAGCAGAGCGCCATCTGTGTCTTCCCTTTAATAGGGGATGCTCACAACCAGGAGACTGATTGTGGTGCTGACGTGTGAAGCAAGCAGGCAACTATGCCACAGAGACGCACTCATGCTTCCTACACCCTACTGAGCAAGTTTTAAAGGGTTAATATTGTGGCCTTCTGAGTAGGTGGATGGCCTTTATTAGAGAATTGCCACATAAGTTTGACGTGCAGTGTCAGTTAGACAACGATGCTGGTATCAGTGGTTATATGAACATTCTCACACCCGTAGACGAGATTCTGGTCATCCACGCTGCACAGACGCTCTCCAGTATCGCCATACTGTAAGAGCAGCAGTGACAGCTCGTAAAGCTACCACAGCAGAAATAAGAATGCTTACCAGCTTAGAAGTGTCAACACGAACTATTGCGAACCAGTTATTAGTAGTGGAAATACAGGCACGCACATCTCTAGCCCGTCTTCCACTCACGCCACAGCATCGACGTGCACGGCACAACTGGTATCGTCAGAGTATCACTTGGAAGATGGAATGGCGTGTTGCTGTCTTCAGCGATGAAAGAAAATTCTGCCTGCGAGCAAGTGATGGTGGTTTGCACGTACGAAGTAGACCAGGTGAGCACTGACTCACAGAGTGCATTCGTCAAGGCGTAATGGCCCCATCCCAGGCCTTTTGGTATAGGATGCGATAAGCTATATCTGTCGTTCATCTTTGGTGTTTCTGGGGGGGGGGGGGGGTTCTTGCAACAGGAATGTGATGTTTTGTTCCAACAGGATAATGCTCTCACCCCCACACTGTCCGTGTAACTCAACGTGCTCTACAAGACGTGCAGCGACTTCACTGGCTAGCACAATTTCCGGACTTGTCTGCAGACGAGCATGTGTGGGATATATCTGGACGAGAAGTCACTCACCAACAACTCTTACCGAACCACATGAACAGGCCCAGCACGCGTGGCATAACGTATCCCAGGGCAGAATTCGCCACCTTTACATTCGACTTGATGCTGGAGTCAGTTACTGAACTTGGGGACGACACCACGCAGTAATACGAATATGGAAGTTTCAGCAAAAGTGAATACCTAGTATCTCAGAACTGCTTATGCTATTGATCTCTATATGTAACCATTACATTACATGTACTCCATATGCACTGTTGTAACAATAGATCTTGATTGAATTAGAAACCTCTAAAAGCGTGTATTTATTCTTTTTTACGACAGTGTATGTCGGAAACAGACAGACCTCTGAAAGTTGTCTGTACTATGCACACAACAGCTTTGGTAGGCTCTGCTTGTGTGTATAAACATGTTATGATCCTTGATATCTATTGTATTTGCAGCAAGTATCTGCTACTTTGAATATAATACATTTAAAGTTCAAGATTTCTAGTCGGAGTATATCATACTGTACAATGTGGAGCATATTGTTATATTGCCACGTTATGTACAATGAAGGAATTATTATTAACTCTCATGTCTTCAGGGAAATACATAATCATAGTACGTTAGTCACAAAAAAAGCGAGAGGAAAAGGAATGCTGAGAGAAAAGAGAAAGATACTGAGAGCAAACCAGGCAAAGAAAGAAAGAAGCATAGCTGACGAGTTGTCTAGTGACTCACAAAACCATAGGTATGAACTGGGATTTGATTATGCTGTTACTTAAACGTAAAGCACCACTTCCCACATATGTTCTTTTTGCTATTCAAGGAACATTTTCAAGTGATCAGTTAGAAATAGTGACCTAAAATTTTCAGTGTTTGTGCATCACATGAACCTGCACTTTTTATTATAGACTTATCATAAAGTGTCAAAAAATGAAATATTAGTACTAATAAAAGATATTAACCCATTATTTTAATTTTACAGCTTACAAAAATGATCTGATGAATAATTAACAGTGAATTGAATCCTTTTGAAAAAGGGTGTCAAACGTACCACCCTGTTATTCCAAAGTGCATGTGATGCAACGCAAAATATTCCAGAATCCTGTTAACCCCAGTGTGCATAGCTTTAATACGGTAGGAACTATGCAATAAGTGTATAAAATTTACATACATCTTTTAAATCAATCACAATAGTACGATGCGAGTACTATACCGTTCAGAACTTAATGGCATATTTTATGCACCACTTTTTGAGAATCTTTGTGTATCCTTTTAGATTGGTAATGTTGCAATAAAATTAAAAACACTCTGTTTCCAGCCCATGCCACCAATATCTTAGCTGTGTATTGCAACTTTCAGAGTTAGGAAAGGGACAAATGTTGCAGAATAATACACAAACAGGATTGCACGATACTCCTTGGTGTAGCCGCTACAAAATGATAGGCTAAGAACTTCCGAATGTTATTGTAGACCTGCACCTTGACGTAGTTTATTTAAAAGATCCCAGTATGTATCAAAAAACTAACTTGTTAGTCAGTGGATATCTGCACTATTACATTGAAAACGTTATGGGAGACACAGTAAATCGTTAGTGGGAAATACCCAACAACAGTCACCTGTACAATAAATTCACATTAGAAGTGGCAGACTGGTATATCGAAAATGGTGCACGGACCAGGTATTCGGGAGAAAGACAGTTCACGTCCCCGTTCGGCTATCCAGAGTGTACGCGAAATATGTCCATAAAAAACAAACGCGTGCTGATATTTTACGACGATTCGTATGGTATGTAACATGAAAAATAGTTATTCACAAAGGCGAGGGTTAAAAAAATGTTCCCTTACTGCATTCTGGTAGAACCAGCGGCAGCGGACAATGCGCTGAAGATACTAAACAAGGAAAAAGAAATCTGTACATCATAACAAAGTGTGATGTATAGTGGGAACAGCAGCAGAGGCTCCTCTCGCTAGGTATAGCACTCGTAATTTCTTGCGTGACTGGATGGCGCTGACTGGATTTACGATTAGCGATCACTGCCACATTGTAAGTAATGCAGGGCATCGAAGAGGAGCACAAGCAACATCCGAAAAAAATATAATTTTTAACAACGCATACTTGCGATATGCTAGGCGTAACACTAAGGCTGTTATGGACAGATATCAATTAATTACTATAGAACAGGGGTGGCTAAGATTTTGGCTAGGGGGCCATGCCTGGGCACGAATGCCAAAGTACCCAGACTCGCTTCACATTTCCCCCACCCCCACGCTACGCTGTCTGAGCGGGAGGAGGGGTAAGAGGGTAAAACTGCGAACGCACTGCATTTAAATGTCAGTGCAGCCACGCTGCATATTCCTTGGTTTTATGTTTCATATTCCTCAACAACACAGGTCACAAACGAAACAAATTATTTAATTATTTTTGGACCGCTGAAGACATAAGTATTGTCTGGTACAAACAGTCGGCATGTGGACAGACACAGGCAATTTCACAGAGTTTTGAACTCAAATTGTCACGTAATCGTGAATTACTTAGATTCACAATTAAAAAATGGTCTTTCACGCAAATATGTCGAAGTAGCTCTTTTGCTGCCTCATTATGGAGACCTGGAAACTCTACCTGGGGAAAGCAATGTAGACGTCCTGGACAGTTTTAATGCCAAAAGATCTGTCATTAAATCTGGGGAATTACCTTGCAAGTCAACCAAGTACATCTGCACATGCACATGGGAGCTTCCACTTGATGTGGCAGACTGTCTCGAAAGCAGCTCGGAAACATGTAAAATTGACAGTGTCCTCAAAGTCTTTATAAAGTTATCCTTGTAATTCTTTACAGGCCGAAGTGAACTCTTCTCGCGTTTTTGTTAACGCCAGCAAGCTTAGGGGACCGGATTGTCTTTGTTAGAAGGTGTCCCTTCTACAACGCGATTTCCTTTTTAAGTGCATCCTCATCAAATCAGAAAGAAGTTACCTTGCAATGTCTTATTGTGGACAGTGTGCAGTCAAGTTCACTTAAAATACGAAATCTGCAATCCGTCCCTGATGTTCTAATTTCCGTTCCCGAACTCCTTTCCCATTCATAAATTCAGCATTAGCGAGTTGTGAAACCGAAAAATCGCTCCCGGCATGAACCGTGTCTTAACTAACGTGTTTTTCAGTGATATATAACGTCTCCATACTGCTTTGTTCAGTTCCATTGGAAACTGTTGCAGCCGACAATGGAAATTTTATTATGCATACCACCAATTTCTTCACGCGCTCCAGGCCTGAAAATTTTCAACAAAGTGCTTTTAGGTGCACAGAACAGTGTCTCCTATCTGTCGATCACTATAATTTCTTGCTCTTTCACTGCCAAATAAATCTTCAAATTCTTTCTTCTTGGTATTGTAACGTCGTTTCACAACAAATATGCAGTACCTGTCGTTTATGTGAACAGAGAATTGTCATCCTTCTCTTCCGTCATTCCCACTCATTTTTGCGCCTTGTCGCAGTTCGCGCGGCTCCCCCCGAGTCCTCCCTCGGGCATGGGTGTGTATGTTGTCCTTAGCGTAAGTTAGTTTAGGTTAGGTTAAGTAGTGTTTAAGCTTAGGGAGCGATGACCTTACCTGTTTCGTCCCATAGGATCTTACCACAGATATTCAAAATTTTCCCATTCATTTTAAAGGGCTGCTTTTGTGCAAACAATTACTGCATCTGTGAACGTCCTTCACAGCATGAACAAATAGTGAAGGGTACACAGTACTGGCGGCATGATGTTGCCGAGCTCAGTAGAGTTGTGGCGACTGAAAATATGCTGCACCGTAACGCTAAATGAAATGTCGCACAGTTCCTGGTACTTCCGAGATGGAGCGAGCAGAGTGGAGTGACAGGCCAGGGCTTGGTTCACACACAAATGCTGCACGTGTGAAGTTTGGAGGAGGAGGACATTAGTGTTTAACGTCCCGTCGACAACGAGGTCATTAGAGATGGAGCGCAAGCTCGGGTGAGGGAAGGATGGGGAAGGAAATTGGCCGTGCCCTTTCAAAGGAACCATCCCGGCATTTGCCTGAAGCGATTTAGGGAAATCACGGAAAACCTAAATCAGGATGGCCGGAGACGGGATTGAACCGTCGTCCTCCCGAATGCGAGTCCAGTGTGCTAACCACTGCGCCACCTCGCTCGGTGTGAAGTTTGGCACACCGAGGCCGGCCCTGGTATAGAAGGGAGAGCAGTCTGTAAAAGCAAGATTCATGTCCTCCCTGAAATACCACAGCAAATACGAGAAGTGGCAGCAGCAACAGAAAAATGGATGAGTCTAACAAAAACCTCTTAGCGTGATGAATTGTCTTGTCTTATACAGTCTGTAGAAATAAAGATAACTGTTGGCATGAGAAAACGACGTTATGCACGTAAGAGATGCAAATTTAAGCTTCACAGCAGCTTTTACCATCAACGGGCAAGAGCACTTGCGTGGAAGTGCTAAAAAAAACTAAATGACGATCTGCTTCGCCTGACCTTTTCCAGGTGAAGGCTCCAAACCACGTTACTCCTGCCTAGCCAGAAAACTACTCCTCCTTCTAAACCTGTGTTCCACCTGATAAAAGGGATTTCATTAAGTAAGTTAGTAATTATCATGGCAGGCAAAGTAACGTTATTGATTGCTGCTCCACTTTTTAAAGTGACAGAGATACATGACTCTGTACAAGGAAACGTGATTCTGCCTTGAGGAAAAAAAATTTTTCTTTTTTTTTACTACACATACATGTGTGCACATACAAACAGTGCTATTTTTAATTATTTGTTGAACAATAAACGAAGAATTTATGCACTATGATATTTATAAGTTATTTGAGATTGAAGTATTTACATTACTGTGAGTATTGACAGAAATATTAACATGGAGAGTAAAAATAAAACTTATTATTACATATTGGTGTTCACAAGTATGTTTGCTGTTTGTAGCACAGCTACAATTATTGCCTTCAAGTACGTCATCTGCAGTTAACAAGCGTTTATCATTGCTTTGTCACGTAATTTCTTAAGACTTTTTAATTCCTAATATGATAACCTTCTATTCCCTATAGCACTACTGTCGTTTATTATGTTGTTTTGTAAACAATGATTTGCTATTTAACTCTTTGAGCAGCATTTTCTAGGTTACGGCACTGCTTTTCGAAAAATGTATTGAATCGTGTGCTGCTTGTGATTAGGCTTTACGAAATGTTAATTGGAATGGGGGCACAGGGCATGTATGCCAATGTGTGTACTTACTTTTTGTACATTTACATCACACTCCGCAAGCCACCTATTGGTATGTGGTGGAGGGTAGTTTCGGTACCACTAACTGATCCCTCCAACCTGATCCACTCGCGAATAGTGCGTGGGAAGAATGATCGTCGGTAAGCCTCTGTATTGGCTCTAATTTCCCGAATTTTCTCCTAGTGGTGAATACGCAAGATGTATGCGGAAGGAAGTACTATGTTGTCTGACTCTTCCTGAAAATGCTGTCCCGAAATATCAGTAGTAAATCTCTCCGTGATGCACAATTCCCCTCTTGTAACGTCTGCCAGTGGAGTTTGTTTTATATCCCCGTAACGCTCTCTCGCCAGTTAAACGATCCCGTGAAGGAACGCAGGGCTCTTCGCTGGACGTTCTCTATCTCCTGTATCAGTCCAGCCTGATAGTAAATCCAGATAGATGAACAATACACAAGAATCGATCGAACAAGCGCCTTATAAGCCACTTGTTTCGTAGATGGGTTACATTTCTATAACACTAACGTAAACTAACTTACGGTTAGGACAACACATACACCCACGCCCGAGGGAGGACTGGAACCTCCGACGGAGAGAGCGGTGCGAACCGTGTCAAGGCCCCGCAGACCGCATGGCTACCCAGCGCGGCTGCCTTATGATCCCTGATAGCTTGTAGCTCACTCATTTTCATGCTTCGACAGAGGTTTCGAGTGGAGCTTCCTAACATAAACCGTTTCACTGTTCGTGTGATGGTTCGCTTGTCATTTAACCACAAAATTCAAAATTTCCTCCCAGAACACTCCGAACAAGACGGCAGAACGTGTGAACATTACACAAACTGTGGAACAGTGTGTGTTAGGAAGCTCCGCTCAAACACCCCGTAGTAGAACGACAACGCGAGATCTACAGAAAGTAAGTACCAACATTGGCATACATGGTCTGCTCACCCACCACAACCAACATTTCATAAAGCCTAATCACAGTCGGCGTACATTCCAACACATTTTACGAAAAAAATAGAACTGTAACTTGAAAAATGCTACTCAAAAAGTAAAATAGTGAATCAGTATTTGAAAAACAACATAATAAACGACCGTAGTGCTATAGCAAAGAAAACGCTATCATATTAGCCATTGAAATGTTTTGATAAATTACGTAGCAAAACAATGATAAACGCTTATTAACTGCAGATGACACTTTGGAAGGCAAGAATCGTAGCTATACTGCAAATACAAAAGATACTTGCGAACTCCAGTATCTAATAATAAGGTATTTTTTTATTCTTCATGTTAATATTACTGTCAATACTTATAATACTGCAGATACTATAATATCCAAAATCTGGTAAATATTGTAATTTGTAAATCCTTTGTATATTGTTCAACGGATAATAGATAACATGCACCGAAAATGGAGAAACTTTTCCGAAACATATATGGCAGTATAACAAGAAAGCTATGTTTGCTTAAGGCAGAATCACATTTCCTTATTGCATAATAGGAAGCAAACGCGGCCAAGTAAAGAGCCTCGACAGCAAAACGATTATGTATGACACTAATTTTCACGTAGTCACGAAGTCATTGTAAACAACAGTCGGGATGCCCTACCAGTCGTTCAGTTCCCTGGCGATAAAAATCTGCTCCTTGTTCACGGAGCCATTCGGGAACCGCTGCTGTGGCAGTGCCCTCATTGACGGAAAAATCTCTTTCCAGCTAGGTGTTCCTTCAAGTTTCCGAATGAATGGAAATCGTTGGCACTATTACACTTCGGCTGGGCACGAGGCTGTATCTGGCCCATATATCGTCAGAATTTCATAACGAATGTGCAAGCAATTTAGATGTTTTGCCCACAAATATCGAACCATCGCGTGACCTTTAACCATGAAACATGACTCCAGTGGCCTCGCCATTTCAGTGGCACACCGCAGTGCACCTGTTGTCTGTACCTCAGAAGAACCGAGTCTGCACGGTACCAGGATCATGTTATTGCTTCTGACAGTTCGCCGCTCTCCTTGCTGATGGGTCTCAGCGTAAGATGGCACGTGTAACTTACTGTTTAAAATTCCTGCGTAGGCCCTCGCTCTACACACACTCTGCACCATTGTTTATTATATTTGTTTTTGTTCATAACTCATCCAAATCCCCAGTCAACAGTGGCCATGAGCTGTTCCATTAGTCATCCCCATCGATTACAGAACCACTCATATCGTCATCGTGGTCATCAACTTCATCGTCGTCGTCATCATTATCATCATCATCATTTCAGCATGACTATTTCATCATGGAAATGTTTGTATGCGCATATCAACCGTCATCTACAACGTCTGGATAGGAACAGCCAGGGCGCTGTCATCCCCAACTGGGGTACTCTTCATACCTGATAGGTATAGTGAAGAACTGATGACGAGTTACTTAATCGAAATGGGGAAAGGGGGGGGGGGGAAACAATGGAACAACTTGTCCAAAAGAAGGTCTCGGTTGATATAAAACATCCTGAAGGGATTAAAGTATCATCAGTTTGGTAATGGAAAGAAGGTGGTTGGGGGCGGGGGGTGAAATTGTAAGCGAGATCAAAGCTTGGCTACAGAAAGCAGATTCAGTCTGACGTCAGTTGTAGTAGTTATGAAGGTTGGTTGGTTGATTCGGGGGAGAGGACCAAACAGCGAGGTCATCGGTTCCATCGGATTAGGGAAGGATGGGAAGAAAGTCGGCCGTGCCCTTTCAACGGGACATCGCAGCATTTGCCTGAAGCGACATAGGGAATTCGCGGAAAACGAAAATCAGGATGGCCAGACGCGAGTCCATTGTGCTAACCACTGCGCCATCTCGCTCGGTAACTATGATGGGATGAAAATTCTAGTACAGGGTATGCTAGTATGGAGAGCTGCAGAAAACCAGTCTTCGGGCAGGTGAATAAAAACTAAAAATAAAAAAGAGCTAAACTTGTCATGCGAAGGTAGACAGATGACGCAATGACAGAGGCGGAGAAAGGTGACGAGATTTCTGCTGCACAAATTCCTCCAAGATCATAAAATCACGGACTGTCCATGACATGACACCCTAAAAATGTATCTGCAAACACAATATGTCACAGTAGTCCTTGCCTGTCCTTTTGCGCGGTAGAAGGTCGCGTTGTCAGTAGTAAGGCTAACGTAAAAGCGTCCGTGGGTGGAGGCTTGCGCGGGTAAGTGAAATGCTATTTGCATTCGCGCCGCACCTGGGAAACCCTGATCCGAATCCGCAAATGCAGTCATAAGAATCTGGTCCTTATTCACATATGCTGAAGTTTTTTAAGACACAAGAACTCGTTCATAATACAAGGGCTTCGACAGTAGTCTCTCGCTCGGAGAGAATTACTGTCGTCCGATAATTTCCGGTCACTTACCTTTGAGGCGTTGCTGTAAATTAACCGCAGGAATATCTAAATGTTAGACACATCAAACTGAAACGCATTCGTCACTGTGTTTAACAACAGCGACTTCTTGAATACTGTATTTTTTGATCTTGTGCCGCGTCATTATAAACTACTGAGGCAACTAAACTGCCGACGTCTCGACCGACTTCCTGCGGCCCTCTTCAGTGTGGTTCACAGTTTCTTCTTGTATATTAATATATCAAACATTCTGATGAGAAGAATTCAGTTCGTGATTTTGACACTATATCTTTCTACTTTTCCTTGTGCTCAATACTAACCACAATGATACATAACTGACGGTTTCACAACATGTTCTTTTTGTTGTCGTTGTTGTGATATTCAGTCCGAAAATTGATTTGATGCAGCTATCGTTGCTGCTTACCCCGTGCAAGCCTCTTCATCTCTGAATAACCTCTGTAACTACCGCAGTACACATCCTTTTGAACTTACTTGCTATATTTATATCTTGGTCTCCCTCTAAAATTTTTAGCCCTCACTTTCCTCCAAATCAACGAGGACGGCCGAATGAGGTGGCGCAGTGGTTAGCACACTCGACTCGCTATTCGGGAGGACGACGGTTCAGTCCCGCGTCCGGCCATCCTCATTTAGGTTTTCCGTGATTTCCCTGACTCGCTCCCGCAAATGCCGGGATGGTTGCTTTGAAAGGTCACGGCCGACTTCCTTTCCCTTCCTTACCTAATCCTATGAAACCAATGATTGGTCTCCTTCCCCAAACAATCGAACCCAACTCAATTATGACGTGTAGAAAAGAAATGGGTCAAATGGCTCTGAGCACTATGGGGCTTAACTTCTGAAGTCGTCAGTCCCCTAGAACTTAGAACTACGTAAACCTAACTAACCTAAGGACATCACACACATCCATGCCCGAGGCAGGATTCGAACCTGCGACCGTAGCGGTCACGCGGTTCCAGACTGAAGCGCCTAGAACCGCTTGTCCACTCCGGCCGGCTGAAAAGAAATGCGTTCGAATATTTTACGTGGAACTCTTAAAGTTTATAAAAATATTGAATATATATAAAAATTATAAAAATAAAAAAATATATTTCTCAACATCGTCACCCTGCTGACGAGCACATTTCTCTCAACTAGAGACCAGTTTTTTGATACCATCACTGTAGAATGTGTGACTTGGTTGACGGAACCACAGCCTCACAACTGCTTGCAGTGCTTCATCACCATCAATGTGAAGGCCTCTAGGGTGTTCTTTAAGTTTAGGAAACATATGAAATTCGGGTGGGGTCAAGTCGGGACTGTACGGAGGATTATCGATGACAATGAACGCAAGGCGTTGGAATGTTGCTGATGACGCAGCGCCCGTGTGTGGTCAGGCGTTGTCATCCTGAATGAGAAGGTTCTGCATGTATGGACAAACTCCTCGAATTCAAAACTCGATTACAATACGCTGTTTCTCACGTGCCGACGTAGTTACGTTACACACCGCCACGTTAGCTGCTGCTGTTCGGAGCCCTCTAACTTCAGAGCGTTGCAAATAAGTAGATATGAGGAACAAAGATGTAGAATATTAACGAAGTTTGTTTCATTTAAAAAACTGAACAGTGTTCACATGAAAAATTCTGGGGTATTACTTTTAGGCGTGCTGGTGATGTCTCGTAAGGTGTCCCATCAACCGATACCTTGCCAAAATATGTCACAAATTTCTCTTCTCCCCAATCCTATTCAGTACCTCCACATTAGTTACACGATCTACCTATCTAATTTTCAGCATTCGTCTGTATCGCTACGTTTTATAGGCTTCTATGTTCGTCTTGTCTGAAACTTTTATCGTCCACGTTTTATTTACATAAAGGCTATGCTCCAGAAAAATAACTTCAGAAAAGACTTCCTAACACTTATATTGACAGTCATTGTTAAAAAATTTCTGTTCTTCAGAAACACTTTTCTTGCCATTGCCAGTCTACATTGTATATCCTCTCTACTTCGGCCATCATGAATTATGTTGATGCCGAAAGAGCAGAACTCACCTTCTACTTAAAGAGCCTTGTTTCCTAGTCTAATTTCTACAGCATCACCTGATTTAGTTCGACTACATTCCATTATTATTGTCTTGCTTCTGCTAATGTTCATCTTATATCCTTCCTTTCAAGACACTGTCCATTCCGCTTAACTGCTCTTCCAAGTCCTTTGCTGTCTCTGAAAGAATTACAATGTCATCGGCAAACCTCAAATTTTGATTTCTTCTCCCAGAACTTTAATTCATATTCCTAATTTTTCTTTCGTTTCCTTTGCTGCTTGCTTAATATACAGAATGAATAACATCGGGAATGTGGTGCACCCCTGTCTCGTTTCCTTCTCTGCAACTGCTTCCCTGTCATTCCCCTCGACTCTTATAACTGCTGTCTGGTTTCTTTATAAGTTGCAGTGCGGCGGCTGCCGCCGAGCCGTGGGGACGCGCAACAAGGCAGCAGCAGCCCTTGTGTCGTAAACTGTAAATTAATTTAGTCTTTGTTTCTTGTTCACGTGCTCATGCCAAGAAGTAAACTGTACATGTGTATTTTACTGTGTAGACTAGTGGCTAGAAAATTTAACATATTTTTTGTGTTTTGCGCAAGTCCTGTGAATATTCTTGTGTAGGGCGGCTTCCTAGTGTAAATGTTCCGTGTAGAGAAATTTATTTCTGTTTAATAGTTTGCGGTCTCACAGAAATCTGCACACCAACCTTTTAGTGTTACTTTACTCTGCTTTGGTGTATTTTCAAACTCAATAGCGCCATATTAGACCTTATATCTATTTTATACACAGTACGATATGGCTGGAGACTATGCTTGTGAGCGGGACCAAGGAGAATTGGCTGCTGTCCGTAAACAGCTGCAACCTGCGTTGGCTACCGTCGACAAGCTTCTAGCTAATACTTGAAGTTGCGGTGACGCCAGGGCGCCAGTGACGAGACCTGCGACACCTTTCGTGTCACTGGAACCCCCTGGTGGCCCGCACGTCACTCAGGCTTCCGATACGCATCATCTGACCGGTCCGTCCTCACTCCAGAGCGGGTGGCAGACAGTGATCGGTTCGCGTGTCACTGGGCGGAAGGCGAAAAATGGAGCAGGCTGTGCGGCTGGCTCCCTACGTCTTAGCAACAGGTACGAGGTGCTTCTCAGTGTTGATGATAACGGTGAACCAGCACGGGTGTTGGGCCAGCAGTCGGTTTTCCTGCCGAGTTCGGACAAGTGCAGAGGGTCGGTATACTAGTCATTGAGAGCTCCAATGTTAGGCGGGTGATGGAGCCCCTCAGGGAGATAGCAGGCAAGGCGAGAAAGAACTCCAGTGCGCATTCGGTATGTTTTCCGGGAAGTCTCATCCGTGATGTGGAGGAGGTCCCGCCAGCGGCTATCGACAGCACTGGGCGCACCCGGCTGCATGTAGTGGCGCATGTCGGCACAAATGACACTTCCCGCTTGATTTCTGAGGCCATCCTCGACTCCTTTCGGAGGGCTGGCTGATTTGGTGAAGGCGACTAGCAACTCACGCGGAGAGCAGGCTAAGCTGTCTATCTGTAGCAGCGTACCCAGGTTTGATCACGGTCCTCTGGTTTGGACAAGAGTGGTAGGTCTAAACCAGAGGCTCAGATGCGCTCTGCGACGGTATCGGATGCAAATTTCTCGACCTCCGCTACCGGGCGCTGAATTATAAGGTTCCCCTTAATACGTCGGGCGTGCACTACACGCAGGAAGCGGCTACTAGGGTAGTGGAGTACATGTGGCGTGCACATGGGGCTTTTTTAGGTTAGAGGACCCCTCCCTTGGGAACAAACACGATTTGCCTCTTAAATCAGCCACAGCGACCTCAGAGAATCTAGGTCCTCGCAGATGAGAAATAAAAAAGATAAATATGATTTTAGTTCATATGTTTGTGAAATCTTATGGGACTTAACTGCTAAGGTCAACAGTCCCTAAGCTTACACCCATGTCCGAGGGAGGACTCGATCCTCCGCCGGGACCAGCCGCACAGTCCATGACTGCAGCGATGATTTTAGTAAACTACAGGAGCATCCAAGGAAAGGTCCCAGAATTAGTATCGCTTATTGAAGGTTATAATGCACAGATAGTATTGAGAAGAGAAAGCTGGTTGAAGCCAGCGGCAATGACAACGAAATCCTAAGTTCAGACTGGAGTATTTATCGTAAGGATAGGTTAGTCGCCAACAGTGGACGCGTGTTTATTGCAGTAAGAGATTCGATAAACTCTAGCGAGGTTATCACGAATTCCGAATGTGAATTAATCTGGATGAAACTGAGTATCAATGAACGGTAAAAAAAGGTGATCGGACACTTTTATAGACCACCTGCGTGGGTGCCTGTAGTTATAAAGCGCTTCAGACAGAGTTTGCAAAATATCTATAGTAATTTTCCTGATCATGCCGTTGTAATAGGGGGTGACTTCAACTTGCCAGGTATAGATTGGGAGTGTTATGCCAACAAAATTGGTGCCAGAGACAGGGAATCGTGAGGCATTATTCTAGATGTTTTGTCCGAAAATTACCTTGAGCAAATAGTTAGAAAATTAGCTTGTGAGGGTAACGTCTTAGACCTCCTGGCAACAAACAGAACTGAACTTATCGAATCAGTTAACGTACAGGAAGGTATCAGTGATCGTAAGGCTGTGACAGCATCTACGACGACGGGTCCTACAAGGAATGTTAAGAAAAGTAGGTATATATTCTCAGCAAAAGGTGATAGGATATAAATTTCACTATATCACAACAGCCAGCATAAAATATTCTGTGATGAGAACGAAGATGTGGAGAACAAATAGAAAAAATTCAAAGGCATCCTTCAATATGGCCTAGACAAGTATGTTCCGAGTAAGGTTTTGAGGGATGGGAAAGATCCACGATGGTTTAATAGCCGTGTTAGAAAAGCGCTCTGCAAACAAATAGCACTTCATCTCAGATTCATGCGAAGTAAAAACCCAGCTGACAAACAAAAGCTGAACGAAGGCAAAATGAGCGTAAGCAGATCAATGCGAGAGCGTTCAATGATTTCGAAAGTAAGAAGTTGACAACCGACCCGATTAAAAAGCCTAAGAGAAATTGGTCGTATGTAAAATCAGTAAATGGGTCAAAATCATCTATTCATTCTCTCAGCGACCACACCGGCACAGAAACGGAAGATAACAGAGAGAAGGCCGAAATACTGAATTCAGTCTTCCAAAGGTGTTCCACCGCGGGGGATCGTAACACTGTCCCTTATTCCGATCGTCGGGCGAACGCGGATTGAAAAGCAGCTACAATCGCTTAGCAGTGGAAAGCCTTCAGGACCAGATGTGATACCTGTAAAATTCTATAAAGATTATGCCTAGGAACTTGCACCCCTTCTAGCAGTAATTTATCGTAGATCGCTTGAGCAACGAAAGGTATCTAACAAGTGGAAAAAAGCGCAGGTCATTCCCGTTTTTAAGAAAGGCCGTAAGACAGATCCACACCATTCTAGACCTATATCGTTGACGTCAATCTGTTTTAGAATTATGGATCATGTTTTATGGTCAAGAACTATGACTTCCTGGGAAAATGAACAACTCCTCTATAAAAATTAACATGGATTCGGCAAACAGAGGTCCTGTGAGACTCAGATCGCTCTGTTCCTCCATGAGATCCACTACGCAGTGGACAACGGCGCTCAGGCTGATGCCGTGTTCCTTGATTTCAGTAAAACATTTGACAGCGTCCTGCGTTGCCGTCTAATAAAAAAAATGACCTTACGGAGTTTCGGAGGAAACCTGTGATTGGATTCAAGACTTTCTTGCAGATACAACTCAACGCGTCGCTTTTAACGGAACTAAACTGGCAGATGTAAAGGTAATATCCGAAGTACCAAAGGGAAGTGTGATAGGGCCGTTGCTGTTCACATATAAATTTGCTATTCATATATAAATGATCTAGTAGAAAGCCTCGGATGCTCTTTAAGGCTATTCGCAGATGATTCAGTTTTTTATAGCAACGTAGCAACCCCAGAAGTAGTAAGAATTTGCAGAACGACCTGCAGAGAATTGATGAATGGTGCAGGCTCTGTCAGTTGACCCTGAACGTAAAAAGAAATTAACATATTGCGCATTCATGGGAAAAGAAATCCACTACTGTACAGCTACACTATTGATGACAAACAGCTGGAGACAGCGTCTGCCGTAAAATGTGTAGGCGTAACTGTTCAGAGTGACCTTAAGTGGAATGACCATATAATACAGATAGTGGGAAAAGCTGACAGAAGACTCAGATTCATTTGAAGAGTCTTAAGGAAATGTAACTCATCCACGAAAGAAGTGACTTATAAGGCGCTTGTTCACATGATTCCTGAGTATTGTTCATTTATCTCGAATCCCTATCAGTTAGGACTGATAGATAATATAGAGAAGATCCAACGAAGAGCGGCGCGTTTCGTCACGGGATCGTTTAGCTGGCGAGAGAGTGTTACGGCCATTCTAAACAAACTCCACTGGCAGACGTTACAAGAAAAACGTTGTGCATCATAGACAGATTTACTACTGAAATTTCGGGACAGCACTTTTCACGACTCAGACAACACATTACATCCCCCCCACATACATCTTGCGAATTGACCAAGAGGAGAAAATTCGAGAAATTAGAGCCAATACAGAGGCTTACCGACAATCATTCTTCTCACGCACTATTCACGAGTGGAGCCGCTTTAAGAGATCAGACAGTGGTGCCGAAAGTACCCTCCGCCACACACCGTTGGTTGAGTTTTGGAGTATGATGTAGATGTGGAGGCTGTAAATAGCCTTTATTTTACCCTTGTTTCATTCTGAATTTCAAAGACTGTATTCCAGTCAACATTGTCGAACGCTTTCTCTAGGTCTACAAATGATATAAATGTGGGTTTGTCTTTCTTCTACCTATCTTCTAAGATAAGTTGTCCCTTGGTATTCCCTCACGTGTTCCTATAGTTATTCAACATCTAACTGATCTTCCCCTGGTCGACTTTCAACAGTTTATTCATTCTTCTGTACGGAATTAGTGTTAGTATTTTCCAACCATGAAGTATTAAACTGATAGTTCGGTAATATTCATACCTGTCGGGATTTTCCTTCTTTTGGATTGGAAATATAAGTTTCTTTTTGAAGTCTGAGAGTATTTCGCCTGCCTCATACATCTTGCACATCAGGTGGAATAGTTTTGTCACGGCTGACTTTCTCAATGGTAGTTCTGACGGAACGCCGTCTATTCTAGGGATCTTGTTTCGACTTAGGTCTTTTAGTGCTCTGTCAAATTCTTCTCGCAGTATCACATCTCTCACCTCATCTCCTTCTACGTCCGCTTTTCTTTCTGTAAAATTGTCTTCAAGTTCATTTCCCTTGTATATACCCCTATATACTCCTTCCATCTTTCAACTTTCGCCTCTTTGCCTAGTACTGGTTTTCCATCTTACCTCTTGTTACTCATACAGTTTCTTCTCTTTTCTCCAAAGGCCCCTTTAATTTTCCTCCAATCAATATCTACCTTTCCCCTAGTGATATATTACTCTATATCCTACCATTTCTCCTGTAGCGTCTATAGGTTACGAGCACTCCTGTTTCCTTATTTACAATTAGAACTACTCCTGTATTAACCAAATTTGGTCCTGTATTTGTAGCCCTCTACTCAACTTACCAGGAGTTCTGTTCCTCCTACCACCAAACTTCACTCTTCCCCAGTATACCCAACATCAACCTACCGATTATCCTTTTTAATTTTTCTGATTTACCTGATCGATTAATGTATCCAACATTCCACCCTCTGACCCATAGAGTGCCAGTTTTGTTTCTCCTAACAACGATATCCCCCTGAGCTGACAACACCCGTATATCCAGATAGGTGACTATTTTACATCCTCAATATTTTACCCAAGAGGTTATCATCATCATTTAGTCATATAATAGAACTGCTTTCACTCAGATAAGTTACGGCTGTAGTAGCCCTGTTGCCCCAGCAACTACTGAATATTCTGCTGTCATTCTTCAGAAGCCACATGTCTGTCTGGCCTCAGTTCAGACACCGCTCCTTTATGGTTGTTTTTACGATACAGCTGTCTGAGGTACACAAGCCACCCCACCGCTGAGAGGTCCATGGTTCATGGAGAAGTCACAACATGCACATCGCAGATAGCTGGCAGCCAAGGATGTGTGCGGCAAGGTGCTTCACAGACTATAAATAAAATGTCCTGTAGCAAAATTAATAGCTATACATGAAGCACTTGAACAGACGTAGAAGAAGGCTGAGGACACAGTTTGACTAAATGTTGAACCTCGCATAAAAAAAAAAACAGCCTGCAGTTTTTAGCTACCATTAAGAGCAATGCTCTGTCAGTCGATTGTACGTAAAGAAGGTGTTCTGGCGTAACCACAAACGCCGGAACGAAGATGCGAAACGAAAGACCAGAGAGGCCAGTGGAGAAACGGCGGGCAATGGTGCGCTGAATCGAACCGCGCCGCGCCAGGCGCGCCCCTTGCAGCAGCTGTATATACACTACTGGCCATTAAAATTGCTACACCACGAAGGTGACGTGCTACAGACTCGAAATTTAACCGATAGGAAGAGGATGGTGTGATATGCAAATGATTAGCTCTTCAGAGCATTCACACAAGGTTGGCGCCGGTGGCGACACCTACAACGTGCTGACATGAGGAAAATTTTTGTCCAATGAATACCCTTTTATCATCTGCATTTCTTCTTGGTCTACCAATTTTAATGGCCCGTATTGTAACATAATGAATATAGTTTTATTTTCAGTAGCGTTTAGTTTGCTGGAGAATCGCTATGGCCTTATTGTTTCTGTCGTACCACTGGTTATGCACTCAAAGCTGATTCTCGTATTTTTGAGGACCACAACCAATAGATCGACTGACTTAGCTGTAATTCCCTTACTACGGTCTCATCTATCCATTAGGTGTGGGGTGGTTGCATTAGCGATATCTCAGAAAATGCACAGAGATGGAACGTTGCTAATATCCATTTTAGTTTTCGTATTTACTTTGAAACTCCTGGCGCATGAGATTAAAATTGATGAATTCAGTGCTGATTATGGTCCCTGTAGCGTATTTCCGTACAGATTGACCTACTACACGAGTAGCATGATCAATCATGTCATCTAATGATTTGACATCCTAAAGCTAAAACAGTGTGTATTGAGGCCATGGAATGTCCTGTAGCTTAGTTAAGCGACCGTTTGAAAAATGTAATAATATTTTCGTTTCCTTACTGTGGGTCTTGCCTACTCGTCGCTAATAGAGTGCCTACAGGATACAGCGTTCTCGGAATGCTACACAGCAATCTCAAACAAAAAACATTAGTAGTCTTATTTCCAGAAAGCAAACTGACAATACTTAATTCTCTTTACAGTAAATGTCGATAGTGAGAGGCGACGTGGAAACAGTACATTTCTTGCTATACACAGAGTCCAAGGAAACATTTGATATGACAGAGTAGCTCTAATCACGTTGCAGACTCTGGCCGATCATGTACGGCCGAGGCCAACAGGAGCTGCATGTACACTACTGGCCATTAAAATTGCTGCACCAAGAAGAAATGCAGATGATAAACAGGTATTCATTGGACAAAAATATTATACTAGAACTGACATGTTATTACATATTCACGCAACTTGGGTGCATAGATACTGAGAAACCAGTACCCAGGACAACTACATCGGGCCGTAATAAAGGCCTGGGCATTGAGTCAAACAGAGCTTGGATGGCGTGTACAGCCACAGCTGCCCATGCTGCTTCAACACGATACCACAGTTCATCAAGAGTAGTGACTGGGGTATTGTGAAGAGCCAGTTGCTCGGACACCATTGACCAGACATTTTCCATTGGTCAGAGATCTGGAGAATGTGCTGGCCAGGGCAGCAGTCGAACATTTTCTGTATCCAGAAAGGCCCGTACAGGACCTGCAACATGCGGTCGTGCATTATCCTGCTGAAATGTAGGGTTTCACAGGGATCGAATGAAGTGTAGAGCCACGGGTCGTAACACATCTGAAATGTAACGTCCACTGGTCAACGTGCCGTCAATGCGAACAAGAGGTGACCGAGGCAAGTAACCAACGCACACCATAGCATCACACCGGGTGATACGGCAGTATGGCGATGACGAATACACGCTTCCATTGAGCGTTCACCGCGATGTCCCCAAACACGAATTCGACCATGGTGATGCTGTAAACAGAATCTGTATTCATCCGCAAACAAATGACGTTTTGCCATTCGTGCACTCAGGTTCGTCGTTGAGTACACCATCACAGGCGCTCCTGTCTGTGATGCAGTGTCAAGGGTAACCGCAGCCAAGGTCTCCGAGCTGATACGCCATGCTGCTGCAAACGTCATCGAACTGTTCATGCAGATGATTGTTGTCTTGCAAACGTCCCCATCTGTGGGCTCAGGGTTCGAGACGTGGCTGCGCGATCCGTTACAGCCATGCGGATAAGTTGCCTGTCACCTCTACTGCTAGTGATACGAGGAAGTTGGGATCCAGCACGGCGTTCCGTATTACCCTCTTGAACCCATCGATTCTATATTCTGCTAACAGTCATTGGATCTCGATCAACGCGAGCGGCAATGTCGCCATACGATAAACCGCAATCGCGATAGGCTACAATCCGACGTTTATCAAAGTCGGAAACGTGATAGTACGCATTTCTCCTCCTTACACGAGGCATCAGAACAACGTTTCACCAGGCAACGCCGGTCAACTGCTGTTTGTGTATGAGAAATCGGTTGGAAACTTTCCTCATATCAGCATGTTATAGGTATCGCCACAGGCGTCATCCTTGTGTGAATGCTCTGAAAAGCTAATCATTTGCATATCACAGCATCTTCTTCCTGTCGCTTCAATTTCGCGTCTGTAGCACGTCATCTTCATGGTGTAACAATTTTAATGGCCAGTAGTGTAATAGTGACCTTATGTCGGAATCTTTCAACGAATCTGGCGAGCAACGCTATTAGGCAAGCAACAGCAATAGTCAAGGTATCACAAATTCATCAAAAGGGACTACAATGTGTATTTTTTTAGTGACAACCAGTTTTGGTCAAGCGACCAGCTCCACGTCGCTTACGTATTAACAGAAATGTATGACAATAAGGACATGTCGAAACAATTAAGACAGACTATTGTGTATAGCAGAGACCAGTACCATTACATCAGGTTAAAGGAAGGTCCTGTGGTGTCAACTACGTAATTGTCGTCAGTTGTTGCCCCAACGTGAAACACTTAAAAATGCAATACGGGTAAAGATATCGCAAAACATGCAATACACATGTATACACGTTATTGATGTACACAAATCCAACATTAGTACGTGTCACTTATAAATGTATCTGTGCCTTATACATCTTTCTACGTTTCACAAATTGACAATCCATTACAATGTCCCGCTTATAGTCTCACTAAAGTCCTGTTATAAACTGACGAATGAACAAGTTAATGTTTGTTTTCATACTAGCGCAGTTGCAGCTGTATGGTACACATTTAGAATCTATGAAGTTTTGTTTGGCTTGTATCGTTGTCGTAGGGTTTAGAGTCCGTACGTGTCACTTTTTCAACAATACATCTACATGACTACTGTGCAATTCACATTTAAGTGCTTGGCAGAGGGTTCATCGAACCACAATCATACTATCTCTCTACTATTCCACTCCCGAACAGCGAGCGGGAAAAACGAACACCTAAACCTTTCTGTTCGAGCTCTGATTTCTCTTATTTTATTTTGATGATCATTCCTACCTATGTAGGTTGGGCTGAACAAAATATTTTCGCATTCGTAAGAGAAAGTTGGTGACTGAAATTTCGTAAAAAGGTCTCGCCGCGACGAAAAACCTCTATGCTGTAATGACTTCCATCCCAACTCGTGTATCATATCTGCCACACTCTC
This sequence comes from Schistocerca gregaria, assembly GCF_023897955.1. NCBI lineage: Eukaryota > Metazoa > Arthropoda > Insecta > Orthoptera > Acrididae > Schistocerca > Schistocerca gregaria. The sequence goes on from NC_064931.1 coordinate 731,440,822, forward strand.
TCCCCTATAACGTGATAATACAAAACGAGCTGCCCTTTTTTGCACCCTTTCGATGTCCTCCGTCAATCCCACCTGGTATGGATCCCACACCGCGCAGCAATATTCTAACAGAGGACGAACGAGTGTAGTGTAAGCTGTCTCTTTAGTGGACTTGTTGCATCTTCTAAGTGTCCTGCCAACGAAACGTAACCTTTGGCTCGCCTTCCCGACAATATTATCTATGTGGTCCTTCCAACTGAAGTTGTTCGTAATTTTAACACCCAGGTACTTAGTTGAATTGACAGCCTTGAGAATTGTACTATTTATCGAGTAATCGAATTCCAGCGGATTTCTTTTGGAACTCATGTGGATCATCTCACACTTTTCGTTATTTAGCGTCAACTGCCACCTGACACACCATACAGCAATCTTTTCTAAATCGCTTTGCAACTGATACTGGTCTTCGGATGACCTTACTAGACGGTAAATTACAGCATCATCTGCGAACAGTCTAAGAGAACTGCTCAGATTGTCACCCAGGTCATTTATATAGATCAGGAACAGTAGAGGTCCCAGGACGCTTCCCTGGGGAACACCTGATATCACTTCAGTTTTACTCGATGATTTGCCGTCTATTATTACGAACTGGGACCTTCCTGACAGGAAATCACGAATCCAGTCGCACAACTGAGACGATACCCCATAGCTCCGCAGCTTGATTAGAAGTCGCTTGTGAGGAACGGTGTCAAAAGCTTTCCGGAAATCTAGAAATACGGAATCAACTTGAGATCCCCTGTCGATAGCGGCCATTACTTCGTGCGAATAAAGAGCTAGCTATGTTAATTGTCCCTCATACACAACATCAGAATATAAAACTGTTACCTTGGCTCATAAGTGCTATATGCAAATAATGTTCTCCATCAACAACTTTAAAGCTTAATGTCAAACACATTTTATATACCAAATGCACTCACTGTGAAATGTCCCCCTAGAAAAATTTATGAATTACTGTGCTGATAAACCTCTTACATTATCTGATCTTCAAACAGCTGAGCAGAACTGAACGTACTCAGACATTTCTCTCTTAACTTATTCTGATCAAGGCTAAACTGACACACAATACTTTTAGCGCAACGCAGTCTGACTTTCAATAATCTCTATAGAAGAGTGGCCCTGACTAACAATAACCTATATCTTTCATCAATCACTTACCTCACAAAAATCTTCGTTACTCGAACTACTGCAATACAGCGAGTGCCAATACTGCCAACTAAATAAAAGATTCTAGGCATAGTTAGCAAATTAAAGATGAAACAAACAATGTATTTACCTTAATAGTGTTCAAAAGTCATTATATATATATATATATATATATATATATATATATATATATATATATATATATCAGTTCATGACATCCAGTCCTACAAATTTACTGTCTCTGATGGACACACGTACAGACCATCCGCTCTCAAACATCCGCCATCTCTCTCCCCACATCCACCACTGCTGGCGGCTCACTTCCAACTGCGCAACGCTACGCGCTGTTAACAGCCAACTGCCCAACACCACAATAGCAAATTCGAACAATGCAAACCAGCCACAGACTTCACACAGCACAGCCAGTGATTTTCATACAGAGCGCTACGTGGCGTTACCAACATAAAAACCTAAACAGTCTATTTACAACTTAATGACATACTGGTTGAATTCTAATGATAGAACCTAATCAAAACTAATGTAGCTTAAGCTCGTGGTTAGAAACTCACTATGAATTTTAAATAAATTCTGTAACACTGCAAAATTATTGAAAGTTCATGAATTCACAGTCCCGGAAATGCTCTATATCCTGCCCAGCACTGATCGCGATAAGCACAGGTCCTACGCTCGACTAAAGTATGCTAAGCGTTGAATGCTGTAAAGTATTCACAGTCTCCGTTGAACGCTCTGAGTTAGAGTCCATCTCTATACGAGGTCATTCTCAGTGCAACTGGTGCTATTCACACTAAACACAAGTCCGTCCGACACTCGAGAAAAATGTTAAAACTGTCGACTGAAGCAAAGATATTTAGAGTCCGCTTCCACTGTCAGATACAGAATCCAACACAGTGGTGTACTCTATGTCCGGGCCAGACGTACATACGAAAATCGCAAGTTCATCCGAAGAATGCTGTCCCGAAGAACTTTTACGTTCGGGTAATGGTGCTGCTATATCTCTGCCCTAAGTATCTGTCATATATTCGGCCTCTGCAACTGAGCTCCCGTGACTGCTAAACAGCAGAGTGGTCCTCATGTTGCAAAAGATGTACGCTGCAGAAGTTTCACTGGAAATCTCTTACAAATCTTCCATACAGTCTCAGTTTCACCTCATTCCACATTTTTAGAGCCCTGAAGGAACACAAGGGGTGCACGCCTGGGTACAACTATCGTTCCGTGGGCCATTCCAAACATTTTTCCATGAAAGTGTTGAACGTCTCGCGTCACAGTGGGACATGTGTATTTCCAGTTATGGTGGTTAATTTTCAAATAATAATCAGTTACTTACTATTTTTACATCTGTCTCGTTTTCAATTGGCTGCACCTTATATATTCTAAAACGTGATTAGAGCAGACAGGTGTAACGGTTCGGCGCAAAAAAGTACGTCGAAGGGTATACAACTTTTTTATATAATTAAAAAGGACCAAGATTATATCAGTTTGCACAGCAGACGTTCTGTAAACAGGCTAGTCTATTTAAAATATTTTGTATGTTTCGCATATGTGAAGAAGCTACGATCGATTATTCCTACTTGTAAGCAATACCGCTGCATCCATATAAAGACAAACAGCAGCTGATTATCTTGCCATTTGGTGACACAGTTGTTGCTGTTGTGGCCTTCAGTCCTGAGACTGGTTTGCTGCAGCTCTCCATGCTACTCTATCCTGTGCAAGCTTCTTCATCTCCCAGTACCTACTTCAACCTACATCCTTCTGAATCTGCTTAGTGTATTCATCTCTTGGTCTCCCTCTACGATTTTTACACTCCATGCTGCCCTCCAGTACTAAATTGGTGATCCCTTGATGCCTCAGAACATATCCTACCAACCGATCCCTTCTTCTAGTCAAGTTGTGCCACAAACTTCTCTTCTTCCCAATCCTATTCAATACTTCCTCATTAGTTTTGTGATCTATCAATCTAATCTTGAGCATTCTTCTGTAACACCACATTTCGAAAGCTTCTATTCTCTTCTTGTCCAAACTATTTATCGTCCATGTTTCACTTCCATACATGGCTACGCTCCATACAAACACTTTCAGAAATGACTTCCTGACACTTAAGTCTATACTCGATGTTAACAAATTTCTCTTCTTCAGAAACGCTTTCCTTGCCATTGGCAGTCTACATTTTATATCCTCTCTACTTCGACCATCATCAGTTATTATGCTCCCCTATTTTGCTTCCCAAATAGCAAAACTCCTTAACTACTTTAAGTGTCTCATTTCCTAATCTGATTCCCTCAGCATCACCTGACTTAATTCGACTACATTCCATTATCCTCGTTCTGCTTTTGTTGATGTTCATCTTATATCCTCCTTTCAAGACACTATCCATTCCGTTCAACTGCTCTTCCAAGTCCTTTGGTGTCTCTGACAGAATTACGATGTCATCGGCGAACCTCAAAGTTTTTATTTCTTCTCCATGGATTTTAATACCTACTCCAAATTTTTCTTTTGTTTCCTTCACTGCTTGCTCAATATACAGATTGAATAAAATCGGGGAGAGACTACAACCCTGTCTCACTCCCTTCCCCACCACTGCTTCCCTTTCATGTCCGTCGACCCTTATAACTGCCTCTGGTTTCTGTACAAATTGTAAATAGCCTTTCTCTCCCTGTATTTTATCCCTGCCATCTTCATAATTTGAAAGAGAGGATTCTAGTCAACATTGTCAAAAGCTTTCTCTAAGTCTACAAATGCTAGAAACGTAGGTTTGCCCTTCCATAATGTAGCTTCTAAGATAAGTCGTAAGGTCAGTATTGCCTCACGTGTTCCAACATTTCGACGGAATCCGAACTGATCTTCCCCGAGGTCAGCATCTACTAGTTTTTCCATTCGTCTGTAAAGAATTCGCGTTAGTATTTTGCATCTGTGACTTATTAAAGTGACGGTTCGGTAATTTTCACATCTGTCAGCACCTGCTTTCTTTGGGATTGGAATTATTATATTCTTCTTGATGTCTGAGGGTATTTCACCTGTCTCATACATCTTGCTCACCAGATGGTAGAGTTTTGTCAGGACTAGCTCTCCCAAGGCCATCAGTAGTTCTAATGGTATGTTGTCTACTCCGGGGGCCTTGTTTCGACTTAGGTCATTCAGTGCTCTGTCAAACTCTTCACGCAGTATCGTATCCCCATTTCATCTTCATCTACATCCTCTTCCATTTCCATAATATTGTCCTCAAGTACATCGCCCTTGTATAGACCCTCTATATACTCCTTCCACCTTTCTGCTTTCCCTTCTTTGCTTAGAACTGGGTTTCCATCTGAGCTCTTGATGTCCATAGAAGTGGTTCTCTTATCTCCAGAGGTCTCTTTAATTTTCCTGTAGGTGGTATCTATCTTACCCCTAGTGAGATAAGCCTCTACATCCTTACATTTGTCCTCTAGCCATCCCTGCTTAGCCATTTTGCACTTCCTGTCAATCTCATTTTTGAGACGTTTGTATTCCTTTTTGCCTGCTTCATTTACTGCATTTTTATATTTTCTCCTTTCATCAATTAAATTCAATATTTCTTCTGTTACCCAAGGATTTCTACTAGCCCTCGTCTTTTTACCTACTTTATCGTCTGCTGCCTTCACTACTTCATCCCTCAAAGCTACCCATTCTTCTTCCACTGTATTTCTTTCCCCCATTCCTGTCAATTGTGCCCTTATGCTCTCCCTGAAACTCTGTACAACCTCTGATTCTTTCAGTTTATCCAGGTTCCATCTCCTTAAATTCCCACCTTTTTGCAGTTTCTTAATTTTTAATCTACAGGTCATAACCAATAGATTGTGGTCAGAGTCCGCATCTGCCCCTGGTAATGTCTTACAATTTAAAACCTGGTTCCTAAATCTCTGTCTTACCATTATATAATCTATCTGAAACCTGTCAGTATCTCCAGGCTTCTTCCATGTATACAGCCCCTTCTTTATGATTCTTGAACCAAGTGTTAACTATGATCTACCAGGCGGCTTCCTCTTTCATTTCTCAGCCCCAATCCATATTCACCTACTACGTTTCCTTCTCTCTCTTTTCCTGCTACCGAATTCCAGTCACCCATGACTGTTAAATTTTCGTCACCCTTCACTATCTGAATAATTTCTTTTATTTCATCATACATTTCTTCAATTTCTTCATCATCTGCAGAGCTAGTTGGCGTATAAACTTGTACTACTGTAGTAGGTGTGGCTTCGTATCTATCTTGGCCACAATAATGCGTTCACCATGCTGTTTGTAGTAGCTTACCCGCATACCTATTTTCCTATTCATTATTAAACCTACTCCTGCATTACCCTTATTTGGTTTTGTATTTATAACTCTGTATTCACCTGACCAAAAGTCTTGTTCCTCCTGCCACCGAACTTCACTAATTCCCACTATATCTAACTTCAACCAATTCATTTCTCTTTTCAAATTTTCTAACCTAACTGCCTGATTAAGGGATCTGACATTCCACGCTCCGATCCGTAGAACGCCAGTTTTCTTTCTCCTGATAACGACATCCTCTTGAGTAGTCCCCGCCCGGACATCCGAATGGGGGACTACCTTACCTCGGGAATATTTTACCCATGAGGACGCCATCATTATTTAATCATACAGTAAAGCTGCATGCCCTCGGAACACAGTATGCGGAACAATGTAATAGATTTAGGGACTAATAGAAAAATGTATAAGTGCTAGGTACTCGTGTTAGATTTGTGTCTATTTATAACGTGTATACGTTTGAAGAGTGGAAATGTCAGACGTTCTAAGTGCTAAATCTCTTATTTGTCTGGAGAAGAAAACAATATATCTCTTTTTATACATAACCCATTTATATTTAAAAATGGTAAGAAGATATTTTGACACCACAGAATTATGCTGTTAACATCATCAACTAAAAATTGTGAGACTAACTGGAATACAAATAATTTATTGAGAACATTCTATGTGCCGTACCAAGAAGCAGAGTGTTTCCTTAATTCGTTAATACTGAGTCGGTACGTTTCATCTGCGATGATAAAAGCATAGAAATGAAGCAGTTATGTCTTATCTAGTAGGACTGTAGTTAACACAAACCGTTCCTCACATTTTTTTATATTTTTTGCAAGAGAATAACAAACTTAAATACAAGAAAATATCTCAGTATAGATCTCTATTTTGTACACAACACCATTCTTGGAATCAGAAAGTTTACTGTAGAACTTCCTGTGCTGCTGAGAAAAAATGGCAATGTCGTCAACAGTTCTTTCTGTTGTGCAGCTGCTAAACAAGGATTGTCATTCCGATGAAGTACGTCATGGCATTACGAGCCATGGTCTTTCCTAACATTTTTCCACTCTTCAGTTTCAGACTAAGAAATTAAAAAGCTTACTGAGATGGAGGGCTATAACACACTTTGCCATGTTGCGTTTCTGGGTTCTACATGCCAGCATTGACATAAATGTTTCATCATCATCTTTGAGATAAAAGACGTCGGTTGTATGCAGTGGAGTTCGTGGAACTGGATCATAACCATAGCTGACTCAACAGCCTTATGCGAACCATTTGGAACAAAGGCCTTGCCTATTCTACTATGTTCCTGTATAACTGAAACATCTCCGACGCAGCTCAAAAATCCGTGTCCACTTACCAAACTGTTGTATGTTATCTCTCCGAACCATCCCGATCTAAATAGGGGAAATCTAGACGCATGGCACTTGGAACTCTGTAGGGAAGCACTGGTCGGCACAAAGGCTATGTGTCATCAAGAAATGAATGTTTATCCATTGTTTCACACTTGGCTAGGGTCATGCTACAGAATATCAAGAAGATATAGAACATGACATTTTCACTCTTCAGATGTATGCTATGTTTTAATGTTTTTACCCTTGTAATGTTATTAACTATTTCATTTAAAAGCTGTAATTGATAATAACTGTATAGCTAACGTCCAGGAATATTTCTTTAATCTGATGTAATCATATTCGTATTTTGAAGGTTATCGATATGCCAACACACACTACAGCATCTTCTAGTGGTACGTCGATGCCTTAATTCAAGTATATTGAAGCTGTGCTCTTCTGTTCAAAAGAAGTGTTCTAAACAGCTTGTTACTACCACGCATTTCAGAATTTGACTAAATTTTACGAAGAGTATTGTGAAATATGTTACACTCAATGCGGATGACTATTAACCTATCATTATTAATGAACATAAGGTAGCGTAGTGCAATGTACGAATGAGTAATGAGCTTCACGGCCAATATTTGGCATACAGCCTCGTCCGAGTGACCAACAGGACAGACACGAGGTGTGTGTAGTAAACTGTGTTCCTACGATTACTAGCAAGTTCCAAAATGGTTCAAATGGCTCTGAGCACTATGGGACTTAACTTCTGAGGTCATCAGTCCCCTACAACTTAGAACAACTTAAACCTAAGTAACCTAAGGACATCACACACATCCATGCTCAAGGCAGGATTCGAACCTGCGACCTTAGCTGTCACTCTGTTCCAGACTGTAGCGCCTAGAACCGCTCGGCCACCTCGGCCGGCTAGCAAGTTTCAACTCTACAACGGTGAAAGCTTTGTGCACCATGATAAGAACATAACCGATGCATATCAAGAGTCTGCCTTCGAGCTACACTGAATAAAGAAAACTTAACCTCGTTAAAAACTGGAGATTGAATGCGACACAGAGGGAATGTGATCTAAGTGATATGGAGTGCCTTATGCACACTATTTCCCAATGAGGGGGCAGCTGCGAATGAAATGTATCGAACCAGCTGTGGTACAGTACTTTTCCTGACTCAGAACGGTTTATGTTGAAGACACCTTTCGCAGCGTCTAAATCGAGTGGGTGACTGCATTTACGGTGAAGAATTTAGTTCTGCAGTGTAGAAGATTATGGAGAGGAATGACGATAGAAACTGACAAGACAAGGTCTGCAACTAATTATCCACGATCCGGAAAAATGAATTGAATAGAATAGTGCAACGGGGTGGGCACAACATCAGAGCCACTTTAAATGGAATACAGTGAATGACAGAAATACAGTTCACAGAGTAGAAACCTGGTGCGTGCACATTCTGACAACAGTAGTGACAAAACATTGATTCATGTACTGTAAGTGTGGGTAATTGTAGCTATAATTAAGGTAGATTAAATAGGGCTAGTCACCTTAAAAGTTAAAAGTGTAAAGTACTCTAGAATGCCCTATGGCTCATAAGTTGAGCGTTTGTTGTTGCTGACATGTCACACAATATCAAAATGCCACTTGAAGAACTAACGTAGCACAGTAAGTGCATGACAGCAATTGATACAGGGTAGCGAGGCACTATCATAGTGAAAACAAGCGTAGTACGTCGTTACTACTCTATATGATTTTTCATGATGAGTTACGATTACTGCAAAATCGTGTAAAACGTAAATACGAAGTAACTACTAATAGAAGACAGTAAGATACTAGTTAAGTAAAAAAATCGGATAATAATTTCCTATATTGAGATACTAACATAAATAAACATGAAAGAAACCTAGAAAAGAGATACCAACGTAGAAAGCTCCAAGACTAGAATAACTGACATAGAGATACGTGAGGCACAAATGTACACTTTTGTCACACTAACACATGTGACTAATATTAATGCAAACTGCATAATCTACTTTCTGGGGTGCTAGTCTCGAGGTACATTTCACATCATTTCAATACTTCTCCCTCTTCCCACCCTCCCCCCGGTCAAAATTTTTTTGTCTACACCTTTTCATCAACTTTCGTTTCTCTGCGGGAGTACGAATAGTCATGTCTATTTTACGACAGCACCAAACTGTCTACAAGGACTGAAATTTTTTTAAGCGTCTGCAGAAATGAATTAGAACAAAATAAAAAGGTAACGTCACCCATTCACATAGGATTGGAGGTGGGCAACAGGGCATGCATCGACAGATGGATGCAACGGTTAAGAGGCTAGCATGAGAACAAATACGATCCACCATAAGATGCAAGATGGCGGGTCATAAGAAATAAACAGATGTTACAAAAATGGGAAAAAGACTTATCGTAACAAGCATAAAATGGAACAACATTTAATAACACAGAGAATATACGAAGGAATAACTTGTCTCGCCCTTGTGTCTGGGGTATTTGATGCTCTAGTTCCCATACCATGATTTCATTCTCAAGTCGCTTTATGTAGTGCTGCTTTACACAGCCTTACGCTAATACCGTTTATTTACAAAGAAGGTTGACATATGAAACTGATGAAAAAAATAACAAAATTATACTGGGGTGTCTTAAGAGAAATAGCTTAGTTCAAAAAATCTGCCCGAAATTAAGTTTAGTCGGCATGTACACAATTACCGCTGGTTGAAAATATACAACAGGTCATCATAAGCGAAGTCATAATTAATGACCAGTAACAATAGCCCCGTACCGTACTGGGGACAATCAGTTTGTAGTGGTTTAACTGCTGTGGCAGCCCGGTACTTAGGCTCAATCGAGAGTCATAGGACTAGCCCATCTGAACATCTATAACGCCGTGTTTATCTCAATGGCACCACCTGCAGAAGATCTGTTTCTGTCTTTTGGGGTTGTGTACTGAATACACTGTATTTCCACGAATGATATCAGTTCTTACATTGTTCATTCGTTACTCCTATCAACCTTGTTCTTCAGTGATATTCTTCCTCACCACAGGTTACCAAAATTCGTCCACACATCTCTCATTTCGTTACGCTAAATTTTGAGTCAGAGGAATAGGACGACTTCCTTATAAATCTTGCAGATGGAGATAACAGAGCCAATTCGATGTTCTCTCAGTGGAGAGCTCAGTCACTGTCTACAATGGTATGAAAGTGAGAGTGTGAGGGATGCTCACTCGGCGATAACCACAGGCGATCGTATGGTGCCCCGTTCCCGACTTCCCTCGGATGACAGGACGTCTGTGAACGTTTCCTGCGTACTGAAAAAAATGGTTCAAATGGCTCTGAGCACTATGGGACTTAACTTCTGAGGTCATTAGTCCCCTAGAACTTAGAACTACTTAAACCTAACTAACCTAAGGACACCACACACATTCCAGACTTAGCGCCTAGAACCGGCCGGTTGCGTTCTGACTGTTGGCGTCTCTTCAAAGGATAAGCCTCTGGCAAAAGTAGATTTCAACGGCTCACTGTCAAATGTTGCTCAACCGCATGCTCGTAAAGAATTTTCTTCCTTTTTCCGAGGAGTGGATGAAGTTATGTCTCATGTGCATCTGTTGAATATACATGACTATAACGGATATGTGTGTAGTGTGCGGCAATTTTCGTTGTGTGATGAGAGAAGGGAGAGAGTGAAACGCGGTACCGGTACAGAGCCTATTCCTCTCGAATAACATCAGAGGCAGCGGTGGTCTTAACGTCCTATTCCACGGACGGATCAACATCGTCGGTGTCACATGCTCTAACCACATGAGACACTGTAGTGAGCTTAGGAATTTAATCCAGGGTATTGGCGCCAAATGGGTTATTGTTAGCGTCCTCGACTACGGAGACGCACCATACCTTTAAGTGGAGCGTCACTTTCTCATAGACGATAGCAAAGTGATAGTTCCTTCCTCGTGCTATTTCGCTTTTATGAACTGTAGGCGGGTTCTTGTTTTCTACGCTCTAACTCCGAATATGACATTACTTCGATGTTGGTGCCAGACTAAAGCACAACTTATCTGTAGAAAATGACACAAAGTACGTTTATATTTTTAATATAGACAAGTTTTAACCCAAATCTCTGTATACCATAAAATAATTATATTTATAGTTAATATATGCACATCGAATACTACTTGCGGTAAAAAAAAAAGTATATTCTGAAGAGTTTATGCAATGTTAAAATGGTTCAAATGGCTCTGAGCACTATGGGACTTAACTTCTGAGGTCCTCAGTCCCCTAGAACTTAGAACTACTTAAACATAACTAACCTAAGGGGATCACACACATCCATGCCCGAGGCAGGATTCGAACCGGCGACCGTAGCGGCCGCCCGGTTCCAGACTGAAGCGCCTAGAACCGCTCGGCCACATCGGTCGCCTATGCGACGTTAGGTGGATTAAAAAGTAAATGATAGTTAAGTGATTACTGCTTATTAATAAAGTGTTTTACACTTCGGAGACGTCTGCAAGTATACTAGGTGAGGCAGGTAAGACAGGCTTCCCCATGAGGTAGCTAAGAATGACTGCCCCAAGTATAGCAAGAATGGGTAAATATATAGTGGTGCGGATTACATTAAGTTATTGCAAAAAAAAAAAAAAATGTAATGTGTTCAGTCACTTAAGTCACAACGTAGTCAATGTTCGGAGAGAAGTGCTTTCACTTTTTTCTGGGAAAAATCAATTCACTAATAAGGACATCTTGCTAAAACTAAGAATCCTATAGACGACAGCACTTACTGTGTACTCAATGGATTAGCCACGTAGTTGCTCGAGGCTAATACCAGTATGTGTTGGATAAGATAGCACAGATTATATATTCCACTACATACCAAAGAGCTGGATCAAAGAGGGAATTCTGGTGGAATTCGTTTTATTTATCTGTACAAAACACTCTCAAAGACATCTAAAAAAAGTTTCGTTGATAAAAGACTGACAGATGTAAAAGCGACGTAACGTATGGACAATCGTGGCTCTGCCGCGAACTTTCACAGACAGTAAATAATGTAGCATTTAGGGTGGCAGTGAAATATGGAATAATAAGCGCACTTTCTTATATACCAGGTCTTATTTGCATGATCACTGGTTAACTATCAAAGCATTATCTGCTTGACGTGGTTACACTTTAACCGTATGATTAAGTACACTTTTTTAAATTTGAATTAAATTTAACTTTTTTCAGTTTTCTTTTCCAGAACTCTGTTGGTCTTATGGACCTTTGTTCACTGAATTTCACCAATAATATTATTTTTCAATGCTGTTTCACGTTGCTGAAGTTTCTAATGTAAACTGATGTGTGAGTAATGAACGGTAACCACATGAATGAGGAGAGCCTTTTTTATGTCATGTGTTGTGAATTTTCAGAGTAATACATACCCGTGGAATAAGGTAGAAAAACAGTAATCTCGTTTGCACTAACTCTTTGTACAAGTATTCATTGATCTACCTTTATAATAATCTCATTCTAGCAAGGGCATCTACTATAAGAATTTTTCTGCGCCACACGCCATATAGCTTACAGTGCGGTGAAACGGTGCCGCTGTGATAGAGCAGTTTTTTGATAAATATTTACTGCCACGAGGGCGTGGAGTGCGCATCTATTCACCGCGGTATTTCGCATAAAGTTTTTACAGGACGCTGAAGCCGTTATACGTATTATTAAGGTATAGTGTTTTGCGGCAGCCGTTAACACGTGTGGTATTCTGGGGCTTCATCTCACACAGCAGTAATGACATTGTCGTACCGAGAAAGGTACCCACTAGCACCTTAACAGCTTTCTGAAACAATAATTAACTGTGCTTACAGAGGAGCCTCAAATCTTTTTTATATGCACCTGCGTTTCGCGTTGACGTTTAACGCATTGAACAAAGAGCCTATAAAACATGATCTACGGAAGCGTCGTCTCGCTTTACGACACGCTCGAGCATACTGCCATAAGTTCAATACTGCCGTCGCCATTATACGAAATTTCGTATCCTGAGATAGAAGACAAGATATAACAAAACACGTTCACCGTTCGCCTCCAGTCAAACTCCACAGTTCGATGATATGTAATTCATTGGCTTTGAGAACGTGCGGTAATCTGCCGTGCAACGTTTACGATGGTGTTTGACGACACAGAGCGAACAATGTGCCCTCTATAGCCCTTAATAAATACGTACGTCTAAAACGACCGGTCGGGAAGCGTTCTCGACAAATACTTGAGCGTTCTCTGTGTAGTTCATGTAATTTACAAGTTATGTTGTCCTTTGAATGTTCAGCGACTTTCGTGTCATTTTCATAAGTTCTCCATGATGCCAGAGTTTTCAGAATTAGTGATCGTGAAAGGCGATGGTACATTTTTTTTAACTTTAGAACCAGATCTTCATATGAATCTTGAAGTTCGTATGTCGCAGTAGAAAGAACTAGCAGCCAACGTGTAGCGCGTGATTTATTTTTCAACGGCGCCTACGTGTCAAATGGTATCACATTTTTACTTCTCCACTAAATTTACTTCTCAGTATTTCAGTTGATCAAGCTTAATGGTTTGGATGTACAATGGTCGCGTATTTTAAGCAAAACCAACTATCTTCAAAATGTAGTGAGTGACGCAGATTTGCAAAAGAAGAGTTACATTATATGTGTAACTGACATTTACAGATAAGTTACCTAAAAAACTTAGTTATAAATATTATATTTACAACAATTAATAATAAACATTCTGTTTTGCGTTTTCAGTTTATTGGAAGAAAAAGTAACTGGGAAACCAAGCGCATTACAGGCAATACTGAGTACCGAAATACATTATTTTCCATCGCACCTGACAAATTTAGCTATAATGGCCAGTATTTTTCGAAGCAATGTTTTCCAAGAATCAAACATCATTTATGCTTAGCAATAGACAAGATTAAATTATTCTGAGCAAATGAATAATACCCCGATGAATCACAGGGTTAAACGCATTAACGAAATAAATGGAGCTTGGGACAAGTGATGCTTACCTTGCATCGAAAATGCTCTTGAATTGCAAATATCGCGTTTGGCGGGCGTATAGGGCCCTAAATATGTCATATATTCTCTTCAAATGCAATAAATAAAAAAGGGACCAGAAATCGTTCTGCGTTTGACATTCAGGATTTATAGCTGCTGTTCCCATGTCGTTCAATTAAAATGAGTAATAGGAATCCGAGGTACCTGGAGGTGAAACGAGGGACACAGAAAAACGATAACAAAATCGTACTGGATGCCTTTTTTTAAGTAGGTGTCGAAAGATGCAGATGTAACAATGGAATGCAATATTCACAGTTCTGCTGCAAGCATATTGGGTAGATAATGTCCACTGGGCACTAAATGGTTTTCTTAGTAGAAGACTGCCTTTCATTGAAAAAAAAAATCAAAAGTCTTGAAGTTTTATGTTGAAGTAGTTGCATTTACGGATTTCATCTTCTGGGATTTAAAGTTTAGTTTTACTTTCGTAATCTGTTGTTCACTCTTCACTTTTCTAATATGGAAACTGGCAACTTCCATTTTACAATGTAAGTTAACACATTTCGCTTGTCAATTAACGAAAGTGCCTGACAGAACGTAATCTGTTTCATTACAACAACATAAATCAAAATCAGACGTTATGTCCGAAGAGGAGAGTAAGAATAAAATAGACAAATGAAAGAGAGGGAGTGAGAGAGAAAGGGAGGAAAAGTATCTAAACCACCTCTAAGAATTTAGGTGATAACCTTGAGACAGTAAATTTTGAAGTACATGGATCTAGTCAGAAGTAAAGCAGGGGTAAATTATGTCCGTAGATAAGCCATTAATTTAGTTTTGTAACTGGAAAAAAAGTTTATCGCGTCTGAGAATAATTTATCCCAGAGTGGCTGTTTCTGTAAGATTTAGAACGAGTTTTCTGATGTGAATGTAAAGAATCTTCATTCTTGTTCATAGTATTACACTAATCAAATAGCTGAAAATATTTTCTGTATTACTTAGCACTAAGTGTAGAAGAGATTTGTGTAGTGTGAAACGAGGTATCTTTAAATAAATATGATAATTTCCTGCGACGTAGTGATAATTATCTTAAGATCTGTTTTGTTGACCAGATCACACACAGAGAATGTTATTATCGAAATTTTGTTAGCTGCAAAAGCACTTTGAAAGATGCGTCGTCCATACACAAGTAAATTAGCAG
The DNA here is from genome assembly GCF_023897955.1 of Schistocerca gregaria. Taxonomy (NCBI): domain Eukaryota; kingdom Metazoa; phylum Arthropoda; class Insecta; order Orthoptera; family Acrididae; genus Schistocerca; species Schistocerca gregaria. Next base: position 731,455,849 of record NC_064931.1, read on the forward strand.
TGGCCCTATCAAAAATTTATGCAAATTCATTAATTAAGCTCGGTTGTTTGTTCGAAATGTTCAGTCAGAAGTTAAATATGAATATCTTTGATGTGCTACAAGGGAGCGATCCAGTTATCTGATTTATCATGGTGTCATAAGGTGGAAACTGGATGTAAGAGTTTAATTGAAGAATGCATGGTAACGTGCGCTTGCAAGGAAAGTAGAATACTGTATCACAGTGATGAACTAGTATTGCTGTTGTTAATTCAATTGTTGATAAAGCAGGATGGTCATTAATTTGTATGAATCTATACTTTATTTTGGTTAATTATTTTTTATGTAATCAGGTTAATTCAAAATATTGTTGTTAAATGAAAAGAATAGTAGTACAATTCGCATTGCGACTCTCTAGTCACTGTGGCCAAGTTTACACAATATAATTAATTCTCTTTGACGATGCCTAGCTAGTTTTATTTATATCGCTTAACGATTCCACTTTAGCTTGATAATGTTAGGTCATCGTAAAGCTTGGTACGTTTTAATCAGATCTTAAACTGAAACTTCCTAGCCGATTAAAATTGTATGCCCGACCGAGACTCGAACTCGGGACCTTTGCCTTTCGCGGGCAAGTGCTCTACCATCTGAGCTACCGAAGCACGACTCACTGCCGGTACTCAAAGCTTTACTTCTGCCAGTATCCGTCTCCTACCTTCCAAACTTTACAGAAGCTCTCCTGCGAACCTTGCAGAACTAGCACTCCTGAAAGAAAGGATATTGCGGAGACATGGCTTAGCCACAGCCTGGGGGATGTTTCCAGAATGAGATTTTCACTCTGCAACGGAGTGCGCGCTGATATGAAACTTCCTGGCAGATTAAAACTGTGTGCCCGACCGAGACTCGAACTCGGGACCTTTGCCTTTCGCGGGCAAGTGCTCTACCATCTTTTTTTTATTTTTTTATTTTATAGGGCCTCCTTCCTCCCCTACAGCCCATCCTTCCACTCGCCATTTGTGCCTTCTTCGGCTAGCTTCTGTGCTATGTTTGGTCCATATGAGATAGGTGAGTGACGAAGTAAATGTATACAAGTAAATAAAATCCCTTCTTTTGGGGTTATGGAAAGGAAATAGTTCCGCTACATTCTTTCATCATTGTGCGGGAGCGATTTTTATAGGAGAGCCAGGCGTACTTCAGCCTGATGGCGCCTCATGGGAGTGTCAGCAACCTATTAGTGCTGCGACACGAAGGCAAAGGGGAAACGAAATAGCCACCTCGTTGGCGTAAAATGAATGAGAAGCTTAATAGATAATTTCATAAAGAAAAAGAAAAGGAATCCTGAGGTTGAACAAAATGTCGTTTGATCGTTCTTCAGCTCTGTCGGTGAGGCAATGTTCGGTTCAAGAAATTTGCGTAGTTGTCTTTGTATTTCTTTTGTCGTTCGAGCTTTTGATGTTCTGTCATCAGGTACATCCAATAATCTGCTTCACTTTTCGTCATAGCCGTTGAGATGTAATGGACTGTCAGTCCATTGAGCCAGTTGGCTGAACTTCTTTTAGTGTTAGGATATGGCACGTCATCAGGCAGAAGGACGTGTGTCGGTGAAATCGTGTTAGGTGACGTACGGAGCAAATGTGCTAGTTTTTTCCTGAAGAGATTCCACACGTCTTTCACATCATCACAGACGAAGCGATGTTCTTCAGTGTCGACGACATTGCAGCTGGAACAGTTTCGTGTGTGTGCCAAGCGTATCGCGTGCAGTTTGGAGTTGGGATTTTTCTATTGACTGCGAGGTACCACGTCGATCGCACATTGGATGGTAGATGGGGGTCAGATATGTTGTCCCATATGTTTTTCCAATTATAACGTCGAAACTTGTTTTCTATTCGATTGCGCAATTTTCCTTCCAGCAAGGTGTTGTAAACCTCCTTAACCCGATATATGTCCTTCTCCGGTATTATATGGCGTACATAGCTGTATTCCACTAGAAAGTGTTTATAGTGGTACAGCTCGTGGGAGATGTGATGCACATCGATTGGTGGATCTCTGCTGACTGGGGTGATTTCACGTAAGAGATGAGCCACTAAGGTCCGCGGTGATCGTTGCCACTGTTCATAAGTTTTGCTAACGTATAGCGCTTGCGCTTTAAGGTAGATGTCTGTCAGTTGTAGCCCTCCATTGCGTTTCGGTAGCGTCAAGGTATCATATGAAAACTTAAATATCTGATCTCTGCTGACAAAATAACCAAGCGCTGCTTGCATTTGGTGTGCAATGGTTCGTGGCAGAGGCAGCACTTGAGCAACATAGTTGACTTTGTAAGTGATGTATGTATTGGCCAGTTGCACTTTTTGTATTACGTTTAAATTACGCAAGCTCTGTTGTTTTATGCTTGCCCGTAATGTGGCAAGTAATTTTCGATAATTGAGAGCGGCCGTGCGGCGGATATTACTCGTATATTCTATTCCAAGGCATTTGATTTTTTCCACAGTGTTGATACGTCCAGCGGCTCTGATCTCTATACCCCGACCAAGATTCATAATACCAGATTTATTGCGGTTGAGTTTAGCTTCTGACGCCAGTTCGTAGGTCGCCACAACTTCAAGTACTGTTTCCACCTCGCTTTCGTCAGTCACAAGTACCCTTACATCGTCCGCGTGGGCTTGACATATGATCTTCTGTCCGTGTATATGTAATCCACGGAGTTGCCGAGTCAGGGATACTAAGAGAGGTTCAAGCGCAATCGCGAAAAGCGTCATGGACATTGGGCAACCTTGTCTTACCGAACTCTGAATATTGATCGGGTGACTGAGTTGTCCGTTAACACTGATTCTTGACGTGCTATTCGTCAGTATGTTTATCACGGAGGCTATAATTTTCTGGGGGAAGTGCATGGATGTCATACACCGGAGCAGGTACGAATGATTAACTTTATCAAAAGCTTTTTCAAAGTCAAGCGACATCAGAGCACAGCGAATGTTGCAGGCTTCCGATATCGCTATAATGTCTCTGTAGTCGCATAAGGTCTGAAATATCGTTCTGTCCTTTCCCACACTTGTCTGGTAGGCTCCTGTCACTGTACGAATAACAGAATTGAACCTTTGCATCATGATACGGCGAAGATTTTATAATCACTATTGAGAAGTGTTGTGGGTCGAAGATTCTCCACGGTTTTGCCTCCTGGTGTTTTGGGGACTAAGACCACTGTACCTTCACAGAATTCCTTCGGAAGGTCAGTGTCGGCATTTAGTATTTCATTGCATACGAGTGTCAATTTAGCAATTATTTGTTCGCGAAAAGTTTGATAAAATTCTGCGGGTAGCCCATTTGGTCCAGGTGATTTGTTCTTTGGGCTCTTCAAGATGGCATCTTCGACGTCTTCGTCCGTTATTCTCGCTGCGAGCACATCAGCTTCTTCTGAAGTGAGTCGCTCTGTCGTCCTAGCAGTGAGAGCTTGCTGCGCTGCTTCATCTGTCTGTGTATTGGCCAGCAATTCACTAAAGTGTCGATGGATCTCGTCTCGTATTGCAGCTTGATCTGTCAAGAGTCTCCCGTCTGAAGTTTTGAGTTCCGTCAGAATTTTCCGTTTTTGTCTTTTGTTCTCTTGGAGGATGTGGTACATCGATGTTGTTTCTTCTCGTGTACCGTTCTGCAAACGCGTTCGTATTTTACAGACTTCGAGATGGTGTCTCTGCAGGTTGAGCAATTTTGCTTTTATTCTGTTGATTTGCCCATAATTTGTTATGACTGTAGCATCACGAACGCACAGGTCTCTCAGACAGCTGAAGTAAAAGTCTACTGTGCGCTTCCGCCAGCCGACTTTTTCACAGGAGTAAGTTTTTATTGTCTTTATTATTGCGGGCTTCGCGCAGTTTAGCCACCAATTCAGCGCCGTGCCGTACAAGTGGAACTTCCTTTCACATTCTGCCCAAGTGGTGTAGAAGGCGGCGTGACATCCAGGATCCGAAAGATGAGTAACGTTTAGCTTCCACTGACCTCTCGCCCTGTAAGTGCCTTGTTTCTCTAAATTGACTGTACATATGTACGCGATATAATCAGAGAAAATCGTGGGCCATAGCTCGGACTGTAAAACGTGTCTCCTTAAAATGGATGTTGCGTAAATCCTGTCGATACGACTGGCAGAATGGCTGGTGATATAGGTGAAACCTAGCTTATCACCGTGTTTTAGTTCCCAAGTATCAAACAGATGGAAGTCTCTGACGATGTCCTCCAGCTCCAGAGATTTGTTAAAATTTGGCGTCTGATCTTTGGGACTCAGCACGCAATTAAAGTCACCCGCAAATATTATTTGTTCAAATCGCACCGCGAAAAGGGGGGCGATGTCCTCCTTGAAAAATTCGGCCCTGCGGCGCTTGTTTCCGGTTCCTGACGGGGCATATATGTCGATAAACCTGGTGTAGTTTATCGTGACAGCGAGACCTCTACTGTTAGGCAGTTGCGCCACGTCTGTAAGTAGGATCCCCTCTTTAGTCATAATCGCTGTGCCGAGGCTATTGTCATTGCCAGGATTGATGACGGCGTTGTAGCCAGTGATGTCGTCCAAACGGATAGCCGTTACTTCTTGCAGCATTAAGATGTCAATATCAGCGGCGTACAGAAAATCTTGGAGATTTCTCAGATTGAGGGTGCTGCTAAGTTTATTTATATTCAAGGTTGCAATTCTGTACGCCTGCAAGGACGTCATGTCGACTGTACCTTGTCAGGTGGGATACTGTTTGCCAAGGGAAGTGGATGCTTGCTCCACTTAGAAGAAGTCGGCATCATCATCTGCTGCAAGAGCGTCTTTGATGGTGGTTTGTTGCCGGGTGGACACATCTTGTCGACGGTCGGGTGCCCTCCGTCCTGAACGTTGTGCTATGTCAGCCATCTCTGCGTCATGGCTTTGCTCTTCCATGTCATCCGCCCAGTCTCGCGTGCACGTAACTTCCCGCGTGTACGTGTTTGGTACAGGGGTAAGATCCTTCAGACTAGCTGTACCGTCTTGAATGTAGATTCCACGGTCGGGGTCAGTGTCCTCATTTCGAGTCCTCTTTTTTGTTGTTCGATCTTCCAGAGGAGTTGCCTGTGTCGTCTCCGCCAGTTCTTGGCCTATTTGTTTCGCCTTTACACGCAGAATTGGCGCGATTTCTGCTGCTCCCTGACGGGCTATTCGACATTTCTTCCGTTTCTTTGGTGAAACAGTTGTAGGCTGCTGGTCATTATCCTCCGACGTGGCAACCGTATCTTCTTTGTGTTGCCCGACTTCTTCGAGTGATTTGCACATGCCTTCTTCTGCCATCTTAGCCTGGTCTTGTTCTCCACGCCTCTCAGTTTCCTCGTCTTGTGAGTGTGCTGGACCTGTAGCTTCTGTGCTTCTAGTATCCATGGCTACGGTACCATCGGGAACGTCGGCATAAGCAACTACCGCCCTGTCGAAACACATGTCTGGGGCGACGTCACTGTGAATTGCGACGGCGTACGTCACGGGTAGCGTGGCCATCTGACTAGGCGGGTCTCGCTCCCCAGTCGGCAGTTGCGTCACACGCCGTTGAACACACTGCTCGCGGAAGTGTTGGGTCGAAGCACAACCCGAGCAGGTTCTCAGCTGGCCATCGTAAATGATGATCGCTCTATATCCACCAATCCAGAGATACGACGGGATATGTTTCAGCATGTCAATCTTAACTTGCCTGACTCCATTTAATACTGGATACTTGTGCAAGCTAGACCATTTTTCGGCGACATTGCTGATAATGGCGCCATAATCTCTCAGTTTGTTGTTAATCTCCTCGGGCGTTATTTGAAAGGGGAGCTCAAAGATTAGAACCGTTCGTATTCCCATTCCGGCACGCGAAACCGTGACCTGTCCGTCTGAATGTTTGAATTTTGCCACCCCACCACATGCTTCTACAATTTGGTCGCACTTGTCAGAACTGGGTAACTTAAGGAACAGGTGTATTCCAATCAATTCATCCACTTTGATCTGAAAAGTTTCTACGATAAATGCCTCAACTTCGTAAGATTTCGGCCTGGCGTAGTTCGGATCGAAAATCAACTTCAAAGTATCGCGTCGCGTTGTCTGATCCATTATGTCATTCTGGAAATGTTATCGTGAACTATGACTAACGCAGTAAGCGCGCACTCACAACACAGCGCCGGCCGCTCGCAGCGACGATGTAAACACCGCAACAGCCGCTCCGCACGTCCGCACAGCACCGCCGCTGGCGGCGGAATGGAGCTACCGAAGCACGATCACGCCCGGTACTCACACCTTTACTTTTGTCAGTATCCGTCTCGTCTGGAAACACCCCCCAGGCTGTGGCTAAGCCATGTCTCCGCAATATCCTTTCTTTCAGGAGTGCTAGTTCTGCAAGGTTCGCAGGAGAGCTTCTGTAAAGTTTGGAAGGTAGAAGACGGATCCTGGCAGAAGTAAAGCTGTGAGTACCGGGCCTGAGTCGTGCTTCGGTAGCTCAGATGGTAGAGCACTTGCCCACGAAAGGCAAAGGTCCTGAGTTCGAGTCTCGGTCGGGCAGACAGTTTTAATCTGCCAGGAAGTTTCATATCAGCGCACACTCCGTTGCAGAGTGAAAATCTCATTCTGGAAACATCCTCCAGGCTGTGGCTAAGCCATGTCTCCGCAATATCCTTTCTTTCAGGAGTGCTAGTTCTGCAAGGTTCGCAGGAGAGCTTCTGTAAAGTTTGGAAGGTAGGAGACGGATCCTGGCAGAAGTAAAGCTGTGAGTACCGGGCCTGAGTCGTGCTTCGGTAGCTCAGATGGTAGAGCACTTGCCCGCGAAAGGCGAAGGACCCGAGTTCGAGTCTCGGTCGGGCACACAGTTTTAATCTGCCAGAAAGTTTCATATCAGCGCACACTCCGCTGCAGAGTGAAAATCTCATTCTAGATTTTAAACTGCTCACTATGGACAGAAACCGTTAGTCTAACGACAATTTCTGTGATCATCAACGACAATTCAAGAAAAAAATTCTGTGCATCCTGGATCATTGTCATTACTCGCAACTCTGAGGAAGTCTGTGGAACATAAGAATAGGAGACAGAAAATAAATGACCCAACCGATACTTATGTGTGGTATACAAGAACGGTGTAATGCAGTTCGTCACAGGATTTTCATGTCAAGATAAATAAGACAGCTGTGAGAACTACTGACAGTATTGGAACCGACGTGATTGAGGGAATGGTGGAGTAGTGCAAGGCAAAAACAAATGGTGGGGGATTCTAATACTACCTGCTTAAAAATTTCCGCGTATCTCATGTTATATGCTTACAATAATTGTTCCACTCGATGACTGCAGCCGATCGTCGCTTACTGCTGGTCACCAAATTTGAGACAGCCACCTGCGAATCGGGGAAGACTTACATATACTTCCATATCACACGATTTAGTATTACTCTGTATGGATTTCGGTTGTGAATCTTGCGATGTAATAACGAGACACAGCAGACTACGTGGCGACACGGGCAGCGAAATTGATAGCGTAAGTGCGAAACACAGCTGCCCGATGGGTTGCCGCTCACCGGCGCTTTTGGAGTCTTCTGTTGCTTACACTGACAATCAAATGTCTCTCGTGGTAAGGCACGCTGTTTTGCATGTGAATGGCTCGTAAAACTGGTTTGCGGATGACCAGTTTTTATTGAAGGACATTTTTGTGCAGTTCTGAGCCCTCACGGTCACTTACTTATCTTGAGAGAGCAGACGATGGAATTGACAGGATTCCATCCACTATCCATCTACAGCCAGTATCGCGATTAATAAGGTTTTCTGCAGTGCTCTTTCACGATGCATGTAGTCAGAAGCCTGTATAAGCTGTTGCTTGCTTATTCAGTCGGCCTTTGGCTGTGGTGGGACGCGCACGTCTTGTTTGCGTTTCGCCTGTTGTGCTGCTTGCGAGTGAGCCCGCGGTTGTCTTCTGCTTGCGGAGCGTCTTGTCTCAGAGACCGACTTCATTGACCATCATGGCGTTTTCTTACCGCCAAGCCACAATTAAATTAACTTTTCCATTAGATCACGAACGACCGAAGGCGTGCGAAGTTGAACGTTTTATACGGGATTACATGCGTCTCCCGTCACAAGACGTTCTCGTAATACATTTTTCGATCCTCAGTACTACTGTGTATATAAAGTTGTAGAATGACGAGCCGTGTGCAGACGTTGTGCGGCGCCACGCTAACGATCTCAGCTTTTGATACTCTGACGGACATGTTGGTACTGTAGTAGTTGAATACGCTGGTTTTGGCCGCCGAACATTGAGGGTTTCCGAACTCCTATTTGAAGTACCGTCGGACGCTGTGCTGGCCGCTTTTAAACCTTACGGAAACGTCCTCAATCACGTGGTTGAAACGTGGAAGATGTTCGAAACGTACCGTGTTCTCAGTGGTTTTCGTCAGATAAAAATTGAACTGCGGAAACACGTGTCCTCCTATTTGGTTATTGCCGGCTGTAGGGCTGTCGTCACGTACGATGGCCAGCCACGCACCTGTTCAGGTTATGACCGGGAAGGCCATGTCCGTTCTGACTGTCTCCGACGTACACTGGTTCAGACGCCGATGGGAGACGTCGCTCCTCCTGCGGCGCCCACTGTGTTGTCTCTGTGTTACCTGTCTCTTACGCGTCTGCGGCGGTGCTGCCTGCTATGCCCCTCTGAATCAGTCGCCACCGGTGTCGCCGCCTCTCGGCGACGCTATGGACATTTCGCCTGTTCTCCTACGTCCCGGCCGGGAGCAGTACAAATGAACAATGACCATCAGCAGGCACAAGCTGTCTGTACCGACCCCATGTACATACACATCTACATCTACATAGTTACCCTGAAATTCTTAATTAAGGGGCTGGTAGAGGGTTCATCGAACCACCTTCAAGCTATTTCTCTACCGTTCCACCTACCTCCGTCTTTCTGCCATCTTCCCAAATGTCGGACGGTAGCAGCCCGACATGCGGAACAGCTTGTTAGGAAGCAACGGTCGCCAAAGAAGCGGAAGAGAGAACGCCGTAGCCCTTCTAATGACTGCGTCGATCGGAAGTCTGCACAGGATGACGACGCTACTACTGCTGGCGCGCTGTCCTCTGACGCCCCGGTACCTGACGACGTGACGTCCTATCTGCCTCTATCCCCAATCAGCGTCTACCTTCGGACACCGACCTTCCCCCGCCTGCGTCTGATGCAATTGCCTCCCTTTCTGCTTCTGACGCAACCTGTGGGCGCACTTCTGATAATGTTCGACTCATGATACGTCTTTCTCCAGGGCGGACGACGTCGATACTGAGGATGGACATTCTGGATGCGTACAGAACGATGGACCCCGCTGGTTGGTTCGGCTCCCTCCCCATCATAGTGATGTACCCTTTTGTGGACGCTTAACAGGAAGTTCTCTGTGCTTCCCCGTGTTTGAATCTCCTTTCCTCCTGGTGATTGCAGCTTTTTAGACTTATAGCATAGCCATGGTCAAAGTCAACACTATTCTCATACTCCAAAAACTGGCGTCACACCACGACATGGTGTATGCCGCTGACGTTGACGTAGCTCTCCTTCAGGAGGTGTATGTTGCAACTTTTTGTGCTCTCCGTTGTTTTGCAGCACATGTCACACATGCTTCTCCTACTGGCAGTGGGGTGGTGATCCTCTTACGTGACGGTATCCTCGCTGATGCAGTTGCCTATCTCCCTGATGCCAGAGGTATGGCACTATGCTTAGTGGCGTCAGGATCGTCCATACCTATGCGCTATTTGGTTCGGGTCGCCGGCGTGAACGTTCCACCTTTTTGTCAGAGACAGTCAAGCCTCTCCTCCTAGGTTTTGCTGCTCCCTCCTCCTTGCGTAACGCCGGTTTCCTGATATTCCCGGTGGTTTTAATGACAAAAATAAATAAATAAAAATAAAAAACAACAGTAAGAAAAACAAATAAATAAACGATGTTCATTGTACATCTGCCCCACGTTCCCTACGCTTGTCTTTGTTCCTGGAAGGCGAGAATGGGACATGGTGGCCAAACCTCATGTTGCCACCGCTGCCCACTTTGCCTCCATCCCTCCCTTTGGGCGCCGGTGGTGTTAACGTGTTTGCCTACCTTGCAGCGGACCTGGATTCGATTCCCGACAGGGTTCATGAGATTTCTCTGCCCGTGGACTGGGTTTTGTGTTGCCTCATCATCATTTCGGCATCACCGACACGCAAGTGGCCCAATGACGCGTCGCATAAAATAAGATTTGCAACTTGGGTGTCGAACGTCCCCGGATGGCCCGTCCCGGCCGTCGATGCCAGACGATCATTTCATTTTTTTCTGTATAAGATACACCACACTGGCAAAGTATTTCATAAACTCCCGTATTTCGCAGCAGTAACTCATCATATACCGGTTCCACAATGTTTGAAACTTAGGATGATGGCATAAAACTATCTTAATTTGAAATTTTCTTTTCTGCCGCACGTAACTCATGTTATATGACACTTAGTGTGCACTGAAAATGTAGTGCCATAAGGGAGCTAATAGTTTACCGCTATGCATTAATGTACATACACATCTAAATCTACATGATTAGTCTGAAATTCTTAATTAAGTGGCTGGCAGAGGGCTCATCCAACCACCTTCAAGCTATTTTGCCGGCTGGAGTGGCCGAGCGGTTCTAGACGTTAGTTCGGTTTAAGTAGTTCTATGTTCTAGGGGACTGATGACCTCAGAAGTTAAATACCATAGTGCCTAGAGCTATTTGAACCATTTTTCAAGCTATTTCTCTAGCGTTCCACAATCGAACAGAGTGCGGATAAAACGAACATATAAATCTGTCCGTTCGAGCTCTGATTTTTCTTAATGAATTGTAATGATCATTCCTCCCATTGCAGATGGTAGCCAAAAATTTTTGGTGATTGAAATTTCATGAGAAGATTCTGTCGAAACAAAAGAAGCCTTGGTTTAATGATTGCCACCCCAAAAGGCGTATCATATCCGCGGCAATCCCTTTCCTATTTCGCAATAATACAAACCTTGAACTTTTCGATATCCTTCGTCAATCCTGTCTGGTGCGGAACCCACCCCGCACAGCGGTACTGCTGAAGAGAGTGGACAAGCCTAGTGTGAGCGTCCTTTTTTAGTGCAACTGTAGCATTTTCTAACTGCTTAGCCAATAAATCGCAGCCTTTGATTTGCTTTACCCACAAAATTTTCTATGTGCTCATTCTACACTCCTGGAAATTGAAATAAGAACACCGTGAATTCATTGCCCCAGGAAGGGGAAACTTTATTGATACATTCCTGGGGTCAGATACATCAGATGATCACACTGACAGAACCACAGGCACATAGACACAGGCAACAGAGCATGCACAATGTCGGCACTAGTACAGTGTATATCCACCTTTCGCAGCAATGCAGGCTGCTATTCTCCCATGGAGACGATCGTAGAGATGCTGGATGTAGTCCTGTGGAACGGCTTGCCAAGCCATTTCCACCTGGCGCCTCAGTTGGACCAGCGTTCGTGCTGGACGTGCAGACCGCGTGAGACGACGCTTTATCCAGTCCCAAACATGCTCAATAGGGGACAGATCCGGAGATCTTGCTGGCCAGGGTAGTTGACTTACACCTTCTAGAGCACGTTGGGTGGCACGGGATACATGCGGACGTGCATTGTCCTGTTGGAACAGCAAGTTCCCTTGCCGGTCTAGGAATGGTAGAACGATGGGTTCGATTACGGTTTGGATGTACCGTGCACTATTCAGTGTCCCCTCGACGATCACCAGAGGTGTACGGCCAGTGTGGGAGATCGCTCCCCACACCATGATGCCGGGTGTTGGCCCTGTGTGCCTCGGTCGTATGCAGTCCTGATTGTGGCGCTCACCTGCACGGCGCCAAATACGCATACGACCATCATTGGCACCAAGGCAGAAGCGACTCTCATCGCTGAAGACGACACGTCTCCATTCGTCCCTCCATTCATAAGTGGAATTTTGACAATTCCTTTTGGTACTCATGTGGATGACTTCGCATTTTTCATTATTTAGAGTCAATTGCCACTTTTAGTACCATACAAATATCTTGTCATCATCATTTTTAATTGGTTTTTAATCAAATTATGTCTTTACGAAATGGAAAATGACAGAATTGTCTGCAAACAATCTGAGAGGACTGCTCAGATTGCCTCCTATATCGTTTGTGTGCATCAGGAACAGCAAAGGGCGTGTAACACTTCCTTGGGGAACGCCAAATATTACTTGGTTTACTCCATTGCTACGAACTGTGACCTCTGCGACCGGAGTCCAGTCGTAATACAGAGACGGTACTCTATAAGCGCGCAATGTGATTAGAAGTCGCTTGTGAGGTAGAGTATCAAAAGCTGCGTGAAAGTTGCTCTCAGTGCTGTAACAGCTAAGGAAAGCAGCTTATTCGAACTAAAAAAAAATGGATGAGCAGCGTCTTGTAGGTTTCAAAAGGCAGCAGACTTGATACGAAGAAGCTTATTAACTGCTGGTATTTCCGTGTCATGAAAGTGTACTGTGAGTGTACTGAAGACATCATTGTAACAGTAATGTAAACTGCAAACTTCCACGGCATGTTACGAGGGGTGTTCCATATGAATTGCAGCACATTCTATTTTCGATCAGTTTCGGTTGAAACAATGCGGGCTTCGTGGTGGGACATACTGGAATATTCCCGCTTAAGGGCATATAGTTTCGTGGAAGTTCCGATGGTTGGCGACGTTATACGTAGCCTTCAAGAAGGAGTCTGTAAAAGAGTTACGTTCCAAGCAGAGGACTGTCACTGAGTTTGTTGTGACGGAAAACCAGAGCATCTCAGATAATCATAGGCCCTAGCAGAATGTCTATGAAGATGTGGTAGGGAACCAAACCACGGTGATTCGTTGGGCAAAACGTTTGTTATCACCGAAACAAGTTCCCGCTAACCTGCTAGATCTCCCGCTTGTCGGCCGGCTGAGATTCCTGTAGTGTCGGAACGTGTGAACACTCTCATTCGAGCTGATCCACAGATCATAATAAAACACCTCGCTACTCAACTGGACGTCTCTGTTAGTAGTGCTGACACGCCAGTTGTGTACTAAAAGGTGTGTCCTTATTCATCCACCGTACAGTCCGGAACTCGCACCTTCCAACTTACTTATGTTTATGCCAATAAATGATGTGCTCCGCGTGAAACAACACATCGATGTGGGGGAGGATATGGCTGCAGGAAGACGTTGAGTTTGGCGTCCACCGATGGAGTGGTACAATGTGGGCATACAGGCTCTCCCAGCAAAGTGACGTAACGCCGTAACATTGAACGAGGAGTACGTTGAAAAATAGGTTTTGTAGCCAAAAGACTGGGGAATAACAAGGTGTACTGCTATCCTGAATTAGACCAACCTCCTTTCAGAAAAGCAATATTGCATTACTTACTAAATGCAACTTTTATCTTCTAGATGTACTTAGATAGTGGTGGTATAGGAAAAAATGGTTCAAATGGCTCTGAGCACTATGGGGCTTAACATCTGAGGTTATCAGTCCTCTATAACGTAGAACTACTTAAACCTAACTAACGTAAGGACATCACACACATCCATGCCCGAGGCAGCATTCGAACCTGCGGTCGTAGCAGTCGCGCAGTTCGGGACTGAAGGGCTTAGAACCGCTCGACAACAGCGGCCAGCTGGCATAGGTAAAACGATCGACATACTACACTAGGATAGTTCTCCGTCTACATACAAGAGTATCCAACAAAATCCAACTTTCTCTAAACAGTCAAGCGAACGGTAATGCACATGGGGCTTCTCGGCATATGGATGGTGTCTGAATCCATTCTGGAGACTTTGCGTCGACTAAAGGGAACAGACAACCTTCACCGACGTCGCACAATTTCTCTTGCAAATGACGAAGAGGCTTAACTGTGTTTAGCGAGAAACGTTGGGAAACAAACGATCAGCTGAAAGAATATATGACAGTGTTACAAGTATGGTTTGGGAACTTTTTCGTTGCATTTTTTGCTACCACTTAGGTGTGTGGGGGCACTCATCGCTGGTCTTGTTAATAAAACGACCTTGGATATCACTTTCTTCCATAAATAATGAACATTTTTACTAGGAAGGCTTGCTTTTTCACGAAGATTATACCTCTTGTCACTAACCTCGAACTGTCCCGCAATTGGGGTGTTTTAAAAAGGTTTGAGACATCCGCAGATGGTTTGGAACTGTAGGAAATTGGGTTGAGGACTTCATGTAGACTTCAAAATGTTTTCAACTACTTCCCACAAATTCGGTTAATATACAATTGGTGTTCAAAAAGTTTTGCACGGCCGTCTCAAATTTTTTTACTTTTTGCAGGAGGAGAATGAAATTTTTTTTAACATACTTGTAACATTTAGCTTTACATTGAGCGTACTCATTGTAGCCTCCGTCTTCTCTGACGCATCTAGCCCAACGTTCTTTCTATGATGTAAGTGCACTTTGGTAAAATTCTGGGGATTGACTTTTACACAATCGCTTGACACAGGATATAAGGTCTATCTTACTATCAAATGTTTTACCGCGCAGGTAGGCCTTCAGACGACCAAAGAGGTAAAAATCAGACGGAGCCAAGTCCGGAATGTAAGGAGGATGGGGAATAATTTTCCAACCCATTTTCCTGACTTTCTCCTGCGTCATGAGGGCTGTATAGGGATTGTCATTGTCAAGGTGTAGACAGATGAACTGACCCTTAAGCTGTGGTCTCTGGGTCTTGACGGCACGTCACAGCAAGCTGTCGTGTCGTCACACATCTGTCATTTTGGATGATTTGATCAATGGTCTCGTTATTCACATCATTCACTGCCGTAGATGATCTACCTTATCGTGGATTGTCCAGTACAGAGAAATCACCTTCTTTGAACCTGTGCAACAACCGCTGGATACTGCTGCGGTCACTGTGCCCCCCCCCCCCCCCGCCTCCCCCCATAAATAGGGAGCAACTTCCTGTGGTTAGATGTGGCAAAATTATAGCCGGTCTTGAAGAGGAAATCCATCACCGACCGTTATTGCAACCTAACATCAACTTCACGGTTCATTATGGCTCACCAGTAAATAGAAGGAAATATTTTTATATACCAATTATAACTAAATGTTACAAGTATGTTCACAAAAAATTTCATTCTCCTCTTCCAAAAAAAAAAAAAAATAGAGACAACTGTGCAAAACTTTTTGAACGCCCTTTGCAGTTGAGGGCGTCTCAAGTAGCCCGTGAGATGTGTGTTTCACTGTCAAACACCTATCTACAGGTCCTGGTACCAGCATATGGTTATGTAGCTTGAGGCCACATTTCCCATCCTATCACAATTCATTTCGGTGCAACTCATAAAAAAATCGCATTTAATTGTTTAATAAGACGCATATAAATTTAGCAGCTCTGATAGTCTTGTAACGCCCAAAAATTTGTAAAACCTGTCTTGTTGCAATATATATTTAAGTAAACTATTAAATCTTCTGCAAGAGAAAGAAGTTTACCTACAAGAGCACACATAAAACTATAGAGCTATATGTATGATAGTAAAAAAATACAATGATGGGAAATGTAGGATTTGTGGTTGTAGTTTGGTTTTCAGTATATATTTATTTTGAGCTCATGAATTCTACCTCTGTACATGAGCGTCTCCTGGATTCCACTGCTCTTCCAATTCAGCTTTCTCTCGTTCTTGTAGGCTAAGATGACCTTGGACTCCAGCTTAATCACTGTGATTATGATCAAGCTGCTAATAGACCTTAGATGGAGAGGCTAGAAATCTACATCTACATCTACATCTACATCCGTACTCCGCAAGCCACCTGACGGTGTGTGGCGGAGGGTACCCTGAGTACCTCTATCGGTTCTCCCTTCTATTCCAGTCTCGTATTGTACGTGGAAAGAAGGATTGTCGGTATGCTTCTGTGTGGGCTCTAATCTCTCTGATTTTATCCTCATGGTCTCTTCGCGAGATATACGTAGGAGGGAGCAATATACTGCTTGACTCTTCGGTGAAGGTATGTTCTCGAAACTTCAACAAAAGCCCGTACCGAGCTACTGAGCGTCTCTCCTGCAGAGTCTTCCACTGGAGTTTATCTATCATCTCCGTAACGCTTTCGCAATTACTAAATGATCCTGTAACGAAGCGCGCTGCTCTCCGTTGGATCTTCTCTATCTCTTCTATCAACCCTACCTGGTGCGGATCCCACACTGCTGAGCAGTATTCAAGCATTGGGCGAACAAGCGTACTGTAACCTACTTCCTTTGTTGTCGGATTGCATTTCCTTAGGATTCTTCCAATGAATCTCAGTCTGGCATCTGCTTTACCGACGATCAACTTTATATGATCATTCCATTTTAAATCACTCCTAATGCGTACTCCCAGATAATTTATGGAATTAACTGCTTCCAGTTGCTGACCTGCTATTTTGTAGCTAAATGATAAGGGACCTATCTTTCTATGTATTCGCATCACATTACACTTCGCTACATTGAGATTCAATTGCCATTCCGTGCACCATGCGTCAATTCGCTGCAGATCCTCCTGCATTTCAGTACAATTTTCCATTGTTGCAACCTCTCGATACACCACAGCATCATCTGCAAAAAGCCTCAGTGAACTTCCGATGTCATCCACCAGGTCATTTATGTATATTGTGAATAGCAACGGTCCTATGACACTCCCCTGCGGCACACCTGAAATCACTCTTACTTCGGAAGACTTCTCTCCATTGAGAATGACGTGCTGCGTTCTGTTATCTAGGAACTCCTCAATCCAATCACACAATTGATCTGATAGTCCGTATGCTCTTACTTTGTTCATTAAACGACTATGGGGAACTGTGTCAAACGCCTTGCGGAAGTCAAGAAACACGGCATCTACCTGTGAACCCGTGTCTAAGGCCCTCTGAGTCTCGTGGACGAATAGCGCGAGCTGGGTTTCACACGATCGTCTTTTTCGAAACCCATGCTGATTCCTACAGAGTAGATTTCTAGTCTCCAGAAAAGACATTATACTCGAACATAATACGTGTTCCAAAATTCTACAACTGATCGACGTTAGAGATATAGGTCTATAGTTCTGCACATCTGTTCGACGTCCCTTCTTGAGAACGGGGATGACCTGTGCCCTTTTCCAATCCTTTGGAACGCTTCGCTCTTCTAGAGACCTACGGTACACCGCTGCAAGAAGGGGGGCAAGTTCCTTCGCGTACTCTGTGTAAAATCGAACTGGTATCCCATCAGGACCAGCGGCCTTTCCTCTTTTGAGCGATTTTAATTGTTTCTCTATCCCTCTGTCGTCTACTTCGATATCTACCATTTTGTCAACTGTGCGACAATCTAGAGAAGGAAGCACAGTGCAGTCTTCCTCTGTGAAACAGCTTTGGAAGAAGACATTTAGTAATTCGGCCTTTACTCTGTCATCCTCTGTTTCAGTACCATTTTGGTCACAGAGTGTCTGGACATTTTGTTTTGATCCACCTACCGCTTTGACATAGGACCAAAATTTCTTAGGATTTTCTGCCAAGTCAGTACATAGAACGTTACTTTCGAATTCATTGAAAGCCTCTCGCATAGCCCTCCTCACACTACATTTCGCTTCGCGTAATTTTTGTTTGACTGCAAGGCTTTGGCTATGTTTATGTTTGCTGTGAAGTTCCCTTTGCTTCCGCAGCAGTTTTCTAACTCGGTTGTTGTACCACGGTGGCTCTTTTCCATCTCTTACGATCTTGCTTGGCACATACTCATCTAACGCATATTGTACCATGGTTTTGAACTTTGTCCACTGATCCTCAACACTATCTGCACTTGAGACAAAACTTTTGTGTTGAGCCGTCAGGTACTCTGTAATCTGCTTTTTGTCACTTTTGCTAAACAGAAAAATCTTCCTACCTTTTTTAATATGTAGATGTAGATGTAAATAAGAATCGCAGACAGAATCAAATAGTCAGATATATTGATAAGAATCCGCGGATAAACATTAGAGAAGCTTATTCAGTTAATTGATTTTATATAACTGAAGTGAATGGCATTGTTTGCTTAAAATATTTAACTTGCACAGATTATTGGTCAGGCAGTCACGGGTCGGTCAACACGCGAAAATCACACACAATAAATGCTGAAATATATTAGTATTAAAGACTAGTGAGAGAGAGAGAGATTCTGTCATATGATGCTAAAGCGGCAGCAGATATTTTTCGCGTTCCTCGAGCAGCAGTGGACGACTTCGAGGTTCGGTACTGTCGTAATTTCCAGCTTTCACCGTAATATTTATTAATTAGGTTGTCCCTATGAACGAGCAACAATGTAAATTAGTTTTCTCACTGAAAACAGACAGCCTTTTCTAAACATATGACACCTCAATACTCAGGTATACTCTACAAAATGGCGCTAATCTGTTAGCCCCTGTGGCCCGTTGGTTGACTGTACCTACCGCGAAAAGTGTATATAAATCTTCACTTAGATCCAAAAACTGACAGCCATTGCTTCTAAAGTATAAAGTTAACAGACAAAAGTTTCACTACTTTTTATGACCAAACTAAGAGTGGTAACTGTGTCATTTGCAGCAAAACTGGAAGATCCACTTTTGAACGTGGCGTTGTTGTGCATTGGCGTCTTCTTAATGGCCAGCATTATCTCGAAGATGTATTCCTGTGCGCGAATGCGCTATAGCTCCTACAAAGATACGATTTTAACGGATGTCACTGTCTTGGCGATAATCAGTAACATTTTTAGTGCAAGTAGGTAACGACTCACAAAAACTAGGATAAAAACCTCTACACCTGTGTATCATCATTATCCGTTTATAATCTCTCAGCTGTCCTTGTATCCCACTCAAATATTCAGATTTTCCCGTTCGTTACTAGAGTTTCTAAATTAATTTGTACCCTCCGATGTTTCATTTTCTGTAGTCTAGTTTTATAAAGTTTTATTACCACCCCTTGAGGGCCAGGCTTCACTCCTGGTACTGTCAGGCAATTTTCCTTTGTGGAAGGACTGGCATTAGACGCACTCACTTTTATGAGGCCAACGGAGGAAGGAGGTGTTTGGATGACAAGTAACGGTTACAAGGTCAGCAAAGTTGACAACGGCCGGGAGGGCGGTGAGCAGATTCCATTCTTCCCCATACAGAATCTAAATGACGCCATTTGGTACAGGATGACACGACGGCCAAACCCCGTTGTCCTGTAGCCTGCTCATGGAGTTACTTTTTTTCATATAAAGGTCATAATGTTTAGCGCAGCAGAATGCGTTTATGATATGGTTCATATGATAAGAAACCAATTCAGACAATGTTCACTGGGACAACCTCCCTACGACCCTATTCTAGGCACTTTTCCACACTAGTATGGTCAAGGGAAAGAACCGTTGCTTTGTAAGGTTTCAGTTTGAGTATGTAATGAGGTTGATACTGAGACGCTAATCGGTAGCGTCAAGCTGCAGGCCGAATTATCCTGGCTTCAAAGGCCTCTCGTAGCTTGTGCTGTTTGGCTGAAACCGATACGCCACCTGCCAGAATCTAAGGAACGGGCGGCGGCACTTGTGCCATACATGAGACGGCCTGTACTGACAGAAATTGCGCAGGGATTCTGGAGGTCAAACATAGCTGGTTGTACACTTTAAAGTTTCTTTAAAAATTTATTATTTGTTTTACTGGTAGTTTCTATTTACTAATTGTGCATTGGCAATTGATTTGCTTCGCTCTCCTGAAAGGTTGTTTGATAAGTAATGCCTATTGCAGTCAATCTAATCTAACTGCGAGATTTCCAAGAAAGTCTACTGAATCGCCTAATAAAGAAAACCACATTCTCTCTAAGTTCACTTCAAAAACTGCCAACACTTCGTTTCATAGCTCTTTACTTCTCTCATATGAAATTTTACAAAATATTAAATTATATCCGGTCGTATGGAAGGATGTCCCTTGATATCTGAAATGTACTTTTTATCTTTTTCCTTACCTGGGGCAATGAATAACGCTCGGGTAAGTGCTCTCTGGAAACTGCTGCTGCTGCCGCCACTGGAAGCTACTAAAATGCGCGTCTCGTTTATCGTGCGGCAAACTAGGTACAGGTGAACTACGTGTACACTGAGTCCACGTAATGTGTCTGCATTTTTAACTGCAATTGTGAAACTTTATCTACTGAATGACAAGGACTGAGAAACTGATGATGATGTGGTAAATTACGCCAAAGCTGATCTCTTTAAAAGGTGTATTGTCAGATTTAGTAAAGTCCCTTTACAAAAGTATTCTTCACTATAATGAAGAACTGCAAAGAAAAGAGTGACTCTGAAAATACTTTAAAGATGTTTGCTCAACAGTTTTACATTCAAAGAATTATTACAAAATATGTGTGTTAATCGTAAAACAGAGAAGTTGGAATTAATTGAGTTCATCTTTCCTGAATTGTTGCTAATGTCACCTAATTAATAAGAGAGAAAATTCCTGTGTTCGATACTAAATTGTTGTAATGATGTGCAGGTAGCAGCTCATCCGCGTTTGAAGCAAACAAAATTAATTATTAACTTACTATCAAGTCTTCATCAAAACAATTTAAAAATTTTTTCACTCTCACAGTAAAGATATCAAAACCCATCAGTTTCCTGAATGAAGATAAATTTCCATCATTCTTGTTATGCCGCATTCTTGGGAGTGATTCATTTCACTATTACACGATGCAGACTGACTGTCTCAGCGACCAGCATCCGTGAGAAGCGGCCATCACAAGGATGTTACTGTGTCGCAGATGACATTCCTCGCGGTCTGAGAAACAATGTAAGCACGACTGCCGTCTGTGTACCCAGTTTGGAAGGGAAACTGATAGTGAGCAAATATCAACACCTCTTTCACAGCTCCCTGACCCCTCCGCCCAGAAGTTTCAAAACAAACGTTTGTAGATGAGAAGGCATAAGTGAAAAATTCGCTAACGAAGTTATGAAAAAAATCTCTACTTGGTACTGAGGTCAGATGAAACACTTGCTTCAATAAAGTTGCAGAGCGATATAAAAAAATTACAAATAACCTAGAAAGGTACACGATGAACAAAGATGTAGGAGTGGAAGCAAATGCTTCGAATGACGTATTGAAGATATTTAGGCTCGTAGCACATCATATTGAAATGTGGGTATATTACTTTCTTGTTTTCATATGAATTAAAAAAGTTATAATTATCAATGTTTTTAAGTATATATAGAAATATAAATGATACAATTAAACTGAGTGGGAGGCCATTCTTTAAAGCATATAGAGGACACACACAGCACATAATTTGTATTTTCATGGAAGATTCTGCTCATAAAATGGATTTCGTAGCACATCACGAAAGGGAGTAGCATATTTCATCATAGTAACCTTCGCCGAAGATTCAGCTCCAATGTGCCCCACTGGCAGTGACAATCAACCGTGTGTTAAGTTGATCAATAGATGAGTAGTCTAACAGAAGGCTCGCAGGAAAAATTAGTCCATGTGTCCAACATTCTGATAACTCAGAGCCCAGATGATCATTATTTATCTTGGATGGAGTGGTACCAAGTGCAATAGAAAATCGTAGAGCTAGCCCGTCTAGCGTCTCGCAATAATTGGTAAACATACTATATAACCTCGCCAAGAAAAGACTCAGCAGATGAGGTACCAGTTTCTAGATCTCAGCTGATAGTTCAAAGTAAAGATGTTTATTAGTTTATCAGATGTTTATAATCAGTGAAGAAAAGACGAGTTGCCAGTTCACTAAATGTCTGTGTGCAATTGTTACACTTGTCATAGCACATGGCTATAACCATGACAGCCTCTTTGGTAAAAGTGTGTTATTGGCTTGCAGTGTCCTTCATAGCTATGTCACAGTGCTGGTGTCCAAATGTCAAATCCCAAATTATTTAAAACGGGATACAAATAGTATTACAATGTATGGACAAGTTATTCACAATAAACCAAACAAAATCTCAATAATAGAAAATATACAACATATGGGCAAATTGCGCACAACAGTGCGAGAAAACACGAACGTAGAAATGACATAGGAAAGAAATTGTTGCGTTCGTATTCATAAACTAATACAAAACCTTTGCGTGACCATAAGTTACTCCAAAATTATTTCTTATATACAAATGTGTAGAGCAAAGTGGGTACAAAATTCCACAAAACATCGTGGCTACAGTCATGTACAATTTTTTGTTGAGTAGATACATACTGATTCATAAAATATTGTTCAAGTTGTATTTGCGTATGTGAAATTGTTAAATGTGAACGTAACTACATCACCCGTTACTACAGTTCAAAGTGCTAATTTCTACAGAAATTTCGAGGTTGAGTTATTACTAAAGGACACAGGATCAATTCTAGAAAAGAGGGGTTTTGTGCATAATGACATATTATTACGATATAAGACTGCTGTAATCATAAATGTGAGTTACTTGTGAATCGCATATGTAACAAAACATTATCAAAATAAAATCCTTATCATATGTACGTGCGTAGTAGCAATATTAGACTAACATTAACAGCTTTGTTCTACCTCAAATAAGAAAGAAATTTACAATTTGAATCATATGCTAAAGCTACACGGAGAGTGAAATATTTACGCTCCTGAGTGACTACAAACTTAATTCAGTATTTAACAGTAAGAAAACAATAAAAAAAATATCCGAAACGTATTAATAATTACCGCGTAACTTGACCAAAATTTTGTTTGTTACATGTTACGTGATGCTATATGTTCAAATTTATTTTGTATTCCCCTCCTGTAAGAAAATGATTAAGTTACCTTTCCTGCGTTCCTGTTCCTGTACCATAATTACCAATGAGAAAAGGGGTGTAATAGCAAACAGAAATAAAATCACAAGAAAACTTATCAACTCGGACAAACTATACTATTTTCCTTCACGTCAATCGTAATGTGTCTACTAGACATCTTTCTTGCACAGAGAACAAATTAATTAGTACTGAAGTACAAAATCAAAGTAAATTATTCCTCAGCTCGTTTACTGAGAATTACGTATCGGCTATGGTAGAGCAAATAGAAGGCTGTGAAAAGAAACATAATTGCATAACTAAAGGAAGCTTCCCCATACCTATAAATAATATTACTTTATAGTATTTCAAAATATTGAGTACAAATCAAGCATCATAAGGTTCTATAATACCGAACTGAAACTCATATCTCTTATCATCATCATCAGGAAGATATCATAACTTCATAATCGAATAGATATTTCCTTAGAAAAACCTTTAATCATTGAACCCTCATAATCATCATTGTCTGTATCTACAACATACACATATCAACATCATCATTTCTACTTAGCAAAAGAAATTGCTTGTGTCTCTCAGCTATTAGCGTAGATTCCGTCCAACTCTATTACAGTATCCTTCATCGAAAAGAAACCTACCTCCTTCAATCATCCATCGCTAAATCTAAACACAGAAAACACAATACATCAACACAAACGCACATGATAGAGCAAGTTGTGATTCTTTTGGTCTCAGCTAAATATTAGATGTCGTTTCTTCTTGTAGAGAAGGCTTCATTAGTACACAGAATACATTTTTGACAACGTCTTCAGTTAAAATGGTGGAAACATGCGGCTTGTTAGCAAAAGTATGGTCATTCTCTGCAACAGTAAAAGTATATATACAAGTATGATGTGAAATAAAACAGTACAAAATCTAACCTTCCCTTATATTCATAAATGTAAGAAAAGGAAGATTTTACAGAAATTCTAAGTAACCCCAGCAAATAAGTGTCCTTAAAATAATGTACACAAAAATGCAAGTGAAAACACTTTCTGACAAATCATGTCTGAGAACATACAGGTCGCCCATAATAACGAAATTGAATGCCATATGAACAAATGTGCAACACATGAATAAAACATCCTGTCTTCCTCAATAAAATTTCCTCGTCTGGTATGCCTTTAAACCCTTGCCTCAATTGATAAATGCCTTAGCATTGAAAATGTGGTGCAAGCCTATCGATTTCTTGGTTCCCAACATTTCTACATGAACGGCACCGGGATGAGCGATCCATCGAATACGAAAAGGTCCACTGTACAAGATAAAGAATTTCTGACATTTAACTTTACCATTGTGAGATAGACAATGTGGCTAACTACAGTCTCTTGACCTACGTGAAATTCATTATTGTTCATTTTTTTATATTTGAGTGAGTTTCCTCCTCTCTGCTGCTTGTTTTATGTTTGTGATGGCAATGTGAATGATTTCATGATGTCGTAAACATCGTTGCTATGGAAAATGAATAACTTCTCTCATGTGATCTAGTGGCAGCTTATTTTTCACACCAAATAAGGAGGAAGCAGTGTAGAATCAAGTGGCAAAGAATATATGTTTTCCTGAAAAATGTATATACAGAGTGATTATAATTAAAGTTCAACTTCCAAACTGCTGTAGAAATAACACCACTGGCCAGAATAACGTCAAAATGCAACAGAATATTATCGTAGAAGGGGGAAAAGATATGGGAAAGGAAACATAAATGGTTTCAAAATATAGAAACAGATGTCGCTGTGAGGTTGATAATGTAATAGTGGTCGACTACAAATGACAAATAAATTATACAACAATGCCTAAGGTGTACGTTTGACGTTGAACAAACTGTACTACTCAATGTGCATGGTTGTACATGTATGATACTGTTAGTTACGTAGCCCCATCCACCACGGCAAGGTCGTACCACATCGGAAGGGAAAAATCGCTTTTCAATTGTCCCGATGCCAAAAAGTGCATAAAAAGCATCACTCAAATCGGTTTTTAATTGTGGTGAGGATCAAAAGCCACACAAAAAGAATCAATGACATCGGTTTTTAATTGCCCTGGGGACAAAAACCGCATGAAAAGCATCAATCAAAATCAAATCGGATTATTAATTTCCGTGTGACTGGCGCAAAACATGTTCAATATGCTGACCACTGTTTTCTGCAACAAGTTGAAATCGACTAACGGCATGTTCCATAAACTGATCGAAGTGTTTCCTAAGTCACGTTCAGAACGCGTTGCGCGATGCGTGCCTTCAGTGCAGCTAGGTTTGCAGTCGGAACACTGAAAACAACACCTTTCAGATAATTCAACAGCCGGAAGTCAAACGGATTAAGATCAGGTGATCGGCACGGCCAGGCTGTAGGGAAATGGTGACTGATAATTATAGCATTAATGGCACTTCAGCAGCTGCTTAACTGAATTTGCAGTGTGCGGAGATGAACCATCTTGCTTAAAAATGATCCCATCCACGCATCCACGCTGTTGGAGAGTTGGAGTGACGTGGTTGCGCAAAAGACACTCATGGCGCTTACCACTGACAGTACAGGTAACAGGACCGGCAGCACCTGTCTCTTCGAAAAAATATTTCCTGTGGTAAATGATGCCGTAAACCCGCACCACACAGTGACCTTCTCAGGACGAAGTGGTATTGGTTGATTTGCGTTTGGATTTTCCGTTGCCCATATTCGACAATTCTGTGTACAGACATATCTTGTCAGATGGAAGTGGGCTTCGTCTGCCCACAAAATTTTCCATGGCTAATCATTGTCCACTTCCATGCGAGCAAGAAATTCTAAAGCACAGGTCTCTCTTGTTCCGGAGTAACGAACTCGTCGGCCCATAGGTGAACAACGCAGGAGCAGAGAAGGCTGTAAGACGACGTCAGCCAATGGTTCGCTGACAAGGACCACATCACAACAGGAGCTGCCTCTACCCGAAGAGAATATCAATGCCGCTGCTGCCAGACAGACACTAGTAGAGCTGTTACTTTTATCAGTATCCATTACTTGCGTAGACATTCTATATAGCGGAAGACACTGATTATTTGCATGTCGCTATTGTCAATCTACTTTATTGTAACAAAAACCATTACTGTGATTTACTTGAACCGTTGTACAGCTATCCAAGAAAGCAGCATTCTTTATTCACCCTTTAGGAGACTAATGGGTAGGAGCCCACATCTCTTGCTGGCAGGAAAATAGGAAGCAGTTAGTGGACATGGGTAATTTTGAATGGATAGCAAAGAAGGATGTTTCGTAAGATTTTGCGCACCGTGTTCACAGGTATGTCCAGTGTTCGGCCAATTCTGTTTGCACTACACGTTTGTACACCACCATTCGTCTCCTGCACTGCTGTGGCCCCCGCTTCCACGGAAGTCGAATCAATTCGACTCCTCCCTCTAGCAGGTTGCACACCAAAATAACCCGTCTTTTCGAATTTCCAAATCATTTTCTCCAGACCCACGGCAGTCACTGGACCAACGCCATTTTTCAAACCCTTCAGTATCGGATACTTCTGCTGAGAGACGTGTACACAGTCATCATTCTTGTAATACAGCTTCACAAGCAGAGCGCGATCCTGCATTGAGGCAGTCATGGCGAACATTGAAGACGCGAAAGGAGGAAAAGCCATGTACCTGACGTGTTTATACTCACTTCAGTGAAACTTGCGCATGACAGGTGTTTACATTTACGTATTCTGAAACATACAGCGCTATCTTTCTATCAATTTTCACATTATTTTTTTCTTATGCCATACATTTTCCCCCTTCTCCGATAATAATCCGTTGCAATTTGACGTCATTCTGACCAGTTGTGTTATTTCTACCGCGTTCTGAAAGTTCAACTTTAATTGTAATTACCCTGTATATTTATCGCTTTCACTAAGTTTTATGTGACATTATTTATTTAATACCTACAGTATATATTACGTGGGATTTGATTGCGCGTGGTACCGAGAAATAAAGATAGATAAAATTTTTCTTCTTTTCAAAGTGCGAATCCTAAAACTAGATAGAAATAGTGTTCCATTGTCAAAAGTTACTTTTTCTACATTACCTACTTCCGTAGCAAAATTTGCACAAAGGCTGCAGCCATGTGCAATGACTCAACATAATGTGTCTGCATTTTAAATTGCAGTTATGAAACTTTATTTTATGAAGGACAACGATTGAGAAATGGATGATGACAAGTTAAATTACATGAATGCTGATTCCTTTAAAAGGTGTATTTCTAAATTTGGAAAAGTAACTTTACGAAAGAACAGTTCATTATAATGAATAATCGCAAATGAAATGAAAAACTTTGAAAATACGTTAAAGTTTGTTCAACAGTGCCGTGCTCAAAGAATTACTACAAAATATATATGTTCATTTTAAAATAAAGAAGATTCCATTAATTGTGTTCATCTTCCCTGAATTGTCTCTTATGTTACCTAATTAAGAAGTGGGCGAAAGTTCTGTGTTGTATACTAAATTGTTACAATGGTGTTCAGTCGGCGGCTCGCCCACAGTTAAAGCAAAGAAAATTAATTATAACCTTATTATGAAGTCTTAACCAAATCAATCAAAAAAATCTTCCTCTCTTACAGTAAAGATATAAAAAACCATGTTGCAGGTCAATGTCCTTAATAAAGATAAGTTTGCATCATTCTCGCCATATCACTTTCTCGGCCGTGGATCACATCATGATTACACGTTGTGGACTAACTGTCTCTTCAACCAGCATCCATGGGGAGTGGCCAACACAAAGATATTATTGCAGACATGCTGTGTTGCAACATGACATGGCGCGCTGTCTGAGAAACAAACTAAGTGTAACTGCCGCCTGTGTAACCAAGTTATAAGAGAAACTGGTAGTGAACAAATATTAACATCTCTTTCAGACTGGCTTGGTAGATAGCTTTAACATCAGCTCAGGTCTACAGAAGGCAACGCGTATGAGTTGCAACCAGTTCTTCTAAATTTGAAGACATAGACTCACAGCCAGCATTGATGTGTTTTAGTAGGTCTTCTTCTATGACGCCCATCAGTGCTCTCTAACTATTCAACTATTTTCAAGACTCCTAAATCCGACCATCGAATTGAACAACGCACACTGCAAACGTCCACTACATTCTCAACAAACGATTTCTACCACATTCTTTGTAAATATCACAGGATAGTAGTCTAAAACCTAAAAGAATAAGGAGACAGACAAGACTTCTACATTTCAAGTGTTTACTGGCGCCAAACGGAATATATTATCCTCTAACAAATCTTGCCAATTACACTTTGTTTGCCAAACACATCTAACCAGTAGGTTCCTCCACGGTCTACTAGACAACCTCTTCCTACAGCGTCTGTTGACGTTCAATAAGTAGCAGCATTCGTCTCGGAAACAAACAAATGACTAAGCCGGTTCCCACAACCGCTCATGGAAACGGCCTTCCGGACGTCTCCGACACTTTCCGCACGGAGAGAACCACTTTATTGGCTTCCAGAATACACAGTGCAACATGATCTCCGACCTAGATGGCGTACTTCCAGCACCCGCACCGGTTGCCAGCTGACCCCTTTCGCGAGTTCCAAACCTCTCTACTAAATTATTTTAACATGCAGGGTTTTCAGTCAGCCAGCCTCCACAGCAAACGGTAGGCGTATCGATGCGCCATTTTCTGTTAACGCTCGTCGTACTGCTGCCTACCGACACTTTCTGAATTTAGAAAGCACCAGCGATCCTATGGAAATCACACGCTTATGAAAACAGCCGGGTCGGATCAAACCACCTGCACTTAGCCGGATTAAGAGAAAACCAGCATTTTATCTGAAAGATGGCGAATACCCCCGTAACGCGGAAACGGGAAAATCGGTGCTGCTGTTCAGAACAAATGTGACCAGAACTAGCCGACGGGCAAGGCGTGGAAATATATTAAAGACACACTGCACGTTGCTTCTATGTTGGTCCACAAAAAAACGAGAGTGCCTGTTAGAGGACCGTACAGAACCAAATATAAGTTGAGAAACAAACATATCCTAGAGAAATCTTTGCATCTCCATCGTTGTAATGGATGGTTCCCAGGACTTTGGCTGCTAAATAGGAAATTTAAATGAAAACATTAACAGCTGTCACCTCTGCATTTAATTTTTCTACGCGACAACATTGGTTGATGAACGAGAACTACACAGGAAACTTGATTCCTTCCAAGTTAATTTGGTCAAAGGGCTTGAAGATGGTGTAATGCAACACAGAACCTAGTTGCGTAAATAAATTAAATACGATGGTGACAGCTTCTGGTGTTTTAATTTCCGTTTCATGTTCCAGACATGTTCGAAGAGCAACGTGTCAGGAGAACAAGTAAGCCAGGAAAGCAGTTTCACCTTGTATTTTTCGAAGTTTCGTGATTATTTAGTCTCTTATTTATTATATCGGACTATGTGATAGTCCAGTCTGAGAGACAGTATACGAATCATATCAGTGAGTAACGTCATATACCCGGTTGTTATAGTTTTCAAGCTTTGTAACAGCTAGCGAACACTAACAGTGATGCAAACGACCTGCACTGTTTAGGGGCCATTTTGTGCCATTGCGACAAATACTTCATTTATAGAAGACGTGGCCAGACAGTGTATAAAATGGATGTTCGCTTTGTCAGCCGATGAGCTTGGGTTTCCTAAGTTCGCCAAAATTTGCTCGCAGCATGGTCGCAGTGATCGGAGAATGCCATTGGATTGGCTGAAGTGTTAAACAGTCTCCTTTAGTCGCCATAGTCTTGATCTTGGTGTGGATCTAGCGCGTGTTTCCGTAGAGCGAAGCTTTGTGTTTTTGGGCGTCATGTTGAACGCATAGTAAAGATGATAATGTTTATTGAAAGCTATAAACCTGGTCGTAAGAATGTAGCAGGCGTATGATTCCAGGACGTAGAGGTTGAATGAAGTTGCAGTTACCATTCGTTTCCTGGGTAGCTAATGTTAAACAGATATCTAGAGACAGCTGGTTACGTTTATAGTGTAAAGGGCTCTTGGCGACGTTGTCCACTTTTAACTTATGGGTTCTTCCCATAAACACAAGCTTTTTCTCCGTCTCTACTGTTCTTACTCTGCGGATGACGTTAACCCTTAGTCCCTTTCTGTGATCCAGAGAAATTGGTTGCCACAAACTCAAAAACTGGTGATTAAGTGGAGACCAATTGTGCTCCTCTGTTCGGATCCGTGCGGTTTTCTGCACTGCAGTCAGATTGTTGCAGGACTCATGTGACTATAATAGGAGTTGTGACTATAAAGTCCACTGTTTTGAACGAAATCGATGCTGCCGGTCATGTTTAAACAAATTTAGGACTACACAAGTGTAGGAAATTGATCCAGATATGTCGAATAATGTATTGCTCGCCAACTGTGATTAATTACGTTGTATAGTGAAATAGCACACATAGCAATTCGCCTAGTGAATGTGAACAACTACAGCTGACGTTGCTATTTACACCGTGCGTAGGTAAAGTACGATTCAAACCCTTTAGTAATTAGATTAACAGGACCATTTAAAGATTCATTCATGGAAATGGAAATTTTCGGAGCGCTTCTGAAACTGAATCGCGGCGTTGTTTAATTATTCCGCAACCCAAGTAAGTAACCCGGAGATAGGAAGCAGCTTAAAAGAGTCTTCTACAGTTTGGAATTGATGGATCTACAAATAGATCTGTGGTTCTCACATTTAGAAATACTTACTTGCACAGCACTGAATTTAGCTGTTCTTCAACTGCAGTCATTAAGAGCTAGTAATTGTCCTTTTTCAGTCACTGTAATAGCGAAAGATTGTAAAAATACCTAAATAGTAGAGAAATTCAGCGTGAATTAAATTTAAATTGAATAAAATTAGCCGTACCTCTGAAGTAGTAACCTATTTATTTTGGTGCCGTAGAGATGGTGTGAGTATCAGTCTTTCACTTCTTCAATAATGAGACCCTCAGCACGGAGTGTGAAGTGCTCATGATGGTGCCGGAGATACTTGCGAGCGCTTCAACAGCGTCGTTATTAGCACAAGAGGCTCAAGTATTCGAGAAGTACGTGAAGAGTGAAGAGCGAGAGCCTTTTTATGAAGACCATTAAACCCAAAACAATGCTACCTCGGAGGCGTATCAAAGGGGAAAAAATTAAAGAAAAGGCCGGAAAAAACTCTGAAGGAGCGAGCAAGGAGCACAGTATTATGGTCGCCCCGGGGGGGAGCCAGACAGGGGAGACGATCTCGAGGGCGGGAAAAAGGAATGTCGGCCTTTTCCGTCTTAATTACTTTTCCAGGCAAGTGGAAGCAACCCGAGAGCCGGCTTCCTTTCAATTTCTGTGTCTGCGGGACGGCGCGAGCCAACTTGGCAGGAACGTCGCCGGCATTTCTATGCGAGGCGGCCTCACCTCCCGCCGCTTGTCGAATATCCGTGCTCTCGCTGCTCGCTCCGACTCGAGGACTTCTACCTGAGGGAAAAAGATCAATTATGACGAGTCGACGACGTGCTTCAGACAAAGGACCTTTGGAGAGCTGCGTCCCCAAACGATTATCTGACGACAGAAATGGCTCGAGATGCCTTGTGACACGAAATTATTTCTTCATCTCGCTGCGCAGACGTACAATTTGCAGAATATTTCTTAGCGTGTTGTTAATTAGTTTTTCTGTGAAAAACACTTTATGGCTATTGTTACTGACGTATCAGTTAAAATTGATATTTTAGAAGTAATGTAGGGGAGAAAGTTGTACCTTAAAACACATTTCAGACCAAATTTTTGTTCTGAAAACTTTTTTGGAAATAAAAAGAAAGATACTTCGGGAATGTAAGACTTTTCCAATAGTGAAAAAAGTGCGGAAGTACAATATGGTCTTGTATTTATGAATAAATGTTCTACTGGAACTTAAAAGTGTTGCAATGAATAAAATCTTCTCCATATTGTGTTTAATACTCTACCTGGTGCGTTATACTGTGCCACATAGCAACAATCAGTTAATGAAATCCATTTAAGCAGAAGTATCATCAAAATTCAAGTTAAATGTTAAATACAATGTAAAAGAGAAGCTGTTGGAAGCTAACACAAATTTCCGCTATCAACATAGGTAAAATTGTTAAGACACTACAGAAGCGCAGACCATTTGCAAATATTTCATGTTCCATGGTAGAAAAAGACCTCCTTCTGTTTCCAGATACAAGAAGGCGCACGAGGGACGAAATATGGCTTAATCGTCCATGTGTTGAATAACTGGTTCTAAAAGTGTATAGAATGTTACTGATCACAAAACTTTGACCGGTAGAATGAGTTAAAATCTTTGGAGCAGGCTCTCACTTTGATTCAGGAAGGACTAGGCCCAAGTTTGCAAATATAATAAATTTTATTATAGTGTAGTTCCTCAGTTCATGTTCACATTCCTCGGTACTAAAAAAAAATATACTGTACAATTTACATGCATTACACTCTTTATCCTTTAGCAAACAAATTTTGAAATAAATACGAACACTATCAAATTGTCTTTAAACCATTTCAGTAACATAAAAAATTTAAGCAAAGGCTTTCGAAGTGAACTCAGAAGGAAACTCACCTTACAACCAGGCTAATGTTTACCTTTCCCTTAAATAAAATATACTAAAAATCTCAACGTTAAAAGACACAAGTGTAATTGCATTTTTTTAAAAATATTTACCCAATTAATAAAATTATTGAACGTTCAACATTATCTTAGCAAACCTTGAACAAAGCAAAATTTCTGCAAACTTAATTACCACACATTTAAGCATAAGCTACTCAGACAGCTATAGCTCAATAAGAGTGCTAAATTACAGGAAGAAAATACAATTAGAATTTTACAGTCCTGCTATGGACACATGCCCTTCTTTCTCTCCGAACGGACCCACACGACCCGCGTACTGCTCCGGACCAAGGTACATAAACATTGAAACCAGAACAAGAAAGCCTTCTAGAACACACAGAAATCTGCTATTAGAAACATTTCTACCCACGGCCTTATACATACGTTGCAGTCTTTAACATGCAAATGAAACACAATAAAATAGTGACTATACAATTAAGAAAACAACTCCACAACTTAATTACGATTAAAAAATCTTAACAATTACACATCTCTCTTTAACTAATGAAAAGAACTTTCACTGATATACACATACGAAAACCAAAACGCCTTTTTCGCAACCAATTAGCATGTCCCGGCTTAGTCAAATTTTATTTAACGACAAGTAATGAGCAGCACCAGTATCATATCTGAATCTGAACTGAGAAAGTTTTTATACGACGAACGAGCCTGCGCAATTCTTTAATTTTTGCTATAACCGCAGTTGTCGTTGGAATGATGCTCACTAGAAAGATTATCGGTAAGACTGAAACTCCAGCAGATGGAAACGGAGCCCCATAATCAACGTCTGAGGGGCGGAGAGCAGATCAACGTCCGGTGTTAACACCAAGGCAGTCCAGCCTCACTCGCCTCTCTCGCACACTGTGCTCCAGCCGCAGCGCACGACAGTTGCGCCTCCTTGCCGCTCAGTTCCGTACGCCTCAGTGCTTGCCTCGGACTTGCGCTATATACCCAGACAGCACGAGAAAGAAACGATACTGGCTAGCTTACATAGTGTTTGAACCAGAGGAGATGGATTCTATTACCTCGATGTGAACACATCAGTATTATTCATCACTTGAGTTTCTAGAATTGAAAATACACTCCTGGAAATTGAAATAAGAACACCGTGAATTCATTGTACCAGGAAGAGGAAACTTTATTGACGCATTCCTGGGGTCAGATACATCACATGATCACACTGACAGAACCACAGGCACATAGACACAGGCAACAGAGCATTCACAATGTCGGCACTAGTACAGTGTATATCCACCTTTCGCAGCAATGCAGGCTGCTTTTCTCCCATGGAGACGATCGTAGAGATGCTGGATGTAGTCCTGTGGAAGGGCTTGCCATGCCATTTCCACCTGGCGCCTCAGTTGGAACAGCGTTCGTGCTGGACGTGCAGACCGCGTGAGACGACGCTTTATCCAGTCCCAAACATGCTCAATGGGGGACAGATCCGGAGATCTTGCTGGCCAGGGTAGTTGACTTACACCTTCTAGAGCACGTTGGGTGGCACGGGATACATGCGGACGTGCATTGTCCTGTTGGAACAGCAAGTTCCCTTGCCGGTCTAGGAATGCGCCAAACACGCATACGACCATCATTGGCACCAAGGCAGAAGCGACTCTCATCACTGAAAACGACACGTCTCCATTCGTCCCTCCATTCACGCCTGTCGCGACACCACTGGAGGCGGGCTGCACGATGTTGGGGCGTGAGCGGAACACGGCCTAACGGTGTGCGGGACCGTAGCCCAGCTTCATGGAGACGGTTGCGAATGGTCCTCGCCGATACCCCAGGAGCAACAGTGTCCCTAATTTGCTGGGAAGTGGCGGTGCGGTCCCCTACGGCACTGCGTAGGATCCTACGGTCTTTGCGTGCATCCGTGCGTCGCTGCGGTCCCGTCCCAGGTCGACGGGCACGTGCACCTTCCGCCGACCACTGGCGACAACATCGATGTACTGTGGAGACCTCACGCCCCACGTGTTGAGCAATTCGGCGGTACGTCCACCCGGCCTCCCGCATGCCCACTATACGCCCTCCCTCAAAGTCCGTCAACTGCACATACGGTTCACGTCCACGCTGTCGCGGCATGCTACCAGTGTTAAAGACTGCGATGGAGCTCCGTATGCCACGGCAAACTGGCTGACACTGACGGCGGCGGTGCACAAAAGCTGCGCAGCTAGCGCCATTCGACGGCCAACACCACGGTTCCTGGTGTGTCCGCTGTGCCGTGCGTGTGATCATTGCTTGTACAGCCCTCTCGCAGTGTCCGGAGCAAGTATGGTGGGTCTGACACACCGGTGTCAATGTGTTCTTTTTTCCATTTCCAGGAGTATATTTAGTAATTCAGCACAGAATATAATCTCATGTCGCCCAACCATAAAAGTAGTGGAAAATACCAGAAACTACTTATGGCGCTTGTTAGCGCACATTCCTTCATATAGGTTCCTAAATTAAAACAATGACTAGGAAACATCATATGTTCCTAGTTACACAAACGCTTACTCGAACTATTCTGACGCTTAGGTTGGTAAGGGAGGAAGGAAGAAAGATTGGGTTTAATGTCCCGTCGACATCGAGGTCATTGGAGACGGAACACAAGTTCGGAGTTTGGTAAGGATGAGGAGGGAAATCGGCTGTGCTCTCT
This sequence comes from Schistocerca gregaria, assembly GCF_023897955.1. Lineage (NCBI taxonomy): Eukaryota > Metazoa > Arthropoda > Insecta > Orthoptera > Acrididae > Schistocerca > Schistocerca gregaria. Next base: position 731,490,797 of record NC_064931.1, read on the forward strand.
CACAGGAACCATCCCAGCCTTTTTCTGGAGCGATTTGGGGAAATCACGGAAACTTAATCTGGATACCAGTACGTAGATATAAACCGTTGTCTTTCTGAATCCGAGTCGAGCGTGCTAAGCACTGTGCCACCTCCCTCGGTTCAAGGGTTGTTACTGAGGAGAGGTAAATTTACTAGCTTAGCCGGGTGCTAGTTAGCTGGACGAGGATGCCGCATCGCTGCTCCAGGCGAAATCACGTACCAAGACAGTCAGTGCATGGCTGGATGTGGGTAATCCTAGAGCGGGAGGAACTTGGATGGCGGTTATTTGCTTGGCTTGACTGCAGAATATGTACCGATAGCGGCAGCGTTTAATAGAGTTTAAAATATGGCTACATACAATACTTAGAAATTCAACAATAAGTCACAGTTTCATAGTAAAGAAAATCTGAAAACACCTGCAGCCTCAAAAAAAAAAAAAAGAGACGTATCCAGTAAAACGACAATAAACTGCCGAAGAAATAGTACAACTTTTGCGAAGTTTCCAGTTCACCCAAGGTTTTTGTTGCAACTGTGAATATGTAGTACATGAAATGATTGCATTTACAGATCAATAGCACAAACGGTTCTGAGGTATCAGGTATCGACCCATGCTGAAACACCCGCTTTAGTATGCGGTGTAGCTTTCACAGCACTACAGGTGCGACTTCTGGCATTGTGTGAATCATGCAGAGGCAAATACTATCCTGCAATACGTCATGCTACGCATGCTCAACCTCTTCATGTAGTTCTGTAAGAGTTGTTGGTTGATGAGTCACATGAGTCAGTTCTTTCCCCATGGAATTCCACACGTCCAGGGAGTGTGCTGACCAGGGAAATTGTTGCACGTCTTGAAGAGCACCTAGAGTTTCACGGGCAGCGTGTGGGTAAGCACTATCCTCAGCACATCACCTTCCTATCGCAAGAAAGCAAAGGAACGGGACTGAGAACATTCTGTACGTCACGATTCTGGTTAGCATTCCCTTCAGAAACACAAAAGGTGGATGAAGATTGTAGCTTATCGCACCCCTACCATAATGCCTGGGGCAACGCTCACCAGGCCTACCATCAGTCCCCTAGAACTTAGAACTACTTAAACCTAACTAACCTAAGTACGTCACACACACCCATGCCCGAGGCAGGATTCGAACCTGTGACCGAAGCGGTCGCGCGGTTCCAGATTGTAGCACCTAGAACCGCTCGGCCACCCTGGCCGGCGTACGTACGTGCAAACGACTAAAAATTTCCTCCAGGTGGAATCTTCTTTGATCGCCGAGGACCATGGTATTGTACTGTATTGAACTGGGGACCTAGAAACGTCCCCACCGTAGCTTCAGTGGTACACAACCCCACAACAGGCTACAGCAGTCCACTCATCCCACTGTCGCCCCACACCGAACCCACGATTATTGTGCGCTTCAGCCCCCAAAACCCCAATATTTGCGTGGTAGCGTAATTATGGTGTACGCGTACGTGGGTAAAGTGTTTGCACATCAATTGTGCACATAGGGAATAAGGGGAACCAGCCCGCATTCGCCGAGAGAGATGGAAAACCTCCTTAACAACCATCCGCAGACTGGCCAGCACACTGGACCTCGACAAAGACCACGGTGCGCCATTCCAACTTCCAGTGGAACTAGTTGAGCCGTATGAGCATGCCTGTAGACCCACTGCTAATATCTGATTTGCAACAGTTCGTATTGACACATCTGGCCTGAAAAGCCCTCACATCTGTGCCATGGTAGATGGATGGTCTGCCACAGCTGCCCTTGCAATATGACGATACTGGCTGGCATCTGTGCTCTGTGGACGTAAGGAACATCGTCTATAGATGTGAGAATGTTCACGTGACAGCTAATACCAGCATCGTTGCAGAACAGGGGTAGCACGTCCAACTTGTGTGTGAATCCTCCGAAAAGACCACCCCGCCACTCGGAAGGCCACAATGTCACCCTTTGCAAACTCGCTCACTTGTCTGCAGGAAGCATGAATGCGTCTTCGTGGTATAGCTGTCTGCTTGCTTCACGTGTCTGCACCACACTGAGCCTTCTGGCTGTGAGCATCACGTATTAAAGGATAGACTCAGTTGGTGCCCTGGCAATTATGCCACTACGTTGTCCGTTGGCGGATGACGCTGAAATCATTATCAGTACTCCTAATATCCCCCACATGGTATCTTCCGTCATCAGATCAAATTAGGCATCGTCTTTCCGGGTGTATCCATTTTTTACAGCAGTTATTTTCAATACCTTGAGAACTATAAATTCAATAATTTTGTAGTGACTGAATATCACAGTGAACCTTAAAATTTATAATTTCCGAACACTTCATGCGATTTCAGCAAACAATGCCTCAGATGATAGAATTATTGTATAGCTATCATCCCTGTAAGCTACAAATGTGTGTCTCTTTTCTTTATTGACTTATTCCGTTTTTTATATCTTTTACATTATGCACATGTTTGTCAGAACACAGTGTTCTCCACAATAACACAGCAACTGAGTGCATCATCCATGCCTGATATTTTGTCATACTTGTGTAGTTATATAATGAATATATTACTTTTTTATTCTGTAACTTTATTTAAATGGTGGTTGTGATCGATATTAGACAGCATTGTATTCTAGACGTGAATGGAACTACAATGACATCCAGAGCGTTAGCTGCTTACAGGCGTTGATAAATATCATCGGGGACAGTAGTTGAACATGTATGCCACCATCGGGACTCGAACCGGGAATTTGCTGGTTTCATTCCAGACGATCTACACGACTGAGCCATCAAGAACACGGAGAACACTGCGACTGTAGGGACTTATCTCTGGCACGTTCCGCCGTTAGATATGTCCCAAAGAACATATACCATCTTCATATATTCTAGAAGTGTTAATCGCATCTACAAGCGGGAACCACCAATGTATAGAGCCCCAAAAGACGCTATTATCAAGCAAGTCAAAGTTATTGTTTAACAAATATTTAACAAGCTTTTGCTATAATTAATCGCAAGCGCACAATTGCAATGAAACTATTATTTATACTTATTGTAAATTGTCGGAGTGGGACCAAAAATGGCTCTGAGCACTACGGGACTCAACTGCTGTGGTCATCAGTCCCCTAGAACTTAGAACTACTTAAACCTAACTAACCTAAGGACATCACACACATCCATGCCCGAGGCAGGATTCGAACCTGCGACCGTAGCAGTCGCACGGAGTGGGACCGAATGTTAATATTATTCCATTTATTAAATAGTTTAATAACATGTTAGTTTAATGGAAAACTAGTTAAGTCAAAGCAAGTCTTTAGAACCTAAGAAACTGTATATTTTGGTGGGGATGGCTTCCAGTAAATAGGAATCAGGCAGCGGCAGAATGCTTCTGGAGCGCAGAGCTGAGCAGGGTGCTGGAGATAAACACATAATTCTGAGAGCTGGAATAAGGCAGACCTGCATGAGGGAACTTGCGGTCTTCTGTCGTGAAGATGATAGATTTTTGGTGGAAAATGCCCGCTTGAGTACTCTGACTTTCGAGTGGACTTTAACTTTCGTAATTTATAAATGCGTTCCAGTTCTGAACGTTGATACTTTCTGCTTGCATTATGGAATTAACGCTCGACACAGCGTGAGGTTGTGCTCATAATCTCACATATGCAGATATGTAGATCGCAATACTGAACTCTAAATTATTTTGAGCTGGCGAATATGTGGTGTTGAGTGGTCATGGAATTCGACTTAGTTCCCGTGATTCTTTGATGGCTTCTTAGCTTTTGGGGATACTACTACCATTCTTGTGGCGCACTTAATACAACTTTACTGACTTTCATTAAGGTTTTATTTCTGTCTATACTATAACAGTTAATTGTGCATCCGCGAGTCCATGTTCTCCACATAAATTCCAGATGTTATAATAAAACATTATTAATAACATTACAAATTATTTACATATTTAATATATGTGATTATATTATTAACTAGCAATTCTAGCCAATGAGTAGACTATTTGACTGCAGGGTGCGAGCTAACATTCCAGAGATGTTCGGCCTCGAGATGACTGGGTGTTTGTTCGTATTCATCGTTTCATGATCATTCATGCATGTGGCGAGAATGGACTGAGAAAAGGTTGCGAATTTATACGAGCGCTGATAACCGCGCAGTTGAGCGCCCCGCAAACCAAACATCATCATCATCATCATCATCATCAAAGATGTTCGGGGTCACATGTGATTCTCCTGCATCGAAATGTCTTGGCTCAAACTGGTCTAGGGGTTGAAACTCACGTATCGAATTACAGTCGCTAAATTAGACACTTGTGACCCTTTGGATAAACTGTCTGGCTGATGGCAAGTTTGCGAAATACAGAGTTAATATAACGTATAATGACAGTAATAATAATATCTGGGACTAAATTAACGACCCATAAATGATGTAGGCCCCTCAGTTACGGTTTGGTTAGAATAATGTTTATTCAGAAAGCGAAAGCACACTAACAGTGTAAGTTCAAATGGTTCAAATGGCTCTGAGCACTATGGGACTTAACATCTATGGTCATCAGTCCCCTAGAACTCAGAACTACTTAAACCTAACTAACCTAAGGACAACACACAACACCCAACCATCACGAGGCAGAGAAAATCCCTGACCCCGCCGGGAATCGAACCCGGGAAAACAGTGAAAGTGGTCGTATTTAGAGTTACTGTTACACTCGAGCGCATACCCATTTGACATAGTTCGATCATTCACAATCTCATCGTGAAACACAAGTCCGATACTCTACCTCGTCATTTATACGAAAAGTTAGAGTTCACACCAGGCACCCGGCTGCTCACCGCTCAGAGACTAAGTCCTGCGATACCATAAACGCAAAATTTTCTAAATCGTTTCACTTCCTAGCTGCCTAAAAACCATCAGTCCGCTTTCGCGTCTCAATCAGAACTGTTCCTCTCTGCCTCTCCTCTGCCGCGTTTTCCCGCGTGCCGAGCATCTTCGCTCAACTGACTACAGCAGTTCCCTTTACTGAGGCCGTCTATCTGATTGGCTACAGCTTATTTCACTTTGTTTTACATTTTAATATATTTAAATAATCAAACTTGACCCATTTCATGTTCTAAATAAATTAACAATAATATCCATCACGTAATAAACGTTAAATTCTTTTACATAAAACCAATACAATTTCTGGCCGAGCGGTTTTAGGCGCTTCAGTCCGGAACCGCGTGACTGCTACGATTGCAGGTTCGAATCCTGCCTTGGGCATGGATGTGTGTGTTGTCCTTAGGTTAGTTAGGTTTAAGTAGCTCTAAGTTCTAGGGGACTGATGACCTAAGATTTTAAGTCCCATAGTGCTCAGAGCCATTTGAACCAACACAATTTCCTTCTTAACTTTGTATATCATGGCTAGTAGCCTCGCACCAATGTGCTTTTTGATAAATACATGCAGAACAAAACTAGATACTATGCAACAGCCCGGTTAGCCGTGCGCTCTACCGCACTGCTTTCCGGATTGAGAAGGAGCTCCTGGTCCCTGGCACTAATCCGCCCGGCGGACTTGTCTCGAGGTCCGGCGAGCGGGCCAGTCTGTGGTTGGTTTTTAGGCGGTTTTCCATCTACCTCGATGAATGGAGAGTGGTTCCCCTTATTCCGCCTCAGCTACACTATGTCGGCTATTGCTGCGCAAACAAGTTCTCCGCATACGCGTACACCACCATTTCACTACTATGCAAACTTCGGGGTTACACTCATCTGGTGTGAGACGTTCCCTGAGGAATCCACCGGGATCTGAACCGCACAGTAACCCTGAAAGAGTGGTTTGATGTGGGACGTCGGAGGGTTGAAGTGGACTGCAGTAGTCGTCGTGGGGTTGTGGACCACTGCGGCTCTGGCAGGGACGGAGTCTCTCCATCGTTTCTAGGCCCCCGGTTAACATACAATACAACTGTTATGCACTAAACTGTACAACAAGTATTCTATTACCTAATGATTTAATAAGGTGTCATGCTGTCATCGTTAAATGTGTTTTGTGTGGAGGAAATGATGATCTGATGCTCAACTGAATATACTGATGATTTAAATTTACTATATCTTTTAAACAAATAAAGTTACAGAGTTGATATTTACAACGTTTGTTATTTTAATGATGCTCTTCTATATGAAATATCGATCGTTAATATCGACCAAAGCGTTTAAATCTTTATATTCAGGTCTTTGTTGTAAGACTTGTTAATTTCACTTTAACAGTAAATCTTAAACTATTACGGATATGATCAATATTCAAGTTTTATTGTGATCACCATGAAAATTTATGGAGGATGGAAGATTAAAATTACTGTGGCTTCATTCCCTGCATTAGTACATAATTAAATAGTTTCCATAAATGTTTCCCTTTATGGCCGACTTTAGATCCACCATATTTGTCACTGATATATCTCCCTGACCACAAACGCCTTCTACTGGGTTTCTCTATGATGTAGGGTCTTGTCTGTCTCTATCGCACTCTACAGTGCTTACGGCGTAATAGACAATAGACGTCTGTGAGTTTCCCCATCCCGTGGTGAACCTGCGCCTTTTGGGTCACACGATCCTGGACGACAGGGTTCGTTTCACAATTCCTGTAGGCTGACTCTTTCGGCCATATACTTAAATGAGAGCGCAATGCTTTGTAAACATACTGCTACTACTACTACTACTATTACTAAAGAGAGCTGTGCATCGCCCAATCACTGCTCTATTCTTTTTAGACAATTTAGCCAGGTTAAAGCAGTTGTAAGAGACTAGTAACGTCATAATTGGGGATTTCTCGTCTGGGACGTGGATCTACTCCATTTAGAATTGCAATTGTAATTCTAACACTTTACAATTTTCTACGATCTAGATCCCAGATCTGTTGCATTGAATTGCAGTTTGTGTGGCGGCTCATAGTATAATATTTTGCAACAGTTAAGTGCATAAGAATAGGTAGCAGAATTGTTGGGGGTTAAGAGTGGAACTTTATAAAGAAGGAGGCTATATCGACTCATTCTGAGTTCCAGACTGCAGCAACCAGCAGCAGAGATTTCGGCAGCGGCGCGAGCAGCATCGACAACCACAGCAACATGGGCCACCGGTGGTGGCTTCCGAGTTCATCGGCGTCGGGAACGGCATCTGTATCGGCAGCATCCGTACATTCAGCAGAAGCAGCCAGCAAGACCGATAAGTTAAGCACTTGCGTCAACAGTGTTCGTATGTGTGAATCTGCTGGTTTAATGTCGATGATGGAGATCACAATGATTAAGCAGTCACCCACTCTGTGTGGTGCAGATAATGCTAGTGGGCTGGTGGTTACTACATCTGAACGTGGCACTGTAAATAGAGATAATATTAGTTGGGTCGATAGTCCAAAATCATGGAAGGGAATGAAGTTTCTGGACGATTCAGCGCCTGAGATAATGTAATTTTCAGAAGCGGTGCAATCTACTATGAGGGCACTGAGTAAAAAAATGGAACAGGGAAATTGTGACCTCAATCGAAACCTTGAAAAGATAGGCACAAAAACTGAGAATGTAGAGGAACGTGTAGCAAGTGTAAAAGTTGAGGTGGGGAAGATTAAATCTGAAACTGAAGTGATGACTGATAAAAGATTTGAGGTTATAATGACAGATATGGGCAAAATTCCTGCGGGGACTGGTCTGGTTAACACCAAAGTCGACAATACGGGAAAAGATTTCAGAGAAAAATTGGTTCAAATGGCTCTGAGCACTCAACTGCTGTGGTCATTAGTCCCCTAGAACTTAGAACTACTTAAACCTAACTAACCTAAGGACATCACACACATCCATGCCCGAGGCAAGATTCGAACCTGCGACCGTAGCAGTCGCACGGTTCCGGACTGCGCGCCTAGAACCGCGAGACCACCCGCGGCCGGCAAAAATTGGAAAAGGTGTAGAATGAGCTGAGCAGTGATGTAAAGAATTGTGCAGAAGCAAAATAAGTCAGAAGAAGTTACCACTAAAGCTGTTAATTTTCTGGGTAGACTGGAAGAAAGTGAAAAAAGTGGTGGTTAAAAATAGGCAACAATTTGAATCGAGAATTAATAACGAAGCTGAGCAGCGAACAGCAAATTAAAGATGTATGGGCAGTATTAAGTACTTTACCAGTGAATCTTACTATAACTGTAATAGTTGTTCAGTGGATTAGTACAGGAACGACAAAGCATATTGCAAATGATGGAAGATACCCGCAGTTAATTTTCTTGGTGCTTGTAGAGATTGTTTTGTGCGAGTAATGTCGGATGAGGCACTATTCTGGGCAGATTTAATGTGCGCTTCATTTACTACCGATGAGGAATTTAATAGTTGTTACCTGAACAAATTACGGAGTGAAACTTAGCAAACGCGACTTCAGAGTGAGTCCCGAAACGGACAAGTTCGAAACATGGAAGTGGGTCGAAGCAGGATATTTGTGTGCGTGAACTGGCAAAGTTAATGCATATAAATCGTCCGCTGGGAGTGTTAACCGAAGTCACCACGCTCAAGAATCGATTACCCGAATTTCGGCTGTGGGATCTTGGCCACAGTCCAACAATTTCAGTTGATGAAATTTTAGATTTCTTGAAAAGTTATAACAGGTATTGGAATTCAAGCCGCATAATGCCAATAATAGACAGTCCAATGGGAATCAGAATGAAAACCATAAGAACTACCAACATAATTTTCATAAGTGTAACCAGAATAATTATCGGCGTAATATTCAACAGGGTAATAATAATTTTTACTACGGAAATCAAGATTGGGTACAAAGTTCTGAGGGAAGGCGGGTCAAGAAATACAACAGCACAGTAAAAGCTCAGAAAACTAAATTTCACGACATCTCAGGTGTGAAGGTGGCTAAATAAAGCAGCTATGAAAAGGAAACAATATTTCAGTAATACTAGAGTTGTTTGAAATCTGCAGAGATGGCACAAATGTTGGGAGTGGAGGTGATAAGATGTGAAAATAAAATTGGGAATAATTTGAAGCGGCACAACTGAAAAGAAGGCTCAAGAAATCTAGGAAAAGGTGGTAACAAATTTGATAATGATGAAATGGGGCTGAAATTTTTATTTTGTGAAGGAGAATAAAATCTTGGAATGGACTAATTTCAGAGGAGAATTTAGTGTCTGATTTTGGGATAGGTGTAGATTGTAAATGAATAAATTTTGAGTAGCTTTATTGTGATTTCTGACGAGGTGCGATGCAGAAGCGGTAAATTTTATAGTGTATCGGTATAGGTGAAGGGAATTAAGTGGAATGAATTTATTGGTGTATTGACTGATGTAAGTGAAGTTTTAAATAATGGAGTAGTTTGCGATCCATCCGCAGAGGTTGGGAAAGATAATTGTGGTAATACCAGAATGAGATTTTCACTCTGCAGCGGAGTGTGCGCTGATATGAAACATCCTGGCAGATTAAAACTGTGTGGCCGACCGAGACTCGAACTCGGGACCTGGCAGAAGTAAAGCTGTGAGTACCGGGCGTGAGTCGTGCTTCGGTAGCTCAGTTGGTAGAGCACTTGCCCGCGAAAGGCAAAGGTCCCGATTTCGAGTCTCGGTCGGGCACACAGTTTCAATCTGCCAGGATGTTTCTTTTCAGTTGTGGTAATGTTTATGATGTTTCGGATGAGGTAAATGATATATTATTCAGGTAAGATGAAGTTTCAAGAGGGGAAATTAATTGTGCAGAGGTCGTTTCCTTGGATCTGAGTAAACAATGTATTTGATCCTGAACAGGACAGTGAGACGATCATTTTTGGCGAGGATTTAAATTCAACAGACAATTTAAAGATGATAGGGAGAAGCTAGAAATGAGACATGGGGAATGAATTGGTTTAGGAGATAATGTTAGTACGGAATGGTGTATCCAGGAAGAATGTAACTATTCAATTAACGACTGAACACGGTGTGAAAAAACATTGAAGACGTTATTACCTCACTAGTGGGCAGGGGAAGAATGTAACGTAGCAAGGGGCCTTGAAGGCAGCAAAGATGAGATAGAGGCGAAGCAAGTATTTAGCTTATTGTTTGATGGAGATAATGAGACTGAGGACAGATAGAAACTTATAATGTGTACCACAAATATAGAGGAGAAAAGAAGAGCGAATCCAAAATGATTTTTCCGAGGAGAAGTGATTAGAGAGGGAAGAAATAAAAAATGTACGGTCTGTAATAGAAATCGATATGAGTAACGAGAAAATATGTGTGCTTCTCGATTCTGATAGTAATGTGCTGGCAGTTCCGGAAAATTTTGTTGATTGAAATAAGAGCAGAAAATTAGTGAATTTTCCCCACAGTAGTGTTAATATTAAAAATGCATCTGGTAGGCTTAGCAAAACTATAAAATACGAAATGTATTTAGGTTTTATGTGTTAGGGATATAATTTTAGTATGAGATGTTTTATTGTTAATGGGTTAGTTAAAATGTTGTACTAAGCATGGTTTTTTGTGCAAGTAAAAAATTTATCTGACTTGTGTAGGGAACTACACTGAATTTGAATTATAAAGTAAGAGACGAAAAGTGAAATTCAAAAATCTTTTAACTAGAGACTAACGAATTGCACCTACAGGTATCACTGAAGGTAGGAAGAATTGTAATTATATGTACGATCAGGTAAAAGAAACACTCTGAGGTGACAAATGTCATTGGACAGCTGTAGTATCGCATATACAAGGTACAAAAGGGCACTGCACCGGCGGAGCTCTCACTTGTGTTCATGTGAAATAGTGTTCGACGTCATTATGGTCACACGACAGGAAATAGTAGACTCTGAACGCGGAATGATAGTTGGAGCTAGACGGTTGGGATATTCCTTCCGGAAATCGTTAGCGAATTCAATATTCTGAGAGCCACAGTGTCAGAGTTTCAGGCATTACCTTCACTTAACGACCGGGAGCAACGGCGTTTGCGTAGAGTTGTCAGTGCTAACAGACAAGCAACACTATTTGAAATAGCCGCAGAGTTCAATGTTTGACATACGACGAACGTATTCGTTAGGAGAATGTGGCACAATTTAACGCTAATGGGCTATATCAGCAGACGACCCACGCGATTGCCTTTTATAATAGCACGATATCGGCTGCGGCTCTCCAAGGCTCGTGACCGCATCGGTTAGACCTTAGACGACAGCATAACCGTGACCTGGACAGATGAGTCTCGGTTTCATTTTGTAAGAGCTGATGGTAGGGATGTAGTGTGGCGCAGACTCCTCAAAGCCATAGACCCAAGTTGCCAACAAGGCACTGAGCAAGCTGGTGGTGGCTCCATAATGATGTAGGCTGCGTTCACATGGAATGGACTAGGTTCTCTGATAAAACAGAGCCGATCATTGACGGGAAATGGTTGTGTCCAGGTATCTGCATACCAGTTGCAGCCATTCACGGACTACGTGTTCCCGAACAGTGATGTCATGTCAACAGCCACAACTCTACACGTTTTGTTTGAAGAACATTAAGGACAGTTCGAGCCAATCATTTGGACAGCCAGCTCGTCCGACCTGAATCCAATTGAACGGTTATGGAACATAATCGAGACGACAGTTCGTGTACAAAATCCTGCAAAGGGAACACTTTAGCTATTATAGACTGCTACAGAGGCAGCACGGCTTATAATTTATGCAGGGAACTTCCAAAGACTTGTTGAGTCTATGTCACGTCGAGCTGCTGCTCTGTACCAGGCGAAAGGTGCTCCAACACGATGTTAGGAGGTATTCTATGACTTTTGTCACCTCACTGTTCTTGGATCGTTTGAAACTATTTCAGACTGGAAAAAGAATGAATTGTGTAATGTGTTGACTTGATATGATATACAAGCCCAGTACGGTGATAGATTTTGAATATTCTGTTAATGAGAAACCACACTATAATATCGGAGCCAAACCGTGTGTAACTGCTGTTGCTGATCGAGAGGCTGTGCCGGTTATATTGAAGCAAATGTAGGAATGGGATATCCAACAATCCACGAGTTATTATTGTAACTTTACTGTAATAATTACAAAGTAGGTTAGCTCGGCTAGAAAATAGTTAGAGGCTCGCAAATTGAATAAAGTCAATGTAAGAGAAGTCGATTAGCCAGGAGACGTGGAAGAACTCTTACAGAATTTTAGAAATGCAAACCTTATGTCGAATGTTGATCAGACCTCTGGCAAATTACGTTGGCTGAAGATGGCGGACTATATACAGCTTTTGTATTCAAAGGATGAAGTTTATTCGAAGGGCTAAGTTACTGTTTCAGAGCTCTGCCATTCGGATCAACCATATCAGCTATAGTTTTTGTGAGGGCGTTAAGACAAAAATTAGGATTTAGACTGATAACCAAACTTGTAGTGTATGTGGACGATAATTTAATGGCTATGAAATCTTGGCGTGAACATTGAAAATTGTTGGAGGAAGTGCGCATGGCTAACTTATTAACATCAGGGTAGCAGTGGGTTGTCAGTACGGGTGCAGTGTTAAGTGTAGAGTATAAAGTGTCCCCTTTAGCAGATTATCCACAGTTTATGCAAAGCATTCAGGATTCCTATGGCAATAAATGTTATTTTACATGATACTTTAGACATGGGGAGACTTGCATAGAGATTTATGATTAGTTTGTCATCTTATATGTAATACCTTGATACTCATATCGCTGCTAAAGAGTGTGGTATTAAGCTCTTTTAAGTCACATCTATTCCCGGAGAGACGCAATAATATGCATGATGGCTTCAACATATACTGTGACTTGTAATAAATATCAATTTATTACTTTTTTTAGTTTTGTGTCTCATATATACAGGGTGAGTCACATAAGACGTAACACCGCATTTATTTATTGAACGGTTCCAGATACCGAAACGAGGATTTCGGGAAATGAGAGTACGCTGAGAAGTATGTATTTTGATTTGTAATATAGGATCTTAGCTCTTGAATCCATAAACATCAAGAAGCAAGTATGATTTTTTAAATAGAATGGTACACAATTTTAACAGCATCCGAAAGCGCTCGAGAAGACGAACACACTTATATAATGCTCGTTAATTTTCACGTTGAAATACTTCACAAAAGAATCCGAGAAATATTCTAAAATAGAAAAGGAAACAGGCTGAAATCGGCTATTGCCTTGTAAACACGATGACGCTAGGGTATGTCGTAGTATCAAGTCTTTCCGCTGTTTACTTGTGTGAACTGCAGAACTAGCAGGAACTGTTTGTCTGTCGGCAGGTCATTTCTGTCTCAACATGTCTTGCATGCTGACATGCACGCCAATAAGAAGATGTTAAACATCCTACTTTTATTCGGCGAATGTCAAGCAAATGCAGTCGAAATGGTGATGGAAAACAGCCTGACGTAACTGCAGTTGCTTCCACAAAGCTCTGAAAACGTACACACATTTGAAATAGTTTCCCAAAGCCCCATCTGATGCGTCAGAAGCTAGCATATGTCATATTTGTATATTCAGAAACAGTAAGTGACACTGTATCTATGTCGTACAGGAAATGATGTTTGTCTTAGTAGCGTAGGTCTATCCTTGCTACCTATAACTACGGAGCCTGGTATGAGAGCTCTGCTTAGCACAATAGGCTACTCTGGCCGCATTTCTTTCCGATTTCAATACACTTCTTGGAATCTTTGCGAAAGCTTACAATGTCACTGTTAACAAGCGCTATATGACTGTAACGCAGTTACGAAAAGTATACGGTTCCATTAAAAATGTACTTGTTTCAATATGTCGGTTGATACCAGATTTCAGAGTGTTATCTGTACAAAACATTACCCGCCGCTCAGCATACTATCATTTGCGTAGAACGGCGTTTCGATATCTGGAACCATTCAGGAAATAAAGCGTATCTTTCCTATACATCGTCAGGCACATTTTCCCTGGTCTTTCGTCCGATATCTGTAATTTTATTTTTGCAATGTATTTCTCACACACACAATGCTCTGACGCAGTGGCCATACAATCCACATATTGATACTTTAAACACATATTGCTGCTTTAAAACGTTTTAGGCCTTCTTCATTCAACATCAGTCCCAACCACCATGCAGCAAAATTTTTGAAATAATTGTGTTTTTTATTATTGTATAGTATTCAGATGTAATGGAGTAGATATATTGTACTGTACGGAATTTCTGATACATGCACTTATATAGAGTTACCTAACACGACGTCATCATCGTGAAATTTACGTTCCAATATACACTTTCGAACGTTTCAAAGTGACTCGTCTCTGATTTAGTCTATCCACTGCAATATGTATTGCATCCTGCAACACTTTGATGCTTTAGAAACACAATATTCAGCGACTCTTGATCTGTTAATTTTAATTTAGAACAGCCAAACACATCGACTACTCATGTACTAACACCGCTTCTGCTGCTACTGCTGATGGTGGTGCCACATATGGTGGATGATGAGATGGAATGGGATGTTCTTGATTGTCAACTGACCTTCAATATATTGCACAACTGATTCCACTCTATATGAACGTCTATATGAACGTCTCACTCGTTGGTATCTCGTTGCACGTTTTCTACTTCTACAACATCTGCGAACTCAGTGTTACATGCTATCCTGACATTAACACGTTTATAACCATTGGCAACCAAGTGATACATACTGGTGAACAGCAAACAGCAACATTCCCTTAATGCCTATCTAGTGGGTGGACTGCTGGCTCATATACTTCTACACCAGTTTCTGCCCGCCAATCATGAGCGTTGACGTTTGGCCCAGGATGGGCATGTTTGATGGTGTGGTGGAGAGGAGCACTGTTTTGAATTTCCTGGATGTAAGTTATGTCACGGAAAAAAAGTATCCTACATGAAGACAGAAGCAGACACCGGGTTTTGTAGACATGTAATTTATTCACAAAGAAGTCGGTTTATAAAATAGTACCGCCACAACTACTATTACTACAACTACAATTTCTGATAAAATCGAGTTACGTAGTTGGTTGTGGCTGATCTACGAAGCAACAACATCATATACCTGTTACGGTAGCGTAAAGTCGGTATACTCCATTTGAAGCTTGTAGACAGCCACTTTTAACTCGATCACTGCCTGAGAGTGCAGAGGAAGAGAAATCGATGATACTGCTACGATGTATCCTCTGCATGAACTGTACATTGGACCATATATATCTTGTTTTTGTATCGGTTTTCAAGACAAATGCATCACATATTGTTCCGACAAATATTGTTATTCCACATACAGAGTGTTTAAAAAATGACCGGTATATTTGAAACGGCAATACAAACTAAACGAGCAGCGATAGAAATACGCCGTTTGTTGCAATATGCTTGGGACAACAGTACATTTTCAGGCAGACAAACTTTTGAAATTACAGTAGTTACAATTGTCAACAACAGATGGCGCTGCGGTCTGGGAAACTCTATAGTACGATATTTTCCACATATCCACCATGCGTAGCAATAATATGGCGTAGTCTCTGAATGAAATTACCCGAAACCTTTGACAACGTGTCTGGCGGAATGGCTTCACATGCAGATGAGATGTACTGCTTCAGCTGTTCAATTGTTTTTGGATTCTGGCGGTACACCTGGTCTTTCAAGTGTCCCCACAGAAAGAAGTCACAGGGGTTCATGTCTGGCGAATAGGGAGGCCAATCCACGCCGCCTCCTGTATGTTTCGGATAGCCCAAAGCAATCACACGATCATCGAAATATTCATTCAGGAAATTAAAGACGTCGGCCGTGCCATGTGGCCGGGCACCATCTTGCATAAACCACGAGGTGTTCGCAGTGTCGTCTAAGGCAGTTTGTACCGCCACAAATTCACGAAGAATGTCCAGATAGCGTGATGCAGTAACCGTTTCGGATCTGAAAAATGGACCAATGATTCCTTTGGAAGAAATGGCGGCCCAGACCAGTACTTTTTGAGGATGCAGGGACGATGGGACTGCAACATGGGGCTTTTCGGTTCCCCATATGCGCCAGTTCTGTTTATTGACGAAGCCGTCCAGGTAAAAATAAGCTTCGTCAGTAAACCAAATGCTACCCACATGCATATCGCCGTCATCAATCCTGTGCACTATATCGTTAGCGAATGTCTCTCGTGCAGCAATGGTAGCGGCGCTGAGGGGTTGCCGTGTTTGAATTTTGTATGGATAGAGGTGTGAACTCTGGCGCATGAGACGATACGCTGACGTTGGCGTCATTTGGACCGCAGCTGCAACACGGCGAACGGAAACCCGAGGCCGCTGTTAGCTCACCTGCTGCACTAGCTGCGCGTTGCCCTCTGTGGTTGCCGTACGCGGTCGCCCTACCTTTCCAGCACGTTCATCCGTCACGTTCCCAGTCCGTTGAAATTTTTCAAACAGATCCTTTATTGTATCGTTTTTCGTTCCTTTGGTTACATTAAACCTCTGTTGAAAACTTCGTCTTGTTGCAACAACACTGTGTTCTAGGTGGTGGAATTCCAACACCAGAAAAATACTCTGTTCTAAGGAATAAACCATGTTGTCCACAGCACACTTGCACGTTGTGAACAGCACACGCTTACAGCAGAAAGACGACGAACAGAATGGCGCACCCACAGACTGTGTTGTCTTCTATATTTTTCACATCACTTGCAGCGCCATCTGTTGTTGAAAATTGTAACTACTGTAATTTCGAAAGTTTGTCCGCCTGAAAATGTACTGTTGTCCCAAGCATATTGCAACAAACGGTGTATTTCTATCGCTGCTCGTTTAGTTTTTATTGCCGTTTCAAATATACCGGTCATTTTTGAAACACCCTTTATCTTAAGAACAAGAGGCGATGCATGTATCTAATAGACGTAGGCAGGCCTCTATTAAAGCAACAGATGAAAGAGATAATAATATGGAATCCCCGCTAAATAAAGATGCTTGAACATGACCAACAAAAAGTTACAATAACAAGTAACAGTAGTTACCGCAGAACTTAATATTGCACTTGTGAGCCCTATCGGTACCTAAAAAACCTGAAGGGAGCTCCATAACCAGGGCATTACGTGGCGAGCTGGCATTCCGAAACCATTAATCACTGATGGAAATCCCCATAACATCATAATGTGTTGCCAGAGGCTGAAAACCTAGATTATGGAGCAATGGAAAAATGTCATTTGGTGATATGAGTCTTGTTGCACACTGTTTTCAACTTCTGGCTAAATTTAAGGAAAGGCGTAGTGTTGGGCTAGTATAGGCGATGTCTTCGTCAATTCTTCTTCCACTTACAATATACTGAGTGCTTATAATTAAAGTGCAGCTATTCCCAGAGGTCCATTGTGAGATGCAATTATCGTAAGCAGTGAAACTTGGTAGATATGCAAATGTGTTAATGAAAACCGATATAACCTGCAAAATTAGTTCCAATTTTGACCACCAGGTGCAAAGTTTGCGCTGTACCCTGTTTGTATAACGATATGACACCACGCTGTCGTTTGACAAGCTATGACGTGAATGAACAGTATGGCTATCCAGAAGAGAGACCGTGCACTGTTAGTGAAACTGTTTTATGTGAACGACAGCAATTACAGAGCGGCATTGAGAGATTATAGCTCACTGATAGGAGAGGCTCGACGACATTAAACAGTTTAAAGTAGATGATAATGAAATTGTAAAGCACTGCCGAGCTTCGTGTGGTATCTGGAAGAGGAAGGCGTCGTATCCGTGTGGACATAAAATTGACGAGGCTACTGTTGCTGTAACTGACCAAGCGGCAGGTGTGCTGTGTAGTACTAGTGCTCGCGGAGTGTCACAAGAAGGTACGGAAAGTTTTGCTGTCTATATTATACTGGTACTCGTACAAGATACAGACGTTGCAGCAACTGAGATGTCATGATCCTCTGCATCGTTCTGAATTTGCCCTTCGGATTCTACTATAACACGGATCGAAGACGATAGCTTGGGGCCAGGCAATGTTATATGGAATGACCGTAAGGTGTCAGGCAAATCCAACACCTTCCATGAAAACCCTGACATAATAAGCAAATCTACTAGTATGTCACATAGCTCCGAATAAATCGTGACATTAAATTAACCAAAGTAATACAAGTAACGAGTGAGCAAATGGAATGCCACAGAGTAACACAAGAATGCCTAAATGCATGTCGTACCTTCCCACCGTGAGGCAGACGCAGTTCCGAGGGGAGAATCGAGGACAGAAGCCGAGAGCAGAACCGTGTTAAGCTAGAAGGCCCTACGATAAGGGAGGGGCTGGACACCCACGCCGCCAGCCTACCTGTACGACTACACAACCCGCATGTTTTAGTGTGAGGCTTTTTCGCGCCTCTGTTACGTAAAGGACCACCCCCCAGCCCATGTTAAAAGATAGAGCCCTCCAGAAGAGCAGTATAGATCTTACGATAACGCTAATAGGACCACACCAGCTGCAGGTTTTAGCGTGAGACTTTTTAGCGTCTCTGTTCCGTTGCAAACTTTAAAAACATTGCCCCACCACGAAAAGTATAACGTTTCTCATTGGATAGACAGAATTTTTGTAGGCGGAGCTTCAGGTTAACATTGAGACCCTGATTGGTCAGATGAAAACATAGCCAGATAGTTTTTTTAAACTAACTTCGGTAAATTGTAGTAAGGAGAAGTTATAAGAGAGTTGGTTCCGAAACGGCGAGCTGGATGGCTGCTGCGCCGGCCGCTGCCGCCCTGACGCTGCTTAAACACCGACAAGGTAATGAACGCACGCGATGCCGCATTTTTGAACGCATAAGGCTTTACTCAGAACTGCAGAAGTCTCATCTGTTACACCACCTTTTTGCGTAATACTAATGGTGATCGTTAATTAAAACTCATGGTGTTTACATTTGCCACTTGAAGAACAGATCTGAAACGCGATGATTTTTCTTTTATATAGTTATTGAGAAGCCACATCAGCCACTGTAATTTACGACAAGTTAGATAAGTAATTAAAGATAATTGAGGGTCACTGTAGATTATTTTGATAGTTTTGTCTTTTGTGATACTTAAATTAAACCTAGATTATAAATGTGATATGGCATAGGTCATCCTTCGATCGATTGTAGAACTTGGAAACCCATTCAGGGAATATTCGTTCACATTTTTGTTGAACGCAGTTGCTTTTTACCATCCTGTATTAAAACATTTCCTTTTATCTATACTGCAACTTATTAACGATGTTTTGTGAGTAGAATAAAATTTCCAATGGTAAACTTAACTGCTTTTTCGACGTTATTTTACCAGCTAACATAAAAATAGGAAAGCCTTGAACCCTTTCCACTATATTTAGTTAGTATTAAGATTCTTTTACAGGGAGTGCAGTGGAGCTGACGCTGAGATCATTTAGTATTTGGTTATATCATCGCTAGTCTCACTTAACTCTTCTGAATTCTACATGTCATGTGTGGTCTGGCGTCTCCTCACCAGCAACAGGTACCAGGTGCAAACTAGCCAATTCCCTAAGAAACAAGCTCAGAGCGTCGTTGCGCGAAAGTGGTAGGGAGGCACGATATAGAACAAACAGACACCACCATAAATGGTTAGAAAATGGCGTCCCTTCCAGGATAGTAAAATACCATGATTGAAGGTCGACCACATGCCTAACTAGGTTAGAAAAATACCTGCTGAAAAATTTTCGTGGTAAAAAAAAATTTTTTTCTAAAGTTATACATAGTCGAAAACAGTAGCTGAAGCAATAGATAGTAAAAGTTTTCAAGAAAAAGTGAGAATTCTAGCAGAGACAACAGCATACTTAAGTTATGAATTTTGAAAATTGTTAGAATTAAGTTTTCTCTTCAATGCAAGCGCACAGGTGGCGGATACATCGTTGACAAGTTGCTTCTGACCCAACAAGTAAGTGAATGGATTGTCAGTCTTGGTAGTGTCAAGTCGTGTGAACAAAAAGTTTATGAATCGCGTGAGATCGTATGAGCGCATGTTGACGTGAAGTAGGACGCGTGAATTGCTTTTAAAACAGAAAATAAGGGAGTCGGAAAGATTAGCAATGGCAGATCTTGACCTTGACCGAATTGAGGTAGAGACCAGCATGAAAATGGACAGAGAATAGAGGACAGTACAACAGATGATGCAGTATCGCTAGAAATTGGACATATAACGCACCATAACAAGCATAATATACGTCAAGGCATAGAAAACGTAAGTCAGCATACGACAGAGGAGCAAGAAAGTAGAGAGACAGTCGATGAGGATTCTAACTTCCGTCTTGAATGCGTAGAACCCATAGTACAAGTAATCAGAGCTCCATCACCACAGAGTACAAGGAATGCGAGCAGAAATGTGTCACAGCATAGTTCAATGCAATCTGTTGCGAACCAACACTTGGGCGAAAACACAGAGCGTAGGACGTCGGAAGAAAAGGCAATAGGACCCACCAATCTGGCAGAATTATTACAATAAATTACGGAAACCATGACAAGGCAAAATAAAGAAATTGCGAACCAAATTAAAATTCAGAATGCGGAAACCACGAGACAAATGCGTGAGATTAATCAACAAAACAAAAAAATTCAGTTACACCTAAGTCATATTGAAGACGAAGCAAAAGAATCTCGAGAAGTGATAGGACACTTAATAACAGGTCACAATCAGTTGAGAACAGACATTGACAAGGTACATGCGGACGTACAAACATTGCGTAATGACATTCAGGACGAGATCAAAACATTACGTAACAATACCCACGGAGAATTCAAGAAAGTAGAGAAACAGATAAACGAAATTACTAGACAAGCAGCAGGTACAGCGCGTGAAATTGTTGAAAACAGTGTTTTACACAAACGTATCACAAAAGCAGCGCTGAAAAGATATGATAACCGCATAGTCAAAATAGAAGCGCAAACGAAGCGACAATTTCAGAAATAGCGAACAGAGTTGTTGCAAACCATTGAAGAGCGTAGTGAACAGGATCGAACAAGCACGGAGTGTGCAACCACATCCGTATCTGTAACAGCACCGGAAAAACAAACAATCAACGAAGATATTGCGCATTTGCGATTCCAATCACAGGTGGAAAGTAGCATACGTGAAATCAGACAGTCTACACCGCGGGTACGCGAAAGTTACAGTGGACAATATCCAATGGATTTACCACAACCGGAAAGAACGACGAGAGAAATGATCAGAAACAAAAGTGGCGAAGAATCGCGAATTTCATATGGAACTATGACGAAGTACGACAAAGATCATTTCCTCACAGTCAGAAAATTTCAACACTTTCGAGAAGGAAACTCATTACATCCACGAACTTTTATTGATCAATTCCGAGTAGGATTACCAGAACACTGGACGCTGGCACACAAATTAGGCTTTATATGTGCACACATGTCAGGAACAGTCGCAGAAACCATGCAGAATGTTGCAGCGACATGCCGATCGTACGAAGATTTCAGAGATAAGTTTCTCTCACGATATTGATCCAGCGAAGCACAAAATAGAGTGAAGTACGAATTATTACAGAACCCATATTTTGAAAATTCAGGAGAGAAGAGTCCCGTGAAATTTTTCGAAGTAATGGCAAACAAAAATCAATTCTTAGATGTACCATACAGTGACGGAGAGTTGATTAAATTATGCGCGACGAAGCTACCATTGAAATACCAGCAATCATTAGTAGGTCGCGGAGGCAATGACGTCGAAGCATTTAAAGGTATTCTAAGGGACCTGGAGTTCATATTCTCGGAAGATGATGCAAGAAAAAGAAGAAGCGCACGTGAAAACGAAAGCAAAAAGCAGTGGAATCTACAAGACACAGTACGAAGAAACAATAATTACGAACCACGTGATAACTTCGCGCCAAGAAACGACAATAGATCTCAACAAAGAACCGGTTATGGATTTAGAAAAGAATATGGCAATAACTATAATTCACTCAGGAACGTCTACAACTATTACAGAGGGAATAACGACAACCGGAACGGGTACTGGAGAACCAATAGACCGACAGATTATCAACAAAGAAACCACTATCAACAACCTGAACAAGAAAAGCGAATGCAGATTGAAGACGTGGAGGTAAGACTACCAAACCGCAATAAACCTTCGAGTTGACAGCTAAGCGCCCATGCCAAAGAGAATGACGCACCGACCCAGGAAAATTGCAGCACCTTGAACAGAGAAGTAAAAATCTTATCATAAGAAGAGAAGAAATAAGAAACAAATCCGCAGGGACCAGATGAAAACGAAGAAAATAAAATAACAATATCGTGTTGGGACGAAATTAATTGGGAGAATACTGACGAAGAAGATGAATTACCAGAGGCATGCACAACCAATGTAGGAGGAAAGGACGAAGTAATGAGTATTGCAGAGCTATTTGAGATGGAAAGCAGGAAAAGCGAATTCAATGAGGATAATGCGCAGTCGATAGAAGTTGAAAATAAGTTACGAGTGGGCACACAACCCAACGTATATAATGAAGGAAGTTATGAAGGGATAATTAGTGCAATTAGACGCGATTATGTGGAAGTAGCGACGGAGAAGGAGAAGATAGACGAGGATGAGGAAAAGGTAGAGGATGTTGAAGAAAGCGTAAATGAAGGAAGAAATAGAGAAGATGAAATAAAAGAGAGAGAAGTAGCAGTCGAGGCTTATCCTACAGAAATTTCGAATTCACAAGGGAAATTCCTAAAAAGACTCATGTATGATTCAGTGGAGGATTCGTTGATGCAAGAAGAAGAAGAACAGAACCAACCCTTTCAAATTCAACCAATTGTGAAGGCGATGGTAAAGAATATCCCAGTCAATATTGTAATTGATAGCGGAAGTGAACTGACTGCGATCTCAGAAAATTTATTCATGCAGTGTAACGCCAATGAGGAATTGCTAGTTCTGAAAACACGTAAGATTAAAGTAAGAGGTCCATTTAGAAACAATGCTGCGGAAGTTACGAGACAAACAAGGTTAACTCTTTCGTGCCAAGGTCAAAAGATCGAAGCCAACTTCGTGATTATACCTAAACTAACTGTAGATTTGATTATAGGTGCAGATTTTTTAAATGAGAGACGAGCGATAATAGATATGGGGAAAGGTAGCGTAACATTCGGGAATGTCACACTTCTCTTTGAACAAAAGCCAAAAATTAGAAGAAATACCAGTTATAAACAAACAATTAATAATGATGCGAGATAAAGAGGATGAAGAACTAGAATTGTATGCACAAAAGAAGGAATCGCCTCAACTCATGTTAGAAGTCCATAAAGAAATCGACGAAAAATTGCAAGAAGTTCAAGGTATTTCGGAACACAGTAAAAGAGAATTACAGGGTATTTTACGAGATAAAGCAGAGGTATTTTTACCTACGACTGGCAGTATTAAACACTTTCAGTATAAGTTTGAAGTAAAACAGCAAAACCATTTAGAGTGCCACCCTATAAAATCCCATTAAGCTACAGGAATAAAGTATTCCAGGAGATATCCAAAATGTTAGATGACGATATTATTGAACCAGCTATCTCCACATATAACAGCCCGCTCCATATTGTACAAAAACGAGATGGGAGCATCAGGTTAGTGCTTGATTCCAGACAGATCAACACAATCATAATCACTGAGACAGATCGCCCAGAAAAATTAGAGGAATTGATACAAAACTTCCACGGTGCTAAGATACTTTCATCAATTGATTTACGGAGTAGTTTCTGGCAAATAGAATTGGCCCCAGAATGTAGAAAATTTACAGCAATTATCGTATTCGGTAGATGTTACCAGTTTAAACGATTGCCGTTTGGTTTAAACATATCATCAGCAGCGTTTATTAGTGGATTTAATACTATACTCAGTCCTGAAATTTTACAAAAAAATTACTTGTTATGTGGATGATGTGATTATAGCAGAACCCTCTTGGTAACAGCACAACGACACATTAAATCAGTTTTTACAGATCATAAAAGAGCATGGGGTCACAGTAAATATATCAAAATCCAAATTTGGAAGGCGAGAGGTCAAATTTATAGGACACAATTTCCGAGAAAGGGGTAATGCCCGACCCAGAAAAACTAACGGCAATCAAAGAATTCTGTACGCCATATAATAAGAAAACTCTCAGAGGATTTCTAGGTCTCACCGGATTCTATAAAGAATTTATTTGGATCGACTCTCTCGCAACACCACGCCTATGTGCTTTGACTGGAAAAAACACGCCATGGGTATGGGATCAACAAGCCAATGACGAATTTTTAAAAGAGAAAAACGCACTAACAACAGCACCGATTTTAGCACATCCTGATCTAACACAAAATTTTTGTATGGCCACTGATAGCGCGAAAGCAGGTTTAGGAGTTGTTTTATTCCAAGATACGAACAGGCAGGGCTAAGATCATATAGAACAATTGCCTTTGCCAGTCGGGTACTCACAAAAAGCAAGAAAAACTATTCAGTCACAGAGGTGGAAGCATTGGCCATTGTATGGGGCTGCCAACGTTTTCGATACTTCCTATTCGGAAGAAAAACAAAAGTATATACTGACCACAAAGCATTAGAATTTCTGTTATCCGCCAAACTAACTTATGGGAGGTTAGCCAGATGGATGTTAATACTACAAGAATTTGACTTCACTATTACACACATACCAGGACCAGCGAATGTATTAGTAGATGCCTTATCACGATGTCCACAGGGTGCATCCAAAAACATAGGTTTGGAAGCAGCAGCAGACCAGTTTACCACTACTATATGAAACAAATACCTTTCAAAAACTACATTACGACAGCATTGAAAAACATAAGCAAAGAACAGGACAAGGATCCCGAAATACTAGGAATCAAACACAAGTGGAGAAGCAATGATTTTCCAGACATTCGACAGCACTATCTCGTAAAAAACAATGTTTTATTTTTTAGACGAAATGTTGCAACGAATGAATGGTTAATTTACATCCCAGATGAACTAATTAATAAGTACATATGGTATACACATTTAAGTAATGGCCACTTTGGACCAAAGAAATGCTTTTTAAAAATAAAACAAACAAGCCATTTTCCTAATATGGAAAGACGAATTAGAACAGTATTAGTCAAATGCAAAAAATGTATGAGGGCTAAACACGTCACTTTCCAAACCAAACCACCTATGTTTCCAATAATCCCTAAAAGATTAAAATAAATAGCTGCAACAGATTTGCTGGGGCCCCTCCCACGCACAAAAAATGGATACATTTTCATATTTGTCGTTTTGGAACTTACTTCTAAATATGTTACCTTGGCACCATTAAAACGAGCAACAGGACTTGCTATAAGTAAAGCATTTAGAAAAGATTTTCTGAGACAAGTAGGTAGAGTGGAACGAATAATTTCTGATAATGGCCCACAATACAAATCAGTGCAATGGCAGAACACGTTAAAACAACACAAAATAAAACCCATCTACATATCTAAGTACAAAAATCCAGCACAACGATCTATGAAGGACATAGGCACTTTATGCCGATTATATGCAGGCAAAAGACACAACACTTGGGATATATACCTTAAAGATTTTCAAGAAGTAATAAATGAAATGCCACATAGCACTACACTACTACCTCCAGTTACTGTACTTAAAAATATTGAACCCCCAAACACAATCAGAGAAAATGTTAGATTTCCTATTTACCACGTAGACAGCACAAACAAATCATAGCAACAGCACTTTCCAACATCAGAAAGACAGCCATTAAAAGAAAAGAAAGAGAAGATAGAACAGCAATTAAAAGAACATTCTCAGTAGGCCAGAAAGTATTTGTAAAAACACACCATCTCTCCAGCAAACAGAAACACAAAATACATAGGTTTTACGCTGCATACAAAGGACCTGTCATAATTAGCCGAATTGCTCATGATAGTGCTGTGGAAGTAATGAACCCAAAAACAGGCAAAACCTTAGGACTTCACCATGTGAGCCATATAAAAAAGTTTGAAGATTAATTTTATCATTGGTAAATAATCAGCACAATATTTCAAGATTATGTTGCAGATAAGATCGTCAGGTGAAAGAAGAATGAAGAGAGAGGAAGGTGGGAAAAAGAAAGTAGTTTCAATAATAACACCAATAGTACCATAGATTAAGGTGAAGGGATAAAGCGTAGATAGTCTAACAGCATTAAATACTAAAATGCCATACACCACGACACTACACAAAAATGAAAAAACGAATTTGAGGATTCTTGAGTAGACGTTAAGACTCCAAATATCTTAGAATTATTACATGGAAAGGGCGCCGAAATTTGTAAAGCTTTTTAAGAAGGCGTAAAACATGTAGATACTAGATATACGTTAGATGATTATAAGTAAAACTTTTGTAAGAACCATTGTAAAAATCTCCAGCAAAGAAGAGATGCAACGACACACAAGTTGCAACGCGAGATGTATCAAGAAAGAAAAGGACGTAATTAGCAAGACACGATTCCTACATAGCAGGAGCGTCGAGAGAAGGGAAAGAACAGAAGGCCCTTGTATAGAAAGTGGGCAATAAATATGCCCGCTAGGTGGAACCTTGGTGGGATGGAACACCGAGCCGCACAGTGCCAGACCCCTGCTGAGACGCGGCGGGACGGCGCTGGGACGGCGAACGCCGCAAGGGTCTCCAAGCCCCGAATGAACGGAGCGAGCAAAAAAACGGCCGGACGAGAAAACAGCTTGGGCAAGCCACCACAGACAAAAAATATGCGTAAAAGTCACACTACTGCTATTAAACAGCATGCTGATGCACGAAACTGAAGAAGAACTTCCACAAAGTAAAAATGACACGCCCAAACAATTTACCAAAGTGTTACTAGGAGGAGAACTTCAAAGCGACTAGCTATCAGTAAATATTTCCATATCCTGCCCACAGAAGAACCAAGAAGCAAGTAAGAAGCAGAGAAAAAGCAGGAAGAACAGAAGTTTAAGGATCGCAAGATTGAGACCAAGAAAGAAAATGGGTGAAGAATAAACGACATACCTTCTCAAATCTCTATCCTATTGTAAACTAGTCGTCTGCGAAGTATTACAACGAAAAACGACCTCATTCAGCGACACATAACGATGACTTTCACGCATACAAAGCCAGTAAACCACGAGATTCTGCACTCACAGCTCCATTCCATTATGGGACCAACACAACAGCAACACACACTTGCAAAGCCGACAAGGAACGACGAACGAAGCTGTACATCAAATACTTGCCCACAACCATCTCGCTCAAGTCCATCACCTTCGTGCAAAAACATTCGCCAACCACATGCTTAAACATTCACAGGATTGTGTGAACGTGTGAAATCAAATTATGCGATGTAGGAATTGTGCAAAAGAAACGTGTGAAAAACTAAATAAGTTAAGCACACCAGACAGCTAATAAACTACAAAACAACAGTCACTCACTATGGACTTAAATAAAAAAAATAGACTGTCGATAAAAATAAGTCATTAGTTCTGAAATGGACAGTATATAAAGAAACAATATGCCACTTATTTTCTCTTCATAAAAATTTTACTTGTTTTCTCCTTATAAAAACAAAGAATAAAAAATTATCTTGTTGGATGTTTTTCATATCTTTAACATTTGTACCATTTATTAGGATAATACCTCAAAATGTGTGTATGTATATTTCTTTGTCAAAGCAATTTTTTTAACATTTGTACAATTTATTAGGATAATATCTCAATACTTGTGTATGTATATTTCTTTGTCAAAGCAATTCTTGGAAATGATTCTTATTTGTTAGTGTAACAATGTTGAAATACGTGTCTAGAAACAAAAACATTTTTACTTGCACATGATATTTAGAAAATGTGTTAGAAATAGATTTTACTTAATTACTACATTTAAAAAAAATATTCCTAAGGAAATCGATGTGAAAGACTCCTCACTTTCAATAACAAACATCTTAAAAAAAAAGCTTCACACATAAATAAAGAAATAAAATAATTAAAAATTAATAATAGCATAAAAATATTCTTCTCTTGTCATTTTTAATTATAATGTGGAAGAAATAAAAATATAAATTAGTAATACAAACTAGCATAGAACAGAATAACGTGGCTGAACAATATGCAACAAAATTTCGATAAATTAGAAAATTTTTGACTGACTTAGACAACGATTCAATCATTGCCTAAATTCAGTGCAAAAATTAAGTTCGAAGGGTGGTGATATGTAAGGTGTCAGGCAAATCCAACACCTTACATGAAAACCCTGACATAATAAGCAAATCTACTAGTATATCACATAGCTCCGAATAAATCGTGACATTAAATTAACCAAAGTAATACAAGTAACGAGTGAGCAAATGGAATGCCACAGAGTAACACAAGAATGCCTAAATGCATGTCGTACCTTCCCACCGTGAGGCAGACGCAGTTCCGAGGGGAGAATCGAGGACAGAAGCCGAGAGCAGAACTGTGTTAAGCTAGAAGGCCCTACGATAAGGGAGGGGCTGGACACCCACGCCGCCAGCCTACCTGTACGACTACACAACCCGCATGTTTTAGTGTGAGGCTTTTTCGCGCCTCTGTTACGTAAAGGACCACCCCCCAGCCCATGTTAAAAGATAGAGCCCTCCAGAAGAGCAGTATAGATCTTACGATAACGCTAATAGGACCACACCAGCTGCAGGTTTTAGCGTGAGACTTTTTAGCGTCTCTGTTCCGTTGCAAACTTTAAAAACATTGCCCCACCACGAAAAGTATAACGTTTCTCATTGGATAGACAGAATTTTTGTAGGCGAAGCTTCAGGTTAACATTGAGACCCTGATTGGTCAGATGAAAACATAGCCAGATAGTTTTTTTAAACTAACTTCGGTAAATTGTAGTAAGGAGAAGTTATAAGAGAGTTGGTTCCGAAACGGCGAGCTGGATGGCTGCTGCGCCGGCCGCTGCCGCCCTGACGCTGCTTAAACACCGACAAGGTAATGAACGCACGCGATGCCGCATTTTTGAACGCATAAGGCTTTACTCAGAACTGCAGAAGTCTCATCTGTTACACCACCTTTTTGCGTAATACTAATGGTGATCGTTAATTAAAACTCATGGTGTTTACATTTGCCACTTGAAGAACAGATCTGAAACGCGATGATTTTTCTTTTATATAGTTATTGAGAAGCCACATCAGCCACTGTAATTTACGACAAGTTAGAAAAGTAATTAAAGATAATTGAGGGTCACTGTAGATTATTTTGATAGTTTTGTCTTTTGTGATACTTAAATTAAACCTAGATTATAGATGTGATATGGCATAGGTCATCCTTCGATCGATTGTAGAACTTGGAAACCCATTCAGGGAATATTCGTTCACATTTTTGTTGAACGCAGTTGCTTTTTACCATCCTGTATTAAAACATTTCCTTTTATCTATGTTGTTGTTGTTGTTGTTGTCTTCAGTCCTGAGACTGGTTTGATGCAGCTCTCCATGCTACTCTATCCTGTGCAAGCTGCTTCATCTCTCAGTACTTACTGCAACCTACATCCTTCAGAATCTGCTTAGTGCACTCATCTCTCGGTCTCCCTCTACGATTTTTACCCTCCACGCTGCCCTCCAATGCTAAATTTGTGATCCCTTGATGCCTCAAAACATGTCCTACCAACCGATCCCTTCTTCTAGTCAAGTTGTGCCACAAACTTCTCTTCTCCCCAATCCTATTCAATACCTCCTCATTAGTTACGTGATCTATCCACCTTATCTTCAGTATTCTTCTGTAGCACCACATTTCGAAAGCTTCTATTCTCTTCTTGTCCAAACTAGTTATCGTCCATGTTTCACTTCCATACATGGCTACACTCCAAACAAATACTTTCAGAAACGACTTCCTGATACATAAGTCTATATTCGATGTTAACAAATTTCTCTTCTTCAGAAACGCTTTCCTTGCCATTGCCAGTCTACATTTTATATCCTCTCTACTTCGACCATCATCAGTTATTTTACTTCCTAAATAGCAAAACTCCTTTACTACTTTAAGTGTCTCATTTCCTAATCTAATTCCCTTAGCATCACCCGATTTCATTTGACTACATTCCATTATCCTCGTTTTGCTTTTGTTAATGTTCATCTTATATCCTCCTTTCAAGACACTGTCCATTCCGTTCAACTGCTCTTCCAAGTCCTTTGCCGTCTCTGACAGAATTACAATGTCATCGGCGAACCTCAAAGTTTTTACTTCGTCTCCATGAATTTTAATACCTACTCCAAATTTTTCTTTTGTTTCCTTTACTGCTTGCTCAATATACAGATTGAATAACATCGGGGAGAGGCTACAACCCTGTCTCACTCCTTTCCCGACCACTGCTTCCCTTTCATGCCCCTCGACTCTTATTACTGCCATCTGGTTTCTGTACAAATTATAAATAGCCTTTCGCTCCCTGTATTTTACCCCTGCCACCTTTAGAATTGGAAAAAGAGTAGTCCAGTCAACATTGTCAAAAGCTTTCTCTAAGTCTACAAATGCTAGAAACGTAGGTTTGCCTTTTCTTAATCTTTCTTCTAAGATAAGTCGTAAGGTCAGTATTGCCTCACGTGTTCCAACATTTCGACGGAATCCAAACTGATCCTCCCCGAGGTCTGCATCTACCAGTTTTTCCATTCGTCTGTAAAGAATTCGCGTTAGTATTTTGCAGCCGTGGCTTATTAAACTGATAGTTCGGTAATTTTCACATCTGTCAGCACCTGCTTTCTTTGGGATTGGAATTATTATATTCTTCTTGAAGTCTGATGGTATTTCGCCTGTCTCATACATCTTGCTCACCAGCTGGTAGAGTTTTGTCATGACTGGCTCTCCCAAGGCCGTCAGTAGTTCTAATGGAATGTTGTCTACTCCGGGGGCCTTGTTTCGACTCAGGTCTTTCAGTGCTCTGTCAAACTCTTCACGCAGTATCGTATCTCCCATTTCGTCTTCATCTACATCCTCTTCTATTTCCATAATATTGTCCCCAAGTACATCGCCCTTGTATAAGCCTTCTATATACTCCTTCCACCTTTCTGCCTTCCCTTCTTTGCTTAGAACTGGGCTGCCATCTGAGCTCTTGATATTCATACACGTGGTTCTCTTCTCTCCAAAGGTCTCTTTAATTTTCCTGTAGGCAGTATCTATCTTACCCATAGTGAGAGAAGCTTCTACATCCTTACATTTGTCCTCTAGCCATCCCTGCTTAGCCATTTTGCACTTCCTGTCGATCTCATTTTTGAGACGTTTGTATTCCTTTTTGCCTGCTTCATTTACTGCATTTTTATATTTTCTCCTTTCATCAATTAAATTCAATATTTCTTCTGTTACCCAAGGATTTCTAGCAGCCCTCGTCTTTGTACCTACTTTATCCTCTGCTGCCTTCACTACTACATCCCTCAGAGCTACCCATTCTTCTTCTACTGTATTTATTTCCCCTATTCCTGTCAATTGTTCCCTTATGCTCTCTCTGAAACTCTGTACAACCTCTGGTTCTTTCAGTTTATCCAGGTCCCATCTCCTTAATTTCTCACATTTTTGCAGTTTCTTCAATTTTAATCTACAGGTCATAACCAATAGATTGTGGTCAGAGTCCACATCTGCCCCTGGAAATGTCTTACAACTTAAAACCTGGTTCCTAAATCTCTGTCTTACCATTATATAATCTATCTGATACCTTTTAGTATCTCCAGGGTTCTTCCACGTATACAACCTTCTTTCATGATTCTTAAACCAAGTGTTAGCTATGATTAAGTTGTGCTCTGTGCAAAATTCTACTAGGCGGCTTCCTCTTTCATTTCTTCGCCCCAATCCATATTCACCTACTATGTTTCCTTCTCTCCCTTTTCCTACACTCGAATTCCAGTCACCTATTACTATTAAATTTTCGTCTCCCTTCACTATCTGAATAATTTCTTTTATTTCATCGTACATTTCTTCAATTTCTTCATCATCTGCAGAGCTAGTTGGCATATAAACTTGTACTACTGTAGTAGGTGTGGGCTTCGTATCTATCTTGGCCACAATAATGCGTTCACTATGCTGTTTGTAGTAGCTTACCCGCATTCCTATTTTCCTATTCATTATTAAACCTACTCCTGCATTACCCCTATTTGATTTTGTGTTTATAACCCTGTAGTCACCTGACCAGAAGTCTTGTTCCTCCTGCCACCGAACCTCACTAATTCCCACTATATCTAATTTTAACCTATCCATTTCCCTTTTTAAATTTTCTAACCTACTCGCCCGATTAAGGGATCTGACATTCCACGCTCCGATCCGTAGAATGCCAGTTTTCTTTCTCCTGATAACGACATCCTCCTGAGTAGTCCCCGCCCGGAGATCTGAATGGGGGTCTATTTTACCTCCGGAATATTTTACCCAAGAGGATGGCATCATCATTTAATCATACAGTAAAGCTGCATGTCCTCGGGAAAAATTACGGCTGTAGTTTCCCCTTGCTTTCAGCCGTTCGCAGTACCAGCACAGCAAGGCCGTTTTGGTTAATGTTGCAAGACCAAATCAGTCAATCATCCAGACTGTTGCCCCTGCAACTACTGAAAAGGCTGCTGCCCCTCTTCAGGAACCACACGTTTGTCTGGCCTCTCAACAGATACCCCTCCGTTGTGGTTGCACCTACGGTACGGCCATCTGTATCGCTGAGGCACGCAAGCCTCCCCACCAACGGCAAGGTCCATGGTTCATGGGGGGAGGTTTTATCTATATTGCAATTTATTATCTATTTTACCAGCTAACTAAAAATAGGAAAGCCTTGAACCCTTTCCACTATATTTAGTTAGTATTAAGATTTTTTTACAGGGAGTGCAGTGGAGCTGACGTTGAGATCATTTAGTATTTGGTTATATCATCGCTAGTCTCACTTAACTCTTCTGAATTCTACATGTCATGTGTGGTCTGGCGTCTCCTTACCAGCAACAGGTCCCAGGTTCAAACTAGTCAATTCCCTAAGAAACACGCTCAGAGCGTCGTTGCGCGAAAGTGGTAGGGAGGCACGATATAGAACAAACAGACACCACCATGAATGGTTAGATGAGGAGACACATTTTACATTTTAGGGTGGGGTTAACACACAGTACTGCAGAATTGGCAGTACTGTTAAAGCGCGTATTGCTCACGAACAGCCCTTGCAGTCGTCGTGTGGTATGGATTTACAAGTACCTTTATTCTTGGTCCGTTCTTCTTTGAAGAGGATTCACTCAGAGGACCTGTGAGATATACCGTGACGTTTGCACGTCATCGAGACCTCATTGTACAGTATGTGATTCCTGCTTTGGAACAGCAACTGTGTGACAACCACAGTTTTCACGCAAGATTGGGCAACACATGATGTCGTTTGCCCAGAGTTTTTCCAGATGCATGGGCTGCAACATCGCCTCATCTGATTGCATGTAACTTTTGGCCCTGGGGATATCTAAGAGAACGTATTTACAAGGAACACGTTCAGTCTCTGACTGATCTGAAGCCCAATATACAGGAACATGTTACTTAGATTCCACCGGAACTTCTGCGATCAACTGCTGATCACGTCGCTTTACGGATGCAGGATCTCGTTAACGCCTCCGGTGCTCATATTGAACAAATTGTGTTAATAATAAAATCAGCGTTATGCCTTTCTCACTTCTTTGACCTTTTCTGCCCACGTTCTTTTCCTAACCCTTTACATATGGGAATATTTCTATACGTCATTCTTGCACTCAAAGCGCCATATTTGCGTCTGTTGGCCAGAATTGTAACTAATTTCTTTTCAGAGTAAATCAGTTCTGCCAGAATATCTACCACGTTTCGCTGCCAAACGATAACTGCAAACCCCACTGGACCTCCGTGAGCAGCTGCACTTTAATTACAACCACCAAGTACCACCTCCTCCCACATATATCTTGCGAAGTTAGTGCAACTAGAAATTGCGTAGGTTTACCGACAGACATTCCTTTAATGAGCCATTCGTAAATGGAGCAGGAACAGATGGTAGTAACAGAAGTCTCGTCTTGGAAACGAAATAACTTTTTTCAGCTAAGGTATGTACAATATAATCACGAAGAGAAAGCCCAGTACTGGCTGTGTGCAGTGTGCTACCACGATAACTTTGACTAGCCATCGTTACTCGCTTAAATATAGCACAGACGACATAAAACGTAAACGTACTGCTACAGATGAAGTGTCTCATAGTGATCGAATCTTAATAATATCTCTTTTCTGGAATATCACACACGAACAGGAGACAACTTATGTAAAAAAATTCTTCGAGTGCGTGTACTCGTTGGTTGGTTGTTTTGGGGAAGGAGACCAGGCAGTATGGTCATCGGTCTCATCGGATTAGGGAAGGAAGACGGCCGTGCCCTTTCAGGGGAACCATGCCGGCATTTGCCTGGAGTGATTTAGAGAAATCACGGAAAACCTAAATCAGGATGGCCGGACGCGGGATTGAACCGTCGTCCTCCCAAATGCGAGTCCAGTGTCTAACCACTGCGCCACCTCGCTCGGTCACGCGTGTATTCCTATTAAGACTGGTGACTCTGCAGTGACCTGCGGGCTGCATGACGACTCGAGACAGAGAAGCGTTGTTTCAGGTGGGCGTGCGATGGTGGGATGAGGCAAGCGCATATGTCTGTTTGTGCTCCTGCACTGGAACACACACACACACACACACACACACACACACACACACACACACACACACACATATATCCTGGACCGAGAGGTGCAGCAGTCTTAGGCAACACAGCACGGTGGAGGCTTTCGGATATTTTCTGATCGGATGATGTATGCAGAATGCCATTTCACACCCACTCATACACACAAAACCACATAGAACAAATGAAGATATAGAATGATAATAATTTTCATGTAGCTATGTAGACTGATAAATTATTACTTTTCCGACTGAGCTGCTGTGTCTCAATACAATTGGCGCAAATATTTATTTTTAGAACTAAGCAATTATAAATCAACATGAATTACTGACAGTGGTTGAGAGAACTCATGTAAAAAGACGATCTTGAGTCATGAAATGTTCACCGAAAAGTTATGGAACAATTTTAATAAAGTTCTTCAGTTTTGATACCACCACTAGTATTGTCCCTTAAATTCCTACTCGCAAACAGAGCGGGGGAAAAACGACTGATTATAAGCCTCCGTATGAGCCACAAATTTCTCGTATCTTATCTTCGTGGTTCTTAAGCGCAATATACGTTGGCGTCAGTAGTATCGTTCGGCAGTCAGCTTCAGATGCTGGTTATCTGAATCTTCTCAATAGCGTTTCTCGAAAAGAACATCGACTTCCTTCCCGGGGTTTCCATTTGAGTTCGAGAAGCATCTTTTTGACATTTATGTGTTTTTAGAACCAACCCGTAACAAATCTCGCTTGCCGGGGGCACTCCTGAGAATACCCTTGTCTCTGATAAACACTGGCCGTCGAGGACAACGTACTGGGTCCTATTATTTAAGAAGCATTTGAGACACTCTCATGTCTGTCACCTTATTCCATAGTCTAGTACCTTCGTTAACAGCCAGCAATGGTGCACTGTATCAAATAGTTTCCGGAAGTATAGAAATATGGAAAAAGCCTATTACCTTCGTATATAGTTCGCAGTATATCAGGTGAGAAAAGGGCAGACAGTTTCGCACGAACGATGCTTTCTAAAACCATGCTGATTCGTAGACATAAGCTTCTTAGTCATAAGAAAATTTATTATATTTGAACTGAGAAGTGTTCATGGATGATACAGCAAACAGAAGTTGGGGATATTGGTCCATCCTTCTACCCTTCTTTTGTACTGGAGTACCTCTGCCTTTTTGCAGTCGTTTGGGAAACATTGCTAGGCGAAAGATTAACGACAAATGCAAGCTAAGTAAGAGCTCGTTGATATAGACTACGCTTTGTACAATACAATTCTGATTTCATTAGGATCTCGTGATTTTTTTTACTTTCAAACCTTTCAGTTGTTTCTCTACGCCAGGGATGCTCATTACTATATCGTCCATACGGGAGTCTACAAATGGTCAAATGATGGTATGTTTGTACGATTGTCGCGTGTGAACTATTTTTTGAATATAAAATTCAAATCTTAGCCTTTCGTTTATCTGTCTTCGACTACTACACTAGACTGGCACTTCAAAGAAAAGCTGATTGTTCAAAAAATTGAGTTTTTCACTAACCATATGAATTATTGAAAATTATTATGTAATCTCACGTAAAATGACAAACATTTGGC
Source organism: Schistocerca gregaria (assembly GCF_023897955.1). Lineage (NCBI taxonomy): Eukaryota > Metazoa > Arthropoda > Insecta > Orthoptera > Acrididae > Schistocerca > Schistocerca gregaria. The sequence goes on from NC_064931.1 coordinate 731,526,889, forward strand.
CTGAAATATTTATCTTAAGATTATGGGATCATTTCACTACAGTTCAGAATTGATAATATCGTTTATCGGGATCGGAAAAAAAATGAACGGAGTTTTATCGAACACATTGAAACTACAAAATTAACAGCTGCTGATGGGAATAATAATATGTCTTTTTACACTTTCTTTTCGTGTAAACATGGTTTTATTGTATCTTCTAAATATTGGATCAAAACATTTTACAGCTAGAGAATTATGCGTTTTATGTAATATCGAATATGTATGAGATTACAGAATGAGATTTTCACTCTACAGCGGAGTGTGCGCTGATATGAAACTTCCTGACAGGTTAAAACTGTGTGCCGGACCGAGACCCGAACTCGGCACCTTTGCCTTTCGCGGGCAAGTGCTCTACCATTTTTTTTTATCGTTGTGTTTGGTCGTTGCAGACTTCACATGATATCCGTTTAAGTTCGTTGTTCATCCTTTCTCTCAGTTGTTTTATTACAGCGGCGAACCGCACACTTTGAGCTACCGTGCCGGCATCAACTGAGCTACCCAAGCACGACTCACGCCCCGCCCACACAGCTTTACTACCGACAGTACCTTGTCTCCTACTTTCCAAACTTCACAGAAGCTCTCCTGCGAACCACACAGTTTTAATCTGCCAGGAAGTCTCATGTATGAGATTACCTAACGTGTTCCGAAATTACTTTATCAGCTTCAACTCTTTACATCTACATCTACATGGGTAGTCCACAACCAACAGTACAGTTCATTCCCTTTACTACTACTAGTCATTTTCTTATCTGACCTAATCGCAAAAAGAGCGAGGGAAAAATTAATGTTGCTATGAATCAGTATGAGACCAAATTTCTCGTATGTTATGTTCCTGGTCCTTAAGCAAAATGTATATTGGCAGCAGTAGAATCGCTAGGCAGAAAGCTTAAATCTCTATTCTCTGAATTTTCTCAATCAATAGCCCTTCTAGAAAATCCATCCAGGCATACGCATTTGAGTTCCTAAAGCATCTCAGTAAACATTACGTGTGTTCGACCTCCCGGTAACAAATTTAATAGCCCTCTACTGAATTCTTTCGAGATCTTTCTTCAATCCGACCTGGTACGATTGCCTGACTCTCGAGTAGTACTCTGGATTAGGTCACACCAACACCCTATACGCGGTCTCCTATACACGTAAGCCAATCTTTCCAAAACTCTCTGCTTCGTGTACTATCGTTGTGCTTGGTGGGAGTTCGGTGTCAACTAATGTTGTTGCCGTTGATTGTATGCTCGATGGAGCAGCATCCTCTGTCATCCCTACGTCTGCTACAAGGTTTCGGAGAGTGCCATCTTGATCTTCCATCGGGGCTGTGTCCTTTCGGTCATCAGCGGACGCAGTGAGGGCTTTGGCATAGGTTCTCGGTAGTACTGTCATCGCCGGCGACGGCTCCCGCACATCTGAAGGCAGTTGCGTAATTCACCGTTGCATACAGTTCAACCTGAGGTGTCTCTCCTGACCACAGCCAGAACATGTACGTGGTTGACCATCGTAAATCACCACCGCCCGACAACCACCAATTGTCTGATAGGACGGAACATGCTTCTGAAGATCAATAGTGATCTGTCGCACTCCGTTAAGAACGGGGTACGTGGCGAATTGTGTCCAGCGTTCTGCCGTGAGACCATGTACCATGCCGTATGGCTTAAAAGCCTCGATATTCCCGTCACCATGGCAAAATCGGAGACCTGCTTTTGTCGCCTGAAGAATTCTCTCACACGCCGCGTCATTTACCATCTTAACATACACCGTGGAACTAATGATGGACAAGTGAATTCCTACAGTATCGTTTGGCGGTATCTTGACTTCCTCTCGAATGAATCGTTCCACTGCTAAAGCCTTTGGTCGTTCGTAGTCTTTGCAGAAATTGAACCGTAATGTAATTTTCCTGTACTTGTTCGCCATGATCGTTGTTACTATCCCAGGCGCAAAGTAAGTCCACAACTACACAAACACTCGCACACGCCGCACAAGCGGAATATCAGACCTCCGCTTCGCACGGCCGCCAGAGCCAAACTCCCAAATGAGCTACCCTAGCACGACTCACGCGCCGTCCTCACAGCTTTACATCCGCCAGTACCTCGTCCCCTACTTTCCAAACTTCACAGAAGCTCTCCTGCGAACCACACAGTTTTAATCAGCCAGGAACTTGCATCTATGAGATTACCTAACGTGTTCTGATATTACTTTATAATCTTCAACTCTTTACATCTACATCTACGTAGATATTCCACAAGCAACCGTACGGTTCATTTCGGGGGCACACTTTACCGCTACTAGTCATTTCCTTGTCTGACCTACTCGCAAACAGAGCGAGGGATAAATTAATGTTTGTATGAATCAGTATGAGACCAAATTTCTCTTATGTTATCTTTCTGCGCCTTAAGGGCAATGTATGTTGGCGGCAGTAGAATCGCTCGACAATAAGCTTAAATCTCTATTCTCTAAATTTTCTCAATAGCAGTTCTAGAAAATCCATTCAGGGATACTCATTTGAGTTCCTAAGGCATCTCATTAGCAATTACGTGTGTTCAATCCGACCTAGTACGATTACCAGACTCTCGAGTAGTGCTCGAGGTTAGGTCGCACCAATTACCAGACTCTCAGGTAGTACTCTAGATAAGGTCGCACCAACGCCCTATACGCGGTATCCTTTACACGTGAGTCAATATTTCCAAAACTCTCCCAATAAACCGAGTCGACGATTCGCCTCCCCCACTACAGCTATCACATGTTCCTTCCATCATATATCGCTCTGCCCAGGTATTTAAACGACTTCACTGTTTCAAGCTGGACATTAGTAATAATGTATTCCAACATTACAGGCTTGATGCTCCTACACATTCCCATTATTTCAAGCGGGATATTAGTAATATTGTTCTCGAACATTACACGCTTGATGCTCGTACTCATTCATTTTAAGGACTAGCTGCCATACGTCACACAAAGTGAAAATTTCGTCTGAGTCTTTTCTTATCTTCCTACAGTCATTTAATTTCGACACTTTACCATATACCAAGGCAACATGAGGAAATTCTGAATGATTGCTGCCCACCCTGTCAGCCAAATGATTTATGTGTATAGGGAGCAACAGCGGTCCTAACACACTCCGTGGGCCGCTCCTGAGTAACCCGTGTCCCTGATGAATACTCGATGTCGAGTACAACACATTCGATGCTGTTATTTAAGAAACCTCCCACCCACTCACATTCTGTGAACTTATTCCATGTGCTCGTACTTCGTTAACAATCAGCAATGAGCACTGGGTGAAATGCTTTCCGGAAATCTATATGGAATCCTCTGTTCTCCCTTCACCCATATTGCGCTGTATATGATGTGAGAGAAGGGCTAGCCGCTCTTCGCAGGAGCGATCTTTTCCAAAACCATGCTAATTCATGGATATACGCTTCTCAGTCGCAAGGAAATTAATTGTATTCGACAGAGAATGTGTTCAAGGATTTTGCAGCAAACAGAAGTTAGGGACATGGGCCTGTAATTTTGCGGCTCCGTTCTTTTACCCTTCTTATACACTGGAGTCACCTGCCCCTTTTTGTAGTCGCTTGTGAGCTTTTGCTGCACGAGTGATTCCCAATAATGCAAGGTATGTAAGGGGTCAATGCCGTAGAGTACTCTTTGCAAAACAGATCTCTATCCAATATTGGTGATCTATTTACTTTCAAGTCTACCAGCTGTTTCTCTATGCTAGGGACACTTATTAGTATTTCGTCTATACGTGAGTCTGTAAGACGGTCAAGCGAAGGTACGTTCGTACGATTCTCCTGCGTGAATGATTTTTTAGAACCCAAAATTTAAAAGTTTGCCTTTCGTTTTGCTAGCTTCAACTGCCACGCTAGACGTGCACTACAAAAAGTAAACTAAAGTTTTTTACATATTTATCGCATTTATCTCTAATAAAATGACATGACCCTTCGGTTCATTTTTATACTGCAACGGCCAGTTTAAAATGTATTCATCATTTATCATTTTTCTCGTCGTAATAATATGAAAAGATTTGGGTAAGTAATGCTAATTATAGTGAGGGCTGAACCTCATCATCTGATGCAAATCCACGGCCCCAACGTCTTCCTCCGTTTCTTTAAAAATGTGAAAACTGTATGGGGAGCGGTCGACAACATGAGTAATTCTAACATACACACTGCAGTAATACTGATACAAGCTTGAGTATCACTGGCCAGAGGTCACTGTCGATGAACAGTAACGAAATTTTTCCTCCGAAAATGTCTCTGAGCACTACGGGGCTTAACTTCCGAGGTCATCAGTCCCCTAAAACTTAGAACTACTTAAACCTAACTAATTTAAGGACATCACACAAACAGCCTTCCCGAGGCAGGATTCGAACCTGCGTCCATAGCGGTCGCGCGGTTCCATACCGTTGCGTCTAGAGCCGCTCGGCCACTTCGGCCGGCTATTTCTCCGAAACTGCAACTATTTCGCCAAAGTAATTCAGTTCTAGTCAAATACTTCCGCCTAACCTACATACACGTCGCTAATTTCTCTTCAGCTATAGCCCATGCTGGATAACGTGTTTTCACACACACATAAAAACACAAAGACGCAGTTACAGATAAGGAACCATAATAATATTCATGTAACTATTTAGGCAGATACGTTTCTGGTCTGTTTCTACTCATTTGCCATGTGTCAACACGATTGGCGCGACGTTTCACTTGTGATCTAAGAATATATAAGTTAATTTGAATTTTTGAATATTATTGAGCAGTGCGTCCGCGTTCGGTAGCTGAGTTGTTAGCCCGGCAGAACATCAGACTCAAGGGCCCGGGTTCGACTCCCGGCTCTCTCTGAGATTTTTCTCCGCTCAGGGACTGGGTGTTGTGTTGCCCTAATCATCACCATTTCATCCCCATCGACGCGCAAGTCGCCGAACTGGCCTCAAATAGAAGCGCTTGCTCCCGGCGAACGGTCTACTCGACGGAATGCCCTAGTCACAAGACATTTACATTTTTATTGAGCAGTGTGATGTGATATGACGAATTTGAGACACGAAACGTATATTGAAAGACTGTCACTGCAGTGTATAATATCGTGTTAATAATGTTCAGTCTTGTTAGTACTATATGATGTGATGTGATAAAATGGGCCCGACGCTGTGACCGAGCGGATCTAGTCGCTTCAGGCCGGAGCCACGCTTATTGCTACGGTCTCAGGTTTGAATCCAGATTCTGGCATGGATATGTGTGATGGCCTTAGGTTACTTAGGTTTAGGTTGTGCGAAGTCTAGGGTACTGATGACTTCAGATAATAAGTCGCACAGTGCTTAGAGCCATTTGAACCATTTTTATAAAATGAACGAAGTATTGTAGAAATCATTATAACAATTTTCTTAACAGCAGCTGATGGCAACAGTAATGTCTAATTCTACTCTTTGCTTTCATGGAAGCACTATTCCGCTGTTTTATTTAAATGCTGATAGAAACCATGTGACTGCGAGAAACGTTATACGTTTATACGTAAAATCTAATATGTTTGAATGTATTGCTATTTTTCTGAAATAATTATATCACCTTTAAGATCATCACTGTCATTTATCGTAACTTTTTTTGCTGCTACACAGAAAACTGCTTCATTTCACGAAATTATCGCACATTCACGTATAAAAAGACTCGCCCCTTCTGTTCCACTTTATACAGAAACTTTCGAGCTGCAATTGTCTTTTTCTTTTATCACTTCCCACTTGGTAAAAATTGGTTAATGTTAGCCTCATTAAAGATGACAGCACCCAAGCTTAAATATGACAGTACACAGGCATGTACCTCTTCTTTCGAAATAATGCGTCGGTCACGAACATCTTTATCCATGGCTCAAAAATTACGGAAATCACATGGGGACGCTCGGACTATTAGAAAATTATAGGAACGAACACATATTATTTGAATACTGACTGTATGAAGAACACTTGAGTATAACTGGACAGAACGCTGACTCGATTTTCTTCAAAGGCAGATCGTTTTATTTTACAAACACTCATACACTCAAAGTTTCTGAAACATCTCCGTAAGACTTACGTGTTGTACGAACCTGTCGGTAACAAAACTAGCTGCAATTTCTTCGACGTAATCCTTCGATCCGACCTATTATGTATGCCGAAAACTCTTTCCAAAATTCTCCCAATAAACCGAAGTCTAAAACTGTCTCACCCTACCGAAATTCTCACACGATCATTCAAGGCAATTTCCCTTTGCAGCGTTACGTCCAGATATTTAAACGATCTGACTGTGTCCAGCACAAGTAATGCTGTACACTAGTAATCCTGTATCCTAACACTACAGGTATGATCTTGCTACTCATCCACGTTAACATACATTTTTCTAAATTAATGGCTAGTTGCCATTTATCATACCACTGGAAATTTTGTGTAAGTCGTCTTGTATCTTGCTACAGTTACTCAATTTGGACACCTTACCATACACCACGGCATCATCAGCTATTAACTGCAGATTGCTGGCCACCCCGTCCTATCACACTTCCGTGGGCTACACCTGTCGATATCCTTGACTCTGACGAACACTCGATGTCGAGAACAACTAACTGCGTTCTATTATTTAAGAAGTTTTCGAGCCAGTATCATATCTGTGAACTTATTGCATACGCTCGTTATTCGGTTAACAACCTGTACAGGGAGGCTTTGTCAAATGATTTCCGGAAATCTAGATATATGAAACCTGACCGTTGCCCTTCACCCTTAGTTAGCAGTATATCTTGTGAGAAAACAGCAAGCTGAATTTCGAACGAGCGATGCTTTCTCAAAACCATGCAGATTTGTGCACATAAGCTTCTCAGTCTCAACAAAATTGATATCCTAAATAACAATATGTTCAATAATTCTGTACCAAAAAAAGTTATTGACATTGGTTTGTAATGTTGAGAGTCCATTCTTTCACCCTTCTTATATTCTGGTGACACCTGCGCAATCATTTGAGGCTCTATGCTTGGCGAGAGATGCTATAATAGTGTGAATACTCACTGTAGTACTACCGAACCGCGATTAACTGTCACTGGATAGAGCTCACTATCAATGAACCATGACGAAATTCTTACGTGTTATTCAAACCTATCGATAACAAAACTACCAGCCCTCCTCCCAAATGCGTAGATGTCTTCCTTATCTGGTAGGATACGACACTCACACAGTAATCTAGTAGAGGTCACACCAGCACCCTATTGCAGTCTCCTTTACATGTAGACAACTCTTTCCTACAATTCTCCTAATAAAGCGATGTCGACCATACCCTACCCCAGTTCTCACACGCTTGTTCCATCTGCTATCCCTTTGCAGCGTTATGCCCAAATATTTAAGCGACTCGACTCTGTCCAGCAGGACACTAGTAATACTGTATCCGAACATTAGAGGTTTAATGTTGCTACTTACCCGCACTAACCCACATTAGTCCACATTTAGGGATAGCTGCCACAAATGACACCAACTGAAAACTTCGTTTAAGTCGTCTTCCGTCTTCCCACAGTCACTCATTTTCGCCACCTTACCGTACAACACGGCATCATCAGCAAACCGCAGATAGCTGCCCACTTGTCACCTAAACCATTTATGCGTATAGAGAATAAGACCGGTCCTATCAGATTACTCTGGAGCACTCCTGACGATATCCTTGTGTCTGATGAATACACGCCGTCGAGAACGACATACTGAATTCTATTATTTGAGATGTTTTCAAGATAATGACATATTTGTGGACAGATTTCTGATGCTAGTAAATTCGTTAACAGTCTACAGTGGTGCACGGTGTCAAATGCTTTACGAAATATACATACATAGAATATGATAGTTGCCTTTCATCCGTTGGTTGCTGTATATTATGTGAGAAATGAGCAAGCTAAGTTTCGTATGAGCGATGCTTTTAAAACCGTGCTGATTTGTGGACGTCAGTTTCTCATTCCCAAGAAAATGTATTATATACATATTTTATATATTATTTGTTACATGTTTATCACATCTCTTCTCATAATAATTTCTGAAGATATGAGTAGGGAATGATAATTTCACGCAGGCCTGAACCTCATCATCCGAAAAATCCACAGCCTCTAACGTCTTCCTCCATATATTTACCCCAGATAACCCTGACGTCTTTCTGGAAGGACGACGTCACTCATTGTTGAAAATATTTATTTTTGTGAATAACGCGTTATTCCAATGGACTGTGATGCATTTTTATATCAAGTAGCAGAGTCAGTTGCGCGCTGCGACAGTCAGTTTGACGCTGTCGTTCATAGTGAGTGAGAAGTTGTGTCTTGAAAATAGGGCCGATTGACGAACTGTCTAACCTTGTCAACAATGGGTATTAATATTTTCTTTCCTAACGTGTCAATAATTCAGAAACTTGTCATATAATATCTTAAAGAATTAACCTACATTATTTATGGGTTCATATTACGATTGAAAGTTTTCGACAGTTGTAATTCCATAATGTTTTCAACCGTCCTTCCAGAAGGACGTCAGGGTAATATGTTGTTATTTTGTATTCACAGAAAACGATGTACACTGATGGAAATTTTGGACATGTTAGAATCAAAAGATGAGGAAATACCTAATACTAGTGTGAAAGTAACATTACATCGTCCTCTAAATTCAACTGATGACGTAACACATCAACATTCGGCTGTTGAAGAATATCTAAGTGTAGATAAATTACCAGCAAGTCAGTTCAATGCTACTGCGGTTTGTGATTTTGCCATTTCTACCAATGGCAATGCTGTGAATGCAACAAGGAAACAATCCTTTATTTCTGATGTAGTTCCAGGACCCTCCAGCAGTACAAAAACAGCAACAATAACAACAACAACCACAAACAAACCAGCAAGGCTAACGAAGAATAAAGTTCTAAACCTCAAGAAATATAACTGGGAAAGTGGTGAAATATTTGATTCAACACCTGTATGGCCTCTAATGTTCACAGTTGCAACGAAGAAAGAGCGAACACAGCTTGAATATTTCCAACAGTTTTTTGATAACGAAGTGCTTCAAATGATGGTCACTTACACAAATCAGTACGCAGCCAAGAGAAATAGACTACGTGATTGTTCAGAAGATGAGATAATACTTCTGCTAAGTGGATAAGTAACAGTGTCACGCAGAAAGATGTACTGGCAATCAGATAAAGACAGTGACATCCATCTCGTAACAAATGCCATCTCCAGAGACCGATTTGACTTTATCTTTTCAAATTTGCAACAATGTCAATTTAGATAACTCAGACCATTTTGGGGAAATCCGCCTATTACTGTGTATGCTGAATGATAGACTCAAACAATTTGCGCCTCACTTGCGGCATTATTCTGTCGATGAATCGATGGTCATATATAGTTTGGAATCAGGGTGCAAACGATTCCTAAAACGGAAACGAATCCGATGCGGATTCAGATTTTGTTGTGGAGCCACAAGTGGTGGATATATTATTTGGCTCGCACCCTACCAAGGAGGTGGCACGTGTAGTAAAGATTATGAAACGAAAGGTATGGGATACGGTGTGGTAATGACTTATGTTGACCAGTTACTTCCACATGTTCCATACTGAATATACTTTGATAACCTCATTATACCAGCGTTGAACTACTACGTGACATAAAAGAGAGGGGCGTGGAAGCAACAGGAACAATAAGAGGAAACAGAGTTAAGAATTGTACTCTGTCATCTGTAGATAAAATGATAAAAAGAAAATAGATCTTATGAAGTTTGTTCTGACTCAGCGTCCGGGATTTCCATTGTATGTTGGAATGGCAACATTGTTCTTACTGTAGCCACCAACTTTGACAGAGTGCAATCACTACACTCTGTAGCAAGATTTTCCAGGAACAAAAGAAAAGGATTAGTGTGCCTCAACCTAACTTATTACACTCCTACAATACTCATATGGGAGGAATTGATCGAGCTGACCAAATGTATCCCTATATAGATGCTCTATAAGAGGGAAAAAGTGGTATTTCCCGATCATTGCACATTTTATAGACATTGCAGAGCAAAATGCTTGGGATCTTTACAAGCACAACGAAGAACCCATAGATCATCTGACATTTCGTCGTCGAATTGTCACTGCAATTCTGGAAAGTAACAAAAGAGTCACTACCAGCAGAGGACGTCCTAGTAAGAGGGCAAAACTAGATTCTATATTTGATGGAAGAGAACATTATGTTGCTGAACTACCAATGGACGAGATAACAAAAAGGAAGAAGCAGCTGAAATGTCGAAGTTGCCACCAAAAACCTACTACTGTTTGCGTAAAATGTGACAAACCACTTCATATTTGTTGCTTTTTGTCTCATCATACTAGTGCATAAAAGATGTTTATAGGTTACTTTCTGTGTTTTTTTTTGTATTTGTTAGCTGTTTTAGCCCATAACTCAAATTTATTTACGTTTATTTGAAAGTATAAAAACCCAAACAAGTTAATTGTGCAATGTCATATACTTTAAAAACTTGTTCCCTTATTGTCCTGACGTCCTTCTAAAGGACGCCCATTTTTGGACATACTAAATAAAAATAAATACTCAAAATTGTTTTTACTTTCTTCCTTACAACCTTGTGAATGAATGTAGATAAGATATAAATCAATTTTGACGAAACAAATAATTCAGCACTATCTGGTTAAAAAATGTGGATAACGTATGGGGAGCGATCAGTCTAAATAACACTGATAAAATGAATAATATTGATGTACCTTAGGTATGGGATACCCTCTTAATCCGCTGTTGGCTGAAATATTTATGAACCATTTCGAACAACATTTTCTGGAAAAATAACCTTTGAGTGCAAATATCTAATTCTGGTTTAGATATGTGGATGATGTCCTGTGTATGCGGAATAGTACTACAAGACAGTTCAACACATTTTTGACAAACCTAAACAGTCAACATAAAAATATTCATTTTACAAAGGAGGTTGTCCACAAATCCATAAACTTATAACATATCACCTTTGACATCAGTACACAGACACATTATTTAAAAATTTAGAGAAAAATTGCCACTAGAGACACTGTTAACAAGTTCTTGCTCACAACGCACCATAGCTTACAAACATCCAGATTTTCACTCAATGGTAAACAGTCTCATATCTGTCTCCATATCCACAGATGATTTTAAAGCAGACATATACATAACAGAATTTATGGCCACAGGATATGGCTACAGTCCATTCCTTAACGACCGCATCTTGCCTAGGAAAAATGAAACCGAAAATTATACCCCTCCTCTATGACCCATGTGTTTCCCCATCGAATGTATGCAACAAATGGTGTACATTACCATATCTTGGAGAGGTATCACAGATTGCAGCCAAAGCACTGAAAGCCTGCAAGTGTAGGCTTTCCTTCTATTTTAAGAACACAAGAGCCCCGTGTATTTTCAATAACAAAGATAACCACCAGTTATTAACCAACAGTGAGGTATACAAAATTACCTCTTCTAATTGTGACAAGTTTTAAATTGGTCAGTCAGCAGAAGCATATCAACAGGGCTGGCTGAACAAGAATGCAGCTGTTGGTTGCAGAATTCTGACTCCGCATTTTCTGAGCATGTACTGAGTGAGGGTCGCAACTACCTGACAAAGCTCCATATCCTTTAACAAACAACGCCCTTAAACGTAACCTGTTGGATGCCCTAGAATTTAACAAACATCTAGTTCAGAGTCCTGACTAAAATGCGAAATGACAGGACCCGGCTCAACACTTCCCCTCTCATAAACGTCTCATAGCTAATCTGTTTTCTATTACTTCCCATAGTGTTTTCTCATACACATTCCTATTTTTCTGTATTCATGAAGTTATTTTATTTTATTGAAATTGTCTATGTCATCCACATAAACTGTAGTTTCAATTGTTAAGACTTTCTTCTAACTGGTACTTGTATTAGTTTCCATGTTTAAAACCACTTGTAGTTGTCTCATCAAATAGTGTTCGTTTTTTACTTGGTTCATTTAATTAATGCAACCTGCTACATAGTCACAGTTTGTATATGACGGATGGCTTGTTTTCACACACACACACACACACACACACACACACACACACATAAAAAACTATCACAACACATTTGAAGGAGTGGACCCATAATAAAATTCCTGTAACTACTTAGATACGTTACTTCTTTGTTGCGACAACACGATACTGTGAGTATTTATCTGTAATCTAGGAATGTATAAATTAATTTGAATTATTTGAAAATTATTGAGCAATCTGATTTAACAGAAATATAGAGAACAAAAGTGGCCCTATCATACTTGCCGGGGACACTCCTGAGAATACCCTTGTCTCTGATTAACACTCGCCCTGTAGGACAACATACTCTTTCACCAAATTTATTCGGTATTAGACAAATGTATGTTTCTAAAATACAAGTGACTAGCATTATCTCTGATTGCCTAAGACAGATGATTTCATTTCACACACAATCATACGCACCAAATCACATTAAATAAAGGTCAAACTTAGGACTCGAAATGTTAATCGAAAAATTATGGTTGCAGTGTATAGAATCGTATAAGTAATGCTCAGTTTTGATAATACAATTTGATGTGAAGTTAAAAATGAACGAAGATTTACAAAGAACATTCAAACAGCAAGATTATTAAAAGCAGCTAATGACACTAACAATGAGTGAGTTTACTATTTGATTTGAAATAAGCTCGACTGCACTCTCTCATTTAAATACTGCACTGCGGAAAAAGTTATTCGTTTTAGTGTAAACTGGAATACCTTTCACATCTTGTGAAATAACTTTACCAACTTAAACATGCTTCATTGTCAACATCTACATAGACACTCCTCAAGCTACTGTACGGTGCGTGGCGGAGGGTACCCTGTACCGCTACCTGTCGTTTATGTTTCTGCCCTACTTAGAAATAGAGCCAGCAAAAATCACTGCTTTATGCTTGCATATGAATCCTAATTTCTCGTAGCTTATCCTCGTGGTCCTTACGCTCAATGTACTTTGTAAGGTGGTGGCAGTAGAATCGTTCGGCAAACAGCTTCAAAAGCTGGTTCTCTAGATTTTATCAACAGCGTTTTCCGAAAAGAAAGTCGCCTTCCTTGCCTGGATTCTCATTTGAGTTCCTGGAACATCTCCGTAACTCTTACGTGTTGTACAAACCTCTCGGTAACAAAACTAGCTCCAATTTCTTCGATGTAATCCTTCGATCCGACCTAGTACGGATCCCGAAAACTCGAGCAGTACTCAAACGTAGGGCGCACCAGCTCCCTGTGTGCGGTCTCCCTTACACTTCAATCACTCTTTCTAAAACTCTCGCAATAAACCGAAATGTACAATTTCCCCACCCTACCACGGTTCTCACATGCTCATTCCACCCCATTTCGGTCGGCAACGTTACGTCCAGATATTTAAACGATTTAACTGTGTCCAGCACAAGTTATGCTGCACACCAGTAATCCTGTATCCGAAAAATTACAGGTCTGATCGTGCAACTCATCCTCAATAACTTACATTTTTCTAAATTTAGGGCTAGCTGTCATTCAACATACAACTGGAAATTTTGTTAAAATCGACTTGTATCTCGCTAGAGTCACACAACTTGGGCGCCTTACCATACACCACGGCATCGTCAGCTAATAACTGCATATTGCTGCCCACCCCGTCCTGTCGAGAACAACACACTGGTTTCTATTAATTAAGAAGTCTTCAATCCTGTCACATATCTGTGAACTTATTGCATACGCTCGTTATTCAGTTAACAGCCTTTACAGAGGGGCTGTGTCAAATGTTTTCCCGAAATCTAGACATATGGAACCTGACAGTCGGCCTTCATCTATAGCTAGCAGTATATCTTGTGAGAAAAGAGCAAGCTGAATTTCGCACGAGTGATGCAGATATGTGCACAAAAGTTTTTCAGTCTCAAGAAAATTTATATCCTAAGTAAGAATATGTTAAAAGATTCTGTACCAAATAGATGTTAATGACATTGGTTGGCAATTTTGAGGGTCCGTTGTTTCACCCTTCTTATATTCTGGTGACACCTGTGACTTTTTTCAGTCTAGATCTATATCTACATCTACATTTATACTCCGCATGTCACCGAATGGCGTGTGGCGGAGGGCACTTTACGTGCCACTGTCTTTACCTCCCTTTTCTGCTCCAGTCTCGAATGGTTCGCGGGAAGAACGACTGTCTGAAAGCCTCCGTGCGCGCTCGAATCTCTCTAATTTTACATTAGTTATCTCCTCGATTGGTATAAGTAGGTGGAAGCTATATATTCGATACCTCATCCAGAAACGCACCCTCTCGAAACCTGGCGAGCAAACTACATCGCGATACAGAGCGCCTCTCTTGCAGAGTCTGCCACTTGAGTTTGCTAAACATCTCCGTAACGCTATCACGGTTACCAAATAACCCTGTGACGAAACGTGCCGCTCTTCTTTGGATCTTCTCTATCTCCTCCGTCAACCCGACCTGGTACTGATCCCACACTGATGAGCAATACTCAAGTATAGGTCGAATTAGTATTTTGTAAGGCACCTCCTTTGTAGATGCACTACATTTTCTAAGGACTTTCCCAACGAATCTCAACCTGGTAAGGGCCTTACCAACAATTAATTTTATATGATAATTCCACTTCAAATCACTTGGTTCTCTATACTTGATGAGAATAATTTTTTAATACTCACTGTAATACTACCGAACCACGAATGACTGTCATTGGATAGTAGACACCATCAATGAACCAGCCGGCTATTCTTCCCCAACTGCAACTATTTCGCCAAAGTAATTCAGTTCTAGTAAAATACTTCCGCCTAACCTACATACATGTCGCTAATCTCTCTTCTGCTATAGCCCATGCTGGATGACGTGATTTCACACACACACGTAAAAACACGATCAAAAACCACAGTTACAGATATGGAACATTAATAATAATCATGTAACTATTTAGACAAAAAAGTTTCTTTTCTGTTTAGACTCCGTTGTCATTTGACAACACGATTGGCGTGTCGTTTCATTTGTGATCTAAGAATATACAAGCTAATATGAATAATTGAATATTATTGAGTAATGTGTCCGCCTCCGGTAGGTGAGTGGACAGCACGGCAGAACATCAATCCTTAGGGCCCGCTTTCGATTCCCAGTTCTCTCGGAGATTTTTTCCGCTCAGGGACTGGGTGTTGTGTTGCCTTAATCATCATCGTTTCATCCCCATCGACGTGTAAGTCGCCGAACTGGCATCAAATAGAAACACTTGCACCCGGCGAACCGTCTACTCGACGGGAGGCCCTAGTCCCACGACATTTACATTTTTATTGACAAGTGTGATGTGGAATGACGAACTTGAATCACGAAACGTATATTGAAAGCCTGTGATTGCAGTGTATAGTATAGAGTTAGTAATGTTCAGTTTTGTTACCACTATTTAATGTGAAGTGATAAAATGGGCCGGCGCCGTGACCGAGCGGTTCTAGGCACTTCAGGCGGGAACCATACTCTTGCTACGGTCGCAGGTTTGAATTAGGATTCGGGCATGGATGTGTGTGATAGCCTTAGGTTAGTTAGGATTAAGTTGTTCGAAGTCTAGGGTGCTGATGACCTCAGATGTTAAATCGCATAGTGTTTAGAGCCATTTGAACCATTTTTATAAAATGAACGAAGTATTATAGAACTAATTTAAACAATTTTCTTAACAGCAGCTGTTGGCAACAGTAATGTGTCATTCTACTCATTGCTTTCATGGAAGCAGTATTACGTTGTTTTATTTAAATGCTGGTACAAACCATGTGATTGCGAGAAACGTTATCCATTTAAGCGTAAAATCTACTATGTTTGTATTTATTGCCATTTTTCTGAAATAATCATATCACCTTTAACATCATTCACTGTCATTTATCGTAACTCTTTAGTTACTGCTATGGAGAAAACTGCGTCATTTCACAGAACTATCGCACATTCACTAATAAAAAGACTCGCCCCTTCTGTTCCACTTTATACAGAAACGTTCAAGGTTCAAATGTCAATTTGTTTTCTCACTTCCCTCTTGCTAAAAATTGTCAAATATTTGCCTAATTAAAGATGACTGCACCCAGGCATGTATCTCTTCTTTCGAAATAATGCAACGGTGACGAACGTCTTTATCCATGGCTTAAAAATACAGAAGTAAAATGAGGACGATTGGACTATTTGAAAATTATAGAAACGAATATATATTACTGGAATACTGACTGTATGAAGCACACTTGAGTATAACTGGACAGAACACTGACCCGATTTTCGCTAAGGCAGATCGTTTTATTCTACAAACACTCATACACATAAAGTAACGTAAAACAAATTCACATATAGATTCATAGCAATTATGATGTAGGTAATTAGACTGATAACTACAAGTTAAAAATGAAGGAAGATTTACAAAGAACAATCAAACAGCAAGATTATTAAAAGCAGCTAATAACACTAACAATGAGTGAGTTTACAATTTGATTTGAAATAAGCTCGACTGCACTCTTTCATTCAAATACTGCACTGCGGAAAAAGTTATTCGTTTTAGTGTAAACTGGAATACCTTTCACATCTTGTGAAATAACTTTACCAACTTAAACATGCTTCATTGTCAACATCTACATAGACACTCCTCAAGCTACTGTACGGTGCGTGGCGGAGGGTACCCTGTACCGCTACCTGTCGTTTATCTTTCTGCCCTACTTGGAAATAGAGCCAGCAAAAAACGACTGCTTTATGTTTCAATATAAGTCCTAATTTCTCGTAACTTATTTTCGTGGTCCTTATGAGCAATGTACTTTGTATGTTGGTGGGAGTAGAATCGTTCGGCAGTCAGCTTCAAAAGCTGGTTCTCTAGATTTTCTCAACAGCGTCTCTCGAAAAGAACGTCGCCTTCACTGCCTGGATTCTGATTGGAGTTCCTGTAACATCTCCGTAACACTTATGTGTTGCAT
Source organism: Schistocerca gregaria (assembly GCF_023897955.1). Taxonomy (NCBI): domain Eukaryota; kingdom Metazoa; phylum Arthropoda; class Insecta; order Orthoptera; family Acrididae; genus Schistocerca; species Schistocerca gregaria. Next base: position 731,543,868 of record NC_064931.1, read on the forward strand.
GAACCTCTCGGTAACAAAACTAGCTGTAATTTCTTCGATGTAATCCTTCGATTCTTCCTAGTACGGATGCCGAAAACTCGAGCTGTCTCCTTTACACATCACTCCCTCCAAACTTCCCCAATTACCCGAAATCTACATTTGCCCCACCCTACCACAGTTCCATCCCATTTCGGTCTGCAACGTTACGTCCAGATAATTAAACGATTTAACTGTGTCCAGCATAATTATTGCTGCACACTAGTAATCCTGTAATCGAAAAATTACAGTTCTGATCGTGATACTCATCCACATTAACATACCTTTTTCTAAATTTAGGACTAGCTGCCATTCATCATACAACTGGATATTTTGTCTAAATCGTCTTGTATCTTGCTATAGCTACTCAACTTGGACACTTTACCGTACACCACGGCATCATCAGCTAATAACCGCAGATTGCTGCCCACCCCGTCCTGTAGAGAACAACACACTGGGTTCTATTATTTAAGAAGACTTCGAACCTGTCACATATCTGTGAACTTATTGCATACCCTCGTTATCCCGTTAACAGTCTTTACAGAGGGGCTGTGTCAAATGTTTTCCCGAAATCTAGATTTATGGAACCTGACTGTCGCCCTACATCTATTGTTGGCAGTCTATCTTATGAGAAAAGAGCAAGCTGAATTTCGCACGAGCGATGCTTTCTCAAAACCATGCAGATTCTCAGTCTCAAGGAAATTGATATCCTAAACAAGAATATGTTCAAGGATTCTGTACCAAAAAGAAGTTAATGACATTGGTTTGTAATTTTAAAGGTCCTTCCTTTCACCATTCTTATATTCTTGTGACACCTGTGACTTTTTGTAGTCACATGGGGAATATTGCTAGACGAAAGGTTAACGACAAATGCAATCTAAGTAACAGCTCATTGATATAGAGTACGCTTTGTACAATAGAATTCGGATTCCATTAGGATGTTATTACTATATCGTCGATACGGGAGATTACAAATGGTCAAATTTTGGTATGTTTGTACGATTCTTCCGTGTGACGACTTTTTGAAGTTAAAATTCAAATCTTCGCCTTTCCTTTATCTACCTTCGACTGCTACACTAGACTGGCACTTCAAAGAAACGAAGTTCGTTCACAAAATAATTGCGTTTTTCACTAATTAAGCGACAGGACATTTCTGTCTGTTTTTATTCCTCCACGTCCAGTTACAACTGTCTTCTTCACTTATCAGTTATCTCGACGGAATAATTTGCAAAGATTTGTGTAACGAATAATAATTGTATCTATGCCTGAACCCCATCATCCGAAGCAAAGCCACGGCCTCCAACATCTTCCTTGATGGCTTTAAAAACGTGGAAATTGTGTGTGTAGCGAGCGGACTAAGTAACACTGATGAAATGAATAATACTGATGCTCGCACTGTAGTAATATTGAAAAATGCTTGAATATCATTGACAGAAGCCCCTGTTGATGATCACTACCGAAATGATTCCTCCGAACCTGCAACTGTTTCGTCAAAGTAATTCAGTGCTAGACAAATATTTTCACCCAACATACACGTGGCTGGTCTCACTTCTACTGTTGCCTATGACGGATGGATTGTTTTCATACACACACACACACACACACACACACACACACACACACACACACACCAAAACAATCACATAACACAGTTACATTTAAAGACCCATAACAAAATTTCTGTAACTACCTAGATACGTTAGTTCTCTGTTTCGACAACACGGTTAGCGTGAGTATTCATCTGTGTTCTATCAATGTATAAGGACAACTTGGGACACGAAATGTTAATCGAATAATTATCGTTGCAGTGTATGGAATCTTGTAAATAATGCTCTGTTTTGATAATATTATTTGGTGTGAAGTTTTATAAAACACGTTTAAACAGCATGTTTATTGAAAACAGCTAATGTCATTAATAATGAGTCATTCTACTATTTGATTTGAAATAAGCACGATTCCACTGTTTCATTTAAACACTGTACTGCGGAAAAGTTCCTCGTTGGAGTGCAGACTGGAATACCTTCGAAATTTTTGATATTCTTCTGAAATAACTTTAATAGGTTGAACATCATTCAGTGTTTTTTATCATTACTTTTTGTATTATTACACCGAAGACTACGTGTTTTTTCAAAATTATCGCGCTTACCACTAATGAAGCGACTCGCCCCTGTGCGCCACTCCATACAGAAACATTCCAGCTTCAAGCGTCTATTTCATTTAACACTTTCCTCTTAGTAAATACTAACAAGGGTTTGCCTAAGGAATGATGATTGCACCAAGGCATGTATCTCTTCGTCAGAAGCAAATCGACGGCCACGGATGTCTTTCTCATGGGCTCAAAAATTACGGAAACCTCATGGCGATATATCGGACTAACTGGAAATGATAAAAACCAATGTTATTGTAATAGTCACCGTAATACTACTGAGGCACGACTGAGTATCAGTGGACAGAGGCCACTGTCAAGGATCACTAACGAAATACTTTCTCCGAAGCTGCTTCACATTGACCAAAATAATTCACAGCTAGATAGATATATGTTTCTAAAATACAAGCGACTAGAATTAACTCCGATTGCCAAAGCCAGATGATTTCATTACACGCACAATCATACGCACAAAATCACATTAAATAAATTCAAATAAACATTCTTAACAATGTTGATCTAAATATTTAGACAGATAAATTATATCTATTTTCCGAATGAATTACAGGTTGTCAAAACAATTAGCGTGACTTCTCATGTGTAGAGATAAGCTAGTGTAAATTAATATGAATTATTGAAAATTATTAAGTAATATCACGTAAAATGACAAATATGTGACCTGAAACATTTATCTTAAGACTATGGGATCATTTTAGTACAGTTCAGAATTGATAATATCGCTTATTGGAATTGAAAAAAATTAACGAAGTCTTATCAAACACGTTTAAACTACATAGTTAACAGCTGCTGATGGGAATAATAATATTTCATTTTACACATTCTTTTCGAGTAAGCACGGTTTTATTGTATCTTCTAAATATTGGATCAAAGCATTTTACTGCGAGAGAATTATGCGTTTTAGGGAATATCGAATATGTATGAGATTACAGAGTGTGCGCTGATATGAAACTACCTGACAGATTAAAACTGTGTGCCGGACTGCGACCCGTACTCGGAATCTTTGCTTTTCGCGGGCAAGTGCTCTACCATTTCTTTTTATCGTCGTGTTTGGTCGTTGCGGACGTCACATGACATCCGTTTAAGTTCGTTGTTCATCCTATCACTTTTTTTTTTATTACATAGGCGAACGTGCTCTCGAACCGAACACGCTGAGCTACCCTGCCGGCATCAACTGAGCTATCCAAGCACGACTCACGCCCCTCACAGCTTTACTTCCGACAGTACCTCGTCTCCTACGTTCCAAACTTCACAGAAGCTCTCCGGTGAACCACACAGTTTTAATCTGCCACTAAGTTTCATGTATGAGATTACCTAACGTGTTCCGAAATTACTTTATCAGCTTCAACTCTTTACATCTACATCTACATAGGTAGACCACAAGCCACCGTACGGTTCATTCCGGAGGGCTCCCTTTACCACTACTAGTCATTTCCTCATCTGACCTACTCGCAAATAGAGCGAGAAAAAAAATTAAAGTTGATATGAATCAGTATGAGACTAATTTCTCGTATGTTACCTTTCTGGTCCTTAATCGCAATGTAGGTTGGCGGCAGTAGATCTTTCGGCATTAAAGTTAAATGTCTGTTCTCTAAATTTTCTCAATAGCTCCTCTAGAAAATCCATTCAGGGATACCCATTTGAGTTCCTAAAGCATCTCAATAACATTTAGGTGTAACAAATTTAATAGCCCTCCACTTCATTCTTTCGAGATCTTTATTCAATCCGACCTGGTACGATTACCTGACTCTCGAGTAGTACCCTAGATCAGGTCTGGCAACAGTAATGTGTCATTCTATTCTTTGCTTTCATGTAAGCACGATTCCGCTGTTTTATTTAAATGCTGGTACAAACCATGTGACTGCGAGAAACGTTATACGTTTAAGCGTAAAATGTAATATGTTTGAATTTACTGCTATTTTTCTGAAATAGCTTATCTTCGTGGTCCTTATGCGCAATGTACTTTGTACGTTGGTGGCAGTAGAATCGTTCTGCAATCAGCTTCAAATGCAGGTTCTCTAGATTTTCTCAACAGCGTTTCTCGATAAGAACGTCGCCTTCACTGTCTGGATTCTGATTTAAGTTCCTGTAACATCTCCGTAACACTTACGTGTTGTATGAACCTCTAACGAAACTAGCTCTAATTTCGTCGATGTAATCCTTCGATTCTTCCTAGTACGGATACCGAAGACTCGATCAGTACTCATAAATAGGTCGCACCAGCACCCTATGTGCGGTCTCCTTTACACATCAATCACCTTTTCCAAAACTTTCCCAATAAACCGAAATTTACAGTTGCCCCACCCTACCACAGTTCTCCCATGCTCATTCCATCCCATTTCGGTCTGCAACGTTACGTCCAGGTATTTAAAGGATTTGACTGTGTCCAGGACAAGTTATGCTGCACACCAGTAATCCTGTATCCGAAATACTATAGGTTTGATCGTGACACTCATCCACATTAACTTACATTTTTCTAATTTTGGAGCTACCTGCCATTCATCATACAACTGGATATTTTGTCTAAATCGTCTTGTATCTTGCTACAGCCACTCAACTTGGACACTTTACCGTACACCACGGCATCATCAGCTAATAACCGCAGATTGCTGCCCACCCCGTATGTCAAGAACAACACACTGGGTTCTATAATTTTAAGAAGTCTTCGAACCTGTCACATATCTGTGAACTTATTGCATACCCTCGGTATTCCGTTAACAGCCTGTACAGACGGGCTGTGTGAAATGATTTCCAGAAATCTAGATTTAGGGAACCTGACCGTCGCCCTTCTTCTATAGTTAGCAGTATATCTTTTGAGAAAAGAGCAAGCTGAATTTCGCACGAGCGATGCTTTCTCAAAACCATGCAGATTCTCAATCTCAAGGAAATTGAATCCTAAACAAGAATATGTTCAAGGATTCTGTACCAAAAAGAAGTTAATGACATTGGTTTATAATTTTGAGGGTCCGTTGTTTCACCCTTCTTATATTCGAGTGACACCTGTGACTTTTTGAACTCACTTTGGGCTCTATGCTTGGGGAGAGATTCTTTAATAGTGTGTATAATTTTTTAATACTCACTGTAGTACTACCGAACCACGATTGACTGTCACTGAATAGAGGTCACTATCAATTAACCATGAAGAAAATCTTACGTGTTATTCAAACCTACCGGCAACAAATCTAGCGGCCCTCCTCCCAAATGCTTGGATGTCTTCCTTCAGTCTTATCTCGTAGGATACGACACTCGTGCAGTACTCTATATGAGCTCACACCAGAACTCTATTGCAGTCCCCTTTACATGTAGACAACTCTTTCCTACAATTCTCCTAATAAAGCGGTGTCGACCATATCCTACCCTAGTTCTCACACGCTCGTTCCATCTGATATCCCTTTGCAGCGTTATGCCCAAATATTTAAGCGACTCGAATCTGTTTATTATTATTAATACTGTATCGGAACATTAGAGGTTTAATGTTGTTACTTACCCGCACTAACCCACATTAGTCCACATTTAGGGATAGCTGCCACAAATGACACCAACTGAAAACTTCCTTTAAGTCGTCTTGCGTCTTCCCACAGTCACTCCTTTTCGCCACCTTACCGTACAACACGGCATCATCAGCAAACCGCAGATAGCTGCCCACTTGTCACCTAAACAATTTATGTATATAGAGAATAAGACCGGTCCTATCAGATTACCTTGTGTCTGATGAAAACACGCCGTCGAGAACGACATACTGAGTTCTATTATTTGAGATGTTTTCGAGCTAATCAGAAATCTGTGAACTGATTCCTGATGCTAGTAAATTCGTTAACAATCTACAGTGGTGCACTGTGTCAAATTCTTTACCAAAGATACATACATTTAATCGAAAAATTATGGTTGCAGTGTATTGAATCGTGTAAGTAATGCTCAGTTTTGATAGTACAATTTGATGTGAAGTGAAAAAAGAACGAAGTTTTACAAAGTACATTAAAGCAGAAAGTTCATTAAAAGCAGTTAATGGCACTAATAATGAGTGAGCCTACTATTTGATTTGAAATAAGCTCGATTGCACTGTTTCATATAAATACTGTGCTGCGGAAAAAGTTATGCGTTAAAGTGTAAACTGGAATACCTTTGAATTTTTTGCTATTTTTCTGAAATAAATGTAATAGGTTGAGCACCTTTCATTGTTTTTTGGTCAATACTTTTTAGTATTATTTCAGCGAAAACTTTGTCTTTCCACAGAATTATCGCGTGTATCACTAATAAAGCGACTCGCCCCTGTGCCCCACTTCATACAGAAACGTTCCATTTATCTCCTCGTTCGTACTAAATACTGACAACGTTTTGCCTAAGGAATGATGATTGCACCAAGTCATGTATCTCTTCGTCAGAAGCAAGTCGACGGCCACGGATGTCTTTCTCCTGGGCTGAAAAAGGACGGAAACCTCATGGTGACGGATCAGACTAACTGTAAATGATAAAAACCAATGTTATTGTAATACTCATTGTATTACTACAGAGGCACGATTTAGTATCACTGGACAGAGGCCACTGTCAACGAACACTTACGAAATGCTTCCTCCGAAGCTGCCTCACTTTCACCAAAATATTTCACTTTCTAGACCAATATAAGTTAATAAAATAAAAGCTACTGGCCTTAACTGCGATTGCCAAGGACAGATAATTTCATTACACACACAATCATACACACAAAATCACATTAAATAAATTCAAATAAACATTCATAGTACTATTCATGTAACTATTCAGACAGATAAACTATTTCTATTTTCCGAATGAATCGCAGTGTGTCAATACAATTAGCGTGACTTTTCCTGTGTAGAGATAAGCAAGTATAAATTAATATGAATTATTGAAAATTATTAAGTAACCTCACGTAAAATGACAAACATATAGCCTGAAATATTTATCGAAAGGTGATGGTATCATTTTAGTACAGTTCAGTTTGCAAAATTAACAGCTGCTGGTGGGAATAACAATATGTCTTTATACACTTTCCTTTCAAGTAAGCACGGTTTTATTGTATCTTTCAAATATTGGATCAGAGCGTTTTACTGGGAGAGAATTATGCGTTTTATGTAATATCGAATATGTATGAGATTACATAACGTGTTGTGAAATTACTTCATCAGCTTCAACTTGTAACACCATAACTATAGTGCTTTATTGATTTAGTTTTCTTTTGTTTTATTTAATGTTACATCACTGAGCTTCTGTAAATGTGTTTGTTTGAATCGATAACATAAAATTGTATACTCATTTATTTGTAAGAACTTCGATGTCATGATATGATTCTATGTAATGTAGTTTATCTGTTATTTAAATTCTTTGTCCCATTTGGAGGAATCAAAACTCACTGTATATAATTGTAATTTCTGTGTGAATAATTTTTTGTAGAAATGTCAATATGTGCAAATATTCTGTTTTGTTGAATTAATTGGGTTAATGTTATGTAAACTGCTGATCCTCACTTAGGGTTCTTAGTTTGTATGTAAAAGGTGTTGTGGTTCCCCTCGGGAACGGAACTGTGTAGCGCGCACAAATTGTGATTGGACTACGTAGAAAAGGTGGAACAAGAGTCAGTCGGGGGCGAGCTACCAGTCGGGGGCGAGCCACCAAACTGTGCATTGCCATGTAAAAGATGCATATTGTGCTGGTTCCGAGAGAGGACTTTTTCTGCTACTTTCCAATGCCTTGGATGAATGGATAAATAGCTGGAACGACTCGAATTGGTATTCATCATCGCCACCACGAAAGGCCAGAGTCCAGCAATTCTGTCTGCAAATCCGCCTACCGACTTGCAGTTGCCACCATATTGCGCAATCACTGTAAAGGAGTACTATAATAATGTACAGTGAAGGATCAGCTAAATGGATGTGTTAGTGTGCTCAAATATAAGGTAATCTACAACTGAATTTATGTAGCTACCTTGATTTTTTCTTCCTCTCCGTTTGAACTACAGTGATTACCGAGTGTCCCTACAGAAAAAAAATTAAAGACCAGTGTTTTTGCTAATTAATGCCTCTTGAACATAGTAAAAAGAAAGTTAAAGTTAATAATGCTTGCTGAAAGTAATTTTCCTAATAAAACTGCTTATTAATGTATTGTTGCCAACTTCAAATTAAGAGTTCGTAAGACTGAGGCTTATGATGTTTTGCTTAGTAAATGATCACATTACTGCCTGTTGTAACTCTCAGAAGGCGAGTCAGTGTCTTACATATATGTTAATTTTGTCTCTCAATGTAGTAAAAGTGGAAAACTGCAGTGTGAAACGTTATATACTCATGTTTGCTAAGTGTTTGTCACTCCTGTGTATTAGAAGTGCTTATTAATAATATAACAGGATCCACAGTTTGTCGATTGGGTTAATGCTCGGTAACAAGTAATGGAAAGACCACTAATTTGGAAAACCTTAGTTTCTTTATTCAAATTATAGTGAGAAGCAACCTGTTAGGGGATTCCAATTAACTTTCATTTTCAATCGTAAAGTATTTAACTGAGAGAGACTTAACCTATATCCAATTAATGATTCTGCAGTAAATAGTAATAATAACGTTACAAAGACCATTCAGTTTGTGTAAACCCTGAAAGTAATAGTGTGTTTCGGTATCTGTTATAATTTTGCAAATTGTTTGTGCTGCTCTAACTGTTAGTTTCAATCATATAGACATATGTATGTGTCAAGAGTTCACTGCAGTCGCGTGTGACAGAGTATAGGTTGTGTTTATCCATTAAAGTTACTAATAACTATTCTCTTGAACCAGAATGTTAATCATTCTCTTGCCTAGTTAGGTTGGCGACCGTTTTCTTTACCCGTTAAACAGTGCAGATAGGCAAAACTTTGTTTGTTACTGTTCAAATATTTCCGTAATTTGGACTTTCACTTCCGATAAGAAAACCTCCGTTAGGTACAACACGGTCAACCCAACAAAATTCCTCTCAGAGGGTAACACTGCTCTGTTGTTTTATACCATAATTGTTTTAACTAGATAATTATATTTCACGACCTGCTTCCCACTTTAAGGTTATGATACAGCAGTGGCAAATTGCAGCAGACGGAAGTATTATAAACTCTTTACATCTACATCTACATAGATACACCACAAGCCACCGTACGGTTCATTCCGGAGGGCTTACTATACCACTACTAGTCTTTTCCTTATCTGACCTACTCGCAAACAGAGCGAGGGAAAAATTAATGTTTATATGAATAAGTATGAGACCAAATTTCTCGTATGTTATCTTTCTGGTCCTTAAGCGCAATGTATGTTGGCGGCAGTAGAATCGCGCGGCAGAAAGGTTAAATCTCTATTCTCTAAATTTTCTCAATAGCAATTCTAGAAAATCTATTCAGGGATACTCATTTTAGTTCCTAAGGTATCTCATTAGCAATTACGTGTGTTCAAACCTACCGGTAACAAATTTAATGGTCCTCCACTGAATTCTTTCGAGATCTTTCTTCAATCCGACCTAGTACGATTACCAGACTCTCGAGTAGTGCTCTAGATTAGGTCGCACCAATTACCAGACTCTCAGGTAGTACTCTAGATAAGGTCGCACCAACGCCCTATACTTGGTATCCTTTACACGTGAGTCAATCTTTCCAAAACTCTCCCAATAAACCGAGTCGACGATTCGCCTCCCCCACTACAGTTATCACATGTTCCTTCCATCATATATCGCTCTGCCCAGGTATTTAAGCGACTTCACTGTTTCAAGCTGGACATTAGTAATAATGTATTCCAACATTACAGGCTTGATGCTCCTACTCATTCCACTTATTTCAAGCGGGATATTAGTAATATTGTTCTCGAACATTACACGCTTGATGCTCCTACTCATTCATACTAAGGACTAGCTGCCATACGTCACACAAAGTGGAAATTTTGTCTGAGTCTTTTTTTATCTTCCTACAGTCATTTAATTTCGACACCTTACCATATACCAAGGCAACATGAGGAAATTCTCAATGATTGCTGCCCACCCTGTCAGCCAAATGATTTATGTGTATAGGGAGCAACAGCGATCCTATCACACTCAGTGGGCCACTCCTGAGTTACCCGCGTCTCTGATGAACGCTCGTTGTCGAGTACAACATATTGAATTCTGTTATTTAAGAAACCTCCCACACACTCACATATCGGTGAACTTATTCCATGTGCTCGTACCTTCGTTAACAATCAGCAATGAGTACTGGGTGAAATTCTTTCCGGAAATCTCTATTTGTATATGGAATCCACTATTCCCCATCACCCATAGTACGCTGAATATGATGTGAGAGAAGCTCAAGACGCGCTTCGCAGGAGCGATGTTTTCTAAAACCATGCTAATTCGTGGACATACGCTCTAAGTCTCAAGGACATTTATTGTATTCGACAGATAATGTGTTCACGGATTTTACAGAAAACAGAAGCTATTGATATTGACCTGTAAATTGCGGCTCCGTTCTTTTACCCTTCTAATACACTGGAGTCACCTGCCCTTTTTGTAGTCGTTTGTGATTTTTCGTTACGCGAATGATTCCCAAAAATGCAAGGTAGGTAAGGGGTCAATGCCGTAGAGTACTATTTGTAAAACAGGTATCAGATTCTATCTGATGCTGGTGATCTATTTACTTTCAAGTCTCTCAGCTGTTTCTCTACGCCAGGGACACTTATTAGTATTTCGTCCATACGTCAGTCTGTAAGACGGTCAAGCGAAGGTACGTTTGTACGATTCTCCAGTGTGAACAATTTTTTAGAACGCAAAATTTAAAAGTTTGCCTTTCGTTTTGCTTGCTTCAACTTCCACGCTATACTTGCCCTACAAAGTAAACTACGTTTTTTCACGTAATTATTGCATTTATCTCTAATAAAAAGACACGACCCTTCGGTCCATTTTTATACTGCCACGAAGAGGGTTTAAAAAGTATTCATCGTTTATCATTTTTCTCGTCGTAATAATATGTAAAGATTTGGGTAAGTAATTCTAATTGTAGTGAGGGCTGAACCTCATCATCCAATGCAAATCCACGGCCCCAACGTCTTCCTCCGTTTCTTTAATAATGTGTGTGATGGCCTTAGGTTAGTTAGGTTTAAGTTGCACCACGTCTAGGGTACTGATGACCTCAGATGTTAAGTCCCATAGTGCTTAGAGCTATTTGAACTATTTTTATAAAATTAAAGAACTGTTATAGAACTCATTATAACAATTTTCTTAACAGCAGCTGATGGCAACAGTAATGTGTCAGTCTACTCTTTGCTTTCATGGAAGCACTATTCCGCTGTTTTATTTAAATACTGGTACAATCCATGTGACTGCGAGAAACTTTATACGTTTAAGCGCAAAATCTATTTAGATTTACTGCTATTTTTCTGAAATAATTACATCACCTTTAAGATTGTCACTGTCATTTATCGTAACTTTTTTTACTGCTACACAGAAAACTGATTCATTTCACAGAATTATCGCACATTCACTAATATAAAGACTCTCCCCTTCTGACCCACTTTATATAGAAACGTTCAAGCTTGAAATGTCTTTTTCCTTTAGCACATCCCTCTTGGTAAAAATTGGCAATTATTTGCCTAATTAAGGACGACTGTACACAGGCATGTACCTCTCCTTTAGAAATAATGTGAGGGTCACGAACGTTTTTATCCATGGATAAAAAAGTACGCAAATCACATGGGGACGATCGGAAAATTTGAAAATGATAGAAACGAATATATATTACTGGAATACTGACTGTATGAAGCACACTTGAGTATAACTGGACAGAACACTGACCCGATTTTCGCTAAGGGGTATCGTATTATACTACAAACACTCATACACAGAAAGTAACGTAAAACAAATTCACATCCAGAATCATAACAATTTTCATGTAGGAAATTATATTTATAAATTAGTTCTCTTTTGCGACATATGCATGTATAATTTTACACGAATAATTGAAGGTTATAGAGTAATCTCATGTTAAATGCCAAACTTGAGGCATGAAATGTTTATCTTAAGATCATGTGATCATTTTAGTATCCTCCAGATTTGGTAATAAGGTTGATCGTAATTGATAAAAAGAACGAAGTTTTATCAAATACAACTAAAACTCAGAATTCCTAGTAGTAGCCGAATATAATTATATCATCTCGTTTTTCACTTGCATTGAACTAACCGCGATTACACTGTTTCGTTTAAATACTGAGACAAAGCATTTTACTGCGAGAAATTACGCGTTTTTGTTTAATGTCGAATACATTCGACATTAACTAATATGTTCTGAAATAAATTTATCAGCTTCAACATCAACTTCGTTGTCCTCCATCATAAATCTCTACATCTACTTCAACATCTACATAGATACTCCTTAAGCTACTGTACGGTGCGTGATGGAGGGTACGTGTACCGATACTAGTAGATTATTTTTCTGTCCTACGCGGAAATAAAGCCAGCGAAAAACGACTGGTTTATACATCAGTATGAGCCCTAAGTTCTCGTAGCTTATCTTCGTAGTCCTTAGTCGCAATGTACTTCGAATGTGGGCGATAGTAGAATCGCTCTGCAGTCAGCTTCAAATGCTGGTTCTCTGGACTTTCTCAACAGCATTTCTCGAAAAGAACGTCGCGTTCCCAGCATGGATTCCGATTAGAGTTTCTGAAACATTTCCGTAACACTTACATGTGTTACGAACCTATCGGTAACAAAACTAGCTGCAATTTCTTCGATGTCATCCTTCGAACCGACCTAGTATGTATCCCGAAAACTGTTTCCAAAATTCTCCCAATAAACCGAAGTCTACAACTGTCTCACCCTACCGCTGTTCTCACACAATCGTTCTATGCCATTTCGCTTTGCAGCGTTACGTCCAGATATTTAAACGAGCTGACTGTGTCCAGCACAAGTAATGCTGTACGCTAGTAATCCTGTATTCCAACACTACAGGTCTGATCTTGCTACTCATCCTCATTAATTTAAATTTCTCTAAATTTATGGCTAGCTGCCATTCATCATACAACTGGAAATTTCATTTAAGTCGTCTTGTATCTTGCTACAGTTACTCAATTTGGACACCTTGCCATACACCACAGCATCATCAGCTATTAATTGCAGATTGCTGCCTACCCCGTCCTATCACACTTCCGTGGGCTACACATGTCGATATCCTTGTCTCTGACGAACACTTGATGTCGAGAACAAGTGCTCTACGAGATACTGGCAGAAGTGAAGCTGTGAGGACCGGCTGTGAGTCGTGCTTCGGTGGCTCAGATGGTAGAGGACTTGCCCGCGAAAAGCAAAAGTACCTAGTTCGAATCTCGGTCGGGCACACAGTTTTAATTTGCCAGGACGTTCATATCAGCGCACACTCCGCTGCAGAGTGAAAATATCATTCTGGAAACATTCCATAGACTGTGGCTAAGCCATGTCTCGACAGTAAACTTTCTTTCAGGAGTGTAAGTTCTCCAGGTTCGCAGGAGAGCTTTTGTAAAGTTTGGAAGGTAGGAGACGAGATACTGTCAGAAGTAAAGCTGTGAGGAGCGGTCGTGAGTCGTGCTACGGTGACTCAAATGGTAGAGCACTTGCCCGCGAAAGCAAAGGTAGCGAGTTCGAGTCTCGGTCGGGCACACAGTTTTAATCTGCCAGGAAGTTAATGACATTAGTTTGTAATTTTGAGGTTCCATTCTTTCACCCTTCTTATATTCTGGTGACACCTGTGACATTTTGCAGTCATTTGGGGCTCTATGCTTGGCGAGAGACTATTTAATAGTGTGAATAATTTTTTAATACTTACTGTAGTACTACCGAACCACGATTGACTGTCACGGGATAGAGGTCACTATCAATGAACCATGATGAAATTCTTATGTGTTATTCAAACCTACCGGTAACAAATCTAGCAGCCCTCCTCCAAAATGCTTGGATGTCTTCCTTCAGTCTTATCTGGTAGGATACGACACTCATGCAGTAATCTAGATGACGTCACACCAGCACCCTATTGCGGCCTCCTTTACATGTAGACCACTCTTTCCTTTCGACCATACACTACCATAGTTCTCACATGCTCGCTCCATCTGATATCCCTTTGCAGCATTATGCCCAAATATTTAAACGACTTGACTCTGTCCAGCAGGACACTAGTAATACTGTATCCGAACATTACAGGTTTAATCTTGCTACCTATCCGCACTAACCAACATTTTTCCTCATTTAGGGCTAGCTGCCATAATTGACACCAACTGAAAACTTCGTCACTCATTTTCGCCAACTTACCGTACAACACGGCATCATCAGCAAACCGCAGATAGCTGCCCACTTGTCAGCTGAACCATATATGTGTATAGAGAGTAAGAGGAGTCGTATCAGATTAGCCTGGAGCACTCCTGACGATATCCTTGTGTCTGATGAATACACGCCCTTGAGAACTACATACTGTGTTCTATTATTTGAGATGTTTTCAAGCCAATCACATATCTGTGAACTGATTCCTGATGCTAGTAGATTCGTTAACAGTCTACAATGATACACTGTGTCAAATGCTTTCCGAAATATAGATACGTAGAATGCGATTGTTGCCCTTCATTCGTGCCCTCAGGGACTCAGCATTCATTTGCTGGGTACGGGCTTGGCGAATCCGGGGTTCCTGAGCTGGGCACTGGTAAGCGCCGCCAGTCCCCTGTCACCGTAAGCTCTGAGCATACTTCAGTGACCACTGTGCGGCGCGGCGGTGGAATGTTGTGTGTCTCAGGGAATGGGGAATGGGGATCTTGGCTTGACCGCCTGGATCGCGAGGATGGAATAAACCTCTACAAACAACCTCTCAATCTCAAGGTATGATGCGCGCTGGTGAGGTGCATGGCTGTTGAGGTGGAACAGTCGTTAGCGGGCAACCTCTGGGTAACCTGCCGCACCTCAGTTGTATAAGGCTTACCTAGGCACGCGTTGCTCTGTCTAGGTGGACTCCTAGTTCCCTAGCTGCTCGTGGGACCGAGATGGAACCCTCGAACTTTTCTTCTTCTCCTCCCAGCGGAGAGGGTGGGCCGCTGGTAGGTTCTAACACCCAATCTCACAAGAGGGCTCGTGTAGCCAGTCCTCCTGATTCAGGTAGTAGTAACAGAACGCATGCTGCTTCGCAGAATGTGTTTCTTATTGTAAGGTGTCAGGCAAATCCAACACCTTCCATGAAAAACCTGACATGATAAGCAAATCCAGTAGTATGTCAAATAGCTCCGAATAAATCGTGACATTAAATTAACCAAAGTAATACGAGTAACGAGTGAGCAAATAGAATACCACAGACTAACACAAGAATGCCTAAATGCATGTCGTACCTTCCCACTGTGAGGCAGACGCAGTTCCGAGGGGAGAAACGAGAACAGAAGCCGAGAGCAGAACCGTATTAAGCTAGAAGGCCCTACGATAAGGGACGGACTGGACACCCACGTCGCCAGCCTACCTCTAAGACTACCACCCGCACGTTTTAGCGTGAGGCTTTTTCGCGTCTCTGTTACGTCAAGGACCACCCCCCAGCCCATGTTAAAAGATAGAGCCCTCCAGAAGAACAGTATAGATCTTACGATAACGCTAAAAGGACCACACCAGCTGCAGGTTTTAGTGTGAGACTTTTTAGCGTCTCTGTTACGTTGCAAACTTTAAAAACATTGCCCCACCATGAAAAGTATAACGTTTTTCATTCGATAGACAGAATCTTTGTAGGCGGAGCTTAAGGTTAACATTGAGACCTTGATTGGTCAGATGAAAACACAGCAAGATAGCTTTTTTAAATCTACTTCGGTAAATTGTAGTAAGGAGAAGTTAGGAGAGTTAGTTCCGAGACGGCGAGCTGGATGGCTGGTGCGCCAGCCGCTGTCGCCCTGACGCTGCCTAAACACCGACAAGTTAATGAACGCACGCGATGCCGCATTTTTGAGCGCATAAGGCTTCACTCAGAACTGCAGAAGACTCAACTGTGACACCCCTTTTTTGCGTAATACTAGTGTCGATAGTTAATTAAAACTCATGGTGTTCACATTTGCCACTTGAAGAACAGATCTGAAACGCGATGATTTTTCTTTTATATAGTTATTGAGAAGCCACATCAGCCACTGTAATTTACGACAAGTTAGATAAGTAATTAAAGATAATTGGGGGTCACTGTAGACCATTTTGATAGTTTTCTCTTTTGTGAAACTTAAATTAAACCTAGATTATAGATGTGATATGGCATAGGTCATCCTTCGGTTGATTGTAGAACTTTGAAACCCATTCAGGGAATATTCGTTCACATTTTTGTTGAACGCACTTGGTTTTTACCATCCTGTATTAAAACATCTCCTTTTATCAATAGTGCAATTTATAAACAATGTTTTGTGAGTAGAATAAAATTTCCAATGGTAAACTTAACTGCTTTTTCGACGTTATTTTACCAGCTAACTAAAAATAGGAAAGCCTTGAACCCCTTCCACTAAACTTAGTTAGTATTAAGATTCTTTTACAGGGAGTGCAGTGGAGCTGACGCTGAGATCATTAAGTATTTGGTTCTATCATCGCTAGTCTCACTGAACTCTTCTGAATTCTACATGTCATGTGTGGTCTGGCGTCTCCTTACCAGCAACAGGTCCCAGGTTCAAACTAGTTAATTCCCAAAAATCATGCTCAGAGCGTCGTTGCGAGAAAGTGGTAAGGAGACACGATATAGAACAAACAGACACCACCATGAATGTTTAGATTATAATTAAAAGAAAAGATGGGAGTTTCGGAAAAGTTTCACCATTTTATATCCAGAAGTGCTCAGAAGGTTTTGCTGGCACATTAAAATCTGTAAAGCGCTTGTGAAATGGCACCTTGTTGGTTGAAGCATCTAGCTTCCAGCAAGTCCAGAACCTTCAGAAGGCACAACTTCTTGGCGGAGTTAGAGACTGAATTTCACAACAGCTTGAACTACAGCAAGGGTGTTGTGACTTGCACAGATCTCGTTGACATTCCCCACGACGAACTGAAGGCTGAATAGTCCCGGGAAGGAATTGTCGACGTGCAACTCGTTATGAAACGGGTGGATGGTGCTCCCATGAAATCTGACTCGTTTATCCTTACGTTTAACAGCACCAAATTGCCCGAGCATGTGAAGGCAGGTTTCCTACGTCTCAGTGTACGGCCTTATTACCCCAACCCCATGCGGTGCTTTAAATGCCAACACTTTGGATACACTACTCTCGCTGTAAAGAGGAAACCACTTGCAGGAAATGTGGTAAAGCACCCCATGAGGGAGTTGGTTGCTCCTCTCCTCCCAAGTGTGTCAACTGCTCTGGGGATCACCATGTGTGGAGTAGGGAATGTAGAGTTTTCCTTGAAGAACGGAAGATCCAGGAACTTAAAACCACCAAACGCATCCCGTACGGGGAGGCAAAGAAAATTTACAAGATCCAGCAGCCGCACACGTTCGCTGCTTCCTTTTATTCCATTCTGAAACAGCCAGTCTTAAAAACCGATTCCGCTACACAAACGGAGGTTGCTGCTGTCAGCACTAGCACCTGCGTTTGTCAATGTACGTGTGCTGCTGCCGTTCCTGTGAAGCCTGCTGCTCCCCCCGGCCTTCTGACCAGGCTGTGGTAGCTGACATCATGGAAGTTCCTGCCCCTTCCCGGGTCCAGTCTTGTGCACTGCCCAGCGCTGCTACACCCCCTACTGCTTCTGAGGTTTTGGCTCCAATGCCACCTCAGGCCAGAACATCGAAGCCAAAGCCAAAGGTGAAGACTCGCCCGCTAAAGGATACTGAAGTTATACAGTCTGCTGATGTTGATGTCACTGTCTCTGACGTCTCTCTCGACTCCTCTTCAGAGGCGATGGAGGTTGATGTCAGACTGGATGAATCATCTCGCCCCAAAAGTGAGCCTCCACCTGTTGTGGGCTCCCCTCCCCGACAGAAAGTGAGGATGAAGGTCCTCCCACCCTTATAGATGGCTCCCATTATACAGTGGAACATGAATGGATTCCGGGCACATGTGGAGGAACTGAACCTCCTAGCACGGCAACGCCCCCTGTGCTTGTGTTTACAGGAAACGCATTTAAAACCATCTGATACTTCTGTACTAAGGGGGCCATAAATTGTATCGCCAAGATGACCTGACTGGAGAAAGGGCCAACGGCGGAGTCGCCGTGTTAGTCAATAATGACCACCACTCCTCTGCTCTCCCCCTGGATACTGACCTGCAAGCAGTTGCAGTTGAAATTCATTCACGTCGGAGACTTACCGTTTGCTCCTTTTATTTACCCCCTCTGGTTGCAATGATCTTAGACACTCTCACAGCTCTTATCGACCAACTTCCCCACCCATTTCTCCTCCTGGGAGACTTCAATGCCCATCATGTCCTGTGGGGCTCCGCTTCTCTTTGCACTCGAGGTCGAATTTTGGAGAGCCTCCTAACATCTCAAGTGTTGTCCATCCTCAACACAGGTACTCCGACTCATTTCTCTACTGCTTCTGGAACATTCTGAGACATTGACCTATCTTTCTGCTCTCCAACCCTCATCGACTCAGTTCACTGGGAGGTCATTGACAACCTTCATTCCAGCGATCACTTCCCCATGCGCATTCATCTCCTGGATGGTGTATTGTTGGGGCAGAAGTCGCCATCGTGGATGACTGGCAGGGCTAACTAGCCACTGTTCACTAGGTTGGCTGTCTTTGAACGCCACAACAGCGTACAGGAATTGGTGGATCACATCACACTTGTGATCCATCATGCTGCTGACCTGTCCATACCACAGTCTTCTGGCCCTCTTAAGCGGCGCCTTGTGCCTTGGTGGACAGGAGAGTGCCGTTCAGCCATCTCCGCCGATTTAAATTCCGCCCAACAGCGGTCAACCTTACCGCCTTTCGAATCGCGACAGCCAGGGCACACCGTGCCATTAAAGAGAGCAAGAAAAAGTCATGGCAGGAGTTCCTGGACTCCCCGTTCCACTTGTTGCACAAAAGTATGGGAAGCCATCCGGAGGATTTCGGGTAAACGAAGCCGCTTACCAATAGCTGCAGTCCTAAACCAGGGATGCCTCCAAACGACACCCAGAGCCATTGCTCAGACGCTGGCAGAGCATTTTGCATGAAGTACTGCCACTGCCACCCAGGATCCAGCGTTTCGTCTCTACCGTGAGACTGTCGAAAGAGCGAACTTGGACTTCCGGTCGAACAGTTCTGAGGCCTACAACTCCCCTTTCTCCATGTGGGAACTTGAATCGGCACTTACTGACACTTCTGAAACTGCACCAGGTTACGACCGCATCCGGTACTCCATGCTTTGACATCTGCCAGCGGCGTCAAAGGAAATCCTCCTCAAATGTTTTAATCTCATATGGCAGACAGGAGTGTTCCCCACCTCGTGGAGGGAGGCAATCCTCATCCCTCTCCTCAAACCAGGAAAGGACCGTCATGTCCCAGTAGTTATCGTAGTATCGCCTTGAAAAGCTGTGTCGGCAAGACTTTGTAACGGATGGTTAACCGTCATCTGGTCTGGCTGTTAGAGACCAGACAGCTCCTTAGCCGCTTTCAGTGGGGTTCCGAAAATTTCGGTCCACGGTCGACAACCTGACCCTCCTACAGGCGGCTATTCAGCAGGCTTCCCTCCGTCAGCATAACTGTATCGGTATCTTCTTTGATATCAGTAAGGCATATGATACTACTTGGAGACACTGTATTCTTGCACAACTGCATCAATGGGGCTTTCGTGGCCGCCTCCCCGTTTTCATTCGGTCTTTCCTGTCTCAGCTGTTTTTTCCGACCAGCGTTGGTAACACACTGTCTGATCGCTTTGAGCAAGAGAACGGTGTCCCCCAGGGCAGTGTTTTAAGCGTTACCCTCTTTGCCATAGCCATCAACAGTATAACGTCTACAGTGAGGAGTCCAGTACAGTACTCCTTGTTTGTGGACGACTTTGCTGTTTCCTGTTCCTCCTCCAGTGTTGCATCCGCGAGCTATCAGTTGCAGGTAACAGTGCGGCGGTTAGAGGAGTGGGCTGCAAAGACGGGTTTTCGGTTTTCTGCCAATAAGTGAGTTTGCGTTCATTTTAACTGTTGTCGTCATCTTTTTACTTTGCCTGTCTTGCATATGGGGGATACTGTCCAACATTTTAGAGACACAGTGCGGTTTCTGGGCCTAATTTTTGACTCCAGGTTGTCATGGCTGCCACATCTACGTGACTTGAAAGCCAGAACCCTGAAGGCACTGAACATCTTCAATTGCCTCCACCACAGGTCTAGGGGAGCGGACAGAGCGCATCTCCTTCAGTTTTACCGAGCTTTTGTGCGTTCACGGCTGGACTATGAGTGCACAGTGTATGGGTCAGCAAGGCGTCTTATTTGCAGATCCTTGACGCTGTTCACTATGCTGGGATTCGACTCGCCACGAGTGCTTATCGGACCTGTCCCGTACCCAGCCTCTGTGCTGAGGCTGGGGAACCTCCACTTACTATCCGGCGGCAGCGCCTGCTGGTGCGCCAGGCTTGTAAGTTTCTTGCAGCTCCCAGCTCGCCTGCTCACCATCTTCTTGCCCATCCAACTCTGGACCGCCTTTTTTCCCACCGTCCCCGGGCTGCGTTGCCGTTTGGGATCCGTGTGCAATGTGTGCTTGAGTCCCTCGGTGTGGCGTCTGTACAACCCCAAATCCAGGGTTTTAACCGCCAGCCACCCTAGTTACTGAAGAGGCCCGGTGTGATTTTAGATTTATTGCAGTACAATAGATTGCACTCCTGCCACCGTTTTTAATGCAGCATTTTCTGCCATTTTAGCTGAGCATCACGACTATGTAGCTGTTTTTACGGATGGGTCGAAACAAGGGGATGCCGTTGGTTGCTCAGTTGTTTCTCCGGATCGTGTCCTCAAGGTCCGACTGCCTCAGACTTTTACTGTCGTTGATGCAGAATTGTCTGCGATCTTGCGGGCACTGGAGCAGATGAGACATTCTTCCTCTCTTAAATTTCTTGTCTGTTCCGATTAACTCAGTGCCCTTCACTCATTGCAACGTTTGTATCCGGCAGACAAAATAGTCCAGACAATCCAGGATGCCCTCCTCCGACTACAGCGACTGGGGAAGGTTGCAGCTTTCTGCTGGGTTCCGGAGCATGTCGGCATTGCTGGGAATGAAAGGGCAGATGTCGCAGCCAAGGAGGCGTGTCACGATTCACAAGTATCTCAGTGTGCCATCGCCCTCCACGCACTCACCTCGCTGTTGAGCTCACGAGTCATGCGTCGGGGGGAGAATGAGTGGCTGGAAGTGACTGACAATAAGCTCCGTATCGTCAAGCCCACAACGCGTGTGTGGTGTACTTCCTTTCAGCCCCATCGAATGGGCGAGATTCTTCTCACTCGGCTTCGAATAGGCCACAGCCCTATGGAGCATGGCATCCTGCTCCGGGGAGAGGACCTTCCAATGTGTGGTGCTTGCGGCGTCCAGGTCACTGTGCGCCACATTTTATTGGGTTGCGTTTTATTTTCTGACCAGCGGTCCGCGGCTGACTTGCCAGGGGACCTGACATCTCTTTTAGCCAACACTCGGACGAATGTGGTTAAAGTTTTAAAGTTTTGTGCCATGTCAAATGTTTTTACGAAGATTTTAGGCAGGAGATTTTAATTTGGTCACTGTGTGACAAGATCGATTATATATTATGTAAGTGGCCAGCCAATGACAATTTCGTGTAGCATTCTTGTTGCTATGTTTTCCCTTTCCTTCGGTTTTACTTTCCTATGTAGCATTTTCCTTCTTTTCCTGCTTTCTTTGAGTGTGTGCTTCAGTTTTATTAGGTCTGTCCACATTCGTACCTTTTAATGTGTGTCAGGGCGCATATGACCTCGATGTTGAGCGCCCATAAGCCCCAACACACACACACACACACACACACACACACACACACACACACACACACACACACGCCCTTCATTCGTAGGTTGCTGTATATCATGTGAGAAATGAGCAACTTAAGTTTCGTATGAACGATACTTTTAAAACCATATCTATGAGAGGTATCACAGAATGTAGCCAAAACACTGAAAGCCTGCAAGTGTAGGCTTTCCTACTATTTTCAGAACACAAGAGCCTCGTGTATATTCATTAACAAAGATATGAACCAGGTATTAACCAACAGTGGGGTATACACAGCTACCTGTTCTGATTGTGAGAAGTTTTACATTGGTCAGTCAGCAGAGGCATATCAACTAGGCTGGCTGAACACGAATGCAGCTGTAGGCTGCAGATTTCTGACTCCGCATTTGCTGAACATGTACTGAGTGAGAGTCGCGACTACCTCCCAAAGCTCCATGTCCTTCAATTAGCAAACAACGCCGTAAATTAAACCTGCTGCAAGCCCTCGAAAATAACAACCATCTAGCTCACAGTCCTGCTCTAATCCGAAATGACAGGACACAGCTCAACACTTCTCATCTCTTAAAATTCACATAATCATATCTGTTTTTCTGTATTCATGAAGTTCTTTTATTTTATTGAAATTCTCTATGTCATCCATATAAACTGTAGTTTCAATTGTTAAGGTTTTCTTGTAACTGGTATTTGTATTACTTTCCATGGTTAATACCTCTTATAGTTGTCTAATCAAATAGTTTTTTTCTACTTGGTTCATTTAATTAATGCAAACTAGTACATGGTCACAATATTGTAGTTTTGTATATCACTAATGGCTTGTTTTCTCTCTCTCTCTCTCTCACACACACACACACACACACACACACACACAAAAACAACGAAATAACACAGTTACCGGTATGGACCCATAATAAAATTCCTGTAACTGCTTAGATATGTTACTTCTTTGTTTCGACAACACAATTAGCGTGAGTATTCACCTGTGTTCTATAAATGTATAAATTAATTTGAATTATTTGAAAATTATTGAGCAATCTGATCTAAAAAGAATATAGAGAACAAAAGCAGCCATACCACACTTGCCGGGGGCACTTCTGAGAATAACCTTGTCTCTGATTAACACTCCCGCTCTAGGACAACATGCTCTTTCACCAAACGAATTCTAAATACAGGCGACTAGCCTTAGCTCCGATTGCCCAAGACAGATGATTTCATTACACACACAATCATATACACAAAATCACATTAAATAAATGGCAAACTTGGGTCACGAAATGTTAATCGATAAATTATGGTTGCAGTGTATAGATTCGTGTTACTAATGCTCAGTTTTGATATTAAAATTTGATGTGAGGTGATAAAATGAACGAAGCTTTACAAAGCACGTTTAAACAGCAAGTTTATTAAAAGCAGTTAATGCAAATAATAATGAGTGATTCTATTATCTGTTTTGAAATAAGCACGAATCCACTGTTTCATTTAAATACTGTACTGAGACAAAACTTATTCGTCGTAGTGTAAACTGGAATACCTTTGAATTTTTTGCAATTTTTTTGAAATTACTTTAATGGGTTGTACATCATTCATTGTTTTTTGTCATTACTTTTTAGTATTATTACAGCGAATACCGCGTCTTTTCACAAAATTATCTAGTGTATCACTAATAAAGTGTGCCCCACTTCATACAGAAACGTTCCAGCTTCAAGTGTGAATTTCATTTATCTCCTCGATCGTACTAAATACTGGCAAGGTTTTGTCTAAGGAATGATGATTGCACCAAGTCATGTATCTCTTCGTCAGAAGCAAGTCGACGGCCACGGATGTCTTTCTCCTGGGCTCAAAAAGTACGGAAACCTCATGGCGACGGATCGGACTAACTGTAAATGATAAAAACCAATGTTATTGTAATACTCAATGTATTACTACTGAGGCACGATTGAGTATCGCTGGGCAGAGGTCACAGTCAATGAACACTAACGAAATGCTTCCTCAGAAGCTGCCTCACTTTCACCAAAATAATTCACTACTAGACAAATATAAGTTTCTAAAATATAAGCGAGTAGCCTTAACTCCGATTGCCAAAGGTAGATGATTTCATTACAAACACAATCATACACACAAAATCACATTACATGAATTCAAAAAAACCTTCATAGTAATATTCACGTAACTATTTAGACCGACAAATTATTTCTATTTTCCGAATGAATTGCAGTGCGTCAACATAATTAGCGTGACTGTTCCTGTGTAGAGATAAGCAAGTATAAATTAATATGAATTATTGAAAATTATTAAGTAATCTCACGTAAAATGACAAACATATTGCTTGAAATATTTATCGAAAGACTATGGGATCATTTTCATACAGTTCAGATTTGATAATATCGTTGATCGGAATAGAATAAAAAATGAACGAAGTTTTATGAAACACATTTAAACTGCAAAATTAACAGCTGGTAATGGGAATAATAATATTTCATTTTATGCTTTCTTTTCCAGTAAGCACAGTTTTATTGTATCTTCTAAACACTGAATCAAAGGATTTTACTGCGAAAGAATTATGCGTTTTATGTAATATCGAATATGTATGAGATTACCGAACGTGTTCTGCAATTACTTTATCAGCTTCAACTCTTTACATCTACATAGATGCTCCACAAGGCACCGTACGGTTCATATGCGAGGGCACCCTTTACCACTACTAGACATTTCCTTATCTGACCTACTCGCAAATAGAGCGAGGGAAATATTAATGTTTATATGCATCAGTAGAGGAACAGATATCTCGTATGTTATCTTCCTGGTCCTTAAGCGAAATGTATGCTGGCGGCAGTAGAATCGTTCGGCAGTAAGTTTAAATGTCTATTCTCTAAATTTTCTCAATAGCAGTTCTATAAAATCCATTCAGGGACACTCATTTGTGTTCCTAAGGCATCTCATTACCAATTACGTGTGTTCGAACGTACAGGTAACAAGTTTAATAGCCCTCCACTGAATTCTTTCGAAATCTTTTTTCAATCCCAACTGGTATGATTGCCAGACGCTGGAGTAGTACTCTAGATTAGGTCGCACCAACTACCAGACTCTCAAGTAGTACTTTAGATAAGGTCGCACCAACGCCCTATACGCGGTATCATTTACACGTGAGTAAATCTTCCCAAAACTCTCCCAATAAACCAAGTCGACGATTCGCCTTCCCCGCCACAGTTCTCACGGTCCCCTTCCATCACGTATCGCTCGGCCCAGGTATTTAAACGACTTGACTGTTTCAAGCTGGATATTCGTAATAATGTTCTCTAACATTACACGCCTGATGCTATTACTCATTCACATTATTTTACAGATTTCCACGTTTAGGACTTACTGCCATATATCACACTAAGTAGAAATTACGCCTGTGTCTTCTTGTATCTTCCTACAGTCATTTAACTTCGACACCTTACCCAATACCAAGGCAACATGAGGAAACATCCATAGATTGCTGCCCACCCTGTCCGCCAAATGATTTATGTGTGTAGGGAGCAACAGTGGTCCTATCACACTCCGTGGGCCGCTCCTGAGTAACCCGTGTCCCTGATGAACACTCGGTGTCGAGGGCAACGCATTGGATTCTGTTATTGAAGAAACCTCCCACCCATTCACTTATATGTGAACTTATTCCTTGTGCTCTTACTAAGTTAACAATCAGCAATGAGCACTGTGTCAAATGCTTTCCGGAAAGCATATATATACATGGAATCCGCTGTTCCCCCTTGACCCATAGTACGCTGAATATCATCTGAGAGAAGAGCAAGCTGCGCTTCGCACGTACGATGCATTCTAAAACAATGCTAATTCGTGGATATACGCTTCTCTGTCTCAAGAATATTTATCATATTCGACGGATCATATGTTCAAGGATTTTGCAGAAAACGGACGTTAGGGATATTGGCCTGTAATTTTGCGGATCCGTTCTTTTACCCTTGTTATACACTGGAATCACTTGCGCCTTTTTGTAGTCGCTTGTGACTTTTTGTTGGGTGAGTGAGTCATAAAAAATGTAAGGTAGATAAGGAGTCAATGCCGTAGAGTACTATTTGTAAAACAGGTATCAGATTCTATCCGATACTGGTGATCTTTTTACTTTCAATTCTCTCAGTTGTTTCTCTACGCCAGGGACACTTATTAGTATTTCGTTCATACGGGAGTCTGTGAGACGGTCAAGTGAAAGTACGTTTGTAGGATTTTCCTCTGTGAACGATTTTTTAACGTAAAATTTAAAAGATTGCCTTTCGTTTTGCTAGCTTCAACTGCCACGCCAGACTTTCACTACAAAAAAATAACTACGTTTTTTTCACATAATTATTGCACTTTTCTATAATAAAATGACACGACCCTTCAGTCCGTTTTTATACTGCCACGACCAGTTTAAAATGTATTCATCATTTACCATTTTTCTTGTCGTAATAATATGTAAAGATTTGGGTAAGGAATTCTAATTGTAGTGAGGGCTGAACCTCATCATCCGATGCAAATCCACGGCCGCAACGTCTTCCTCCGTGTCTTTAAAAATGTGGAAACTGTATGGGGAGCGATCGAGCTAAATAGCTCTGACAACATGAGTAATACAAAAATACACACTGCAGTAAAACTGAGACGAGCTTGAGTATCACTGGACAGAGGTCACTGTCGATGAACACTAACGAAATTATTCCTCCGAAAATGGCTCTGAGCAGTGTGGGACTTAACTTCCGTGGTCATCATTCCCCTAGAACTTAGAACTACCTAGACCTAACTAACCTAAGAACATCACACAAACAGCCATGCCCGTGCAGGATTCGAACCTGCACCAATAGCGGTCGCGATATTCCAGACTGTAGCACCTAGAACCGCTCGGCCACTCCGGCCGGCTGTTCCTCCGAAACTACAACTATTTTGCCAAAGTAATTCAGTTCTAGTCAAATACTTCCTCCTAACATACATACAAGTCGCTAATCCCTCTTCTGCTATAGCCCATGCTGGATGACATGATTTCACACAAAAACGTAAAAACACAATAAAAAACAGTTAGAGATATGGACCCATAATAATATTCATGTAACTATTCAGAGAAAAAAGTTTCTTGTCTCTTTAGACTTAGTTGCCATGTGTCAACACGATTGGCGTGACGCGTCATTTGTGATCTAAGAATATATAAGTTAATTTGAATTATTGAATATTATTGAGCAATGTGTCCGCCACTGGTAGCTGGTGGTCAGCACTGCAGAATGTCACTCCCTAGGGCCCGGGTTCGATTACCGGCTCTGTCGGAGATTTTTTCCGCTCAGGGACTGGGTGTTGTATTGCCTTAATCATCGTTTCACCTCCATCGACGTGCAAGTCGCCGAACTGGCATCAAATAGAAACACGTGTACCCGGCTAACTGTCTACTCGACGGGAGGCCCTAGTCACACGACATTCACATTTTTATTGAGGAGTGTGTTGTGAAATGACGAACTTGAGACACGAAATGTATATTGAAAGACTGTGATTACAGTGTATAGTATCGTGTTAGTAATGTTCAGTTTTGTTAGTACTTTATGATGTGAAGTGATAAAATGGGCCGTCCGCTGTGACCGAGTGGTACTAGGTGCTTCAGGCCGGAGCCACACTATTGCTACGGTCGCAGGTTTGAATCATGATTCGGACATGGATGTGTGTGATGGTCTTAGGTTAGTTAGGTTTAAGTTGTTCGAAGTCTAGGGTACTCATGACCTCCGATGTTAAGTCCCATAGCGCTTAGAGGCATTTGAACCATTTTTATAAAATGAACGTAGTATTATAGAACTTATTTAAACAATTTTCTTAACAGCAGCTGATGGCAACAGTAATGTGTCATTCTACTCATTGCTTTCATGGTAGCACGATTCCGCTGTTTTATTTAAATGCTGGTACAAGCCATGTGAATGCGAGAAACGTTATCCATTTAAGCGTAAAATCTAATTTGTTTGAATTTATTGCTTCTTTTCTAAAATAAATTATAGCACCTTTAAGATCATTCACTGTCATTTATCGTAACTCTTCAGTTACTGCTACAGAGAAAACTGCGTCATTTCACAAAATATCGCACATTCACTAATAAAAAGACTCGCCCCTTCTGTTCCACTTTATACAGAAACATTCAAGGTTCAAATGTCTTTATCTTTTATCACTTCCCTCTTGGTAAAAATAGGCAAATATTTGCCTAATTAAAGATGACTGCACACAAGCATGTACCTCTTCTTCCGAAATAAGGCAACGGTCACGAACGTACGGAAATCACATGGGGACGATCAAACTATTTGAAAATTATGGAAACGAATATATATTATTGTAGTACTGACTGTATGAAGCACTCTTGAGTAGTAGTAGTAGTAGTAGTAGTAGAGTGGTTTTGGGCGCACAACAGCAAGGTCTTCAGCGCCCGTTCAGTAACATAGTGAGGTGTGTGTGTGTGTGTGTGTGTGTGTGTGTGTGTGTGTGTGTGTGTGGTGAGACGGGTGCCAAGAAAAATCCCAGAACAGGAATATAAAACGAAACAGAAAACATGGGTAACAATCGTTGAAAAACATGTAGTCACCCACACGAAAGCGTGGGATGAAGCAGAGTGTCAGCAGTAAAACATGGACAACACAGGAAGAAATCATAGAGGGAGCTAAAACAATGTAGCAGATGGAAGTGGCTGGCTGACCACAAGGAAAAAAGGGGAGGAGTCAGCCACTCTGCAATACACTAAAACCCCCAGCGTAAAAGTTTAGGCCAGAGTCCAGACACATCACAAAACTTTAAAACCCTAGACACACACGTCTCATCATTAGCTAAAACAGAAGGCAGATCGCCATCAACTTGTGCTTCTGCCCGTGCATCACGGTATAAAATGCAGTCTGTTAAAATGTGCCGGACAGAGATGTGCACACCACAAGCATCACAAAACGGAGGAAGCTCCAGCAGTAATAAAAAGCTATGTGTGAGAGGACAGTGCCCGATCCGAAGACGTGTGAGGGCCTCCTCCTCCCGCCTGAGCAACCGGCAGGAGGAACACAACGGCTGAGTGGTTCACTTTATCAACCGCAGTTTATTGGCCGTCACCGCCAGCCATTCGTCCTCCCACAACTCCATGCACTTCCTGTGGAGTGCAGCGATGACTGAGTGCAAGGGAATAGGACACTGGACCACATCCTGCTCCCTGCAGGCCTCCTTGGCAGCCCGATCGACCTGTTCATTGCGGCATATGCCGTCATGACCACGCACCCAGCAGAAGGATACTTTTGTACCCCGCCGTTGGAGCAAGTACACTTGGTCATGTTTCAGCTGGACCATCTCCTCAGTTGGGTACAGGTTCTGCAATGATTGTAGGTCACTAAGAGAATCTGAGCAGAGAAGAAATCAATCGCCCCGAACACGATTCATCTGCTCCAGTGCCTTCAGGATCGCGTGGAGCTCCGCTGCGAAAACGGTATATTCAGCAGGGAGGCGAATCCGGGTAACTTGATCAGGGAACCTGGAGCCATCAGTGTAAACGACAGTGAAACCGTGATGCACATCTAAGATGTTAAAACAGAGATTGGAATGTAAAATCTGGTGTGCGATCTTTCCTAAAATTAGTCAAATCTAAAATAAGTTTGGGTCTCCGGAGGAGCCATGGTGGAGATCTGCTCCAACCGCGACGCAAAACACGAAGACCAGCCAAAGACATCGGAGCGAGGCATCCTGTGCGCGAATCCTATAGGGCTGCGTCGCATGTTGCCAGTTATGAAATAACTGTGCCAGAGGAGGCTGATCAACGGTATGTTATGCAGAGGTGTATGGTGTGGACTAAGTTTCATACGCCTGGCGCACTGTAAGTAGCCGTCGCTGCATATGAAGTGGCGATTCACCAGCCTCTGCACAGAGGCTCGGTTTGGGGCTAGTTCGGAATGCCCCAGTGGCCAACCGAAGCCCTTCATGGTGCACAACGTCCAACATCTTTAATTAAGAAGGCCTCGCTGACACATACACCGTGCACCCATAATTGAGCCGAGATCGCACAAACTCCCTGTAAAACTGGAGCAGACAAGTCCTGTCAGCTCCCCATGTACTGTGGCTAAGACGTTTTAAAATGCTTAAAGCCTTAAGTGACCGACGTTTCAGGTTTTTAAGATGAGGTAACCACGTGAGCTTCGAGTCAAAAATGAGCCCCAGAAACCTCTCCGTGTCCTTAAAAGTAAGAATAGAGTCCCTCATGCGCAACTCAGGAAAGGTTAAAATCGAACGAGAACGGTTAAAAAGAACACATACTGACTTCTCGGTGGAAAACCTAAAACCACTCTTCCGCGCCCAGTCATCCAAACGCCTAATCGTAAGTTGCAACTGACGAGTTGTCGTTGCAAGGCTTGAAGAAGAGCAAAACAAAGAGAAATCATCCACAAACAAAGAACACTGGACAGGACTTTTCACTATGGACGTAATGCTATTAATAGCGATGGCAAAGAGAGTCACACTTAAAACGCTACCCGGAGGGACACCGTTCTCCTGCTCTAAGTGATCAGACAGTTCGTCACCAATTCGGTATTTAAAATATCGTGGCGAGAGGAAAGACTGAATAAAAAGAGGAAGACAACCACGAAAACCCCATTCGTGGAGCTGCTCCAGGATGAGACGCCTCCAAGTAGTATCGTAGGCTTTCTCGACGTCGAAAAATACGCCTAGAAGGTGATGACGGCGTAGGAAAACTTGTTGTATAGCCGCCTCCAGGAGGGCAAGGTTATCGAAGGTGGAACGAAACCTCCTGAACCAACACTGAAAGCGACGAAGGAGTTGCCGGGATTCTAACATCCAGACAACGCGGCGGTTGACCATCCGCTCCTAGGTCTTCCCTATGCAACTAGTGAGGGCAACACTACGGTAGCTACTTGGGCTCGTGCGGTCTTTCCCAGGTTTTAAAAAAGGGATTAAAACTCCCTCACGCCACGCGTCAGGGAAGTGATCCGACGTCCAAATGGCATTAAAAAGTGCGAGGAGGATTTCTTTGTTGCGCATTGTGAGGTGCCGTAGCATACTGTAATGGATCCTGCCGTGACCAGGGGATATGTCACGAGCTCCAGACAATGCAGAATCAAGCTCCCACATAGAAAATGGGCAGTTGTAAACTACATGACAGGTGGACACACGTGGTTTCCGTTTTCAATTACGGAATGGAATAGAGTGTGTCCCGACATGTCAGGCCAATAGATGTTCAATGTGGTGGCCATTATTTGCTGCACACAATTGCAATCTCTGGCGTAATGAATGTCGTACACGCCGCAGTACAACTGGTGTAATGTCGCCGCAGGCTGCCACAACACGTTGTTTCATATCCTCTGGGGTTGTAGGCACATCACGGCACACATTCTCCTTTAACGTACACCACAGAAAAAAGTCCAGAGGTGTAAGATCAGGATTTAGGTTACAATATCTCTGGCAACAAACGGCCCTGATTACGTATTTGTTTATATGTTCAGATGTGCTAACAAAACTAACGGAGTTCCATTTAAAAAACGTAGGTTTGTGTTAAAAAACATACTTCCTTGCATTTTTTATGGTTTGTATTAACCAATTACACTAGCCCCTCTCCTCAAGTTCGGTCTGTGGAATCGATTCGTCAGTGTTTGATGTGGTTTACGAAATATATCCAGCGGTAATGTTAGGTGACTCACCCTGTATATTATTGGAATACTGACTGTATGATGCACGCTTTAGTATAACTGGACAGGACACTGCCCCGCTTTTCGCTAAGGCAGATCGTTTCATTCTACACACACTCATACATACAACGTAACGTAAAACAAATTCACATATAGAGTCACAGCAATTTTCCGTGTAGGTATTTAGACTGAGGAATTATTTCTCTTTTGCGACATATGCATATATAATTTTACACGAAAAGCTGAAAATCATTGAGTAATCTCATGTAAAATGCCAAACTTGAAGCATGAAACGTTTATCGAAAGATTATATGATCATTTTAGTATCCTTCAGATTTGGTAATAAGGTTGATCGTAACTGATAAAAGATCGAAGTTTTATCAAATACAATTAAACAGCCGAATTCCTAGTAGTAGCTGAATGGAATTATATCATCTCGTTTTTCACTTGCTTTCAACTAACCACGATTGCATTGTTTCGCTTAAATACTGGGACAAAGCATTTTACTTTGAGAAAATTATGCGTTTACGCGCAATGTACTTTGAATGTTGGCGTCAGTAGAAACGTTCGGCAGTCAACCTCAAATGCTGGTTCTCTAGATTTTCTCAATAGCGTTTCCCGACTGGAACGTCGCCCTACCTGCATGAATTCCGATTTAAGTTCCTGGAACATCTCCGTAATTCTTACGTGTTGTATAAATCTATCGGTAACAAAACTAAATGCAATTTCTTCGATGTAATACTTCGATCCGACCTAGTACGTATCCCGAAAACTCGAGCAGAAGTGAAAAACAGCGCCCTATGTGCGGTTTCCTTTTCACGTGACTCGCTCTTTCCAAAATTCTCCTAATAAACTGAAGTCTACAATTGGCTCACCCTATCACAGTTCTCACATGCTCATTCCATCTCATTCCGCTTTGTAGAGTTACGTCCAGATATTTAATCGAGTTGACTGTGTCCAGCACAAGTAATGCTGTACAATAGTAGGCCTGTATCGCAACATTACGGCTCTGATCTAACTACTTATCCACATTAAATTACATTCTTCTAAATTTGGGGCTAGTTGCCAGTCATCATACAACTGGAAATTCAAGAAGTCTTCGAGCCAGTCACATATCTGTGAACTTGCTGCATACGTTCGTTATTCCGTTAACAGATTTTACAGGGGGTTTGTGTCAAATTACTTCCGGAAATCTATATACATGGAACTTGCCCGTTGCCCTTCATCTATAGTTAGCAGTATATCTTGTAAGAAAAGAGCAAGCTGAATTTCGCACGAGCGATACTTTCTCAAAACCATGCTGATTTGTGGTCATAAGCTTCTCAGTATCATTAAAAGTTATGTTCGAAATAAGAATATGTTCAAGGATTCTGTACCAGAAAGAAGTTAATGATATTGGTCTGTAATTTCTTATATTCTGGAGACACCTGTGACTTTTTGCCGTCACTTGGGGCTGTATGCTAGGCTATAGATTCTGTAATAATGTGAATAATCTTTTAATACTCACTATAGTACTACTGAAGCACGACTGATTATCACTGGACAGAGGTCACTATCAGTGAACCCTGACGGAATGCTTATGTCCTATTCGAACCTGTCGGTATCAAATCTAGCAGCGCTCCTCCCAAATGCTTCGATGCCTTCCTTCAGTCCTACCTAGTACGGATACCAGACACTCGAGAAGTACTCTAGGTGTGGTCACACCAGCGCCCTATTTTGGTCTTCTTTACATGTATACCACTCTTTCCTACAATTCTTCCAATTAACTGATGTCTACCATTCTCCTACCCTACCATAGTTCTCACACACTCGTTCCATCTCATATCCCTTTGCAACGTTATGCCCAAATATTTAAATGACTTAACTGTGTCCAGCAGGACACTAGAAATATCGCATCCGACCATTACAGGATTGATATTGTGACTTATACGCATTAACCCCCTTTTTCCCACGTTTAGGGCTAGCTACCATAAATGACACCAACTGGAAATTTTGTACAAGTCGTCTTGTACCTTCCCACAGTCACTCATCTTCGGCACCTTACCGTACAACACGGCATCATCAGCAAACCGCAGATAGCTGCCCATATGTCTGCCAAACCATTGATGTATATAGAGAATAAGAGTGGTCCTTTCAGATTTTATTGGAGCACTCCTGGCGATATCCTTGTGTCTGATGAATACATAGCCGTGCAGGATTAGCCGAGCGGTCTCAGACGCTGCAGTCATGGACTGTGCGGCTAGTCCCGGCGGAGGTGTGACTCCTCCGTCGTGCATGGGTGTGTGTTTGTCCTTAGGATAATTTAGGTTACGTAGTGTGTAAGCTTAGGGAATTATGACCTTAGCAGTTGAGTCCCATAAGATTTCACACAAATTTTAACATTTTTTATGAATACACGCCGTCGAGAACTACATTCTGGATTCTATTATTTGAGATGTTTTCGAGCCAATCATATATCTGTGAATCGATTCCTTATGCGAGTAAATTCGTTAACAGTCTGCAATGATGCACTGTGTCAAATGCTTTCCGGAAATGAAGAGACATGGAATGTGATTGTTGTTCTTCATCTGTAGGTTGCCGTATATCATGTGAGAAAAGAGCTAGCTAAGTTTCGTATTAGCGATGCTTTTAAAACCGTTCTGATGATTGGACGCAAGCTTCCCATTCTAAAAAAAAATTTATTATATTCATATATTATATTTCATATATTATTTATTATATATTTATCACATCTCTCGTCATAATAATTTGTACAAATTTGAGTACGAATAAAAATTTTACGCAGGCCTGAACCTCATGAAGCAAATTCACGGCCTCCAACGTCTTCCTCCATATCTTTAAAAATGTGGGTAACGTATGGGGAGCGATCAGTCTAAATAAAGCTGATAAAATGAATAATATTGATGCTCCTTAGGTATGGGATCTCCTCTTAGTCCACTGTTGGCTGAAATATTTACGAACCATTTCGAACAACATTTTCTGGAGAAAGAACCTTTGAGAGCAAATATCAAATTCTGGTTTAGATATGTGGATGTTGTCCTGTGTATGCGGAATGGTACAACAAGGCAGTTCAACACATTTTTGAAAAACCTAAACAGTGAAGATAAAAATATTCAGTTTACAAAGGAGGTTGTCAACAAATCCATAAACTTATAACATCGCACCATTGACATCAGTACACAAAAACATTAGGTAAAAATTTATAGGAAAACTAGAACTAGAGAAACTGTAATAACTTCTTGCTCACAACGCCCCATAGCTTACAAACATCCAGCTTTTTACTCAATGGTAAACAGTCTCATATCTGTCTCCATCGCCATAGATGATTTTAAATCAAACTTAGGTACAATAGAATTTATTGGCACCGGAAATGTCTACAGTTCAATTCTTAGTGACCACATATTGCCTAGTAAAAAAGAAACCGATAATTATACCCCTCCTCTATATCCCATATGCTTCCGCATCTACTGTCTGTAACGAATGGTGTACATTACCATATCTAGGAGATGTATCACAGATTGTAGCCAAAGCACTGAAATCTTGCAAGTATAGGCTCCCCTACTATGTTAAGAACACAAGAGCCCCGTGTATATTCAATAACAAAGATATGAACCAGGTATTAACCAACAGTGGGGTATACAAAACTACCTGTTCTGATTGCGAAAAGTTTGACATTGATCAGTCAGCACAGGCATATCAACTAGGCTGGCTGAACACAAATGCAGCTGTAGGTTGTAGAATTCTTACACCACATTTTCTGAGCATGTACTGAGTGACGGTCACAGCTGCCTACCAGAGGCCCATGTCCTTCAATTAGCAAACAACGCTCATAAACTCAACCTGCTGGAAGCCCCGAAAATTAACAAACATCTGACTCACAGTCCTGATCTAATTCTAAACGACCAGACACAGCTCAACACTTCCCCTCTCCATAGGTATGTCTATTTTTCATTACTTCCCACCCAGTTTGCTCATACATATTCCAATTTTCCTGTATTCATAATGTTCTTTTATTTTATGGAAATTGTCTATGTCATCTTGGTGGGGAGGCTTGCGTGCCTCAGCGATACAGATGGCCGTACCGTAGGTGCAACCACAACGGAGGGGTATCTGTTGAGAGGCCAGACAAACATGTGGTTCCTGAAGAGGGGCAGCAGCCTTTTCAGTAGTTGCCGGGGCAACAGTCTGGATGATTGACTGATCTGGCCTTGCAACATTAACCAAAACGGCCTTGCTGTGCTGGTACTGCGTACGGCTGAAAGCAAGAAGAAACTACAGCCATAATTTTTCCCGAGGACATGCAGCTTTACTGTATGATTAAATGATGATGGCGTCCTCTTGGGCAAAATATTCCGGAGGTAAAATAGTCCCCCATTCGGATCTCCGGGAGGGGACTACTCAGGAGGACGTCGTTATCAGGAGAAAGAAAACTGGCGTTCTACGGAACGGAGCGTGGAATGTCAGATCCCTTAATCGGGCAGGTAGGTTAGAAAATTTAAAAAGGGAAATGGATAGGTTAATGTTAGATATAGTGGGAATTAGTGAAGTTCGGAGGCAGGAGGAACAAGACTTTTGGTCAGGTGAATACAGGATTATAAATACAAAATCAAATAGGGGTAATGCAAGAGAATTTTTAATAATGAATAAAAAAATAGGAGTGCTGCTAAGCTACTACAAACAGCATAGTGAACGCATTATTGTGGCCAAGATAGACACAAAGCCCATGCCTACTTCAGCAGTACAAGTTTATATGCCAACTAGCTCTGCAGATGATGAAGAAATTGATGAAATTGATGATGAGATAAAAGAAATTATTCAGGTAGTGAAGGGAGACGAAAATTTAATAGTCATGGGTGACTGGAATTCGTCAGTAGGAAAAGGGAGAGAAGGAAACATAGTAGGTGATTATGGATTGGGGCTAAGATATGAAAGAGGAAGTCGTCTGGTGGAATTTTGCACAGAGCATAACTTAATCATAGCTAAAACTTGGTTCAAGAATCATAAAAGAAGGTTGTATACATGGAAGAATCCTGGAGATACTAAGAGGTATCAGATAGATTATATACTGGTAAGACAGTGATTTAGGAATCAGGTTTTAAATTGTAGGACATTTCCAGGGGCAGATGTGGACTCTGACCACAATCTATTGGTTATGACCTGTATATTAAAACTGAAGAAACTGCAAAAAGGCGGGAATTTGAGGACATGGGATCTGGATAAGCTGGAAGAACCAGAGGTTGTACAGAGTTTCAAGGAAAGCATAAGGGAACAATTGACAGGATTGGGGGAAAGAAACAAAGTAGAAGAAGAATGGGTAGCTCTGAGGGATGAAGTAGTGAAGGCAGCAGAGGATAAAGTAGATAAAAAGACGAGAGCTAGTAGAAATCCTTGGGTAACAGAAGAAATATTGAATTTAATTGATGAAAGGAGAAAACATAAAAATGCAGTAAATGAAGCAGGCAAAAAGGAATACAAACGTCTCAAAAATGAGATAGACAGGAAGTGCAAAATGGCTAAGCAGGGATGGCTAGAGGACAAATGTAAGGATGTAGAAGCTTATCTCACTAGGGGTAAGATAGATACTGCCTACAGGAAAATTAAAGAGACCTTTGGAGATAAGAGAACTACGTGTATGACTATCAAGAGCTCAGATGGCAACCCAGTTCTAAGCAAAGAAGGGAAGGCAGAAAGGTGGAAGGAGTATATAGAAGGTTTATACAAGGGCGATGTACTTGACGACAATATTATGGAAATGGAAGAGGATGAAGATGAAGACGAAATGAGAGATACGATACTGCGTGAAGAGTTTGACTGAGCACTGAAAGACCTGAGTCGAAACAAGGCCCCCGGAGTAGATAACATTCCATTAGAACTACTGACGGCCTTGGGAGAGCCAGTCATGACAAAACTCTACCAGCTGGTGAGCAAGATGTATGAGACAGGCGAAATACCCTCAGACTTCAAGAAGAATATAATAATTCCAATCCCAAAGAAAGCAGGTGCTGACAGATGTGAAAATTACCGAACTATCAGTTTAATAAGTCACTGCTGCAAAATACTAACGCGAATTCTTTACAGACGAATGGAAAAACTAGTAGAAGCCGACCTCGGGGAATATCAGTTTGAATTCCGTAGAAATGTTGGAACACGTGCGGCAATACTGATCTTACGACGTATCTTAGAAGAAAGATTAAGAAAAGGCAAACCTACGTTTCCAGCATTTGCAGACTTAGAGAAAGTTTTTGACAATGTTGACTGGAATACTCTCTTTCAAATTCTAAAGGTGGCAGGGGTAAAATACCGGGAGCGAAAGGCTGTTTACAATTTGTACAGAAACGAGATGGCAGTCATAAGAGTCGAGGGGCAAGAAAGGCAAGCAGTGGTTGAAAAAGGAGTGAGACAGGGTTGTAGCCTCTCCCAGATATTATGCAATCTGTATATTGAGCAAGCATTAAAGGAAACAAAAGAAAAATTTGTAGTAGGTATTAAAATTCATGGAGAAGAAGAGGAAAATGGAATGTAGTCAAATTAAATCGGCTGATGCTGAGGGAATTAGATTAGGAAATGAGACACTTAAAGTAGTAAAGTAGTTTTGCTATTTAGGAACTAAAATAACTGATGATGGTCGAAGTAGAGAGGATATAAAATGTAGACTGGCAATAGCAAGGAAAGCGTTTCTGAAGAAGAGAAACTTGTTAACATCGAATATAGATTTATGTATCAGGAAGTCGTTTCTGAAAGTATTTGTTTGGAGTGTAGCCATGTATGGAAGTGAAACATGGACGATTACTAGTTTGGACATGAAGAGAATAGAAGATTTCGAAGTGTGTTGTTACAGAAGAATGCTGAAGATAAGGTGGATAGATCACGTAACTAATGAGGAGGTATTGAATTGGATTGGGGAGAAGAGAAGTTTGTGGCACAACTTGACCAGAAGAAGGGACCGGTTGGTAGGGCATGTTTTGAGGCATCAAGGGATCACAAATTTAGCATTGGAGGGCAGCGAGGAGGGTAAAAATCGTAGAGGGAGACCAAGAGATTAATACACTAAGCAGATTCAGAAGGATGTAGGCTGCAGTAGGTACTGGGAGATGAAGAAGCTTTCACAGGATAGAGTAGCTTGGAGAGCTGCATCAAACCAGTCTCAGGACTGAAGACAACAACAACAACAACAACAACAACATCCATATAAACTTTAGTTTCAATTGTTAAGGCTTTCTTCTAACTGATACTTGTATTACTTTCCATGTTTTATACCTCTTGTAGTTGTCTGATCAAATATTGGTTTTATTTTACTTGAATCATTTAATTAATGCAAACTGTTACATAGCCACTGTTTTGACTGTAATGTTACAGTTTTTTCTGTTTACTACTTTTGTATTCGTCTATTGTTTAGCCTTTTTTACCTTTTAAAATGCAGTACCACCACACTCTAGAAGACTGCATTTATAGTATGTTCCTTCCCACTCATTCATTTTCCTGCATACAAACATTTCTGTTCATCTTATTGATATTGTTTGAGTTCCTTGTACATTCTATTGTTACACTGATAATTCTTTCTTCTTTTAATTGGTTTGTGTATCACAGTCCATGATTTATATCTCCTGAGGTAGGCTAGTCAAGTACTAATTTTATTTTATTTTATTCCTTTTATTTATTAATAGAAAGTGTTACGTAGGCATGCTGTTTCTACTTCTTGTTAAAGTTTTTTCCTGTCCACTCTGTTTTTATTTTTATTTACTTACTGTTCAAATTTTGTACTTTTTACAGTGCGTTACCATCACACTGTCAAAGATGTTACTTGCTCTATGTTTCTGCTTCAGTGTATATGTGTACCTTCTCTTCCAGTGCTGTTTACAAACAATGTAACTTCTTCGGTTACAATACTCACTAAATGTATGAGGATGGCCTTGTAATCTGAAAACCGGCTAACACAATAAAAGTAATACTGTAGAAAAAAGCAAACAAGTGCTTTCCATTTAATATTAATATGCGCACTTTAATAATACTGAAATACGCTTGAGTATCGCCAAACAGAGGCCCTGTCGATGACTATTGACGATATGCTTCCTCCGAATCTGCAACTATTTCGCCAAAGAAATTCAGTACTAGACAAACACTGTCACCTAACCCGCACGTCTCTAGTCCGACTTATGCTGTTGCCTATGACGAATGAATTGATTTCACACACACACACACACACACACACACACACACACACACACACACACACATACACAATCACATTTACAGAAATGAAACAACAATAATATTCATGCACCTCTTTAGACAGATAAGTTACTTCTCTGTTTCTACTGAATTGCCGTGTGACAACACGATGAGCGTGACATTTCATCTGTGACCAAAGAATGTGTAATTTAATTTGAATTATTGAATAATGACAAATTTGAGACCTGAAACGTATATCGAAAGATGGTGTTTGCAGTTTATAAGATCACGGGCTCCAGAAATTCGAAAATCGCATGGGGATTGATCGGACTAAATAACACTGATAAAATAGTAGTACTCACTGCAGTACCATTGAAGCACTCGTGTGTATCACTGGAGAGAGGTCACTTTCAATTAACACTAACGAAATGTTTCCTCTGAAAGCCCAAATAATTCAGTACTAGACAAATACATTTTTTCTAAAATACAAGGGACTGGCTTCACCTCCGATTGCCTGAGACGAATGATTTCATTCCACATACACTCAAGCGTACAACTCAGCTTACTCTTTCCACAGACGATATACCGCGAATTATGGATTAAGGGCAAAAGGCAGATTCCATATTTATAGATTTCTGGACAGCGTTCTACACAGTGCCCCACTGCAGGCTGAAAACGAATGTACGAACATATGGAATACGTTCACGCGAATATGCGTGGCTGGAAAAGTTTTTAAATAATAGAGTCCTGTATGTTTTCCTCGACGGTGAGTGTTCATCAGAGACAACGGTATCGTCAGGATTGCCGAAGGGAAATGTGGTTGTTCGTTACCTGCATAAATGATTTAGCGCACAGGGTGGGCAGCCATCTGTGGTTGATTGATGGTGATGCTGCGTTGTACGGTAAGATGCCGAAGTTGAGTGTCTCTAGGAAGATAGAAGACGACTTAGACCAAATTTCCAGTTGGTGTGATGATTTTCAGCTAGCCCTAAATGTGGGAAAATGTAACTTACTCCGGATGAGTAGAAAGATCAGTCCTGTAATGATCGGGTACAGTATTAGTAGTGTCCTACTTGACACAGTTAAATCGTTTAAATATCCGGGCTTAACGTTTCAAAGCGATATGAGATGGAACAAGTACGTGAGAACTGTGTTAGGGGCTGCAAATCGTCAGTTTCGGGTTATTGGGAGAATTTTAAGAAAGAGTGCTTCACATGTAAAGGAGTCCGCATATAGTACGATGGTGCGATCCATTCTTCAGTACTGCTCGAGTGTATGGGATAAGTTCCAGGTCGAAACAATTCAGATGAGGTCTTACAGATTTGTTACCTTTAGGTTAGAACAACACGTAAGTGTTACGGAAATGTTTCAGCAAAACAAGTGGGAATCCCTGGATGGAGGAAGACGATCTTTTCGAGAAACGCTATTGAGCAAATTTAGAGAATCGTCATCTGAACTAGACTGCCGAACGAATCTACTGCCGCCAACATACATTGCCCTTGAGGACCACGAATATGAAGTCATGAAAACAGTCGCTTTTCCGTCACTCGATTTGCGAGTGGGGCAGGAACGGAAATGGCTAAAAGTGGTACAGGGTACCCTCCGCGACGCAACCTACGCTCTCGGAGTATCTATGAAAATGTTGATGTAAGGAGTTCTGATACAGGACAGAGACGTGTGTCGAAGCTGATAACGTTATTTCAGAACAAATGAGTGAGTCTCAAATTTGTTCGACATTACTCGAAAACGCATAATTTTGTCACAGTAAAATACTTTGTCCCACTATTTAATTAAAACAATAAGATCGTGCCCCCTCGAAAGGAAAATGTGAAAAGACATGATAAGATTCCCATCATCTGCTGTTATTAAAGTTGAAGTTTAAATGTGTTTTATGAAACATCGTTCCATTTATCACATGCTATCAACTGTATTATCAAAACTTAACTTCACTAAAATGGTTCCATTATGTTTCGATAAACATTTCACGTCTCAAGATTGTCATTTTACATGAGATTACTCAATGATTTTCAATAATTCGTCTTAAGTTCTACATGCTTATTTCTACAGTTGAAAAGTAACGCTAATTTTGTTGACACTTAGCAGTCCATTCGAAAAGAGAAATAATTTATGTGCCTAAATAACTAAATAAAAATTATTTTGATTCTATGAATCTTTATCTGAATTTCTTTCATATAACTTAGTCTGTATTAGTGGAGTTGTGTGGAATGAATCATCTGTCTTAGGCAAGAGCGAAGTTGCGGCTAGTCACTTGAATTGTAGGTAAAGGTATTTGTCTACTACTGAACTACTTGCGTGATACCATAGCAGGTTTGGAGAAAGCATTTCGTTACCGTTCCTTGACAGTGACGTCTGTCCAGTGATACACAAGTGTGCTGCAGTAGTAATATATATTTATTTATTTATGCATTTATTTTACCTGGCAAGATTAGAGCCTTCAGGCCCCCTCTCTTACACCTAACCAGGCATACTCAGATTCAACAAATTTCAGTTTCTACAGAACATTAAGGACATATAACATGTTATACAGTAGTAATATTAAAGAAAAAAATAGAGATTACAAAAGTAGTGCAATGATAATTATAACAATCAAAAATAATTATAACTATCAAGAATAATAATAATAGTAATGACTATGAATCTGAAAGTAAACATTTTTCTTTTATGAATGTCAGTCCTATTGCTAGTTGGGAATTTTCTCGTTATATTGTTGCAGCTTGTGAGTTATTCTCGTCAAGCAGAGACATAAGACGATAGAATGGGGTGAAAGAGATATAGAAGAGGTGGATAAGTTAGAGGAAGAGAAATAGAATGGTAAAATTCGAAACAATGATGGAAAGGAGAAAGAAAGAGATGAGAGGGGCACAACAATGGTGGCTATACCGTCCCTAATATGTAAGTCTTGAGTTCCCTCTTGAATGTTGAGTAGTTCTGGATAAGACGCAGATCACAGGGGAGCGCGTTCCATAGTCGTATGGATGAGATAGAGAATGACACGGAGAAAGATTTTGTGTTACGTAAAGGTACAACCGAGGTGCTAGACTATCCGATCTGGTATTGCGGTTGTGGAATGACGATAGGTGTTTAATGTGAGAAGATATGTATTGGGGGCACCAGTGGCTAAGAAATCGATGAAGTAAGCACATCGTGTGGAGATCGCGTGCCTTATGTGGGCCTATCCTACCTAGCTGTGAGTATGAAGGACTAATATGATCATACAACCGTATGTTGCATACGTACTAACGCAAGCATTCATCACTAGCTTGAGGCCTTTCGAGTTTTCACTATTTGTGCCGTGTTGAACTACATCACAGTAGTAAAGATTAGGCAAAACTAGTGTTTGGACTAATTTTTGTTTAACATGGGTTTGAAATATTTTTCTAAATTTTTGAATTG
The DNA here is from genome assembly GCF_023897955.1 of Schistocerca gregaria. Taxonomy (NCBI): domain Eukaryota; kingdom Metazoa; phylum Arthropoda; class Insecta; order Orthoptera; family Acrididae; genus Schistocerca; species Schistocerca gregaria. The sequence continues at coordinate 731,587,141 of NC_064931.1, forward strand.
CATGTAGTGAGTAGAGCGATTTCCGACAAGCTGTGACTGTTTGTTCTTCCCAGTTTAGGTGTTCATCCAAGATTATTCCAAGGTCTTTTACTGTTTTTTGGTATGGTAGTTGGGTACCATTGAGGAGTATTTGAGGGACTGTTTCGCGAAAGTACCGACTAATTAACTTTGGATGAGATATAAGTATGACCTGGGATTTCTTGGAGTTTAGTTTCAGACCTAGGTTCTGTGCCCATCGAGAAACAAAGCAAAGATCTGAGTTCATACTCGCTACTGCGTCAGCAATGTTCTTGGGGCTTGCACTTATGTTCAGGAGTGAATCACTGAAGAAATATCATTAATGTACAGTGAGAAGAGTAATGGAGAAAGGACGGAGCCTTGGGGATGACTTTTCCGACCCACAAATGACTTGTTGACTTCTGTTTTTGAGGTAGCTGTCGAACCAGTGTATTGCGCTATAGTGAATATTACAATATTATTGGTCTTGTCAGCGTCAAATAGCCTGATACGCACACTGTGAATCCGTATTTTTTGAGATCTGGACAAAGATATTAGCAGCTGTCGATTTACTTCGGACGAAAAGATACATACCATGGTGCAATCATCATTCCTTCGGCAAATCCTTGCAAATTATTACTAAGAGGGAAGTGATAACGAAAAAGACTCTTAAAGCTGGGAAATTTCTGTATAAAGTGGGACAGGAACGGACGAGTGTTTTTATTAGTGGACAGTGGGTTAATTTTGCGAAAAGACGGACTTTTCTGTACAGTAATAACTAAAAGGTGATGATAAAACATAATGAATGACGCTGACGCTGAGAAAGTTATTCCAGCAAAACAGCAACCAATTCAAGCACACTCGGTTTTACACTAAAACGAATAGTTTTTCTCGTAGGTACATGGTTTATACCGGCATTTAAATGAAACAGCGGAATCGTGCTTACTTGAAAGCAAAGAGTAGAATAACACATTATTATTGCCATCAGCTGCTGTTAAAAAATTTGCTGTTTAAATGACTTTTATAATAATTCATTCATTTGACGTCGATGGAAACTAACGAGATGCTTCCTCCGAAGCTGCTACTCTTTAATTAAAGTAATTCAGTACTATACAATAGCTTTTAGCTAAAACAAAAGTGAATAGCATCACCCACGATCTTGCCTAAGGCAAAATATTTAATTCTACACATACTCATGTACAAAAAGTCGCATAAAACAAATTCAGATATAGAATCGCTAAAGTTTTCATGTAGATATTTAGACAGATAGATTAATTCTCTTTCTCTACTGAACTGCTGTGCGCCAACACATTTAGCGTGACTTTTCAACTGTAGAAATAAGCATGTATAAATTAACACGATTTATAGAAAATTATTGAGTAATCTCACGTAAAATGGCAATATTCATTCATGAAAAGGTTATCGAAAGGCTATGAAGTCATTTTAGTGAAGTTCAGTTTTGACACTAGAGTTGATTGGAAGTGATAAAATGACGGAAGATTTGAAAAAAACATTGAAACTGCAAAATTAGTAGCAGCAGGTGATGGGAGTAATAATATAATTATGCGTTTCCGAGCCATATCGAAATTATTTCAGATTACTGCATTTGTTCAGAAATAACTTTATCAGTTTCAGCGTCATTCACTGTCTTTGATCATGTTACTAGTAAAGAGAAAACTGTTTATTCTCACAAAGTTATGGCACATTCACTAACAAAACTACTCGCCCCTCCAGTCCCACTTTATAAACAAACGTCCCAGCCTCAATTGTCTTTTTCATTTATCACTTCCTTCTTTGTAAAAATTGGCAAATATTTGCCTGAGGAATGATGATTGCACCCAGGTAAAGTATATGTACGACCACGAATGTATTTCTGCGGGTCTATAAAATCGTTGGCGACGGATCAGACTACTTATTTGATGTTGGAATTCGCACTAATACTACTGAAGCACGATTCGGTATCACTGGACGGAGGTCAGTGTTGACGAATACTAACTAAAGGCATACTAACTAAATGCATTCAGTATACTTTCCCCTAACCTGCAGGTCACTAGTCTTACTTACTTTTATTTATTTACACGTCAAGTTCCGAAGGATCAAATTGAGGAGTAAATCTTCAAGGTCATGGAACGTGTCAGTACATAAAATTACAACATAAAAGTAATAACAGATAAAAATAAAATGTTTATGAACCCGAAAATAGTCAAGCCGCAAGCTTCAGTAAACGCAGTCAACAATATAACATAAGAATCTGCTTAATTTTTCAAGGAACTCCTCAACAAAATAGAAAGAGTGATCCACGAGGAAACTCTTCAGTTGCAATTTGAAAGTGCGTGGAATCCTGCTAAGATTTTTGAATTATTTTGGTAGCTTATAGAAAATGAATGCAGCAGTATACTGCATACCTTTCTGCACAAGAGTTAAGGAAATCCAATCCAAATGCAGGTTGGATTTCTGCCGAGTGTTAACTGAGTGAAAAACGGCTTATATTTGGGAATGGGGTGATATTGTTAACAAGAAACGACAGTAAAGAATATATATATATTGAGAGGCCATTGTCAAAATACCCATACTCGTGAACAGGAGTCGTCAAGAGGTTTGTGAACTTACACCACTTATTACCCGAACCTCCCGTTTCTGAGCCAAAAATATCCTTTTAGAATGAAAAAAAGTTACCCCAAAATGTAATACCTAACGACGTAAGAAAATGAAAATAAGCAAAGTAGACTGTGATTTACTGTGATTTAGTGTTAGTTTATTTTCTACAAGCCATGAACGTATGTAATGATCTGCACTGGTTAAAACAAAGACAATGTAGCACACAACATCCTTTGCTACCAAGCTAGTGCCATCAGCAAACAGAAATACTTTCGAGTTACCCATTATACTAGAGGGCACATTATTACATAAATAAGGAACAGGAGTGGCCCAAACACTGATACCTGGGCTCCCCCCACTTGATCGCACCCCATAGCCCACTCAGACCCCACATCACAGCCATTCTCAACACTGTGAATAATGACTTTTTGCTGTCTATTGTTAAAGTACGAGATGAACCAATTGTGAGTTACTCCCTGTATTCCGCAATGCTCAAACTTCCGCAGCAATATTTTGTGACCAACACAATCAATCGCCTTAGTCAAATAAAAAAAATATGCCTAGCTTTCGAAACCTTTTGTTTAACCCATCCACTACTTCACAGAGAAAAGAGAATATAGCATTTTTCAGTTGTTAAACGGCTTCTAAAGCCGAATTGTACATTTGATAGCAAATTATGTGATACAAAATTATCAATTATCCTTTCATACACAGCCTTTTCAATAACTTTAGCAAACACTGGTGGCGTAGAAGTAGGCCTAAAATCTCCTACATTACCCCTTTCTCCCTGTTTATAAAGTAGCTTTACTACTGAGTACTTTAATCGTTCACAAAACCGACCATTCCTAAAGGAAAAATTACAAATGTAGCTAAGTACAGGGCTAAGTGCAGTACTTTAATATTTTGCTAGGCCCTCCATCATATGCATGAGTGTCCTTAGTCTTCAGTGATTTAATTATTGACTCAATCTCCCCCTTGTCAGTGTCACAGAGGAGTATTTCAGATAACAGTATCTGAAAGGCATTTTCCAAGAGAGTTATATGATTCCCTGTAGAAAGTAAAGTTTTATTTAATTCACCAGTGATGTTCGGAAAACGATTGTTAAATACTGTACATATGTCTGATTTACCAGCAACAGAAATATTTTTACTACGAACTGACTTTATATCATCGACCTTGTGCTGCTGACCAGACACTTCCTTCACAACTGACCATATGGTTTTAATTTTAGCCTATAAATTAGCTATTCTGTTCGCTCACCACATACTCTTTGCGTTCGTAATAGCATGTTTAAGAACTTTACAATACTGTTTGTAATGGGCAGCTGTAGCTTGATTGTGACTACTTCTAACATTTTGATATAATTCCCGCTTTGTTCTACATGACATTTCTATCCCACTAGTCAGCCAACCAGGCTGCCTTTTACTGCTGGTACCCCGTTTAGACCGTTCTGATGGAAAGCAACCTTCAAGAAGTATGATAAATGTATTAAGGAAGGCATTATATTTTTCGTATACGTTATCGGCACTGTAAACGTCCTGCCACTCTTATTTCTTGGCGAGTTTTAAAAACTCTCTATTGCCACTGGATTAACTTTCCTACATAGTTTGTAATTATATGTGACATTTATTTGAGTACAAAAGCCTTTTAACGTTAAAATTTGTGCATCATGGTCTAAAAGGCCATTCACCCTTTTGCTAACAGAATGCCCACCTAGTAATGAAGAATGAATAAAAACATCATCTATGGCTGTGCTGCTTTCTCCGTGCACCCTAGTTGGAAAAACAGCGTCTGCATCAGATGATATGAATTTAGCAGATCTAGCAACATACTTTTTCTGGCACTGTCATATAAAAAATTTATATTGTCCTCCGATAGGTATGCCCCAGTGGCCAGCCCAGTTACTGCTCGCATTGAGCTTGACCCCTCCCCGTAGTGGAGATTGACTCAGGGCATGGCAGGAGGCGAAAGGCTTCCCAGGGGTCCGCACGTAAGGCCTCCCCTATTAGTCTGACAAACAGGTTCTAGATGATGTTCGTGGCTGACACTCTTCCTCCGGCAGATGATATAGCCTGTTCTGTTTCAGAGCAAATCTCTCAGAGTGTAAAAACCGGAAAAGCAGACAGGGTTGGATTATTGGTAGCTGGGAGCTTCAACGTTAGACGCTTTATGGGTCACCTTAGGGACATGGCTACCAAGGAAGGAAAGAAAGCCAATGTGCAGTCTGTGTGCATACCGAGTGGAGTAATTCGAGATGCGGAACCGCACGTGGTGGCTCACCTCGGTACCAATGATGTGCGTCACTTTGGATCTACATCTACATGGATACTCTGCAAATCATGTTTAAGTGCCTGACAGAGGGTTCATCGAACCACCTTCATAATTCTCTATTAATCCAATCTCGGATAGCTCTAGGAAAGAATGAACACCTAAATCTTTCCGTACGAGCTCTGATTTCCCTTATTCTATCGTGCTGATCGTTGCTCCCTATATGGGTCGGTGTCACCAGTTATTTTCGCATTCGGAGGAGAAAGTTGGTCATTGGATTTTCGTGAGAAGATTTGGTCGCAACGAAAAACGCCTTTGTTTTAATTATGTCCAGCCCAAATCCTGTATCATTTCTGCGACACTCTCTCCCATATTTCACGATAATACAAAACGTGCTGCCTTTCTTTGAACTTTTTCGATGTGCCCCATCAGTCCTATCTGATAAGGATCCCACACCGCGCCTCTGTATTCTAAAGGAGGACGGACAAGCGTAGTGTAGGCAGTCTCATTAGTACATCTGTTAAATTTTGAAAGTGCCCTGCCAATAAAACGCAGTCTTTGACTAGCCTTCCGTACAACATTTTCTGTGTGTTCCTTCGAATTTAAGTTGTTCGTGATTGTAATACCTAGGTACTTAGTAGAATTTACGACTTTTAGATTAGGCTGATTCATCGTGTAACCGAAGTTGAACGATTTCCTTTTACCACTCACGTGGATGACCTCACATCTTTCGTTATTTAGGGTCAACTGCCACTTTTCGCACCATTCAGATATTTTTTCTAAATCGTTTAGCGGTTTGTTTTGACCTTCTGATGACTTTATTAGTCGATAAACGATAGCGTCATCTGCAAACAACCGAAGACGGCTGCTCAGATTGTGTCCCAAATCGTTTATATAGATAAGCAACAGCAAAGGGCCTTGGGGAACGCCGAACATCACTTCTGTTTTACTCGATGGCTTTGCGTCGGTTACTTCGAACTGTGAACTCTCTGACAGGAAAACATAAATCCAGTCACATAACTGAGACGATATTTCATAATTATCCCTGGTTTAAAACGGCTAACAAATCGGTAAAGGCAGCCAGTTCTGCCTACGAGATGACAGCCGAGCTCAGAATGTGCAGCATAATCGACAGGATCGATTGCGGACCTCTGGAAGAAAGCCAAGTGGATGGTCTGAATCGAATTCTCAGACGGTTCTGCGACCGTGTAGGCTACAGATTCCTCGACTGTGCCATAGGGTGTTTTGGTTTCCGTCTCCGCTGAATAGGTCAGGAGTCCACTACACGCAGGAAGAGGCTACACGGGTGTCAGGGGTTGAGTGGGGTGGATTGGTTTTTTTTTTTTAGGTTGTAGGGGAAATACAGAAAGGGTTTCAATCTCAAAGAAAGAACGTAGATACAGCAACCTTCTGTATAATAGATGTGAATTGTCGTAGTTGTGTTGGAAAAGAGTAAGAACTCCAAGCGTATATAGAAAGCACTAACGCTCAAATCGTTATAGACATTGAAAGCTGACAAAAGTGGGAGATAACTTCTGAAAAGATAAGCTAAACACAGTTGACAGCGGCGTGTTTGTTGCTGTTAAAAGTAGTTTATCTTATAGCGAAACTGAAGCAAATAGTTTCTGTGAGTTAGTATGGGCTGTGGTCATTCTTGGCAACCGGAATAAAATAGGATCCTTTTACCAACCTCGCAACTCATATGATATAATTGGTGAAAGTTTTAAAGAAAATTTGAGTTTAATTTCAAACACGAACCCGATTCATACAATGTCAGTTGGTGGTGACTTTAATTTTGCCTCGATATGTTGGTGAAAATACATGCTTAAATCCAGAGGTACACATAAAACATCATCCGAAATTGTACTAAACGCATTCTCTGAAAATTGTTTTGAGCAGTTCACGAAACCACACGAAATGTAAACGTTTCCCAATACACGCTTGATCTCCTAGCAACAAATAATCCTGAGCTAATAATGAGCAACAAAACCGATATAGGAATTAGTAAACACAGGGTAGTCGTAGCGAAACTGGATACTGTAACCCCCAAATACTCCAAAAATAAACGAGAAATATACCTATTCAAAAAAGCAGATAAAAAATCACTTGACGCCTTTCTGAGAGACAATCTCCACTCCTTCCAGATTAACAATGTAAATGTAGACGAAATGTGGCTTGCATTCAAGCAAATAGTGTCGACAACAATTGACAGATTTATACCAAATAAAATAAGAAACGGCGGAGTTGATCCTGCATGGTACACGAAACAGGCCAGAAAAATGTTGCAGAAACAACGAAAGAAGCATACCGAATTTAACCGAATGTAAACTCTCCAAGATTGGCGATCTGTTACGAAAGCATGAAATTTAGGGCGGACTTCAATGCGAGATGCTTATAATAGTTTCCACTCCGAAACTTTGTCTCTCCACTTAGCACAAAATCCAAAGAGATCCTTGTCGTATGTAAAGTATGCTGGCATCAAGACATAATCAATTTCTTCTCTGCGTGATAACATAGTGGCCGACAGTGGTGTAAAAGCAGAGTTACAAACACAGCCTTCCGAAATTCCTTCACCGTGGAAGACGAAGTAAATATTTCAGAATTCGTAACAAGTAGAGCTGCCAATATGAGTAACTTAAAAGTATATATCCTCGGAGTAGTAAAGCTACTTAAATCACTTTATAAAAGCAAGTCTTCCGGTCCAGACTGAATACCAATTGGGTTCTTTTCAGACTATGCTGATGGAATAACTCCATACTTAACTATCATATACAACAGCTCGTTCGATGAAAAATCCGTACCCAATGACTGTAAAGCTGCACAACTCACACCAATATTCACAGAAAGGTAATAGGCGTACTCCACTAAATTTCAGGTCCATATCATTAACGTTGATATGCAGCAGGATGTTGGAGCGTATATTGTGCTTGAACATTATTAATTATCTCAAAGGGAACGGTCTATTGACACACAGTATGGGTTTAGAAAACATCGTTCTTCTGAAACACAACTAGCTGTAGACACACACGAAGTTTTGAGCGCTACGGACAAGAGATTTCTAATTGATTCGTATTTCTAGATTTCCAGAAGGCTTTTGACAATGGATCACGCAAGCACCTTGTAGTGATATTGCGTGCTTAGGGAATATTGTCTCAGTTACGTGACAGGATTCGTGATTTCCTGTAAGAGAGGTCACAGTTCGTAATAACTGACAGAAAGTAATCGAGAGAAGTGATTTCTGGCTTTCCTCAAGGTAGTGTTAGGGGCCCTTGCTGTTCCTTATTTATATAAACGATTTAGGAGTTAATTTGAGCAGCCGTCTTAGGTTTTTTGCAGATGATGCTATCATTTATAGTCTAGTAAAGTCATCAGAAAATCAAAACAAATTGCAAACCGATTTAGAGAAGATATCTGTATGATGTGAAAATTGGCAATTGACCCTAAATAATTAAAAGAGTGAGGTCATCCACATGAGTGAAAAAGGAATCCGTTAAACTTCGGTTACACGATAAAGCAGCCAAATCTGAAGGCCGTAAATTTAACAAAATACCTAGGAATTACAATTATGAACAATTTAAATTGGTAAGAACCTGTAGAAAATGTTATGGGGGAGGCAAACCGAAGACTAAGTTTTACTGGCAGAACACTTGGAAGATGCAACAGACCTACTAAAGAGGATGCTTACACTCCGCTTGTCCATTCTCTTTTAGAGTACTGCAGCGCTATGTGAGATCGTTACCAGATAGAACTAACGGAGTACATCGAGAAAGTTCAAAGAAGAGCAGCACGTTTTGTATTATCACGAAATAGGGGAGGGAGTGTCATATGATACAGTATTTGGGCTGGACATCATTAAAATAAAAGCGTTTTCCGTTGAAGTGGAATCTTCTCACGAAATTTCAATCACCAGCTTCCTCCTCCGAATGCGAAAATATTGTTTTACATCGACCAGCATAGGTAGGAAAGATCATTATAATAAAATAAAAGAAATCAGAGCTCGTACAGAAAGATATAGGTGTTCGTTTCTTCCGTGCGCTGTTTGAGATTGGAATAAAAGGGGAATTACTTTGAAGGTGGTTCGACGGACTTTCTGGAGTCTGATTTGCAGAGTATCCATGTGGATGTAGATGCAGATCGAAAGATTAGGGCTACAGTATATGGAATCCTTTCACTAACGTTCAGATTTGATAGTACAATTTGATGTAAAGTGATAAAGTGAACGAAGTTTTATAAAACACATTTAAACAACAAATTTATTAACTGCAGCTAATGGCAATTATAATGTGTCATTCTACTGTTTGCTTTCAAATAAGCACGTTTCCCTTGTTTGATTTAAATACTTGAACAAAGCATGTGAGTGCAAGAAAAATAATTTGTTTCGGTTTAAGGTTGAAGATGTTTGAATTTATTGCTATTATCCTAAATTAACTTTATGAGCTTCAGCATCATTCATTACTATTTATGGTAACTTTTTAGTTATTACTGGTGGCAAAACTGCGGCTTTTTTACAAAGTTACGACTCGTTCCTTCTAGTCCACTTTATACAGAAACATCCCAGCTTGAACAGTCCATTTCATTTGTCACTTCCTTCTTAGTAAAAATTGGCAAAGTTTTGCCAAAGTAATGATGATTGCATCCAGGAATGTATCTCTTCCTCTGAAGTAAATCGACGGCTACGAATGTCTTTCTCGGGAACTCCAAAAATAGGGAAACCACATGAAGTATCGTACTAATTGACACTGATAAAACGAATAATACTGGAATACTCACTGTATTACTACTGAATCACGTTTGAGTATCAATGGATGGGGGTCACTGTCAACTGACTCTCACGGAATGCCTCCTACGATGCAAAACTCCTTCACAGAATTAATTTAGTGCTGTAAAAATACTTTTACCTAAAATACAAGTGACTAGCTCACCTCCGCTCTTCACTAAGACGGATTATTTCATTCCACACATATTCATAAACAGAATATCACATTAAACAAATTCAGATATAGAATAATAATAATTTTTATGTAGGTGTTTTGACAGGTAAATTATTTCATTTTTTCGAATGGACCACTATGTGTCATTATAATTAGCGTGAATTTTCCCCTGTAGAAATAAGCACGTATAAATGAAGAGGAATTACTGAAAATTGGAGGGTTTCTCTGAAAAACAGCATTAGTCGAAAATCGCGTAAATTGAGTTGGTGCTGCCGTTTTGAAGTATGTATATGAATGCATCTGATGGTAATATTGTGTGGGGTAAGAGCGCATTGTCCCACAGACGGAGAAACATGTCCAACATGATACCGGGAGATGCAGCACTAGTCATGGACAACTGCTGCACATGATGCGGCAGAAAAGTGGCGGGCCCTGAAACTAATCTTGTCAACAGAGACGTTGTGTTTCCCGTAAAGACGTGCTGCCTTTCGAGGTTACATTGCCTGTGAGAGTGTGTGTACTCATGAACGCAGATGATGAACTTGAAAGTTACGACTCTTCATCACGTAAGAAGATTAGTATAATACTAGAGAGCTGATCCATCACATCCATCAGACCTCAAACAACGTGGGCCGTGTTGTACCAAACCGAGTAACAGGAGCTGACTCCAGGTAAGAAATAAGACGATTTCCTATACGTTCATTGTGCATTTTGCATCCTATAGTTTGTGTTTACATACTGTGGGCTCTCACTGTCTTAAGAAGGTAGGACATGAAGTAGTAGAACATATCCTTCAAACGTTTAATCCCCTGGAAGACAAAAATGATCAAGACTGTCATTTGGTTGGACTAATTAATGTCCATCGAGTATTCGAAGACGTCCCTTTCTGCAGAATCCAGTAGCAAAAGTCAAGTATGCTGCATATACATACAAAGTAAGGTTGGATGGATAGGAGATGCCAGTTTGTCTGAAAGGATTTATAAGCGTTCATGGCACAACTCATGCACATGTGCGCAGATTTGAAATGTCTTTGCTAGTTCATGGCGCGTCTCCCAAAGATATGCATGGCAAGCATGACAACCGGCCTAATACGTACACGTCAGTAGTGACAAATGTTATCACATTCCATATCAAATCGTTTCCTGTTCGGCAGTCTCACTATCGCTGCGACACAATCGCAACGTGGAATATCCACCGGCAGTTATGTCAGTGAAGAGACTGCACAGAATGTTTCTAGCACAGTATTGACTGTATATCCTTCTCAAACTGTATTGGCACGTCTTCCACAATCACAACATTAAGTTCGGCATTTCAAGGTCGGACACATGTTCGTTTTTGTGATTCGCTGCAACAGTTGTTGAACAATCCAGAATTGACCCTGGAAGACAAAGATAAATTGAGAAAAAGGAGGAGCTTCACTCGCTCGAAGCAGAAGCATTCGACAACAAAAGAGTATGTTCAAAGCAAAAGCCCAAACTAATGAGATGACATGCATTAGCATTGATTATATGCAAAACCTTCCGCTGTCTTCTATTCAAGGCAGTTCTGGTACTATGTTTTTGGTGTACACTCCTACCTGGTGACCGAGTTACTATGTTTACTTATCACGAAGCCGACGGGAATAAGGGAGCCAATTATGTTACATAAATGCTAAAAACAGTTGAAGTACGATTCTGAACATCTGGTTCTAATAACTGTTGGTTCATCTGGACAGAACAAAAATAATGTGTTTTCTAGTGCATGCCTTGGAACTGTTTCTTAGCATAACATAATTATTTCCAATGCAGTGACACAGCTATATCGCCGGCCGGAGTGGCCGAGCGGTTCTAGGCGCTACAGTCTGGAACCGCGCGACCGCTACGGTCGCAGGTTCGAATCCTTCCTCGGGCATGGCTGTGTGTGATGTCCTTAGGTTAGTTAGGTTTACGAAGTTCTAAGTTCTAGGGGACTGATGACCTCAGCAGTTAAGTCGCATAGTGCTCAGAGCCATTTTTGAACCGCTATCTACTAAAATTATCAAGAATTTCTCCTCGTAGATAAACAGAAAAGAAAACTGAATGCAGCAGTCTCCTGACGACTAGACGGAAGAAATATCAAGATCAGCACAAAACCAATTACCATTTACTGCACAAGAAATATAATATAACGATTTCATTGATTTCAGAGCCACTTTGACTCACACTTTCGGAATCGTCACAACACTGCAATTCAAATTAAAACATTGAGAATGTTCAAGACAGAGCAGAGACGTCCACTTGTAAAACTCAGGGATAAATATTATGACTGTGGAGGACTAACGACATGCGCAATAACGTTCCCTTTTTACATAAAATTTAACTAGAACCAGCATTCAGAACAAGGTTACTACTGCCACCAGCCAAGATGACGGACCTGCAAAACTTGATACAACATTTGAGCAAGCACAACACAGCATTTTATAATAGACTGTTCATGGCACATGAAGGCAACAATGAAGAAGTTGACACTAACTGTGATGACAATAGCATTTGTTCTACGAATGTAAATCGCGTGTATTGGAGATTCAGATCACGAAAATTGTATTATAGACGCCTTTATTAAGAGTGCGAGGTCTAACTGTGTCACAGAGGGCTACATGTAATAAGCACTCTAAATGTAATATAATTTTTGTATATTTCTGGTACATTGTTATACTTATGAATGCATCATAGCAAAAAAAAATGAGTTTATGACTTCTATATATATCAAGCATAAATGACGTACATCCATCGCAGTTTTTGTTCTCATGTATGAAATATGGCTCTTTATGTATTTTCAAGCTAATATTATGTTTCTTGCTGTGTAAACGTATCCTTACGCAAAACCAGATTCCATATTAATATCGCTGATTATGATGGTGGACAGTCTCGTCTCGTTTGCCAAAACCTTGTTTTTTGGACTAACTGTGTTGAGCCTCTCCTTTCGGAACACCGTTATGTTCTCCGCAGAAATTTCGGCTAAACTAATCTCCGGCTTTGTCCAGCTGTCAGTGCCTATAACGATTTGAGCAGAGAGCAAGAATCCCTTCAATTTGGAAGAAGTGCAGGATGTTTCTCAGGAAGACGCCAAGTGAATTTTTGTCTGCTTTTTAGAATAGGTATATTTTTCGTTTATTTTTGAAAGATTTGGGGTTACATTATTCAAACTCGCTAGACAACCCTGGGTTCGCTAATCCCTGTATCCGTTCTCATGCTCGTTATCAGCTCAGGATATTTTGTTAGTAAGAGATCAAGCGTGTTTTCACAAACGTTTACTATTCGTGTGAACTCGTGAAGTAACTGCTCAAAATAATTTTCAGAGAATGCATTTAACACAACCTCGGATGATGTTATATGCGTAGCCACGGATTTAACATTGTATTTTCGCCAACGTATCGAGGATAAAGTAAGGGCACCACCAACTATAATTCTACGAGTCGGGTACGTGTTTGAAATTAAAATAAAATTTTCTTGAAAACCTTTCAGCAATTATGACATCTGCGTTGGGAGGTCGGTGAAGGGATTCAATTATTTTATTTCGATTGCCAAGAATGACTTCTGCCCATACTAACTCAAAAGAAATATCTGATTCAAGTTCGCTACAAGATAAACTACTTTTAACAGCAAAAAACTCACCACTGCCAACTGTGTTGAGCCTCTTCTTTTGGGAACACCGTTATGTTCTCCGCAGAAATTTCGGCTGAACTAATCTCCGGCTTTGTCCAGCTGTCAGTGCCTATAACGATTTGAGCAGAGGGCAAAGGCATTATGTTTCCATGCTCTTCTCCTCTTCTAAGTTACACCCCATTACTACAACACCCCTCGTCTTTCTTTGAACCCCAACACCTCGCCCCCCCCCCCTTTCAAACCCTTTCCTAACCCATGGTCCCTATGGAAATACACCACTGGCCATTAAAAGTGCTACACCACGCACATGATGTGATACAGACGAGAAATTTAACCAACAAGAAGAAGATGCTGTGATATGCAAATGATTAGCTTTTCAGGGCATTCACACAAGGTTGGCGCCGGTGGCGACATCTACAACGTGCTGACATTAGGGAAGTTTCCAACCGATATATTATACACAAATTGCAGTTGACCGGCGTTGCCTGGTGAAACGTTGTTGTGATGTCTCTTGTAAGGAGGAGTAATGCGTGCCATCATGTTTCCGACTTTGATAAAGGTCGGATTGTAGCCTATCGCGATTGCCGTTTATCGTATCGCGACACGTCTGCTCGCGTTGGTCGAGATACAATGACTGTTAGCAGAATAAGGAATCGGTAGCTTCAGGAGGGTACTGGGGAACGCCGTGCTGGATCCAAACGGCCTCGTATCACTGGCAGTCGAGATGACAGGCATCTTATCCGCATGGCTGTAACGTATAGTGCAGCCACGCCTCGATCCCTGAGTCAACAGATGGGGACGTTTGCAAGACAACAACCACCTGCACGAACAGTTCGGCGACGTTTGCAGCAGCAAGGACTATCAGCTCGGCGACCATGGCTGCAGTTACCCTTGACGCTGCATGACAGAGAGGAGCGCATGTGATGGTGTACTCAACGACAAACCTGGGTGCACGAATGGCAAAAAGTGGTTTTTTCGGATGAATCCAGGTTCTGTTTACAGCATCATGATGGTCGCATCTGTGTTTGGCGACATCGCGGTGAACGCACATTGGAAGCGTGTACTCGTTATCGCCATACTGGCGTGTCAACCGGCGTGATGGTATCGGGTGCCATTGGTTACACGTCTCGGTCACCTCTTGTACGCACTGACAGCACTTTGAACAGTAGACGTCACATTTCAGATGTGTTACGACCCGTGGCTCTACTCTTCATTCGTTTCCTGCGAAACCCTAAATGTCACTAGAATAATGCATGGCCGCATGTTGCAGGTCCTGCACCGGCCTTTCTGGATACAGAAAATATTCGACTACTGCCCTGGCCAGCACATTCTCCAGATCTCTCACCAACTGGGAACGTCTGGTCAATGGTGGCCAAACAACTGGCTCGTCACAATACGCGAGTTACTACTCTTGATGAACTGTGGTATCGTGTTGAAGCTGCATGGGCAGCTGTACCTGTACACTCCATCCAATCTCTGTTTGTCTCAATGCCCAGGCGTATCAAGGCCGTTATTACGACCAGAGGTGGTTGTTCTGGGTACTGATTTCTCAGGATCTATGCACCCAAATGTAATCACATGTCAGTTTTAGTATGTTATATATGTCCAATGAATACCCGTTTATCATCTGCATTTCTTCTTGGTGTAGCAATTTTAATGGCCAGTAGTGTAGGTCTATCAGGGAGTTTCTGAGCTAACATACACATTTAGGGCTCTTAGTAATAGCTCAGTACTTTAGTGCCGAGTCACCTCATCGAATCACGTTTTTCACTTTCACTAAATCCACTAATAGCCACTTTTCAGTTTACGATACTTACAACAAATTCGTGAAAAACAGTAACAGAAAAATAAATTTCAAGTTTATAGTTAACAATTGTGGCAGTTATTATGGTGAACTAAATCAGTTGTAAATAATATGTTACTACCGATATTTTAACTGGATACTGTACTGAAATGCAATGTGAGAGAACGTCAGAGTGGGTGGGCACTACGTCCTCGGAGCTGAGAAGCAGTTGGAGTGTACGGGCGGTGGTTTTGTAGCAGAGCTGCGCCGGTTCGTGGCGCGGAACGAGGCCGCAGGTACTCACCCCATTGACTTTCAGTGGGGGCCACGCTCTGATAACCCTGCGCCCAAGCCTGCAAACCGTTCCGAAGGCCGCCTCCTGCTGCTGTTACGCTGTCACGCCGGCTGCCTCCCATACTCATGTTTTACCGTGTCCTCCATATTCTGGCGAGCGCCGTCAATTTTGTGGCGAGCTGTATAAACTACCAAACTGAAACAGGAAATCTATACGGCGTGCGACGTCTGCCGAATGTACAGACTATCTCTGCTATTCCTTTACAGCTACAAGACGCAGGCGGGACTGCCTATCGTGGGACTGTGGGCCACTGCTAAGTTAGGAAGGCGTGAGTTGTTGAGTGTCTGTAAACGGAAACATTTCACTTCGCAGATGCTTTGACATTAGCACACAAATACCCACGAAGTCGTGTGAAAACTTTAAAAGAAAATATATGTGCAAAGAAGTTGAAGGACTCTCTGACTAATATGAAGTTAGAATATAATGCAGAAGCCACCAGATGTTTATTCTTTGATAGTCCTACCTTATTCTCGATCGCTAAAAATTAGCTGCTGTTGCTCCATACACACTGGAATTCTCTTGGTGACAGTGAAAGACATCTTTCGTGCTACGTATTTGTTTGCGCGTGAATAGGCACTTGTTTAACATAAAGACTCTGTAGTCACTTCCGTCTGCTGTGGTAGTGCCTCTTCGAGTGGACACTGTGTGTTACGTCTAGAGCTGCGCTCTTACAAAAATGCGTTTCAGGTTTTTTTGGGTATAGACATAAATGACATAGTAAATGGTAGGTTTACTGGTGGTATTTGTAGGGAAAGAAGCGTAAATGAATGTGTGACAGGGAAACGGGGAGCCTACGGCGTCTCTTTTTTTCTTTTGCACGTAATTAGAACCTCACATTAGTCAGTGTTAGCCCACTGTATGTTTTACATCCTTGAAACATATAAAATGCATTCTATAAGTAATAAAAATTAGTTGGTAGCGTAACTTCTGCTCATTTATGTGCCACAGCAATCACTTTTGATGGAAGAATAGTTAACATGCAGAAACATAAAAAAAATCAATCCAATTATTGTTCTAATTTTGTACTTGGAGGAACGTTCATCATCATAATCAAAGGCAAGAGTTTCAATACGTGCGAAAGTTGTTTGTGAATAACAGAAACATGTTTCATATAAGCTCGACGAAGAACTGAAGCTATGTTTGAAACGTTTTCGTTTTGTACTTTTTTAATTCTACCTTTTTTATGGAAATTGTGTTTTCTAGCACTGCATGACAAATCTGTGTTGCTTTCTTTTATTTTTGCTACAACTATCCTCTGTCTTGCGTTACAAAGCAATAATTTTTGAATAAAACCTGAATTATACATTGACCTTTTCAACTTTGCTATAAATACAGTTTATAATTACGAAACAGACAGAAAGACACGCAGTAAGCGGCTACACGGGTAGCGGGGGTTGTGTGGCGTGGACTGGGCGTTTTTTTTAGGTTAGATGGCCTCAGACAAGCACAGAAAGGGCAAGTGGATAGTTCCTGTGAAATATTATGGGTAGAGGTTACACTCAACAAGCGAGCTAGGTTAATAATTGGCTCCTTTTACCGACCTCCCGGCTCAGCAGCATTAATGGCAGAACAACTGAGAGAAAATTTGGAATACATTTCACATAAATTTTCTCAGCATATTATAGTCTTAGGTGGAGATTTCAATTTACCAGATATAGACTGGGACACTCAGATGTTTAGGACGGGTGGTAGGGACAGAGCATCGAGTGACATTATACTGAGTGCACAATCCGAAAATTACCTCGAGCAATTGAACAGAGAACCGACTCGTGGAGAATACATCTTGGACCTACTGATAACTAACAGACCCGAACTTTTCGACTCTGTAAGCGCAGAACAGGGTATCAGTGATCATAAGGTCGTTGTAGCATCCCTAAATATGGAAGTTAATAGGAATATAAAAAAAGGGAGGAAGGTTTATCTGTTTAGCAAGAGTAATAGAAGGCAGAATTCAGACTACCTAACAGATCAAACCGAACATTTCTGTTCCGACACTGACAATGTCGAGTGTTTATGGAAAAAGTTTAAGGCAATTGTAAAATTAGACAGGTACGTGCCGAGTAAAACTGTGAGGGACGGGAAAAACCCACTGTGGTTCAACAACAAAGTTAGGAAACTACTGCGAAAGCAAAGAGAGCTTCATTCCAAGTTTAAACGCAGCCAAAACCTCTCAGAGGAACAGAACCTAAACGATGTCAAAGTTAGCGTAAGGGGGGCTATGCGTGAAGCGTTCAGTGAATTCGAAAGTAAAATTCTATGTACCAACTTGACAGAAAATCCTAGGAAGTTGTGGTCTTACGTTAAATCAGTAAGTGGCTCGAAACAGCAAATCCAGACACTCCGGGATGATGATGGCGTTGAAACAGAGGATGAAAAGCGCAAAGCTGAAGTACTAAACATCTTTTTCTAAAGCTGTTTCACAGAGGAAGACCGCTCTGCAGTTCCTTCTCTAAATCCTCGCACAAACGAAAAAATTTCTGACATCGGAATAAGTGTCAAACGAATAGAAAAGCAACTGGAATCACTCTACATAGGAAAGTCCACTGAACCTGAAGGAATACCAATTCGATTCTACACAGAGTACGCGAAATAACTTGCCCCCCTTCTAACAGCCGTGTACCTCAAGGTTCCAAATGATTAGAAAAGAGCACAGGTAGTCCCAGTCTTCAAGAAGGGTCGTCCAGCAGATGCACAAAACTATAGACCTATATCTCTGATGTCGATCTGTTGTAGAATTTTAGAACATGTTTTTTGCTCGAGTATCATGTCGTTTTTGGAAACCCAGAATCTACTCTGCAGGATTCAACATGGAATACGGAAACAGCGATCGTGTGAGACCCAACTCGCTTTATTTGTTCATGAGACCCAGAAAATATTAGATACAGGCCCCCAGGCAGATGGTTTTCCTTGACTTCCGGAAAGCGTTCGATACAGTTCCGCACTGTCTCCTGATCAACAAAGTAAGAGCCTACAGATTATCAGACCAGCTGAGTGGCTGGATTGGAGAGTTTATAGCAGACAGAATACAACATGTTGTTATCAATGGAGAGACGCCTACAGACGTTAAAGCAACCTCTGGCGTGCCACAGGGGAATGTTATGGGACCATTGCTTTTCACAATATATATAAATGACCTAGTAGATAGTGTCGGAAGTTCCATGCGGCTTTTCACGGATGATGCTGTAGTATACAGAGAAGTTGCAGTACTAGAAAATTGTAGCGAAATGCAGGCAGATCTGCAACTGATAGGCACTTGGTGCAGGGAGTGGCAACTGACCCTTAACATAGACAAATGTAATGTATTGCGAATACATAGAAAGAAGGATCCTTTACTGTATGATTATATGATAGCGGAACAAACACTGATAGGAGTTACTTCTGTAAAATATCTGGGAGTATGCGTGCGGAACGATTTGAAGTGGAATGATCATATAAAATTAATTGTTGGTAAGGCGTGCACCAGGTTGAGATTCATTGGGAGAGTCCGTAGAAAATGTAGTCCATCAAGAAAGGAGGCTGCTTACAAAACACTCGTTCGGCCTATACTTGAGTACTGTTCATCAGTGTGGGATGCGTACCTGATCGGGTTGACGGAGGAGACAGAGAAGATCCAAAGAAGAGCGTCGCGTATCGTCACAGGGTTATTTGGTAACCGTGATAGCGTTACGGAGATGTTTAGCAAACTCAAGTGGCAGACTCTGCAAGAGAGGCGCTCTGCATCGCGGTGTAGCTTGCTGTCCAGGTTCCGAGAGGGTGCGTTTCTGGATGAGGTATCGAATATATTGCTTCCCCCTACTTATAGCTCCCGAGGAGATCACGAATGTAAAATTAGAGAGATTCGAGAGCGCACAGAGGCTTTCAGACAGTCGTTCTTCCAGCGAACCATACGTGACTAGAACAGAAAAGGGATGTAACGACAGTGGCACGTAAAGTGCTCTCCGCCACACACCGTTGGGTAACTTGCGGAGTATAAATGTAGATGTAGATGTAGAAGGATAGCTATTCAGAAGAAACATGATCCTTAGGTTACAGAGCCCATTATATGTCCTCACTCAATTTTAGATGGTTCACCACTTTGAGTTTCTAGGGGAATGTAGTAAGACACTGATCGTATAGCAAACAAAGCGATCTAAATGGGATAACGCTCAGGCTATATACAACACAACTAATGTACAGATAATGTGGTTATGGTCCTAAGAGACCAAGGCTACTAGGCAAACTAGTATAGGCTATTCTTCCATATGATAGTCTACGGCAGCCTATGGTAGTTTTATGACTGTAGTTATCCCTTAGCAAGCCATCTGAGCTTCGCTCTGAGTCAACCAATAGAAAAGCTTGTCTAAAGTGTCATTTCGCGAGGCCACCTGGTCAGTGGACAAAGGGGCGACATGATTGTACACACCATTCTTTCACCTGCAACCATGCAGTTATGCTGATTTGTTTAGTACAGGCGTTTTCCTTTGTGGTAATGAAATGAGCATACTAAAGTGACATCATCCTGAATTATTGCGAGGTGGGTGCTGGCTTTCATGCATCTGCTTCATTTGCATGATATATGTTGCATGGATTATGGTATATGCCTTTCCTGGTGACACTGTAGTCGTTTTTAATTTGGAAAAAGTTACGTATTTGTCTGGGCTTATGACGTCTTTAGATCACGTGGGAATCAATATGAAACTTTTATTCAGTGATGAAGCTACCAAGCTGCTTGTCGCTTTGCTCTTCCACTCGTCGAATAATATTTCTTCCGTTAATTCTAATAGATGGTGTTTTTAATTTTCAGTTGTATGTGAATGGTCATGTAAAGACACAAGATATTTGAGATTTTTCGATTAAATTACTGATCAGTATATTAAATGTGAAGATCGTTCGTGGTTCTTACGAACTTATTTTCACTCCCTTCCTTCTTTGTTCAGTTTAACCCTCCACATGTTCCATGCCTCTGCATGTGTTGACTTAAGAATCAGGTTCTCAAATGCACTACATTTGATTCAACTGCTTTTAAAGCTGAGAGAGAATGAACTGCCACATTTCATCTATTAGCCCCATATTTATATATGTGGTATTTTATGTAATCTCTTGCCAGAAGAGCGGCAAATTGTGTCGCTGCCAGCCATCCCTACCCCCGTGGGGCAAAGGAATAAAATGACAAAAAGGAAGAAAAAGAGCTGCTCTCAGCAGCGATCACATTTTCTTTAAATAAAATTTTCAGTTTTGGAAGTAAGTTTGTGCTGTTGTTCAACTTCAAGGTACGTGTTGGATGAGGTAAAGACTTTGAGGTAAACACTAGCTCGGGCCTTCGTAATTTACTAAGTGTTGCCGTCTACAGAGAGCAAAGTATTTCCATGGCACAAATAACTCTATGACATGTGTAATTAGTAAATGCATGAAGTCTACTGTGAGGAATACAGTTTTAGTTTTGTCTGGGCTTAACCATTTTTAAACTTTCATAACCTATCCGTGCTTGGCGAAAGTTCTCACAACTACGAAGCTTAAAAACAAAGTTAGTCAGATTGCGTTTATTCACATTTAGATCAGATTTTATATAAAGATATAATGTTTAAGGGCACTAAAAACGCAGTACGGGGTGTGAACACACAGCTTCAAGTAAAAATTAGTGGAAGATTTTCAACAATGAACAAGAGTTTCCATTGTTTCGGTCGGAAAAGTATTTGTAAATCATTGCTAGCAAAAGAGCCATCAGGCTCTGAGCTAAAGGGGTAGAGAAGTGGAAAGACAAGGAGGGACACTGATATTACTTTCACAGTGCATATTTGAATGGTTCTGAGTACATTTGCTACTAATCAATATTCATGATATGCCCCGCCTGTCTTCACACTAGCTCCTCAATCCATACGTCTCTCTGTATGGCAGAACAGATGCGCACCCACCCCCCCACACACACCACCGATACCTCCGCTGGATACTGCCCTGATCATCAGTCCCTCTATTTTACTTCAAAAGACAAAAATTAACTGGTCTCCCGCTTTTGCGAGAATACCATGTTCGCCAAAGCAATTATTTATTTATTTCATTTAATAATAGTTGCACGCCTGCTAATGTTGCTCAGGCAGAGAATTCCAGAACAGCAGCACACCAGCGAATCCAATAACAGCTGCTTACAATACAATAGATTTTAACTGACAATGCTGACTGCGCCGGGTGAAACCTATCACAGACCGAGCAAGTGATTGATAGTAATAGACTTAGTATGGTTAAAAGCGCTTTCGTGCACTTCGAAAATTTTTCGGCATTAAATTATTAAAACTACAGACTTCATATCGCATGTTAGTCAGGAAAAATAATGGGATTCAGTTTTCTTATTTTGTATGCATTTAGTTCATGTAAATTTCATTGAAGGTAGTAGTTTATTAAATCGACATGCTTAAGATAAAAAAAAATTATTTATCATCAACCTGATCTTCAGGATTCATTTCATATTGATTATCACGGAAATAGAAATTTTTAATAGCAGTGATGCTACCTTCAAATATTGGGATATGAAGAGATAGACTGATATGCGAGAGGGATCATTACATCTTCGAGAAATGAATCGAGGGCCATCATTAAACTGCTGGTCGTATTACTGAGCCGGATGTCGGTTTTCAGGTGGTTTCACTAGCTTCTTGAATTCACTGGAATATGCCCGAGTATCATGAGACGAACTGTGCTTTTGGTATTGATTTCCACATATATTAAAATGAACTGTTTTTCTTACCTTGTTTCATTGTTTAAGAACTGATTGTTAAAGGGTCTTGTTATATGTTGATTACAATGATCTACTTATTTCATTGCTTTCAGTTCGCTTTGATGGACTACAGGGTTGCTCGCTGATTAATCTCTGTGCTATTTTGATTTCACTTTCAGAATTACTGATTTCTGATATAACAAGCAAGATGTTTAATTTTTACAACTATTTTTAATAATGATTTCTAACTATTCTACTCAACGGAAAAGGAGGCGATATATATGAAAACTTTAATCTGTCATCATTCTTTCTGTACCATAAAAGATTCTCACTAAAATCTATGGAAAAAGGAGAAGATAAGCTACTTTAATCAAAGAGAAAAATATTCGGCCCTACAGTACAAAGAGAAAACATTAACATGGTAATTAGCAAACATCAAAAGTTTGGTTCTTCTTCTGTTTCCTTACCTTCTCCCGTATAGTCATGGGGTCAGAAGGTTGGTAGGGATACTACCCACACAACCCAGAAGGTATATGTGCACCTTATCTATCTGCATCTAATTTTATCCCATGTGAAAGTACCAGATCGTTGTCGAGATGTTTGCGAATAGTGAGTTAGGGCGTGGGCAGCAGCCCGGTATTCACCTAGTCGGATGTGGAAAACGGCGTGAAACGTCATACAGAGTGGCTGGCACACCGGGCCTCATCGTTAATCCTCGGGGCGCACTTCCCCGAATCTCGTAAGCGGCGTGCTAACTCGCGCGGATATCAGGGCGGGTGATATTGTTGATAGTTATGTTGCAGAATTAGTTTCATTAACGGTAACACTGTTCTTGTGGTACTAGGAACAGGCAGCTGTTTTCATCAAATCTACAAAACTGAGATTCCTTGTAGCCGTTGACTAGCTGAATTCCTTGGATGAAGACGCAAATGTGAATTTACATAAAAACAATGCCACACGCCACATACCGACTCTCTTACAAGAGACATAATTCTAAAGCTCACGAGGCTTTAAAAAAGTCCCTTTACTAGATCAGGTATTATACACAACCGTGGATTAAAATTTCAGCCCCATGAAAAGGCAGGTAAAAAACGCCAAATTGGTCCGAGAATATGGCAATGATAAATATTTCGGCTCAACCGCACAGAGTTGATAAGAGTAACACCATCTACTGTCTACTTGTAAGGAAATATTACGCATCGACTTTCTCAATAAAAAATCGCATTTGAATTTAGGTTACTATGAATCGTTTGAGCTAAACTGAGCAAAATTGTCTACCAGCATCTGTTGGAATTAGGCGGAGTGACATTGTAGCCTTTCTAGACTGTGCTTCACCTATCCGCGATATTTCTGCTCTCGTTGGTCGGGATCCCACGACTGTGATGTGAATAAGGAATCTATGATTTCAGCAGGGCTCTACTCGATGCCATGAATGAAGTCAGCAACCCAGAGTGACTAGCACCCGATTGGACGTATTGTTCACTCAGACACGAAGGTTTGTACAGCACGGTGTCAGGAAACGGATTTGTTCGCAGCAAGATAAGGATCCACACTGACACGGTAGCGACGTTTGGAACTCCAAAGAATGCCTGGCAGCACGCCGAGCTCAGGTACTGATTCCCTGGACGCTGCAGCAAAAAGAGGGGCGGCGGCAGTGGTGGTCCGTGCAAAGACAACACTAGCCGCAGCTGTGGTAAGACGTCGTCTGTCCATATGAATCCCGATTGTGTGCTACAGTACCTCGGTAGATGTAGCCGTATGTGGAGATTCCGAGGAGAGTGAACGTTGTCATATTGCTTTCGGCATACTCAAACTGGCCAAGCACCTGACAATGGCTTAGGGTGTCTCTAATTCACAGCACGACCATCTTTGGTTCACGTAGCCTGTACATGTTACATGCCTCAAGTGTTAATTTTAGTAACTGGGGCCTGTGTTCGAGGTCTCTTCAAAGAAGATAACGAAACACCGAATGCTGCCGTGCTGTCCTAACTAACCTCGTTAAAAAAATGTTCAGCTGTTGCTACGACTGATGAACTCCGCTACACAAAGACGAAATGATGGGCCCATACAAACAGTTACACTTCCAGTTATTGATTACAGCTATTTTATCCTAGAACGTCTTCCTAAGGAACCCTCTTGGAGCCAGGAGCTCGTTCTGAACGCTTGTGTTTATTATGCCTGTGATGTTCGACTCTTAGCTCACATTTCACCATCATGCACAGCTATCCTGGCTCCTTGCAGACAAACGCAGAAATTTCCTTAGTCTGTCTTCTCTGTCTGTAGACTGAACCTCATATATCTCCTCGAGCTTAACTCTCTTCTCTGAACAACACGCCAGAAACCCCCGTTCTCGTCAGAGCAACATCCTTTCTATCCCACTCCATGTTTCATCCATTTTCTCAAAGTGCTTCTCAATATCTAGAAGGCGACTCTCAAATCCTCACGCATTATATTAGGAACTGAATCACATCTCAAGCTTCAGAAGACAGTTCGTGACGTATCTACTAATGCAACACTGAGGATTATGATTGTCCCAGTACGCACTCATTACCCTTGTACATCCTTCTTTTCAAACAGATCTTCCTCATTTCTCAGAATGCTTTGCTGGTGCTCTCTTTCAACTTTCGTTCCCGCAGAAATCGCTATACCAGAATGCATAAATCTTGTACACCTATAATTTCTGTTGTATCTGACACTATCATTATTGTTATTACTGTCAATCTATGGCGCTGTTATCATCGTTACTATTATTACCATTATTAGTGGCAACAGTAGTACAAGTACTGCCAGCATTAACATTATTAGTTCATAGTCACTATTGGTTCAAATGGTTCTGAGCACTATGGGACTTAACAGCTATGGTCATCAGTCCCCTAGAACTTAGAGCTACTTAAATCTAACTAACCTAAGGACATCACACAACACCCAGTCATCAGGAGGCAGAGAAAGTCCCTGACCCGCCGGGAATCGAACCCGGACACCCGGGCACGGGAAGCGATAGTCACTGTTATTTACTCACATTGTCGCTATAGACATGCAAATCATTTAATACTATTTGTCATATTAACGTTGTTATTTCTTAGGTAACTACAATGTAGAAAAGGTGTTATATGCGTCTGATATATATCGACTCGATGAGCAACTGAGCTGGAGCCGTTGTTGCTCCCAGAAGTGGCAGCCTTGTGTACAGAATTTCGTACCCTGCATACCTCTCCAAATGAACTACAGATTTGATTGTGTATTATTCTTACTGTGCTCGTATGATCATCTACGCACAATAAGTAAAAATTAAAAATTTGCTGTCCTTACTGGTGTAGAAATTTTAATGGACAGCGGTGTAGACACACAGGTATTCGAGCCCACACAGCGAGCGACGTTCAAATAGAACGTCAGTCGAAATTAGCGCTGGTACACAGAGGGCATAGTGCGTCTGTTAACAAGTGCGTCAAAAGGGAAGCTCAACTCCCATGAAGCACGCCCCAGGCATGTGGTCCGGCTACCACAGTATCGTGCCGGGGCTGTGTGTCCGAGCAACGGGAGTCATAAACGGTCAATAAACCGCTGTATACAGATGTTACCCTCCTGTCCACAGTGCTTCATTAGGGCACGAATGTAAACACCGCCATTTTGCTGTCATTTCAGGTAGACACTGGCGCAGCATTAATATTAATCAAAATGTAAGCTTATTAGAGAAGAGGTTCGTCGCGATTATTACGAGCTGGTCAACGGTAGACATCATATAACAAATAAAGAATACCAGTCAGAGGGGTGTTAAGAACAGAAATCAGTCAGAAACAAGTCATAGAAACATTTCTACCTGGCGGTGGCGCAGAGGGCAATCGTATATATTTTTGAGCTCGTCACATTTATTATGGGATGTGGGTTCCACCTTTTTGCAAACGCACATTTTTTTTCCTTTTTACCCAAACATGCTTCAGCAACTCTGTACCATCAGCAGCGGGATTTTATTTGTTGTAAACTCTAAAAACTGAAAATATTTTAGGTCATGCCTGATTTAACTAGCACACTGGACTCGCATTCGGGAGGACGACGGGTCAATCCCGCGTCCGGTCATCCTGATTTAGGTTTTCCGTGATTTCCCTAGATCACTTCAGGCAAATGCTGGGATGGTTCCTTCGAAAGGGTACGGCCGATTTCCTTCCCCATCCTTGCCTAATCCGAGCTTGTGCTCCGTCTCTAATGACCTCGTTGTCGACGGGACGTTAAACGCTAATCTCCTCCTCCCTCCTGATTTAACAAAGTGAGGCCTAGAGACAATTTTTGTTCGTTTCGCTCCTTACCGTGATTTTACATTATATGGTTTTTCAGGACCAACTGTATGGAATCCTGCACTGATAGCTTGTCATCTGCAAACCAAACGATGTACATGTAAATTTCATAGGTGAGTTAACATTTATTTTGATACGCCAAAACCACGACTTTTAAAAATCAAGAGATGTGTTAACTCGCTAGTGAAATCTAAATTTACATTGTTTGGTTTGCAGTTGACCAGCTATCAGTGCGGGACACCATACAGTTGATCCTGCAAAACCATATAATGTAAAATGACGGTAAGAAGCAGAAGGAACACAATTTCTTGTGGACATACTTTATTAAATCAGTTATCACCTAAAATACTTTCAGTTTTTAGAGTTTACAATAAATAAAATCCTACAGGTTATGGCACAGATGTGCTGAAACATGTTTGGGTAAAACCAAAAATCAGTGTGTTTGCAAAATGTGGAACCCATATCCTATAATTTAACCGAAAATGCGGAAAGAAACGACGAGAGCTGCACATTCAAAAAACGAATATGTCAGTTTATTGTTCACTGTGCAAGATTCATTTAATTTAGTCAAACAACAGATTACTGTCTTCCAGTTAGAAAAACTTTAGAGAGAATGTAATGAATTAATTCTGTTTGAACTCGCATGTGTATATAATTTCTAAGCCCGGAAACTAAAGAATGCATCAAAATTTTGCAAAAAACCTTCAGCAGCCATTTAAATTAAAATAGTAACCAAGGACGATTTAGAGTGACTGCGGAGTTTCAGTGTTATCAAAATTATAAATGTGAGTAACCAGGCCTTACCTAAAACACGGATAGAAAAGTCGATTGGAGCACGGTTACTTAGTAGAGATTTTATGGCTACAACTAACATGTAGTCCCTGGTAGAATCGTACCCCATTTCACCAAGATGAGCTGCTAGCAAAACTACGTCATGGAAGGTGTTGTGGTTGGCAGGAGACCCAACCACTTGGTACTAAAGGAGGCCGAGATGCACGCGTGTTAGCTCACGCAGGCTGGCGTGAGGTCTGGAACATGACAAGGGAATTAGAATTCAGAAAAACGGACGTAGCTGGTGGAATACTTAACATTAATCCATTAATGGAGAACGTCGCTCTTTATGGTACATGATTCACAATATCAATAGTACGGATACTGGCGCCTTGCTAGGTAGTAGCAAATAACGTAGCTGAAGGCTATGCTAACTATCGTTTCGCCAAATGAGAGCGTAGAAGTCAGTGAACCATCGCTAGCAAAGTCGGCTGTACAACTAGGGCGAGTGCTAGGAAGTCTCTCTAGACCTGCCGTGTGGCGGCGCTCGGTCTGCAATCACTGATAGTGGCGACACGCGGGTCCGACGTATACTACCGGACCGCGGCCGATTTAAAGGCTACCACCTAGCAAGTGTGGTGTCTGGCGGTGACACCACAGAAGGTATTTCTCTATGATACATATGGCAGATAATTACTTTCAGCCCTTAATTACAAATAAGTTCGTGAGAACAAGGTCTTATATATCACGATAATTAAAAGGTCCTAAATTTTAAATTCAGTTGCCGTAGAGGAAGGAATCAGTCGTCATAATGTTTTATAGTATCAGTGCATTAATTATTGTTGAATTATATTAACGACTTTTAAAGAGGTACTAAATTGTAAGTAGGGTCCGTATGCTGAAGATACATTTTAGAACACTCTTCGCAATATCAATGCATTTTAATAACGTCTTCTGCCGACTCCATAACTACAATCAAAAAAAATTTAAAAATTCAAATTTGATTCATTGTTGTTGACTTTTACTCTCAACATCCTATTTAAAGAGATATTGATGTGCAAGTAAGGCCCTGAACCTGAAAATATTGAATACGACATTCACTGGAAAAGTGACATTTGAGATTTAAATTTTTAGATTAAGTTCAAGTGGAAAATTTGAAATGTATATGGAATCTGGTAGAAGAATTCGTTAAAAGCAATAAACATTTTTATTCATAATTTCAAAATATAAAGCAACTGACTAGATTAGAATACTTTGAGGAGGTAGGCATAAAGTATCCACCCGTCTTTTCCTTCTTGGTACTGCTAGTGTTGCTAGAAATGCTAAGAAGGATAAGAAAATATTTATACTTAACAAGTACGAGGAATCTGATCGCAGAATATGAGCTGTTTACATCAAACATTTATCTCTGGAAGTGAAGAAGTATGTGCCGAGGAACGACGTAACAGATGTGAAAGAACAGCAGTTAAATATTGTCATTTATCGGCAGTGTTGGAACATTACTACGAAAAGAAACAAATTTGAGATGATTCAAGACCTCGTTGCCAAAAAAAAAGCTGAACGAAGTCGAAATCAACGTAAGGAGAGCTGTAAGAGAAGTATTCACTGAGTACCAAGTGAAATTCTATCAAAAAATCTTATTGTAAACCTTAATATGTTTCAGTCGTATGTTAAGTCCGTAAAAGGATCAAAATCTTAAATTATCAGACTGCCGTTTTTCTTTTTTTTTTTTACCCCTTCCTCGTTTCAACTGTCGATTAAATTCAGAAATGAAAGATATTGTAGCAAGTGATTCATAATTGAAAACCAACTGATACCTCTGACCTGGTGGGAGGTTTGTTCAATGCTACATTGATTATCCGAAAGAACCTGGTCCCATTCAAGCTACATTTAATCTCATGTCACTAGAGCAACGAAGTGTCCCAAGCGATTTGAAAGTGTAAGGTTTCTGTATTATGAGAGGTGGAAATTTGGTTTGTAATATTTGCATAGAGAGTGTATTTTCTGTGTACATGTATAGAAGAGAATCTTTGGATGAAAAAGATAGTGCTGTTGTCTGTGGTGTCTTCTTTGTCGAGTGCTGGTAGAATCGAACGTGTTGTCTTGGCTGTTCTGGTGTGGAAGCTTAATTTCGGAATGCAGTTGCTGCAGCTTTAACACATCAAGTGAGGTAGTATCTGGCAATGCATTCGCGTGCGCTAATATTGCAGCAAACGGAATGTCGTGTATAGGGTGTATTTTCAGTTTAAGCTGTTTCATTATTGTAGCTTGTGGTTTGACTTCTGGAACATTGTCGGTTTAAGTAGTTTACTTCATGATATGCGTGAACTCAGGGAACCATCACATCACTGTTTACCTCTTTCTCTAAGAACTGAATGTAAGAGAACATTTCGTCAAAACGTTTCTCGCCGTGCCGTTAATGGTTAATACACAACTAAATCACAATAGGCCTCAAGTTATTCATTACTAAGCCTTCACTTCCCGCTCTTGCCTCTGCAGAAGTTTTGAAGTAGTATTATCTGAACACGGATTGTACCTTGCGAGATCTGAATATTAGTGAATGATTTAATGACGCTTGGCTTACCCACATTGCACCTAGTGAAATTTATTTACGTAATATCAAAAGCAGCGTGATTTCTTCCAGCTCATAGTGTTGCAGATGATTATAATCAAGGTAGGCGTGCCCTACAGCGTAGAGCTATACTTCCGTTGTTGCACAGGTAAGCCATATCATACTAGGGCCAGTTTCAAACAGGTTTAGTACGTTTAAGGAACAGTGAGTGATTAATCCTTTTCTACAAATTTAGTTTACCTTAAGCTATAATATATGTTTATCTTACAGGTCTCTCAATTACAGTTGTTAGGCCAAACGCAATATAGTATTCAGAGTTCAGTCATGTTGCAAGAATCGCGTGCAGGTACGTATATTAACGTTGGTTTGGTTAACATACATTCCATTGTTGTACAATTAAAATATTGTATAAAAGTACTGTATTAGAAATTCAGTTACAAAGATTCTGCATAAAATTTATGCTATTACAAAGCAATCACATTTAGAAGGCCGGATTAATAGTCTACACAGGGTTTAAATAACGTGCACACAACTATACACATTGGAAGTCCAAATACGGAAGTTTCAAATAGTCTCAAATAATGGTTTCAGGTAGGCAGCCAGAAGAATGTTTGGATAAAGTGAAACACTAAGACCGATAGATGTGATCACAATGAAATTTATTCCACCGATTAGTGACATGACACTACCGAAATGATTAGCATTACTGACCTATACACTTACTGCGTCTGTGGAAATTCAGTACGGAGCAGCGCAACTATGTGCTGCCATCAGATCTGCTAGACGTCGTGGTATGGGATAAAAGAGCTCCTGAATATGCTGCTGGGGAATACTCTGCCATGAGATTTGAAGGCTCGTCCGCAAAGCATCAACTGTGGCTGCAGAAGAACCTGAAAGAACAAGTCACCGATCGACCATATCGCAGACATGTCCGATGGGCGACATGTCAGACGCACGTGCTCGGGGAAGCTGTGGTACGCGTCGTTCTTCGAAGAAGGCTTGCACGTTCCTCGCCAGATGCGCCGGGCGTTGTCCTGCTGGAATGTGGATGTGGAACGGCCTGCAGCACCAGCAATGCCTCGGATTGCGAAACATTCCTGATATAGCGGGAGCGGTTCAGACTGCCCGAAAAGCATAGGAGGCGGGGTCGCGTGTTATAGGCAAAGACGCCACAAACCATCACACCTGGCGTTTGTTTACGCGCTATGCCGCTCAATGATAAAGTCTGCCCGGTTGCGTTCGCCACGGCAGCGTCGAAAACGTGTGCGACCATTACTGTCGGAGAAGTTGGAGCAGTGTACGATAGTGGTATCACGTGTAAAACCGAGGAGCCGCTAGCACCAAAAATTCTGAGTATGGTTCTAACATAAGCCGAAACTTGTCAATAAACAAATTTTATAGCGATCTTGACTGTTTATTTTAACCGGAAAGAGTACATTTTACGAGTCAGCACGCCAGTGTCGGCGTTCACGTACCCATTGCAGTCTGCGGCACTCTTGGGGTTTGGTCAATGGAAGCCGACGCAATGGAAAGCGGGTTACTCGTACACCACGCAAAAGACAGCATAGAACCGCCGATGCTGACATGTCCATACACGCGCTACGGTGCCCCAACACTGTAGATGAAGCTGTTCAGCACGTTATGACGTCCGCCTGCATAGCTGGTTGGTAACGTACTCGCCTCCCATGCAAGCGGGCCCAGGTTCGATTCCCGGCAGGGTTGGAGATTTTCTCCGCTCGGGGACTGGGTGTTGTGTTGTTCTCACCATCATTTCATCTCCGGCATTCAAGTCGCCCAATGTGGCGGCGAATGAAATAAGACTTGCACGTGGCGGGAGAAATTCCCCGAATGGGGCCTCCCGACCAACGATGCCATACGCTCATTTCCATTTGGTACGTTACGACGAAGCAGACAAGATGGCTCTGTGGTCATATTGTGTCGTCCAGTATCCTGTCCGCGCTGTGTACGGCCCTCTTATCTCCACTGGTTCCTCATACACCTCATTGTTGAAGCAGCGTGCCTTGTACGAGATGCAGTGTCACGAAGCGATAGACGCGCCTCCCGAAGCCCATTCATATTGCCCGTTCGACCGCACTCACATGCCTATAATACACCCTGTGATATTGGCGAGGTATACTGGCACTTGGTTTCGTTTTTCCACTTGGCATGATCGCTCCGCACCGACGGCGTGTTGCGTAACGCTGACCTGTCCGGTCACACAAAAGACAGCGCTGTTGGGCGTACGTGCACGCCAACTTTCTGCCATTTAAATCACTTATTGTGGTTCCGCTGTTCTACACGTCGCCTTATAGTGGCGTGTTGCAGACCACTGTTTCTGAGTGATTCACTTTTTGCAAACAGGAGTGTATAATGTCATAGTTAATGTCATAAGCTTAGGAGTTTAAAAACCATAGCTCCGGCCTCTCCATAAGTGATTTCGTCAGATTTAAGTAGAGCCAGTTGTCCTAAGCTTTGTAGTCACATGGTTTTGGGTCAAAGTCCATCGTACGTTCATGAAATTTCATCCACATATAACGTTTATGACATTCGTTCAGTACAGGAAATAAAGTTTTTTTTTCAGTTCTTCGATATGTCTGTTGAAACTACGACGGTCAAAAGCCATTCACATCTTCATCTACATACACACTCCGCAAGATACCGTATGGTGCATGGCGGAGTTAATCGCGTACCACTGCTAGTCATACTCTTTCCTGTGCCACTCGCAAACAGAGAAGAAACGACTGTTTATAAGCATCGGTACGAGCCCTAATTTCCCTCCTCCTACCTTTGTGGCCCTCAAGCGAAATATACTGTGGCGGAAAAAGAATCGTTTGCAAGCGAGCTTAAAATTTCCGCAATAGCGTCTCTTGAAAAGAGCGACGCATTCCCTCCGTGGATTCCCATTTGCGTTCATGATGCATCTCCGTAATACTGATCGAAACTACTGGTAACAAATACAGCCTCACGCCTCTGAACTGCTTCGATATCTTCCTTTGATCCGACCTGGTTGGGATCCCAAATACTCGAAGAGTACTCAGAAATGAGTTTCACTAGCGTATTTTTTTTTAAATCTTTATTCAAATCATTATTATGATACAAATTAATCTACTACCTAAGTACATTAGTAGGTCCAATGTCTAACTATTACAATTTACAATCTGCAGCTTTTACTTTCTAGCACTACAGGTTAATACTATAGTGCCTTCACCACTATGGGGACTATTCTACTGTTATTTACTACGTCTGTTGTTATGATTATTGGATTGAGTTTTCTACCACTGTTAGACTTTGATACTACTTTTAACAAGTCACTATGACTACTCTACCTGCAGCGTCACAGGTGTGCCAGAAGATAAAAACCTAATTTTGCTGGCCTTTCCCACTGAGCTAATCCCAGTGGGAGTGCCCCTGGCACTGGGCTGGACGATGACTTTGTCGCTGCAGTTCTATACTAATCTAATTATCCTAGTTCTGAGCCTATAACTAATCTATCTCTATATCTACTGTCATTATTGGTGCGTTGTCAAGTCCGGTGATGATGTACTACCCCCCCCCCCCCCCAACCTAGTCCTAAAACATGGCGGGTTCCAGCCGTGAGGCGGCTGGCCAAGTCCATGTCCTGGCGGTACAGGGAGAGTGTACGGAGTCTAAGTCTGGTGTTTTTTCATTAATTGGTTCTCAGGTATTCTTTGAGGACTTTGCTTGAGATCGCATCTGCTAGTTTATTCAGGACGTTAAATGTGTCCTCTAGCCTGAGCAGGTGGTGCGTGTCGTTGTTTGGTAGTTGTTCCCTAAATTGTTGTGCAACATCGTCGAAGAGGGGGCACTCGTACACCACATGGTCTGGGGTGCCCTGCACTGCTCCACAGTCAAACGGTGGTGTGGCCCTCTTTCCAAACCGACACAGATATGTAGGGTAGGATCCATGTACGGTAAGAAAGTGCAGCAAGCCTCTAGTTGGTTTAATATATGTAAGTTTTAAGCGTTCCTCTATGTTTGGAAGCAGCTCATGTGTTCTTCGCCCTGTCTCATCGTTATTCCAAGGATCCTGCCATAATTCAATCCCCCTTCTTTTAATGCTGGGTTTATCTCCTACGTATACCCCCATAATTTCTTCTATTTTTTCTTTTCAGGCCTTCTTTATCCAGTACCAGGTGACCTGTTCCCTTGGCGTGGTTTATCTCCTACGTATAGCCCCATAATTTCTTCTATTTTTTCTCTTCTGTCCTTCTTTATCCAGTTCCAGGTGGCCTGTTCCCTTAGCGTACAATTCCAAAAAACTCTCCCGATAAAATAAAGTCGACCACTCATCTTCCCTACTGCCAATCTGACGTATTCATTCCATTTCATGTTGCTTCGCGACGTTACTCCGAGGTACTTAATCGATACCACTGTGTCAAACAGCACACTGATAATTCTGTATTCGAATATCACAGTATTAGTTTTCCTACTCACCACCATTAACTTACATTCTTCTACTTTTAGAGCAATTCTCTCTAAACCAGTTTGTTCACCCAAAGACGACACCTTCGCTTACACCACAGCGTCATCAGCAAGCAACAGTAAATTGCTTCTCACCCTGTCCGCCAGACCATTTACAGAGAATAAGAGCAGTCCTTTCACACATCCCTATGGAACATTTGACGATAGCTTAGTCTCGGATGAACAGTCACCGTCGAGAGCAACGTGCTGGGTTCTACTACTGAAAAAGTTTTTGAGCTACTCACATATCTGGGCGCCTTATCCGTATGCTTGGGTCTTCGTCAACAGTCTGCGGTTTCCAGAAGTTTACGAATGTGGGATCTGCCTCTTGCTCTGCATCGGTGGTTTGTAGAATATCGTGTGAGCAAAGGGCAAGCTGAAATTCGCATGAGCGGTGCTTTGTTCATCCGCTCTGATTTTTAGACAGAAGATTTTCTGCCTGAAGAAAGTTTTTTTGTATTCGAACTGAGAATGTGTTTAAGAATTCTGCAGCAAACCGCTGTTAAGCATATAGGTATGTAATTATGCGGATCCTTTCTTGGATTTTTCTTATACTCAGGAATAATGTGAAATTGAAAGCCTCAGCTTTCCTTTTGCTGGTTTCTGTTGCCATCGCAGAATGTTCGACAAGTGACTGGGAAGAAGCCTTCGACCTGCTTAGTGATTTTACGTAAGACCAGAATTTTCTCAGGTTCTCGGGAAACCATCTGCTCCTATGCGGCAACTCATACGGCGCTATAGGCAAAATTCCACACTACTATTTTATGAACTGTCATACAATTTTCTTCAAACTGCAAATTTTTCTTGCATAATTACGGTTTGAGACTAGTATTCACCGTTTTCTATTCGAATTACCGTCACAGAAATGTAATACGGATGTTAGGCTAGGGACATCATGCAGAAAACTAATGTCTAACGTCATTCGAAATCGTATTTACGCACCTCAGGAGTTAACTATTCGAAATAATGTCCGGAGAGTACCATCACTTTAAACGCTGGTGCCGCCCAATCCATATTGTCATTGTGTTATGGCGTGATCAGGATGAGCACTGATGTCGTCACACACACGTTATCAACATGCTGATACAAGTTAATGTTTTTTTATCGAAAGCCGTCCGTGACCAACACAAATTAGTAAACAAGTATCGTAAAAGGGAAACTTGCCATAACAGCATATTCCGGAAGGCGAGACAGTTGTCGTCGTCAGGTGCTGTGATGAAATTAACGTTAGAAAACAATAGGGAAGATAAGGACGTGTGTAACACCGGATACTGCAACGTGATAATTATTTACTTACAAATATTTCGTGTAATTCGACTACTTCAATTTAAACAGCACACATACTTTCAGCTGACATAACCAATGCCCTGTCAACGCCTTGAGACTATTATTATGCACACATACAATGCTATTTAGAAAGCGAATGTCTGCAATGAGAAATTCTAAGGTGAACAGAAATATTGTGTCAGCAAATCATACTACAAAATTTATTCATTGTATAGTCTACTCGCCGCAGGAGGGCAGGAGGGAGGGAGGGAGGGAGGGAGGTAGAGAGGTAGAGAGAGAGAGAGCGAGAGAGAGGGAGAGAGAGAGAGAGAGAGAGCGTACATAATGTATGTGGATTCGTACGTTCAGCGCTGAACACGCCAAAACGGAGAAAAAATAACCAGCTGGATTTTACAATATACGCAGTCGCTCGAGTACTCCTATACTTAGTGCCGCGAGAAATTAAAACAGGAACGAAACAAATACGCAGAGGGACTGGCATCCTCACAAAAAAAAAGAAAAAAAAGAACTGTATAACAATTAGGATCTATACAAAATCTGCGGACGGCTTTACTTTATTCAAACACACTCGCTCATACGTGCGTTCCCCACACAAGCAGCGTTGACAGACAGGCACCGCCTGTCTGTCTCTCTCTCGCCCTCCCTCTGTGCCGAGCGCAAAACCAGTTATCTATGAAGTGGAAGCGTCATGAGCAGCGTGCCCATTGCAGACGCGAGTTGTGCGACGTTTTGAGACACTGATCCAGCTGCAGATCTCTGTGTTCTCACTGGCAATCCCTCTGTCCAGAGCTTTAAAGGAAACTAAAGGAGAGTTTGGACCGATACTTCAGGGAACTTTTCTTCAGGCCTCAAATGTTCTTCTGACGTCTTCTAAGTCAGATAAACTAACGTCTAAGCACGTCAAAAGATATTTTACATAAGCTTTGTGTCCTAGTGCAGGAGAAAAAGCAGTATTATTGTTAGATTCTTGAGGCTGGCAATGTCAAAGAACCGTTCTGAGCGGTTTACCTGAGGACAAGTAACTTTTTCAAGTCGTGATCACGAAAGGCTTGACGGGATAAGTACAGCCGTTGGACCTACATAGCTTTCGATGTTGGAAAAACTTTGCCAGGAGGTTTTCAGATCTAGTTCTGCTGAATGATTATGATGTCACTCACCACTTCAAAAAAATATAATCACGCTGCAGCCATTGGTACATAATCAGTTCTCTTCGCCAAGGTCTGCCATTGTCCTGAAATACGCGCGGGACAATCCAGGATATTTAGAGGTTAGACAGCCACAATTTGAGAATCCTGCTGATATTTTTTTTATATTATGTTCTCATGTTGTTCGTCGTTTGTATCGTGTGAAGATACGTCGTTCCTTATATGTGCATTGTGGAAAAAAGTTTCTGGTTTAAGAATTGCTTTATAGATGATCATTACTAGAATGATTTTGCATCGTATTAAAGAGTTACTTATTATTCCATTTAACAAAATACAGGTATGTGAAACGGTAACAGACAAAGAAAACAACAAATCATGGATTTAAAACATGAAATAACATTTTAAATCAAAAATAAGTAAATCGAATAGTTAGAGAAATAATGAATGTTTAAAAATTTTGATTAGGTATATTGACAATACTCCAATAGCAACTTGTGTACAGTTTGGTTCAAATGGCTCTGAGCACTAAGGGACT
This sequence comes from Schistocerca gregaria, assembly GCF_023897955.1. Classification (NCBI taxonomy): domain Eukaryota; kingdom Metazoa; phylum Arthropoda; class Insecta; order Orthoptera; family Acrididae; genus Schistocerca; species Schistocerca gregaria. The sequence continues at coordinate 731,624,465 of NC_064931.1, forward strand.
TAACATCTGAGGTCATCAGTCCCCTTTGACTTATAACTACTAAAAACTAACTAACCTAAGGACATCACACACATCCATGCCCGAGGCATGATTCGAACCTGCGACCGTAGCAGTCACGAGATTCCGGATTGAAGCGCCTAGAACCGCTCGGCCATACCTGTGTACATTTTATTTTTAATTTATGTTGTAGCAAATGTTTTCATTTCTTAGAATTAATTAATGGCGGTGTGGTATTTTTCGAAATGTCGGATTATTACAAAAGTTGGTTATACAGTTTTCAAAAACGTTAATTACATTTCAACTTTTATATGAAATACACTTTTTTATGACATGTTTTCGAAGATATACCCTCTGAACGAAATATGCCAAACTACATTTCTTATTATACACTCCTGGAAATGGAAAGAAGAACACATTGACACCGGTGTTTCAGACCCACCATACTTGCTCCGAACACTGCGAGAGGGCTGTACAAGCAATGATCACACGCACGACACAGTGGACACACCAGGGACGGCGGTGTTGGCCGTCGAATGGCGCTAGCTGCGCAGTATTTGTGCACCGCCGCCGTCAGTGTCAGCCAGTTTGCCGTGGCATACGGAGCTCCATCGCAGTCTTTAACACTGGTAGCATGCCGCGACAGCGTGGACGTGAACCGTATGCGCAGTTGACGGACTTTGAGCGAGGGCGTATAGTGGGCACGCGGGAGGCCGGGTGGACGTACCGCCGAATTGCTCAACACGTGGGGCGTGAGGTCTCCACAGTACATCGATGTTGTCGCCAGTGGTCGGCGGAAGGTGCACGTGCCCGTCGACCTGGGACCGAACAGCAGCGACGCACGGATGCACGCCAAGACCGTAGGATCCTACGCAGTGCCGTAGGGGACCGCACCGCCACTTCCCAGCAAATTAGGGACACTGTTGCTCCTGAGGTATCGGCGAGGACCATTCGCAACCATCTCCATGAAGCTGGGCTACGGTCTCGCACACCGTTAGGCCGTCTTCCGCTCACCCACCAACATCGTGCAGCCCGCCTCCAGTGGTGTCGCGACAGGCGTGAATGGAGGGACGAATGGAGACGTGTCGTCTTCAGCGATGAGAGTCGCTTCTGCCTTGGTGCCAATGATGGTCGTATGCGTGTTTGGCGCCGTGCAGGTGAGCGCCACAATCAGGACTGCATACGACCAAGGCACACAGGGCCAACGCCCGGCATCATGGTGTGGGGAGCGATCTCCTACACTGGCCGTACACCTCTGGTGATCGTCGAGGGGACACTGAATAGTGCACGGTACATCCAAACCGTCATCGAACCAATCGTTCTACCATTCCTAGACCGGCAAGGGAACTTGCTGTTCCAACAGGACAATGCGCGTCCGCATGTATCCCGTGCCACCCAACGTGCTCCTGGCCAGCAAGATCTCCGGATCTGTCCCCCATTGAGCATGTTTGGGACTGGATGAAGCGTCGTCTCACGCGGTCTGCACGTCCAGCACGAACGCTGGTCCAACTGAGGCGCCAGGTGGAAATGGCATGGCAAGCCGTTCCACAGGACTACATCCAGCATCTCTACGATCGTCTCTATGGGAGAATAGCAGCCTGCATTGCTGCGAAAGGTGGATATGCACTGCACTAGTGCCGACATTGTGCATGCTCTGTTGCCTGTGTCTATGTGCCTGTGGTTCTGTCAGTGTGATCATGTGATGTATCTGACCCCAGGAATGTGTCAATAAAGTTTCCCCTTCCTGGGACAATGAATTCACGGTGTTCTTATTTCAATTTCCAGGAGTGTATTTTACCCCTTAAAAGTGAAACTGGGCGAAAATGAAGATACACTTATTACGTTATTTTGATTTATCTTCATACCGCCAGGTTACATCAAGATCTTTTATTTACTCCTGCATTTGCTCCCTTGTCAGTTAACTGAGAACTATTTAATTAACCAGACACCTAGCCAAAATCCTCTACTCAAACTCTTTTGGTTCTCGATATCACAAATAAGTAACAGTTCAACTTGAATAATCACAGGGGAAACTGAATCACGATCACAGTAATAAAACTGGGAAACAGAAGTTACAAATAATCAGCTGAAAGTGATCAATAAACTGAAGAACTTGAGAAGTTCACACAATGGTAAGCCAGTAAAAAGGCCTCACTCATGTTTCACGAAAACAAAGTACATATATTTATTCGATATTCACCTTGCGAAACACAAGTGTGCGTCTGTCAATTGAAAAACATGGAAGCAAGCTTAGAATTTAACTAACGGACATGCTAAAGAAATTTATTTGACAAATTTCACTGATACTGAAAAACTTTTAAAATAAAAATGTGGGCTTTACTGACTTAGACTTTTGACTATTAATTCGAGTAAGGTCGAATAGTTACCTACATTGCAAACGCACATGCACCTAATTCTGAGCAGCCTGTCACTTCGGATAATCTGTGCTCCGGGCAGCACGAATACTCACTATGACATCCCCTTAAAGGGTGTCCAGAAAACTCTGTAACCGACGCTCGTTAGCGCTGAGATCTGCTTCGACCACGTGGGTGATCGCTGCACCAATCGAAAACGCTAAAAAGAGCCAGGAAGTGCTTGAACAACTGAAACACCTACGCATCCACACTCTTCAGAGATTGTTCATTACATGAATTGAGAAAAGGAACTAACATGTCTGCGTGACACACAAGTAAAACAAAATTGTCCCTAAGACTTCTTCCCCCAAGCACAGGATAAAAATATAATACAAGTTAGCAGAAAACTAATTTGTTAGACTGATCACAAATCAAAGTATAATAAATGACATTTATATTAATGTAAGGGAGCTGAAACAGGCCCATTTAAAGGGCAATAGAACGATTGCGGTAAGAGATTTGGGAAACCTCGAGGGTTGTTCCGTAAGTAATGACTCCTATATTTTGTGGTGACTTTGGTTATCCGCGACAGATGTCGTTGGTTTTGTGCTAATTTTTGAACCTTCCTCTTTGATTTTCAGGGGTTTTTGTTTTTCTGCGGTAGTTGGTGCTAGCAGAGAAGTGTTCCAACGTGGAGTCTGATATGGACGCGCGTATGAAACACCGATGTGTGATACAATTCCTCACTGCTGAAGAAACTGTGCCGACTGAAATCCATCGACGCTTCCTAAAGGTGCATGGAGACGATACAAGAGACGTGAGTAATGTGAGGAGATGAGTACGGCACTTTCAAGGTGGTGAAAAGTGTGTGCATGCCAAGCCACGGCCCGTTTGACGCTTCACAGCTATCGTCCCTCGCAGTGAAGAGCGTCTTCATCAACCCATCCATGCTGATCGGCAGATACCGACCAGAGAATTGTGTGCAAAGCTAAAAGTCGGCTGTAATGCCTTAGAAACGATGTTGGAACATCGTAGTTATTCTAAAGTCCAGCGGATACTTGCAGAAGAACAAAAAACTCATCGAATAGAAATTCGTCGGGACCTGAACGACCAATATGAAGCTGAAGGTGGCAATTTTCTGAATAGCATCGTCACCGGAGATGAGACGTGGTGTCACCACTACGAGCTGGAATCCAAAAGACAGTCCATGCATTGCCAATTTACGAATTCTCCGTCAAAGTAGAAATTCAAGACACAAGCGTCTGCAAAGTGATTTGCATAGTCTTCTGGGATAGCCAGGGAGTGGTTCTTCTGAATGTCCTGGAGCCTAAAGAAATTGTTAGTTCAGCACGTTACAAGATGGCACTGACTAAGCCGAAAGCCCTAATTTCCAGGGTATGGCCAGAGAAAAAGGCCAACTTTAAACTGCAACATGATAACACCAGAACCTATACTAGTTTTGCGACCATGTAATTCATTGCAAAATTCGCCTAGACTGCATTCCCACATCCAAATGCCGCGCGCGATTAGCTGAGAGGTCAGAGGCGCTGCAGTCATGGCCAGTGCGGCTGATCCCGGCGTAGGTTCGAGTCCTCCCTCGGGCATGGATGTGTGTGTTTGTCCTTAGGATAATTTAGGTTAAGTAGTGTGTAAGCTTAGCTACTGATGACCTTAGCAGTTAAATCCCTTAAGATTTCACATACATTTGAACATATGAACATCCCACATCCAACGTAAACTTCCGATTTTGCGCCTTCAGACTTCCATTTCTTTGGGCCTCTAAAAGACAGATGACATGGCGAACATTTTCAAGACTCGAATGCTTTTGTCAGAGATGTAAGAAAGAGGTTAGCCTCAGATGTTACCGAATTTTACAAGCGTGGCATGCAGGCTCTGGTTCATCGCTGGCAAAAGTACATAACGAATGATAGTGACTATGTGGAAAAATGTCAATCTGTAGTTGAATTATAGTTCTATTTAGCTGTGCTGTTGTGATTGATGTGTCTTCTGTAGTTCCATGAATAAAAATAGGAGGCATTACTTTTGGAACGAGCCTCGTATTATGCAGAACGTTACAAGACCATAGACTTCTGCACGGATTGTGTCCTCGCTAGTTTGTGTTTAGAATAGGCAAGTCAGCTGTAGATGCAATTAATAAGGCGATACTGCTGGCAACAGATGCTAATTCTACGTATGCTTTAGCGATGATGATTAATTTTACTGGAACTTTCGCTTACGTATGGTAGCGGCCTTTCTTTGGTCACCTTGGGGTGATGGAGTATCCAGATGCGCTTGTACACTTGTCTGGGAGACTTCTGCCGCGAGTGGAATGTATCTTTAATCTGCCCAAGAAATGAAATAACGAAGATCTACAGGGATCAATATGTGTGCCAGAATTTTGAGATGTAACATTGAGGCCCCTTCTAAAGAAGTTAGATGACAGTGGTAACGTAAATGGACTGGTAGCATTTGCAGATATGTTTCTCGTAGTAAACCGTGACTCCCAAAGAATAGTAGAATACAAAATTAATGCAGCCATCCATCAAAATGAAGGATGGTTTCGAAACCTTAAATTGCCACTGGAACCTCAAAAAGCAACGAACCTCTTGATGGAAGAAGCCATAGCAAAATATCCTAAAATAGTATTAAAGGATGTAATTTTTGGAAGAAGCTTAGTAACGAGACACGTATATGTATTCCTTGATGAACGTCGTGATTTTGCACATAATATATCTAAATCTTTACTCCTCAGTTCACAACTAGGTGCCTAACAGAGAATTCAGCGAACCACCCGAAAGCTATTTCTCTACCATTCCAATCACGAACAGCGCACGGGAAAGACGAACACTTAAATCTTTCCAGGCGAGCTCTGATTACCCTTATTTTATTATGATGATCAATTTTCCCTCCATAGGTCTTAACCACCAAAATATTTTCACGTTCTGAGGAGAAAGTTTGTAATTGAAATTTCATGAAGAGATCCTGCCGCAACGAAAAACTCATTTGTTTTAATAACTGCTACCAGAATTCGCGTATCATATCCGCCACTCTCTCTCCTGTTTCGAAATAATACAAAACGAGATGCCCTTCTTTGTACTTTTTCGATGTCCTCCGTCAATCGTAACAGATGTGGATCCCACACTGCATAACAGTACTCCGGAAGAGGGCAGACAAGTGTAGTGTAAGCAGTCTCTTTAGTAGACCTGTTGCAGTTTCTGAGCGTTCAGCCGATAAATCACAGTCTGGTTTGCTTTCCTCACTGCATTATCTACGTGGTCGTTCCAATTTAATTTATTCGTAACTGTAATCCCTAAGTATTTACTTCAGTAACTGACAGAATTTCGCGGCTTCCTTTTAGTACTCACGTGGATGACTTCACACTTTTCATGATTTAGAGTCACTTGTGACTTCTCACACCATACAGATGTCTTGTGTAAATTATTTTTGAATTAGTTTTGATCATATGATGAATTAAAAAGACGGTAAATGACAGCATTGTCTGCAGACAATCTAAGTGGACTGCGCAGATTGTCTTCTAGATCGTTTATGTAGATCAGGAACTGCAGAGAGCCTATAACACTTCCTTTGGGAGCGTCAGATATCGCCTTTGTTGGACTCGGTGACCCTCCGTCGATTGCTACGAACTGTGACCTTTCTGACAGGAAGTCACGCGTGCTGCGTCTGAGACGATGTTCCACAGTCACGCAATTTGATTAGATGTCGCTTGTGAGGAATGGTGTCAAAAGCCTTTTAGAAATCAAAAAATATCAGTTTGACATCCCCTGTTGATAGCACTCACTGCTTCGTGGGATTAAACAGCTATTTGTGTTTCACGAGAAAGATGTTTTCTGAATCCGTGTTGACTGTCAATAAACCGATTTCTCCGAAGTAATTCACAATATTATATGTTCCAGAATCTTACTTCAAATTGACATTAGCGATATTGGTCTGTAATTAAGCGGATTACTGCTATTCCGTTTCTTGAGTATTGGTGTGACTTGTGCAACTATCTTTAAGTACGGATCTTTCAACTAGCAAGCAGATGTACATGATTACTGAGTACGAAGATATTGTATCAGAATACTCTAAAAGGAACCAGACTAATATATAGACTGGACCGGACGCCCCGGCTTCATTAAGTAATTTAAGCTGCATCGCTACACCATCATGATGCTACTGATGAGAGCGAACGCATGTATCTTCCCGTACGAGTTCTTATTTCCAATATTTCATCGTGGTGATCGTTTCTCCCTATGTAGGTCGGTGTCAACAAGATTTTTCGCATTCGGAAGAAAAAGTTGGTGATTGGAATTTCGTGAGAAGATTCCTTCGCAACGGAAAACGCCTTTCTTTTAACGGCGTCCAGCCCACATCCTGCACATTTCAGTGGTAATCTCTCCCATATTTCGCGATAATACAAAACGTGCTGCCTTTCATTGAACTTTTTCGATGTACTATCTGGTAAGGATCCGACACCGCGCTGCAGTATTCTAAATGTGGACAGGCAAGTGTAGTGTAGGCAATCTCCTTATTAGATTTGTTACATTTTCTAAGTACCCTGCCAATAAAAAGCAGTATTTGGTTAGCCTTCCCCACAACATTTTCTATGTGTTCCTCCAAATTAAGTTGTTCCTAATAGCAATTCCTAGGTATTTAGTTGAATTTACGGCCTTTAGATTTGACTGATTTATCGTGTAACCGAAGTTTAACGAATTCCTTTTACCACTCCTGTGAATGACCTCACACTTTTCCTTATTTAGGGTCTTCTGCCAATTTTCACACCATTCAGCTATCATTTCTAAATCGTTTAGCAATTTGTTTTGATCTTCTGATGACTTTATTTATCGATAAAGTCTAGATGCAACAGCGCTAAACACTACATCACGAGTTGCGGGCTGTTCTAGGAATATGCCTATAGGACTTGCAGACGTACAAATTTATTCCTAACATTGGCAAGAGATTAAAAATGAGATTTCTTTGCCTGTCGAGCGGTCTCATTTGTTACCTGATTGGTAATCTATACGGAATCAAAAGACAAATGAATGGTAGTTGTGGGACTGTGCGCTCTACGAAGATGCAGCGGGTGATAGTCGCTAGGCATTAAGGATGCTGGATCCCAAAGGAGCACTGACAAATGAATGAACCTGGCGTATCTTGTAGATGCAGTAGTCGCAGTATCCTGGAAGATCAAGGACGATTTCATGAGGCATTGAACAGCAAGGCCAATACGATAAGATAATAAAAGACTGCATATTGCTACTGCGAAAATATGAATGGGACACTTGAGGCACAAAGGCACTACACGGTCGCATATTACAACTGTGGCAAAATGAATGAGGCTACTACGCAGATAGAGAGAATGTAACAGAGGTCGGTGACCACTGAATGAAACGGCTTTCAAGACTTTTCATTGCACTGGTGCAAGTGATCACGGAGATGTAGTATCTAAGACGTTACAGTGAAGCCCTATGTCCAAGGAATCCAGCATATAATGGCAGCTGTACACAAACAGAAGCGGAACATTACTTTTGCTGAATGTACGACGCATTTCCATTAAGTGACCTTATTGTTCTTCCCATTCCAAGGATTTCATTGGCTCACATTTCCCTTCAAGACTTTATGTTCCCGTTACTATTCCAAAGTTGCTGTATATTGTCTCATCTGTCAGTGCCTTCAATTGCGCGCAACGTTTTGAATCCCAGTGTATATCGATGTGGGATTGAGTGCCAGTTTTAGAATTTCTAAGTAAATATCCTTTTACAAAATTAAGTTACAATACAAATTATTATACGCGTGAATTGTGCAAGAGACACCGAGCTATGGCGTAGCAACCACATTGGCCACATCCACAGGAACTGTGGGAGAGGATGAATGCGGAATTTGAGAGGCCAGTTCCCCTCACCAAACTGATGCATCTTAGTAGATATAGTACCAGTTTATCAGTATATCATCAATATGAGTTTCACCACCAGGGCAACGACCACCAATGTATACGAAAAAACTTTCAGTTGTACACTGTGATCTTTATCACAGATAACACCTGTTAATATGTCTGATGATTTCTTTCCACGAAATGGAGTCGAAGAAATGACGACTTTATAATTTAACTTCCATTCAAACAGTGAAGGAAAGTGAACTGGCAGCAACTTTAAACAAAAGTAGACCATCAGGTAGTCATCAGTACAAACACCATTTCTGAGCTCAAACAAACACCACTAAACAGAAAAAATCCAGCGAAGACAGCCACATCACACATTCCTGAACCAACTTTGGCTGACAATAAAGGGTACAACTCAGAGGTGCCTTGGAAAATAGTGTCTCAGCATCACAGTGTGGTGTCATATGTCTGGGCACTAGATGGGCTGGCATCCACTGACAGATATATACAATCGGTAGGAGGTGGACAGTCTCTGCCGCTAGTTAAAGAAACTGCGCCATAGCTGGGCAACTCAACAACAGTCACAGTACCATAGCAGGCCCCCAACAGTCTTTGTGGGACATTCAGCAACCACAACCATTGGTCCCATCGCTACAAATCCTTCTTCTGCAGCGCATCCTGCCTCATTTTACGGAGCATCCAAAAGGCCAATACTACACACTGCTCCAAGATTCTAATGATATCGACCTGCTACTACTGCCCGTATGAACAGTATAATCTGGACCACATCCAGTGGTTTATATGGCCAGTGACCTTTAGACGTTGAGACGGCTGCTGAAAAATATCAGGATACCAATTTGTAGGGAACAAAAAATGCCACCTAGGACACTTATCATCACCTCTCTCTCGCAAAAATGTTTCCATCCTTGCGTGACGGGCACAGGAGGAAAGGAACTTGAACCCCAGGTAAAAGACGTCGTTCCCAAGAACATTCTCCAAATACGTGGTGTCTCAACAGCATGCCAGAGGCGCTCCCAGCGGTATCCACTACAACAGAGGCATAATATAACTTTGAACATGGCTGACGTTTGCAGCAACCGTATACACAAATTTGAAAAGTGTGTAAAAATATGCCAACCGTTTGCATCGATTTTCTATATAACTGGACCAGGTTTCGTCACCTCTTTCGACATGTTGAATGAACAAGTGCAGTCGAAAAATAGAAAATTCTTTAATGCTTTTAAACCAGTGCTCTCAATTTTATGATACTTATAATCCAGGTTCTCTCCTCCTTTTCAGAAACATTACTAACCCACCAGATAACCTCTGTGCCCTACTTATGTAAGCTTTCTTTTCAAATTTTGTGTCGCATAATGAACTGATGTTCTTCATTAAGTATATAATTCCAGTCGTATTTAACTCTGGTTCTACCTGTGCTACGTAAAACGTAGCGAACTTTGTACTGTTTTGTCCCGTTTGAAGCTCATTTATAAATGTTACTCAGTAATTTGTAAAATTAATTTTCGTTAAAAGCTATATAGGCTATATGTATGATTTACTTCAGAAAATGTGTGATATACAAAATTGTTTTGCTCACGTTAGTAGTGGCCCGCTTGTGGCGCGCCATACATTATGTTTACTTGGCAGCGTGACTAGTTGCCACACAGTCAGTCTCCTTACACCATACCGGTTTTACTTATGTTTTAATGTTTCACTTTTTGGAGAACATTATGTCTTACATTTTAATGTATGACTTGAGCAACTCAGCTCTTAAATCACTGTACATCTTTGACGATATATTCGTCATATAATTACTATTTGTTTTACACTCGTTTACATTAATGTAAACTTTTATTAGATACGATAGTTACTCTGACATGTTCATTTTAGGTACTTACCTTACCTTCTGATGAAGTCACCCTCAGAGGTGACGAAACTTGGTCAAGGTATATAGAAAATCTATGCAACCGGTTGGCAGATTTTTACCTACTTCTCAAAAAAATGAGACATAATATTTGACAAGCAAGTAGCTTACAGATTTTCTCTAATAGATGACTACTTCATTCTGCACTGCACTTGTAACTACAATGCATAGAGTAGTCTTCGATGTGTTTCTCTGTATGTAAGTCTTATGCATTGGACTCTTTGTTATCCTGTGGTCGAGCAGATTAATTTTTGGACATTGCAACAATAGTGACATTTTTGAGAATTGTTTCTTTCAGTACATACGATAAGCTCGATATCAATTCAAATATGGCTTTCATTAATTATGTATTCTGTACCTGTAATGCATCTGCACCTAATGTAAACTTTGTACAGTAGGTGGGCCTTAGGCTGAAAACTCTATGGGAGCCTTTATATTTTATGAAGTAACAGCTTTTTCATGAGACGAGAAAACATTTTATTTTTTAAGCACAGATCAAAAACTAACAAGAATAAACAACTCGTAACCAAGCCGACTACGGCAAAGATAAATATCTATCAGCTGCATCTTTCACCCACAGTTTTGGGCGCAGTGGATAAATGACGTCGCCACATCAGCCCCCCTCCTTTTGAAACCGGGTGCACCAAGTATGTGGGGAAACTTGCACTTGATTTTTCTACCAGCTCTCGTGAAAACATCCGGTGCAGGCAATGGTTGCTCCTGTTCTGCACTTGCTGCTTCATTGTCCTCTTCTGAAACCGAGGGCTCGGAGAGACTATGCTGTTTCTTTGGCCTCCACGTTTGGGAGTGATTTTGCAGACCGAGGAAGGAGTGTACCCTCTTCGGTGTAAGCAGGTTTAAGCCACTCAATTGAGACTGTCTCCTCTTTGCCGTCCTTATCGATTTTGAAGCTGTGGCTTCCTCTTGTGATTACCCTGTATGGTCCAGAGTAAGGCGAAACAAGCGGCGGGCGCACTGTATCATCCCTAAGCCACACATGGGACGCTGCTTGCTGGTCTTTATGTACAAACACTCTCCGCTCTCCATGTCTGACAGGGTTAGTGGGTTTGATGTTTCTCATTCTAACGCTGAGTTGTCTCGCGAATTGCGTGCACAGCTCAGGGGCGAACGGCTGTGTAGATGCTGGAACGATAAATTCTCCAGGAACCCTCAATTGCTCGCCATAAACCAATTCTGCGGAAGAGCATTGTAAGTCCTCCTTCACGGCCGTTCTCAATCCGAGTAGGACCAGCGGTAGTGCTTCAGGCCATGAAGTGGAACTACACATTAAAGCAGCTTTGAGCGTGCGGTGTAATCGTTCCACCGTTCCATTACTAGGTGGATGATAGCTTGTGGTGCGTAGATGGTTGCACCCGCACAGTAGTAAAAGTTCATTGAAAAGTTGGCTTTCAAACTGCCTTCCGCGATCTGTTGTTATGTTTTGCGGAACGTCAAACCTGGAGACCCATGAATGCAACAGTACTTTTGCAACCAACTCCGCAGAAATGTCTTGTATTACAACTATTTCTGGCCATCTAGTAAAACGACCAATGATTGTGAGCAAATAGCGTTGTTCTGAAGAGCATGATAGCGGGCCCACAGTGTCCACATGTATATGTGAAAATCCTGCAGATGATGTCGGGAAGTCAGCAATAGGTGCAAAGACATGTCTGCTGATTTTATTACGCTGGCATGTTAGGCATGCACGCGCCCATGCACGACAATCTTTTTGCATTCCAGGCCACACTACTTTGGAGGAAACTAACTTGGCTGTAGCTCGTACTCCTGGATGTGATAGGTTATGTAGTGCATTATAAATCTCGCGACGATATTGTTCTCGTATGTAAGGTCGCTCCTTTCCTTTTGCTACATCACACCAAATTCCGTCTGGAACATTTGGGACAGACACACGTCTGAGCTGCAGCGCAGTTCTCTGTTCCTCTATTAGACGGCGCAAGAAAGGATCTTCTCGTTGTTTAGACACTAACTCGGTCCAACGAACTGAATTTAAAATGGCACTATTCCTAGACAGGCAATCTGCGACCAGGTTGTCTTTTCCTGAAATGTGACGCACGTCAGTTGTGAACTGTGCAATGTACTCGACTTGCCTGCACTGACGTGGTCAATTGAGCTCTGTGTCTCGTTGAAACATAGCTACTAACGGCTTGTGATCGGTAAAAATTGCAAAGTGCCTCCCTTCGACAGACGTGCGAAAATGCTTTATGGCTAAGTAAATAGCAAGCAATTCACGATCAATAGCACACCACTTTTGCTGCTGTCGAGTCAGGTTTTTAGAGAAAAATGCGCGCGGTTGCCATCTGCCATCAACTTCTTGCTATAGCGCTGCACCTACTGCTGTTTGGCTCGCATCAACCATGAGCGCTAAAGGAGCGCTCAATCTTGGATGTCACAGTAGTGCTGCCCGAGAGGGACATTTTTTTAATGCTGCTTCAGCATCTGGACTCCATGGGATTTTTAAGATTTCCTGTTGTATTTTTACCTGCAAGTAACGTTGTGAGTGGCTCTTGGGCGGCAGCTAATTTAGGTAAGTGACGTCTGTAATAGTTGAGCATGCCTAAAAATCTGCGAAGTCCTTTGTAAGTTGTGGGAAGGGGCATCTGTTGTACTGCTTCAACCCGCTCAGGCAAAGGTGACAGGCTTGGTGCTGAAACCAAATATCCCAGGAACTTAACCTTGCGTTTTCCAAACGTGCACTTTGTTTCTTTAATAATTGTGCCATACTCTGTCAGACGGCGGAAAAGCTGCCGCAGATGTTCGAAATGCTGATATACAGAACCAGAGAGTACTAAAATATCGTCCATATAACAAAATACGAATGGTAATTCTCGAAACAGCTTATGCATGAATTTTTGCCATGTTTGGGCAGCGTTTCTGAGGCCAAATGGCATAAAATTGTACTCAAACAAACCGAATGGTGTGATAACTGCTGTTTTTTTAATGTCATGTGGAGCCATGGGAATCTTGGAAAATGCTTTGGCGCAATCAATCACACTAAATATTTTGGCATTGCTAATCGTGCTGTTAAAATCAGTCACATTGGGTACTGGGTAGCGGTCTGGAATTGTGCGGGCATTGAGCGCCCTGTGGTCTCCACATACTCTCCATGAATTGTCTTTTTTACGGACCATGTGAATTGGAGATGCCCATGAACTATCAGACCTACTTACAATACCTGTTTTTAGAAGTCTGTCGAACTCAGCTCGCGCCGCCAGCAGCTTCTCTGGAGGCAGACGCCGCGGGCGGAAAGCAACGGGTTGACCTTGTTTCGTGCTGATGTGGTGTTGAGTATTGTGTCTGCATTTCCTGGTTGCGTTGACGGGTCCGGTAAGTGCTGGAAAATCTTGAAGCAGTTCACGAAAAAGTGATTCCTCCGACAGTGCTCAGATATTGCCTACAGTATACGAATCGTTATGACTGTCGGATGTCTTCTTGCATGACGCACACGTGTGCGCCCCGCTTAGTTACGGGTACGAAATCGTATCACCATATCCCGACGCGGATGACGCGGTAGAGGAGCCGGAAATCTTCGTGCGGAAAGACACGGGCACATCGCACTGCACTTGAACCGACGCGGAAGACGCAGTAGGCAATATCCCTCCTGTGGGAACTGTCACCAAACGACGGTTAACCAGGTCGGGCATAAGTCGGTAGTTCCGTAAAAAGTCCGCTCCAGTTATAGGACTCGGCATATCAGCAACCACAAAAGTCCATTTTGGATGGAAGTTGGAATTCAGATGTAATGCCAACTGTTTCTCACTATGGGTAGATATTCTGGAACTGTTTGCCGCAGTCAGCACATGTTGCGTTGTTGTCGTTAGTATATCACCTCTCTTTCTTGGATAAACACTGACTTCTGTACCTGTGTCAGTCAGAAACTTCTCACCTGAAGAGAGGTCCAACACGAACAATCGGTGTGATTGGTTGACTGCAGATACCGTGGCGTTTTCACCTCTTTGAATCACGCTATGACTCGGGCACCTATGTTGTTGTTGACGAACGTTAGCGCCCTTTAACGCCCGCCTTTTAAGTTTGTGTAGCTGCAGGGTTGAATACATTGACTCGCAGTGTTACCGAAGCGTCTGTGGTACCAGCACCATTGATCTGTCAAATCCTGTGTGATAGCATTTCTTCGTCTTTTCCAACTGCGACTTCGTAGCTGCTAGTGGTGTGAAGTTACTTGCGCGTTGAGTTTTTCCACTTGTGCTGCCAGTTGCTGTATGGTGGGTTCGGTCGATGAGCACTGCTGTTGGGAAGAATTATTGCATGTGCCTGGCTCACTGACGTCAGATTCCATCACACTACACGTTCTTGGGCCTCTATCCTGGCTGTAATTGAATTCGAAACACGCAGAAACTTCGGTTAAGGGGTTTGCGATGGTGTCTGCCTTTTTTGCTAAGACTTGCAATGGTAGGTCTGTTTCTGCTGCAATGACGGCACGGATGTTGGCAGTAAGTTTAGGAAGCCATATTAGACGTAAAGACTCTTCAGGTAGGAGTTCCGGGCCGGCTAATGTACGTAAGGCTTTAAGTACTTGTGACGGAGTCTTGTCGCCCAAATCTTCATATGCGAAAATTTTTTGTAGTCGCAAATCTGGTGACAACGTATAATGCTGTATGAGAGCTTCCTTTAGCACAAAGTAATTTTGTTGCGACAAGGTTTCTTCTAGTTGCTCTATCACTTCTAAATTTAGATGTGAAACCACTATATTAAATTTGTCAATGTTGTTAGACACCCCACGCTGCCGAAATATGCATTCAGCCTGCGTAAACCAAAGCTGGGGGCGCGTCGGCCAGAACGCAGAAAGCTTAACATTTCCGTGTCGCGCTTAGGTACTCCCATTTTTTGCGTTAACATCTGTCGTTCCATTTTGTGGCGAATCAAAGGGCGTGGACCGCGATCCTTGGTCGAACAGACTGTAGCCTTCAATCTTGATTTCACTGCCCCATACTTTTGTCTCTTAATTCATTATTCTCGTCGGTATATATATTTTCTCTATGCTTCTGCTGCGATTTTTCGGGGTCACCACTATGGGAGCCTTTATATTTTATGAAGTAACAGCTTTTTCATGAGATGAGAAAACATTTTATTTTTTAAGCACAGATCAAAAACTAACAAGAATAAACAACTCGTAACCAAGCCGACTACGGCAAAGATAAATATCTATCAGCTGCAGCTTTCATCAGCTGTTTTTGGCGCAGTGGATAAATGACGTCGCCACAACGCTTTCAAACAAAAACAGGTTGCTTAACAGAACTTTACAGATAAGTATGTAGCGTTAAACTATGCAGGCGAGTAACAGAAGTGTGCATAGCCCAGTTACCTAAAGCTCAAGTAACCTCAGGTAAAGTTGCAAGTAGTTTGGGACGATGTTGAGGGGAAAACCTCTGGGGCAATGTTATCGTAGAGAAATAGAAAATGACAGAACACTATCGGAGCCAACCAGAGGCAGACAGCTTCGAGTGAAGAGCTCAAGTGAGCGATTGTGGACACTTTATGTCGAGGTTTGGAAGAACGCAGACGTGCCTGTGGTATAATGTGTTATTCGGTAATGGAGGTGATTTTCGATGGGACTTTAGCTTTTCCGAGGTCTGAATGTGCTTCGGTGAAGCACTTTAACTTTTCCACTCGAATTAAGGTATTGAGACCAGAGTATGAGTTCCTAATCGTTATCTCTTGTGTGGTGATATGTAAATGGTGATGCTGGACGCTGAATTATTTTGAGCCGACGAATATTTCGTGTATTGTGATCACGCAATGGACTTAATTTCTCGCGCATCTTCGATACCTATTTAGCTTGGGGGTTCTGCTACCTTTCTTCCTATGCCCGTAATTAAACTTTATTGCTTTTCAATCAGGTTATCTTTCTGGCTGTTTTATAACTGGTTGTTGTAGGACCCCTTTCCGTTTGTTGATATGGTTTACTTGAATAAACCACTAGTCAAAATAATTCCTGGTATCGCCTACACACACCGAGCGAGGTGGCGTAGTCGTTAGCACACTGAATTCTCATTCAGGAGGACGACGGTTCAATCCCGCGTCCGGCCATCCTGTTTGAGGTTTTCCTTAATTTCCCTAAATCGGTGGAGCAAATGCCGTGATGGTTCGTTTGAAAGGGCAAGGCCGACTTCCTTCCCCATCCTTTCCTAATCCGATGAGACCGATGACCACGCTGTTTCGTCTCTTCCCCCAACCAACCCAAACTCCACCCTCGTCTTCACGAATTTAAGGTGTTATAATAGAAACCCTTTCTATTAATTAATCATTTATCTTTAATTTAATATTTCTGTTTATATTATCAGCTCGCAGTTATAGTCAATGCGTAGAATGTTTGACTGCAGGATCACAGGTACACGCTATCATATACAGCGAGTTTAGATGCACTGCATGAAAGCAGACGTGTATGGCTCGACACTACAACTTCATCGAGCTATCCTTTCCAAAAGGAGCCGTGTATAGCCAAATTATCTAAGGTTCAAGTAACCACATGTAATGTTGCAAGTAGTTTGAGATAATGTTGAAGAGAAAGCTTGTGAGGCAATGTTATCAAAAGCTGCATACTTAACTGTAAAGTTCTGTTTAGCAACCTGTTTTTGTTTGAAAGAGTTTTCAGTCTAAGGCCCACCTACTGTACAAAGTTTATATTAGGTGTAGATGCGTTACAGATACAGAATACATAATTAATGAAAGCCATATTTGAATTGATATCGAGCTTATCGTATGTACTGAAAGAAACAATTCTCAAAAATGTCACTATTGTTGCAATGTCCAAAAATTAATCTGCTCGACCACAGGATAACAAAGAGTTCAATGCATAAGACTTACATACAGAGAAACACATCGAAGACTACTCTATGCATTGTAGTTACAAGTGCAGTGCAGAATGAAGTAGTCATCTATTAGAGAAAATCTGTAAGCTACTTGCTTGTCAAATATTATGGCTCCTTTTTTTCAAAAATATGTAAAAATCTGCCAACCGGTTGCATAGATTTTCTATATACCTTGACCAGGTTTCGTCACCTCTGAGGGCGACTTCATCAAATTTTGGAAGAGCCATCTTAGATGCAACGTTTAATTTTCAAATGTAAAATGTCTCACGTGCTATATCAAACAAACTGGGAACTGCACGAGACAAACTACAGCGTCTTTAATCTGAGCATAGCTTTATTCGTTCTCGATTTGCAACCTATAAAGGCTTCCAGATGTGATCGACGTATTGTTCGGCGCATTTTAAGGTTGTTCTCATCCGTTTCCTCCATTCCTCTATAACCAACACGTTTTATCGTAATGTGAGGACAAGCATGAACAGTGTGTCCCATGAGGTGTGCAAGGTTCCCGATCTTCACCGCATACGCAGAAGCTTCTTTCACATATTCCCACAGGTTGGCATATAATAGACTCAAATCCAAGGCACGTGGGGACCACTCCACCAGACGTCTACGATCTACTCATCTCTGGGAAAACTGGATGTCATGGAATGTACAGACAGCTAGCGCGTAGTGATGTAGGACACCATAGTGCTGAAAGGAAATTAGAAACATCCCGTCTTCAGATAGCAGCGACGACAGCATATCGTCGTTAACCATTGCCGCTAACAGGGACCTGAATGAAGAAGAGTCCAACAACATAAGAGCACCACCTTCACCACCAAACTTTCGATGATCCGAGGGCTCACATATGACTTGTATGTTCGATTGTTTTTATTTACCTCTCCGTTCAAAAAGAAATTAGCTTCATCCGCAAATAGAGCATCTTAGGGAGAACGTTTCCGTCAAGATTGTGTGTTACCCATAGTGCAAACTGAACTCATCCGTCTGGATCGTCCTTGGCGAGATGCTGTTAAATTTGCATTTTGTAGTGGTACCGTTTATGAATGGGCAAAATTATTGCTATTGATGTATGGTTGACCTCAGTATCTTAGGAGATACGCTTTGTGCTCTTTCTGAACAACGCCTGAACAGAGGTTGATATTGCTTCATACAAATCTGTTTTCACTCGTCCAGCTTTCGGTTTGCCTGTGACGGAGCCAGTTTCACAGAAGTTTCGACATCGCACTTATGGCGAAGTGTGGTCTGGGTATCGTTGGATGAAATCCTGTGCAATAACCCTGATGCTCCTTCTCTTGATGTGAGTATGATCTCAGAGCATTTGGCTTGTGTTAACAGCATCAACATTGACGTAAAGAGTAAGCATCGCTCATAACTCGAGAATGAATGAAACTACACTGAAGTGGCAAAAGTTATGAGTTATCTTCTAATATCGCGTTGGACCTTCTTTTGTCCATCGTAATCAGCAAGACGATGTAGGATAACTCATCAATCCGTTACCTCTATAAACTTCCGTAACTGCGAAATTGTTTCCGGTGCAGAATTTTGTGTACAAACTGTCCTCCCGATAAAGTCTCAAAAATGTTCATTGAAATTCATGTCGCGCGATCTGTGTAGTCAGTTCACTCGCTCGAACTGTCCAGAATGTTCTTCAAACCAATCGTGAACAATTGTGGCCTGGTGACATGGAGCATTAAAATCAATAAAAATTCCATCTCTGTTTAGGAACATGATGTCCATGAATGGCAGCAAATGGTCTCCAAGTAACCGAACATAACCATTTGCAGTCAATTACTGGTTTAGTTGGACCAGAGGATCCATTACATTCCATGTAAACACAGCACACACCTTTGTGGACACACCAACAGGTTTCACAGTGCCTAGTTAACAGCTTGGATCCATGGTTTCCTGGGGTCTGCGCCGCACCCCAAGCCCATCGTCAGCTCTTACCAACTCAAATCGGGACTCATTGCCTAGACCACGGTTTTCCTGTAGTCTAGAGTCCAACCGATATGGTCACGAGCCCAGAAGATGCGCTGCAGTCTATGTCGTGCTGTTAGCAAAGGCACTCGCGTTGGTCGTCTACTGCTGTAGCCCGTTAATGTTAAAATTCACCGCACTGTCCTAACGCATACGTTGTCGTATATTCCATGCAGTATTGCTTGTTTGTTAGCACTGACAACTCTACGCAAACGCTGCTGCTCTCAGGCGTGGTGAGAGGCAGTGGCTGGAACATGGTATTCTCGGCAGACTCTTGACACTGTGGATCTCAGAATTTTGGATTCGCTAACGGTTTCCGAACTGGAATGTCCCTTTCGTCTAGCTCCAACTACTATTTTGCGTTCAAAGGTTGTTAATTACCGTCGTGCGGCCATAATCACGCCGGAAGCCCTTACACTTCAATTTCCTGAGTACAAATAACAGCTCCGCCAATTTACTGCCCTTTCATACCTTGTGTATGCAATGCTACCGCCATCTTTATACGTGTATATCGCTGTCTCATTACTTCTGTAACCTCAGTGTGTGCTCAAATGAAAGACACCATTGTTTGACTCAGGTAAGTGTATGTCTGATACCTTACATGCCCACTTTATATTTGAAAGCTACGGATTGCATCCAAATTGGCAGCTTCCAAAATGGACACCATGTTTAAAATATAGACTCACAAGTTTCCCCCTTCTCGCATAGCATATTAACTGACTTGGAAATATCTGTTCATTCACTTGTTTTCGTTTTAGGAGGGCGACTCCACACCTATAGACCATCTCTAACATCCCTGATATACAAGAACCGTTATAAAGGAAAGAGAATACAAGATGGATTGGTAAAACCTGTCGCTTGTACATTCTATAGAGCTTTATGTCTCCATATGTCGAATTGATCACCATGAAAATCATATTGTAGCATTAGTATGCGTTAACCATCCGAAGAATTATAATCAAATACGTAATATCTGCTGTGAAATTAATTCTAGAAGTGCTTGAAACGTTACTGGAGAAAATTGTCACCACGTGGCTTTACATAGATTTTCTGTTTGTTTAGAATACGAGAAAGCGAAGAGCGAGTTCTAAACGTTAGTTGATTACATCCCTCACCTGCTTATTTGGGGTAGATGTACTGGATGAGGCCATTATTTTCAAATAGTTGGAACGCGAGGATGGCATTATAGTTCGTGATATTATTCCATCTGACAATTTTCATCTCCAGGTGCAAAGACGAAAGTCATGAAGGAGTGCATACGTGAGCTAGGCGTGCTTGAATCATTTGTCCCAGTAACTCAACTCCTCTCTCTACTCAGTACGCTCTTGGGCTTCTGCAGCAGTCGCTGGGTTTATATGCACGCAGATATCAGGTGTCTTCTGCCCTGAGCGCTTTGTGTCACTGTGCTGCGAAAGACTTCTTCATTCCCCAGTACAAGATTCCAGTCTCATGTGTCGTACGGATAATTGCCTAGTCTAGTTTAAGAGTCTCTGGCGTTTACGTTCTTTTATGAGACATTACTGCAAAATACATTTCGTCCCCTTAGCAATTTGATCGTTGTAGCTCCGCTTTTACCATTTTACGCCTCTCGTTGGTACCTGTTATCAGCTACTGCCCTATCATACTCTGCTCTTTGACAAAGTAGTTTCATTCTATAGAATTCTTCATTCACTGCGCACTGTGGGCAATGATTAATTTTTCTGTTTCACCCGCACCTGTCAGATAACTTCCGTATCTTGAAACCTGCCATTCCGCACTCTGGATGGTTGTAATATTTTTGGTTGGTGATTGTACACGGTAATGCAATCGTGGTGTGTATTTTAATCCAATAAGACATTTTTATTTCTCTTTCTGCTCAAATTTCTGCAACGAGACGCATTGACACTGGATATATTCGGGTAGAGTACCATTTCGTGACTGAAATTTAATGACACTCATCATGCATACGACGAGAAAACAAAAGGAAGTTAGCGATAGTGGTATCATTACAGCAAATTTTTTGATCTGAACAATTCAAATATATCAACAATGATCTGTGAATAATATCAAGTATGAGAGGTGGCAGTATTAGAAGTAGACATAAAAAATGTCCTGATCTGATTATACACTCCTGGAAATGGAAAATAGAAAACATTGACACCGGTGTGTCAGACCCATCATACTTGCTCCGGACACTGCGAGAGGGCTGTACAAGCAATGATCACACGCACGACACAGCGGACACACCAGGAACCGCGGTGTTGGCCGTCGAATGGCGCTAGCTGCGCAGCATTTGTGCACCGCCGCCGTCAGTGTCAGCCAGTTTGCCGTGGCATACGGAGCTCCATCGCAGTCTTTAACACTGGTAGCATGCCGCGACAGCGTGGACGTGAACCGTATGTGCAGTTGACGGACTTTGAGCGAGTGCGTATAGTGGGCATGCGGGAGGCCGGGTGGACGTACCGCCGAATTGCTCAACACGTGGGGCGTGAAGTCTCCACAGTACATCGATGTTGTCGCCAGTGGTCGGCGGAAGGTGCACGTGCCCTTCGACCTGGGACCGGACCGCAGCGACGCACGGATGCACGCCAAGACCGTAGGTTCCTACGCAGTGCCGTAGGGGACCGCACCGCCACTTCCCAGCAAATTAGGGACACTGTTGCTCCTGGGGTATCGGCGAGGACCATTCGCAACCGTCTCCATGAAGCTGGGCTACGGTCCCGCACACCGTTAGGCCGTCTTCCGCTCACGCCCCAACATCGTGCAGCCCGCCTCCAGTGGTGTCGCGACAGGCGTGAATGGAGAGACGAATGGAGACGTGGCGTCTTCAGCGATGAGAGTCGCCTCTGCCTTGGTGCCAATGATGGTCGTATGCGTGTTTGGCGCCGTGCAGGTGAGCGCCACAATCAGGACTGCATACGACCGAGGCGCACAGGGCCAACACCCGGCATCATGGTGTGGGGAGCGATCTCCTACACTGGCCGTACACCTCTGGTGATCGTCGAGGGGACACTGAATAGTGCACGGTACATCCAAACCGTCATCGAACCCATCGTTCTACCATTCCTAGACCGGCAAGGGAACTTGCTGTTCCAACAGGACAATGCACGTCTGCATGTATCCCGTGCCACCCAACGTGCTCTAGAAGGTGTAAGTCAACTACCCTGGCCAGCAAGATCTCCGGATCTGTCCCCCATTGAGCATGTTTGGGACTGTATGAAGCGTCGTCTCACGCGGTCTGCACGTCCAGCACGAACGCTGGTCCAACTGAGGCGCCAGGTGGAAATGGCATGGCAAGCCGTTCCACAGGACTACATCCAGCATCTCTACGATCGTCTCCAGCCTGCATTGCTGCGAAAGGTGGATATACACAGTACTAGTGTCGCCATTGTGCATGCTCTGTAGCCTGTGTCTACGTGCCTGTGGTTCTGTCAGTGTGATCATGTGATGTATCTGACCCCAGGAATGTGTCAATAAAGTTTCCCCTTCCTGGGACAATGAATTCACGGTGATCTTATTTCAATTTCCAGGAGTGTAATTCTGAACCTTTTTTTTATCATGTTAAATTCTCGCCGCTTTAGCTCTTCAGCTTTTCAGCAACTGTAGCTCCATAAACTGCTGCAGCCGAAATTCCACCACCAAACCCACAAAACTGCTCCTGCCAACATCAGTAACAGCTTAACCCACACCACCCACCCTCGTGCCAGGTTTATCTGCAACACTCTGTTTACAGCATACTCCTTGAGAGGTGTCAGCAGCGTCTCTGCCTCTTTATCTCATTTTTAATCAATATTTCATTGAGTTAAAATTGTTTTACGTGAGTTTATTCCTGTTTGATATCAGTTTCATTTATAAATTGATAATCAGTGATTAAATGAGCTTTTGCCCATTTTCCATGCATTTTTTGAGTCGAGTAATCACTCATTTTAACAGTTGAAGTCGAGGATATATGTGACGTTGAGTCGTGAGAAAGATAATTGCATTTGTTTCCTTAGCCGTAAACAACATAGTCTTTCCTCCACAGATCTCAGATATATATAGGTTACCTGTTATTGGTTATTAATGCTGAGTCATTTCTTTCGTTACAGAGTGCAATATAGTTTACTGTATTCAAGTATGTTGTTGCTTGTGACGCCCATATTTTTCTTGTGTTTGGATAAATAAATTAATATTGTTGTATATTTGATTTTTATTTGATAGATTGTGACCACCTGCATTTACTAGCGAATAGGGATTTAGTAGCTTTTCCTCGTGGCAGTTTTGTAACCACTAGGTTCATAGGGACTCCCTGCACACCAGGCACACAGTGTCAACGTACATTACTAACGTCACTTCGTCAGCCCGAGGTTGGGGGTGGGGGGAGGTTACTCGCATTTAGCGTCTGTTCAAGATATTCCACTGAAGTAACCACCACCACCATCATTCTCATCAAATCCGTCCCAACTTACCAGCAGTCAGCAGCAGCGAGCACATTATTGTTAACTATAATGTTTCTTTTAGTCAATACCCACATAAATAGTTGAAAGGCTACAGCAGTTTCATCTGACTAGTCACTGTTAATAGCAGTCCTCTAATACAAGCCTCTTACCTTGCTTTGATAATGGCCACTGGGTCAAAAATATCCCCACACACCACTCCGGACTTGTGCCTCACTTCCTTCAGATCAAAAAATTTGCACGAAGCGCACCTCACTGAACTAGTGTGTCTTAAGTTCCTGTTTTCCTCCTACCATGCTGTCCAAAATTAATGTACCAAAGCGCTATTTCATCGTCCTGTGCGTAGTTCACGATACAGTCACACAAACTGTCAACCAGATGTCCGTACGAGGTCCTGCACGGAAGATGGCATTCCGGTCAACGGACAATCATGCAAACAAGGACGTCAGAGCACCGATGAAACGAGTTAGTTTTTACCGAGTGGCCCCACATTTCCAGTCGCTGTGTACACAGTGACAGACGATGCAGTATGGCACAGAGGAGATGCCTACCAGACTCTCTGCGGCGGAGTGCCAGAGAAAGAAAGCAAGCAGGACAGTCGCAAATTGATGTGGCCCGATGGCTTAGCGTCAATCGTTGTGTTGTTTCTCGGCTGTGGCGACAGTGTATACAGACCGAAACTGCATCCCGAAGACCAGAGCAGAGCCGATCCCGCATGACTTCAGAGGAGAGGACCGTTATTTGGCTGTAAGGGCACGACATTACCGCCTTAGTACTGCACGGCAACAGGCATAGGAGCTTGCGGCATCCAATGGACGTGTTGTAACAAGGCAAATGGTATGCAGAAGGCTTCAGCAGAGTCGCCTTTATCGTCGGAGACCTGCCTTATATCTACCTCTAACGCGCCTTCACAGAAGGGAACGTCTAAAGTGAAGTCATCAACACGTCAGCTGGGAGGTCGAACTGTGGGCCAGTGTTGTTTTCACAGGCGAGACCCGATTTAGTCTGGAGAGTGATTTTTAATGGAGTCTCATTTGAAGGGAAGGTGGAAGACGGTTTCTGGACCCAAACATTGTGGAAAGAGAGAGATATTGAGGAGAATCGTTAATGGTGTGGGCAGGGACTATGTTGACCAATCGAACCCCTCTTCAGGAAATTGTATGGGTGTATCAGAAATGTTTAACTGCTGCCAGATATCCTGGCGAGATCTTGGGACCTCATTTGCGGTTGTCACCATGTGCTGCGGAGCCCAGACTTCGTATTGATGGACGATAATGCTCGACTTCATAGAGTACAGGTGGAAGATATTGCACGCATGGTGTGGCCTGCTCGCTCTGCCGATTTGAATCTCATAGAGCATGACTGAGGTGCATTAGGCAGACCGCTTGCATCACGTCACCGCCCACCAATCACTCTCCAACCCTGCGAGAAGCCCTTCAGGAAGAACGGACTTTATTGCCTCGTGATATAATTCACAGCATGCCCCGTCGTTGTCAGATCTGTATTGTTGCCAGAGGTGGACATAACCCATACTGAGCACGTTACCAGTTGTCGGAATGTCTGTGAAAATCCGTTAAGTTGGAAAAAAAGGAATTTTTGAGGTTGCTAAGCTTTAATTTAGGACAACAGAGTATATAAGCTGTCTGACGTAACTGTTGGTTCTTATACATTCTTGCTCCCCATGGTGCCTCCACGTCTCGACGTCCAAACCACCATATACCCCTCCACTGTGTCGCCTGCTGCCCCTCGCTGTCATCCTGTGTTCAAAGATGTTGACTTTGAGATCCAATTGGAGCAGGTTGAATGTGAATTCTGTTCTAACCCATTTCTGACAGCCAGATCAGTAAAACTTCCCACAGCTATGACTCTGTTCCACATTCCTGATCCACATTTTTCTTCAGTATCGTCATCCACAAATGCTTTCTGTTACAAAAGTATCTTTCACGTATTGAGTCCTTGTTCAGGGCGTGTAAAAATGTATCCACCTGGGCCCATTGTAGATCCAACTATTTCTCGAAACAATGTCCCAACATGCTTTCCCTTAATTGCTCTAATACCCGTAACCTGTGCTACCCTACGAGCTTCTAGAAATATGAGGCCAAGCAGTCTCATCCTGTACTTGAATTAACTGTCCACATACGCCCATTAGACGTATCTCTAGACTTTTAGAACTCCCAGCGTCCCCTTTCCAACGCTGAAGATGTCTAACGTTTCATTGCCACTGATATACTAAATATTCATTCAACAG
The DNA here is from genome assembly GCF_023897955.1 of Schistocerca gregaria. Taxonomy (NCBI): domain Eukaryota; kingdom Metazoa; phylum Arthropoda; class Insecta; order Orthoptera; family Acrididae; genus Schistocerca; species Schistocerca gregaria. The sequence continues at coordinate 731,650,106 of NC_064931.1, forward strand.
AACGACGCCATATCCTACAAATCACGAGCACGACTTACAACTACATCGACATCTACATAAATAGTCTGGTAGCCACCGCAATGTGCATGGAGGTAGGTACCCTGTATTACTGTTAGTCATTCCTTTTCCTCTTCCACTCGAAAATGGAGTGAGGTATAAAAGACTGTCTATTTGCTTCAGTACGAACCCTTAATTCTGTTATCTTGCTTTCATGATCCTTCCACGAGGCGTACGTATATGACAGTAGAATAGTTTTTCAATCAGTCGAAAAAGTCTGTTCTCTAAGCTTTCCCAAAAGAACGTCTTCTCTCCTGCAGGGATTCCCATCTGAGTTCACTGAGTATCTCTGCAGTACACACATTTTAAACGAACCTACAAATATACTAGCACACGTATGAATTGCATTGATGTCTTTCTGTAACTCAACTTGGTGGTTACGCCAAAGACTCGAGCAGTACTCTCTAATGGGCCTCACAAGCGTTCTGTATGCGGTCTCCTTTATAGATGAACTACACTTTCCTGGTATTCTCCTAACAAACGAAGTCGACCATTCGCCCTCCAACAACAGACTTTACGTTCCTGTTCTCTTTCAACGCCTAGATGTTTAATAGATGTGATAGAGTCAAGCAGCACACCACTAATACTGTGTGCGATCGCTTTCGATTTTTGTTTCCTACTTATCTTCAGTAACTTGAATTTTCTTATATTTAGATGAAGCTGCTATTCATCACACCAAACTGATATTATGTCCATGTCGTCTAGGGTCTTCCCGCAGTTACTCGCAAATGCCTCTTTCCAGTACATTACAGCGTCATCGGCAGACAGTAGAACATTGTTAATCACCCTGTCCGTCAAATTGTTTATGTATATATAGAAAAAGAGCGGTTCTAGTACACTTCCCTGTTACTGGACTCGCATTCCGTAGGACGACGGTTCAAACCCGAGTCCCGCCATCCTGATTCAGGTTTTCTCTGATTTCCTTAAATTGCTTCAGGCAAATGCCGGAATGGTTCCATTGAAGTGGCAGGGCCGATTTCATTACCCACCCCTCCGTAACGCGAGCTTGTGCTCCGTCACTAATAACCTCGTTCTCGATGGGACGTTAAACACAAATCTCCTCCTTTTTTAAAAAATTCTTCGAGCAACTAAAATTTCTCAGAAACTGTTCTGTATGTTCGGAATTTCGTTTGCAGTGGAAATTTGGGAATGTGGAATCTGCCTTTCCACTTCATACGTGGTTCGCAGGATATACTCGTAATTTGAGAAAAGTGCAAATTGAGTTTATCACGAGCCATGTTTTTTTTAAAGTCAGTGCTGGTTTGTGAACAGAAACTTTTCTGTCTCAAGGAAATTTCTTATATTAGAACTCAGAATACGCTCAAAAGCTCTACAGAAAATCGACGTTAAGGATAGTGATATGCAATTTTGCGTTTCTTAAATACGGACGTGTTGTATACATGGAAGATACTAAAAGGTATCAGATAGATTATATAATGGTAAGACAGAGATTTAGGAACCAGGTTTTAAATTGTAAGACATTTCCAGGGGCTGATGTAGACTCTGACCACAATCTATTGGTTATGACCTGTAGATTAAAACTGAAGAAACTGGAAAAAAGGTGGAAATTTAAGGAGATGGGACCTGGATAAACTGACTAAACCAGAGGTTGTACAGAGTTTCAGGAAGAGCATAAGGGAACAATTGACAGGAATTGGGGAAAGAAACACAGTAGAAGAAGAATGGGTAGCTTTGAGGGATGAAGTAGTGAAGACAGCAGAGGAACAAGTAGGTAAAAAGACGAGGGCTAGTAGAAATCCTTGGGTAACAAGAAATATTGAATTTAATTGATGAAAGGAGAACATATAAAAATGCAGTAAATGAAGTAGGCAAAAAGGAATACAAACGTCTCAAAAATGAGATTGACAGGAAATGCAAAATGGCTAAGCAGGAATGGCTAGAGGACAAATGTAAGGATGTAGAGGCTTATCTCACTAGGAGTAAGATAGATACTGCCTACAGGAAAATTAAAGAGACCTTTGGAGAAAAGAGAACCACTTGTATGAACATCAAGAGCTGAGATGGAAACCCAGTTCTAAGATAAGAAGGGAAAGCAGAAAGGTGGAAGGAGTATATAGAGGGTCTATACAAGGGCGATGTACTTGAGGGCAATATAATGGAAATGGAAGAGGATGTAGATGAAGATGAAATGGGAGATACGATACTGCATGAAGAATTTGACAGAGCACTGAAAGACCTGAGTCGAAACAAGGCCCCTGGAGTAGACAACATTCCATTGGAACTACTGACGGCCTTGGGAGAGCCAGTCCTAACAGAACTCTACCATCTGGTGAGCAAGATGTATGAGACAGGCGAAATACCCTCAGACTTCAAGAAGAATATAATAATTCCAATCCCAAAGAAAGCAGTTGTTGACAGATGTGAAAATTACCGAACCATCACTTTAATAAGCCACAGCTGCAAAATACTAACACGAATTCTTTAGAGACGAATGGAAAAACTAGTACAAGCCGACCTTGGGGAAGCTCAGTTTGGATTCCGTAGAAATACTATAACACGTGAGGCAATACTGACCTTACGCCTCATCTTAGAAGAAAGATTAAGGAAAGGCAAACCTACGTTTCTAGCATTTGTAGACTTAGAGAAAGCTTTTGACAATGTTGACTGGAATACTCTCTTTCAAATTCTAAAGGTGGCAGGGGTAAAATACAGGGAGCGAAAGGCTCTTCACAATTTGTACAGAAACCGAATGGCAGTTATATGAGTCGAGGGGCATGAAAGGGAAGCAGTGATTGGGAAGGGAGTGAGACAGGGTTGTAGCCTCTCCCCGATGTTATTAAATCTGTATATTGAGCAAGCAGTAAAGGAAACAAAAAAAATTCGGAGTAGGTATTAAAGTCCATGGAGAAGAAATAAAAACTTTGAGGTTCGCCGATGACATTGTAATTCTGTCAGAGACAGCAAAGGTCTTGGAAGAGCAGTTGAATGGAATAGACAGTGTCTTGAAAGGAGGATATAAGATGAACATCAACAAAAGCAAAACGAGGATAATGGAATGTAGTCGAATTAAGTCGGATGATGCTGAGGGAATTAGATTAGGAAATGAGACACTTAAAGTAGTAAAGGAGTTTTGCTATTTGGGGAGCAAAATAACTGATGATGGTCGAAGTAGAGAGGATATAAAATGTAGACTGGCAATGGTAAGAAAAGCGTTTCTGAAGAAGAGAAATTGGTTAACATCGAGTATAGATTTAAGTGTGAGGAAGTCATTTCTGAAAGTATTTGTATGGAGTGTAGCCATGTATGGAAGTGAAACATGGTCGATAAATAGTTTGGACAAGAAGAGAATAGAAGCTGTCGAAATGTGGTGTTACAGAAGAATGCTGAAGATTAGATGGGTAGATCTCATAACTAATGAGGAAGTATTGAATAGGATAGGGGAGAAGAGAAGTTTGTGGCACAACTTGACCAGAAGAAGGGATCGGTTGGTAGGACATGTTCTGAGGCATCAAGGGATCACCAATTTAGTATTGGAGGGCAGCGTGGAGGGTAAAAATCGTAGAGGGAGACCAAGAGATGACTACACTAAGCAGATTCAGAAGGATGTAGGTTGCAGTAGGTACTGTGAGATAAAAAAGCTTGCACAGGATAGAGTAGCGTGGAGAGCTGCATCAAATCAGTCTCAGGACTGAAGACCACAACAACAACAAATACGGACGTCACCTGCACTTTTTTGCAATTGCTTGGGACTTTCCGCTACGAGAGTTTCACGATAAATGCAAGCTAAATAGGGGACCAATGGCACGGAATACTTTCTTTAAAACCGAATTTGGATTCCACCGGGACATTCGGTCTTATTCGTTTTCAACTCTTTGAACAATCTATCTATTTCTTGCATACTATAGTTTGTGCGACGTTAAACGACGTTATGTCTGTAGGATTCTGCTGCTTCAATGAGTTTTGAAATGTAAGATTTAAAAGCCAGCTTTCCTTTTGCTGTCTTCTATTAACTAAACAGACTGGTCTACGAGTAGCTGAATAGAAGCCTTCGATCTTCTTGGTGACTTTGCGTAGGACCAGAATTTTCTAGGTTTCTCTGCAAGTTTTTTCGAAAATTACGAGGTGGAAGTTGTTGTATTCTTCGTGCATCCATAGAATTATAGACACATTAACTTCTCCTAAATTTTTCCAGTGGACAGTTAAGCGCTCTTTCTTGAACCCAGAGCATTTTCCGAATCTTTTTATTAAATGAGGGCGAGACTTCCCCGACCTTAATCAATTTACTCGGCTTATAATGCTCTACAGCGCAGTTTACAATCTGTTTGAACTTTGCCCGTAGCTTCTCTGTATTCACTATATTCTATCTAAATGACTTCCATACATTGTGTAAGTAGGATGCCAACGACTGCTTATCTACTTTTTATTGCATAAACCTCTTCTTACCTTCTTGATGGAATTATTGACATAAGTAGCCATCGTAGCAATAATGACGTTGTTTCCGCTAATGTGACTCACTATACTGACAGTGTCAGTACGTTCAGGTCCACCTGAAGCTACGAGGTCTAAAATATTACCGTCGACCTTGGATTGTCGCTTTAGATACTCAATATATTTTTCGAAGGAAGCGGTCAGAATTTCTTCGCAAGGCTCTCTGTCCGTACGTACTTTTAACGAATCCATAAAGGTTCCAAACTACACCCGATGGGCTGAAATCACCTCGAACTTAACGTTGCATGATTTGGGTACTTCAGCGCTACTGAGAAAACACTTTCTTCGAGTGATTCTGCAACTGTTACATAGGAACCGAGTGGACGGTACAAACTTTCACTCATTAATTTGATTTCGCCTAACTCGGTTACTCTCAACAAAGTCACTTCGCAGTCAGACTCAATATGAATTTTCCTACCCAATATTTTAGTGGACAGCAATGAACAGCCGACTTCCTTTGATTTCCAACCGTGTTTTCGATGTGTGTTCCACGCGTCGTTAAATATTTTGGTGCTTGTTAATTTGTGTGACATACCACTCTCGGTTACGAGTACAATGTAAGCGCGGCAGCTTACCAGGAGAGTGGTAGATTCAGAGACTTAGTTACTAATACTTCTGCTATTTAATGCTAAAGTCTTCACGTTGGAAGTGTCTCTGCTTATTATGCAATCAGATTTCGTTCTCTCGATACTGAATGGCGAGTGTTCATCAGAGGACCTCAAACTGTTGCCTAGCCTAATAAACCATGTTCATTCCATGTGTTCTGTGCTACACGATTAGCTTCTTGCTTTGTGTACTGCTCCCCCCCCCCCCCCCCCCCTGACCTATCAAGGGACATGCTAAAAATCTCCATCCCATAACACAGGACCAGACATCTACCGCTAAGACCATCAGAGAATTAAAGGAAGCTCTGATTGAAAGCCTCCACTTGGCTCGAAACCAAAGGACTTCTATCGACCCTGGCTAATGTACTGTAAATTGTGAGATCTGCTTGCAACGCCTTAAGACAAGCCAGCGTCTTTATCAGTCCCACCAGGTGCCTCTAGAAACTGAGAATAGGCAAATAAACCAAGTGATAGGAGTCTTTGACACCAGCATAAGCCCCAACGTGTAAATGACTGTACCAAGCTTACTCGATAGTCTCTTTCACACATCGGATGAGGTCCCTGCCAAACTCACCAAGTGCACAGTGAACTCCTTTCCAGCTCTGGACGCTGTTTCTCTACGGAGCTACATAAGGTGCGTAACATTGGAGCTCTTAGTAACCAACAGACTCTTCCCCTAGTGTGGCTAGCCACTGTATATTCCATCCCAGTACCATAGCCACATGTTTGTGAAACACTCCCATTTCGTTTCTTCTTACTTTGATTCCATTGTCTCGTATAACTTCAAATCAACCATGTTCAATACATCTCATTCTTTTACATCAATACAATCCGTCCCATACACGAATATTAATAAATAACACCTAAATGCATCCTTATCCAACCCATACTACTAAAGTAAGGTCTTTAACTATATTCCACTTCAAATTCTCTCCTCACGATCACATTCCACCCCAAATACACTGACGGAAAAAACATCGAAACACCAAGGAGGAGCTGTGCAACATAAACGAAAATTGGTAGGCGTGTTTCTACATGTGAAAGAAGATGTCTATTCACATTTCGCGGGAACCGTGCGACTGCAACGGTCGCAGGTTCGAATCCTGCCTCTGGCATGGATGTGTGTGATGTCCTTAGGTTAGTTAGGTTGACGTAGTTCTAAGTTCTAGGGGACTAACGATCACAGCAGTTGAGTCCCATAGTGCTTAGAGCCATTTGAACCATTTTTTAATCAGATTTCGCGCAAGTCACATAGGAGTGACGCTAGTAGCGTCATTTGAGAATGTGAATCAGGTTTGCTTTAAACACACGACAGTAAACGTCGTGAGTGGTCGTTTACTTAGAGACTGGACGCACTGAGTTAATGTTAGTCAAGAATGTCTTTGAGGAGACAAGGATGCCATTATCAACATCATTTGAACGAGGTCGCGTAATAGGGCTACGAGAATCTGGATGTTCTGAATTCTTTGATACTGCAGAACGACTTGGTAGGAATGTAGCCACTGACACGATTGTTGTTAGCGGTTGTCACGAGAACGTACGGTTGCAGGAAGACCGGGCTCCGGACGGGCACGTGACACTACCGAGAGGGAAGACCATGGCCCTGGCTCTTCATACTGCATCTGCAGCAGCAATTTGAGCAGCAGTTGGCACCACAGTGACACAATGAACTGTTACAAATAGGATACTTTAGGAATAGCTCAGAGCCAGACGCCCTGTAGCGCGCATTCCTCTGAACCAAAACCACCGCCATTTTCGACTCCTGTGGTGTCAAGCAAGAGCTCATTACAGGGCATGGTGGAGGTCAGTTTTGTTTTCTGATGAAAGGTAGTTCTGTCTCTGTGCCGGTGATGGTCGTCTGTTGGTTAGAAGTAGGCCAATTGAGGGCCTGTAACCAATCTGTCTGCATTCTAGACCCATAGGACCTGCACCTGGAGTTATAGTTTGGGGTGCGGTTTCATATGACAACAGAAGCACTCCTGTGGTCATCCCACACACCGTGACTGAAAATTTGTGGTAAGTCTGGTGATTCGACTTGTTGTTTTGACATTCATGAGCAGCGTTCCAAGGGGTGTTTCCGACAGGATAACGCTAGCACACATACCACTTTTGTAACCCAGCAGGCTCTAACAAGTGTCGACACGTTGTCTTGGTCTGCTCGATCACCATATCTATCTCCAGTCGAGCATATATGGGATATCATGGGACGACAGCTCCAACGTCATCCAGAAACACCTTTAATAGTTCCTGTATTGAGCAACAAAGTGCAGCAGGCATGGAACTTCATCCCACAAACTGACATCCGGCATCTGTACAACACAATGTTTCGCAAGCTTGCATTATACATTCTGATGGTTACACCGGTTATTAACGTACCAGCATTTTACATTTTGAATCTCGCGCATACGTTAACCTGTAATCATGCATTGTTAGTTATTGGAATATGTTACCTAGACAAACCAATCCCCGAAATTTCCTTACCCTAGATTAATTACATTACTGGCCATTAAAATTGCTACACCAAGAAGATGACGTGCTACAGACGCAAAAATTTAACCGACAGGAAGAAGATGCTGTGATATGCAAATGATTAGCTTATCAGAGCATTCACACAAGGTTGGCGCAGGTGGCGACACCTACAACGTGCTGAAACGATGAAATTTTCCAACCGATTTCTCATACACAAACAGCAATGGACCGGCGTTGCCCGGTGAAACGTTGTTGTGATGCGTCGTGTAAGGAGGAGAGATGCGTACCATCACGTTTCCCACTTCGATAAAGGTCGGACTATAGCCTATCGCGATTGTGGTTTATCGTATCGCGACATTGCTGCTCGCGTTGGTAGAGATCCAATGACTGTTAGCAGAATATGGAATCGGTGGGTTCAGGGGGTAATACGGAACGCCGTGCTGGATCCCAACGGCCTCGTATCACTAGCAGTCGAGATGACAGACATCTTATCCGCATTGCTGTAACGGATCGCGCAGCCACGTCTCGATCCCTGAGTCAACAGATGGGGACGTTTGCAAGACATCAACCACCTGCACGAACAGTTCGACGACGTTTGCAGAGCTGCATGGACTATCAGCTCAGAGACCATGGCTGCGGTTACCCTTGACGCTGCATCACAGACAGGAGCAACTGCGATGGTGTACTCAACGACGAACCTGGGTCCACGAATGGCAAAACGTCATTTTTTCAGGTGAATCCAAGTTCTGTTTACAGCATCATGACGGTCGCATCCGTGTTTGGCGACATCGCAGTGAACGCACATTGGAAGCGTGTGTTCGTCATCACCATACTGGCGTATCACCCGGCGTGATGGTACGGGGTGCCATTGGTTACACGTCTCGGTCACCTCTTGTTCGCATTGACGGCACTTTGAACAGTGGACATTACATTTCAGATGTGTTACGACCCGTGGCTCCACCCTTTATTCGATCCCTGCGAAATCCTACATTTCAGCAGGATAATGCACGACCACATGTTGCAGGTCCTGTACGGACCTTTCTGGATACAGAAAATGTTCGACTACTGCCCTGGCCAGCACATTCTCCAGATCTCTCACCAATTGAAAATGCGTGGTCAACGGTGGCCGAGCAACTGGTTCGTCACAATACGCCACTCACTAGTCCTGATGAACTGTGGTATCTTGTTGAAGCTGCATGGGCAGCTGTATATGTACACGCCATCCAAGCTCTGTTTGACTCAATGCCCAGGCGTATGAAGGCCGTTATTACGGCCCGAGGTGGTTGTTCTGGGTACTGATTTCTCAGGGTCTATGCACCCAAATATCGTGAAAATGTAATCACATGTCAATTCTAGTATAATATATTTGTCCAATGAATACCCGTTTATCATCTACATTTCTTCTTGTTGTAGCAATTTTAAAGGCCAGTAGTGTATATTTTGGCGTTTTTTTCCGTCAGTGTATTTAGTCGGAATTGTTGACAAAGCATATAGAAGTCTTAATTAAGACGAGCCATTGCAACGCCAATTTCAGCAGTGCAGCACTACCAGCTATGAGTCTCACAAAAGTTATCATCATCACATGTTTTATCTCTAAGTAGTCAGCTCTCTTTCTTTCCTAGTGGTTATCCCGTAGTGGGGGTTCCATTATATAGCAAATTATTTCTGTTTAATTTTACGACCTAATTCCACTCCTATCGCCGCTGTTGATGTTAACCTATGAGAGGGGAGTAGTGTGCTCCATTTATCTGTGAATCAAGCATACTTAATTTTGTTTGTTATCGTATTTTAACTGTTTATGTATCGCATTTCCTGAAGCGTAGAACAGAGACCGACTCCGTATTTGGCTAAAAAAAAGCGGAGAGAGTCGGTTAAAAACCACACTCAGGCTGGAAGTTGTATCAGACCAACCGTCTTCAAACCGGCGAGCGGATTCGACATGGGTCTGTTTCATGGTCAAAAATGAATATTTCAGTCATTATGTCTTAAATGAGCAATGCGTGAATGTATGTTTGTAATAAGAGGACGTTTCTGCACTAAAGTTGCCGGCGATTACTTAAAAAAAACAGAAAGGGAAAGAAATACAGCACACAATCATCTGTCGAAGTGTTTAGATGAAGGTTTTGAAGTTTGAAGCAATTGAAGAGGAATTGATTGTTAAGATTGTAGGGACCTAACTGTCTGTCTCATTGCACGAAAGAAAACAAGGATATTCAACTGTGTGCGTGTGTGTGTGGGGGGGGGGGGGGTGTTTTAAAAGCTGAACTACTACCATGAGCAGTCAAGCAAAGCTTAAATCTTTATGCCCCAGAAAACTAGTTCCAAACGCTATATGACCACGGGTATTCAACGTGATAGTCAGAGACAAATACGCTTACACAATTACGTAGTGTTCAAATGAATAGCTAATTGCTCAATCGTTAAGTAATAAGTAATGATTCATTAAGGAAGTGTCAGAAAATTAAATAGTTTGTTTTCTCTCTGGTTGTATCTCCAAGCATTGCAATTCAGGATGTTCCCTCAGGTACGTCGTCTCTGATTTTAGATGTGAAAGAATAATTAAACTAACATTATTTTGAATTATTACGATCAGAACACAGTTTCGGAAAACGATTTTCGCCTTATTGTATTTAGAAAGCACCTTGATATCATGTGCTCCACAATCTCTCAGGATGCTATGCAGTGCACTTAGCAAACAGTGATTGTCCATAACAGCAACCGACGACCATCCTAAAACCAGGATTCACACAAAGAAATAATATTTATGTTAGTTGTTTGCAATTCCAAAGCGTAATTCATTCAGTAATAGCTGTTGTAGCATTTGCCATCTCAGACCATTTACATGCTGCAGTCAGTGTGAACAAGCATGCTCATTATGACGGCGTAGCAAAATGCAGCGACGTTAATTTGAGGTAGCATATCAAATGACTTGTAAAAAATACAAGAAAGATTCTCACATACCTGTAGAGTAATATGGTCATATAATTTCAATACACAGCTTTTAACAAGGTAGGGAAGAACGATAATTCTCAATTTGCAACGCGACGTAGTTCAAGTTATAACATTCGCTCCTATCATCAGCTTCCATTTACCAAAATGTGAGCAACTTATGAGCTTCCATTTCGCCACGCAGAAGAATAGTATCGCAAGTCTGAAAGCGTAGCAATCGATCACAAGTTAACTGTGCAAAGTTTTAGAATAATCTTCTGAAATAACATATGCCTTAGCTTAATATTCACCACGGCAAGCAATCGAGAAGATCTCACCTTCCACTGGCTGATGGCCAAACCTACCTCTAAAGACGCGAAACGCCTCGGTATCCGACTAATAGAAGCTGACTATATCAGAAACATGCATAGCACTACAAAGATAATATCGGGAATTAAGAAAGGCAAAGATACTGTGAGCAAAAAATGAAACTGCAAATAAACAGGCAACTTTCAGTATCGGTGAGAGAGCGAGATCGGCAAAACGACAAGATTTAATGTGCAGTTATGATGCACCCGGTCGTCACTTTGAACAGCTGCTATACACTTCATTTGTTGCTGAAATTCTTAAGTCGTTTAAGCAAGTAAAGAAAGGAATAAAGAAATATTACTTTCCGCCTAATAACTCCTTACCTAAAAGTACTCAATTTGGGATTTCCTACGTTCAGTATTATTGGGGGTGGGGGGTGGGGGGGCAAACTACACATAGTGTAGAGTTAATAGACAAGATAAAAAGAAACACTTTTGCTATGTGACATAAATGTCACAGGACCTCCGTTTCTCCGCTGGGGTGTCTTTGAAAGATTTGGCGCTGGACCTCTCACAGTTCTTTTCACCGCTTCGTATCGAACACGTTGACTCTGAAATCTGATTTCCCACACAGTTAGTTCTACATCTTGCTGCTAAGAAGGGTAAGTTTTCATTACTATTAGCAGTGTTCACGTCCCTTGATTGATGTTATATTATTTTGTGTTTACATGAAAGTAGCTGCTGGCGTTTAGTGTTTCTTGACGGCTGACGACGCTCTAACCGAGTTAGCTGATATCATCTCATTTATGGGGAGGCACGTTGCAATGTGCGCCTGTAAGCACAATTATTTCCTGTGTAGCGGTTACAGTCATGTCACATTTTGAAGATTTCATATCCGTCTTCGTGAAATAGGATCCCTTAGTCCAGACTGATTGATACCGGCAGGCCTTGAGAAGTGCGAACTATCCAGTATGAGGAAGCTGAACCAGCACACGATCAGTAGCCAAGAAACTAAGTATCTCCTACTTTAAAGTTTGGAACGTCCTGCACGAGACGGGCAAGTGTCAAAAGGTTATGGACCTATCACCTGATTTACCCCCAGGACGTAGAATTCTGCCAATAGGATCTACAACAAATTACAAACATGCCTGACATTCAAACGTGTTTTGTTACTGACGAGGCTGCGTTCATAAGGGAATGTATATTCCATGGCCACATTATCCTTCTCGGGAAGCTGGCAAATTATGAGGAAACTCATGTGTTCCACCAACAACAGAGATTTTCCGTATACGTGTGGATTGGTAATGTTCATGAACATCTGAATGAGCCGTATCTTGTGCGTAACACATTCGGTGAAGGAAATTACCGTATCTTTCTTCGTAAAGTGCTGCCGGAAATACTGGAGAATGTTCTACTAGCACTTAGCAACGATCGCGATTCCAGTACGACGGCGCGTCACCACGCTTTGCATTTTAGACAATGTTTTCCTCAGTTACTGGATTGGGAGACGTGGGCCAGTAACGTGACCACCACTTTCCTGCTACAGGTTTCATTTTGTGCGGGGAGGCTAAGTGACTGGTGTACGAGACACCTATAGACACTCCAGAGGAGTTGGTTGCGCGTTAGGTTGAAGCTGCGGCTTTTATTCACAAAACATGTGTTTCGAGTGTGTTAGACTACCATTAGCATGCAGATGCGAGTTGTGCGTTATTTTAATGGAGTTACATTTTTAGAAAAACCTCTAAAAGAATAATCATGTAATGGCAGTTTGAACACCGCCTCGTGCATTACTAACGCCTCAACCTTCGCGGACCACAGTGGGGAAACGGTGAACCAGTGACTTTTTTATCACACAGAAAAGTGTTTCTTTTTATAGCCTCTAAACACTAAGACTTCGTATACGCACTTCTTCTACATCCTATATACAGGATGTTTGCTTTAACTTGACAGAACTAAATATCTCGTAAACGACTCAACATGCCAAAAAAAGTAATAATAATAATATTAAATGTTCTAGATGAAAAGTTAATATTATTGCTGCAACTGTACACCTCCTGTACACCTCAACATGTATTTTCAAGTGGGAAATCCCACTCCTCCCATTTTTATTGCATGTTCGAATTCCAGGTCATGAAACGCATACTTTGTTTCCATTTGTGATACGTGTGATCGACAAATATCAAGTGTGCTTGCTTATGCAATTAAGAACCGAAGCATTTGATTCTACATTTCATTTACGATGTAAATGAAGATCTTTGTCTTCTAACAATTGATATTTACGTTCGAAATTTACTTTAGCGTTGCTTATACGAGGTGCAGTACAGTATGGTTAGCCTTCTGAATGTCTGGTTAGAAACTACCTTTAGCGTGATGCAGGAACAACGATGTGGATGTAATAAACTCCTTTTCCCATCTGGATGCTTGATATCAGTGAGTATCCTTGCCTCCCACCACTTTGGTGCTTGACTTCGGTAAACATTGGGGTGCTTGGTTTCGGTGAATCCCCTACCCTCTAACCACTGGGGTGCTTGGTTTCGGTGCGTATCCATGGCAGGCGCGCCTGTCACTGTCACATCATGGAGAATTTATCTTATTACAGTGGTTCTGGTTAGTATTCCGCCGGTAGCAGCGCAGCGGGCTGTGCGAGAGTTGCGGCGGGGGAATGGAAAAGCACATCGAAATGAGTCACCCTGACTGCGAGGTTAGAGGACGGCCACCGAAACCAAGCATTGCGATTGTTTGGAGACTCATCACAATCAGCCCTGCACGGAACAGACAACTATGGTACCACGCAAGTAGCTTATTTGCCAGAAATTTAAATATCTTACATTTACCACACTCAGTTAATGTTAGAACATCAATACCAACTGTTAGAAGACAAAGGTGGCTGAGTGGTCAGCGCGACAGACTGTCATTCCAAAGGGCCCGGGTTCGATTCCCGGTTGGGTCGGAGGTTTACTCCACTCAGGGACTGGGTGTTGTGTTGTCCTAATCATCATCATTTCATCCCCATCGACGCGCAAGTCGCCGAAGTGGCGTCAAATCGAAAGACTTGCACCAGGCGAACGGTCTACCCGGCAGGAGGCCTTCGTCACACGACATTTCATTTCAGCGACGGAAATGTAGTATAAAATGAAATACGTCGGTTCTTACTTGTAGAAGTAGGCACACCTGATACACTATGTGATCAAAAGTATCCGGACACCCCTAAAACATATGTTTTTCATGTTGGGTGCATTGTCCTGCCACCTACTACCAGGTACTCCACATCAGCGACCTCAGTAGTCATTAGGCGCCGCGAGAGGTCAGAATGAGGCGCTCCGCGGAGCTCACTGACTTCGAACGTGGTCACGTGATTGGCTGCCACAAGTGTCATACGTCTATAAGCGAGATTTCCACACTCCTAAACATCCCTAGGTCCACTGCTTCCGATGTGATAGTGAAGTGGAAACATGAAGGGACACGTACAACACAAAAGCGCACAGGCCGTCCTCGTCTGTTGACTGACAAAGACCAATGACAGCTGAAGAGGGTCAAAATGTGTAATGGGTAGACATCTATCCAGACCATCACACAGGAATGTCAAACTGCATCAGGATCCACTGCAAGTACTATGACAGTTAGGCTGGAGGTGAGAAATCTTGGATTTCATGGTCGAGCAGCTGCTTAGAAGCCACACTTCAGACTGGTAAATGTCAAGCGACGCCTCGCTTGGTGTAAGGAGCGTAAACATTGGCCGATTGAACAGTGAAAAAATGTTGTGTGGAGTGGCGAATACGGTATACAATGTGGCGATACGATGACAGGGTGTGGGTATACCGAATGCTCCATGAACGTCATCTGATAGCGTGTGTAATGCCAACAGTAAAATTCGGAGGCGATGGTGTTATGGTTTGGTCATGTTTTTCATGGAGGGGGCTTGCAACCCTTGTTGTTTCGTATAGCACTATCACAGCACAAGCCTACATTGATGTTTTAAGCACCTTTTTGCCTCCCACTGTTGAAGAGCAATTTGGGGATGGCGATTGCATCTTTCAACACGATCGAGCACCTGTTCATAATGCAAGGACTGTGGCGGAGCGGCTACACGACAATATCATCCCTGTAATGGACTGGCCTGCACAGACTCTTGACCTGAATCCTATAGATCACCTTTGGGACGTTTTGGAAGGCCGACTTCGTGCCAGGCCTCACCGACCGACATCGACACCTCTCCTCAGTGCAGCACTCTGTGAAGAATGTTCTGCCATTCCCCAAGTAATCTTCCAGCACCTGATTGAACGCATGCCTGCGAGAGTGATAGCTGTCATCACCGTACTGAATTCCAGCATTACCGATGGAGGGCGCCACGAGTCAATTTCAGCCAGGTGTCCGGATACTTTCGATCACTTAGTGTATTTGTTGATTACAGTGCCATCTACCATGAATGGGAAACAATAGTTTAAGTAAATTCTAAGTATTATTTTGTGCAGAATTCGAATATGCAATAAACTGAGTGGTTCAGATTTGAAAATGTAGAGTTGACCCGACCCATGCAAGAGGTGACCTGTTGTGGCGCAGACCCATGCCTTCTTTACTAATAATAAGTCTTCACCTAGAACATTGTTTTCGTACTCTGCGACGTCTTCGAGAGATATAGTTGTCCGAAGTTAAAACACATATCCTGTATATAAGAAAGGAACTTCATGCGCTTATCAACTGTCTAGTCAGTATAACGGAATATTCGCACAGAAGGAAGACTGGATGAGATAGCATAATTATATTACCTTTCTTATGAAATACAGTAAGTGTAGGTTATCGCGGGACAGTGGTAGCCGAGCAGAGGACACCTGGAAGAGATGGCCTGATAAGAAGGCTCGCTCGCGCGGGTGAAAAGACGGGCACGGCCGTAGTGTCGCACGTTCGTCACGGAAGCCACGATTCGTCTCGGCGAGCTGGCTGCATTCACCGGCGCCATTCTCCCTCCAAAATTAAACTTCAGCCTCGTGCCTCTTCCTTTCAGCGCAGATTTCTTTAGCAGGCCTCGAGGCATTGCCCCAGTCACCATTGTGCCTGCTTTTCTTATTTTCTCCATTGTGCGAACTAGTTACGTCACTTTAGCGAGGGGCCCCACCGTGTCGAAACTCCTTTTGCACAGCGAGTAGGGGAACGCGTGTTGCTCGCTGGCGGCCACCACTTCCCGCCACAGCTGCTGCTATCCTCACGGTGTTAGTATATCAGAATTTCAGAGCAGCCGTGATATAGAGCTATCATCAGAGACAACGTGGTGTTTTTCACGTTGACTGCCTTCTGGTAAATACGAGTACTCGTATATTTCGAGCCTGCTGGCACGTGAGGCAACATGGCCTCATTCTGCTGACTACTGAAGCAGAAACATATTTTGCTTTGGCTTTGCATTCTGTTGTTTCGTATGGCAGCTAGAAAGGGGAAACAATATTCTGTTTTGACATCGGGTAACAAGTAAATTTTACATTTAAACGGGCGTGAGAAATTAGTGTTCAGTTTAATTACTAACGTTTTTAACGTATTTGAATGTTATTCTATTTTATGTAGTTAAAATTACTTCAATAAAATATATCAATAAAATAAGTCCCTAGCTCCACACTGTTATGGCGTATTATTCAAAAATATTCTTTAGTGAACTGGTCCAGGCGTCGGAACGAGGTTCATAGCCAGTGCTAGGTCGCAAGGGGCTCGTCGTTCTGTTGTCTGGTTAATAATCTTAATTCTTGTATCAATAGAGATATTAAAGCAAGAGTTTTTCATGGGGCAGGATATATTTTGGAGCGGCATTCTAAATTTTTAGAAACGATGCGCACAGTAGTATAACGCTTGTTAATGTTAGCGCTGAACGTTTTCGCAAACGTATCATAGAAAAATGCTCAAACTGATCCTCTCTTGCGGTATAATAACCAACAAACAGGTCTCTCATGTCAAGCTCCGTCGTTAATATGTTCTCTTAAGTGCGAGGATAGATGAATATCTAAAATTAATTTCCTAGTTATTCGGATATGCTACAAGACAATATACCATTCCATACACAAAACTCGTATCTGGGTCTGTATTTCAGTATTATGAAGTACGGTTAAAAAGAAATATATGTAATCTTAGTATTCTTGTATTTGCTAATGCAGTTTGGCTTGAGCACACTTCACAGTGTTTATATCGTAATAGTGGATTACGGCCATATTACCTCTCGACTATATTACTTTGCTCGGAAATTTTGTTAAATGTTTCCGTACCTGCATTATATCAATACAGACGTCTTTCAACAAGCTTTCAAATGCTGTCGAAAAGTCTTTAGCAGTTCTCAAAAAAAAAAAAGTGTTATTCGTGCTATGCCACTATTCTCCTTTTTCTTCTCCTTCTGCGGCTCTACAACTCATGATGAGTCTTAGCCTCTTCGACTATCTCCTTCCATTTACCCTGGTCCCTTGCTAGCATTTTGCAATACCTGTAGCCCATCTTCCGAAGGTCTTCATGACTCCGTCCTTCCATATAGTTTTCAGTCTGCCACATCCTCTCTGTTCACCTGGCTTTCCGTGTAAAATATTTTTTGGCATTTCCGTATCATTCACCCGTGTCACGTGTCCAACCCACCTCAGTCTAGATGACTTCACAATTCTTCGAACAGGCTGATCTTTATAGTTGGCCTATAACTCATGATTGTATCTCCTCCTCAATCTTCCCCTTTCTTAAATTGGGTCGATGATTCTCCTGAGCATCGTTCTCTCGAATGCATCCAGTGATTCAGCATCCTCTGCTGTCAGAGCCCAATTTCCAGAGGCGTATGTAGGCACTGGTCTGGTCAGTGTTTTATTGATGGTTAATTTTGTGGATGTAGTGAAGTCCCTCGAAGATAGAAGCTTTGTTAAGGTGAAATAAGCTTTATTGGTTGCAATTAGTCTCTGCTTTATTTCAGAGGAGGAATGATTCAGACTGGTTACAATCTAACCCAGGTATTTGAAATAAGCGACTCTTTCAAACACATAATTACCCATTGTTATTTCGTCTGACATGTTCTCTCTGTGCTCTTTCCCAGCGGTTAGGTATTTTGTTTTGCAGGCTGTTGTGGCCGAGCGGTTCTAGGCGCTTCAGTCTGGAACCGCGCGACGGCTACGGTCACAGATTCAAATCCTGCCTCGGGCACGGATGTGTGTGATGTCCTTAGGTTAGTTAGGTTTAAGTAGTTATGAGTTCTAGCGGACTCATGACCTCAGATATTACATCCCATAGCGCTCAGAGCCATTTGAACCATTTATTTTGTTTTCTGCTCGTTGATATTTAGTCCTATATTCCTACCGGCCTGTTCAAGTGCAGTGAAAGTCTCTCCAATTTCCGTCAGAGTTCTTGCTATTAATTTCATCCACATAGGCCAGTTTTATCTGCACAGGTTTACGAAAAATAGTTCCCCTATCCAAGATATCTCTTCTCTCCTTACCTCCTCCGAGGCGGCGTTGAATAGGAGGCATGCCAGGGCATCACCTTGCCGGACTCCATTTTTAATTTCCAGAGTATTGCACGACATTCCTCCTACTTTTATGCTACCTCGCATTCCTCTCATTGTCATTCTTACTACCCTTATTGGCTTTTTTGGCATATCCAATTCACCTAGCGCTTGATTCAGTTGCTCTCTATCTATACTTAAGTACGCTCCTCTAAAATCAGAGAAAAGGTGATACGTTCCCATAGCATTTTCATTTTTCTTTCAAAATTTGTCTTAGGGTAAATATCTGCTTGATAGTTGACTTACCGGGGATAAATACACATTGGTACGGCACCGTTTTCCTTTGTGTTATTGAAATGAGTCGGTAGTGTGTTAGAGAGGACTTTATATCCTAGATTAAGCAGCGTGGTCCCTGTGTAGTTACCGCATTCCACCTGGTCTCGTTTCTTATATATAGGGCATGTTCGAGGCATTTCGTCTTCTTCCCATATTAAATTAAGCAGTTTCAGGATGTTCCTCTACAATTCAGAGCCTCCCTGCTGAAAAGTTCTGCTGGAATGTCGTCCGTTCCTGCCGCCTTGTTGTTCTTTAGTTTCCTGATTGCAGTTCTCATCTCTTCTAAGTTAGGTGGATCTACACTGTTATCTGGGTGCACCTACACCTATATTTTTGTTGGGAGGCTTGGTACAACTGGTCTTGTCTTGAATTAGGGAGTTTATCAAAATAGCGACGCCACTTCTCGCATATCTCCTTCTCTTCGCTTATAATTTTGCCCTTCTCATCTTTTAGTAAACGTGTTCTGCCCCTGAAAGATTTCCGTGTCTTATTTACCTCACTATAAAATTTTCTTGACTCGTTTGTATTTCTAGAAGCTCCATTTCTTCAATATGTGTCTTCATCCACTCTCTCATTTTCCATTAAAGGGTCCTTTCCCCAATTGTCTGTATTTCCTCATATTCTTCCATTATCCTCCTGGTACAATGAGGTTATAATGTCCTTCTGTATGCTTATGCAGCTCACCGTGTATATCTATAATTGATGTTGAAACCCATTATTTTCTTCGTTCTGTCTTCTTTTAAAACAAGTGATTCTTTGCAGGTTGATCAAGTGACATAACTGAGTTTCTATAGACCTGAAGCATTTTCATAAGTCACCCCTATTTGCTGGTACTTATTAACTACATCTATGCTGTGCAAATAATTGTGCACTGTGACTGACAGTGTACTTTGTACTGCACCATTCATCTACAGAATCGAATTACTCAGTAAGTCACTTTACGGTAAGTGTGGGCGGATACTTCGGATGTCACAGTCATATCCCACTTTACTGGTACTATTCTCGGACACTATACGAAAGGAACGACTGTCCTTAAGTTTCTTCATAAACTCGATGGTGTAATGTTACTGTCATGCTTATTTCACGAAATATTATTACAAAAAAGTAATACAGTGAATCATTCTTCTTGCGACATGCTCTGGAAATTTGTCAGTAAACCTGTGTCTACTAAAATTGCTTTGGTATCAGCCAATGCAGCATGAAAAGCATCTCGATGACGTCCAAATGTGCATTAAACTAAGCCGTGATGAAATGCGCTGTTCCTCTTTGGAGCTCCTCTGGAGATGGTAGGGATGTCATATTATGAGCAATACTAAAAAAACTGCAATTTTATAAGCTGTGCTTATCTTGGGTTGATTATATGTCTGTACGATTCTTTCGATATTAAGTTTCATTGTCGTTCACTTCCCTCAAGGAGAGTGGAAACATATGATTGCTTCCATGCATTTGGGTGTTATGGAATTTCTCTAATCTCATATTCAGGGTTTATCAGAGCGATAACAAGTTCTTCCGTTTTCACGAGATATTAGGTGCTCTTATTCGAGTGTCCTTTATAAGAGATTTTGCAGTTATTTTGTTATACCCTCCTGCCAGTGATGCAAGCCCGTGGGCTGGCCGCAGTGGCCGAGCGGTTCTAGGCTCATCCGTCCGGAACCGCGCTACTGCTACGGTCGCAGGTTCTAATCCTGCCTCGGGCATGGATGTGTGTGATGTCCTTAGGTTAGTTAGGTTTAAGTAGTTCTAAGTTTTAGGGGACTGATGACCTCAGATGTTAAGTCCCTTAGTGCTCATAGCCATTTGAACCAAGCCCGTGGAATTTTATCGTGCCGGTGTTTGTGTTAGTCCAACCTATTATTGGGCCCACACAGTGAAAAGGTATTCCAGTAGAGGCCGTTAAAGTGTGCGGTAAAAAATCTGTTTCATAGAGAAATTGAAATGTGCCAGTATCCTACAAAGAAATGAAAGCTTTCCATCTGGTAGCAGATGTATTTCTCAACTTTTGAGCAATAAATGTGGATCGACACCAGCTGTGAAGCGAATAAATTAGCGAATATTTTTTTTACCAATAAACAGAAAAACTGCTTGTGTCAGAAAGTGCTGGAAACCATCATTTCGATGCACAGATATGTTTCTGACACTTGTCTGCGATTCAGTATGCTCTGTCCCGAATACTTCGCTTTGTCATTACGTCTGAGTCAGTAAGAGTACGAGTGGAATGTAACACGAAATGGTGATCACGATAAAACACCGGGTGTCACAGTCGAATATTATGCGAAGTACGTGTTATGGAAAACTATCTTTGCGCAAGAATTTGCGACTGGAAGTGTTTTGCCCATAACCTCCAGCAAAGTCTGTAATGAAAAACTGACAGACAAACTGCCGCGTAATGTAACCTGTAGCGAGTAAAAACGGTAACTGTCTGAAACCATGAACGCTAGAAAACATTGCTCGAATGAAGGAAAGCCATGAACAAAGTCCTACGAAATCTCAGCGTCGTTCGTCTATAGAAGTGGGAATGAAGAAATCGCCGTGTCGAAGCATCAGCAAAAAGGAGCTGCATCGTTACGAATTTATTGTTGCGCATGTGTTAAAACGTCCAGATCAACTTTAAAGTATCAAGTGCTGGGAGTGGTTTCTGTGTTAAATGGAGTCAGTACTTCAGGATCCTTAGTTATGCACTCTTTCATATGAGGCCTGGTTCAGTCTTCCAGGGTATGTGAACTCATGACTATGCTCCATTATGCATTAGAAAATCGCCAACAGTAATTTGAAGAGCTGTTATATAACCTCAAGATTGTAGTCTGGTGCACAGTGTCTGGTGTCCTCATAGTAACACAATTCTTTCAGTGAAATGCTAATGCTAACCGGTATATCCAAGAACTGTTTAATCCATATGTGGATAATCTCACAGAAGATGCATGACTGTAAAGATATTTTCAGCAAGACGGAGCAACAGTACACACCGCCTTAATAAGCTTGTCACACGCGCGTAAGGTGTTCGGTGAGCAGATGACAATTAGCAGAGAGAAAGCAATCTCCTGGCCTCCTCGACCGCCTGATATCTCTCTCTGAAATTTTCAGCAATGGGGCAAATTAAAGGGTATGGTGCAAGCAAATAATCCTTACGCAGTAGAAGCGCTGAAATAGGACTATGAAAACACTATTGCTTTTATCTCTCAGACAGTGCTGTTACAACTGTCTCGCAGTTTAATACATGGAGCACAGCGTTGCATCGACGTAAATGGAAACCATTTTCAATATCGTCTGTGAAACTGATTAACAATGGATACTCTCGAGTGGGTCTTACTGTAAATATTTCCAGGGCTGGTTTTATTTTAGACACCCTTTATTTTGTTTCTCAGTAAAGTACTACAGTACCGATACTGCTCCCGTAAATGGTTCTGTTTATCGTCAACCGGATCTCAATTGTTTTTAGGATATTGGAAATCCATTCGGCTTGTCATGAACTGGTAGAACTGTTGGATGCCATACTGTCAAATTCCGTCCAATTGGTCTGATATATCGTCAAAATCCAGAGCTGGTCGAAGGGCCCTGCCCATAATGCTGCAAACGTTCTCAAATGGTGAGAGATCCGGTGGCCTTGGTGGCCTAGGCATGGTCTGGTAAGCACGAAGACATGCAGCAGAAACTCTCGCCACGTGCAGGTGGGGATTATCTTGCTGAAATGTAAGCCGAAGACGGCTTGTCATGAAGGGTAACAAAACGGGGCGTAGAATATTTTCGACGCACCGTTGTGTTGTATGTGTGCTGCATATGACTGCCAAAGGAGTCCGAGACTATGACTTCTTGTTGCAGGGCCGTATAGCAGGCGACATTCATGTTAGTAATTCATCGCTGTCCGGGTCTTCACTGGTTATCGGGGCTCCGTTCAAAGCGGTATTTTCAATGAAGACTATTGTACTCCAGTCAATGAGATTCCAGGCTAAAGACGTGTCTGGAGACGCCACGGACAACGGTGGGATACGATCCTGACTGTCGCCTGCTACACAGCCCGACAACCAGGTGTGATGGTTTGAGATACAATTTCTCACAGCCGTGGATTATGGTGATCGGGAAGTCCAGATCTAGCCTCGTGGGTTTTAAATCTTTTCAGCAAGCTCAAATATCATCTGATGGGAAAAAAGATTTCCCAACTGAGCCGTGGTAAAATTTGCTGTTTTGAAGAGCGCTCCGCAGCGTGTAGGGTGAAGCAGTCGCCCTCCGTTTCTGGCGGTGACGCCGCTGTGGCTATCGCAGTTTTGATGTCTCCCTCTGGTGGGAAAGGGGAAAGGTAGCCTGTTCACGTGCGTTTAATGGGGGCTATGAGCTAGCTAGAGGGGGAGTCTGGTAAGTTGGTCAGCCGGGTCAGTGTGGGGCAGTCAGTGTCTGTCTGTCGTCCGGAGTGCTAGTATGTGTTAGGCCGCCAATCTGCTCAAGTTTGTTCAGGCAATGGTGATTGGCGATTGGATCGATCGGTTGGTCGGTCGCGCACTGAGAGACAAGATGACTTGTCCACCTTGACCGTCGGCGCATGTGAGGTCGCCACGTGAGTCCAGTGGGCCGCGCCGTATAGCGAGCGGTAGTGGTTTCGCGGTCGACACGAGAGCAACAGAAGTCAACCCACGACATCGGGCTGGCCGGTGCGAACTGCGACGCCGTGAGAAGGGAGATCAGCGCGCCTTCCTGCGTCCGTTGAAGCGGATGGCAGCGGACGGTTCGGGAGAGCGGTAGGGGTGCTGCCCCAGGTCTTCTCCAGAAATCGCAGTTTATTAGAAGTTAAGTGATTGGAGATATGTTGTTTCATTTACTTGTTAAATTCTACTTGTTTTCTTGGTGAGGTCACCAGCCGCTTTGTTTTGGTGCCATCCCACCATTCTTCTCCGTTTGCCCACCCACGTGAAGGTGGTTATTTATTAATTAGGTGGTCCGTTTATCCCTTGTGGAGTAGGGGCGGGTTAGAGCAACCTGCGGTTCAGGTTGTTCAGCAATCTCCCTGTCAATCTGCCATACGTTAACAGCTGCCTCTGTCGTGTTTGTCGGATTCGGTGTTAACGAATTTATTGCTAGAAGTGAAAAGGCCGAATTCCTGATATGTTTTTATCTTTCCTATCGTCTTGAGAGGCGGTATAAGTTTAATGTAGAGCATGTTTGCATGTGTTATGTAAGACTGCATTTCATGGGTTTTTATTTAAATGGTCATTTTAATATATAAAGTTGCCACCCTTCCACCGCAAGAGTTTTTTTAAAGTCAAGTTGCACCTTGGGTGGCAAGTTAATTTTTTAAATGTTAGTGTTTTGTACCATTTCCACCCCTCCATCGGGGTGCATAGTTTATGTGCTTGTGTGAGATGTTAAAATTTTTTGTTTAATGTAATCTGGTGTGTTGCAGATTTGCAGCAGTGTAGTCTTTCAGAGGTTGTTGTGAGCGGTCGTGACTACGGTCCTTCAAAAGGCAGCAGCAAGGTTCTCAGCCCGAAAGCTCATACTGTCAATATATGTTCTTTCTGCCTCTGAATAAAATTGCAAACTGACATTTTGAGGATGCTATTTTGTACCATTTCCATCCCTCCTACAGGGTGCATAGTTTATGTACTTGCGTGAGTTTTTAGTTTAAAGTAATCTGACGTGTTGTAGATTTGCACCAGTGTAGTCTTTCAGAGTTGTGAGCGGTCGTGACTACGGCCGTGTCAAAGGCAGCGGCAAGGTTCTTGTTCTTTCTGCCTCTGAATAACATTGTAGCTTGACATTTTGAGGGTGCTTTCTGATTATAATTATAAATCTGTTTAAAAAAAGAGCTTTTAGGAATAATATTTACATTTTTTGAAAAAAAATTGTTCTCATCAGTTATCCACTGGCAACTACTTCCATGCTCATATGTGTTAATGCTCTTGATGAATCGCTAGTAAATAAAATAAATTCTTAAGAAAAGGTTTTGAAAGTAAATTCACGGTTCACCAACGATGTCGTTGTTCACACAGCGGTTCTCGAATGGCTCCGTTACCGAAGAGAGGATTTGTATCGTCGAGGAATTTAACCGAAGAACGGTCCGACCGATGTTTACAGAGACTTGGTGACTATGCTGAAAAATATTGTCCTGTATCTGTGTTACTTTGAAGTGTAGTGCAGCATTCGATACATATTACTTGGCCAGCCATAATAATGTATACCTTACTTTTCCAAATCCACTCGTAGAAACCATCTTACTTGATCAGTCGACACGCTACCGTTACTTCGTAAGGTTTCAGTTTCATTCTATGTGCATCTTTATGAGAAGATGGTACTACATACAAGTCTGATGTGCCGTACGCAGCATTTGCGTCTTACGTGAGACAACCTGATTTTTTTAAATTCAGTTGCCTACGTACGGACTTTACTTTTACATTAGCGCAGCACGAAATTTCTCACTAAATCCTAGGTTACTATGATAAGGAATAGTTAAACGCTTTTATCTGACCATTCAGTCCCAGCGGGTTTTACACGTAGTCAGTAGCTCGAAAGTGGACAAACTTTCACTGCAGAAGGCATACTATGGCTACTTATCTTCTGTCGATTCAGTGGCGATTGAAAGTTAAAATTACCACAGCCGACTGCTGGTAGATAATAGTTAGTACCATCTGGAAGCTTTAACGTTGTGAGAAATATTAACTTTCGGTTAGTAATGCAATGCACTCATTAACCTTTATTCCCGCGTGTTTTTTTGGGAGCTACGCGTAGGCTCAGTTCCTGTAATGCCTCAGAGGCCTTTCATTGGCTTTGTTGTTATTCTTTAGCTCTCAGCCTTTCGGTCGCTGTGAAACGTAATGCATCAGGGCGTCATACCCCGGCTGCTTCGTTCCGATAGTCAGGAAACGGGCCGTATTCAGTATCAAAGCAGGCAATAAATAACGCCGCGAAACAATGGCCGCCAAAGAACGTAATACTGATATGCGAGATTCCATCGCAGGCGGAGGATTTCATTTTTCAACAGGCCGTCTTTCATTTTCACGAGGATAGCGCGTTTGCAATGGCTTCACAGTTACGTTACTCAGAGTGCTGTGGGATGGCCTCATATGGTTACCAACGAACAATCCCTGCCCAGTTTTGTTTCTCTTGCACGCACAGTAAAAATTGGCATCATTCAGAGCTGCCACACCAACTGATTTGAACCGAGTGCCTTTCTGGGTTATGCACTCTACTACCGTTCGTCCAGCTTTAATGAACGCAAATAGAAACGTAACATCAAATTCTGAAATGTTTTTCTTTGCTTTAGTTAAAACTTCCAGGCTGAGAGGCTGTGGCCGATATTCAATACTATTCCCTGTCGTTTCATCTCCGACTGCGGAAGGTAAAGCGTAATTTCCGAAAACGTCTCCTGCAGTCGGGAACGAAATGTCAGGGGGTAGTTATATATATCGCCCACGTCCTCTGAACTAAAGTAAACGGCGACCGTGAACTCCTAAATTCAGGTGATTTTATTCTGCACAAAATAATTTCGGTTTCTTTCTCTTTTTGACATTAAAAGGGTGAATATACGTCTTTGATAATCGATAAACGTACCACCATTGATACACTCCTTCAGCATACTTATTTTTTATGGCTTACTAATAACAAATGTTGGTTCTTACAACTGTCTGGATAAAATGAAATAAAAAGAACTTTCTATTGGATTACCAGTGTTATTGTGGCGATCTTTTTCCTGGAAGATGCCCATCTTCCTTTCGTATAATTGCTAACACATCAACACACTAACCTCAAAAATAACTTTCAGAATTTCTCCCACATCTATATTAGAATAAACAGGTTTTTAACTTACTCGTGCGGAACATTTCTTTATTACCGACGTTGACAATTTTTAACACAGAAGATTAATAACAATAACAATAATATGGAGGAGAAGACACAGTGGATTGAAATAAAATATGATTGAAATAATTTATCAATTAGTGTAACATTTAAGGATGGCCAGAAGACTCTGTTCTGAGATGTTGCAGCAGCAATTTACCGACATCTGGCAGTTCTGTAAACTTAGAATAAAGAAAGAAAACATTTAGTCTTACAATTCATACTAAGTATCGATCTCTTTGGGCCTTCCAGATTTGAGTTTTCCGTGACTTCCCCAATTCTCTCGACGCAGTTTTTTTCGATTGTTTCTTCCCAAAAGCGAGTTAGCGCACCATATATAATTATCTTGTAGTCAAGGTGGCGTAGAACTCTAACCTTTCTTCTATACTTTTGCCCCCATTATTTTATTTGCATTATATTCTTAATTTTTTTAGGTTTATCGATAACTTTCTGTAGCGGAGCCATCTTTGCGAAACACGTTTCAAGGCTGTATAAATTGTACTGAATGGACTTTTCTTTCACTCGAGCCAATGTTATTCTATGCGAATGAAGTAATCACTCAAGCCTCTTCAGTGATAAAATCGAGAAAGGTTATGCAATAGTTACGAAAGCAATTGATTCGCGATACTGGAAGCGAAATTCCTTTTTCCGCTACTGAACCGAAAGAGGTTGCAAGATTCAGCTGTCACGATGTTAACAGAGAAGTTTTAATCAGTATTGTGAAGTTTCCCCCCTGATACTGGCCTCTTTGTAATGCTCTCTCTCTCTCTCTCTCTCTCTCTCTCTCTCTCTCTCTCTCTCTCTCTCTCTCTCTCTCTCTCTCTCTCTGTGCTCTGCTGTTTTCATTCCCCTGCAGACATCTCACTCTCTCAGTTTCCTATTTCCCCTGTCGAGGAAGAGCTTCACAGAAGTTCCCAAATCGTGTCTTCCAGTAGGTTGAGCACCTTAATAGAAGCTTGTCGGGTGATAATGAAGAAATCTCACAGCCTGCCAGATTAGCTGCAGTGCCACACAAACGCTAATGTAAACCTTCTCTGTTATTCAACTTTTCGTGAACTTGAAGTCTGTTTCAGGCTGCGACTAGCACCTGGAGCTTATTTTATCTCTCTGTGGCCGCTACAACGACGGAGAGCGGAAGTGCGGAATGAACGCGTCTCACACACCCATCACCAAATCCGTTACAGACGTGTACCTAGAAGTCGCAATGAATAGGGCACCGCGTCGTTATGGGTGAGGGCACGACGCATCGTAGAACTGATTCCACATAACTGTCCTGATGTGTTACCGAGAAATCTGCGCAAACTACTCACAGTTATTCGCTGGAAATGATTCATCGTCTCACTCGATGGAGTCACATGCTCTGACACACTTCAGGAACGACTGGGATTTCTCTACCTTTTTGAAACTTCAGATCTCTGAAGGGTGCTACAGGTGAACAACAGAATGCACATAATCGGACAGTAGGTTTCAGAATCCTTCGCTAGAGAGAAACAGTGTGCTCATTTTGTGGTGTTGTCCGAGAGCGAGGTAGGATTGGCACTGATGGACGGGAGCTCCTTCCGGGGGAGTTGGGGCTGTGGGTTGCAAATCATATTTCCCGTGACGCCACGGTGGGCGACTTGCGTATCGGTGATGATGAAATGATGATGACAACACAGCGTCCAGTCCACGAGCGGAGCCGGGAATCGAACGCGGGCCCGCTGCATTGTAGGTAAACACATTACCACTCAGCTAAGCAGGCTGACAAGGTTGGTACCTCGAGACGGAACCACAAGTAAACATAGTCGCTGCCAGAAGCAAGGACGAATGGGAGACGGTGGCGTAGACACGCCCCGAGTTTCCATACATCTCTGCATCAACTTGCTTACTTAAGTCTTAGCACTCTGTCGCTCAGCCCAGTCCGCCATCATTGCCGAAGACGACAGCATCGCGTCTCTCCCGAGCCAGCAGCGGGGTAATTGTATTGGACAGAATTCTGCATAAAAGTTTATATTCAGTTGAACTTTGTGAGAAGAGACTAGTGCCTTCCCGCCGGAGTCTTAGCATAGGTAAGTTAAAGTAGTGTGTAAGTCTAGGGACCGATGACCTCAGTATTTTTGTCCCTTAAGGGCGCACACACATTTGAACACTTTGAACTAGTGTCTTTTCTGCATCAAGTGATACATTAATGTTCCGTGTCTGTAATAAATACTCATTACATTTCTGTGAACATGGATTGGTGCAAAGTTACGTATTTCATCTTGTTGAAGTTATAATAACGTGATATTTTGTGAGATGCAGTATCGTCTCAGCTCCTCCCGGAGTAAAGCTAAGAATCCACCACTGTACGGACGATCGTAATTTCATCCGGTACAAAACATTTCGTGCCATGTGAAAAACCGTACACTAGAATACCTATACCAATTGCCTGGATAAACACCGCTGCCAAGTAGCATTCACCGCTTCGTATAGTTTTTGAGTTCAACATACCCTGCCATCGGCGTGTAACGACGTATGCTCTGACTCATCAGTCCAGACACCCTTTTGCCAAGTTTCGAACATAAAGTGTTGGAGGTTCGTGTGGTCCAACTACTCTCTGTGGCTTTTGAAATGAGAAAAGGTACGAGAAAATTTCAAAAAGTACTTAGACATTGTTATGACAGGACAAGGAATAGTTGTTAAATGCTGCATTACACTTCAGAGTGACGCATCTACATCTACAGCTATATTCACTCTCTGCAAACCACTGTGAAGTGAATATCTGAGGGTGCCTTCCATTGTACTAGTGCGGGAAGAATGATTACTTAAATGCCTCTGTGAACGTGGTAATTATATAATTTTGTCATCGCCATCTCTGTGGGAGTAATACTTAGGGGCGTAATATATTCCTAGTTTTATAACTTGAAGTTTGCTCTAGAAACTTTTTAATACGGGTTTCATGGATAGTTTGCGTCTATCTTCAAAGGTCTGTCATTTCAGTTCTTTCAGCATCTTCGTGACACTCTCTCATGGGTCCAACAAAACAGTGACCATTCATGCTGCACTTTTTTCTGTCTGTTCAGTATCTCCCATTAGTCCTATTTGGTAGGGGTCCCATACAACTGAACAATATTCTAGGATTGATCACAGGGATGATTTGTAAGCAATCTCCTCTCTAGACTGATTGCATTTTCCTAGTATTCTACCAATGAACCGTAGCCTGCCATCTGCTTTACCCACGACTGTGCCTGTGTGATCGTTCCATTTTACGTGCCTAAGAATTGTCACACCCAGCTATGTTTATGAGTTGACCGATTCATAGGATACTACGATTTTTCGTTTTGTGAAGGCCACATTTAAAATTTGTGGACACTTAAAATACGTTGCCGATTTCAGCACCATTTTTAAATGCTTTTAGTATTTGATTAAATATCTATGCAGCATTTTCACACATTAGTTCATTATAGTTGACTGTATCATCTGCAAAAAGTCGGAGGTTATTATTAATATTGTCCGCAAAATCATTAATATAAAATGTGAACAGCAAAGGTCCCAACAAACATCCTCGGGCACACCTGAGACTACAACTGTATCTGTAGAGGACTCTCCAACCAAGGTAACTTACTGCGTCCTCCCTACTGTTGCACAACAGGAAAATTTAATTGTATATGCTGAAATTCTTTAAAGTTCTACTAGGCGAGGCCGTAACAGAGGTTAGCTCCGGGCCGGTGTACCAATCTAAATGTTCACGAGACGTACCGTCAGTGTGACATGCGTCAGGGCAAGAGTTACAAAGGGAGGCCACGACGTTGGGATCACGGATTAACTTAAAATTTGCTACACCTTTGGTAGGTCATTGAAACAAAATAATGTGCAAGTAGTAAGGTGTACTACTGTGGCAATTCTGAGAAAATGGCAAGAGAATTTTTACGCGTCTATAATGTAACTGAGGTAACTGTGCGTAGGTGCCGGACGTTAATGTTAATGTGGTGCAAATGGATGGCGGCACGGTAGCTCAGCGTCATCACTCAGAGAGTTAGCTGCTCTCTGTAATGAAAAAACTGATTGACTGGATGAACTACGAGTTTGAACTGGTGTCGCTGGACGTCCGCACGGAACAAATGCAGCGAAAAGTGGTTAGCGTTTGAGCTTCCTAAGACGAACTGTATGCTGTCGTTGAGGCGACGTTTCGACTCCCCTGAAACCTTCATTTTTGTAGAAAAAGTGTACATTCTGTGGTATTAAAAAAATTGCACCTATACTATTTGTTCTTGCTACATTAGCAACGTCTCACCTCTACGCATGTTACCTGCAAAATGGGGCCTGCTACTATGTCTGCTGCTCGAAGCACGTATCAGGGATTCCGAAAATCTCGGCAGGCATACATTTTCAGGAAAACTCCATGCATTTCTTAATTTACTTGTCGATCGTTACAAATATGTTTGTTCTAATAATTAAATTTAATTAAAAATAGTAAGTAGTCAGATACCATGAAATTATCTCAAAATTCATGTATAAACACGTGGTTTTCAGTTATATTACCTCCATATATTATTTAAATTGAGTAATGTGACCACTGATTAAATAATGATAAACAATTAAATTTGAGCGGGAGTCGAACCGTCACCTCGTACACGTTCGCCTGACGTAGCTCGGACGCTAAGCGCTTGGCACCATGAACTGCAAGGTTTGGCATCTACGCACAGATATATTAGTGGCAAAATTGATGCTTAAAACTTTGCTTGCAATTTTCTCGAAATTGCCAGGGTAGTACACCTATTTGCTCATTACGTTGTTTTAATGACCTATTAAAGGAGTACAAAATCTATCTGGGAACCCAACGTCATGGCATCCCCGTGTTAGTTTCATGTTCCATGAATCACACAAGCCGTAATGATGTGGAGCAAGTCATTTTACGTTTACACGGCAAATTAATTTGTAAATATGGATATATGCTAAACATTTGTAAGTTTTTAAATTTTTTTAATTACATCTACACATGTGAGTTAGTGATTCCTATTCTTTTTCAATATACAATAACAGAAATTCTCTTACGAAAGAGAGAGAGTTGTCAAGGAGCAACTTCTTCGGTTTGCCTTTGCTGTCTATCAGACATTATATATCTCTGTATGAGTTAGCAAAAATCTTAGTAGCGGCACTGTGCATTACTTTCTATGCTGAAGACAACCTTAATGTGGAATGACCATTGCCACATAACGTAAGAGCGAGGAAGGCAGAAACGCTAGCGTTGCTGTGCTTCATAACAAGGTATTCTACGGTAACAATACATAACTTTAGCGCCAAAGTGCCACTTCAAAATCAAACGTAAACAGAAAGAACCGAACTCGGCAACACAGAATAATTACTGTTTTACCGCACCGAGGCCAAAAGCGCTGACGGCTCTTATAAGCCGGGCAAACCCGCTCATGCACCCAAAGCCAACACGTCATAGGCGTGGCCTTGGTCCTTTAAATAAAGGACGTTCGGAGATCAAAGACACATTTAGTCGCCCCGCCATGACAGCCTGTTGAGTTTCAGTGTGTGATTTGGCATTTTCATGCTGTTTCTCTCGCACAAACAGTCACGTTACACACTGCCGTGTTGCCCGCTACAATTCGGAGCCCTCTAGAGGTACAGGGCTGCGAATATGAAAACATGAAGAATAAAGAAGTAGAATTTTGGTTACGATTGTTTTATTTAAAAAGCTTTCAGAGATTTCACATAAAAAATTCGGAGGCAGTACTTTGCAGCACACCCTTGTTTCAGTACCTGTCAACTGTTATGTACGTCATACTTTCTACCAGTTTGGTACAGCGATCTGACGTAACAGTCTGTATTATTGCAAAATATTCCCAACTGCCGTGCATGTAGCCCTGCATTCAGTGATGACATGGACGTGAAGAACTGATTTGGTCTTTGGATGTAGATCTTCAAAGTGCTCAGTAGTGAAAAGATCAGACTTCAGACACGAATCGACATGTTTAAAGCGTGTCGCACACAATTTATTTGATATCTAAGTTCTTTTTTCGGTATCATCAACCGTCATCAGCAGCAACAGCATCCACACGTGTCCTAGGAGCACTGCTACGCTACATAATTAAAGTTAAACCTCCATCACTTCAAGGGACGCTTCAAAGATATTCCGTCGCTGTGGCTGTGCTGTAGGAATGCTTATGAGATTGTTGTGTTGGGAGGTCACTTGACATACTGCACCACTTCTCTTGCTACTGATTTACATACTCCATTATCATTAACAGTCCTAATTCTCGTAACATGTCTCACTCCTTTCTCTGTCATATTTTGTGCAGCTTATTGTTCTCCCCATGAACTTCACATCGTTAACAAATTCTGCACTCTTCCATCTAGATAATATCCTTCATTCGGTAACATAATAAAGATCAGGTCTTACCGAGACTTTTTTCAGGCAGTTGCAAAACCGTTTTTGTACATTTTTTTGGATTATTATGTTTTTTGTTATTCCTAAAGACTTACCAAACTTCACAGTTTTTTCAGTGATATCTACGTTTGCCAGCAATGATAGTTTAAAAGTAAGATATTTCAATTTCTTCGCTCATTATCTTCTTTATTTCTGCTTCTTCCTTGGCTTTTCCCGTTTTTTTTTGGGGTCGATATCATTATACGGTGTTGGCAATGTCAATGGCAATTGGTGGCCGGATGCCCTTCCTGACACCCTCTTGTCCCTCACGGGACAGGATTTGTGTACCACGTCCAGGGTAACTCTCATTTTCCAAGTGTGCTAACGTTTCCTAAATGTTTGCGTAACATGTATCTTATGTGGGAAGTAGGCACCAACCCGGTATTTACCTAGCTCTGTGTGGAAAACCGCCTAAAAACATCGAGGCTGGCCTGCTCACAAGACTTAGTCGTTAATCTACGAGTGGAGTTATATGC
This sequence comes from Schistocerca gregaria, assembly GCF_023897955.1. Lineage (NCBI taxonomy): Eukaryota > Metazoa > Arthropoda > Insecta > Orthoptera > Acrididae > Schistocerca > Schistocerca gregaria. Next base: position 731,683,396 of record NC_064931.1, read on the forward strand.
TGGTCGAATCCGTAGGTGGTGCGTTAGTGCTGTCGGCCATCCTGGAGGAGGAGGCGGGGGGGGGGGGGGCTTTGACTCATTTTCATATTTTCTTGTTTATACAAATTTTGCCCTCAATAAGTTATTAGCCACAGAGGTCCAACATTTTGGTTTTGACAGTCGACTATTCCGTAGTGTATTTATTAGAAATACTTTTCTGGTCATATTTAAAACTTAGTAATTCATCTTCTGTAGTTGTTATTAAAGTTAAACCTTCTAGGAAGTCAATTATTTAAAGTTACATTTTTCATTTATAAGGCTGTCGCCCTGTTCTGTTGATCTGAATTTGCTTATCACAGCAATTATACTGTTCACTGTTGGGAATAACGGGTCCAGCAGGAATGAAGCGGCTAGTCTGATATGCACTTTGTGGAACCTTGCAACAGAATAATACACGTTGTTCTAGAAGATTGTCATTAATGGAATTATATCAACTTTCTGCCGCTGACTTTTTTACATGCGAGTGACGTAAATATATTAAATCATCATACCTTTTTAGCATAGTGATGATTCCGAAATAATAAAGGTTAAATTCTTCATTTATGTGGCGATATTGTCGGTAGCTGCCTGGGAACCAAAGTTACCACTGCAGCAAGGGAGCCGGGACTTCGCATGAAGTAGGCCTTGTTGAAAAGAATGCTGAGGCGATGGCAGTGCCATAAGAGCTAACATCCTCTGGTGACAAGGTGAATAGCAAATGAAGGGCTATAGCCGGAGTGTTCGAGTCATGTGGAAGGTTATGGAAAGATTTTGGTCATTAGGAAGACCTTTGGTAGCATTAGAGGAAAGCAACACCGTTAGAGAACTTCCTTGAAAAATCGGTATAAATGCGATATGCGCCCAGGAGCAGAGCAGTTGCTCTCAGTACCATGAGTTAGAAGGAGAGATTATCACGGAGCAGATGAAGCAGTACTACAGCAGAGCCTGAGTGACTATGGAGTGACACATCGATGCTGCTTCAGTACGAACTACGAGAAGTGCATACTCATCATGAAGGAACAGAGCTGAAATGGACGCTGCTTCATAATTTATACTATTTCGTAACGTAGTCATTTTATGCAAGGCGACACATTTTTCGGCGCGTTTCGGTTACAATCATTATCAGAAATTCACTGCGTAGGACAAATATTCGTACGACACGTTAGTGACCACTTGCAATGTGTACCATGTAGGCGATTCCATACTGGTCGTATGAAGTTACCTGACGGTGATTGTAATCGAAACGCGCCAATACATCAGCTGCCTTACATCCAGTAGAGAATAAATTTTCAATCAACGACCAACTCAGCACTGTTCCTTTATGATAATTAACAATATGGGTTCGTACCTCTTGCGTAACTATACGTCACATCTTTGAAGTCAGTACTCATTCGGAGGAAGACTACCGAATACCCTATAAGCATCCAGCACCAGTTATTATCTGGAGTTTCCTTCCTGTCAGAAAGGAAAAAACTCTGTTGAGTTTCTCTCTAGTACTAGCAATGAGTAATAATTGATATTTTTTATGTATCGGCATATAGAGATGAACAGGGAATTGCCAGAAAGGACTAACATAGAGACTCGTAGGGCGGAATTGTTGATGTGCGAAAATATAAAAAGGCGCTGTAAGATATCTCCGGATTAGGTTGAACTACTGGGAAGTAAATTGTTCTTAAAATGTATCCTTAAGTGTTTGCAACCTTAGCATCCTAGGATACCTTCTCACTCCGTAAATGGTACCTAATTAAATCTCAGCCCACTTTGTCGTCAATGTCCTGATTGCGCCAAACAGGTCAAAACTTAGTTCAAAGCTGGTTAAAGTCCAATGTCGGGCCACGGCATAAGGTGCTGCAGTTTTATGCCTATACTAATTAAATGTGAACACAGAGAAGTGACATAGCTGAGATGACAATGAAGTCTGGTAGTAGGGCACATTTATTCGGATGGCCAATAACATCGGCCATTGGCAACAGCATCACGCATGGGAACGAAGGAAGGCCTGTATCCCTGCACTCTCGCAGGCGTTCATTTGAGTTGCCTAGTGTACGCACGTGTCAGAGCTGGAACATTAAAAACCGATATAGCTACCAGATCCCGGATATCAGTTTGTGGGCTAGAGTTCCATGCCTGTTGTACTTGGTCGATCAATACAGGGACGGATAATGCTGGTTGTGGATGCCGCTAGAGTTGATGTCCCATATGTGGTCGACAGGAGACGGACATGGTGATGGAGCGGGCCAAGGCAATATGTCGACACTCCGTGGAGCATATTGGGTTACAGCAACGATATGTGGGCGAGCGTTATCCAGTTGGAAAACACCCCTTGACATGCTGTATAAACACGCCTACCAACTTTCGTTTATGTCACACAACTCCCTCTAGGTGCTGTAATTTTTGCCTGTTACTTACGCTGTGCTCAACTATTCCCGTGCCGCAGGCAACTGCATCATAGTACTTCTCCATTAGTACATAGGCGCCTATCAGAAACTACGTCCTCCATCCTTAGAAGGGAAGGTATTGGCTGCGTGACGTATGCTACAATGCGAATAAAAAAAAATGCATTACACACGATACGTGACAATTCTGCTACTAGTAGTCAGCGCGCTGCACGAAGGCTAATGTAATATCTCTTTATATTGGATGAATTATTCTGATACAATTCTACCCTTGAATGACTTTTGCCAATTTTCTATCTTCATTTTCGTAGAATCCAAGCGCAAAGTAGTTTCATACAATAGCTATGCCATGAGCGCATAATTATTCTTTGTAGTACTACCTCTAGTGGTTGTTAGAAAAAACCTTCCGAGATTGTCTTCGTGCCGATTAGCCTGAGCATTGTTTGAAGAATTGTAATCTGAATATTGAGATTTATGACAAAAGATAACTGATACGAAATTGTGCGATTAAAAGGGAAATATATGTATATTGCTCCTTCATACAAAAGTCTTCTCAAATTTGACATTTGAGAATTAATGATGTTCATCGATATATTGCGTAGATGTTAATCAGAAGGGAAGTTCCGAAAGACTGGATACGAACCTGCATTTAATAATCCAAGAGCTCCATTACTTCTTCGTAAGGTTAAATTTCATCAAAGCGAAATATCCGATTGATCTGAGGTTTCCCGACTGATTATACGACGCTCCCAAAAACGCGAGGCATTTTATTTGTACAGATTAGCAGTCTGCCGCAAAGTACGAGCCTGCAGAGAAGAAGAATCATCGCCTGATTTCATTCTAAGAAGTAAAATTTCTGAATCATTTTGAGTGACTGAGTTATTACTGTGTTTCCTATTATTGCTCGAACGAATTGAGAACTACATAATTACATAGATAGGAGGAAAAATTACACAAGACGCAAGCCAATCACCTGTTTTGAGAATCTTACGTAAGCAATAATTGCGCCCGTATCATCCACATAAGGTGCAAACATTGCAGTCAAAGGACTTAACATTTCGAGTGGCATTTACAAATTGCTTCCTATAGAAATGTGCAGAACATCCTAGTTCCCCCCTGCGGGTTCGGGGGTACGAATAGGCCCGCGGTATTCCTGCCTGTCGTAAGAGGCGACTAAAAGGAGTCTTCAAAGTTTCGGCCTTATGTGATGGTCCCCACTTGGGTTTGACCTGCCATTTTCAAAATTTCCGTTGTTAGTGCGTGCCATTTGGGGAAGGACGCCTTACGTGGTGTTTTTCTATTGGTCCATCGTGCACCTCCATATTGCATGCTATCTATTGTCGTGTGGAGGGATTTACACCCCATGTCTTCTGGGTTGCCTCCTCGTCTTGTGCGCAATCCCCTTCTTAGCGCCCACGGCAATTGTGGACCCTTTCAACACCTAAAATCCAGCACGGTAGCCAGTCCGTTGTGGTGGGGTCGTCATGTACCCTCTTGGTGGTAGCCCCCTGACCACGCAGGGATCGCACTACAGATGCCAGAGCTGTTTCCTCCCCATGCATGCCAAGGAGTATGTGCCCATCTTGTCTGGGGCACGGGGACTCCGGGCAATGGGATATCGGCCAGGTACCCGTTGCTTTGGCTGGGTGGCGCCCTTGGGGAGAGCCCTCGTTCGGAGTAGGTGGCATCTGGGCGGATGTGGCGCAATGAAGCGCAATAAATCTCACCAAGCTGGTGGTCGCACTGCCACCAGCGTCTCTAAGCGAGGCAAAATTGAATTCGATGCTGCACAATATGATCCTCAGTCGTTCCCCCCGTTGGCTGCGCCATGGGAGGGACGCAGATCTAGTGCCAAGCAGGAGCCTTATGTACCACAATACCTTGTCTGCAGCAGGACTGATGGTGACTCCTTTCTTTCGACAAAGCCTATGTTTTTTGTGGAACACCTGGAGGATAAGTTTGGGGAAGTGGCGGGTTTGTCTAAAATGAGGAATGGGTCCATCCTCCTCAAGACGGCCTCCCCAGCCCAGTCACTGGCGTTGCTCTTGTGTCATAAGCTGGGAGACGTCCCTGTTACCATCACTCCCCACAGTAGCTTAAATATGGTTCAGGGGATTATTTACCATCGCGACCTCTTGTTACAGTCCGATGACGAGCTGAGAGCTGACTTGGAACGACGTGGTGTGCATTTTGTCCGTCGTGTGCACAGAGGACCCAAGACCAACAGGGTGGCCACCGGTGCCTTTATCTTGGCCTTCGAGGGTGCTGTATTGCCTGAGAAGGTCAAGGTAATGGTTTACCGTTGTGACGTCAAGCCATACGTCCCTCCCCCGATGCGGTGCTTCCAGTGCTGGAAGTTTGGGCATATGTCCTCCCGTTGCCCATCCAGTGCCACATGTCGAGATTGCGGACGCCCCTCCCATCCCGATTCTCCATGTGCGCCTCCGCCTGTCTGTGTCAACTGTGGGGAACACCACTCTCCATGCTCGCCGGACTGCCCCGTTCTTCATAAGGAGCGGAAGATTATGGAATTTAAGACCCTGGACCGGCTTACTTATAGCGAGGCAAAACTGAAATTTGAAAGGTTGCATCCTGTCCCTCTTCAAACTTCTTATGCTGCAGCTACGTTATCGTCGCCCTCTCGGGCGGCAGTTGTCGCCTCCTCTGTGCCGCCTTCAGTTGGCCCTCGGGGCCGTCCATCTCTGTCTGCCCCCCTTGTGTCTGGGGGCAAGCCTTCCTCTGTTGCCCCCTTAGCAGTTGGGGGCAAACCCCCTTCTGTCACTCCCCCCGCACATGCTTCAGGAGTGACATCTGCTCCAAAATCAGGGGGCTCGATCCCTCCCCCTCCCCCTCCCCCTTCTCTGCCGTCGTCTCCGCCGGCGTCGTCTCTGCCGGCTCCTCTCTCGCGGAAGGGGTCCCTTGGGGCCCTCCCTTCTTCCGTTTCTTCTGCTACCCCGCCGGATGTCAGCCAGTGGCTGAAGGTTCATCCACCTGCTGGTCGTAGGGCTTCTGCGTCGTCGTCAGCCTCCGACGCTCCTTCAGAGAAACTCTCCCAGCCCTCTAAGCCAAAGGACAGACGCGAGAAGAAGGACCGGAACGCGTCCAAGAAGAAGGACGCTCCGGCAGTTTCAGTACCGCCTGCTGTCAATAGCTCTGGCTCTGGGGATGCGGTGGAGATCCTCGCCTCTGCCGCAGATCTCGCCCTCACGGAACCCTCGGGGACCTCTCCTATGGACACAGCTGACTCTCGCTCGGTGGCGGCCGTTGACTCTGCGGCGCCGTCTGCCTCTTAGTGGACTTAACGCCCTCCCAGTCCCTTCCTGCTTCCATTCTCCAGTGGAATTGTGGCGGTTATTTCCGCCACCTGCCTGCGCTCCGGATGCTTTTGAGTGTTTCCCCTGTTCTGTGCATTGCTCTTCAGGAAACTTGGTTTCCAGCAATGCGGACCCCTGCCCTTCGCGGTTATCGGGGATACTATAAGAACCGCGCTGACTGTCAACGAGCTTCAGGTGGAGTTTGCCTCTTTGTTCACCACTCTGTCTGTAGCTCACCAGTACCCCTTCTGACGCTTTTAGAGGCAGTCGCTGTCAGGATTGAGCTCTCGCCGGCTATTACTGTTTGCTCTGTTTACATTCCTCCGTATGGGCAACTCCCCCGACATGTCTTGGCTGCGCTGCTGGCTCAACTCCCGCCGCCATTGCTGCTTCTGGGCGATTTCAATGCCCACAACCCTCTATGGGGTGGGACTGTCTCCGATGACCGTGGTCGCGCTGTGGAGCATGTGTTGGCTCAGCTCGACCTTAGCCTCTTGAACACCGGTGCTCCCACGCATTTCAGTGTGGCCCATGGCTCATTCTCGGCCATCGATCTCTCTCTTTGCAGCCCCGGACTTGTCCCATCCCTTCACTGGAGAGTGCATCCTGACCTGTGTGGTAGTGACCATTTTCCCATCTATTTGTCACTGCCCCAGTGTCATTCTTCTGGGCGCCTGCCCCGCTGGGCTCTCAACAGGGCTGACTGGCCGGCTTTTACTTCCGCTGCCACCATTGCTTCTCTCCCACAGGGTGACATTGACGAGGTGGTCCGTGTCTTGACCTCGTCAATTATTTCTGCAGCCGAGACTGCCATCCCTCGCTCTTCTGGACTCCCTCGGAGGAAGTCTGTCCCCTGGTGGTCGCCAGAGATTGCTGAGGCTATTCGCGACCGTAGGCGGGCTCTCCAGCGTCATAAGCGGCACCCGTCTCTGGAGACCCTCATCGCCTTTAAGAAGCTCCGTGCCTTGGCCCGTCGTCTTATTGCACGGCGTAAACAGGAATGCTGGGAGAGGTACATTTCATCCTTGGGCTCCCGTGTCTCCCCGTCGCTCGTGTGGTCCAGCATCCGGCGGATTTATGGATACCAGACCCCTATGGGTGTCCCTGGAATCTCCCTGGACGGCGCTGTCTGCACGGACGCCGCCACCATTGCTGACCACCTTGCCACGCACTTTGCTACGAGCTCTGCGACTGCAACTTACCCTCCTGCCTTTCGCTCTCTAAAGGAGCGCGCCGAGCGGACGCCGTTATCGTTCCACACACGTCGTTCTGAAAAATACAATGCTCCTTTCAGCGAGAGGGAATTCCTCGCTGCCCTCGCCAATTGCCCTGATACAGCGCCAGGACCGGACTGCATCCACGCGCAGATGCTGAAGCATCTCTCCAGGGACTGCCAGAGACACATCCTCACCATCTTTAACCGCATTTGGAGCGAGGGCGTGTTCCCGTCGCAGTGGCGAGAGGGTGTTATCGTTCCCATCTTGAAGCCCGGTGCGGACCCTCTGGCGGTGGACGGCTATCGCCCCATTACACTAACCAACGTTTTGTGCAAATTGCTCGAACGTATGGTGGGGCGGCGTTTGTGTTGGGTCCTTGAGTCGCGCGGTCTCCTCGCTCCATCCCAGGGTGGCTTCCGTCAGGGCCGGTCTGCTGCGGACAATTTGGTGCGGCTGGAATCTGCTATCCGTACGGCCTTTTCCCGCCGTCAGCATCTCGTTGCTGTATTTTTTGATCTGCGGAAGGCATATGACACAACATGGAGGCATCACATCCTTGCTACGTTGCGCGAGTGGGGTCTTCGTGGTCAGCTTCCAGCTTTTCTTCAAAACTTTTTATTGCGCCGCTCTTTCCGGGTGCAAGTCGGTGCCGCCTCTAGTTCATCTTATATACAGGAAAATGGGGTCCCGCAGGGCTCGGTATTGAGCGTTTCCTTCTTTCTAGTGGCCATTAATGGTCTGGCTGCAGCTGTGGGGTCGTCGGTGTCTCCTTCTTTGTATGCCGACGACTTCTGCATCTCATTTAGCTCAACGACTACGGGAGTCGCCGAACGCAGGCTGCAAGAAGCCGTTCGCAAGGCGGCATCATGGGCTCTGACCCATGGATTTCAGTTCTTGCGGCCAAGACTCGAGTTATGCACTTCTGCAGGCGTCGGACGGTCCACCCTCATCCGGAACTTTACCTCGACGGTCACCTACTTGAAGTGGTGGACACTAGCCGCTTCTTAGGACTCGTCTTTGATGCCCGGCTCACATGGGTTCCTCATATTACTCAGCTGAAGCAAAAGTGCTGGCAGCACCTCAACGCCCTCCGCTGCCTGAGCCATGCGTCTTGGGGTGCAGATGGCAGCACGCTGTTGCGATTGTACAGAGCCCTTGTGCAGTCCAGGCTTGATTATGGGAGCCTGGCCTATGGGTCTGCATCGCCCTCAGTGTTGACGTTGTTGGACCCCATACACCACTGTGGGGTTCGGCTTGCAACTGGTGCTTTCCGTACGAGCCCCGTGGATAGTCTGCTGGTGGAGGCCGGGGTTCCCCCGCTGCGGATTCGCCGCCACCGACTGCTCGCCGACTATGCTGTCCACGTGCATTGCTCACTGGGCCATCCCAATCATCGCCTGCTTTTCCCTGCCAGGGTCCTCCCTCTGCCCGACCGGCGACCTAGGTCTGGGCTTCCCATTGCTGTCCGTGTCCAGTCCCTGCTGTCGGAACTGGGGTCGTTCCCTCTTCTGCCGCCCTTCCGGGCCTGTGCACCCACGCCTCCCTGGTGTATGACCCGTCCGTTCGTCCGCCTGGACTTGGCACGGGAACCCAAGGACTCGGTTCCGCATGTGGCCCTCCGTCACCGTTTTCTTGCGCTCGTCGCCTCGTTTTCAGGCTGTGAGCCTGTCTACACTGATGGTTCCCTGGTGGATGGTCGTCCTGCCTACGCTTTTGCCCACGCTGCCCATGTTGAACAGGGCTCCTTGCCGGCTGGCTGCAGTATTTTTACTGCAGAGCTGGTGGCCATATTGCGCGCTCTTGAGCATATGCGTTCCTGCTCAGGTACGTCCATCGTCATCTGCAGTGACTCCCTGAGCATCCTCCAGGCTATCGACCGCTGCTATACCTCTTGTCCTCTGGTATCCTTTATTCAGGAGTCTGTTTTTGCCATTACCCGCTCTGGTCGTTCGGTGGTCTTTGTTTGGACGCCAGGTCACGTTGGCATCCCGGGGAATGAACGTGTCGACAGGCTGGCCAAAGGGGCGGTCGACGCCCCCACTTTGGCGATCGGCCTCCCGGCTCGTGATTTGCAGCTGGCGTTGCGCCGTAAGGTGCTTCAGATGTGGCGTGACGAGTGGCGTAGCCTGACTTCTCCGAATAAACTGCGGGCTGTCGAGGAGACGACCGATGTGTGGCAGTCCTCCCTGCGGGCTTCTCGCAGGGACTCTGTCATCCTGTGTCGGCTCCCCATCGGCCATACCTACCTGACGCACGGACATCTTTTGCGTCAGGAGGATCCCCCCCTGTGTCAGTGTGGGTCCCGGTTGACGGTCGCCCACATTTTGTTGGAGTGTCCCCGCCTGCGCATCCTCCGGCAGACTTTTAATCTCCCGGGCACGTTGCCTTTGGTTTTGTGCGACGATGCCTCCATGGCTGACGACGTTTGAAATTTTATCCGTGGTAGTCCTTTTTATGGTTCCATTTAGGGGGGACCTGTCCCTTTCCCTTTCTGTGTATCTTGTCCTCGAGTGTCTCATTGGTTGCAGATTTTAATGTGTGTATTCGGATGGTTGACTCTTTCCCAATTTTTGTACCCATGGTCAGTCAACCAGTCTCCGACCCTCTTATTTTCTTCCGTTTCTTTCTGTCCAGTGTTCGTCTGTACTCTTCTTGTCTCTAGTGTTCGCTGACACATTGGTGTTCTTTCAGTGACTGGGGGGAGGGGCGTCTCCTCCCCCCTTGGGGTTTTACCTGTTCCGTAAATTTTGTTTCGCCGGTTTTTTGGAATGGGGGACTGATGACCTTAGCTGTTTAGTCCCCCTTAAACATCCCAACAACAACAACAACAACATCCTAGTTTTCCTATTGCCGTGTTATTTACAGACGAGCTGATGTTTACAAGAGAGTGAATGTTTTACAGTAGGAATAGCTACTTATCGGATGACGAAAATCCGCACTAACTGGTGTGTAGATCCTATAAACAGACGTTTGCTGAGAATGTGTAGGCTGGTACTGTTAACGATTTTGTGAGTCGACTTTTACCTACTTCCTGATGCACTAAACAGAGTTCTATTCAAAGCGTTTCTTCAACATGTCCTCCCACCGTTCGTAGAAAACGTGCCGCTGAGAACTCGTCAGCTTATTTGAGGATGACGGGTCGCCGACACACTCCGCACTCAATGTTAGGAACCCCACGGATGTACAGTTTTGACAACAATGGATTGATCGCGATTATCTTGTTTCATAACCAACTTTGCCAACAGACTGAAGTCCAATGGATTTCTTCTTCTGGGAGCATGTGAAGAGCCTAATTTACAAGGCTCCGTCTGATAACAGCACGGACCTGATTACTAGAATTATCGCAGTGGCGGGAGTAGTACGCCTGACTACTGGAATTCTTGATCGTGTAAGACTGTCGATGGTGCGTCGCTGTACACTCTGCCACGATCATTCTGCTCGACAATTTGACAATACATATAACAGAACATTCTTGCACTTATGTGCTGCATTGTACACTGACACTGTTGCGCTGCACACTGATAAAACAGACTGAACACATCGTTATAAAGGTGCACCTCTTTCGTTTGAAGAATGTTTCATTACTATCTGTTGTGTGTTGTACGTTTTGGTTATTATATATTACAGGCTTGTTCATTGTAGTGAAAGTATTATCACAGAAACAAGATTGACTGCGGTAAAAAACAGAATAAATCCTGAAACTTTGAGACAGATTAAAACTGTGTGTTGGACCGATACCCGAACTCGGGAGTTTTGCCTTTCGGAGATAAATGCTCTACCAATTGAGGTACCCAAGTACCATTCACGACCCCTTCTCACAGTTTTACTTGGCCAGTACCTCGTCTCCTACCTTCCAAACTTCACAGAAGTTGTTCTGCGAAAATTGCGGGACTAGCACTCCTGGAAGAAAGGATATTCCGAAGATATGGCTTAGCCACAGCCTGCTGGATGTTTCCAGAACGGAATTTTCACTGTGGAGTGAAGTTTGCGCTGATATGAAACTTCCTGGCAGATTAAAGCTGTGCCCCGGACCGAGACTTGAACTCGGGACATTTGCCTTTCGCGGGTCAGTGCTTTACAGACTGAATTACCCCAGCACGACTCACGATGTAGGAGACGAGGTACTGACAGAAGTAAAATTATGAGGAGACGCCGTGCATCGTGTTTGAATAGTTCAGTTTTAGGGTACTCATCCGCGAAAGGCAAAGGTCCCGAGTTCGAGTCTCAGTCCAGCACACAGTTTGATCGACGGAAAAATTTCATATCATCCGACGCTGCAGAGAAAAAATTTCATTCTAGAATAAATTATTATTACGTTATTACTCTGTAACGAACCGCTGGAGACAGTGGGTCACTAATACCAAGGTAGTCAGAAGGTATCCCTGGAAAACCTCTGAAAGTTTGTCGGTGGAGTTTTGGTTCAACCCGAATACTGCAAATATCTGGGATAATTTTTTGTGGGATGCGATCTTGTAATGTTTACTGACAGCAGCTTGTGATTTACTCTGTCAAAATCTTTCTCGTTTCATTGTCAAATTTGCTATGATTCTCGAGTAAGAGTTACGTTGTAACCGTTACAACACGATCTCCCTCCCCTGAATTTATTTTGTTCTCCCTTGCAGCTACCTCATCTATATTCAGAAGAAAGCGCAACATTGTTGGATGCTAATATTCGGCGAGGAAATAGCATTGCCGAAAACCGTTAGTGTGTCCATCTGCGGAACGTCAGTACAACATTACTGGAAAGAAAACATGGCACGTGACATACCGTCTTTCCAGTGACATGGAAATCGACTCATTGAGTAGCGGTGATGATTTCTGCGGGGCAGATAGTTCCGATTTCGGTGGTAGCGACTCCAGGTGTCCCGGAAAAAACGTCACACGGGGATGGCAGCTGGCCCGCTACAGGAAATAAAATACCCGGCTATGTGATTAAATCAGCTGTTTGTATCACGTCATTACAGCCTCCGTAACACCGACATCTGAACACAGCTGCTACCTCGCTTTTCTGGGCCGGAATTCATTCTGGATCTCCGACTGTGTGTGTGTGTGTGTGTGTTGCTGTATATGGTGATTCTAGCTACGTCCATTAGTACTTGTTTGAGATCACATTACTTTTAGTCATAACTATCGCGCTGTATTGGATTTTGGCTACCGACGTAGTGTCGATTTTAGTCCACATGCCGTGTGGTTAATGATAGTGACCTGCCTAGTTCGTGTACCAGCATTCGAAACTATTTTAATAGTATCTAAATAAAATAGGAACATATTATTTTAATAACATCTAGTTACCTTATAGATATTGCTATAGTCCACTGAACTATATCAGACAGGTTGATTCGTATACTGTGAGTAGCTGGACATATCCGATCCTTATGGTAAACCGTGTATGATATTTCCGTTGAGGATGACCCAAACATACAGTAATAAAGAGCTGCATCGAAGATCGTCATTTGCAATATTTTTGACAAACCGCCACGACTTTGGTTTATTCCAAATAACATGATTTCGACGTTTTTGTCAACAGAAGCACCAGAAACGAAACTTCGAACAAAAGTACCTTGTCTGAAAAAACTATACAATAATAGGTTGGTATAACGAAAAAAGTTGTAACAGAGATGATCTACTGATAACCATCAGAAGAAAGCCAACGATGTCATATCCAAACGCTACTGAATAAATCTAGAAAGCCAGTGTTACGGAGGGAAAGGGGGGGGGGGGGGGGGGGAGGATATTGGACGACTAATCCGTCGCCACATACGTACAAAAACATTAAAAATGTCCGGACACCCCAGTGTTATGTGAATTGGCTATCAGATATCACGAGAGGTTTATCGGTCAGTATACAGTTGTGGAAACCATTAGAGAGGCGTGGATATTTCTATGAAAATTAACATTGTCGGTTGGAATGGTTGTGCATAATGTATATCCAGTAGTATGAAATCCAGTAGGGCTACAGATGCGGCCAAATGGTATGATATTTGATGCGAGTAGTACAGCAAATAACAAAATGTCAACGATTCAGCTTATAGCGGGTGGAACTCGGTATAAAGGCAGTCGGCTCTGTGAGGTGTTAGTGTGTGCGTACGTGTATTTACTGCAGACAGGAAACAGACACCATTAGTGACAGTGAATGTTGTGTACATAATCCACGACTGTGATAATGCCACTATTAAAACAGTTACCGAAAAAGCATAAATCCGTGCGTACAAGCAAATGGGACTCTTTAATCGTCATCTTGTTCAAGTACAGTGATTGCTAATTTCGTCAGCTTTGGCTCATGATGCGGACAGATGCAAATATGGGAAACCCAGAAAAGTATCCAAGGTATAGGAAGGGCTACTTTTGGACAAATCAGGGGCCACAAACCGTTATTCTTCTCAGTTCGTCTGTGATTCACAGTTGCCAGTAGCTGCCAGATGTGTACGACAAATTATGCCACATGATAAAACACTGCAGAAACCCGCATTAACACCCAAACACAAACAGGCTAGCCTGGGGTTTCCTGAAAAGCATATGTCATGTACTTCAGAAGGGGAAAAGTTTTCTACAGTGATAAAGAGACGTTTAATTTAGAAGGGCAGGACGACTTTCAATATTGTTGGCATGATCTGAGAACAGAGGAGCAGGTAAGAACGAGGAGAAATTTTGGTGGAGGACGTGTTGTGATTTGGGTAGCCTTCTGTGCTTAAGGTAAGTCTCACATTGCTTTGTTGAACACTAGAATGAACTCTATGTACACTGAGATGCTGTAAACAGGATTGGTTAGAATGTACGAGGACCTAGGGGACGAAAGTCTAATGTTTCATCAAGTCATCTGTGTCTAGTTCTGCTAGAACCAAAAATAGGCTTGAAGAGGAAGATATCGATGTCTTGGCTTGGTCTGCACATAGTACTGATTTAAACCCCATGGAAAACTTTTGTGAAATACTTTCAAGGAGTGTTTATTCCAATGAAACGCAATTTGAGACCGTATGTGAGCACCAGTTTCAATCCATGAAATACAAACACCTTGTTTTGTTACTCGTGTCATGAAAGACACTTTATAATTCCTTCATTATTGTTTATATCTTAAATGTATCTTCTATTTTGACAGAAAATTTAATACATTTGTGCTTCAGACATTGTATTATTACTTTCGTGGAACCGTCCCTATATACTGATTTCCACTACTGTAGATGGAGGCGGGAAGTATTATGCTGACAGCAGAGAGGCAGTAACAACAGAATGGGTCACTCAGGAGAGGTCAGTGACTTCTAAAGTGGACTATTCGTTGGATGTCACCTGGTAGACAAATCCTCTTGCCGCATTTCAACTCCTCTAAAGCTGCTGAAGTCGACTGTTGGTGATGTGATAATGAATTGGAGGCGCGAAGGAACAACCTCAGCTAAACCAAGACCAGGCAACCTCATACACTGACTGTCAGAGACCGTCGAGCATTGCGGAGGGTAGTTGTAAAAGATCGCTTGAAATCAGCCGAAGAAATCACTCGTGAGTACTCAAGAGCTACTGCAGTCCAGCTGGCACAATGGCCATGTGTAATGACTTGAAAAGATAGGGATACAATTATCAAACAGCTTCACATAAGCAGAGCAACGGCCTTGCCGCAGTGGATAGGCCGGTTCCCGTCAGATCACCGAAGTTAAGTGCTGTCTGGCGTGGCAGCATTTGGATGGGTGACCATCCGGGCCGCCATGCGCTGTTTCCATTTTTCGGGGCGCTGCACTCAGCCTCGTGATGCCAACTGAGGAGCTACTCGACAGGATAGTAGCGGCTCCGATCAAAGAAAACCATCATAATGACAGGGAGAGTGGTGTGCTGACCATACGTCCCTCCTATCCGCATCCTTATCTGAGGATAACACGGCGGTCGGATGGTAACGATGGTCCACTTGTGGCCTGAAGACGGAGTGCTTCCTTCTTCCTTCCTCATAAGCAAAACATTTCTGTCGTCAACGCTAAGCGACGTTTCATGTGACGTAAGAAGGAATACCTCTGGACAATGGATCACAAGAAACGAGTGGTTTGGAGTGATGAATCACGCTATACACTGTGGAGATCGATGGACTAATATGGGTTTGGCGAATACCGGGAGAACATTAACAACCGTCATGCGTAGTGCCAACAATGAAGTACGGGGATGGTGGTGTTGCGATCTGGGTTATGGGTGTGTTTCTCTTAGTTAGGGTGTGGTCCCACATTACGCGAAAGAAAGCTAAAAACCAAAAGTATATGAACACATTTTACAGCAATGTGTTCTGCGTACAGTGAAGGAACAGCTTCGACGATGACTGTATTAGCATGACACCCCATCACAAAGCAGCATCTGTTAAATAATGGCTTTTGCAGAACAACATTTCTAAAATGGATTGTCCTACCCAGAGAATGAGCAGAACAGGCTCTGCTAACGGCATACTACGCCTTCCACATCGCTGGCAACGGGTTCTACACAACGCTGGTGACTACTTTAAAGGACATTAACAGGTGCAAACATGTAACTCTCTTGTATTGGTTGTGAATAAGTAGTTGCCTCTATTTAGGTTCCAACCCTCGTACTCATACGTTATAGTACACTTCCAGTTGTCGTGACATTTCACTTCCACACTGTGTAAGGAGTTGAATATATATATATATATATATATATATATATAATGTCTCAGCACGGAACAACATGTATAACCTGGTAAGATGCAGTAAGACCCTTGAGGTAATTCGGAAACTACCTTTACACCTGTCGATTTCGATGGTTAGTTTGTGCTTAGCAGTTTAGGGCGCTAAACCGAGAGGTCAACAACCCCCATCTGTCGATTTAGTGCCGTTAAGAACAACGTGATGAGTTCTGATAGCTAGGAAGCTCTTAACTACGTCATAAATCAGGTCTGATGTTCCAATAGCTAGTAATTTCTTCAGTAAACGACAGTGCAGAAATCAATGATCAAGTCATCAACCTCCCATCTCTTTCTCTGGCTTTCTAGATTTCGTTGATGTGCATAACGAACTGAGTTTCCCAAGATCTCTGTTTGCCGACTGAATGTTGATTTCGTTCTCTCCAAACATCATATTACGTAAGCATAAAGTATTATCCATAATCCTACTAAAGACTGAACCCATTAATATACATCTATAATCAAGGGTATCTGTCCGGCGACATATTTTCTTCTAAACGGGCATTACCTGGACCTTTTTACAGTCGTTTGTCACCATAACCCGTCCTTGTAACTGCTGCTGTAGTGGTATCACATTTTTTCGCATAGTTTCTGCAGAATCTCATATTTATCTACCCCTATCCTGATGACTTTCCATTGATGAGCGAGTTTAGTTGATTTTATATTATGCAATCATTTTTTGTCCACTATTTCGGCCTTCGTGTGATGGTTGATGGTAGGAACAGTATTAAGACAATTCGTGATGAAAAAATTTCAGAAGAGTGATTTCAATTTTTTAATATGTCTGTCATCTTTCGTTTTGGTGCGACTATGCTCACTGACTGATTAAACGGATAATTTCCATCTTCTTACTAACTTTACTTAAGATAAAATGTCTTACGGCTTTTGTCAGATTTATTCGCAAAATTTTACTTTCGAATCCATGAAACATGAAAATTTGAATTCATCGAACTTGATAAAGAATAAAGACAGTGCGTTATTATTTTCCATTCTCCAGTCGATAAGCAGTTTCTTCCAGAAAATTGATGGGTCACGTGTCAAAACAATAGCATTATTCGTGTCTAAGCAAAACATATTTTTCTTTCAACAGTACTGATATTTAAATTCCCAGTCGCATTATGACTCTTCCGTGAATGGTATCTTCACTTCATTCTCTGGAACTCGTTTTTACATTTATTAACCAGAGATTTAAAATATTTCACAGCATTTATAGAGTTTTTGCATGTTCTTATGTACCCTGTGCGTTGTATGATTTCGCCGCTGGATGAAAGACGCATTTGCACTTAATTGTTAAAAAACCATTCTATATTTCGTTATATATTATTCGTTTGAAAATGGAAGAACAAACAGTGTTGATTGCAAGACTTTTTTATTTTATTCATCCTGCAGTAATGCGTTTTGCCTTATACAAGGCATGTTCAGATTGATCTACGTGAAAAAAGTACAACCTTCCATGGAAACGGCATGAGCCCGATTTAGCAAATCTGGACTAGCAAGAAAAAAATAAAACATCTTTTGGCTAAATATGGTGTTAAGCACAAAGGATGCCACGCATACAAACGCCCTAGTTGTGGTCATAATCTGAAAGTAAACCTGTGTAGTAACTTACAAGATAAGAGTAGAATATATCAGAGTACGGCCGATAAGATATTTAGCAGCAAGTAAACAGTCTAATGCATTAAAAGTGCAAAACACACCCAAACAAAATTTACAAATATATAAAAAACAACATATATATATATATATATATATATATATATATATATATATATATATATATATATATATATATATGAGATATTAAGTACATGGGCACCAGTGCCTGAAACACATGAATTCCCGAGCAGGTAGTTGCCCGAGCCAGATTTCTTTTTTTTATGGAGGTCGCGCGTAGTGAGCTATAAAACACATCAGCTCGACAATAGCCAAAAAGTATTAATGCATCTGTATCAATAGACAGCAGGTTACCTTGTCAGGTACGCGACGTCGTCTACGTTTACTAAAACGGGACATAGTAAATACGTAGGAGGCGCAGTTGTTCATGCTCTCAGCTGTGCATATACAATATGTGATCAAAAATATCCGGACATCAACGAAAACATACGTTTCTCATATTAGGTGCATTGTGCTGCTACCATCACCAGGGCTACATGCTTTATTTTACCAAGCAATTTCTCGTGATGAACACATGTTTGATCTTAACCCCTTTGATTTTACAGTATCATGTTTTTCCCCAGCTGTTGCATCTGACTTCACCACCACAAGGACATTAGCCCCATTAACATTTTCTACATTATAAAAAAAATCAGTTATGTCACTGTTCAAATCACTACCAACTCCATTACCAACTGCTTCTATGCCATTCACTTTTTCATTTACATAAACAAAACAACTGACAGGTACTCACTATCAGCGACCTCAGTGGTCATTAGATATCGTGAGAGAGCAGAATGGGGCGCTCCGCGGAACTCGCGCACTTCGAAAGTGGTCAGGTGACTGGGTGTCACTTGTGTCATACGTCTGTACGCGAGATTTCCACATTCCTAAACATCCCTAGGTCCACTGTTTCCGATGTGATAGTGAAGGGGAAACGTGAAGAGACACGTACAGCACAAAAGCGTACAGGCCGACCTCGTCTGTTGACTGACAGAGACCGCCGACAGTTGAAGAGGGTTGTAATGTGTAATAGGCAGACATCTATCCAGACCATCACACAAGAATTCCAAACTGCATCGGGACCCACTGCAAGTACTATGACAGTTACGCGGGAGGTGAGAAAATTTGGATTTCATGGTAGCGTAAACATTGGACGGTGGAACAGTGAAAAAACGTTGAGTGACGAATCACGGTACACAATGTGGCGATCCGATGTCAGGGTGTGGGTATGCCGAATGCCCCGTGAACGTCATCTGCCCGTGCGTGTATTGCCAACAGTAAAATTCGGAGGCTGTGGTGTTAGGGTGTGGTCGTGTTTTTCATGGAGGGGCCTACACCCCTTGTTGTTTTGCGTGGAACTATCACAGCGCAAGTCTACATTGATGTTTTAGACACTTTCTTGCTTCCCACTGTTGAAGAACAATTCGAGGATGGCGATTGCAACTTTCAACACGATAGAGCACCTGTTCATTATGCACAGACTGTGGCGGAGTAGTTACACGACCATAACATCCCTGTAATGGACTGGCCTGCACAGAGTCCTGACCTGAATCCCACAAAACACTTTTGGGCTATTTTGGAACGCCGACCTCGTGCCAGGCCTCACCTACCGACATCGATAACTATCCACAGTACAGCAATCCGTGTAGAATGGGCTGCCATTCCCCAAGTAATCTTCCAGCACCTGATTGAACGCATACCAGCGAGAGTGAAAGCTGTCATCAAGGCTACGAGTGTGCCAACACCGTACTGAATTCGAGCATTACCGATGGAGGGCGCCACGAACTTGTAAGTCATTTTCAGCCAAATGTCGGCATACTTTCGATCACATAGAGTAGTACTGGCGTAGAAACGTACAACAAGTATACGGCTAGTTATTCTCGTAGGCTAATCTTAAGATGAGTTGTATAAGGTAAAACGTGTCGTTTGAGGATAAATAAAATAAAAATCCGTTTGTCCAACCTAGATTTATTTTCTTTCTTACTACTGGCCGCTGTATCACAGCTCCATCGACTTGTAAAAGTTCTGTTTCCCTTTTATTACTTTCTCAGAACATAATTTTGTGTAGAATATGTGACGTGAACACTTCAGTGATGGTTTGGCAATTTTAGATGTTTGTACGAAAACGCTAGTAGTTTCGATAGCAGGACTGGTTTTTACTTGGAGACTGTGGTTTCATTGTAGTGAAGTTATTTACCTTTTATTCGATACTTTCACTTCTTATAGTGTGTGTAAGTGTGCGTGCATATATTTGTGTGTGTGTGAGTGTGTGTGTGTGTGTGTGTGTGTGTGTGTGTGTGTGTGTGTAAGCCAATGCGTTTTTTTTATATATACTATGAGGATATGGGGAGGAGCTATATTGACGTTATGCTACGATTGTGGGTGGGTGCATTCATGGAAACGGTAAGAGTTGGATTTCAGAACGTTTCAGGTGGTAAGAACACCAGTTAGGGAGCGAAATCGGTGAAAAGTGTGGCTTGGTGAAGTTTGTATACATATGGATTTCGGGTAGAGGTTCTTTGGAGAGTAAGTGGCAAGGGATTGCATGGTGGCATTTTGATAATCACTTTTGGGATGTTGCTCAACTATTTCTTGTATGTAAATTGTGAGTTGGCAATTACATTTGCGTTTGAATCTCAACGGTTTCATTTTGTGCTTTCCTTTTCTGTGTATGAATTTTTTTGTGATGCTAGAAGTTTACTTGTTTTAAAGCTATCGTTAATGTATGTGAAACCAAAAACAATGTTTTCAGAACACCCATAAGAGTTGACTTTCACATAAAAGAAGAAACACATTTTGGAAACTAACACAAAGACTGCAGTACCAAGAATGCGTTCTGTTACTGTAGCTGTAGTAGGAAAGGGCGCCGGCCAGAGTGGCCGAGCGGTTCTAGGCGCTACAGTCTGGAACCGCGCGACCGCTACGGTCGCACGTTCGAATCCTGCTTCGGGCATGGTTGTGTGTGATGTCCTTAGGTTAGTTAGGTTTAAGTAGTTCTAAGTTCTAGGTGACTGATGACCTCAGAATTTAAGTTCCATAGTACTCAGAGCCACTTGAACCATTAGGAAAGGGCCACTCCCACAATCTTGTAACAAAACAAGAGTTTTTGTTGATGTTTATATCACATTCATTATCCAAGCAACGCTTTTGAGTGAAATTCCACCAAGTAACTGAATTAACTCGATGTGACAGTTTTTGGAGGAAAAGGCTCTGAATTTGCATTATTTCTAGGCGATGAAACTTCCTGGCAGATTAAAACTGTGTGCCGGACCGAGACTAGAACTCGGGACCTTTCCTTTTCGCGGGAAAGTGTTCTACCATCTATTCCTAAGTAATGTTGGAGACCGTTTAGGGCAACGTATTTCCTCAATATGCGTGAAAATTCAGGATTACAAAACGATCCTAAGACTATCGGACTCAGGTTGAATTCTGTATTCGATAAACAGCAGACGGAGCTATTCTCCTGTTCGATCAGTGCGAGTGACCTATCATTATGGTGGAATTTATTAATACAAGAAAGATATTCCGTAATATTTCAATAATACCGACATTTCATTTCAGTACGTTATAGTTTTGTTTTATTCTCTACTCTGTTTTAAAGCAGCGTTTCTAGTTTACGACTAAATGAACTATATTTTTTTTTGAATGTTACTTAAATAAATCCAAAACTTGTTGATTTATGAATCAGGCAATGGTTCGTGATGTCTTCAAACATTGAGGCATAGTTCTTAGTACAACAAAGTAATTTTTTCTACCTATTGTGCTACGTGTATCACTTGCTGCCTAGCTTTGCTCTAAATGTAACAGATACCAAAGGAAAAAACAATGAAATGATCGAATGGCATTGTTGGCCTGGAGGCACCGTCTGGGAAAGGTGCACCTCTCATTTAAGGTGACACCACATTGGGCGATTTGCGAGTCGGTGATGATGAGAACAACCCAGCAAGCAGTCCACGGGCGGAGAAAAATTTCCAGCCTGCCCAGTAATCGAACCCGTAGCCGCTGTGTAGTAGACAAACATAGGTAATCAGGCGGACATACCGAAGGAACTGGTCACGCATTCATGCACCCGAGAGCCCAGCATGTATTGCGATACACGATTCAAAAGTTGACCGACGCAAAGAAATAAATGCCACTGGTTCTGATTTCTGGAGTCAGAACTGTAGCATTACGAGCATATCCAGAATGGCGTCCATGACAATCAGTGACAGGCTGCCAAATGAGGAGAAGCTCACCTTTAGATACTTCGTTCCTGGATGCTGTAGGAATTCCAGAGCATCTGGCCGGCAGATGTAGTGCGCTCACAAGGTGAGTTAACCTGACAAGCACAAGGTCACAGGCTACTATACTTCTTTCCATCTCTCTCTCTCTCTCTCTCTCTCTCTCTCTCTCTCTCTCTCTGAGTTTACAGCTCCAGGACGATATTTCTACGAAAAAAATGGCTCACTTTTGTCTTCGATGCAGAACCAATGAAATCTTCCTTTTTGGATATTGTACAGATCACGGTTCACCGCGTGACGTGAGGGGGGGTCGCAGGCCATTCAGGAAAGCCCATTGTCAGTGGAACGGCTGCCACGCTCCACGCTCCAGGCGGCCGCTCTCTGCCCCCTACCGGCACATTATTTAACTACATATGAGGCCGCGTCGTCGGGGTACAATTTTCGATCGCAGAACTTATGCATTAAAACATTTTTGGCTGAATCCCTATTCCTTCTAGATTCAATCGCAGCCGGATTGTAATGTGAACGGAGGTACAGCTACGTACCTCCAACGATAATTTTAGCAGTGAAAATAAAGCCGGTGTTGCGTAAATGAACTGTGCATGCCGGAATAATCCGCAGTCGTCATACTTGAATGGCGTACAGTCATGATTCACTGAATTTTGCTTGATGTTGCTGTGTGAAAGACAAAAAGGCGACTTTATCCAGCTTGCGCTAAGATCAAAAAGGTGAATAACTGCTCAGCGAAAAATCAGTAAATGTGAGTACCTCATGACACTGAAACGTCCCCTTCGAACAATTATACAAGAGTGTGCTTAAACTGACACACAATATTTTTAGCGCAACGCAATCTGACTTTCAAAAATCCCTACAAAAGAATGGCCCTGACTAACATTAACCTATACGTTTCACAAATCACTTACCTCACAAAAATCTTCGTTACTCGAACTACTGCAATACAGCGAGCTCCACTACTGCCAGCTAAATAAAAGATTCAAACTACGGAAGGCACTAACTACTGGTAGGAATAGTTAGCAAATGAAAGATTTTAATAGAGAACAAACAATGTATTTACCTTAATATCATCAAATGTCATAATATATATAGCAGTTCACGACATCCAGTCTTACAAATTTCAAAACTCCGCCATCTGTCTCCCCACGTCCACCACTGCTGGCGGCTCACCTCCAACTGCGCAACGCTACGTGCTTTTAGCATCCAGCTGCCGCTGCCCAACACTACAATAGCAGACAACAATGCAAACCAGCCACAGACTGCACACACTTATTGATACAATGTTGGTCAAAAGCTAAAATTTTCTCACAGTCCATAAAGACAGCCGATACAATGTTGGTCAAAAGTTAAAATTTTCTCACAGTCCATAAAGACAGTCCTGGTCGTCCATCACAGTAAAATTGCAGTGTTTTTCTCAAAGTCTGAGCAATAAAAGAAATTGCACTTGGAAGTAGTGGATTTCTAAGGAGTCTTGAAGTAGTAGTGTTGTCCTTCCAACTGAAAGACAGTGCTGACTCTTGACATGCAGACAGGTAATGGGCCACAACAGAGCAAACCCACATCAGAGTCAGTCGAAGTTGAAGACTATTGGTAGGTAGGTCATCACAGAGCAGACCCACTGTAGTCCTGGTAGAGATTAGGCTATTGGTGGGCCACCAGAGGTACAGACCCACTACAGTCCATGTAGAAATAATGGTATTGGTGGGCCATCGAAGGTGCAGACCCACTGCAGTCCTTGTAGAGATAATGGTATTGTTGGGCCATCAAAGATGCAGACCCATCATAGTCCTTGCAGAGATGGCCAGCTGCCATCTATTGGGACTGTGCAGATGCACAATCACCATCAAAGAGTCTTGCAGAGAATATAGCAAGTCCATAAACCACCACTTGTGCACTCACAAAGTTTTTTTTTAATTGTCCTTAGAACAAGCAATGCTGTTATCCAGTCTCTTGCTGAATTATTAACACATGTGCAAACACTATCAGTCCCTACTTCTCACATATTGTCCATATACTATGACCAACAGAAATGTGTGCAGTGAAATGCAACTTACAAGTTACTTAATTTGATGAACTGGTGTCAATTACAGTTTTACAACATGAGAATACAATAACAAAGTTACAAAATATATCATTAAAGAACATAATAGTACAGATAACATTTACAGCAATACAGGCTTTACAAAAGAATCGAAATAACAAATACATCAGTGTTACAAAAATTATGACATAAATACATACATAAAAGATCAGAATAACTTTTGAAACCTCAACTTCACACATGAGCATTAGAACAAAACAGAAAAAATAATGTGTAAACATCTTTACGAAGTAAATAACATGTTATTAATGCAAATTATATTTGAGGATAACAGTATTCTTCATCATAGTGAATGTAGCTTAGTATTAGAAGAGAGAAAATTCTATGAAACAGTACACACAGACAGGAAGAAAATAAATACACAAGTGTACACAAACACATAGTGGGATAACACAAAAGGAAAGGACAGGGTTTGTTTTCAGGGTAACATTTGGTACTGCAGTCCAACCCAAAACTTCATTCCATAGATCGTCCCTCTTACTTCAACATTGCTCCAGCCAAACAAACAAAAAATTCCTATCCAAGCATGCTTTCTGTATTCTGTTCACATCCTCTTTCAAAAATAGTTTTTCTTCACTGTACATTACTTTTTTGGCCAAACCATTTTCTTATAGCTTCTCAATGCTTTTCTTCCAATTCATCATAGTTAGTTTCTTATATAGTCTATCCCTCTTAAGCTAACTTAAACCTACTGAGCTCAGATGCTAAACTAAAGGACGACGCAATGCATCAGCACAAAACAATTAACCCAAACAGCAATGAAAAAAATGGAAATAGGCAAAGCAAGCTACAGTAAATCTAAATTACCAAGCTATGCAACATTACAACTAATATGAGCCAATGTGCAGCAACAAGAAAAATAAACCAGTAGTAAAACTGGCTTAACAGAGTAATACAAAGTGAAATTTAGTAACACTATGCCTGGCAAACAGCAGCAGCACGTGGAATAACTTATATCTAAATATGACAAAGCTCAATTACAGTTAAGACAACAATGCAGAAAAGGGAAATGTCTATTCACATATTAATATCTATGTCATTAAAGTGGTGCACCACAAAACTAATTCTACAACAGATATTACCAAGTAGTTGAAAAGAAAATTAAGTATGCAGTTACTGTTATTAATCCCTTCTTATTGTTCTTTCCTTTCCAAGTGCTCCTTTTTCGAAGAACGTGGATCATAAAATGATTATTTAATAGATCTGTTGACAGAAAATGTTTACATTCGCAAATGCATTTAATTTTATTTTATAAAAACAATGCTGCAACACAGCTGGAAACTAGATATCAAATGAAATAAGCAACTATGAAAGGCAAAGCATAAAAATATCATTCAATAGTCATGTGACATTTCATAAGTTAGTACAAATTCTCTCAACTCTCGTAGAAAGACGCTTGTCATTATCAGGTGTGCAGATGTAAGAATGTTTCCAAGTAGTGAGAGTGTCGTTTTTGCGATGCTTTCTACAAAGGAATGTCAATAGCGAGGATAATGGCCTCTTTATTTTTTCTCCACCTGTACATCTGAAAGGCACACACTAATGGCGTGTTTCCAGGTGGCTGTCGCCTAGCTGGGTGCCCACAACGCATTACGTGCAGGTGGTCACTTAACTTTCTTACCGCAATGTTTACGACACCAGTTTCCGCTACAGTGGCAGTCTCATATAAAAAAAAATTCACAGGTCAAGAATTTGCGTTACACATCTGTAGAAACAAAATCCTATTGATATAACAGTGTCCAAAAAATTTTTGTTGGCATTGTAATACATTCACACATTTACATACATTTCATAACTCTTAAAGTACGATTCTTGGTTTCCAACAAATTTTTTCACAAACCAGAGTCCCTAACCACTACTCATTATTCCTTACCTTATTCGCCGACACTTCCTCAATATTTCATCATAACAGATATGTAGCCTAATCAAATAACTCTTATAGCATCAGCTTAAACATACCTCAGCAGCATAATACACATCGTCGTAGTAATAATATCAAAACAGATCAATCACATCTCAAAATCATCGTAGCTTTCTGAATATTTACAAACCTAAAAAAAATTATCTCCCCATTTCAAAAGTGTCATCTACCTCAAACGTACATTAAAAATCATGATCCCATACCAAATACATCATTCAAAGCTCTCATAGTATCACAATGGTTCTGAAAAAATATGAAGAGTTCACAAAGTACAGACAAAATACAGTTTCATAAGTGTGAAGTTATCCAACTGTGTAATTGCGTAAACATGTCACTGATGTAGTAAAACAGGATTTGTTTCTCTGTTAAATAATCAGGTAGCTGTGTATTTTGTGTTGGAGAAATATGGTACTGATGCGTAAAGTTGTATAAGCAAATACCATATTAGCTAGGGCTCCTTGTGCTTGCCACACACATGGTACACAAAGTAAGCGTGTACCCCCCTGAGGATTAATGTAATTATACCCTCAAGTGTTACAGATTACAGCAATGGAATGAAATGTATCACGAAAAACTTTCTTTCTAATTCAACAATCTTGAAAAATAAACGGTTTAAGTACCAAATTAATCACTCAAATGCGTGCCCTGTAGTGCTAAATGTGCGTTTTGCTGTAAGATAATTCTGTGGAACTGTCGTAGTTATCGTCGTCTGTAAGCAAAGTTCTGCTGAAGTCAATGTACTTACCTCATCATAAACGAAAGTGAAATGCTTTCCGTATAGATATCGTAGTTATTACGTACCTTACCATGATCAAGAAAGTACTATACTGTAACGTATTGTTGTGCTGCGATAAAGGCTGTCTCATTGTAGCTATACCACAAAAGTTACTACTAAAACATGTTTTACTTTCCAGAATACCGTACAGATATAAAACATACACCGCAAAAGCAACAATGTAAATCGTGTCACATATTAGTAGCGTCGTGATATAATCGTGTAGCTATCAGAGAAACCAAATGCTAAGTCATCTTTAATCTCACCGAATGTACTTCAAATAAAGAATGTATTTTCAAGTAAACCAAAATGTTGCATTAAAATCTCATTAGCAGTACTGGTAAATGTTCTAAGTATGTAAGCCTTATAGTCGTTACGTAATCGTGCAACTAACAAGCAAGAATGTACACACACAATAACACTGTGACGTCTGTTCACTATAACAATGCACTCGTAAATACGGTCTAAATAAGTTCTCTAAGTTCTAGACTGGATAGTTAACTTCAAAACATTGTTGCATGTTAACAGATTCTAAGTCTGTCAAAACATACTAGTAACCTGAAGTGAACAGCTTTATGGCAAAGTCAAAGTTAAAAAGCAGATTATCTTTCAATAGACGGTTTTACATGTGAAATGTGGTGTAAACCTTTACTCTTCCTAGTACGCAGGGTTTCAACTTCAACGCAATTATCATGTGGTATACGTCGGATTCTGTAAGGTCCATTGTAAACTAGAAAGAATTTGTGACTCAAGTGTTTCTTCTTATGTGACAATGAATGAGCTTTAATGAGAACTTTCTGACCAATATATAATTTCTTTGCATTTGCTTTACCGTGTAATTTTCTCCTTTTGTCTGCAGCAGAATTTATATTTTTAATAGCCAAATCAATTATGTCTTTGTGTCGAAGTTTACGTGTATTCGGAAAAGGTACAAGCTCTCTGATTCTGTTCGGTTCTTCTTTATTCTTCAGTACAAGAACAGGTTGTAAAGCAGTGGAGTCACGAGGCATTTCATTCAGCACGTTTTGAAATAAGTGTAAATATCTGTCCCAAAGCTGATGCTTTCTGTGAAAATAAAGTCTGCAAAGCTTATTGATTTATTTCATAATCCGCTCAGACGGGTTACAATGTGGTGAGTACAATGAAATAAAATCATATTTGATTTTATGGTTACGAAGCAAGCGTGACCAAACAGCAGATCTGAATTGCGGTCCGTTATCTGAAATGACTTTACTAACGTGTCCAACTTCACGTAAGAAATTTTTAACAAAGGCGTTGGATACAGACTGTCCAGTGGCTTTACGTAACGGAGTGAAAGAAACAAATTTTGAAGTAAGTTCAGCAGCGACTAGAACGTACGAAAATCCATTAGATGTTCTGACAAGCGGTCCCGAGAGATCAACAGCAGCAAATTCTTTTAATTTAGAAGGAATGATAGGAATTGTTAGCAAATGAAAGATTTTAATAGAGAACAAACAATGTATTTACCTTAATATCATCAAAAGTCATAATATATATAGCAGTTCATTACATCCAGTCTTACAAATTTCAAAACTCCGCCATCTCTCTCCCCACATCCACCACTGCTGGCGGCTCAGCTCCAACTGCGCAACGCTACGCGCTGTTAGCATCCAGCTGCCGCTACCCAACACTACAATGGCAGACAACAATGCAAACCAGCCACAGACTGCACACGGCACAGCCAGTGATTGTCATACAGAGCGCTACGTGGCGGCGGCGTTACCAATCAAAAAACCTAAACAGCCTACTTACAACACTGATTTCAGTAGCGGAAATAGTGCACTCACTGAATGGATTCCGCGATACTGAGAATTAAGTATATTTCTCTCATAAGAGAATTCGTTGCTGTAACTTCTTATTGATATTGTCCATTTTACCTTCTTAAAATTTGGACTACCTGTTGTAGTACGTTATTTATTTTGTCATACTGTCTTGTCTTGATGGTATTTGTTGTAAACTTCTCTTTTTATGTAACTTACTGCATTTGTACTTCCTTTTTTAACATTATTGTACATTTTTATTCAGATAAACACTTGAAAATGGCTTTGATGGCTGGAATCGGTCATGGTGATGAAAACGTTCCACATGGAAAGTACATTTTAATATATACTGATGCAAACGGGAAGTGTTACACCATGAATCAATAACCACGCGCCTACTCCCACTTGGACCTCTCGATCTGCTCTACTACTCTTGCCCGTCGGTTCGAGTGATATGTCCTTTCTGACACCTATTCGTGCGACTATTTCCCCTGTGTCGTTCGTCTCCTGCACCACACCCCATCTCCACGTCCTTCGAGCTGGAACATACCGAAAGCTGACTGGGGACTTTACTCCTCCCTGGTGACCTTTCCGGACCACGATTTTCTCAGTTGTGACAGTCAGGTCGAATACCTCACGGCTGTTATCATCAATGCTGCCGAACGTTCCATTCCTCGTACTACCTCTTCTTCACGTGGCGTTTCCTGTCCCCTGGTGGAATGAGGCTTGTAGAGACGCTATCCGTGCTCGACGACGTGCTTTACGCACCTTTCGCCGCCATCCTACGTTGGCGAATTGTATTGGATACAAAAGACTCCGAGCGCAATGCCGTAGAGTCATGAAAGACAGCAAAAAAGCTTGTTGGGCCTCTTTCACCAGCTCCTTTAACAGTTTTACTCCCTCTTCTGTCGTCTGGGGTGGCCTGCGCCGGCTGTCGGGCGTTAAGGCCCACTCCTCGGTACCTGGCCTGACTTCAGTTAATAAGGTACTTGTTGATCCTGTGGATGTCTCCAACGCCTTCGGCCGCTTTTTCGCGGAGGTTTCAAGCTCCGCCCATTATCACCCTGCCTTCCTTCCGCAGAAAGAGGCAGAACCGGCTCGGCGACCTTCCTTCCACTCGCTGAATCTGGAAAATTATAATGCCCCCTTTACTATGCGGGAACTCGAACGTGCACTTACACTGTCCCGGTCCTCTGCTCCGGGGCCAGATGCCATTCACGTTCAGATGCTGACACATCTTTCTCCGGCAGGCAAAAGCTTTCTTCTTCGTACCTACAATCGCGTCTGGACCGAAGGTCAACTCCCCACACGTTGGCTTGACGCCGTCGTTGCTCCTATACCCAAACCCGGGAAGGATAGACACCTTCCTTCTAGTTACCGCCCATTTCTCTTACAAGCTGTGTCTGTAAGGTGATGGAGCGCATGGTTAACGCTCGGTTAGTTTGGATTCTTGAATCTCGACGGCTACTTACCAATGTTCAATGCGGCTTTCGTAGGCCGCCGCTCCGCTGATGACCACCTTGTGACCTTGTCGACATTCATCATGACCAACTTTTTGCGAAAGCGCCAAACGGTAGCCGTGTTCTTCGATTTGGAGAAGGCTTATGATACCTGTTGGAGAGGAGGTATCCTCCGCACTATGCACAGGTGGGGCCTACGCGGTCGCCTACCCCTTTTTATTGATTCCTTTTTAACAGATCGAAAGTTTAGGGTACGTGTGGGTTCCGTATTGTCCGACGTCTTCCCCCAGGAGAACGGAGTGCCTCAGGGCTCCGTCTTGAGCGTAGCCCTTTTTGCCATAGCGATCAATCCAATTATGGATGTCTCAGGCTCTCTTTTTGTCGATGACTTCGCGATCTACTGCAGTGCCCAGAGAACATGCCTCCTGGAGCGCTGCCTTCAGCGTTGTCTTGACAGCCTATATTCATTGAGTGTGGCTAATGGCTTCCGACACTCTGAAGAGAAGACGGTTTGCAAAAACTTTTGGCGATATACAGCGTTCCTTCCGCCATCCTTACATCTCGCTCCCGTTGTTCTCCCATTCGTGGAAACAACTAAGTTTCTAGGGCTCACACTGGACAGTAAACTTTGTTGGTCTCCGCACGTCTCTTATTTGGCTGCCAGTTGTACACGTTCCCTTAATGTCCTCAGAGTTCTTAGTGGTTCACCTTGGGGAGCGGATCGCACTGTCCTGCTTCGCTTGTATCGGTCCATAGTCCGAGAAAAGCTGGCTTATGGGAGCCTCGTCTACTCGTCTGCTCGGCCAGCCCTCTTACGCCGTCTCAACTGCATCCACCATCGGGGTTACATCTTGCGACCGGAGCATTCTACACTAGTCCCGTAGAGAGTCTTTATGCTGAAGCTGCCGGATTACCATTGACCTACCGGCGCGGCGTACTGCTTTGTCGGTATGGCTGCCGGCTGTTGTCAATGCCCGACCACCCCTCTTATCAGTCCTCCTTCGCCGATTCTCTCGACCGTCAGTATGGGTTGTACGTGTCTGACCTGCTGCCCCCTGGAGTCTGCTTTCGTCGCCTGCTTCGACAATTGGATTTTGCCCTCCCTACCACCTTCAGAGAGGGTGAGAGCCCGACACCACCTTGGCTCCAGGCTCCGGTTCATATTCATCTCGACCTCAGCTCGCTCCCGAAGGAAGGTACTCCGGCTGCAGTGTATTGCTCACGGTTTGTCGTACTCCGTGCGCGACTTGCCAGTCACACCTTTATTTACACTGATGGCTCCAAAACTGACGACGGTGTCGGCTGTGCCTTTGTCGTCGGGGCCGTCACCTTTAAATACCGGCTCCTCGACCAGTGTTCCAGCTTTACGGCCGAGCTTTTTGCTCTCCATCAGGCCGTTCAGTATGCCCGCCGCCACCGCCATTCGTCGTATGTACTCTGCTCTGATACACTCAGTGCTCTTCAGAGCCTTGGAGCTCCATATCCGGTCCACCCCTTGGTGCAAAGGATCCAGCAGTCCCTCCATTCTTTTGCTGATGATTGCCCTCCTGTCAGCTTTCTGTGGGTTCCCGGCCATGTAAGAATGCCTGGGAATGAGGCTGCTGATGCTGCAGCCGAGGCTGCAGTCCTCCTGCCTCGGCCAGCCTCCCATTGTGTCCCGTCATCTGACATCAGTGGGCTTGTTTGGAAGAGGCTTGTGTCATTGTGGTGGGATACTTGGTCATCACTTCAAGCAAACAAGCTCCGGGCCGTAAAACCGTTCCTAACTGCTTGGACAACCTCCTCCCGACCATCTCGGCAAGAAGAGGTCCTTCTGACCAGGTTGCGGATTGGTAATTGCCGGTTTAGCCACCGCTCCCTGCTCTCCGGTGACCCAGCCCCGCAGTGCCCTTGTGGTCATGCATTGACAGTGCGCCATGTTTCATTGTCGTGTCCCCGTTTTAGTCAATCTCGTGTTGTCCTGTCTCTGCCATCTACTTTACAGGATATTTTAGCTGATGACTATCTAGCAGCTGCTCGTGTTCTTCGTTTTATTTCTTTGACTGGCTTGTCGAAAGACATCTAACTCTTTCACTTATGTTATCTGCATCTTTGTAAGAACTTTCTGGTGTCCCCCCCCCCCCCCCCATTTTGAGTTTTACTAGATTCTAAGTGCACTTACAATTGTGACTGAGCGCTAGTGACCTCAGTAGTTGAGCGCCCTTAAACCTCAAACAAAAAAAAAAAAAAAAAAAAAAAAAACACGCGCTACCTGTTCCAGCAATTCGATGCCCTTAAGATACGTAGTTCAAAGATCATCAGTCTGCGAGGCAATTTTTACTATAGGAAAAGTCGTTTTTACATAACGACAATGGAGTTACGGCAAACGTTTCTGGAAGTGTCAGTAGGAGGTCGAAGAACAGCACTGCCAGACGACGTTAATGTGCGGAATACGAACATTTTTCGAACTTCAGAAAGCTCTAATTATTAGCATGGAGGACGTGGGAACATCATGCCGATAGAACACACAATCAGTTGGCTTTAAGCAGCTGAGATCAGGACAACAATGTGGCAAGCATAATAGGCGCATGTTCTTCCAGAAGAACTACAACACGTTGAGATCGTAGTATTGTTTTATGGACTCTGGCGAACTGAAGTATGGCAATAAATGAAATCCTGGAAGAAGTTGAAGGCAGAGGATCGGCACGAACCAACGGGACCAAATTACTCGAAGCTGCTGTCAGACCTCCAGTTGGCATACGTTGCGTACCACTGACATCACATTGCAGACTACAGGGACTTGCATGGCGTAGAGCCAGAGTCGCTAGGACTTTGAGTGGGACTCCATGGTATTCAGCAAGGAGTCTTGCTTCTGCTTGTGGCTGCCAATCGACGCCAGTGTGTTCGCAAAGGACCTGGTGGAAGGTCACTAGGAGCAGCGAACATAGATTTCATACCTTCAGCTCTTACGTATGACAACAAGGATAATTTGGTAATTGTTGAATTGCGGCAGAATGGCCGCCAGCAGTAGAGAGATTGACGAACCCTATTTTCATACCTCTTACAACCAGGGTCCAAATGGCATATCCCAGCCGGATAATGGAAGACCCCACACAGTAGTTCCCACTACAAAAACCTAGAGGAATAAACGTATCTCAGACCAGACTACCTGATCCTCAAATTTGTTACCAACACAGCATGTCTGGGATGCGACAGAAAGGCGTATACTTTCTCATTGGCCTCTGTCAGGCAACATTCATCAACTTACACAACATGTGTTTCAGAAATGACAAGACTTTTTAGGAATTTTCGATAAAAATTTTACATTATTTTTATCACGAATTATTAATTCGATAACATTTCGAATGGTTTATTTCTGTTTTAGTGATGCGTTATTACTTCACTTCGTACAATAACAAGTTTTATTTCGACATTAAGTGCTATTCTCCACACATTCTAATTAGTCGGCCGGCTGTTGTGGCCGAGCGGTTCTATGCGCTTGAGTCCGGAACCGCGCGACCGTTACGGTCGCAGGTTCGAATCCTGCCTCGGGCATGGATGTATGTGATGTCCTTAGGTTAGTAAGGTTTAAGTAGTTCTAAGGGGACTGATAACCTTAGATGTTAAATCGCATAGCGCTCAGAGCCATTTTCTAAATAGTTATTTAGGGCAAGTTTGCTGCAAACCTGAATCCTGCCTGATTTCACATTCTTTGTGCACCCTGTCCGACATTGACAGATTTATGAAAGTATAAAGTCGGGAAAAAGCACTTTCGCTGTGTAAAAATCATAGATGGTGAACATAGGTCATATTTCCTATATACCACGAGGGTAAATTCTAAATAGGCCATTTGCGTCAAGTTAAAACTGACGAAAAATTCTAGGGGCTCACTTAGGCTATGCTTATAAAGAGGGAAAACTTCGTTAAATGAGGGGTAAGTATTTTTCTAGTCTTGAGTATCCTTACCGTCATGGATTCCTGACTAGTAACTCCACGGTCTTTCTGAAAGTTCGTAACGCTTCTGTAGCTAGTGCAGCATTTCCGTCTCTTCCATAATGGATTCCTTCCACTAGCCAGGAGCTTAAGCTATGTCTCATGTTTAATTGAAAAGCGCTGTTAAGATTTCCTGTGAATAATTTATCAGTTACCGTAAAACGCTGTACTAACTTCCGCCATGAGCGGGAGCAGAGTTCCGAGAGTCAGGCAATACTGTATCTGGAACCAACGTAGAGCACAGTGGTGACGTGACGTCAGATCCAGGCTTGTATTGGCAGCAGTTTTAGCAAAGTGCTCTGCCACTGTCTCCACGTGTTGACCGGAGACACCAGGGCTGCTGAATGTCGCTGAGGGCATATGCCAGACCTTCCGGTGGATGCCTCTCATACTTGTGTTGAGGAGGTGAAACGTTTTATTACCTAATGAAACAGACAAGATAGCAGATAAGCATTTATTTAAAAATGATGATCGGTTTCGGCCTTTATGCTGGCCATAATGAGATCATGGCACCATATGGCTGAAGTTGGCGGTGCAGAGAACAGCTGTGAGATGCCAATGTCGTTTACTGTATCATTAAGTAATAATTTGCAGTATCTCGCTGTTTTATCTCGAACCATGCAATAAGAAAATTATAAATATTTTATTGTTTCTAAGTGCTCTCTCCAAGAAGACTTTTTGGTTTCCTGGAATTCTCGTCCATCTTTTACCCTTGTGTCCAGGAGCTTTGTGAGGTTTTTGCAGATATTTTCCAATCAAAGCCTCGCAGAGTCACACGCGTGTCCTGAATTACACAGTGACTCTAACTGTACCACCAAGCGGCGTAATGTCTCTTATGCTGACCTGGCACTTCGAGATGCATGAATGAACGGCATGGTGGATGATGGTTGTCATATGATCTATCTATTCCTTACACTGTCTTCGTGGAGGAAAATAGCTAACTAAGGTGCCATGTCCAGTTTATTCCATCTCTGCAGTTTCATATAAGGGTGTAGCCTCTCCATCCCACACAGACGTTGTGATCATCAGATAAGCTCTACTGTTACCTCAGTGTTGTTAGTTTCAATCGAGGAGGTCACGGGATGTGGGGCCATGATGTCCGCACGTCTGAGTAGGATTACCCATTAATACAGGCCCATCTAGCAGCTAGAAGTGTCGAGAAGCGAATGATCGCTAATGGGTTTTAGGGCAGAGGGAAAAAGTGCCAAGGAAAAAAAAAAAAACCTCTGCGGTAGTCTGGACGGATAGTAAGAGTAGTAGCGGTTTCTTTCCTATTTGCGACCGATCATGCAAGAGTAAAGTTGTTGTTAGTTTTTGAGTATCAAGCAATCCTCGGTACCATTGTCTCAGCTTGGGTCATCATAAAGGAAGCAGTCCAATTGAGGAGGGGAACTGCTGGGCTGGGCATCTGTGATGTCTCTTGGGCCAGATGCCGCGTCTATAGCTGTAACACATAAAGGTTGTCATAAATCGGTCGCACATTGTGTGTAGTATTGTTGGGTTTTGTTTGCGTTTGATGTGTTCTACGGCTTCTCTGCGTTGCCGGATGGTTGGCTGGGTACATTCAGCTGCCGTTGCCAGTTAGTTTTACTATAATCCATGGGTCCACCAGTATTGGCTTTGTTTGTGAGCTTGTCCTAACAACAGGTGGTTAAGTGTTCCTAGGAAGGTGTGTTTTTGGGCAATTTTATTTCCACCTATGGTTGTGATGGTAGTTTGCAATGTTTAAAATGGGGGGATTGTTAGAGTGTCTCTAGTTCCGTTACCGTCGTGTGGCGACTCCGTGAGAGTATCTCTGAGTTGGCGGCTTCTTTTTGGATATACAGGGTGTTTCAAAAATGACAGGTATATTTGAAACGGCAATACAAACTAAACGAGCAGCGATAGAAATACACCGTTTGTTGCAATATGCTTTGGACAACAGTACATTTTCAGGCAGACAAACTTTCGAAATTACAGTAGTTACAATTGTCAAC
Organism: Schistocerca gregaria; assembly: GCF_023897955.1. Taxonomy (NCBI): domain Eukaryota; kingdom Metazoa; phylum Arthropoda; class Insecta; order Orthoptera; family Acrididae; genus Schistocerca; species Schistocerca gregaria. Next base: position 731,718,883 of record NC_064931.1, read on the forward strand.
AACAGATGGCGCTGCGGTCTGGGAAACTCTATAGTACGATATTTTCCACATATCCACCATGCGTAGCAATAATATGGCGTAGTCTCTGAATGAAATTACTCGAAACCCTTGACAACGTGTCTGGCGGAATGGCTTCACATGCAGATGAGATGTACTGTTTCAGCTGTTCAATTGTTTCTGGATTTTGGCGGTACACCTGGTCTTTCAAGTGTCCCCACAGAAAGAAGTCACAGGGGTTCATGTCTGGCGAATAGGGAGGCCAATCCACGCCGCATCCTGTATGTTTCGGATAGCCCAAAGCAATCACACGATCATCGAAATATTCATTCAGGAAATTAAAAACGTCGGCCATGCGATGTGCCCGGGCACCATCTTGCATAAACCACAAGGTGTTTGCAGTGTCGTCTAAGGCAGTTTGTACCGCCACAAATTCACGAAGAATGTCCAGACAGCGTGATGTAGTAATCGTTTCGGATCTGAAAAATGGGCCAACGATTCCTTTGGAAGAAATGGCGGCCCAGACCAGTACTTTTTGAGGATGCAGGGACGATGGGACTGCAACATGGGGCTTTTCGGTTCCCCATATGCGCCAGTTCTGTTTATTGACGAAGCCGTCCAGGTAAAAATAAGCTTTTTCAGTAAACCAAATGCTGCCCACATGCATATCGCCGTCATCAATCCTGTGCACTATATCGTTAGCGAATGTCTCTCGTGCAGCAATGGTAGCGGCGCTGAGGGGTTGTAGCGTTTGAATTTTGTATGGATAGAGGTGTAAACTCTGGCGCATGAGACGATACGTGGACGTTGGCGTCATTTGGACCGCAGCTGCAACACAGCGAACGGAAACCCGAGGCCGCTGTTGGATCACCTGCTGCACTAGCTGCGCGTTGCCCTCTGTGGTTGCCGTACGCGGTCGCCCTACGTTTCCAGCACGTTCATCCGTCACGTTCCCAGTCCGTTGAAATTTTTCAAACAGATCCTTTATTGTACCGCTTTTCGGTCCTTTGGTTACATTAAACCTCCATTGAAAACTTCGTCTTGTTGCAACAACACTGTGTTCTAGGCGGTTGAATTACAACACCAGAAAAATCCTCTGTTCTAAGGAATAAACCATGTTGTCCACAGCACACTTGCACGTTGTGAACAGCACACGCTTACAGCAGAAAGACGACGTACAGAATGGCGCACCTACAGACTGCGTTGTCTTCTATATCTTTCACATCACTTGCAGCGCCATCTGTTGTTGAAAATTGTAACTACTGTGATTTCGAAAGTTTGTCCGCCTGAAAATGTACTGTTGTCCCAAGCATATTGCAACAAACGGTGTATTTCTATCGCTGCTCGTTTAGTTTTTATTGCCGTTTCAAATATACCTGTCATTTTTTAAACACCCTGTATATGGAGCCAGACTGGGAAGTGACGTTTGTAATGCAGATAAATAGTAACTTTTCACTAAGAGAAAGCAGTGGGGGATCTAGAAGAGAACTAAATTACTCAAAGAAGATGTCGCCGAAACAGTACTATTGTGAGCTGCGTCTCAAATTTTACGGATATAACTATAACACTTCAGCATTGACGAGGCTCTCCACAACTCTGTCTTAGTGGCGAGCTTATTAAAGTTCTCAGAACATGCATTGTGCACTGAAGTCGACCGTATGGAGGAATAAGTAGAGGACCTGTGTTGAAAAATCGGTGAGAACACAGTCTATAGCCTCTTGCAGTATTAAGCAGAGGAAGAACATTTTTATCCTGTACGGCGTGTGAAAGGACGAAAGATCAGCTTAGAGATATGCAATCAGTAGGGCAGGGTTATCTGTTATTTAGGAATACAGAAATACAGTACCCTCATCCCCACTCCACCTCAAGTTTCCCTAAGCCTCTAGTAAAGTTATCCATGTGGTGGCAGGTACAGCTCCATGCCAGTATTGATTCCAAATGGAATGGAAGTTTAATCATTTAAGACCCATTAACTAATGGTCATAAGCACTGGACTGGCGATTCACAGTCTTTTGATTTCGGACTCGTACATTACCTTTTACATTAATACGTAATTATTTATTCATTACGCAGCACACACTACGTAAATCGCCACCAGCATCACGCAGTTGTTTATAATTGCCCACAGACACACACACACACACACACACATATTAGAAAACAACTAATTAGATTGAAAACAATCTGCTATGAACGTCACACGGTCACTCAACAGACTGGAAACTGGAGATCAGTTAAGTTATTCTGTCCACTTACAAGAGAAAACTGGACAGGAAATGCTACAGTGGTGCAGTGGCTCTGCAAACTGAAAAGCGAGCAGCACCCGTGGTGAAGCTGCCTTTCCCAGAACAACGCTGCAACTGCCGTATACAATGACTACAACTCAATTTCCCTCTAGCAGTGTAGAACAGAGTCCAGAGATTTATGTAGAATCTGTGAATTTACTTTTGTTGCGTTGTAGAATTGGCCACTCATATCCATTTTCGGTGTTATATTAACGGACTTGTGGAAAATAATCATACCCCCCGGGAATTTCTGCACATTACGTCGCCAGTGAGTTATAAGGTGAGCCGTGGATTGATCGGTACAATTTTGTGAAAAACACTCTCGTTTCTTTCTGTGACGTAGCGTGCAGAGAGAGTGGGAATTTACCGGCTCGCTCTTCAGTTCTCAGACCTAGTGAGAAAGGAAATGCATGACCGCAATCCAACTATCTGCCTTCCCTCAAACATCTATTGTCAACCTGCACTCCAACATGTCTAACTATCAGGACAAAATTTATCCCTTAATGCGGTTCTACTGTACTTGGATGTGATATGTAAGTTTAATATTTGTTCTCAACGCACTTCTTTAAACAATAAGCATTAGCTATATACCGTTAAAATACTATTTTATATAATCTACGATGATTTTCTTTTCCTGAAACGCCGAAACTATCGGTCCTAGAGAATAAATTAATAGAAACTTTCTTAGCAAGAAATTTAACGTAGTTAAACTTTGTACTGGAAGACATTTCCGCTAGAAGCCTCGGTATTCGAGATATTCAAAATTTAAACAAGTGACCACCAAACGCCGCCCCCCTCAGCGCCCTCTCCCTACCCACGCCCCACTAACTCTCCGCCGGCAGGGTTTCAAAATCTACATCTACATCTACATCTACATCTACATCCATTCTCCGCAAGCCACCTGACGCTGTGTGGCGGAGGGTACCCTGAGTACCTCTATCGGTTCCCCCTTCTATTCCAGTCTCGTATTGTTCGTGGAAAGAAAGATTGTCGGTATGCCTCTGTGTGGGCTCTAATCTCTCTGACTTATCCTCATGGTCTCCTCGCGAGATATACGTAGGAGGGAGCAATATACTGCTTGATTTCTCAGTGAAGGTATGTTCACGAAATTTCAACAAAAGCCCTAACCGAACTACTGAGCGTCTCTCCTGCAAAGTCTTTCAGTGGAGTTTATCTGTCATCTCCGTAACGCATTCGTGATTACTAAATGATCCTGTAACGAAGCGCGCTGCTCTCCGTTGGATCTTCTCTATCTCTTCTATCAACCCTATCTGGTACGGATCCCACACTGGTGAGCAATACTCAAGCAGTGGGCGAACAAGTGTACTGTAACCTACTTCCTTTGTTGTCGAATTGCATTTCCTTAGGATTCTTCCAATGAATCTCAGTCTGACATCTGCTTTACCGACGATCAAATTTATATTATCATTCCATTTTAAATCACTCCTAATGCATACTCCCAGATAATTTATGCAATTAACTGTTTCCAGCCGCTGACCTCCTATACTGTAGCTAAATGATAAAGGATCTTCCTTTCTATGTATTCGCGTCACATTACACTTGTCTACATTGAGATTCAATAGCCATTCCCTGCATCATGCGTCAGTTCGTTGCAGATCCTCCTGCATTTCAGTACAGTTTTCCATTGTTACAACCTCTCAATATACCACAGCATCATTCGCAAAAAGCCTCAGTGAATTTCCGATGTTATCCATAAGGTCATTTAGGTATATTGTGAATAGCAACGGTCCTACGACAGTCCCCTGCGGCACACCTCAAATCACTCTTACTTCGGAAGACTTCTCTCCATTGAGAATGACATGCTGCGTTCTGTTATCCAGGAACTGTTCCATCCAATCACACAATTAGTCTTAGAGTCCATATGTTCATACTTTGTTCATTAAACGACTGTGAGGAACTGTATAAAATGCTCTGCGGAAGTCAAGAAACATGGCATCTGCATGGGATCCCGTGTCTATGGCACTCTGAATCTCGTTGACGAATAGCGCGAGCTGGGTTTCACACGATCGTCTTTTTCGAAACCCATGCTGATTCCTACAGAGTAGATTTCTAGTCTCCAGAAAAGTCATTATACTCGAACATAATAAGTGTTCCAAAATTCTACAACTGATCGACGTTAGAGATATAGGTCTATAGTGCTGCACATCTGTTCGACGTCCCTTCGCGAAAACGGGGACCTGTGCCCTTTCCCAATCCCTTGGAAAGCTACGCTCTTCTAGAGACCTACGGTACACCGCTGCAAGAAGGCAGGCAAGTTCCTTCGCTTAATCTGTGCAAAATTGAACTGGTATACCATCAGGTCCAGCGGCCTTTCCCCTTTTGAGCGATTTCAATTTTTTCTCTATCCGTCTGTCGTCTGTCTCGATATCTACCATTTTGTTATCTGTGCGACAATCTAGAGAGGAACTACAGTGCAGTCTTCCTCTGTGAAACAGCTTTGGAGAAGGACGTTTAGTATTTCGGCCTTTAGTCTGTCATCCTCTGTTTCAGTACCATTCTGGTCACAGTGTGTCTGGATATTTTGTTTTGATCCACCTACCGCTTTGACATAAGATGAAAATTTCTTAGGATTTTCTGCCAAGTCAGTACATAGAACTTTACTTTCGAATTCATTGAACGCCTCTCGAATAGCCCTCCTCACACTACATTTCGCATCGCGTAATATTTGTTTGTCAGGAAGGCTTTGTCTATGTTTATGTTTGCTGTGAAGTTCCCTTTGCTTCCGCAGCAGTTTTCTAACTCGGTTATTGTACCACCGTGGCTCTTTTCCAGCTCTTACGATCTTGCTTGGCACATACTCATCTAACGCATATTGTACGATGGTTTTGAAGTTTGTCCACTGATCCTCAACACTATCTGTACTTGAGACAAAACTTTTGTGCTGAGCCGTCAGATACTCTGTAATCTGCTTTTTGTCACTTTTGCTAAACAGAAAAATCTTCCTACCTTTTTTAATAGTTCTATTTACGGTTTTATGATGGCTGATTTCCTGTTCTGCGTTAACTGTTTCAAATAGTTCGGGTGTGTTTGTCACCAGAAGGTCTAATTTGTTATCGCCATGTGTCGGTTCTCTGTTTATCTGCTCAAGGTAGTTTTCAGACAATGAACTTAAAAAAAATTCACTAGATTCTTTATCCCTGCCTTCAGTTATAAACGTTTGAGTCTCCCAGTCTATGTCCGACAATTTAAAATCTCCACCCAGAACTACAACACGGTCGGGAAATCTACTCGAAATATTTTCCAAATTTTCCTTCAGGTGCTGTGCCACAACAGCTGCTGAGACAGGGGGCCTACAGAGACATCCAATAACCATGTTTGAGACTGGTTTAACCTTGACCTTCCGCTGAATCGGTACAGACGGATAGCATATAGGATTACTTTGTTGATCGTCTGTCTATTCGACTATTAAGAACATTTTTTTTTCAGGAACAAGTAGACGTATCAAGTTGAAATTTATCTCATACACTAATATACAGACTGAATATAATTAAAATTAAAATTTCCAACCACTGTAGAAGTAACACCACTGGTCAGAATGACGTCAAATTACAACGGAATATTACCGGAGGAAGGAGAAAACGTATAGCAGAAGAAAAATAAATACACTACTGGCCATTAAAATTGCTACACCAAGAAGAAATGCAGATGATAAACGGGTATTCATTGGACAAATATATTATACTAGAACTGACATGTGATTACATTTTCACGCAATTTGGGTGGATAGACCATGAGAAATCAGTACCCAGAAGAACCACCTCTGGCCGTAATAACGGCCTTGATACGCCTGGGAATTGAGTCAAACAGAGCTTCGGTGGTGTTTTACAGGTACAGCTGCCCATGCAGCTTCAACACGATACCACAGTTCATCAAGAGAGGCGACTGTAGTATTGTGACGAACCAGTTGCTCGGACACCATAGACCAGTCGTTTTCAATTGATGAGAGATCTGGAGAATGTGCTGGCCAGGGCAGCAGTCGAACATTTTCTGTAGCCAGAAAGGCCCGTACATGACCTGCAATATGCGGTCGTTCATTATTCTGCTGAAATGTAGGGTTTCGCAGGCACCGAATGAAGGGTAGAACCACAGGTCGTAACACATCTGAAATGTAACGTCCACTGTTCAAAGTGCGGTCAATGCAAACAAGAGTTGACCGAGACGTGTACCAATGGCACCCCATACCATCACGCCGCGTGTTACGCCAGTATGGCGATGACGAATACACGCTTCCAATGTGCGTTTACCGCGATGTCGCCACACACGATTGCGACCATCATGATACTGGAAACAGAACCTGGATTCATCCGAAAAAATTACTCTTTGCCATCCGTATACCTAGGTTCGTCGTTGAGTACACCATCGCAAGCGCTCCTGTCTGTTTTGCAGCGTCCAGTGTAACCGCAGCCGTTGTATCCGAGCTGATAGTCCATGCTGCTGAAAACGTCATCGAACTGTTCGCGCAGATGGTTTTTATCCTGTAAACGACCCCACCTGTTGACTCAGGGATCGAGACGTGGCTTTACGATCCGTTACATCCATACGGATAAGATGCCTGTCATCTCGACTGCTGGTGACACGAGGCTGTTGGGATCCAGCACGGCGTTCCGTATTACCCTCCTGAACCCACCGATTTCGTATTCCGCTAATAGCCATTGGATCTAGACCAACGCGAGCAGCAATGTCGCGATACCATAAACCGCAATCGCGATAGGCTACAATCCAACCTTTATCAAAGTCAGAAACGTGATGGTAAGAATTTCTCCTCCTTACACGAGGCATTACAACAACGTTTCACCAGGCAACGCCGGTTAACTACTGTTTGCGTATGAGAAATCGATGGGAAACTTTCCTCATGTCAGCACGTTGTAGGTGTCGGCACCGGCGCCTGCCTTGAATGCTCTGAAAAGCTAATCATTTGGATATCACTGCTTCTTCTTCCTGTCGGTTAAATTTCGCGTCTGTAGCACGTCATCTTCGTGCTCTAGCAATTTTAATGCCCAATAGTGTAGATTTGTTACCGGTCAGTTCGATAAGCACGGGAGTGTTACGGACCTAAACTAGGACTGCTTCGGGTGCTCAAAACAATTTGTGTGTGAAGGACTATTGAGGAAATTCACAGCACCGCCTTTTGCGGCTGATTGCAGAACGATTCTACGCTTCCTGTCTTCATCCTGCGTAAGGACTATAAGAAGAAAACAACGGAGATTAATTCCCGGGCAGAGATATACAGAATTTATTTCTCCCTCGCTCCATTTGCACGCAGCACAGTAGAAGTGGAAGCGAATAGCAGTTGCAGAAAGTACGCGCCGCCATGCGTTATAAAGAGGCTTTATTGGCTACTCCTTCACTGATGCGGCGAATGCAATGAGTATTAGAAAACGCTGTTCAGCTTTGAATATTTTCATAATTTATTCATATGATTAATATTTTTTTAATTTTATCTCTTGAGTTTGATTTTACAGTTGGCCTACTTTGCTTCAAGGCAGTGTGACTCTTGCCACAGATGTTATGGGGTGTAGAAGATGAACACGATTGTCCTCATTCGTGGACATCTTTGCCACGATTTCGATAAATGGCATGTCCGTTGAACACCACCACGCTGTACTCAAACGTTTGTGGGATTCAAACGTCACCATAAAAGCTTGACCCTCGTGATAAGATTTCTGAAATCAGTGACGTTTTCACTATTCTAGTCTCTTTAAGTTCGCGCTTTCCACACTCGTAATGGCTTTGCCTGAAACAACCGCATTGCTCTAATGGAAAGACTTGTGCAGCTTGCTCATAATCGGGTCACTACAACGACATATAGCAATGTTGCCGAATTACACTTACGAAATTTCTCACTGAATTCCGTGTTCTGCAATTCCAAATCCGGCTTTTTGAATGCAGTGAATCTAGAATTAAAAGTACACTGAGGCTTTTGATATGTGTCCTCTTAATAATTTTGGATATGGTTTTATCATGTGCGTGTTCAGATTCATTTTATTGTTAGGTTAGGTATGATTTCGACTACCGATCTTCCCAAACTGTTATGAATTTGAGCTCGGGGGGTAGAAAGCTAAACCTAAGTCTTTCAAACAGTGACGGGTCTCAATATTAAACCAGACAGAGCCCAGCGCTACCTTGGCGGGCTTAAGACAATGTAAGATCTGCAAGTGCCGCAGAAGTTTCCTGTGTACGACCTCATCGGCACGTAACACATCATGAGGTTGAAAGTTTCTAGTTTGTAAAGAGAAGTTCGTTCCATCCTATTATCCATCCCAGATCCACGTGACAAACATTCAACACCAGAGCGTCAAGGCGGCCTCTAGAGCAATCCTAAACTTCGCAGTTCTACAACAACGGTAGAATTCCCCAGACGCTAGCTTGGGTGCACTTTTTGCTCTAAATACGGAAACAGCAATGCTGGCCGAGTTCCCAGGTAAGCAAGCCATTTGGCACTATCTGTAGACGTACAGCATCTGTAAAAAGTTTGACCACTAGTTGTCACGACAGTTGGACACACCAGTTTAAAAGGAAGCGGGAACAGAATGGGTTGGTCAAGAAAATTCGGAGGAAGAAATCACCCGTGAGATACAAAGTGCTACCAGCAGCCCATCTAGCACAATGACTGTGGGTAGGGAGTTAAAAAGAATGGGGTACAATGATCGAACAGCTTCTCGAAACCCATACATTTCTGCAGTGAATGCTAAGCGACGTTTAAGATGATGAAAATAAAAATGGCACTAGCCAGTGGATGACTGGAAACGAGTGATTTTGAGTGATGAATCACGATATACCCTGTGGCAATCCAATGAAACGGTTTGTGTTGGCGGGTGCCTGTAGAGTGTTAGCTGCCACCATTTGTGTTGTCAACGGTGAAGTACAGAGGAGGTGGTGATATGGTGTGGGAGCGTTTTTTATCGTTAGCTTGTGGTTCCCTTTCTGCTCACAAGAAAACACTAAATGCGGCAGGTTATGAGCACATTTTGGAGAATTGTGTATTGCATCCCGTTGAGGAACGTTTGCGAGACGATGATTGATTGTATCAGCTTGATAATGCCCTCTGTCATGAAGCAGCATCTGTGAGACAGTGGTCTGTGGATAATAACATTCTTGAATTTGATTGGCTTGCCCGGAGACGCCACCTGGACCCTACGGAACACATTGGTATGAGTTAGAACGTCATCTTCGCTCCGTGCACCAGCGTCCAACGTCACCATCTTCTTTGATTTTGGCTCTTGAGGAACAACAGGCTTCCATTCTTGCACAGATATTCAGTCACCTCACTGAAAGTGTCCCCAGAAGAGTTCATACCTGTCATAAATATGAAGGATGGACACACTTCACGATAATATACACTAATAAGTGTATGGGGTGCTACTTACGTGGCGATTAATACAAAAATATCAAATGGCTCTGAGCACTATGGGACTTAACTTATAAGGTCATCAATCCCCTAGAACTTAGAACTACTTAGACCTAACTAACGTAAGGACATCACACACATCCATGCCCGAGGCAGGATTCGAACCTGTGACCGTAGCCGTCGCGCGGTTCCAGACTTTAGCGCCTAAAACCGTTTGGCCACCCCGGCCGGCGAGTATTACACCTTGAGCCCTTAGATGTGTGGTGCACCATGTCGAGGTGGTCGCTCCAAGTTCTCTGAGGTTGGTGTTAGACACGAAATGTCGTTGGGAGCTTGTATAACAAAACTGACATGAAGTCTGTAACAGAAGATTGTGAACCGTTTAAAATATGTGATCTGTTGACAATGCATTATCAGCTCTGGAGAATGTGTTGTCAGACATGAGGAACGTGTTTCCAACTCTTTGAAAAGGATGGTGAATTGTTACAAACGTATCATAGCCAGTTCGAAATATAATTTAAGTTGTTGAAAATATGTTTTATATCCTTTCAGGTGGGAATATGGTTGTCACCTACCGTGAATATGAAGGTAGATTCAGCATTTGATGCCTTTTAGCAGTATCAATACATTGCTGGTGTAAATGTGAGTAGCAAATTTTTGTATGCTCTTAGAGAGGGAATTTTCTCCAGTAGTAATTCGGCAATATCAGGTCCATACCTTCAAACTCTAGTTTACTGTGGAAGCCTTATATACACACTAATTAGCTCTTAGAATGGTAGAATATAAGGGGAAAATATTTAACAATGATCAAATGTGTGTGAAATCGTATGGGACTTAATTCCTAAGGTCATCATTCCCTAAGCTTACACACTACTTAACCTAAATTATCCTAAGGACAAACACACACACACCCATGCACGAGGGAGGACTCTAAACTCCGCCGGAACCAGCCGCACAGTCCATGAGTGCAGTGCCTTAGACCGCTCGGCAAATCCCGCAAGGAGGGAAAATATTTAAAAAATATAAAGGCCACATGAATTCAGTATATCTGTACTTCATGTTTATAGCTGAAGTAAAACTGTCACAAGCCCCCATCGCCATTTATAGCAAATTTCTGGCTGATTTTAAGAAAATTTCCTGTCTCCCTTGGTAGCAGCTAGCCATTTATAGCTTACACACAATTGACTGACACGTTTGTGAAACATTTTTGAATAATAATTCCTGATATGAGTCGCGATGTTAAATCTGTGATGTATGTAACAGACCTTATCTCACATGGGCAGCTGAATTGAACACAACACTGATAGTTTTCAAACAGTAGGAAGAAGTATGCACCACAACAGACTGGAGGACCAATTGTTTGAGGGGAAGTTCATGTGCCACTTGTTAAGCGGATGGATTATACGCAAGATGGATCTATATTCATAGTGCGCTATAAATTTTATGTAAAATAAACGATAATTGGAAGTGCGGGGAAGCTAAGATGAAATGGCTGCATAAAAAATGTGAGGGAATGGAAAAAGAAATGACTGGAGGAAGGACTGACTCAGCACATAGGAATTCCACTGTTAAAGAGAGCGGATAGGTGGAAAGAGTCCACTGAAGGCCTCTATGGGGGGGGGGGGGGGGAGGAGGGAGAAGAGAAGGGGTGGAAGATTTGTCATCAGTATTTAAAATAGCTGTGGAGGACTTAAAATCAAATAAGGCATAAGGGATGGATAACATTCCATCGTAATTTCTATAAACATTGGGGGAAGTGACAACAAAATAGCTATTCGCTTTGGGATGTAGAATGTGTAAGTCTGGCGACATACCATCTGACTTTCGGAAAAATATCATCCACACAATTCCGAAGACTGCAAGAGCTGCCAGTGCGAGACTTATCGCACAATCAGCTTAACAGCTCATGCATCCATGTGGCTGACAAGAATAATATATAGAAGAATGGAAAAGAAAATTGAGGATGTGTTAGATGACGACCAGTTTGGCTTTAGGAAAGGTAAAGGCATCAGAGAGGCAATTATAATGTTGCTGTTGATAATGGAAGCCAGACTAAGGAAAAATCAAAACGCGGTCATAGGACTTGACGACCTGGAAAAAGCGTTGGGCAACGTAAAATGGTGCAGGTTGTTCGAAATAATGATAAAAATAGGGATAAGCTATAGGGAGAGACAGGTAATATACAATATGATCAAGAGGCAAGAGACAATAATAACAGTGGAGGACCAAGAACGAAGTGCTCGTATTAAAAATAGGTGTAAGACAGAGATGCAGTCTTTCGCCCCTACTGTTCAATCTGTACATCGAGAAAGCAGTGACGGAAATAAAAGAAAGGTTCAGGACTGGGATTAAAATTCAAGGTGAAAGGAAATCAATGAAAAGATTCGCTGACGATATTGCTATCCTGAGTGAAAGTGAAGAAGAATTGCTTTATCTGCTGAATGGAATGTACAGTCTAATGTGTACAGGACATGGATTGAGAGTAAATCGAAGAAATCTGAAGTAATGAGAAGTAGCGGAAATGAGAACCGAGAGAAACAACGTGATCATGAAGTTAAGGAACTCTGCTACCGCCGGTCTGAGTGACCGACCGGTTATAGGCGCTACAGTCTGGAACCGCGCGGCCGCTACGGTCGCAGGTTCGAATCCTGCCTCGGGCATGGATGTGTGTAATGTCCTTAGGTTAGTTAGGTTTAAGTAGTTCTACGTTCTAGGGGACTGATGACCTCAGAAGTTAAGTCCCATAGTGCTCAGAGCCATATGAACCATTTGACCCAATTCTGCTACTTAGGCAGCAAAACGACCAATGACGGACGGAGCAAGAAAGACATCAAAAGCAGACTAGCACTGGCAAGTTGGGCAATCCTGACCAAGAAGTGTCTACTAGTATCAAACATAGACCTTAATCTGAGGAAAAAAGCATTGTATGGTAGTGAAACATGGACTGTGGGAAAACTGGAACTGAAAAGAGTTGTAGCTTTTGAGATGTGGGGCTACAGACGAATGTTGAAAATTAAGTGGACTGGTAAGGTAAGGAATAATGAGGAATGATGAGGAATCGGGAAGGAAAGAAATATGTGGAAAACAGTGACAAAGAGAAGGAACAGCATGACAGGATATCTGTTAAGACATCAAGGAATTACTTCTATGGTATTAGTGGGAGCTATAGAGGGAAAAAAACAGTAGTGAAAGACAGATATTGGAATACATCCACAAAATAATTGAGGACGTAGGTTGCAAGTGCTACTCTAAGATGAAGAGGCTAGCACAGGAGAGGAATTCGTGGCGGACTGCATCAGAAAAGTCACAAGGCTGAAGACGCAAAAATAAGAAAATAAGCAATCATCGATTAACCCAAAACGTGTGAATGTATTGAGGTATGTCAAGGAGAATCCTGACAGAGGTGTGGAAGAAATGCGAACATACACAGCTGATTGTCCTGGTACGCGAATGTGTAATATGAATCTTTTATAATCGAATACTTAATTTTCGCTATTATGTAGAATTACTTTTCCTTTGTGGATGAAAATGTACGACACTTGTGGCACTGCATGCATACTAAGTCTATAGGGGACTGCTGCTCAAGAAATAGTCACGCTAATTCAGTATATCTGTATACCACGTTAACAGTTTGTACATAACAACCATAATTTGATAGAACAGAATTAACATTTGATGAAAATCGTTGATGATTCTCCTGAACTTAGGTTGCAAACTATCAGGAGTGGTAGCAATGTCTGCTGTGCGGGGAATCGTTAAATTGCATCAGGAGTCATAAAGTATAACCAATGAGAATGGGCGTGTGTATATAGTGAGTTGTGTATGGATTTATTTTTCATTTATTTATTTGTTGCACTTGGCTATCACATGACTTTAGAACATCTCTCTCAGGTGATACTGATAATGAAGAGTTAAATTTTTATTCTAATGCTTTTTTCCCACAAATATCATAGCGAAATTGAGCCTGTGTCATTTGGCCACTTCAGAGGGCTTTGGAACGGATAATTATGAAACTGGGTGTGTTGTCAGGAAAGATCCTCGGTCATGGCAGAACTTCTTCCTTTGACTACTTAATACCTCTCAAGATGAAAATATCACATAATGTATTACACAACAGTTTATAAAACTGCAATTTCACAACATTTATAACATATTAGTTACTTGCGAAATATTCTGGTAATTTGATGGTAATTTATCCATTGACGACACGAACGTCGCTTTTGAGCAAGCAGTGAATCAACGTACGCAACGTGTATCGAAAGCTGATACGTAATCGGTCGTTGTTCATGAAAACCTCGTTTAAAGAGGGCATTTGATGATTTGTACGCGTTATCGCGTGCACATGCAAGGGTACGCGTGTGACTTGACTTTTTCCTGCACGAATACCACGAGAGAGATATGCACGGTCAGAAGGATACGCAGCATCCGCGTTTTGTTTGATCGGAGGGACATACGTCAAACCGCAGATTCCATGGATTGCAGAGAGACACACGAGCGACAGAACAGATTTGGTTTCACAATGACCCTCTCAGCCAAGGCCATTCCACATATGCGGGTTTTGTAATGGACACGGCCTCTCGTATTGGATATTTATCTACATACGTCATAAGCATTCTTGCCGCGGAGCGCGGTATTTGCATAACTGACGGCGTGATGTATCGTGCCGCGAGCATATTTGCAGAGGTGCGTTACCTGCGCTAGCGCCAGGCACCTGGGGCTGTGCCCTAAATTACATACCGGCACTGCACGCGGACGTGGACAAGGACCATTGTGCGCAGCAGTTCACATCGAAACAGAGCGCATACACCTCTTCTGTGATCACGGTCACTGCTGGAATCATTGGTGGAAATTCATTGCTGTGGAAAAATTTATGTGAATTACATTCCTTAAAAAATTAAATGAAAATAAAAATAAAAATGACTCACTAAGGAAGAATTACAATAATGGAACCGAAATCGTTAGATGTCATGTACATGTACAGACAAACAAATGATTACAGCTTCATAGAAATTCGATGATTTCTTAAAGAGAAAAAGCTTCACCAATTGAGTAAGTCAATAACGAGTTGCGTCATCTCTGGCCCTGGTGCAATCACTTATTCGCTTTTAATTGATTGACACAGTTGTTGGATGTCGCCCTGACGCATATCGTGCCTAATCTGTCCAGTTGAAGCATTGGATCGCAAAAATAATGGCGTTGGTTCAAGTGACCTGCCAATAGTGTTCCAAACGTTCACAGTTGGGGAGAGATCCGGCACCCTTTCTGGCCAAGGTACGGTTCGGCAAGCATGAAGTAGCAGTAACACTTGTCGTGTGCGAGCTGGCCTTATGTTGGTGAAATGTAAATCCAGGATGGCAGGATGGCATTCCGTGAAGGGCAACAGGACGGGGTGTGTCAATGTACTGCTGTGATGTCGGCATTTCATGGATGACAGCTAAAGAAGTCCGGCTACGAAAAGAAATGGGATGCCACACTATCAGTCCTTGTTGGATCGTATGGTGGACGACAGTCGGATTAGTATCGCACCGCTGACTGGAGCGTCTCCAAACACATCTACGGTTTGAAATCTCATTGACTGAAGTAGAACTGTCTTCAGTGACGACTCCCGCTCTGAACTGAGTCCCGATGACCGACGAAGGCTTGTGATACCAATCTGAATGCTGCCCACAATTCGGACGGTCTACCAGGAGTGATGGTGTGGGGCGCCATTTCTTTTCGAAACAGGTCCCCTTTGGCTGTCATCCATGGCACCCCTACAGTTTGGAACAACGCGACCGCTACGGTCGAAGGTTCGAATCCTGCCTCGAGCGTGGGTGTGTGTGATGTCCTTAGGTTAGTTAGGTTAAAGTAGTTCTAAGTTCTAGGGGGACTGATGACCTCAGAAGTTAAGTCCCGTAGTGCTCAGATCCATTTGAACCATGGCACCCCTACAACACAGCGGTAAGTTGACGATATTCTATGCCACGTTCTGTTGCCCTTCATGGCATCCCATCCTGGACTTGCATTTCAGCAACATAATGTCGACGCGCACACGCCGAGAGTTACTACTATTTGTCTTTACGCTTGTCAGACCCTATCTTGGTCAGAAAGATGGTCAGATCTCTCCCCAATTGACAATATTTGGAGTATTATGGGCAGGGCCTTTCAAGCAGCTCGGGATTCTGACGATCTAAGGTGCCAATTGGACAGTATTTGGCACGATATCCATCCAGACTCCACACATACATGAACCAAAATATTATGATCACTACACACAGCGAGATATAAGGCCACCTGTTGGTGTTGTGGGCACGTGTCGCGGTAAGAAAAGTATTACGACGTGGCAGGAGACGCTGAAATAGCGATATGAACATATATAGATGGTGGTAGTATTCGTACACGAGGTAAAAATTTACAGTGCAATGGCGGAGCTGTTCTGGGATCAGTGTTATTAGTGTACAAATGTTAGCAACCTTTTTCATTCAGTTGTGTTGTTATAATTCAATTAGTAAAATTCATTCTTTACTACAACGCAAATTAACTGTGTAAATCATTAATTTTGGATGGGCTTAACATTTATGTATCTTTGCAAGTCATGACAATATATTCTTACCGAAATCACCAACCAAAAATATGTAATTAAACTCGTAATTAATTTTTCTGGTACTTTCTATAGAGAAATTCAATGCAATGTCCACATATTACGAAAACTAGAGAAGATGCGGTTAAACTGGAGACATAACCTGATTCAGAAAGACAATTTGTATAGTAAATAATGTTCGAAAAACGATTCATAAATTTTTTGTAACAAGATTTACAGATTTTGTGATGTACGTAATTATTCGGCATTTTAGCCTTCAAATATTGTAAAAAGTCTTTTTGAACGTTTGAATTGTAATTTGAAGTTGTAGAAATATTTGGATTGGATTGTTTGGGGGAAGAGACCATAGAGCGAGGTCATAGGTCTCATCGGAATAGGGAAGGACGGGGAAGGAAGTCGACCGTGCCCTTGCAAAGGAGCCATCCCGGCATTTTCCTGGAGTGATTTAGGGAAATAACAGAAAACCTAAATCAGGATGGCCGGACGCGTGGTTGAACCTCATAATAAAATCGCATAATTAATTAAATTACGTAAATACACTCCTGGAAATTGAAATAAGAACACCGTGAATTCATTGTCCCAGGAAGGGGAAACTTTATTGACACATTCCTGGGGTCAGATACATCACATGATCACACTGACAGAACCACAGGCACTTAGACACAGGCAACAGAGCATGCACAATGTCGGCACTAGTACAGTGTATATCCACCTTTCGCAGCAATGCAGGCTGCTATTCTCCCATGGAGACGATCGTAGAGATGCTGGATGTAGTCCTGTGGAACGGCTTGCCATGCCATTTCCACCTGGCGCCTCAGTTGGACCAGCTTTCGTGCTGGACGTGCAGACCGCGTCAGACGACGCTTCATCCAGTCCCAAACATGCTCAATGGGGGACAGATCCGGAGATCTTGCTGGCCAGGGTAGTTGACTTACACCTTCTAGAGCACGTTGGGTGGCACGGGATACATGCGGACGTGCATTTTCCTGTTGGAACAGCAAGTTCCCTTGCCGGTCTAGGAATGGTAGAACGATGGGTTCGATGACGGTTTGGATGTACCGTGCACTATTCAGTGTCCCCTCGACGATCACCAGAGGTGTACGGCCATTGTAGGAGATCGCTCCCCACACCATGATGCCGGGTGTTGGCCCTGTGTGCCTCGGTCGTATGCAGTCCTGATTGTGGCGCTCACCTGCACGGCGCCAAACACGCATACGACCATCATTGGCACCAAGGCAGAAGCGACTCTCATCGCTGAAGACGACACGTCTCCATTCGTCCCCCCATTCACGCCTGTCTCGACACCACTGGAGGCGGGCTGCACGATGTTGGAGCGTGAGCGGAAGACGGCCTAACGGTGTGCGGGACCGTAGCCCAGCTTCATGGAGACGGTTGCGAATGGTCCTCGCCGATACCCCAGGAGCAACAGTGTCCCTAATTTGCTGGGAAATGGCGGTGCGGTCCCCTACGGCACTGTGTAGGATCCTACGGTCTTGGCGTGCATCCGTGCGTCGCTGCGGTCCGGTCCCAGGTCGAGGGGCACGAGCACCTTCCGCCGACCACTGGCGACAACATCGATGTACTGTGGAGACCTCACGCCCCACGTGTTGAACAATTCGGCGGTACGTCCACCCGGCCTTCCGCATGCCCACTATACGCCCTCGCTCAAAGCCCGTCAAGACTGCGATGGAGCTCCGTATGCCACGGCAAACTGGCTGACACTGACGGCGGCGGTGCACAAATGCTGCGCAGCTAGCGCCATTCGACGGCCAACACCGCGGTTCCTGGTGTGTCCGCTGTGCCGTGCGTGTGATCATTGCTTGTACAGCCCTCTCGCAGTGTCCGGAGCAAGTATGGTGGGTCTGACACACCGGTGTCAATGTGTTCTTTTTTCCATTTCCAGGAGTGTATATTCGAGAATGTTCTGGAGTGAAGAATAAGAAATTCATTGTTAACAGTATGTATGCTTCAAAATAGCACTTTGAAAGATCGTTAACTTCGGAAAAATGCATTATCATTGCACGCGTTTTAACATCTACTAAAACTCCGTAATATCAGTTTTTTCTCGATTAACTTATTGCAATTGTAACATCAAACATGAAATAACATAAATCAGAGAACGTAATTGTTAAGAGATGTATAAATACACCTCGTCCAAAGCCCCGGAGGGCGTACGGTTGGAGTACTAGTTGGTGTGTTCCGGTGCCTGTCAAGTTGTGACAAATAAACAAGTGTGGCCAGAAGATTAACTAGTATGCGTCTGGTAGTGACACAAGACTTTCTGCAGCGACGTTATCACCTCCAAAAATGTAAAACATGGCACGATCAGTTGTACTATGTTAAACCTGAATTGATGGGATTGCTACGTTAGATTTAGTGGTATGAGAAGTCACGTTAGATTTGGCGTTAGAGCTGGGCTTCTGGACCTGGTTACGTTTTAACGTGAAAAGATTTCTGACGTGATTACGGCGTCACAGCGGACAGGAATTAGATGCGCAGGAAATCGTTAGCGAATTCAGTGTTCTAGGATCCACAGTGTCAAGAGTGTGCTGGGAATATCACGCTTCACGTATTACCTCTCACTACGGACAACGTAGTGGACGAAGGCCTTCACTTAACGAGCGAGAGCAGCAGCGTTTGAGTAGAGTCGTCAGTGCTAACAGACAAGCAACACTGCGTGAAATAACCGCAGAAATCAATGTGCGAAGGAATGACGAACGTATCTGTTTGGAGAGCTGTGCGAAATTTAGCGGTGACCGACGCGAGTGCCTTTGCTAACAGCATGATATCGCTTGCACGTCCTCTCCTGGGGTAGTGAGCATATCAATTGGGCCATAGACAATGAGAAAATCGTAGCCTGGTGAGATGTGTCTCGATTTCAGTTGGCAAGAGCCCTTGGTAGGGTTCCAGTGTGGTGCAGACCCCACGAAGCCCTCCAAACAGGTTGTCAACAAAGCACTGTACAAGTTGGTGGTGGCGCCGTAATGGCGTAGGAATGTGACCCATCGTTTACTGGAAATGGTTGTGTTAGGTTACTTGGAGACAATCTGAAGCCATTCATGAACTTCATAGTCCCAAATAACGATGGAATCTTTATGAATGACAATGCACAATGTCAGCAGGCGACAATCTTTCGCGATTGGTTTGAAAAGCATTCTGGACAGTTCGAGCGAATGACTTGGTGACCCAGATCGCTCTACGTGCATCCCATCGAATATTTATGGGACGTAATCGAAAGGTCAGTCATTGCACAAAATCTAGCACTGGCAACATTTTCGCAATTGCGGACGGCTATCGAAGTAACATGGCACTATTTGTGCAGGAGGCTTCCAATCACTTGTTGAGTCCGTCAGATGTCGAGCTGCTGCACTGCACTGGGGAAGAGAGGTCTAATATGATATTGGGAGGTATCCCATAGCTTTTGCCACCTCAGTGTTTATAAATTAAGCTGAGTAGCAGGGGAATTATTCTAGCAATAACATATGTTGCAGATGGGGACATCCACTGATAAATTGTCTTTGAGAAAGGGCAGAATGTTATGGCTTAACAGCTGGGGACATGCATCATGGAAACGGCTAAGCTGGTCAGCTACTCGCGTGCTACTGTCGTGAGCATCTACGGAAAGTTGTTGAAGGAATGTGAAAACACAAGTGGTCAGAAATGAGTTGGACGTCGACGCTTCATCACAGAACGTGGAGGTAGGACGTTTTTCCTGTCTGTAAAGCAGGATAGTTGGGGCACAAGGTGGATATGACGACAGAGTGTAATGCTCGTGTACGCACAAATGTTTCGGAGCACACCGCTCAGCGCAAGCTCTTGAACATGGGGCACCGCAGCAGAAGACCCGCATTTTTTCCCATGCTGATCCAAAGATGTCGATAGGTACGATTGTAGTGAACACGGAATCATTGATATTAGATCGTGTCTTGTTGAATCGGGTCGCCTGGTTGGATAAGTTACATCTCTTTTCACATTAGGTCGATTTTTGTGTCCGGATACCCCTTTATCTGGGCGAACGGCTACTAGAAACACGCCCTGCCCCACGATCACAAAATAATGTGTGCGCTATTATTCTATGACTGATATTCACGTGGGCTTCCATGTGACCTGTGGGGGTAGTCGAAGACTTCGTGATGGTTGTGGACTACGTGAACAATATTGTGGACCACTTGCTCCATGCTCATTGTCTTCACAGACGAAGCTGAAATTTTAGCGTGCGATAACGTTCCGTATCACAAGTCCAGAATCGTACATCAGTGGTGTGTGGGACATGACACCAAATTCACGTTCATGCCTGGGCTACTAATTTCGACTAATCTGCACCCGACGGAAAACAACTGCCACGCTATTGCGCCATATCTCCTTTTCCGCTAACAACCCGCTTCTAATTTAAAGGAATTGCGTGACCTTTGTGTAGACATCTGGTGCTACATACGTCCAAAAACCAACCAATGACTTGACG
Organism: Schistocerca gregaria; assembly: GCF_023897955.1. Taxonomy (NCBI): domain Eukaryota; kingdom Metazoa; phylum Arthropoda; class Insecta; order Orthoptera; family Acrididae; genus Schistocerca; species Schistocerca gregaria. The sequence goes on from NC_064931.1 coordinate 731,739,576, forward strand.
AATCCATGCCAGGCAGAATCGCTACTGTATTGTGTTCTAAACCTTGTAAACACGCTGTTGACTAGGTGGCCATAATGTTTCCGCTAATCATTGGATTTCCTGCTCCGTAGTGCGGAAATAACTTCGTATACAGTATATGGTCAAGGACTACCGATTGGTGCTCTTGATGATACAACTATATTTCACAGTTGCTGGACACTGAACGTGTGTGAGACACGAAAATATTCCTGCTCTTTTGGAGTGTACAATGAATTGGATAGCATAGTGAGACAGACACTGATATTGGCATAGGTAGTTAGTTAGATGTTCCATAGATCATTTTAACGATATTATTATCGAAATGATGTGGAACGAAAATGTTCAAATGTGTGTGAAATCTTATAGGACTTAACTGCTAACGTCATCAGTCCCTAAGCTTACACACTACTTCACCTAAATTATCCTAGGGACAAACACACGCATCCATGCCCGAGGGTGGACTCGAACCTCCGCCGGAACCAGCCGCACAGTCCATGACTGCAGCGCCTTAGACGATGTGTTCATGACTAGTGTAACATTAATGAACAACACTGTTTAGTTCTGCTCATGCAACTACACTTAAAACCTAGTTTTTTTGAACAGGCTACCAGATTTGAAACTGAAATTAGTCCATAGAATAAAGAGAGTTGTGCTGGAGGAAAGGTTTTACGTTAGTTTTAAAATTTGCTTTGCTGCCTGTCAGACATTTTACGTTATAGGGAAAATATTCAAAAATTGGTGTTGTTGCACATCGAACTACTTTCTGAGCCACCTACAGCTTTAATAATGGGCTGTGAAGGTATTTTTTTCTTTAGTATCGTAGGTATCGACATCGCTGTCCTCCTAAAATTATGATGGATTATTTATGACGAATTGCAGTGCCGAATACATATATTGTGATGGTACAGTTAAAACACCTAACTACTTGAAGGGATACCATGACGACTGCTGGTTAACACTGCATATTATTCTTACTGCTCGGCTTTCTCCAGTCAGTACTTTCCTTCTAAGTTACCCAAAAAAATTATTCCATAACACATTATAGAATGGAAATAGGTTACATACGCCGGGAGCTCGACGGGTTTGTTTGCAAGACTAGCACATACACGAAGAGGGAAATCAGCTGAACTTAACTGTTTGAGCAGCTCAGCTACATACTTTTTCCAGTTCAAGTTTTAAATGTTTGATTGTTTTGCCAATAATTAGAACCGTACATTGTTTAGTGTTAGTCCATTGTTTAATTTATACCCTTAAAAATATAATTTGCTTTTAATAAGTAAGAGAAATTACTTCATCACGTAATTTATGCTCTTTTATGTAACCAAAGCAATCAATTTTTATTAAGTATAGTTTACGTGCACAAACACCAAAATATTTATGATTATCGTTGTATTTTGTACACAGATGAACGTTCTTCATCATGATCAAAGGAAAAGTTTCCTGTTGTTATTGATAAGTGCGAAAGTAGCTTAAGAATAACAGAAACATATTTAATGTAAGATCGACGAAGCACTGAAGGGATCTTTGATGTAGTTTTGTTTTGGGTTTTTTAGATTTTTAAGGAAATTTCACTTTATATCGCTGCATGAGAAATTGGTGTTGCTTTTGTTTATTTTTGCTCCATCATCCCTGGGTTCCACCTTAAAAGTCAAAATTTTCTTTTTGCTATTGATACTGTTTATTTTTAAGTAACAGCAGCAGGATAATGTAGATAACAATGTGGAGCAAATATGTTCCATAGGTTACGAGGCGCTTTATACAGGGTAATTCCGCCTAGCAATACTAACTCCGCGTCAAAAGCGACTGGTAGCGAACAAAAGCCGCGAATGCAGTCACACAAGTAATCGAACACAAGTCGCCTAAAAGGCAATCGTTATAAATGATGTATTGTTGTCTCAATGCTCAGACGGGTAAAAGATACAGTGCGTTTATTACATTAAAACTTACAATTTATAAAACCCAGTCTTACTACGAGAAATGGTGAATTTCTCGTCCCTGCGCTACCTATCGGCACACACAGAAACACGACGCCGCTCATTAGCAAGGGCTGGATCAGAGCATCGATTATCGATCAGGGCTGAGTGGGATATCGATTATCGTACATAATTCTAAAAATGTAAACGACGTAACAGCCACGATATTCCGAAATAAAATAAAGGTGTGAACAATGTGATTTACGTCAATAAATTTATGTATGTCGTTTTCTAAGTTTTTCCACCCGGAACTAAAAGACGCAAATCAAGCAAGCACCCCAGTTTTGAGACTTCTCGACAAAGAAGGGTGATTACTCCGAATCTAATAAAAAATTTGGTTTGAGAGTCAGTTAGTTTTTTAGTTAATGAGTTCACTAGTTAGTAAGTAGGATGTTTGGCTAGTTAGCTCACTAGTAACATGATTTGTTTGATAATTAAAAGTTGCGTGGCCTCATAGCCTCGAAACGAACAAATCTTATTCGAATCTGCGTAAAAAATTAATATTTGGATCAATATTTTTAAAACTCTAATTTCTCTCTTTCAAACCCCACCCTATGGCGAGAGAGAGAGAGTTATAGTTTTGGTGAATCAAAATTTACGAAGTAAATACGTATTTTTTAGTTATCCGTAACCATTTTCCACTCAAAAATGAGAACATGGATTTTCTTGAATTGCAGCGCCAACTACCAAGAATCAAAACAAATGTTTCAGACAAAATGTACACAGTCTTTTATGTAGAATCTGATTCTGCAATAATTAGCACCAAAAGATGTCCGCCTCAAAAATAATCAACTTTGTATTCTACAAATTTTTTCGTGTAAAGCTTATTTTTCGAGTAATTCTGGTTTCTCAACTTAAAATGTACGCCCTGTATATCGTCTCCCAGCTTCTAGACGGTTCAAGCCTTGAGGTTTCTAGGGGAATCTAGTGAAACACTGATCTCGTATGCACTCAAAGCGATCCAGATGAAGCAACTCCCGATAGGTATGCAAACGCACCCTAACGTACAGATAACGCGGTTACGATCTTAACTGACCAAGGCTGCTCTAAAAATTATCGTAGTTTACGATTACTTGTGATAGTCTACACTAAATATGGCAGTTTTCATACTTTAGTTCCGTGTATGGCCACACTGTGGGCATATACGCATGTGGTAGGTCGAAGGAAAACTAACTTTGCCAGGTTGCTTTTATAATCATCATGACTCCCATCTCCTGGTGTGATGGCATGGGTTGCAACACCATCACCTGTGGATCAGAGAACAACATAGTCAGTCATCTGGATTGCAAGCTTTACATTTATGACGTGTTAAGACCGATGGCTGTGCCCTACCGTCGATATCTCCCAAATAATTATATAAATAAAAACAAATAGTAATAAACACCGACCAAATGGAAGAGTTCCAAGATAAAATTACTATAAAAACAAATGTTTAAGTGCCTGTGCAGAATGTACTATCTCAAAATTAGTCGCCCAATTGATGCGCGATTGTTTACAAAGTGATAGGTATTGTCTGTAGACGTTTTGTAGCTACATAGCTTTTCCAGCAACAATTCACCGATTTATCGTTAAAACCTGCTGCGAGGAAAACAATGCTGCAATTACGAGATGTGCTCAATGCATATATTCCTGTTATTAACTCCGCCATGCCATTTCATTTCAAACGACTAAAGTTCCCCGCTCGCTTAGCAATCTTAATAGCCATTAATACAGCAAAAGGTCAGTCGCTTCAAACGTGTGGACTAAACATGGAAAATCCGTGCATTCCTCACGCTTTCTGATACGAATATTTTCTATGCTCATGAATGGGACTGTCGTTTGCACAAGACAGGAAGACCAGAAGTATTGTATATCACGAAGCATTTGAATAAACTGAATCACATTTAACGCAGTGCTGAAGAAGTCTTTTTTTATATACTGAAGCGCCAAAGATACTTGAATAGGCACGCGTATTCAAATACAGAGATATGTAAACTGGCACAATACGGCGCTGCGGTCGGCAATGTCTATATAAGACAATATGTGTTCGACGCAGTTGTTACTGTGCTTTCCAACGGACTTGGGCAATTCCAGCAGGGCAATGCTGCGCCCCAGAAGTCCACAATTGCTACAGAGTGACTACAAAAACACTCTTCTGAGGTTAAACATTTCCGCTGGCTAACAAACTCCCATAAATGACCATTATTGACCACATCTGGCATGCCTTGCAACGTGCTGTTCAGAAACGATCTCCATCCCATTCTACTCTTACGGATTTATGGACAGCCCTGAAGGATTCAAGGCGTCAATTTCCTCCAGAACTAATTCAGACATTAGTCGAGTCCATGTCACGTCGTGTTGCGGCACTTGTGCGTGCTCGCGGGGGTCCTACACTGTTTTAGGCAGGTGTATCAGTTTCTTTGGCTCTTCAGTGTATTTTCGTCATGTAGGAGTGTCTGCTCGTCTACGCATATCTACCTCCAAAGAATTACACTACAACTGAAAGAGGCATTCCAACTCTTGCCGTGTATTTTTGCTTCTAAACTGTATACGCATAATAATGAAATTACTATATTTTCTGTCCTCCTTTGTGTTTAAATTTCGTGTCTAGCAGTATAAATCATTTCTCGTAATTTTTATTAATTTATATGTTGATAATTTTTAATACTTATTTACGTGGTATAAGACACTATAAAACAGTGAATGTTGTTTATCCGTCCTGGATCACAGTCGAGGCTCATAAGTGCAATGCTCATTATGAAACCAATTTTTGGTCATACAATACGAACGAGTGGAATACTCGTTTTATTCCTCTGGTTTCTTAAAACGACTGATCAGATAGTCCTCTGCACACATCGATAACGCCATAACAGGAGAACAGCAATCTTAGGTGTGCATCAAGCTATATTTGTTATTAGTGGTTGCCTAGCCATGATTCGTATTACGAATGTTTTTCCAGGGGATCTAACTGCTCTTTTTAGACACTGATTTACATGTAATCAGTTCCAGTGGGATAATAAATTTTATAAGCAAGTTGAAAGTTTCGCAGTGGGTAACCTTTTGTATCAAGCGACCTCGAATTTTTGTATAGAAAAATTCGAAGTCAGCTATAGAAAAAGCAAATAAAACCAATGTCGGTAATACCGATATGTGGATGATAACTTTGTGGTTTGGTCACACAGTAGTAATGCTTTACAAGAAGTGTATAAATCCAAATATCCAATATACCATGGAAATTGAAAAGGATAATAAAATATTCTTGAATGTTTTAGTTATGAGATAGTCTGATGAATTTTTCTAACGTAAGATCTTTCAGAAAATCGCACATACAAACTCGTATTTGCATAATAACTCCAACCATCATCCGCAACAGAAAGGAAGTGACATTAAAAGTCTTATTGACAGCTGCGCGGGATAGCCGTGTGGTCTAAGGGCGTCTTGTCACGGTCCGTGCGACTTCCCCCGTCGGACTTTAGAGTCCTCCCTTGGGCATGGGTGTGTGTGTCGTCCTTAGCGTAAGTTAGTTTAAGTTAGATTAAAGAGTGTGTAAGCTTAGATACAGAAGACCTCAGCAGTATCATCCCATAAGACCTTACCATAAATTTCCGAATTTATTATTGACAGAGTGAAAATAATTTGGATTCTTGAACACCTGGACGCCGAAGTAAAATATCTGAAGCAGGCTTGCGAGAAATATGGCTATTCAGATGAAGAAGTAAGAAGGGTTCAGCGATCAAATAACAGTAGGACAAAGAAGTAAGAATGGTTCTGCGATGAAAAAACAGTAGGCCAAAGGACAAAGTTAAAACACAACGATGGATGAATACGGTCTTTCTTCCCTTTATCCAACAAGTAACTTATCTCATAAGGAAAAATTTACAGAAACGTAACATCAAATTGGAATTTAGATCAACTAAGGAAATATGTCAAGCATTCCGATCTGTGAACGATAAACGTCCTCCTCTGTCGGCTTGTGAGGTATGTAAGATTCCGTGTACTTGTGAAAGGTCTACATTGGTATTACCAAGTGAAGTGTGAATTCAAGTGTGCATTTGCCGACTAGGGAAAAAAGAAAATCACCGGCACCAGAACACACTCCTTATTTAGGAAATAATGAATTGACGTTTCGTGGAACGAATATTTTATCTACAATGACAAACAATTATCCACGGCTCCCGGCTAGATGGAGAAGCCGTGGAAATAATACGAAAACTCGATAGATAAGTATTAATCTGTGACAGGTGGCAGTCGATAGCTAAGTTTTTTCTATGTTTGATGTAGATTATCTCTGCTCCTCACTTGCAAACTAGACCATGGCAATTTTACCCATAAGTCGCTCTCCGATGTCTTACTCATGAGCTGGGCAGAATTAGTGTCGCCAGGAGCTGCTGCAAAGATGCCCAACGTATTCTTGGATGAAATGTCAGGAACTGAAAAGTTTCTTGGACCACGCCCATACAGCCCAGAAAACGTACATCAGTTTGTAAACAATTTCATTGTTGTTCACGATTTCTAATAGAAGGCACGTGAAGGGTGGACAGTGGCTTCTTACTGGTCACATTTTCACAATTACATCTCTGCTCATGTGGCTACTCATGAACTGCAACTTCCTCCAAACTGGCAAGGAGTTGGGCGGGCTGCCTTTATACTGCCAAATCACTTTTTGATACGCATATGTCTGCCTGCCCTTGAAGTGAGGGATTTCCTCAGCAAGAAGAAATATTAGTGGTCAAAGTACTGTTTGTCGATGGACAGAGAACTACTCATCCGCGAGTAGCCGGATATCGGTGCATACGTAAGAAAAACAGGACAGAAACGATTTCGACACAAGGCAGGAAGAATGCCTGCGGACGGGTCACAAACACACGCTGGTGTCCAGCGAAAGAGCTGACCGAACGGCGGACCCTACGCAACAAGTGCAAGTCAATAACAATCTAGGCAACAACCAAGTGCAACGAACATTCGACCCACCGCTGTCAACAGGTCAAGTACAAGCCACAATCCAAATCGAGAGCAAAGAGGAAAACCGATACCAAAGCGACGTCGTCGACGAGTAGTCAGTAGCACGGTGGAGATAGTAAGGAACGCTAACAGACGAAGTAAACTAGAGGCTGAGGGTCGGAGTGCAGCCGTATTTACGCCGTTCGCGAGGGACAATATTGGCCCATGTATTCACGTCGCGAGATGTTGGAGCATTCACTAAGCGAGTGCAGCACTGCGGCGATACTGCCCTGTATTGTCCGTCGAGGCCCATTTGCTGCGGCAGTCATTCAACTTCCGCGTAGCCCGATAATGCACTCCTGGAAATGGAAAAAAAGAACACATTGACACCGGTGTGTCAGACCAACCATACTTGCTCCGGACACTGCGAGAGGGCTGTACAAGCAATGATCACACGCACGGCACAGCGGACACACCAGGAACCGCGGTGTTGGCCGTCGAATGGCGCTAGCTGCGCAGCATTTGTGCACCGCCGCCGTCAGTGTCAGCCAGTTTGCCGTGGCATACGGAGCTCCATCGCAGTCTTTAACACTGGTAGCATGCGGCGACAGCGTGGACGTGAACCGTATGAGCAGTTGACGGACTTTGAGCGAGGGCGTATAGTGGGCATGAGGGAGGCCGGGTGGACGTACTGCCGAATTGCTCAACACGTGGGGCGTGAGATCTCCACAGTACATCGATGTTGTCGCCAGTGGTCGGCGGAAGGTGCACGTGCCCCTCGACCTGTGACCGGACCGCAGCGACGCACGGATGCACGCCAAGACCGTAGGATCCTACGCAGTGCCGTAGGGGACCGCACCGCCACTTCCCAGCAAATTAGGGACACTGTTGCTCCTGGGGTATCGGCGAGGACCATTCGCAACCGTCTCCATGAAGGTGGGCTACGGTCCCGCACACCGTTAGGCCGTCTTCCGCTCACGCCCCAACATCGTGCAGCCCGCCTCCAGTGGTGTCGAGACAGGCGTGAATGGAGGGACGAATGGAGACGTGTCGTCTTCAGCGATGAGAGTCGCTTCTGCCTTGGTGCCAATGATGGTCGTATGCGTGTTTGGCGCAGTGCAGGTGAGCGCCACAATCAGAACTGCATACTACCGAGGCACACAGGGCCAACACCCGGCATCATGGTGTGGGGAGCGATCTCCTACACTGGCCATACACCTCTGGTGATCGTCGAGGGGACACTGAATAGTGCACGGTACATCCAAACCGTCATCGAACCCATCGTTCTACCATTCCTAGACTGGCAAGGGAACTTGCTGTTCCAACAGGACAATGCACGTCCGCATGTATCCCGTGCCACGCAACGTGCTCTAGAAGATGTAAGTCAACTACCCTGGCCAGCAAGATCTCCGGATCTGACCCCCATTGAGCATGTTTGGGACTGGATGAAGCGTCGTCTCACGCGGTCTGCCCATCCAGCACGAACACTGGTCCAACTGAGGCGCCAGGTGGAAATGGCATGGCAAGCCGTTCAACAGGACTACATCCAGCATCTCTACGATCGTCTCCATGGGAGAATAGCAGCCTGCATTGCTGCGAAAGGTAGATATACACTGTACTAGTGCCGACATTGTGCATGGTCTGTTGCCTGTGTCTATGTGCCTGTGGTTCTGTCAGTGTGATCATGTGATGTATCTGACCCCAGGAATGTGTCAATGAAGTTTCCCCTTCCTGGGACAATGAATTCACGGTGTTCTTATTTCAATTTCCAGGAGTGTAGAAGAACTAAATGCCTCATATGTTTCTCTGGCACTCACTCTTGATGCATGCATGCCACTAACCTGCAAGTTTTCATCCATGTCACGGTCATCATTGTCCTTCCACTTACTCTGTGCGAGGTGTATGAATGACGCCGCAACTTATAGGCATTCACTCTACCTTCTTAACAACACAACATCTTTCTTAGTCCCTCCATACATCTGCCCTACTGGAGGACGCTGGCAGTCAAGACCCTCAGAGGTGAAGCAAGAAGAATAACAGATAACTTGCATCTGCTATTTAACACCGAAATAGGCATCCCACTCTCTTTCCATCTCTCTCTGTAGCCAAATGGCTCAAATGGCTCTGAGCACTATGGGACTTAACATCTATGGTCATCAGTCCCCTAGAACTGAGAACTACTTAAACCTAATTAACCTAAGGACATCACACAACACCCAGCCATCACGAGGCAGAGAAAATCCCTGACCCCGCCGGGAATCGAACCCGGGAACCCGGGGCGTGGGAAGCGAGAACGCTACCGCACGACCACGAGATGCGGTCTCTGTGGCCAGTGAGTTACGTCCTCATACGCACAGTCGAGTTTCTCTGGCTAATGTCCAATTTATTTGTATAAGACAACCCTAGGAGTTCTTACACTAACGAGCCAAAACATTAGGACCACCTGCTTAATAGTTTGTTGGTAGGTTTGTGGAGGTATTGTAAGTAGGCTGTTTAGGTTTTCTTATTGGTAACGCCGCTTAGCGCAGTGTGTGTTTAGTTTGCATTGTTGTCTGCCATTGTAGTGTTGAGCAGAGGCAGCTGGATGCTAACAGCGCGATGTGAGCCGCCAGCAGTGGTGGACGTGGGGAGAGAGATGGCGGAGTTTTGAAATTTGTAAGAATTGGTGTCATGAACTGATATATATATATATATATATATATATATATATATATATATATATATATATATATAATGACTATTAAGGTAAATACATTGTTTGTACTCTATTAAAATCTTTCATTCGCTAACTATGCCTATCAGTAGTTAGTGCCTTCAGTAGTTTGAATCTTTTATTTAGCTGGCAGTAGTGGTGCTCGCTGTATTGCAGTAGTTCGAGTAACGAAGATTTTTTGTGAGGTAAGTGATTTGTGAAAGGTATAGGTTAATGTTAGTCAGGGCCATTCTTTTGTAGGGATTATTGAAAGTCAGATTGCGTTGCGCTAAAAACTATTGTGTGTCAGTATAAGTACAGTCGTGTACAATTTTTCTAAGGGGACGTTTCATATGTCGATCCTTAGCCAAGGATACCTCACTGGAATCTTCTGATTTTTTCTTGTAGTTTGTGTAATTAATGTAGATTTTGTTTATTGCTAGCGTGTAATTGTAGAGAGAATCTCCTTTGTAGTTATAGTCTTTCATTGTTGTACAATACAACAGTTGTAGCATGCATGTAGAGTTGCACCAAGTATTTCGCAGCTGCGCTTGCAATTAACTAGATATTATTTTCTATGTTAATGTATTCTCTTATTTTTGCTCTTCAAATAGTTTTTTTTCTGTATTGTCGTGTGAAATATTGTGACAATAATGGCGTGTGAAAAACGTAATACTAGACTCCAAAGTAAACTGAGAAATGACAGTGAAGACGAAAGCAGTGTGTTAGCGCCACCGAATAATGAATTAACTAATGTTCAAAGTAGTAATTTGGTAATTGTACATAGGGAAATGGAGCGGGCTGCAAACAATGGTGTAGACAGTGAAATAAGTAGTGAACAGGGAACAATTATCGATCGATCAGTCGGTAACAGCTCGCCTCAGGATTCCGAAATGACAGGACACATTCTTGCAAATACTGTAGATTCAGGTTTTGCGTCCTCACTGCTTTCTCAAATAAGTCAAGACACATTTTCTATTTTTCAAACTGCGAATATTTCCGGTTCAAATGCATTGCCGAATAGCACTAAGGAACATGTTTCAGACACCAGTGCATTTTTACTACAATTAATGCAACAAATGGGACAAAAGCTTCAAAAGTTAGACACAATGGAACAAAATCAGAGACAAACACAGCAAAAGTTAGACGCAATGGAGCAAAAGCTTCAAAAGTTAGACTCAGTGGAACATACGCTTGAACAAACACGTGAAGATTTAACTACTGAATTACATAAAATCGAATAGAAATGTCAAAAAGTCTGTAATGACGTAAAAGCACAAATTTGTGAGCATTTCCAACCTATTTTTTCGCGGCATGAAAATGCATTACAGAATCACGAAGCAGCCATAAAAGAACTGCAAACAATTGTTCACGAAAATCATGAGACCTTGCAAGCTAAAATTGACTCAGTTGCATCTACCGATTCGGTTACGCAACTTGCAAAAACTCAAGCGAACTTAAAGGACACAGTAGATACTCTGAAAATTGGTTCAGAAAGACACACAGAGGAAATAATTCCACTGTCGGATAAAGTAGCCGAACTTTCAGATCAGTTCACTAACTTATCTACGAAGGTAGATGATGATCTGAATGACACAAAACCTGTAGCCTTCACTGACACTGAAGAGTATGAACAAATTAGGAAATTCAAACAGAATCAAAATCAAGTCAACACACAGTACAAAAGAGAAATGCTGGAAGTACAAGATCAGTTGGCTCAAGTAATACAAGAATTACATATTTCAGAGGACACTCGCGCCCCAGTATGGGAAGAGGGACATAGCAATACAGAACAACCACAAAATAATAACACAGGGCATTTCGGAAATCATGAAAGTAATTGGCAAGGTGCACCGAATTTTGAGGTGGAACCGCCGACACGACGTAACAATGACCGATATGCGACCCGCCGACACGATGATTTTGACTATAAGTTGTTGATTACTACACGTAAATTCAAAACATTTAAGAATTCTGGCAACGACATTCATCCACAAGCGTGGCTCCATCAATTCTCTCATTGTTTTCCTCCCAACTGGTCACTAGAGCACAGATTAGAATTTATGTGTGGCTACTTAGAGAATGAACCAGCTGTAAGAATGCGATCGGTCATTCACGATTGCCACAGTGAAGGAGAATTTTACCATGCCTTCCTCTAAGCATATTGGTCCCAAGCCACACAAGACCGAGTAAAACATGGCATCATGATGATGAAACATTTCAAACAATCTGAATTTTCCAGTCTTGTGAAATATTTTGAAGACATGTTCACAAGAATCAGTACCTGTCAAACCCATACAGCCCGTCAGAACTCATCCGCATTTGCTTAATCAAATTGCCTGAACATTTACGGCATATCATTTTGGAAGGCCGTTGCAAAGACGACATTGAAGCTTTTCAGGGACTCTTACAAGAATTAGAAATTGACACTGACAATCGCGGAACGCGAAAACAGGAACACAACAATTACAGGTCACATCCGTCGCAATTCCGCGATGAAAGAAATAATAACTGGACACGACAAGGCTATTCTCACAATACAAATCGTGACCAAAACAGACACCACCCGTATGACAACCGTTGACAGAGTAGTAATAATTACAGGGAAAGGTCACCTCTCCGCGGTAGTGACTATCACAGAGACAATCAGAGAAACAGACAATATGGGAACCAAAATAATTACTATCAAGGGAGACAGAAGAACTTTAGACGCAACGGTCCAGCGCGCAGTTACGATTCAGAGAGAAATTCTCCACCACGTGACCGACAAGAAAGAAACTATGGAATCTACCGACATGACGACAGACGATATGATCGTAACGACAGACCTGAATTGCATCAGAACTGGCGGGATTCAAACAGAGCAGGGCCCTCTCGACAAGGTGAATTTGTAGAAGTTAGGTCTCCAAATCCCAATAACGACACGCGCCAACAAAGACACAATAGGCAATGACCCATACCGCTGGCAGTCTCAAAAGGTACTTATGAAACTGACGACGCAGCTGCCGTAGCTAGTAACTACGTTAAAATGGAAGACATTAGGGACATATTACTCCAGGAACACGACGTAAAACATAACAACATTGCATATCCTGTGATTCACATTACTGTAAATGACGTAAAATTTACGGCAGTACTTGACTCAGGCAGTCCCATTTCAGTAATTAGTGAAACAGCTTTTAGCAAATGCAACAAATCGAACGATTGCCCCACACTTCCGTTACGCAAGATTAAATTACAAGGTGCAGTCATTGGAAAAAGTGTAGATGTACGCCAACAAACCAACTTAGAATTCTTTTGTCAGAGCCACAGCTTCTCTATGAACTTTCTAATTGTTCCATTGTTGTCGACGGAAATTATACTGGGAGTAGACTTTTTGAATGAATACAAAGCAATCTTAAACTTTCACGATGCTGAAATAAGTTTAGAGAAAGAAGGTAAGTCAATAGCTTTGAAATTTGAAGATTGGCTCTCAAAACATGACGAGGAAATTAATCGGCTTTACCTTCTGTTAGACAACAGTTCGGAATTTTCTACGGAACTAGACACTAACAGTCGCTCTGCAAGTACTGACAGGGATGATATCGACGGCACATTTGAAACTAATGAGTTAATTCAGAATAAAATACAAACAATTGAGAATTGTAATGACACTGATAGGCAGGACCTTTTTCAGATTTTACAAGCACATTCCACAGTTTTTAATCACAAAACAGGAACAATCAAGGGATTTCAATACCAATTTCGTGTTCGTGAGCATACTAAATTTTGTGTTAGACCATACGTAATTCCAGCACATTATAGGGACCGTGTTACAACAGAAATACAATCTATGCTTGACGAGGGCATTATTGAGCCTGCAGTAAGCTCATACAACAATCCATTACATGTTGTTGAGAAGAAAAATGGATCGATCAGGCTTGTCTTAGATTCGAGACAAATCAATACTATCATTATTCCTTAAACAGACAGGCCGCAAACGTTGGAAGAACTTCTTCAAAATTTTAATGGTGTAAAAGTGTTGTCTTCCATTGATCTCAGATCCAGTTTTTATCAGATCGAACTTCATCCAGAATGTAGAAAATACACAGCTTTCCTTTGTTTCGGCGTTTGTTATCAGTTTCGGAAACTTTCTTTTGGTTTGAACATTTCCTCGGCAGCATTCATTCGCGGGATAAATTCCATATTACCTGAGCTCTTAAAACGTCACATCACCTTATATGTGGACGATATTCTGATAGCAGAAGCCTCATGGGAACAACATAATCGCATCCTCAACAGCGTGTTATATATTTTTGCAGAATCTGGAATTACAGTTAACTTGGAAAAGTCTGAATTCGGTAGGACAAAAGTGAAGTTTTTGGGACATATTATTTCTTCTCAAGGCATCTAGCCGGATCCTGAAAAGTTAGAAGCAATCAGAGCCATTCCAGTTCCATCCACAAAAAAACAAGTCCGCAGTTTTCTAGGTCTCGTAAATTTTTACCGTCGTTTTCTGAATATGCAAATTCTAGTTACACCAAAACTTTGTTCTCTCACTGAAAAAAATACTACTTGGAACTGGGACGAACAAGAACAGTTGGAATTCAATTCTTTGAAAGAATCGTTACTTAACGCGCCAATACTAGCTCATCCAGATCTCTCACAAGATTTTTGCCTTAGCACGGATTCTTCTAAAGTTGGTCTTGGTGCCCATTTATTTCAAGAAGCCACAGAAAATGACATTACTGTTCAGAAAACCATTGCTTTTGCTAGCCGAGTGCTGAATTAGAAGCTTTAGCTATCGTTTGGGCATTTAACAAATTCCGTTTCTTTCTTTATGGTAAGCACGTAAAAGTATACAGTGACCATCGTGCATTACAATTTCTTATGTCTTCAAAATTAAATCATGACAGGTTAAAACGTTGGGCATTGTTTCTGCAAGAATTCCACTTCACAATAGTCTACATTCCCGGCAAGGAGAACATTGTTGCGGACGCACTGTCACGCGCACCGGCTGGGCTTGAGAAAAGTAACACAGAAAGCAACCTCGAGAGAAATTTCAGTATTCTTTACATTCAGAAAGTCACCTTTGAAAACTTCATCACCACATCTTTAAAATACATTCCTCATGAACAAGATAAAGATCCGATTTGCAAAGACATCAAAAGTAAATGGCATGAAAAGACACACACAGATTCCGCATTATTATCTGGTTAGAAACAACATACTGTTCAAACGATGCACTGTTGATGACAAGCTATGGGTACTTTGCATTCCAGACGATTTTGTTAATAAGCTCATTTGGTACATTCATTTCAGCTATGCACATTTTGGTCCACGAAAATGTTATCATATTCTTCGAACGACTTGTTATTTTAACAATATGGAAAAGAGAATTCGAAGAGTCTTGTCTATTTGTAAACTTTGTCAAAAGGCGGAACCATCTACTGTCTCTCATCGTGCTCCATTGTTTCCTATCATTCCTTCTAAATTAAAAGAATTTGCTGCTGTTGATCTCTTGGGACCGCTTGTCAGAACATCTAATGGATTTCCGTACGTTCTAGTCGCTGTTGAACTTACTTCAAAATTTGTTTCTTTCACTCCTTTACGTAAAGCCACTGGACGGTCTGTATCCAACGCCTTTGTCAGAAATTTCTTACGTGAAGTTGGACACGTTAGTAAAGTAATTTCAGATAACGGACCGCAATTCAGATCTGCTGTTTGGTCATGCGTGCTTCGTAACCATAAAATCAAATCTGTTTTTATTTCATTGTACTAACCACATTGTAACCCGTCTGAACGGATTATGAAAGAAATCAATAAGCATTGCAGACTTTATTGTCACAGAAAGCATCAGCATTGGGACAGATATTTACACTTATTTCAAAACGTACTGAATGAAATGCCTCATGACTCCAGTGCTTTACCACCTGTTCTTGTACTGAAGAATAAAGAACCACCAAACAGAATCAGAGAGCTTGTACCTTTTCCGAATACACGTAAACTTCGACACAAGACATAATTGATTTGGCTATTAAAAATATAAATTCTGCTGCAGACAAAAGGAGAAAATTACACGGTAAAGCAAATGCAAAGAAATTATATATTGGTCAGAAAGTTCTCATTAAAGCTCATCCATTGTCACATAAGAAGAAACACTTGAGTCACAAATTCTTTCTAGTTTACAATGGACCTTACAGAATCCGACGTATACCACATGATAATTGCGTCGAAGTTGAAACTCTGCGTACTAGGAAGTGTAAAGGTTTACACCATATTTCACATGTAAAACCGTTTATCGAAAGATAATCTGCTTTTTAACTTTGTCTTTGCCATAAAACATTTCACTTCACATTTCTAGTATGCTTTGACACACTGAGAAACTGTTAACATGTAACAATGTTTGAAGTTTACTATCCAGTCTAGAACCTACGGAACATATTTAGACAGTATTTACGAGTGCATTGTTATAGTGAACAGACATCACTGTGTTATTGCGTGTGTATATTCTTGCTTGTTAGTTGCACGATTACGTAACGACTATAAGGCTCACATAGTTAGAACATTTACCAGTATTGCTAATGAGATTTTAATGCAACATTTTGGTTTACTTGAAAATACATTCTGGATTTAAAGTACTTTCTGTGAGATACCAGATGACACAGTGGTTAGTTTATGTGACAGCTACACGATTTTATCACGCCGCTACTAATGAGTGACAATTTACAATGTTGCTTTTGCAGTTTATCTGTTTTATATCTGCACAGTTTTTCTGAATTTTTCTGGAAAGTAAAACATGTTTTAGTAGTAACGTTTGTGGTATAGCTACAATGCGACAGCCTTTTCTGTAGCACAACAATACGTACAGTACAGTACTTACTTCATCACGGCAATAAGCGTAATAACTAAGATATCTATACGCAAAGCATTTCAATTTCGTTTATCATGAGGTAAGTACATTGACTTCTGCAGAACTTAGCTTTCGGAGGACAATAACTACGACACTTCCACAGATTGTCTTACAGCAAGACGCACATTTAGCGCTACAGGACACGCATTAAACTATTTTTCAACATATTTGAATTACAAAGAAAGTTTTCTGTGATACATTTCATTCCATTGCTGTAATCTGTAACACCTGAGGATATAATTACATTAATCCTCAGGGGGGTACACGCTTACTTTGTGTACCATGTGTGTGGCAAGCACAAGGAGCCCTAGCTAATATGGTATTTGCTTATACAACTTTACACATCGGTACCATATCTCTCCAACACAGAATTACACAGCTACCTGGTTATTTAACAGGGAAACAAACATTTTTTTTGCTACGTCAGTGACAGATGTTTACGCAATTACACAGTTGGATAACTTCACACTTACGAAATTCTGTTTTGTCTATATTTTGTGAACTGTTCATATTTTTTCGGAACCATTGTGATACTATGAGAGCTTTGAATGACATATTTGGTATGGGATCATGATTTTTAAAGTGCGTTTGAGGTAGATGACACTTTTGACATGAGCAGACAATTTTTTTTAGGTTTTGAAATTATTGGAGGAAGCTACGACGATTTTGAGAATTTGACTGAGGTGTTATGATGTTATTATTACGATGACTACGTGTATTATGCTGTTGCGGTATGTTTATGATCAATAAGCTGATGCTATATGAGTTATTTGATTATGCTACTTATCTGTTATGATGGAATATTGAAGAAGTGTCGACGAATGAGGTAAGAAATAATGCGTAGAGGTTAGGGACTCTGGTTTGTGAAAAAGGTTGTTGGAAACCAAGAATCGCACTTTAAGAGTCATGAAATGTATGTAAATGCGTGAGTGTATTACAATGCCGACGAAAATTTTTCGGACACTGTAATATCAATAGGATTTTGTTTCTACTGATGTGTAACGCAAATTCTTGACCTGTGAATTTTTTATATGAGACTGCCACTGTAGCAGAAACTGGTGTCGTATATATTTCGATAAGACAGTTAAGTGACCACCTGCACGTATTGCGTGGGCACCCAGCTGCGCGACAACCACCTGACAAAAGAAAGCCATTAGTGTGTGCCTTTCAGAGGCACAGGTGAAAAAAAAGGAGGCCATTATCCTCGCTATTGACATTCCTTTGTAGAAAGCACCGCAAATACGACACGCTCATTACTGAGAAAGATACTTACATCTGACACCTGATTATAACAAACGTCTTTCTACGAGAGTTGAGAGAATTCTACTAACTTATGAAATGTCACATGACTATTGAATGATATTTTTATGCTTTGCCTTTCATAGTTGCTTATTTCATTTGATATCTGGTTTCCAGCTGTATTGCAGCATTGGTTTTATAAAATAAAATTAAATGCATTTGCTAATGTGAACACTTTCTGTCAACAGATCTATTAAATAATTATTTCATGATCCACATTCTTCGAAAAAGGAGCTCTTGGAATGGAAAGAGCAATAAGAAGCGACTAATAACAGTAACTGTGTATATAATTTTCTTTTCAAGTACTTGGTAATTTGTTGTAGCGTTAGTTTTTGTGGTGCACCACTTTAATTGCATAGACATTAAGATGTGAATAGACATTGTCCTTATCTCCATTGTTGTCTTTAGTGTAACATTTTTTCTGCTTGAGCTTTATCATGTTTAGGTATAAGTTATAGCATTTGCTGCTGCTGTTTGCCATGCATAGTGCTACTGAATGCCACTTTGTATTACTAGGTTAAGCCAATTTTATTACTGATTTATTTTTCTTGTTTGCTGCGCATTGCCTTATATTAGTTGTAATATTGCTGCCTTTTTTTGCCAATTTCCGTTTTTTTATCATTGCTGTTTGTGTAAATTGTTTTGTGCTGCTGCATTGCCTCGTCCCTTAGTTAAGCATCTGAGCTCAGTATATTTAAGTTAGCTTAAGAGGGTTAACCTATATAAGAGAATGAGTTGCGATGAATTTGAAGAAATGCACTGAGAGGTTATATGAGAAAAGTACAGAGAGCAGGTATAGATAGGACATTTTGGAAATAATGAAGAACGAAGGGAGATCTCCGAGAAGTAAAGAAAGTTTTGTTTGCAAAATACTGCAGTAAAACAAACCCTGCCCTTTCCTTGTGTTATCCCACTATGTGTCTGTGTACCCTTGTGTATTTATGTTTTTCCTGTCTTTATATGTATATCTGATAAGACTTATGTTGCAGAATTTTTCTAATACTCAGCAACATTCACTATGATGAGGAATACTGTTATCCTCAAATATAATTTGCATTAATAACATGTTATTTACTTTCTAAAGATGTTTACACATTATTTATTCTGTTTTGTTCTAATGCTCATGTGTGAAGTTGATGTTTCAAAAGTTATTCTGACCTTTTATGTATGAACTTATGTCGTAATTTTTGTAACACTGATGTATTTCCTATTTCGATTCTTTCGTAAAGCCTGTACTACTGCAAATGTTATCTGTATTGTTATGTTCTTTAAAGATGTATTTTGTACCTTTGTTATTGAATTCTTATGTTATAAAATTGTAATTGACACCAGTTCATCAAATTAAGTAACTTGTAAATTACATTTCACTGCACACGTTTCTGTTAGTCATTGTATATGGACAATATGTGAGAAGTAGGGACTGATAGTGTTTGCACGTGTGTTAATAACTTAGTAAGGGACTGGATAACAGCATTGCTGGTTCTAAGGACATTTCAAAAACAATTTTTCTGAGTGCACAAGTGGTAGTTATGGACTTGATATACACTCCTGGAAATGGAAAATAGAACACATTGACACCGGTGTGTCAGACCCACCATACTTGCTCCGGACACTGCGAGAGGGCTGTACAAGCAATGATCACACGCACGGCACAGCGGACACACCAGGAACCGCGGTGTTGGCCGTCGAATGGCGCTAGCTGCGCAGCATTTGTGCACCGCCGCCGTCAGTGTCAGCCAGTTTGCCGTGGCATACGGAGCTCCATCGCAGTCTTTAACACTGGTAGCATGCGGCGACAGCGTGGACGTGAACCGTATGAGCAGTTGACGGACTTTGAGCGAGGGCGTATAGTGGGCATGAGGGAGGCCGGGTGGACGTACCGCCGAATTGCTCAACACGTGGGGCGTGAGATCTCCACAGTACATCGATGTTGTCGCCAGTGGTCGGCGGAAGGTGCACGTGCCCCTCGACCTGGGACCAGACCGCAGCGACGCACGGATGCACGCCAAGACCGTAGGATCCTACGCAGTGCCGTAGGGGACCGCACCGCCACTTCCCAGCAAATTAGGGACACTGTTGCTCCTGGGGTATCGGCGAGGACCATTCGCAACCGTCTCCATGAAGCTGGGCTACGGTCCCGCACACCGTTAGGCCGTCTTCCGCTCACGCCCCAACATCGTGCAGCCCGTCTCCAGTGGGGTCGCGACAGGCGTGAATGGAGGGACGAATGGAGACGTGTCGTCTTCAGCGATGAGAGTCGCTTCTGCCTTGGTGCCAATGATGGTCGTATGAGTGTTTGGCGCAGTGCAGGTGAGCGCCACAATCAGGACTGCATACGACCGAGGCACACAGGGCCAACACCCGACATCATGTGTGGGGAGCGATCTCCTACACTGGCCGTACACCTCTGGTGATCGTCGAGGGGACACTGAATAGTGCACGGTACATCCAAACCGTCATCGAACCCATCGTTCTACCATTCCTAGACCGGCAAGGGAACTTGCTGTTCCAACAGGACAATGCACGTCCGCATGTATCCCGTGCCACCCAACGTGCTCTAGAAGGTGTAAGTCAACTACCCTGGCCAGCAAGATCTCCGGATCTGTCCCCCATTGAGCATGTTTGGGACTGGATGAAGCGTCGTCTTACGCGGTCTGCACGTCCAGCACGAACGCTGGTCCAACTGAGCCGCCAGGTGGAAATGGCATGGCAAGCCGTTCCACAGGACTACATCCAGCATCTCTACGATCGTCTCCATGGGAGAATAGCAGCCTGCAATGCTGCGAAAGGTGGATATACACTGTACTAGTGCCGACATTGTGCATGGTCTGTTGCCTGTGTCTATGTGCCTGTGGCTCTGTCAGTGTGATCATGTGATGTATCTGACCCCAGGAATGTGTCAATAAAGTTTCCCCTTCCTGGGACAATGATTTCACGGAGTTCTTATTTCAATTTCCAGGAGTGTATTATCTGCAAGACTCTTCAATGGTGATTGTGCGCCTGCACAGTGAAACAGATGGCTGCTGGCCATCTCTACAAGGACTACAGTGGGTCTACACCTTTGATGACCCACCAATACCATTATTTCTACAAGGACTGCAATGGGTCTGCACCTCTGGTGGCCCACCAATACCGTAATCTCAACCAGGACTACAGTGGATCTGCTCTGTGATGACCTACCTACCGATAGTCTTCAACATCGACTGACTCTGTTGTGGCCCATTACCTGTCTGCATGTCAAGAGTCAGCACTGTCTTTCGTTGGAAGGACAACACTACTTCTTCAAGACTGCATGGAAATCCACTACTTCCGTGTGCATTTTCTTTTAATGCTCAGTCTTTGAGAAAAACACTACTATTTTACTGTGATGAATGATCAGGACTGTCTATATGGACTGTGAGAAAATTTTAGCTTTTGACCAACATTCTATCAATAAGTATGTGCATTTTATATCTTTGTTATAGTAATTATGAAAAATTTTATCATATCATTATTGGCCACTGCCCAAAACAATTTGTAAAAATTTGTTGTGGGGAGCATGGGGGCTATGTAAGTAGGCTGTTTAGGTTTTCTTATGGGTAACGCCGCTTAGCGCTCGGTATGAAAAAATCACTGGCTGTGCTGTGCGCAGTGTGTGTTTAGTTTGCATTGTTGTCTGCCATTGTAGTGTTGAGCAGAGGCAGCTGGATGCTAACAGCGCGTAGCGTTGCGCAGTTGGAGGTGAGCCGCCAGCAGTGGTGGACTTGGGGAGAGAGATGGCGGAGTTTTGAAATTTGTAAGAATTGGTGTCATGAACTGATATATATATATATATATATATATATATATATATATATATATATATATATATATATATATATTATGACTATTAAGGTAAATACATTGTTTGTACTCTATTAAAATCTTTCATTCGCTAACTATGCCTATCAGTAGTTAGTGCCTTCAGTAGTTTGAATCTTTTATTTAGCTGGCAGTAGTGGTGCTCGCTGTATTGCAGTAGTTCGAGTAACGAAGATTTTTTGTGAGGTAAGTGATTTGTGAAAGGTATAGGTTAATGTTAGTCAGGGCCATTCTTTTGTAGGGATTATTGAAAGTCAGATTGCGTTGCGCTAAAAACTAATGTGTGTCAGTTTAAGCACAGTCGTGTACAATTTTTCTGAGGGGACGTTTCAGTATTTGGTATTAGATGTCTACACACAGGTCATGTAATTCGTGTAAATAACGGGCCGCTGATTGAAACAGACAGATATACAGCTGAAAGATGACACTGGCGTTGGGAAAGACATGAGGAGATGCACGTGGTTCGCAGCTGTAAGTGTGTCTTCGATTACTACCACAGGTCCCATGCAAGTGCAGCAGAATGTCTTCCTTATTATAATAGTGCTCCCACCAGTTTGCGTCCACGACACAATGCATGTTTCCCGATGACAAATGCAATCCGACAACAAAGGAAGTAGGTTACAGTACGCTTGTTCGCCCACTGCTTGAATACTGCTCAGCAGTGTGGGATCCGCACCAGATAGGGTTTATAGAAGAGATAGAGAAGATCCAACGGAGAGCAGCGCGCTTCGTTACAGGATCATTTAGTAATCGCGAAAGCGTTACGGAGATGATAGATAAACTCCAGTGGAAGACTCTGCAGGAGAGACGCTCAGTAGCTCGGTACAGGCTTTTGTTAAAGTTTGGAGGACATACCTTCACCGAAGAGTGAAGCAGTATATTGCTCCCTCCTACGTATATCTCGCGAAGAGACGATCAGGATAAAATGAGAGAGATTAGAGCCCACACAGAAGCATACCGACAATCTTTCATTCCACGTACAATACGAGACTAGAATAGAAGGGAGAACTGATAGAGGTACTCAGGGTACCCTCCGCCACACAGCGTCAGGTGGCTTGCGGAGAATGGATGTAGATGTAGATGTAGATGTAGACAACGTTCTTGGAGACGACCATCGACCTAGTATCTTAAAAATGTGATACGCCCGAAGAGCCGACACATTTCCATTGACTGACGGTCTGACCCCATTTTCCCATGCCCACTGCTATTGTGATCGACGATACCGTTGGGTCAATACGTGAACTCTTTGGGGTGGGCTGTTGCGGAGCTCCATGTTCAACAATGTACGATGAACGGTGTGCTCTGAATCATTCGTGTGTGCACCAGTATTATGCTCTTTGACAGAAATCACCAACTATCCTACTTTACAGAGCAGAGACGCCTCCGTGGTCGTATAACCATTTAGCACCTAGTGGTTGTTTCACTGTCCTTCTACCTCTTTCTGTAGATGTTTACGACAGTAGCACATGAATATTCGACCAGCTTCACCATTTTCGAGATAGTCGTTCACAGGCTCCGCGTAGTAATAATCTGCCCTTTGTCGAAGTGGCTTATCTCAATCGATTCCCAATTTGCAGCCATTTCTTTGCTAGGGTGATCCACAGTCCATGTCCGCTCCAATTACACATTTTTTGTTACTGCATCATGTGCTCGCAACACCATCAGGCAGCATCTAACGTTGTGGTTGGCAGGGTCCTAATGTTTTGGCTGATCAGTGTATGTTCTGTTAATATTTAGTTTTTGTAAAGTCTACATCAAGTGGTGTCTCATGGTTTCATAGGGTCCAAAAACTGCAGCTTTCCTCCCATCCTCGAAATAGCATCTGGAATTTTCCTGACAAACCTCAGATTTCTATGTTTCGTGCACATTAGTGCATTCTTGGACTTCGCTAAGAACAGCGTTTCTCCTCATTCTGCTTCTGGGTTGTAAAAGCGGTCACAGCTGGGGGCCCTACTTCACAGGAGATCTTATCTGTACTTGGCTACGGCGCTTCAGACTCCCAATAGCGGCGCTATCAGCCTCCGAGCTGTTGATCTGTGCGCCTCGCGGCACTCCCTTCCAAGAACTGCTCCAAGTGAAGTGACGTATGTGACGCCACTGCTCTGTCACCTTGTCCCAACCCGCTTTTAAGGTCCTGTTATTTATATGAGGCATCAAATTAGAATAAAAGTGC
Source organism: Schistocerca gregaria (assembly GCF_023897955.1). NCBI lineage: Eukaryota > Metazoa > Arthropoda > Insecta > Orthoptera > Acrididae > Schistocerca > Schistocerca gregaria. Next base: position 731,763,383 of record NC_064931.1, read on the forward strand.
AAATGAAGAGTAAATTACCTTAGTCAGCCACCGACAATCACTAGAATTGCTATGTATCAGATTCCTCAGTGTCGATTAATCCTTTAGATCTGATAAGTGTTTGCATTATCATTTCATATACGGTATGGGACTGTTTATGGAAAAAAAACCAGTCATGCAACAGTTTTCATTCTTTTCTAAACTGTTTATTGTTCACATTTCACTTCAAAGTCACATTCCATACAAATACATTTAGAAAACATGTTCTAAATTATACAGAGTGTTACAAAAAGTACGGCCAAACTTTCAGGAAGCATTCCTCATACACATATAAAGAAAAGATGTTATGTGGATATGTGTCCGGAAACGCTTAATTTCCATGTTAGAGCTCATTTTAGTTTCCTCAGTATGTACTGTACTTCCTCGATTCACCGCCAGTAGGCCCAATTAAAGGAAGGTAATGTTGACTTCGGTGCTTGTGTTGACATGCGACTCATTGCTCTACAGTACTAGCATCAAACACATCAGTACGTAGCATCAACAGATTAGTGTTCATCACGAACGTGGTTTTGCAGTCAGTGCAATGTTTACAAATGCGGAGTTGGCAGATGTCCATTTGATGTATGTATTAGCACGGGGCAATAGCCGTGGTGCGGTACGTTTGTATCGAGACTGATTTCCAGAACGAAGGTGTCCCGACAGGAAGACGGTCCAAGCAATTGATCGGGTTCTTAGGAAGCACGGAACATTCCAGCCCATAACTCGCGACTATGGAAGACCTAGAACGACGAGGACATCTGCTATGGACGAGGCAATTCTTCGCGCAGTTTACGGTAACCCTAATGTCAGGGTCAGAGAAGTTGCTGCTGTACCACGTCATTGTATGGAGAATGCTACGGGAGAACCAGTTGTTTCCGTACCATGTACAGCGTGTGCAGGCACTATCAGCAGCTGATTGTCCTCCACGGGTACACTTCTGCGAATGGTTCATCCAACAATGTGTCAATCCTCATTTCAAAGTAAATGTTCGCTTTACGGATGAGGCTTCATTCCAACGTGATCAAATTGTAAATTTTCACAATCAACATGTGTGGGCTGACGAGGATCCGCACGCAATTGTGCAATCACGTCACCAACACAGATTTTCTGTAAACGTTTGGGCTGGCATTGTTTGTGATGTCTTGATTGGGCCCCATGTTCTTCCACCTACGCTCAATGGAGCACGTTATCATGATTTCATACGGAATACTCTACCTGTGCTGCTAGAACATGTGCCTTTACAAGTACAACACAACATGTGGTTCATGCACGATGGGGCTCCTGCACAACAGATTCGGTTACCGATGGATTGGTAGAGGCGGACCAATTCCATGGCCTCCACGCTCTCCTGGCCTCAACCCTCTTGTCTTTCATTTATGGGGGCATTTGAAAGCTCTTGTCTAGGCAACCCCAGTACCAAATGTAGAGACTCTTCGTGCTCGTATTGTGGACGGCTGTGATACAATACGCCATTTTCCAGGGCTGCATCAGCGCATCAGGGATTCCATGCGACGGAGGGTGAATGCATGTATCCTCGCTAACGGAGGACATTCTGAACATTTCCTGTAACAAAGTGTTTGAAGTCACGCTGGTACGTTCTGTTGCTGTGTGTTTCCATTCCATGATTAATGTGATTTGAAGAGAAGTAATAAAATGAGCTCTAGCATGGAAAGTTTCCGGACACATGTCCACATAACATATTTTCTTTCTTTGTGCGTGAGGAATGTTTCCTGAAAGTCTGGACGTACCTTTTTGTAACGCCCTGTAGATATACATTTTTAGTAATAGATTTTGTGGAGTCTTGCCCACTCGTCTCGTATAGGGTGCCTAAAGGATGCTGCGTTCTCGGAATGCTATACAAAAACTCAAGCAAATAACATAAATAGTTTTACTTCAATAAAGCATATTGAAAATACTTAACTCTGGAATGACAATGGTGTCGCAAGCGATGGGCGACATGCAAACAAATAATGATCTTCGATATAGACAATGTCCAAACAAACAGTGGATTAGGATCACTAATATCTGTTATCATAGCATTCTCTGCTATGCCGTGGTAATACTCTGCGAATATTGTCGACTAACTGCCGGCCGAGGCTGGCAGGAGTGGCGTTTATATACAATTCTTGCAGAGGTCGCTCCTGTCGTGGCGCAGCCCTAGTCAGTGGGCTATTGGCTGACGTCGGCTCACCGCCTTCTCTAGTCTTGCGTTCTTCCTCTTCGTTCCGGCACTTGTGGTTACGCCAGTACAGATTCTTCTTCTTCTTCAGAAATGCTTTTCTTGCATGACAAGTCTGCATTTTATACAACCAAAATGACTAGTTATTTCTCTCCCCAAATAGCAAAAATAATCTGATTATGAAGATTAGTAAATATTCCTCTACTGAGTAGAATAAACGGTAGTTTTCCTTAGTGTTCAGGTACATTGGATCACTGAAATATTTATTTTCAGAATTTCAGTTTGTTAAACAGATAAGTGATAGCCATATTACACAATTTAATATGAAAAGTAAAACAATTTATATTGTAAACATGATACTTATAATGAATATCGCCATTGTACAAAATACTAGAATTATGTGATGATGATTTTTTGTTTAGGACTGGTTAATTTCAATCCTAAAATATCATTGCCAAAGAATACTAACAGAAATCTTGTTGAAAACTTCCAAACTGATACCATGGAGCATTCACTGCTAGTCTATCGACTTAATTTCACTGACTTTGACATATAAATGGTGGTCCATTGATCGTGACAGGGAAAAATATCTCACGAAATAAGCGTTAAACGAAAAAACTACAAAGAACGAAACGTGTCTAGCTTGAAGGGGGAAACCAGAAAGCGCTATCGTTGGCCCGCTAGATGGCGCTACCATAGGTCAAATGGATATCAACTGCGTTTTTTAATTAGGAACTCTCATTTTTATTATATATTCGCGTAGTACGTGAAGAAATATGAATGTTTCAGTTGGACCACTTTTTTTGCTTTGTGACAGATGGCGCTGTAATTGTCACTAACGTATGACTCACAATTTTAGACGAACAGTTGGTAACAGTTAGGTTTTTTAAATTAAAATACAGAACGTAGGTACGTTTGAAAATTTAATTTTGGTTGTTCCAATGTGATACATGTACCTTTGTGAACTTATCATTTCTGAGAACGCATACTGTTACAGCATGATTACTTGTAAATACCAATGTAACGCAATAAATGCTCAAAATGATGTCCGTCAACCACAATGCATTTGGCAATACGTGTAACGATATTCCTCTCAACAGCGAGTAGTTCGCCTTCGTAATGTTCGCACATGCGTTGACAATGCGCTGACGCATGTTGTCAGGCGTTGTCGGTGGATCACGACAGCAAATATCCTACAACTTTCCCCACAGAAAGAGATTCGGGGACGTCTTATCTGGTGAACGTGCGAGTCATGGTATGGTGCTTCGATGACCAATCCACCTGTCATGAAATATGCTGTTCAATACCGCTTCAACAGCACGCGAGCTATGTGCCGGACATCTATGATGTTGGAAGTACATCACCATTCCGTCATGCAGTGCAACATCTTGTAGTAACATCGGTAGATCATTACGTAGGAAATCGGCATACATTGCACCATTTAGATTGCCATCGATAAAGTGGGGCCCAATTATGCTCCCTCCCATAATGTCGCACCATACATTAACCCGCCAAGGTCACTGATGTTCCACTTGTCGCAGCCATCGAGGATTTTCCGTTGCCCAGTTATTCCAGTTTACGCTACCGATGTTGACGAATGATTGATCGTTGCTAAATGGAATGCGTGCTAAAAAACTGTCATCATCCCGTAATTTCCCTTGTGCTCAGTGGCAGAACTGTGCACGACGTTCAAAGTCGTCGCCATGAAATTCCTGTTGCATAGAAATATGGTTTTGGTAGAATCGATGTTGATGTAGCATTCTCACCACTGACGTTTTTGAGATTGCTGATTCTCGCGCAGTTTGTGTGCTACTGATCTGCAGATTAGCCACTACAGCACCTAAAACACCTAAATGGGCAGCATCATTTGTTGCAGGTCGTGGTTGACGTTTCTCAAGTAGCTGAACACTTTCGTCCAGGATACCGAACAGCTACATAGCACACGCCCGTTGGACATTTTGATCACAAAAGCCATACATCAACACGATATCGACCTTTTCCGCAGTTGGTAAACGGTCCATTTTAACACGGTTAATGTATGACGAAGCAAATACCGTCAGCACTGGCGGAATGTTACGTGATACCACGTACTTATACGTTAGTAACTATTACAGCGTCATCTATCACAAAACGAAAAAAGTGGTCCAACTAAAACCTTCATATTTCTTTACGTCCTACACAAATATGTAATAAAAATATGACTTCCTATTTAAAAAAAAAACGCCGTTCATATCCGTGTGACCTATGGCAGTGCCATCTAGCGGGCCAACCATAGCGCCATCTGGTTTCCCCCTTGAAGGTAGACAAGTTTCGTTCTTTGTAGTGTTTTCGTTTGATGCTTATTTCGTGAGATATTTGACCCGGTCACTATCAATGGACCACCCTGTATGCATACACTCCACCTCTTACATGTAATACATACACTCCTGGAAATTGAAATAAGAACACCGTGAATTCATTGTCCCAGGAAGGGGAAACTTTATTGACACATTCCTGTGGTCAGATACATCACATGATCACACTGACAGAACCACAGGCACATAGACACAGACAACAGAGCATGCACAATGTCGGCACTAGTACAGTGTATATCCACCTTTCGCAGCAATGCAGGCTGCTATTCTCCCATGGAGACGATAGTAGAGATGCTGGATGTAGTCCTGTGGAACGGCTTGCCATGCCATTTCCACCTGGCGCCTCAGCAGAACCAGCGTTCGTGCTGGACGTGCAGACCGCGTGAGACGACGCTTCATCCAATCCCAAACATGCTCAATGGGGGACAGATCCGGAGATCTTGCTGGCCAGGGTAGTTGACTTACATCTTGTAGAGCTCGTTGGGTGGCACGGGATACATGCGGACGTGCATTGTCCTGTTGGAACAGCAAGTTCCCTTGCCGGTCTAGGAATGATAGAACGATGGGTTCGATGACGGTTTGGATGTACCGTGCACTATTCAGTGTCCCCTCGACAATCACCAGAGGTGTACGGCCAGTGTAAGAGATCGCTCCCCACACCATGATGCCGGGTGTTGTCCCTGTGTGCCTCGGTCATATGCAGTCCTGATTGTGGCGCTCACCTGCACGGCGACAAACACGCATACGACCATCATTGGCACCAAGGCAGAAGCGACTCTCATCGCTGAAGACGACACGTCTCCATTCGTCCCTCCATTCACGCCTGTCGCGACACCACTGGAGGCGGGCTGCACGATGTTGGGGCGTGAGCGGAAGACAGCCTAACGGTGTGCGTGACCGTAGCCCAGCTTCATGGAGACGGTTGCGAATGGTCCTCGCCGATACCCCAGGAGCAACAGTGTCCCTAATTTGCTGGGAATTGGCGGTGCGGTCCCCTACGGCACTGCGTAGGATCCTACGGTCTTGGCTTGCATCCGTGAGTCGCTGCGGTCCGGTCCCAGGTCGAGGGGCACGTGCACCTTCCGCCGACCACTGGCGACAACATCGATGTACTGTGGAGACCTCACGCCCCACGTGTTGAGCAATTCGGCGGTACGTCCACCCGGCCTCCCACATGCCCACTATACGCCCTAGCTCAAAGTCCGTCAGCTGCACATACGGTTCACGTCCACGCTGTCGTGGCATGCTACCAGTGTTAAAGACTGCGATGGAGCTCCGTATACCACGGCAAACTGGCTCACACTGACGGCGGCGGTGCACAAATGCTGTGCAGCTAGCGCCAGTCGACGGCCAACACCGCGGTTCCTGGTGTGTCCGCTGTGCCGTGCGTGTGATCATTGCTTGTACAGCCCTCTCGCAGTGTCCAGAGCAAGTATGGTGGGTCTGACACACCGGTGTCAATGTGTTCTTTTTTCCATTTCCAGGAGTGTAATATCAGTACTACGTTACTTGAAAAAAATCTAACATAAGGGATTCTTCTTCCTCCTCTTCTTGTGCGTTTGTCCTGCATCGGTGCAGGATCAGCATGGATGTTTACGCATCTGGCATATTTAATTTAAGGAGTGGCTCATGCACTACCTGTCGCCACCTTATTAAGCCCAGTCCTAAGAAATTAATATCCAATACTTGTACCCCAACTGTGTATATTCTTATTTATGTTGAAGTGAGCCAAAGTGTTCTAAATGTTTGTGAATCGTGTAACTATGGCGAGACTTGGGTACGACCCTGGTATTCACATAGTGGGACGTGGGAAACCGTTAGGCTGGCAGCCACATCATCCTCCATCGTTAATCCTCCAGGCAGAATCGATCAGGAACTTCCGGGGCATCCATCCCAGAATGAGCGCATTAACACATATGAGTATCAGGGTGAATATACTAACATAAGAAATTAAAAAACAAATTTAGAATAGCTTTTCTAGCTGATCAGTTACATCAATAAAGATGAGCCACCGACTGTGAGTGCACAGATAAGACAAAGACCTAAAAATTTATCTAGAAGCTCGGATACATCGCAGGACGTTAAAAAACATAAAACATCATTTAGTTTGTTGCCTAAACAAGAAGACATTTCAGCTGGTAAACAGATTCTACCCTCTTTTCATGATATAAAACGCAGATAATGATGCATTTTTCTGCACCTGACCATATTAAAAATATTTATGGTATTTGGCTACACTATATACCTCACCATATTTCTAAAATACAGAGCACTGTCCCTCATCTGCAGTACATGGAGTTTATAAGTTTCTGAAAACAATTCAAATGAACACAAACTATAATATTTGAAGGTAACTTAAAGACACTACTATCCACCCACTGCTCGAGTCTTTTGACGGTGAAATGGAATTGCTGGTTTGTTATAAGGTTATACGTAGAGCGGAAAATAACGAAATTGTTTTAACTTTTTTAGAAGTGCTTGCATAGTGGCCATCACAAAACGTTCTTCAATTACCTCGTTCAAAGGGTTAGTTTGCCAAAGTGGAATTCACAGCATGCGTGTCTGCGATAATCCCCACACGCCTGGCGCGATCACCCACTTATAGTTTCCCTTCTGGGATACAGTACATAAGAACGATTGAAAGGCAGCGGTATAGGGCAGAAATAGAAAATCGACGTGGTAAGCTGTGGGAAAAAAAAACTCCGCCACAGTCTAGACGTTTGGTAGGCCTGTTGGTGGTTGTCCTTTTAACAACGGAACAACGGTAAATCACGTAAGGATGAACGAACTATTAACAGTGAGAAAGTTACCTGTATTGCTGGACACCGGCGTTATCTCCTGGGCCAACAGCAGCCGTTTCGGGATATCAATCTGATAAAAAATAAAAAGAAGGCAATCAGTGTAAAGTATCGTGGGAGTTTAGTTTGTGATTTGTGTGTTGTCTGTTCCCTATAGCAGCCTAATGCAGGGATGTGTACTTCTAGCTGGCGCAGACAGTTAGTATTGCTGACGATCGGCTTTCCGACGCCATGTTGTCTACGTTTATTGTTTGCTTGCCATAGGTGGTGAGTTTTTCCTACTAAGGTGTGTTTTTGGCCTGTTGTGTTTACACTAATCGCTGTAGTCGTAGTTCCCTAGCTTCAGAATAAAAGTAGTTATTGGAATGTCTCAAATTCCGGTACAATCACGTCTCGAGTTTCTTCAATGCCTCCACGAGGGTCTCAAGATGGAATTTATTGTGAATGTCCACGTTCTGTGTGTATTGTGATCGTTGTTTGTGACTCGTAGTACCTTGTTCTGCATGACCTTCAGGCGGTCTAGAGATATCGAAGCTAATGCTCAGAGAAGAGCTGTGTCATCAGCGATCTGATAAGACTCCTGTGCATGGACAAGCCACCGTCCTCTTCGAGTACTTTGCATGTTGACCATTGGAGAGAGCTGTACTGAAACCTTGTTGCTAACTGTAGATAATACTCCATTGTTCTATATTGGAAATAATATGGATAATCGCTTTTCAAAACTCTCGCCGGCGGGTGTGGCTATGTGGTTCTAGGCGCTTCAGTCTGGAACTGCATGACCGCTACGGTCGCAGGTTCGAATCCTGCCTCGGGCATGGATGTGTGTGATGTCCTTCGGTTGGTTAGGTTTAAGTAGTTCTTAGTTCTAGGGGACTGATGATCACAGATGTTAAGTCCCATAGTGCTCAGAGCCATTAGAAACATTTTTCAAAGCTCTCAAAACGGATACAACAACGCAGCGTCGTAACTAATCTGAGTATTGGAACAAGAAGCATTGCATGACTGTGTTCTCGTAAAACGCTATGTCTCCAAGCAATGATGCATGATTTTCTGTGTTTTGAAGTGTTTCCTTTATAGTACGCCTATATTATTAACGTTCTACTTATAGATAGCAGAGGTGCAAAATCATTCTAACAAGTACCGCTTTGGTTAAGCTTTCAGTTTTAATTTCTTCGAATTATTTTATCTTTGCTTCTTATAATTATCTTTTCTATTTCAATGCAAAATGGCAGATAAAAGCCTTGGCCTGATACAGTGGCGACATAGCGATTCTGAATGACTGAAATAATAATGAGCTGCAGCAGGAAGTTGTAGACCACTGTATAAACCCTCGCCTTCTTCTGATACGTCTACGAATTGTAGCTTCAATGTAAAACGTCTTGAACGTCCCAGTAAACACTGGAGAATGTCACTGGACCTTAATTGAGAGTATCATGCTCATTTCCTAAGCCATAGTAATATAAAGTCCAATTTACTTCTTGTGGCTCTCTTGATGTATACTCTCAATCAGAATGCCGCAGGAACATTGTTTAAATCCGAACTTCCATAGACATCAATTTGCTACGCGCGCATGTTCCACCCATCACCACTCGAATAACTCAAATTACATGTGGAAACATCCTACTGTCATGCCAGTTTACACTTAAGTGATGGAACGTTAAATCTTCTTGCACGACATCGCTTCCTCCGCCATCGCCTAGGAGCTTTAGCAACTCCTTCTAGCTGGATCTGCTCTCATTTTACAACCGTCCACAGGTCTAAAATAGTTGTTTATTTGCGTGAATAGCTAGTGTCATGGCAAAATAATGGGCTTCTTTTTTAACCAAGTAGACAGATACTTTGTACAGTGGCATGAAATTCTTAAAACATGCGACAGGAATCTCATTCTAGCTTGCATAAATTCATTATATCCACTTATTTGGATAAAATAATACAACACAGTTTGAATCACTAAACGGGTACGAAAAGTATTGTAACTGAGAGTGTGGACTTGATCTTGCCTATATTGCTGTAGAATAATCATCACTGTAAAGGTATTTTTTTTATTTTTTGTAATGGTAATATTTTCTTTTTGCTTCAGTCATTGCGTGTAAATATGGTTAAATGGAAAAGTGAAGTTTATTTGTGTCTTCCGAGATTTAAAGCTACTATAGTCCCTAATTGAAAACCTATGTAAGTACGGCAGTGTTCACATTGGCACAACCACTTAGTAATGACTGTTATTCACAGCAGACAAAGTTTCTTTACAAAATGAAGAACTGTGCCAATAAGGAAACATATTTACAGCATGTGTGACCTATGAGAACCTTAACTGATACTAAAAATAAAAACAATGCAAAACTGTTGATACAAATATTACTTTCCGATTTATCTTCAGTGTATAGTAGAAAGCATCCAATAGACAATGTTTGTTTACAAAATTAAGTACTGTACCAATAAAGGAGACATCTTTACAGCACCTGTGATCCATGAGAACGTTAACTAGCTCTAAAAATACAAACTATGCAGAATTGTTGAGACAAACATTACTTCCCGATGTACCTTCAGTGTAAAGTAGACAGTGTCCATACTTTACTCAAAAATTTAGAAGCAGTGCCCTACGAAATGCATTTCGTCCACTGGAATGATTATAAAGTGTCTCCACTAGCCACAGATCGCAATTTTACTTGTAAATTAACGTGAACTGGCATTTCGCACACGTCTACAACACTTTTGTAAAGAACCAAAAGTGTGACGGGAAAAAAGGTCGTTGTAGCTAGGCTCAATACGGTTTTTTCCAAATCCACCAGAAACAAACGCAAAAAAATTTTATTTAAAAAAGCGGATAAGGTGTCACTAGAAGCCTTCCTAAGAGACAATCTCCATTCCTTCCGAACTGACTATGCAAATGTAGACGAGATTTGGCTCAAATTCAAAGATATAGTAGCAACAGCAATTAAGAGATTCATACCTCATAAACTGGTAAGAGATGGAACGGATCCCCCGTGGTACACAAAACAGATCCGAACGCTGTTGCAGAGGAAATGGAAAAAGTCTGGGAAGTTCAGAAGAACGCGAAATCCCGAAGATTGGCTAAAATTTACAGATGCTCGAAATTTGGCACAGGCTTCAATGCGAGATGCCTTTAATAGGTTCCACACCAAAACATTGTCTCGAAATTTGGTAGAAAATGCGAAGAAATTCTGGTCGTATGTAAAGTACACAAGCGGCAAGACGCAGTCAATACCTTCGCTGCTCAGTGCCGATGGTACTGTTACCGACGACTGTGCAGCTAAAGCGGAGTTATTGAACGCAGTTTTCTGAAATTCCTTCACCAAGGAAGACGAATGGAATATTCCAGAATTTGAAACAACAACAGCTGCTAGCATGAGTTTCTTAGAAGTAGATACCTTAGGGGTTGCGAAGCAACTAAAATCGGTTGATACGGGCAAGTCTTCAGGGCCATATTGTATACCGATTAGGTTCCTTTCAGATTACGCTGATACGATAGCTCCCTACTTAGCACTCATATACAACCACTCGCTCACCGGTAGATCTGTACCTACAGATTGGAAAATTGCGCAGGTCGCACCAGTGTTTAAGAAGGGTAGTAGGAGTAATCCATCTAACTACAGACCTATATCACTGACGTCAGTTTGCAGTAGGGTTTTGGAGCATATACTGTATTCAAACGTTATGAATCACCTCGAAGCAAACGATCTATTGATACGTAATCAGCATGGTTTCAGAAAACATCGCTCTTGTAATGGCCTCTATCGGCAGGGGATCTCAAGTTGATTCCATATTTCTAGATTTCCGGAAAGCTTTTGACACCGTTCCTCACAAGCGACTTCTAATCAAGCTGCGGGTCTATGGGGTATCGTCTCAGTTGTGCGACTGGATTCGTGATTTCCTGTCAGGAAGGTCGCAGTTCGTAGTAATAGACGGCAAATCATCGAGTAAAACTGAAGTGATATCAGGTGTTCCCCAGGGAAGCGTCCTGGGACCTCTACTGTTGCTGATCTATATAAATGACCTGGGTGACAATCTGAGCAGTTCTCTTAGACTGTTCGCAGATGATGCTGTAATTTACCGTCTAGTAAGGTCATCCGAAGACCAGTATCAGTTGCAAAGCGATTTAGAAAAGATTGCTGTATGGTGTGGCAGGTGGCAGTTGACGCTAAATAACGAAAAGTGTGAGGTAATCCACACGAGTTGCAAAAGAAATACGTTGGAATGCGATTACTCGATAAATAGTAAAATTCTCAAGGCTGTCAATTCACCTAAGTACCTGGGTGTTAAAAGTACGAACATCTTCAGTTGGAAAGACGACATAGATAATATTGTGGGGAAGGCGAGCCAAAGGTTGGGTTTCATTGGCAGGATACTTAGAAGATGCATCAAGTCCACTAAAGAGACAGCTTACACTACACTCGTTCGTCCTCTGTTAGAATATTGCTGCGTGGTGTGGGATCCTTACCAGGTGGGATTGACGGAGGACATCGAAAGGGTGCAAAAAATGGCAGCTCGTTTTGTATTATCACGTAATAGGGGAGGGAGTGTGGCAGATATGATACGCGAATTGGGATGGAAGTCATTACAGCAAAGACGTTTTTCGTCGCGGCTAGATCTTTTTACGAAATTTCAGTCACCAACTTTCTCTTCCGAATGCGAAAATATTTTGTTGAGCCCAACCTACATAGGTAGGAATGATCATCAAAATAAAATACCAGAAATCAGAGCTCGAACAGAAAGGTTTAGGTGTTCATTTTTCCCGCGCGCTGTTAGGGAGTGGAATGGTAGAGAGATAGTATGATTGTAGTTCGATGAACCCTCTGACAAGCACTTAAATGTGAATTGCAGAGTATTCATGTAGATGTAGATGTAGAAATTGATTTCACTCGTTCGAAAATGAGTTTTGGCAGATAGCTCCCTTATTAGCGAGTTGAATGTCTCAGAACGATTCCTGTGATGTAATCACTATCGTACCCAAAATTTTTGAAACAGTTTTTTCTCTATCAGCATTACTATAAGCTCTTTGAGTGAATGCTGCTCAGCCATAATAACTCTCACACGAATAATTTGAATGTCGCGTTATTATCGTTTCCAACATAGGAGTGTTGCATGTAAGGGCAATGGTGGAGGGATGCACGTGTAAGGAATTTGTGCCTGTGGCAGCCCGGCTTAACACTTAAAAACAATATAAGAGAGGTGATTTCTTGAAAGCACAGTGACCAATATGAAGGTACTTCTTAAAGCAAACTGTTAAGGACGCTCAATCAGCATGTGCGATAAATGTATTGTAGGAAGGAGAAGACTAGATGAGAAGAAAAGGTAAATCTGTGTCTTGTGAAAACTGTGGAAATGTGAAAAATCTTGTTATCACGTTACATGCTAAATATACGCTGAATATAACATTGCATGCCTGTAGAGGACGTTTTCGAAAATTTGACAATATATGTCGGAAGAACGAATGACGGAAATAATTTTAAATGTGAAGCAAATATTGATGAATGTAGAATTTCAGAATACCGTTGGTTATGATCTTCTTTCATTGATGATCAGTAGGTTTGATGTACACTATATTCAAAGCAGATCCAAGTGATAATGTATATAATATTACTAAAAGAATAAATGTAATTTAAAATTATATTCATGTAGGACTGTTTGTCAACAAGTCAAAGACTAATCACTTTAGGACTACGACAGTTAAGTTTCTAGTGTTCGAGTACGTAATGAATGGCTTCTTATTCGGCAGTAAGCCGTTTTTGTTTCGTCGAATTTATAAGTATTGTGATGGCAAGTCACATTTTATTCATGCAGTCGTAGAATTTTGGAGGAAATCCGCGATGAAGAAGAAGAGGAACGTTCGGGGAAATGGCTTCTTGAATTCCTCTCGCGAAGTTCTCCGATTACCTGCAAAGCAATCAGTATTCAACCGTCATAAATCGCGGCCGCTTCCATTCGTTATTTGTTCCTCACCGGAGGAAAATTGTGTTAGCAGCAGGTGTTTGCCACTAATAACAACGGAGCGCCAAGAATTAGATTGAGCTCCGGAATAATGTGTCCCGAGGGCACGGGCCGACTTCGCACTCAGCTCCACCTCATTACTGATTCAGCCAGCGTTTCGCACGCGAATATATCTACCTAATAAATTTTGCAGATAACAACACCACCCTGACAACCCACGGTTTTTTCTTTTCGGTTACCATTAATCCATGATTTTTACATATATCTAAGTTGCCCTGTCGACGCCGACTATGAAATGGGTAACGATGCGGTATTGCAACCACATCAATCAAATTCTTTTGAGGCAGCGTTGTAATAACAAATGAGGGCGCCTCCAGGCGGCTCGCCGCTTTTTATAGAGGAGTGCGTCAGCTCCGATAATGTGACACAGCTCTTCCGTCAGCACTTACGACACAGAGTAACACCCAGCGAGGCGTCATTAGTACTTTCATTTTAATCTCACTTAACAAAGGACATGTAGTTCGAATACCCACACGCATCTGTCGATGGAAATTGCAGTTGCCGAAGACAGATTTGAAAACAAAGTAAGCATAAACCTCATGTCCAACCATTTTTTGTATTATTTCCGTTAAAAATCCGGAAGTTTTATACGACATTCTCAGTTCACTTGCCTCGTCAGATCTTGAAAAAAATTCGAGCATTCAACGAATCCCTTCAGCATCTTGGACAGGAATAAATAACTGTCGTGGCTGCTACTGTGATTATTATTTACAGCATATAAATGGCTTGTGATTTGTCGGCGTAGATCACTGTTACGTCGTATTGCCAGACACAGTGTCCATGTCCGCGATGGTGGTGCCAATGGTCTTGTGGAACCGTAGACATTTTTCAGCACATTTCTCTGTCTTCTCAGAGCCGAGAGCTGTTCCACGCGTCATAAAGATTATCGGCTGCTATCGTGATTGAAGTTGTTCTCGCATCTTACAACTTATACTGCTTCTTTATCAGCAGATTCCCAGTATCCACAGTCGTGGATTAAGATTTTAGTTTCGTTAAACATTATTCTGTTTTTATATGTGCTTGTGAGATTCTGGTCTCCAGCTGGTGATTACTCAAGTTCTCGATTTTTCATGCGTCTTTGATGCTCTGCGCAGCTGTCGGTATCGGTATATTTGCTTCCGCACTCGCAATAAATTTTGTATTAAAAATAAAAATTGAATGAGGAGATGAACGACGAACTTGAACGGGTGTCATCTAACGTCCGCCGCAATCAAATGCATCGAACAATAACGAAAAAAAAGAAAAAAAAGTTCTGTGATCTATGGGTCTCTGGATCGAGTCCCGCTCGTGGTTTCCTTCTTTAATTTCTATTTTTTCAAAACTAGTGTATTTACAAGAACTTTTATACAATTTTCAACATTATTTGGTTGTTTGTTCATTTTTAATGTCACAATACGTGTTATATTTATAAATATAGACAACTACACGAGCAACACATAACGTTTTCCTGAAAATGTATGGCTGTCGGGAATTTCGAAGTCCTTTATATCTACCATCGGTTAGTATACCGAAACCTGCGTTGCGCTTATATTCTTCAATAATGCAATAAGTTGCAATATGCCAATATATAGGGTGATATACGATTAATCGTCGGAAATGGTTTCGACATTACAAGTTGCAGGAAGATATTTTTCATACAGACACAGAAAAAATAAATGAAAACGGTATTTACTACATAGAATGATAGCCTTTTTTTCTCATGCTCAAGGAATCCTCAGAGCTTCTAAGGAAAAACAAAGCTGCTTGACATATTAATAAATTTCTCTGTTTACAGACATTTTGGATGCAAACCATGCGTAACGCAACAATTTCGAAAATATCGGTGCCGCAAACTGGCGATGTACAATTGAATATACACTCCTGGAAATGGAAAAAAGAACACATTGACACCGGTGTGTCAGACCCACCATACTTGCTCCGGACACTGCGAGAGGGCTGTACAAGCAATGATCACACGCACGGCACAGCGGACACACCAGGAACCGCGGTGTTGGCCGTCGAATGGCGTTAGCTGCGCAGCATTTGTGCACCGCTGCCGTCAGTGTCAGCCACTTTGCCGTGGCATACGGAGCTCCATCGCAGTCCTTAACACTGGTAGCATGCCGCGACAGCGTGGACGTGAACCGTATGTGCAGTTGACGGACTTTGAGTGAGGGCGTATAGTGGGCATGCGGGAGGCCGGATGGACGTACCGCCGAATTGCACAACACGTGGGGCGTGAGGTCTCCACAGTACATCGATGTTGTCGCCAGTGGTCGGCGGAAGGTGCACGTGCCCGTCGACCTGGGACCGGACCGCAGCGACGCACGGATGCACGCCAAGACCGTAGGATCCTACGCAGTGCCGTAGGGGACCGCACCGCCACTTCCCAGCAAATTAGGGACACTGTTGCTCCTGGGGTATCGGCGAGGACCATTCGCAACCGTCTCCATGAAGCTGGGCTACGGTCCCGCACACCGTTAGGCCGTCTTCCGCTCACGCCCCAACATCGTGCAGCCCGCCTCCAGTGGTGTCGCGACAGGCGTGAATGGAGGGATGAATGGGGACGTGTCGTCTTCAGCGATGGGAGTCGCTTCTGCCTTGGTGCCAATGATGGTCGTATGCGTGTTTGGCGCCGTGCAGGTGAGCGCCACAATCGGGACTGCATACGACCGAGGCACACAGGGCCAACACCCGGCGTCATGGTGTGGGGAGCGATCTCCTACACTGGCCGTACACCTCTGGTGATCGTCGAGGGGACACTGAATAGTGCACGGTACATCCAAAGCGTCATCGAACCCATCGTTCTACCATTCCTAGACCGGCAAGGGAACTTGCTGTTCCAACTGGACAATGCACGTCCGCATGTATCCCGTGCAACCCAACGTGCTCTAGAAGGTGTAAGTCAACTACCCTGGCCAGCAAGATCTCCGGATCTGTCCCCCATTGAGCATGTTTGGGACTGGATGAAGCGTCGTCTCACGCGGTCTGCACGTCCAGCACGAACACTGGTCCAACTGAGGCGCCAGGTGGAAATGGCATGGCAAGCCGTTCCACAGGACTACATCCAGCATCTTTACGATCGTCTCCATGGGGGAATAGCAGCCTGCATTGCTGCGAAAGGTGGATATACACTGTACTAGTGCCGACATTGTGCATGCTCTGTTGCCTGTGTCTATGTGCCTGTGGTTCTGTCAGTGTGATCATGTGATGTATCTGAACCCAGCAATGTGTCAATAAAGTTTCCCCTTCCTGGGACAATGAATTAACGGTGTTCTTATTTCAATTTCCAGGAGTGTATTTCAGAAGCATCTTCACGACAAGCAATTGCTCGTTCTTAGTCAATCGAATTTGACGAAGTTGAAAGACGCATAATACATTTTTAACTTGCATATGGAAATATGAGTCGCATTGTTTTTTATACGAATAAAAATTAGTAATCAACGAAATAGCACTAGAAATTCAACAATAGCTCTTGCTAATACGCACGTCTTTTCATCATCCTATCTTTCAGAAGGAATATGTACGAAATAACGTGACTAGAGTTCAAAAAAATTAAATAAAAAAAAAGATGAGTGATACTCTATCCAGCGATTCACAGATTACGGAGCTTGCACACTACCCAAATTACCACCGCCAGTTCCCGTTCGGGGTTGCAACTCACCGGTAAAAATTTGTGTAGCAATTTTCTCGAAATAACCAAAATTAGTATGCCTTACTACTTGCACTTGAGACTGCCCTAATGGACTATCAAATATGGGAAGTCTGAAGTAAATCCGTAATCCGGACGTCTTGGCGTCTCCTTGTTAGATATCAGTGTAAGCCGACTTGTGGTATACAGTACACCATGACATTCCTTCTCCCTCGGTCTCGGTTGTAAACTGGATTTGATGCAGGCCAGTAGCAGTTTATACAAGGGATGTCGCCGCGAGAAACTTCAACCACAAACCTTAAGGTTGGTTTGACGCACTTCTCCATTAGTGTCGCTTGCTACCTACCTACTTCATTTCAGATTTACTGCTGCATCCCACATAATGGTTGATCTGCTCCACACATCCACATCTATGCCTGCGCCTGCGATTCTTTTTTTCCATCATTGCTTCAGCTACTATCAGTGTCGTACTATATGCCCAACAGTTGTGTCTTTTCGCTTAATTAGTTCTTTATTGAGCATTTTATCTCGTTGACCCTTTACAGAACATCTTCATTCCTTACCCGACCAATCTGTCTGATCTGCAATAATCGTCTTCACGACTACACTCATGTGACAAAAGCCATGAGATGCCTCCTAATATCGTGTCTGACCTCTTTTGCCCGGCATAGTGCAGTAACTCTACGTGGTATGGGCTCAACAAGTTGTTGGAAATACCCTGCAGAAATACTGAGTCATGTAACCTCTACAGCCGTCCATAACTGCGGAAATGTTGCCGTACAGAATTTTGCACACGAACTGACCTCCAGATTATGTCCAATAAATTTTCGATGGGATTAATGTCTAGTGATCTTGGTGGCCAAATCATTCGCTAGAATTGCCCACAATGCTCTTCAAATCAACTGTGAACCATTGTGGCCTGATGAAGTGGCGCATTTTCATCCATAAAATTTCCGTCGTCGTTTCGGAACATGAAGTTCATGACTCCAGATGGTCTCCAAGTAGCCGAACGTAGCCACTTCAAATCAGTGATCGGTTCAGTTATGCCAGAGGATCCAGTTCATTCCATGTAAACGCAGCACACACGATTATGGAGCCACCACCAAATTGCATAGTTCCTTGTTCACATCTTGGGTCCATAGTTCTGTGCGATCAGCGCCACACTCGAACCAAACCATCAGCCATTACCAATGGAAATCGGGACTCATCTGGCCAAGCCACGGGTTTGCAGTCGTTTAGGGTCCATCTGATATAGTCACGTGTCCAGGAGGGGCACTTCTGGCGACTTTTGTTGTTGTTGTGGTTTTAGGGCGCAAAACTGCGACAGTCTTAAACGACCATTCTGCAACTTATGGAAGGGTACAAAACCGAATGTTAAATCAGAAGCAATGGGAGCGAAACTCAAAAAGGAGGGAAACTAAAAACGGAAAGAAATCTTTGAAAACTACTATTGAAGGGGTGGGGGGTTGTTTTCACCAAAAAAGGGCTTCATATGAGCGATGTCATCTCCCTGACACTGATAAACTCGAGGACGCGATCGGCTGAGCGCGTGTCATCGGCTAAAAGGGAAGACATATCAGGCGACATCTGTAAATGGACTCGTAGAGGATTAAAATAGGGGCACTGAAGTAAGAGGTGTCTCACCGTCCACGGTTGAGAGCACTGGGGACAAAGCGGGGGAAGATCGCCACTTAAAAGATGTCGACGGCTAAAAAGACAGTGCCCTATCCGGAGTCTAGTTGAAATTACCTCGTACCGACGACGAGGACGGAAGAAAGAGGTCCAAGCACAGGGAAGAGGTTTCACGTTCCGTAATTTACTATCGGGAAGTGTAGACCAATGTGCGTGTCATAAAAGAGCAACACGACGACACAAAACGGTCTGTAGACCTGCTACGGGAACCATGCGAACAGCAGCCCGAGGAAGAGAGACTGCAGCCTTTGCCGCTATATCGGCTGCCTCGTTTCCGCGGATACCAACGTGACGTGGGATCCCAAGAATGCCACAGAGATGCCCCCCCCCCCCCAAGTGGAGGCAGTCCTGAGTCCGGTGGACAGGATAAAGAACTTTGAGGTTGAGGAGAGAGCTGACCGAACCCGAGCATATAATATACTGTAGCCGCTTATGGCGATGGATATATTGGACAGCCTGGAACACAGCGTAAAGATCCGCAGTAAAAACCTAACACTGATCGGGAAGCCGGAATCTATTAGAGCTGTTACCAACAACATAGGTACCCCATACAACAAATGTGGTTTTTGAGTCGTCGGTGCGGTGTAAATAAATGTGGCATCCTCCATTTGTGCACATAGAGCAGCAAATGCTCGACGATAAACTATGGGAGAGGGGGGCGGGGGGTTACTATCCTTGGTAAGCTGACAAAGGTCAAGAAAATTGCAGGAAAGTGGAAGGGAAGAGAATGTAGCAATTGACGGAAGTGGACTCCCTAAGATAATAGAGAGGAAGGGCAGCCTGCATACCCTAAATCCAACGAGGCGTCGAAAAAAGGGCATGGGACGTATGAGCAGGCATGGACGGCAGATGAATAGCGTAACGACTCAGAAAGACAGCTCGCCGATTGGACAGCGGAGATTCAGCAGTCTCAGCATAAATGCTCTCCACGGGGCTGGTGTAAAAAGCTCCAGACGCTAAACGCAGTCCACGGTGGTGGACAGAGTTGAGACGCCGAAGAATAGATGGCCGTGCATAAGAGTAAACTATGCTTCCATAGTCCAATTTCAAGGGCACTAAGACGCAATATGGGCGGAAAAGGACCATTCGGGCCGCTCCCTGTGAGGTACCACTCAGAACACGGAGGGTGTTGAGATATTGCAGACAGCGAGCCGAAAGATATGAAACGTGGGAAGACCAGCACAGTTTTCTGTCAAACATAAGTTCGAAGAATTTGGCGACGTCCGCGAACGGAAGGTAGACAGGTTCTAGATCTAGGGAAGGCAGAGGAAACTCAATACGACACCGAAAATTACACAGACGGTCTTACTGAGAGAAAAACGGAAGCCGGTTTTGATGCTCCAGGAGTGGAGGCGATCGAGATTGCCATGAAGACATCGTTTAAGAAGGCTGGTCCGTTGAGAGCTGTAATAGATCGCAAAATCTTCGACAAAGAGGGAGCCCGAGACATCGGGAAGGAGATAATCCATAATTGGATTTATGGCGATAGCAAACAGTACAACACTTAGCACGGAACCCTGGGGCACTCCGTTTTCTTAGGAGAAAGTGCGGGAGGAAGTAGTATTCACCCACACCTTAAATGTGTGCTCTGTCATAAATTCACGAAGAAAAAGGGCTATCCGATATCGAAAGCCCCAAGCGAATAGTGTAGGGACGATGCCTGTCCTCCAACAGGTATCGTATGCTCTCTCCAGATCAAAAATATTCCTACCGTTTGGCGTTTCCTGAGAAAATTGTTCATGATATAAGTGGAGAGAGCAAGAAGACGGCCAACTGCAGAACGATGCTTTCGAAAACCGCAATGGGCAGGTGTTAAAAGGTTTCGGGACACCAGCCACCAGCCTAAACGGCAATTTACCATATGCTCCAAAACCTTACATACACTACTCGAGAGAGAGATGGGGCGATAGCTAGAGGGGAGATGTTTGTCCTTTCCAGGCTTCCGAGCAGGAATGGCGGTAGCTTCCCATCATCTTCTGGGAAAGGTACTGTCGGTCCAAATTTGATTATAAAAGAGAAGGGGGTAACGCAGACTACGGTATGATAAATGCAGGTACATTTGGGCGTGGATGCCATCCGGTCCTGAGGCGGAAGAGCGAGAGGAGGACAGTGCGTCTTGGAGTTCCCTCATAGAGAAAACAGTATTATAGCTTTCGCTATTTTGAGCGGATAACGCAAGAGGTTGCACTTCCGCTGCTCGTTTCTTTGGGAGAAAGGCTGGCGGGTAATTTGAAGAGCTCGAAATCTCAGCGAAGTGTAGACCCAGTGAGTTACAAACTGCGACTGGATCCACTAAGGTATCATGCGCGACAGTGAGCCGAGAAACCGGGGAGAAACTACAGAGCCGACCAGAGTGGCCGAGCGGTTCTAGGCGCTTTAGTCTGGAACCCCGCGACCGTACGGTCGCAGGTTCGAATCCCGCCTCGGGAATGGAGGCGTGTGATGTCCTTAGGTTGGTTAGGTTTAAGTAGTTCTAAGTTCTAGGGGACTAATGACCTCAGATGCTAAGTCCCATAGTGCTCAGAGCCATTTGGAACCAAACTACAGATGAGGGAGTGGAGGTGTTAAAGGAGCTGGTAAAGAAGTCCTAGCTTGCCTTCTTGCTATTGCTGATGATGCGACAGAGTCTCGCACGTAACTGCTTATAGCGGATACAGTTGGCCAACGTAGGATGGTGGTGGAAAACGCGAAGAGCACGTCTCCGCTAGCGTATTGTGTCATGGCACCCCTCGTTCCACCAAGGAACTTGTGGGCGCCGGGGCAAAGGCGAGGTACGAGGTATTGAACGTTCCGCGGCTGTAACAATAACTTGCATAACATGAGTGATCTGATCGTCGATGCTTGGAAATTGATGGTCATCGAATGTCGCTAAAGAAGGGAAAAGTGTCCAATCGGCTTGGGAAAACTTCCAGCGTCTTGGGCGCATAGATGGCAGTTGTAGCTGTAATCGAAGGACACATGGAGAATGGTCTATATCAGCGAGAGTGAACCATTCAAAGCGCCGAGCTAACTGAACAGTACTGGCCGAAAGGTCCAAATGAGGGAAGGTTGACGTTGAATCAGACAAAAATGTAAGTTCCACAGTGTTGGGATAAACAAGATTCGCGTGGTGGCAGAGGTCAGTCAATAGGGAGCCTCGACGACAAGGACGGGGAGATCCCTAAAGCGTGTGGTGAGCATTGAAGTCTCCAAACCAATAAATAGTGGGGTTGGAGTTCACCAAGGAGATGAAGGAGATCAGATCTTGCCATTGGTGTGGAAGATGGAATGTACACAGTACAAAGAGATAAGGTGTATCCAGAAAGGGAAAGATGTACGGTGACAGCTTGGAAGGAACTGTTTAAGGGGACTGGGTGATAATGGACAGTATCATGGAATAGAATCATAAGTCCCCTAGGTGCTGGAGTGTCATCAAAAGAGGGGAGATCAAACCAGACCGACTGGAAATGAGGTGAAGAGAGAAGACGACCGGGGAGTGGGATCGTAAGAGGATCGACAATTCATCCCAATTGGAATGAATTCCGGGGGTTTTCCAATGTATAATTGACATAGGGCGGACAGAAGAGGGAAAAATCTCATCACAGTGGCCGTCAGCTCAACAACTGCTGAGAACAGGTGGCCGACGGCGTGGAAGGGCATTCAGCCAAAGGCAGAAGATCCTGATCCACAGGTTGTTTGAGACAGCTCCTGTTGCCAATGATCGGCTGTTTGATCGGCTGCCAGCGGTGGGTCTGGGCAACACGCAAGACGGCCGAGCGTGGCTACCACTGGGTGGCGCTGTGGAGGTAACACGTTGTGGTGGAGAAGGAGAAGAACTTTGCTTTGTATGAGCCTTCTTGGAAGCAGGACGTCGAGATGAGGGAGCAATCGATGGTTGTGAGGTCAGGACATGTAAGAAATCTTCGCGAGTAGGCTCTTTTTGGAAGTCCAGATGTCCAATTTTGGGGCCCCTGATTCAGCAGGAGCCGATGAGAGGTGAGCCTTAGAGCGAGCAGGTGATAGTGGGAAGGTTGAACGGCCGATGTTTTGGCTGGCCGACCTGACGACCATGGCGCTGAAGGTGAGGTCACAAGTCTGTGTGGCTACTTCCTTAGTTGGCCGAGGAGATGCAAGGACAGTGCTATATTTACCTGCTGGGAGCACAGTGGGCTTTCTACTGGAGAATAACGTACGAAAAGCAAATATAGACACCTTTTCCTTCACTCGGATTTCCTGAATAATTCGTTCATATTTGAAAATAGAGCAATCTCGAGATGAAGCAGAATGGTCGCCCATACAGTTGATGCAACGAGGGGATGGAAGTGGACAATCACCCTCATGATCATCCCTGCCACATGTAACGCATTTGGCCATATTGGAACATGACTGGCTGGTGTGATTAAACCGGCCTCACCGATAGAAACGTGTAGGGCTGGGGATGTAAGGGCGAACTAAGATTATCTCATATCCTGCCTTAATGTTCGATGGAAGTTGAACTCTGTCAAACGTCGTAAGAGAGTATGGGTTGATATCAAGTCCTTGTCAACCCTTTTCAGGACTCGATGTACAGTCCTTACACCCTGGTCACACAGGTAGTTTTGAATGTCCTCATTGGACAATCCGTCGAGTGAGCATGTATAAAACATCCCACGTGATGAATTTAAAGTGCGGTGCGCTTCCACCCGGATTGGGAAGGTGTGTTACAGTGTAGTTTGCAGCAATTTTTGTGCCTGAAGGGCACAAACTCTTTCTAACAACAAGGTGCCATTTCTTAATCGGGAACAAGACTTTATAAGACCTGCAATTGCATCAACACCTTTTTCAATAATGAAAGGATTAACTGTGGAGAAGTGTTGACATTCGTGAGACCGAGAAACAACTATGAACTTTGGCCATGATGGGAGAACTGTTCTTGGCTAAGATTCATCTTTCTTTCGCTTGTGGGCAGAAGCTGTAGACATAGAGGAAACCATTGCGAAAGTATCCTCCGTGATTACCGGCATCTCCAATGGCGCGCTCTTTTCTCGTGTGGGCCCTCTCTGAGAGCACTCGCACCTTGGGTGATGGTCCACACTTCTGGCCACACCTTCCGAGAATTGGATGGAAGGACCACTCGGCACATTTAGAAGGTACCAGCTCGGGTAATCACCCCTCTCTAGGCCTGGCCTTTACCAGGGGATACATACGTGTTCTACCTGTCTACCCAGGGTGAGGAATTAAGAGTTACCCCATCACCTGCCACGCATGGGAACATGTAGACCAGCCTTCAGACACCCATAGGGAGGAAAGACAGAGAAAGGGAGGAGCAAGGAAAAAAGAGGTCTCAAACGCCTCAGTGGAGGAGAGGGTGAAGAGAAGAGGCAAGGAAAAGAGAAGGACAAAGGGAGGAGAGAGACTTTCCAGCAGACAGAGCAATGAAGAAAAACTACTCTTACAGTCACAAGCGTCCATCTCCGTACGTAGGCACAAAACATACTCCCAAAGAGAAGGAGAAGCGGAAGGGGCAGGGGAAGGGGAAGGAAAGGGGCTGGGGGAGGGAGGGAAGGACCGGGGATGGGGAGGGATGTGCGAAAGGAGGGAATCAAAAGCAAAGAAGGAACAAATATAGCATCAAAAAATATATAAAAAGAAAGAAGATTTAATCTAGCAAATGAACAATAGAGCATAATTATTAAAATTAAAACTATAAAAACAAAAGAATTAGAATTATAAGGAAAGAAAGCTGCATTAGCTCGGGGTCCCATGCTCACCATGCACATATCCACAAAAGAGTTGTGAACCCCCTGCGGGGGCTACGGGCGACGTTGTGCTGTCAGCAAGGGAACTCGAGTCGACCGTCTGCTAGCATAGCCTATTAACGCCAAAATTTTAACCCATTGTCCGAAACCACACGTTCATAGTACTTTCCACATTGATTTCTGCGGATATTCCACACAGTGCTACTTGTCTGTTAACGCTGACAACTCTACGCAAACGCCACTGCTCTCAGTCGTTAAGTGAAGGCCGTCGGCCACTACGTTGTCAGTGATGAGAGGTAATGTCTAAAATGTGATATCCTTGGCCCACTAATGACACTGTGGGTCTCAGAATACCGGATTCCCTATCGATTTCCGAAATGGAATATCCCATTCTTCTAGCTACAACTACCATTCCGCATTCAAAGTTTGTTAAAACCTGTCGTGCGGCCACAATCACGCCGGACACCTTTTCACATAAATCACCTGAGTACAAATGACTGTTCTTTTATACCTTATGTACACGATAATACCACCATCTTTATATGCGCATATTGCTAGCCCATGACTTCTGTCGCCTCAGTGTACATTACAAATGCTTATAATCGTTTCTCCCCCATTGTTGACGTTTCGTGCTCCTACGGAACTGTGGTGAAAACATAGCAACTCACGAACTTGCTGGTATAAAGATTAACATTTTTTGATCTCAGTGGTTGGCTTATTCATTTATTTTGTATCAGAAGCAACCAATGAGAAAAATGAAAACTGCATTTAGTGATCGTACTTAACGACAAAACATATAAAACGTATCAAATAATAACTTCAAGAATTTGGCCTTAGGTGTTGGTGCCATCATGTCCTCCATTGCGCATCTCAAACGATACTTGCCGCAGTTCATGAAATGGGCTGAGGTCTGATCTTCGCCGCGTGCATAGAGCATAAATGGGCTGGGGAACCCCACACTAAGCTTACTCATTCGAGATCTGCCAACAATCGTATGAAATCTAACGATTTACCAGTATACCAGTATGTCTCATGTCTTGTATGTGTACATACGGGGTGAGAGGGGGGGAGGGGGCGACAATCTTCGGGTAGGATCCAGTCGGCAACGTGAGTGTTTCTCGTCCTCCATAATCTTAACCTTGCAGCCTGAGGAGATTCGTGTCGATTTTGGGTTGGATGGAGGAAACTACTCGTAGACTTCCGCCGTTGGTGGACAGGTTGTAGGTGTGATACAGGTGCCTCAGATCTCTCGCTCATGGACACAACTTTTCTTCTAATATCTTGTGGAACGATTCCTGCCGAGCAGTGAACTTTATTACTTGGTGTTGGCCTCAAGAAATCAGTGATGAGTTGACATGACTCATTCAGAGACCAGATGTGTACTAAAAGGGGCAAGCATACTCTGCGGCGAAATAGCACAAAGACATCGCACTAGTTCTGAACGTCCCTGGTTCGGTACCCTAAGAGGCAACTTCGCAAAGTAGCTGACCATTTTTACAGAAAATCTTTTTACCTCATACACCTTTTACTACTACTGTCTTCCTGCATTTATCTTCATTTTTTATTATTCTACTCCGATAGAAAAAGTTATTCATCTTTTTAAGTACCTCTAGCTTAAGTAAACAAGGGGCATTCAGCATGTCCAAGGCAGTGTACTCCATTACTTTGTTTCCATTTTATTTATGTGAATATCACGATTCTCAGCTAGTACACGTTACATTTCATACGGCACCCGACTTAATTCTTGTTCACTTTCGGCGGCTACTGTTGTGTTAACAGCGATGTGTATGCTAATTTCCTGACAGTGATATAACACTCCCACATCTAAATAGTTTTTTACTTTCTTCTTTGTTGCTTTAATATAAAGATTATATACACCTGTATATACTATGCGTTGTGGTAACCCCATCATCATGACTCTGGATGTACGTAATCGTTGTATTTCAAGTGTCCATACTGCACTTCCAACGTAGTCCCTCGTCAGATCGTTTTGCAGTAGGGGCAACTCCGTGTTAGGAGGAAGCTAATTTCATTGTAAAGCTAGTGATTTAGGTTGAATGAACAAAAATTAAAGTGATAGGCGTCAGGTACTCGACATAGCTGTTTAATGATAAAACATGCGAACAAGCTAAAATGCAAGACAAATAAATGTGGATATGTTGCAGAAACTAAAATCATCTACAGCTGTATCTGTACTCTGCAAGTCACCATAAGCTATGTGGCAGAGAGTACCAAGTAACATTTTCATCCTTTCGTATTCCATTCGCTGATGGTACGCTGGAGGACGGCTGCCTGTACTCTTTTTCAGGAGGCACAGTTTCAGTTACGGTAGCGTCGTAGTAATTACGCGAGATTCATGTTGGGGGACATAATATATTGCTTGGCTCATTTTAGGGCGTGGGCCCTTGCAATTCTGTTTGCGAGGCTCTTCGTGAAGCACAGAGCCTGCACGTTGTGGATTATTCCTTTGAATGACTGAATGATCACCGACCGTGTAGACAGTGATATCGGATTGTTCAGTCTCTTAACGCCCATGACATGACACTGATTTGCGTTCAGGATCAACTACTAATCTTTGAGCGGGCTCATCACCTGAAAGTCTTTCTGCATTTCAAGTTTTCAACAAAACCACTTGGTAAACACAACTATATGTCTGCGAAAATTTATTTATTTAATGCTATTTTTAGACCTATGTTGAGAATCTGGATGGTGTTTACAAAACTCATCGAACCTGCGACCGTAGCGGTCGCGTGGTTCCCGATTGTAGTGCCTAGAACCGCTCGGCCACCCAGGCCGGCGTCAGTACGTCGATGCAACACTGTGCCTCCCACAGTATAACACTTAGACTACCAAAAAGATCATGTTCGACAATGTTCCTGTGTGCATTACTCTTCCCATCTTTCACCGTGTGAGGATACGTTCAGCATTGTAGAACATGTTGGTCGTCCAGGTGTTATGAAGTGGGAAAGCATCATATTGCATGGGCACACAGTCCCCCAAAACTTTGAACACCGTACAATCACAGTTCAACGTCATTGTGACACTGTTATCCGTCCCTGTGTGCGTATTTTCAGGAATGAATTCTGTCCTGCCTTCATTTCTATGAATGCTAGACCGCATCAAACAGCGCACGTGCAGGGCCTCTTAGACCCGCAGGACATTCGCTGAATGGACAAGTCTGACCATTCACCCGACTTAAATCCCGTCGAACACGTGTGAAATGCGTTGGAAATACGTATTTCAACACGTCCACATACCCCAACCACCATCCAGCATATATCAGGAGAGATGGTGGAGAAATGGGGCGCCATACCGCAAGAACTCCTTACCAACTTTGTGTCCTCCATGGGAGCACGTTGTGAAGGTTTCACTGCCGTCACTGCATGACGATCAGACATCATTGTAAGAGCCATGCCCCGCCTTTTCTAGTGTTCAAGCGACCATGATAAATGGCAGTGACTTCAGTGCGATTATTTTCTTCAAATAAAACTCTGTCATTTCTGTTTGTTTCATTCTGTATTTCTTTCAGGTACCTTATGTACTATACAGTATTAGTTCTTTATATGTATGGTCCACGCATCTTCCACCTATGATACTTGACAGTAACACCTCATGCGAATGTTAATTTCTATAGATCTCCAGCATTCCACAGGTAAACTGAGTCCGCAACTCTATCTTTAATGAAAGCAGTGGTCGGAATACCGTCGTAAGTGGCATTAAAAGTTTCTTATTTACTAATGGTGACTAGTTTCGGACTTGCGCCTAGACTCTAAGCATCCATCTTCGTATGTGGCTGTATTCGTCCACTGCCGAAGACCGATGTTTTGAGAATGTACCCAACTCTGAAACTAGTCACCATCAATAAAGAGATGACACTTCCTCATGTAACTTTCGAAGTTATTCGAACCATTTTCTTGATTAGTGTTAATTTCGTCCTTAAATTTTGGAAAACAGTATATTAGTGTGGAGCCAACCACTGTTTACCATCGAAATGCAATTGAAGGTACGCATTGCTATGATATTATTATTCCCTGTACTGCTAATTATAATGCCAGCAGTTTCTTTCGTACTTGTGATGGGATGAAGTGTGGGAATTTCTAGGTTTTTCAGTGTTTCTTTGCTGCACAGCTATGCCTCAACCATTCATCCCTTATTCACTGAGACCTCATCGTCAGGAAGTCTTCACTTAAGTAGCATATCTCGTTGGACATTCCATACAAGCTTATTTTGTTTACTGTGCGACGGTACAGAAGTCAAGAAATACAACTTCAACCTGCGCTCCGCTGTCGATTGACTTCTCGGTCTTCTGACTGAACAGAGCATCTGCTTTTAACAAAACTACCGCCCGCAGGAACTATACATTATTCATACGCAGGAGCTGTTTACTCTCTTGGTATGTCACCACATTCCAGCAATGTATACGTTCCATTATTCTACAAGAAACTGATTGCCGAGTTTAACTGTGACGTTGCATCACGGGAGACAATACAATGATTTAGTAAACTGGTTGTGCACCAATTCATGACACATTCTATTGAACGCTGTGCATTAAGTCCTGGCTGTTGAAGATCTCCTGGGTGAAAAACAGTTCGCTGACCGTTATAAAAGCATTAATATTTAAAAGGATTTCTGTTATTTGTTAGTGGCATGACTCTTTCCAACAAACCTGTTCCATTACTTGCCTGTCAACGTCTGAGTTTAATATATTATTATCCGCCCCCGGTAGTTGATGGTCAGCCCGACGGAATGTCAATCCGAAGGGCCCGGCTTCGA
Organism: Schistocerca gregaria; assembly: GCF_023897955.1. NCBI lineage: Eukaryota > Metazoa > Arthropoda > Insecta > Orthoptera > Acrididae > Schistocerca > Schistocerca gregaria. Next base: position 731,792,554 of record NC_064931.1, read on the forward strand.
TTCCCGGCTGTGTCGGAGATTTTATCCGCTTAGGGACTGGTCGTTTAGTTGCCCTAATCATCATCATCTCATCCTCATCGACGTGCAAGTCCACGAAGTGGCGTCAAATCAAAAGACTTGCGCACGGCGAACGGTCTACCCGACGGGAAGCCTTAGTCACACGACATCTACTGTTACACTACGAAAATCTGGCTTCTTGTGCAGTGTAGCGTGCGTTGCAGAATTTGTTGACTACAGACTGCTACTACCTGAGACTGGACTCTATGAAAGTGCTTGCACAAAGTATAATGTTCCACTCTACAAAATAAAGAAAAAACTACACATTATTCAGAATAGCTAGCCCTAGCAACGCTAAAAATAACGTAGAACGGACTATATGAATGACAACGAATACAATATTTCGGTACAGTTCCCACAATTCAGAACAGAATACTTCTGAATAGTTTGCCACTGTAAATCTACATTGCCTTACCGTTTTAAAAGGGCAGTCTGGTCTCTACCTTCACTGTAGAAAAATTGTGACTTTTATTATCCCACTGCAAATAGTAATCTGTATTTCTCTCTGACATCTGCGGATTTTATTATATTTTTCCTGTTGCGTTTCTTCAGCAGTTCATTCTACGGTACATCCTTTTGTCCGTAGTGATAGCGCAAGTGGAAGGATTCCAAAACTCCCAAACACTTCACCAGATAAGTGTCACACGAACAATTCTATGAGCTTTGTGTTTCCCAGAAACCTGTAGGTGAACCAGTCACAGCTTTTAGCGAGTCATCCTACGTGGTCAGTCTTTTGGAGTCTCCTAATATCATGCGGCCTTTGCCATTGGAACACAGGGCTACGTTTTTGTGAGCTGATACTCCCAGCTAATTGCTACGCTCACACAGCGACTCCGGAAATCTCCATTGGTGGTCGTCTGATTTACCCTAAGGCATCCTGACAGCTGGTTTCCGCGTCCACCGAAATTGTGTTCGTTATTGTTTATCCTACAAGTGCACTCAGTGCATGATTATGTAGCGAGGCCCATACGCTATCTGAATGTAGAAGACAGGGGAGCAGATAATACAATGAATACCTGAGGTAATTTCTGATTGTTAATTTTTTTGTTGCTTATCAACTGCTCATGAAATTGTATCGATATTGCAGTCAGAGTGTAATGAGGTGACAAAAGTCATAGGCTACCTCCTAATATCGTGTTGGACCTTCTTTTGCCCGGCGTAGTGCATCAGTTCGACGTGGCTTGGACTACACTAGTCATTGGAAGTCCCTTGAAGAAATAATTAGTCATTCTGCCTCTATAACCGTACACAATTGAAAAAATGTTACCGGTGCACGATTTTGAGCACGAACTGACCTCTCGATTACATCCCATAATTTTTCGATGGATTCATGGCGGGCAGTCTGGGTGGCCTGATCATTCGCCCGAATTGTCCAAGATGTTCTTCAATCCAATCGCTATCAGTTGTGGCGGAAAACATGGAGCATTGTCAGCCATAAAAATTCCATCGTACACGTACGGCTGCAAATGGTCTCCATGTAGTCGAACATAACCGTTTCAAGTCAATGATCGGTTCAGTTCCGCCCGAGGATACAGTCCGTTCCACGTAAACACAGTCCACACCATAAAGCAGCCTTCGCCCCCCTCCCCGCTACCAGCTCGCACAATGCCATGTTAACAACTTGTGTCGCCGGCCGCGGTTGTCTCGCGGTTCTTGGCGCTTAGTCCGGAACTGCGCGACTGATACGGTCGCAGGTTCGAATCCTGCCTCGGGCATGGATGTGTGTGATGTCCTTAGGTTAGTTAGGTTTAAGTAGTTCTAAGTTCTAGGGGACTGATGACCACAGATGTTAAGTCCCATAGTGCTCAGAGCCATTTCAACCATTTTGAACAACTTGTGTCCATGGCTTTGTGAGGTTTGCGCCACACTAGAACCCTACCACCAGCTATTACAAACGGAAATAGGGATTCTCTGACTACGCCACGGTTTTTCAGTCGTCTAGTGTCCAACCGATATGGTCACTAGCCCTGCAGAGGTGTTGGATGCTATGTTGTGCTGTTAGCTAAATCACTAGCGTCTGTCGTCTGCTGCCGTAGCCCACTAACACCAAATTTCGTCGCAGGTCCTAATGCATGCGTTCGTCGTACGCCCCACATTGATTTCCGTGGTTATTTCACACAGTGCTGCTTGCCTGTTAGCGCAGACGAATCTACGCAAACGTCGCTGCCCTCGGCCGTTACGTCGGTCCCAGCGTTGTCTGTAGTGAGAGGTAATACTTGAAATCTAGTACAGTAGTCTCAGTCATATGTTCATGATGCGGGAAGCCATTGAGTATGAGTACGGCTCACGGCTGATAGTGATTTGAGGAAAATCTGAGGGTACAACGTTACGTCATGGATATCCTACGTTGCCGCTCGTTACTGAATTATCAGACGGGAAGCATAGGTAGTATTTCTTTGGAATTCGTTAAAACGGGATGTGTCCACCATACGACCATTCAAGGTCGTTCGAACGATGTAATAGAACCTATAGTGTACACAATCACGAAGACAGTAAGAAAATATGAGAGCGAGAACTATCGCACGATCTGAACAATAGATCATGAATCTAAGAAGTTGAGAAGACTAATATACCAAAGAACAGGTAAGAAAATCGTATATCTATTGAACGACGATCAGCTTGGCTTTAGGAAAGGTAAAGACATAAATACACCACAAAGGCTGTTCTGACATTGTGCTTCATAACTGAAAAAAGAATTAAGGAAAATAAAGGCACGGTCATAGATTTTGTTAACCCAGAAGAAACGTGCAATAGTGTAAAATGGTGCATAATCCTCTAGCACCTTGAACAGTCTCCTGCTGACATGCAAGGTCCTTGGATTCATGAGATTCTCTCCATACACGTACACGTCCGTCCGTCTGATACAATTCGAAACGAGACTCATCCTACCAGGCAAAATGTTTTCAGCCATCAACAGTCCAATGTCGGTGTAGACGGGTCCAGGCGTGGCGTAAAGCTTTGTGCTGTGTAGTCATCAAGGGTACACGAGTGGGCCTTTGGATCCGAAAGCCAATATCGATGTTGTTTCGTTGAATGGTTCACACGCTGACACTTGTTGATGGCCGAACATTGAAACATGCAGCAATTTGAGGAAGGGTTCTACCTCTATCACGTTGAACGATTGTGTTTAGTCATCGTTCGTTCAGTCCTTGCAGGTTCCTTTTCCGGTCCCAGCGATGTCAGAGATTTCATGTTTTACCGGATTCCTGATACTCACGGTACACTCGCGAAAAAGTCGTACGGAAAAATTCCCACCTCATCGCTACCTCGGAGATGTTGTGTCTTATCGCTAGTGCACCAACTATAACACCACGTTCAAACACACTTGAATCTTTATAACTTGCCATTGTAATATCAATAACCGATCTAATATCTGCGCCAGACGCTTGTTGTCTGATGTAGGCTTTGCCGACCGTAGCGCCGTATTCTGCCTGTTTACAGGTTTCTGTATCAAATACGCATGCCTGTACCACTTTCTTTGGCTCTTCAGTGTATGTCTATTACTAATAAACATATGCATTAATTAGAGGAAGAAGTTTCTCAGAATTTAAATGTGGAATTCAGCATTGTATGGAAGTGAATTATGGATTTTGGGAAAAGCAAGGATGTTGAAAATTCTGTGGGCTGATTAGGTAAGAAATGCGAAGTTCCTCCGCACAATAGGGAAGGAGAGGTGTGTGTGGAAAATATTGATAATGAGATTGGAAAGATTTAAGGACATAAGTTAAGAAATCAATAATTTCCATGATACTTGAGGCAGCTTTGTAGGGCACAAACAGTAGACGAAGCCAGGGACTAATATATGTACCAAGACTGACGAGAAAGAAAAAAAATCTGCGTGAAGTCTCAACGATAGTTAGGTCTAGCAGAAGTTGTGACCAAAAACTGGTTAAGGGATGTGCCACCCACTTCTACGGAGTGTCTCCAATTCCATTGCCGATGGAAGAAAAAGTGTATGTATTTAGTATAGTGTTTTAGAAACGGTCATGTCATAAATATACATTACGTATTTTATATTTTGACGTAAAAGTTTTCATAGGAATTTTAATGCAGCGTTTATGATATGCAGCCAGTTCGTAAGTGCACCCATCGTTGGAGTACCGCTTGCCTTCTATAGGTTGAATAGAGTTACGGTTCCTGATTTCCATAATTCAGCTGTGTTCGCTGGATTCATAGTGAATACTTAATCTTTTTGGTTTATGTTAACAGTTCGTGTTAATTTCAGCACTACAGGTCAATGCCACCAATAATACATCTTTCACGAAGCCGTAATAGTTAGCCAGAACCGCATCCCGACAATACATCTAGATCTTTCTTTGCCTAAATTGCTCATTTGAGTTTTCTAGTTGTCAGATGATATATTTACAGTTCTGTGAGTCTGATTTCATTCTGTGAAATGACTACAATGGAATTGTGTCCCTCTTCACAAGCGCTTGGAAACTCTTATGATTTGTCAAGCCTCTTAGACAGGTGCCATGGAATATAACGACTGTGGCGAACCACTGTGCAACTTGTTGCAGAAAACTTGTGGTAGCTGCTGAAAATGAATTCTGTTACCAGGGCGATTTCCACCTACAGTTTCGACGGCTCTCACCGTTAAGAGGATTTGCAAGTTTATCAAACAGTACGACGCAAAGTTCCTTCGGACATGTATGCATGCCTGAAAGAACCTTGCATCGTACATCTAAACAACAAAGCCACTGCTAAATCGTATTTATCCGTCGAAACCGGGCAAGCGACTTCCAATTTAAATGTCTTCCCTGTACGGCAATATACATAATGGATGTACGAGTGCCGATTGTAGACACATGGTTGACGACAGTGAGTCGTCCTCGGACTGCCTAATGAGCATTTTGCCGTCGGCAGTGGTGAGGCTAGCACGTCCTGTTTGTGTCTCGCCTGTTGTGCTGTTTGCGACAGAGTGTGTGTTTGTTTACCCCATGGTTGTTAAACATGGAGCTGGTTTGTCTACGTGATGGTGTTTTCTTGTCAGGATTAAATTAACGTTACTTTTGAATTATGAACGACCAAAATGGTACTAAGTCGAACAGTTTATACGTGACTAAATGCTTCTCCAACCGCAAGATACTTTTGGGATTCATTTCTCGATCATTAGTACTACTGTGTATATCATGATATATGCTAACGACCTTAACTTCCGATACTCTGATGACCATATAGGGGGTGCCATGTTTGATCACGCTTGTTTTGGACTCCGAACGTTGCGGTGCCGACGGGTGTTGTGGTGGTCGTCTTTAAATCTTACGGTAACGTTGTCAATCATACAGCTGAAACGTGGAAGACCTTCTAAACCTACAGTGTTCTCAGTGGAGTCCGTCAGATCAAAACTGAACTAAGGAAACATCTACCTTCTTGCTTTATTATTGCCGGCTGCAGAGCTGCCGTCGTGTACGATGGCCAGCGGCGCACTTGTTCAGGTTGTGGGCAGGAAGGCCACGTCCATTTGGAAAGTCTCCTACGCAGACTAGTACAGACAGCGATCGGAGACGTTGACATCCCTGTACCCAATGTGTTAACTCTACCTTAGGCGTCCACGGTGGGGCTGCCTGCTACGCCCAACCTGAATCAGTCGGCACCGGCATCGACTCCTCTCGACGTCGCGATGGACGTTTTGCTTGTCTCTCCTACACTGCCGCCAATGGCAGTACCAACGGACGATGGACGCCAGCAGCCTTAAGACGTCTATCCCGATCCCATGGTTGTTAAACATGGAGCTGTACCGGCCTCCGTTTTTCTACCATCTGGTCGCATGTCGGATGACAGCTGTCAGCCATTTGATACGGAACATCATGCTAGGAAGCAACGATCCACGAGGAAACGGAAGAGGCAGCGCCGTACTCCTTCTGATGACTGTCTCCAACTGGTGTTTGCATAGGATGACGACCCTCCTACTAATAATGCACTTTCTTCCGACACCCTGGCAGCGGACGATGCGACGTCTCTCCCTGCCACAGACTCCAGTCAGCATCCACTTATGGACATGGACCGTCCCCCCGCATGTGTCTCATGCTGTTGATCCTCTCTGTGTGTCTGACGCTACTTGTAGGCTCACCTCTGATAGTGTTCCACTGAACAATCCCAGTAAGGTGTCCATTTCCTGGACGACTTTGATGCTGAGGATGGACTTTCTGGAGGTGTACAGGGAATTCTCTCGGTGGGGTTGACTCCTTCCCCGTCACAGTACTGTACCATTCCATGGGACCTAGCGCAGAGCTCCCCACGCTTCCTCTGTGTTCGTATCACCCGCCTTCCTGGCGATGACTGCTGTTCAGACTTGTCACCAACATCCGAGTGCGCCATAAATTGGCATTACTAAACGAAACGCTGTATGCTGTGGACGTTGAATTGCACTCATCCAGGAGGTGTATGATGCAGGTTTTTGTGTTCCCCATGGTTTTACGGCACACATCTCCTGTGCTTCCCCTACTGGTAGTGGGGTGGTGATACTGTTACGTGACGGAATCCTCCCAAGTGCAGTTGCGTATCTCTCGGATGCCAGAAGTATTACTCTCACGTTTGGTGGCATTAGCATCATCGACGTCTATGCGCGACCCATTTAGGGTCTCCAGCGTGAATGTCAAACTTCCTTCTCTGATGTAGTCACGCCTCTCTTCCTGGGTCGCAGTATGTTTTACTCATGGGAGACAACTTCAACTCCACCCAGGTGCCCAAAGAACAACTGCCACGTCACTCGCCATGAGCGACGATTGTGAACATCGTCCAACATCTCAACCTTGTGGACTCTTGGGAGCAGGCTGTCGTCTTTGGTTTACAAATTCCAATACACATTCTTTCAATCGCCTCAATCGTGTGTATACCTCCCGCGATATTTTCGATGGGGTGCATGATGCTGACGTATGACCTATTGAGATGTCTGGCTATTACTTCTATATCTGTACCATCAGTCTCTGCAGCCCATAGGTGTGGCGTGGGAAAAATGGTTCAAAGGGCTCTGAGCACTATGGGACTTAACATCTGAGGTCATCAGTCCCCTACAACTTAGAACTACTTAAACCTAACTAACCTAAGCACATCACACACATCCATGCCAGAGGCAGGATTCGAACCTGCGACTTTAGCAGTCACGCGGTTCCGGACTGAAGCGCCTACAACCGCTCGGCCTCCACAGCCGGCAGACTGTGGCGAGGCCAGGAACCATGGTAACTGAACACGATCCATCTTATCTCACCTGCATGTGACAACTCATTGAGACCACATGGACAGCCTGTCGTCGACTCCACTATGAGTATCAGTCTGGGCAATGATGGTGGTTCCTCTTTGTGAAGCCTGCCCTCCGCAAGGCCTTGATTGGTTACAGATGGGAGGTCACAGTGTGGTGGCAACAAACCCAGGATTTCTATTTAAACATTTTCTAGGAATGTACTACGATACTGTATTCGGCAGAGTGTCAGGCGTTGGTGAATCGTGCCTAGGCACATCTCACTTTCCTATCTCGACGCCACCTTGAAAGAGCCATGATCAGGGTACGCACACATTACGGTTTAGCGCAGGATCGTTCGTCTATGTACCACGTGACAGAGGGACAGTGCCACCATCGGAAGACTTTGATTATTGTTCTTACCATTCTTGACGGACGACGTTTAGATCCCCAACGTGATATCTGGTCTGCCCTTCACGTAAATTATGTTACGCTGTAATCTGCACAACATCACTACCTTGCCAAGATGATGGCGATCTTACGACTCACCTTCAATTTGGTTCCGGGAGATGCAACGATGGATCTGCTTGCTGACGTCACGGAGGGCAAAGTCCATGATGCTATGAAGGTGGGCTCTAAAAACAAGTTACCCGGCCCTGACAGCCTCCTACTAGAGTTATATAAGACATTTCGTCCGTTGCTGGTGCTGGCGTGGACGTAAATTTTTCGAGACATTATGTCGCCTATTGTACAGATCCCTGACAGTTTCCTCGACGATCTCTTCACTCCTATCCACCAATATCGGGGTACATTAGGGATATACGATTACCGCCTCATGACGCTGCTGAGCAGCGACACGAAGATCTTTACTCGGCTGTTGGCAGCATGGCTTAAACGGACGTTCTAGAGGTGGTATTCCCTAATCAAACCATGCTCACTACCCTTTGTCACTATCTAGACGAGACCGCTCTGGCTCACCCTCGTCGTGTGCCTCTGATTTTGGTCACTCTTGACTTCAGTCAGGCGCTCCATTGGATTGATCACAACTGCCTGGAAGGGGTGCTCCGGACAATAGAATATCATGATAATACCGTCGACGCCTTAAAGCGTCACCTTCGTGGTAGCGGTGTCCTTAGCAGTCTACAATGACCGTCTCACTCCTCCCATCTTGATCCGTGCTTCCGTGCGTCCTGGCTGCCCACTCTCTGAACTGTTGTATGTTTTCACCATTGAACCGTTACTCTGCGGCCTCTGTCGTTTCCTGTCCGGGTTCTCTCTCTGTGGCCATATGCTGTGCTGCGCTGGTTATGCGGACGATCTCGTCCACATTCTTTGTAGTGGTACTGAGGTCGAGCCAGGAGCCCTTGGCAATGGTCACCACAAATCGAGCTCTGTGCTTTCGGGGGGCAGCACTGCTCCATTCTAGTGGCTGCTATTATCCAATGCTTAGGACTCATGGGTGATTTTCGATGCACGATTGCCCTCAATTGCCGGCGTCTTCTGTCTCAATTACGAGCAGGGCTCCTAGATCACCGTTTACGAGCTCTCGAGCTCCCATAAGTGGCCTACAGAATTGGATTTTTAAGTTTGCCACGACTTGCATTTTAAGATACGGTATGAGACACACTCACTCCAGCGGTGAAGAGGCGGCTTAAGCATGTATCACGACCGTGACAGAGCGGTAGCTTTTTTCGTCAGCTCTCAGATGGCGCTCTGGTGCCATTGTCCGACGAGCCTCACCAGCCTGTTGCTGGCTGGTTCAAATGGTTCAAATGGCTCTGAGCACTATGGGACTTAACATCTGAGGTCACCAGTCCCCTAGAACATAGAACTACTTACACCTAACTAACCAAAGGACATGATACACATCCATGCCCGAGGCAGGATTCGAACCTGCGACCGTAGCGGTCGCGCGGTTCCAGATCGAAGCGCCTAGAATCGCTCGGCCACACATGCTGGCCCTGTTGCTGGAGACCCTTCCTCCAGTCCCTCTCTCAGCCCATATCCAACTTTCAAATGTCCCACTGCCCTTCTTTTACTTCCGACATTTTTTCCGCGAACTCTGCTATGTCTGTACTGTGTCAATCCCAACCTGCTTGACATTGAGAAAGGCGTTCTATGGCTTTATCCAGCAGAATACGACACCAAATAGGGTTGAGGGAAGTATCCCCAATTCGACTGGCGTGCCGTTTAGCGATCGGTGTACGCTTCTCATCTATCTACTGATATCAAATCTGCATGGTACCTTACGGTCAATGGGATGCAAATATGCCGGTCATGCTTTCGCAGGATTAACCTTACAGACACCGCTGCGATGTTTTGGATATGGACGAGCATTGCCTTGTATACAGATCAGCGATAGGTACCTGATGCTGGCCTGATGCTGGCCTTTCTTAGCAGTTAGACTCCTCGTCAGACAGTTCCTCACCTACTCCTCTTTCCAGACTGAGGATACTTCCCACAAATGAAGAGGAACTCCGTGTAGTGGATTTGTGGACACTCAGTTCGATAGTTGTTTGCTGAAGCTGAGAAAAATGTCCTTGATTTCATTAACTTCCTTAATGAACGACATTTTGCAGTTGTCCTCTACCCCACATAAAGATAACTTTTCTCTTATTTTTCTCGTGGCGTTTTCTTAACCCAAACCGGATTTGGGGTGTTAGTCCAATGACAAGTTGATCCACACATTCTTCACTCTTAGAACGGATTATTATGTTATCATTTGAATGCCCTTCTGTGAAAAACTATGCAAAAAAAGAATACAGCCGTATCTGATTGGCACGCTTTGCACCCCTGCCCACTTTGACCCCACCCGACCCTTTAGTCGCCGGGAAGGTTACACTGCGGAAAAAATGGAAAGGATGAAAGAGTGCAATTTATAGACACCTGGTTCACGGCATGTGGAAGTTTGGTTGTTGCCCTGAGTCGTGCTGAGATAGCGTATTGGTAAAGTGAAAAATGCAGTTTTGAGTCCCAGTTGTTTTTCTGTGAAGTTTCAAGAAATTGTTGAAGGAAATGAGCTGTTACCTTCCCAAGTCTATAAAGTAGACGAAACAGGCCTAAACTGTAAAATGCTGCCAAACAAAGCGCTCGCAGGATCAAATGAAACCGTGGCAGGAACGAAACTTGGAAAAGATAGGCTAACTGTTGCTCCTTCTAGCAACGCTGATGGTGCACACATGCTTTAGCTGTTCATTAACGACAAATGTAAGAGCCCTAGAACATTCAAAAACATTACTAACTTAACTTCTGTGCCGGTTTATTACTGCAACCAAAACTCTGTTTCGATGGACAGCAGTCTTTTCAAATCATTTGTTCCGACGAGCTCTTCCCATCTCTTGAAAAAGACTTGAAAAAAAAAACCAGCTCACTGTTCGTGCTCTGTTTCTGATGGATAAAGTGCCGTCACATCCATCTGAGGAGGACTTAGTAAAAATAAAAGCTATCTTCCTTCCACCAAATATCACATCACTTATCCAACCCATGGCTCAGGGAGTGATAGAACGGTTAAAGAGGCGGTATATCAGAAAGTGCGTCAGCTCAATTTTAAAAAAGGCCCAAGAAGTTTCCGCTTGAAACTATGAGATCCCTAAACGTCAAAATCGACATATATATGCTTTTTGAGTCTGGGAGTAACTAAAACCTGACACGCTGCAAAATCTTGGCGAAAGCCTTGGCCGGAAGTTACGACCGAAAGCCACGAGATCGCCATAACAAAATAAAGACACGCAAGAAATCGTTAAAGATCTACATACAGTACAATCAAATGTCCCTGCCAGTGAAGTTAAGGAGTCAGTTGCCCAACGCGACAGACTGTGAAACCAGTGAAGAAGTCAGTTATAGAAACTCATTAGTCTATCTAATAAGATCAATACAATTATTTTCCAACATGTAGACAGTGGTCAAATTTGTGTATAGGTTTCAATACTCTCCGCATCAACTTATTGCGGTAAGAGAATAACTTGTGCGTGCTTTAGACAAACTGGTAAAATGTCGTAACAAAAGTCTCATGCATGCTGTCTACGCACGCTTCCAGAACAGGGAAAGGATGCTAGCTGAATTCTTCATTTTTTATTCATATATTGTCTTCCAGACTTCAAGCTCAGTTGCAGGAAACAACACCATTGTGCTTGCTTTGTAGGTCACTGATGATGCGACCGGCACAGGTCATCCCCGTTTTCAAGAAGGGACGTCGAACGGATGTGCAGAACTATAGACCTATATCTCTAACGTCGATCAGTTGTAGAATTTTGGAACACGTATTATGTTCGAGTATAATGTCTTTTCTGGAGACTAGAAATCTACTCTGTAGGAATCAGCATGGGTTTCGAAAAAGACGGTCGTGTGAAACCCAGCTCGCGCTATTCGTCCACGAGACTCAGAGGGCCTTAGACACGGGTTCACAGGTAGATGCCGTATTTCTTGACTTCCGCAAGGCGTTTGACACAGTTCCCCACAGTCGTTTAATGAACAAAGTAAGAGCATACGGACTATCAGATCAATTGTGTGATTGGATTGAGGAGTTCCTAGATAACAGAACGCAGCACGTCATTCTCAATGGAGAGAAGTCTTCCGAAGTAAGAGTGATTTCAGGTGTGCCGCAGGGGAGTGTCATAGGACCGTTGCTATTCGCAATATACATAAATGACCTGGTGGATGACATCGGAAGTTCACTGAGGCTTTTTGCAGATGATGCTGTGGTGTATCGAGAGGTTGCAACAATGGAAAATTGTACTGAAATGCAGGAGGATCTGCAGCGAATTGACGCATGGTGCACGGAATGGCAATTGAATCTCAATGTAGCGAAGTGTAATGTGATGCGAATACATAGAAAAATAGGTCCCTTATCATTTAGCTACAAAATAGCAGGTCAGCAACTGGAAGCAGTTAATTCCATAAATTATCTGGGAGTACGCATTAGGAGTGATTTAAAATAGAATGATCATATAAAGTTGATCGTCGGCAAAGCAGATGCCAGACTGAGATTCATTGGAAGAATCCTAAGGAAATGCAATCCGACAACAAAGGAAGTAGGTTACAGTACGCTTGTTCGCCCAATGCTTGAATACTGCTCAGCAGTGTGGGATCCGCACCAGTTAGGGTTGATAGAAGAGATAGAGAAGATCCAACGGACAGCAGCGCGCTTCGTTACAGGATCATTTAGTAATTGCGAAAGCGTTACGGAGATGATAGATAAATTCCAGTGGAAGACTCTGCAGGAGAGACGCTCAGTAGCTCGGTACGGGCTTTTGTTAAAGTTTCGAGAACATACCTTCACCGAAGAGTCAAGCAGTATATTGCTCCGTCCTACGTATATCTCGCGAAGAGACCATGAGGATAAAATCAGAGAGATTAGAGCCCACACAGAAGCATACCGACAATCCTTCTTTCCACGTACAATACGAGACTGGAATAGAAGGGAGAACCGATAGAGGTTCTCAGGGTACCCTCCGCCACACACCGTCAGGTGGCTTCGGAGTGTGGATGTAGATGTAGATGTAGATGTGTTTTAGGATGATTTTGTTGCAAACTTTTCCGCAATATCAGAGTAACGGCCATTTACAAAATATATCAATTCCCTTGGGTTTTGTGTTATTCAACTCCAAGCTTCAATTTTTGCCTTTTTACACCTGTCTCTTCCAATTTCATATTTTATGACACACCATGCTATGTTGCTTTTATTTTCTACGTTATATATTATTTCGTAATTCACTAACTTTTTGCATCAAATAGTACCATCCTGCAGATTTTTGTATACCTGTGGTAGTAATCCAGAAACTGTGGTATAGGTTAGCGGTTTTGTAAATAAATGTCTTCGATTACTATTAGACATCTATTTTTCCTACCTGCTGTGTTGAAGTGGCTACTTTTGAAAATACCTCCTTAAAAATTAAACAATGTGAAAAATCAAAGAACTTAGCTTCCAGATTCTTTTTGTATACACTTCATTCCAAGTCTGAATTCCCAGTGCCCTAAATAAATATGTATCTTACATTTGGAGAAGATCCTTTCGTAGCCCTTTAGTTTTTTTAACTTCTACCTCGTCTGCGTTTAGCTTTATTATCTGATAGTAATGATAAGAAAAGCCAAGTTCTCCAATAAATACTTAACAATTTTCATTGTCGATAGCTCTAATTACGTAGTCTAAAACTAGTGGAGAAATTAATGATATCCTAGCACCAGCAGTTACCACTCATTCCGCGTAAAAAGTGTTCAGAATGTTTGGGAAGTTATTACTAATTTCTCCATCAAAATCTGTGTTAAAATTTGGGTCTCCACATAGTTTATTATTATGATATTTTTTTGAACTGAGGCTCTGTTCAGAGCTTCATACAATTTGTTGAAGGTGTCCACATTACACTAAGTGAACTGTGCACGCACAGAATGACTATCTTCTTATGGACGTCTAGCATTGTTAACCGAACGGCGTCGCTAAGGCGAGATCTTCTAACTTTGGTTCCAGCGTAAGTCATTAGCGACGTTTGATCAGTATGAACTATAGTGTTCCTTGTGGCAGAGATAAATTCGTACATGACGGGATACGAAATGTGTATAAAACTCGAATGCCAGGAGCATGTTCCTCGGACCTGAATAATTGTACTGTGGTCTGAAATTCGCTTGGAAGAAATTTTGAATCTCGCTCGACGTTTACGGAGCTGATGATGGAGCTCCTAGACGAACGATCACTCATGAATACATCAGTAATTTCAGGAAATACATTCCTGGAAATGGAAAAAAGAACACATTGACACCGGTGTGTCAGACCAACCATACTTGCTCCGGACACTGCGAGAGGGCTGTACAAGCAATGATCACACGCACGGCACAGCGGACACACCAGGAACCGCCGTGTTGGCCGTCGAATGCCGCTAGCTGCACAGCATTTGTGCATCGCCGCCGTCAGTGTCAGCCAGTTTGCCGTGGCATACGGAGCTCCATCGCAGTCTTTAACACTGGTAGAATGCCGCGACAGCGTGGACGTGAACCGTATGTGCAGTTGACGGACTTTGAGCGAGGGCGTATAGTGGGCATGCTGGAGGCCGGGTGGACGTACCGCCGAATTGCTCAACACGTGGGGCGTGAGGTCTCCACAGTATATCGATGTTGTCGCCAGTGGTCGGCGGAAGGTGCACGTGCCCGTCGACCTGGGACCGGACCGCAGCAACGCACGGATGAACGCTAAGACCGTAGGATCCTACGGAGTGCCGTAGGGGACCGCACCGCCACTTCCCAGCAAATTAGGGACACTGTTGCTCCTGGGGTATCGGCAAGGACCATTCGCAACCGTCTCCATGAAGCTGGGCTACGGTCCCGCACACCGTTAGGCTGTCTTCCGCTCACGCCCCAAATTCGTGCAGCCCGCCTCCAGTGGTGTCGCGACAGGCGTCAATTGAGGGACGAATGGAGACGTGTCGTCTTCAGCGATGAGAGTTGCTTCTGCCTTGGTGCCAGTGATGGTCGTATGTGTGTTTGGCGACGTGCAGGTGAGCGCCACAATCAGGACTGCATACGACCGAGGCACACAGGGCCAACACCCAGCATCATGGTGTGGGGAGCGATCTCCTACACTGGCCGTACACCTCTGGTGATCGTCGAGGGGACACTGAATAGTGCACGGTACATCCAAACCGTCATCGAACCCATCGTTCTACCATTCCTAGACCGGCAAGGGAACTTGCTGTTCCAACAGGACAATGCACGTCCACATGTATCCCGTGCCACCCAACGTGCTCTAGAAGGTGTAAGTCAACTACCCTGGCCAGCAAGATCTCCGGATCTGTCCCCCATTGAGCATGTTTGGGACTGGATGAAGTGTCGTCTCACGCGGTCTGCACGTCCAGCACGAACGCTGGTCCAACTGAGGCGCCAGGTGGAAATGGCATGGCAAGCCGTTCCACAACACTACATCCAGCATCTCTACGATCGTCTCCATGGGAGAATAGCAGCCTGCATTGCTGCGAAAGGTGGATATACACTGTACTAGTGCCGACATTGTGCATGCTCTGTTGCCTGTGCCTATGTGCCTGTGGTTCTGTCAGTGTGATCATGTGATGTATCTGACCCCGGGAATGTGTCAATAAAGTTTCCCCTTCCTGGGACAATGAATTCACGGTGTTCTTATTTCAATTTCCAGGAGTGTACATGTTTAAAAATGTGTGAATTTCTAAGGGACCAAACTGCTGAGGTTATCGGTCCATAGACTTACACACTACTTAAACTATCCTCTCCTAAGAACAAAACACAAATACACGCATACCCGAGGGTGGACTCGCTATATGTGATATGGCGCCTCGAACCCCGCGGCCACTCAGCGAGGCGGAATTACATGCCAACGCGCTGAAAAGCGGGTTTGGGTAATTCTAAGTATCAGCAGACCTACGTAGGGGACAGTAATTAATGTTACTGCACCTTTTTGTGAATGTTTAAGCCAGAGGTACATTCTTCTCGTGTTCTACGCCATGTGGACAAAACTTACGGATCGCGTAAACCTAAAATTCCATTACGAGGTAGTTTATCCCAGTTCGTATGAAGTAGAGGTAACAGAAATTTATTATGAATTTGAGTGTAACATGTAATCTGTTACTGCAATTATTTTGACCGGTCTACATGTGTATTACCGTTCTTTCGAAAATCTTTTGCGCATTAATGTCTCGCCATTATTACACACTCATCAGCAATGCACCTCTAACACTGAATCAAAGTGGGAAAAAGACTTCTAACAAGGGAACCTCCTCATCGCACGTCTCTCAGATTTAGTGATAAGGAAGCCCAGTGGATAGCCTGTCAAAAACGTAACACAGATCAAGCACGAAAACAGGAAAAAAGTGTACTGAAGTGTGAAAAAAGAAGCAAAATAGAAACAGTGAACGGTCAAAGCACAAGATGCACAGAACCGAGCGCATTTGAATAGACACGGTGTCGCGGTTTCGTGGTCACCGTGTTGGACTACGACAGAGGAGATCCACGTTCAGATCTCCTTCGTATTCCACTTTTTTTTCACAAAATTAAAAACCGTCCGTCTGATCACTGACGTGTCTGTCCGCTGCGTTCAATTTTGTGTCTGTGTTGTGGTGTAACGTCCGTTGGCAACAGCTAGGAGAAAGGAAAGGACTTCCAGATGTAAATACCTTCTATTTGCTCTATTTGTTCTACAGAAGTAGGGCTTGTTATGAGTCTCGAGTTCTGTTTTGGAAGGTTTGACTCTTGAATTCCTTCGTTGTAACATAGTTCACACTCCTTTATTTATTTATTTTAATTTCTGTGAGGTGTCTATGCGGCATCTCGCCTGCTCTCACTATTTATGTCACTTACCTGCAACGGTAATATATTCTTACCACAGGACTCATAATAATGAATAGTATGACAATTGCCAAGACTGCAGCGGGAGAACAGACACGTCAATGAGCGGACGGAAAGTTTATAATACTGCGAAAAAAAGGAAGACGAGCACTGTTTCTACTTTGCTTCTTTTTTCACAGTTTAGTATATCTTCTTCTTGTTTTCGTGCTTAATATATGTTCAGTTTTTGACGAGCTGTCCAATGGGCCACGTTAATATTAAATCTGAGAAGGGTGCGATGTGGAGTTTCCCTTGTAAGTTACATTTACACCTAGATCTACATCCATACTCCGCAAGCCACCTAACGGTGTGTGGCGGAGGGTACCCTGAGTACCTCTATCGCTTCTCCCTTCTAGGACAAGGTCATTATACTCACAAGTGAGGTGAGAATTAGTTCATAAGTATAAGAGTATGTGACAACAAATTCAGACTAAATGAGACATCTATGGCACAGCAGAGGGTGCCAAATGATCGCTTCAGTACGCAGTGCACCCCCTACTAGCGGCAAATCAGGCGTGTATTCTAACATGCAAACGAATATAAAGGTGCACAATGTCACCTTGGCCCGCATCTCATGGTCGTGCGGTAGCGTTCTCGATTTCCACGCCCGGGATCCCGGGTTCGATTCCCGGCGGGGTCAGGGATTTTCTCTGCCTCGTGATGGCTGGGTGTTGTGTGCTGTCCTTAGGTAAGTTAGGTTTAAGTAGTTCTAAGTTTTAAGGGACTGATGACCGTAGCTGTTAAGTCTCATAGTGCCCAGAGCCATTTGAACCATTTTTGAATGTCACCTTGCGTCAGATTTTCCCAAGCACTTTGCGCCCTTTCTTGCAATTCGGCAATGGTTCTTGCAGGTCCTGGAGAACATCTAAGATCCCGTTTGATGATGTCCCATATGTTTTCAATTAGAGAGGGATCTGGAAGTTTTGCTGGCCAGAGCAATTGCTATTCAACATCGAGAGCACTTGCGTTGCAGCAGCCGTGTATTAACGTGCATTCTCCTGCTGAAAAATCACATTTCCTTCGTGTCGAAAAAACGGTAGTACCAAGAGGACAACAGCCTACTGTAATGTACTGTGCACTGGTTATTTTACACTGCAGAGACATGAGGTGTGACCTTGCTTGTGGATGGTGGCCCTTACACCACGAAGCTTGGGATGGAACCTGCGTGTCGTAGAGGAATGCACTCTGGAACAGGCAGGTCACCATGTCCACGTCATACACGAGTACGTCCATTACTCGTATATGGACAGGACCTAGTCTTATCACTGTAGACTCACTGCCATTCATGGTAACCTGACCATAGGTACACGTGCTCTTAATTCTGCTGCAAGGAGAGGATTCCCAGTCGTTACTGACCGCACAGCAGCAGTAAAGTGTGCTCGTATTTCGTCCCTAGATTATATTTAATCAGCCGCCGTGGGAATGTCGCACAGACCACTCCTGGAAGCAGAGACACACCACAGATTCTTTGTGCCCAACGTGTTTAGCATCCCTTTCTCACAATGCTGAACTAACTAAACTAAACTTCTCTCGAACAGGCCATGACGGCCCAACGGTACCGACCGGCCGCCGTGTCATCCTAGGCCCACAGGCGTCACTGGAAACATATATGGAGGGATATGTGGTCTGCACACCGCTCTCCCGGCCGTATGTCAGTTTCCGAGACCGGAGCCGCTACTTCTCAGTCAAGTAGCTCCTCAGCTTGCCTCACAATGGCTGAGTGCACCCCGTTTGGCAACAGCGCTCGGCAGAACGGATTGTCACCCATCCAAGTGCTAGCCCAGCCCGACAGCGCCTAACTTCGGTGGTCTAACGGGAACCAGTGTTACCACTGCGGCAAGGCCGTTGGCCTTTTCACAATGCGACCCCGTTAAAATGCTTAAAGACGCTCAGCAGGAAAACGTACTCGTTGGTGAGGCATTGTTGCTCCGCTAGAATGAATGTTGTAAGCACTCTTCACCTCTAAGCTCAGCGCAGTTACTGCCTGCACAGACAAAGCAACACACACCTGCTGAGCGGCCCCTGAAGGCCGATGACTGTGTCTAATGAATCACTAGCACTACAACTCCTCAGTATATACATTTCGCACCCTGGTACCACTGAACACAGTCCTTGAGGGTGTTGCATTATTATTTTCTGCATTGTATATTTCAGGTAACGTATGGAAGTATATGTAGTTGCGAATAGGTTTCTAAAACGATACATTAATTGAACTTTAGAATAAGTTACTTCAAAATACACGGTGTAGTAACAGAAACGGAAAACAGTGAACCACATAAACCTTTATTTCTTGTAAAGGGAGTAACGGAGGACTTACGAAATATTATTTTTTCAGTTTTAATATACCTCTATGATGTATGAGAACTGGGAGTCAGAAAGTAAACATCGTTTTAAATCTGCGAGACAAGTTATTTTATTAATTGAAGATTGCATAATACATATAATTATAAAGATACAGAAGTTATCATTATGCCAACTTTGACTTGTAGCATTTATTCAAGAACCGTATTAAAATATGAGAAGACGTTTTTTTTCGAGAACATTAGGAAAATAAAAAGTGAATATTTTCAAATACTTAAGTCTCCATTTACTGGAGACTTTGACACGGAACAATTAGACACATATAAATAACGAAGTTTACATACCCACTTCTAATACTCCACAATGCCGCAAACAAAAATATTCTAAAAATTTTTTGGCGGTCGTGGCTGAAGAACGACAAGCCATGTAGTACGTTCAGAAGAATTTCATTTGAAGTCCCACGCGCTCTCGTGGCGCATTGGTGTGGGAAATATGGAGGTGTAATGGACCTGGATCGAATATGAGCCTTTGATTGAAGCGCGTTTGTCTGGTGTACTGGCCAAAACATTTTCGTTTCCGTGAAGTAGTCTGCAGAGAAAGAACTTCTTTTGCTTCTTGTGTTGGGCGTTTTCCTGAGGCTCTGATGCAATGGAAGAGTGGATGTGAAGAGTCTAACATTATCGCGTAAAGTAAATAAAATAAAAGGCTCGTAGCGACTGCTAACAGAATGAACAGAAAAGCAAATTATGTTCGTATAATTTGTGTGCAAGTGGGATGGTAGAGGGGAGAGGAAGAAGGAGAAGGAGGAGGAAAGAGGTAATAATGAAATTCATTACGCTGAGCTCACGGACTTGTGTCGGTCTTTGTGTTTTAGTTAGTCGCCTCCCTTTCCGGCGGCCCTCCTCCCTCCTCTCTCTGGTAGCCGCTCCTCTCGCGCCGTCTTTTAGTCAGCTTCATAGGGAACGTGACTTGCCTACACGCCAACGACTTGCTTTACTGCTGGTCGTAAGGGAACCGTTAGAACACAAAATACGGTGCCAACTTGTGGCTATTTGTTGGTATTCTGGCGGAGCGACGACAAAGACAACGAAAATACCGTAAAACTTGGTCTCTTAACTCTGTATAAGGTTTTACTTTTAATACCGTAAACTTTGTCATTTGACGTCTAGCAATGCGTAATAACGTGTTGTTGCGGGTTTTAACAGTAGTGTAAAAGTTGATGTGGTTGTAGCCTCTGTAATAGTGTCGTGAACAACGTTTTAGCGCCGCTTTAACGATGGTCCTGGTAAGAAATTATTATTTAGAGGTCTATGAAGAAACTTTGGAAGACAAATTAAAAAGAGCAAAAGATGAAGAGTAGTTGGAAGGGCTATTGTGTTTGTAAATATTGTATCGTGCATGTAACTTAAAGTCCGAAAGTAATGAATAAACTTATGGATATAACAACATATTCAGAAAGTCAAAGAAAAGGTAAGCCAGATACATGAAAATCATTTCTAAAGATAATTATACTAAAGTTTACAGGTTTAGCTATAAATAATACGTGATTAGAAATTCAAGTCTCACCACATGCTCTCTAATAAGTTCATGAAATAATACAGTAAACTTTCACAGACATCTATTAAGCAAAGTTTCCATTACACAAGACAAAGTTCGAACGAACAGTGCTAAGAACTCCAGTTGACTTGTATTCACATTACGTTAGCAACGATGTAAGGTTGGAGAAATAAAAACGTTTTTTCCTCTTAAACGTTTTGCCTTGTTTGAGAACTTGGAAGTGGATATCTGAGATGTGTTAATCAGTATTCCTATCTTTTTAACGCAGTCTTCATTCTTGTTTCAGTTTCTAAATTTACATGCCATAACTTTCACATTGGTCTGTACCTTCACAGTAGGAAAATGTAGACCCAGAATGTTCGTCTATAGGTTATAGAAAAATCAATTTTGGAGTCGATGATGTTAGTGTCTCAGGTTACAAAAAATTGTAAAGTATAACTTAAATGCATCTTAACCTTATCCGTTAGAAGGAAGTGACAGAATCTGTAGTAATTCAAATTAATACATGCATACATTGCACCTTCAGATACGAAATAACTTTATTTTAATAGTGGATACATGAAGGTGGAAATATGGCAATGAATGAAGGAGTCATGGTAAAAGTTTTCGTTCTAGTTTTGAAAGTATAGAGAGTATCATTTGGATTCCTGGAATGCATCGTATAGAACAATAGTGTGCACCTGTGTTTCCCCTGAATCACATTTTGTCGACAGTGCTTGTGAAATATATTGTAGCAGCAAGAATAAACTTTGTAATGCTTTTTCTAATCATATAGCTATTAAATGCTACAATTATCTTATTTTAATTCCTCTTACAAATTTCTCAACTTTCGTTATTAACTATAATTCCATACATAGGTTGTTCATTGAGA
The DNA here is from genome assembly GCF_023897955.1 of Schistocerca gregaria. NCBI lineage: Eukaryota > Metazoa > Arthropoda > Insecta > Orthoptera > Acrididae > Schistocerca > Schistocerca gregaria. The sequence goes on from NC_064931.1 coordinate 731,813,859, forward strand.
TAAAATCAAACCTTGATAATGATCTTCTTTGAGAGAGAAGGTTGGCTGCTTTGAATTAATCATACTTGTAAATTTTTCAGTCTTGCTGTGTGGTACTGCCAACTTCCATTAAAAAGTGCCACTACAACAACGGTCTTCTAAGGCATATACATCACCAGTTTCCATCCTCCTACATCTACATCTACATCTACATTTATACTCCTCAAGCAACCCAACGGTATGTGGCGGAGGTCACTTTACGTGCCACTGTCAGTACCTCCCTTTTCTGTTCCAGTCGTGTATGGTTTGCGGGAAGAACGACTGTCTGAAGGCCTCCGTGCGCGCTCGAATCTCTTTAATTTTACATTCGTGATCTCCTCGGGAGGTACAAGTAGGGGAAGCAATATATTCGATACTTCATCCAGAAACGCACTCTCTCGAAACCTGGTGAGCAAGCTACACCGCGATGCAGAGCGCCTCTCTTGCAGAGTCTGCCACTTGAGTTTGCTAAACATCTCCGTAACGCTATCATGGTTACCAAATGACCCTGTGACGAAACGCGCCGCTCTTCTTTGGATCTTCTCTATCTCCTCCGTCAACCCGATCTGGTACGGATCCCACACTGATGAGCAATACTCAAATATAGGTCGAACGAGTGTTTTGTAAGCCACCTCCTTTGTTGATGGACTACATTTTCTAAGGACTCTCCCAATGAATCTCAACCTGGTACACGCAAACCAACAATTAATTTTATATGATCATTCCACTTCAAATCGTTCCGCACACATACTCCCAGATATTTTACAGAAGCAACTGCTACCAGTGTTTGTTCTGCTATCATATAATCATACAGTAAAGGATCCTTATTTCTATGTATTCGCAATACATTACATTTGTCTATGTTAAGGGTCAGTTGCCACTCCCTGCACCAAGTGCCTATCCGCTGCAGATCTTCCTGCATTTCGCTACAATTTTCTAATGCTGCAACTTCTCTGTATACTACAGCATCATCCGCGAAAAGCCACAAGGAACTTCCGACACTATCTACTAGGTCATTTGTATATATATTGTGAAAAGCAATGGTCCCATAACACTCCCCTGTGGCACGCCAGAGGTTACTTTAACGTCTGTAGACGTCTGTCCGTTGATAACAACATGCTGTGTTCTGTTTGCTAAAAACTCTTCAATCCAGCCACACACCTGGTCTGATATTCCGTAGGCTCTTACTTTGTTTATCAGGCGACAGTGCGGAACTGTATCCTGATTCGAAATGCAATTTGCTAACAGAGAATAACCTGTACTCCACCAGTTCAATGGAATAAAATGGATAACAAAGACTTCCACTAAAAAATACTCTAAAATATGCCAGTCAGCTTTTATAGTGCAATATTGCAGGGTGGTAAAATTAACAAATGTGCCATTAGAACTACAGCCTTCCACAGTATCTACATCCCCCGCTTCCTTCCTCCTGATTTTGAAATGCAATTTACTGACAAAGAATAACCGGTACTCAAGTAGAGCAACGGGATTGGATTCATAACACAGATTTTCACCAAGAGAAAGTCCACAAAACTCCTGTCAGTCCTTTTTCTTAGTAGGGTTTCTCCGCATGGTACTGCAGTCCACCACTCACAAATCTTCCTTTAAAACTACAGCCTTCTACAGGACATGCACCCCCAGCTTCCATGCTGATTCTGAAATGCGAGTTACTTACAAAGAGGAGGCAGTATTCCAACAAAGGAATAGAATTGGATGTGTAACAGATTTTCACGTTGTTTACAGGCAAATAATTAAAATTATAGGCAGAGACAGCAGCTTATAACCTGTAAACGATCATAATTGTATGTAATGTGTACTTCTATAGAAGTCAATACTTGTGTGTTCTTATTACCCCAGTGGCCAAACTGAAGAATGGTTGTTGTTGTTGTTGTTGTTGTTGTTGTTGTTGTGGTCTTCAGTCCAGAGATCCTGTGCAAGCCTTTCCATCTCCGAATAACTACTGCTACCTACATTACATCCTTCTGAATCTGCTTAGTGTATTTATCTCTCGGTCTCCCTCTACGATTTTTACACTCCTCCCTTCCCTCCAATACTAAATTGGTGACCCCTTGATGCCTCAGAACGTGTGCTACTAACGGATCCCTTCTTCTAGTCAAGTTGTTCCACAAATTTCTCTTCTCCGCCATACTTTTCAATACCTCCTCATTAGTTATGTGATCTCCATTTAATCTTCAGCATTCTTGTGTAGCATCACATTTCGAATACTTCTATTCTCTCTTTTTTTAAGCTGTTTATCGTTCATGTTTCACTTCCATACATTCAGAAAAGACTTCCTGACACTTAAATCTATATCCGATGTTAACACGTTTCTCTTCTTCAGAAACGTTTTCCTTGCCATTGCCAGTCTATATTGTATATCCAATCTACTTCGACCATCATCGGTTATTCTCTCTCCAAGCAGCAAAACTCATCTACTACTTTAAGTCCCTCAGCATAACCAGATTTAATTCGACTACATTCCATTATCCTCATTTTGCTTTTGTTGATATTTATTTTGTATCCTCCTTTCAAGACACTATCCACTCCGTTCAGCTGCTCATCCAGGCCCTTTGCTGTCTCTGACAGAATTACAATGTCATCGGCAAATCTCAATGTTTTCATTTTTTCTGCATGGATTTTAATTTTTCCTCCAAATTTTTCTTTTGTTTCCTTTACTACTTGCTCAATATACAAGGCAACAATCCTGTCTCACTCCCTTCTTAACCACTACTTCCCTTTCATGCCCCTCAACCCTTATTATTGCCATCTGCTTTCTATACAATTGGTATATAGCCTTTCACTCTCAGTATTTGACGCCTGCCAACTTCAGAATTTGAAAGAGAGTATTCCAATCAACATTATCAAAAGCATTCTGTAAGTCTACAAAAGCTAGTAACTTAAACTTACCTATAGTTTATTTATCTGCTAAGATCAGTCGTAGGGTCAGTAGTGTCTGACTTGTTCCAACATTTCTGCAGAAACCATTTGGCCTGCTTAGCTGGGTGGTAACGTGCACGCCTCCCTTACAAGCGATCCTGTGTTTGATTGTCGGCTTCACTGGAGTTTTTCTCCGCTCGGGGACTTTGTGTTGTGTTGTCCTCATCATCATTTACTCCTCATCACCAGTGCGCAAGTCGCACAATGTGGAGTCGACTGAAATAAGACTTTCATTTGGCCGGCGCCTGTGGCCGAGCGGTTGTAGGTGCTTCAGTCCGGAACCGCGCTGCTGCTACGGTCGCAGGTTCGAATCCTGCCTCTTGCACGGATGTGTGTGATGTGCTTAGGTTAGTTAAGTTTAAGTAGTTCTAAGTCTAGGGGACTGATGGCCTCAGATGTTAAGTCCCATAGTGCTTAGAGCCATTTTGAACTTACATTTGGCGGCCGAACTTCCCGGATGGGGCCTCCTGGCCTATGATGCCATACGCTCATTTCCCCCCCCCCCCCCCTTTTTTTGCGGAATCCAACTGATCTTACCCGAGGTCAGCTTTATTGACACACTCCTGGGGTCAGATACATCACATGATCACACTGACAGAACCACAGGCACATAGACACAGGCAACAGAGCATGCACAATGTCGGCACTAGTACAGTGTATATCCACTTTTCGCAGCAATGCAGGCTGCTATTCTCCCATGGAGACGATCGTAGAGATGCAGGATGTAGTCCTGTGGAACGGCTTGCCATGCCATTTCCACCTGGCGCCTCAGTTGGACCAGCGTTCGTGCTGGACGCGCAGACCGCGTGAGACGACACTTCATCCAGTCCCAAACATGCTCAATGGGGGACAGATCCGGAGATCTTGCTGGCCAGGGTAGTTGACTTACACCTTCTAGAGCACGTTGGGTGGCACGGGATACATGTGGACGTGCATTGTCCTGTTGGAACAGCAAGTTCCCTTGCCGGCAGAAGCGACTCTCATCGCTGAAGACGCCACGTCTCCATTCGTCCCTCCATTCACGTCTGTCGCGACACCACTGGAGGCGGGCTGCACGATGTTGGGGCGTGAGCGGAAGACGGCCTAACAGTGTGCAGGACCGTAGCCCAGCTTCATGGAGACGGTTGCGAATGGTCCTCGCCGATACCCCAGGAGCAACAGTGTCCCTAATTTGCTGGGAAGTGGCGGTGTGGTCCCCTACGGCACTGCGTAGGATCCTACGATCTTTGCGTGCATCCGTGCGTTGCTGCGGTCCGGTCCCAGGTCGACGGGCACGTGCACCTTCCGCCGACCACTGGCGACAACATCGATGTACTGTGGCGACCTCACGCCCCACGTGTTGAGCAATTCGGCGGTACGTCCATCTGGCCTCCCGCATGCCCACTATACGCCCTCGCTCGAAGTCCGTCAACTGCACACATGATTCACGTCCACGCTGTCGCGGCATGCTACCAGTGTTAAAGACTGCGATGGAGCTCCGTATGCCACGGCAAACTGGCTGACACTGACGGCAGCGGTGCACAAATGCTGCGCAACTAGGGCCATTCGACGGCCAACACCGCGGTTCCTGGTGTGTCCACTGTGCCGTGCGTGTGATCATTGCTTGTACAGCTCTCTCGCAGTGTCCGGAGCAAGTATGGTTGGTCTGACACACCGCTGTCAATGTGTTCTTCTTTCCATTTCCAGGAGTGTATATTTGATAGTATTGTGGAGAATGATAGCCTGGATTGACAAAAACATATTTCTCCAGTTCTAATGTAGCACTTATTTACAATACATGGTTAATGTTTGTTTGAGGCTGCATTACAATTTTCAGCTCTGCATAGGTAGTGACTGGTAAAGAAACAGCAATCATATTTTCAGTCAGGGCTTGATATTAGGTACTCACACTTTTCAATATCGTTAAAAATTTAAGCGGAGTCTTGCTTTATATCCACATCAGTAAGATGATAATCGTCTACACACAGCTGATACAGTATTCCAGGAACCTGATCAATTAGCACATACATTTTAACATCTGCCAAGTCCAGTGCATAACACATAGCTATAGGTTTCTTATATTTCCTCTAAATGGGTTCCAGTGCTTCGCTGCTAACTTTTCTCTGATTTTACTATTGCCGATGCAGTATTGTCCACATGTGGGGGAATAGGGTAGTTTCAGCTTGACACTGTGTCTCTAGAATGTCCCATCATTCCACTATCAAATCACATATACGTGGTGTCCTCTCTCTTCTGTAACAAGTGCTTAAATTAATGTCGTACAGCTTTTACCAAAACCTCCACTTTTTCTCTAAGTGTGCGTTTGGTGTAATTCCTATGCTGTATGTAGTGCTTATATTAAAGTCCTACAGCTTATGCTGCAATTTGGATTATTGCCTCTTTTTAACGCCTTTTTCTGCTAAGTGCACCTATAAATCTGAGTGGGAAAGGAATTATAGTTGGTATGTTACAGTTGGTTTGTGTGGTAACAGAATCAGATATTTCTCTATACAGTACATCCTGATACAGCTCCAATTCGCAACTAGTGTAGAGGAGTGTGCAGTACATGAGGCTTCTGGTATAGTATTCTCACATCGCGAAATGCTTGTTAATGGATCATACATATTCAAATATTTTGTCAGTAGTACTACACAAGGAAGAAAATAGCATCTATCATGCTTACTGACAAACAGTGGTTTTGCCTGTAAATTGTACGTTTTCGCACTATGATCGTGATTCCTTAATGATGACGAGATTTTTAGAAATAAGTGTTAAGATCATAATGTAATCATATTAAGAACTGACCTTTCTAAACATTATCTGTCTCCACATACAGTTTCAATGTATGGTGTCATAAAAATTGAAATAATAAATGTAATACAAACTATCTGAGCAGTGTAAGATCACATGCATACCGTATCCACTGAAGACACTACATTCTCGTCTACTGAGTCATTCAAGCTTGTTGTTCTTATTGTGGATAGAAGTGGAGCTTTTATCTTTGTTGTTGGCTGTCTCAGATGCATTTGCCAGTGCAACAAAGAGTGGCTGTGTGGCCATTCTTCACCTCTGTCTCTGCAGTAGCATTATCTATCTGGCGTGTGGGCAGTGGCCAAATGTTGGGAAGAGTTAGCATCTCATATGTGAGGCACAGGGGCACCGACCCTTTATTGTCAGACGCTGGCAGCTCGTGCATGATATCCACGATCTGCTACTTGAGATCTGGGGTGTGGGATGGCGAGGGAGACGCTTGATTTTTCCGCAATATGTAGGTCATCCAACTGGCCTAGACAAAAGGGGAGAGGGTGACCCTTAAAGTGAGCTAGTAAGCCCACAGTGGATGGCTGACCATTTACCCTCCGTTTCTATTTCATGCAATTGCCCTACAGACATGAGTAGTCGAAGTGTGGTTATCTTGGCATGTGATAAGTATCAGCTTACGTTGTTACCTTGAATTTGCCACACAGTTTCCCTAGAGGTATAGGAGGTGACCTTTACATAGATCGTTATCTGTTCCAGAACCTGCTTTGTTATACTACTCACCCTATATATTAACTAGTTAGTAGTCAGTTTCAGACTTGCTGTTGAGTAATAGAGTTGCTGTTGTACACACTATTTCATGAAAAGTATCTGGATACATGTTGGTAGACATGAGTCCCTTCACAATGACTAACTCCACTATCTACACTTAAGCTGACATGTGCTTTCTCAAGACTTGACACCAGAGAAGGCAGTGATGATCGACATTGGGATTTGGAACAAAGTCGACGATCTAAACCATCCACAAACCCTAAGATGTTACACTGGGCTCAGCTCGGGACTGAGGGTAGGGCAGGTCATTTCAAGGACTTTAATTTCCCCAAACTATTGCCTCATAGATGTTGCTTTATGACGGGCTGCATTAACATGCTGATAAAATCAACCATCGTCTCAGAATTGTTCGTCTACTGTAGGCTATAAAATGTTTTCTTACCTTTCAGCATTTAGCATTTTCTTAAGCTCAGTAAAAGGAACACCTTGAAAAATATCCCAACACAGTAACGTAATTGCCTCTTTTGTTCACTGTTAGCACTATATGTGATGGCAGATAATGTTTTCCTGGAATTCACTAATTCCAAACACATTCACCGGATTTCCATAGGATATAGCCCAAAAACACTTGTTTCCAGTCATCTAGTGTTCAAGTGTCGCTCTTTACATAACTTCAATTGGTACTTACCATTGACCGTAGTTTGCTCGACCACTGCATCCCATTCTTTTTAACTTCATGAGCACAGTCATTGTGTAGCTAAACTGCTGGCACACTTTGGAACCCACAAGTCATTTCTACGTCTACATCTACATGGTTACTCTGCAATTCACACTTAAGTGCCTGGCAATGGGTTCATCGAACCATTTTCATACTACACCGAAATCTTTCCGTTTGAGCTGTGATTTCTGTTATTTTATTACGATGATCATTCCTCCCTACGTAAGTGGGTATCAAAAAATATTTTCGTATTCGGAAGAGGAAGTTTGTGATTGAAATTTCGTAAATAGTTCTCACCGCAAAGAAAACCGCCTTGGTTTCAGTGAATGCCACCACAACTCGTGTATCAAATCACTGACACTCTCTTCCCTATTGCGCGGTAACACGAAACAAGTTGCCCTTATTTGCACTTTTTCGATGTCCTCCGTCAATCCAACCGCGCATGGGAGCTCACTCCGTTGAATTCATACAATTGTTACAACCGCCCTCTACAGTGCTCGACGGTCCCTGTCTGTGAGTAGGTGAGGTCTGCCTGTTGTTTTAGATGTGGTTTTTCCTTTACGGTTCCAGTTCACGATCACATCACCAACAGTCGACATGGCAAGTTTTATTTTTATAGGGTTGAAGTATCACTAGTGCATTTATTACTCTCGGGACGTCCAATGAGCAGTCCACGTCCGAAATCACTGAGCTCTGCTGATCGACCGGGTTTTGCTGTTACTGCTTCTCTGTTAACAGCAAAGTACTCTCTGCCACCTTCTGCACGTGTGGCATATAATGGTCAATCGCGTATTACGTGAAGATTTTCGGACACTTCTGATCACATAGTGTACATGAACAGGTTGTGACTTTTCGGTTGTAGGTAGGGCATACAAATGATTACCCTCGTATTTCAGTGTCTTACAAACATTAAGACATGAGTCAGTGTTACTATGAATACGCATTTCATTACAAAAAATCCTAAACACATTACTTTTGCAATATTTGAAACAAGAAACTTCATTATTGTAATTTGGTATATACCTAACTTAGAGTCGTTTCCCCTAAGATTTAAAGCTTTATAGGCTTCAGATGAACAGTAACAACTAGCTGCAGATGTGGTCCAGAGCAGTGTATTTTCGACCGGCAGAGACGACGGTGGCTGCGGAGGCGGCGGCGGCGGTGGCAGAGATTGCATCGGCGTGGTCGATGCGCGGCTGGTGTGAGGCAGTCGTGGCGAATTACCAGCAATGTGCAGACGCTGTGTCTCATAGCCGCCTCATCAGCCCTCGCGTCCCAAGTCTTCAGTCGTGCCCCACAGGAAGGTCTTTAACACAGAGCCTCACACAGTAGAATATTAAGTTTCCATCTCTCTTCTGCTGTAGATTTGCGAAATCTCACACAAGGCGTGTTTCATATTTCATTAGCCGATTTGTTTTATGAAACCTTCCAGTTAAATTATACGTCAAAACAGCCGCTTTGAGCTATGTATGTCTTCCAGCCCACACTCGTTTACAGAATTTCTTTACAAATACTTGCAACAAAAAATATTTAACTTAATTATTTTTCCATTATCAACAATCACTTGCAGACGTGCAGGGACATAAAAGCTAAAATGTTCTTTCGGATAGGGAGAGCAGACTCGAAACTTTTTTTACTTTTTTGATGCATCAACTGCTAACCACAATAGTCTGTCGCTCTGGTGCAATACAAAAACTAAAAACACTCGGGCGGCTATTGAATGGCGAGATGCATCTTTTGTTAACTGGCGAGAAGCATCGTCTTCTCATTCTACACCTGGAAAGATACATTTGAGTGTTCTTAATTCATGCGAGCTATCAGAATATAATTAATGTACATAACTTAAAATTTTATGAACGATTTTACCCTGACAATATATGTTACTAAGGGTATCTACACGCTTTGACATGTTCTGTAGGGAATAGCTTGTTTCCTAAGAATTTTTGCTGTGATGAGCTATCGGGGAATAACACTTCCAACGCAAATTGTGACGCATGTCTCATGCACTCTCCACTCTTAATTCTCTAAAGTGAACCGCAAGCACCCGCATGATATGTGATCCATAGCTACTGACTAAAAGCTCTGTCTTTCTCCATCCACACTTTTCAAATATAACATGACATTCACTTTCGTCTACACCACAACATCATTCCTTTATTTCTTTATTTCGACTGTTCCTAACATTTATGGGCAGTCAAAATCACGTTACATTTGCAGCAATATAATACATTTTGTGTGGTACAGCTTCCGTGAGTTAATTCCACCAAGTCCGGCATAAGAACACGCCACTACTTGACTGTAAATACTCCTTAAAAATATTAATCTTTTACAATTAGTAACAATTTCAAAAAATACCTAGGTGAAAATACTTTCTTTCATATATCTAGCTTCCACGTAAGACACTTTCATTAATATTAATAAACTAAACAAATTATGCAAAATCATGACCCATCTATTGTTTAGTTTGGTAATATTTCGGCAACTCTTATGTTGTAGCACCGCTAGCCTCATCTCACCCTGAATAATTCAGTGTCTTACAAATATTAATTTTACGCACACAGAACTACTGAACTGTGGGAGACTCCGTTTTTTGTAATGGATGACTGATTCATACCCTAAATAGGACTTGAGATGAACTTATCAACACATCAAAAAGCGAATGATATAAGAGTAATGTTATTGTAATGTATACCGTGCAGTAATTTTTTTATGTTTCCCTTTTCTCTCTAGCTACTTCCATATCCTTGGGACGTAGGTCGTCTAACGCGACTAATGAAAGGCAATTTTCGTTGTTCCATACTCGTTTCGCTCCTTTTTATTTGTTAAGTACCTTAGTGGTATGTAATACAGTTTGTTTTTTAATATAATACTACGTTATATAATTATTACTGATTTGTTACTGCATTATGGTTTTTTGTTATTCTTTTGTTGTAGGATGAGAAACAATATTTTGTAGTATAAGTTCCGCGATCTTAAATTAATATTTCTTTCTGTGTAAGACTGCTTAAACCACATTCCATTAGGATAAAAGAGTAGTGCCATACCTGCATAGACTATTTCTTAAAAACCACGAAAATATAGAAAAACAAGGTTTATGTGAGTCACAGTTCTGCAAAAATTTCCGCTGTTTCTGAATTTCACGTTGACGGATTCCAGAAAATTTTCTCCGGCTGTCTGGATACCACCTCACAAGTTAGATCATCATTTACCTCACAACTTAGGTCATCATTGCGTATGTTAATGGGTAAATAATTTATTTCGTTATCTTACTCAGAGTTTATGTTGGCTGTGTCACATTCAAGCTTCGCATTCACTTACCACATGGAGGATAACTGTATTAACTAAAAAAACAGTATTCGATCTTGTATTAGAATTTTAACACATACGTCACTACAGATAAGCCATATTCAAATTAACCATAATCGTCTAAAAATCCGTACTTTGTGGGAAACAGGAACGGAAATTAGCGAAACATACAGCACATAAACAAAGTGAACTGTGTGTTGATAAACGGCACTCTATTTCTCCCAGACCATGAAGTATACTTCTTTAGATTTGTTATGAAAATGATAGTTTATGTCTATCATTGTAAAAGTGGAAAGAGACAGACTTTTCATTGATAAATTTCCCTGTTGTAAGTATTCCGAACTAATATTAAACAGGGCTGCATTTATTGCGTATGTCAAGTGACCTAATACCTTCCACTGCATATTAAGTGATAGCTGGTTAAATTTCGAAAGTAATATATTTCTAGGTGGCCCCGAAAAATATTTGCTACGATATTCATCGTCATTTTTTATTGAATAAATACTACATATGTGAATGGTACGTCATGAAAGAGATGCGTCATACGATTTGATAGACAGACTTTTTGCTTATGTGCAAGATGCACGACGCGACTTCGGTGTAGCCTGCAACACAGCATTATTTTACACTCCTGGAAATGGAAAATAGAACACATTGACACCGGTGTGTCAGACCCACCATACTTGCTCCGGACACTGCGAGAGGGCTGTACAAGCAATGATCACACGCACGGCACAGCGGACACACCAGGAACCGCCGTGTTGGCCGTCGAATGGCGCTAACTGCGCAGCATTTGTGCACCGCCGCCGTCAGTGTCAGCCAGTTTGCCGTGGCATACGGAGCTCCATCGCAGTCTGTAACACTGGTAGCATGCCGCGACAGCGTGTACGTGAACCGTATGTGCAGTTGACGGACTTTGAGCGAGGGCGTACAGTGGGCATGCGGGAGGCCGGGTGGACGTACCGCCGAATTGCTCAACACGTGGGGCGTGAGGTCTCCACAGTACATCGATGTTGTCGCCAGTGGTCGGCGGAAGGTGCACGTGCCCGTCGACCTGGGACCGGACCGCAGCGACGCACGGATGCACGCCAAGACCGTAGGTTCCTACGCAGTGCCGTAGGGGACCGCACGGCCACTTCCCAGCAAATTAGGGACACTGTTACTCCTGGGGTATCGGCGAGGACCATTCGCAACCGTCTTCATGAAGCTGGGCTACGGTCCCGCACACCGTTAGGCCGTCTTCCGCCCACGCCCCAACATCGTGCAGCCCGCCTCCAGTGGTGTCGCGACAGGCGTCAATTGAGGGACGAATGGAGACGTGTCGTTTTCAGCGATGAGAGTCGCTTCTGCCTTGGTGCCAATGATGGTCGTATGCGTGTTTGGCGCCGTGCAGGTGAGCGCCACAATCAGGACTGCATACGACCGAGGCACACAGGGCCAACACCCGGCATCATGGTGTGGGAAGCGATTCCTACACTGGCCGTACACCTCTGGTGATCGTCGAGGGGACACTGAATAGTGCACGGTACATCCAAACCGTCATCGAACCCATCGTTCTACCATTCCTAGACCGGCAAGGGAACTTGCTGTTCCAACAGGACAATGCACGTCCGCATGTATCCCGTGCCACCCAACGTGCTCTAGAAGGTGTAAGTCAACTACCCTGGCCAGCAAGATCTCCGGATCTGTCCCCCATTGAGCATGTTTGGGACTGGATGAAGTGTCGTCTCACGCGGTCTGCACGTCCAGCACGAACGCTGGTCCAACTGAGGCGCCAGGTGGAAATGGCATGGCAAGCCGTTCCACAGGACTACATCCAGCATCTCTACGATCGTCTCTATGGGAGAATAGCAGCCTGCATTGCTGCGAAAGGTGGATATACACTGTACTAGTGCCGACATTGTGCATGCTCTGTTGCCTGTGTCTATGTGCCTGTGGTTCTGTCGGTGTGATCATGTGATGTATCTGACCCCAGGAATGTGTCAATAAAGCTTCCCCTTCCTGGGACAATGAATTCACGGTGTTCTTATTTCAATTTCCAGGAGTGTATTATTTATTTACAAGTGGCAAGGGCCTTATCGAACATACGCCTGCTCTACAAGCCTCTCCTATTTCCTTCTGTTCAGTGAACTGTTTGTCCGTTAAATGTTCGTGTTCATTACAGTAATCTCTCCACCTACTTGTGGGCCGGCCGGTGTGGCCGTGCGGTCTAGCTGCTTCAGTCTGGAACCGCGTGACTGCTCCGGTCGCAGGTTCGAATCCTGCCACGGGCATGGATGTGTGTAATGTCTTTAGGTTAGTTAGGTTTAAGTAGTTCTAAGTTCTAGGGGACTCATGACCACAGCAGTTAAGTCCCATAGTGCTCAAAGCCATTTGAACCATCCACCTACATCTGGATCCTCCTCTTCCTCTCGTTCCCTCTGTTGTCCTTCTGAATGATATTTTAGGTAGTCTGTTTTCTGTCATTCATCCTATATGGCCTGCCCATTTCTACCTTCTCTTCTTTAGCACATCTAAGATGTTACGATATTTGTACAGCTCTCTAAATTCTTCATTTTTTCTTATCCTCTATTTCGTGTTATCTTTATCATATACAGTACAAAAAAATTTCTTTGTATCTTTCATTAAAATATTTATAGTTTTTCCTCATTTTTCTTTCTAAATATTAATGCTTCACATTCGTATATGTTACTAGTATAATGGTCGGCTGACAAAAGACGATTTTGAAGTTAGTGCTAAGTGATCTTTTCTGTGAGATTTTGACAAAACTAAAGAGAGTTTTGTTCGCTGTTGCTAGTCAGGCACATACTTCTATATCCATTCCATTATTGTTAGTAAATAGACCCCGTAAGTACTCAAAGCGGTCAAGTGTTTTGAAAGTGAATCCATCTCCAACCAATGTATCACATTGGTTGTTCTTACTTATGACCAGATATCAATGTTTCCGTCGTTAATATGAAATTTTGTAATAATTTTGAATTATTTTGAATTATGTTTTGGAACTACTTATTAATACTACATCATCCGCGTAGGCAAGTCTAGTAATATTCATCTCCTGCATTTGGATTTCTTGTGGATTAGTCTTACTAAATTCTCTATTAGGTGAAATGGCGTCTCCTTGTCTCAGACCAGTGACGCCTTAGAATTTTCTTTTTCTCCTACAGGAGTCTTGATACGACGTGAAGTTTCATCTGTGCATATTTCAATTAATCTGATTAGCTTTTATGATATTTCAGATTCCATCATTATATTCAGAAGTGCTTGTCGGTGAATGTTATCGTAGGCCTTTTTGAAAACTATACATAACATGTGTATATCGACAATGAACTCCCACGCCTTTTCAGTTATCTGTCTTAGAGCGAAAAGATGATCTAAAGTGGATCTGTTTCAGCGGAAACCGTATTGGTGGGCACCAATGAATTCTTCAGTAATTGCGGTCAGTTTGTTTAATACGCACGTTGATAGCATTTTATAAGTAACTTCCATTGAACCTATTCCCTATAGTTCTCGCATACAAGGGGACAATTATTCTAAAATGTCGGGCATATTATCGCGGTTTTCCAGTCTGCAGATATGGTGTCTGTCCTCCAAATTGTTTCTATTAATGATTGCAGTTCTACTTCAAACTGTGGTCCTCCATTCTTTAATAACTCAGCGTATATCTGGTCTTCTCCAGAAGCCTTGTTATTCTTTAATTACTTTAAGGCTTATTGTATTTAATTTACTGTTGGAGTGGTAGCCTGTACATTTACGTAATAAAGTTCTTCAAATTTTAATTAAGACTTTGGATCATTGCAGTTGACTAATTGTGAAAAGTATGTCTTCCACCTTTTTTGTATGTCACTCTTGTTGGTCAGTGTTTTCCCATGTTGACTCTTTATCAATTGTTCTCTTTTAGTAAATTTACCCCAAGATTTTTTTTTATATTTTCATGCATCTGCCTTGCTCTGTAGTGCTTCAAATTATCCTCTGCTTTTTTATCGTATTGTTGTAGTATTCCCTTTTGTCTTGTCTGAGAGTTCGTTGTGTTTCCTGGCGTATTTTGAAATATCTTTCCTTCAGTATCACATTCTTCCTTTCTGATATCTCATTTCTTCTCTCCAGAACTTGTTTTTGGCACTTTTTCGTAAACCAAACCTTGTTAGGTCTTTTCTTTTTCCTATTACTTTGGAAGATAATTCCTGAATACTGTTCCTCAGCTGTCTCAATCTGCTTTCCTCATTTCATTTTTCCCTGTTGTCGAGTCTAGTTTTTGTTAGGTTGCTTTCCATTTCTTTGGCAAAGTTCCTTTTGCAGATTCTTCATGCAGATTTCCTAAGTTATATCTACCAATTTCTGCTCTATTTCCATTTATTTTTCTTTTTAATTTAATTGTAATTTTTGATATGATTAACATATGTTCTACGTCACAATCGGCGAACCTAAGGGTTGTAATAACTTTAATATTGTTCTGGAATCTTTTTTGGACAGCCACATGGTCAATCTGATTCACTACTTCTCCATCTTGTTATATCCATGTGCCTAAGTGAATGTGTTTTGCTGAAATTTTTTACTGCTTAGGATGAGATCATTTCTTATTTCAAAGTTTGTAAGTTGAACGCCATTATCCGAACTTTACTCGTGTAAGCTGAAATTGTAAATTTCCTGCTGTCCTACTTTCACATTAAAATCTCCAAAACACTACTATTACATTATGTCTACTTATTGAGTTTCACGTATGGTCCAATTGACTGCAAAATTCTTCTTTCACATTATTATCCTTCCCCCCCCCCCTCCCCAAGCCACCTCCCTCCCCCGCCACGGCCCCATGAACCATGGACCTTGCCGTTCGTGGAGAGACTTGCGTGCCTCAGCGATACAGATAGCCGTAACGAAGGTGCAACCACAACAGAGGAGTACCTGTTGAGAGGTGAGACTAAAGTGTGGTTCCTGCAGAGGGGCAGGAGCCGTATCAGTAGTTGCAGGGGCAACAGTCTGGATGATTGATTGACTCGTCTGGCCAGGTTCGATTCCCTGCGGGGTCAGGGATTTTCTCTGCCTCGTGATGGCTGGGTGTTGTGTGATGTCCTTAGGTTAGTTAGGTTTAAGTAATTCTAAATTCTAGGGGACTAATGACCATAGATGTTAAGTCCCATAGTGCTCAGAGCCACTCGTCTGGCCTTGTAACATTAACCAAAACGGCCTTGATGTGCTGTCACTGAGAACGGCTGAAAGCAGGGAAAAACTACAGCCGTAATTTTTCCTGAGGACATGCAGCTCTACTGTATGGTTAACTGATGATGGCGTCCTCTTAGGTAAAATATTCCGGAGGTAAAATATTCCCCCATTTGGATCTCCGGGCGGGGACTTCTCAGGAGGACGTCGTCAGCTAGATTAAGAAAAATTGGCGTTCTACGGATCGGAGCGTGGAATGTCAGATTCTTTAATTGAGCAGGTAGGTTAGAAAATTTAAAAATGGAAATGGTTAGTTTGAAGTTAGATATAGTGGGAATTATTGAAGTTCGGTGGCAGGAGGAACAAGAATTTTGGTGAGGTGAATACAGGGTTATAAATACAAAATCAAATAGGACCAATGCAGGTGAAGGTTTAATAATGAATAAAAAAATTGGAGTGCGGGTAAGTTACTACGAACAGCATAGTTAATGCATTACTATAGCCAAAATAGATATGAAGCACACGCCTAATACAGTAGTACAAGTTTATATGCTTACAAGCTCTGCAGATTAAGAAGAGATTGAAGAAATGTACGAGGAGTTACCAGAAATTATTCAGATAGTGAAGGGAGAGGAAAATTTATGGGGACTGGAATTCAATAGTAGGAAAAGGAAGAGAAGGAAAAGTAGTAGGTGAATATGAGCTAGGGGTAAGGAATGAAAGAGGAAGCCGCTTGGTAGAATTTTGCACAGAGCATAACTTAATCATAGCTAACACTTGATTTAAGAATCATGAAAGAAGGTTGTATACGTGGAAGAAGCCTGGAGACACTGGAAGGTTTAATATAGATAATATAACCTTGAGACAGAGATTTAGCAACCAGGTTTAAATTGTAAGACATTTCCAGGAGCAGATGTGGACTCTGCCCACAATCAACTGGTTATGAATAAAACTGAAGAAACTGCAAAAACTGCAAAAAGCTGGGAATTTAAGGAGATGGGACCTGAATAAAATGAAAGAACCAGAGGTTGTAGAGAGTTTCAGAGAGAGCGTTAGGGAACCATTGACAAGAACGGGGGAAAGAAGTATAGAAGAAGAAAAATTGCTAGCTTTGTGGGGTGAAATAGTGAAAGCAGCAGAAGATCAAGCAGGTAAAACGACGAGGGCTAGTATAAATCCTTGGGTAACAGAAGAGATATTGAATTTAATTGTTGAAAGGAGAAAATATAAAAATGCAGCAAACGAAGCAGGCAAAAATGAGATCCACAGGAGGTGAAAGATGGCCAAGGAAGGATGCTATAGGACAAACGAATGGAAACAGACGAATGGAAAAGCTGGTAGAAGCCAATCTCGTCCGAGATCAGTTTCGATTTCAAAGATATGCTGGAACACGTGAGGCAATACTGACCCTATGACATATCTTAGAAGACAGATTAAGGGAATGTAAACCTACATTTCTAGCATTTGTAGACTTAGAGAAACGTTTTGACAACGTTGATTGGAATACTCTTTCAAATTCTGAAGGTGACAGGGGTCAAATGCGGGAAGCGAAAGGCTATTTACATTTTGTACAGAAACGAGATGGCAGTTATAAGAGTCGACGTTAATTAAAGGTAATCAGTGGTTGGGAAGGGAGTGAGAGATGGTTTTAGCCTATCCTCGATTTTATTCAAATGGTTCAAATGGCTCCGAGCACTATGGGACTTAACATCTGAGGTCATCAGTCCCCTACTTAAACCTAACTAACCTAAGGACACCACACACATCCGTGCCCGACGCAGGATTCGAACCTGCGACCGTAACAGTCGCGCGGCTCCGAACTGAAGCGTGTAGAGCCGCTCGGCCACCGCGGCCGGCCTGATGTTATTCAATCTGTCTATTGAGCAAGCAGTAAAGGAAACAAACAAAAAAATTGGAGCTCTGAGGATGGCCGAGAACATTGTAATTCTGTCAGAGGCAGAAAGGACATAGGAGAGAATTTCAACGGAATGGACAGTATCCTGAATGGAGGATATAAGATGAACGCCAACAAAAGCAAAACGAGGATAATGGAATGTGTTCCAATTAAATCAGGTGATGCTTGGGGAATTAGATTACGAAATGAGATATTTAATGTAGTAGATAAGGTTTAGTATTTGGGAAGCAAAATAACTGATGATGGTCGAAGTACACAGTATATAACGTGTAGACTGGCAGTGGCAAGGAAAGCGTTTCTGAAGAAGAGAAGCTTGTTGACATTGAGTATAGATTTAAATGTCAGGAAGTCTTTTCTGAAAGTATTTGTATGGAGTGTAGCCTTGTACTGAAGTGAAACATGGACGATATATAGTTTAGACAAGAAGAGAATACAAGCGTTCGAAATGTGGTGGTACAGAAGAATGCTGAAGATTAGACGGGTAGTTCAAGTAATTAATTAGGAGGTACTGAATGGAATTGAGGAGAAAAGGAATTTGTGGCACAGCTTCACTAGAAGAGGGGACCGACTGGTAGGAGTTGTTTTGAGGCATCAAAGGGGCATCAATTTAGTGTTGGAGGGCAGCGTGGAGGGTAAAAATAGTGGACGGAGACAAAGAGATGAATATACTAAGCTGTTTCAGTAGGATGTAGGTTGCAGTAGGTACTTGGAGATGAAGAAGCTGACACAGGATAGAGTAGCATGGAGAGCAGCATCAGACCAGTCTCTGGACTAAAGACCACAACACCATCATTATCATTATCTTCGTTGGGTGCATGTGCGTTTAGAAATGCAATATCTAACCACTGACTCTGCACATCTGTGTATGATAGTCGATTTTCGACATGTTTGAAATCCTTCATTGAGCCATTTATTGATTTGTGAAGTAGAATCTAGTTCCAAATTCATGACATTACTCTCCATACATTACAGTCCCGGCTCCTATTTATAGTGAGCCAGTTTCTTGCCGTCTTACTTCTTGGAGCAGCCAGCTGTACCCTGTACTTCTGTAGTTCATTTATTAGTATTTGGAGACTTCCAGTTAGGTGTAGACTTTTGATATTTCAAGAAGTGAAAGAGAAGTCCTTGTAGCTTTACAAACTTTTGCTCCAATATATTCTGTCCTGTTTCCGGGGCATGCGTTGAGTATCCTGTTCGGTCAGCATTTTTACATGAGTGGGTTGGTAGCTCTCAGCAGAACCCCCAAACTTGGAGGACCAGGAGTCTAGATTTTGAGGTGCTCTACCCTTGGAGAGATGCCTTCACCACGGCTTGTCGAGCATCTTCTACCCGTGCTAGTTTTGGTCCACCCCGGGTATTTTATTTTTTCGGTTCCCTCCAAATCTGGAGCGCTCTTCCCTATCAGCCATCTGTGGAGGCGCCCGATGGGGGACTAGCAAACCACACAAGGGGCAATATAGCATGCGTGAGTATATATGTAAATGCAAACGTACCAACAGTTATTGGTAAACACGTAGCTACAAAAGGACTAGGAATACTGCGGCGATGAGTCATACGTTGCAAAGAAACAATGCCAAACAAACCTGGGAACTGTGATCCGTCAGACCTGAATTTACAGCAGAAACGTTTGTACAACATTAATCTTATTCTTTTTAAACTCACAATGGGGACTGTCTTCGCTTTCACTGTTTGGTGTCATGACTGATGGCAAATTCTCACACGAAGAGGATCGAACGTTGCAGAAGAGATGTGACAAACAACGATATGATAATGAGCGTAAGTAGTTTCAAGTTTTAAATTTAACAGAATCGCACCTAAAATAAATTGATAAGATTTTTCCTTCGCACCACTGAGCTATTTTCTTAAGTACTCATTGTTAATAATTTTCACGTAAGTGTAGTGCGTAATGGCCATGTGGCATGAAAATGATATAAATTTATTGACGACCAGTATAAACCTCAAAAGTTATTTAGCTATAAAATGCGTGTCCATAAAAACAGTATTCAGTAAGCACAAAGATCAGGTAAATCCGATGAATAAGGAAATGTGTAAGAAGAAATCGTGAATGTTTCCGAACAAGAACTCATCGGATACGCGTCTTATGAAATGCAAACTAGATATAATCCAACTCGTATCAGCTTCAGATGGCCACTAATGCTAAAAATAATAAAAAATGGATAAACAAAGTAATGCATAGATGACGTCGTACACAGTTTATTAATTATGCTGAGATTCGGTGCGATATGCCCAAAACCAATTTATACACTTGACGATTGCGTTCTTAATAAAACATATTGTAGCTTAATGTTTGATATATTGCCTAACAGTTCCAGAAAATTGAAACAATTATTCAAAAAAATACGTATCATTTCACAGGAAGATATTTTTTACACCGATGTTGACAGAAACGTGACGTGAATTTCAGGTTAAACATAGGATTGAAAAGTTTATATTTTCGAAGGGATCATCGAATTTTACAAGGGAATAGTTTTATATGCGTGCGCATACTAATTGGGTTCTTTTTACCGTTACGTTTAGGATCAAAGTTTTCATTTAACTTTCACAAATGTTCATTGTGCTCTCCAGTGGAAGCATGAGAAACATCTAGACGCAAGTCAACTTCATACCGTACTTTCGTGGGCATGTATGGAATTACTGCATTCGCTGCAATTGCTATGCAACGTCGCAGTTCATGCTACGTAGTTAGAAGTAGTGAAATATGGTTAGTCCCTTTCACAAACCCACTAGTACTTATCGCGAATCTCTCGCCCAGTGTGTAGTCCAAAGCGACTGGAAAAAAACGCACGTGACTCCTGCGTACAAGAAGGTTAAAAGAACATACCCGTAAAACACAGACCAATGATCTTACCATCGGTTTGCTGCAGAATTCTTGAACTTATTCTCAGTTCGAGTACAGTAAAGATCTTTGAGGCGGAATTCATCTGTCCACAGATTAGACCGGTTTAGAAATCATCACTCGTGCGAAACTCATTTTGCCTTATCCGCACATAATATCCTGAGAACTATGATGAAGAACAACAGCCTGATTCCAGATTCTAGATTTCAGAAAAGCATTTGAAACGGCAGCCCATTGCAGGCTGTTAACGAAGTTACAAGCACGCGAAGTGTATTGGTTCTCTGATCTGTGAGAGATTCGAAGAGATACAAAGTAACAGAACCGGGCTACTAGATTTGCTACCGGTAGCTTAGATCAACTCACAGGTATTACGGAGATGCTTCAGAAACACAAACGTGAATCCTTGGAGGGAAGGTGATGTTCTTACAGAGAAACGCTCCTCAAAGAAACTTCGAACACCGTCCCTGCACGTAAATTACGTCAAAACCTTCATGGACCCATACCGGGGGAACGATGTAGATGTGAATTAATTGTCAGAAGAAAGTGTTTCTTTTTATGTCCTCTAAACACTAAAATTGTGTATATGTAGTTTCCTAACAAGCGTGCAGGACTAATGTTTTTCATGTACATTTATGAAACTCGTGCAGAGTAACGGAAATAAAGAGCATTACTGTTAGGATTTTGTTTGGCATAATGTTAACAAAGTCGTTCGTCACCTTTAATTTGACAGAGCCATCTGCATTCACAATGCTTATATTGTTCATTAAATCATTTAATTACTTTTCATTTTCTTACCTAAACAGTGCAGCAGCCTGAATGAAACAATCAGCGAATTAAAATCAGGAGCCGCCATAAATTACCGTTGCAGTGCGAGCTGTCATAGAACTTGACAATCTGCTGTAGCTGCCACAAGCGAAAATAAATGAACGTTCACGAATGAGAGATGTTTTGGGTAAAACTGTGTGACGTTGCACATGCCATTTTACAGTGACAATACATAGATAAGGGTGAGCTTATTGCCACGTTGTAAATTTTGTACAATTTACTGATTCTCCAGACAGACTTGCTTCCCACTTTGCAACGATGAAGATTTTAAGATAAAAAAACATGAGGCCACGTTCACAAGCGGTTCTTATTTTAGCGGGCAGAAATTTTCAGAGCGTAAGTTGTAACAATGTGACTGTTAACTGTATCTAATATGAATATATCTGCTAAATTAATTACCTAATTTTCACTTTGTTAAAGACAATTTGTTTTCCCGACGTGATATTCTCTTAAGATTGTTAGTTCAGGTCTACCACTGGTCTAAAATTTGAAATTATGTAACATGCTTCAAAAGCGGTGAGTAAGCTCTCTGAGATACTCGACTAATCACCCTGAAATAATTGCATGAATAACGAATTTTTCTACAGGTTCTTGGCATAACACTTCAATATTTACAAAACATAAATAGCACTTCTCAGAAGCTCTACGATGAACTGGTTTTTGGATTCTAGCTCATTTCTAAGATCAGAGTCGACTGTGACAGATGCGGTTAACGAATTATACGAAATACAGAGATATTAGATTACACGATATTCATTAATGTTATGTCAGTATTACAGTAGTTTGTATCATTTAATACCTCCTTACGACTTACGGCTACATTATCATATTTTGACACCTGGGGATAGTCTAAGAATTCCAAAACCGGTCCGTGAATGAATACAACTTCTTATGGAAAAAGAAAAAATATTTTCATTACTTTCGTTGTCATAGTTTTATAATGTCGGGGAAAGTTAATGCGTCATTCATTTTATGTCGGGATGGAGTTCTGATCTTTCAGCTCTCCGTTTCATTTTAAAAGAACTGTAATGAAACTTTCTATTAGTGATGTAACGGACTGGTAGCTGATGTTTGAACTATAAGCATTTTCGGGAAACGACGTGAGGTTATACCATCAGTTGATAAGGAATTACTCACTGAACAACTGACGAAGTTGGACGTCGTTTTTAGATTGTGGAGCCCAAAAAGATTCAACACAGGATTAATCAGAACACAGGCCGTAGCAATTACTCTGTCTCATTTCAGGGTCCGGTGGTCCACAAACCGCTAATTACCAGAATCATTCGTGTAGGTATTGCATTAGTCCTCGCGTGCTTCTATCGACTGTTTTTTCTCCTCTTCGTACGTATCCAATAAAGCAATCGCATGCGTTTCCGTTGCCCTATTGCTGCATTATCGCTGTTGATTGTGTCAATTTTGTACCCGTGGCGTGAATCTCGTACGCATTTCGGGACACAATAAGCGTAAAAACAGAAAAGGTTACGAACAGCGGTACAAATATGTAAATTTATGGATACTTTTCCCTTAAGTGTGAAGCAGAGCGACCAGTTTAAAAAGCGTTCAGTTTTCGTATGGACTGTGTGGCGAGTGATAAGCGAGGATGTTCCTAAAAGCTGCTCACATAGAGCTCTACTGAAAAGGTATTATTGGAATAACATTTGATACAGAACTATTTATCATAATAAATATGGCATACTAATCCGCTCTGAGGAATACGAAATGTGTATGATCACGAAACCTTTATCGATGTGATTCCTAAACCTCTTCAACCTCTGTTCACACGTACATGTGAAAGGATGTAAATGTCTAAATTAGCACACATGTTCCGTAGAACGTTTATACCGACGTATTTTAATTGTAAGAATGTATTTTTTTGCTACAAATATGTTAATTTTCTGGTCATATTGGAAAAATGTAACAAAGATGTAAGACATATAGTGAAAGAGGTAGCTTGCTAAACTGCGTGGCTCGTAATGATATTGCGAACCTCTAACTACTGTGTGGATGCCGCATTATTCATACGAAAACTAATGTGACTAAAGCTTCACGCAAAAAATGGGTTTGGGAAAGCAGAAGAGTATAGTGAATTATCGAAATAGGTGTATGAATAGGCATCTCATTGCGCAGTGCGTGGTACTGTGTTGTGACTGCCTTTCTCCTGTCAACTGCAGAATACGAGATTCCATGAATTTTGTAGACGGGTTCTTAATTCTACATATTTTCGTTGTATTCAATGATAGAGTGTCGAAACAATGACACTATATGTCTAACTGAAAGTTATATACGTGAAAACTGTGAATGCTGCATACCAAGAGTAAACGGATACAGTTGTACTGATATCTAAACTATATCTTTTCAAAAAGGGTAAGCAGATTTTGATAAGACAATCAGTATCACTCTTTTAGTATCTGCTGTTGTCCACCACACCCAGTACTTTAGGGTCATAATTGTTGTTCTTCATTATGATGCTAATCATTATAATGATGCTGATGGTAATACGCTGATTTGTTCCCAGAACAGCCAAGTCTTTAGCGCCCATACTAACATCTTCTACGGGATGAGTGCAGTTAATAGCGGTAAAAGGTTAAAAGAATATTAGCTATAATTTAATATTTAATTGAAGTGATATAAAGACCCTGCAACCTCAGCTCTACTCGTAAATACAGTATAGCATACTTTTATCGTCCTTTATTAGGAGTCGGTGGCGGCATCTGCTGAACTGCATGACTTTGCTGCAACCTTGGCTGCCTTTCATACCGTCGAACTTTGGACTCGCTAATACAATCGGTAAAGTTTACACTTTGAACACTGTTTTAAAGTAAAATGGACTCTCTTAGAAATGTTGACTACGTTTATACTTAAGCTATCATAATTTTTCCGTAACGTTTAGCGTAAAACTAGGAAGTCGTTGAATCCAGAAACAAAGTATACGCTTCTCATCACATCTTACCCTTAATTATGGTTTTGCTGACTAATATTTTCGACTATAGCACAGTGTCAGTATATATCACTTAGCCAGGAGCTAATACTAACTGGCGTTCTGTTTACTCCAGAAAATCAATCTAGTATCGACAGACATTCTTGATGGGACGAGTTTTGTAAGTAAGACTGTTCTTTAAACTTGGAACAGTTAACGATTTACATCAGAATAAATGTAATTTTTGATTTTAATACAAGAATGAAACTAAAAAGATCTAAATTATTTCCTTGCCAAACATTACTTTACGAACATAGCAAATAAAAATTAATTCAGTTATTCTTATTAGATGGAATTCATTTTCGTCTTTGAACAAAGAATTTTAACAAATACTGTTACAACGCGACGCATCAAGTCGCGTGTCTCCTGTTTCTTACGGTATTCGACCAGACAAAAATTGCCTTAAAAGGAGCTGCTTTTCCACTTAATAAATAATAATTTTAAGACAGGATTTAAACCACATGAATTGTGGACCATGGCGTCGGTGGAGTGACTTGCGTGTCACAGCGATGCAGATAGCTGTCCGCAGGTGCAAGCACAACGGAGGGGTATATGTTGAGTGGCCAGATAAAGGTGTGACCCCTGAAGAGGGGCAGCAGGTTTTAATACTTGCAGAGGCAACAGTCTGGATGAATGACTGATCTGGTATTTTAACAACAACCATAACGCCATTGCTGTGCTGGCACCGCGAACGGCTGAATGCAAGGGAGAAACTACAGCCGAGGGCATGCAGCTTTTCTATATGGTTAAATGAAGATGGCGTCCTCTTGGCTAAAATAGTCCCCTATTTGAATCCTCGAGCGAGGACTATTCAGGAGGATGTCATCAGGAGAAACAAAACTGGCATTCTACTGATCGGAGCGTGGAATGTTGGATCCCATATACAGAGTTACAAATACAAAATCAAACAGTACTAATACAGGAGTAGGTTTAATAAGTAACAAGAAAATAGGAATGCTAGTAAGCTACCATGGATAACATAGTGAACGCATGATTGTAGCCAAGATAGACACCAAGCCTACACCCACCACAGTAGTACAAGTTTATATGCCTTCTAGCTCTGCAGGTGATAAAGAGATTGAAGAAATGTACGTGATGTTCAACTCTCCGCAGTGCCGTATGATTGTTAGCTGCGCGTGCCGTATGCTAAAATTAAACTCATTGAAATACAAGTTATCAATTTATTGAATATTCATTTTTACTTACAAATTTTCTCATTAAATGTTGAAAGCGTTCCCCCTGTTGGTGAATACACAATTCAGTTCGTCTAATCATGTATCCAAAAACAAGCTGTAACATTTCTTCAGTAACAGAAGCAGTGAAAGTGGATATTTCAGTTTGCAGTTCATCGATGGATTGGACGGTTTTTATAGACAGTTGCTTTCGCGGTACCCCAGAAGAAAAAGTCAGGTGGTGTTAGGTCAGGCGAACGTGGAGGCCAAAGTTCCTGTGAAATTATGCGATCACCAAAAACATCAGTAAGCAGTAACATTGAAACGCGAGCTGTATGCACGGTTGCACCATCTTGTAGAAAATAACCCTTTAGCATTTCACTTAACACAGGTTCTCCTATGAATGGGTACAGAATATCACTGCAGTACCGTTGTGCGTTTATTGTTTCGTTTGAAAAATATGGGACCCACAATCCGACGTCTATAAATTCCAATCCAATCTCCTATTTTCACAGAATGAAGTGGTTCATCATGAATACACAATGGATTTGCAGTACTCCACATACGAGAATCTTGCGAGTTCATGTACCCGGATAAACGAAACAGTGGAATTTTGAGAGAGTTCACTTGAAGGGAAGTAACCCAGCAGACGAACAATCATACTTCACTGCGGAGAGACTTTTTGAACAGCCCGTATAATGAGATAAAAGAAATTATTCAGATAATTAAGGGAGACGAAAATTTAGTTGTGTTGGGGGAACGGTATTCGATAGTAGGAAAAGGAAGAGAAGAAAAAATGGTAGATGAATATGAACCGGGGGAAAGGAAAATGGTTCAAATGGCTCTATTCACTATGGGACTTAACATCTGAGGTCATCAGTCCCCTAGTACTTAAACTTACTTAAACGTAACTAACCTAACGACATCACACACATCCAAGCCCGAGGCAGGATTCGAGCCTGCGACCGTAGCTGTCGCACGGTTCCAGACTGAAGCGCCTAGAACTGCTCTGCCACACCGGCCGGCGGGGAAAAGGAATGATGGCTGAAGCTGTCTGGTAGAATTTTGCTCAGAATCATTGTTAACAATTGGTTTAAGAATAATAAAAAAAGGTTGTACACGTGTAAGAGACTGGATACACCGGAATGTTTCAGATTGATTATATAGTGGTGAGATAGTGATTTAAGAATCAGATTTCAGATTGTAAAACTTGTAAAGGCGCAAATGTGGACCCTGACAATAATTTATTGTTTATGAATTGTAGGTTAAAACTGAAAAACATGGAAAAGGTAGGTAATTAAAGAGATTGGACCTGGATAAGTTGAAAGAACCAGAGGTTGCTCAGAGTTTCAGAGGTAGCATTAAGAAACGGCCGACTGGAACGGGGCAAAGGAATACAGTAGGAGACGTATAGGTAGCTTTAAGAGATTAAATAGTGAAGAGAGCAGAGGATGAAATAGATAAAAAGACAAGGCTTAGTGGAAATCCTTGGATAACACAAAACAGATTGAATTTAATTCATGAAACGAGAAAACGTAGAACCGTAGCAAATGACGCAGGGAAAGGAAATACAAACATTTTAAAAAATCAGACTTAGCGGTTCTAGACAGAGCGGTTCTAGACGCTGCAGTGCGGAACCGCACTGCTGCTACGATCGCAGGTTCGAATCCTGCCTCGGGCATGGATGTGTGTGATCTCCTTGTCCTAAGGTTAGTTAGGTTTAAGTAGTTCTAAGTTCTACGGGAATGATGACCTCAGATGTTAAGTCCCATAGTACTTAGAGCCATTTGAACGAATCAGACTGACAGGAAGTACAAAATGGCCAAGAGTGAATGGTTACAAAACAAATGTAAGGATTTAAAAGCATATTTCAGTAGGAGAAAATGGATTCCGTCTACAGGTATATTAAAGAGGCCTTTGGGGAAAAGAGAAGCACCTATATGAATATCAGCAATTCAGATGGGAAACCATTCCTAAGCACAGAAGGGAAAGCTGATAGGTGGAAGGTGTGTATAGAGGGTTTATACAAGGGAGATGATCTTGAAGGCAATGTTATCGAAAGGGAAGTGAACGCAGATGACGATGAGATGGGAGGTAAGATACTGCGAGAAGAATTTGACAAGCACTGAAGAATCTGAGTCGAAAGAAGGATCCAGAACGAAATGATATTTGGTGAGATCTGCTGATAGCCAGTCATGACTAAACCCTACCATCTGGTGTGCAGAATGTAAGAGGCATGTGAAATACCCTCGGATTTCAAGAAGAATGTAGTAATTCCAATTGCAAAGAAAGCAGTTACTGACAGGTGCTAAAACTACCGAACGATCAATTTAATAAGTCGTGCTTGCAAAATACTTACACGAATTCCTTACAGAAGAATGGATAAATTGGTAGAAGCTGACGTCGGGGAAGATCAGTTTGGATTCCAGAGAAATGTAAAACACGTGAGGCAATACTGAACCTACTACTTCTCTTAGAAGATGGGTTAAGGAAAGACAAACCTACGTCTATAGCATTTGTAGACTTAGAGAAAACTTTTGACAGTGTTAAGTGGAATACTCTCTTTTAAATTGTGAAGATAGCATTGGTAAAATATTGGGAGCTCAAGGTTGTTTACAACTTGTACAGAAATCAGGCGGCAGTTACAAGAGACGAGGGGAATGAGAGGGATGCAATATTTGAGAAGAGAGTGAGACGGGGTTGTTGCCTGTCCCCAACGCTATTCAGTCTATACATTGAACAAGCAGTAAGGGAAACCAAAGAAAACCTTGGGGTAGGAATTAAAGCTCAGTCAAAAGAAATAAAAACTTTGAAGTCTACTAATGACACTGTAATTCTGTCAGAGACAGCAAAGAACTTGGAACAGTAGTTGCACGGACAGGATGTTGTCTTCGAAGGAGGATATAAGATGAAAATCAACAAAAGTAAAACTAAAATAACAGAAGGTAGTTGAATTAAATCAGGGAAAGAGAATTACATAAATTATAAATAATAATAATAATAATAATAATAATAATAATAATAATAATAGGGAGAAGTTAAAAAAATAGATAAATAAGGGAATTGGATTAGGAAACGAGACACTTAAAGAAATAGATGAGTTTTGCAATTTGGGTCAGCAAAATAACTGATTAGGGACGAAGTACAAAGGATACAAAATGTAGACTGGCAATGGAAAGAAAAGTATTTCTGAAGAAGAGAAATTTGTTAACTTCGAATATAGATTTAAGTGTTAGTATATATTTCTGATAGTATTTGTTTGGAGTGTAGCCATGTATGGACGTGAAACATGTACGCTAAACAATTTATACAAAAAGAGAATAGAAGCTTTTGAAATGTGTTGCTACAGAAGAATTTTGATGAGATGGGTAGATCACGTAACTAATGAGGAGGTACTAAATAGAAATGGGGAGACAAGTAATTTGTGGCACAAGAAATTGGCCAAAACAAGGGATAAGTTGATATGACACATTGTGAGACGTCAAGGGATCACTAGTTCAGTGTTGGAGGGAAGTGTGGGAGGGTAGGAGGAGGAGGAGAAGGGGTAAAGATCCTAGAGGGACACAAAGAGATGAATACATTAATCAGATTTAGGGAGGATCTAGATTGCAGTAGTTACTCGGGGACGAAGAGGCTCGCACAGGATGAGTAGCATGGAAAACTGCATCAAACCAGTCTTCGGACTGAAGACCACAACTGCAACAACATGAAAGGTTCTTGAAATAAGATGATAATCCATTTATGAAGTTTGGTCCCTTTCAACCTCAAACCCACCCTCCCTTTATGAATTGTTTTTTAATGTGTTAATCTAAAAGTGCATTTCATGAGCAAACTTCAATTTTTTTTATTTCTTTCACTGCACTTTAATTCCTACTGCAAGTTTTTCTTTGGTTTCCCTTACAGATCTGGATTTCTTGTACAAGAGAAATAACGCAATAAATTGTCA
Organism: Schistocerca gregaria; assembly: GCF_023897955.1. Lineage (NCBI taxonomy): Eukaryota > Metazoa > Arthropoda > Insecta > Orthoptera > Acrididae > Schistocerca > Schistocerca gregaria. Next base: position 731,843,194 of record NC_064931.1, read on the forward strand.
ATATCTTGACTCGTCAGCAGCAGTGCAGTTGAGAATGTAGTGCTAAAGTGCTTCCAAAGATTCTTTACGTCTTATATTGTTTAGGTGGATCAAACGTGCCGTAATGTGTTCTTGAAGCACGATGGTGTAATTGTAGCGCCACCATATTTTAGCCTGCCTACCACATATCACCTTTGTACGTTGAGTCAGCGTATTGCACATTTTCTCTCGTATAAAATGCGTTCCAAAAACGGAGTGACAAGGGAAAAAGTTGGAAGCACTCAGACTTAATGGCTTCTCCATTTATTTCGCAGAAGATTAGTCCTGACGTAATAATTATCTATACCATCCTCAGGAAAAGCCCAAAAGTTTGTCATTACCAATCAAAATATACTTTGACCCTCATTTTACATTTCTCTCTCCACGTTCCTCTTTAAATAATCATTAACAAATCATATCAGAAACTGACACTACACTATGTAAATGTAAAACTAACGCTGTTACATTACAAACCATATGAATAAATACTCACACTCAAACGCACTCACTTAAATACAGAAATAATATTATGCCAGTTATAAAACTGTCTGTAAGTAGAGGAACTCTACAGCAAGTTCCCCAGTATAGCAACAGATAAACGTCATCGACTTCTCATTTGTCTAACGAAGCATAAGCCAGCCGCTTTCAATCACTTTAACATCCCCAGCGTGACAGCTGCGGCTGGAGGTCAGACAATACACACAATTTTAGACGCTTTATCACACTCGTCTTGTCTTAGAATAAAAAGGGGGGGTGGAGTCACTTAAATTTTCTTCAGACCGCTCGTCGAAATATGATAAAACATGGAGTAAGCCGCAGGCATCACAGATTGGGGCCATCCGCAAGGGTACGAAGCCGCGAGTTTTTGGCGAGTGTCCTATTCGGAGGCAGGTCACGGTGGCTTCATCCCTTCAGAGTGACCGGTATAAGGTACGCCTCGGCCAAGGGTTGCTTCTCCGACCGCAGCTTATCGTCAATCGCAGCCATCCACCCTTCCCGCGGCTGGACGGCCTTCAGACGAAACCGCGAGATGACGGCCTGGAGGGGAATGGCACATTGTGACAGCTTGGCATTCTCTGCAGGCCTTCTTGGCTCATTTTCCGAGATTCCCAAGAGTCCCAGTGCCCAGTCGAATGCTTACCCTGCTTCTGAAGAAGAAGGTTTCACCTGTATCGTTTGTATAATTTTCTCTTCTGGGCAAATATGTGGCAGTGCCTGTGGAGTTTACAGAGGGAATTAATGAGAGCAGATGAGAACTTTTCCATAGGGGAGACCTTTCATTTGCCCCGGTGCTCAGCATTGCATTAAATTTGGAACTATATGGACATTACAGTACAGCTGTTTAGATAGCAATGTACGGACATCCAACTAATGACTGAATACTTACAAATACACTGGACTGGTACTGACTAAGAAACCACATCTGACTAAGCTTGGTTATTTAAGCACGTATAATTAATGGCGAATATACAAAAACGGCTGACTAATAAAGGGCAAACAAAAGCAACGTACTGATAATCAATATGCACTTGATAATAATAAATATCTATACTGAACGAAATTAAGTTACCGGATTTTAAACAAAAATACACAAATGGATAACGTTCCTGACTGTACTGAAGGACACCCTACCGAATCCTTTATTATTTTGTATTGGACCACACTTTAAACATTCAAGCAGTCCTGTAGAGATAGCGAACAATTGGCACTTACCTGCATTTTGATGGTAGTGAAGATAACGACGCTGTCCTACACTTTCTAAGCATTAATTGTAGATCAGAATAACTCGGCCGTATCTTCCTGTCTCATTGTGTGATAATTCTGCATATAATAGCTTAATATTCTACACAGAAGGCCTGTTTTAACAAAAAGTGAATCTAAATTGTCGACATAGGCGGTACATGAGAAACAATTGCGAAACAAAATCTTCAATACAGGCTAATATAACACAAGATTAAATACAAGTACGCAGCTCGTGGTCGTGCGGTAGCGTTCTCGTTTCCCACGCCCGGGTGCCCGGGTTCCATTCCCGGCGGGATCAGGGATTTTCTGTGCCTTGTGATGACTGGGTGTTGTGTGATGTCCTTAGGTTAGTTACGTTTAAGTAGTTCTAAGTTCCAGGGGACTGAGGACCATAGCTGTTAAGTCCCATTGTGCTCAGAGCCATTTGAACCATTAAATACAAGCGCATTTTTATCCCCACATACTGAAATCTACATTTGAATTACTTTAAACTAAAAGCGTACGTGTTCATCACATCTCTCAATCGTTCATCTCAGCAGAAAATTTTCAGGAACAAATTATCTCTGTAGCCGAAACTCACGAAGTCTATAATACACACAGATTCTGTATTCAAAAAACTCTGTTTACCAACAGACTTTTCTCGTTATGTGATGGACAGGTAGTACATTAAGTCGAACCCTCAGACTGTTTGATTTCACATTTACTCGCCACGAAGGCCTCGGTTTTCCAACTTTAACAAAATAAAAACACGTTGAAGCTGACTCTATCACAAATTTCGCTAACATGTGAGGGAACATTCTTATCTTGTGAAAGTTGCTTGGAACCTAGCTGCATTATTCATTGCTTGATAAGGCAAAGGAATTTGAGCTCAATAGTCACCACCTGGTAAAGTCCCGAATTTACCAAGAATAACCTCTCCAGGAAGCTACCAGATCATCAGACAATCCGACGTAACAAAATCCCAAATAGTTACGAAAGACGAGGCCGAGAAGCCACCACAATAATAAAGTATGACCTCACACAAAGGAACATGTCAAGAAACTCCATCTACGTCGTGACACGCTATTTTTCGAAATTTTGTATTTACGGAAACACGCAGAACACTACAAGACGGCACACTGGACTCGCATTCGGGAGGACGACGGTTCAATCTCGTCTCCGGCCATCCTGATTTAGGTTTTCCGTGATTTCCCTAAATCGTTTCAGGCAAATGCCGGGATGGTTCCTTTGAAAGGGCACGGCCGATTTCATTCCCAATCCTTCCCTAACCCGAGCTTGTGCTCCGTCACTAATGACCTCGTTGTCGACGGGACGTTGAACACTAACCACCACCACCACCACCACCACCACCACCACCACTACAAGACGAAGCATTTATGAAATAATCGAGCAAGGTAATATTAATAATAACTAACGGCGAAGGCCGACGTGGGCTTTGAAAAACCTCACTCAAATGATTTTAATTATCAATTTCATGAACATGAAAGCCAGAGCACTTGCAAGAAATGAATGACTCTTTAGGATACACGAAAAGTTCTCACGCTCCTCATGTGGGCAGAATATTCTTGAGACGTATATTAAAATAGACATGAATACTGAAACATCACTCTAGATGTAATTGTCTCCTGTTACTGAGTCGGTCTCACGTAGCAAGGGCCTTCCAAATTCTTAAATACACTTTACTGATTGCGAAGACGAATCCTCAATGTTTAGTATAAGTGCACGGGGCGTACAGTAGAGGAGCTTCGTATTTAATAATTTTTTTTTCTTCCAACATTGTCTTCAGATTTCGTTGATCATCAATGTTAAGAACAGTTACGCAACATAAATTAAAGTCATATAGGTATTTTGTAAGTGACAACAGTCTGAAAATAATCACAAGTTATTTTATAATAACGGTCACTAAATCAAATTAATTCCTTAAGTGACATTGATGTCTGCTGCATGTTGAGTAATACTTCTAATCAAAAGTGGCCGTACAGGCACACTTCGTATGACTGCTAAATAACTATGATCTACTTGCTACGAAAAGACTTTGCCCAGAAACAAGTCTAAGACATACAGGCAAAATTCTAAGTCCAAACTATTAGAAATATAATAAGGGTCCCACCCTAACTATAAAACTCTAAATAAGGAAAAATAGCAAAAATGAGTTTAAGCCAGACCGTGCTTGTACTGAGCCACACGCACCTACGTCTTACGTCCAACAACTCCTGAAACCGACGCTCACCAGTCGCTCTAAATCGACTCACATACTCCGAAGAAATGAGCACATACTCAAAAAGAAGTACAGCCTATGAAAGGAGATGTAAACACTCATGGTGTTTTGAAGATTGTGATATGACAGCCGACCATAGAGCAGTGGTGTATACGCAAACGAAAGACAAAACAGACTCTCAGAGTACAAACATGTGCGGAAGCAGGTTGCAAAGATGCTCTGTACGGCCAAAAGAACTAAAGTCACAGAAGAACTCGAGATTTTTGATACATATTCGTAAAAAAGGAACAAAAGACAGTTTTGCTGGACTATCTACAACCAAATCTTACCTTGAGGGCGGACGATGGGAAGCTGGCAGTGAACGATAAACAAAGTTTATATACTATCCAAGTGCTTCAAGAAACTGCATACCTGCTATTAAGTCCGGGTAAAATGACTGAGAATAGCTCCCGAGTAAAGTAACAAAGAGTCATCTGCTGGTACTCTTCCCTGGTGGTTTTTTTGTTCTTTAGTCGTGGAACTAAAGAACAAAAAAACCACCAGGGAAGAGTTTTTCAGAGCGGAAATGCCGAGAAATGAAGAATAATGCCCTATGTCAAAGCATGTAAAAGATCTAGAGAGTAAAGTAATACCTGGTAAATGGAGAACACTGATTCACCCTCTATGTGAAAGAGAGATAGGACTGACGCAAACAATTAAAGTGGTATTTTTAATCAAACCTCAAATTTTTAACGCACTGTAAGTTACGTTGTTGGTGCATCAAGTTGACGAATACGAAGCTGGTTTCAGGAAAGGGATGTCATGCGTCCAGCAGATGTAGAGTCTGGAAAGAGCAAAATTATATTTCTAAGGATCTGGTTGTGGTCTTCATCGACTTTGAGAAAGTCTGTGATTCGGTTGACCGGGAAACGTTGTTTGCCATCATGATAGAATTAGGACTGGATCCAAGGAAATTATCAACCAAACTCTAACAGGGACTCACCATCATCATCATCATCATCATCATCATCATCATCATCATCATCCAAGTGGGGGCCGACACAGTGATTGTCCTCAGTTCCCTTCAGCTGCCAGTCAAACAAGGTTAGCCGAGAATGGAAAAAGGAATTAACCATGAAAAGGTTATGGAGTAAAGTTCACGTTCGCAGTTGTCAGAAGGCTGTTCGAGTCAAATACGTTTCATTGGCCGATGACCAGGATCCTGCCAAGAAATCCAGAGACAGCTATGCAAGAGGCAAATTTCCTGAAGAAATAAGCAGAAAAATATGACCTCCAAACTTCTTTCTAGAGATCAAAGTACGTAACTAACATCCGAACAGTGCCTTATTCGCATAGTATGGTTCAATAGAAAAAGTGGGCTATTTCATAAACCTTGTTGAAACAGTACAGATGAAGATTATCTAAAAAGGAACTAGCGACAGAAAAGACAGGCACTGCTTGTCCTACATGAGACAAAAGCAATCTCGAGAAAAAGCTAAGCTCAGGCAGTACAACACAGTAATAAAAACTTAATGTCTATACACATGTGACTGACTCAGAATGGCAGGCAAACTGGACTGAAAGAAGATGAGAATTTTGAACACAAAATCTTACGAAACATGAAGGAGCTAATATAGCAAACATGTGTACAGACTGTGGGGAAGAGAAGAGCTGTTCAGGATGGATGCAATCCGACTTAAGATTCCGATATTTAATGTACCGTACGACAAGTCTAAAGTCTGCGATAAAAGGTTTAAGGAGGAAAGGAAGGACCTCAGTATCAATGATTGGTCCATATCAAGAAGATACCTCTAACCTATGAAAGTACAGATTACTCATCAACAACTTCAAGATTTTCCACAATGAACAGAAACAGAGCAGCGGTTGGACAGAGGGGAGAAGTTGGTCGGCAGGTGAAGGATGCAACGTTTTTGGGCTGCAAAAAATGTTTCTAGACGTGTTGTTATTGTGGTCTTCAGTCCAGATACATGTTTGATGCAGCTCTTTATGCTATTCTATCCTGTGCAAGCCCATTCACCTCCGAATAACCCCCTGTGGCCGAGCGGTTCTAGGCGCTTCAGTCCGGAACCGCGATGCTGCTACGGTTGCAGGTTCGAATCCTGCCTCGGACATGGATGTGTGTCATGTGCTTAAGTTAGTTAGGTGTAAGTAGTTCTAAGTCTAGGACACTGATAACCTCACATGTTAAGTCCCATAGTGCTTAGAACCATTTTGAACTTGGATTTGGTGGCCAAACTTCCCCGGATGGGGCCTCCTGGCCAACGATGCCATACGCTCATTTCCATTTTCTATTTTTTTTGCGGAATCCAAATTGATCTTATGAGAGGTCGGCTTCTATCACTTTGTCCATACGTTGTTTGTAAAGGATTCGTGTGAGTATTTTGCAACCATGTCTTGGGAACCTGATAGTTCGATAATTTCCACAACTGTCGACACCTGCTTCAGTTGAAATTATAATTATTATATTATTCTAGAAATACTTTACACTTATTTGACGTGTTCGCCAATGGCCCTAAACAAGAGGAAAGAAAAACAGTGGAGCACACTTTCCACAGTAATATTAGGAGTCCATCGATGAACTTTTTACATTCGCGTCTGGAGATGTATCTAGAGGTTTCATATGTGACGTGGCATATAAATTAACTTGGAATAGTGTGAAATGAGTCCATCATGCCTGAAGCTACTGATTTTTATTTTATTTTTGTACCAAGATGGCAAAGGCGTTGCCGCAGTGGATACACCGGTTCCCGTGAGAACACCGAAGTTAAGCGCTGTCGGGCGCGGCCGGCACTAGGATGGGTAACCATCCAGCCGCCATGTGCTGTTGTCATTTTTCGGGGTGAACTCATCCTCGTAATGCCAACTGAGAAGCTACTCGACCGAATAGTAGCGCCTCCGGTCAAAGAAAACCACCATAACGACCGGGAGAGCGGTGTGCTGACCACACGCCCCTTCCTTCCGCATCCTCACCTCAGGATGACACGGCGGTCGGATGGTCCCGATGGGCCACTAGTGGCCTGAAGACGGAGTGCTTTGTACCAAGATAAAACAAAATATCAGAGTTGCCGGCATCATGCAGTCTAGCAAATAGTTTATCGAAAATGTGCACCAAGGATTAAAGAATAACGTCAAATAAAAACCTTAGTGTCTTCCTTACTAAAGTATTAATAATTATAGTATAGTAATTTTTAAGATAAAGCTACCATGTCAACTTGTAATATCAGATAGGAGGTCAGCAGCTTCTATGTGGTGCTTAATGATACGTTGAAATGCTAGTTCATGGTGCTATTTTTAACGGTCTGATTTGTGATCACTATTTCTTCATGACTTCAGTGTGCCGATCTTTTAGGCATGACTGATGCTCGCTATGTGATGTGATACATCAATCGCTTTGACTTTTATAGTGTTGTCTGCGTGGAAATTTTCTAAATTGATTTTATATGGACCTCAGTTTCAAAAGAAAATAAAAAATAAGATGCATCATCATATTGCCAAAAAGCAAAGAATCTTCTGTAATTATAACAACGACTAAGTAATCTACATCTCATCATCCACAGTGACTTGTCAGTAAAGTCCGTACTGCTTTTGCATGCAGAGCTATGATTTTGCTAAGATTTCGGCTTCTTGTGCCTAAAATTATAAATAATTTCTAATTTCAGTGACGGGGCAAGCCACGATAACAACCGTATACGAAAATGGTAACAGAACCATAAATTTGCTTACGGGACGTCTCGCACAATGAACATCTTTTTGCGATAGGTATGTGTTTTGCCTTTAGATTTAGACTCAATCAAATTACAGTCTTAGAAGCGATTTCTTCAAACGATGCAGGTAACTTACATGTTCTACACGCGGCATTATTCGATCCAAGTCCCTGGGCACAGCAGGCAGTACAGTCTATATAACGCCAAAAATTATTCACACCCAGTATTTTCATGATCTGACTGGCACCAACAGCCACCCGTTACGGATTGGAAAACGAAATGGAAGCGTTTACAATACCAGTTACGTCTAGTCAGTGGGCGCAGATACAAGTTACAGGAATAGCAAGAATCGAGTTGTGAACTTGCACTTCGTCTTTATGGGACGTATAAGGGGACTTGTACAGTGGGCAGTAAATTCTTATCTGTTTGTGGTTCGTCTGAAATTGGCTTTGCCCTCTATTATCAGCGGGACATTAATCCCTAATCTTTCTTCCATTTTCATTTGCAAAATGAAATACAGACGAGTTGAATACTACTTAACTCGCAGAAAACTTCTCTGGATTCATTTCACAGTGGACTGAGTGAAAAATCTTTAATCTGATTGTAAAGTAAATTTCTCCATAATTACTCTGTATTGCTTTTAGCACAAACGTTACATGGCCAGGGAATCGAAATCGATTTTATAATTCAGCCAAATTTAGTTGCTCAAGATATTTAACTCTGAGCTTTGATCAGAGCACCGGAAGTGAAGGTCGAATTTAATTATTTTCTTACTCAAAAGAAAGGCGGAGCGGGCAGAGGAAACATAGGGGAACAATTCTTTCCGCTCTTGAAGAAAAATGAGATGGCTTCCATTTACCCAAGGGAGTTTATAAATCCTGGGGAGACTTAGCGGCGCTCGCCGACCCCCTGATATGATACAGCCGCAGAAAATTGCGGCTGGACATTCAGTCCTTCTTATGTTCTGGAACGCCCTGTGGGTAGCGCGGTGGCAGCATCATTACTTTCGTTTCTGGCGTTCTCCATTATCACACTTCCTAGATATTTAACTTTATCTACAATTTCAGTACCGCGTCCTGTAATTGATGTAACCACGTCTGTTTTACTTACTGTAAAAGTTTTAAATATTTTTATAGAAGTGAAACAAATCTCTTCATAGAACTCCAGTCTGAATAAACAATGACAGACTTCTCATTCAACAATTTCAAATAACACATTTATGTTTCGACGCTACTACCTATTTTTGAATAATGATCAGTCTAGATATATCGAAACTCCAAGACATCGAAAAAATCTACATATTACTTTCGATATATACGTCAACTTAGATATCACTCTTACGATTTATTGAAAAGTCAATATCCCGATAATGAAGAAATATTATAATCTTTCCTGGCGTTAACTTTTCAATTCTTTGCAGACGCCTCATAATGAAACTGTATTATGACAACAGTTACACGATATAACACAAAGGTCAAAAAGCAAACTCAATAACGACTTCAATGGCTTAAAGTTCTGGGAGGCAGACGTCAGGTATATGGGTACGCATGTACCCTACATTTTTCCGGAACATATTAGATGTCTTGTTGATAATATGGTTGAGTTTATGACTGAATTAAGGAAGTTTCCGTTGGTCAACTCTTCCCACATCATTGAACGAAATCTTTGCATATATATTTAGTTGTACTGCACATACATAAAATAAATACAGTTGACTTTTTTTCAACACTAGAACTCCCGAGACAGCGAGAGCTACGTGTTATCGATTTGTGGATGCATAAAATGGAAAACGATGTCAACTATAACTCTCAGTGTTCTACAGGCCTTATCCTCATCTTTAGGCAAGACATCAGATTGCAATGTAACAGCGTATAGACAGACATATTTATTAATTTCTGTAAATATAACTATTGATGATCAATGTATGACACCTAAAAGCATATTCACGTCTTCATTAAGCCAGCTACTTCAAGAATATGGAGCAGCGCGTAGTAGCAAGGGAATGATTCCAGCAGCGAAAACCCAATAAGAAAGATCTTCAAATACGAAGATTTGTATGTTGTGTCAACCATTTAGGCCCTTTATTTGAAAAATAACGCATTTGTGTACAACTTATTTTTAAAGTTTAATGAACGTAGAAGCCAGAGAAGCACACGTCGCTGAAAAAAATCACTGTCTTCGAACAAATTTTTTAAGCATAGTATAAACTCTATGTCCCACATATTGCTGATTTTTTACGGTCTTTAAGTGACAAACCCCATTTCACGTTGCAGGACTGATACTACAAGCTACTATCTATAATAAGTATTTTGCACGGAGATACAGAGGTAGGCTAACATAAGTGTGTCAGAGGTCTGATTATGAATTTGATATTGCTGTTGTACCATTTGATAATGTACTCACTGTTGCCGTTAATATAGAATTACTGCAGTGCGGCTAAACCACAAATGAAGTTGTATGTACACATGTTTCCCCCCGTCAAGTGCGCACACTTTTCCGCACTGCTGCGTATTGATAACTTCATTGAAACTCCATGTTTGTACTACGACGTCAAATAAGGGAAGAACGTACGACAACACAGCAATTGAATCTGTAAGTACAGCGTGTGTTAACAAATACTATTTGAAGCAGATGCTTTGCTTATTACCAGATAACACCTCATTTATGACCCTTTTGTATCTTACAGGTTTCTGATACAGTGTCGGTGGAACAGCGACCAGTAGACTACTGAAAAAATATGTGTTTCAGTATATAATCACAATTTATTTGCTTTGTCTATTGGCTACAGATTTCGGTACACACTATCATCCTCCGGCCAACCCCTAGCACGCAACCATCAAACTTGCTTTCTAAGGAAGCGTTCAACTACTCTCTGTCAAGCTATGTATTTGACAAGCGAGCGTGACGACTGTGTGGCATGGAGGGTCTCAGGTTGCTGCTGTGTACGAAAGCGGTAGCCAGCAAGCAAAATAAATGTATTGCGACTATAGACTAAATTATATACATTTTCGTTTAATATCCACTTGGTTATGGACGATTTTTTCGTGTTCAGCAAATTGTGCTTCTGAGTGTTCACGTTGGTTAATTTTCAAACATTAGAGGCAATGCCTTTTACCTCCCTACCGCTGGTTCATTTGCCCAAGACTCTTTCTCCTCTCCCACACTTACTCACTCTCAAAGCGTGCACTTTTACCTGACCCTTTTCTCCTGTATTTTCTTCTGTTTTCTCCGGCAGCATCTCCACTGACACATTATATACTAACCGGTAGCTAACTTGATCCCGAAACTGGAGTCAGTAATACTGTATAACTTCTGCAGCATATTCATGAAATAACAATTCCTTAACAACTTTAGACCAATTACGCCATGCCTATACAATAAGAATAAACACAAACAATCCGCTATAAGTTCACTGTCACTGAGCATGATCGATTTCGATAGAGCATATCACAGTTGCTGATGTGACGCACCGTGTCAGGATTGGCAGAGGGGGGTAAGTAGACGTAAGCTGATTGTCAAATTTATGTTCGTCTCCGATGTATTTAGGAACTTAAGAAACAGAGTTACACATGTCACCCCACGATAACAAGAAACAAATTCTTCTAATTGTTTGTATTTATGATGCCTGAAGTTCATAACTCAGATATCAGTATCTCAGAAGAAGTTCGATGCATCTCAAATCTTTGTCTAGAAAATTAACTTAGAATTTTTCCAAGGAACTTCAGGGATAATAACTTACTGAAACGAAGGCGATTTGCACGACAGGTAGTGTGGCTCACTCGTTGGCGTTGGGGAATGGTGATCGAGTAAGTGAAAGATTTCTGATTCAAATCTCCCTACAGTCCTTTTTTATTTTAGTTTTTCGTTCATTTCGAATATCTACGTCATTTGAAAATTCACCAAATACACACTGGCTGACACATTCTAGTCATACATTTAATGAAAAATGTACATCTTCCTGTTTCTAAATGCATATTGCATCCAGAATTCCAGTTTGTATCGCAAATATAAATTATTCCTTATCAATATTATATAAAATATTGTTTGGATATTTTTGAAGAATCATACGTTTAGTAACAATCTTTTATAAAATATGGATAGTTAAGGAGTTATATTTGCAACGAAAACTTGAAATTTGCCTGCGATATATAATTAGCAGTGAGTTCAGAGATTTTAAATTAAAGCAAATTACCTTTCTAATTGAAGGTGACTATTTAGGGTGACTGTACTTCGCTCCCCTGATTAAACAGACTGTAGCGAATTCTCACAAGCAATGGCAGTGCATAATCTTCCAGACGTCTTTAGGGGTGGGAACATCTGAAAGACGTCGTCAGCGGGTCGGGCTAAGTGAGGGGCACAACGGAGGGTGACAGAGTTACGGATTCTAATGAAAGGCTGGAAGGGTAATTACACCGCTGAGGGACACAGCAGGGATGCTGAAATGGCGTCTTAGGTGGGCAGGCTGAGGCGAGAGGAACACCACGATTGTACAGCAACGTACGTGCTAAGAAACGCACGCAACTGTGTGCACGTGTTGGAGCATTAAAACGTTCTTTAAATGTATTGGCTTTCGCTACGTCCCCATACATGCACCCAAACATAGGGAATGTTATGTTACAACTGGTTTTGACAATTCATAGTATGCACTACTTTAAGTCATACCCTCGTACAAAAGAACATAGGATTAACAAAGGACTGGTTCGACATAAAACAAGATTTACAGTCAGAGTATACGAAAACGAGTAAACAAGACGAAAATGGAACGTAGGATACACAGTGGTAGTATACTATAAAAATCCGGCTGGTAACACAATAAGTAATTATAAATTACAGTTGGTACACGTTTGGAATATTTTCAATTCAGTCTATATTAATAACTATAAATCTAAATTAACAATAAAATGTTCTTTGTACGTTCTTTGAAAATTGTTTCAAGATCTGCAGATAGAGAGGGAATGTCCGTGCAAGTCTATCAGCAGTATCTAGACAGAACAGAAGAACAGTTTACAAGAATCAGATTTGTATGTTACAGCAAAACGTATAGACACGCCAGTATTCAGAAACGTACACATAGGAGGTACTTAGTGACACACATTTAGCGAGTGAGCATTCCATATTCTGAAGAGTAGCACATGTAGATATAGACACTTAACTGAGCTTTGGTCTTCCGTTGGTATTCTAAATACAAGCACCAGCGTAGGGACTATACATTGATTTTGGCACTGTTGACGAACTCGTACAGTAGTTATACGTTGCTACATCGTTGGGTGCTAACAAGGTCTGGAGGCTGCTTGGGATTGATGCCCAAGAGCCCGGAGATTACTTGCAAGGACGGAATGTGACACGTGTTCGGCGGATGTAGTAGAAATATATCGTTTGAATATTCTTCCTCTCCTCGAACACATAGAGCGGTGGCGCTTAGATTAAGCTGATAGAGGTGGATAGATATGTTTTTTGAACTTTTAATGATTAGACTTCAGATGTGCTGTAACTGTTGTGAAACATCTTCATGTTTGTGCCTCATTATACCATGGTACTCTTGGAATCAATGAGCTAGTGCATAGTGACTGCCTTTGATTTAAATGTGCGTGACTATTGCTCTGGCGAGTCCGAGGATAAACGGTTTCTGAGTATGGGTATCATATCTGTGAGACGGAGTTTATCATATTTAATAGCTCCATACAGAGATACCTGCTTTGCTAGTCCATCTATTTGTTCATTTACAGGCATTCCAGAGTGGTCTTGCGACAGTTCCTCGGCACCCGAAACACAACGTCGACAATTGCTGTACCTCAGGGGTTGGTACAACTATAATGGTGGTCTCTAATTAGTTGTATGGATGACATACTGTCAGAGATGATGTGGAAGTCTTTGTGAATGGTAGGGCTTCTAAAATAGGAATCAGCTAGGCTATCGTAATAGTGAAGTCAGAATCCAGCTTGTATAGACCTTGTTGTTTGCTTGAGGGTACTCAATAAGGTATACCAGCATCTACACTAGACTTGGACCCATCTATATACACCACGCACACATCGTGATAGACACAGATTTCATTGCGGTTTTGACACGCACGTCAAACTGGTACTGACATCAAACTGCGTCGACGTTTCTTCTGGTCTGTTGTAGTGCGGTAGAATAGGACTTTTTCACACCTGGTTCCTCAATACCTGGATGTCCATAAATTCGACCCCTACGGGTGGAACTTGCTTATTTACTCACTATCTTCCGCACACACAGTACGACGTTAATTCCCGGATATTTTAGTCAAAGGGTTTATATTCATCGAAATATAGTCGCAAGGGAAATATCTTTTAGAGGACAATTCGTCGCAGCTTTAACGGTGGTTCATTTCTCTTCAACCAGTAACACGTTGGTTGTGACTGACGTGAGAGCCCCAGTAACTAAACGCAAGGCTTTCTACTGCATAGTGTCGAGTCTTTAGAGCTTGATGTTTGGGGACCAGTATAGAAGCATTTGCTATTCAACGGTTAGAGCACCCCCATACTTGAAGAGTGGCTCTGATGAGATTGAGAAGCTTCTTCACATTGGGTAATGACCTACGTCTAGATCTACATACATATTCCGAAGCCATCAGACGGTGTGCAGCGGAGGGTACCCTGCACCACTACTAGTGATATGTCGATTATGAGGAGCTCATCTCAGCTATCAACGATAATCATCCAAACTTACTGTTTTCGCTACTTGAAAATGATGTTTTCCCAGTTGCATTGTTTTGGAATTGGAATCCCATGGCAATTATAGATGGTAAGAGTAGACTTGCTATCACAGGTTTGAAGCCTATTTCTGTACACCACTCATATATACGTATGATAACTGTGATATTTTCAGAAGAAAAGACGGAAGAGCACTGTTTTCGGAATATTCTAGTTCTCTAGGTTCCAGCGTAGTTCCGTGTTGCAAAATGATTGACTTCCTGTTGCTCAGAAAGCTTACAACATTATGCATGATTGGTTTTGGACTCTGGAGTTTCTGCAGCTTTTTCGCGAAGGTTGACAAGACGAAGTTGTCATACGCTTTAGTCAAGTATATGTACACAAGTATCATACCATTATTCCAAGAGAAAATTAGCTGTATGCCAGTACACAACCGTAAAACTATTTCCCTTGTCCCATTTCCAATGTAAGTGGATTTTCCGGTAATAGTTTCTTGTTTGCACACCACCATCCTACGCGCCGCTTAATAATTATTCCATTACCTTCGCCGAACATAGTAGAAGGTGATAGGCTGATATGTCACGGGCTTCTCACATCTTTCTTCCCATTTGTGGATGGGAACGACACGATATGTTTTTAGCGAGTAGTCTTTGATCTTTCGCGTACATATACTATCGTAAATTTTGAGCAGCTCCAGTTTCCCCTTGTGTGATATGTGTCGTAGAATTTGGTAGTCAATATAATTCGGGTCACGTGCAGTACGCTTCCCTTGGGAGAGCACAGTGTGGATTTCTTTCAGCGAGAAGGGTTCTGTAATGACACCGTTGTCCTCTTTATATTCCTCCTCCTCTTGCCTGTCCATTACGTCAGTTGGAGCTATCACGCACAAGAACAATTCTAAAAGTTCGTCGGATGGTGGAGGTGTGTGCAAGTTCATTGTCAGACCGGTTTTAATATTCTGTCTTATATTCCTGATCCTGATTAAAGGAGTTTCTTTGCATATTACAGTGTAGAAAATCTGCAACGACTTTCTTGTTCTTTTTGCTTGAATATTTTCTCGGCTGCAGCTTGTTCTTTCTTAAGGCCAAAAGAGTTTGTATCGTCGTTCCTTGAGGACTGCGGCACATTCGGAATCCTACTAACCGGATGATGGCTTATGAGTAGTCCGCTTCTGCCCTTTATGAGGCATTGAGACTTACGCTGCTTTATTGATAAGCTACACCAAACCTCTATGTCCCTTTAGGGGTTCCCAGTATCGATAATTTCCAGTTTGTTTTCCAGTAGTGTGTCGTATAGGTTCCAGTTCGCTTTAATAGTGTTCCATTTCCGACTAATTGCGTGTCTGACAGTCACACTAGGTTGTGCGTTTATTATAATATGAAATACCAAGTGATGCGAACCAGAAGCATCCGTTATCTCTCCTCAT
The DNA here is from genome assembly GCF_023897955.1 of Schistocerca gregaria. Lineage (NCBI taxonomy): Eukaryota > Metazoa > Arthropoda > Insecta > Orthoptera > Acrididae > Schistocerca > Schistocerca gregaria. The sequence goes on from NC_064931.1 coordinate 731,858,977, forward strand.
ATTATTCCGGTAGACAGTGTGACAGCGCAAGTCTACTGCCGTCGTGGCTCCATTTGGTCTCACTTCTCGTGTGTGTGTGAGCCATTATTTAGACCATAAGGTTTTTGACTCAAGTGCACCATTTTCCCCATTGCATTGGCATTTCTGGAAAACCACAGTGCATGGTGGCTGCTAAGTCACCTAGTAGCATATTAGCAGAAGCGGTTTTCCGAGGAAAAATTGTTTGGAAAATGAGATCGACAGGAAGTGCAAAATGGCTAAGCAGGGATGGCTAGAGGACAAATGTAAGGATACAGAGGCACATATCACTAGGGGTAAGATAGATATTGCCTCCAGGACAATTAAAGAGACCTTTGGAGCAAAGAGAACCGCTTGCATGAATATCAAGAGCTCAGATGGAAACCCTGTTCTAAGCAAAGAAGGGAAAGCAGGTAGCTGGAAGGAGTATATAGAGGGTCTATACAAAGCCGATGTTCTTGAGGACAATATTATAGAAATGGAAGAGAATGTAGGTGAAGATGAAATAGGAGATATGATATTGTGTGAAGAGTTTGACAGAGCACTGAAAGACATGAGGCGAAATAAGGCCCCAGGAGTAGACCAAATTCCATTAGAACTACTGACAGCCTTGGGAGAGCCAGACCTAACAAAACTCTACCATCTGGTGAGCAAGATGTATGAGACTGGCGAAATACCCTTATACTTCAAGAAGAATACAATAATTCCAATCCCAAAGAAAGCAGGTGTGACAGATGTGAAAATCATCGAACTGTCAGGTTAATAACCCACGGCTGCAAAAAACTAAGACGAATTCCTTGCAGACGAATGGAGAAACTGGTAGAAGCCGACCTCGGGGAAGATCACTTTGGATGGCATAGAAATGTTGGAACACGTAAGGCAATACTGACCCTACGACTTATCTTAGAAAATAGATTAAGGAAAGGTAAACCTACGTTGCATTTGTAGATTTAGAGAAAGCTTTTGACAATGTTGACTGGAATACTCTCTTTCAAATTCTAAAGATGGCAGGGGTAAAATGGATGGGGCGAAAGCCTATTTAAGAATTGTACAGAAACCAGATGGCAGTTATTGGAGTCGAGGGGCATGAAAGGGAAGCAGTGGTTGGGAAGGGAGTGAGACAGGGTTGTAGCCTATCCCCGATGTTATTCAATCTGTATATTGAGCAAGCAGTAAAGGAAACAAAAGAAAAATTTGGAGTAGGAATTAAAAACTTTGAGGTTCACCGATGACGTTGCCATTCTGTCAGAGACAGCAAAGGACCTGGAAGAGCAGCTGAACGGAATGGACAGTGTCTTCAAAGGAAGATATATGATGAACATCGACAAAAGCAAAAAAGGGATAACGGAATGATGTCGAATTAAATCGGGTGACGCAGCCGGAATTAGGTTAGGAAATGAGACGCTTAAAGTAGTAAACGAATTTTGCTATTTGAGGAGCAAAAAAACTGATGATGGTCGAAGTAGAGAGGATACAAAATGTAGACTGGCAATGGCAAGGAAAGCGTTTCTGAAAAAGAAAAATTTGTTAACATCGAATATAGATTTAAGTGTCAGGAAGTCGTTTCTGAAAGTATTTGCATGGAATGTAGCCATGTATGGAAGTCAAACGTGGACGATAAATAGTTTAGACAAGAAGGGAATATAAGCTTTCGAAATATGGTGCTACAGAAGAATGCTGAAGATCAGATGGGTAGATCACATAACTAATGAGGAGGTATTGAATAGAACTGGAGAGAAGAGAAATTGGTGGCCAACTTGACTAGAAGAAGTGATCGGTTGTAGAGTGAAACCAAGAGATGAATACACTAAAGAGATTCAGAATGAAGTAGGTTGCATTAGGTACTGGGAGATGAAGAACCTTGGACAGGATAGAGTAGCATGTACAGCTACGTCACACCAGTCCCTGGACTGAAGACCACAACAACAACAGGTGCTTTGTATGCTGAAATCAAATTCAGTTGGCGGTCCTTGATCCGTAGTCGGATATCCACCATTTCCAATGGATAATGCTGACAAGGGAAACACACCATCGCCCTCCGCTCAGATTTAGTGGTAAAGATCAAGAACGAAAACAGAAAAAAGGTGTACTGAACTGCAAAAAAAATCAAAATAGAAGTAGTTAGCGGTCCATGCTGAATATCTGCAACATCGAGAGCATTTCAAAAGCCATGGCGTCGTGGTTCTGTAGGAGCGGTGATGGAGTGCAAGTGTGGAGAACCGTGTTCGAACCTCCCTCGTGCCCCAATTTTTCCTTCTCACAGTGCTGTGAACTCTCCGTCTGGTCATTGACGTATCTGTTCGCTGCATTCAGATCTGTGTCTGTGTCTGTGTCGTGGCGTAGCGTCAGTTTCCAACAGCGAGGTGTAGGGAACGTCCTTCCAAACATACGAACCTCCTCTTTGTACTACACAAGTACTATATATTACGGCTCTTACATTCAGTTTGGAAGTTTTGACTCTTGAATTCCTTTGTTGTAACAGACACAACTGGCCATTAAAATTGCTACACCACAAAGATGACGTGCTACAGACGCGCAATTTAACAGACAGGAAGAAGATGCTGTGACATGCAAAATATTGGCTTTTCAGTGTATTCACGCAAGGTTGGCGCGGGTGGTGACACCTACAACGTGCTGACATGAGGAAAGTTACAAACCGATTTCTCATACACAAACAGCAGTTGACCGGCGTTGCCTGGTGAAACATTGATGTGATGCCTCGTGTAAGGAGGAGAGATGCGTACCATCACGTTTCCGACTTTGATAAAGGTCGGATTGTGGCCTGTCGCGATTGCGGTTTATCGTATCGCGACATTGAAGCTCGCGTTGGTCGAGATCCAATGACTATTAGCAGGATATGGAATCCGTGGGTTCAGGAGGGTAATACGGAACGCCGTGCTGGATCCCAACGGCCTCGTACCACTATCACTCGACATGACAGACATCTTATCCGCATGGCTGTAATGCATCGGCCAGCCACGTCTCGATCCCTGAGTCAACAGATAGGGACGTTTGCAAGAGAACAACCATCTGCACGAACAGTTCGACGACGTTTGCAGCGACATGGACTATCAACTCGGAGACCATGGCTGCGTCTACCCTTGACGCTGCATCACAGATAGGAGCGCCTGCGATGGGGAACTCAACGATGAACTTGGGTGCACGAATGGCAAAACGTCATTTTTTTCGGATGAATCCAGGTTCTGTTTACAGCATCATGATGGTCGCATCCGTGTGTGGCGACATCGCGGTGAACGCACATTGGAAGCGTGTATTCGTCATCGCCATACTGGCGTATCACCCGGCGTGCTGGTATGGGGTGCCATTGGTTACACGTCGCGGTCTCTCCTTGTTCGCATTGGCGGCACTTTGAACAGCGGACGTTACATTTCAGATGTGTTACGACCCGTGGCTCTACTGTTCATTTGATCCCTGCGAAACCCTACATTTGAGCAGGATAATGAACGACCGCATGTTGCAGGTCCTGTACGAGCCTTTTTGGATACAGAAAATGTTTGTCTGCTGCCCTCGCCAGCACATTCTCCAGATCTCTCACCAATTGAAAACGTCTGGTCAATGGTGGCCGAACAACTGGCTCGTCACGATACGCCAGTCACTACTGTTGATGAACTATGGTATCGTGTTGAAGCTGCATGGGTAGCTGTAGCTGTACACGCCATCCAAGCTCTGTTTGACTCAATGCCCAGGCGTATCAAGGCCGTTATTACGGCCAGAGGTGGTTGTTCTGGGTACTGATTTCTCAGGTTCTATGCACCCAAACAGCGTGAAAATGTAATCACATGTCAGTTCTAGTAATATACATTTGTGCAATGAATACCCGTTTATCATCTGCATTTTCTCTTGGTGTAGTAATTTTAATGGCCAGTAGTTTAGTTCACACCCTTTTGTTTACTCCTGTCATTTGTGTGTGAGGTCTGAGAGGGGTCCCCCCTGCTCTCACTATTCAACACATTGAATTCGGACGGTATGTATTCTTACCATACGACTCAGTCTATAAGCAACGTATAGTATGACAGTCGCCAACACCTCACGAGAGGAACAAACACTGCGATGACCAGACTCACCGTTCATAATTTCGTGAAAGAAAAAGAAAAAAAAAGAAAAGCGCGTTAGAGACTTCAAGTCCTACCTCCCGCCTTGCTATCCATCACCGTAACCACACAACCATTTCGCGTAGTAATGCCTAGTCGCTCGCGGATACACATGTTAATGTCTGACCATTCACTGTTACTGTTTAGCTGTTTTTTCACAGTTCTGTACACCTTCTTCCTGTTTTCATGCTCGATCTGTGTTGAGGTTTTGACGAGCTATCCACTGGGTCATCTTACCACTAAGTCTGACGGGGATACAATTGAGATTTCCCCTTGTGAGTGCCAGTCTTGATGAGAAGGGATAAGTGGATATCCTGTTTTATCAACAACGTAGCACCCCTGTAGCCATTATTCACAAGGAAATGTTGATATCTTGTTTCACCAACAACGCTGCACCCCGTAGCCATCATCTATATCTCCTCTAATGACAGGGTATCCCAGGTGTGCGAACGGTTCCTACCCCTTTAACCAAGTTTCGGTGATGCCAAAAATGTCTGAGTTTCGAGCAGAAAATGTTGAAAACTATCTTTGTTTGCCGTGAGCGATCTTCTTGTCCATCCGATTAAATTTATAAGCCATGTCTGGTGTAAGGAGTTGGGTCAACACTCACTCATGTTCAGAAAAAAATGGAGCAGCTTGAACGACCAGAGGTAAGACGTTTATATTCACAGGACATGTACATTAGTATGTTCTGTAGAAAAGATTAGCGTCTGAACCATGTTGCAGCGCAACACCACCTACTGTTAACATGAGCCTGCGGCTCTCGTTGTCGCTATAAACCGAAGGTAATGGATCAGGATGACTTCAGCAGAGGTGCAGGATTATTCGCAGGCGTATGCGTGACCGTACCGTCCAATCAGAGAGTTTGAAAGAAGGCGTATTATTGGTATGAGATAATGTGCAGCATCCAACGGCGAAATCGCTGCTGGTGTGGGACAAAGTGTTTCGACAGTGCAACCGATGTGTGCACAATGGTTCACGGGATGGATCAAGTTGCACCACCCAGCCCACCCCCAGTGAAGATCAACACTTCATCCGAATGGCATTGTAGGACAGTTCTGCGTCCTCCTCGGCTCTGATGCAACACTATAACAGTGTAATACATGTACACTATCAGGGGTGACAGTCCATCGCCGTTTATTACGACATGGGTTACGTGCGAGTCGTCCACTTCTCCGCCTACCTTTGACGATTGGACACAAACAGGCTAGACGGCAATGGTACACGCAACAACGTCACTGGGAGCAGCAATGGCATCAGATAGTGTTTTCGGACGAAACTAGGTTCTGCTTGTTTGGAAATAATGTCAGCATTTCGGATCGCTACAGACAGAGAGAGCGGCATCGCAGTGACTGCATGCGCACAAGACATTCAGAGCCAGCTCACCGCCTTATAGTGTGGGGTGCTACTGGGTACAACCACAAATCACAGTTGCTGGGTGTCCGGGGCACTGCGACCAGTGTGATGTACGCGAACGAAAGCCTGCGACCTGTAGCCGTAACCTTTCTGCACAACAGAAGAGGGGCATTTTTTAGCAAGACAATGCACGACCACATGCTGGTATACGAGCACGTGCCTTCATGGTATCATAGGATAACAGCCTTTTGCCATGGCCTGCCGGATCACCAGACTTGTTGCCAATCGAAAATGTGTGGAATATGGTGAAAGGACGGGTGCAATGATGTGACCGAATGCCAACCTCCAAAGATTATCTTTGGAACCAGGTGATTCCAGAATGGATGGCTACGCCACAGGACGCCATTCGTTCATACGCGTCGATGCCATCACACATGTAAGAAGTTACAAGGGCCCATGGCGTACCCTGTGCCTACTAAGCAAAGGACACATGTTGAACCGATTTGACTGAAACGCTAATCATTTCTGCAAAACACCAACGTACATGTCCTGTGAATATGAACGTCCTATCTCTACTAGCTCATGGTGATCTGGTTTTTCTGAACATGAGTATTTCAACAATATGTTGAACATGAGCTTCACCCAGATCAAGTTAGAGGTAAGAGCATTCTTGAGGTCCGAGGAATAAAGACTTTTATGCTACTTTTCGAATGATTACAAGTGCAATATTTCAGATGAATCTTAGATTGTTCGAAGTTTTGTAGTTGACAGTATTCGCCTTCAATTTTGTGCAGTAACATAATTTATTTAAAATACATTCCGATTATGGCTGGTACTCTGAATTCGGATGCCAAAAAAACTATACCAAATTATTATTATGACATGCTAAAGAATGAAAACAAACCCGTGAGTCTCCGAATAGATGTTCGACTCTCCTTCCATGAAGCTCTTTTCTTTTGTGGAGGGCGCCTGAGTCTTCGAGGGAACTGGAATCCCTTTGGTATGAAAGGAGTTCGAAAGGAATTGCCTGTGGCCTATAGTAAGGAACCAATCCCAGCATTTGCCTAAACTGAAAATGGGAAACCCCGGAAAATTATTATCAAGTCTGCCAGTGGAAGAATCCGAACCACCTCTCCTCCAGAATCCATAGATTGTTAGCAAAATGCCTCAAGTCGCAGAGCTACCCACGTTGATGGAGAAGTTGGAAAACCTAGTTGTTGTACATTGTTTAGAAATAAAATAAAACGCATCACAACAAAAGATGGAATACACACTAATGAGCCAAAACACTGTCACCACCTGCTTTTTATAGATTGTTTGTCCACCTTAGGGCACGAAATACATCACTGATTCTGCGTACAAGGGATTTGGCAGTTTTTGGTAGGTTTGTGGAGGTATGTGGCATTAGATGTCTATGTACAGGTCATGTAATTCGCGTAAACAATGGGCCGCTGATTTACGTACGCGGCGATGGCGCCCGATGGAGATCAATATGGGCTCCAAAATACTTGTATGTGCAGCAGCAGTGTGCTCTTTCGGTAGAGATATCACAGATCATGATGTATCCTATTTTCCAGAGCACCCAAGCCTCCGACCCCCACGTTGCCCCAACAGTCGTGGACGTCCAACCATTTAGTGCCTAGTGGTAGTTTCACTGTATTTCTACTTGTTTTCGTAGATGCTCACGATAGTAGCACGTGATCATTAGAACATATTCGCCATTTTCGAGATACTTGTTCATAGGCGCTACGTAATACTAATCTGCTCTTTGTCAAAGTCACATATCGCAATGGATTTCCCCATTTTCAGCCCATATCTTCGTTCAGGTGTTCCCCCGTTTGTGTTTGCTCCGCTTACGTATGTTTGTTACCACGTCACGTGTCCGCAACGCCACCAGGAGGTATCCAACGTCGCGGCGGACGGTTGCCATAATGTTTTGGCTGATCTGTGTTTGACATTATGTCTTCCTTTCTTATATTACGTGTTCCTCCTTTAATTGTGATGTTTCTTTATTTGATAGTGCATGAATGCGTGCACATTTTAAGATCTAATTGAGCAGGAAGTTCGTGGCTTCAATTACTATGGTATTACAAGAGCGTAAATATATTTTGGACAAAAGGTGGAGTTGGGATGATGTGGGCGTAGTCGCGTCGGACGAATTCAAGCATACAACTGAAGAAATATTTTAGAGAAGAACAAACTACAGAACGTCCTGTCGTCACATACGCTCTCCACAAACACCTTCCAATCTTTCCGTATCGGAAACGCTTTTCATCATTGAGTAACGGCATGGGTGTCCAGACTGGGCAATACTTTGCCATTTTTGCTAATAATGATAGAATTTTGAACAATTTTTTAAAATAAATGCAACTATCGCCATTTGGGCGATATTTTTGTTGATCAACTCACCTTTTGGTGGACAAAGGAAAAGTAAATTGTATTTTTCTGCATTGGTTTCAATTTAATGTTATTTTTGACGATGTTTGCCGCTCCGCGGCTTTGTCAAATTCTGAAATATTGCAAATCAAAATATCCTACCAATGTCCAATTAACGACTCCAGTGCTAACATAAAACTGCTATAAACAGGTAAATAGGTTATTTTAGATGTGTGTACATAATTTTAGCTTATAATCACACTAATGGGCGAATCAAAATAGGTTTTCCTCTTCTTTCTTTTCTTATTCATAATTGAAACTATCAGAACAGCACACAGCACAAAACGACTAGAGCACTTAAATTAAATTCAGCGGCAAGTAATAACTGAATATATTAACAAAACAAAAACTGAACGGAAGTATATACTACAAGGTATAAAAGTTGGTCTTACCTAAGTCAGATAGGCGGTAGCCGGTAGTGCGTTCGGATATCGATGGTTAAATACTGTCGACGACCCTGTTGATTATCGATAGTGAGAGCCTTTTTTGTCGTATGACGAAAATCAAAATATAAGAGCCGATGAAAAAGATTTCTCTCGAAGGCCACATAGTCCAGAACAGGAATGCCACTCAGGCAAAAACGCCGTTAGTATTGACACAATCATCATATCCACACATCAGGTTGAAGACAGCCGTTGGATAAAATATCGTGCTGCGTGGCGAAGGCCGTAACTGCCCGCTGCACATATTTGTACGGCAAGAATGTTCGACCATTCAAAGACATTTTAAGAGACCTGAGGCATGATGATCGCATGGAGAGAGAGCAGGACCATAGAGCGGCTGCTCGAGTGTCTCTCACTTGAGTTGGCGTAACTTTTGCGTTACATTTGCGACGTAAGGACGTGCGTTTTCATGAAGCAGCAGTATCCCTTGCCCGACCATTCCACAACGGTGCTTTTAGACAGGCATACTGCCCCAAACAGATTCGCCATTTCCTGAGGGATGCCTACCAGTGTTTTTCCTTCGACTTTCCTTAGTCATGTTAGGACGCATTTGGTTTTAACGTCGCCATAGTTCCGCATTTACGGCAAGCACTTCGAAAAGACATGAATTGCTACACTAATCCGTTGCCCACAGCCAGGCGCTTATATACTCGCATCGGAGTCGTGCTATGTTGCATATACGCTGAAGCAGCGCTCTCAAACGTAAACTTTTTGAGCGACTCTTATATCTTTCAGCTTCACTACACGGCAACTGGGTTGTGTGTAATTTCATTTAGTCGACTGGAGGGGAGAGTTCGGACCCCCTGGATCCCCCCTTTGGCTACGTCCTCGTGTGCGGCTGGTTTTTTGAAGTTTGTGGAGCAGGGGGTTCGTTGTCGCCACCTTCCGTGTTAGTAATCACAGTTAACAAAAGTATTAACAATTTGGCGGAGGCTACGGTTGTAGAACAAATACCGAAACGAGATGTCACTGCATACATTCCGCGAGCACGAGTGGGAAGTGTTCACACCGAAGCGAGCCGATGTTGTCGTCTCTTCAGCTCCCCGGAGAGAACTGCCTGCGTCCTCGTCAAACTATTGAGCATTCAAGTTTAGTAACAACGTGCAAGTGATTAATGTCTTGCCCGTTTCTAAATGAAAGTCTTTTCTTTAATACCATTCCTGCTTCTGAGTTCTAAAGCGTCTGGTGAAAGGGGAATGTGAAAATTCAACAACTTTCGGAAACTTTTAGTGTTACATACGTTGTCATCTAGGGCTCGTTAGGCAGATCTTGGAAGATATAAATAACCTTGATCCGTTACAAAATGGTACTAGGGACCTGGCAGGTATATTTTCTCTTCCTCACCAAAAATCACATATTTTCTGACTCTCTTTTCGTTCTAAGTACTAAACCTGCAGTCCACATATTGACTACTGTACATATTCTTTGCTTAAATTAATACTACTCACCAACGATACACACAACTTCGTTTTCAGTAAAATATTCTCTTTGGTTGTTCTGGAGAATTTCATAAAAATACCTCCTTGACATGAACAGTGAAGCACCCGAAGTAGATCAAACTTCTTGTGTTGAGGGGGTATGCGATGTTAGTAAAGTGGTTACAAAACCAAGTCAAATTTACAAATAAAAGTGAGCCCACTCGTCAGTATGACGTTCAATCTTCTCTGGTCAGAATTCATGCACTAATACGGTTGAGAATAGTGTCATAAATCTGTTGTATCGCCATCTGAAGCAAAATGGTCCACTACCATTGTAACTGGTCTTTGGTACCCTGAATAGTGGCACTGGATCGGAATGGACGACCGAGCTGACCCAACACATGTTTGAGGATCTTGTTGGTCACGAGAGTACCTCAACATGACGTGGACAGTTCATGGAGATACGTGCAATGTATAGACGAGAATTGTTCAAAACGGCACCATGGCACCGTCACATGAGAGGTAACGCATGGAAACGCGAGAAGTTTGTGAGCTGCTGATACCACTGAGACACATTCATACGTAGCGTTTCCGTGTCCATCACAGCGATCATTAAACATCTGATTTGTTCATTCCCTTTAAATAGTCTTCCGCGTCTGGCAGGATTACTAAACACTAATAGCACTGATGCACTCTGGTGATCGTTAAACCTGTAACAGAGCACTGTAACAACACACATGAAAAAAAAAGTTTTGCATCTCCTCGGTTCCCAGAATTACAGAACCTATACAGAAAATTACAATAGAGATCAACATAATCATCACTTCCGCCTTTTTTATTGCTCATGAAAACCACACATTGCATGTTGTACCATCATACAGCGAGACCTTCATAGGTGGTGGTCCAGATTGCTGTACACACCAGTACCTCTAATACTCAGTAGTACGTCCTCTTGCATTGATGCATGCCTGTATTCGTCGTGGCATACTATCCACAAGTTCATCAAGGCACTGTTGGTCCAGATTGATTCACTCCTCAACGGCGATTCGGCGTAGATCCCTCCGGGTCGTTGGTGGACCACGTCGTCCATATACAGCCATTTTAAATTTATCCCAGGCATGTTCGATAGGGTTCATGTCTGGAGAACGTGCGCCGGCCGCGGTGGTCTCGCGGTTCTAGGGGCGCAGTCCGGAGCCGTGCGACTGCTACGGTCGCAGGTTCGAATCCTGCCTCGGGCATGGATGTGTGTGATGTCCTTAGGTTAGTTTGGTTTAAGTAGTTCTAAGTTCTAGGGGACTAATGACCACAGCAGTTGAGTCCCATAGTGCTCAGAGCCATTTGAACCATTTTTTTTGGAGAACGTGCTGGCCACTCTAGTCGATCTATGTCGTTATCCTGAAGGAAGTCATTCAAAACAAGTGCGAACTGTCGTCTATGAAGGGGAATGCTCGCCAATATGCTGCCGATATGGTTGCGCTATCGGTCTGAGGAGGGCATTCACGTACTGTGCAGTCGTTACGGCTCCTGCCATGACCACCAGCGGCGTACGTGTGCCCCCATAATGTCGCCCCAAAACAGCAGGGATCCTCCACCTTGCTACACACGCTGGACAGTGTACCTAAGGCGTTCAGCCTGACCGGGTTGCCTCCAAACATGTCTCCGACGATTGTCTGGTTGCAGGCATATGAGACACTCATCGCTGAAGAGAACATGATGCCATTCCTCAGCGGTCTATTCGGCATGTTGTTGAGCCCATTTGTACCGCACTGCATGGTGACGTGATTGCAAATATGGACCTCGCCATGGACGTCGGTAGTGAAGTTGCGCATCATGTAACCTATTGCACACAGTTGAGAGACCTTCCTGGCATAAAGTAACAATGTGCACGCGATCGACCGTCTAGGTATGATTGAACGACAGACAACACGAGCCGTGAACCTTCTTCCTGGTGGAATGACTGAAACTGATCGGCTGTCGGACCCCCTCTGTCTAATAGGCGCTGCCCATGCGTAGTTGTTTACATCTTGGGTGGATTTAGTGACATCTCTCAACAATCAAAGGGGACTGTCTCTATGATGCAAGATCTACAGTCAACGTCCATCTTAAGGAGTTCTGGGAAAAGAGGTGATGGAAAACGTTTTCTGATGTCTGTATATTTCTTACATACTCACCGATGAAGTGTGCATATACGAAATTTCACTGACATCCGATCATGTGTTCCGGGTGCATCACTCTTTGTTGTCAGACGGTGTACTTCAGCTGAAGCTTAAGGACGCAGCTACATGTTGCAGAAACTTTGCAGTATGCACGATGTTAACAACAGTGGTTTCTGGAATTACTCCGAACGACTAATAGCCTATTTACAATACTGGTCATTAAAATTGCTACACCACGACGTTGACGTGCTACAGACGCGAAATATAACCGAAATGAAGAAGATGCTGTCATATGAAAATGATTAGCTTTTCAGAGCATTCACACAAGGTTGGCGCCGGTGGCGACACCTACAACGTGCTGACATGAGGAAAGTTTCCAACCGATTTCTCATAGAAATGGTTCAAATGGCTCTGAGCACTATGGGACTTAACATCTACGGTCATCAGTCTCCTAGAACTAAGAACTACTTAAACCTAACTAACCTCAGGACATCACACAACACCCAGCCATCACGAGGCAGAGAAATCCCTGACCCCGCGGGGAATCGAACCCGGGAACCCGGGCGTGGGAAGCGAGAACGCTACCGCACGACTACGAGCTACGGGCGATTTCTTAACCACAAACAGCAGTTGACCGGCGTTGCCTAGTGAAAAGTTGCTGTGATGCCTCGTGTAAATGTGTACCATTACGTTTCCGACTTTGGTAAATGTCGGATTGTAGCCTATAGCGATTGCGGTTTATCGTATCGTTACATTGCTGCTCGCGTTGGTCCAGATCCAATGACTGTTAGCAGAATACGGCATCGGTGGGTTCAGGAGGGTAATACGGAACGCCGTGCTGGATCCCATCAGCCTTGTATCACTAGCAGTCGAAATTGCAGGCATCGTATTCGAATGGCTGTAACGGATCGTGCAGCCACGTCTCGATCCCTGAGTCATCAGTTGGGGACGTTTGCAAAACAACAACCATGTGCACGAACAGTTCGACGACGCTTGCAGCAGCATAGACTATCAGCTCGGAGACCATGGCTGCGGTTACCCTTGACGCTGCATCACAGACAGCAGTGCCTACGATGGTATACTCAACGACGAACCTGGGTGCACCAATGGCAAAACGTCATTTTTTCGGATGAATCCTCGTTATATGTACAGCATCATGATGGTCGCATCCGTGTTTGGCGACATCGCGGTGAACGCACATTGGAAGCGTACATTCGTCATCGCCATAGTGTCGTATCAACCGGCGTGATGGTGTAGGGTGCCATTGGTTACATGTCTCGGTCACCGCTTGCTCGCACTGAGGGCACTTTGAACAGTGGACGTTACATTTCAGACGTGTTACGACCCGTTTCTCTACACATCATTCGATCCCTGCGAAACCCTACCTTTCAGTAGGATAATGCACGACCGCATGTTGCAGGTCCTGTACGGGCCTTTGTGGATACATGAAATGTTCGACTGCTGTCCTGGCCAGCACATTCTCTAGATCTCTCACCAATTTGAAACGTCTGCTCAATGGTGGCCGAGCAACTGGCTCGTCACAATAGGTGAGTTACTACTCTTGATGAACTTTGGTATGGTGTTGAAGCTGCATGGGCAGCTGTACCTATACACGCCATCCAAGCTCTGTTTGACTCAATGCCCAGGGATATCAAGGCCGTTATTACGACCAGAGGTGGTTGTTCTGTTTACTGAGTTCTCAGGATCTATGCACCCAAATTGCGTGAAAATGTTATCACATGTCAGTTATAGTACAATATATTTGTCCAATGAATACCCGTTTATCATCTGCATCTCTTCTAGGTGTAGCAATTTTAATGGCCAGTAGTGTACTTAAAAATTAGTTCAGCCACTCTCCTGTGGTTTCTTTGAAACTAAAATATGTAGCATACTGATTCATATTGGGGACGCACTCCCCAGAGCTGTGCCAGCACGGTCGTGTAACCTGTGCGCGGTCTCTTCGTAAGCAGCATCAGAGAGCTGTTTGTCTCCTGGGGTGCCCTGGCCCTGTTGGTGGGCAGGCTCGTTTACGCAGCCGTGGAGTGCGGTGCGACCGATGCCATGAAGTGTCACATGTGACTTCAGTGAGCTGTGCGAGTATATTGTCAAGGCTTTGGGACGCTTTTTGTCCGTTGCCCACGCGACAGATACAGACTGAACTCTCTCTCTTTCTCCGTGTGTCTGTCCAGTAACATTATCAGAGCATGGGACGTCATGGCTATAGGCACAGACTCGGGTTAATTGTTGTGCCTTGCCACCTTTTATCACGGCCAAAGATTATAGCGTGGCGAGAGGTGCCTGGTGTATCATAAGCCGTGCTGACAGCTGAGCTATCATGTACGTCGCAAGTGAGCACTAGGTGGATCAGACATAGATTTTCTTAGTTTCTTTGTTTTTAAATAGTGTGTTTCTCTACTGTTTCCATTAAGTACAGTTGTGAGAAGATAGTTTCCAGTGTACATTTAGCACCGTCTTACGAGTGAATCTTTTACGGTCATTATTTACAACTTTATTACGGGCATTCTTATTGTAACATTATGGTTTCTACACGCTGTGGCGTAAATTTTTAATGTCGATGGCGGTAATTGCTTACAGTGTACATTTAGCGATGTGTTGTGAGTGTAGATGTCTACATCTACATCCATACGCCGCAAGCCACCTGACGGTGTGTGGCGGAGGGTACTTTGACTACCTCTATCGGTTGTCCCTTCTATTCCAGTCTCGTATTGTTCGTGGAAAGAAAGACTGTTGGTATGCCTCTGTTTGGGCTCTATTCTCTCTGATTTTATCCTGATCGTCTATTCGCGAGATATACATAGGAGGGAGCAATATACTGCTTGCCTCCTCGGTGAAGGTATGTTCTCGAAACTTCAACAAAAGCCCGTACCGATCGACTGAGCGTCTCTCCTGCAAAGTCGTCCACTGGAGTTTATTTATCATCTCCGTAATGCTTTCGCGATTACTAAATGATTTTCTAACGAAGCGCACTGCTCTCCGTTGGATCTTCTCTCTCTCCCTTCTATCAACCCTATCTGCTACAGATCCCAGACTGCAGAGCAATATTGAAGCAGTGGGTGAACAAGTGTACTGTAACCTACTTCCTTTGTTTTCGGATTGCATTTCCTTAGGATTCTTCCAATGAATCTGTCTGGTATCTGCTTTACCGACGATCAACTTTTTATGATCATTCCATTTTAAATCACTCCTAATGCGTACTCCCAGATAATTTATGGAATTAAGTGCTTCCAGTTGCTGACCTGCTATTTTGTAGCTAAATGATAAGGGATCTATCTTTCTATGTATTCGCAGCACATTACACTTGTCTACATTGAGATTCAATTGCCATTCCCTGCACCATGTGTCAATTCGTTGCAGATCCTCCTGTACTTCAGTACAATTCTCCATTGTTACAACCTCTTTCGGATTTTCCCGCCGTTAGTTACGAGTATACTAGAATAGTTATAAAATGACGCCACACAATAATAATAATGCAGTTTTAATGTAGACTTCGTACGTATTTTAGAAGTTGCCATTTGTTTAACGTGGAATATAGATGTGCTAGTTGTTTAACCTGGAATGTTGATGCATTTGTTTAAATATCACACTCCTCTATTTTTAAGCGTTTAAAATCATACATTTATTTAATACATCTTAGAATGGAAACATGGCTGTTTGGAGAACACTGGTCAAAAAGATATGTATCAGTGGGAGGTGTTCATGCATTGGAGTGCTTACAGATAATGTCTTGAAGTCACCAGTTTATAGTATATAAACAGCGCTCCAGTAACACACTGTAATGTCATCATCATCATTTAAGACTGAATATGCCTTTCAGCGTTCAGTCTGGAGCATAGCTCCTTGTAAAATTCCTCCATGATCCCCTATTCAGTGGTAACATTGGTGCCTCTTCTGATGTTAAACCTATTACTTCAGAATCATTCTTAACCGAATCCAGGTACCTTCTCCTTGGTCTGCCCCGACTCCTCCTACCCTCTACTGTTGAACCCATGAGTCTCTTGGGTAACCTTGCTTCTCCCATGCGTGTAACATGACCCCACCATCTAAGCCTGTTCATCCTGACTGCTACATCTATAGAGTTCATTCCCAGTTTGTCTTTGATTTCCTCATTGTGGACACCCTCCTGCCATTGTTCCCATTTACTAGTACGTGCAATCATCCTAGCTACTTTCATATCCGTAACCTCAACCTTGTTGATAAGGTAACCTGAATCCACCCAGCTTTCGCTCCCATACAACAAAGTTGGTCGAAAGATTGAACGGTGCACAGATAACTTGGTCTTGCTACTGACCTCCTTCTTGCAGAAGAGAGTAGATCGTAGCTGAGCGCTCACTGCATTAGCTTTGCTACACCTCGCTTCCAGTTCTTTCACTATGTTGCCATCCTGTGAGAATATGCATCCTAAGTACTTAAAACTGTCCACCTCTTCTAACTTTGTTCCTCCTATTTGGCACTCAATCCGTTTATATTTCTTTCCCACTGACATTACTTTCGTTTTGGAGATGCTAATCTTCATACCATAGTCCCTACATTTCCGATCTAACTCTGAAATATTACTTTGCAAACTTTCAATCGAATCTGCCATCACAACTAAGTCATCCGCATAAGCAAGACTGCTTATTTTGTGTTCACATATCTTGATCTCACCCAGCCAGTCATATTGTTTTCAACATATGATCCATAAATAATATGAACAAAAGTGGAGACAGGTTGCAGCCTTGTCTTACCCCTGAAACTACTCTGAATCATGAACTCAATTTACCGTCAACTCTAACTGCTGCCTGACTATCCATATAAAGACCTTTAATTGCTTGCAAAAGTTTGCCTCCTATTCCATAATCTCGTAGAACAGACAATAACTTTCTCCTAGGAACCCGGTCATATGCCTTTTCTAGATCTATAAAGCATAGATACCGTTCTCTGTTCCACTCATAACACTTCTCCATTATTTGCCGTAAGCTAAAGATCTGGTCCTGACAACCTCTAAGAGGCCTAAACACACACTGATTTTCATCCAATTGGTCCTCAACTAATACTCGCACTTTCCTTTCAACAATACCTGAGAAGATTTTACCCACAACGCTGATTAAAGATATACCTCTGTAGTTGTTACAATCTTTCCTGTTTCCATGTTTAAAGATTGGTGTGATTACTGCTTTTGTCCAGTCTGATGGAACCTATCGCAACCCCCAGGCCATTTCAATTATCCTGTGTAGCCATTTCCGACTTAATTTCATCCACCCCAGCTGCTTTATTAAACTGCAATCTATTGACCATTTTCTCCACTTCCTTAAATGTGACTTTATTTCCATCCTCATTCATATCCCATTCTACCTCGAAATCTGGAACATTGCTGATCGTATTTTCACCTACATTGAGCAACTCTTCAAAATATTCCCTCCATCTGCCCAAGCCATCCACAGGATTCACCAGCAGTTTTCCTGACCTGTCCAAAATACTTGTCATTTCCTTCTTACCTCCCTTTCGAAGACTGCTAATTACACTCCAGAATGGTCTTCCAGCAGCTTGACCCGTAGTCTCCAACCTGTTTCCAAAGTCTTCCCAATATTTCTTCTTGGATGCTGCAATTATCTGTTTGGCTTTGTTCCTTTCTTCAGCATAACTTTCTCTGTCTACCTGAGTTCTAGTATGTTGCCATTTTTGATACGCCTTCTTTTTCCTTTTACAGGCTGCCTTGACTGTGTCATTCCACAAAGCTGTCTGCTTCATCCTACTTTTACACACTACTGTTCCAAGACATTCTTTAGCCACTTCTAGTACTGTATCCCTGTAACTTGTGCATTCCTTTTCCAATGACTGTAATTGACTACATTCAACTAACTGGTACCTTTCTGAGACCTCTGTTATGTACTTGAGCATGATTTCCTTATCCTGAAGTTTCTCCACTCTTATCCTCCTACATATGGACCTGACCACCTGCACTTTCGGCCTCACAATCCCAATTTCACTGCAGATTAAATAATGATCAGTGTCATCAAAGAATCCCCTGAAAACACGTGTGTCCCTCACAGCCTTCCTGAATTCCTGATCTGTTATTATATAGTCAATGACAGATCTGGTTCCCTTGCCTTCCCAAGCATACCAGTGAATGTTCTTATGTTTAAAAAAGGAATTTGTGATTACTAAGCCCATACTGGCACAGAAATCCAAGAGTTGTTTCCCGATCCTGTTGGCCTCCATATCCTCTCCAAATTTACCCATAACCTTTTCATACCCTTCTGTTCGATTTGCAATCCTGGCATTAAAATCACCCATGAGCAGAACACTGCCCTTGTCCTTTACTCTAACAACTACATCAGTGAGTGCTCATAAAAACTATCCATCTTATCTTGATCTGTCCCTTCACAATGCCAATATACTGACACAATCCTAATCTTCTTGCTAGTCAAAACGTTTTTATTCATAAATCATAAAAACTATCCATCTTATCTTGATCTGTCCCTTCACAATGCGAATATAGTGACACAATCCTAATTTTCTTGCTAGTCAAAACGTTTTTATTCATAAATCATGTTAATATTTCCATCCCTTCTGCAGAATATGTCATGCTATCATTAATTATTGTAAATCTGACATACACCAGTCACTATCATTAATTATTGTAAATCTGACATACACCAGTCAGACACTACAATGCTTAGTCTTACCTCATAAATTGTGGTAATATTACCCGCCCTTTTTATTATTAGGTTAACTGTACTGCTGACCATCCTCTCAGTACAGTGTACAGACCTCTAATAACGAAACGCAGGCAAGTCCTCTAGTAAGAAAAGTGGAAGAGGCAGGGGGGAAGCTTCAATTTTTTTTAATAATCCTCTTTGTCTAGAGAGAAAAGGGTGAGTGGAGAGGTTGCCGCCTCTTTAAAACCATTATTTGGGCCCAGATCAGGGAGGGGAGTGGGGATGGTGACCTCGTCTTAGATCACTATCTGGGGTAGAGCTCTTACACTGAATGTGTGTCCTTCATTTTTATAACATGCAATTGCCCGAGATCTTGGAAGGGGCTTATCTTGGTAGGTGATAGGCATCAGGCTACATTTAGTCACTGAATATACTTCAAACAAATTCCCGACAGCCGTGGGTGGGGTTCACCGTTTACTAGCCTTGTGTGTGCTTCGCCCTATGTTTATTTGGTATTGAACTTTCCTTGCTCCATTACACCCCCTCCCTCCGGATGGGATACACACTATTTTGCACAACAGAGCATCTCTATACATTGTGTAAGGGGTCAAAGGACATGCCGTTATAGATTAATAGGGAGAATTTGAAATATCCATATATTACATTCTATCGAAAGAAACTGTTAAATGACAGTTGATAGAATGAGAGTAAATTCCTTTAAAAATTTCCTGACAACCGGTAGAGCACTTGCCCGCGAAAAGCAAAGGTCCCGAGTTCGAGTCTCGGTCTAGCACACAGTTTTAATCTGCCAGGAAGTTTCACATCAGCGCACACTCCGCTGCAGAGTGAAAATCTCATTCTGGAACCAGTAGGCTGTTCTACTAATAGTAATTTCCTGTAATAGCTCGTAGTAGTTCAAAAATAGTACTAATCATTCATTTTAACATCTGTCTTAATGTAATCATTTATGTATAATGGTACTCATAGTGCATATTCTTATCAGAGTCGTATTCCTATAACATCTGTAACCACACCAGATTAACGTTTACGTACAGATTGTGAATAGATGCTTTTGTTGTATTTGTGTGCACAGTGTGTCTGGAATAGATAAATTACATCCTCAATACATACAGTTTCGTGTTCTCATATTGTTATAATTAATGCATCTATAATTAATTTCTAATAAATTCTGACAGCTAGGGCTGTACAACACAAGATTAAGTCATATTGTAATAACTGTCTGGCACCTGAAGATAACACGATATTGGTGAAATACTTTGGATCAACTGATTTTATGAAGTTGATATAAAAAGTGACAAACAAAGAAAAGCATAAATGCTTAAAACTACAAAAGCTTTGCAGATCACCAGAAATTCCATTAAGATAAGGATAATTCTAAGTTGAAATATTACAGTTGTTGTATAGAAGAACAATAATCATCAGATCGATAAAGCTTTTATTCTCAATTTGCACACGTGCTGATATTGGCGTATATCTACCAGCTTCGTGCTTATGTCTTGTAATTGTTATGAAGGAATTTCAAATGCTCATATGGGTAATATCTACCAGCTTCGTGCTTATGTCTTGTAATTGTCATGAAGGAATTTCAAATGCTCATATGGGTAAAAGCAGAAAATAAAAGAAATAACACAATCATTGCGATAACAATACGGTATCCTGATTTTCTAATAATTTATTTTCATTGGCACAGATCAAGATTGTGTAATCAACTTGTTAATGGAACGGATAGCGAATATCGTTATACCGTACAGAAAATATGAATTTGTTTTCCGGGATTGTAGGCTTTCTCGACGTATTTCAGAGATAAAATCTTCTCAGGTGATCAGCTGAGGCGTCGTCTTGTCAAAACGTTTCAGTGAGTTTCGTACATATCATATTGATGACGGGTACTAAACAGATTCCACTACCTGGCTTATAAAACGACAATAGTTTATCAAATTTATTTTCTATTCCTTGGACCAGTCACATGTAGTAAAGGTTTTATACGTATAATATCTCTGTTAATATAGACACTGTGAGCTTTCGGACAGAGTTTTGCTGATGGCACAATTACTGTTTCAGAGCGATAAATTTTATCGCATTTCATATACAGAAACCTATATTCCCTTCTAAGTCTGCGTCTTTTAAGAAAGTTAATGGGAAATATACTGTTGTGTGACTGGCTTCCAGATTAAAAGTGGTAAGAGAACAATGATCTGCATACTGAACTCCATAGGAATATTATGGGCGTATGCGTCATCAAAGTTGTTATCAGATATTGGACAGCATACACAGCCAGCACACGGTCGTAGCGTTGTAATTAATTTTATACCTTCACCCCAGTCCCTGGGTGTAGGCGACACAACATAAGTGTTCTCTTTATCATTAAATTTACAATTTCGTCACCACTAGAACTGGGTATGCAATATCACATACATTTTGATTGCTTCTTTCTCTCAATGACAGTTATCTGTGGAATTCGGCTGTCATTAGCTATTGCTTCCAGTGTTTCATAACGTCCTTACTCGTTATTCATGAAACGACGGTTTCAATCAGAATACGAAGTTTCATTTATTGTAAAGAGGGTGCTGGAAGGGCCGTTTTCTGCGACAGCTTTATTCGGTAATAAAATGCTTTTTTCGATGAAATGTTGACATTTATTGCCTCAAACGAATTTCACCTTCTACGTGGAAGTTTCTTCATTGTGTATTCTGAAATATTGTGTGTTTTGCTTTATATGTGTTAATGACAAAATTATTTAATTCGCGTCCTATTTTTCCCGCACAAAGTATATTAAAATAATTAATTTACTCGAAATATTCGTAGTGGACAAATTTCTTCACTAACATAACACCTTATTTCACGATAGAATATTTGCATGTATTGGTTACTCCGCAGGAAAATTTTAACTTACTGACTAATGTATTTTCTTGAGACATATATTCAACTTTCCCATTGTGAACTGGTTGATACTGTGTATATTTTTATGTTAAGCTGTTAGAAAGACTGGTACTAATGGGTGTGTATCCTGTGTGCTTCCTTCTCTCAATGAAATATGGAGCCGCCATTGATTTCCGTGTTTGAAGGCCGTTCGTTCCAGCACGATGTCATTTTTACACATAGCGAAGGATGCGATTTACACCATTCGTCACACACTCCTCTGCATGCTTCCAAGCTCTAATCGGTTTGGTCATTGTTTTAGAGATGGTGATCCACGTGGTACTGGCCTAAACACAAGTGAAAAATCCTTTCAAAGTACACCCCATACTCTCCGCACTAGCATATGACTCTTCATAACTTAGTGTGCGAGATTTTTTTCTGGTACCTCTACCTGTCCTACAGAATGGCAGTTTAGACTTTATGCGGTAAGGGCAGTTCCGGAAACAAACAATATCGAATAAAATTACTTCGAAAAAATTTGTCTAATACACTGCAGACTTTACTTCAGATGAAATTTTCACTGTTTAATTTCTCCTGGGGTTGTAAATCTCACAATATCGTTGGAGAACCTCTATAGCGCTTGGGGGATGTGAAGAAGTGGAATTAGTATGAACTTCAGACTACGAATTGGTCTCAAGCCCATGCTCTAATAATGCATATAGCAAAGCACTACGAAGGACAGTCTTTATTCAACAATTGGCACGGTCGGGTTGTTTCATTTGTCAAAAAATATTCCATATGCACCCTAAGACAGAAATAAACTAGACACTTTATTCAAGAGCAAGACCTTTACCAGCGAAGACATATCTGAAGATGTCCAGGACAGTGGTGTGATTCCAGTCTGACTGTTGTCCACCAAACGGCCCGAAAACCAGGAGAGATGGTCTGGGATGGCATTTCATTTCATAGCAGGACTTCTTTGGTTGTCATCTGCTTCACCCTTACAGCACAGCAGTACGTCGGCGATATTTTGAGCCCCAGTTTGTTGCCCTTCATAGCAAGCCATCCTGACCTTACATTTCAGCAAGATAATGCCCACCCGCACGTGGCGAGATTTTTCACTGCTTGTCTTCGTGCTTACCAAATACTACCTTGGCCAGCAAGGTGGCCAGATCTCTCTCCAAAAGAGAACGTTTGTAGCAGTATGGGCAGGGCCTCCAACCAGCTCCGTATTTTGACGATATAGCGCGCCAGTTGTACAGAATTTAGCACGATATCCCTCAGGATGACATAGGACACCTCTGTCAATCAATGCCAATCTGAATAACTCCTTGTATAAGGGCCTAAGATGGGCCAAAGTATTACTGACTTGCTCTTTGATAAATCATCCATTTTTTCTGAAATTTGCTTGTCTATATATATACATCATATCTATCGATTTCCATCCCTTCGATCCATTCCGATAATTCCTTCCTGGGGTGCAGTTTTTCCTTTCCTTTTCTTTTTTGTGTTAGAGTGTATGTCATTGTTTTTTGCTCAGTATAGCCTCAGATTGTTACACAGTAAGAAGCCTGTAATTATGCCTAGATTATGTTGGACCGAGTTGAGACATTTACCTACTTTCTAATCTACCTGTGACTGGCTCTCCAGTCAATCATTACCAATTACCACTTTCAGTCTGATCGAACACTATGTGTCATGGGCAGTCTAAGTCACCTCTCTACATTTTAAAAATTATTAGTATGGGGAATTTTTAGAGTCTGGAGTTTTTTACATATATCACAGTCACAGAGATTATGAGTTACTGATTTTGTAATATTAGTTTATTTGCGACCCATTACGAGAAATTGGTGCTCATCTTCAGTCATTTAGGCTGTAATAGCTGCCCTGCGTCAACCTGGATGCAAAACTCTAATGCTTAAAAAAGGCAAAAATGCCAAAATTGAAATAATAAAATAAAAATAGTAGCAGTTGAAAGCAATATGACATCATTTAAACATTTATGGAAAATTTGGACCCATATTGCAAGACAAATGATGCACTACTATTTAGATTACTAAGGTTACTGTTGACTATATTGTCAGACGATTCCTGTCCACATATCATAATGTACTCATACACACCACCTCAATGTATATGTAATCTTCACAGAATGTTAGCACATCAGACTTGCACAACGTATCACAACACAATCGCAAGAAGTTTGTGAAATAAACTTTAGGTACTGCTGTAACCTCACTCCCCCTACAGTTTCTCTCATGCTTCACTGAAACAGTTCAATATGGGGCGACCCGATATAAGTAAATGTTGGTTAACAGAGAGAACCTTGTTGCCTAAAACGAAAACGTAGCTCATTCATTGCCTCACGAATATTCAGGTTACCCTAAATTTCGATGAAAAGTGCTGCTTTGAAAAGATAACAGTATATACAATTTTACTTTATTGATTGTGTTGATTTCGTAACTTACTTCCTGGCAGTGCCGTGATTAATCCTTAAAGCATGAATACTTAAATTTATTCTACTTTCACACTGAAGTCTGCCGTTGCTATACTGTTTTCTACATTAACGTTCCACGCTACGGTAATCAAGAATATCGTTTATAGTTGTTCGGATAGTAATATACCTCGTCAACAGATGCTACTTTCTACGAGTGACGATACTGATTTGTCTTTTGATATCGTGTGTAGTTACGTGCATTCATATTAAACAAATCGAGAAGTTACTCATTATTTCCCTACGAAGCGAGGAAAAATTTCTAAATTCACATGTCATTTCATCAGCAAACTTTCCACGCTACAGTAATCCAGAATATCGTTTATAGTTGTTCGGATAGTAATATACCTCGTCAACAGATGCTACTTTCTACGAGTGACGATACTGATTTGTCTTTTGATATCGTGTGTAGTTACGTGCATTCATATTAAACAAATCGAGAAGTTACTCATTATTTCCCTACGAAGCGACGAAAAATTTCTAAATTCACATTTCATTTCATCAGCAAACTGTCAAAAAAATAAGTAAATAAATTTACCCCTATTCAGCAGAGCGCGACTATTTTACAAGGAACCCAAAAAACACTCTCACCTCACAATCTGATGCGTGAAAGATAGCGCTTGAACATTACTGAACGTAATAGCAGGACAAAGCCTCATGCTGGAAAAGGCGAGCTCAGCTCCGCAAGTATCAAAGAATCAGCGATGCGTAAGGCGTACGATTTACTACGTTGTACCACTATCGATAGAGGCATCCCTTTAAGCTCTTTAGATCTATGGAGCCAATATAACAAATGCATGTACGTCATTGCAATTTATATGACGATATTTATGCAACTGAATATTCGACGACGCAGAGAACTGTAGCTGTTACTCGACTACTACGTCATCCACAGTGCCCTGCAACTCTCTCCCTATTCTATTTGACTGTAAAATACAACTTACTGCAGAACAAAGCATTTTCTATAAAGAGAGTTCTCAGAATGAGAAATATATTGCATTCCGAAAGATACGAGGTCGAAAGAGACTGTTTGGAATCTCAGGAAGTAAAGGAACTGCTAGCCAGAAATGTTCGCCGATTTCCTGCGTTTATAACAGCTGTCTCCTCCCTCGACACCTGCCAGCGCTCGGCTTGGCAGCGCGGGGCGGTAACCATGTTATCGAACAACACCCCCTCTTCTGATAGACGTGCAACACCACCGGGTAAGAAAGGGTCTCAGATGTCCACAGAGAGAGAAAACATGGTAATAAATAGTGTCACCATGGCATTTCACTGTCATTCTGGTAAACTGGTGCTTCGTTTGCAATCTCAACTGATATTTTGGTTTAACAATTTAATGACCGAAATACCAATAAAACAGTTACAAAATTCCTCTTTACAAATCATCATTGTAGTACAAATGGTTATCATTCGCATTGCTTCTATGAACATCGGTAAATGTTTTGATAAAAGAAATCTGAAGAGAGAAACCAAATATCCTTACCTGCCTTCAAAATAACCTCAGCTGACCACACTACACCTACGACAATATTTATAAATCCACTGGAAAGTGCCGGTGAAGATTTGTTTGGGAATCGGTCAAAGCAGTGATAGTTCACGTCTTAGAATGTACGCGGGAAACTGACGCCAACAGCTACGAAGAGCGACCGTACTTTGTGTGGACCTCGCAGAACCAGGCTTCATCCCCTAAGATAAAAAGCTAGAAAAAAATTATGAAAGTTAATAATTTCTTCATCAGCTGGCGTCCACGTAGTGTTCTGCTTGTCAGCCAGTTTCTTCTACATCTATAGATAGCTTATGTTCCATGTACCCAAATTTTTCTGCATGATCGTATTAACACAAACCTTGCCAATAAAAAGACCTCTGATGTCGATCTCAGGCGCAGTAGAAGATTCTGTGGCTGCAGCTGACATAATTTCACGGTGTTGGCTGCCACTGTGCATCTTTATGTCCGATCCAAACGTGGCACCAAGGTAACAGTTTCCTTCTCGTTTCGGAAAGTTTATGAACCGGTAGACACTTCTGCCCACAGCTTCTTTCCAGCATACATGCTCCGGAATACAATGATTTTCCGCATTTTGTAACAAACCGGATATTTATGAGTCGTTTGAGTGCAATAATTTTTAACACCTGCTACTATTTGCATATGGTGCCCATCTTTAATGCGTAAAAACCCACATACTCGCTAATCAGTCACAATATTTTCATGTCGTATCAACCAGAGAGACTACTAAAATGGTTCAGCATATTCCCTAAATATGTACCGTACATTACTTTATGTAACACATAAATAAATCTCCTATCAGTCAAAGTTACTATCTAGGTTAAAAATTACTGCACAAAACTGCAAATAAAATAATTTGCTTCATTTTAGCTTCTTATACGACTTCATTCATAAACACAGTACCAATGCAAAGTACCAAACTGTCCGCAAATGCAGTGAAGTCTGACTTGAACATCACAGTAACATCTCAGCGTCCCTCTACGTTAGGATCTTCTTCGAAAAATTAGCCGCGCACGTAATTTACTGGCCCTTGTATTGCCTACCGACTGTCAGTAGGATAAAATATGACCTTCAACACCCCTTTCTGTCCCTCCTCTTCCCCTAGCCCCCTCCCTTTACAACTCACTCCCATCCCCCCTACCCTCCACTAATCCCATCCCCAGTCCTCTGTCACCTCCCCCCTCACCTCTCTCCTCCACTACCTCCTTAGTCACACCGCATTCATGGAAATAAGTAAGTCAGAGAGCACCTTAGCCAAACACATTCTTAGCTTCCCAAATAGGAGCTTAGTATTTTACTGTTAAACCAATTTCTCACTTCCTTAAGCTACACCGATTTCTTGGGAATAGGGAAACCAGAAAGCCTCTACGCCAGTTGCAAGTGGAAGAAACAGATATAATGCATCAAAGTATATTAGGAATGACTGCATTTTTGTTGTTGCAATCCTCTTTTGTTAGAAACAGGACTTACAGGATACGGATATGCAGGTTTTTGGAATTTCATCTCCAGGCACACTGAGGGCATTACTGGCTTGCCGCAAATAATGTATACTGGCCTGCCATATTAATGTGACCACTGTGACCACCTGTCAAAAGCCTGAATAACCATCTCTAACAGCCAGGACCCTTCGAGACGTCCAGTAAGAGAATCAGTGAGGTTCTGGAAGGTACCGACAGGGACGTGGAGCCAACTCAGGTGCTGTGGCCAGCTACACCAGATTTCTCGATTGAGGAGTGAAGGCACATACAGCAACAGATTCTCGATTGTGCTTAGATCCAAGGAATCAGGTGGCCAGGGAAGTACCGTAAACTCATCATGATGCTCTTCGAACCTTGCAGGTACACTGTGTGCTATGTGGCATGTTGCATTATCCTTCTAATAGATGCCATCGCATCGGGGAAAAACCCAGTGCATGCAAGGGTTGACATTGTCCCCGAGGATAAATTGATGCTTTCGTTTCATCCATTGTATCTTTCAGAAGGACAAGATTATCCACGTAACGCCACGAAAACGTTCCCCAGGCCATAACGCTTCCTCTTTCAGCCCTAACCCTTCCCATTATTGTTGTAGGGTATTTGCTTTAAGACGTTTAATGCCGTACACGAAACAGCCATCTGTCTGATGGAACGTGAAATGCGATTCATCTGAAAAGTTCACCTGTCGCCATTCAGTGGACATTTAGTTGTCGTACGGTCGTGCAAACTGCATCCTTCGTTGACGATGAGTAGCAGTCAGCATGAATGCATGAGCCAAACAACTGTTGCGGTGGCCCATACGCAACAACGTTCGCTGAACGGTAGTTGAAGAGACGCTATTGGTAGTCCCTTTGTTCATCTGGGAGGTCAGTTGCTCAAAAGTTGCACATCTGGTCACCCTAACCACTGTAGTACAAGAACAATTTACAGATGGAACCATTTCATAAATATTTTCACCCTTGGCTTCAAAGTCAATGATCGTGCGCTTTTGAACGTCAGATAAATCACACCGTTTCTGCAGTACGACAATGACAGAACTATTTTTCATGTCGCCCAACATATTTTATGTACTCTCCACTGCTAGTGCTAACGCCTGCCGTCTGTGGGTGTTTATTGAACGTTCGCATAAAGCACAGGCAGGGCTATATTCTATTATGTCATGCAGAACACTGAATTCTGTTAATGAACAAGGACGAGTAGAAGGCAGATCTCTCCTCAATCATGTTATTAACAACTCACCTATAGAACTGCATAACTCCTGGCTACCCATACTGTTGTTCGGAAACAAAGCTTGTGAAGAAAATTCAAAGAATGTGCTATCAGAGTTAAACCATTAGATGAAGACTGCAAAGAACGTAATATAGCTTATGAAAAACTCCCTGACAGGTAGCGAGACAGACATAGATTTCACTGGATTTTGAATGAAAAAGCATGGTTAAGAGTGAAAACAGGAGACGCCAAACTTAGTGAAACTTTAAATACTTTAGCAGTGGATAGTTCAAATGAAGGTTAAAGTTAAGTTGGGGATGGATATCAAAAGAAGACCGCAGGGAGTTTACCTAACGAAGTAATTACATGCGTTCTTGTCTTAAAGGAATAAAGACAAAAAGCAGCTGTGAAAGTACCACGTAAAATTGCTCCAAAAGATACACCTAATAAAAAGTACTTGACAGAGCGCGTACAGCGACCAACCCAGAAACAGGTGGAGTATTTCCTCTCATTCCAATATTTCACCTTTAGCAACGCTTGGAGGATTAGCTGTAGCTGTAGAAGGAATTGATGAATCTGTTAATGATGTGTGATCTGCTTGAAAATATTAAACTGAAATGGAAAGACATAAGCATGCAATGGAAGCAATAGAACTTTGTGAAGGAGAAGTGTTGTATTTAGGACGAGTAAGGAAAAACAAGTTTGGTCTCTGTTTAGGAAAAATAAAAGAGTTCTCGTTAGACGTCCAACAAGACTACTTAGTAATATCATCTCATTTTCGGGATGTGTGTTTGACAGTTAATTTACCCAAAAAACTTTCAACCTCTAGACAAAAAGTGAATGAGGCTTGCACTGCGTACCTCAAAAGAAGAAGTGTGATGTTGTGTAATACTTTGACAGCTTTATCTATTTATCTCCTCCTCCGGAAAAAGTGAGGTATCTGAAAAATTATACAATAATCTAAGACTACGATACATTTTAGCTATATGAAAGTTAGAGGTGCGGCCACCTTTGTTTAACGTTTGTGAAATCTCGATAAATTAGCAAGTCTTTTTGCCCAAACTGACATTGCAACAATGAATACCGTAGGACACGGTGTAGCATTTAGCCTATCAGGCAAAAACTCAAGTACAGCGGCTGTTTTTGACGCCACTCTAAATTTGTCTCATCACGCATACGAAATTTCCATACAAAA
Organism: Schistocerca gregaria; assembly: GCF_023897955.1. Lineage (NCBI taxonomy): Eukaryota > Metazoa > Arthropoda > Insecta > Orthoptera > Acrididae > Schistocerca > Schistocerca gregaria. The sequence goes on from NC_064931.1 coordinate 731,888,332, forward strand.
CTTCTTTATCTGCAGTTCCGTATCAGATATTATGTCGACAAACAATAACTTCTGCATCTATAATCAGACAGGCGATCACTCTGAAACGTGGAACATACGAACTCCTAGACTTCCTCTTCGCCTTATTGAGGGATACAGAGTCAAACATCACGAATGACTACGTAGACATTGCGGAGATTTGGCGTACTGTAGATGGCGATTTTAAGCTATAGATTAATACAGGGCCAGTTTTAGGAGCAGAGAGAAATGTAACTGGGAGCAGAACATCCATAAATATTCAGAAGATTAACGTCTTCTATGCTGATTCTAACATTTCTGTAGTTTCTTTCCACAGGGACAATCCTATACACATGTTGCACCAGTTCTGACCTGCAGTAACACTTGGATATAAGATTTTGGCCTCACCAAATTCATTCATTTGTATGTAATTTGTGGCAAGAAACATTTACAAATTAATTATATTAATTAGAGAAAAAGAAACACATCTTGTGGGTTTTGAGACTGAAGACATACCTACTCGATTATACTTAATGATCGTAATGGGTATCGTACAGTATGATACGTAAAAAAAATCTGATACAAAGAAGAAGAAGAGAATGAAGAGGAACAAGAAAATTTTAGAAATTTGTGGTAACGTTTTATGGGACCAAACTGCTGAGGCCATCGGCACCTAAGCTTACGCACTAGCTAATCTAACTTAATCGAGCTTACACACCCATGCACGAGGCAGCACTCGAACCTCCGACAGAGGGAGCCACGCGGACCGTGAGGCTACTCCGTGAGGCGAAGAATAAGAAGTGAAAAATATGTTACGTCCTCGCGGACGCCAAATACTATGGCGCTAACGTACACAGTGTTATAAATACTAATAAATACAATTCTAATTGAGCCCTCACTCCATGATTTGGTAGCCAAGAAGCGGAAGAAAAAAGAAGAAGAAAAAGATGTCTTACACACATAATGTGAGAAAGGAAAGTTCCCTTTCACGACACTGTAACTCGCTTTGAACATTATGAGTGAAAACCGTTTGGTCAACGAAATTTTGCTCACAACGATTTCAAATTGCCGTGATACCAAATTAAAACACTTTTCTACTACCCTGTGAGAGTTACCTGCATGTAAAGGGAAGACTTAGCGATGAAACAGGGATGATAAAAGTTGGTGACATTGACTTGAAGAACAGTTGCGCACTAAACTTGTTTATAGAAATTGAATATTGTTTGAATAAGCAATTTATTGATCACGTGGACAATCTTGGAACTACATCGATAATGAAAGGATACGCATCTCTTACACTAAGAAACGAATTCGCATAGCAGAATCCTAGTCGGTAAACGAGAGATGAACTCGAAGAACTTGTTGATAACGATGGAATTCTCAGATTCTGCATCCCTCTCGATACAACCTTGGAGGATTAAATGAAGTTTATTTTAAATGCTCGCTATGAACTTGTACTGATTCACAGCAGACAAGATCTTGTACTATCTCACCTAAAGAAGACACCAAATCAAAAATTGAGCTCGGAAAAATGTCTTGGGAAATGTCAGGAATTCTAGAGTCCGAGAAATAACAATTATCATTCTGAAACATATTAAAAATGTCTCACGTTCCGTTATTGTTATTTAATTGAAATTGTTCCACCAGAATGTGGTATATCAACGTTACAAATTAAGTTCAGTACAGCTACACGGAAGCGCCAAAGCCATGCGCATTCAAATACAGAGATATATAAACAGGTAGAATACGGCGCTGTGGCCGGCAACGCCTATACAAAACAACAAGTGGCTGGAGCAGTTGTTAGATTGCTTACTGCTGCTACAATGACAGGTTATAAAGATTTAGGTGAGTTTGAACGTGGTGCTATAGTCGGCGCAAGAACGATGATCACAGTATCTGCAGTTGCAGACTTAATTTTAGTTTAGATATAAATGATTCATTTGGTCATGGCAACGGATGGTTAACTGTAGCCATTGTTCGAGGAGGTACAGGAGTACGAAATGTTCCAGGACTTGAAAGTTTTGTGGACAGAGACATTATTGCCTTCCGCACTTACCATATTTCCGAACTAGCTAATAAGGATGGATATATATATATATATATATATATATATATATATATATATATATATATATATATATATATATATATATAAGGATATATATATAATGCATAATACTCGTGTTTAATTTCAGCAGCAGCGATCCTGGCAGAGGAGACAGGATGCATCATTGTAATATGTACAATAACGAGTACACAGTCATAAAATGCTACTTGAAAGTTTGCAGCCAAATCACCAGCACCTGAGTGAGTAGACACACTTCCTGGCCACTGCATCGTCAACAGACAACACCGCCACACATCGAAAAAAAGGGGAGTAATACAAGGAATAAAATTCATGAAAATTCGCTTCGGTAGTATAAGTAAAGACATAGGATAGTACAATAAGTTTGCGTCTGGCATTGGCAGAAGTCTGCACGTTTGTTGGAGGTATAGGGGTAGTGCCAGCGTAAAACCTGGTGTCCTTGACAGGAGTAGAATTAACCTAAAACTAACAAAAAATGTGCACATAGAAACAAAGACACCTCACAACACATAATTTATGTCCATACAACGTTAACAGAGCCATGTTATCATTAAATTTATTTTAGGACTAGCATCCTTAGTAACAAAATAAATAAATTGATAAATAAATAAATAATTATAATAACGCAAAAAAAAATTTGTATTCAGCGTTATATTCTCTTTTATGTGAATGGATTATATCAATGTGATGGCATTTGTGAGAAAATATGGCGCCTGACTACTCTTGAGAATTGTGCAGTCTCCAAACCACATGGCAGTGTAAAAGAGTTCGTGATGGTAGGGGGTGATATAATTGTTACATCCCACTTCTGAAACCAAATGCAAAACAGTACTTTTTTTGGGGATGGAGAGAAAAACTTCTGACACCAATGTTAATCTCTAAAATAGCAGGGGAGGGGGAAGAAAGTTGTTAAATATGCCCCGTGGCGGCAGTGTGCAGTAGGTCGAGCGATCAGGATTTGATAGTGGGCATCCAGGGCTGCCGTTAAATGACAAAACAGGGAAATTATGTACAATAACGAGAATATATTTCAATATACGTAGTACAAAAGGCGCACCTAGGGTTGGAAGTTAGCAGTTTTTGGGCCAGTCAAGGAGGGCGAACAATTAATTAAAATTGGCAATGGAAGGGGAAGTGATTCATGTTGATTTACGTTGGTGGCCGGTCGTGAAAAGCAGAGCCAGACGCTCTGCCTTCCAAAAAGACGTCTCTTCTGCCCGAGGTCTGGATTACAAGAGAGAGAAGCAACTATCTTCTCCCGCGCATGCTATTGGCTAAACTCAATGGCGTGAATTGGCTAGCAGTTTCAGCATCTTTAACTGGACAGAACTGCCTCGGTTTTGAAAGATAAGCGACTTGTGTCACGTAGACACGGCGTGAATTACTCTTGGAGAAAACTTGTAAAGATTTCGCTGGGACTTTGAAATAAATTTTTTAAACCAATTCCCTAAAATATTTCTTGACTGGCGTCCATCCTGTACATTCCTTCCCCCTTCCAGAGAAGTGGTAACAAACATTGTTTGAAAAATGGCGTCGGTCGCTCCCCGGAAAGACGGTAGGCCAGAGTAGGCGCCTTAATACTAAGGAGGGAAGTGTTTCAATATTTAGTTTAGTATATGTAAATGGTAGGGGATTTACATGCAGTCATGTTTATCAAATTTCATGAGTAATGAAATAGTAAAATATTAACTTGTTCAAATTACAATTCAATATCTCCTGTAATATTTGAAATCATCACTGTCATAATCACGTGTTAAGACTAAGGAAGTTATAATCATGCCATAGCGCTTCACAAAATGGGAATGAACTATCATGGTTTCTGTTAGCTTGAGGGAAAAATCTGCTATTATAACAAAATACTTAATTGTATGGTAATCAAAATATTTGGGTAAAAATGATAATAAACTGACTTACTGCAGCTCATTAACACCTAGCTTGGGTTACAACTGGGTTAAGTACATTTAAAGAAGAGTAATAACAAATGTAAAATCTTAGTACATCCTCCATTTAGTAGTTACATATAATGGTTATATAAAGTTGCATGGGCTACAACATACACTGACGAAACACTGGAATTAAGGAGGAAATCAGGACAGTGTCATATGCCATAAACATATAACAAAGTTATAGGCATGGAGAACACACAGGCAAAACTCTACAACACGTAATTAAACGGTGTGTCTACAGTGACAAAGCAATTAATAATATTCTCGTCCTACTCACAAAACTTCGTATGAAAGAAAGGAAACAATGCATTGAGTTTATAAACAGATCATAAAATATGGAAAGGTTCACATCTAGAATGAGTTTCTGTGCGACACAAGCGCACGCTCTGTTTGTAAACAAACTTTGACTGACGGGAGAAGAGTACGTGGCCTGTCCGGCAGGGAAGTGTGACATCGATAGACATTAATGGCCGTTCTCTCTGGTAGGATGATGGAGGGGTTTTTATCTGTGGCGTAACACACGTCTTGTGGGAGGGGAAAGAGCGGAGCGGTAAGCGAAAGGAATGATGAAGGGAGGGAGGGGCGAAGGGGAAGCAGCAGTGGGAGTGGCACTTTCAGCACACAGCACAGCTGGCAGCGTGTACCGATGGAATTTAGTGGTTTCATATGTGATTTGCTGAATGGGAAGCTTTAGTACCGGATGTTGGGGCTTAGGAAGAAAAGGGATTTGACCAATGGGAAAAATCACGTTGTATTTAACGCAGGGTTTGTTCTGGGTATAATCGTGGACAGCCGTCCTCGATCACAACGCCAGTGTAGCCCGACTATAAAACTATAGACCTATATATTTTACATCGATCTGTTTTAGAATTTTAGAACATGTTTCTTGCGCGGGTATCATGTCATTTCCCCCCAGGGGCTCAGCATTCACTTGCTGAGTACGGGCTTGGCGACCCCGGGGTCCTGAGCTGGGGACTGGTCTGCGCCGCCAGTGTCCTGTCACCGTAACCCCCGGACATGCTTCAGCGACCACCGTACGGCGCGGCGGTGAAATGTTGTGTGCTGCGGGGAATGGTAATCTTGGCTTGACCGCCTGGATTGCGAGGAAGGCCAACCTCTATAAAAACCCCTCAATCTTTCGGTGTGCTCCGCGCCTAGAAGATGCATGGCTGTTGGGGTGGAACAGTCGCAAGCGGGCAACCTCTGGGGCACCTGCCGCACCCCAGTTGTATAAGGCTTACTCAGGCACGCGGGGCTCTGTCTGAGCGGACTTTTAGTTCCCTAGCTGCTCGTGGGACCACAATGGACCCTTCGACCTCTACATTTCCCCCTACCAGTGGCTTGGGTGGGCCGCTGGTAGGAAAACACACCCAATCGAAAAAGCGGCTACGCGCTGCGAGTCCTCCAGCGCCTGGTGTTGCTAGAGATTTAACAGAATGTAGTAACGGAGCACATGCTGATAATCAGAATGTGTTTTTGATTATTAAAAGGAAGGAGGGTAGCTTTGAGAGGGTTTCTCCCTTTTACATCCACAAGGGCCTTGAGGGAATTGCAGGAACACTGAAATCTGTAAAGCGACTGCGCAATGGGACTCTGTTAGTTGAAACTTCTAGTTCCCGTCAAGTCGCTGCCCTTCGGAAAGCAAATTGTCTAGGAGAGTACGCTGTCGAGACCGAGCTCCACTCCGCTTTGAACTATAGTAAGGGTGTTGTGACGTGTAGGGACTTGGTGGATATCCCCATAGACGTGCTAAAATCTGAGTGGGCTGACGAAGGAATTGTTGACGTGCAGCACATTATGAAACGAGTCAATGGGGACCTCGTCAAATCTGACTCGTTTATTCTCACATTCAGTTGCCCGAGACTGCCGGAGCATGTTAAAGCGGGGTTCTTACGTTTGTCCGTACGGCCATATTTCCCCAACCCAATGCGCTGTTTTAAATGTCAGCGCTTTGGGCATACTACGTTGGGGTGCAATGGAATAGCCACGTGTGGTAAATGTGGTCAGCCTGCCCATGACGGAGCCGATTGTTCATCGCCTGTGAAGTGCGTGAATTGCTCTGGGAGTCACCCTGTCTGGAGCCGGATCTGCCCCATCTATCTCGAAGAGCGGAAGGTACAGGAGATTAAAACATCTAAGCGCATCCCCTATGGTGAGGCCAAGAAGATCTTTAAGGCCATGCAACCTCCTGTGTTTTCCACATCTTTCGCTTCCGCTCTCAAAAAACCGGTACAACTGGCCACTGTTGCTACACAAACGGAGGTTGCTAGTGTTAGCACTAAAACCTGCGCTTGCCAGTGCACTTGTGCTGCTGCGGTTGTTTTGCAATCTGCGGCTCTCCACGCTACATCGGACAAGGCCGTGGTTGCTGACATTGAGGTACTTCCAGCCTCCCCCCATATGGCGCCTTCTGCCCAAGCGAGTCAACCTCCAACTGTTGACAAGGCTCTGCATTCCAAGCCCCCCAAGACAAAGCCTCAGAAGATGAAGGTTCTGCCACCTGAGGAGACTAGTCAGCGTCGGTCCGATGATGATGCCATCGTGCTGTCTGACATCTCCCGTGGGTCGTCATCGGATCTTATGGACATTGATGTCGACCGGGGGCGATCTTCTCGCCCCAGGAATAAATCTCCGGCCAGTACGGTCTCTCCTCCAAAGCACAGAGGCAGGGTGAAAGTTCAACCACCCTGATCACTGGCTCCCATATTACAGTGGAACCTGAATGGTTTCAGGACGCATGTGGCCGAATTACAACTCCTCATACGAGAGTGCCCCTTGTGCTTATGTCTCCAAGAGACACATTTTCGGGCCGCTGATTCTCCTTCTTTACGCGGCTATACCGCATATCGAAAAGATGATCTGACGGGGCAAAGGGCAAAGGGTGGTGTTGCAGTTTTTGTCCGTGATGTGCACCCCTCATCTGAGCTCCCTCTCGTCACCGACTTGCAAGCAGTTGCAGTTGACATTCTTGTGGGTCGGAGGCTCACAGTCTGTTCTGTTTATTTACCACCTCCGGATGCGATAGACACTGAGGCTCTCATGGACCTTATTAGCCAACTCCCTCGCCCGTTTCTTCTTCTGGGGGACTTCAACGCTCATAATGTCTTATGGGGCTCTCCGACTACTTGCCCCAGGGGTCGCATTCTGGAAAGCGTCATGATGTCTGAAGAACTGTGCCTCCTCAACTCTGGTGCTCCCACTCATTTCTGTACTGCTTCCGGATCGTCATCGGCTATTGACCTTTCCTTTTGCTCTCCAGCACTCGCGGATTCTGCTCTGTGGGAGGCTGCAGCTGACCTCCATTCTAGTGACCACTTCCCCCTCTGGATTCGCCTCCTGGATGAGGCTGTGGCATTACCAGTGCCGCCCCGGTGGCACCTTTGCAGAGCTGACTGGACACTTTTCAGCCAACTGGCTGTTTTGGAACACCGTGCCAGCGTCCACGAATGGGTAGACCATGTTGCAGCCGTGATCTCTCATGCTGCTGAATTGTCCATCCCACGGTCATCCGGTCCTCCCAAGAGGCGTCCTGTCCCTTGGTGGACCACTGAGTGCCACTCAGCCATCCGCGCCCGCCGTGCAGCACTGCGCCGCTTCAAGTGCCGTCCCTCAGCTGACAATCTTGCGGCCTTTCGAGTGGCAAGGGCCAGAGCGCGGCGGGTGATTAAAGAGAGCAAACGACGGTCATGGCAATCGTTCTTGAATTCCATCTCTCGCTCCACTAGTTCTACGAAAGTATGGGAAGCCATCAGGAGGATTTCCGGGAAACTCAGCCAGCTACCTGTCACGGCATTGCTGCATCAGGGATGTCTCCTCACGGCGCCGAGAGACATTGCCCAGACACTGGCCATGCATTTTGCGGAATCTACCGCCACTATTAACTGTGATCCAGATTTCTGCCGCTACCGCACTGCCGTCGAAAGGGGTCATTTGGACTTCCGGTCTCTAAATTCTGAACCCTATAACTGCCCCTTCACAATGTGGGAACTGGATTCTGCGCTGTCTGTGGCTCATGATACTGCGCCTGGTCATGATCAAATCCGGTACAGCATGCTGCGGCACCTGTCGCTGCCATCCAAGGAAGTTCTCCTGAACTGTTTCAATATGATATGGTTATCTGGCACGTACCCTGACTCGTGGAGGGAGGCAATTTTGATTCCCCTCCTCAAACCAGGGAAGGACCGAACGCATCCCAGTAGTTATCGGAGTATTGCCTTGACGAGCTGTGTTGGGAAGACGTTGGAACGCATGGTCAACCGCCGCCTGGTTTGGCTGCTCGAGACCAGGCAGCTCCTTAGCCCCTCTCAGTGTGGCTTTCGGAGATGTCGTTCCACTATAGACAACTTGACCCTGCTTGAGGCCGCCATCCAGCAGGCCTTTCTACGTAACCAGCATTGTCTAGGGGTCTTCTTTGACATTAATAAGGCGTATGACACTACTTGGCGCCGCCTTATCCTCAATCAACTCCATGAGTGGGGCTTTCGTGGCCGTCTCCCCATCTTCATTCGGTCCTTTCTTTCTCACCGCCTCTTTCGGTATCGGGTTGGTAATGTGCTATCGGATTTGTACGTGCAGGAGAATGGTGTTCCTCAGGGCAGCGTTTTAAGTGTCACCCTCTTTGCCGTTGCTATTAACAGTATCACGTCCACTATCCGGAGTCCTGCCCAATGCTCCTTGTTTGTGGACGATTTTGCTGTTTTCTGTTCTTCCTCCAGTCTTGTCAGTGCTAGTCGGCAGTTACAGCTTACGATAAAGCGCTTAGAGGCATGGACTGCAAAGACGGGTTTTACCTTTTCTGCAGACAAATCTGTGTGTGTTCATTTTAATCGTTCTCGGCGTCCTTTTACCTCCCCTGAATTGCGTCTGAGGGACACCGTTCTTCCTTTTAGAGACACTGTGAGGTTCCTGGGCCTCACTTTTGATTCCAAGTTGTCGTGGTTGCCTCACCTTAAAGACCTCAAGGTGCGGGCCCTGAAGGCACTGAATATTTTGAAGTGTCTGAGCCATCGGTCCTGGGGAGCAGATCGGGCGCGTCTGCTGCAGTTTTATAGGGCTTTCGTCCGATCGCGTCTTGACTATGCTTGCACCGTGTATGGGTCAGCAAGGCCTTCGTATCTGAAGATCCTTGACGCAGTACACCATGAGGGTATCAGGCTGGCCACTGGTGCCTTCCGTACCAGTCCCATCCCCAGCCTGTGTGCTGAGGCAGGGGAACCGCCGCTCGCCATCCGGCGGAAACTCCTCATGGTGCGACGGGTGTGTCATTTCCTTGCCTGTCCTACCTCCCCTGCGTACCCTACCGTTGCCCGACCGCCTATGGAACGTCTCTTTTCCAGTCGTCCCAGGGCAACAAAACCATTTGGGATTCGTGCCAAGCATTTGCTTGAGTCCCTTGGTGTGGAGCGTGTGGCCCCCCAACGACAAGGTTTTACTCGCCTGCCTCCCTGGTTGCTCCAGAGGCCCAGCGTCCTCTTAGACTTGTCGGAGAACCGGAGGAACTGCACTCCGGCGTTTGTTTTTACCTCCTTATTTTACGATATTTTAAACCAGCATCCGGACCATGTACCTGTATTCACAGATGGCTCTAAACAGGGGGACACTGTTGGTTGTGCTGTTGTTTTCCCTGATCGAGTCGTCAAGTTACGGCTTCCTGCGGTGTTTACCATCCTCGATGCCGAATTGTTTGCAATACTGCGGGCATTGGAGCAGATGAGATGTGTTCCCAGTATTAAGTTCCTCATCTGTTCTGACTCCCTGAGTGCCCTTCAGACCATTCAACACTTGTACCCAGCGGATACGGTCGTCCAGAACATCCATGATGCCCTACTCCACCTGCAACGGCAGGGGAAGGAGGTTTCTTTCTGCTGGGTGCCGGGGCACGTGGGTATTAGGGGCAACGAACTGGCGGATGTGGCTGCCAAAGATGCATGTTCCCTCCCTCACGTTGTTGAATGTGCCGTCCCCCTCCATGCTGTAACCTCCCTTTTGCGTTTTCGTGTTATGCATCAGTGGGAAGAGGAGTGGTTGGCAGTTTCTGACAATAAGCTGCGTCTGGTAAAGGCCACTACGCGACCATGGCGTACGTCCTACCAGTCATACAGGCGGGATGAGGTTCTCCTCACTCGCCTCCGCATTGGACACAGTCCCTTCACGCATGGTTTTTTACTCCGGCGGGAGGACCCCCCAATCTGCAGTGCTTGTGGCGTCCAGATTACTGTCCGCCACATTTTACTTGACTGTCTTTTATTCTCTGACCAGAGGGCGGTGGTTTCCTTGCCACCGGATTTGCCCTCTATTTTGCAAGACGACGCAGCGACTGTGGTTAAGGTTTTACGGTTTTGTGTCCTGTCCAATCTGTTGCCTCGGATTTTAGGGAGAAGGTTTTAATGTGCTGCTGGGTGACTGGCTCACCCAGTTTTTAGGTAAGAGGTCCGCCAGTCACGATTACCTCCTTGTTTCACTTCGGTATCTGTTCGCTTTTCCTTGTGTTTCCTTTCCTTTTTTAGTGTGTTTCTTCTCCTCTTGTTTTGCCTCTGTATGTGCGCATTTGGAACTGCATCAGGCCTGTGTCTTTTAGCCGTTCTCCTTGTTCGGCGTCCGTCTTCGTCCCTTCACCGCCTGTGTTCCTGTTTCTATGCGCTTGGGCGCTGATGACCACGCTGTTTAGCGCCCGTAAACCTCAAACACACACACACACACACATCATGTCATTTCTGGAATCCCAGAATCTACTCTGTACGAATCAACATGGATTCCGGAAACAGCGGTCGTGTGAGATCCAACTCGTTTTATTTGTTCATGAGACCCAGAAAATGTTAGATACAGGCTCCCAGGTAGATGCCACTTTCCTTGACTACCGGAAGGCGTTCGATACAGTTCCGCACTGTCGCCTGATAAAGTAAGAGTCTACGGACATCACACCAGCTATGTGGCTGTATTGAAGAGTTTTTAGCAAACAGAACACAGCATGTTGTTCTCAATGGAGAGACGTCTACAGAAGCTAAAGTAACCTCTGGCATGACACAGGGGAGTGTTATGGGACCGTTGCTTTTCACAAGATATTTAAATGACCTAGTAGATAGTGTCGGAAGTTCCATGCGGCATTTCGCGGATGATGCTGTAGTATACAGAGAAATTGCACCATTAGAAAATTGCAGCGAAATGCAGGAAGATCTGCTGCAGATAGGCAGTTAGTGCAGTGAGTGGCATCTGACCCTTAACATAGACAAATGTAATGTATTGCGAATACATAGAAAGAAGGATCCTTTATTGTATGATCGTATGATAGCGGAACAAACACTGGTAGCAGTTACTTCTGTAAAATATCTGGGAGTATGCGTGCGGAACTATTTGAAGTGGAATGTTCATATAAAAATTATTGTTCGTAAGGCGGGCACCAGGTTAAGATTCATTGGGAGAGTCCTTAGAAAATGTAGTCCATCAACAAAGGAGATGTCTTACTATACACTCGTTCGACCTATACATGAGTGTTGCTCATTAGTGTGGGTTCCGTACCAGGTCGGGTTGACAGAGGAGATCCGAAGAAGAGCGGCGCGTTTCGTCAAAGGGTTATTTGGTAAGCGTGATACCGTTACGGAGATGTTTCGCAAACTCAAGTGGCAGACTCTGCAAGAGAGGCGCTCTGCATCGCGGTGTAGCTTGCTGTCCAGGTTTCGAGAGGGTGCGTTTCTGGATGAGGTATCGAATATATTGCTTCCCCCTAATTATACCTCCCAAGGAGATTCCGAATGTGAAATGAGAGAGATTCGAGCGCGTACGGAGGCTTTCCGGCTGTCGTTCTTCCCGCGAACCATACGCGACTGGAACAGGAAAGGGAGGTAAAGACAATGGCACGTAACGTGCCCTCCGACACACACAGTTGGGTGGCTTGCGGAGTATAAATGTAGATTTAGATGTAGATTGTCCATTTACGCCGAGCGGCACACTCGCGGCGAAATGGAATGCTGCTCAGGTTAAAAGGACAAGGAATTGGGTGTAATCGGGAACAGGTTCAGGTAGACGAGCGACTCAGAGCAATGGTAGTAATCTAATGCCATGCATGGGTGAGGAAGACATAGGGCGATTGCGTCTCGTGGGGGTTAACTACCACGAAATTCCCAAAATCCCTTAAGTAACAGGGTGAGAAACGAAGAAAAGAGGGGCGCGAACTACTGCGACATTGTTCAATGAAACTTTTTATTCATTTGGGCAGAAGTCTCTTGCTATCTAAATTATATAAAAAAAATAACGCGTTACTGCGCTTGGGCGATGATGTAACGTCATGGGTGCTAAACATCAACAAATTAGTGTTTATTTAAGCAGGAACTTCAATCTTGTGACATCATGAGTGTGTTTGTTTGAATAAACAAACAGGTGTCTCTCATTTCCTAAACACACGACGTGGCACTGTATCCAAATGGTAGCAGTGTCGATTTCCGTGCTCGCTCGTAACTACACTTCGTCAATAAATTACTTCGTAAGAAATAGGGTCGATAATAACGAAACTTGTGTTGGTCTGGGTGAAAACTATCTCCTTTACCACTCTACAGCGAGAGGATAGCGCACTTCTTCTCAACTTCAGGGACGCATTCAACTCTTCTCGATTGGGTATTTTATATAACTCGGGGGCTTCACTTAGCAACGATTTCCAAGAAAATGCATATCGTAGTGGGCATGCTAAGCGTTTACGGAGGGTGGTATGGTGGTACTATACTTCGGACGAGGCTCGGAAGTGCAAAGCGCTACCAAACTAAATGGCGGTCCACGGGAAAACACCCCATAACGGAGCGCTTCGTTATTATGGTGTGTTTCCGCTTCACATTCCATCAGCTGGAGGTCACTTGCTTCCAAACTCCACTCGGTATTATAATCTCGTCAGCGAGCATGGAAATGAAAAACTCGCAGTCATTTTCAAACCTTAGGCAACTTGAAAGACAACAGGGAAATAAACGCTTCTAAAACGACGGTAGACTTAGTTCACCTGAAAAACAGTGGAACAGTGGAGTAGTAGTTACAAAAGTTAGATGAAAATTCGAAGTATAACAATCTATTGAACAATAAAAGACAAATAGAATGGACAACGCAAGGAGGGGCTCCACATTCTAGTTTTGACACCAAAACGAAACGTTCAACGACGCAAGCTTGTAAAAAGTAGCATTGTAGAAAAACTTTTGTAGGGTAAACTTAATGCATTCTTGTGAAAGGCAAAATAAATCATTGTCAATAAGGGAGATTTAAAAGTGGAATACAGTACAGTACAAAAATTCTGCAACAAAGCTGAAGATAAGACAAATAGCTTAATACACCACATCACTAAACTACTTCGTAAGAAGTATGGTCAAAAATAACGAAACTTGTGTTCGTCTGCGTGAATTCTTAAATGTGCAAAACGCACATGGGGTGCTAACTACTATACTTCATTCACTTGAGTGAAACTTAATTACTTCTATACTATCACAAAAGGTATCTCACTTATCGCTATACAGCGAGAAGGTAGCGTACTTCCTCTCAACTTCAGGGGCGCATTCAACTCATCTCTATTGGGTGTTTTATATAACTCGGGTGCTTCACTCACTCCTAAACATGCCAGTTCGGCTCTGCACAAGAACATGGCGCGTACTAGGATTCCAGAATCGTTAACTCATAAAGTCAGGTATAACGACTAAAGGGGGAACCTTATATAATGGGGGTGTTGCTGTAGTTCAACATATCTAATATCCAGGGCTGTGGTGAGCCTTTACATACTGGGGTTAGCAATATGAATTATAAGTACATATTATACAACACAAATGGCATAAATTATAAAAATACATCCGTGAAATAACATATATAGTATCGCAGGGGCTTTGCTACGCGCCAGAATGATTACGAAATGCTTAAACCTAACATAAAACTGTAACAGGAGAAAAAATACAAGTTATGTGGTACCATCAAATACGAAATACTTATACAGTAGTTGGGAGAGGGTACCTTTAAACACTTAATACTCTCCGTACAGTGTCACTTAAGATTCATACACTAAATGGCTTATAAATCAAATGAAGATTAGATTTAATTTATGACAGGCAAGACGAAGAATTGGGAGAGAAGTGGTAGCGTTTGGGGCCTGACTGACTTATCACAACTCGACAGCTGTGCCAAGTCAACGTGGTTGCGTCATGCGATCTCTGCTTATAGTAAGCATTCACGTGGGACTTAGGCCGCAGTTTAGATGGCTACAAAACATTGTCTCAACTGGAAACTCGCTGCATGGTAAAGTGAATCCTGGATAACTTAGCATCACTTAAAACAACACACACAGGACCTCTTGCCTGCTCAACAATTAACTCAAATGAGTAAAAAAATCAATTCTTTTTCATCATCAACAAAAGTTTGCTGCACTCTGGGGTTCAACAGCCAGAAGTCATCTCGTAGCTTTGCGCAACTGAGGTAACCAATCAAGGAACTACCACTTACGGACATAAAAGAATAAATGGTCGGGAAAGAGGATGCAGAGGGACAAGAAAGGAAAGAAAGAGAATGTAGAAAAAGTTCATTTAGGGCGCCAACGATTTCTGATAACAAGTGGACGCGGTATGATAGCACGGGGCGTTACAGAGCCCTTACGTGCTCACGTCTGTGGGGCAACGATAAGAAACTTACTTTGATTATAGGGCAGAGAAATGATACTTATAGGAAAGATGAAAGAGAAACAGTTGATCATGACACGAAAACGAAACAGAAGAAAACGCCATGGACAGCTGGGAGACTCTGTGGTTGCCAAACACATTGTGCAAGCTGCACATTCCTGGAGATTAACTGAAAGCTATACAAAAAACATCTTAAAAACTTTTTATCACAACAACTAAGCCTGACATACTTCTTCCGTAACAGAGTCGTGTTTTCAAAAACACAGGCAGTAACTGTATTATGGATGCGAAATTTATGTTATAAAGGAGATTGGGAAGTTATTCTTCATCTACATACATACTCCTCAATCCACCATACGGTGCGTGGCGGAGTGTACCTCGTACCACAACTAGCATCTTCTCTCCCTGTTCCACTCACAAACAGAACGAGGGAAAAATGACTGCCTATATGCCTCTGTACGAGCCCTAATCTCTCTTATCTCATCTTTGCGGTATTTCCTCGAAACATAAGTTGGCGGCAGTAAAATTGTACTGCACTCAGCCTCAAATGCTGGTTCTCTAAATTTCCTCAGTAGCGATTAACGAAAAGAACGCCTCCTTTCCGCCAGAGACTCCCACCTGAGTTCCTGAAGCATTTCCGTAACACTCGCGTGATGATCAAACCTACCAGCAACAAATCTAGCAGGCCGCGTCTGAATTGCTTCTATCTCCTCCCTCAAGCCGACCTAATAGGGATCGTAAACGCTCGATCAGTGCTGAAGAATAAGTCGTATTAGTGTTTTATAAGCGGTCTCCTTTACAGATGAACCACATCTTTCCAAAATTCTTCCAATGACCCAAAGACAACTATCCGCTCTCCCCACAACTGTCATTACATGCTTGTCCCCCTTCATATCGCTCTGCAATGTTACGCCCAAATATTTAATCGACGTGACTGTGTCAAGCGCTACGCTACTAATGGAGTATTCAAACATTACTGGATTCTTTTTCCTGTTCATCAGCATTAATTTACATTTATCTATATTTAGAGTTATCTGCCATTCTTCACACCAATCACAAATCATGTCCAATCATCTTGTATCCTCCTACAGTCACTGAACGACGACACCTTCCTGTACACCACAGCATCATCAGCAAACAGCCGCACATTGCTATCCACCTTATGCAAAAGATCATTGATGTAGATGGAAAACAGCGGACCTACGACACTTCCCTGGGACATTCCAGATGGTACCCTCACCCCCGATGAACACTCACCATCGAGGACAACGTACTGGGTTCTATTACTTTAGAAGTCTTCGAGCCACTCACATATTTGGGAACCAATCCCATATGCTCGTACCTTAGTTAGGAGTCTGCAGTGGGGCACCGAGTCAAACGCTTTCCGTAAGTCAAGGAATATGGCATCCGTGTGATACCCTTCATTCATGGTTCGCAAGATATCAAGTTCTTCTATGTATCCAGAGCAAATGTTACAAATGCTTCAGTATATACCAACACTCACAGTACAGAAGAGATGGTGGCGGCGGCAGTGTGGCGACTGAGGGCCGTATGCATGCGGTACTCGCGCAGCAGCGGCGTGGGTGGCAGGGCAGTTGGCTGCGAAAGTACGCGCCTGAGGCGTTGATGCCAGGGCCCAAATGGAGATGGCAGCGGGAAGGTGACTGGCGGCGAACGTTGGCGGCGCAGCGGTAGCGGCAGGTGGGCTGCGCAGCTGGGCGACAACAGCGGAGCCCGCGATGAGGATATCTGGGATGGTGCGACCGACAAATGCGCCCAGAGCACATGCAATACACACGTGCGCCATGTGGCTCATCTCGGCAGCCTGGCGATATCAGGGGCGATGGAGGAGGGCGGGCGGCAGTGGCAGTGGAGGTGCGCCGGCCGTGAGCAACTGGAGCCACAGCAGCGGCTCAGGTGTCTGGCGCACACGTATTGGTGCCGCGCTCGGCGAGACGCAGGCAGACATTGCCCCGGGTACTGGTATGTGCTGACGCAGAGTATGGCGCGACGTCGAGCCGACGTGCTGAGGCACCCAGGCTCGGCTCGTAGGGGAATAAGAGTGGCGAATATTGACCGACCACACAACATCAAACATGAACCAGAACAAACGGCCACCCTGTGGATCGAACGGTGGGAACGAATCGCGATTATGACACCAAATGTAAAAGATAACATTGCTTGGGGAAGGGAAGAGAAACTTCTGACACTAATGTTAATGTACAAAATGGCAGGGAGGGGGAAGAAGGTTGTTAAATATGCCTCGTGGCGGCATTGTGCAGGAGGTCGAGTGGTCAGGATTTGATAGTGGGCACCCAGGACTGCCGTTAAATGACAAAACAGGGAATTAAGTACAATGAGGAGGATAGATTTCAATATACGGAGTACAAAAGGTGCACCTATATTCGAGAGGTAGCAGGTTTAGGCCAGTCAATGAGGACCAAACAATTAATTAAAATGGGCAATGGAAGGGGAAGCGGTTCATGTTGATCTACGTTGGTGGCCGGTCATGAAAAGCATAGCCAGAGGCTCTGCCTCCCAAAAAGACGTCTGTTGTGCTCGAGGTCTGGATTACAAGATAGAAAAGCAAGTGTGTTCTGCACCACAGAGTGCTCCGGCGTCCACACATGTGATCGGTATCCCACGCACGCTATTGGCTAAAATCAATGGCGTGAATATCAATGGCGTGAATTCGCTAGCAGTTTCAGCAGTGGGCTCAGGGCGTCTCCTGTCAGCAGTTTTAACTGGACAGAACTGAAACGGTTTTGAAAGACAAGTGACTTGTGTCACGTAGACACGTCGTGTATTACTCTGGAAGAAATTCTGTAAGGATTTCACTGGGACTTTGAAATTAATTTTTTAAACAAATTCCCTAAAATATTGACTGGCTGCCATCCTGACAGCAGACTGGACGTCATAGCCCATGCCATCCAGCAAGGGCAAAGGGAGTGGCGAACCGTAACGACTCAGCAGCCCATGTAAGGGGACCCCCCACTATGCCATAACTGAGTGGCGGCCAGCTGATGTGCCTTCATCATACAGCCAGTACAGACAGTGGGACGCCACCAAGCGCTGGCAGCCACCCCTAGTGGCTGACGACGAGCCAGACCACTATTTGCGGGACAAGCTAGTCACGTAGCACCACAGTCGATGTGCCCGCCGGGCCTAACCGACTGAGTGGGGTGCCGAGAGGGACGTGTCCCATCTATAAAGGCCGAGCTAATCCAATGCCACATGCCGGCAGGTGCGTTCCAATGCAGAGGTGAACGGGGAGAGCAGGGCTACCCCATGTACCACTAACGCTGAATGGATTTCTATGCCAGGGAGTGGGTTGCACGTCAAATGCAATGCTATCCCGCCAGTCCCTGACGGTTAACTGGTGCCTGACCAGAATGACGCCAGGGGTCCTGCTGTGGTCCGTAAGCTGCAAAGATGCCGGTTGCTGCCAGTCGCCAAATGCAGCCTTGAGACGAGAGGGAACATCAAAGACGAATTCCGCCACTTCTGCCATGTCATGCTCTGAGTGAGAGGCCATTCCACTCTGCCGCAAATTATTGTTCTTCAGTCCTGCCAGTCACAGTTTTTGCGAGTGCATAAGTGCCATGTTTTCAATTCATGTGACATTTTCAATTGCAAAATTTGTCTCCCTAGGGACCCTTGTGGAGCAAGCGATAGGAAACCTTTCCGTAATGTCATTATGTAATTTCTCTTTGTGTTTTTGTATGTATCAATTGAACTGTCTTAATTGTGTTTTTTAACTTGTTCTGCACATTTATTAATGCTCTGATTGTGTGCCTGTATTTGTTTTCATGTAGTACAAAATTATACCCCAATTATCCCACTTAGGTAATATGACAAACAGGTTACCCATGTGATTTCCTTGTTACCTGAGCATTTACAATGTACGTGTCTGTCACTCATTTAATCATAGTCATCAGAGCAGGGGTTAATCAAAGAGCAGAGATCAGTTCATACTACAGGACATTGCAAATGATTAGGGGCGTCAGACATCTCTGACCTCAGGATGTGATGTGAATGGGTATATTTCTTTGATGTAAGGCCTTTTAACCGCCTATCAAATGTCTGTGATGTAGCAATGACCCCCTAAGTTTAACAAAATTCATACTACTCACAGCAAACTTTTCATGTACTAATGCTGGTTTCCAGCTTCATCTGCATCTACATTTATATTCCGCAAGCCACCCAACGGTGTTTGCCGGAGGGCACTTTACGTGCCACTGTCATTACCTCCCTTTCCTGTTCCAGTCGCGTATGATTCGCTGGAAGAACGACTGCCGGAAAGCCTCCATGCGCGCTCTAATCTCTCTAATTTTACATTCGTGATCTCCTCGGTAGGTATAAGTAGGGGGAAGCAATATATGCGATACCTCATCCGGAAACGCACCCTCTCGAAACCTGGACAGCAAGTTACACCGCGATGCAGAGCGCCTCTCCTGCAGAGTCTGCCACTTGAGTTTGCCAAACATCTCCGTAACGCTATCACGCTTACCAAATAACCCTGTGACGAAACGCGCCGCTCTTCTTTGGATCTTCTCTACCTCCTCTGTCAACCCGACCTAGTACGGATCCCACAATGATGAGCAATACTCAGGTATTGGTGGAACGAGAGTTTTGTAAGCAATCTCCTTTGTTGATGGACTACATCTTCTAAGGACTCTCCCAATGAATCTCAACCTGGCAACCGACTTACCAACAATTAATTTTATATGATCATTCCACCTCAAATCGTTCCGTACGCATACTCACAGATATTTCACAGAAGTACCAGTGTTTGTTCCGCTATCATATATTCATACAGTAAAGGATCCTTTTTGCTATGTATTCGCAATACATTACATTTGTCTATGTTAAGGGTCAGTTGCCGCTCCCTGCACCAAGTGCAGTTGCATGTGAGTGAATGACCACTGGAATGAATGAGGTCAAGCTAGGGTGTGTTTTAGCCATGGGCAATCCTGATTGGCGAAGTTATCTTCTCTCACACATATATATTGGTTACGAGGATGAGATTCAACTACTATTTTCAATGATTTCATCTGGTTCATGTCACACTGCCCATGCAGAAATCAATGGCAGGTAGATGGTAGTGAGAGAGGACAATTTACTGCCTCACCTATTTTGTATTAGGATTTTCTTACAATCTACGCAACTAAAGCGAGAAACTAGAAAGTTAATGGTCTGAGCTGACATTGGTGGAGCCTGGTAGAGCACTAAAAGCATGAGGTATTTTTATGGTACTTATTTCGTAGAAACGGCATGTTGAAAGTTGAAAGCAAGTGTCGGCGAGCCCACCCCTCATGCCGGACAGGCCCACATCTGCACAGGACAGACAGAGGCCCCCTAGTGGAGACAGTTCTCCAGCAGGACAATGCCACTATACCTACATTTGCGCTAGCCGAAGGCTGGGCTGGGGGCAACAGACTGAAGGGATGTATCAACGCTTTGGAGTTGTAAACCGGGCATTGTGTGCAGAGCCACGCCTAATACAAATTCACACGTTTTTGTGTTCGCTGATACTGCAAATAGGCCTGTGACTCATTTCCATAGGCCATCTCTGTTGTATAAGAAATTCTGGAGTCTGAGATACGTTTAGAGATAGAATCCTTATGATACCTCATAGCTAGGACTAATATGCTCCAAGGCACAGGCAATTTAGGTAAAGATATTTAAGAGTCTATCTATTTGCTTGTAGCTGTGGGAAGTGACTCGACTTCAGAGAAAAAGATCTTCTCCCCCCGAGAAAACTTAAAAAAGCCACATTTTTTCCCAGAGACGCAGGTTTCTTAACTCTTACGCTGGTTCGACATGAGTTTGTGCTGTCATGTAGGAGGTGAGATTTAGCGCTTCTAAAGCCCTGTGATTGGCTCAAGACGGAGTGAAGGCGGTGTCGTTAGCGTGGAACAATGGAATGGTTTCCTCTGGTAGAGGTGCGAGGCACTTGGGCTCTGGAATTCGGTCTGGAAGTAACTTCTGGTTGAAGCTCTAGAATGTGTGGGCTGGTACTTGGCACCTTACCTGAGACTGACTTCACTTGCAAGTAATTAGACTGGGGAACCTGTGGTGAAGTTCTCGATGTACCAGCAGTGTGACTTCAAACGTCAATGACTACTGTTTTTCCGAGGGCAGACCTATTCGTTTTTGGCTTACCAAACTTGACGTTTGGTATCCTTGCTCTGTCGCATAAGTGAGCCAAATTGGTCCTTGGTACGACCAGCAAGCGGGAGTGTCACATACTGAAATCTACCATGATTTAAGGACTCTGGTAGAGAGTAATTTGCGATCCGTCTGCCTGTTCGCTAGACCGTGAGATTTTGCATTTCTTTCGTGGCTGCGATCGATTCGCAGGTGCCCCTGATGCCTCGCCTCCGCCGCACATATCTCACCAGCTGCAAGTTACACAAAATGGTTCAAATGGCTCTGAGCAGTATGGGACTTAACTTCTGAGGTCATCAGTCCCCTAGAACGTAGAACTGCTTAAACCTAACTAACCTAAGGACATCACACACATCCAGGCCCGAGGCAGGATTTGAACCTGCGACCGTAGCGGTAGCGCGGTTCCAGACTCTAGCGCCTAGAACCGCTCGGCCAAAACGTCCGGCTGCAAGTTACATCGCTGCACGAAGCAAGCAGGGTAACGTACTGCTGCTCCGGCCTTGTGAGGGTGTAGAAATCCCAATCGCCACTTGCTCTCAGCTGCACGTACACTCCTGGAAATGGAAAAAAGAACACATTGACACCGGTGTGTCAGACCCACCATACTTGCTCCGGACACTGCGAGAGGGCTGTACAAGCAATGATCACACGCACGGCACAGCGGACACACCAGGAACCGCGGTGTTGGCCGTCGAATGGCGCTAGCCTCGCAGCATTTGTGCACCGCCGCCGTAAGTGTCAGCCAGTTTGCCGTGGCATACGGAGCTCCATCGCAGTCTTACACTGGTAGCATTCCCCGACAGCGTGGACGTGAACCGTATGTGCAGTTGACGGACTTTGAGCGAGGGCGTATAGTGGGCATCTGGGAGGCCGGGTGGACGTACCGCCGAATTGCTCAAGACGTGGGGCCTGAGGTCTCCATAGTACATCGATGTTGCCGCCAATGGTCGGCGGAAGGTGCACGTGCCCGTCGACCTGGGACCGGACCGCAGCGACGCACAGATGCCCGCCAAGACCGTAGGATCCTACACAGTGCCGTAGGGGAAAGCACCGCCACTTCCCAGCAAATTAGGGACACTGTTGTTCCTGGGGTATCGGCGAGGAACATTCGCAACCGTCTCCATGAAGCTGGGCTACGGTCCCACACACCGTTAGGCCGTCTTCCGCTCACGCCCCAACATCGTGCAGCCCGCCTCCAATGGTGTCGCGACAGGTTTGAATGGAAGGACGAATGGAGACGTGTCGTCTTCAGAGATGAGAGTCGCTTCTGCCTTGGTGCCAATGATGGTCGTATGCGTGTTTGGCGCCGTGCAGGTGAGCGCCACAATCAGGACTGCATACGACCGAGGCACACAGGGCCAACACCCGGCATCATGGTGTGGGAAGCGATCTCCTACACTGGCCGTACACCTCTGGTGATCGTCGAGGGGACACTGGATAGTGCACGGTACATCCAAACCGTCATCGAACCCATCGTTCTACCATTCCTAGACCGGCAAGGGAACTTGCTGTTCCAACAGGACAATGCACGTTCGCATGTATCCCGTGCCACCCAACGTGCTCTAGAAGGTGTAAGTCAACTACCCTGGCCAGCAAGATCTCCGGATCTGTCCCCCATTGAGCACGTTTGGGACTGGATGAAGCGTCGTCTCACGCGGTCTGCACGTCCAGCACGAACGCTGGTCCAACTGAGGCGCCAGGTGGAAATGGCATGGCAAGCCGTTCCACACGATCGTCTCCATGGGAGAATAGCAGCCTGCATGGCTGCGAAAGGTGGATGTACACTGTACTAGTGCCGACATTGTGCATGCTCTGTTGCCTGTGTCTATGTGCCTGTGGTTCTGTCAGTGTGATCATGTGATGTATCTGACCCCAGGAATGTCAATAAAGTTTCCCCTTCCCGGGACAATGAATTCACGGTGTTCTTATTTCAATTTCCAGGAGTGTATATAAACTTCTGTAGTACTGAACAGTCGAAGTCTGTTTAGCGTCAGACTAATTCAGATTGCGTTATCCATCCAGGATCCTTACCCATTGTGGTCTTAAACCACCTGTTAGTTTTTACGATATTATGTCATAACGTGTTTAACACCAGTTATGTCTGTCTTCGTGTTTGGGAAATTGAATGTTGTCAGTAAACTAGATTTTTCATAAATTCTTAATCATTTTATATACCCCCAAACAGGTTGACTTTCAATACAGTAGAAGGTTTTCTGGTTGTTCATTATTATGTTATAGAAGTGATGCCTTCAACCAATTAGTTAACAAGTTGTATTAAGAAATGGTTCAAATGGCTCTGAGCACTATGGGACTCAACTGCTGTGGACATCAGTCCCCTAGAACTTAGAACTACTTAAACCTAACTAACCTAAGGACATCACTCACATCCATGCCCGAGGCAGGATTCGAACCTGCGACCGTAGCAGTAACACGGTTTCGGACTGCGCGCCTAGAACAGCGAGACCACCGCGGCCAGCTTGTATTAAGAGACTGACGCTATTATGTGTACTAAGGTTTAAGAAAAAAGTATTATACATATGAATATATGTTAAATCAAGCCTAGTTGTCAAATTTTTTGGGTCTAGAAAGCTTTTCTCATCGGTTCGCTAGATAAAGAATTTCAACAAATCGTATTAATGAGTTTTATTAGCAAAGAAAAACATTACATATGTGTCGCAAGCAAAGGGCGACCTACGAAATACACAAGCTTCCTCAGTATAAACGATTCCTAATTCGCTGCTATACAAGTGTCTAATCTTGAAGCTGCTATTCGACTGGGCCTCGACCAGTCGGGCGCGGAGCTTATGTCCTCTTCCCATAGGGGTCGCTGCTGTCGCGTTATCGTCCTGGAGAGGAGTTGGTCAGTGTGCGTTTGGCAGATATGTTCTCACAGCCATCTCTTTTCTGTCGTTCCCGACTGGCGTGCCAGAGCTTGGCCTTTTGCTGTAACAAAATACATATGCCATACTTTTTTTTAAGAAATGCAATCTCTCTTATTTACAGTAAGGATTTTGTACAGTTACTTTCATTAAAAAATTATCGTGTTCATACCATACACCTGCCTCAAGTAGGTCACGCCAGCTTCCCTGTTCCCGTCCCCCATGCGGATCCTCTACGGCCTCATTCCTTTCCCCTATCTAATCCTATTCCTCAAACATATCCACATACTCTACACCTCCAACTGTCTCGATCTCCCTCACCCCATGGTTGCTGCTCTCCTCTCCAATCCCTGCCCTCTGCCACGCCTTTACTGTTTTGTCCCCCCTATCCTCCATCTCCATACCCTTCATCTCCTTTCCTTCCATCAACTTCCCCTCCCGGATGATGCCCTCTGTCTGTCCATTTATCCCTCCTATCAACTTTGATCCTCACCCCCTTCACTCCTTTCCTCTGTCCGTTCCCTGGGCTCCTTCTGCCCCTCCCCCTTCCATCCTATTTTTGACCCTGCCTAAACTCTCCCCTCCCCCCCTCCCCCCCTGAGCCCTTTTGAATTCCCCATTCCCCTCCTCTGCCTTTCCCCACTCCCTGTCACGTCTGACCAGCACCATCCTCCCCTCTTATGGGTCCTTGTCCTCCATCGGTTCCTTTCCTCCCACTGTCACACTTCGCTTTTTCCTCTCCTTCCCCCCCCCCCTCTTTCCTTTCCCGTCATCTGTCCAGGTTCCACCCATCTGCCCTCGGCTGTGTTATATCGTATTTGTGCCAATTTGGTAGTTCAGTGTTCAAGTGAATGTTATGTGTTTCTCGTCTTTCCAAAGTGTGGCAAACAGAAACCATTCTTTCGCTGGGTGTAAATTTTATATCTCTTGGGAACAGAAACCAGACTGTCGCCGTGTTTTTTAAATTGTCTGTCATTTCTCTTACCTGTCTGCATCATATGTATTTTATTAGCATCATCAACCCTTTGTTCTATGTTTTAAGTTCCCCGATTTTCC
Source organism: Schistocerca gregaria (assembly GCF_023897955.1). Classification (NCBI taxonomy): domain Eukaryota; kingdom Metazoa; phylum Arthropoda; class Insecta; order Orthoptera; family Acrididae; genus Schistocerca; species Schistocerca gregaria. The sequence goes on from NC_064931.1 coordinate 731,913,095, forward strand.
GGCATGTTACCATTTAAGTCTCCGATTTTATCGCCTGTTTTTAATATTTATTATCTTCGTCTTTGTAAAACAAATTCTGTAGGCTGAAGAGCGGCATACTACACTGCTGCCAGCCCGCCCCCTTCGGGGGGAATTGAAACTCAATAAAGAAAAAAAACTTCTCTTTTGTTTACATGCTTCAAATTACTTTCTTTGATGGATACCGAAACCGATGGTAGCACCATTGATATACCTGGCTGCAAATCAGCCACTATTTCTGAGCCGAATTCGTTGTCATTCGGCGCACTTGAAGGATTTGGTACTTCTCTCTTTGCAATCGACTCAGTCCCAGGATGGGTCTTGCTCTCTCCAAACACAATTATTTTAATTTCTGCAAAAATAAATCCCGATTTCCTTAAAGGTATATACAATTTGATAACACGTTTAAAAATATTATTAGCAGTTTAGTGGCAGCAAAGAAATGTTATAGCAGTATATACGGCGTAGTAACCATTCAAAGGGCGGTTTTTCTTCTAACTGTTCGCTCAAGTCTTTTATATTACAGCTGTAACGCACTGTCATCATTTGCAGAACACAGGCACCATTGTCAACAAACACGCACACACACACCCAAACACATACACCCCTAGAAGAAAGCTTGAGACACATTGCTCACAAATTCTCAACCGCAGCTGCATCTGAAAGCCATATACAAGTAGTGCCTTGACTGTCATCTAAGTTCTCTACTCACCATAGTTTTGTTACTGAAACGAAACTCCGCCCGAGCAGGCCATGAAGGCCCAACGGCATTGACTGGTCATCCTCAACTCGCAGGTTTGACTGGATGCGAATGTGGAGGGGTATGTGGTCAGCTCACCACTCTCCCGGCTTATGTTAGTTTACGAGACCGAGTTTTGTTTCTTAGGGTAAATAAAACTTGTCTCTCGTTCCGGAGGGTAGGTGTTTATTTTTACTTTTTCACACACCACAGCATATCAATTTGTTCCAAGCAAACTCTCTTTTCAGATGATGGGTGGTGTTTGCGGTAGTGTAGTGTCTTGTGGCGATTTCATGCTACATTGCAAAACGCCTTACTAGGAGATGGAGATAAATTCCGTGAAATGGTAAATAGAAAATCATCACCATCACAATGATGGTTGATCTGGTGTGTCGTTCGAGATAGCATTGAACGATTTATGCTCAGCTATGTCACGAGAGTCACGTGTATCATTCGAGATGGCATCGAATGGTTCACGGTCAGCTTTGTCACGAGACTCGCGTGTGTTCTTAAAATGTTTCGAAATATGAAGTTGGTTACGGACTTACTCCGTGTATAATATTGAGTACAAGGGCTACCACTCACTCCATAAATAATGGGAGTAGCTAGTGAGAGATTTGAGACAATAACTGCTAACAGAAATGTGAAGTTGCTGGATCAGTGGTGGCGCAATTGTCAGCAATTTGTTGTTTTTATAATAACATTTTTATGTAGAATATATGCAGTTTATTTTTGTTTGCCCTGTAAATTAGACAGCGCACCACAATGAAAGGGCTACATTTTTGAAATCTTGTAATTTTCTCCTAATGCAAAGCAGAAGTTTGAAATTTCGCTCAAAGGTGCCTACAAACTTTCTGTGTAATGGTACAAGCGTGGCCCCCTGCGACCCTTAGGCTCGGTGACGCTTCAAACAGCAAGCTGTCGACACATGAGTAAGGAAGGCCAGAGCTCAGAATTTCATATGACGTGTAAGGCGCTTTAATGGTGTCACATTGGCACTAAATTTCATCAGAATTCTGCCCAACGCCACGGTGTAAGCGTCACACCACGGGAAGGTCGTTACAGCCGCTGTTACCCACATTCTGCCCCTTCTCTTGACACCTCTGCGATGGAGATTATTGCTACGGTCGCAGGTTCGAATCCTGCCTCGGGCATGGATGTGTGTGATGTCCTTAGGTTAGTTAGGTTTAAGTAGTTCTAAGTTCTAGGGGACTAATAACCACAGCAGTTGAGTCCCATAGTGCTCAGAGCCATTTTTGATGGAGATTAGAGCCAAAAGCCCAAACTGAAATTACGCTGTTTTCTAATGGATAGCCGAGTAAACCATTTCAGACAAACCGCCGCTCAAAATCGACACGAAAAGGCCTCAGGAAGTGGCATAAAGGGCGTCAATGAAAACACCTGGAGCGTTGATTCCCACTCATTTCATTGTCGTAAACGACAGCTCGCACTGCGATGAGTAGCAGGATGACGATCTTGACAACCTTTGATACTGATGACTCTCCCAGACGTTTCAACACTTCTATATGGATATCTTGGGCCTGCAACTCCACTGAACATGTTCGCATCCCGTTGGAGCGCAGTGCAAACGCAGTTTTTGCTCTGGTGTATAGAATAGAACAATTTGGGACCGTTCGTAACCATTTTGGAAATTCGTGATCCAAAGCAGCCAAGAGCGTTTATACTCTCTCCGCCCACCCGTTTTGCGCCCTCATGTGGCGTATCACGATGGAGGGGAGAAGTTTGCCCTGTTCACACATATAAGTATGAAACGACTTTGGAAAACAAGCTGATTGTTCACACACACACACACACACACACACCACATACACACACACACACACACACACACACACACACACACCACATACACACACACACACACACACACACACACACACACACACACACACACACACACACACACCTTTGTTGGGCAGTTCAAACGTGTCCATGTATAGAAGCAGCCAATCACTATTTTCTAGGCGCCGGCGTGACAGACCTCCCTTTCCACACCCTACACATTTCGAATGTTGCCAGTAGGTACTTGTTTTCAGAGATGAAGCGCTACTCAGCTGAGGTGAGAGGAAACGCTTGCGATATTGAAACTTAATTTACAACTTTATTATAATTTCTTTTACTTTCACTCTTTTTCATTCCTTCATGTTGTTGCTTTTGTGGTATCCAGTCCTGAGAATGGTTTTTATGCAGCTCTCCATGCTACTTTATCCTGTGCAAGCTCCTTCATCTCCAAGTATCTACTCAAACCTGCATCCTTCTGAATCTGCTTAGTGTATTCATCTCTTGGTCTCCCTCTGCGATTTTTAGCTCCACGCTGCCCTCCAATGCTAAACTGATGACCCCTTGATAATTCAGAACATGTCCTACCAACCGATCCCTCCTTCTAGTCAAGTTGTGCAACAAATTCTCTTCTCCGCAATTCCATTCAGTACCCTCGTCATTACTTACGTGATTTACCCATCCAATATTCAGCATTCTTCAGTAGCACAACATTTCCAAAGCTTCTATTCGCATCTGGTCTAAACTATTTAACGTCCATGATTCTCTTCCATACGTGGCTACACTCCATACAAATACTTGGGTTCAAATGGCTCTGAGCACTATGGGACTTACCTGCTGAGGTCATCAGTCCCCTAGAACTTGGAACTTCTTAAACCTAACTAACCTAAGGACATCACACACATCCATGCCCGAGGCAGGATTCGAACCTGCGACCGTAGCGGTCGCGAGGTTCCAGACTGTAGCGCCTTGAACCGCTCGGCCACTCCGGGCGGCACAAATACTTTCAGAAAAGACTTCCTGACCCTTGAATCTATACTCAATATTAACAAACTTCTTTTGTTCAGAAATGCTTTCCTTGCCATTGGAGCTTCCACTATCATCAGTCATTTTGCTTCCCACATAGCAAACCTCATCTACCACTTTAAGTATCTTATTTCCTAAAATAATTTCCACAGCATCAGCTGATTTAATTCGACTGCATTCCGTTATCCTCGTTTTGTTTTTGTTGATGTTCATCTTATGTCCTCCTTTCAGGATACTGTCCATTTCGTTGAACTGTTCTTCCAGGCCCTTTGCTGCCTTTGACAGAATTACAATGTCATCGGCAAACGTCAAAGTTTGGATTGTAATTCCTTCTCTAAATTTTTATTTTGTTTCCTTTACTGCTTGCTCAATATACAGATTAAATAACATCGGGGATGGGCTAAAACACTGTTTCATTCCCTTCCAAACCACTGCTTTCCTTTCATGCCCCTCAACTCTTATAACTGCCATCTGGTTTCTGTAAAAAATGTAAATAGCCTTTCGCTTCCCGCATTTGACCCCTGCCACCTTCAGTGTTTGAAAGAGAGTATTCCAGTCAACGTTGTCAAAACTTCTCTGTAAGTCTACAAATGCTAGAAACGTACAGGTTTGCCTCTCCTTAATCTATTTTCTAAGATACGTCGTAGGGTCAGTAGCGCCTCACGTCTTCCAACATTTCTACGTCATCCAAACTGCTCTTCCCCGAGGACAGCTTCTACCAGTTTTTCCATTCGTCTGTAACGAATTCGTGTTAGTATTTTGCAGCCGTGACTTATCTTGCTGATAGTTCGGAAATTTTCACATCGGTCAACACCTGCTTTCGTTTGGATTGGAATTATTATATTCTTATTGAAGTCTGAGGGAATTTCGCCTTAGTTGCTCACCAGGTGGTAGAGTTTTGTCAGGGCAGACTCTCCCAAGGCTTTCAGTGGTTCTAATGGCGTGCTGTCTACTCCTGGGGTCTTGTTTTGACTTAGGTCTTTCAGTGCTCTGACAAATTCTTCACGCAGTATCATATCTCCCATTTCAGTACATCACCCCTGTACTTCCCCATCTTTCTGGTTTCCGATCTTTGCTCAGGACTGGTTTTCCATCTGAGCTCTTTATATTCACTCAGGTGGTCCTCTTTTCTCCGAAGGTCTCTCTGATTTTCCTGTAGGCAGTATCTATCTTACATTTGTCCTCTAGCCATCCCTGCTTAGCCATTTTGCACTTCCTGTCGATCTCATTTTTGAGACGTATGTATTCGTTTTTGCCCGCTTCATTTATTGTATTTTTATATTTTCTCCTTTCAGACAATTAAATTCAGTATCTCTTCTGTTACCCAAGGATTTCTACTAGCCCTCGTCTTTTTACCAACTTGATCCTCTTCTGCCTTCACTATTTCACTCGTCAAAGCTATCCATTCTTCTTCTACTGTATTTCTTTCCCCCGTTCTTGTCAGTCGTTACCTAATGCTCTCTCTGAAACTCTCTACAACCTTTGGTTCTTTCAGTTTATCAAGGTCCCATCTATTTAAATTTTCACCTTCAGTTTTAATCTACGTTCCATAACCAATAGATTGTGGTCATATTTCACACCTGCTCCAGGTAATACCTTACAGTTTAAAACCTGGTTCCTAAGTCTCTGTCTTACGACCATATAATCTGTCTCAAACCTTCCAGTGACTGCAGGCCTCTTCCACGTATGCAAAATTATTTCATGATTTTTAAACCAAGTGTTAGCTATGATTAAGTAAAGCTCTGTGCAAAGTTCTACTAGGCTTCTTCCTCTTTCATTCCTTGCCCCCAGCTCATATTCACCTACTACTTTTCCTTCTCTTCCTTTTCCTACAATTTAGTTCCAGTACCCCATCACTATTAAATTTTCGTCTCCCTTCACTGTCTGAATGATTTCTGTTTCCTCATCATACATTTTTTCATTCTCTTCATAATCTGCGAAGCTAGTTGGCATATAAATTTTAGTACTGTGGTAGGCGTGGGCTTTGTGTCTATCTTTCCTACAATAATGCATACACTATGATGTTCGTAGTCGCTTACCAGTGCTTCTGTTTTTTATTTATTACTAAACCTACTTCAGCATTACCCCTATTTGAGTTTGTATTTATAATCCTGTATTCACATGACCAGAAGTACTCCTGCCACCGGACATCACTGATTCTCACTATATTTAGCTTTAACTTATCGATTTCCCTTTTTTAATTTTCTAATCTATTTACCCACTTAGGGATCTGATATTCGTCGCTCCGATCCATAGAACATCAGTATTGTTTCTCCTGATAACGACGTCCTCCTGAGTAGTCCCCGCCTGGAAATCTGAATCGGGGGCTATTTTACCTCCGGAATATTTTACCCAAGAAGACGCCATCATCACTTAACCATAGAGTTAAGCTACATGCCCTTGAGAAAAATTGAGGCTGTAGTTTCCCTTGCTTTCAGCCGTTCGTAGTACCAGCACAGCAAGGCCGTTTTGGTTCAAGTTAGAAGGCCAGACCAGTCAATCATCCAGACCGTTGGCCATGTAACTACTGATAAGTCTGCTGCCCCTCTTCAGGAGCCACAAGTTTGTCTCGCCTCTCAAAAGAAACTCCTCCGTTGTGGTTGCACCTATTGTACCGCTATCTGTATCGCTGAGGCACGCAAGCGCTATCCACCAATGGCAAGGTCCATGGTTGATGTGGGGGGGGACATACTACCTTTGTTAAGACATACCACGCGCTTTTCTTGAAATTAAGTTTCACTCACGTACGTGCTCTGCACCACCTCGTATGTCAATCAAAAGAATGTACGTAAGACATAGGGGGACAAAGGTACAGTAATTTATTCATTACAAGATTTATTTCTGACGTGCAATAGATAAAGACTTTACGATTCAACTGACTATTCAGTAGGCACACAGGCAACAGGGGCATATAGCACCACGAAAAATCGCTGATTTTTATTCTAAGAAGGTTAAGTTCTTGTTAACACTCATTATTTTCGTAGTTGAAGGTCATCTATTCTTTCTTTTTGGGATCCACAAAGTAATTGGGAAAGGGAAGAGGAGGTGAGATGCTGGTTGTTATCATCTATGTAAAAGTCCGTTGATTGAAATGTTGATTTATTAACTAACATTTTTATGCTTAGCCCTTCTAGTGGCATGCAGACCCACGAAATAAAACTCATAAGTAAATTGCCATTTCATTGACAGAAACTGGTCTCTTAACTAGCAAACTATCTTAACAGACAGTGAAATTACATGCTTAAAACTTAATTAGGTGCAGACAACTTTATGAGAATATGAGGGACACGAGCAGAAGCTGTGGTTATAGAAACCATTTACACAAAATTCATGCACAGATTCATCTATTCCAAGGTAAGTAGCTGAATGACAGAGAGAATCTCTAGAGCACTGGGTAGTATCAGGGAGTTTCGCCTAGGTGTGTTGCGGAATCAACCAAAAACATAGACAAGGACAAAAAAATATAAAAATCGTTAACTAGCAGAAACTTTTCACACATGGATTTGAACATTTTACATGTACATGAACAACGTCGAGGGACTGTTTGGATTGCATTCAAGTAGCATACTGACTCAAAACATGACGCTGGCCAGTGACTGAAGATTCATTAAGATTTTTTTAATTCTGAAAACATGAACTAATCTGTAATCATCCATACGAATTATTATTTGCACTCAGAAGAGAGAAATCTACTCATGAATCAAGAGCAGGAATGGATTGCTCTAAATTGATGGAGACGTGATGGGCAAGTACCCACAGAAAATGAATAAGTCTACATAAATTCAGATGATGTGAAATAATTCATGAAATTCATGGAGGTATGTTCTGTCTTTGCAACGAAATGAAAGGCAATTTGTATTGTAAATAAAACTGCCTTTTCCCGCTGCTGGTTACTTTATTTATCCCATACGCGTTTCACCTTCTCCTGTTCTAAGGCATCATCGGTGGGATCTATAAAGATGCAGTTGTGTTAGTTATAGATTATCAAACAGTTCACTTCTCGACTTTTTGTAAAAAAAGTAATTACTTACGATTTGCTGATCTGCGTTTCCTCACATCTGATCTAAAGGTCGCACTACCACTTTTATCACTGCCATATAATCACATCTTTGTGTTCTCGCCTTCCACACACCGTTCACCAGGTTTCTCACTCTTTTTTGTGGTGGACTATCGTTCTTTTGCCACTCGATAAAACTATTTCGTCGTACACTTCTTTTCACAGCGTAAATATTGCGACTGTATCACGTGTTCATCTTCTTTGGTATGTTTACCTATTTGTTGCCAACCTAACGATGTTTCTGTTCGTTACTAACTTCTATTTATAATGTTTATACTGTTTGTGTGTGTGTGTGTGTGTGTGTGTGTGTGTGTGTGTGTGTGTGTGTGTGAGAGAGAGAGAGAGAGAGAGAGAGAGAGAGAGAGAGGGGGGGATAAAGCCACCCCTTTTTGGGGGGGGGGGGTGAACTAGCTGTTAGCGAGTGGCTGAAAACTGTGGTGACAGCTGTTTTGACTTTTCGTTTCAATATTCTGTGGAGGGGTTCATAGATGAGTGAGTGTAAAGATGTTGGGTTCTATTATTATTACACTTGACAGTATTATTATATTAATACTTTTTCCGAGCGTTATTCTATTATTTTATCTATTAGCGTAAATAATGAATTGCTTGGCATGTGTACTTGGTCATTCAACAGGATTTTCCCCTCTGCTTTGGTTTTATGTATGTGGTAATTTTATTGCGTGGTCAGGAGTTGTTTTTTATTGTTTATTCTAATTATTTTCATGACATCTTCTCTAGTGGTCGGTGTGTGGTCGTTTTCTCCGAGGTGTTGTGCAAATGTAGAGTGGTTTGTGCGATATTTCCAGGTTCTCATGTGTTCCTTGTATCTGACATCAAACAAGGAGGAATTTAACCAATCACGGAAAAGTGCAATGCCCCCATCAGAGACTAGACAGCTATTTCCCTCTAATGGTTCGGGATAAAAAATTCTGCATGTTAGTTTACTACTTGAAATTAAGCGGCAAGAAAGGGAGACAAAGTGGAAGTGTAACGTCACGTTCGGAGAAACAGAAGAATCGTAAACAGACTTACTTTAAAACAAACACACTCTCGACAAAGAAGTGGAAACCTTTCTGGTACGCGCAGCTATTTCACGAATCGTATTTTCGTAGATTCAACTAAGTTTGCCGTTTATCAGTTGTGGGTGTGGGCACATCGTATTATGAAAATATATGTCTACCATTTCCTGAGACCATGTGCACTGTTGTTTAAGTTTTGTGTGTTCTGCTAAATGTGTGCTGCGTTTAAGTGTCAGGAAATGGTACTAATAGAAAGAGAGGGAAGGTATAACTTAACGTCTCGTCGAAATTGAGTTGATAGCAGACGGAGCTTTAGATAGACAGGAACGAGACAAGAAATTGGACTATACCTTTTTGAAAGAAACATTTTTGAAAAATACATCCTGACATTCAATTGGAGTGATCTACATCTACAACTAGACAAAAACTACACAGTGCACTCCTAGGTGCTAGGCAGTGGATTCACAGAAGCACTTTCGGACTATGTTTCAACCACTGCACTCTCTAATAACGTGGTGAAAATGAACGTCTAAATCATCCCGTGCCACCTCTGCTTCCTCTTAGTTTATTACGGTGGTCATTCCTCCCTACGCAGGAAAAGTATTCCAAGGATTGAAATTTCGTGAAAAGATCTCGCCAAAAAGAAACAGGTTAACGTTTTAATGATCGTCTCCATAACTCGGGTAGCATAGCCGTGAAACCCTTTGTCATACATCGGCTTGTCCTACCCCGAACTGTTTCCAAGTGCTCCGTCGGTCGTATCTTAAAAAGATCCCATAAGTGCAGCGATATTCCAGAGGAGAACAGATACGCATAGTGTAGGCAGCCTCTGCAGTACATTATTTTTACACCTTATAATTGTCCTACCAATGAAACACAGTCTTTCGCTCGGTTCCCAACAACATTTTCCATGTGATGGTTGTAATATTATTGCATTAATTTGATGTGAAAGCCTTGCTGATAGACAATAAAAGCGGTTTAAAAGCTGTGAGCTATCTGAGGAAGTTAACCTTGCATTACTGAGCAACTGTTTCACCAGGTATCCAGCCTAGCTTACCAAATTTCCAACCAAACTGACATTAATTATAATCTTTTAAGAGTCATACGAAAACCAGTGATACATATATAAAAAAGAGAATTTAAATAAAAAGAGATAAATCAGTTTATATTAGGAAATTTATTTTAACATTGATCATTGAAATTCCAGCATGTTAAACTTGAGTCACAACTAAGCTGGTGCCTTATTTACGATTGTGAAAATGTGAGTTTGTAATCTTATGGAACACATCAAATATGGAGCCAAGATTGGCAGACTGCATACAACACTACATTCATAAAATAACACACGAATAACGTTGAAACATATGCAAGAGGAAATTAACCACAACCAACCGATTCAATTTTCACCCAAAGAAGTTACTTTCGTAGCGCAATCCTGTCCGTCATGTAATTACCACACACTGGTATACAAAATTCATACTAACTCTCTGTGAAATCTTCCCGAAAAGAATAGCTGAGGGCTACTTTGATGATTACACCACATGCTTCACGTGGTCAACTTGGTTTACACAAAGAGTGTAACTCCACAATAATTCTGATAATTAAAATAAATTAGATCGAAAAGCAATTTACAAAAGAAAAACCTTGAGCTGGTTACTATCGTCTTACTACTAACCTGATGGGTCAAACAATTGTATAAGCACGTGGTACTGGTCTCACAAAGTACACTCCACGTGGGTTGAACATAAAGAAAAGTTGCTATATTGAAAAATATTGTCAAGACGAGACATTATAATCTCACGAACATTCGCATTTAAGATTGATGATCTTAGTTACAGTTACTGATCAACACGTGGTTCCACTTTACTCACAAAGCAGTGACAAAGCAACTACTGGAAGATAGTCTGAAGTTGACACTCGAAATACACTGCGTTGCAATTTAAAATAACATTAGATATTTTAGAGCTAAACCCTAAAATAAAGGTGATTAAATTTTCAGTTAGGCTGAACCTAAGAAATCCATTGTCCTGCGGACTTAGCAGACACGCGCTTAGCCGGAGATCCTACCACTTCAGACGCTCGCCGCGGACAGACTGACCTGCCAAGGGTGCTTCCGTGTACAAAACGGAAGTGACCAGAGGGGAAGCTTCCTATACCAACATGACAAGGGACGGACAGAACAATACTAAGGATAGAAACCTCTTTGCTTTTAGAAAGCGTAGCTACCTTATCCGACGTTGGTCCTACTGTTCTCTAGCAGACAGGCTTGTCTGCTACCCTCAAGCATGCAACTAGAAATACATTTGCTCATTCATCCTCTCACACAGAAGGGAAGTGGGATGACAGTATCTTATCATATACAGTACATAAAAGAAAGCGGATGTAGGTTCCGTATGAGACTGTGTGAGATGAATTGCATATAAACTGTGTTTTAAAGTGTAGTAGTGTGACAGATAGTTCTTGTTTATGTGTAAAAGTAACACGTTCCACTACTCAGTCTCCTCGCAGATAGTCAGAAACGCCACAGTAAATTTAGAAGAGGAATTTATGCCGTAAATGACAACAGATTTAAGAAATTAACATGAAAGGAATCCAACAGAGACCTTTCATGGTTCCGACGTAAATTGTTTGCAATTGAAATCCCTGGATATTTGGTTGAACGGATAATCTTTAAATTTGTGTGTTTATGCGTAAAACCGAAATTTAGCGCATTATTTCAGTACTTATGTGAAAGATGTCACACCTTTTTTCGTTTACAGTCAACTGCCGCTTTTCGCACCATACGCATAACTTGTCTAAATTAATTTTCAAATCATTTTAATGTTCTGATGACTTTGCTAGACGTTAAAAGATAGTATCATATGCCAACACTAGACGGCAGCTCAGAAGGTCTGGTAAATCACTTATGCAGGTTAATAACAGTAGAGGGCTTATAAAACTTCCTTAGGGAAACGCATATATCAGTTCTGTGTGATTCGGTGACTCCCCGTCTATTAATTTTCATGGGGAAAAATAAAACACTGAAATCAAAATGACTGTGCGTCAATTAGGACACCGCTTCGTTATAGTCTTGACGATAGAGGAATCCTACGAACTGTAGGTGTGGAGCAGACGTTAAAATGTTTGTTTATGAAAGGCTACGTAGCGAACTGAACTAGTGCTAATATAATATGTTGCACATTGCACTAATTGCCTTCATGTCTACATAGTCACACTGGCGACGAACGCCAGGGTGGCTATGTAGACATAATTTCTGCCAACGGCAGACCAGTTTGTTGATACCACCACTGTAGAATGTAGGACTGTTGACGGAGTCAGAACCTCACCTCTGCTTGCACTGCTTCATCATTACAGTGTGATGTCCTCAACCGGATTCTTTAAGTTTTGGAACAGATGAAAATTGAATGGGACTAAGTCGTGACCGTACGGATGATGATCGATGACAGTGAACCCAAGGCGACGATTGTTTCAGAGATCGCCACCCTTGTGTGTGCTCTGTCATTATCATGCTGAAGGAGAGGGTGCTCCATGTGTGGATGAACTCTTTGAATTCGAAACTCGATTACAGCACGCTGTTTCTCCCGCACTCATATAGTTACGTTACACAACGCCATGTTACACACTACAATTCCGAGCCATCTAGCGGCAGAGGACTGGAAATATGTAGGCAGGAAGAGTTCAGATATAGAATGATAATAAAGTTTTATCTGAAAAGCCTTAAGAGTTTACGAAAAAGAAATTTGGAGGCAATACTTTTCAGAACACCCTTGTAATTCTTAAATGAGATAAATCGCCCTTGCCTTTACTCCTACTAGTGAAAGTGAAGTAGGACTACTGCATCGTGTGAATCGATGAGAAAAGTTACATTTCTTGACAGATTAAATCTGGTAACGACCCGTGACTACAGTTACAGTATTTAATGTTTTGCAGGCAGCGAGTACGACTCACAACTAGGCTCAAAGCTCCAATACCTCTTTTTTCTCTGTTACTATCAACCCCCACAAATGAACCACAGTATACCTTCCAGGAGCAGCCCTCCCCTCTCCTTCTTCCTGGGGGAAAATGGCACCGAAACTCTTAGCCCCAACATTAGCCCGACTTTAAATGCTGCAGACAACGTGCTGCAGGGTTATTTCCAAAAGATTAAAGCTCTGTATACCTGCAGAATGAAAGGATCACTCCAATGATTATTATAAGCACATATACAAGAGGTCTTGTTTCTATCTTATTATCGGGATTGACAAGGAACTGCCAAGTCAGGACTCCAGCCCTGGCAACGTGGGGCTGCGGCAGTCTGCTACCGAACGAATTTCCACGCTTGCTGGCGTTGGCGCACATCTCCGTGTATGGAACGCCGAAGCGTGGACATTCGAAATGCGGGCCCCACCAAAGGCGACAGTGACAGCGACAGGCAGGAGTGAGGTCTGCCCGCATAGGGCGAATCAGGAGCCTCATAGTTTGCCAGTGCAAAGCTACAAAGCAGCTTGGCACCTGAGTCATGAAACAGGAACCTCAACGTGGACCCACAGCTGGTGGAAGTCAGCCAGCAGGTGGCCTTCCGACTGGAAAGCATCAGTTCAACTTCCAGTGGCACCTGGATTTAGGAGAATCAGACAGACCCGCAGCTTGAGGAAACAGCCTTCAGCAGCGACAGCTAGATGACCCATTTCAGGTCGATGATAGGCGTAGCAGTCCTCTCGTTGCTTTTTTTGCAGGGCGTGACTGCCCTTGGCGTCTCAAATGGATAGATTTTAAACGGCTCGGCTCGCCGCAGTTTTCCAAGGCATCGTTTCTCATCAAGTAAGCAACATCAGAGCCACAGTGAGAGGCCGCGTGGAAATCACGTCCTCAAGTCCGCAGTGACTGCTGCCTTTTCACTATCTTAATGATACTGCGGAGCTGGCTTCGCCGTCGGTGCACGAATGTGTAGCTAGTACCCAGAGACTTGGATGGCAGTACTTACGGCGTTAGCATAGACTGCTAATGTAAAAGCACTTCGCCGGCCTCCGTTTGACCTGCTTCCACAGGACTCTTTGCATTAGCCAATAGTGGCGACCTCATTTTAATTTAGCCGTGCTAAGTAAAGTAACTGCGGCACAACAGCACGAATGATTCTGAACACCGGAGGAAAGGAGATTCACATATGAGGTCCATGACAGTCGTTTAGATTATCCTCGCCACCAGGCAAATACATTATCGCAAAATGTAATGAATAATAAATAAAAACCTTGCAATCTCTTGGCGGCTTCATTATAACAACGAATCTTTCTGCGTCTCTAGAATTCGAATCTGTGACCTCCAAGCGGAGGGACACCGAGTTAACTACCCATGAGCGTGGATGCCTTATTAATATGCATCAGCATTAAACAGACTGTGATAATCTGCTGTGAGCCCCTTGGAATGCAAGAGCCGCAGGCTGCCCGGCAGGTCGCATGACGCGTGGTATGCCTCGCCAGCAGACCCTCGCTTCAACCGCAGGTAATTTCCGTCCCTGCCTTCCGCACTTGATCAAATATCCTGTGGCAGTGTACTGGTTGCCCCCCTCGTCACCTGTATCACAACCTGATTTTCTGCTACCGTATCGTAATCTCCCATCACCCGATGTGCTGCTTGGCCTCTGGCCTTCCTTTTGCAGGTTCGATTCAACTATTCATCACACAATATCCTTTCCTGTTTTAGTGTCTGGTTACGTGACAGACGATTCTTATCAATTGTTTACAACAGCATGATGTTCATCCGATCCGACCACGGCAAACGAGTGTAATTTAAACATAAACTTTCTCCATTTGTCCCTATACAACAAAACGGTAAAAACTTTATCAGTTTTTTCAGTACAACTGAGATGTAATGTGAATCGAATTCTCTTATTTTTCATGTGATGTTAGTAAAAACCGTCTCATCTTAAAACCTAAAACAATTTATTGAGTCCAGCTGTGAAGAAAACTATTCTCAGAAATCTACTTTCCGTAATTTTGATAGTAGTTTTCCATTATTTAAATCCATAAAAACACTTTATTTCTTCAGAATTTAACAAGTGTGATCTCGTCAGAGTCTGTCAACAAACACCATAAGAATATATAACATAACATATCCCGTAAATAAATTCATATATAATTAAGCAAATGGCTACAATTTTTTTTGTCAGCTATAACTCAAAGAGCCACACAGACTCGCATTTGGAAATGAGAATGCCGCTATATGACCTCTGACAGGTGTCAAAATCCATCTTTCCTCTGGTAACGTGCCTTGCACCAATAGTGAGTGAGCAGCTTTGCTAATACTGATCGGCGCCCGGAGTCTAATGGTGGACGCCACAATTTACGTGGGATAATACATACTACAACAAACCTACATATGACGATGTTAGACAAGTATCCTTTATTTTTCGAAAGGTATTGGTTCAAATGGCTCTGAGCAATATGGGACTTAACATCTATGGTCATCAGTCCCCTAGAACGTAGAACTACTTAAACCTAACTAACCTAAGAACATCACACAACACCCAGCCATCACGAGGCAGAGAAAATTCCTGACCCCTCCGGGAAACGAACCCGGGAACCCGGGCGTGGGAAGCGAGAACGCTACCGCACGACCACGAGATGCGGGCCACGAAAGGTATTAGATGTACCTACTATAGCGCCTTTACATGCATGGTAAACACTTGCACTTTGTTAGTTCAGACACCCGTTTCAATGCCGTGATTAATGTATGCAGTGAATATTTTAGTGTCAAAGAAATTCTGACTCATTCTTGGCGAAAGGATTTACAATAGTTTAATGCGGTGGCTAAATGTAGACATTCTCATAGCGATTCTAGTAGACGATTACAAGTTGTTTTCGAACACGGGATTACTGTTCAATAGAATCGAGCATTCAGCAGCCATTCAGGAAAAATATCTGAGAGAGTGTATTTGTTATTGATACGTAATTAACGCATCCAGAAGTGGAGCTCGGAAGAAGTTCCGCTACTTAGCTCATTGAGTAACAATGGTAATGCGCACAGCAAAAGTTGAGAAGAGCATCACACTTATTCTATTTAAACTCTACCTGAATGTTGAACACGCAAGTCGTTGAAAACACTAAAAAAACTTCAGTGCACTCCAGTTCAGATGCTGAGCAAAAAATGAGGGGTCGATCATGATGTTCTATTTCAATAATCAAACATTTATTCCAGAATATCTTTATCCTCTTTCCATTTCTACTCTCACTACTGGTATAAGCACAATCTTTACCATAGTTTCATTATCCCAAGAGCATATTCTCTTTAGTCATCGAATTTTAACAGCTGTTCCGTTAATTGGAGTTTTCCAAGCAATGTAAGTGCATAAAATGAGAAATCGGTCCATAATGCAGTGGGATTACTTTATTAATTTATTCCCAAAATGTTATGGCAGATTCAAGCAGTAACGAACTCTACGTCATTAACACCTTCTTTTGTCACACTGCGTGACCAGAAGTGATAAAATCATAAAACCTTTATACAATTTCCCTTCTTCAAGACTAGAAGCTATAATTTTCGGGAAGAAACTTGAAATCGACTGGAATCCTCGTGTTTCCCAATTGTCTTTCCTGTGTCGAAACTGGTAAGACGTTATTGCCCTCTCCCCAGTCACTGTAGTTAATTAGTACTTAGACAGGTTAAAATTTCTGAAAATCGCAAGAGAATATTTACAACTGTATCACTTTTATGAAAACTTTTATAATATTAACAATTTCGTAAAATAACCAATATAATCCTGTCCGTGTGACTTGCAGCTTATGTTGATGAAGTATTAAAGACTTGAAGTGTAGTTGAAGTATGCAATGAACAGAATTTCATAGCCGGGCTACTTCGCTATGCTGTATCTATGAATTATGTTTCTTCTGCAACTAAATATTTCACATAACCGTGGTTTCTCTTACGAGCGCGGTATTTTTATATATTTAAAACGGTAATCTCGTGTTTCATTGCGCTGTACCTGCCTGGTCCGAAGTAACAGTCTTCAAAGTAGCGTTTAGAATTGGCAAATACGGCATTGAGAATCAAATTAGTTTGGTGCAGAAGTAGTAGCGTTTGTGTTTTGCATGTAGGTAATCCGGTTGTTATGGGTTTATTTGTAGTCTGACATTTTTTTAACAATATTTGAATGTTTCTGTTTGAGTTTACATTTTGTCATTAGGAGATAGTGAGTGGAGCTGTGGACGCTAAAAAATGGAGCGCCAACTAGAGAAATCGTAACATTTGCAATTTATTCTTCCTCGTGAGTTCAAGAGAGGGGTGATAGAGCAGCAGAAGCAGTCAGGAACATTTGCACCCTGTGTGAGGACAATGCCATTGCAGAGACCACGGCAAGAATCTTTTATTTTTTTAAGGAAGACTTTCGGTTCTCCACGTTCAGGAAGACTTAGGGGCTTTGATGAAGATCGTTTGGACGCATTAGTCCACAGTGATCCATGCCGTTGCACTGGACGATCTGAAGAACTGGGATCATTCCACCATCGTGCGACATTTGCATGCAATGAGGAAAGTTCAAATGTCGGGTGTATGGGTACCGCATGCTCTAACCCCAAATCACAAGAAAAGCAGCGGATAGCGATATGTGCACCTCCGTTTGCTCGTTATCAATTGGATCGTGAACAACGGTGACCAGTCCGATCCTGTATAATTGCTGGTGACGATGTATGGTGCCTTTATGCTAACATAAGGTAAAGAAAGGAATGGTTCGGCCCAAGCAAAGCAGCAACTCCCCGTACATAGACCTGAGCGTGTTCATAAAAGATAATGTTATGCATCAGATGCAACAGCGTCGGTGTGCTGTACGACGAATTGCTTCCTCGAAGGGTAACCATCACTGCTGACATTTATTATCAACAACTGAGACACCTTGGAGACGCATTCTAAGAACAAGAATCGGGAGGACTGCGTGAAATGATGCTACTCCACGATAACGCTTATCCAGGTTCTGCAAGAACTGACAAAAAACATTATACAGGAACTGGGTTGGGAAGTCATTGCGCACCGGCCTTATTTACCTGACCTTGCGGCCTCAGATTTTCACCTTTTCCGCTCTTTATTGAATAACCTTCAAGTAATTTCCTTTCCTGATGAAAATGAGCTCCGAACGTGACTCGACGATTTCTTTGCTTCAAAATCACGTGATTTCTACAGTCGCGAAATCGAAAAGTTGCCTCTGTGTTGACAAACTGTTGTAAATAGTACAGGAGAATATATTATTGATGATTAAAGTCTCTGTTATGTGAATCTGTTGTGTTTATTAAACTGATGGAAAAACGAAACAATGAGAGCTACTTCCTCTTTTCACAATTACAAACGTATACCACTTGTATAAATGTAGCTTAATTTAAAATCATTGTTTGATTGTTGTAAATCCATGGCGAAAGCTGCTGAAAGCTTTCAGTTACATACCTTCTTGAGAAAATCGTGCATTCCTCCCACTTTCACTATCCACTTTTCTTACCAGAATGACGTTTGCTGGTTGTGCAAGAACTGAACTTCCAGATGGGGCACCTCTGAGCTCTCCAGTAATTTTATGAAACTTATGATCCTCGCGTTTGTTGTAAGATTACGTTGTTAATCTCACAATATTTCACCGAGGAAAGTGCCCAATATTTCCATGTGGTCGCTTCTGGTGGCAACTGGGAGCTAGCAACTGCCGGTGTCCGTGCTGTGAAGGTTTTCTTCTGGAAGCCATATACGGAAGCAGAGCATGCGCGAAGGCGTTGTTACCGGCCGGACGATGGTAGCGTGTCGAGAGACCATTAGTGGTGACCCAACTGAAGGCTTCCGCGAGTGTGCAGGGCCACCAGTCCTTCTGCTGGGAGCAGACGCTGCAGCACAGAGAGGAGCCAGCATCCGTCGCTAGGCGGGTTCTCCACTATGCTGCGACGCTACCGCCGCAGGAAATTCTTTTTTCCTTCGTTATGAGATGAAACCAGGTTTCCTCCTGTGCCGAAGTGAAACACAAAACTCTTATTGTTGATATCATCTGCCATGTGAATATCTGGTGTCACCTTTCTGATGCAATAGAAGGGGAAGGAAAGTCGAGTATACATCCTTCCTCTTCTCGTACTTCAACTGATGAGCTGACTAAGACAATCTTTGGTTATGTCATATTTATGCTACTGGTCCAGACGTTTATTTTGCTCGTATTAATAGCACCAGCCATACCATTAATGACACATACAGCTAATATACGACATTCCACATTAACATGAAATCTCGTAGGCACTTTCAAGGCTTCCACAGTCTTTGTCAAGTCGCAATAAGTTTCTCATTTTCACAGGTCGATGACAAATAAATTTCATTTTGTATCTGCTACGAATTCCTCCATTTTTTTTCAGAATTATCACCGAAGTACAGGATGAAGACCGCCTACTCCATTTTTTCACGATGTTTTTTGGCTGTACTTGGCTCTGCTGGAATGCGCATTTAATTTGTTTTCCCGAATACGAACCGTATTCAGACTTGAAACCCAATCCGGAGGGCTTGCAAGACGGGAAGCGAGGCTCAATCTCTAAAACAGTGATGCCCTATACAACTGTGTTCCGGAGGTTCGTGATAACAGGTAGCCCATCAAAACAGATTGGTGTGGATCGATTTGCAACGCAGACTGTGTTCCAGCGCTCCTGTGGTTTTCTTACTACCGAATCATCCTTAACTCTTCGTTCACCGTATTTTTTTCGCCTCTATCGTAAACTGAAGATTAGTATGGGGCAACTTAAGATGCTGAAGAAACTTGGGTAATGTGTACAAGGAAAAAGATGTGCTTTATCCTTGTAAACAGTATGTTTCACCAATTACTAACAATTAAATCAATAAATGAGGCCATTCCACAAATGTGATTTCCGCATATTACCCGATAATATTGCTACAATTAAACATTATCTTATTTTCTGTAATGCAATTGAAAATTACTAAAGTTCTTATGAGACTGGACAATTCTGAAGGTTTTCGTTCAGTCTACTGTTATGAATCTGTTTCGTTTTGTACATGTAGGTTAAAATATAATCATTATACTACAACTAGGAAAAAAATATTTTGATAACTCGCGTACGAATTCCACTGTAGGTTTTCTAACAAGATATAAAAATTCCTGTTTGATGGATAAAAACATAACCAATGAATATAATTTGGTCTACCTATTTTAACGCAAATACCAAATATTTCTTTCAGTTTTGTTACTTTACCATAACGGATGTTGAAAAGTTCATACTTTTTCGGCCTTCATTGATAAGTATAACTGCGAATGGTTCCACTTTAAAAGTGATATTGGTTGAACTGTCTTTATTAGATCATTTGGTAATGAAGCACACAGATGCGGCAGTGTCGCCTAATTTCCGTAGATTCTGGGGAGTGGGGCGATGATATCTGACGTTACGTTCAGTCACATCTGAGACGTGTGCGATCAGGTTCATATCTGGGGAGTTGGGGGGCCAGCACATCAATAGCAACTCGGCACTGTGTTCCTTGAACCACACCATCACACTTCTGACCTTGTGAAATGGCTTCTTATCTTGCTGAAAATGCCACTGCTATCTAGAAACATGATCGTCATGATGGGGTGTACGTGGTCTGCAGCCAATGTACGATACTACTTGACCGTCATGGTGCCTTGCATGAACCCATGGATGCCCATGTGAAGGTTCCCTAAAGCATAATGTAGCCGCCTTCAGACTATCTCCATCCAGCAATACAGGTATCAAGGAGCAGTTCCCTTGGAAGACGAAGGGTTCGCGCCCTCCCATGATAAGGAAGGGCATAGTTGCCAGTGTCGTAGTGTTAACATTGGCACATGCATTAGTCGTCGATTGCAGAGGCCCACCGTTAGGAGTGTTGGTACATTGTGTATTCAGATACACTTCTACTCTGCCCAGCATGAAAGTCAAGTGTTAGCTCCGCCACAGTTAGCCCCCTGTATTGATTTACCAGTTTTCCCAGCCTACGACGTCCGACATCTGTAATGAGGGTGGCGGCCCAACCCCACTACGTTTGGCTATGGTTTCACGTTGGTTTCGCCACGTAGTGACGACAGCACTCCTCAAATAACCGACAAGTCGTGCAGTTTCGGAAATGCTCGAGCTGAGCCTCTGGGCCATCACATCCTCCTTTGGTCAACTTAGATACACTCCTGGATATGGAAAAAAGAAGACATTGACACCGGTGTGTCAGACCCACCATACTTGCTCCGGACACTGCGACAGGGCTGTACAAGCAATGATCACACTCACGGCACAGCGGACACACCAGGAACCGCTGTGTTGGCCGTCGAATGGCGCTTGCTGCGCAGCATTTGTGCACCGCCGCCGTCAGTGTCAGCCAGTTTGCCGTGGCATACGGAGCTCCATCGCAGTCTTTAACACTGGTAGCATGCCGCGACAGCGTGGACGTGAACCGTATGTGCAGTTGATGGACTTTGAGCGAGGGCGTATAGTGGGCATGCGGGAGGCCAGGTGGACGTACCGCCGAATTGCTCAACACGTGGGGCGTGAGGTCTCCACAGTACATCGATGTTGTCGCCAGTGGTCGGCGGAAGGTGCACGTGCCCGTCGACCTGGGACCGGACCGCAGCGACGCACGGATGCACGCCAAGACTGTAGGATCCTACGCAGTGCCGTAGGGGACCGCACCGCCACCTCCCAGCAAATTAGAGACACTGTTGCTCCTAGGGTATCGGCGAGGACCATTCGCAACGGTCTCCATGAAGCTGGGCTACGGTCCCGTACACCGTTAGGCCGTCTTCCGCTCACGCCCCAACATCGTGCAGCCCGCCTCCAGTGGTGTCGCGACAGGCGTGAATGGAGGGACGAATGGAGACGTGTCGTCTTCAGCGATTAGAGTCGCTTCTGCCTTGCTGCCAATGATGGTCGTATACGTGTTTGGCGCCTTGCAGGTGAGCGCCACAATCAGGACTGCATACGACCAAGGCACACAGGGCCAACACCCGGCATCATGGTGTGGGGAGCGATCTCCTACACTGGCCGTACACCTCTGGTGATCGTCGAGGGGACACTGAATAGTGCACGGTACATCCAAACCGTCATCGAACCCATCGTTCTACCATTCCTAGACCGGCAAGGGAACTTGCTGTTCCAACAGGACAATGCACGTCCGCATGTATCCCGTGCCACCCAACGTGCTCTAGAAGGTGTAAGGCAACTACCCTGGCCAGCAAGATCTCCGGATCTGTCCCCCATTGAGCATGTTTGGGACTGGATGAAGCGTCGTCTCACGCGGTCTGCACGTCCAGCACGAACGCTGGTCCAACTGAGGCGCCAGGTGGAAATGGCATGGCAAGCCGTTCCATAGGACTACATCCAGCATCTCTACGATCGTCTCCATGGGAGAATATCAGCCTGCATTGCTGCGAAAGGTGGATATACACTGTACTAGTGCTGACATTGTGCATGCTCTGTTGCCTGTGTCTATGTGCCTGTGGTTCTGTCAGTGTGATCATGTGATGTATCTGACCCCAGGAATGTGTCAATAAAGTTTCCCCTTCCTGGGACAATGAATTCACGGTGTTCTTATTTCAATTTCCAGGAGTGTAGATTATGATCGCCTTCCCCATTCTACACACGGACAGCACGCTCACTGTTACCACATGCACCGTGCATGTATCTGACTAGCAGTTATTCCTCTTCAGGTGAAGCTGCTATCGCTTGGATGGGTTTATTTCGATAGCACGTCGGTGGCTACAATGTTCTGGCTGATCAGTGTAGATGGAGGACTGGTGCGGATGTATCGAAGGAATAGGAGTGGCTGTTAGGATACAAGAGAGATTGGAGTAGAGGGTTATTAGTATGTCTAGAATTTGATGAGGAGAAGGGGTGAGCGAGAAAAGGGTGGAAGTGATAGAGAGGGGGATAGAGAACATACGGAGAAAGGAGGGAGGGAGGCCTCTGATGAGGTTGAGTGGGTGGAGTTGGTTTAAAGTTGGTATGTGGGATGAATGTCGGAATGGAGTTCATGATCTGGGAGGAGGAGATGTTTGCATTTCATCTGGAAGAATATGTGGACGGTATGTAGGTAATGGGTTGGTGGGATGTGTTGGTGGAGGCGTGGTAGTGTACCAGGTTTGAAAACTATAGGGGAGGCTATAGGATTATTGGAGTCGCGTTTGCAGATGGTGTAGGTTGTTCGGAGGTGTTTAATTTGACTGATAGGAGGTAGGAATTTGATGAGGTGGTAGTGGGTCCAAGTGGAGGAAGGTAGACAGATGCAGAAGGCGAGAAAGAGTGCATGGATATCCATGCAACATTTACATAGTAAAGGATGGGTTGGATCAAGATTTTATAGGTGTGGAGGACAGTGGAGGGATACAATCCTCAAGTTCGGCCAGTTAGTAGTCCTAATCTGCTATAGGTTTTCTGTCTGATGGTCATTAGATGATATTCCCACGTTAGTTGGTGGTCGATGGTTAGTCTAAGATATTTTAGTGTGTTACTCAACAGGATAGGACTGTAGTAAACGGTGAGGTAGAAGTCATGGATACGAAATGTGCTGGTGGTGAGTCCTATAATTATCGCTGTAATTATTGCTCGAGTTTTAGAAACACCAATTTTCAGGAGGCATCGGTTTCGCCGCTCGTGTCATTTGTAGCGGTATTTCAAGAATGTGACGCCTCGTAACCACGGGAGACGTGGCTTGTATCTTATTCCTGATTGACGCAAGGTGATGCTGCTTGGGCGTGCAGCATCTCTGCAGTGGTCAACTGTTAATTTGCCACCGTCAGTTATCGATGACACCGTAATTTCTTCAGAGTTTCATATATGAGATAAGAATACAGTTATAGAAACATCTTCTTACAAGAAAATCCGACATGTCACTGATCCCTATGTGGGATCACTGCTCGACACTCTTACTGCACAGTAGAATGTTTGTACACTATTAGCCATCTCAAGCAACTAAATGCTGCCTTTATACGCTATTGTAAACTGAATACCTTCTTAGTACATTTCTATTGAGCTCTAGGGACCTGCTGTGTTGATGTATCCAACTTACAGCTACATATACTTTCGGAAGATTTCATCGAAATTCGTATTTTATTCATCAGCATCACAACCCCAGCTATTAGCTTCACGTGATAAAAAAACAACGTTCCCTTGATTGTTCTTAGCCTAGATAAATGAATAATAAATAATGTCAAAGTATTATTAAGTGAGTGAACATCGACCTAAAACTGTTGCTGTTAAACAGCAATAACAGAAATCACCATAGAGATTGAGCAGGAGAAACTGGTTACTTCTCAGATGCATGACATATGCACACGAGATAAATCATTAATCAGACATAAATATAAAGTACCCGACCAACGCATTTATTAGTCTCCCTGAGGGATCCAATCCTATAACTGGAAAAGAAACGGAGTAAGCAGGTATGAGTTACGCTATATTTTGGAAAATTTCTTCCTAACCATAGATTCAACTTATGACAGGATGCCTCATGTGACATCGTGTAAATGACTCACAGTAAGTGTTTATTCTGTGGAAAATTCTATAATTTTTGATCGTCTTGTGTACGGTATAGTTCTTACCACGAGTCTGCTACACACGAAGTGTTAGAAGGCTTCGCTGTTTACATTTTTATCCCTTGTATTAAAAACTGATCACTTTTCGGTGCATCTGAGATGCTCCACGTGTTAACGCGTCGATACATGAGTGCCTGTATTCGCAAAGATGCATGAAAAGGGTCTGTGAGACCTCTAACTTAAAACCAACACAAAATGTTGGTATTAAATGAGATATTATCAAATTATGAAGGGGTTGGTGAGACAGAATGAATATGAACACATTTCTTGTGATATTGTATCCTTTATTTTATTATGATATGACGTACGGTGTTATAAATTGCGTTATAACTTTCCTGAGGTTGAGCTACTGCCTCGCAATTTTATTAGTCCGCACCAGAAAGTCTGCTCATAAAAAATAACATTCTTCATAAACAAACTCACTTTCTTCTTTGCATATGTTTTTTTTCAGTTGTAGACTGTATGACTAATTTTTCTGTCTAATCGATGGAGGCCACGTTGAGCACCGTCTTTTTGGTGTTTTTACAGTTTCCGAAATTTTCGTCTGTTGGCGTTACATGGTGTGGGCTGCAGTACTTTCTCTTCTCCATGTGACAAACGTCCTTTTATTTATCAAATCTGGTTTCCATGTAGGTGGGAAGCTACTGTGAAAATAACGCAAGACATTTATTGCTGTTACATCAAATACGTTTGTCCTAAGACAAAATACAGATTTCTTGACCGTTCCTTTCAAGTATATGTACGTGCCATCTGGCCAAGAGAACCAATTCATGATTTAATTCATGTCTCCTTTTTATGTCTTTCATCTACAGTGATGCTGTGGTGCAGGGAAATTAGCAGTATCACACATTTGTTTTTCTTCGCCATCTTACATATAATTAACAAATGGTCTTTCAAACCAAAACAGTACCGATAAAATTTCCCTGAACTTAGAAGTCATCATTTCTAGTGAAATTTCTTATTCGTCTTGTCACTCTACCTCTTAATTGAGCAGGAGGAATCCTGGTGGTATTGTGTAGCCACATTCTGCTCACTGGTGGCAGTGATTTAATCTATCGAGTTCCATCATAACCGATAGGGAAACTAATTGTCTATATCATTTAATTCTTTACTGCTAACTTGAGACTCTAGAGGACGTTAGTTAACTATCGTGGGGACCAACAGTGTCTGAATATCTGCTATTTGTGTGCTCCCTGCCGCCGTTGGATAAGCAGCTGCAGCAGCAAGTCGTATAACCCTAGCTTACTTAGTCGTTAGATAGTTTTATTAATTTCTTTGCGTGTTTTTGGGTACTTGCATTGTTTAATTCATATATTTCGGGCGTATTAAAGTATTTGAGGGTTGTAGCATCGCGCCTTAGTACCTGAATAGTGCAAATTCGCGTAGTCGTCTGTCTTCTGTTTTTGTTGTGAACGGCCAGTGTCGGTTGGCCAGTCAGTGTGCTCCCTGCCGCCGTTGGATAAGCAGCTGCAGCAGCAAGTCGTATAACCCTAGCTTACTTATTTGTTACATAGTTTAATTAATTTCTTTGCGTGTTTTTGGGTACTTGCATTGTTTAATTCATATATTTCGGGCGTATTATAGTATTTGAGGGTTGTAGCATCGCGCTTTAGTGTTTACTTCGTAGATTCTTATTTAAATTGCGTGTGAGTTTCGTATAGGAGGTGCAATTTCGAGTTTTAGTTACTGTAATCGTAAATTCAGCAGATTGTAGCGCAGTCGTTAGGCATTTGTACAGGTTAGTTGATATATTCTTTGCGTGTTCCGCTTGCGTTATCTAGGCACGGACTCGTGTTTCGGTAACTGTTGTTAAACATCGATTAGAATGGACAGGGACTGCGATTGCTGTGTTCGGATGAGGGCTGACTTGGCATCCCTTCGCTCACAGCTGCAATCGGCGCTGACTTCGGTCGCGCAGCTTGAGGCTGTTGCCAATGGGCACCACTGTGGGGAGCCGGACTCGGGTATCACGGGGATGTCAACCTCGTCCCGTCTGTCCCCAGATCGGTCCACCGCTGTGGTTGCCCCGGTAACTGCCCGCAGTGGGGCTGAGCCCTCGCCTGTGGTTGATTGGGAGGTCGTTCCAAGGCGTGGCAGGCAGCGAAAGGCGTCCCCGGAGGCTGATCAGAAAGCCTCCCCGGTGCGTCTGACAAACCGGTTTCAGGCGCTGTCTCTGGCTGAGCCAGATGCAGCCGCCTGCCCTGTTTCAGAGGATCATTCTCAGCCTTCAAGGTCCGGGCAATCGCAGAGGGTGGGCTTACTGGTAGTTGGGAGCTCCAATGTTAGGCGCGTAATGGGGCCCCTTAGGGATACGGCGGCTAAGGAGGGGAAGAAATCCAGTGTGCACTCCGTGTGCATTCCGGGAGGAGTCATTCCTGATGTGGAAAGGGTCCTTCCGGATGCCATGAAGAGCACAGGGTGCAGCCAGCTGCAGGTGGTGGCACATGTCGGCACTAATGACGTGTGTCGCTTTGGATCTGAGGAAATTCTCTCTGGATTCCAGCGGCTATCTGATTTGGTGAAGGCTGCCGGTCTTGCTTACGAGATGAAGGCAGAGCTCACCATCTGCAGCATCGTTGACAGAACCGACTGCGGACCTTTGGTGCAGAGCCGGGTGGAGGGTCTGAATCAGAGGCCCAGATGGTTTTGCGACCGTATTGGTTGCAGATTCCTAGACTTGCGCCATAGGGTGGTGGGGTTTCGGGTTCCGCTGAATAGGTCAGGAGTTCACTACACGGGTAGCGGAGGCTGTGTGACGTGGACTGGGCGGTTTTTTAGGTTAGAAGGCCTCGGGAAAGTGCGGGATGGGCTACAATGTCAAAGGGTGCTTGGCAATTACAGGACGTGCTTGGATCAAGGAACAGTCGGAATTTTAGTTGTAAATTGTTGTAGTTGCGCTGGAAAAGTCCCTGAGCTTCAAGCGCTAATAGAAAGCACAGAAGCTGATATCGTTATAGGTACAGAAAGCTGGCTAAAGCCTGAAATAAGTTCTGCAGAAACTTTTACGAAGTCTCAGACGGTGTTCAGGAAAGATAGATTAGGCAGAATTGGTGGTGGAGTGTTGGTGTCTGTCAGTAGTGGTTTATCTTGTAGTGAAGTCGAAGTAGATACTCCGTGCGAATTGGTGTGGGTGGAGGTTATACTTAACAGCCGAATTAAGTTAATAATTGGCTCCTTCTACCGACCCCCAGACTCCGATGATACAGTTGCGGAACAGTTCAGAGAAAGTTTGAGTCTCGTAACAAATAAATACCCCACTTATACGGTTATAGTTGGTGGGGACTTCAACCTACCCTCGGTATGTTGGCAAAAATACTTGTTCAAAACCGGTGGTAGGCAGAAAACGTCTTCCGAGATTGTCCTAAATGCATTCTCCGAAAATTATTTCGAGCAGTTAGTCCACGAACCCACGCGAATTGTAAATGGTTGCGAAAACACACTTGACCTCTTGACCACAAACAATCCAGAGCTCATAGAGAGCATCATGACTGATACAGGGATTAGTGATCACAAGGTCATTGTAGCTAGGCTCAATACCATTTCTTCCTAATCCATCAGAAACAAACACAAAATAATTTTATTTAAAAAAGCGGATAAAGTGCCACTAGAAGCCTTCCTAAAAGACAATTTCCATTCCTTCTGAACTGACTATGCGAATGTAGACGAGATGTGGCTCAAATTCAAAGATATAGTAGCAACAGCAATTGAGATATTCATACCTCATAAATTGGTAAGAGATGGAACGGATCCCCCGTGGTACACAAAAAAGTTCCGAACGCTGTTGCAGAGGCAACGGAAAAAGCATGCGAAGTTCAGAAGAACGCGAAATCCTGAAGATGGGCTAAAATTTACAGACGCGCGAAATTTGGCACGTACTAAGATGCGAGATGCCTTTAATAGGTTCCACAACGAAACATTGTCTCGAAATTTGGTAGAAAATCCGAAGAAATTCTGGTCGTATGTAAAGTACACAAGCAGCAAGACGCAGTCAATACCTTCGCTGCGCAGTGCCGATGGTACTGTTATGGACGACTGTGCCGCTAAAGCGGAGTTATTGAACGCAGTTTTCCGAAATTCCTTCACCAGGGAAGACGAATGGAATATTCCAGAATTTGAAACACGAACATCTGCTAGCATGAGTTTCTTAGAAGCAGATACCTTAGGGGTTGCGAAGCAACTCAAATCGCTTGATACGGGTAAGTCTTCAGGTCCAGATTGTATACCGATTAGGTTCCTTTCAGATTACGCTGATACTATAGCTCCCTACTTAGCACTCATATACAACCACTCGCTCACCGATAGTTCTGTACCTACAGATTGGAAAATTGCGCAGGTCGCACCAGTGTTCAAGAAGGGTAGTAGGAGTAATCCATTTAACTACAGACCTATATCATTGACGTCGGTTTGCAGTAGGGTTTTGGAGCATATACTGTATTCAAACATTATGAATCACCTCGAAGGGAACGATCTATTGACACGTAATCAGCATGGCTTCAGAAAACATCGCTCTTGTGCAACGCAGCTAGCTCTATATTCGCACGACGTAATGGCCGCTATCGACAGGGGATCTCAAGTTGATTTCGTATTTCTAGATTTCCGGAAAGCTTTTGACACCGTTCCTCACAAGCGACTTCTAATCAAGCTGCGGAGCTATGGGGTATCGTCTCAGTTGTGCGACTGGATTCGTGATTTCCTGTCAGGAAGGTCGCAGTTCGTAGTAATAGACGGCAAATCATCGAGTAAAACTGAAGTGATATCAGGTGTTCCCCAGGGAAGCGTCCTGGGACCTCTACTATTGCTGATCTATATAAATGACCTGGGTGACAATCTGAGCAGTTCTCTTAGACTGTTCGCAGATGATGCTGTAATTTACCGTCTAGTAAGGTCATCCGAAGACCAGTATCAGTTGCAAAGCGATTTAGAAAAGATTGCTGTATGGTGTGTCAGGTGGCAGTTGACGCTAAATAACGAAAAGTGTGAGATGATCCACATGAGTTCCAAAAGAAATCCGTTGGAATTCGATTACTCGACAAATAGTACAATTCTCAAGGCTGTCAATTCAACTAAGTACCTGGGTGTTAAAATTACGAACAACTTCAGTTGGAAGGACCACATAGATAATATTGTCGGGAAGGCGAGCCAAAGGCTGCGTTTCATTGGCAGGACACTTAGAAGATGCAACAAGTCCACTAAAGAGACAGCTTACACTACACTCGTTCGTCCTCTGTTAGAATATTGCTGCGCGGTGTGGGATCCTTACCAGGTTGGATTGACGGAGGACATCGAGAGGGTGCAAAGAAGGGCAGCTCGTTTTGTATTATCGCGTTATAGGGGAGAGAGTGTGGCAGATATGATACACGAGTTGGGATGGAAGTCATTACAGCATAGACGTTTTTCGTCGCGGCGAGACCTTTTTACGAAATTTCAGTCACCAACTTTCTCTTCCGAATGCGAAAATATTTTGTTGAGCCCAACCTACATAGGTAGGAATGATCATCAAAATAAAATAAGAGAAATCAGAGCTCGAACAGAAAGGTTTAGGTGTTCGTTTTTCCCGCTCGCTGTTCGGGAGTGGAATAGTAGAGAGATAGTATGATAGTGGTTCGATGAACCCTCTGCCAAGCACTTAAATGTGAATTGCAGAGTAGTCATGTAGATGTAGATGTATTTTCGTGATCATAATTTCAGTAGTTCTGCTCTCTTCAGATGATGATCTTTTGTGTCCAACTGGCAGTATTGCATCCAGTTCGCTGTAAAGAATAAAAGTGTCTTCCACAATTATTGTGTTTATGACACTAAACTTTTGCTCATATGGAAGTATTTTCACAACGATCAATGCACTTAGCTTCTAAAGAGCATTCTGTTGTAGGTTTCACAGTACTTCTGAAATCTCAGCAGGGTTATAACTGATAGCAGTACTGAAAACTGTTGTCAGTAACTTCCTAATTTCAAAAATGTTGAAATGTGTCTGAATTCATAAGGAACCAAATTGCTGAGGTCATCTGACGATAGACCTACACACTACTTAAACTAACTGAAACTAACTCATGCTAAGAACAACACAGACATTCATGCCCCAGGGAGGACTCGAACCTCCGGCGGGAGAGGCCGCGCAGTCAGCGACAAGGCGCCTCTAACCTCGCGGCCACTCTGGAAGGCCACTTGCTAATTTAACACACCACTCAGATGAATGACAAATAAAACATTGAAAAGGAGACGCGTACTAAGGGATTTGAAAGACACCTATCGTACTTTAAACGTTTGTCATTAAAATGGTTCAAATGGCTCTGAGCACTATGGGACTTAACTTCTGAGGTCATCAGTCCCCTACAGCTACGTAAACCTAACTAACCTAAGGACATCACACACATCCATGCCCGAGGCAGGATTCGAACCTGCGACCGTAGCGGTCACTCGGTTCCAGACTGTAGAGCCTAAAACCGCTCGGCCACTCCGGCCGGCCGTTTATCATTAAAATATATGTTAAATAAAATAAGTTATTTGACATAAAACTCGTATTTTTACAGAGAAACGCAGTTGCATTTCGGAAAACAACACAGGACATCAACTAAAATAATATAACTTTAAGACAGTTCATTGAGGAAATGAAATGCTGCCGGGCCTGGAAGACCCGTAGTTTTCATCCCAGGATTAAAAATGGCCTTATAATAATGCAACGTGATAGGTCAGCCTCAATGAGTAACATAATCCTCTTTTTTGAACTGTATTTTTCTATGTAGAAAAATATTACATTCTTTAAAATATCATGAAGAGCGCTATTGTGGTTTTATGTACGTTTGATAACTGCACTTGGAAGAGCGAATTGGATCATGAAAATCTGAAACGTAATATGCCTGTAGAATTTATTAAACAGTTCTTCAAACTGTCTGAGAAGAAATAAGTCCGTTTTAGGATTTAATTGGTATAGCTTTTTGTCGCAAAAAATAACCCAGTGTCAGTCCAGTGGGAAAAGGTTTTAGGAGGTAAATTCCACCACTATATACGGTGGTGAAAAATACATGTAACAAGAAGACTAGGAAATGGGGGAAACGTTTCACAGTTGTAAATCATTCAAAGGGAAAGTAAAGTTTCGACCGCAGTATTGGTGAATTTCGCACTGGACGCCAACAGGGCGACCTGTCGTGATTGATGGGGGCCGCCTAAATAATGAGGCACCGAATCAGCGCGCCGCAGAGAATTGGAGGGAGGATGCACGGTCCAGTGCGGCCGCAGCAGCGAAAATCGCGCCCCTCGCCGCGTACTTACCGCGTGCCCGTTTCAACCGTCATAGTAGACACGTGTGCACTTCCAAGAGGAGGAGGAGTAGATTAGTGTTTAACGTCCCGTCAACAACTAGGTCATTACAGATGTAGCACAAGCTCAGATTAGGGAAGGACAGAGAAGGAAAGCCGCCGTGCCGTGATAAGGAACTGTCCGAATTTGCCTGAAGCGATTTAGGGAAATAACGGAAAATCTTAATCAGGATGGCCCTAAGCGGGTTTACAATTTGAGAAACCTTAAGGCTCGTGTATTAGAAAGCAGTGTCCTCCAAACGAATATACCTGCAACATTCGAGTAAAAACGGCAAAGACTACGTTATGATTTTGCGTTGAAGCTTTGTGTTACTAAAGAGGTGTACTTTCCTCTTTGGGTAATACACTACTGGCCTTTAAAACAGCTACACCACGAAGATTACGTGCTACAGACGTGAAATTTAACCGACAGGAAGCAGATTCTGTGATATGCAAATGATTAGCTCTTCAGAGCATTCAGACAAGGTTGGCGCCGGTGGCGACACCTACAACATGCTCACATGAGGAATGTTTCCAACCGATTTCTCATACTCAAACGGCAGTTGACCGGCGTTTCCTGGTGAAACGTTCTTGTGATGCCTCGTGTAAAGAGGAAAAATGCCTACCATCACGTTTCCGACTTTGATTAAGGTCGGATTGTAGCCTATCGCGATTGCTGTTTATCGTATCACAACATTGCTGTTCGCGTTGTCAAGATTCAATAACTGTTAGCACGACATGGAATCGTTGGCTTGAGGAGGGTAATACGGAACGCCGTGCTGGATCCCAACAGCCTTGTATCACTAGCAGTCGAGATAACAGGCATCTTATTCGCATGGCTGTAACGGATAGTGCAGCCACGTCTCGATCCCTGAGTCATAAGATGGGGACGTTGGCAACACAACAACCGTCTGCACGAACAGTTCGACGATGTTTTGCAGCAGCATGGACTATCAGCTCGGACACCATGGCTGCGGTTACCCTTGACGCTGCATCACAGACAGGTGTGCCTGCGATGGTGTACTCTACTACGAACCTGGGTGCACGAATAGAAAAACGTCATTTTTTCGGATGAATTCAGGTTCTGTTTACAGCATCATGATAGTCGCATCCGTGTTTGGCGACATCGCGGTGAACGCACAATTGAAGCGTATATTCGTCATCGCCATACAGACGTATCACCCGGCGTGATGGTATGGGGTGCCATTGGTAACATGTCTCGGTCACCTCTTGTTCGTGTTGACGGCGCTTTGTACAGTGGACGTTACATTTCAGGTGTGTTACGACCCGTGGCTCATCCCTTCATTCGATCCCTGCGAAACCCTACAATTCTGCAGGATAATGCACGACCGCATGTTGCAAGTCCTGTACAGGCCTTTCTGGATACTGAAAATGTTCGACTGCTGCCCTGGACAGCACATTCTCCAGATCTCTCACCAATTGAAAACGTCTGGTCAATGGTGGCCGAGCAGCTGGCTCGTCCCAATACGCCAGTCACTACTGATGATGAACTGTGGTGTCGAGTTGAAGCTGCATGGGCAGCTGTAGCTCTAGACGCCATCCAAGCTCTGTTTGGCCCAATGCCCAGGCATATCGAGGCCGTTATTACGGCCATAGGTGGTTGTTCTGGGTGCTGATTTCTCAGTAACTATGCACCCAAACTGTAATGTAATCACATGTCAGTTCTAGTACAATATATTTGTCCAATGAATACCAGTTTATTATCTGCATTTCTTCTTGGTGTAGTTATTTTAATGGTCAGTAATGTATAAACACAGTCACTAAAATTATTAACAAGTCGCATTAAAAATTACATTTGATTATAAGTACTGTACGCTTAAACGAATCATCAATGTTTAGATATTGATGTAGTGCAATCATACATTTAAAAGTAGCAATCGAAATCATATGAGGTAGCAAATGAATAACAACGAGACAGTGAAATGATTCCATTCATAAGTAATCACCACTCGCGCTAAGACATTTGTCGCACTGGTATACTAGACGATCGATTCCTGCTTCACAGAATGTTGTCGGCAACTGGCAAATGCACAGTCGCATCTGCTCTATCACTTTCTCGTCCAACTGGAGTCGACGTCAACACATTTCTTTCTCCAGGTCGCCAAAGATACAAAACTCACACGGTGAAAGAGCATATGCAGAGGATGTTGCAGTGTTTCCCAACCAAATAGCTAACGTGTAGCCTTCCTCCGATTGGCAGTATGTGGGCTGGCGTTATTGTGCTACAGAATGATTCCGTCCGGCCGCATTCCGACAGGCAAAGGGCAAACGCAAAGGCAGCATTGGAAACATCCCACACCTTCTCCATCATAGAAATTCAGAGATGTAGGAACAAGTTACGGTAAAGTAATGACAATCGTCTTCCCGTCGAGTACCTCGATCGCGGAAACACAATCAATTCGCAGCGCTATGAAAACACTTCGCGGAAATAGTAACGCGCGATAAAGTAAAAACGCCCGCCCCCACACTGCCTAAAGGACGAAGGCTACGCTATCAGTGATTTGGTTGCGGATACTGCAACATACTCCATAAAGCTCTGATATTTCACAACGTGATTTTCACATCGAGCTGAAGAAAGACAGACGTGGACGTCAGTTGAGACGGACGACGAAGTGCAAGAGTAGCTGCGGTTGTGGATTCATCAGTAGCCGACCGCCTTCTGAAACACAGTCATTTATCGTATCGTTTTCCAGTGGGATAAATGTCTCAACGTGTGTGGTTATTACCTTTGAATTGAACCATCTATTGTCCCGTTGCGGTGGGTGTTCGGTTTTCATTTGACTGCTTTAACAGAACGGGCCAGTAGTCACGAATTACATATTTTTGTATAGACTACGTACATTTTCAAAAAGCTTTTGATTCAGCGTCAACTAAATCTGCATCGTTAGAGGTTGATAAGTGTGTTGCGTTGTTATCGGTTTCTGCATTTTCTGTATACAGCGTGTTTGTGTTTGTGTGTGTGTGTGTGTGTGTGTGTGTGTGTGTGTGTGTGTGTGTGTGTGTGTGTGTCCGCATATGTTTGTGTTGCTAGCTTTGTATCCTCTAGATGGGCATAAATGTGAGTTTCAAGGAAGCCAATCTCTTTTCCACTATGCTAATTTATTATTTATCCATATGTAAAAGAGCAAGTGCTTTACAATAAAAGAGATAATGAATCATGTATTATTATTACCTCTGTCTTCTTTACTTCCTCTACACTCCTCTACCCTTCGGAAGCTATGGAATTTCATAATATTTTTCTCGGAACTACTTAAATTGCATTAGCCTTGCTTCTGGCCTGGTGTCTTACGCATCTATATTACGTTGCGTCTAACTCCTGAAATTCGAAGTCAGTACGTTTTCTGTTTCATTATTCGGCACCTACGTTGAAAACGCGATTTTTGTCACTTCCAGGAATTAATTGTGCCTCCTTCCAAAACCATAAAAATAGAGAGACATATCAATCCACTCGTGTTGCAAACACATCTATTTTAATCCTTGAGCACATTGTTACAGTTTATTGATAAATCGTTGCACAGAAGAAAAACTATTGTTTAAAGCATACGATTTTTCTACTTTTTCATCTGCATATCGTGAATGATGTAACTTCTAATGATACTTTCTCACTGATGAATCTGTCATCTAATTCTTAATTTAGTTAAATGTACCTTTTAAAACACTCTTCACAGAAGAAGTTCCATTGAAACCATCACGGCATCTTCCGAACGCGCCAGATTTGGTAAGATCCCGTTTAAATTGTGTGATCTGGCCAGAGAAACAAGATGTACTACTCGTCTTCATAAAGCGAAAGGAGCGTGTTTTAACAAGGTATTTTCATTCTATAGTACGTTAATTATAGATTAAAAATATAAAATCCATCAATATTACTATGTGAAGGTGAACGTTAATACGAAGTTGTGTCTGCTCGCCAGCCGAAGTGGCCGTGCGATTCTAGGCGCTGCAGGCTGGAACCGCGAGACCGCTACGGTCGCAGGTTCGAATCCTGCCTCGGGCATGAATGTGTGTGATGTCCTTAGGTTAGTTAGGTTTAACTAGTTCAACGTTCTAGGGGACTAATGACCTCAGAAGTGGAGTCCCATAGTGCTCAGAGCCGTTTGAATCATTTTTTGTGTCTGCTCGATCGAGCGACGTGACGTGATGGTAAGACACTGGATGCTTAAGGCAGCTTTCTACAACAGCCATCAGAAGTCCACCGTTGTGTCCTGTATCCAGTCAGGTCATAATCGAAAGAACTTTTCACACACCCCTCCACTGAAGAAGAGAACGTCGTGACTAAAAAAATAATTAACTACAGTAATGTTACTGGCTTTGTCACTTTCTTCACGTTCGTTTTAATTCTCCCTTGTGGATAATGTTACCTAGAGCCATTACCTTAGAGGTAAAATGTTGTGAAGTTTAATCGAAGCTAGCGTTAACGCTCTTCTTAGAGATCAGTTTGAAAGCACTCTTGAAGTGGTGGGAGAGGGATGTGCCAAGTGGCAGAGCTGCGTTATCAAATTTCGGAGTAAGCTTCAAGGGCGTAGTCCACACATCACAGGTTCGGCGTAATTACAGATACGAAAAGCTCCATCGACTTTCAATCAAACGGGAAGAGCGCTACTAAAGACGTGACACATGTAGTTTAAATAGCGGTGGGACAAAGACGGGGGTGAATCACCGGGAGGGTGACAAGGGCAGTCAGCTCGGGACAGCACAAAGCGAATCACGCGCGCTTCATTTGCTGCCGGCGGGGGCGTCCGCAGCGTCTTTGGATCAATTCCGCGGGGCGCGAGGGCGCGCGCAGCTATGCAGCGCTGCACCCGGCCTGTCGTCGGTCGTATGAATATGTAACGGCCGCGTATTAAAGCGTTTGCGCGTGTGCGCCACTCCGCAGTCTACCGCGGAAGGCATGTCGGGGAGCTGATGTTACCAATACTTGATGGGCAAAATCAGGCGTAACATCCCTCTCCATCTGCAACCAACCAACTCCTCTCAGTGACGCAGTAATGTGGGCGTACCGGACAAATCACAGTTACTCCCAGATAAACATCTCGCTAATGCCGTGTAACACCGTCTCGAGCCTTGGCAGCAGTCCCACTTCGGCAGAGGACAGTAACTTAATG
Source organism: Schistocerca gregaria (assembly GCF_023897955.1). Taxonomy (NCBI): domain Eukaryota; kingdom Metazoa; phylum Arthropoda; class Insecta; order Orthoptera; family Acrididae; genus Schistocerca; species Schistocerca gregaria. Next base: position 731,949,695 of record NC_064931.1, read on the forward strand.
TTCCTTAAGGTATGCCACATCCATCTGAAGATACTCATTAATAATTGGTTCCCCTACAGCTACCAGATAGATCCAGACATTTTGTATTGATTCAAGATTGGCTGATTAGCGGACTAGTCTAGTTGCGATTGAACGCGTAACTGTATTCCAAACCAAAATGCATCCATACAGCCCTGCGAACAGATCCGTTCTTATCTTGGAAAGCGAAGTGTGCACAGCAAACTTATGAAGATGAAGAAGAAAGGGCAACAGCAGGACATCAAGAATTTTGAAATTCATGTTAACGCGAATGAGCGTCCCTAGTGATGTCACGAGATACACTGCAAACCCATCATACAACCACCTCCAGCCTGAATTACACCTTACACACTCTGCGGGTTAAACGCGTCCTTGGGCCTTCGGTGCACTCGACGTTTTGCATCATTTGCGTAAATTCTAATACGACCACACCACACGCCGCCAGTCACCTACTGTCCATTTGTGTTCTTTGACCCTCTGAAAACGTGCAGTTTTATGGCGATAGCCCTCTGCGAGGTACTCGACTCCATGCCCATTGCATAGTCTTCCGTTCACAATTGTCACTCGGAAGTATTTTGAGATTTACTGTAATCACCGACAGCAGTTCCTGTTGTGCTTGAAACCTACTGTCGTTGAGAAGATGTGGTATTCGTCTCCAGTCCCAGTTGATGGGTCTCTTATTGTCACCTCTGTCCTTACACTATGTTATGCAAGCAGTACAACAATCCTCATAGGCACGTTGGACATTTCCTGTTGATACATCAAAAATTCGATCAACATCATTCACGATGTGGTCATAGGCATCCGCTTCTCACTGCCACTCTGTCATCTCCATCACGTCACTGATTTCATACAACCGACTGACACACATACAACACTTCAGCGCCATGATTTACGTCGGTGGTGGATGGCGCTACTCCGATGGGGGGTGAGGGGGGGGGGGGGTAGGTACGTAAGCAGGTAGGCAAGGGATCAGTGGGGCACGGCACGTCTTCCCGAGGTGCGTGAAGTAAATGCGGTAACGTGAACTAACGCGACGTTATTACCAAATTCTTCAAACAGAACCAATGTGTTGATATTCTTTTCTTGGTTGTCGAAACACAAACACCGGTAGATAGCCATTGGAGAATGAAGAATATGTGTAGGGGCAGCATGACTGTCGCAGACCATCGTTTTGGAATGGTGCGCCCATGGGTGCTGCTGCTTCATGATAATTCACGTCTCCATATCGTAGATGTGGGAGACACTCGACTACCGAGCCTACAGTCCTGATCTCTCCTCACAAGCTTACCACGCATTCGGTCCGTTTAAAAAGGCATTATATGGTCGACAATTCTAATCGAGCGAGAATGTACAGCAGGCAGTTACTGACGTCTGTATGAAGGTGGACACGATGTTGTATCAAATGGATATCTTCAATCTGGTGTATCGGTGGGATGATTGCCTCAATCCTCATAGCCATTTTCCGTGGTTGGACTGTATGGGCTTCGAATTGAAACTTATACTAACAGGTTGCAGCTGAGGATCTACATACTTGTACCATTAATATTACCTATAAATCCCTCATTCATCAACCCTACCTTCTCCAACTGGTAACTTTTACCAGTTCATCCATTCCTCGCACCTTCTTCCTTCCTTAGAGCACCGTCAGACGGAATGCACTAATTGGAAATTCCTGTTCCAGCTCCAATTATCGTACCCACTAATCACCATTACAGGTATCCAGCAGCGGTAGTACACCCATATACCACATTCCAAGCACTGTAATGTCCAGCTCCTTAGCTGAGTGGTCAGCGTAGATGGATGCCATGCAGAGGGCCGAGGTTCGATTTCCCGTAGTGCCAAAGGCTTTTCCTTGGTGGGATAACTAGTACGGGGTGCGCTCAGTCTCATGATGCCAACTGAAGAGCAGCTTGGCCGAGTAATAGTGGCTCCATGATCTGGAAGATCTGCAAACGGCCCGGAGTGCGATGTGCTGACCATATGCCTCTCCATACCGTAACCGTATGACGCCACAACGCTGAGGATTACACGGCGACAGGTAGACATCCCTTGTCCTATCACGGGCTGGACGAGGAGAGCTCGTTTCTATGCACCTTTATGCTTTATCCATATTCTCCTGCCGGCGCTTTAGTCAAATTTAAAAAAATGGCTCTGAGTACTATGGGACTTAACTGCTGAGGTCATCAGTCCCCTAGAACTTAGAACTACTTAAGCCCAACTAATGTAAGGACATCACACACATCCATGCCCGAGGCAGCATTCGAACCTCCGAGCGTAGCGGTAGCGCGGTTCCGGACTGTAGCGCCTAGAGCCGCTCTACCACTCCAGCCGGCGGCGCTTCAGTCAAATCTCACGCAACCATGATCTATCCTTTCCGCCTGCCCTATTCCAAAATTTCCCATCTTTTTTCATCTTTCCTCAGTTTCTTTCTCCTCCAGCCTCAGCCTTCAATAACTATCGCAAAGGGACCATTGTACTATTTGTTTTATTTCCACCAGTAATATGATCATTTTCATGCTCAACTAGCATCATCTTAAATCATAGCAACCTCCACTTTATCGCTTCTGTTTGAATCTTAACTGGGGTAGAAAATGATTTTTTTTTAAATCATAAAATATTTCATAAATAACAATTTGTCCATTTTAATTGGACTGTTGAGCTCCGTGGCCGTGGATAATGATATTTCACTGAAAAAATACGGCAACCAGCCACTTTTCAATGCGTTTTTTTATTTACGCCAATATGCATTTCGGGTTTGCACCCATCTTCAGGTGGCAAATTACATGGATCTTCAGTTACTACAGTAGTACAATCTCGACAGCAGGCCTGCTGCAGCATCCAAACTGCTGTCGAGATTGTACTATTGTAGTAACTGAAGATCCATGTAATTTGCCAGCTGAAGATGGGTGCAAACCCAAAATACATATTGGCGTAAATAAAAAAAAACGCATTAAAAAGTGGCTGGTTGCCGTATTTTTTCAGTGAAATTTCATAAATAGATATTTTTAAAGAAAGAATTTATGGACTGTATTCTACAAGCTGTATAATTAAAACTTTTGTTAAATACGTAAAATACGTGGATCAAGAGCGGTTTTATCCGCTGTCACCTTCCCCCACCACCTCATGTGGTACCGAAATAGAAATAGAGATACATTGAAAAGATAATGTCACATGTCATTTAAAGTGCAGTTAAATGTGCGCTGAATGGAGGGGCTATCATTTCTGGAGTTCCATTTCGTCTTCTGAACTCTCTAAGCTCTTGTGGGACAATTCCTTTTCCATGATGTCCGCATATTAATTGATAACAGGATATAGTTTTGTAAACCAGCCGCAATGGACCTATTTCATAATCTGAGACACTAACAAAAATGAGATCCTAACGGGAGAAACGTCGACCATCTTCATTTTTTTTACACATTTCTTATTTGGGATGCACAATTGACCAGTACATGTCAGTTTTAATTTGAACACTGACTGGTTTAGCTGCCAGAAGTGCTGAAGTGAGAATAACCTAGAATTGAGGAGATGGGGAGTTTAAAACCGAGGCGGAAATTCTCGCACTGCTTACGATTTATAAACAGACTGATTGGTGTTTCTTATAATTATTATACCAAATTAGGCGCAGTGTTCCGTCTCGCCAATTTACGACGAAAGTATTAGAAAACCATTTGCGATTTTTTATCTTTCACCTGTCATTCTCACAATACAGCCACGAACAACTGATATGTGGAAAACTGTTGTGCAGTATACAAAGCATAGCCATCACTACACTGAATGAAATAGTTCGGCTATGTATGTGACTGGAATGTCGTCAAGTCTTGTATTACACGTCAGCATGACAAGTGGCGGTTTAAGAATGACACGTTCATTTTACGTCTTGTTGGCACTGTTCTGAAACTTCCTGACAGATTAAATATGTGTACCTGACTGTGAATCGAATGTGGCTCCTATTCTTCATAGCTTGATGAGTCATGCGTTGATAACTCAATCGTTATGAGCACTGCTTCTGGAAGGCAAGGTTTCTCGGTCTGGCATAAGGTGCTGCTCTTTCACCAAGTCTCTAAATTAGCACGTTTAATCGCAGGCAAATGGTTGCTTCTCGACCCATGGTACACCCCATCTACTAGGATGCACTGGCACTGGGCTTTACTTGTACCACCGCCTCAAGTTCACTGAAATTAGATGGGCCACAGTGGAGCAGATCACTCACAAATTCTGTACGAGAAAACAGCAACTAGTTATCACGCTGCCATGTAGAACAACCATTACGTTATGGGTACAGGAGCTGTATGTCCTACATGTGCATCGCTGCTAACTGCATGTCAAAGGATACAAACACTTACATGGGCACAGGGACAGTTCTACTGAGAAGGTAGTATAGACCGATGAGTTAAATGGCTCTGAGCACTATGGGACTGAACAACTGAGGTCATCAGTCCCCTAGAACTTAGAACTACTTAAACCTAACTAACCAATGGATATCACACACATCCATGCTCGAGGCAGGATTCGAACCTGCGGCCGTAGCGGTCGCGCGGTTCGAGACTGTAGCGCCTAGCACCTCTCGGCCACCCCGGCCGGCAAAGCACCCTCTCACCCCTCCAGAAATGTGTTAGAAAGGACACTCCAAGATCTTGACGATGATATTGTGGCACAACAGATTCCCCAACTTGGATTCTGTGTTTGGGACGTTATCGGGTGAGAAATCTATGCGTTGGTACGAGACACTGACGAGCAATGGAAGTACGTCATTTTGTCGCATAAATCTTGTTCCACACCGTTTCTACATCTGACCGAGTGAACATCCCGACTGTGAAACATGGCGGGGGTTTTGTGATGATTTGCGTAGCCACATCATGGTATTTTATAGTCCTCAAGGCTATTCTGGAAGGTCTCATTATTGCCAAGAATTATGAGACAATTTTGGTAGATCAGGTCCATCACATGGTACAATGTTTTTCACTAATTGTGATGCCATGTTCCAAGATGGTAGTGCCCCTGTTCACGCATCGCCGAGGAGTGGTTTTGTGAGCACGAGGACAAATTGTGGGAACTCTAGTGGTCATCATAGTCACCAGATCTCAATATTGTTGAGCCTTTGAAGCCTGATTTTCACAGAGGACTGCGTGATCGCTGTCCACCTCCATAACGGCATATTAATTTGCAACTACGCTACTGGTCATTAAAATTGCTACACAAAGAAGAAATGCAGATGATAAACGGGTATTCATTGGACAAATATATTATACCAGAACTGACATGTGATTACAGTTTCACGCAATGTGGGTGCACAGATCCTGAGAAATCAGTACACAGAACATCCACCTGTGGCCGTAATAACGACCTTGATACTCCTGGGCATTGAGTCAAACAGAGCTTGGATGGCCATGTACCTTCAACACGATACCACAGTTCATCAAGAGTAGTGACTGGCGTATTGTGATGAGCCAGTTGCTCGGCTACCATTGACCATACATTTTCAATTGGAGATAGATCTGGAGTATGTGCTGGCCAGGGCAGCAGTCGAAGATTTTCTGTATCCAGATAGGCCCGTCCAGGACCTGCAAAATGCGGTCGTGCATTACCCTGCTGAAATGTAAGGTTTCACAGGGATCGAATGAAGAGTAGAGCCACGAGTAGCAACACATCTGAAATGTAACGTAACGTCCACTGTTCAAAAGTGCCGTCAATTCGAACAAGAGGTGGCCGAGACGTATAACCAATGGCACCCCATACCATCACGCCGGACGATACGCCAGTATGGCGATGACAAATACACGCTCCCAATATGAGTTCACCGCGATGTCGCCAAACACGACTGCGACCATCATGATGCTGTAAACAGAACCTGGATTCATCCGTAAAAATGACGTTGTGTCATTCCTGCACCCAGTTTCGTCGTTGACTACACCATTGTAGGTGCTTCTGTCTGTGATGCAGCGTCAAGGGTAACCGCAGCCATGATCTCCGAGCTGATAGTCCATGCTGCTGCAAACGTCGTCGAACTGTTCGTGCAGATGGTTTTTGTCTTGCAAACGTCCCTATCTGTTGACTCACCGATCGAGGCATGTCTGCACGATCCGTTACAGCCATGCGTATAAGATGCCTGTCATCTCGACTGCTAGTGATACGAGGCCGTTGGCATCCAACAGGACCTTCCGTATTACCCTCCTGACTACACCGATTCCATATCCTGCTAATAGTCATTGGATCTCGACCAACGCGAGCAACAATGTCGTCATACGATAAACCGCAATCGCAACAGGCCACAATCCGACCTTTATCAAAGTCGGAAACGTGATGGTACGCATCTCTCCTCCTTACAAGAGGCATCACATCAATGTTTCACCAGGCAACGCCGGTCAACTGCTGTATGTGTATGAGAAATCGGTTGGAATCTTTCCTCGTGTCAGCACGTTGTAGGTGTCGCCACCGGCGCCACCCTTGTGTGAATGCTCTGAAAAGGTAATCATTTGCATATCACAGCGTCAGCTTCTTCCTTCCGTTTAAATTTCGCGTCTGTAGCACGTCATCTTCGTGGTGTGGCAATTTTAGTGGCCAGTAATGTGCATTGTATGAATAATGTTATAACATTCGCTTGAAAAGTATACAATAACCGAATTTGTCCATTCCGAAACGACTAATAGCTGTTTTGAATGCCCATTTTTTTCCTACAACGTATTAAACGTAGTATTGTTTTGTGTTTCTGATATTTTCATATTTTTGCCTATCTCCTGTAACTCAGTCTCAGCTATGAAATTTTGACAAAGAACGTTACTGGTATTACCTATCACTTACAGTAACTCTGTATTAAGTGACCCATTTAGTGTTCATCTTGATATAGTATCATCCATAAAAATAGGTTGCCTTTTATCTGAGTAAACTGCTAAGTGTCGTTGAAGGACAGTTCATTACTACCAGTGAATATAATTGTAAATTATGAAAGGTGTTAATTTCGGATATTCTGCTAAGAATGTGAATGTGTAATCGAATTTGTGGAAGCTGAAAACACGTAGCCAGATTCCGATTTCAATCTCTCACGGGAAACGCATTTGTAATCGTTAGCAAATGGTTCAAATCTGAGCTATTTTCATTAACAATGAAGTCTTTAAGACTACTAAACCGTAATAATACTGCACTAACATACGTAGTCCATGTCGTAGTGTGATATCACGCTTACCAGTAGGCACTTTCGATAACAGTTTCTTCACCATTTTGACTGAGTCCGCATAAGTTTGACAATTACTGTGTACTGCATGTGCGAAGCTAAAGAGAATGTCTCGCGGTATATGGACCTCTTCAGTTTTCACCCGTTAAAAAGAAGAGGGCTTTGTCTTTTTTGCTACGTGCCGTAAATGCCTGTTCGGGAAAGTATTCCGGTCACGAGATGTTGGAAACTTCTGTTGTTCGTTCCGTGGAGCTCCGGCGTCGAGGGAGTTCGGTCTCTGCATCGAAAGAAGGGGAGAGGGCGGCACGCTGTGAGGGTGGCCGGCGCCCAGACAGGGCTCCCCGCTGCCTCTAATCTATGCAAATTAGTCTCCGTAACTAAATCCATAACCGATCCTCCCCTCACAGCCTATCGAACTAAAGTATCTTGCATCTCCACCGATGCGGGGCCTTCGAACATAAACAGCTTTCACCATTAACATGTTTGCCCTTATTTAACTTACGCCAAATATTTAGGTGTCGCATAAGTGCTCTTCGTAGGGCAAAGATACGGGGACACGGTTTGCTATGATGCTACACAGAATGCTTCGCAGGATAGAGGCGCTGTTAATTGGGAATTCACGAGGAGCAGACACGAGCTCATAAAAATTTATGCAGGGCAGCCGCGGAGGACGTTTCGAGGTATCGGCAAATGATAGCACGCAGATGGCGCGTAATTTTATTACGAGGATAATGCCATTAATTTCTGCTTCAACTGAAGGAAGGAAGACCCGAGTTTAATGTGCCATCGATGACGAGATCGTTTAAGATAGGTCACTTACTCCAATTAGAGAACCGCGGGGAAGGAAATCGGCGGTGTACTTTTCTAGCAGAACTATCCAGGCATTTACTATAAGCGATTTACGGAAAAGACGTACAACCTAAATCACGATTACCAGAAGAAGATTTGAAGCACAATTCTTCAGAAATGTGATTACTGCGCCACTTCGTTATCAATTGGAGAACCGCGGGGAAGGAAATCGGCGGTGTACTTTTCCAGCAGAACTATCCAGGCATTTACTATAAGCGATTTATGGAAAAGACGGACAACCTAAATCACGATTACCGGAAGAAGATTTGAAGCACAACTCTTCATAAATGTGATTACTGCGCCACTTCGTTATCAAACGAGATACAGATGCAAGAATTTTTTAATGAAACTGTATACGTTTTTAATGTCATTCGAAAGCCCATGCTTGCAACAGTATCTTTATCGATACAAGTGTTCTTAGTATTAACGGAATAACAAAGTTATTTGCTGCACTGCGTACTATTTTTCGATAGACACCTTATTTCTTGATGTTATATATACACTAAGGTGACGCAAGTTATGGCATAGCGATATGCACATATAAATATGGCGGCAGTATTGCGTACACAAAGTACAAAAAGGCATTGCGTTGGTGGAGCTGTCTTTTGTACTCAGAGGACATGTGAAAAGGTTTCCGACTTTATTATGGCCGTACAACGGGATATAAGACTTTGAACACGGAATGAGAGTTGGAGCTACACACATGTGTCATTCAATTTCGGAAATAGTTAGGGAATTTAGTACTCGAGATTCACAGTGTCAAGAGTGTGCCGAGAATACCAAATTTCCGACATTACTTCTCACCACGGACAACGCAGTGGACGACGGCCTTCACTTAACTACCTAGAGCAGCGGCGTTTGCCTAGAGCTGTCAGTGCTAACAGACGAGCAACATTGCCTGAAACAACAGCAGAAATCATTGTGGGACTTACCACGAACGTATCCGTTAGGACAATACGGCGAAATGTGCCGTTAATGGGCTATGGTATCAGACGACCGACGCGAGTACCCCCGTAAACAGCACGACATCACCTGAAACGCTTCGCATGGACTCGTGACAATATCAGTGGGACCCTAGACGACTGTAAAATCGTAGCCTGGTCAGATGAGACCTGATTTCCGTCGGTAAGAGCTGATGGCAGGTTTCGACGCTGGCGCAGACCTCACAAAGAGGTCAACAAGGCACTGTGCAAGCTGCTGGTGGCTCCATAATGGTGTGGGCTATGTTTACATACAATGGACTATGTCACCCGGTCCAACTGAACCGGTAATTGACAGGAAATGTTTATCATCGGCTACTGTGACATCATTTGCTGTCATTCATGGACTTCATGTTACCATAGAACGGTGTCACGTCATCGGGCGACAACTGTTCACGACTGGTTTGAAGAACATTCTGTCAGTTCGAGCGAATGATTTGGTCATCCACATTACTCGACGTAAATCTCATCGAACCTTTATAGTATATAATCGAGAGGTCAGTTCGGGAACAACATCCTGCAGTGCCAACACTTCCGCAATTGTGGATGGCTGTAGAGGCAGCATTTCTTCAGAGGTCTTCCAACGGTTTGTTGAGTCCACGCCACGTGGAGTTGCTGCATAATAGCAGGCAAAAGTAGGTCCGACACGGTATCAGAAGGTATCCCATGACTTTGGGCACCTCAGAGTATGCCAATAATGTGACGATGACCAATGATCCTTTCTTTCAGTTTCGGTGCACACTATGCCCGATCTCTTGTCGGAATCAGGTATTTTCGAATAAAAGATTCATGGGTAGGCGATGCTACGTCAGTAGTGTGTAACAGGATGGAAATATGGATCTCAGATAGCCGAGGTGGTTAAGGCGACCGCTCGCGTGAAGTGGGATATCCGGGGTCGCGTCGGGGTCCGCCACAAATTTTCACCTCTTCACACTGATACACTTACATGACCAAGTGCCGGTAACGCCAATGAGAAGTTTGGACAGCTCCTTTGACGCCTTGATCGGGTCATAGTATAAACTGATTGTAGGATGTCACAGGATCCATCCTGTATAGTTCTTTACCTAATGCTCTTTGATATATTTTCACTAAGAAGTTAGGTACTTTAGGCAAAAGTAGCCTGGACCGCAGACCTCGGCTTCTCTTACAATTAGCTGACGCTACCTAACGACAACGGCTGCTGAAAAACTGTGTATGACCTAAACGATGGTGAAAGCTGTTGTCTGTTGGCAGAAGAGCCAACACGTGTTACTAGTGGAGGCCGAAATGCACGCGTTTTAGCTCACGCAGGCCGGAGTGAGGAGGGAAGGACTATACTGACGTGAGGTCTGGAACATGATAAGGAATTAGAATTCAGAAAGCGGACGTAATTAATTTGATACTTAACTTTAATCCATTAATGATGAACGTCGCTCTTGACGGTACATGATTCACAATATTATCTGTTCAGAATACATTCGTAGTAACTGAATATGGCGCCTTGCTAGGTCGTAGAAAATGACGTAGCTGAAAGCTATGCTAAACTGTCGTCTCTGGAAATGAGAGCGTATATAGACAGTGAAGCATCGCTAGCAAAGTCGGCTGTACAACTGGGGCGAGTGCTAAGGAGTCTCACTAGACTAGACCTTCTGTGTGGCAGCGCTCGGTCTGCAATTCACTGATAGTGGCGACACGCGGATCCGACGTATACTAACGGACCGCGGCCGATTTAAAGGCTACCACCTAGAAAGTGTGGTGTCTGGCGGTGACACCACAAAAACTCTAGCAACTTCTGTAAAGGAAATAAACTGGTTGAGGTGGTCATATGTAACATTGGGGTCGTAAACGGGAGGATTCCAATCTCCCTTCGGTAATCCAGGTTAAGGTGTACAGTGAGTCACCTGCATAATTCTTGGGGAATGCCGGTATTTTTCCTTTCAAAGAGCTTGGCCAGTTTTCTTCCCCATAATTACCGAGCCCTACGTTGTGCTCTGTTCCTAAAGACCCTGACGTCGACGGGACGTAAAATCTTAATCTTCGCTTCTTCTTTTTGAAAGGAGTATCGCGACCGTACATGTATCTGCCAGTTAATAATGAAATTTGGTCCTCATTCTGTTGTGGCGTGAAATTATATATCGTTTGGAAAAGAACCATGGTGATCCTTCATCATGTGGACCTCAGCCTCCATGTACTACAGACCTATACATGGTGTTCGGAAATCTCCGTTACAAACTTCTAGGATTTGTCGAGATGAGTGAACACATAATATTTTGAATAGGAACCCATGACGATGGTTTCAATTCAGATATATAACGTGTCCACGTCTATTGAGGAAAGAGTGCTTAGTGATGATTGCCCTGGTATGAAACACGGTAGGCAGGATGAGTTGCGTTGGATCCGTTCTCGTAAGCTGTGCCACTGTAGGTCCAACAGGAAATCTGGTTACAGCATGATGGTGCAACACTTCACTTCTCGCGTGCGGTTCGGAGACATCTCAACAGACAATATGGTGAAAGACGGATAGACGCAGGTGGTCCAACCGCGTGTCGCGCGACCGCTACGGTCGCAGGTTCGAATCCTACTTCGGGCATGGATGTGTGTGATGTCCTTAGGTTAGTTGGGTTTAAGTAGTTCTAAGTTCTAGGGGACTGATGACCGCAGCAGTCATAGTGTTCAGAGTTATTTTGAACCAACCGCGTGGCTGCCGTGTTCGCAGGATTTAACTACAATGGACATCTTGTGGGGCACATGCAAAGTTTAATTTACAAGACTCCTATAGAGACATTGGAGGATTTGCTGGCTCGAGTTCTGAACCCCTCATAGAAACTGAAGAGACGCGAGGTGGGATGGAGAGTGTGTACCGAAACATGCTTGGTAGGTACAATGTCTGTAACAACGCTGGTGTTCGCTACATTGAACCGCTGCTATGATGCATCTTCACTATTCTGTACGTGTAGTATGCTGAGATCTTTTGGTTTTGGATTAATGTAAACACGTAATATCTAAGTGTTAATTCAATGAAGTGTGCTTAAGTGATAAGTGGATGTTTCGCAATATTTCCTTTGATTTGCTCCTAATACCTATACCCCGTAACGCTAAATTCAAATTCTGAAGCCCAGGTGGCTGAGTTAAACATTTGAACTAAAACCTTCGTAGAATGGAAACGGTACGCTCCAGACATGGGTAACTATTCAGAATATTATGCACTCACTCCCCTCTACAAGTCCTAGAAGTTTCTAACGGGAATTTCCGAACACCTCGTATGTTATTTTAATAGTGCCACATAATACAGTGCGCCTATATTCTTTGTGTATAAGGGTTATTTCAAGTGTAAAATGTGTAAAACGTAGTATGTAGTTCTGAAAGACGTAACAACAATTCAAATCTAAGAACAGGTGTGTGCTGGTATGATTTTGTCTGATCAAACGAGAAAAACAAAATGACCAGTGCTGCTAAGTTGTATTGCTCCGTCCTTTGAAAGAGAACTTACGTGCAGACGGAGTCCTCTTTTGAAATCGGGCAGAAGATGTAAAAGCGCTGATTTTTCTTCCTCGATGACGCTGTTATCTCTTGATCTTAAGTTAACAACTTTTATTTGCTGGCGTGTCTGAGTGGTTATTTTGGCCTTAATGGCCAACCTCCTTGCTGCAATGGTAAAGCCGGTCCTCGACAGATCGCAGAAGCTAAGAGCTGTCAGGCTTGGCTAGCACTTGAATTGGTGACCGTCCGGTCTGCCGAGCAGGGTGCATTCAGCCATTTTGAGACCAATTGAGGAGGTACTTGATGGGTAAGCAGCTGCTCCGGGCACGAAAACTGACAACGGCCAGAAGAGCGGTGTGCTGACCATATGCCCTTCTGTATCTGCATCCAGTGACGCCTGTGGACTCAGGATGATACGGCGGTCGGTCGGTTCTGTTGGGTCTCCAAGGCCTGTTCGGACAGAGTTAACTATTTTTTGCCTTGGTCCGTTTTAGTTTCACGACGTCACGTGGCATATTGGCAGCGTCTGCGTGTAGTACTCTAAGACACTGGAAGAAGGATTCCATTGAAGTGATATAAATCATGGGATAGCAATATGCAGATATACAGATGACGGTAATACAGCGCACACAAGGTGTAAAAGGGCAGTGCATTGGCGGAGGTGTTATAGGAGCTCAGGTGATCATATGAAAAGGTTCCTGACGCGTTTATGGCCGCACGACAGAATTTAACAGACTTTGAACGCGGAATGGTAGTTGGAAGTAGATGAATGGGACATTCCATTCCGGAAATTATTAGGGAATTCAATATTAAATCGTTCACAGTGTCAAGAGTGTGTCTAGAATACCATTTTCAGGCATTATTTCTCAATACGGATAACTCAGTGTGAAACGTCCCCTTAGAAAAATTGTACACGACTGTGCTTAAACTGACACACAGTATATTTTAGCGCAACGCAATCTGACTTTCAAAAATCCCTACAAAAGAATGGCCCTGACTAACATTAACCTATACCTTTCACAAATCACTTACCTCACAAAAATCTTCGTTACACGAACTACTGCAATACAGCGAGCGCCACTACTGCCAGCTAAATAAAAGATTCAAACTACGGAAGGCACTAACTACTGATAGGTGTAGTTAGAAAATGAAAGATTTTAATAGAGAACAAAAAGTGTATTTACCTTAATAGTCAAAATACACTCCTGGAAATGGAAAAAAGAACACATTGACACCGGTGTGTCAGACCCACCATACTTGCTCCGGACACTGCGAGAGGGCTGTACAAGCAATGATCACACGCACGGCACAGCGGACACACCAGGAACCGCGTTGTTGGCCGTCGAATGGCGCTAGATGCGCAGCATTTGTGCACCGCCGCCGTCAGTGTCAGCCAGTTTGCCGTGGCATACGGAGCTCCATCGCAGTCTTTAACACTGGTAGCATGCCGCGACAGCGTGGACGTGAACCGTATGTGTAGTTGACGGACTTTGAGCGAGGGCGTATAGTGGGCATGCGGGAAGCCGGGTGGACGTACCGCCGAATTGCTCAACACGTGGAGAGTGAGGTCTCCACAGTACATCGATGTTGTCGTCAGTGATCGGCGGAAGGTGCACGTGCCTGTCGACCTGGGACCGGACCGCAGCGACGCACGGATGCACGCCAAGACCGTAGGATCCCACGCAGTGCCGTAGGGGACCGCACCGCCACTTCCCAGCAAATTAGGGACACTGTTGCTCCTGGGGTATCGGCGAGGACCATTCGCAACGGTCTCCATGACGCTGGGCTACGGTCCCGTACACCGTTAGGCCGTCTTCCGCTCACGCCCCAACATCGTGCAGCCCGCCTCCAGTGGTGTCGCGACAGGCGTGAATGGAGGGACGAATGGAGACGTGTTGTCTTCAGCAATGAGTGTCGCTTCTGCCTTGGTGCCAATGATGGTCGTATGCGTGTTTGGCGCCGTGCAGGTGAGCGCCATAATCAGGACTGCATACGACTTAGGCACACAGGGCCAACACCCGGCATCATGGTGTGGGGAGCGATCTCCTACACTGGCCGTACACCTCTGGTGATCGTCGAGGGGAGACTGAATAGTGCACGGTACATCCAAACCGTCATCGAACCCATCGTTTTACCATTCCTAGACCGGCAAGGGAACTTGCTGTTCCAACAGGACAATGCACGTCCGCATGTATCCCGTGCCACCCAACGTGCTCTAGAAGGTGTAAGTCAACTACCCTGGCCAGCAAGATCTCCGGATCTGTCCCCCATTGAGCATGTTTGGGACTGGATGAAGCGTCGTCTCACGCGGTGTGCACGTCCACCACGAACGCTGGTCCAACTGAGGCCCCAGGTGGAAATGGCATGGCAAGCCGTTCCATAGGACTACGTCCAGCATCTCTACGATCGTCTCCATGGGAGAATATCAGCCTGCATTGCTGCGAAAGGTGGATATACACTGTACTAGTGCCGACATTTTGCATGCTCTGTTGCCTGTGTCTATGTGCCTGTGGTTCTGTCAGTGTGATCATGTGATGTATGTGACCTCAGGAATGTGTCAATAAAGTTTCCTCTGCCAGGGACAATGAATTCACGGTGTTCTTATTTCAATTTCCAGGAGTGTATATATGGTAGTTCATGACATCCAGTCTTACAAATTACAAAACTCCGCCATCTCTCTCCCCACGTCCACCACTGCTGGCGGCTCACCTCAAACTGCGCAACGCTACGCGCTGTTAGCATCCAGCTGCCGCTGCCCAACACTACAATGGCAGACAACAATGCAAACTAGCCACAGACTGCACACAGCACAGCCAGTGATTTTTATACAGAGCGCTACGTGGCGGCGGCGTTACCAATAAAAAAACCTAAACAGCCTACTTACATAGCCCCCATGCTCCCCACAAAAAAATTTACAAATTGTTTTGGGCAGTGGCCAACACAGATTTGAAAATTTTCTTCATAATTACAATAACAAAGAAATGAAATGCACACACTTATCGATACAATGTTGGTCAAAAGCTAAAATTTTCTCACAGTCCATAAAGACAGTCCTGATCATTCATCAAAGTAAAATTGCAGTGTTTTTCTCAAAGTCTGAGTAGTAAAAGAAAATGCACATGGGAGTAGTGTATTTCCATGCAGTCGTGAAGAAGTAGTGTTGTCCTTCCAACGGAAAGACAGTGCTGACTCTTGATATGCATACAGGTAATGGACCACAAGAGAGCAAACCCACAGCAGAGTCAGTCGAAGTTTTAAAGAATATTGGTAGGTAGGTCGTCACAGAGTAGACCCATTGTAGTCCTGGTAGAGATTACGGTATTGGTGGGCCACCAGAGGTGCAGACCCACTGCAGTCCCTGTAGAAATAATGGTATTGGTGGGCCATCGAAGGTGCAGACCCACTTCAGTCCTTGTAGAGACGGCCAGCAGCCATCTGTTGCGACTGTGCAGGCGCACAATCACCATTGAAGAGTCTTGCGGATAATGTAGCAAGTCCATAAACCACCACTTGTGCACTCACAAAGTTTTTGGAATTGTCCTTAGAACCAGCAATGCTGTTATCCAGTCTCTTGCTGAATTATTAACACATGTGCAAACACTATCAGTCCCTACTTCTCACATATTGTCCATATACTACGACCAACAGAAATGTGTGCAGTGAAATGTAACTTAGAAGTTACTCAATTTCATGAACTGGTATCAATTACAATTTTATAACATAAGAATACAATAACAAAGTTGCAAAATACATTATTAAAACATAATAATACAGATAACATTTGTAGTAATAGTGGCTTTACAAAAGAATAGAAATAAACATATACATCAGTGTTAGAGGAATTATGACATAAGTAAATACATAGCAAATCAGAATAATTATTGAAACATCAACTTCACACATGAGCATTAAAACAGAACAGAATTAATAATGTCTAACATCTTTACAAAGTAAATAACATATTATTAATTCAAATTATATTTGAGGATAACAACATTCCTCATCATAGTTCATGTAGCTGAGTATTAGAAAAATTCTACAACATAAGTCTTATCAGATAAACATATACAGACAGGAAGAACATAAATACACAAGGGTACACAAACTCATAGCGGGATAACACAAAGAAAGGACAGGGTTTGTTTTACTGCAGTATTTTGCAAACAAAACTTTCTTTACTTCTTGGAGATCTCCCTTCATTCTTCATTATTTCCAAAAAGTCATATCGAAGCCTGTTTCTGTATTATGTTCACGTCCTCTTTTAAAAATAGTTTTTCACCACTATACACTACTTTTTTGGCCAAACCATTTTCTTACAGCTTCTCAATGCATTTCTTCCAATTCATCATAGTTATTTTCTTATATATTCTACCCCCTCTTAAGCTAACTTAAATCTACTGAGCTCAGATGCTAAACTAAGGGATGACGCAATGCAGCAGCACAAAACAATTAACACAAACAGCAATGACAAAAAATTCAAATTGGCAAAGGAAGCAGCAATATTACAACTAATATAAGGCAATGAGCAGCAAACAAGAAAAATAAATCAGTAGTAAAACTGGTTTATCAGAGTAATGCAAAGTGAAATTTAGTAGCACTATGCCTGGCAAACAGCAGCAGCAAATGCAATAACTTATATCTAAACATGACATAGCTCAAGCAGAAAAAATAGTACCATAAAGACAACGACGCAGATAAGGAAAATGTCTATTCCCATCTTAATGTCTATGTAATTAAAGTGGTGCACCACAAAAACTAATGCTACAACAAATTACCAAGTACTTGAAAAGAAAATTATATATACAGTTACTGTTATTAGTCGCTTGTTATTGTTCTTTCCATTCAAAGTGCTCCTTTTTCGAAGAATATGGATCATAAAATTATTATTTAATAGATCTTAATAGTCAAAATATATATGGTAGTTCATGACATCCAGTCTTACAAATTACAAAACTCCGCCATCTCTCTCCCCACGTCCACCACTGCTGGCGGCTCACCTCAAACTGCGCAACGCTACGCGCTGTTAGCATCCAGCTGCCACTGCCCAACACCACAATGGCAGACAACAATGCAAACTAGCCACAGACTGCACACGGCACAGCCAGTGATTTTTATACAGAGCGCTACGTGGCGGCGGCGTTACCAATAAAAAAACCTAAACAGCCTACTTACAAGTGGCCGATAGCATTCACTTTACGGCCGAGAGCAGTTGCTCTTGGGTGACATGTCAGTGCTGAAAGACAAGTAACACTGCGTGAAACAACCGCAGAATGAATGTAATATGGAACGTATGAGGACCGTATCCGTTGGGACAGTGTGACGAAATCTGACGTTAATGGGCTATGACACCAAATGACACACGCGAGTGCCTTTGGTAATAGCACGACATCACCTGTAACGCTTCTCCTAGCCTCGAGATCATATTGGTTGTACCGTAGACGACAGAAAACTGTGGCCTTGTCAGATGAGTCCCAATTTCAGTAAGTAAAAGCTGACGGAGGTTTCTAGAGTGGCGGAGACCTAACGAAGCCATGGACCCAAGTTGACAACAAGTCACTGCGCAAGCTGGTGGTGGGTCCATATTCGTTTGGGATGTGTTTACGTGAAATGTACGGGATCCTCTGGTCCGACTGAACTGATAACTGACTGGAAATAATTATGTTCTGCTACCTGGTGACCATTTGTAGCCATTCATGGACTCTTTGTTACCAAAGAAGTGTGGAATTATTGTAGATGACCAGGCCACAATTGTTCGCGATTGATTTAATAACATTCAGGACAATTTGAGCGAATGATCTCGCCACCCAGATCGCCCAACATCAATCCCATCGAACGTTTATGAAACATAATCGAGAGGTCATTTCGTGCATAAAGCACTGGCAATACTTTCGCAGTAATGGCCCGCTGTAGATGCAGTATGATTCAATATTTCTGCAGGGGACTTTCAACGACTTGTTGAGTCCATAATGCTGCACTATGCCGAGCAGAGAGTCGTCCGACACGATATTAGGAGGTATCCCATAACGTTTGGCACCTCAGTGTGCCTGTATCCCACAGTTTGTTTTTCAAAAGTGTTGCATTTATGTATTGTTCGTATTTGGTTTTTGTGTGTTGTACTCGCAGTACCAGATTTGTTCTCAACCACCGTATGTTCGTTAAGCATATTTTTCCAACTCACTTCAACTCTTTCTCAAGGTCACTGTCCATTATGTGTCATATATTGAATTTCCACACACCCATACCCCTAAAAATCCTTTGTGTATGCATGTTAATATTAGTTTCAACCGCCAAATGGTCAAAAACTTTGTTTCAGCGCTCAGTACACTTTTTACACGCTAATTGACGCATAGATTCTACCTTCGTACTCACCGAATGGGTTGTAATATAGATGAAAACAGGATTCCCTCCTGGCTGGCAGAGAAAGACGTCGATGAGGCACAGTCCCGTTACTATGTCTCCCAGTTCCAGGCATATGTTAGGACTGGGCCTTTGGTCGGTGGCCGAAAGAACACAGTCAAAACGGGTTCCCGGGTTCGATTCCCGGCGGGGTCAGGGTTTTTCTCAGCCTCGTGATGACTGGGGGTTGTCTGATGTCCTTAGGTTAGTTAGGTTTAAGTAGTTCTAAGTTCTAGGGGACTGATGACCATAGATGTTAAGTCCCATTGCGCTCAGAGCCATTTGAACCATTTAAACACAGCCAAAATCACCAGAAAGACTGCTTTTCTTTTTCGTTTGGCTCATTAAGAGAAACTATGCTTTCTTGAAAGAAGGTAGTTCTATGCAGTCTGGCTTGCGCACCGGATGTGGTATCGATATTATTAAGCTCGGCTGTCTCTCGTTCCACTGAAAGACTTATTTGCAATCACTCCCAAGGAGCAAAAGCTATCTCTACTTTGGGGTGACATTGCAAATGTCTGTGTAAAGAGAGGCCTTCCAGAGTATAAAATCTATAACCATCGTGTGTGTCTCTTGCTGACATTACAGCTCGTAGACAGCTAGGACATCCTCAAGGAGAAATTTTGTAAATTCTTACCAATCTCATGCTGTCTTACAAGGTTGTGTTCGTAATATTATCCAGTTTATCATTAATATCATTCTCCCATATCTAGGGGCATAGCTTTCTTGGCACTTTATTTGTGCTTAAGATACCTTTATTTTTCGAAGTAAGTCTGCTGTGATATTATCAATATTGCCGACAAAACACGATAGTGTCTGCGTGTGAAGCAACAATATAACTCGCTAACTGTACCAGCTCATCCTCGAAATCAATTACGTAAGCTCAGGATATTCGAGGATGTAATCCAAAATGCAGAATCATTCTGTGAAGGAAAGCGATGGTGGCTGCCTTTCCCATGTTACTTTTTATGCTATTACTTACAAGTTTTGGAAATAGATGACTCCTTTTTTAATGTCTTATTCTAAACTCTATGGAATATTTTAATCTTACACCAGTTCACACGTGCATGACAAAAGAAGAATTTTAGTGCCAATACTGGACGTTTCTTGTGTACCTGGTAGTGTGACACTGCAAAAAATCATCACCCGTTCCTCGATATGAAGCAATATTTGAAAACTTATCTACATATCGAATTAATGCTTCTGTTTACAAATACAATCTTCGGACAATAATTCAGCAGAATACTTTTGTAGTGACAAGAGAAGCAGCAAACTGCTTTGCTAGTTGAGCCATCTCACAGCGTTTGACAAGAGCTTCGTCATATCTCACTGGCATCAAAAATAATTAAAAAAATTATATAAATACAAGCTATGACGTACTGGATTGTGTATAGGTCAGTAAAAGCTGCTGTTCGCATCCGGTGATTTAAACAGGGTGCAATTTCTCAGATTTTCACGGCTTGATTGATTGATTTTGTACCGTTGGGTGGACGGACGAGTTGCTGATTCCACTTCATGCGTAGGGTCTTGTTGACCGACCATGTCTCTACTTCCAGTGCTGCGTGCGATGCTGTTATGCTACCTGCTGTCCTGGCTGCAACTAGACTGTGTTATTGGTGACACGCCCCTGTTTATGGGTGAACGTAGGCGCTAAGTGTTAATCTCTATATACTGTTAGGAACCTCAGCTCGTTGAGATGTAGATCTTGCTTATAGGTAAGTATACTCAGTTTCTTTCGTTGTGAAACGTCTTCATGTAGAGTGAAGTAATGTAATCTTCCAGGTTACCTCGGCGTGATTCATTAATGGCGTGATTTCGGTCGAATTTTCATTCCATTTTGCGAGCTAACATCCCAAATTTATTCGGTCTCACATGCGGTTCCCCTTTATCGAAATGCCTCGGCTCAAACTCGTCTAGGGGTTGAACCGCACGTGTCGCATTACACGCCCTAAATCTGGCACTTGTGACCCTTTAGTTAAATTATCTGGCTGATGGCAAATTTGCGAAATAGGAAGTTAATATAACATATAATAACAGTAATAATAACATCGGGAACTAAATTAACGATCCATAAATGATGTAGTTCACACAGTTGTGATTTCGTTAGAGTATTGTTTATTCCGAAATCCAGTTATTGGTGAAAGTGGCCGTATTTAGAGTTTCTTTTGCACTCGAGCGCAAATGCATTTCACATAGTTCGATCATTCACAACCCCATCGCGAATGACAAGTTATGCTCAGGGACTAAGTCCCCTGATACCACACAACGCGAAATTTGCTAAGTCGTTTCACTTCCTAGCTGCCTAAAGACCAACTGTCCGATTTAGCGTCTCAATCCGAACTGTACCGTTTGGTGTCTCCAGCTGAACTATCCGTTTTCGCGTGTCCACTCGGACTGTCCCGTTTGGTGTCTCGACCAGAACTGCCCTCTGCCCATCTCCGACCACGTTTCCCCCGCGCCGAACGTCTTCCCTCAATAGACTGGCCCAGTTCCCTTTCCTGAAGCCGTCCATCAGATTGCCTACAGCTTATTCTACATTACTTTACATTTTAACATATTTAAATAATCAAAGTTGGGCCACTTTCACGTTCCAAATGAAGTAACAATAGTATCCATTACAAAACATACTTTAAATTCTTATAATTTCCTTCTTAACTTTGAATGTCACGGCCACTAGCCTTGCACCAATGTGCTTTCTGATAAATAAATAAAGAACAAAAGTAATTGTTATCTACTAAAGTCAATAAAATTCTTCTGGGTTTGAGGCCGCATTGCATCTGTAAAATTCCGACGTTTCGGCGACTGTTGCAAGATGCCTTCCTCAGGCTGAATCGCTAACTGTAGTTTGCAGTATACCCTGAGGAAGGCGCCTTGCAACAATCGCCGAAACGTCGGAATTTTACAGATGAAAATGCGGCCTCAAACCCAGAAGAATTTTATTGACTGTGACAACGGCCGCGGAAGCCTAAGTTTACATTAAGCACTAAACTTTACAACAAGTATTCTAGGACCTAATGATTCAATAAGGTGTCATACTGATGTCGTTCAATGTGTTTTGTGTGGAGGAAATGTTGATCTGATACTTAATTGAAAATACTGATAACTTAAATTCACTATTTCTTTTAAACACATAAAGTTACAGAGTTGATATATACAATGTTTGTCATTTTAATGATGCGCTTCTACATGAAATGTCAATCGTTAATATCGACCAAAACGTTCAGATTTTAGAATTCGGGTCTTTGTTACAAAACTTCTTAATTTCACTTGTAAATAATAGATTTCAGCTGTCAGTCGTCCTTTGGAATTTTTATTGGCAGATCTAGATTTCAGCTAGAAGCTAGCTATTCTCAATGCACTATCATTTTTGATCAATGCATGTAATGCCTGTTGGTCGGGCTTCATCCACAGTTCATTCACAGTTCAATGAACTGTGGATGAGGCCCGACCAACACTGATCAAAAATGGTAGTTCAATTAGAATGGCTAGTTTCTAGCTGAAATCTAGATCTGCCAATAAAAATTCCAAAGGTCGACTGATAGCTGAAATCTATTATTTACAAGCAAACATAACAGTCGCAGCTTGCAACAGCCTCTGAATCGAGGGTAACCTATTGTTAATTTCACTTTAACAGTAAATCCTAAACTTTTATAGATATGACGAATATTCAAGTTTTATTGGGATCAACATGAAAATTTATGGAGGATGACAGTTTAAATTTACTGTGGCTTGATTCCCTGAATTATCACACAATTAATTAATTTTCATAAATGTTTCCCTTTATGGCCGATCTTAGGTCCGCCACATTTAACACTGCTAGGTCTCTTTGGCCACAAATGGCTTATACTGGGTTTCCCTATGACGTAGGTTCTCGCCTGTCTCAATCGCACTCTACAGAGCTTAGACCTCAATAGACAATAGACACCTGTGAGCTTCCCAATGACGTGGTGAATCTGCGCCCTTTGAGGCACGCGGTCCCGGACGACAGGGTTCGTTTCACAATTCCTGTGGGCTGACTCTTTCGGCCATATATTTAAATGAGAGCTTAATGCTCGTTATTTCACAATTTTATGCACGATATTTTCTCTAACGCTGAGTTGTCTTCTACAGGTGTTGCGAGCTGTATGGTTATACGTACTCGCTGCCTGATAACGACACTGCAGTGTTTGTCATATTCCATTTGATTGAAATGGACCGACAAGTGAAAATATTTTCTTTCTACCGAGGAACAGGTGCGTCTGATCCACGCAAGGGTCAGATACGGAAAGTTTTAGAATGATCTTCTCCATCGCCTAGTTTCTGTCACTCGCTTCAATGCTGAAACAAGTTTACTGGCGATACAAATTAATGAGATAAGAGAGAATTGACATTGAATGATGCTTGTTCCTCTTTCAGAAACAGCGCCGCACGTAAGATTATAGACGCAATTCCCCAACGAAGGCACGAAAAAATATGTAGCGAAAACTCCATATGTTTCCCACGAATGTCATTATGACGGAAAAAGCTCGGCAGCAGGAATACGAAGAAGTTCAATTTCTGAAGTAATAAAAAGCGGAGTGGAAGGGCGCACTTGAGATGTTTTGGGTGCAGACACAGAAACTGTTTCCTCTCTTTGCCGTGACCCCATACTTTTAAAAGGAATGACGGGCATATGATAGCCAGGAGTGGTGGCGGAGTGCCAGGCGGACGCTGCCTACCGCGAAGTAAGTGCAGAACGCTGTGTTGGCCGGTGTTTTATAGCCGCCGGGCGTCCGCTTCCTGAAGTTCGCACATAGCTCGCTGACGCAGCTGTTACTTCTACCAAAGACTCGTTTATGGGGCGCTCTGAAAGCAGACCCTGGCCTCGCCACTCAGGCGATACTGCCGAACCAAGAAAATAGGCTATCGACTGTTTTCTAAATACCGAGGGACCAGAGAGAGCTCAAGAAGGTTGTTGAAATGGAAAGGCTCTTTGCGACGCTGGGCAATAGAAAGACCTTATGTGGTCTAAGTTTAGTGAGTTCACTTGAGAGCTTTCATAAGCGGTACCAGTTCGAGATTATTTTTCCACACAAGCTACATTTGACACCCCCCCCCCCCTCCCTCCCACCGCCCCAATCCGTTCTGTCTTCCTCATAGGCTGGTTGCCCCTGATCCTACATTTAGAAGTATATATAAATTTATTGCTCGAGGAAGTGGATTATTTTGTATTTTAGAATAAATACAGACATTTCTCTGTAACATAAATTCTTTTGTTAACCTTATTTCAGTGATAAACGTTGTTCACAGTTTTAAGCAGCACATCCCGTAGTATGTAAATAAATCGGAGTTCTTCCCCAATCATAATATTTCTCGATTTCAGGGCCATCTGTCAATGGTTTAAGAAATGTTTCAGACAAAACTTGATTAATTTTTATGGTGAATCCGAATCTGCAATAAAAACGGGTGTTTCCATTTAAGATTTATAAGTTGCCCCCCCCCCCCTCCCACCCACCCAAGGGGGTGGGGGCTGAAGATCACGGGAAGTATCATTTGATGTCCCCCTTTGAGCTTACGAACTTGTCTTACCCACTATTTTTACCCGATGTAAAGCTTTCGATATAATCTCATCCGAAAATTCAGATGGACCATCCTGTACATTTGAAATACGATTTTGAAGCATTTGCAACGAGTGTGTGTTTGACATGTAACTGTTTTCTTGGTTAGCATTGGGAAATTTAAGGTGGTGAATTTCGCTTAAGTTTGATGACTTGGAAACGTGTCTCTCTCGTGGAGATCTGGTCTTTGTGCCTTTGTAAAGAGAGTAGGTTTTGATACTCTGTATACGAGGGTTGTCCAGAAAGTAAGTTCCAATCCGTAGCGAAATGGAAACCACCGTGAAAACACTTAGGTACACCTTCCACTTATTTCTCTACACAGTCGCCGCTCCAACTTTGAGTGTTATCGTAATTTTTAATATCCTCGTCATAGAAAGCAGCCGCCTGTGCTTTCGACCAGTTATCTGCACTGGTCTTTAGCTCATTGTCTGTGGCAAAATTTTGTCTTCATAGCCAGCAGTTCTTGTGAGCAGAGATGAGACTGAGGGGGAGCCAATTATGGACTGAACAGTGCGTGATCAACCACTTCGTATCGGAAACTCTGCAGGAGCGTCTGCAATGCCCCTGCAGTGGTCGGCCGAGAATTATTGACATGAAGAAGAAGCTGCTTGACAGTTGTGGTATGTGGGCTTCATGACACAGACGAAATCTCTAACCAGGCCCTCATATTTGGCGGGAGACGCTACTCCCTACGCATCTTTACGTGCTCATGTAACACCATAGCTCTAATACTCCAATGATTTATTTTGGTTTTTGTTTCATTTAATATTATAACGCTGAGCTTCTCTAAATGTGTTTGATTGAATAGATAACACAAAATTGTATACTCTCCTCTTTGTTAAAACTTTGATGTCATGGTTTGGTTCTAGGCAAAGTAGTGTATCAGTTATTTAAATTCTTTGTCCGATTTGGAGGGAACAAAACTTACTGTATGTAATTGAATAATTTTCGGTAGAAATGTCAATATGTACAAATGTTCTGTTTTATTTACTGTATTTGTTTGCTGTTATGTAAACTGCTGATCCTCACTTAGGGTTCTTAGTTAGTTTGTATGTAAAAGGTGTTGTGGTTCCCCTCGTGGACGGAACTGTGTAGCGCGCGCAAATTGTGGTTGGCCTAGGTAGAAAAGGTGGAACAAGAGTCAGTCGGGGACGAGCTACCAGTCGGGGGCGAGCTACCAAATCGTGCACAGCCATGTAAATGTTGCATATTGTGCTGGTTCCGAGAGAGGTTTTTTTCTGCTTCTTTCCAATGCCTCGGATGGATGGATAAATAACTGGAACTATTCTGGAATTTGCATCTATCATCGCTACCAAGAAATGACTGAGTCCAGCAATTCTACCTGTAATTCCACCTACCGACATGCAATCGCCACCACCTTGCGCAATCACTGTAATGGAGCACTATAGCAATGTACAGTGAAGGATCAGCTAAATGGATGTGTTAGTGTGCTCAAATATAAGGTAATTTATAACTGAGTTTATGTACCTATCTTGATTTTTCTCCTTATCATAACACCTCTCAGGTTTCTCTCCGTTTGAACTAAAGTGATTTCCGAGTGTCCCTACTGAAAGAACATTAAGGACCAGTGGTTTTGTTAATTAATGCCTCTTGAACATAAAAAAAGAAAGTTAATGAAAGTAATTTTCCTAATGAAACTGCTTATTAATGTGTTGTTGCCAACTTCAAATTAAAAGTTGTGAAGACTGAGGCTTATAAAGTTTTGCTTCGTAAATGATCTCATTACTGTCTGTTGTAAATCACAGAAGGTGAGTCATTATCTTACATATATGTAAATTTTGTGTCTCAGTGTAGTAAAAGTGGAAAACTGCAGTGTGGAACGTTATATACTCAAGTTTGCTAAGTGTTTGTCTCTCCTGTGTATTAGAAGTGCTTATTAAAAATATAACAGGATTCACAGTTTGTCTATTGGGTTAATACTCGGTAACAAGTAACGGAAAGACCATTAATTATGAAAACCATAATTTCTTTAGTCAAATGATAGTGAGGAGCAACCTTTAAGGGGATTCAAATTAACTTTCATTTTAAATAGTAACGTATTTAACTGAGAGAGACTTAACCTATATCAAATTAATGATTCTGCAGTTAATAGTAATAATAACGTTATAAAAACCATTCAGTTTGTGTAAGCCCTGAAAGTAATAGTGTGTTTCAGTATCTGTTATAATTTTGCAAATAGTTTGTGCTGCTTTAACTGATAGTTTCAATCTTCTGTACACATATGTATGTGTCAAGAGTTCACTGCACTCGCGTGTGACAAAGTATAGGTTGTGTTTATCCATTCAAGTTACTAATAACTATTTTCTTGAACGAGAATGTTAATCATTCTCTTGCCTAGTTAGGCTGGCGACCGTTTCCTTTACCTGTTAAACAGTGCAGATAGGCAAAATTTTGTTTGTTACTGTTCTACTATTTCCGTAATTCTGACTTTCATTTCCGATAAGCCACCTCCGTTAGGTACTACACGGTCAACTCTACAAAATTCCTCTCAGAGGGTAACACTGGTCTGTTGCTTTCTACCATAATTGCTTTAATAAGATTGTTTTATTTCACAACCTGCTTTACGGTTATGGTATAGCAGTAGCAGACAATTATGTTATAAGTGGCGCCGCGTGACAGGACGTTGATCAGATTGCACCTACAATCGGAGAAATTATAAGTATATAGCATTTTACAAACATAGAGTGAGCATAAAACGTCCAGTGGCACGAACCTGTATCTTATTTGACAGAACTGGTAGTGAAAGTTCAGCTTAAATTGAAAATAAAAGATATCAGTATTTAATAGTAGCTAAAATGGACAGGAAACTAGAAATAAATCTAGACACGCGAGAACAGGATGCAATCGAGAGCAGATCAGGCAGCACACCAATAGATGGCATTACGCGCGAGTTAAATTACGTCCGTTATCACGCAGACGTCAATAAACAGATCGAAGCTATGTATGTCGCGCGTACTAAGCAAGAGAATATGGGCGATGTTGTCGAAGACAGTGGCTATGCTGATGAATCGCGGGATATGTTTGAATCACCAAAAACTGAAAGGGAAGTAGGACTCGAACACAAAAATGTAGCAGAACCTAAAAGTGAAAAGACACCAGATCTGACTGATTTATTTAGAATACTGTCTGCGCAATTTGCAGCGCAAAATGACAATATCAATGACAATATTGAGGCACAAATTACAGCACACAGTGACAATATTAATGCACAAATTGCAGCACAAAGTAAACAAATCGAAATGCAGGGTACCAGACTTAGTAAACAAATTGACGAAGTCAACTCAAGGGTAGGAACAGTGACTAATGAAATCAAAAATATTAAAAGCGAAATTACTGTCACCATTGGCAATATTGCCAATGTACAAGGACAAATTGATGACATTAACGAAAGATTTGACACTGAAGTAATTAAAATTCAAGATCAAACAGAACCCTTAGTCTGTACTGAAGTGGATGAAAAGGTATTCGGTATCAAATCCGAAATACAAACAGAATGTAATGCGGAATTTGCACAGACTAAACAATCTGTAACAGAAACAATTAGAGAATTAACCAAACAGATTGTTACTTGCGAAAAGAAGTGTGAACGTAACACTTCACAAATCCAAGGCAAAATGTATGACTTGGAAAGAAAAATACAATCAGGACCTACACATTTTACTGAAAAAATGCTTTTCAGTAAAATCTTACAGGGCGAGGAAAAATTCGACCCTGCAAAGAGGCATAACGGATGGCACCCCCTTCATTTTGTAAAGAATTGCGAAAGACATTTCCCTGAATATTTATCTGACCAGGAAAAAATTAATGTGGTAATCAGTGCCTTAACAGGAGAAGCAAAAAGGTGGGGGCTGAATCTGGATACTGACCAGATGTCTTTTGAAAACCTTAAGCAAAAATTTTTTGACGAATACTGGTCGGAACAAAAGCAAGACCAGTTGTGGCGTGAGTTCCTAATGACCAGGCTGTATGATACCAGGGAGAGACAAACCATGAAAGAGTTTTGCGAATCGTGGTATAGAAAACTGATACACCTAAAAGCAAGAAGGACTGAAGCCGAAATCGTTTGGGTTCTTTGGCAGAAACTGCCTGAGGATTCTAAACGATATGTTGGGAGTGCCCACAAAAGTTTTTTTGCGTTCTTGGAAAGGGTAGAGGATGAAGATCACTGGCGAAGAAATCGCGAATCTCGTCCTCATAATAATAACAATTATTCGCGCGAAAGCAATGACCAAAACGAACGTCCTGAAAACGATAGATATCGTGTAAACACGATTCAAAGAGGTCGTGCGAGAGGATACATGGCGCGGAATTTCCAAAATAGAGACGAAATGGAAAACTGAAAACCGCGTGTGTTACGGGCCGGATTCACGCGGAAACCGGTTTTGGGCCCAAAGAAAAGATGTCAAATCATAACTTCGAGAAGGGAAGATGTAAAATACGGGGCAGGAAGGTTAAGGACGCGCCTATGGAAGACGCGCGCGGAGTGATACGTAGTGGCGAGCCCAGTGCGAAGTCACGTGACTGTATGTGCTCAGGGCAGCGCTTGCTGGAGCACCGTACATTGCACTTGGAAGCACACACGAATGGCAGACGTCAGAACAAGATGGCTGCCGTAGAGAGAAACAGAAGAGGCGGCATCGGACACTTCCGTTGGTCGGTTTCAGTAGCAAACGAATGTAAAACTGAAAATAAAGCTAATATGTCATATGATAAAGATAACTCGGTATCGAATTCATGCGAAAAGACATTATTAAAGAAAGAAAGGGGGCCAGAAAAGGCGAGTGAAAAGGAAAATATTTGTACTGGTAATGGTGTGTATGAGGTAAAAAACGTAGATGTGGGAGAGATTATGATGAATAAAGAGGAAAGGGAGGTAGAATATGCCACGCAAAAGACGTGTGCACAATTAACAATAGGTGAAAGTGATGTAAAGGAGCACGTTAGTAAACAAGACATTATAAGCAGTGCAGATGAAATTATTGTTAATGGAAAAGTGTTTAATGATTTTAATGCAGAAGGGCCAAGTAGGAATTTCGCACGATTACATGAGAACTATAACAAAAAGGAAAATGAAATGAAGGTTATCGAAGTATATGACGATTATACTAAGTATGAAGTTACGGCTGAAATCGTTCAAAGTGATACAGCAGAAGTACCTGAGTGTCCAAACGATGTGCAGTGTGTAGAAAATAATTCAAAAAACGAAGTGCCTGAAACATCTAGTGATAATCCGCCTCACTGTTTAAAAGTTGCTTTCCTGCTCGAATCTGATAACGAAAATGAAATAAGTGATAAGTCAGATGATGAAGGGTCTATGAATACAGGCAAGAAAGAATATGCTAACTTACCTTATTGTTCAAAAGACGAGTACTTAAGTGAATCTAATGGTGAGGAAGAGAGTAGTGATGATTCCAGTGAAGATGAATTTTCAGGTGTAAACGAAAGTGAATATACTTTTACTGAAAGAGGATATGAGAGAATTAGTGACATTTTTCTTATGCAAGATACAGTAAGTAGAATTGGTCCAAAACGGCAGGAATTATTTAGTAATGTAACACCAGGGCTTAATTTGCAGGAACCTCCAGATTATACTATACTGGGACAAGCCTTAACAAATGTTTAAAATGAGTGTGAATTACAGGAACAAAAAGAGCCACCTGATAAAATAATAGCAGAACAGGAGATGTTGAACCTTGCAAAAGACTTTGAAATTCCAAAACCTAAAAAGCCACCTGATGAAACAAAACGCTGGCAAGATCTGAATAGGTTAGTCAAAGATGTAGAAAATAGGAGGCCTAAAAAGCCACCAGACTTAGCAACTGTTTTATGAACCATAAAAGACTGCCTTGTTAATAAAGAGACTGGGGGAGGATGCTGTGTGTATATACACTGTTAATATAATGCATGACTTTATTATTATTGTATCTGAGTGTTACCTGAAAGTAAATTATTGTTTTGTTGATCCTGAGACCTGGGGCAGGTGATGCTTATTTACTGTAGTGTACTGTTTGACTTTGCTTAGGAACTGTTTCATTTCAATTGATTTCTATTGTTGCCAGTCTAATTATGAAGATAGGGGCAAGTAGTGTGACAAACCTGGATACTTTATGAATGATTATGTCTATAGAACCCTAATGAAAGTGCAAAGAACTCTACAAGATGATAACTTATTTCTAATGTACTTAAAAATCAGAAAGGGCTAATGTTTGCAGTATGTTGTGTATTTAAAGGTACATGTCCTCAGATGAGGGTTGTTAAAACCCTCAGGGGACAAGCACTCTTCGCATTGTCAGGTGCCTGACGAGCACCAGGGACCCAAGTCGTTGCCACCACTACTTCCGTTTCTTTTCATGCTGCCAACCTTCCTCTTCATCATTCACAACTTTTACTATCTTCTTTCCTTCTTCTCTATCAGAGTAAACCTGAAAAGTGTAGACATAATGTGAGATACTGTGTATTGTTTGTGGACAAGTAAATGAATAATTAAATTGGGTACACTAGAAAGTGACCAAGAATAGTAGAAGTATTGTGGGTGTTGTAAAGGAAAAATGTAATGGAAAAGTAATTGAAAGAGAAATATGGATGAGAAAAGGTAAGAATGC
This sequence comes from Schistocerca gregaria, assembly GCF_023897955.1. Taxonomy (NCBI): domain Eukaryota; kingdom Metazoa; phylum Arthropoda; class Insecta; order Orthoptera; family Acrididae; genus Schistocerca; species Schistocerca gregaria. The sequence continues at coordinate 731,980,767 of NC_064931.1, forward strand.
TGAAAACAAGGTAAATGAATACTATAATATGACTAAATGTAAATGTTTTTGAAAAGAGGGTAAATATGGTGTTGAAAAACTGTAGGAGGCAAGGCTGACTAATGTATGTGAAATAGATGTGAGAAGTATGTGTCTAGTGCCACCAAATGTGAGCAAAAATCACTTGCAGTAGGATGTAAAATTATTGTTCTGATCTTGACATATCTGATGAACTAAATATGTGGAAAAATAATTAAACTAAATACTGACTTTAAAAGAAATATTACTGAGCTAGAAAGTGGGGAGAAAAACCACAAATCTGGGATTCTCAAATAACTCCTGAACACTGTCATTATACCAAAAATGTAATTTAAAAATTTTTCTTAATGAATTATGTGTATGTTGCCTAATATTGTCTTGGTGTAAAGAAAAATTTAATGTTAGCAGTGTCTAATTGCTGTTTCAAAGTTACAGGTTTAATGCCTCATACCATTAATGCAATTTTACCAAAGATGTGACATAATGATGAAAAAACTTAAAGATGATGACAAAAAAAACTGCTCAAAATTATGTTGTTGGGCAGCAAAACAAGACAAAAGAATAAAAATGTTGTGGTCCTGAAGTTGAGGACAACCAAATATGCTATGTGAGCAGTAGCCAAGGGACTTGCCATTGTGGGGCAAGAAGTTGATAAGTGGTCACGAACTGCGTAACCTATAGGATGGGGCAGTGTGGTAATTTAAAAATGTGTCTTTTAGTGTTCTTAATCTAAATTGTGTTTTTGTGTTAAAATGTTTACATACAAAGACTGCTAAACCAATAATGGGCAGTATGAGTAACAGATCGTTAGTGCTGAGGCAAGCAGTGAAATAAGTTAGGTTTTTTGACCAATGTGTTATAGACTGACTATTCTGACTGAAGTCAGTGAAAAGTTATTATCAAATATATATATATATATATATATATATATATATATATATATATATATATATATATATATATATATATATATATAGAATCTTGTTCAAATAGTTATAGATGTTTTAAGAGTGGGTTTTCTTATGTAAGTTAAAACTTTGAACTGTATTGCTTTAAAAATACACTAGTGATGATTAAAGGAAGGTTCTGAATAGGGTTGTGTGTTTATATGCAACAAACATTTTGGACTGCTATTAATTAAGAGCAGCTTTAAAGATAATAATTTGGAAAAAATTCTTGCAAAGTTAGTTTAGTATTTAAATTATCTGTTGGAAAATGTTCCCATAGCTATTTGTGTAAATATTTGTGCATATGTGGATGCAAACTGAAATTTTCAATATTTCATTTAATGCTGAACCTCGTAAAATGCATTATGATGATGAGTATGCTTGTGTATCTAGGAAAATTTACATTTCTTTAAAAATATTGAAAGACTAATTTCTGCTTAGTTAAGTTAAAATGTTCTGTAGTATTGTATATGTGTTTAATTTTTTTCTGGAATACTCTAACTGTTCTACTAATGAGCAGATTACTTTGCATACTGCTTGTCTGTCAGTGATGTAGCGTCTATGTGGAAGAGACAGAAAATTTAATGTATGCTCTGTGTACGGATGCAAAATTAGTTTACTTAAACCAGCCTGAGGATGAAAATTACTATAAATGCTTTATTTTGAAAATGTTTTTGGAGGAAGTGTATGAATTTCCTTAGTGTATATTATGTTTGTAATATATATATTTTTTTCTCTCCCAACTGAAGTTGGATAGAATAATTTTTTTTTGTAGCCATCACCACTTAGGTGTTATAGATGTTACCTTGAAGTATCACTTACATGAAACTTCAACGAAACATGGGGCATGTGTAACACCATAGCTCTAATACTCCAATGATATATTTTGGTTTTTGTTTCATTTAATATTATAACGCTGAGCTTCTCTAAATGTGTTTGTTTGAATCAATAACATAAAATTGTATACTCCTTTTTTTTGTACAAACTTTGATGTCATGGTTTGGTTCTAGGCAAAGTAGTGTATCAGTCATTTAAATTCTTTGTCCCATTTGAAGGGAACAAAACTTACTGTATGTAATTGAATAATTTTTGGTAGAAATGTCAATATGTGCAATTGTTCTGTTTTATTTACTGTATTTGTTTGCTGTTATGTAAACTGCTGATCCTCACTTAGGGTTCTTAGTTAGTTTATGACCATAACCGTAAAGCAGGTTGTGAAATAAAACAATCTTATTAAAGCAATTATGGTATAACGCAACAGAGCAGTGTTACCCTCTGAGAGGAATTTTGTAGAGTTGACCGTGTAGTACCTAACTGAGGTGACTTATCGGAACAGAAAGTCAGAATTACGGAAATATTTGAACAGTAACAAACAAAATTTTGCCTATCTATTCACTCAAAACTGAAAACAGAGACGCACGCAATCGACGGGCATACTAGAGACTCTGCCTAACACATCTGTGCAAAGCTTTACCGGATTTACCCAGTAGCTTCCATTTCGCGACCGATCGGAACTTACTTTCTGGACGACCCTCGTATAATTGGTTACGTACTAATCCAACTGAATGGTACAACACTTAAAATCGTCAACTCACTAACAATGAGCCTTTGTTAATGTTTTGCAATCTGTACAGGTTTTACTTTGATTTTCTTCGATGTTGGACCTCTGTTGTTTACTGAGCATTAATGTTATAATGTTTACTTAACTTTTGAGATAATTATATGGGTTTATATTGAAACAAGGTTTTAGATGAGTTTCTCGTGGCCATCACTTAGACGACTTTACACCGAACTGCACTTCGCAGTCCCATACGACACTCTATGCGAAACGTACTGCTTGGCATCAGCAGTTACTAGCATTTTTATAGAATTATTACTGATATTAATACCAAAACTAAAATCACTCACTGTAAACATAGTATATCGCTTTTCTATGCATGATTTTTCAGCACAGAAGATATGTGTAGGAGTTGAACCTATAGAAAATGCAATTATTTGACGTCATGTACTTGTAAGCTATTGTAACAAAGTACGTTCACATCCCCATAGCATGGCATGGACCTAATAGCCACGTTGCCTTACACATTTACATGCATAGTGAGATGCTTGTTATTATTTCTAAGGAACATGTTAATTCAGCTCCCCATTCGTGTGCTCATTGTAAATTGCTGGTGCACCCAGTAAGACTTCCCTATGCAGGTAGTGTTCTACAGGTTTTTTTAGTCAGATCGCATTGCTGGTATGATTCGTGTGTCTAAATATCGGCAGTGTACGTGGGAGGGCATCCTTTTTAATTCAAGGTATATTTGAATTTACTATAGCAAGTAGCACGTTATCAAAACCTAGAATAAACATTATTATAATTTAAAACCCATCTGGAAAAATTTTTCCCTATTTTTTAATTTTTCATTCCTGACGGCGAAAATATAAGATTAGTTTATAATTTAGATGTCGTTATAATATAATAACGTTACCTCAGTCGAAGCTTCACACACTTACAACATTCTATACAGAGCTGCCGGTAGTAAGATGAGACGTGCTCCGGTTGGCTTCCAAAGTGGGAATTAATGCGGATAAATAGACTTCGGTCTGTTATGTTCGCGCACACATATTTCTCTTCGATGTTGTCTGAGTGGCACATTCTGCAGAAGTTGGTGCGCGGTTCATTATGGAGGCGCGTGCGAATGGTGGAGAGGGAGCAGAGGGTCACGGCGGCGAGCTGCTCTGCAGATGTCCCGCCTGCGGCCTGGAGGAACTTACGGTCCCGTACTTCCCTCCTAGCTTCTGGAAGGCGCTTTCCGACGGGGAAAAACGTCGTACCACATCTTTTCTGGAAGAAATCAAGAGAGTCGTTGCGAATCGGATTACTCGAAGAAAGTTTCGAGACTTTTTAACCTCCTTACTATTGGTCAGACATGCGGTGTTTCCTGGCAGTTTTTCCAGAAGAAGGACGAAACCTCCAGCGCGTAGAAGCGAGATGACGGGACGCTTGTGGCTCTCATTAATGTGCTCAAAATTCCCAAGTGTCTCGACGCAAAGTTCATAGCACAAGAAATTACCGTGGGACTTCAAACGCTATTTTTATCCTGTTACTAAACATTCCTCTCGTTCTAGAATTGGTGTCGCTACTTATTCCTCTCTGTGCATTTCTTTTTTTAAGTGTAACAAATTGTTCTTAATATGATTAATTTCATAAAAGTTTTTCTATTATCATTATCTACAGAATCAAACCCCAAGAGATCACAAAGATACCTACTGGCTACATACCGTCATTTAAAGGTTGTAATATATCGTAAGTAGTTCACATTTGACTGATCCGCCTGGAATAGAAACTGCAACGTAGTAAGCAAATTTTTTCCACTCAAACGTGATATTATCCATAAATATAATAATGTCTTGAATATTTACGAAAAGATATTATAAAGGAAAATGGCCATTAACTATTCAAACATTTCTTGTCATCTTTCTAAACAAGAATTTTTAGAGTAGTAGATCCAAGTATCTTACATATATTAAAAAGGAAAGGATTTATTAAGTTAGAAATTATATCAAGCTTGCAATCAATTCCTTTTGAAAGCTTTTATGATTCTGTTAATTTCAGTGAAGGAGGTCATTGTTACATGTATCAATAATGTTAACGAAATAATGTTTGCAGAATAACTCCTTGCTTCTTAGACAAAATTGTTCGACCATATTTCTGCTACTAACTCTATAAAACAATAATCAAAGTATTTCTTTACTTTGATAATTAGTAGTCACGCCACATTAACTCAATTTAATTTTTCTGTATTCTAAGTTGTCTTACTTATATTACATCTAGTAGTAATTTTTGTGGTTATGTACCTATTTTGGACCTTTCAACAGCTTTTTCTTTGTCGGATATCACAGTAATCCTTGTAGAATGCAAGTAGTGCGCGGTCTCCACTTGTTCTGACAGTTCCATTAATTTACTTACGCTCTTACAAGATATCATAATCATTTTAGTTATCCATGCCTTTTTTAGTAGATATTTCGATTCCACCAGTGAACCATGTTCAGCGTTAAACCTTCCTCTGACATCATCCAAAACTTTTATTTTCTGCGTACATATTGACTGCTTATTATTTCACTCATGTGACGGTGAACTGTCTTGACATCGTGCGCTATGGTAAGAGGTGGCGGTTGAGGAACAAAACGTAATACTTCGATATCGACCACAATAAATTAAGTCGCCAGTAACCTGAGGCTGTGTGGAAATAACTTGTTTGGGTCACAGAAGAAAACTGTATCACATACCAATTATTCTTTTAACTGCTGATGGAGGCAGCAAAGATCAAGCGGACTGTCCACGAAACAAAGACCAAGAAAATATTGGTCGCTGTACTGTACTGTAACATTCCAAACATGTATCGGTGAACTACGACTGCAATGAAACAGAAAGGAAGAAACTAGTGAAAGTTTTGCTTTTTGTCAAAGTTTCTGCTGTGTAGCGCATGGACATTGAGGGCAATGAACAGAGGATCACAAAAGATTTATATATCGTGAAACAGGAGCTCAGGTGGCGCATTCATGCCAAGTCGACCATACCTCTAAGAAAGTGAAGTGTGAAGCAAGGGCTGGGCCAGATTCATATTAAGGTGAATAAAATTGTATAGATGAACCAACACGAAGGGCAAGTATCTAAGACTTTCTTCCATTTTATAAAAAAAAAAATGGCTCTGAGCACTATGGGACTCAACTGCTGTGATCATTAGTCCCCTAGAACTTAGAACTACTTAAACCTAACTAACCTAAGGACATCACACACATCCATGCCCGAGGCAGGATTCTAACCTGCGGCCGTAGCAGTCGCACGGTTCCGGACTGCGCTCCTAGAACCGTCCATTTCATCTGGAGGAAATATCAGAAAAATAACAATAACTGCTCTAACATTATTTACAACCTTTGAACAAAGAATATGAATTCAAGCAGACAGGTTTTGAGTGCGTATACGAGTTTCTCGTTCAGGCCGCGAAGATCTGAGGTTTTACGTACGTTTCACCTCTTCTGCGATGGAGGTCAAAATAGCGACGTCCAGCGTTGGTCGCACGCGGTTTTCTTATGGGTGGCGGAGGTAAACATTTCAGACTCACCACCACTCAGAATCGACAGGTAAAGGCCTCAAAGGGTGGAATAAAGGGCGTCCTTCATTGACGCAAATGGCACTTCAGAGCGCACTGAGGAACGGGACGACGTTCGTGACATACTTTGACTGTGATGACATCCCGCTGACGATTCAACCAATCTCTGAGGACCCAGAGGACCGCAACCCCACTGAATGTTATCGCACCCCTTTGGAGTGTAGCACGACCACAAATCTGCCTGTTGTGCACAGGGTGCAACCACTAGAGACGGTTTCATATTACTCGTCGAAGTTCGAACGTGAGCAGATACTGCGAATGGTGTTTGTGCTTTTCAGTGCTGCTATTTCGTGCCTGCTGTGGCCTAAACACTATGGGGTGTTGTCATGTTGCTCGTAGCACTTTTGACTGTCACTTCCGACCGAGAAATATGTGGAAATTTATGCCCGAAGTGAAGGAGCGGCTTCAGTGATGCCTTTTATGCCACTCCCTGAGTCCTTCTCGTGGCTATTATGAGCAGTGTTTTTTCTGAAAAGCCTTAAGAAAACTGTGCGCATGAAACGCTGGGTGTCTAGATACTGAAGCGTTAAGAAATGGCGCGAAATGTGAGTAAGAGGAAGTGTGACGACCTTCCCATCACTTGACTCATCGACGGGGCCGTTGTACTCAATTTTTTAACAAGATAACGTAATCAACACACGTTACTCCTCACATGGACTTATGAGCTCTCTCCTTTTCTTCGAATGTGTCGACATTCAGCTGTTTGAAGAGCCACCGAGTCTGGGAGTAACGTCGCGGGACGACACGCTTTTGCACCTTTACAGGGGACTGTTATAAGCTCCTTTGAGCCCCATTTAAGACTTCTGCGTTTTTCTGGGAGACAGTTGAAGGGATTCGAAAAAGTAATCCGTTTGATATGTTGAACAGCGAATGTCAGTGTTACGCTTTATTTTGCGTTTTTGGTTAAACGACGAGAAAATTATTGAAAAGTTTATCGAAATGTATGGTATTTTGGTTTCCATATTGGGTACTGTTTGGGCGGTGATGTTCACGAATTAAATTATTAACAGTATGTATATAGATTATTTTCAAATTTTACGCAATAATTCCATTTTTGTGGATATTTTGTGCCTATTCGTAGATTTTTCTAGTATTTTATTCATCTGTAAATGCTAATAACCATGTGCTTAGGATATTCTCAAAATTGATGAGATATAAAAACTGTAGATAACTGCCCTGTAAATGTGGGAGCTTACACTTTCTACATGCATGTGAGCCAAAATGTTATGACCACCGTGAAACTACATTCCACCTCGTGCCGTTGCGGGCACATGATGTGCAGTAAGGAAAGTGATGTCGAAGGGAAGTATATAAGTGACGTAGAGACGAATGAGAATTCATTCTAGCGACAATGCGGACCGCAAATGGGGAAATCCACTGACGTAAATGACTTTGACAATGAGTCGATATAGCCCTGTACCCTGGTTTGCTGTTCACGTGCTACTATTGTGAGCATCTGTGGAAAGTAGTTGAAAAATGGTTAAACAACTAGTAGGCAGCTGGCTGCTGGACGTCCACACCATAGCACTGGGGGATGGACAGAGATCTGTGGCAGATCTAAAAACAGAGAACAATGCTGGTGAAGATACAAGTATTTCGGATCACACCGTTAATAGAACATTGCTGAACATCGAGCCCTGCGAGAGCGAGATTGAAACTGAGCTCGATGTAAACGTGTCACTTGGTCGGATGAATCGTGTTTCTTATTACACCAGATCGGTGACTGTGTCGGGATACGCCATCATCCAGGAGAAAGGCTGCTCGACACGTTCAAAGTGCCACAGACGCAGGCTTGTGGAGGCAGTATTGTGCTATGAGGGACAGTCACTTGCGCTTCGATGGGACATGTGGCAGAAATTAAGGGAAGCGTGTGTGAGAGTTCATTCCTCTTCAAGAGAACGAAACCTTTAGCAAGAATTGGTGGCAATGTGTTTGTGCCTTTTTGCGAGACAGAAACAGACATAGCTGTGCGAGCGCGTGTATTTGACAGCTAAGCAGGTTGCGCCGGACTCGCTGGGCTGACCTCAGAGCGGTCCAGTGAGCGTCACTGTGTCGCCAATAGGTGTGATTGGTAGCAACTGAGAGAATGAAAAAACATCCCTTCTGCAAGAGACAGACAGAGAGTAGGTAAACGCGCAAGACGCGTAGGCTGGGAAAGACCCAAGACGGGCAGACATTGGGGAAAGATATGAGTAGGGCATCTGCCATGGCTGAAACGAGTGACATACATATATTCTACAGAAAACTAAATTCAATAAAAACTGATCCACACTAGTTACAGAAAGACCTTTAACATCATTACAAAGAGAAAAATAGGACAGACATGTAGGTGAAAACGCGTCCTACGTCGTACAAGTAGTTTACACATTGAAGCGGCAAAGAAACTGGTACAGTCACGCCTATTCAAATACAGAGATATGTAAGCAGGTAGAATACGGCAATGTGGACGACAACGCCTATACAAGACAAAAAGTGTCTGGCGCAGTTGTTAGATCGGATACCGCGCTACAATGGCAAGTTATCAAGATTTCAGTGAGATGGAACATACTGTTATAGTCGCCGTATGAGTGATAGAATACAGCATCTTCGAGGTAGCGATGAAGTGTACCGTGAATATCAGGAATCCGGTAAAACATCAAATCTTCGATATCGCTGTGGCCGGAAAAAGTTTCTGCAAGAACGGGACCAACGACGACTGAAGAGAATAGTTCAACGTGACAGAGGTGCAACTCATCCGCAAATTGCTGCAGATTTCAATGCTGGGTCATCAATAATTGTCAGTGTGCTAACCGTTCAACGAAACATCATCGATATGGGCCTTACAGAGATGCTCAACAGATTCCAGTGTCAGACGTTGCAAGAGAAGCGTTGTGCATTACGGAGAGCATACTTTTGAATTCGAGTGAGCACTTTCCGGGAAGAGTCGGACAATATATTACTTCCCCCCCCCCCCCCCCCCCCCCCACATGCATCTCGAGGAAAGACCTCACCGAGAAAATTCCATAAGTTAGAGCTAATACAGAGGCTTACCCACATTCCACGCGCCATTCACAAGTGGAACAGAGAAAGGGAAATCAGTCAGTGGTAACAGAAGTGACTCTCAACGTGCACGGTTAGTTGGCTTGTGGAGTATGATGTAAGTGAAGAAGGTATATGAAGCAGCATCATTTTGGTGTTTCGCTGTCCGTGTACTGAAATGAAGACTAGGGAAGGTACTTCAGTTGTAAAAAAAGTATGCGCTGAAGAACACTGGCGATTCTCTACCTTCGTCTTTAATCCAGCTGCAAAAATTTAGAACGAGTTCCAGTGACGAAGACACGTGAAGCGTTTTGTATTTCTACTTCTACTGCTGTGATGATTGAAGAATCACGTTTTGGTGATATTTGAGCGTATCTTGGCGTGTGACAAATTTCATTAACTGTTACTATTGTCAGTACAATGCTGTTATTATTCTTTTTTATTCAGTCTCGTAAAGTTTCCTATTTGCAACTTTTGCTGTTGAAAACCTGTTATGGATCACGGATAACAGAAGCATAGCACATTTCTGGGTGAAAAACAGTCGCATTAATTTTGAGTGTTGGTGTTAGCTTCAGAACATGGGAGAAATTTCAACCTTAAAAGATGATAATGGGTGACCGATGAGGAATGTTATGCGCAGACGACGCTGTTATTTAACTACCATGTCATTAAATAAATTCACATCGACTTACGTTACTCAACAAATTACAACTGATTAATGACCGGTCTGACTCTAGTACTAGACAGCCACGAATTAGTGACCTTGACAATCCTAGAATGATGCCCTGCTTATTCAAGTGCTGCCTCCACGGAATTAACTCAAAATGAGTGATCAAGTTTTACAACGCCGGTACTCCGTTGTTTTTCTAAAGAGCCATTCAAAAGACCATCTACGAAATGTTTAGTTATTTTGTTACATCGTGAAAATGATATCAGAGTACCAGAACTATCTACTGGAGACGTCATTCTGCGATGAGAGCTTGTATATTACTGATAAGTCTTCGTCGAGCCTCAATTCAGTGTCTTTCAACAATAATCAAAGATAACTGAGCAGGATAAATAAAGATAATCTTAAAAAAACTTAGATCGTCCATGGAATCGTCAGTGGCAGGGATTGGATTTCATTCGTTTTTTACGAACTAAACTGCACCGAAGAATCGTTATAATCTCAATAAATACATCTGAATTCTCAGGTGATAGGTTGCGAGCGTAAATGTCTCTCCCACTGTATCGTACATGAGCAGTTGCCAAATGGATAATTTATCGAGTCCATCGTGGAAGTTTTTGAGACTCTGGTTATCACCAACCTCATATTTACACTATTTCACAACAGGAAACACCGAAGAAAGGCAAACCTAGTTGAAACCTATTTGTATTCGTAATTGTATTTTATCATTTTTGCTCAGTATAAGTTCCTCACCGACCCATTCGTCTATATCAACAGCGAATGGATTGAGTGTTTGCATCGAATGTCAACAGAAAAAGAACAGAAATAATTTTTTATTTCCAGAAACGATGAGCATTAGTTCGCAGAGCTGTCGCTACGACGAAAACATCAGTCAGTGATCGGTGAGTGTGCCTTGGAGGAATGTAGATTTCTGGAACTCGATATACTGAGAGACGTACTGTTACTCACTAACTACACCCCTGGAAATGGAAAAAAGAACACATTGACACCGGTGTGTCAGACCCACCATACTTGCTCCGGACACTGCGAGAGGGCTGTACAAGCAATGATCACACGCACGGCACAGCGGACACACCAGGAACCGCGGTGTTGGCCGTCGAATGGCTCTAGCTGCGCAGCATTTGTACACCGCCGCCGTCAGTGTCAGCCAGTTTGCCGTGGCATACGGAGCTCCATCGCAGTCTTTAACACTGGTAGCATGCCGCGACAGCGTCGACGTGAACCGTATGTACAGTTGACGGACTTTGAGCGAGGGTGTATAGTGGGCATGCGGGAGGCCGGGTGGACGTACCGCCGAATTGCTCAACACATGGTGCGTGAGGTCTCCACAGTACACCGATGTTGTCGTCAGTGGTCGGCGGAAGGTGCACGTGCCCGTCGACCTGGGACCGGACCACAGCGACGCACGGATGCACGCCAAGACCGTAGGATCCTACGCAGTGCCGTAGGGGACCGCACCGCCACTTCCCAGCAAATTGGGGACACTGTGGCTCCTGGGGTATCGGCGAGGACCATTCGCAACCGTCTCCATGAAGCTGGGCTACGGTCCTGCACACAGTTAGGCCGTCTTCCGCTCACGCCCCAACATCGTGCAGCCCGCCTCCAGTGGTGTGGCGACAGGCGTGAATGGAGGGACGAATGGAGACGCGTCGTCTTCAGCGATGAGAGTCGCTTCTGCCTTGGTGCCAATGATGGTCGTATGCGTGTTTGGCGTCGTGCAGGTGAGCGCCATAATCAGGACTGCATACGACCGAGGCACACAGGGCCAACACCCAGCATCATGGTGTGGGGAGCGATCTCCTACACTGGCCGTACACCTCTGGTGATCGTCGAGGGGACACTGAATAGTGCACGGTACATCCAAACCGTCATCGAACCCATCGTTTTACCATTCCTAGACCGGCAAGGAAACTTGCTGTTCCAACAGGACAATACACGTCCGCATGTATCCCGTGCCACCCAACGTGCTCTAGAAGGTGTAAGTCAACTACCCTGGCCAGCAAGATCTCCGGATCTGTCCCCCATTGAGCATGTTTGGGACTGTATGAAGCGTCGTCTGACGCGGTCTGCACGTCCAGCACGAACGCTGGTCCAACTGAGGCGCCAGGTGGAAATGGCATGGCAAGCCATTCCACAGGACTACTTCCAGCACCTCTACGATGGTCTCCATGGGAGAATAGCATCCTGCATTGCTGCGAAAGGTGGATATACACTGTACTAGTGCCGACATTGTGCATGCTCTGTTGCCTGTGTCTATGTGCCTGTGGTTCTGTCAGTGTGATCATGTGATGTATCTGACCCCAGGAATGTGTCAATAAAGTTTCCCCTTCCTGGGACAATGCATTCACGGTGTTCTTCTTTCAATTTCCCGGAGTGTATTTCTAAAATATTTTTTAACTGGAGCTCTGTTACTGACATTTCAGTAACTGAAATGTAATACACTGACGAGCCAGAACATTATGACACTGCCCACCGCGAGGATGAATGCCTCCTGGTAGCGTCGCGGGCAAGTGATGCATTAAGGAAAGAATGTAAGCGGAAGAAAGGCGAATGGGCACTCATTATATCAAAGATACGGTTCGCAAATGCGGAAATCCACAGATATAAGGGTGTTGACGAAGGACACACTATTTTTCCGCTGCGGCTGGAAATGAGAACCTCTGAAAAGACGAAACTGGTCGTCTGTTGGCGTACTACCGTCGCGAGCACCAATGGAAAGAGAATGAACGATGATGAAATAACGGGTATGCCATATGGTATTACACGACCACGTCTCAGTACAAAACGTAGAGGTCAGAGGATTCCCCAATGTGTAATCCAGGACGAGCAGCGAACTGTGGCTGGTCTGATGACAGGCTACAATACTGGTGCAACACGAATGTTTTGGAGTACATCGTTCAAAGGACGCTGTTGAACATGGAACGCCACATCACACGAGCCCTACGTGTTCCTGTGTTGAACCAACGACATCAATAGTTATGATTGCAGTGGGCACCGTATCACTGAGTTTTCAACGTGGATCAATAGGAACGTGTCGCCTGTGGAATGAATCGAATTTTTTGTTACACCAGGTCTCCGTCATCCACGCGAATGGCTGCACGGAATATGCACTGCGCCACAGATGCAGGCCGACAGCAGAATTACGCTTTGGGGTACGGTGAGTTGGGCTTCCGTGGGATCTATGGTCATAATCGAAAGCATCATGACAGCAATGAACTACGTGAACATTATTGAGGACCACCTGCATCGCTTCATGCTTGGAGTCTCCCCTATGGCGATGACATCTTCCAGGAGGGCAACTGTCCGTGCTGCAAGGTCAGAATCGTGCTACAGTGGTTTGAGGGGGCATTATAGTGAAGTCACACTGTTGTCTCGGTGAGCAGATGTGCCTGATCTCTACCCATTCGAACACACATCGGGCACCAGCTACGTACCCGTAAACTCCTATAGCGTAATTTGTGGGGCGAGTGATACATACATCTACACTACTGGGCATTAAAATTGCTACAGCACGAAGATGACGTGCTACAGCCGCGAAATTTCAGCGACAGGGAGAAGATGCTGTGATATGCAGATGATTAGCTTTTCAGAGCATTCACACAAGGTGGCGACCCCTACAACGTGCTAACACCAAGGACCGTTTCCAACCGATTTCTCATACACAAACAGCAGTTGTCCGGCGTTGCCTGGTGAAACGTTGTTGTGATGTCTCGTGTAAGAAGGAGAAATGCGTACCATCACGTTTCCGACTTTGATAAAGGCCTATAGCGACTGCGGTTTATCGTATCGCGACATTGTTGCTCACGTTGGTCGAGATCCCATGACTGCTAGCAGAATATGGAATCGGTGGGTTTAGGAGGGTAATGCGGAACGCCGTGCTGGTACCCAACGGCCTTGTATCACTAGCAGTCGAGATGACAGGCATCTTATCCGCATGGCTGTAACGGATCGTACAGCCACGTCTCGATTCCTGAGTCAACAGATGGGGACGTTTGCAAGACAACAACCGTCTGCACGAACAGTTCGACGATGTTTTACCGCAGCATGGACTATCAGCTCGGACACCATGGCTGCGGTTACCCTTGACGCTGCATCACAGACAGGACTGCCTGCGATGGTGTACTCTACGACGAACCTGGGTGCACTAATGGAAAAACGTCATTTTTTCGGATGAATCCAGGTTCTGTTTACAGCATCGTGATGGTCGCATCCGTGTTTGGCGACATCGCGGTAAACGCACATTGGAAGGGTGTATTAATCACCGCCATACTGGCGTATCACCCGGCGTGATAGTATGGGGTGTCATTGGTTACACATTTCGGTCACCTCTTGTTCGCATTGACGGCACTTTGAACAGTGGCCGTTACATTTCAGATGTGTTACGACCCGTGGCTCTATCCTTCATTCGATCCCTGCGAAACCCTACATTTCGGCAGGATAATGCACGACCGCATGTTACAGGTCCAGTACGGGCTTTTCTGGATACAGAAAACGTTCGATTGCTGTCCTGGCCAGCACATTATCCAGATCTCTCATCAATTGAAAACGTCTGGTCAATGGGGGCCGAGTAACTGGTTCTTCACAATACTCCAGTAATTACTTTTGATGAACTGTGGTATCGTGTTGAAGCTGCATGAGCAGCTTTAACTGTACACGCCATCCAAGCTCTGTTTGACTCAATGCCCAGGTGTATCAAGGCCGTTATTACTGCCAGAGTTGGTTGTTCTGGGTACTGATTTCTCAGGATCATTGCACGTAAGTTGCGTGAAAATGTAATCACATGTCAGTTGTAGTATAATATATTTGTCCAATGAATATCCGTTTATCATCTGCATTTCTTCTTGGTGTAGTAATTTTAATGCCCAGTAGTGTAGAATACTGTGGAGGACTTTTTGAAACCATGGCAAGCAGAATCTCTGTTATATAGTGTTTGAAAACAGGTGGTCATAATGTTTATGGTCGTTGGTGCATGCCTTGACTAAACACATAAAAGGGAAATGCCGTTTCAAGCAACTACAGAATGAGTGGGCTGGAACACTGTACCTTGTGCGCGATACATACAATAATGGACTGCTGAAGCGGTAGAGAACTTCTTCCACAAACTGGCACACTTATTAGATTTCTCGGCCTGTACACGGTTTTGCCTTTGGTTAATATCACGTAAATCATCGTCATAACCTCAGTCACTGTGTAAAACTCCTTAAGAGCAAGTTACTGGAGTAATCTCAACCAACGAATTTTGGCCTCCGCAGTCTAGTGTGCGCTACAGACTGAAAATTTATTTTTGTAACTATCTGCCAGACTGCGTCTAAGACATATTTCTCAATAGCCTCTCTTCTAGGTGTGCTAATCACGCAAAGTATGCAGGAGAACGTCAGTCAAATTTGGAAAGTTCGAGATAAGGTATACGTGAAGAAAAGATGCGAGGGGTACAGTTTGTAGCGCAGTTGATAGAGCATTTGCTGGCGAAAGGCAAACGGCAAAGGTCCGAGTGGTGGTCTGGCAAACAGCTTTAATTTGTCAGGAAGTTTCAGCTGACGATGTTGTTTTGCTGGTAGTGTAGTTTCGGAGAGACAGACCGCAGTCACGCAAGAGTTCAGTGACGGCTGACTGCAAAAAAATCGCTAGGTCATTAGCAATACCATCCAAAACCATTTTCCCTACACGGCAGCAGCAGAACCACGAGTACCTACGCTAACCACATTCAGTGTTAGACTGAAATCATTCTAGATATATAATGGAAGGAGCTCGAAGTATAGTAACACATCATCTGGGCTATTAAGTAACTGTATATGAACGGGTGTACTGGTAAGAAGACACAAATGCGTCGAGAATTGCATTGTGTGATGTACCCACCGTTAGAGCAGAATACAATTCATATCGACCATGTTAGTATCTTGGCTTGGCGAATCGTAATGGAGGTCATTTGCCCCCTTTAATGTGTTTGCCATAGTTCTTCACAGACAAATATACAAGGGGTATCAAGTTGCTCATTCTTACACGTTTGATGACCTACACCTATACCACCGTTCAGGACATGTCCTGGGAAGTGAGGGACCACTTTAGAGCCCTAGAAATTCGTCAGAAGTGTCGCCGAATAGCTTGCTAATACGAATACAAGGATCTCGTCCTCGAAATTATTTGATCTCATTCATTTTGACAATATCTGGAATGGTATCAGGATGGATGTGACCCATCTGATTCTGTTCCGGCATGTCTCCATGAGGTGAGATGGTGGTTGAGCTGGCATGATAAGCATGGGTCCTTAAGGCACTCAGTGTCACGTAGATTTCGTACAAGACGCATCTTTTGCCCTAAGCAGACCTGCAAAACACTAGACACTTATGTCTGACCCTAAATTTCACAGTGTACTATCTAACACTGTAACACGACAGTGATTGCTGACTGTACGGTTTCCTACTGCACTGTTATGGATGCTGATAAATTAATAAATGGTCCAAATTAGCAGAAAGTGAGTATTGGTTCCAAGCTTTAAGAATATATAGGCTGTAATCAATTATTACCTCTCATATATCAATATGTACACTGAGCTACTTTGCTGTGATAGCAATTCGGAAACCGACCTGCAGAAGTAATTATATTCTCATTTCAATGAGCAGTGTTCTCGGAGAACTTGCGTGGGACCTGGAACTCGCGTACTTTTCTACGGAAAACATTTTACACTGCAGCTGTGAAATAATGCAAAACCAAAGAGCTATGTCGCCTTGTGCAGCCGTTGGTTGTGCGCAGGTGCGCACACATGGGCGGTGGCTGCAGTTGGCATCGTCTATTCCACAGATGCGCACCGCGCAGGCCGCCTGATGAATCCCTAATCAAATCTCCGTTTCACTCTACGTCTGGCCAATCAGCCCAAACCCCGGACCTGATACAATCAGCTTTAACTTTTTATGTGACCGAAACCATTCGTTGGAATTACGTACGGGGAGCGAAACAGAGTACCAATACCTACAAGACGAAACAGTGTCTAATCGAAAACACATGTACGAACGGTTTGACGTGTGTAAGTTAGATTACAGCTTAAAGCAGTTGGGGAGTCTGAAAAAGAAAATAACGTGCTAAGTGAAGAATTTTTAACCGAGACATTTGAATACATCGCGACACTTGGCTTCCGTCCAAGACGTATTTTTCTAGAGATTAACACTCATAATACTGTAAGCTGTTTTATTAAGCAAAATGATCTCCGTATTACGTTTAGATAAAACACTATTTACCACACCCTCCCCCAGTCCCGTTTCTTTAAAGAGTCGAATCCCCTCGTACAAAACAGATTCAAATTTACAAACGACTTAATGTGTTACATATTTGACCTTAAGGGTGTAAAACCGTTCTGGTTGAAGACAATGTTGTTTTCCACAAAGCCCAGTGTTAATGACGTCATATTTCCTTAACTAACAGGTGTCTGGGAAGAAGGAACGATTTTGAATTTTGTATCATTTTGTCATGTGACAGTTGGCAGCCGTGGCTTATCATGTTTGTTGTCTGTGACCCTTCCCATTGTTAGCCTGATAGCTTCAGTGTAGTGAGCATTGTTGTTTGAAGTTTATTTTCGTCACGGAGCGGATGACAACTGAGCAACGTATTCAAGCGATAAAATGTTATTACAAAAAGAGTGGAAGTGTTACTGCAATCGTTCGTGAACTGCGTGTGACACTCAGACTTAATGCTGCTCCTACAGAATCATCAGCTCGGAAGCTGATTCGGATGTTTGAGGCCATGGGTTAAGTTTCAAATGTTAGGACAACAGGACGACTGTGTTCTGTTCGCACACAGGAAAACATTGCCGCCGTGTATGGCAATGTGACCGTAAGCCCAGAAAATCGGTTCGCCGACGAGCTCAACAATTGAAATTTACACCTAGTTCATTGCATGAAATCCTTTCAAAATATCTGAAAATGCATGCTACAAGATTGAACTTCACAAGAGGTGAAACCTGCAGATCGTGGAAAGAGACACAAATCTGCTCAGAGGGTCTTGGCTTGACAAGTGGAGAATGAGAACTTCACAGAAAGAGGTGAGGCGCACTGTCATTGCTCAGCACATCCCACTTCCACTGTGCACTACAAGCATAATTAAACTGTGCCCATTGTATTCCACAATTACGATAGGCATTTACTGATCATGAACTTACGTGAGTAAAAGACAACAGATGGTGATGAAGATATTACATTAAATCCAGGTTGTGTTCCTTTTGTAACATCGAACATGCAAAAAATATAAATAATTCACAAAGAATATTCGAGTAATGCACCTAGAAGGACACTGAAATATAAATTTTAGATTTATTGATTGATCAATTATTTTACTTGCTTCCCTGAGAAATGTGCATCGTACTTAAAGACCAATGAACTCGAGACTATGAGGGCATATTTTCCTGATGATCGGAAGTTCACTCTTGTCAATCATAAGGTAATCTACCCGTGCAAGTACATAAGCAAAGAATCGGTTGTGTCGGATGATCGCGTACCCTCAACCGAGAATTTTAAAACCCTGATAATATGTAAAAAGTTAAAAGAGACTTAATATAAGACAGCCTACAGAGTATGGAATATATTCAATGCTAAGACACTTGGATAATATTCTGATTTATATCTGAAAATTGATGTGGTGCTCCTTGCAGACGTCTCCGTAAACTTTCACGGCCGCCGAGTTACTACATATCAACTACATCCTGCACATTTTATTAGCTCGCCTTTCTTGGCACGGGATGCAGTGCTGCAAATAAGTGAACCAAAATTACAACTTATAAATTCAATAAAACCAAACTATCCCCCCATAGGAGGATGTGGAAAGAGAAAGAGAACTGAGAAAAGATTTAGATGATAGGGAAAATGGGAGCACAAGAGTGGGATAGGAAAAGAGAAAAACAAAAGGAATCTAGCGTTAAAAACTAGAGGGGCAGATGAGGCAGCTATTGGCGAAACTTTCAACAGTGAATCAAAAGGTTAGTGATAGAGGAAAGGCAGGAATCTGAGAATGAGCAATGGGATGTACAAATGCATATAAGTATGGCTGGAGATCTGTTTGGCATTGGTGAAGAGAATATTGAGCTATAGTTGTGTAAGGCATTGGATAATTGCGAATGGAGAACAGCAACATCAGGAAAGAAATATGGAATCAGTGTAAAAAATCTGAGGGCACAGTCACAGCTTCAATAGGTGAGTCACAGAAGGTATGGTTTCTACACAATTCAAGGAGAAACAATATATATATATATATATATATATATATATATATATATATATATATATATATATATATATATATATATATTAACCATAGAAGTCAGCAACAAGTAGAGCATTTAGAGAGAGATTACGACAGTCTCAAAGAACGAGTGATGGGCGCTAGGATCTTATGCAGA
Source organism: Schistocerca gregaria (assembly GCF_023897955.1). Taxonomy (NCBI): domain Eukaryota; kingdom Metazoa; phylum Arthropoda; class Insecta; order Orthoptera; family Acrididae; genus Schistocerca; species Schistocerca gregaria. The sequence goes on from NC_064931.1 coordinate 731,999,979, forward strand.
AGTACGGAGCATATCAAAGTTGTCATCATACACATCCATGCCCGTGGCAGGATTCGAACCTGCGACCGTAGCGGTCGCGCGGTTCCAGACTGTAGCGCCTAGAACCACTCGGCCACTCCGGTAGGCCGATATTAGTAGATGATTTATTTTTGTATTGGTCTACACCGAACGAGTGTCGGAACGTAATGTGTGAGGTCAAATATTATGACCTATCTCAAAAATGCATGTCGTATTCACTTATGTATTATGGAAGAAAGGGGTTGGTGTTATAAAAGCGCTTGTCTCAGATTATGGTGCAAGTGCTCTGCCTTAAAAATACTCGAGAGAGGACGCAGAGCTAGTGGAATAATAGTACAGTGGGTCTGAATGAGCTTCTGACCGAAAAATTGAACTTGAATGTGTATGAAATGTAAGTTTTTGGTTTTTGTTCCATGTGAGTAGAAAGCAGTAACATGCACTGTGGAGAGAGAACAGAAAGTTAAGAAACATTAGAGAAGCATATGCATTGTCTACACCTCCACAAACGAAAATCACGAAACGTCACAAAACCAAGAATGCTCAACCCTGAAAGCTACACTGCCTATGTGATACAGTGAAGGTGGTGGAGGAATCTTATCCCATCAGTCTATTCGGCTTGAAGGCAAGATGTGATAACGTTGATTAAAAGGTTATGTTGTGTTTTTGTTTTGTTTCGTAAACTATTCAGTGGTATGAGATAGTTGCACTGGAGTAATGACCATGGGAAACGGACAGTCGTGCACATGGTACCCTTGAAAGTGTAGAAATTGTGGGAGGACGAAAGGTATGAAAAGATGTTAAGAAGATGTGGAAGTACGGAGATAAGTGTGCAGAAGAGAAGGGCGAAGCTTGAAAATTCCGAGTATTGCATGACAGGTGTTAGTATCTTCACTTCTCCCCTTTGTATTAGATGTTAAATAACTAGATAGTAAATGTATGGAGAATTCAATATGGGAAATAAGAAGGACAGGTTGCGTGCATGTAAGGAATGGGCAGCTTGACAGCATGTTCTACTAACCAGTAATAACGAGTCTAGCCGTTAGTTTAATGCAAGCATATGGATAAGACATAAATTACTAGATTTTGTATAACGGAATAAGTCAATTTAGTTTAATATACTAGAAAGCATGCAAACCTAAGGGAAATATGTCGTTAACATGAATTGTACCTGGATGAACGTAAAAGATATAAACTAATAGGAAATTATGTTTAAAACTAATGGATATTATAAAAACAGTGTTAAAGATGTGCTCTGACGAATATGCAGATACGGACTGGTGAGAGTGAGCAGTGCACGGTATGTGATGAGCTGAGTTGAACGGAGGTCCAGCTGACGGCCTAGCGGGACGGTGTTAGCATGTTGGTTTGGGCCCTGTGAGCAGGGGAATGCAGGCAGTCAGCAAACCAGCTGTCCTGCATATATCTCGAGGGGATCAACGGTGACAGCACCACAACACGGCGACTGTGGCGGACATTTGGGAACAGAGTGGTACAGCTCTGTTTGTCAAACAATCGACTACGCCACATCATATCATTGACACATGCCATGAGCTGACATCAATACATCATTGAAAGGCAGTGAAATGCTACGCCTTGGCATACGCACCTTGAGGAACCTTGCAGGGAAACAATAGATGAGTTTATATTTTGGGAGGGTGTTTAGACAATCAGCCTACAACTCGTAGGCAAGGGGTAAATATCCGTGGCATTATATATTCTATCGAGAATCATTTCCCTGGTTCCAAACATGCAAGGCAGCTTCGAACAGTAACGCATGATCTGCCCTTACGTATATATGGAAACAATATTATGCCAGGTACCACTACACCGCCAACATCACAAGTTATCTGCTCTTATATAAGCCATTCTGTATGTTCCTGCATTTTAGCTCTAAAGATCGTAACCATAACAGGCCACAGAATATAGAATACTCAATGTATATTTGCACTACACAGGGGATAATAACCTGGCCAAAACCCTGTCCTCGCAGAGTCTCTCACACGCAATAAAGAATCAGAACGTTTATCGCCATCCATCAGACATACACGTTCACCGGATGTCATTGGATGAAGTGATGAAAATATGACTCCTAGATGGGCAACATCCATGGAGGAAGGATGATTCCCAAACGCACAAGCTGCTGAGGGAACTCGATTCCAGAAACACAGCTGATGATGGGTTGCGAGAATCTGCTCTATCCTCAACCTGAACATGAATTCATGTGCCGCTGCTGCATAAGAGTTCTCACGAGTGAGACACAAATGTAACTCATACAAAAACAAACAGAGAGCGCTTTGGTTTATTTATTACTAGAATGGTTAAGAATTTGTATGGAACCTATGACCAGAGTCATATTGAATACATCATATTGTGTAATTTTATGTGTTAGCACCTCATTGCTCCATTCGTTTGCCATAATTTATCTAGATTATTTCTTTGCCCAAGATGGACAGACACTCAAATTACAGTGTCGACGCTGACGTTATTAGTCCTAAATATGTCATATGAAATTTTAATGCACGGTATGATAACACTTGGATGTCAATACGAAACACATGTCAAGTGTGATAAAATTTTTGCTGGGGGAAAATAAAAAATATTGATGATAATGAGATGTACTTACGTTTTTTAACTCACTTTTTTCAGCACTAGTCTTATCGTAAATATGTACACACAGATTTTTTGTTGTTGAGTACACCGCCATTTGACGCTACATTACTTTAATTTTCTTCTATACAATCTAGATTTCGTCTTTTAAGCCTTATGTAGTACAATTCTAAAAGTTGTTAGACCATTAACACGTCATATCTGGTAAAGGCACCCCAAAGCAGGTAAACAAGAGTCTGTTTTACCGTGTCTGGTCATATCTTATCTCTACCGATGTGGGCTGGTAATAGAAAGATAGGCTTCGTCTGCTGTGCTCTGTAACCAGTCTTAACTCTGGTGGCAGTTCACCTTGCAGTATTTGTAGCCCAAAAAAGTATTGCTCTGATGGTACTAGGACGTAAGTCAGCTCCCCATACACTGTGCAATTATAGCTTCCACGAAGCTTGCCATCACCACGTTTGCACCCCATGTATTGTATGTTAGTGACTGTAACAACCTTGTCATTATCATCCTTGCATTCCACACACCCACCTGTGCTTGCATGATTCTCATATCTCGATTAACAGTATCCTCTGATGCCATTATGTTATTTCTTCACCCCACTTATCAGCTGCCATAGCATATGCATATTGTTCAACACTTAACTTTCCATGTTTGATGCCTGCATGGTATGCCACTACACCACCGACTTGCTATACTCTGCCAATTGCTCACAACCTCTACACACTCGATGAAGTCACTGATGTCACTGGCATCTTTAATTCCAAAAACCATCCTCAAAGATTTCTCCCCAGAATCTGTCCAACGCCGCTTCCATTGACACAGCGAATGTGGTACCACCTCCACTGCATTTGTATCTGTAGCCGTAAATAAGGCTCATGGCACTTCTCACGTTCCCCATGTACATCCCTGAGGACATTCCTACATTTGGCTTCCTGTCGAAGCTCAGAAAATAATTCCCCAGCCTCCTCACTTCATACAGTATTTCTCATGTATTAAAAACTGAAGTTAGCGTCCATTGATGGCTTTGCCTTCAACATATAAGGGCTGAGTATCATTTTCCACTATCCTACAGTTAAAGTGATAAACACTGTGAAATTTTCATGCACTGCCTTCTGCTTACTGCCTCTCTAATGCCCTCATATTTGCTTTCTGCACACGTTTGCATACTTTTCTTACTGCCCTACAGAAATTATAGACCAACTCTCCACACTTCTTGCATATAGCATATCAAAATGTCACAGCATTCTCCTGCCATACACTACATCACACAGGGATAATCCTGTATTAACGCGGAACTGCCAACTATATGCTGCTATGAGAGATGAGAGAAATGTGCACAGTCATTATGAAGGGAGTTTACACAGTAACTTAACATCTTTCTTATCGTAAGATGCACTCATGCTGTTCTACCATTTGTCTGTGAGTGCAGCAGACTCGTTCTCTGTTTCTTCACACGCAGGAAGTGACATAACTCCTTTATCAAGTCTGACAAAATTTATACGTCGGTCTGTAATAATCCTTTCCGGCGCTGAAAACTTACATGTACAAGTGTTTGTGCGCCTACAGCTGATTTCTGGTTCAGCATAGCGATCGTCTTCATATACTGAGAAAAGTGATCAACACAAAACGATTGAATGCCGACGTTTGATGAAATGGTCCTAACACATCTTACTATTCATTTCAAATGGCTTTGATGTTTCGGCCAGCACCAATAATAGCATTCATTGATGAGTCACGACTACACACTGTACACACTGCAGGCAATTTCTCACATACTGATCTACATCTGCCGTTCTTCCGATCCACCAATACCTTGCAGCCATTCTTTGGTTTGTTGCTCTGCCCCCTCCATGACCAGAGAGAATTTGACGATATAACTCCCTCAGTACTTCCTTCGGCAACTTAGCCCGCACCACCAACCACAGCGCTAACGTAATTACATTACACAACAGGCCATAACACGTGTTAAACCGCAGTTTCGTCCTGTCTGGCTTGCAGCCACTGTCAGTGTTATGTGTTGCCTGCCATAAGGCCCATTTCGTTAATTTGTTGGGTGGTCCTTTAACCCCAATAATCATTTCAGAGTGGCATTGTTAGTCAGTACTTTAAATTTCTTCACAATTCAGGTAATACCGAAAATTTGTGACACCACATACAAGGCCATATATCTCTTTTATCGTTGAAGAATAATGCTCATATCAGTCTTGGATCCGCTTTCGCCTCACCTTCACCAGTTATATGCTTTAAGGGTAGATGTAATGCAGAATTGTGGAAAACTTATTTTTATTTCATAATTTATTTGACTGATTCTTTAGAATAACATCGCTAAGTTCCATAATCGAATTCTGGCAAGAAACATGTTTTAAAAATGTTTGTTTGGGTGTCTGCGCCAGCCACATCCCCTCTTTGTATGCTGCGATCCACACTCTCTGTACGCTAGAAATTTTTATGCGTTAATTTTTCGTTCACACAGTCGAAACGAACTGAAGATGAGTCTATCAAACCTTGGGAAAGGTTACCTTTGCTTTTTACTCTGTTTACAACGTGTTTTTTTTAAATACTACTTGCTACAAACTCATTTCGGTTTTTAGTTTAGCATATATCAATCTATTTTTCTCGAAATGGGTTGTAACAGTGGACACATATGCAAAAATGTAAGGGAAAGACGAATTCCAAGCGTAAAACGTACAGGGAATTTAAATAACAGTGTGACAGACGCGGGTCCTAATTGTGAATCCTCAACATTCCCTTTGTGACATACCGCGGTGCAAATATCTTGAGGCAGAAGCCAGTGGAAAGCCATAGACCCACAAACAAGGTTTTCCACTTGCTGTTTTAGATGCTATAAACCAATTTTTAGGTACGTAGTCAAGTGTGAACTGCTTAAAAAATGTGTGCATGGGAAAACACAGAAAATAAATGAGAGCTACAGTCGCCTTGTATGGATGCATTTTCCAAAAGCAGTATTTGTGTTCTTGGTTGTTGTGAAGACAGCAGATTGTGATGCCTGTCTAGTCTTCGATAGCGGAAATGTAGGTAGGATTACGTGCCTGCCGAGACTAGGCTTCCTTCCAGGTACATTTCCACTGAAGATACTCAGAAGCATCAATGAAGCGAACTGGACAAAGCTCAGGGAGCAGAAGAGAAAATGCAAAATTTGGCTAGTCTAAGGATCCAGGGCAAGAGATTACTCCAGGAGGACGAGGAAGTGAATAAAGATTATTGGTTACTAGAGGTATAGCAATATTGTCAAAAACTGAAATAAAAGTTTTAAATTTGAATTGCTGCAAATGACTTTTATGAGCTATAATGTACCTTTCCTCAGGAACTGTAAGAGTTAACATTCTGAAATTTTTCATAGTTCTTAAGAATTAATTGCTGAATAATCCTGTGCACCAATTTTCCATAATTTTTTCTCTGAGAAAAGTTCTCCTTTAAAATTTCTGAAAAATAGAGCAGTCTCGGGTAAGGCAAAGCCTAAAAAATTAATTTCAAAGGAAATATGACCTTAAAAAATATGTTCCACACGTTTTATTAGCCTTTTAAGCAGATGTATATTGTAAAATTCCAGTTTTATTGCTTGATTAGATTACGATAAGAGGTCCATTATAGAAACAATGATAATTAAAGATTCATATCCTTATAAAATGCATGTCGATATACGTTTTCAAACAAAAATTGCACGGAATATGAATCATTATGTTGTACATAATAATGTCAAGTTTTATTATTTTAGTTGTAATAATTTTAGAGACACATATGTTTAAGTACAAGAATGTATTTTGTCCTACGTCTATCCTTAGTAGCCTTCTGCCTCTCACGCACAATTGACACTTTTCCGTGCTTCACGTGAGATGGGCAGCCTGCATCCTCTTAAATATTTCGTTCAGCCATTGCCTATATTCCTCCATATCTGTGGAGAACACTGCTATATCGTCCAGATACACCACACATGGCGATGTTTCAGGCCCCTAAGTACTCTGTCCAATAATCGCTGAAACATTGCAGGAGAACGTTTCTCCGTGATGTTGGCTATGGGGTACACATGTTTCACTGTCTTACTATTAAGACGATAGTAGCCACCAAAGTACCTGCACATTTTAGGACCATTCATAAACCTCTTAGGCATGGGCGTAATACCTGATCCTCATGGAATATTACTCTTCTGCTATCCCATCGGTAAACTGCTGCCTGATGAACTGACCCATAATCAGTGGTATATATTGAGGTATCCTATAAGGTCTCTGGCATACAATTTCTTCAATTACTATCAGAATTTCTCATGATGTGACAGGTGTCACTGTCAGTGTACCCTGAAGGTAAAACACTACTTCGATCTTCAACAGTAACCTTATATGCCAATTGAAGGTGGAAGTAGGGAGATAGGAAGGGAAAGGGAAGGGAGTCAGTTCCATCGGGACATTACGTAGAATCAATGGCAATGAATGTAAATGTGCTCCGGATAGGGATTCGAACCCAGGACCTCCTGCTTGCTAGGCAAGTGCGTTAACCACTGCGCCATCCGGAACACAATGTTACCACAACTCTACAGACTGTCTCAGCACACCTCATGTCTGATCCACATTCCCACCTAGCGCCACCTAACCGTAGTCCCTGTCCTTTTCCTCCATGCTCGCTACTCTGAGATTCCCACAGCAGGCCGGATGTATTTCGGCATGGGCACTGAAGAAGATGGATCCATTGTCCATGGACGATCCACATTCCCACAGAGCGCCACCAATCCACAGTCCCTGTCCATTTCCTCCATTCACTACTCTGAGATTCCCACAGCAGGCTGGATGTATTTGGGCATGCACACTGAAGAAGGTGGATCCATTGCACATGGCTGATCCACATTCCCACCGAGTGCCACCTATCCACAGTCCCTGTACATTTCCTCCATGCTCGCTCCTCTGAGATTCCCACAGCAGTCCTGACGTATTTGTGCATCGGCACTGGAGAAGGTGGATCCATTCGCCTACATGGGCAGTGGAGCCGCCTTGTTCAGTGCGGTTGCACAAATACATGTGACCTCCTGTGAGAGTCTCACAGTAGCGAAAATGGAGGAAATGGACAGGGACTGCAGATGGGTGGTGCTCAGTGGGAAAGTGGATCAGCCATGAGGTGTGCCGAGACAGCATGCACAGTTGCCATAACACTGTGTCCTGGATGGTGTAGCGATTAACGCACCTATCTAGCAAGCAGGAGAGCATGGGTATGAATCTCTTACCAGAGCACATTTTCACTCGTCGCCGCTGATTCAGAACAAACGCCATGCATTCAAATAATCCAACAGCAACTCCTCCATTTGTACTCTACCTATTCCCTTTATATGCTCTGTCTTCTTACATAATGCAATTCTAGCTGTGGCCCTGGGCTGCCCATGGTTCACACCCTCTATGCAGCAGCAATCCTTCTCTGGAATGTCCAGATTTGCTACTTACATACCCTTTCTTGACTTCACCTCATCAGCGCCGAAATCATTTAGATTAAAGGTACTACCTTACCACTATCTTTTTCCTGCATACATGAAATATTCCTTTTCACAAAACAACTCGCAACATCCAACAGATCATTCCGCTCCAACAGCCATGTTACACTCAACATATCAACAGTTAAGCCAGATTCTGTACTCAGCCAGTGAATGAATGTATAAATGATGCATTAGTCAATTTGTTTCCAGTTTAATAGGGTTGCCCAGTATTACTGATACGTCTCGTGACAATTTAATGCTGAAGACAGCTTCCCGTAGCTTGACACCAAAGGCTACTTTTGGCATGTTGTTGGTACAAAAACTCAACAACACAGCACTATGCAGTAAGGTTTCGCCTCTCCCACGAGACACAATTTCATCATCCGTAACAACTGACCATCAGACAAATCGCCTATACCGGCCAAACTTCCAGAACAGTGAATGATTAGGTAGGCAGCAGCTGGCTCAACGCCATGCTCTGGCATCTAGAGCAATGTTGTTTGTTCGTCCTCAGCTGCAAATTGTCCTCACAGGCGTCTGCCAATGGCTGTGAAACATTTCATGTCAAGAAACGCACTCTCTCTGGCTCCAAAATATCCTGCGTCTCTTACTTTCTCATTACCAAACCTTCATCCCACGTTCATACATAACACACACAGTACACATACACAGCAACTCACAGACTGAAAATTACTAACAAATTATATCTTAAACCTTATCGTTCACCATCTAGACCTTTGGCAGCTCTGGACGTGTTAATGTGCGCCACTGCTACTATATCCAAGTGCTCTAGACGCGTTTATACACACTTTTTATCCTTCCATCAGGTGCTCTAGACCTGTGTAAGCGCGCCCTCCTACCGCCACCTTTGTGGTCCCAATGTTAACACGGACAGCTGCTCTGGTCTGTGTGTGGTCCGCACACATTAACGCGCAAAGCTCTTAGCGGCCAGGTAGCGCGGTCAAGTAGCAGCATTTCCGCCCAGAGTGCTCAGCAGCTTTCCATCATCCGTCCTAAGTGCGTTTGCTTCTTTGATCTTATTTATGTTGCTGTTTTCATCTTTGTTTTTGACTGAGAATATGGTAACGCTGCTATGATTGTACAGAGGAAGACGTCATGAAGATGGGGAAAGACAGTTACACCTCGTAATTGGCCCAACTGTATTAAAAAAGAACTGAAGAAGAATATCAGATGCCTCCACATAAAAATTATTGAAATTGAGTTGTCGTCCGGTGTGGCCGAGCGGTGCTAGGCGCTTTAGTCTGGAACCACACGACTGCTACGGTCGCAGATTCGAATCCTGCCTCGGGCATTGATGTGTGTGATTTCCTTAGGTTTGTTAGGTTAAGTAGTTCTAAGGTCAAGGGGATAGATGACCTCAGATGTTAAGTTCCATCGTGCTCAGAGCCATTTGAACCATTTTTTTTTTTTTGCTTTAGAATTGCCGGAGAGACCAGTTGGCAGGCTAATACGATTACCTGTGGCTGTAAAGTATTCTAAAGATTTTAAATACAAGATCCCGATGGAAACTGAACTAATCAAAACATTTAGTTACTTAGCGATTGCATGTTGTGACAACACAGCAAAGAGGTTACATTGCAAGACCAGTATCCCTCACAGAACATCGTAAGTATTAATCTGTGCAATTCCACAATATTCTTTTTCAATGAGATAATAAATTTTTTTTAATAATACATACATCCTGTGGTTTCACCGCCAGACACCACACTTGCTAGGTGGCAGCCTTTAAATCGGCCGCGGTTCGTTAGTATACGTCGGACCCGCGTGTCGCTACTATCAGTGATTGCAGACCGAGCGCCGACACACGGCAGGTCTACACAGACTTCCTAGCACTCGACCCCAGTTGTACAGCCGACTTTTCTAGCGATAGTTCACTGACGAAGTGCACTCTCATTTGCCGAGACGATAGTTAGCATAGCCTTCAGCTACGTTATTTGCCACGACCCAGGAAGACGCCATGATCAGTTTATATTGATATTGTAAATTATGTACCGTCAAGAGCGACGATCGTCATTAATGGATTAAAGTTAAGTATTCCACCAGCTACGCTCGTTTTTCTCAATTCTAATTCCCTTGTCATGTTCCAGACCTCACGCCAACCTGCGTGGGGTGAGACGCCTGCATTTCGGCCTCCTTTAGTAATACAGTGTTGGCTCTCGTGCCAACCAAAACACCACCATCGGAAGAAATATAGTTACTCTTATACCTCAATGGATAAAAAAGTTTAGAGTATTCATCATATGGCAACATATCCACCTTTTTGAGTGCTATCATTTGCGAGAGCTGGCTGCGGTGGCCGAGCGGTTCTAGGTGCTTCAGTCCGGAACCGCGCGACTGCTACGGACGCAGGTTCGAATCCTGCCTCGGACATGGATGTGTGTGATGTCCTTAGGTTAGTTAAGTTCTAGTGGACTGATGACCTCAGATGTGAAGTCCCATAGTGCTCAGAGCCATTTGAACCATTTGCGAGAAACCTCATTTCGATATCTTGCACCGTTTATAAAATACAACGGGTGTTAAAACCACATGGTTCACGTTGTGCATAGACAGAACAATGGGGGCAATTCGAGCAACCCTGTTGCAGATATAAAAAGCAATATCCTGAAAACTGTAGTGTATATAGCTCGGCCTTGAGCGTTAATTATTATTTCGATATATATGAGCTACATTTCACACACAGCAATCTGTGACATAAAACTGACCATACCAGAGCCTGCAGAATGTGTTTTTACTTCTGCAATAATCCTAAAATTTAGTTCAAGGTTTTATTTAAGTGGTTATAGTATAGCAACTAAGATGAATAACGAAAAGAAATACTGTCCTTTATCGAACGAAGATACACTAATGAGCCAAAACATTATGACCATTACCCACCTCGTGGTTGAATACTTCTTGTTGGTGTTTGGGGAAGGTGACGCAGTGAGGTAAGAATTTAAGTGGAAGAGATACGAATGGGCAGTCATCATAGCGAAGATACGGGTCGCTAAAGCGGAAATCCACTGATAAAATCGATTTTGATAAAGGGTACGCTGTTGTGTCGCTGCGGCTGGAGAATAGAATCTCTGAAACGGTGAAGCTGGTCGTCTGTTGGCGTACTACTGTCGTGAGCTCCAATGGAAAGTGACTGAAGGATGGTGAAATAACGAGTGGACCATATGAAATGGGAATGTGCGTTTGGCGTCATTGGCCGGGAGGCCCCTTACGGGGCAGGTCGGGCCGCCTTGGTGCAGGTCTGATTACATTCGACGCCACATTGAGCGACCTGCGCGTGGATGGGGATGAAACTATGATGAAGACAACACAACACAAAGTTCCTGAGTGGAGAAAATTCCCCGACCCAGACGGGAATCTAATCCGGGCCCGCAGGACGGCAATCCGTCACGTTGACCCCTCAGCTATCGGGGCGGACAGTAGACCATATGATATTTGACGACCACGTCTCATCATAAACGCAGAGATCGAGGGATCCTCTTCTGTGTAATACGGGTTAGGTAGCGATATGTGGCATATCTGACGACAGAATGGAATGCTGGCGCAGGCATGAGTGTTTTGGAGCACACCGTTCAAATGTCATTGTTGAACATGGAGCCCCACATCACACGACCCCTAGGAGTTGCCATACTGGCTCAACGACATCGTCTGTCATGACTGCAGTAGGCACAACATCACTGAGTTGTCACCGTGGGTCGATAGGAAAGTATCGCCTGCCGAATGGATCGCCATTTCTTATTTCACCAGGTCGATGGTTGGGTCCTTACACGCCGTCATTCAGGCGAATGGCTGCGCGAAACATGCACCGCGCCGTAGACGCAGGCCAGTGAGTGCAGAATTATGCTGTGGATACATTGAGTTGGGATTCCATGGGATCTATGGTGGTAACGAAAGGCATCGTTACTGCAATGAACCACGAGAAAATTATTGCGGACCACGTGCATCGCTTCATGATTGAAGTCTCCCACTCTGGTGATGACATCCACCAGGATAACTGTCAGTGTTTCAAGGACAGAATTATGCTACAGTGGTTTGAGGGACATTATAGTAAACTCACACAGATGTCTCGGCCAGCAAATGTCACTCATCTGTACTCATTGGGATACATATCGGGCGCCAGTTGCGTGCCCGTAAAGTATCATCCCGTAATTTGCAGAAATTGCTTGACCTGTTCGTAGACATCTGGTAACAAATAGCTCTGGAATCCGGTCAAGGACTTGTAAAATGCATTCCAATCGGAAATTTTGTTGTGTTTGAAAAGAGTAACAACACGCTATGAAACAGGTGGTCATACTACACTCCTGGAAAGGGAAAAAAGAACACATTGACACCGGTGTGTCAGACCCACCATACTTGCTCCGGACACTGCGAGAGGGCTGTACAAGCAATGATCACACGCACGGCGCAGCGGACACACCAGGAACCGCGGTGTTGGCCGTCGAATGGCACTAGCTGCGCAGCATTTGTGCACCGCCGCCGTCAGTGTCAGCCAGTTTGCCGTGGCATACGGAGCTCCATCGCAGTCTTTAACACTGGTAGCATGCCGCGACAGCGTGGACGTGAACCGTATGTGCAGTTGACGGACTTTGAGCGAGGGCGTATAGTGGGCATGCGGGAGGCCGGGTGGACGTACCGCCGAATTGCTCAACACGTGGGGCGTGAGGTCTCCACAGTACATCGATGTTGTCGCCAGTGGTCGGCGGAAGGTGCACGTGCCCGTCGACCTGGGACCGGACCGCAGCGACGCACGGATGCACGCCAAGACCGTAGGATCCTACGCAGTGCCGTAGGGGACCGCACCGCCACTTCCCAGCAAATTAGGGACACTGTTGCTCCTGGGGTATCGGCGAGGACCATTCGCAACCGTCTCCATGAAGCTGGGCTACGGTCCCGCACACCGTTAGGCCGTCTTCCGCTCAAGCCCCAACATCGTGCAGCCCGCCTCCAGTGGTGTCGCGACAGGCGTGAATGGAGGGACGAATGGAGACGTGTCGTCTTCAGCGATGAGAGTCGCTTCTGCCTTGGTGCCAATGATGGTCGTATTGCGTGTTTGGCGCTGTGCAGGTGAGCGCCACAATCAGGACTGCATACGACCGAGGCACACAGGGCCAACACCCGGCATCATGGTGTGGGGAGCGATCTCCTACACTGGCCGTACACCTCTGGTGATCGTCGAGGGGACACTGAATAGTGCACGGTACATCCAAACCGTCATCGAACCCATCGTTCTACCATTCCTAGATCGGCAAGGGAACTTGCTGTTCCAACAGGACAATGCACGTCCGCATGTATCCAGTGCCACCCAACATGCTCTAGAAGGTGTAAGTCAACTACCCTGGCCAGCAAGATCTCCGGATCTGTCCCCCATTGAGCATGTTTGGGACTGGATGAAGCGTCGTCTCACGCGGTCTGCACGTCCAGCACGAACGCTGGTCCAACTGAAGCGCCAGGTGGAAATGGCATGGCAAGCCGTTCCACAGGACTACATCCAGCATCTCTACGATCGTCTCCATGGGAGAATAGCAGCCTGCATTGCTGCGAAAGGTGGATATACACTGTACTAGTGCCGACATTGTGCATGCTCTGTTGCCTGTGTCTATGTGCCTGTGGTTCTGTCAGTGTGATCATGTGATGTATCTGACCCCAGGAATGTGTCAATAAAGTTTCCCCTTCCTGGGACAATGAATTTACGGTGTTCTTATTTCAATTTCCAGGAGTGTATTTTGGCTCATCGGTGTAACATATTGCTTGGTGTTGAAGAATCAGTTATTTTTCACCAAATACTTTTCTTAAAATCGGAAGATAAATATTTCATACTTCGTTGAAAATTAGTGAACAGAAGTAACAAACGTGGGGAGAAAAATTTATGACTATGGTTCATAACGACTGACGATGTATTAGAGCGGTACCTTTGAGAGATTCATCTTTTCCTTTGGTTATAGCAGTTATGAATGAATGCAGTACAGCAGTTTTATGGAGGAATAATTATCTAAAAACACCAAGTTACTGAGACGAATCCAAAGTGAAACGACCGTTTCGTCATGGCTTCTAACATCCAAACAAAGCTCCAGAAAATAGGTAATTGCGACGCGTGGAACAATATTGACATACCTGTGTCTTAGTCTATGGAGCAATTCATTTGTAGATTTATTTAAGTTGATAGAGTAGCTGTGTCTATGTTTTGTCGGTGGCGGCGAAACCCAGAGCAGCAGACGTAATTGTCATGCCAAGTGCTCCAGGAATATTCAGCTCAGGGGAGCTGGAGCATGCGACAGAACCAGCACGCAGATAGCGGCTAGAAAGCGGTCTCCCAATGCAGGCGACAACAAAGCCGCGTTATCCGCGGAATGCTGCGAGCACGTTTGTAGCAGTCAAAGGGCTTGACTCCCTGCATTACCTTGCAGTATGACCGCAGCGGTGGCTTGTAAAGCACTTTATTGCCACTGATTCTGCACCCGACACACAATGCCCAAGCACTTTGCACTGTGAACATCTACCAGGCTCCAAGTATCCCTCCTTGCAGTACACTGGAACTCAGACACGTGAACTGGTTCCTTTTGCCAACTCAATCAGTTATGGTGAGACTCCCGCCTATGTCCGTGCCTGTCACACAACAAAATAAATAGAAGTTCTCTCACCTACCTAACTGTGATGACATTTCAGACTGTGTTCTGGGTGTTGTGCTACATGGACCATAAATCACATGCTGCCCATTGAAGATGATACCACTGTCGGTACCGGTTTGAATTACCGCGATCGACTGTTTAACATCTGCGTGTGCTTGTAGGCTGAAAAAGGAAAATAGGCTTGACTCGTCTTGATGCAACAATTTATTAATGAAGCCCTGCGGGCAGAACAGACGATAACACACTGCAATCAATAACTCGTTCGAAGGCCTGAGAAAAGTTCAGAAGACGCCATATCAGCCCCCCTGGTGGAAGCGGAGCGTCATTCCAAATAGCGTGCTGGAAAATTGACATGTCGCCCGTATCTTGAGGTGCGTGCTGGTGGGTCAACTGCGGTCCCCGGCTGCGTCTGTGTCGGCAACGACGTTGACGGAGTGATTGCTGAGTGAGGCGGATGTCGTGATAGGTCAGACGTCGTTGCTTCCGGAAAGACGTACGCCGGTTTCATTCGGTCAGTGGAGACTGTAGTCGTTTCCCCATTGATCAAGATGTCTACGGTCTTGTTTCCTGTGGTTACATGTGTGCACGTGTGTGTAGGAGGATAAATCACGATGTTCAAACGTGGCAGGAGTCCCGTGTCGGTGAGGTTGCTGCTGACAGAGGCGAGCCACATGTTGTCGCAGTTGGCTGAGAAATTCCGGTTGGATTAGGCAAAGTGTCGGTAGCCACGAATTCTCCCGGCAGGCGTAATGCTCCGCCGCAAACCAATTCGGCTGAAAAGGCATCCATGTCTGGCTTGAACGTGCTTCGGAGTCCAAGTAGTACCACAGGAAGTGCTTTGGTCCATCCGGTGTCATGACACATTAGGGAAGCTTCTAGGGTACGGTGCCATCGCTCTATTAAACCATTGCTAGCAGGGTGATAGCTCGTCGTCCGGTGGTGAAGTGTGCCACAAAATTTTGTCAACTCTCGAAACAAATCGGACTCGAATTGACGTCCCCTGTCCGTTGTAATGTGTAGCGGGCAAAACGTGACACCCAGTGTGTGATGAAGGTGAAAGCGATAGTTTCTGGCGTCGCATTGTCCACTGGTGGAGCTTCCGGCCATCGAGTGTACCGATCAATCATCGTAAGTACGTAACGATGATCATCGGATGATGACAGTGGGCCAACAGTGCCAAGGTGGACATGCGTGAATCGTGCTGTCGTGATTGGAAAGCTTCCTACCGGTGAGTGGACGTGGCGATTTATCTTGCTACGCTGGCATTTCAAACAGGATCTCGCCCATTCGCGGCAATCTGTTTGCATTAGAGGACACACGTAACGCATTGTTACTAAGCGTATCGTAGCTCGTGTGCCTGGGTGACATAAGATGTGCAGCGAATGGAAAATGTCCTTCCGAAATTCCAGAGGTAGGAAGAGTCTCGGCTTCGATGTGGACATGTCACAACATAGCTTTACGTCGCTTCCAGGAATCTCTACCACCTACAGGTCTGATTCACCATTTGACAGAAACGCTTGTAAATGCACATCAGTTTGCTGTGCAGGCAGTGAGGTTGGCGTCATCGATCGTACTACCGATGTTGCTGACTCTGGACAAATAATCTGCCGCTACATTGTCGATTCCAGACACATGATGTAGATCAGTGGTAAACTGAGAAATACACAAGATCTGGTTGTGTTGTCTTGGGGAACAGTTCATGCTGTTCTGACAGAATGCATATGTTAGTGGCTTGTGATCCGTAAGGATAACAAAGTCACGTGGTTCTAGCTGCGGTCTCAAATACGTGACAGATTCGTAAATGGCCCCAAGATCTCTGTCGTACGAGCTCCAAAGTCTTCGTGAGGTTGTCAACTCGCGTGAAAACAATGCGAGTGACTGCCAAGTTTCACTACATTGTTGTTCCAACAGAAGCGCCGATTGTGGTATGGCTAGCGTCGACTACCAGTGATAACGTGGCGGTAGGATCTGTCTGGATGTGCCGGCAGGACTGCGTTGATGATGCTTTTCTTGGCCGCTTCAAATGCGACAGTCATTTCGTGAGTCCCAGTTATGGGCGCGTTACCCTTGGCTTTCGGACCAGTTAGCGCTGCGGCTAAAGGTTCCTGTAGCTCAGCAGAGTGTGGCAAATGGCGGCAGAAAAAAAATTTAACATCCCGAGGAAATACCGTAGTTCCTTGGCTGTAGCGGCCTTCGGAATGCGCGAAATGGCTTCCACCTTCTAAGGTAGTGGTGGCGATCCTGCATCAGAAATTCTATATCCGAGAAAGTCTACTTCAGGCTGGCCCAAGACACATTTTGAGGTATTGAGCACGATTCCGTAGTGTTCCAATCGCTTCCGTACTTCGGTTAGATGGTGGTGATGTTCCTCAGGCGAAGACGGAAAAACCAAAATTTCGTCCAGGTATGCAAACGCAAAAGGTAAACCCTGTAGCACGGAATCTATGAAGCGCTTCCATGTGTTTGCGGCATTCCTCAGTCCAAAAGTCATGAACGTGCGCTCGAATAAACCAAAAGGAGTGATGATGGTTGTCTTTGGAATGTCACGTTCGGCTACAGGTATCTGTGTGAAGGCTTTTGCACAGTCTAACACAGTGAACACTACTCAACCACTCGATGCGTAATTGTAATCGAGCAACAAGGGTACGGGATAACGATCGGGTATTGTCCGGGCGTCCAGGGCTCTATATTCGCCGCACAGCCTCCATGTACCTTCCTTCTTTGCCACTAGATGTAATGGTGAGGACCAAGGGCTGTTGGAATGGCGGATTACATCTTCGTGCAACATACAGTCAAATTCTGCCTTTGCTATTTTGAGGCGATCTTGGGTCAAACGTCGCCGCCTACAAGAGGTAGGGGATCCATCAGTAGTCTCAATATAATGGACAGTATCATGTGTTACCTCCTTAGGTGCCCTAGACGGTCGCATCAGTGCTGGAAATCATCGCAGCAGCTCCGCGTACTCGCCATCCACTACCTGGTTTACCTTGGTAGTATGGACAGCGGAGTCTCGATGGAATCCAGAAGTTGTTAGGCCGGTGGTGTTGTCGACCAGGCGAGATTTCCTCATGTCAGGCAGCAGGTTTTAGTGGGCGAGGAAGTCGGCTCCGATGATTGATTCGGCGACGTCCACGACGGTAAAGTCCCACGCGAAAGCGCGCCGCAACCCGAGGTCGAGTTCCAAGTGCTTCGTGCCATACGTCGTAATCCGCGAGTTATTAGTAGATGTGAGGCAAATGGGAGTAGATGGTCGCTCCTGACGTAGCATGTTTCGAGGAAAGATTGACAAGCAGCGCGGGATTAGCCGAGCGGTCTGAGGCGCTGCAGTCGTGGACTGTGCGGCTGGTCCCGTCGGAGGTTCGAGTCCTCCTTCGCGCATGGGTGTGTGTGTCCTCAGGACAACTTACGTTAAGTTTTGTGTAAGCTTAGGGACTGATGACCTTAGCGGTTAAGTCCCATGAGATTTCATACACATTTTGATGAGTGACAAATCGGAACCAGTGTCTACTAAGTACTTCCAGGTGGAACGTCGGTCACTCACAAAAAGGCGCTTGGATGTCGGACATCAACCGGAGGAGGCGCTTACTTCCGATCGCCGCTGCGGTTTGGGTAGGCACCGAACGTCGTACAATTACGTGCTTGCTCGCCAAACTTGCGATGGTACCAACAGACTGTTTGTTCTGTCCCGGTCACAGACGAAGCTGTCGATGATCGGCTGCGTGAGCGAGGACGGAATCGATGACGGCTCCTGTTATCCATGTCGCGGCAGTGTAACAGCTCACTGATTTGCCGTGATAACAAGTCCACTTCGTTGACGAGACCATCAAAATCCGCGCGTAGAACAGTTGTCACCGAGCAAGCGCACGCGGCGGTGGCGGAGCTAACTATTGACGGCGTCATTTCCTCTTGGACCTTATCGGTTAATTCGGCCACCGCATCTAAAGACGCTCCACTTTGCGACACCACGATTGCCTTCACTGGTGGTGGTAACCGGGTGCTCCAGATTGTGGGCAGTAAGCTGTCCGGGACTGTACCTGCGTCTACTTTACTCTGCAGATGACGTAGGTACTGTGACTGTTTTCTATCGCCTGTGTCCTCTTGGGTAAGCATCTGCCGGAATCGTCGTTCTTGCGAAACGGAAACCGGCCGAATTAGTTCTGCTTTCAATCAGTCGTAGCTGTTCGTTCTGGGCGGGCTAATTATGATGCCTTGAACCTCAACAGCGTACTGGTGATCTAGTTGGATGACCAATAGCATGAATTTCGTGTCGTCTACCGTGATACCCGCGTAGAAAAAAATTGCTTCAACTTTCGCAAACCAAAGAAATGTATTGTGCGGCGAGAAGAGTGGTAGTCGCACCGCTAGACGCCCCACAGAAGTATTTGTCGGCTCTGGTGGATTCGCCATCTCGGTTTCTTGCTAGGACTTCTCGTAAGTTCAGCGTGCATGCAGGAGATCACCACCTTGTCGGTACCGGTTTGAATTACTGCTATCGACGATTTAACATTTGCGCGTGCTTGTAGGCTGAATAGGGAAAGTACGCTTATCTTGATGTTCAAAATGGTTCAAATGGCCCTGAGCACTATGGGACTTAACATCTGAGGTCATCAATCCCCTAGAACTTAGAACTACTTAAACCTAACTAACCTAAGGACATCACACACATCCATGCCCGAGGCAAGATTCGAACCTGCGACCGTAGCGTAGCTTGATGTAACAATTTACTAACGAAGCCTGGCGGGCAGAACAGACCATAATACACTGTAATCAATAAATCGTGCGAAGGCGTGAGAAAAATTCAGTACCGTAAATTATTCCGTATCTAACACTTGGATTCACGCTTTTCGTCAAGGAGTAGGACGTGGGACAGAAATCAACAATCAAAGAGTAAATCACAGAACAAATGTCGCTTGTGTGTAGCGTCTGTGGCGTCCAGTGTGAAAGTTGGTTAGGATTCTTGCAGCGTAACCAGCTCTGCAGAGGATGACCGTGACTCTGTGGCCCACACTGCAGTAGTAGTTGGGATTTAATCTGCTGCTCGCTATGATATCCGTGCCACTGAGTCTGGCCAGTGAACATAATGCCGGAAGCAGGTACCACTGTGATGACCCATACTGTGACTACTGCTGGTGTCTGCATGTCAGCCCCTCATCTGGCGTGGTGTCCACGTCCTGGTAGAACCCCCACGTTGTAAATGAATCTACTACCTACCTGAGAATTATTTATACAACATAGCAGCGTAAATATTATATCAATGTGCTGCTTCCACTCACGTTTTCAACAACATTACTGAAACCTGTCAGCTGAGAAATCTCCTTATCTCTGCCGAAAGAACAGTGTCTTGCTACAGTGCTGTCAAATTTCACCGAGCTGAGGTAAATCCGTCTCAAAATCAGTCAACAGCTCTGTTACTGTAACGAGAATTTCAAAACCCTTACGCTCGCTAGTGACCAGCTGCTGCTACACTATTTCACCAGCATAATACCACAAATTTTCCCATAGAATAGTTGTGGGGTTGTGGTACTAAAAAGGAAAAAACGTGGAGATCAGTGCAGTCCTGTTTCTCTAGGAGAGGCGGAGGAGAGGGAGCAGAAATGGGACAACTGGTGGGTTCAATAAGATTAGTATGTTTCTCTAGCAGGAAAGAATATTGAATTTTACAGGAGGCGTGAGGAGGAAGGAAGGAGTTTTACTTGCACGGATGCAGAAAGTACGGCGAAAGAAGTAATGTGCAAAATACTAGCATTGCAGAAGGTACAGAAAGTAAGGTACATTTATCAACTCCAATGATAATGCTGAGCCTCAGTTAGCTGTAGTGCCAGACGAAATGAATGGATGCTGTACTGATGTAAATGAGTACCTATGTAGCACCATGGAGGATACTGATTCAGTTGCAGTAGTATATACTCCACTGGGTGATAGTGGTTATTGTTTAGAGAACCTGGAGCCTTGGCAAGATGTACTGGAGGCACATTATTAATGAAGTCAGTTACGTTGGAAATGTTGTGGATAATAAAGTAGTAAAGACGTATTTAATTGCTAGGGACAAAGATTCGCTTCTATCTGTCATGGCACTGCCCCCTGAGAAGGGAGGAGGGAGGAAAAAGAGAAAGGGTGAAAACGATTAAAAAGCTAATTATTGGGCCGCCATGACTGAATACTTTTAGTAGTGTGTACTTGAGGATAAGGAGATCCATAAAGTTGATGATACTTGCAATGTTATAGATACTGAGGGTAGGCAAAACTTTCTGTAAGTGACTTTTACACCTCACCGTCAAACTCGGAGAGACATTGTTGGCTCCAAGTGATATTGTCATGAAAATAGAAACAACTAATTCGGTACAGTATCACTAAGACTCAATTCACATGACAAAAGGAAGATGGTTTCGTTTGCCTTATGTAGTCAGTCTGTAACTAGTATTAAAGTAAAGGGAAGAATTCGAATTACCGACCAGTTTGTGAATGGTAGTACCGCACGTACTTTTTGGTATGAGCATAGTTTCAAGTATCAGTTTTAGTTCGACTTTCTGGATGATGTACCGAACGCAACGGGTTAAGAAACAAGGTCATGTGCAAGACGAAATGCCAAGTATGAGAAACAGTTGAGTGGGACTGTTCGCTTTTAAATAATTGTTGAGGAATATCTCAAGAAGATTATACTTTGTAATATTATTGTACAAGATTATAAGTAATCATGAAGTGAAACGATGTTCTTATGAAGGGGCAAGTAAAGATCAGTACGCTACTTATGGAAAGTACCATTTAGATTAAAGAAAATCCCAAGAACCTTGTGGTTTAAGCTGAACTAATAAAAGGAAAACTTGAATATACTATAAATAATGGTCAACTTGTAAGATATGTGTCGAGATTTTGTGCAGTCGATATGAGCTTGATTTTGTGGGCCAGATCTTCTGAAGAAGTGACGCGTGTCCCGTTGCAACTAATTTTCTCGCCACAGCCTAATGAAGTAGACACCACCATGGGTAATGCTAGAGTCTCATGAAACTCGGACAGACCAAGCGTGGCAAGGCACTTACATCAGGAGCGACCTACTGATACAAAGTACTGTCACTACGCTGTTGAGCAGCTACAATTCAACTTGGCAAAGCAGAGGCACTGGAGTAGTAGTGTCATCAGTGTGACAGAAAGACAAAGCCACTCTCGCGTCTGTAACCTGATTTCTTCATATCCGTGCTGCAGCTGTGTTGTGGTTTATATGATGAGAATCAAAGCCTTCACAAGACGAGGACGGAGCAAACCCATATAAAGATTAATCACTTCTAGAAAGAAGTAGATAGTCTGACAGCCATCAGCTTCGAAGTGAGATGCACACCGGTGTTCGAGTCGACACGAGTCTCCAAGGACCTCGGCGCTGCTAGCTATAGCCCTGCTATTTGTGCCGAGTCTAATGCTGCCCTCCGACTGTGGATCACTTGCGAACCTACTTCATCTGCTGCTGGCCTCGAAGTCTGATGGTGAACTGCTCGAATCTGGTGCCGTGCACCCGCTTAGCCGCCATCACCGGTGTGGGGCAAACTTTTGGCTGTCCATCTCCGCTTGCGTAGGCAGGCACTGTTGCCGAGAACTGCCTCCTCCACACTGCGTCCACGATAAGTTTCTGAGCACCCTGAGCTGCTGGGCTGCCTCTAGTCTGTGTAGCTGTCGTGGGCTCCTGTCCACTGCCAGCCAACTTAATGTCTGTCTGCCTCGTTTCAGTGGCCGACCGACTCTGTAGATTGCCCGAGACAACGACCGCTCACTGTCCGCAGCACATTCTCGCCGACCGCGTAAAACGTACGCCTTGGGGGATTTGGCTTTTACGAGCATCAGCACGACAATTGCAGTTTGATGACATATAAATGTCTTAACAACGCTATCAAAACGTCGGACGACAACGAGGCATCCACTCGCCACTACACCATTACCTCGCACACGGTGGTGAACTGCTGGCTTCCTGACCTCTAAGAACTCAGCTCACCACCCAGTACATAGCCCATCCATCGCCAACCCCTGCGTAGTGTAGGTAACGGCAGTACGTACACTGAGGTGACAAGGCATGGGATACCTCCGAACATCGTGTCGGATCTTCTTTTGTCGACGTGGAGCATCAATTCGACGTGGCATGGTCTCAACAATCCGTTGGAAGCCCCTGCAGAAATACTGATCCATGCTACTTCTAGAGCCTCTCGATTACACCCCATAGTGTTGGATGGGACTCATGTTGGGTAATGTGGGTGTCCAAATCATTCACTCGAGCTGTCCAGAGTGTTCATAAAAGAAATCGCGAACAGTTGTGGCCCAATGACGTGTCGCACTGTCATCCACAGAAATTCCATCGTTTTTTTGGGAACATGAAGTCCTTGAATGGTCGGCGAGTAGCCGACTATAGCCATTTATGGAAAATGATCGGTTCAGCTGGACCAGAGGACGCACCATAGTTCACACCATTGCGGGGCCACCACCTGCTTGCGCAGTGCTTCGTTGACAACTTGGGTCCGTGGCTTCATGCGGTCTGCGCCACGCCCGAACCATACCATCAGCTCATCTTACCAGGACACGTTTTTTCAGTCTTGTATGCTGAAATGGTTCAAATGGCTCTGAGCACTATGGGACTCAACTTCTGAGGTCATAAGTCTCCGAGAACTTAGAACTAGTTAAACCTAACTAACCTAAGGACATCACACACATCCATGCCCGAGGCAGGATTCGAACCTGCGACCATAGCAGTCGAACGGTTCCGGACTGCGCGCCTAGAACCGCGAGACCATGAGAAGTTAGCGGCATGTCGAGAATTCGAACCTGCGAACGTAGCGGTCTCGCGTTTCCAGACTGCAGCGCCGAGAACCGCACGGCCACTTCTGCCGGCTTCAGTCTTTTAGGGTCCAGTAGATATGGTCACGGGCCCAGGAGAGGTTCTACAGGCAATGTCATGCTGTTAGCAAAGGAAAACGTTGCGGGTGTCTGCTGACGTAGCCCATTAACTCCTAATTTCACCACGCTTTCCTAACGCATACGTTCATCGTACGTCCCACATTGATTTCTGCGGTAATTTCAAGCAGTGTCGCTTCGCCTGCTGACACTGACAACTCAATGCAGCTGCTCTCGTTCGTTTCTTGAAGACCGTCGGCCACTGCGTTGTCTGTTGTGAGAGGTAATACCTGAAAATGTGATATTCTCGGCACACTGTTGATTCTGTGGATTTCGGAATATTGTACCCCCTAACGATTTCCAACTATCATTCCACATTCAAAGTGTGTTGATACCCGTCGTGCTGCCGTAATCACCTAGGAAACCTTTTCACAAATGATAGTTCCACCAATGGAGTGTCCTTTTATACCTGGTGTATGCAACACTACAGTCATATGTATATGTGCACATGACGTTTCTCACATCGGTGTAAAGTAAAACTGCTCATTAGCTCGAACTAGCAAGGTACTGACAGAATAGTTGGTTTCGCGCGTAAGCAGTGATTCCCTCAAAGTGATGCTCGAGGTCAATC
The DNA here is from genome assembly GCF_023897955.1 of Schistocerca gregaria. Lineage (NCBI taxonomy): Eukaryota > Metazoa > Arthropoda > Insecta > Orthoptera > Acrididae > Schistocerca > Schistocerca gregaria. The sequence continues at coordinate 732,024,217 of NC_064931.1, forward strand.
CAAAAATACTGCCTAATACCCTGGTGAACGTTGAGCGTACCAAAGTTGATGGAAGCCCGGATATGGTGTTGAACTACTTCACGTTGTTGTTTGAGAGTCAGAGCATCTAACGACGGCCAATATCACTGTGACGAAAGTACTGAGAGAGTGAGAGATAAAGTGAGAGAGAGAGACAGACAGACAGACAAGCAGACAAACAGGGAAAGTACCAACTAGGAATATTTGCAAGGGGGTCTCTACTTCCGTCTTACGCCGTACAACCAACGGCAAACACTCCACAATATTAGTCAGAAAAAGGGGAATGTGAAGCGTTCTTGTTGTGGTCGTCAGTGGGAAGACGGTTGAAGCAGCTTTCCACGCTAGTGTATCCTGTGCAAGCCTTTTCATTTCTGCAAAACTACTTTACATTATGTCTAATGGAACTTGCTTACTGTATTGCAGCCTTAATCTCCATTTACAAGCTTTACCCTCCTCACGTCTCTCCATTACACATCATTACCAAACTGACAATTCCTATCTGTCTCAAGGCCCCTTATTTTAGAAATGTTGAGGCATAAACTTCTGTTTTCCTCAGTTCAATATAGTATTTCCTCTTCAGTTATTCAATCCACCGATCTAATCTTCAGCATTCTTCTGCAGTACAACGTTACAAGAGCTTCTCCACGCTTCACTTCTGTAAAAAGCTACACTCCAGACAGACATCTTCAGAATAAACTTCCTTACACTTAAAGTTATATTCCCCTCTAATATCACCTTGATGTCATTCTGGAAATGGCTACCGAACATTGGCTTCTTCATCTGAGGAAAGCGGCAGAAGACACTGGGTGCCACACCAGCAGAATACAGGGAGTGAGGCATTATTTGACAGCCAAAGAAGTAACATATGTGAATATCTGCTCCGTAGAAGGGCTGAGGAACTGTCACGGAGCAAAAACACCCCATCGCACAGCTTCCTAGAACGCATCATCTTGACGCCACCCTGTCATCTCGTCAGTTGCCTTCGGTATTACGCTGATATGACAGTTTGCCCCTTACAGATCTAGCACCACGCCCTGCCAGTCCCAAAAAACATTCAGAGTCACCTTCCCAGATGTGGTTCGGTGATGGATCCACGGGTTTCCACTGATTGCTTTACTGATTTGCATCTTGGTCATAATCGTGCACCTTTTAGTCCTCGGTGTTGATTAGGGGCTAAAAAAGTCAGACTTTAGGAACAATCCTCCCACACAGAGTAAAATCGAGGGCATGCTCGTCATGTGCACAGCACCTATGTGACATGTGTTTGCAACCGATGTGATCAAAGCTGGCTCCCGGTTTTTGGCGGTGGCGCCCACTGGTGTGTAGGGACTTTTCCACCAAACAGTCTTCCAAGCACAAATCAATGCCTGTAAGCAGCTAAAGGTCTTGATTTCATTATAATTTCCGTCTTAGAGAGCTGCAAGATCACCAATGGTATCTCTACAGATACCAGCTTCACACTATTTATTCTGGTTCTGCGCTCACGCGCCGACCGCATCGTCCCACTAACACAAACTGTTGCCCTTTTCTCGTATCACTGTCCCGTGGCCAATCACACCATTTTGTTTCCGCTTCAGTGCTCGACATGAATGCAAAACCTGTAACTGCTCTCACTTTGGAAAGTACAAGTTACGTATGTATTTAGTTATGTGTTACATGCGATACATCGCAATGGTGCAGAGCAAATCAATTTACAATGTATTAACATAACTTTTTTTAAAAAAATATAATTATAGGCTGACCATTCACAGATAAGTTCAAAACAGAAAAGAATATACGAGTATTCGGTTTAATGACAGAAGTATGTATCAAGTAGTTTACACTAAATGAGAAACATTTTAAATAACGTTTGTTCTATAGAACCCGACTGTTCCCCGGAAGGACTATTTTTATCTTAGTGCGATATCTGGGTTCGCTGTCTGTCACTCATTGAATTTCCTTTGGTAATTGGTGCAGTGTCATTCATTCCTTTCTGAGCTAAAACAGTTTTAATAAAGAGCAATATGCGTCCGTTTTTCATCTAGTATTGAAGATATCGACGTTATTATTCCCCCTGAACTTTGGTATATAATTTGCAAAACAATTAATGTAATGCAATACATGTTGTGTTACTGTAGTTATAATGCCCAAATCCTTAAACTGTTGTCTACAAGACCATAATTGCTGAACACCACATGTTTTTCACGTGGCATACTTTTGTACAGTGAAAGCGTATAGCCGAGGAATGCGTTTGAGACGATCACTACTTGGTAGCCATAAATCGTAAGGTTGTATGTCATATGTTCTCTACTACTAACTTTTACAGCTCTTATTTAAACGATTGCTTTACGTTTTTGTGATGCGGGAGCAGTAGCTTAGTCTATTCACGACTAAGGCCTATAAATGTCCATTCCCTTTGTTCTTACAATGTCTCGGAAAAATGGATCTTTTTTGGAATAAAACAGCAAATTTCACTGCCGCTGTCAGGGAAGAGGGAACGGATTATGAATAACGAAATGCACAAGTTTTTATCTGTCATATACAGTACGTCGTTCAAGGGAGAGCTAAAACAAAAGGTAGTATGGAATGAGACAAGGTACTAGGTCACGTACACCGACCGCGCTTTGTAATCGTGACAGCTTAAAAAACTATATGCGAGTGATATTTTCTGCTTCGTTAAAATTTCACTGTGAAACGCATTATTGAAAATGGAGTGTTAAATAATGTGTGACTAGTGATTTAAATTCATGGCACGTCCTCTCATACGAACGACGAAATGAGTAACTGGGGAAAAACTATAAATACGTAAAACGATTATCTTAAGGATTACATCTACAATTCCTGTGTTAGTGATTGACGATACACGTCTATCTGTTCAAGCTAATGTTTATCATAGAGCCGTAAGTTCATTAGAAATACTATTTAAAAACGTTTTATAGCAAATTTGTTCAGATATCCGGAATGCCAACCTGGAAGGGTCTAACATTATGTTAAAGTTGATTTAGCCGTTAGTATAATATCATACCATAATACTGAATGAAAATAAGCAAACTATGTTAAGTTACTGATTCACTTCTCTCCAAGACTTGTAGCGACATAGACTGGAAAAGTGAAAGAACTGAAATGTTTAATAAGCTTTTGAATATGGTTTTTCTATATGGATTCTCGTCACTATGTTACTCAGTGTCGTCATTGTTTCTGTAATTTTCCCGAGATGAATGTTTCTTCAGTGACTTACATAAATTCAAAATCTGTCTCATACACACTGTCTCTGAATTTTTAAATACTTATTCTTTATGTAGTTCAGCTTGATGCAACCGAATCTAATACCTATTATAATTCAGATGAGGTGTTAAATCTATGTAGCGAGAAAAACTATTATGGGTTGTATTTTTAAAATTTAATTACTGAATTTCGTTCTGGCCGTTTGTAGGCTCGCTGAAGTATAAAAATACTTTTAAAAAAGCCGACAACATGTACTGGTTTTATAGTAAGGGAGGACTGGGCTTATAAGGTAGCCTTTACTTAAACAACGGCGTTATCATTAAGCTAACGAGGAGCTGATGGAAAAGATACTAATTCATTGATATACTCTTTATTTGGGTGAACAGTTCTGAGCGTCGAAACATAGGAGAAACTACTTCTCATACGCAGAAGGACCATCCTGTGCTCAAGAAATGGAACTTATTTATTCAGTGTCACAGAATACCAAGTGAATTCATCATCACGCCAGTAAATCAGTGAAGGGTCGGAGCTGCATGGCATTTCCTTCGATATTGCAACTACCAACTACGTTAGAGGGGCATGAAGAATGGGTCTGCGTAGCCGATTTGCTGCATGAGCGGTTCCGGAAGTCTCGCACTGCTAGAGACGCCACTGCCGGATATATAGCAGCGACGGGCACCGAAACAATGCATGAAAGGCCATCGAATGCATTACTGAGTTGTGTTGACACGTATGTAGCTAGGATCACGGGCTAATCTGTTGATAGGAATAATGCACAGCGGCAGCCTACACCATGTTAGTGTGTTGTTATACTTGTTTCTTCTCCTTTAGTGTGAGGGCGAAGCAATTCTGAACAAGTTATTGAACGTTTCATTGCGTATTCAGAAAACGTTGATGTAATCTTCAGGTTTCGAGTGTAACATTTCTTTGCTCTGTCTCTTGCATTTCCTTGTTACATGGACCAGCGTCTTGTTCTCTTCTTCTGTAAAAAGAGGAGGGAGGAGGAGATCAGTGTTTAACGTTCCGTCGACAACGAGGTCATTAGAGACAGAGCAGGATGACCAGACGCCGATTTCAACTGTCGTCGTCCAGAATGCGAGTCCAGTGTGCTAACCACTGCACTATCCCGCTCAGCATCGGTACTGTGTTGTTAGAACGCAAGTCTTATAATTATGTTCCCTTTTTTCTGTTTTAATCGTACAGAAAATTAAAATGTTCTTCAAAAGGCAAATAATTCTGACACTGCATCACCATTAGCTATACTGGAAGCATTATTATTATGAAATAAATATTATATATTTTATTATTATAGGTCCAAAAACCTTTTTGCTCTTGAGTGGTCTCACTAGCATTACTCTTAAAACACTGGCAAACAAATGAAATAACACAAATACAGCAGTAGGTGAAAAATACGAATATCCGCAGAAAAATTATTTGATATGGGCAAGAGAAAAATGTGCAATGAGAGAAAAATAGGCGTTATGGAAGCAGTAAGAAGTTAAATCTCTCACTGTTTCCAGTACAAGTTCTGTGAATACGTGCAACGTAATTTATATTTCAGCCTCTGCTGAAAACGAAAGGAAAAGCTGTGTATACTTATTCTGATCATCATTAAACTGACTCACAAAATTTTTAGCTCAACGCAATCTAATTTCAATACTCTCTACAAAAGAATGGCCCTGACTAACAATAACCTTTACCTTTCATGAATCACTTACCTCACAAAAATCTTCGTTACTCGAACTACTACAATACAGCGAGCACCAATACTGCCAGCTAAATAAAAGATTCTAACTACTGAAGGCACTAATTACTGATAGGCATAGTTAGCAAATGAAAGATTTTGGTAGAGAACATACAATGTACTTACCTTAATAGTGTTCAAAATTCATAATATATATATACACTCCGGGAAATGGAGAAAATAACACATTGACACCGGTGTGTCAGACCTACCATACTTGCTCCGGACACTGCGAGAGGGCTGTACAAGCAATGATCACACGCACGGCACAGCGGACACACCAGCAACCGCGGTGTTGGCCGTCGAATGGCGCTAGCTGCGCAGCATTTGTACACCGCCGCCGTCAGTGTCAGCCAGTTTGCAGTGGCATACAGAGCTCCATCGCAGTCTTTAACACTGGTAGCATGCCGCGACAGCGTGGACGTGAACCGTATGTGCAGTTGACGGACTTTGAGCGAGGGTGTATAGTGGGCATGCGGGAGGCCGGGTAGACGTACCGCCGAATTGCTCAACACGTGGGGCGTGAGGTCTCCACAGTACATCGATGTTGTCGCCAGTGGTCGGCGGAAGGTGCACGTGCCCGTCGACCTGGGACCGGACCGCAGCGACGCACGGATGCACGCCAAGACCGTAGGGTCCTACGCAGTGCCGTAGGGGACCGCACCGCCACTTTCCAGCAAATTAGGGACACTTTTGCTCCTGGGGTATCGGCGAGGACCATTCGCAACCGTCTCCATGAAGCTGGGCTGCGGTCCCGCACACCGTTAGGCCGTCTTCCGGTCACCCCCCAACATCGTGCAGCCCGCCTCCAGTGGTGTCGCGACAGGCGTGAATGGAGGGACGAATGGAGACGTGTCGTCTTCAGCGATGAGAGTCGCTTCTGCCTTGGTGCCAATGATGGTCGTATGCGTGTTTGGCGCCGTGCAGGTGAGCGCCACAATCAGGACTGCATACGACCGAGGCACACAGGGCCAACACCCGGCATCATGGTGTGGGGAGCGATCTCCTACACTGGCCGTACACCTCTGGTGATCGTCGAGGGGACACTGAATGGTGCACGGTAAATCCAAACCGTCATCGAACCCATCGTTCTACCATTCCTAGTCCCGCAAGGGAACTTGCTGTTCCAACAGGACAATGCACGTCCGCATGTATCCCGTGCCAACCAACGTGCTCTAGAAGGTGTAAGTCAACTACCCTGGCCAGCAAGATCTCCGGATCTGTCCCCCATTGAGCATGTTTGGGACTGGATGAAGCGTCGTCTCACGCGGTCTGCACATCCAGCACGAACGCTGGTCCAACTGAGGCGCCAGGTGGAAATGGCATGGCAAGCCGTTCCACAGGACTACATCCAGCATCTCTACGATCGTCTCCATGGGAGAAAAGCAGCCTGCATTGCTGCGAAAGGTGGATATACACTGTACTAGTGCCGACATTGTACATGCTCTGTTGCCTGTGTCTATGTGCCTGTGGTTCTGTCAGTGTGATCATGTGATGTATCTGACCCCAGGAATGTGTCAATAAAGTTTCCCCTCTTGGGACAATGAATTCACGGTGTTCTTATTTCAATTTCCAGCAGTGTATATATATTAGTTCATGGCATCCAGTTTTACAAATTTCCTTTTTCTGACAGACACATATCCAGATCGTCCGCCCTCAAAATTCTGCCATCTCTCTCCACATATCCACCACTGCTGGCGGCTCACCTCCAACTGAACAACGCTACGCGTTGTTCACATCCAACTGCCCAACACTAAAATAGCGAATATTCGAACAATGCCAACCAGCCACAGATTGCACGCAGCACAGTCAGTGATTTTCATACAGAGCACTACGTGGCGTTACCAACATAAAAACCTAAACGACCTACTTACACACCGTACGACAACTTAATAGAACTCCGATGGGTCATCATATCAAATATTCGCTTGGAATTTAGTCAGGTGTGGCTCAGACAACACCTCTTCCTCTTGATCGTACGTGGGGTCGACGATTGTGAATGTGGCAAGCAATAACATGGGACAAATCAGGATGTACGTGAATAATACAAAATAACCGCACACAAACTTTAATAACCACGATATACTCATTATTAGGTCTTCGTACCTCAGTCGGTGAAAACGAAATCCTTACACTTTTTTCTGAGTGACAAGTAAAGGTATGAAGTTGAAATTTCTATGAAATACTAAGATCTAATAGATTTTAGCTTTCACGCCATTGTACTCAAAGGGTATCAGCCATCTGTTAAGACTCATTTTTCTCAAGAACAGGTGAAAGTATCAAGTTTTGTCAAATACTACAGTCTACAGTGTATTGGCGATGTTAGAAATGTAAGCTTCTATGTCAATGCAGTCAAAAGATAAAGCAATTAATGTCACATGTTTTGACACTCGCACATTCACTTATGAAAACCTTTAGGGCACTCCACGTTGACCTACAATCATGAAATTCGGCAAAAAGCCAGTTTTCACAGTAAAAGTAAAGGAAATGATCCGAATACAGTAAATTTGTTACTATGCCACATAAAGAACTATTTATTTGCCTTTGGTTGTCTGTCTGCCTGTCTGTCTGTCCGTCTGTTAAGAACCTTCTCTATCAGTAAGAGGTGTAACGAGGTATAAAGATGAAATGTATGTCGAATACTAAGGTCGAAGGTGCATACCGGGTGGAGTCATTCCAGACTTGAAATGGGTGCTTCTGGACACCATGTAGAGCACAGGGCACAGCCAGCTGCAGGTGGTGGCTCACATCGGTACCAATCATATGTGTCATTTTGGACCAGAAGAGAGTCTCTCTAGTTTCGAGCGCCCCACAGAAATGGTAAAGGCTGATACTGGACTTGGGATCAACATCATTAAAACAGAGGCGTTTTCCTCACGAAATTCCAATCACCAACTTTTTCCTCCGAATGCGAAAATATTTTGTTGACGCCGACCTATATAAGAAGAAACGATCACTACGATTAAAAAAAAAGTGAAATCAGAGGTTGTACGAAAAGATATAGGCGTTTGTTCTTTCCGCGCGCTATACAAGATTGGAACAATAGAGAATTGTGATGGTGGTTCGATGAAGCCTCTGCTAGATACATAAATGTGATTTGCAGAGTATCCATGTAGATGTAGATGTAGATGTAGATGTTCTTCGCGGTGTAAAAACATTTAAGCTTCTAAGTCGGCGCAATTAAAAGATACGGTCGTCTGGTAAGACCTCATTTCTCACGACAGTTAGAGGTACCAAGTTGAAATTTTTCAAGTACTAAAGTCTACGGTCTCTTGTTGTAAAATTTAAGCATTTAAGGTACTGAAATCAAAAGATATGGCCATTTATGTCACATACTTCGATAGTCGCAAACTCACTCATAAAGTTCTGTACATGAACTATATATATACGTAATTAATTTTGTACGGAACCCACAGAAAACCATTGAAAACAAATTAATTGTTCACAAATATTTAATTATTTTCCCATTTCAAAAAGTTTTTTCAAAACATAAAATATTAATTTATACTGTCAATCCACAAAAATATATTTTATTGTGATTTTATTTCCAGTATGAATGAAGCTATTGTTTTGAAATACTTGTAATCTATTATCTTTGTCACATGCAGTTTGAAACATGCGTTGTAAACATTTCTAATCTTTACAAATATTTATGCATCACTTTAACTCACTCGGACAAGATAATTGTTGTCCATCTGCAGTAATTGTGATTATTTTATGGTAAAATGGATGGTTCTAAGGAGGATGTGCAATCCACCGGGTAATACGTACTGAAGTACTTGTTTAAACTATCTCCCTAGAGGAAACGCTGAAGTGTTTAAAAAAATTTATCGAGCTTGTGACACAAGTTAAATAGAAAAGACTGCCATTGCCCTGTGGTAGACATGGTGTTCACAAACGCATGAAAATTTTAAGCTGCACAATTGATATCTGAATAAATTTTTCTTCATGATGCGACAGAATTTTCAATTTTTATTCACAATTTGCTTGATATTGCGTGATGTCGAATGATTCGTTAATTGCATATACTCTGAGGCTGGTTTCTTTATTATCATTTGCCACTTGACCAGCTTAAGTATCCATTTGTTGAAATTTTCTGCCTTAAGTTTTAACAATCACCAATTTCTCATTTCCCCTATTCTAAATAGCTTCAAAATTAGTTTGGGATAAAATCTAGGTTAGTATCTATTACATTGTTCCCGTTCATTTTCTGTTTTCAAGTCTCCACGTTCTTCTTCTTCTTTTGCTTCCGCCTTTGTCACGAAATTTTGCAGGGTCGGCGTTGTTAAATCGGATTTGCCATGGTTAGTGTGACGGGATGGCCGGATGCCTTCTACCGCCACCCTGTACCTCACTGGGGCGGAATCTGTGTACCTCAACTGTCTGCATCTATTGGAAGTCAGGAAATAGTGCGAACGTTTTCAAACGTCTGCGAGTCGTGGAACTGAGGCGGAACAAGGGGACCAGCCCAGTATTTTCACTGCAGAATATGGAAAACCGCCTAAAAGCCACATCCAGGCTGGCATCCAGGTCGTTAATCCGTCGGGCGGATTCGATGCGGGGCCGGCGCGCTTACCGAGTCCAGGAAGCAGTGCATAAACGCTCTCGGCTATCCTGGCGGGTTTTCAGGTCTCCATGTCTGGAAGTAAAAATCACAAGGCCTGTCTGGGACTCCATCGAGCAAGCTCTGAATGATATTCGCTCTGTCTATCCTGACACTTTACGTGGAAGGCATATGTTTACAAAAATAGCATTACACTTGCCAAAAAGAAAGGCACTAGGAGGCACTGTAATTGTAGGCGTCCCCGTGATGCAATTGACACACGTCGGGGTAACGGAACTCTGCAGCCTCAGCTGGTGGGCGGCATGCGTCGAGAGTGAACTGAGAAGTTAGATAGCAAGTCTGTCACGAAAATGTTTTTGAAGGGAGTTTCTCTTACAGAAGTGTAAGAAAGTAGTGTAAATTCCTCCTGAGCATTCACTGGACACATTGTTTTAAGCATACAGAAGAAATTCGATATCATAGACTGCAGTATAAGTTGGCCTCCAACACGGAAATGACCGCATGCCCTGAACGCTATTTACCTCAAGATCACTTCCAAACAGGTCCAAGGAGAGCTATAGAGAGACAGAATACTTCCACTAAAAACTGTCGCAGCCTACAATGTTCACATTTTGTGCAAAATGCAGGAGTATGAGTTTTAATGGTGCCTTGTTTACTGGACCGCTAGCAAAAGGCTCACAAGGGAGGCATGAACCAAAATGCTCACACTTTTGTAATACATAAACAAATATCAGAAATTCTGTTCTATTACAATGCGCGTGTCCGAGAAACTGAGGTTCAAAGTTTTGCGAACATGTTGAATATCATACGAGCGCAGCAGCCGTGGAATAGTGGCGATATTGTAACCCAAAAAGGCTGTGCTCATAGTAGCACCAACAACGGGGGATTCTGGCCTCGAACGACATCGGTCAAAGACGGCAGATATTTTCAAACAAACATAGTAGAACGTGTGTGGTCTCTGTGGAGTCGATCTCAAAGCCCGAATGTCCAGACTTCGAACGACAGTCAGAGCAGGTGAAAACAGTTTGTTTTCTTCGGTGGAATCGGACGGCGTTCCCACACGCAAAACGGTAACTGGGGGAAATTCTTAAGTTTAGTAGTAGAGAAAAGCAGTTTGTGACATGGTGAAGGTGATATATATATATGAGTTATGTCTCGGAATCTATGGACTGATATCGCTACATTAACTTCCAAAACTTACAGATTTTAATAATATGTAATTGAACGATACCTAAAATTAAATTGTGTGTGTTGTGTGGCTGCCTGGTCATTTCATCCTTCACTTACAGTACAGGCAAAATCTCTATCTGAAATTTTAGACCTAGACTATAACATAAGAAAAAGTGTTAAAGTGAGAAAAGTGGTGTATATGAATTTTCATGCCGGAGGTTACTGTAGTGAACGATTTTTGGGTTGTGTTAGGTGGGCATTAGCTTTCCATGAATTATTATTGGCGCTTTCAGGTTTTTATGCTAGTGGGGTGGTGAATCTGTTTTATGAAACTAGTTGCAAATGTGCTTTAGATGTTTAGAGTAACTTTTCCTGAAATTTAAGTGTGTCTTTCATGAGTATGAAGAAAGTCACTCACCGAGGTTTAATTGACATGTATTTGTCTTGCCGAACTTATTTTAAGCTATGCAGTGTTTATAATCTTGTTTTTCAATGTAACCACGAATCATCTTGAGTATAGAACATAACCCATCTCTCTTCATCCGATACACTCGTAAAACATGTCTAGTTACTCCAATAACTGAGAAAAGAGTATACAGTACTCGCCACGTTCTTTTCGATGTAGATATACGTCAGAATAGATTCTGACGTCCTTCATCCCGCCAAAAACTGACGAAGGAGGAGATCGAACGCACTGTGACCAATCTGTCGGCCAATCGGGTGATCTCTGGCGACGGCGTCTGGCGACCTTTGTCGGTGCCTCTGTGAACACAGTCTAAGGCAGCAGACAAGACTTCTGACCTATGCAGCGTGTGAGCCACGTCATTTTATTTTTTTTTATTTTTAGTATTCTCCCACCAAATAACGTTTCATTGGAAATGAAGAATAAAAATAATAATGATAATCACTGTGGTACAATCGTTTTAATGGAAGTGTGGTGGTAAAAATAGTAAAGGGGGACCAAGGCTGGACGTCACTAAGAAAGTTAAGTGGATGTACGTTGCGGTAGTTTTGGATATACGGAATGATTTCCTCAGCACAGACTAGCATTGAGAGCTGTGTCAACCCGGTCTCGAGGCTACAACAGCGGTAGAATCATTCAAAAAAGTGTCAGAAACAAAGAAACAGAAAAAGAATGGAATGCTATTTATTTCACATGTAAGTCTACAGCTTCCAACATTTTTCCAACGTTACTACATCTATTACTTAGAGTTCTAGTCGGGTGGAACATTTATTTTGTGCACCGACAACGTAGTAATTTGCCAACCACACTGTTAACGAATTAATGTACATTTTTTTATGTTCTGGATACCGAAACACAAACAATAATCACATCCACCTTTGAACCACTGGTTTACTACTTCATGCATACCAATTGCCTCTCACGTTTAACATTGGTTAGATCTTGCTGTCGTTTCTGACTCATAATGAAAGGGATTCGTATTGGAAACGAACATGCTACAGTCGTTTAGAATCTGTCGGTCGTTCCTTATCCCTTGTTAACACTTGCATAGATCTCGCAGCTAAATCCAGGTGGTACGGGGTGTTCAAAAAGTCCCTCCGCAGAGCCATATGATTGTTAGCTGTGCGTGTCGTATGCCACAGTTAATATACCGAAATGAAACTCAGTGAAATTCAAGTTATTAATTTATTGACTACTCCGTTTTACTTACAAATTAACACATTAAATGTTGAAAGTGTCCCCCCTGTTGTTGAATACACAGTTAAATTCGTCTAATCATGTTTCCAAACACAAGCTGTAACATTCATTTTGTAACAGAAGCAGTGAAAGTGAATATTGCAGTTTTTAATTCATCGATGGAGTTTGGAAGGTTTTTACAGACAGTTGCTTTCGCTGCACTCCAGAAGAAAAAGTCAGGTGGTGTTAGGTCAGGCGATCGTGTTTTGAACCTCGTCGTTTTTATAAATATCTAATCTCGTAACGAAAATTGAACTGAATTCTCAAAGAGAGAAATAAGTTATGATATGCGACACGACCACTTGCTCATGAAATCAATACTTAGCAGCCTCAATTAAGATAAAACACTGCAATATTTTTTTCTTCTGGAACATAAACGTAAATGTGCTTTGCTGACGGTCCGCAAGAATTAAGTTAGATAAAGCGTTTCGAGTGACATGATAAGACCGTCTTCCTTCAGAAATATTACTGCCACTTGAAGGAAGGAGCTTGCAAGTTTACGAAAACGTTGTTTTCTGACGTGTGCAAGTTCAGTGGAGCGCTGCCACATATCACAGTTGAATGAGGGTTGGCAGCACTTGGCCACCCCTGGCTTCCTCTTCCGTTACGCGAGAACCCCTAGGAAGGCCAATAAAGGGGGGTAGCTTCTATTAACGTAATCCAAATCCTCATCCCCTGGTGGCGGGTTTACTTATTAGCTTAGGCGAATCTGGAACATACGGAAGCAGCTCAAGGTCCCACTCCGCTTGTCACCGCTTATTATCCGCGGAGGGTCATAAGTGACTCTCCCTTAATGTCGGAGACAGACAACATAAACGCCTCTCAAATAACAGTTGACATCTTTGAGATTAACCAGTAGGAATGTCATCAATGATCGTATTACCTGCAAACACTTATCACATTTTCAATTAAAGAAGTGCGAGTATACCTTTTTTAAGCTTAAATCATTGTTTATGAACTATTGGCAGCAGTAATTCGGTTCATAGCCGCCAATCCATGTTGATATGTTGTTTCTGAAACATCTAGAATATCATCAATATTATCATCTCCCATTTGAAAATCATAGTCTGTTGTACTTCTTCGTACATGGGCACGTAAAGCCGATTACCGTAATGCATCAAAGAGACCTTTGTTTTTTTATATGTATACAGTGAGGAAAGGTCAATATTTTACTCAGTGACAGTATAAGTAATGCTGAACAAAAAATGTTATGCGAGCATAGGTCCGCAAACGTTAGGGAGATACGGCTATTGAAAGGCACTTTAACTCTGCAAAATTGATGTGCACAACGTGAACGTATACGCAATACAACTTGACCGCAACGTGATATTCTTGAAAACAATGTTACTGAGAAGTACATCTTTGTTACACATTTTTACATAATGTTTATTTACTTTGCATTTAGTACATTATACATTACAACAGGCATGTTACATGTCTTCAGTAGAAAAAGACGTGCCACGTCTTTTACAAAGGGATTTAATACCTATCATACAGCTGTTGTACAGTTCACAGAACAGGTTCGAATATCTCACCATGAACGTCAATGCGCTTTAGCGCTCTAGCGATAACATGTCTTGCTTGTTCAATCTCCTGTGGTTTGTTCCTAATCAATTCAGCAGCGTCCATGATGCGACGAAGCAGTTCATCTCGTGTATTTACCATCACCTTGTGGACCTCTGATTTCATCCAACCCCTTAAACAGAGGTGTAAGGTCAGGTGATCTTGGAGGCCAGTTAATAGCACCGCCACTGACAATCCAGCGATTAGGGTAGGTGCGCCTGAGATGGTCCTTCACGCGTAAGGTAATACCTGGAGGTGGACTGTCATGTTCCAGTTCGCTTGGATAAAGGGACGTCGTCCAGTAGTTCCACAAATGAATTTTCCAAGAAATGTAGGTACCTTTCTCCCGTCAATCAGTGATTGATAATAAATGGACCTATCAAAAGGTTACCGATCATGCCGCACCAAACATTTATCGCAAAACGAACTTGGAAGTTGCTATCTACTGAAGCGTGTGTATTTTCCCGTGACCATATATGATTATAGTGTGCGTTGTTTATTCCATGTCGTAAAAACTGGTCTTCATCAGTGAATAGCATGTATCGAAGCAAATGACTATTCTAAATCACTCAGTGACAGAATTGAAGTCGTTGGGCACTGTCGCCAGCGTGGAGATTTTGGACCCGCTGTATGTGAAATGGATGCAGGTTTTCCGCATGTAATGTTTCCCATACACGTGTTTGTGGGACATTCATACGCAGGGACATTCTTCGTATGTTCGTACTGAGACCCCGCTCAACACTTCTTCTTCTTGTGCTTTCAAAGTTTGTTGACGTGCATGCTCGGACGAAAAATGTCTACTTGGAAGAGAGCATGTTGCAGGCAAAGTGATAAACACTTCAGTAAACAGCTTGCGATCAGGTAATCGTCGAGTCGGAAAGCGCCTGTGTTATTCTTCTCTTGCAGCGGTAGCACTACCGTCGCAGGAGCCATAAACATACACCATATCTGCTCATTCCTCATTACTGTGGACGTGTGGCGTCGTGTTAGCAGCACTACACAGCCAACCTATCAGTCGCCGGTACACTACACAATGCGGCTTACGCGGCACAACTGGACAAACAATGGGTGATTCTACTACGTACGTCACATGACCATATTACTTGTTAGGTTGCATAGCGTAAACGTGGCATGTACTCGTGCACTGTTTGTAAGAAAATCACGTTACGGTCCAGTTGTATTGCGTATACGTTCACTTTGTGCACATAAATTTTGTTAAATTAAAGTTCCTTTCGGTACCCATACCTCCCTAACAAAGCGTTTGCAGACCTATGTTCATATAACATTTCTTTTCAGAATTACTTATACTATCACTGTTTAAAATATTGACCTATCCTCCATAAACACCCTATATATATGGTTTGAGGAATGTGAATGAGTGTACGTGATTTTCAGTGAAATCCACGGGACATTTCTGCGTATTTCTGGCCGCGAAACGAGAAGTAAGCAGAATTAATGTTACACATGTACGGTGAAACATACACCATGTCCATACTAAACAGTAGAAATATAGAACAGTATTTGCATCACTGTAATTTCTTACGGCAGGCGACATCATTATTAGAAGGAACTTACCTCCGGAGAAGGAACTGAATCGTTCAAGCCACAGAGAGCTTATTAAGTTTCTTGAGATAGAAAAGTTCGTACAAAAGAACTTTAATATTTAATTTGTAAGTGTCGTGTGACACTGTTGGCTCGGATATCTCAAGGGGTAGGTTCAGCCGCTTTTCGGAAAGTGTGTTCTTGCTTCGCTCACATGGGGCACTTTCCGTGCGGACATATGAGAGTTATGTCGTATGTGTATTTGTGGGGTGTAGGTAAGTGTAATGTATGGGTATATAGTGTAGCGTTATGTCTGGATTCAGGTGACAGCTTTGGATAGTGTGGGAGAAAATTCAACAGTAGTCATCCGTTAACTAATTCATGAAACGCACGCTGTTACAGTGCGAAGAATACTGGTGTAGCATACATTCACATCATAAACAACGGAAGTAGCAGGGCTAATTAATTAAGTCCAGGGTCTAGTTCCGTCAGGATACCATTTTGTAATGAAAGTAATGAGACTATTGATCGTCATATTGAACAACTACTATGGCCTTACGTAGCTGATTTAACACATTAGTTGTTTACGACAAAAAAAACCTATATATCTTTTCCACCTACGTTGAGCAGAAAAATTAAACTTACTGTTCAACGTTGGGAGTCATTGCTGCCTACCTACGCCTTTATTGAACAGAAATGATTGATCCTCTTTGTAGTCAGTAGCTCCAATACATTTTCCTGGTGATTACTTTATCTAACCAGTACCTGACAATATATTCTTCAGAAACTGGGTTTAGAGGTATAGAGATATTCATCTGTGGCCCACTTTGTAAGTACGTGCGTATTACCGTATATAGGCCCTAAAGGCTGGTTCGCACTACGTCAGTAATTTCGTCAAATGGCAAGCGATTTAGTAACTAGACGTGTCTGAACGGCACTGTCTGCTATAGTTGGAAAATCAAACGAATAGTCGACCCGGTACGCTAAGTTAAATAGTAGTTGGTCAAATAGCTTCCCCCACAACAGCTCACTTACCACTGGCGCGCCACTGGAAGCGATTGTACACCGTATGTTTAGTAGCACTCACTATTGTCTGTCTCCTTCTCTTTTCTCTGATCTGCTTCTTGTATATCAGCAACATGTATTCCAGATAAAATCACTGCTTTTTCTATCGGAAATAGGATTCCTCGAGAGCATATATTACAAAACTTCGATGAAGAAAGCAAAATGGAGATCATCACCCACACATTGAAGGTTTCGCCTTCACCTAATTCGTCACTGAATTCGCCGTATTCTCCAACGGGCATTGTCACTTCAGGAATGACAGCTGGTAATCTCGATTTTATTTGATGTTGTGTAATAAAGATTCTTGTCTTAGTACAGTGGCATAGAGATATTCGTCTGTGTCACACTTTGTGAGTGCATATTACCGTATATAGGCCCCAAATATTAATTTAAAAATATATCGTTTTAAAATAATTAAAATAGTAAATACATGAAAGTATATGTGACGATTTGTCAGTCCTTACCTTGATGAAAACATCCAGAACTTCATAAACAGCATCACAAAATTCTCCGATCGGCTGCACTTTCAAACAGCTCGCCGCCAGTTACGCCGCCGCGTTTACTACAGCCATCAGTGCTGCACGATGTCAGGGCGCTGCCACGAACGATTACGCTGTTGCCAATGAGATGCAAGCATCCCCTCTCCGAAGCTCCATCGGCGGGGGTACTTGCACTGAGCTCATTTTGTGTGTCTGCCTGTTGAATAACATTTACAGACTTTAGTAGCGGCCAGTGCTCGTGATCTACTGCATAGTTACTGTATTGAAGACTGACTGATTTGTAAATCTGCGGTATCTGTACATGTTTCAACGTTCAGAGCTACTTTTAGCAACTGACACTACAACTACAGCAACAAGATTAAGCATTAGTTTTACTTTTTGATATTAGATCTAGAATAAATTAATATCTGACTTCTCCGTTCATCTGTTCCTCACTCCTGTATCCACCAATGAACCACGAAGGATGCAAGAAAGTTATAACAGAAGCAGTAACGGAATAGTTGTCTTACCTAGTCGAACGAGATGTATTAAGGTCCTTAAAAACTACATTCAATAGCAAGAAGATACAACACTGGCTGCAGTTTACTTTCTGCAGATGTGGCTTCAAGAAGCTCAAATGTGTGTGAAATCTTATTGGACGTAACTGCTAAGGTCCATAAGCTTACACACTACTTAACCTAAATTATTCTAAGGACAAACACACACACCCGTGCCCGAGGAAGGACTCGAACCTCCGCCGGGACCAGCCGCACAGTCCATGACTGCAGCGCCTCAGACCACTTGGCTAATCCCGTGCGGTGATGTGGCTTCTTTCAGGTGAGTATCAGTACACTGGATTTTACTTCGCACTTTTTCTAATTGGAGATTGAAGCAACTTTCCGACATTCTCAGCGTCGAAATGTATTCTCTTGGGTCTTCAGTGGCGACTACTTTCATAAGCACATCGGATGCTCCATGCAAATCTTTTCGGCCAATCAATTTTCGTATCCACTTTCTTTTCTTTAAGGCTTCAATCTCTTCTTCCACCTCTTCCAATATAACCATTGTTGTAATATGTATAGTATGGTTAGCTCTAGCTCTCTGAAACATGCTGAAGTGCAGACTCGACAACTGCCATCATTTGATTGCTAAATAAATCGTATGTGAGCGCGCACTTGCTTATTTGCCGTTTAGTCGTCAAATAGAGCTCCTAAATCACTTTCCACTTGACTAAATTAGTGGCCTACTGTGAACTAGACTAAGGGAAATAGTGAGTTGATAACTGATGTGGCCGACAGAGTCATTCGATGACTAGTTTTGAACTACCTCTGACACTTATCTTAACGACGTTTTCTGTCAGTATCTTAATGACACTTCCTGTCAGCATTTGTCTCAGACATTACTTACTTTTAGGAAATAAACAAGACGCTACCGTTCTTGTTCAGTTTACACACTCAGGGACGTTGAAAATAGCGCACCAAGACGAAAGCATCATATCGAAATGAGAGATTCACTTGATCCCAGAATCAAGACCAGTAACAAGTACAATGAGTACAAGGAGACATATACAGTGCAACGTCAATAACAAATTGGACCACGTTTTGTCGCGATACATGCCACAACACAGTCCGGCATCGAATTGATTAGACGTCTCATCTTGTACTGAGGCAAATTGGTCCAGAAATCTTGAACAGCCATCTCCAAATCATGTACAGAGTGATACGGGGAGATTTGGCTTTACAACTGGTCCCGCACATGCTCTATAAGGTCAGCCACGGAAGAGTCGTAATATAACGTAGGAAGCCTTAAGCAACACGAGCTGTACGCGGCTGAGCGTTATCTTGCTGGAAATTTGCCTAAAGGGTCTGTGGGAATGCGCATTGGCATCAACCTTCGATTACTTGCGTATTGGATCTCACTGTACTTTCTTCCCACAGGGTGCGGTATTTCCAATGTTTCTGAGGGTTTGTTCTGTAACATACAATTCCCGTAGAGAATTAAGCAAATCTATTCTTTGTATTTCTGTATTCTGCTAACTTTTTAATCAGAGTAAGGATGGGCACAAAGCCACGACCGACTTACAATACATAATGGGTGCATGTATACGATACGCATGTACTTACACTTTCAATCTATGTAAACAGTTTCATCACATTTGAAAATGGCCTATTTTGAGGCATGGATCCTATCGCTGGAGAGCAGAACTGAATTCAACCTGAAATTGCTGAGTCCTTTGCGACAGGTAGAAGCAGGCAGTACGCAGATGCTTCATGATCCGGCACGTCACCTCGTCTGGGGCCTTTGGTCTGAAGATTGTCTTATAGGTCGAAGTCGGTTCATGAAAGCAAAAGTAAATAACTGCAAAAAGGATCCATAAACAGACGTCTTAGTGAATCGAAGCCGTACATTAATCTTTGGCGTGTCTCCCGTTCAGTGGCAGCGTCAGGTGACTCCATGCCCCATATGTGGCAGATATGCTTGTAAACTTTTCTGCAGATAGGGAATTTGGCCTAATCAACAAAACAAAATGTCATACACGAGGTGTTCGCTTTGTATAGCTTTTATCAAATCGTAGTTAACAGTTTGACAAGCTGCGTAGAAGCTGCGTAGTCTTCGTGATCTAATTTGTGAAGCACCTGTAACTGCTACGCTTTTTTCTTTCGTGTAAGGTGCAGAATTTGCAAAATCGCTGGTTTTTGTATGTCTCAATACTTGCTTAAATGATGATCTGATACGTGCATACTTTTTTCGATCGCTTCTCTGATTCGCTGAACCGTCTCTCGTATTGCAGGAGGCCTCATGGAGCGTGATTTATCGCAATGTTTCCATATACCTGGAACGTATTGACATTTAGCAGGATGTTTACTCTTATTAACACTGGCTATTATTTGCTTGACGTATTCCAATCTCTGTCTTCCTCTACAGTTTTTGCCCTCTACAGCTCCCTCTAGTACCATGGAAGTCATTCCCTCATGTATTAGCAGATGTCCTATCATCCTGTCCCTTCTCCTTATCAGTGTTTTCCCCATATTCCTTTCCTCTCCGATTCTGCGTAGAACCTCCTCATTCCTTACCTTATCAGTCCACCTAATTTTCAACATTCGTCTATAGCACCACATCTCAAATGCTTCGATTCTCTTCTGTTCCGGTTTTTCCCACAGTCCATGTTTCACTACCATACAATGCTGTGCTCCAGACGTACATCCTCAGCAATTTCTTCCTCAAATTAAGGCCGGTATTTGATATTAGTAGACTTCTCTTGGCCAGAAATGCCTTTTTTTGCCATAGCGAGTCTGCTTTTGATGTCCTCCTTGCTCCGTCCGTCATTGGTTATTTTACTGCCTAGGTATCAGAATTCCTTAACTTCATTGACTTCGTGACCATCAATCCTGATGTTAAGTTTCTCGCTTTTCTCATTTCTACTACTTCTCATTACTTTCGTCTTTCTCCGATTTACTCTCAAACCATACTGTGTACTCATTAGACTGTTCATTCCGTTCAGCAGATCATTTAATTCTTCTTCACTTTCACTCAGGATAGCAATGTCATCAGCGAATCGTATCATTGATATCCTTTCACCTTGTATTTTAATTCCACTCCTGAACCTTTCTCTTATTTCCATCATTGCTTCCTCGATGTACAGATTGAAGAGTAGGGGCGAAAGACTACAGCCTTGTCTTACACCCTTCTTAATACGAGCACTTCGTTCTTGATCGTCCACTCTTATCATTCCCTCTTGGTTGTTGTACATATTGTATATGACCCGTCTCTCCCTATAGCTTACCCCTACTTTTTTCAGAATCTCGAACAACTTGCACCATTTTATATTGTCGAACGCTTTTTCCAGTTTGACAAATCCTATGAACGTGTCTTGATTTTTCTTTAGCCTTGCTTCCATTATTAGCCGTAACATCAGAATTGCCTCTCTCGTGCCTTTACTTTTCCTAAAGCCAAACTGATCGTCAACTAGCGCATTATCAATTTTCTTTTCCATTCTTCTGTACATTATTCTTGTAAGCAGCTTCGATGCATGAGCTGTTAAGCTGATTGTGAGATAATTCGCGCACTTGTCAGCTCTTGCCGTCTTCGGAATTTTGTGGATGATGCTTTTCCGAAAGTCAGATGGTATGTCGCCAGACTCATATATTCTACACACCAACGTGAATAGTCGTTTTGTTGCCACTTCCCCTAATGATTTTAGAAATTCTGATGGAATGTTATCTATCCCTTCTGCCTTATTTGACCGTAAGTCCTCCAAAGCTCTTTTAAATTCCGATTTTAATACTGGATCCCCTATCTCCTCTAAATCGACTCCTGTTTCTTCTTCTATCACATCAGACAAATCATCACCCTCATAGAGGCTTTCAATGTATTCTTTCCACCTATCTGCTCTCTCCTCTGCATTTAGCAGTGGAATGCCCGTTGCACTCTTAATGTTACCACCGTTGGTTTTAATGTCAATCATATCTTTTTCGATGTCTTCACATTTTTCCTGCAGCCATTTCGTCTTAGCTTCCCTGCACTTCCTGATTACCCTGAAAGAAAAAAAAAAGACAACTGCCCCAGTTAATTACAGAAATGGATTTTAATTATGTATTTTAACTTGCTCCATCAGAAATATTTTGTGAAATTATGGACTATGTAAATGCCTCCATTAAACATTTGAAATGCATCTCGACTTATGTACTATTCTGTGTTATACGCCTGTTATTACTCCATTCCAGCACTTTGGGATATGTTCTAGCTAATAAAATTTATTTTTACGTCTTTCTATAGAAATTGAAAGTGTTTTTCACAGTATAGTATTTTCTGGAGACTAAATTGAAAGTCGTTTTGTTATGTCTACGACAATGAAATAATATCGCAGGTGTAATATCCTTTGAGGTAAGAAGAAAAACTGAACTGACCGACCAGACTTATTGACTAGTTCAATTAAAATCAAATTTCCTAAAGTCTTACATTTATTCAGCCAGCTCGCTCCAATTCAGTAATCTTTTAGAGTAGTCCCGAGGCACTTTCAAGTAACTGAACTTCGTTGAGCTCTTTTCTGCTACCAGATTGTGGTACTGTAGGGATCTTCTTGAAACGTTAATGGCCAAGACATGCAGAACTAAGGATAAAAAGTTGACAACGAGGATGGGAGAAGGAACGTTTATTGCTTTCGTCGAGGGATCACACGAAGGCCCGAAATCATAATATTCAGACTGCGGTATGATTCCAGTACCTTCCTTCCGAATGTCATTCCATTTCCTCTCACTGCACTGACTCTCGTGTTTCTTGCAAATCAAAATTAAGCTGTAATCGATGTATTTCAGAGTAGTTAGAGTACGTTGATGTTCACGGACGTCGTTGTGCGTGCTCACAAATCCCATGTCTGTTCTCTATAGCTGATTGGAAGTACCGAATGACGTAGCGACCTCATAGTCAGTTTGCTTCTATGTTTTACTGAGTAACAAATCTCTGTTGCCTCTGTTTCCTGATATGTCCCATGTCGGTAAGCAGAAGAATGTACATAACGGTTCACCCAGTTTACTCATCTACCCACAACTGTGGTATGTACTTAGCTGTAACGAATTCTGCTGTAGTACAATGCGCAGCATTTCTAAGAAGCAGAGGTTCAACAAATAACGCTATTAAGTTTGTGTGTTTCATCATGGGCTACAAACATAAATATACCGTAAATCTTTGAGCGCGAGAGAGCAGACGTATTTTACACTTGGATTTGCAGTATAAACGTCAAACAACTCCAGTCAAGAGATGGGCTGGTTTGCTTCAAAACAAGCATATACACCTGTGATTCTCACTCTTTCTGAGACAATTACCCATCAGTGTAATCAGATATTATTTAATAGCCCTCCCTCCCTCTCTCCTCCACTCTTCATCCATATTAGGACCTATCTGAACTTTAGAATGAAAAAGTATCATGTTCAAACACTCTTACTTTTAAAATGACGTAAGATGAATGACATTAATTGTTTGTAGGTGTTTGATATATTTCTTACTTCTTGCTTCTAACAGCATTCTTTTATGGAATGATGAAGCAATTCTCACTGGTACTACCCAAGCTCCTTCTCAGGAAAGAAAACTAACTGTTCAGCCTGATGGCAGACACTGGTTCCAAAACATGCTTCCTCTGCACCGTGCACCGTACCTCTCCCTAACGTCACTTAACTTCGCCCACACCCTGCATTCCGTTTAAAATCAATGAATTCAAAATGTGTGCTCTATACTTATTGTTTGTTAATCACTTCATTTCTGGACTCCTTGATTCTGAAATGACAGAAACTGGAAGACTCCAAGCTCCCAGTGCTTTGTGCCTGGCAACTGACGCTAGTAATTATAATAATAATAATAAGAAGAAGAAAAACCTGTGTAGACCCTACAACAACCTATAGGTTAACCATTACACAGTTACTATTATGCTATGCTGTCAACTAGTTCGTCTATCGTTGCGAAGTAAATAGTGAAGCAATTTCTGATCCATTGTAGGAACTAGGAGAAGGAATTTTCATCAGATATTCAAGCATCTGTGACGCATGTGTCTTACTTTCACTATAACAGATGTATGTTGCAATGCATGTGTGTGATGGATAAATTACGTAAGAGATGTTGTTCATGCATCCGTTTCACAAGCTGTAACATCCACCACTTTGTATCACATGTTAGGGATAAAATTGAAAAAGAAATATCCTTTTGGTACCTTACGTAACCAACATTACAGTCTTATGAAACAGTGATAATAGTGATGATCTCTTAATTATAAATTAGTTTTGTGACCGAAACATTATTGAATCCTTGTGTTTCTTCCCCTCAGGAAACTTCATTTTACTCTTTAAGGGTTAATTACCCCTAAGTTGGGAACCACCAATCTACACGGACAGCGACGTGTGGAGCAGAATGGACTGCCAACACAGCGACTATAGCTGTGGGTTCCTTTGAAGCGGTATAGAGGAAGGCTTATTGACAGTGGGACGTCTACATCTACCTCTACATTTATATTCCCCAAGCCATCCAACGGTGTGTGGCGGAGGGCACTTTACGTGCCACTGTCATTACCTCCCTTTCCTGTTCCAGTCGCGTATGGTTCGCGGGAAGAACGACTGCCGGAAAACCTCAGTGTTCCCTCGAATCTCTCTAATTTTACATTCGTGATCTCCTCGGGAGGTATAAGTAGAGGGAAGCAATATATTCGATACCTCATCCAGAAACGCACACTCTCGAAACCTGGACAGCAAGCTACACCGCGATGCTGAGCGCCTCTCTTACAGAGTCTGCCACTTGAGTTTTTTAAACATCTCCGTAACACTATCACGCTTACCAAATAATCATGTGACGAAACGCGCCGCTCTTCTTTGGATCTTCTCTATCTCCTCCGTGAAACAGACCTGGTACGGATCCTACAATGATGAGCAATACTCAAGTATAGGTCGAACGGGTGTTTTGTAAGCCACCTCCTTTGTTGATGGACTACATTTTCTAAGGACTCTCCCAATGAATCTCAACCTGGGACCCGCCTTACAAACAATTAATATCATATGATCATTCCACTTCAAACCGTTCCATACGCATACTCCCAGATATTTTACAGTAATAACTGCTACCAGTGTACCAGCTACCAGGGATACGGCGGCTAAGGAGGGGAAGAAATCCAGTGTGCACTCCGTGTGCATTCCGGGAGGAGTCATTCCTGATGTGGAAAGGGTCCTTCCGGATGCCATGAAGAGCACAGGGTGCAGCCAGCTGCAGGTGGTGGCACATGTCGGCACTAATGACGTGTGTTGCTTTGGATCTGAGGAAATTCTCTCTGGATTCCAGCGGCTATCTGATTTGGTGAAGGCTGCTGGTCTTGCTTACGAGATGAAGGCAGAGCTCACCATCTGCAGCATCGTTGACAGAACCGACTGCGGACCTTTGGTGCAGAGCCGGGTGGAGGGTCTGAATCAGAGGCTCAGATGGTTTTGCGACCGTATTGGCTGCAGATTCCTTGACTTGCGCCATAGGGTGGTGGGGTTTCGGGTTCCGCTGAATAGGTCAGGAGTTCACTACACTCAGCCGGCGGCTACACGGGTAGCGGAGGCTGTGTGGCATGGACTGGGCGGTTTTTTAGGTTAGAAGGCCTCGGGAAAGTGCGGGATGGGCTGCAATGTCAAAGGGTGCTTGGCAATTACAGGACGTGCTTGGATCAAGGAACAGTCGGAATTATATTTGTAAATTGTTGTAGTTGCGCTGGAAAAGTCCCTGAGCTTCAAGCGCTAATAGAAAGCACAGAAGCTGATATCGTTATAGGTACATAAAGCTGGCTAAAGCCTGAAATAAGTTCTGCAGAAATTCTTACGAAGTCTCAGACGGTGTTCAGGACAGATAGATTAGGCAGAATTGGTGGTGGAGTGTTTGTGTCTGTCAGTAGTGGTTTATCTTGTAGTGAAGTCGAAGTAGATACTCCGTGCGAATTGGTATGGGTGGAGGTTATACTTAACAGCCGAATTAAGTTAATAATTGGCTCCTTCTACCGGCCCCCAGACTCCGATGATACAGTTGCGGAACAGTTCAGAGAAAGTTTGAGTCTCGTAACAAATAAATACCCCACTCATTCGGTTATAATTGGTGGGGACTTCAACCTACCCTCGGTATGTTGGCAAAAATACTTGTTCAAAACCGGTGGTAGGCAGAAAACGTCCTCCGAGATTGTCCTAAATGTTTTCTCCGAAAATTATTTCGAGCAGTTAGTCCACGAACCCACGTGAATTGTAAATGGTTGCGAAAACACACTTGACCTCTTAGCCACAAACAATCCAGAGTTGATAGAGAGCATCATGACTGATACAGGGATTAGTGATCACAAGGTCGTTGTAGCTAGGCTCAATACCATTTCTTCCAAATCCATCAGAAACAAACGCAAAATAATTTTATATAAAAAAGCAAATAAAGTGTCACTAGAAGCCTTCCTAAAAGACAATTTCCATTCCTTCCGAACTGACTATGCGAATGTAGACGAGATGTGGCTCAAATTCAGAGATATAGTAGCAACAGCAATTGAGATATTCATACCTCATAAATTGGTAAGAGATGGAACGGATCCCCCGTGGTACACAAAAAAGGTCCGAACGCTGTTGCAGAGGCAACGGAAAAAGCATGCGAAGTTCAGAAGAACTTGTAATCCCGAAGATGGGCTAAAATTTACAGACGCGCGAAATTTGGCACTTACTTCGATGCGAGATGCCTTTAATAGGTTCCACAACGAAACATTGTCTCGAAATTCGGTAGAAAATCAGGAAGAAATTCTGGTCGTATATAAAGTACAC
Source organism: Schistocerca gregaria (assembly GCF_023897955.1). NCBI lineage: Eukaryota > Metazoa > Arthropoda > Insecta > Orthoptera > Acrididae > Schistocerca > Schistocerca gregaria. The sequence goes on from NC_064931.1 coordinate 732,050,567, forward strand.
AAGCGGCAAGACGCAGTCAATACCTTCGCTGCGCAGTGCCGATGGTACTGTTATCGACGACTGTGTCTCTAAAGCGCAGTTATTGAACGCAGTTTTCCGAAATTCCTTCACCAGGGAAGACGAATGGAATATTCCAGAATTTGAAACACGAACATCTGCTAGCATGAGTTTCTTAGAAGTAGATACCTTAGGGGTTGCGAAGCAACTCAAATCGCTTGATACGGGCAAGTCTTCAGGTCCAGATTGTATACCGATTAGGTTCCTTTCAGATTACGCTGATACTATAGCTCCCTACTTAGCACTCATATACAACCGCTCGCTCACCGATAGATCTGTACCTACAGATAGGAAAATTGCGCAGGTCGCACCAGTGTTCAAGAAGGGTAGTAGGAGTAATCCATTTAACTACAGACCTATATCATTGACGTCGGTTTGCAGTAGGGTTTTGGAGCATATACTGTATTCAAACATTATGAATCACCTCGAAGGGAACGATCTATTGATACGTAATCAGCATGGCTTCAGAAAACATCGCTCTTGCGCAACGCAGCTAGCTCTTTATTCGCACGAAGTAATGGCCGCTATCGTCAGGGGATCTCAAGTTGATTCCGTATTTCTAGATTTCCGGAAAGCTTTTGACACCGTTCCTCCCAAGTGACTTCGAATCAAGCTGCGGAGCTATGGGGTATCGTCTCAGTTGTGCGACTGGATTCGTGATTTCCTGTCAGGAAGGTCGCAGTTCGTAGTAATAGACGGCAAATCATCGAGTAAAACTGAAGTGATATCAGGTGTTCCCCAGGGAAACGTCCTGGGACCTCTGCTGTTCCTAATCTATATAAATGACCTGGGTGACAATCTGAGCAGTTCTCTTAGACTGTTCGCAGATGATGCTGTAATATACCGTCTAGTAAGGTCATCCGAAGACCAGTATCAGTTGCAAAGCGATTTAGAAAAGATTGCTGTATGGTGTGTCAGGTGGCAGTTGACGCTAAATAACGAAAAGTGTGAGATGATCCACATGAGTTCCAAAAGAAATCCGGTGGAATTCGATTACACGATAAATAGTACAATTCTCAAGGCTGTCAATTCAACTAAGTACCTGGGTGTTAAAATTACGAACAACTTCAGTTGGAAGGACCACATAGATAATATTGTCGGGAAGGCGAGCCAAAGGTTGCGTTTCATTGGCAGGACACTTAGAAGATGCAACAAGTCCACTAAAGAGACAGCTTACACTACACTTGTTCGTCCTCGGTTAGAATATTGCTGCGCGGTGTGAGATCCTTACCAGGTGGGATTGACGGAGGACATCGAAAGGGTGCAAGAAAGGGCAGCTCGTTTTGTATTATCACGTTATAGGGGAGAGAGTGTGGCAGATATGATACACAAGTTCGGATGGAAGTCATTACAGCATAGACGTTTTTCGTCGAGGCGAGACTATTTACGAAATTTCAGTCACCAACTTTCTCTTTCGAATGCGAAAATATTTTGTTGAGCCCAACCTACATAGGTAGGAATGATCATCAAAATAAAATAAGAGAAATCAGAGCTCGAACAGAAAGGTTTAGGTGTTCGTTTTTCCCGCTCGCTGTTCGGGAGTGGAATAGTAGAGAGATAGTATGATTGTGGTTCGATGAACCCTCTGCCAAGCACTTAAATGTGAATTGCAGAGTAGTCATGTAGATGTAGATGTAGATGTTTGTTTGTTCCGCTATCATATAATCATACAATAAAGGGTCCTTCTCTCTATGTATTCGCAATACATTACATTTGTCTATGTTAAGTGTCAGTTGCCACTCGCTGCACCAAGTGCCTATTCGCTGCAGATCTTCCTGCATTTCGCTGCAATTTTCTAATGCTGCAACTTCTCTGTATACTACAGCATCATCCGCGAAAAGCCGCATGGAACATCCGACACTATCTACTAGGTCATTTATATATATTGTGAAAAGCAATGGTCCCGTGACACTCCCCTGTGGCACGCCAGAGGTTACTTTAACGTCTGTAGACGTCTCTCCATTGAGAACAACATGCTGTGTTCTGTTTGATAAAAACTTTTCAATGCAGCCACACAGCTGGTCTAATATGCCGATGGCTCTTACTTTGTTTATCAGGCGACAGTGCGGAACTGCATCGAAAGCCTTCCGGAAGTCAAGAAAAATGACATCCACCGGGGAGCCTGTATCTAATATTTTCTGGGTCTCATGAACAAATAAGGCGAGTTGGGTCTCACACGATCGCTGTTTCCGGAATCCATGTGGATTCCTACAGAGTAGATTCTGGGTTTCCACAAATGACATGATACGCGAGCAAAAAACATGATCTAAAGTTCTACAACAGATCGACGTCACATATATAGGTCTATAGTTTTGCGCATCTGCTCGACGACCCTTCTCGAAAACTGGAACTACGTGTGCTCTTTTCCAATCATTTGGAACTTTCCGATCCTCTAGAGCCTTGCGGTACACGGCTGTTATAAGGGGGGCAAGTTCTTTCGCGTACTCTGTGTAGAATCGAACTGGTATCCCTTCAGGTCCAGTGGACTTTCGTCTGTTGAGTGATTTCAGTTGCTTTTCTATTCATTCGACACTTATTTCGATGTCAGCCATTTTTTCGTTCGTGCGAGGATTTAGAGAAGGAACTGCAGTGTGGTCTTCCTCTGTGAAACAGCTTTGGAAAAAGGTGTTTAGTATTTCAGCTTTACGCGTGTCATCCTCTGTTTCAATGTCATTGTCATGCAAGAGTGTCTGAATATGCTGTTTCGATCCACTTACTGATTTAACATAAGACCAAATCTTCCCAGGATTTTCTGTCAAGTCGGTAGATATAACTGTATTTTCGAATTCAATGAACGCTTCACACATAGCCCTCATTACACAAACTTTGACATCGTTTAGCTTTTGGTTGTCTGAGAGGTTATGGCTGCGATTAAATTTGCGGTGAAGCTTTCTTTGCTTTCGCAGTGGTTTCCTAATTTTGTTGTTGAACCACGGTGTGTTTTCCCGTCCCTCACAGTTTTGCTCAGCACGTACCTGCCTAAAACGCATTTTACGATTGCCTTGAACGTTTTCCATAAACACTCAACATTCTCAGCGTCAGAACAGACATTTTCGTTTTGATCTGTTAGGTAGCCTAAAATCTGCTTGCTATTACTCTTGCTAAAGAGATAAACCTTCCTCCCTTTTTTATATTTCTATTTATTTCCCTATTTCCTTCCACCCACCCCCCATGAACCATAGACTTTGCCGTCGGTGGGGAGGCTTGCGTGCCTCAGCGATACAGTTACCCGTACCGTAGGTACAACCACAACGAAGGGGTATACGTTGAGAAGCCAGACAAACGTGTGGTTCCTGAAGAGGCGCAGCAGCCTTTTCAGTAGTTGCAGGGGCAACAGTCTGGATGATTGACTGATCTGGCCTCGTAACACAAACCAAACCGGCCTTGCTGTGCTGGTACTGCGAACGGCTGAAAGCAAGGGAAAACTACGGCCGCAATTTTTCCCGAGGGCATGCAGCTTTACTGTATGATTAAATGATGATGGCATCATCTTGGGTAAAATATTCCGGAGGTAAAATAGTCCCCCATTCGGATCTCCGGGCGGGGACTACTCAAGAGTATGTCGTTATCAGGAGAAAGAAAACTGGCGTTCTACGGATTGGACCGTGGAATGTGAGATCCCTTAATTGGGCAGGTAGGTTAGAAAATTTAAAAAGGGAAAAGGATAGGGTAAAGTTAGATATAATGGGAATTAGTGAAGTTCAGTGGCAGGAGGAACAAGACTTCTGGTCAGGTGACTACAGGGTTATAAACACAAAATCAAATAGGGGTAATGCAGGAGTAGGTTTAATAATGAATAGGAAAATAGAAATGAGGATAAGCTACTACAAACAGCATAGTGAACGCATTTTTGTGGCCAAGATAGATACAAAGCCCACACCTACTAATGTAATACAAGTTTATATGCCAACTAGCTCTGCAGATGACGAAGAAATTGAAGAAATGTATGATGAAATAAAAGAAATTATTCAGATAGTGAAGGGTGACGAAAATTTAATAGTCATGGGTGACTGGAATTCGGTAATAGGAAAAGGGAGAGAAGGAAACGTAGTAGGTGAATATGGATTGGGAGTAAGAAATGAAAGAGGAAGCCGCCTCGTAGAATTTTGCACAGAGCACAACTTAATCATAGCTAAGACTTGGTTCAAGAAAATTAAAGAGACATTTGGAGGAAGGAGAACCACTTGCATGAACATCAAGAGCTCAAATGGAAACCCAGTTCTAAGCAAAGAAGGGAAAGCAGAAAGGTGGAGGGAGTATATAGAGGGTCTATACAAGGGCGATGTACTTGAGGACAATATTATGGAAATGGAAGAGGATGTAGAGGATGATGAAATGGGAGATACGATACTGCGTGAAGAGTTTGACAGAGCACTGAAAGACCTGAGTCGAAACAAGGCCCCAGGAGTAGACAACATTCTATTGGAACTACTGACGGCCTTGGGAGAGTCAGTCCTGACAAAATTCTACCATCTGGTGAGCAAGATGTATGAAACAGACGAAATACCCTCAGACTTCAAGAAGAATATAATAATTAAAATCCCAAATAAAGCAGGTGTTGACAGATGTGAAAATTACCGAACTATCTGTTCAATAAGTCACGGCTGCAAAATACTAACGCGAATTCTTTACAGACGAATGGAAAAACTAGTGCATGCCGACCTCGGGGAAGATCAGTTTGGATTCCGCAGAGATGTTGGAACACGTGAGGCAATACTGCACCTACGACTTATCTTAAAGCTAGATTAAGGAAGTGCAAACCAACGTTTCTAGCATTTGTAGACTTAGGGAAAGCTTTTGACAATGTTGACTGGAATACTCTCTTTCAAATTCTGAAGGTGGCAGGGGTAAAATACAGGGAGCGAAAGGCTATTTACAATTTGTACAGAAACCAGATGGCAGTTATAAGAGTCGAGGGATATGAAAGGGAAGCAGTGGTTGAGAAGGGAGTGAGACAGGGTTGTAGTCTCTCCCCGATGTTATTCAATCTGTATATTGAGCAAGCAGTGAAGGAAACAAAAGAAAAATTCGGAGTAGGTATTAAAATCCATGGAGAAGAAATAAAAACTTTGAGGTTCGCCGATGACATTGTAATTCTGTCAGAGACAGCAAAGTACTTGGAAGAGCCGTTGAACAGAATGGATAGTGTCTTGAAAGGAGGATATAAGATGAACATCAACAAAAGGAAAACGAGGATAATGGAATGTATCCGAATTAAGTCGAGTGATGCTGAGGGAATTAGACTAGGAAATGAGACACTTAAAGTAGTAAATGAGGTTTGCTAATTGGGGAGCAAAATAACTGATGATGGTCGAAGTAGAGAGGATATAAAATGTAGACTCGCAATGAGAAGGAAAGCGTTACCGAAGAAGAGAAATTTGTTAACATCGAGTATAGATTTAAGTGTCAGTAAGTCATTTCTGAAAGTATTTGTATGGAGTTTAGCCATGTATGGAAGTGAAACATGGACAATAAAAAAGTTTGGACAAGAAAAGAATAGAAGCTTTCGAAATGTGGTGCTACAAGAAGAATGCTGAAGATTAGATGGGTAGATCACATAACTAATGAGGAAGTATTGAATAGGATTGGGGAGAATAGAAGTTTGTGGCACAACTTGACCAGAAGAAGGGATCGGTTGGTAGGACATGTTCTGAGGCATCAAGGGATCACCAATTTAGTATTGGAGGGGAGCGTGGTGGGTAAAAAACGTAGAGGGAGACCAAGAGAAGACTACACTAAGCAGATTCAGAAGGTTGTAGGTTGCAGTAGGTACTGGGAGATGAAGAGGCTTGCACAGGATAGAGTAGCACGGAGAGCTGCATCAAACCAGTCTCAGGGCTGAAGACCACAACAACAACATTTACTTCTATATTCAGGGATGCTGCAATGGCCTTATGATCGCTGATTCCCTGTTCTGCGCTTGCAGAGTCGAAAAGTTCGGGGCTGTTTGTTATCAGTAGGTGCAAGATGTTATCTCCATGTGCCGGTTCTCTGTTTAATTGCTTTATGTAATTATCGGATAGTGCACTCAGTATAATGTCACTCGATGCTCTGTCCCTACCACCCATCCTAAACATATAAGTGTCCAAATCTATATCTTCTATATTGAAATCTCCACCTAAGACTACAATATGCCGAGGAAATTTATTTCAAATGTTATTCAGATTTTCTCTCAGTTACTAATGCTGCTTAGTCAAGAGATCGGTAACAGGAGTCAATTATTAACCTGGCTCGGTTGTTGAGTATAACCTCCACCCATAATAATTCACAGGAACTCTCCAATTCTATTTCACTACAGGATAAACTACTACTAACAGCGACAAACACGCCACCACCGGTTGCATGTAATCTATCCTTTCTAAACACCGTCTGTGTCTTTGCAAAAATTTCGGCAGAATTTATCTCTGGCTTCAGCCAGCTTTCCGTACCTATAACGATTCCAGCTTCGGTGCTTTCTATCAGCTCTTGAAGTTCCGGTACTTTACCAACGCAGCTTCGACAGTTTACAATTACAATACCGATTGCTGCTTTGTCCCCGTATGTCCTGACTTTGCCCCGCACCCTTTGAGGCTGTTGCCCTTTCTGTACTTTCCCGAGACTATCTAACCTAAAAAAACCGTCCAGTCCACGCCACACAACGCCTGCTACCCGTGTAGCCGCCTGCTAAGAGTTGTGGACTCCTGACCTACCCAACGGAACCGGAAACCCCACCACCCTATGGCGCAAGTCGAGGAATCTGCAGCCCACACGGTCGCAGAACCGTCTCAGCCTCTGATTCAGACCCTCCACTCAGCTCTGTACCAAAGGTCCGCAGTCAGTCCTGTCGACAATGCTGCAGATGGTGAGCTCTGCTTTCGTCCCGCTAGCGAGGCTGGCAGTCTTCACCAAATCAGATAGCCGCCGGAAGCCGGAGAGGATTTCCTCCTATCCATAGCGACACACATCATTGGTACCGACATGAGCGACCACCTGCAGATGGGTGCACCCTGTACGTCCAACGGCAACATTGCGTGCAAGTGTCACTACGCCGTCTTTTCAGGCGAGTCCATGTTCTGTATACAGCTTCAGAATGTACATGTCCATGTGAGGAGGCTATGGGGAAAAGACCGTGGAACACTGCATACGCCATCGTTATAGTTGCTCAGCTCATGTCGTGATGGTACTGGGTACTCATCGAGTTCACATGTGATTTGTATAGACGGTATTCTGGCCATAAACCGTCACATTCCTGATTTGTTAAGATTGCTGGCTGTGCAGCTGCTTGCCTTGGGAGGGCCTGTATGCGTGCAAGGTACCACCCTGGTGGTCGAAATCTGAGCCAAAGTCTTGCTGCATAAGTAACCTCCCCACCATCCACGTACTTCGACCCACGAAGTAAATCGTCCACTGGGCCAGACAGATGGAGGTCGGAAGTGGCGAGTTCCGGGCTGTAGGCTGGATCAATAAGAACATTTTGGGCTTTCTCTTTGGATCTGGGCGCTATGGGACTTAACATCTGAGGTCGTCAGTCCCCTAGATCTTAGAACTACTTAAACCTAAGTAACCTAAGAACATCACACACATCCATGTCCGAGGCAGGATTCGAAATTATATATCAGTTCATGACACCAATTCTCACACATTTCAAAACTCCGCCATCTCTCTCCCCACGTCCACCACTGCTGGCGGCTCACCTCCAACTGCGCAACGCTACGCGCTGTTAGCATCCAGCTGCCTCTGCTCAACACTAAAATGGCAGACAACAATGCAAACTAAACAAACACTGCGCACAGCACAGCCAGTGATTTTTCATACCGAGCGCTAAGCGGCGTTACCAATAACAAAACATAGACAGCCTACTTACAAAGTAACTATCAGTCACTGTGCACCAGATGCGTCTGTAGTTGATATTTTTCCTTTGAAAAGTTTCTCCTACTTGAATCAGTTCCTTAGAAAACTTGTTCACAGTCGTCACTTAACGCGGCTACGGAGCTGCGAGTTCTGGAATTTCTGTTCACAGTACAAAACATTGTTTGCTTGGTTCAGAAGGATGTTGTAGAGCACATCGGTGAAGGTGAGTATTTCGACAAATATTTTCAAGAGGAAAAAAAATTGAAATTTTCTGTAAGTGTAAAGATGTCATTAATTTGAGCTATATTATCTTAATCTTTTGATGATGTTCTAGCACAGCACTACACATATCGCGAAGTTTTGTCCTGATGCCTGCACACAGTGTTTACCAGTCTTGACGAGTAACTTGCATCGCGTTGGATAGACGTATGGAAGACGACGTTGCAAAAATTTATCCAATAATTTAACACTTTTAAGACATCCTTAAAGGAAACTGCAGGTCAGTTTATCGATCTAAAAAATATAATTTACGCTACAATATTTGGCTGGCGGTTGAAGGGAAAACGAATTTTAGTATGTAAACATAACAGTGGACAAATATGGCTTCAGGATGTGTAACTTTGAGTAATGCCTGAAGCCCAGTCATACTTCCCGCTTTAGTCGCAGCCATCTCATTATGATCGAAGTGTGATAAGAAGTTCCGAATAAGTTTTGCAATAACTCCTGGATGTTTGTGAATATCTACATCACAGAACCCCAAGAATCTTCCCCTTATCTCTCCTTCATATACATGACGCATGACAATAGAAAACTGTGCTTTATTTGAAGTTTCGTCTACCATGACGGTTACAAAAGAAACATCCACAATATTCCGCTTTGTCACTGATGAAACTGTCGGATTACATTAGAAATTCCTTTAAACACAATAGAAGATTTCATGTGCTCCGCTAGAAGAGGATTACATTCGGCAATGTACTTCAACATTTCCTCGTAATTTCCGTAGTTAGTAGAATTTGCGTTTTGATTGTGTCCTCGGAAGGCCAAATCTTGTTTTTACAGAAGACACACTGCACTTATAAGCCTTTTCATTTATAAGGTCGTCATAATTTGCAATTTCTATTCTATTTGCCTTCAAAAAGAACTGTAACTGCCTGCCGTTGTGGACGATCGGTTCTAGGCGCTACAGTCTGGACCCGCGCGTCCGATACGGTGGCAGGTTCGAATCCTGCCTCGGGCATGGATTTGTGTGATGTCCTTAGGTTAGTTAGGTTTAAGTAGTTCTAAGTTCTAGGGGACTGATGACCTCAGAAGTGCTCAGAGCCATTTTGAACTGTAACTGCAGACGTCCGTTGATGGGTGAAAGACAGTTCCTGCTTGGTTATCGACTTCCCTAAATTTCCAAATTGCATGTACCCAGTTTTCGTCCAAATAATATTTCTATCCTTTCCAAACTAGAGTCAATTCCGGCAAAAAAAAAGAAGAATTAGATTACCGCTGCCGGGTAACCCGTCACATGATATAAATATTACACTGGAGACGGCTAGAGAATTTACTGACCTGTCAAAAGATGTTCGGTGTGTAAGCTTAGAGAGTGATGACCTTAGCAGTTAAGTCCCATAAGATTTCACACACTTTTTTTTGAGAAAGAATGCAAGAGAAACGGTTTGGACAAAAGCTCTTCTATAATACACATGTAGACATCTTGTACATGTTATATATACGATAGTTGGTGAATGGGTCTGTGGGTGTAATTTAGTATGTTTGTTATTCCTTCACGCTGAAACGGCTAGATGTATTTGGAAGAAATTTGGGATGGGGTAGGTTGTACTCTGAATTAACAAATAGGCTGCCCTGTATACACCTACGTATCAAATGGGTATTGGCATATTCCACGACGCGGAAATACCTATATTTCATTCATCCACTATTTCACAATGAGAGCACTTTGTGACTTCCAACAAAGTTTACACGTAACATGAAACCTTTCCTTGCTGACAATACACACAAAACGATGAGAGGAAAAAACTTTCTCGCATACTACATTTTCGCTGTTCATGCAGTAAAACTGGCGCATGAAGCCTGGCATTTTAATTCATTATTTGCTTACTACTAACTGTATTGACTACACAGGCAGTACTCACATACAACGCCGAGTGTACCAGCAAATAACATCATTGGACGACATATAGTCCTGGAGGTACGACGTTATATACATTGAGCTGCAGGAAAATGAAACTGCAGGGTGAAATTCGCTACCGATGCTGGTGAAATATGTGTAAAAATAAGAGTGAAATATGTTAAATCCGTGTGAAAATACACTCCTGGAAATGGAAAAAAGAACACATTGACACCGGTGTGTCAGACCCACCATACTTCCTCCGGACACTGCGAGAGGGCTGTACAAGCAGTGATCACACGCACGGCACAGCGGACACACCAGGAACCGCGGTGTTGGCCGTCGAATGGCGCTAGCTGCGCAGCATTTGTGCACCGCTGCCGTCAGTGTCAGCCAGTTTGCCGTGGCATACGGAGCTCCATCGCAGTCTTTAACACTGGTAGCATGCCGCGACAGCGTGGACGTGAACCGTATGTGCAGTTGACGGACTTTGAGCGAGGGCGTATAGTGGGCATGCGGGAGGCCGGGTGGATGTACCGCCGAATTGCTCAACGCGTGGCGCGTGAGGTCTCCACAGTACATCGATGTTGTCGCCAGTGGTCGGCGGAAGGTGCGCGTGCCCGTCGACCTGGGACCAGACCGCAGCGACGCACGGATGCACGCCAAGACCGTAGGATCCTACGCAGTGCCGTAGGGGACCGCACCGCCACTTCCCAGCAAATTAGGGACACTGTTGCTCCTGGGGTATCGGCGAGGACCATTCGCAACCGTCTCCATGAAGCTCGACTACGGTCCCGCACACCGTTAGGCCGTCTTCCGCTCACGCCCCAACATCGTGCAGCCCGCCTCCAGTGGTGTCGCGACAGGCGTGAATGGAGGGACGAATGGAGACGTGTCGTTTTCAGCGATGAGAGTCGCTTCTGCCTTGGTGCCAATGATACTCGTATGCGTGTTTGGCGCCGTACAGGTGAGCGCCACAATCAGGACTGCATACGACCGACGCACACAGGGCTAACACCCGGCATCATGTTGTCGGGAGCGATCTCCTACACTGGCCGTACACCTCTGGTGATCGTCGAGGGGACACTGAATAGTGCACGGTACATCCAAACCGTCATCGAACCCATCGTTCTACCATTCCTAGACCGGCAAGGGAACTTGCTGTTCCAACAGGACAATGCACGTCCGCATGTATCCCGTGCCACCCAACGTGCTCTAGAAGGTGTAAGTCAACTACCCTGGCCAGCAAGATCTCCGGATCTGTCCCCCATTGAGCATGTTTGGGACTGGATGAAGCGTCGTCTCTCGCGGTCTGCACGTCCAGCACGAACGCTGGTCCAACTGATGCGCCAGGTGGAAATGGCATGGCAAGCCGTTTCACAGGACTACATCCAGCATCTCTACGATCGTCTCCATGGGAGAATAGCAGCCTTCATTGCTGCGAAAGGTGGATATACACTGTACTAGTGCCGACATTGTGCATGCTCTGTTGCCTGTGTCTATGTACCTGTGGTTCTGTCAGTGTGATCATGTGATGTATCTGACCGCAGAAATGTGTCAATAAAGTTTCCCCTTCCTGGGACAATGCATTCACGGTGTTCTTATTTCAATGTCCAGGAGTGTATATTTGAGATAGGCGTAATCGGGCAAAGCCGTGGATAAAAAGCTCATACTAACCCTTTTAAAGATTTCAACCACAGTTGGTACACGTATTAGTTACGATTTAGGAAGAAAGACTCGTGGAATAAGAACCATCGGACTCGTATTTGGGTGAGGGTGATAACGTGGAGAGAAGGTGGGAGAATGAGATCGACAGAGAGAGGGGGAAAAGGAGATCGACAGAGAGTGGAAGGTTGAGGAGGCGAAGGAAGTAGAAAGTGAGGGATGGAGGAGAAGATGGACAAAGAGAGGGGCTGGGAAGAGATCTACACAGATTGGGGCGGAGGAACTGGACGGAGAAAGAGGTTGGAGGAGATAGAGAGTGAGGTGATAAGGAGGAGATGGACTAATAGCACCAACAGAGGTGCTCGCCCAACCTTCTCGCTGCTAAGGTAAGTTGCAAGGACATTCCTTCGTATCGGTTCACAATGCTCTGTCAATAAATAATGTGATGAACGTATCAGTTCTATACGTTTCGAAGAAATGTAGCGGTTTTTATCTACGAATAGCGTTCAATAAGCAACGAAACACTTTTTTTTCTGAAAGCAGGTTGGTCTCATTCAGGACTTCAGTATATCGTATTCTTCCCCACACTGTTGGCTACAAAACCCATTTATCAAAATGTTCAGTGCGACGGCCCTACGCCACCTTACCGGGAGGCCCTGTATTTTAGCACGGTACACTCTACTGGTCGACGTCGGTGCCAACGTCTTGCTGCATCAGTAACCTCCCCATTTTCCAAGCACTGCTTCCCGCGGAGTGCATCCTTCATTGGGCCAAACAGTTGGAAGCGGAAGGTGAGAGATCCGGGCTGCAAGGTACGGCCGGCCGACCGCGGGAGATCGGACAGGTTGTCGCGACCATCTTGCAATGGTGACAAACATCTCGCCCAACGACTCACAGTGTTTCTGTTCACTGTCAGGTCTCTGCAGACATTCTTTAAACGCCAATGAACACGTTCGATGCTCCGGTTTTCTGCATAAAGGAACTCAAAGTCAGCTCTCTTAACGGAACACACCTCCGTTACAAATGCCATTTAGAAGGCTGCGTTTAGCGCCGAGGCCTATCGGAACTTCATGAATCTAAAGGGACTGAAGCGGAAATATTTCATAATGTTGCACAGCAAGTTTCGCGTTTTTCAGTCGAAACTGGCTGTGTAAGAAAGGGTTGCTTTACTTATTGAACACCCTTCGTAGATACTGTTAACTAACCGTGTGATTATAATTACGCACTATATTGCTACAGTTATTGTTACTGAAACAGTGCTGCAGTTGCTCCCCCTGCTTACACTTCTGTGCATTATCTACGAGATATCCATAACTTAATATTACAACATGATTACGCAAGACCACATGTTGTCCAGATAATAGTGACTTGCCTCAAGTGAGGGTGCTCGACTGGTGCCCTCGCCAGCATGCTCTTCATGTCTCTCACCCACTGTAAACATCTCGTCACAGGATGCCAAGATACTAACACTCCAACACTTGCCAGCCACTACGACTTATGAGCTCTGCCCCAAGGCTGAAGATGCATCGTATGAAATATCAGTATCTTTCATCCAAATTGAGTTCGTCTCGATGTTTAGCGGAGTTTCAGCCATTACTGCTGCCAGAGATGGCAGCTCTGTGTACTAGCTTTCGCAACGCGTACACCCCAAAATCACATATAAGTTTGCTAATTTATTATTCACGCTATAATACAGTTTTTACGCTCAGCAAGTGACATGTCGTTAACTGTTATCCTTAGTTGTGCTGAAATTTTCATGGACAGCGCTGTATAGGCTCAGGAGTAGTCTTCATTAAATTTATCAAGAGTCATATTTGTTCCGGGAAACACGAAGGCTACTCCAAAAGTGATTCACACCGCGCAAGAGTGACCGTTACTGCTGGCGTGATCATGTTAAAATTCATGTCAGTTGTGAGCGTGAGTTTGTGCGTGATTATATGTTTGTTGGTAACCGTGGTTGTGTTAAGAGTAATTCAGTTTTAAAACTGAAGCTACAACCGAGTTACGAAGGACTACACATAGTGACCCGAGTTCCTGCGTGAAAGTCGAATTTCATCGTGGAAAGAAGCCAACGGAAATTACAACACTTTGAGAAAGGTGTGCGAAAATAGTGTAGTGGATCGTAGCAAATTGTCATTGAGGTCTACTCCTTTCCGTGAAGGTCGGATAAGCAAAGAGGAGAACCCAAGAACTGGAAGGCCATCAACTGCAACAGACTACACGTTACAGGGTATCCTTAGCGACATTTTGAGAGCAGATCGAGGAAATGAGCCAAACTGGTACACCTGCATAATATCGTGTAGAGGCCCCGCGAGCACACACAAATGTCGCAACATGACGTGGCATGGACTCTACTAATGTTTGAATTGGTGCTGGAGGGAAGTGACACCATGAATCCCGTAACAGTACGAGAGGGTGGAAATCTTCTCTGAACACCACTTTGCAAGGCATCCCAGACATGCTCAAAATGTCCTTGTCTGGGGATTTTGGTGACCAGCGAAAGTGTTTAAACTCCGAAGAGTGTTCCTGGAGCCACTCTGTAGCAATTATGGACGTGAGGGGTATCACATTGTCCTGCTGGAATTGCACAAGTCCGTCGGAATGCACTATGAACATGAATGGATGTAGGTAATTAGACAGGACGCTTACGTACGTGTCACCTGTCCAAGTCGTATCTAGATGTATCAGGGGTCATATATCACTCCAACTGCACATGCCCCACACCATTACAGAGCCTCCAACAACTTGGACACTCTCCTCCTGACATGCAGGGTCCATGAATTTATGAGGTTGTCTTCATACCCGTACACGTCCATCCCCTCGACATACACTCCTGGAAATGGAAAAAAGAACACATTGACACCGGTGTGTCAGACCTACCATACTTGCTCCGGACACTGCGACAGGGCTGTACAAGCAATGATCACACGCACGGCACAGCGGACACACCAGGAACAGCGGTGTTGGCCGTCGAATGGCGCTAGCTGCGCAGCATTTGTGCACCGCCGCCGTCAGTGTCAGCCAGTTTGCCGTGGCATACGGAGCTCCATCGCAGTCTTTAACACTGGTAGCATGCCGCGACAGCGTGGACGTGAACCGTATGTGCAGTTGACGGACTTTGAGCGAGGGCGTATAGTGGGCATGCGGGAGGCCGGGTGGACGTACCGCCGAATTGCTCAACACGTGGGGCGTGAGGTCTCCACAGTACATCGATGTTGTCGCCAGTGGTCGGCGGAAGGTGCACGTGCCCGCCGACCTGGGACCGGACCGCAGCGACGCACGGATGCACGCCAAGACCGTAGGATCCTACGCAGTGCCGTAGGGGACCGCACCGCCACTTCCCAGCAAATTAGGGACACTGTTGCTCCTGGGGTATCGGCGAGGACCATTCGCAACCGTCTCCATGAAGCTGGGCTACGGTCCCGCACACCGTTAGGCCGTCTTCCGCTCACGCCCCAACATCGTGCAGCCCGCCTCCAGTGGTGTCGCGACAGGCGTGAATGGAGGGACGAATGGAGACGTGTCGTCTTCAGCGATGAGAGTCGCTTCTGCCTTGATGCCAATGATGGTCGTATGTGTGTTTGGAGCCGTGCAGGTGAGCGCCACAATCAGGACTGCATACGACCGAGGCACACACGGGCAACACCCGGCATCATGGTGTGGGGAGCGATCTCCTACACTGGCCGTACACCTCTGGTGATCGTCGAGGGGACACTGAATAGTGCACGGTACATCCAAACCGTCATCGAACCCATCGTTCTACCATTCCTAGACCGGCAAGGGAACTTGCTGTTCCAACAGGACAATGCACGTCCGCATGTATCCCGTGCCACCCAACGTGCTCTAGAAGGTGTAAGTCAAATACCCTGGCCAGCAAGATCTCCGGATCTGTCCCCCATTGAGCATGTTTGGGACTGGATGAAGCGTCGTCTCACGCGGTCTGCACGTCCAGCACGAACGCTGGTCCAACTGAGGCGCCAGGTGGAAATGGCATGGCAAGCCGTTCCACAGGACTACATCCAGCATCTCTACGATCGTGTCCATGGGAGAATAGCAGCCTGCATTGCTGCGAAAGGTGGATATACACTGTACTAGTGCCGACATTGTGCATGCTCTGTTGCCTGTGTCTATGTGCCTGTGGTTCTGTCAGTGTGATCATGTGATGTATCCGACCCCAGGAATGTGTCAATAAAGTTTCCCCTTCCTGGGACAATGAATTCACGGTGTTCTTATTTCAATTTCCAGGAGTGTAATTTGAAACGAGACCCCCGTCTGACCAGGCAACCTGTCTACAGTCATCAACAGTCCAATGTCACTATTGATGGACCCAGCCGAGGTGTAAAAGTTCAAGTCATGCTGACATCAAGAGAACACGATTGGGCCTTGGGCTCCGAAAGCCCATATCGATGATGTTCCGTTGAATGGTTCGCACACTGACACTTGTTGATTGCCCAGCATTGAAATCTGCAGCAATTTGTGGAAGGGTTGCACTTTTGTCACTATGAACGATTCTCTTCAGTCGCCGTTGGTCCAGTTCTTGCAGGATCTTTCTCCGGCCTCAGCTATGTCCGAGGATTGATTTTTTACCGGATTCCTGATATTCTCGGTACACACGGAAAATCTCCACTTCATCGCTGCCTCGGAGATCTGTGTCCCATCGCTCGTACGCCGTCTATAACACCATGTTCAAAGCCACTTAAATCTTGGTAACCGCCTTTGTAGCAGCAGTAGCCAATGAAACAACTGCGCCAGACTTGTTTTCTTATATAGGCGTTGCCGACCGCAGCGCCGTATTCTGCCTGTTTACATAAATCTGCATTTGAATACCCATGACTATACCAGTTTCAGTACACTTTACAGTATCATGACTGAAAAGTTAAAGATGATAAAAGTTGCTGCCAGATGGGTTCCGCTTGGTCTGAGTGACGAGCAGAAACAGGTCGCAAAAGAGTCGCAAGAGAAATGCTCCAACATTATCAAACAGAAGGAGAATGATTTCTTAAAATTATTGTTGCAGTTGATGAAACCTGTATACGAGATTTTGAGCCAGAATAAAAGTCTCAATCGTCACAATGGAGAAGTACTGACTCTTCACGCCCGAAAATATTCCGCCACCAACAATGAAAGGCGAAACTGATGATGATCTTTTCGAGTGACGTGAATGGAGCTATAGCTTCAAATAGAGTGGCCTTAGGGACGTCTGTAATAGCGTGTACTACATACTGTTTCTACAAAATGTTTTGCGCCCGAAAATTCACCAAAGAAGCTCTGACAAGCTTGCAGTTAGTGTCCTCATTTTGCAAAATAATGCAAGACCCCATATTGTCCTACCAGTGAGAGAAACACCCGATATATGTGGATGATAAATACTTTGCCAACCACTTTGTAGTCCTGATAGGACTTTGACTTTGATTTGTTTCCCAAGTTGAAGGAACAATTCCGTGGAAAACGTTTTAATACAGCTGATGCAGCTTCCAGTGAGGTGACCCGAGTAATCAGACAGCCGACCATGAAGGTACCTTATCCGGAACAGAGGAATTGCCGAAACGTTGGAAAGCTGTCATACAGTGTGCAGAACTTTTGAAGTGTCTCTCGTATGTAAATGTCATCCTGACCGTTGTAAACCTCGCCATTGCTTTCACCGCACTCAGTGCGTGACAGTGATCAGGAAAGTGACGGAGAGTAAACAGTACGTGGCGTACCAAACGTTGGCGTTATCAGCACAAATGTCGGAAGTGCTGTGAGCGTCGGCGCGCTTCTAGACTCAAAAAGGCACTCGCATTCCCATTAAAAAGTTGCGAGCAACAAGCTGGCGCTGAAGGGGCACCGCGAGCCGCGATTACGCAGCCGCAGTAAAGACAAACAGCGCGCAGCAATGCCTCCGGCGATAATAATTACGAGTTAAGCAAGTTAGGCGGCGCGTCGGTTTCCCACTTACGACGCCTCTGGGTTCGATCTCGCTGCTCGCGCGACGGCCCGCGCAAACTTGCGCACTTCCGTCGCATTACAAAACTTAGCGCCACAGCGCGGATGTTAATAAAGTGAAGAAGCGCTTAGTGCTAACGCCTGTGAAAGTAACCGGCCGCCGTAAAAGTGAAGCCCCTGGCTTACTCGAGCGTTCCACGGAACTTCGTGTTGTCGCCAAATTAATGAATTATATGCGGTGCGTGGAATGTTTCGCAGTACGAGGCATGGCTGTAGCTTTGACGTTGTCGAACATAGGAAAGAATATAAGCATTACTAAACAAATCTGTTAAATCGCGCGAAATTTTAAGCATTACTGTGGTAAATGTAACTCCAAAATTATTGTATTGTACTAAGGAATTTTAAATGCGAAAGCGGAGGAGCTGAACGGAAGAAGACAGTTCCATATTTGGCGCAATAAACACAGCTTAAGATTAAAACATCTTAGTGGAACAGCAAAAAACGAATTTTATAAGTTCCGAACTGGAGACAAGTCGCTGTAAACCGTACTGGGCAGAAGTGGATGCACAGGATGTTTCAAAGATATTCATTCAGTTTAACAAGACTACGTCTTCTGTGTGCAATAAGACAGAAACTTGGAGTGAGTTTCATTTTACGCATCTAAACTAACACTTTCCATTGATCCTAGATGTAAGGTGCCGATTCACGTGTTTGCCCATAGCGGTGTCCCTGGTGAAGCTACCGCGATCACTCACTCGTTCGTAGGTCAATGTGGGTCGAATAGAGATGGCGATATCACAGCAACAAAATGTGCCGAAATCTTCGATCTTCAACAAGGTGAAGCAGCACAGCACTGGAACCTGCACGTGAAAATGTGAAAATTTGTGGTAAGATATTATGGGACCAAACTGCTGAGGTAATCGGTCCCTATGCTTACACACTACTTAATGTAACTTAAACTAACTTGCACTAAATACAACACACACACCCATGCCCAAGGGAGGACTTGAACCTCCGACGGAGGGAGTCCCGCAGACCGTGACAAGACGGCTAGACCGCGCGGCTCCACCGCGCCTGCACGTGACCAGTGTTTCATAACAATGAGCTGTCTCAACGATCGATCGGATGTCAGGGGCATACAAATCTCATATTGGATCATTGGCCTCAGAGATCACCTAATCTCAAGGTATGATTTTTTTGTGGAGGTTTGTAATAGACTCCATACATATGACTCCTCACCCAACAGTGCAGCGTGAACTGTGATTCTGTGATTTCTGTAAGAAGGACAGAACTAAATCGTTGACAAATGTTCTGCTCCAGAATGGTTATATGTGAGAGCCATTTCTCGTTATTTATTGGGCAGTGCACAGTCGACACAGTAATTACGGATTTCACCATATTTACTTACTAAAACTATAGTCAACGACCGTGGGCTCCGATAGGTCACAGTAACAACATGAGATGTATTCCCACCGATTTCTAATCAACGCTCCGTTCCTTATACACCGTGCGGAAGTTTTTAAAATAATCTCCAGGGTATATTCGCCATGTCATCATAGCTTGGCTTATTTGCCCTTCACTTCTATTGTATCAGTTTTAAAAACTCGTGAACTCCTACAAACAGACGCCTCTGAAGTTATTTCAGAAGACAGTCGAATGTAAAACTGTTTCATTAAACCGCTCATGTCACTGATAGATGTCAATATGTAGATACTCCTATCTCAGTTGATCGGCATTTCCGCTACACGTGTACCATGGACATAACAATTCTTCAAGCTTGTTGACAAATACCACTCTGGGGTGAGATGACGAAATATACTGTTAAATCCACTGACGGAATTATCGTAGCAAAATATATATGTTTTTGTTTTTCTCTAGTTACAAGTATGTTAACAGCATATAATGAAAAACTTTTATTGATAGTACTGAGTCAACATTCTTTTGTCACAAACATTAACAGACGTCCTCAGCACCTAAAATAAACAGTACTAATGACGTTTTAATAGCAAGTTGCCAAAGATGGATTGATGACTGCAAAGCTACACGATAATTATTTATAAGGCATTCACATTAGGGTCTCCTATCAATAACTTACTGGTTATCCGATGACACTCAGAATAGTGACAGGTCGTCTTGAAATCGCTATGTGAACCCCAACTAATATCTACGAATGCGTCATACAAATGCTTTAAGTTTGAACGCAGTAAGCTGACGTTCTAAGACATCCCAGATGTGCTTAATAGCTTAGGTATCGAGTAAATGTTGCGATCAGTTTATCAGCTGCAGTTCAGCGCCGTGTTCCTCAAAAGGACGTAGCATGAATCAGGCTTTATTGTGTAGACATTTGTCCCGACGAGAAATGTCATTTCCAGCGAGACACACATAAAAAATTATTGAATGAATGTGCTAAGCAGCAATATTGTCGCACATCTCGGAGAGTCATGTACTTATCCCGTGTCACAGAGAGGCTATAGTCAATATCTATCACGAAGGAAAACAGCCGTCACCCGCATTCATACCTGCTGGAGCCTTCTGTAGTAACTCTAGCTCCCAGGAAACCAGTAACAGTCACACACTTTTCATTGTGCAGAGTTACCTTTTATAGTTACAGACACAACTAAGTAGAATCAACAAGGACTCTCGCACAAGTTGTATTCTGTGAGTATTAATTCCAACTACGCGTGTTGAACATTCATGAACGAAATAATTTGTTTGGTTTGGTTGGTTGATTCGAGGAAAGGGACCAAGCAGCGAGGTAATCGGTCACGAAATAAATGTGTATTTTATAATCAGCTGTCGTGTGTTCAGCTGATTATCGTTTACTGCTTTCTAGGCAGCAGGCAGTGCAACAGTGAACACGTGTACGTTAAACGCGTTGTCGTCTGCTATTAATTTCACCGTCACTTGTTCACGTGCGGTAGACGCTAATGACGATAAAATGAGAACATCATCGGTTTCCTTATAGCATTAAAATACTTAGTTTGTCCGTCTGGTAAACTGAAAGGTTTCACCGAGTCAATCAAATAGTTTCTGTTTATACCAGTTACGCTTTACATGTCTGCTGTCTCGCCTCAGATGCCATTCACGCAACGAATGGTACTCATTGACGTGTTACGGGAGTGCTGATAACGATCTAGTTGACCTGTGGGTGTAGGTCACAGATCTATAAAATAAATGTTACACTGTGCAGTATCATTTCATCAAGAAAAGAGATCACTATGCAATTTACTTAAGTTTTCTATGTCAGGGTATCAACAACAGTATCGAAAGTGTGACAGGAGACAGCAAGATGTATCGGTCGGCATCCTCAGTCGTGGCGTGAATATTTAGATGTTAGTTGAGGTCCGTCGACAAAGACTCGATTTCTCATTTTGTGTCAGTGCGAAACGGCATCAAGAAAGTGCTGACGCGGGCTCCAGTGGAAAGAACGGGCGGCGCCCCACCTCCAGAAAGACACGAGTTCAGCGTCCTTGACAACGCTGACCTGGCCAGCCGCCCATCGCTGGTCGGCCCCAGATCGGTCACAGTCTTCGAGAGCATCAGTACTGAGTAATAGGAAGCCGATACTTAGTCTGCGTCCTGCGAGTTGTAGTAGCGAGTAATATCATTACTTACAGGTGGCGCAGCAAGCACGGGAAGCAAGTTAAGTTATACTTCTTTTCTTTTTAGAAATAAAATTATCAACTGATCTTAAAGTGTTTTGTACAGATCATTTCGTATTCCTGCCACCGGCCATCTCAACTTCTCTTCTTCCTGATTCTCGAAGTATCCGACACAACAATACGAGCATACTCTGACTAACGTGTTTCAACATGTTATGATTTGTATGGATATATACAGGTCCCTTGCCTCATGAAGAACGATCCCACAATCTTTTCAGCAAAAGCCTTACGAAATAAAAATTTAAGATTTTACCTTCTTCACCTATGAAGGTATTTTACAGAAACTGTACCGTATCAGTTCACTTTGTGAATACTATCAAGAGCCGCTTGAACGATCGGGCGAATAACGGATGCGAGAATGGCATATTCCTCTACGAGAGATATCACCAAAACGTGAGTAACTTGCCGTTCCATACTACATCCTTTCCACTATTTCGCCGGACGCTGTGCCCGAGAGGTTCTGGGCGCTTCAGTGCGGAATAGCGCGACTGCTACGGTCGCAGGTTCGAATCTTGTCTTGGGCATGGATGCGTCCTTAGGCTAGTTAGGTTTAAGTAGGTCTACGTTCTAGGGGACTGACGACCTCAGATGTTAAGTCGCCGATACACTAGCGTTGTGTGACACCTGCTCTAGATTACTATCGTTCATGACTATCATTGCAAGCAGCTGGTAAAAGTTTCCATGAACTTCGCACACTAAAAAAGCGCTATTGTTGTCATCACTTAACGTATTATCAGAAACTGATGCAGTAACCATTCCAACTAATTTCTGTTAGTTTCAATTCATGCTTGATTCGCTCTTCATTGTAGACATTCAACATCAAAAATTGAATATCGCACCTAAAAGATAACCACCGATTCCTTCTGTAGATCTGACGTGGAAATGCTCTGTTGAGCACCTCCATACATGAAAAAAAGTAAGGTCAACTCAGAAACCTCATTGTATATGCGTCCATCAGTGTCATTAAATTCAATCAGCGAAAATTATTGTTAAAAGTACATCTTCCGGATGGAACATGCGTCTAATTTCAGTGTGGCAAGGTTCAACAACAGAAATTACTTTATATATGAAACTTCCTGGTGGAATAAATCTGTGTGTCGCACTGAGACTGGTAACTGGGATCTGTGCCTTTCGAGTGCAAGTGTTTTGCCGACTGAGGTATGCAATCAGGACACCCAATTTCTCCCTCTCCCTGTACCCACCCCACAACAACAACTTCTTTTCCTCCAGTGCTTCTCTACTACCATACAGTCTTCAAATTTAATTGATGATCTGTCATAGATGGAGATATCTTCCTAACTTATTTTTTTAGGTTACTGCTAAAGAGCCTTTGAATCTCGAATGCGGAACTTCTCTCATGACATACGTGGTTTATCTAGTCGTTTGCTTATTATATTTGTGACACGCAGTGTGTAGGTCAACTGATGGTATTTTGCAGGTATGAACAAAGGGAGATAATAATCTTATCAGGGTGTTCGTTCACCTAAAACTACGTCTAAGAGACCTACCGTATATATCGTATAGCAGGTATCCAGGTTCTACTTACAGACGCCAGCCTGCGGGTATTGTGCCGGGGTTACGTTCGGTAAAAGTTACACATTACCCAGCGTCTTGTGCTAAATGACAGCACCTTGTGCTGCAACTGACCTCATCGCACATAAAGCACTTAAATGCTGACTGGCGTGTGTGTATTTGATTCAATGTCCGAAACAACATGTGATATAAGAAATTAAGAAACCTATAGCAACAACGGAAAATAAATTCTCTGTCAATCAGTCCAGACTGTCTTCGAAATTACGAAACCATATTTCAACAAATATGTATCAGCATATCGCTAATAACCTTCCCTTTCAGTATTGAGGCAAAGGCATTACTAGTGTGCTAACAGTACTCTAACAGAAAAAAAAATCTCAGCACCAAGAAGGAGTTGTAGTACATAAATGAAAGTTTGTAGGCGTGCTTCTACATCTGAAAGATGTCTGCTCAAACTTCGCCTCAGTCGCATAAGAATGGCCCTAGTAGCGCCACTATAAGGACGAAAATGAAGTTTGCTGTAACGGTCATGAGCGTTAATTACCTTTGAGATTGATCGTCGTGAGTTGATGTTAGTCAGCAATGCCTTTAAGGCGACAAAGACGCCATTATCAGCCCCTCACTGAATTTGAACGAGGTCGTGCGATAGCGCTATGAGAAGCTGCGTGTTACTTCTGTGATGCAGAAGAAAGACATAGCAAGAATGTAGCCAATGTAACTGACTGCTGACAACGGTCGTCACGGGAATGTCCAGTCACAAATAGACCGGGCTCCGGATGTCACGTTATCAGGGTGTGGCTCCGACGCATCATACTGCATCTGCAGCAGCAGTTTGAACAGCAGTTCGCCCCACAGTGACACAACAAACTGTTATAAGTCGGTTACTCCAAGGACAGCTCCGTCCCAGACCTTCTGTAGCGTGCATTCCATTGACCCCAAACCACCGCCATTATCGACTCGCTACGGTCGCAGGTTCGAATCCTGCCTCGGGCATGGGTGTGTGTGATGTCCTTAGGTTAGTTAGGTTTAATTACTTCTAAGTTCCAGGCGACTGATGACCTCAGAAGTTAAGTCGCATAGTGCTCAGAGCCATTTGAACCATTATCGACTTCAGTGGTGTCAAGCGAGAGCTCGTTGCTTTGCACTGTGGAAGTCCGTTGTGTTTTCTGGTGAAAGTTGGTTCTGACTCGGTGCCAGTGATGCCTGTGTGTTGGTTATAAGGAACCCAGTTGAGAGCCTGCAACCAACCTGTCTGTGTGCACCTGGAGTTATGGACTGGGGTGTGATTTCGTATGACAGTTATGGCTATGCCACGCACCCTGACTGCAAATTTCTACATCAGTCTGGTGGTTTGGCCTGTCGTGCTGCCGTACATGAACAGCATTCCGAGGCGTACTTCCAACAGGATAATACTCGCCCACATACCGCTGTTGAAGCCCAACATGTTCTACATTGCGTCGACATGTAGTCTTGGCCTGCTCGTTCGCCTGATCTGTCTCCAATTAAGCACAAAAGGGAAATGGACGACAACAGCTCCAGCGTCATCCACAAACAGCATTAACCGTCCATGCATTGACCGATCAGGAACATCATGCGCGGAACGCAATCCTCAAAAACTTACGTCTGGGACCTATAAAACACAATGTACGTATGTTTGCATGCTTGCACTCAACAGTCTGACGGTTACACGGGTTATTAATGGACCGGCATTTCACATTTGGTATCGCTTATATCGTGCTTACTGTAACCTGTGAACTTGCGATGTTCCTTACTTAAATATGTTACCTAGACAAATGTAAAAATTTAATTACTCTGCATTAATTATATTTGGCGTGGCGATTTATTTTTTCGTCACTGTGTTTCATTCATGAACAGAGTATTTTTCGTTAGCCTGTATCAGAGAAAATTAACACCCTCTGTGGACGAGTCATTGAATAGCCGCTACTTCCATTCGCCATATTAAATCAAGAGTGGTTATACAGATCCTACGTAACATAAGTAAGGTTAATAGAGAGACGAAGAAGCAAGGTATCAACATATTTATAACTTTCACGATGGTCTCCCAATTCGTCGACTGCATGATGACGTTCAATGGTATACTGCTTTCTAGCATCCATACGCTCCGCGTAAACATTAGTCATTTTTTAAATCGGAGTAAATAGTATCTCCCGTGAGGAGTGAATATACGTATGAGGGCTGTAATTGTTACTGTGGAGTTCACAAAAACTGACAATTTTATACTGAAATTTTATATGGTAACTGGAAAACCTTGGAAAAAAATGCCATAATAGAATGAAATGCATTCTGCATATAATTTATGATCGCATGAAAGTAATGAATGCACGAAGAAGGAAGGAAGGAAGATTGGGTTCAACGACCCGTCGACACTGAGGTCACTGGAGACGAAGTACAAGCTCAGATTGTAGAAGGAATCGGGAAGGAAATTGGCCGCATCCTTGTCAAAGAAACCATCCCGACATTTGCCTGGAGTGATTTAGGGAAATAACGGGAAACCTAACTCTGGATGGACGAGTGCGGCTTTGAACCGTCGTCCTCGCGAATGCGAGTGAGTCCAGAGTGCTAACCACTAAGCCACCTTTCTCGGTACGAACGCCAGAAGTTAATATTTAGAAAGGTGGTTGGTATCCACCATAAAAGCTTCTGTACGTCGTGGTGACGAATCAAACGGAATGTGAATGTGTCACTTAGGAACGTCTTTCGCCAAATTATGGAGGCTAATACAAAGCTTGGTTTTTTTGTCCTCTAGATAACCAACCTTACGTGAACTGATAGTCACCCCGTGATATCATCTGTTATGTTAACTCACATTCCAAACCCCTCACTGACCGATAAGTAACGACATCAGATAATGGTTTGTCAGTTTAGTTCCGAAGAAGTACACGTGTCAGTTACATATTAATTCGAACTGGTGGATTCCCGCCGAACATCCCACACTACGTAGGAATCGTAAGAATTAGCCTTCGCGTCCGAGTAGTTCAAACCATATTGACATTTCCATGTAAAATATTCTTGCCAAAATAGCAAATTTAAATAAAAATCTTACTAATTTTGGCTACCTAACATGGAAGGGATCATGGCACATTTCAATCACAGATAACTCCAGGGATGTCTTTAATCGTATTTACTGCGGTAAGCTGTATCATCAAACTTATTAGCCTGTTCTTACACTTTGCAGCACGTTTTAACATAAACCTGCTGAATTTTATGTCTGTTATGAACGCGGGATTATCTCCTTTCTAATGTTCAGGCACCGACCGACAGTAACTTAAGGAACTGTTGCTGTGACGCAACATTGTTTGACCATGAGAATAATTAGACTCGTTTATATTAAATTTATGAATAAAATTGTTTTGTGATTATAGACTGGAACATTTAAAACAATATAATGATTGAAATCCAGGTGGTATTTACTTCCTGTCAGACTGAGAAAGTATTGATATTACTATTGGTAATTTGGCGGGTCCTACGTGTAACCCTCAAATCATGGCAAATTCACCTCCCGCCTTCAGTTGGTGATTCTATACCATGGAACTCACATCACTAAGTACGTTCCAGTACTAACTTCGATGTGATATCTGATAGCGATACCAATACCTATAAGCATATTGATTCCACGATAATACCGGAACCAAAGTATTTATACCGAAAGTATCACAAGACACTGACTGCTTGTGTATTTTAATACTGTGTATTGTATATGTGCGTTTGTTAGCAGATAACACATCGCTGGTTGACACAGTTGCCGTAAGTGTCCAGTTTCAAAGGAGAGACCAATTCAAGTTGCAATTCGGCATCGATATAAATCGATGGTGAAACTTGAAAATTTATGCCAGTCCGGAACTCGAACCTAGATCTTTCGTTTGATGCGAGCAGTTGCTTCCAACACCTCACTTCCCAGATGACCCACATTCTCACCTTTTCACACGCTAGTAGTGTCCAATGTCCGTACACCTATTTATTCACAGCGAGTCCCCTATTACCATAAGAGGCACGGACCTTGTTGTGCAAGCTCGCTGAAGTTATCGGGGTAATCATCCCTACAGATATGCTACATAGACTGTAGCGCCGAAGAAACTGGATAGGCATGCATATTTACATATAGAGACATGTAAACATGCAGAATACGGCACTGCGTTCGGCAACGCCTATACAGGGTGGTCCATCGATCGTGACCGGACCAAATATCTCACGAAATAAGAGTCAGACGAGAAAACTACAAAGAACGAAACTTGTCTAGCTTGAAGGGGGAAACCAGATGGCGCTACGGTTGGCCATTTAGATGGCGTTGCCATAGGTCAAACGGATATCAACTGCGTTTTTTTAAATAGGATCCCCCATTTTTTATTATATATTAGTGTAATACGTAAAGAAATATGAATGTCTTAGTTGGCCCACTTTCTTCGCTTTGTGATAGATGACGCTGTAATAGTCACAAACATATGGCTCATGATTTCAGAAGAACAATTGGTAAGAGGTAAGTTTTTTAAATTACAATACAGGACGTAGGTGCGTTTGAACATTTTATTTCACTTGTTCCAATGTGATACATGTACCTTTGTGAACTTATCATTTCTGATAACGCATGCTGTTACAGCGTGATTATCTCTAAATACCACATTAATGCAATGAATGCTCAAAGTGACGTCCGTCAACCTCAACGCATTTGGTAATAGGTGCAACGACATTCATCTCAACAGCGAGTAGTTCGCCTTCCGTAATCTCCGCACATGCATTGACAATGAGGTGACGCATGTTGTCAGGCGTTGTCGGTGGATCACGATAGCAAATATACTTTAACTTTCCCCGCAGTAAGATATCCGGGGACGTCAGATCCGGTGAATCTGCGGGCCATAGTATGGTGCTTCGACGACCAATCCACCAGTCATGAAATATGCTATCCAATACCACTTCAACCGCACGCGAGCTATGTGCCGGACATCCATCATGTTGGAAGTATATCGCCATTCTCCCATGCAGTGAAACATCTTGTAGTAACATCAGTAGAACATTACGTAGGAAATCAGAATACATTGCACCATTTACATTGCCATCGATAAAAAAGAGGCCAGTTATCCTTCCTCGCATAATGCCACGCCATACATTAACCAGCCAAGGTCGCTGATGCTCCACTTGTCGCAGCCATCGTTGATTTTCCGTTGCCCAATGGTGCAAATTATGCCGGTTTACGTTACCGCTGTTGGTGGATGACGCTTCGTCGCTAAATAGAACGCGTGCAAAGCATCTGTCATCGACTCGTAATTTCTCTTGTGCCCAGTGGCAGGACTGTAGACGACGTTCAAAGTAGTCGCCATGCTATTCGTGGTGCATAGAAATATGGTACAGGTGCAATCGATGGTGATGTAGCATTCTCAACACCGATGTTTTTGAGATAACCGATTCTCGCAAAATGTGTCTGCTACTGATGTGCGGATTAGCCGCGACAGCAGCTAAAACTCCTACTTGGGCGTCATCATTTCTGCAAGTCGTGGCCGACGCTTCACATGTTGCTGAACACTTCCTGTTTCCTTGAATATCGTAACTATCCGGCAAACTGTCCGGACCCTTGGATGATGTCGTCCAGGATACCGAGCAGCATACATAGCACACGACCGTTGGGCATTTTGATCTCAATAGCCATACATCAACACGATATCGACCTTTCCGCAATTGGTAAATGGTCCATGTATCACGAAGCAAATACCGTCCGCACCTGCGGAATGTGACGTGGTACCACGTACTTATACGTTTGTGTCTATTACAGCACCATCTATCACAAAGCGAAAAAAGTGGTCCAACTAAAACATTCAATTTTCTTTACATACTACACGAATATGTAAAAAAAATGGGGGTTCCTATTAAAAAAAAAACGTAGCTGATATCCGTTTGGCCTATGGCAGCGCCATCTAGCGGGCCAACCATAGCGCTATCTGGTTTTCGCCTTCAAGCTAGACGAGTTTCGTTCTTTGTAGTTTTTTCGTTGGATGCTTATTTCGTGAGATTTTTGGCCCGGTCACTATCAATGGACCAACCTGTATAGCACAAGTTTCTGGCGTAGTTTTTACATCGCTTACTGTTGCTACAATGACAGGTTATCAAGATTTACGTGAGTTTGAACGTGGTGTTATAGTCGGCACATGAGCGATGCGACAGAGCATCTACGAGGTAGCGATGAAGTGGGGATATTCCCGTACGACCATTTCACGAGTATACTTGAATATCAGGAATTCGGCAAAACCCTTAATCACCGACATCGCCGCCGCCAGAAATATATCGTGCAAGAACGGTACCAATGACGACTGAAGACAATCGTTCGACGTGGCAGAAGTGCAACCCTTCCGCAAATTGCTACAGATTTCAGTGCTGGGCCATCGACAAGTGTCAGCGTGCGAACTACTCAACGAAACATCATCAATATGGGCTTTTGGAGGCGAAGGCCATTCATGTACTCTTGATGACTGCACGACACAAAGCTTTAACCCTCGTTTGGGCCGTCAACTCCGACACTGGACTGATGGGTGGAAACATGTTGCCTGATCGGACAGGTCTCATCTCAAATTGTATCGAACAGATGAAGGGGTTGGGGTTTTGAGGCAACCTCATGAATCCATGGTCCCTGTATGTCTCCTGGAGACTATTCAAGCTGGTGGAGGCTCTGTAATGGTGTGGGGCGCTTGCAGTTGAAGTGATATGGGAGCCCTGATGCGTCGAGATACGACCCTGAGAGGTGACACGTACTTAAGCGTCCGGTCTGATCACCCGCATCCATTCATGTCCATTGGGAATTCCGACGGACTTGGGGAATTCCAGCAGTAGAGTGCGACACCACAGTAGTCCAGAAATGGTACGGAGTGGCTCCAGGAGCACTATCCTGAATTTCAACACTTCCGCTGGCCACCAAACTCCCCTGACATGAACATTATTGAGCATATCTGGGATGCCTTGCAACGCGTTTCCATCACTCTTACGGATTTATGGACAGCCCTGCAGGATTCATGGTGTCGATTCCCTCCAGCACTATTTCAGACATTAGTCGAGTCCATGCCACTTCATATTGCGCCACTGCACCGGACTTGCGGGGCTTTACACGATATTAGGCAGATGACCAGTTTCCTTGGCTCTCCAGTGTATATGTTTGTTGTGTCCGTTCTGTCAGAGTTGTCGACTAGAACTTAATGATAGCACCATCCTCTTTCAGGAAAAAGCTATTGTGATTTCTCAGGTAACGCTTACCGCTATTGGGTTATATTTCATAACACTAAACTTCTCTTTACAGTTACTGATATACTGTACACGCGTAGCAAGGTCTTTCAGCTGTGGTCACAGATCTCGCGCACCCGCTACAGTTCTGTAATGCATTTACCCTTTTTGTTTTATGATATGCATATGTAATAGCCCCTATTAACAAGAATTTTATTAGATAATGGCCTCTGACCGAGATATGTCGTACAATTAAAAATAAATTATACAGCTGTTTAAAGTTTTACAACATTTCCTTTCTATGATGTAGTAATTTACATATAATTAGTTACTTTAAACTTATTGGATGTTACGAATAATGTTCGTGTATCCTTAATGATAATATCATTCCAAAAAGTCGTGTATATTTGAAGGTGTGAAAACACATTCGAAGAATTCAGCTGCGAAAATAAAAATGTAGTATAAGAGATGTTAGGTTCACGCGAACGTTGCCGTATGAAAACAATCAAATCTAACACTCAGGTACTGAGATATGAGCTACAGACTGATCAAACGAAAGATAAGATTTAGCTCCTTTCTCCAAATCACGCTTTGTTACTGAGAGAAATGATCCTCGCATATTAACTTATTCTTTACATTAATTTTTCTTTAACATAGTTAATTTAATCATAATTCTCGTAAACTTTTTGCAAGTCACGCTTTGTTACTGAGAGAAATAATACTCGCACATTAACTTATTCTTTATAATAATTTTTCTTTAACAAAATCACGCTTTGTTACTGAGAGACATAATACTCGCATTTTAACTTATTCTTTATATTAATTTTTCTTTAACATTGTTAATTTAATCCTAATTCAGGTAAATTTTTTGCATTTAATAATTTAATTCATTGACCACCATCGTAGTTGGCGGCTTTTACAATATAAAAAATTAATTGTAAATATATAACATACTGCTCTTAATAATTCTGGTAATAATGACATCCTATTGTAGCGTTATTGCTGTATCAAACTTCCCATTATTTGTTGAACAAACTTTTACAGTAACTGGAAGAAAGACTCGATTTGTCATCATTCGGAAAGACGGAGATCGACGAACAAAGCAGGAACGAAAGCCGGACAGCGGAGATCCCTCAGCTGGTGGAGGGTATAGGGAATGATTGATCCCGCCCGCATCGGAAGAAAGAAAGGAGGACTTTTTCTGTCGCTGCGGTCGAGAGCCTGTAGCGAATTTTATCAGAAGAACGTGACTCACTTCGACGAATTGTTAAAACCTTCTTCAAATACTGTAGCACACACAAATAAAATTTAGTTGTTGTTGGGAAGTTTAAGGGGGACTAAACAGCTAAGGTCATCAGTCCCTAAAATTTAGTGTTGCTGTCCTTGTTCTCATACATTTTGTATGTATGTAGCTTAGAGCTATTCGAACTAAAGTTGTTACGCTAATGTAAGTTAAGTTGACTCTATAAGCAACAGCATACTGAAAGGGGATCAAAACGACAAATTCTCATTCTGTTAACGGTAGGTACCATCTTCAACTTAAACTAAACGTGCTGCTTTCCTAATTAATATACACAAATTGGCAGAATTTGGCGTCAGGGCATCATTCTTGCTAAAATCTATCTTATCGATCACAGTCGTATCATGGCAAATAGGTTGGTAGGATATGGTTATACATAACTTACTCACTTGAATAACTCGTATGTCCACTACTAAAAACTAATATAAGAAATGATTGACTGTTTTTAAATACAGTTTGACGAAGTGTGTTGAGACCTTTCCCCAGTATTACAAACCATTTACTCACTGACAACGGCTCCGCCACAATATTCCTCAGTTGAGCAAACAATCAAGGTTAGAGACTGAATCAGTACTGCACCGAAGAAGTCTATTTCTTTCAGGAAATAACTTGATTCGCTTTCGGATATTTAAGAAGGGGCCTTCGAAGGCCTCTAGGAAGAAGTTGGACAACAACCGATAACTGAAGAGTATAGGAAAAACACTTAGACAGTTTTAAAGAATGACTCGATAAGTGCGAGCGAGTCTTCAGATATATCTTAGTCTCGATATTGTCTTCACTCCCTCATTTTTACTACATTCGAGTCTTTAGTATTCTACTATTTTAGTGACTGACATGAAAACAGAATCTGAGTGCGCAACTGTTGCATAGAGCAAGGATGTATAGGATACCTGAAGTGGGTATCTTTCGGTTGGGACAGAGAATCTGATGCTTCGCACGACTTAAGTAGTGACAAAAGCATAATATGCGACACGAAACCACTTTTATTTGAGAGATCTCTTTCTGAAATCTTTCATCTATTTTTTATCATACTTGCTGAACACGTGTCACGAACACGTCATCAACAGTATCAGAAGTTCCCCTCATTGAAAGTTACATAGTTACATTACACCACTATTATCGTCAGTATTTCCGTTTTAATACACCTTAGGATTGTACGTTGCAGTATGTTGTTATGGGCGATGCTTTTCACTTTCAAAATCCATGTTATTGATCACACAGTAATGCAACAAATGCCTGGTAGAGGGCGGAATATTTTTCAGAGATGTTTACTACCGCATTGACAACAAGTTTTACTTCAGTAGTCTCATTTGGGTAGAGGTGCTAAGAGCATGTTCGACATGTGTCACTGAATGATCCCTCACTTTCGAACTCACTTAAAGTAGCCGAATCCCTTGTGACCTACAATGTCTCTTAAGTTAGCAGTACAGAGGGGTTGTAAATATCAGGTTAATACTGCTTATCACTTTTGCTATTCGATAATATAGCTGAACTCATTAGAGTGGTCATCTCTCTCGGTGCGCGTGGGAGATTGAAATTTTGTTAAAAGATCTCGCCGCAACAAAGAAAGGCCTAATTACCACTCCAAGTCGCCATTCATATCTGTGGTAGTCTCGTCCTCGCTTTCACCCACACTGTGGCACGACATTGATATCAAATTGTTTGACAAATAATTAAATCGATCATGAAAGTCCCTTTGCGTGGTGATTAATTTTTTTTCTAAAGTCTTATTACGCTCGCCAGGTAACCTTTACAGACGCTTCTGTGACATCTTGAGGCTTCCCACAGGCTAGGTAATCACTTCTTCCAATACCAAAGTAGGTGGTAACTGTCGTCCAATAGCTGAAGGTATCCAGTGCTAATCATGTTCTGTCTGTCGGTTGCTTTGCCAAGCTCGTAGAAGAAAGTAACTACTGCTGGTGATACCTGTCGGTCTATAGGGGCTGCAGGATGTTTCACTCTCTTCTCCACACGCACGACGTCTGCGTCTCCGTCCCTGCCGCAGCCACCACTCCACATCCAAAGACTAGCTACGACTTACACCGCCAAACCTGTATGAGCCTGCAGACCTTGCTTTATCAAATAGTTCAAATGACTCCGAGCACTATGGGATTTAACTTCTGAGGTCATCAGTCCCCTAGAACTTAGAACTACTTAGACCTAACTAACCTAAGGACATCTCACACATCCATGCCCGAGACAGAATTCGAACCTGCGGTCGCGCGGTCGCGCGGTTCCAGACTGTAGCGCTTAGAACAGCTCGGCCACCCCGGCCGGCCATTGCTTTATCCTAGAATACAGCACTTTAGAAGCATTTCTATTGGCTTCCACCAAACTCGTGGCTGGAAGCTTCGAGAACTCTAATGGGAATACCTGGAGGAAAGGTGACGTTCTTCTCGAGGAACACTACTGAGAAAATTTAGAAAACCAGCATCTGAAGCTGATTGCAGAAGGATTCTTCCGCCGCCATCATCATTTCCTCTAATGACCACGAAGGTAACAAAGGAGAAATTAGCGCTCGTATGGAGGCACATGGACAGTAATTTCCCTAGCTCTATTTGCGAATAATAGGAAAGGACAAGAGCACAGTCCACCACACACCATACCAAGGCTTATGAAGTAAGCATAGAGACGTAGATGTAAATTTAGTCTACCTGTTAAGATGTCACTGCATCCATTTATAGACACACAAAACCCACGGAATAATGTTGTCTCTTATTTATCGAGGACACGAAAGACGGAACTTCTGCTGCTGATATTCTCTTGGTAAAAATCTTCGTATTAGCCCCTAATTTTCTCATGACAGTCCATTCTCGAGACATATGTGAGAAGATGTAAAATGTTTGCCCTCTCACTCCTATCTCGTCACAATATCACTTACCTGCCATATTCTCGCTACTTTTCGGTATATAGCAATTTAATCCACCTGATTTCAACGAATAAGAGATGTTCCCCGCCTTGTCACAGACCCATGCTATTTTTCTCGAAATCCCATCACGTTCGGACGGTACTGGTGCATTATTTCTAAGTCTGTCTAGTCCTCCATCTGTCACTCACTAGGCAGACAGCTATCACAAAGTGAAAATTCGCGCACTGACTTACAGGAGGAAAGTCACAACCATGCAGAGTATACGTGGACGTAACAAAGAAATTCAGAATCGTGACATCTAAAATTCATCGACATCGAATGATTGTGTATAAATATCCGCCTTTATCATATTTATATTATTGATAAGCCAGAAATACGACTGTGTGATGGTGTCAGAGTCTTCGTTGATAGTATAGCGTTTCGTGAGAAATACATCACCTGTTTTCAAATCGAGCCTACGTGAACTGCACAGCAGACTGGCTCATAATATTGTTGTAATGGAGAAGAATGGATGGGACTTCTGTCTTCCTGGCACCCTGTAGGGGGAATACAGCCACTATGAAATACCCTAAGATTGCGAAAATTGCCTTTTCTGAGTTCTGCTGGCACGCTGACATCCAATACAGGGTATGACGAAATCCTTCATGTGTAGCTACCAGGTATTCGAAGTGACATGGAAGCAGGAGTGTTCTCTATGTCTAATGCAGTGAAAAACGCGTTCTGTCAATGCTTCGTTGTAGTACGCTAGAGAACTATAGGTGGGCTTCCCAAAATGCATTACAAAGAAAAAATAGTAGTTGTAAACATTGATTAACTATTATATTGTGTGTGAAACATTGTTAGGTCAAATGTTCTGCTGTTGTTTCAAAGAAGAGCACTACAGGTGTCCGGTAACGTATTTTAACAAAAAAATGGCTCTGAGCAATATGGGACTTAACTTCTAAGGTCATCAGTCCCCTCGAACATAGAACTGCTTAAACCTAACTAACCTAAAGACATCACTCACATTCATGCCCGAGGCAGGATTCGACCCTCCGACCGTACCGGTCCCTCGGTTCCAGTCTGTGGCGCCTAGAACCGCTTCGGGCACCCCAGCAGCTGTATTTTAACAGATAAAAATACAAACAGAATTGCAAACAAAACATTTTTATCAGATTTACTGCCGTATTATAACGGTCAGTAAACATATTTCACTTGTTGAAAATTTAGGACCCTTTTTTCACTTAATTCATGTCATTCTCAGAAAGTCTTACTGCCTTATATGCACGTTGTACCCAATGATGACAATAACAATTTAGGAAATGTAAGAACTTTAATAAAAAAATCTACATCTTTATTTCTCCCACATCTTATGAGTAAACAAACACTTGCGAACAAACTCGGTATGAACTATCGTTCGTCGACAACAGAAAGATTCTCTTACACACTGTTTTCATGATTCGGAATGATCTAGTTACGTTTAAAGAGCTACAACACACGTAAAGTCTAAATATTTCAGCCGTTAAATAACAAAGAGTTCCTCATTAGAGTGCAGGCATTTTGCAAAAGTAGATAAGCGATAAAAAATATCGTTTGCCTCATAGGACTCTCACTTTATAATGACCTCAACGTCAACAAGGTGGTAAACACGAAAAAGAGAAGCACTGGCTTTTAGCACCCCAGTGCGGCGTCGAACAATCGTTAAGGATTTACTGCGAGCATCAGTCTCCCGTGCGTCGTTGCTCCACTTGCAGTGGCCTTTCAGCCATGATAGGACGGTTTTATGGCCGCTGTGTCGCTCCGGCGGACCACTGCGGCAAAACCGCACTGTAGTTCACGCTACGTCTAGGTTGAATGCGCGCTCCTCTCTGGAGCGAGCTGTCGTGCGAATAGTAACTGATAAAGCGAATGAGATACGTGGAGCCACAAACACAAAGGCCTTGCCGCGCATCCATTGTACCGCAAAACAGGATGATAGACACTTCGTGCACAGCGTAAACCAAAAAGCCGTAATATTACGAAGCCTACTCACCATGCAGAATTGTTACAACGTCAAAAAACGGACACAGTTGAACGTATTGACTCGTTGCAGACGCTGCGTGTCATGACACGACGTTGAAACTGTGAAATTACTCTTAGACTTACACTTCCAACATTTAGGCCATGAATACCACGGTAGTTTGCTTGCTGTTCAGATGAAGTGGTCGGAAAAAAGAACTTTTTTTAACTAGTAAGGATAGGTGCCGTTTTATCTGCGGCAAATAATTCCATTTACATTCTGTATCTATGCTTGTTTTTCTTTCTGTATTTCTGCCACAAATACATATGAATTGTGTTTTTTTCTGCAGAAATCACTTTATCGCCGAGAATGAATTTCCAGACAAAACTGCACCTCTACTCTATGAATCACTATGAAATCTCTAGCAGAGGGCACTATTTATTGCATCGTATATAAAAGTATGATCTTTTTCGTTCATGGATGCTGTGGTGAGATTGATTCTACTCCACTGTGCGAACAGGATGGATGCGTCGATAGCTAAACCCTGTATTCTAACCACAGCTTCTCAATATATTTTTTCCTGAATGAAATCTGTTGCAAGTAATATATCTCCACTTCCAGCCAATATCTCAATACATAGTATCAATACTAGGAATAAGAACAATCTACATAAAACCTAAAATCAATTACCCTCGTCCAAAAATGGGTCCAGCATTCAGGAACACACATTTTCAATAAACTGCCAGCAACCATTAAAAACTTCGTTGCAGTTAAAGCACAGTTTAAACACAGCTAAAAAGGCTTTTTGATAGCAACTCCTTCTACTCTATAGATGAGTATCTTAACAGAGACTGTTACCAGCTTAAGTAAAACTGTCTGTTAGATTTCGGTTTTGAGAGGACTTGGTCTCAACAGCCAAGATTAGTTATTCTGTGTATGATAAATTTATTAAAACTATCTTTCATTAAAACAGTGTTTTAATTCTGTAAGTATTGGCAGTTCCAGTTTAGTGTAATGTATTCACCAATTTTGACACTCTCGAAACAAATGAGCAGGGTAGTGAGTATTATATTAAAATGTTTTACTGTTTTTGTGTTATACATTCTGACTTGTTCCACACCCATGAGAATCATCTAATTTTTGTATCTAATCGAAGCCATTTTTTGGTTTCTTTTTGAAAACACAGTTCTCAGAATATTTAGGCAGATTGACACTAAATATTCTTCGAATGTACACCATTTAAATTTTTTTGTGCCTCTTTGTTACACATGAGAGGCAATGGAGCAAGGTTGCTGCCATTCTCTCTCTTCCTCATTCTATACACTGAATTACCTCTGTTACTCTGACATACGAGAAACATGAGGCCCATGTTGTGAAGCAGTATTTCACTAGGAGACGCCTAAGTGTTTTTAAATAACTTCTTATCTAGACAAATGACAGCTTTCCAGCAAATATCAGGCATTTGCTTTACCTACAACTGAGCATACTTGAGCACCTTTCCTTGTACCTACACACTTCCAGGAAATTAGATGACTGTAGATTTTACCCATCACTCGTTTAACCTGAGCACAGCATATTTTTAAGATCAACTAAGGGTTTAACTTAATGCTAGTAACTCACTGTGAAACGCTAATACTTCGTTGATATCCAGCTGGATATAACTACACTACTGGCCATTAAAACTGATACACTAAGAAGAAATGCAGATGATAAACGGGTATTCATTGGACAAGTATATTATACTAGAACTGACATGGGATTACATTTGGGTGCATAGATCCTGAGGAATCAGTACCCAGAACAACCACCTCTTGCCGTAATAATGGCCTTTATACGTCTGAGCATTGAGTCAAACAGTGCTTGGATGGCGTGAACAGGTACAGCTGCCGATGCAGCTTCAACAAGATACCACAGTTCATGAAGAGTAGTGAGTGGCGTATTGTGACGAGCCAAACGCTCGGCCACCATTGAGCAGACGTTTTCAATTGGTGAGAGATCTGGAGAATGTGCTGTCCAGGACAGCAGTCGAACATTTTCTGTATCCAGAAAGGCCCTTACAGGAACTGAAACATGCGGTAGTGCATTATTCTGCTGAAATGTATGGTTTCGCGGGGATCGAATGAAGGGTAGAGCCACGGGCTGTAACGCATCTGAAACGTAACGTCCATTGTTCAAAGTGCCGTCAATGTGGACAAAAGGTGACCAAGACGTGTAACCAATGGCACCCCATACCATCACGCCTGGTGATACGCCAGTATGGCGTTGAGGAATACACGCTTCCAATGTGAGTTCACCGTGATATCGCCGAGCACGGATGCGACCATCTTGCTGCTGTAAACAGAACCTTGATTCATCCGAAAAAAATGACGTTTCGCCACTCGTGCACCCAGGTTCGTCGTTGATTACACCATCGCAGGCGCTCCTGTCTGTGAGGCAGCTTCAAGGGTAACCGCAGCCATGGTCTCCGAGCTGATGGTCCATGCTGTTGCAAACGTCGTCGAAATCGCGATAGGCTACAATCTGACCTTTATCAACGTCGGAAACGTGATGGTACGCATTTCTCCTCCTTACATAAGGCATCACAACTACGTTTCACCAGGCAACGCCGGTCAACTGCTGTTTGTGTATGAGAAATCGGTTGGAAACTTTCCTCATGTCAGCACGTTGTAGGTGTCGCCACCGGCGCCAACCTTTTTTGAATGCTCTGAAAATCTAATCATTTGCATATCTCCAGCATCTTGTTCCTGTCAGCTAAATTTCGCGTCTGTAGCACGTCATCTTCGTGGTGTAGCAATT
Organism: Schistocerca gregaria; assembly: GCF_023897955.1. Taxonomy (NCBI): domain Eukaryota; kingdom Metazoa; phylum Arthropoda; class Insecta; order Orthoptera; family Acrididae; genus Schistocerca; species Schistocerca gregaria. Next base: position 732,089,516 of record NC_064931.1, read on the forward strand.
TTAATGGCCAGGAGTGTGAAAGTTATGCTGGGTGAAATTTCTACATCGACATATACAAGCTGTGACGGAAGTGCACGTGTGTTTTTGTGTCGTATCTTACTATGTACACACAACAGTGTGTTGGTTGTTTGTTCTCTGCATTAAACAGTCGGCCCGCCAACACATAATGTATTTTAGTGCTTGATTGTTTTCCGCACGGTCGTAGCTGCACCACTAACTCGACTACGCCTGTCGGTACAGACTAACGTCCCCGCGTCCACAATTTTTGCCCAGGGGAAAATAAACTTGCTCTTTCTACATACACAGGGTGGGGCAAAGAAAAGTAGCCCAACGAGTGGATAAGATTGGACGTGAATGTATGCGTACTGCCACACTCCGTAACAAGCACACAAGTGTAAGCCCTCCGTGTGATTCACACCGGTTCAGAGCGTGATGAGAGCTGTGTCAGTATGAGCCGAAAGCAAATCAAGGAAAAACACTCGCCGTACAGAGAGGGTTTGGTATGCAGAGACGTTTTAGAACACAATCTCCCCCATTCATGCCTTGCCCGTAACCCACGCGATCACGAAGTCAGCCAAATTCATACCGAGGATGTTGTTGTCCATACACCACTACGTGGTCTGTCTCACACAGGGGCTGTGGCAGAGCACGCACTGTATGAGACGGACCACGTAGTAAAATTCGCCGACACGGAAGTTCTGGCTGGGGAGAAGAACTATCACAGCTAGCTTCAACAAGAAAGAAGAAAGCCTCAAGGTAAACGGATTCGGCCTTCCAGTGTTGGAACGAACGACCGTCGCAGGTAGCTAGAGAACTACACCGGAAATAACCGTGGAGAAGCATTTGGACGTTGGCCCACCTGGTGCATATAGTTTGGGGCTGCGAGCTCGGCTCCAGTCCACCACCAGCAATGGAGGGTGAAACTTCCACAATGCCAACCACTTGTGCTGACGAAACGCCAGAAAAATCATCAGATGAACGTCGGCCGAAGAACCCGAGACAGAAGCCAAAAGGCAAGTGACCACGAAAGGCTTAACAATTTTGAAACACATTTTGTTTTTCTACAATAACTCTAGGGTCTGTGTGAAGTGCTAAACCTATATTAACACTTTTAGATCCAGCACCTCTAACAGAAAGCTGGACCTCACATAGCATAAGGTAAGCTACTCCCATACGATGATTGAGGTAAAAGACAGAGATGGTGTTTCTTACTGACAAAAATGTGGAAAGATATGGCAGTGTGTAAAGCGACGTACTTGCATGTATTCCTGTTACCTGAGTAGACATGCAGCAACTGTTGGTTCAAAGGACTCTGAACACTATGCGACTTAACTTCTGAGGTCATCAGTCGCCTGGAACTTAGAACTAATTAAACCTAACTAACCTAAGGACATCACACACATCCATGCCCGAGGCAGGATTCGAACCTGCGACCGTAGTGATCGCTCGGTTCCAGACTGTAGCGCATAGAATCGCACGGCCACTCCGGCCGGCCAGCAACTGTTCCGTAAGGCTTTTGTTACCTGACACCGCGTTGTGATTGGTAGAGACTATAGAGAAGCACCTTGTAAATACGGTTTGTTAGAGTTTAAAACATTTAAACAGTTTTCCACAGGGTCAATTCGGTAGTTGTATATTGCAACCCCAAGCTGGTAATAAAGTGCCCTTTAGCTAAGGAGGATGTAAGGTTTGTCGTAATCACATATCGACCATTCTATAAAAATCTATTTGATGGTTGCTGATGACTTTGTGGTCACACCTGGGCTTATGATACGACATATACAAATTTATTACTCTGCATTTGGTGGTAATTCACGTTAAACAATCTATTCCACCTTTCTTATTACTGAAACTTACTGGCAGATTAAAACTGTGTGCCGGACCGAGACTCGAACGCGGGACCTTTGCCTTTCGCGGGCAAGTGCTCTACCACTGAGCTACCCAAGCACGAGTCACGCCCCGTCCCCACAGCTTCTTCTTTCTTATTACTGTTCACGAAAAATTACTGTATCCTTGGTTCACAATGCTTCCATGTCGTCTTTTACTCGTATTATTCTTGCTGTCACACACTCGTTTGCGTGTACAAGCATTTTCCTTCACCCAGAAGACAAGTAAGTACTGTCTCATCCTCCATTAATTTTCAGGTATTCTGTCGTATTTCGGCTCAGTTTATACGTATTTTTTATCAATTTTTCGAAATTTACCGATTGTATATCACTTTCGCTCCTGTGATCATGACCTCACTTCTGGTCATGTACTCTAAAATTGCTTCTAAATGTAGTGCAGTTGTCAACACCTACGCAACTGTTCTATTAATCTGTATGTGTATTTGTTCGTGTGTATATGGGTCTCAGGTGGGGTGAGGGCGGGGAGTGGGGGGGGGGGGGGGGGGGGACGGAGCAGTGGCACAGGTTAGATTCGGGATAGGATTCCGAGGTTCCGATATAGTTCGCAAGTGGATCCACGTCAGGGATAGGGAGTGGTATGCACTAAGAACTATACATTCAAGCCGCACCTGCTTTTCTTGCATCTCCAAAAAGCCGCATAACAGAAGCTGTGACTTGTCAGCCACGTGAGAGAGAGAAAGAGAGAGAGCAGAGGTTGTTTCCCATTTACCAGATATCAAAGGACGCCGTTGTCTACTCCACAGTCGCTGGACTGCCCGGGTGGCGACACTCGAGGCGTCCTGTTGATCAGTGAACAGCGAACTCCTGTTCAGTATGCACTTTTTTTTACTTCGTGACAGCATGGTTTGCGAGCAATGTGTGGAGAAGGATGCTTGTGTTCTCAAACCTCTCTGTATACAATACCCCTGACATATGGTGTGTGCTTTTGTAATTTATTTACTTGATTTGCTTTCGTCTGTCTATACACGTGATGATGGAACACATCACTCTTTCTGCTGTGATCACCAGTCAGTAGTTCCCACTGAAGCTGCTTGGGGCACTGGGATTGCTTGCTAGTTGTCTGCAGGCCAAGGCACAAGGCTTCCGGACACTGTGGGAAGCAGACGTATTCTCAAGACTGTCCCAGAGAAGCGCAGTAAGGGAGTTACTTTTCTAGCACTGTGCTTCTGCTTAGAGCTGTTAGGGGTTCGTGTTTCATAGTCTTCGGTAAATATATTAGGCAGCGTTATTCGCTATCTTTGTAGATGTTCAAGTCTTTATCAGTTATGTTTCATGTGCTATGTTATTCCCACCACCTTTCTGTAGCACTGTAATCAAAGCAGGACATCACATCTGATCTTCGTGTCAGCAGAAAGCAAGTGCTTCCTACCACCTCTTACCCGTTGGTACAACAATGCACAGTGTTGCAGTCACCTGACGCTCTGTTTGGGAATCAGCGCGACTAACAGATCTGCACGCCACATGATGCAGCGTTGTGTGCTGGCCTTTTTCTCCTAGAGTGCGGGGCGGCTGGTGCAGCTGCGGTTGCCGGTAAGTCTGCCCTAAAGTCCGTGCGAAGATATGATTAGATAGGCCAACTTCTTATTTGTCTGTGTGTTAGAGATGTTGGTTCACACAAATAGGAAGTAGCCACTTAAGAGGTAAAGAAACAAGCAGCGCATCTGCAATTTCTGAATAAACAGAATGCCACAACCTGATGCTTTGATTTGGGCTGTGAGATCAAAGGAGGCCGACATCTAAGCATAAATGGTGTTACTGAATGCTTGATACCCTCTCCTAGACGACCGAAGTTGGTTCAGGCGCAAAGAGGAAGACGCGACTTGAGAGAGACAGAAACAGGAGGCGAGTCTGGAATTTCCTGATTAACAGAATGCCGCCACCTGATGCTTTATTTGGGGCTGCAAGATCAATGAATAACGACGTCTGGTCTGTGGTTGTGATCTGTCATTATGACATTGGGAGGTTTTTGACCTCCGTGGTGGCGCCCAAACCACAGACATACGTGTGGGCGAACCAGAGCAGTGGCAAGTATTCTGTACTTCATTCCATTCCTCAGCGCTTACAGTTAATACATATTAGGAAGTGCACGTAAACTTGTGCTCTAACCAAACGGGTGCTAGTCCTGTTTCCCGCAAACTGAATAAATAAAGACTACGCATCAATACATTATTGCTATTCCATATATATAATTGAATTTTGTGTCATAGATACTTCCTTTCCAGCACAGGCTGAGTCTTTTTCTCGCCAATTTCCTGATGGGGAGGGGAAGGGAAAAGGGAGAGGGGAACGAAGGGTTGTGGAATATCCCAGATGAAGAGTGATTAATTCTTATGTTCTTCCGTTATCAATTACTTGCACTCTCCATGTAGAAAGCTCTGGGTGCAGTCATCGACCGAATGCTTGCACGCAACACGGTTATAATCCTGCAGCAGTCACATGCCGACTGACATCTGCTTCCGTGAATTTTATTTTTTCCTTTTAGTCTCATTGGACCTGGACTACAATGACTCATGTACCTTCCTGCAATCAGCAGTAATTCATTACTCCTTTGTTTCATCTGTCCTGGGGCACCGGTGGTGGAACTGTCAACAACTGCATACTAAAAAAAATTGTTCAAATGGCTCTGAGCACTATGTGACTTAACTTCTGAGGTCAACAGTCACCTAGAACTTAGAACTAATTAAGCCAAACTAACCTAAGGACATCACACACATCCATGCCCGAGGCAGGATTCGAACCTGCGACAGTAGCGGTAGCTCGGCTCCAGACTGTAGCGCCTAGAACCGCACGGCCACTCCGGCCGGCACTGCATACTCACTGACTCCCACGAGCAACGGCGCTCTATATGGCTTCAAATGGCTATGAGCACTATGGGACTTAACATCTGAGGTCATCAGTCCCCTAGAACTTAGAACCACTTAAACCTAATTAACCTAAGGACATCACACACATCCATGACCGAGGAAGGATTCGAACCTGCGACCGTAGCGGCCACGCGTTTCCATTCTGAAGCGCCTAGAACTGCACGGGTGTTCCATATAATTTGCAGTGTTGGCTTTAGGAGTAACAGTAAAAGCTGACACATTATTGCCATATTGTTAACTCTCAAGGATTTCTTATTATTGCAGTGTTAAGCTTCTGTCAGTTACATTGTTTTGTTGTGTTCAGGTTAGTTACTTATGTAACTTATATATTTTTTTGCAGAATTGATGCATATGAAAGGGAGCCTGAAATAATTAGGAAGTTACCCTATGAGGTTTTCGCAGAGAGTGATCATGAAGGTGACTATGATGACGATAGTGAAGAGAGTGTAGATGACCTAGAAGAGCAACCTGAATATTCTGATACAGATCAAGAGATGTCTGATGGTGAAGACGCTATTAACGATGTTACCGACGGTCCGGTGTATTTAGGAAAAGATTAGGTTCTGAAATTGAATAAACATCTACCTCCAAAAAATTTTAGAAGTAGGTTCGAAAGTGTAATGACCCATCTGTCTGATGTAAAGCTTACTGTGAAACATATTAAAACTCCAATTGAAATTTGGAAGCTCTTTTCTACTGATGATATTTTCAGCATAACGTTATAAAAGACGAAACTGTTTATCGAGTTCCAAAGAGGCAGATTTTAAAGAGACTGCAACACTACGATTGCAAGTGAAATTCAAGCTGTAATAGGTTTACTGCATTTGGATGGAATGATGAAGGCTAACCATCTAAATTCAGACAATCTACGGAACGCTGATGGCATAAGGTGGAAATTTTCAGGCTCATCATGTCACTGTCTAGATTTCGCATCCTTCTCAGATGTATGCGATTTGATGACAAGTTAACAAGAGAAGAAGGACTGGAATATGACAAGCTCCAATAAAAAGACATTTTTGACATGTGTGCTATAATTGCAAAGAGCGTATACTTGCTTCGAATACCTCACAGTCAAAAATGGTTCAAATGGCTCTGAGCACTATGGGACTTAACACCTGTGGTCATCAGTCTCCTAGAACTTAGAACTAAAAAATGGCTCTCAGCACTATGGGACTCAACTGCTGTGGTCATTAGTCCCCTAGAACTCAGAACTACTTAAACCTAACTAACCTAAGTACATCACACACATCCATGCCCGAGGCAGGATTCGAACCTGCGACTGTAGCAGTCGAACGGTTCCGGACTGCGCGCCTAGAACCGCGAGACTATGAGAAGTTAGCGGCAATTCGAGGCCATTGTCGGTTTAGACAGTATATACCCAGTAAGCAGGATGTATTGTACCATTGATGTGTAAGTGTTTGTTCGAACACAACCAGAGGGACATATTACGTAAGTAACACTCCACCTGCTGTAGTTCAGAGACTTTGTACCTCCATCAAAGAAGCTGACAGGAATATTACACTGGATAACTGGTTTACCAGTTTTCAGTTGGTTGAAACACTGAAAAATGATTTTCGGCTATCTCTATCAGGAACAATGCGAAGAAACAAAAGGCAACTACCACTTGAATTCATGAAGCCAAGTAAGCGTCAAGTGGAATGAAATATATTTGCCTTTTCCTCTTAAGAAAGGCAAAAATATTTTGCTTGTACCCAGTATTCACTATGATGACAGTATTGACGAAGGGAGGCGAAGAGCAGAAATGAGATTCATGTATAACAAGACGAAAGGAGATCGACATGGGTGAAAAGTTGTGTGCTGTCTACAACTGTCCAAGACACACCCGCCGATGGCCTACGGTCCTTTTTATTCGATACTGAAGGTTGGAGGTATGTTTTCTGTAGTGATTCATACTGCTAACAACCCAGATGACTGCACTCCATGAAGAGATCTTCTGAGCTAGAGGTCTTATGAGCTTGTTACAGAACACGTTCGAGTCTAAGCTGCCATGAGTAACATATCATCTAATTTTCATCAAGGATTTGTGAAATTTTCCAAACTGAAGCGAAAGTGAAGCCCAGCGAACATCCTAACAAACAGAGAGCACGTTGTGCACACTACAGACAACCAGGTACAGCTGCAGCAAATTTAGTAAATATCTCCGTTTGGATCATGCGAATGTTGTTCGTTCATAATATTTAAAAATGGAAGATTGTAACTGAAGTGTATAAACCGAACAACTGTTGTAACCAGTGTGTGCCTTTCATCCAGTTTGAGATCTTGTTACATATGGTTTTCGCATACACCTATAATTTCAGTGGAACTGAACGTAATTTATAGCTTTTCTTCGAAATCTTATGGGACTTAACTGCTAAGGTCACCAGTCTCTAAACTTACACACTACTTAACCTACATTATCCTAAGGACCAACACACACACCCATGCCGAAGGGAGGACTGGAACCTCCGCCGGGACCAGCCACACAGTCCATGACTTATAGCTTTTCAAAAGGTGCACATTAAAATTAAACCTAATAAACTGCATGTTCTGGATTACTTTATTGATTTTTTTAAAAAAAGATCTGTATTTATTGCCATGTAGATTGACAGTCTGCAGTGACTAGTAACGGTACGGAACATCGCGCGATGCTGCAGGGTTAAAGTTCTCCCTGTTTGACACTATTACCTCATGAGCGGAACACATCTCGGTTCCACTGTGACTGAGCATTGACTGACTGAGAATTTCCCGCTAATTTCTAGGTAAAGGAAGGGGTGGAAGGAGGGGTGTAGGGGAAATCAGCATTATCTTTCCAGAATTTGAAATTCCAGCCAACGCCAATAGGGGACGCCCTATGCTCAATGGATGCTAATATTGCTGGCACTGATCGCCAGAAACTGAATCGGTATGGAAGACTCAATGTCAAGGAAATGCTGCGTTTCGAAACGGAATGGCAGATCGCGACCAACTCTGCCACAGTATTTCCAAAAAGACTTCGCTAGTGCGTTCTCTTATCAATCAACCCCCGTGTACTGCACTATTAGAGGTTCCGACAGAAATCGAGAAGCAATACAGTGAAGGCATCCGATGACAGTTGCGGCAGAAGAACTTCCAACACCGCATGCACGGCCGTCATAATAATATCAGAAACACAGCCGTGGGCCATGTCTCGCTAACAAAGGAACTACAGTATAATAGGAATGACGTTGGTCGGCCTGCGGCTGCGCTGTTTACCGACAACAACGATGCTACATCTAAATAGGGGAATTGTTGCCTGCAACCTGGGAGGCAACAAATAACAAAAGTGGCATTGCAGTCACAATACCCTCTACAGCCCCAAAGAATTGACAGGGCATGCCTGTAGCCTGGCTAGCGAAGAAGTTCATTGTGGACTGTGACAGATAAGAACTTAGGTGCTTGTAATTGTAGCAGGCAAAGATTTGCTAAGAGTTGTAGTTTTTATTTGTAGCAGAAATAGTTTTTTAAATTAATATTACAACTAGTGAAGTAGTTTCGGTGATGGGAGGTAGTACTGTGTATGATAATTAAGTAATGGCGTATATTTCACAATATGTGTAAGAACCTATACATCCTGTGTTTATATTATAGGTAAGAGGCTACAATGGAATAAGTAAATAATTAAGAAAAGAATAAATAAACATATCGATAGATTTTTCTTAAATCTAAAATGCAGTGACGCATGTCACCATGGATTTTCTGGTGGAGGACCGTATGAGATGCAGTATTTCAGAAGCGAATTCAGGTACTGACGTGCATCAGATACAATATCTTCTTAGTAAGTGTGAAATACTTCATTACTTTATGCTTTGAATCAGTACAGATATCCCTGAATAATTTTCACTTATTGCTCAGTAAACAACAGACAACTTTTGCAATAGTTTAACGGAATTGTTACCTGTTGCACAGTTTCGCCAAATTCCCTAATTATTTTTGTAAATATAACAGTAATAATTTAGTTATAAATAACGTATCCAATGACATGGTCTTTGGAGCAACGCAGTCACAAAGACCCGAAACGATAGGGGAACTCCAATAACATGCACAGGTCTTACTAATATACTTTTAATTTCATCGATTAATAGTGTTTTCCATTTTAGGAGGCACCCAGGGAATTCCTGTACGGTAGATATGTGTTTAACAGCAAGGAGACCAGAGATTCCATTAGAGCTAAGTCATAATTACGGTAGGGTCTCCTCTGCTTACTCTTGCAAATGTGGGACCGGAAAAAGGGAGGAAAGCTTTCTTCTTAACAGTCGAACCGCTTCACTTTGGTTTAAATTCTTAACTAAGCAAGACGGAGACTTTTATAGATCTTTTTTTCGTTTTAATATCCCCCTATTCCAGCTTTGAAAGATAGGAAGTTTCTTCTTCGGACTGTTACCAGATTTCCGAGCCACCGCTCCGCGCACCCTCTATTTTACTCACTCCCCCGCCCCCCCCTCTTCCTCTCTCTCTCTCTCTCGCTCTCTCTCTCTCTCTCTCTCTCTCTCTCATTCACTCCCCCTCCCCACCCCCCCACCCCCTCTCTCTCGCTCTCTCTCTCTTTGCGTGTGTGTGCACGGTTCCGCGGGCGCGTTTTTTTCCATCTCTTTCACCCACAACTTGCAGTGTCGAAACATATTGGTTCACAGGACACATTTCCTATGAGGTGAAAGTCAGATTTCAATTTTTTATGGAGCTTAAAGATGTTATACAGTTTTAGGAGAAGTTTATACTCACAAATATGTACTCATAAATTTGTAGCAAATATATAACTGCAACATCATAAGAACGCTACATTCAAGATATTGCAACAGTTTTATAATTCTTGATAATCATTCCCTTAGTAAACGGCATCAGTACGACCTATATGAATGTTTCCTTCCACATTTCGACGATGGGTGTTGAACGATTTTAAGATTATTTCGCACGTTATCCTGTGGATATAGGTAATGGTGTAGCTGGTATTTCTCTGATTTATCTGATTTACAATTATGATAATTTCTCAAGATCATGTGGAACGTATTCTTTTTATTACTCGACTCATCTTATAACGTTCACCCACGGAATGTCGACAGTAAAGTGACACATAATGTCTTTCTTCCTCAGAACTCACCGATGAACCTGCTTGTGCCCTTCGTCTTCCTAATAAGTAGTTTTACTCGTATTTTAATAATTAGTTTCCACCATATTCAATCACTCCGGACGCATTCGTCTCGTTATTTGACGTTCTTAATATTTCCCATGGTTGAACGCCAATCACTTCATCTAAAAGTAATTCCTCTCTTAGCCTGTTACGAATAATACGCAGCATTCGTTTTGTACCGGGAGGTTATAATGAAAGTGCAGCTACTGAAAGACGTCCAATGTGGGTTGTAATTAACGTATGGCAGTCATAACTGTTAGATATTTTAATGCGTTAATGCAGAATCCATTTAGCGGAAAAAAGTATGACTTTCAATTTTGGTCACCAATTGTAAATCTGGCGCTGTGGATGTACGACAGGCGTATAGAAATGTTTCCATATGTAATGGATGAGGAACGGGAAGTAGGCGGAAAAGGTGAAACAAGTGAGAGAGACATAATGTGGACTTCATTATTAATAGACGCTTACACAATTTGTTAAGTATGAGCACGGGAGAAGTCGACGAGATTCTGCATCCGTAAAACGACGTGATCGACAGTTGCTATCAGCAGTAACGGTGGAATCTGGCCTTCAGGTCAGGAAGAGATCGGACATGTCCCTGGTACACGAGTTCTTTTATATATCCCTAGAGCCAAAAGTCACATGGTTCAGACTACGTGATCTTACAGGCCATGTAGCTGGAAAACGTCTGGAGATAACACGTTCGTGGAAGGCTCCATTAAGCATATCTTTCACTGGGCGAGCGACATGAGGTGTTGCCCATCTTGCATGAAAACAGTGTTTTCCACGCAGTTTCGCTCTTCCACATTAGGAATTACATGCTGCAGTAGGAGGTCTCGATAACGTGCAAGCGTCGAGGTACACCTGACAGGTCCTGTGGGTATATTCTCCTTAAGGGGGGAGGACGTCAAACGGGCCGCCTCGAAGCAGGAGAGACACCACAGGACATTTTAATTTCCACTGTCTATACTTTTGCATGTAAATTCATAAAACTTTGTCAGCATGACCAGGAAGGATTTCACACTCATAGTAGTGGAAGTTCGAAAACATAACGAAATGATTTTTACACGTGAAATTTCATCATTTTTTTCACTTACAAATGACAGTATTTGTTGCTATAGGTACACTTTTCTTCATACGTAAGAGAGATTCTTTGATGAATTTTGCACAGCATACAAACCATACTTAAAGGTGTGTGAAACTCTAGAATTTTCCAAATCTGTTAATAAATGTGGTAAAAATTGAGGTAATTAACTATAAAATTTGTGTTTTTTCTAAAAATGAAGTTTAAAATATAACACTTCATTCGTTTTTTCATATATTAAATAAATTCTAGAGTTTCATACACCTGTGGGTATGGTATGTATGCTGTGCAAAATTCATCGAAGAATCTCTCTAACTTATGAAGAAAAGTGTACCTATAGCAACAAATGCAGCCATTAGTAAGTGAAAAAATTATGAAATTTCGCGGGTAAAAAATTGTTTTCATGTTTTCGAACTTCCACTGCAATAAGTGTGAATCGTGAATCTTTACTGGTGATGCTGACAAAGTGTTATGAATTTATTTGTAAAAGTATAGACACTGGAAATTAAAATGTCATGTGATGCCTCTCCTGCCCCAAGTCGACCCGTTTGACGTCCTACCCCCCTTAAAGAAGAACCGATCGAGATTATAAGTGCTTGTGAATCCAACGACACAATCTCCTACGGCGAGTGAAGTGGTCCATAGTTCACAACACGGGGTTAACAGTGCCGTAAATTCGGCTGTTCTGTGTACTCACTGCTCTCTGTACCGTAAAATGTGCCTCGTCACTCCATAGAATTTTGCCCTGCTGCGTGTCATGAAAATCGATCCACGCCAAAATCCAAATAGCAAATTTAGAACGTTGCTGAAGAGCGTGAGGTTTCAGTTGCAGCACCGTTTTGATCGTGTACAGGTACCAGTGTAAGATAGACAGCAAAACTCTCTGTAGTGTTGGACAATTCTCGTGACACTGTACGAGCGTTAGCACCACCAAGGGCACGTGCTGCATGAGTAGTTACAGCAACAGCAGCCTCGTCAGTAACTTCTACCGATATAGAACGCCTTTCTCTTCCAGGTGCCACACCAAACTGACCAGTGTTTTCGAATTTCTTTATCATCTTCTATAAACAATTTAATGGCATTCGGTGCTCCTCAGACCTTTCTGTCGAGGATACGCTTTCAATGCATCACTGTAATTGCTGCCGTTCACATAAAACAGTTTCATTAACGGCGTATCGTCTCTTTTCGATAGCCATCCTGCCCACTCGCGTTAAGGCTTGTCAAAGACAGAACGGACATCATACCGTTATACAAACAGTTTACAGCGTCAGATCTGTAATCTGGTAGACACCATTGGAACTAATGCTTTTCGTTCGTAAATCGGTCCCGCATTATCATATCTACCAAGTTTCTCTGCGTCCGATATTTACAGCTCACACTGGACCTCCCTGAGTAGCTACACTCTGGTACATTGTCAGCTATAAATTCCAGCACCAAAAATATCCACAGCAAGTTTCTAGTATTGGAGATTCAACGGATAGAAGTAGGAAACTAAATGAGTTAACGTGGAGTGAGGCAGTGAACAAAGTATTGTTGCAAGAAGCCCAGCAACGTGTGCTTAATGCTTTTATGACAGGGTGCGCACTGGGACGCTGAAAGATATCCATTCAGTGGTTAGACTGTTATTGGAGTATGAGGAGATTGATGTACCCACGCGTGTAAGGGATCGGAGGATCGTATACGTGTCTGATGTAAGATGCTTTAATTGTGGTCGTGCTGGGGACTTGCAAAGACAATGCTAGCAACTACAAAGGTGTAATAGCGTTGGTGTGCGCTCCCGACAGTTTTATAGAAGTAATAGTAGGGGTGGTACATACCAACGGCAGGGATGTAGGAGTTACAGGGGATGTGGTATAGGTGGAAAGAAGCACCCGTCAGCCTCAAGAGGGATCCTCATAGCCGCCGGAGGGAGTTCCCAGTAAAGATGAATCCAGTAAGAGCGAAGGTAGAGACGGCATGTGCCATAGTGGGTGTGATAGATGGTACTGAATATAGAGCTTTGTTCAACACAGGGACAAATGTGTCGGTGGCCTCAAGAGAATTAGTACGTAGGAGGCGACGGAACCCACCACGTTACAATTTGTCTGAGGTAGAGGACAAACGACCCCTGGAGTCGGTAGCGACGAATTGTTCATTGAAGGCAATCATATTTAATCAATGTTACGAGGTAGTGTCTGATGTAAGCGAGGGCAGCAACATTATCCTGGTGTGAGACATCCTGCATCAACATCGTGCCATAATTACCCCTCGATGACGAATTATGGATCTAAGTGGGAAGCCGTTACTCTTAAATGAAACGTTTTCATTGACGATCTGCCCCGAGGGATATCTAGTATACAGAACATGCCACTTAAACTGTAAGCAATGACATCAAGGTTTCATCAGCACCGGAAATTCTCTGTGGGTGAAGGTTGAGCTTGGCTTACCAGTTGGTACGTTATGTGAAGAAGAACCACTAGAAGGTAATGAAGTATTGGACATAGAGTGTTGTTTGGTGAAACGTAGTATTGCATGCGTACATGAGAGGGACGGAGGCACAGTAGTACCCACCAATCTGGACAATTTTAGCGCCAAGGAGTTAAGTTGTTGAAGGGAGCATTATTGACTACAGTGGAGATTAGCGATGACGATTGCTACCCAGACGGTGTAGGCTATAAAGGGACACAGAATACTGATAACTCTGCATTTCGTGAGAAATTAAGCATTCAATGGGAACAGAAAGGAGACAGATAGACGACTTGGCCTCTTAAGAACTTTTTTTTATTTTAATTGCAAGGGCCGTTGCCTGCTAGACCAATAATACAACACGGGATTCCGACAGGGAATGGAACACTTGTTTATTAAAGGCTGTATAGAATATCACAGTCGCTGCAAGCACTTTTGGAGGACGTTATAAATCAACAACTGGCTGATGGCATAACAGAAGAGAGTAATAGCTCCTGGGGGCGGGAACTGTGATCATGCCCAAGAAGCCCACGGTTGGCTGAAAGAAGTATCACTTCTGTTGCTGTTACCTCGACTTGCATAGTGAGACTACGTCAGAAGCCTGCCCAATGTCGAATATCACAAAACCGATAGGTAACCTAGGACAAAGACAGCACGTATCGAATTAGAGCTTAATGAGTACGTACCATCAGTTAGAGGTGGCTCCGAAGGACAGATTAAAAACGGCGTTTCCTGCACCTGGCGACACTTCCAATATTCACTGCGCAACGGAATTAAAGGATTACTTTTTCTAAACCTCGTAATTGATTCCTACTCCGGCACATAAGTTTGCAGTTTGGCTCAAAGATGCTTACAACCTACTCTGAAAGAGAAGAGGTATGGCGCCCTGCTATGTCACCCTTGGGCTCGCCGGAGTTTCAACAGCATTGCGTCGACACATGCAAGAATTTACCCAGGTGGCAACAGTTGTGGGACACCTCCTAGTATCTAGTCAGACCTCCGTTTTCCCGCGCAGTGCGGCAGCTCAATGTGGCACGGACTCAACAAGTCGTAGGAAGCCCTCTGCAGAAATACTGAACCATCCTGACGCTATAGACGTCAGTAACTGCCAAGTGTTACCGGTGCTAGATTTCATACAAGAACTGATCTCTCGATTATGTCCCATAACCGTTGGATGGGACCAAATAATTTGCTCGAACTGTCAAGACTATTCTTCAAACAAATCGTGAGGAACTGTGGCTCTGTGACACGGCGCATTGTCACCCATTTTTGGGAACGTGACATCCATGAATAGCTGAAAATGGTCTCCAAGTACCCGAACTTATTCATTTACAGTCAATAAATGGTTGAGTTGACCCAAAGGACTCAGTCCATCCCATGTATACACAGCTCATACAATTATGGAGGCACCACCAGGCTTGATGACGATATAGGTCCATGGCTTCGCGGGATATGCGCCAGCCGGCCGGAGTGGCCGTGCGGTTCTGGGCGCTACAGTCTAGAACCGGGCCACCGCTACGGTGTGATGTCCTTAGGTTAGTTAGGTTTAATTAGTTCTAAGTTCTAGGCGACTGATGACCTCAGAAGTTAAGTCGCTTAGTGCTCAGAGCCATTTGAACCATTTTGATATGCGCCAAACTCCAACTCTACCATCAGCTCTTACCAACTAAAATCTGGACTCATCTGACCAGACCATGGTTTTCTATTCGTCCAGTGTCCAACCGGAACAGTACGATTCCTGGAGAGGCGCTACAGGCGATGTAGTATTATTAGCAAAGACACTCGCGGCGGGTGTCTGCTGCTGTAGCCCATTAACGCCAAATTTCACAGCACTGTCTCAGCGGATACCTTCGTCGTACGTCCCACACTTATGTCTGCTGTCATTTCAAACAGCGCTGCTTGTCTGTTAGCACTGAAACTCCACACAAACGTCTCTGCTTTCGGTCGTTAAGTGAAGGACGTCAGCCAATACACTGTCTGCGGTAATATCTGAATTTCGGTATTCTTGGCACTCTGTTGAAACTCTGGATTCCGGAATATTAAATTCGTTAAAGATCTTCTAAATGGAATGTCCCATGAATGTAGGTCCAACCACCATTTCGCTTTAGAAGTCAGTTAATACCCGTTTTGAGGCCATAATCACGTCGGAAACCTTGTCACTTGAATGACAGCACCGTCAATGCATTGCCCTTTTATATCTTGTGTACGCGACACTACCGTCATGTGCATATGTGCATCTTCCTATCCCATGACTTATGTCACCTCAGTGTAAGGCCAAAGCTTAGAAGTTCATGATGAATATGAGTAAATGAATTCAGCCAAAATTTCTCATCTGCCGTCAAATATGGAAAGCATTCATTGACAAAGAGTACTGCGGTAACTCACCAAGAAAGGAGATGCAGTATAAATCTCCTATATATAAATTCGGTCATTTTTTATATGTTCCCTCAAAATGTGTACATCGTACTAGAAATTTGAGGAACTCATAACAATGAGGAAATGTACTCCTGCTGTTTATGTGTTTTATTTAGTCAATGAGAAAGGCATAATTCCATATGAGTATGTGAGCTGTGAGTCATTTTTACTAGAATATCATTGTTCTCAAACTGAGAAATTTAATAGTCTGTTAACAGGTAAAGGTATTATAGAAAGTTAGTATCAAAGAACTTGCAGTGTACAGCATTTATTTAGTTATTAAGCTAGGAAATTATTATGATCTGTATCTGAAAACTGATGTTCTATTGCTTGCTGATGTATTCCAATTCTTTCATAGCCTATATCTTAAAACATAGGAACTGGATCTTGATCATTACTGCACTTCACCTGCCTTAGCATGGACAGCTGTACCGAAAATTATTAAAAGAGAATTATCTCTTATTACTAACACTGAACCACGTCAGTTTCTTGAAAGAGGCATTAGAGGCGGTATCCTTCATTTCTCATGGACACTTTGTGAAGTAAACGGTGAATTGTGGGGCCCTGAAAATATTTTAAGTTCGGAGTTCGCGTGGCCGCTCGGCAAACCGGGGCTCGTCGGCAACGGCGTGGTGCCGAACATTAGCCGGAGGAAGAGGGGCAGCCCCAGCGCTGGGACCAGGCCTACCACGTGACTGAGTATTCCCTGTTGACACTGTCTCGAGGACTGTGCTTTGTGTCAATAATGGAGATTTGTATGCCGGGAGTGCCAAAGATGGCGGAGTTTGTGAAACAATAATGGCAGACATTTCACAGTTCATGTAGAAATTAATAATATCCAGAGGAATCATGATGCCTTAAAAAGAAACATGTACATTACCATTACTTGCATGACAATTCTGATGGTGTAATCAGATTTTCAATATCTTCATTAATTTAAAGTTTAGAGTTTGAAAGCAAATTATACAAGTAACACCCAGCAACGAGGTTCCAAAATCTAAATGGTTCACCCTATTTTGTCGATCGACGTGTCTTCAAAATGCTATTAGTGTAAACCTAAATTGGTATGAATTGAATAGTACATGAGTTATTGGAGGTCAAAGTGGCTGATTGCTATTGATCGCATCAAGCCGTAAGTACTCCACAGTCACACGAAAAAACGGTAGCAGCATGCTTATAAATATATTTATTCGTCTATGTCTTTGTTTATATCCGCTATAGACCGCTCGGCTAATCCGGCGCGGCAAATTGCATTCATAAAGGTACCTCTGCTACCGTACTCATCATTTAAAGTCTTTCAAATAGTACCTGCAGATTTTATGTAATTGCAATCTTTCATTCATAAATTTCATTGTTACATTCAAAATTCGCAATTGCCGAGTGATAGGAACCTTCGACCATTCGATTCATGTGTGTATTCGTATTGTATACTGTAGACTCGGCAGTATTTGGCATGTAATGCGGAAACTACGTATCGCAGCCCCTAGACAACGAAACCGGCCAAAACTTTTAATATTTAAAATCTAAGTATGAGGGTACATATTTGAGAGCCACCATTAATTATCTTTGAAAGCCCGCAAATTTCTGTTTGTAACAAATAGGTTCATGGCTAGTAATGATGACAAAACTAGTGAATCTTACATTATATACATTCATGTTAATAGCATTTACAGCAGGGGAATAGTGCAATATCTTACAGTGTACAATTTTGTATAGCATCATCCAGAAGATGTAGAAACATTTAATACCAGACGTCTCTGACATGGGATACAGATTGAAGCAGACCTTGAATGTCATGAAAATACTTGAGATTTTCAATCTGATTTGCCCTGAAGTCAATGAGATCTACCGCCATGAGATATTTATACAAAAGCATTTTCATTTGCCATCAATTGTATATATTATATTTACTCTTGACTTGTTTCGTTTAGTTCAATAATCATCAATAGGAAGAAAAATTATAACTTCCTAGTCGACATGGAATTTCGGGTGTAAATACGTATTAACAGAAATCTGCGTTTACTCCAAATACACATGGGTTGCGCGGCCCTAAAGACTAAAACTGTTGCAGAAGTAGCAGATGCCCTGAAAATTGTGTGCAAAAAAACTGGTAGAATATCACCACATCTATGAAATGATTTAGAAAGGAATTCACTGATTAAACACTTCAACATAACTCTTAGGAATACTATTGATTGGCGACTCCATGGAGTGTTCTGTGCACCACGACCAAATAGTGGATAGAACTGGAAAGAGAATCAGCATTGGTCGTATTTTTTTTGTTTTATTATCCGCAAAATCGATTTTCGGTCACTTAGTGACCATCCTCAGTGATGTAATATACAATTAAAATTGATAGGCACTGGTATCAACAAGCTTAGAGCACTCTAAGCTTGTTGATACCAGTGCCTATCAATTTTAAATGTATATTACATCACTGAGGATGGTCACTAAGTGACCGAAAATCGATTTTGCGGATAATAAAACAAAAAAATACGACCAATGCTGATTCTCCTTCCAATTCTATTCTTAGGAATACGGTTTTAAAGACGTTTAAACACAAGGTATCTATAAGTGAATCAATACCGAGCGGGATTTGGTTGGAGAATACAATCACACAAGGTTTATGCTGCAAACTGCTCTACTGACAGTTTTTGTGAAAAGCACAGACATTTTAGATGTGAAAATATTTTAAGTTACATCACTATTGTCAATATATTTATGTATTTTTGATTCTGTGTGAACATGTGTGTGAGTGTGTGTCTGTGTCTGCCTGTGAGTGTGTGTGTGTGTGAGTTACTGACGAAGCTTACATATTTTTTATAAATAATAAAAATGTCGAAATACCTTAAGTTACACACTTTATGTTGTTCTGATAAGTAATACAGGTCATTCAGATACTTGTGCACTTAGCATCAGTATGTGCAACTCCGAACTTTTGACCATGGCTAAGATGGCGACTCTGGAGCTACATTCTGACTGGCTCTTTCCTTTTAATGGCTGGTAAAATACTGGGCTGCGATTGACTGTTTCATTTTGATTGTCCAATAAATCGCCATTTTAAACTTAAGATAAGAAGGCTAGTTCCGCCTTATTGTATTTAATCTGACTTTTCCTTTTGCACAGCTGGGCTAGTCCTGCTACCTTGCATTTTCAGTTTTCCGCTGCTACCATTTTGGATACCGTTGTCTTGGATTGTCCCTCTGCATGTACGCAAACTACACGTGACGTGATGCAGTCGAGGTCAATGAACCACACATGTGAGACCACAAAGATTCAATGGCGATCGAAGTGGGCCGAGTATGCCAGAGATATATAACTGGTGGATGATAGTCTGCACTTACTACCTCACCTGCTGCGCTGTCACCAAAGTAGTGTTGAATGTTGACACTGAGGAAATTTTAAGATTCTCTGTAGAAGACATCATTTTCAAGCAGTGATCATTCCATGTGAGAGCCTCTGATGGTGGAAAAGTTTTCCAGTCGAGACTAGTAGTTCTCCAAGCGGAAGTTCTTGTTTTTAGCTCTCTCTCCTTCGGTCGATTGCGCTTAACGTATAGTCGCTTTTAAATTATTTTACTTGTTAGTGTTATAAGGTTACCTCACTTGCACTTTGACCTCAGTTGTTTTTGCACCCAAAAACAAAAGAAAAAAAGTCGAGACTAGCAACAGAGCTAATTTCACTTTGCCGTATCACCCACAGGATGACAACTGCTTGCCACCTAGAGACGAATGGTCTTACCGAAAGCTTCAAACAAGACATTGGAGAATGAGCATGGTGAGTGAGATTGGGATGACATTAGCATTCATCAAAACGAATCTAGGCACTACTGGCTTCGCACAATTCCTTCTAGTCCACGGCCTTGAGGCCGAAACATCAATGGATACAACGTTTCCGTTTCAACCTGGCGATGCTCAGGAAGAATATGTGAAACACCTCATCACCAGAACACAAGAAGCAAGACGGCTGACTTACGTACGGAACCAGGGCTCTGAGGAGAAAGACTTAGAGCGCAATAACGCCAAGCACAGGCACTGAGCTACAGCACGAGAGACTGGGTATGGAATTTTACAGCAGTACGAGAAGTGTGAATATCGGAAAAGTTACTAAAGAGCTACTTTTAGTAGTATCCCATCCTTCGTCAGTTGTCGGGGGTCGGAAACGAATTCAAGGATTATGACCCTTCATCAAACAGACAAAAGCGCAGAGGCAGCGTCCATGTGATTCATATGAAACCCTACTGCAGTGCTGCGGCACAAATAGACGATGGTGTATTCTCGTTTCAGGAAACGGTAAACCCGCTCTGCGATCGCGAAGCTTCGGTTGAAGGAACTGCCTTTTATTCTCAGCATAGTTCAGTCGATATGCCAACTAGACAAGAAGACGAGGATCTTCCAGCACTGCCATACAGAATACCAACGACTAGAATTAAATTCAGGGTGTTGTAGTCGGACTCAATGAGAACATCTGAAACAGCGGTGGGGAAGGGGGGGGGGGGGGGAGCTGTTTCTCAAGGAGAGCTAAAAATGCGCCAAGCTGTGCTGCATACTGTGTGGCATGGCTGGTCACTGGGAGTCGCCATTTCAAACTCGACAGCTACCAGTAATCTGTTATTTAGTGTTTACACATTTTACATAGTAATACTACCGCTATCTAAATATTTTTCGAGATATTTTCGCTGAATTGCGCATTCTTTTAGGATTAGCTGTGATGGGTATAGCTATACTACCCATTCGTCATATATGAAAATTTGTGGTGGGTCGACATTCGAACATGGATTTCCCACTTATCGCGAGCGATAAATACCGTCAAGCATCGGCCAGCATTATACCGCCCGCTCGAGATAAGCGGGCAACTCTTGTTCGAGTCCCTGTCCAGTACAAATTTTCGTATTTCACCAACGGATAGTACAGCTATACCCAATATTGCTCATGCTGAAAGAAGGCGTAATTCAGTGAATATATTTCAAAAAATATTTAGCATTTATCATTTCTGGAAGTTTCTCGAAATGTCTTATGTTCACACATTATGTATAGCCTGGAACATTCGATGTTTCTATAAATAACAGCACACCACGTCCAGGAGTTTAATTTTGTCCTGGCTGTTCGTTGGTGATTGTAATAACCGTGCTTTCAGTGCTAAGTGCTGTACTTCATTGATGACCCAGCTTTCGGATTTGGACTTGA
The DNA here is from genome assembly GCF_023897955.1 of Schistocerca gregaria. Taxonomy (NCBI): domain Eukaryota; kingdom Metazoa; phylum Arthropoda; class Insecta; order Orthoptera; family Acrididae; genus Schistocerca; species Schistocerca gregaria. Next base: position 732,110,560 of record NC_064931.1, read on the forward strand.
CTCTGGTCATGAAGTTGTAATATATGTGATGTTTCTGTCTTTCAATTACACATTTGCGTCTATGTAAATATCAGTACTCGTCAAACCACTGTGATGAGAATGCCGGAGTCTCAAAATGGTTCAAATGGCTCTGAGCAGCATGGGACTTAACATCTGAGGTCATCAGTCCCGTAACTAACCTGAGGACATCGCGCACATCCATGCTCGAGGCAGGATTCGAACCTGCGACTGTAGCGGTCGCGCGGTTCCAGACTGAAGTGTCTAGAACCGCTCGGCCACAACGGCGGGCAATTTCGTAGGAATTCGTAGCAGCTACCAAATGCTTACTCTAAATCTGAAAATGATATAACCGAAACTTTTCTTTTCTTCAACCTACCTCTAAGATAAGCCATAACGTCAGCATTCCTCACGTGTTCCTATAATTGTCTGGGACGCAGTCAAATTTCCCATCACATCGGCTTCAACAAGTCTTACCATTCTCCTGTAAATAAAACGTGTGATCATTTTCCAAAAATGGTAATCTAAATTGATAATTTGGTAATGCTCATAACTGCCAGAACCTGCCTTCTATGCAAATTGTATTTTACGTTCTTTAAGTGTGAGAGTATTTTGTTTATCTCACATATCTGGCACATCAGGTGGAATAATTTTGTAATGGCTGGTTCTCCCAAGAATAGCGATAATTCTGCCGGAACGTCGTCTACTCCAGGGGCGTTGTTTGGACTTAGGTCTTCCAGGATTCTGCCAGAATCTTCTCGTAATATCTTTGAGTCCATCTCATCTTCATCTATTTCCACTTTTCATTTTGTAACACAGTCGTGAAATATATTTTACTAGTACAGCCTTTGTATATATTCCTTCCTCATTTCAAGTTTCTCTTCTTCGGTTAGTACTAACTATCCATCTAATTTCTAAATGTTGATACAGCTGCTTCTCTTTCCTCCAAAGGTCTCTTTCAATTTCGTAAAATGGCATATATATTTATCTGAGTGTTATGTGCTTCTATATGTTTCCAATTGTCGTATTGCCATTCTTACTTAAACATTCTTCACTTTCTATCAGTCTCAGTTTTTAGACATCTGTCTTCTCTTTTGCCTGCTTCATCATTATGTTTTCTTCTTTCGTCAATTAAAATCAATATCGTGAGTTTTATCCAAAGATTTGTTTTGGTTATCTTTTATCTTTGATGTTTCATCTCTCAAAACTACTCATTAGTCTTCTTTTACACTACCTAATGCACACTTTGGACGTCTCAGTGATCCCTGGTTCTCTCAATTTACTCCGGTTTCATCTCCTTAATATCTTATCTATCTGCAAGTTTATTAGCTTTATTCTGCAGTGATAACCAGTAAATGATGGTCAGACACTACTTTTCCCTCCATCAATGGTCTGGTTTCGAAAACTCTTCCTTACCATTACATAGTCTATTTGATACCTTCCAAAGTCTCCAGGTGTCCCCCACTGTACAGTCTCTAGTCACTATTCCTAAACCAAGTTTAAGCAATGCTTGAATTACTAGCTTCGCAAGATTATATCGGATCATATCCCCTCTATCCCTTCCTTTAGTCCATGCCGTCCTACTATTTTTCCTTCTTTTCCTATCCCTACTATGGAATTTCAGTCTCCAATCACAACTGAAGTTTCGCCTCCCTTAACGATATGATTTTTTTTTTTTTCATTCTGTCAATCTCTTCAGAACCCGTGGATGTAGATGGCACATAATCTTCTACTACTGTAGTCTGTGTTGGTTTTCTATCTGTAATGGATACGGTACTGCGTTTACTATACTGTTCATAATCGATTACCCGCAGTATCAGCTGAGATAGACCCAACAATATATCCATAACCAGTAAATATAGCGAGGTGCTATCGTAGCTAAGGTAAAGTGGACAATTTTATGACGTAAGCAGGGGAAAATAATATTTTTCATGTTCAATCCTCTCCACTTCTATACCAGTTAGGGTATTAAATTACGATTTTGTTAACTCGAAGTTCTAGAAAATTCTCATACAGTGATAAAACCCTCGCTTGTGTTGGCGTTGAAATTTTTCGCAAATACGCCCAAGAGATCATCTAAGCTTGAAAAATATGGCGGCCGCAATCAGCAATAGCTTGTGTACCTGGTGTACCTTCCAGTTAGTAACTGTTACTGCACCGTAAAACTACTCCTTGGTTAATGCTAGCCAACAAGGAATAGGTGAGTGATACAATCTGCTGTAGTGATAACGACACAAGCCATTACCACTTTTTTGTCCGCGGAGGTTTAGTGTAACAGCGTCAGTTTGTTTTCAATCCAAGGAACTCACGTTACATCCTTTACACAGTGACACATAATATTCCAAGTATAATATGAACGCACGATACGGCCTAATGAGTCACGCTGAAAGAGCGCGTTCGTTCATTATTCGTTCGAATATTACACTGAAGACCAATACAATGCCAAACACATGTTTGTGACATGACACGTCGAAGTATTCCGTTCTCCAAGACGATAGAAGTGCTTTCTGTCCAATACAGGTACAATTTTAATCCTATTTTTCATGCCTGTGTCCTTAATGCAATAAAGTTTTTAAATATTCTACATTAAAATTAATATTCGGTAAGTTTCATTTGCAACCAACTCCTTTGTTCATACATTAGCTGAAAGAACAGTGACTAACAATCTGAATAACATCACATTACTAAGTATCGTCCTGAGAGACATTATACGTAATTGTCACCCTCGAGTTTCAGACCTGTGTCATCCAGTCATTTAAAAGTCGCTCTAATCAGGGAGAAATTTGATTTTTTTCACAGATTCAAAGTTGCGTGATAAATTACCACTCTCATTTCACTCACAAAATTGATTTCTTTAGATCGCGAAATCATCTTTGCATACGTTTGCAGAGATATTCCATAATCGCTATTGAAATGTGATGCAGCCTCTTTAAGCTTCTTGTGAAACACTAAGCTTTCCAGGTTCCGCGAGTTCCTCTCGATTCGGCCAATTAAGCGCGAGAGCGGTTGAGTGGGTCACGAGACCGGCAAAGTTTGAATGGGCTGGCCATGTGTTCCGGACACGGCGGCCATGAGTTGTAAGGTGGTCGGAGCTGACGTTTGCACTTGGAGATTCGGTGAGATCGTTACAGCTATTTACAGTAATTATTAACAAGCAACGTATCAGACATTTCAGTTGGTAGATATTAGTGTTTTTACACATAAACTACTGTTATTACGCGTGTTAGTTTGGTGACGAACTGTATGTACATGTATTCAGCCGCCTGTTATTACAAAGACTCGGAAATCCGGTTACAGAACCATGTCGTAGCAATTCAGTCTAATGCTTTATGCACTGCATTTTGTCGTCCTCTCCTGCCCTGCATATTGTTTAATGAACTGCTGGAATACTTTTATAGAAAACTTGGATTTTTATGACTGCTGGAAACTCACGTTCACTTGTAGTATAAAGCCCACATGGTATATAGCTGTTATTTGACTCTTTTTATCTTATTACAGTGTGTTAATTCAGCAATGTGGTTACTCTGGTTACTCATTTGAGCAATGTTGAGTCATTTAATTAAATTTAAGGCACAATATTTAAGCACATGATAACGACACCATCTCAGTGATACTGTTGTCAATATTCCTCTTATCAATTCAATGATTATACAGGGTGGTCCATCTGAAGTTTAGGAAACCCAAATATTTTATTGCAGATTGGGATTGTTCATAAAAATGTAATCAAGTTTTGTCTGAAAAATTTCTTAAACCATTGACAGATGGCACTGAAATCGAGAAAAATTAGAATTGGGGAAGAACTCCGATTTATTTAGAATGATTCGAGAAGGACGCATCATATCGATACAAAATGTGCACCAATTCAGTCATTACGCAAAATTAAGCTATTTTTTTTACAAAATGTAGCCTACCCGCCAAAGTTTTAGATGGAGGGAGGCGGAATGGTATAAAAATCTCTTTAGGGAACTCTTCGCAATTGCATTACTCACCCGACTGTGGCGCTACCGTGGCCAAACTGCGAACTATGGCTCAGTATTGTAAAGAGTTCCCTAAAGCGCCTCCCTCCATCAAAAACTGTCGCAGGTAGAATACATTTTGTCAAAAAAAAATTTAATTTGGCTTAGTGAAAGAATTGGTACACATTTTGTATTGATTTGATACGTCCTTCTTGAATCATTCTAAATAAGTCGGAGTTCTTCCCCAATTTTAATGTTTCTCGATTTCAGCGCCATCTGTCAATGGTTTAAGAAATTTTTCAGACAAAACTTGAATACATTTTTATGAAGAATCCGAATGTGCAATAAAATATTTGGGTTTCCATTTAAGATTTAAAAGTTACCCACGCCCCACGCAAAGGGGTTACGTGTATTATCATTTGATGTCCCCCTTTGGGCTTACGAACTTGTCTTACCCACTATTTTTAGCCACTGTATAGTTTTCGAGATAATCTCATCCTAAACTTCAAATGGATCACCCTGTATATGACACAGATATTGGATTACTTCAATTGTGCATTATTTCACCCACTCTCCCATTCTCTACACGTTTCATTTCCAAGTTTTGAAAGGCGACTTTCGTCTAACCGCGTTACTCTGTGTAATTTTGATAGGCAACTAAGAGTGATTACACAGTATTTGATATTCACTTCTATAATCTATGCGTGTTTAATTTGCAGTCATAAAATGTTTCCAAGTTGATTATTGAGCTACCAATGTAAAAATCAGTGCTTGGTCTGTCTCTTCGCAACTTACAACACAAAGTAGGTATGAATATCATTGGTGAAAGCAAAAATTCTAGAACCGTGGACTCTTCCCAGGACTTTCGGATTCCATGTTACTTATTTAGCCAAACAGCCAGGAAACCCTTCTGTTTGTTAATTATTAAAAAATGTTTGTTCAGTTTTATTGTTCCCAGCTCCATAAGACCATGCGTAGCTGACTGGCTGCAGTGTTATCCACAACAAACGGCCCTGTCAGTTATCAGTTTTTCTCCCTTCAAGTTGCTGCTTTTCTTTTAAAGAGGTTCTAATGCTGGCCTCAGAAAAATGAGTACTTTCTTCTAGCCCTCACATCAAAGAAAGCCCCTGTCGCTACCGGAAATGGAACTCGTGTTCCCCACATGGTAAACAGACACGCCGCCATGCTTACTGACAATGACAAGTTCTCTCACCATCAGTAACTACTCTTTACATAACTAACAAATGACAGGGAAGAAGATTACTTATAACAACCAGTTATCGTCTCACTAGAGATGGATTACAGCACTGGACAGGGAAAGGATGGGAAGACAACCGACAATGTCTAGGTCAGTGGAGCAACCCTGAGGCCAGACTGCGATATTCTTACGAATGCGAGACCTTGAGCATCCATGTTTATGGAATCACCCCACAACATAAGGAAAAATAAATCACATTTGTCGTATTTTAGCCTTACTCCTCATAAATTAGAGACCAATGTATCAATTGGGGAAAAGTGGCGAGACAGGAGAGAGAGCCAGCTAAAATTTATGTACAAGGGAAAATTGTGCAGCGCATTTGTTACCCACAAATCGCTTTTGAAAGTAGTTCATTTGAGAGGTCATGTTATGCTTCATGTGACAAGAAGATACGTTTACCAACAAATATCGGATTTCGACAGTGGCGAGATCGTATCCAATAGTTTGCGATTTATCGTGCCACCACACTGGTGCTCTCATTGGTAGGGATCTAGTGACTGTCATGCAAATATGGAATCAGCGTGTTCAAGACGGTTTTACTCAACGTCATCAAGGAGCTCAACAGAGGCACGCCACTATCACCTAAGAGGAGGCACACACCGTTCGCTCGGCGGTGCAGAATCTTGGAGCGATGTTACATACATCTCAACAGAGCCACGTCACTATCACCGAAGAGGAGACACACATTGTTCAATCGGGGGTGCAGGATCTTGGAGCGATGTTACATACATTCAGTCGGGGAATGCACATCTCTGCAGTAGTACTTATACCTACAGGGACAGCGTGACGACTTCTGGAGTACCATGTCAGCGCACTGGTATAGGGTAACCTCCGCCACGCACCGCACTTTGGCTTGAGGAGTATATATGTAGGTGCAGATGTTCGTGTACATTTCTGACGTGATACACCATATGGCAGTGCCATAACCTCCAGGTCTCCGTGGTATCTTCTTTAAACGCAATAACAAAAGAATGTTAAGTTTCCCCGCTGTCCTGATGTACGTCGATACCAACGATTTTCAACTGTTTTCCTGTCCATGACACTTTCAAGGCCTCTTGCCAACTAAAAACATACTGTCATGGTTTTTCGAGAGAATCGTGCCCTTCCATTCGCTAGCCACTACGGCTGATGTAGTCGGGAAGAGCTGAATCAGCATGGGATGCCATACCTGAATCTATTATGTGCATGTGCAGACTGAGGCAGTTTGTACCAAGGCCGCACAAAACCGGTATTGGAATAGCACATCGCCATCGAACGAAACGGCGGATCCTGTCTGAAAACCAGGTATAGGTGTTTCAATCAAGTGTTGTGGTTAGCGCACCTGCCTAGTGTGCACGAGACCAGCGTTCGAATCCCAGCTACGGTACAAATTTTCATTCATCGCTTCAGTCTGCACATAGAGGGTATCCTATAATTAATGGCGTAACGCATACAGTTGAAAGTTCACGATACTAGAAGCAAAAAAGTCTCAGTAAAAATAGGGCCGACGATGCATACCTTAAGAGCTACGAGAAATTATTCATCTTCGATACTGTGAAACAAATCTCTTCTACAGCAAGTTCTCTGCTTTCTATATTTTTGGAATTGGTAGTATGCACGAAAACAAGAAAAGAAAGTTCAGTAAACACGTGCTCTCAAATGTATTCCTTAAGAGCTATGAGCACTTGTCCATCTTTGCTACTTTGTAACACAACTCAATTGCTCGTAACTTTTAAGGTATGCGCTTCAGAGCACACGTTTGCTGGACACTTTTTTCTTATTTTGGTCCATACCACCACTTCCCAAATTATGGAAAGCAAAGAACCTGCCGTGGAAGAGATTTGTTTCACAGTATCGAAGATGAAAAATTGCTCGTAGCTCTTAAGGTATGGATTTTCGACCGTATGTTTACCGAGACCTTTTTGCTTCTGGTATCGTGTACTTTCAACTGTATTCATTTACGCCACTAATTATGATACACCGTGTATACATAATTGATGTTGAGGACTTGAGAAGGTCTCTGGAAACATATAGTTTTTACTCAGTACTTGTATTTATTATGCAAGTTCAGGTCGACTTTATACACAGCTGGGTTCAAGCTATCCTTACTGCCAGAGATACCTGTGTACTAAATTTCGCATTCTGTATGGTCCTAAATCAACAACAAATTAAATAACCTATTGTTACTGCTATATTGTATATGCACAGCAAGTGAAATTTTCTTCTTTGGTGTTCTTTCTCGGATTTCAGCTTTAATTACGAGCAGTGTATATCGAAAATTTTGCGTATCTCACTTGGCAATTTAATTTCGCTTGCGGTAAACGTATCCAATTTGTGCTGCCTCAACGGTTAACAAGAAAGCAAGGACACGTCAGCGATATAACGCTAGTACTGAATATGTATGTTGATTTTAGTTTGGCTTATAAACACGACTGAGGGCTTCCGCAAACTCCGTCATTAAATTACCTGGCGTTTCCGGCGCTCTGCCACATCGAGTAATTGCCAAAGGTAAAGTAACAACCAACCACGGTAAATATCGATTTGTGTTGCTATTTCCAGTTCTGCAGACAGCCCACCATTAACTTCAGACTTGGTTAATTGCTAGAGTCAATACAAAATACGGAGACTTGAGGTTTATTTTTCCACTGTTTACAAACTAGATATTTTCTCTTACTTCTTAAGCCAAACCGTAGACGTAATTTGTCAGTAATTGCTCGAATGAATATAGTTTTGTTGTGGGGAGTTCAATATATAAGATGTGTGTGTGTCATGCTAATCATGTTTCATTATCGAAAACGCATGAAGAACTACAGTGGAATCACAAACCTAAGGAAATTTAAATCTATGGAGATAGGTGAGACACACTGACTAAATCTTAATTACTGTTTATTCGACACACTTCCTCCTCTTTCTTTGTGGCTTGGAAAGAGGATATTCTCGACTCTGTGACACTACAAATTGCTGTCAGTGATAAGTGGTAAATTAAAAGAAATAACTACTTAGGAAGGTTAATACTCAGAATACAAGCATTCTCTTTAATGTTACAGGGACTTCAACTTTTGTTCGCTGTGAAAATTCCATTTAGGGAACTTGTGATGCTATCACTTTCGTTCACCGTACTCATCCGATCGTAATTAGGAATTACCTTGCGTTGACCCTGAGGCATGAGTCCGACACAACAGAAATCGTGTATAAAACATGTTTGGGAACTGTGTCTGCAATATTTATCTAATGTTAAGCTAATGTATTCAGGCTATTAAACTTATAATTTTGTATCAAGACACTAAGGGAGGAAGTAACAAATCACAACCCTATGTATAATCTGCACTCTAAAGACGTGATGGTTGGATGTGGGGATGAATACTATAAATGAGACACAATAATTTGAATGACACTGTATAATGCCTTTATACACTTTCACATACACAGCATACAGTATCAAACAACAGTTACGTAAACAGATACAGTGCATTAATGTATGAATAACCCACACCGTACTGAAGGCCAAGAAAGCACTATGGTGGCTGGTTATCTATGTAATTGTGTAAGTGACTTTGTTACTAAGTAATAAAAACATTGGTTTCTCTCAGTTGTTATAATTAACAATCTATGTTTCGCTCAGTGGTGTCTGTTCTGTCGGACATGTCCGAGAAACTGACACCATTCATATATAAGGTGAGCTAGGTACCTCTGCCGCTCTCTTTTATGTAACGCGCAATGTTGTAGCTGGTCTCAATACATCATGCATGAGATTTTTATATTCTCTCGTTCGCTATGCGCAAACTATTAGGTCAACAGGAGGAATGGACAGGATTTTTGTAGGAAATTTAGAATTGGGCTATGTTTTCACTAGAGGCTGTAGTTTTAGAGTTATTCAAGGAAAACGTGCAACAGTAGTTGAAACGCACTCCCACTCTAGCACCCAGTCCTCACCAGTCACGATTTCTATTATGTTGTTCATGACACCACCTTGTACCACTGTACAAATATTTGCGACCGCGCTAATTATTTCCCATATTCGACCTTTTATGGTCTACATTGACTAGTCTTATTACTTCTACAGTTTAGTCTAGCATTTACAAATTGTAAAACTGACGTTTGTGAAAATTTTAGCAAACATTTTTGTCATTTTAGCAGAATAAAATAAACCATAATTTTTTTAGCTTCCGTGTGGATCCACGTTATCTAAGTGTTTAATAAATGAAAACTTTGTCCGTTGTGGAGTGAAATGTACTTTATTAAGATTGTGCTTTTATCTAATTTCGGCCGTGAGCCATTATCAGGCACCTGAAATAAACCAACCTGGAAGAACGCCACATATCTGCATAAATCGTCATGTATAAAAAAAGGTGCAGTCATGGAACGGGCGGCTGATCCCGGTGGAGGTTCGAGTCCTCCCTCGGGTATGGGTGTATGTGTTTGTCCTTAGGATAATTTAGGTTAAGTAGTGTGTAAGCTTAGGGACTGATGACCTTAGCAGTTAAGTCCCATAAGATTTCACACACATTTGAACATAAATAAAGCAATCCATAACTTATATTAACGTAACCAGATTGACAGTGCAGCAGGATTACTTACATTTGCTATGTCATGTATTACGCACTGTGCTCATCACGTCCTTTTTTGTCGCATACATCAAACCAGAAGTCGTACTCCACTGTAACATACTCTAAGTGCTGTAGCATGATAACAAAAGCAGCTGTTACGAATGTTGTACAGATGAATAATCCATTAAATACAAATTTCAAAAATATTTTAAATTTATATTATCCGTCACAACAGTGGGACCAGATGACAACTTACGACAAGCAAATATGTGACAATAGGTCAGCCTATATTACACGAAGTTGGGTAGCAACTGATTTCAGGAACCAATAAATACACTCCTGGAAATTGAAATAAGAACACCGTGAATTCATTGTCCCAGGAAGGGGCAACTTTATTGACACATTTCTGGGGTCAGATACATCACATGATCACACTGACAGAACCACAGGCACATAGACACAGGCAACAGAGCATGCACAATGTCGGCACTAGTACAGTGTATATCCACCTTTCGCAGCAATGCAGGCTGCTATTCTCCCATAGAGACGATCGTAGAGATGCTGGATGTAGTCCTGTGGAACGGTTGCCATGCCATTTCCACCTGGCGCCTCAGTTGGACCAGCGTTCGTGCAGGACGTGCAGACCGCATGAGACGACGCTTCATCCAGTCCCAAACATGCTCAATGTGGGACATATCCGGAGATCTTGCTGGCCAGGGTAGTTGACTTACACCTTCTAGAGCACGTTGGGTGGCACGGGATACATGCGGACGTGCATTGTCATGTTGGAACAGCAAGTTCCCTTGCCGGTCTAGGAATGGTAGAACGATGGGTTCGATGACGGTTTGGATGTACCGTGCACTATTCAGTGTCCCCTCGACGATCATCAGAGGTGTACGGCCAGTGTAGCAGATCGCTCCCCACACCATGGTGCCGGGTGTTGGCCCTGTGTGCCTCGGTCGTATGCAGTCCTGATTGTGGCGCTCACCGGCACGGCGCCAAACACGCATACGACCATCATTGGCACCAAGGCAGAAGCGCTTCTCATCGCTGAAGACGACACGTCTCCATTCATCCCTCCATTCACGCCTGTCGCGACACCACTGGAGGCGGGCTGCACGATGTTGGGGCGTGAGCGGAAGACGGCCTAACGGTGTGCGGGACCGTAGCCCAGCTTCATGGAGACGGTTGCGAATGGTCCTCGCCGATACCCCAGGAGCAACAGTGTCCCTAATTTGCTGGGAAGTGGCAGTGCGATCCCCTACGGCACTTCATAGGATCCTACGGTCTTGGCGTGCATCCGTGCGTCGCTGCGGTCCGGTCCCAGGTCGACGGGCACGTGCACCTTCCGCCGACCACTGGCGACAACATCGATGTACTGTGGAGACCTCACGCCCCACGTGTTGAGCAATTCGGCGGTACGTCCACCCGGCCTCCCGCATGCCCACTATTCGCCCTTGCTCAAAGTCCGTCAACTGCACATACGGTTCACGTCCACGTTGTCGCGGCATGCTACCAGTGTTAAAGACTGCGATGGAGCTCTGTATGCCACGGCAAACTGGCTGACACTGACGGCGGCGGTGCACAAATGCTGCGCAGCTAGCGCCATTCGACGGCCAACACCGCGGTTCCTGGTGTGTCCGCTGTGCCGTGCGTGTGATCATTGCTTGTACAGGCCTCTCGCAGTGTCCGGAGCAAGTATGGTGGGTCTGACACACCGGTGTCAATGTGTTCTTTTTTCCATTTCCAGGAGTGTATATGGGTCTACGAGTACACTTAAAATTCGTTGCAACAATTATGCTCACAGAAAAATGAGAAGACATCCTTCTCAAAACAATGTATAAGAATCTTACATTAAGCAAAACACATAGCACAAACCACATTATGCAAAGAAAAACTATTGAATCAAGTAGCAATATGTGGAACATACAGATAAATTTAATTCCAAGGTATGCATCGAGTAAAAGTATGGGTTACTACAAAGATCACACACGGAGATCAACTTAATGACGTTTCATGCAGAGGAAATTTTTTAAAGTTACATTAATTTTTACGAAACCTTACTATCCTCGTACAGAGGCCACATTGCACCGAATACGTTTTTATCCGCACGCCTCGTATTTTTCGAAATGGATAAATAGCGACGGTAGATATTAAAACAGAAAGTCCGCAAAAATATTCATTACTGAACACATAAATTTCGCATCAATCGTAAACAAACGACAACTGATAGGGTTATCCAAAACGATTCATGCTATCCTCATGCATATGAAGGTGCCCTTTTTAAGGCAAAGGCATGTAAGACTACTAACATGCCTCTTCAGACGGAAAAAGTGGATAAAGAGCTAGACACATTGAAAGAGATAGCTCGCACAAATGGTTATGACAGTACAATCTTTTCAGCAATGCGTATTAAGAAACAAAATAGCTCTAAAGAAAAGAATCTTGACAGTATCACACTAACAAGGGAGCAGCCAGGAGAAAATGTGAGGTATGCTACGTTACTATACTACCGACGTATTTCTAATGAAAGAGCTAAGGCATTCCGTAACACGAATGTGCAGAAATGTTTCCGCACACAAAATCAGATCGGCAGAACTTTACGCCATATCACTTACATCGCAGATATAATGAAACAATGAAGTATTTACAAAGATATGCCGAATGACACCTTGAAAGGGGCAATCCAATCTACTTGCTATCTTTCGCTGTAACCGCAACACGTAGCTGTGGAGAAGGGGAGAGCGTCTGTGTTCATTTTCCTTTGCACAGTTCGCTTAGTTTCCCACTTTTACCCTGTGCGAGTGAGTAATTGTGAGAATACGAGTAGTTTGAAATCCGCTACAGTATGTCTAAAGTCTTCCCTAGAGCAGTGACGTCGTACTGCATACATAAATTACAGATAGATAGTCGGTGACAGAGGGCGGAGGTTTGATTTCGCGACCTACACATGACTAGTGTTAACGGAACTTTAACCTTCACTAAGTGCGGCGTGATTGCGTCTCCGAACAGGGGAAGCAAAAGTAGGGTTACTGAGAGAGCGAGATACTCATACACCCTAACAGTATTCAAGAAATGATCACAGTATCGCATTACAGCTTACGCAATTGTGGATATCGTTTTGAAGGTCATTGACACCACATTTCGGGTTCCCCCCTCGCTGGCAGAGGGAAGGGAGAGGTGGGCTAGGGGTAGAAGTAGGAGGGAAGAGTTTGAAGGGGATGAGAGGGCAGGCCTTCATGTGCACAGTGACTGACAAATTGAAATCAATGTCACCCACCTCACTCGCCCAGTAGTGAGAGGACCAGTATGAAACGCTGTCAGCCGGTACAAGCCACACAGATCTCCTAAATTCATATGATCTGATGCAGTCTGTATTTTTTCCAACTAGGGTGCTGGGGAACAGTAGCACACCCATAGACAATATTTTTGTTCATTCTTCATTCTTGTAGATGAGCATTCTGTTAGTAAAAGCGCGAATGGCCTTTCAGACCACGATGCACCAATTGTAACACTAAAAGGCTTTTTTACTCAAACAAATGTCATATTTAATTACAAACTATGTAGGAAAATTAATCCAACAGCAATAGGGAGTTTTTTAAACCTTGTCAAGAAACAAGAGCGGCAGGTTGTTTATAGTGCCGATAATATAGATGATAAATATAACTGACTAGTGGGATAAGGATATCTTGCGGAACGAAGTGGAAATTATATCAAAATGTTAGAAGTAGTCACAATCAAGCTACAGTAACCCATACAAACAGTATTTTAAGGTGCTTAAAAATGTTACTAGAAGGGCAAAGAGTATGTGGTATGCAAGTAGGATAGCTAATTCACAGGATAAAATTAAAACCATATGGTCAGTTGTGAAGGAAGTGTCTGGTCAGCAGCAAAGGGTCGACGATATAAAGACAAGTCAGAGCAAAAATATTTCTATTACTGATAAATCAGATATATGTAAAGTATTTAACAATAATTTTCGGAGCATTGCTGGTGCATTAAATAAAAATTTGGTTTCTACAGGGAATCATTTAACTTTCTTGGCAAATGACTTACCGAGATTGGTGTCTGAAATACTCCTATGTAATACAGGCAAGAGGGAGATTGAGTCAATAACTAAATCACTGAAGACTAAGGACTCTCATGGCTATGATGGAGTGTCTAGCAGAACATTAAAGTACTGTGCTTCACATGTTATCCCTGTATCTAGCCATATTTGTAAGTTTTCCTTTAGGAATAGTCAGTTCAAAAAAGGGTTCAAATGGCTCTGAGCACTATGAGACTTAACATCTATGTCATAAGTCATCTAGAACTTAGAACTACTTAAACCTAACTAACCTAAGGACATCACACAACACCCAATCATCAAGCGGCAGAGAAAATTCCTGACCCCGCCGGGAATCGAACCCGGGAAGCGAGAACGCTACCCCACGACCACGAGCTGCGGACAATGCTCAGTTTCCTGAAAGAGTAAAGTACTCAGTAGTAAAGTCGCTTTATAAAAAGGGAGAAATTGATCATGTAGATAATTTTAGACTTATTTCTATGCCATCAGTGCTTGCAAAAGTTGTTGAAAAAACTGTGTATGTAAGGATAATTGATCATTTTATATCTCACGATTTGCTATCAAATGTATAGTTCGGCTGTAGAAGTCGTTTAACAACTGAAAAAGCAATATTCTCTTTTCTCTGTGAGGTACTGGATGCGTTAAACAAAAGGTTTCGAACGCTTGGCGTATTTTTTGATTTAACTAAGGCATTTGATTGTGTTGATGACAAAAGTTTCCTCCAGAAGTTGGTACATTACGGAATACGAGGAGTAGCTCACAATTGATTCACCTCTTACTCTAGCAACAGGCAGCAAAAGGTTATTATTCACAATGTTGAGAACAGCTGTGATGCGGGGTCTGAGTGGGGTACAGTCAAGTGGGGGATGCCCCAGGGATCAGTGTTGGGGCCATTCCTGTTCCTTGTTTATATAAATGACATGCCCTCTTGTATTACAGGTAACTCTAAGATATTTCTGTATGCTGATGACACTAGCTTGGTAGTAAAGGATGTTGTGTGCATCATTGGCTAGGTTTCAAATAGTGCAGTACATGACCTAAGTTCAGGGCCTGTAGAAAATAAACAAACGCTAAATCACAGTAAGACTTCGTTTTTATAGTTTCTAACATACAATACAACTAAACCTGACGTTTTAATTTCACAGAACTGTCATATGATTAGCGAAACTGAACAACTCAAATTTCTAGGTGGTCAGATAGATAGTGAGCTGCCGTGGATAGCCCACGTTCAGGACCTTGTTCAGAGTTAATACTGCAATTTTTACTATTCGAACGGTATCTGAAGTGAGTGATCGTTCGACACCAAAATTAGTGTACTGTGCTTATTTTCATTCGCTGATGTTGTTTGGTATTATGTTTTGGGATAACTCTTCTCATTCTAAAACGATATTTTTGGCTCAGAAATGGGCGGCCCGGGTAATAAGTGGTGTAAGTTCACGAACCTCTTGTCGACCCCTGTTCACGAGTCTGGCTACTTTGACATTGCCCGCTCAATATATATATCTTTACTGTCATTTCTTGTTGACAATATTAGCTTCTTCCCAAGAATTAGCAACTTTCATTCGGTTAGTACTCGGCAGAAATCAAATCTGCATTTGGATCGGACTTCCTTAACTCTTGTGCAGGAATGTGTGCAGTATACCGCTGCATCCATTTTCGGTAAGCTACCACTCGAATACAAAAATCTTAGCAGTAATCCACGTGCTTTCATATCAAAACTCAATAGTTTCCTCATGGGTCACTCCTTCTATTCTGTCGAGGAGTTCCTTGAAAAATTAAGCTGATTTTTATTCTATTGTTGATTGCGTTCACTTAAACTTATGAACTGAATGTTTTCGGCTTCATAAACATTTATTTTTATCTGTTATTGCTGTTATGTTGTAATTTCATGTACTGACACGTTCCATGATCTTGGAGATTTGCTCCTTAATATAGTCCCACTTAACTTGACGTGTAAATAACATAAACAACTCCAGACCAGACGTTCTGTAGCGTGCATTCCATTCACCCCAAACCACCGTCATTTTCGACTTCCGTGGTGGCAACTTAGAGCTCATTGTAGGATACGGTGGTGGTCAGGTTTGTTTCCGATGAGAGCTCGTTCTTCCTCGTTGCCATTGACGGCTCTGTGTTGATTAGAAGGAAACTAGTTGAGGGCCTGCAACCAACATATCTACGTTTTGGTCGCACTGGACTTAAACCTGGAGTCATCGGCTGGTGTGCGATTTCGTATGACAGCAGGAGAACTCCCGTAGTTTTCCGATACATTATCACTGCAAATCCGCAAGTCTATCTGGTGATTCGTCCTGCAGTACCGCCATTAATGAACAGAATTCCAGGAGGTGTTTTACAACAGTATGAAGCTCGTTCACATACCACTATTGCAACCCAACGTGCTCTACAGGTCGTCGCCATGTTGCCTTGGCCTGCTCAATCACCAGATCTGTCACCTATCAAGGACATGTGGGACATAGCTGGACGAGAACTCCAGCGTCACCCGCAGATAACATTAACCGTCCCTGTATTGACTAAGTGCCACAGCCAAGTAACTCCATCCCACAAACTGACTTCCGGCACCTCTGCAACACAATGCTACTGCGTGCTTTCTTTCAACGATCTGGTGATTACACCGATTATTAAAGTACCAACAATTCACATTTACAATGGCTTAACTTGCGTTTACATTAATCTGTGATCTTGCAATGTTAATCACTTAAATATGTTACCTAGACAAATGTATTCCAGAAATTCTATTACTCTGCTTTTTTCTGTTATGTGAATATTAGAACCTGATCAGAATGGGGTGAGTTGCATGACTATGTAAACTACAATTGTGTAAAAAAACAATATTTACATAAAAAAGGCTATGTAACCATCCTTCCCCCAAGTATCGTCGCGGGAACTGTGTATGTCCCAGCGACGTGCTTACATTGGGCGCCAGATGCCCTACAGAGGTGCATTGGCCTCGACACATGTGCCGTGGTGTGATGTCACCGCCAGACACCACACTTTCTGGGTGGTAGCCTTTAAATCGGCCGCGGTCCGCTAGTATACGTGGGACCCTCGTGTCGCCACTATCAGTGATTGCAGACCCGAGCGCCGCCACACGACAGGTATAGTCTAGAGACTCGCCAGCACTCGCCCCAGTTGTACAGCCGACTTTGCTAGCGATGGTTCACTGTCTATATACGCTCTCAGTTGCAGAGACGAAAGTTTAGTATAGCCTTCAGCTACGTCATTTGCTTTGACCTAACAAGGCGCCATATTCAGTACCTATAAGTAATATCTTCAAGAATGTATTCTGAACAGATAATATTGTGAGTCATGTACCGTCAAGAGCGACGTTCATCATTAATGGATTAAGTATCAAACTAATTACGTCATTCCTTGTCATGTTCCAGACCTCACGTCAGTATAATTCTTCCCTCCTCACGCCAGCCTGTGTGAGCTAAAACGCGTGCATTTCGGCCTCCACTCGTAACACGGTGTTGGCTCTTCTGCCAACACAAAACGTGGCACCTTTGATATCCAGATCGTGCTGACGCATGACTTCCAGCAAGTCCTTCTAACGGCAGCGGTACTGCAGTGACCCAGAGAAAAAAGTATCATGCAACCATGCAACATAACCTGTCAATCTATTTTTTTAAAAGATGCATAGCAGTGGTACATCATTGTCAACTTTCTTTTGTTAAATAACGTGCTGTCAGAATTGTTCGTCCTCATGTTTACGTAAACATCGAACCAAGTGTGTATGTGAGTGTGTGTGTGTGTGTGTGTGTGTGTGTGTGTGTGAGAGAGAGAGAGAGAGAGAGAGAGAGAGAGAGAGAGAGAGAGAGAGAGAGATAGAGGGGGGGAGATAGAGTGAGTGAAGCGTGGCAGGCGCACGGCAAGAGGAAGCACAGCCCGATACCCTACCTCCCTCCAGCGTGGGTGTGTATGTTGTTAGCATAGGTTAGTTTAAGTAGTGAAGTAGTGTGTAAGCCTAGGGAACGGTGACCTCAGCAGGTTGGTCCCTTAGGAATTCACACACATTCGAACATTTTTTCCGATGCCCGATCTAGGCACTGGAATGAAAAGACCTCCCACTGTGCTTACTCGTATTATGCCTCGCGCTGTACGCAGAGAAAAATTATCGACAACTTGCATCCAAGCAAGCCGCATTAACCTATACAGGATCCACAATATCCACATATTATTATGAGATCTGCCAGTGGGAAGTGTTATCTCCTTCCCTCTTACCAACAAAACCATTTTAAAGGAGAAAAGTACCTCAGTTTTAGTATAGTCCGATACTCCCGCTAACGTGATGCATTGTACTCCCACATATCATTAAACTATCCATGTGAGCTATGTGCCATCCAGTTAATTGAAAACAAATGACTCTCCCTACATTCTTTCCATTCCAATTCAATCTACTTTATGCAACTGACTATCGTTGGAATTCATTGATTATAACGATACAGACTGTTTTATAATGTGTTAAGTTTGAAGTGTCAAAAGTGACAAGCTGTTAGAATTAAACAGGTCCTTGAAGTCCAGCAGCTTCCCCCATCGCCCTACCAGTTATTATATCGTTCTTTGTGTTTGTGACTCACCAATCGCATGGAAAGGTTCAAATGACTCTGAGCACTATGGGACTTAACTTCTAAGAACGTATATATGCCTATATACGGACGCTAATTTCTCTTATCATTGCCGTCCTTACGCGAAACATAAATCTAATTGCCCCATTTGGAGGGAACCTCAAAAACTCAAGCACTACTGAAAAACTGGCTGCACTGATGTTCTGTACGCCGTCTCCTGTACAGGTGAACCACATTACCCTAAAATTATCCAAATAAAGCGAAGTCGATCAGTCATCTTCCCTGCTACAGTCCTTATATACTCTCTAAACATAAGTATTTAATGTATGTGACTGTGCTAAGTAGCACATGGCTAATACTGTATTCGAACATGACGGGATTGTTTTTCCTACTCACCTTCATTTAGAACGAGCTGTCATTCATCAAACCAACTAGAGGCTTTGTGTAGATCATCTTCTATCCTCGTACAGTCACTCAGTGACGGCACCACATCATCATTTACAGATTTCTGCGCGCCCTATCCGCCAGATCATTTATGTATACAGATGATAATAGCGGTCCGATCACGCATTCCTATCTTTGCACTTGTCTCTGAGGGCGACGTCCTGGGTTCTGATACTATTCAGTTACAGATCACAGGTTACATACTATGTTCTTTTCAGCGACGGAGATTATTCGTGTATCGTAACTTATCAAAAATATTAATACCTTATTACATTCTGTATCATGTATGCAGAATACACTCCTGGAGATTGAAATAAGAACACCGTGAATTCATTGTCCCAGGAAGGGGAAACTTTACTGACACCTTCCTGGGGTCAGATACATCACATGATCACACTGACAGAACCACAGGCACACAGACACAGGCAACAGAGCATGCACAATGTCGGCACTAGTACAGTGTATATCCACCTTTCGCAGCAATGCAGGCTGCTATTCTCCCATGGAGACGATCGTAGAGATGCTGTATGTAGTCCTGTGGAACGGCTTGCCATGCCATTTCCACCTGGCGCCTCAGTTGGACCAGCATTCGCGCTGGACGTGCAGACCGCGTGAGACGACGCGTCATCCAGTCCCAAACATGCTCAATGGGGGACAGATCCGGAGATCTTGCTGGCCAGGGTAGTTGACTTACACCTTCTAGAGCACGCTGGGTGGCACGGGATACATGCGGACGTGCATTGTCCTGTTGGAACAGCAAGTTCCCTTGCCGCTCTAGGAATGGTAGAACGATGGGTTCGATGACGGTTTGGATGTACCGTGCACTATTCAGTGTCCCCTCGACGATCACCAGAGGTGTACGGCCAGTGTAGGAGATCGCTCCCCACACCATGATGCTGGGTGTTGGCCCTGTGTGCCTCGGTCGTATGCAGTCCTGATTGTGGCGCTCACCTGCACGGCGCCAAACACGCATACGACCATCATTGGCACCAAGGCAGAAGCGACTCTCATCGCTGAAGACGACACGTCTCCATTCGTCCCTCCATTCACGCCTGTCGCGACACCACTGGAGGCGGACTGCACGATGTTGGGGCGTGAGCGGAAGACGGCCTAACGGTGTGCAGGACCGTAGCCCAGCTTCATGGAGACGGTTGCGAATGGTCCTCGCCGATACCCCAGGAGCAACAGTGTCCCTAATTTGCTGGGAAGTGGCGGTGCGGTCCCCTACGGCACTGCGTAGGATCCTACGGTCTTGGCGTGCATCCGTGCGTCGCTGCGGTCCGGTCCCAGGTCGACGGGCACGTGCACCTTCCGCCGACCACTGGCGACAACATCGGTGTACTGTGGAGACCTCACGCCTCACGTGTTGAGCAATTCGGTGGTACGTCCACCCGGCCTCCCGCATGCCCACTATACGCCCTCGCTCAAAGTCCGTCAACTGCACATACGGTTCACGTCCACCCTGTCGCGGCATGCTACCAGTGTTAAAGACTGCGATGGAGCTCCGTATGCCACGGCAAACTGGCTGACACTGACGGCGGCGGTGCACAAATGCTGCGCAGCTAGCGCCATTCGACGGCCAACGCCGCGGTTCCTGGTGTGTCCGCTGTGCCGTGCGTGTGATCATTGCTTGTACAGGCCTCTCGCAGTGTCCGGAGCAAGTATGGTGGGTCTGACACACCGGTGTCAATGTGTTCTTTTTTCCATTTTCAGGAGTGTATTTTAATACATGCTCAGCGCGCGCCACCGTAGGTAAGTGGATATCGAATTATTTCTTTGCATTATCCGAGGATCCTCCTGCCCATTGGGGCGTTCCAAGTACCAGAAGGCACACTTGAAGATGATTCACGGCACATGATTGATTCTCTGAGGAAACGGTTAAGAGGGAATCCACCTCAATTCATTGCGCGAAGACGACTCGGAAGCTTCTGGTGGCGGTAGTAGGATCCAGTTAAAAAAGAAATTAATAAATGACAACACAAACACATATCCACTTATAAACAAATAAATGAAATTGATCAAATAAAGTTCTCTTGATCCTGTAAGACCCCTTTCCTTCCTTGGCTCTAGGAGAGCGGTAATGGGACATTGAGGCCAGGTTTCGGAAGACGACCGCTGTCCTCTATGCCCCTGACCCTCTGCAAGGCAGCCTTTGCTGGCGGCAGTTCTCTGTCTGTCAAACGACTAAAAAGTCGTAACCACCATACTCAAGTGCCGTGAGGCACCTCATTGATTATCTCCTGAAAATCATGTAGGAAAACGTCCCACGTCGTATGTTGCACACGTTCCACAGGACTCGGTCTTGGATACTGGGAGGACATAAACACAGGTTCAGTTTTGTGTTTCTTCAACACCTTCTTCCATCCCTTCGATTGAAACTGTGAACCGTTGTCCGAGATGATCTTCTCGACGTGTCCCACTAGCGCCAGGAAATCGTTAGAGCCCGCGACACTGTCCTTGCTGTCACCGTGTTAAGAGGTATCACCCTTACGAATTTCGAGGTAAGCTCCACGAAGACGAGGATGTAACAGTGCTCTCTCGTGGTGCGAACTAAAGGACGCATGAGGTCCGTCGCAGCTAGATGTTTAAGTTTCTGAGGTACAATGATGGAAGAGGGATTCCTGCATGATTGTGGTGGTGTGTTTTGCCTTATGGCATGACTTGCACACCGACAGGATGTGGGGGATTCTCCTTACCATGTTGTTGAAGTGTGCAAGGGTCCGAGGTCAAATGGGCCCGTAACTGTAGTGGGTGTGCCAGACAACTTTCTCCATAAGATGCTCCGGTAGGCACAAGCGCCATAGGGACTCCTCCGTTCTTCCCCTGTGAAATAGTATTCCCTTCCTAAGAAGGTAGAACTGCCAGATCACAGCCTTTCTCCAGTCTTTCCACTGCTTAAGTTTCAGGAGCCCTGAATCATTGTCCTGTTCTTCCCGGATACGTTGCATACTCGTAGTGACATTCTCTTCGAATTCGACTTCCCGAATGTAATTAATGCAAAAGTGGTCTCCTTCTAGCTCATTGTCGCTGGCTTCCTCAAAGCCAATGGGTGACCGAGAGAGAGCGTCAGCTATTACATTGGTGCTACCTTTTATGTGGATAATCTCGAAATCATACTCCTGAAGCAGGTGAACCCACCTGGTGAGGCGTTTATGAGACAATTTCGCCCCGAGCAGTATTTCCAGAGCTTTGTGGTGTGTGTCGATCTTGGTTCTACGTCCAAAAAAGATATACGTAAACTTCTGGTACCCCCATACCATGGCGAGTGACTCTGACATCGTCACCGAGTAACTCTTTTCGCTTTTGGTGAGCACTCAGCTATCCATATCCACGGTGTTTTCTTGTCGGTGAGTTCAGTTAGTTTAGAATTACTCAAAGTATTTGTATGGACGAAACACTGATAGAAATTTATAACACCGAGAACACCGCACAGTTGTCGTTTGGTCGTGGAAGTGGGAATTTTGCTATTGCTTCTATTTTGTCTGGGTTAATCGACATCCCCTCCGTCGTAATGACATGTCCCAGAAATTTGACAATGGTGGCCCCAAACACGATTTATCGATGTTAACTGTGACCCCGTGATCACTGAATGTTTTAAGGACTTCTTTTAGAACTACATTGTGGTCTCGTCATGTTTCCTCTGCTATCAGCGGGTTCTCAGCGTATGTGGTGACACGTTCAGTAAGGAAATCACTCATAATCCCGTACATTCCCGTAATGAAGGCCTCAGACGAGATGTTCAGACCGAATGCCAGTCTTCGGAACTGATAATATCTGCCGAATCCGAGGAACGCGGTGTACTTTCGACATTCAGGGTGTAATTTTATCTGCGAAAAGCTACTCCGTAGATCGATGAATGAAAACACGGCAACACCGTGAAAATTCTGGAGCAGCCTCTCTGGTCTCTCTGTTTCCGTCTCGATTATCGTATTTATCTGCCGAGAGTCAAGAACGAGGCGAATCGCCCCTTGTTTCTTCTCGAGAACGCTGATCGGGCTGTTGTCGATTTTGTGGTCTCAATAACATTGTCTGTCAACATTCGGGAAATCTCTGCTGCTACCCGTTCGCAATACACTTTCGGTATAGGGTACGGTGGCACAAAGAATTTTGTGTGCTTTTTTACATGGAACTTGTTGCAGAAGTTTTTTTATAACCCTGGTTTCGGCGAAAACACAGCTGTGTTTGCCATTAACATATCCCTGAGCTCTTCCCATTCTATCGGTTCTGTATGTTGAACGGAGTCCACCTTTGCGTCAATTGCCTCCTCAATCTCCCGAATCGCTTCGTCTTCTTTTCGTCCATGGTTGTTACTATCATCGTCTCCCACACTATGAGACAGTCTCTGGTTGTCACGGGTGCAACAAAGTTTGAGACTTTCTGCCGGTATTTGTGCTCGTATCGCGTTCTCATCGAACCGGATACAGACTTCCTTTCCCGTGTTCAAACCGACCTCGACTCTTTCCAGGTCAATAACCACCTGATACTCTCTGAGAAAATTCATACTAATAATTAGATCTATGCTACCACTATAAAATTAGTCTCCAGGTGGCGTTCGTGACACTCAAACTCAATTCTGGCCAGAATAATGACCTCGGTCCCTTTTCCGTATATTGTCCCCTTAATTCGCGTCTTAGTCAACTTCCTTGCTCCGAACAACACCGGAAACCATGTTCCGAAATGGCCGTTACGATACTACCACTGTCCACCATACCTTTAATTATAACGTCTGTTATCATTACTGATATTACGTGTTGGAGATCATGCAGGGTGAATACGTCATTCACCTCCATTAATACATCCCGTAGGTCTTCATAAGCAACTATGTGTACACGGTTTTGTCCCAGTTTGGCAGAGAAGAGATTGTGAACCCCTTTCGCTCTCCCTGGCGTCAGTTTCGCTGAGGGCTACGGTTACGTGTGCTGTGAGAGGGTTTGTGTTCCCGCTCCCGCCAGTTACGATCGTAGTGTCACACACGATCCCCTGCTCGGCTCTGGTAACCGTCATTTTTTCGGTTGGGTTGAGGTGCTCTTTCCTCTGTCCCTCCCTGTGGACCGTGGCTAACAGTGCGTCAATCCCTGTTCTTACGCGGTTGCTCGTTATTGCTGTCATTGTTTCTCCGGTCACCCCTTACATTCTGCCTCTCAAATATCAATTCCAGCTGGCTGAGAAGACATTTGAAAGTTTCAGTGTTGTCTCCGCACCTACCGACGAGTGCCTGTTAGTACTGCATGGGGAGCTTCGAGAAACAGAAACGAATAATTTCGACAGGCTGCAGGGTGCGTCCAAGAACTGGTTCTTCTTTAATAGCGCCTATAACATTTTTACCAGTCCTTTATACCCCGAAGATTCCAGTTCAGGCCACATCAGTATCTCCTGTTTTGCTCTGTCCTACATTTCTCGTGACCAGTAGGTAGCGAGAAATGCTTCCTTGAAGTCTTCGAATGTGTTGCACTTTACCCCGACATCTCATTATTTTTTCGGCGGCCGTTCCCTTAAAGTGCGCGTAGGTAAATTCCAGCTTCGCACTGAGGGTGGCAACGACCAGGTGAATTGTCCAATCCAAATTTTAGAATGTAAGGCGCCACCATTTTCCCTAAAATTTTGAATTTTATACGGACAGAAAAAGGTTCTGGTCGAACGTAGGTTCGACCCTCGCACTAGAGAATCTGTCAGATTCCGGCACGGAGATTGGTCCACACGATGGGACACATCACGTCCTCTGCGGCCGTCACGTCTTCGAAAATTCTCCGGGAAAGTGTCCGGCGTATTCCTACCCATCGGCTGAGAGGTATCGCGTAATTGCGCACGGCACTCTGCAGAAGACGTAGCTTGCGTCGCACTGCTCTGTGAACCACCCGATGTCATCACTCGTGCCTCTGAAGTTTCACAGCTACGTAATTTTACCGCCGCGTAAAGGTCTCAAACTCTTTGTCTGAAACTTTTTCTCTACTTGTCCTGGTCGATCGTTTACTTTGGCAATATTCTCCATTTTGGCGATCACCACCTTATGCTCCTTAACTTTCTAACCTTTGTTTGCCATGGAGCTCTCTTGTTTTGCTCGGATGTCACCAGCAAGAGCGATCTTCTTCGCATCTGTTGCCTCTATTCGGCAAGGCGAGCGTCTTTTTTCGAATCCGCCCTGAGTTTGAGTACATCAATAAGTTTAGCCCCAAACTCGTCTATGCCTTCGACAATCTGCTCCTTTAATACGATCGCCTCATACTCTCTTTTCCGATCCAATTCTTCTGCCCCCTGTTTCCATCTCTTCTCTGAATCATCTATCTGTTTCTTAAGCTGGCCTAGGAGAGTGATGACTGTATCAGTTTCCGGCTCGTAATGAGTACCTGCCCTTGGCGAAGCAACCCGTTTTTCCCGAGCGATGCTGCATTGGCGTCGCACTATGTGTCTGCCTTCTGTCACCCTTTCCGCACTTCTACTCGTAAATAATACGTCTAAATGGCCGCGGTCGACTCTATCGTCAGACTCGTCACCACTGTTCATTCCCTGTTCCGATCCCGCATCATATATCGGTACCGAATGCCTATCATACGTGTTTGGGCCTGACTGCTGCTTGGGAAACTCGTCCAACATGTCACCAGAAAGGTAGATGTCACCGTTATTACCGTGTTCCATTGTATTTCCCGAGTCTACTAGTCTTTGGTCATGAAGTAACTTCGCTTTACTCATCGTCAACATTCACGACTACGGAGGATAAAACATAAATTATTTTTCATGACCTGAAAGAGAATAAAAAAAGGAACACAAAAAAATTGTGCATAGGTAAGTACACCTAATAATACTTGGCTCTCAAATGTATAAACAAAAACACAAGAGTTTTTTCGACGCAGATAACAACGCTGGACTACCAAATTGGTGGATGTGGTACAGAACCCACAAAACCAAAATCTGAACACAAATAAATATGTTACATAGTAAGAGAGAAAAAAAAAATCACGTTCCCGCCAGATTTAAGTACTACTGTGGAACTAAAAAAATAATTTAAACACGAAAGAAAAACACAAATGTAATTATGTACTCGTTACTGTTATCAGATGAAACCGAGATGAAAATTCGCTCACTGCAGGGTCGCCAATATGCAAGCTAGACTTTGGTGGCGGCAGTTCTCCGTTCGTCAAACGACTAAAAAGTCGAAACCACCATACCCAAGAGGTGCCACATATATCGATAGAACAAGGGAATCTGACATTAAACAGTGGCCTATGTGTGGAGTTGGCTAATTAGACATAACATTCATTTAATTACTTCAAACTCACAACAAAATGAATGACATCGTAGGGAATGATAATGGGTGTCATTTAAAAATTAATAACAAGGTTCTACTGTATCACAAAGAGATTTATTAACTAATATCAAGGGCAAGAGAGAAAAAACTTATAAAAATAACTTCAAGTGAGTAAGATTTCATTAACATGATCTCAGGTTGTTTGCAAATAGACTTGGGGAACCTTACTGCAATTTACGTGTAAATGTGAGTGGTAGGATGTCAATCTAGGCAAGCACTCTCTGCTGTATAGTTCCACTGATTGGTCTCTCGCATCAAGATACAATTAAGCATGTAATGAACACTGGGAGTGACTACTGCGAGTACAAGGCTGCTATGACTAAAAGGTGGTCGTGAAAACGATTGATAAGGTTCTGAATTTACCGAAGTTGAGCAATGTTAGAGCCAGTGTACGACGAGACGCTGTCGTCAGTGTGCGGGTGCTGCTCAAGCGTCATACTGCAGGAGATGACCCCATATCCACAGCCGGTGATTGTCTCCCGTCCGAGGAAATAAAAGGTCTCGCTCGGGTGTCCGGATCTCTTTACAACCAAGTGCTCTCTCTGCAGAACAGCATGAGCTCTAGAGACTACTCCGCGGCGATCGAGAAGCAAGTATTTGCCTCTCCCTTTTTTCTGAAAACCTTCCAAACAAACAGCGGTTCCCCCTGATGTTCTTGAACAAACCTATCATGACCCAGCAGTGGTCACCGTGTCAATCATGTTTTCTTGCAAGGAGACCCGATCTTCCCCAACCAATCACTACAGTGCAGTAGACATTCTGTTCTCCAATAAAAGCGGCACACATTGCCCGGAGGACCTGCAGCCAAACCCCTGGCGCATTTCACAGGATGAGTGAAGCTTTCTAGTGAAAACAAGCTCTGTCTCGTCCAAGAAAAGATTTGGGGGACGCCGGTTTGGCGGGGATCGTCGGCATCTAAGAAACTCGACATCAGGAGAAATTCGTCGTTCCGTCTGACACGGTACACTGTTCTTGTAATAAACACATTAGCTGGACGCCACCCCAACGCCGATTTACCTGGACCCTCACGCAGCATAAGGAGACCAGATTCCCACACCACGCCCACTCGCTAATAAAGCTGTTAGGCCGGCCCCCGGATACCGGGTGCCACCAGTTTCTTAAGAAGTGTCATTTGGTATTCAGCCACGGCGTTCACACCCTCTTGCTTGGTCGACAGCGGAACAAGGCTGACCGCCAGAATGGTGGCCCATAAACCACTGCCCTGCCGTGCCCACGGCCCACGATTACAAAGGAATCCTCGAATTCGCTTGCTGCTCAGGGAAAGTTCTAAAGCTGCTCCTAATGCAATGGTCACCTCCAGCGTCCAAAAATCTCTCTCTGTAGCCGAGTTTAATTCGACTACTGCTACTCAAGTCATGCAAGTACTATGAGATCAATCAGTGATTTAACCTAACCCTAACTGACCATCAGATTAATATCAATCAGGGAGAATATAGATACACCAAGGACGATTGAAATTGCATGATAATCGCCGAAACAAAATGAAAGGGGAGGTCCCTGACGGGATTATCACGGCACTGGCCTGCCCCTAAGGCACCGCCATCTTTCACCTCTTTCACCTTCATCACTTCATCATCAAAATTTCACACTCTCTCAACACGGAAGTCGCTGAAGTGGCGTCACCTCAATAGACTTGCACCAGGGGATCAGGTCTACCAGCTGGGAGGCCCTCACCACACGACATTACATTTTTTTTTCATATATGCTCAGTTTTCCTCCATTAAAACCACCGGCCATGCAGCAATATTCACCAAATAATTGTTCCTGGCACGAGCTAAATTCTGCATGTATGTATTCTCCCCCACCCCCACCCCCCACCGCCTACCTTCCTGTGCATTGTCATCCAATTGTCCACATCGGAACCAAAACATGGGCGATGTTGCATAATACCTGGCACAATGTCACCAACCACATTTTTCGCAGATTCACTTCATGGATATAGCTAGTCGCCAGCAATACATATCACACAGGCAACACGTTGCTGTTTAAACAAAATACTATACGTGTTTACACTAACCAACGGTTTAAGTTTCGTGCTGCTAAATCCCTTATTATTGAGGCACTAAGACGCTCGCTGTTAGTGATGTTGCAGGAGGAAACACTGATGTTAATTGGGTCTGACCGGAACTTGTTTGTTAATTGGTTCTCAGTGTACTATCGTCTGCACAAGCAATACCGTTGTATTTGAGTGAGCTGAAACTTCTCACTGCATACCACTTCCTCTGTTTCATCTACCACCTCAAACTCTATGTCAGGTGACATGCCGACATTGATATTCTGTGAATCAAAGTTGGTGAACGAAAACTTTCTTGTGAATGTGTCCATAAAATAACTTTTTTCTGCGCTGGGGGTAATATTAAAATATATGTTTAATCAGCGACAGAAAAGCCAACTGCCATCTCTACCAGAGGAGGAGCCAGTGTAGAAGATGAGATACGTTGAGCAGTGATTTACTTTTACGCTAAAATATATATCGAAACGAACCACATTTTTATTTATGTCCATTAGCAGAAGAGCAGTCGCATTGGGACGCGCAGCACTTAAGCTGGCGGAAGAGAGTCGCAGCATCGAATACATCAGAGGTGCTGGGACATGTATCTCCCAGCCAATGTCTCACGAGGTCAGCTCGAAACGTAGGCTGATCTCGGACGCTCTGGGATGCTTCAGTACGAGGTTGGGCATCGCTATGAGTTAAAATTAACACTTTTACGATAAAAAAGTTGGATGACACTGTTAATACATCTTGATTATGCGGATAAATGATTAAATTCGAGGCGCTTTTTTGGTCTGTTGTAAGAAGACGACGCAGATTTATGTGATTTGGATACACATGAATATTTGTCATTCCTAAATTTGCGAATATCGAACATCCACTGCTGACTGTTAAAGAAGATATGAGCATACAGAGTAGGTTCCCAGACTTCTTAAGTGATAGAACGCAGTACATTTCCCTCAGAAACAAGGGTACCGTCTGGAATTGCCCATAGAAATCTGATCGGACCTCTATTATTCTCTGTATACTAAAATGAGATGAAGCTGCGACAAATCAAAATCTTTTTTACATCTTGTAAATGTGATAATTCATATTATTATATTTCGCTCGGAATGGATGTGACTGAATAACACGCGAAACAATATAATAGCTTTACAAATTTTTCGCAGTATGTATAGTAAAACGATGGTAATTCCTACAAAAAGTCGTTGTTTTCTTATAAACAACATGTGTCTGGTACAAACCATGAGGACAGGAAAGGTCCACGTTTAAGACAAACAGCAATATGTCTACATGGAAAGGATAACACAGTAGCAATTTCTTGCAAAACATTGATTTACTGCAACTTCATCTCAAATATGCATATACTCTGATGCTCTGAGAGCACTGATTATACACATTACAGCAATTTAAAAAATATATATTATTTTCAGGTACACATTACTGATTAGTACTCATCCGCCTACCATCATCATACCCATTCCCTTTCACATAAATAACGCATGTCAGCAGTATATTTACCCGTAGGTCACTCTCCACAGTGTCAAACTCAGACAGTCCATTTCTTAGTTGTAAATCAGATCACATATCACGTTCTTTAACGAAGGAAATGATTCATGTGTTTTAATTTTCGAAAAATGATAATAACTTATATTTTATTTAATGTATGGAGACATTTTTTAATACATGCTCATTTTTCCTGCATTAAAACTACCTGCTAAACCGCAATGTTTAAGCAACGATTGTTTCTTATAGACGCTTAATTCAGCATGTGTGTTACTTCTCCCGTGGGCTGCTGTGAAATCGTCCCACTCGGAACCAACGCTCGGACGATATTGCACAATATCTGGCACAATGTCATCAAATATGTTCTTTATATATTCACTTAATGGTTATGCCTGGTCAGCAGCAAAATATGTCGTGACGCATAACACTAGGATGTTTGTAACATCTTTTTGTCTTCATAATACACTATACGTCATCACACAATCAATTATTTTAAGTGCTTAGTATTGAGGCACTGAAATGCTCGTTGTTGGTGTTGCTGCTGGACATAGCACTGATGCTGATTAGCTTTTCCCTGAACTCTTTAGTTAATTACCTCTTAGGGTACTATAGTCTGTTGCACTAGCGATTATATTGCATTTGCATGACCTGAAACTTTCTATGATATACCAAATCCTTTGTTTCAGCTACCACCGCAAACTCTCCGTCAGGTGAAATGCTGACTGTGAGCTTCAGTAGATCAAGTAAACGTGCCTGCTCGGATTTTACAGGGTGATCAGAAACACTCTCAAGTGCTTCTAAGAGTGCTACAGAGGAGGTTGTGCTAAGAAATAATTGTTAAGAAACAAAATGTGATACGTTGCTCCGTTTCAAAGTTGTTTGAATTTGAAGCTATCCATTCAGGTCTTCACAAATTCAAGAACTGTGCAAGAGATAGTGTCGCCAAATGTTTTGCTCACTTGGTTTCCTCAAACTGAGAAAATGTAGCTTACGCTCAACTACTTTAAATTTATCACTTTCAAAAAGCACATTTTGACCGGTAATGAGTATTTCAATACGTGATAACTCAAGGACCCATAGGTACCTGTGCATTACCTCATTTTAACTCCTACAAAAGCTTTGAGTTGTATGTACAATGACCTGATTAGCTAAATTCAATGCTAAATAATTCGGAAACGGCGCATATATCGCACTTTTTTCTTAACAGTTATTTCTCAGCACTACGTCCCCTGCTCCACGCCTAGCTGCTGTTGCACACCAAACACCTTCCCACACCTACCTGTGGCTAGTTTACCGTGTAAAACCAGTCTAGGATCATTCTCCGTGATGAACGATTGTTACCTCTTGTACATGAAGGTAAATAAGAAAACCAATATTGAATGTGACCTTAATTTGCTTTGAGTCGTAACTCCACATTGTTAAAATGTGTGTGTGTGTGTGTGTAAGTGCTTCTCAGCATGTGTGTATGCACTGTATCTACCCTCGATAGTAGGTTCACAGGTTCTCAGTTATCTTTAAGAAGACGGTGTGACATATCGTCCACCATATGTTGTAAAGCGGCTTGTGGGACATTTCTTTAGATGTGGGACTTTCTTCTATAGGTCGGTTGTCGTAATATTTTGTGCTAAATGCACCTTACTGTGTGTGGTGTATTTCACATTAGGTGTGTCAGCGGTGTAGTGATTATTCGAGGTATACGATACTGAGGGTGGAATTATGGCGAGAATTACTTTGACTTTCTCCCATGGAATACCAAAAAAAAACCTCTTTTGTGTCGGTTGTTTTAATATACTAATGTGATTATAAATCTCTGTTTACTATGATAGTGTTAGCATTGTGGAATTCAAATGAGGGAAAAGCCTATCCGCTGAGGTCGAGCGGTTCTAGGCGATTCAGTCAGGATGTGTGTGATGTCCTTAGGTTAGTTAGGTTCACATAGTTCCATGTCTAGAGGACTGATGACCTCAGATATTAAGACTGATAGTGATTAGAGCCATTTGAAAAGCCTACTGCATGCGAATGTCGTAAAAAAAATCGTCTCTTTGCTGGGAGTATCAACAACGATTAAGAGACTACCTACAGAGCGACGAAAGGCGTTCTCTGACTTTCATCTGTAGGCCTCCCACACTAGATTTAATAAAAGGCGCTCTATCGAACATCCAAGCAACACTTCCTGTCGACCGACCTCATATTTATGTCCAGACCACATACACTTCATGTGAATTATGCTGATACGTTTTTTCACCATCCCATAGATGCGTAATTTTTCTCTCGAACACATCTGTTGTAAACAGCGAGAAATCCGAAAAAGATGAGTAGTTGTCAGTTTAAAATACTGCAGCATGTTTGACGAAGTTTAACGACAACGTTCTTCCCACACTTGTTTCGTCCACAATATTTAAATGTAACGCTACATTATACGAAATATAGCAATGCATTTGTTTCTTAAATACACTCCTGGAAATTGGAATAAGAACACCGTGAATTCATTGTCCCAGGAAGGGGAAACTTTATTGACACATTCCTGGGGTCAGATACATCACATGATCACACTGACAGAACCACAGGCACATAGACACAGGCAACAGAGCATGCACAATGTCGGCACTAGTACAGTGTATATCCACCTTTCGCAGCAATGCACGCTGCTATTCTCCCATGGAGACGATCGTAGAGATGCTGAATGTAGTCCTGTGGAACGGCTTGCCATGCCATTTCCACCTGGCGCCTCAGTTGGACCAGCGTTCGTGCTGGACGTGCAGACCGCGTGAGACGACGCTTCATCCAGTCCCAAACATGCTCAATGGGGGACAGATCCGGGGATCTTGCTGGCCAGGGTAGTTGACTTACACCTTCTAGAGCACGTTGGGTGGCACGGGATACATGCGGACGTGCATTGTCCTGTTGGAACAGCAAGTTCCCTTGCCGGTCTAGGAATGGTAGAACGATGGGTTCGATGACGGTTTGGATGTACCGTACACTATTCAATGTCCCCTCGACAATCACCAGAGGTGTACGGCCAGTGTAGGAGATCGCTCCCCACACCATGATGCCGGGTGTTGGCCCTGTGTGCCTCGGTCGTATGCAGTCCTGATTGTGGCGCTCACCTGCACGGCGCCAAACACACATACGACCATCATTGGCACCAAGGCAGAAGCGACTCTCATCGCTGAAGACGACACGTCTCCATTCGTCCCTCCATTCACGCCTTCGCGACACAACTGGAGGCGGGCTGCACGATGTTGGGGCGTGAGCGGAAGACGGCCTAACGGTGTGCGGGACCGTAGCCCAGCTTCATGGAGACGGTTGCGAATGGTCCTCGCCGATACCCCAGGAGCAATAGTGTCCCTAATTTGCTGGGAAGTGACGGTGCGGTCCCCTACGGCACTGCGTAGGATCCTACGGTCTTGGCATGCATCCGTGCGTAGCTGCGGTCCGGTCCCAGGTCGACGGGCACGTGCACCTTCCGCCGACCACTGGCGACAACATCGATGTACTGTGGAGACCTCGCGCCCCACGTGTTGAGCAATTCGGTGCCCCACGTGTTGAGCAATTCGGCGGCCTCCCGCATGCCCACTATACGCCCTCGCTCAAAGTCCGTCAACTGCACATACGGTTCACGTCCACGCTGTCGCGGCATGCTACCAGTGTTAAAGACTGCGATTGAGCTCCGTATGCCACGGCAAACTGGCTGACACTGACGGCGGCGGTGTACAAATGCTGCGCAGCTAGCGCCATTCGACTGCCAACACCGCGGTTCCTGGTGTGTCCGCTGTGCCGTGCGTGTGATCATTGCTTGTACAGCCCTCTCGCAGTGTCCGGAGCAAGTATGGTGGGTCTGACACACCGGTGTCAATGTGTTCTTTTTTCCATTTCCAGGAGTGTAATTTTTTCCGGCCGTGTAGCTAATAAGCTCTTAGTAAATGAGATCGGGACTCATCTGACCAAGCGACGGTTTGCCAGTCGTCTATGGTCCAACCGATACAGTCGCGAGCCCAGGAGATATATCGAGTAGGATATATCGTGCTGTTATCAAAGACACTCGCGTCGATCGTATGCTGCCAAATTTTACCGTTCTGCTACAACGGACATTTTCGTCTTATACCCCACACTGATTTCTACGGTCATTCCACTCAGCGTTGCTTGTCTATTAGCTCTCACAACTCTTCGCAAACGCCGCTGCTTTCGTTCGTTAAGTGAATGCTATCGGTCACTGCGTTCTCCATGTTGAGAACTAATGCCCGAAATTTGGTATTTTCGGCACACTGTAAACACTTTGGATCTCGGAATATTGCATTTCTTAACGATTTCAGAAATTCAATGAGCTTTGCGTCTAGCTGCAACTACCACGCCACGTTCGAAGTCTGTTAATACCCGTCGTGCGCTCGTAATCACGTCGGAAGCCTTTTCACATGAATCGCTCGAGTACAAATGACGCTCCACCAATGCACTGCGGTTTTATACCCTTTGTACCCGATACTACCACTACCTGTGTATGTGAACATCATTATCCCATGACTTTTATCACCTCAGTGTGTAAAAGACACCTCGCGACACACTTGTATCTCCCAACGAAGGCGGCACGCGGACGGCTTGCAACTTGTCAGTCATAGGCAGATCGGGGGCCGACGGGTGAGGTACAGCGCACCCGCACGCGTTGTTAGACGTCGCAGGGATTAAACTGTAGCACTTTCACGTTTAAAAAAGCTGGATGACACGTCACTGAGACGGATAGACTGTTGGGAAGTTGTGCCGTGCTATGCTGGCCACCTTTTAGCACATCACGATTACGGGAATAATAGAGTAGGTTACATGTTAGGCGCTTCTGTTGTTTGTTCTAAGAAGGCGACATAGCTTTATGTGTCTTCATCAACACGGATACTGCATATTTCTAGATTCCCGAAGAGTGTACCCCCACTGTTGACTGTTAACGAAAGTATGAGCATACGGATTGGGATTCCTAGACTTCTTAAGAACAGAACCCAGAACGTTGCCCTTGAGGATAAGGGTACCATTTACGCAGATATGCATAAACCATCTTACGGACAGGGTGAGTAGCAATCTGAGGATGATGTGGTTTCGTTGCTGTGTAACTGCAGAACAGCAGATGACTTAGTCAAAAATTTGTAGCTGGCTTGACGAATGACAGCTAACTCTAAATGCAGATGAGTTGGAAAAACCAATCCTGTATTGTTTGAATACAGCATGTTTAGTGTGATGCTTGGCACATTTAACTCGAATAAATATCCAGATCTAACGGCCACGAAAGGATTATAGTTGGGAAGGCCGATGGTCGACTTTGTTAATTGGAAGAATCTTAGGAGAGTGTGGCTCATCTGTAATGGAGCTCGCGTATAGATCATTAGTGTAATTCATTTTTGAGTACTGCAAGAGTGTTTGTGTTTCCTACCAAGTCGAACTGTTAGACTTATTACATTTCACGTAAGGACCGCGTTTATTATGGCTCGTAATGAGTCATGTAGATAGTCTTTTATTTCTTCTTCTTCTTTTCGTTCCTCATTGTAATGTCGAGTGGAACAAGAAAGAAAATGATGGTAGTACGATATCTTTCACAACGTACCATACGGTGGCTCGCGGATCATTACAAGAATTAATACAATATTCATGGACAGCTACGTAGCTCCTCTCTGACCGTTCAACAATATGACAAGTTACAGGACTTCGGTCGTTTAGTAGACGTGAAAATAAGGGTTACATCGGCAACCGTCCTCGCCACGCGAATAGTGGGGCACGCACACCCAGATCCATATAATAGCTGGGAGAGTAGATTTGGGGAAGTTGTTGTTAGAATACGAGGAGTTCTTTAATTCTCGTGGCTTGTTGCCTGTGTTACTCCTAACAATGCACGGAATAAAATTATCTGTGTCTCGTTATAATCAAAGGAATCCCTCCACATTCGGCAGAACAGCTATCCGCGTCAACTTCCAACTCCGCACAGCATGTTAGGTTCAAATGGTTCAAATGACTCTGAGCACTATGGGACTTAACATCTATGATCATCAGTCCCCTAGCATGTTAGGACTGTAGTAGGGAAGACGAATGGTCGAATTCGGGTGATTTGAATAATTTTAGGGTAATGCAGACAATCTGTAAAAGAGATGGCAAACATAACATTAGTGCAATTCATTTTTTAGTTCCTCTACAGTTCCTTATGTTTCCTCCAAATCGACCTGCTGCGTTTGCTATATTTCGCGTAAGGATCAAAAAGATAAGAACAATTAGTATGGAACCGTATAGATAGTCGCTTTTTATCCTTGCTCTATTTGTGTATTTGCGAAAGGAACACGAAAGTAAATTGCTATTAGCTGTACATGATATCCTGCGCCACGTACCTATGGTGGCTTGCACATCGTTAGAAGATTTAATACAACATTTTGGAACAGCTACGTAGCATCTCACACACCTTTCAACGATATGACAAGTTATGGAACTTGAATCTCTTAGCTGGCGCAAAAATAAGAGGTTACGTAGACGACCATTCTTTCCACGCGAATGGTGAGACACACACACCAAGAACGATATACACTGGAGACCCAAAGAAACTGGTACACATGACTAATATCGGATAGGGACCCCCGAGCACGCATAAGTGTCGCAACACGACGTGGCGTGGACTTGAGTAATGCCTGAAGTAGTGCTGGAGGGAACTGACACCATGAATCGATCAGTGGTGTTGTGGTGTAAGGTATCTTCTACCACAAACGATACGGTGGCTTGCTGATCATTCCAAGACTTAATGCAATATTCATGGACAGCTACGTAGCTGCTCTCTGACCGTTCAACAATATGACAAGTTACAGAACTTCGGTCGTTTAGTCGACGTTAAAATAACGGTTACATCGGCAACCATCCTCGCCACGCGACAAGTGAGGCACGCCCACCCAGATCCATATAATAGCTGGGAGAGTAGATTTGGGGAAGTTGTTGTTAGAATTCGAAGAGCTCTTTAATTCTCGTGGCTTGTTGCCTGTGTTACTACTAACAAAGCACAGAATAAAGCCGTAAGAATACGAGAAGGTGGAGATCTCTTCTGAAAAGCACGTTGCAAGGCATCGAAGATATGCTCAGTAATGCTCATATCTGGGGATTTTAGAGGTCAGCGGAAGTGTTTAAACTCAGAAGAGTGTTCCTGGAGCCACGCTGTAGCAGCTTTGGATATGTGAGATGTCGCATTATCGTGCTGAAGTTGCCTAACTCCGTCGGAATGCACAATGGACATGAATGAATACAGGTGATCAGACGGGATGCTTACGTACATGTCACCTGTCACAATCGTATCTACACTTATGAGGCGTCCCATATCACTCCAACTGCACACGCCCCATACCTTTATAGAGCCTCCACCAGCTTGAAAATACCCTGCGGACATGCAAGCTCAGTGGATTCATTAGGTTGTTTACGTAGCCGTACACGTCCACCCGCTCGATACAATTTGAAACGACACTCGTCTAACAAGGCAGCACGTTTCCTGTCATCAACAGTCCAATATCGGTATTGACGGGCCCAGGTGGAGCGTAAAGTTTTGTGTCGTGCAGTCATCAAGAGTACACGAATGGGCCTTCGGCTCCGAAAGCCCATATCGATTATGTTTCGTTGAATGGTTCCCACACTGACACTTACTGATGGCTCAGCATCGAAATCTGAAGTAATTTGCGGAAGGATTGCACTTCCGTGACGTTGAACGATTCTTTTGAGTCGTTGTTGGTCCCGTTCTTGCAGAACCTTTTTCCGGCCGCAGTGGTGTTGGCAGTTTGTTGTTTTACCAGGTTCCTAATATTTACGGTATACTCGTGAAATGGTCGTACGGGAAAATCCTCACTTCATCGCTACCTCGGAAATGCTGTGTCCCATCGCTCGTGCACCGGCTATAACACCACGTTCAAACTCGCTTAAATCTTTATGATCTGCCATTGTAGCAGCAGTAACCGATGAAACAAATGCGCCAGTCACTTGTTTCTTATATAGGCGTTGCCGACCGCAACGGCGTATTCCGCCTGTTTACAAATCTCTCTCTGGTCCTTCAGTCCAATAACTAGGAGGGCGATTTATGGGGAAGTTGTAGGAATTCGAGGACCTTATTAATTATAATAGCATGTTGTTTTTGATTCTCTTAATACAGCACATGATAAAACTATATGTGTATCGTTATAATCAAGTAATTCCAGTGTCATTCGACAGAATAACTATCTGTATCTCCCAGAGCTGCACACAGCGCAGTTAAGGAAGGTAGTGCGACGTTGTGTAAGGTAGATTCAATTGTAATGGCAAGAATATAGGGTCATAATGATGTTTGGATTGTTGGGCTCTCAACTATGCGGTAATCAGCGCCCGTACAAAGTCCCAATGTTTACACAGTCCAGTTTAGCGACTGTCATGAATGATGATGATGAAGAAATGGCAAGGACAACACAGACACCGAGTCCCCGGGAAGAGAAAATCTTCAACGAGGCCGAAAATCGAACCGGGGACCCCGTGATCCAGAGGCAGCAACGCTAGCCATTAGACAAGAACATCCGGGCAGTTTAGGGAGAGTCAGTTGTATTTAATTCGCTGGATGGCACATAGCTGGCGTGGATTAATTATTGGTATGTTGGTCCCTGCTATGGAAGCAGGTTGTTGATAATTTTTCTCAGTGTACAGTGTGAAGTAGGATAAGTACGGTGCGGTGATCTTATCTCACCAGCACCTAGGTCGGGTATGGCACTGCGCTTCCTCGTACTATATACGTGCCTCGCTCTGCCCCCCCCCCCCTCTCCCCAGGTCCGCATCCCACACACATACACGCACAGACGTGGCGGTGGAGGGGGGGGGAGGGGTAAGAGAGAGACAGAGAGGAGAGAACGGTGCGTACGTTAATATGATGATGAACAATTTCGATACCACATAACATAACGAAATACATTAACCACACTACCCCACATCGTGCATTATTTAAACAAATAATTCAGGTACTTTGACAGTATATGTTGAATGATTTTTTTCTGTGGCTTAATGCTCATACACTGTGAGAAGAGGGACAGTTCAAGTGCAACGTGGGCACGTGCCACATGCACAGCGTCCACAGTGATACTATGGAGAGTGGAGCGGAGGTGGAGGGTTACATCGCCTCTTTTTTTCGTATATGTTGTCATTCTTTTTTCACAAATGTAGTTCCTTTCGCCGTGAAACTCACTCAATTCTGGCCAGGTTGTAACTGTTCCGTTATGGTTTATAATTACGCCGCTTCAGCAATCCGTGATTTTGGTATTTGATGACGACTCCTCCCCAACGTTGCCCTCCCTCGGCTGAGTGGGGATCTTGACAGATGTCAACAGTGACCTTGAGTATGAGATACACAGCTGCATCAGCTGTAATGTCGTGCCTTAACTCTTTCTCGAATACTCTTAAGGTCTATTGGTATCTCGTTCTCTCACCGAACCCTACTAACAGACAGTCCGCCCCGGTAGCTGAGTGGTCAGCGCGACAGACTGTCAGTCCAAAGGACCCGGGTTCGATTCCCGGCTGGGTCGGAGATTTTCTCCACTCATGGAGTGGGTGTTGTGTTGTCCTAATCATCATCATTTCATCCTCATCGACGCGCAAGTCGCCGAAGTGGCGTCAAATAGAAAGACTTGCACCAGGCGAACGGTCTGCCCGACGGGAGGCCCTCGTCACACGACATTTAATTTCACTAACAAACACGGTTCCACAGGCCCTGGGAAGTTGGGAACGCTTCTCTGCAAGCGCTATTCTAGGAACATGGTGGGAATAATTTGAATCGAGTTTGCAGTTCATCCTCGTCATTTTTTTCGGGGAGATCATGCGTAGGTTTCGTGATCATTGTTTTTCGTGAATTTCTCATCGATAAGTTTATGTATCAAATTTAATTTTGTGGGTATTTCTTTGTGCCGTTAGGATAACAAATAATCTTACGAGCTTGTGGTTATAATGAGAATGAAATATGGGCGATTCTATTTAAAATATGTTGATGTATTCATGTTGTTCAAGTTCTGTGCTGTAGCTGCTGGATGTTTGTTGTTTCTAGTCACATTTTCTTTGAAATTCTGGCCATTAGCCAGCCACCTGCCTCTCACTTTAAGATTATTAATCAGTGGCTCTCTGAGTTGGTAATTATTTTACCTTAAGGTTCAATGTTCTTGTGTCTGTGTTCACTTGAAATTGCACTTTCTTTAGAAGGGACAACAAGAAAAAGGCTCTTTAACATCTGTAAATATCTAAATTCATGTGTTTACGAAAGCATTCATGAATTTTGAAAACGTTAATATTTATTATATAGCGGGGGGGGGGGGGGGGGGAGAAAAATTATGTCGCGAAATTTTAACCGTGGATAGCTGATGCCAGTAGTAACTGAAGTTATTAATGTTGTGTAGCTCGACAACGCACAATTTTTAAACTACGGTAACTTGGCTCTACGCCCTCCGATTGTCCGCTGGATTGCCCTGTCGCCGCTCTGGACAACGCATGCTTTGCCTGCCAGAGATCGCAATGTATCCAAGGCGGCCCGCCCGCCCGGCGGTAGCGTGCCAGCCTTCCACTTTCGGCACCTGTGGGCGAATCCGCCGGGGTCCCGACACATCCATTGTAGTTTCAAGGTAAGACGTACCGGCAACAAACCCATCAACGGCTGCTAGTTCGTGTTGAGAAAGTCTTTTACAAATTGTGTCGGCCCTGAAAAGGGCCTTTTTTGTAGCTAGGAAATTGTTTACAAAAAGCAGATGCTCGAAATGGAAACCCTCTGCCCCGACACAAGCGTTGTAACGTCGAAAGGTGTTTTGCCAAACTCTTTCAAAGATTCCTGGCGTTGCCCTGATGTGATTGGCGGCATGTTGAATGCGATCCATTAATTCCTCTTCGTTTCTGGGTGGTTCGCGTCTGGGTAGATGAACTAGAACCTTGAAGAATGTCCACAGGAAAAAGTCCGGTGGCTTGAGGTCTCATCATCGCGGGGCCATGACCTACAAGCATTTCTTCCAATTAACCTGCCGTCGAAGAGTTCATTTAAACATCCATACACAGCATGACTGTTACCTGCGGGCAGCTCATCATGCTGAAACTACACTCGTAACTGTATGTCCAGGGGAACATCTTCCAGAAGGCCAGGTAGAGTTTCTTCCAAAAAGTGAAGGTAATTTGCCTCGGTAAGTTGAGGGGTAGACGGTCCGGCCCAATCACATGGTTACTCACAATCCCTACCCATACGTTGAGCGAAAATCGTTCGTGGTGTACGTGGACGTGCATGACGTGAGGATTTCCCCTTGCCCAGTAATAAACATTTCGAGTGTTGAAAAGGCCATCCCTATGGAAGGTGCACTCGTCGGTTAACAACACAATGGCTAGGAAGTCGGTATCTCGTGCAACACTTCACAGAAACCACCGGCAAAACCCTGGAATGTGTTCATAGTCCGCCAAAGGCTTTAGGTCTTGCATACAACGGAAACTAAGTGGATGCTGGCCGTCATCCCTCAAAACCTCCCAGACTAATCGATGCGTGGCCCCCATGTCGCGTCCAACCGCTCGAGTACTTGTCGTAGGTGCTTCCTCAAAGCGGTCGAGAACAGTCTCTTCAACTGCAGCATCCCGTCGTGTTCGAGGTCTTCCTGCAACACCATGATATCCTGCAAACTAGCCTGTTTCGGCAAGTCTCCGGTGTAAACTTTGACGGTTGTGGGTGGCGTTTTGATGGGTACCGTTCCTCTACAACCGTCGAGATTCATGAGCATTACCGTCGGCTAGTCCATAAACAAAAACTATATCTCGTTGTTCTTCAAACGAATACTCTGCTGCCGTGCTAACTGTATGACTAAATCGCAGATGACGTGAGTTTGATCCTAAGCGAAGATTATGTGTGAATGCCTCTGATGTGAGATAGAGACAAAACAGCAAGACCTGTTGGACGGGTGTGCGTATCACGTTGGGGCAGTGACGGGGTGAGGGACGTTTGTATGTGTGAACCGACAACCATAGCGCTGCCCGTCAACCCACGAATGGCAACAGGGCAATCTCACGGCCAATAGGATTGCGTGGCGCCTAGTTTCCGTAGTTTAAAAATGGTGTGATATCGACCTACACGACATTAATAATTTTTGTTTCTACTGGCATCAACTATCCAGGGTTAAAATTTCGTAACAAAATTTTTCTCCTCCCTGTATCCCTTGTTACTAAACGTTGCCGTTATCGGGTGTTTTGTGATTATAATATATGCATATTCACATGTGACAGGCATATTCCCTGCTAGTAGTTTGTAAACAGAACAGT
The DNA here is from genome assembly GCF_023897955.1 of Schistocerca gregaria. Taxonomy (NCBI): domain Eukaryota; kingdom Metazoa; phylum Arthropoda; class Insecta; order Orthoptera; family Acrididae; genus Schistocerca; species Schistocerca gregaria. The sequence continues at coordinate 732,152,489 of NC_064931.1, forward strand.
GGCTGAGATGTATACTGCCCAGCCTCCTACATTATATGTAAATTGATGGTCGAAGTGGGAGAACAGAAAATAAAGGGACTATCGATGTCAGCTGCCTCGGGACTTCACGCGGAATCAGCGGCGACGAGTGATTATGTGCGCCAGACTTGGTTTCCAACTCAGGATGTCCTGCTTACTGGCCATCTGCGTCAACTACTGCGCTACCCGGGGACGGTGTTCATAGCAACTGAGCGAACAACTTTGGCATGCTTTTCGGCCAATGCACATTATCACTGAGCTCCACCTACCCGCTGTCCCTGTCCATGTCCTACAGTCGTTCTCGCAGGAGGTGACATAATTGTGCATCTCCACTGAAAAAGGTGGATTCATTGCTTATCGAGGCGGATGTATTATATGAATGCGTGATGTCTTTCCTGTCAGACTGCGTTTAGATGGCGCTAGGTGGGATTCGGGTCGGCCGAGAGGCGTGCCGCGGTAATCTGAGCCGTTACGATAAACACTGTGTGCGGATGGCGCAGTGGTTACCACAACTACCTAGCTAAACACGAGATCCCGGGTTCGAATCACTGTACGGCACACATTTTCACTGGTCGCCGCTGATTCTGCGTAAAGTTCCGATGCAGCTGACATCAACAATCCCTTCCTTTTCCTTTGTCTTTCTCCCCTCCACCTTCAGTTCACATATACTGTTTCACAGCTGCGAATATCGTGTGGCGTCTGTCCTTTCGGACATTTCCGGAACAGCAGACACTCATACAAGCATCCTACATCCAAAACTGCTTCCGGGGGCGAAAGCCGTACCGATGATTGGCGTGCAGGTCGCGGCAAACAGCGGTGCAATCACGGGAACCTACTTGGGTCCACGCAGTCATGTGCCCACGCTACACCGCACCGGTATCCCGCTGCGGACACGTACTTAGGTCGCCGATCAGCCGTTGGACAGCCAGTCTTGATCCAGGCTGCAGACATATCGCCTGTCGCGCTCCAGCTTGTGCTCCGAACCACGACGCTGCCGCTGCTGTTACGCATCTCACAGTGAAGTCTCGCGCATCCACCAGGATCAGCGCCACTGCCAGTACGTTAGCCGCCCCGGAAGGCCAAAGTTCCTGAGCTCATCGCCACTATCGACGATCGTGGCATTCTTCATCTCTGTCACCACGATGCATTGTTACATAAGGACATTTAAGATGTATTCATGTGTGAACCGTCGTCCTCTAAAGCTACACTGAGTTTAGTTCATAGTGAATGAACAGTTGTAATTTAAATTTAGTCCGAAGAATGATTTTATGCAGATTTTCACGCTATTCTATCCCGTAAAAGCCTCGTCATCTCTGCAAAACTAATGAAAATTATTGAAACTTACGTTATACAAGCCTTGATCTCTCTCTGCCAATCCCACCCCCCTCCCCACAGACACAAACACACTTCCATCCATTAATAAACTGACGATTCTTTAATGTCATAGAATGTATCCTATTAATCGATCTCTATTATACATCAAGTTTTGACATAAATGTCGTTGTTCCCTATTTCGGTTCGAAACCTCCTCCTCACGTATCCTTTCTCCCCGTTCAATCTTTACCATTTTCCTATAGCACAATATTTCAAAGCTGCTATTTTTTTCTTGTCTGAACTGCTTGTGGTCTATGTTTTCCTTCCATACAACGATAAATACCCTCAGAAATGACTTCCTAACACTTTAATTTACATACCTATTTTTCAGAAACACTTTTTTTCGTATTGCTAGTCAGCATTTTATATTCTGTGTACTTTTTCTATCGTCTATAACTTTCGTGCTAAAATAACAGTGCTCATTAACTACTTTTAGTATCTGCTTTCCTAATCTAAGCATTAAATAATTCAACTCGACTACATTGCTCATTTTTCATCTGGATACCGCTTGGCGAGGATTATCTCAGTAACCTGGCTTGTGCATGCCATACCAAGGAAAAGTTTCTGAAGCGAATGGCTACTCATCTGTTATTCGCGTGGATAATAGCTTTACGGCACACTTGCCACTATGCACGCTACTAAGAGCTGTGTCGTGATAGTTTTAGTACTTAACACAGCACGTACCGATTATATGAAGCCTCCGTTTGGAGCTGGCTGCGAGATCTTCTTAACAGTCTACATAAAACCTGGATCTTACCTGTTCCCTTAGGATCAGTAAACGCCCATGATGTCTTAATAAACTTGATGTTTTCTCCGCTCATTACACTTGATGGAAGCGAGTTCGCCGTTTACTCTAGTTGTGCCTGCATTACAGTCGAGCGGTTTAGCATCCTTCTAATCTGATGGATCGTTCAGCAATGTGTGTCGGAATGTGTGAGATTGTTGGTTGGAAAACATCGAGGGGCAGATTTTACGCATAACAATAAAAGTATGTTTACTGATTTTCGTTGGCACCTTTCCTTCGTGAGGTATGAGTCTTAAACTTAGAGGGTATCTGATTAGTGATTTCACTGTGATGAATGTCTGCGGAGTTTAGTGGTTACCTGCTGTTCCTGATGGAGAAATAAGTGGGTCAAACCTGTTGCTAAAATGTGGTTCAAAGTATACGTCACTCATTTTTCGCCAAGGTAACTGGCGATATCAACGTAAATCCATCGGAATCACACTAAATCTTCTGCCCGCGTTGTTCAAGATACCACGACTGTCATTCGAATGTGGAATCCATGAGTTCAGGAGGGCCATACTAACCGTTTAGGAGGAACTAAACAGATCCAGCCAACTAGCAACCGATAGGACAGAGGTACTGCTCACTCACCATTGCAGGATAACACAGACCGAGTCATGATCGTTGGGTGTGGGCTTGTTCTTACCAGTAGAAATATTCACATGGCCAGTGTGACCACGTCTGGAATACGAGCTGTCGATACAGCGTCCCTTGGCACGACAATAAAGAGAAGCAATGACAATTGTGCGCACAACGACATACAAGAGGCGTTCAATAAGTAATGCAACACATTTTTTATGAAAGAAGGTTGGTTTTACTTTGTATTGCAATACACTATATTATTCCCCTCACTTTTGCCTAAAAAACCTTATTTTTCAAATAATCGCTGTTCAGTGTATCGGCCTTATGCTGCGTTACTGGGAGAGCCTGTATGCCCACATGGTACGACTCCAATGCTCGACGTTGGAGCCAACGTGTTGTTACATGAATAATCTCCCAAGCATCCTCGTACTTCTCCCCGCTAAGTGCCTCCTTCTTTGGGCCAAGAAGATGGAATTTGGAAGGTTTGAGATCCGGGTTGCAGGTTGGATGAGGAAGCACTGTCCAGTGAAGTTCTGTAAACTATTCTCGAGTGCAAGGACTTGGGTTGTCAATGAGAAGAAGAACTTCGTTTGCATTTTTGGTGTGACAAGCACGCTGAAGTCGCTTCTTCAATTTCCTGAGGGTAGCACAATACACTTCAGAGTTGAAACTTCCTGGGAGACTAAAACTGTGTGCCGGACCAAGACTCGAACTCAGGACCTTTGCCTTTCGCGGGCTATTGCTCTACCAACTGAGCTACCCAAGCACGACTCACGCCCCGTTCTCACAGCTTTACTTCTGCCAGCACCTCGTCTCCTACCTTCCAAACTTTAAAGAAGCTATCCTGCGAACCTTGCAGAACTGGCAAGAAAAAGTGTTTGAAATCTTGTGGGACTTAACTGCTAAGGTCATCAGTCCCTAAGCTTACACACTACGTAACCTAAATTATCCTAAGGAAAAACACACACACCCATGCGCGAGGGAGGTCTCGAACCTCCGCCAGGACCAGCCGCAGAGTCCATGACTGCAGCGCCTTAGAGCGCTCGGCTAATCCCGCGCGGCGCAGGACTAGCACTCCTGAAAGAAAGGATTTGCGGAGACATGGCTTAGCCATAGCCTGGGGGATGTTTCCAGAATGATATTTTTACTCTACAGCGGAGTGTGCGCCGATATGAAACTTCCTGGCAGATTAAAACTGTGTGCTGGACCGAGACTCGAACTCTGGACCACTATGCCTTTAGCGAGAGAGCTCCTGTAAAGTTAGGAAGGTAAGAGACGAGGTACTGGAAGAAGTAAAGCTGTGAGGATGGCCCCTGAGTTATGCTTGGATAGCTCAGTTGATAGAGCACTTGTCCGCGAAAGGCAATGGTCCCGAGTTCGAGTCTCGATCCGGCACACAGTTTTAATCTCTCAAGAGGTTTCATATCAGCGCACACTCCGCTGCAGAGTGGAAATCTCGTTCTGGGCCTTTCAGAGTTGATCGTCGCATCCTTGGGAATGTATTCTCCGGAGGATATGTATTGTGGGGGCACTTCATGGAGTGCATTTTTGTTTCCGCTTCGGGACTATGGACCCATATTTCATCTGCTATGACGATGTTCGACAAAAAAATTATCACGATCAGCCTCGTAACGCGCGAGAAATTCAGCACAGACAATCCTTCGTTGCTGTTTGTGGTCTTCTATACCGAGGAATTAACCTTTGAGTGGATGGATGTGCCAGCACTACCAATGGAGACGTCTAGTTCTGCAGCGACAGTCATGGACTGTGCGGCTGGTCCCGGCGGAGGTTCGAGTCCTCCCTCGGACATGGGTGTGTGTATTTGTCCTTAGGATAATTTAGATTAAGTAGTGTGTAAGCTTAGGGACTGATGACCTTAGCAGTTAAGTCCCATAAGATTTCACACACGTTAAACATTGTGCAGCGAGGTGTTCGATTGTGATCAATAGATCACCTGAAATGGGAGTATCGCACATCCCAACATCGCTAGAATCACAGCTGTGTGAGGCCGGCCAACTCGCGAGAGATCTGACAGGTTTGCCAGGCCTTGCAATGATAACAGATGCATCGCCCAACGGCTCATCGTGCTTTTGTTCACTGCCAAGTCTCCTGAAAGCGTCTGTGAATATCGGCGATGCTCTGGTTTTCCGCCAAAGGGCACTCAATGACAGTTCTCTGTTAGGAACGCATCCCCTTTCAGACACCATTTTGAAGGCTGCGTATAGCGCGACCACCTATTTGAACTTCATGAAACCATTAGGGGATAAGCCGTGCGTATTCCACGATGTCTCGCAACAAATTCCATTTTGAACTATTTTAATAAACATTTTTGGAGCAGTGACCAAAAATACTTAAAATTTTTCTTTTTGGAATTCGGTCTTGATCACACCACGTTTGTTGCAGGAACGTACCTATGTTCTTGTAACGTAGGTGGTGTTATCAAGACTAAATTTTAAAAAGAAAAATTTTAAATTCCACTTTTTTCAGCTGAAATTATCCAGGGAAGAAAATATGTTTATTATTTATTTAACGCTCCTACTAGAAATGGCACCCCTTTTTCTTTACAGCCTAGCCCAAGTTTCGCATTCAACGTCACGATCCGTGTTGGAGGCTCAGAGGGGAACGATCATTACAGGACTGCATTTGTAAACGTCTCACGGCCTAGAACATGGCGTGATGGTATAGGGTGCCATTTGGTACACAATCACCGCTGTTATGCGTTGTTGTTAATTTGGACAGCAGGTGTTACATTTCTTATCAGCTAAAGCCAGTGGCTGTTCCCTAGCCTTGAAGTCGTTGTGACATCACATTTCAACGAGATATCTCAAAACTGTACTTTGCCGTGCTGGCAAGACCTGTCTCCAGAAAGAGGGTGTTCGACTGTTGCCCTGTCCAGAAGGTTCTCCAATCCCTCACCCATTGAAAATATCTGGTAATGTTTAGCCAAGAAGCTGGCATCCGGACTAGAGATTAGACAACATAGAATGACGTACCCGAAACTCTTCGACTTACCTCCCAGGCTCCTTATAGCTGTCGTTGGTGACAGTGGTGGCAAATTCTATACTCTTAAATCACCCATACAAACTGTTTACTGTACAATTTTATGCATATTGAAACGTGATTGTATTCAATACACTGGAGGTATGAACTAAAAAAAACCTTCAGTCAAAACTTTCCGTGTTTCATTAAGCACACGATGCATTTCTGACCCTGTGGGCCATAATCAGGTATTGCGGCGGCGCGGTTCTTACCGTCCCTTTACGACGGATCTGCACCTACCCGTGAACATTGTCTCAGCAGATCGTCAGTAGGAAAGCCGAGTGAAACCTATTGTACGTCAACGTGAACCAGGCTGCAATTTAAGTCACTAATCTACGTTTCGGGAGAAAGTTTTCACACAAATGAAAGTTTGGAAATTTTGTCCTCAATTAATACATTCTGAAACTTAGGTGAACAAGTATCACTATCAAGCCCGTGCTAGTCTTAACAAGTCACTCATAATCCCTTTCACTCACGCTGGCAGGTTTATGGTGTTCCATTTCCTGAAAACGTAATAGTTACAAAAATACTGATTGTTTTTGACTGATAATTCGCGCCAAATATTAAGTCTGTCGGTACCAAATGCAGTCACAGTTTTTAGCCACCGACCAGCTCAATACGCCAAGCGGAATATATGTCTTTTCTCGTCACAAAATTCACTTAAAAATTCCGAAATTTCTACATGCCCGTCGGAATAATTATGCCGTCACTTTACCACACTTTTGATATATGAAACACTGATAGATCCGGCAACTTATCGTTTCCATCGGAACTACTACTACACACGTCCGAACTGTTTCATGGCTAGGCTCCCACTCTTCTCTAGAACACTCTAAGTACTCTCTACCAGCAGAGAAAGGCGCGCGAAGAATATTGCTTTACCATTGGTAAGTTTACTCAACAGCCAATAGCAAATCAACACTCTCCCGCGTCAGTCCGCGCTTTTCGTCAATACCCAATCGCAAAATAGTAAACCTAACGACTGCACATTTTACCGACTTAATTATCTAACATGCTAAAGTTTTGCTTATGCATTAACTTATTTAGTATTGTTATTTATACCTGAATTAACTTTCCCTTTACCATAAACTTACTTTACAAATGTGTTCTACAAAAATCCCCTTTGTCCATGTCCATACTTCTTCGAAATGTTCCCACACTAAATCCTACTACATAACTCGTTAAACCACACTCACGCATCATTCATACGGCTAAAACACATTTATAACATTTTACATATACAAAAAGACATAACAACACTTTATGAAAATACTATAACAGTTTATGGAAAACATTCTATTACTTTAGTGCACTACAGTGGGCACAATCGAAACTAAAATCACAGTCTCCCTATCCTATATTGTCCTCTATCGGCTGATACATAAACTACGTGCGCGTCCAGTCTCACGTCACCATCCGTCACTATCCAGCTTTGAGACAAATCGCCGGCGTGAGTGGCCGTGCGGTTCTAGGCGCTTCAGTCTGGAACCGCGTGACCGCTACAGTCGCAGGTTCGAATCCTGCCTCGGGCATGGATGTGTGTGACGTCCTTAGGTTAGTTAGGTTTAAGTAGTTCTAAGTTCTAGGGGACTGATGACCACAGATGTTAAGTCCCATAGTACTCAGAGCCATTTGAACCATTTTTTTGAGACACATCTCCCACTCAGTGTAATTTGTATTAATACATGTTTTATTTTTTCTCTTGGATGAGGTGAAATGCATATTCCGCATAACCCATGAAAAGGGTATTCTACGTTTTAGCACCAGCATACATCCTTTTCCCAGTCGTTTTCGTATATATCACTTCATTCAAGAGACACATTCACATACATATCTTTGTAAACACTTCACAGATGGACTCTTGAATTAAGTGATATGTACGAAAACGATGGAGAAAATAATGTATGCTGGTGCTAAAACATAGAAAACGCTTTTCTTGGGTTATGTGGAATATGAATTTCACCTCATTGAAGAGAAAAAATAAAACATGTATTAAGACAAATTACACCTGATGATGGCCCATAGGGTCCCAAACCTAATGAAACACGAAAAGTTGCGACTAAACTGTTTACGCAGAACTAGTAGAAGTTCATCATTTGATATCTTTCCAGGTGTTGCAGTTTCATTAGCCGAGAGTTTAGGGTAATACAAACGTAATACGAACTTACACATCAAATTGTGCAAGACACTCATCGCTTTGTGACAAAAATTCATGTTATGCGACCCAAAAGGAATTTATCTTACCGTTGACCACTGACTGTGTTACACTGAGCATTTGTAGAAACGATACCAGGCAAAACAAGTACATAAATAAATAAAATTGATGGGTGAGTGTTATTTATTCAGTGGCTTTGGTATCGATTAACGTTTTCGCCAAAATACATCCCGAATAGCACTCGTCTTATTTATTCGAAAAAATTTGTTACGTTCAGTGTTGCAGCTGGTCAGTTTCATGGCACATGAAGATTATTCCCATTTTACAAAACACTGGCGGTGTACGCCTTACCAAAGTTCATCGGTAACGTGTTCCTAAACCTAAAAAATTGTTGCGTAACTTTTAAGTAGTATTAAATCTTAAAAATATTCGCTTCACTTTATAATTTAATGATTGAATGCTCTTGAACGGAAATATAATAAACGCAGTATTGAAGTGGCAAAATAAAACTGTAGTTTGGTGCATGTTGTTTGGTACATTACCTCTTGCAGCTGAGGACGTAATTTTCAACATTTATAGCAAAACGTATTGGTGATAATAAGCATTAGTTGTAGTTTGAGTTTAAAAGTGAAGCTGTAAGCAGGAGCAGGTTTAATAAGCTTCCTGTATGGAAATAAAACCTTACGCTTAACTCGGTTTTATAAATTACGAACTCTATAACCAGCTACAGTGTAAAATAGGAGTATTTGCTTCCTACCACTCCACTATCACTTCAACGACAAGTGAAAATAGAGCCAAAGACTATCCATTCAGTTTTTAGTTCACTTTTATTGACGAAGTCACTGGGCAAATATTTATAAAGTACATGTTATATTTGTGAAGAGAGTTTCAGAAATAAAAAGTTATCTCCAGATGAGCCTAGAAGTAAAGAAGGTATTTGCGTTGACCGAACATAGAAGCCACTGTGTTATTTAAGCCTATACATGGCGAGGCTATCTCTGGAGTGTGTGGTGTGCCTGGGTCCATCTAAGCGACGACTTGGCGAGTGGATTGATAGGCGGCGAGTGCCGCCAAGTAATCTCAGAGAGAGTAAAATCTTGTCGGAAGTGTTCCAGTTCCTGCGCGATCTTATTTATGTTCTGCTTCACTCTCCGGCCGTGTTGCGCTCACCCCTCCCTTCGCAGTTGTGAAGCGCCAGGCGGAAGCTGCGAAGTGCTTCAAACAGCCCTGTCGCCGACTGCTCGACGCACATACGAATTTCAGAGAACAAGTGCAATTCATATGGCGGCTGTAGCATTTTCTTTGGGCTTGCTTCCTGTGAGGTAGGAGGTTTCGGTTACGAAAAACTCAGATCACTTACTTCTGTGTTTATAGTCAGCGACACTGTAGGACGTACTTTCTGAACGTTATATTCTAATTTTGGAAATAACGGAATATAGTTGATTATCCCTTATGAACAGGGTTCAGAGTTCTTACAGAACTTTTTGATGGAGAATGCTGCCGCTTTTGACATAAAATTACTTCATTTAGAAAGTCTATGATTGTAATTTCAACCTTTGGGCCATGCGGTACTACACTACCAGCGCAACAAGCTTACACTGTTATTTTCCGAAATGCCGAAATTGTAATCGTAAAATTATAAAATAAAGTAATTTAAAGAGTTTAAGCAAAAACTCATGTCAATTAAGTAAGTGATAAGTTTGGTAGCTTATTATCTGAGAGGAGCAGCTATAGAAACTATCCACAATCACATCATTTTTTAAATTTCAATCTCTGTCTGCTCCAACTGCTTTATCCCATTATGGCTCTCGCTAGTACCATGACAATTGTTTCCTCATAACTTAACGTGTGTGCTACCACCCTGCGTCTGATTCTAGTCAGTGTTTTGCACATATTTGTTTCATTTTCGATTCTACGGAAACCCTCCTAGTTTCTTATTTTATCAGTACGATCAATTTTCAGCATTATTTTGTAACATGACGTCTGAGGCGCTACCTCAGTATCCATTACACACTTTTATGCAGAAGTGTGTACTAGAAATACATATACAGAGATTTGTGTCTCAAATGAGGACAATCGAACCTTTCCTGACAAGATATGCTCTCTTTGCTTCATTATTTTTCATTCAGGTTAGTAGAATTCCTTCACATAGACTAGTGCGTGGTCCTGAATTTTGATGTTAAATTTGTAGCTTATCTCGTGTATTTCTGTCTTTCTTCATTTACACTCTTTGCATTCTCTGATCTCAGTAAATTGTTCATTCCACTCAACCAGTCGTGAAATTCTTTTTTAGTTTCAAATAGAATAGTAACGTCACTGATATCCTTTCACCCTGATGTCTAATCCCATTTCAGGAAATTTGTTTTATTATTTCAACGCTTCTTCGACCTACGGGCTGAATAGCAAAGCAGAAATACTGCACCCTTATCATTTCTTAATTAATCCGATCACTTCTCTGTTGGCCTCATTCTTATCGCCTCCTCTCTTCCACATGTTGTATATTACCTGTCCTTCATGTTACTGTCTGCATAATTTTCTGAGTGTATCCAACACATTGGACCAGCTAATATAATCGAACGCTCTTGCTAGGTCGATAAATTTCGTCCAAAAGCTACTTTTTACGTGTTTTCCGTTATGAAGCGCAACGCGTGGGCTTCTGCACCGTCGCGCGGGTTAGGCGCACGACTCCCCCCATTGGAGGCTCGAGTCCTCCCTCAGGCATGTGTGTGTGTGCTGTCCTTAGCGTAAGGTAGTTTAAGTTAGATTAAGTAGTGTGTAAACCTAGGCTCCTATGACATCAGCAGTTTGGTGCCATAGGAACTTACCACAAATTTCCAGTTTTCCTTCTGTACAGGTGCCTTAACCTTTCCTAAGAGACTTTCATTTATATTTCCCATTCCTTTGGTTAGTAACGTGATGCTCATAACTAAATACGGAACTACAAGTAACGCACGCACACGCACATGTACATCCACACACACCTACATACTAGGGTTGTGCAGAAAGTAAGAACGATCGGTCGTGAAATGGACACCACAGTGAAAACCCAATGAAGCTTTACACAGATGTGTTGGGCAGTGTCTCTTGTATGACCGTCGATCGTATCAAGACGCTCTTTTCAGTTGTGAGCGCACTGTGAGCGAGTAAACGTGCCTAGAACAACGATGTCTCCTACCAAGTAGGGCTTCTCCTTAATGAATACAGCCTACCTAACACAACTGCTACGCACTTCCTTCTTCATTGCAAATCTCAGCCGCACTCTGCAGTGGCAGTGAAGATGCTCCTCTAGCCTTTTCCATGGGAACTGTTCGACCACCAACAACACAGCCCTAACAGGCCCGTCCTGAGTATCATCTCTGTTCACATGAAACGCTGGATACGAAGACAACATTTGGGTGCAGGCTACGCACTATAGACCAGCGTAGAGAAATATCAGTAAGCACAGGCTGCTGCGTCCTATGACGATGGTGTTTGAAATTAGGTATGTCTAACTCGGAGGGGCGACTATGTAGAGAAGTATTTGGAAGGTGTAGGTAACTCTTGCAAATAAAATGTTTCTGATTTTCACTGTGGTTTCCATTTAGCGACCAATCAGAACTTACTTTCTGGACAACCCTCGTGTGTATATACACTGCTGGAAATGGAAAAAAGAACACATTGACACCGGTGTTTCAGACCCACCATACTTGCTCCGGACACTGCGAGAGGGCTGTACAAGCAATGATCACAAGCACGGCACAGCGGACACACCAGGAACCGCGGTGTTGGCCGTCGAATGGCGCTAGCTGCGCAGCATTTGTGCACCGCCCCCGTCAGTGTCAGCCAGTTTGCCGTGGCATACGGAGCTCCATCGCAGTCTTTAACACTGGTAGCATGCCGCGACAGCGTGGACATGAACCGTATGTGCAGTTGACGGACTTTGAGCGAGGGCGTATAGTGGGCATGCGGGAGGCCGGGTGGACGTACCGCCGAATTGCTCAACACGTGGGGCGTGAGGTCTCCACAGTACATCGATGTTGTCGCCAGTGGTCGGCGGAAGGTGCACGTGCCCGTCGACCTGGGACCGGACCGCAGCGACGCACGGATGCACGCCAAGACCGTAGGATCCTACGCAGTGCCGTAGGGGACCGCACCGCCACTTCCCAGCAAATTAGGGACACTGTTGCTCCTGGGGTATCGGCGAGGACCATTCGCAACCGTCTCCATGAAGCTGGGCTACGGTCCCGCTTCCGCTCACGCCCCAACATCGTGCAGCCCGCCTCCAGTGGTGTCGCGACAGGCGTGAATGGAGGGACGAATGGAGACGTGTCGTCATCAGTGATGAGAGTCGCTTCTGCCTTGGTGCCAATGATGGTCGTATGCGTGTTTGGCGCCGTGCAGGTGAGCACCACAATCAGGACTGCATACGACCGAGGCACACAGGGCCAACACCCGGCATCATGGTGTGGGGAGCGATCTCCTACACTGGCCGTACACCTCTGGTGATCGTCGAGGGGACACTGAATAGTGCACGGTACATCCAAACTGTCATCGAAGCCATCGTTCTACCATTCCTAGACCGGCAAGGGAACTTGCTGTTCCAACATGACAATGCACGTCCGCATGTATCCCGTGCCACCCAACGTGCTCTAGAAGGTGTAAGTCAACTACCCTGGCCAACAAGATCTCCGGATCTGTTCCCCATTGAGCATGTTTGGGACTGGATGAAGCGCCGTCTCACGCGGTCTGCACGTCCAGCACGAACGCTGGTCCAACTGAGGCGCCAGGTGGAAATGGCATGGCAAGCCGTTCCACAGAACTACATCCAGCATCTCTACTATCGTCTCCATGGGAGAATAGCAGCCTGCATTGCTGCGAAAGGTGGATATACACTGTACTAGTGTCGACATTGTGCATGCTCTGTTGCCTGTGTCTATGTGCCTATGGTTCTGTCAGTGTGATCATGTGATGTATCTGATCCCAGGAATGTGTCAATAAAGTTTCCCCTTCCTGAGGCAATGAATTCACGGTGTTCTTATTACAATTTCCAGGAGTATATATTACGTAACAGGTTTTGTTTCCATACAGTCACTCTGTTAATCTGTACATGTACAAATCATCTTTTATTCATTTTCTGTTTCCATTTTAATTAAAAGTATAGATTACTGGATTATTATGGTGGGCAGGTATACTTCTGCATTCGCCAGGAACTTCTTTGGGTAGATCGATTGTACGGTTCATACACTGACACACCTCAGAATTGTGCATCTATAAGAAATGTCTGCTAACATCCTCGCATCTGCTTCAGCGAAGAGAAATTATTCGCAATTCAGCTTCTCGAAATCTCTAAGCGATAATTCTGTTACATATCTAAGTGTATTGGTGGTGGTGGTGGTTAGTGTTTAACGTCCCGTCGACAACGAGGTCATTAGAGACGGAGCGCAAGCTCGGGTTAAGGAAGGATTGAGAAGGAAATCGCCAGTGCCCTTTCAAAGGAACCATCCCGGAATTTGCCTGATACGATTTAGGGAAATCACGGAAAACCTAAATTAGGATGGCTGGAGACGGGATTGAACCGTCGTCCTCCCGAATGCGAGTCCAGCGTGCTAACGACTGCGCCACCTTGCTCGGTATCTAACTGTATTAAAATACATATTTTGATTTAGTTTCGTGACTGAAAAAGTGGAATAATAAACCACTGGAGCCTTCGGGAATGGTGGGCTTCGACATCCTGCCTTAAAATTGTGGATTAGATCTCCTTCTGTGTTAGCGATCAACTCCAGCCAATTCAATAAAGAAAGCAAAGTCGAAAGGAAGGAAGAACAGAGTTTAAAGTCGACAGTGCGATCATTAGTGACAGTGTATAAGCTTGGTTTTTGAAAGAAGCCGTCCGGGAAATTCTGTGGAGAGATTTAGGGAAATTATGGAAAACTTAACTTGCGATGGCCGGATTGGGCTTTGAACAGATTGCCTCACGAAAACGATTCCAGTGTGCTAACCACTACGCCAGCTCACTCGTTTCGAACGAAGTAATGCATTGATTACAGCAATTAATTCGCACTAGTGAGGAGCTGGGTTCAAATCTTCGTCATGCAACTACAGTCGATTAGTAGTGGAAGAACAAGAAGACCAGATGAGACATCTGTAAGCTTCTACAAAGATTATGGGAAAGAACTTGCTCCCCTTCTAGTAATAGTTTATCGTAGCACACTGGAGCGGCGAAGAGCACCTAGCGACTGGAAAAAAGCGCAGGTCATTCCATTTTTCAAGAAGAGTCGTAGGACAGATACACATAATTACAGGCCTATATCGTTGATGTCTTTTGTTGAATTATGGAACATGTTTTATGTTAAAGATTTATGAAGCTTTTGGAGAACGAAAATCTCCTCTATAAAAATCAATATGGATTTCGCAAACAGGATCTAGCGAAACTCCGATCGCTCTGCCCCTCTGTGAGACCCATAGTGCTGTAGACAACGGCTCTCAGGTTGATGCCGTATTCCTTGCCTTCAGGAAGGCATCTGACACCATCCTGCAATGCTGTCTGGTGAAAAAATATGAGCTTACCTAGTGGTGAAACTGCTCAACGAAAGTTTGGTCTACTATCGTACAACGTATTCTAACATACTAGAGATCTCAATGACATAGGCTCGCCCTGCATTATCCAGTTAGAGCCCATATACTGGATATTTTTTACTACTGGCACGCTTTGTGGTCGTTCGCAGTTACTTAAACATAGCGATTTCGCGATCGCTTCTAGTGGTCTTGCGGAAGTGTTCTCGCTTCCCGCGCGCGGGGTCGCGGGTTCGATACCCGGTAGGGTCAGGTATTTTTTTCTGCCTCGAGATGACTGGATGTTCTGTGTCTTTTACCATCATTTCATCATCATTGACTCGCAAGTCGCCGAAGTGGCAATCAGCCTTCAGCGGCGCAGCGGTTCGGACGTTGTTTACGTCCCTGCTGCACGTCTGCGCTAGAGGTGTTTACGTTGAGTGTGTAGCCGTGTGCCGCGGTATACATAGAACGAACCATGGCCTTGTCGTTCCGCAAATCGACACTGAAATTTAGTTTTCTTAACGCATATGTTCGACCGAAGGCTTACGAGATCGAACGTTTTCTACGGGATGAGGTGAAAATCGAACCTGACTTTCTAGTTGGAATACACTTATCTATAGTCAGCAGCGTGGTCTATGTCAAGCGCATAAATGAAGCGGCATGTGACGAACTACTACTTCGACACCGACAATAACTTCGTTTATTTCATTCGAACGGGAATGTTAGAGCGGTAACAGTTCAACACGCCGGCATGGGCCTCCGAACGATCCGCGTCTTTGAGCTTACATTCGAAATGCCAGAAGAATTAGTGACAGACGTCCTGCGTCGTTACGGAACGGTCCTATCCCACGTGGCTGAAAAATAGGCGACTTTCAAGACGTATCCTGTCCTCAATGGCGTCAGACAGATACGGCTCGAACTTCGAAAACACGTACCGTCATACTTGTACATCGCTGTTTGTTGGGCGATTGTCATCTGCGACGGCCAACCAAGGACGTGCTCTGGGTGTGGGAAGGAGGGACATATACGTTCTGAGTCTGCTCAACGAAGGTTATTGCAGCCACGGGATGATCCCTCCTTCACGCCGCATCCGACTGTGCTCCCCAAGACTTATGTCGCCGCATTACGCGATGACGTGGGCCGCGAGACAGACGCGTACAAGAACACACAGACAGCGGCAGATCGTGGCGAGCCACGGAAGGACGACGTTGCGATGGACCGCCTGCAGCAGTCAGAGGACGCCCTCTTTTCGGTGCCGCTTGCGGCCCCTTCAGATAAGGCAATTGGTGACGTCGATAATACGACGGCTCACGATTCCGACACCCCCCACGAACAACTGGAGGCTATGCTGACCTCTGATTCCGAGGCCCGGCAACGTAAACAGCGATCACCAAAACGCCGGAAGAAACGCCGCCTCACGGTGGAGAACGACCACTCTGATCTAGCAGAGAATTCTGAGACGTTTACAGGTACAGAGCAGACGACCATCGATACAGGAGAACTGCCTAGCATGGATGCAACGGTGGACAGCGGGACGGCGACACGACCTACCGCTGACGATGCTCCGGACACAGCGAAGGAGTTCGATCAACGGCAACAAGCTACTGAGGGGGCTACGGCACCTACACCGCACGACAACGATGGGACACTATGGGCCTGGTCAGAAGAGCCACCCCCGTGGAGAACAGATGATGCCGGAGGAACGGCTCCCTCGCACTCTCCCGGTGTAAGACTGGAAGAGTGCACGGAATAACAAACACCATATGAGGGGACGGCGGGGGACGTTAGTACGACAGCAGCCTATGTACGGCAAAATTAGCGACCGTACGGTACGCTATCTACGTTGACAGCCATGCAACAAGCTTATCGGATAGGGTCTGTTAACATCAGTAGCATTGGGATGCCGGTAAAAATCAAGATGCTCAGTGACATGATAAAGGCTGCGGATTTAGACATAACACAATTACAGGAGGTTCGGGTACTTCCCCCCTCGGACTTTTACGGTTACGACATTTACTGTTCCCCGTGTGACGAGAGAGGCGTTGGCACAACTATACTATTAAAGGAAGGGATACGTGGAGACGAAGTAGAGTATTTGCCTTCTGCCCGTGGTACGGCCATGACCATAGGTGGAATACGTTTGATCATCATATACGCACGGTCAGGCTCGGATAAGAGAAGGGACAGAGCAGATTTTTAAGCACATGAGGTTACACCGTTGTTCCAGGGACGATACGATGGTTGCATACTCGGCGCAGATTTTAATTGTGTGCTTGACAGAAAGGACCAACAACCTAACTATACTACTAGCCAAGAACTTAGGGAGCTGATCAACGGGATGGAATTAGTCGATACATGAGACCTAAAGTATCGCAACCAACCAGGAGTAGTGGCGTACTCCTGTAATCCAAGCGCCCGGGAGGCCGTTGTTGTGGGAGAGATCTGGGAACAACTACAGATTCGGCCGTTTCATCAGCTCAGGAACGACCGCGATGCCATCATCGAGCTCTGCAGATTGACCACATTGCAGTGCGGAATTTTCGGCTAGTGGTGGCTCGAGATTAAGAGAAGTCGAGAGCAGTGAGCAAAACTACATCGGGAAACCGAAACAGACGACTCATAACGAAAAGATTGCGGAATGTACTGCAAAAGCAAGACTTCGAGAAGGCGAACTCTGAAGCCGTCGGTGCCTTAACAATCATTCCGTGCAGCAACGATAATATGGTGTAAGTAGGCTGTTTAGGTTTTCTTATTGGTAACGCCACATAGCGCTCGGTATGAAAAAATCACTGGCTGTGCCGTGTGCAGTCTGTGTTTAGTCTGCATTGTTGTCTGCCATTGTAGTGTTGGGCAGCGGCAGCTGGATGCTAACAGCGCGTAGCGTTGCGCAGTTGGAGGTGAGCCGCCAGCAGTGGTGGACGTGGGGAGAGAGATGGCGGAGTTTTAAAATTTGTAAGAATTGGTGTCACGAACTGATTTATATATTATGACTAATAAGGTAAATACATTGTCTGTTCTGTATTAAAATCTTTCATTTGCTAACTATTCCTGTCAGTAGTTAGTGCCTTCAGTAGTTTGAATATTTTATTTAGCTGGCAGTAGTGGTGCTCACTGTATTGCAGTAGCTCGAGTAACGAAGATTTTTGTGAGGTAAGTGATTTGTGAAAGGTATAGGTTAATGTTAGTCAGGGCCATTCTTTTGTAGGGATTTTTGATAGTCAGATTGCATTGCGCCAATAAATTATTGTCTGTCAGTTTGAGCACAGTCGTGTATAATGTTTCTAAGGGGACGTTTCATATGGCGACCTCACTGGAATCTTCTGATTATTTCTTGTAGTTTGTGTAGTTAGTGTAGCCTTTGTTTATTGCTAGCGCGTAATCATAGAGAGAATTTCCTTTGTAGTTGCAGTCTTTCATTGTTGTACAGTAAAATAGTTGTGGCATGCATGTAGTTTTGCACGAAGTATTTCGCAGCTGCACTTGCAATTAACTAGATATTATTTTCAGTGCTATGTTAATGCGTTCTCTTATTTTTGTTCTTCAAATTGTGTTTTTCTGTGTTGTCGTGTGAAAAATTGTGACAATAATGGCGTGTGAAAAACGTAATACTAGGCTACAAAGTAAACTGAGAAATGACAGTGAAGACGAAAGCAATGTGTTAGAGCCACCATGTAATGAATTCACAAATGTTCAAAGCAGTAATTTGGTAATAGTGCATAGGGAAATGGAGCGGGCTGCAAATAATGGTGTAGGAAGTGAAACAGTTAGTGAACAGGGAAGCATTATCAATCGATCGGTCGGCAACAGCTCGCGTCAGGAATCCGATATGACAGGACAGAATCTTGCAAATACTGTACATTCAGGTTTTGCGTCCTCACCGTTTTCTCAAATAAGTCGAGACACATTTTCTGCTTGTCAAACTGTGAATGTTGCCGGTGCAAATGCACTGCCGAAAAGCATAGAGGATCAGATTCCCGACACTAATACATTATTATTGCAATTAATGCAACAAATGAAACAAAACCAGAGACAAACACAGCAACAGTTAGACACAATGGAACAAAATCTTCAAAAGTTAGACATGATGGAACAAAATCTTCAAAAGTTAGACACAACGCTTGAACAAAATCAGAAACAAATGGGACAGAATCTTCAAAAGTTAGACACAATGGAACAAAATCTTCGGAAGTTAGACACCACACTTGAACAAACACGTGAAGATTTAACTACTGAGTTACATAACATTGAATCGAAATGTCAAAAAATCTGTAATGACGTAAAAATACAAATTTGTGAGCATTGTCAACCTATTTTTTCGCGGTATGAAAACGCATTGCAGAATCACGAAGCAGCCATAAAAGAATTGCAAACTGTTGTTCGTGAAAATCACGACACCTTGCAAGCTAAAATGGACTCAGTTGCATCCATCGATTCGGTTACGCAACTTGCAAGATCTCAGGAAAACTTAAAGGACACAGTAGATTCGATTTCAACACAAAGGGACACTCTGAAACTTGGTTCAGAAAAACACCCTGAGGAAATGTGTTCACTATCGGAGAAAGTAGCCGAACTTTCGGATCAGTTCATTAATTTATCTACGAAGGTAGATGATAATCTGAATGACACAAAACCGGTAGTCTTTAGTGACACAGAAGAGTACGAACAAATTAGGAAATTCAAACAAAGTCTGAATCAAATTAGTACGCAACACCACAGAGAAATCCGGGAAGTACAAGATCAGCTGTCACAGGTAATACAACAATTACGTATTTCAGAGGACACTCGCGCTCCAATACGGGAAGAGGGACATAGAAATACGGAACAGCCACAAAATAATAACACAGGGCACTTCGAAAATTATGAAAGAAATTGGCAAGGTGCACCGAATTTTGAGATGGAACTGCCGACACGACGTAACAATGAACGATATGCTACCCGCCGACACGATGATTTTGACTACAAGCTGTTCATTACTACACGTAAATTCAAAACATTTAAGAATTATGGCAACGACATTCATCCACAAGCGTGGCTCCATCAATTCTCTCATTGTTTTCCTCCCAACTGGTCAATAGAGCACAGATTAGAATTTATGTGTGGCTACTTAGAGAATGAACCAGCTGTAAGAATGCGATCGGTCATTCACGATTGCCACAGTGAAGGAGAATTTCACCATGCCTTCCTCTCAGCATATTGGTCCCAAGCCACACAAGACCGAGTAAAACATGGCATCATGATGATGAAACATTTCGAACAATCTGAATTTTCCAGTCTTGTCAAATATTTTAAAGACATGTTACATAAGAATCAGTATCTTTCAAACCCATACAGCCCGTCAGAACTCATCCGCATTTGCTTAATCAAATTACCTGAACATTTACGACAGATTATTTTAGCAGGACGATGCAAAGACGACATTGAAGCTTTTCAGGGACTGTTACAAGAACTGGAAATTGACACTGACAATCGCGGAACGCGAAAACAGGAGCACAACAATTACAGGTCACACCTGTCACAATTCCGCGATGACAGAAATAATACACGACACGGCTATTCGTACAACGTAAATCGTGACCAAAACAGACACCACCCGTATGACAACCGTTGGCAGAGTAGTAATTATTACAGGGAAAGATCGCATTTCCGTAGTAATGAACATGACAGAGACAATCATAGAAACAGACACTATGGCAACCAGAACAATTATCATCACGGGAGACGGAATAACTTCAGACGCAACGGTCCAGCGCGCAGTTACGATTCAGAGAGAAATTCTCCACCACGTGACCGACAAGAAATTAATTACAGAAATTACCGACATGACGACAGACGATATGATCGTAACGACAGACCTGAATTGCATCAGAACTGGCGGGATTCAAACAGAGCAGGGCCCTCTCGACAAGGTGAATTTGTAGAAGTTAGGTCTCCTAACCCCATTAACGACGCGCGCCAACAAAGAAACAGACAATGACTCGCACCGCAGGCAGCCGCGTGCGCCGGCTGGCTCAGAGAAAAATAACATAAGCTAAACTTGAGCAAAATTCCAGTGTTCCTTACCGACGTAACCACATGATAATTGCTTTTCAGTTGACAGTCTGCGTACTAGGAAGAGTAAAGGTTTACACCACATTTCACATGTAAAACCGTAAAACCGTTTATTGAAAGATAATCTCCTTTTTAACTTTGTCTTTGCCATAAAACATTTCACTTCACATTACTAGTATGCTTTGTCAGACTTATAATCTTTTAACATGCAGCAATATTTAAGTTAAATATCCAATCAAGAACCAAGAGAACTTATCTAAACAGAAATTACGAATGCATTGTTACAGTGAACAGATGACACAGTGTCATTGTGTGTGTGTACATTCTTGCTTGTTAGTGGCACGATTATGTAACGACCATAAGGCTGACATACTTAGAACATATACTGTTAATGAGATTTTAATGCAACATTTTGGTTTACTTGAAAACACATTCTTTATTTGAAGTTCATTCGGTGAGATTAAAGATGACTTAGCATTTGGTTTCTATAATAGCTACACGATTATATCACGACGCTACTAATATGTGACACGATTTACATTGTTGCTTTTGCGGCGTATCTGCTTTATATCTGCACAGTTTTTCTGTATTATTCTGGAAAGTAAAACATGTTTTAGTAGTAACTTTTGTGGTATAGCTACAATGAGACAGCCTTTTCAGTAGCACAACAATACGTTACATTATAGTACTTTCTCGATCACGGCAATAAGCGTAGTAACTACGATGTCTATACGCAACGCATTTCACTTTTGTTTATCATGAGGTAAGTACATTGACTTCTGCAGAACTTAGTTTTCGGAGGACGATAACTACGACACTTCCACAGAGATTATCTTACAACTAGACGCACAGTTTAGCGCTACCCTTACGCGTATTTGAGTGATTAATTTTGTACTTAAACATTTATTCTTAAAGATATTTGAAGTAGAATGAAACAAAGGTTTTCCATGATACATTTCATTCCATTGCTGTAATCTGCAACACCTGAGGATATAATTACATTAATCCTCAGGGGGGTACACGTCTACTTTGTGTACCATGTGTTTGGCAAGCACAAGGAGCCCTAGGTAATATGGTATTTGCTTATACAACTTTACACATCGGTACCATATTTCTCTAACACATAAATTACACAGCTATCTGGTCATTTAACTGAGAGATAAACATTTTTTTTACTACATCATCAGTGACACATGTTTACGCAATTACACAGTTGGATGATTTAACACCTATGAAATTGTATCTTGTCTGTACTTTGTGAACTGTTCATATTTTTTCGGAACCATTGTGATGCTATGAGAGCTTTGAATGATGTATTTGGTATGGGATCATGATGTTTAAAGTACGTTTGAGGTAGTTGACACTTTTGACATGAGCAGAGAATTTTTATTAGGTTTTGAAATTATTGGAGGAAGCTACGACGATTTAGAGAGTTGACTGAGGTGTTATGATGTTATTATTACGACGACGATGTGAATTATGCTGCTGAAGTATGTTTAAGCTGATGCTATATGAGTTATTTGGTTATGCTACGTATCTGTTATGATGAAATATTGAAGAAGTGTCGAGGAATAAGGTAAGGAATAATGAGTAGTGGTTAGGGACTCTGGTTTGTGAAAAAGGTTGTTGGAAACCAAGAATCGTACTTTAAGAGTTATGAAATGTGTGTACATGCGTGAATGTATTACAATGCCGACGAAATTTTTTTTAGCACTGTTATATCAATAGGATTTTGTTTCTACAGATGTGTAACACAATTTCTTGACCTGTGAAATTTTTTATATGAGACTGCCACTGTAGCGGAAACTGGTGCCGTAAATATTTCGGTAAGAAAGGTAAGTGACCGTGACGTAATGCGTTCTGAGCGGCCAGGTGTGCCAGCCGCCTTGAGAAAAAGTCATTAGTGTGTGCCTGTCAGAGGCACAGGTAGAAAAAAAAAGAGGCCATTATCCTCGCTATTGTCATTCCTTTGTAGAAAGCATCGCAAATACGACACGCTAAAACTTAAAAACATATGATTATACTGTGGAGCTCTTAATTGATGATATTCATTAAAATGCCTAATGAAACGACGAGAAACATTTCACGTCTATTGTCTTGCTAGTTGAAAAATTGTTTACTGCTTTATGAAACGCCATATGGTTAGTGAATGACGTTTCACGCCTTGTTTTGCCTATTTTGTTTAATACCTAGTTTCTAGCTGCACTGCAGCATTGGTTACTATAAAATTTAATGGATGTACTAATATAAATATTTTATGCCTACAGATCCAGTAAATAATAACTTTATGATGTACTTAAAAAAAAGGAAGGAGCTCAAAAAGACATTTCCCTTCACAGGAATTGCATACAGAATTTTCTTTTCAAGTACATGGTAATATTTTTTTTACAATAAGTTTTCGTGGTGCACCACTTTAATTATATAGACATTAAGATGTGAATATACATTTCCCTTATCTGCATTGTTGTCTTTAGTGTAATATTTTTCTGCTTCAGCTTTACCATGTTTAGATATAAGTTACTGCATTTGCTGCTGCTGTTTTCCTGGCATAGTGCTACTAAATATCACTTTGTATTACTCTGTTAAGCTAGTTTTACTACTGATTTATTTTTCTTGTTTGCTGCGCATTGCCTTATATTAGTTGTAATATTGCTGCCTTTTTTTGCCAATTTCCATTTTTTAACATTGCTTTTTGTGTAAATTGTTTTGTGCTGCTACATTGCCTCATCCCTTAGTTAAGCATCTGAGCTCAGTAGATTTAAGTTAGCTTAAGAGGGGGTAGCCTATATAAGAGAATGATTTGCGATGGATTGGAAGAAATGCATTGAGAAGTTATACGAAAAAAGTACAGAAATCCGGTATAGATCAGACTTCTTGGAAATAATGAAGAACGAAGGGAGATCTCCGAGAAGTAAAGAAAGTTTTGTTTGCAAAATACTGCAGTAAAACAAACCCTGTCCTTTCCTTGTGTTATCCCACTATTTGTTTGTGTACCCTTGTGTATTTGTTTTCTTCCTGTCTCTGTGTACTGTTTCATAGAATTTTTTCTCTTCTAATACTAAGCTACATTCACTATGATGAGAAATACTGTTATCCTCAAATATAATTTGCATTAATAACATGCTATTTACTTTGTAAAGATGCTTAAACATTATTTATTCTGTTTTGTTCTAATGCTCATGTGTGAAGTTGATGTTTCAAAAGTTATTCTGATCTTTTATGTATGTACTTATGTCGTAATTTTTGTAACACTGATGTATATGTTATTTCGATTCTTTTGTAAAGCCTGTATTACTGCAAATGTTATCTGTACTATTATGTTCTTTAATGATATGTTTTTGTACCTTTGTTATTGTATTCTCATGTTATAAAATTGTAATTGACACCAGTTCATCAAATTAAGTAACTTGTAAATTACATTTCACTGCACACGTTTCTGTTGGTCATAGTATATGGACAATATTTGAGAAGAAGGGACTGATAGTGCTTGCACGTGTGTTAATAATTCAGTAAGGGACTGGATAACAGCATTACTGGTTGTAAGGACATTTCAAAAACAATTTTTGTGAGTGCACAAGTGGTGGTTATGGACTTGCTATATTATCTGCAAGACTCTTCAATGGTGATTGTGCGCATGCACAGTCAAACATATGGCTGCTGGCCATCTCTACAAGGACTACAGTGGGTCTACACCTTTGATGACCCACCAATACCATTATTTCTACAAGGACTGCAGTGGGTCTGCACCTCTGGTGGCCCACCAATACCGTAATCTCTACCAGGACTACAGTGGGTCTACTCTGTGACGACATACCTACCAATATTCTTCAAAACTTCGACTGACTCTGCTGTGGGTTTGCTCTGTTGTGGCCCATTACCTGTCTGCATGTCAAGAGTCAGCACTGTCTTTCGTTGGAAGGACAACACTACTTCTTCAAGACTGCTTAGAAATCCACTACTTCCAAGTGCAATTTCTTTTATTGCTCAGACTTTGAAAAAAAAAAAAACACTGCAATTTTACTGTGATGAACGATCAGGACTGTCTTTATGGACTGTGAGAAAATTTTAGCTTCTGACCAACATTGTATCAATAAGTGTGTGTATTTGATATCTTTGTTATAGTAATTATGAAAATTTTTTATCAAATCATAATTGGCCACTGCCCAAAACAATTTGTAAAAATTTTTTGTGGGGAGCATGGGGGCTATGTAAGTAGGCTGTTTAGGTTTTCTTATCGGTATGAAAAAATCACTGGCTGTGCCGTGTGCAGTCTGTGTTTAGTCTGCATTGTTGTCTGCCATTGTAGTGTTGGGCAGCGGCAGCTGGATGCTAACAGCGCGTAGCGTTGCGCAGTTGGAGGTGAGCCGCCAGCAGTGGTGGACATGGGGAGAGAGATGGCGGAGTTTTAAAATTTGTAAGAATTGGTGTCACGAACTGATTTATATATTATGACTATTAAGGTAAATACATTGTCTGTTCTGTATTAAAATCTTTCATTTGCTAACTATGCCTGTCAGTAGTTAGTGCCTTCAGTAGTTTGAATATTTTATTTAGCTGGCAGTAGTGGTGCTCACTGTATTGCAGTAGCTCGAGTAACGAAGATTTTTGTGAGGTAAGTGATTTGTGAAAGGTATAGGTTAATGTTAGTCAGGGCCATTCTTTTGTAGGGATTTTTGATAGTCAGATTGCGTTGCGCCAAAAAATTATTGTGTGTCAGTTTGAGCACAGTCGTGTATAATGTTTCTAAGGGGACGTTTCAATGGGAAGAGCGAGGCGTGGGTGTCGCTCGACCACACAACACCACTACTCACAGCAAGCGGCTACATGGGTAGCAGGGGTTGTGTGGCGTGGACTGAGCGGTTTTTTAGGTTAGATGGCCTCGGGCAAGTACAGAAAGGGCAACAGCCTCAAAGGGTGCGGGACAAAGTCAGGACATGCGGGTACCAAGGAGCAATCGGTATTGTAATTGTAAACTGTCGAGGCTGCATTGGTAAAGTACCGGAACTTCAAGCGCTGATAGAAAGCACCGAAGCTGAAATCGTTATAGGCACAGAAAACTGGCTGATGCCAGAGATAAATTCTGCCCAAATTTTTACAAAGGCGCAGACGGTGATTAGAAAGGATAGATTGCATGCAACCGGTGGTGGCGTGTTTGTCGCTTTTAGTAGGAGCTTATCCTGCAGTGAAGTAGAAGTGGATTGTTCCTGTGAATTATTATGGGTGGAGGTTACACTCAACAACCGAGCTAGTTTAATAGTTGGCTCCTTTTACCGACCTCCAGACTCAGCAGCATTAGTGGCAGAACAACTAAGAGAAAATTTGGAATACAAGATCTGCAGCGGATAGGCACTTGGTGCAGGGAGTGGCAACTGAGCCTTAACATAGGTAAATGTAATGTATTGCGGATACATAGAAAGAAGGATCCTTTATTGTATGATTATATGATAGAGGAACAAACACTGGTAGCAGTTGCTTCTGTAAAATATCTTGGAGTATGCGTGCGGAACGATTTGAAGTGGAATAATAACATAAAATTAATTGTTGGTAAGGCGGGTACCATGTCGAGATTCATTGGGAGAGTCCTTAGAAAATGTAGTCCATCAACAAAGCGGGTGGCTTACAAAACACTCGTTCGACCTATACTTGAGTATTATTCATCACTTTGGGATCCGTACCAGATCGGGTTGACGGAGGAAATAGAGAAGATCCAAAGAAGAGCGGCGAGTTTCGTCACAGGTTTATTTGGTAACCGTGATAGCGACACGGAGATGTTTAGCAAACTCAAGTGGCAGACTCTGCAAGAGAGGCGCTCTGCATCGCGGTGTAGCTTGCTTGCGAGGTTTCGAGAGGGTGCTTTTCTGGATGAGGTATCGAATATATTGCTTCCCCTTACTTATACCTCCCGAGGAGGTCACGAATGTAAAATTAGAGAGATTCGAGCGCGCACGGAGGCTTTCAACAGTCGTTCTTCCCGCGAACCATACGCGACTGGCACAGAAAATGGAGGTAATGACGGTGGCACGTAAAGTGACCTCCGCCACACACCGTTGGGTGGCTTGCGGAGTATAAATGTAGATGTAGATATACATTTTTCACTAGCTACTCCGCGAGCTGTTTGGATCGGATCTACATTTCAAGGGCGTTAGCAATGTCGACGGTGGACGCAGAAATATGGTCGATAGCGTTTAGAGACCACGAGACATATATTTGTACGGTTCACCTTGATAGACAGCATGTATGGAGACGGAGGGGTAATCGGAAGATGAACGTCTCCCACCTGCGAGATACAGAATGCCGACGCATGATGGAGGACGCGTGGCATGGCTGCCTCCGTCGACGAAATTCTTTCGGTTCTGTCCTGCAGTAGTGGATCGAGTGCTCGTAGCCAGCTTTACGGAGGACGTTAATAGGTTACGGGAAGGAGGTTTCTCAATGACCACTGAGTTTTACTTTACGGCTCTCCGGGAACTGTTAGCCCAACCACCTAAAACAGAACGCCAGACGGCCGTCCATTGAGTTAAGGCGAAGCTGGTACAACTTGCGACGCTGAGGATGGCAGGTACGATGATACGCGCGAGGTCGCAGGATTTCCTGCCCAACGAGTTTCACTCGATGCATTATGTAATAAAGGAAAGACGAAGAAGACAAAGGAATTTAATACATGAGATTGATCTCGGCAATGGCCGTCGTTTTACAACACAAAGGGACATAGCACAGGCGCTCACGGATCATTTTAGCAGATTCTATGCGAGCAACGGGGAAGGTCAGAGGGAGCTGGGAAACATTCTGGGAGTGATCGCAAACGCGACGAGTTTGAACGGGGAAGTGGACGGGTTATCTGAAATTACGTGCGAAGAGCTGGAGGAAGCTATTACACGAGGTGCCTGCAACAAGTCCCCTTGTCCAGACGGATTCCCGTTGGAATTTTACCGTGCCTTTGTGACCATTATGACACCGATGTGGCTATCCATGTTTAATGAGCTGCTGCGGCAAGAAATACCGGTTCACGTTCAATTCACGGAAGGGCTCATGATACCGATACCAAAGCCCCGTGGTGGCAAACGGCCTTGTGATTATTTCCCCTTGACCCTCCTTAATAGTGACTACAAGAGCTTCTTGCGCATCCTGGGCAGTCGTATCAAAATGTCGCTGGAGAATAGAATACAAGCGGATCAGAATAGTCTTGGCGGCATCAGTTATATCCACACAGCCTTGGGAGACGATCATGACGTCGTCGCCCTCGCGGCTGCATGCCGCCTTAGAGGGGCAATGGTTGCAGTAGATTTCGATCATGCTTTTGATCGCGTGGATCATGTGTTCCTCGCGGCGGTGATGAACAGGATGGGTGTCTCGCCATTATTGACCACTGCTGTCATGCGGCTGTTGCATGGTGCCACATCAGCGATGGTGGTCAACCGAGGGAAAACTAAGTATTTTAAGATCTTAGACCGGTGAGACAGGGTTGCCCCTTGTCGATCCTCCTTTGTGCGATCGCCTTAGAACCGTGATTCGCAGGCCTTCGCCGTCGTTTTACCGGGATCCCCCTACCGCATTTATCATTCAAATGCAGAGCATACGCGGATGAAATTCTGTTCCTCGTACGGAATGAGGGGGAGACTCAAACAGCACTGGATTGGCTACAGACGTATCGGATGGCAGCAGGAAGTGTGGTGAACAACTGAAAATCACAATTGATGCATGTGGGGCGTGGACTAGAACCAGGAACGGAAGGACCCTCCTCTGTTTGGGTATCACTTTTCATAAAGAGACAGCAGGAATGGCTGCGGCCATCTACCGAAGGTTGTTACTCAGAGTCCACACGGCAGTACGGCTAAACACCCTACGGTCGATGGATATGCTGCAGCGAGTGTTACTCGTCAACCTTTATCTCGCGCCCATGATGTGCCACCTGACACACCTTCTCCCGTTGAGGCGCTTGACTATAAGGATTCAGGTGGCCTTTGGGCACTATGTATGCGTGGGACAACTCTTTAAGGTACAGCACAACACTCTTACCCTCCCAGTGCGAGAGGGGGGTGTTGGTTTAGTGAACGTGCACGAGAAGGTGCGTGCCATTTACATTAATACTATGCTCAAACGGTGGCGCAACAAGGAATCATTCGCTTACGGGGACGATCATCGAAGAACTAGTACCAACATCGCATCTTCCTCCAGTCTGTGTCGGCCATATATCGCCCCCTTTAACGTATGTGCGCACGTTCATCGTGGAACACAGTTCCGTTCGAGAGCTTTTACCGACGACCCGACAGTCGACATCGAAGGATGTGTACCATCTGATTCTTCGACAGATCGCCCGCAATAGGGTGGAGCGGAAACATCCAGCAGTTAATTGGCACGTGGTGTGGCGCACGGTCCATTCCCCCCTCCCCCAACCCCCTACCTACAACAGTCAGATCAACATGGTACATTGTCGTGAACCGAAAATACCCTAAAATGATAAAAAGTACGCAATACATTTGGCGCATTCGCCTTTGTGTCAGCAATGCTGCGTGCTGGATACGGACGACCATCGACTGGTCTGCGACAAGGCATTGCCTGTCTGGACTCTCACAAGAAAGATAATCGCGTTCATGCGGCGCACTATCTATACAGCAGCCTCTTGTGATATAATATTTTTTTCCAGATGAAACGTATTTTCCGCGTCATAAGACGAACGCAGTGGCGTGGATCACAGGTATTATGGTCCATTACATCTATAGAGACACACGTACGACCGTACTGAAGTCCTGGATTACTGACAATACTTGCAAGATGGACACACAAAACTATTACGGCTACAAAAGTACAAGGATTGGTGTGCCAATTTTCTAGTAACGATTTTTGCGGACTCGCCATATACACACCTGGAAATTGAAATAAGAACACTGTGAATTCCTTGTCCCAGGAAGGGGAAACTTTATTGACACATTCCTGGGGTCAGATACATCACATGATCACACTGACAGAACCTCAGGCACATAGACACAGGCAACAGAGCATGCACAATGTCGGCACTAGTACAGTGTATATCCACCTTTCGCAGCAATGCAGGCTGCTATTCTCCCATGGAGACGATCGTAGAGATGCTGGATGTAGTCCTGTGGAACGGCCTGCCATGCCATTTCCACCTGGCGCCGCAGTTGGACCAGCGTTCGTGCTGGACGTGCAGACCGCGTGAGACGACGCTTCATCCAGTCCCAAACATGCTGAATGGGGGACAGATCCGGAGATCTTGCTGGCCAGGGTAGTTGACTTACACCTTCTAAAGCACGTTGGATGGCACGGGATACATGCGGACGTGCATTGTCCTGTTGGAACAGCAAGCTCCCTTGCCGGTCTAGGAATGGTAGAACGATGGGTTCGATGACGGTTTGGATGTACCGTGCACTATTCAGTGTCCCCTCGACGATCACCAGAGGTGTACGGCCAGTGTAGGAGATCGCTCCCCACACCATGATGGCGGGTGTTGGCCCTGTGTGCCTCGGTCGTATGCAGTCCTGATTGTGGCGCTCACCTGCACGGCGCCAAACACGCATACGACCATCATTGGCACCAAGGCAGAAGCGACTCTCATCGCTGAAGACGACACGTCTCCATTCGTCCCTCCATTCACGCCTGTCGCGACACCACTGGAGGCGGGCTGCACGATGTTGGGGCGTGAGCGGAAGACGGCCTAACGGTGTGCGGGACCGTAGCCCAGCTTCATGGAGACGGTTGCGAATGGTCCTCGCCGATACCCCAGGAGCAACAGTGTCCCTAATTTGCTGGGAAGTGGTGGTGCGGTCCTCTACGGCACTGCGTAGGATCCTACGGTCTTGGCGTGCATCCGTGCGTCGCTGCGGTCCGACGGGCACGTGCACCTTCCGCCGACCACTGGTGACAACATCGATGTACTGTGGAGACCTCACGCCCCACGTGTTGTGCAATTCGGCGGTACGTCCACCCGGCCTCCCGCATGCCCACTGTACGCCCTCGCTCAAAGTCCGTCAACTGCACATACGGTTGACGTCCACGCTGTCGCGGCATGCTACCAGTGTTAAAGACTGCGATGGAGCTCCGTATGCCACGGCAAACTGGCTGACACTGACGGCGGCGGTGCACAAATGCTGCGCAGCTAGCGCCATTCGACGGCCAACACCGCGGTTCCTGGTGTGTCCGCTGTGCCGTGCGTGTGATCATTGCTTGTACAGTCCTCTCGCAGTGTCCGGAGCAAGTATGGTGGGTCTGACACACCGGTGACAATGTGTTCTTTTTTCCATTTCCAGGAGTGTACTTGAGGTGTGCCGGGTGCGCAAAGATGAGCGGCGGTGCTGTCGTTGTAAAACCAACCAAGTAAAGTGATCGGCTAAGAACACTATGCGAGTATGCGACCTAGGAAAAACTAACGCTTGCACAGTTAGTAAATGGATGTACTTCAAATTTTGTTTTCATATCTGTGAATTCTTCTCTTAAGGGTGCCAGAGGTGGCCCCGCTTTGATTTTGTTGTTATTTCATGCTACTTGGTAGGACGGCATCGACGTTCCTTCCAGGACAGTTATCATGTGTCAGGAAATACTATGTTTATTTTGTGAATAATAAAGGTTTCTGTTTCTCCTAACTTACTTCATAAAAAAATGTTGGTAGAGCACAAAAAAATTCGGTAGAGCACTTGCTGGCGAAAACACAAAACACAAAAAACAGAAAAAAAAATTAAAAAAGTGGCGTCAACTAAAAAGGACTTGCAATTCCGGCGGCCGAACACTCCGCATTGGGTCTCCCGGCAAACAATGCCGTACGATCATTTCATTTCACCACTGCCGCAATGGCACACCCCAGCTGTCTGGTATCAACGACAGCTTCATTCAGTTTTTGTTCGGCATTGCACTAGCATGCCACGTAAAAGCATACAACACTTTGATAGTCAGGATAGGGGCGTACACAGCAAGATGTTGGCGATTGGTTACATGTCATTCAAAGAGTTGTGTCTAAGGTGTGGAGAAATTACAGAGAAACGGGAAATGTGTACAACAGACCTTGCAGTGGTCGGTCCTTGTATGACGATTCCTATGCAGAATCGTTTCCCCCAACTGTCGATTCGCAGGCGCCCAACATCGACTGCCAGAAATTTTGGAATGGGCTTCTGCCGGGCAACAGTGATTCGTATCTCAGACCAAATTGTGCGTAGAATATTGCATCAGGGTAGTTTGCAATCCAGGACACCAAAGAGAAGTTTTGCAGTGAACTAACGGAACCGACGCAATCAAAGGACCTGGGCTACTCCACATCAACATTGCACCACTGCATAAGAGACGAAAGTGATATTTACTGACGAGACCAGGACTGGTTTGCAACCGTACACTAGTTGTGTTCAGGTTTGGAGAAGCGCTAAGCGACACCAGAAACGCCGGTACATTCAGGAAGTCCATCCGCTTGCATGTGAGAGTGTAATGTTCTGGGCGGCAGTAATGATGGGAGGGCGGACCCGTCTAATTCCCATATACGGTAATTTGACTCGTCTCCGATACCTCCAAGAGGTCCTACAAAAGACTGCTGTATATTTTTTTTAATTTCATTTGGTTTCAGGAAGATCCCATTTCACAAGATACGATTATTACCAATGACGATACAAACAGGACATTGTCCTGATTTTATCGTAAAGTATTAAACGTAAATAAAATAGATAAGACGTCAACACAGTACGTTGGCTTGACTGCACCACTACAATAGAAGCCACGAAATTTTACCATAAAGTCGAATCATATGCGTACATAATAAAACATTCAAGATATCCTTAAATTTTAAGGTTCTCTTTCACAAAGACGAATGAAATAGCAAACACATCTGCAAAGGACGTATCCACAGAAATAAGGGTTTTTCTAAGTGAAAAATAATTCTTAATTTCTAAAATTACACAAAGTATATCTGTTCTTGTATGATCATATTTATTATGTTCTATAAATATGTGAAGAGTTTCTCCGTCAACGAGACAGGAATCACACCTTGGAAGGGGAATTAATTTTAACAATTGTCTCGATTTATTGGTATTCATATAAACTGATCGTAGTCTGTTAAGAATAAGAAATTGCTCTTCTCATGAGCACCAAGTTGAGAAACTACGAGTAATGTGGAATCTGTTACTGACCTCACCAATACAATTTTTAAAGAGGCATCGTTCGCTTGACATCACATGCCAACTGCGGAACTTACGTTAACATTCTAGTGTCAAATGATCCAGGATATCTCCATGCTACATAATACTGTTAGGAGGGGTTTGTGTTTCTTTGACAAGAATGACTTAGTAGGTAGCATATGTAGTAATAGAGGTAGTTTACAATGTAGTAGGTAACTGACAGAGGATCTGACCCTCAACATGTATGGACCACATAAGAGCGAATGGAGGACTTGCCAGCTACACTTGCATGACAGATATAGGTGTTGTTTTAATACAGCCTCGCAGAGCTGCTGATTATATACGTTAGAGCATCTTCAATTGTGACGGGGAGCGGAGTCATACAGCATGCAGTCATACTCCATCTTGCTCCTAATTAACTCTTTATACAGATATAACGGATTCCTAGGTTTGGCTTCCCAGTCATTACAATGTGAAGCTTTCATCGTTTTAATTCTAGTACGTACCTTAGGCTGGAGTTCGTTGATATGTTTGTGTCACGACAATGGGAAGTCTAGACACTTACCTAAGAGTTTAACGTGGGTAGATGTTAAAATAGTTTGACTATAAATCTGCAAGGAAACTGCGTTTTTGCCTATCATCTGTCTAGTAAAGACAACCGGATAGCACTGCTGAGGGACAACATCTATTCCTATCTCGAGTACCCGAGTAATTCATTTACCATGCCACTGAAATCACGTTGCAGGCAGTTGAAGTCACGGTTTTGGTCCTTGTGCATGAATATATATGGCAAACTTGAGTGAATACTGCATAAACGTGACAGGATAAGGTGGTAAACCATTGTAGACGATTCTAGACATCAGCTTCCTGCCCGTCCTGTTTAATCGCTAGATCCTGTAATGTAGTAAATGCGAGCACCCGTTGACTATTTTCGGTGGTATACCCGGATGAAATGTGCAAATGTGTGTGAAATCTTATGGCACTTAACTGCTAAGGTCATCAGTCCATAAGCTTACAAACTACTTAACCTAAATTATCCTAAGGACAAACACACACACACCCATGCCCGAGGGAGGACTCGAACCTCCGCCGGGACCAGCCGCACAGTCCATGACTGAAGTGCCCTAGACCGCTCGGCTAATCCCGGGCGGCATACCCGGATCACATAGCGTTTGTCGTCTTATAGAAATATCCACATTTCTGTACACATTCTTCACACATTGCCGGAAAAATTAGTACACCTGGAAAGACTATGACGATTTTGACCTAATGACAGCATATGCCAACTGCAGGATAGTAGAGGTACTGATAATGGTTTCAGCATCGACCGTCAACAGAAAGTATAGTGGCATACCACTAGAGAGTCACGTGTGCACCCTTTTAAGAGGAAATAGTCACTGCCAGGAGGCTCAGTGTGCTGCAAACGGGTGAAGCAAGTAGGCAACCATGCCACTGAGAGGCAATCGGGCTTCCTACAGCCAACTAAGCTAGTCTGAAATGGGAAAAATTGTGGCTTTCCTAGAGGCGAGATTGTCCTTTTGGAGAACTACCACACAATTTGGACGTGCCGCGTCAGTTGTGCAACGATGCTGGTATCAGCGGCCACGTGAACAGTCTCACACCTGTAGCCTACGTTCTGGACGTCCACACAGCACAGACGCCCACCAGAATCGTCAAACTATAAGGGCAGCAGTGGCAGATTTTGCAGCTACCACAGCACAGATAAGAGGGCTTTTGAGCCCAGACGTGTCAATGCAACCTGTTGCGAAACTGTTATTAACAGTGGGACTCAAAAATGGTTCAAATGGCTCTGAGCACTATGGGACTTAACATCTGAGGTCATCAGTCCCCTAGAACTTAGAACTACTTAAACCTAACTAACCTAAGGACATCACACACAACCATTCCCGAGGCAGGATTCGAACCTGCGACCGTAGCAGTTGCGCGGTTCCTGACTGAGGCGCCTACAACCGCTGGTCACCACGCAGTGGGACTTTGGGCAAGCACACCTCTGGCCTACTTCCACTCAAGCCGCATCATCGACATGCACGGCTCGACTGGTGCCGTCAGAGGATTACTTGGAAGACGGAGTTGTGCGTTGTAGTCTTCAGCGATGAAAGCAGATTCTAGCTGCACGCGAGTGATGGTCATCTACGCGTACATCGTAGCCCAGGTGACCGCTGTCTCGTACAGTGGATTTATCTAAGACAGACTGGCCTCACCACAGCATTTACGGTTTCGGGTGCTGTAAGCTACAGCTCTAGTTCATCTCTGGTGTTTCTGGGCTGACGCTCGGCCCATGCAGAATGTTGTTAGAGCTGTTCTTTTGTCGTTCTTGCAAACACGAAGGTGATGTTCTGTCCAAGAGAATAATGCTCGCCCAAACATTGCCCGTGAAATCAACGTGCTCCGCAAGACATCCAGTAGCTTCCACACCATCACTATCTCCGGTCGACCAGATGTGGGATAGGATGGGACGAGAACTTAGACTCGTCAACCAATAACTCTTACAGAACTACATGAATAATTAGAGCAGGAGTGGCATAATGCATCCCAATACCAAATTCGCCATCTATACAGTCGACTGGATTCCAGAGCCAGTGCTGACACTGCCGCCCGAGAAGGCTACACCACGTAGTAATACGGGTGATTCAGCCTGTTTCGGTACCGGGTACTTCAGAACCGCTTGTGCTATTGATCTGTAAATGTAATTATTTCATGTACTCCATACGCACTGTTGCAACAATAAATTCTGAGTGAACTGGAGACTTCTAAAAGGATGTACAACGTTTTCCCAGCAGTGCTGCAGACGTATATAGATTGTCCAAAAAATTTAGTTGCTCACCTATAGTGAATGAACTTAGTGAATATAATGAACTGATATTTTTGCAGAACTCAGATGGTTCAAATGGCTCAAATGGCTCTAAGCACTATGGGACTTAACATCTGAGATCATCAGTGCCCTAGACATAGAACTACGTAAACCTAACTAACCAAAAGATATCACACACATCCATGCCCGAGGTAGGATTCTAACCTGCGACCGTAGTGGTCGCGCGGCTCCAGACTGAAGCGCCTAGAACAGCTCGGCCACACCGGCCGGCACTCCATATTTTGTTACACCCTTTATATCACATGTCACATCACAGGAGATACATTAATCAGCAAAACTGTCGAAGTTCTCGGTAGCAGCAGCAACTAACTTGCTCATGCTTCATTGTGCTCCGCTCCGCTTCAAAGAACTTCTTCATTCTTCATGCTGCATAGGCCCTATTTGCAGTCCTCTGCTTCTGGAGGGCTTCGAAATGTATCATGTAACTTGGTGATTACTACGAGGACTATTCGGAAAGTAAGGAACGATAGGTCGCGAAATGCAAACCACAGTGAAAATCAAACCTGTTTTATTTGCAACAGTTAGCTACACCATCCAGCAACTTCTCTACACAGTCGCCGCTCAGACTTAGAGATGCGTCGTAGCGTTGTACCAACTTTTGAATTCCCTCGTTATAGAAAACAGCCACCAGTGCTTTTTGACAATTTTCTACTCTTGACTGCAGTTCGTTGTCTGTGTCAAAATATTGTGTTGATAGCCAGCAGTTGATATGAGCAGAGATGAACCTCAGGGGTAGCCAATTAGGGGCTGTATTGTGGGTGATCAAACACTTCCCATCGAAAACGCTCCAGGAGCATCTTCACTGCCCCCCCGCAGAGTGCGGCCGAGAATTGTCGTGTAGAACGAACCGCATGACAGTTATGTGACGCGGTTTGTATAGCTTCAGGAGAAATCTTTCGCCAGGCACTCATACTTTGCGGGAGACGCTAATTTCTGGCCAGCTTTACGTTCTCACTGTGAGCTCAGAACTGAAAAGAGCGACATGATGCGATCCACAGGTGTACTAGACGCAATGCCCAACCCATCTGTGCAAAGCGTCATCAGATGTTCACTGTATTTTCCATTTCGCGACCGATAGTTCCTTACTTTCCGAAAACCCTCGTATATCAACGCGTGAGAAACAGCGTGTTGTAATCAAGTTTCGAATTCTAAGACTTCGTCGACGCTTTGAGCACCCTCTCCTTCAGCATGACAATTCCAGGCTACACACAAGCGCTGCCACATTACAATTCGACGCCTTGTATTCGCTGTCATCGACCAACCTCCATACATTCCCTACTTGGCCCCGTCCGATTTTCATGTGTTTCGAAAATTTAAAGAACATCTTTGACGACTTCAGTTTGCTAGTGATGAAGCGGCTCAAGCTGAGGTGATGTTGTGGCTCCGCCAACGAGGACGGATACTTTACAACGACGGTTATCAACAAACTGGTCTCTCGTTGGAAGAAATTTGTTCGTTGCCAGGATGATTACGTTAAGATATAAATACGTAAACACGAAGCATAAAGATTTAAAATGTTAACAACGTACGTTTTATTCAAAAATCTTCAAGAGTTTTCACATAAAATATTCAGAGGCATTACTTTCGAGCACACCGACGTAGTGCCATTGTGGAAACTGAAGTCGGAGAATTTGTTTACTGCTTAGGTCACCAAATTTGTTGATAATGAAACGTTAAAGAAAGACATTGTCGACAGAGATGGTCGTTGGAATGTTCTCGGCAGATGTTAAGGTTGAATAAGTTGATGGTGTAGAGATTTCGATAGAAGCGACGTGCTACTGAGGTGCTTAGGATGCAAGTATATATCCCAGAAAAGCAGTTATAAGGTGCTCATAATAAATGTGCAAGTCTGCTGCAAGGCAGAAATTTGCAGAATGCTATGGATAAAAAGGGAACTAATAACGCTGCAATATATCTACAGAATCTGCCCTCCTACTGAACTTGAGGGCTCCAATTACTAAACACTCAGAAAAATAGCGGAAGTTGCTACCGGATATCCACATTTCTTACTTCTCCTCAGTTTATCCTTACGCTTCAACAGCCTCTTGGATTTGACTTTGACGTATAAAATCAAACATCACTTCCCAAGTGTCATATATCCTCTCTTTCTGAGGTAAACAATCGTGCACATTTCAAAATATATCACTTTCACATGCCAAATAACATACTGGAAGGTAGACAAAACGACGTATCACAAACTCAAAGCCGGCCGTTGGTGGCCGAGCGGTTGTGGCGCTACAGTCTGGAACCGCGCGACCGCTACGGTCCTACCTCGAGCAGGAATCCTGCCTCGGGCATGGATGTATGTGTTGTCCTTAGGTTAGTTAGGTTTAAGTTCTTTTAATTTCTAGGGGACTTATGACCTCAGCAGTTGAGTCCCATAGCGCTCAGAGCCATTTGAACCATTTGAACAAACTCATACCATACCAAACTACCTTGGCGCTAATACTTTCACTTATGAATTATGTTTCAATGTTGGATATGTGATAATATCTTGTGTATCCTCTTTGTTATCAATAATTCTTACAGAAACGTGTACCCCAAAATCAAATTTTCATTCCTCCAGGCAGACACAAAACACCTGAGGTATGTACCAGAAATCTTCTGTACCATCATTTCTACAGAAAGCGAAAAACATGGTGAGTAACTAAAAATCAAGAACAGTAGCACGAACTCGAGCCGACCATATGTCACTGACACTGAGAAGCGGTTTCGAAGGTGTTACAAATACTGGATACGTAGATACTGATGGCTGCCCATGGAAGAAAAATCATCATACCTCCTCCAATCCCACCTCAAGACGAATTATACAACCACTCTCCCTTCGTAGCATGCTCATCCACTTATGCTGAGATGTAAGGGGAAAATTAAAAGAAAAATCATTTTACAGTTAATGAATTCGTTGTACCGATTGAGAAACTAAAACGTCTTGAAGAGTTTTTATGTACGAGTAGCGTATTTGAAAAATTCTAACATCTCATTTCTAAGAGTTAGTCTGCCGTCAGTAGAAAGGGAGGTAAATGTGGAGTGGCTATAATTGTTAGTGATAGACAGTACTCCTCCTCTTGTTCCATCACCACAATCTTCCAAACTTCGAAGCTGTCGTTACCAAAAGATCATTTCTGCCGGCTAAGAGTGTTGACCACCTCCCACCACATACCCCATTGTAAGGATTTAAATAAATGCAGTCTGTCACAGGTTTCCACCAATTACTACCACGTTGTCATATCTTTATAAGTTTTACGCTTTTAACGCGAGACAGAGCACGTACTTCACCACGGCAGTATGGTCCTTCTACACCATAGCGTTGTCAATATGCTCTACTTCATTCGAACACATTACTCCCTTGCATATGGTTGACGACTTCCACACCAGTAACACTTACACATTAGGATTCACCATTTAGACACAGTGGTGTTCTAAAGTAAGCAGCTCAACAACGGCAAATAGTTCAGTGTACAGTCAGCTGTAGGTTTTGAAATATCGTGACAGCGTTTTCATTCAATCGAAGCATCCGTGGCATAGACTTTACATAACTAACAAGATAGCATGTCTGCAGGTGTAGTGACAAATGTCTATCCGAAATAAGGAACAGGGGAACGTGGATGTCCATAGGTTCAAGAACCGGTCACCTACGCACGGCTGTGGTGGAAAATCGACAAATTATGAAGGAGAATACGAACAGATCGTGCCATTGGACACAGGCTTACTGTTTTATGCTGGAATTTTTAATGTGTTACAGATTAGACAAATGAACCCAGTACTATATTTATAGCACTTTCAGACATAGAGAAAATCTTTCGCCATATTGACTAGAGAACAGTAATTAGGGATGGAATGCTGCAAATGAAAGGTTATCTGACACTCGTACAGAATCCAGACTGTAGTTACACCTTGTGAACCATATGGAGGGGAAGTTATGCTTAAGATGGAAGTGAGAGAGCAGTAAAGGAAGCTAACGAGAAATCTGGAAAGGGAATTAAGGTGAGGGAGAAGACATAAACACTCTGAGATTTGTTGCTGACATATTAACTCTGTCAGTGAAGACCGAGGTGGTGTAAAATAAGTTGAAAGTAATGGGTTGTGTGTTGAAGAGAAATTATAAGACGAATAACAATGGCGAATAGCAGTGAAAGTTAAACAAGGGTGAAGAAAGTAGTAGAATTAAATCACTTGATTGTGGTGGACTTAGAATAGAAAATCATACACTGGAAGTAGAAAATAAGTTTTACTATTTGGGCAGATAAATAACTGAAGATGGCCGAAATATAGAGGATACAAAATGAAGATTAGTAAAAGCCTCGGAGCTTTCTGTACAATGGAAATAAATTAAAGTTTCATATAAATGTAAGTGTTGAGAAATCTTTACTGAAACCATTTATCTAAGAGCGTACCATTCTGCGGAAGTGAAATCTGGACGATAAAGAGATCAGGCAAATGGAGAAAAAAAGATTTTGAAATTTGATACTACACAAGAAGAAAGATGAAAATTATGTGAGATGGTTGCATAACTAACTAGGAGGTACTCAGTCGAAACTGAGAGCTATAAGGTG
Organism: Schistocerca gregaria; assembly: GCF_023897955.1. Classification (NCBI taxonomy): domain Eukaryota; kingdom Metazoa; phylum Arthropoda; class Insecta; order Orthoptera; family Acrididae; genus Schistocerca; species Schistocerca gregaria. The sequence goes on from NC_064931.1 coordinate 732,192,579, forward strand.
TAGGGAGATACAAATGGACGGACCTTGTAGTAGTCAGATAGAGGAGAAGAGGCTTTCACAGGATAGACTAACGTGGGCGTTGCATGAAAAGGACTCAAGACCACAACCAGAACAGCGTGTCGGGTATATTCAGTTTTATCCAGTGATTAATCAGCCACATGTATCTATTGCAGTAAGTTATTCTCCATCCTGACGACTTCCTTGCCTACTACTACCATAATTCTTAAAATCAAACGAAGTCAAAGTTTGTAATGTGTGTGTGTGTGTTTGTGTGCATGCGTGCGTGCACGCTTGAGCGCTCGCAAACTGGAATTCGTTAAGTGCTCAAGAAAAATTAAATATAATACGTAGTTCCTTACAAATATTGATAGATTTCACAGTAAGTAAGTACGATTATAACATTTTGTACTGTGTTTAGATCCATTTCCATTTCATAAACGTTTTAAAATATTTGCACATTGATACAACAGTAGCGGTACTGTAATACTTTCTTCTGTCATTTACGTTTTCGCTGTAAATAAAGCTCTGTATAAGCTCGTTTACCTAAAAGAAGTCGCTCCATGCCCCACCATTAATTATCGTAATAAGTACTGCAAAATGAGACAAGCACAGACAAGCGGCGTTAATCGGCGCTTTCAGCCACTGCATTAAAATTCCCCGTATTGAAATCAGCTGCGCGGTAGGGCAAAGGCCCAGCGGCGAATACCTGCATTGCTGTACATTCCCGGAATGTGTTCATCGCTGCCTCGGGCAGCTAACGCGTAGCCATTTCGCGCCGTCATTTTAATTACCTAATTAGTGACCAGAGCGCTGATTGCATCCTTTGATGATGGGTTTAGCAGTGAGACTCTTAGCCCGGCCTCTTTCTAGCTGCGGGATAAGCTTAGCATTATTAGCGCCGCGTGTGGACAATGAACAGGCTCAGCTCAAACAGAGCCCCGCACAATGAACCTGCTCCACGGTTGGCGCGTTCCCCACAGCGGCGCACCTGCCTGCTCTTCCGAGCGAAAGGGAAACAATGTTTCACAATGCCGTCGTAATCTCCTGCTTTAAATAGACTGCAGGGAGCTTTGCTTCAAAGCCGTGACGTAAAAAGCATATTTTTATTTGCTGTGAATATATTTTATTGCTCAATATTTATGAGGGCGAATCAAAGACAACAAATCTAACATCCAGGATCAAATCTCTGTTCGTTCTTAGAATTTTTTCTTTCAAGAAATCCATGTCAACTTTGCTGTATTGAATTTTATGATTTTTTTACTACCAGTTTTGGTTCTAAAACATCGTTCAGGGAGTATATCAACAGAAAGCAGAAAAATAAATATTAATACCAAAGTACGGGATGAGCAAAAAGTCAGTATATATTTGAAAACTGAATAATTCACGGAATAATGTAGATAGAGAGGTACAAATTGACACACATGCTTGGAATGACATCGGATTTTATTAGCACCAAAAAAATACAAAAGCTCAAAAAATGTCCGACAGATCTGATCAGAATAGCAGTAAATAGCATAACAAAGTAAGACAAAGTAAAAATGATGTTCTTTACAGGAAATTCTCAATATGTCCACCGTAACTCCTCAACAATAGCTGTAGTCGAGCAATAATGTTGTGAACAGCACTGTAAAGCATGTCCAGAGTTATGGTGAGGCATTGGCGTCGAATGTTGTCTGTCAGTATCCCTAGAGATGTCGGTCAATGACGATACACTTGCGACTTCAGGTAACCCCAAGGCCAATAATCTCACGGACTGAGGTCTGGGGACCTGCGAGGCCAAGCATGACGAGAGTGGCGGCTGAGCACACGATCATCACCAAACGACGAGCGCAAGAGATCTTCCATGCGCCTAGCAATATGGGGTGGTTCTAATAAAAACCCATGTCATTCCAAGCATGTGTGTTAATTTTTACCCCTCTATCTACATTATTCCGTGGTTTATTAAGTTTTCAAATTTATACTGACTTTCTGATCACCCAGTACATAAAACTAATAGCATTTGTGTTATAACAAATACCAAACGCGCACAGTCGGTCATTGTGATTCACTGAACTAAGACAGAAAATATGAATGTCAAGATTGCCTGTAAGAGCAAAACAAACATATATGGTACCTGACCAAAGATTTTACATATCAAATATGTGCAAAGTTTCAATCAAACACTCGAAACAGCACAACTAAATAATCAAATGATTCACAGCTAATCAATGCGACAAGCTTATACAGCGTATAAAATTAAACAATTATTTTTATTACAGCATAACTCTGACTACCATTCATATTTGAATAATATAAGACACTAGACTAACTTAAGCACCTAAGTTACAGATTATGTAGTGCTTATGTATATGCAATATCCAAATCGGTTACGTACTAAAATAAAGTGAATACTCGAAGACGAAGTAGTGAAAGCGAAATACAGAGTAAAAACATGTCGGTATGGCCCACAGACAGAGTAGCGATTATTGTGTAAGACACAAACATGTCAAAGTCACACAAATAAATTTTTCTAGGGAGTAACAGGTACAAAGTAACTAAACATTACACAAGAGCCATGAATGTACACATTAGGACAATATTACATCTATAGTAAAACAAGGTAACAATCATAAAAGCAGAAAGACTCTTTCAATGTATATATTAGACTAAATGCAACTAATCTTCATCATTCATCCACATACACGTTACAAGCACAGAGCAAACTATGTAGGAAGTGTAGCAGACTGGAAGTCATAAAGAGAGAGAACCAAACACTCTGAGGGCAATGTAGGCTCTAGTATTTGGTGAGTCAGTGTGATAACTGGCAAATATTTACAACAGATTAACAATTATAAGAAAGTAGTACAAAGCAGACTTAGAAACTTATGTGCTAAAATATGAAAAACCAACTGTGTTTGGTTAAAAAGTGAAGAATAACAGAATCAAGGTTGCTCAAGTAAAGATATATAAATCAGAGGGCAGTCCAGAGGGTGAAATGAGCATAACTAACATGTCAATACGTCAAGAACATTACCTGTGAGAAACTGGAATAGAAACTATTTCACACCACTGCTACATGAACATGAAAATTTCTGTGAAATTACTTACATAACTTTTATTCTTCAGATTTGTTTGCTCATTTAGAATTTTATCTGACTGTCATCACTGACAACTCATTTTTACCAAATGTGTCGTGATACATGGTTACATGGACCGAATCCATGAATCTATCGAATGTACCATACTATGGTACTACACAGCTGAAAATTTCAGCTGCAATACTGGGAAGGACAGTAGACGATTAAGTTTGTGGGTGACTAACTCAGTAGTAAAGTGCCAGATTACGGATCCAAATGTCTGGGGATAAAGCTGCAGTCTGTTTATCTGTCGCATATCTCATCTGTCTGGCACTGTCTGATAACATCGAGTGGCGCTATGAGTCAGACTCCACGTTAAACTGTAGGTCCCCCTATTATTTGCTGCCTAAGTCAGTTCAGAGGTCGGAGCAAGGCGCCTTCATGGCACCACGCCTAGTAAATCACTTGAATAATAATTTTAAAAAAACTATTCGTGTTGATGACAGCTTTTCTTTCTTCTCATATCTACATCTATACTGTGCTCGTTGCCTTAAGGAGTGTGGTGGAGGGTACCTCTGGTGCCAGTATCGTTTCCCACCTGTCCTGTTCCATTCGCGATTGGTATGTGAGAAGATGGACAATAGATAAACCTCTCTATGTGTTTTAATTCCACATATTAAGAGTAGTGTGTTTTTAGGACAGTTAGTACCTCCAAGTGCATTTGACAGGAGAAAGCCATTAACGCTTACTTTTCCCCTGGCAGCAGGTCACATGCTGAATTGTGGACGCATGGACAGAAAACGGGTAGTCAATACCTGCAGGTGTAGTCCAGTTAGTGGTGTTGTTGTGACCGTACAAAACACCAGGTTGTAAAGTATGTGACGTGTTTGGGGGACGACTGTTGGGCGCAGAGAAAAAACAACAACTAACACAAAGACGTGTGAACATTTTAAGGTACCATATTTGAAAATATCTGCACTTGTACCTCTTACACTCCGTTTAGTACACATCTGGCTACAACATTGGCTGTAACCTCACTGGGCATTGAGTCTAACTGAACGTGACAGGCCGGCCTTGGCGGCCGAGCAGTTCTAGGCCCTTCAGTCCGGAACTGAGCGACTGCTACTGTCGCAGGTTCGAATCCTGCCAGGGGCATGGAGGTGTGTGATGTCCTTAGGTTAGTTAGGTTTAAGTAGTTCTCAGTTCTAGGGGACTGATGACCTCATATGGTAAGTCCCATAGTGCTCAGATCCATTTTGAACGTGACAGATACTGTTCCATACTGCTTCACCTCTGTGCCAGAGTTCATTACTCGTTTTGGCTGACGAGTGATGGTGTGCGCCTCTCGTGAACCTGTGAATAGCTGGTATCGGTGGGTGAGAGATCTGACCAGGGCAACAGTCCGCACGCTCTACAGAGTGGTTTTAATTAAACTGCCGCTACTTGAGCCAGTGTAGGCGGAAAACTATTTGCCGTATAGGTACCGAAATATACAGGAATGATCTTCAGAGCGTGTGCTGCGGTATTTGCGTCAGTAGTAGTGTTAGTTTATAATTTGCCGTTAGGAACCGGTGCTGGTACCGCTACGTAATTTCGAAACGCGAGCTTCAGTGTGCATTACTATTACAGTCGCATTTAAGATGTAAGGAGAGGCCCTATTTCCGCAACGGGGATGAAGAACATGATTTGGAACATCGAATTACCGATCCTTCCAAGCTGGTTGTCCACCAAGATCGTTAGATTTTAACAGTGTCATTTTTGTCTGTGAAGGTACCTAAAGGACAGGGTTTATCAATGGAACACTAACATACGTTAAGGTTGAAAGTGAGTACAGCAAAGGAAGAGCCAACATCCCACCTGGGATATTTAGCATGATTGCTTGACAATTCGCAGAGTGAACAGTTTTTTAAAATACAGGTGTTAAAACTATTAAAATGAATCTGCATGAAATGTCCAATACTCCGCTGTAGCTGTATTTGTTCAGGTCACTTATAAATCCAAACAGTGCGGGCTGATAATTGACCTGAATAAATACAGCTACAGTGGACCATTAGACAACTCATGCAGTTCCATTTTAATAGTTTTAACAATTGTAATTCAAAAATTTTTCGCTGCGTCAGGTGACAAGCAACCATTTACCTGTGGTTACCCGAGTTTTAAAATGGAGAGAGGAAGAGTCACTGTCTCACTATTTACTAACTAAGGTTTAGTAGTTAAAGTGACTGCTATCCGGACGTAAACTCGTAGTCGCCTGTAGCCTTACCGCAAGTCCAGTGTAGTCTTGCAAAATTATTTGTGAGATTTTTAGTGCAGCAGTAGAATCATCTTTAGTGCTGCTCTAAGTTGTCGTGGATGCAGATTGTCATGGCAGCGATCAACATTTTAACGTGGAAGCTAAATACAGTACACAATAATGGAATATTACCCTCTCATGTGGAAATTAAAATGTGTTTCTTTCAATAGTTTATTCGTAATTTCTTTACCGTATATCGTTACAAATGTTTCCACAAAGTCTGGTTGTCCTACGATGATTCGTTTCTCATGGGGGCTCTCTAAAGCACTAAAAGTTTAATGATAACTACTCTGTATTCGCAGGTAGGTCAGGACAACACGAGCAACGTGCGAACTTGTGTAATGTCATTGAAATCCAAAGCCACAGAGACCTCGAATATATAGTTCTCTATTATTCAGTTTCAGACAAAGAAAACAGTTTAAAAAGTTTTTAAAAATGTTTTCTTGAGCACAAGAAAATTGTGGTAAATTGCCAGTCCAGCCCTGGGACTTCTCAACTGTAACTTTTCTACTCATTTAACGTAAGGTATACACATTCTTATCATCTTTAAATCTTTTTGCCTCTTATAAACTTGTAGACAATTCTTGTGAACTTCCTCACACTTTCCCTGCATATACAAAGATGTAATACACTATCAGTAACTGTTATCGGTTTTCAGGTGATTTTGTTTAACTTTAGACGAGGATATATCCTAGCTGTTTTGCCCATTTTCTCCCAACAAGTAATATTTCAGCCGGAAATCTGGTTCCTTAAAATAAACATATGTAAACTGCATAACGCTGCCAATAGTTCTGATTTCTCTCGTTCCACAACAGTAACGAATACACGAGCGTTAAAAATTTATGTGGCAATTGCTGTCGATATGGATATATTATTCAATTATTTTCATCATGGCAGCGACAACAGCAACCATTACGAAATTATCTCGAATGAAAAACTGCCCACAGTTGCACTAAATTGTTTTCGCTAATAGGACAGCAAATTGGCAAAATAACGCTATGTGAATGGATGCTTCGCCTCTTGATTGTTATTGAGATAATGTTCTGAATTTATTTTCGGGATGGAAAAAATTATCAATATTCAGTGTAACTCATTATCTCTCTCTATAACTTTTCCATTCGCTGAGTTTCGTTGCGTTCGATCAAATATCGAAACACTCACCGCTATCCGCCTATGATATTGATTTTGTATTATTACTTTGTACTTAAGAGCTGGATACTTTTAAAATGTATTGTATGAAGCAACTTATCTTCGACTAAAAGAAACAGTAAATCCGATGCAAACCTAAAATGTATGGTACGAGTGTACAATATGCTACACGAACCGGTAGATTGTGTCACATCACCAACAACTTTAATCTTGGCACAATTCAACGCACCTTCATAACTCATGCTCACTGTTGCCCCCACATACTGATAATAATTATATGAATTCACATCATCTCCTAAAGTTAAAGTACAGGTTTCCATTTTGAATGAAAATCACAAGAGACTTGTATTGTATTTTCTTCATTCATAACATGTAACGTATTCAACCATGTGCCAACATAACAGTCAATTTACGTAATACAAGTTTGCATTTTCAAAAAATGGGGCGTCGACTGCAGTAGTGTCAATTTAAATGAAACGAGGAAGCATAAAACCAATTTGTTGATTTAAAAATATTTTTTAATGGAATGTGGTAGCTATGCAACGCCACTTTGCACACTGCAATGTACACTCCTAGAAATGGAAATAAGAATACCGTGAATTCATTGTCCCAGGAAGGGGAAACTTTATTGACACATTCCTGGGGTCAGATACATCACATGATCACACTGACAGAACCACAGGCACATAGACACAGGCAACAGAGCATGCACAATGTCGGCACTAGTACAGTGTATATCCACCTTTCGCAGCAATGCAGGCTGCTATTCTCCCATGGAGACGATCGTAGAGATGCTGGATGTAGCCCTGTGGAACGGCTTGCCATGCCATTTCCACCTGCCGCCACCTCAGTTGGACCAGCGTTCGTGCTGGACGTGCAGACCGCGTGAGACGACGCTTCATCCAGTCCCAAACATGCTCAATGGGGGACAGAACCGGAGATCTAGCTGGCCAGGGTAGTTGACTTACACCTTCTAGAGCACGTTGGGTGGCATGGGATACATGCGGACGTGCATTGTCCTGTTGGAACAGCAAGTTCCCTTGCCGGTAGAACGATGGGTTCGATGACGGTTTGGATGTACCGTGCACTATTCAGTGTCCCCTCGACGATCACCAGAGGTGTACGGCCAGTGTAGGAGATCGCTCCCTACACCATGATGCCGGGTGTCGGCCCTGTGTGCCTTGGTCGTATGCAGTCCTGATTGTGGCGCTCACCTGCACGGCGCCAAACACGCATACGACCATCATTGGCACCAAGGCAGAAGCGACTCTCATCGCTGAAGACGACACGTCTCCATTCGTCCCTCCTTTCACGCCTGTCGCGACACCACTGGAGGCTTGCTGCACGATGTTGGGGCGTGAGCGGAAGACGGCGTAACGGTGTGCGGGACCGTAGCCCAGCTTCATGGAGACGGTTGCGAATGGTCCCCGCCTATACCCCAGGAGCAACAGTGTCCCTAATTTGCTGGGAAGTGGCGGTGCGGTCCCCTACGGCACTGCGTAGGATCCTACGGTCTTGGCGTGCATCCGTGTGTCGCTGCGGTCCGGTCCCAGGTCGACCGGCACGTGCACCTTCCGCCGACCACTGGCGACAACATCGATGTACTGTGGAGACCTCACGCCCCACGTGTTGAGCAATTCGGCGGTACGTCCACCCGGCCTCCCGCATGCCCACTATACGCCCTCGCTCAAAGTCCGTCAACTGCACATACGGTTCACGTCCACGCTGTCGCGACATGCTACCAGTGTTAAAGACTGCGATGGAGCTCCGTATGCCACGGCAAACTGGCTGACACTGACGGCGGCGGTGCACAAATGCTGCGCAGCCAGCGCCATTCGACGGCCAACACCGCGGTTCCTGGTGTGTCCGCTGTGCCGTGCGTGTGATCATTGCTTGTACAGCCATCTCGCAGTGTCCGGAGCAAGTATGGTGGGTATGACACACCGGTGTTCTTTTTTCCATTTCCAGGAGTGTAATTACCAGTCTCAGTCACTGAAACGTTTTGCTACACACTACGTCAGTAAAAGAAGGTCGACATTATCTACTGGTGAACGTATCCTGAGATTCAGTACTACATGAGGGACTGATGACCTTAGCAGTTAAGTCCCATACGATATCACCCACATTTGAACACACACAGTCGTGCAAGACTTTATGTACATCAACAGCCAGTTATTTGAAAATTAAGGATTAGTGTGAAATATATTCCAAAACAAAATTCCTCTTTTCACTTTCACGAAGACAAATAAAGTACCAGTTATAAGCACATAAGCAATTGTTAGTACCCATCCCCTCTGTCTCGTAGGTATTAACACACATCATTCGTATAAAAACGCAGGCCTTCGTGGCTGATGTCAGTCTTATTAGAACCCTTCTCATTGTAATGCATTGTTTTATAATTGTAGTTTTCGTAAGATGACACACCAGCACACCCAAAAGTATCTTACCGACATATCGCTCAGTTCTTTTCACGGACAATTCTATACAACGTAAAATATTGCTGCTCTCCAAATGATAAATAATTATTTACCCATTTTCAAATTTAAAGTGTTGTCCTGCTTGTTAATCGTATGGCTATTAAATTGAAACAAATTTGTGGAATGGTATTTCCAGACCAGAGGCTAACTAGTCGCCTCCAGATTTACATATAACCACTACTGTACTATTGCGGCTTAATAAACCACACCCTTATAAACTCCAATAACTAACAAAGATGTGAAGTTTTCACATATTACGAAACTTGAAGTGGGAGATTAATGTAATTCATTTATTTCCATTAAAATGAATTTATATTTCCTTGCGTTTCCCTCTCTCTTAAAGCAAGTTAGGGTTTAAAATTTGCTGCTCGTAATTTTCCGGCGTGAGAAAGGCGAGGATGCACAGGCGACAACAGGGTACATTGTTATTCGCAAACCCGTGTGGCGTGCTGGGAAAAGTGAAAGTGTAACTGTGTGTTAAATTGCTTCGCGCAGAGTCGTTCGGCTCCGGATATCACAAATCCGGACGTTGTTTGATCACACACGCTTTTCATATTGGTACAAAAATTAGTGCCTTTTTCGTCGTCATATTTTAATGTTTTCACAGAGCACAGATTGCCGTTCTCCAAATATATACATGCAACGAATTATTATTAATTTCATAATAACTGCATTTCAATTTATGAGGCTATACGACATTGCAATTCGACTGCACGTAATTAATGTATAATGAAAATTGAGAGAGCGGTTTTGTTATTAGCTGAAATCTCCATATTGGATATTGAAATCATGACGATAGATTAACGGGGAAGCAGCAGTCTCCAGTTCCACGTGTGACGCGCTGACACTTTAAGCATCAAGATTAAGTATTCTGTTGTGTCGTTTCTAAGTGGCCATTAAGTAATCAAAGAATAACCACAAACCTGAATTTAATGTCGTGGATGATTATTGGAGATGATCTACATTTGCATCCTATCTGTCATCATAAGATTGGTCATCAACCTATCCATACTGATGTTCGTCTGTAATAACGTACAACTGATACTACCGGAAAGACAACCCAGAGACGGAACCGAGAAGTGCTAAATACAAGCCTGAGGGTGGTAAGTAAAGTGGGAATTAGCGGCCGATCAGTGCAAGGAAGATAACTGTAACTGGCCACTTTTGACAACGCTATTTGTTCTCATAAATAGCACCGTTACCTCTTTAAAACCGTTAGTTTCATCATCAGACGGCTTGTTCGTGTGAATATATATTTTTTCTGTGCTTCACAGTAGTTTTAACATTTTATTCCCACAAGTGGTGAAACGTCCTCAGGATTGTGGTACCTTACACCAAAACATGATGTGAGAAAGTGTTTAACTGTAGTTGTGACTCATAACATTTTCTAAGGATATAAACAAATTATTAAAATACAAATGTTTTAGTTAATACAAATAGGCAGTTTCTTACATTATGTTTTGGTTGTGGGCACCGCAATGCTGAGAACTTTCCATCACATGGAGGAATAAAACGTTAAAACTAATGTAAACCACTACAAAAATGTATCTTAATGTGAACAAGCCATCTGATGATGAACCTGTCGATTAGAAAGCGGTAACGGAACTGTTTCATATTGTCAAAAGTGGCTGGTTGCTATCATCTTCTCTGCAGTAATCAACCTGTATTTTCTACACAGCCAAGGTCTCAAAATATCACTTTTCAATAAAACAGCAAAGCTGAAATTACTGTTGTCGACAACAAGTACCGTGAGTGAATGGACCAAGTTTGTTTGCAATCAAGAATCACAGCTCATGCCATGGACATTTCCACTATTGTGCAGGTATTTTCGTTGCAGCACAGATGGGATATAGAATAAGGGGGGGGGGGGGGGGGGTAGGAATCTAACAAAATACAATCACTCTCTAACGAGCCAGCAGATGCGAAGAGTCCCTTGTGCCATGACACACACAAAATTTTCCTAAACCACCTCCAAATGTAGTAGGTGAATTTCGATTTCACCTTTTGATAGCGTTTACCGACGAATCGTGTCCGAGGTCGTGTTTCCTCCACGCAAAACCAGCAACTTGGCGCGCTATTCCATGACGGCTTCTGGGAAGTAATAACTGAGTGAGGTAATAGTTGGGTAGTGTGAACGTTTATATAAATTTGTGGTTGTAGTTTGGATGCAGGCTAGCGTGATAGCAAGGCTCGTCGTTTTCAAACTGGAGCAGCAGGGAGGGGGTAGTTCCAGTTATGAGTTAAGGTGCAACTTGCCATAAGCACTACCGCTAATCCTTTGCATTAAATGCTCGTTAGCGTTAGTCCGAGTTCGATAGTCATTAGCACCAGGACACTCATCAACAGTAATTCGTGGGGCACTTGTAGTCCAGAGTGCTACCCCCAGCCTTCCTTGCTGGCTTTCGAACGCAGTAATAGCAGCGCAACTGTTTCGGTGGACACTTCATAGTGGCGCCGCGCCACTCCACTCACGCCACCCATAAACCAGCTAAATGAAACAAATACATTACTGTGTGCCGCCATTCTTGCCTCCTTCTGCATCACTGTTTCGCTTCTATTCCGCAACACAAGTCGCTCAATTCAATATTGCTTAGTAAATTATTTCCAGAAAGTTCACTTAGAAATAAGTTACTTACGAAGAGAGTTATTTGATTATATCTGTACTGTTTACATATTGATGAATAGCATTAACTGTACGAAAAAAGATACCACATTAATTTTTTATAATTTCTGAAAAATGGTAATAATAAAGTTGATCTTCACTGAAAATAGTTATCAAGTATTTAACCGAAACGGAATTCACATCTCTCTGCGATTATGCAGTTACATACTTCAGAAGAAGATTAGCAACTGAATTAACGACATTGTAATAGAAAATTACTATAGATGGCTAGTTTATCGCTAATACATAAAAAGAAAAGAAATAATTAATCACAAACTTTGTAACAAATTAAAGTACTGACACTTGACAATATGTAAGAAGACGGTCGTTTCATTATCCTTCATGTAGAAGAAATGTCCCCTGTCGACCATAGACACGCTTTCTTGTCAGTATATAGCATAACATACTCTATAATGAAGCGCACTAAAGTGAAAGGTTCCATGTATAAGATGGAGTTCTATTAACTGAATTAAAGTAGTTCTTATATTTCAGTTCGAAGATTGAAAGGATATTACTCAGTTGGTTTTGTAAACTTTATTTTGTTGTTTAGTTTCGCCAGCAACTAAGATTCTAGTTAGTAAATCACTTTGCTTCCCAAAGTGAAATTATTCCGTGCAGGGTAACAGCAGCTGTCGATTTCATAGTGATAAATTTACATTCCTCTTTGCTCTCTGTGTCCGCTCATTCGTTTCTCTGAAGTCGTGTGTTCCCTGTAACCTGCACAATGAAACTTTCTTCCCTATCATTTGAAGGGTGAGCTGATTTTCCTGGAAATTATTCTCTGCTGGGTACACCTCATTTGTGGACTGTAGAACGTTCACAGTCTCCGATTATTTGAGAGTAGACTGCTTACTGTCTCCTTTCAAATGACTTCATCGCTCCTGCTATAGTAGTGGTTTCAGACCTGAAGGTAGTTACCCCATGAGAGATAAAATGAAATTTCCTTGGGATAAAAACTATACGATGCGATTCTGTTTCAGTTATGAAACTAAATTGTTTTTAAAAGATCATTACTATGATCACAATTTCGTAAGATTCTAAGATTGATGATATAAGTTATCAATAATTACTTTTTCTCAGTTAGTAGCGTTAATGCGGTGAGGGTTACTCTTCTCTCACAGTCCACCCGCTACACACATATGTTGTGTTTTGTCCTGTACTTCGCTGATGATAAAAGTGAGGCATATAGTACCAGATGGTAAATATCTCAAGGAAATGTCTTCTGCAAGTTGCAGACAGTACCTGTCGTAGTCCACAAATTGCTGGATTATTACCTTCGAAAGAGGTAAATGAATTAATTGATAGCATGACACAGCAGTAACTACGTAAAGGATATCATATTGTTGCACATAATTTTGTTATTACTATTACTATTATTATTATTATAATTATTATTATTATTGGTGTGATTGGACACAAAGCATTAACAGCCTGAAGTTGTTTAGTTTCTGCCTGTTCAGGAGTAAGGAGTGCAGCAATGATGTGATTTACGTATGGTAAGTGTAGTGCACACATCTGAACTTGTTTCATTTTAAATGGGGTTGCAGTCTGCAGGTGAAGCAAGTGCCGCTATGGAGAGGGGTAATGCAGGGGAAGCATGTTTTGTAACAAGTGTGTGCCCTCACTGTAAATAGTTATCTTTCTGGGAAGGAGTTGTAGGTAGGACTTGCGATGTACCACGAATTCCTTCGTCATTCATTCTAACATTCCTCCCCCCTCCATTTCCCCCACCCCCCACCACCGCACAAAGTAAGTATCATTCACCTTCCGCCGTTTTAAAAGTAAAAGTGTTCAAGGAATGTTTTCATTCTATTCTTTAGTTACATGCTAAAGTTAGTGATCATGCAGGTAAGGAGGGGAGGGGGCTGGAAAGATTAGGTTGGGGGTGGGGGAAGGGCTGGGATACTAACTAATGTCTGATTGCACTCAGGGGTGATGGTCTAAGAAAGATTGGGAACCACTGCGCTATAGCCACGAACACATGCTCCACATTCAATCAAATTATTGTCCAGTATAATGTGTGCTTTATTTCTGACTGAGCTTTGTACAAATACGCATAAGTGGAAGCAGACCAAAACCAACCATAAACCAGTGGTTGCGAATTCGGATTACGTAAGCCCTTCAAGACTTAAAGGTCTTCAATAAGATTTAAGTTACCTGTATGTCACAGCCTTCGCGTTCACTCCATTTAACCATAGCAGTACCAACGTATTTTCGATGACACTCATAACCAAGGGAATGGGGGAGAGGTTTCTCTATGTCCACCGTAAAAAGAAGTCAAAACCCGTTAAGTGTTGTTGACATATATTTACAACTTACTTTATAAAGAGGTCTGATGTACTGGTGTGTAAGTGTGTCCATAACATTAAAATAGCTTTTAGTATACGCTAGCAATGTCAGCACACTTTCAGTAACGTGCACTGCAAAGGGATGGGTGCAGTTACTTTATACCCACGATAAAAAAACTAAGAATGCAAATTTCGTTAATTGTTGCTGGCCTTAATACATAACATGCCATTTAAAGTGATACTGCTGTGTGCATAACGTCCAGAAGTGCAACTCCACTGACATGACAAACACAGGAATTTAGTCCCTCATCCTAGTCACAAACAGAACGTTTGACAAAAACAAGTAAGTAGAGCATCCTGTCGGACAAGAAGGATGTTACGTGCGGTGTGTAGGTGTATGTTTGTGTTGGGGAGAGACGGTATACTTTGAAACACGTTGCTGCATGGACATGAGACAGGAGGAGCCATTTCAACTTCAAACCGTTGTCAGATGTGATCCCAGTTTACAGTCCCAATTCAATATATCGACCCACATATTAATTATTCTCAACGTTACCAACAGACGACAGGAGCAGCACCCATATTCGGCGCATAAGACGTTAAAAACTTTTCTGTTGCGTACGAAGTTGAAAACTGAAGACGGCTAAAAGCATATACAATTAGTTAAATTCGTAAAAATTCAACCAATTATGTTACACAGCAAGTTTAGAGACACCATCAACACAAGTGTTTCAATACTGAACAAAGAAATACCTGAAGTACTCTTTCTTTACAGCTCACATGCATTACCAATTCAGCGTTCGTGCAAATTTACTTGATGGCAATTACAAAACTGTTTACGCTTTCCCTTGGCATGTTTAGAATGTGAAATGGAATTGTAAAAACTCATTTCAATGGTGTAGCACTTTAGTATTAGACGGCATAAACAGTAACTATTCGAGAGATGTAAAACTTTATTTGACACAATGAACTGAAAAACATTCATCAGTGTATAAGAAACAACATATGGAATAAGATCACATATTTCTAATCGTAATAACTGATTCGGAACTTATTACACTACTGGTCATTAAAATTGCTACACCAAGAAGAAATGCATATGATAAACAGATATTCATTGGACAAATATATTACACTAGAACTGACATGCGATTCCATTTTCACGCAATTTGGACGCATAGAACCTGAGAAATCAGTACCCAGAACAACCACCTCGGGCCGTAATAACGGCCTTCATACGCCTGGGCATTGAGTCAAACAGAGCTTGGATGGCGCGTACAGGTACAGCTGCCCATGCAACTTCAAAACGATACCACAGTTAATTAAGAGTAGTGACTGCCGTACTGTGACAAGTCAGTTGCTCATTGACCAGACGTTTTCGATTGGTGAGAGATCTGGAGAATGTGCGGGCCAGGGCAGAAGTCGAACATTTTCTGTATCCAGAAAGGCCCGTACAGGACCTGCAACATGCGGTCGTGCATTATCCTGCTGAAATGTAGGGTTTCGCAGTGATCGAATGAACGGTAGAGCCACGGGTCCTAATACATCTGAAATGTACCGTCCAATGTTCGAATTGCCGTCAATGCGAACAAGAGGTGACCGGGACGTGTAACCAATGGCACCCTGTACCATAACGCCGGGTGATACGCCAGTATGGCGATGACGAATACACGCTTCCAATGTGCGTTCACCGCGATGTCGCCAAACACGGATGCGACCATCATGATGCTGTAAACTGAACCTGGATTCATCCGGAAAAATGACGTTTTGCCATTCGTGCACTCAGGTTCGTCGTTGAGTACACCATCGCAGGCGCTCCTGTCTGTGCTGCAGCGTCAAGGGTAACCGCAGCCATGGTCTCCGAGTCGATAGTCCATGCTGCTGCAAACGTCGTCGAACTGTTCGTGGAGATGTTTGTTGTCTTGCAAACGTCCCCGTGTGTTGGCTCAGGGATCGAGACGTGCTACACGATCCGTTACAGCCATGCGGATAAGGTGCCTGTCATCTCGACTGCTAGTGATACGAGGCCATTGGGATCCAGCACGGCGTTCCGTATTACCCTCCTGAACCCACCGATTCTATATTCTACCAACAGTCATTGGATCTCGACCAATGGGAGCAGCAATGTCGCGATACGATAAACTGCAATCGCGATAGGCTACAATCTGACCTTTATCAAACTCGCAAACGTGATGGTACGCATTTCTCCTCCTTACACGAGGCATCACAACAATATTTCAACAGGCAACGCCGGTCAACTGCTGTTTGTGTATGAGAAATCGGTTGGAAACTTTCCTCATGTCAGCACGTTGTAGGTGTCACCACCGGCGCCAAGCTTATGTGAATGCTCTGAAAATCTAATCATTTGCATATCACAGCATCTTATTCCTGTCGGTTAAATTTCGGATTTGTAGCACGTCATCTTGGTGGTGTAGCAATTTTAATGGCCAGTAGTGATGTTACTGTAGATACGCTCTTTCCACTCTGGGCTAATGCAATATGATATCACAATTATTGCTGAAAGTAACTTCGTCCTACAGAAATGTACAGGGATTCTCATATTGTATGCCTTTAAACATTTCATATAATGACAAGATGTAATATTTTTGGCTTTACAACTATCACATTCATCTACAATAAGCACTTCTTAGAACAGATGAGAAGGCATCAGAGCAAAGATGAAGCAATGTGGTCAAAGGTATCAGTGTCAGATGGTTTATTCGGTACGTGTACCGTCACAAAGACTGCAAGCTGTGGTCCTTCCCCGAGATTGGCGATTGTGTTCGGAAGTATCCCGCCAAAATGATAAACCTCTGTTATTGATATTAGAAAAACTTAACAGTGAATTTACTTGCATTTCATATAAAAGCCTCTCTCAATAGCACACCATCCTTCTATTACTCTAAAAGAGTTGATTACGAGCAGAATAACAAGCTATTTCTAAATGAAAAGGCAGGCAAAGCCCTTCGGAATTCTTCGGATCGCGCCTAACTTGGATGGCGGGCGAGGTGGTTCTGCTGTAAGATCAAAGCTGGCTCGACAGTCTGGAAAGACAGACATATTGTCTGGCGCTGCCGGTATCAGTTAAGACTTTATTAGGAATACCTGGCTTCTAAATGTGGCAGTTCGCTCGTACGTCTCGGAGGACAGAAATGTTGTCTGTCACAGTAGGTATTGGTTCAGAACTTAATTAGCAATCTCTGGTTTTTGTACATGAAATTGAGAACTAGTTTGATAGAAATTAGGAAGACACCCAGTTCATTACTTCCTTTACTTTCTGTGAAAATGAAAATAATGGAAATCATTTGTGATACATAATGTGGACTATAATTGTGCAGTTTCTCATAACCTGTTAATAAAAAGCGAGTAGCGTCCAGTTTAAGCAAACCAATTGAAACTTTAATTATTTATACAGACCAGTTCTTTGTTAACAGTTTATTACAGTCTCAAAATCCAGATTCGTGACCTACGTGCAATTTTTTGCCCAGGGGACACCAACCATAGAAGACTGCAAGTTGTTGAACATTATTCAGAACTTATGCATTCCAATCAGGGAACTAGACCCAACTAGGAACGTCACGTGTACCGTAATCTTAGTACAAAAGGGATCAGTGACTCGTCATCTGTGCTAATACAGAGGAGGTACGAAGGGAGGAAATTTTCGAAGTAAGGGGTTTATCATATACATGTAGATCCCTCGCACTATCTCTCACTCCCTCTTTTGCCCTTGCCGTAATAGAAATGTTACTCATGCTAACTTTAACACTAACATTTATAAAATTCTCCTGGCCCTATCGATTTTTGGTCATGACTTTAATCGATATTAAGTAAAATAACATGTAATGACTCAGGAAACGTTGCATCCTTTAAAAACGTTACTGATACATGTAACAGTATTTCGTGAAGTACTGGTGGTAGAATATGGTGCAAAATCTTACAAAAACATCGCATTTCTCGGCGCCTAAGCGAGCCGGCCCCTTCTCACTGTCAGGAAATTGGCCTGTCACCTCCAGATGCTAACAGAGACGCTTAACTTTCTACAGGCCAATATACAGGCTGTTAAAAAGAATGCCAGTAGCACATTTCGATAACAGGTTACGCAAAGAGATTGACTTGACCGAGCGAGATGGGAGAGTGGTGAAGACACTGCACTCGAATTCTGACGGACTGGGCTTCAGGACCCCAGGCGGCAACGAAGGTTCAAGTTTCGGCGGTTTCCCTACATCTCTTCAGGAAAATTCTGAACTAGTTCGTTCGCAGACGTATCACATCAGTGGCTTCTGTCGCGTCTGTAATGAGCTCGACGTCGATGAGACGTTAAAACCTGAGCTTCTGCATTAAACTGCAGTTGTTTCTCATATACTTCAAAAACATATCCTTTAGTTCTGAGGTAACGAAATCATTGCGGTATTACACGTAGCAGTTACCACATACAAACTCTACTGCCACTATCGGCTCTAATAAGAATTTTTGTGGTGTGTTTGTTGTTGAATCTGTTTCTGCTTATATATCGCCCACGTTCTGATTGGCAGAGAAGTGATGTATTGAAAACGTAGCTAGCCGTTTCTTAACATTAAGTTGAGATATAGACACTAATACACCGACACGTAATCCACAAGACAAGCCAATGCTAGATTCTTTTACAACTGACGAAATGTATCTGGAAGCTTGGACACCCTGAAACGTGGTTTAACGTTAAGCTAATAGTATCAAGCTTTAGAAAAATTTCTATTAGCACTATAGTTACCAAGACTCACTATGATACAATATAAATGATACAAGAAAACTGATGAGTTAATAAACACGGAACTACATCTTGAAAACTGTGTAGATACCAAAAAGCGATTATGTCAACGGTTACATTTATACGTGTACTAGCGATGTCTACTGCAAGCGTAATAAATTTATGCAGTTAAGTGAATTATTAATATGAAACAAGCCGACTAACGAATGTTTTAAACGCTTTGCATATCAGTTTATCTCCGTCCACAGTTATTACACTGTTGAAATGGTTCAAATGGCTCTGAGCAGTATGGGACTTAACATCTGAGGTCATCAGTCCCCTAGAACTTAGAACTACTTAAACCTAACTAACTTAAGGACAGCACACACATACATGCGCGAGGCAGGATTCGAACCTGCGACCGTCGCGGTCATGCGGTTCCAGACTGAAGCGCCTCGAACTGCTCGGCCACACTGGTCGGCATTACACTGTCCAGTCAAATTTATGTGATCACCTGTCAAAAGTCTGACTAACCATCTTTTGCAGTGCGGACTGCTGCAAGCCGTGCAGGAAGAGAGTGATGTTCTGAAGGGTATGGACGAGGTGTGGAGCCATGCTGACTCCAGTACTGTGGCCAATTGCTCTAGGCTTCTCGGCTGAGGATCCATGGGGTGAACAGCCCGATCGAGTTGGTCCCATAGATTCTCAGGAGTCTGATGGCCAGAGGGGTACGGTGAGCTCGTCCTGGTGCTCTTGGAACCATGCACGTACACAGCGAGCGATGGGTACGTTTCGTTGTGCTGCTGGTAAATGCCATCGTGCCGAGGTAAAACAAACTGCATGTATGCTTGGACATGCTCCTCAGGGATAGATGGCCGGCAGTCAGCATGGGTGAATGAACAAAGCGCCTGCTACGGAGGCCCGTACTCAGCAACGTTCGCTGATCGCTCCTTGAAGAGACACTGTTGGTAGCTTCTTTGTTCATCTAGGAGGTCAGCTGCTCAACAGATGCACATCTATTCACCCGCATAAATCTATGCAGCCGTCGATCATCTCTTGTCCTATGTGGCCCATCGTGCACCACAGTTTCCTCTTTGTTGTTTTTTGTTAGAACCATTTTGCAGTGCATGGTATACTTAAATCACTACGACACACGAAACGTTTAAAAACTTAGCCGTTTCGGAGATGCTTCCACCCTTAGCCCCCAACAAATGATAATGCCCTTTTATATGTCGAATAAATAACTTCATTTCCTCATTGTGACAACAATTGCACTGTCCATTCCAGCGATGTGGGCTTCATACACTGTACAGATCTAATGCTGTAAATGGTTATGGCATTTTAACGTAGAACATAGACGGCGGTCAAATTAATGCTATTGGACTGTGTATATCAGTAATATGCAATATAGTCGATACGTAGATGAGAGTTACACCCTTATAATACTAAATTACAAGGTACAGGTCATCTTTGAATAGTTACAATGTGTTCGTTACAATTCAGCAACTAGGGACACAAAGCAAAAAATTAGGAGATATCAGTCTAATACTGTGCAACGCCGTTGTGGCCTTTATAATCGCTTCAAGTTCCTTCAGCTATGTCACAGCCAGATGAATCTATTTGTTGACCATTAGTACCCATAAAGCTACAAAACAGTGTAGATGTTGATTGCCACCTTTCACTCTCTGTGCCAAATAAGTCTAGATATTTGCTATGGGATTAATATCGTGTGATTTAGCGGACCAGTCCCAATAATTCTAGATATTTTCTATGGGATTAGAATTTGATGATTTAGTGGATCAGTCGAGGTGCGATAAGGTGCGTGAAAAGTACACGTGGAGCGTTATGGATACAACTTTGGTAATTTACGAAGGTGAGGATGTTCACAGAATACTCATCATGAAGGAGTACAAGAAACAGTAACACTTCGTCGCCTACAGTGTTGATATAAACGTCCTGATTCATGTTTATGATAACGTGAATGAGTGGGCCCAAGTCATGGGATGAAAACGTCACAAAGCTCAAAGGTAACTTGTTTGGACTATTTAACTGATTGAGAATGTTGGCAAAATTTAGCGTACTAACAACATTTATTTTCCCAAACAAGACATAAATTATACTAAACAACTTATAGATTGAATACCCTAAAGAACTAACACGTGATTTAATGCCCTACTGGGTGGATCCTGGTTGACAAAGACAGTTTAACTAGTGATCAGTGAGTGAAGTACTCTGGCCCTAAAATGTGGATAAAGCAAAGCTGAATTGATCTGACGTTGAGCAGACTTTGATTGGCCAAATCTACTGAAGTTTCGCTACATATGTGCAGCTGTGGCGATTGAGATCTGTACGCCTTGACATACCCGGAGCGGCAGTATGTTACCATGTTTACTTCGCGCAGCGACGTGACTTGCAGCTGGCGAGATGTGTAAATCTCACTCTCTAGCGATCAGGCAGACAGATCGCAATTTACTCTCCACCAAAGCCCGTTCGCTGGTCGCACCAAAGACCAATTTGGCTCACTTATACGACAGAGCGCACAAGGATACCAAACGTTAAGACGGGTAAATCAAAAACGAATAAGTATACCCTCGGCAAACGAGTAGTCCGAGACGTCTGAAGTCACACGGTCAGTACAGTAAGAACTTCACCACAGTCTCCCCAGTCTATGCTACTCACAAGCGAAGTCAGTCTCAGGACAGGTCCCAAGTGCCAATCACACATTCCACAGCTTCAACCAGATGTCCCTTATCAGACCAAAGTCCCACACCCCAGTGCTTCCCACCTCCCCAGAAAAAAATTCCGTTTTTCCACAAAATGCACCTCCTTTCCCCATCTTGAGCCAGTCACTAGGTTCTAGAGGCGCTAAATCTCCTCTCCCACCCACACGATAGCACAAACTCATGTCGAACCAGGGAAAGAGTTAAGAAACCTGCATCACCCCCCCCCCCCCCCCCCGAAAAAGAAACCGCCAATTACTGGCTTTTTTAACTTTTCGCACAGGGGGAAGAGATGACTTTCTCCAAAGTCATGTCACTTCCCAAGGCAACAAGTGAACAGATACAACCTCAAAGATCTTTATTTAAATTGCCTGTGCCTTGAAGCTTCTTAGTCCTAGCTATGAGGTGTAATAAAGATTCTATCTCTAAATGTTTCTCAGATGCTGGAGTTTTCTTATACAGCAGAGGTGGCCCAGGGAAGTGGTTCATTGACCTGCTTGCACTATTGGCAAACACGTGAATTTTTATTATGCATGGCACTGCACACAATGCCTTGTTCAAGACTCCACTGTGTAGACGCATTTCTTTACATCATCGCCCCTCCCCAGACTTCTGCTGGCGCCACGACAGGTATCACAGCATTGTTCTGCTGGAGCCCTGTGTCGATGAGGGGCTGTCCTGTCTGCCTTGTACAGCCGTGGGCTGCCAGTTACTTTCAGCTCCCAACAAGGCATTTCTACGCGATAAGAATCATAAAAATTAATCATGCTTTTAGCTCCCTACCAGGCTCCATCAATGTCTGCTCAGGCCGTTATCTTTCTGGAGTCTCACTCAAGATGTGTCAGGTTGTAACAAAATCTTTAATAATTATCTGTATGAGAAAAATAGGTGAGACAGTAACTTGTCCTCTCTCAAAACCACTTCAGGCATGAATTACACATTTCACACACTGCCAGTTAAACACCTCATTGGGCACTTTTTGCACTCGATGCCTTGCATCTTCTGAAAAGAGTTAATTGGATTTCAGTCCTTGCTACACCAGTCACCATAACAGTACAGTTGGTGTTGTTTGGCCCATTTAAAACGTGCACATTTATTCACCGCTGTGGGTAGCGGCCTTTTCCGAGGTCGAGGTATCCTAGTCTGAATGTCAAATGGATACATTTCCGTTCTTAGTTCTTGCTCTAAAATTGGTTGAGATACACTTGTATTCGTGGAAAGCTTTAATTCCTGTATGAAACTGGCTACCACTGACAATGCGTAACTCTAACCTTTGCTCCGTCTCTGTTAAGATAGTTTTACGACCACAGTTTTAATGCTGTGTTACATGGATGTGAGTAACACATCATTCCTCGTAAACGTGTCGAACAGTCCTTACTGACACAGCAGCAAGTCGGGCAGCTTGATTCACGGTGCGGTCATGGCACATCAAAACACGACGGGTCCTAACTGAAAATCTGTCACGTCTCCACGTCGATTTATCTCAGTGCGAGGGTTACATACAACTGATTGGAACGTACACACAACGCCACTGCCATTACACAAGTCAACGGTTGAGATGTCGTGACCAGTTCTTCAACAACTACAGATCTCCAGAGCAACCAGTGTGCTCTTTTAATAGGCTACTAATACTCTGTCGGGCGATCTTAGGTATGTCGTATGTGATGTGAAGAGAGTACGTCGCAGCAGTGAGGCAACATAAATGCATATTTATGCCGTATTTTTCCTTAGAGAACTCAAGTCCTCCTAGCTTATCTCAGGCGGCTGAACGACAGTATCTTGTACCTTGAAGCTACAAACAGGCCAGACCATATCGATAGCGTCAGTATAGAGACGGGGATTAGTGATCATGATGTCATCATAGTGACTATGGTTACGAAAGTCAAGAAGACTAGGAGAATCTTACAGCTAAAAAGAGCATGTAAGCAGTTGTCAGCATCTAACTTAGACGGGGAAGTGACATCACTTAGTTCCAGTACGAAGAACGTAGAGGAATTACGGACAAAGTTTAATCACTATGTAAATCGTGCTCTGAACAAGTGTGTGCCTAGTAAGTGGATTATTAACGGAAAGTGCCCACGGTGGTTTAGCAACGAAATTCAGAAATTGCTGAGAGAACAAATGCTGATGCACTGTCGGTTCAAAAGAGAACGCGCAAGGGACGACAAGCAAAAGTATGTTGATATTTGTGCATCTGTGAAAATCTTTGCTCGCAAAGCATCCAACTACAACCGTCGTACCTTAGCAAAAGATCTTGCAGAGAATCCGAGAAATTTATAGTACCATACGAAATCGCTAAGCGGGTCTCAGACTTCCGTACAGTCACTTGTTGACTAGTCCCTTATAGCAGCTGAAGAAAGCAAAAACGAAATCCAAAGTTTTAAATTCCGCATTTATAAATTCGTTCACGCAGGTGGATGGTATAAACACCGTTGTTAGAGGAAGGAGCTTATGAGTGCTCAATGGCGAGGTTATCCGCGGCGTTGTTTCACCATCGTACAGAGTCCCATATGGAAGACAAAGACATAGATGAACAACGAAAGCGTTGAATACAAATAAGTGGAGAGGTCCTGACGGAATGCAATTTCGTTCTTACAAAGAGTACTCTACGGCACTGGCTCCTTGTCTAGCTTGCGTTTATCGCAAATCTCTCACCTACGTTGAAGCCCCAAGTGACTGAAAGAAAGAGTCGGTGATTCCTGTACATCAGAATGGTAACAGAAATGACCCCCGAAATTATAGACCAATACCCCTCCAGCTTGTTATAGAACATATGCTGAGTTGTAATATAACAAATTTCATAGACAGCGAAAAACTTAACGTCTACGAATTAACACGGTTTTAGAAAACATCGCTCATGTGAGTCTCAGCTTGCTCTTTACTCGCATGATATACTGCGAACTATGGATGAAGGGCAACACATAGATTACATATTTCTGGAATTCGGGAAATCATTTCACACGGTAGCCCACTGCAGACTGTTGAAGAAGATATGAGCATACGCAGTAGGTTCCCAGATATGTGAGTGGCTCGAAAATATCTTTAAGTGACAGAACCCGGTATGTTTTCCTCGACGGCGAGTGCTCATCAGATACATGGATGTCGTCAGGAGTGCCTCAAGGATGTGTGACAGGTCCGCTGTTACATTCTATATACGTACATGACCTTACGGACAGACTAGGCATCGATCTCCGGTTGTTTGCTGATGATGCTGTGGTGTACCATAAGGTGTAGACGATGAGTGACTAGGATGATATAAAATGACTCAGATACAATTTTTCAACAGTGTGATGAATGACAGCTGGCTCTAAATGTAGAAAAATGCTAGTTAATGCTACCGAATAGGAAAAAACCCCATAATGTTCGATTATAGATTAAGTAATGTTCTCATTGACACAGTCACGTCGTTTAAACATCTGGGCGTAAAGTTACAAAGTGATATGAAATGGTAGAAGCTATTGAGGATAGTGGTAGGAAAGGCGAATGGTTGACTTCGGTTTATTGGCGGAATTTTAGGTAACTGTGGTTGTGGTTATCTGTAAAGCAGACCTTATATAGGACGCTGGTGCGACCTACTTTCGAATACTACTCGAGTGTCTGGGATCCGCACCAGGTCGAATTAACGGCCAACATAGAAGCAATTCAGAGGCGAACTGCTTTATTTGTTACCGGTAGGCTCGAAAAATACGCAAGTGTAACGGAGATGCTTCAGGAACTCAAAAGGGAATCCCCGGACGTTCTTATCGAGAAACGCTGTTGAGAAAATTTAGAGATCCGGCTTTTGAAGCTGACTGCAGAACGATCCTGCTGTCGTTAACTTAATCTTGCGAAGAGACCACGAAGATGAGATATGATAAATCAAGGCTCAAACTGAGGCATATAAACAGTCGTTTTTCCCTTGCTCTTCCTGCTAGTGGAACAGGAAAGGAAAGGACAAATAGTCGTACAGGGTACCCTACTCCACGCATCCTACGGTGGATTGCCGAGTATGTATGTAGGTATAGGCTGGTTTGATGCAGCTTTCTACGCTACTCTATCCTCTGCAAGTTTTACAATCTCCGAATAACTACTGCAACTTAGTCCTCCTGAATCTGCGTACTGTATTCTCTTTGGGCTCCCTTTACGACTTTCACCCTCACACTTCCCTCCAGTACTAAATTGGTGATGCCTCAGTATGGGTCCTATCAACCTATCCTTTCTTCTAATCAAGTTGCAAGGTAAATTCCTTTCCTCCAAAGTTCTGTTTAGTACTTCCTCGTTAGTTACATGATCTACCCATTTAATCTCCTTTAGTACCATATTCCAAAAGTTCCTTTTCTCTTTTTGTCTAAACTGTTTATCGACCAAGTTTCACTTCCATACATGGCTACAATCCATACAAACACCTGCAGAAAATACTTCCTAATATTTAACGCTAGATTCGATGTTAACAAATTTCCCTTCTTGAGAAATACTTTTCTCGTCGTTGGAAGTCTACATTTTATGTCCCCTCTACTTCGGCCAAATAGCAAAACTCATCTTCTGCTTTAAGTGCCTCGTTTCCTAATTTATTCCCCTCAGCATCATCTAACATAATTCGACTACATTCGAATATCTTTGTTCTGCTTTTGTTGATGTTCATCTTAATCCTCCTTTCTAGGCACAATCCATTCCGTTCATTTGCTGTTCCAAGTCCTTTGCTGTTTCTGGCAGAATTACAGTGTAATCGGCAAACCTCAGAAGTTTTGTTTCTATCCCCTGTGCAAATTATGTTTGGTTTACCTTACTGTTTACAAAACGTACAGATTGAATATTGTCGGGGAAAGGCTGTAATCCCGTCTCACTCCCTTCTTAACAATTGCTTCATGTCCCTCGGCTCTTATAAAACCGTCTGGTTTCTGTACAACTTGTTAACAGACTTTCTCTCCCTACATTTAACCCCTGCTAATTTCAGAATTTCAAAGAGAGTATGCCAGTCACCATTGTCAAAAGTTTCCTCTAAGTCTACAATCGCAATGAACATAGGTTAGCCCTTCCTTAACTTATCGTCTAAGATAAGTGGTAGGACCAGTACTGTCACGAATGTTCCTACATTTCTCCGGAATCCAAACTGATATTCACCAAGGTGGGCTTTTATCAGTGTTTCCTTTCTTCTGTAAAGAACTCGTGTTAGTATTTTGCAACGATCACTTATTAAACAGAGTCATCGGTAATATTCACTCCTGCCAGCACCTGCTTTCTTTTGAATTGGTATTATTATATGTTGCATATGAAGTTCTCTGTGTCGTACGTACTGTAACACTACAATAGTGCAAGATGTATTCTTTTGTCATTTCTAGCCGTTACGACATAGTAAAGTGACCACAGAGTTTTAAATACACTCCTGGAAATGGAAAAAAGAACACATTGACACCGGTGTGTCAGACCCACCATACTTGCTCCGGACACTGCGAGAGGGCTGTACAAGCAATGATCACACGCACGGCACAGCGGACACACCAGGAACCGCGGTGTTGGCCGTCGAATGGCGCTAGCTGCGCAGCATTTGTGCACCGCCGCCGTCAGTGTCAGCCAGTTTGCCGTGGCATACGGAGCTCCATCGCAGTCTTTAACACTGGTAGCATGCCGTGACAGCGTGGACGTGAACCGTATGTGCAGTTGACGGACTTTGAGCGAGGGCGTATAGTGGGCATGCGGGAGGCCGGGTGGACGTACCGCCGAATTGCTCAACACATGGGGCGTGAGGTCTCCACAGTACATCGATGTTGTCGCCAGTGGTCGGCGGAAGGTGCACGTGCCCGTCGACCTGGGACCGGACCGCAGCGACGCATGGATGCACGCCAAGACCGTAGGATCCTACGCAGTGCCGTAGGGGACCGCACCGCCACTTCCCAGCAAATTAGGGACACTGTTGCTCCTGGGGTATCGGCGAGGACCATTCGCAACCGTCTCCATGAAGCTGGGCTACGGTCCCGCTTTCGCTCACGCCCCAACATCGTGCAGCCCGCCTCCAGTGGTGTCGCGACAGGCATGAATGGAGGGACGAATGGAGGCGTGTCGTCTTCAGCGATGAGAGTCGCTTCTGCCTTGGTGCCAATGATGGTCGTATGCATGTTTGGCGCCGTGCAGGTGAGCGCTACAATCAGGACTGCATACGACCGAGGCACACAGGGCCAACACTCGGCATCATGGTGTGGGGAGCGATCTCCTACACTGGCCGTACACCTCTGGTGATCGTCGAGGGGACACTGAATAGTGCACGGTACATCCAAACCGTCATCGAACCTATCGTTCTACCATTCCTAGACCGGCAAGGGAACTTGCTGTTCCAACTGGACAATGCACGTCCGTATGTATCCCGTGACACCCAACGTGCTCTAGAAGGTGTAAGTCAACTACCCTGGCCAGCAAGATCTCCGGATCTGTCCCCCTTTGAGCATGTTTGGGACAGGATGAAGCGTCGTCTCACGCGGTCTGCACGTCCAGCACGAACGCTGGTCCAACTGAGGCGCCAGGTGGAAATGGCATGGCAAGCCGTTCCACAGGACTACATCCAGCATCTGTACGATCGTCTCCATGGGAGAATAGCAGCCTGCATTGCTGCGAAAGGTGGATATCCACTGTACTAGTGTCGTCATTGTGCATGCTCTGTTGCCTGTGTCTATGTGCCTGTGGTTCTGTCAGTATGATCATGTGATGTATCTGACCCCAGGAATGTGTCAATAAAGTTTCCCCTTCCTGGGACAATGAATTCACGGTGTTCTTATTTCAATTTCCCGGTGTGTATTTTACAAGTATGCTTCTTTACTACACGTCTACAAGAAGCAATAGAATATAAGAAAGTTTACCGAGAAATGGTAGCATGGCAGTCTACGAACAACGTTTGAACTATGTTACAGCTATGTTGCTGGGGATGAATTACTCTATTTTCTGTCTGGAAGACTTCAGTTTATGTTAAGGAAAAGTACCGTTATATATGAAAATAACGTCAGTAATCGTTGTATAAGTGATTATTGGTTTACTCTTACTTAAGTATGAGACATGGTGCAAAGAGTGACCCAAAGATCGTTGTCATACTAGTGGAATTACCGCTGGAAAACATGTTGTCTGGCTTTTCGAGCCACGTTGTTTCAAAACATGCAACAGCACCATTTGCAATCGTAAACAGTGATGCATTGCCTGCGCGCTTAATCTCTGTGTTTCATACAGTCTTCCAGATAGTATAGAAAAATACGAAAACGCGTGGTACCTGATACAGTATTAAAAAGCGTAAACAGAGCACAATCGAGCTAGTCAAGAATACTACTGAGTTACAACCGTAATACTGTACGCCTTTTGTGACTGCTCTGGAGACACACTACAATATACGATGAATGCTATCTGAAGTCGCAGATCCGACTTTTAGTTGGTTTCTTGACTAGCTTCCAATGCTTTACGACACGGGAAACTGGAGGAAACTTACCACCCTTCGATGTTAAGAACACTGAGCGCAGTCTAACTCCTGTGCTCCGGTAGTGAATGACGACAAAGAAATTAAATTGAACATTAAGTCTGACCAACCATAATGCGAAAAATATATTAAGAAATAGATGTTGTCGCCGAGTAGTCATATCACTACAAAGAATGAAACTGATTGCGTCAATAGGAACCGATTACTCATAAATTATATATACCGACACCGATAACTAAGTAGTGTGCGATATGCTCTCTGTTCATTTTGAAAGATAATATGCATACATTTGAACGCGTAACTGATATATATATATATATATATATATATATATATATATATATATATATATATATATATATATATATAAAGAAAAATTTTTGAACTAGACATTTAACTGTCCATTTATGAAAACTACGTGGAGTATTTCCAAACTTACCAATATATATATATATATATATATATATATATATATATATATATATATATATATATATACCGCCAACTTACAGTGCTCTACCGACACCGTACAGAGCTCTACCGACACCGATAACTAAGTAGTGTGCGATATGCTCTCTGCTCATTTTAAAAGATAATACGCATACATTTGAACGCGCAACTGCCTGTCAGTGTAGATGAGAGTCATTGTTACGCGTAAAAAGTTAGTAAAATTGGCGAGAAAATTTTTACTCATTTTTTTCGAAGCGATCAGATACCGGGACTGCCTAAGGATATACTGTAAAAGTTTTAATGGCTCGCTCCACCCACATTGATCTTCCATGGCGCAGGCGTGAGAGGAACTGCCCTGAGATGTCTCCTTGTTTCTCCGTAGAAATATTATCAAAAAGGCCATGGAGTTTGTAGCAAGATAGCTATACCCATTTTAAAACTCCTCTTGTAACACAGTTATCGATATTACGTATGATCATCTCATCGAAATTCTTTGTCTCTTTTTCCTTAGTGTGACTTCTGTGTAATTATGCTCTTTGATATACCATCAATGTAAAAGTTTTATTCATTATTTATAATAATTTACGTAATTAATATATGGACATAATTTCAATAGCATGTACCGTAAAAGAATGTAGAAAGCTAAACATTTAATTATAATATTTGTTCATGTACTGGGAAAGTAGGCTTGTAATCATGTAACACTTGGAGGGTAGTCCCCCCGCAACGGAATTGGCTAGGTGGGATAGAAAAGGTGGATCTGGCGGTGGAAATAAAAGGTTGTTGTATGATATGAGTCAGTCGATGGTAAGCAGGCAAAGGGTACGCATTTTGTGAACTGAAAGAGGCGAGAAGAATTATTATTCACGGCATGCTTTGATTATCTCTGCACTATGAAAGTCCTACGCTAGTTTTTCAGAGCTCGTTCCACAGGAAGAGCCATGGATACTTTTGCTGTCTACTTTTGAACAGCACAGGAGATATACGCCGCCACCAGCTTCATCTTAAATTTGAAGTTGAGTACTATATAACTGAATGGACCAGTTATTTGGTTTCGTTTCCAGCAATAATTTTGTGTTCTTTAAACTTTACGCTGAGCCACATAGACAGCGTCCTATGACAAGTGCTACGATGACTCCGAGTATCCTATTTTACTGAACTGAATAGCAATTATCTTCAATTGACAAGAGTTAACAAACTTTGTGGAGTTGTAAAGTATATAATTATTTAGTGAGCGTAAGTTTGGAAATATTCCATGTAGTTTTCATAAATGGACAGTTAAATGTTCAGTTTAAAATTTTTTCTTATTGCAATTATAGTGCCTATAATTTCATGTGTTATGTACTTAACAGTGTTTCCCGTACTGTGACTAAAGTGTTCAGCCACGATCTGACTCAACCGATAAATTAGTTTCTGGTTCCCCTTGCTAGTAGTCGAGCCAATTTCAATCTAATATTGTGATAACAGCAACCAAGAGTCAGAAACTGGCTACAAAATATTCAAGCTGTGCCACAGCCACTAGTTACATGTTCCACTTGAGCCAAGTAATATCAGAAAGTGAGTGGTCCATGAGAATGAAAATAATAATCAGTACAAAAGATGCTATTACGTAATAACAATTTCAATGGTAGTGATTTCCTATAATTAAACTGACGAAAGAACCAGTACCGGGTACAATTTCACCTAATTAGGCTGGCGATCGTTTTTTCATGTAATTACAGTTTACTAGATTACTCTTAGAACCTTGGTAAATGAATCAACTAATATGTTCAGTGCTTCGTAAACAGAGAAAGAACCGATAGAATCGAAGGATGTATAATCAGAGAATGAGGATACTGTAGATCAGGATAGTAAAAACCATTAAGAATGAAAAACCTATTCAAATTTTTATCTACACAAACTGGCAGCATTAACAGTCAAATTCAGGTACAACTTAGTGGTCTTCAGAATTAACTGAAAACAGAGGCAGGTGGTTTTAGCAGCCTTGAGCATCAGTTGAAAACACAGCCCTGTAGTATCTAAACTAAAAAGAAAACACTGAGTGTTAAAATCAATAAACCGATCGAAAAGGTAGACGAAAAAGTAGATGTTTGGCGTAATAGTGTTAACTGCATGAAATTGAAATAAATACCAAAATTATCAATTTGTCGCTATGCAGGGGCAGATCAGTATCAACGAAAGGTTCGATTTAGTAATCGTAAAGGTGCAAGAAACAGTAGAACCTCTTTTAGTAAAGAAAGTGGACGAAACAGTTTTCGGTCTGAAAACCGAAATGAATGAATGTAGAAGTGTAGAAAAGAAATCTCTCATTTGAGAAAGGCAATGGTTGATTCTGCGAATGAAATAAGGAAACTGGTAAATATATGCGAACAGAACACTTCCCAGATTCAAGGAAAGATCTGCGACTTATAAGATAAAAGAGAAGTCCAGTTGTGTGAGTGATAGCATACCTCATAACAAACTATTAGAGAGTGAAGAACGCTTTGATCCTGACAAATGATACACAGGACGGCACCCACTGGATTTTATGAAAAATTGTGAAACGAATTTTCCTGAATATCTGACACATCAGGAAAAGATAAACGTAGGTATCAGTGCATTTGCAGGTGATACTGAGCGATGCTAACTAAAGTTTAACGCTGATCAGATGAAGTTTAACGAATTAAAAAAAAAAACGAGATTGTTTGTGGCGGGAATTCATAACGGCTAGATTATATGACAAGAGGAGCAGAAACTCTATGAAAGATTTCTGTGAATTCTGGTACTGAAAATTGACACACTTAAGAAGTAGACAACCCGCATGCGTGATTATATGGGAGCCATGGAAAAAGCCGATAGAGGATTCGAAGAGATACCTAGAAAGCAGTCATGAAAGCTTTTCCGATTTTTTACAAAGAGCAAAGGATGATATTGTGATTATCTCCATGACAACAACAATAGAATTAATCACAATGACAATGAACAAAATGTCGGTGTTACGTATCGCGTTAACATTGTTCAACGTAGTAGGGGCAGAGGCCGAGGTACTTCAGCCGTTTGCAGACAAGGATTTGCACCGCGACGTTACCACGACAACAACAATGACGAAAACCGAAGATGGAGTATATTGTAGGCCCAACTAACGCGGACAAATTTTCACGGCCCAAAAGTAAGAAACAATATCCCATAGACGTAATCAATCTAATACCCGCGAGAGCGATCGCGAAGCACCGCACGTTCCTGCAAGCAAAGTGACAGATGTGCTCAAAAATGAGTCACGGGTGGCTTATGCTAGCGTGCTGAGTCCAACAGCGAAGGGGACATTACACTCATCATCTGATCGTAGGGAAGCTGTAGTTACTGCAATAGAACAGAATGAGCGTTACAGTAGAAGGCAATGCACATGCATCAGCAGATAAGGACACTGAGGCAAGACAAAACGTGATGTTCGTAGGCGAGGAAGAAAGCGCCGGCGACAGTTTAAATAACAACAATATTTGCCTAAATGAGTTGTCAGGAGTTACTAATTGGTGTGAACCGATCGATGATCTGTACCAAGGGCTAAATCAGGAAGTGAAGCATTTCAAAAGGAGTTATGAGACCAAAAGCTTAGGTAGCAGTGAAAAGAGAAAAAGGGACGCCAGAGGAGTGATGGGAGGAGTGGGGTAAAATGTAAATGTTGAATGACCTCATAGGGTATCTGTCAGTCATGGGGGCTGTGACAGTTCTCCCTATTTCCTGCTGCTGATGTGTTGCTAGATAGCGAGTGCGTGTTGCATCAGTCATTTTCGTGAAGCCAGAATCGTGCCAGTAGTTTCAAGAGTACGATAGTGGACTCAAGTAGAAGTTTCAGCCACCAAATTTGTATGATTACAACCCGGTGTACCACATCTCGTATGCTATCAGGCGCCAAATCAGTATCGTTAAATCACCAGCCTGTGATTAATGGGAATTTTGTGACCTGTTCATAGACATCTGCTGCCACGTATTTCCAGATATCTATCAGGGACTTTTCGAATTTATTCCATTTAGATTCGCTGTTGTATTGTGTTCCAAATATGGACTAACACGCATTTAAGCAGGTACTTATAATTTTTTGAGTCATCAGTGTATTTCATACAATTTACCGAAGTTAATGACACTCCCACTAACCTGGCAGTTTAGCTGAGAGGGTTAATGGGCTGCTTCCTGGACTCTAGGAGGCTCGCAGACCCCGGATTGAATCCGAACGGCGGATTAACGACTGGGGCTAGTGTGTCTGCCAGCCTGGATGTGGTTTTTAGGCGGTTTTCCACATCCCACTTAGGTGAATACCGGGCTTGTCCCCATGTCCCGCCTCATGACTCGCAGACATTTGAAACCGTTCGCACTGTTTCATGGTTTACACTAGATGCAGACAGCTGGAGTACACTAATTCCATCCTGGGGGAGGGGGGGGGGGGGAGTAATGGGGTGGCAACAGGAAGGACATCTGGCCACCCTCCGGCACTAACATCGCCAAATTCATAGTAACAAGGCCGACCCCGCGTTGAAGTGGGACAAAGGCCGAAGTAAATGATGATGATGAATGACACTCCTACTAGAGGAAAGGAGATGAAGTATGGGTCTATCTTGCCATTGGGATGTACACTGGATTGGAACGGTTCTATGTGTCATAGGCAGGAAGGTAGAAACAAATTTGGGCCACCATCATCAACTGCGTAGTTTTTGTTTTCTCTGTGGAGTTTCGACCGTAGAAATTCACTATCTTCACCTGGAGTGCAGGCTAGAGCAATGGATTCGGAACCAATTGAAAGCCGAGTGCACGATTTGGTTAATGCCTCATGATCGTTATAAAAGAGTGTTGGGGTGCCCAGATACCAGTGTGCTCGTACGTCTTTGGCAAACAGTCCCACGAGTTCCTTAACCCAACATTGCACGGTGCTGCCATTTGGCAACAAACCATAAATTTATGTATAATGGTAGTGAAACCACTCGTGTATGCATGATGTCACCTTCTCGTAACACATACAGTCCGACTGCATCAAGCTTCAGTGTGTTTAACTTCATTATGTTGGCAGAAACATTTCAAAATTAATAATCTCTCCTGCTGGTCGAGTGCATGTAAACAGCTGAAAGAAGGACTTATTTTTGCCACCTAGATTTTTAAGGTATGTAAAATGATGCTTGATAATAACAAAGATGATGTTTCTATGTCACTGTAACTGTAATTAATCAATATTTTCAGATTGTTTCCATTTGGCGACCAACCTAAAATTGCCATTAAATCAAAACTTATATGTTAAGCGTGTTACATAGTATTTTGTGTGTCAGACATTACCTCAGGACAAATTTTTCCCCCACTAAAATTCATGTACTATAAAACAGTCACGCAGTAGAGGGTTAAGGGCGTCTTTTGGTCATATTTCGAACCTGTGTCTTTTATGGATTTCAGATGCCTTTCATTCTTATCAAGTGTAATTACAGGGTTGTGCAATATCGGTCAGGCCGCCCCCCCCCCTCCCTCCCCCCCCCCCGCCCCCGTAATGGTGAGTCACACAGTCAACATCTCGGCGAAACGTTTGTCCATCGATAACGCACGATCACACCACGTTCATCTCTAGAACACCTGTCTCAAGGAGGCATAAATAAACTGAGTGTAACGGCGTCTGGTATACACTGACATGATCCCAAATGAGCATGACTGGCCGGCCTCGAATCCTACATCGGGCATGGATGTGTGTGATGTCCTTAGGTTAGTTATGTTTAAGTAGTTTTAAGTTCTAGGGGACTGATGACCTAAGATGTTAAGTCCCATAGTGCTCAGAGGCATTTAAACCATTTTTTTGAGATTGGCTGGAACCAATCCAAAGCTGAATAAGTAGTCGTAGAGAACCCCCTCAGCCACTGCCACAGCTCAGGAATGCCGCCGTCGAGGAGTAGCACAGGATTGAGCAGTCGGCCTGCTTAGCTGAGTGGTCACCTGCTTCCCTACCATGTACTGGGCGCCGGTTCGATTCCCGGCCGGGTCGGACATTTTCTCCGCTCGTGGACGGGGTGCTGTGTTGTCCTCATCATCATTTCATCCTCGTCACCGGCACCCAAGTCACCCAATGTGGCGTCGTCTGAAATAAGACTTGCATCGGCGGACGAACTTCCCCGGATGGGACCTACCGGCCAACAGTGCCTCACGATCATTTCATTTTTTTCACAGGCTTGAGCAGCAGCTACTCGATCTCACCCTTTGCGGATCAGCGCGGTACCGAATATCACCTAAAACAGATTTTTATTTCTGAGATACGGAATGGCTTGTACTTTTGAACGAACTGTGTTTATCACTGTTATTAGTTTGTGTTCATGTCATACAGAGCAGCGTCTTATTCCTGCTACAGCTGGATCTAAGTACATGAAATTTCGCAATTATACAAAATTGTATTTCAACAATTGATATGTTGCTACACTCCAAAAGTATATAGAACAGATGTTTCTGGCTGTAATTGTTTATAGTACCGTCATGAAGCTTTCGTCACAATCTAATAATACGAGGTGTTCAAAAAGTCTCTCCGCAGTGCCATATGATTATTACCTGCACGTGCCATATACCGCAGTGAATATACCGAAATGAAATTCAGTGAAATGCAAGTTATTAATTTATTGAATATTCATTTTTGCTTACAAATTTTCACATGAAATGTTGAAAGCCCCCCCCCCCCCCCCCACCAGTTGTTGAATATACAATTCAATTCGTCTAATCATGTTTCCAAGGAATTTTTGGCGGTTTTTATAGACAGTTGCTTTCGCTGCACCCGAGAAGAAAAAGTCAGGTGGTGTTAGGTCATGCGACCGTGGAGACGAAAGTCCCTGTGAAATTATGCGATCACCAAAAACATCAGCAAGCAGTGACATTGAAACGCGGGCTGTATGCACTGATGCACCATCTTGTTGAAAATAGCCGTTCAGTACTTCACTTAACACAAGTGGTCCTATGAATGGGTACAGAATATCACTGCAGTATCGTTGCGCGTCTATTGTTTCGTTGAAAAATATGGGAGCCACAATCCGATGTCTAGAATTTGAATTCAAAACTCCTATTTTCACAGAATGAAGTGCTTCCTCATGAATACACAATGGATTTGCAGTTCTCCACATACGAGAATTTTGGGAGTTCATGTACCCGGATAAAGGAAACTACACCTCATCAATGTAAAACGTTTCATTAAGAATACCCCTTCCATTTTGTTGAACGAAATTTTTGAACCATTGACAATAATGCAGTCTCTTGCGATGATCAGTATTTTTCAGTTCTTGCACAACTGTCACTATATGGGAAAAGTTCTAATTTTTTTCTTACAGCTGTGTAGGCCATTCCGACACTAACATCGATTTCCTGGGCGAGATATCTTACTGACTTGTTCGGACTCATGGCCATTTTATCGGAAATATCGAGTAGTTTATCCTCAGACAAAATGCTAGGACGACCACCTCTCAGTGCATTTGTCACGGAACCCGTACTTCGAAATTTGTTAATCAAATGTCGCACAGTATCGCCATGTGGGAGTTCTGTCTCCGGGAAAACTGAATTAAATGTTTGACGAACTGAAACTGTGTATTTACCGCCAGCTTTGAACCCTTGTTCGACTAAAAACACACGTTCTTCAATGGTTCGCATTTTAACAGTGACAAAAACGAAACAAACGAACAAAGGAACTAAACGTAAACGTTCACGTGAACATGTAACGACACACACCAACGTTACTATTGACACTGGCTGAGATAAACGAAACAGTGGAATGTTGGATGAGTTCACTTGAAGGGAAGTAACTTAGGCAGGCGAACAATCATACGGCACGCGGCGCTAACAGTCATAAGGCACTGAGAAGAGACTTTTTGAACACCCCGTAGAAGAACATATGCTCAGATTTTTTTATTTTTTTGCAGCCGAAATCTGGGTACAGGAGTGATATTTCATCTGAGTAATATCTAAGTGAAAAAGTCAGATATAATAAACAGTGTCGACATTTTATATCCGAGAATGTGGATGGTAATACATGTTTTAGATGAGTTTCTTGAACTGATGCTCGTATTGTGTCTGCAAAATGTGTTTACTCTAGCAGCGGTCAAAAAGATGCACATAAAATTTTCCTTATTCAAGAGGGGTGTCCTCTTTAAGAAGTTAATAAAGTCAAGAAACAATTATTAGGCAATTTGACTAACTTTCAGGTACGACTGGCAACACACACATACTTACCACAACGAATATTACCGAGCAAAGTGCCACAGTGGTTAGCACACTGGATTCGCATTTGGGAGGACGACGGTGCAAACCCGCGTCCGACCATCTAGATTTAGGTTTTTCCGCGATTTTCCTAAAATCGTCCTTTCTTTGAAAGGGCACGGCCGCCTTCCTTCCCCATCCTTGACACAATCCGGGTTTGTGCTCCGTCTCTAATGACCTCGATGTCGATGGGACGTTAAACCCAATATTCCATCCTTCCTTCCTGGCTTCCTTCCAACCTTACAACGGATATTCCTGGCTCCTCAATTGATTTACTGTTGTTAACTGAACACGTTTCTCATCACTAAACGTAACGTTGGACCCCATAAGTGTCGTCTAGATTACGCCTAGTAGCAAAGACATGTATCATACCGTAGACTCAGTTATGGATCATAACACTTGATTATTCGTAGCTGGTAATACATCGTTCTCGCAAAACAGTGTGGCAACACGGCGAACAAACGCTTGTCTGCGATTCTCGAGCCAAACTTACGTTCTAGAATCTGAAAACAAATTATGGAAGCAACAGAAATCCTTGCTGAACATACAATTTTACGATATTAGAAGTGGTTATCATCGAACTAATAATAGGGCTGAAGGCAGGAGACTATTTCTCTTATATTTCGTATGCAAGACATTAATGAAAGGCCTCATGTTTACTCAGTGGCCAGCATGTTGAGAATCTTCATCTAACTAAGGTGATGAAAGGAACGAAATATAGATAAAGATATTAGCTCACATTGATAACAACATGCTGCGTACTGTTTGCTAAAAACTCTTCAATCCAGTCACACATCTGGTCTGATATTCCGTAGGCTCTTACTTTGTTTATCAGCCGACAGTGCGGAACTGTACCGAACGCCTTCCGGAAGTCAAGGAAAATAGCATCTACCTGAGAGCCTGTACCTAATATTTTCTGAGTCTCATGAAGATATAAAGCGAGATGGGTCTCACACGATCGCTGGTTCCGGAATCCATGTTGATTCCTACAGAGAAGACTCTGGTTTTCCAGAAATGACATGATACGCCAGCAAAAAACTTGTTCTAAAATTCTACAACAGATCGATGTCAGAGATATAGGCCTATAGTTTTGCGCATCTGCTTGACGACCCTTCTTGAAAACTGGAACTACCTGTGCTCTTTTCCAATCATTTGGAACCTTCCGTTCCTCTAGAGACTTGCAGTACAAGGCTGTTAGAAGGGTGTCAAGTTCTTTCGCGTACTCTGTGTATAATCGAATTTGTATCCCGTCAGGTCCACTGGACTTTCCTCTGTTGAGTGATTTTAGTTGCTTTTCTATTCCTTGGACACTTATTTCGATGTCAGCCTTTTCTTCGTTCGTGCGAGGATTTAGAGAAGGAACTGCAGTGCGGTCTTCCTCTGTGAAAAATGTGTTTAGTGTTTCAGCTTTACGTGTGTCATCCTCTGTTTCAATGCCATAACCTTCCCAGAGTGTCAGAATATGCTGTTTCGATCCACTGACTGATTTAACGTAAGACCAGAACTTCCTAGGATTTTCTGTCAAGTCGGTAAAAAGAATTTTAGTTTCGAATTCACTAAACGCTTCACGCATAGCCCTCGTTACGCAAACTTTGACATCGTTTAGCTTTTGGTTGTCTGAGAGGTTTTGACTGAGTTTAAATTTACAGTGAAGTTCTCTTTGATGTAGCAGTAGTTTCCTAACTTTGTTGTTGAACCACGGTGGGTTTTTCCCTTCCCTTACAGATTTACTCGGCACGTACCTTTCTAAAACTCACTTTACGATTGCCTTGAACGTTTTCCATGAACACTCAACATTGACAGTGTCGGAACAGAATGTTTCGTTTTGATCTGTTAGGTAGTCAGAAATCTGCCTTCTATTACTCTTGCTAAACAGATAAACCTTCCTCCCTTTTTTATATTCCTATTAACTTCCATATTCAGGGATGCTGAAACGGCCTTATGATCACTGATTCCCTGTTCTGTACTTACAGAGTCGAAAAGTTAGGGTCTGTTTGTTATCAGTACGTCCAAGATGTTATCTCCACGAGCCAGTTCTCTAAACCAACTATTAATCTAGCTCGGTTTTAGAGTGTAGCCTCCACCCACAATAATTCACAGGAACTATCCACTTCTACTTCACTACAGGATAAACTACTGCTAATAGCGACAAACACGCCACCACCGGTTGCATGCAAGCTATCCTTTCTAAACACCGTCTGTGCCTTTGTAAATATTTCGGCAGAATTTATCTCTGGCTTGAGCCAGCGTTCTGTACCTATAACGATATCAGCTTCGGTGCTTTCTATCAGCGCTTGAAGTTCCAGTACTTTACCAACGCAGCTTCGACAGTTTCCAATTACAATACCGATTGCTGCTTGGC
Organism: Schistocerca gregaria; assembly: GCF_023897955.1. Taxonomy (NCBI): domain Eukaryota; kingdom Metazoa; phylum Arthropoda; class Insecta; order Orthoptera; family Acrididae; genus Schistocerca; species Schistocerca gregaria. Next base: position 732,232,420 of record NC_064931.1, read on the forward strand.
CCCTGCATGACCTGACTTTGCACCACACCCTTAGAGGCTGCTGCCCTTTCTGTACTTGCCTGGGACCATATGACCAAAAAACCGCCCAGTCCACGCCACACAACCCCTGCCACCCGTGTAGCCGCTTGCTGCGTGTAGTGGACTCCTGACCTATCCAGCGGAACCCGAATCCCCACCACCCTATGGCGCAAGTCGAGGAATCTGCAGCTTCAACACGATACCACAGTTCATCAAGAGTAGTGACTGGCATACTGTGACGAGCCAGTTGCTTGGCCACCATTGACCAGTCGCTTTCAATTGCTGAGAGGTCTGAAGAATGTGCTGGCCAGGGCAACAGTCGAACATTTTCTGTATCCAGAAAGGCCCGTACAGGACCTGCAACATGCGGTCGTGCATTATCCTGCTGAATTGTAGGGTTTCGCAGGGAACGAATAAAGTGTAGAGCCACTGGTCGTAACACATCTGAAATGTAACGTCCACTGTTCAAAGCGCCATCAATGCGAACAAGAGGTGATCGAAACGTGTAACCAATGGCACACCATACCATCACGCCGGGTGATACGCCAGTATTCCGATGACGAATACACGCTCCCAATGTGCGTTCACCGCGATGTCGCCAAACACGGATGCGACCATCATGATGCTGTAAACAGAACTTAGATTCATCCGAAAAAATGACGTTCTGCCATTCGTGTACCCAGGTCCGTCGTTGAGTACACCATTGCAGGCGCTCCTGTCTGTGATGCTGCGTCAAAGGTAACCGCAGCCATGGTCTCCGAGCTGATAGTCCATGCCAATGCAAACGTCGTCGAACTGTTCGTGCAAGTGGTTGTTGTCTTGCAAACGTCCCCATGTGTTGACTCAGGTATTGAGACGTGGCTGCACGATCCGTTACAACCATGCGGATAAGATGCCTGTCATCTGGACTGCCAGTGATACGAGGCCGTTGGGATCCAGTACGGCGTTCCAATTCCATAGTCTGCTAATAGTCATTGGATCTCGACCAACGATAGCAGCAATGTCGCGATACGATAAACCGCAATCACGATAGGCTACAATCCGACCTTTATCAATGTCCTCCTTGCACGAGGCATCAATAACATTTCTCCAGGCAACGCCGGTCAACTGCTGTTTGTGTATGAGAAATCGGTTGGAAACTTTCCTCATGTCAGTACGTTGTAGGTGACGCGACCGGCGCCAACCTTGTATGAATGCTGTGAAAAGCTAATCATTTGCAAATCACACCATCTACTTCCTGTCGGTTAAATTACGCGTCTGTTGCACGTCATCCTCGTGGTGTAGCAATTTTTATGGCTAGTAGTGTAGGTTCTTTTCCTGACTCTTTCGTTGTGTTGTCACTGTCGAGACGCTAACGCCCATCATCAACTCATTGTCGCGAGCAGTGTAATTCTGGATAGCACCAGGAGTGTGACGCGTACGGAATTGACCAGCGGCTGCCGCGGTCGTCGCACGACGCAGGGGTTACTGGCTGCCCATCATACACTCCTGGAAATGGAAAAAAAGAACACATTGACACCGGTGTGTCAGACCCACCATACTTGCTCCGGACACTGCGAGAGGGCTGTACAAGCAATGATCACACGCACGGCACAGCGGACACACCAGGAACCGCGGTGTTGGCCGTCGAATGGCGGTAGCTGCGCAGCATTTGTGCACCGCCGCCGTCAGTGTCAGCCAGTTTGCCGTGGCATACGGAGCTCCATCGCAGTCTTTAACACTGGTAGCATGCCGCGACAGCGTGGACTATGTGCAGTTGACGGACTTTGAGCGAGGGCGTATAGTGGGCATGCGGGAGGCCGGGTGAACGTACCGCCGAATTGCTCAACACGTGGGGCGTGAGGTCTCCACAGTACATCGATGTTGTCGCCAGTGGTCGGCGGAAAGTGCACGTGCCCGTCGACCTGGGACCGGACCGCAGCGACGCGCGGATGCACGCCAAGACCGTAGGATCCTACGCAGTGCCGTAGGGGACCGCACCGCCACTTCCCAGCAAATTAGGGACACTGTTGCTCCTGGGGTATCGGCGAGGACCATTCGCAACCGTCTCCATGAAGCTGGGCTACGGTCCCGCACACCGTTACGCCGTCTTCCGCTCACGCCCCAACATCGTGCAGCCCGCCTCCAGTGGTGTCGCAACAGGCGTGAATGGAGGGACGAATGGAGACGTGTCGTCTTCAGCGATGACAGTCGCTTCTGCCGTGTTGCCAATGATGGTCGTATGCGTGTTTGGCGCCGTGCAGGTGAGCGCCACAATCAGGACTGCATACGACCGAGGCACACAGAGCCAACACCCGGCATCATGGTGTAGGGAGCGATCTCCTACACTGGCCGTACACCTCTGGTGATCGTCGAGGGGACACTGAATAGTGCACGGTACATCCAAACCGTCATCGAACCCATCGTTCTACCATTCCTAGACCCGCAAGGGAACTTGCTGTTCCAACAGGACAATGCACGTCCGCATGTTTCCCGTGCCACCCAACGTGCTCTAGAAGGTGTAAGTCAACTACCTGGCCAGCAAGAACTCCGGATCTGTCCCCCATTGAGCATGTTTGGGACTGGATGAAGCGTCGTCTCACGCTGTCTGCACGTCCAGCACGACTGAGGCGCCAGGTGGAAATGGCATGGCAAGCCGTTCCACAGGACTACATCCAGCATCTCTACGATCGTCTCCATGGGAGAATATCAGCCTGCATTGCGGCGATAGGTGGATATACACTGTACTAGTGCCGAAATTGTGCATGCTCTGTTGCCTGTGTCTATGTGCCTGTGGTTCTGTCAGTGTGATCATGTGATGTATTTGACCCCAGGAATGTGTCAATAAAGTTTCCCCTTCCTGGGACTATGAAGTCACGGTGTTCTTATTTCAATTTCCAGGAGTGTATAATACTATTACACGATAACCACAATCATTCATTTACGAGAGTATGAGCTTGTGTAAATAAACTCGCAATTGCCTAATACTGTTCAAGACGGAGAACCTGGGAGTAGCCGATCACTTTTCTGCTAAATTACTGACTATTCTCCCATAAGAATTTATCACTGAATTGATCTGCTCAGCGGTGATTTCAAATGAAAGTTCAAAGATATTGACAGCATGCGTAACACAAACTTCACTAATATTGCCATCATGATGTTTATACTTGAATGTTCCGCCACTAGACTGCACAATTTACTCGCACAATAATGTGTTTTTAAGCTTTACATACACGATGCTGCTCACAACTGAAAGGTGAATACCTATGGTATCTTCAAACGATATTTTCTCAGTTTCCTTTAGCTATGTCTCTATTTCGAACGAACTCGGTCTCTGAACTTTCTGTTCAAATATAAATTTTAACGTGTCTCTTCTATTAAGCTGATTCATCTCTCTTTCTAATATGAATCATCAAGAGCCTCAAATAACGCAACAGTCACTTTGGCTTACCGAGAGGGGCGAAGCAGGCCGCAACACACAGCTCACGCTGGAGGTCCGCACACTACGGTCGCCAAAAGCCGACTGAAGTAGAGCGTTTGCCCACGAAAGGCAAAAGTCACGAGTTCGAGTCTCACAGTTTCAATCTGCCAGGAAGTTTTACATCAGCGCACTCTCCACTGGAGAGTGAAAATCTCATTCTGGAAACATCCCGCCGGCCGCGGTGGTCTAGCGGTTCTAGGCGCGCAGTCCGGAACCGTGCGACTGCTACGGTCGCAGGTTCGAATCCTGCCTCGGGCATAAATGTGTGTGATGTCCTTAGGTTAGTTAGGTTTAAGTAGTTCTAAGTTCTAGGGGACTGATGACCACAGTAGTTAAGTCCCATAGTGCTCAGAGCCATTTGAACCATTTTTGGAAACATCCCCAAGCTGTGTCTAAGCCATGTCTCCGCAATAACCTTTCTTCCTGAAGTGCTAGTTCTGCAAAATTCGCAGAAGAGCTTCTGTGAAGTTTGGAAGGTAGGAGACGAGGGACTGGCAGAATCGTCCCTTTCATACTCAGTGTACAAATTACTGGTTATTACTGCATGACCAAATCCCTAATAGTATTACGCTTATGAAAGAAATTGAAAGTTGACAGATTACGTATTCATAGGTAGTAGCAGTTACTGTAATGGGTATCGAATCAATGTTATTTGGCTTTTTAAGTAGCATAGTATTCGTGTAAGTGAGAGACAGTCACCAGCCTAGACGGCCTGTGTGGTCTAGCGGTACTAGGCGCTTCAGTCTGGAGCCATACGACAGCTACGATCGCAGGTTCGAATCCTGCCTCGGGCGTCGATGTGTGTGATGTCTTTGGATTAGTTAGGTTTAAGTAGTTCTACGTTCTAGGGGACTGATGACCTCTGAAGTTATGTCCCATAGTGCTCAGAGCCATGTGAACCATTTTTTTTGTAATGGTCTGCAAATACTTCTTAAAATGACAGTGCCATTCTGTTACTGTAATACTGAGCAAATCATTTAATAGGAACGAAAATAAAGTATTGTAATTAGGCCTTTGTTTTTAGGCTCACTCTATTGGAATATCTTCACTATTCTCTATTGTTAATCCCGTGGAGCAATTCATACCAAAGACTAGATAAATACATGGTAATTTATAGGTCCACGAAAGTTAATGAACACTTTCAACAAGGTAATGATTGTATACTTCGTTATAAACTGAGCACTAGAAGTTATTTCAACACTGGCAATAGGAACCTAGTTAGGTAAGTGTCTGAGGCCAAATCAGTGTTCTCGACACAAAGTTGAGAGGAAGCCACTTATTAATTAAAGTTATGCAACTTATTCGTCCATTCAAATAAATAAAATACTAAACCATAGTTGTGCCCGCCTGGTTAGCCGTGCAGTCTAACGCACTCGTTTCCGGGCGGGAATGCGTGCCGGTCCCAGCCACGAATCCGGTGTCGAGGTCTGATGAGTCGGCCAGTCTGAGGATGGTTTTCAAGGCGGTTTTCAATCTGCCTCGGCGAAGTGCGGTCTTATTCCCCTTATTCCGCTTCAGTTACACTCTGTCGGCGATTGCTGCGCAAACTTTTTCTCCACGTACACGTACACCACAATTACTCTACCATGCAAAACATTGGGGCTACACTTGTCTAGTGTGAGACGTTCCCAGTGAGGTCCACTGGGAGCCGAACGAAACAATAACCCTGGGTTCGGCGTGGGTCGACGGTGGGGTGAGTGGACTGCTGTAACCTGTAGTGGGGTTGTGTGCCACTGAGGACTACAGCGGCGACGAAGCCTCTCCGTCGTTTCTAGGTCCCCAGTTCCATACAATACAATACAATCCAAAACCTTATTGTGTTAAAAGCGATGTCTGTGGGGATCTTCCCTGACACAAATATGTAGTCTACACTCATGATCATGGTTCTTGATGAAAAATTTCTCTACAGATTAACTTCTTGGCTCCAAAATTTTATGATGCGGAGAAAAAAAAGGAGCTATGAGCTAATAATCAACCCCACCTGAGGCATACTTAATCCAAATAAGAAGCTACCGTTACCTCCTTTTGCAGTCAGGATGGTAAATGTTGGTAATCTAGCTACCGATTCTTCTGTTACTAAGATTTCTTACAGTAGTTCACATCATACTACCTTTTACCTTTGCACCTAAGACTTTCGTTTTAGAGGGCTTCCCTCCACGTTTTACATCTGTCTAAACATACATACGCTGTTCACGAATCAGTTTCGTACAGAAATCTTTAACGTCTTATCGTTATAAAAGGTCATAATTTGGAAAACTGCACTCACAAATTTGTTCCCATAAAATAACAATTATTTACATATAAGATGAGTCAAAGAACATTGAAATGTAAATATTAGATAAGAAAAAATAGAAGTTATAAGAAAGAAAACCATTGATACTGAAAGTAAATCTTAAAAATGCCTATTCTGTTTCTTACGTTCAGTTCTACTCATTTCCAGCTGGTTTTAACTCTCAGTTTATTTCATTTTACTCTTGCTTACGGTCCGTTACTTGATATTCCGACACCCTTCCTGCCCATCAATTACTTTAATTGCATATAATACAGGTTAGATTCCCGTAGCAAGCCAGTGAATTAAGAACATGTGAAGAGAATAAAACGTTGGCTTTGCATTTACTTTTCGTTGCTGGGTTCACTTTTACCATAGAAGGCGTCCAAACAATTTATATACTCTCCTGGAAATTGAAATAAGAACACCGTGAATTCATTGTCCCAGGAAGGGGAAACTTTATTGACACATTCCTGGGGTCAGATACATCACATGATCACACTGACAGAACCACAAGCACATAGGCACAGGCAACAGAGCATGCACAATGTCGGCACTAGTACAGTGTATATCCACCTTTCGCATTAATGCAGGCTGCTATTCTCCCATGGAGATGATCGTAGAGATGCTGGATGTAGTCCTGTGGAACGGCTTGCCATGCCATTTCCACCTGGCGCCTCAGTTCCACCAGCGTTCGTGCTGGACGTGCAGACCGCGTGAGACGACGCTTCATCCAGTCCCAAACGTGCTCAATGGGGGACAGATCCGGAGATCTTGCTGGCCAGGGTAGTTGACTTACACCTTCTAGAGCACGTTGGGTGGCACGGGATACATGCGGACGTGCATTGTCCTGTTGGAACAGCAAGTTCCCTTGCCGGTCTAGGAATGGTAGAACGATGGGTTCGATGACGGTTTGGATGTACCGTGCACTATTCAGTGTCCCCTCGACGATCACCAGAGGTGTACGGCCAGTGTAGGAGATCGCTCCCCACACCATGATGGCGGGTGTTGGCCCTGTGTGCCTCGGTCGTATGCAGTCCTGATTGTGGCGCTCACCTGCACGGCGCCAAACACGCATACGACCATCATTGGCACCAAGGCAGAAACGACTCTCATCGCTGAAGACGACCCGTCTCCATTCGTCCCTCCATTCACGCCTGTCGCGACACCACTGGAGGCGGGCTGCACGATGTTGGGGCGTGAGCGGAAGACGGCCTGACGGTGTGCGAGACCGTAGCCCAGCTTCATGGAGACGGTTGCGAATGGTCCTCGCCGATACCCCAGGAGCAACAGTGTCCCTAATTTGCTGGGAAGTGGCGGTGCGGTCCCCTACGGCACTGCGTAGGATCCTACGGTCTTGGCGTGCATCCGCGCGTCGCTGCGGTCCGGTCCCAGGTCGACGGGCACGTGCACTTTCCGCCGACCACTGGCGACAACATCGATGTACTGTGGAGACCTCACGCCCCACGTGTTGAGCAATTCGGCGGTACGTTCACCCGGCCTCCCGCATGCCCACTATACGCCCTCGCTCAAAGTCCGTCAACTGCACATAGTCCACGCTGTCGCGGCATGCTACCAGTGTTAAAGACTGCGATGGAGCTCCGTATGCCACGGCAAACTGGCTGACACTGACGGCGGCGGTGCACAAATGCTGCGCAGCTAGCGCCATTCGACGGCAAACACCGCGGTTCCTGGTGTGTCCGCTGTGCCGTGCGTGTGATCATTGCTTGTACAGCCCTCTCGCAGTGTCCGGAGCAAGTATTGTGGGTCTGACACACCGGTGTCAATGTGTTCTTTTTTACATTTCCAGGAGTGTATTTTAAGATTCTTTTCTTCTTAGTGAAGACCAAAGCTGCTGTATCTAAGTTGGATCTAAAATATTGTAAATACTGACACTGTAATAAAACTTACTCTTTGCTATGCAAGCTATTATTACAAGATTTGATTTAAACTGCTTTGTAGCTGCCGCTGTGAAAAAAAAGATATGAAATATTTAGTAATATACACTCCTGGAAATGGAAAAAAGAACACATTGACACCGGTGTGTCAGACCCACCATACTTGCTCCGGACACTGCGAGAGGGCTGTACAAGCAATGATCAGACGCACGGCACAGCGGACACACCAGGAACCGCGGTGTTGGCCGTCGAATGGCGCTAGCTGCGCAGCATTTGTGCACCGCCGCCGTCAGTGTCAGCCAATTTGCCGTGGCATACGGAGCTCCATCGCAGTCATTAACACTGGTAGCATGCGGCGACAGCGTGGACGTGAACCGTATGTGCAGTTGACGGACTTTGAGCGATGGCGTATAGTGGGCATGCGGGAGGCCGGGTGGACGTACCGCCGAATTGCTCAACACGTGGGGCGTGAGGTCTCCACAGTACATCGATGTTGTCGCCAGTGGTCGGCGGAAGGTGCACGTGCCCGTCGATCTGGGACCGGACTGCAGCGACGCATGGATGCACGCCAAGACCGTAGGATCCTACGCAGTGCCGTAGGGGACCGCACCGCCACTTCCCAGCAAATTAGGGACACTGTTGCTCCTGGGGTATCGGCGAGGACCATTCGCAACCGTCTCCATGAAGCTGGGCTACGGTCCCGCACACCGTTACGCCGTCTTCCGCTCACGCCCCAACATCGTGCAGCAAGCCTCCAGTGGTGTCGCGACAGGCGTGAATGGAGGGACGAATGGAGACGTGTCGTCTTCAGCGATGAGAGTCGCTTCTGCCTTGGTGCCAATGATGGTCGTATGAGTGTTTGGCGCCGTGCAGGTGAGCGCCACAATCAGGACTGCATACGACCGAGGCACACAGGGCCAACACCCGACATCATGTGTGGGGAGCGATCTCCTACACTGGCCGTACACCTCTGGTGATCGTCGAGGGGACACTGAATAGTGCACGGTACATACAAACCGTCATCGAACCCATCGTTCTACCATTCCTAGACCGGCAAGGGAACTTGCTGTTCCAACAGGACAATGCACGTCCGCATGTATCCCGTGCCACCCAACGTGCTCTAGAAGGTGTAAGTCAACTACCTGGCCAGCAAGATCTCCGGATCTGTCCCCCATTGAACATGTTTGGGACTGGATGAAGCGTCGTCTCACGCGGTTTGCACGTCCAGCACGAACGCTGGTCCAACTGAGGCGCCAGGTGGAAATGGCATGGCAAGCCGTTCCACAGGACTACAGCCAGCATCTCTACGATCGTCTCCATGGGAGAATAGCAGCCTGCAATGCTGCGAAAGGTGGATATACACTGTACTAGTGCCGACATTGTGCATGGTCTGTTGCCTGTGTCTATGTGCCTGTGGCTCTGTCAGTGTGATCATGTGATGTATCTGACCCCAGGAATGTGTCAATAAAGTTTCCCCTTCCCGGGACAATGATTTCACGGTGTTCTTATTTCAATTTCCAGGAGTGTATGAAGCTGCCACTTATTAGTGACTAATTGTTGCATACCAGTGATGTTCAGTTTCGAAGCGGAGCTAGAGCTAGAAATTGTTTAAATGTTCAAAACATTGACATAAGGGATCGGAAGATTACTTAAAATAATAACAAGGCTAATATATAATGCACATATTAGTAAATAGAACATACACATCTTCTCAAAGTAAATGACTCTTTCTCCAATAACAGCGAAAAAAAGGTAGGACAGGCAGAAGAGGTAGCAGGTGCTTCGATCACTCCTTTTACAGAACAATAAAAGATACTATTATCTGTAATTGGAGTTGTCAGGTATGATACGTATACTGTTCAGACTATGTCCCTGATGAAAAATAATTACTGTAAAATTCAGACATTTTAGCAATGCGTAACAAAAATCACGCGGTCATTAATGTCCAAATCTGGAGACTCTGTTACGTCAGTAAATGCTGTGTGCTTTTGTTTCATAATAGGGCTTCTTAACATGACGGTGACTATATATGTATTATTCTGGACAGTTTCTGCAAGGTACCGTATCTTCACACCTTTATGCTCTTACTATTACGTTAACTAAACGATGATAAGTTGCTTCTTCATTATTCATTCCTGTGTAGAAGACTTGAGTGAAATAAGAAAAATCTGTTAGTGCCCTCCCACCTTAATACTTACCAAATTACATAGGGGCTACTCCTCATTACTTTACTTCTTAACATAAATTATGGTGTAATTGCTTCCTCTGCTCAATCATTTAATATTATGTGGGAGTGTCTTGCTGGTCACCTACCCAATAATTTTTTTTAAATGGAATATGGCCCTGTACAGATCGCCTACATTATTCACTAATCACTTATATCCTTCTCTCTCTTTCAACAATCAGCTGTCTGCTCCAGCTGTTTCCCTCTCAGAACTTACCTTTCTTAACCTTATTACGACAAGTATGTTTTTCAGTTGTAATGTCGTGCACTTTCCTTTTTTCTTCTCAACTTATAACCTTTAATCATTATGCCTATGAAGATTATCATTCCACTCGAATGCCGCTTTGGTATTGTTACGTCTGCATAGTGGTTAATGAATTAGTAATTACTGTCTGTCAACAACCGTGCAGGAGTGGATACACCGGTTTCTGTCAGACGACTGAAATCAGACACCATTGGCTGTGTTTGGCGTTTGGATGGTTAACCATCCGGGCCGCCACGAACTCTTCACTTATCGAATTGCACCCAGCCTTGTGACGCCAATTGAAGACCTACTGGAACGAGTAATAGCAGCTCAAGGCCATGAAAACTGACAATAGCCGATTAAGCAGTGTGCTGACCCCACGCATCATCTGTATCGGCATCCAATAACACCACTCAGCGGAGGATAACACGGCAGTCGGTGAGTAATATTGGGCTTTCTTATGCCTGTTTGGACACAGAGCTCTAGTGGTTGTCTATTTGATAACTTACTGAAAGGGGTTATATGTTTCTTGGTAAATCCTATCCAACAGTGTAACCTTCTTTTCGTACATGCCTCTGTACCTGTCAAGTTATGTATAGTCTAATCTCCTGATTTCTCTCAGACTCGTTATTTCCACTGCTTCCCACTGCGTCTCAGTTGTGGTTTGTTTTTTCAGAGATAGACAGAAGAAGAGAGGCATCTCGCTTTAAAATATTGATAGGATAGTTGTCGAATGCCAGTTCATGTGGTCGCAGGAACTGCTGAGTAGCACCATGGTGTAGTGGTTCTGATACTAACTTGTTACATGGAGGGTCTTCAAAACTCACCTGGACTGTACAGTTTTAATTTCTATATTCTGTTCTAGTACATTATAGACGTATCCACAAATGTCAAGCATCATTATTCCGGAATGTTCTGTAGCTGTATATATACCGTATGTGTTCTGGCCGGATGCAGTTCGCTCCGCGCTCTTGCATGTGCAAGTGCAAAATAAACCTTCGTTCAGTGAAGTTAGTGTTCGTCATTCATTTAATTACACCGTCTTCGACTTGAAAATACACACACATCAAAAAACGTTTTGCATCTCCTCGGTTCCGAGAGTTCCGGAATCCGTACAGAAAAGTGGAATAGAGATCAATATAGACATCATTTCCGTCCGTTTTATTGCTCATAAAAACCACACAATGGATGTTGTACCACCATACAGCGAGACCTTCAGAGGTGGTGGTCCAGATTGCCGTACACAACGGTACCTCTAATACCCAATACCACGTCCTCTTGCATTGATTTATGCCTGTATTCCTCGTGGCATATTATCCACAAGTTCACCAAGGCACTGTTGGTCCAGACTGTCCCACTTCTCAACGGCGATTCGGCGTAGATCACTCAGAGTGGTTGGTGGGTCACGTCTCCATAAACAGATCTTTTCTGTCTATCCCAGGCATCTTCGATAGGCTTCAAGCCTGGAAAACATGCTGGCCACTCTAGTAGAGCGATGCCGTTATCCTGAAGGAAGTCATGCACAAGACATGCACGATGGGGACGCGAATTGTCGTCCGTGAAGAAGAATGCCTCGCCTATATGCTGCTGATATGGTTGCACTATCGCTCGGAGGATGGCATTCACGTACCGTACAGCCATTACGGCGCCTTCCGTGACTACGTCGGCCCCACATAATGCCACCCCAAAACATCAGGGAACCTCCACCTTGCTGCACTCGCTGGACAGTTTGTCTAAGGCATTCAGCCTGACCGGGTTGCCTCCAAATACGTCTCCAACGATTGTCTGGTTGAAGGCATATGCGACACCCATCGGTGAAGAAAACGTGATGCCAATTTTGAGCGGTCCATTCGGCATGTTGTTGGGCCAATCTGTATATACTGCGGTGCATAGTGTCGTGGGTGCAAAGTGGACCTCATCATGGACATTAGGGCTCTGGTAGAGCATCATGCATCCTATTGCGCACGGTTTGAGTCGTAACACGACGTACTGTCACTTCATCATGGTGGCATTGCTGTCAGGGTTCCTCCGAGCCATAATCCGTAGGCAGCGGTCATCTACTGCAGTAGTAGTCCATGGGTGGACTGAGCGACGCATGTCATCGACAGTTCCTGTCTCTCTATATTTCCTCGTTGTCCGAACAACATCGCTTGGTTCACGCCGAGATGCCTGGACACTTCCCTTGTTGAGCGCACTTCATGGCACAAAGTAATAATGCGGATGCTATCGAACCGTGGTATTAATCGTCTAGGCATGGTTGAACTACAGATAACACGAGCCGTGTACCACTTTCCCGGTGAAATGGCTGGTGTTGATCGGCTGTCTGACCCCCTCCGTCTAACAGTAGTTACCCATGCATGGTTGTTTACGTTTTTAGGCAGATTTAGTGACATCTCTGAACAGTCAAACGGACTGTCTGTGATACAATATCCACAGACAATGTCTATCTTCAGGAGTTCTGGGAACCGGGGTGATGCAAAACTTTCTTTAATGTATGTGTAAAGTGAAATGGAAGAAACATGAACCAGTGACTCTGTACCTCACACATGACGGATACATAGTTTGCATAGTGGATAAGGCCATGAGGTTTCATTGCGGACTAATAACCTTGTATTCCTTATATTCAACTTGTTTCAGATGCTTAACATCTGAGTTGTTTATCACGCCAGCTTTGGAAAGATAAATATTGTACCTGTCATTATTTTCCAGTAATACTATTTCCTGTTCCTTTTGCCTTTCACTGATGTTACTTACCTTATTTCTAACTCCAGTCTGACTTTGTGAACTATTTCTGCTGAGGTCGGTGACTACAGGCACACGAGTGTAGATGCTACTCTGGGTTATCGGTAGCTGGCAGTGGTTGGACAGACGCCCCATGGCACCAGAGAAGCAGTCTTCGAGCACTCACTTCTCCATATTATTTCACCTTGCTGCCACGTAGTGCACGATGGCGGGGACTTGGCCAAGCAGTTCTGCTGCTTTTGGTATTTTTGACGCCCAGGATTGCTAACGGAGCATAGCGTCGGCCAGTCGCGGCCTTCGTGACGCAACCTCCTCCGCCAGGGGCGGTTCTGCGTGTTCAGTGGCCCTTGTAGGGCCCTCGTGCTTCCGTGGCGTGCTCCTAGTCCCTCTCCCCCACGTTGACGGATGGCGGAGGATTAGTGACGTAGCAGGCAGTAACCCTGTGCTGCCACCCTAGGCCGGCATTGGCCCACTGCAGCGACGACTCCAGGACCGAACAGCTTCTGGGCGGGCTGCCCAGGCGTAGCTGTGGATTGCGGTCTTCTGTCAGCATTCCATACGATGGTCAGGCAACACAGCCCTCGTTGTTGTAGAGCTGTAGTGTTGACAGAAGTGATTTTAGTGCAAATGACTTGATTATATATACTCTTTCGAGCTTTGCAATTTTGACTTGTGCTACGCCATTTGGCGCATACATTAAACAGTTCGGCAATTGACAGTGGGGATAGACTCGTGATACCCTGCTGCTTAGCGTTACTGCATGAACTATTTCCACATGTGACATTATTGTTCATATTTTTAAATTTTTTTGTAAATATTTTATTGAAGCTGTTTGAAGCGAAATCGATACTGAAACTCTTTGATAAGATTAAAATGAATGTACATATTAAGAAAAAGGGTGTAATATTTACTTTTAAATATTGTAAAGACATCTATCTGATATAATTATTAAATATAAAAACGTGCTATAATGTAATTATGTATGTAATAGTTACTGGCACTCACTTAGGGCTGTATAAGATATGTGTAGTATAAATGATGGAGTTATTCCGTCAGGAACGGAAAGCTGTGTAAGCGTAGGAAAAGGTGGCAGCGGAAACGTTTGGTGTGCTTTCGCTGGCGCGAACGTAGTCAGTCGGTGGCCAGTGATCTTCGAGGCAGCACATACAGCGCCAGCATAGTGTCGAGTGCACCATATTGTTGCAGCTTGCCTCGGTTGGAAACTGCAGTTTATCACGGCCTGGTATGGGGAGGAAAACGGGAACATCGCCATGAAGAGGAAATAAGTCCGACATGGATAATTGCTCTTGGACATTCTGATATTAACGCAGTTGTTGCCACCAACGCCACCGACACTGATCACACCTTACGGGGTACGGCATTTTGGCTATGTATTATAGTGTGTGCCAAAAAGTTGAAATGTGCTTTAAGAATAATAACCATCATCCGAATTAACAATTGTGTCCACCTGGTAATTTACCTCGCTCGTAAACCAAGCAGGATCCCAACCTGGTAAATGAATATTCCGAGTGACCTGTATACAGACAAGACTGTGAAATGTTTAATATATTGTTGGAAAATCACTGATTAATCAGTGAAATAATTGATGGAAGGAATAACTGAGAATTTCATAATTCAACATTGCTATTATTTTCTGTGTTAAAATGATTACGTAAGGTTATGCCAGAATCAGAGACCACATTAGATAAATTTTTGGTTGCTTTCACACTACGTATTAATGAAAGGAAGTACTAAGTTGATAATTAATGGTGATAAATAGTAACGTTAAACAGTTTATAGTGAATCAATGAAATTATGAGTACCAAATATGTTGATAAAAATGGCCCTGAGCACTATGGGACTCAACTGCTGTGGTCATCAGTCCTCTAGAACTTAGAACTACTTAAACCTAACTAACCTAAGGACATCACACACATCCATGCCCGAGGCAGGATTCGAACCTGCGACCGTAGCAGTCGCACGGTTCCGGACTTCGCGCCTAGAACCGCGAGACCACCGCGGCCGGCCAAATATGTTGATGTAGAAACCCCTCCTGTCCTAATTTACTTATGTTTCCATGAAATCAGTCTATTTTATTAAGCAACTGGGTGCTGTAGTTTTGTTTCGAGCGGCTAAACTTTTCTTGTACTGCTGAACCATTCTTTATCTAAATCTAAAGTGAAGTCTGTTAGGTAAGTATGGAGTTGCAATCTTTTCTGCTGTCCTACTCAGCTTCATTAGATGTGCCTAATCAGACTGGCGAATAATAGTGCACCACCAACCACATATATTGTTATCGATGCAGAATGGTAGTCTAACTACTGTTATTTGCCGTACCTCTGTGCTAATGACTTATTTGAAGCAACGAGTTAAAGTCTGATGCTTATTCCTTAGGTTAAAACACACGGTTATTACACTTGTTTTTGTGGTTTTGCTGTCCGGAAAGGTAACTGTATTTCTTTTTGTTACACTGCTTATTATTAACAGTATAGTATAAGAATATTACAGTTGGCTTTGCATGACAGGGTGTTTTGTAAACCAATTCAGACTATACAAAATACACGAAGGTATTACATCTGGTTCTACATATCAAGACAGTAAATAAGCCATTTTAACATTTCACCTGATTGTATAAACGAGTACGAATGTTTAGCTGTTTTAACTTGTCAAAATTGGATTTATATACCACCTGAAGTACACACACATATATTCGACACCTCAAAACAAACACCTCCAAATGCTTTAAACAATTATTTTGTAATAATGTTGTTATGATGTATATTCTTTGCACTTTGCGATTATGTCTTCTCTTCTGCTGCACGAACCTTGCACCCAGCAGATTTCAGACGCCATATTTGTTTAAAAATTTGACAGTATACATTTGATTTGTTACGGCAGCATAAGGAACCTGTGACCACGGGAGGTACTCTAGTTTACTTATTTTATGTTTACCATTAGATATCAGTTTAATTGTTTGTCAAAAGTAATCCTAAACCACATTCTGAAATACTGTCTTATTTCTCCACTAGGCAGTGACACAGGTTCCTCCAAAAAATCCACCCGATGCTGGAGGCTTAAACCTTTGAACGCGTCGTGGAAATACATAAAACGGTGACTGGTAACAGTAAACTTGTTGGTTCATTTATTCTGCACTCTTAAACAGATCAACAAGAAGCTTTCCTAGTTTTATACCCTGCTGCGTATGAGCCATTTCATAAATCTCGTTAATTTTTTTCGAAGATTTACAATTGAACAACATTACAACTCCACAACATTACAGTCTAAACTAGTTATTCCAGGATCATGTACTTCAGAGGGTTGGGTTGTTTGGGGGAAGAGGCCAAACAGCGAGGTCATCGGTCTCATCGGATTAGGGAAGGACGGCGAAGGAAGTCGGCCTTGTCCTTTCACAGGAACCATCCCGGCATTTGCCTGGAGTGATTTACAGAAATCACGGAAAACCTAAATCACGATGGCCGGACGCGGGATTGAACCGTCGTCCTCCCGAATGCGAGTCAAGTGTGCTAACCACTGCGCCACCTCGCTCGGTGTACTTCAGACAGTTCCTTAATCTTATATACTTGTTCCAAAAAAAGCATTAGTTATTAGTTTCAGCATCTTTTCGTACTCTTTAAGTAAGGTGGAGTCTAAGTGAATCTACATCTACATCTACATCCACATCCATACTCCGCAAGCCACCTGACGGTGTGTGGCGGAGGGTACCCTGAGTACCTCTAACGGTTCTCCCTTCTATTCCAGTCTCGTAATGTTCGTGGAAAGAAGGATTGTCGGTATGCTTCTGTGTGGGCTCTAATCTCTTTGATTTTATCCTCATGGTCTCTTCGTGAGATATACTGCTTGACTATTCGGTGAAGGTATGTTCTCGAAACTTCAACAAAAGCCCGTGCCGAGCTCCTTAGCATCTCTCTTGCAGAGTCTTCCACTAGAGTTTATCTATCATCTCCATAGCGCTTTCGCGATTACTAAATGATCTTGTAACGAAGCGCGCTGCTCTCCGTAGGATCTTCTCTATCTCTTCTATCAACCCTATCTGGTACGGATTCCACACTGCTGAGCAGTATTCAAGCAGTGGGCGAACAAGCGTACTATAACCTACTTCCTTTGTTTTCGGATTGCATTTCCTTCCCTCTTTCTGTTTTTTAACTTTATGTTTTTTTTCACTGGAAATTTTTATTGCTGTTTGAAGTTTCCCTTCTATAGACTTATTAATAACTACAGCTTGATTATCTGTTGTTTTTTTTTTTTGGATTGAAGTGGTTTTCTCTTATATTCTGCCCAATCATCGTCGTACCCAACACGACCAATAACATTTACTAATGTACTTTTTCTAGCTAATTCAGCCTCATTGTTGTCAGGCACATTTTCTGCCGATACAATGCGGTGAACTTCACTCTTGACTCTCACTTCTAGCCTATGGTTATCTGAATGCTCCTGGTCAGTATCTTCCGTTACATCATAAATATCTTGGTCTGTTAATGTAATCTTCCGATATTTCTTCATCATCATCATCATGATCTTGCCCATGAGAAGATTAATGTACTTCCCTGTTCCCAATTACGACAATTTTTCTCTTGCATTATTGAGGGTTGCAAATATTTATACTTTAAGCACTATAACTAATATTATGTCAGCAGACATCTGTACTGTGCTGCACTGTACTATGGGGCTGTGTCACGTTATGCTCCTTGGCTTCCCAGACCAATAGTAGGTGATCCGTGTCATAAAACTTGTGACGTTTTGCCACCCATGGTTTCTAGGGTTCCCTCACATTTCTCAAGGTGATTTGTTGACCTCCATTTTTGTTTATGGAGGTATTCTGTTTCGAGAAGGGTTTGCCAGCTTGCCTCAAAGTAACGACTGCGCTGACCTGCCTGCTACCGTTGCTCACTTCCATGATGTCCATCTCAATGAGATAAGTAGCGTCATAACCAAATCATGTAGAGTTTCGACAAAATTGACACTAACTGAATCAAATGTCACTGGCATGTTGCGTAGCTTAGACCACAACAAATGTTGTGAAAGTCATTTTCACAATTCTTAAGCTAAGTCCTATCATTCAGAAAATTTATAATCGTAACTGCAATTATTAGACGTCACTGACCAAACTATCAAAATCAGTTTCATAAAGCCACTGTTACTGCAAAAAAAATGGCCCTGAGTACTATGGGACTTAACATCTGAGGTCATCAGTCCCCTAGAACTTAAAACTACTTAAACGTAACGAACCTAGGGACATCACATACATCCACGTCCACGGCAGGATTCGAACCTGCAACAGCAGCGGTCGTACGGTTCCGAACTGTAGCCACTCGGCCACAGAGGCCGGCGTGATACTGCAAGGTCATTGTTCACTTTCCCTACAATTGTCCCCCATCACGATCACCGAAAATCATCACTGCAAGGGATGCCATGTACAGTACCTCTACATGTATGTGCCCCTATATATAGTTATAAAAGTTTGTTCAACATATATGGGTTGCCATGGAGATGAAGAACACGAAACATATCTTAGTTTTTCTGCAAATCTCACCTTGCATCTGGTAAAAATGTCCCTTTCGCTACAGAATATAATGCTAAGTCATGGATTCGCTTATAAAGTGCCGCTATATCTGTGACGACCATTGTAAATAACACATAAAATACATTTCAAGACCTGCCTTTTTTATTCCACATGGTACTTCTTGATGCAGCACTGTCAACGTTAGACATGAGGTATGGTACATCATATATACTCCACACAGATGAAAAATAGTAATATTAGTAATAGTAATAATAGATTAAAACCTTATATACTCCTCCTAATCGTATGTAACCACACTCAGTTCTGGCCCATGCCTGAGTTTTCTGACAGATCTATAAAATAACTGTTCAGTGACATAACACTTGGGACCACACCCTTTTCCAAACCACATCTGACACTCTTTTTGATAAAACGTGATGACTATTAACCCATTCTTGTATTCACAACCACCCTTAGCTGCAGCCACTGCCCAGCTCGGTATAAAGGAATGAATCACCTTTTCAACCATGATTGTTAATATTACGCGGTCTGAGCATTGAAGATAGTTCTGCACAAGCTATTAACTTTCCCACGAAACTTGGCTGTAGATGCCACCCATCTCTGCCTTTTACCCAAAGACGGCTGCTCTGTCGAGAACTTCAGCCAATCACAGCCCAGGAAGTTCATACTACCTAGAATTGTCTAGCTTTTCTTGGCCAGTAGCAAGTGAGGAAGTTGTTTCCACGCATGTTACAACATGACACGAAAACGTCACTGTTGTTCTCTGGCCACATAGTGGGTCTTGCCACATATTGCACTTTATTGTGATTTACCTGTCAGCAGTTTAAGATGTTAAATTCTGTGTACTAATACACTCCCGGAAATTGAAATAAGAACACCGTGAATTCATTGTCCCAGGAAGGGGAAACTTTATTGACATATTCCTGGAGTCAGATACATCACATGATCACACTGACAGAACCACAGGCACATAGACACAGGCAACAGAGCATGCACAATGTCGGCACTACTACAGTGTATATCCACCTTTCGCAACAATGCAGGCTGCTATTCTCCCATGGAGACGATCGTAGAGATGCTGGATGTAGTCCTGTGGAACGGCCTGCCATGCCATTTCCACCTGGCGCCGCAGTTGGACCAGCGTTCGTGCTGGACGTGCAGACCGCGTGAGACGACGCTTCATCCAGTCCCAAACATGCTGAATGGGGGACAGATCCGGAGATCTTGCTGGCCAGGGTAGTTGACTTACACCTTCTAAAGCACGTTGGATGGCACGGGATACATGCGGACGTGCATTGTCCTGTTGGAACAGCAAGCTCCCTTGCCGGTCTAGGAATGGTAGAACGATGGGTTCGATGACGGTTTGGATGTACCGTGCACTATTCAGTGTCCCCTCGACGATCACCAGAGGTGTACGGCCAGTGTAGGAGATCGCTCCCCACACCATGATGCCGGGTGTTGGCTCTGTGTGCCTCGGTCGTATGCAGTCCTGATTGTGGCGCTCACCTGCACGGCGCCAAACACGCATACGACCATCATTGGCACCAAGGCAGAAGCGACTCTCATCGCTGAAGACGACACGTCTCCATTCGTCCCTCCATACACGCCTGTCGCGACACCACTGGAGGCGGGCTGGACGATGTTGGGGCGTGAGCGGAAGACGGCCTAACGGTGTGCGGGACCGTAGCCCAGCTTCATGGAGACGGTTGCGAATGGTCCTCGCCGATACCCCAGGAACAACAGTGTCCCTAATTTGATGGGAAGTGGCGGTGCGGTCCCCTACGGCACTGCGTAGGATCCTACGGTCTTGGCGTGCATCCATGCGTCGCTGCGGTCCGGTCCCAGGTCGACGGGCACGTGCACCTTCCGCCGGCCACTGGCAACAACATCGATGTACTGTGGAGACCTCACGCCCCACGTGTTGAGCAATTCGGCGGTACGTCCACCCGGCCTCCCGCATGCCCACTATACGCCCTCGCTCAAAGTCCGTCAACTGCACATACGGTTCACGTCCACGCTGTCGCTGCATGCTACCAGTGTTAAAGACTGCGATGGAGCTCCGTATGCCACGGCAAACTGGCTGACACTGACGGCAGCGGTGCACAAATGCTGCGCAGCTAGCGCCATTCGACGGCCAACACCGCGGTTCTTGGTTTGTCCGCTGTGCCGTGCATGTGATCATTGCTTGTACAGCCCTCTCGCAGTGTCCGGAGCAAGTATGGTGGGTCTGACACACCGGTGTCAATGTGTTCTTTTTTCCATTTCCAGGAGTGTATATCCTCTATACAACATGAAACATCTAAAATTATGTTCCTAGGAAAAGGACTGTTGATGTATCGCGATGTTACCACTGCTGAACTATAGTACAGAGTTATGAAGAGCATTTGAAGCTACCGTACAAGACGAATGTAAATACTGGGACTTTTCTGAGTATTCAGCGGAAATCTTCTGATGCTTCGTGACATCTGTCAGATGAGTACAGAGTCTCTCTCAAGATAAACTTGAGTATCTAAGCAAATTTTCCACTGGCTGCTATGAGACTGCAAATTTTATGATTTTTAATTAGCTCTCTACGGTTCCCACACAATCAAGGAAGTTTCAGATATGTCCACAGTAAACGTAAAGTGTCTTTCCCATAGGGCAGAGTACTGTACTTTAGGGTACTGTTCTGACTTTAGCTTGTAGTCAACTCTGTAACCGCAGTATATATTCTAAATCCATTTTTAAATATTGGCATTCACGTATGCTGCAGTGTTTTTCTGAAATTATAAAATTAACTTCAGAAAAATAATGTTTTACCAAATCTAAAAACATATTCCAAGGTGCATCATGGTCAGGTAACTAAGAACAAACAGCTGCTTCAAAAACAATAATGTAAAACACCGCTGTTGGTCCCAACTAAGTAAATGAGGACAGTCAGTTGCAAGAAACACGTATCCAATGACAAACTCTTTGCTCATGCTCATAGTGTTTCGCATAAGTTAATATTATGATTTCTCACAAAGAACCTAGCCGTTTGGATGTGGAAGAGGCAGGGGTTGATATTTAAAGTTAACCACCAAAATTTAGATTTATTCTCCAAAGATGGGACTGCGACAAAATAGATTAAATCAGTTATAGTTACTCCAACTAACCACACATATTTAACAGGTGGCACACGGTAAAAACTAAAAGTGTTCTGTCACAAGCGGCAACGTTAAACTTTATCAGCCGATTTACGAAATTATATTCACCCTGACATGTTCAGAGTGTCTCAAGCAATGCACACATGGAAATTCAGAGTGCACAATAAGCTCATAGAGCAAATTTTATAAATTGCACACAGCAAAAAAAATATTCTAAGACTGTTCTCTGCAGTTATTGTCACTTCAAATTATGCTAAAGCGCATTTAGGAACTTCAGATCGAAGAAGAGCGTGGGAGGGGGGGGGGTGTTGGGAGGGGGCGGATCATGGGGGTCATAAACCTTCTGCCGAGAGGGTCAGCCTTGACCCGCTAACCTGCGTGTAGGCGGTGGGCTTTCAGTCGAATACCGGACATTTGCCACGTCGGACATTTGCCACGTCGGAAATTGCCACACTTGCCCCTTCGCCAGGTAGCTTGAGTAGCGTTCCATCAGGTAAGGGACACTCTTCCTCATACTTCTTCTGTCCACTTTCAAACTGCCGTCTCTTACTCGATGCAACCAGTACGTAAGGGACCTTCATCTTCAGCATCTTGGCGAAATACAGAGCTTCTTTTCAGAAATCGAAATATTTATAACTTTTGAGAAACGAAAGCAATACTGACGATTATGTCATTACGTAATTAGTTCTGCAAAGTATAAATATAGATCCCACTCTCTGTACGGTAGCTTCCTTTCACGCTTACTGATCGCGATAGAAACAGTCCATTGACAGGGGAGGAACAAGAAAGGAACGTTCTAAAGAGAATGTGAACGTACATGACTGAAAATACGTTCACTAAATAGAGATAAGCACATCTATGAATGACATGTCATCTAAAGTCGACATACAATTTTAAAATATTAGAAATAAGGAAATGAAGTGATACAGAATACTATGCTTGTAATGTATGTTGTTATTCTACATTATTTAGCTCTGGTATTTATAGGGTCACAGAGAAAGCATCCTAGGTTTTGGAGGGAAAAGCAGTAATTGTAATGATCTGCACTACAAGAGACACAAGAAGCACAACTTAAAGAAAAATAATGTAATGTGTGTTTCAGCTCACAAGTGACATTGAAGCAGATAATTCCTGTGACTTAGTATGGGCAGAGATTGTATTCGACGACCGGAATAAATTAATAACTGGCTCCTTTTACCGACCCCTGGTCTCATATGAAACAGTTGCTCAACAGTTCAAAGAAAACTTGAGTCTCATCACAAGTAGGTACGCCACTCACACAATTGTAGTTGGCAGTGACTTTAATCCACATTCCGTATGTTGACAAAAATACATTTTCAGACCCTATTGTAGATAGAAAACAACTTCTGTAATTGTTCTAAATGATTTCTTTTCATTATTTTGAACAGTTATTTTGCGAGACCATTCAAATTGTAAATGGTGACGAAAACACTCTTGATCTCTTAGCCACAAATAATCCTGAACATCACGACGGATACAGGGGTTAGTGAACACACACAGTCGAGTGAGGCTCAATTCCGTAGCAAAGAAATTCACCAAAACTAAACACGAAATATATCTATTTATAAGAGCTGCTAAAAATTCGCCTGACGTCTTTCTAAGAGACAGTCTCCAATACTGGTGAAGTATGTCAGTAAAGACCATATGTGGCTAAGGTTCAAAGAAATAGTATCAACAGCACTCGAGAGATTCATACCAAATAAATTAATAAGAGACGGAACTGATCTCCCATGTTACACAAAACACGACAGAAAGCTGCTGCAGGAGCATCGAAAAAGGCACGTATAATTTAGACGAAGGCAAAATCCCCAAGATTGGCGAAGTTTTACTGAGTCCTTGAAATTTGGTGCGGACCTCAATGAGAGATGCATTTAATAGTTTCCACTACGAAAGTTTCTCTAGAAATGTGGCGGAAAATCCAAAGAGATTCTGGTTCTATGTTAAGTAAACCAGCGGAAAGGCTCAGTAAGTATCTTTACTGCGCGACAGCGATGAAGAAAAGGAGGGGGAGACAAGGGACTCAACCCTTTGGAGCAGGTAAAATCGTGGCAAATGTCCAGCGTGGCAAATGTCCGCACACCTCTGAGTCGGGTCCGTGGTCTCCTGCGTCGGTTCCACGGGCGAGCCTCTACCTGCTTACTCTCACCGCTACCTACCAACCCGCATTCTGTCAGGGCGGGCAGGTAGGGTCCGCCAAGCCCTTGGGGTGGGCGGGTGGGTGAGTAGGCAGGCTGCGAATGGACGCCTTAAAAGCGTTTATATTCTTATGTAGATCAACTTCCAATGCTTCTTAATACTTGTCGGAAAGTAAAAGCATGAAAATAGTAAAAAATCACAGTACATTGAGTGAAAGGATGACAGAAAGGGTAAGGTGGTCTCGTAAGGGAAAAAACGATGGAAAAAGCTACTTTCCTCACGGAAGTTGGAAATAAGTAAAAGGAAAAACTTTCTGCTCACTTACAAGCTGGATTAATCAGTGACTGCACACATGATTTGTCAATCGTAAAGAAAAGTCATATACTGATAAATGTAGTACAAATTTCGGTTTTATATCGTGTAGATTATTATTCGCTCTCTCTCTCTCTCTCTCTCTCTCTCTCTCTCTCTCACTCTCTCTGTCTGTCTGTCTCTCTCTCTCCCTCCCCCCCCCCTCTCTCTCTGTTTGTCTCTCTCTCTCTCTTTCTCCCTCCCTCTCACTCTCTCTCCAACACACACACACAAACACACACACACACACACACACAAACACTACTATCCACTCACATAAAGAATAACACAACCACACATACACAAAGAAATCACTCTCAGAGAGAATGACGCATTCACACACAAAAAAACAGACACACACAAGCATACATACCCAAAACAAATGAAAAATATCAAACCAGACACGCAAAACATAAATAAAAAGCGAAATATAAACAAACAGCGACAGCTGGCAACATTACACACACTAAACACACACATGGTAGGCACACTATGAAAGATGCAAGTGGTGTTGTAACAAATGTGGATGAAAAAATGCCGGAAAATGGCCATCTGGAGTATGGGGACCGAATGGACATATCTTCAGGACCACAGACATGGACTAGCAACACTGAAAATCGTAAGTTAACACCAAACTATAATTGAACCTCACGAAATTTACGCTACAAAAGTAGCTTTTGATCTGAAAAACAACAAAAAACATGAGAAAACGTAACATAGTAACGTATTTATAGCTACTATATAATGCATTTATAATACATACAAAAACAAACATGTATTACAGGCCACTGAAAGTTCTTTATAAATTAAAAAAGCGAAACACGTACAGCAAAAATCAAACAGCCTGTCATTAAATTACGAAGAAAGAACATAAGTCGATGAATTTTGAAGCAGCTAAGGAACGAGGGAAAACAAAAAAAAAAATAACTATTACTTCTTTCATTTTGCAATTAGTTCCTGTATTGCTACATAAATAAATAAATGAACAAGAAATATTTTGTTTCTGTCTTAACGTTAGCATAATACATTATACTTGGTGTATGTATTTTCTACCTGAAATACCGATTAAATTAATCAGATAAACGCCGGTCTAATCTATTCTTTGCGAATCTCCTTTTCGCTAGTATAAGTAAAGAAACGGAAGTCAATACAAATTCCTAACTTCTGACCGGCTGCTTAAAAATATTTGCGAGCCTTGCTGAAATTACAGGTTGTTGTGGTGAAATTGTAAATTTACTTGCAAGCTGTTTCCTTTGTATAAGGCCCCTTTGAAGGCAGCGGGGTTGGCTGCGCTGGGCCATTAAATTAGCATTCTGCATGCGAAACTGTAGCCTCGGCGCGCTACTTCTGTTTGGCTTCCTTGCCTTGAATCAGCGCAGTAGATGTCGGGAAGAGCGAGCACTGCAAACGCAAACGCTCCGCTGGCACGAGAGCCTCAGCGTATTTCTTCTGCCACTTTCAACCTAAACGTTCTTGGACGACTTTAGAGTACGGTTAAGGTGGAAAACCCCCAACGTCTACTAACGTTGGTATAAAATGTATTTCCCTTTATCTAAGCCCTAGTAAGGTAGAAACTTGTTAGCTCCCTGAAATCGGTGAGGCTAGTGAACAATGGTGCTACCATATACTGATACTGCTTCCAGACAACATCTAACCATTAAAAGTTTTCAGCGACGCAATCACCTCAGGATTTCTGAACAGCACGATATTCGTGGTAACAAATAATAAAAAAGATAAATATAAGTACACAAAGCAAGCTAATAGTTAGTCTCACTCTGTGCGTTATGTGAAGTCACTGTCGATCACTGTAGCATGACGGTCGTGTAACTCAACCTACTAGCGAAGTGTTACGCACAATGGAGTATGTTATGAGCGTAGGGAGGAATCCGGCCTGGCTATAATCTGTGAGAGTCGTTAATGCCTTAGTGTTTTCCCTCCGAGGCAGATGGACTACGACTTTTTGGCAGTTTCGACTACACGATGAGAGCAAGGCTGAGTTTGTCTAATTTGTGCTATAAACAGGAAGTTCCCAACAATTACGGTGAAAATTAAAGAAACAAGACAGCACCGCAAACTGAATACTCTAAGATAAGAGCTGAACATCTGAAAAGAGTAGTTCATTCAGGAAAGAGAAATACATCCGAGACACGACTTTGTAAACTGCTAAGGTTTCGTAAGAAACGGCTCACTGCTGACTGTTACAGCGAAATTTTTGGTTCGAACTTAAAAAACAAAGCTCATTATTTTGTGAGTGTCCAGAATAGAGACTATCACTATTTACTGTCTATGACTGATTATCGATGACCAAAACGGTTCAATTTTTTAGTCTGTTCTACTAGACTGTTCATACCCGAAAAAATTTACAATGAGGAGAGGTACACAATATTCTACACTTCGAAACAGTTCGTCTACCTGAGTTAGCTGTTAACTCTCAACCGCTATTCGTCACACCCTGTATAACAGGGCTTCACTATCTTGTTATGTCCACCAGGCTGGATAATCCACAAAAAACCATTACACCCAACAGCCTCTCAGGACTGTTTCAAACATCATATCTCTAATTTGATCTACACCTACTTACTCTTTCATTTCCATAAAACTGTCTTCATGTTCGTTTTCCCTGTATAGTTTTTCCACACAATGCTTCCAGATTTCAGCCTTCCCTCGTTTCTCCAAAGATGTCATGAATTTTCCTATAGGTAACATCTGTCTTTCTCATAGTCATGCATAGTTATACATTATGGTCAAATAATGACAGCTAGAGTGTTTATTGACATCGCAGCAGATCGCGATGATGTTGCAGGATGATTGACAGTTCAGTAGGTACGTAGAACCATGTGGTAGGCATCCGTGCAGTCATAGAGGCAGTGAGAAATAACAACGAATTTTTTTATCACAATTCGTACAGCAGTCAAAGAAGTTTTCTTACTCTGACCACAGCCCAGAGGTACGTTCTGTCTTTGGACGGTGGTCTTCAGCCGAATAGGCGTGTTTTGGTGAAGAAGCCCTGTCAACACCAAACCGACTGTCAAGATGGGGCAGCAAATTCCGAGAGGAGCACGTCACGCTGTTTGTAGCAAATGCTCGAGTAACTAACAGCCCGTGGTAGGGCCAGTGCAGGAGGCACCAGAGTGTTGTTGCAAATCAGAAGCTCCCAGGTAGGATGCAACGTCAGCTACCTGCGGGCGCATGCCTGTAATAGCAAAGTACGTACTCTCAGGGCAGGCGACGGCTCGGCAACAAGTCAGTTGCTGGTGGTTCTTGAGAAGTGGCTGCGAACTGTAGTTCCCTCGATAGGAGCCCTGAAATCGGTTAAAGCCAGCCAGTAGAAGGGTCCCAGGAAGGTAGTAGCATTAGGGCTAGATGAAGCCCACAGACCAGCAAGTAGAGGAGGCAATGACCAATAGTAGTTATGCAAGATGAACCTCATCACGCCAACGACTGTCGTGGAACACTTGTCAGTGCTCGCTGTTGACGATGAGAATACTATCTTGCTGAAGTAGACGGTATTTAAGGCTGCTCGACCCACCATGTAGTGGCAGTATATCCTGTTTGGCTGAGTAGACAACGGAAGCGACTCAGTGCCAGGCTCGGATGTGGTGTAATTCCAGTCACCATTTCGAGGTCCGGTTCGCGTGCTATGCTGCGTCGACGATATTCCAACCACAGTATGAAAGGAATGAGTCTACTGGGGCACACTTGTACGTGGCGACTGAATATAATTTTACAAACGATGTATGTCTTTGATAGGCTTTATATCGCAGACCCACACATACTGCTTATGATCTGAGATTATTGAAGTGTTAGAGTAAGAGAGCGCTGGGCGCACAGGTCTGTGAGGGAAAGACTATGGAGTAGGCAGGTCTAGAGGTGTGCTGTGTGACGGCACCAAGTGTTAGATTAATGTAGGTATATCAATATTGTTGAATATGGAAGCAGAAGTCTTCATGCAAGCAAAGAAAAGATTTTAAATAATTGCCGCGCGGGATTAGCCGAGCGGTCTGGGGCGCTGCAGTCGTGGACTGTGCGGCTGGTCCAGGCGGAGGTTCGAGTCCTCTCTCGGGCATGGGTGTGTGTGTTTGTTGGGTTGGGTTGGTTTGGGGGAAGTGACCAACAGCGAGGTCATCGGTCTCATCGGATTAGGGGAGGATGGAGAAGGAAGTCGGCCGTGCTCTTTCAAAGGAACCATCCCGGCATTTGCCTGGAGCGATTTAGGGAAATCACGGAAAACCTAAATCAGAATGGTCGTACCCGAGATTGAACCGTCGTCCTCCCGAATGCCAGTCCAGTGTGCTAACAATGTGTGTTTGTCCTTAGGCTAATTTAGGTTAAGTAGTATGTAAGCTTAGGGACTGATGACCTTAGCAGTTAAGTCCCATAATATTTCACACACATTTATTTTTGTTAAATAATTAAGACTTTTGTATTTGCCAGCGCGTTAGTATAGGTGAGAGTTGGTTGATAATTTGTGAATGTTGAGTAACTCTAGAAGTCTCTGCCTTGCAGTAGTATCGCTGGTTTCATGTGCAAATCCACATCTAAAAAATATATTATTATGGACTACTCAGTTTTTAGGATAATCGTAAGGAATTCAACCGTAGTTCCATATTACCGTACTTAAAATTATTTTCTGTGCAATTTAAATTAAAATATTGATTTATATTATTAAATGTATTATAAATGGAGTTAAATTTTTGAGATAATCTTCCCACATTTAATATTACTTTCTGTGCCGTTTACATGAAAACTTGATATATTTTATTAAATGTATTACAATATAAATGCGGTTTCGTGTCAACCTGCATCAAAGCATCTTTTTCTTTTTTTTATTTCTGAGGTATCAGCGTATTCTACGAATGTCTATGATGACATGTACAACTAATAACGTAATGGTGTAAAGTGATAGGTGTAGATTGCTTCCGCAAAAGAAGAAGAATTTAAGAATCATTACGTGGAAGAAATTTCAGATATAAAAAGATGTATAGAGAAGCAAATAAACTTTAAAATTTAGTGTCAGACAAAATTATTTTAGATGTACCACAAGCAGACATAATGGGAGCAGTTACTGCCTGTTTCTTAAGGTTACAGAGTCTAGTATGTGCTTTTGAAGTTAGCCGTAGCGACGTGGCGGCTAGAGTTGTTCCTCGCTGGGACGCCTAAAGAGCATGCAGAGGGCGGCGCGGCAGAGTACGGCTGCGTAGCTGCAATATTGGGTCGGGCGGCGACGCCAGAGCTTGTCGGCGGCAGCTGAGCTCGCCTCACAGGGAGGCCGCTCCTCAATTTGTAGTGGCGCTCCGCCTGCCAGGGATGAAATCCGAACTCTGACAGTAAGCGGGGAGCCAGATAAATAAAAGCTGTAAAAGCAGGGCCGGCCGCGAGGGCAGCTGTACCGGACAACCAATACCCGAGTGTCGATACGCGCCGCCTCAATCTGGGGACGCCTTGCCTCACAGAGGCAGCGCCTTGCTTTCAGAATGATAGAAAGGAGCGCCAGAAGCTCCCGTCCGCCTCCCCCTTCTCAGGCCCCGAGCGGCAAACGGGAAACTGCGCTGCACGGCTGTTGCACCAAAATTTAACACAGAGGGATGTGGACGTCTTTTGCGCCGAAAAATACACCGTTTCATATCCTCCTCTCTCTCTCTCTCTCTCTCTCTCTCTCTCTCTCTCTATCTATCTATCTCTCTTTCTCTCCCTCTCTGTATCTCCACACAGAGAAAAGAAAATTTATAGGGGAGAAGGTTGTACATGGAGGATAGTGTATCTAGGAACACATGACATAAAAAAAAAGGTCACGAGAAGATATACTCAGTAGAGGATGCCATAAGCAATATCGCCCATTTTCTACAGTTTTTGTTTTTGTTAGACACAAGGTTGTGATTTTTGCTGCATTTGTAAATATTTCGCGTTCTACACAGTCTTGTAATAGGCTTTTAAAACTATACTAGACACTAACAAACGGTTTTCAGCATGTGATAAGTCAGAAAGTTTAGTTACCTGATCATATACAACAATTTGCGCACCCTTAGTGGCAAGGATAATGTCTAGTCGTATTTTCATTCCTCACCCCGTATGCTTCAAGATCTCCACTGTGGCATGTTACAAGAAGTTGCGAATGAGTGCTGTAGAGTTCTGTAGCTCTTTAACATTGGTTGGTACACCGGATCCTTTACACTAAACCCCACAGGAATAAGTCTAAAGGAGTGAGGTCAGGGGATCGTTGTGGCTGTCTCGTCCGGTACAGCTATGCGGAAACTTTTCATCTAGAAATTGACATTAAGGGACCAGTGGGGTGGTGCCCCATCCTGTTGGAATATGAGATCGCCGGCCGTTGTGGCCGAGTGGTTCTAGACGCTTCAGTCTGGAAGCCCGCGACCGCTAAGTCTCAGATTCGAATCCTGCCTCGGGCATGGATATGTGTGATGTTCTTAGGTTAGTTAGCTTTAAGTAGCTCTAAGTTCTAGGGGACTGATGACCTCAGATAGTCCCATAGTGCTCAGAGCCATTTGAACCATTTTTGAATATGAGATCGGTTTTCAGGTGTCCTATTCGTGGCATAGCAAACTTCCGTAACACGTCCAGGTAAACACTACCATTGACGACAGACTCGATGAAAAAACAATGGACCATTGATGTAATTGTCCGCACCATGCATTGAGCTTGGGACTGTCTCTTTTCAATTAATTGGTGACTTGAGGGTGCTCTCAATCCCATATTTGAACATTATGACAACTCCGCTTGCCGGATAAATGAAACGTTGCTTCATTGGAGAAACAAACCTCTTCTAAAACATCATTGGTGGCCTAAGACAAACTTAGCATACCCACTGCCAACTGATCGTGCTGAGGTTTGTCCATAGGGTTTAAAGCATGATACAGCTGCACCTTGTAGGGATATAGCAGTAACATCTTATGCAAGACATTGTGCACTGTCGATCGTCTCACTTCCCAATCTCTGGACACCGTACGCACAGAATTTGTCAGATTCCTTGTGAACACCCGCCGTACCTTGTCCACGTTTGCGTTTGCAACAAATGGACGACCGGCCCCTTTTTATGGAGAACACTACCTTTTTCCATAAATGACGTATACCAAGCCCGGGCACTTGGTCGGGACTGTGATTGTTTTCCATACTGTTAAACCCAGCCCAGTCGTCAAATATTTGGGGTCTAGGAAGCCTGCCTTATCGGTTCGCTAGACAAACAATTCAAACAAATCCTATTAATGAGTTTTATTGCAAAAGGAAAAGATTACAATACTTAACTTTGTCAATTGCAAAGATGTTCAAAAATGTTCAAATGTGTGTGAAATCTTATGGGACTTAACTGCTAAGGTCATCAGTCCCTAAGCTTACACACTACTTAATCTAAATTATCCTGAGGACAAACACACACACATACATGCCCGAGGGAGGACTCGAACCTCCGCCCCAGACCGCTCGGCTAATCCCGCGCGGCCTGCACAGATGTGTCGCAAGCAACGGGCGACATACGAAATAAGCAATCTCTTCAGTGTAACAATTCCCAAGTTTGTGTTGTGTAGAGTGCACAAGCGAAGTAACGAGCGTTGACGTTTCTATCCACGACGCTAGTCTTGAAGCTGCTCTTCTACTTGGACTGCCACCAGTTAGACGCGGCGCTTTTGTCTTCTTCACATAGGGGCCGCTACTATCGCGTTGTCGTCCTGGAGCGGAGTTGGTCACCGTGCGATTGGCTGACGTCTTCTCACAGCCATTTCCGATCCGTCGTTCCCGACTGCCGTGCTAGCGCTTGACTTTATGCCGTAACACATACCTTGTTAGAAAGTTTCGTTCCACCTGGATATCAGATGTCTGTACGAACCAGTGCGCACACTGAGATTTCTCCAGTGACGCTCACATTTTGTCAGGTTTTCAAGTTCAGTTTTGGGTCAAAATTGCGTCACCTGGAAGGTAAGACAAAAAAAACTTTATGAGTTATTTTATCACATGTTGAAAACCGTATGTTAATACCTAATATAGTTTTAAAATCACTAAAATCGGAAGTTGTGAAGATAATTAGTGGACAGACTGTATTAAAATTATTTGGAATATTGTTAACTCTTCAGGTACAGAGTTTTATGGTGAGTTAAATGCTACAAATTTGTAGAACTATTTATATATCACACTGATCCTTACGCCAAACTTATTCTGTCATACGCCATCTTGTACCGTGAAATGGAAGAAGGTCTCCATGTAACAAGTGATATTAGCAAATGAACTAAGTTTCTTTGATGTCTTAATAATTTTACCTTTCTTGAAAATGGAAATTGGTTTTAGGTTCCAATATTTTACACTATAGCCGACATGTAATACGTCTCCTTAATTTGATTTCACTACCTGGTTATTGGTGTGTGGAAGAGTGATGACGTAAGAGGTAGGCGACTGGGTACAATAATCACAAGACTTCCTCGATTGCAACGCTTTTGAATTTCAGTAGAAAATTTTTTTGTTCCTCGATACATGACCACTTTGTAGCTTTGAACATTTTTTCACATTTCGAAGAACCTTAATTTTCCGGAGCATATTTTGGTAATTCAGGTAAGATAACCGTGACTCAAAAGTGAATAACGTCAATTAAAAACGGAATAAGCAAACGTATGAGATTTCTCTTACAGGGTGAGGGCCTGAGAATGTACCGAGATTCAAAAGTCTTCTCACGTTCGCAGCTCGATTCATCGCCTGCTAGAAATACGTATGTAACAAGAGGCATCGCCAATAAAAAAATCGGACAATAGCAACTTAGCAAACCTCATCTACGATAAAGAGCTGCCCAGTTCGTGCAACGGAGAGAGTGTTGCACCAAGTTGAGAGCCGATTGTAGTTGTAAGCATAATTGTTTAAATTTTACTACTTTAGTTTCCACGATGTGGTATCTAATTTCTTAGTCGTAGTACAGAAAATATATCTTGAACAAAATGCATACAATTAATTGATTTTATATGAGAAATGAATGTACTATCAACTTTAATAGTCAGCTCTTAAAAGCAGGTGTCGCTTTTAAGCGTTCTGTTTGTTCTCTCATCACACGCTACACTCTTGCCCAGTTGGCACTTCACTGTTAGCAGCGTTGTCCCTTTCTTCAGTTACATCACTTTCCTCAAAGCATAAAAGCACCAACCTCCAACAAAAAAGAGAAACCTACTACAGCCGGAATCGAACCCTCTACCAGCAGCATCCCTCCCTCAGATCTATTCAGCACTCTAACTGGGTAGTGCTGATAGCAATGAATGGATACACTAGTCAAAAATTTCATTAGTTTTTTGTCAAATTGCCATTTTTTTAATTTCCATGTTGTACTGAAAATACGCATGGAACATGATTTTATTATTAAAATTTTGCACTGCTCGCATTTCAGAGGACGACCATTTAAATCCTCGTCTGACCATCCAAATTTACGTGATGTCTCTTAATCGCTCTAGGCCAATGTCGGGATGATTCCTTCGAAAGGCCACGGCCAATTTCGTTCCCCATCCTTGAAACAAACCGAGCTTGGTGTCTTTCTGTAATGACTCCGACGTCGACGGTATGTCGAACCCCGGTCTTCTTTCCTTCCTTACATCTTCCTTCTGGACAGTTCGGCAGTTCTATACATGAGTTCTTCCTGACGGGAATGAAGCATACGGTTATTTACGTTTTTTTCAGTCATGAAAGGATCTCAGACATATAATACACTGCACCTCTTCACCCCTTTCAACCCAGAACACTCTTACGCAGTTAGCACGGCTTCGTTTCTGAATCGTATTGCATTTTATTTATTTTGTCTCTTCTGTCGGTCCCAGTATCGTATCCTTTTCCAAAGGGATCTCTCCCAGCCTGTGGCTGATATACGATAATGTCCTTCTAAGATTTGTACGTTCTAGTGACTTTTATGGTCTAATGCGGAGACACATAGTGGGTTTCTAAATAGTGCAAAAAGTTTGCATCTATGAAAGAACTCAATAGCGCCGACCCTCGCTCTAAGATGCTCTTTTGTCAAACAAGCCGCAACTGCCTCCAGTCAACACTAAGGAAAGTGGCTCTCAAATTCTTTTGGATTAATCAATTGTATAATAGCACATCAAACTACGTGTTTCATTGCATGTATAAAGCATGATAGCAGGTTATCGCTATCTTTTGCATTTATTGTCTTGAAAAATTTGTTTATTACGTATGATACACGTGCATGCCGCAAATTTTACCTTCTGCTTCACAAATTTACAATGTTTGATTTGAATATAGTAATTTTAGGCGTTTTTAAGATCGAATTGTTGGTGATTTTAAGTGTTGTTTTAGTTATCTTAAGTAAATTCGTTAATCACACTCTTGAACTTACGAACGTGAGTACAGTATCGAACGTCCTGTCA
The DNA here is from genome assembly GCF_023897955.1 of Schistocerca gregaria. Taxonomy (NCBI): domain Eukaryota; kingdom Metazoa; phylum Arthropoda; class Insecta; order Orthoptera; family Acrididae; genus Schistocerca; species Schistocerca gregaria. The sequence continues at coordinate 732,266,808 of NC_064931.1, forward strand.
TATACTGGTCTTCTAAAAAAAAAGGATATACTAATTTTCGTCACTTCTTAAAATTCCAGTATTGGCTTTTTAAATAGGAGGAACGTTAGTGATCCATTCTAGTTTTTGTTTGTTATGTGTTACAATTATTCTAACGAAAAACACCCCTGCTTTTAATATGTGACAAGACGCTCATTCGGGACGTCTGACATTGTATTTTATTGCTAGCTACGTTGCCATATTGAAATCTCTGGGCCGGCCGGAGTGGACGAGCGGTTCTAGACGCTACAGTCTGGAACCGAGCGACCGTTTCAGTCGCAGGTTCGAATCCTGCTTCGGGCATAGATGTGTGTGATGTCCTTAGGTTAGTTAGGTTTAAGTAGTTCTAAGTTCTAGGGGACTGATGACCTCAGAAGTTAAGTCCCATAGTGCTCAGAGCCATTTGAAACAATTTTTTTTTAATCTCTGGCTTCTGTAAAGTCGGTTGTGACCTGAGAAGAAGATATCTCTAAACGGGAACTCCTGTCTCCCCTTTTCTGTGAGCTATCATATATAACGGTCAATCAAACGAAAAGAAACATATGGAAAAAATAAGTAAACTGTGCATTATTTCAAAGTGCTCGCCATAACTGTTAATACATCTATCCCACTGTGCTACTCATGTTAATGTATATATCCCACTTTGCTAAAAAACTGTAAATGCTTTCATGGAAAATTCTTGAGCCCTCTCCATACAGCTTCCATATTTTTTGGAGAGCTAAAGAAAGTTGCACTTGAAGGTCGATTTGCTTCCACCGAACAGGTGGACTTCTGAGTACAATCATGGTTCCGTATGCAACCGCAGAAATCTTTACATGAAGGCATTGATCGACATATATCATAGTGCTAGTAATGTATTAACAGCTACGACGATTACATTTGAAATAATAAGCAGTTTACTTACATTGTTTCCGCCTATCTCGTTTCCATTTCACCGCCTCTTATATTACAAAGTCAGCAAAGTCTCTACAAACGACATTCGATAGCGGTTTAAATACTACGGTACAAAGGTGATACATAATCTGAGAACATTATTTAATTGGTTTATTGTGCAGTATCAGATGCACACACTACTCGATTATTGCACTTGTCGTTTTATATCTTGAGTCCAAGTTATGCATGCTCTCGTGTTTCAATAATTTTTGTACTGTGAACGTTACTTTCAACGGGAAACAATTTTTATTTATCTAATCTGAGACTGGCTTGTCTTCAAATCACTACCGGTTCTTCTTACTATAAGAGGCGATCAAAAATTCTCGTTATAAGACTGTACAGTCCAGTATCGGTATGCCAATCACGTAAAATCACCGCGATCACTGAGGCAATCATCTCGCCGATCCACCAGGTTGAAGATGGCAGTCTGGTAAACCACAGTATCCTGCTGCGTATAGAAGTCTGTAACTACCTGCAGCAAATACTCGTTCGACAGAAATCGCCGACTCTTAAAGTCCGTTTTCAAAGTACCGAAGGCGTGGTAAACGCATGAGAAGGGATCGGAACTATAGGACGCGGATGCTCGAGTACTCCCACTGAAGTTGGTGTAACTTCTGCGTTATGACATTTGCAATATGGGGACGTTCACCCCTTGGCACACCATTCCACAACTCTGGTTTTCGAGAGCCATTGTGCCCCACATATGATTTCCGTTCTCCGATGGATGAATACGTCAGTTTACTTACAAGAAAAAAAATAACAGCACCTTGGTCCTACTTAGACGTTTTTCTTAATAACGTTGCCATACTTCACGTTTCCACAATTACCGCATACAGGTTGAAAAGACACGAACGACGCACTAAACGTCGGTGCTTATATACCTCCAACGGAATCTCCCTACGTTGCACATACGCTGCGGCAGCTCCCTCAACATGAAACTCTTTGACCGCCTCTTATAATACACTGTTCTATAAATCCGTTCTTTTAGTAGACAGACCTTGTTCTGTACCGTAAACTTACATTTTAGCATGTCGATCGTATAGGGACTGTCAGTGTTTCGTTCATTTCCAATCGAGACCACTTACTTCAACTACTAACACATTGCTGCCAGGATATTATCTTGAAACATCCTGGTAGTTTTAAAACTGTGTATCCGACCGGGACTCGAATCCAGGATCATGTTTCAATTCTTCATACAGTTTTAATCTGGTGGGAAGTTTCATATCACCACACACTCTGCTGCAGAGTGAAACTTTCATTCCCCAAATTATTTTAATTGTAAATTGCAGAAATCTACGTATACTGAAAAGTCAAAGAAACTGGTACACATGCCTAACATCGCGTAGGGCCCTCGTGAGTATGCAGAAGTGCTGCAGCACAACGTGAAATGGACTCGACTAATTTCTGAAGTAATGCTGGAGGGAACTGACTCCATAATCCTGCGCAGCTGTCCATATGTCCAGAGCTCGACGGGGTGCAGATTTCTTCTGAACAGCACTTTGAAGGCATCCTATTTATGCTCAATAATGTTCATTTCTGGTGAGTTTGGTAACCAGTGGAAGTGCTTAAACTCAGAAGAGTGTTCCTGGAGCCACTCTGTAGCATTTCTGGACGTGTGGGGTGTCGCATTGCCCTACTGGAATTGCCCATGCATTACAGAGCCTCTACCAGATTGAACAGTCCCCTACTGACATGTAGGATCCATGGATTCATGAGGCTGTCTCCATACCCATACCCATACACGTCCATCCATCCATATGATACAATTTGACAAGAGACTTATCTGACCAGACATCATGTTTCCAAGTCATCAACAGTCCAATGTCAGCGCTGATGGGCCCAGGTGACGGGTAAGGCCTTGCGTCATGCAGTCATCAAGATTACACGAGTGGACCTTCGGCTCCGAAAGCCTATATTGACAATGTTTCGTTGAATGGTTCACACGCTGACACTTGCTGATGGTCCAGCATCGAAATCTGCAGCAATTTGCGGAAGCGTTGCATTTCTGTCACATTGAATGATTCTCTTCAATTGTCTTTCATTCCGTTGTTGCAGTATCTCTTTCCTTCTTAACCAGGGATGCCCTACCATCAGCCCGTCAGAAAGTTTTTTACTGCCTGCTGGACTTCGGAATGATCTCCCACTCGACCATGGGTGAGGGGTCATTCTCAGTGCAGTGATTATCCGGCGCGGCCACACACAGGGACCGATCTGGGGACACATGCGACTTGCTCGACGTCGCTCGCATCCCCACGTCCGACCCTCCACAGTGAGGCACCTTGGCAGCAGCCTCCAGCTGTGTGACTGAGGCCAATGCAGCCTGGAGCTGTGAGCGAAGGGTCGCCAACTCATCTCGCATCTGTTCACAGCAATCACAGTTCCTATCCATTACTGCAGTCACTTCTGTTTGAAGCTCATAAAAATATGTAACAAACCAACAGTGTACTCAGCTTATTAGCAGCAGGAATAATTCGAAGTGCTCTGTCTCTGACAGTCCATACAGGGGGTGGGTGGGGGGGGGGGGGGTGGGGGGTGGGGAAGGCTCCTGATACGGTGTGCCTCTAGTGTGACTTGTGGTGACAAACATTATGAACTGTTGACGAGTCATCAGTTATGAGGGAAACAATTACACTGCACTCCATGAGAAATTTAAGCTGCTAAGTTTATCAAGTAAAATGTCGAAGTCTGCTGCGTCAAAGGCTTCGCTGAATTTTAAGATGCACATGGCAGTCGCCGCTTGTGCATCCACAGCAGGTGCAGGCCATCTATTGCAAGATGGCAAGGACTATGCCCATTAAATGAAGTCATTAATGATCACCTCACTCACGTTGAGTGAACAGTAGGGCTGAACAAAATGACTGACAAGGCACAATGCATCTTGTAGAGGGTATAGTATGGACGTATTGGAATAATTAATATCGGGTGATAGTTTTAAAGTAATTCACACAACATGAAAACCTTGTGGAAACGAGTCGATTTACTGAACGCTAGTTTACCCCTGGGAAGCATTTAGAGTTGACCGTGGCTGGCTGTGGAACGGCGAAGGGAAGTGACAATTGGCAGCTTAGGGCGGCTCAAGCTCTGAGAAAGCGGTAACGCTTCACGGCCTCCAGCCACCTTAAGATGAGCGACAGTGAGTGGGTGGTTGACCCAGACTCCATGCTGATGTACTGGGAAACAGACGGAGAACTTGTACGCCTGTTGATAAATGTCCGTAGTCCCGTCTTCTGTGAAACATGCAGGAAAGCCACGCAAAACTACGGTGGAGTGGTCCACAGAGGTCAAAATATGCGTCTTCCTGACTATAGCAACTTCACACTGAATTCACGGTCTGCAGAGCCTGAAGTAAATCGGGTGAAGAACGACAGAATGAAATACGCCAGCCTCCGATGGGAACTTAGGACCAAGGAATTTGAAGTACTCTCCTGGGAGTCAGAATTCCAGAAAAATTGGAGTTTGTGCAGACGCTAACCTTGATGGGTGGACTGGGCAGAGCTAAATAGCAGAAGCTGAGAGGAAGGGAAATTTTGAGGGAATTTGTTCACTTCCCAGAGCAGGCATTGGTCGGTGCTGGGAAGTGAGGCATAATTAACGCAACTTGCGGTGCAATTGGCGTAAGTGAGTTTGCTGGAGGGGAAACCTAGGCGAAGAGCGGACTGTGAGAAGTCTTCCATTCCCAGCTTGCATAGAGTGCAGATGTGGCGTTCTTGACTCAGTTTGCCTGACAAAGAGTGAGCATCTCTGCAGTTTAGGACTAAGCAAAGCAAACAATTGAGCTTGGAGATAGGAAGCTTTGGTTCAGCTATATACTGAGCAAGATAGCTAGGAGTGAATAGATGAGCACAGCCTTGCAGCACCATGAGGTCGGCCGTCGTCCACACAACAATGCCGCTCCACCACGCTGAATTCGGTGATATTGCGCCCGCTGCAGCCATTGATTAATTTGTAGGATCACGTCGGCAAAGTTTCCATGAGGGTTTCATGGGCCGGGATTGTAGAATTCTTCTCGCACTTCGCATTACGCCTGGCTCAGTCGATAGGAATTACTTTGGATTTATAGTGCTTTATTCCACGTGAACGCAATTTATTACCACTGTCTGTTAGGAGAGTCATGTAATGTAATGACTGAAGGTCGTGAGTTACAATAAATCTGTGCTAATCGACTGTATCTGTTTTCAGTCAAGTAGTTGAAATTCCAAGTTACTTTCCTAATTAATTTTATGTTCAACATTTGCATCTGGTGTTCAATAGCTGAATATAACATCAATGTCCACCCATTTTTAATTATAAGGGATCAACTCTGAATCAATTAATGTCAACACTGCCACCACAGTTCAATTAGGAGTCACAGGGCCTTATTACTTTCATTGCGTTATCTGACATTGCGGCATTTTTGCGCTCTCTGTTGATCTGTTATACAATTACCTGGGGTGAACACACACCAAAACCAGGTAAGTGATGGGTGAGGTTTACACTATTTCCTATATTAAGGCAGATCCTCTGCTGCGATGTTTACGGAAACCTAATTCTTGTTCACCTTTTAGGTTGTATGTCGTTAGGAAATCTGTTACCTGGTATTCGAAGGCCTTGGACAGTGCCAGAAGAATAAAAATTGGTCGAGGGTGCTGTGACAACGTCCTGGTTTGTTAACTAGTCCCTGTTTCCAGCCTCATGGAAAACACCTGTGTTTAAGTAGTGATTGAAGATGTTTGATAGTGGCCAATAGTGTGTCAATAATAAGCTTCATCATTTGGACTGTGATGCCATCATATCCAGTAAACAATGATCTAATATGCATGATGGCTTTTTTGACGGTATTACATGTAATATGCTTTAAATAGAATTTTTCGTGGTTGCAATATCTTACGTCCATGAAGAAATTATTTAATCTCTGTTTCGTTAGAGGTTCAGGTGTGGTCGTAAGTAATGTGGAATGCCTTAATAGGCAGGAGCAGATGTTAGGCTGAGATAGATGTAAATCATCCACGAATGATGTGATTTGTAAGTGAGTATTACTAATAAAATCGTGTTAAGTGATTGGAAGTAACGGTGCTGCGAAGCAGAGACGTCCTGTGATTGCTGGGATCGTATTACGTCAGTATACTTACAATGTTACTTTTAACGTATTAAAATTTAACTGTTCTTGCAGTCTAGACTGTTGCACTATTATTTCAATGTCTAAGGTAAAGTTCTGAAGGTCAGAAGGTATGTGCTAATAGTTATCACTCAGATTGAAGTTGTGGTCAGCATTTGTTACATAACTTTGTTGAAAATAAATGTGGTGCTGGACGAGACGAGCCTGTAGTATAATATTATCTTGATATAAACACTTTTAGTTCCACTCTACGCAGTCCCAGAAACAGAATCTAGCAGTCATTTTCACATACAGTATGTCACACTATTCACACACGTACATAATATGCAATTTCCCAATTGTTTACGAGATGGAAGAACCTCCCACCTTTACTAAATTTCCAGTAATGTTTTAGTTTAGCGAATAAGCCCTTAGAGGATGGTATACGATACGTCCATTATGACTGGTCGTGCTTTTAAATCCGAGTTTTACGGAATTTAAGACAATCCATTCCTGTAATACCTCAATGAGTCGCCGCGTAGGTATCTTTCGTCCATTTTTATAGAGAAGCGCTCGAAATCTACGTGTCTCACAGAAGCAATATAAATGCTGTCACGGTCTCTGTAAAGTGTAATGCTACTCCTTGTGATTGTAAGTAGTGAAGCTGGAAGCTATATTATTCGGAATGACGTTCAAAAGTTATACCTTTATCATGTGTATTTATTTACTGTACACAATAAACTGATAATATCGAGACAATTAATAATGATTAACTGAAAACTAACAATTTCCTCAGAGCATGGTCATACGACAGAACTAGATTGGGAAACATTCTGTCGGCGACTGGCGGCTACGTGCACGCCTGTACCTCGCACTTACACTCCTGATATTTCGTAGCTATTCGTACATTTTCGTTAGCTTAGATATTACTCATTTATTTATTAAGGCGATCAATCGCTGGTGTTTTAGTTGTAAGAAAGTCCTTATGACCTGTAGTTTCTCCTGATTCTGTATAGAAAAAAGTTATTTTTATTAGCAAATACACTGCCTGAAAAAAAATATACACCTGGAAAGACGACGTTGATTTTCATCCGATGACGGCATATGCCATCTGGAGGATCGTAGATGTACTTGCAATTATTTCAGCGTCGTCCGCCAACAGACTGCGTAGTGGCGTAACTAACAGAGCGCCATCTGTGGTTATCCTTTAACAGGGACTGCTCTCAGCCTGAAGGCTCAGTGTGGTGCAAATGTGTGAAGCAAGCAGGCAATCATGCCTCGGAGGTGGACTCGTGCTGCCTACAACCACCTGAGCGAGGTGCAAGAAGGTCAAATTGTGGCCATTCCCTTGGTGGGATGGTCCTTTCCAATAATTGCCACACAAGTTGGACGTGTTGCGTTGGTTGTGCAACGATGCCGGTATCAGTGGCCACGTGAACATTCTCACACCCGTATACGAGTTTCTGGAATTCCATGTAGCTCAGCGCAGAAGCCCGTCAAGGATCATCGTATTCTAATGGCAGCAGTGGCAGATCTTCCATCGACTACAGTAGAGATAAGAGGGCTTTGGAGCTGTTGCGAACCGTTGATTAGCAGTGGGACTACAGACACCCACACCTCTGGCCAGTCTTCCACACACAACACAGATGTACGGCTCCAGCGATGCTTTCAGAATCAGAGGATCACCTGGAAAATGGAATGGCGAGCCGTGGTCTTCAGCGATGAAAACCGTTTCTGCCTGCATGCTGGTGATCGTTGTATGCGCATAAGACGTAGATCTGGTGAGTGCTGTCTCGTAGGGTGCATTCGTCCAAAACACAGTGGCCCCATCCCATGAATGCAGAATGTTGTTAGAACCGCTCTTTAACCTTCTTGTAACGGGAAGGTGATTTGTTCCAACAGGATAATGCTCGTGCACTCACTGCCCATGAAACTAAACGTGCTCTGCAAGATGTGCAGTAGCTTTCCTGGCCAACACGAACTCCAGACTTGTCTCTAGTCAAGCACATATCGGGTATGATGGAATGACAAGTGACTAGTGAGACTCGACAACCAACTGTTACCAAGCTACTTCAACTGGTCAGACACGGGTCGAATAACCTATCCCGGGCATTACTGGGCATCTGTGCGTTCGGCTGCATACCACAAGTTCCGCCAGCATTGCCGCCCGTGGAGGCGAGGCTACACCACGTACTAATGACTCTGAGCGCTATGGGACTTAACATCTGAGGTCATCAGTCCCTTAGAACTTAGAACTACTTAAACCTAACTAACCTAAGGACATCACACACATCCATGCCCGAGGCACGATTCTAACCTGCAACCGTAGCAGTCGCGCGGTTCCGGACTGAAACGCCCAGAACCACACGGCCACCGCGGCAGGCTACACCATGTACTACTATGGGTCTTTCAGCATGGGTCGAACAACAGAACCGCCTGTGATATTGATCCTTAAATGGAATCATTTCTTGTACTCTACACTCCTGGAAATTGAAATGAGAACACCGTGAATTCATTGTCCCAGGAAGGGGAAACTTTATTGACACATTCCTGGGGTCAGATACATCACATGATCACACTGACAGAACCACAGGCACAGGCAACAGAGCATGCACAATGTCGGCACTAGTACAGTGTATATCCACCTTTCGCAGCAATGCAGGCTGCTATTCTCCCATGGAGACGATCGTAGAGATGCTGGATGTAGTCCTGTGGAACGGCTTGCCATGCCATTTCCACCTGGCGCCTCAGTTGGACCAGCGTTCGTGCTGGACGTGCAGACCGCGTGAGACGACGCTTCATCCAGTCCCAAACATGCTCAATGGGGGACAGATCCGGAGATCTTGCTGGCCAGGGTAGTTGACTAACACCTTCTAGAGCACGTTGGGTGACACGGGATACATGAGGACGTGCATTGTCCTGTTGGAACAGCAAGTTCCCTTGCCGGTCTAGGAATGGTAGAACGATGGGTTCGATGACGGTTTGGATGTACCGTGCACTATTCAGTGTCTCCTCGACGATCACCAGAGGTGTACGGCCAGTGTAGGATATCGCTCCCCACATCGTGATGCCGGGTGTTGGCCCTGTGTGCGTCGGTCGTATGCAGTCCTGATTGTAGCGCTCACCTGCACGGCGCCAAACACGCATACGACCATCATTGGCACCAAGGCAGAAGCGACTTTCATCGCTGAAGACGACACGTCTCCATTCGTCCCTCCACTCACGCCTGTCGCGACACCACTGGAGGTGAGCTGCACGATGTTGGGGAGTGAGCGGAAGACGGCCTAACGGTGTGCGGGACCATAGCCCAGTTTCATGGAGACGGTTGCGAATGGTCCTCGCCGATACCCCAGGAGCAACAGTGTCCCTAATTTGCTGGGAACTGGCGGTGCGGTCCCCTACGGCACTGCGTAGGATCCTACGGTCTTGGCGTGCATCCGTGCGTCGCTGCGGTCCGGTCCCAGGTCGACGGGCACGTGCACCTTCCGCCGACCACTGGCGACAACATCGATGTACTGTGGAGACCTCACGCCCCACGTGTTGAGCAATTCGGCGGTACGTCCACCCGGCCTCCCGCATGCCCACTATACGCCCTCGCTCAAAGTCCGTCAACTGCACATACGGTTCACGTCCACGCTGTCGCGGCATGCTACCAGTGTTAAAGACTGCGATGGAGCTCCGTATGCCACGGCAAACTGGTTGACACTGACGGCGGCGGTGCACAAATGCTGCGCAGCTAGCGCCATTCGACGGCCAACACCGCGGTTCCTGGTGTGTCCGCTGTGCCGTGCGTGTGGTCATTGCTTGTACAGCCCTCTCGCAGTGTCCGGAGCAAGTATGGTGGGTCTGACACACCGGTGTCAATGTGTTCTTTTTTCCATTTCCAGGAGTGTATATGCACTATTGCAACACTAAATCTTCACTGAATTGGAAACCTTTAAAAGGGTGTACAATTTTTGTTAATTAAGGTTCTTGCTTCTTGCCAGAAGAAATGTACTTTCCCTGCGTACCTTGCTGCTGACATAACGGGCGTTCACTCGTCCAGCCACAGTGCTTCACACCATAGTCCACTGGCAACGTTATATGGTGCATCAGCTCTTCAGCCAGCGCAGGAACTGAAATCTTCCTCCCGACTGTGTGAGTTCTGCAGTACTGCTTTACTCGTTGAAAGTTACATGTTATCTGCAGATGTGATACAAAACTGGAAAACTGGAAAATAAGGAAATAAGATATGGTCTGAACACAAGGAGTACCTTATGTATTCTCTTCGGTAATTTGTTTTCATAATTGTGATTTATTTTTTAAAAAAATCGTAATTGTAGAAACTCTTCGAACAAAGTTCTAGAATATTGATTATCCAAATAAATTATTCTCAGAACAATTTTTGACTTTATGTACTTTTAGAAAAATAATAAAAACATTTGGGCCATATTTTCCACTGGGTAGTTGGCCAGCGTAAAGAAATCCATCGGACCCTTTTTCACAATTTGCACTATACATACACAATATAGACAGAATTCACAAATGCGTTATACACAATACACACGAGAAATGTATTTGTCTTAATCCTACAATGGAGCATTACTGCTCACCATTACATTATTTTAAGAAACACTTACGACTCAAGGTAGTTCTTTGAGAACGAATGACACCGACACTATTATTTTGCTTGAAACACTGTTATAAGTCGGCCGAAATTGCTGGCCCTAAGCGATGCGTTCCAACTGTGTTCTCTTGATTACGGCCATCATTTGTGTGTATACTAAACGCGTCCCTTATTGCTGATTACAGATCTCGTTCGGCCCTCAGTGTACATCATCTGTTTATGTGTGCTCCGAATTTTCCAGCGTAACCATCCATCATTACACGTAGTTTGAGTACATGCTACAAAAATACATATTTTAGAAACAAAATAAGGATAATAGTTTACATTTCCCATTAACTGATATTTGAAGAATCATGATCCTTTTTTTCTGTCCAGGAGGCAAAGTGATAAGACTCATCAAGTGATAGTTATGTTATCTAATAAATATTTATTTCAAATGCACTTCTTTAATTAATTATTACATAACAAACAACTAAATAATCACGTGACACACTAATGTTTTCAGTATTTTAGTCAAATGTTCTTCAAATTCCAACTTCATGAACTAATGAGTCTATTTTATTATTTCCTCTAATTGATCACTTAACAATAAATAATAATCCGCTTCATGAAAAAATACTACGTAAGAAGTTCATTATTTATCCACATTCTTTGAGGTCGATACCTTTCAGTTGGTTTGCTTACTTATAGATACATTTATATTCTTCCTTGATTACGTCATGCCTGCATTAATTCATTCTCGCACTCCGGCTGGGTCAGCTGCCAGCCACACCCTTCTGAGGCCATTAGTATTGCACAAGTTGTCTGAGCCGTGTCAATGCCTCCCAGCGCCACAGCACGATTGACTTGGGCCCTCGCGGAATTCATTCATCTCCTGCTTATTGAATACAAACTTGAAACTAGACACATGTTCTCTCAAAATATTTAACACTATTGTGTCTCTTAATACCCTTACATATTTACTGCGATGCTATATACAGTAAATTCTGCGATGTATCTGGGTCTTTCAAGTACACTTCAGATGTTTGTTTATTAGAGAGATCTCTCATCGTAGCTAGTATCTGAACTTGTCAGAGCCGGCAGGCTTCCCCTTAACTACCACAGTATCTCTCAACATCACGCAGACTGTGTATACCTCTTAGTACTTTGGATTCAGCATGTGCCACTTCTACAGAATTTTGTCAATATACCTGGCTCATAATATACTGCTCTTCTAAACTCCCTTCATAAACCTTGTTTCTCCTTCACTTTGAATGATTTCTCGTCTTTTTCCCTTAATCTTGTACATTTCTAAAATACGTTTTGTTTCCTTGAAAACAAATTATTTAACCCTCCTTTTACATCGTCGTAAATTGCTTCTATTCTATCAATTACGTGTTTACCTATATCGTCATTCTTCATCACGATTGTAATGATTGAGAATACGTGCAGTTACTTTAATATCTGATGCTTTACTGTTCCTTTTACCATATTGTTAATCATATTAATTACTTTTACCTTAATTCTCCTTTCACAATTTGCTAGTTTTGTTATACTTATATTACTCCATCTTTACCTTTACTGGAATCATACTGAAAACATTCACTGATCATCGTCACATAGCATCGCTTATCACTTACCTGCAAGAGACCATCAGTATTGGCTAGTTTTATTCTATTCTCCGTACTACTTACCTTAACGGTCATACTACCCTACTCCAAACTCACGACTTCAGCATGGTGTACCAACAAATTCTTTCCCAAAATAAAACCGATACATTCATCTGTACCACCATGTCAATAAGTCTCACAATTTTTTCTTTATAACTCATTTTCATTAACTTTTGCTTGTTTTTACTACCGGCATCTACTACCTCAAATTCTTGCACTGGTAACACCAGTACGCTCTTTCTTCCTGTTAGTTGTTCAGAAGATCCTATTACAATGGCACATAACTTGCTGACTATCGCAATGATCGTTATTGTTTCAGTACTGCCAGCTTCAAACTTCACACTACACTGATAATTCTCTTTTCTCTCATTCCTTGACTCTTTCCACTTATGTACTTTTTCTTTGTCTTTGTTATTAGATTTTCTGTTTCCATGGTTCTCCCGCCAACGTTCTGTCTGTGAAAAATCATCATTTTGTCTCTCTCCTGAAAATGTACAATCTCTTCAGTGTTTGCTCGGTCACAATCATTATTTTATTTATCTCGACAAAAACGTGAGCCCCTTCGTTTCCCACCTACTCATTTTCTGCAATTACCATTACCGTATCTTTGATTTCCATTTGTAGGAACACTGTTTCCTTATTACTGTTTTCTTTCCCATTAACCTTTGATTTCCACTTTATACCTTTCCAGTCGTTACCTTCCGTTGTTTTCTTTGGCAAAGCAATCACCAGACACGAAACCTTCAAAATATTCGCAGCTTTCTTTCTGTTATTCTCGATAGGTCGTACATCTCTCTCTTGGGGACGATCTTGTGTAAATTATCTACTTTCAAATAGTGGCCTTCATGAACTACATTTAGAGTTTTCTTCCCCTTGCTTGCTTATGCCGTGTACGTTCCTCTTAGTACATAATTTGCTGAAAGTAACTATTTTTACACACTGGCCTTCTTCGTTAACATTTCCCCCATTGTTGTTCATGACAATAAGCTTTCTTAATTTCGAGTATAACTGTTCTTCTACTTTTTCAATGCCTGTGGAAGTTAAGTCCATGACCTCTAGCTGAATACCAGCTACATTGTCAGATATTGCTCTAGTATTAGTTTTTACAAAATTCTGTACTGGCTATTGTGTCAGACAACGCTGACCCAGTATCTACGAATTCTCTGTTTAAATTAGAGACTGACACAGAACACTTTTCAATCTCCTTACTGATATGACATTCGAGGTACTTGTACAGGAAAACAGGTACACTTATCTCTGAAAATAAAGTGGTATCGCAAGTTTCCGTAATATGAAAAGTCACTTGAAAATATTGGTTTGTTATAGACTCCATTCGAATATGTAAGTCGACGAATTCTGGCGAAACATAGAGGAGATTAGAGCATGTTCGGAGATATGGGGACATTAACTTTTTACTCGATCAGTGCGCGAGTACTGCTACGATGCACCCTTCACCATGCACTGTACAGTGGCTTGTTGGTTATTTATTTGGATATGAGGCGTAACGAATTGCGGGAAGAATTGTGGATGGTCGGTTATTGTTGAAGTACTGGCAGTTGACCTGCACGTAAATAAATGTAACTATACCACACAAATAGTCCTAGAAGTCCTCTACTGTAAAATTACAGCGTCGCTGGAAACACTAACTACAGTAAAATATCTAGAAGTATGCATCTGGAGTGACATAAAGTGGGAAGTGTGTAAGGCTCTCACTGATTTGCGGAGATGTCACGGGATTGCAATTCCTTGTGCACCGAAGAACTGTGTTTCAAGACACCTGCTAGGCCGCTCTTTCTTACGACTGTTTGCTCGTCAGCCTGAGACCCATACCATGTGGAATTTAATAGATGCCAGATATAAGATAGTGTGGGTAGAAATATCTCTCGGTCTGCCTCATACGCACGTTCCCTGTAATTAACAAACAGGGTTTCGCAAGAACTACTTCGTCGCTCTTCCATGGAATCCCATTTACTACAGATATGGGAAATATGTCAAAGTACTGCATATGCGTATGCCTGAACAACTACACTCCTGGAAATTGAAATAAGAACACCGTGAATCCATTGTCCCAGGAAGCGGAAACTTTATTGACACATTCCTGGGGTCAGATACATCTCATGATCACACTGACAGAACCACAGGCACATAGACACAGGCAACAGAGCATGCACAATGTCGGCACTAGTACAGTGTATATCCACCTTTCGCAGCAATGCAGGCTGCTATTCTCCCATGGAGACGATCGTAGAGAAGCTGGATGTAGTCCTGTGGAACGGCGTGCCATGCCATTTCCACCTGGCGCCTCAGTTGGACCAGCGTTCGTGCTGGACGTGCAGACTGCGTGAGACGACGCTTCATCCAGTCCCAAACATGCTCAATGGGGGACAGATCCGGAGATCTTGCTGGCCAGGGTAGTTGACTTACACCATCTAGAGCACGTTGGGTGACACGGGATACATGCGGACGTGCATTGTCCTGTTGGAACAGCAAGTTCCCTTGCGGGTCTAGGAATGGTAGAACGATGGGTTCGATGACGGTTTGGATGTACCATGCACTATTCAGTGTCCCCTCGACGATCACCAGAGGTGTACGGCCAGATCGCTCCCCACACCGTGATGCCGGGTGTTGGCCCTGTGTGCCTCGGTCGTATGCAGTCCTGATTGTGGCGCTCACCTGCACGGCGCCAAACACGCATACGACCATCATTGGCACCAAGGCAGAAGCGACTCTCACCGCTGAAGACGACACGTCTCCATTCGTCCCTCCATTCACGCCTGTTCAAAAATGGTTCAAATGGCTCTGAGCACTATGGGACTCAACTGCTGTGGTCATCAGTCCCCTAGAACTTAGAACTAATTAAACCTAACTAACCTAAGGACATCACAGACATCCATGCCCGAGGCAGGATTCGAACCTGCGACAGCAGCAGTCGCACGGTTCCTGACTGCGCGCCTAGAACCGCGAGACCACCGCAGCCGGCATTCACGCCTGTCGCGACACCACTGGAGGCGGGCTGCACGATGTTGGGGCGTGAGCGGAAGACGGCCTAACGGTGTGCGGGACCGTAGCCCAGCTTCATGGAGACGGTTGCGATGGTCCTCGCCGATACTCCAGGAGCAACGGTGTCCCTAATTTGCTGGGAACTGGCGGTGCGGTCTCCTACGGCCCTGTGTAGGATCCTACGGTCTTGGCGTGCATCTGTGCATCGCTGCTGTCCGGTCCCAGGTCGACGGGCACGTGCACCTTCCGCCGACCACTGGCGACAACATCGATGTACTGTGGAGACCTCACGCCCCACGTGTTGACCAATTCGGCGGTACGTCCACCCAGCCTCCCGCATGCCCACTATACACCCTCGCTCAAAGTCCGTCAGCTGCACATACGGTTCACGTCCACGCTGTCGTGACATGCTACCAGTGTTAAAGACTGCGATGGAGCTCCGTATGCCACGGCAAACTGGCTGACACTGACGGCGGCGGTGCACAAATGCTGCGCAGCTAGCGCCATTCGACGGCCAACACCGCGGTTCCTGGTGTGTCCGCTGTGCCGTGCGTGTGATCATTGCTTATACAGCCCTCTCGCAGTGTCCGGAGCATGTATGGTGGGTCTGACACACCGGTGTCAATGTGTTCTTTTTTCCATTTCCAGGAGTGTATTAGGCTGAACTGCGGCACAGACAAAGAGCCATAGAAAATCCGTAAGTGTAATGCTGTACACACTAGGTCGCGTGTAATTTAGTTCAGGTGATAGGAGGGTACCGCGCCGCCTGGAGGCCCCCCCCCCCCCCCATCGCCACTCTTGGGCTACGGCCTTGGTGCATGCGTAGTGTCCATGTGAGGGGTGAGATATTTTACATTTTTATATTCCAGTCGAAATCAAACATTATGCAGTTGCCTTGCTAACTGCAGTATAATTGAACGTGCAGCAGCAATAGTTATTTGGTAACGGCTCTGGAAAAGTATTATTCCCACTTCCGTTTGTATTTTCACTATGAAGAAACTATATCTCGCGTAGTGGCCATGAGAAATATTAGAGTACGCACAGAGGGAGATCGATAATCAATTTTTAATCGTTCAGCACGGGTCTAGAATGGAAGTGAAATCGATAATAGTGTTACAACGTACGCCCCACCATGCACTGGGAAGTGCCTTGTGTGATATGTAGTTATACAGTGGTCTTGCGATAGCGTTCTCGCATTGGTCCCGGGTTCGATTCCCGGCGGGGTCAGGGATTTTCCCTCCCTCGAGATAACTGAATGTTGTTGTGCCGTGATCATCATCATCATCATTCATCCCCATTACGGTGGGAGGAAGGCAATGGCAAACCACCTCCGCTAGGACCTTGCCTAGTCGGCGATGCGGGAGACCCGCACCGGCCCCCTAAACTCCTCGGAGTATGGGGCCTCATCATCATCACAGTCAGGTCACAAGTCGTGGGATGCGCCCTAATATCATGTCGGACCTCCTTTTTCCCAACGTAGTGTAGCACCTTGATGTGGCATGTACTCAAAAAGTCGTTGGAAGTCCTTCGCAGAAACATTGAACCATACTGCCTCTATAACCGTCCGTAAGATTTAAAGTGTTGCCGGTACTGCATTTTGTTCACAAATCGACCTCTTGATTATGTCCCATAAATTTCAGTTGGTATTATTCATGTCGAGAGATCTGGGTGGCCAAATCATTTTCTCGAACTGTCCAGAATGTTTTTCAAACCAATGGCTTCCTGGAGTCTGCATCACACTCGAACCCTACCATCAGCTCTTACCACCGTAAATGGGACTCATCTGACCAGGCCACAGCTTTTCAGTAGTTCAGGATGCAAACGATATGGTCACGAGCCCAGAAGACTCGCTGCAGGCGATGTCGTTCTGTTAGTAAAGACACTCGGGACAAATGAAATATAAGTCCAATAAGTGAGGGAAGGTCCAGCAGTAGTCTCTGTCGGAGACCTGTAACGTTGGCGGTGGTCGTTCAAATCCGTATGTGTAGTTGGAGTTTCGTATTCTTAAAGTTTGCGACCAAAGTGTGTTTGTAGCTGTATTCATCGAGGAAAAGTATTCCAGAATGCTGGAACACACTACTGGCAATTAAAATTTCTACACCACGAAGATGACGTGCTATAGATGCGAAATTTAACTGACAGGAATAAGATGCTGTGATATGCAAATGATTAGCTTTTCAGAGCATTCACACAAGGCTGGCGCCGGTGGCGACACCTACAACGTGCTGACATGAGGAAAGTTTCCAACCGATTTCTCATATACAAACAGCAGTTGACCGGCGTTCCCTGGTGAAACGTTGTTGCGATGCCCCGTGTAAGGAGGACAAATGCATACAATTACGTTTCCGACACTGATAAAGGTCGGATTGTAGCCTATTGCGATTCCGGTTTATCGTATCGCGACATTACTGCTCGTGTTGGTCGAGATCCAATGACTGTTAGCAGAATAAGGAATCGGTGGGTTCAAGAGGGTAATACGGAACTCCGTGCTGGATCCCAGCGGCCTCGTATCACTACCAGTCGAGATGACAGGTATCTTATCCACATGGCTGTAACGGATCGTGCCGCCACATCTCGATCCCTGAGTCAACACATGGTGACGTTAGCAAGACAGCAACCATCTGTCCGAACAATTCGACGACGTTTGCAACAGCATGGACTATCAGCTTGCAGACCATGGCTGCGGTTACCCTTGACGCTGCATGAGAGACAGGAGCGCCTGCGATGGTGTACTCAAAGACGAACCTGGGAGCACGAGTGGCAAAACGTTATTTTTTCGGATGAATCCAGGTTCTGTTTACAGCATCGTGATGGTCACATCCGTTTTTAGCGACATCGCGGTGAACACACGTTGGAAGCGTGTATTCGTCATCACCATACTGGCGTATCACCAGGCGTGATGGTAAGTGGTGCCATTGGTTACACGTCTCGGTCACCTCTTGTTCGCATTGACTCAATTTTGAACAGTAGACGTTGCATTTCAGATGTGTTACGAACAGTGGCTCTACCTTTCATTCGATCCCAGCGAAACTCTTTATTTCAGCAGGATAATGCACGACCGCATGTTGCAGGTCTTGTACGGGCCTTTCTAGATACAGAAAATGTTCGACTGCTGCACTGGCCAGCATATTCTCCAGATCTCTCACCAACTGAAAACGTCTGGTCAATGGTGGACGAGCAACTGGTTCGTCACAAAACGCCAGTCACTACTCTTGATTCACTGTGGTATCGTGTTGAAGCTGCATGGGCAGCTGTACCTGTACACTCCATAGCTCTGTTTGACTCAATGTCCAGGCGAATGAAGGCCGTTATTACGGCCACAAGCGGTTGCTCTGGGTACTGATTTCTCAGGATCTATGCACCCAAATTGCGTGAAAATGTAATCACATGTCAGTTCTAGTATAATATATTTGTTCAATGAATACCCGTTTATCATCTGTATTTCTTCTTGGTGCAGCAATTTTAATGGCCAGTAGTGTATTAATAATAGTGTGTCACTCCGGACGATTAAGTGTCATCCTATAAAATTTGAATGTAAGACCGGCAGTATCTGCCTATGTATGTCGTAGTCTGATTGCATACAGACAGACAGATCTCTGCTGCTTCAGCAAGGTGTGTGCACAGCGTGACTCGAAGACAGATCCGTATCTGATGTGGAATGTGGGGTGCTTGGTGGTTAGGTTGGTGTGGGAGGCTAAAGTTTTTGTGCATATCCATTCCGTCTCGCGGAGGCTGCTACCGCCCTCCGCTACTCATACATTACCTCCTACTTCTTAGAAGTGGTAAATATAGCTACTATACGGATGTTACCGCGGAGAAAATTACCATGTGGTGACACAAGTAACGGGATAGCGATATGCACGTACACACATGGTAGTAATATCAAAGCATAAAAGGCAGTGCATTGGCTGAGCTGTAATTTGTACTCAGTTGATTCATGTGACAAGATGTCCGACGTGAATATCCCCACACGATGGGAATTAACGGACTCTGAACGCGGAGCAGTAGATGGAGCTAGACACATGGGACGCTCCAATTCGAAAATCGTTAGTGATTTCAATATTTCGAGGTCTACAGTGTGAAGAGTCTGCCGAGAATACCTAATTTCAAGCATCACCTCTCACCACGAACAACGCAATGGCCGACGGCTTCACATAACGTCCGAGAGCAACGGCGTCTCCTTACAGTTATCGGCGCCAACAGACAAGCAACGCTGCATGAAATAACAACGGAATTCAATGTGGGAACGTGCGACGAACGCATCCGTTAGGGCAATGGGGCAAAAGTGGGTGTTAATCGGCTATGGAAGCAGACGACCGACGAGAAGGCCTTTGCTAACATCACAATCACGTGCAACACCTCTCCTCGGCTTATAACCATATCGTTTGGACCCTAGACGACTGTAAAAACATGGCCTGGTCAGATGAGTACTGATTTCAGTTTTAGGAGCTAATTGTGGTGTTCGAGTGTATCACCTACGATGCCAGGAAGCTATGGACTCAAGCTGTGAGCAAGGCACTGTGCAAGTTGGTGGTGGCACCATAATGGTGTGGAGTGTGTTTACCGATAATTTACTGGAAATGGTTATGTTTGGATACCTGAAAGCTATTTGCAGACATTGATTCTCTCAATGTCTCCAGAAAACTATGGAATTTATATCGATGACAATGCGCCATGACCTCGGGCAAAGTTGATCGCGATTGGTCTGAAGAACATTTGGCACAATTCAAGAGAATGATTCGGCCAACTAGATTGGCCGACATGAATCCCACCGAACATTTATAGGACGTAATCGAGAGGTCAGTCAATTCGTGCACAAAAACCTGCACCGGTAACACTGTCGCATTTATGAACGGCTATAGAGGCTGCATGATGCAGTTTTTCTACAGTGGACTTTCCAGTGACTAGTGAAGTTCATGCCATGTCGAGTTGCTCCATTACTTGGGAAAAATATACCCGACACGATACTGGGAGGTATCCCTTGACTTCTGTCACTTCAGTGTACGTCGGGGTGATGAGATAATAGCACCTCATTGCAGTAAATATTACTGCCATATAATTCTTATTGTTTAAGAGAGCATACATGCAATACGATGACCACTGTGCATACTTTCATCTCTCGGCAGAGTGCTTGCTGGTGCAAAGATCAGTGGAGCTGGAACTATGGTCTGCTTGAATAAGGGCCAGAGGTGGACCAGTATGCTATTAACCCTCTCAATTTATGAAGCTCTTTCTCTTGAATGAATCATCCAGTTTTTTCTTGAAATTGTAATTATTTGTTTCTCTATACAGGTACATCACATCTAGCGATTTCCATCCTACTTGGATTACTCCTTTGTGTTGTGTCCTTTCTTTATCTTATAGTGAACATGGACAAAAAATAATAACAGACAGTATATAAACACACCATTACGTCTGTGAAAACAATTACGTGATATATATACCATTACTCTGATGAAGAACAGTACGTGGTAGACCTGAATAAAGATGGAAGAAGAAGTTCGAATGTGTGTGAATCCATAAGGGACCGAACTGCTGAAGTTATCGGTCCCTAAACTTACATACTACTTAAACTAACTTACGCTAAGGTCAACACGCACACCCATGCCAGAGGGAGGACTCGAACCTCCGGTGGGTGGGGGCGCGCAATTAGAGACATGACGCCTCTAACCGCGCGGCCACTCGGCGGTTCAGATGGAGAGACGCTGCATCAAGAAAGAGAGCTGTGAGCGGAATCAGTGAGTGAACTGAGTATACAGATAGTGGAATTAATCATCTGCCATTTTTTGATTCTCTCCGTGTTCTCTATGTCAGTTGTGGGGAACAGAGAGACACCTGACTCGCTTTTCAATTCGCTACATGTGACACGAGGCCGAGGACAAATGCTTAAGCGACTCACGTATACCAAGAGTGGAGCCGCTCCAAAGGATAAAAAGTAATAACTCACTGTAAAGGATGTAAATATTTATTGGGCTTCTGAAATTTGAGATTTTCTATTCAAATGAAGAGCAGGAATGTAAGATGATGATGTATTTACTGTGTTAATGCAGCATTCTGAAGAACTGACCTTTCTCCCTTCATGGGAGAGAATAGCTGCACACATTAATAAGACGTGCAAATCCATGCGTATTTGTCACCTGTAGTGTGTTCTCTTGCATCGGAATGTAGCTTGGGGTACATTTGTGTAGCCTGCAGCAAAATTTTCACTCTACTCGCTAATGTCACCAGAGGAACACTTAAAATCAGACGAGCTACCGCTCCTTTGTTGTGAGTCACCAATCGCCCACCACTTAGAAGTATCTGGCTCTTTAAATTAGTTCAGGAGCGGATCGCGCATCATTATTGTTCGCTGTCCTAGTAAGGTGTATAAGGGGCGTGAGCAATGTCACATGGGTGACAGCTTCATCAGCACCAGTCAGAAACTGAATGGGGCTTCACTGTGGGTCTACATTTGGTTAGGTGGTCGCATCGTGCTAGCATAATCGTCGTTAAGGTTCCACTCGACAACGTTTAACCATCACTAGGGAGGACTGAACTGTGCATCAAGTATATAGTAACCCTTCACATTTGCGGCTGAGAACAGGTAATGGACACCCTGCAATGTTCTGTGTCATCCAGCACCATTGGTCAGAGTCTAGGAGATGCTGTACTAGGACATTACTGTCTCATGCGACACCTCAGCATAAACAGCTGCAGTTGTAGTCATACCACAACTGGGAAGCATGGACTTCCAAAGAATGGCATCGCATTGTGTTCAGCGATAAACTGCCGTTCTGCTCTATCCCAGATGACCAATGTAGGAGTAAATGGCGATCTGCGGTGAGGTCCTATTCTTTCAATGTTTCGGAGAGGACCAGTGGTGTTGAATCTTGCATCATGGTGGTAGGGGCCATCGGGTATAACTTCAGGTCACAGACGCTAGTCATTAAGAGAACAACGGTACGTCACAGATATTCATCGTCGCCATGTGCTACCTCACATACGATAGTATCATGGTGCCAATTTTCAACAGGTCAATGCACGTCCATATATGGCGCGTGTCTCCATGAACTGTCTGTTTAATGTTACGGTACTGCCTCGATTTGTCTGCGCTAGAACATATGTGGGACCACTTCGGAGATCAAGTTCGTTGCAGCGCCAGTAATCAGGATATATAGAACCAGTTGGGCAGCTTGCCTCAGGAGAGGGTCCAACGGCTTTATGACACTCTTTCCAGCCGAATCAGCGAATGCATCTAGGACAAGAGTGGGTCAAATGTCGTTCTAATTAGTGGGCTCATACAGCCAGTTTCTTTATTAAAATTTTCTCGTATTGTAATCCTTGAAATAACATCATATACCCATTCCAACTGTGAAATTTCATTTCATTTCCGCCTCCCTTTCTGGATGTTTTACTGCGTCTACAGTAAAATACTTGTATCACTGTGGCATTCTGGCCAGAAGGTGGTCAAAACGTAGGCCATATCACTCTCCCACCACTATCCCGTGAGTTCATCCTGTGTGAGAAGATGGTTCCTGAGACGACGCACTGCTAGTTTAAACTAGTTCAAAGCATAATAAATATCAGGAGAAAGCGCAGGAAATGTAATTCGATTCTTTCCTATCCTTGAGGGAGGTGTTCACCAGATGGGGACGGTGTGGCCGTGCATTATTCTATCTTCAGGCATCATGTAGCTGAAATATTTAATGCAGGTCTAGGTAATAATTAGCAGTATCCTATTCCAATACTGCAGAGATGTCAAGTAGTCCTCGATAAAGATAAGAGACGTTCGATATACTTCTATGGCACTGACTTTTTATAGGAATTTGTAACGAACGAGTAGATTTTGCGGAGGCGGTTGCGTACTGCCTGCGTATATACTGCCGTCCCAGTTGCCTACAGAAAATCAATGAGCAGTTCTATTGCTATCGCTCGAATTCCCCCTTGTTTACCTACCGTAGTTTCCAGATATCGGTCATCAGTTGATGACGTTGATAATTGGTGAGAACTATGAGACAGATCTTGGATGTCTGGAGACCACCGATAGCGGTCGAATGATAGACTGACGTCATTGTAGCAGGAAATATACAGTGGAAGACAATTACAGTGACGACCACTTTCTGGCCGTTTACTGGGAATCCGCGCACAATAGGAGCTTCAAATGACCACTTGAGGCACGCTGGCAGACCAAACAGTGTACAAGGGCGACTTTGTCACACTCACGACTGAAGACACAGCAAGCTCTGCTGAAATACACTCCTGGAAATGGAAAAAAGAACACATTGACACCGGTGTGTCAGACCCACCATACTTGCTCTGGACACTGCGAGAGGGCTGTACAAGCAATGATCACACGCACGGCACAGCGGACACACCAGGAACCGCAGTGTTGGCCGTCGAATGGCGCTAGCTGCGCAGCATTTGTGCACCGCCGCCGTCAGTGTCAGCCAGTTTGCCGTGGCATACGGAGCTCCATCGCAGTCTTGAACACTGGTAGCATGCCGCGACAGCGTGGACGTGAACCGTATGTGCAGTTGACGGACTTTGAGCGAGGGCGTATAGTGGGCATGCGGGAGGCCGGGTGGACGTACCGCCGAATCGCTCAACACGTGGGGCGTGAGGTCTCCACAGTACATCGATGTTGTCGCCAGTGGTCGGCGGAAGGTGCACGTGCCCGTCGACCTGGGACCGGACCGCAGCGATGCACGGATGCACGCCAAGACCGTAGGATCCTACGCAGTGCCGTAGGGGACCGCACCGCCACTTCCCAGCAAATTAGGGACACTGTTGCTCCTGGGGTATCGGCGAGGACCATTCGCAACCGTCTCCATGAAGCTGGGCTACGGTCCCGCACACCGTTAGGCCGTCTTCCGCTCACGCCCCAACATCGTGCAGCCCGCCTCCAGTGGTGTCGCGACAGGCGTGAATGGAGGGACGAATGGAGACGTGTCGTCTTCAGTGATGAGAGTCGCTTCAGCCTTGGTGCCAATGATGGTCGTATGCGTGTTTGGCGCCGTGCAGGTGAGCGCCACAATCAGGACTGCATACGACCGACGCACGCAGGGCCAACACCCGGCATCATGGTGTGGGGAGCGATATCCTACACTGGCCGTACACCTCTGGAGATCGTCGAGGGGACACTGAATAGTGCACGGTACATCCAAACCGTCATCGAACCCATCGTTCTACCATTCCTAGACCGGCAAGGGAACTTGCTGTTCCAACAGGACAATGCGCGTCCGCATGTATCCCGTGCCACCCATCGTGCTCTAGAAGGTGTAAGTCAACTACCCTGGCCAGCAAGATCTCCGGATCTGTCCCCCATTGAGCATGTTTGGGACTGGATGAAGCGTCGTCTCACGCAGTCTGCACGTCCAGCACGAACGCTGGTCCAACTGAGGCGCCAGATGGAAATGGCATGGCAAGCCGTTCCACAGGACTACATCCAGCATCTCTACGATCGTCTGCATGGGAGAATAGCAGCCTGCATTGCTGCGAAAGGTGGATATACACTGTACTAGTGCCGACATTGTGCATGCTCTGTTGCCTGTGTCTATGTGCCTGTGGTTCTGTCAGTGTGATCATGTGATGTATCTGACCCCAGGAATGTGTCAATAAAGTTTCCCCTTCCTGGGACAATGAATTCACGGTGTTCTTATTTCAATTTCCAGGAGTGTACATTCTGAATGCATGTTTACATTTGCCTCCATGGCATAGGACAGCATGCAGCCGTTTACGGTGGTTAAAAAGTATCGACGAAAAGGCTTGCAGTGAAAGAAACACAAACTAAACAGGTCATGAAGGTGGAGCAAAATATTGATTTTAGCAGTTTAGATAATCATACAGTTTACAGACACATTGACAAATTATATCTTTATGTTGGTGGTTCATGAGTCCATTACTCCATGTAAATTTACGTAATTACAAAGAATTGTTTATTACTTAGGTTAAATTTATGAAATGAAAGAAGGGAATTTAGAAGAGTATATTCTCTGTATTTTACCTAGAATATGTGTGCAGCTAAATAACTAATTGCAGATGGAGAGTAAAAACATATTCATCAAAAATAGGTGAACAAGTTTGTTACAGGTAATTGCTCAATTTTCTATAGCAGATATACACCATCAATGTTTGTTAGCAACTAAAGTATATTCACACAACTAATTCTCTTCTGCTCGGAAATCAGTTTCCTTACAGGTAACACACCGCCTCATACTTCTTTTAAGATCATCTCTCTCTCTCTCTCTCTCTCTCTCTCTCTCTCTCTCTCTCTCTCTCTCTCTCTCTCTTTCTCTCTCACTCTCTCACTCACATGCGTGGGCACGCGCGCACACACACACGCACACAAACACACACACACACACACACACACACACATATTCCTCTCTTATATATTTCCCTGCCAGAACCTAATTAACATTTCGGCAAAGAGATATTTTAGCATTACATAAAAATAATGAACTTACATAAGGCACATAATTATCCATACGTACGGCAGTTACACGAATTCCGTTACAACCTATTCCACTCGACGATCTAATTGCCACAGTCTAGACCTTTATATTCGATTTTTATTTTAGTAAATCTGTCGCTCCCCCCATGCACTGTACAGATTGTGGAATAATTATTTAGATGTAGATGTTCTTCCCTAGTATTGATCTGTGATAAGAACACAATCTGATATTAGATTTCCGGAATAGTGAGCATAGCTCGCTAGAAAGTTTATCCTCCACTCCCTACTTGTTTGCTTGCAATCATAGCTCCGGTCTTTCCCCAGATTACGTTCTGTAATTTTAGACATGAGGATTTGCCACCAAAACTTACGAAAACAACATGTGTAACAACACAA
This sequence comes from Schistocerca gregaria, assembly GCF_023897955.1. Classification (NCBI taxonomy): domain Eukaryota; kingdom Metazoa; phylum Arthropoda; class Insecta; order Orthoptera; family Acrididae; genus Schistocerca; species Schistocerca gregaria. Next base: position 732,292,916 of record NC_064931.1, read on the forward strand.
AAGAAATTTGTGTCCCCACCGTCTCTGCTTAATATATCATTGATATTTGTGGTGTGCACGCGAGTACTGGTCCTCTCACACATGGCATAGAAATTACATATCAAGAGACAATAAACACAAACAATGTTGTAACGGTGTGTCACTGTCCGGGAGGTCTGTCCCCTCAGCGGTTTCCGCTGAGGCTCATATAGGTCGGCCACATCCCTCCCAACATTAACAGCCAACGGTTACTAATTACTTTTGTAGTAAACAATTTATCTTCACAGTGCCCAGACCGAAAGATAAATTGTGTACCTCATCTGCAGCGCGCTTAAGGGCTAATTAATTTCATACTCCACGGTCATCAAATGCGAATAATTACATTAGTTATCTTAAATTAAAAGTGATCCTCCAATCATGTGACTAAACAACAACGAACTTAAATCTTGCTGTACAAAATACACTACCCAGAGAGCCCCAGACGCTTAACTTCAAAAATATATAAACGGTAAAGAGTCTTATTATAAGTACAGGGAGAGCATAAAAATTTCCCTGATGTTTATAGTACTTATATTAATTTACAAAAATTATTTCTAAAATTAATTAAAAATTACATACATATAAACAGTTTGTTGCAAACTGTAGCTTAGGTAATGAATATTTACTCCCTGATGATAAAAACAACTGACATCTTAAAGAAAGAACCTGAGAACACAGCAACTGTTCATAACGACCACAGTATCTCAATGCACGCGTTAAAAGAGCGGAAAACAACCTGCCTCTAGTTTGATATATAATGTGGCTGACAGCAAGCATCCTACATACCGGTTTTCCTTTAGTTCCTACTGGGTTTCATAAACAAACGATTTCGTGCTACCTTATAAGAAAATTATTAATAGAAGCATATTGTATGATTAATGTTGTTCTATACAGTCATTCATTAACACTCTGTGGACCATCCTTTTCTTCGATAAATTTGGCTAGTTGTCTTTGGCTAGAGCTACATGATCTAGGACCGGGCGAGGTGGCGCTGTGGTTAGACACTGGACTCGCATTCGGGAGGACGACGGTTCAATCCCGCGTCCGGCCATCCTGATTTAGGTTTTCCGTGATTTCCCTAAATCACTCCAGGCAAATGCCGGGATGGTTCCTCTGAAAGGGCACGGTCGACTTCCTTCTCTAATCCGATGAGACCGATGACCACGCTGTCTGCTCTCCTTCCCCAACCAACCAACCTACATGAACCAGGTAGCCACAATATTTCATGATCATTTAAATAGATTGATTTAGTCATCATTTAGTCATGTGAAAATCGTTCATGCACATGGTATTAACTACACATTGTCATTTCTTTTCAAAACTTTTCACATAAAAACCTGCTGATTCAAGCTGCAGTAATTGTTTTTATCATAAATTAGTTTCAACTATTACGTTTTTCAATTTGGCTAACACATTTACACGAAAATCATGAAATATTCATGTTTATAAAATACCTTCTACTCATTCCTTGAGAAACCCACTGTTCTCGTAAAACTAACCGTGACTATGTTAAGGCAAGACAATTTGTCCTTAAATATTCATTCGTACAGTATGTGATTGAAAGTATCCGGACACCTGGCTGGAAATGACTTACAAGTTTGTGGCGCCCTCCATTGGTATTGCTGGAATTCAATTCTTCACGGACTGCTGCACTAAGGAGAGGTTAATGATGTCGGTCGGTGAGGCCTGGCACGAAGATGGAGTTCCAAAACATCCCAAAGGTGTTCTATAAAATTCAGGTCAGGACTTTGTGCAGGACAGTCCATTACAAGGACGTTATTATCGTGTAATCACTCCGCCACAGGCCGTGCTTTATGAACAGGTGCTCCATCGTGTTAAAAAATGCAATAGCTATTCCCCTAATTGCTCTTCAACAGTGGGAAGCACGAAGGTGCTTGAAACATCAATGTAGTTCTGTGCCGCGATAGTGCCACGCAAAACAACACGGGGTGGAAGCCTCCTCCATGAAAAACACGACCACACCATAACACCACCGCCTCCGAATTTTGCTGTTGGCACTACACACTCTGGCAGACGACGTTCACAGGACATTCGCTATAGCCACACCCTGCCATCGGATTGCCACATAGTGTACCGTGATTCGTCACTCCACACAACGTTTTTCCACCTTTCAATCGTCAGATGTTTAAGCTCTTTACACCGGCGTCTTGTGTGGCTTATGAGCAGCCGCTCGACCATGAAATTAAAGTTTTATCACCTCTCTCCTCGCTGTCATAGTACTTGCAGTGGATCTTGATGCAGTTTCGAATTCCTGCGTGATGTTCTAGATAGATGTCTTTCTATTACACATTACGACCCTCTTCAACTGTCTCCTATCTCTGTCAGTCAACAGACGGAGTCGGACTGTACGCTTTTGTGCTGTACGTGCCACTTCACGTTTCCACTTCTCTCTCACATTGGAGACAGTGGACCTACGGACGTTTATGAGTGTGGAAATCTTGCGTACATACGTATGATACAAGTGATACCCAGTCACTTGACCACGCTCGAAGTCCGTGAGTTCCGCGGAGCGCCCCATTCTGCTCTATCACTATGTCTAACGACTACTGAGGTTGCTAATATGGAGTTCCTGGCAGCAGGTGGCAGCACAACCACCTAATATGAAAATCGTATGCTTTGGGGCAGTCCGGATACTTTGGATCACATAGTGTGTCTTAGTATATGTATTCTGAATATGTCCAGGGAGACCAGAGACAGTGTGAAAATCTTGTAAGAGTTTTACAGTGTAGTTTGTGATGAGAAATAATTGTTAAGAAAAAGTGAGATACGTTGCATCGTTTCTGACTTAATTAGCATTTATGTTCGTCAGTCAGGCCTTGCGTGTGCAGATTGAAGTGCACCCTCTCCATAGATACAATTAGTGACAGCTGTTCCCACAGCGGACATGATAGCGCAGGGACTGCTCAGCCACTTGCTTGTGTTAGATCCTTACTACTGTCCCATGTCCAGTTATTGCAACGCTCTCTCGATTGGTTTTAGGAAACCAAATGAAGAACACATTTGGGGACACTGTTTCTCTGTTAGCCAAACTGAAAAACACGATAGCTGAAACAAATTTATGAAAAAAGCAATTATTGTAGCTTGATCCAATAGGTTTATATGCGAAAAACTTTCAACACAAATGACAATGTTTAACTAATACCATATACATAAACCTTAACCACCCCCTTATAATCAGCCTAATGGATTGCGATATAACTGACCGTCATCGCGTATGCCTAATGAAATTTTACAGTGAGTAAAACTATCCTTACGGAGGGAAAATAATACCTGTTAGTAGGAGGAAACTGGACAACAGGCCCTTCTGAATGAAGAATCTGTCCTAAATACTGATCATAATTTTTAAATGGGTGGAATTTAGTACAGTCGCTCACGAACCACACAGAGGGATAAAGAGTACCATGTAATATTTTAATACAAAAATACTGACTATACAAAAAGTAAACATCAGCAAAAAAAGGGATAATTAAACGGTAGCCAGCCCACCACGGGAATGAACATCCAGAAATCTTAAGAAAGGTAATCGCAAAGAAAATTAAGCAAACAATCACTGCCTTGGTAATAGAAGTAAGTTACCCTTTTCCACAACACAACAGTTCACGATAAAATAAATGAAACAGGAAACACTGAGTTTGTAGTTACTTATTCTGAAATACTGAGTTTTGAAAGTATATTTAAAAGAAATTGCTAATTAAATAAATGACTTACTGTAACTGAAACTTCCGTTTTGTAACAATTTACTTTCAGTTAACTCAGCATAACGTTATGCAAAATTGGGAAAAAGGCAAACAATTTGCTTTCAATTACTGAAGACTGAATTTAATTTACTTTAAACAAATTAGTAACTCATTTACTTTTAACATAACTATAAGGTATGTACCAAGCCAGCAGAAGTCACTCATAAAGCAAAATATAGAACAAATTAAACTGTTCAGTCTTAGTTTGTACTGTATCTTTAGGTATTAATTTTACCAGTGAAATATTACGTTACTTTAAGTGAGTGAAGTTAATATGCAAAATGGGATAATAGTGAAGCCTCTGTTGTGCAACAGAAGAATAAAAAGTTACTGAGGAATCAAAATTTAGATTCAAACTGGTCGTTAGAAAACAAACAAAACTGGCAGCAGATTTAATCAATTTTCATATTTTTACGACACTCCGTGATTACATGGGAAGGAAAGGGACCCTGTTTGGTAATCATGTCTGAGGACAATGTCAACACAAGTTTTAACCATTGCAGTTTATTATTCAAGAAAGTTAATCTTTGTTAAACATATACCACTTGATCATACCTTTACAGTATTACGTAACAGTCTTACGATGTTGTAGCTGCGCGGACAACGAAGAATGCATGCAGTACAGGGTCTAAAAAATGGTTCAAATGGCTTAGCACTATTGGACTTAACATCTGAGGCCATCAGTCCCCTAGAACTTAGAACTACTTAAACCTAACTAACCTAAGGACATCACACATATCCATGCCCGAGGCAGGATTCGAACCTGCGACCGCAGCGGTCGCTCGGTTCCAGACTTAAGCGCCTAGAACCACTCGGCCACTCAGACCGGCGAACAACAATTTAATAATGTTCGGTGTGCAGACTTATGTGAGGCTTTGTGTTGTAATGTAGAAGGAGTAGTTGGCTTTTTTGTGGCAACGAACACACTGAAGACGTTTTTTTCAACTTCGTGATATCTCACAACAAATTCAGCTTTTTTCAACCGCAATTCACCGAGAAGAAACATGTTACATCACTTAATGGACGTCCCAATACGCAAAAAAGCACGCAAAGAATTAATCGGGGAACAAGAAAGCTCTGATGCTTTCAGCTTTACTGATTTCCGAACTCAGTCTCGCTGCATATCAGTGTAAATATGTATCCACTAGGAAAACACCTGCTTGCCGACCAAGAGCTGGAACACGAGACCCCCTCCCTCTTCCCCCAGCCCAAACACAAAGTCTACCTGTGTTTCTTGTTCAGACGGATGGGCAAAAAGTCCCTACAGCTACTTGCTGTTTGAGCAGACGACTCAAACGAGGCGGAAAAGCCTGTAATTCGTTAAAGCTGGTTAGGGGAGACCTCTTTGCGGCACCAAAAATACATGAGAAGCGAAATTCTAAGGATTGGTATCGTTACTTGGGAGAGTTAGTACAGGGAATTCTTTGCCTTCTGGTAACTATTCAGACCACACACCCATGCTTTCAAGCTAAATGATCAAAGGGAGAAAAAGAAGTCATTATGGCTACAATAGTGAGACTGTTGCATTTAAGTGGAAATGAAACGAAATACACTCTAAGAGAGAAAAAAAGATGTGCCACGAAGGAATTTTCTGAATGGGATGGAAATCGGTAGATTTGATGTACATTACAGAAAAACAAAACAAATGATTACAATTTCATAAAAATAGAACGGTTTTGTTAGATGACCCACGGATTGTCACCCATGTTGTGTAAAATGAGATGTCAGGATGACAATAGATTTGTTTCATAAACTTCTTTATTCTGGCACTCGACTGCAGTGATCCACAACAGCTTGGTGGAGTCCAGTTGTCCCTCATGTGAAGCAACAGACGTCCACTATTGCTCACAGCACAAAGAGTGGGACAGTGTGTGGCACCACACGAGTGCCACACTGGCTTTGTCTATGATGATGGCGTCAGCGCAGCTGACAATTTCATAGGGGAGGCCGTGATCTCTCTCCAGCAAGCGGGCGGCTCCTTGCTCTTGCGGTGGCTGTTTTCATATTAAGGGCAGGTTGCCCTGTCTCGTGGTCGAACAGCAGACTCTGTACTGCATTTCAGGATGTCGCTGCATACGTCACAGACTCGCGATGGGGGCTGTGTTACTGAGACAAGAATATTTTAGTACACGAATGGCTCGATAATTATACGTTCCAGACTATGTTCCTTTAGAGCTTAAGCCACATACTCTAAGCACTTCTGTGTTGACAAGTAAAGAAAAGCTTCCATGCTTCTGCTAGCATATTGCAACGTCAGCTGTTGCCATACCGTGCCAAGCTGGCTTAGCTTTGCAATGCCTGTTGGCCGTGATTTTCTTTGCAAAGCTAAACACTTTTTCCTGCTTGCGGCTGACTCTGTTGCAGCTCATTTGCGCTCTGGCCTACTTTTTGACTCAATATGGTCGATATGCCATTGTTATCAACACTCGGTCCATCGGGTCATCCAAACTAGATTATTCTTTACACGAGAATTCCTAGCGACCGGCCTTTCTGGCCCTGTTTGACCTCTGAAGAATTATTCTAACAATTGATCTCCTTAACCCTACAATTCAATCTTACACATTTCTGCAAAGACTCTTTCCCTTCTCCTTAACTCAAGTACCATGGAATTTATTTCATTATTGTGTTCCAAACTTAAAAGCAAAAGTTAATGAATTATCCTTAATACTACCCCCTTGTGTGTTCAGTTTCCTTCTCTGCTTTTATGCTCGTCGTATCCAATCCACTTGAATCTGAACAACAGCTGGGTCCAAGATTTGTTTTGTGCTATATGTTCTATGTACCAAATCAAAGACTACTCTCAGCAGAACAAGTGCCGCTGCAGTGGTTGGAATGACAATAGTCAGTGTTGTCTCCTTCTAGTATTGATTTTACCGATATAAATTTACGTACTGCAATAAGGTTTTCAGGGAGACTCATCCATCCTGCTGTTCCAGAAGCGTATTTACATATTGCATTAATTACTGCCCAAGATTTTGATTTAAGCTGGCAAGAATGGCCGCAGTTAGCACATCCATGGGCTCCTCTGGCCAATACAGAGGAGGCCGTGAAATATCAAAAGAGATATTCCTGAAGCTGGTGATCAGATGGAAAATAGGCCCCTTTAACTATCACGCCGTTCCATTTAATAACAAACCACTCCCGTTTAATACTAGCCTCTTTGCTGACGTAAGGTTTCCCTGCTCCAAACAGCAATCCACTACTACCATCTTGTCAACATTAGAGTACAACCGATGCCCCTCGACCTGGTGAAAGTACAACTCCGATTTGATCACTTCTTTATTGCAGTCTCTCACCTCCTATCGTCCCATGCAGTTTCCCTGTGCAGGAATCCTGCCACTCTCTTATTACCATAGTTGTACAGATTTCCCCTCAGTAACATCTTTTGCAACATTGCTTCCTCCATTTCTACATATCTTCCCTTGCTTTGTTTTTGCAATTAGTAATAGCTTCTTGGTTTTTACTCTTTCAAATTTCTTCAATATCCCACACTTGACGGGATACGTATAAACTTCGTAGCACTCGTAACATGCTTATTTCCCTGCTACTGGTATAGAATCAGAAATGTAAACTTTCGCTCTCTCGGTTCTCACCGATACTGTGGCTACGCTGAAATGAAAAGGTAAGCTTTGGTGCTCGGGTTCTAAAATCAACCCCAACTCCGGCGGTAATTAGACCCCCTAAATACTGCTCTGGCGACAACAAGTTTACCTTAGCTAACCTCTTACAGCTTGCTGCATAGCCTGCTGTAGCTCTGTTACTTTCCCTCGTGCTTCCCAAACACTACCTTATACTGACTGCAACCATTTTGTCATAACTACTTCCCTATATAAGACTTCTACCTTGGTTTTTAGTTCCATATTATTCTGATTAATTGACTCTCCTACAACTCTAGGATACCGCATTACTTCTGCAGTCAGTTGTCGGAATAGTCGTGTGTTATTCCATACGTCCTTGTCTAAACTTGTAATCTACGCAGTGTGCCAATCAGTCACGGCTTAGTTACCTTTTCCCCATTGCTTAACCTCTTCTACAGTGTCGGTCACCCTTCAAATGTCTTCCTCCTCTGCTGTAATAAATATTGTTTTCATATGCCGGCCTCCACCGTCGATCGAACCCCTCTTCCTTCATGTATGTGGAATAACGCCCACTCCTTAATTTCTCCTACTGTCTCACATACGCAGGCTGTTCCTTTGAGTATCCCGTGCCTTTCCGTTCCCTGATGGAATTCATAGAATACTCTTCAAATCTTCTCACCTCGTGAAGCATTTCCATGTGCTTCCTGTATTACCCAGCGACGACTGGTGATCACTACGTCTTCCCACTTGGCGAAAAGCGATCCCCCTTCTTGGTGCTGGCGCCGTAACCCTTTCAAAATGGTTCAAATGGCTCTGAGCATTATGGGACTTAATTCTGTGGTCATCAGTCCCCTAAAACTTAGAACTACTTAAACCTAACTAACATAAGGACTTCACACACAACCACGCCCGAGGCAGGATTCGAACCTGCGATCGTAGCGGTCGCATGGTCCCCGACTGTAGCGCCTAGAACCGCACGGCCACTCCGGCCGGCGTAACGCTTTCGCCGGCCGCGGTAGCCGTGCGGTTCTAGGCGCTGCAGTCTGGAACCGCAGGACTGCTACGGTCGCAGGTTCGAATCCTGCCTCGGGCATGGATGTGTGTCATGTCCTTAGGTTAGTTAGGTTTAAGTAATTCTAAGTCCTAGGGGACTGATGACCTAAGATGTTAAGTCCCATAGTGCTCAGGGCCATTTGAACCATTTTTTTCGTAACGCTTTCACCCCGATGTAAAGCCGTACTCTTGCTATGAACAGCATCATCTCATCTTCTCTGCACTTCATCTACAGACAGGAATACCTATTACTTTTTTCCTCCTAAAATTCATTGCTGCTCCGTAGTGGCTTATACTAATTACACTAAATCTATACATAACCTAACAAAATGTTTATAATGACTATCTCCTAGGCGTTAATGCATACAGGTTCCTCATTGCTGTTTCATTGACAACCTCTTGTTTATCTTTCGACACCTTTCTCCTCGCTCTCCCTTTCTGGTCCACATCACCTATCCCTGGAAAAACTTCTGGACTACCTTTAAAACGTTTCAGCCACCCCACATGCACAGCTAACATTCTTGACATTTACTGGCAAAATAGCCTCTACTACTTGATATGGCCCCTTCTTTGTCTTTCCTTTGGTGTATACGAAATTAATAGCATCACCTTTTTGCCGTACAGCCCACTGCTTCTTCCTATTTCTCCTGTGATTGTGTATTTGTCCTCGATACCCTATACCAAATGTCCCCAATCGGCCAGAGAAATTCTTTAACAGACTCTCCAGTCTTCATTTTCTTCGTTCACAATACGTCGAACGGTGATGACATTTTTCAATCATATACTACTTCATATGGCGAGAATCCTGCTTTTGTATGCTGTTTTGAGTTGTAGACGGAGATGAAGTAAGTCAAATAGACATTCCAGTAGGTATGATTTGATTCAACATAGTATCCAGGCACCTTCTCGATTGTCCTATGCACTCTTTCAGTTCCTCCGTTGGCTTGTGAATGGGGAGCGCTCGTCCTTAACATCTTCACATTCAATAACTTAAATAATTCCTTGAATAGATCTGACATGAAGTTCGTTCCCTGTTCTGTGAGTTTTGTCTCAGGCACTCCAAGCTTCAGTATCCAACGTGCTTCTGGCACTGTTGCTGCCAGCTGTTTTAGCGTAATGACCATTTCTACATTTCTTGAAAAATGATCTATTATTGTGAGTACGCACTTATTCCCTGCACATACTGGTTTACGTTAGTCTGCCTCTTCCTCCACCAGTTCCTTGCTGCTAGTCTTCTGTTGGTAGATCTGCAGCCTCCGTGATCCGCTAATATGTGATAACGAGCTTCTTGTAGCACTCTATTCCTTAGCTCTGGTAGTATCACTACCCAGTGTGCCGGCCGCGGTGACCGAGCGGCTCTAGGCGCTCAGTCAGGAACCGCGCGACTGCTACTGTCTCAGGTTCGAATACGGCCTGTGGCACGGATGTGTGTGATGTCCTTAGGTTAGTTTGGTTTAAGTAGTTCTAAGTTCTAGGGGACTGATGACCTCAGAAATTAAGTCCCATAGTGCTCAGAGCCATTTGAACCATTTCCGTACTTTTTCTCAGGTCCATACGGAACTTTGAAATCCAATTCATTCAGTATTACTGGGCATTACTTTAAACTACTAGAAGTATCCCTTAATCAGAACAACCATTTTAATGCCACATGATCCATTATTGCTCTAAAATCTTTACTGTACAGATAACATTTGAAGTACGTGATTCTATAAATAAGGGTTAACATCTCTTTTTCCGTTGTCGAACAATTTCTTTCCACAGAATTCAGTTGTCTTGATGCGTTACTTTCCGAATGTTCTGTGCCTCCTACCTCTTGTGACAACACACAGCTAGGTACATGGTTTGATGCATGTTGTTGTTGTCTTCAGTCCTGAGACTGGTTTGATGCAGCTCTCCATGCTACTCTATCCTGTGCAAGCTGCTTCATCTCCCAGTACCTACTGCAACCTACATCCTTCTGAATCTGCTTAGTGTACTCATCTCTCGGTCTCCCTCTACGATTTTTACCCTCCACGCTGCCCTCCAATGCTAAATTTGTGATCCCTTGATGCCTCAAAACGTGTCCTACCAACCGATCCCTTCTTCTAGTCAAGTTGTGCCACAAACTTCTCTTCTCCCCAATCCTATTCAATACCTCCTCATTAGTTACGTGATCTATCCACCTTATCTTCAGTATTCTTCTGTAGCACCACATTTCGAAAGCTTCTATTCTCTTCTTGTCCAAACTAGTTATCGTCCATGTTTCACTTCCATACATGGCTACACTCCAGACAAATACTTTCAGAAACGACTTCCTGATACATAAATCTATATTCGATGTTAACAAATTTCTCTTCTTCAGAAACGCTTTCCTTGCCATTGCCAGTCTACATTTTATATCCTCTCTACTTCGACCATCATCAGTTAATTTACTTCCTAAATAGCAAAACTCCTTTACTACTTTAAGTGTCTCATTTCCTAATCTAATTCCCTCAGCATCACCCGATTTAATTTGACTACACTCCATTATCCTCGTTTTGCTTTTGTTAATGTTCATCTTATATCCTCCTTTCAAGACACTGTCCATTCCGTTCAACTGCTCTTCCAAGTCCTTTGCCGTCTCTGACAGAATTACAATGTCATCGGCGAACCTCAAAGTTTTTACTTCGTCTCCATGAATTTTAATACCTACTCCGAATTTTTCTTTTGTTTCCTTTACTGCTTGCTCAATATACAGATTGAATAACATCGGGGAGAGGCTACAACCCTGTCTCACTCCTTTCCCAACCACTGCTTCCCTTTCATGCCCCTCGACTCTTATTACTGCCATCTGGTTTCTGTACAAATTATAAATAGCCTTTCGCTCCCTGTATTTTACCCCTGCCACCTTTAGAATTTGAAAAAGAGTATTCCAGTCAACATTGTCAAAAGCTTTCTCTAAGTCTACAAATGCTAGAAACGTAGGTTTGCCTTTTCTTAATCTTTCTTCTAAGATAAGTCGTAAGGTCAGTATTGCCTCACGTGTTCCAACATTTCGACGGAATCCAAACTGATCTTCCCCGAGGTCTGCATCTACCAGTTTTTCCATTCGTCTGTAAAGAATTCGCGTTAGTATTTTGCAGCCGTGGCTTATTAAACTGATAGTTTGGTAATTTTCACATCTGTCAGCACCTGCTTTCTTTGGGATTGGAATTATTATATTCTTCTTGAAGTCTGAGGGTATTTCGCCTGTCTCATACATCTTGCTCACCAGCTGGTAGAGTTTTGTCATGACTGGCTCTCCCAAAGCCGTCAGTAGTTCTAATGGAATGTTGTCTACTCCGGGGGCCTTGTTTCGACTCAGGTCTTTCAGTGCTCTGTCAAACTCTTCACGCAGTATCGTATCTCCCATTTCGTCTTCATCTACATCCTCTTCCATTTCCATAATATTGTCCTCAAGTACATCGCCCATGTATAAACCTTCTATATACTCCTTCCACCTTTCTGCCTTCCCTTCTTTGCTTAGAACTGGGCTGCCATCTGAGCTCTTGATATTCATACACGTGGTTCTCTTCTCTCCAAACGTCTCTTTAATTTTCCTGTAGGCAGTATCTATCTTACCCCTAGTGAGATAAGCTTCTACATCCTTACATTTGTCCTCTAGCCATCCCTGTTTAGCCATTTTGCACTTCCTGTCGATCTCATTTTTGAGACGTTTGTATTCCTTTTTGCCTGCTTCATTTACTGCATTTTTATATTTTCTCCTTTCATCAATTAAATTCAATATTTCTTCTGTTACCCAAGGATTTCTAGCAGCCCTCGTCTTTGTACCTACTTTATCCTCTGCTGCCTTCACTACTACATCCCTCAGAGCTACCCATTCTTCTTCTACTGTATTTCTTTCCCCTATTCCTGTCAACTGTTCCCTTATGCTCTCTCTGAAACTCTGTACAACCTCTGGTTCTTTCAGTTTATCCAGGTCCCATCTCCTTAATTTCCCACATTTTTGCAGTTTCTTCAGTTTTAATCTACAGGTCATAACCAATAGATTGTGGTCAGAGTCCACATCTAACCCTGGAAATGTCTTACAACTTAAAACCTGGTTCCTAAATCTCTGTCTTACCATTATATAATCTATCTGATACCTTTTAGTATCTCCAGGGTTCTTCCACGTATACAACCTTCTTTCATGATTCTTAAACCAAGTGTTAGCTATGATTAAGTTGTGCTCTGTGCAAAATTCCACTAGGCGGCTTCCTCTTTCATTTCTTAGCCCCAATCCATATTCACCTACTATGTTTCCTTCTCTCCCTTTTCCTACACTCGAATTCCAGTCACCCATTACTATTAAATTTTCGTCTCCCTTCACTATCTGAGTAATTTCTTTTATTTCATCGTACATTTCTTCAATTTCTTCATCATCTGCAGAGCTAGTTGGCATATAAACTTGTACTACTGTAGTAGGTGTGGGCTTCGTATCTATCTTGGCCACAATAATGCGTTCACTATGCTGTTTGTAGTAGCTTACCCGCATTCCTATTTTCCTATTCATTATTAAACCTACTCCTGCATTACCCCTATTTGATTTTGTGTTTATAACCCTGTAGTCACCTGACCAGAAATCTTGTTCCTCCTGCCACCGAACTTCACTAATTCCCACTATATCTAACTTTAACCTATCCATTTCCCTTTTTAAATTTTCTAACCTACCTGCCCGATTAAGGGATCTGACATTCCACGCTCCGATCCGTAGAACGCCAGTTTTCTTTCTCCTGATAACGACATCCTCCTGAGTAGTCCCCGCCCGTAGATCCGAATGGGGGACTATTTTACCTCCGGAATATTTTACCCAAGAAGATGCCATCATCATTTAATCATACAGTAAAGCCGCATGTCCTCGGGAAAAATTACGGCTGTAGTTTCCCCTTGCTTTCAGCCGTTCGCAGTACCAGCACAGCAAGGCCGTTTTGGTTAATGTTGCATGGCCAGATCAGTCAATCATCCAGACTGTTGCCCCTGCAACTACTGAAAAGGCTGCTGCCCCTCTTCAGGAACCACACGTTTGTCTGGCCTCTCAACAGATACCCCTCCGTTGTGGTTGCACCTACGGTACGGCCATCTGTATCGCTGAGGCACGCAAGCCTCCCCACCAACGGCAAGGTCCATGGTTCATGGGGGGAGGGTTTGATGCATCACAAAATAAAACAGATTCTCTGCTGAAATCCAGAAATACCAATATCGGACATCTTTTAGCTCCTCTAAGGTATACCGGTACTCTTCTGACCATACAAATGTATTACCCTTCTTTAACATGTGTGTCAACGGTCTGACAATATCCGCAAATCCATTTACGAGCCGGCGGTAACAGTTCGCGACTCCTAAGAACAACTGAAACTCGCTTACAAATTCTGGTACAGCAAATTCACGTACAGCTCTTATTAATCTTCGGTTTTCTTAACACCACCTTTACTTATTATCTGACCTAGGTACTCTGTATGCTTTGCTGTAGACAGGTGATTCCTATCCCTTTAGTATGTGTTGCTGTGTAATATGCGTAGCTGGTAATGACCTTTCTAGAAAAAATAAATCATTGAATTCCAAAAGTAATTCTTCTATCCATTCCCTGTTGCTTCCCTCTGGGAGCTCCACTTTTCCTTGTAATGCAGTTTCAAGACGTCCGGCGATTGTCCGTGGCTGGTACCCCTCGTGTCCCATTCTTCTTTCTCCAGGATACCCATAGTAGCGATTAACGAGCCCTTTGTTAAACCTATGTCTTCTGCGCTAAAATTATAACTAAGCAACCCGCTGATCTAATACTTCATTCTCTTGTAATGGTTCCACCACACACAAAATTCCTATCGGCAAGCTAAGATCAACACTGACCCAAAGTGATTTCCCAGCACTCTTAGGTATACAATCGTGTGAATGAAGTCTTAGTGTGACCGTTAGCGCTCTTAATCGGTTCGTCTTTTGCGACAGAATTCCCTTTTGGCATCGCTGCACTGGCAGTGGATTCACCTGACTGAAACGTTATTCACTCCAAATCCCACCCTATGCAGTCTATGATCGATTTAGGAGCAATGCTGATATAAGAATTCTAATCCTAGACTCAAGTTGTAGCCCTCATTCACCTGTGGCACAATTACTACACATTATTTAAATTGAACCGTACCCAGGCGAAATTCTATGTCTACATATCCTAATGGTGTGACATCTTTATCCCTCACTCCACGCAGTCTGTACCGAGGTGGGTTCCATTGCTTACTTTTCACCAGATCACTACTGGCGACCGACACGTGCGTCCCTGTGTCCAATATCATCCTGCAACCCTTCTTTCCTACTATTCATCTAATCGCACAGTCCACGTCGGGATGCGATTTCGTAGCACCCAGTTTTACCGGGGATGACCTTGGATTCACGATGGCCTTTAACATCATTAACTTCCCTGTCCACTACTTCTAAAACTATTACTTTCTTTTACTTCGTGGCATCACCCTGAGGTTGGTGACAGTCTCCTTAACTGCCGCGTTCGTCCGTACCTAAAACATTTTATGTTCGCTGCAAACGCTGTCTGTTTACCCTTCATTTCAGTCGACAAATCGATCTCCTCACACTCTATACATAACCGCGCTGCTGTGCGCAAACCTGTCGGACAGCCTGTTCGTAAGGGTCTTGACATTTCCGCATGCAATCCTCTTAAAAAAAGCGTCAAGCGCCCTCTGCTCAGCTCGTTGCAAAATAATTTCATTGACTGCAGCATCCTGTTCTAATTCATAGGTACATCCATTAATTTTCCTTAGCCTATCCGTAAACTGTTCCACTGTTCCCATACTTCTCTTAGCTATTATCCGTAATTGTTCCCTGTTATGTCTGGCACTGCTTCATTTTATATGTCTCTGAATTAACCGTTCTTTAAACTCTTTGAATGTTGTGGTTCTCTTAAGATCTTGAGTATGCCCCAGATAAGTATTAGATTCCGCTGTCAGTCTCTATTTTGCAGGATTCAGTCATTCCTTATCAGACCAACGTTCCATCTCAGCCCGATTTCCAGGGCATCCCTCAGAGGCCCTCCCATCTTCGTTTGCCTTACCGGAAAAAGAGGAATTAAACTAGCGTCTGATCAATCTACACCCCGTTTTGACGATTGCGATTCTACCAACCCACACAGTTCTGCGTTATCCACTATTAATTGTGCTACCCTTTCTAGCAACATGTGTGCTGCTACTGGCTCTGCCACACCTTGCGTCTCTGGTCCTGTTGAAGCTTTGAACTTGACAACACTCATTTCGAGAAATAACACTCACAAGACAAGAAAATAAAGTACATTTACTTAATTCTTATGTCTAATCATGGGCCATCTCGAATCTCAGAAGTGCCTAGTCGTACGCCCCCCAACAGTTACATGTGTAACATTTTACTGGAACTGACTCCCTGCATGAGGCTGTGTGGCACTGAAGTACGTTGTGCATATCTGACACGCAGTAATCAATAATGACTTCCATTACATATAAAATAGACAAATCCACTGGTTTTCTACTCGCAATAAAATCTAGTTTACAAATTGTACCACAATCGAACCTTTTCTCCATGACCAAAATAAATCAAACTTATTGGACTCACTGTACAGTAGGCTGTAGGTTCTGACGGTTCTCTATGAAGGCGACGTCAATGATCTGACACTAGTGTTAGGAAACCCATGGACTTTCACCCGTGGAGAGTGAAGTGAAACGTCAGGACGACAGAATATTGGTTTAATAACTTCTTTATTCCGGCTGTCGGCCGTAGTGCTTCAGGTACAGCTTCGCGGAGGCGTCCAATTGCCTCTCATGCGAAACGGCACTCGTCCGGCATTGCTGACAGAGCAAAGAGCGGGAGCGATCATGATATCACTGCAATGCCGCTATCAGCTACGTCTTCGGCTGTGACAGTGATGATGTCGCTGCAGCTGGCAATTCCGCACCAACAATCTTTTTTTCACAACATATCCATAAATCTTATTCTTACTGAGTGGATTTACGGTGTAATACGGTCTTTCGAATTACGCTCTGGTGATGTCGAGTTCTCCATTCAACCCTAATTATTTCGTTTTCCTTGGTTCCGAAAACAACTTCATCATATTCTGGGACGGCTCCAGGGTCAAGTGTCTGTATCTCCCAACGACGTCTAATTAAGGCGTAATCGACGAAGCAAGATTTTCTGAAAGGCTAATATATTACGAACAGCTTTATGGGGTCCGTAAACAAAGGACACGAAAATAATCTGGGAACAGAAAAATATCAAAGTTAATGATATACATTGGTGGTCTTTAATGCTACAAGATCATAAAGGCGACATGCAACAAACAACAAAAAGGTGGTAAGAATTGTACTACATGCATTGATACGCAAATGATTAGTAATTTAGTCCAACAGTACAAAGTAAGTACGGCTAACGTAAACTGTATGGTGACCCAAAAGTCCGTTATCACTTGAAATGGACTACTTTACGGAATAACGTAGGTAGAAAAGTAAAAATGGACATACATGCTTGAAATGACATGGAGATTTACTGAAACCAAAAGACGTGAACAAAATGACGAACAGATTGCCCTTGATTTGATACAAAAGCAATAATTTGCATAAGAAATGATTTTTTTCAGAGAAGGTGTTCTTTCTAACAAATGCTCAACATTTCGTTCGTCATTTATCAACAATACCCGTAGTCGAGAACAATGCTGTGGACAGCACTGTACCGCATATCAATAGGTATGGTGACAAACAGCGGTCGACCACTGACTTTTGGCGTCCCTAATGAGGTCGGGTGATCGCGGTAGACTAGCGACTTAAGGTAACTACACAACCTATTATCACACGAATTGAGGTCGGCTGACTTGGGCGGCCAAGCACAATGGCAGTGGCGCCTCGCCGGCTGCTGTGACCGAGCGGTTCTAGGCACTTCCGTTCGGAACCGCGCTGCTGCTACGGTCGCATGTTCGAATCCTGCCTCGGGCATGATTGTGTGTTATCTCCTTAGGTTAGTTAGGTTTAAGTAGTTCTAAGTCTAGGGGACAGATGACCTCAGATGTTAAGTTCCGTAGTGCTTAGAGCCATTTGAACCAGTGGCGCCTCAGCGCGTGACCCTCACTAATCGACGTAGAGCTTTCACACGGATAGCAATACTGGGCAGCGATCAGTCATGCATAAAACTCGTAGTTCCAGCAGGTGCTAATCAGCCAGGCTAAGAATAATGCGATTCTGTAACATATTGACGTACCTCACACCCCGGCAATCCATATTTCCTCGAAGAAAGCGCAATATCTTGGGCGATTTTGGTGCTCGTTTTTGGTTTCCATAAAACCCTTTCACATTTCAGGTAAGTGTGTCAAGTTTCACCTCTCTACTTACATAATTCTCTGAATTAGTGTATCTTCAACTGTTAACGGAATTTTGGGTCTGACTGTACATTCTTTAAACACAAGATAAGATAACGTAGCCGGGTTCTTATTCAGAAATTGCATTTGAATGTATTTTAATTGTGAGAAAATCGTGTTATGCCGCGTGTAAGATTGAGAAACGGTTATCAACGCTTATCAGGATTCGTCAATGGATCCGGCAGCTGTCATGCAAATGTGATATCGAAGGGTTTAGGAGGGTCGGACTCAACGTCGTAAGTGATCTTACAGCCACCACGCATATAGCGCCCGAGATGACAGACACACTACCCGCTTAGCCTTACAGAAACATACGGTCACATCACATACATTGCCTCAGAAATTGGGCTTGTTTGCGCTAGACGAGTGTACACACAGACGGTCTACTGAAGCATCGAGCTCCACAGGCTGTCAGTGTGGGGAACATTGTTGTGGATAACCTTGATGCAGTAACAGAGAGAGGGAGGTCTAAGTTTTGCGAGAGACGTGCAGTTCCACATTCAAAAGACGTACAGTTAATGAATTCTGGCACATAATTGAAGCAGAATGTAATAACGTACGATATACATATTTTACCCAAGCTTAGAATAGTTGTCCAGTCTGATTAGAGGCGTTATTGTTGTGAAAGACGGCTTCCCCGTGTACTAAACACCCCACTCTGATAACCGCAAGTATACTACAAATCTAATGTGTAGTCGTTCTGCTCAACTGTGTACTATTCTTGACATTGCTCGACTGTATGGGCTCCACACCAGGTCGGATTAAAGGAATACATCGAAGCAATTCAGAAGCGGGCTAGTATATTTGTTACCAGTAGGTTCGAACAACATCTAAGTGCTACGGGGCTGCTTCGTCAACTGGAATGGGAATTCGTGAAAGGAAAGCGTTTTTGTTTTCGAGAAAGGCTATTGAGAAAATTTAGAGAACCAGCATTGGAAGCCGACTGCAGAACGATTCTACTGCACATATATTTCGTGTTGGGACCACGAAGAAAAGATACGAGAAATTAGAGTTCAAATGGAGGCATATACATAGTCGCTTTTCCCTCGCTCTATCTGCGGGTGGAACGGGGAAGGAAACGACTATAATCCGATTCACGAACGACGCCGGTTTAAATAATTCTAGACACCGATGGGGACTGCATTGTTGCTGACTCCAACGACGGCTGCGTTAGACGCTTACACGTTCTCTGTGCTTGAAGAAATCGTGTATATTGCAAATTATATCTCTCACGTGCTTGTGAATAACTTGTCATTTACCACCACATTTAGCAGTGACAATTCGCAACAAATACATTAAAAATTCACTAAATAATTATCTACGATTACGCGTACTGGTCGCATTGGCTACGACATTCACAGCAGAGTAGGGAATACCCAATGCTGTCGAAGAATGCGTGATGTAGACTCGTAGAATACAAATAGACAAATAAAATAATTACATAAAAATAAAAAATAAAAAGGTGTATGGTACTGTTGAAGCGAACGTTGCCACTACGGTTACAGTGGCCTTCTTCGGAATCTACTGATGAAGCCTTGGCAATTATTTGTATAATCATAATATGAACTATTTTGTTATCGTTCCTTGTGTTTCAGTTTTAATGGCCACTGTAGCTTCTGGTGATCCACGATTTATCTTTGTTGACCAGCAGCTAACATACAGTACTGGCCATTAAAATTGCTACACCACGGAGATGTGCTACAGACGCGAAATTTAACCGACAGGAAGAAGATGCTGTGATATTCAAATGATTAGCTTTTCAGAGCATTCACACAAGGCTGGCGCCGGTGGCGACACCTACAACGTGCTGAAATTACGAAAGTCTCCAACCGATTTCTCATACACAAACAGCGGTTGACCAGCATTGCCTGGTGAAACGTCGTTGTGATGCCTTGTGTAAAGAGGAGAAATGTGTACCGTCACGTTTCCGACTTTGATAAAGGTCGGATTGTAGCCTATTGCGATTGCGGTTTATCCTATTGCTGCTCGCGTTGGTCGAGATCCAATAACTGTTAGCAGAATATGGAATCGGTGGGTTCAGGAGGGTAATACGGAACGCCGTGGAGGTTCCCAACGGCCTCGTATCACTAGCAGTCTAAAAGACAGGCATCATATCCGCATGGCTGTAACGGATCGTGCAGCCACGTATCGATCCCTGACTGAATAGCTGGGGACATTTGCAAGACCACAACCATCTGCACGAACAGTGCGACGTTTGCAGAGCATGGACTATCAGCTCGGAAACCATGGCTGCGGTTTCCCTTCACGCTGCATCAGAGACAGGAGCGCCTGTGACGGTGTACTGAACGACGAACCCGGGTGAACGAATGGCAAAACGTAATTTTTTCGGATGAATCCAGGTTCTGTTTACAGCATCACGATGGTCGCATCCGTGTTTGGCGACACCGTGGTGGGAGCGTGTTTTCGTAATCGCCATACTGGCATATCACCCGGCGTGATGGTATGGGGTGCCAATGGTTACACGTCTCGGGCACCTCTTGTTCTCATTGACGGCACTTTAAACCGTGAACGTTACATTTCAGATGTGTTACGACCCCTGTTTCTATCCTTCTTTCGATTCCTGTGATACCCTACGTTTCAGCAGAATAATGCACGACCGCATGTTGCACGTCCTGTACGGGCCTTTCTGGATACAGAAAATGTTCGACTGCTACCCTGCCCAGCGCATGCTCCAGATCTCTCACCAACTGAAAACATCTGGTCAATGGTGGTCGAGCAACTAGCTCGTCACGATGCGCCACTCACTACTCTTGATGAACTGTGGTATCGTGTTGAAGCTGTATAGACAGCTGTACCTGTACACGCCATCCAAGCTCTGTTTGATTCAATGGCCAGGCGTATGAAGGCCGTTATTACGGCCAGAGGCGATTGCTCTCTGTACTTATTTCTCAGGATCTATGCTCCCAAATTGCGTGAAAATGTAATCACATGTCAGTTCTAGTATAATATATTTGTTCAATGAATACCCGTTTATCATCTGCGTTTCTTCTTGGTGTAGCTATTTAAATGGCCAGTAGTGTATGTGATGGTCTAGACTTAACGGTTGAAATGGTCTTTGAAGGTTAAAACACAGCGTAACAAATCTGTTAAGGGAATAAGGATTCTTCTGCGAATGAAGTGAATAAATATTCAACCCATTCGAAATGATCTTTATCCTCCGGGTGTTATTGAAGACTGTAGAGTGACGTTAATCATCCGAGCAGTCTCATCGGTCCGAGCACGCGAGGCGTGGTCTTTCCGTGCAACGGCCCTGTTTATGCGCAGGCTGAGGTTAGCTTTTCTCGGTAGTGTATTCGCAGGAGAGCGCAGAGGGTGACATTTACGTGCGGCCACGTGACGGCGTTATTGGCGCAGCACCGCCAGTGCAAACCAGTTTGTCGGTCCGGGGCGGGAGGCGGGCAGGCGCAAAGCCGCAGCCGATGTCATGGGGCGCGTCCAGACGGCGGGCTGCGCTGCGCGCAGCGCCTGACGCTAAGAGCCGCGCCCGCTCGCACATAATTATGGCGCAGGTCCGCGGACCGCACAAACGTCAGCGCGGCTTAACACTGCAGCTGGTAATTATGGCGGCGCTCCCCATTATAGTGTCCCGTGCGCTCAGCGGAGCGGATTAATCCCAGCGCTACGTAAACTCGGCCGCGTGTGTGCGCCGACGCCTGCTCCAAATACGTTGCACCGCGTCCATTTCCGTCCTTCCGACACAGCCGAATATAGCGCACGCACGGTTGGTGTCGGAATACGCGTGTAAGTGCTGCCAAGTCGAGTGGAACGTCACTTTTTGTGTTAGCGCTACTCCACTGAAGACATGCTGTGTTGCAGTAGGATGTACGCCACCAATCATTGTACAGACCACAGCCGTAAACATTTTTCGTGCGTGGGAAGTTGGGCTGCACTACGGAAGAAACAAACTACTCACAGGCTCTTCTGCAGAAACTAAATGCTGTACCACGTCCTTTAGAGACCAGAAGCAAAGTCCATGCAGTGAACTAAAGCTAACAACCTGTAATGTTTACCTGACCTCACGGACAGTAACATATTCGTGAATAATGTTACTCGTATGATCACACGTTGTTGTAGAGCATGTTTCATGCGTGATACATGACTCTGCTAATGTGGCAATATTACACACCGTTACAGATAAATGTTACTTTGTTTTAGTTTTCTAGGGTAATACAAACTTATTTTCCAGCCATAAATTGCACAATATTGTTGAGTGTGGTCTCAGTAGTGAGATTTATTCAGATTAAAATGTTGACAAACATTCTAAAGTGCTAAAATTACAATAAATCATTAAAAATGCAAAGTGAGTGTGTGTGTGTGTGTGTGTGTGTGTTATATACGATAATGTTTTCAATAATTTCTTTCTGAGGTAAGACAAAATAATAGTTTACACTCAGCTCACCTCACATTCGTGAGGTTTCTGCAACCTAAATCCCTATACTTGACGTGCGGTTTTCTACATCTGAGCAGCCATTTCGGGCGCTAAAATGCGCGTTTATACTTTTGATTGTGACGATAATGCTTGTGTTCTTCTTCTCTCACTTCTCTTCTCCTCCTCCTGTTCTCTTCTCTCCCTACGTTTATGGATTTTCTGTGATGGTGATACCTCTGTCAGAGTGTAACGAAATGTTTTGGGAATAACGAAACAATGAAACACCTAGACCAAAGTACGCAACGTTAAAATCTAAGAAAGAACAATTTTGGTACAGTAAAATCAATGTTCACTTCATTTGCTTCTGTAGAATTTGGAATCGAATTACTCTCAGCAATATTTTAGTATGGCATTAGAAGGAAATAAAATTAAATCAACAATACTGGCCATTTCTTCGTGAAGTCATGGTCGTAAATCATTTGTCACCGGTTGTTCCTGACACACGGTGGTTATTCTGAGAAAGACAAACAGCTTCCGTACTCGTTCTCTAGAGTGTAGAGAAACAGTAGACTTTGATAATAAATGAAACTTGAATTGATATCTCAAGTATAATACAAAAAGACCAGTTCCAATTTTTGACACTGAAGCACGGATGCTTGCTGCCTTCGGATACTTTCACTCTCTTGTATTTCCGGCAGCTCTCTGAATTTACATAACATATTTCTGATTCAGAAAGGAGGAGTCACTTTTCTTTAAGAATTTTTCGAAAAAGTCTGAGCTATTCTGCAATTTTCATTTTCAATAGACTTCCAGAAGAATTGCTAAATTTAATTGCTAAAGTAAAGAATTTCAGATCTAGATGGCAAGGTCTCCTTCTGGCACACTCATTTTATTGTGAAAAAGAGCTATTCCTAGTAGTTTAGAGCTTCGTACTGTTAAGTGTTATTTACTTTATGTACCATTTTAAATGTATTTATTAATTTTTGTAACTTTATATTATAGTTATTAAATGATGTTATCACTCTATAAAACATATTTTGATCAAATGGTCCCACGAATCGTGATGAATTAAATTAAAAGTAGGTTTGAATGTTAAGTCAGACACAACCTAATTATAGTTTCGTTTACCTATCGTGGGATACGTAACAACGCAAAGCTATATATAGTTTTTTTCAAGTGTGTAATATCTTGTGTGTATGTTCTACTGTGAATAACACCAAATTATTAAATGAGATTGGATATCTCAGCCGACTCTGAACGGTGTTTCTGAGGACGTAAATCATTTTCAAGTTGTACTCGTATCGACCGCCAGCTTGTTTGCCAACGAACTATTAATGGTAATGTGTCAATGAACCGAAGTCTACCTTCTGCCTTACCTACGAGTGACTATATGTGATGATTCCATTTCCTTTCCTTTTAAATAATTACACCCGAGTTTTTATGTGAATTCATTTATTGCAGTTGCTACTGATTAACCATGTAATCGTAAGATACTAATTTTTTCGTATTGTGAAGTGCTCAGTTTTACATTAAAGAACATTTAAGGCAAGTTATCTATCTTTGTACAGCTTTGATATCTTATCAAGATCTCACTGAATACTGTGCAGATTTTTCTTCGGGCAGTATTTCATTATAAATATCTGCTTCATCTGTAAAAAGTCTGAAGTCGCTAGTCATACAGTCTGAAAGGTCATTAATACAAAACGTGGACAGCAAGTGTCAAAATACATACGAATTTATTTCTGCTTCTGTCGACTTTCCATCCAAGAAAACATGTTGCGCTATTCGTATCCCCCGCCCCAGTCCTGTCACGAATTCTGTTTGATACCCTACGCTATTCTACTTGCCTTAATAAACGTAGGCGCGATACCGCTTAAAATGTTTATCGTATGTCAAAAAATGTTGCTTCCACCTTACTGCCTTAACCAAATAATTTCAGAAAGTTTTTTGAGAAAAATGCAAGTTGTATCTCGCGTAATCGATGTTTTTGGAATCGATGCTGGTTGGCATGGAGGAGATCATTCGAAATTCCTCAAATATGCTGAAGCTTAGAGTATGTTTAGAATTCTAGAACAGATGGATGTCAATGAGATTGGACGGTGGTTCCATGGATCACTTCGGCTACTGTTTTTGTACTCGGGTATGGACAGTACATTCTCCAAAACACAAGAAGCAGTTTGTTGTTCAATGTATCTACAATATATTGAAATACAAACTAACTCAGAAACGTGTGCTGGAAAAATACAGTTAGTCTACAAAGGAGACTGCTCAGAAATAACTTGCGTGACCCGTATTAGAATATTGGTCCATTAAGTGGAACCAATACCTAATAGGAATAACGGGATGTATAGAATATATACAAATAAGAACGGCACAAATGGTCCCAGGGTTATATGGCTCGCGGGAGAGAGTCAGGGAAACGTTGACAATCTGAACTGACAGAGGCTAAAAGATACACGCCAGTTCTCTCGTGAGTTTACTTAACACGTTTCAAGAACCAGTATTACTTGAACAATCAAGATATTTCACAGCGCCCTACTTATCGCTCGAGTAGGGATCATGAAAACAAGATTGGACTAATCACAACATAGACAGAAACGTTTAAGCATTCATTCTCTCCACGTTCCGTTCTTGATGGGAATGGAATGAAATACTAACATGTGGTACATGATAAGTACTCTCTGACATGGAGCTTACATCAGTGTTCATAGTATTTTGTTGCTGTATTGGTCTATGATATCATTGGTTTGTTAAGAGACAGAGAGGGTGTGCATTTGTGCCTGATAGAACTGAATACGGAACCGGCTGAATGGACACAAAGTATTATTGTCAAGAGTTCAACAATGCCCCGCAAAAAGGCTGCCGAATAGTTATTACAAGCTGGTCATCTGCAAGTGTGCTACAAGTAAAATTTCTCCTTGTAACCATTTCATACTGTACAATTTCTGTGTACCCCGTATTAACTGATGACGCCTTATACATGTTAGATCATTTGGGAAAACCGATGATGAGTTCCAAATGTTTCTCTATAAATTGTCCATTATGGCAAAAGACTGTGACTGCAAGGCATTCGCTACAAAAAAAGGTAATGGAATTTAATGGCAGTGAGCCGCTTCTATCAATAATCGTGCTGCAGAATAAAACACTGGAGCAAACCTCACAATTTAACGACTTGACCTAAGATATTTCATATTTTCAAAACGGAAAGTGCAGAGAAATGTCGAAACTTATCAATAAGAATATGATGATATCGAGAGCAATTTCGAAAATTAGGCAGACACACAAACAATTGTGAAATTCTACAGAACAATAAATTAGGAATTCAGACATGGACAATAGCAAAATAGAAAAGAACAACACTAACAAAAATCTGAAATAGAAGTGCTAGGAAGAGCTAAAAGTGTAATAAGGCTTGTCCGTTAGCGAAACGACGATACATACACAACAACAGTATATTAAATATTTACGAATTACAGAGAAAATAGTTGACAGATGTGAAGGAGCTGAAACATAAAAGAATACCATAACATTATTGAAGTATATACTGCAGAGGAAGCTAAGTTTAGCAGAATAGGACTCACCATGAATGCAAAGATGAAGCAGAAAAAGTCAACTGTTGAGTTATTTCAATATACATTATCCGCCCCCATGAACCATGGACCTTGCCGTTGGTGGGGAGGCTTGCGTCCCTCGACGATACAGATAGCAGAACAGAAGGTGCAACGACAACGGAGGGGGTATCTGTTGGGAGGGCAGACAAACGTGTGGTTCCTGAAGAGGGGAAGCAGCCTTTACAATAGTTGCAGGGGCAACAGTTTGGATGATTGACTGATCTGGCCTTGTAACACTAACCAAACCGGCCTTGCTGTGCTGCTACTGCGAACAGCTGAAAGCAAGGGGAAACTACAGCCGTAATTTCTCCCGAGGGCATGCAGCTTTACTGTGTGGTTAAATGATGATGGCATCCTCTTGGGTAAAATATTCCGGAGGTAAAATAGTCCTCCATTCTGATCTCCGGGCGGGGACTACTCAGGAGGACGTATTTATTAGGTAAAAGACAACTGGCGTTCTACCGGTCGGAGCGTGGAATGTCAGATCCCTTAATCGGGCAGGTAGGTTAGAAAATTTAAAAAGGGAAATGCATAGATTAAAGTTAGGTATAGTGGGAATTAGTGAAGTTTGGTGGCAGGAGAAACAAGGCTTCTGGTCAGGTGAATACACGGTTATAAATACAAAATCAAATAGGGGTAACACGAATTCTTTACAGACGAATGGAAAAACTGGTAGAAGCCGACCTCCGGGACGATCAGTTTGGATTCCGTAGAAATGATGGAACACGTGAGGCAATACTGATCCTAAGACGTATCTTAGAAAATAGTTTAAGGAAAGGCAAGCATACGTTTTTAGCATTTGTAGACTTAGAGAAAGCTTTCGACAATTTTGTCTGGTATACTCTGTTTGAAATTCTGAAGGTGGCAGGGGTAAAATACAGGGCGCGAAAGGGTATTTACAATTTGTACAAAAACCAGATGGCAGTTATAAGAGTTGAGGGGCATGAAAGGGAAGAAGTGGTTGGGAAGGGAGTGAGACAGGGTTGTAGCCTCTCCCAGCTGTTTTTCAATCTGTATATTGAGCAAGCAGTAAAGGAAACAAAAGAAAAATTCGGAGTATGAATTACAATCCATGGAGAAGAAATTAAAACTTTGAGGTTCGCCGATGACATTGTAATTATGTCAGAGACTGCAAAGTACCTGGAAGAGGAGCTGAACGGAACGGACAGTGTCTTGAAAGGAGGATATAAGACGAACATCAACAAAAGCAAAACGAGTATAATGGAATGTAGTCGAATTAAGGTGGGTGATGCTGAGGGAATTAGATTAGGAAATCAGACACTTAAAGTAGGAAAGGAGTTTTGCTATTTGGGGAACAAAATAACTGATGATGGTCGAATTAGAGAGGATATAAAATGTAGACTGGAAGTGGCAAGGAAAGCGTCTCTGAAGAAGAGAAATTTGTTATTATCGAGTATAGCTTTAAGTGTTAGGAAGTCGTTTCTGAAAGTATTTGTATGGATTGTGCCATGTATGGAAGTGAAACGTGGGCGATAAATAGTTTAGACAAAAAGAGAATAGAAACTTTCAAAATGTGGTGCTACAGAAGAATACTGCAAGTTAGATGGGAAGATCACATAACTAATGAGGAGGTATTGAATAGAATTGGGGAGAACAGAAATTTGTGGCACAACTTGACCAGAAGAAGGGATCGGTTGGTAGTACATATTCTGAGGCATCAAGGGATTACCAATTTAGTATTGGAGGGCAGCACGGAGGGTAAAAATCGTAGAGGGAGACAAAGAGATGAACACACTAAACAGATTCAGAAGGATGTAGATGGCAGAAGGTACTGGGGATGAAGAAGCTTGCACAGGATAGAGTAGCAAGGAGAGCTGCATCAAACCAGTCTCAGGACTGAAGACCGCAACAACAACGTACATTATGGTATGATATTATGCACAAAACGGATTTCCTCAAGTAGAGGCTTCAGTGAAAGACTGCGGTCTTGCATAACACGTTCAAGAAAGTGTCGAATGTTTCGAGAGAAGGTAGTACGATCGGCTCAACGTGACACCTGTAATTCATAAAAGACGTTCAACTCGACACTTGACCATGGTGGTGAACCGCTGTGCCTTCGGTGTAAGGAGTCACTCACTCTTTGAATCGCAGTAGATGCTGAATACGTCCTTTCCAAATAAGAGACTGACTGATTCATTCGCTATTGCTAACTTTCGTTCACTGGTTACACAGTTTTCGGCCACTGCATTGCTACACGCGCGTCCATTTCCGGCATAGCGGCTGAACTAAGCTTCCCACTGTTTACCTGTTTATTTGCTAGGGAAATATTGTTATTGAGATGCCGGAGCTGTCGGTACAACAACTTATCACATTGTATTCTTTGATGTGGGTATTTTTCAGAACTGGGGACACGGACCAGCAGCCTGAGATAGTGCTGCGCCTATCGGAATGGACTCATTTCAGGAGGACGACGGTTCTAATCCTCTTTCAGCCCTGCCGAATTAGGTTATCCGCGATTTCTGTAGGTCACTTAAGGTAAATGCTGGAATGATTCTATTGAAAGGGCGCTGCCCATTTCTTTCTCCCTCCTTACATAATCTGAGTTTCTCCACCGTTTCTGACGACCTCGTTGTCGACAGCGCGTTATACATTAATTTTTTTATCAGGTTACTTTCATTATTTTAACCATAGCAGAAATTTATATTTGCCACATGTCTTGTCCTGGTGGCCCTGTTGGCAGATTCCCAATGCTAGATCGGTGCTCAAATCCACAACCAAACGTCAGTCCAACGAGAACTGTGCAAATCTCAGTAAGTATTTGTTTACAGACCCATTTTATTGGACTTCTGAGGTGAAACACATTGCCTGGTCAGCTTTAAATCATTCCGACACCTTAAATTCAAGATAGCTGTTGTGTAACGCTTCTCTTTCCCACGGCTGAAAATTTAATTATTACCAAGCATGCCATCTCGAGCGTAGAGGTCTAAGGACGACCTGAGCAGCAGTAGCCACCGCGATCCATGGTATTTATCATAACAATGAAGGCCACGTATTAATTATATTACATACCACATAATAAAATTCACGTATCTCGTAATTAAAACGTGAGGCTTAGATGTAATGACGTTCACATCGCCACGACATGCAGGGAACAGCTATCCTTCCAGGCACCAGTGTCAAGGGTACGCGGTGTTACGAACCAACGGCAGACATGTGTTCAATTAACTACTATTCTATCACTATGCAATATAAATGTGAAGGAAGAGGAGGTGGTGCTATAGATGACTATGCAAAATCGACCTGATGCGCGTGGTTTAGTTATTTGCGGGTTCCATGCATTACAATTGCGGACCCTCGCTATCGTACGGGAGGAATTATTTTTTTATTTGTATTAAAATTTCTCTGTGATAAATATGGCTACCAGCTGACCATTAACAAGGAAGTTTTAACACGGTCACTTTCACACGACAGGTGCTTCGTATCACTTGAAACCCAGCGTCACGAGTAAGTCACTTGGTCTCAGAGTCTGCCCAAAGCGAGTTCCGTCTGTTAGTGAAGCGTTTATGTACAAAGTATCGCGAGGTATGTCTTGGTCGCTTCTAGACCTACGACAGTGACAGATAATTTGGGCCCTAGGTACCGAACTATTTTTCTGTAGAACTATGGGTGAGTGAGGGAAGTTTGTCCTCTTGTTCCTGCCAGTTCATCGAATAAATGTATTTTAAACACTTGTCAGTTGGAGATGGTTACATTCCACCTGCAGCTACAATGGATTTGGTGAGGCTCACAGCTTGCTTAGTGTTTTCGTTGCTGGAGCGTGCATATACTTCGAACTATAACAAATTGAGGTAATATCTGGCCTTATAGTTTTCATTCTAGCGGCTGTGGGGAAGTTAGTGCATTTGTATGTATCCGGTTTCACCACAGCACATGGTAGTCAGAATATAACTTTCACTAAAACATCAGAGGTTGCATGTGACTTGTTGTTGTTGTTGTTGTGGTTTTCAGTCCTCAGACTGGTTTGATGCAGCTCTCCATGCTACTCTATCCTGTGCAAGCTTCTTCATCTCCCAGTACTTACTGCAACTTACATCCTTCTGAATCTGCTTAGTGTATTCATTTCTTGGTCTCCCTCTACGATTTTTACCCTCCACGCTGCCTTCCAATGCTAAATTTAGGATCCCTTGATGCCTCAAAACATGTCCTACCAACCGGTCCCTTCTTTTTGTCAAGTTGTGCCACAAACTCCTCTTCTCCCCAATTCTATTCAATACCTCCTCATTAGTTATGTGATCTACCCATGTAATCTTCAGCATTCTTCTGTAGCACCACATTTCGAAAGCTTCTATTCTCTTCTTGTCCAAGCTATTTATCATCCATGTTTCACTTCCATACATGGCTACACTCCAAACAAATACTTTCAGAAACGACTTCCTGACACTTAAATCTATACTCGATGTTAACAAATTTACCTTCTTCAGAAACGCTTTCCTTGCCATTGCCAGTCTACATTTTATATCCTCTCTACTTCGACCATCATCAGTTATTTTACTCCCTAAATAGCAAAACTCCTTTACTACTTTAAGTGTCTGATTTCCTAATCTAATTCCCTCAGCATCATCCGATTTAATTTGACTACATTCCATTATCCTCGTTTTGCTTTTGTTGACGTTCATCTTACATCCTCCTTTTAAGACACTGTCCATGTGACTTACACTGGTGTAAGTCACATCGTTACGTTTATTGTATTTTTGGCATTCGAAATTTATTATTCACATACTTCTTTGTATTATTATTCTGATCACGTATCCCTCAATTCTCTATGTGCGTACATAAAGATGCTTCACGAAAGTTCAGTTACGTTGAATTTTACTCAGTGTCAACAGAATTTAATCACACAGCGCTTTTACTTTTGTCTTTCGTAAGATTTTGGAGCAAAACAGTTAAGTACATGCTATGCAACACCAAGGCATGCGGGTGCAAAGACGACGTCACTGGATTTCATTTTCTCTAGTTCAACAATTGATAGGTTAATAGGTTTTTTCACTTATACTGCCATGTATGGCATGTACGTGTGTTCCACACTAGTCGAGTATATACGGTAAGGCTTCAGACGACAAATTATCATTGTTTTTGGTTGGTAATCAGTAGTCGAATCTAAAGTTTTCCAAGTTACTTCAGATCAAGCTCCAGCATTGCTTTTTCTGAAGTTTTTATCACCTCCGAAATACTGAGAATGCATACTATATGAATGGTGTCTCATCTATTCGACACAACCGATAGAACGTACCCCATTTCTGTGTTTTATCGCGCAACCGGACGTAAAATACGTTCAGAAAGGAAAAATTTTAATCTCTGTCGTATTCGGGCAATGAAAGAATTCACAGACAACAACTGAAAATATGTACCAAGGCCGGGATTCGAAGTTGGATCTCGTACTCACTAGGCCGATGCGTTAAACATCTACGTCACCTTGGCACAATGGTTAGAAATACGAACTATCCGAGCACGCTTCCACCCCCCCCCCCCCCCCAATCCAAATTCCCATTTGCCGCACACTACCGAAATAGCGTCCCAGATCCCATTCTCCTCTATTTGCTCGTTGCATCATGCGAAGTCCTGCAAGAATGCTCTACAGCGAAAACTCATACTAGCCTTCGAGCAAGCAGAAAAAACGGCTAGGGTACGCATCTTCGGTAGTGTGAGGCAATTGGATATTTGGATTGAGGGGGGAGGCACACTTTAGTAGCCGATGCAGTTATGTCTAACCATTTTGTTAAGGTGGCGTAGGTGGGTAACGTGTCTGCCTAGTAAACATGAGACCTGGGTTCGAATCCTGGCCTTGTTACAAATTTTCATTTGTCGCCAATGAACTGTTTCCTTGGTTGAATGCGGCAGAGATCGGAATTTATACTTTTTGAACTTACAGTTCAGTTAGATTGCGTTTCCACGGGTCTCAATCAACATCTTGTGGTAACCATAAGAGTAACGCAGGTTCGTAATTATTCACGAACATTCAGGTTCATATTTACAACGAGTGGCAGGCTTAAAATGTCTTAAGCTAGATTTCTTTACATATAGTGATTTATATGTAACTTTCAGTATCTCTAAAGAACACATCTTAGATTATTAATCGCGGGTTTTCATGTAATAAACTATGTGTTGAATACTTTGCATCACTGGGAATTTGATCAAAGATTTTTATGGGTGAATACCTGATTCCTTTCTACGCTGTACTAAGAATGCGTGAAGGATAGCGTAACCAACATTCTCTTCTAACATTATGTTAATGGATATTACTAATGCCGGCCGGAGTGGCCGAGCGGTTCTAGGCGCTACAGTCTGGAACCACGCGGCCCCTACGGTCGCAGGTTCGAATCCTGTCTCGGGCATGGATGTGTGTGATGTCCTTAGCTTAGTTAGGTTTAAGTAGTTTTAGGTTCTAGGGAGCTGATGACCTCAGAAGTTAAGTCTCATAGTGCTCAGAGCCATTTGAATCATTTTTGATATTACTATTGTTTACGAGCTGTGATTGATTATCCACATAACTTTTATATGGTGTTATTGTCAGACTGTTATCAGTGTGCCCAACTGTTTAAAGGGAAGTTTCTAGAGTGGACATCGCTATCATCCATATTAAGCGTTTGTTTGCAATAAGCACCACCTTCCTTAGATACAAGTTACTGTAAAATATGGTGTCATGAGACATTAGTGAACGAAAAAAGTAAAAGTCAACCGTTCGATAATTTCATCTCCAGAACTTGATAGTACCCGTAACGATAAAGTTACAGGGGTTAGACGTTTAAGAATATCTGCAACATGTAACTGCCAATTAAGGTTCTTGTCCATATAAACACCTAGAAATTTAGAATATTCTGACACACAACCGAAGAAGTCGGGAATGCATAGATAACAGAACATGCACTAGAAACAAATACTGATAATCGGGAACAGTTTCTAGCGAATAGTGCTCCATCCACTGGTCTCATACACAACATATCACCAACAGCTTTATGTACAGAGGAATAGTAAAATGCGTTGCCGATGGTAGGGGATTAAGTATTATGATGCCAGAAGTTTCACTTTTCTACAGCAGTTAGGGTAGATACGTTAGTTGGTTTATAACTCGAGTCATAAAATAACTGTATCTGTAGGGAACACATGTTATTGGTAGGATTATTACCATGGTCCTCTCTGGGAGTAAAAAAGTAAAATAAGTGTTCTTTGGCTTCACAGTAATAAAATGGTACGTGATACACTATTCACAAATAACTGTTTGTTGGCTTACATTAGATGATTTGTTAATAGTAAACTAGGTATTCATCATAACAGCATAGTGGTGCCAAACGAACTTGAACTTCTAGACGTAATAAAACTGTGCGGTACACTTACTATAGACGTCTTGAAGAAAGTCAAAGAAAACAATACTCTTTTACGTATACAATTTCCAGTTTGTTTTGTCACCTTAAAGACATAAAGATTTGAAGCTTGTCTCTATCCACGGAGTTCGATGTCCCGTTGGGTATTATACAATCTCAGATTTGTCTTGATTATGACCACGGAAACAAATAATATCAAATTCAGGAAAGTTATATAAACAAACATGTAAACATGATTTTGTGAGTTGCTTTAAATGGACCCCTCCGTAAAGCGAACACTGTTCTTGCTGTTATATATGAAATGATAGTATCTGGCCAGATTATATAAGGCGGAAGTGCAGTAAACGGTTCATGGCGTTTCTATATATTACGAGGAAGGAGGTCGAAGGGATGTGTTGGAACCAAACACACGCAAACGTGGCAACAGTGTGTCTAGCAAATTTACGGCGTGTAAAGGCTTCTGCCGCAGCAATAAGCAAGCCAGCTGCACACGCAACTGTAAAATGCGAACATAAGACAGAAGCCACCTGCACACAAACAACAGCCACGTCGTGGCTAGACTCTGCACGTCTCGTAGCAGCAGGGGAGCTCCTTAACGAGTGGAAAAGTGTAACAGTTTCGGCATTGACGGCTGATTCAGAGTTGGAACATAACTAACATTTTAGTGTCATACAGTACATATCAAACTTCTAGGAGAAAACAAGCATAAGTTACCATTCATCATCAGCGTTCTTATTTGGTTTAGATACAAAATGTGCCGGATAAGGTCCTTAGCCATAAGAGTAGCCCAAATGCAGAAGCCACAAAATGCATTTTTTGCCGATTTTGAGTTGGACATACTGAGGTATAGATTTTTTCAGCGCCTACACAATGGTATAGGTTTTGTAGGTGCAAAACCCACTATAAACCGTTGAAAATGGCTGCAGAAAAATAGTGTTCGGATGCAAAAGCCGCCAACAGCACGTTGTCTTCGGGTGAAAAGCCCCTAAATGTCCAACTTTTGAAAAACGCGTCTAGTTCAACTTACATGGCGGTCGCCGTGCCATGTTCGGATGCAAAGCACTCCAACTGACATTAGGCTTCCCAATATAGACATTCAGAGCTACCTTTCAGATTGTTACGAAAAGAAGGGACATTTTTCTCATTCAGAGTTAGTTTGGCTGCGCTGTAGCGAGCACATATGCAACAACGAAGCTCTCGCCGCCGATGAATCGTCGAAATATGTGCCGGTGAGCACATTTAAGCTGATCACTAGCGTGTCTGTTGACATATTTGTCGTGAGTGTTTTGAAGAAAATCAGTGATTTTGTGGACGGTTTAAATGCAGAAGGTAGTACAAAAAATGAGAATAATTTAAATAGTAGGAATTCTGCAAGTAATTTAACCCACCCTAGTAGTTGCAAACGATCAGAACGAGACCGAGTGCGATGGTCCCTCCCCGAAAAGGAGGAGGCATCCTGATCAGTGGGAGAGAAAGATTTCCAGAACAGAAAGGTAAGAACATGAAAAGTATTACTATGTTTTATTGGTTGAAACATGAATATGCAAAAGGACCAGACCAAATAAAGTCCAAGGTTCACCACATTATAACTTAACTAAACTTCGAAAGATCGAAAAAACTTCCTTTTTTCGACGGATTGGTGGTCAGAATAAATACAGGACGATGATCAGCATGCTGTTTTGGTTTCCTCTCGCAGTTCCCGACAATCTAGAGAACAAGATTTTCAGCCTACAGCGGAGTGCGCGCTGATATGAAACTTCCGGGCAGGTCAAAACTGTGCGCCGGACCGAGACTCGAACTCAGGACCTTTGCTTTTGGCGGGTAAGTTCTCTACCATATTTTTTTATTAATTGCAAAAGGGAAAGAATAAAACTGAAAATGTCCAAATGAAAATCGCATAACGAAATCGCTGATAGTACAAATACAAAAGAAACATGCCCTTGTAGCACTGAAATGAAATTCAAGGCGGGGGCGTTACCTGATAATCACCCTACGTTCTTCAGACGTTGGCGTAATACTGGGTCGTCTTACCAAAAGTAACTAAGGCTCCGTTAAGTGTGATTGATGCCTGTCTCGACTTACTTCGTCTCTCCCATCTCTCATCCGTCACACCCCATCTGGCCGGCGGGTCGGTAAATGTCCGCCGCAGATAATTAGCGAAGTCTTGCCTATATTTCTTAAGCTGTTGCAGCTTCGCGTGTCTATCCAAAAGAAAATGCCAAAAATCAATTTTGTCCTTTTCCGATTCGTTGTAGACGTAGCCCACAACCATTCACCGTACCCATGTCACTGCATTCGTTTTATGGACCAGAAAATAAGATTCTTGGGAGAAAAGGAGTGTGTCCGATAAAATTGTGTGAGGGGCGGTGCATAATAGGACAGCCAATATCTGTCGTGCCAAGTGCCATACCAGAGCCGCCCCACTACATGCTAAACGATGTTCATCAGTGTCCGCTGTTGCACAGCTTAAACATAATAGAGTGTCTACCAGATGAATCGCATGCCGCCGGTGGTTCGTTGCGAACTTCCTGTTTACAACCACATACAATGTTGAGCGTACCGAATTTTGGGAGGGTTCCGTATAATGCGCCATATCTGACGCCAGTTTCTGTATGAGTACTTCTTTTCCAGGGTATTCCTTGGCACCGGCGCATTAATATTTGGTACACATCTCACGACGTCGGCAGTCGCGATGTTGGGAAGGCTTCTCTGACATAGCTAAGCACAACCATCTGAGCTACCCAAGCAAGGCTCAGGCCCGTTCCTCAGAGCTTCACATTTGCCAGTACCTTGTTTCCTACCTTCCAAACTTCACATAAGGTGTCCTGCAACCTTGCAGAACTAGCACTCCTGGGAGAAAACATTGCGGAGACATAGCCTAGCCACAGCCTGCTGATATGAAACTTCCTGGTAGATAAAAACTGTGTGCGCACAAAACTTCGTTCTGGAAACATCCCGCAAGCTGTGGCTAGGCTGTGTCTCCACAGTGTCCTTTCCCCCAGGAGTGCTAGTTCTGCAAGGTTTGCAGGAGACCTTCTGTGAAGTTTGGAAGGTAGGAGACGAGGTACTGGCAGAAGTGAAGCTGTGAGGACGGGGCGAGAGTCGTGCCACTAGTAAGCCAGGACGACTGAGTGACCTCACCGTGTGAACGCGTTTGAAGCGAAGCGTTACAAGGCTGTCGGTTCCAGTCTGCATTTCGGGGCGGTCTTTTCCGATCTTTTTCGCTCCTTGCCAGTTTTCCTCGGCAGGAAGGTAATGGCCTGTAGTCGCCGGTATATGCAGTAAAAGAAGATTCAGAATTAGTTATTTTTTCCAAATAAATACCGGTAGCGCCTTGACTCGTCGTTGGCATCGCCTGGCAATGCCCTCTGAACGAACCTCGTTGTAAGCAGCCTTCAGCCCGCTCACGACAGCTAACACCGCACACTTCTTTCCAGCCGGCTGTTGCACTGGTAGCAGTCGGCCGTTGTGGCCAAGCGGTTCTAGGTGGTTCAGTACGGAACCGCGCTGCTGCTACGGTCGCAGGTTCGAATCCTGCCTCTGGCATGGATGTGTTTGATGTCCTTAGATTAGTTAGGTTTAAGTAGCTCTAAGTCTAGGGGACTGATCACCTCAGATGTTAAGTCTCATGGTGCTCAGAGTCATTTGAACCATTTTGTTGCACTGGTAGTTCGCTACTTGCGGTGGGCCCGGCTACCGCGACGCTACGGCAGTGAATGACGGCGACGCGTGTGTCGAGCTTACACACGCCAAATTTGGAGGTGATGGGACTCCCCACCCTTCTCGTCATCCGCTGTACCACGATGACTGTTGTCGTGTAGCTGTGAAATTCGACTATATTGGCCTGCCGTCCAAGTTGGCCCTATTCAGTCCGCTGGAATGTAGGATCGCTGGTGTCGTGATCGTGATGGGCAGAAATGCCTCCAGATTCTCCCATCAGTGACAGAGGCAGACTGTTGTGTTGGGCTCTGCAACTGGTGATTATGGTGGTGTAGCCATCTCTCCCAGTAGCAGCTGCTGTAGTCCGTAGCGTGCAGGAAATCTACAACGACTTGTGCCAGACGTCACTTCGCTGCAGTCATGTACACCAGCGATCCATCTGACTGACTGCCTTACGAGCTAAGCTGCTGTGATAACTATGGAACAAAGTAGTGGCTAATATTTCCCCGACCTCATTCGTCATGATCACATAGGGCTTGCTATTACAAAGGTATCAACGGTTTCCCTTCTGCTGTGCTTGCTTAAAGAGCTTGTTAGAGCATAGAACTGGTTTGTGAGAGCTCTTGGTAGCGGTTATAGCATTCAACGTAGCCTTGCTTTCGTCACATAACGAAGGTGACGCGGCCCTGTTAGGCTGCTCTGCCGCACTACATTCTACTGAATTCTGCTGCCTGGGTCGCCAGAAACGCCTGTAGAGAGAAAGCTTCGCTCTCGGACTTCGAAAGTTTTATCTATTTTACTGCTCTACACAAGGCTGTAATGCAACAGTGAACGTGCTTTCATACCTACGATCCTTAAACAATGGTGCTCTTCCGTGGAGCACCACGGTGAATCCTCCCGGTTACTAACGTATCAGTTTGTCTCAGCCGATGTTGTAGTCGAACAAAAAAGGTACGTGATATACTGAGGTGCTACGGAAAACGTTCTCGATCCATACATAGAGCAATTCTACGATTATGAACCACTCCGTATAGCGGGAAATTTGAAAATCATGCAGCCTGTCGGTGTGGCCGAGCGGTTCTAGGCGTTACAGTCTGGAACCGCGCGACCGCTACGGTCACAGGTTCGAAACCTGCCTCCGGCATGAACGTGTGTGATGTCATTAGGTTAGTTACGTTTAAGTAGTTCTAAGTTCTAGGGGACTAATGACCTCAGCAGTTAAGTCCCATAGTGCTCAGAGCCATTTGAACCATTTTTTTTAATAGATGGAATCTTAAAACTGTTTTTATATCCAAGCAGTAGAGTTCCTAGCATGGTTTCCTCATCAAAAATTGATGTAATAAGTCCCATCTACAATACCTAGAAGCCTGTAATAGGACCTATGAAATGCTATGTATATTGACGGCGAGTCAGGGAAATTGTTCGCTTAGATTATTTTCTGAAACATTTAAGAAACCGTAATTCCGTCATCGTATAAATTCGTAGCTAAATGTCCTCACTAAACGACGTATGACCTCTTTTCATAGTTATGAAGCAACAACGCAACGAAAGATATGCTCGGATCCAACATAGCGAATCGGACGGAACACGAATCGGTTAATCAAGGTGTATTCTGAATTCGTTGACAGACAGAGGAACTGCGCAATACAAAAGCCTTTCCACTTCAGTTGTATAGGTTACCAAAAACCAATATAAAACGCATATACCATTAAGATCAATCACATTCACTCATACCTCATCAACTGGTGAAGCTCTTAGCACGAGGACAAACCTATATATACGTAAGGATTCGGCTGTTGGAACATTTGATTGAGAAGATGATGAAACTAGAACTTGAACGTAACAATATCCTAGATATCTTTGATGTTGTTTCTTTGTTTACTAAAGTGATACTCAGTGGCTTTATGGAACATGTTTGTACGACTTCCTGCACGATATCATCAGGGCGTACCATGCATGTCTTACTTCGACCTGCTGAGTATGAATGGCGATTCCTATAAACAGCTAGAAGTCATGGTCATCAGTTGTCCACGTAGTCTGGTGGTTGCGAATTTCTTCATGGAACATTCAGAAAGACAGGCATGTTTCGTCCCAGCACAGATCCAAGCTACGGATACAGTGTTGGTGTGACGTGCATTGCGCAGGCGCGCGGAGTGGTCGCGTGGTTTAATGCGTCATGTCACGGTCTGCGCAGCTCTTCCCGCCGCAGGTTCGAGTCCTCCCTCGGGCATGGGTGTGTGTGTTGTTCTTATGATAAGTTAGTTTAAGTAGCGGGTAGGTCTGGCGACCGATGACCTAAGCAGTTCGGTCCCTTAGGAATTCACACGTATTTAAACATTTCTTTGCATTGCGCAATCAGGCCATTAACAACGATATTGTTTCTTTGTGCTTTCCCCTAAATAACCTTTATAATGTAGTCAACAGGGAGTAGATCCTTCTTGGATTTTTAACGTTGCTGTTGGGGAAGAAAGAAGGATATCTAGCACGGATAGTGATCAGCCAAAGCAGCAAGATGATATGAACTCTTCCAATGAGTTTATTTAACATAAGACATATTTATATGAGAGGTGTTTGATAATCAAATACCTTAACATATGTGTACGTGAGTTGATACCTATTTTTTACCATTGAAACACATTTCTTTATGATTCCATCCTATTCAGTATGGGCTTCCCACTATCAAGAGAAAAGAGCCATCTGGCTCCTTGTACTAATCACATTAAATTCACTATATTTAGTGCC
Source organism: Schistocerca gregaria (assembly GCF_023897955.1). Taxonomy (NCBI): domain Eukaryota; kingdom Metazoa; phylum Arthropoda; class Insecta; order Orthoptera; family Acrididae; genus Schistocerca; species Schistocerca gregaria. The sequence goes on from NC_064931.1 coordinate 732,332,433, forward strand.
TAATTGAGAGACAAGTGCAATCTTTGCCTCTTGTCGTAACGTCTGCTGAATTATTGGCCACTTGGACTAATTATTATACCACTGGAACCTTGGCCTCCTTCAAAGGAAACAGGCGCTATTTGGTTACTTGTTGCTACTAACAACTGAAATCCGCTACAGTGCTGTATGAGACAGAGAAAGTCTGTCTCTTTTCAACACTGTTCATTTAAACAAATAACAGATATACATAATTTTGCCACTTACCTACTGTTTGCGGTTGTGCCGCCCAGATTAATAGGCACGTGGTCTCGGGGGTGTTGCAATGGTTCGCGCGGCTCCCTCCGTCGGAGGTTCGAGTCCTCCCTCGTGCATGGGAGTGTTTGTTGTCCTTAGCGTAAGTTAGTTTAGGTTAGAGTAAGTACTGTGTAAGACTATGGACCGATTACCTCAATAGTTTGGTCCCATAGAACAAACCACAAATTTCCAAAATTTCCAGATTAATAAGGTTTTCTCGTAGATGAAGTACTGCTGTTGCATCAGTAGCTGCTGCCATCTCGCACTCTGGCTCTCTCTCACTTACTGCGATCTTCTGATATTCTACTACTTCCTTGATACTGAAATTATCCTGACTAGACGGGCCGAGTGGCCGAGCGGTTCTAGGCGCTACAGTCTGGAACGGCGCAACCGCTATTGTCGCAGGTTCGAATACTGCTTCGGGCATAGATGTGTGTGATGTCCTAAGGTTAGTTAGGTTTAAGTAGTTCTAAGTTCTAGGGGACTGATGACCACAGCATAGAGCCATTTGAACCATTTTATTCTGACTGTGGCTCTGCTTTATACACTTATTAAGGCCCTTTCTCCTCTTGGATCTGGCTGCACATGGCTCTATTCATTAGCTTCTAGGGCTGCTGGAAAATTTCATCCTCACGTGACTACCTTAATTTCTGTCTACAAGTCGAGATTCATAGCTGGAATCTTCCTATACCGAGCACAGGTCGACCCATTTCCGTCTTGACATTTTGACAAGTCGTAACTATGTGCATAGTGCGTTGGTAACGTCCAAGCGGTAACTTGGTGCCAGCTGTATATAAACGTATTATCTTTCACAAATACCCCGGAATGCCATTTTGTCGCCTGGCGGCACACAGAGGCATGCCTGCCAAGAAGTCACATTGAAACTGTTCCACTTATGCTCTGAAATTTAACTGAAATACTCCTAGGCCATGGCGGGAATTACATCTGGCATCTTGAAATACCTAAGGTATGATACAGGTATGTAGACAACACCATCATCTTCTGGAATCAAGGCCGGCCACTGCGGCCGAGAGGTTCTAGGCGCTTCAGTCCGGATCCGCGTTGTTGCCGCGTCGCAGGTTCGAATCCTGCCTCTGGTAATGATGTGTGTGATGTCCTTAGGTTAGTTACATTTAGTTAGTTCTAAGTCTATGGGACTGATGAACTCAGATGATAAGTCCCATAGCGCTTAGAGCTATTTGAACCATTTGTAAAACCAAGGGTAAAAAGAGGTCAACGACATATTAAGTCCCCAAGCCAACATTAAATCAACATTGGAGATTGAAATGGGGCAACGAGTGCCCTCTGTAGATGAGATGATTAGATGAAATGGTGAGAACTTGCGCGACAGTGAGCATCGAAATCTAATTCACAGGGACTGATAACTGAACTAACTTTCACGTCATCATCCGGACCAGACTAAGTGTATGATTAATACGTTCGCAGTGCTCATAAGGAGAATATATGACCTGCACCATCTCTGACGAGAAATACAACACCTGAAATGCATCTGAGGAGCAATGGCTACTCCAGCTACGTAGGAAGCGTTACGAGACATAGCACCAGCGAAGTGACATAATTTAAGAAGACATCTGCTACATCACAAAATGAACTGTAGCATACCGCGCAGATTGATATATGAAAAAAATTAAATTAAATAAGGTTCACGTAATACCTTTCACACAGCCTCACTAAATACTTGATTTCATAGTCCATTCTAAGCATAAAAAATTAATCTTCATAAGGTAATAAAGGTAACAGCACATTATTTCGAAAGTGGAGAACATTAACACGGTGGGCATCTTGGTCTAAGGGGAAGGAGCAATTAACAACATCTTTTTGATGACATTCCAATCTATTCCCCTGTGGAGCACCTGTCGCCTTTCGCCACAAGTTTGGTAAGCGTCTGTCACCAGTACCCCAGTGGGCCGTATCTTGACTTGTAGCCCGAAAGGAACGTGTTGAAAGTCGAGCATCAGCGCGCTTGGAGTGGGTATGACGCGGAACACTCCAGGCAGACAATCTCTCTTCTTTTACTTTGCACAGTGCACGGTGTGTCCCATCTGTGGTCTGATAGCTGGCCGGAGTGGCCGTGCGGTTCTAGGCGCTAATGTCTGGAGTCGAGCGACCGCTACGGTCTCAGGTTCGAATCCTGCCTCGAGCATGGATGTGTGTGATGTCCTTGGGTTAGTTACGTTTAATTAGTTCTAAGTTCTAGGCGACTGATGACCTCAGAAGTTAAGTCGCATAGTTCTCAGAGTATCATCAGTGAGTATTACCTTGGGATTGGGGAGGGCTGTTCTCCACCCACAGTAGATACTAGCCGTGGACTACAAAAGAATATTCGCCTTTCATAAGGGACAGCCAGTCGAAATATACCGTGAGCGCCTTCGCATGTTACAAACACCGATGGAAAATAATCGCAACACCAATGAGGAGTTGTGCGCCACAGATCAAGTTTGCTTTAAACACAGGCCGTAACGCTCGTGAGTGTTAGTTACCTTTGAGAATGTATGTGGTGCGCTGAAATTAATCAATATTGCCTTTAACACGACAAAGACGCCATTATCAGCACCTCACTGAGTTTGAACGAGATCATGTAATACGAGAAGCTACAGGTTTCTTCTGTGACACAGCAGGAAGACTTGACAGGAATGTAACCACTGTAAATGAGTGCTGGCAAGGTGGTCATGAGTATATACGGTACCAAGAAGTCCAGGCTCTAGACGACCACGCGGAACTACCGCGAGGGAAAGCCATCGTGCTCGGCGTATGGCTCTGGCGCATCGTACTGCATCTGCAGCAGCAGTATGAGCAGCAGTTGGCACCACAGCGACGCAACGTAGTGTTACAAATTGGTTGCTTCAAGAACAGCTCTGAGCCAGACGCCCTGTAGAGTGCATTCCGCTGGCACGAAACGACCGACATTTACGATTCCAGTGGTGTCAACTGTGAGCTCATTAGAGGGGAAAGTGAGGCTCTATTGTGGTTTCTGATGAAAGCTGGTTCTCCCTTGGTGCCAACGACTGCTGTGTGTTAATTAGAAGGAGGCCTGTTGACGACCTGCATCCAACCTCTTTGTGTGCTAGACACACATGGCTTACATCTGAAATTATGTTCAGGGGTACGATTTCGTATGACCGCAGGAGCACTCTCGTGGTTATCACACGCATCGTGAGTGCAAAATTGCACTTCAGTTTGGTAATACGACCTGTTTTTCTGCTATTAATGAGCAGCATAGCAGGGGTGTTTTCCAACAGGATAACGCTCGACCGCATACAGCTGTTGTAACGCAACACGCTCTACAGAGTTTCGACATGTTGCCTTGGTCAGTTCGCTCACCAGATCGGTCTCCAGTCGGACATATATTGGACATCATCGGACGACAACTTCAGCCTCCATCACAAACGGCATTAACCCTCCATTTATTAGCTGACCAAGTGCAACAGTCATGGTTCCATCCCACAAACTGCCACCCAGTACCTGCGTACCACAATGCATGCAGGCTTACATTCTTCCATTTAACATTCTGGCGGTTGAACTGGTTTTTAATGTAGCAGCATTTCACATTTGCAGTGGCTTATTTCGTGCTTACACCTGTGACCTCGGAATATCAATAACTTAAATGTCACCAAGACAAATATATTTCTGAAATTTTATTATTTGCTTCAAATGGCTCTGAGCCAGGCACGATAGCTCGCCTCCCGGGCGCAAATCGTTCTTCAGCCCCCATATACTTCCATTGGTTTACAGGCAAAATTTAGAAACATAAACACACAGAAGCATCTTAACATCTAACCACTTTCTAGAGAACACGAAGATAAGAAAAACCCGTTTGCAAATGACAAGACTGAGTGGCTGTGGGCAACATTAATCTCTATAGTATTAGACAGATACATCCAACAGTGCCCTCCTCAAAAGGAGTATGAAACAATCATTTACAAATTTACAAGCAGCTTGAGTGGTTGGCTTTTCGAAATAACAATGAATAAAAAATATAACCTAATTCACAAGAATGTGGCCGGCCGCTGTGGCCGGCCGGTTCTAGGTGCTTCAGTCTGGAACCGAGCGACCGCTACGGTCGCAGGTTCGAATCCTGCCTCGGGTATCGATGTGTGTGATGTCCATAGGTTTGTTAGGTTTAAGTAGTTCTAAGTTCTAGGGGATTGATGACCTCAGGTGTTAAGTCCCATAGTGCTCAGAGCCATTTGAACCATTTGAATATGAATGTGATAAAACTTTACAATTCAAAGCTCAATGTCATGACTACCAAGGAAGCTAATTTTCACATCACAAATAGATATTATGTATTGACACTACTCTAAGATGACGAAAAGGACTGAAAAAAATCCGAGGCATCAAATCCATCTACTACAGTTTCCTCTTAACTACAGAATCGTCACAATTATTACAACCCTTCTGCCTTCTCTCGACACTTTACCATATTGTTGACAGGCTACAGTTCAAGAAACTACTCAGAATTATTGGGACTACAATAATATATTCCGTTACATGCGCTACACAACTACATACGCTTTGAATTTCGTCCCTGAAGTCCTATTGCTATATATGTTATTTTTCTCGTGAGGACTAATGATAGCCTTCACTTCCTTCTAATGCGTCTTTGACACTCACCAGGCAGATATATTAACATCACAGCTCATGTGAATGAATATTTAAATTGGGAAGACACCTACAACCAGTATCAGTACAATGGTATAAAGTATAAAAATTAATATGAACACGTTGAGGTGCTCATATATGCATTACTTATTCCACAGAAATGTCATAGCTGTTTCTCTACCTTACTTATGTCATTCAGCTCGTGGCATTGGTTACCCTGATGGGCATATACCATCACCCTTTACAGTAACGCGTCTCTTGCTACATGGAAAGTTATCCCAATTTATAAGGCACATGAAAAGGATGTCTTATTTGACACTGTCGTTGCCACCGTCGTTCATCTCTTTCATCTTCGTAGGAGCCTTCAGTGTTCCTCCTTTCTCCAAGGTTCCATAGTAAAACAAACTGAAAGAAATCTTGATGTGTTTTTAAGTGACAATACAAGACAGATGTCGAATTCCGAGTATTCTCTCTGCCCTACACGACATATTCATATTCACATTACCTCTCCCTTAGAGCACTTTTTCAGCAGCCGTAAAAAAAAGGCCAAGTCTCACTTCATCCATATGGGTACGCTTCTACCTGGTAGCTGGAATTTTTTAACAGAACAGCAAGCGTTCTCTGCACTTGAACGTAAATTCATCAACGTTGTACATCTACATCTACATCTACATGACTACTCTGCAATTCACATTTAAGTGCCTGGCAGAGGGTTCATCGAACCACAATCATACTATCTCTCTACTATTCCACTCCCGAACAGCGAGCGGGAAAAACGAACACCTAAACCTTTCTGTTCGAGCTCTGATTTCTCTTATTTTATTTTGATGATCATTCCTACCTATGTAGGTTGGGCTCAACAAAATATTTTCGCATTCGGAAGAGAAAGTTGGTGACTGAAATTTCGTAAAAAGCTCTCGCCGCGACGAAAAACGTCTATGCTGTAATGACTTCCATCCCAACTCGTGTATCATATCTGCTACACTCTCTCCCCTATAACGCGATAATACAAAACGAGCTGCCCTTCTTTGCACCCTCTCGATGTCCTCCGTCAATCCCACCTGGTAAGGATCCCACACCGCGCAGCAATATTCTAACAGAGGACGAACGAGTGTAGTGTAAGCTGTCTCTTTAGTGGGCTTGTTGCATCTTCTAAGTGTCCTGCCAATGAAACGCAACCTTTGGCTCGCCTTCCCGACAATATTATCTATGTGGTCCTTCCAACTGAAGTTGTTCGTAATTTTAACACCCAGGTACTTAGTTGAATTGACAGCCTTTAGAATTGTACTATTTATCGAGTAATCGAATTCCAACGGATTTCTTTTGGAACTCATGTGGATCATCTCACACTTTTCGTTATTTAGCGTCAACTGCCACCTGACACACCATACAGCAATCTTTTCTAAATCGCTTTGCAGCTGATACTGGTCTTCGGATGACCTTACTAGACGGTAAATTACAGCATCATCTGCGAACAACCTAAGAGAACTGCTCAGATTGTCACCCAGGTCATTTATATAGATCAGGAACAGTAGAGGTCCCAGGACGCTTCCCTGGGGAACACATGATATCACTTCAGTTTTACTCGATGATTTGCCGTCTATTACTACGAACTGCGACCTTCCTGACAGGAAATCACGAATCCAGTCGCACAACTGAGACGATACCCCATAGCTCCGCAGCTTGATTAGAAGTCGCTTGTGAGGAACGGTGTCAAAAGCTTTCCGGAAATCTAGAAATACGGAATCAACTTGAGATCCCCTGTCGATAGCGGCCATTACTTCGTGCGAATAAAGAGCAAGCTGCGTTGCACAAGAGCGATGTTTTCTGAAGCCATGCTGATTACGTGTCAATAGATCGTTCCTTTCGAGGTGGTTCATAATGTTTGAATACAGTATATGGTCCAAAACCCTACTGCAAACCGACGTCAATGATATAGGTCTGTAGTTAAATGGATTACTCCTACTACCCTTCTTGAACACTGGTGCGACCTGCGCAATTTTCCAATCTGTAGGTACAGATCTGAAACATTAGGTTCAAATGGTTCAAATGACTCTGAGCGCTATGGGTCTTCTGAGGTCATCAGTCCCCTAGAACTTAGAACTACTTAAACCTAACTAACCTAAGGACATCACACACATCAATGCCCGAGGCAGGATTCGAACCTGCGACCGTAGCGGTCACGCGGTTACAGACTGTAAAGCCTAGAACCGCTCGGCCACTACGGCCGGCTGTAACATTAGAAAAGACATGATGCTGAACCAACGGTATTCATCTCGCCCAGCTGTTTTCAGAGCTTAACACTCAAATTCAACTGTCTGCACTCCCATTCGGATGGATCACTTCCGCACATAACGCAACCTTACCTGCACAGCATACGAACCATGACCACTTATTATACAATTAGGAACTGTGACACTCACGTAATATCCAGAAACGGAAGATAATCACAAATAACATACTAATCTAGATGGAACAATATATTTAAACATACACATACTATATATAAAATTATGAGAAAGAGAAAATTGAGCTGTACATGTCCATTACTCAGTTATCCTACAAATATCTTCAAATTGCACTCCCATCGAACACTTGGCATGGGGTGTATCTAATTCCCCGGTGTATGGATGTGTTATGCGGAAAAGGCCTGCAATAGAAGTTAAAAAACTTGTTACAAACGAATTTCTGCATCTTCGATTCTAGTGCCACATCCTCATGTATGTGATCTAGAGATCAGATCGCCTCTTGCGACTCTTGACTAATTTCCTCATTACTGACATTGTTTGCATGATCGTTAGCAATCCTTTGCGGCAATCTGCCATCACACACGTCGAACATGATGACCCTACAATCCAGCATCTTTAAATCAGCTGTCGTGTTCGTCGTTACTCTCATTGTTAGGCTTATTCTCGTCTTTGACGAAGTTGTCACACTCATTCCTATTAATCCACTGACTACTACGCTGCAGTTAGGTGAACCATGGGACTGCTACGGTCTCAGGTTCGAATCCTGCCTCGGGCATGGATGTGTGTGAAGTCCTTAGGTTAGTTAGGTTTAAGTAGTTCTAAGTTCTAGGGGACTGATGATCACAGAAGTTAAGTCCCATAGTGCTCAGAGCCATTTGAACCATTTTTTTGCAGTTGGGTAAACATATCTCTTTAACACCACAAAAGAACTCGCAAGATCTGTATCACTTTTACAAAATACGAAAGAGTCTTAACCACTACACATACACATGAACAAGGTGCACATGCGCATGTTACACATTGCAATAAAGACAAATAAACACCAAAAATAGAAAATATCATACAATACACTATGTCAAGCAACACAGTAATGCAGTCTAGCAGCACCAAGTAAGAACACATGAAGAAATATGTGATCCTTGGAATTATAAAAATAGACCGTGAAATAACATTCTATCATCTAACAGTTTTACGGAATCTCTAAAAATATGGAGAATTCTGAGCAGGGTTGACCATGTGAACGCTGATCCTGTATTCTTTGAATTTATTTTGACGCTTCACGCCTGTCTGTGATAGCCATGCCTCCTTGACGCACGCAATGTTCTCCACCCTGTATACTGACTGGATGAATTACATACCACGCACTTACGAGAAAGAGGAAAATAATATCGTGGGTTGTGCAGTGTTATCCGTGATTTTATATGTTTAACTCACGCAACGTCCAGCTCTCTTTTAATAAACCGAATACTCAAAACTGATGTTCGTCTTATGTTCATTCCAGAATGACTAAATGGGGAAGTGGTTAAGAAATGCCGTTTATCATTACTCATCTCAAAATCTTCTGATCACAAAATTCATTTATTCATTAACATCTAAAGGTGGAAACCTTTTATATGACACATTCCCATGTGAAAGCTTGTATAATCAGTATAATATATTTTACTATAAATATACCGTTAATGAACAGTTACTTATGCGAAGTAAAGAAACACAAAAGGTAAAATAATTGAACACAGCCCACTCTGGGGGATTCAAAGGATGGGCATAGGAACCAGAGGACGTGCTTGTGTAAGTGATTCATACTGTAATGTATGCAGGCTATCAAATCATTCTAATGTAAACGTTCGCCAAGACCCAGACCCAGAGTGCTCTAGGGAGTGAAAGGAAATCTAGATAGACTAGCAGGGTCAAACACCAACACATAAATAGCCCGAAAAACATAAAAATTATTACCACTCAGTGATATCCCACAAAGAATGTAACCGTCGTACATACTATGGAAAGGGTTACGTTACAGTAGTCTTCGTATCCAGAGCGCGTAATTGTCTTATGGCCATTATTTAGTCTATTTTCAATAAATTCAAAACCGTGAAATAAACTAGAATTGCATGTATGTATGGGTACTCGTTAAACTCAGGAGAATGAATCTGTCGATTAACTATAGCCATGGGTACATACTCCTGTATGGAAAAGCACATGTTTCACTGATGGCCAATATTAAGACTGTTTCCCATAAATTCAGCAACTGCAACATAAAACACGCGTGTTTGGATACTCGTTAAACTCAGAAGAATGAGATATATCTGTTAAACATAGACAAAGGCTAATACTCTTGAACTGATAAGCACACGGTTTGCTGATGGCCAGCATTCAGTCGAACATTCACAAAGCAAACCGCATTAAAAATACGAACTGTCCAAGAGATGGAAGGCAATACATGAATAGCAAGACCACAGAAACAAAATGCAAGTAATATTGCCCATTTCACATTACCACAAGCACCACAGGATTCCAAGTTATTCCAAGTTTTACGGTCATATTTTCAAGACTTAGTACGAAGCTGGGTACCACACGAAACAAATAAATGTACCTCAAAAATAATGTACAATAGTCAGGACTCACAGGAACCTTGATTTAACTCCCCAAATAATGGTACCAAGTTAACCTCAGATTCTAATCGAAATAATCTAATTGAATGCTTTGTCGATGGTGCAAGAGCAGTGCTCACAGAAGTGCGTCCATGACTTACCAAGTCCTGCTGAAAAGTGCCTGAGTTCGTTGTACGGGGACATAGTCACCCTGCACCAGTGGTTATGGGAGAGAACCGCTGCCAACTAGGCACTTGTACCTCGAAAAACGAGACAAGTACTCACTTTTACCGACCAGTGTCTCTGGTTTTAACACAAGCTGTCTGAAGTTTAGGTTTGTACTACGAAGCTACTGCTCTACGAAGAGCTCTGAACACACCAGAACGGATTTCAAATTACTCGTCACACAAAGGGAAAAGATAGGTAGGAAAATTGACTGCATAAAGGGAAAATAAATAACACAGCCGCACTCACTGCTGCAGAGGATGCGTATTGACGAGGCAGTGAAAATAAAAATACGAAAACTAGCCGTTGTCAGCACGTTGAGGCGTTATTTGGATTTAACATTTAAGAAACGGACCTTACTGACACCTTCCAAGATCAATAGAGTCTATGTAAATGATAAAAGATGCAATCTCTGGGGAAGGTAGAATGACCAAAAGACTGGATCATTATTGTTCATGATTAGTGCTGTTATCAGGCATGATAGGGTACCTAAGGGGTATGAAAAACTCATATGTTAAGTGAGCACTGTGAAGATCAAAGACATGTTGCGTTCTCGTGTGAAACAGCGTTATTAACACCTGACACAGTTTAACAGCGACCTCATTGCGGGTCTGCAATTGATCGGCTGCTCAAATCATGCAATATTCAGATTTATGGTTCAAATGGCTCTGAGCACTATGGGACTTAACATCGTAGGTCATCAGTCCCCTTGAACTTAGAACTACTTAAACCTAACTAACCTAAGGACATCACACAACACCCAGCCATCACGAGGCAGAGAAAATCCCTGACCCCGCCGGGAATCGAACCCGGGAACCCGTCAGATTTATGGGTAGTACAATTATGATAGTGGTGGGATGCTGGACTACATGAGACCGTGAGGGAAGAAGTATTCATCGTACACGTTCTGGGCGACCACGTCTGAACACCATAAGGGAGGAAGCTGTATTGTTCAACAAATACATAGTAGCCCGTTCACATCTGCTCCTGCCATCCGATAGAAAGAAATGGAGTTTTCGGAACCTTCTTAGTGAATCCGCACTTTTGGTTAGAGCCCAGAAGCAGCCGGAACAGAAAATTACCATCTCATACATAGTCTGTTGTCAAGACCACAACACAAACGGATGTCTTTGGAGTTGTGCCTTGAAGAGAAGGTAGTGACTGCCGATGCATCGTATCCCATTGTATTCAGAGACGAATTGCGGTTCTGCACTATTCGAATAACTGTTATGGCGGGTATGGCGTGACCATCGGCGACGAGTGAGGTGGCGACCGGTAGGATGTCCCAGTCTTCCCATGTTTTGGAGAGGCACGCAGTGTTACTTCTTGCATCACTTTGAAAGAAGCTGTCGGGTATGATTTCATGTGATGACTGGTAGTGACTGAAGGAACGGTAACAGCACAGCGCCTCGTCACCGACATCCTGTGTCGTCAAGTGTTACCTCTAATGAGACAGTAGCGTGGTGCCAGTTTTCAACAGATCTTTGTTGGTCCACACATGGCATGTGTCACTGTGAACTGTCTGCATAATGTTGAGGTACACCCGTAGCCAGCGAAATCCCAAGATCTGTCTCAGATAGAACTTAAGTAAGACCAGCCAGGACGTCAACTATTTCCCATGACAGTATCCAGAAGGTTAAGATCCAGACAACAGTTGTTGGCCAACTTGCCACAGGAGAGGATACAGTGCCTTTACAACACTCTTCTCATTCGAATCAGTGCCTGCACCTACACCATATAGGATGCATCAGCTTAATAGTAAGAGGGCTCATACTGCAAGTTGTTTGTCAACTTGTATCGAATTTGTAAACACTGAAATAACACCACATACTCTCCCAACAAGTCATATTTCATTTCTTTTTCTCCTCCCCTTTTTGATGCTTCACTTTCTTTCCCAGGTAATGTAAAACGGTAGTAATTTAGCATGAAATAAGATTTATACATACTGTACAAAGTGGTCTAGAGGATGCGTTGGTGGACTCGTATTCTGAAAAGTGGGATTCAATTATTACGACCAATTCCTTATCGAATGTTGACCAACAAGCACTTATGTTCCGCCCGAAGAGACAACGATGTCGGTGGGACTCGAAAGATGAATTTTTCTTTGCTCCTCTCGCAGTTTCAATAAGCCTCATGTACGATATGTAACATGCAATCGTTTTGTGCGTAGCACATTTTATCATAAGAAAATCTCGGTGGTATACCATTAAAAACTTATACGTGTCATTTTGAAAATATAGATGTGGTTATTATTTACGTATCCTCAGTGCGTTCTTAAAGAACTGAGGCAGAATCAGTTGGCAATAATGCTAGTCGAACAGTGGACGAAACTTGTAGGCTATAGGCTATTGTCCTGTGTTAAAAATATTGTTCGGACTGTTGTTACATGGAGTGATTGTAACATTCAAATCACATTAACTGTCAGTCTTGTCAGAAAAGATGTCTTATTTTCATGTAATTAAAGCTGAAAAATCATTAAATATCAAGATTTGGTCACGTGGTCGGTAACGCTATGTTACTGACCGAGGCATGGGTGACGTCACAGACTAGGAGTCAAGACGAAGCTACACGTGCGTTACAGGAATGTAAGCCGAAGTTACTAGGTTTTTACGTACTTTTCAGCAAATAGTTTAGCTATTTGGTGATGGAAAACGCATTGACAACTATTAAGTAACGACAGAAAATAATTTTGTGAACACTGCTAGTGGAAATCTTACGAAAATCGATGAGATTATGCTCCATTCATTTAGAGCGGCGATATGTTTAAGGACGAACGTTCTTTTCATTGCTCCTTGTAACATCATTTAAACTCGCTCAAAACCAAGAATTGTGGAAGTTTTGCAAATGAGTCTGTATCTCATAGCTAGATTGTCGACCATCAGTCATGAAGTACGACCCAAAGCACAATAAAATTATTCTTGGAAAATCTTAGTGTTAATTTTCGTTGCACAAGATGCTCAGTAGACGTACTACCACAAGCACGCTGTCTATGGCGCAACGTATAGTGCACGTGATTGCTGATGAAAAGAACACAGATTCGAGTCCTGGAAGAATCTACAACTTTTTAAAGTCTTACACGAAATATGAAAATACCGTTAGCAAGAACTCGTTGTAACAGTTGCTTCGATGGTGGGATATATTGTATATAGCTTCACATTAATTTTAGTCTCAAAAATGGACAACTGAAAATAAAGACATCTACTTTTATTTGAAACAATTACCTTTATCACAGAGAACGGCTAGTAGTGAAGATATCACCCTACTCCCACAGTACAATGAGATGTAGGAGGATGTGGTTTTGTATCCGGAGAGTTATAAAGCAGGTACAGCGTTCAGGTAACACAAACGTAAGTAATGTGCTGTTTTGTGTGTAAACTAACGTCAGTATCTGAAGCAGAATTAACTACATTTTATGTAAGGTGATGAAACTTAAAAAGCTTAAAAAATAAGGACCCTAGCTGGATGGTATGAAGATGAGAAAATCATTGTTTCTAATAAAGTAAAAAGTGTGTGGTCACATTAACGAGAGAATATCTCCTTGAACGTGACGTGTGTGAACAGCTATTGCAAATGTAAGCGCATGTAAATGCCAAGGAAAACACAGTAACAACTATATTTCTAATAGGTGTGGTGAAGGTTTGTAATTGTTATTTACTTTTCATAAGAAAGGACAGTCAATTGGTTTCATAAACAAGTTGAAATACTGTTGCAGATTTGATTTGAAACAGCCACCTATGAATTTCGTCTTACAATATTCGACAATCCACCGCTCTACCAAGCGAGCTACCAATGGTGTAACGACAATTTTAATTGAGAGTTTAATTTCGTCAACTGACGCTATCCATCCTTGTAACAGCAGGAAAGCGTATCTCGGAGGTAAATTAATGCTAAGACCTTCTTATTGACTTGGGCATCCACCTGGTGGCATTTTGCCAGTACAGTGCAGGTAATTTTTACGCACCTTCTCATTCTCTGAAACACACAAAAACAATTTTTCAAGAGGTTTTGTAGGTTTATTTGTACAGTGTGGTACTACACACTATTTGGAATCCATTTTTCGAAAAAAACAAGACGTCACTGTGAATTGGCTTTATTACAGTAGGAGCAGCGAGCTAGCCGATGACGTCACAGGCATGACATGACTTGAGTGGAGCGTTTTAGCGGGTTTTGAAATTATTTGAATTTCATTTTCGTTTATGTAAAAGAGTGCTGAAATTCAAGGAGGAAAAAAGCATGTTATTAGCACAAAATCACATAATTAATCATTTCAGACGATTTCCAGAAAACAGTCAAATACCATATTCAAAGCGTCAGGAAACCGTGGTCAGGCGCACAGACGTTGCAAATAAAAACTGTACAGTCACACGCCTTTGAGTAACATTTGACGTAACGCAGACTTGTCTGTTACTGCCTTTCCATCAGACTGATGCTGCGCTATTGCATATGTCTCGAAGACATTGTTGGAGTTATTCTACTCGTGTATAGCTATGATATTTCACGTTTCTTGTAAGCCCTTTCATCTCAGGTGCCCCTGTTGCTGGTGCTTCTAAGACCAGTCGCCCTTCACCAACGCTTATAAATGTAATGAAGCAACGTGACTACATTTACTGATGTAGAAGATGTGAAAATTTTATCCGTGTACAGCACGAAGAAAGAGATCGTCTGAAATCAGCACAGTTCACGAGAAGACCTAATACTCTCTTAATATTTCCAGTGAACTCAGAGAGGTATGTAGCAACCACAGTTACATTTAAAACTCCCAGCACCGAATGGTTTAAATGAAGTACGCATAAACCGCCCGTTACGACCTTAAAAACCCTGTAAATCGTAAAATACTGGGTGAACCACATGTCCACCGACAAAATTGTTGTTCATGGGTATTTTCTGAGTATTCTGGTATAAGAACCATGGTCTTCGGTGGCTTCAGTGGAATTTCATATACTTTATTGCCCTCACTTACCACTTTATCTGTATTTCACCGAAAAAACGTGAATAACACTGCAAATTTTGACGGTAGGTACCGTGTGGCCCATTTGGAAACACTTGCTCCATCCACTCATGACCTAATTAGTTATTTGCTAACGATGATAGACAGCAAGTACGCCGAGCGAGGTGGCGCATTGGTTAGCACACTCTCGCATTCGGGAGGACGACGGTTCAAAAGGCCATCCTCATTTAGGTTTTTCGTGATTTCCCAAGATCGCTTTAGGCAAATTCTGGAAGGGTTCTTTTGAATAAGCATGGCCGAGTTCCTTCCCCATCCTTCCCTAATTCGATAGGACCGATGACGTCGCAGCTTGGTGCCCTCTCCCCAAATCAACCAACCAACAACAAGTACGGATGGTTTACCGATGGATAGGTTGCCGAAATGCACCTTGTGTGTAGCTTCCCATTACACGACTTTTGCATCTGTTTGAGGGTTGCTCCATCGCTTTGTGTTTTTCACTTTCGTATTACAGAATTTTTCATTGTAGTGCATATATTTACCCATAAATAAAGGTAACTGGAGTGATATACTAACTAAATCTTAACTACATCATTACTCTGTAACGAGCCACAGGTGGCCACGGGTCCTTTTCCTTTTGCGTCCTGAAGGTACATATAACGTCCTATTTTAATGAAATTCTGTTTCTGGAGTATTACATGCATAAATTTGCAAAAAATACTTTTGCTTTTTTAATTTTTACTTTTAATAAAATTTGATATATGGTATCATATTTGATCCCTGGGTAATCAAATGTTACATAATATCATGGAAGGAACAAAAAGAAACACATAATGTTCTCAGTTTGCAGATTTAATTTTTTAGGTTACATACTGTGAAACTTTAACAAACAGGTGCGTTCACTTGTGATGCATAAGAATACCTTGCATTTTGTACAACGAATGGACGTGAGACCCTTACATCTTGCCAACCCACATTTCGATCTGCATTTCTGGTGAACATTTCTCATCTGTGACAAGAGCAACGAGTTTCATGACCTAGACTGAAATGGTGGTATCACCTGAAGTACTCTCGGACACTTGGACTCTTGCTGCCCATCATCCTCTTCTGAGCTGCTCTCATTTAGTTCCGCAGGCCTCTTGTAGTAGATCATATTTTGACCATTATCAAGTTTAAATGGGTAATATTGCAATGTACCCTCTCTTACCCATTTATTTTGGACACATCCTATCCGTATTGTAGCCATGCAGCAGCTATGTCAAAATCGACAAAATGATTTATTATTCTCACTGTCCATTTTATGTCATCCACTGGAGGAGTTGCATCCAGGACAGTTCAATCAGCATAGTATTTATCTTCGGAACATTCTTCATCTGATATATTTGGATCTGTCTCCTCCAACAGCTCCAGAATTCTGTTTTCAGACAAACCTACAGGCACTTTGTCAACATTTGAAGACACATGCTTTTAAAATTTTAATGATATTTAGGTGTAAGTAGTTCAGTGTGCACCTATAAATTGATATTGCTAACAAACGCAATTCTAGTAACAGATTTATGGGGTATCATGGGTGATACAACGCAGAAAACTGTGTTAGTGATAGTAGTATCACTTTCAAGTACTGGATTTTGAGTCATGTGAGTTCGAAGACTTTGAAAAATAAGATATAGAAACATCCTAAGTAATAACAACTGATGAAGCTGTTTATTTTTTTTGTTCCACGTGTCATTGCAGTACAAATTCCGCTACTACTGAATGCGATTGCCACTGCCACCTACTGGGATCGTTAAGAATGTGAAAGAAGTGACAGACGGCAAGCTCGTAACATATAGTTCACGATACCAGCAGCTCAACTCGCCAGTGTTAACGCACGACAAAAAAATAAAAACCTGCGATATCATATATGATACCAAAGGACGCAGGAGGTTATACAAAAACAATCATAAAATTTCCCTCGACTATCCCCAAAACTTTTTCGGTGAAGTTATTGTTCATCCCGTATATGTCACAAAGAGCGACAGGGCTTTCTCACCAACTGACAGTTAAAATATTTCAGAGAAGAAAAAAAAGCGACTAGCTGAGGGTTTCGTATGGCAAAACGTTATCCAATATAATAACATGAGAAGGCGATTATCGTTCGATGTCATAGTTTTGCATGCACCGCCAGTAGGTCTGTAAAGTGATGGATTCGATTCGCCTCGAGCCATAAATATGTTGCTGTTTTTAAGACGCACTCAGGAACGCTATAAATAAGAATAACAGCTTCATCACCTAAGGAAATTAAAGTCAAACAGATTACGTACTTTAACTTCGCAACTTCATTATAAAACTTCTGGTCACGTGTAACTTGAAGCACCCAGCAGAGACGTGAAATGTAACCTAATGAAGACCTAAAATTAAAATAGAGTCTCCGGAGCACTTGCCTGATTGAATGTCAGACCTAGTCCACTCATAAACTGACCTCTTGATGTAGTCTCTCTTCAGAAAGACGAAACTATTTTCACTGGGGAGAAGCAACTAATGGACTACTAACACCATTAGATTCACAAAGCATGTGGGCGTCGCGACCAATCACAGAAGTTTTGGAATTCATAACAGAAACTTAAACTACGTCTGCTGAATTTTGTAGCTTCTTTACTTCGTTAAATCTACTCAAGGAACTCACCTTAACCTCTGTGTCATATGAATTGCCTGAAAACCTTTAGAGTTCTCTTTTCACAGAAAAGAGACATTATTCCTGTCAAGGTATTGACTAGATGAAACTAAATCACTAGTAAGGTTATGTTAGTTACACTCAAGTCATACAATAAAAATATATGTGTATCATGCCAAAACAGATAAAAGAAAATAATGGCATAAGTATTTTTGACTGATATTCAGATAAGTGTTGAGAAATATTCTCTGCTGTTTCACAGAAAAGCCATGGTTCTTCCTAAGACGGATTAGTGAATTACTTGAATAAGTAAAGCCTTCCAAATGAATCACAGTTTCATGTCGGAAGTGATGAGAGTACAGAATTAGCCATATTGTAATTCAGAAAGGTCGTACTTGATGCTGTTAGCAATTATTAGCAATAATGAGAGTTACAGGCATATATTCAGATATTTCATGAAGCTTTTGATACTGCTATCCGTAGAAGTCCCCTAAATGAGCTAGAATTAGTAGAAATAAGAGGCGAAGCTAATGACAGGTTCCGATCATACCCATGAGATAGGATATTAAGAGTAAACACATACCTCCAATAAGGCTAAACTTTTAGTGGAACACTTACCAGAACCAGGCAAACATATTTCTAACATAACTGTCCTGATATTTATTCTGACCTCCACAGTAGTTTTAGTCATGGGGAAAAAGTTCTCTCTGCTGATGACAGCAACGTTACAGTCACTAAGAAAACAAAAGAACTCCTTGCAGAGAAAGCAAATGAAACCCTCAAGAAAGTTTACAACTGCTTAACGTGCAATAAAGTGGTGTTGAACATAAAGGAAACAAATGCCTTGAATTTCAGTTTGAGGAGGGGGAAATACCACCTTTAATGTAAATGTAGATAGCACAACTATAGACTGCATAAGGAACATAAAATTTTAAGGAATGGATACATATATTATCAGATGAGGTGGTGTGAATATACAAAGATATGTGCAAACAGAATATCTTCAGCATGTTATTCCCCTTGTGGGTCGGTCATCAGCATGTAAGAGCTTTTATCGTGTAGTTACACACTATTCATACGAGACTCTCAGTTCTTAGCCAAAGGATTTTTTCCGAGGAACAAATATATAGAATATGAACACAGTTTACAAACTGTAGAAAAGGGCCATAAGAATAACAACCAAAAATACAAAATCCAGCTCATTGTGAAGATCTGTTCAAAACGCGAGGGACTCTAACTGCACTATACGACTATGTTTACCTATCAGTTATACACATGAAAAATAACATTAATAATTAATGCACAAAAAGCTCTATCCATGTCCATTGCACAAGATCTAGACTAGACTCACGTTTAACAAGAAAGAATAAACATAAACTTCAAAACATTGATTTATACCAAAGAACAAAACTGTACAATAGATTGTCCAAGAAGGTTAAAGACTACTAAAGCGAACTTATTGAGACAGTTCATAAGAAGTGTCGAATACTTTGAGAGGTGGTAGAACTCAGCAAGACAAGGAAAATAAGTCCAATAAACCTGTACCAATAACGCATACGTTCTGAGATAAGTCCAGTAATCATGGTTCCCGAAACGTATTCTTTCTGCGATAAACACCTCTTTACAGGAAATGTTCAAAGTGTCATCCACTCATGATAATGCACCTCTCTGACCTCCAGCGTAAGGAACGACGCAGCCTTGTTGTTATACCTGCTGGCACGAACTGAAGACGCGATCCTGTAGTGTCCGCACACCGCTGATTGGCATTGCGTAGACCAATTCCTTCAAGGGTCACCATAACAAAACGTCTAGGGGATTTAGGTCTGGAGAACGAGCAGACAAAGATGTTGGCCGGCCTCTCTCCCCCACCCGACCAGTCTACCCGGTCCTGAAGTGTTTGCGTCAGATGTTTGGGCACATTGTGTTGGAGCGCCATTATGCATGAACCGCATTTGTATTCGTTGGTGCAATAGTGCAACCTCCAGCAAGATAGGCAATACATTACTGAGAAAGTCCAGATAATTAGCCCCTGTTAAACTTTGTGGTAGAATGCAGGGCCCTATTTATCTATCCCCAAGTATAACTGCCCTCATGTTGATTGAGAATCGGTGTTGATGCTTTCTTTCCTGAATCGCTTGGGGATTTACGTCTGCCCATACATGCTGGTTATGGAAATTCAAAACATCATGTCTTGTGAACCCTGCGTCACCGGTAAATAAAATCTTGAATGTGAATAGTGGATCTGCGACAGCCATTGACACAACCGCCATCTGCCATGATGATCCTTTGGGTACAGCAACTGTCCATGAGGTACCCCCAGTTAAGAGAGTGAGGCACGCCTTCTGCTGCTGCTAATCGTCACACACTGGTCTCGAGGACTTCTTGCACTGAGTGTAGCACATGTTCCTGCATGCCAGGCGTGCAGATTGTACGGAGCCTTTCACAGTCAGTCTTACTAGGTGCGAGGGTACCTGTGTTCCTAAAATGCTGAAAAAAGCTGCAAAATAGCTAATCAGAGGGACCTCTGCACTGCGGATATATTTCAGCGTACAGGGCACGGGCTCGCAGGCTACGTTCAGTTGCTTAATCACCAGAATACCATATCCACCATTTCACTTATCAAGTAGTAGGCTTCCATTGCTAACAAGTGGTGGAGGAGAAAAATGGCTCTGAGCACTATGGGACTTAACCTCTATGGTCATCAGTCCCCTAGAACTTAGAACTACTTAAACCTAACTAACCTAAGGACATCACACAACACCCAGCCTAAGGACATCACACAACACCCAGTCATCACGACGCAGAGAAAATCCCTGACCTCGCCGGGTGGAAGAGAACAAATGCAAATACACTACACTACCCATACGTACAAATGGCGCAATGACAGTGGACACATTAGTGAATCCGCGTTTGGAAGAAGGTAAAACACCATGATACGTACCGAGGGTTAACAGTACTCCATTATGCAGTAAGGGGAGTAGCTTACCATTGGTTCGTCTCTTACTTTAAGAACAGAAAGCAGAAGATATTTCTCCGCAATATTGAGAATGGTAGTGATGTTCAGTTCCAATGGGGCACTGTCAAGTGGAGCCTTCCCAAAGAGTCGGTGCTGGGGCCACTGCTGTTTCTTATTTATATAAATGATATGCCTTCTAGTATTACAGGTGATTCAAAAATATTTCTGCTTGCTGATGACACCAGCTTGGTAGTGAAGGATCTTGTGTTTAATATTGAAACATTATCAAATAATGTTGTTCATGAAATAAGTTCGTGGCTTGTGGAAAATAATTTGATGTTAAATCACAGTAAGACCCAGTTTTTACAATTTCTAACCCACAATTCAACCAGAACTGGTATTTTGATCAGACAGAATGGGCATATTATAAGCGAGACGGGACAGTTCAAGTTCCTAGGCGTTCGGATAGATAGTAAGCTGTTGTCGAGAGCCCATGTTCAGGATCTTGTTCAGAAACTAAATGCTGCTTTATTTACCATTAGAACAGAAACTGAAAAAGTGACAGTTGAACACGAAAAGTAGTCTACTTCGCATATTTTCATACGCTTGTGTCATATGGTATTATTTTTTAGGGTAATTCTCCTGATTCAAAAAGGGTATTTTTGGCTCAAAAAAGGGCTGTTCCAGCTGTATGTGGTGTAAGTTCGAAAGCCTCTTATCGACCCCTATTCAATAGTCTGGGAATTCTGACATTGCCCTCACACTATATATTTTCTTTAATGTCGTTTGTTGTTAGCAATATTAGCTTATTCCCAAGAGTTAGCAGCTTTCACTTAGTTAATACCAGGCACAAATCAAACCTGCATGTGGAATGCACTTCCTTCACTCTTGTGCAGAAAGGAGTGCACTATTCTGCTGCATCCATTTTCAATAAGCTACCACAAGAACTCCAAAATCATAGCAGTATCCAAAACGCTTTTAAGTCTAAACTGAAGAGTTTCCTCATGGCTCACTCCTTCTATTCTGTCGAGGAGCTGCTGGAAGAGCTGATAAATTAAGCAAATTCCAGTGTTACATTCTTGATTTTTTAAAATTTAAACTTACGAATTGTCGCCTGAATACGTTCCTTGTACTTCATTTCATGTTTCTACTATCGTGTTATAATTTCATGTACTGACTCGTTTCATGACCATGGAGACTTCTCCTTAATTTGGTCTCACGGAACAATAAATAAATAAATAAGTAGTACGTACAATAAGGCACGAAAACGTCGCCTACAACGCGACTCGAACCACACAACTGACTGTAGACCATTTAAACCACTTAATGCTAGGTAGAGTACTGTGAGTAAGACATCATAACACCCTGCCGACACAATTGACGGAACGCCAATGCATCGACCGTGCTTATATCCGTAACCAAGCGTAGCAAAGCCCTTCTCATATCCACGTGGTAATCTCGGAAAGTTTGCGTTTCCGGACCCATGTTTATTGGACTTATTTTTCTTGTTTCGATGAGTACTAGCGCTTCTCAAAGTATTCGACATTTAGACAGTACCCGTTAAGAAATTTACTTACAAGGGAAATTGCCCGTGGCAGCCCCCCCCCCTCCTCCCATACCCACACCCTCCCCTCACATTCAGTGGTAAGTTGGCCCATTGGATAGCCCGTCACAATCTGAACACAGATAAAGCACGAAAACAGGAAAAAGGTGCAGTGAACCGCATGCCCTATTAGGGGCGGCGGAAGGGTGGGGAGGGAGGCAATCGTCGGTATCAGGCCCGGGCGGCAATTTCAGGGGGCGGCAAAATCATATTCTTGAAGGAAAAAATCTTGTTTCACAAAGCGCTTAGCATCCAGCGCACGTTGATCTATAGATTATTCATATAATTTCCAAACGCATCCCTCTTGGTTTTTGGACATTTTTGAACACATTCCGACTTGATTTCTGAACGAATAATAAGTTGATTTTTGAATGCATGCGTAGTGCACGTGATTTCTCTGCCAGGGGAATCCTCCCCACAGACAAATGAGGATGGGGCTATACGAGCTGAACAGAATAAACTCGTACGGGTAAATGCCAAAAGCTGTTAAGCCGTATGTTTTTGTGGTTGATTCCGTGTGTGAATGGCAAGCGTTGTTATAATTATTAGCAAAATCCATAGATTCAAACTACCAGAGTGAAAATAAACGACTAACGCGAATAACAAGTACGAAAGATTACATTTACCTTCTCGGTGGGTCGAAGAAAATGAAATTTTGACAGGAAATTTTTGCCAGATCGCTACAGTACTAAGGGCTTGTTAAACAGTCCCGAGTTAGCAGCCGCTTAAGTTCTGTTCTCTGACTAGCGCGGAAAACGCGATGTACAAACACATAATAACGCCTAACCGGGGAATAAACTCGGAATAACTGAACTGGCGATTCCGGCAGGTTAGCAAAGTTAACTGGAGAATAAGTTTTGACAATGGCAGGAACAGTTACAGAATTAGTGATGACAAGACTGTTTGTTCGAACGAGGAAGGGGAAGAAACAGGAAAAACACACAAATTATAGGGAAGAATATCATGATTCCAAATTCATTCAAAACTTGCTTAGTACTACTACTTTTCGATCTCGTGTTTGAGGAACTGGAGCGAATGAATGAAATATGAAACTATTTTCGGACATAAGATTTTTTGCTTGTAGTATGCCTAATAGGCATTTGATATTGGTACATTGTGAATTATGTGTTTTCGTTTTACTTATGTAAATGAAGTAGATAAAAATGATCAACTGACCCAAAACAGTCTCGCTTATTTGGCGTGTGTTACAACTGCTTAAAAAGGACTGTTTCGTTTTATCTAGCAGACAGTGGCAAAATACACGTAATCCGATGGAGAAACCACACAAGTCTTGGGTACTGTTTGTATTAACAGCTTTTTCAGTATTAACCAATGACATTTTGATTTTTTATGTAGAAAAACGTTTTACGAACATTGATGACGTAGTAGATTCTTTAACAAACAGGAAAGCATCCAGTGTAAGCCTGCAGCAACATTAGAGAGAAGAAAATGCTGGGACGTAAGAATTGAAGAACTGTATGATATTGCTTGTTTCTTGTCTTTACTGGTTTTACGTTACCTACATTTAATTTTGTGTCAAAAACAAGGGAAGTTATTAGCTAATACACAATAAAGAGTGCAAATTTTCTGAAGAGTTCTCATTCTTCCGGCCACAAGTAATTCCACTCAATACTAATGGTGAGTTTTTATTTTATAAGGGGTAGGATGTCAATCTGGCCGACTGGAAGCAGGAGAGGCACCACAGGACATTTTCATTTCCACTGTCCTGAATATTTGTTTGCTGCCTTCCATTACAAAATATGCACGTTTGAATTCCACAGAGCGAAATACAGTGACATGTGGCAGAAGAATGCTGGGTGAACAGGCGTGAGATTGTAATTTGGCACACTTAAGACAAAATGAACATAGTTTTGAAAAATTGATTTTTTTAAATTTTAGACGTCTTATTTTAAACGCTCGAGAGGTTTTGCGGGGGTCTGTTCATAAAAACCGTAGATCGAGGACTGCTGAACAGTGGAAAAAAGAAGAAAAACAGAAACAGTGAATGGTTGAAATTTAATGTATGCAATACTCAGCGGCATCAGTCAACGTCAGAATATGAGTCATCAGGTAATAATATATTACCATCGCGAGTAAATGTTGAAACGTTCCCTTAGAAAAATTATACAAGACTGGTCTATATGAAACGTCCCCTTAGAACAATTATACACGACTGTGCTTAAACTGAAACACAATATTTCTAGCGCAACGCAATCTGACTTTCAAAAATCCCTACAAAAGAATGGCGCTGACTAACATTAACCTATACCTTTCACAGATCACTTACCTCACAAAAATCTTCGTTACTCGAACTACTGCAATACAGCGAGCGCCACTACTGCCAGCTAACTAAAAGATGCAAACTACGGAAGTCACTAACTACTGATAGGCACAGTTAGCAAATGAAAGATTTTAATAGAGAACAAACAATGTATTTACCTTTATAGTCATAATATATATATCAGTTCATCACACCAATTCTTACAAATTTCAAAACTCCGCCATCTCTCTCCCCACGTCCACCACCGCTGGTGGCTCACCTCCAACTGCGCAACGCTACACGCTGTTAGCATCCAGCTGCCGCTGCCCAACACTACAATGGCGAGTATTACAACAATGCCAACCAACCACTGACTGCACACAGCACAGCCAGTGATTGTCATTCAAAGCGCTACGTGGCGGCGGCGTTACCAATAAAAAAATCTAAACAGCCTACTTACAATGTGATCAGTAGTGACAGCAGGCGAGATGCCGCATAGACCTCTCACAGAAATGAAAACAACAAATAAACGGGTGTGAAATATTTTACAACGAAGGAATTCCAGAGTCAAAACTTCCAAAACGGAACGTAAGAGGCACAAAATGTGGTATTTGTGCAGAGCAAACGGAAGAAAATTGGAAATTTGTGGTAAGTTCTATGGGACCAAACGCTGAGGTCATCGGTCCGTAGGCTTACATACTACTTAACCTAACTTAAACTAACTTACGCTAAGGACAACACACGTAACCATGCCCAAGGGAGGACTCCAACCTCCGAGAGGAGGAGCCGCTCGAACCGTGGCAAGGTGCCTCAGACCGCAAGCCTACCCCGCACGGCAACAAACGGAAGGTACGTACGTCTGGAGGTCCCTTCGTTACACGACGTTGTTGCAAGCTGATATAACGCTACGAAACACACACAAGTTTGAATACAGCAAACAGGCACTTCAATGACCGCCGGCCGCGGTGGTCTCGCGGTTCTAGGCGCGCAGTCCGGAACCGTGCGACTGCTACGGTTGCAGGTTCGAATCCTGCCTCGGGCATGGATGTGTGTGATGTCCTTAGGTTAGTTAGGTTTAATAGTTCTAAGTTCTAGGGGACTAATGACCTCAGCAGTTGTGTCCCATAGTGCTCAGATCCATTTGAACCATTTTTGAACTTCAATGAAAAGACGGAAAATTCGTAATTTCCTGGAGAAAAAAACTCGACCAAGTGAGATTTGAACACTGGTACACCCCTTCGCAGTCCAACATCATGGCGACACCACCACGACACGATCTTGATGGATGCTGCTCAACACTGCATAGATTGAATTTGGACCGTTCACTGTTTCTGTTTGTCTTCTTTTTCCCACTGTTCAGTACACCTTCTTCCTGTTTTCATGCTTGATCTGTGTTCAGTTTTTACTGGCTATCCAGTGGGCCATCTTACCACTAAATCTGAAAGGGGGGGAGGGGGCAATGGGGAGTTTCCCTTGTTAGATGACACAGTGGGGGCTTGGTGAATCTGTAACACAAATAAAATTATAATATTAATGGCAATAAAACGTATATCATTTCACATAAACTCAAGGATTGTTTGTGGAGGCTTTACAGTGCCATGACCAGAGCTGGGTGAACATGGCCGTTAGCCTTGTAAACAAAGCAGCAAGTGGGTTGGTACTGACTGATCCCAAGTCTCACATCTGTCCTGGGGCGACTGCAAGAATTGGGAGATGGTATACACAAATGAATAGGATGGGGAAGGACAGATTAAATGAACATCTTGCAGAAAGTATAATGGGCGCCACAAGTACGCAAAATAAAAGCCCTGTGTCTACTGGAATGGTTCAAATGCCTCTAAGCACTATGGGACTTAACATATGAGGTCATCAGTCCCCTAGAACTTAGAACTACCTAAACCTAACTAACCTAAGGACATCACACACATCCATGCCTGAGACAGAATTAGAACCAGCGACTAGAGTCAGAGGGACACATTCATTAGGTTAGAGTCAGATGTAGACAGACTGATAAAACGTTAGAACAGAACAGGAACATACTGTATGTAACAGTTTCATGAAAAATAAAAAAAAAGATCTTTAATAACAAATTTAACAGGTTCAATAACAAGACATTTGAGCTGGTTATATGCCTGCAAGATGCGAACAATTCTGACACGATAGATATTCTAGGACTCTCCGAATATCGAGCTACTGCAGGAACGGAGAAGTTATATAAGGCACTATAAACTAGCATCATTCTGGAAAAGCATATGGCCGGCCTTTGTGGCCGAGCGGTTCTAGGCGCTTCAGTCTGGAACCGCGCGACCGCCTTGGTCGCAGGTTCGAATCCTGCCTAGGGCATGACGTGTGTGATGTCCTTAGGTTAGTTAGATTTAAGTAGTTCTAAGAGCTAGGGGACTGATGACCTCAGATGTTAAGTCCCATAGAGCTCAGAGCCATTTGAACCATTTGAAAAGCATATGTTTGTGTTTACGGTCGCAATTTATTTACTTTGCCTAGTGGGTACAGGTTTCGGTACACAGTACTATCGTCTGCGTGCTAGGAGATGGCTGAAGATCGTACTGTGTACTGGAACAGGTAGTCAGAAGGTAAAATAAATAAACTGCGGCTGTAGACACAAACATATACTTTTCAGTATTGCATAAGTCACTGTTCCGCCCACAGTGACAGTATGTCGGGAATATAAAGCATCAGTCTAGTGTAGAATTAACATCGAAAAAAAAGGAGTAACAACGTATGTCAAAGTCGGACGCAAAGTCAAATATTCTGAAACAAATAATTTTTTTGTAGAACAAAACGTAGAAGCATGTGCACGTGAGATGCTACTGCATAACAGTTTCTGGGGTAACTGTAACAGTCTTGAAACACCGTCTAGGAAACTTTCGGATATTTGGCGTTATCTAGATAAATTTTTGAGCTACCGGTCAGACACGAAGAAACAGTTATTTGTGGGGAATTCAGTGTAAATTCCTTAAAATATACAGACAGGAAAAATGACACAGTATCATTGTTTGGGTGTTTCTGTCTAATTTCAGTGGGTAATTTTGTAACTAGTGAGCAACGAGATAGTAGGTTACTGATTAATAACATTTTTATGGACGATAGCTAGACTGAAAAAAGTATGGTAGTATGGGGTGAGGTATATATAGAATGACATTCTAATGTCAGATTCGGTTTATTCCATAGTAAATATGAGTCAATATTTGAAAGTTGCTTTCCAAAATGGTATCCAGAATGTCCATGAGAAAGACAAGTAAGCTATGGAATTAAAATTTCGTGTAAGTGGAACAGGGATATTTATATAAAGGCCACCGTATTTCAATATCAGACATTACTTGTGTGCTACCAATATGCTCTTGGATTTCAAGGAGGGTTATTAAAATGACCAAGAGTATGTACAGCCTTAAAAATTAATGCAGGTAACAGGATTAAAATTATATGGGATGCTGACAGATGGGATAGGACATCGTGTCAGTTTACAAGATGCCATAACACTTCAACTAAATGAAAATGTTGTGACTGATAGTTCACAAGCTGTGAGTACTTTAAAAATGGGCTCAAAAGGCATCACACACATCCATACCCGAGGCAGGATTCGAACCTGCGACCGTAGTGGTTGCGCGGTTCCAGACTGTATCGCCTAGAACCGCTGGGCCACCTCGGACGGCCAGTACCTTTAACAATAGAATCCTAACTGTAGCGGCAGAAACAGAAGTAAATGTTTCATATGAAGAAACCAGAGAATATATGAAAATGACGTTTCAGAAAACTACACTCCTGGAAATTGAAATACGAACACCGTGAATTCATTGTCCCAGGAAGGGGAAACTTTATTGACACATTCCTGGGGTCAGATACATCACATGATCACACTGACAGAAACACAGGCACATAGACACAGGCAACAGAGCATGCACAATGTCGGCACTAGTACAGTGTATATCCACCTTTCGCAGCAATGCAGGCTGCTATTCTCCCATGGAGACGATCGTAGAGATGCTGGATGTAGTCTTGTGGAACGGTTTGCCATGCCATTTCCACCTGGCGCCTCAGTTTGACCAGCGTTCGTGCTGGACGTGCAGACCGCGTGAGACGACGCTTCATCCAGTCCCAAACATGCTCAAAGGGGGACAGATCCGGAGATCTTGCTGGCCAGGGTAGTTGACTTACACCTTCTAGAGCACGTTGGGTGGCACGGGATACAGGCGGACGTGCATTGTCCTGTTGGAACAGCAAGTTCCCTTGCCGGTCTAGGAATGGTAGAACGATGGGTTCGATGACGGTTTGGATGTACCATGCACTATTCAGTGTCCCCTCGACGATCACCAGAGGTGTACGGCCAGTGTAGGAGATCGCTCCCCACACCATGATGCCGGGTGTTGGCCCTGTGTGCCTTGGTCGTATGCAGTCCTGATTGTGGCGCTCACCTGCACGGCGCCAAACACGCATACGACCATCATTGGCACCAAGGCAGAAGCGACTCTCATCGCTAAAGACGACACGTCTCCAATCGTCCCTCCATTCACGCCTGTCGCGACACCACTGGAGGCGGGCTGCACGATGTTGGGGCGTGAGCGGAAGACGGCCTAACGGTGTGCGGGACCGTAGCCCAGCTTCATGGAGACGGTTGCGAATGGTCCTCGCCGATACCCCAGGAGCAATAGTGCCCCTAATTTGCTGGGAAGTGGCGGTGCGGTCCCCTATGGCACTGCGTAGGATCCTACGGTCTTGGCGTGCATCCGTGCGTCGCTGCGGTCCGGTCCTAGGTCGACGGGCACGTGCACCTTCCGCCGACCACTGGCGACAACATCGATGTACTGTGGAGACCTCACGCCCCACGTGTTGAGTAATTCGGCGGTACGTCCACCTGGCCTCCCGCATGCCCACTATACGCCCTCGCTCAAAGTCCGTCAACTGCACATACGGTTCACGTCCACGCTGTCGCGGCATGCTACAAGTGTTAAAGACTGCGATGGAGCTCCGTATGCCACGGCAAACTGGCTGACACTGACGGCGGCGGTGCACAAATGCTGCGCAGCTAGCGCCATTCGACGGCCAACACCGCGGTTCCTGGTGTGTCCGCTGTGCCGTGCGTGTGATCATTGCTTGTACAGCCCTCTCGCAGTGTCCGGAGCAAGTATGGTGGGTCTGACACACCGGTGTCAATGTGTTCTTTTTTCCATTTCCAGGAGTGTATAAGCAACTACTAGTAATACCAACATCCTTCACTGATATTGATAGCATTGCAAAAGCTCTAAAAACCAAAAGTTCGTTCGGTGTTGATATAATTCCAAACAGAACTGTGAAAAGTTGTTCTAACTTATAATTTATACCCTTAGTGATTAGGTAATGAGTAACTGGTACAAGGAATTTATTGAGGCAGTTTAAAATGTGTAACTGTCAAACCTCTTTATAGGGAAATAACAAAAAAGACTTTAATAATTATCGCCCTTTTTTAAAACTTTTCGTAGAATTGATGTACTGAGGAATTGTCTCACATTTTCAGAGAATCAATTAACTTAGTCTGTCACAGTTGGGTTCCAGAAGATTGGTTCCACTAAGTATGCTGTTTACACATTCGATTACCAAATACTGCAAGCCGTAAAAAATAAAATAAGTAGTCTCAAATTTTCATAGAAAAAGTTAGCTTAGTCTGTCACAGTTGGGTTCCAGAAGAGTGGCTCCATTGAGAAAGCTGTTTACACATTCGCTTACCAAATATTAATAGCCATAAATAATAAAATAGTTACAGCTGGTAGTTTTGTAATACCTGTAACGGGTTTAATTGTGTAGATCATGTTACATTCAGAAAAGAACTGGAGTTTTATGGAATTGACGGCTTTACATACTACTGGTCTGAAAATGACAAATACAACGCAAAAATTTGTGCTGGATAATTCAAACAATAATGGAAGGGTAGAAAATTGTTGTGAGTGGGGAGAAAGCGCAATGTGAGTGCCGCATGGTTCAATTTTGATTACACTTCTATTCCTTATACACGCGAATGATCATCCACTTAACATACAAAATTTGTACTTTCTGCCGACAACGCTATTGTTATAAAAATCCCATTAGAGAGAAAGCAAAATAAGAGTTTTTGAGATAATTATTAAGTGGATCCCCAAAAATTTGTTCAATCTAATTTTTAAGAACATACACTCTCTTCAGTTCAGGACAACTAAAGTGATACCAACAATTGACATAGTAAATAGTCAGTAAATAGGGAAAATGCTTAAAACTGTGGATGTACACATTGTCGATATCTTGAACTGGAGGAAACATTTCATTGAGCTTCTCAAACAAATAGATTCGGGTACTTTTACTCGTCGTATAATTGGTAATTTTGGAAGCAAGCGAAACAATCTTCTGACATCTTTTTGCATGTTTCCACTCAGTAATGTCTTATGGAATTATTTCTTGGGGTAAATCACCTCTTAGGATGAAAGTATGGATTGCTCAAAGCGAGCATTAAAAATAATCTGTGGTGTTAACCCACAGTCGTCATATAAATACCTCTTCATTGAGATATGGGTTTTAATTGCACAGTCACAATACCAAAGTTCGCTAATGAAATTCCTTATGAAGGGTCCATCTCAGTTTGAGAAGAACTGTGATGTCAATACCTACAGAATTAGACGAAAACATAATTCATCACCCATTATTAATACTTCTATTCCACGAACGCATTTCCGTTTGAAACCGGATAGCGTTTTTTTTTTTAACTTCGTTTTAAGTGTGGTTGCTGAGTAGGGCTGAAAGGCTATTCGTTCGTTAAAGTTAACGCTATACCTGTAAACTGACGTGCTTCACATGATTTCCATACAAGAATCACTCAAGTGATTTATGGAACCCTTAGTTAACTTTATCTTTCACACTAAGTTTTCTTTCTCCTTTTTCCTTTTTTTCTGGATTACTTAACTCCCAAAGCTATGCAGTGCATAATATTAACACCTTGTCCTCATTTTGAGCGCAAAATATGAAGGCTGCAGTACGTTAAATAAAAGCCAAACAGTGTCCCTATCGTCTTGATGTACATTACCATTGTACAAGTGATCTACGAATGATTAAAACTACTACTACTAAAACTACTACTATTACTAACCCTAATAATAATAATAATAATAACAGTGTGATTATTTTACATAGTTTTCCTTAACTAACGTTGAATTTAGAGTAGGGATAATGTTATCTTTTCTGAAATAGGAATTACACATACTACTCCATTCATTACGCGTATATTCCATCCAGTTAAAGTTATGAGTCTACGTCAGGTAGATGGTGCGATGTTAGGATGACAGTTTTCGTTGAATGTATCTTTGACGTGGAGGGAAAGGAATAGACTCCGCTCATTGAGTTGGGTACTACACTTTTGCTTGTGTACTTCCAGTTAGTAGCAGCACCTGTACAGAATTTTTCCCTTTAAAGGATGGTTCTTACATTTAACTACTTCGTCAGTTCCTTTCCTTCTTTTTTTTTTGTAAAAAAAGGAGGTAGAAATAACTAAGTGCAGTAATAGAAGAGAAACGCAAAATAGGGCTGCGAATTTTGACGAACGATCTTATATTCGAGAATATTTTTACAGGGAGCAATAAGAAATAACTTATAATAGTATTAGTTACGGTCGCATGGGAACAGGTAGATATTTGATGATAAATAGGGCCTATTCTTCATTTGAGAATGGAGCAAACGGTAATATTTTTGAAACAGTGTGAGGTACCATATTAAAGTTCAAAAGCTGCTAACATCAGATAGCAATAGTAGTCTCTTTACGGAATGTAAATGTGAATAATTAGCCGTAACCCAATTTTAAAGCTTCACTGCTCCTCTTATTAACATCGCGATGAGGCGAAAGCCCGCTCCAACAACGCTCTAACATAGGGCTTTGGAAATGCATGCAACCCCGCTCGCGACGTAATTGCAGTGTTACTTGCGAAGGAGTTGTTAACGGGCGGATGCGGATCAGCTCGCTGCGGAACTAGATTAGTGAATTAGTTTGACACGCTTGATAAGATTGAACGACCACAACTCTGACGCTGCTTGTAATTTCCATTCAGCAGTTTGATTGTATTTCGAGAATGCTCAGTTAGGTTGTATGCAACCAGATAGACGACGTGATTTTTCACACGCTGTGTTTCTTTGTAATTGGTGTCCTTAGCACAATCCCCCCCCCCCCTTCCTTGGGCGCGCTCATCAAATACCTATCATCTTTCCGTAGCGGTTAAACACCAATGAGCCAAAACATTATGATCACCTGTTTAATAGCGCAGTGGTCCACTTTTAAAACACATTACTGAAGCGATTCAGCTTGGCATGGAGTATACAAATCTTTACAGAAGCATGTAGCACCAGATGTCTACTTACCGGTCACGAAATTCGCACAAATTACGGGTCGATGATTTGTGGGTACGCAGCTGGCGCCCGATATGTGTTCGAATGGATACAGATGAGGAGCATTTTCTGGCTAAGACATCAATGTGAGTTCACTACCATGCTCCTCAAACCACTGCAGCACGATCCTGGCCTTGTGTCACGGAGAGGTATCCTACTGGAGGATGTCATCGCCATCAGAGAAGACTTCAACCATGAATTGATGCAGGTGGTCCGCAATAATGTCAGCGTAGTTCACTGCTGGCATGGTGTCTCCGAGCACACGTTCTATAGAAACTCAATTCAATGTACCCCGTAGCATAATTCTGATGTCATCGGCCTGCATTTGTGGCCGTGTGCACGTGTCAAGCAGCCATTATCCTGGATGACGAAATGTAAGTACCCAACCATCGATTGGTGCAACAAGATATGCGATTTATTCGACAAGCGACACGTTTCTATTGAACCACGATAAAAACTCAGTGATGCTTCGCCTATTGCAATCGGATCTTACGATGTGGTTGGGTCAACACAGGAACACGGAGGGGTCGGATCACGTGGCGCTCCATGTTCAACAATGGTCTTTGAACGGTGTGCTGCGAAACACTTGAGCCTGCACCAGCACTGTACTCTGTCGTCAGATCTGCCAAGATCGCTGCCTGTCTTGGGTACACAGTGGGGGATCCTCCAGCCTCTGCGTTTTGTGACGAGACGTGGCCATCCAATGCCGTAAGACCCACTCATTATTTCAACAATCGTCAACAACTTTCCGTAGATGTTCACGACAGTTGTACGCAAACAGCGGACCAGAGATCTTCTTTTCAAACCGCAGTGCCACAACAATGTGCTCGATGTCAAAACCGTTTGTATCAGTGGAATTCCGAATTTGCTTCTCCATATCTTAGCAATAATGACTGTCCATTCGTCTCTCTTCCACCTATATTCTTTCTTTGCTGTATTAAGTGCCCGCAACCCCACCAGGAGGCATTCAAACTCAAGGTGGGCAGTTCTCATAATGTTTCGGCTCATCAGTGTACAAGACCGGATGCAACTAGCATGTGGCTGTAACTGTGCATATATTAAATGTTTCTCCATCTGCTGCTTCATTTTAGCGATACGATGGTGGAAAAAACTATCCCGTATCCTTACCTATTATTCAGATCTCCATAGCATTCTAGATGAAATGCAGTGTAGGGGTTAACCCCTGGATTATCAGTATCAAAGTATTTCTTATTACGTTACGAGAACTTCGCTATTGATTATTTTGTAAATAAGATTACAGTTGGTTCAGTCAAGCGATAGTCTTAAATAAAAAGTTTCTACTAATTCTATGTCTATCCGAACCAGCGAAAATTCCATTGTGTGAAGTGAAACCCAGTTATTCTGTAGCTGCAGTGTGGATTCAGAAAGAGGCCTACATGTTAAACATATTTTGCTGCTTGCTCTTAACTAGAAAATAGAGCTGAAATAATTGAAGACCGTCATGGAGGGGAGACAGAAATTATTTCATAACTACAACGCTATAGTTTAGTAGAAGTTCTGAATCACTTAGACTGTGTTGTTCCTGTGAAAACTGAAGTCTGGTTTTATTTACGTCTACATTTGTATCACCTAGTAATGCCAGGACCGTCAGGCCATCTATTACGTCTTCACAGGTATTTTTACTGAGTTAACATTACGATATACATGGTACATGGTACGATATATAAAAACAGGAAGAATATTAATGATAACAGATACAATTATCGTTACAATTTTCATCGCATATTAGCATAATTATAATTACTGTAGTAGCAGAACAATAATCAATAAATGGTGTTTCAGATATGTAGATATTATTAACACTACATTGGACATTTTCCCCGTTACATTCTTGCAGATGGTGGGTAATGACACCTAACATAAATGTATGGCAGCAGTACAGAAGAAATCAAACATGGAGAAGTTGAATGGAAAGTGGACGAAAGAAAAATCTTAGGGAAAGGTTTAAAATGACATGGAAGGATGAAACCAGAAGTATATAAGGACGTGGAAAGTATGTATAGTGTTGATAATATGACAGATACACTGTGCCACCGTTGGACGGATGGAAAAAGGAGAAGAGTTTACCGGCAGAGAAACTACGCTGATGATAGCAAATGAAGCTTTAATTTCATCTAGAATGCAATGGAGATCTGAATAATACGGAAGCATACTGGATAGTTAAGCACCCTGTAATTACCGTTGATGATTCTCATCAGTCCATTCTGTGCTATGTCTTGAACCTCTTCGAACATCCGGTACACCCCAATGGTCTGGAGGATGTGTACGAGTAAACAGCGACCCCAAGCAATTT
This sequence comes from Schistocerca gregaria, assembly GCF_023897955.1. NCBI lineage: Eukaryota > Metazoa > Arthropoda > Insecta > Orthoptera > Acrididae > Schistocerca > Schistocerca gregaria. The sequence goes on from NC_064931.1 coordinate 732,367,513, forward strand.
GCAAAGAGCAAATTATAAGACGCCTTGCGCCGTAAAACTGTGTAGTTCTTCGTTAAATAATGCTAAAAATGTAACATCTTTGTAAAGCTCTCACTGAAAATGTATGACAAGGCCATGGCTTTAACACACATCGTGGTGTTATGACAAGCAGCAGGGTAGTAAGTGGCGGCGGGATGGGTCACTTTGGTGGGCTCTACAGACTGCGGCATCCGTTGCAGCAACAAAGCCAACGGGCGGCTTCCGAGGAGTCAGCAGTCGGCAGCCGTATCACAAACGAAACGGTGCTTGTCGGTGTCGATAGCAGAGCATCTGGAGCATATAGGGTCCTCGGCAAGATGTATTGTGCACAAACGTTGTCGGAAGCGGAAATTTTCGGCCGTCCTGTGGATCACGACGAACAGCAGGCACCTCCCGCATCCGAGTTTGAATCGATCCGAGTGCTCACCTTCCTCACACGAATGGAGTACAGACGTGCTCGCTGCTGTGGGGCACACCGACGATTCCGATACAGGCCGTGGCGTCGTGGGTGCAGAAGCCGGGCCCGCGGTGGTCGCTAACCGAAACGCAACAACGCACACGCCCGTCATTTTCCGCGCTGCCTCAGCGTATGTAAGAGGCAGCGTCGTCGGTTGCGATCGTGTCTGAGTGCTGTGTCTGGACGAGGCGTCTCTGCAGGCGTTCGGAGCGAACATGCCCTTCCTGTCCGCACCCCGATCAAGTCCGCGGTTGACTGTCATAAATGATAATCGCTCGCCAGCCGCCAACGCTCAGGTAAGATAGGATATGTTCGACCAGTTCGATTCGCACTTGACGCACTCCGTTCAGAACAGGATACGTCTCGAACGTGTTCCACTTTCATCCACGTGACTTAGGACTTCCCCATAGGGCCGCAGCGCGTCCACGACAAGCGTGGCTGAAACTACAGACGACAGCGCGTATGTTCCGAACTCCGAGGACTGAATGGTCGACAGTCAGCGCACCCACACTGCCGTCCGAGTTGGGCAAACAATATCCGTCGGTGGAACGACGAATAAGCTGTTCGCCGCAGCTTCACCCACAAACTACACTTAAACTGTGATGGAGACGACCGTAAGTTGTGTACAGAGGAGCTCCTGTGGATCGACGTGGATTACTTTACGAGGGAAACGCTGTACTTCGTATGCCTTCGGTCGTGCGTACTGGACGTGGTATGTTAATTTTATCGTGGCCTTAATACAGGGAAGCACCATCGTGGCTCGAGGTGATGTGTTTACTCTGGAATACCACTACTAGCGCGAGTCCGCTTCGCAAAAAAAAAAAAAAAAAAAAAAAAAAAAAAAAAAAAAAAAAAAAAAAAAAAAAGGTTCAAATGGCTCTAAGCACTATGAGACTTAACATCTGAGGTCATCAGACCCCTAGACTTACAACTACTTAAACCTAACTAACCTAAGGATATCATACACATCCATGCCCGAGGCAGGATTCGAACCTGCGACCGTAAAGGCTGCTCGGTTCCAGACTGAAGCGCCTAGAACCGCTCGACAACATCGGCCGGCGTTCCGCTTCGCAACACGGCTGAGAACCGACTGCCCATTTGGCTATGCGAGCAGGACTCATGTCCTTACCCTAACTTCCATATGTCGTCAACTACTTTTCTACAGCCTGTACTCGTACATTCACTGCGTATAGTCCGTTACAAGGGAACAGTTTACATGAATGTCGCTTGCACCGTGTCGGCATACCGTATCGTATCGTATACGCTACAGCAGCTCACAGTATTTATTTAATAGTCATCAGGACACCTCTACATATTGTGCATTTGTAACAGGAAGAGTATCGTATCTGTATTCAGTTTCGATGCCCATCGTAACATGTTCTCTGTTATTCTTGCAATTACATGAGTGATATAACGTCTTAGCATTAACACTTTGGCTGCCGGACCAGAGTCAACCAAGGTTGTATACTAGACAAAGGTCTTTTCAGCTGTGTAAACCTGTTAGATACATGGCCTCTGAAGCTAATTTCTTCAGTGTCATACCTGCTAGGCCACTTGTATGGGAACTATGCAGAACTTTTAATAACAAATCACGAGTCTTTCAGCATTTCAGAAGAATGATATTTATTTCTTGAAGGAACAGAACAAAACTAAAATAAATGAAGAACGTTTGTTAACTAAACAGGTTAGTTTATAAATTCACAGCAGATGTAATAACATATTTTAATTGTTTAATAGGTTGTGTTCTTTACTTTCCATGTGTGAATAATGAATGAAACAGTCCAAGTACATGTACTTTTCATTCGGGCAACCCTTACAGTTTGTGGTGACTTGCTTTGATTTCTTCATAGCTTCAGCGCATCCAAATGTGTGAAAGTATAGTCGGTAACAAAATATTCACCTGTTTCTCTTGGTGCCTGTTTCTTGCAATAAATGGTTTCATGAATTTGATGCTCCTGGTGTTCCTGATAACCTTGATACATGTTTCGGGTTTCCAAAGTTTATCAATATAAGCGCAGAGTTTTCTCAAAATTTAGTTACGTGCACGTTTTGTCAATTATTTGCTTGTAGATAGCATGAGCATTGACAGTTTCCTGTTTGTCAGGAGCTCGAATGCAATCTCGGGGTACAACTTCACTCCTCTTCGTAAAGTGAAGGCATAAGTTGCTATTTGATATGACACGTCTATGAAGGATTTTGCGTAATTATATTTCAAAATTGTAGATAGTTTTGTAGTTGATACTTTTCTTGAGCTCGTTGCTACCATTTCTAGAATGTCTTGACCTTTTATTTCATCTTGGTCGTTGGACTGTACTTTCTCAATGTACGAAAGAGGTGGCTTGAATTTTCGTTCAACTTATGGGCTAAGACGACTCTTGTAAAGCAATTGTCGACTTAAAGAGTGCATCCGGCTTTCAGCAATGGACGCATTAACTCCATCACTACACTGAAGCACATGTCATAATCTACGGGGGCCATATCCTTTCTAGCATGCACTTTTACTTGCCTGGTATAGCCTCCACGACCAAACAGCCTGAATAGCTTGCTATTGTATTTACGACGTTTCCCCAGAATATACTGGCGAAACTCCAGCCTTCCTCTAAACGGCTCCATAGATACATCAATGCACACTTTATCGCCAGGACAATACATCGTGAAATTTATCGTTTCGTAAATCAACTAATGGCGAAATTTTGTTCAGTTTGTCGTCATTAGTATCAGAATTATCAAACAAGTTTAGTATATTCAAAAGGGCCTTAAATCCGTTGCGCGGTAAAGTTTTACTTACTTCATTTTTGTGCAGTATACTCTTTGACTAATATTTCTGGTTTGTAGGTTTACGGTCCTAATCAATCTACAGAACACATTGAAAAAAAAATTGCACTATTTCTACCCATTACAGTAGCCTGCTGTTATCTGTACATTTTTCATTGAGAGTGCTGTCAGTAATTCGTTGCTCGGCATAACGAAGCGTCTCGGTGAAAACCATTTCCACAACTTGGTCATCAAAAAACAATCGGTAAAAACCCATTTTATCGTATCTTCCAGTCATTTTCCTCTTCCCGTCATCAGAAATTCCCTCATTACAGGTTGTGGTAAAATCATTCATGTTTCCAGTTACATCATGCCAGTTATCTTTGGAGAAGTCTCAGATGCTGATTCCCCAACTGTTCTACTTCTTTTTCTCGGTCTGCCTGCACCGGAATCATCGAGATTATAATAGGAGCTCTCAGGAGGATATTCAAGATTATTGCCGTCAGATATGTCACCAAAAAAACTGGCCTCACCCTCACTGAAATAGTTTTCTCATCCAATAACTCACCGTTGACTCTGTGTCGGACATTATAACAAACACACAAGAAAACAAGCTCAAATCTTCAATGAAACACGACTTCAAACACAAATAATCTCTAGAAACATCGCAGTGTGAATTACGGCGAGTGTAACCAGAGATCGTATACCAAAGGAAATAGTTGACTGCAAGCAGATTACAAGGGTCGACTGTCACACTACCAGTCAACGAAATTCAGAACCAAAACCGCATGGCCTCTACAGGTGGCCAGGGAACGATATATCCACTTGAAATCATTGTAGCAGTTTATACAAGTTATACACATGTGTGTATCAATTTTATGCACACGGCCTGCCAGGGAAGCTACCTTGTGTATCAATTTGATACACATTTCAGGCGAAGTGTTAATATATCGACCACTTTGGTGGCATACACGCGGCCTTCATGAATTCCCACAAAAAGATGTCACCGGGGTAATATCAGGAACACGTAGTGGATAGGGAGTAGGTCCTCAGTGACTGATCCAACGATCGGGAAATTTGGTATCCAGCAACTTTAGAACAAGCGTTGATCAATATGAAGGCGCTCCATCTTGTTGAAATGTGATACCGTTTTGCAAGTATTGCATCTGAGGGTATGCAAACTGCTCCGCATGTCCAGATGCACATAACAATACACTGTGTTTTCTGCAAACAAGAAGTGTCCAACAATCCTGACCTGCATTAGGCCACACCAGACGTCCCGTTTAGCGCTACTACGAATATGATCAGTGGTAGCGTGCGGATGTTACGAGCCCCAAACCCGAACCTTATGACGATTAAACCTCCCTGATACACGAAAGATTTCCTCATCTCAAAATAATCAGCTTTCCAGGAAGCTGGCATTCATGGTTGGTTGGTTTGTTGATTTGGGGGATGGGTCCAAACAGCGAAGTTATCAGTCCCATCGGATTAGGGAAGGACTGGGAAGGAAGTCGGCCGTGCCCTCTCAAAGGAACCATAACGGCATCTGCCTGAAGCAATTTAGGTTCAAATGGTTCAAATGGCTCTGAGCACTATGGGATTTAACTGCTGCGGTCATCAGTCCCATAGAACTTAGAACTACTTAAACCTAACTAACCTAAGGACATCACACACATCCATGTCTGAGGCAGGATTCGAATCTGCGACCTTAGCGGTCGCGCTGTTCCAGACTGTAGCGCCTAGAACAGCTCGGCCACTCCGGCTAGCAAGCAATTTAGGGGAATCATGGAAAACCTAAATCAGGACGCTTCATCCTCCCGAATGTGAGTCCATGGTGCTAACTTCTGCGCCACCTCGCTCGGTGTCATCCATTTTAAATATGCTACAGCATATCCATACCAAAGTGGTATCGACATGGTTTGGCAACAAATGTTGCAGAACTTGTACTTAATAAGTGCTCAAAAGAAGATACTGACGTACTGCACGATGTGTTCAAAGAATGGTTCAAATGGCTCTGAACACGACTCACGCCCCGTCCTCACAGCTTCGCCAGCGAAAGGCAAAGGTCCCGAGTTCGAGTCTCGGTCCGGCACACAGTTTTAATCTACCAGGAAGTTTCAAGCGGCAATTTGGTTTCTGCAGACCACACTACTTCTGTCACGTGTTACTGTGGACTCCCAATTTTTGCTTCATGCGATCATACTGCACTCACGCTATAATAGTTGGTACGCCTGAGCCAAGAATATTAATTCTTTGCGATGCTATATCATATGGTGCAATTTGCTTATCATATCTACTGCAGTTCTCTTTCCTAAGCCTTTGAAATGTGTGAGGTTCGAAACGGAAATCCTGTACTACTGGGGCAAGAGCGAAAATTTCTTCAGTTTCCTCCTGTACTCTGTGTAAGACAGTTTATAGTATTGATCGATACTTGGGGTCAATGTCTTTACCTTCGGACAGTGTGTGTGCATGTGATCCACCCTACACAAGCAGCTTAAATGATCAAATGGGTATGGAGTCTTAGTCGCATGTATTTGATTTTTAACTCCACAATATTTTAGTACAATCTGAGTAGCGTACAGACTAGAGATTACACACACAAACAAACATACACACACACTCGCACACGCACAAACACACACACACACACACACACACACACACACACACATAGAGAGAGAGAGAGAGAGAGAGAGAGAGAGAGAGAGAGAGAGAGAGGAGACGGAACGTTATGACCACCTGTTTAATAGCATGTCGGTCATCTTTTGGAACGCCAGGCAGCAGCGATTCCGCATAGCACGGATAATTCAAAAGCAATTTATTGGTCTCAGGGTGTATGATTCACCAGAAGGCGAAGCACATGTCACACAGTTCCCGTAAATTGTTGACCAATGTTTTGTGGGTGTGGTGCTGGTGGCCGATAGCGCCCAAGTGCGTTTCATCTGGTACAGATTAGGCGAATTTGGTCACCAAGACATGTGAGTTCACCATCACGGTCAGAAAACCACTGCAAAACTATTGTGGTATTATAAAGTCGAATATGCTATCACCATAAGGAAGAACAGCAAGCGCGAAGAGTTGCAGGTAATTCGCAATAATGTTCACATAGTCCACATTTGTTATGACGCCTTCGATTACTAGCATAAATTCCCCGAAATCTCCTGTTTGTGTGTGTGTGTGTGTGTGTGTGTGTGTGTGTGTGTGTGTGTGTGTATGTGTGTGTGTGTGTTTGCGTCTGTGTGTTAGGTGTGTGTGGGTGCGTCCCACTTTATGTGTGAATTATGGGCACTCAACGGCGAGGTTATCAGTGCCTTTGCGAAAATTAGCTCATGAAACCTCATGTGAATGTTCTCCACAGTATAATATTATTCCCCTATCCTGCGTCCGCGGTGCGGTGTTTGTTTCGAACCGCCTATCGCCTGGATGATAGCGTATCCCTGGTATAACACGAGACGCTACTCATCCTACCATGTGACACTTTTCTCTTGATCCACGGACCAACCTCGATGATCACATGCCACTTCAATTGTAATTCCCAACGTCGTTGGGTGAATACGTGAACTCATAGAGGTTGTTTGCTACATAGCCCCATGTTATTCAACAGTGTGCACTGAAAGATTTCCAACAATGTACACTGCACGATGTGTTCGGAAAGAATTGTGTCGGCCCAAGCACTGTACCCTATCATCGGAACTGTCACAGAACGCTGTCTATCTTGCTTTACAGAGCTGCCAATAGTCCGAGCTCCACGTTCTGTGATGAGGGATGTACGCCTAAGGCTTTGTCATCCTTGCGTGGTTTCCCCGTCCATCAATCAATTTCTATAGATGCTCACGACAGCAACATGCGAACAGTCGATCAGCAGGCGTTCACTCTCACGGAGGACAGTAGTATAATTTTTTGGCTCATCAGCGAATGTGCCTATAGCAGTCAGCTATAAGTCAGCTATGATATTGGCAATCATGGGTGCCCTGTACTATTTTTAGCTGCTCCCTCATGGTGTCACAAAGACATGTGGCTGTTACGGTTTATACAGAGTTTTTGCTTGATGATCATTCCTTCTTAATTATTCCTTATCTGCAGTCTCAAAAGGAAATTCCGACTCCTTCCAAATGGTTAAAATGGCTCTAAGCACTATGGGACGTAACATCTGAGGTCATCAGTCCCCTAGAAAAAAATGGTTCAAATGGCTCTGAGCACTATGGGACTTAACATCTGAGTTCATACGTCCTCTAGAACTTAGAATTACTTACACCAAACCAACCTAAGGACATCACACACATCCATCCCCGAGGCAGGATTCGAACCTGCGATCGTAGCAGCAGCGCGGTTCCGGACTGATGCGCCTAGAACTGCTCGGCCACAGTGGCCGGTTCACTCTTTCCGGAAAGACTTTCGCCACAATTAACGCAAGTTCATGGAGATTAACACCTTTACTGCACATTACATGTGGCAGTGGTGTATCCAGGTGGTAGTAGTTGTAACACATTAAAGAATTTGATATGTAAGATCTTAAACCCAAGATGGCTGAATAATACCTTAAGAAAGAGTCTAAATGCTAACAGGTTTAATGTCTGCAGCCGCTGATTTCTGTAGCAATAATCTGAATTAATAACTCTGATGTCATACTGGTATAACGTCAACATACTGAAGTGCGCCATTGTGCCCTACCTTTACTGCTGTAGACGTGATTACTAACACTAACTAACCACACCCAGCGTACTACCATGACCTATCAAATGGTTCAAATGGCTCTGGGCACTATGGGACTTAACTGCTGAGGTCATCAGTCCCCTACAACTTATAACTACTTAAACCTAACTAACCTAAGGACATCACACACAACCATGCCCGAGGCAGGATTCGAACCTGCGACCGTAGCGGTCGCGCGGTTGGAGACTGTAGCTCCCAAAACCGCTCGGCCACTCCGGCCGGCCCATGATCTATTGATCATGTACTTCTATGCTGAGCACTCATTTATATGCCCAGCCAAATTTCTGTTCAAATTTCCCAGTATCTTTACAAATTGCTTCCAGTTAGTCTGGATTGTGTATGTGACTTCACTATAGATATTTAATGTCTCTTTTCTCGATTTTCTATTCCTCCTACTATCAGCATATAAATCTCCGTGCTATTCTCCTTGTTTCTCGTTTCTACAGTACTGGATTGAAATGAAAATTATATTCGTCCGTTCTTGTACGCCTCTGAGAGTTCAGATCTGGGATACAGAGCTAATTAGTGAACGACTCAAACATTCTACCATTTTAATGATACTTCCGGTAGAAGATTTCATAACATTTGTTGCATATGAGAGACTTTAATTTCATTTACAAGTCACGATAAATATTCCAGAAGCTGTGAAGTCGCGACTGCGGATGTAGAAAGATACTGATTTGAGAACGTTTATACTTATCTGCCTTATCGTGATTCGGGGAAATAGCTGAAAACTGTTGTTCTTCCTCCATATACATACATTGAACATCCCAATTTTCAGAGAATTTATATCCCGATACATATTTGTGATAATAATGAGAATGTTCTCCACTGTGATAACTGTGCCAGCCCCGGACCTAACAGTTTGACAAAATATTCGGAATACTGTAGATCAATTCATATCTATCATCAGCTCTCCACTGAAAGGCGGCCATTGTTGTTCGAAATGTGATTACTTATTAAACGATTTATATCTTCCAAAAGAATGATCACTGGTGTTAAAACATTAGAGCCGTGTGCATGAAAGATTGGTAATAGCCTTAACAATATTTTCGTAAAAGTAGTTGCAATAAGAAATAGGGTTCTGTAGTTTGGAGAATAGTAGTGACATGCTACCATACCCACAGGAATTTCCTTGGAATGGAGACATACTCGTTGTCGACAACTATTGTTACTGGCCAGACTCGTTTCTTTGCTTACTACACCAAGAAACAATAGCATGTAATACTGCTTGTAGAAAAATGAGCAGCTTATCAAATCTCTATTAGATATTGAAGCGAACGAAAAATACTGTTTAAGTGAAGTGGTACGATGCTTGCCTTCAAGTTTGTGGAAAAGTCTGTTCTTTCAATGTCTAGCTGTAACACTGGATAAATACCATCGGTATCTTTTATTTGTGTACGTTTCTATGACTTCACATGTCACTGGTAATAGGAAATAGCACACTAGGCTAAAACAGATTTCCACTGATTGATTCACCTTGCAACCTCATGCATCCATTGATCCTGCATGTTGGTAGGGGACTGTTCAAGCTTGTGGAGGCTATGTAATGGTGTGGTACGTATGGAGTTGGAGTGATATGGGACCCTTCATACGTCTAGATACGACTTTGACAGGTGACACGTTCGACAGCTTTCTGTGATCACCTGCATCCATCCATGTCCACTGTGCATTCCTACAGACGTGGGCAATTCCAGCAGGACAATGCGATACCCCACAGTTCAAGAACTGCTGCAGAGTGTCTCGAGGAACACTCTTCTGACTTTAAGCACTTCCGCTAGCCACCAAACTTGAACAGTCCCCTACACGATATTGGGCAGTTGTACCAGTTTATTTGCCTCTTCAGTGTAAATGACGCTGAAGGACAGTTCAAACCGGATACCTCGACTACAGACTACACACGACGAATATTCCTAGGTATGTAATCGTTAAAACTGTGTCCAGTCATTCATTCTGTCCTGTTGCCTGTTATATTCTATTTAGGTGTCAATATGATCGCTCGGCAATAGATTGAATGATTTTAACAGTTTCTTTGCCTTATATAAGACAAAAAGTTCTTATGATATGATGAATATGTGGGCATCGTGTGTGAATTATCTAACTGTGAGCCGGTCGGAGTGGCCCAGCGGTTCTAGGCGCTTCAGTCAGAACCGCGAGACCGCTACTGTCGCAGGTTCCAATCCAGCCTCCGACATGGGTGTGTGTGATGTCCTTAGGTTAGTTAGGTTTAAGTAGTTCTAAGTTCTAGGGGACTGATGACCTCAGATGTTAAGTCATATAGTGCCCAGAGCCATTTGAACCATCTAACTCTGATCATGGATTAAGTGTCACACAGCTCTGACATTAAATTTAATTAAATGCGCGTAACATTAAAATTTTTATTTCAGGGAAGTACCAACATCACCGCAATTGGGTATCGCAATAGTTGAATGATGGAAAATTTGTACTGGATTGCGATTCGAACCCGGATTTTCCGCCTTACGTGAGCTGTCGCCTTGGCTCTTCGGCTATCCAGGCACGTGTTCAGTCTGATCCACAGTCTCAACACACGCTATTAACTATCGGCCATGTCCATTTACCTCATTTTCTCGCAGTGTTTCCTATATTTCCGACTCTACCGTTCACTCACCCTTTGGATATCACGACAGAGAAGCTGACAGAGTTACTACATGCGTGTGGTATCTGTTCTGCTGGACATGTCTGACAGAACAGACGCCACTGTTTTCTGATACAGCGTCGTAAATATCAATATTTCAGAGACATGCCGATGCGTGCGAAAATGAGCACTGAAATAACTCAGGTTGAAAATTTGTACTGGACCTGGACTCGAACCCGCATTTCCCGTTTTACTTGAACGGTCGTTTGAAGCCCTTCTAATTTGCAAGAAGATCGGAAAATGCGGAAAGTCTGTGTGCATTTGTTAGCGAGGCTTTTGTTAGTAAAGCAGAAGGAATGCAGTGTGATTATTTGAGATAAACAGATTTAACGTTGGGAGATACAAAAGTGTTTTGTGGGACTGATAACTGTTTACAAAACATGTGTTTTCGAGTACAAGCTGGAGATGAATAAGTAATGTGACGAGACAGACGTGAATATTTCAGATGTCCCACCAAAGGCTCACAAGGGCTACTCATGAGAAACGATACTAGTTGTCTCCTTTGACGTAAGATACATATTCTACAAAGTGGTTTTGGGTGATGGACATCCAGCGACTGTTGAATTTTAGCATCCGAAAGGATGTTTCTTGTGCCTATATGGCTCATCGTGGCAGTATGCTTTTGCGTCCAAACATTAATTTTAAATCAATTTCTTTTTATATCTTTATTAACGATACGTAAAAGGCAGAGCCTGTATATTACTGTCTCCTACCTGTCTTTAAAGTCGCACAACGTGACGTAACACGCCGATGTGGATCAATGGATTTAATTCGATAATGAATGCATCATTGAATAGCTACAAATTATCGGTATTTTAATCGTATATTATGGCAGGAGGTTTCTGACTAAGATGAGAATAGACGATGTTTAATCAGTAAAAACATTTCTTCACGTAGCAGAAATAACAATACCTCGTGCTTTTCGTAATACTACAAGAAGTGTAAAATGCTATTCACCACTAGTGTCTTTTTCTTATTTTCAATTAAATAGACCAGAGATGATGTTAGCGAACTCGTGAATTGGAACCGGCTGAGCCTTAACTGAACAAATCTAATTGATAAAAAGATAATACTGAGAAATATTAACTATGAGAATAATTTACAGTTGCTGCTGGAAAGTTTACTGTCGGGATGATTTGTACTTCGAAACAAGTTCAATTGTGTATTGATGTCGTTGCGGTATTTACGAGAAACTAAAGTAAACAAACTAATCTGGCCATTTTAAATAAATAATATTCAAACCAATCTTTTGTTTTAGTTTAATATTTCTTCACTTGTAATTCATAAAGTGCTTTTAATGTGAGTCATCTTTTCCATTCATAATCATCCTATTAAATCAATGTTTATTGATCAGGTTACTTTTCAGTGCATTCTGCTTCCCATACATTTTAAGTACAATGACTTTTAGGTAGTAGTCTGCTATCATATGGCAGTCGAGTTTCATGTAAAGTAACTTACAAAATTTATTCACAGATAGATGCACTTGTGGTGTAGCATGCTGAGTTTATGAAATCTTGTAACATTCCTACAGTACCCTCAGCCTTTGCTTTAACGTGGAAAGAAATAATAAAATAGCCTCTAGTCAACGGCACAACTTCTTGCCAACAAAAAAGTTCCTCTACCACTTCACTCGCAATGTTTCTGAGCTAACTCTTCCCAGCATTTGTAACCATATAAATTACAAATGCAAATTGTCAGTAATTTCCCACACAAAAAGGGAACAGAACAAGCGCTGCGATGGCCTATATTTTAGCGCAGTTCTGTGACAGACTGCTCCTCTCAGGACGGCAAACCCTAAGCTTCTCTCACTTCGTTTGAATTTGGAAACGGAGAGCGCTTTTCCCCTTTTCCAGTAATCACTAGCATTGTTCCATAACGGTTTAACAGTACATTAAACGGTCAGTAATTATTATTCTTGGTTGGCGTTTTTGTTATTCTTTGCGAAATGCTGGCACAGTTGATTTGCGCGATTCTCACCGGGTGTCTACGACAGCGCTTTCATTGCTACCTGCAGGCGCCCTAGCTACATTGGACGTCTGCTTTTACTTTGTACGGCTCACCATTAACAAACATGTAATATAATAAAACACAAATAATTACAAATACACAAAAACAATTGAACACCTTTGCCACTATTTCGATTTTTACAGGAGTTGGCGTGAACAAAATTAGTGGAGGTGGTTTACTGAAGTTAAATGAAAAGCGGAATTGACGGTGTATGTCAACATATTTTAATAAATGAATCCACGCCCATACCTATATTCAAGAAACAGTAGCTGCATATAATTCATTCAGCTGTAATATAGTATTCATCTTCACTGCATTTGAATAAACGCAACTTCCTCTTCACTGATGCTGCAAATCGTGCTCCCAGGATCTATAGTACTTTCCTCATGAAGCTTGACACTCGGAAGATTGGGAATGTTTCTCCTTCTTGCGTGCAACTTTCGTATCCTGCGCCCAGTTATATAAAATTCTGTAAGAGAGGATAACATCCTCGTTCGTTTTAATTACATGGAATCCCACAATTGTGTTAAAAATTGTAGGTAACAATGTGAACTGGCTTAACTCGGATTTTTCTTGCAGGTGGGAAAAGTAAATGCAAACAAAGTGGTGACGATATCGACGAGAATGAGGTAGTGACGTCAGAGGCAGTGCTGCTGCTCTTGCTGACCATGATCATGATGCTATTACCAGTTGGCAGAACTTCAGTTTTTGTCGAAACTTTGTAGAGTTGCCACGCACACAAAAGGAGGACCATCTGACACCATTTCTACTCCCTCTCAGTATAATCTTCTCAGCAGACAAATGGCTCTGAGCACTGTGAGACTTAGCATCTGAGGTCATCAGTCCCCTAGAGCTTAGAACTATTTAAACCTAACTAACCTAAGGGCATCACACACATCCATGCCCGAGGCAGGATTCGAACCAGCGACCGTAGCGGTCGCGTTGTTCCAGACTGAAGTACCTAGAACCGGCCGGCAGTGTTCAGCATCAATAAAGTAACAGTAGCTACACGTTTGTACCACCTACAGATATTCTCACACTTCAATTGTGTGATGTCAGTTCAGATGCAGCTTTCCTTAGTCAGATCAACTATTTTTAAAATCATTTCGGGGTTGTTATCTCCATACAGCTACACTTAGGTGCATGCCAGTGCCTCGCACTAACCTGTAGTTTTGGAATCGCGACCAGATAATTATCTAACGATCGAATTCTAGAGGCCTGCCATAGCCTCCAATAGTCCAGTTCTCGTGCGGTAGCGTTCTCGCTTCCCGCGCCCGGGTTCCCGGGTTCGATTCCCGGCGGGGTCAGGGATTTTCTCGGCCTCGTGATGACTGGGTGTTGTGTGCTGTCCTTAGGTTAGTTAGGCTTAAGTAGTTCTAAGTTCTAGGGGACTGATGACCATAGATGTTAAGTCCCATAGTGCTCAGAGCCATTTGAACCAGTCCAGTTCGTAACTGTAGTAACCAACATACCATCTATTAGTTTTCGCTTATCAACTATCGTTGAGATGACTGGTTACTCTTCGAACATGTAACGCAGATTTATTGTGAACTGTGATGCCATTGATTGTACCTTCAATAGAAATCATGAATTTTCGTACAGTTTCCTACAAAACCAATCTGCCCCTTGAAGCATTTCATCCTTCACCTATGTTATAAAGAGTACATGATTTACTTTACAAAAGACATTATTTAAATCCATATGTGTTAAGAGGTTTTACCTTCTGTTTATTTAGTCTTCGAATCATGCCGCAGTGAGTAATTACTAACAATACGAGCAATTCACCACGCAACCTTCACTGTCAAATAAGTGTTCCTCGCTACGTGTATTCACATGAGATGCGGCACCTTACCACTGCGTTTTGCTTAGCTAGGCTAGTCTGCATTTTCACTTGATAAAATCTGTCTAGTCAGTTCTCGACTCTGCTCGCTGCGTGCCTTAACAGGGCGAAATAATGTATCTCCTCGACTGCAAAGTGTATGACCGAAAACCTAAAAGCATGTCGAACATAGTTTCCGGTCGCTAGTCTGCATATCTGTAGGTGTTATTTGTACTTGCAACTCGACCACAGGTCGTTTAAAAAAGCGCATTTAGTTGTACATTCTTAGAGAAACATTTTGCCACCAGAACATTCCCCTGAAAGCAGCCAAATACGTAAAACAAATTGCATCCACCCCTTAACTTTGAGCCGTTCTGTATCCCTCACTAAAACTGATAGAAATTTGTTTCCTTTGTTTTGTACACAGTTGGTTAAATATGTCAGTTACAAGATACCAATAGAAAATAATACTGTTCTGTCCAAAAAATTATAACACATTGCTGTGTATCTCTGGAAGCTAGCTAAATACACAATGTTCTAGACCTTTTAGAAATAGCAGTGCCTCTTAAGTTTGCCAATGAGAATAAAAACTCCTTTCACTTTTTGTTTTGTAAATTACAGAGAAAACACCGTGTCTGGGACACAACTTCCTCAGTTACTATTTAACATTACAACATTACACTCACAATTCCATACCAGACTTACACTGAGTAGAATTCTCCGAAGATATTTCTTCATAACGAATAATCCTCGTAGTTATCAAACCTTAATATTTCAATATATTCATTACAGGTCTAGACAATTTAAAAACCAAATGAGAGAGAATACAGCTTAATTTTGTAAGTAATATTCATCTGAAATTTTCTTGAATCTACTCAGTGCACTATATACACCTGAGGGCACATTTAAATGGATTTCTAACTGCCAGCTCTAGCGCTAGAAATCCCAAACAGAGCTGTGGCACCGGATTCATGAGCGTTGTAAAAAGTACTCTCACTTTCCAGCACTGAATATGCATGCATTTACAGAGAAGAACTGCTAAGAACACTTTATTTAGATGAGTTGAAATTACACTGGTGTGTGTTAATTTGAATGAATTATACACTCCTGGAAATTGAAATAAGAACACCGTGAATTCATTGTCCCAGGAAGGGGAAACTTTATTGACACATTCCTGGGGTCAGATACATCACATGATCACACTGACAGAACCACAGGCACATAGACACAGGCAACAGAGCATGCACAATGTCGGCACTAGTACAGTGTATATCCACCTTTCGCAGCAATGCAGGCTGCTATTCTCCCATGGAGACGATCGTAGAGATGCTGGATGTAGTCCTGTGGAACGGCTTGCCATGCCATTTCCACCTGGCGCCTCAGTTGGACCAGCGTTCGTGCTGGACGTGCAGACCGCGTGAGACGACGCTTCATCCAGTCCCAAACATGTTCAATGGGGGACAGATCCAGAGATCTTGCTGGCCAGGGTAGTTGACTTACACCTTCTAGAGCACGTTGGGTGGCATGGGATACATGCGGACGTGCATTGTCCTGTTGGAACAGCAAGTTCCTTTGCCGGTCTAGGAATGGTAGAACGATGGGTTCGATGACGGTTTGGATGTACCATGCACTATTCAGTGTCCCCTCGACGATCACCAGAGGTGTACGGCCAGTGTAGGAGATCGCTCCCCACACCATGATGCCGGGTGTTGGCCATGTGTGCCTCGGTCGTATGCAGTCCTGATTGTGGCGCTCACCTGCACGGCGCCAAACACGCATACGACCATCATTGGCACATTGGCACCAAGGCAGAAGCGACTCTCATCGCTGAAGACGACACGTCTCCATTTGTCCCTCCATTCACGCCTGTCGCGACACCACTGGAGGCGTGCTGCACGATGTTGGGGCGTGAGCGGAAGACGGCCTAACGGTGTGCGGGACCGTAGCCCAGCTTCATGGAGACGGTTGCGAATGGTCCTCGCCGATACCCCAGGAGCAACAGTGTCCCTAATTTGCTGGGAAGTTGCGGTGCGGTCCCCTACGGCACTGCGTAGGATCCTACGGTCTTGGCGTGCATCTGTGCGTCGCTGCGGTCCGGTCCCAGGTCGACGGGCACGTGCACCTTCCGCCGACCACTGGCGACAACATCGATGTACTGTGGAGACCTCACGCCCCACGTGTTGAGCAATTCGGCGGTACGTCCACCCGGCCTCCCGCATGCCCACTCTACGCCCTCGCTCAAAGTCCGTCAGCTGCACATACTGTTCACGTCCACGCTGTCGCGGCATGCTGCCAGTGTTAAAGACTGCGATGGAGCTCCGTATGCCACGGCAAACTGGCTGACACTGACGGCGGCGGTGCACAAATTCTGCGCAGCTAGCGCCGTTCGACGGCCAACACCGTGGTTCCTGGCGTGTCCGCTGTGCCGTGCGTGTGATCATTGCTTGTACAGCCCTCTAGCAGTGTCCGGAGCAAGTATGCTGGGTCTGACACACTGGTGTCAATGTGTTCTTTTTTCCATTTCCAGGAGTGTAGTATTAAACCTCTGTGAAAAACACTGACAGTGAGTAATGTTTAGTTTTACGTTAAATCTCTACACATTTAGAATACACTCCTGGAAATGGAAAAAAAATTTAAACATGTTGATAGCCCTGTACCACACGTCTCTTTTGCAGAGATTATCTTTGTGTGTATGGGGAAGTTTGAGGGAGAGAGGGGGGAGGGGGATTTGGGGAGAGTAGGGGGGGGGTGTTGCGATTGTGTGTATGTGTGTGTGTGTGTGTGTGTGTGTGTGTGTGTGTGTGTGTGTGTGTGCCGTCAGTGTGGCTACAGTGTTACCAGGCAGCCATTATATCTTGAAGCAACCGACAAATTTTTAATAACACTCTCTTAACGAGGGGAGAAAGAGGGGCGGGGCAAAGAGTTGGACTTGTGGAACATGTGTGACGTGAGAGAGAAAGGGCAGCGTAGCGGTATATGGATGGGACTCTGCTGTTTCCGTGTCTACCAAACAATAAAGGCAACAGTCATGCTACCAACGGGTTATGTGCAACGTAGCTAGCTGAGACTCCAGAACGGGTGCACGAAATACGGACTATGTTACTCTTCGGCTTTATGTCCCTCAAATATTCGCCAACTGGACATCCATCCGCCCAACATTTGTGCAGCGTCCAGCTACATTAATGTGATCACCTGTTAAAAGCCTGAATGACCACGTTTTGCAGTGCAGACCGATGCGAGAATAGCAGAAGGGAGTCCGTGAGGTTTTTGAAGGTACTAAAGAGGATGTGGAGCCATTCCGACTCCTGTGACGTGCCCAGCTGCGCTAGATTTTTCGGTTAACGATCTACGGCGCGCACAGTCTGATCGATTGGGTTTAAATTGGGAAAGTTTGGTTTGCAAGCAAGTACAGTATACCTATCCTCGTGCTGTTAAAAAGATGCACGTACACTGCGAGCTGTGTAACGCCTTGCATTATCCTGCTGGTAGACGCCTCGTGCCGAGGGAAAAAATGCATAAAAGGGTGGTATTCGTCATTACAGCATTGCCCAGTGACAAGATTTGGACGAATTCACGCGGGAAAGAATCATCGAAAAAGTGGAATAAGGAAAAGTGTGACGACTGTAGTCGTGGAACTTGGTCGGGCTGACAGTACTGTTTTACGTGCACGGGGAGCATTCCGAACCAATGGCACTGCTGCGAGGAGGAGAGGAGGTGGACAACCACGGTCAACAACAGCGGTTGATGACCGTTATATTGTGGAACAGGCTAGAAAGGTCCCATGTCAGCGGGTGCAATTGTAACCACCCTTAAAAGGACTATGCATACATATGTTGATCCACTGTGCCTTTCAGATTTACGAGGTCACCCACGGAATGCGATGAAAACATTCCCCAGGCCATACCGCTACAACCTTCAGCCTGGACCATTCCGACGAATGTTGCAAGGTGTTTGATATCAGACGTTTCACGTCGAATACGCCAGCGGCCATCTGTCCAATATTGAATAAAATGATATGAATCGGAAAACGCAACTGTCGCCACACGATTGATGCCCAGTTAAGGTAATGGCATGTGAATTCCACCCTTCGCCGTCGATGAACAGCAGTCGCTATTTGTGCATGAACCAGGCCCCTACTTAGGAGGCCCATATACAGCAACTTTTGCTGAACCGTCGTTGAGGAGACACTGTTGGTATCCCCTTGATTCACCTGGGTGGTCATTTGCTCAACATTTGCACGTTTATTCACCCTTAGACATCTCTGCAGCCGTCGCTCAACCCTGTCATCTACGGCCCGTGACGCACAACAGCTGCCTCAGCGTCGGTTTTTGATGGTGCCGTTATGGCGAAACGAGGAGTTTAGAACTTAGTCGTTCCAAAAATGCTTCCACCCTTGTCCCATAAGCCACTGAATATGCCCTTTCGAACGTCAGCTGGCCGTCGTGGGCGAGCGGTTCTGGGCGCTTCAGTCCGACACCGCGCTGCTGCTACGGTCGCAGGTTCGAATTCTCCCTCGGGCATGGATGCATGTGATGGCCTTAGGTTAGTTAGGTTTAAGTAGTCTAAGTCTAGGGGACTGATGATTTCAGATATTACGTCCCATAGTGCTCAGAGCCATTTGAACCATTTCGAACGTCATCGCCAGATAAACCGCTGTTTTCCGCGTTACAACAACGACTATGCAGGGTGAGTCACCTAACGTCAACTTTAGGTTACAATATCTCCGCAAGTAATTAACATTTTACAACTCAACAAACAGCACTGGTTACGTATTTGTTTATATGTTCAGATGTGCTAACAAAACTAACGGTGTTCCATTTAAAGAAACGTAGGTTTGTGTTAAAAAACATACTTCCGTGCATTTTTTTATGGTTTGTAGTAACCAATTAGACTAGCCCCTCTCCTCACGTTCGGTCTGTGGAGTCGATTCGTCAGTATTTGATGTGGTTTACGAAATATATCCAGCGGTAATGTTAGGTGACTCATCCTGTATTTAGTCGGCGGCCCCCTAACATGCTTATAGATACCGTCTACTGCTAGTGCTGCCACCTGAATCTGCGAGTAGTTATTGGACGTTGATATTGAACATAGGCGGTGACCACATTAATGTGGCTGGTTCAGGCAAAGTAGATACACGCTCCCCTGGGTAGTTAGTTCGATAGTACCTAATAACGAAATGTCAGGATTCATCTACAGTCGCGGCCAAGAAGAATCAAACAGGACATCATTCAAGTGGTGTTAGAAAACGTTCATTGGATTTAATATTATACTAGTGTGTAAAGGTGGATCAGTGCAAGTCGATATTCAAACTATTTCGCCGCACACAGTGTTCAAACTCGAGTTAAGCACTTTCTATTTTCCATCGATTAATCATTATAAATAGTTGCTATTTTGTGCTGCCATCTATCTTCGCCATAGATGTTGTCTAACGTTATGTGGGCCCTGTACGACTGCTGTGTGCAATGTTTTTGACGCCAAGTGTATTTGGTGAATACAACAGATGTCATTGTTTCAGAAGGTCACATGTATAGATCACAAAAGATCAAAGTTCATATTGATTCGGATTAATAATTCCCGTCCAGTTCTATGAACAAATGACGATAAGTAGGTGAAATTTGTGATTATGAATTAAAAACATAACAAGAGTGTGTGTGAACAAAAATTGGTCTGCCAAGGGTTCTTTATTGATATTTCTATCAAAATTTCAAATTTCCAACACAGGAAAAAATCGTACTATGTAAACGAGGAACCCTTCATAAAAGTTAGAAGAGGCAATGTAAAACTTGTTCATACTTCAGAACAGATCGCTTGGGTAGCTTAGCGCCAACGGTGCACAAGCAACTTGATTGACATTATTTATTCAGTCCTGAGTGCCAAGTCGCCTGAAGTCCCATGAAATTTTAACTGATTATAAGCCCTGCCCTCCAACCTGAAAACAAAACTACACAATTAAATTTTAATTACTGAATTCCAGAACGACTGATTAGGGACCACACTTTGCTAACATATTAAGTAATTTTCTCTCAAGTGGTAAAGGACGCCGAACATTACTAGACATGTGCAGATGTGCACTTAGGTGGAAGAGTTTAACAAACTAAGTAGGTGCATTATGGACACTTATTTCACATACGGAACCTGCTCCTGACACTATATTTACTGCCGGCTGGGGTGGCCGAGCGGTTCTAGGGTCTTCAGTCTGGAACCGCGCGACCGCTACGGACGCAGGTTCGAATTCTGCCTCGGGCATAGATGTGTGTGATGTCCTTAGGTTACTTAGGTTTAAGTAGTTCTACGTTCTAGGGGACTGGTGACCTCAAATTTTAAGTCCCATAGTGCTCAGAGCCATGTGATCTATATTTACATGGAACACACACAATTTCGTAACCTATGGTTCTATGCCAGCAAACAACACTAAAGTGCCGATCATTTGTCAGCACAAGGACGAGTGTATTAAGGGAGTGCAACATAGACTCGCAATTACTCACATTCAAAGATTCAAAAGCATAATTCTCCATTTTCCAATGCTAACTCAACAATCAAAGGAAGCTTGTGACTCACAACGGAGAGAACAATTGAAATCAATTGGGCATACGTTCCAGAAAAAGCTTCGTAAATGGTCAAATGCCGAATTCGGTTCCATCTGAATTTACGTCAAAAAGGTTCTGAAATCGTCGCTTGCGATAATTCAGTACTGCTCTTAACGATGGAGCTCCATCGATACGTAGAAACCTACTTCTAAACCGATCTAATTCCCGTACAATGCAGCAACTGCTTGCTGCAAATACCCAGGTTCCGCCAACTTAAACCTAAAACGTAGCCCCACCTTCCATAACGCGCATTGTCAATGGAGAGGGGGCGGTATTTTTTGCCCAACTGAGAAAAAAATTAAAAATGCAAAATTCGTTGTTATAGACCTTCTCTCACTTTATCAGAACATACATTTTAAAGAGCTATTGGTGTGTGCGGTAATTAAGGTACTAAACTTGAAAATACTGAATAAGACCTTCGTCGTGGACAGTGACTTCTACCAGTAACATATTTTTAGATCAGGCTTAACAAAAAAATTTAAAAGATTTATGGAACCTGGTAGAAGAGTTCTTTAAGAACAATAAATATTTTTCCAGAATTTTAAAATATGAAGTAACTGACAAGATTACAGTGAAACTTCCTGGCAGATTAAAACTGTGTGCCGGACCGAGACTCAAACTCGAGACCTTCGCCTTTCATTCACAGCAGCTGTTCTGCGAACCTTGCAGAACTAGCACTCCTGGAAGAAAGGATATTGCGGAGACATGGCTTAGCCACAGGCTGGGGGATGTTTCCACAATGGAAATTTTCCGCTTCGTTCAACGGCTGACATTCTGAATAGGGCGTCCGAACGCCCGTATACAAAAGTCTAACAACTTATCCCGATATCTAGGGACGTGGGGCCGCGTTCGGTGACATGCCGTTCAAAAATGGTTCAAATGGCTCTGAGCACTGTGGGACTTAACTGCTGAGGTCATTAGTCCCCTAGAACTTAGAACTACTTAAACCTAACTAACCTAAGGACGTCACACACATCCATGCCCGAGGCAGGATTCGAACTTGCGACAGTAGCGGTCGCGCGGTTCCAGACTGTAGCGCCTAGAACCTCTCGACCACTTCGGCCAGCCCGACATGCCGTCACGTCGAATTGACGCCAGCGGAACTGAATTGGAAATATAATATTTAATTGGCTGACCATGCAGCTACTGCAAAGCTAAACCAAGAGCCTCCACCTGAATTTCGTTAGTTACAGGCTTTTTGTTGTAACTCTCAAAGGCAACAAGCATTCATGTTTTTAACAAGCGATATGTACAATTTGAACTGTTTGCCAGTTCCAGTAAAGATAAGAATAAACACAAAAGAATTCAGGTTCCCAGCGTGATGTTTCTCAGTGATACCTAAAATTAGATTAGATTAGATCATTTTTTCGTTCCATTGATCCGTGCTGAGGATATCCTCGTGGATGTGGAACATGTCAATTTTTTTAAGCTGAAATAACAATGCTAATAGTATGAATATATACAATACATCATTTGTTTCTATTAAAAAATTCGTCAGTGGAGTAGAAGGACTTGGCCACTAGTAAGTCTTTCAGGCTCCTTTTAAACTCATCATTATTTGTAGCTAAATTTTTTATGTTTGCTGGCAAATTATTGAAGATGAGTGTTCCTGAGTAGTGGACCCGTTTTTGAACTAAAGTACGTGCTTTTAAGTCCCTGTGCAGATCATTTTTGTTCCTGGTAATGTATGTATGAACTGAGATGTTTGTTGGAAAAAGTAATATATTATTTAGAAAAACTTTCATTAAGGAGTAAGTATACTGAGAGGCAGTAGTTAGTATACCCAGTTCTTTGAAGAGGTTTCTACTGGACGTCCGTGAATTTACTCCACAAATAATATGTATTACACGCATTTGGACTCTGAAAATTTTGTTTGACTTGAAGAGTTACCCCAAAATATTATACCATATGACGTTATGGAATGAAAGTAGGCAAAGTATGCAAGCATTTTCATTATTATGCCGCCTGTGTCTGCTAACACTCGAATTGCAAATATAGATTTGTTAAGGCGTTTCTGCAGTTATGTGGTGTGCTCCTCCCAACTGAATTTATTATCAAGTTGTAATACCAGGAATTTAAGACTGTCAATCTCTTCTATCTGCTCTTCTTCATACTTTATGCATATGCTGGGTGGAAACCTCCTACAGGTTCTGAATTGCATATGGTGAGTCTTTTCGAAGTTTAATGTCAGTGAGTTGGCTATAAACCATTTATTAATATCCATGAAAATATCATTAGCGGATCTTTCAAGAACTACACTGGACATACTATTTATTGCAATACATGTGTCATCTGCAAACAAAACGAACTCAGTTTCTAGCAGTGTAATTGATGAGAGATCATTAATGTGCGCAAGAAAAAGCAATGGCCCTATGATGGATCCTTGTGGGACACCACATGGAATTTCTTCCCATTCTGATGTTGACTGATGACTTAGTTCACTAGTCCCTTGCACTGACACCCTTAGTTTCCTGTTAGCGAGGTGTGACCTGAACCATTTTGCAGCACTGCCCGAGATACCACAGAATTCTAATTTATTTAAAAGAATGTCGTAGTTCACACAATCGAATGCCTTTGACAAATCACAGAAAATAACTGCTGCTTGTAACTTGTTATTTAATGAATTAAGTACATTTTCACTGTAGGTGTAAATAGTCTTCTCGATATCAGAACCCTTCAGAAATCCAAACTGTGTTCTTGAAAATATGTTATTTGTGGTCAGATGGTTGAGAAGCTGCCTGTACATTACTTTTTCTAAAATTATTAAGAATACTGGCAAAAGTGAAATCGGTCTGTAGTTTGATGGTATCTCTTTATCCCCTCTCTTGAATAGAGGCTTAACATCTGCATATTTTAGCCAGTCAGGAAATGTCCAAGTTATAATTGACTCTTACATAAGTAATTTAGAATTGTACTAAACTCACAAGAACACGACGTAATTAACTTTGTTGATATTTCAACATAACCACTAGAATTCTTTCTTTTTAAAGATTTTACTATGGAAGTTATTTCTTTTGGTGAAGTGAGTGACATATTCAAGTACCTGAAGCTATTTGTACAGACTAGTTTCAGATATTCAAGGGCATTATTTACTGATCCTGACAATCTCATTCTGAGCCTGGAAAATGCAGACAGTGAAAAAATAATCTGACGACCTTGATAGGGCAAAAGAAACAAAATGATATGAGAGGTGGATTTATAACGCTTTTTAAATACAGCTGACAGTCTGTACTAAAATAAGTTCAGGACATAAAAACACCTCTGCCTGCGACGACTGTCTTTGCAAGATATACATGGCTTGAAAATCGTATTCACTGTTTCCTCACGTATGTAACTTATCTTAGCTAAGGATCTGGCGGCAGATGACGTCACTACGTGTTCGGCCAACGCAGTGTTGAGGAATACTTACGGGTGTCGAGGTAGAAATGGTGATATATTTGATAGGACGGCGCCATCGGCCGGCGGCGTGTAAACAGAACGGCCGAGTGGCTGGACACGGCCGGACTGTGCTGTTTGTACTGCTCTCCGGCTGCGGCGCCAGCGCCGCCACCTGTGTTACGCGCTCCTTGTTTACCTACCTCTGGCTCTGCGTTATTCCAGACGCCCTATTACAAAAACACCAAAAACAGCGCTCGTCCTCCCCGCCGGACGTCCCCACATAATAACGATTTGTCAGACGAGCTCAGCGGAAATAACGCTTACATGCCTTTCGCCAGAGAACATACGCCGTCGCTTTTTGGCGGGACCGGCGAAAGCTTAGCAAACATTACAGTGAACGTGTCGTTTCTATTTGTGCTGGGTATCCGAACCAGGTCTATGATTACCTCTATTTTAGCCATTCGGCCAACTGACTACAGCTACAGAGTGGCCAGATCGTCCCTACTCGCCTGAACTGAATGCATGTAATATGCTAAGATAGTAAGACTAGAACCTCCCGTCCTGAGGACTGATATGGTACATCTACATTTAGCCGGCCGGAGTGGCCGAGCGGTTCTAGGCTCTTTAGTCCGGAAATGCGCGACCGCTACGGTCGTAGAACTCGAATCCTGCCTCGGGCATGAATGTGTGTGATGCCCTTCGGTTAGTGAGGTTTAAGTAGTTCTGAGTTCTAGGGGACTGATGACCTCAGAAGTTAAGTCCCATAGTGCTCAGAGCCATTTGAATCTACATTCATATCATGCTCAAGTCACCTCATGGTGTGTGGTGGAGGAAACTTCTGGTACAACTAATTGGTCCTTCCTACCCTTTTGCACTCCCAAATGGCCGTGGGAATCTACCGGGTGATCAAGAAGCCAGTATAAATTTGAAAACTGAATAAATCACGGAATAATGTAGATGTAGATAGAGATGTACAAATTGACACACATACTTGGAATGACATGGGGTTTTATTAGAACCATAAAAATACAAAAGTTCAAAAAATGTCCGACAGATGGTGCTTCATCTAATCAGAATAGCAATAATTAGCATAACAAAGTAAGACAAAGCAAAGATGATGTTCTTTACAGGAAATGCTCAATATGTCCACCATCATTCCTCAACAGTAGCTGTAGTCGAGGAATAATGTTGTGAACAGCACTGTAAAGCACGTCCGGAGTTATGGTGAGGCATTGGCGAGGACCACCTTTGCAACCACTACACTATGCAGCGTGGTACAGATGGGTCAAACTACATGCCGAATGGACGGCTCAGGATTGGCATCACGTTCACCGATGAGTGTCGCATGTGCCTTCAACCAGACAATCGTCGGATACGTGCTTGGAGCAACAGGGTCAGGCTGAACGCCTTAGACACATTGCCCAGTGCGTGTAGCAAGGTGAAAGTTTCCTGCAGTTTTCAGGTGGCATTATGTGGGGCCGACGTACGCCGCTGATGGTCATACGTGAATACCATCCTCCGACCGATAGGGCAACCATATCGGCAGCATATTGACGAGGCATTCTTCTTCATGGACGACAATTCGCTCCCCCATAGTGCACATCTTGTTCAAAAATGGTTCAAATGGCTCTGAGCACTATATGACTCAACTGCTGTGGTCATCAGTCCCCTAGAACTTAGAACTACTTAAACCTAACTAACCTAAGGACATCACACACATCCATGCCCAAGGCAGGATTCGAACCTGCGACCGTAGCAGTCGCACGGTTCCGGACTGCGCGCCTAGAACCGCGAGACCACCGCGGCCGGCGCACATCTTGTGAATGACTTCCTGCAGGATAATGACATCGCTCGACTAGAGTGGCTAGCATGTTTTCCGGACGTGAACCCTATCGAACATGCCTGGGATGAATTGAAAAGGGCTGTTTATGGACAGCGTGAACCACGAACCACTCTGAGGGATCTACGCCGAATCGCTGTTGAGGAGTGGAACGCTCTTGACCAACAGTGCCTTGATGATCTTGTGGCTGGTATGCCACGACGAATACATGCGTGAATCAATGCTACTGGGTATTAGAGGTACCGGTGCCTACAGCAAGCTGGACCACCACCTCTGAAGTTCTTGTTGTATGGAGGTACAACGTGCAATGTATGGTTTCCATGAGCAATAAGAAGGGCGGAAATTATGTTTATGTCGACTCAATTCCATTTTTCTGTACAGGTTCCGGAACTCTCGGAACCGAGGTGATGCAAAACTTTTTTTGGTGTGTGTAGTTCAGCACTGCCGCCTATTGCTGTAATGCTAGGAAACAGAACACAGTATGCCATTATGAAAAGAGAGCAGTCGTAAGAAGTAAAATAATCTCGTCTGTGGCCCAAAGGAGTATTACAGGACGACTAATTTTCCCATCATTCCCGTATAAATGACCTAGTAGAAGATAACGCCGGAAGTTCGTTGAGGCTTTTCGCTGATGTTGCTGCTGTATGCAGAGAAATCCCAACGCTATAATATTCAAGCGACATGCAGGAGGACCTACAGAGGATCGACGGCAGTTGATCCTTACATAAACAAATGTATTGTGAATACATAGACAGGAAGACCATTTAAGGTAGTAGCTTACAAAACAGTCGTTCGACCAATACTTGGATATTGCTCGTTAGTCTGGGATTCGTATCAGCTAAGACTGATAGAGGAAGTAGAGAAGGTCCAAAGAAGAGCAACATGTTTCGTTACAGGTTGATTCAGCAAGCGCAAATGTTTCAGGGAAATGCTGAGTCAACTCTAGTGGCAAATGCTGCAAAATAGGCATTCTGCGTCACGACATATTCTGCTGTTAATATTCCGAGAGCGACGTCCTAGATAAGTTAATCAAAATGTTGCCTCCTCCTACGTATATCTCGCGAAAAGATCATGAAGATAAATTTGGAAGAGATTCGATCCAACACACAGGCTTACGAACAAACGACCTTCCCCGCGAGCCATTGCCGACTGGAACAGAAATGGAATAAGTGACAGTGGTACACAAAGTACCCACCTCCCCACATCGACCCTCAGTAGATATAGTTTCTATATTTGATTGAAACCAGAATTAATTCATATTTGCAAAGGAAAACACAGTGGAAAACTCATGATACGTCGGCACGTTAGTATCTCATGGAACTTTACAGTTAACTTCAGTTTTACGATATACGGTGACTTTTAGCTGCATAAAGATAAAGTGGAGTAAATTTTACGCCTTCTGGAATTCACAGTATGTTTCATATCCATACGTAAAATCGTGGAACTGCATGTAGAGCAACTTGAATTTAGACAAGGAGCAAGGGAATGTTCGTAGCCACACAATCCTCTTTAAATTTCCCTCTACCATAAGAGACGATGTACTGTTACATAAATAAGCGGAAAAACTGAAATGATAACGACCATGGAACTTTGTGTATTGTATTCCTGTGTTATAACTTATTAATTATGTTAAATTTCCGTTTAGACGCTTGCTTATGTGGTGCGAGATTGTCTGCCCTTTGAACGTATTTTCGTACAGTGCTCCATGAAAACTAGTGGTGATGTCTCTTTTTAGTAAACATAGGCAGGAGAGTTCCATGTTTCATAGTTTTAGCGGAAATCTAGGTATCCTGGAGTACGCCTAATAACGCACAGATATGATGTTACAGTTATTCAAATTGGATACCGTAAAATAAAATTAAAACTTATTTCTGGAATTTACCGGGTTTTCGACAGTGAGCTTGTTACAGATTGGACGTTATCTCGGCTTTGACGGGAAATAATCAAAGAATTACCCGCATTGTTCTTGAAGAAAACATATCAGCCTTTCGTAGTGATTTATGGGAACGATTGACCACCCAGAGTAGGATAACCTATCAGAACTTGAATGATTATTGCTCTGTTGTAAGATAAATTTATTCTCTATATCATATTCACTTACACGTATTTGTTCCTTTTGGTGGCAAATTTTTTAGGTATAAGGACAACTGATGAAAGATATAACAGTCACAGTTGAGCGTAACAGTGACAACTTAATGAACGGTCCGAATACATGTCCAGGCGTTGCCATGAAAGAAAACTGATATAATTAAAAGTGACACAATGACGGCAGTTCTTCAACATTCCAAGTGAATATTACTATATTCAGGATATACTAGTATGCAGGTGTGTTGGAAGGAAAAACTTCCGAATTTTTTGTGTTTAAAACACATAAAGCTCTTTAAATACACAGGCTTTATTAATACTGAAGATGACTTCATGGCTACATATTTATTTCTCGACATAGTCACCCTGGCGATGAACACCTTTCCCCTAGCAAGAGACCAGTTCGTTCATACTGTCACTGCAAAACTTTTGACTTTGTTAACAGAGCCACAACCTTACCTCTGCTTATGAGACCGCTGACCTCGCTGTTTGGTCCCCTCTTCCAAATCAACCGACCAATCTCTGCTTACACCGCTTTATCACTATCAAACATAATACGTGGCAAGTGTCGGTTAAGTTTTGGAAACAGATGAAAATGGGAAGGGGTCAAATAGGGACTGTATGGAGGATGATCACTGAGAGTGAGAATGACCCCAAGGTTTCGGATTGTTGCAAATGTTGCAGCGCTCGTGTGTGGTCTTGGGTTGTCATGCTGAAGGAGAGGGTACTGTTTCTCACGCATCGACATAGTTACGTTACACAGTTAAAATGTCATGCGCTACGATTCGTAACCCTCTAGCGGCAGAGAATTGCAACTTGCGTCAGTGTACCGGGAAAGTCAACCGCGTAATGTGCATGACATGTAATACCTCAACCGTCGTGGAGAAAGAAATAAAAAAAATCTTAATTATTAACTTTCCAGCACGCATCCGTACTTTAAGGAAACAAGATGCAGCTGGAATTTCTCAACTATTTATATGAAATCAAAGAATT
Source organism: Schistocerca gregaria (assembly GCF_023897955.1). Lineage (NCBI taxonomy): Eukaryota > Metazoa > Arthropoda > Insecta > Orthoptera > Acrididae > Schistocerca > Schistocerca gregaria. Next base: position 732,396,820 of record NC_064931.1, read on the forward strand.
TTATTATAAAAATCGATGAGAGGTTGCATCTAAGGAACGTGATAAGTATTCTTGTAGATGGAAGTAGGAAATCAGTTAGGGTTAACATTCCCACACAATTTACTCGATGTCAGTATCTATACGATGTGCTTGAGGCGTCTGTGTGACACACTTCGAAGTTGACGTTTCATGTGTTATGTGTGACAGAACAAGAGCATTTAGTGAGAGGTAGAAGGGCAAAATCGGTGGCTAAATAGCTCTTTGTATTTTTTTCTTTGTGGCAAAAGATGTCTGATAGAACTGCAGCGAAGGAAGAAAATATCTTTCAAAGCACCGTCACATTTTAGGACTGTTCACCGACTTTTGCTAGTGACTATACTCGAACAGTTCCTTGGAACACTAGTTGCAGTATATTGTAAAGTAATGCAAGAATCCATTCAAGGTCTGTATAGTTATTAAGCTCCTTCTTTTGTTGTTTTAGGTTCTTCTATTTCGAAAATATAGATCAGACGAAGTTCCACAGAACGCTAGTGCTTTACATATCTTCAGACATAAAAGGAATCTCATTACAGTAAAATAATCTGAATTTCGTTTTTGAATCTCCTATCCTGTCCTGGTGGCAAATAACACAAAGTTCTGGTCGTGAAAAAGGGACAAAACTAGATCCGAAGGATCTCTCCAGAAACTGAGGAGCTGGGGCTTGTGGTACATGCTTCTAGTGCTCCGTGCGACATCAGCCTGCACCTTTTTACTCTCTTTCCTCCGATGCTAGATCCTCGGTTAGAAACTTATTTTAGTCATTGAGGTGGTTGAGGTACGATTTATTTCTGAAAATACAGATATTTTATTAGCTTTCTATACGATTTTGTGTCTGATAGTCTGTTTAGAGCACCACATGACAGTTTGTTACGTATGTCATAGAAAACTGTGACCTCGTCATCAGTCAATCTCTGCATGGACTTTGATCGTGTTTCTGGACCAATTCGACTGTTGCTGTGTCATACTTATATAAGTAAGTTTCTAATAATGATGAAGTATATTGAGATTTTGTGGCAACAAAAATTATTTTTCCAATAGTGACTATTCTTTGCATAAGCTTAGAGAATTTCTCACAGATGTCATACATGTGGGCGTTGAACATACATCTCTCATACAGATATATTGCCAGATTTCAGTTACCTCTTTTCTGTTAATCGGAACACTATGTATTCGGTCATAAAGAATTATAGTTTTGGACAACTTTCCTTCAGAAACATGTAAACAGTCTTGTTTGGAGTAATAATCAATTTATTGCATTCATATAGTCGATTCATTAGATGATCTGTGTGAGACTTTTGCTCTTTGTGAATTTTAGGGTTTTCACAAACTCTAATGCTACGACGCCGGCTTTCATTGCACGCTTTTCTGTCATTTCCAGTAGTTGTTCGATTACTACATCTACGAACATGATTTCACATAAAGATCCAAGAGGGCGTTATTTTGTTATTTTTCTTTTGATTATCGTATATCGAGACGTTCCTGTCACTACACCAACACGACAATAGTCTCTAGAGCAGTTATACAGACACATGGATAATTCAACTAGCTCAAACTCGCATCAACGATTGCAGTCGGCAGTATTCTTGAGTCGTCGAATGACTTTCCCTTCGTAAAACCACACTGTGTTTGACTAAGATATATTAGATCAGTGTGTGCCATGAATTGATCCCTAGAAGTTGTGCCGGTATTTTTACCCCCTGGTTCATCAGGCAAATTGGTCTGTGGAATTTAGAGACTGTAGCATGGCCCTCGGCGGCTTTTTTAAATAATAATAATAATATCTGCATCCTTGCAGGTACGTGATGTCCTGTCTCGGATTAAACACTCACTTAATAGATGTTTGTGTAGGAATCATTTCATGTTTAATTTCGTGAAGTAATTCCAACTATAAAGCCTCAGAATAGGAGCTGTTCCTTCGTTTTGTTTCATAATTTCTATAAGCTCTTCATCCTGAGGATATGAGAGTGCTACCCTGTTTTGTTGTATGGTCGATCAAAACTTATCTTCTTAAACGGATTAACAGACTTCCTACTACATCTGTATTTATATCTCTTCTTCTTCTAACTTCCATTCGCGAATGGTTCTGGGGTTGAACTACTCAGAATTTTACGAGAAGTATGTAGAAGAAATTAATATGTCGCCCGACTCTTCTTGGAACGTAGGATCCCAGAATTTTAAAAATACACCTCTCTGTAATGCGTATGACGTATCTTGTAGCCTCTGCCACAGGGGTTTGTTGGGAATCTGCGTGACGTTAGCTCATTTACCGAATGAATAGGTGAAGAGACACAACGTTCTTCGTAGCGTCTTTTCTCTTTCCTATTAAACAAATCTGAGTATCTGGTTAGTGTCTCGCACAGTCGAGCGGTATTCAAGACACTGCCGATCGAGTGTTTTCCAAACCATTTCCTTCGTGTACGAATTACGTTTTCTTAATATTCCTGAAATGAATCTCAGCCTAGAACAGCTGCTTCTCCTACAACCAATTCTATATGGTCATTTCACTGTAGGTCGCGTCGGATAGCTACCCATACACATTTTAAATTCTTACTGGCGGTTTGTCACCATAGGTGTAAAAGCACTCCGTTTTCAGGCCACAAGTGGCATATCGGGACCATCCAACTGCCGTGTCATCCTCAACTGAGGATGCGGATACGAGGGCCTTGTGGTCAGCACACCGCTCTCCCGGTCGTTATGATGGTTTTCTTTGACCGAAGCCGCTACTATTCGGTCGAGTAGTTCCTCAATTGACATCACGAGGCTGAGTGCACCCCGAAAAATGGCAAAAGCGCATGGCAGCCCTGATGGGTAGAGGATGTAACAGGTATCAGCACAAGTATTTCTATTGGTGACTGAGGACCGTGTGATGAAAAACATTACACTAGTATTTAGGTGATCTGCAGACTAACTCTTATAGCTATTACAAGTCCTATGTTTTTAGGTTGTGTAGTACTTCCCAGTAGATATGGCAAGAGTAAACCATTAATACCTATTTTTCCATGGGCAGCAGCTCAGGTGTTGTAGTGTGTGGGGGGAGGGGGGGCACATGAATTCAAATAATTAGTTTGTACTGACAGATATAGGCCACTCAGGGGTGCAGTTACGACTGTGTAGAAAATATCAGGTCGTTGTTTGTGAGAATACTGTTCGACATAGAGAAAAAACAATCAACACACTGACGTTTCTAGATACTAAGGTACCACATATAAAAATAACTTCACTTACACCCGTTACGCCCTGTATATTCAGGGTGTTTGTTTTTACTTCAGACAACTAAATATCTCGAAAATGACGCATCGTACAAAAATTTATTAAAGGTGACAAGTTAATATCAGTAAAGGAGACATGCGTCTGTGCTGCAAGTGGCCACCTCCTAACTACCCCTCCTGCGTGGCCGGGGTCAGTTTCGTATTTTAAAATAGGGGCCCCTCATTTTTATCGCAAATTTGGATTCTACACCAACAAATCCGTTCAGTTTATGCAACACATTTTTTCCCGTTAGATAGCGTTGTAATCGACAAATATCAAGTGTGCTTTGTTGTGCAATTACGAGCCGACATATCTGATTCTACTTTTCATTTATGATGTAAATGTTCGAAATTTACTACAGTGTTGCAAATTTGATTGTAGAGTACAACAAAGTTAGCGGTTTCAGTATCCAGTTACGAACTACGTTTACCGTGATCGACGAACAACGACGTGAATATAATAAATAGTCTTCGGTTCCCATCGTGATGCTTGATGTCGATGAGTCCCTTTTCCTTGATTTAGTGTGACTTCCCTTTTCTCTCACGATCCTTGTGTTTGATTTCGATGAGTATTCATGGTAGGTACATCTTCTACTATCACGTCAAGGACATTTTACCTTATTACAACGATTGTGGTTTGTATTCCGCTGGTAGCCTCTTAGCGACAAGCCCTAGAATTACGGCTGTTGGATGGAAACATACACCAACATCACTCACCCCGATGGTGTTCGAGGACGGCCACCGAAATGAAGGATTCCGATGGTTTGTGGCCTCACCACAAACAACCCCGTAGGGAACAGAAAACTAAGTTATCACCCAAGTAGCTTATTCGCCAGTAATGTAAAGGTGTAGACATATTGTTGTTACTACACAAGCTCTCGCAAGTACCCTACGAACATCAGTACCAATTGTTAGCTCACAAAGATTTACATTTACATCGCAAACGAAATGTAGAATCAAACGCGTAGGTTCTTAACTACAAAAACAGGCATACTTTATATGTGTCGATTATAGCGCTATCTGTTACGAGCGGAAAACAATGGTTTTAGTAAAGCGTATTTATTTCTTGATGTAGACTTCGAATATGCAACAAAAATAGGGGGGGGGGAGTTCCCTTTTGAAATACAGAGTTGACCACGCACTCGAAGGAGGGATGGCTACGGAATGCCCAGTTGTATCACAGATAAGTTCGCCTTTACTAATATTACTTCAGAAGAAGAAAAATCTAACGAAAATTTTACTAGTAGATGGAGCTGTAGTGTGTCTTAAGGTAAACTGATTGTGCAGCGTGCAGAGGACCGTCATCTTGCAGTAAAATGATTCTACTCCCATAACCAAGCCGTTGAAGGATTGGAATGACTCTGATGCGCAAAGAACACTCATATCGTTTACCAGTGACGGCATTGTCCGCAAGACTCTTCGATTGTGATTGTGCACCTGCACAGTTGCAACAGATGGCTTCTGGCCGTCTCTATAAGGACTACAATGGGTCTGCACCCTTGATGACCCACCAATACCATTATTTATACAAGGACTGCACTGGATTTGCACCTTTGGTGGCCCACCAATACCATAATGTCTACCAGGACTACAGGGAGTCTACACTGTGATGACCTACCTACCAATACTCTTGAACTTCGACTGACTCGGCTGTGGGTTTGCTCTGTTGTGGCCCATTACCTGTCTGCATGTCAAGAGTCAGCACTGTCTTTCTGTTGGAAGGACAACACTACTTCTTCAAGACTGCATGGAAATCCACAATTTCCATGTGCATTTCCTTTTACTGCTCAGACTTTGAGAAAAAAAAAACCACTGCAATTTTACTGTGATGAATAATCAGAACTGTCTTTATGGACTGTGAGAAAATTTTAGCTTTTGACCAAGAGTGTGTGCATTTGATATATTTGTTAGCGTTAATATTAAAAAAATTGACAAATATGTATTGGCCAGTGCCCAAAACAATTTGTAAAATTTTTTTGGGGGAGCATGGGGGCTATGTAAGTAAACTGTTTAGGTTTTTATATTGGTATCGCCATGTAGCGCTCTGTATGAAAATCACTGGCTGTGCTGTGTGCAGTCTGTGGATGGTGGGCATTGTTGAAATTGTCGCTATTGTAGTGTTGGGCAGCTGGCTGTTAACAGCGCGTAGCGTTGCGCAGTTGGAGGTGAGCCGCCAGCAGTGGTGGATGTGGGGGAGAGATGGCGGAGTTTTGAGAGCGGATGATCTGAGCGTGTTTCCATCAGAGTCAGTAAATTTGTAAGACTGCATGTCATGAACTGCTATATATATATTATGACTTTTGAAGATTATTAAGGTAAATACATTGTTTGTTCTTTATCAAAATCTTTCATTTGCTAATATGCCTATCAGTAGTTAGTCCCTTCAGTAGTTAGATTCTTTTATTTAGCTGGCTGTAGTGGCTCTCGCTGTATTGCAGTAGTTCGAGTAACGAAGATTTTTCTGAGGTAAGTGATTCATGAAAGGTGTGGGTTATTGTTAGTCAGGGCCATTCTTTTGTAGAGATTTTTGAATGTCAGATTGCGTTGCGCTAAAAATATTATGTGCCAGTTTAGTGTTGATCAGAATAAGTAAAGAGAGTAATTTCTGAGTACGTTCAGTTTAGCTCAGCTGTTTGAAAAGCAAATAATGTAAGAGGTTTATCAGCACAGTCATTCATTAATTTTTGTAAGGGGACGTTTCACAGGTAACAGGACCCGCAGCACTCATCTCCTCAAAAAATATGGCCCTGGGATAACGATGCCGTCAACCCACACCACACAGTCACCTTTGCAGAATGAAGCGGTACTGGTTGATTTGAGTGCAGATTTTTCGTTGCTCAGATTCTGCAAATTTGCATATTGACTCGTTCTCGGAGGTGAGACTGGCGTCCCCCAGAATGCGAGTGTAAAGGCTTATAACTGCACCATCACTCTCGGTTGGTCTGAAGCTGTGAAAAGACGATGAAAGACATTTATGTGATACCTCAGCAAGTTTATATATTAAGAAGAGAGAGAACAAGAGGAGCAGCTACTCACTTTCGCCACTTCCGAAAAAATAGTCAAAGTTACCAATATTTTTGTGATGTGAACAGCGTAGTCCGTTCACTCTGTTCTCTTGTACGAAATCTCCTAGGATGTAAGTGACCATGTGTTACTATGTAAAGAGGTTTCGTATTTGATTTAGAAGTGCACTAATTTTACACGCTCGTCATCTCTGCGATAGCCCAGGCGAAGGAATGAACAAGATAATTTTCTTCCGGTATGAGGAACGTTACTGGAGTGCCGATACGTGTGTCCCTCCTTTTATTTCCTGTGCCCACGAGACAACTTTATCAGCGCCGCTTTAATCTTTTTAGAAGCTCTGGGCGAACTGTTCCTCGCGCCGAAGTCAATAGCGCTAACGGACTGAGGGTAGAGAAAGAGGCGAGGACGGCGCGCACCTAAAGCAACAAGATGTATGAGTTTCTTTGTAAAGGAGCTCTACCCCAGAAACCGAATGAATACAGCCACACGTCAAGTTTATAAATATATATCTCACACAAACTTTTGAAGAGGCTTGCCTTAAGCGTTACTAATGCATCTTGCTCATATTTCGTTGTCGGGGCTTGAATTCTAGGTAAGGGTTTGAGGTGAAGCGAAAGACAGCGGGGGCTGAAGCAGCTGGCAAGAGCACCGTAGGGACTACAAACTTCAGGTGACGGTACCTCACGTCTACTTCAGTATATACACTCTGCAAGCCTCTTACGGTGAGTGGCATAGAGTACATGTTCTGCAAAATACTTTTACCTCCTTCCTTCTCTATACTAGTCTTTTTTGAGGTAATTTGCGATGTGCAACGTCTTTTTAATGGTGTTTTCCATGGAACTGCACAAGAACGTGAAGGTGCACGCTGCTCTTAACTGAATGTTATCTACCTCTTCCATCTTTCCTAAGGTATTTGTTACCAGTGCCAGGAAGACGGAAAACACTCAAGAATTCGTCAAAGAGGATTTTGTAAGCACCCTCTCCCGCAGGTCAATGAAACTTACGTCGGACACAGGTACTGTAGTACACCGATGACTTTAACTTAGCTAGTTCTGAAATACGCGTTTTGGAGAGCATCTGGCTAGCAATTGGAGGTTACGAGCAGTTACTTCGAATAGCGGAGATGTTGTACGCGCTTCGTCAAAGAAGATGTAGAATAGTATTGAATTATGAGGTCACAGAAGAAATATCTAGGCTGACAGTGAACTGCTAAGTATACTTTTTAATAACTACTCTATCGGTAAGTGTTCTCAACTGACTATTCAAGACAAACAACAAGTATCTTACGATTAGGTGCTACCAACAATTGTACGAAGCATAATTTTGAATAATGTTGCATAAGAACTCGTTTAAAGTAGAATATGTGTCCGACACGTTAATAGTAAAATATATTCCGACAAACGTATTCCACGGAGGACGTTCGTCAGTTGAAGTAATCAGGACACACTGATGGAGTAGGTGAATTTGTTGCAGTTGAAGGGACAAAAGGGACTAACAGAGGAGGCCAGCACAGGACGAAAAACTCAGAGTAAACAGCAGCTGAGTACAAACAAATCTTAAAAAAGTAAGTCTTAAAACAAAGCGGTGCTACAGCAATAGAGAGAGAATGTTTGAAAATAACAATACTTATTACAGATGGTGACATATCTTTCTATCTTTCACACCCATGTCTAGTGCATAAGCGTTTCCAGCTAGTGACCTTCATTGCTCAAGGATTTTTGCCGTATATTATCGACATTCTTCGCTTCAGTGATGAATGTTTGCTGTTGACTGCTTCAGTAATTCATCTACATCTACATCTACATGACTACTCTGCAATTCACATTTAAGTGCTTGGCAGAGGGTTCATCGAACCACAATAATACTATTCCACTCCCGAACAGCGAGCGGGAAAAACGAACACTTAAACCTTTCTGTTCGAGCTCTGATTTCTCTTATTTTATTTTGATGATCATTCCTACCTATGTAGGTTGGGCTCAACAAAATATTTTCGCATTCGGAAGAGAAAGTTGGTGACTGAAATTTCGTAAAAAGCTCTCGCCGCGACGAAAAACGTCTATGCTGTAATGACTTCCATCCCAAGTCGTGTATCATATCTGCCACACTCTCTCCCCTATAACGCGATAATACAAAACGAGCTACCCTTTTTTGCACCCTTTCGATGTCCTCCGTCAATCCCACCTGGTAAGGATCCCACACCGCGCAGCAATATTCTAACAGAGGACGAACGAGTGTAGTGTAAGCTGTCTCTTTAGTGGACTTGTTGCATCTTCTAAGTGTCCTGCCAATGAAACGCAACCTTTGGCTCGCCTTCCCGACAATATTATCTATGTGGTCCTTCCAACTGAAGTTGTTCGTAATCTTAACACCCAGGTACTTAGTTGAATTGACAGCCTTGAGAATTGTACTATTTATCGAGTAATCGAATTCCAACGGATTTCTTTTGGAACTCATGTGGATCATCTCACACATTTCGTTATTTAGCGTCAACTGCCACCTGACACACCATACAGCAATCTTTTCTAAATCGCTTTGCAGCTGATACTGGTCTTCGGATGACCTTACTAGACGGTAAATTACAGCATCATCTGCGAACAGTCTAAGAGAACTGCTCAGATTGTCACCCAGGTCATTCATACAGATCAGGAACAGTAGAGGTCCCAGGACGCTTCCCTGGGGAACACCTGATATCACTTCAGTTTTACTCGATGATTTGCCGTCTATTACTACGGACTGCGACCTTCCTGACAGGAAATCACGAATCCAATCGCACAACTGAGACGATACCCCATAGCTCCGCAGCTTGATTAGAAGTCGCTTGTGAGGAACGGTGTCAAAAGCTTTCCGGAAATCTAGAAATACGGAATCAACTTGAGATCCCCTGTCGATAGCGGCCATTACTTCGTGCGAATAAAGAGCTAGCTGCGTTGCACAAGAGCGATGTTTTCTGAAGCCATGCTGATTACGTGTCAATAGATCGTTCCCTTCGAGGTGATTCATAATGTTTGAATACAGTATATGCTCCAAAACCCTACTGCAAACCGACGTCAATGATATAGGTCTGTAGTTAAATGGATTACTCCTACTACCCTTCTTGAACACTGGTGCGACCTGCGCAATTTTCCAATCTGTAGGTACAGATCTATCGGTGTCTTTTGTAGTCTCTACCACTAAGAAATCTCTTATTGGCCTACTTGAGCATTCTACCAACACTACTGGTCAGTGATGATGTAGTAGCTTTGTTTCCGCTAATTCTTACCACTTTAATAACCGAAAAGAAAGTACGTGTGTGCTGTTTGAGGGCAAAACTAATACGTCATCTCCGCTATTATTATGTCTAACCAACAGCTTTAAGTAATTTTTCCGAAAATACCGTTAGTTGAATCTCACAAGAAATTACCTAAGCGTATAGTTTAGCGCGCAGTGCGCCGCGCATTCTGCTCGGAGAGATAACTAGTACATGTTCGAATCGGCGAGGCAGATTTGCCACCGTTGGTCTGGAACACCGTCCAGTCTGAGTGTGGCTTTCAGGCGGTTATCCGCTACCGTTTAGGCAAACACTGGAAGGATCCCCTACCTCTTCTTCAACAGTTAAAATACAATAACACGCAGAACACAGTTTACACTATTTTCAGATAAATGTCAGGCCAGCTTCCCCCCTTCGGGGCCCAAGTTAAGGTAATGTAGACTCGCCATGTTATGAAAACAGTGTACTCCCATACGCCTATGAAAACGCTAGCAAAGAGAGAATCCTACGTAAATCTTTGAACCTCCCTCCCGTTCTAAACGTGAGCGTCTGGTACTCTGCGGACAGGAAATGAAAGTTTTCCCCTACAGCAACAGCACTCGCAGGGATTCCATGCAAGACATATTTCGAGTTCCCTCTGAAACGTACCGCTGCTTCCATATTTGCTATGGTGAATGATAAAAATGGTTCAAATGGCTCAAAGCTCTATGGGACTTAACATCTGAGGTCATCAGTCCCTTAGACTTAGAAGTACTTAAACGTAACTAACGTAAGGACATCACACGCATCCATGCCCGAGGCAGAATTCGAACCTGCGCCCGTAGCAGCAGCGCGGTTCCGAACTGAAGCGCCTATAACCGCTCGGCCACAGCGGACGTGTATGGTGGATGACAGAAATATGCGTTTGCTATTTTTGACCAATCTTTGACGTCTACCGTTACCCATATTTTATGGCACCCATTTCTCACTTTCTCAGACGTAATGAGTCTTTTACGCAGCCACTGTCAGTACCCAGCCCTTATTTCGAGTAAGCCGGCCGTTGTGGCCGAGCGGTTCTAGGCGCTTCAGTCCGGATCCGCACTGCTGCTACAGTCGCAAGTTCGAATCCTGCCTCTGGCAAGGATGTGTGTGATGTCCTTAGGTTAGTTAGGTTTAATTAGTTCCAAGTCTAGCTGACTGATGACCTTAGTCGTTAAGTTCAAATGGTTCAAATGGCTCTGAGCACTGTGGGACTTAACTTCTAAGGTCATCAGTCCCCTAGAACGTAGAACTACTTAAACCTAACTAACCTAAGGACATGCCCGAGGCAGGATTCGAACCTGCGACCGTGGCGGTCGCGCGGTTCCAGATTGTAGCGCCTAGAATCGCTCGGCCACCCCGGCCCGCAGTTGTTAAGTCCCATAGTGCTTAGAGCCATTTGAACCATTTCGAGTAAGTTTGCTTTTTGTTTCAGAAAGCAATATGCTACAATTTTCTTTCGTTCGCTTATCAATAAATTTACTTTTCCCAAAATTACAACAGTTAATCCGCTCTTGGCTCTCAACATAGGACTGTCTATTGGCCTTACAGAAGGAGTTTCACAACCTATAGAATCCTCCTGTTCACGCAACACGAACATTCCTACACGATTGTGTTTTTTGAGCCATCTGCACACCTGACCTATTCGAAAGGACTCTACAACACTCCACCTAACAGCGCACGTCAACAACTCGTCACAATATTGACGGCAGGTCAACCTCTCTAATAGACCAGAGCAGGTCCTGGGAGAGACTCTGCAGACATTGAGTTGGGCTCCTACTTCACAGTCGAGGTTAGCGAGCCGCCAAAAGAAGTGTAACCAAGGCGACGGCCGTGGTTGGTGGCGACCTCCTGGCAAACAGACTATATACAAAATTGTCTCCCCTAATAACATACGATTTCTCCAAGGCTCTCCATTACGTTTCGCATTACAAGAGGTCACTGCCTCAGTGTAAATCCGAATGTTATACAAATACAAGCCCCAATCCCAAGAAATGAAGCCACTCATAAATGTGTAGATTGTTCACCGGCAAAAATTATCAACTGAAACCCGTTATCGTGGCTTACAGGTACTGCCTGAGGGCCTGCACTCACATTCGTCTTTCACCTGGAGTTGAACGACCTCACTACTGTCCGTCAGTCTCTTTCCGGAGAAGAACCGGCAAAGCTAAGCCCTTCGGAACTCGGAACGGCACCAATACCACAAGTGACGGCCGACTCATCGGAAGTGCCATAGAGACCCGATGGTCGCCGTTTCTCAGTGTATCAGCCTGGAGTCTAAACACTGTAATAGGACATCATCTGGCTGTTTGCAGACAGTATCAGCCGCACGAAATCCGCATACAACTATCTCAGGCCCTACACGTCTTTCATTATGGGTTAGAGGCTATGAGGTGTATTGAGGAACATAAAAGGCGACAGCAAGTAAATACGTACACGAACTGAACACTTCGCGCAGCCTAAATGCAGAGGTGCTACCAACAGTCCCCAGGCCGGCCTGAGTGGCCGAGCGGTTCTAGGCACTACAAGTTGGTACCGCGCTACCGCTACGGTCACAGGTTCAAATCCTGCCTCGGGCATCGATGTATGTGATGTCCTTAGGATAGTTAGGTTTAAGTAGTTCTACGTTCTAGAGGACTGATGACCTCAGAGGTTAAGTCCCATAGTGCTCAGAGCCATTTGAATAGTCCCTAAAGCGAAATATGTTGATCTGCTATGTTTCCAATGGTCGCCGATCTATTGGCATTAAGTGACAATAGCGTCACTTGCGGCGTGAGGCAATTGCACAAAGAAATATGGCTCCGAGCACTATGGGACTTAACATCTCAGGTCATCAGTCCCCTAGAACTTAGAAATACTGAAACCTAAGTAACCTACGGACATCACACACATCCATGCCCGAGGCAGGATTCGAACCTGCAACCGCAGTGGTTGCGCGGTTCCGGACTGAAGCGCCTAGAACCGCTCGGCCACACCGGCCGGCATGGAGTGTAATATTACGATCAACAAAACAGCACTTAGAACAATGAAAATTTCTCTCTGTAACGACTCAACCGCAAGGTGCAGCTTGCAGAGGCTTTCAACATTATTGTTTTGGAAACATGCTCATCATTACATTGCCACGCAGCGATAAACTACTCCAATTTTGGGTGAAAATTGCAGCACTGGAAGTACACATATAAGCTGTATTTGATTTACATCACATAGGCCCTATACGGTATAACGTAGGAGAGAAATAATCAGGGCCTTAGAACGGTATCTGATTGTTGCCACCTAGAAATCAGTACGGTGTTAGGTCCCTGTGTGCTACAAGGCCTGCAGGACGTCGTGGCATGAAATCATACAGCTGTGAGAGTTATTATCTGGGATTTTCTGGCGTTGCGCCCGTTCTTGTATAAAACCGATTAAGAAGGTCCAGCTTACAGTAAAACACATTTATATGTTTCTGTTTATAAAAAAAAATGCTAGACCGTGTGTGTGTGTGTGTGTGTGTGTGTGTGTGTGTGTGTGTGTGTGTGTATGTATGTGTGTGTGTGTGTGTGTCTATGCCCAATATACAGAATTTTTATCACTCACATTTTCAGAGGAATAAAGGAAGGTCCATTGAGGTTGCAAGAACTTCAGAGACATGAAGGTCAACTTTGTTTTTCTAAATGTGATGCTAGAGTTTGGCACTTACTTTCTGACAGCAGCTATCGAGACGAATCCAATGATGTGTAACAGTAAGGTCTTTGAAGGTCAACGAAGGTCACAAGTGTGCCATGAACGTCGACTTACAGAAGGTGTTCGATGTGACGACCATTGGTACCAATGCTGTGCTGCATTCTTCTTATCATGGATTGAATGGTATTCCTTATCACAGCAGGACTTACCGAAGCACATTCTCAGACAATTATTTCTCGCATATCTTCAGGTGCAGTAGGAACGTCTTTATAAACAATGTCTTTTACGAATCCGCACAAGGAAACGTCCAGAGGCGTCACGTCTGGCGAACGAGCCGGCCACGACACATCTCCTCCGCACCCTGTCCAACGATTTGGGAATTGTCTCTGCAACTCATTTCTAGCCATCAGTGAAAAATTCGCTGGACATCCATGGTGTTGATACCACATTCTGTTTCTTGTTCCTAAAGGTATTTCTTTCAATAACAAACCTAATGTTTCTTGCAGGAATGTGGTCTACTTTCTACGATTAAGATTTCCTTCGATGAAATAGGGGCCTATAATTCTGTCCTTTTTGGCGTGCAACTTGCCGCAGCCAAAATAGATTTTCAGTTGCCCAGTAATGCACGTTATGTAAATTAAAGTTTCCATGGTTCGTGACTGTAGCCTCGTCAGTAAATAAAATCAGATTAATAAATGTATCGTTCTTCTGAATCTGATGTTGAGCCCATCGGTAGAATTCAATGCGACGCATTCCGTACCAGTTACTTCTTGGTGGAGACTGATATTGTAAGGATGATATTCATGGCGATGCAGAACACGAACAACAGTACTCTGGCTCATGCCAGATTCCCTTGCGATTTGACGCTAACTAACTCAAGGATCTCTAAGCACAGTGGCCCGAGCAGTACTTTCCGTTTTCTCATTAGTAACTTTCCTTCGACGCATATGTTTCCGATGCGTTAAATAGCCAGTTATTCTCAATTTAACAATCCAGCATATGTTTTCGATGCGTTAAATATCCAGTTATTCTCAATTTAACATCAACATATTTAAATGTGAGTACGTTGAGGATGTCTTTGAGCGTATAAATCTGTACTTCTCACTAAATTTCGTTGGTATTCTCCGTAAATGAGAAGCATATCGACTTGTTCTTCCAAGGAATGACTCATTCACATTCGCTTGATTCGACGATACTAGTCTTACCGTTCCTATTTGTGTTGTACTGCGAAACCATCGAATGGTAATTTCATGTCAATGGCACGTTGGATAGATACGCTGTATTTGGCGCATATTTACTATTTGCACTATATACTAGGCTGAGCATGCGCTTCTATAAGTCCCGATGTGATAAGGAATACTACTCAATCCATGATAAGAAGATTGCAGCACTGCATTGATACCAAGGGTCATCACTTCGACCACCTTCTGTAAATGGACGTTCATGCCACTTTTTTGACGTTAGATGACCTCCGAAGGTCTTAATATTACACGTCATTGGATTCGTCTCGATATCCGCTATCAGAGAATAAGTACCAAACTATAGTACCCCATTTAAACAAAAACAAAGTTTACCTTCATATCCTGACACGACCCCACCTAGCAACAAAAAACCAACTTTTCAGCTAAATCATACTTTCGGAGTTATTATATATACACAGCATGTTTCCTCCTTTTTCACAGAGATATGTACACCCAAACGCAAATAACGAGTACCATTAAAGTCAATCTAAAACAGCTAAATTTCGCGCCAGATGATTACCGTCAGAATGGAGGAACAAATTATTGACACCAGCTTACCAACTTTACGAAGTGCTGTGAAGTTGCCAAGACATCATGTTGCAAGTCGAATATCAGAGTAAAACTGTGAAAGAGCACGAGAGAAAATAAATGTGAACGCCGCTACAGCTGTAGAACGTAAAAAACATACAGTACAATAGTCGACCACAATATTATTGGACCTGCAGAAGAGGGCGCTTCGGTCGGACTATCGTGAGTTTTTATCGTTGTATTTCACGAGCGTACGCTGAACTTCTTGATAGTGTATTATGCAGAATTTTCTTGCAGTCATTCAAAATGCAACTCTTTTTTCTTACTCACCAATGTACTTGTTTACTATAATCTGTGTTTCTGATAACGGCCACTCGTGGCCAAGTGCAATAATATCGCGGTCAATTAATAACACATTCTCATAAAGAGTTAAAAATACACAATCACTGACCGTTCACAGTTTGCTAAGACCAAAAAAAATGTTCAAATACACTCCTGGAAATGGAAAAAAGAACACATTGACACCGGTGTGTCAGACCCACCATACTTGCTGCGAACACTGCGAGAGGGCTGTATAAGCAATAATCACACACACGGCACAGCGGACACACCAGGAACCGCGGTGTTGGCCGTCGAATGGCGCTAGCTGCGCAGCATTTGTGCACCGCCGCCGTGAGTGTCAGCCAGTTTGCCGTGGCATACGGAGCTCCATCGAAGTCTTTAACAGTGGTACCATGCCGCGACAGCGTGGACGTGAACTGCATGTGCAGTTGACGGACTTTGAGCGAGGGCGTATAGTAGGCATGAGGGAGGCCGGGTGGACGTACCGCCGAATTGCTCAACACGTGGGGCGTGAGGCCTCCACAGTACATCGATGTTGTCGCCAGTGGTCGGCGGAAGGTGCACGTGCCCGTCGACCAGGGACCGGACCGCAGCGACGCACGGATGCACGCCAAGACCGTAGGATCCTACGCAGTGCCGTAGGGGACCGCACCGCCACTTCCCAGCAAATTAGGGACACTGTTGCTCCTGGGGTATCGGCGAGGACCATTCGCAACCGTCTTCCGCTCACGCCCCAACATAGTGCAGCCCGCCTCCAGTGGTGTCGCGACAGGCGTGAATGGAGGGACGAATGGAGACGTGTCGTCTTCAGCGATGAGAGTCGCTTCTGCCTTGGTGCCAATGATGGTCGTATGCGTGTTTGGCGCCGTGCAGGTGAGCGCCACAATCAGGACTGCATACGACCGAGGCACACAGGGCCAAGACCCGGCATCATGGTGTAGGGAGCGATCTCCTACACTGGCCGTACACCTCTGGTGATCATCGAGGGGACACTGAATAGTGCACGGTACATCCAAACCGTCATCGAACCCATCGATCTACCATTCCTAGACCAACAAAGGAACTTGCTGTTCCAACAGGACAATGCACGTCCGCATGTATCCCGTGCCACCCAACGTGCTCTAGAAGGTGTAAGTCAACTACCCTGGAATGTTTCAATAAAGTTTCCCCTTCCTGGGACAATGAATTCACGGTGTTCTTATTTCAATTTCCAGGAGTGTAGGAAAAATAAAGAAGCCTAAAAAACTCATTTTTCAAGGCTCATAGCAAGCCCACTACAGCGACTAGTTAAAAATTTCATACTTTCTAACAATTGTTGTCCAAATATATGGTTTTAGATGTCACAATTTAGTCCCAATAACCATGTCACAGAGTAATGCGTGATTCGACAAAAGTTGTTCTGATGTATCTCTGTAACTGTGATTCACCTATAATACAAATTTTTCCATCGGTATGACGATAGACGTGTATTACTTTGTACCGTTCAGGACTTATTATTGTGTGAAACACTTTGTTTGCAGTGTAGATCAGAACGATATTAGCCAGGAATTCACGCGTTGATAACCCTACAGGCAGATATCCCTGTTGTAGGAAAACGGTCGTGACGCTTGTGACCGCATAGTCGACAACGCACTAGACAGAGGCCAGATACCTTCTTTATGTGTTTACCTCTGTCGTGGAGTGACCGGTTTGCTCGCCATACTTTCGCCAGGCGGTCGACAGAACGTTTACGATTAGCGTTCTTGCATTTGGTCTTTGCATACGACATCCAGATCACTTATGTCATGACTTCGGGAAAAAACGGTGATTATTTAGTATAAGGTTGTTATTAGTGCGAATCGCGTGTTTTATTCGTTACCATGCTGTAACTTTAGCCATATTTTGTGTTTACTGCATACTACCTGAAGATGTTCAGAAAAACGAAACAGGTCGTAACACAATAAATGTCTAATGAGTAATAAGACAGCTGAGTGGCTTTCGTTAATCAATAACATTATTGTCAGCTACGAAAAATGGTTCAAATGGCTCTAAGTACTATGGGATTTAAAATCTGAATTCATCAGTCCCCTAAACTTAGAAGTACTTAAACCTAACTAAGCTAAGAACATCACACACATCCATGCCCTAGGCAGGATTTGAACCTGCGACCGTAGCAGCTGCGCGGTCCCGGACTGAAGCGCCTACAACCGCTCGGCCACAGCGGCCGGCTTCAGCTAACAGATCAACATTATCAAGATTATAAAAATTATCGAAAGTGTGCCAGCGGAGTTCGCGTTTGTGATTTACAAATATAAGGGTAGTGCGTAGTTCTCTCATCTTATATCCATGAATGTATGACTGAAGTCTTAAAGCAAATGAATACGCAGCTTCATGACAGTAATATCTGTACATGCGTTCGGGTAATCAAGTCTCCCATGTGGAGGCAACAAGGAAACCTTACATCAGACCCTACCAACGAGTAAAACTATTGCGCGTATAATGCACTGTATAGCTCATAACTGTTACACACCCGTGTAAGCTCTATTTTAACTTGAGGTGTTCTTGAATTGTTGACATGGGGTTTTAAAAGTAGTGGAAATGAAATATACTTAACTAAAGAATTTTAACATTTGAAACTTTACACAGTTTCCAGAAACTAAGCACAGTAATAGGAACACAGACTATATAGGAATTGGCAGAGGTTCAAGAGAATTAGATTTATGACGATAAGCGTGACTTTACTGTGAAAATGTTGCGTTATAGAGATTTCGTTTTCCTTAATTTGGGGTTAAATATTTCAATGATTATGCTCATTAAAACATGGCAGTTTTAAATGGAAATTAATTGTTCTGAATAACTCTAGTTTACAAAATGATATACCGTCCGCAGCTTCTCGTTCCTGATGGCGGCATGCTAACTGATAGTGTCCAATGTATGTTTACAATCGTACGAAACGAAGATAAATTCACTGACTTATTATTCATGACGACGCGCGCATTTCAGCAGTTTGGATGAAAGACAAATAATTTGCAGACTCTCTTACAAAGGGCAGAAAATTAATTATCTAGTTAGTATAATGAGGTGTGCCTTTGTCCCTGTGCTGGTTTCAGAGTACAAACGCGAATGTCTGGCGGTTAATTTCCGGTTGTCGTAGCGTTTCCTGGCAGTTACTGAGAATTTCACAGGCATTGTTACGTGTATGTGCAAAAATCTTTCGCCGCAGCTCGGATTCTACACGCAGACCGCATGTAACTGACTTTATGAAGCCCAGGACGTTTCGCTTTGAAGGAGACATCATTTAGAAAAGCACTAAAGTTTATGGAGTGTAGGGCAACAACTGCTTTATTTCTGATCAGATGAGATACCGTTAGTAACAAGGAACTGACGGTCATAAACTTTATGTCGCGTTGTATATCGTGTTGTCCATTTACGATGGGTAATAGTTATATTAACCTAAATAGTGTCTTAATAATACATATAGCTATGTACATAACAGTGAAAAGTAAAGTATAATAAAATGACCTACCTACTTTTTTTCAGTTTCATATCGTCGTTACAAACTAAATGAGACCAAATGTTATGTTCGTAATTTTTATCTCATCCACGTAACGACAACAGTTGTGTGATACTGCACCACCACTCGACCACATCTTTACAATATAAAAGCTAGCATCTATTATTTCACATAACATAGTGATGTTATGGAAATATAGTGTTCTCAAAAGCATCTGTTACTACTTTAAGATCTGTAATTGTAGACACGAAGTCCCCTCACACGTTACACTTGCTATCAGTGAAAGTGTAACTGGGATGAAATAAATGTTAACTATATCGACCACTCTGATGACGGAAAGGACAATCAAAAAATCGAAGTACTTCTCGTTTCCAAGTTAAAGAGATGCATTTAATTATAGTTATATTTTATAGTTACATTCGAGTCGAGTGGCATGAAAAGGAAGCTGAAGGGAGCGAGACAGGGTTGTATCCTATCAACGATCTTATTCAATCTGTACATTGAGCAAAAAGTAGAGTAAACAAAAGAAAAATTTGCAGTATTAATTAAAATCAGTGGAGAAGAAATAAGAACTTTGAGGTTTGCCGACGTCATTGTAATTCTGTCAGAGACAGCAAAGGGCCTGGAAGAGCAGCTGAACGGAATTAACAGTGTCTTGAGAGGAGGATATAAGATGAACATCAACAAAAGCAAAACGAGGATCGTGGAATGTAGACACTTAGTGTAGTCAATGGGTTTTGGAATTTGGGGAGCAAAATAACTGATGATGGTCGAAGTAGTGAGGATATAAAATGCAGACTGGCAATGGCAAGGAAAGCGTTTCTGAAGAAGAGAAATTTTTTGACGTCGAATATAGATTTAAGTGTCAGGAATTCGTTTCTGAAAGTATTTGTATGGAGTATAGCTGTGTATTGAAGTGAAATATGCATGATAAACAGTGTAGAGATGAAGATAATAGGATCTTTCGAAATGTGGTGCTACAGAAGAATGTTGAAGATTAGGTGGGTAGATCACGTAACTAATGAGGAGGTACTGATTAGAATTGGGGAGAAGAGGAATATGTGGCACAACTTAACTAGAAGAAGGGATCGGTTGGTAGGACACGATCTGAGGAATCAAGGGATCACGATTTTAGTGTTGGAGGGAAGCGTGAAGGTTATCGTCGTAGAAGGAGACCAAGAAATGAACACACACAGCAGATTCAGAAGGATGTACGTTGCAGTAGTTATCTATATCTACATCTACATCCATACTCAGCAAGCCACCTGACGGTGTGTGGCGGAGGGTACTTTGAGTACCTCTATCGGTTCCTCGTTCTAATCCAGTCTCGTATCGTTCGTGGAAAGAAAGATTGTCGGCATGCCTCTGTGAAGGCTCTAATCTCTCTGATTTTATCCTCATGGTCTCTTCGCGAGATATATGTAGGACGGACAATATACTGCTTGACTCCTCGGTGAAGGTATGTTCTCGAAACTTCAACAAAAGCCCGCACCGAGCTACTGAGTGTCTCTCTTGCAGAGTCTTTCACTGGAGTTTATCTATCATCTCCGTAACGCTTTCGCGATTACTAAATGATCCTGAAACGAAGCGCGCTGCTCTCCTTTGGATCTTCCCTATCTGTTCTATCAACCCTATCTGGTACGGATCCCACACCGGTCAGCAGTATTCAAGCAGTGGGCGAACAAGTGTACTGTAACCTACTTCATTAGTTTATGAATTGCATTTCCTTAGGGTTCTTCCAATGAATCTCAGTCTGGCATCTGCTTTACCGACGATCAACTTTATATGATCATTCCATTTCAAATCACTCCTAATGCCTACTCCCAGATAATTTATGGAATTAACTGATTCCAGTTGCTGACGTGCTATATTGTAGATAAAGATGAAATGGCTTGCACAGAACAGAGTAGCATTGGGAGCTGCATCAAACCAGTCTCTGGATTGTAGACCGCCGCGAGAGATTAGCCGAGCGGTCTCGGGCGCTGCAGTCATGGACTGTGCGGCTGATCCCGGTGGAGGTTCGAATCCTCCCTCGGGTATGGGTGTGTGTGTTCGTCCTTAGGGTAATTTAGGTTAAGTTGTGTGTAAGCTTAGGGACTGCTGACCTCAGCAGTTAAGTCCCATAAGATTTCAGACACATTTGAACATTTTTGACTGAAGTCAACAACAACAAATATTTTATTAGCATTCATTGTCAGTGCTTTCCAGTATATGCTTCGAAATCCCGCTTATGGTAGACGGAGTGATGAAGCTTTAAGCGACAGTAACTGTGTGTATTTTGTCGCTAGTTTTAACCCGGGTTTGTAGCAACAAGGGGAAGGGGAAGGGGAAGGGGAAGGGGAAGGGGAAGGGGAAGGGGAAGGGGAAGGGGAAGGGGAAGGGAAGGGAGAAGCGGATCATGTTTCAGTGAAGCGTACTTTCAGTCTGTTACAAGCTGTATTCTCTTCGTGTGTTGGAAGAGCGTCATACGGAAGTGTACCTAGTGCGTGCGGTCATTGTAATGCATGTGGTTCAATATGGCTCGCAAATGCGTAAACAATGCTGACTCTTTATGCTACCTTTGCGGACAGGCTACGCTGAAATAGCAAAAAAATGTTGAAATGTGTGTGAAATCTTATGGGACTTAACTTCCAAGGTGATCAGTCCCTAACCTTACATACTACTTAACCTAAATTATCCTAAGGACAAACACACACATCCATACCCGAGGGAGGACTCGAACCTGCTGCACAGTCCATGACTGCAGCACCTTAGACGGCTCGGCTACTGAAATAGCAAGTGGGGTCAATAACACCACATAATATGAGAGCGCCGGCTTGAGTGGCCGAGCAGTTCTAGGCGCTTCAGTTCGGAACCGCGCTGCTGCTACTTTCGCAGTTTCGAATCCTGCCTCGGGCATGGATGTATGTGATGTCTTTAGGTTAGTTGGGCTTACGTAGTTCTAAGTTCTAGGGGACTGATGACCTCAAAAGTTAACTCCCATAGTGATCAGAGCAATTTGAACCATTTAATAGGAAGGCACACAATTTGCACTTTGGCAGCGAAATCTGGGACCAGGACAAGCCCTGGGTTTTCATGTATCTTGTGTCTCCAGTCTTCATTCGTGGTTGAATGGTAAAAGATCTTTCATGGGCTTAGCTATACCCATGACGTGACGAGAACCATCAAACCATCTGAATGATTGTTGCTTTTGTAGGGCAGCTCCATTAACAGATGGTATTTCCAGAAGAAAAAGTCTTCCTTGACATATCCCCGTCCTCTACCGACCATGCGATCAGCGCCTCATGGAGACGGACTGCCTGTTCCTGTCACACCTCATTGTGATAGTGACGAGACTGGTAGTGAAATTAGTGCTCTTCTATCACTTTCAAAACCTAGTTCTTGGAAGATCATGATTTTGTATGCTACGGCGAGCGTACAGCAATTGACAAAATAACACAGTGTGCACTTAATGACCTAGTGAGATATTTCAAATTGCCGAAAGGTAAAGCTGAACTGTTGGTTGAAGACTACAACAGCTTGAATCCTCTTGATGAGACGGTTTATGTGTCTGCGTTTCGTAACCACCTTCCGTTTTTCGAAAGTGAAAAGAACTTGGTATTTTGTAGTGATGTACAGGGACTAATGGCAGCTGTATATATTGATTATAAAAGTGATTAATAGATGTTACTCATCGACTCTTGCAGAGGAAGTCTCTTTTGTGTGCTACGGCATAATGGCAACTTGTTACCAGCCATTCCAACTGCTTACGCACCTTGTATGAAAGAAACATATGATGAAATGAAACAATTGTTATTGCGATTGCACAACGACGAGTTTAAATGGCAGGTTTCCGGGGATCTGTAAGTCATAGGACCACTACTTGGGCTACAACGCGGCTACACTAAACTGTGTTGCTTCCTGTGCATCTGGGATAGCCGCTCCAAAGCACTTCATTATAAAAAGATTTATTGGCTTAAGCGTCAATCGCCTGAACCAGGATCTCACAATGCTATGCACGAAGTACTTGTCGAATCTAAGAAAAAAATTCACCCTGCCTTCATATGAAGTTGGACCTAATGACAAACTTAATTAAGACCATGGAAAAAACTGGAGAAGCAATTCTCTATTTGTCTTAGAAATTTCCACATCTGAATGAGTCGAAAATAAAAGAGAGGATTTTCGCGGGTCGCTAGGTACGCAAATTGTACGAAGATGTGCATTTCAAATCCATCCTGAGAGCTGATAAAAAGTTAGCTTGGTATGTCTGTGTTCAAGGGTCAACAAACTTTCTAGGACATAAGAAGGCAGAAGATTATAAGGATCTTCAGGCATATCTGCTCTACTGCAATAGACTGGGGTGCAACATCTCGTCTAAGTTACATTTCCTAGATTTCCACTTGGACTTCTTTCCTACGGTGTTGTAACCCACGAGCACGGAGAACGGTTCCACCAGCAATTTTAGAACATGGAAATGAGGTACCAGGAAATGTGAAGTGCATCAGTGTTAGCCGATTACTGCTGGACACTATCAGGGAACCGCCAGCAGAAAACTACAAACGCCGGACGAAACGGTTGCGTCTTCAGTGAACATTCTCCAAGGGATAACACCAAGCTAAATACATGCATAGGCTTATGTAGGCAATAACGTAAAGTTACCATAACTTCAAACCGAGAGCTAATCTTGCATTTTCATTAGCATTTTCGATATCAGCATACTCGAAAACATAAAGATTGGCCGTTTTCATGCCAGTTACAGAGAAATGTAAAATTTTGATGACTAGTGTTATTTACTGATGGTGAACCATACGTCGACACGTAGTACCGAATTTAAAGCACATTGTGTAAGTAGCTCTCTCCCTCAATAGTACCGCTACCCTGTTTCCGGAGCTCTCCCGAATATCATTCGGGCGGCGGCATCTTCAGATCTGTTACTCGCTTCCCGTGTGCTCAAAGGATGGCTTAGAACGCCTCCGGTATCAGTGATTCCTCCAGGCAAGGGGGAACAAGTTTACTTCCTCTCAGAATGAGAATAGGCCAGGAGGGCTCTTACAAAATTCGACCACGGCACATATTCGACAACATTTCTTTTTGTGCGGGTGCAGAGGTGCGAGGGCGGCAAAGCTTTTGAAACCCTAGCCGCAAAAAAAGCGCTCCTTATCGAGAAGCCGGTAACCCGCTGCTCCGCGGCAGCCAGATTGCGAAATCTGAGCACGTGCAAGGCCTCACATTTGCGGTGAGCGGCGCGAAACGCTTTGTGGGAGAGGACGGGGATTGTTGTCAGTGGGGTGATCAAAGGCTGCCCGGCCGATTGCCAAGCAAATAGAATAACAATGGCCAGCGCTCCAGTAATCATGCCACCGACCCAACACGTCTCTCACGCTCCGTTACGTGAAAGGATATACGCCAGAATTTCTTTGCCACTCCACCCCAGTTGACGGGCTTGTGGTCGGTCAAAGAGCCATTAAAGGAAAGTAAAAAGACTTTCACCGATTCAGCCTTTCCAGGATGAGACTTCTGTGCATAGATACAGGTGAAAGAACCGAATCATAGCGTTCACTCATTTTTCAGTCACAGACTAAAACTTGACGAAGATTATTTGACAGTGGAGCAACAACACCAGATTCTGAAACCGTTACGATGCCAATGATCTTGTGCCCTCAGAACGTATTCATCACTCACTATTCACCTTTGGTGGATTGAACTCTCTTTATACACTGCATAAACTTGCAACAGAAGTTAAATTAGCAGTCGATTATAGCTTAAACGAGGAAGTCACGTTTTGAAATCAGTAAATAATCACTCGCAACGTAGCGAAGTACGTCATTACCTAGCACTTTGTTGTGGTGCTAATTAGGACCCCTTTAAAATCAAGAAGTTTTCAATAAATGGTTCCTACACGAAGAAAAACGCGATAATAAGTATATAAATGTAGGAAACAAAACTCTAACGAATTACAAATTTAGGAGAATTTGCTGAGTAGTGATACACCGTTATTAACTAGATTTTGAAAGGATACAATCAGAGTTGCATATTTATACCAAAATAAATCGCCAATAATCGTTTAAATAACCGTCACTGTAACATTCGAAAAAAGAAATACACCTTCCTTCAGTTTAGTAGATGGATTCATACCTCATGTTCCTATGAACTTTTGGAAAGTTGTAACTAGTGAAATTTCCAGTGTCAGTATTAATTTGGCCTTTATGCCGCGATACAGCTATCACTGCTGTGTGATAACGTGTTTATTCTAAGTCAAAAACTGTAAAAGAATGCAATTACGATTTACGCAGAAAGCATCAAAAGGCCAGCAATTTCATACCAAAAGTGGAAAAAATATCTCACATATGGTAACTACACGAGTGACATTTAAGGAAACAATGTCAATGAGTGACTTAATGAATAAATGAACAAAACGACAAGTTGTGTTGAGACTGCTTGATATCGGTTGTTGCCTACGGAAATATAACTCGTTAGCTTCGTTGGTACCACACGAAAACAACAATAATTTGTTAAAAATTCCTTTATTTTCTGATTGAACAGGGATTTTAACTCGTAAAAATAAAGTAGAGGCCATGAAGAGTTAACAGGAAATTTACTGCCGTCAAGTGACAAGATCAGCGGAGCCATTATCTCGAATGTCTTCACAATTTAGTCTGAATAAAGCAGAAGCCTAACACCTCGTATCTGTATGTTCGCAACCTCGTCTGAGGCAAGTCAGTCCCAACCAAGCACATTGAAAGAATAGATAAAGTCCTGAACGGGCAAAATAGTAACAATCTCAGAAAAAAGACCTACCTTTAGTCTTAGGATGAAACCAGAATTTCAATGATCTAGACATATATCAGATTAAATTGCTTTTGCTGTAATTGGCACTTGATTACAATCTTTTATTTGTAACTTCCATTTTGAGCTGTATCCATCATGAACTATTCCACCTTTCCCAAAATAATTTAGGCCGCAAATCGAGCGAGCGGTTCTCCCACTCACTGTCAAAATGAAACTGAAATATTTTTACCTTGGCTGTAGCTAATATCTACCCATAAATCATATACAACACTACTGATTAATAATAGGACACTTTTTACTCTTGATGAAGATTTCTCGGGTCTTCAGCCGGGTGGTAGCGTTGATATCAACTCTAACACCCGGCTGGAGACCCGAGAAATCATGAATAGTTTACGCCGGGAAAGCCTACAGTCACATACACTTTTTACTCTGTTTAACAACATACTGACATCATCATAAATTCAGAATCATGTCGTTTTTTATTAAAACCCTTCATAGTCCCAAATACACTGCTTGACAGAAAGTAAAGCCCCCAGAGGACACAGTCTATGTAACATGGTACACGTACACACTATCGGCGACTATGTAAGTTATTAACTTTACAGTTCTTGTGACAGTTAGATCGGCCACCAGAGTGTACCAATTCTGGCATGTCTGGTGTTACTAGAATGAAATTTTCACTCTACAGCGGAGTGTGCGCTGATATGAAACTTCCTGGCAGATTAAGACTGTGTGCCGGACCGAGACTCGAACTCGGGACCTTTGCCTTTCGCGGGCAAGTGCTCTACCGACTGAGCTACCCAAGCACGACTCACGCCCCGTCCTCACAGCTTTCCTTCTGCCAGTACCTCGTCTCCTACCTTCCAAACTTTATAGAAGCTCTCCTGCAAACCTTACAGAACTAGCACTCCTGAAAGAAGAATAGCACTTTCCCGCGAAAGGTAAAGGTCCCGAGTTCGAGTCTCGGTCCGGCACACAGTCTTAATCTGCCAGGAAGTTTCATGTCTGGTGTTGTTTGCCAGACCTGGTAGGGTAAATACAAGGTGTGAAAAGCGTCGGGTGTTAGGTGGTCACTGTGAAGGACTAGGAGATGCCCAGTACTTGTGTGAGGTAGAGCTAACAGCTTCTGACAGAAATTTCAAGGGGATTCACTATGAGTCTTCAGTTTGCCAGCTTATCAGTTCCAGATTTTTGTGGCATGCAGATGTAACAATGGCCCGATACTGGACTACTCGGGAATATGAGGGGAAATATACTTGACGTCAAACCCCCACTCAGACATGACTGACCATCACAAGGAAGGATTACCGAACTGTGCACGCAGCACATCGTAACCCCTTCACATCTGCAGTTGCCCTCCTAGAGCTAGTAATGGACTCCTCGTAATATTCTTTGCCTTCCCCTACCTGTGATCTGGGATCAGAAGCACGCGGACTGGAGAGTAACTTCCCCATGAGTAGGCTGCCATTAACGTCACAACACAAACGGCTGCGTTATAAGTGGTGCCTGAGGCATGGACTGCTGAAGAATGGCGTCGCATACTGTTCAGCGATAAATCGCGACTCTGCAATACTCTTTATGACAATTGTCGGCAAGTATGGCGACGACCTTCGAGAGGTCCCGTTCTTCCAATGTATAGGAGAAGCCCAGCTGTGTAACTTCTGGTGTTAGGGAATGGAAGCCATCGCATGTGACTTCAGGTCACAGCTGGTAGTGACAGAAGGAACTCAGAGCACAACATTACAGACATCCTGTGTCCTCTTGTGTTACCTCTCATACGACAGTATAGTGAAGCCATTTTCCAGCAGGACCATGTTCGTTCACAGATGGCACCAGTCTTTATGAACTGTCGGCGCCGTGTTGGGTAGTCGTGTGACCAGCAAGATTTCCACAGCTGTCCCCGGTAGAACATATGTGGGTCCAGCTCGGACATGAACTCCGTCTAGGATATCAAGGACCTGTTACATCAATTGTGGGACATCTTGCCTCAGGAGAGATTGCTAAGTTCTGATGTCAGCCTTTCGAACCGTATCAGTGCATCGCGTCCATGCCACTGTGAGTTATAAGTGGGCTCATGCTGCCGAGTTCATTGGAGTTCATTCGACTTTGTATCAGACATAGGTGTTTTAATATAACAAAAATACGCTAACTGTCATCATATAGCACACAGACGATGTGGGGAGGCGGGTAATAATCAAATGGTCGTCACGTCGTTACGAAAACACTCTTAAATTGTCTGTCTAGCTTTTCACCTATCTGCACAGTCTACAAGAGCCTGAAAACTATAGTTGTGGTCAGCCAGAAAGCGATGGAGGACATACTGACCATAACTTCCAGTGTGCAAATCCTCATTATTATATGTGCTCACTGAAAGAAAATGTTGCTACTTACTTTTTATTCAGTGGCATCAGGAACTATAAGTAAAGGTTTTGAGTTTTAACTGATTGATATATTTTATAAAAGTTCGCATGCACAAAGTATGTCCTAGTATCGTAACTAATATCTCTAGTGGAAAGAGCAATATTAACTGTTAACAGTTCAGAGGTAACCTCTGCGGGAATTTCCAAGTAAAATGGTCTACCACCCTGACTTCTAATCACGAAAAGTTAATTCGTTCTACCTTAAAAGCGGAAAATAATCTCACCACTTGCCAGGCCATTTTTACAACATTACACGCGGCGAAGGAACAGTTACTTTCATGAAACCACTTTCTACTTTTACTGAAAACGCATTCAGGTCTGCCCAGCTCCCACTTTATCCGAGGCACAACGCAAGAAAGCATTTGACTGAAGCGGATGGTTTGTTATCTTGGTACGAAGTACATCCTACCGCTGTCTCTTTGGCTGTATTTATATAGAGACGCAGCAAATTGCCAAACGGAACGTCTGCCATCAACCGCCCTAGGCACAGGTAGCAAGCAGTACCTAAGTGACGACTTTCTGGAGCACATATTAAATAATTTCTCTGTCGCTTAGGAATTTACAGTAGAACGTGACCTACAAGCTGCCTCTTTAAGATTCCTTGTAATCATTGTTATTTATGAGGGTATGTCAACTGAAAACCTTAAATCTGTACTAACAAATCGAAATTTCGAGCAGTTATCCTGTAAGTTGGTACGCGTGCTACAAACAGCGTGCAGAATGGCCTGTAGGTGGCAGCAATGTGCAGATGCACACATCGTCGCAGTATCAGGATAAAGATGGCCGTCCCACTTGCGACTTGCACCAGGGAAGGACAGCGTTCTACTATTCGGTTTTTGCGTAGTGAAGGTGTGAAGCCTATTGAAATTCATCGAGGAATGAAGGTTCAGTACGGTGATGCCGATTTGTCACAGCAGCACGTCTACGAATAGAGTAGGAAGTTCGCAAATGGTGTGACTTCAATGGAAGATGCTCCTCATCCAGGTCAGGCACAACGATTTGTGACTCCACAGAACATTGCAGCAGTTGAAGCTATAGTGAAGGAAAACCGCCGAATGACACTGAATGACATTGCAGCATGTTTACAGATTAATCATGGGTCAGTACACCACATTGTGCATGATGTGCCCCAGTTTCACGAAGTGTCTGCAAGATGGGTGCCATGGCAGATGACTCCGTACTATAGATATTGTGAATCATGTACCATAAAGAGCGACGTTCTCCATGAATGGATTAAAGTTAAGTATTCCACCAGCTACGTCCGTTTTTCTCAGTTCTAATTCCCTTGTTATGTTCGAGACCTCACCCAGCCTGCGTGAGCTAAAACGCGTGCATTTCGGCCTCCTTTAGGAACACGGTTGGCTCTCCTGCCAACCACAACAATGGCTTCATTGCAAGAATCGTTACTGGGGATGAAACCTGGGTTCACTTCCATCAACCGGAAACGAAGAGAGCGAGCAAGGAATGGCGCCATTCCTCTTCACCAAAACCAAATAAGTTTCGAAAAGAACCAACAGCAGGGAAGGTTATGCTGACTCTCTTCTGGGACGAAAAAGGCGTCATTTTGGAGCATTACATGCCGAGGGGGACCACTGTCACTAGTGAATCATACACAGATCTCCTAAAAAAATCATCTGCGGCCTGCTATCAAATCAAAGCGACGTGGATTGCTGTCAACAGGTGTCCTTTTGCAACATGACAATGCAAGGCCCCACACTGCCTTTGGTTTGAATTTAATCTGATGTATTCCTTGTCGGTTAAAATCTACAGGTAACTTGTCACACCTGCTTCAAGTGCATAAATTTTAAAGTTACGGACAGCATTTGCAAACTGATGAGCAATAGGTATCGGCCATTCACCTTAACGAAGTATCGACGTAAATACAGGAGAGCACCGAGCAGTTTTTCCACGTATGCTGTATAGCAACAACAGTAACATTAGATGTGTTACCGAAATCATCGTAGGGGCATTAATGTTCTCAGTACCCATAACTTATTTATTATACATCATTATCACCAGTCCCTGATTGTTCACTGGATATGTTGCTTTCTACAGAAAAGCATCGTTACCGGATGTGGTCTTAGAGATATTTGGAATAATTTAGTGTGGTTGCTTGGTGTACTAAATAGCATCTACCTCTAACAGTGGTTAAATATAATACAATGTCGACAATAAAGTGAAAGAAACTCACACAGTCCGGTTACAAGATAAAACGTAAATTATGATAGTTTTCCGAAGAATTTAAATACGTGTTACACGACATGGGACGAACATGATAAACAAGTAGCGGAGAAAGCTGAGGAAAGGCTCAGATTTGTTGGTAAGGTTCTGGGAAAGTGATACGCCTCTTTAATGGAAACTACATATATGACGTTTGTGCAAATAATTCTACAGTACCATCGAACATTTGGAGTATTTACTAAGTACACATGAAGGCAGGTATCTAATGAACACAAAAACGCACCGAAAGGATCACTATACGTCAGTGGTGCCCATACCAACCTGTCACGGAAATACGTGGTGGACCTACACTTTCTGTAAGAAAGGTGGTGAAAGTGGAAAAACAATGATGAGAAAATTTTGAGAATCGCGATTTGAGAAAAACAGTGCAGAAAATTTGCTGCCGACGCTGTATATTTTGGACAGGACCCATGACAAATTACGAGAGGTATTAAGGTAGACGACATGAATATAGGCAGCCTCTTTTTATTGGTTTCATACTCGAACATAATAGAACAGAAATTGGCTGTTTTACCAACTACCCTCTACCACGATTGTGCAATAATAAGCAGAGTAGGTACATAGATATAAATCAAGCAATATTTGATTACCAACAGGAACATCATTTTTAGCAATTTCCTTAAGTGGTAGGGCACATAATTTGTGAGTCATCAGAGCACCCGTATATGGGACTTTACGTGTTTTGAGGTAGTGTATGGAGGAAAACAACGTTTGATAAGCAAATTCATTACTACAGCTGGCTTGATACATCGTACCTTATTTATTGTAAATGCTAAACGTTTCTAATGACCCATTTTACATCACCAAAACGGATGTTCGATTACATATACCTCCTTCGTCCTCTACTGGTGAGTTTAGTTGATAAAATATCTATTTTAAAATTATGTCAGTGAAGCGACATTGTCATTTCATTAGTCATCATAGTGCCAAAAATAAGAATTTCTACGAAAGTGTTGGATAAAACAGGAGTCTAAGTTTTTATCGTCACTAAAGTTTAATATTTTACTTTACTATCTGTTAAAATTTGGAGTAAATTTCACGGCAGAAACAATGTTGTAGGACCGAAACTGGCCTGCGCCACACTGGAGATAGTGCAGTTAATGTGTGAGGTTCTATGCCAACTGAATAGGGAATGTTAATGATCAGAGTTTCACTGAAATGCCACTGAATGTTCTCAGTTGTTTACCCATTACTACTCATTTTCTAGCACAACATTTCATAGTCTAAAAGTGTAGGTCAGTTCCATGTTCCATGCTGGACTTCACGGAAGAGTGGGAATCTGACACGTTTCCTGCCAGGGTTCAGAAAGAGTGGTGGCTTAAAATTTCTTACAGCCCTGCGTAATCTCCAACTAGAGCTTTCACTGAGCTGGTATAGTAACTGAGACACTGGATTTACTTTCAGGATGTGTAGTGTGTCAGTACCAATCCTGTCAGTCCATCCTGTTAAGTTTTCGGGGCTTTACCAAATCATTTCCGCTGAATTCTGGGAGAATTCCTGTCTAACGTTGTAGAACTGAATTCAGCCTCAACCTGTAATGATCTCCATAGTGATTGGATTATATCCTTCCTTCCATTCTTTCTTCCTTCCACACTGAATGTCACCACACTGCCGTACAAGAGAGATCTTGGCTTCACAGAAGGGTGCCTGAGATTAATCAACTGTATATCTTGTAAAAACGAATTCTTTAGACGTGAACACAAAAGTACTGAAAATAGCATGTTGTTGTTGTGGTCTTCAGTCATGAGACTGGTTTATTGCAGCTCTCCATGATAATCTATCCTGTGCAAGCTCCTTCATCTCCCAGTACCTACTGCAACCTACATCCTTCTGAATCTGCTTAGTGTATTCATCTCTTGGTCTCCCTGAACGATTTTTACCCTCCACGCTGCCCTCCAATGCTAAATTTGTGATCCCTTGATGCCTCAGGACATGTCCTACCAACCGATCCCTTCTTCTAGTCAAGTTGTGCCACAAACTTCTCTTCTCCCTAATCCTATTCAAAACCTCCTCATAGTTACGTGATCTACCCAACTAATCTTCAACATTCTTCTGTAGCATCACATTTCGAAAGCTTCTATTCTCTTCTTGTCCAAACTATTTATTGTGCAAGTTTCACTTACATACATGGCTACACTCCATACAAATACTTTCAGAAACGACTTCCTGACACTTAAATCTATACTCGATGTTAACAAATTTACCTTCTTCAGAAACGCTTTCCTTGCCATTGCCAGTCTACATCTTATATCCTCTCTACTTCGACCATCATCAGTTATTTTGCTCCCCAAATAGCAAAACGCCTTTACTACTTTAAGTGTCTCATTTCCCAATCTAATTCCCTCAGCATCACCCGACTTAATTCGACTACATTCCATTATCCTTGTTTGCTTTTGTTGATGTTCATCTTATATCCTCCTTTCAAGACACTGTCCACAACATTCACCTGATCTTCCAAGTCCTTTGCTGTCTCTGACTGAATTATGTCATCGGCGAACCTAAAAGTTTTTATTTCTTCTCCCTGGATTTTAATACCTACTCCAAATTTTTCTTTTGTTTCCTTTACTGCTTGCTCAGTATACAGATTGAATAACATCGGGGAGAGGCTACAACCCTGTCTCGCTCCCTTCCCAGCCACTGCTCCCATTTCATGCCCCTCGACTCTTATAACTGCCATCTGCTTTCTGTACAAATTGTAAATAGCCTTTCGCTCCCTGTATTTTACCCCAGCCACCTTTACAATTTGAAAGAGAGTATTCCAGTCAACATTGTCAAAAGCTTTCTCTAAGTCTACAAATGCTAGAAACGTAGGTTTGCCTTTCCTTAATCTTTCTTCTAAGATAAGTCGAAAGGTCAGTATTGCATCACGTGTTCCAACATTTCTACGGAATCCAAACTGATATTCCTTGAGGTCGGTTTCTACCAGTTTTTCCATTCGTCTGTAATTAATTCGTGTTAGTATTTTGCCGCTGTGAGGCCGGCCGCGGTGGTCTCGCGGTTCTAGGCGCGCAGTCCGGAACCGTGCGACTGCAACGGTCGCAGGTTCGAATCCTGCCTCGGGCATGGATGTGTGTGATGTCCTTAGGTTAGTTAGGTTTAAGTAGTTCTAAGTTCTAGGGGACTAATGACCACAGCAGTTGAGTCCCATAGTGCTCAGAGCCATTTCGCAGCTGTGACTTATTAAACTTTTAGTTCGGTAATTTTCACATCTGTCACACCTGCTTTCTTTGGGATTGGAATTATTATATTCTTCTTGAAGTCTGAGGGTATTTCGTCTGTCTCGTACATCTTGCTCACCAGATGGTAGTGTTTTGTCAGGACTGGCTCTCCCAAGGCCGTCAGTAGTTCTAATGGAATGTTGTCTACTCCCGGGGCCTTATTTCGACTCAGGTCTTTCAGTGCTCTGTCAAACTCATCACGTAGTATCGTATCTCCCATTTCATCTTCATCTACATCCTTTTCCATTTTCATAATATTGTCCTCAAGTACATTGCCCTTGTATAGACCCTTTATATACTCCTTCCACCTTTCTGCTTTCCCCTCTTTGCTTAGAAACTGGGTTTCCATCTGAGCTCTTGATATTCACACAGGTGGCTCTCTTTTCTCCAAAGGTCTCTTTAATTGTCCTGTAGGCTGTATCTATCTTACCCCTAGTGAGATAAGCCTCCACATCCTTACATTTGTCCTCTAGCCATGCCTGCTTAGCCATTGTGCACTTCCTGTCGATCTCATTTTTGAGACGTTTGTATTCCTTTTTGCCTGCTTCATTTACTGCATTTTTATATTTTCTCCTTTCATCAATTAAATTCAATATTTCTTCTGTTACCCAAGGATTTCTACTAGCCCTCGTCCTGTTACCTACTTGATCCTCTGCTGCCTTCACTACTTCGTCCCTCAGAGTTACCCATTCGTGCCGGCCGGAGTGGCCGTGCGGTTCTAGGAGCTACAGTCTGGAGCCGAGCGACCGTTACGGTCGCAGGTTCGAATCCTGTCTCGGGCATGGATGTGTGTGATGTTCTTAGGTTAGTTAGGTTTAATTAGTGCTAAGTTCTAGGCGACTGCTGACCTCAGAAGTTAAGTCGCATAGTGCTCAGAGGCATTTGAACCATTTTTTTTTTAGCCTACCCATTCGTCTTCTACAGTATTTCTTTTCCCCATTCCTGTCAATTGTTCCCTTATGCTCTCCCTGAAACTCTGTACAACCTCTGGTTTAGTCAGTTTATTGAGGTCCCATCTTCTTAAATTCCCACCTTTTTGCAATTTCTTCAGTTTTAATCTACAGTTCATAACCAATAGATTGTGGTCAGAGTCCACATTTGCCTCTGGAAATGTCCTACAATTTAAAACCTTGTTCCTAAATCTCTGTCTTACCATTATATAATCTACTTGATGCCTTTTAGTATCTCCAGGATTCTTCCATGTATACAACCTTCTTTTATGATTCTTCAATTAAGTGTTAGCTATGATTAAGTTATGCTGTGTGCAAAATTCTAGTAGACGGATTCCTCTTTCATTTCGTAGCTCCAATCCATATTCACCTACTATGTTTCCTTCTCTCCCTTTTCCTACTGTCGAATTCCAGTGACCCATGACTATTAAATTTTCGTCTCCCTTCCCTACCTGAATAATTTCTTTTATCTCATCATACATTACTTCAACTTCTTCGCCATCTGCAGAGCTAGTTGTCATATAAACTTGTACTACTATGGTAGGCATGGGCTTCGTGTCTATCTTGGCCACTATAATACGTTCACTATGCTGTTTGTAGTAGCTTACCCGCACTCCTATCTTTTTATTCATTATTAAACCTACTCCTTCATTACCCCTATTTGATTTTGTATTTATAACCGTGTATTCACCTGACCAGAAGTCTTGTTCCTCCTACCACCGAACTTCACTAATTCCCACTATATTTAACTTTAACCTATCCATTCCCTTTTTAAATTTTCTATCTTACCTGCCCGATTAAGGGATCTGACATTCCACGCTCCGTTCCGTAGAATGCCACTTTTCTTTCTCCTGATAACGACGTCCTCTTGAGCAGTCCCCGCCTGGAGATCCGAATGGAAGACTATTTAACCTCCGAAATATTTTACCCAAGAGGACGTCATCATCATTTAACCATACAGTAAAGTTGCATGCCCTCGGGAAAAATTACGGCTGTAGTTTCCCCTTGCTTTCAGCCGTTCGCAGTACCACAACAGCAAGGCCGTTTTGGTTAATGTTACAAGGCCACATCAGTCAATCATCCAGACTGTTGCGCGTGCAGCTACTGAAAAGGCTGCTGCCCCTCTTCAGGAACCACACGTTTGTCTGGCCTCTCAACAGATACCCCTCCGTTGTGGTTGCACCTACGGTACGGCTATCTGTATCGTTGAGGCACGCAAGCCTCCCCACCGACGGCTAGGTCCATGGTTCATGGGGGGAAGGCAAATAGCATATCTCACTAAAATCCAGGAACTAACGATAATTCTTAACCTATAATTTCCTTTTGTTCATTAGAAAAAGCGCTTATGTGATTTGTTCACTATTTTCGGCATATGCTTCGCTCCTTCTTAACTTTTAATCTGGTCAGATATCCTTCAATATGAAAACCACTGTTTTGTCAAAAGTCCTGGATCCATTCAAAACTTCTTTGTATGGAAAAGTTACACTTTCAACAGCGTAATAGCGTAATGATGAACAACAGAGCACACTAACATGGGATACACCGTGTTTACAAACAAGGGCAGTGCGAGTACTCACAGGCACGTCTGGGGAGAGAGTATAGTGGAAATGGTGGAAAACCTTAGCTGGTCGACGTTCAAAGTAAGCTGCTGTACATTTCGTGACAAACTGCTTAGAAAAATTAAATAATCTCATCTCACTGTAGAAAGTGCGATTACTCTGCAAGTACATGCCTATCTACAGAGAATGTGGAGATAAAATCAGGCAAATAAAGGGTCGAACAGAGAATCATTCTTCCGACGAACCATCTGTGAACTGAACGGGAAGTAGTTTTTAAATATGGTACTATAAAGAGTATTCGTTCCTCTTACTTCTACATTTACGTCTACATCTACATAGATACTCCGCAATCCACAGTACGGTGCGTGGCGGAGGGTACCTTGTATCATTACCTGTTGTTTACTTTCCTGTTCCACTCGCAAATAGAACATGGGAAAAACGATTACCTATATGCCTCCGTGTGAGCCATAAATCCTAGTATCTTATCTTCGTGGTCGTTACGCGCTAAGTACAAGGATTACCTAGAAAGTATTGCACAGCTTTTTTTCTTCAACAATTGAACTTTATGAGAATTAGACACTTGAAAGAATGGTGTTTTATCTACATACCCAATTTTTCCACCTAACCTACATCCCGTTTTATGGCATTCCTCCAGCGCGGAACAAGGGCGTGCATGCCCTGTCAGTACCAATCCTTGTCCTGGTGGCGGAGCCATTGCTTCACTGTGCGAATCACCTCCTCATCATCCTCAAATTTGTCTTCCACGAATGGCATCCTTTAATGGCCCAAACAAGTGGAAGTACGAGGGGGCTAGGTCAGGGCCTTAGGATGGAGGGGTAACACTGTCCAACCCCGTTTTGCGATGTGTTCAGCAGTCCACAGACTTGTGTGGGGCAGAGCGTTATCATCTTGGAGCAAAATATCCCGAAGCCGCCGGAAGCGCGTCTTACGTTTTGTTTATGTATTGACACAAGGTTCTGAATTAATGGTACCGCCTCATGGCATCACATCAATGAAAATCAAACTTTCACAGACTCAGAATACTATGATCGTGGCTTTCCCTGTGGAAGCTGTTGCTTTGAACTTTTTTCTTCTGTGGAGTGTGGGGAAGGCGCCATTCCATCGACTGTCGTTTTGTCTTGGGCTCAAAATGGTGAACCCAGGTTTCATCACCTGTCACATACCAGGACAGGAAGGCCTCCCCTTCAGCTTCAAAAACGTCGCAACATATCAAGACAAAGGTTTTTCTATGCAGTTTATGATCCACCGTTAGGCACCGCGAGACCCTTCTTGCACACACTGACGTATATCCAATAGTGCGGATAATTGCATCCACACTTCCATTGCTGACTGACAGATGAAGCGCCAACTGCCGAGTCGTAATGCATCTGTCCTCGCGAATGACACCATCAGTTCGCTGCAACATGTCAGATGTGACCAGCCGTAGATGGTCTCCCCGACCGCCGCGAATCGTGAAGCTTCGCCGATCCGTCTTTTGAAGGCATCACCCTCCGTGCCCAGCGACTAACTGTACATCTGTCGACGCCAGATGCTCCATAGACTTTGCACCGCGTACGGGTTCCCGGGTTCGATTCCCGGCGGGGTCAGGGATTTTCTCTGCCTCGTGATGACTGGGTGTTGTGTGACGTCCTTAGGTTAGTTAGGTTTAAGTAGTTAGTTCTATGTTCTAGAGGACTGATGACCATAGATGTTAAGTCCCATAGTGCTCAGAGCCATTTTTTAGACTTTGCAGAAGTGTTTGCAAACATTCCCCACAGTGTCTTTCTCTGCAATGAGAAATTCAATAACGGCACATTGCTGGTAACGTACTTCACCTACAAAAGCCATTTTGAAATCATTCTGCAGCTACGCCATCAGTCGGAAGTGACGAAAACTCGGCGCGCTCACTGGGAGGGCTTCTATTAATACATATGTAATGTTTCGCATTCGTAGCATTGTTTTCGGCAGAGAAAAAAATGTGGTGTATTACTTTCTGGGCAATCCTCGTATTTTTACCGCAATAGAATCACCCAGAAGTCAGCTTCAAATGCCCGAAAAGAACGTCGACTTTCCTCCAAAGATTCCCATTTCAGTTCCCGAAGCATCTCTCTAACATTTACTTGTTGTTCAAACCTACCGGTAACCAACTGCGGAGTATAGACGTACAAGAAGATGTGAAAGATCTCTTACTAGTTCAAATGTCTCTGATCACTATGGGACTTAACATCTATGGTCATCAGTCCCCTAGAACTTAGAACTACTTAAACCTAACTAACCTAAGGACATGACACAACACCCAGCCATCACGAGGCAGAGAAAATCCCTGACCCCGCCGGGAATCGAACCCGGGAACCCGGGCGTGGGAAACAAGAACGCTACCGCACGACCACGAGATGCGAGCTCTTATTAGTAAAAACGATATTACAATGCCTGTGTTATACCGAATTACAGTACAATGTTCCTTCAGACATGCATGCATGTCAGAAGGAACATCGCATCGTAATTCGGAATAATAAAGGTACTGCAATATCGTATTTATCCGCCGACACCGGGCCAGCGAATTTCAAGTAAAATGTCCCCTCCGTTTGGAAATATGCATAAAAGATGCACGAATACAAGTTGTAGACATATGGTAAACGACGAATGGAAGTCTGGTTCTGGTTGTCAGTCGTGCTCGGATTGCCAAATGTTCGTTGTCTTCATTCCATTATACAGCTGATGGTTGTTCATATTTACAACTGTGAATACATTTCATGTCTTACTAAAAATATCGTCAAGGAAACATTTCTGATTAGCCAGGGTAATAAGTTATACTCAGACTAATAAAGAAATCAACAGTTGGCAGTTGACCTTAAATAACGAAAAGTGTGAGGTCATCCACATGAGTGCTAAAAGGAACGCGTTAAACTTCGGTTACACCATAAATCAGTCTAATCTAAAAGCCGTAAATTCAACTAAATACGTAGGTATTACAATTACTAAGAATTTAAATTGGAAGGAACACAGAAAATGTTGTGGGGAAGGCTAACCAAAGACTGCGTTTTATTGGCAGCACATAGACAATGTAACAGACCTACTAAGGAGACTGCCTACACTACGCTTGTCCGTCCTCTTTTAGAATACTGTTGCGCGGTGTGGGATCCTTACCAGATAGTACATCGATAAAGTTCCAAGAAAGGCAGAACTTTTTGTATTATCGCAAAATATGGGAGAGATTGTCACAGAAACGATACAGGATTTGGGATGGACATCATTAAAAGAAAGGCGTTTTTCGTTGCGACGGAATCTTCTCACGAAATTCCAATCACCAACTTTCTCCTCCGAATGCGAAAATATTTTGTTGACACCAACCTACATAGGGCGGAACGATAGCCACGATAAAACAAGGTAAATCAGAGCTTGTACGGAAAGATATAGGTGTTCATTCTTCCCGCGGGCTATGCGAGATTGGAATATTAGAGAATTGTGAAGGTGGTTCGATGAACACTGTGCCAGTCACTTAAAAGTGATTTGTAGAGTATCCATGTAGATGTAGCTGTAGATGTAGAGGAGGGTGTGTAGGTAAAACTGCAGGCTATTCCTGCATATAATTTATCCCAGTGTAAATATTTGGCTTCCCTAATTTAACTGCAGTAGCATTCATAGAAAATATAGCACGAAAAGTAATGAGTGATAATATCAAGATTATGTAGGACAAATACCATTTGACTCTGGATCCTCTTCGCACTTTTCTTTTGAGAACTTTCGATGTCTTGAAATAATTTCTTGCAAAATGAAGATAACATGACGAAAAACTGAAGTCCAGGATGAGGAATTTTCACTTTCGTAAATGTGGCAGCCATAAGTCAATTGTCTCATTGGTGAAACTGAGTCGAATTTAGTGCAACCTATCTCCAAAGTTGTGACGGTCCTGTGGGATAACTACTTGGTGCGGCACACACTTGAAACGGGGACCGTTATAACAATTAGCAAGGGGCCAAATATGTAATTAGATTGCCAGCCGGTTGGTGTAAGCAGCATTAGCGGTGCAATTACCACGTACGCGGCGGCGCGCGGCAGTTACATATCTCAGGCGGAGCACTCGGCCCGACTCATCTGTCATTATTCTCACGTGTAATGGCGGTGCGCGGCGCCCAGAACGGCATTAATTAGAGCGGACCAGGTAATGCCTGCCGTCTGTCGTCTGCGCTCCACGCGCATCCCGCCAGCCTGCCCAATAAGCCTTTATGGCCCCATCTTTTCACTATCCCTGCCGGTGCTGCAGCAACAGTCGTATTGGCACCTATGACGCAGCGGACGCAGGCCAAAGTAATTCTTACTTTTGCTGGAGTGAGTATTGATGGACTTTGCTGCTCCACATCTCCAACGAAGTCATAAGCACCCAGAATTACTTAATGATAAATGTTCGTAAACTAAAAGATTTTCTCAGTTTGCTTCAAGATCTCCTCGTCTGTCAGTGTAAAGACAACAAGCCATCTTAAATGAACGTGTACCTATGCGCTTAATGTTTACGCTGAGGTGACTCAAGTCGTGGGGAGGTGATATGCTCATATACAGCTAGCGGTAGTATCGCGTTTACAAGTTATAAAAGGACAGTCCATTTACGAA
Organism: Schistocerca gregaria; assembly: GCF_023897955.1. Classification (NCBI taxonomy): domain Eukaryota; kingdom Metazoa; phylum Arthropoda; class Insecta; order Orthoptera; family Acrididae; genus Schistocerca; species Schistocerca gregaria. The sequence goes on from NC_064931.1 coordinate 732,437,406, forward strand.
GCTGTCATTTGTACACAGGTGATTCTTGTGAAAATGTTTCCGACGTGTTTATGACCACACGACGGAAATTAAGCGGAATGGTAGTAGGAGCTAGACGCATGGGGCATTCCATTTGGAATTCGTTGGGAAATTCAGTATTCCTATATCCACAGAGACAAAAAAATGATTCAAATGGCTCTGAGGTCATCAGTCCCCTAGAACTTAGAACTATTTAAACCTAACTAACCTAAGAACATCACACACATCCATTCCCGAGGCAGGATTTGAACCTGCGACCGTAGCGGTGGTGCGGTTCCAGACTGTAGCGCCTTTAACCGCTTGACCACCCCGGCCGGCCCACAGAGACAAGAGTGTTCCTAGAATACCAGATTTCAGGCATTACCTATCACCACGGACAACGCAATGGCCTCCGGCCTTCACTTAACAACGGAAGCAGGGGAGTTTGCGTAGCGTTCTCAGTGCTAACAGACCAGCTACACTGCGTGAAATAACCGCTGAAATGAAAGTGGAACATTCGACGAACGTATCCCTCAGGACAGTGCTGCGACACTTGGCGATGATGGGCTATGGCAGCAGACGGTCAACTCCAGTCTTCGTCAACAGCACAAAAATGGTTCAAATGGCTTTGAGCACTATGGGACTTAACATCTCAGGTCATCAGTCGCCTAGAATTTAGAACTACTTAAACCTAACTAACCTAAGGACATCACACACATCCATGCCCGAGGCAGGATTTGAACCTGCGACCGTAGCGGTCGCGCGGTTCCAGACTGAACACGTAGAACCGCTCGGCCACTGCGGCCGGCGTCAACAGCACAACACAGCCTACAGCACCTCTCCCTGGACCGTGACCATATCGGTAGGACCCTAGATGAGTGGAAAGCCGTGGCCTAGTCAGATGAGTCCCGATTTTAGTTGGTAAAATCTTGTGGCAGGATCAGTGTGTGGCGTAGACCCCACGAAGCCATGGGCCCATGTTGTCAATAATGTACTGTGCGAGCTGGTGGTGGTTTCTCAATGGTTTCAGCTGTGTTTACATACAGTCGACTGGGTTCTCTTGTCCAGTTGAATCGATCATTCACAGGAAATGTTGGCCTCCTCGGAGACAATTTGCAGCCACTCATGGACTTTTTATGGATGGCAATGCGGCATGTCCTTGGGTCACAGTTGTTTGTGATTGGTTTGAAGCACATTCTTGATAAATCTAGCAAATGACCTGGCCACCCAGATCGTCCAACATGAATAAAATCGAACATTTATGGGACATTATCTAGAGGTCAGTTGGTGCACAAAATCTCGCACAAGCCAAAATTTCACATTTATGGACGGCTAAGGAGACAGTATGGCTCAGTATCTCTGTACGGGACTTCGAACGACTTATTGGGTCCATGCCACATGGCAGGTCCTACACCGTATTAGGCCGCATCCTGTGACTTGTCACCAAAGTGTAAATTTTATTTCAATAATTTGTACATACTTTATTCTTTCAGATGGAATTGTCTGGCTATAGAGAGCACGTGCGTGATAGCAGGTGAAACAATTGCTGGACGCTGAAAGAACAGGAAAAATATATTAGCGACCGCTAACAATACACTACAGAGAAACTGTTTTACTGCTGTCCGCGTTTCTTAGTACTTAATTGTGATCCGCGGCGCTGCGCACGCGTCGAAGAATGCTATTCCGATGATTCTATTAAATTTCGATTAATATTTGAACACAGAACGAAACAAACCAGTCTGCCAAATGAAGTCACCCAATCGCGTTTGGAATGGACACGTGATCTAGAAACTATGTGTGTAAAGTTTTTCCGGTTCCTCGTGGCTGCGCATTTTGTGAACCTTTGTTGGGCGCTGGATTACAAAGGAAAAATAAAATATCACTCATGACCCTAAATACGTATATAACTGTCCACTCTTTTAATTGAGTGGTCAACGCGTCCGATTTCCATGCAGCGGGCCCAGGCTCGATTCCCTGCCGGTTCGGAGATTTCCTCCACTCAGGGACCCTGGTATTGTGTTGTCCTCATCATTATTTCATCATAATCGATACGCATGTCTCCCAATGTGGCGTCAGATGAAAAGACGTGCTACTCGGCAGGCGAACCTTCACAGGTGGGCTCTACCGGCCATCAGTGCCTTACGATCATTCATTTCACTGTTATTGTGTTAGTAACTTCGTTATTGATGTCGCTGTGGAGACGTCATTGATCTGATAAGGAGAAATAACGAGACGAATGTACTATGGGCTGCTAGAATAGGTTTGCAGTGAACCGGATTTTCGTGATTCCTTTCAATTAGGGATGGCCACGGCGTGCCAAACTGCATACCAGATGGATAATCGTACCACATGAGGACCGAGACTCGGCCTATGTCGGCTTTCCTCACTGCTTCTTGGAAGTAGCCTGTGCTGTGCGGCATTTATTTTTGTAGTGCGGTGTGGCATTTTCCGGTCGGCACAACCTTATTCAGTTCGACAGCAAGTCCGCAGCTCGTGGCCTGGTGGCTAGTCTTTGGCCTTTGGATGACGGTGTCCCAGGTTCGATTTCCGGCTGGGTTGAGGATTTTCTCTGCCTAGAGACAGGGTGTTTGTGTTGTCATCGTCATTTCATCATCATCATTATCATTCGTGATAGTGACTAGATTGGACTGTGTAAAAAATTGGACTGTGACAAAATTGGGACTTTTACGGGCGCTGATGAGTGCGCAGTTGAGAGCCCCGCAAACCAAACATCATCATCCGTTCGACAACATCGTGGCGTCAGCGTTGTTTACCCTTCCCTGTTTATTTGTGATATGAAGCACGTTTACAGATACAAACCTTTAGAAGTATACGGTAGTGACAGGAGAGAGGGATGAGATTTCATAATATCTATTAACGGCCGAATAATCGACGGGTGCTGCAAATACGTAATCAAAAGACTTTGCAGTACCAAACAGAAATAATTTAATGATTTAGTTGACATTGAAACAGCAAACAATTCCAATGAGCAATGGATTGGATTCATTACTCTGCAGGTCAAGAGGCACTGCGTGCTAAATTTGCAGGCATGGAGGGCGTGATGAAATTGGTGGTATGAATTGTAGAATTTCGGAAGTCGCATGCATGAAACACTCTTAGATGGAACGGAATGAAGACTTTATATAACTGCAAATGACGGTGGTTAAGTCTAGGAGCCTGCGTGGAACCCTTTTTCGTTTTAAAACACACTATTGTGAAATTTATGGAGGAAAAACAAGTGCAGGATCGAAGATTAGAACAATCAGAATGAATTGCAAACGTCACATATTAAGTGGCCTTGGCTACACACTCTGCCCAGTAGGACACTGAACGGTGAGAAGCAACTTACCTGTATTTCTGATTTGATGGGGATGGAATAAAAGGAAAATCTCATTGTAGAAGGGACAAAGCCTTACAAATACTGCCCAATTTCCTGAGCTCATTGGAGTTACAGATAATGCGGGGTTTGAAGAATTCATTATGGCCCTCAAAAAACTACAAGAATAGGTTTCTAAACATTTAGAGGGCACTATAACTCTTACATCTATTTTCGACTAGTATTTGAAACCGTTTGTCGTTTCAGTTTAAAATTCCCCTGTGCAAGTTCAGATGTAACTGACTGATCTGCAGTGTAAAACCTGTTTTAAAGACAAATCGTTTTATGTTAAAACTGTCCAGGACGCTACGTTGTTTTCGTTCGGTAGAGATTCCACGCCTCCTTAATGGGGTTGGAAAAGTGGTACAATATCTTGATAAACATATGTGAGTGGAAGACCTTTCTGCGATTATGAAACTTAATAAGTAACGATTATGTATCACCCTCAGAGCATAAATATATTAAATAGTCTGCGTCTGTCCATACGTTGACAGCTTTTACGGATAAAAATTACGTCTTCAGCACGCCAAGTGTAATTAAATAATAGTAACATTTTATTTCATTTGTGATCTATCTTGTAGAGAAAAATGAAATTTGGAAACAGGTCTGTATTACCTTCTGAATAGGGTTTTCTATTCTTCACGCTACTCATGCTCAGACGCGTGCCGTGGTGGTGGCGGAACTGTGCAGCCAACTGAGTGCTATGGCTCGTGAGCCGGGGCATGGCTTTGATCTCTCACGTTTTCTTCCGGTCTGTCATTCCAGTGCCTAGAGAGTCATGCAGCTCATCAGGAATGACGTTCATAGCCAAACCATCTCACCTAACATTCATCTGCAAGCTATTGCAGTCCACATTATCCTTCCGCGCTTCGTCTTTTCCTCTTTGCAACGTCTACATCCTTCCATCATTCGGAGTCACCAGGGTAGACTTCCTCCAGCTTGTCAGTCATCTTCCTCACCCCTTTTTGCTGCTCGCTGACGTGAATCCATACGATCACCTTCGGGGCTCTTCCAACACCTGACCGAGAGGTGCCCTCTTGGCTGAACTTCTCAATCATCTCAACTTTATCTGTCTTAACATTGAAGCACCCACATTTCTTTGAGATGCGACAAACACCTGATCCCCTTTGGACCTCTCGTTCTGCACCGCCCAATTTGCCCGTCGTCTCGAGTGGTCCGTTCTCTCTTACATGTACTCGAGCGGCCTTTTTCCGTGTGCTATCCGTTGGCTGACTCCTACCCCAGCTATGAGTAAACAGAACTGCCGGCTTTCTAAAGCTGACTGGAGACTTTACTCCTCCCTGGCGACCTTCGACGAACAAAATTTCTCCAGTTGTGATGACCAGGTAGAGTACCTCACGAACGTTATCCTTATCGCCGAAGAACGTTCCATACCTCTCACTTCATCTTTATCGCGTTGTGTCCCGATCTTCTGATGGACTGAGGCCTGTCGCGGCGCGATTCGAGCGCGGAGATGTGCTCTCGGCGATTTTAACGGTCAGTCGACGATGGCAAACTGTATTCATTATAGACAGTTGCGTGCGCAGTGTCGTCGCATTCTTCGCGATAGCGAAAAAGGTAGCTAGATTTCATTTACTCGTTCTTTTAACAGCTTCACTATCTCTTCCGTCGTGTGGGCAACCTCCGACGACTCTCTGGGACCAAGGTCCATTCCCCGATTTGCGGACTGACAATAGCAGATGGTGTCATTGTGGACCCTATTGCTATCAGTCACCCTGTACCGAAAGTTTGCGGAGATTTCGAGCTTCACCCATTATCACCCCGCCTTCCTCTCTCAGAAATGAGTGGAGGAGGATCGGGCGATACCATTTTACTTTCAAAATCGTGAATGCTGCAGTGCTGCCTTTACTGTGAGGAAGCTAGATCATGCTCTCACGTCTTCCAGATCTTCCACCCAAGGCCTGGACGATGTTCACATTCAGATGTTGCAGCAATGTTCTCTTGTGGGCACGCACTTTCCCTTCACACGTACAATCGCATTTGGGCAGATGACACGTTGCCCAGACGCAGACGTGAAGCTGCTGTCATACCTGTATGTAAGTCTGGCGAGGATATACGCGTTCCTTCCAGCTACCGTCCCATTTCTCTCACCAGCTGTATATGCAAGGTGAAGGAGCGTATGATTCATTGCCGTCTGGTATGGTGGCTCGAATCTTGCAACCTGCCAATCACTGCACAATTTGGATATCGAGGGCGCCCTTCCGCAGTTGAACATCTCGCCACTTTTTCAACCCATTCCATGAATGGTTTCCTGCGGCAGTACCAGACTGTGGCCCTGTTTTTTTTTTTTTCTTTTCATTTGGAGAAGCCCTACGACACCTGCTGCAAGACTGGTATCCTCTGCCTCTATACACGTAGGGCTTCAGAAGTCACCTGCCTCGTTCCTTGAGGAATTTTTGAACGATCGAGGTTTCACATGTAGATTTCGGCTTGGCGGGCAGGTTTATCCAGGAGAATGGGGTACCTCTAGGCTCCATCTTAAACGTCGTTCTCTTTACTGTACCCATTAATCTTATTTTGGTCTGTCTCCCGCCAGGCATCCCTGGCTCCCTTTCCGTCGACGACTATGCGATCTCTTGCAGTTCTCCAAGGATTATTCTCATTGAATGGCGTCTTCGGTGATGTCTCAATCGTCTTTAATCGTTTAGCATCCGCAATGGCTATCGCTTTTCCACGTCCAAAACCGTTTGTATGAATTTCTGTCGGCCCAATGAGTTTCTTCCTCTGTCTTTACGTCTTAGGTTTGTTGTTCTTCCGTTCACTGACACTATGAAGTTCCTGGGGTTCATGCTTGATAGTTGACTTCCTTGGTACTACATCTACGTCTACATTTATACTCCGCAAGCCACCCAACGGGGTGTGGCGGAGGGCGCTTTACGTGCCACTACATTACCTGCCTTTCCTGTTCCAGTCACGTATGGCTCGCGGGAAGACTGCCGGAAAAACTCCGTCCGAGCTCTAATCTCTCTGATTTTACATTCGTGATCTCCTCGGGAGGTATAAGTAGGGGGAAGCAATATATTCGATACCTAATCCAGAAAACGCACCCTCTCTAAACCTGGACAGCAAGCTACACCGCTATACAGAGCGCCTCTCTTGCAGTCTGCTACTTGAGTGTGTTAAACATCTCCTTAACGCGCTTTCACGCTTACCAAATAACCCTGTGACGGAATGCGCCGCTCTTCTTTGGATCTTCTCTATCTCCTCTGTCAACCCGACCAGGTACGGATCCCACACTGATGAGCAATATTCAATTATAGGTCGAACGAGTGTTTTGTAAGCCACCTCCTTTGTTGATGGACGACATTTTCTAAGGACTCTCCCAATGAATCTCAGCCTGGCACCAGCCTCACCAACAATTAATTTTATATGATCATTCCACTCCAAATCGTTCCGTACGCATATTGTACAGAATAAACTGCTACCAATGTTTTTTCCGCTATCATATAATCATACAATAAAGGATCATTCTTTCTGTGTATTCGCAAAACATTACATTTGTCTATGTTAAGGGTCAGTTGCCACTCCCTGCACCAAATGCCTATCCGCTGCAAATCTTCCTGCATTTCGCTGCAATATTTAATGCTGCAACTTCTCTGTATACTACAGCATCATCCACGAAAAGCCGCACGAAACTTCCGACACTATCTACTAGGTCATTTATATATATTGTGAAAAGCAATAGTCCCATAACACTCCTCTGTGGCACAGCAGAGGTTACTTTAAAGTCTGGAGTCGTCTCTCCATTGAAAACAACGTGCTGTGTTCTGTTCGCTAAAAACTCTTCAATCCAGCCACACAGCTGGTCTTATATTCCGTAGGCTCTTATTTTGTTTATCAGACGACAGTGAGGAACTGTATCGTACGACTTCCGGAAGTCAAGGAAAAAGGTATCTACCTGGGGGCCTGTATGTAATATTTTCTGGGTCTCATGAACAAATAAAGCGAGTTGGGTCTCACACGATCGCTGTTTCTGGAATCCATGTTGATTCCTACATAGTAAATACTGGGTTTCCAGAAATGACGTTATACGCAAGCAAAAAACATGTCCTAAAATTCTACAACATATCGATGTCAGATATATAGGCCTTTAGTTTATCCCATCTTCTCGACGACCCTTCTTGAAAAAGTGGAACTACCTGTGCTCTTTCCCAATCATTTTGAACCTTCCGTTCCTCTAGAGACTTGCGGTACACGGCTGTTAGAAGGGTGGCAGGTTCTTTCGCGTATTCTGTGTAGATTCGAATTGGTATCCCGTCAGGTCCAATGGACTTTCCTCTGTTGAGTGATTTCAGTTGCTTTTTTATTCCTTGGACACTTATTTCGATGTCAGCCATTTTTTCGTTCGTGCGAGGGTGTAGAGAAGGAACTGCAGTGCGGTCTTCCTCTGTGAAAAATATGTTTAGTATTTCAGCTTTACGTGTGTAATCCTCTGTTTCAATGCCATTATCATCCCAGAGTGTTTGGATATGCTGTTTCGATCCACTAACTAATTTAACGTAAGAATAGAACTTCCTAGGATTTTATGTCAAGTCGGTACATAGAATTTTACTTTAGAATTCACTGAACGCTTCACGCATAGCCCTCCTTACGCTAACTTTGACATCGTTTAGCCTCTGTTTTTCTGAGAGGTTTTGGCTGAGTTTAAATTTACAGTGAAGTTCTCTTTGCTTTCGCAGTAGTTTCCTAACTTTGTTGTTAAACCACTGTGGGTTTTTCTCGTCCCTCACAGATTTACGCGGCACATACCTGTCTAAAACGCATTTTACGATAAACGCTTAACATTGTCAGTGTCGGAACAGAAATTTTCGTTTTGATCTGTTAGGTAGTCTGAAATCTGCCTCCTATTACTCTTGCTAAACAGATAAACCTTCCTCCCTTTTTTTATATTCCTATTTACTTCCATATTCAGGGATGCTGTAACGGCCTTATGATCACTGATTCTCTGTTCTGCGCTAACAGAGTCGAAAAGTTCGGGTCTGTTTGTTATCAGTAGGTCCAAGATGTTATCTCCACGAGTCGGTTCTCTGTTGAATTGCTCGAGGTAATTTTCGGATAGTGCACTCAGTATAATGTCACTCGATACTCTGTCCCTACCACCCCTCTTAAACATCTGAGTGTCCTAGTCTATATCTGGTAAATTGAAATCTCCACCTAAGACTATAATATGCTGAGAAAAGTTATGTGAAGTGTATTCCAGATTTTCTCTCAGTTGTTCTGCCACTAATGCTGCTGAGTCAGGAGGTCAGTAAAAGAAGCCAATTATTAACCTAGCTCGGTTGTTGAGTATAACCTCCACCCATAATAATTCACAGGAACTATGCACTTCTATTTCACTATCGGATAAACTACTACTAACAGAGACTAACACGCCACCACCGGTTGCATGCAATTTATCCTATTTAAACACTGTCTGTGCCTTTGTAAAAATTTCGGCAGAAGGTATCTGTGGCTTCAGCCAGCTTTCCGTTCCTATAACGATTTCAGCTTCGGTGCTTTCAATCAGCGCTTTAAGTTTCAGTACTTTACCAACGCAGCTTCGACAGTTTACAATTACAATACCGATTGCTGCTTGGTCCTCGCATGTCCTGACTTTTGCCCACACACACGTTGAGAGTTGTTGCTCTTTCTGTACTTGCCCGAGGCCATCTAACCTAAAAAAACCGCCCAGTCCACGCCACACGACCCCTGCTATTCGTGTAGCCGCTTGCTGTGTGTAATGGACTCCTGAGGTATCCAGCGGAACCCGAAACCCCACCACCCTATGGCGCAAGTTGAGGAATCTGCAGAGTGCACAATCGCAAAACCATCTCAGCCTCTGATTCAGACCCTCTACTCGGCTCTATACCAAAGGTCCGCAGTCAGTCCTGTCGACGATGCTGAAGATGGTGAACTCTGCTTTCATCTCACTGGCCAGACTGGCAAGCTTCACCAAATGAAATAGCCGCTGGAAGCCAGAGAGGATTTTCTCCGATACATAGCGACACACATCATTGGCGCCGACATGAGCGACCACCTGCAGATGGGTGCACCCTGTACCCTTCATGGCAGCCAGAAGGACCCTTTCCACATCTGGAATGACTCTCCCCGGTATGCAAATGGAGTTCACCTTGGTTTTCTTCCCCTCCCTTGCAGACATATCCCTAAGGGGCCCCATTACGCGCTTGACGTTGGAGCTCCCAACTGCCAGTAAGCCAACCCTCTGCGACCGCCCGGATCTTGCAGGCTGAATGGCAACCTCTGGAACAGGACAAGAAGCCATGTGTGGCTCAAGATCAGTATCAGCTGGAGACAGAGCCTGACACCGGTTCGTCAGACAAACTGGAGAAGCCTTCCGTTCAGCCCTCCGGAATGTCTTTCGCCCCATGCCACACCTCGAGTCGACCTCCCACTCTACTACGGTTGAGGGTTCAGCGTCAATATGGGCAGTATCCCTGGCAGCCACAGCCGTAGTCCGATTGGGGGATGCGTGTGACGAGCTGACCATCCCCAACAAACCCCGTCCGGACCCCCAATGTGATGCCTATTGGCAACAGCTTCAGGCTGTGTGACCGAAGCCAACACTGACTGAGGCTGGGAGCGAAAGGATACCAACTCAGCCCGCATCCAAACACAGCAGTCGCAGTCCCTAAAACTGTTGTGCAAAGAACGTCTGAACTAATCTACAGAGATCACAAACAATTCGACACAAAATTTAAACGGTTATTAAAATACAAGACAGCCTAGTAAATACAGTAATGCTGCTACTTGCGCACTGCTGACATACTGCTCGGCAGCAGAAGGCTAACTGTACTGTCAGTAACGTACAAAGACTGTACCTGGTCTCTCAGTGACCTACGTGTACTAAGTGGTACTTTTTGGAGAGATCATCAGACCACCATCGTCTGTTTTTACCGATCCCTTGTCAATTCGAAACTAGACTATGGGTGTTTCGTTTATTCATCTGCAGTTCCGTCTGTCTTACGCCGTCTCCATACACTCCACTTCGTGGAATCTGTTTGGCCACTGGCACCTTTTACAATACCTTGGTTGACAGTGTCTCTGCAGAAGCTCCTGACTGCATGATCGCCTCAATTTCGAGCTTCCCAAAACGAAAGCACTCGAGCAAGTTGGTCACATGCCGATGCTATTTATATATTACACAATTTTAAAATATATAATAATTACTGAACAGTGAAGAGTTCCACTAACTAGACCTCTTGTCGGTGAATGCTCACTCCACGAAGTTATTATTACCAACGGCATTTACATCTCCCACGAGCGTACGTAGTACTTCTCCTGTTTTTCAGTTCAGTCCAACGGAATCATTCCCACAACATTATAGAGCCCGCCCACTACTCACGCCATCTGACGTTGACGTCACTGCATTTTTACCGTCAGCTTCGTGTTAGAATATTTTCTAGGTAGCATATACAGCTTCGATAAGTAGCACTACTAATGAAGCCAGTCACATCCAAAAGGAAGTTAGATGATGCAGTGTATAGATAATGGAAAATTTGGAAATTTGTGGTAAGAGCTTATGGAACCAAACTGCTGAGGTCATCGGTCCCTAAGCTTACGCACTACTTAATCTAACTTAAACTAATTAACGGTAAGGACAATACATACAACCATGCCCTAGGGAGGGCTCGAACCTCCGATGGAGGGGGCCGCGTGGACGGTGACAAGGCGCCTAAGACCGCGCGGCTAAGGTTAGTGGCGGAGGCTTTGACACAGCGTATAGTTCGCACGTGTTTGTTTGTATAGATTAGAAATAAAAATTAATCATTCATCACCTATTCAGCTCAAACGACATCCATTCCCCTTTCCCTCCTTATAGCGGCAATATCTCACCATTTCATTACTTTCGCTTTATATACTTCTTAGACAGATGAAAACACCAACGAGAGGAGTTTCAGGAATCATCCATGGTTTACGTTTCAATAAGCAAATGCTTTTAGTTTCAAGTTCGTAATAGTAACTGGCTACTGTCAATCTTGTAATCAGTAACATATATTACAGAGTAAAATCTAATGTGGAAAGAAGAAAGAATAAGACGATGGCCAGGTTTACAGCTCGCTATATAATGTTTCACGGTAACTATGAAACATATATGAGTATCTGCTACATTTAAATAGAATGTTCCTTCTTCCGCATTACCATCAGGATATTCATCTATGAGTTTGAAGGAGAATGACGTAATTAACTCTGACGGACTGTAGTGGTGTGAGCTATTACATCTTTTTTGCGTTTTTTTTCTTATTAAGGAAAATATAGAATACAATGTTCGCGTATGGGTTTTTAATTTTGTATGTGTATTAATAATTCTAATACGTAGACTCAAGACATGGGGCACAAGAGCAACAAATTTTGCAAAATTTTAAGGAGCAAAAATAAGGGTGGAACAAAGAAAAGTACGTCGATTGACACAATGGCATCGCAAACTAATTGTGGGACATGATGGCTATAGACGCCAGGAACATAGGGAAAGTCATTTTCATCTGTAGTAAATGTGGGACACATGCGGACCAGCAAGGGCAGTAGCACACAACTGAAAGGCCATCACGAAATCAAGAACTTCTGTCGTCGAGTGAAGCAAATTTTACATGCTTAATTTGCCAATAATTAGAGTGGCCTGTATGAAACGTCAGGTCCATGATTGTTATGTAATATGCCGTACAATACTTTAAATTATAATAGATGTGATAATCTCGTTTCTCCATTTCGACAAGTATTCTCACAATTCTAGACGGAACAACACTAGTTTCAGATAAATGGAGTACACAAATTCCGTCCCGGGGAAGAAGAGGTCTTTACAGGAAAGCAATCCGGTCAAATTCAGATTACCATGAGGAAACCGCGAAGATGCAAGTTAAAGCCAGGAAAAAGAAGAAGGAAAAATTCGTTTCTCAACAACTTAGCATCTGATAAGATCTAGATAACTATTTTTGTATAAGAGAGATAATTTAAATTGACCATAATCGCGAAAAATTCTTTGTTAATTACACGTTAAAATATTACAATATTCTAAGTCTATAAATCATATGGACGTCATACACGTTTCTAGAAATGAAGGAATGGGATATAACTAGCATGGTATTTATCTGAATGAGGGGGGCAACGATAGACTTTCTAAGCTTTCTGGTGGAAGTATAACGGGAGCACCAAGGAACGAACCAAAAACCAAGTGATCACAGATGTAACGGTGGAACATCAGTAAAGTCAGAATCTGGATAGAGACGTGCAGTGTTGGTAACTATATATGCACACAACAAATCCAACAGTTTTTCCAAAACCTTAAATAAGTTTGGTTTATTATACATTTTGAGGGTGAAAAATGGGATGAGTGGGTTTCTTCTAGGTTTAGAGATGTACCGACTTACGGGACAAATCTCTGAGACAATCAAACATCACTTAAGCAAAAGGATTAGTTAAGTTGAATATAACATATTTGTAAGCTAGCATCATCTTCATGGAGTATCAATATAGGTAAAGCAGGAACTAAAATATACCTGAGAATTTAAGGATCAAGCCATAAAATTGAAACATACCGTTATTGTGTAGATCATAGCCTCGAACGCCATGCTACTGAGCTGTTAACGAAGAATATACATGTTTTACAATTCTAATACTTTGCAGATAGCCCCTAGAAAACTTTCAACTGTTTGTCACTGCTGATCTGCCAATCAGGCAAGAAAAATACGTCAATAGTTCAAGAAAATTTCAATGTAGATATCTTACCAGACAAGACCTGCGGAAAATTTGTTTTAATCATTATTTTTCTGCTTATGTCTGATTTTAGTAGAGGATTTTCCCCCTATTCTACAGTCGTTCTTTACGTTGAAACCTTTACTCGTCGTACAGTTTCTAACGCAAGTCCACTGCATGATGCGTAGTTACTCTGGCGAACAGTGGTGCATGACATAGAGCTGAAACAGAAATTCTCATTTGTGATAACAACATATTTTGAAAATGAGGTACCACTGACAGACTGAGATGAGCGTGGCGGAGCTATACTAGTGCATTGTTCTCCCTATGTAAACGAACTGGCCACTTTTCATAGCCTCATTATGTAAGCAAACATCACTGCAATAAGACACTCTACTGCTTATTTACGTCCTTAAGTAAACACACTGCTCACTTGTTCTCTTAAAAATGTTTACATGAATCTAATTCACAAGCAGACACTTTCAGCCTAATCTTAATTACCGTAACTTATGAGCCAAAATGGCAGGCTGCCTCAACTCCTACCGATCTCTGGCTGTTCCACTTGCATCATCATCCTAATACATCCTAATGTACCAACCCACCCACTTATGCTCTTAAAATATATCCATGCAAGTCTAATTTACAACCAGTTGTTTTTAGCCTATCTTAATGGGCATAATTTATGAGTGAAAAATGATCACTTCTTCCTTTTCCTCATCCTCCACTCCTCTAGTTACAATGGTTGGGCTGAATTACTATAGTTTATGACCAAAAAATGACGTCAAGTGCTTAGAGATAATAGCTGATGTTTGAAAAATGGTAGGATGCTGTCCTATTGGCTGCATTTTATTCTTTAGTGATGTCGTGGTTGCCCAATGGCATTTTTTGCAAGCACTACAACATATGAGTACCTTCCAATTCTATTTGAATATCTGGAGCAGTTTGCTGAAATTCTGAAGCAATTTCTTACAATTGTTGCAGAAACCTTGCTGTTTTCAGACAGTATTCCAAATACTCACTTTCAAATACTTCATAAGATCATCATCCAAAGACACACATAGATTACCATAAATATGAGGCTTTCACTGGTCAACAATTACCATAGTACCTAATTTAAAAAATGTACAGTAGCTATCTCCCAAGTAAATTTGTGCAGGACTGTATCACAGTAAGGAATTTTTTCGTGCATTACTAGTGTGTTAAAAACTATGTCACACACACTGTGACATCATTATCAGGTTGCCTAAGAGGAATGAGACATTGTAAGATTATATTATACTTCTCAGTACTGGCAGCGAATAAAAAGGTAGATACGTTTCTCCAGACAAGTACATATGTTAAAAAGCACATACAAGACTTCACTGAACTATACTAATATATCACGTGCAATCTATATCCCAGGCTGGTGCTGCTACCACAGCTACTGAGGATAGTTTTGAATGGCAGAGGTATACAATTTATGTAAAACAATTAGAAAAAGTTTCCCGTGATCCGCTCCATAAGTCCACCTTTCCTCAACAGTGAGAGCCAGCTTGTGCTACACACCAGTGCCGCCACTGCCTTCACTGTAACGATGTGCACACGATGGCTACCACTTCTCGTCTGATGGATGCAGGCAATACGCACTCTCGGCCAGTGGTCTCCGGCCAGCTGCAGCAGCTGGCCCATGGCGTGTGGGGCGCCAGCTGTGTAAACAGTTAACTCCCATCTCACATATCTGGAACAATGAAGCTCTGTCTTTGAGTGCTCTTTACGCACAAGAGATATGTCATTCCTCATTACACTGACCACCAGAGGCAGCAGCTGCCAGTTTCATCAGTTTCACTATGTTTATTTCTTTTTGCATATTTTTCGGTCTAGAGGTGTTTTAGATGCCCTATGTAGCATTGACCTGTATACTACCTGTTTATTGATGTTTGGAGGACATGAGGTAGCATGAATTGTGGTATCAGTCACTGTATTATTTTCTATGAAGTTTGAATGTGCATGTGTTATTGTGTCTTGTAATTGCCTGATTGCAGTTGCCAATCATTACGCTGCTTCCATGGTTGACACAGTATGAGACGAAGTAAAGAATAACACAGGCGCAAACCACACCACAGAAGAGAAAGACAAAAAAATTATATCTAGCGTCCCATACATTGGCAATATATAACAGAAGACTGAAAGTGTTTCCAAAATCCACAAAGTAAGCATAGGATTTTCTACTCCAGATAAACTACAATAAAAACTAATATGTAACATAAAGTTAATTATGCCACACACGTAGACTCTGAAATATACAAAGTGACATGCAAGGAGTATTCCATGTTCTACGTAGGAACATAGGCCGAGATTTCAACACCAGGTAAACAGAGCACATAAATTGTACACACACATAACTGAAAACTAATCGTGACTGTAGGACAAAAGTTATTTACAAACAAACCTATTGTTTTCACAGTCTCAGAAATTCACAAACCGTTTTTAGTGGAATAAATGAGATGTGTATAATTGATTTCCACTATTGTATTGACAGTATATCTCCTTGTCAGTGCACTGCATAGTAATCTCCCTTATTTTAAGTTAGTATTAATTATACATTTCGTAACAACATCTGCACATAGACAGAGTAAATGCGTCAAAACAATGTGATTACCCGTTAGGACAGTGCATAGGTGAAGTGAAAGAATACGTTTTATGTCGTCATTACACAGCAGAAGTACTCTATGACAAATAAGACCACCAGGGTCAGGGATCTCCGATAGGGCACAAACCTTGCTTTCATTTAAGTTCCAAAATACTAACACTGAACAAATGATTGGACGTTCGTAATAGCGCCAGTAGAGTATGACAATCAGTCTCCATGTGTTTTATGGAAAGTTAAGTGATAGTCCATGGAGGAAAAACAAGTGTTCTGACACGATTCTTGTCGGCATCGAAAACCAAATGCATAACATCCACATGCCTCTTATGGAGTGCTGTTGAGGGTAAATCTCACATTCATGACTAGTGTTGTAGTCTGTACAATGGACTTCACAATAATTAATTAAAACTATAGAGGACAAAACACATCTTCTTCAGCATATATGACCAACTCATATTCCCATATTAATGTTCGTAGAAGTAAGGTTTCCACTCTTTGAAATCTTCACCGGGTAGGATTGATGTTTCCCTTGAGACGGATACAATCGATTTACCTCGCTCATCCGCATCTAATCTTACCATTTGCTAAATAATTAAGATGGGATGTCGAACATTCCTCCTGTGACACATTACTGTCTCACACATGTTATCATCGCAAATTCCTTATGAATTATTGGATGTGGTGGGCTACGTTGACAAACTCGTAACTAGAAGTTTCAGAAAATTCTTGCAAATGTTCTAGCTCAACAGGAGGAGGTTTGCTTCCCTTGTGCCTAGAAAAGCTGTCTCAGTGTTCCTATTGGCTTTCTTCTCAACCAGCCTCAGCTACAAACATATGTGTAGTCAGCTGTGAATAAGGTAATGGAGAATGGGAAATTCTCAAGATGACTGGAATGAAAGTCGAGAAATAATGGAATACCACTTTATTTTATAAAGGGGAGTGTATGTTACTCCACACCCGCCTCCACCCAACTGCCGGATGTCGGCGTTCAACCACATTAGCAGGTAGCGTAAGTTGAAAGCAGCGGTAGAAGTCCTTGGTGCCAGGTTTCCAAGTGGTCGACTGGACATCCAACAGATAACTCATGTCGACCAGATAGTTGCTAATGTGCCACAGTGGTGGCGTGATATGTTTAACAGAAATCGATGAATTGAGGCACCACCTCCTGAATCAGTGTACCAGGGAGGGTCTCCTTGTCCGAAGTACGTAGGCGATGCATCGTCCGCAGGAAGAGAGCGCGTGCCCTGTTGTGCACGTTCATCATTCCAATGCCGACTGCAAGTGTAGGCAACGTTAGCGTCTCGTAACGGTTCTTGAACAACCTACCCTCGCTGACGAAACGACTAAAGGCCGCCTGGAACTTGGTAGCTACCATAGCGGCCATCGGGGGAAAGTGTGTGCTATGATTATGTTTCGAAGCGAGGTAGAAGTTGAAAAATGTAACCGCATGATCAAGTAAAGTGTTCGGAAGTTATGTAGACGAACTTGCGTGCGGATCACATTAAGTAGTATGCGATACGTAGCTGCTGCTGTACGCTGCACGTTCCCACGGACGGTCACTCCCAAACACTTCATCGCAGGCGCTTTGATAGTGGGCACTGACGTGCTCAAAGGCAATGCTCTGCCCACATCCATGTAGTGCGACCTTCGCAGGCTGATACGCCTCCCGGCCACCTCTCCGTATTTCTGAAGCCACGCAATCGCTGTGCATACATCTTGTACCGACCTCGCCAAGAATACATCGTCCGCATAAGCACAACACTTAAAATGCACATCGCGGAGGCGAATGCCCTCCAAACGCACTCAGCGCTAAATAGTGAACAGTGGCGAGCGGTATCCATTGACCAGAACTGTTGAAGGGGCTCCGTGGATGAGGCGGAGAACCACACCTGCCGATAATGGGGACAGTTCCATCTTCTCTAAGACAGCCTGCAATAAATGGTGCTCAGCTCGGTCAGATGCATGGTCTAGATCAGCCGCCACGAGGGCACCATCTAAGCGGCATGCCTACATGACCGCCGCCGTGTGTATGTTAGTGCCACCTCCCAGACATGTTTGGTCGGCATGAATGGCATCTTTGACACTAGCTAGGAGACGAGCGGGTGAACAGCTTGTAATCCGAATTCAATAACGTCAACGACCGGAAGTCTCCCGGTCTCCACCCCCCGTTTCGTTTTGGCAGAGGGATGATCATGCCACCCAAAAACTCGGGTGGGGGGGGGGGGGGGGGACGCGGGAGAGTCCGGATCCAGGAGTTCGCAGCACATCTACTGCCAAACTTCCCCCATCATGTCAGAAAAGGTGCTATAAAATTCAAGCGGGAGACCAACAGGTCCTAGTGATTTGTTTCTCTCGCCCCGCGACAAGGCCATGCGCATTTCTTCCCACGTGACGCCCTCCAAGAATGTGGCGTCGCTTTGCGCCCTACCCGAAGGTGGCAGGTCGTACAGGACGTCCTCAGTGTCATTGTCATGCCGTTGATCTGCTAGATAGAGAGTGCGCTCATAATATGTGAGGGCACTGGAGATGTCGTTGTGTGTCTCTGCGCGTTGCCCGTCAGCGGAAATAACTGCCGTGATGAGTCGTCTCTTACGGTCTCTCCGTTCTCTGACGATGTGATACAGAGAGGCACGGTCCTCTGGGATGGAATTTTGCAGTCTCGATCGAACCCCCGAGCCGTCCCGTCTGTCAGCCGTGATCTGCAGAAGCCGTGCCTGTGTTCGGTGGACGGCCATTTGGCGCTCCGGTGAAGGCTGATGCGACGGTAGTTCCCATAAGACCTTGTAGTAAAACTCAGAGGAGGGTCAAAGCCAAAGTGCCCTGTCTCACCCATACGCCATTAGCGTGCGGCGAATAGCTAGTTTGGCGCAGTATGTCCACCACAGTGTCATGGAATCATAGGTATGAACCCGTCGCTCACATTTGTGCCAGGTATCAGTGAGGGCTACACGGCAAGCCTCTTCCCAGAGAATGGTAACGTTAAGAGCCTAAGGTCCTCTACTATGGCTCGTCTGTTGTCGTGGCAGAGTCACGGCGCTGATGAAAGCCTGATGGTCGGTGAATGCAGTGGGCCACATCTCAGCACCGATAGTTGCTGCCCGAAGACTTCGGGAGACATAAATCCTGTCCAACCTGCTGGCCGAGTGGCTGGTGCAGTGTGCATATCCGCGTGGGTAACCGTGGATTAGCTTCCATATCTCATGAAAAGCGAGATTTCTGACCCTAGCATGACGGGCTGGACATGGAACATGGTGAGGGATCTGATCCTCAGGGTGTAAGACGCTGTTGAAGTCCCTGCGCACCACCAGGTGCTCTGTAGCGCCTTATAACAATGGAGCTACCTCAGTTGAGTAATAGATTGTTCGCTCTCGGCGCTTCACAGTACCAGATGGGGAATACAGATTCACAAGGCTGACTGAAGAAACACGAAGTCAATGTCCGCCGCCCGAATCATGTTGTTTAACAACTGAGTTTTAGTCGTGGAACTAATGCCGTTGACATTGACTGTATCTATTGGATACACCTGGGTCATTTGATAGTAAGATGACGTATCCTGCAGTTGTTTAAGCCAGTATGTGCCTCGTCGTCCGTCAGACCGGCCCTGTCACCCGCACCGTATATGTTATTGATCAACTGAGACAAGATATCCGTCCGAAGATCCGCCGGCCGCGGGCATCTGGTTGTCGCTCGCGTCTGGTATCATTTGTTCCATCTCCATGTCGGACGCCCGATTACCAAGCTGGAGTAGTTGTACGTTAGGCGACGCATGAAGTTCATCCGATCTCTTAGACACAAAATCGCTCGGGGTCTCGTCGGTGAGTGGAGCATCGTCAACTTGGCTTTGTCCTTAGGCGGACGTTGCCAGCAGAGAATAAGGAACCGTTGGTGTGAGATACACAGCCCTGGCTGCAGATGGATTTTCCTCCTCCTCCTGCAATGTATCACCATCTCGCGAATGATTTCCTGCAGACAGCCTCCTCTTCTTTCGCCGCTTGGGCGACTTCTGCTTGCGGGAACGCGTGTCCGCGTCCCGTGGATCACGACACACAGTAGGCACCTCACGCACCTTCGTGTTCGAGCTCGAATCGGTTTGCTAATGCTCTCATTTCGCACATGGCTGGGGTGCAGACGTGGTCGCTGCTGTAGAGCACGGCGACGGTACCAATGGAGAGGTTGCGTCATAGTGGGCGCGGAAACAGTGCCAACAGTGGTCGGAAACAGGAACGGAACGACGTCCAAGTCCGACATGTTCCTCGGAGCCTCAACGTATGCAATAGGCAGCGTTGTCGGTTGCGATGCAGGCGTAGTGTCTGCATGAGGTATCTGGACGAGGCGTCGCTGCAGGCATTTAGAGCGTACATGCCCTTCCTGCACGCATCCTGAACAAGTCAGCGGTTGGCCGTCATAAATGTCGATCACTCGACAGCCACAAACGGTCATGTACGATGGGATGTGTTTACGCAGTTGGATTCGCACCTGACGGTCTCCATTCAGTACAGGACACGTCTCGAACGTATGCTACTTTTCTTCCACGTGACTTAATACTTCCCCGTAATTCCGCAGAGCGTTCACGTCAATCGTGATCGGAACTCTAAATGGCAGCTCGAAGATTCGTATGTTCCTGTATGGTCGAGAGTCAGTACACCCATGTTGCCGTCCGGGTGGTGGAAACGATGTCCATCGGTGGAACAGCGAAGAAGTCGTTCGCATGCTACTTCATCGGCAATTGTCAGGTAAACTGTGCTGGAGACGATCGAAAGATCTATACCCATAAGTTCCTGTAGCTCGACGTGCATTACTTTACGCAGGAAACGCTCTACATCGTATGTCTTAGGTTATGCGTATTGGGCATCGAACGTTACTTTAATAGTGGCCTTTCTATAAGAAAGCGCCATCGTCGTTCGAGGTGATCTGTTTACAATGAAATATCACTACCCGCTCGAGTAAACAACGGCCCGCTTGCGGAGCACTGCACAGAGCTCCGAGCAGGTCCGCTTCACAACACGGCCTAGAGCCCAGTAGGTCAAGTGCTCTGCCATCTGAGCTACCCGAACACGACTCACGACTCGTCCCCACAGCTTCAATTCTGGCAGTACCTCGTTCCTACATTCCAAACTTCACAGAAGCTCTTCTGCGAACCTTGCAGAACTAGCACTCCTGGAAGAAAGGTTAATGCGGAGACATGTCTTAGCCATAGCCATGTCTCCGCATTGTCCTTTCTTCCACGATTTCAAGGATTTTAAAAAAGTAAGCTGCAGTTGGTTTTAAAAACCCCAAAGGCATTCAGCATTCAGAGTGTTCGGTCTATGCACTCTGAGTTCAGAAATAAAGCTGGATATTTGCGACACCCTTATCATGGCACCTGGAGCCTTCACAACATCACAGTCCTATGTTCAAAACTCTCTACACAATCAACTTAACAGTAGCTTTCACAGCTCCTGCAGGGAAACCTCCGGGGCCCAAGGACGTATTAAAACTTGCCGAATACCTCGAAAATTCTGTAAGCAAAGAGTACTTCTCATAACTTTTTGGTACACCAGCATCAATGGATTCACCTCCAACAAGTCGAGAATGTGAAACAGACAGTGATGACAATGATGTGAAGGTAAATTCCTTAAGATGTCATTGTTTGCTATACATCGCATTTTATCCTCTTGCTTTAATAAATAAATTTTAACTAATACAAGTCATAAGATATTACTTCACTCACAAAATAACATATATATGGTATATAACAATTTTATTATTATGTATTATATTAGTGACGTTTTCATCGAATTCCTCAAAAACCCCACAACACCAATCCATTTTTCCTTCTCCACGCCCAAAGATTGCAAGTTGACAACACTCAAATAGTTTTAGTAACATTCCTGATTTTTACTATCAAAAACAGTATTGATCACGATTTATTTATTACGGTGAACGGTTTTAAACCACTATTGTGGTTATCTTCAGGCCTACAAGTCGTATACAAAGCTTTAATTAGAGTGCTGCATACATTAAAGAAATTACATAAAGTTATAAAGCTATTAAACGATGAATTACCAATTAATAAGAACCTACTTCTGCTGGAGAATCACTACAGGAGAAAGCAGTGCACGTCTTACTATATATAATGGAGGCTCCATCCACTCCTGACGGTATAATGTCATTACTGACGAATGAGTTGTAAGTCGAATAACAATGTAAAATTTCTTAGTTAAAAGAACATTGTCAAGAATTAAAAATAAACACACATTAAACTTATTTAACATCTATTGTCAATTAAGAAGCGTTAAAAAAATTTAAATATGGAGGATAAATGAACTTCGTTTTGACAGTACATGGGTTGCCCTCTCAAGGCCTGTTAGTGAAACATTTGGAACCACTGGTTGCCATGGTGAAGTTCGACGCCGTTCCAAAGATGAGGCAGCAGGCTTCTTTCCACTGAAGTTGTTAAGTCGATAGGCAAACTAGTGGTTGCCATGGTGAGGATAACTATGAATACCGGACCACTCTGCTGCTTACAGTATGCTGCATCAATCATACACCCAGAAACACACAGGGCCAGAGGAACTCTTATTTGTCAGCACCATCTACCATGGCAACGATGCATTTCTGGACACATGTTCATAGGACTTTTTTCCTCTATTTACACTCACGTGTCCGTCCGCACACTTTGCTGGTTGTATTAATGTTCACCCTGTATAATAACGACATAAAAAATGTGCTGACACCTTAGGACTGTTGTAGCGTGTAATCACATTATTTTGGCCATTTATACTGTGTATGTACATATGTTATTAAGATGTACATAATTATTACTAACGTAAAATGGGAGACATTACTATACTGTGCACTACAGACAAGGGGATATACTGTCAGTGTAACAGTGGAAATCTATGTTATGCTTCTTAATCCATTCAATACCTCACCACTTTTGTTGATAGGTCTTTGTAGTGAAAAACTGTTATTAAATCTGAAAAACGTACCTGTAGGTACCTGTAATATAAAAACATGAAACTGATGCTGTGTGACTACCAGTTGTAATATATAAACCTGTGTATAACTGCTATAGAGTTACTGCGTTTAAATAATGTGTAAATGATGTAGAGACATACTGTCAAATAAGAGTATGCTACAATTTCAAAGGGAGTTAATTTCACATGTCTGTACTTAATATAGACATTCTACGAACATTGTAATGTATCACAGCGTTTGATCATATAAATAAATAAAGTAGTGTTATTGCTGTAGAAAAGTTTCATCAGTCTTTAAAATTTTCAACCAGTGGGCGTCTGACGAACTTGGATATATGTAGTGTGTATGTCAGTGTTATGGAATGTTAATAAGAATGCATCATCCCTTAAAAGTGGGCCCCAGACATGGAAGTAACTTCTAGAATAAGTTTTATAGTAAGAATGACTGTGGTCTCTGTTGGTATTTGTAATGAGGAATGATATATTTTTTCCACTGCTGCCTGTGTGGAGGACTCAAAGACAGTGCTCCATGGTTACACACGTGTGAGATGGGTGTAAAAACACATTCAGCACTGTCTGTACAGGCGCTGATGACCTCGATGTTGAGCGCCCATAAGCCCCAACACACCTGTCTGTACACCATATGGACATGTATGTGTCAGCTGAATAGACGTCGCCTATACCCTATGTAGGCACAGCTATTCCATCTACTGAAATGTGTTTTCCTCCATGCTACACGATGTTCAACTATAGAGTATCAGAAGTAGTTCATATTTTGTCCACTAGATGCAGCGGGAGTCGATATACATATGTCCTTTGCTGAAAATGTTATATGAATGTCAGACACTAGCTGTTGGAACTGTCGTTAAGGACAAAAAAGCTTACCAACAAGCTTCAAATGAAGGGAAGTAAATGAAATGAAATGTTTTTGTTTGAGAAAGGCTTCTGTTCTAGCACTCATATGGAGAAAGAAGCGTGAAGTATATCACCTCTCCATAAAGCAACAGGCAACCACCTAAAAAGGTTTCAGTACACTCATGAGAAGGAATAGAAGAGCAATAAAGCCAAAATTGTGGTACATTACAACATGAACAACACTGATGTAGATTGTGTACATCAGCTTTTCTCTTACTACCTATTCGCAAACAAAACAATGATTTGGTGGAAACAAGTTTTCTTCCAAGTTTTCCCTATCTCTGCTGTGAATGTTTTCATTTTGTTCAAGTATGTCACCATGCAAAATAAATCTTTAATGAAATTTTTAAAAAAAGGTAGCACAGGCTTGGTGGCTGGAGGAGAAGTCATTTGATCATTGGAACCAACACGAATCACTAACATAAATAGAAATTTTGGTCTCCATTTTCCAGAATAGTTGCCGCCCACTACCAACAAAGTAAAACCTATGTAATGGGTAAAGTCTGTTCTGACAAAGGAAAGAACGAGAATTGCAAGCAGAAAAAGGAAAGAATGCAGATACGTGATACAAAGTGGATATGTTGGCTGTGTGCACCACAATGTTTTCAAGATTATCATTGGGAAGAAAACTATGTACAAATAACATGTCATCAATTTTTATGAAATATGCACCAGTGAAATTAGTTTTTGGTTTTCATTTTTACTGCTGATAAACCAGTACTAATGTGAACATATACAGAAGCAAACATATTTCTGAATATATAAAGTATATGTTTAAAATGATGAAATGCGTGACTCTAGGATACTTGAGTATTGTGTAACTATTCTTCAAATTTCCTAGAAAATTTCCAGTGCACCTACACAATTGAAGAGGAGAGATAGCAGTGTTTAGTATGTTAATTGGTTGTTAAGATGACCATTCACATGCTATGAGACAGTTGTTGCTGCTGTTGGGCACCCATTAGTGAAGCCTACATCTTGCCTTCATCTATCATAGGAGTAGTGGTAGCCATCCTGTGCACATCATCTCAGTGGAGGTAGCTGCAACACACAATGTTGAGGATCGGATTACTTATGCTGTGAATCCCAGAAAATATTTTTTGCTTGTGTCAAATAAAGGGTGTACCTCTGCCATCCAAACCTATCCTCAGCAGTTGTGGTAGCAGCAAAAAATGTGATAAACAGTTGAAACTATAGATATTAGCGTAATTTAACAAAGTTTTGTGTGCATCTTTTAATGTACATTCTTCTTTGGAGAAACAGTCCAACTTGGATTTTCTCAACTCCCCACAACTATTTAGATGTCTACAAGTATCGTTTAGTGTGGGTCTCCTGAATGGCAGTCTGAAAGTGATGTTGTGGTGTGTAGTCCATTGTTTTTAACAAACTAACAAAAGAAAGAAATGTCTCTTATTGTGATATTATCCTACATAAATTCACTTGGTGTGTAACAAGTGCGTATTAGTTTAGATAATTTCCATGGGATATTTGTGTAATTTGTTTGTTTCAGTAATGTATTTCCTCAAATAATGAACAGTGGGAACATCTGAACAGAAACTCTTAGACATTGGTGGAATTCTTATGTACTAAGAATGTATTCGTTTAAATAATACAACATGATAATTCGTAAAACTTACTCCTTTATTTACAATTGTTTGTGTGTATTTTTGGATGATGATACTGAAACGAAGTTGAAAGTGGGTATTTGAGGTACGTGAGCACATTGGCAAGGCTGCTGCCAAAATTGTAAAAAAAATCCCCCAAAATTCTAAAAATGTGACCAGAACTGTAAATATAAAGGAATGGTCAAATGCAGTGCATGCATCATTAAGTTATAGTAATCCAGCCATTAGAATAATGTCCTAGCATTTTTCACACATCCATCATGATCTCAAAGTGTCAGACATTATATTTGGGTCACAAATCATAGTAATTTGGTCAAATTCTAATCGCCCTTTGAATTGCACACAACCTCGTTACTGTCAAAGAGTGATGCTATTTGTATTTTATATATATAGTAATTTATCCTACCCAGTTGAGCTACATATGTGTTGTAGGGCTAATGATGGAGGCTATTCTGGATCATAAATCATGATAATTAAGAGTAGGCTGTAACCATCTGGTCATAAATTACTGTTTTGAACGTATTTTAAGAGAACAAGTGAGCAGATTGTTTATTTGAAGACATGAATAAACCATGGCATGGGTTACTGGATTGCTATTTGTTTACATAAGGAGGTTATGTGAGGTGTCCAGGTTGTTTGTGTAGGAAGAACAAGATCCCATTGTGCTTGAACTAATACAGCTCCACTACTAGTGAGATATACAGAGGAAGAGATGATAGTATGAAACTAAATATTTTTATATTAAACTTTTCTTAATATTCAAGAATACGCTTCCACACGTAATCTTAATGTCAATAACGAAAATAAGTTGGGAACCAAGAAGTACTAAAGAGATGTAAATATCTTTTAAACATAAAAGGGATATTTATGCACTTGCCAAATTAAGTAAAGATGTAACTATATTAACATTGACACTTGCGATTTTAAGTCAAGTTGTAAATGATTTTTTTAATACAGTAACAAAAGCTGGGTCAAATAGCGCAATTGAAGATGCATAGAAATGTAGTTAAACTCACATTCCGAAAAATTTGGGGAAGTAGAAGTAGCATGGCCATCCTACACAGGACATATTACAATTACACATGACCACAACAGCAAAATCTGTTATCTATCCAAAGAGATCTCGAGCAGAATTATGAATAGCTGCTGAATATCTGGTCATAGAACTGGATATTTCTGTTATATTTCCAGATCATTTGATTCTGTAGATCATGAGACTCCCTTAAAAATATTCTGTTGTTATGAATTGAACGCTATTACGAAAACACATTTGAATCTTACTATATAGCTCAGTAAAAGTAGCGTCCAACATAACTGCTATTGTCGAAAATGTGTAGAGTGTCTGATACAACACCTTTTTACCCTAAAATTACTGACAGAGCTTGGAGGAAGAGCAGTTATTTACCTATTGATAACGCGTCACAGCTGGGAAGTAGTTATTATCACCCAATAATAAAGTTTCCAATGCATTTATCTCTTATTACGGATCCCTTCCACGATTTTCAGAATGATGTCAGACATGGAGTCCTAGCGATCAATCGATATACAGCATTACTTCCTAAATTTGCCATGCATTCCGGCAAGTTATTCGGCTCTTCTGTGCAATTCTTTGTGAAACAAAAGGGCAATATTATGTTAACCTGAGAACAGGTACCTATGTATTGCCTTTACTGAAGTATGTTACTCATAAGGAAACATTTCGATAGACTTAAAATTACAATATAAAACGCCATAAAACATAACGTGAGTCTACAATGCTATTGCTCGATTGTGATTGTGAAATGGAATTTAATATCAGTAATTTTTAAGTAAAATGAGACTCGCTGCTGCCGGCCGGCGCAGTGCTTTTCGGAATATAATTCGTCCGTGCAATCTTATTACAGCTGGTTGGGGTGGGGAGGGAAGAACGGGGGGTGGAGGTGGGGGTTGGACTTCGAACAGCGCAGGAGGAAGTGAGGTTTTTTCCACGGAAGGCAGGAAGGCTGTATGGCCAGATGAAGGAAGGCAGGCCCACCGCGAAACACGGGAAGCAGCTCCGCGCGGCGTAAAATCTTGCCACGTAATACACTCTCCGGCACCTCTGCGGGGCTCCCTCTTCGCAACCCATTAGCCTCGATACTTCCGGGGTGAGGTAATGCAATCCTCCGCCAGGCCAGAAAGTGAGAGAGGCTTTCTCCCTCGGTTTTTATTTTAATTTTCTTTTTATTTTGTCCCATTCCCAAGTGACACAAAGACAAGGCAGGGACAGCTGCCTTGCCGACCGACTGAAATGTGGTTGGAGTTAGCCACCATACTCTTTTTCAAGGTTTATGGTTTTAATATAAAAAATCCTGCAGAGTATAACCTGGAAAATGAGAATTTTGATTATGACTGTGTACGGGAAATTGCTTATTTTTCGTACTATTTTTACGTCTAAACCAACATATTAGCACACAACTATAGAACAGGCGAAAAAGCCAGTCATGTTGTGCACCCTTAGAACCTTTATGAATTTCTTACAGTACGGAAGGAAGATAAGATGATTAGATTTCAATGTCCAGTCGACGACGACATCGTTACAAATGGATCATATCCCCAGTAAAACGTCGGTGTGGAAGAAGGCGACTTGTGGTCCATTCAAATCCTTGCAGACGTCTGAAATAACTTAGAGCGGCAACAAAAAGTTAAATGTAGGGAGCTCCATAATGTTCGGAATTACTACCTCAGCTAGCGGAAATATTGAAGTAGCACCAAAAATATTTTTTATCAGAGAAATCAAAAGAACACATAAATGGTCAGAATTTCGAGCCATAGTGAGCCATAATCCTCAATCTATAATTGGCCAAGTGGCCTATTTACAAACAGCAAGAAGTAATCACTATCCTATTATACCGTCATCCAGTCCAATATCTAAAGACGAGGGAAATTTAGAAATCTGCATCCAGCTTTCTCACTTTTTAAGAGCAAAAACGTGCTAATTCAAATATCATCTCTTTCTGTTAGGTCTCAGTACGTCTACTGAAGTTCACAGTTTCTCTTAGATCTCGCAAGCATGACAACTGACAGAACCAGTTGTTATTTATGGCATATAGGTACGTCGTGCTCATCATACATTGGAGAATAAATGAAGTGGGCGCAGGTTTTAAGTAACCGAGGTAAATAGTTGTATTTTCAACGAAATATATATTTTTTGCTGACAGTATATTAAATACGAAAACTAAGTTCAGTGAAAAAAAAGAAAGATCTTCCAGTAAGTTAGCAGCCATAGGAGAGGTGTAAGCCAACGTCAGTAGGAAACATAGGATCATGTGAGCAGGTCTCAAGTATTGTGAAACCAATGCTAGCTTTGGCCTAGTAGTGAGGGATATAGTGTTACTGATTAGGGATCTGACTTAAGTGGAACATGCATTGATAGCTGGGAACTTAGGTAAAAACCTTGTCTAGAATAGCAAAATCGGTATCAAGAGCGAATCGGAGAAGATGGGCGAAGCAACACTACATATACACATGTGGGCTTTGTTGAGGTTCTACAGTGGCACGATCAACCCTGGGTGAACAAAACGTCAAGCTAGATAAGAAGTTGGAGTTCACAGTGGTACTGTGCCAGTTGCTGCTCCTGTGACATGGTAGTACATAAGAGATGGCCACCACGTTAACAGGAAGGAAAAAGACAGGTTCATTTAACGAACAAGGGAGTGGGGGCGAGGGTACCTTCTCCATCGTATAACTCTTCGGATTACAGTTCTAATGGGTGAACCGTTTGTAAATCACATACCTC
This sequence comes from Schistocerca gregaria, assembly GCF_023897955.1. Lineage (NCBI taxonomy): Eukaryota > Metazoa > Arthropoda > Insecta > Orthoptera > Acrididae > Schistocerca > Schistocerca gregaria. The sequence goes on from NC_064931.1 coordinate 732,466,369, forward strand.
CTTCACAACGACTGCATTCAAAGAGGTACTGTTAAAAGAAGTAGATAAAATAAAGCTAATGATAATCTGTTGTTTTGTTGTAGCGGTTTGCAGTCCGAAGACTGGTTTGATACAGCTCTCCATACTACTCTGAATTGTGCGAGCCTCTTCATTCCCGAATAACTACTGCAACCTAGACCTTTCTGAATCTGCTTTCTGTATTGATCTCTTGATCTCCCTCTACGATTTTTACCACCCGCACTTCACTCCAGGACTAAACTGGTGATTCCTCGATGTCTTAGAATGTCTCCTATAAAACGATCCCTTCTTTTGGTCAAGTTGTGCCACAGAATACTTCTCTCCACAATTCTATTCACTACGTCCCATTAGTTACGTGATCGACCCATCTAATCTTCATCACTATTCTGCAGCACCACATTTTGCAACCTTCTGTTCTCTTACTATCTAAACTGTTTAAGGTCCATGTTCCACTTCCATATGTGGCTACACTCCAGACAAATACTTTCAGAAAAGACTTCTTAAGACTTAAATCTATATTGAATTTAAACAAATATCTGTTCTTCAGAAACGCTTTTCTTGCCATAACAGGTCTACATTTTATATCCTCTACTTCATCCATCGCCGGCCGCGGTGGTCTCGCGGTTCTAGGCGCGCAGTCCGGAACCGTGCGACTGCTACGGTCGCAGGTTCGAATCCTGCCTCGGGCATGGATGTGTGTGATGTCCTTAGGTTAGTTAGGTTTAATTAGTTCTAAGTTCTAGGGGACTGATGACCTAAGCAGTTGAGTCCCATAGTGCTCAGAGCCATTTGAACCATTTGAACTTCATCCATCATCAGTAATGTTGCTGCCCAAATAGCAAAACTGATCTACTACTTGAAGTGTCTCGTATCCTAATCATATTTAATGTAATTCCATTAGCATCACCTGATTTAATTCGACTACATTCCATTATCCTTGTTTTGCATTTGTTGCTGTTCATCTTATATCCTTCTTGCAAGATAATGTCCATTCCGTTCATCTGCGATTCCAAATCCTTTGTAGTCTCTGACAAAGTTACAGTAATATCGGCAAACATCAGAGTTTAATTTCTTCTCCCGCAACTTATCCTCCAAATTTTTCTTTTGTTTCTTCTACTGCCTGTTCAGTGTACATTTTGAACAACATCGGGGACAGACAAAAACCCTATCTCACTCCCTTCTTAACTACTGCCTTCCATTCATGCCCCCCGACTCCTATAACTACTACATGATTTCTGTACAAGTTGTAAATAGCGTCTCGTTTCCTGCATATTAGCTCTGCTACCTTTACAATTTGTACAGGTTTTAATATTAATTTTCTGAAAGGTTCGGATGAATGGAACCATTTGTAAATGTTTTATTCTTAGTTCTACTACCAGAATTACAGAGGAAAGCTGGATATTAATAGACAACCCTTCTTGTAGGTGAATACTTCACCTGTTATGTAAATATTTATCCAGCAGTGAATCCCCTATCTGAGTATAATATACAACTAGTCAAACTAAACGACGTATCTGATTATAGTCAAGTGGTATCATGGAAAGCAATTTGCGTAATTAATGAACAGACAGAAGAAAGTTACAACGCAGACTTACAGCAAGCTGAAAAGAGGAATCAGTATAATGAGACAGACGTCAGTTTCAATTTCAATGTGTATGTAGAACCGGTATATGTCGAGCGTCGACAGTTGGTTTGTCAAAGAAACAATAAAATATGGTACTAATGAGACATTAAAATGCCCAGGATTACACAAGGAATCAAAGTATCGTATACAAGAAAGAAGACATCGTTTGAAATGTTTATGTCACACAGGGAAACAGATCTGATTTCATATTACAAGAAGTACTGTGCTATATTGAGGAAAGTGATGAAAAGTAAAATCACTCTATTAACGTCTGAAATCAGCAATGCAGACAATAATAGTTACCAACATAGGCAATAGTTAAAACATGAATCAGTTATGGAATATGAGGGCTCCATTATTAAAGGAAACAGCCAGTGATGACGGACAGGCGGCGAATGAGTTTAATAATCACTTTCTTGAACAAATCATAAGGCAGGCCTTGCTAGACAAGGCATTGCAATAGAACATATGCAAGAACCAATGCATCGTACATATTAGCATATTACAGTTGATCCTTGCTCTGTCAAAGACATTAAGAATACAAATAACTCACTGAGAATCAAAATATCTCATGGAATTAATAATATCTCAAGAGAAAGTACTAAAATCGTGTTCTTCAAATACACCAGTCTGCCATGTTTTCATTCAGATAGCAAAACTTTACTGTTACAGTAGATATTTCCAGACTCATAAATAGATGATTTCCAAACGCTTTTGCTAAAGAATGAGTGAAACAGATATTAATAATCACTGACCAGTCTCGTTACTTATCTCTTTTTTACAGAAATGGAAAAAATTATATATCCAAGAATTTATCGTCTGTGTCTCAAAATACGATACTTAGTCTCCTCCTGGACATTAAAAAAGACTACACAAAACATGGTATTTTCGAATTCACCAATCAGATACTAAGAAATCGGAAAGAGAAAATATTGCCAACAGTTATATTCTACAATTTCTCAAAAGCATTTAATTATGCAGCCCATACTATTCTCTTACAGAAGTTCAAATTTTATGGTGTCAGATATATTGCTGATATTTGGTTTTCATCCTGTCTAACCATAAGGATGCAGGATGTTGCATTAAGGAACTCACGAAGTTTACACAGTACTACAAGAATCCATGCTAGATTCGCTCTTGTATTTGTTACATATACGTATTCGATCTTTCATGAATCCAAGAAACCAAAATAGTTCTCTTTGCTGACTATACCAGTATTATAATGACGCCCACTGGAGTGACTTCAGCATTTAAAAATGTAAATGAGACATCTCTTGAAAATTAATAAATAGTTCTCTGTTACTAAATATTGATGAAACGTAATACATACAATTCAGTACTGCACAGGGTCTGATTACAGCGTTAAAATCAATAGTTAAGTGCAAGAATTAAGTGAAACAGAATACCATAAATTTGTGATTGTTTACGTTGATAATAACCTGTAATGTATCCACATGTGACTCATCTTCTTATATCTTCTGCAGCTTTTTCTTTACAGGTCAGATAGGATTTCCTAATGCCTTTCTGCATCATATTCTGAGGTGATTTGGCATTCAAGAGAATAGTGTATGTTTCGCAGAAGTGTGTTTTAAGAATAATATGTAGTGTCCAGTCCAGAACGTCTTGTAAACAATTCTTTAAAGTGGTGGGCGTATTGATAACAGTTTCACAGTACTTACTCCTTTATGGCCTTTATTATCAACAACCATACACCGACTAAAAACAACAGTGAAATCCGTAAATAAAATTCCGAAAGGAGAAAGGATTTACACTGTCCATCACTCAGCTTTAGTGCGACATAGAGAGGAGTGAGGTATTCAAATCTTGACCCCCCCCCTATCCAGTCATAAAAAGAGTTTAATCAACAACATAATGAATTTTAGACACCTCCTTTGAACATATCGGCTTGGCAACTTCTTCTACGAGGAATAATTTCTGAATTTATAGTATTAAGGTATATATATATATATATATATATATATATATATATATATATATATATATATATATATATATATATCTCTGTGTGTATGTATATGTTTTGAGTGAGAGAGAGAAATTGCTCTTCTTGGAGTATAAAATACTGCACACATGAAAGAAGCTCTTTCAGTATCAGAGGAAAAGGTAGTAATTATGATTCACATATTTATGTACACACACACATACAAATGTATTTTAAACGCTAACACCTCGTAAATGCAACAACTCAATTAAGTCATTGCCTGTTCTTTTTAGTTCCACGTAATTGTTCTCTTCCTATCCTTTTGTCGATATCGTCGAAATACTTCGTTCTAGGCCATCCTCTTCATTTCTTTCCCAACGCTTTCTATTCAGTAATGTTAATGATGAAAATTTCGTGTGTGACGATTTTGTGACAATAAACAGTATTTTCTCTTTTTCATTACCTTTAGTAATCCTTCCACGTCACTAACTTCCCTTAAGACTTCCAGGTTGTTGTATCTTTCCGTCCTACTACACCAGTGTACTTCATACAAATGATTTTGCAAGGAATTTTCTAACATCTGTATTCATACATTCACTGGTTTAAATGATTTTCTTTGTCAGGTATGCCTGTTCTGCTAATGCTATCCTTCTCTTGACTTCCATTAAACCTCTATTGCTCTCTGTGCTTACACTCTGCGATAACAAAATTGTTTCATCTGATCATTTATGACGTCGTTGACTTTATAATATTTCTGATTTAGTCCATATTTTTCCGTGCTACCATTACTTTCGTTTTCCTTTAGTTCATTTTTAATTTCCATTGTCTGAGAGTGTCTAGTAGGACTTGCAGCATTCTGTTGATTTCTTTTCCCGAGTCTGCAACTACTACGAAGTCTTCACCAATTCCTACGCAATATATCCTTTCTATCCTTTTACCGTCGGCTTTTGTTCACTTTGTCTTCATGGTCTGAAAAATTTACTCACTGAACACATTAAGTAAACACAGAGGTAGGAGACATATTTGTCTAAGTCCTTTTCTGATCCCGTTTTCTTCCTCTACGTTACTGATGTTAATTTTTGTGCTCTGGTTCTGATGTAGTTGATAAAGATTCTTCTGTACTCCTACTCCAGTCATATTTTATTCATGAGTGTAAAGAGTAATTTCCTGCTCACATTTCAAACGGTTTTTTCAAATTCAATGAAGGTGAGTTAAATCCATCCATTCACAACCATCTTCCTACACAATAGCAAGTGCTAAATTGCTTCTCCTGTTCCTCTGTCTTCACTGCGTCCAAACAGGTCTTCTCCATAAATGCTTATCTATCTTTACTTTTACCCGGATGCTAATTGTACTAGTGAGTATTTTGGAGACATGTAATAACATCGACAGTGCTGTATAGTTTTGGTGCACTCAACTGCTATTACTGTTGCAGGTGTGGTAATGATGCTAAATTCTGTGTAGTTTTATGACGTGATTAGTCATTCGTAGAAATCACTTATTGATTTTAATAATTTGTCTTCTGTGTTGTCCCCTAAATTTTTCAGCAGTTCTACTGGGATATAATGAACATTGGTGCGTTACTTTCTTTGATATTCCGAAGGGCATTTTCAAATTAATATCCCGTGACTGCGAACTGCGAATTTCTCATTCAGTAATGTTTACAATTAGGTTATTTTTGTTTCTGAAGTCTTCATCGTCGCGCAATTTCTTAGCGGTGTGTTTTTGTTGGGAAGTGGTTTACAGTCATGAGTAGTTTGCGAAAGCAGTAATCTACCAAGCTATGCTCTATTTCATGAATGTTCATGACCCAACATTTAATTTGAAATGCAGTCTGAGAAGCAGTTGAACGGACTTACCACATTATCCGCATTTACATAAGTCTGAGCAACGGAAAAGACGAACATGCGTAGCTTACGTAACTGATCATTAAAAAGTAGTTAATCAATCATAAAGTGCTGCCACAATTATATAGTGTGAACACGTTTTGCTTGTAGTCAAACGCAAAGCAATGACGATAGCTTCTTCTTACTGTAATTACGAAACTTACGTTCAAAAAGGTTTATCACTGTAATGCCTCACAATATTACATAAATTATAACGTAATTCAAGACAAATTGAAGACAAATTTGCAAATATGGAAACGGTGAAGTCATCACTAGCACGTGAGGAAGAGTGATGTACCTGGAGGATGGTGTACCTAGGATTGCATGAAGTCTTGCAGTCGGTGTTTCAATTTATTCACTGATTTCAGAATCACATGAAGGAATGAGTACTATTAACTGTCGTAAGCAGTGTGCCGCATTTCCTTCTGTTTTCGTTGTTGTGAGTCAAGAGGCTGTGCTTTAGGCATCGTTTGCAAATATTACGAGTGTTACATATTTTCAATTTTGTGTAATATGTTGAAGCTATTTGGAAGGTACTGTAAATTCTTCAGTTAAAGAGTTCTACGTTAAGTAGAATTCTATAAATTTTTAAATCTACTTATACAGCGTATGGACTAATGAGCTATACTTCGTCAGTCATGCACCATCTTGTACGATGAAACAGAAGGTCTTCTGTCACTGAATGTGTGATGTTAGCCAATCAACTTTTTTCCTTTAATGCCTTAACAATTTTCCCTGCCTTGAAATTGGAAAATTGTGTTAGTTGGCAACAGTTTCTGTTTCAAAATGATTCCAACTTGTATCTTGTTTTTGATAACAATTCTTTTTAATTAGATTACGCTTACTGGTGACTACAACGGTAATTATATAACACATTTTCTAATAAATACCGTATTGAGAAGATTTTATTGATTGCAACACTTTTAAATGTGAACATAATATTTATTCCTAGGTACATGACCAAGTCGCACGTCCGAATAGATTTTCACGTTGGGAGAAACCTCGCTTTATAACAGTAATTTTTCCAATAAAAAACACTAGATCACACGTAAATTTAGTGCTATAGTTTTAAAATGGAATAAGAAAATATATTAAACCTCCATTACAGGGCTGGCTATAGGCGAAAGACTGAAACATGTTCTCTCCTACTACACAGGATGCCCCGATATACGAATATAAACACTGCATAGTCTGCCACAGCAATCTACATTTCAGGCACAGCGTCAAAACTTTCCTCTCTGTGCCTCCAAGTAACTCATGCTCAGAGCGGTATATCTATAATTACTAAAATGGAAAGCTGTGTACAGACCAACTGTTTGCCTATTCACATACTGATTAATCACAGAAAAAACGAAAGAAGGAACCTGACAACAGGTGTTGAGAAACTGGAGACACACCAAACATGCATCTATCTCACATGCAGAAATTAATAAATGGCTTAGGAATAACAAAAATAAGTAGGAGTGATACTGAATTAAGACGCTAGGTATATTACCTAAAATGTTTCGGGAAAATCAAATAAAACACCTGCATTTCTCAGTATACGTGACATGAATCAAAGATCTTTAAAGCCAATAAATAAGTCGCTACAAATATTTCAAAAAAATGGTTCAAATTGATCTGAACACTATGGGACTTAACTTCTGAGGCCCCTTTGAAAGGGCTAGACCGATTTCCCTCCCTATCCATGACACAATCCCAGCTGTGCTCCACCTGTCATGACCTCGATGTCGATGGGACGTTAAATCCAATCTTCCTTCCTTCTTAGCCAACCAGGAAGGTGTGAGGTCGTCTGTACTATGTGACCGGATGTATATTAAAGCATTCTGTTTCATGCTGTGTTCTGAGATTAGCATATGAGTTCAGAGTGCGAGCTAACATCTCATAGATGTTCGGGCTCACATGCAGTTCCTCTTCATGAAAACGTCTTGGCTCAAACTGGTCTAGGGGTTGAACTGCACATGTCGCATTACACGCCCTAAATTAGACACTTGTGACACTTTGATTAAATTTTCTGGCTGATGGCAAGTTTGTGAAATACAAAGTTAACATAATATGGCCACAAAAAGCTTCTACTGGGCTTCCCTATGACGTAGGTTCTCGTCTGTCTCACTGGTACACTACAGCGGTTATGCCTCATTAGACAATAGACGCCTGTGAGTTTCCCCATCTCGTGGTGAATCTGCGCTCTTTGTGGCATCTGGTTCTGGTTTACAGAGTTCGTTTCACAATTGCTGAAGGCTGACTCTTTCGGCCATATACTTAATTGAGGGCGAAATGCTAGTTAACTCACAAGAGGAGACGACTGCAATATTGAAGACTGTGGTGAGGCCTCTTCAGTTATTTTGCAGTGGTTGTTGTTAGCCAACATTTAAATCATTTCAGTAGTGGGGTAAAAATATTTGCTCAGTTATTTTGCGATCATTCCGCATGCAGAACGTGCTGTGAAAGGAAATATGATTTGGTGTTCATGCGCATAGTGCCACAGTGGCTTACAGACCGTTAATGAGCAGGAAACTCAATGAGGGATGAATTCGTATGAACTGAGTCCGATGCATAAAGCATTCAGTCTCATCGTCCTCTCCTGCAGTTTCAACAGCTTACTGCTCTATTGGACGATGTATGTAGATTATATGTAATTCTTGTTCTAGTATCGCCTATCTTAAGGACTCGAGGTAGTGGTTGTTAAAATAATCGATATAAATATTTTAGCATACAACCACTAATATTAGGCACCTAATCCTCAGCAAGGCATGCGACAGGCAATCTCCGATCATCCAGCTGTCAAAGTCAATCCTCCATAAACATACACTTCAAAGGCACACAAGGCAAAATATAAAAACAAATAAATTTATTTGGAAATGATATCCTTGTCTTGGACTAAAAATGGTTATATACCCAATACACAAACTGGCGAGGATGGTAACGCCTTCCAGATCTGTTGGATCCTTTTTTTATGGTGGGCGTTAGTACGATAAATGTGAACTATTTTTCACACATAGCCACTGGTACGGTGTCTCTACATGTCCTTTACAACGTCTTTGGAATGTTGTGGATAGCCTGATGGCTCACTGCAGTCTGTCAAAGCCATACATTTGCATAAAAACTAGCGATGAATGGCGAGGCAGCTGATGTGACAGGTTTATATCACCTTACGAAAGGAACGCTTTGGTCGACGTACGATAACATGGAAAAATGGAGCAGAGAATCTGGTGGTAAGATTTTTAAAGTAAGACGAGGACTTCATATCCATTTAAGCTTATTTGTTTGTATATTTTGATCTTGTGTCCTTTTGAAATGCGTGTTACAGGATTAACTTAGACAGCCAGATGATAGAAGCTTGACTCCCGAAACGCGTTGATTAGGTTTATTTTCCTAATCGTAGTGGTTGTATCTGAAATATTTCGCAGGCCAGAGTGGCCGAGCGGCTCTAAGCGCTACATTCTGGAGCCGAGCGACCGTTGCGGTCGCAGGTTCGAATCCTGCCTTGGGCATAGATGTGTGTGATGTCCTTAGGTTAATTATGTTTAATTAGTTCTACGTTCTAGGCGACTGATGACCTCAGAACTTAAGTCGCATAGTGCTCAGAGCCATTTGAACCATTTGAACCTTTCAAAGGAAACATTCTGGCATTTGTCTGGAGCGATTTGCGGAAATCACGGAAAACGTAAATTTGGATGGCCGGACGAGGGTTTTAGCAGTCCTCCTCCCAAATGCGAGTCCAGTGTGCTAACCACTGCACCACCTCTCTCGGTGACTTGCTAAGAAACCGATCGTCTCACGCTACAAAGATAGAGCTCATAGGTTCTGCGCCCCTAATCGATACCGAATACTGGATGTTCTTTGCTGAATGTAGCGACGACTATTTCACGAATTATAGATAACTTACAGCTGTGGGTAAAAATCAAACAGCATTTTAAGATGTTACTTTCAAGTTTTTATTGTGCATCATTTCTAGTCATCATATGCCTCATCACTGTCTATCAGTAATATTCTCTCTTTGGCGTTCGAAGCTATGATCTATCCAATAACGGTATGTTGCAATTTTATGACTTGGTCCCTAAGTTCTCAGGTATGTTTTAGTTTCTGATTTACCCATATTGATACTCCATGAAGATGATGCTAGCTTACAAATACACTCCTGGAAATTGAAATAAGAACACCGTGAATTCATTGTCGCAGGAAGGGGAAACTTTATTGACACATTCCTGGGGTCAGATACATCACATGATCACACTGACAGAACCACAGGCACATAGACACAGGCAAAAGAGCATGCACAATGTCGGCACTAGTACAGTGTATATCCACCTTTCGCAGCAATGCAGGCTGCTATTCTCCCATGGAGACGATCATAGAGATGCTGGATGTAGTCCTGTGGAACGGCTTGCCATGCCATTTCCACCTGGCGCCTCAGCTGGACCAGCGTTCGTGCTGGACGTTCAGACCGCGTGAGACGGCGCTTCATCCAGTCCCAAACATGCTCAATGGGGGACAGATCCGGAGATCTTGCTGGCCAGGGTAGTTGACTTACACCTTCTAGAGCACGTTGGGTGGCCCGGGATACATGTGGAGGTGCATTGTCCTGTTGGAACAGCAAGTTCCCTTGCCGGTCTAGGAATGGTAGAACGATGGGTTCGATGACGGTTTGGATGTACCGTGGACTATTCAGTATCCCCTCGACGATCACCAGAGGTGTACAGCCAGTGTAGGAGATCGCTCCCCACACCATGATGCCGGGTGTTGGCCCTGTGTGCCTCGTTCGTATGCAGTCCTGATTGTGGCGCTCGCCTGCACGGCGCCAAACACGCATACGACCATCATTGGCACCGAAGGCAGAAGCGACTCTCATCGCTGAAGACGACACGTCTCCATTCGTCCCTCCATTCACGCCTGTCGCGACACCACTGGAGGCGGGCTGCACGATGTTGGGGCGTGAGCTGAAGACGGCCTAACGGTGTGCGGGACCGTAGCCCAGCTTCATGGAGACGGTTGCGAATGGTCCTCGCCGATACCCCAGGAGCAACAATGTCCCTAATTTGCTGGGAAGTGGCGGTGCGGTCCCCTACGGCACTGCGTAGGATCCTACGGTCTTGGCGTGCATCAGTGCGTAGCTGCGGTCCGGTCCCAGGTCGACGGGCACCGTGCACCTTCCGCCGACCACTGGCGACAACATAGATGTACTGTGGAGACCTCACGCCCCACGTGTTGAGCAATTCGGCGGTACGTCCACCCGGCCTCCCGCATGCCCACTATACACCCTCGCTCAAAGTCCGTCAACTGCACATACGGTTCACGTCCACGCTGTCGCGGCATGCTACCAGTGTTAAAGACTGCGATGGAGCTCCGTATGCCACGGCAAAATGCTTGACACTGACGGCGGCGGTGCACAAAAGCTGCGCAGCTTGCGCCATTCGACGGGCCAACACCGCGGTTCCTGGTGTGTCCGCTGTGCCATGCGTGTAATCATTGCTTGTACAGCCCTCTCGCAGTGTCCGGAGCAAGTATGGTGGTTCTGACACACCGGTGTCAATGTGTTCTTTTTTCCATTTTCAGGAGTGTATTTATCGTCCATGTTTCACTTCCATACATTGCTACACTCCATACAAATTCTTTCAGAAATGACTTCCTGACACTTAAATCTATACTCGATGTTAACAAATTTCTCTTCTTCAGAAACTCTTTCCTTGCCATTGCTAGTCTGCATTTTATATCCTCTCTACTTCGACCATCATCAGTTATTTTGCTCCCCAAATAGCAAAACGGCTTTACTACTTTACGTGTCTCATTTCCCAGTCTAATTCCCTCAGCATCACCCGACTTAATTCGAGTACATTCCATTATACCGGTTTTGCTCTTGTTGATGTTCATCTTATATCCTCCTTTCACGACACTGTATATTCCGTTCAACTGCTCTTTCAAGTCCCTTGCTGTCTCTGACAGAATTACAATGTCATCGGCAAACCTCAAAGTTTTTATTTCTTCTCCACGTTTTTTAATACCCACAACAAGTTTTTCTTTTGTTTCCTTTACTACTTGCTCAATATACAGATTGAACAACATTGGTGAGAGGCTACAACCCTTCCCAACCACTGCTTCCCTTTCATGACCCTCGACTTTTATTACTGCCATCTGGCTTTTTGTACAAATTGTAAATAGCCTTTCGCTCCCCGTTTTTTACCCCTGCAACCTTCAGAATTTGAAATAGAGTATCCCACTCAACATTGTCAAAAGCTTTCTCTAAGTCTACAAATGCTAGAAACGTAGGTTTGCCTTTCCTTAACCTTCTTTCTAAGATAAGTCGTAAGGTCAGTATTGCCTCACGTGTTCCAACATTTCTACGGAATCCAAACTGATCTTCCCTGAGGTCAGCTTCTACCAGTTTTTCTATTCGTCTGTAAATAATTCGTGTTAGTATTTTGCAGCTGTGACTAAACTGATTGTTCGGTAATTTTCACATCTGTCAACAACTGCTTTCTTTGGGATTGGAATTATTATATTCTTCTTGAAGTCTGAGGGTATTTCGCCTGTCTCGTACATCTTGCTCACCACATGGAAGAGTTTTGTCAGGACTGGCTCTCCCAAGGCCGTCAGTAGTTCTAAAGGAATGTTGTCTACTCCAGGGGCCTTATTTCGACTCAGATCTTTCAGTGCTCTGTCAGATTCATCACGCAGTATCGTATCTCCAATTTCATCTTCATCTACATCCTCTTCCATTTCTATACTATTGTCCTCAAGCAAATCTCCCTTGTGTAGACCCTCTATATACTCCTTCCACCTTTCTGCTTTCCCTTCTTTGCTTAGAAACTGGGTTTCCATCTGAGCTCTTGATATTCATACAAGTGGCTCTCGTTTCTCCAAAGGTCTCTTTAATTTTCTTGTTGGCAGTATCTCTCTCGCGCCTAGTGAGATAAGTCTCTACATCCTTACGTTTCTCCTCTAGTCATCCCTGCTTAGCCATTTTGCACTTCCTGTCGATCTCATTTTTGAGATGTTTTTATTCCTTTTAGCCTGTTTGATTTACCGCGTTTTTATATTTTCTCCTTTCATCAATTAAATTCAATATTTCTTCTGTTACCCAAAGATTTCTACTAGCCCTCGTCTTTTTACCTACATGATCCTCTGCTGCGTTCAGTACTTCATCCCTCGGAGCTACCCATTCTTCTTCTACTGTATTCCTTTCCCCCATTCCTGTCAATTGTTCCCTTATGCTCTCCTGAAACTCTCTACAACCTCTGCTTTAGCCAGTTCATCCAGGTCCCATCTCCTTAAATTGCCACCTTTTTGCAGGTTCTTCAGTTTTAATCTACAGTTCTTATACAGTAGATTGTGGTCAGAGTCCAAATCTGCCCCTGGAAATGTCTTACAATTTAAAACCTGGTTCATAAATCTCTTTTTTACCATTATTTAATCTATCTGATACCTACTAGTATCTCCAGGATTTTTCCATGTATACAACCTTCTTTCATGATTCTTGAACCAAGTGATAGCTACGATTAAGTTATGCTCTGTGCAAAATTCTATCAGGCGGCTTCCTCTTTCATTCCTTAACCCGAATCCATATTTACCTACTATATTTCCTTCTCTCCCTTGTCCTACTCTCGAATTCCAGTCACCCATGACTATTAAATTTTCGTCTCTCTTTACTACCTGAATAATTTCTTTTATCTCATCATACATTTCATCAATTTGTTCATCCTCTGCAGAGCTAGTTGGCAAATAAACCTGTACTACGGTAGTGGGCGTGGGCTTCGTGTCTATCTTGGCCACAATAATGCGTTCACTATGCTGTTTGTAGTAGTTTACCCGCACTCCTATATTTTTATTCAGTATTAAACCTACTCCTGCATGAACTCTATTTGATTTTGTATTTACAACCCTGTATTCATCTGACCAAAAGTCTTGTTCCTCCTGCCACCGAACTTTTCACTAATTCCCACTATATATCTAACCTTAACCTATCCATTTCCCTTTTTAAATTTTCTAACCTGTCTGTACGATTAAGGGATCTGACATTCCACGCTCCGATCCGTAGAACGCCAGTTTTCTTTCTCCTGATAAAGACGTCCTCTTTAATAGTCCCCTCCTGGAGATCCGAATGGGGGACTACTTTTCCTCCGGAATATTTTACCCAAGACGACGCCATCTACATTTAACCATACAGTAAAGCTACATGCCCTCGGGAAAACTTACGGCTGTAGTTTCCCCTTTCTTTCAGCCGTTCGCAGTACCAGCACAGCAAGGCCGTTTTGGTTAGTGTTACAAGGCCAGATCAATCATCCAAACTGTTGCCCCTGCAACTACTGAAAAGGCTGCTGTCCCTCTTCAGGGACCACACGTTTGTCTGGCCTCTCAACAGATACCCCTCTGTTGTGGTTGCACCCACGGTACGGCCATCTGTATCGCTGAGGCACGCAAGGCTCCCCACCAACGGCAAGGTCCATGGTTCACGGGGGGGGGGGGGGGGGGGGGACACACACAGTGATATATTCACTATATATACTGAGACTTGAAACGCTGTGGCAACATAATTTTAACTGATATCTCTAGTAGGTTACATGTTTCATTACAATCTACTTCAGGGTAATTGTTTTTTATGCGGCACCTCCCGAAGTGCCGGGCGCATATGCACTTGACACACTCACATTGACACTCTAGCGGGTTCTAGCAAGACTAGACTTACTTTTAGAGGTTATCAGGCGGACACTGCAAAACACACAATATTTTATCTCACAATATCAAACTTTAAACAACACACACTACTTAATTTGGAGGCAATGGATGTCTGCAGGTCTATCTATGTATATTTGTACTGCCGTTGAACACTAATTTATTGTATAACACAATACAAAACGATAGACTATTCTCAGTGTTCAGTTGACTCTAAACTTTGATAGAATTCTGACTTCTAGTACAAGCAGCACTGCTGGATCTGAAGTAAGTCGATGTTGTCGTCGTTATGTGATGACTGCAGACAGGACTGAGTGGCACAGCACTCTGATGTAAGTAGTCCTCCGGCAGTGGTGGCGTATGAATGTCTCTCATTTGTTGCTGCGTCAGGCAGCGATTGTCCTTACTTGTGGTTTCGTCGTGAGGTACCAACTTTTACATGGGAGCTTGTTCTTCATATGAAAACACATCTCTTACTAGGAACCTCAGATAATGTGTTTACAACAACCATATCGTTTTGATTCCAGAAACATACAACATTTTAACATCTTTCAATTATCTCCACCCAAGCCAAAGTTCCTTACATTTTTATAGATCATATGGTTTCCCTCATCTGTATTATAGTTTCCCATTACTGCAAAATTATCGTTTTATTAGGTTAATTTTCATAGCTCTTCAATATCTTCATAAACTGTTTACTTTTCTTCCACGTCAGGAGCTTATGTTGTGAAATATGTTTGAATAATTACCAAGTCCACACACAGGTGTACTGTTTAGTTTAACCGTCTTTAACCGATCGCTGATATGGTAAGTACTGCGAACATCATTTGAATATCTTTCTCTTATTACTACTGCCACTCAGTACTTTCCTCTTTCCTGAACACGGCCAAAAACTGCTCCAAAGTTATCCCTGTAGAAATCTACATTTCCTTCTCATCTTGTCTCACATAGACCTAATATATTTTTCTCTCTCTTCCTCATCCGTGCTTTCATCTCATTTATTTTTCCCAATTTCAGTAGTAATCGTAGATTTTATGTTCCCATTTTCATGGCGTTTCGACTGACATATACCTGTCAAGCCCCCTACCTTTCTTGCCAAATCCTGGATTCAAAGATCGATGGTCAGCAGTAAATTTCTCGTTAATGTAAACTACCATTGTTGCACTCCACTTGGGATCTTCAGTGGAGTGGTATCCCATTGCCTCCTCTTTTATATGCTGTCTATTGGTTCATCCGCCTTTAGGGGCGATTTCTCACCATAAGGACAAATAACTAATAAATTCATTAAGTAGCTTTCATAAGTATAGCCTGTTATCTTGTCTGGTTGCTGAATTGAGGAGCATAATTCCCAATCTTACAAATTGTCATTCTTTTTCAGCAAGTAGCGTCATTTTATGTAATATGTAATAAACACGTCCTTGTCGTGCTGTCGACTTTAAGTATGCTTGATTAAGTTTGGATCATTTGCATTATGTTGTTTCCTAATACAATAGCACATTTAATGATGACATTCTCTTCATTATGTATGTACTACCTAGCTTATTTTCATTTGGGAAAGAGTGTCAGCCATAAAGTAATCTTTGAGTCTGAGCTACAAAAGGTATCTGAATCGACCGCGCGCGCCTCATTAGCGTCCCTCCCACCCCACTTCCCATGTAGTAACCTGCATACCCTAGAAAAACTAAGTGCTTTGTGGACCGTGAGCACCCTGTGAGTTTACGAGGGCGCACGTGGGTGGCATTAGGGTCACGTCTGAACATTTTGTGCGGGTTTTGGGCGATCTCGACAGCGCCGCTTGCAGCGGTGGAACGTGACGTCAGGAGCTGTCGGGGCGGAAAGAGGCGCGCTTGCAACTCAGGCAGACTGTACGTGAAGTCATGGTGTAACCCATGGCATGATTAGAAAGCCTGAAAATGACACGATAAGGAAAGGCAAAGAACTAAACATGCTAATAGCTATACTAAGAAACTGTTTCAAAGATAAGGATATACCCGAAATGTCGATAAAAAAAATTTCGAGTACGGTAAATGGATACCGAATGACTGTTGTAAAATACTGAATACAAAAGAAACACAGAACTGATTTAACTTTTTAAAGAGAAAAGGCATGCTGGTAAACGAGAAACAGTGGCGGCGTGGTTTATTTTGCTCATTTGCAATTTCTACTAACTTTCTCTCATCTCATTCCAAGATTACATTCCTTTAACTGTTAATCTTATGTATAATGTTCTACTTATCACGCCAAGGTTCACAAGCTATATGAGATAATGTCTTCAAACACTGTGTTACATTTTTATATCGAAAAATTACAATCACTGCCACCAAGTCTGTGCTAAATGGTACGTACAAGCTTTTAACGCACATGTCGTTGAAATTTTTCTTATGTTTATTAATTTTGTTAATAATGAGCTCACCAAAATTACACATTGTCACTAAAAATCTGTGTTGATATTGATCAAAAGACCTTCCAGCAGGAAACAGCAACAAAAATTAGTATGCATAAAGTCACAATGTTGATACACCACTCTCTTATTAGTTTTCTGGCCAAAATATAACTTGGTTCCTTACATCTCAGCTAACTAATATCTCAAAGCAAATGCTGTACAATATGGCACGCTGTATTAAGACCTACAGGAAGAAATTTAATTTTCGCTTCACCAAATAAACCTCGAAGTGAAATCATCCTTCTACGATATTAATGATTATGTCCGCTATGCAGAGTGCTGTGTTACATTGTTCCACATATTTGTACGTGACTGGACATTTAAAGTTTTGCAGAGCAACAAATGACTTTTTGAACTTATTCGAGCAAGATGTACAAGAAGATCGTGTTCACGCTCGAAGCAGAGAATGGTGGTGCAAATCCATTCCTAGACCAAGACAGATGGATCAGTGGTTAGCATACTGCATTGCATTCGGGAGGAAGACTGTTCAAATCAGAGTCTAACCTTTAGAATTACCTTTTCTGTCAATTCCCTAAACCGCTCGCGCAAATTCCGTGTTGGCTCCTTTGAAAGGGAACTGCCGATTTCCTTTCCCACCCTAAAATCGTTTTGAGCTCGTGTTCCGTCCTTAATGACCTCTATGTCGACGAGACGTTAAACTCTGATCTTCCTTCCATCCTACCACTCATAGACGTTCAGGTATTTAGGACACCGTATGCCACACTAGGGCACAAATTATTTCGACAGCCGAAACACACGGACAAGTATTTATTTACAAGACGAATCTTATCAGCACTCAACGCAGAAGAACTAAATCAGATGTTTGCTGACTATCCACGTGCAGCACCTAAGTAATGGTGACAATAAATAAGGCCTGAGCTTAAAAGGCTGTAAGACAGGAAGGAAATTGGCAAACGACGCCCAGCCAAGAGCTTAAATTATGTTAAGAGTGTCACTGACCAAAATGGTAAACACCTGCGCCAGTTTGATGTACACCCCGTTTCCCGTGTCCTACACCGTCCGCAAGTTCAAGAACGTACTACTGTTCCACCAAGGACAAAATACACTCCTGGAAATTGAAATAAGAACACCGTGAATTCATTGTCCCAGGAAGGGGAAACTTTATTGACACATTCCTGGGGTCAGATACATCACATGATCACACTGACAGAACCACAGGCACATAGACACAGGCAACAGAGCATGCAAAATGTCGGCACTAGTACAGTGTATATCCACCTTTCGCAGCAATGCAGGCTGCTATTCTCCCATGGAGACGATCGTAGAGATGCTGGATGTAGTCCTGTGGAACGGCTTGCCATGCCATTTCCACCTGGCGCCTCAGTTGGACCAGCGTTCGTGCTGGACGTGCAGACCGCGTGAGACGACGCTTCATCCAGTCCCAAACATGCTCAATGGGGGACAGATCCGGAGATCTTGCTGGCCAGGGCAGTTGACTTACACCTTCTAAAGCACGTTGGGTGGCACGGGATACATGCGGACGTGCATTGTCCTGTTGGAACAGCAAGTTCCCTTGCCGGTCTACGAATGGTAGAACGATGGCTTCGATGACGGTTTGGATGTACCCTGCACTATTCAGTGTCCCCTCGACGATCACCAGAGGTGTACGGCCAGTGTAGGAGATCGCTCCTCACACCATGATGCCGGGTGTTGGCCCTGTGTGCCTCGGTCGTATGCAGTCCTGATTGTGGCGCTCACCTGCACGGCGCCAAAAACGCATACGACCATCATTGGCACCAAGGCAGAAGCGACTCTCATCGCTGAAGACGACACGTCTCCATTCGTCCCTCCACTCACGCCTGTCGCGACACCACTGGAGGCGGGCTGCACGATGTTGGGGCGTGAGCGGAAGACGGCCTAACGGTAAGCGGGACCGTAGCCCAGCTTCATGGAGACGGTTGCGAATGGTCCTCGCCGATACCCCAGGAGCAACAGTGTCCCTAATTTGCTGGGAAGTGGCGGTGCGAACCCCTACGGCTCTGCGTAGGATCCTACGGTCTTGGCGTGCATCCGTGCGTCGCTGCGGTCCGGTCCCAGGTCGACGGGCACCTGCACCTTCCGCCGACCACTGGCGACAACATCGATGTACTGTGGAGACCTCACGCCCCACGTGTTGAGCAATTCGGCGGTACGTCCACCCGGCCTCCCGCATGCCCACTATACGCCCTCGCTCAAAGTCCGTCAACGGCACATACGGTTCACGTCCACGCTGTCGCGGCATGCTACCAGTGTTAAAGACTGCGATGGAGCTCCGTATGCCACGGCAAACTGGCTGACACTGACGGCGGCGGTGCACAAATGCTGCGCAGCTAGCGCCATTCGACGGCCAACACCGCGGTTCCTGGTGTGTCCGCTGTGCCGTGCGTGTGATCATTGCTTGTACAGCCCTCTCGCAGTGTCCGGAGCAAGTATGGTGGGTCTGACACACCGGTGTCAATGTGTTCTTTTTTCCATTTCCAGGAGTGTAGATTCCCTGCACACTATGAGCATGTCCTACATCGCCGAAAACTTTGTACCAAAAGCACAATGCTTGTGTAGCCCAACAAATCTGATGTAGCCTAACATTAGAAAATTTTTTTTTTATCGAGACCTGCATACTTACCAATCACACTGGTATGGTGAAATGCGAAGATAAAAAAGTAAATAGTAACATCGAAGCATTCAAGCAATATGCGGTTGCTATACGTGGGCTATCCAAATGGACCTTTAATATTGTAGTTTCCAGTTGCTTTCATCTCCATATCGCGGGCCACGGTGGCTCACCTGCCTTCAGGGATAGTTTCTTATACTGAGGACAAGGGTGCACTGTACCTTTATCCGCTTGTCTGCCCTCCAGAAACCGTTGGAACTTGATGGAGGTTGACTTCTTACCGGTTCCCACCTGCGATAGCCACGCCTGAAGCGTTAACCGTTCACCACGTCTAGGGGGTGCAGGGTGGACTTTTC
Organism: Schistocerca gregaria; assembly: GCF_023897955.1. Taxonomy (NCBI): domain Eukaryota; kingdom Metazoa; phylum Arthropoda; class Insecta; order Orthoptera; family Acrididae; genus Schistocerca; species Schistocerca gregaria. The sequence continues at coordinate 732,485,919 of NC_064931.1, forward strand.
GCTTGATTAAGGATGAAACCATAAGGGATATCTCATATCTTTCCAGCAGATTAGAAGTGAACAAAAACACGAAAAAGAGAGATGGAGAGAGAACGAATGTAGCAGTTATTGACTAGGTAAGGCATTTGATATGGTTGGTTCGGAGTTATCATTTAAAGCAATGCGCGGAGTGGGACATGACTAGAAAGACTGTATGAAAGAACCAAAAATCAGAGGGGAAGTGAATCAAGGGTGCCCTCTATCACTACAATTATTTAATATGTTCATCGTGAAGAAATAACAACAAAGAAAGAAAACGGCGACTCGAATCAAAGTTAATGATATCCGAATTCACCGCATTAGATTTACCGATGACATTGCAATAGAAGCAGACCTAGAGGACGAACTAAATAAAGTGCCCGAAGTTTAAAAATAAAGAGACAGCAAAACTAAAATTAAAAATAAAAATGAATAGAACAAAACTCATGGTTACAGATAAGAAAGGGAGTGGAGGTAAGACTGACATAAAAATAGGCAGTGATGAGCAAGAGGAAGTAACCAAATTCCTCTAACTTAGAAGCACTGTTGAGGAAAGCAATAGATGTTTAAAGGAAATCAAGAGAAAAATAGTACTGGTAAGGACCGCCTTCCAACTTTCGTACGGAGTGTCCTGATGTATGTGTGTGACGCCTGGACGTTAACAAAGCAGGAGAAAGTTCCCTCCAAAGCTGCGGAAATGTGGTTCAGGAGAACACAAGAATTAGCTAGAAGTAAGGAAAAACGAATGACACTTTGGACAACAAATAGGGGAGCGTAAACAAATACTAATAAGAACAGGCCAGCGGACACTTAATTAGGTAGGATATTAATTTACAAAGTATCTCTGAATTCAGGATATTAGGGAACAAAGGGGATATGATCAGTGAAATCTGATGTTCTTCATACATGAAGACGAAGAGGGCTGCTGAAGAGAGGAAGCTGTAGCTATAAAGACAAGGCTTAGTCTTTTGAAATAAGAACATCAATATGAGCAGAGAGGATGACAATCCTCGCTGCGAACCATCAGAGTTAAGCGGGACTTACAAACAACTTGAGCACAGAACGCTACTGGCGAGCAGCTGACTGTACGATCCATGTCCTGCATGAGACCACACCCCATGGTCATTCACACTACATAATGCAAGGGCCAATACACAGCAACTGATCCCCACTCCCTCCAGCACAATAGACCAATTATAATAAAGTTTTCTACTGGTTCCACCACAGCGGACAAGTAATACTGACGGTTTTGCGTGGTGTAATATCCCACTCAGTGTAGGAGCAAAAATAAAATCTATTTAGTTTCAGACAAGAAAATATACCGGTGTACCCAGAAGAAGGCCGCTGAAACAGTGACTGAAATGTCGATTTTATCCTGTGATGGTCATTTTACAGCATGATTGAGCACGATGTATAGAAAACATTTATTGTAGCAGCAGTGGCCTCCGAAATTATACTTTGGTGCCAAGAGGAAGCTGGCAAGCACAAGACCAAATGAAATACAGTTATCTCCAGTACAGTTGTTGATGTTCACTGCTTCACGGGACTTACCCCAGCTCATTGCCAGTAACACCAAGTCACCACAACGCGTCTGTGCGTAGCGCCCAAGTATTGCGGTGTAATTTAAGAATTGAATTTAAGTTAAACTTGCTTTTCCGAACTTTGTTAGCATCTGCTTCAGTATATTAATTTGTAGACATTCAAATCTCAGAATGATCAGATCAATATTTTTCCCTAAATACATCGTTTAAGAAAAAGGCAAGTGGCGCTAAATAATAAAGCTAGAAACCCAAAAATTGGTCGTCATGTACAGATGTGTGTCAAAATTAATTGGTACAAGTCTCAACGTGATTAAAGAAATACTTTGGACAGATCCACGATTTTTAGAAAAAAACGAGGGCTTTAAATATTAGACTTAGAAAGATGAAAATTTGTATGGAGGTTTAGTTCAACATAAAAACTTTAATTATGTAATCCCACTGAGCTGCCTCTTATAGTTTTAGAATAATTTGCAGAAAATTTAAATTTGCAAATAAAAATCCTTACTTATAGTAGATTAAGCATCTGTTATATTAACGCTAGAAAGTTTTGGTATTAAATAATAGAGCTATAACAAGTTTCAAGTCCTGGATGCAAATAATAACAAATACAAGGTCTCTTAAAGTTGTAATTCAGAGGTCAGGTTCTATAGCGTCAGTTCCGTTCTGAAAATTATAGACGGCAAAGTTTAAATACAGGCGAGTTAGAACCTTTTCTGTGATTTTAACCAGCTTAACTACATGCATAAAAATTACGGAGATTCTAAATTAATACACATCAGTATTATAAAATATTATGTGTTTGAGAAAGCGGCCGTTTAGAGGCTGCTGCCGTGGGTATACGGCGGATGAAAGCAGATGTTCCCTTGGCCGTCCGTTGCGCCACATATATAAATGCAACCCGAGAGGCAAGACTATACTTCGCTTCGCACGCAGTCACTGTACGATCTGCGGCAGTCAAATGCCGGAGTGCGTGCTGCCTCGGATATCATCAGAAACAGGCTGTTTCTAAACGGATATTTTCAGTAATACTAGAAAGTGAACTCGCGGAGACTGTACACCGTCCTAGTTCGCTTACATTTCGCATAAGTGACTGTTAGTGTGACGCCCGTAATGATAACAAATCCTTGTGGCAAGTGGGGACAATTATTTTCCACTTTTGTTGCGAGCAATTATTGTGACTGTCAGAAGTAAGGGCGAAAGACAATTTAATAGGAACTTACCGTAGAGGTCGCCTCTGAACTGCTTATAGTGCTATTTAGGATAGAGAGATTTATTATCAGTATTAACATAATGAATATTACAGTGCTGAGCGTGTGAAACGTTACCAAATATATTTATCAATTAGAACTCAAAATCCTCACTTATAATCATGATCCTGATCTCGCTGACCAAATAGAGAACAGAAACATTTCTTTGAGTGGCCTGGACAAGAATGTGGACTTTCGGACTGGGATCTATGGTCGGTTTGTTCTCCATCGCTTTCTGGGTAACCACAGATATAGTCTCCAGGCTATAGTAAAAGATGGCGAACAGTATTCCAATATTTACAGCAATTCAACAATATTCTAATTTTTCAAATATTTTCTCCCATTAATTGTGACTGATAATAATATGTATAATTATTATTATTGTTATTATTAACCCATCGGCCCACAATTTCAATAAAACTGCTCACTTCCGTTAATAGACGATACTTACATCTACCGCGTGAAGGAGGGTACCACATACCATTACTAAACAGCATAGTGATTCCACTGCCCACAGTGGCGAAACGTCGTTTTTTTTCTGATTGACTGACACAACTACATCTCCTCCTCTACCAGTCAAGTCTCAAATTACGTCTCATATTAAGGCAAATTATGGCTTCGAAGTAAGCCAGACAAATTTTAACTATCAGTATAACTACATTTCTAAAGTATAGGTATTGCCTCTTCGGTTTAGGTACCGACTATTTTATAAAAAGCTTAAAACACAGTCTAAGTGATTCACTATCTGATTGCACGGCAATGTGTACATGGTCATATTACTTAAGTACTTACAATTTTAAGATTCATTTTTCATTCTATCCATCACTCATTGTTACAGCATAAATACTGTATGTTATTTATAATAACAAACAGAACTGTAAAGGTAAGTTCCGGATATTTAAAATGCTAGGATGCATACTTCTGTTGTAAAATGATGTTTCATCACGATTAAGCTATAAGGTATTCATCTAAATCACTTCTTTTATATGTGCAAAGTATTAAATTACTTTATCAAGAAGCTATTCTTTGAACAAAACTGGTAATTTAGAGTCTTCAATAAATTCATATACCTCAGCGACCACTGACGGTAACAGATTGCGATTTCAATCGTACTCTATTATAAGATTTTGAAAGGGTAAGGAAAAGGGTGTTTTACAATAGATATACTGTAACGGACAAATTAATCAACAGGTTGGTGCACGATTTAACGTTTCAATATGCGCCAGCACAAACACATGCTGTAGTTCCTAAGCACAGTATGGGAAAATTTCTGTCTAACGACTTCTCTGCTCATCATATTGGAAGGCAATCAGTACTGTCTCTTAATGAGTGATTAATATCACTATGCCACAATATAAATCAACAGATTCAGATGACAGCTATTGAATGACATAGTAAACTTGTCATCAAAATTTTCTTGTGCCGAGAGGCGAAAATGTTGCGAAATACACGTAATTAGTATTTCTCATTAACAGTTGTTAATAATGAAAACAGGAGGTAGCTTGTGCAAGTGAATAATTGTGGGAAAGGTAATAATATGACTTATTTTAAATTCTAAATATGAAATCATAATTGCAAGGAAAATCTCTGAAGATTTCTTTCTGAAAACAGGAGTAAAACTGGGCGAGTCAGTACCACCATTTTCATTTAACACTGAAATTAACAAGTTTTTTAAAAAGTTAAAATTATTTCAATACGGAGAGTAAGGAGCATGGTTCACATGTATTCATATGCAGACGATAGTGCTCTATACTTCGACAATGAAACTGAACTGAAAGCTTTGCCGACTCGATTAATAGGTGCTAAAACAGGCGTGGGTCTTCTTTTAAATAGAGGTAAAATTACGCATATGATATTATTTCGCCATCTAGAACTTAATACTGATCAGAAAAGTAGTTACATAATATTATGAAGACAAATGTACACAATTATCTTCTCATACCTCTGACAGCGTTATAAACGCTAAAGTCATCTCATGGTTTGAGACATTAGTATTTTCTTACGGACGTTTCAAAAAGGAAGCGGCTTTCTAGGAAATCTATATTGTATGTATCCTTACCATCAATAGTATCAGTTTTCACCAACAGGTCTGAAATGTGCAGCATCCCAAAGAACAAGAATGTAAATTCGAGCTATATGAACGGCAAATACTTAGAGAAATATTTGGAAAAATGTGAGATATCAAGAGTAAAGACAGCGGAACATTACATAGTGATGAATTATGAAATTTATAGACGAATTCAGTAATTTATATAAGAAGTGGATACAGTAGGAAAATTAAAGTCAAAAACTGAAATGAATGGGGTATGTCATTATATAGCCACGAAATAAGACCATCAAGGAAACAACAGCAAAATTTCCCATTGGTAGACGAGCTCTTGGACGCCCGTGTGTTAAGATATGCATCCAACATACAAAGTATTCTCGAAAAATCAGAGCAGCGGTGAGAATGCAAATAATCTGGGAGTACAGACGAAGTGTCTCAGCATTGTTCCCCTAACAAGGGAAAATCCTTTTGGCTTGTATGGGTTAGCTAAAATTATTATAATAATAACAGTGACAATAATGATTTACATGACTACTAAGGAGGCATTACTAATAACAAGATTCTTCAAGACGGCGACTGATAAGATACATGAGATACTTATAGTTAAGATAAATATTCGTTCCACTACCTTAATTTTAATAACTCACATGGTCTGACACAATTCCTTGCCAGTTTTTTCAATGTTATATAGCATTTTTCTAAAATGATTCGGTCAGGATTTAAATATTCATCCTATAGTGGAATCAAAATATTTGAGAACATATCGTTAAAAACATTTGCCACGGTATTAAAAAGATTATACTAGTGGCAGATGGAGGCTTTATATACTACATAAGGGTATACTATGTAACATTGGAAGCAGAAGATCTAATACTCTCTCTAATATCTCTTTCGAGTTTCCTCGTGAGTAGGACTCTGTCTACAATGCATAACATGGGCGATAAAGCGGCAGCATGCACGTAGTTTGCTTGCAGTTTTTTTTTTCGGTGAATCGTGCTAGGACTGGTCACATTTTGTACAAAGGCAGAGCCTTCTGCTTCGGTGTGTTTCGTCCAGTTAATGCTTTGTGTAGTTTGCATACGGTTGGATATTTTCGATACGCATATATTGTTATACTAGTAGTTAGCTGGAGCAATACGTCAGTGATTAATGTGGACAATAAATTGTTAATATTTATTATCTAAATATTAAAAATTCTGAAAACGAATATCTCTTAATTTCATGCTACAGAAAAATATTCGTATATAAATAACATAGGCTGGTTCACGGGCGTCACAGACACTAAGTTATTGGGGAGAGGGACTCGGTAGATAGTGTATAGATCACGTGGGCTCTAAATGGGACATCGCCACGAAAAAATATAAAACAGTTACAATCTAAAACACTTTTGAAGTATTCTGGATGTCTCAGACCATATATTTCAGTGGTATTTAAAACAACTAAAGTGTACCGATTTAAACTTGAAACGAAAAGTATGTTGCGATTAACATTTAAATTTATGAAAAGTGTGTGTATGATTATTATGTATTATGTCCTAAACAACAGTCGAAACTATTTCAAACTGTATTCTTTTTCCTCCTAAGTAAAAGTTTCGTTTAGAAAAATTTCGGCTCATTCAGTTGAGTGAAACAGTAACAAACACACGAAGACCTCTACATTTTTAAAAACTGTGTTAGTGTGAATATTAAAACCAGTCTAAGAAAGTGAAAACAGTCAGCGAGAAAATACAACGGGTTCCGTAAATTAAAGTACGGACTCATGTTTTCAAAATGTTGAGAACGCAATAAACGTATTGCTTTACAAGAATACCCACCAAAAATTCACACTGCATATTTTTCTTTCACTGAGTAACACCGGTGAAAACGCGACGGATAAATCGCTAGTTCATTATAATCCTCCTTCATGCGAATAATCAAGAAAAAATAATATGTATAGAACTTAACAGGCTGTATGCTATGTTTAGATCAGTTTAAAAGACGATAAAGTCCTATAAACTAGGTGCTTTACTACACTGTAGTGGAAAAGTTGAGTAAATAGGAACACATTTTTAGTAAATATTTACTTGTCATCATTCCTGTGCCTCATAAAAACAGGCAATAGTCACGAATTTCGTTTAACTCTTTTCATAGAAATTCCTCTTGATACATACGCTGACTGGAGTTCTGTTATTGTACCGACACCAGACTGTAAGTAGAAGTCGCGTGGCGTTCGAGTGTTAGCCGTCTGCCTCCTGGCCACCCCTCCTAAAAACTTACAGCACCCCACTCCTTCTTCACTCGTAGTCGTACCAACAGAATTCACTATAATTTAGAGCACTGTTTCTTCAATGAATTGTATAAGTTTAACTGATTTACTGACAGGTAGGTGAATCCTGCAAACCATTGTTTCTTACTGCACTAGAGCTTTTAATATGTGCCTCTAATTAGTTTAGCTTGGATATATTCGCTCAGCGTTGACTTTCTTCTTTTTTTTTAAAAAAAGACTAAGACTCAAAAAATTCAAATTACGTCCAGACAAAATTGGGGGCACACGTCCCCCCGTCCCCAGCGATGACGTCCATGGCCTGATTTAACAGTTTTCGTAATTACAGTTTGCACCTGCCTCTACTACGTGGTAATATACGCTCATCCGCCGCTTATGGGCTATCACTGAAATGTAACACTTCTTCACCAGCTACTTAAATACAGTTCAAAGACAGACCACATTAGAATTGTGCCGAGACAGGAAAATTACAATACCTATACAGTATCTGAACGATGAGTGAGTTATTATTTTTTAACGACACTTTCAAGATACATTAACGTTTAATAAAAAAATACTACATGCTTCAGGGGTAAAAACTTACACAGACATGCTAGTCAACAAGCCGAAAATGATAATTGGTGGAGACTTCAATCTACCCTCGAATTGTTGGCGAAAATAGATGTTCAAAGACGGTGGTAGACAGAAAACATCTTCCGAAAATGTACTAAATGCTTTCTCTGAGAATTACTTTGAACAATTAGTTCATGAGCCCACACGAATTGTAAATGGTTGCGAAATCACACTTGACCTCTTAGCGACAAATAATCCTGATCTAATAAAAAGCGTCATGAAGGATACAGGCTTTAGTGAACGCAAAGTCATTGTAACGAGGCTCAGAACCATATCAACCAAAACCACTAAAAATAAATGCAAAATATATCTTTTTAAAACAGCAGATAAAAATACGCATGATACCTTCCTAAGAGAGAGTCTCCATTCCTTCCAAGCTAAATATGTAAGTGTAGACCAGATAGGGCTCAAATTCAGAGATACAGTATCGACAGCAATAGATAGATTCATACTGCGTAAGTTAATAAGAGACGGGACTGATCCACCACGGTACACAAAGCACGCCAGAACACTGTTGCAGAAGCAACGAAAAAAGCATGTCAAATTAAGAAGAACGCAAAATCCCCAAGACTGGCTAAGTTTCACGGAAGTTCGAAATTAAGTGCTGACGTCAATTAGAGATGCTTTTAATAGTTTCCACAATGAAATATTGTCTCAAAATATGGTCACACCAATATTCAAGAAAGGAACTAGGAATAATCCATTGCATTAAAGACCCATATCACTGACCTCAATTTGCAGTAGCATTTTGGAGTATATACTGTACTCGAACATTATGAATCACCTTGAAGAGAATGACTTATTGATACATAACCAACATTGATTCAGAGGTATCGTTCTTTATTCCTATGAAGTAATAAGTGCTGTCTACAAGGCATCTCAGATCGATTCCATATTCCAAGATTTCCAGAAGGCTTTTGATTCCGTTCTCAGAAGCGACTATTAATCAAGTTGCGTGCGTATGCAGTATCGTCTTAGTTGTGTGACTGGATTCGTGATTTCCTCTCAGAGAGGTCACAGTTCGTAGTGATAGAGGGTAAATCATTGAGTAGAGTAGAGCAGAAGGGATAACTGGCGTTCCGCAAGGTAGTGTCATAGGCCCTCTGCTGTTGGTGATTTATATAAATGATCTAGGTGATAATCTGAGCAGCCCCTTTAGATTGTTTGCAGATGACGCTGTAATTGGTTCAAATGGTTCAAATGGCTCTGAGCACCATGGGACTCAACTGCTTAGGTCATCAGTCCCCTAGAACTTAGAAGTACTTAAACATAACTAACCTAAGGACATCACACACATCCATGCCCGAGGCAGGATTCGAACCTGCGACCGTAGCAGTCGCACGGTTCCGAACTGCGCTCCTAGAACCGCGATACCACCGCGGACGCTGTAATTACCGTCTAGTAAAATCATCAGACGATCAATTCCAATTACAAAATGATCTAGAGAGAATTTATGTATGGTCCGAAAAGTGGCAATTAGCACTAAACAAAGGAAAGTGCGAGGTCATCCACATGGGCTCTAAAGGAAATCCAATAAATTTAGGGTATACGATAAATCGCACAATTCGACTAAATACCTAGGAATTACAATTACGAGCAACTTAAATTGGAAAGACCACATAGACAATATTGTAGGGGAGGTGAAACAAAGACTGCACTTTGTTGGTAGAACACTTAGAAAATGCGACGAACCCACTAAAGAGACAGCCTACATTACTCTTGTCCGTCCTCTGCCGGAATATTGCTGCGCGATATGGAATCCTTACCAGGTAGGATTGACAGACGACATCGAAAAAGTGAAAATAAGGGCATCTCGTTTCGTGTTATCGCGTAATAGGGATGAGAGTGTCACTGATACGATACGCGAGTTGGGGTGGCAGTCACTGAAACAAAGGCGTTTTTCTTTGGGGCGAGACCTATTTACGAAACTTCAATTACCAACTTTCACTTCTGAATGCGTAAATGTTTTGTTGACACCCAGTTACGTAGGGAGAAATAATCGTCATAATAAATTAAGAGAAATCAGAGCTCTTACGGAAATATTTAGGTGTTCCTTTCTCCCAAGAAACCATTCGAGAGTGGAATTGTAGAGAAGTCGTATGAAAATGGTTCGATGAACCCTCTTCCAGGTACTTAATTGTGAATTGTAGAGTAACCATATAGATGTAGATAACTTTATCAACATTTCCAGCACAATTTAAGTTTCAAAATCTTAAACACTGTAACATCTAATATACACTAAGAGGAACAACAATAGAATCCTTTATTAAAATGAGAGTTTGCAAAGGTGTCGGTTAATATTCAGTACCTGCCCTTAGATAAAATTAACATAGTTAATAGCACGCATAACCCATGCGAAGTATAGCAAAACTACTTGTACATGACCACTGTATAGCCTACACACGGAATGCATTGACAAAAAGTTACGCAATAGAACTGACGACCAATACATGTGTTAGCTGTAGTAAAATGTGATGTACGAAACACCACCCAACAGTTTTCTTTCTTTTAACCATAAGCCGTATTACAGCAGCTGAACATGAAATAAATAAATAACGTCAAGGTAACCTTAAAAAATTTATCATTCGTGGGGGACAGTAATTAATCCAGCGTGGCTTTGCCTACATACCCTGTTCTAAGCCAATAACACCTGCACAACGAATTACCAAACACAATCAGTCGGGATCTAAACCCCGGACTGGTCAAACAAAACAAAGTATCCGAAAGCGTGGCTAGATGGTTCTTTAAAGACAATTCGTAAAACTTAAACTAATTACATACCATCAAACACCGTTGCCCAGTGCACTGTCCCCTGATAAAATATTCTTCCTGACTAGTAGCTATGGTGCACTCGCAAGTTTAAGTGCTGAGGAAACGGGACAGCCAAAATTCACAGTCTTACAATTAGCAAGCACAAACAGCTGGTATTGAGCAGTATAGAAAGTACCACTTGTATCCACTAAGTTGCTGAGCAAACTGCATCTTTCCCCATACATGTACAATTCCGATAATTCATCGACTGTCGAACAAATGCACCAAGGTTTCACTGAGAGGAGCTTGGTCTAGTAGATCCGCACACACGAGTTGCAGGACAGCTGATAATAAACGTCGCTTGTAAGTCCTGTCATATGTCATGCCGCAGGTTACCAGTGACATTAAATTATGACACATTTTCTCCTGTACAGCACAACAGCGCTCTCGGGTTTTTACGCGCTAGTCACTTGCTGAAGTGGGTTCCTTCTCTGTAAGGCACAACCTTCACGTTAAGTTCAAATGGCGCTGAGGACTATGGGACTTTACTTCTATGGTCATCAGCCCCTAGAATTTAGAACTACCTAAACCTAACTAACCTAAGGACATCACACACATCCATGTCCGAGGCAGGATTCGAACCTGCGACTGTGGCGGTCGCGCGGTTCCACATTTAGGCGCCTAGAACCGCTCGGCCACCTCGGCCGGTTCCTTCCTGTTAAGACAACAACACAAGACAACCCAGCATTTAACTTCGCATGATACTCGACGTAACAACATAGTGCAGTACCCAGCACGGAAACAAGGATTACACAATTCCTGGGGGTACTGAACGTGTCGCTTGAAGGCCCAGTATTGCAACGCAACTTTATGAACTTACGTGTTTTACAGATGGTAAAGCAAATTGATACTTCTGTTTGACCTTAGTGCAAAATCTACATCTACATGTACATCTGCATCCATACTCCGCTAGCCACCTGACGGTGTGTGGCGGAGGGTACCCTGAGTACCTCTATCGGTTCTCCCTTCTATTATTGTCTCGTATTGTTTGTGGAAAGAAAGATTGTCGGTATGCCTCTGTGTGGGCTCTAATCTCTCTGATTTTATCCTCATGGTCTCTTCGCGAGATATACGTAGGAGGGAGCAATATACTGCTGGACTCCTCGGTGAAGGTATGTTCTCGAAACTTCAACAAAAGCCCGTACCAAGCTACTGAGCGTCTCCCCTGCAGAGTCTTCCACTGGAGTTAATCTATCATCTCCGTAACGCTTTCGCGATTAGTAAATGATCCTGTAACGAAGCGCGCTGCTCTCCGTTGTATCTTCTCTATCTCTTCTAGCAACCCTATCTGGTACGGATCCCACACTGTTAGGCAGTATTCAAGCAGTGGGCGAACAAAGCGTACTGTAACCCACTTCCTTTGTTTTCGAATTGAATTTCCTTTGGATTCTTCCAATAAATCTCAGTCTGGCATGTGCTTTACCGACGATCAACTTTATATGATCATTCCATTTTAAATCACTGCTAATGTGTACTCCCAGATAATTTATGGAATTAACTGCTTCCAGTTGCTGACCTGCTATAATGTAGCTAAATGATATGGGATCTTCCTTCCTGTGTATTCGCAGCACATTACACTTGTCTACACTGAGATACAGTAGGCATTCCCTGTACCATGCATCAATTCGCTGCAGATCCTCCTGCATTTCAGTACAATTTTCCATTGTTACAACCTCTCGATATACCACAGCATCATCCGCAAAAAGCCTCAGTGAACTTCCGATGTCATCCACAAGGTCATTTATGTATATTGTGAATAGCAACGGTCCTACGACACTCCCCTGCGGCACACCTGAAACCACTCTTACTGCGGAAGACTTCTCTCCCCTTAGAATGACATGCTGCGTTCTGTTATCTAGGAACTATTCAATACAATCACACAATTGGTCTGATAGTTCATATGCTCTTACTTTATTCATTCAACGACTGTGGGGAACTGTATCGAACGCCTTGCGGAAGTCAAGAAATACGGCGGCATCTACCTGGGAATCCGTGTCTATGGCCCTCTGAGTCTCGCGGAAGAATAGCGCGAGCTAGGTTTCACACGATCGTCTTTTTCGAAACCCATTCTGATTCCTTCAGAGTAAATGGTTCAAATGGCTCTGAGCACTATGGGGCTTAACATCTTAGGTCATCAGTCCCCTAGAAATTAGAACTACTTCAACCTAACTAACCTAAGGACAACACACAACACCCAGCCATCACAAGGCAGAGAAAATCCCTGACCCCGCCGGGAATTAAACCCGGGAACCCGGGCACGGGAAGCGAGAACGCTACCGCACGACCACGACAAGCGGGCCCTTCAGAGTAGATATCTAGTCTACAGAAAAGCCATTATACTCGAACGTAATACGTGTTACAAAATTCTACAACTGATAGACGTTAGAGATATAGGTCTATAGTTCTGCACATCTGTTCGACGTCCATTCTTGAAAACGGGGATCACCTGTGAGCTTTTCCAATCCTTTGGAACGCTCCGCTCGTCTAGCGACCTACGGTACACCGCTGCAAGAAGGGGGCAAGTTTCTACACGTACTCTGTGTAAAATTGAACTGGTATCCCATCAGGTCCGGCGGCCTTTCCTCTTTTGAGCGATTTTAATTATTTCTCTATCCCTCTGTCGTCTCTTTCGATCTCAACCATTTTGTCGTCGGTGCGACAACCTAGAGAAGGACATACAGTACTGGTCGTTAAAATTGCTACACAACGAACATGATGTGCTTCAGACGCGAAATTTAACCTAAAGGAAGAAGATGCTGTGATATGCAAATGCTTAGCTTTTCAGAGCATTCTCACAAGGTTGGCACCGGTGGCGACACCTACAACGTGCTGACATGAGGAAAGTTTCCAACCAATTTCTCATACAGAAACAGCAGTTGACAGGCGTTGCCTGTTGAAATGTTGTTCTGATGCCTCTTGTAAGGAGAAGATATGTGTACCATCACGTTTCCGACTTCGATAAAGGTCGAATTGTAGCCTATCGCGATTGCAATTTACCGTATCGCGACATTGCTGCTCGTGTTGGTCGAGATCCAGTGACTGTTAGCAGTATATGGGAATGGTGGGTTCAGGAGGGTAACACAGAACGCCGTGCTTGATCTCAACGGCCTCGTATCACTAGTAGTCGAGATGACAGGCATCTTATCCGCATGGCTGTAATAGATCGTGCAGCCACGTCTCGATCCCTAAGTAAACAGATGGGGACGTTTGCAAGTCAACAACCATCTGCACGAACAGTTCGACGACGTTTGCAGCAGCATGGACTATCAGCTCGGAGACCTGCGATGGTCTGCTCAACGACGAACCTGGGTGCACGAATGGCAAACGTCATTTTTGGGATGAATCCAGGTTCTGTTTACAGCATCATGATGGTCGCATCCGTGTTTACCGACATCGCGGTGAACGCACATTGGAAGCGTGTATTCGTCATCGCCATGCTGTCGTATCACCCGCCGTGATGGTATGGGGTGCCATTGGTTACACGCCTCGGTCACCTCTTGTTCACATTGACGGCACTTTGAACAGTGGACGTTACACTTCAGATGTCTTACGATCCATGGCTCTACGTTTCATTCGATCCATGCGAAACCCTACATTTCAGGAGGATAATGCTCGACCGCATGTTGCAGGTCCTGTACGGGCCTTTCTGGATACAGAAAATGTTCGACTGCCGCCGTGGCCAGCACATTCTCCAGATCTCTCACCAACTGAAAACGTCTGGTCAATGGTGGCCGAACAACTGGCTCGACACAATACGCCAATCACTACTCTTGATGAACTGTGGTATCGTGTTGAAGCTGCATGGGCAGCTGTACCTGTACACGCCATTCAAGTTTTGTTTGACTTAATGCCCAGTTCTATTTGTCCAATGAATACTCGTTTATCATCTGCATTTCTTCTTGGTGTAGCAATTTTAATGGCCAGTGGTGTAAGAGATTAGCTTCCATACTGCTAGACATTACTGTGTATTAATAATTAAGCAAATTAGCTGAATTTAGCAGCAAGATGTAAGTTCGCCTTGCTACAACTATGCTGTCTTAATCAGTTAAATTAATGAACAAAATCACGTACTTATTGTTTAAAGTTAGGTATTTTGCGAGAGTGCGCAGTCACCTCAATCTAAACAGAAAACTGTCTGTCCGTCCACCTCGTTTACTGAAAATTAATGCACAGTACGCTTGCAGTTTCAAATTTATCAGGAATATTCTGCTGTAGTTCAACAAGAGGACGGTGGGCAGCTTCGCCCGCTAGGCAGACACGCAACTAGCATCGCCAGCGGCAGTGACGAAGCAGGCCTGTAACAAGATCGACGTAACGGAGGATACAGCGGTTGGACACATCAGTTGCAGTGCGTGGGGACACCAAAGCAGAAGTGAAATACCATTGCAGAGCTTTGTTCTGTATTTCCTTTAGTCTCCTACTACTAAGAGTTATAAAGCAGTAGATTATAAAATCATGTAGGATTGTGGCTCAACAAGGTAGTCGAGAATCTTCAGGATAGCAATGTGGCACGAGTGAACCATTACACACAGTAAAGTGATGAAGAGATAATTCTAAATTCAGTAATCTTGACAACAGATTGCTAGAACAATCTGCAAATAATCTGTCATTATTATGTAATATAGTTTCAAACATATCAGAAGTAAAACATTCATACATTTGAGAAGTAAAAACAACAAATTGATTTCCTGAATGTAAGTGACTGAGCTAGAACATAAAGAGGGAATTGGATTTCAGAAGCAGTAAGTGGACTGCAAGACAAAGTATAGAAGATCATTTATGACAGGTTCGAAATATGTAATAATTAGGTAAAGCTGAAAAGTTATGTCTGAGATTAGACTCAGGAGCCGTAGACAGAAATCTAATCAAATGATTCGTTTTGACTAAAAAGACAGTTTACATTGAGAAGACGCTATATCATTAAGAGAAAACAAATTAGATACGCTTCAACCTAGTCAGATCCAGAAAGTGCTGTATAGTGTTATAAGTCTCTGAATGACAATCATGAGAACTGGGTACTGGGATACTGGAAAAAATTGGCAAAATTATAACAAAAAGCCCCAAATGTTTAGGAATTGTCCCAAACCTGTAAATAGAAGTGTGAGGTGGTCATATGTTAAAGTGCCAATGGCAAGGTCCTTGGGCACCTATGATACCATTACCTTATAGTAATTCAGCTTCGAATGTACACTGTACTGTCAAAGTGTCTGATGTCATTTTGTTTTGATCATAAACAATAGTAATGATAGTAATTCAGTCAGTAGTTTAATGCCCTTTAATTTTCCTTGGTACACTCTACTGTCAAACTGTCTGACATATTTTGTTTCGATCTTAGTTCATTGTAGTTGTAGTAATTCAGACCGACCTGTCATTTACAAACCATTCAGTTAACCTAGAGATAGGAAGGGAATGGGCAACAGATTCAATGGGGTCAGACAGATAAATACCAGCGACTTAAATAAAAGATAATAGTATATATTGAACATATTGTATACACAAGAGGCTCAACGAAGTAACCAGTTAGCGTACATAATCGTCAATGGATCTGACAGCCATTTTTTTTACGTAAGAGCATCAGCCAGGTGGCTGGTGTGTTTACATTATGATCATAAATTACACTTACATAATAATAACTTAAGAGCAGACATGGATGTTTTGTTTGAATAAGGACCAAGGCCGAGTGATGTCGTTGTTTACATAACGAGAACCATGAGCACATTTATCAGAAACCCACTTTGCCCTTGTCCTCAAACTGTACTGTCTCTGAAGTTCTACTTCCCTCACCCAATGCAGTTTCTCAGATGCACAGTAATCCCCATTTCTTACAGTCTGCTTTTCGTTATTTGTGGTAGTAGCTCCAGTAGTAAATATAATTCTTTGAAGAAGGAACCAATTGTATTAATGTCCCATGAGAACCGAGTGATACAATTCAGTACATCTTATGGAGTCCTACATGTTATTGCGTGAAGTGACATCTGATACCCATGGACGTTGTTTGCATGCAAAATCTAATCAACTTTGACCTACTTATTCTAATTTGCCAATGTCTACCTGATCGAGAGAGGTGCCGTGTACCTCCTGTCATAAGTCATGTAAACAAGAAATTCCGGGTAATCGTATTTTAGTTATTTGTATATCAAGTTTTGTAAGGCGAGAATTGGAGATCAGAAGGCCATTAGCCTAAGTGAGCATGAGAAATCACATGAATACCACACTGGATCTGGCACCTTCCAACTATTCGTACTTCTCTACATAGTCGCGCTCTGACTTACACGTTTGTCGTAGCTTTGTACCAATTTCCGAATACCCTAATCGTAAAAGGCAGCCGCCTGTGCCATCAGCCAATTCTGTATGGTGGTGTGAAATTCGTTGTCTGCGCCAAAACGTGGTTTTCACAGCCAGCGCTTCAAGTGATAAAAGATGAGCATAGAGGGAGCCAAGTCCGGGCTGTGTAGCAGGTGATCAAACACTTCACATCAAAAACACTGCAGGAGCGTCCTTATTGTTCTTGCACTGTACAGCCGAGAATCGTCATGAGGAACTAAATGCATGCCAGATACGTTATGTGGGATTGCATGAAATCAGGCGCAACCTGTCAGCGGGCACCCTTACTTAGTGGGAGACAATATTTTCCAGGCATCTTTACTTGCCCCTTGTACGCTCGTAACAGCAAAGAGCAACCGTCAGACATACTAGAGATACTTCCCGACATATGTGCAAAGCTTCATTGGATTTTCACTGTCGTTTCCATTCCGTGACCTACCGAACCTCAATATCCGAATACACCCCATTTGAAGCGGTCGTTCCATTGATGTCATTCGACAGGACTAGGCTATATACCTGCACCGACAGAGCCACAAGCATCCCTTTCCCTTCTGTCACCCCAACGCAGATATGACTCTACACAGCACTAGACTCGACAGATGAAGTTCCGATACAGCTCTGTACATGTGTAGAAAAGAGCTACAGCGCGGAGAACGGGAAAACCTTTTCCCATTGGCTCAACAAGTCCTCAGAGTCTCCCAGCCAACAACGACACACGATTCTCTCTTTCCTTTGCTCCGCTCATAGTGTCTCTCTGGCTCTTGACTGTATTATGAAATGGACAAACTGATTGATTAAAACTCTGTGCGACAGTGTACGTCTCTGTGTTATTTAATTATGAATCGAGAGGGCATGTTCGTCTATTTATCTATGTACTCTGTCAGAACTACACTCCTGGAAATTGAAATAAGAACACCGTGAATTCATTGTCCCAGGAAGGGGAAACTTTATTGACACATTCCTGGGGTCAGATACATCACATGATCACACTGACAGAACCACAGGCACATAGACACAGGCAACAGAGCATGCACAATGTCGGCACTACTACAGTGTATATCCACCTTTCACAGCAATGCAGGCTGCTATTCACCCATGGAGACGATCGTAGAGATGCTGGATGTAGTCCTGTGGAACGGCTTGCCATGCCATTTCCACCTGGCGCCTCAGTTGGACCAGCGTTCGTGCTGGACGTGCAGACCGCGTCAGACGACGCTTCATCCAGTCCCAAACATGCTCAATGGGGGACAAACCGGAGATCTTGCTGGCCAGGGTAGTTGACTTACACCTTCTAGAGCACGTTGGGTGGCATGGGATACATGCGAACGTGCATTGTCCTGTTGGAACAGCAAGTTCCCTTGCCGGTCTACGAATGGTAGAACGATGGGTTCGATGACGGTTTGGATGTACCCTGCACTATTCAGTGTCCCCTCGACGATCACCAGAGGTGTACGGCCAGTGTAGGAGATCACTCCCCACACCATGATGCCGGGTGTTGGCCCTGTGTGCCTCGGTCGTATGCAGTCCTGATTGTTGCGCTCACCTGCACGGCGCCAAACACGCATACGACCATCATTGGCACCAAGCCAGAAGCGACTCTCATGGCTGAAGACGACACGTCTCCATTCGTCCCTCCATTCACGCCTGTCGCGACACCACTGGAGGCGTGCTGCACGATGTTGGGGCGTGAGCTGAAGACGGCCTAACGGTGTGCGGAACCGTAGCCCAGCTTCATGGAGACGGTTGCGAATGGTCCTCGCCGATACCCCAGGAGCAACAGTGTCCCTAATTTGCTGGGAAGTGGCGGTGCGGTCCCCTAAGGCACTGCGTAGGATCCTACGGTCTTGGCGTGCATCCGTGCGTCGCTGCGGTCCGGTCTCAGGTCGACGGGCACGTGCACCTTCCGCCGACCACTGGCGACAACATCGATGTACTGTGGAGACCTCACGCCCCACGTGTTGAGCAATTCGGCGGTACGACCACCCGGCCTCCCGCATGACCACTATACGCCCTCGCTCAAAGTCCGTCAACTGCACATACGGTTCACGTCCACGCTGTCGCGGCATGCTACCAGTGTTAAAGACTGCGATGGAGCTCCGTATGCCACGGCAAACTGGCTGACACTGACGGCGGCGGTGCACAAAAGCTGCGCAGCTAGCGCCATTCGACGGCCAACACCGCGGTTCCTGGTGTGTCCGCTGTGCAGTGCATGTGATCATTGCTTGTACAGCCCTCTCGCAGTGTCCGGAGCAAGTATAGTGGGTTTGACACACCGGTGTCAATGTGTTCTTTTTTCCATTTCCAGGAGTGTATGTGTGAGTGTGAGGCGGTCACGTAAGAGAACGTAGACGCCACTAGGTATTCGTTACACCAATTCAAAATAAAGAGCGTATGGTGATTTGTACCTGTGTTATGTAGAGAATGTCTGTAGCACGAAAACATGGCACATTATTTTATTAAACCCTATTTGATCATGTAAACTACATTTAACTTTGATGCGATCTTAGGATCTTCTGATATTATCTCTTACTGGTAACAACAACGAAAATGTTAATAAGGTTATTGAAACAATAATCTAAATAGAAACATATGTGCATTGTTTCATTTTCCTTTTATACGTTAGAAAACTTGTTTTATACTCATTTTACCCCAAATTATCCATTTTATGTACTACCAGTTGTCAACAATTTACATTTTACTCTTGTTAATTAGAAACTCAAGACAGAAGTATGAATAGAAGATGGAAAGAAGGAGGGTTAGGGTTTAACATCCCATCGACATCTAGAACATCAGAGACTAGGGGCTGAACAAAATCGGAACACTTTTTCTTGGGGACAATGCAACAACAAAATTTTTACCGTTTCCTTGTTTAAAGAATCATCCCCGCATGCGTCATGTCTGAATTGCATAAAACCCGACGCTCACAAGTCCTAACTCTTGGACGGGGATTAGAATCACGCAGTTCCCGAATTCGCATGTATCTACATTATTATATTCTAGGGTGATCTGAAATCTGCCTCCAATAAAAGTGTTTTATTTTAAGGGAATCGTTGTGGACCAAAGATTCTTAAAACTGTGTTTTCATCTGTGTTTTTATCTATACAGAGAAGGCAGCTTCTAAATGTTGCGTAGTTACACTTTCGGTATAAGTTTTAAATGACGTGAATATCGCTGCGCTTTTCAGTCTGACAGGTCTGTTTGATTAATCAGTTAACATGTGCTGAACTAATAAACCGAATTTTATACATCATATGTATGTCACTTTATGTAATGTGTACACCTGCAAAGGCAAGAACTTAAACTGTTAACAAGTCAACTACATGTATACTGGCTACAATAACGTTCAGTTTGAATCCTATCGCCTTTAAATTAATCGAAAACTCTAGAGTAGTGTTCATTCTACTTCCAATAAAATGCAGTTTTTATTACAGTAATCATACGCCGTGCAATCGCTATTAGAGGAATACAATAAAAACGTTTTCACAGTCCATCGCTGTTCCATTAAACTTCTGAGTTACTTTATCTGTTCCTGTTGCGCGTTTTTCTACAGATTTGTTTGTTTTGTTTTGTGTTCCTCCAGCTTTTTCGACTCATTCTAAGGTAGTCCGTGCTTCCTCTAGCGAGTTCCATTTAGAATATTCGTATCGACGAGCAATTCTTTGTCAGCAAGCGGTTTCCTGCGCTTTTTTTTTTTTTTTGACTTCCTTCTCCCTCGGTGTTTTCAGACTGCAAACGTCCAACTTTGAGATGTCTCGACTCAGCAGTAGGAATTCAGACACGCGTCTCTCGATGGAGCCGGAGCGGCCGAGGGCATTAACGTGATATTGCACGTTGCTTACGCGGGCCCGAACAAAATGCAATAACTGTAGACGAAAACTCGATTACGCCGACGGCGACGGCGACGGCGAGCACGCCTCTCGACAATCAGCCGTTGCTGCTGTGCTGGCGCTGCGTTCACGCGAGACCCCGCCAAAGGGCCTAATACAGCGATTTCAGCATTACAAAGCACGTCCTGATCGTTGCGACCGCCCCACAATGGACTGCTCCCTCCCCCTTCCCCCCGGAAAATCCAAGTTGGCATCTGTATGCAGATTTTGATAACAATTTTATGGGCACACAACGAGATGTGGGATTTCCTACAGAATATTAACATGTCAAAACTCATGCCTATAAATCCGTGATACATTCGTAAATTCGCTTGCAAAGCTATATTGTGATCGGAGCCATGAATCCTATTAAGAGTTCCTCCTGGGTTTTAACCACTGGAGTCAGTGTATACCTAAGCAACCAATATCGTCATAACGGATTTTCGGACGAACTTTTGATAGTAATTACAGAGCAAGTATCCCAGTCTGTCAGGAAATAGTTAATCTCCAGTCTCTTTAAGAAAACAAATCATGATGTGGCCATACAGTCGGCAACGTCATGACAGGTACGTAACGTTACAATATTTTCATACAGTAGTATATTTAGGTGTGCATGTATCTCTATACTATAAATACTTCCATTGTGGCCATTGTTAAGTGGTGCATGAAATTTCATTGGCTCCACTGATTCAGCACTGAAATCACCCATCGTCCCTATGAAATTATATCAACTGAACAAGGTGAACCACATTTTTTCTCTTAGCCACGTGCATGAATAAGACCTTCTATTTTTGACGTATTGACAGGATCATCATTGATAATCATTATTACGCACCAGTGCTCACCATTGCTCTCCGTTATCGAACTCGGAACATCAAATAAGAAACCCACACCTATTTCAAGGCCATGGGTGATAGCACTGAATATTTAAATAAGCTGCTCAATTTTGTCTCTCGAAGAACCACTTATAACAATGTTTTGTACAGCCCATCCAGCCTAGCTCACAAATCGGCTAATAAGAAGATGTAGCCGTGACGAGATGAAGTATCTTCTCGTAGCGCGAAACCCAAAGTGCACCCACGTGAATTTTAATCCCTTAACTCAGACAAATGATTAATTTTTTGAATAACATGCATCTCATATCTACAGCTAAACTGTTGCAGATGTAATTGTTACACAACTGACTAGCAGAGGAAAAAAAAGAAAGGTAGTGTACGATGTCTTTTTAGAGACGACTTGCATCAGTTGGGCCTTAGATTTGTTGAAATTAAGTATTTTGTCACAGTTGCTGTAAGACAGTTCTCTTGATAACTTTTGATAATGTATGTTTTGCTAATGGTGACATGGTCCCTTGTTCATTCCTATAGTCATTGCAACAGTGTGAAGTGTGTAACGGTTGACGATAAAAGCGTTTTCCTTAGGCCAGGCATACCTGCTAGAAGAAAAAGCAATGCATTCAAGCACTTCACAGCAATTAATAGCGTCATTTAGACAGAACTGGTATGGAGTAGGGCATGGTTGTGGACGCTGTTATGCAAATTGTCCTGCGCCCCAAGCGCACTAGATCAATTTCCTAAAATTTTTGTGATCCAAACTGACAATGCAGAAATGACTGACGTTTAACAATCCTTTTCCGCTGATAAAACTAAACTGACTAAAGTTATCGGAAATTATAATGTCTGACAATTATTTGAAAAATGATCTACATAGTTGAAAAATTATTTTTGTCGAGAGGCTGAATCATAATATTAGTTCCTGGTAGGATCTGAATTATATTAACAGTCTTTTCTTCGTCTTGCTATAAACAGAGGCGTCGCTATGCTCAGGCCAAAAGTCGAGAAAAAGCAATCAATTATTCTCTGCAAATGGTAAGAAGACGTTTTGGATGTAACATTGAAAATTATTCCCATCCACTTTTCCAGATTTTGCTACGCTGATGACGAGACTTTTGCTAGTAAAGAATCATTTTTTTTCTAATTTTTGGTCCTAATTTCCCTTGATGTTCCTGAAGACAGAGATAAAGTAGCGGAATAGTAATCCATTACTAATTATCACTAATTCTATACGAACGTGTCATAGGATTCATCAACTGCACAAGTGACTCTGTCTTCTTTCACGCTCGAAGTCATAAAGATTTCCTCGAAACTTGACTGATTCTTGTTGTACGCAGCTTGTAGGGGATAACAAGAAGTGTTGTCTTCAATTCTGCTACGGATTTCTCTATCGTATTACCTGTTAATGGCTTCTCCTCTACATGTTTACTTGAGATTATCTTCATAGTTTTGAGTCTTAGTTTCCCCTGTAATTTCTTCAATCTCTTTAACAAGGCCAAAGAAGCATAGAAATCAGTTACTTTTCGTCTCAGATGTAAATGACAGTGCCTAGTTTCGTAGATTTCCCTTGCAAACGCTGCACTCGCTTTCAATCGCAGTTCTGAATCTTTCGAATAGTTTTTCTACCACACTTTTGCGAGTTTCATTTCAGCGCGTATTTTGTACTTCGAGTGAACCCTTGCTGCACTTACACTATACTTATGTAGATTTTACGAAAAGATGCCATCTTTGCACGCTGCTGAAGCTTAAGGGTTTTCTGCCAGCTTCTTTTAACCAAAAGAATTCAGCCTTTTCCTTGAGATTGAAAGCAATTACTGTACTTGTTTTCTTTTGTGTTAGAAGATGCTGTATTTTTTATGGAATTGAATTACCACGAAAACCATCCTTCTAACCACAGTTCACGAAATTCTCAGATTTACTTCCTGTATCTTCTAATGTTTCCAAAATATCTAACAAAATGTCGACGTAATTGAAACTAATGTCCAATAGATTAACTAATAAAAAATACATTTATAGGTCTGGAGAAGTAAATAACTTTAGTTGAATACCACGTTCTTCGTATTCCATTTTTGCAGGGTTGACGACATTAATTGAATTCCACACTACTGTGAAACATTGGAACGTGCACAAAGACAGCTATCAAACATATACGAAGAAAACACAAAGAAAATTACTTCAGTTTTATCTCCATTATTAATATTTGAAATACCATAAAGGCAAATGCTAATTTTTATGCACATTAAATGAGTTGCGCATTCGAGCGAATAGTAACGGTGAACGGCTGTCTCAGAGAAACTATCAACAGAAATTGAAATTCGGTTTACAGATCCGCTTCAGTCAGGAACTGCGCAACTCCTACGGTCGCAGGTTCGAATCCTGCCTCGGACATGGATGTGTGTGATGTCCTTCGGTTAGTTAAGTTTAGGTAGTTCTAAGTTCTAGGGGACTGACGACCTCAGATGTTAAGTCCTATAGTGCTCAGATCCATTTGAACCATTTTTGAACAGATCTGCGTTTTTTGGTAATGTGTTCTTTTCGGATTATTCTATCCACATAAAAAATTTCAGGTGGAGTTTTGGCATGGCGGATTGGTCAGTTCTCTTATAAGTATCGTTTTGCTGCGCTAGTGGGCATCAATTCGCTGCCGAAATCCACCACAGTCTACGGCGAACCCTGTCATCTACGTGAAAAGGCCGGTGAGTATATGACATCTCAGACTGAAATTCTTCACGTAACTCCTCAGCGTCGAGCTCTATTTCAGCGGAGCCGAAAAAACGCCTTTACTGACGTTAAGTGTGTTATCCGACCCAGTCAGCTTAGGTCTTGCATCCCAGAAATTTAGACACTTGGTTACGAAGTCGTTTAGTAGTTTCTAATGACCCAGCAATACCCTCCAATATTTGCCTTTTGAACTCTGGTCAAATAACACACATATCTACAGCTGCAGGGTCATCTTCAAACAATAGTCTTTGATTTTCTTCCTCAGAAACCGTAAACTCAGTTCAATGGGTACTGGTCACGGATTTTCATTCGAATGAATGCTTTCCGGCGCGTATTAGTCCAATGAATCGGATGATGGTCGATAGTAGACCGCGAAGATGGCTGGTTCAAACGGCAAATTGCTTGCGATACCGTCAGCAGGCCACTTTCGAAAAACAAGATTGTATCCAGGAGATGGTGCACCATGTCACCTGTGTGATCCAACAAGCTCCCGCGGATTATATTCTCTAATCTAGTAACCACCTCAACCGAAGGTCTGTCCCCTGGTGGTATGAAGATTGTCGTTCGGCAATCAGAGCAGGGCTCGCAGCTTAGCGGAAGTCCAAACACCACCCAAGTACAGAAAACCTTAGTGACTTCGGTCTGTGCAAGCGCAAGCGAAGCGAGTCGTAAAAGAACGGAATACGACGATCTAGAAGGAATTTTCGACTTCCATTAATCGACTAGCTCCCACTGCACACTATTGAAACTCAACAAGGCGGAGGTCAGGCAAGGATGGTACACTTCCCCATATGACCTTGCTCAGAAATAGAATCATGCAGGACGTCAATACAAGCATGACGCAGATTTTAGTTGAACACTTTTTTACTATCACTGTGTCGGCCCAGGCAAACTCCAGTGCTCCAAGTGTTCAGTAGGACTGTGGACATAAGAAGGCTCAACTTACTCTCGTGTAATCAGGAGTCTACAATCTGCCATTCGATTAATGTGACTCAGCTCAGTCCCCGGCCAGAGATGCTGCTCCAGGACAGATTCATAGCATGTTCCACCATATGTGGCCTAGAGGCAAAGGCGAATTCCCACCTTTCTGAATCACATTTGGTTTGGAGGACAGTACATCACAACTTCCTATGATGTGATATTAACTCCTTTATGAAAGCAAGGGAAGAATTGTACTGGACTCTAACTATTTCCTTAGCACTTCTGTGAGCAAGACTACCGAGAGCATGGTCAACCGCTTCCTCATCTGGCTCCTCGAATCCCGAAGTCACCTGTGCCAGTCTCAGTACCCTTTCAGGCACTACCGTTCTGCCCTTGACAACTTAATTCTACTCGAGACGGCGATACAGCGTTCATTCTTACGCTGAAACAATTTGGTTTATGTGTTTTATGACCACGACGAAGTGTACAACACGACTTGGAGGTGCAACATTCTTAGTCAGCATCGCAGATGGGCCTACGTGGACGTCTGCCACTTCTTATCCATTGGTTCTTGAGGACCAGTGTATTCGGTATGGAGTTGGTGATGTCTTCTCTGATTTCTGTCTGGAGGAAACTCGGGTACCCAAAGACAATGTACCTAGTGTCACATTGTTTGCAGGGAGGACGACGGTTCAATCCCGCGTCCGGCCATCCAGATTTAGGTTTTCCGTGATTTCCCTAAATCGCTCCAGGCAAATGCCGGGATGGTTGCTTTGAAAGGGCACGGCCGACTTCCTTCCCCTTCCTTCCCTAATCCGATGAGACCGATGACCCCGCTGTCTGGTCTCCTCCCCCAAAACTCAACAATGTGTGCAATGGCTATTAATGGCATTTCCACTGCACTCAGGAACCCTGTTATAATACTCTTTGTTTGTAGATGACTTCACAATGTTCTACTCTTCTTCTGATCCTGCAACAACATCGAGCCAATGTCCGCGGGTCGTGGTCTTGCGGTAGCGTTCTCGCTTTCCGCGCACGGGGTCCCGGGTTCGATTCCCGGCGGGGTTAGGGATTTTCTCTGCCTCGAGATGACTGGGTGTACTGTGTCTTTCATCATCATTTCATCCTCATTCACTCCCAAGTCAACGTAATGGCGTTAAAGAACTTGTGGAGCAGCGGCCGGACCGCCCCGCGAGGGGTCTCCCGGCCACCAATGCCATACACTCATTCATTATCGAGCCAGTTACATGTGACCATCAGGAGACTGCAAGCTTTGGCCAATAAAAATGGTTGTATCCTATTGCCAGAAATGACTATCTGAGTCGGTTTTAACAGCGCTCGTTAAACTTTTAACCAACGAGAGCTCACAATGTAGAGAAATATTTTCCATTTTAAGGACAATGTATGATTTTTTGGCCTACTGTTTGAGTCTAAATTAACCTGACTCCCACACCTGAAAGAACTGCGAACGGATGGTTTTAAACCGTTGAATATGTTGAAATGCTTCAGCAGAAGCCTTAAGAAGCTGATAGATACCACCTACTGCAGTTTTATACGACACTTGTCAGATGAAGCTTAGATTATGGCAGCGTGGTTTATGGATCACCCTGAAATTCCTACCTCAAGAAGTTAGACACTGTTCACCCTGAGTGCATTCGGATATCGATTGAAGTCATTCAGATCAGTCCAGCTGAGAGTCTGTGTGCACAGGGCGGTGAAGCACCACTCTGGATTCGGGGGCAACCCCTTTTGGCCTGACAGGCTCTGAAAATCTCAACCTCACCTCAGTTATTGGCATTTATAGTGGTAGTCCACCCCAACTTTGAGTGGCTGTTCAGACATAGGCCCCATGCAACGAAGTCATTCGGCATACGTGATACTGACTGTGCCATGGTTGTCGGTATGTAGTAGACAAGTAACTTAACACGTTGACTGTTAATTAATAATAGAATATGTAATTCACAGGATGAATTTAGAACCGTATGGTCAGTTGTGAAGGAAGTGTCTAGTCAGCAGCACAAAGTCAACGAGATGAAGTCAGATCGTAGTAAAAATATTTGTCTTACTGATAAATCAGATATATGTACAGCTTTTAACAATCATTTTCTGAGCTGCTGAATTAAATACAACTTTAGTTTCTGAAGGAAATCATATAACTTCCTTGGCAAATGCCTTTCAGAGACTGATGTCTGAAATACTCCTCTGTTATACAGACACTGGGGAGATTGAGGCAATAATTAAATCACTGAAGACTAAGGCCTCTCATGGATATGATGGAGTGCCTAGCAGAATATTAAAGTACTGTGATGCAAATGTTAGCCCTGTATTTAGATGTATTTGTGATTTTTCCTTTGGGAATGGTCAGTTTCCTGAACGATTAAAGCACTCAGTAGTAAAGCCACTTTATAAAAAGGAAGAAAGG
Source organism: Schistocerca gregaria (assembly GCF_023897955.1). Lineage (NCBI taxonomy): Eukaryota > Metazoa > Arthropoda > Insecta > Orthoptera > Acrididae > Schistocerca > Schistocerca gregaria. Next base: position 732,513,544 of record NC_064931.1, read on the forward strand.
GATCACGTAGACAATTTTAGACCTATTTTTATGCCATTAGTGTTTGCTAAAGTTATTGAAAAGGCTATGTATGTAAGGACAATTGATCATTTTATGTGATACGATTTGCTATCAAATGTACAGTTTGGTTTTAGAAGTCGTTGACCAACTGAAAACGCCATATTCCCTTTCTCTGTGAGGTGCTGGATGGGATAAACAAAAGATTTCGAACGCTAGACATATTTTTTGATGTAACTAAGGCGTTTCATTGTGTTGATAACAAAATATTGCTGGACCATTACGGAATACGGCGATTAACTCACAACTGGTTCACCTCTTATTTCAGCAACAGACAGCAGAAGGTCATTGTTCAGAATGGCTGTGATGTGGGGTCTGAGCGGGGTACGGTCAAGTTGGGGGTGCCCCAGGGATCAGTGTTGTGTCACTCCTGTTCCTTATTTATATAAATGATATGCACTCTAGTATTACAGGCAACTCTAAAATATTTCTGTTTGCTGATGACACTAGCTTTGTAGTAATGGATGTTGTGTGCAACATTGGCTCGGTTTCAAATAGTGCAGTTCAGGACTTAAGTTCATGGATTGTAGAAAATAAACTAACGCTAAATCAGAGTAAGACTCAGTTTTTACAGTTTCTAACACACAATTCAACCAAACCTGACGTTTTAATTTCACAGAATTAGTGAAACTGAACAGTTCAAATTTCTAGGTTTTCAGATATGTAGTAAACTGTCGTGGAAAGCCCACTTCAGGAACTTGTTCAACGACGTAATGCTGTCATTTTTACTATTCGAACGGTATTTGAAGTGAATGATCTTTCGACATGAAAATTAGTCTGCTTTGCTTATTTTCATTCGCTGATGTCGTATGGTATTATATTTTTGGGTAACTCTTCCCATTCTAAAAGGATATTTTTGACTGAGAAACGGACGGTTCGGGCAATAAGTGCTGTAAGTTCACGGACCCCTTCTCGACCCCCGTACACGAGTATGCGTATTTTTACATTGGCTTCTCAATACACATATTCCTTACAGTCATTTCTTGTTAACAATATTAGCTTATTCCCAAGAATAAGAAGCTTAATACTCGGCAGAAATCAAACTTGCATTTAGATCAGACTGCCTTAAATGTTGTGCAGAAAGATGTGTGGTATACTGCTGCATTCACTTTCAGTAACCTACCACTGGAATTCAAAAATCTTAGCAGTAATCCACGGGCTTTCAAATCGAAACAAGAGTTTCCTCGTGGGTCGCTTCTTCTATTCTGTCGACGAGTTCCTTGAATAAGTAAGCTGATTCTTGTTGTATTGTTGACTTAAACTTATGGATTGACATTTTTTCGGGTTCATAAATATTTTATTTTTATCCGTTATTAGTTCTATGTTGCAATTTCACGTGCTGACACGTTCCAAGATCTTGGAGATTTCCTCCTCAATTTGGCCCTATGGAACTGGACGTCTAAATAAATAAATCTATAAAGACAAGATTTTCTGGATTGCAACATTTTAAATCGGAATGGATTATTTCTTCCTAGATACACGATCTATTCACATTTGAGTAAAGCATAGTTCCGCACATCATTTTTTTTTCTTTCAGAAAAATATCGCAGGGCGAAGAAAGTGAATGCTATTATTTAAAATGGAATGACAAAATGTATTCAACTTCAATTACATGTACGACTAGAGGGGAAAGTCAGAAAAGTTTTCCAACGTGCAGACCTCTGCCCTACTCTACAATTTCATCCTTTCACACCGCTATTTCCTGTTACCTGTAAGGAAATCAACGATATAAATCATCGCAGACCCAGGCGATAAATATCAGTACAATCACTTCCGCATGTGGGAGCACAAGTAAAAGTACAGGAAAAAAAGAGACAGCTTCGATCAAACCAGAGAACCTGTGAACGGTAGACAAAGAACTGCTTCACAAAGTAATAAGACCTCATCTCCACAAGGAAAGCAGATGAACTCAGCAAGCTACAAAGTGCAGCCAAGCAATGTAGCTGTAGAACTATCACACACAATAGTGCCTTTCTTACCTGAGGGCTACAACTCCCCCCCCCCCCCCCCCTCACTATTCCTTACTACTCCTATCCCCCATTAAAATGCCTATGCTTACAGGAGATACGTTTTAAGGTATCAGGCAGTCCTGTGTTTTGGTTTTACTACCTTCACAGGAAGAACAACATGTAAGGGGATAGAGCTATCTGTTCAAGACCAATACTACTCCGGTCAGGTTCCGCTACTCGCGAACACGTAGCTGCCGATCTGTGTAAAGTGTACACACTCGAATATGGAACTTCTCCCACACCATCATAATGATATTTTAGCACTTGAAAGTATCGTCGATCAAATCTCCCGCTCGATTACGCTTCTTGAAGAAATCTTAAGATATCTTAAACACAACCGTATCTGTCTTCTGAACACGGGAAAACCATTAGAACATAGCTCACATGCAGGCTGGTCATCAGCCATTGGTGTATCGCCATGTTCTCCTTGCTTATCATGCTATGCTAAACGAGTAGTAGCTGATTACTTGCTTTAAAGGGAAAGCTCCAGCATCTGGATTAACTTGTGAAGCATAATATGTAGTGAAAAGCCGCCGTCATAGTAGATGCTTAGCAGAAAAAAAGGGTGCTATATGGCTAACCCGTATATGCCCAAGAAATGACTGACCAAATCACTCAGGTAATCCATCAGATTGCTGAAGGATCAATTTCAACCATGTGTAAACTAACCGTGCAACGAATCACCTGGTTGTACAATGATGGTTATTCTGCGGAAAGGGATTGGTGGATGGTTTTACGGCTTTTCTGACAGAGTCCATCAGATAAGATACCTCCAAACACTCCAAGTAGGTAGAATAATAATAATCAAAACAGACGAAACACGTTCACTGCTAGTATACCCAACGTCATCAGCCATTTAACACCATACACAAAATATAGTATTCACTGAGGAGGATTAAGAGCGAAAGCAGAGCATCCTCGAAATCAGACACACTGTACAAAGGTCTTTTCACAACCACACCTACACAATCCACTCTATACAACCAGGAACTTGCAGAAATAGAGAATCATAAAATGCGAGACCCGAACACACACCATCAAGGGCGGTAAGGCCATTTCAACTATTGAAGACAGGTACAACCACCTCTACGCCGTATCGAAACTGAAACGACGCTTATGAACGGCTCACAGTGTGGCACCAGTGCCAATAGAAATGTGAGTAGTTATATTGGGGAAGCATTCGAGAAGATGGCAAACGGTCATTTAATATGGGTTCTCCAATCTATGAAAGTTATCAGCACTTTCCAGTGAGGCTTTATGAAATAATCATTTGCACTTCAACAACCTGGTACCACTGGATGTGGTAAGATAAAACACTTCTGAGTTCATTATCCTGCTATTAGTTCTATTTTCCGATATAGGGACGATCTAGTCTTTTTACTGATTGGTGGTATAAAAACCCGGGGACATATATGTATTTATATCGCAATCGTTTCCAATGGGACGATTTGCTGATATTGAGTGTTAATCCTTTATTGGACAACTAGTTTACAACATGAAAGTTGTCATTTAAATTTTAGAATAATAATAACAAACACAATTATAAATAAGAAAATGTGTTAAAATAGATACCTTCAACATCCGGTATTGATAAATGTGGTCATATTGACTTGCATAAGCATGCTTACATCTTTAACAGTCCATTGTTTTCGAGAAAGCGACTAGAATGTATAGCTGATATATAGAAATAAAGTAATAAAACAATAAGGTGAAGAAGGCACAAGTTGTAAGATGTTTAGCGTTGTCTTGTCATCTATTGAGATTGTTGTGAGGCTGTTTCAGTTTTAGATTTTAATGAAAATTCACATTCTACAATAAAATTTTTGAAAAATCTTCGAAGGACACTCCTGAAATATTATATAGCTATTGGCGTTAATGACTGCTCTGTTGGGCACCCACAATACACATAACTATTATCATTTTCACCATCACCTTTATTATACATTTTATTGACGGCTGTATTGTGCTCGTTAGGTTCATTTGTTTTAATGCTCATTAGAAGTTTATTGCACGTAAAATTGCTACTTTGATCTTTGAAACTGTTTTTTATGTCTTGTTTCACGGGGTCGCCGAAAATTCTTGTTTCGCCAGCAGAAGTACTTCATTACCTGTGACGACGCGAACGTCTGGGGGAGGCGAGAGGCGACACATTCCGCGGCGGCTGAGTCACGTTGTTAGTGTGTTAGTTAAGGTCCCTCCGCCCCTGACGCCGTTCTGTCAGATGTAATTACTAATGTAGTAGTCACGGAATCATAAGGCCACATAATGTAATCAACCGGAGACAAATGAAAAGCCAGCTGTAATAGACAAAAGAGAGCCCGGAAGCTGGGGGAAACACAGCGGGCGGCTCTGTGCTCGTCACACCGCCTTCCTGCTCCAGGGACGCGTTTTCATCAAATTTTCAAACCAGGCGTATCTCAGGTATTGCTGCTGCGTCACAAGAAGACACGCGAGAAATACCTCGCTGCGTGACTGTGGCTCTTCGCAGTACGCACACAGAATTGTTATCCTAATGGACACACCGTATCTTGGTCCTTTTCTTTTGTAAAAGATTAAATGTTAAATACAACGCGTCCAGTATAGGTGATGGATATTTTATTTATTTATTATTATAGAAACGTGAGAACTGCTGAGATACTGTTCGGGCAATGTTTAGAGTTGTTGATGGATAAGCGAGGAAATTACATAAACAAAAGTACCTGATTCAAAGAGATGTCGCACAATCTAAGTACACAATATTAGTGGTTGACAAGACATTTTTCGATCTTATCAATTCAGTAAGAAAGAAATGCACTAAATGGTGGTAGTGGTGGTGGGGGGAAGGGGGGGGGGGGGGAGGAGCTGGTGTCTCAACCAGACTAAGTTCTTAGAAGTCCAGAAATAAAAGTCTGTACATTAACGCGAATTTTGTAAGCACGTATAAATTGACAGGACAGGTGAAAGTACCGCAGAACTGAAAAAAACTAGAGGCAGAAGACGTGTACCTTAGAAGATTGGAAAATGTGGTTCGCTATTCAGTGTTTGCAGTTACAAGTTAAACCCCTCAGAATCACTGAACCTCTAAATACTGCTGTGACGGAAAGAAATCACAATGGCAAAAAATCATTGTTGTAGAGTAATGACATTTCGGGAATACATTTGTCTGGGTGACACATTTAAGTGGTTAAACACGAGATAAGCCATTGCAAATGTGAAATTCTGGTTCACTAATAACCGGTGTAGCCACAAAAATGGTGCATGCGAGCATGCAAACGCGCATGCATTGTGTTATACATGAGCCGGAAGTCAGTTTGTGACATGGAGTTCTATGTCCGTTGCAATTGGTCGGTAAACACAGGGACGGTTAATGATGTTTGTTGATGACGCTGGATTTGTCGTCCAATGATGACCAATATGCGCTGGATAGCAGACAGATCTGGCGGTCGAGCAGGCTAAGGTGACATGACGACGCTATGAAGAGCACGTTGGGCTACAACAGCGGTTTACTGATACGCATTACCCTGAACGGAAACAGCTCTTGGAGTTCTGTTTATAAATTGTAGCACAACAAATCGAATCACCAGACTGACGTACAAATTTAGTCAGAGTGCGCGGGATAACCACGAGAGTGATCCTGCTGTCACACCAAATTACACCGCAGAGAATAATTTCCAACTGTAGGTCCTGTGTGTCTAGCACGCAGACAGATTGGTTGCATTTCCTTACCTAGCCTTCTTCCAACATACAGACGGCCATCACTGGCACCGATGCAGAACCAGTTTTCATTGTAAAACGCAGTAAACCTTCACGCTGCCCTCCAGTGAGGTCTCGTCGGACACAACTGAAGCCGAAAATGTCGGTGGTTTGGGGTCAGCGGAATGCATCCTACAGGGCGTCTGGCTCTGAGCTCTCCTTGAAGCTACCTACTTGTAACAGTTCCCTGTGGCACTGTGGTGGCAACCGGTGCTCAGATCGTTGCTGCAGATGCTGTACGATGCGCCAGAGCCATACCCTGAACACGATGGTCGCCCCTCTTGGTAGAGCCACGTGGCCGTCCGGAGCCCTCTCTTCTTGCAACCGTACAATCTCGTGTCCACCGTTGCCAGCAATTATTACATTGGCTACGTTCCTCCCAAATGTTTCTGCAATAGCTCAGAAGGAACATGAAACTTTTCGTTGCCCTATTACCCTACGTTATTCAAACTCAGTGATGTGTTGATAATGTTGTCTTTATCGCGTTACAAGTACCCATGATTAACATCAGTTCACCACATCCATTCTCGAAGTTAACTAATGCTCACGACCGTTAGAGTGTGTATTTAAAGCAAATCAGAGTTACATCCTCATAGTGGAGCTACCGCCGCCATTGTTAAGCGTCTATCTCAAAATTGGTGGAGACATAATCTTTTAGATGCAGAAACAAGCCCACTAACTTTCATTTGTGTCGCTCAACTCATTCTTGGTGTTACGATTTGTTTCTGTCAGCGTATTTCCGTCTTTCTACCGTTCAAGATATCCAGAACGTAATTGAGTTCCTATGTCCAATGAGAAATAAAAATCAAAATACAACTTCAGGCACTTTCCGCACACAAGTATAGGCCGGAGTTAAAATCGTATTAACCACCAAACTATTATTTATTAATATCGAAACCAAAGAATTCACTTGTAACGTATTCCCTGGAAATACTGAAGATGTACAATGCCTCTGCATTGTGGGGCACCAAACGACAGTTATGCCAGACTAGAAATGAAATATTGTGATGTCACTAACATCATCCAAAAATACGAATGATGAAACCGACTTGATCCTCAAACAATAAAAAATAAGTGTTCTACGATGGAACCAGTATTTATTTCTCAACAACGTGAAGTACCCAAGCATCTAATCTCAGCAACATAATGTTATCGTGTAATTAAAGAACTCTTTAGTGCGGAGTGCTACATTATTATATTAGGAATCTCAGTAAATATATGATAATAACTGCCTAAATGCATGATATTCTTATTATAGTATTTGTTTTTGTTTGTGGAATGTGGGTCCTAAACTGGGCATAGAGCATTTTTGTTTATGTTTCATTATTCTGCCACTTATCGACGGTTTCATGTCTTGTGCGAGGACCAATACCCTTTCTACATCACTCGTAAACGGTTGTGAGTAGGGATGACTGAACCATTCCAGAAACATTGTCATAGTGTCATAGATGGAAAGTGATACTGCCTTACTACTGTTGACTACGTACAAACGACATTCTCTACCCATCTACTAACAGATTGTGGGTTGTCAAAGGAAAAACGTCGGCGACAACTGTCCACTCTGTATCATAGTGGAAATGAGGCACAAAGGCAGAATGCTAATCATTGGTATCTAGGTAAACAAGAAGGCCGATACCAAAATTATAACAACTGTAGGTGCCCAAATTCGACTCCTCAGTTGGGATATTCTCGGCATTCAGCATTTAGAAAGCAACAGAAAACAAATGTTAAAAATTAAAATCTGGAAGAAAGAGTTTACGAGTGTTCGATATCAAATGCACATATTATCTGGCATCAATAAATATACAAGTCAGAAAAATGTAATCAATGAAGCCCCCAAAAGTTTGACACGAGCGTGAGAGAGAAATGCTAGCAATGAGGGGCAACAGTGGAGCATGATATCACGTTACCTTGCCTATATACATCTCACCGTGTTGTGCAGACGGCAGCTAGTAGCTGTCCGTGAGGTCCTCTGTCATGAACACGGATGCTACGTGTTAATTATTCCGGTTCATAGACAAAACTGAGGCTGCATGACCCTACTGGATCCCGTTTTCAAATTCAGTGTCAGCAAGAAAACAGCAGACTCTCAGGGTAGGCACTGTTTTCTCTTGCCACCTTAAACGGCCGCTCCTACAAAAATATGTTTATCTTACCACCAAGTTCTGAAAGAACTCTCCACGTCCATTAGCTTGCCACTACCTGGCTGGTCTCAAACGCTGACTACCTCCCAGGAATTCATCACTATAGCCCTGGTGTCCTTCTTCAAACAGTGGAGCTTCTCTTACAGTCATAGCCACTTGAGAGACGTTGCCTGAAAATTAACCTGGCCTTACATTACCGCTGTCTGAATCTCGTCTCCGGGCCACACACATGTAATCGGGAGGCATGGATTTTAATTTTACTCTATACATTAATTTCCTGGTAAAATACAGTATTACGAATGGCGAGACAAAAGACAACACTGGAAGCAGGAATGGAATCATCTCGTTGTTTCATACGCGTCCCGGTCATGCCCACAGTATCATAATGGACGTATCGGCGTGTGAAGGTGCAGATGAGACCGAAGCCAGATCGCATTCATCTCCCTCATATGAGCCCAAAATCTGACTTAATGGTGTAGGGTGCCATTTGGTGCACAACACGGTCTCCTCTTGTTCCCATCACCAGTAGTCTGGGCATCAGGCATCATATTAATGTGGAGATACAGCCGGTGGCTGTGCCCTCTCCGTGACGTTACCTTTCAAGACAAGATGAACTGTTGCCGATGATGTCCTAACTAAATTAACTAAACCGAACAGTCCTCGGAAGGAAAAACGGTACCGGCTGACCGCCCTGTCATCCTCACCCGATAGGCGTCACTGGATGCGGATGTGGAGGGGCATGTGGTCAGCACACCGTTCTCCCTGACGTTCTCAGTTTTCGTGACGGGAACCGCTACTTCTCATTCAAGTAGTTCCTCAATTGGTCTCACAAGAGATGATGCAAACCTGCTTGCCAACAGTGCTAGGAAGACCCTGTCAGCCATCCATCAAGTTCAAATGGCTCTGAGCACAATGAGACTCGACGGCTGTGTTCATCAGTCCCCTAGAACTTAGAACTACTTAAACCTAACTAACCTAGGGACATCACACATATCCATGCCCGAGGCAGGATTCGAACCTGCGACCGTAGCAGTCGCACGGTTCCGCACTGCGCGCCTAGAACCGCGAGACCACCGCGGCCGGCACCTATCAAGTGCTAGGCAAGCTCGACAGCGCTTAAATTCGGTGATCTAACGATAACCGGTGTTACCACTGTGGCAAGGCAGTTGGACCCATACTGCCCTAACCAACCTCGAAACAGAGCGTGTTCGACTCTGGTCTGGTCATCACATTTTCCACTGAAAACATATGGTCAAGTGTTGTCGACAGACTGGCACGCTACCACTAGCGAGGCATTACGAATGAGGAACTGTGGCATAGAGTTGCTGCGGTATGGAATGGCGTACCCGTATCTGTTCGCCTCGATGACCAGCAAGACTACACTCATTGTTGTTGTCAGAGGTGAGAGCTCTGCGTATCAAATTTTGCACCCTACACGTCCTAAATTATCTAAAAATTTAATCATGCTGGCTGTATACAAAGAGTAGGTAAAATTTCGTTACTTGTTATCCTCACTGATGTAATTTCAATGGCCAGTAAAACAACCATCACCTTGTGTTTTCCAAAGCTAAGAACAGTGTTGGTCGAAACGGGTTCGCTTTATTCTTGAACAGGAATCGAATCTTGTCACCAGAACTCCTTAGAATCTTTGAAGAGCAATGAACTAAGGAATCACTGCACAAAATGAGATTCTTTTTTGCGTTCTTAAAAACAGTGTATGGGAAGAATGTATCTCTGTGTAGGTTTTTAAATCCATTTAACATGACATGAAGTAGAAGAATACTGATTTTACTAGTGGTGTGTTGTAAATCACCCTTCTACCTTTACAGATTATGAGTGTCCATGAAAGATGATTAACACATTGAATGCCCTGTAATTTATAAATAAGTGAATGCGGCCCAGGATGTCGTTATCTGATGTTGTTACTAACGATGCAGATGTCTGCAAAAATGCTTGCTGCAGAACAGTGAGCTGACAAAAGTCTTGGGCTAGGGATATCCACATATACAGATGACAGCTGTATAGCCTACACAAGGTACAAAAGAGCAGTGCGTTTCCGGAGCTGTCATTCGTACTCAGGTGATTCAAGTGAAAACGTTCCTGACATGATTATGACTGTAAGACGCGAATTAACAGACTCTGAACGCATAATGTACTTGGAGCTAGACGCATGGAACATTCATTTCAGGAAATCATTAGCAGATTCAATATACTGAGATCTACAGTGTTAAGAATGTGCCGAGAATACCAGGATTCAGGTATTACCTCTCAGCATGGACAACGCAGCGGCCGACAGCCTTCACTTAACGACTGAGAGCAGTGGTGTTTGCGTAGAGTTATCACTGCTAAGAGAGTAGCAACTCTGTGTGAAATAACCGCAGAAATCAATGTGGGACGTACGACGAATTTATCCTTTAGGACAGTTTAGCGATATTTGGAGTTAGTGGGCTATGTCAGCAGACGACCCGCGCGAGTGCCTGTGCTAACAGCACGTGCACAGCCTCCCATCGGTTCGTGATCTTATCGGTTGCACCCTAGGCGACTGAAAACCGTGGCCTGGTCAATGAGACCCGATTATAATTTTTAAGAGCTGATGTAGAGTTCTGGTGTGGCGCAGACCGTACGAAATCATGGACCCAAATTGTCAACGAGGAACTGTGGTAGCTGGTGATCATTGACAGGAAATGTTTATGTTCAGCTGCATGGAGACAATTTTGAAGCACTCATGGACTCCACATTCACAAACAACGATGGAATATTTTGGGATGATAATTCGCCATGTCAACGGGCCACAATTGTCCACATATGGTTTGAAGAACCTTCTGTACAATTCTAACAAGATGATTTGGCCACCCACATCGCCGAACATGAATCCTGTCGAACATTTACGGGATAGGTCAGCTCGTGGATAAAATCCTGCACCGGCAACAATTTCGCAATTATAATCAGCTATGGAGACAGAATGGCTTATTTTTTCTGCAGGGGCTTCCAGCAACTAGTTGAGTCCATGCCACGTAAAGTTGTTGCACTACGCCGGGAAGAAGGAGCTCAATCACGATATTAGGAGGTATCCCATGAATTTTGTTACCTCGGTGTATATTGTGCTGCACAACGAACAGTTTAGTCTCACAAAGCTTGAGCACAGTGGAGCCCCTAACTAAGAGGGAGTAAACGCTAATGAAAAGAAGAATAAAAGTAATCAACCATAAATGGGAACACGTTCCAAGAATATATCACTTTCAGTTTTACAACCCTAGCTGAATAATTTAACTCCGGAAAGAGGTAGAGGTGAGGTCACTGCTAGGTCAATGGAGTTCCTAGTCAAAGTAGGCGTTTCTTGCTACTCATACAATAAAAATATTACTTACTATGCCCTACCCAGGCTGTTGTGGTTTTATCAGAAAAAAGTAGACACGTAAATAAAGAGGATCCCTAAACAGGCCAAAAATGTTCAGTTTTTGAAGACATTATACTGAAAAATCTGTGAAGTGAAAAATATCTTACTCATGCCCCAAACACCCCACGAGATAGCTGCAGAAGCGTGCCGCAGCCGGAGCTGTTAGTCTGGTATGTTGCTACTTTGTGCCGGTGATTGATGCCCGGTGCGTGCCGACGCAGTTCTGCGTGCCGCGCCGAGGCGGGCAGCCGCGCCACGCCCGTACCTGGTACTGTCATTGTCTCCGTCACGCCACGCAGGGCGCCTCTCTCACCAGAAACGCAATCCGATAAGAATAACTAATTGCTACGTGCTGCTCCGCTGATTCAGGTTCACAGCTATCATCTGAAAGACTTCTTAATCATCTGTAGAACGAACTAAAAGTAAAAAGAAAACCACATTAATAGGGCATTAATTTATTTTGCTATTTGTTTGTTTTACAGTGTAATATGCAGTGTCCTTCAGACACGTATGCATGTCTGAAGGAACAGCCACTGCTACGATTTACGGATGGTTAGAATAAAAGAAATGTATATGCAACTGCGAGTAAGATTATACTTAAGCTGCGCACCTGAAAATTTTTGCTGGACTGGGACTCGAAATCGGAATTCTGATTTACGCGACCAGTCACCTTAACTACTTTTTCGTTTTTTTCGGATGAAAAGGGATACACATCAGTGTTATTTTGCACAATTGGTTCCTTGCGGTAGGAAAACAATAACACCACGTTGGGAAACAATGAAAAATAGAAAAAGAAAAATCGCCGTCTCTGCGTGACTAACAAAGAGGCCGCACACCCTCGGCTGTCTGAGAGTCGTTGTCCAATAGTCGATGTCCGGACACGCCATCTCGAAGAAAATGCCATATTTCCCTGTCACTGCTCTTTTGCTCAGATTTAGACACTCACTCTGACATTACAATTTCATGTCCGACACATCCCAGCTGCGGGGAGGGTGCAAGAAAACACTACCCAAAAATTGGCATAGTACTTCCACTGTGGTGGTGCTGAAGACGAGTAAAACGCTCCTGTAGAAATGCACAAAAATCAAGAATATTCTTGTCACCATTGTGGAACAGGTAAGACATCGACATTCCTGTGACCCATGTCACGGCATTAGTCTTAATGCGAGGAAAGAACGTCTCATCCAGGAACCACTGCATGTGGGACTGTGCGAAGAAGGGCAACAATTTTCCTTTTCCTTATCAACTGCCGCTCTCCGCAGAAGATCCGCATCTCAGGTAATGTACATCCGTGTCAGGCAGAGACCATGTCAGTAGAGTGAAGAGTGAGCTATTCTAATAGCATGGAGCCGTTTCCGCGCCATTTTTGGTTCACCACCAGATACCAGCTCTTCACGGCTTGGTGAAGAGAATAATGCACTGTAAGCCAGACCACGGGCAAAGCTACCATCGGTTGACATCGTTCCATTACAGTCGAGTTATATCTTCTAAACATCAGGCGGTAAATATCACGAGCCATAGGATCACTGGTGCACTGGAAATGAACGTGGATGTAACAGTAGACAACGAAAATAGTCTTGATGTGAGAAAGCGATGAGGATATATGCACCACTGCAAAGGGAAGTAGTCGAGAAGGGAGAGCCAGCTCTTCGACTGGGGTGACCGTTTAGCTGTGCCATCGTCGGCTGTAGAACTTTATTATCGTATTGAGATACAGGGCCACCGCTCGTACGTGGACGTTGATGAGATCTTGGCTTCCATGGTTGGTGGGTAGGGTGAGTGTATCATAACGAATTTTCAGTATCATAACAGCTCTCACGAAGCAGCCAAAGATAGCTATCGACCTGTGCGCCATCGTCTTTAGCATCTGTAAAATGGTATCCAAGTTGGGAATGCTGGACGCCAGGTAAATATTAACATTAGCATTCCTTTGAATCATGTTGCATGTCCGGAGCAGGTTGCCTCGGATGCTCCTGCATATCCGTTGAAAAAGTCAGGTATAGTTAATGTCAGCATGACGTCAACTGTGAAGACAATTAGCAAATATTTATGTGTATATTGCAATCGGAATAGGGCAACAGATCTGTTCGGGACACTATTTCCTATTACTATTGCCCCAAACTTCCTAAAGTTCACATGGCTGCCTGCCTCACTTCAGTATCTTGCAGTCTATTCCTGTGTGCCTTGCAGTTCTTCATCCTATCACGACAATAAGCGTCCACGTACACTCGGCCGATGAGAGCATGACCTCTCAATGTAATTCACATCGGACTGCATAACTGTCCATGTAATAGTGGCTCGAAGGCGATGGCATACAGAATCATTCATAGTGGACATCTTTGCCATACAAATCGAAGGTGGTAATAGGGCCAGCAGCGCGTCCGTTGATCATCATTCGCGGCGCATTACCTCCTAGTAAACTCATGACAATGAATGTAAAGATCGGGGAGAGATGGGGGAGAGAACAGAGTCAATCAGCCACAACTCCACCTTTTGCAGGCGAGATTCACCCTACAAAAGGGGTCGTCGATGTCTACAGACACCAAAGCTCCCCACTCAAGCGACAAGCCTCTGCCAGGGTGATGAGGTCCTCATAATTTCTGAGCGCCGTCTGTATGTTACTGTTACCACCCAGGCACATTTGGTCCAAGGAAGTAATTCTGGCAGGACACACCCAATGCGAGCTGCTAGAATCAGGGTACAAATTTTGAATTCACTGTAAAGCATAGTTAGAGCCAGATAATAATCAACGTCGATAATAATCAACGCCGATAATAAATCAATGCCCCTGACGACACTGAGATCGGGAGAGGTAGGCCTTCAACGAATTCTGGTGGTAGGGTGACACAAGTGTTAATCAGGTCCTGGTACATCGTTCTCCAGCGAAAACCCATGAGATCTTTGAATGCTCAGTATAACTCAAGCGGGGAACTATCCGGCCCTGGTGATTTGTTGCCAGCCCATTTGAGAATAGCAGCTTCAATGTCGTCAGTCATGATCGGCTCTGTTACAGTCACCACAACCTCTACATCGAGGACTGCAGTAACCAAATGGAGATCCTCTGTTACATAGAACAGCTGGTAATGTTAAGCAAAACCATTTGACATCTCCTTTTGGGCTGTCCGGCGTCGGCCATGCAGCATGTTGAGAGCATGTACTATCGTTCTGCAGCTTTTTTTGTGGGTTATATGAGCCCATACTAGTCAGCCTTCAAGACAGTGTCATGTGAGCATAATGATCTTTACCTTTAACTGCTGTAATTCCACCTGACGTGCAACAGACGGCGTTTCGGCAGAGATATCCCACAACAGCATCGAACAGTACTCCATTACTTGGCGATGCCAATGCATTGTTTCGCAGCTGTATTGGATCAGCGTGAGTCGAAAGGAGGGCTTGAAGCATTCGAGTCACCACTGAAGCGTGGGCAGCCAGCAAGCACCTCTCAACTTCCCTCCATCTCCTCATCATCAGTCGCAGACACTTTCGTCCCTTGAGAAGCTCACCATTCAGTTTCTATTGGCCCTGTCTACGCTACATCTTCTGCCGTGGGAAAGATAACGTTGAGACATTTGTAACGTGGTCAGTAAATGCCATCGTCCATAGCTCCGCATCAAGTGGCGCTGCCGTTAAGATCTGGGCAGATGCAGACACGATCAAGGCAGTTCGCTGAATGGCTAGTGCTCGTTGGGTAATAAGACACAGTTGGTCACTTCCGTATGCAGCGTGGTCGCAACTGCCCCCAAACGTTGGTGCTACCTTTTACATATAAAACCACGCCCGCTTTTTCATTTATCAGTACTGGATGGTGCATATGTTAATAATCCTGACGATCCGAAAAGTGACGGCGAGGCCCCGAGGTGATGGGAGCTAGATCACGTTATCCGCCTTGATAACTTCCTTCAGGATTATTGCCGTATTGCAGCCCTTATCCATGTACAGCGTTTGTAGACTTCGTACCTGAAAATAGGTGAGAGCAGATCGAGGAGCCGGGGGGCGACATGTAGGTCCACCACACTTAACATATCGTGGAACATCTGGATCTTAGCCCCTGTACCGATGGTACTGAGATCTATAGCGCTTATCCAATAAGCCTGCTGCTAAATGGTAATATGTTATGTGGTAGTGAGTGCAGGGTGCGTCCCAGTGGTCTGAAACTGCTCCGCCATATGCAGAACAGCATCCCTAAGATTTTCGTCACTTAAAAGCCGCGGAGTGGCTACAGACACAGCGGACGCCCCGATATGCGGCCCTTCTTTGAGACTGTAGGAGCACAGTAGAGTGATGGATTGTTGGTCGTCCCGTTGAAGCAATGTGTCTGTAGTGGTCAGTATTTCATCCGCCATGGAGCTGTGGCTGTGTCCACCTGATGTCCTGCATCCATAAGCATTTCACTGTGCCTATAAATCGCCAATGCCGTCCCCACCATCGATCGGACTGGAGGTTGAACAACTGTTTTGTCCTGCAGATGAGAATCACTGCCGCCAGAGTCATCATCTTGTTTAGATAATATCTGGCAAGAGCCCGACGGAACCAGCCGGCGTTCTTTCCGCTTCTTCGAACACCTTTCTTTGCATACTTGGGAATCAGTGTCCGCATATGTCTAAGGATCCTGACGTGAGGGGCGAAGGCTTAGGTTGCACAAACATTGAGGCGACTTCCATACCCATCACCTGTATCGCCACAGCGCCCTACGATGAAAGCACAAAGGGAGGGGATGCAGCCGACGTCGTCGTCCCTTCTGCGTCGCCCTACTACTGTTCCAGAGGCGAAGATGGTGGCCTTAAAGAGTCTGGACATATGTTGATGGCAGCGTTGTCAGTGTGATCATCGCCTGCTTCGCTCCTGGCAGTAACTGGGTAATCCTACACAGCAGACAGCTGGAACGTGCAGGGTGACAATTGCTGAACTATATGAAAAATAAAGTAAATTCGTTACGAAGTTCGGCATGCAAACACTGTAACCGTCATTACAGATATTCGGATTTCAGTTATGAAATGTTCAATATGCCTGCCATCATTGGCGATGATGTGGCGCAGATGAATAGCGAAATTCTGCACGACCTGGTGAAATGTCGGAACGTCGATGCAATCGATGACCTTACTGTTTTCAGCTCAGCAATGGTTTCGGGTTATTACTCTATAACTTGTCTTTAATACAGACTCGGAAAAAGAAGTCGCATGTGTTGAGTTCTGGAGAATATGGCGGCCAATTGAGGCCCACGCCAGTGGCCTCTCGGTATCCCAGAGCCAGAATGCGATCTCCAAGGTGCCCCTCCCGTTCATCAAACACACTCTTGCTCGATCGGGTAGAGTTCAGTTTTGCATGAACAACATCTTATCAAGATCAGGGTCATCACTTTGGATAAGGGGGATGAAATCATCTTCCAAAACCTTCACCTACCGTTCAGTAGTCACCATGACTTCAAGGAATATCGCAACGATTGTTCTGTGACTGGACGCTGCACGCCACACAGTCACCCACTGAGGATGAAAAGCTTCTCGATTTTTGAAATACGCATTCTCAGTCCCCCAAATGCACCAATTTTACTTAGTGTCGAACCCTTCCATATGAGAGTGGGCTTCGTCAGTAAGCAAAACCATGTGCATGTGTATATTAATTCCCAATATGCCCCGCAGCCAACCGTGCAATTTGAACGTTATAACACAAGAACTTCAGAGATTAGGATGATTTGAAACGTCCCCTTAGAACAATTATACACGACTGTGCTTAAACTGAAACACAATATTTTTAAGGCAACGCAATCTGACTTTCAAAAATCCCTACGAAAGAATGGCCCTGACTAACATTAACCTATACGTTTCACAAATCATTTACCTCACAAAAATCTTCGTTACTCAAACTACTGCAATACAGCGAACGCCACTACTGCCAGCTAAATAAAACATTCAAACTACGGAAGGCACTAACTACTGATAGGCACAGTCAGCAAATGAAAGATTTTAATAGAGAACAAACAATGTAGTTACCTTTATAGTCATAATATATATATCAGTTCATGACACCAATTCTTACAAATTTCAAAACTCCGCCATCTCTCTCCCCACGTCCATCACTGCTGGCGGCTGACCTCCAACTGCGCAACGCTACGCGCTGTTAGCATCCAGCTGCCGCTGCCCAACACCACAATGGCAGGCAACAATGAAAACCAGCCACAGACTGCACACGGCACAGCCAGTGATTTTCATACAGAGCGCTACGTGGCGGCGGCGTTACCAATAAAAAAAAAACCTAAACATCCTACTTACATAGCCCCCATGCTCCCCACTAAAAATAATTACAAATTGTTTTGGACAGTGGCCAATACAGATTTGAAAAATTTTTTCATAATTACAATAAGAAAGAAATGAAATGCACACACATATCGATACAATGTTGGTCAAAAGCTAAAATTTTCTCACAGTCCATAAAGACAGTCCTGATCATTCATCAAAGTAAAATTGCAGTGTTTTTCTCAAAGTCTGAGTAGTAAAAGAAAATGCACACGGAAGTAGTGGATTTCCATGCAGTCTTGAAGAAGTAGTGTTGTCCTTGCAACGGAAAGACAGTGCTGACTTTTGACATGCACACAGGTAATGGACCACAACAGAGCAAACCCACAGCAGAGTCAGCCGAAGTTTTGAAGAATATTGGTAGGTAGATCATCACAGAGCAGACCCACTGTAGTCCTGGTAGAGAGTATGGTATTGGTGGGCCATCAAAGATGCAGACCGACTGTAGTCTATGTAGAAATGATGGTATTGGTGAGTCATCAAAGGTGTAGACCCATTGTAGTCCTTGTAGAAATAATGGTATTGGTGGGCCATCAAAGATGCAGACCCACTATAGTCCTTGTAGAGACAGCCAGCAGCCATCTGTTTCAACCGTGCAGGTGCACAATCACCATCGAAGAGTCTTGCAGAGAATATAGCAAGTCCACCACTTGCCCACTCACAAAGAATTTGTTTGAAATGTCCTTAGAATCAGCAATGCTGCTATCCAGTCCCTTGCTGAATTATTAACACATGTGCAAACTCTATCAGTCCCTACTTCTCACATATTGTCCATATGCTATGACCAACAGAAACGTCTGCAGTGAAATGTAATTTACAAGTTACTTAATTTGATGTACTGGTGTCAATTACAATTTTATAACATAAGAATACAATAACAAAGATACAAAATACATATTAAAAGAACATAACAATACAGATAACATTTGTAGTAATAGGGGCTTTACAAAAGAATGGAAATAAACATGCACATCAGTGTTACAAAAATTATGACATAAGTACATACATAAAAGATCAGAAAAACTTTTGAAACATCAACTTCACACATGAGCATTAAAATAAATAAGAATAAATAATGTCTAAACATCAGAAAAATTCTACAATGTAAATATTATTAGCTAAACACATAAAGACAGAAAGAACACAAATATACAAGAGTACACAAACACATAGCGGAATAATAGAGAGGGAAAGGACAGGGTTTGTTTTACTGCAGTATCTTGCAAACTAAACTTTCTTTACTTCTTGGAGATCTCCCTTTGTTCTTCATTATTTCAAAAAGTGCTATCTATACCTGATTTCTGTACTTTTTTCGTAAAACTTCTCAATGCAATTCATCCAATTCATCGCAACTCATTATCTTTTATAATCTACGCCCTCTTAAGCTATCTTAAATCTACTGAGCTCAGATGCTAAACTAAGGGACGAGGCAATGCAGCAGCACAAAACAATTAATACAAACAGCAATGACAAAAAAGCACAAGTAAGCGAAGCAGGCCGCAATAAATGTACAAGCAGAAAAAATAGTTCACTAAAGACAACAACGCACATAAGGAAAATGTATATTCTCATCTTAATGTCTATGTAATTAAAGTGGTGCACCACAACTGATTCAATGAAATAAATTACCAAGTACTTGAAAAGAAAATTATTTATGCAGTTCCTGTGAAGAGAAATGTCTTTTTGTGCTCCCTCAGTTTTTGGAAGTATATCACATTATTATTATATACCGGATCTGTAGACAGAAAATATTTATAGTAGTACATCTATAAAATTTTATTTTAACTAATGCGGCAGTGCAGCTAGAAACTGGATATTAAACAAAATGAGCAATCTCTCAGCTAGAAAGACAATAGATATAAAATGTTTCTCATCATTTGATTTCAGTAAATGTCATTAATTAAGAGCTGCACAGTGTAATCATATGTTTTCAAGTTTGGGTGTGTCGTATTTCCGATGCTTTCTACAAGGGAATGTCAATAGCGAGGTTAATGGCCTCCCTTTTTTTTTCTTGTGCCTCTGAAAGGCACACACTAATGGTTTGTTTCCAGAAGGCTGTCGCCCAGCTGGGTGCCCACGACGCATTACGTGCAGGTGGTCACTTAACTGTCTTACCGAAATATTTACGACACCAGTTTCCGCTACAGTGGCAGCCCCTTATAAAAAATTTCACAGGTCAAGAATCTGCATTACAAATGTGTAGAAAATAAAATCCTATAAATATAATAGTCTCCAAAAAATTTTCGCCAGCATAGTGATACATTCATGCATATACACACATTTCATAACTCTTAAAGTACGATTCTTGGTTTCCAACAACCTTTTTCACAAACCAGAGTCCCTAACCACTACTCATTATTCCTTACATTATTCGTCGACACTTCTTCAATATTTCATCATAACAGATACGTAGCACAATCAAATAACTCATATAGCATCAGCTTATTGATCATAAACATATTGCAGCAGCATAATACACATAGTCATCGTAATACTAACATCATAACACCTCAGTCAAATTCTCAAAATCGTCGTAGCTTCCTCCAGTAATTTCAAAACCTAAAAAAATCTCTGCTCATTTCAAAAGTGTAATCTACCTCAAACGTACTTTAAAAATCATGATCCCATACCAAATACATCATTCAAACCTCTCATAGTATCACAATGGTTCCGAAAAAATATGAACATTTCACAAAGTACAGACAAAATAGAATCTCATAAGTGTGAAATTATCCAACTGTGTAATTGCGTAAACATGTGTCACTGACGTAATAAAAAAAATGTTTGTCTCTCAGTTAAATGATCAGATAGATGTGTAATTTATGTGTTAGAGAAATATGGTACCGATGTGTAAAGTTGCATAAGCAAATACCATATTACCTAGGGTTCCTTGTGCTTGCCAGACACATGGTCCACAAAGTAGGCGTGTACCCCCTGAGAATTAATGTAATTATATCCTCAGGTGTTACAGATTACAGCAATAGAATGAAATGTATCACGGAAAACCTTTGTATCATTGTACTTCAAATATCTTTAAAAATAAATGTTTTATGTACAAAATTAATCACTCAAATACGTGTACTGTAGCGCTAAACTGTGCGTCTTGTTGTAAGATAATCTCTGTGCTGTGGAAGTGTCGTAGTTATCGTCCTCCGAAAGCTAAGTTCTACAGAAGTCAATGTACTTACCTCATGGTAAACAAATGTGAAATGCTTTGCGTATAGATATCGTAGTTATTACGTACCTTACCGTGATCAAGAAAGTACTATAATGTAACGTATTGTTGTGCTACGATAAAGTCTGTCTCATTGTAGCTATACCACAAAAGTTACTACTAAAACATGTTTTACTTTCCAGAATAATTAAAAAAAACTATGCAGATATAAAACAGATACATCGCAAAAGCACAATGTAAATTGTGTCACACATTAGTAGCGTCGTGATATAATCGTGTAGTTATCAAAGAAACCAAATGCTAAGTCATCTTTAATCTCACAGAATGTACTTCAAATAAAGAATGTATTTTCAAGTAAACCAAAATGTTGCATTAAAATCTCATTAGCAGTACTGGTAAACGTTCTAAGTATGTACGCCTTATAGTCGTTACGTAATCGTGCAACTAACAAGCAAGAATGTACACACACAATAACACTGTGACGTCTGTTCACTATAACAATGCACTCGTAAATACTGTCTAAATAAGTTCTCTAAGTTCTAGACTGGATAGTTAACTTCAAAACATTGTTGCATTTTAATAGATTCTTAGTCTGACAAAGTATACTAGTGACGTGATGTGAACAGCTTTATGACAAAGACAAAGTTAAAAAGCAGATGATCTTTCAATAAACGGTTTTACATGTGAAATCTGGTACAATCCTTTACTCTTCCTAGTGCTCTGAATTAACTTGAACGCAATTATCATGCGGTATACGTCGTTAGAATTTTTCTCAAGGTGAGCGTCTATGTTATTTTTCGCCGAGCCAGCCGGCGCACTTCTCTGCCTGTGGTGCGAGTCATTGTCTGTCTCTTTGTTGGCGCGCATCGTTATTGGGATTAGGAGACCTAACTTCTACAAATTCATCTTGTCAAGAGGGGCCTGCCCTGTTTGAAGCTCGCCAGTTCTGATGCAATTCAGGTCTGTCGTTACGATTATATCGTCTGTCGTCATGTCGGTAGTTTACATAGTTTCTTGTTTGTTGGTGATGTGGTGGAGAATTTTTCCCTGAATCGTAACTGCGCGCTGGACCATTGCGTCTGAAGTTATTCTGTCTCCCTTGATAATAATTGTTTTTGTTCCCATATTGTCTGTGTCTATAGTTATCTCTGTCATATTCATTACTACGGAAATGTGATCTTTTTCTGTAACTATTATTACTCCGCCAGTGGTTGTCATATGGGTGGTGTCTGTTTTTGTCACGATTTGCGTTGTAATAAAACACTTGTCGTGTTCAGTTATTGTTTCTGTCGTCACGGAATTGTGACGGATGTGATCTGTAGTGATTGTTTTACTGTTTTCGTATCCGGCTACGGTCTGTGTCAATTTCTAATTCTTGTAAGAGTCCCTGAAAAGTTTCAATGTCGTCTTTGCAACGCCCTGCCAAAATAATATTCCTTAAATGTTCAGGCAATTTCATTAGGCAAATGCGGATGAGTTCTGAAGGGCTATATGGGTTTGAAAGATATTGGTTCTTATGCAAAATTTCATCAAAATATTTCACTTGACTGGAAAATTCAGATTGTTCGAAATGTTTCATCATTATGATGCTATGTTTTACTCGGTCATGTGTAGGTTGAGACCAATATGCTGAGAGGAAGGCATGATAAAATTCTCCTTGTCTATAACAATCGTGAATGACCGATCGCATTATTACAGCTGGTTCATTCTCCAAGTAGCCACACATAAATTGTAATCTGTGCTCTAATGACCAGTTGGGAGGAAAACAATGAGAGAATTGATGGAGCCACGCTTGTGGATGAATGTCGTTGCCAGAATTCTTAAATATTTTGAATTTAAGTGCAGTAATGAACAGCTTATAGTCAAAATCATCGTGTCGGCGGGTAGCATATCGGTCATGTCGGCGGTTCCATCTCAAAATTCGGTGCACCTTGCCAATTTCTTTCATAATTTCCGAAATGCCTAGTGTTATTATTTTGTGGCTTTTCCGTATTTCTAAGTCCCTCTTCCCGTGTTGGAGCGCGAGTGTCCTCTGAAATACGTAATTCTTGTATTACCTGTGTCAGCTGATCTTGCACTTCCCAGATTTCTCTTTGGTGTTGTGTATAAATTTGATTCTGATTTTGTTAAAATTTCCTAATTTGTTCGCACTCTTCTGTATCATTCAGATCATCATCTATCTTTGTATATAAGTTAATGAACTGATCTGAAAGTTCGGCTACTTTCTCCGATAGTGAACACATTTCCTCAGTGTGTTTTTCTGAACCAAGTTTCAGAGTGTCCATTTGTGCTGAAATCGAATCTACTGTGTCCTTTAAGTTTTCCTGAGTTCTTGCAAGTTGCGTAACCGAATCGGTGGATGCAACTGAGTCCGTTTTAGCTTGCAAGGTGTCGTGATTTTCAAGAACAATAGTTTGCAGTTCTTTTATGGCTGCTTCATGATTCTGTAATGCATTTTCATGCCGGGAAAAAATTGGTTGAAAATGCTCACAAATTTGTGTTTTTACCTCATTTCAGATTTTTTGGCATTTCGATTCAATGTTATGTAATTCAGTAGTTAAATCTTCACGTGTTTGTTCAAGTGTGGTGTCTAACTTTTGAAGCTTTTGCTGTGTTTGTCTCTGATTTTGTTCCATTGTGTCTAACTGTTGCTGTGTTTGTCCCTGGTGTTGTTCCATTGTGTCCAACTTTTGAAGATTTTGTCCCATTGTGTCTAACTTTTGAAGATTTTGTTCCATTGTGTCTAACTTTTGAAGCTTTTGTCCCATTTGTTGCATTAATTGTAATAACAATGCACTGGTGTCTGAAACATGTTCCTTAGTGCTATTCGGCGATGCATTTGAACAGGCAATATTCGCAGTTTGAAAAACAGAAAATGTGTCTTGACTTATTTGAGAAAACGGCGAGGACGCAAAACCTGAATCTACAGTATTTGCAAGATTGTGTCCTGTCATTTCGGAATCCTGAGGCGAGCTGTAGCCGACCGATCGATCGATAATGCTTCCCTGTTCACTAATTGCTTCACTGCCTACAGCATTGTTTGCAGCCCGCTCCATTTCCCTATGCACAATTACCAAATTACTACTTTGGACATTAGTTAATTCATTACATGGTTGCGCTAACACACTGCTTTCGTCTTCACTGTCATTTCTCAGTTTACTTTGGAGCCTAGTATTAAGTTTTTCACACGCCATTATTGCACAATATTTCACATGACAACAAAAGAAAGCACAATTTGAAGAGCAAAAATAAGAGAACACATTAACATATCACTGAAAATAATATCTAGTTAATTGCAAGCGGAGCTGCAAAATACTTCGTGCAAAACTACATGCATGCCACAACTATTTTACTGTACAACAATGAAAGACTGCAACTACAAAGGAAATTCTCTCTATGATTACGTGCTAGCAATAAACAAAAGCTACACTAATTACACAAACTACAAGGAAAAAATCAGAAGATTCCAGTGAGGTATCCTGGCAGGGTCGCCATATGAAACGTCCCCTTAGAACAATTATACATGACTGTGCTTAAACTGAAACGCAATATTTTTAACGCAACGCAATCTGACTTTCCAAAATCCCTACGAAAGAATGGCCTTCACTAACATTAACCTATACATTTCGCAAATCTCTTACCTCACAAAAATCTTCGTTACTCAAGCTACTGCAATACAGCGAACGCCACTACTGCCAGCTAAATAAAAGATTCAAACTACGGAAGGCACTAACTACTGATAGGCACAGTTAGCAAATGAAAGATCAAACCAGTCTCAGGACTGAAGACAACAACAACAACAACAGAGAACGAACAATGTATTTACCTTTATAGTCATAATATATATATCAGTTCATGACACCAATTCTTACAAATTTCAAAACTCCGCCATCTCTCTCCCCACGTCCACCACTGCTGGCCGCTCACCTCCAACTGCGCAACGCTACGCGCTGTTAGCATCCAGCTGTCGCTGCCCAACACTACAATGGCAGACAACAATGCAAACCAGCCACAGACTGCACCTGGCACAGCCAGTGATTTTCATACATAGCGCTACGTGGCGGCGGCGTTACCAATAAAAAAACCTGAACATCCTACTTACAGATTTTATTTCATATAGTTCAATAACTGCAACCTTTTACATGGCCTTCTTCTCCGCATCCCAGACATGTCTTCAGGGTACGGTCATGGATGATGATGGCACGACAGCCGCCGATACTCAGATAAGATGGGACGTGGTTGGTAAGCTCGATGAGGACCTGTTGCGCTCTTTACGAAATGAGAATGTATTGAAGTGCGCCCATTTTTCAGCTGTATTGTAATCACTTTTCCATAGTGGCTTAGAGCTGTAAACATCATCTTGGCAGGAAGGTCAAAGAGTATTTCGAATCCCCACATTGCACTCTGTCCGAGTCCCGCATGTTACAGCTGCACACTACTTGTGTGACCGTCTGAAAGTCGGAGTGTAAGACTATGTCACGTCGCATTGAGAATCCTCTAGCAAGCCACGTTGTTGATCATCTTCACGTGCGGCTTACTTCTCATGACTGAAAGACAAACGTCAAGATGATTATAATCAATCTGGATTCCAAATCATAAGAACTGCTCAATTTCCAGTGCTTTTAGTCGTGCCTATCCGTTCGAGAAACCGAACTTCAGTGTCGCTTCTCGATACGGATAGTTCGTTCTTCTATGTAAGTTCAGTGTACGAAGACGGCTGAAGTACACAACAACACTATGAATGTCGTATCGTTTGGGCCACGTCACTGCCAAAGGCGAACTGTCACTTTGGCTATTCGAGCCCACCTCTAGGATTGACCCAGAAATGGATGCGTGTCTGAAGGAATAGACACGGATGCGATCTACAGCTGTGTGAAATAGAAGAAATGTATTCGCAACAGTAAATACGATTAGTCTTCAGCTGCACACTTTATTGGTGACATATAAAGCTATGAAGCCGCAAATCGAGTCCGGGCGCGGAAGAAATTTTCATGCATCACCAAAAAATTGACCAGATGGAGTGTAATCTAATTCAGAATTGTCTACACATTTCTTCTATATCATACAGCTGTGGATCATAGTAGTGTCTGCGCCTTCAGACACATGACTATGTCTCAAAGCCACTGCATAGTATATCACAAAAGGCAGACACTGCAAAATAGTATTACATGTCTCGATAGGCCGTGACAATAATACACAATTTTGTTCCTGTGCCGGAATCACAACAATTGTGTGGTTGCTGGGCCCACGGTGACAGATAGGGGTTTGGGTCATCAAGGCGACAGCTTGCGTAAAGTGAGAAAGCCGGGTTCAGGTCCTCGCAGAGACCAATTTTTATGTGTCACCAATAAATTGTGGAACTGAAGTCTAGTGGTATTCACAGTTGCCTAGAAAGGGTATGTCAGTAATAAATAAGGCTGCCACTATGCATTTATCACAACTGTTTTTAGTGAGGGATGAGAACGCACGGTGACAACATATAGGGAATTGTGTTTTTCCAGGAGCCGTGTTTCGTGCTCGGAGAGTTTAAGTACCAGTTCGACTTTCGCAGCCCTGCAGTGCGGACGTGCTGTGTATTTCCCCCAGCAGAGCGCGCACATTCACTGATTGTTTTCAGCGGCTGTCACTTACGTGTTGCTTACGTATATTACAAACGTGCCCAATCGTTTTCGATAGTCCACACTAAGATTCACCTTCTGCAATGACTAAACCCGACCAAAGGCCTTGGAAGTTGAGCGCATCCTAGGCCACGTAAGTGAGATCGCAGCTACAGACATTTTGGGCATCCGTTTGTCCATGTAAAGCAGTACGGTGTACGTCAATATCGTCAATGACGCTGTGTGTGAAAGAATACTTTGGGACACAAAACGTGCATTTGCCATGCCCAGAGAAATGTCGGCGCTGTCACTGTCGACCACGCACGCTTGGTCATGCGCACCATACGAGTTTTCGGACTGCCATTCGAGCTCCCAGGGCAAGACGTTATCTCAGCTTCCGTCCTTACTGCACTGCACGTGGCCACACTGCCGCATCCTGATCGCAATTCAAAAATTTATGATATGAACGTCCCATCACTTATCGTCCCCGCGACAGCCTTCTACCCAGACCACCGCGACTCACTCCCGACACCCGACACAGAGGGATGGAAGCCAAACAACGTTCACCTAAGCGGCGCAAGAGGAGGCGACGAACGGTCTCGGAACGTGACAGCTCACCTCCCTATGAGGCTCCAGGGACCGTCCGGCCCGACCAGAATAACGACAACGCGACATCGGTTCTGGCTGTGCCGGCTCGCCCAGGTGCACTTGAACCAATGAACTCCTTCGTTACGACTCCCACCGAGACGTCCTCTAATCCAGTGGATGAGGTGGATCATATGAACGCCACAATGACAGCGCCCTCAATGGCTTGGAGTGACGACATCGACGATGACCCAAACTACACCTTGGGGACGGAGTTATCCCTGTCACAGACCTAGTTACGTCGACGATAATCCCATCAGATGATGTAAGGCATGGCTTGGCTCTGCCTCTCCCCTCCATTACGGGGCTCGGCTCCAAACGTACCGAATAGCAACGATCACCACTACCAACATTATCTCCCGAGTGAAAATTCATCTGATGCGAGAAGTGATATGGGCATCGTACGTCGACGCAGCACCTACTAAATGAAGTGAACTTGACCACACTTCCGGTGGTCGTGGGATATAACACTTAGGGTTCTTTTGCTGACCGCCTGGAGCGTGGCGTAGTCTTCTACTTCCGCGAGAGAATTCTGGTTGCTGATATCACATACCTTCCGTCCCCCAGAGACATGGCAGTCATCGTCCTGGGGACGCGAGTTGTCAACATTTATTCTCCGCCAGGCTCCATCCCCAGACACGACAGAGCACACTTCTATTCGGAATAAGTCGCCCTTTATTTCTTGGGCGTTGTGACCATTACTTACTTGGGGTGATTTTATTTGTGTCATATGCCCTAAGGATCATATGCCCCATTACAACACTTGTCAAGAATGGCGCCTTTTAGTTCGTGATCTGTTGCTCCACGACACTCGGAAAGTTCTGTCTGGCGACACACATGGACAATCTTACCAGACCGGTCAGTCTACGAGCCGCCTTGATAGGATATACTTCTCTCAGGAAGTCACACCTGCACTCCAAGGTGCAGAACTTTGGCCCTTGGCCTTTTCGGACCACTGTGCCTGCATCTGCAGTATTCTCCTCCTGAAAGAAGTGGTCTGCCGCACTCGTGCACCATGGGGGCTAAACACATCACACCTCCTAGATCACGACTATCTTCATTGCTTTTCCGCGACATGGGCCACCTGTCAACTTCGCTTACCTTAGTACTGCGCAGCCATGACATGGTGGCTGGAATGTGCCAAACCTACCATTCGACGCACCTTGGTTCAGTATGACAAGGAAGTAGGTGTTTGCGCCGGCACTCTACCGATTATTTCTGCACCGTTCTTTGCGACCTGGACGCCCAGTCACCCATCTCTGAAATCCCCAGGGAATACAGCAGGATTAAGGCACAAATGGCAACGTTGACACCCCGTAGACTGCAAGGGGTGCTGGTGAGGACCAGACGTCGAGATTCGGAGGAAAAGGAACGCTCCACCATGCAAGATATCGACTCCGATAGGAAGCAATGAAAACAACGACTCATCTCCGAGATCTACACCTGTGGCGCCCAGTGCATCACTTGTCAGGTCGAAATCGTCATTGCCTTTGTAGACCACTACCGCACAGTTTACCAGGAGGAGCCAACCAGCATGCGTGCTGAGGAGTTTGTGTTACCACACGTCACTCGCGCTATCGCCGGCGATGAGGCGGACGAGTTGACGCAGCTGGTTACGTGCGACGAAGTCCACGATGCAATCAACAAAGGTGCTCTGAATAAGCCACCTGACGCTGACGGATTGCCGATAGAATTTTATCGCGCCTTCCTTGCCCTAATGGCGTCGCGGTGGACGAGAAAGTTTCATGAAGTGTTGACGATGGACAACGCCCTACAGCCAGCTTTTGTCACGGGAATTATTATACCCATCCACAAACCGACATCGGGAGCGACGACAGCACATTACCACCCACTAACTCTGCTTAACGCAGATTATAAAATTTTTGCACGTCTCCTGGTAACGCATTGCCGCAAGATACTACCGATAATTCTTTCTCCAGAACAGACAACTCCGGGTGGCTCATTTAATACATAAATGGGCACAGGGGAAGGCCGCGATTTAATCGCACTGGCAGCGGCGTGCAGAGTCTGCGCCGTAGTGGTTGTCATTGACTTTTGACAGCGCATTCGACAAGGTACGGCATCGTTTCCTATTCTCCGTAATGAGCCGATTGGGTTTACCAGCCGCCTTTATCGATATCATCCAACGCCTGTTATGGCAGCGCCGAATCCCTGATTGATGTCAATGGCCGTGTGTCGGGACCAGTGGCCATCCGCCGCTCTATAAGGCAGGGTCGCCACATTCGACACTACTGTATGCCATAACCCTGTAGCTACTCATAGGGAGCCGATGACTCACCTTTCTGGTCTGATTTTGCGACAGCACACTTGTCGTTATCGTGTATATGATGAAGGCTTCCTCCTCTTAGTCCGCTCATGGATCTAAACACAGATTGTAATTGATTTGATATCAACGAATGGAACTGCAGCGCCGGGCGGTGTGGACGAGCAGTTCTAGGCGCTTCAGTCTGGAACCACACGACCGCTACGGTCGTAGGTTCGAATCGTGCCTCGGGCATGGATGTGTGTGATGTCCTCAGGTTCGTTAGGTTTATCTAGTTCTAAGTTCTAGGGGACTGATGACCTCAGATGTTAAGTCCCATAGTGATCAGAGCCATTTGAACCATTTGTACTGCAGCGGGCAGTAAAATGAGCGTGGTTAAATCCTCGGCTATGCTCATTGGACGCGGCCTCTCACACGATGACTTATCACCCCTCCCCTGCGTATAGAAACTACTATACCTTAGTATCATTTTCGCCTCTACCGTACGCCGCTCTGTTGCTGTCAGTTTTCGGTGTGCTCTCTGTACTATCTGCACAACATTACTACAAAATCTCCTCCGCGGACTCGATTCCTTACAATGTGTCGAATACCTCATTCAGCATGTGGCCCCAGGATGTTCAACATCGCAAAGGTACTCCCATTGCCATTAACTATTGACCGCAGACTCCAGGCCACGTTCGGATACTTCCTTACGGCCGGTACACTCTTTAGGGTCCTTTATGAAACACTGACCATCCCCCCCGCGAGCGGGGCGCCTCGGTCTTGTCAATGTGTGACTCCGAGTGGCGTCTTTGTAGATGTCAACTATTCACAAGCAGTGGAACAGTGGCGCATCCCGTCAAGCGCAGCTCGCTGGACATTGTAATGCGCTCGACCAAATCCCTGCCGGTGACAGTAGGCCACATCACGTACCATCTGCCGCTCATTTCTGATTTCATCGTCCACTATAGTTATGCTCACATTCACTTACCGAGCATGCGCCTTCCTTGAACCATAGATCTCCTCACAACGCCATTTCGTTACATATCCACCAACAATGCTGAACTCAAACATATATCGACGCGGTGGCCCTCGGTTTTGCATGTCTACCAGCATTTCCTTCCCTACAACGTCCGGGCAACATGGTACCATGATGCAAGTGGTAAATTTGCTACAAATCAATGTCTTCACGAAATCGGATTGTCGGACACTCCGCTTTGTTTAGTTTTCCACCTCGAGGATGACGACGTCCAGCACCTGACTAGTGCTGCCACCACTGACGTCTGGAATCTGGGTCGATGTGCAACGTCACGGATCAATACGCAATAGCATTTTATTGCAGTAAGCTACTTTGAAGTACGGGCTCGTAGCTTTGGAGCCGTTGGCGGTGGCAATATACAGCCGCTGTTATCTTAGCGTGACTCACTCGCACCTGTCGCTAGGCTAGCCGTGGGAAGCGCAACCTGTGTTAGTTCTACCGACAGAATATTCAAGCCTCTAAGAATCTAAAGAAACAGTATTAAATATTATGAAATTTTGTTAAAAGTCAATATACAGCCCTTTGTTATCAAAAGGAAGGTTGAATTAAAATCTCAGCTATCCAGCTGCGATAATTTCAGATTTAGAGACAATTACCGAAAACACCAAAATCGACAATTATAAGATTAAAGTCAATAAGAATTCATAGCAGCTTGTTCTTTAGTACCAGTTGGAATTATTACTGAAGTTCACTAAATGGCAGAACAATTTATTTGGATTTTTTATAATAAAAGACGTTCACTATTTTCCATTTTCGTAACATAGAATTCAGAAATGACTAATATTTATTTAATAACTATTTGATTTGTTGTGTGAATAAATGAGACTGAGTGAGAGTGTGTATATGGGACACATGTAAGGATGCAATATTATATGATGTTAAACATTACGTAACTATGCCATGGGAAAGTGTGAAGCAAGCAGTTGCAATGAAAGCTGTAATTTTCCTACCTTGCTGATGACATATGTTCAAAGGTACTTGCTTTTGTAAGAAAGCAGCCAGAATAGCCATTTGCAGAGTAATGATTTTCTAAAGTCATTTCTAGATTAGTTTTCTTTTCCTTTGGTATTGTTAAACATTTTATTAAGATTTGCATGATGAAGTGACGTAACTGCATCTGTGAATATTGATTGGCGTAGGACAGTTTTGGGTCATTTTGAACAACCAATCAAAGTTTCTCATTTCCCGCGCTCTGTCAACTAGTTATAGGCCGTGGAAGGAATGGCAGGGTGTCAGTCGCTAACTAGCTAGCAGACGTACAGGTCATGTTGAACATGTCCGTCGGCCAGTGTGGCCGAGCGGTTCTAGGCGCTACAGTATGGAACCGCGCGACCGCTAAGGGTCGCAGGTGCGAATCCTGCCTCGGGCATGGATGTGTGTGATGTCCTTAGGTTAGTTAGGTTTAAGTAGTTCTACGGGACGGATGACCTCAGCAGTTGAGTCCCTTAGTGCTCAGAGCCATTTGAACCATTTTTGGACACGTCCGTCTACATTATGAGTAAAATTAAGACGTTACTGGTATTTCGCTGCCGGATGGTACTGCCGTGAAAGCGGCTGCATTTACGGAGACATTGTGGAAAATTGAGCTTTGTGAAGTGTTTAGTTGGAAAGATAAACGCATGTGAACTTTTGGCCTTTGTAGATTTCCGCGTGGCACGTTTCATAGTCATCTTTAAAAAAATGTTCAAAAGTGTGTGAAATCTTATGGGACTTAACTGCTAAGGTGATCAGTCCCTAAGCTTACACACTACTTAACCTAAATTATCCTAAGGACAAACACACACACCCATGCCCGAGGGAGGTCTCGAACCTCCGCCGGGGCCAGCCGCACAGTCCATGACTGCAGCGCCTGAGACCGCTCGGCTAATCCCGCGCGGCTATTCATCTTAGGAATAGTTGGCGAGCAGTTAATTTATTAGAAATCCATTTAAAAATAGACCGAATGTGAAACTCATATGTTGTAGCAGACCATCGTCTGTAGATCAGGTAATAATTCGAGTCGTACTTAAGTACATTTCTGGCTGTCTAGCGTGTATACTGGGTTGTATGAACTGTGATCTGAGGGAGGTACAAATTGTCACACATGCTTGGAATGACATGGGGTTTTATTAGAACCGAAAAGATACAAAAGTTCAAAAAATGCCCGACAGAAGGCTCTTCATCTGATCAGAATAGCAATAATTAGCATAACAAGGTAAGACAAACCGAAGATGATGTTCTTTACAGACAATGTTCAATAGGTCCACCATCATTCCTCAGCGATAGCTGTAATCGAGGGATAATGTTGTGAACACCACTGTATAGCATGTCCGGAGTAATGGTGAGGCAATGGCGTCGGACGTTGTCTTTCAGCATCCCTAGATATGTCGGTTGATCGCGATACATTTGCGACTTCAGGTAACCCCAAAGCCAATAATCGCACGGACTGAGGTCTGGGGATCTGGGAGGCCAAGCATGACGAAAGTGGAGGCTGAGCACACGATCATCACCAAACGACGCGCATCTGTCGGACATTTTGTAAACTTTGTTTTTGTTTTTCTGTGGTTCTAATAAAACCCCATGTCATTCCAATCATGTGTGCCAACATTTACCTCTCTATCTGCATTATTCCGTGGATTTTTAAGTTTTCAAATTTATACTGACTTTTTGATCCCCCGATATATCGCACATCACAGCGGGATAGGCGCATGGACACGCGCCCTTTTCCTTTATGCACTCTACCAGAGCACGCTGGTCAATCCACCAACTCTGTCACCTCCTCCTTGGCTTCTGCTTCTTGACGGTAGTGGTGCCGGTGACACCGTGGACAGGGCTCGCATGTTGATACCTGGCCACTCTGCCTCCACGCTCCATCTGCCGAACAGGGCGATACCTGAAAGTCTTATTATACCCCCGCCACTTCTTCCCCCTTTTTCATAGGGCGTCACACCTCTTAGCTTACCTTCAACATTATTGTTAATTTTTCCCACACCTTGTTAATGAAGACATTTGCAAGCCTTATTCGAGGGTAATGTCTCATGTTCGTTTCGGCGAAAGGACGGCCTTTATGTTGTATTTATGCTTGTACAAATAAAGACTTTTGTCTACTTAGCCCGTCTCCTGTAAAACAAACGGCTAGAAGCTAACCGCTCTACTTCCTGGAAGAGAAAGTGGTTAAAGTGACTGCTTCCGAAAAGCTGAGAAACCCGGGTTCTAGTCCTAGTCTGGCATACATTGTCATGTTTCCCCAGTAAATTTTGAAGCTGAAATCAAATCTAATCGTATTCGCAATTGTGAATACTTTTCTTATAATAGGATCTTAACACTACGATACAGTGCTGCTGTGAGAGAAAACGTGTGCAGTATTTGTTCGTTCTGGAGATATGGGCCTCCTGTTTCTGTTTACTGGAAGAATAGTAGTAGTTTTTCTTGCTTGTGCTCTTCTCCTTAGATCATAGTGACAGCAGGGTTGCCATTAACAATAGTTTTAGTGTAGAGTGTGAAGTAACTCACTTTTATTGCTATTCCAATGTCTGTCTGAGTTTCATTTTAGTGAAAAATGAATGTTGTGTCTCTTGCGTTAGGATAGAGGCTTTGACTTAAATATGAATATTAACCTAAATGGTACAAATGCTTCAAATGGCTCTGAGCACTATGGGACTCAACATCTTAGGTCATAAGTCCCCTAGAACTTAGAACTACTTAAACCTAACTAACCTAAGGACATCACACACACCCATGCCCGAGGCATGATTCGAACCTGCGACCGTAGCAGCCCCGCGGTTCCGGACTGCAGCGCCAGAACCTCACGGCCACCGCGGCCGGCAATATTGACCTAAATACGAGTACTTATGTCCGGTACGTCTACAGCTCCGGTAAATATGATGACGTCAGTGCTTCGTGTGACCAGTTACAATGGTTGCGAACAGAAATGTTTCGTCACAATGATGCATTTTACATATGTCATCGATCCTTTGTATGATCGTACCCCAGTACCTCACACTACAAATCAAATTCCTGTCATCTCACTGTAACGTGATACTTTATTAATCTAGTATCCTATACGGGTCAAATGTGTACACATCCTTGTAAATGAAACATTCGCAAGCTCCTCCCCACTGCTGCTGTCAGCCTCTGGAACACTGGAACACGCCACCCTGCACTTGGTACGCAATTCAATATGCTATTGCACTGAGGAAAACAAAACTATTCAAAGGGTATCCTTATGTAAACGTTGCAAGTTTTCACTCCAAAGCTAATATTTATGACAATTTCCGTGTCAGACGGGGATCAACTAGCTATTTCTCTATATTTCAACTTTTTTTCTTTTCGTTTCGCAGTTCGAAACCTCTCTTCATTGCCAGGGCCGTATACCGTTCCTCTTTCTCTTCTCTCTCTGTCTAGTCTCACGTACATTAATGCCGCGATTCATTCTGCACATAAATCTGCATGATATTTGTCTCTATTACTTTACCTTTCACAAACGAATATAAACTGTGCAACTTCATGTTTTCAAAGCGTATGGACTGACCGATTATATCTCTGACGTGCAGCAGAATCTCCACTCCTTCATCTGAAGTTCCGGATCTACACCATACTGTTACCTTCCGAGTGACGTCAGAGACTGAATCTGCATCACTCGCACCTTTCGTTCTGATCCGGCTCTTATAGTCTAATAAGTCTGCTGTGACAAATTACTGAATGGATATCACTTACTTCCGATGTGATGAACGTAGCACAAACACGAATCTGGAGAAGTATGTGCCGAGTAAATGAATTAAGAATGGAGAAGACTCACAGTGGTTTGATAACGGAATTCGGGAAATGCTGAAGAAGGATCAAAGTAGCACTCTCCGCCCAATGCAAAAGTTAGTTGAGATACATACGTCTGTAAAAAGATCAAGGTGCGAGGCACACACCAACTACTTCCGGCCTGCCTTAGCAAAAGATCTTGCTGTGAACGCGAGAAAATTCTGGTCCTATATACAATCGCTAAGCGAGTAAAATGCTATCCAGTCACTCCTTGACCACTGTGGTGTGGCAGTAGAAGACAGAAATAGAAAGCTGAAGTTTTAAGTCTCCCGTTTATGAAGTCGTTCGCGCATAAGGACTGTACAAAGATAGATGGTCGTGTGATCATCGCACCGCCTTCCGTATGGAGGACATAGAAATAGGCAACCCTGGCTTAGAGAACCAACTGAAAGATTTGAAAAGAAATAAGGCGCTAAGTCTAGACGGTTTCCCAGTTTGGTTTTACAAAGCAAACGCTAGGGAACTGGCACTCTACTTAGCTTGCATTTATCGCGAATGTCACCCCCAGTGCGAAGTCCCAAGCTAGTAGACAAAAGCTCAGGTGACTCTTGTGTGTAAGAATGATGAATAAATGGACTCGCAAAATTACAGACCAATATCGTTAATATCGGTTTTCTGCAGAATTCTTGTACATGTTCTCAGTGAGAATATAATAAATTTCCTTGAGATGGGGAAGCCTCCGTCGCCATTCAGGACGAATTTGAAAAGCATCTTTCATGCGAAATTCAGCTTACCCTTTCCTCACATGATATGCGGTAAACCATGGACGAAGGGCAATAAGCAGATCCTATATTCCTAGATTTCCGAAAAGCGCTTGACATTCTGCCCCACTCCGGACTGTTAACAATGGTACTGGCACACGGAATAAGTTCCCAGATATAAGAGTGGTTCCATGACTTCTTAAGCAATAGAAACCAACACACAGTATATCCCATGCACACAAACCCGATCATCTCTTTCGTATCCGATCACACACGATTCCAGCAACGAAAACGCATTCTTCATACTGTGAGCTAACGTCCCAAAGATGTTCGGGCTCACATGCGGTTCCTCTTCGTCGAAATGTCTTAGCTCAAACTCGTCTACGGATTGAACGGCACGTGTCGCGTGATACGACCTAAATTAGACACTTGTGACCCTTTGGTTAAATTGTCTGGCTGATAGCAAGTTTCTGAAATACAAAGTGAACGTAACAAATAATAACTGTAATAAAAATATCGGACACTAAATTAACGACCCATAAATTATGGAGGCCACACAGCTGCGATTTGGTTAGAATAATGTTTATTCAGTAAGGAAACTAATAGCGAAAGCGGTCGTATTCAGACACAGTTCCATTTGACACAGTTCGATCACTCACAATCTCATCGTGAAACACAATACTCCACCCCGATATTTACGCGATAAGTTAGAATTCACAGGTGCGCGGCTGCTCACCGCTCACAGTCTAGGTGCCACGATACCACACAATGCGAAATTTTCTAAGTCGTTTCGCTTTCTAGGTACCTAAAGACCGACCGTCGCTCTCGCGTCTCAATCCGAACTGTACCCTTTCGTGTCTCCAGCCGAACTGTCCGTTCTCGCCTCTGCGCCAGCACTGTCCGCTTTTGTGTCTCGACCAGAATTGCCCTCTGCCCGTCTCCGACAGCGTTTCCCGCGCTCCGAACATCCTAGCTCTACTGGGCAGTTCCCTTTCCTGAAGCCGTCCATCTGACTGGCTACAGCTTATTCTACATTATTTTACATTTTAACATATTTAAGTAATCAAAGCTTGACCACTTTCACGTGCTAAACAAAGTACCAATAATATCCATTACATAATAAAAGTTAAGTTTTTTTTTTTTGCATAAAACCAACACAATTACCTTCTTAGCTTTGAATGTCACAGCCAGTAGCCTTGCACCAATATACTTTCTGATAAATACATAAAGAACTGAAGTAACTATTATGCACTAAACCTTACAACAAATATTCTATTACTTAACGATTCAATAAAGTGTCATGCTGTCATTGCTCACTGTGTTTTGTGTGGAGGAAATGAAGATCTGATGCTTAACTTAAGATACTGATAATTTAAATTTACTATATCTTTTCAACAAATGAAGTTACAGACTTGGTGTTTACAACATCTGTTATTTTAATGATGCACTTCTATATGAAGTGTCCATCGTTAAGATCGACTGAAGTGTTCAGATTTTAGCATTCAGTTCTTTGTTACAAAACT
The DNA here is from genome assembly GCF_023897955.1 of Schistocerca gregaria. Taxonomy (NCBI): domain Eukaryota; kingdom Metazoa; phylum Arthropoda; class Insecta; order Orthoptera; family Acrididae; genus Schistocerca; species Schistocerca gregaria. The sequence goes on from NC_064931.1 coordinate 732,550,907, forward strand.
TATGAATTTCAGTTTAACAGTAAATCCTAAATTATTATAGATATGTTCAATATTCAAGTTTTATTGGGATCACAAAGAAAGTTTATGGAGTATGGCAGATTAAAATTACTGTGGCTTCATTCCCTGCACTACTACAGAATTAAATATTTTTCATAAATGTTTCCCTTTATGGCCGATCTTAGGTCTGCCATGTTTAACAATGCTACGTTTCCGCTGCCACAAAAGTCTTCTACTGGGTTTCCCGATGACGTAGGTTCTCTTCTGTCTCATTCGCACACTACTAAAGGACGCCTGTGAGTTTCCCCATGACGTGGTGAACTGCGCCCTTTGTGGCATGCGGTTCTGGACGACAGAGTTCGTGTGGAGTATTCTCAATAATTCCCGCCTAAGTTACAACACTGGGCTGGAAAAATAAACTTTCTTGATTCCAAAATACCCATTTCATGTATGAGCAACCACTTCCATGTTTTGATCTACCTCAGTTCTGAGTACAGCAATGAGAGAATGTTTACTGGAGCAGTGCCATATCCGCATGTTTGTTAAGTGATCACTTTCTAAAACGATAGCTGCTTTCAAAACCAGTTACAACATCGCTGCTGACGCTGTACCCTATCACTTCATTTCGAATCTACTTTAATTGAGCTGCTAAATGTCAAAAGTAAGTAACGAATCCAGCCATAGTCGTCTGCTTGGTGACTACCAACTTCCATTACCAATTATACAAGAAGAAGTCCTTGAAGAGAATTTAAGCAAGTGTCAGTGACAATAATCTATATTTTGTTGGTCACTCGGTACCAAACGCGACGGGATAAATCACAGAAGCAATGAAGAAACTCGTTAGTATCCATTGCATATGGTAGATATGAAGGTGAAGAACGCATGAATGTGCGCAACTGCACTGTGCCTATTTCTTCTGTTTTGTTTCTGATTCAGTAGTGATTGATTCTGGCCGGCCGCGGTGGTCTCGCGGTTCTAGGCGCGCAGTCCGGAACCGCGCGACTGCTACGGTCGCAGGTTCGAATCCTGCCTCGGGCATGGATGTCTGTGATGTCCTTAGGTTAGTTAGGTTTAAGTAGTTCTAAGTTCTAGGGGACTAATGACCACAGCAGTTGAGTCCCATAGTGCTCAGAGCCATTTGAACCATTTTTTTTGATTGATTCTGTTTTTCCCTGTGACTTTATAATATGATTTATTTCTCTACGACATCGACATCCATAATATCCCCCAATATCTGTGGTATTCCTGGCATTATAGTTGTGTGAGACAAAAGACCGGACATAGATACAGTCCGTTTAGCGTCAATAGTGTGTAGTATCTTACAATTTCTTGACAGTTTGGACATGATCATTTTTCAAACAGTTTCAGTTTTTTTTTTCAAATAAGCTGTCGCCGCAAACCTAAGAGGATAACTGTGCACCTCAAACGTATTTTTCAGTGGTGTAGCCTCCTGTCGATTTGAAGTCATCCCTTAGATCGGCGTCTGGCTGCGCAGCTGCACTGAGGGCTGCTGGAGTAGGGTGTGGATAGTGTGAAGTTCTTCGTATTGCTAGTGCAGTTGTGTCTTGTAAATATTGCGAACCACATGTGGCACCTTGTGATCGTCGTTCCCATTGGGGGTGCGGGTTGAGCGAATATGTAAAATTCTCGTAATATGCTCTTTTCATCCTGATTAAGTACACTGGGGTGACAAATATCGTGTCTGACGTCTTTTTGCCCGGTGTAGTGCAGGAGATCGACGTGACATGGATTCAACAAGTCGTTCGAAGCCCCTGTAGAAGTATTCAGCCATGCTGCCTCTATAGCCGTCCATAACAGCGAAAGTTTTGCCGATGCAAGAGTGTGTGCGCGAATAACCCTCGATTATTTGCCATACACATTAGACATTATTCATGTCGGGTAATCTGGGTGGCCAAGCCATTCACTCTAACTGTCCTGAATGTTCTTGGAAGTATTTGCAAACAAGTTAGGCCCAGAATGAAATTTTCTCTCTCTGCAGCGGAGTGTGTCAATTTAGGCCCAGTGGCAAGGTGCATTGCCATCCACAAAAACTCCATCGTCATTTGGGAACATCAAGTACACGAATGGCTGCAGATGGCCTCTAAGTAGCCAAACATAACCATTTCCAGTCAACGATCGGTTCAGCTCCATGTAAATACAATCCACACAATTACGGAGCCACCACCAGCTAGGCCATTGCCTTGTTGACAAACTAGGTCCATGGCCTGCACCACACTCTAGCCCTACCATCAGCTCTTACCAACTGTAATTAGGACTCATCTACCGAGGCCACAGTTTTTAGTCGTCCAGGATCCAAGCGATCCCAGGAGAAGCGCACAGGCGATGTCATGCTGTTAGTAAAGGCAGTCCAGCCGGTCGTCTGCTGCTGTAGCCCATAACGCCAAATTTCGCCGCACTGTCCCAACAGATACTGTCATCTTACGTCCCAAATTGATTTCTACAATTGTTTCACGAAGTGTTGCTTGTCTGTCAGCACTGACATACTATGTAAGCGCCGCTGCTCCCGGTCGTTAAGTGAAGGGCGTCGGCCACTGCTATGTCAGTGGTGAGAGGCAATGCCTGAAATTTGGTTCAAATGGTTCAAATGGCTCTGAGCACTATGGAACTCAACTGCTGTGGTCATCAGTCCCCTAGAACTTAGAACTACTTAAACCTAACTAACCTAAGGACATCACACACATCCATGCCCGAGGCAGGATTCGAACCTGCGACCGTAGCAGTCGCACGGTTCCGGACTGCGCGCCTAGAACCGCGAGACCACCGCGGCCGGCCCTGAAATTTGGTATTCTCGGCACACTCTTGACACTGTGGATCTTGGAATACTGAATTGCTTAACAAATTCCAAAATGCAATGCCCCATGTGTCTAGCCCCAACTACCGTCCGCTTTCAAAATCTGTGAATCCCCGTCGTGTGGCCATAATGACGTCGGGAACCTTTTCGCATTAATAATTTGAGTACAAATGACAGCTCCTCCAAAGCATTGACCTTTTGTGCCTTTTGTGCCTGTATATGTGCAGGTAATTCCATGCTTAAATTTCAACAGCTTTTGTTTTTGATCTGTCAGAGAGCTAAGCTAAAGTAGCTAGGAGACGAGATACTGGCAGAAGTAAAGCTGTGAGTACGGGGCTTAAGTCGTGCTTCAGTAGCTCAGATGGTAGAGCACTTGCCCGCGAAAGGCAAAGGTCCCGAGTTCGAGTCTCGGTCGGGCACACAGTTTTAATCTGCCAGGAAGTTTCATAAAGTGTCATGTTTGCTTCTTGGCGCCTTGCTCGTCTCGTGATTTAAGACAATGTTAGTTACTGGTTCAGATATCATTGGGCTACCGATGTGTATTGCTTCAGCTTTTTTTTTCTTCTTGTTTCTCTGCAAATAGCGGTAACAGAATTGAGCAGTAAATTGTTAAGGAAACTTAGAATTTAGCCAAATCAACGATCAGTCTTTATTTATTTTTAATCGTTGGATTACTTCCGTAATGCAGTAAGCTCCATTCATTATTGGAATGTTATTGTAACTCTTATTTTTGTTAATCGTTCGCTTGCAAAAGATTTTCTTTTTGTATTCGACACTCATGCACATGACTAGTCAACCTGGAATGTTGACTGATTCGCCACGTAGAACACGCACATTGCCCTTGGCGTCTCGTTTGGAGCGCAACAGGAAAAGTCCAATGTCAAAAGACGGCGATGTGAGACAGATGGCGCTGGTAAAACTCTGCAACAGTTTCTCTATATTGAAGACTGCGACGACAGATAAATTAGAGCCACCGTACATTACTTAACAATGGAATATGTAGGATGGCATCCGTGACTGCTATAGGTAGCAACAAATTTGTGACCACAGCTGCTTGTTGTTGTATTAAAACTGTAAATGGAAGCCTATAATATTTTTGTTCTCCTACTTTTCGAATCAGTTGTGCCAATGGACTAATTAGGGTACCCTCTCGATTTTTAACACAACTACACAAACCAGAATAGTAATTCTGGGTAGTTAATGCTTCTCTCACTTGAGAAGCTCGATTTCGAATATGTCTGTAATCTTTCTGGTAACCTCGATCAAATAACTATTAGTAGCAAGTATAGTGACGTGCTTTACGAGTAACAAGCAAGAACACAAAAATGTCGCTGGAAAAATTCGAAGGAACCACCAGTGACAATGATTTGGATTCCTTTCGTCATTTAGGGACCAAACAAGAAGACATCATTACGAAAGCAATGAACACACCAATTACTACGCAGTATACCTTTACAGGGTGATTCAGTTACGATACCACTGGGTTTTAAGCAACCCACAATATCTTAAAATGCCATGTGCATGGTTTTGATATTCTTTTGCTTGCGTTGCCCTAACTATTTACTTAATGAAAAAACGAGCAAGACCTTTTTGGAAGAAATTTTATGTAGTTAAAATTTGTACTTGAATATGTTATTGCAAGATACCGTAATTTTCAAACTATTAAAGAAAAACGTACAAATGTGGCAACGAACACGTTTTTCTTGAATAACTCTGAAACAGTAGCCTTCTGCGAAAATGTATCGTAGTAAAAAATTTAACTGCTTTAAATTTCCTACAAAAAGCTCCTGTTCATTTTTTCTTTAAGATTAATATCTACCGCGCAGCGAACGAGAGAATATGAAAATATCGCATGTGGTTTGAAAAACATATGAAGGCGCAGAACTGTACATTGCACGCATTTACAGTTTAGTTTATGTGTTATCGAAAGTAATTTTCACCTTGTTCTCCTCTGAGTCCTCAAATAAACTGTTTACTGCATGGCATAGAATAATTAGTTAACTGCGTTTCTTCTTGCTTCCATCTCACCAACATATTCCTGCAGTGTTGTGATAGTCATCAAATTCTATTTGTATGTGCCAAGAACACATGTAGACACAGTCTATTTCGAGGTGCTAAGTGTTTGATAACTTACTATTTCGTGACATGTGGGGGAAGGTTGATTTACAACTATCTTTTAATCCGATTAAATAAGCCACTCACACCTCTGAAACTTATTCCATACGCTCGTACCTTCATTAATAGCCAACTAGTGCCTTCCGGAAATCTAAAAATAGAGATTCTACCTGTTGCCCGTCATCCATAGTTCTCAACATATCATGTGAGAAAAGGGCAAGCTGATTTCGCCCGAGCGATGCTTTCAAAAAGGATGGTGATTCCTGCACATAAGCTTCCCAGTCTCAAGAAAGTTTATAACATTGTTCAAGGATTCTGTACCAAACAGAAGTTAGGGATATTGGTCTGTCATTTTACCTTTTTATATACTGGAGTCACTGCTCTTCTTTCCAGTCGCTTGGGACTTTGAGCTGGGGAGAGATTCACGATAAATGCAACCTAGTTAAACGGCTAATTCGTAGAGTACTCTTTGGAAAATCGAGATAGAACTCCATCCGGACCTGGTGATTTGTTTGCCTTCAGTTGTATCTCTAAGCCAGGTACGCTTATTACTATGTCGTTCTTACGGGAGTCTTTCCGATGGTCAAATGACGGTATGTTTGTACAATTCTCCTATGTGAACGATTTCTTGATCGTGAAATTTAAAAATTCAGATTTCGTTTTGCTGCCTTCAAATATCACACCAGATAGGTTAACAAGGGACTGAATGGAAGCCTCAGATCCGCTTAGCGATTTTACATACGATCAGAATTTTCTCGGGTTCTGTGCCAGATCTTTTGCTAAGGTGTAACGGGGGTAGTTGTTGTATGCTTAGCGAATAGATCTTTTCACAGATGCACGAATTTCTAATAAGCTTCGCTTCCCCAATACGAGGCTGTTCTTCTACAATAAGCTTGTTTGAAAATAACAGTAAGACACAGATGACAGGAAGACATTAGGTCATTCCTCTCCCACATTAGCGTAAGAGGGAACCACTTCACTACGATTAATTACGTCGACCCCCGAAGGAGGTTGGTTGATTGGTTGTTTGGGGAAGGAGACCAGACAGCGAGGTCATCGGTCTCATCGGATTAGGGAAGTGCGGGGAAGGAAGTCGGCCGTGCCTTTTGAAAGGAACCATCCCGGCATTTGCCTAGAGCGATTTAGGGAAATCACCGAAAACCTAAATCAAGATGGCCGGACGCGGGATTGAACCGTCGTCCTCTCGAATACGAGTCCCCGAAGGAGGTAAACTGACGTTATTGTGAACATCTTGCACAGAATGAATTCGATGTGTGAAGAAGCTTTGAGACAATGGTTTCGTCAAGCATATGACATGCACTAGGATTACAGCCTCCTTAATGGATCAACATTAAAAAAATGCTAATATGTTAAATATGGTCGTTGTCGTGAGGATGTACTTGACAGTAACATGAACTAGCCACGTTAAGCTTTCTGACAATAAGTGAAATAAAAGAATCACTCGTTTCATCTTCGTATTATTTTTTTATATGCTTCAAATAATCTTCACCTCATTACGTCAGATTTATTGCGACCACACGAAGAAGTATCTTTTAAGAGATTAAAACTGCCATTGCCTGCGTGATATTGGGTGCTCAGGAGTGATCCTGAAAGCTTGACCATAGATGTTAATCACAATAGGAATAGATTTGTGGTGCAAGCTTATCATTATTGCAATTATTTAACCTAGTACGAATCGTCGATTTAGGTCCGCATTGTTATATCCTCAAGTTCTTTGATGATAGTTTTCCAGTATAAAAGTAGTATGACGCAAATAAGTCCGGTGTTTTCTGGCACTTTCTGATCCTTTTTAAAGATGCATTACGTGAAGAATGCGTATGAAGAATACGAATGAAGATGGCTGCTGATACTGAGAAAAAATATTTACGAACTCCTACACAAAATTTTTATGTGAGCATTATATGTAATCAGTATAGCAACAATTTCACTGCGCGTGTAGCAATAGTCAGGTAAACTAGGATTAAGTTTCATTCTCTTAAACGAAGTCATTAACCAAATGAAATGTTATTATAGGCCGGCTCGGAAATGCTATCCCGTGAGTGCAGCTGGAAACTGCAAATGCTCTCACAATTAATATGCATTGCTTTTATAAACAGAATTGTTGACAGACATTTTAAACTAATTAAATATTCTGATGTACAGGCTGTAACACATGTTTAGTTTAGTAGCCGTCCTCTCACGTTTTTGAACCATATGGGGAGTATACACAAAGTACACACGAAACTTCAATGATAAAATTAAAAGAGAGGTCCAAGAGGCATGTAGAATTATTACTTACAATATAGGCATGAAGAGTATCAACTCTCTTTGTCTGTGAAGGACACATACATACGATTAATTATAATCTGATATTGTCGATGACAATTCTAGTGTCATTGTTTAACTTAGTTACTACCCTTTTAAGCCAATTTCTTCATTATAGTTATTATAGTGATCGAAAGTTTTGATGCAAGAAATATATAACAGAAGTTGTAAACTGAGTGCTGAACATCTTTTTTGTGGATGGATTCCATCCTTTCGAAAATACTTCGCATCTGTGCTTTGAGTATGTACGGAGTCGGTATCTCTTTTGATGCTGTAGGATCTTTTGATAGCCTTCATTTACACGGTAGGTTTAGTGGCGCTTAGTAAAAGATTCACGTTGTCTGGTCTGTTCATTCATATAAGCGTGTACCAATGCCTCCGGAAAATGCTTTTCTAACCTTCTGTTATCTGTGCTCAATAATGCGAGATAAACTTAGTTATCGAATGCGAACAACGTATTCGAGCTTTGTGGCTCTGTTTGCCTACGGTACACAAGCAAGGAGTTCTTCTTCGGCCTGTATTTAGTAATTTTGATTTGGGTGCTCCTACTTATAACGTGGCTAAGTATTTAGCATCCATTTTCAGTCCCCATGATGGAATATGCGAACATAGTGTTTCCACTTTTATGGTATTTATTCAGAGTTTGAAGTCTTTGTGTTTGAGTCCCACGAAGTTGCTCTTTAGTTTTGATGTTGTGTCACGCTTTACCAGAGTTCCTCTTGAAGACCCTTTGCAGTTCATTGGTGAAAAATTGGACGAAGAAACAAACAAGCTGTGTCGCCGTTTGTTGACGTCGATGTATCTTTTTTTTTAAATTTGATGACAAACTGACGGAGTGGCTATGGGGAGTCCATTATTCTCCATAGTAGCCAGTTTATTTAAGGAAGATTTGGAGGAGACGGCACTGAAAAAGGCGTTCTTAAAACCAAGTTGTTTTTGGAGGTATGTCGACGATAAGTTTATGGTATGGCCACGTTGGAGGGATGCTCTAGATCGTTTCCGGGATCATTTTAACTGTCTGAATCCAAATATTAAGATCAAGATGGAAGTTGAAAACGATGAACTACTTCCCTTTTTAGATGTCTTGGTCTACAGGAAGGATGATGGAACATTATGACACGTTTATAGTAAGCCCACACATACCGAAGAATATCTTCATGCATCATGTTTCCATTCATCGTACCAACACAGAGGAGTCCTACTTACATTGGTAAAAAGAGCTAATGTCAACTGATATTCAGACAGTTTGACACAAGAACTGGATAATCTAAAAGCAATGTTCTGGCAGAATGGTTATACCGTCAGTCAGATCTGTCGTGCTCTACAGATTGGACCTTCACGGTAACCAAAAAAAGATACAAGCAAATTGATGGCTTTCCTACCTTGCGCGGAAAGTATAACTTCAAAAATAACAAGAATTTTAAAGAGATTTCACATTAAAAGTGCTTTACGTCCGCTTTATAAGACTACAGCACTGCTTGGCTCGATAATAATAATAATAATAATAATTAGCGTATGGCACTGGTGACCGGGAGACCCCTCGCGGGGAGCTTCGTCAGACGGGCCGACTTTGAGCAGGAGAGCTATCACAGGACATTTTAATTTCCAGTGTCTATACTTTTACAAATAAATTCATCAATCTTTGTCAGCATCACCAGGAAGGATTCAGGATGCACACCCATTACAGTGGAAGTTCGAAAACATAATAAATTAATTTTTGTTACGTGCGAAATTTCATCACATTTTCACTTACTAATGGCTGCATTTATTGCTATAGGTACACTTTCCTTCATAAGTTAGAGAGGTTCTTCGATGAATTTTGCACAGCATACATACCATACTCACAGGTTCAAAATGGCTGTGAGCACTATGGGACTTAACTTCTTAGGTCTTCAGTCCCCTACGACTTAGAACTACTTAAACCTAACTAACCTAGGGACATGACACACATCCATACCCGAGGCAGGATTCGAACCTGCGACCGCAGCGGTCGTGCGGTTCCAGACTGTAGTGCCTAGAACCGCTCGGCCACACCAACCGGCTACTCACAGGTGTATGAAACTCTAGAATTTATTTAATTTATGAAAAAACGAATGAACTATTATATTTTAAACTTCATGTTTAGAAAAAAACACAAATTTTATAGTTAATTACCTCAATTTTTACTACAGTTTTTAATAAATTTGGAAAATTCTAGAGTTTCATACACCTTTACGTATGGTTTGTATGCTGTTTAAAATTCATCGAAGAATCTCTCTTACTTATGAAGAAAAGTGTACCTACAGCAACAAATGCTGCTATTAGTAAGTGAAAAAAATGAAGAAATTTCACATGTAAAAAAAATTATTTCGTATGTTTTCGAACTTCCACTCCTAAGAATCTTTCCTGGTCTTGCTGACAAAGTTTTATGACTTTATTTGTAAAAGTATAGACATTGGAAATTAAAATGTTAAGTGGTGCCTCTCCTGCTCCAAGTCGGCCCCTTTGACGTCCTACCCCCCTTAACCCCACTTCGGCGACTTGGGAGTGAATGAGAATGATATGATGAAGAAAGTCACACAACACCCAGTCATTTCGAGGCAGAGAAAATCCCTGACCCCGCCGGGAATCGAACCTGGGACACCGTGCGCGGGAAGCGAGAACGCTACCGCAAGATCACGAGCCGCGGATGTTTGGCTCGCTGAAGGATGATTTGGGTTTGACGAAGCCCGGTGTCTACAAAATTCACTGCCATTGTGGGAAAGCCTATATTGTATAAACGATTCGTACGGTCCAGGATCGATGTGTGGAGCACCATCGTCACACGAGTTTATTTCAGCCAGAAAAATCGTAAACAGAGTAAAGGGTATCCTTTAAGTAAGAGTTGCAACACTGGTATGTTTGACATTAAAAAACAACGGGTGTTGTTTCGGCCATCAAAAGCTGTCAACAGTATTTGATATCGATTTATCGTTTCCGCCACTTTTCACCAACGGTGCGCAGTAGTGCTTTGCTCTACAGGGCAGTTACGTTCGCGCAAGTACGGTGGATCTACATGCAGTGTATGAAGGAGCCGCCGGTGCGATTTGATTCAGTCGAGAGCGCAATGTCAACGCGAGCAAACTGTGCAGCGCGTCCGCAGGAGGGCGTCGATCGCAGGGGTCTGCCCCGCCGCAGGCCCCATCGGTCACTCCATTTACGACGAGTTCGGCAACGGCAGATGGACATCGGAGGGAGACGATACAGGCTATGGAATTGGTTTATGAGAGTTCAACGTTTCACACGGGCGGACCTGTGCAATCGCCTGGCGCCGCGGCGACGAGGGAACACCACACACAACTGACACCAACAGCTGCTTTTACCAATAAACAACAGCGTTCATGGAACTCGGCGGGCCGCGCAAAATTGGAACCTTCACGGACGGAGAAAACTCGTATCCTCTGCGCGGTAGCGCCCTTCACGACGAACCTAATGTGGAACAGGATAGGACAACACCGCTGGAATTCGGCGAGAACGTCAAATTGATGGACCAAGAACCGCTGGAAAGAGACAGCAGCTTTGCAGACACGGATGATTTCGTCTATCGGCACTATCGGAGAAAGTCGAAAGAAGACACGAACCCTCAAAAAGGGTTCACACCTATTACTCCCAGATATGAAAACAAGGTCGACTCCACGCAGACACGAAACCTCGAACAAAGAACGTCGGACCAACAAGCCGCTGCTGCATCAGACGCAACAAAACAAAAACGAGTTCCACCAGTGACGCTTTATTATACTGGCCAGTATGTGGAGCTGAATAATGCGCTACTACATCAACCAGTTCTCGGACATCTCGAGGGTGGCGGCCTCCTAGTACCTCCTCCTAGCTTCAGAGCTATTAACTGATATCTCTTTGCGACATACCTTAACAATAAAGTCCGACCGACCCAAGCAGTCTCTACAATTCGGGAAATTGACATTGCTGTGGCAACTTCGACAGCTAAAATCAAACGGGCCGCAAGACGTGCAGCGACTGAAAACCTTCATAAATTTGAAACATTCTCTCATGAAACCGACATCATGCATCGCCGGAATACTCACAGAAAACGATGGCAACGTTATAGGAATCCAGAAGAGAGACTGCTGATGCATCGTTTGCCCCAGGAGCTACGCCACAGAGCTGAAGAATGGCGGCAAGACCTCTGGGAAACGAAGATGGTCGTAATGTTTCTCCAGACTAGGGAAGAGTGGCAACTTGTCAGGGCACTACGATAACCAAGACCACCAAAGAGAGCAATACGAGGCCCCGATGGTCTCTTGTAGGATTTTCTTGGCCAAGCTGAATTGTATGCCGACGTGTATGACCACCACATGACAGCTCCGCCCCCACAGGATGCAGAGGACGCAAGGAAAGAGGACCGTATCCGACAGGAATCGCCGACTTCCGCCAACTCACAACACAACAGAGGCCAGTTCATAGTACTCCCGCTGAAGTTAGAAAACCCATCAGGAAGATGAACAACTCGGCCCCTGGCAAGGACTCTGAGACCAACGTCGATCTTAAGCATCTTCCGAGAAAGGCCATCGTTCTCTTAACTGGAATTATCGACAGCCGCCTACTAAACGGCTACATCCATGTAGACTGGAAAACGGTGAAAACGATTCCTGTTCCCTAAAGAGAAGAAAACTCAACGTTGCCAGACAGCTACCACACGATTAGTCTATTGCCCACACTCGGCAAAATAATGGAATGGGTGCTGCTACAGCGTCTCAGACTATCTGGAAGAAAGTAACATCATCTGCCACGAACAGTTTGGCTTCCTGCCATGGTTATCGGCAGAGCTTCAGCTGCTTCGGATCACAAAGTCCCTACAACTCAAGCTGAATAGACGGAAGTTCACAGTTGTAGTTTCCTAGATATCGAAAAGACATTTGATCTGGTGTGGCGTGACAAGCTTATAGTCAAACTAGTCGATTAAACTCGTCTCCCCAACTGTTACATCAAGCTGATTGATACCTTTCTGCAGGATAGGCGTCTGTTTGTACAAATAGATGGGAAAAAATCATCACTGAAAACTGACTCATGTGGTATCCCAAAGGGAGCGGTGATATCGCTATGACTGTTTAATTTGTATATTAACGACATTCCCACCATTTAGCCAGTCTCTACGCCTATGACAGGGCCATCCTAACCTCTGGAAGGAACATCGAACAACTTGCCAACAGGATGCAGTGAAAACTTGTCGTCACCGAACAATGGAAAAAGAGCAATTATATCACCCAAACCCTACAAAAACTGCAGCAATACTGTTTACGAATAAACGGTCGGAACTGAGGAGGTGACTTGCATCAATGGACAGCCAATACTCTGGACTACGATGACGAAATACCTCAGAGTGATACTGGATAAAGGGATGACTTTCACCCCACACATACAAGATAGAAAACTGACTACTATGAAGATGATCCGGGCACTCACACCGTTTTTCGCGATCAGGAATCTAAACACGTCAACGAAGTTAAAACTTTATAGAGCAACGGTAAAACCCTCCTTGGTGCACGGCTCGACGTCTTGGGGAACATGTGACTCTAATATACGTAGTTTTCAAACATTACAAAACAGGTGTTTGAAGTCACTGAGAAGATAGAAGACCAGGCAACTGGTCTTTTTCACAAATTAGACGAGTAGCGGGGAAATATCCACCAACTTGCGAATGTAGGCCAGGCGCTACCACAACACTGGCACAAATACAAGCTGCCTCGACCCATTATAGCACCCCCACAGGACCATCAAAGATGACGTAATCTTCAGTTATTCAGTGTGGTCACTGTCCATCACTCGTACGACTGCCTAACCAACACCCTAAAAGGACTCAAGGATTCACAGACATCCCAAGTCCGTTTGCAAGCGAATACACAATAAAGGGAAACCATTTCTCACATCTTGAAACTCCAGAAGAAAAATTCGCCAAAGGCGATCACTCTTTGGACTCAACACGCAAAAAAAGAAAAAAGAGCGATTTAAGTTCGGGCGAGTTAGTGCGACTGCTTACTCACTTGGAGATGGCGGCCATCTCACTGCCGAAATATTTTATCAAGATGACGTTATGTTCTGGCTGGAGATTCGATCTTTGTTTCCATCTGTGAGGTGTTCAGGTAGTATCCATGGCGTTTCGGCTGAGCTGATCAGGCAAGTAAATGACCACCTTGCGGCGAATTCTGGATCCAGTGACTGAAGAGATACCTCTGTTTCGACGAGCTTAGTGGCATATCTTATTAGATGTCTGCCGCCGCGGTTAGCTGTTTGCTGAACGATGTAGTGGTAAGATGCATTTTGGGAGCAGCGAAGAAGAGCACACTCGCAGTACGATTTTGTTAAATCGTTCACAACGAGCACATTGTTCAAGAATAACCATTTTCTTGGTTAGGCTGTAATGTTTTGAGGCCATAACAACAACTGTGTAAGTTGTAAACAATTTTTGTTTAATTTTGCAATCTTACCACAGATATATACGCATTTACATAGTTAGCAATGTGACAATGTTTGAACAGTTATCAAACGAATGCATCTCGTCCTCAGAAAGTAAAATAATCCTAAACACAACAATGGTAAATTTTAACTATAAGTGTCTTTACAGAATATTCTTACGACTATGTCATGATGTTGGCTGGCACTACGATAAATCATCCGATTCTGGTTCAAAGTTTGGTACCATTTAGGATGACAATCAAGTCTACATAGGATTTTTAGTTTTGAGACAAGTTGAACAAAAGATTATCCAAGGTCGCTCGAGTTTACACTGGACAGAAGCTGTAGAACCAACAAGTTTATGCCTCTGCTCGCAGTATTTACCTTAGTTGCGATGAGCTGTCGTCTGCATGGCTGCTCTCGGCCACTGAAATTCCTATAAAAACTGATTAAGCCTTTGCTGATTTTCGAGCAGAAACTCTCCCTATGTTTCTCGTTATGCGAGAAAACAAATAATCATCCCTAGTCTTGGACTATGGCGATTGCACGTGCGTGGATGGAGCCGTGTGCGTATTAAAATGCCCTCTCAGTCCTCGCAAGGAGAATTAACTAACTGGCTGGTTCGTTTCTCCACAGTTGGAACTCAACGATGCTTCAGCTAATATCTAGCTGAATGTCAGCCACAGTGAACGCAGTGTTCAATCATATTCCTGTTCTACACTTGACGCCATTTCAGAGAAGAGTCCACGAAAATTTCGCTCTTGTCTCTCCTAGCCAAAGTATCTCCGCACCTGGGTTTTTTCGCCCTCCACGTCACGGCTTTTTCCACTAATGGGTGTGTTCCTCTTATTTTGTGGAAACTCTCTCTGCCAATCGCAAGGACCCTACTACTGAACTGCTTCGAAATCTCGGCACATTACTCCTTCCTATCTCGTTTCCGCCAATAGGACGTTTTGTGCCCACTCCACACGCCTAAAAGTTACATGCATACATAACGTGTGTATCATTCGCTATTCACGTTATCAACTGCGTCGCTGGTTTTGTTGGTATCCATTTGGAATTGTGAAACGCAGTTTTCTTAACTTCTTTCTGCCCTACTTCTGGTGGACCGTTACTTGCCCACCAGTATACGTCACCTGTCTGGTCGCTGACTCCCACCATGGGATGCCCCGTAAGAGCTTTTCGTAGTGCCTCTCGTGGGATGGTCTCTGGTTCTGTCCGCTCCCATTTCCAAACAAAACGTTTCCTCTCGCTGCTTGTTTCACCTTCTTCTCATTTATATGCGTTATATAGCAGCGGTGTGTTAATACCGTCGATTGAGTGTCATCCCTTTTGCGTTAAGTAGTTAAAGGCAATAGGTTCTGGTAATCGGTATGGAATCTGCTTGTTACTAATCCATCTGAAACACAAACAAAAAAATGGCCCAGCGCACTATGAGACTTAACATCTGAGGTCATCAGTCCTCTAGACCTTAGAATTACTTAAACCTAACTAACCTAAGGACATCACACACATCCATGCCCTAGGCAGAATTCGAACCTGCGACCATAACAGTCGCATGGCTCCAGACTGAAGCGCCTAGAACCGCTCGGCCACAACGGCCGGCTGAAAGGCACAACATTTAATTTCGTTCACACTCACTATCAATGAGCCTGTGACAGCATTTAACGACTTGTATAGACTTTGGTTTGACTGATCTTCTCCCAAACTTTAACGGTGTGTGCTACTTGTTTTTGAGAAAGAAAAGTCAACTAACATCAAAACTACAGACAGTCACTGTGAACATTATACATCACGCTTCTGTGAATAATTTTTTTTGCACGAAACGTAGATGCTGCTGCTGAAGCAGTTGGCGGAGTCGTAGTCTTTCATTCTATAGAACGCGCGTTTATTTGGTGTCCTCTGCGAGCTGTCACAACAGACTGTGTCCAAATGCGCAGTTCACGGCATGGCGCTATAAACCACTTCCTTTACACATCGTCATGAATGGTGAGTTTTTTGTTACAGGTCCGAAGGTTGATGTAAATTCAATCGCCTTTTGCTACGCACAGTATAAATCGTTGTCTAAAGTACACTCTATGCTCATTAAACACCGGTACTCTTCGAGAAACGTGTTTCATAGTGCAGTGTTTAGCGTCAGTGTTTTGTGTACAGCGGGTCATGAGTTCAAAACCGAATGTGAACAGGATTTTGTTGTTTATTATATACCGTTTCTGGAAGTTCCTTGAAATATATTTAGTTTGTAATTTTTGTATATTCTGGAGTTTCGATATATGTATAAATATCAGTGCTAGGCGCTGTATTTGTGTGTCGACTAGTTTTAGGTTTTGAACTTGTGTGCATCTACATCACTGTGGCTCCAATTGGGCTACGTAACAGAAGTTGCCTGCACGAAAAGAACCGGAACGCATGCAGTGCATCGCTCTAAGATCCGTATATTCAGGAGACTGATAGATTCCGAAACAGCAGTAACTCAGCTACAGAATGGCATCAAGTGCATACCGGAGACACTGTTGAGAACTCGACTCAATGGCTGAAAGGACGCAACTGAACAGGCAGGTACATCAGCTGGGATGATAGGGTGTTCTTGGCAAATGTGTACTTATACTTGTGCAGCATAGCCCTAAAGTAGTTCGAGAACAACGAACAGAGGCTAGGATAAATTCCATACATATCTATCTACATTATTATTCCGCAATTCACAATTAACTGTCTGGTATAGAGTTCATTGAACCCCTTTAGGCCACATCTCTACTGTTCCACTCTCAAACAACACGCGGGATAATTGAGTTCTGATTTCTATTATTTTACTACGATGGTTTTTCCTCCCTAAGTAAGTGGTCCAAACAAAATATTTTCACACTATAAGGAGACAGTTGTTGAAAGAAATTTCATGAGAAGGCCCTGCCTCAGCGGAAAACGCCTTCGTTTTAATGACTGTCAATCTAACTCGTGTACCGTATCGATGATACTCTCTCCCCTGTTTCGGTATAATTCAAAACGAGCTGCCCTACTTATTAGTTTTTCGATGTCTTCCGTCAATCCTGTCTGATGCGGATCCGAAACTGCACAGCAGTACTTAAGAAGAGGGCGGACAAGCGTAGTGAAAGCTGTCTCTTTAGTATACCTGTTACATTTTCTAAGTGTTCTGCCAATAAATCGCAGTTTTTGGTTTGCTTTCCCGACAAAAAACGTCTATGTCATCGCTCCAAATTAAATTATTAGCAGTTTTAATCCCCCAGTATTTAGCAGAGTTTACAACCTTTAGATTTGTGAGATTTATCGTAGAACTGAAAATTGGTGGATTTTATTTAGTGCTCATGACTTTAATCTTTTCATGATTTAGGATTAATTGTCATCTTTTGCACCATGCACATATCTTGTCTCTATCATTTTGCAATTCTTTTTGATCATCTGATGACGCTCTTCGATTATCTAACGACATTGTGTGACGGTACGTGACAGCATCGTCAGCAAACAATCTAAAATGTCTGTTCGTATTGTCTCCTAAATCGTTTGTATACGTAAGGAACAACAGAGGGCCTATAACACTTACTTTGGGGATGCCAAATATTGCTCCCGTGGACTCGATGACTTTCCGACAGTTATTGACAACTCTGACGTTTCTGACAGGAAATCACGAATCCAGTCACACAAGTGAGACGATACTCCGTTAGTCGCAAGTCGCTTGTGAGAAATAGTGTCAAAAGACTTCTTGAAATTTAAAAATATGCAGTAAAATTGACGACCCATGCCAACAGAACTCATTATTGCGTGAGAATAAAGTACTAGTTGTGGTTCACAAGAAAGACATTTTCTGCATCAGGGCTGACTGTCTGTCAATAAATAGTTTTCTTCTAGGTGATTCTTAATGTACGAGCTCAGTACATGTTCCAAAATCTTACTGCAGATCGACGTTAGTAGTATGGATCTGTAATTCAGCGGATTACTTCCGTTCTCTTTCTTGGCTGTAGGTGTGTCTTGTGCAGATTTCCAGTCTCCGGGCACGGATCGCTCTACGAGCGAGTAGTTGTAAATGATTGCTATGCATGGAGCTATTCTATCCTCATACTCTGAAAGGAACCTGACTGGTATACATTCTGGACAGGAAGCCTTGCCTTTCTGATGTGTTTCTAGCTGCTTCGCTACACCATGGATATTTTTTTTCTAAGTTACTCATGTTGGCAGTTGTTCTTGATTAGAATTCTGAAATATTTGCTTCGTCTTCTTTTGTGAAGGCATTTCGGTCAACCGTGTTTATTGACTTTGGCTTAGTGGTGCTGTCATCAATAACATCACCATTGTTATCGTGAAGGTACTGACTGTGTCTTGTCACTCCCGTACTTCACATACGACCAGAATCTCTTTTCTTCCAAATTTCAAGACAGAGTTTCATAGCAGAAACTATCATAAGCAACTAACATTGAAATTCACACTAAAATTCGAGCTTCTGTAAAACTTTGCCAGTCCTGAGGATTGTACCTCCTTTTAAATTTGGTATGCTTTTTCGTTTCTTCTGCAATAGAGTTGTGACCTGTTCTGTATACCTTGGAGGATCAGTACCATCTCTTATTAATTTATTTGGTTTGTGTCTCCCAACTGCCGTCAACACTATTTATTTGAATTGAAACAATATCTGATCTACGCTTACATATTCAGATTGAAAGGAGTGCTGACTGTCTCTTAAACAGATGTAAAGAGAGTTTTTATCAACATTTTTAAACAGATATATTTTGGGTTTAGTTTTGGTGGGTTTGGACGTTGCGGTATTCAGATCAGCTACAACAGTCTTGTGGTCATTAATATCTGTATTAGTTATGATGCTCCTTATTTGGTCCAGATTGCTTGTTGCTAAGAGGCCAATTATGTGTCCACGACCATTTAAACTTCGAGTGGGCTGTCCGCAGCTCGTGGTCTAGGGGATAGCGTTGCTGTTTCTGGATCATGGGATCCCGGGTTCGATTCCCGGCCCGGTTGGGGATTTTCTCTTTCCGGAGACTGGGAGTTTGTGTTGTCCTCGTCATGATAATCATTCGTGACAGTGGTTGATTGGACTGTGAAAAAAGAAATCAATTATTAATTAATTCCGGTTGTCAAGTATAACCTCTACCCATATTAACTCACAGGTGATAGGAACTTCAATTTCGGTACAAGGTAAACTACTTCTGACAGCAATAAACACCCCACCAGCATCTGTATTTAATCCATCGTTTCTGAACACGGTAGGTCCTTCGTAAGAATTTCGGTTGAACTTACTTCTTACATTAGCCAGCTTTCCGTACCTATAACGATTTGAGATTCTAGGCTTTCTATTCGCACTTCGAGCTGGATCTCTTTTTCCAACACGGCTACGACAGTTCGCAACCGCAATATTGATTCTTACTGTGCCTACACCCTTCCTGTGTTCGTCTTACACTCTTTGAAACGGAAGCCCATTCAGCACGTTCCCGAGACTGTCTGACCTAAAAAATCGCCAGTCTTCTCCACACAGACCACGCTTCCCGTGTAGCTGCTTTCTGCATGTAACGGACTCTTGACCTATTTAGCGGAAACTGGAAACACACCCCATGGCGTAAGTCGAGGAATCTGCAACCTGCACTGTCACAGAACTGTCTCAACCTCTGATTCTGACCCTCCATCCGGCTTTGCACCAAAAGACCAGGGTCGTTTCGGTCGATTATACTATAGATGTTGAGCCCCACCTTCATTTAGCAAGCGATCCTAGCAGGCTTCACTACTTCAGCTAACCGTCCGTAACCAGAGACAATCTGTTCCGGTCCAAAGCGACACATATCGTTAGTACCAACATGAGCCACATGGCTGCACCCTGTGCCCTTCAAGGCTTCCGTAAGTGCACGTTCCACACCCGTAATGATTCCTTCCGTTATGCAAACAGAGAGAATATTGGATTCCTTTCCCTCCTTCGCCGCCATATCCGTAAGGAGAACCATTACGCGCCTAACGTTGGTACTCTATGCAGCACTGAAGACGTTTTTGGCGATAATCAGCGTCAAGTACGATTAGAGGAAGAAGAACAGGAAAACAGAGGCCGATGCTATGGGGAATAGACACAGTCATACATACAGAATGTTTTGGCTCTATGCCACGCAGGGGAATCCAAATATGACGGGAACTGACAAAATCTTACACTTGATGAAAGGAGTTACAGGAAGCATTACCAACCTGTTCTGATATAGGATGTCACAGGAACCAAAGAACGCACCAAGTGCTGCCAGCGCATAGAAGGAACGCAGCAGAAAGAATCGGTAGAAAGTAGTATGACAGACTCCCGAATGTGGTGCCTATGGCAATTGTGGAAGACCACCACGACCTCATCTCTCTCTTACGACAGATAGTGTATGTGTGTGTGTGTGTGTGTGTGTGTGTGTGTGTGTGTGTATGTGTGTGTGTGTGTGTGTGTGTAAGTGAGAGAGAGAAAGATAGAGAAGAGATACAGCATTCCAATCAGATCAGTCAGATCGAGTACCCAAGCTATTCCAGCGATGATTGTTGACGCGGTACATCAGAGAGTAATAGAGAATGCTAATGAAGAGATGTATCAATCTTTAATACCAATCTTCACCACCAGATGAACGCACCCGGAAGAACAGACTAGGCCAATTAGGACTTATATCGCAGTCATCAAGCGACAAGCCAGCACCACACCAACGCAGGTACAACCGACTCCTACGCCAAGTATAACACCCTGTGGAATATCAGACATTTGCAGGACAGAGGACAACACGCCGGTGTGTTTTGACTGAGGAAGCCCTGGACCTGCTGTACGCAACTGCAGAGAAAAGAGGTGAGTTTTCGCTGACTACTACGTCTTCAGACGTCAACCACCATAACAGTTCTGTTCACGCCAATCAACTGCAGGAGATTATTTTTATTTATTTAACCTGATCTGAGTCTGGGGATCAGGCCCTTTGTTACGTCAGACCAGGCTTTCACGTATGCGGTACCTTTTAAAACATAGTTATCTACTAAATAAAAATTTTAATATGACAAATAGTATTAAGCTGATTTCAGTGTCTGAAGTTGCAGTTTTAATGACTAATACTGGCTATGAAGCAACAAAATTCATGCTGGCACTGCCCTGCTGGTAGATGTCACCATGCCGAGGAAAAAAATCGCATGTAGGAGTGAACCTGCTCCCTACGGATAGAATCATATATTCAGTATTAGCATTGATTCATTGCGCCTTCCAGAATGACGAGATCACACCGGAAATGCCACGAAAATAATCCCCAGATCATAACGCTCCCTTCTCTGGCCTGGACCCTTCCGACGACTGTTGCAGGGTAATAGACGCTTATTGTGATCTGTCTAATCGAGTATAAAACGTGATTCATCTTAAAAGGCAACCTGTCCAGTTATGCTAGTGGCGTGCAAATGCCAGCCTTCGTCGCTGATGAACAGCAGTTAGCATGGATAAATGAAACCGGCACCCACTGCAAAGACCCATATGCGGCAACGTACCCCGAACGGTCGTTGAGGAGAGTCTGCTGGTAGCTCCTTGGTTCATCAGCGGTCTGTTCCTCAACAGCTGCAAATCTATTCGCCCGCACACATCTCCGAAACCGTCGTCCACCAGTTATCTATGCCCCAGGATGCATCACAATTACCGAAGTTTTGTATACTTCAACCACAGCGCCATGCGAACAGTTTGCAGTCGTAGCTGTTTCGGAGACGCTTCCATCTTTGGTCAAAAGCCAATGACCATGCCCTTTTTGACATCAGATAAATCTCTCTGTTTCCACATTACGGCAACGACTGCAATATTTTAGGCGTCCCATCGACAGACTTATACACTGAACAGCCAAAGAAACTGATATATCTGCCTAATATCGTGTAGGGTCCCCGCGAGGACACAGAAGTGGTATGGACTCGACTTACGTCTGAAAAATGGTGGAGGGAACTGACACCGTGAACTTTGCAGAGCTGTCCATAAATCCGTAAGAGTACGATGGGTTGGAGAACTCTTCTGAACAGCAAGGAATCCCGGATACTCTCAATAATTTTCACGCCTGGGGATTTTGGTGGCCAGCGGATGTGTTTGAACTCAGAAGAGTGTTCGTGGAGCAACTCCGTAGCAATTTTGGACGTTTGAGGTGTCGCAGTGTAGTCCTGTAATTGCCCAAGTCCGTCGGAATGCACTGTGAGGCTCGTATCTAGATGTGTCAGGGGTACTGAATCACTCCAACTGCACACACCCCACACCATTACAGAGTCTCCACCAGCTTGAACAGTCCCCTGTTTACATGCAGGGTCCATGGATTCATGAGGCTGTCTCCATACCCGTACATGTCCATCTGCTCGATACAATTTGAATCGAGACTCCTCCGACCAGGCAAGATGTTTCTAATCATCAACAGTCCAATGTCGGTGTTGACGGTCCCAAACGAAGCGTAAAGCTTTATGTCGAGCAGTCATCAAACGTACACAATATGGCACTCGACCCGAAAGCTCATATCGATGATGTTTCGTTGAATGACTCGTGCGGTGACAGTTGTTTATTGCCTAACATTGAAATCAGCAGCAATTTGCGGAAGGGTTGCACATCTTTCACGCTGAACGATTCTCTTCAGTCGTCATTGGTCCCGTTCTTGCAGGAGCATTTTCCGGCCGCAGCGATGTCGAAGATTTGATGTTTCACCGGATTCCTGATATTCAATGTACACTCGTGAAATGGACGTACGGGAAAATCCCCACTTCAGCTTGACCTCTGAGATACTGTGT
This sequence comes from Schistocerca gregaria, assembly GCF_023897955.1. NCBI lineage: Eukaryota > Metazoa > Arthropoda > Insecta > Orthoptera > Acrididae > Schistocerca > Schistocerca gregaria. The sequence goes on from NC_064931.1 coordinate 732,573,327, forward strand.
CCCATCGCTTATGCGCCGGCTACAACACCACGTTCAAACTCACTTAAATCTTGATAACCTGCCATTGTAGCAGCAATAAACGATCTAACTAGTGCACTGAACACTTGCTGTCTTACATAGGCGTTGCCGACTTCAGCGCCGTATTCTGCCTGCTTACATATCTCTGTGTTTGATTGCGCATGATTATACCAGTTTCTTCGGCGCTTCAGTGTATATCCTCCACTGTCACTGCTGCCACCTCCCGAGTGTGAGTGGTTATTGCAAAATAACGTAGATCATGGGCTGTAGTATAATTCATGTGACTCAACCGTTAAAAATAAATAATAATAATAACGACAATTTGTGGAAATCTTATTCAGTTCTGTAATGTAGTGCAGGACGTTCTTGCAGAGGTGGCTTCCTGTTAGTAAGGAGGACTTAAAGAAAGTGGCTGAACGATGCAATAAAAACAGAACGGATTTTACTCTGATGGGAACGAGATTTCCTGAAATGTTGTAAAGACAAGAGCGTTAAGGTCGAGGAGAGATAATGAGGGACAGTGTTCGTTGATACGACACTAGAGAAGACAGAGGGTACAGAAATCTCGGAGCTAGTCTGCACGCAGCCTGAACTGCTTTGCATATACTGGTGAAAACATCATACATATAGCGAATCTAAGACCCTGCAGTCATGGACTGTGGGGCTGGTCCCGTCGGAGGTTCGAGTCCTCCCTCGGGCATGGGTGTGTGTGTGTTTGTCCGTAGGATAATTTAGGTTAAGTAGTATGTAAGATTAGGGACTGATGATCTAAGCAGTTAAGTCCCATAAGATTTCACACACATCTGAACATTTTTGAACACATAGCGAACACAGGCATTCACAATCAGTTCAAGGCGCTGTTAGCTTTGCTGAGAAAGGCCTTACAGAATATTATCGCTGTAATCAGTAATTGGGAGTATAAGTGTTTATGCAGGTTTCTTTTTCAGGTCAGGAGGAAACAGCTGTTTATATGTTCGCAGGGCATGGAGAGATGCTGATGTCTTCTTGCTCACTGCAGTTACGTGCTCTGTCCAATTCATTTTTTCATCTTTTATTACTCCTAGACTCTTCGTTGAAGGACAGTAGTTGATATTTGTCCCATTTATGGTTAACGGTGGTAGGAATTCCTGATACTTCGGGCTAATAAACCTAGAATCACCAAACAGTAGCGTTGGGGTTTTGGACGGGTCGAGTTTAAACCTATACCCTTCGCCCATTTTGATAGTGCGCATAGGTAGGTATTGAGATTCTCGATGAGTGTCTCCAAGTCAGTGGCTCTTGCTCTTACATACCATCTGAAATCACAATGTAAATGCGTTATTTTCAATAGGACAAAACTGATGACACATCGTTGGCCTGCAGTGAAAACATTGCAGAACCTACTACTGAATTCTGGGGATCGCCAGACTGTGAAACATGTACAATATGTACAATGTGTTGTTTTTGTGCCACATACGCACAGAAGTAATATGTGTTCCTGTCCTGTCCACATGCACCAATGATGTACTACGATGTAAAATGAAGCTAGAAGCGTGCTTGAAAATTACCAAAGGTTGAAACTGGCCAATCGCATAGATAGTAAAAGAATACAGCCTCCCTGGACCACGTTTTCATTCTCAAAACTCGTTGGGGCTGTAGACCCCCCTCCCCTACCCCCCAAACAAATTAAATGGTTAATACTCTAACGTGAGAGTTACTGTAAAGTTCGGCGTTATAAGCAGAAGGTCACAAACGATTTGTACCTCAAGATAAAATTATTACTCTAGCGTTGAGCCAATGTAGTGCTTGACTGACTTTTGAAGTGGGTAGTTGAAAGCATACCGTCGTCTCTTCCCAACACAAATATGTATTACTACTGTTCATTGTACTATTTCGCTGAAGCCTGACTTTCAGAAGTGAAGTGGATATACAAAAAATTATGAACTTACTCCACTCAGTGGAATTGTTGTTAAATTGGTGTTTGGACCAATAATTGTGTATGCGATAATATTGGTAAAAATGTTTCAACAGCTCCACCTATCCAGAAGTTGTTGTTACTGGCATAGATAATGGCGTTTTAACGTATAAACAAAACGTGTAGGCACATTGATTATACTGTAATGCTAATTGGCATCCAAACCATAAGAATATGTGCGGATGAGTGATAAACTAGCTGAAATTGATTTTTGCGAACGTAGAATGTTGTCAGTGTTAATATAAAGGGAATAGCTTTGTTTACGTCGATAATTGTCATCAAGAAGTGCACTTTAAGCTGTAATTTAGATCAGCAGTAGTGCCCTTATGTGTTCTGCGATGTCATAGAACCAAGAATAATTTATTTCGGTAACATCAATTAGCAAAACGTGTGTATTTTTAATAAGTAGTACATTCATTTTAGATGTGGAAATATTTAATTTGAGCGTCCTTGTGCTTAAGAAGTATTGTACAAAAATCGAATTATGATTGTTAAAATATAAATGACATCGGTTATGCCAACATACAAGTGAAGTGTATTCTGTTTATGTGTTAAATGTTATAAAATAATTAAGTTATTAATGATGCATGTGTTTGGCACTGGATTTCTTACATATTTTGAGAATTCATACAGTTTTCTTTCGGAGTCATTTGCGATTTTTCGTTCGCTGTCAAAGATCTGTAATTGTTCATGTGTATTACGATGAGCAACCAGTGTACATTTGTGTTCTTTTTTATACAAAAACTTTACTTATTTTTAAGCATAGTTATATTTCAGTGGCAAATATTGTTTTTTAGAGATATCGACCTCTTGTCTCTGTCTTGTTACAGTAATGACTTTGGTTATATTTCATCTCAGACTCGTTCCAAAATTTTCTTTGGTCACATGGTATTTGAAAATTTCGTATTATGTAGCTGTCCTTGAGTATAACAAAAAGATACAGTTTAAGTGCTACTTCGCAATAGAGATCTCGTTAGTAACACTTTTTCCTTTCCTTCTATAACGCTATTTTGTCTTTTGCTTATGTTGTCTGATTTCACGCCACGTATTTGGATTAGGGTCTAGGTATTATTGTGTAACTGAACGTTGGAAATACATTCTGAAAACATAGGACGCCTTGGCACCATAGTTATGCTCAGCAATTATTGCAGCCTACCTTGAAAGCATGTTTTGATCGAACCTCGAGTGCGTCTTGCTCAGATGCAAATCAAATGTAATGTTAGCCCGATAAAAACATTGATTATATTTTTCTATCGTAGAGCATGATGCATTATCTTCTAACCCTCTAAAATGGTGCTTGCCTAGGTGAAACGTAGCTAACACTTACACAAATGCACATGATGTCGCTTGTTCAATGAATATCATATTCACAGGTCGAAACGGCAACATGCTTTACATCTTTTAAACGTGTAGATAGCATTGTAGCATTTTGTCATAGATATTTTGTATGACGCCTTTTTTCAGGAGCAAATGAGGATATAATATAAACATTATCGTGCTCAGACGTTTTTGCAGGCATCTGAGAGTTCTGATTAGCATTGTGACACCTGACAGTTAGCACAGAATACTTTGAATGTGGAGAGTCTATAAACTGAGGTTGAGTTGTGCCTAATATAAGCATGGTACAAAGATCAAATTTTGGACATTCACAAGCGCTGCATAAACTGTATGTTCATGGTATATAATTTTTGTGTGCGTGTGCGTGATTGCTCCACTGCGTGATTTCTCCAGGTTAATATGCTTATGTAATGTTCTAAGCACTTCAAGTGACGCTAAGTATTTTTTTTTTTTTCAAAAAGACACCATTTTATGCTATACAAGCGATTGGCTCCCTCTGTCTGATACCGACTAACATAGTACATTATGATGGGCTGGAGAGGAGAGGGGAGACTACAGGGTGCAGAGTGCTGGCTGTGGCTTAGCATGTGATGATGATGAAATCGTTGATAATGGTTACAAAGACGCAGATGAAGAAGAGTAGCTAGATGTCAGTGGGGGGATGGGGTGCAGGATGACCTTCAGCAGGCGTTTGATGGTCAAAGAGCGTTGAAGTCACCGTAAACATACTATTCGGTGAACTGTTTGAATCTTCCTTTGTCGACAAAGACTCCTTTGGTGATCACGTTGTACTCCGTAATATTTGACTCTGGCATCGTTGGCATTCCCTGAGACGAGTTACGCACGGTACGCCCAGAACGCGGTGAGATGCGAGAAGATAGTGTGTCCTATGTATCGTGCACGCTTCGCTGTGCGATGTGGTGCTATCGCAAGCCTTCACTATCTAGCATTCTGTTGTCGGAGCCAGTACTCCCTCTCACATCCAGTACGAAGTCAGACAACAATCAGATCACGTGACAGGACTACTGCACACACCTTGACATAGGTGTCTACTCTGTCTTCAGACCAACAGAGGTTTCTTATTCTATTGCTCATGAACGTATGCTCTACATGGCTTACTTCTGTGCAGTTCAGACATTGTGTCAGATAAGAGCTCGAATCCAGGCAATTGTTTCTCCCAGACAGTTCTACAAGTAACGAACCTGATATTGTGGAGTTCCCATTAAAATGGGAACTGGACCAAATGAGGATATAATATAAACATTATCTTGCTCAGACCTTTTTGCAGGCAGCTGAGTCTTCTGATTAACATTGTGCCTTATATAAGCGTGGTACAAAGATCAAATTTCGGACATTCACATGCGCTTCTTCTATGGAGCTTCAGGGGAGCTGAAAGGACTTTTAGCAGGTTGTCTATGGCTTTCCGAATGGGAAGAAAAATGCTCGAAAAATGTTTCATTATTCTGATTACAGGAGAGGCTGTAGAGAAGACTTTGCAGATAAAGTATTGATACCGAACCGATGGCCATAAATGTACTGTTTGGATGTAAAATAAGTTTGAAGAGAAGTCATCAGGCTCTGATTTCCTACTTCAAGGTATGATACGTAACGATAGAGCTGCACAACGCACGTATCGAGAACGTTAATAAGATTGCGTGTCTATCAGATACTATTTTCTTCCGACTACAACAACGGCTGCTAGGAACTAGTATGTGTGTAACTAGAATCGTTGATTGTGGTGCTCCATGGTCGTGCACAATGCGTATGAAAACATGCGTCGCTAATACACGTTGTTCAATGAACAGCAGGGTCGCCTCGTCGAGTAGCTCATGTAGAGGACAGAGGTCAGAGCTCATTATCCCCGTTGTGTGCGTACAGAGAAACGGGGGATTTGAAAGTTATAAGATTTTCAAACCTACTTTACATACACGTGGTACAATTCCAGACATGACTTCTTTAACAGACCTTTATCTACTATGTCTCCTCTATAGACCCTAGAAGCCTGCAACAGGAGTTACGAAACGATCCGTAAGTCTACAGTTTGTTTCAGTAATCTAGTTAATACATTATTATCGGACGCAGAAACATATTGTACGTTTTAATTTACCTTCTTGGTTAACTGAATGAAAATTTACATGATACTTCACAAAAACCATGAACATGTTGCTAAGCTTGTGTAATTCACGTTGGTACATGGATGTTTGAGCTTCTGGATCCACGGATTTTTGATTTGTCAACGGCAAAGAGGAAGCTTGAGTGTTAAACCATAATAATAATAATGTCGTCTGACGAGGGCCTCCCGTCAGGTAGACCGTTCGCCTGGTGCAAGTCTTTCGATTTGACGCCACTTGGGTGACTTGCGCGTCGATGGGGATGAAATGATGACGATTAGGACAACACAACACCCAGTCCCTGAGCGGAGAAAATCTCCGACCCAGCCGGGATTCGAACGCGGGGCCTTTGGATTGACAGGCTGTCGCGCTGACCACTCAGCTACCGGTGGCGGACATTAAACCATATACTTTGTTGCAAGTTAGTAGTGAACTAAGGTTTACCTTATGCTGAGTGATTTCATGAAGAAATATTCGAAGTAAAATATTATTCTTGTCTTGACATAGCATTAAACTAGTGGACCACTAGTAACCGCTATAATATCTGCTTCCACAAAATTCAGATTTCAAAATTTAAAACGTCAGTACAACGGAAAACTGCCCAAAGCTGCCAATTTCACTTTTTTATTTTCTTCGTAATTAGTTTCTGGTCGGAACCCAATTTTCAAGTCATTCATATATTCAAAATGGTATTTCCAAAAACACAAAAACACTGCCAAAATATATACCCATTACTAAGTGCAAATGAACAGTTACAACGCATACAGTTATCTGTAACTGCTCATTTGCACTTCATAATATGTATATAATTTTGACATGGCTCTTGTATTCTTCGAAATACCATTTTGAGTGTCTGGATGATGTGAAAATGGGTTCCAGCCCGAAATTAGTTATCAACCAAATAAAAAAAGTGAAATTTGCAAGTTTCACTGGTTTTCTGTTGTACTGATTAACAGAAGTTTCCGACCTGAAATTATTCCACCATGCTGGAAATTCGTAAAACGTCAGTAGCCTATGCACCGATCGTAATTGAAGCGGAATGATTACTGCAGTGTTGTCTTATCTCTTGCGTATATTTTCATGATAAAATAATACTTTGTCATGACTTAATCGCCCTTCACCCTCATGGATGCGCGAGACGCACTGTAAGCAGAATATTCAGAATGTAATTATGCAAGATAGGTCATGTACATTGTCAGTCCGCTTACTCTCCTATAAAAGACACTTTTTATGTTATTATCATAGTTACAAGTTAGTCGAAACCTGAGTTTAGAGACTGGTAAGAAAATTCTTCTTTTTTGCGCAGTCGCTGAGCAGTCATTTTTCTTCGTAATTACCACGAAGTAATGAAGGTGCTGGACGGTGACTCCTTGTAACAGTATTCTCGGGATTCGTCTTTCCAATCTTTCTCCGGTAGTCTCGGGTTTAGATTTTCCTAATTAGTATGATGTGGATGACGGAATTATTTATTAATTAAGGTCTCTGCCACATTCATTGCGGTGGGAATTCTTTCAAATATGGTTCGTCTTTAAAAAGTCTGATGAAGATGCCATATTGGATACTGTCGTCAAGACTAGGACTTCTGTCCAAAATGTGCGAAAGTTCAAGATAATGATGTATAGTATGAGATTTTGTTTGGTGTCATATGGCAGCTATAATTCCTATATTAAATTTAGTTTATAGAGGAAATTAATTAAATGAAAGGGTAAACTGCATGCTACTTGTTTAAAGAACGGATGAATAAAACAACAAACATATAACGTAACTCTATGAGCACTAGGAGATAATGGATTTGGTACAGTTACGTTACATCACTTGGCAGTTAAATAAAAATATAGAAAATGTGGTTAAATGAAAATATGCTGAGAAGTAGTACTACATTTGCAGTTTTCGGAAACACACAGTCAATAAAAATCGCCAGTTGATATTGTGTAATGAAAAGCATGTGAACAGCAATGACCACAAATGTGCACAAATTAGTGGTATAAAGGAAGTGAATTGAGTATTCACTGATAAACCGTGTACTGATAATATACAGTTTTTCTAGTTACAAGAAAATGTCGAAACAATAAACAATCCCTTAAATGCATTGTTCGTGTTTTAAATATGTGAACGGTCTATAAATTGTAAGAATGAAAGAGATTTCTTCTGAAGAAATGCCTACATGATCAGGTTCCTTCAATGATCTGCCTCTATCCGATTATCGGAACAAATTGTAAACAGAAAATATATGGCACTTTAAGTACAATGTATTATTTCATGACTCTCGAATCCTTTTCACATTTTTGAAGTGCTATCATTCAGTAGTATTACCTAATTTAGGCCTTCAGTTTCCTGCAGTTACTATTAGTACAGAACCTCTCTTTTATGTTCTCTTCCAGGTCTTCGATGTTGCACAACATAGTGTGCCCACTACCTCATATGACGATATGCGCGCGTACTCGTGTCACACTTCACCTGATATACGTATCACTTACGTGAAACTCTCATCATAGAGAAATTTGAAGTATAACCCTTCTGGCGGCTGCAGGTGGGATGGATCGTAGTCAGTTTCTGATGGTGATCTCATACTTTCGAGTGTTTTACACCAAATATCCATCATCGATGAACGCCCAAGCCGTCGTGAGAAAATCTTCAGTATGTGACCCTCTAGTTGGTAGTTGATGCGGCAGTTTATGACCAACAAACCGAAGGGTGAACTATTTCACACCCATTGTTTCAATGTGATCTGCCTCCAGGCTGATTATGGTTCAACATTTCATTGGTTTAAGTAAATAGTAATTCTATGTCATTTCACCTAACTGACTTTCCTGAAAACCTTCCATTACTTTTCCCCATAACTGCATACATAACTCCTTAGAAAATTCGTTACTACAGTTGCTATGTAAGTACCCTCTAGAGCAGTCTGTTAATTACATTTTTTGATCTTGATAATCAAAATAAGGGACTGGTGACGAATTTGTTTCTTTGACTATACCCTCCCACATCTACAGCACCGACGACCATATCTAGAAGATAGTAACCAGCCGTGTAGAGATGATCCAAAGAGATTCATATAATATTGATGTTATTTGTCAGTTCTTAACAGCACTAGTATAGTATTCACGAACTCACGTTTGATCTAAGTTCATTTACAATTTCCCAAATAAGTGCTATTTTTTATGTTTTTCTAATTCGAAACAACCACAGTAGATAGTTTGTCTTTCAATATGGCCCTAGTATGGTCGTTTGATCAACTTTTCCTTCTTTAAATTTGTTCATGGTGCTGGAACAAGCTATTTTTTTCTCCACGAAATGATACAACATTTCTTAGAACGAAATACACTACTGATATTGGATTATGAACTTCTGCTTATATAATGGACAGGGTGCTTTGCGGTTTTGTTCATTTCCTCTTTGCTCCAAGCATCTAACTTCTTACTGTTTTTAGGAAGTTTCTACTACATTCCGTTTTCTCTCTACTGTGTGGTCTACAGTTTACTAAAAATCAAGACAGAGTTCACCTTTCAGTCTATTACTCTCCCTTGTTTTAAATTCACAGGTGCTCATACCCTGGGCATGGAAAAATTCATGCAGGACAATAAAGTCAGATGTGTCCTTACGCCTGATCACGGCGGGGATGCGTTTGTGGGTAGTTTGCGAAACATGAACCCATTGTCTTCATGTAGCAACATTTATCTTAACTACAACATAACACTATATACCCAGTTCATCACACAAAATTCTCACAGAGACGAAATTCCTTTATTTCTCTAGAGTAACACAGTCTGGACCTTAACGAGGAACTGGTAGCTGCGAACGTCACTGTCATTGAAACTGGGAGCTTGTACTAAAAATTCTGGGAGTCGTCAGTTGTTTTCAAGATAAATTGTCGCTGCAATAGAAAGCGTGAGATATCGTGCTCACATTTACACTGTTTGTAGTGGCCAATTTAGGTGCAAAATCACGTTTTATTCAATTTTATTGTAGTGCGATTGCGGTATATTGCTCACAGTGAACCGCAGTTAAATGAGAGCATTGATTTAATGGAATATAGCATTTCAAGAAAATCAAAACCGTGAGGGTAGCGTCAGGCGCTGCGAGTTAAATTACTTTTTACGAACTCAATCGACATTCTCGGTTAGCGCGCTTAATCGACACTATTATAAAAGGTAGCGACCGCTCTCAATCTTTTCCCGATAATCTGCAATTCTGAGCAGGATTTTGGGTGACGTTGTTCCTTAAGCAACGTCATTAATTAAGTCTGTAGCCAATTTGTTCCAGGTTCTTCCCTACGCTCTCGGGAATAATCAATAGCAATTTCTTTCCCTTCATCCCGAGGCAATGGCCCAGCGGAAAGAGGGGAACTGAAGTCCGCTCAGTAACAAGTGCAAGATAATTTGAAGGGAGATATATCTGCCAATAGGGAGCGTCAATAAAAATTATGTGGTTGCTGTGAAATTTCATATTTTGTGACGGGAACGTTTATCAGGGCTGCAGACATTTCTGTGATAACTTCTTTCCATGCTTAGACACAATATATGGTAATCGGCTGAAAATTTTATTGTATGCTTCTATGTAAAGGAAATTTACCAGACATTTTTAACCTTATTTTCATGAATATATATATAAAAAGTGAAATATCACAGTGTCCAAGTTATAATACACTACCGGTAACGCTGTTAACAAAAGATTGAGGATTACCGTTCATGCTTCATCGCAAACAACGTACAGGAAAAAAGAATTAATTTTAATTTATGTGCAATTTAATGGGAGAATTTATCTGTGTGAATGATTTATCAATTAACTATCTAATTTAGACAAATTAATGGATAAATTTGATTTTGAAATAGAGTTACTTGGCGTTATGTGTCTGTGTGCTCTAAACATCTCCATTTCACAACGTTATGTAACAATTTGATAAAATAAAAATACGAACTATGTACTATTCGAGTGGGTGCATTTTCTACCACCTGGAAAGTATTTATGATTCCACATGCCGTTTAAATATTGTTTCCAGGGTTAGGAGTGCAGAATACCCTGTAGGTCGCTTTTTAGGTAGTGAATATTTCACAACTATCTAAAACCTAATTATTTCAGCATTATATAATATTGCGTAGTGAAGATAACATATTTATTTTGCTGCAGTTTTTATAAAATTATCGAAAAGCATTTTAATCCCAAGTGTACAATTTCTAGATTATATGCTGAATATGGGCCTCACACTGTACTAGTCTTAAAATTTCTGATACATTATAATGTACTCGCCCAATAATAACAAATTTTGTAGCTACGTTTTCGAATATTCTAGTGAAAACAGAAAAATAATATAGGTACCCTGTCATGGTTGTTCCCCCTCCTCTTTTATCTGCAAAGAAAATTTTAAAATATTTATTTTCTTAAGCGCGTACATTTATAAATTTAAAACAATAAAATTTTAAACAATGGAAACATGAAAACATGAGGAATCATGAAGAAATGCTTACAGAAATTAAGCCTAGACCGGCTTTACCACGCTCCTGATACTTTTCCTACGTGTTATGTGAGTTACAACGCTTACAAATCAATATACGAATGACAGTTTAATAAAAGCTAATGTAAAAATTGTCTTGTCACATCGAAGCAGATTAATCAGGGTGGGCTATGAAACAGTAAACTCTTTGTAAACAGTTCACAAATATAACTGTAAATTTGCGCAAGGTATCAGCTGCATGGCGTGTCGTGTGTATTAAAATTAACTACTACCTAACTATTAAGCTATGGCGTAATATATGAATACTGAGAAACTGGAAAAGCAATCTGGCAAAAACTTTATTACGAAGTTATCGTACGCATACACATTTACTGAAGGTGGAAGTAACGGAAATGAATGAAGCATCAAACAGTAGCCAATCATTTATCAAGAACCTGCCCAAAATTTATGTAGTGTGTATGCTTTCAGCTTATAGCCAAAACCCATGATAGGAAGATGATCTCTGGTATCTGTCATCACCAACTTTGTCACTGAAAATAACATTTATTCCAACACTTCATTAAATCGCATAGATTAGAATGTAGTACAATAACAAAATCTCCAGATACCATTGCGCACAGCGAGCCTCCCGATACCATGTGTTTCACAGAATATCTCTCTTGTATTACGGAATACAGTGTATTATTTTAAGAAATTACCAGTCTTTCAGAACAGGATCTTACAGTTTATCTTTCTGTACCAATAACCTTAATCCATGGAAATAACAAAATGTTTATTCCGAATGGATGCAACGGTGAGCATATGTTTAATTCAGTTAATCGTTTATGTCATATCTGAGCATAGATGTGAGCAGGGCTGCAGCAACAAGTGTGAACAATAATATGGTATGGCAGCATGTAGGTGAGTTTAAAATAAATTATCTCGAGCACAGTAACGCAATTTCATATTCTCAATACTCCATTCCTTGCAAGACAATAAATCATTTATAATGCAGGAAAGGACAGTAAGCTTGAATCTATACAAGACGATAACCTGAAAATATGTTACTCAATCCTATAATCAGCTTCCGTTTCAGGAGAAGTGTGGTAAGTATGAAACTTCTTTTCACCACACTTAAGCATACCATTTCCAGTTTTGCACACAGCTATATTCAGAATTCATGAGTGGAACAAACGATACATCGCCCGTTACAAACTACACGAAGTCGCTGAAAACACCTCACCCACAATATTCAGCACTGTAGAAACTCCAGACCAGCTCATACTAGCTCCAGACAAAGCAAGAAGCAGATTAGCCCAGAATGACCACAAAACCAGAAACCAGGAACTAAGTCCACACACCGAATGGCAAAAATCTATTCAAAACCACATCGCCTCGTTTCCACCTGGGAGATGGCCCAAAAGGGCTTACAAAGATACGAGCATCAGTGGAGAAACTCAAAGACTTTGGTTTGACTATTCAAATCCGATCTTAGTGCAAATATGAGAAACACTGCAAAGATAGACACGCAATTTAAGAAGTGCAAAATTAGCATGTGAAAAAAATTAAAGTGCAAATGAACAGGCAACTTTAATCACCTCCTCCTTGTCCATTGGAACTGATTTTTAATGTCATATGGAAACGACCTTCAGTGGACATAAAAGACTATCACAGAGCATGCCACCAAATTTCCAAAACAAAAATATATCTAAAAATGAAAGAATTATTTAAAAAAATTTTTCTAAGGAAGTTGAGTCAGAAAAACATCATACAATAGCCTGTTGGCTTGATACTAACCTATAGTTAACCATTAGTTCTCGAATCACAGATATCATGACTCTGTTGTATCATTTTAGTAACGTCATTGCAAAGCCTTCATTTACGCTTGTTGTTACACAAAATTAAGCAATGTGTCTCATTTCTTTATAATCTTAAGCTCTAAGATCGCTTTAGTTGAGAACTACAAGAAAAATTCTTCCGGCTCCTGCCAGCTTCAAACTTAAAATTCATCAGACAATTGTCGGCAGCGGATATACACTCCTGGAAATGGAAAAAAGAACACATTGACACCGGTGTGTCAGACCCACCATACTTGCTCCGGACACTGCGAGAGGGCTGTACAAGCATTGATCACACGCACGGCACAGCGGACACACCAGGAACCGCGATGTTCGCCGTCGAATGGCGCTAGCTGCGCAGCATTTGTGCACCGCCGCCGTCAGTGTCAGCCAGTTTGCCGTGGCATACGGAGTTCCATCGCAGTCTTTAACACTGGTAGCATGCCGCGACAGCGTGGACGTGAACCGTATGTACAGTTGACGGACTTTGAGCGAGGGCGTATAGTGGGCATGCGGGAGGCCGGGTGGACGTACCGCCGAATTGCTCAACACGTGGGGCGTGAGGTCTCCACAGTAAATCGATGTTGTCGCCAGTGGTCCGCGGAAGGTGCACGTACCCGTCGACCTGGGACCGGACAGCAGCGACGCACGGATGCACTCCAAGACCATAGGATCCTACGTAGTGCCGTAGGGGACCGCACCGCTACTTCCCAGCAAATTAGGGACACTGTTGCTCCTGGGGTATCGACGAGGACCATTCGCAACCGTCTCCATGAAGCTGGGCTACGGTCCCGCACACCGTTAGGCCATCTTCAGCTCACGCCCCAACATCGTGCAGCCCGCCTCCAGTGGTGTCGCGACAGGCGTGAATGGAGGGACGAATGGAGACGTGTCGTCTTCAGCGATGAGAGTCGCTTCTGCCTTGGTGCCAATGATGGTCGTATGCGTGTTTGGCGCCATGCAGGTGAGCGCCACAATCAGGACTGCATACGACCGAGGCACACAGGGCCAACACCCGGCATCATGGTGTGGGGAGCGATCTCCTACACTGGCCGTACACCTCTGCTGATCGTCGAGGGGACACTGAATAGTGCATGGTACATCCAAACCGTCATCGAACCCATCGTTCTACCATTCCTAGACCGGCAAGGGAACTTGCTGTTCCAACAGGACAATGCACGTCCGCATGTATCCCGTGCCACCCAACGTGCTCTAGAAGGTGTAAGTCAACTACCCTGGCCAGCAAGATTTCCGTATCGGTCCCCCATTGAGCATGTTTGGGACTAGATGAAGCGTCGTCTCACGTGGTCTGCACGTCCAGCACGAACGCTGGTCCAACTGAGGCGCCAGGTGGAAATGGCATGGCAAGTCGTTCCACAGGACTACATCCAGCATCTCTACGATCGTCTCCATGGGAGAATATCAGCCTGCATTGCTGCGATAGGTGGATATACACTGTACTAGTGCCGACATTGTTCATGCTATGTTGCCTGTGTCTATGTGCCTGTGGTTCTGTCAGTGTGATCGTGTGATGTATCTGACCCCAGGAATGTGTCAATAAAGTTTCCCCTTCCTGGGACAATGAGTTCACGGTGTTCTTATTTCAATATCCAGGAGTGTATATTTCAGGAAACTTATGACACGTGGCTGCATTAGAACAGTTTATTAAATTGCTACTAGTTTTGGTCAACGACCATCATCTGGCAGCCGAATCAACGTTAAAAAACAGTGATGATATCAAAACCTTGTAAGTAGGCTGTTTAGGTTTTTTTATTGATAACGCCACGTAGCATTCTGTATGAAGATCACTGGCTGTGCTGTCTGCAGTCTGTGGCTGGTTGGCATTGTTGTAATACTCGCCATTGTAGCGTTGTGCAGATGGAAGCGAACAGCGCGTAGCGCTGCGCAGTTGAAGGTGAGCCGCCATCAGTAGTGGAAAAAATAAAAAAAAAAAATTTTGCCGAGTATTACAACAATGCCAACCAGCCACAGACTGCACAGAGCACAGCCAGTGATCTTCATACAGAGCGCTACGTGGCGTTACCAATACAAAAACATAAACAACCTACTTACAACCTTAATGTACAAAAGTCATAAACACACAAAGTACAAAACCTATCAAAAAACTGGCTACTGCAAGTCACATGCCAGTCATATTGAACCATAAAATTGTATTAACTATCAAATTCATGAATAATAATACAGAAAATCAATAATTTCCCTACATCAGCCATTTTCATCATGCACTTACAAAAGAAAACTCGACATACTTAGTCTGGACATAGCGTTAGTAGCCAGAGCACGCCTGTCGATATAAATCATGTCACAAAGATATAAATTTAAGATAAAGAACACCGATAATTGAAACGATTACAGTAACATACAGGACGGGATGAGCGGCACTTTGCTCTGACGTAAGTAAGCATATTCTAGCAGTGGCGTATTAGAGTCTTGAATGCGCGTCTACGCCGATGTCGGTCATTCGTTGTGGCATCTGGTAGCGACTTTGCATACTTGTGGTTCCGTCGCGAGGCACCAACTTTACCACGGGACCTCGTTCTTCGGATGACACCAGATTTCATGTATACGTAAATTTCAACAAAGCGTTGGAGTTTGGTAGGGAAGAGAAAATATAATGATATTCAGATGATTTTGTCACGAAATACTGAAGGTGTCCGCCGTAGCGGGAGTGTTGCAGATCGCAGTGATAGGACTGGGGGAACGAATGTCAAACTCTACGGTGGAGACGTCTGCATCTCCACGTCAGTAGAGCTAGATTTAGAACTAGTCTTAGAATGTTGTGTTGGAAGGTTGTCGTCCTCTTGTTCTATCAGCACCCAAGAAGGTCTAAGGTTGTGGACCGATACGTTAGCCCTTCATTAAGATGCAATGTGGGTGTTTTCCTGCCCCCCTCCCCCCACCCCACCCCAGGTCGTCGAAATAGCTTGCAGGGTGCGGAGTATGGCTGTTGGAGGGCAGCATCAACTGTGTCATTTCTTAGCGCGACGTAAGAGCAATCGTGTGACGTGTGACCCCCCGGGGAACAAAAACTTGCCGGAGACTATGGGATCCTGATGACAGTGTCAGGACATGAATTGTGTGACGTTGGACATTATGTACCAACGATGTGTATCTCATTGGCCAAGAAGGTGATAGGAAATCAGCCAGCAATGTGAGGCATTCATTATACAGTACTTCAGTGTGTGAAGACATCACGTCGTCATTGTATGCCGTCTGGATGCCCAAAAAGACCGATGGAAACGTGTCAGTCCATTATATATCGTAGTACATCGAAGCGGCCTTAATTGTCTGGTGCCATCTCTCTACCAATCTCTCGCTTTGAGGGTGACGTTGTACGGAAACATTGAACTCTGCGTAATTTGAATAAGACGGCAAAAGGAAGTGATTTTAATTGCCGTACTTGAGCAGTTGTAATAGACAATGGGCAATGAAAGCGAGATTCCATATGTTAATAAACATGCACGCGCAATATACAGCTGTTACGTCCAAAAAGGAAATGGTCTCAATCCAACTTGTACTGTCGTTGGCAGACGGAAAACATCTGAAGCCATTGGACTGTGCAAAGGTCAGACTAAGCCCAGGTGTATGTGCTGGAAAGGACCTTTAGCAACTGTAATGATACATGTTGTGGAAAACCGTGGTGTCTGGTTTTATTCCACTGGCAGGAAATACAGACACATGACCACTTCTTGCAATCTCTCTTCAGCCCCAGTCACGTAAACTTCTCCATAACTAGTCTTCTAGTGGAGCGAACCGCTTGGTGAGACAGATTGTACATGCTGTCAACGATCATTTTCCTGAACGATGTTGCTATCAATGGATATGGTTTGCTCTGTGTCGTACCGTATCATAGGTTGACACGAGATTCACGTATTCTAATGTGTTGCACCGGCAAGTTGATGTTATGGTCCTGTAATAGGTCCAGTAACTGTCTGCTTTGTTCTTGTACTGCGACCAGCTCATTGAAATCAATTAGCGTACTAAGAGCATGAATTTGGGACACGAAGTCCACCACAATAAAGTCTAGAAGTCTGAAGCAGGTGGGGACACGGCCCAACTAGGATTACAGGCAGCTTGGACCAATGATCGGTGACCAGTGAAACGTGTGAGGTGATGGCATTCTTCCCTCTTCCTTAAAGTATTTTACCGCCTCCTATAGGGCTAGTAACTCGCGGTGATATTCCGACAATAATCGTTGGACCCCCATAAATTTACAGAAGAAAAGACATGTGGCTTGCTAGGAACCATTTATCGTTTGTTGTGAAACTGCGCCGATGGTGGTATCGCTAACCCCAGCAGTAACAGAGAGATGAGCCGTAGGTGAAGTGTGAGCCAAAATGACAGACCACTAGAATGATGGTTCAATCAGCTCTGAAGCTCGAAATACTGCCTCCCACCACAGTACGCCTCGATTCAATTTTTTGTTCTTCCATGATAGGGTGTTTGGCAGAGAAGCTTAGATTTTATGTGGCCTGTGGAATGTGGTGCCAATAGGAGTTAACCATACCTAAGAATCCGTGTAAGGTGTGGCCCTAAATGGGACCAAACTGCTGAGGTCATCGGCCCCTAGGCTTACAAGCTACTTAATCTAACTTAAACTAACTTACGCTAAGGACAACACACACACACCCCCATGCCCGAGGGACGACTCGAACCTCCGACGGTGGGAGCCGCGCTGTCCGTCACAAGGCGCCCTGGATCCTGCGGCTACCTCGCACGACGGGCGTAATGAATTCTGAGGATACAGAATGACCCAAAGCTACGTTCTTTCGCCATCGCTGACACTTCTCGGTATTATCTATCACACCTATTTGTTCCAGGGTATAAAACAATTGGTCGACCCGTCATTCGTGGTTTTGTTGTTAAAAAGAAGAAAAAAAGGTTCCGTCATCCAGATACGCAAAACAAAAAGGCCGCTTGTGTAGAGCATCTATGAATCTCCGTCACGGTTGGCAGGGTGTTTCAATCCGAACACCATGCCGGAAAATTAAAAAAGATCTGAAGAGAGCAATAATGGCAATTTTAGGAATATCTTCAGTTGCCATCGATATTTGCAAGTAATCCTTATGGCGGTCTCTACCGCTGAAGACCTATGCACCAGACAAATAATGATAAAGTCTATGATATTAGGTACAGTATATTTATCAAGAATCATCTAGGCGTTTAGGGCCCTATAGTCTCTACACATTCGAAAGATGTCTTTGGAAAAAAATGAATCGGAGTATCCAGGCACTTTTCAGAGGGTATAGTGTGCTTGTTGTTAACATGTAGTTCACCACGGCTTTCGTGATGTGTAGTTAATTAAGGGGAAAGTCGTCGTACCTTTTGAGAAACGGGCGATCCCTCTCCTATTTCAGTTCCGTGCACTGTGTCACCCTTAAGGTCAGAGTGGGTCAGAGGCAGGCGAACACTGAATTCAGGCACATGGGATTTACTGTCACTGTTTGCTTTGTACGTTCATTGAAGATGCAGAAGTGAGGTAATTGTAGTGAGTAGACAATAACGACTATAAAGACTCCAGCTTTTTGTTCTGTGGCTGAATGGTGTCCTTGCGTATCTTCCATCAGTGGCGTGTGTGACCGTCGCCTTTAGTACCCACGGAGTCCAAAGCCAGCAATACGTGGGTCAGTAAGTAGTCTAGGTATTTGGTATTTGTGGCGTCTGCAGAACGATGACTAATCCAAAAGTTGGTACCTCATGACGGCACCACAAGTAAAGACAGTCGCTGCCAGACGCAGCAATGAATCGAAGTCGTCGGTATAGACACGGCCCCAAGTGCATCCTTACACCACCGCAGCCAGAAACTTATGTATGTCCGAGCGCAGAGGTAAGTCCCTATTTACACTACTGGCCATTAAATTTGCTACAACAAGAAGAAATGTAGATGATAAACGGGTATTCATTGGACAAATATATTATATTAGAAGTGACAAGTGATTACATTTTCACGCAATTTGGGTGCATAGATCCTGAGAAATCAGTGCCCAGAACAACCATCTCTGGCCGTAATAACGGCCTTGATACGCCTGGGCATTGAGTCAAACAGAGCTAGGATGGCGTGTATAGGTACTGCTGCCCATGCAGCTTCAACACGATACCACAGTACATTAAGAGCAGTGACTGGCGTATTGTGACAAGCCAGTTGCTCGGCCACCATTGACCAGACGTTTTCAGTTGGTGAGACATCTGTGACCGAGACGTGTAACCAATGGCACCCCATACCATCACGGCGGGTGATAGGCCAGTATGGCGATGACGAATACACGATTCCAATGTGCGTTCACCGCGATGTCGCCAAACACGTATGCGACCATCATGATGCTGTAAACAGAACCTGGGCTCATCCAAAAAAAAGACGTTTCGACATTCGTGCACCTAGGTTCGTCATTGAGAACACCATCGCAGGCCCTCCTGTCTGTGATGCAGCGTCAAGGGTAACCGGAGCCATGGTCTCCGAGCTGATAGTCCATGCTGCTGCAAACGTCGTCGCACTGTTGGTGCATATGGTTGTTGTCTTGCAAACGTCCCCATCTGTTGACTCAGGGATCAAGATGTGGCTAAACGATCCGTTACAGCCATGCGGATAAGATGTCTGTCATCTCGACTGGTGGCGATACGAGGCCGCTGGGATCCAGCACCGCGTTCCGTATTACCCTCCTAACCCACCGATTCCATATTCTGCTAACAGTCACTGGATCTCGACGAACGCGAGCAGCAATGTCGCGATACGATAAACCGCAATCGCGATAGGCTACAATCCGTCCTTTATCAAAGTCTGAAACGTGATGGTACACTTTTCTCCTCCTTACACGAGGCATCACAACAACATTTCACCAGTCAACACCGGTGAACTGCTGTTTGTATATGAGAAATCGGTTGGAAACTTTCCTAATGTCAGTACGTTGTAGGTGTCGCCACCGGTGCCAACCTTGTGTGAATGCTGAGAAAAGCTAATCATTTTCATATCAGAGCACCTTCTTTCTCTCGGTTAAGCACGTCATCTTCGTGGTGTAGCAATTTTAACGGTCAGTAGTGTAATAGCTCAGTCCCTGTACAATCAGCATTTGGAATCATCGCCAACTATGTCAGTATCATCTTAGCACTGATATGGCTGTGTGCTAATAGGAATTTATTTTGAGCTTACATTGAGTTAAAGACAATTGTATTCTAATGTGAAACTATCATTCTACAATGAACAAAGCGCAAATGTTACAAGTGTTATCGACAGCATCAAATAGATGTCATTTTTTGGACACTAAGTATTTCGAAAGTAAAGTATTTACCACGTGCATACGATTTCCACGTTTATGTTGTGGCTCAGCGGGAACCAGCAGCAACGACAGCACTCACACTTGGACATTTGTCTACTTCCCATTATGTATGATATTGAGTGTTTCATCGCAACTGAGCCCCTGCAAAAAATGACTCTATGCGATGTTGTTCAGTTTTCGGAGCTGTAGATTGAACGACAGGTGCTCAGTGACTTACAACTAACTAAACCGATGTCGTACCAAGAAGCTCCGTCACCAGTCGCTGCTAACGAGTTTTGACAGTTTAACAGTAAACATGACTCACCCGAATATCACGAGCAACTGGAAGCCCCCTTCACAGCTTACAACATGAAAGGTATGGCGCAGATTGCTGCGTTTGTGTCATTGGTCGTGCAGCCGACATGTACAGACAGTATCTTAAGTTATGCTTTGATTCTCGACTTGAAGAAATTGTCTACGAAGGCCTCGGCCATGAGCTGGGCGAACATTTTGCGGCACAGATTCATGAAGTTGCAGCTCGATTTAAATTCTTTCGTCTATAGAAGCACCCTAAACAATTTGGGAACAGTGGATTGCTGAACGGAAAGGTTAAAAAGGCACTTCAGGTTCAAATACTGTCGTGGACAGAGTTATAGTGGTGTTACTTAAAGTCATGTAATGAAAAATTTTTCAGACGCTGTTCCAAAACTACCATATACGGATCTGAAAGCTTTTTGTCTACTGTCGAATCTCAAAATGTTGTGGACGTGAGTGAAGCAGATTCTAGCCCTCCGTCTATTTCTCTTGTTGAAGTGCACAAGGCAGTCAATCTACAGTGAACGTAAAAGTGAATAAAATCAGGGCTCACGTTAACTGTAAAGCTTAAGGTAAATTTTTTCAGTCTAAAAGTTAATCTTTTCATTCTCGTAGTCCACTAGTTGTACTTCAGAAATAAGTGAAGAAATTTTGTCCCTAGTGCTTTTCTAGGCATGATAGACAAGCTTATTCTTGTTGTAATTCAAAGAGTTTCCAGATTAGGGAGCAAGGTCATGCACTATGTGATCAAAAGTATCCTGACAAGCCCACAAACATACTGACACGTACTCAATATCAGCGACCTCAACAGTCATCAGACATCGTGAGGGAGCAGAATGAGACGCTCCGGGGAACTCACGGACTTCGAACATGGTCAGGTGATTAAGTGCCACTTGTGTCATACGTCTGTATGCGAGATTTCCGCACTCATAAACATCCCTAGGTCTACTGTTCCCGATATGATAGTGAAGTGGAAACATGAAGGGACACGTAGAGCACAAAAGCGTACAGGCCGACCTCGTCTGTTGATTGACAGAAACCGCAGACAGTTGAAGAGGGTCGTAATGTGTAATAGGCAGACATCCATCCACAACATCACACAGGAATTCCAAACTGCATCAGGATCCACTGCAAGTACTATGACAGACGGGAGTTGAGAAGCCTTGTATTTCCATGGTCGAGCAGCTGCTCGTAAGCCACACGTCACGCCGGTAAGTGCCCAACGACACCTCGCTTGGTGTAAAGAGCGTAAACACCGATTGAACTATTGAGCAGTGGATAAACGTTGTGTGGAGTGACGATTTACGGTACACTAAGTGGCGATCCAATGGCAGGGCGTGGGTATGGTGAACGCCAGGTGAACATCATCTGCCAGTCTGTGTAGCGCCAACAGTAACATTTGGAGGCGGTAATATTACGGTGTGGTCTTTTTTTATGGAGGGGCTTGCACCCCTTGTTATTTTGCTTGGCACTGTCACAGCACAGGCCAACATTGGTTCCCACTGTTGAACAGCAATTCGGAGATGGCGATTGCATCTATCAAGCTCTATGATCGAGCACTTTGTAACGCCGGAAATGCATATCGTACTGTTCCCATCATTTCTGTGTCTAGGGAGAACTACGCTATCTAACGATTACATGGATACGTCGTGTGGAGAACCAAAGTGTTTAAGAACTTTGGTTTGTTAACTCAGCCGTGTGGAGCACGAGCAGAGCAGAGTCTGGCTGGAGTAGGGCAGTGGAGAGGTGTGTTGAGTGACGCCCCCGCGAGTTGCCGCACTTTCGGGGTTTGGCAGCATGTAATTGCGCTCGACTTGCTATGACAGTTTCTGGCACAGAGTCGCGGACGGGAAACATTACCTGGCACACATCAAGAGCCCGTTTCACCTGGTGACTGTGTCGAGAAGAAGGCGCGCCAACATCCAGCTTCTGCAATAGCTACGATCGACAATAAGTGATTGTAGCCACCTCCTCGATCGACGACTTCAAACCTTCAAACAACCAACAAGACTGAAAGTACGTAAAGTTTTAGAACTGTATGGCAGACCTCAGCTTCGTTCCATTTGCTTCACTAAAACACACCAACTTAGCATGAACCTTTGTTGCTCATTGTCCCAATGGCATTACCAAGCAGGGTCCCTTCCTTTCCGAAATGAACCCGTGTGCCGTCGATATTCAAACGCCAGCATTAAAGTAATATCATTCCATTTCAGTGCTTTAATTTCGAAGTTCAGTTAAACCATTCATAGCTGGCTACAATATTTAGATTAGACAAGCACAAATTATGAGTGCGAGTTCTGTTACCATATTTTAGTTTACCTGTGACTGCAGCTCAGCTTGGTACGCACAAAATTTTACTGTTGTTAATTGTTCAAAATCATTTAATTCAAACTCACAGTTAAATCGCTTATTTCTGAATTGCGTAGATTCAAGTAGCTTTTGAGATGAATGTTGAGGTAGCCCAAGACTAACCTTATTTTATTTTATTTCGTAGTGCTTCAGAAGCAAAGTTCGCTATTAATTTCAGTCACTAAATTTACTTTCAATATTCTGGTTTTATTAATTCTTTTGCTAAGTTAAGTCAGAGTGTAACGAAATTTATTACTTCTGACAAACATTCAGTTTTCGCACAACATGTGTCAACCTTCAGTTGCCACGCTTTTAGTGCTAATTATATGTGCATTAACCTTTCTTTTTCAGCTATTATAGTAGTTGTCCATAGGACTGGCGACCGTAATTTTCCCTAAATCTCAAATATCTAATTAACACCAGTTAATTGTTAACGTAAAGACCGCACGTTTACATTCTTCATTAACTTTGCCCTTTATTAAAATTAATTTCCAGCAATTTCATTTGCATTTATCCTTTATTAGGATGTAACCCTTCCTCCCTCTTTACCGACAGATTAACTTCGGTGACGATTGCTTTTCCCAACTTTCCATTAGGTACACGAGGTTTAATTTTTCACTGTCATTAAGGTCAATAAGTGAGGGGGAAGTTGCACGTGGCGACCTGGTGACAGGACAATCATCGGATCTGAGGTTGTTCTGGATATGAACTTTGCATTGTGGAAATTTCGTAACACAGTACTGGTTAAGAACAGGTCGTTACATCAGCGAGAAATCCTAATTAGATATGAGATTTATCATTTGTATTAAAAATTAGTGAAAATAAGTGAAGGCAACAATTACAAAAAATTGGTAGGCTTGGGTACGGAACAATCGGTCGAACAGTGGGAGACGCTCACCGCGGAACCCATTGTTCAGCGGCAGCCGGCTAGCATGAAAGTCACGACCGCCGAAACGCAACAAAGAGCAGAAATGGAATTCCAAACTTTAGAAAATGTTACGAAATCGGAAGTGAAAATCAAATCTGAACCACTTAATGACGAATACGGGGGACAATTAAAGAGGAACCCGCTACGGAAATGAAACCGGTAGTTTCCCGGAATTTAACTGATTTATAGCATGTTTTGATTAACGAAATCAAGACTCAATCGGCAAAAATTAAAGCTCAGTCTGTAAAAATTGACAGGAAGCTAGACAATCAGAACAAAACTATTAATGTAGTTAACAACAATGTTGGAGTTGTTAACATAAAAGTTGATAAAATCAAAGAAGATATTGTGATTAATACCAAAATCGGTAATATTAAACAGGAAATGATAGGAGTTCAGGCGGAAATTGAGAGCAAAGATACTTGTTTTGACTCCGAAATTAGCAGAATCGATTAACGTGTAGGAGAAGCAGTTGCCCCGATCATCGAGAAAAAGGTGACGGAACAAATTCAATTAGTGAAAAAAGAGGATCAACAGAAGGTGGAGACATTAAAGGCCTTAGTATCCGAAGTAGATACTAAAGTGAGGAAGCAGGCTAATATCTGCGAAGAGAAAAAGAGGGAAGTGGAAACGCTTGCGACAACCACTTGCTCAGTAATTACGAGAGTGTCGGAAGAAACTTGACGAAAGACAGGGCTATGTGCCAATCTGTGCACATAGTTCGGGTTTGTTGAAGAAAGAGGAGCGGTTCGAACCCTTGAAAAAAGGCGGTATACACGCGACCAGTTTCATTAAAAAATTGTGAAAGAGTTTTACCCAGATCATGGGCTAATGAGAAAAAAATTAATGCGGTTATTGACGTGTTGGCTGGTGATGCCAAGCGTTGGGGCTTAAAGCTCATCACGAACCTGACTTTCGACGCGTTTAAAAATTTGTTTCTGGCTTAATACTGGTCAGAGCAGAAACAACAAAGTGTCTGGGAGCGAATTTGTCGTATCGAGGCCTTTCGATGCGAATTCGCGCCGCTCGATGAAGGAGTTTTGTCAGGAATGGATCCGCAAGTTGGAATATTTGCGTGATCGCCGCGCGGAATCCGAAATATTCTCCGAACTCTAAAAGAAGCTTCCAGATGATACAAAACGCTACATAGGAAGCAATTACAAGACAATCAATGATTTTCTGGAGAGAGTTGACGACGAATACAATTGGCGAAATGATCGCGACAATGGTAGATGCAGTGGTAACAACAACGGCTACCACAACAACCACAACAACGATAACCATGGGAATAATGCATACCGCAACCATGGCAGCAATAACAATAATGGTTCAGAGCGTAATGACAATCGGTACAATGCAAATAACAACAGTAATGACGGAAACCAGTATCATACTAACGTGATACGGGCTTCGCAGAATAGTAATAACGCCAGAGGGCGTGATCAGCCGCCTCAGCAGCACTCGGGGAGCGGATCTGCTGGGACGAGACAGGGAAACCTTTAGCCGCGCCGGTGAGGGGCCGACCGGGCGTGGAGAAATTTTGGCGGCCCAATAACAGAAGAAAGTCGAGGTGTCGTCGTTATGAAAATAAGGTGTGGAATAATCAACGGCGGAAGAGTGTGCCAGTGTTAGGAGAAAGGATGGCGCCCACAAGTAATAGATCAGCCGTAGACACGGCAATATAAAATACATTCACTGTCAGTGAGAACAATTTAAGGAGTGTTCCGGGAATCGATTATAAAGTGGCACCTGTAACACCCACAGCGGAACCGGAGCTTGAGTTTAAGAATGGTTCGCAAGTGTTGAGAGCAGATCAGATGTCGCATAACACGTCCGTCTTCGAGCGAAGGTATGCAGAGAGGGATGAGGTCTGTTTAAGGCAGTTCGGTCGCTTATACGAAGAACTAAGAGATTATAGGGTCCTGTATGGAACAAGTGCTTATGGGGAGCACGAGCAAGTTTCGTCGTGTTTCGTCCTGCAGGAGTTGGATGTTGAAGTAGTAACGGAAAGTTCTAGCCCTAACCGGCAGACTTTACCGAACGTTATAGTGGTAGAAGTAGCCGACCCATCCGTCGCAAAACTCCAGTTTAAACATTGCGAAATTATTAAGGAGAACGATTACGAGAATTTTAGTGATAGCCCGACACGATTGGTGGAAAAGCACGTGGATTACAGCGTGTATGAAGTTGGAACTGAAGTTATACTGTCGGACGGTAGCAGTGTGGGTTGCGCACATCCAGAGGAAGTAATTGCAGATACTACTGGGCACATACCTCCAGGTAGTTTGGCAGATGACATCAATCTGGCCAAAGAGGATCAACGAAGGTGACAATTAGTGAAGTGATAGCAAAGCAACACTCACTACTTGACGAGTTACAGGAAAGGTTTCGGTATTGGAGGCGAAGCAACAGACTAAGCTTCAGGACAAACGTGCTGAAACTAAAACTGTATGTGAACAGAGGCTAAAAAAAGCCGCCAGATAAGCCGGATTTAGGATCAAAGCCGGATGGCTTTTTTCTGGAATGACCTGGATATAGACGAGGATTTACTGTGGGAAAATAAAGAAACAGTCGAGGACAAGTGTAGGCAGATAGTAGTGTCTGTTAATATGCACGACCTACAACTAAACGTGTTGATTGACACCGGTGCAGAATTGAGTGCTGTATCTGGGAAAATATTTGAGTTACTGAAAGACAGACCTGGCATCGCAGTTATGCCAGTAACAGGAGTGAATATTATCGGTGCTACTGGGAAGGCCAGTAAACCGGTCACAAAACAGATTTTTGTCAACTTTGAAATATATGGGGGACGATTTTAGCAGGAGTTTGTCGTCGTGCCAGACTTAACTACGGAAGTAATTATCGGGTTAGATTGGCTATTAAAGTACCGTGCAGTGATTAATTAGTTTTGACGAGGCAGGAGACGGTATGCATAGGCAATACCAGCCTATACACATTGTTAACTGGCCGCAGAAGTAAAACTTTAGTGGAAGAGATAATCAAATTCCCTCCACGGATTGACATTAGTATTGGTGTGAAAAAAGATCGTTTGCGAGAAATAATGAAGCTAAAAGCCGATGCTCGCATACGTCGTCATGACGCTAAAGCGCGTTTTGCTAAGTTTGGAGTAGGAGACTTCGTACTTGTAAAACGTCACGAGGAATCGAGCGAGATAGACAATGAAATCTCTAAATTTAAGTTTGTTTATAATCTACCATATAAAGTCATTGGTATACCTCACACAAATGCTTATTGCTTAGCGTATCCAAGCTCTGGAAAGCTGTTGTATATACAGAGCATTGTAGACTTGAAATTGTACCAACCAAGGATTGATTAATAGCACAGAATAGGAAATTTGTAGAGCATGTAAAAATATAGTGTAAGATTTAAGGATTTGCTATGTTGCCATGCTTTTGCCTGACCAAGAGGTCATTAAAGAAGTTGTAATCAATAAATATTTAATTTTGATTAAATGATTTAAGAGTAACTGATTATTAATCAACTGAAAAATCCAAGCTGCTAGTTTAAGATATCAGCTAAGTCACAGTAGATTAAGGAATGTAGATATGATTTTGTAACTAGCTGTAAGATTTCATGAATATGTGTTTCACTAGTCATTGCCGATGTTCTTAGACGCTTTTTTAAGTTTCAGGCTAGTACATGCGTGTGATGACGGACAGTGTTGAGTTATCCACTCTGATAGTGTTAATGGACTCATTGAGATTACTGGGGAGTGAGTTTTTCCGAATTAATTCAGTGAAACGGACGTTCTGGAAATGCCGTTACACAGGCGAGTGAGATCAAGCGTGCCGCACAGTAGGGCGCAACAATAGTGGCGTGGCGGAGCCGCTGTCGGCTCTTGGGCCGCTGTCGGCATTCTTTGAACTTGCGAGTACGGAAGGCGGAGTTCTTTTTCTTACCGGACAGCTGATGTAAAAGATTACTGCTGTCAATACTTACGGTTTTTTTCCCTCTGATGTATATATTTCTTTGTTTAGCGTTAAGTGGACACTCATGGTGAGAATATCAATTATGAAAAGGTTATATAAAAATGTGTATTCCATGTAATTAAATATTAATTTTCGTTTTTTGATCTACCTGTTTTATGACCATGTACTCTGATTAATTTTGTAAATAGTATTCCATTTCTTGATACTGTTCGGAATTTTGCAGATTTTAGAATATGTTTTCCATGAATTTGAATATGTTTTCAACCTGTTTTCTTTTGTGCAAGATGACAGTGTGGAATAAGATTAGGAGTGTCTCCACTCAATTATTATGGTCTAAAAATTGATTTATTGTTAATTTCCCTAATGCTAAATTTTCTTGATTTTTGAGTATATTCATTTGCGCTGATTTTTTTGGGGGGCAGGGGGGACATTTTCTGAGTTTGTTTAGGTTATACGAACATCCTCAGACAATGTAGGGCGTTTGTAGCGCTGTAATTGCATATCGTCCAATTTCCATCTATTGTACTATAAATTTTTCCTTTTTTTGTTACCTGAAGATATTACATTTCTGTGTCTTTGTATATTGTAATTGTTTTTTTACAATATATATATATATATATATATATATATATATATATATATATATATATATATATATGCAATTTTAATATATATGCATTTATGTCGATGTATAATTGGTTTGTTTTGTAATATTATTATTCGTAATTTTACGCTGAGTCTTGCCTAAGGAAAACTATGCTATCGAACGATTACATGGATACGTCGTGTGGAGAACCAAAGTGTTTACAATCTTTGGTTTGTTAACTCAGTCGTGTGGGGCACGAGCAGAGCAGAGTTTGGCTGGAGTAGGGCGGTGGAGAGGTGTGTTCAGTGACGCTCCCGCGAGTTTCCGCACTTTCGGGGTTTGGCAGCATGTAATTGCGCTCGACTTGCTATGACAGTTTGTGGCACATAGTCTCGGACGGGAGACATTACCTGGCACACATCAAGAGCCCGTTTCACCTGGTGACTGTGTCGAGAAGAAGGCGCGCCAACATCCAGCTTCTGCAATAGCTACGATCGACAATAAGTGATTGTCGCCACCTCCTCGATCGACGACTTCAAACCCTCAAACAACCAACAAGACTGAAAGCACATAAAGTTTTAGAACTGTATGGCAGACCTCAGCTCTGTTCCATTTGCTTCACTAAAATACACCAACTTAGCATGAACCTTTGTTGCTCATTGTCCCAATGGCATTACCAAGGAGGGTCGCTTCCTTTCCGAAATTAACCCGTGTGCCGTCGATATTCAAACGCCAGCATTAAAGTTATTATAGTAGTTGTCCATAGGCCTGGCGACCTTAATTTTCCCCAAATCTCAAATATCTAATTAACGCCATTTAATTGTTAACTTAACGACCGCACATTTACTTTCTTCATTAACTTTACCGTTTTTCAAAATTAATGTTCAGCAATTTAATTTGCATTTACCCTTTCATTTGGATGTAAACCTTCCTCCCTCTTTACCGACAGATTAACTTCGGAGACGATTGCTTTTCCCAAATTTTCATTAGGTACACGAGGTTTAATTTTTCACAGTCATTAAGGTCGATAAGTGAGGGATTAGGTTACAACCTCTTCATAATGCACGGCCTGTGGTGTTGTGTTTGCACGAAAGTAAGCTCCCTGTAATGGGCTGGCCTGCACGGAGTCCTGATCCAAATCCCATAGAATATCTTTGGGATGTTTTGGAACGTCAACTTCGTGCCAGTTCTCACCGACCGACATCGATACATTTCCGCTTTGGGATGTTTGGGAACGCCAACTTCGTGACAGGCCTCACCAACCAACACAGATACCTTTCCTCAGTGCCGCACTCCTTGAAGAATGGGCTGCCATTCCCCAAGAAACATTCCAGCACCTGAGTGAACATATGCCTGCGAGAGTGGAAGCTGTCAACAAGGCTGAGGGTGGGCCAACCCCATATTGAATTTCAGCGTTACCGATGGAGGGCGCCACGAAATTGATCACATTGTGTACATACATGGTATATTTACAGCTCTGCAATTTGTATCATCAGTCTAACACGATGCTACATAATAGCTCTCAGAAAATACACTTTGTAGAGTATAGGATAATATGGCCAGCGCCTAATCAGCAACCTTTTCTGCGTCATCCAAGGCCTCTGGTGTAGATAATACACAGAAGAATAGCGTTCTAGTCCAGTTACGAGGAGCTCAAAAAGCACTAAAGTTTCAGTTTGACAGAGGTCCATGTGTTATCATCATCCATATGTAAACGAATGTAATTATCAGTAACGCATAGCTACAGGAGACAGTTTTGTCTATTTCATTTAATATACAACGTTCTAGAAACAGTAAAAAATTTCATCGTTTAGACTTGTTTAAACTAACTAACATGTTCAGCAGGAGAATGTGTTACAAATCTGTGTTTCAGTGCCGTACACTAAAGTTTTTGACTTGTGTAATAAGTTTAGTTAAAAATTTGAACCTGATTTAGGAAAGGATGAAGAGTTTTAAGCCCACATTACTTTTAAAGACATTGTGCAACTGCGATTTTTTCGCACTAGCTCTGTCCTCTACGCAATACGTGAGGAGCTTGCTCAGGGACTGCAATGACTGAAGGACAATAGGGTGATACAACCTGTTTCTGCAAATCAATGGGTGTCCTCATCGGTCATTATAAAAAAGGCATCAGGAGGTTTACGTTTGGGTGCTGATCTGAAAGCCACAGCGAACGGACAAATTCACGCAGATTCATTTCCTCTCCCATGATTGGAGGAATTAATTTACAAATTTGAATAGGGTGGATTCTTTTCCAAGACTGATTTACGTGAGGCGTACTTACGATTACCGCTGAGCGAGCGGTCGAAACAATGTTTTGTGATCAACACTCACTCGGGTGTTTTCCATTTTCAAAGAGCACCATTCAGATGCACTTTAGCTCCTACTATATGTCAACGGTTCTTGGAACAGTTAACAGCTAATGTCCCTTCAGAAATAGCTGCTTTTTCTAAGTTCTTTCTGCAGCTGGCTTGAAGTGTAAGAAGGAAAAGTGCTCACTGTTCGCGAATAACTTCGATATTTAGGACGTATTATAAATGCGCGGGGATTCCATACTGTTAATTTGCGCTTGTCTGCGACTAACGATCTGCTAACAGCACGTAATGTGTAAGTGCTGCAAGCTGTCATGGGAAAGCTTGATTAGATTAAGAGCATTGCAAATGCCGTACAGACTGCTGCTCCACTGAACCAGCTGCGCTGCAGGTATTTCCCCTGTGTGGTCCCAGAAGTGTCAGGATTAATTTGAGCAATTAAACGACGCTGTAAAAGTCGTTTGATCCAGCTAAGCATGTTGAGGTAGCTGTAGATGCAAGTTATTATGGGATTGGAGCTGTGTTCTGTCAGAATTGGTTCATTGGGACGACCTATTGCTTTTGTCTTGAAAACTCTCACCAAAGCACTTGGCAACTATAGTCAGTTTGGAAAAGAGGTTCTCCTCATTATCTTTTTCATTACAGAACATCTAAAGTCATCAGTCCCCTACAACTTAGAACTACTTAAACCTTACTAACCTAAGGACATCACACACATCCATACCCGAGGCAGGATTCAAACCTGTGACCATAGCGGTCGTGCGGATGCAGACTGAAGAGCCTAGAACCGCTCGGCCACATCGGCCGGCAATATATAAGTTGTAGTGGCCCACTACACTATATTCGAACGCTGGCTTGTCTCAGTTATCAGCAGTACTGGCACAGCGCTGGATTCGACTGAGGAATCATGTTGTCAAATCATCACTCAGGGTTTTGATGTGTTTCAAAATTTTCCTCTCGCATTTCGGTATATTGCATTTGCAGTTATCTCTGACGCCGTTCTTCAGGTAGTTTTACAGCATGTGGCCATGGGTGGCTGCATAGTTTGAAAGAAACTCCCCATTTAGTTACATGTCACTACTTTTTGCATTATCACGTGCTATCCGTGTGTTCAGTTATTCTGTTGTTGGGTGCAGAGAATAAACATATGCAATTTGTTTCCTCAGTTCTGCTAGTGTGAACTTTTGTCATTGTTGCATCAAGGTCACGGGGGCATAGACTGCACAAAAGAGCTTGCCCAATGTTATTCTATTCAGCAGGGCATGGACACCCAGATTCAACAAACGACATTTTATTTGGATGTCTTTGGATAAAATCAGTCTACTCTGGTGCAAAGCTTGATTGCGTGGTCACTTCAGTCTGGACCACGGCAATACAGCCATTTTGGTTTCACGGGTCCATATCTGAACATGTAATGGTTGTTCGTAGCAATATCACCTAGCAAATTTCTTTGTGCAGTCTCCATGACCTCACACCATACAGCTAACACTGTTTCAACTTTGTATTCTATTTTTTTCTCCTGAAGGGCTTCTTGTGGTCCTTACTATGGACAATGGACCACAGCTCACACTGTACGATTTTGAACTATTTTGTGCCATCAACAGCACACACCAAATGACTACTGCATCTTTTCACTATCAGCATAACGGTGAAGCTGAACGGTTCGTTCGAATGTTCAAAAGGCATATGCAGAAACTGCATTCCTCCCACACATGAGAGCAAGCATTACAAATTTTTCATATATCTTACCTCTCATTTCTATATGTAAGGAGGTAACAGACTCAATTATGACATATTTGTCGTCACTGTACGTTATTCTATCTTCTGCGGGAGCCATTGAAACAATATTTTCTGGTGGGACCGACAAAATTTCATCTCCGTGATTAAGTCTTCTTTAAAGTTTTGGGCAAGAAACAGCGTAGGAAGCATATTGTAATGACATTTGAAGAAGGTCTTTCATCTTACATCGTCCAGAGTTCTTCTGGGCAATGTTGGAGTCATGAGAACAAACTGCAGTGCTCTTCAGTCAGTGATTCTGCCGCAGTACTTTTGCATACAGGCCTAGTATGCACTGGGGATCGCAACAGCCGTCATGTCCGCCTTTCTGCCACAGAGACCGCACCAACCAGTGAGATTCCGAAGGAGATAGACGTCGTGCCGTTGCCGTCGATGTCACTGCCAGTCCATCTACCAGAGCTAATATCCGTGGATGCACTGCCCCTGGACAGCCAGCACGTACCCTTGGAGTTCCACCTGCAGTCAACCCAACCACAGCGTCTGTGTTACTGGATGTGGGCGTGCACCATGTTGGCAGTTTTTCGGCCGGCGCTTCCAATCACTCGCAAGGTGGATACTGGGAGAGAGAGAGTTGCCCTTGGCCATAGATAGAATCCTCTCGCTCCACGACACAGCACTACATGATAACGGAGCTGCGATTTGGGGGGGAGGGGGCGAGGGAAAAGGAAAGTGATGTAATCTGGAGAATGAGTTCTCATCGTACAGCTGGTACCTTACGAAGGCACCACAAGTAAAGACAGCATCTGCCAGATGCGGCAATGAATCGTATACATTGATGTAGACAGGCCCCCCATAAGTGTTTCTCTATGCCGCCACAGCCAGAGAGTTATTTATATCCGAGCACAGTTCCACTCAGCCTATTCTCTATGTAATCAGCAACTACTTGTAATTGTTGTTACTTTGTTTTTGGGGTGTACGGGCGCCCAAAGGCGTGGTTATCAGCGGCCATACAAATATTAAAAGAAACCAATATGAGTAAAAGGGTTAAAAACGTTAGCAGACGATCTCCCAAGTCACACCAAACTCACTCGCGCTGACCCACAGAATTAGTCATTATCACACGTCGTAAAAAAATGGACGTATAGTGTGACATACAAAACCTGGGACGAAAACGGATGTAAAAAGACAGAGAAGCTAAACAACGTCCAAGGGATACATGACTGGTTGACCATTTACAAAACACACGTTGGTGAGCCATTTACCCTGTTAACATATTGAGAACATCTCCCTACAATACTCTCAATTACGTTGGGCAGCTCACAAAACCTACATCACTCAAAATGGAGGGCAGATATGTCAGCAAGTCTGCCGCTGCCCTCTGGTCCGAAAATAAAACATAGTCCAGTAAAATGTGGCACACAGCGATATGTATGCCACAATCAACACACACAGAAGGGTCCTCTCGCTGGAGCAAGAAGCCAAGCGTGATAGGGATGTGGCCTGTACGAAAACGAATAAGGGCAACCTTGCCGCATCTTCGGGGCTGGAAGGAAGTACACCACCGTCTGGCTTCGCTAGGCGGAGCTTATTGTCGGTCACTTCCAGCCACTCGCCTGTCCATCAATACGTGACTCTATACGTGACAGCATGCAAAGAGATGGCACATTGAACTAACTGGGGATCACGACACGACTTCTTAGCTGTAACATCCGTCTTTCATTCCCCACGATACACATGTACCCTTGTACCCAGCGGAATGGCACTTCCTTACCCCACCGTTGTACACTGAAGCGCCAAATTAACTGGTATAGGCATGCGTATTCAAATGCAGAGATATGTAAACAGGCAGAATATGGCGTCGCGGTCGTAAACGTCTACATGGAACAACAAGTGCCTGGTGCAGTGGTTAGATCGCTTACTGCTGGTAAAATGAGAGGTTATAGAGATTTAAGTAAGTTTGAACGTGGTGATATAATCGGCGCACGAGCGATGAGACACAGTATCTCCGAGATCCCGTGCGACTATTTCACGAGTATACCGTGAATATCAGGAATCCGCTAAAAAATCAAATCTCCGACATTGCTGCGGCTGGAAAAAGATTCTGCAAGAACGAGACCAATGACGACTGAAGACTCGTTCAACATAACAAAAGTGCAACCCTTCCACAGATTGATGCAGATTTCAGTGATGAACCCTCAACAAGCGTCAACGTGGGGATCATTCAACGAAACATCCTCGATATAGGATTTCGGAGCCGAAGACCCACTCGTGTACCCTTGAGAACTGCACGACGTAAAGCCTTACGCCTCGCTTGGCCCCGTCGGACGAGTCTCTTTTCAAACTGAATCGAACGGATGGAGGTGTACGGGTATGGAGACAACCTCATGAATCCATGGATCCTGCACGTCGGCAGAGGACAATTGAAACTGTTGGAAGCTATGTAATGGTGTGGGGCGTGTGAAGCTGATGTGATACAGGATCCCTGATTCGCCTAGATACGACTCTGACAGGTGAAACGTACGTAAGCATCGTAAGCATCCTGTCTGATGACCTGCAGCCATTCATGCCCATTGTTCGCTAGCAGAGGGTATGTAGGGAAGTAGCCTACCCACGCCATATCGAATTCATATGCTTTCCATTGTGTGCCAGCCTAGATTGCTGTAACTAGCTATGATGTCACGAACGTTGTGCAATACCTTAAAAGTAAAGTAAATAATCTAGAAATGATGCCAAAGTAATAATGTGTAGAGTTTCAGTTTAATAACTTTAACAGTTTTCGAAATTTGGGTGCTTTACGTAAAAATCATCAGCGCAACAAAAGAAATTGTTCAAATTGCTCTGAGCACTATGGGACTTAACATCTATGGTCATCAGTCCCCTAGAACTTAGAATTATTTAAACTTAACTAACCTAAGGACAACACACAACACCCAGCCATCACGAGGCAGAGAAAATCCCTCACCCCTCCGCGAATCGAACCCGGGAACCAGGGCGCGGGAAGCGAGAACGCTACCGCACGACCACGAGATGCGGGCTCTGCGCAACAGGAAGGAGGTAAAAGCTTCAAAATTTATTTAGGATTCCTTTTTCATTGTAATTTAATGAAAACAGCATGCTGGATCTCACAAAGTAAAATTTTGGTTGGAATTCATGATTTTCTGTTTTTGTGTCCTAAGAGTATGGAAGCAAGATAGATTAAGTTAGTGATTAGATAAAGCTAGGATGTTTACATTTAGGTAGAATGGAGGTACGGTGTAATAACAAAGATGTGAGAGGTTTCCAAAAGGTAGCTATAAAACTATAGCTGTAGCATCTCTCCTAAGGCAAGGCCAGCGCTCATCTGTTGTGTGCAGTGCAACTAAAATAATTCTCTCGCCAAAAGTATCTAACCTAGCCACATCAGAATTTTATTACAGATACTTACCTGTGTGCTGATAGTACAAGTAAATTGAGAGCTTCATTGGCCTTCAGCAAATGAAGCAATTAATTATTTAGAGAGTGAAGTTGTGCTTTACTAGCCCGAGCGGTCCGCACCGTTTTTATATAAATAAGAGCGCTGCGAACTAGAGTCAGGCCCCAGCTCTCTTCTAGATTCGTATCAGTTGTTCACTCCGTACCGGAAGCCGCGTCGCGTTTGTGCAGTTGCAAGGAACAGCCTTGGATGCCGTATTACGTAACTCGGTATGCACATAACAATGAGTTCGCATTGGGGTAAAGTGTTAATTGCGGAACGACTCCAGTGATTTATTCTCAGTTTGCGTATGCCGTATTATCACGCGTTGCCGCAGGACAGACCTTCTACACATTACTAGCATGGCGTTTGAGGAGTATTAACATAAAATTTTGTTGAGCATTCACTTTGAACATTTACATCGATAACGGTTATTGAACAGTTTCGTTATCTAGGGATAATAGGATCTGCACAATATACTCTGAACAGCTCTGATAGTACAATAGCTGATAGTAGCACTGTTTGGTTAAACTTTTATTTGAAACTTTACTCTTCATCATATTCAGAATATAGTGAAAATTGTTATAGTGATCTGCATTTCTGAATCCCAGAGATCATCCTAAATCCTCAGCGTAATGAACTTCAATGATCAATAAGTTTATTTCTCCATCAGAGTGGGCACAGTGAACTTTAATTACAGGCATCACGTTTTTGCTAACCACTTTCTGGTGGCCAGCACTGTATTTAGAGAGCCTGTGTTGAGAGTAGCAACAATACAAAAGAAATAATTAAATTTTCCACCCACCGCCCCTCAGGGGCACAGAATTAAATTCGGATAATGTTTCTGCGAATTATACACTTTACTCGTGCGATTACACACAGAATAATCACAGAGCACGTTATACCAAATCATAAGCTAACACACCACATATGAACAGACAGATAAAAACAACAATTCCTTATAAAGGTAAACAGTTGTTCATTGTTTCTCTTAGCGACTTGTGGTCTAAGTCGATCTCATCAATCGATGCCACCACAAAAGTATATCTGTCCACGCCGAAAGTTCCAAAATATTTCACTATTTCTCCACACTATATTGTTTCAGTTCACCAAATTATATCAAGAAGTAAACAACTCCACACATTTCATTTACAATTTTGCATAAAATAACTACATTCTACCATGCAACCTTCTTGTTCACAAGTGTTACTGCGGACCTCATCACATTTGTGCTCAGATATGACACAAACAGTTAACTGACTTAATAATATGCTACCATTTCAAACCATTAGAAGTAAACATTTTGTTGTTTCGAACGATAGTAATACAGGTACAGAACGTCAAGTTGTCAGATGCTGTCCAGGAAGATCAATGATTTCTTGATGCAATACGCAAAGTTTTGGTATATTAATAAGATATTCTTTTGCATACATTAGAGTGGGGGACGCTCTATTTACTACAGTACAAGGAGATTTGACTCTAAAGTCATATTCTGTTCTACAAGGTTATATGAAATATCTGAATAGTCATTCTTTTCAAAACAAAATTTATTGATTACAAATACAAGGGATCGTAACATAGCTTTTGGTTAAAAACTGAAAGCGTTCACACTGTACAGTTTTTCGACCGGCGCTTGAAAAATGGTTATATACTGACTGATGTACAGTTTTCTTGCTATGGAAAATTCATTTCCATTCCACTGTCATTAAGTTAGCACGTGTCTCTTTGACTATTTCGTTAAAGATGTTCGGTCATATTGCGTTTCAAATTTGTTTTCTGGGCAATAAACGTTCTTATTTCAGAGGTCTGCTTAAATACTCATGATAGCACATCATTTCTATTACGTAACACACTCCTTACGTCTGGTGACACCAGCAAAGGCAGGGTGTGAACTACCCATTCACATATCCATTCATATAGTTGGTTACAACCACATAGAACTTAAATTAAAAATAGTTCCTACTTCAGTTACACAACAAATACAATATCGCACTACAATTAACTATCTAAAATACTGTATATACAGTCTGCTACTTCACAATGGGTGGAACCGATCGTCAG
This sequence comes from Schistocerca gregaria, assembly GCF_023897955.1. Classification (NCBI taxonomy): domain Eukaryota; kingdom Metazoa; phylum Arthropoda; class Insecta; order Orthoptera; family Acrididae; genus Schistocerca; species Schistocerca gregaria. The sequence goes on from NC_064931.1 coordinate 732,610,977, forward strand.
TTGTTATCAATTTGTTGATACCTAACAACCAAAGGACGAGTACATGACCTTAAATCTCTGTATGCTTCCTCTGAAAATTGAGGGTTGGTCAGGTGCTACTGCTTTAAGTCCATACAGAAACATCCGAACACTCGAGGATAATTTTCGTATAAATTTTTCGTATTTTCGTATAAATTTCAGGTTAAAGTGCATGGAGAGTTTTTCTTTGCAAATCGTATCCTACAATATTAATTTATCAAGAGAGAGTGGAGGCTGAGACTGAGAAAATTATGCAGCAAGGGATGATAGAGAAATCTATCATTTAATGATCCATTATTATGCTACTGAAAGAAGTAGACGGTATTAGGCATGATTCTAAGTACATAAACAAACTTATTGTACTAGAAACTGATAGACCTCTCACTTTAAACGAGTGTTAGAGTCTTGTCTTCCACTGCTTTTAGAGAAAGCTATTGGCAAAGTGAGCTGCATTTTTCATGTTGAAAATTCAAAACATTTTTCTTTCTCAGTTGTTGTTATCAATTCTAAAAATTTCCCATTGGGTTGAACTTAAGTTTGGATAGATTTATTAGAAGATTTAACAGTATTTTACCATTTCGTTGGTTTATTAATTGACAAGAATACTTAGGAAAAACATAAGTGGTTTTGGACAGACATTTTTGGTGTAGTCAAGGAGTATAGTGTCACTGTGAACTTAGAAATGTAATAGTTTTGTATGAGTTGGGGATATTTCTCATACATATTTAAACTGCATCATGGGTTCTACTTGATCTAGATAATACTGAGGTGATTTTCCTGCTCCCTTAACGAGGAGACAGATTCTTCATATTAGGAATTAATTAATTTTTATAGAAGATTTACGAATTTGAACATTGGAGCTGTGCTATGATGGTGTACATTAATGGGAAAACATTTCTTCGATTTGGGATGTCATAGCACAAAAGAAATTTGAGGGTTTCCAACAGGATCTTTTTCAGACCTTGATTTGAACAGATTTTTTTCTAGACTCAGACAATTAATATATGGGTGTTGGTGCTGGACTCTCCTAGGAATTATATGTAAATGGAATTATGAAGTCTGATAAGTGTCACACTACGGCTTTTGTTTACCAGGTGCTCACCAAGTAGGATGGACAGAGCATTAAGTTGTCGCTGTTATGTGGGATTTTGTCACTTTCATATGTTCAGTGTTTAGACAGATGGCCAAGGGGTTTAAGGATCACTATGCTTTACAATTTTTGATGAGTGGGAGGTTGATTCACTGTCATTTAGCCAGGTGGGCATGATGTTTACAAGAATTCAGTTTCCCAGTTGTGTACCACTCCTCATAAGGTTGGATTAATGGTACTGAGGATGATTATAATGAAAATAATTTCAGTCATGTAACTAATAAATTTAACATTTGACCATTGTATCAAGTGTTCATCTGAGAATATTACAAAGCAGCAAGGTGAACATGTATCCTGGGGAGGTGCTGGTGAAGTGGAGATATCAGACAATAGCAACAATTAGATAGTTTTACGCGAATAACTTGAGATTTGTTTAGGAAGAGAGATGTAAATATTGCATACTGAGTTGTATGTATTCTTGAGGAATTAATCAACAAGTTAATCTGACCTACGGTTTTGAGTTGTGCACAGTTTGTGCCAAAGAAATGCTATGAATTTTTCTACAAATGGGGAAACATACCTGTAAAATTTCACTAGATGCTAACCTAAGCTAATGCAAAACTGCCAGTAGCGTCCCATAATGCACATTTATCTCCTACCATTCCATCGAGTTTGAGAGAAGTTAATGCAATTGATTTTTATGGCCCTTTTCCAAGACTGGGTCAGGGTAACTCTTCTGTTTTTGTGGCAACTCAGTTGATTTTTGTTACTCTTGCCATTGAGAACAGATATTACTAAGACACTTACAGAAGGATTTCAGAGTTACTTTCTGCATAAAATTTGTCATGTTCATAAAGTTATCTCGAAAAACGGTCGAAAATTCACATAAGTAGTTTGGAATCGTATTGTGAATAGTAGAAAATAGACACACTTTACATTTCATCATATTAGCCAGTATCTAAACCATCTGGGTGTGTTATGAAAGAGCTTGGTAAGATATGTACACTTTACAGCCGTTGGTGCTACAATTTTTGTCACTAATACGTATACTTCTCTTTGAAGAAAGCATTAATGAACTGCTAAATGATTCGACATCCTTACCACGAGTTCTAGTTCTGAAATATTAACATTGTCAGAAACATTATAAAGTTTCCAAATATGTACATTCATGGGCCCCAGCCCTACATTGAGACCGGTGAAAGTCGTTTTCCAATAGCTGTTATTGTTCCAGAGATATTTTGGGTGAACAAGATAGCTGGGACACCCTATATATATATATATATATATATATATATATATATATATATATATATATATATATATATATTTACGGAACTCTTCACAATTGCGATCAGACGTCTCTTCACTTTCAGATTGTGAACAATAAACATCAATTGACGAAAGTAAATGATTCTTTAGCGAAACGTGGCTCACTATCCTCCTACAGAGATTGTTGATATGATGTTAATTTTAGGTGAGTGCCATAACAATTACGTTGAAGCTGCGCAATTGTATGCGAATCGTTTCCCAAACAGGAGGGGCGGCCTTTGTGGCCAAACGGTTCTAGGCGCTTCAGTCCGGAACCGCGCGACTGCTACGCTCGCAGGTTCGGATCCTGCTTCGGGCATGGACGTGTGTGATGTCCTTAGGTTGGTTAAGTTTAAATAGTTCTAAGTTCTAGGGGACTGATGACCTCAGATGTTAATTCCCATAGAGCGCAGAGCCATTTGAACCGTTTTGAACCCAAACAGACGACATCCAAGCGAAAACATTATTCAAAATTGCACTGACTCGAAATGGCTACATGCACGATCCACCTCGTCATCGCGAATACGATGAAAATGACGCTCAGACCCTTACCTTTCTCGCTTGTGTTCAACTCGATCCTGAATGAGTAGTCGTGCGGTTCAGAGACAAACTTGAATTCCGAAATAACTGTTCTGAGAATTTCGAAGAAACATAAATATCATGTGTATCGTATCACACTGACACAGGCATTAATGCCGAAAGATATGCAAAGACGTGTGCATTTCTGCCAATGGGTCTTGGAAATGATAAGAGGTGACAATGATTTTTTTAGATACGTTATGTTCACCTATGTAGCCACATTCAAAAACAATGGATAATTGAATCGTCGTGATTTTCATTATTGGTGCGCTGTCAGTCCACACTGGGACAGACCCGTTGACAATCAACACAAATGGTCGTTAATGGTCTGGTTTGGAATTTTAAACTGTTGCTTGACAGGACCGTATTTTTTTGACCAATATGTTACTGGGGAATCGTCTTTAAAACGTATTCTCGATGATCTGTTGGAGCTAATGGAAGATGATTTAAAAACTAGGCAACGAATGTGGTTCGAACAAGACGGAGCAGCTCCCCATTATGTTAAAAATGTGCGGAACACTGTAAATTTTCGGTACCCTGGTCGGCGGATAGGACGAGACGGGCCAGTTCAGTGGCGTCAACGTTCACCAGACCTAACATCTCCTGATGTTTTTCTTGTGGGGTTATTTAAAAAAATATTGTTTATGAAAGACAGCCCACGAGCCGAAACGATATGAAGCAACGCATTCGAAGAGCGTGTGCAGCCATACCACGGGATGTGCTGCTCAAAACTGAGAAAAACTTTCCTAGACGATGGACTTTATACATTGCAGCAAATGCGGATAATTTTGGACAATTTCTGAATGCCTAATTTCATTAATTAAGCACACCAATTTGTGAGAGGCAAGGAGATTCACACTAATGAAGCACACCAACTTGTGAGAAGCCAGGGGACTCACACTAATGACGCACCCCATGGAAACATCAATCTACTACGTCGTTGTTCCTGGGTAACGAATAATAAAGTAACATTTTGTATAAAAATAGCTTAAGTGCCCGTAACGAAAGAATTGGTGCAAATTTTTTAACGCATCAGCGTCTTTCTCGGATATTTCTAAATAAATCGGAGTTCTTCCCGAGTTTTACTTTTTTCTCGATTTTATCGCCTCCTGTAAATGATTTAAAAAAAAGTTACAGACAAAATTTGATTACTTTTTTATAGAGAAACCGAATGTGCAATAAAAAATGTGTGTTTCCATTTGCCGGCCAGGGTGGCCGAGCGGTTCTAGGTGCTACAGTCCGGAACCGCGTGACCGCTACGGTCGCAGGTTCGAATCCTGCCTCGGGCATGGATATGTGTGATGTCCTTAGGTTAGTTAGGTTTAAGTAGTTCTAAGTTCTAGGGGACTGATGACCTTAGAAGTTATGTCCCATAGTGCTCAGAGCCATTTGAACCATTTGTGTTTCCATTAAGATTTAAAAATTTCCCCATCCCCACCCAAGGGGGCGGGGGCTGGAGGTCACATGTACTATCATTTGATGTCCCCCTTTGAATTTACGAACTTGTCTTACCCACTATATATATATTTATATATGATTGCCTAAACATTTATGGTGGTGTCTGATTGTTCTGCATCGTGTCTCCATACCACTTTCGCGCAACGACGCTCTGAGCGTGTTGTTTAGGGAATTGACTATTTTGAACCTGGGACCTGTTGCTCGTAAGGAGACGCCAGACCACACATGACATGTAGAATTCAGAAGAGTTCAGTGAGACTAGCGATGATATAACCAAATACTAAATGATCTCAGCGTCAGCTCCACTGCACTCCCTGTAAAAGAATCTTAATACTAACTAAATTTTGTGGAAGGGGTTCAAGGCTTTCCTATTTTTAGTTAGCTGGTAAAATAACGTCGAAAAAGCAGTTAAGTTTACCACTGGAAATTTTATTCTACTCACAAAACATTGTTTATAAATTGCACTATTGATAAAAGGAAATATTTTAATACAGGATGGTAAAAACCAACTGCGTTCAACAAAAATGTGAACGATTATTCTCTGAGTGGGTTTCCAAGTTCCACAATGGATCGAAGGATGACCTATGCCATATCACACCTATAATCTAGGTTTAAATTAAGTTTCACAAAAGAGAGAACTATCAAGATGGTCTATAGTGACCCTCAATTGTCTTTAATTACTTATCTAACTTGTCGTAAATTACAGTGGCTGATGTGGCTTCTCAATAATTATATAACAGAGAAATCAACGCGTTTCAGATTTTTACTTCAAGTGGCAAATGTGAACACCATGAGCATTAATTTACGTGCAACACTAGCATTACGCAAAAAGGGGGTGTAACAGATGAGACCTCTGCAATTCTGAGTGAAGCCTTATGCGCTCAAAAATGCGGCATCGCGTGCATTCATTACCTTGTCGGTGTTTAGGCAGTGTCAGGGCGACAGCGGCCGGCGCAGCAGCCATCCAGCTCGCCGTCTCGGAACTAACTCTCCTCCTAACTTCCCCTTACTACAATTTACCGAAGTTGGTTTAAAAAAATATCTGGCTATGTTTTCATTTGACCAATCAGGGTCTCAATGTTAACCTTAAGCTCCACCTACAAAAATTCTGTTTATCCAATGAGAAACGTTATACTTTTCGTGGTGGGGCAATGTTTTTAAAGTTTGCAACGTAGCAGAGACGCGAAAAAGTCTCACGCGAAAACCTGCAGCTGGTGTGGTCCTTTTAGCGTTATCGTAAGATCTATACTGTTCTTCTGGAGGGCTCTATCTTTTAACATGGGCTGGGGGGTGGTCCTAATGTAACAGACACGCGAAAAAGTCTCACGCTAAAACTTGCGGGTGGTAGTGGCCATTTTTGTGTTATTGTAAGATCTATACTGTTTTTCTGGAGGGCTCTAGCTTCTAACATGGGCTGGGGGGGGGGGGGGGGGGGTGGTCCTTGACGTAACAGAGACGCGAAACAGTCTCACGCTAAAATGTGCGGGTTGTGTGGCCCTAGTGGTTAGCTGGAGACGTGGGTGTCCAGTCCGTCCCTTATCGTAGGGCCTTCTAGGTTATCACGGTTCTGCTCTCGGCTTCTGTTCTCGTTTCTCTCCTCGGAACTGCGTCTGCCTCACGGTGGGAAGGTATGACATGCATGTAGGCATTCTTCTGTTAGTCTGTGGTATTCCATTTGCTCACTCGTTACTTGTATTACTTTGGTTAATTTAATGTCACGATTTATTCGGAGCTATGTGACGTACTACTGGATTTACTTATCATGACAGGGTTTTCATGGAAGGTGTTAGATTTGCCTGACACCTTACAATTGATCAATCAGTGAATACTGTTCAATGAGGTACTGTTTCTTGTAAAGGGGATAATAATTTGGTTAATGATAATAATTAACGGAAATAAGAGTGTCACAGGACTGCAACAATAATGAATGTAATTGGTGTCATAACTCAGCTTCCGAATATATGTAGAGTTTTCAAGATAAGGTATTGTTGCTTGAAGTTAGACAGTGGAATTAATATAACTTGGATCATATATCATCTATCTTTGTGAAGATGAAATTTTTATCTGACAACTGAAGTTATTCTACAGGTGAAGAAAATGTTGTGTGTAGATGAGGATTCTAGAGTAGAAGGGTTTGTATCATTACAAGTGGTATGTCTGCTGTGGAAGATAATAGAAAACGGTGGCTTTTTGTCGAATATTATGCGGATAGCAAACTGCAGAGAAGTAAGAGGGTCAGTCATGAGTAGTGTGACACGACAGACATTTGGAAAAAGAAGCTTGATCGCAGGTTGTGGTTAAAGGGTGCGCAAGGCGACAATTGAGGCCAGCTCAGACAAGCAGCGGGCGAGAGCGGGTTGAAAGACGGCCGCGAGAGAATGGTCAGCGGCAGATAGCTCCGTGTGGACCCGTCAGTTTCAACGGCTGTCGATTACGTTGGTTTACCCAGTTCCAGTACACGGCTTTAAGGCAATGCCTTATCCACGTCTGCGTTAATTACACACAAAAGCAAAGTACGACAAGACACATGAAAGAGGAGCGCGCACGGAGGCTTTCAGACAGTCGTTCTTCCCGCGAACCATACGCGACTGGAACAGAAAAGGGAGGTAGCGGCAGTGGCACGTAAGGTGCCCTCCGCCACACACCGTTGGGTGGCTTGCGGAGTATAAATGTAGATGTAGATGTAGACTAATCAGCGGAGACGCTGATACTGTTTATACGAATTTTATATCAAAATATATTAAACAGACAAACCTTCAATATGTGCTGTTTACTGTGTAATTTGTAACTTTTGAACCAATGCACGTACAGAGTAAAACAGGTGCTTGTTTTAAAAGTTTCCTCGAAACGCAACGACTGCTACACTTGCACAATTTTCAGCATTACTATTTCACTGGTAAAACATTAATTTTATTAATTTGTTGCTAATAATTGCTAAAACAAATAATACAAAACAGATAGACGAACATCAATGCAGTGTATGATAGCGGCTGTCGTTATACATATTTCAAGATGATAAGTTTGTGATATTTGTAATTATTATACTATTTTGTCTTTGCTTGTTAATAATTTGGCACAGTTTGCCCACATTTTTTTAACCTTTGTGTATATCTAAATTCGGATCGGTGGATCAGAAAGAGCGCTTCAGATCCCTGTGGAAAGTGGAGCCTTATAAAGAACTGTAATGTTATTTAATAGTTCAAGTGGGCTAAAACTATTTCCGCATTCTGCAAAGATAATTGAAAAATATTGAAAAAATAATTCTGGACGAACTATTGCAGCTACAAATTTGTGTAATATATTTTTTAATGAAAATCTGAGCACGCATGCCAACAGATTTAAGGTTGGTCTTTTATGTAACAAGTTATGCAAAGAGGTGTTGAGCAATGCAAAGCACTTGCCTGACGAAGCTTGGGAAATTTCGGATCGAGGGTATTGACGAGGAGGTGACACAGTGCTCCAGAGGACAGAGTTCTGTTCGCCTTTGCCGACGCCGCACCTGTGTTGCGGTTCCGGGACTTGGTGTGTGCGCGCAAACGGAAGGGACACATTTTCGCGAAGAATCAGGACTTACGATATTTTCGGTGTGGAACAAAGTAGGGACTTGTTTTTTTCGCGTGTTGTGTATTTTGGTCATTGTTCTTGTAAGCAATTGGGACTTTCCTGCAAAATCATAGTTACGGGAGTCTATTTCCATTCGAGTGCAGCCACACTTGGTCGCTGAAGCGCTGCTGTGGGACTCTGTTTATTTTTGAGCATTCCAAACAGTTTTTACCAACGGGAATTAATTTCTGACACGGTCATGTTGGACTATAATTGTTTTCACCAAGTTTATGTGATTGATCCTGAAACAGTGCCACTAGACTTTAACTGTGTTTAAACCAGTCAGGACTTTGAATATTATGTGGCGTCCGACACTTAGGAATTCGCGCTAGTGTCTAGTGAATTTAAGATCATTGGGATTAGGCCGTGTTTAGCGAACCGATCGATTTGTTATTATCAATCGATGTTCTTCAACATTCAATAACTTTTATTAAAATTAGTAGCGTTTTCAGTATCGCCATTGGGGGATCGAGCAGTAATTAAAACGATACGTAACTGTTTGGAAGATACCATCAGTCAACTATATTTAGTTATGAATAAAAACTTCTGAAATTCTAAAGAAATTAATACACGCATTCAATTCATTTGGCTTCAGTCTCATAGACTGTACCCTTGTTAACATTTATACTCATCGGTCAGTGGCATTGAAAGTATTTTATTTATACACTTCAGCGGGTTTAAGTGCACTTGTCTGGCGGTAGAAAGGGTAGGAGATCATCCCCGAGTTGGATGACGAGAGCCAGCGAGGAGAAGCACATGCAGCGCCATTCCATTCCGCCGACCATCACAGTAGTGCTCCGAGTCGCTGAACCAACTCATGAGAGAACTTTCTTGCCGGCCACTGGGTGGATGCACTTTCTTAGTGCCATGATGATTAAGTAAACAGTACCGCTGCATGTCTGTAAATGCCCAGAAACATTGACATGGTCTTACTGTGCTATACCTATACGCTTCAAATTTTCACTGAAAACAAGGAAACCATTTCCAAACATGCCAATTGGTGAGATCACAACGAAGAGATGAATTCACTGATATTATTACCATAAATATACAGCATGTATTAACACATTTATTAACATTTCTTTGTAAAATTATTTATAACAACAGCAACAATAGCCACAGATTCACTACACATGTGTGTGACACACAGTTCGATCAATATTGACATCAGCTACGATATAACCATATATACCTTACTATTGAACAAATGCTCTAAGTATTAAAAATAATTTGTTTAACATATAAACAAATTGTGGTAAAACGAAGAATTCTTGACAGATGCACTATACAGTATCATCAGCATGAATGATTTGTCCTATTGCTACAATTTGTTTAATATGAACTGTAATGAGTTAATGCTTGTAATACCGCTGCTTGACGAGTATAGTACAGCAATGGAAAAATGAAGATAGACATGAGTTTGACTAACGTTCGCCTTTCCGTTTTATTACACGTACAGTATAAATTAAAGTTTACCGTTCTGAGAGGATAAGGGTGTAGTAATAAAATAATTTTATAGAAGTATAAACAATATATGTCGAAAAATATGAATATTCTAAAACATGTAGTCACTAGAATGGTGGTTACTTCCGAGATTCTCACTTATCTGTAGTTACTGGCTCCTGAAAGAGATTTCAGAAGGTGAGCAGACCATATTTTGGTCCTTTTCATGTTTGCCTCGTGCTGGATAAGGTTGTTCGGTAATGTTTTCACAGTCGGTAGGCCGCATGAGTTGAAGTATTTAGGACCTCGTCATCACCTGGAAATGCCACCTCACTTAGCCTTGTAGCATTACTCCTTCACAAAAATTCACATGCAGTGGTGGGTGGGGAAAGGGTGGGAGGTGTATGGTTCGACAACGAACCTCAACAAGTTTGATAAACTGAATCATTAAGCAGATTATATCGTAGGCTACACTATAAAACTATCAGTTATTTGAGGATACCATTGGCGTTGTAGAGATTCATTTCCGAAGTACAATACAAATCACGAATTCTGATAAAGTAAATAGCAGAGCCACGATTACATTCCACTAAGTAGTGAACGAACATCCACACTTTGAAATACAGGACCAAGGGAACAATATGCATTATTTAAGATGATGGCTAATTCAGGAAGAAACATAAACATCAAGACACAGAATAAGTACATGAGCACAATGCTAGAGTATCACGATATTTACTTCAAAAGTTCAATTACAAAATTATATGGCTTCTACTCTGTATTAGTCCGACAGTAATCTCTCACTCAATCAGCAACTAACAACCACGTACAATTCCGGAAGAAAAACTTAGCTGATCTGGAAATACGACGTCGATTTTGATCCAATGACGCTATGTGTCACCTGGTGAGTTGTAGGTGTATTGATAACGGTTTAAACGTAGTGCTCCAGAGCACCCTCTGTGTCTACCCTTTAATAAGGAATGCTCACAACGAGAAGGCTCATTGTAGAGGAAACGTGTGACTCAAGCAGGCAACCACACCACGGAAACGCACTCGTGCATGCTGCACCCAACTGAGCGAGTCTGAAAGGGTAAAATCTATATCTACATCTACATCTACATGGTTACTCTGGAATTTTCACTTAAGTGCCTGGCAGAGGGTTCATCAAGCCATTTCCATACTACTTTCGTGACATTCCACTCTCGAATGGCGCGTGGGAAAAAGGAACATCTAAATCTTTCCGTTCGAGCTCTGATGTCTCTTATTTTATGATGATGATCATTTCTCCCTACGTAGGTAGGTGTCAAAAATATTTATGCGTTCGGAAGGGAAAGTTGGTGACTGAAATTTCGTGAACAGTTCTCACAGCTAAGAAAACCTCCTTTGTTTCAGTGACTGCCACCCCAACTCGCGTATCATATCAGTGACACTCTCACCTCTATTGAGCGATCACACGAAACGAGCTGTGGCCTTCCGAGTGATGGGACGGTCCTTTCGGAGAAGTGCCACATAATTCGGAAGTGCTGTGTTCGTTGTGCAACGACGCTGGTATTAGTGGTCACGTGAGCATTCTCACATCCTTAGAGGAGATTCTGGACCTCCACGAGGCACAGACGCCCATCAGGATCGTCTTATTGTAAGGGCATTAGTGGCAGATAGTACAGGAACCACAGCACATAAAAGAGGGCTTGTGAGTTCAGCCGTGTCAACACAAACAGTTGCGGGTCGGTTATTAGCAGAGGGAATACGGACACACTCGCATCTAACCCATCTTCGACTCACGCAACAGCATTAACGTTCTCGGGTCGACTGGTGTTGCCAGAGGATCCCTTGGATTGAACGGCGCACCGTGGTCTTCAACGATGAAAGCAGATTCTGGAAATGGAAATGAGCGTTTGGCGTCATTGGCCGGAAGACCCCTTACGGGGCAGGCCTGGCCAACTTAGTGCAGGTCTTACTACATTCGACGCCACATTGGGTGACCTGTGCGCCGGATGGGGATGGAATGATGATGAAGACAACACAACACCCAGTCCCTGAGCGGATAAAATCCCCGACCCAGCCGGGAATTGAACCCGGGCCCCTTAAGACGACAGTCCGTCACGCTGACTTGAATGGTTCAAATGGCTCTGAGCTCTGTGGGACTTAACTGCTGAGATCATCAGTCCCCTAGAACTTAGAACTACTTAAACCTAACTAACCTAAGGACATCACACACATCCATGCCCGAGGCAGGATTCGAACTTGCGACTGCAGCGGTTGTGCAGTTCCAGACTGTAGTGCCTAGAACCGCTCGGCCACACCGGCAGGCCGTCACGCTGACCATTCGGCTATTGGGGAGGACAAAATACATTCTGTCTGCATGTGAGTGACGGTCGTGTGCGCTTACGACGTAGACCTGGTGAGTGCTGTTTCGTAGAGTGCATTCATCCAAAACATAATGACCCCACCCCATTCCTTATATGTTATAACACTTGTATACCTCTGGTGTTTCTGGATGCCGTAGATCATGTTTCTTAGACCATTTCTATTAACGTTCTTGAAACAGGAAGCTGATGTGTGTTTCGTACAGGATAATGCAAGACCACACACTTACCGTGAATCTGAACGTGCTGTGTAAGACGTGCAGTAATTCACCTAGCCAACATGATCTCCAGACTTACCTCCAGTCGAGAACGTGTGGGATATGATGGAACGAGATGTGACTGTGCGATTCGTTAACCAGCAACTCTTACAGAGTTACCTGAACAGGTCTAGTAGCTGTGGCATAACGTATCGCAGGAAAGTATTCACCGTCTGTACGATCGACTGGATTCCAGAGTCAGTGCTCGCCCCATGGAGCATAAACCATCTACCAACATGAGCTTTTCACCATGGGTCAATGTCTAGTACCTCAGAACGCTTCTCCTCTTGAAATGTAACCGTTTTAAGTAGTCCATATGCGCTGATTCAACAATAAATCTTGAGTGAATTCGACACCTGTAAAAGACAGAGGTTTTTTTGCAGTGTATTTTCAAAGAAAGGATTTTTTTCATGTACATCTAAATTTCAGAACAGTAATTCTGATTACACCACAAGTTCCAAAATATTTCACCAGTTCTCAACACTATTTTCTTTCAGTTCACAAAATTATATCAGTAAGTAATCATTAAAGACTGTAGTCTCCTCTCAAATAGAGATGAAAAATAATTTTTGCCCACAATGTTGCACAAAATCATCACATGCTAACTGTTCAGTATCAATAATGTATTATAAATGAAAATCTCAACTCAAATTAATTTTATCTTTCTCCTGCAGAATCAGATAAAGGCAACCAGATCAAATAACATGAAGCAATAGAAAAGTTGTAATTCTTCATGCTTTCCCGGCGATCTGTTGACATCTTGGATATTCGGCTAGAACGACGCGAACATCCGGCTGGATTCCCGAATATCCAAGATGTCAATAGAAAAGTTATCCACCACAGTTTCACTGCTCACCACAAGTGTTCACATTTAAGACTGGCGGTGCATTGTTTGCTATTGTTCAATAAAGTCCACGGTTATGACTTGTTATAATCCCCCTAAGCACGTATATTTTATTTTAATTTAACTGATATAGAAACTTCACAATCACACCTACACGATCCCACTTTTATTTGCTCACTTGTCATCTTCATCACTGTAAATACTCCAAACCAGCTTGCGTCGACATCAGAATAAGTAAGAACCAGAACTGAACAGATTGCTTCCCAAACCGAAGCCCAGAAACAAAATCCTGGCTCTAAAACTCCTTCCATACTTAATGGCCTCGCGGTTCCACAGGCGCAATTGTTTTCTAATAGTCAAGCGCGGCTACCAAGGTACGACATGTATCAGTGGAGATACACAGAGACCACTCAGTATAGATGGTTTCGTCTAATCGAAGCTGATCTTTGTACAGACATTCCTATCTTTACAAAGATATATATTTGCGATTTAAGAAAAGCAAAAATATTTGGGGCAAAAACCGCAAGAGCAAATGGACAGGCAACTTTCACAGTTAACTCTGTTAGAACGACCAAAGTCAGAACGACCTCCTCTGAATTGTGTAAATGAATTTTTCTTATTTTACACTTTACAATTCCTCAACTCAAATCCTCTCTGAACGAATTTCATTTTTGTCTTCACATTAAGGTAACCAAAGACTGCTGCATTTCAATAAATCCTTAATCTTAGAAGTCAGGTGCTATCGAAATAATTGTCTCTAACTATCAGTTGCGTGTACATCTATTGTGTTTTTTGCTCGTATCTTATGAAGTAAACTACAAATGAAATGTGTATTTTTCTCACAAGAAGCTTCGTTTTTGAAAGCGCTAATGTAGGTGACCTGGCTTTGCGTAACAATGAAAGGGTGGAACTGGAGTTAAAATGAAATAGGTCAAGTTTCTAAGGCTCTCCTTTACTTGTAATTCAGCATCAACTCAGACATCATGTTTCAGTAGAAAAGTAGCACTATTAGTTCATTAAAATTTAACTTAGCAGGAAATATTCAATAGTGTTCAACGTAATGAACGTATTAATGACAAGGAATAGATTGAAAGATGCTCTCACACAGAAATATACGATTTGTACCTCCAGGCGCGATTTAGTAAGACAAAAGACAAATGTTTAGATCTGACTCTAGCTACTCCTTATGATTTTACGGTCTTCGTGTCAGGCATATTTTCTTTTTCAACCATATTTCGAGCGAGTATTGTAGATTACGCTTATTACTTCGGCAGTTCTGACTCAAGTCTGACTCATTCACAGGTGAGCGATCATGAGTGAAGTTCTTTCGCAGAATTGCCGGATGAGCGTAGCGCAGTGATTCTCGTAGCTGCCGTGAAAAGAGCGGAAAACTCAATTTGGCGCAGCAGAGATGACTACAGCGGCGCTTCAGAGGCCGAAAATTGGTAATATTTGTAGGGTCTGGAGGTAAAGCATCCTGGGAAATATAAGAAGCAGCGGACGCGGAAAACAAGATGAAACAGAAAATAAAGTGCAGAGGAAAAGCGCAAAGAGCCCGGGTTGGCTGAAGTAGAGGTTTGGAATAAGAGACACTTCTTGTCAGTGCGAAGAGGGAGGCGCCCTCATAAATTATTCATGCTCGACTTCTTGCATAATTTCATTGAACCAAGATGGAGACAGAAGGCATTCCTAGGGAAAGTTGCGTACAGGCAGAGACCAAAGAGAGATGCAGCTAGCCTTTTTTATGAGTCTGTTTTTATTCAGAACAAAAATCAAGAACGGATGTATTTGTATTCAGCGAAGGGAACATCAGCGATACTGCGTTGCACGGATGAATTCCGTTAAATACTTTCCCGAAGACGTGCCCAGCTGTACTTGCATAGTTATCCAGATGCTTGCTAAGCTACCTTACAGTATCACAATCACAAACGAAATGTTTCTGGATTTCCTACAGCAGAATATCGCTCCACAATCGTCAAACGCACATTTTAAAAATATTGTTGTTGCTGAACATAAAATTTTATTCCAACTCTAATAGAATTGCAAATGGAATGCATATTTTACACGCCAGTGAATACCGCATTAATTATATGAATACATGATGATACAGTTAAAAGCTATGTAGCCAGAGCCAAATACTAAGTGATTCATTTAACGCAATATGTCAGATAATGACACCCACTGTGGTGACAGAATTAAATACTTCTTTCGTTATGTTCGTTCAAGGAAGTTTGTTGATGATACCTTCAACCTAGTTTCTCTCACACACATCCCTTTGCAACATCGTCACCATAGGCTGTGCTCATTTACGTAAGGATATCATATTAGTAAAGCAACATTTTGTTCTTAGTCTCGTGACCAAGAACTGCTATCACAACTTCTCAATACAGGTGTTTAAAACTTTGTGTACTGATGAATTGCAATTGTTTGTATTCTTACATGGCAACATACTGTACACACTTTACATACCCCACTGTAGCTGTATGTAACAGTATGCGTGACACCCAAAAATATTACGGTTGCGAGGTAATTATAGCATTTTGCTGAGGGAGTTTCCATAATGTTGCATATAAACCACTGTCAACTGGAATCCGTTGAAAGGGAACTGAAAATTACAAATAATCTAGAATTCTCTTTGCTTCAGCAGTCGACACCGATATCTGAGTGATCTGTGCGGCGGTCTGTCACGCCAAGGGGGCCCGGGTTCGATTTCCGGCTGGGTCAGAGAGTTTCTCCGCTCAGGGACTGGATGTTGTGTTGTCCACATTATCATTTCACCATCACCAGTGGAAGGCAACGGGAAACCATCACTGGAATCACTTCCCTAGACGCTCATGAGGTGGACCTCTCTGACGTGGCTTCCCCCATGACAAGACCTGTCATGGGGGAAGCCACGACAGAGAGGTCCACCTCATGAGAGTCTAGGGAAGTGATTCCAGTGATGGTTTCCCGTTGCCTTCCATTGGTGATGGTGAAATGATAATGTGGACAACACAACACCCAGTCCCTGAGCGGAGAAACTCTCTGACACAAAGTTTAAGTTTTTTGCTTCAGCAAGACTGAAGTCCCCACAAAACAATAAATTCTGCTTCAGTATCAAAAGCGGTTGATCACTAAGGAGACGGCAATAAACTGCATTTCACAAAACATATTATTATTTTACCTGGTGTGACCAAAAATGTCAGGACTGTTCATCTTTACTACTGATCGAGTCGTATTAATGTACTACTATTTCTTGAAACTTTGTCCTCCCGTGGTGACAGTCTCTTCCAAGTCAGTCATCTCAGTGTGTAGGAAGGAGTGGTTTCTGACAGACGTATAGCCGTAACACTTGGAGAGATTAATGATCATCACGTATTTTACTCTGTCTTGAAGTGAATGGAAATAAGTACAGCTGAACCTTTCATGGATCTAACACGGCCAAACATAGCGCATATTTTTGAGTAAGAAAGAGGTTAAATAGACTTTTCTATGCTGAAATATTCATCACTTGTAAACGTAGTGAACTATTTTCCTTCCTTTCCATAACTCAGCAAATATTCGTTTGACTTAAGATTTTCGCCACAAAATATCTGAAGAAATTTAAAATGCTGCAGCGAATGCAGAGAAATTTCGCACAGTAAATCTTAACTAATTACTGATAGACGTCACTGATAATTAATTTTAGATCAATGTGTACGTCCTCAAATCGCATACTGAGGAGGCGAATGTAAAACCTAAAACTGAGAAATTAAATAATACGCTACTTATGCAAACATTAGTGTGATCGGAGACTTTAGCCATCTCAAGATGGGTACGATAACCCGTTACCCGTTATGGCACTGAAATCAAACATTTTAAAAGTATATGTGTCTAGTGTTGGCAGGATCCTCTATTTTGCGATACAACAAATGATGTGATTACGACATGGCAGTGTCTGTGTTGTAAATAAGTACGATGCAATAGTCCTTCAGACATCCATACATATCGGACGGAACAGACACTGTGACGACTATAGCCGTAATGGAAAACAAGAAATGTATTCGTAGTTGCGAATACTGACAACCGTCAGCTGTATAATGGAATGATGCCAGTGAAAATTTGTGCGGGACCGGGACTCAAACCCGGATTTCTCAGTTTACGCTAACGGTTGTCTTAACAACTTCAGCTATCCGTGCGGGACTCGCGGCCGACGCTAACTTTCATATGTCTTATGTCGTCGTTCATGCATCACAATCTGCACTCGTCCACTCTATGTAATTTCTGTACGGAGGGGGAGGGGAGTACATTTTAACTGAATGTCGCTACATAATGTCGGCGGATAAATACGGTTTTGCAGAGCTCTTAACACAGGCTCTGCAATATCGTATTTATTCGCCGAAACCAGACCGTGACTTTCAATTAAAATGTCCCTCCCCACCCACTGTACGGGAACTACACAATGTGTACGAGCGCAGGTTGTGATGCTTGAACGACTACATACGCAAGTTTCGGTGTGGCCGTAAGTCGTGCACGAATAGCTAAAGCGATTAAGGCTCGCGTAAAGTCACGGTCCGGCAGAAGTTTTCATGGTCTTCGTTTCATTACGTAGCTGACAGTTATCCGTATTCGCAACTACGAATACATTTCATGCAAGTAATGGAAGCCAAAAGGCCAGATGTATGTCTCAGACTACGCAAGTTGAAGTGATTACATGTTAAAACCCCCGGTCACAAAGATTCATTGATCTAAAGAAAAGCATTTTCCCATAGCAAAGTGGCTCGAAAACTAACATTACGATTTCAATAAAATCTCAAATGAAATCGATACATTCACTTTATTTTTTAAATGCATGTGTCCCATCTTCGCAATATGAATATGACGAACGCACTTATTTAAAAAGAGAGTTGTTGTACTTTTTAATTTATTAGGAGTACATAAGAGTAGCTTATAATCCTGCAAGGAGTATAATAAGTAGTGGTATATATCGAAGAGTTACCAAAATAAAGTTTAGCAGACGATTTTTTAAATGCATGTGTTCCATCTTCGCAATATGAATATGACGAACGCACTTATTTAAAAAGAGAGTTGTTGTACTTTTTAATTTATTAGGAGTACATAAGAGTAGCTTATAATCCTGCAAGGAGTATAATAAGTAGTGGTATATATCGAAGAGTTACCAAAATAAAGTTTAGCAGATTAAGTATCCAGACAGCAAAATGAACCTATTTACAAGAAATTGCTGGAGACCTGGAAGAAAACTTGCAAGTATAACGCCATCACTAAGAAATGTCAGAGCTCAGCTAACTGCATATGACTCATACAGATAAGGAACTGATTTCCTAAAATAGTTTGTATGAATGATTGGGATCGATTCACGTCTCACACCATTATAAAATTCCGGAAATGACACGATGTAGGGGTAACCTTCAATCTTCATGTCCTTTGGCAATGAACATTATGAACCACGGAAATGTAAGTACATAAGAGAAGCATTTTCATGAGCGCAAACCTGTGGAAATAGTGATCGAAGAACAACTAAAGCACACAGGCTACGAAGCATAGCGAAGCAAAAACAAAATTGTCACTCAGAGCAAGGTGAATATAGGTCATCAATGGCCTACTCGTTACAAATGCACTATACACTGTATCATCAAAAGGTTGTAATGCGGCATTGATCATCGATGTCACGAGAACCGCCAGTTTAAAATTAGGCGAGGAGTACTGTATTGCAACTAGGGAAGCAGTAACAGCCGAATGAGTTCGTTAGGAGAACTCACTGACTTTCAACCTAGTTTACCAGTAGGATGTCACCTCAGTAACATGGCCATCAGGAACATTTCAGCCCTTTTAAAGCAGCTCAAGTTGTCTGTCGCGAATGAAACTGGAAGTTGAAACACTCAGAGATAAACCAAGACCAGCACATCTTGTGTGATGACGGACATGGGCGTCGAAACTTGCTGGGGTGGTTATAAAAATTCACATGAAATGAGCGGAACGAATCACTCGAGAGTTCAGCTACCACAAAGGCTTTGTGTAAAGAGATAAAAAGAATAGGGTGCAATAGTCAAGCAGATCCTCATAATCCCAACATTTCTGTAGTCCATGCTAAGAGACACTTGAGGCGGAATAAAGAGCAACGCCACTGGAGAGCATGTGGCTGGATACGAGTAATTTGGAGTGACTAATCACGTCATATACTATGACAATCTGATGAAACACTTTGGATTTGGACAATGCCGGGAAAACGAAACTAATAATCATGTGTTGTGCCAACAGTGAAGTACGGAAGTGAGTCTGGGAGTGTATCTCGTGAGAAGGGTTTAATCGCCTTATTGCTATCAAGAAACGTTAATGCACGAGGATATGAATACATTTTACACCACTGTACGCAGCAATTTAGAGGATCTGTTCCAAGACGACTATGCACCCTGTCATAAAGCAGAATATGAGAAGCAGTGATTTGTCAGCAATAATTCCTGAGTGGACTGACCCTCCTACCCAGAGTCCCGACCTGAACTCCATGGAACGTCTTTGGGATGAAAGAGAATGTCAACTTAAAACTTTCTTGGCAGATTAAAACTGTGTGCCGAACCAAGACTCGAACTCGGTACCTTTGCCATTCGCGGGTAGGTGCTCTAGAGCAATTTGCCCGCGAAAGGGAAAGGTCCCGAGTTCGAGTCTCGGTCCGGCACACAGTTTTAATCTGCCAGGAAAGTTGGAAAGTTTCATAACAGCGCACACTCCGCTGCAGAGTGAAAATCTCATTTTAGAATGTCAACATGTCTCAGAGCCCAGCGTCGAGCACACCGTCACCCCCCCCCCTCCTCCATCGCTGGTTTCAGCTCTTGAGGGAGAATGGGCTGACAGTCTTTCACAGATATTCAGAAACCTCATTGAACCTGTCTCCAGCAGTCTTCAATCCGTAAAAAGGAGAAGGGTGGGCACACTCAATAATAATGTCGAGTAACAGGTGTCCGGATTCTTTGGATCAGAGAGTGTAGTACAAATATCATTAAGAATTCCACACCATAAATTCAGTACTCATCGTCGGCCAGTGTGGACGCGTTGTTCTAGGCACTTCAGTCTGGAACCGCGAGACCGTTACGGTCGCATGTTCGAATCCTGCCTCTGGCATGGATATGTGTGATGTCGTTAGGTTAGTTAGGTTTAAGTAGTTCCATAGTACTGAGAGCCATTTGAGTACTCATCGCTGGAAGTGATGTTGTGCGGAGGGAGGCTGTCTTCCAAATTCCTGTTCCACCATCTAAATTCAGTTTCTCCATGTTTGCCGCTAGTCGTTTAAATAATATGCCGGAATGATTTCTTTGATAAAGACTTAGCCAACATTCTGCCTCAATTAGACCTTTTACTAGGTCCGTAATGATTTTGTCATCGACAGTTCGTTAAATAATTATCTTTATTCGTCTTTATTCGGAGATAATCTGTAAGCTAAGTGTTAATTAAAAGACAGCTTTCTTTTGTTCAGATCTTAGTCTCACTTTCGTCACTAAGCAGTTTCATTCACAATAATCAGCTAGTTAAATCTGGGTATCATGTTTTATTGAAACAGATAAGTCTACGGAAATAACCATTTACTTGACTTTTAGTCGTCACTTGAAAATAAAGTGTTGCTTTACACCTACATCCAGAACGTACATGATACATGTGAATTTGTACTTACAAATATAATAGCGGAGTGACAGGCTGTTCATTTCTTTTGACCTTGTTAAATACTGATAAAATTAAATCACAGTCGTTAGCGCAAATCCTGTGTAACAAAGTATTCCACATTGTTCCTGTGTTGTTTCAGTGTACGGGAAGGATTCCTGTACGTCCTCGTACCCCAGCATTCCAATTTCGTACAATGTGCGCTGTAACAATGATGCTCATTGCGTTCACACAGAGAAACGAAGAAGCTCCTTATCGCGGCGGGGAGAAACGCATTAGCAAAGTAATTGCTTAATTTTCGCAATTTGCCCCCATCCCGTCTTAATCTGGTGAGCCCTTGTAAGCCTTTCCTTGCTTATTCATATCGCACCGTCTCTCCCCCACGGCTTTCGTGGCTAAGATAGTTAGCAAGTCTCGTCTTTTTGTGCTCTTTTTCTTTGCGAGGGACCCTTCTGTAAATGCTCACGTTCCTTCTTACGAGTTTCTTTTGGTATCTGCCTGTGGAGCAGTCAAGTGCAGCGCTGAGATAAAAATGCGCCGACGACGTAGAAGTCTGATCAACAGCTGCCAGTAACAAGCGTAAACTCTCCGTAGCTATCTTATTTTAAACACTGCTGTAGTTACTAATTGGACATGGTATTAAATCAACATAATTGGCAGATAATTTTGGTTTTGATTCTCCACTGCTTAAAGCGTTATTTGTGTAGGGTGTTTCGCAGGGAAAGTACAGATGAAAAAATATTATTGGAAACAATATTAATAAAAAGTTACACATAGATAGAGGGAATAAATTACAAAAAATTATGTGCTATTTGGATTTTTGCTCTACGCGTGAACGCTATACTCGAATCTCGTGATGCACATACGTCAATTAGTACAGAACTCCTGAAGTCACACTAGCACCAAAGCGACTTCTTAGTTCTCAGTTTACATGTAAAAATTCACATCTCTCACGCGGAAGTATCAAGCGAAGAGATGAACAGGATACTGGTCCTGTTCTCTCCCTCTCTATTATCTACCATTCAATGAATTTTTGAGATTCACAGCATTTACAGCTCAAACTGTCTGAGTGACTAACGTAAAGTTCACGAACGTGGAAGATAAGAAGTACGTACCAGAACTGGGTAACGCAACGCTAAAACACTAAATTCACATTTAAGAGGACAGCAGATTTAGGTTACCCTTGGTTTCCGTAAATATCTTAAGGTTCATGGTAGGATTTCTACCTGAAAAAGCACAGGGCTGATGTTTGCCCCTGCCTTTCCCAAAGCCGATCAGGAGGACGACGGTTCAATCCCGTCTCCGGCCATCCTGATTTAGGTTTTCCGTGATTTCCCTACATCGCTTCAGGCAAATGCCGGGACGGTTCCTTTGAAAGGGCATGGCCGATTTCCTTCCCAATCCTTCCCTAACCCGAGCTTGCGCTCCGTCTCTAATGACCTCGTTGTCGACGGGATGTTAAACACTAACCACCACTACCACCACCACCACCCAAAGCCCATGATGTACATTTTATCTAACGATCTCGTCGTCGACGGGACATTAAACACTAATAGGGTGCTCATGAGCCAAAACATAATGACCTCATGTTTAATATCATGTTGGTCCATTTTTGGAGCGCAGTACAGCACAGATTTTGGGTGGCATGGATGTGGCAAGTCGTTTCTGAAGGTATGAACTATAAGGTTTCAATGTACAAACGCACAAATTACGGGCCAACGGTTTGTGGGCGCTGAGCTGGTGCACGAAAGCATTCCAGTTAATTATGTTCCACCGGGTTCATATCAGACAAAATCTGTTGTCAAGATATCAACGTGAATTCAGTTTAATGTTCTTCAAACCACTGTAGAACGGTTCTGTTTTTCTTACATTACCAGCAATCCAGCTGGAAAAATATCATCGCCATTGGGGAGGGCATTAGGCGTGAAGAGATGCCAGTGGTCCACAATAATATTAACGTTATACGGAACTGTCATCGTGCCTTCGATTATTACCGCTGGTCCATTGGAAGCACAGATTAAGAACTGCCATAAAATAATACTGCCCTCATCGGTTTGCCTCCGTAGTGGTCTCACATTCGGGAGGACGACGGTTCAATCCCGTCTCCGGCCGTCCTGATTTAGGTTTTCCGTGATTTCCCTACATCGTTTCAGGCAAATGCCGGGATGGTTCCTTTGAAAGGGCACGGCTGATTTCCTTCCCAATGCTTCCCTAACCCGAGCTTGCGCTCCGTCTCTAATGACCTCGTTGTCGACGGGACGTTAAACACTAACCACCACCACCACCACCGTAGTGGTGCTGGCTTTCGACTGGATGACGGCGAAATTGGACACAACTCTCAACCTAGTGTAACGGAAGTCCGCCTCCGGTAGCTGAGTGGTTAGCGCGACGGACTGTCAAACCTAAGTGCCCGGGTTCGATTCCCGGATGGGTCGGAGATTTTCTCCGCTCAGGGATTGGTTGTTCTGTTGTTCTAATCATCATCATTTCATCCCCATTGACGCCAACCTCGCCGAAGTGGCGTCAAAACGGAAGACTTGCCCCACGCGAGCGGTTTACACGACGAGAGGCCTTCGTCACACGCCATTATTATTATTAGTGTAACAGAAAGCATTATTCACGCAAAAATGTGACACGTTTACAACGACTCAAAGTCCAATTTCGATGATTTCGTACACAGTGAAATGGTAATTGACAATGCCATTGGGTCAACATAGGAACATTTGGTGGATGGTGCAGACCCTGATGTTGAAGAATATGCGTTGCACGGCGTGTTCCAAAATTCATTCTGCACAAACATTGTTCTCTGTCTTCAGATCTGTGACAGATCACTGCCTGCAATATTTTCTGTCTGTATCATCATCAGAATGATTCCTGCGCAGCTCACACACTTTCCTTACCATGTCACGTACCAACAATGCCCACCGATTTATGGAACTTTTAATTCTCTCAGGATATCACGTTTTGTTTCCAGTGTGAAGTGGCGCGCTGATGGACGTGTGCGTCACCTTACCTCCAAGCTAATTAGAGTAGAGACATGTCACGATTTCCTTAACCTCTAAAATCGACTAGACTCCCTGTCTGATCAAAAAAATTAAACTCGAAATCGTGTAGTGTCTGGACAGTCACTGGAAGGTATGTTGGATTCCTTGGCACCTCAGCAACTTTATATTCTAGCCCACTGTAGCGTAGAATCAATAGATTGAGTGAATTAATCTGTCGTCCAGACTAAAATTCTTTGCGGTATTACAAATGGTTCAAATGGCTCTGACCACTATGGAACTTAACATCTGAGGTCATCAGTCCCCTAGAACTTAGAAATACACTCCTGGAAATGGAAAAAAAGAACACATTGACACCGGTGTGTCAGACCCACCATACTTGCTCCGGACACTGCGAGAGGGCTGTACAAGCAATGATCACACGCACGGCACAGCGGACACACCAGGAACCGCGGTGTTGGCCGTCGAATGGCGCTAGCTGCGCAGCATTTGTGCACCGCCGCCGTCAGTGTCAGCCAGTTTGCCGTGGCATACGGAGCTCCATCGCAGTCTTTAACACTGGTAGCATGCCGCGACAGCGTGGACGTGAACCGTATGTGCAGTTGACGGACTTTGAGCGAGGGCGTATAGTGGGCACGCGGGAGGCCGGGTGGACGTACCGCCGAATTGCTCAACACGTGAGGCGTGAGGTCTCCACAGTACATCGATGTTATCGCCAGTGGTCGGCGGAAGGTGCACGTGCCCGTCGACCTGGGACCGGACCGCAGCGACGCACGGATTCACGCCAAGACCGTAGGATCCTACGCAGTGCCTTAGGGGACCGCACCGCCACTTCCCAGCAAATTAGGGACACTGTTGCTCCTGGGGTATCGGCGAGGACCATTCGCAACCGTCTCCATGAAGCTGGGCTACGGTCCCGCACACCGTTAGGCCGTCTTCCGCTCACGCCCCAACATCGTGCAGCCCGCCTTCAGTGGTGTCGCGACAGGCGTGAATGGAGGGACGAATGGAGACGTGTCGTCTTCAGCAATGAGAGTCGCTTCTGCCTTGGTGCCAATGATGGTCGTATGCGTGTTTGGCGCCGTGCAGGTGAGCGCCACAATCAGGACTGTATACGACCGAGGCACACAGGGCCAACACCCGGCATCATGGTGTGAGGAGCGATCTCCTACACTGGCCGTACACCTCTGGTGATCGTCGAGGAGACACTGAATAGTGCACGGTACATCCAAACCGTCATCGAACCCATCGTTCTACCATTCTTAGACCGGCAAGGGAACTTGCTGTTCCAACAGGACAATGCACGTCCCCATGTATCCCGTGCCACCCAACGTGCTCTAGAAGGTGTAAGTCAACTACCCTGGCCAGCAAGATCTCCGGATCTGTCCCCCATTGAGCATGTTTGGGACTGGATGAAGCGTCGTCTCACGCGGTCTGCACGTCCAGCACGAACGCTGGTCCAACTGAGGCGCCAGGTGGAAATGGCATGGCAAGCCGTTCCACAGGACTACATCCAGCATCTCTACGATCGTCTCCATGGGAGAATAGCAGCCTGCATTGCTGCGAAAGGTGGATATACACTGTACTAGTGCCGACACTGTGCATGCTCTGTTGCCTGTGTCTATGTGCCTGTGGTTCTGTCAGTGTGATCATGTGATGTATCTGACCCCAGGAATGTGTCAATAAAGTTTCCCCTTCCTGGGACAATGAATTCACGGTGTTCTTATTTCAATTTCCAGGAGTGTATTTCAACCCAACTAACCTAAGGACATCACACACATCCATGACCGAGGCAGGATTCGAACCTGCGACAGTAGCGGTCGCGCGGTTCCGAACTGATGCACCTAGAACCGCTCGGACACAGCGGCCGGTTGCAGTATTACATTCACTGCGAATCATGCCTACTGGTGGGTCTAACTCATAAAATGTATCTGAAATCTTCTCCAAAACTTCACTCTTCACGAAGCCTTATATTGGTTCTATTGTAACTTCTTGGCTGAAGCCATTCTGTCGTTCTTATTTCGGTTTGAAACGTACTAACGTTTTTGTATAACTCAAAATACTTTATAATTTGTGTTTAAAAACGCATTTAAGTCGTCAATATCGCACGAGCCAGGAGGGATTTGCCTTCGTGACACTGGGAATGTTTTTGTATGTCTTCAGACCGATCAATGTAATTCTCCATTCCCCCTTGCCTAAACCATTTGGCAGAAAACAATTCATGCGTAATACTAACAACTGTTCCTTCGAAGATAGAGTGTATGATATCACATCTAAACCTCAACTGACGCAATCATGTGCATGCTCCTTGCCTCTACACAGTTGACCGCAGGAACATGTATAAATATCCACAGAGATGCACACCGACATCTCTGTAGCGTCGAAACTAGTAGAACACATAATTGTTGTAAAACGGCGGTGAAATTTTTCCAGTGCACATAATTCGCTGTGTCATAGTAGTAGACGTTATTCCATTTAACATATACAGGGGGTTACAAAAAGATACGGCCAGACTTTCAGGAAACATTCCTCTCACACAAATAAAGAAAAGATCTTATGTGGACATGTGAACGGAAACGCTTAATTTCCATGTTAGAGCTCATTTTAGTTTGGTCAGTATGTACTGTACTTTCTCGATTCACTGCCGGTTGGCTCAATTGAAGGAAGGTAATGTTGACTTCGGTGCTTGTGTTGACATGCGACTTATTGGTTCCAAAATGGTTCAAATGGCTCTGAGCACTATGGGACTCAACTGCTGTGGTCATTAGTCACCTACAACTTAGAACTACTTAAACCTAACAAAGGACATCACACACATCCATGCCCGAGGCAGGATTCGAACCTGCGACCGTAGCAGTCGCACCGTTCCGGAATGCGCGCCTAGAACCGCGAGACCACCGCGGCCGGCTGCGACTCATTGCTCTACAGTACTAGCATCAAGTACATCAGTACGTAGCATCAACAGGTTTGTGTTCATCACGATCGTGGTTGTGCAGTCAGTGCAATGTTTACAAATGCGGAGTTGGCAGATGCCCATTCGATGTATGGATTATTGTGCAATTGTGCAATCACGTCATCAACACAGATCTTCTGTGAACGTTTGGGCAGGGGTTGTTGGTGATGTCTTGATTGGGCCCTATGTTCTTCCACTTATGCTCAATGGAGCACGTTATCATGGTTTCATACGGGATCCTCTACCTGTGCTGCTAGAACATGTGTCTTTACAAGTACGACAGAACATGTGGTTCATGCACGATGGAGCTCCTGCACATTTCAGTCGAAGTGTTCGTACGCTTCTCAACAACAGATTCGGTGACCGATGTATTGGTAGAGGCGGACCAATTCCATGGCCTCCATGCTCTCCGGACCTCATACCTCTTGACATTTATTTATGCGGGCATTTGAAATCTGTCTACGCAACCCCGGTAGCAAATGTACAGACTCTTCGTGCTCGTATTCTGGACGGCTGTGATACAATACGCCATTCTCCAGGGCTGCATCAGCGCATCAGGGATTCCATGCGACGGAGGGTGGATGCATCTATCCTCGCTAACGGAGGGCATTTTGAACATTTCCTGTAACAAAGAATTGGAAGTGTCGCTGGTACGTTCTGTTGCTGTGTGTTTCCATTCCATGATTAATGTGATTTGAAGAGAAGTAATAAAATGAGCTCTGACATGGAAAGTAAGCGTTTCCGGACACATGTCCACATAACATATTTTCTTTCTTTGTGTGTGGATTTTTTCCTGAAAGTTTGGCCGTAGCTTTTTGTAACACCCTGTATAATCCAGTGGGTTCCATATCCTCCTGCATCTACGTCTACAACACCACATTCTTTAAATTACCACATCGTCTTTATCATTGTATCACACATAAACACTGAATGAAATCTAGGGATGTGGCATTTTTTAACGAATTTAAGCTAATTTTTACTAGTAAGTGGTCTATTTGGGAGTACAGGTATGATCTTTCTTTGTACGCAGCCCAAGCCCTTTTTGTGCTGTATTAAATTTAGATCTTCCCCAACAGCGATAGCTCTCATTATGCTACTATGCCTTACTGCCTCCTAAAGCTACTCTTCTGCACTGTGTGCATTAATCACTCTACGTGCTATGGCTGCTGCTCCTCCAGCTAAAGAGCCAACAGCTGATAGTCCCACAAGAGCAGCAATTACAAAAGTGTTAATTTCCTCTGGTGTCTTTGGTATTGATAGGACCCTAGATATTTTAACACATTTGCTTCTTATTCTTACTCCTTTCTGCTTCAAGACACTTTTAGATGCTGATATGGAAGATAGGTTGCGGTGTCTTTAAACATCCCAGAGGTTTACCCTTCTTTATGTAGCATGTGCTTCGCTTATAACATGTTGGAAATTTATCGCAGCACCAATTTAAGTTTTGCGGGCATTACTTTTTCAACTGTTAATACCGCAACATGTTGCCTGTGCCAACGTCCTTGTTCTATGTATTTGTTTGACTTTATCAGCTAATATTCGATCTACAGAATGACGTTTTGGCAAATCTTTTGCAGCATATGCCAAATCGAGTCCCTTGCAGGCTTCTCACAACATATTAAACTCCTTAACGCCATGTGCTACATGCTTTTGCAGCTTTGTTCCATGGCCATAGTAGCTATATTTGAGGATGCACAATTACACTGGTAGCCTGTTGAGAATCCCACCACCACCTGTGTTGCACTGCTGATAACTGATGTAATGCTACTGTGATATTTGCTTTTTGCACACCTTGTTATATACCGAGTCATGAGCATTCACCTAACACTTGTGTAATGAGGACAAGCCAAGCCATTAAACTAAAGCATTATTGTCGACATTTTTTGAGATGCTCTATTAGTAACATGTCTCGTTTAGGCCTTCTCTGAAGTTCTCCTGTGCAAAACTCCCAGCAATACCTTCCTGTTTGCCGTCCTCTAAACCATAAGTTGTTGGGTTTCTTGGTTACACTTTGAAAGCTGTAAACGTCTCCATTGAACTGTTTGGTGGGTAAGATTTCTCGAACGCCGTGTTGTGTTTTGAAATCATAGGAAATCACCTTCAACTCTTTTCATGAATGGGTCCTATATTTTAATACAATCTTGTTCCATATCTAGTAGTCCATTCTCACGAACATCAATAGGCTTCATTTCTTTCTTATGATTTTCAGTTTGATTATT
Organism: Schistocerca gregaria; assembly: GCF_023897955.1. Taxonomy (NCBI): domain Eukaryota; kingdom Metazoa; phylum Arthropoda; class Insecta; order Orthoptera; family Acrididae; genus Schistocerca; species Schistocerca gregaria. The sequence goes on from NC_064931.1 coordinate 732,639,746, forward strand.
CTGCCAAATTATTTGTGGAAGAATATCTAGCCATTTGTATTAATCATGATGATTAAAATGTATCCACATACAGTTTTTCATTTTTACATTGAGATGTTCCAAATTACTCGATTTCTGATGGGAGAATATTGGGGAGTAGTCGATTCTGTATTGGTCCCTTACCGTCTTGAAACACCCTTATAAAACTCACCTACCTACTCTCTTTCAAGGTTTTCTGAGCAATGAATCATCCTTGTCTGCAGAAACGGTTGAAACACCTACGAAAATTTCCTCCCAATCTTTACTTTCATATGTAGGACCCAGTCGAATTAGGAGTACCTGTCTATAACGTTAAAATGAATTTGGAACCATTATTCAGTGGTGAATTTTGCTTCATTTATGCTATCTGTGCCTGCAGTAAATGAGCCACATCTCACATTATTACACTTCCACGTGGAAATTCTTTTCGCACTGGTTTGCGGAATTCTCTTACTACTATTTCCATACTTTTTATTCAATAGAGGATCTTGCTTGAAGCTCTGAGAAGAGTGATATGATTTCATTCAGGTCAATTGTATTCCTAGGCATAGCTGTTATAATGTTTCGTTGTGATCATTATAATACATATACTCCTGTTCCTGTATTTCCTTGTATTATGAGTTTTTAATTGTCCATTTAGGGGCGTTGTTTCATCTGTGTGCATTAGTCATGTTATTTCAATATATGATTGTATCTCTTTCAGCGAATACATGTCAGGGCTCGAAGATTTTAAGAATATTAAAGGTTCGAAGATTTTAAGAATGTTAAATCCACTAAACCCGCTGTTCTTTCATGTTATTTATCTTTCATGTTATTTATCCCCAACAAGTACTACATGCTTGGTTAAACTTATAGATTGCTCTCCCAGCATTTAAGAATTAATCCCTACGAGGTCTGTATGTCATGTCGATGTCACTGACGTTATGATGATTTATGTAATAAGTAATAGCACATCCTCCTATTCTTCCTCCTCCTCCTTCTTCTTCTCCTCTCCTGACTCTATCCATACTGTGCGAGAATCAGTTAATTATTTCTGTGTCCGGGCTTAAATTTTTGTGAGAGAGAAACTTCTGATTCCAAATTCTTAATCTTAGCAGACTAAAATTCTGATGAAGAGATTTCCATGCCTCATTGACCTACCATCTGGTCAAGAAGGTGCTGGGTACTAAACAGTGTTTGAGTTAATGTGCAACTCATACAGTATCTCACAAACTTATAAAGGGTTTTCCCTTTGTATGTCTAGAACTCTTTCAATCTCGTTAACCTTTGTATTTCCTACAGAAAGTAAACTCAAAAGGGTTCTAGCGCTTTCTTCACGACCAGTTCTTTCTCTGTTGTTTACAGGAGGAATTTTTTATATATGCCCTACAGTTTTTCCCAATGTCATAGACCTTCACTCTCCAATATTTGCATATCTGTAATATCATGTTTAAGAGATTATTTGATGTTTTTATTTCCATAGTGCAACTTTTAAGACATCCATTTAGAGCTTCTGTAAGGTTTGGAAGGTAGGAGACGAGATTCTGGCAGAAGTAAAGCTGTGGGGTCCGGCCGTGAGTCGTGCTTCGGTAGCTAAGATGGTAGAGCACTTGCCCACGAAAGGCAAAGGTCCCGAGTTCGAGTCTCGGTCGGGTACACAGTTTCAATCTGCCAGAAAGTTTCATATCAGCGCACACTCCGCTGCAGAGTGAAAATTTCATTCTGGAAACATCCCCCAGGCTGTGGCTAAGCCATGTCTCCGCAATATCCTTTCTTTCAGGAGTGCTAGTTCTGCGAGGTTCGCAGGAGAGCTTCTGTAAAGTTTGGAAGGTAGGAGACGAGATACTGGCAGAAGTAAAACTGTGAGGGGCGGGCGTGAGTCGTGCTTCGGTAGATTAGATGGTAGAGCACTTGTCCGCGAAAGGCAAAGGTCCCGAGTTCGCGACTCGGTCGGGCACACGGTTTTTATCTGCCAGGAAGTTTCAAATCAGCGTACACTCCGCTGCAGAGTGAAAATTTCATTCTGGTTCCATTTATTGCTTCATTTTTTATCAGCGTATAAACGGATGTTTGGTCTGTGCACAACCTCCTCGGAATGAGTGCATGACATGGTTGCAAATTTATCCATGGTACATAATATAGTGACACAGTACTTGTTGGTACACTATCTTTTAAGCAGAAAATCCTAAAAGTTTCATCTCTATCGCCGAGTAGTCAAGTTTATCAATTGTATGAATAACCAGAAAACCGTGAGGCGTGTGATCACAGTAGTCCCCATATATGGTTCTACGGGTTGTCCCAAGAGGAGTAATCAGTTTTTAAGGATATTACCGGATCGATCATTCAGTGCAAAAGTGTCTAGTAATCGTGGGCTCTATAATGTGAACCTTGAGAGATATGAGCACATCATCATCTTTAATACTGTGAAACAATTTCTCGCTCTTTGCTTTCCAAATTTTGAGAGGTGGTATTATGGATAAAAACAAGAAAAAAGTTACGATTATCGTGAATTCTAAAGTACATACTTTAAGAGGTATGAGCACTTGCTTATCTTTGCTAATGTGAAGCACATCTCTTCTACAGAACACGTAGAAGGTATGAATTTTGAGTCAATGATTTTTAGACATTATTTTTGTTATGTCCATATTACCTCCTCCCAAAATATAGAAAAAAAGAGCTTGCAGTAACGATATTTGTTTCACACTCTCGAAGATGAAAAGCGTATCACAGCTCTTAAGGTAAGCATTTTAGAGTCCTTGATTACCACACTATTTTGCTTGGAATGATCGTTTCTTTTAAATCCCTCAGTACTGATCATTAGTTCTCATATGCGCTTCATAAATGTGTTCTAAGTCCACAATGATCCGTCTGAAAGCAACAATAAAGTATGCATTACCCCTTAGCAACTACTTAAGATACCTGGAATACGTTTCGCCGAAATAAATGAGATCAACATCCATATGGTAGCCAAAGCAGATATATTTCCATATATCACCCGGGTTTTTCACCGTTAATCATCAGGCAGAAACGCTGTGATGGACTTTACTTTTCTGGTGGGAGGATGTAACGTACTGCCTTTGCTGAATGTAGTATCATCAGATCCCGACAGTATCCTCTTAATAGTTGGTATTTGAGCTGAAAGTTTCTGAAAAATGTACACATGCTCTAAGCAGATTCCGTCAGGATGTGTTAGCTGCAACATAGTAATACTCATCTTTTGACAGTCAGATGAACCAACAATTACAGTTCGTATATTCTTAGGAAGGAGTGATCCATTCTTCTTCTTATTCTGGTCTTCGGCAGGGTAGCAGGACCATGCAGGTACTGCAAAGTTCTTGTGATGAGTGTGCTTTCTCCACTCAGCCATGATGCTGTCAATGCATTTACATTAGCGGACAGGGTGCTATAGAGAAATAAAAACCCAAATGTAGCTTATATACTATTTTCATTACCCGTGAACTCTTAAATATAATTGGATGTATGTACACACTAAAATAGGAACGTACGTCTGTACCTACATCTGGCACAGTTCGTTCATACATATTGATGCACAACATAAATAGGATTGCTGAGCGATAATATTTCTTCCAAATGACGAAGAGTTTGATGTGCCAACTCCAACGAAGTGCTCCATATTTTCTCGTAGAACCCATGAACTCGCAGTTGCCAGATTAACTTCTTGTCTACAGCATATTGGATCGAGTAACTGGCATACATTACATTTTTAAACGAATGCTATTGTAGATGAGCGTGCTCTTTCTCGTTAAACAGTTTAACTGTTTACGGGAGATCTCCTGCAAAGATCACGTTATCGCCTAGCATCACTGATGGAAACTGGGCACTTCCATGGAAGACGGTAGCAGTATGCAGTGAGGTATCGCATAGGCGAATCTACTTATCTAGGTGTAATATGATTTCCTTATTACGATATCGAGGTTGTTTGAAATCCGTTGTTGAGTAGGACTCATGATCTGACAGCATTCCTTCATGGACGTGTTTACTACCATGGCTGTTTAAACTATACATAGAATTAAACAGCATAATTTTCTTGTCAAGAGGCTGTGATGACTTTGTGTCATCTGCACAGATTAAAATCATGCATTACAATTTTTTTGACTACATTCTTACTCATCATCATCACAAATGCTTACATGACGTCTGTGTTGACTCAAGGAGTGGTGCTTCGTGTTTCGACATGTTCAACCTTTGACAGTTCTTACACTACTGGGAGATCAATTTATTAGCTGTTATGAATATAAACACATAAAAAAAGTTTTGCAACACCCTTGTTCCCAGAACTCCTGAAGATAGACGTTGACTGTGGATACTGTATCACAGGCACAGTTCATTTGAGGCGGCCGGAGTGGCCGAGCGGTTTTAGGCGCTACAGTCTGGAACCGTGGGACCGCTACGGTCGCAGGTTCGAATCCTGCTTCGTGCATGGATATGTGTGATGTCGTTAGGTTTTAGTTAGGTTTAAGTAGACCTAAGTTCTAGGGGTCTGATGACCTCAGAAGTTAAGTTCCATAGTGCTCATAGTCATTTGAACAGTCCCTTTGACTGTTCAGAGATGTCAGTAAACCCTCTCAAAGCTGTAAACAACTATGCATGAGCAGATCCTATTAGACGGAGGGAGTCCAACAGCTAATCAGTTCCAGTCATTCCACCAGGTAAGAGGTACACGGCTCGTGTTGTCAGTAGTTCAATCATGTCTATACGTTCAATACCGCGGTTCGATCGCGTCCGCATTGTTACTTTGTGCCAGGAAGGGCTCTCAACAAGGGAAGTGTCCAGGCGTCTCGGAGTGAACCAAAGCAATGTTGTTCGGGCATGGAGGAGATACAGAGAGACAGTAACTGTCGATAACATGCCTCGCTCAGGCCGCCCAAAGACTGCTACTACAGTGGATGACAGCTACCTAAGGATTATGGCTCGGAGGAGCCCTGACAGCATCGCCACCATGTTGAATAGTGCTTTTCGTGTAGACACAGGACGTCGTGTTACAACTTAACTGTGCGCAATAGGCTGCATGATGCGCAACTTCACTCCCAACGTCCATAGCAAGGTCCAGCTATGCTACGACACTATGCACTATGCACTATGCACGTGCCGAATAGACCGCTCAGGATTGGCATCACGTTCTCTTCACCGATGAGTCTCGTATATGCGTTCAACCAGACAATCATCGGAGACGTGTTTGGAGGCAACCTGGTCAAGCTGAACGCCTTAGACACACTGTCGAGAGAGTCCAGCAACATGGAAGTTCCCTGACGTTTTCGGGTGGCATTATGTGTGGGCCCAAGTACGCCGCTGGTGGTCATGGAAGACGCCGTAACAGCTGTAAGATACGTGAATGCCATTCTCCGAGCGATAGTGTAACCATGTCGGCAGCATACTGGTGAGGCATTCGTCTTCATGGGAGAAAACTCGCACCCCTATCGTACACATCTTGTGAATGACTTCCTTCAGGATAACGACATCGCTCGACTAGAGTGGCCAGCGAGTTCTCCAGACGTTAACCTTATCGGACACGTCTGAGATAGATTGAAAAGGGCTGTTTATGATTGACGTGAGCCACCAACCACTCTACACCAAATAGCCGTTGAGGAGTGGAACAATCTGGATCAACAGTGCCTTGATGAACTTGTGGATAGTATGCCAAGACGAACACAGGCATCCATCAATGCAAGAGGACGTGCTATTGGGTATTAGATGTTCTGGTGTGTACATCAGTCTCGACCACCACCTCTGAAGGTGGTACAAAATGTAATGTGTGGTTTATGTGAGCAATAAAAAGTGCGGAAATGATGTTTATGTTGATCTCTATTCCATTTTTCTGTGGAGGTTCCGAAACTCTCGGAACCGAGGAGACACAAAACATTCTTTGATGTGTGTATAACATAAGCAGCAGTGTATGCAACTTTAAAATACAAGAAAAATTGCGTACTTACGTATCATCTCTGTTTTTGGTAGAAAAGAATAAATACGTTATAAATGTGAAGTCTTGTATCTCAGTAAGATTAAGGGCAGATGATAAAAACACATTTACGTATAAACTTCAGTTTACGAAAGGAACACCTTACTCATTCATCTATAGTGACAGCACGTCTTTACAAACCCTTAACGCACGTTAAATGACAGGACTAAGCTGTGAAAAATAATAACAATGTTGTAAGAAAATATCATTTACTATCATATATATATATATATTATGATAATCAGTAATTGTACATTGAGTGCAGTAATTCATCATCTTCACAAAATCCATGGTTTTTTTTCTGTCTTCACATCAACAGCTGCGCTGTTCTGTTTCTAGCATGATATAAATACGGCCTGTAAGGCGCTCAGACAGGTGCAAAAGAAAATTTAGGTATTCCGTCTCTAAAATTTCACCTCTATGTATTTAATACTGATGGGAGTGATGGCAACAGACTTACGCACCGTACGGCTACATTAATTTATGCACTTTTCTAAGGCATCTATATGAACATAATGCCCACACAGATAACTTGCAACATCACTGAATGCAGCTTTGACATATGGCTGCCACCGACTCTGTCAGTCACAAACCGTAATGCAATGCTTGAATTACGTCAATGAATGGAAGAGTCCCCAGATTTAATCTCAAGTACTTCATCCTTGTGTCATTTCAGTGATATACAGCTTCACAACAAAGATCTCTGGGGGAAGGTGAAACGGGTAATATTACATCGTCACATAAGTATCGATGTACTGCATCGCAAGACTTCGTTCATCTCACACCATGTCCAGAAACAGCACTTTAACACCGTATTTAACATTCGTAATTTACAATACTGCTTCGCAGTCAATGTGTAGCAAAACAGCAGACCCTGTAAGTCGGGATTAATGCTTGGAAAGAGAGTTTCACTGTGTGCTTGTATACAAATATCTGCTCTTTGGATCCATTGGAATACGAGTAGTGGAGAATACACTGGGACCACTTATCTGTGGCTCGGTGGGTTGCGGGATCTCTAAGGGCTGGGTGTCCTCATCCCATATTTTCGGTAGTCCTACTGTGGAATGCTGTGCAGACGCCAGTAGCTCGAGTAGCTGATCAGATGAATCAGGCAACCCATGTGCGAGCTGCTGCTCCTTCTCGATGACCAACAGTGCAGTGAAAAAGTGTATGTCCTTCGCCAAAATATCAGCATCAGAGGGCTATTCTGCTGTTGGAAAAAGGAAAGTCTTAAGTATTTGTTAAACTACACACACATAAGAAGTGTGTGAGAGAGGGATGGATTAATACTTACGCACAATATTTCCATTCTTTTCATTGTACCTGAGAATGGCGGCTTATCTCTGATAACGCATCATGTTGCAACCCGTAAGAAGATGTTTTTCAATCTGTATATTGAGCAAGCAGTAAAGGAAACAAAAGAAAAATTTGGAGCAGGAATTGAAATCCATGGAGAAGAATAAAAACTTGGAGGTTTGCCTATGACATTGTAATTCTGTCAGAGAAATGATTCAAATGGCTCTGAGCACTATAGTAATTAACATCTGAGGTCATCAGTCGCCTAGAACTTAGAACTACTTAAACTTAACTAACCTAAGGACATCACATACAACCTTGCCCGAGGCAGGATTCGAACCTGAGACCGTAGCGGTCGCGCGGTTCCAGACTGAAGCGTCTGGAACTGCGCGGCCACACCGGCCGGCTCTGTCAGATACATCAAATGACCTGGAAGAGCAGTTGATCGGAATGGACAGTGTTTTGATAGGAGGATCTAAGATGAACATCAACAAAAACAAAACGAGGATAATGGAATATAGTCGAATTAAATCGGGTGATGCTGAGGGTATTAGGAAATGAGACACAATGTAACAATCAATATGGTCGAAGTAGAGAGGTTATAAAATATAGACTGGCAATGTCAAGGAAATCGTTTCTGGGCAAGAGTAATTTGTTAACTTCGAGTATAGACTTAAGTGTCAGGAAGCCATTTCTGAAAGTATTTGTATGGAGTGTAGTCTTGTATGGAAGTGAAACATGGACGATAAATAGTCCATAGTAGACAAGAAGAGAATAGAAGCTTTCGAAATGTGATGCTGCAGAAGAATGCTGAAGATGAGATTGGTAGATCACATAATTAATGAGGAGGTACTGATTAGAATTGGGGAGAAGAGAAATTTGTGACTCAGCTTGACTCGAAGAAGGGATCCGTTGGTAGGACATGTTCTTTGCTACCAAGAGATCACCAATTTAGTATTGGAGGTCAGCGAGGACGGTAAAAATTGTAGAGGAAGACCAGGAGATGATAACACTAAGCAGAGTCAGAAGGATGTAGGTTGTAGTAGGTACTGAGAGATGAAGAAGCTTGCAAATGGTAGAGTAGTATGGAGAGCTGCATCAAACCAGTCACTGGACTGAAGACCATAACAACAACAACAACAAGAATTTCCTGCCATTTTTAAGCCACACAACTGGTTTAGCGATGGACGGTTAAATCTGGATATCGTCATCCTTCCCCCCCCCCCCCCTTTCCCCACCAAGAGGAAAATGCGCCTTGTTTTGCTTGTTGTATCATTTTTAATATTTTTAAGTCATACAATTGGCCAAGCGGCTTCAGTGGACTCGTGTCGTGATGGGTAATCGTTGCCAATTCAATGTGATCTTTATTTCCTAAATCTACATTTACATACATACTCCGAAAACCACCTTATAGAGTGTAGCAGGGGATACCCTGTAAACGTAATAGTCATAACCTTTCCTACTCCAATCGCATATAGAGCGACGGGAAAACGATTGTCTATATGCTTCAGTCCTTTTCCACTTGCATACAGAGGGCGGGAAAATTACTTTCTGTGTGCCAACGTGCAACCGTAATTCCCTCGTCTTATGTTCGTGGCCCTTACGCGAAATCTACTTTGGCGGCAACAGAATTGTGTTGAAATCAGATTCAGATGCCGGTTCTCTAAATTTTCTCAACAGCGTTCAATGAAAGGAAGATTGTTCCCCCCCCCCCCCCCCCCCCCCAGCAGGAGTTTATCTTCGGGTTCCCTACATAATACTTTCCTGCTGTTCGAACCTACTGGGACCAAACCCGGCAGGTAACTTGTGAGATGCTTCAGTATCTTCCTTTAATCCGACTTGGTGCGTATCCCAAACACTAAAACAGCACTCAAGGACGCACCGCACTATTGTCCTATATGCAGTCACCTTCACAGGTGAACCACACTTTCCCCAAATTCTCTCGTCTTCCCTACAACAATCCTTACATACTTATTCCATTTCCGATCGCTTTGCGACATTATGCCTAGATATTTAATCGACAAGACTGTGTCTACCAGTACATTGCTAATACTATGTTCGAACATTACGAGTTTGATTTTGCTAGTCGTCTGCATTAACTTATATTTTTCTACGTTTACAGATAACTGCCATTCATCACACCTACTAGAAATTTTGTCTAAGTCATCTTGTATCCTCCTACAGTAGCTCAACGATAGCACCTGCTTGTAAACCGCAGCATCATCAGCAAACAGCCTCAGACTATTGCTTCCCTATCTGCTAGATCATTTATGAATACAGAAAACAACAGCAGCTCTATCACGCTCTGACGATAACCTAATCCCTGTTGAACACTCGCCACTGAGAAGTCTTTGAGCCACTCACCTATCTGGAACCCTTCTCTATATACTCATACTTTCGTTGACACTCTGTAGTGTGGCGGTGAGTCAAATGCTTTTCGGGAATTGAGGAATATGGAATCTACCTGTTGCCATTCATCCATTGTATGCAGGATATCATCTGAGAAAAGGACAAGTCGAGCTCTGGGTGAGAAATTCACAATAAATGTTACCTAAGTATGGGGCAATGTCTCAGAGAACTCTTTGTACGTTTATAAGTCATATATAAATGCCCTAGAAACGATGACCTTGAGACGTGCCACAGTGGTGACCTTGAACTCCACGTTGAAGGTCAAACGTCAAAAAATCCATAACCAATGCTTTCATAACGGTACTAATCAACAACTATCACATAAACAATATTATGCATAGGATGAGCAACAATCTGCGACTGTTGGCCGATGTTATTGTGTAGGGCAAATTGTCGTGCAGAATTCACAATTGTGAAACACGTATCTTCTACTGAAAAAGTGCTCGTAGCTCTTAAGTTATGCATATAAGAGCCCATGTTTCATTGACAACTTTTTCTTGCTTTGGTCCGAAGTAAATCCTCCCAAACCATGGACAGAAAAGAGCTTGGAGTCGATGAGATTTGTTTCACAATATCGATGATGAAGAAGTGTTCATACCTCTTAAGGTATCTATTTTAAAGCACAGTGTATACTAGATTTTTTTGCGTCGAATGATCGTTCCCGTCATGTCCCTAAATATTAACCATTCTTACTAGGACAAAATGTCTATATAGGTATATAAGAGCATGCACCCTGAGCGATCTAAAATAAAACTACCACATAAAAGTAGCTGTTGGAAATGAAAATACACTCCTGGAAATTGAAATAAGAACACCGTGAATTCATTGTCCCAGGAAGGGGAAACTTAATTGACACATTGCTGGGGTCAGATACATCACATGATCACACTGACAGAACCACAGGCACATAGACACAGGCAACAGAGCATGCACAATGTCGGAACTAGTACAGTGTATATCCACCTTTCGCAGCAATGCAGGCTGCTATTCTCCCATGGAGACGATCGTACAGATGCTGGATGTAGTCCTGTGGAACGGCTTGCCATGCCATTTCCACCTGGCGCCTCAGTTGGACCAGCGTTCGTGCTGGACGTGCAGACCGCGTAAGACGACGCTTCATCCAGTCCCAAACATGCTCAATGGGGGACAGATCCGGAGATCTTGCTGGCCAGGGTAGTTGACTTACACCTTCTAGAGCACGTTGGATGGCTCGGGATACATGCGGACGTGCATTGTCCTGTTGGAACAGCAAGTTCCCTTGCCGGTATAGGAATGGTAGAACGATTCGTTCGATGACGGTTTGGATGTACCGTGCACTATTCACTGTCCCCTCGACGATCACCAGAGGTGTACGGCCAGTGTAGGAGATCGCTCCTCACACCATGATGCCGGGTGCTGGCTCTGTGTGCCTCGGTCGTTTGCAGTCCTGATTGTGGCGCTCACCTGCACGGCGCCAAACACGCATACGACCATCATTGGCACAAAGGCAGAAGCGACTCTCATTGCTGAAGACGACACGTCTCCATTCGTCCCTCCATTCACGCCTGTCGCGACACCACTGGAGGCGGGCTGCACGATGTTGGGGCGTGAGCGGAAGACGGCCTAACGGTGTGCGGGACCGTAGCCCAGCTTCATGGAGACGGTTGCGAATGGTCCTCGCCGATACCCCAGGAGCAACAGTGTCCCTAATTTGCTGGGAAGTGCCGATGCGGTCCCCTACGGCACTGCGTAGGATCCTACGGTCTTGGCGTGCATCCGTGCGTCGCTGCGGTCCGGTCCCAGGTCGACGGGCACGTGCACCTTCCGCCGACCACTGGCGACAACATCGATGTACTGTGGAGACCTCATGCCCCACGTATTGAGCAATTCGGCGGTACGTCCACCTGGCCTCCCACATTCCCACTATACGCCCTCGCTCAAAGTCCGTCAACTGCAAATACGGTTCACGTCCACGCTGTCGCGGCATGCTACCAGTGTTAAAGACTGCGATGGAGCTCCGTATGTCACGGCAAACTGGCTGACACTGACGGAGGCGGTGCACAATTGCTGCGCAGCTAGCGCCATTCGACGGCCAACACCGAGGTTCCTGGTGTGTCCGCTGTGCCGTGCGTGTGATCATTACTTGTACAGCCCTCTCGCAGTGTCCGGAGCAAGTATGGTGGGTCTGACACACCGGTGTCAATGTGTTCTTTTTTCCATTTCCAGGAGTGTATAAGGCAGAGGTTTATCTGAGAGATCCTGATGGAGCATTATTTATGTATGGAAGAGGAAGTTTATATATTTGTCGATCGATCGATTTTAAAGCTTCCTCGTCACTTTGGGACCATTTTCACGTAGTATTATTAGAGAAGATAAATAAGACCCAAAGATGAGCGCCATATTTCTTACCAGGTTTATTCAGTAACCACAAGGACGCTATGGAGATGCTCGTAATGCTCCCAGTGGCACATGTTAGAAGATAGCCATTGTGCATCACGCATACATTTTCAGTTGAGTTTCCGACAGCGTACGTTTCCTCAACAGCCGCCGGCCCGTGTGGCCTAGCGGTTCTAGGCGTTTTTCAGTCTGGAACCGCGTGACCGCTACGGTAACAGGTTCGAATCCTGCCTCGGGCGTGGATGTGGGTGATGTCCTTAGGTTAGTTAGGATTAAGTAGTTCTACGTTCTAGGGGACTGTTGACCACAGATGTTAAGTCCCATACTGTTCAGACCCATTTGAGCCTCAACAGCCTTGCAACATGTTACGTCAACCATATACACATCTCGTGAAACATCCACGATGGTAAATCTAGAGGTATTCGAGGTTCTGTTGAAAGTTGTCACAAGTCGTTCTTCCTGTGGCCTGTTTACAGAGTGAACCGGTACACATGGAACTGATAATGACACCACAACTACCTTCTATGGCGCACCGCATTGTTTATTATGCAGTGTACATGTTCCTGTATATGAATATGTAGAGGCAATGATAAAGGCCAGTTGTTCAGTAGGGGTACAGGCATGATCTAGGTGCTGAAGCGAAGTGACTTCCTGAAATTCTGTAGCGGAAATGAGTGAAATATGCTTGTTTCGTAGGGATAGCGTTTCATACATAGCATCCCCGCGCTACGGGTAACTCACTTGTTGGCTCACAGACCCTCAATCACTAATCCTCCATCTGGTATACACTCCTGGAAATGGAAAAAAGAACACATTGACACCGGTGTGTCAGACCCACCATACTTGCTCCGGACACTGTGAGAGGGCTGTACAAGCAGTGATCACACGCACGGCACAGCGGACACACCAGGAACTGCGATGTTCGCCGTCGAATGGCGCTAGCTGCGCAGCATTTGTGCACCGCCGCCGTCAGTGTCAGCCAGTTTGCCGTGGCATACGGAGCTCCATCGCAGTCTTTAACACTGGTAACATGCCGCGACAGCGTGGACGTGAACCGTATGTGCAGTTGATGGACTTTGAGCGAGGGCGTATAGTGGGCATGCGGGAGGCCGGGTGGACGTACCACCGAATTGCTCAACACGTGGGGCGTGAGGTCTCCACAGTACATCGATGTTGTCGCCAGTGGTCGGCGGAAGGTGCACGTGCCCGTCGACCTGGGACCGGACCGCAGCGACGCACGGATGCACGCCAACACCGTAGGGTCCTACGCAGTGCCGTAGGGGACCGCACCGCCACTTCCCAGCAAATTAGGGACACTGTTGCTCCTTGGGTATCGGCGAGGACCATTCGCAACCGTCTCCATGAAGGTGGGCTACGGTCCCGCACACCGGTACGCCGTCTTCCGCTCACGCCCCAACATCGTGCAGCCCGCCTCCAGTGGTGTCGCGACCGGCGTGAATGGAGGGACGAATGGAGACCTGTCGTCTTCAGCGATGAGAGTCGCTTCTGCCTTGGTGCCAATGATGGTTGTATGCGTGTTTGGCGCCGTGCAGGTGAGCGCCACAATCAGGACTGCATACGACCGAGGCACACAGGGCCAACACCCGGCATCACGGTGTGGGGAGCGATCTCCTACACTGGCCGTACACCTCTGGTGATCGTCGAGGGGACAGTGAATAGTGCACGGTACATCCAAACCGTCATCGAACCCATCGTTCTACCATTCCTAGACCGGCAAGGGAACTTGCTGTTCCAACAGGACAATGCACGTCCGCATGTATCCCGTGCCACCCAACGTGCTCTAGAAGGTGTAAGTCAACTACCCTGGCCAGCAATATCTCCGGATCTGTCCCCCATTGAGCATGTTTGGGACTGGATGAAGCGTCGTCTCACGCGGTCTGCACGTCCAGCACGAACGCTGGTCCAACTGAGGCGCCAGGTGGAAATGGCATGGCAAGCCGTTCCACAGGACTACATCCAGCATCTGTACGATCGTCTCCATGGGAGAATAGCAGCCTCCATTGCTGCGAAAGGTGGATATACACTGTACTAGTGCCGACATTGTGCATGCTCTGTTGCCTGTGTCTATGTGCCTGTGGTTCTGTCAGTGTGATCATGTGATGTATCTGCCCCCAGGTATGTGTCAATAAAATTTCCCCTTCCTGGGACAATGAATTCACCGTGTTCTTATTTCAATTTCCAGGAGTGTATCATTGCCAACAAGTAAAAGCAGAGAACGTCTACAGCAAAGCTATAGTTCTGATTGGGATGGGCCAGTCAGAGAGTTCGGCGCATGCTTTGCTTTGGTCCCTCATGCAGTTTGAACCACAAAGACGCTCTCCTCTTCCCTCTGGTCTCTCGACCTGGACAGTAAACCGGAGCAGAAGGTTTTTCTGTTTAGCAAGAGTAATAGGAGGCAGATATAAGACTACGTAACAGATCAAAACGAAAATTTCTGTTCCGACACTGACAATGTTGAGTGTTTATGGGAAAAGTTCAAGGCAATCGTAAAATGCGTTTTAGACAGGTACGTTCTGAGTAAAACTGTGAGCGACGCGAAAAACCCACCGTGGTTCATCAACAACGTTAGGAAACTACTGCGAAAGCTAAGAGAGCATCACTGCGAGTTTAAACGCAGCCAAAACCACTCAGACAAACAGAAGCTAAACGATGTCAAAGTTAGCGTAAGGAGGGATATGCCTGAAGCGTTCAGTGAATTTGAAAGTAAAATTCTGTGTACCGACTTGACAGAAAATCCTAGGATGTTCTGGTCTTACGTTAAATCAGTAAGTGGATCGAAACAGCATATCCAGAGATTCTGGGATGATGATGGCATTGAAACAGAGGATGACACTCGTAAAGCCGAAATACTAAACACCTTTTTCCAAAGCTGTTTCACAGAGGAAGACCGCAGTGCAGGTCCTTCTCTAAATCCTCGCACGAACAAAAAAATGGCTGATATCGAAATAAGTGTCAAATGAATAGAAAAGCAGCCAAATGCACTCAACAGAGGAAAGTCCACTGGACCTGACGGGATACCAATTACATTTTACATCTACATCTACATCTACATCCAAACTCCGCAAGCCACCTGACGGTGTGTGGCGGAGGGTACCCTGAGTACCTCTATCGGCTCTCCCTTTTATTCCAGTCTCGTACTGTTCGTGGAAAGTAGGGTTGTCGGTATGCTTCTGTGTGGGCTCTAATCTCTCTGATTTTATCCTCATGGTCTCTTCGCGAGATATACGTAGGAGGGAGCAATATACTGCTTGACTCTTCGGTGAAGGTATGTTCTCGAAACTTTAACAAAAGACCGTACCGAGCTACTGAGCGTCTCTCCTGCAGAGTCTTCCACTGGAGTTTATCTATCATCTCCATAACGCTTTCGCGATTACTAAATGATCCTGTAACAAAGCGCGCTGCTCTCCGTTGGATCTTCTCTCTCTCTTCTATCAACCCTATCTGGTACGGACCCCACACTGCTGAGCAGTATTCAAGCAGTGGGCGAACAAGCGTACTGTAAGCTACTTCCTTTGTTTTCGGTTTGCATTTCCTTAGGATTCTTCCAATGAATCTCAGTCTGGCATCTGCCTTACCGACGATCACCTTTATATGATCATTGCATTTTAGATCACTCCTAATGCGTACTCCCAGATAATTTATGGAATTAACTGCTTCCAGTTGCTGACCTGCTATTTTGTAGCTAAATGATAAGGGACCTATCTTTCTATGTATTCGCAGCACATTACACTTGTCTACATTGAGACTGAATTGCCAATTCCTGCACCATGCGTCAATTCGCTGCAGATCCTCCTGCATTTCAGCAGACTTTTCCATTGTTACAACCTCTCCACACACACAGAGTACGCGAAAGAACTTGTTCCCCTTGTAACAGCCGTGTACCGCAAGTCTCTTGAGGAACGGAAGGGTCCAAATGATTGGAAAAGAGCACAGGTAGTCCCAGTCTTCAAGAAGGGTCGTCGAGCAGATGCGCAAAACTTTAGGCCTATATCTCTGACATCGATCTTTTGTAGAATTTTAGAACATGTTTTTTGCTCGCGTATCATGTCATTTCCGGAAACCCAGAATCTACTCATTGGGAATCAACATGGATTCCGGAAACAGCGATCCTGTGAGACCCAACTCGCTTTATTTGTTCACGAGATCCAGAAAATATTAGATACAGGCTCCCAGGTAGATGCCATTTTCCTTGACATGCAGAAGGCGTTCGATACAGTTCCGCACTGTCGCCTGATAAAAAAAGTAAGAGCCTACGGAATATCAGACCAGCTGTGTGGGTGGATTGAAGTGTTTTTAGCTAACAGAACACAGCATGTTGTTCTCAATGGAGAGACGTCTACAGACGTTAAAGTAACCTTTGGCGTACCACGGGGGAGTGTTATGGGACCATTGCTTTTCACATTATATATAAATGACCTAGTAGGTACTGTCGGAAGTTCCATGCGGCTTTTCGCGGATGCTGCTGTAGTATACAGAGAAGTTGCAGCATTAGAAAATTGCAGCTAAATGCAGGAAGATCTGCAGCGGATAGGCATTTGGTGCAGGGAGTGGCAACTGACCCTTAACGTAGACAAATGTAATGTATTGTTAATACATAGAAAGAAGGATACTTTATTGTATGATTATATGATACCGGAACAAACACTGGTAGCTGTTACTTCTGTACAATATCTGGGAGTATGCGTGCGGAACGATTTGAAGTGGAATGATCATATAAAATTAATTGTTGGTAAGGCGGTTGCCATGTTGAGATTCATTGGGAGAGTTCTTAGGAAATGTAGTCCATCAATAAAGAAGGTGGCTTTCAAAACACTCGTTCGGCCTATACTTGAGTATTGCTCATCAGTGTGGGATCCGTACCAGGTCGGGTTAACGGAGGAGATAGAGAAGATTCAAAGAAGAGCGGTGCGTATCGGCACAGGGTTGTTAGGTAAGCGTGATAGTGTTACGGAGATGTTTAGCAAACTTAAGTGGCAGGCTCGTCAAGAGGGGCGCTCTGCATCGCCTTGTAGCTTGCTGTGCAGGTTTCAAGAGTGTGCGTTTCTGGATGAGGTATCGAATATATTGCTTCCCCCTACATATACCTCCCGAGGAGATCACGAATGCAAAATTAGAGAGATTAGAGCGCGCACGGAGGCTTTCCGGCAGTCGTTCTTTCCGCGAACCATACGCGAGTGGACACAGCAAAGGTAGATAATGACAGTGGCAATTAAACTGCCCTCCGCCACACACTGTTGGGTGGCTTGTGGAGTATAAATGTAGATTTAGATGTAGATGTTTGATATGGGAAACTTTGAACACAATGGTGAGTGGAGTTGGGGATTTTCTCTGCCCGGGGACTGGGTGTTTGTGTCGTCCTGATCATTTTCATCATCATCATCATTTGTGAGAGTGACTAGATTGGATTGTGAAATGAAAATAATCTGTATAAAAATTGGGACTTTCTATGGGCGGTGATGACTGCGCAGTTGAGCGCCCACAAGCCAAACGTATAACAATGGTGAGTACACAACAAGAAGCAAACAATTCGATTGTATTCGCATGCTTGGATACCTTGATAGTGTTGGTGTAAGATAAAATCGTGTCTTTTTCGCATTGGTATCTGTATGTAGACTTGGCGATCAACGCGTTGGTTCTTTGTTGTCGTTTTCAGCTGCTTCAGTACACTTGGTGATCAGTATTCATCTACCAATTTAGCATCTGCAAATTCAGATGCCTTAATAACAGCTTCTCTCACTCTCAAGTACATTTTAAAAAAATTGTAAAAGCTATTTTTACGAAATTTTATGGAATGATGTTCGAAAGGGATGTTAACTGTTCTGACTCGATGTCTGTTCGAAGCCATGACGGCTAACCTGTATATCAAATCGATTCCTGTATTATATGGTCCCCACATTAATGTGACCACATATGAAAAGCCTGCATAACCACCTTCTGCAGAGCGGGCGTGGAGGAAGAGTCAGTGAAGTTCTGGAAGGCACCGACAGGGCAGCTGCGTTAGGTTTCTCTGTTGAGGATCGATGATGCATATACCCCGATCGTGGTGATCTCACATATCCTCTATTATGTTTAAATCAGGAAAGTTTGGTGGGCAGGGAAGTACGATAAACTCATCCTGCTGTTCTTCTAAGGTCTAATCATTCAAGTTTACTGTGAGCTGTGTGACACTTTGTATTGTCTTGCTGGTAGATGCCATTGTACCGAAGAAAAAACAAACTGCGTGTAGGGTTGGACATGGTTCCCAAAGATAGATACACAGTTGCGTTAATCCACTGTGGCTTCCAGAATGACGAGATCAGTCAGGTAATGCAACGAAAACATTCCCCACAACATAAGGCTCCCTTATCCGGCCTGTGCCCTCCAGACAACTGTTGCAGACAACGGACATCGGTCCCATGGACAGTAAAACGTCATTCATCTGAAAAACCTACCACTCTCAACTCAGTGATGTCTAGTTGCAGTACTGACGTGCAAATTCCGGCCTTCGTCGCCGATAAGAAGTGGTCATCGTGGCTGCATGAAACAGGTGCCTGCTGCGGAGGTCTATACGCAGCAACGTTCGCTGAACGGTCGTTGAGGAGACACTTTTGGTATCCCCTTGGTTCATCTGGGAGGTCGGTTCCTCAACAGTTGTTCGTCTGTTCAGCCGTACACATGTTCTCAAGTGTCGTTCGTCCCAGTGGCCTCCGGTGCACCACAGTTGCCTCAGTACCAGTTTTGGATAGCCCTCTTTTGCCACGAACAGTATACTCTAATCACGGTGGCATGCGAAGAGTTTACAAACTTAGCCGTTTCGGAAATGCTTCCACCCTTGGCCCAATAGAGCATGATCATGCACTACTGGACGTCAGGTAAATCGCTCCGTTTCCGTATCACGTCAACGACTGCACTGATTTCCACGTCTCACCGACACACTTGTTACACCCTCCACTGCTAATGCTGCCACACTCCGTCTGTGAGTGGTTATTACACGTTGACGTCGAACATAGGCAAGGATCCCATTAATGTCACTGGGCCGCGTATATTTGGATTTTCATTCATTTGGACTTCGTGAATTCATTTTCTGACAGCTTTCCTTCACTATTCAATTCCAAGACGCGCACCTTGCCTCCGTGTTTGTGCGCTTAAACTGTGTGTCATGCAAAACTAATTCCGAACACTTAAACTGCATTTTGCTCAAGGGTTACGTACAGCATATTTGCCACACTTGTATTTATCTTTCATCAGAAATTTTGGTAATTTCTAAGAATGATTGCCTCTTGAAGTCGCGAGGTCCAAACGATATATATCGAACGTGCAATCCTAAGTCGATCACGCTACTCTGGTGGCGGGCGTTATGAGTATGTTTAGGGTGGTCACTACAGCAACAACAAAAGTAGAGCGTTACAAAAATACTTGTAATTACAAAGGAGACGAAAGTCCATGTGATGTGTACGCTACTGGAACAATTCCCTTTTTGCCATTAATTCGCGGAGGTGTGTAACTAAGAGCAACTAAGGGAACGACGGAAAACAGATAAAACTGCCGATCACAAATAATTGATCATAACGTCCGCCACCAGAGTCGCGTGATCGATTTAGGATCACACGTTCGATGTATATCGTTTGGACCCCGTGACTTCGAGAGGCTATCATTCTAGGAAATTAGCGAAATTTTCATCAAAACAGGTTAGGCATATTTAATGCAGTTCTCGAGACATACGGTGACGGAAACAACAGTAACACCTATTATTTATTTCACCACATAAGCTCACTCTTTTCATGTTATTAAATTGTTCAGGCAACAGATGACACAAACAATTGTCGTTTCACAAATCGATCGAATAAGGCATTATCTACTACACTTTGACGCAGTACAGAATGAAGATTGCTGCTAATGTTGTGTTCAGCTGTCTCTGCTCTGTTATTTTCGAGCGAGCCCCATTTATTGCACTTTTGTATAAACTTTGCCTACTATCTTTTGAAATTTGAAGGCAGATCGCGTTATGGAAGGGTCATATAATGTTTCTGGTTGAAATTTCGGAGTATCAGCAGGGTTTATAATCTTGAATGAAACTCAGGTATAGTTTTGAAGGAAGCTTACAAGCGCTGTTGTCTGGAGGAACCACAGAATATCTTCTTTAGGAGGCCCGAAAGAGCTGAAATTACCCGAATGTTTTAATTTTCATTTAATGGTGTTCATCTGTATTACGTTAGAGTTTCCTCTTCGAAACGACAAAGATCATTGTTATCAGCAGCTGCGAGCACAGCAGTTTTTTCTCTTTTTTATTTCAGCACCGACAACAGTATCGCGTTGAGGAAGAGAGTGGTAGGGAGGAAGAAGGGAGCGGGGAGGACACTTGAGAACGGCCGTTGATGGCCGAGCCGCCGGAAATGAGAAGCAGCCGCCGTGATCGCCAGAAGGGGCTGCGCGCTGTTTGCTGCTTAAACACAAACGTCTGTTTGCCGTTCTCGTTGCGCTCACTGCACAGTGACTCAGCCGTGTGTCCAGCACGTGGAACCCATTGCATTCTCCGTGTCCTACGAGCTGTGTGACCTGTGTAACCGGAATCTGATGATCGGCGGCTGTATGTCCGGAAAACGAGATGGCCTCTCTGTATAATGGAAGGGATAACACTGATATTATGCCTGAAACCTCTCATTACAACAGCCAGGACATCTTCATTTCTCGTTTCACCTTTCTGTCAGAGCGTGGATTTGACGGAACTTTAGTATCTTGTAACATAGGTAGGTGGTTGCCATATATTTATTGAAGCATTCCATAATGCATGGTACCAAATTTAGGAATAACTCATCAACACAGTCAATAGCTTTCCTGTTCAGGATCCGCATAATGCGAGTTATTTTTCGTCAGAAATTAACAACGTCATGTAGAATTCTGTTATAAAATCTGTTCTCGTTATATGAACTCTTTAATACAATATATCATAATTAACACACATCCCAGAAAAATTATGATTTGGCACAATAGATATATGTCATTTTATGAAAACAATGTATCCTCTGGTATAGAAAAACTATATTAGATACTTGGTATGATTCCTGTCATGATTATTTGTAATAATCATTACTGCAAGCATGGGTTGCAATTGATGTAGTTTTTTTTATACGTGTGAATGAGTTGCTGCTTGATTATACCTGGTAGTTTTAATGAAGTGTCATACACCTACAGGGACAAATCGTAATTTTTTATAAAATGTCTAAAAGCTGTAAAACGTTGCCTCTTTAAAATAACGTCACAACTCTGTTTCTGAAACCAAAAGGACAATTTATGGGATGCGAATAACATCCGTAAATACTTAAAGTAACCCACTTTGCCCCAGATAGGTATCCATTATGAGAAATACACCTTCCAAATAGCTCACAAGCAGACATTCAGAGTTCAACTTCTTCTAAAGTACAATTTAAAAAGAACTTAAAACATTTTTGGTTACGAACTCTTTTCACCCAACTGAGGAATCTCGAATTTATCGGCAGACTCAGATGACATTCGCATAATAACCTGTGTGACATAACGTTATCACCATGTAATAATTGACTAAGACCCAGCATCACTGCGGTAATGCCATCTGTATATGATTCCTGTCAACTATTCCTTCCGACGATGATTGACTGCAGTAACATAGGAATTAATTTATCCAGTTTAGTACCTACAAATGCAAGTTTTTGTGAATAAATATTTTTAATTCATCCAACATACCTGAGAACCATTTCACTTGACATATGTCCAAAGACCACAATCATATTCCTACATAACTGTCTGTACGAGAGGACTGTGATGCTGGCATTTCTCAATTTCAATCGAGCTAACGAACGTGATGATAATACTCAAAGCTAAGAGATGATCAGAATTAGAAATATTCATATATCATGTGTCTCTTCTTCTGCCGGTGTTTTATATCTTGTTTCGCTGCTGCAACGTTGATTATCACTTATGTATTACCATATTTTCTAGTGTCATATGCCCGCGATTACTTTTTCAACAACTTTTGATGATTAATAAATAATTAAAGTCTTCAAAAACATATTATATACTTCCCAGTAGCACGTGAAACGTTGCTCATGTGATACACCTAGACTTAGGTTCCTAAAATGCTCGGTGTTATATGGGGCAGCAAGTTTCCTCCAGTGAACTCTGTCAGTTGACGGGTTTTCAGCTTGCTCCCAGTTCAACTCCAAAAAATATCTCAAATGTCCTTGATGAAAAGGCACTGAGCTTCTGTACTGTTGATCTGCTGACGTTTTCCTTGTCTCACATGCGCATATGGTCATTCGTAGGATGATAAAATAGTATAGCCGAAGTTTCATGGACATACTTTTAGAGCATAATTGCCACAAATCATCCACAACACGTAGATGTGATCTGACGTTCTCTTGGTGTATCTATAACGTGTAAGATACTCAATTGTAAATGTTGTAATATAATTGTCATGAATCTGCCGCTCTCTACGCCCAAAAATTGATACTAGGCATCCGACCGAATATACAGACAATTCTTACCATAAAACTTCCACAGTTTCGGTACAATAGATCAGACGATCTAGCTAAATCAACAGTGATGTGTTTAACGTTATTTTGTTAAAGCAGAACGAAGTATAAAAACAAGAGAACCATACGTTCGAGGCTTGAATTTGTGACGCATTGTCGTAAGTGATATATGTCATCTTACCTATGACTAGAGGAGATGAAATTCAGAATTTGGCAGGACAAACAAATAGCTAAAACGATCCACTTGACAATCCTTTAATACAGAAGTTCAATCTCTGTGGAAGATTTTTCATAAATTCGTAGGAATTTCTGTTACTAAGTAAAATAAACGAAGAGTAGAAAACTTCCGAAAAGTATCTCATAAGTCAGTCTTCAACCTGTGCCAGCAAACTGATATTCAGAAGTTTTTTAACACTGCGTGACCACCACACAAACCTGCAAATGGAAAAAAAAGTACTCTTGGTGTTACAAAAATCTGAAGTTTCTAAAACTGAAGACGGACCCATCAGGTGGAATTTTTGCTGTATTTTACATTTAATTTACTGCTGCCTTTACTTTTTTCATAAATAATATTCATGTAAATCCTGTATCACAAAGAATACTCCTATGTGAAAAAATTCGAACCAACTGATGCACGAAATCGGAAATCAATTTTTCTGATGTCCATAGATGGTTCAAATGGCTCTGAGCACTATGAGACTTAACATCTATGGTCATCAGTCCCCTAGAACTTAGAACTACTTAAACCTAACTAACCTAAGGACATCACACAACACCCACTCATCACGAGGCAGAGAAAATCCCTGACCCCCGTCCATAGATTGCTGCATCCTGAAGGACTGTAAACAGGGCAGTCAATCTCAGATCGCAATTTTTCGCAATATACCAAGGGAATAATAGTTGAAGTGAGCGCATAAATTCCGACTTCTGTATTTGGTCCAAATGGCTCTGAGCACTATGGGACTTAACTTCTGAGGTCATCAGTCCCATAAAACTTAGAACTACTTAAACCTAACTAACTCAAGGACATCACACACATCAATGCCCGAGGCAGGATTCGAACCTGCGACCGTAGCGGTCGCGCGGTTCCAGACTGTAGCGCCTAGAACCGCTCGCCCACTCTAGCCGGTCTTCTGTATTTCTGAAATGTTCCACTTTCTTTACTGGTGACCAACATAGAGTACTGCAAGGTCGCTTCAGATTCTGTCATTGTTTACAATAATACTCTACACTAGATAGTCAACAGAAACGAAAGTAAAATCAGTAGTGCTGCAAATAAACGTAATGGAACCGCCAGAGGTCTCACAGCATCATCAGCACTTCTCAGTTATTCGCTGATGACACCATTACCCACGTGAACAAATCTTACCTTTGTGTTTGAAAGGAAGCTCTGAAGACTTTGACAGTTTTTCCTAGAGTTGTACGGAGTAGCAGCTTTTTTAAATATGGTAAATGATGCCTCTAAACGAGAGATAATACCGCAGCATATGATCAGAACCTTGGTGGCAAGCTTCTAGAGTCTGTCATAGCACTGAAACCGCAAGATGCTACTTTGTGAGACGATGTGAAACGTGAAATCAGAATAAATGGAGGACGCTGGAAGACTCTGATTTACTGGCAGAGTTCTGTGACCAAATCTGGAGCACTGTCGTAAGAATTGGAGTTGACCCAACAGCGCCGTGAATTGACTAAGAGATACAGTGCTAGGATCATAACATTCCAGATTAGCCGCTAAGAAAATAAACCAGAGGTGATTACCGAGATTATATGGAAATTTCCTCAAGTACAACGTTTATCAACGTGATTTTCTTGCGTGGACTTACATGAACGCTGCTCGTAGTAATCGATATAACATTTCTTCTGGTTCCATCATAGTCTTTGGTCACATTCATGTGAGCATATATCAAAGGTCCGAATAACCAAATTTTGCAGCGAGGACCTCTGCGAGACGTACAGGAAGAGAGTAAATAAGATTCTGGGAGTACGGGCAGTTTCTCGATTAGTTTTAGATCCGATGAGTCTGGTGGCCAGGGGAGTACGGTAAACTCACCTGATGCTCTTTGGAGCACGCACGTACACTACTAGCTGTGTGACACGTTGCATTGTCCTGCTGGTAGATGCCATCGTGCCCAAGAAAGAACAAACTGTGTGTACGGGTGCACATGGACCCCAAAGATAGATATATACCTTCGTTAATCCATTGCACCTTCCATAATGACGAGATCAGTCTGCAAATGCCACAAAAACATTCTCAGACTATAATGCATGCATGGTGCTTAGTTTCAGATTTTTCACGCCATACACGATAATACCTACCTGTCCGATTGAGCACAAAACGTGATTCATCTGAAATGGCGACCTGTCGCCACTGAGTTGACCCAACAGCGGTACTGGGTTGCAACATGCCAGTCTTCATTGCGACGAACAGCAGGTAGCGTGAGTGCATGAAACAGGCCCCTGCTGGTGAGGCTCATACGCAGCAACGTTCACTGAACGTTCGTTGAGGAGACACTGCTTTTACCCCTTGGTTTATCTGGGCTGTCAGTTGCTCAACAGTTGCCGAGATCTCCACAACCGCCGTTGGGCCATGACTTCCATGGAACGAGGCGCAGCACAGTTGCCTCGGCGCCAATTTTGGATAGCACCCTTTTGTCGTGTACCATGTACTTTAACCACGGCGGTAAGCGATTAGTTTACAAATTTTGCAGTTTCGGAAATGCTTCTACCCTTAGCCCGAAAGCCAATGATCATGTCCTTATAAACGTCAGATAAATTGTTCTGTTTGCGCATCAGAACAATGACTGCATTTTTTTCCGCTTCCTGCCAGTACGTGATATATACCCTCTAGTCTAAATGTCGCCGCTTGCCGTCTGTGAGTGGTCACTGGAGACTCAAATGGACATTTGTGGTAGTACCCATGGGACCAAACTGATGAGGTCATCGGTTCCCAGGCTTACACACTACTTAACCTGACTTAAAGTAACTTACGCTAAGGACAACGCAGATACTCATGCCCGAGGGAGGACTCGAACCTCCTACGGGAGGAGCCGCGTGAAACTTGACAAGGCGCCTTAGATCGTGGGGCTATCCCGCGGCACTGGTGATCGACGTCGAACATAGGTAGTGGTTACATTAATGTGATTGGATCGTATTAACGTCATATAAGTATCTAGAGAAAATGAAAAACGAGAAATCGGTAGAGTATCCATGTAAGCACAGGCACTGTTTCTTTCCCTTACTTTATTCGCAAATGGTGGAGAACAGGGAATCGGTAACAATGGTATAAAATTTGTATGGCGAGTGAAACTCCTGTGACCGTAAGTGAAAAATTCTGTACTTGTCATAGCGAAGGAGAAAATGATGGGGTGCTGTCTGATTTGCTCAATGATTGAAAACGTGTGTCTGCTAACAATACCAATATCATTGAAGGGGAATATCTGGACAACTCAAATATAATACTGGTATTTCCATAAGTAAAGTTAAGATTAATAAAGTAGGGTAACTTATAAATACACGACTGGCCATTAAAATTGCTACACAAAGAAGAAATGCAGATGATAAATGGGTATTCATTGGACAAATATACACTCCTGGAAATTGAAATAAGAACACCGTGAATTCATTGTCCCATGAAGGGGAAACTTTATTGACACATTCCTGGGGTCAGATGCATCACATGATCACACTGACAGAACCACAGGCACATAGACACAGGCAACAGAGCATGCACAATGTCGGCACTAGTACAGTGTATATCCACCTTTCGCAGCAATGCAGGCTGCTATTCTCCCATGGAGACGATCGTAGAGATGCTGGATGTAGTCCTGTGGAACGGCTTGCCATGCCATTTCCACCTGGCGCCTCAGTTGGACCAGCGTTCGTGCTGGACGTACAGACCGCGTGAGACGACGCTTCATCCAGTCCCAAACATGCTCAATGGGGAACAGATCCGGAGATCTTGTTGGCCAGGGTAGTTGACTTACACCTTCTAGAGCACGTTGGGTGGCACGGGATACATGCGGACGTGCATTGTCCTGTTGGAACAGCAAGTTCCCTTGCCGGTCTAGGAATGGTAGAACGATGGGTTCGATGACGGTTTGGATGTACCGTGCACTATTCAGTGTCCCCTCGACGATCACCAGAGGTGTACAGCCAGTGTAGGAGATCGCTCCCCACACCATGATGCCGAGTGTTGGCCCTGTGTGCCTCGGTCGTATGCAGTCCTGATTGTGGCGCTCACCTGGACGGCGCCAAACACGCATACGACCATCATTGGCACCAAGGCAGAAGCGACTCTCATCGCTGAAGACGACACGTCTCCATTCGTCCCTCCATTCATGCCTGTCGCGACACCACTGGAGGCGGGCTGCACGATGTTGGGGCGTGAGTGGAAGACGGCCTAACGGTGTGCGGGACCGTAGCCCAGCTCCATGGAGACGGTTGCGAATGGTCCAACAGTGTCCCTAATTTGGTGGGAAGTGGCGGTGCGGTCCCCTACGGCACTGCGTAGGATCCTACGGTCTTGGCGTGAATCCGTGCGTCGCTGCGGTCCGGTTCCAGGTCGACGGGCACGTGCACCTTCCGCCGACCACTGGCGACAACATCGATGTACTGTGGAGACCTCACGCTCCACGTGTTGAGCAATTCGGCGGTACGTCCACCCGGCCTCCCGCATGCCCACTATACGCCCTCGCTCAAAGTCCGTCAACTGCACATACGGTTCACGTCCACGCTGTCGCGGCATGCTACCAGTGTTAAAGACTGCGATGGAGCTCCGTATGCCACGGCACACTGGCTGACACTGACGGCGGCGGTGCACAAATGCTGCGCAGCTAGCGCCATTCGACGGCCAACACCGCGGTTCCTGGTGTGTCCGCTGTGCCGTGCGTGTGATCATTGCTTGTACAGCCCTCTCGCAGTGTCCGGAGCAAGTATGGTGTGTCTGACACACCGGTGTCAATGTGTTCTTTTTTCCATTTCCAGGAGTGTATTATACTAGAACTGACATGTGATTACATTTTCACGCAATTTGGGTACATAGATCCTGAAAAATCAGTACCCAGAACAACCACCTCTGGCCGTAATAACGGCCTTGATACGCCTGGGCTTTGAGTCAAACAGAGCTTGGATGGCGTGTACAGGTACAGCTGCCCATGCAGCTTCAAAACGATACAACAGTTCATCAAGAGTAGTGATTGGCGTATTGTGACGAGCCAGTTGCTCCGCCACCATTGACCATAAGTTTTCAATTAGTGAACGATCAGGAGAATGTGCTGTCCACGGCGGCAGTCGAACATTTTCTGTATCCAGAAAGGCCCGTACAGGACCTGCAACATGCCGTCGTACATTATCCTGCTGAAATGTTGGGTTTCGCAGGGATCGAATGAAGGGTAGAGCCACGGGTCGTAAAACATCTGAAATGTAACGTCCTCTGTTTAAAGTGCCGTCAATGCGAACAAGAGGTGACCGAGTTGTGTAACCAATGGCACCCGATACCATCACGCCGGGTGATACGCCAGTATGGCGATGACGAATACACGCTTCCAATGTACGTTCACCGCGATGTTGTCAAACACGGATGCGAACATCATGATGCTGTAAACTGAACCTGGATTCATCCAAAAACATGATGTTTTGCCATTCGTGCACCCTGGTTCGTCGTTGAGTACACCATCTCAGTCGCTCCTGTCTGTGAGGAAGCGTCAAGGGTAACCGCAGCCATGATCTCCAAGCTTATAGTCCATGCTGCTGCAAACGTCGTCAAACTGTTCGTGCAGATGGTTGTTGTCTTACAAACGTGTCCATGTTTTGACTCAGGGATTGAGACGTGGCTGCACGATCCGTTACAGCCATGCGGATAAGACGCCTGTCATCAGGACTGCTAGAGATACGAGGCCGTTGGGAAACTGCACGGCGTTCTGTATTACCCTCCTGAACCCACCGATTCCATATTCTGCTAACAGTCATTGGATATCGACCAACGCGAGCAGCAATGTCGCGATACGATAAACCGCAACCGCGATGGGCTACAATCCGACCTTTATCAAAGTCGGAAACGTGATAGTACGCATTTCTCCTCCTTACACTAGGCATCACAACAACGTTTCACCAGGCATCGCCGGTCTACTGCTGTTTGTGTGTGAGGAATCGGTTGGAAGCTTTCCTCATATCAGCACGTTGTAGGTGTCGCCACCGGCGCAAACCTTGTGTGAATGCACTGAAAAGTTAATCATTTGCATACCACAGCATCTTCTTCCTGTCTGTTAAATTTCGCGTCTGTAGCACGCCATCTTCGTGATGTAGCAATTTTAATGGCTACATTAAATATATAGCGTCTATATACACGGCAGAGGGTAAATTAAATGACAAGACGGTACGACTATCTAGACGAGACGTACACGGCACTAGTGCGCTCCAGTACCAGTTGGAGTCGTGCCTTACAGTCAGGCGCATCGTTTCTTGGTGCTACAAGAAATCTAATATTAGTCTCGGGTACGACCGCAGCACAACGGTCCAGTGGAGGTTGTGCTGTATTCTGGCTGCGAAGGCAGCGCGTCTTGACCTGCATCTAGCAGCAAAATCGATGGTGAGCGAGGAGGGGAGCGCTGCTAAGAGCGGCGCGGAGCCTGTGGAGACATGGCCAAGTCATAATGAGGACAAGGCCCGGGCGCTCGATACGCGCGACGCCAGTCCACGCCACGCGTCTCCGCTTAATCCCGCACACGTCCCCGCCTAATTACTGCCATCATTGCCGCGATCCACCCCTGATCGCCTCAATCTACCAACTATCTCCTCCTGATGGCAGCTAAGGCCAGAGTCCAGATGAGATCTACTTTTCCGATGTGTAATCATTATTATAGAGTTGCAGAAACCGTTTCTGTGCACAAAGGAAAATCATACTAAAAGGTTTCTCTGTTTATTCCAGTACAATTAATCGCAACCGATAAGTGCACATACCATAAGTGTTGCGGTATATTCAGTAGTGCAAAATGAAATGGTTAATATTCGTTAAGGTACTGCTTTGATGGTGATATACGCAATAATACAAAACACCTTGCTGCGTATTGTATGGGAGCTCTTAAAAACAGTATTGCATTGTCTAAAGATCAATGCACCGTTCCCAGCTCTATAAATTAATGACAAGTGAGACGGTGCCGACTACAACAATTCGTGTTTGAACTTCATTTTAGCCACGGTTTTTGTGGTTCTGTGAAGACCAGATCATCCGATGAATTGCCACATTCGTTGGACGTGTGCCGGGTGTTCAAGCTTTCTATAGTAGTGGCATACAGATCCATGTCTAGATAGTCACATGAGAAGAGTTCACTTTGTGAAACTCAATGTGACTGCAGCTCAGTTAGTGGTCGGTGCACCCAGAGCTACAGTAGTCATAAAAAAAAGGCTTCTTGCAAGAATCTGGGCTACGAGTGAGAATGTCGCCCCCAAGCCGTCCGACGCCTTCCCGAAATATGGAACTGGAACGACGAATGGTGAAATGTAGTGGTTAGTAATAAGTAAATGGGACAATAACACCAGTTCTAGTCTCCACGAAGTCAGGGATCATAGCATAGTGTTACCAATTCGTCAATGGAATACTGAAGCTGCTTCGAAAACATTTCCAGTCTTCGACCGTTAATAAACACCAAGGGTTTGATGTTTCAGATAGAATTTTCCCATGTACGGACATTTATTGTTATTTGGTAAGCCTGGTACGAGCATAATCCTTATACACACACCTTGCCAAACCTGTGCATAATTATAGAGTTACATTTCACAAGCAAAACAGAGGGGGCGCAAATGAACGATACAAAATTGGTGCAAATAAAGAAAGCAGAAAGCCTTTCTGGTGCATGTGGCTCGAACCCCAAGAGATATCCCAGGCACAATTCCACGCTATATTTTAACAGTTATTATTGTTATTTGATATTCAGTATTTATAAATATATTGACCTATTTCATATTCGTATGAAAATATTAGCATTGTAATAAATAATTAACATAATCATTAAGTATGTTTTCTGGGCAGAACTCATCCAATTTAGTTTCGGGCTCGTCGCATGTTGTATACAATGAAGTAACATAGCAGACTTTGAACGCGGAATGGTAGACGCAATGGACAGTCCCTTTCGGAAATCATTAGGGAATTCAATATTCCAAGATCCACAATGTCAAGAGTATGCTGAGGATACCACATTTCAGATATTATCTCTCAGCTGGTAAAACGCAGTGGCTGACGGCCTTCACTTAACGACCGAGAGCAGTAGCGTTTACGTAGGGTTTTCATTGTTAACAGACAAGCAACACTGAGTGAAATAACCGCAGGAACCAACGTATGACGTACAACGAACGAGTCCGTTAAGGCAGTGCGGAGAAATTTGTCGTTAATGGGCTATAGGAGCAGACGACAACACGAGTGGCTTTCCTAACAGCACGACATCGCCTGCAGCGTCTCTCCTGGGCTCGGGATCATAACGACTCGACCTTGGACGACTGGAAAATTGTGATCTGGTCATATGAATCTCGATTTCAGAAGGTAAGAACTGATGGTAGGGTTAGAGAGTAGCACAGACCCTACGAAGTCAATAACCCAAGCTGTCAAAAATTCACTGTGCAAGATGATGGTGGCTCCATAATTGTGTGGGATGTGTTTACATGGAAGATACTGAGTTCTCTGGTCCAATTGTATCGATCATTTACTGTAAATGTTAATGTTAGGATAGTTGGAGTCCATTTTCAGCCATTCATGGACTTAGTATTCCCAAACAAAAATGGAATTTTCATGAGTGAGAGTGCACAATATCAGAACATGCATACAATTCCAGCGAATTATTTGGCCACGTGAATCGCCCGACATCAATCCCATCGCACATTTATGGGGCATAGCCGAGAGGTCACTTCGTGCACAAAATCCTGCACTGGTAACATATTCGCAATTATGGACGGCTATATAAGAAGCATGGCTCAATATTTCTTTAGGGGTCTTCCAGCGACTTCTTGATTCCATGCCACGTCGAGTTGCTGCACTACACCGGGCAAAAGATCAGACACGATATCAGGAGGTATGTCATGACTTATGTCACCTTAGTGTATAGAAGTCCCGGATAGATGAAAACAACCGCTCTTCACGTCAGTGTTTGTGTCCTCTTCACATCTATCATTCCATTTGCGAAAGCTTTGTTCTGAATACTTCCTAAATTATCCCATCTCCAATAACTCCGAAAAAATACTTACATAGCTCCCATACTCACCGGTATCACAGACATAACAAAAAGGTAAAAAAATGTTGTCCTCTAGATAAAACCATCCTGTTTACTCCTCCCATCCAGTCTTTACCACGACAACTCGCCTCCCTGACACACTTCCGTGGAGTGGCGCCCTATTCGGAGGTGCGCCGGTTCAAATTCCGATGTTGAATGAAATGCTGAGTATGTCTATTTGGGTGACAAAAGGCGGGGAGGTGTTGGCGTAAACTTCATTATCGCTAGTCTTTGCGCCAATGTCCAGGATTAAATTCCAATCCTCTCCGATACATCTTTTAAACCGATACAGCCTTTACAAAAATTTGAGATGGTAGTAAAACAATTACTAATCCTCACTTGGTGTAGCATCTTCAAGATAAACCATCCTATACACTAGTCCCTAAAAACCAAGTTAGACGAAAGTGTTACGAGTGCAAATGCTATTTCAAACATGAAGGTAGAAAATTGACGTTCCTCGTCCCAAAAAGGGAATGAATTCTACCACATTATGTGATCATTATGATTCAGTTTCAGTTAGAGTAGATCAGGCAACATACTATCCAAAAAATCATTGCCTCAAGCACGTTTGACGTCATTAAGTAATTCATAAAGAATGCATTTATTCTTTTTAATATCAAGGAATAGCAGTTCTCTAAATAGATTAACATATGTTTTTACTTCATCAACTGCTTTTGTTGCATGTTTCCTTCTATCAGACAAATTTTAAGATATGATATAGTAATACGAGTGCTTTCGGACATTCTATTTACAAATCGTTATTTCATCCCCATCATTCCATTTGGAACGCAAGAGAAAAAAGGCTGCTACCAGAGTTACCAGTTACAGACTCTCTTCTACCTAGTTTTTAAAATAACTGGCCTGCCGGGGTGGCTGAGCGGTTCTAGGCGCTATAGTCTGGAACCGCGCGACCGCTACGGTCACAGGTTCGAAGCCTGCCTTGGGCATGGATGTTTGTGATGTCCTTAGGTTAGTTAGGTTTAAGTATTTCTAAGTTCTAGGGGACTGATGACCTCAGATGTTAAGTCCCATAGTGCTTAGAGTCATTTGAACCATTATTGAACAGTGATCTAAAATGGTCAAACTGAAACTTTTTGAATGGCTGGAGTAGAATTTTATGATTTCATCCATGTTCGCCGGTTTTCTGAACACCCCAAATAAATTTTCACTATTTGACATCACTGTGAGATCAAGAAAACTAATGCTATACTTTTTTTTTGTATGTTCGAGAGTAAATTTAATTTTTGGGTAAATTGCACTCAGTCTTTCAGTTATTTTACGCATTTCGTCCCTATGACCGTAATAAGAAAGCATTGTGCTGCAAATAATTGATTTGGCGCAGCTGAGTTAACGTAAAGCACCTGTCTTGTATAATCTAATTGCCCACGTGAGTGAGTGATACTACAACTGACAATTCGTTATTAGATCGGAGGCTCCGTGTTTATACAACAGGAACTCTCGTTGACGCCGGGCAGTGACCACATGGCTAAGGACAGCTAAGTGACCGGGGTTGAAATTCTAGTAACTCACAGAAGGGCAGAGCCACTGCAGCCTTGGTGCCCAGCCACTTAAATTTCGACAAACGGACATGTGGCTTATGTGATCAAAATTGATGCTGTAGCAAAACAAGCATAGACCAAGACTGTTTCAATACTCGTCACTTTTAGTCAAAGGCGGTCTGCTGGCCACCAGTCCAAGGGGGGTCTACGTCGGTCCATAAGTCTACGAATCTACATGGCTCCTCCAATCACCTTCGCCGGGCACTGCCGCTGCTACGTAGCTGTAGTCTTGAAGCTAGCGGCAAGTCTGACACTGGGTGCTTAGCACTTCCTTGCACGCTGTATGGTTCTTTAATGGATACAGGAGTGAGGAACAGATGCTGTTCATAAACAGAGAATTCAGATATTACTTTATTCTCAATCTAAAATCAAACAGAAAACAATAATGTATAACTTTTTTGCTGTAGTACCAACATCAGTTGCTAATAGCAAATTTGAATGTGGAAACTGCTCAGATGCAAAATATTTATAAATCTGTCGCTCTTCAGTTCAATGTCTGTTAATATGTCGAACCCTGTCCTCTGTGAAAGTCTGTAAATATTATTCAACCGGCAAACACAAAAACGGGGCTCAGTGCAAGATTGTTCGAACGTAAGTACACCCGCCGCCTGAGCTCCGGAGAGGGGATGCTTGCACCTTACTGCAAACGGCGTAATCGTTCGTGGCATTGCTCTCTTGCCACGGTGGCGGCTGTAGGAAACTCGGCGGCGTAACTGGTGGCGTGTGTGCTTGAAAGTGCGGCCGAACGGATTACGGACGACACCTCAGAGACCTACAAGGCGTGTTTTTAAGTAAGTACCGTTTTGAAATTAAAAGAAGACGTGCTAAGATATCTCAATAATTTTATTTTTACGTGAAAGCCTGTATCTTAATCTACTTTTCTACATAATTTCCGTCAATATTGAGGCACTTGTCATAACGTTGTACCAGTTTTTGAATACCCTCCTCACAGAAATCTGCCACCTGACTTGTTAACCACTGCATCACCACTGTTTTGACTTCGTCATCGTCTTGAAGACGCTGACCGCCCAGATGTTTCCTCAAGTGCAGGAACAGATGGTAATCACTGGACGCTAGATCTGGGTTGTACAGAGGATTATCTAGAGTTTCCCATCGAAAAGATGTGATGAGATCTTTGGTCTGATTCGCCACAAGCGGAGGGGCATTGTCTTGCAGCAAACCGATGCACTTGCTCAACTTGTCACGTCTTTTGGACTGAATTGAACGTCGCAGATTGTACAATGTCTTACAGTAAGCTGCTGCATTGATTGTCTCATTACGAGGCAGAAATTCCACAGACCAAACTCCTTTTCTGTCCCAAAAAACTGTGCACATGATTTACCGGGCAGAAATTGTTTGCTTAAACATCACTTTTTTGGGTGAACCTGAAAGCCGCCATTCCATGGACTGTTGCTTTCATTTTGGTGTGACGTAGGCCACACATGTTTCATCGCCCGTAACAATTTCGCTTAAGAAATCATCAACGTCGTTGTGCTACCGGTCAAGGAAAGTCAATGCACTGTCTAAACGTTTGGTTTTGTCCACATCCGTCAACATTTTCGGTACCAAACGTGCGCACAATTTTCAGTAATTCAAGTGCTTGGTCACAATGCCATACAAAACACTATGAGAAACATTAGGAAAGTCATCCTGGAAGGAGGAAGTCGTAAAGCGTCTATTTTCTCTCACCTTATTATCCACTTTCTGTACCATACTTCCATTACCGACGAAAGGACGCCCACTCCATTGTTCATCATGCACGTTTGTGCGGCCATCTTTAAATGCTCTCACCCTCTTTCCTACCATTTTATCACTCATAATGTTTTCTCTGTAAATTGCACAGATCTCACGATGAATATAGATCGCTTTTTTAGGCCTTTAGCACTAAGAAATCTTATAACAGCCCGTACTTCACAGTCGGTGGGACTCACGATTACCGGAGGCATCTTAAACACTCAGTACACAACGTAAACGAGGAAGAATCAGGCTGTAATGGCGTCAGTGCGTAGACAACAGATGTAGGTACCGACTGCGCATGCACATGCGCTGCGGCCGCGATATGGTGAAACAGTACTTACTTAAAAAACACGCCTCATACTTCATTGGCTGCTGGCCTTCTATCCTGGAGGTCTACAGATAGATGCTGGAACTGTGCAGCCATTCAACCGCCATCGCCTTTG
The DNA here is from genome assembly GCF_023897955.1 of Schistocerca gregaria. NCBI lineage: Eukaryota > Metazoa > Arthropoda > Insecta > Orthoptera > Acrididae > Schistocerca > Schistocerca gregaria. The sequence goes on from NC_064931.1 coordinate 732,675,305, forward strand.
CCGGCAAACTCCTTGCAGTCTGCCTCTGCTCGTGTGGTCGTCCCGTCCACTCGGGGACCACGGCGTGATTCTACGCGCCCCTAAGCACCGTGTCCTGAGCCGCCAGATAACCTGTAGTCGACTTGACGAGCCGTCACGTGCTGCTGCAGCTGGAATCATTGCAGAACCGCAACAATCTTCATCAGTTCTCTCCCGACACTGCAAGCTGTCACGCGGCCCTCTGTCAGTTGTGCCTCCTTGCAGGCCGTACAAATCTTGCGTCCTTTTCCGATCTCTCCGAGAATCATCACAGTGCTGTACTTGACGAATAAGTGAAGATTATAGCAATGATATTCCAATGACAGCGAGCTGGACGACTAACAGGCAGGCAGTCACCGCTCCACTGGTGCCACGTACAGGGTAGAGATTTGTCGGAATTCTGACCTGCAACCAGCTCATTGCACCGCCCACCATAGAAGCTTTCCACTGCGGCCTCTGTACGTGGTGTCAGGAATGGTAACTGACGATTTTAGTGGGATCCAGAACGATACCTCTAGTGGCAGCGTGCAGTTCAGTAGTAGGATTTGCTGAGTGAGGCAGCCGCGGTGGCAGAGCGGTTCTAGGCGCTACAGTCTGGAACCGCGCGACCACTACGGTCGCAGGTTCGAATCATTCCTCGGCCATGGATCTGCGTGATGTCCTTAGGTTAGTTAGATTTAAGTAGTTCTAAGTTCTAGGGGACTGATGACCTCAGAAGTTAAGTCCCATAGTGCTCAGAGCCATTTGAACCATTTATTTTTTATTTTTGCGACCAGTTTCTCTTATTTTCTTCGTGGACATGGTAAATAGAGCGGATGTGCAGTGAAATCTGAAGATTCAAATCATGAAGCCAGTGGAATCTACAGAGTTGTCACAGTTTAGAGAGAACTGTGAAGGATACTATGTACGGCCAATGAGATGCAGTGCTGTAATTTAGCGGGTCATGAACCACCTTGCAATCATGCACTGCCGGCTGTGTGTAACACATGTCGACGACATGGGCATCAGGCACACGAGTGCTCAGTGTCGCGTTGGGCTATGATCCGAGGTAGGAATTAGTGTTATTTTTTTATAACTCTGACGGAGTGTCTGTAGTAGACGTCCTTACCTTGATGGGTACTTTGAGTAGATTGTATTGTCAGGTAGAGGTAACACAAGTTTTTGAAACACGAGCAATGACGACACAGGAAGCGGTCGAGATTTTAGCGAAACATATGGTCGAGTTAGCGGTGTAGAATGCCACGTTCCGAAAGCAGGTAGACCCTGTAGTAGAATGTTTAGGTTTTTTGTATTGGTAACGCCACGTAGCGCTCTGTATGAAAATCACTGGCTGTGCTGTGTGCAGTCTGTGGCTGGTTGGCATTGTTGTAATACTCGCCATTGTAGTGTTGGGCAACTGGATTTTAACAGCGCGTAGCGTTGCGCAGTTGGAGGTGAGCCGCCAGCAGTGGTGGATGTGGGCAACGAGATGGCGGAGTTTTGAAATTAGTAATACTGGATGTCATGAACTGCTATATACATTATGACTTTTGAACACTATTGAGGTGAATAGATTGTTTGTTCTCTATTAAAATCTTTCATTTGCTAACTATACCTATCAGTAGTTAGTGCCTTCCGTAGTTTGAATCTTTTATTTAGCTGGCAGTAGTGGTGCTCGCTGTATTGCAGTAGTTCGAGTAACCAAGATTTTTGTGAGGTAAGTGATTTGTGAAACGTATAGGTTAATGTTAGTCAGGGCCATTCTTTGGTAGGGATTTTTGAAAGTCAGATTGCGTTGCGCTAAAAATATTGTGTGTCAGTTTAAGCACAGTCATATACAATTTTTCTAAGGGTACGTTTCAAGCCTTTAACTGCAGATAACTTAAGGTAGTCGACAAGGTGGAGGCAAAAGATTCGTTCTGTGTACCTGTTCCATCCTTAGATCCTATCGCGGCTAGTTTAATGACTCCTTTTTCATATAAACCAACTGAGGATTGGCCAAAGTTAATTGACGATCTGAAAGCTGCTGCTAATCTGGATAATTTACCAGATGACGTGGTTAATTTAAGATTAGTACCCGACGCAAAGACGTTCGTCATGTATCATGAGGGCTTAAATAAGGGACGTACGTTTCGGCAAACTTAAGAAGAGGCTGTACCACGTTACCGCAACCTGAACAGTGTTACGTTTTTTAGGGAACAACTTAATGGAATGTCTCAGAAAAGAAACGAGTCTATGGAGGTATTTTTTGATAGTCAAGGAAAATCGATGCACAAACCTATGAGATGACACTGAATAAACAGGCGGATAAAGTTTCTATGCAAAAAGCAGAACGCTGTGTGCTGTATGCGTTTTTGAGGGGTTTACATCGACATGTCAAGGAGAGCAATGACGGAAAATCCAAATGATTTAGCTGCCACTATTAAAGCTGCTGCACAGCTCGTAAAAGTGAACATAGTGACTCGGGCGCAGCATAAGTGGAGTGTTATTTTCTAAGACGTAAATGTCACAGGTGCGGATGTGCTGGAGATATTCGGAATGCAGCCAATTCTATGAATGCAGGGTGGTCGTGCATCAGTTGCGAAACTGTCACAGGAGAAATCATAGTGAACCGCGAATTGATAACCGTTCGTTAAACGACAACTGGAATTCTTCAGCGGCCGGACGGCGATCTCGGAAAAGCAAAGTAGTGCAAAAACGTATAAAGAGGTGGAGTGCCGCTTGATAAGCTTGGTAAACGGAACGGAACGTGGACTTTTAGTAGGCACAGTAGCTGATGTGTCGATCACTACTCTGAACCTCCCAGCCAGAGGGAAGCCCCCTTGATATATGTTATGTGGAGCAGGGGACAATAATGTGGCAACATTGGCGTCAACATAGTTCAGTTTCTGTATTTGAGCAAGGAATTTTCAGGATTATATATAAGTATTGCCCCGAGTCGGCGAAGGGTACTGTGCAATCCAATGGCTCGATATTCTGCTTAAGCATCACGCAAAAATTGATCTATTGCAACGCACTTTCGAATCCATTGGGACGTTGAACCAAGCATGAGCGACAGATGCAATTGATACATTGCCACTAAGTTCGCCGATCATGCAGTTTGAACCGAATTTACTACCTACACGTTCATTAAAAGTCAGGTCGCGTGATAATGTACTCCAAGTTCTCCAAGGAGAAATGAAACTATGTACTGATGTCAGTGGATGAGCTCCGCTTGTGCCACAGAGAGAAAGAACTACGATGTGACAAATTACGATGCGTCATATCGACACACGAGACTGTGAATAGAAATTATTCTTACGTAAAGGAGAGACATTCTGAAACAACGCCTATTCCTTCATAAGTTCGGCATGCTTTGGGCTCACTCTGTATTTACTCCAGATGTACTGATAGTAAAGTGACGGGTAAGGACCAAAGGTATAACTGGGTGGGAATTATTATGTCACGACCTGTAACATCACAGGTAGGACGATCCAACTCCCAGCTACCGTCACTGCAAGAACCACAATGAAACTCACACAGTCTTCGCTGTATTAGCCTTAGAAGGTGCTAGACGTGTTTCCAACCCAGAAACTGACCAATTGAAACGATACCCTAAAACAGGACCTCCATCATTCATTGGAGGAGCGTATTGCACGACAAGAGAGTCGAAATACCGTTGAGCGAAAGTTCCAACATGTGACAGTATTGCGATGATCAAAACAGCAAAGGTATGACCGTAAGTATCTCGGTTTCTGGTACTGTAGAGGTACTGATTTTGCTCTGTGCAGTCTGCATCTACGATAGGTGGAAAATTGGTGAACTCCCAGTGCATCAGCTACCAGTGAAGTGGGTAAATTGTAGCAAGTACTGTTTAGTTAAATAAAAATCAAACAGGAAAGTACTTGCTAAACAAGGAGAGTTGCGACGAACTGTGAATTAAACAAGATTCTTTAGTGCGAAAAGCTTGAAGAGGAATTTGTGAAGATGATACTATTTAATAATTTTACTGTAATATTCAGTAACTACTGATTCAGTGGGATCATCTTCCTGTACGGAAGCAAGACAATCCAGTGGACTAAACCTAGAAAACGGTGTTTAAAATGAAGAACATACCGAAAGAACGTTGAAGTTAAATCTGAGCTAGTGGAAGACAAAAACAGCAAGAGGCGGCCACTACGTTGGGATCACGGATTTACTTCACACTTTGTAAAAGTTTAGTAGGCCATTAAAACACCATAATGTGTAAGTAATAAGGTATACTAATTTAGGAAATCTGTGAAAATCACAAGAGTAGTTTCACGCGTCTGTTATGTAACTGATGTATCTGTGCGTAGGTGCCGCACGTTACAGCTCATGGAGGTATAGGCGTTGGCGTTCGAGTTGCATAAGCCAAACATTCCTCAGATGACGGTTCGACTCCCGCATAAGGCTTCATTTTTGTAGTAGAAGTGTAAATTCTGTGATATTCCAAAAATTCGCACCTGCACTATTCCATCGTGCTACATTAGGAACGTCTCACCGCTACGCGCGTTAACTGCCAAATGGGGCCTGCCTCATCAAAGCAGATCCGGGCACCTTGCCAGACTGCATTTATAAGGGGTTTCGCAAATCACGAAAGGCATTGTGGTATTCCTGGCTGTGGCCGCCAGTATTTTATCTTGCTAGAAGTTCGCCTAGACGCAGCCTGATACACGTGAAGTAGCATATGGTACAAACGAGAAGTGAGGTGCAAGCAGCAGATGCTACTGTATGTACCATTCCCGAGGGAGAGTCCGACTGAACTTGCTTCTGATTCGTCGGCACATTCGGGTGTTAGGCGGCAATACTCCTAACTTCTCTTATTAATTATTTATATACTTTTCATTGCATTTAACCCAGTTTTCAGTATGACAAATTCTCATGGTTACCCTACGAGTCTACCGTTTTTGTTGATTAAATTTCACTGGTTTTGAGAAACATAAGTGAAATGATATTAAAACTGAAGTGCTTCAGACACCCTCGGGTCGCTTTGGCGCGCCTGGGTGACGAAGTACTTCGCGTGCACTACTCACTCTGTTTCGGGTGTACTTCAGAGCCGATCGTCAATCTCTGTTTCGGACGGACATGTACTCTATAACGGAAGTTCTCAGAAAAGGTACCACACTGTTAAGAAAGCTATGTCGGAAGTAGCAGAAAACAGTGTAAAAATTGATATTTTAAAATACAAACAAACGGGATACATTAATGAGAGGTGTCACCTACCGTCATTGTCAGTACTGCAGATCTTACCCTCTGTAGGTACAGAGACTAACCTGGGCAAGTGACACCCCACAAAAAGAAAAGCAGAAACACAGGTTCACGTTCGAGATGACACCATAACAGACTCTGCCAAAGAAGATCCCACGACCGACGAGCTGACTTCTGGGCTGGGGGGACAACTTTAGAAGACGACAGGTTGGTGGAAAGAACGGTAAAGGACTCTTACTCAATCTCTACATATCACTGCAGCTTCCATATCTGACTTCCAACATGACAACGTACAATTTATAGCATACACTTTCAGGAAAACTCTAAGCGTTTCTTCATTTACTTGTCGATAATTACAAATATGTTTGTTCTAATAATCAAATTTAATTAAAATTAGTAAGTAGTCAGATAATGTGCAAATAGATGTGGCTTGTTAATTATATTGCCTGCCAAATGTCATACAAATTAAATAGTATTACAGTGATGAAAAGAACATAGATTCAAAATTAAGTACGAGGGGGATTCGAACCGTCGGCTCATACTCCTCCGCATTACAACGCTCAAAGGTTAACCACTCTTTTTTAATCTCATTTTGTTCTCTATAGTTCCTTGTAGTAGTTCGAGGCGGACGTCCTATGACACCCGTTCAAGTTCATCGTTTATCGGTTCACTCAGTTTTGTGTTATAGAGGGCAACTAACTTTCTGACCGAGCACGCTGAGACCACTTGACCACCATGAACTACACCGTAGTGCCAAATAAAATGGTACAATTGACTAATATCATGCAGGGCCCCAGCAACATGACATGCATGGACTCAACTAATGTCTGAAGTAGTGCTGGAGGGAACTGACAGCATTAACCCTGCAGGACTGTCCATAAATCCGTAAGAGCCCGAAGAGTTGGAGATCTCTTCTGAACAGCACGTTGCAAGGCATCCCAGATATGCTCAATAATAGTCATATCTCGGGAGTATGGTGACCATCGGAAAATTTTAAACCCAGAAGACTGTTCCTGGAGAAACTCTGTAGCAATTCTGTATGTGTGGGGTTTCGCATTGTCCTGCTGGAATTTCCTAACCCCGTCGGAATGCACAATGGACATGAATGGATGAAGGTGATCAGACAGGGTGCTTACATACGAGTCAGCTATTAGAGTTGTATCTAGAGGTATAAGGGGTGCCATATCACTCCAATGGCAAGCGCCCCGCCCATTACAAAGCCTCCATAAGCTTGAACATCACCTTGCCGACATACAGGGTCCATGGATTCATGAGGTTGTCTCCATACCCGTACATGTCCATCCGACCGATACAAGGCAACATGTTTACAGTCATCAGTAGTCAAATGTCGGTGTTCACGGGTCCAGGCGAGCCGTAAACCTTTTTGTCGTGCAGCCAAGAAGGGTACACGAGTGGGCCTTCGTCTCCGCAATCCCATATCGATGATGTTTCGTTGAATGGTTGGCACGCTGACACTTGTTGATGGCTCAGCACTGAAATCTGTAGCAAATTACGGAAGGGTTGCACTTCTGTTACGCTTACCGATTCTACTCAGTCATCGTTGGTCCCGTTCTTGCAGGATCTTTTTCCGGCCGCAGCGATTTCGGAGATTTAATGTTTTAGCAGATACCTGATGTTCAAGGCACACTCGTGAAATTCTCGTACGGAAAAATCCCCACTTCATCGCTACCTCAGAGATCCATTCGGTTGTGCTCCGACTATAACACCTCGCCCAAACTCACTTAAATCTTGATAACCTGCCATTGTAGCAGCAACAGCTAATCTAACAACTGCGCCAGACACTTGTTGTCTTATATAGAAGTTCGCAACGCCGTATTATGCCTGTTTACATAGCTCTGTATTTGAATACGCATGTCTATAGGAGTTTCTTTGGCGCTTCAGTGTTTAACAGCCATATACCTGCGCACACATACTCCAGGACACGCGTTAAATTGCTCTAGCGATTTTCTTGGAAATTCCAGAGTAGTGCACATTACTACTTGCGCACTATGTTATTTTACCCTCCGACCAAAGGTGTACAACTTGGAAGTAAATCTGTGATCCGAACGTCTTTTGTGCTGGAGAGTAAAATTAAGGCACTCGCCACGGCAACGCAAGAGGGCACAAAAGCAGCTCAGGAAGGCCCTGACCGAACTTTATTACATTAAGGGCTTCTTACTGATACGGCAGGTACTGCAGTTACGACGGCAGCCAGTGACCGAATCGCCAGATGCAATCGAGAGACGGAGTTGAGATATCACCAACTCAACAAGAAGGCAGAGCAATTACAGCGGGCCGGCCGGTGTGACCGAGCGGTTCTAGGCGCTACAGCGTGGAACCGCGCGACCACTACGGTCGCAGGTTGGAATTCTGCATGGATGTGTGTGATGTCCTTAGGTTAGTTAGGTTTGAATAGTTCTAAGTTCTAGGGGACTGATGACCTCAGACGTTAAGTCCCATTGTACTCAGAGCCATTTCAACCATTTTTTGAGTTTCCAATGACCCGCACTCTTTTAAAAAATTTTCCTAGATTAATTAAAATCGTTACAATCTTTGACAACACCATTTGCCCACCTAATGGCGTCCCCTCTGCAATATCCCACGACAAAAGAAATTTGCTATTTGGCCAGAAACATGTCCGTAAACTACCGGGCAATTTTAAAATCTCTTGGTCTATTGTGACCAGTTTCTCGTCAACTACCAGATTATGTACCAGTTCCTATGTTTGAAACGACCTGTGCAGTGTTCCCTCTGCATCCAGCATGTGATTCCTCACCGAAGACAATTCAACTGCAGTCGATGACACTCAAGGTGAAAGACGCGTCTAGAGATACCCCTGACAGCGGTGGTATTCCAAACTGAATGTCGCCCACCACACGGTCCGACAACCAGAAGTGGTGGTCTAGGCTGCTATTTCATTTCATAGCAAAACTGCTTTGGTTGTTGTCCGCGGCAATCTTCGGCACAGCGGTACGTCGACGATATTCTACGTTCCGCTCTGTTGCCCTTGATAGCAAGATATCCTGGGCTTAGATTTCAGAAAGATAATTCCACCCGCACATGGTCAGAGTTTCTACTGCTTGTATTCGTGATTGCCAAACCCTACCTTGGCCAACAAGGTCATCCGACCTCTCCCTAACTGGAAACGTTTGCAGCATTATGGGCAGAGCCATCCAACCAGCTTTGGATTTTGAGGATCTAAAGCGCCAATTAGAGAGAATGTGGTACGATCTCTTTCAAGCAATGCTAAACCGACACGTTATGGACTTCCTCAATTTGTGAAGCTCTTTCTCTTGAATAAATCATCCAGTTTTCCTGAAATTATAAACACTTGTTTGTCTATATATGTATACCACACCTACCAATTTTAGTCTCAATCGAATAATTCCTTCGTGGTACGTCGTGTTGTTTCTCACCCCCCCCCCTCCTCTCTCTCTCTCTCTCTCTCTCTCTCTCTTTCTCTCTCTCTCTCTCTCTCTTTGAGAGTAGGTTTCCGTTTGCAATGCATGAAACAGAGAAAGTTTAATTATAACTATCCTGCACTTCTAAAGATGTTCCATTTCATCTTAAAAAGCACTTTAACATCATTTTCAGCCTGAAATTGCTGGACTTTGTCAGCAAATGACGTTCAATTATTAAATGAGTCAACTAGACAAGATAACACTCAGTTTTCATCGCTTTTCTATTGTATAATCTTCACAAGTTTACGTGTTTGCGTTTCAGCCATCTGCTGGCACTGTCAGAAAAAAAGGTAAGAACGAGAAGGAACTGTCTTACAGAGTACAAAATGTTACTTGGACAATTTTCAGGACGTGTTTGTGTAGCGACGCGACATGTCGGAGACGATGCCCACCTGTCCTCCAATGAGTGCTTCGAAAGTAGGCCGTGACTTAGGTGTCCACGGCTACAGTTTCAACACTCCACTAAACAGAACAGTTGCGAGATGGCGACAATACCAGTGTCCAGCGTTCCACTTCAGTTTTCATGTTTTAAGTACTTATTTTGTATTAGGTTTATTTCATTAACATGTACTAACAATCGTTCTTTGTCCATTAGGAAATGCAGGTTATGTATATACATGTTTGGCCTAATATATTAACGTGTACGTAAATGGTAATGCGCTCGTCTGGGGAACACATTACAGACATCGGGGGTTGTTGTTGTGGTCTTCAGTCCTGAGACTGGTTTGATGCAGCTCTCCATGCTACTCTATCCTGTGCAAGCTTCTTCATCTCGCAGTACCTACTGCAAACCTACATCCTTCTGAATCTGCTTAGTGTATTCAACTCTTGGTCTCCCTCTACGATTTTTACCCTCCACGCTGCCCTCCAGTGCAAAATTGGTTATCCCTTCATGCCTCAGAACATGTCCTACCAACCGATCCATTCTTCTGGTCAAGTTGTGCCACAAACTTCTCTTCTCCCCAATCCTATTCAATACTTCCTCATTAGTTATGTGATCCACCCATCTAATCTTCAGTATTCTACTGTAGCACCACATTTCGAAACCTTCTATTCTCTTCTTGTCCAAACTATTTATCGTCCATGTTTCACTTCCATACATGGCTACACTCCATACAAATACTTTCAGAAACGACTTCCTGACACTTAAATCTATGCTCGATGTTAACAAATTTCTCTTCTTCAGCACCGCTTTCCTTGCCATTGCCAGTCTACATTTTATATCCTCTCTACTTCGACCATCATCAGTTATTTTGCTCCCCAAATAGCAAAACGTCCCAAACATTCTACTCGGCGATTTCTCGCTCTCACGCCAGTAGCACTGAGGCTTCCTGATAACTATTCACTGACGTGTAAAAGAGAATTTAGATCTGAAACGCCAAAAAATTAGACACTTTTGGGACTTCGAGTGTAACTGTATTGTTTTCTTTACTCCTATTATTGTTATTACCAACACACCTGACTTTTTATTTACTGTCCTTAATGGTTCGTTGATTCTATGCCGCTTAGTATTTATCAGCGTATTTACAGTATACAAACCATGTGCATGTTGTTCACCCAACGTCTCTGGCATTTTCTGCAGACGCAACTGACTATGGTAATACACTGAGTTTCAGTTTCTTTATTATATTTTAATGACTTGTTCATATTTCAGTTTACGAATATATAGTCCACCATGTGCGCACAAAATTGTTTTATGCCGACTGCTCTGTCTCTCCCGAATACCTCAATAGAATGTTATCAACTATCCTTTCTCATTCATCCGTAATATTGTTTGAATCGTTTAGTAGTAAATATCAGTTTTTACGAGATGTTATTCATTTAATCAACCATGTTTCGCACAGTTTACTGAATCACTGAATTTCTGTTTTAGACAGAATGCCTGTTGATGCTGCCTTTGATACTCGCAACACTCTAATCGCGGAAATAAACAATACACTCCATAAATAGCCTTCACCTTAATGTTCATTGAAGAACCTCTTAAAATACAGAGTGAACTGAACTTCACCAAATAACTTTCAGAGGTGGCAGTATGGAACAAAACAAGAAAAAATGTTCGGTTAACATGGGCTCTACAATCCATACCTTAAGAGCTATGAGCATTTGTTCATATTCGCTACTGTGGAACACATCTCTTCGGTTGCACAGTGCTCATAGGACTTAACTTACGCACTTCAGAGTCAATGTTTACTTGACATATTTTTTCTTGTTTTGATCCACAGCACCTCCCAAAATATACAAAGCAAAGAGCTTGCAGTAGGAGAAGTGTGTTTCCCAAAATCGACGATGAACAAGTGCTCATAGCACTTAGGTATGCAATTTAGAGTACTTGTTTTTCTTGTTTTGGCCCGTAGTACCACCAGTGAAAGTTTGTCGGCGGACTTCTGGGTTCATCCCGTAAATGAAGGCTGGAGAACAGTGGGGCCTTCAAATACGACCTTTTTTGCGTGACCTATGATCTGCTGGCACTGATGATGAAAGAAAAGGTGTAATCCCTTTCCAGCAAATCCAACGCAAGTGTACAATCACATTTATTGGAAGCGGAAGGTAACCTGTGTCAATCATTAACATTGTTTCCGTGATTCAGAATGTCATAACCACAAAAGCCTATTATTATTTGTGGATTGTAATAGCACAATAAAAAATTTAATTTGAAGGAAGAAGTCTTATTGAGGAAAGATGATATTCCTAGGTTAATAACAGGTCAGTATGACTTAATTTGTTGCCGGCCGCAGTGGTCGAGCAGTTCTAGGCGCTTCAGTCTGGAACCACGCAACTGCTACGCTCGCAGGTTCGAATCGTGAATCGGGCGTGGATGAGTGTGATGTTCTTAGGTTAGTTAGGTTTAAGTAGTTCTAAGTTCTAGGGGACTGATGACCTCAGATGTTCAGTCCCATAGTGCTCAGAGCCATTTGAACCTTAATTTGTTGCTTATGTGCCAGGAAAATATTTAGTTTCCTTTTGTATGATCACCATTAACACAGTCACATGCCCTCAACCTCTATGAGTCACTAATGAGAGGCTAGAGATTTAAATGAGGGCGGTTTGGCATTGGAATTTATGCAAATACCTTTCCTTTGCGAGACAGACATATAAAGGTGACAGAAATATCTCATACAGTCAACACCCTGACATTATCAAGACCAGGTACCACTGAAATAACGCAAGTTACCATTTAGTCAAGCATTAGGTCCACATCCCCCCTTCGGTAGGTCCCTTATCGTCCAAAGAAATAACCTCGGAACATAACACTCTTCACCAGTGTGTGCTACGTAAGAAAAGAATTTCGATAAGGTTGTTACGCAGCATCTTGGACTCTTATGGCCAACAGTAGCATACGACATAGTTTTATCTTAAGTCATGAAATTACAAAGTAAAGAAATTGTTTACGTTTTAGAAAATGTCGTACTGAGTACATAAAGCTCAAAATTCCACGCTACAATGTTTGTAACCGGACGCCAATAGAATGAGCCCATCTTTCACGAATGTAAGATATGAATCGCTACAACCTTTGTAAGCATATAGCTCATTCAGAAGGACACTCCTCATCCCTCATAGTGCTTTGCTGGAAAAAAATGAATGGAAGTATTTTCTAGCGTTGTTCCACTTGGAGAGAGCTGAAATAATCGCACGCAGTTGAATTAATTGTTTCTGGCCGCAATGATGTACCAAAAATTGTGCGGCCTGTAACAGGCTCCTATGCAATTAAGGGCAGTGTTTGTAAATTTCACGGTGTAACGGTAATGTGCAAGGCTGGTTCTTCTGCCTGGCGTTTAGTTTAATTTCGCTCAGTGTGCTTTATTGTGCGCGCTAATGTTTAGCTGGCGGCTCATGAAAACAGTGAACGCATTACTTCCTCGCGCCTACTACATTACATCCTTAAACGTTGCCGCCAACTGAAGTAATTAGCCGTACACAATGCACTCGGATTCGTTAGCACGTAACTGCCATCCTGATCTGTATCTTTCGTCATTACAGTCGTTACTTTTAACGGTTTCGCACTTTGCTACAGAGGAAACTTGCGGAAATACACTGTTTCATATCTTGCAGCAGGAGAACCAAAAGTCGTTGTTAAGATGAGGAATATGCATAATCCAAAAGTACCTACTAACTACTCACTTATGTAAAGTGAAAGGTTCATATAGGAGTTCTGGTAAATTAACAATTTTTCTTTTACATTCTAAATTATTTAATGTATTCGCTTAGATCTTTTAGGATCGCAAGATAATTGTTTATTATATCTTCTCTGGTCACAATACTTCCTCATTCTCTCGCTCATTTTGATTTTACCAGCTTCCGTATTCTTAATTTACATAATATTATCACTCCACTCATGATATTCCAATGATTTCTTATAGCTATAGCTATCGTACACTGCTAAGTGCAGATTTTTTCACTTGTTCTAATTCCTTTACAGTCCTTCTTAACTTCCTTCATCCAGTTGTTCCATGTTAACGATGTTATGTAGTATATTTTCTTGGTGAACTGATCGGCGTCTATCATCACGATATGGTGACGGATATAAATCTTTTCTTCCGTGTCATTCTTGAGATAATTTCTACACCTCTTTCCTTCAACTATGTGACAACACTTCACTTATTCCTTCGTACACCAGATGCTAGTTGGGCGTTTGTAGCTTATATCTTTAATCTTCCCCAAATATAAGAAGGTGGGTTCATTCTCCACCACTTGGCCTTCAATTTTCAGTCAGACTTTGATTTCAGTATCTTAGTCTTATTGTAGGCTACCTCGAAGCCGGTTCTCCCTGCCATTGCAACAAGATTTTTCAGTATCATCTTTGTTGATTCTTGGTGCTCTATTAGCAATGCCGTACCACCAGCAAAGGAACCGCTATGTACTCTGACTTTATGGCTTATTCTGTACACTTTCAACGGCCACGATTTCGTGCTCCTGTCACCGAGGTAGGATCAATTCAGCCGGCAACAAAATAAACAGCATCAGTGACATTCCTTCTCTTCATTTCTATTCTTCCCGACACTGAGATTCGGTACCTGTCCTTAACAGTCGTTCCTTGTATTTGCCCCTTACTCATTAGTATTTTTATGTTATTTATATACTCATTTATCATTCTTCCAGGAATATCAGTTTCAATGCAGTGATTTCTAGAGTTCACTGTGTTTTGTGACTGCTCCATTCCCCATTTTTCTCATAAGTGTCAATGATTTCAGGGTTTCCTGGTAGTCGATAATCGCTTACACAAAACTTCATACCGTAATCCGCAGCTGAAGATATGAATTCCAGCAAACAGAAAACAGCTACCGGTTTCACGACAGAGTTGCGTCTTCAGGTACATCTAAATAAATATGAATAGCATGTGAGGTATTTAAAAATGATAAAAGTTTTTGGAGGTGCCAAGAATGTAGGACGAAGGAAACTGGTCGGGATATTCGGTACGTAACTGAAAAAAGCAAATTTAAGTATAGTAGTCAACTTACTTATTTTCATATAATTTACATGAAAAAGGTGAGCGCATTGGACCTCCCATCAGTTCTACTCAAGTTATAATAAATTCGTCGAATCAGTGACGAAGATCAAAATTTAAGACAGGTGCAATGAAGAAGACGGCCATGAAAGCAGGTCATCCCTGAAAGGACAATGAAAGTTCTAATATGAGGAGATGGGGCTCAAAGATGATGAGGGTTAGTAAATAGTAGTTGCAATCAAAAAGGGGAAGAAGCATAAAGCACAAAACAGGGGCCATACAATAAAATCGCAATGGATAGAGATCCGTAAATCGATGCGAAACGAATAAAACAAGTCTTACCGGAACGGATCTGATGCATGTCAGCATGTCGGTAAGAGCCATCACGGGCGGCTGCTAGTGAATATCGAGCGCGTGCGTGAGTGACAAGCAAACAGCGCGCGCGGCTTGCCTGAAACAGACAGACTTTCGAAACCTCTCATGTCCAACTCTTCTTTATTTGGATGTACCTGAAGATGCAACTCCAACATATGTGAGAACGGAAGAACTATTAAAGGATCACGCAACAGCTGCTTGCGGTTTATTTGTCAAGAATGAATAACAGTTTAGTTTAGGTGATAAGTAAGTGAAATCATCCGTCAAAGTTATCTGATAATACGTGGAATTCAAAGTGCGAGATCTCCCCACACCACCCGACTTGGAGAAGAGTGAGCCAAATGATTCTGTCCTTACTTCGCTGACAGCACTTAAGGATCTGCGGTTACTTCAACTTCTCTGAGAGCTTTTTCTCAACCAACTCACTATCCTCAAAAATCGAACATAACCCACAGTTTTCCTTGGAATACCGCCAGCTACTGTGTTCCATTGGTACTGAAGATGTAACAAATGGTTCAAATGGCTCTGAGCACTATGCGACTTAACTTCTGAGCTCATCAGTCGCCTAGAAATTAGAACTAATTAAACCTAACTAACCTAAGGACATCACACACATCCATGGCCGAGGCAGGATTCGAACCTGCGACCGTACCGGTCGCTCGGTTCCAGACTGTACCGCGTACAACAGCACGGCCACTGCGGCCGGCTGAAGATGCAACTTCCAGCCATATTTCTTCATAAAGGTTAAGGTATTATGAAAGGTACAAAACGGTTTATAGACGTATGATAGGATCGAAGCGAAAATTTTCTGGACACTAAAGCAGTTTAAATGCATCGTTAAAATGCAACAAAGACATTTGGCAGAATATGTCTCTATGACTGAAGGTGACATTTCCTCTAGGATTATGCAGATGAAACATCTCAGTTTTTAGCAGACAGGAAAGCTGCACAGGTCACACAGATACACAAGAAAGAAAATGGACGAAACCGGCTGAATGTTTGGTACAGATCAGGACTTCGATTTATAGTAGGAATTTGGATAATATGCTTCGTTCTAGCATTACGAAATACCTAGAAGAAAACGATATATTAACATATAACCAACATGGATTCAGATATTATAGTTCTTGTGAAACACAACTAGCTCTTTACTCACAATGTGTACTGAGAGCTGTCGACAGGGCTTCTCAGGCTCGTTCTGTGTTTGCAGATTTTCAGACGGCTTTTAAAACCGCTCGTCACATGCGGCTTCTGATAAAATAGTGTACCTATGGAGTATCTTCTAAGCTGTAGATTCGTGATTTCCTATCACAGTTTGCAATAAATGGTATTACGTCATATGGGGAAACTGAAGTGTTCCCCAAGTAAGCATTATAGGCCGTCTGCTGTTCTTAATCTATATATACAAATTAAGTGCCATACTGAGCAGTCCTCTTAAATTGTTTCAGGTAATTCTGTCAATTACCGTTTAATAAAGTCCTCAGAAGATGAAAACGAGGTACACGATGATTTACACAAGACATATAAATATTTTGAAAAGTAGCAATTAACACCAAACAGTGAAAGTGTGAGATCCGCCACATGAGCACTAAAAATTTTCGTTAAATTTCTGTTGCAGGATATATCATAAAAGCGTAAAGGCTGTCTATTCGATTAAATACACTCATACTCCTGCACACACAGCAAAAAACAGCTGTGCGCTGTGTCTTAAAATGTACTATAGCATGCAGCTACATAAATGCAGATGTACCGGCGAGTCCCATTTCCAAAAGAGGGGTCCATTTGTCATAAGAAAATGATCTATCCCCAGGAATGTTGAAATGCCATTGCCTTAATAGTTGAAATCAGGAACGCCTTGACCTTGACAGACGGTTTCTGCTTCTTCCTCCTATCGGCACATGGCCTTTCTCCTCAACAACTATGTCTCTCCCTACACAGGAACTTACGCTGTGCCACTGCAGTTAGTGAGTAGTTCTGTTGCCTGTAGAGGAAGTTTAAGTTATGCCACTATAGTTAACGACCAGTCTTCGTATGCTGGTGCATCCTTTATTTTGCGCTCAGAATTCCTACGTACCCAAGAAAAAGCAGAATATTCCCTCCTTCCGTGGTTGTATGTAAAGGAGCGTGTCTTTGATGAAGTAAACAGAGTTCATTGCTGGATAAATGCACGGAAAGGCGTGCTCTTTTCCCGTCTGTTGGTGTTGGTGACAAATTTTGTAGCTCGAACACATCTCATACTGTCAAGTGACCTCAGCTCTGCTTGCATATCTTCGCCTCTCATTGGATAAATCAATTAGTAAAGAGATCTTTAGAAATGTATTATATATACCACTAAGTGATAAAGCAGATGACTTCCTGCGTATATTCCCCAACGCCAGTTCTAATTTAAAATGCAGTAAATCAGTGTACTAAAACTATAGTTTGATGTACAGTTTTTCTGGTATTCAGTAAGATCCAATTTAGTTTTCATCCTCCTTATCGTCCAGGGCTAATATCTATTCTAAACCTTAATAAGAGCAATTGGAGCTACAAGATTACTATTACCAGCGGCAATTCATTTTACTATCATTATGCAGTTAAGGGGTTTAAATCTTTATCAGTTGGGAGAAAAAAATGGCTCTAAGCACTATGGGACTTAACATCTGATGACCAGTCTCCTAGACTTACAACTACTTAAACCTGCCTAACCTAAAGACATCACACACATCCATGCCCGAGGAAGGATGCGAACCTGGGACCGTAGCAGCCGCGCGGCACCGGACTGAAGCGCCTTGAACCGCTCGACTACAGTGGCCGGCTCAGTTGGGAGATTTCTGCCAGTGAATGAGACCTGTAAGTGTTATGGGGGCAACTTTTGGGCAACTTGTGAAGTTGTCTAATAGCAGAATACAAGAATAGAAATACCTTTTTAGTTCAACGCTCGAACGTCTATACAGGACTGTGACCGCAAAGGTAAATGTAAATATAAATATAAATACATCCAGTGGTAACAGGCTCAAATTCATATCTTCATTATAAAACTCACATCACATACTGTCTTAAGTGATCTAATTGTAGCAGAAAAGAAGCTAATGAATACTAGAGATATTACTGTTTATCATTGCAACCAAAGATCTTCGCAAATGTTAGTTACTTGTGCAAAAATTGTGCTTTGTTTCTTTGCCACCAATGGTAACTGTATAATTTTATTAATTATTTGCACTTCTTAGTTTCTAATACACCATTTATGCTTACTGTAGTGCATACAAAGCATACGAGGGGGTACTGAAAAGCCGTGCCTCCGAATTTTTATGTGTAAAGGTTTTTGAATAAAACAGACGTTATTAACAGTTTACACCTTTATTCTTGGTGTCTAAATATTTGCAGCCAGCTGCCGGTAGAGGGCTGCGAATTGTAGCTCGTGACATGGCGGTGTGTAATATAACTGTGTCGCTGGGTGAGAAACAGCATTTCTGTAACCGAGTTCCGAATTCGAAGAGTTCATCTACACAAGGGGAACTGTTCCCTTCAGTGTGACAATGCCAGACCACATACGAGCGTTGCGACATCTGCAGCAGTTCAACGCCTTTGGTTCACTGGGCAACTTTCAGCTGTTTCCAGATCTTAAGGAATATCCTCGAAGACTTTACTGTAATAGTGATGAAGCGGTGCATGCATTTTATTGGAAGTTGAATTTGTCTTTTCAAAAACATCTGACAACTGAAGTTACATTAATCACAACTGATTCACAAACAATGTGATTTAAGCGGCAAGTATTTTCCAACTACAAATCATCAAATTACACATAGCTCTGTTAACAAATCTTATAAGCACTAGAAAAATGAAATATTTAACTAGACTCTTTTTCTCAAAATCGTTTATGTACATCCTAGGAATTATCAGCCAACTCATCTATACTAATGCGGTAGCTAAAATAGAGATCATAATTACTTATTATTTTTACCTTATATCCATGAAGACTTTTGCTTCCATGTTGAACAATACTGATATACCTACATTAATCTAACTCTTAGTGGCTTCACACAGCACACCACAGAAACTGCCTACTCCATCGTCTTTCCCTCACAGACTGCTACTTACGACTGTGCGCCAAAAGCTCCATTACTCCGACACTAGTAGTACAGTATCTTCGGCTCTGCGGTCGCGGCCAGCAGCGATCCACATTGTTGAGCATATCAGAGACATTCATCGTTTTTAGTACATTAGTTTCATTTTAATTTAGTAATATTCTGATCTTATTCTGGTGCCACATACAAGTGTGCCCCAGTATACTCCTTTCAATAGATAGTCGTTTTTCCCTCGCTATTTGCGACTGAAACAGGAAACTAAATCGCTAGTAGTGGTACAGGGTGCCCTCTACCACGCACCGTACGGTGGCTTGCTTAGCATGTATGTAGAAGTAGATGTAGATTGGCACTAGGTGTTTCGGTTCCAAGATTTATTGTGCACTTAGTGCCACGCTTTGGAAACAATAAATGTAAACAATTATCAGTATTTACCGTCAAATTTGGATATACATCTATTAGAAAATGGGAATTTTATTATGAATCTCAGCTTTAGTTAACACTAATATATTCTGAAATTCTATATTTACACTCTGTATCTAAATGTATTCATGTTCTTCTTTCATGCGGATTTAGTCTTAACTATTCCGTTTGTCAGTCAACGTATAGTAAAAAAAAAAAAAAAAAAAAAAAATAAAAAAAAAATCTGGTTGAACGAAACGTTGCTGTTATCTGAGAAATGAGTACCTTTGACAGGACAGTTGATGTAACCAAAACCTTTCATGGTGAATAAACGGCAACGCAATAGGAAACAAGTCTACAGCATGCACTTTATATACGTAATTTGGCTCACACCCGGACCGGGAAATAAATCCGATTGTCATCGTATTTACTTGCACACAATTTTAGTAGCTACATATATTATGTACAGATTACAGGCAGGAAACCGATCTTACCACAGCCTAGCACAACTGCTTTGGTCCAAATCTCTCTCCAGACAGTTCAAGATACGACTGTACAAAACCCTGTTCCAGCCTGTTGTTCTATATGGCTGTGAGACATGGAGTATCCGGAAACAGGACTTCCATAAGCTTCTTGTCTTTGAGAGAAAAGTGCTTCGGAAGATCTTCAGTCCAGTTCTGGATGCAGATACAGGGGAATGGAGGATCAGATACAACCAAGAGCTTGAGGAACTATACCACCAGCCCAACATAGCAGGAGCTGTGAAAGCTAAACGAATGCAGTGGGCCGGCCATGTGGCCCGGATGGAGGATCACAGATGGCCTCGGAAGATCCTGGATCTCACACCTACAGGAAAGAGACCACCAGGGAGACCCAAGAAGCGTTGGAGGGACGGACTCCATGAAGATTTAAAACAAATGTCAATAGATGTGGACGAATGGCGGATAGCAGCAATGGACAGAATACAGTGGAAGAGGAAACTTGTAGATGCGTGCGGTCCACTGGGCCTGATCACGTAGTAGTAGTAGTAGTAGTACATATATTACACAAAATTCTCTAGTTAACTTGTAGTACTTTTTAAAGGGACACTTTTTAATTAAATATTTCGAGCTTTTAAATTTTCAAGAGGAACAAAATGAATTGTAGCAGTCGAACGCATTAGGAGAAATCCACATTAGTTTAATAAAGAACATCCACACTGAAATACATGCCAAACACACTGCCCACAACTTCCTGTGCACGATGCATTTTTGTTGAGCTAAGCAATAGTTCTTCATTTAGCGGTGCTGCAGTTCTGCTGTTAAAGATATTGGTGTTTGGTATTAACACTTGGTATACTTCCAGCTACGTGTTCTTTTCATTAGTTCATGATTTAACGATCTTATCGCTTTGGTATAACCCTTGTCATCTATGTCATCAGCATTCTTTTCCTTTGAAGCATTTTCGTTTATGCTGAAACCAAATTTTACTTTATCTGTGCGTAGTAAGTATTACAATCGTAATTTTTTGCTGTTTATATTCCTTTAAGGTTCTGTTTCACTAAATTCATCTTTGGTAGCTTTTGATTATGTTGGACGGAATAAATATATGTCATAGTACACGACGTAATTTCCTCTGTCTACTACTGCACAAATAATTTCTAGACACTCACGTCAGAAATACGTACGAAGACAAGACGCGTAATAGCAGCGGTCCTTAGAATTCAGGAGGCTGGCTTTTCCCTGTTAAACTTGGCAAGAGGGGAGCGCTGCGAGCAGCGCACACAGACGCGGAGGCCTTCGCTGCTCTGCCAACTTTCCCAATAGTCGTCCTTATTTCTTCGGCTGGCTGCGTGGCATTGGTTCACTTAGAAGGTTAAGAGACCGCGTCCCTCCTTCTGAGGATGGTCGCAAAAATGAACAGAAGAGATAGAAAAAGTTATCACCCTTACGTGAATTGGAATAAACTTTTTCACTTAGAAAAGAATATATATATTCCACTCGGTCGCCATCGATTACAATTTGTAATGGATACTGCTGGCATTACATACACCAAGAAATTTTAATTATTTTTCACTCTTAATATTGTTATTTTTTCTAAACTTCAATATCCATGCTATTTTCGCATCTCCGTGTACGACTAAAATTATTAACCTCGGTACACACTTAAATGGGCATAATTTCAAAATCCAATGAAATTCCCGTTACATGTTCGGAAAGCTGTTCTGCTGCTAAGGGAATCAAAAGAGATTTAGTACATAATGCCCAGACTCTAATTTACTTTGTCATATACGGAAGGATACACTTTCAACTACAAAATATTAAACTGTATTGTCTGGAAGCAGTTTCATATCTAACATTTTGGATACATCCAAAAAGATTTCAGACTCTTTTCCTATGCAATACACGAGTACTGCTCTTTCACAGTAAAGGACGTTGATACAGTTGCTTCGTTGTAGTATAAGAAGGGTTGTCAGAATTTTTTCCATCTACCGACAAAGAACAGTCCTCCACAAGACTAAGACGATTGTGCTACAAATTCTTGTGAAGATTATCGTTCGGTACGGTTGAAAAAGGTAGTGTGTAAACGCAAATGTACTGTTCATGTATTTTGTCCAATAGTATTTTCGGTGCTTTCTCGAATACAGGGAAATTGTGTGGCATTATAAGACGCTATATTATACTATATAGTGCAGCAGAATTCAGATGAATATTTTGCAGCTCAAAATTAGAAATCTGCTCCTTCAAAACTGTGGCTTTCATGAAAGTAACCTTGGTTTCTTGAACAAAACAGTGGTGTTCAGCTTTACACAACCAGAAGCACCGTGAAGGGTGTTTATCTTACAACCCTTTCCGAGCGGTGATAGCGTTTTTCCTTGTGGTGTACGATTCGTTCATACTTTGTCAACGTATCACACTCAATCACCCTTCTCTCTTCAAGAAATATAACTTTTTCGAATGAAGCGTTCCTCTCTGCATGAGTCTATCAGCCACTATGTCACTTTTTTCGGCCATAAGCAACCGAGGCGAAAACCTTTCATAGTGGAAACCAGACAACTGTAATAAGTTTCGAAGCAATGATACATGCAACGCCAATGTTTGTCATAATGATGTTCATCCCCGTACGTGTACTTTGCTTAGAGTTTCTAGCGAAGAAAGAGCTAGAGTGACTTCATTGTTTTCACCTCCTTTCTCGCCTTCTCACTTCTCATCTCCAGGACTATACACCCATAAACGTTAAATGCACAGCTATTCTGTCTCGCAAGACGTAAACTGCACACCCCCACTACAGCACTTCAGCACAGTGCGCACAAACTGGAAACCTTATACTTGCATTGGAGTCGCTCTTCTAACCTTCGATATAGATGAAATCGGTGAAATTGTTTCCAGGTGACTTGTGTATTCAGAAACATTACACAACTACAAATACAAAGCTTATACGAAAACCGCAAGATCTCAACAGAGCTGACAAATGTTGAACACGCCAACGCTGAAAAACGCTGCTTCACATAAAGGGGTGAGGGCGTTGGATATCACGTGCTGCTGTTCACTGATCGTGTGGCAACAGGGTGCACTATACCAACGAAACTGCCGCTGGCAGAGGAGGGGGAGCTGTCCGCCAATGGCGTTACCGGGGCAACTGCATCATGTCCGCTCCTGCGAGCAAAACGTCAATAGTCGCAGGGTACTTTAATCTCGTTATAGTTTCCAAATCTTACGTATTGGAAGGCGGATAGAGTGTATAGTAGTCGCACGGTTTAGTCACCACACTGACTGGAGATCCAGAAAAAGAGCGGACAATCGTTTGTGTAGAACAGGTTAGCGAGAGGTCCCAGCAGCGCCACTAAGCTTTAATAATGAGCAATGTAGTGAAAATGTGGTCATATGAAATCCGACACGAACTGACATTTGAACACGTAGCGACTGTAAGAATTACGCTACTAGAGACAATTGCAAAAACACTTCACAAATCTTATTATTAGCCAGACTATGACGTAATTGGTATTTCCAGACAGATCCCCAAAAAGAAAATACTGGGGTGAGCATCAATAAGGACGTCATATACTGCATACGTTACTCTAGCGGCTGGCTGCTATGTTGTGAAACTTGTGCAATAGGACGCTTAACCACGCGCTGTTTTGCAATGTTCGTGCACTATCTGATCCCAAAGTGTGTAGACATCTCTATTTAATGAACAATTGACCATTACATATCACGAGAGGTCGACCCACCACTATAAAAAGAGATGGGGTGTACTTTGCTATTAGTACGGACGCAGTGACAGCAGCCGACCGTGGTGGTCTAGCGGTTCTAGGCGCGCAGTTCGGAACCGCGCTACAGCTACGGTCGCAGGTTCGAATCCTGCCTCGGGTATGGACGTGTGTGATGTCCCTAGGTTAGTTAAGTTTAAGTAGTTCTAAGTTCTAGGGACTGATGACCACAGATGTTAAGACCCATAATGCTCAGAGCCATTAGAACCATTAGAACCATTAGCAGTGATAGCAGAATGGTTCAGTCGGGCAGTACAGTGATTTCGAACGTGGATTTGTCATTTGATGTTACCTGAGTAATAAATACATCAAGGATATTTCAATCCTTCTAAAGTTGCCCATGTTGACGGTTGGTGATTGCGAAGTGGAAATGTGAAGAAATAGCCACAATTAAACGAAGACGAGGAAGACCTCATGAACTGACGGACAGGTATCGCATGCATTGCGAAGGGTGGTTATAAAAAAATGGCATAAAACCTGCGGAAAGAATCACTCCTGAGCTCCAGCAGCCCAGTTAGACAATGACTGTGTATAGAGGGCCGAGCAGCTTCTCATAAGCATTTTTGTGCTAAACGTCTCTTGAGGCGCTTGCGGTGACGAGCGTCGCTACTGGAAGTGTATTACCGGAAACAGAGGATTTGGGATGATGAACTGGTCTTCACCTTGAGGCAACGCGGTGGAAGGCTTTGGGCTTGATTAATGCCTGGAGAAAATTACCTGCCATCATGTTACGATTTAGGTTTTTTTGCTTTTAATGTGTGAGCCCCTTACTGCACACAAGAAAATGGTAAATGCGCAAGGACATGAGAATATTTTAAAGCACTGAGTACAACAATTATTTGGATCAGCATGACTTACACTCTCTGACGCAATGATTTGTGGTTAATAAAATTCCTAAAACTGACTTTCCTGCCTTCAGTCCCGTCCTGAACCAGATGGAATACCTTTTGGATGAGTCAGAATGTCGACTTCGCTCCAGACCCCAGCATCCGACATTAGTATCTTCACTGGTTTCGGTTCTTGACGAAGAATGAACTGTCACTCCTCCACATACATTCAGACACCTCACTGAAAGTGTTCTCAGCAGAGATGAAGCCGTCTAATAGGTGAAGGGTGGACACAGCGTATATCAGTACCCAGTAATAGAGGCTCAGCCTGCAGGGCTATCCGTGCGGTCCGACGCACTGCTTCCATAGCGGGAAGGGGTGCCGGTCCCCGCCCGGCGGATTAGTGTGGAGGTCCGTTGTGCCGGTCAGCATGTGGATGGTTCTTAAGGCGGTTTTCCATCTGCTTCGGCGAATGCGGCTTGGTTCCTCTTATTCCGCCTCAGCTACACTATGTCGGCGATTGCGCGCAAACACTGCCTCCACGTACGCGTACGCCATAATTACTCTGTCACGCAAACATTGGGATTACACTCGTCTGGAATGGGATGTTCCCGGGAGGAGGGAGGGAGCGGGGATCCACTGGGGGCAAAACCGCACAATAACCCTGGGTTCGGCGTGGGGCGGCGGTGGGATGAGTGGACAGCTGTAGCCTTTGGGGGGTTGTGTACTCCTGAGGGTTGTGGCGGTAACGAAGCTTCTCCATCGTTTCTATGTCCCCGGTTCAATACATAGATACATACATACATACAACAGAGGCTCAGATACTTCGATCGGATAGTATACAGTCGTTGTAGTTCAGATAGACCACTGTTCACTTAAGTCTGAACTTTTAGCAAAAGTGTTCAAATGTGTGTGAAATCTTATGGAACCTAACTGCTAAGGTCATCAGTCACTAACCTTACACACTACTTAACCTAAATTATCCTAAGGACAAACACACACACACCCATGCTCGAAGGAGGACTCGAACCTCCTCCGTGACCAGCCGCACAGTTCATGACTGCAGCGCCCAAGACCGCTCGGTTAATCCCGCGCGGCGAACTTTTAGCTGGAGGATGCATGCCCATCAACAGAATATTATTGGACAGAGGAAGAAGACGACACCAAGTCCGCTGTAATACTGCAATATTCTCTTGACACTCCAAAAAACCTGAGAGTTTCTTACTGCTGTGGACATGAGCTACTATTCTCCTTACTTTAGACTAGGCCGATTTACGTTAGTCTGTTACTAATACGTGTCAGTCACAGTCAAGTCATTCATACCAATACTAGCAGCACTTTTGTGTCACTAAAACCATTCGTAAAATATGTAATAAAAAGCGGTAATGTACCAGAATGCTGCTCCAACTGTTAATTAGCATTTGTATAAAATTCATTGCTCATAGAATCCTATAATTTCCTTCTATAGCGACATACAGTGCCAAAAATCAACAGACGGTACTTTTCTCTCTATGATTATGAACAAATATTTCTTTACACGTCTCTTATGATTTCATAGTCAGTGTGTAACAAGTCGTACGCGTATGTTCAAGGTTCATTTCTAATAATATGTGTGCCTTGGCCGGTTTTCAATTTCCCGTATGACTCATTGTATATGCAGACTGATTCAGAAGTTGGCCAAAAATATGGAAACCCCTATGTAATATACGTCTTCAGTGCGTTGCAAGACTCAGTTGTGTTCTGGACAGCGTTCTATGTAGTTGCGAGTGGAGTATGTTGGAGCTACGTAAAACAGAAAACGAGCAAATTGTTGGTGCTCGTATGATGGGTGCTTTCGAAGCTGAAGTGTTGTGTGTTCCACGAGCCATGGTATCGAAAATTTATACCACATGCAGAGAAAGCGGACGAAAAGGTGTCTTGCGTGATTGTGAAAGATGGTTATTGAACAGTAACATGGCGAAAAATAAGAGGATGACAGCGCGAAGTCACTACAGAATTTAACGTCACACTCGCAAACCCTGTTAGTACTAAAACAACACAAATGGAGCTTCATAAGCAGAGAATTGCAGAGTGAACTGGAATTCCAAAACCACTCACTCATATGTGATGCAAATGGCGTAACAGAAAAACGTGGTGCCAAAGGTATGAAACCGGGACAATGGACTAATGGAAGAAAGTCATTTGGTCGAATGAGACTTGTTTCACATTGTATCCAACTTCTGCCCGAGTTTACGTCCGAAGAATGAAACATGGCGGGAGTTGGGTGATGGTTTGAAAAGCCAGAACGTGGTGGTCCATGGGCCCCATGGTTACTCTGAAAGGTCGTATTACTGCCAATGTGAGACAATTTCGATTATTCAGATCCATCCCATGGTACAATGTTGTTCGTTAATGGCGATGCTGTGTACCAAGGCGACAGAGCCCTTTCTCACACAGCTCACATCGTCCAGGACTGGTTTTGCGAGCACGAGTATCAGCTGTCGCACCTCTCCTAGTCATCAGAGCCATCATATCTTAATATTCTTGAGTGATTGCTATCCACCTCCATCATCTTTGTTCGAACTCGCCATTATTTCGCTTGAAGAATGAAAACCATGTAGGACCTGTGTATACCCACTCCGATAAAACAGGATGCTGTTTTGAGTGGCAACGGGTTTACAAATGTTCAAATGGCTCTGAGCACTATCGGACGTAACTGCTGAGGTCATCAGTCCCCTAGAACTTAGAACTACTTAAACCTAACTAGCCTAAGGACAACACACACATCCATGCCCGAGGCAGGATTCGAACCTCCGTCCGCAGCCGCAGGCGGTTCCGGACTGTAGCGCCTAGAACCGCTCGGCCACTCCGGCCGGCCCAACGGGTTTCCTAAACAATATTATGGATGGTAATGTGTTGCGTTTTTGGTATTTCCGTATTTTTGTTGAACACCTGTACGTTGCATAGTAATTTTCAGAAACAAAGTTTTATTTGTTGTATCCAATATACGGCGACTATGCACATCACCATGACAGCCGACAATGTGTGGAAGACTTAGTCTGTAAGACACTGGAAAATATTTTATTGGCTCTAAATAAGCCAAGCAGTTTGTGTAACGTGAATCTAGAAGGCTCTACCATTCGCTGCTGGATTTATGAACTTGGTGAAATGTAAGTAACGGTAAAAATCAGTAAGTAGAAGCTTGTTCGTTTGACAAAATTAATTTCAATATAAATTAATAAGTAATAGGAAACACTAAGCGCAAACAATTAAGACTTGCCAGATGCTATACTTATACGAAATAGCCACTGTTTTAAATAGGATACTGAAATCCCCAGACATCTTGAAATTACAAAACGAAGCTTTTCTGTGTGTCTAAAGGACTTGGTTTCCATCATGTGTCTCGTGTAGTTTCATGTGGAGCTGAGAAATAGTTTATTTGTACCACGACTGAAGAAGTTCTGTAAGTCTCATACATTCTCTGATCCATTTTTATGACTGCACGATTCAGAGAGCGTCGCACTCTTGACCTTAAAAAAGAACGAGGAGTACACGCGATAAAGCGGAACTGCGTTATTTAAAGAAAAAGCTCTTTCAGAATCATCTCACGAAGTCACTTCTTGGAATGCAGCGTATATCGCCACCATCCTTGGCACAATTCCAGATACAACTAGGATTTTCTTACCTTCGACAGCTAGCTGCAAGATACAACGATGCGTTATTTAAGAGAGGTAGTCTCCGGCAGGATAATTTTTGCTAGACAGCGAAACAAAAGAAGATATATTTCGCGTTAATAAGATTTCATCTTCGGAAACTACGATTTAATTTTATATGTCTGTAAGAGCTGTCTAATGTACCTATAAAAACTTATTTTAGCTACGAGAGATTCAGAAATTATTCCGCGAAATGTGGCATTTTGATTAACATGTTTCACTCTATCAAAATTACACTTACAGCTTAATACTAATAGAAATTCATACTTGTGATTTCTATTTAAGTTTTGCGGATATATTTTCCCTGCTACTAGGCTCCAAAACGGAAATTTTGCGAAGTTAGCTTAAACTTCGGTGTCGGGTTTGGTAGTCTATAGGCAAAGCGCGAGCCTGGAGCCCATTAGGTCGCGGACTCCAATCCCCGTCATACATCGAAATTTTTAGTCTGCCTTTACGCTAGCCTTCCCTTTTCAGTGATATTAAGGTATTCCAAGAACGGAACATGTTTGGTATTCCACGTCAAAGTGTAGCTCCCCTTTCCCTGGTGGCATTAACGTGGTAAGTTAAGGGAGCGCAAGTCGCTGAAGTAGCGTCCAGTTGAAGGAATCTACGAGCACGCGGTTGCCCATTCCTCTTGAGGGATTCTCTGCCAGTCAAGTCATAAGAATTTATTTTACTTCAATCTTTTTCATCGACGTGGTTACCTTCATTAACTTGACTACCAATTTACTCCCATTCCAAGGAAATTATGATTCGCTCCCCGGTTAGACACTTTGGACTTAAATCTAACTTCACTAGACAACACACATTTACAGTAAGGTGATTGTTCCACGAAGGCTCTAGCAGACTCCGTCTGCCCCCTTCTAGAGCACTAAAGAAATAGTCCCTTTTGCAGCGGCGGGTAATCATCAAATGGTTTCCGTTTCTCGTTATGTCGTTATCAAAAGACTCTTAAATTGTCCGTGCGTGCTTTCCACCTTCCTTTGTCGTCTACTAGAGACTGAAAACTATTTTTGCAGTCAGCCAGAAAATCATGGAGAACGTACTGACCATAATTTCCAGTCAGCAAGCCCACATTACTCTTCGTGTCCACTGAAAGAAAGTGTCCCTACATGCTGTTTACTTAGCGGGATCAGAAACAATGACTATAAACAAAGGGTCTGAGCTTTAACTGATTGATATATTCTGTAAAAGTTTACACGCACAAAATATAAGTCTTAGTATTATAACCAGAATCTTTATCGCAAACAGCACTATTAACAATTCGGAGACGACCCTATGGGAGGTTCAATGTAAAATAGTCTATAGCCTTGATTTCTAATAACTAAAAGTTAATTGCTCGCCTTAAAAGTGGAACATAATCTCGCCACTTGCCACGCTGTTTCGTCAACATTACGGGCAGCACACAAACAGTTACTTCCGTGAAATATAAGCGAACCAGGGCAGTGTAGAGTCGTTGCGAGCTCACTTCCTACTTTTACCGAAAACCCATTCCAGTCCGTCCAGGGTGTTTGACTGACGTGGACAGTTTGATATCTCGGTGCGAAGCGTGTCTTCCCAATGCCTCTCTGGCTGTATTTATACCGGGGCTTAGCGGACCGACAAACGGAACATCTACCATAATCCGCCTTAGCCTGAAGGTAGCAGTATGTAATGGGTTTCTTTCTCGGACACATGTTAAAAAACAGATCTGTCGGTTAACGATTTACAATCTTCTTGATTTTTGTATAAATAGAATTAGTTTGCTTAAGTAACTGAAAAAGTTTTAGCTCGACTGCATTTAAACCTAAATTTTAGAATGCAACTGACAGAAGAACATAACCTCCAAACTGCCTGTTTAAGACTCCGTGTAACCACTGTTATTTACATTACAGTCTCGAAACTCGCTACAGCTGTATTATTACATAAATGTAATCGAGTGTTGTAATCAAAATTTTCTGTTACAAATAGAAATTACACTTCATCTACCATGAATGAGGACATTCTCGTTCCAAATTTGATTCTTAGTAAATTACTTGAAATCTAAGAGAGCTATCTTGTTTGTGCCATAGATTTAGTGCTTTTATATGAAACTGAGAGTACATACGAATTTTCAGCTTTCTGAGTCTAATATTCAGTCGTTTAAATTTTTCGTAAGAATGCCAATTTTAACCAAAACATTGCCCTGATCAAATTGAGAACTGTAACTTGTAAATTTTGACGTACATTTGCTTACTCTGAGTAATTTTTAGTTTTCTAATTTTATTATTCAGCTCCACTTATTTTTTTCTTGAGATCGTATATTTTCATTAAGCCTCCATACCCCTGATAAATAGATAACACAGCGTAAGCTTCTGTTCTGAACTTACATCTAAGGGAGGGAGAAAACACATTCAGTACTCTATTTTCCTTCTATAATCTAAGTAATTGAGAAGTTATTAGGAAGAATTTTTCTTTTAAACATCTGTTATTTGGAAAATTATTATTAAGTTTTTGAAAATGATTATTCGATACACACCACTTCATAAAATCGTAACTAATTCTAGCTCACTTTTCTAGTTACTTCATTATTAAATTTGTATCTCTAACATTCCGTTTCTTTTTATAAAAAATAGCCATTACGCTCTGAAAATCAACATAGGTTTTCAAAAGAGACATTTTGGGCTAGTTTACAATTTACTTCATTAGCTTAGATACTGCTTTACTTAGAAAATCTAGTAACCTTTTGAGCTCTATCTTCATGAGTCTCAGTTATCGTACGGATTAGTATGCTAAAGAAGAATGTTATTGTATTTACCGTACACAAGGAAATTGTCTTTTTCGTTCCGGGAAATAGCGTTAGCAACATTGTCTGTTACTGTCCAGCATTCGTTATTTCCTACAAGTTCGTAGTGTGGTTGGCTCGTCTGTGTTGATTTTCTAATTTCATTTTAGAAGACCCAGTTAAAGATAACGTTTTCTGGTGACCTAATATGACCACAATAACAGACGTCATTGACTTTCCTGTTAACCTATACACGTAAACTGCATATCGGCGACGTCCCTTGGATAATTTACCATCTACTATACTGGGATTTTCATGGCCAAGCACTGCACGCAATCGAATGCACAACAATACCTGGTAGACTGCTCGATCCGTTTCGCTGTTGTACCAGTCGTTCTGTCATCTATCTACTTTCCAGTTCAATAATAGAGCCTTGGTTGTTCACCCCTGGTCTAAGAGTTGTTGGACATCCGTCACCATACCTTTATGTAGCCCGTACGAAGCTGCACGACATCTTGCCGTAATGTCTAATGGATAAATTGCGTGGATAACCAGCAAGACATCGACTGGTGTGCTTCAACAGAGCACTGTGAGTCCGAGAAGCACACCTCTCCGTTCATGTCGCAGAGCTGCCTGTTCGGTGTGCAGGTTAGTCTGTGAGCTCAGACTCTTGCAGCGTGTGGCCGCGTGGTTTGAGGCTCCATGTCACGAATTGCGCGACCCCTCCCGCCGGAGGTTCGAGTCCTCCCTCGGGCATGTGTGTGTGTGTGTGTTATTCTTAGCATAAGTTAGTTTCAGTAGTGTGTTAGTCTAGGGACCGAGGACCGCAGCAGTTTGGTCCCTTAGGAATTCACACACATTTGAACATTTTGAACTTGCTGCGTAGTCTATCATGTACGTCAAAATGACCTCATAATAGGACCTCACGGCATGCAGTCGTAGGCTATTGTTGGCTGCAGCAATTTTCTGCACAATGTTGCTTCCTTTGCTTACGATCATCTGAATGTGTTGGGCGAAGTTGTGCCTTCCGTCCTCTTGGAGTCCAAGCATCACGCGTGGCTGTTTCTCTGGTGACTTCTAATACAGATCCTTTCTAATGTAAATGTAGGATTTCTTTGTAACGAAGGTTGACCTTTAAGTGGTATGTGATTACGGTTATTTTGTTATTTTCGCAAATGTGCTAGATCCGGGAGAAGACCCCAATCGTCAGTTCCTCTAACTAAGCTCTAACCACAGCCAGGATATCAACGGCATACGCCACCCACCACTCCACCCTCTTCCAACTGGCACAGAAGATGATCAATTGCCAAACCCCAAAACACTGTTCGGTAAATAGAACACTGTTGGTACCCTTTGGTGGTACATTTTATTACTTTTTGGTTGCCTGCTGACCATTTTAGCACTCTACCCCTACAATTCTCTGTTACTCTGTGAAGCTTTAATATTGACTTTGAAGGTCCCGTAATTCGCGCATCCGGGCAAACAAAGCAGGCCACCATAAATTATGAAATGCTTCCACTTTGTCGTTCAATATTGCTATTGTAGGTATTTGCTACATGTGTCTGCTGTTATGACCATCTTATTACATGCACTTTCAACACATTTTCCTTTACTATAACCATGCTGACATTAATTTAGTCCGTGAAGCTGTCTGTGCGAGTGTAACCTGTCACAGAAAATCCTCTGTAAGTGTGTTAAACAAACAGATTGGTTTGGGATTAGCCGCATCGTTATCCTCGAATTTTTTTGGTGTAACAGTTTTTACTAATTTCCAGTTAAAAGGCACATGCGTAATATTAAGAAATCGTTAAGTAATTTAGTTAGGAACGGAAATATTAGTACTTTCTTTTGCCTTGGAACTTCAGGATGGATAATATATTGCCCTGGAGCATTTCCGTTTTGCAATTTCGTTTTGCTTAGCGCTACTTAATCTTCAGCGAACTCTGTTGTTAATAAAGAATTGCTATATATATTGTTTACCACACGTCTAAGTTGCCTGTGAAGGTGATTATCCTGTTGATCGTCGTGCGGTAGAAGTTTCCCAAGCAGACTGACTGCCTCCGACCAAGGCTCATGGAACCATCCTCGTTTTTCATTTTCTCTGTCAATATTTTATACTGTTTACTCCACACATTGGCCTTAAGCTGATTTCTCAGGTAGCTTTCCCACTGCAGCTGTACGTGCTGAATAAACAATCTTTATTATTGGAACTTACGATTTCTGTAATGGGGCAGACGGGCTGCCTTAATGGGACTTCCGACAATCTCTTCTAGCTCGCCTTATACTTCATCTAATGTCCGTTAGCTCAGATGACCACGGCATTTTCTTTAATGATGTGATGGCAGTTTTAGAGATACATTCATGCTCCTCATTTTGTGTTATTTCTTATAATGCTTGCCCTCTTAGATCTACACTTCGTGATATTCTGCCGGCCGTTGTGGCCGCGCGCTTCTAGGCGCTTCATTCTGGAACCACGCGACTGCTACGATCGCATGTCCGAATCCTGCTCGCACATAGATGTGTGTGATGTCCTTATGTTAGTTAGGTTTAAGTAGTTCTAAGTTCTACGGGACTGATGACCTCAGATATTAAATCCCATAGTGCTCACAGCCATTTGAACCATTGAGACTCTATACTATTTCACGTAGCCTGTTCCAGTTTTATTTTTTTAAAATTAAACACTTATGACTTAATTTGGTTGAAATTTACATCATTTCTGTCGTTAACCGTGAATGTAATTATGTTGTGGTCGATGCTGTTCAATCCAGAATGGACTGTGTCGTCAGAAATTTTATTTGCAGCTCTTCTATTTGTTAGTGTAATGTCTATGTTAGTAACTGAGCTGGCTCTGTTGAGGTATGCTGCAGGTTTTTCCGGATGATTCGCTGCTAACGGGTCACGTTCTTGAATAATGTCTAAGATCCACTGCTCTATTTCATCTGTGTGTCTTCTTAACAAGAGACCATTGTATGCACTTACATCTGCTGTTATCAATCATTCTTATCGTGAACATGGGTGTTCCTTCCCTTATTTTTCCAATATACGGTTCTGTTCAAAAATGGTTCAAATGGCTCTGAGCACTATGCGTTTAACTTCTGAGGTCATTAGTCGCCTAGAACGTAGAACTAATTAAACGTAACTAACCTAAGGACATCACACACATCCATGTCCGAGGCAGGATTCGAAGCTGCGACCGTAGCAGTCGCTCGGTGCCAGACTGTAGCGCCTAGAACAGCACGGCCACCCCGGCCGGCTACGGTTATGTGTGATCAGAATATTTGCACGATCAATATGTTTGTGAGAATACCATCCCTATTTCCTACCTACATTCTATAAAAGCCGAATGCTTGCTACACATTTCCGAGATTTTGTTGCTCGTGATACCTTTGTTTATATGTACAGTAAGTGCTTTCGCTCTTTCTGACCCAAAGACGTAGCTGATATCAGGGGGTAAATGGGTGAGATTCCTAGTCTTCAGATATGGCTCCTGGATGAACAACAGATCAGCTCTCATTTCCTCTGCCCTTTTTCTGTGCTCAGTCATTACAAAGCATCTTCTCATTGTACTGAGGTAACTATAGGAAAATTCTTCGTTTGTAGCTCTTGGGGGATGGGAGACGGGATTGGAAATCAATTTGTCCACGGGATCGTACGAAGTCTCTATACAATTTGGTCTTTTTGTGTTACTTGCATAATTCTTTAAAATCTGCGGGCAAATATTTCGCCTTTAGTTTTAATGTTAAAAGTTTTCCGGTTGCAAAACACCCGGACTGAGTTACGTAATATAAAGGCAAACTACAAGACAGTATCTTAACATTGGCAAAAACTTTGAAGTTAGTAACAGGGATAGTCCTTTAAACATACTACTCTCCGTCTGTTCAACTATATCTGGGAAAAGACTGAACTCAGAACATTTTTCATACTTTTGTTGCTACGATTACGTAGGGAGAGTTATGAAACACAACGTAGACTCGAAATCGGCATGGTCCCATAATACATAAGCAGCAAGTCTTCCACGAAAAGAGCATCTCCGCCTTCTAAAAATGTCTCATTAAATACCGCGTTCCACAATAATGAAGTATGAGGAATTGTCTCGAGACATCAACTTCAAAGTAAAGAATCTAACACGAAAACTTCGAGGAACAAAATTTATTTTAGGGTTTGCTACATCGCCCGGAAATTACCGGAGCGTTCGCTTTGTATAAGGATACTTCGGAAAGCTTTTTAATCTTCATTTAGTTGGACGGCAAGGCTCTTTGCGCCGTTAGAGCAAATTTAAACAAATAAAGAAATATGCCGCATCGCCGTTGAGCGAACGCATTAAACCAATATCAGGAGTCTGTCTGTCTAATTGAAGGCAAGCCGCGCCGCTAATTAGAGTCTTCCTACTTTCTTAATCTCCTGCGAGGAACGGCTAAACAAAGGGCTGCCCCGGGCAGCAATAAGGATGCAAATAGCGCCGGCCAGATGCCGCAGATGTGTGGAATTCCTCTCGGAGGAGTAATTCGGCCGTGAAAGCCCCGGCGCTTCATGTTCCTCCGAGGAGCGGCGCTGGCTGCCGACAATAATTCCAGGTGGCGCTGCCTCTGCGGCTGCCGGCCCGCACTTACAAGTGAAAATGTCTCGCCGGCAAATCTTAACTGTACAGCGCAACGTCACGCCCTGCTAAGCTTTGCTGCTTCTCACAGTTTCCGCTGTTGTGAGCAAAAGTTTCGCTCGTTGGGAGTAAGTGTGGGTAGATTTTCCTGGATCGTACGTCCGCCCTTCTAACTGTTTCTTCTTTTTATCAGCGGCGTGCAGAAAAGAATTTCAAAAACAGGTGGCGTAATTTGTTAGTCAAAACTTCTCTCTCCCGTAAATACCCGCTTGATGGGCAAATAAGATTCTTGACGATGTTATAACTGTATGCAAACGAAAATTACTCACAAAATATTTTATTCTTCGACACATCTCCCTTTCACATCACAATTGGTAATAAATAGGCTTTAATAAGGTATAATTTTTCGGAGAGGGGTAACTGTTTTTTCAACCACCGTACTTTGAGAACGGAGCTTCATTTTCATCTAATACATAGTCTCTTGTAATATCAGTCTTTATTGTTTTTATTTTTGTGTGAAAACAGTCTGTTATGAATTTTGATGCTGATGCAAGGAATATTCCGAAACACTTAATGTATACTCTCCGACATCTCCAACTGATGTGTCGCTGATTTCTTTGCCATTAAATGTGAATATATCAATTCGAGATCCGCTGATGGTTAAGGATCTCCTCATGACTTTTTATATCTTCAGCTGTACACTGTATGTCTCCATATGTCATATACTTACGTTTCATAAAGTCGTTACTTCCATAGTTTTTTTTAATCTTCATGAATTAAGATAAACCTGTTTGTTCCAGCTAGCACCAATTCGATGCGATATATTTCTTGTCAACTTTCATTTCATTTTCATTGCGTTCATTATTACATCTTGCCCCCCACCCCCGTCCGTTTACTGATCGATACTAACATACACTAATTCATTGCTGGTTCAGAAATACTCAGTGTTCGTATGATTTTCGGAATAAGTGTCCAAGTCTCAATGCCTTTTCGGATCAAAAGTGCAAGAGTCAGTGCCTCAAGTAAAAACTTGTTATACACGTTAACAGCGAACACTCCTTTTAATACTCACCCGTAGCATATCTTCTTAAAGATTCCCATTTAGTTTACCAACACCATTCCAGGCACTTTATAGCTATTCTTGACTTATTTTGCTGACAGTCCTCTCATCGTCTTCAGATGCTCTAAACACAAATACTGTACCTGCCGGCGCATGAGATTCACTTTTTTGCTTTTAAAATAAGCCCAAAATCGGAATACGTATGAAGTTAAGTACGTTATGAAGTTAAGTTTAGTACCTATAAGCTCCATTTCTTCAGAAATTCTCTGTTTCGGCTTCAAGCAATTCATTGTTAGCTTTCTTGTGAATTTTGAGCGTTCCAGTTGTACAGAGTTTAGTGCATGCATAGGCGACTTCTATAATCTTTTGTACATTGTTCGTTCAAGCTTCAGTTATTGTTGTGTTTAGTGTAGAGATTCACTTCCGTCGTACCTATATTGTGGTTTTATTTGCAAACAATCGCTGAAAAACGGTACTGCCATACTATCGCTTTTAAGCTGCAAGTAACTGCACATGCTGTAGTGCTGTGAAACATGGCCCCACAAATGTATTTCAGACCACCTCCACCTGAAAAAAACGATAAAAACATGTCGGAATGGGGAAAATGTTTTAAAGAAAGCACCTCGCAGTAAAGATAATCTGAGAAGAGGAACTGTAAAACGGTCATAACTTGAATCAGAACTGAATACTTGGACTTTAGAGAACAGAGAAGTGGGAAATTCAGTTTCTACAGCAATTATCATTCATCAGGAGAAAGCATTATCCCCTAACGAAGTGATCTCCGACTTCACTGGCTCAACTTCATGATGCTCAAGATTTATAAAGAGGCACCGGCTCTGTATGCGAACCGATACGCAAATATCACATAAGATGTCTGCCGCGAACGAAGAAATTGTTGAATTTCATCGATTTGCGATTAACACGAGGCAAAGAGAAACGTTTTGTGAATGATAACATGTACAGACCTCCACTAACCTATGATGCGCCTCCTGACAGAGCTGTGCACTCTAAGGACACAAAAAGCGTTATGTTAAAACTTCGGGTTACGAAAAGACTCATTACATTCTCGTTTTATCCTTTTGTGCTGATGGAAAAAAAATTGTCGCCACTATTGGTTTTTGGAGGAAAGACGCTTCTAAGGAACAGTTGCCGAAAGGCATAGTTGTCCTTTTAGACAATAAATGCTGAATGGATGGAGGTGGAATGAAGTTATGGATAGACAAAATTTGGTCTAGGCGACCTGTAGGTCTACTGAAGCAGCATGCCCTGTTATTATGGGATCAGTTTCGTTCTAACAGAACAGAAGACTTTAAAAATAGAGTGAGTAAACTGAATAAACCGAAGAGTCAGTTATCTGTAGTTCCAGGAGGACGAACCAGTTTACTTCAAGCGTTAGATGAATGTAGCACAGACAATTTAAGGGATTTATGACGGAGGATTGGAAGAGATGGAAGCAGTCTACAGATTTTGATACTAAACCATCAGGAATGGGGAGAGACATGGTATTACTCAAGTCTGTGAGTGTATCAAAGCTTCACGGGACTCTACAAACCCTAACATTCCTGTCTTTCTTCATTTTTCGATCTTGAAAATGTTCAAATGTGTGTGAATTCCTAAGGGACCAAACTGCTGCGGTCATCGATCCCTAGACTTACACACTACTGGAAACTAACTTATGATAAGAACAACACATACACCCATGTCCGAGGGAGGACTCGAATCTCCGGCAGGGGGGGCCGCGCAGTCTGTGACATGGCGCCTCAAGCCTCAAAGCCGGCTGTCGATCTTGAATTTGTCAGTTTGTCGATGATGTCTAATGGAAGATACAGCTTTGATGCACGTATTCCACAAATTACTAACAATCGTTGAATCAATGTATAGTTCATTAAGGCCTATTAGCTCCGATTTCGTTAAAACTCCGCCACAACCTTCCTCAAAATCTGTGATTACTGAATAAAGCAGTAATTTACTCAGGTATAAAATTTCATTCGCCACTTGCAAACGGTCTGTTGTAGTGTACCAAACTGTAGAGCCTGATTTTTCCTGTGTCCAAGTAAATTATAATATATTTTCTATTAAAATGGTAAAAATTTTAGTCACTAATATGTAACGCAGTGAAGGCTGATGGTTCAATAGCCTTTGTAGAGTATGTGCTCCCCCTGTCTTCTGGAGATATATAATTACATATTAAAATGTTGAGGAATAGTATTTTTTGGAAATATTCTGTAAATATTTAGGCAAGAGCCTTATTTGCTTGACTTTCCTCCAGAAGTCCTCTTTACTACTGAAACATTACTATTTTCCGCATTCATCACATTCCTAATACCTCTAATGGATCTACACAGCATATGTTGTTGTTTCCATGTTGTTGTTGTTGCTGTGGTCTTTAGTCTGAAGACTGGTTTGATGTAGCTATCTACGCTATTCCATCCTTTTCAAACCTCGTCATCTCCAAATAACTCATGCAACTTACAATCATTTTGATCTGCTTACTGTACTCGTCTCTTGCTCTCTCTCTCTCTGCCAATTTTGCCTCCCTGCTTCCCTTCAGTATCAAATAGATGCTTCCTTGGTGTCTCAAAATGTGTCTTATCAACTGATACCTCCTTTCAGTCAAGCTATGCCACAAACATATTTCCTCCTCAGTTCTGTTCAGTGCTTCCTCATTAGTTACCCTATCTACTCATTTAATCTTCAGCGTTCTTATGTATAAACACATTTTAAAATCTTCTATTATCTTCTTGTCTGAAATGTCTGTTTTCACGTTTCAGTTGCTTACAGTGTTACACTCCAGGCAAACATCTTCAGAAAAGACTGTCTTACAGTTAAATTTGTTTTCCAAATTAACAAATTTCTCTTCTTCAAAAAGGATTTATTGTTATTGCCAGTCTGTATTTTATATCCTCCCTGATTCAGCCATGATCAAATAGTTTACCTCCCCAGACAGCAAAATTCATCTATTTTTAGGGTCTCATTTCCTAATCAAATTCCCCCAGCATTGCGTAATTTAATTCAGCTGCATTCCACTACTCTTGTTTTGCTTTTGTTAATGATGATCTTATATCCTCCTTTCAAGAAATCGTGATACCATTCAACTGCTCTTCCAGTTCCTTAGCAGCATCTGATAGAATTACAAATCTTTGGCAAGTCTCATCGTTTTTATTATTTTCGCTGAACTTCAATTGCTTCTCCAAATTTTACTTTGGTTTCCATTACTGACTGGTCATTGTACAGATTGAGCGACATAAGAGATATCGTCAAACAATGCTCACTTCATTCTCAACGACTGCTTCCCTTTCATGTTCTTCGTCTATTCTAACTACCATCTTGTTTCTGTACAAGTTGTGTATAAAATTTTGATCTATTTATTTCAGTCCTGTTACCCTAAGGGTTTCAATGAGTGAACTACAGTCAATATTGTCAAAAGTTTTCTCTAAGTCTACGAATGCTTTAAATGCAGCTTTTCCTATCTAATATCCGATCTTCTAAAATTAGTCATGGGGTCAGTAAAGTTTTGTGTGGGCCTATATACGAGTATATCCTGAATCCAAGCTTACCGTACCAGAGCTCTGCTTATATCAGTTTTTCTATACTGTTGTAAATAATTTGTGTGAATAATGTGCAGTCATGACGTATTAAACAGATAAATGATAGTTCATGCCCGTCAGCGCGTGATTACTCTGAAACTGAAATATTAGAGTGCTTCTCTTCTATCAGGTTACAGTAAACGAAGATCACGTACAACTTCTTTAAATTACTGAAACTAATGATACTTTTATATTTTCAGCTATGGTTATGCTAATTTTCGGACATAAAATGTCTGAATCTAATTTTTGGATATTTGCACAATGTTGCATCTGGTTGTTTCTGCAATGCTTAAAGTTAGTCTGGTTTATATCGATGTTTTTTTACACGTTACCGAATTATGCACTCATACTTTGTCTTTCTAAAAATGTCACAACAATATATGAATTACAAATTTATTCTCAATTTTCTTTTATAAAATCAATATAACATCATTTATGAAATTTGTCACTTATGTTTGTTTAACTTATCCACCTATATTATGCTCAAATCACCATATGGCATAACACCAGTAATTCTGAAAAGACATTTAATTTATTTTGTCTGTTTCGTAAATGTGTTTTACTTCTATAACATTTTCACAGTGTTTTCATGGATGAAACCTGTCAAGCAATTTTGATTAGCGTAAAATATGGAAGGTGGAAACGTGACAAATATTAATTCGAGTCTTAGAACATGCTAGATGCTTTCAGAACTAGAGGGAATAGACACACAATGTAATTCTGCCGCTAAAGTGACAGTTCGTCTGTAGCATTCCATCTGCGCTGAAGTATAGTTCAGGAGACCCTTTGTCATGTGGAACAAAAAACTACTATGCCTAATGTTTTGCTATGTAAGCTATGACTGTACTTATTGGAGAAAATGTTGGTGATAATATGTCCACTGAATTGCAAGAAGTGGAAAAAATAAACATTGGTTATGAAAAAATTAATGAGTTATGCTTATACTCCTATAATTCAATTCTGGACCTATTTCTAATCCTCAAGCGTTATGAATTCCAGACCACATCTAGACGCTGACACGAACCACAATGTACATAAACTCTATTCTGTATAAAGTTTTTCTCTCAACTAATAGTTACGAATATTACGTTGGTAATGTTTATTACTGATATGCAAAAATTTTGACGTGTGACATAGACCAATAAATGTTAAGGGGAAACACTATTTGGGTGGCTCTAGCTGGCATGTGAATATTTTTTGGCTGAAGTATTCATCCAGATTCTATTTTCCATTAATATAAGATTATATCTGTACCAAAAATAAGAGACTAATGAAAACACTGCAAAAAACTGGAGGTTGAATATACAGTAAAAGGACTGTTTCGAAGATGGATACACATTCCAAGGCTGTGAATACTAGTAAATACAATGAACACACGAAAACAAAAGCGCAAAAACATAATATCGTCGTAATGGCTTTGAAGGAAGGGATGAGGTAAGTATAAAAAGATTTCAAAGAAGCTCTGTAATCTGTATAGTTTTCGAAAACAGTGAATATCAAGGACAGTGCGAAAGCAATTAGTGACGTAGTATGGTGGAGAGGACAATCAAAGATGAATCAAGTTTCAGACTACGTGCAAGACGAAAGAAAAATAGACGAGACTGAGTCATTAATAGCAATGTTATATGGATTGGATGACTTCACATCTACATCAGTAGAAAAGATGGTGAACAAGTAAGGACTAAATTAGAAGCAAACAGTAATATATCACAGCAGATAACTAATGAAATAACAGAAGCAAATATCACTTTGGAAATTAAGATAAAAGGTATTAATACTGAAAGCAGGTGTGTGGTTAAAGAGGAACATTCTGTTGAGACAGACAAGTAGCGTCCTAGTTCTAATGTCAACTTTTGTTGACACGAATCCATCATCCATGTGTTTATCTCTCGTGGAAAACATTGAAACTTCAGACTTTACTATTGAGACAGATATAAATGTTTTCATTGAACAGAAAATTTGTGTTGACATAAAAAAACCATCCATGAAATTATCTGTAATGGACTGTAGAAGAATTGCAGTTTACAATGATCAGTCAGAAGTACACTATTTAGAAACAATTATGAATTAAAAACGAAGCTTTTCATTCTAGATTCCTAAAGGACAAGTCATGACTATACTGTTGTGTGGACAATAACACAAAATAATAAGACATTACCTGTAGTAGGTTTTAGCGAGAATTGTGAGGTCTGTAATCGTTAGGCAAAGTTACAATCTGCAGTGTATAGAGGACAATGTAAAATCTGTTTCACTAGTAACATGTTTCATTGTAAATCTAAAGAAAACTGAAGTAAAAGAAAGTTGAGATATGCTTTATGCCAATGTCTTGAGATTTCGATTTTCATTCTGCATGTTTTCCTCTTAATCATCTATTTCTCTTTTCCAAAGTATCTTTTCCTGTCAGTCACTCTTCTACTACCTCAGAAAAAAATCATGTTATTATAGAAGTCTTATAATAAACAATTGCACAGTGCCAGAACATAATAATTGCCCTGTTATGCATTTATTGAAGAATAAGTTATCTGGACTACAGAGAGAAATTATATTTATTGTTGTTTATGTTGAGAAGCCTGGTGTTGTTAACTGAACTTTCATTACATTTTAAATTTTACTGTGTCTGAATTTTATGAAGTCTCTCTAGAAAAATCTTGATAATGTGGATATTTCCACCCTTTTTAAAAAATATTATTTACTTTTGATCAGAATTCTGTAAACAAAAATATGGTACTTCGTGTACCACTGTGCTAAAATAACTAAAGGTAAATAATGACGAAATTTTAACATTTTGGATAAATTACGTACAATTTGATCAAGAAATTTGGTTTTTAAATAAGGGAAAGTCATACTGAAATTATTGTACTGTTTTGTGATCATAATCAACTGTCAGTAGCATCATGAATACACCTAACCTTTTAATGAATGAAAATTGTTGAAATGAAATGGAAACACTTATTGTAAGCAACGAAAATTGTGTCCCTGTTGTGATATTAATGTGAGAGAAAAGTTCAATAGAGAAGGATAGTTGTCAAGTGAATAGAATTTATTGATAGAGGTGTTTGAGAGATCAGCTTTTTTAAAAATATTTCTTGGTTCAAAATGTATGCTGTTTACCATGAGTTAGGTTTGTGTATTTTATTCAGAGCATATTTCTACTTAGGGAGTTGCTGAGTTATGAAGAAGTACTTTGTGGTGTTTAAGGTATTATGAAGGTTATTAGAGATACTAAGGTGAAGTATTATAAGGTGTTAAGTGGCATTTGTGAAGAAGTATTTTTTGTCTTTTATGGTATTATTATGAGGATCATGAAGGTTATTAGAGTTACTGAAATGACATTTTATGAGATTTTCAATGAGGTTTATGGAGACAATGATGATGATAATGTATAGAGATACGAATATTTTAAATTATTCGTGCTCTGTATCATAATTTTGCTTTGCTGTCATTTG
The DNA here is from genome assembly GCF_023897955.1 of Schistocerca gregaria. Lineage (NCBI taxonomy): Eukaryota > Metazoa > Arthropoda > Insecta > Orthoptera > Acrididae > Schistocerca > Schistocerca gregaria. Next base: position 732,718,456 of record NC_064931.1, read on the forward strand.
TGATGGCAGTTTAAAGAATGGTTCCTTGGTTGATTTAGAAGAGGGGGCCAAACAACGAAGTCATCTGTCCCATCGGATTAGGGAAGCTTGTGGCCTTTCAAAAAAACCATTAGGGAATTCTTAAGGTAAGATGTTGGTATTCGTTGAATTAAGAATTAGGTCTGTTGTCATGCTGATGATTTTTATACAATGCCTGAAAATGATTTGCCACTTGTAGTATGTGAATTTGGGTTGACAACTTTAATGTTGTGACATAGTTTTCGAATGAAAGGTTTAATAGAATGATTTATGTAACATACCAATACAGTGCTGCTGCCGTGTATAAAAATTTAACACCTGATGATAAACCTTTGAAACTATCTGACATGCTAAAGAGAAAGATGAACACTGATAAAAGGTGGTGAATTATTTAATGTTTTGCTAAATTCGGGATTGTCTTAATTTAAATATCAAAGATATTTCATGGTTATAATAAATTAAAATCAGAGCTAAGCACCATATACATTTAGCCTTCCTTATTATATACGAGATGAAAGAGGAATTTGTTCGCTTTTTCCTGTATTTTTTCTGTAAGTGAATAGTCTGTGAGAGAAATCTATTGTTCGTTAAATTGAAGTTAATTGCGAACATCTGTTTAACTGAAAAAAGAGGTACTGTCCCTATTACTGAAATATTTTTTACAAGTTGTTGATAAAGCTTCATTCATTTCCTTTTGTCGCAATATACAACGTAAGGATACTGGACACTGTTTGGAAAGGGAGGAAAAAGGAACAGTATTTTTTATTTTTATTATTTTATCGTAAAACATATTTATGTTATTCGTTAGAGGAGTAAAAGTAAGAGGAATTCTTTACAGCATGAACCATAGTGCGTTAAAGACACTTTGAGAAAACTTAATACTAAATAAAATTTTTGTTCTTGGTTTTATAAATGCTAGTCATAAAGAGCCCTACAACATTACGAACAAGCGCTTACATGCTTTGTAAGCACTGGTATGTAACTTTTCTGTTAAGATAATTAGTGTTCCATGTTCTGGGAATTTAAATTCTCTGTGACAATTGATTGTGTTTGCTATTTAATTTTTTATATTGATTGTAATATTTATTTCAGATATTTGCCCATTTTTGTTCATTTGTTTTAACTATATATTATTCTTAAAAGCATTCATGTTGGATAAAGTGATGTATCTACCTTTACTCTTTAAGTTTTTTCTGGTCTTGACTCACAGGCGTGGAACGTACTTGGTGGCAACACGATGCATTCCAAGATATCGTGTCAGCATTTCATGACTTGCAGGAATGTTACATTCTTCCTCAATCTCTCGGACAGGCAGTCTTCGTCTGGCACGCACAATTTCGTTGACGTTCTTAACATGAGCTTCGTCGGTAGGCGTTGTAGGACGTCCTCAAAGAAGGCCATCTTTAAGTTTGGTCTGGCCAATTTTAAACCGTGTGTACCATTCATAACACTGAGTACGGCTTAAGCACTTATCACTGTAGGCTTCCTTCATCATTTGGTGTGTCTCTGTAAAGGTTTTCGGAGTTTTGCTCAAAATTAAATGCAGCCAGGGTGCTCCTTGAACTCTGCTACCTCGAAATTGGCAAACTGTGCGACAAATTGTTCTACTCAGTACAGCAGTGAACAATAAGTAACAGACATACAACAATGAAACTTCCAGCAGGTACACATTAAATACAGGCGGCGCGTGCAATACACCATTAGCGCGAAATTACAAATGTTCTGGAATTTTTTGCACAGACTTGGTAATGTATGCACAATTGTTTGACATAGAATGTATCTGAGACTCCATTTGCTATAGATTGTAAAAAGACTTTTTCTCAAATCTCTTCCGTTCGACTTCTCTTTATACTTAAAAGTCTAAAGCAAAAACTATTATGATTGAATGGATTTTTTTGGTATCATATGTACAATGATGTTTATTAAAAACGTTTTCATGTTTTTTTAATTTCCTACTTGTGAAAAATAAATAAATACATCATTTTATTTAAGATTTGAAAAACATAGTTTAAATTTTTTATCATCAACCAATCATTTGTTGAACGTTGTTTGATTTAAAATTTCGGATTTCCTTCAATTTTCTTGAAACGCATGTGTAAGATTTATTCCTGATATTTTATATTATTATATTGAAAGAATTTTCCCAATTCAAAATCTTTGCCAAAATTATAAAATGAAATATCCTTTTATCAATGGAATGAATAATTTTATTATATGTCTCTTACAATCGTATCATCTCATTTATATTCTATGTCCAATATTGTGTGAGGTTAATTTTATAATAAACCAAGATCTTAACTAACTTCTTCTAATTTCTGAAACCTATATTACAGCTGTACCTTCAACCACAGTTATATCCATTGCACATGTAGTGTCTTATTCAGTCATTTTTTATGTGTTTACAATGTTGTAACCATCTGCACAATTTCTGCCATGCTTAACGTCAATTTGGTATATATCAATATCTTTTACATCTTAGAACGCCATTCTATGAGAATTAGTCTTCATATAAATGTCACAAAAATATGACATACAGATTTAATCTCAGTGTTGTTTTACAAAATCTATACAATGCCACTTATGAAATATGAAATAATTTTGATTTGTGCAAAATATTGTAGGTGTACATGTGAACAGCAGTAATTTGATTCATCAAATGTTCTGGTTACTTCCAGAACAAAATGTAATAGATATACATTTTAATTTCGACGCCAGAGAGAAATTTTGAAACTAGTATTTCAGCTGTGTTCAGTTATAGCTCTTGAGCCTGTTTGCTATGTAGAGAAAGAACTATTACATATAGTGTTTTGTTGTGGAGGCTGCTAATTTACTTGTTGTGGAAAATGTTGGCAATTTTATGTCGACTGAATTGCAAGAAATGGAAATAGAAGGCGCATATGTAAAAGATAATGAACTATACAACAGTTAAAAAGATGAGCCTATTTCTACATTTTTAAACGTCATCAATTCCAGAGCACACATGAATGCTCACGCCAACAGCAAGGTATGGAAACTTAATTCATTATAAAGTTTTCCTGTTATCAAATATCTATGAATATTCCATTAGCAGTGTTAGCCACTGATGTACGATGAATTTGGACAGCTCATACACATCGATTGATGTTAACTGGAAACTTTACAAGTTGTAATAGTTAAGTCATGCCTGACTCTCCAACTGATATAAGATATTCAGATGCAATGTTGTCCTCTCCAGGGGTCTTTGTTCGACTGAAGTCTTTCAGTACTAAATGAAATTCTTCATATAGTATCATACCTCCCAGCTCATATTTATCCACTTCTTCTTCCCTTTTTGTAACATTGCCTTCGAGTTAACTTATCTGGTAGAACCTATCTACATACTCCTTCTGCATTTCAGCGTTCCCTTCCTTACTTGGTATTTTTTTGGTCTGAGAGTATTATATTGATACGACTGGTTCTCTTTCTCTTCAATGGCCTCTTCGATTGTCTTGTAGGTTGCAACTGTCTTTACTGTGGCTTGCAACACCTGTGTCTATCTACATAAATATCCACCCTCATTCGTCAAAGTTCGTATAAGTTTCCTTTTTTTAGTGTAGGACTTATTGCTTACTTTAATGTCGGATGCATTCCATATCGTAAATAAATTCACGTAATCAACAATTAATATCGTGAAAAGAGAGGAAAATTTAATTTTGATAGAGCAGTGAGTTCCACAGTAGGAGAAGAGAAAGAAGGAACAACAGTAAGAGAATATGCAATAGGAGAAAGGACTGAAAGGGAAACTACTAGGTGGAATTTTGTGCGGAAAGCAATTTAATTTTTGCTAGCGCGTGGTGTAAGAATTCTATAAGACGTTAACATTAAGAGATATGGGGTCTGACCTTAATTTAAGGATAACGAACTTCTAAATGAAACTAGAAAACTTGCAGAAAAGTCGGAAATGGAGGATATGTGGCAGGGTTAATACGTAAGATAGAAGACGAATGGGCACTATGAGAATAAAACAGTGAAACTAGCAAACGATCAAACAGCAAAATGATATGGCATACACGAGCTACTGAACGCACCCAACGAGAGAAGAAAATATAGGAATGCGAGAAACGAAGAACGCAAAATGAACTGAGACTTATAAAAATGAGACAGAAAATTCAGAATCCTAAGTACAATCAGCGTTCCATAAGAAATGCAACACATATTTTTACTCTGCAAATATAGGTTGAAAAAATGTCGAATCTTTTGTGGCACAGCGTGGAAAATTCTCACGTCAGCCCATGTAGTTTCATAAAGTTTCGATAGCTGGCGGTGCTATATGATCCTAGAAAAGCCTTCTGTAACGGAGGTACGTTGCAGGTATAGACCTGTCATTGAGTTTCTTTTGGTGGAAAACCAGAAGATTGCAGAAGGCTTACAGAGACCGTGCAGTGAACAAAAGCCGTGTGACTCGATGGGCGAAGTGTCTTGTCATCATCGCAACAAAATCGCGCAAACCTAGTATGCGCTCTCGCCCGTGCCGGGTGGCCGCACAAAGCTGAGATTCCTGCAGTGTTGAAAGGTGCGGACTCTCTCATTCGAGGTGATCGACGAATCACAATCAAACACCTCGCTGCTCAACTGGACGCCTGTGGTGCTAGTGCTGATAGATACGTCTTCCAGCTGCGGTACGCAAATTCGTGTGCTGGCTGAGTTCCTCGTCGCCTAACAGAAGACTATAAAAACAACGATGAACCACATGTACGGAATTACCTCCTCATCACGAGGTTTATAGTGACAGTTTCTTGTCGAACATCTACATCTACATTCATTCTTCGCAAGCCACGCAACAATGTGTGGCGGAGGGCACTTTACGTGCCACTGTCATTACCTCCCTTTTCTGATCCATTCGCGTATGCTTCGCCGGAAGAACGACTGTCGGAAAGCCTCCGTGCGCGCCCGAATTTCTCTAATTTTACATTCGTGATCTCCTCGAGAGGTATAAGTGGGGGAAGCAATATATTCGATACCTCATCCAGAAACGCAACCTCTCGAAACCTGGCAAGCAAGCTACACCGCGGAAACGCGCCGCTCTTCTTTGGAGTTTCTCTATCTCCTCCGTGAACCCGATCTGGTATGGATCCCACACTGATGAGCAATACTCAAGTATAGGTCGAACGAGTGTTTTGTAAGCCACCACCTTTGTTGATAGACTACATTTTCTAAGGACTCTCCCAATGAATCTCAACCTGGTACCCGCCTTACCAACAATTAATTTTATATGATCATTCCACTTCAAATCGTTCCCTACGCATACTCCCAGATATTTTACGGAAGTAACTGCTACCAGTGTTTCTTCCGCTATCATATAATCATACAGCAAAGGGTCCTTCTTTCTATGTATTCGCAATACACTACATTTGTCTATGTTAAGTGTTAGTTGCCACTCGCTGCACCAAGTGGCTATCCGCTGTAGATCTTCCTGCATTTCGCTACAATTTTCTAATGCTCCAACTTCTCTGTATACTACAGCATCATCCGCTAAAAGCCGCATGGAACTTCCGACACTATCTACTAGGTCATTTAAATATACACTCCTGGAAATGGAAAAAAGAACACATTGACACCGGTGTGTCAGACCCACCATACTTGCTCCGGACACTGCGAGAGGGCTGTACAAGCAATGATCACGGCACAGCGGACACACCAGGAACCGCGGTGTTGGCCGTCGAATGGCGCTAGCTGCGCAGCATTTGTGCACCGCCGCCGTCAGTGTCAGCCTGTTTGCCGTGGCATACGGAGCTCCATCGCAGTCTTTAACACTGGTAGCATGCCGCGACAGGATGAACGTGAACCGTTTGTGCAGTTGACGGACTTTGAGCTAGGGCGTATAGTGGGCATGCGGGAGGCCGGGTGGACGTACCGCCGAATTGCTCAACACGTGGGGTGTGAGATCTCCACAGTACATCGATGTTGTCGCCAGTGGTCGGCGGAAGGTGCACGTGCCCGTCGACCTGGGACCGGACCGCAGCGACGCATGGATGCACGCCAAGACCGTAGGATCCTACGCAGTGCCGTAGGGGACCGCATCGCCACTTCCCAGCCAATTAGGGACACTGTTGCTCCAGGGGTATCGGCGAGGACCATTCGCAACCGTCTCCATGAAGCTGGGCTACGGTCCCGCACATCGTTAGGCCGTCTTCCGCTCACGCCCCAACATCGTGCAGCCCGCCTCCAGTGGTGTCGCGACAGGCGTGAATGGAGGGACGAATGGAGACGTGTCGTCTTCAGCGATGAGAGTCGGTTCTGCCTTGGTGCCAATGATGGTCGTATGCGTGTTTGGCGCCGTGCAGGTGAGCGCCACAATCAGGACTGCATACGACCGAGGCACACAGGGCCAACACCCGGCATCATGGTGTGGAGAGCAATCTCCTACACTGGCCGTACACCTCTGGTGATCGTTGAGGGGACACTGAATAGTGCACGGTACATCCAAACCGTCATCGAATCCATCGTTCTACCATTCCTAGACCGGCGAGGGAACTTGCTGTTCCAACAGGACAATGCACGTCCGCATGTATCCCGTGCCACCCAACGTGCTCTAGAAGGTGTAAGTCTACTACCCTGGCCAGCAAGATATCCGGATCTGTCCCACATTGAGCATGTTTGGGACTGGATGAAGCGTCGTCTCACGCGGTCTGTACGTCCAGCACGAACGCTGGTCCAACTGAGGCGCCAGGTGGAAATGGCATGGCAAGCCGTTCCACAGGACTACATCCAGCATCTCTACGATCGTCTCCATGGGAGAATAGCAGCCTGCATTGCTGCGAAAGGTGGATATGCACTGTACTAGTGCCGACATTGTGCATGCTCTGTTGCCTGTGTCTATGTGCCTGTGGTTCTGTCAGTGTGATCATGTGATGTATCTGACCCCAGGAATGTGTCAATAAAGTTTCCCCTTCCTGGGACAATGAATTCACGGTGTTCTTATTTCAATTTCCAGGAGTGTATTTTGAAAAGCAATGGTCCCATAACACTCCCCTGTGGCACACAAGAGGTTACTTGTTGATAACAAAATGCTGTGTTCTGTTTGCTAAAAACTCTTCAATCCAGCCACACAGCTGGTCTGATATTTACTTTGTTTATCAGGCGACAGTGCGGAAATTTATGGAACGCCTTCCGAAAGTCAAGGAAAATAGCATCTACCTGGGAGCCTGTATCTAATATTTTCCGGGTCTCATGAACAAATAAAGCGAGTTGGGTCTCACACGTTCGCTGTTTCCGGAATTCATGTTGGTTCCTTCAGAGTAGATTCTGGGTTTTCAAAAAACGACATGATACGCGAGCAAAAAACATATTCTAAAATTCTACAAGAGATCGACGTCAGAGATATAGGTCTATAGTTTTGCGCATCTGCTCCACGACCCTTCTTGAAGACTGGGACTACCTGTGCTCTTTTCCAATCATTTGGAACCTTCCGTTCCTCTAGAGATCTGCGGTACAAGGCTGTTAGAAGGGGGCAAATTCTTTTGCGTACTCTGTGTAGAATAGAATTGGTATCCCGTCAGGTCCAGTTGACTTTCCTCTGTTGTGTGATTCCAGTTGCTTTTCTATTCCTTGGACACTTATTTCGATGTCAGCCATTTTTTAGTTTGTGCGAGGATTCATAGAAGGAACAGCAGTGCTGTCTTCCTTTGTGAAACACCTTTGGAAAAGGTGTTCAGTATTTCAGCTTTACGCATGTCATCCTCTGTTACAATGCCATCATCATATTAAAATATGTTTAATGTTAAAATATGTTTTTGTAAGGCCTTTGAGCCTGAAGATGGGGTATTCCCCGAAACATGTTGCTCAATAAATAATACAGTAGTAACAAATTTTGTGACTGGTAGCGGTTATTTAAATAAACTTTTTCAAATATCTGTAGATGTATGCTGAAGTAATACAGTTGACTGACGTACATAGCAAAGCAGGAAACCAATACAGTATGAGATACAGATACATTATAAAGCCATTACAATTAGACGGTCGGTATAGCAATGGTGATGGTATTCACAATCAGCATAGCAGTGTGAGCATTCAGACCCCAAAGTATATATACTACAACACCCCTAATGAGATAACAGCGACTTCGACTGCTCATGGAATCAGCTGCTGTGGTTAATACCACTCATTCCAATGAGGTTGTCTCAGTCATTTCAGAGCCTAGAGAGATTGGTATAATCGAATGAGTATAGAATCGGTAGTTCGAGAACTGCACAAACCAGCAGGCAAAGCACCCCCTCGTAGGCATGTTATGATTAAATGTTTGGAAGACTTATGGCAGGCCGATCTTCTTGATAAAACGGAATATTCACACGATACTCTTATATGTTCTCAGATTATGACGAAAACCAGACCACTTACACCATCAATAGCTAAGTCAGTGAGAATAACAGTAGCGATACTTCACACCTCCATAATTATTGGGTGTGAATAATTAAAATTTTCGTTTACTGAAAGATCTAACAACTAACTCATTATTTAGACGTGGATCATACACCCACTGTTGCCCTATTTAATGCTAGTGCTAGTAGAGAACCAAGACGTAACATACTGCTGCCGTATCCCTGTGCGAGGGTAAGGCGAAATTTCTCCTCAGATAGTTACGTAAGACTAACGCTTGGCAAACCGCCAAGCAGGGATGCCAACAACACAAATTTTCTGTGGAGACCACTTCTGTTATCTCGTGGCTCTACTTCACTAGGTCAGCTGCTTTGTTCTTTTTAAACGCAGTCGTTCACGAAATATGCATAGGCCAGCTCGATTTTCTGCTGTACGCTGGTGTTTATAGTATCAGCAATTCAACCTACCAGTTCTATTATTACTTAATCTCAGGTACCAATGGCACTTCAGCTACTTACCGAAAATTTACAAGCGACCTACTGACTGTCGATTGTAAATAATACGTAACAAACATAAATGTTAAAATATAAAAGAAACGAAATTATTTTACATTGTCTGGAGTCTTTGCACAGTTCACATTTGAAGACTAAAGGATAAATAATAAACAAAACAATACCTTGGCGCCGCCGTAGCATAAAAGTGAATTTTCTGGAAAATGATTTTCAGCTAGATGATATTGATAAAGTTGCACATTATTTCTTCAAATAATTTCAGGGTCTGAAGGTGTCGCAGGAGCTCTTTGAAGAATATAAGATAGAAATTTCAGTAGGTTCTGACGATAACAAGCACTGAATAGCCGTCACATTATTGCAGACATTCGGTTTCATGTTGTTCGTAAAACTTACGCTTTACATTACGAACGCAAAAAGACTGTCTGACGAAACACTATCATCATTCAGCTGCACACCGGGGAAAAATAAAAGTTTGCTGCCGTGTGGAGGTCTTAAAGTTTATAGCAGAGAAGATATTTCCTAAGCCTCTCCTGCACCCACTTTAATTCCGGGTAGCAACGAATAATGGAACTAAATATACGATGCCTTCCCATTTTCATTTTCGTGACATTTCCGTGGAAAGTATACATGGTACGGCGCAAAGGTGACGTATTCATACATTATATGAGGGTTTTAGCGTGCTTTAAAACCGTCCTGACACCTCTTGATGAGAAAGGCTTCAAATTTTAAAATATTATCTGTATGCAGTCATCCTCGTTATATTAACGACATAACGATTCCAGTATATATCTCTGAAGACTTTTAGTTTCATTATGTATCTAAAGCCATTTCTGCTACATTATTTAGGAACGTATTGTTTAAGAGACAGGTAATTGCTGATCCCTTAGGAACATATTTAAATATACATAAATCCAGGCTAGTCAGTGTGGCCGAGCGGTTCTAGGCGCTTCAGTCTGGAACCGCGCGACCTCTACGGTCGCAGGTTCGAATCGTGCCTCGGGCATGGATGTGTGTGATGTCCTTAGGTTAGTTAGGTTTAAGTAGTTCTACGTTCTAGGGGACTTATGACCTCAGATGTTGAGTCCCATAGTGCTCAGAGCCATTTGAACTATTTGAACTTAAATCCAGTGGCAGCCTACGCTATCTGCTCGAACGTATCTGGACACATATTAGTGGACATTAACATGGCATGTCTCAAACCTCCGCCTTTATGACGACTCGAACTCTGCTGGAGACACTTTAAATGATGTGTCTGAAAGTCTGTGACGAGTGTCAGCTCATTCGTTCACATGAGCCGAAACCACATACGGTAGCGTTGTGGGACTTTCGGGCTCTGTTGCAAAATCAACGATCTAACTCATCTCAAAGGTATTCCTCTGGTTCCATGTCAGGACTCTGGGCATTTAAGTCCATTTGAGGAATGTTAATGTCCACAAACCATTACCCCAAAGATATTGCTTTATGACAGCTTGCGTTTGTCATGCTGATATAAACAATCATTGTCTCGGATCTGTTTCTCTGTTGTAAGCAGTATACAGAGCTGTAACATTTACGAATACGAGTGTCATTCGCCAGTCAGCGCAATAACGGGACCACACACAAATCACGAAAATCATCTAAAAGCGTGACACCACCACATCCGTGCTTCAGTGTTGGTACCACACATGATCGCAGGAAACATTCTCCAACACTCAGATGATCCGATATCTTTCCATCGAACTGCACAGGGTATAGCGTGATTCACAAATTCAAATCACTAGTATCTAGTTATCCACTGTCCAGTGGCGTTGCTCTATGCACAGCCTCAAGTGTCACTGTACCTCATTCGTCTTAATTTCCATTGTGGTGGCTGTGCCCTCTTCTAGTGTGTTGATGTTCCTGGCTGTATGATGACAGGGTGGTATTACAGGGGGTGACCAGTTTCCTCTCACTACAACGCAAAATGCACACGTTGTTAAAACACGCTTTATAACAGGAACCTATCTACATCTACATCTATATCCATACTCCGCAAGCCACCTGACGGTGTGTGGCGGAGGGTACCTTGCTTACCTCTATTGGTTCTCCCTTCTATTGCAGGCTCGTATAGTTCGTAGAAACAAGGATTGTCGGTATGACTCTGTGTGGGCTCTAATCTCTCTGATTTTAGCCTCATGGTCTCTTCGAGAGATATGCGTAGGAGAGAGCAATATGCTGCTTGACTCCTCGGTGAAGGTATGTTCTCGAAACTTCAACAAAAGCCCGTACCGAACTACTGAGCGTCTCTCCTGCAGAGTCTTCCACTGGAGGTTATCTATAATCTCCGTAACGCTTTCGCGATTACTAAATGATCCTGAAACGAAGCGCGCTGCTTTCGTTGGGTATTCTCTGTCTCTTCTATCAACCCTATCTGGTACGGATCCCACACTGATGAGCAATATTCAAGTAGTGGGCGAACAAGTATACTGTAACCTACTTCCTTTGTTTTTGGATTGCATTTCCTTAGGATTCTTCCAATGAATCTCAGTCTGGCATCTTCTTTACCGACGATCAACTTTATATGATCATTCCATTTTAAATCACTCCTAATGCGTACTCCCAGATAATTTATGGAATTAACTGCTTCCAGTTGCTGACCTACTACATTGTAGCTAAATGATAAAGGATCTTTCTTTCTATGTATTCGCAGCACATTACTCTTGTCTACATTGATATTCAATTGCAATCCCCTGCACCATGCGTCATGCATTTCAGTACAATTGAGTACTTAACTTCAGTGATGTCCAGTCTGAAGTTCCAGGGTTAACAGCAATCAAATAACATATTCTAATTCTTGAATCTTGTACGTGTCCGTATCACAACTATATACAATGACTAACGTTCCCTCACAGCTGGCTAAGTTGCAAGGCGACTACTATCACTGTCGAAGACTAATGCGCAGTGCGACGTATTGAGATACAATGTGAGCTGAGTCCCAATGCGATGTAGTGAGGTACCGAGACTGAGAAATTCAGACAGCTCGGTCGCGGCGGCGGCCTATATGCACACTGTCCAGGGGGCGTTATCAACGCGTAGAATGGGGGCGTTTCGTGTGCCTAATTGTGTTTACTGGAGGTTATAAAAATAATTATTAACCATTTCCATAAATACCACAAAATTTCTAAAACCATTGTCCATTGTTTGGATGTGAAAATTAGTGGCCATAGTAATCAGCATTCATCCCATGTCCAGATGGAGTCCCCATACGGTTATACAAAAAGTTCAAAGGCATTGCCCTCTTACTTACCTTTCATTCATCGTGAATGTCTCGCGCAGCGCCAGGCCCCAAATGACTGATAAAAAGCGCAGGTGACTCCTATTTATGAGAGGCGTAAAGTAACGAACCAGCAAAATTACCGACCAATATCCTTAATATCCGTTTGCTGCAGAATTCCAGAACAAATTCTCAGTTCGACGGCAATAAATTTCCCTGAGACCGAAAAGCTTTGTCCGTGCAGGCTAAAGACTGTTAAAAAGCGCCAGAACGAAGATGCGGAACGCAAGACCAGAGAAGGCGGTGAGGAAACATCGGCCAATAGTGCGCGGAATTGGACCGAGCCGTGCCAAGAGCGACACCAGGAAGAAATGAATATCAGTTTCCACTCCTGTTAGCCTCGGCCGCTAAGACCGCCCCAGTCTGCTACGGACATTATAGTGTTACGCTATCAGATTGTCGTGATCCGTATCAAGTGCTTATTTGGACTTTGTGGATAGCAATAACTTTACTGTTTTCAAATCGCTTGTCGCGAGCGGCATTTGCTGCAATCAGAGTTAAGTATTGTCAATTTGTTTTCTAGAAATAAAATACTAACATCATTTGTCTGCATTGTTGTATAGAATTCCGAGAAAGCTGCATCTCTTAGGCACCATATTAGCGACGAATGGGCAAGACTCCACTACTGTCGACTAGCTGTTAGGAAGAACCTACGTATCTGCCGGCCACAGATTTATCTTTTTTTTATGTTGCTGGCGCATTAATTCTGTCTTGTCTTTACGTTGTAGGGGTGGCGATTGCTTTAGCAGTTTCTTGTCGTTTTTGCTAATCGGTGTTTTCAGGTGCGTGCTGTAGAACATTTCTTTGTTTAAGTCATAATTTTTGTTGCATTTATGTCTTCCAACATTCCCACCCCTCCAGTCCCGCCTCCTGCTCAGGCGCCGCAGCTGCAAGCTTTAGATGCCACACAGCTAATGCAGATGTTTCAGTGCCAGACGCAGCAGATTTCTAACCTGCTCAGCACGGATCAGCAGCTACTGCCAGCCGGAACAAGCACCGCCTACTACAGTTACTATACCACCTTTTCGAAAGTTATGGAACAACAAGAAAAATAGCTCCAGTGGTTGTCACAGTTTGAGGTACACACAACGTACCAAGTACTGTGAAACTTCCCTATCTATTGTAACAGTAAGAAGTGCAGTGTTCTGCCTCTCCGAGCGAACATGATTACAGTCAGGTGGTAGAGGCCTTAACTATTATGACCAACATACGAATGTGGTAGCAGCTAGCTATCAATTCTTTAGTTGCAACAAACGGTCTGAACAAACGTATAACAGGTGGGTAACAGATTTGCAAGGTATGATAAGGAAATGCCAATTCAAATGTGCTTGTGGTGCATTATAATCCGACGTCATGTTGCGTGATGCGATTGTGTGCAATGTGCCTGATGGCAAAATCGGAGAACAAATTTTGAAACAGTCTGATCCATCATTTCAGAAGATAGTGCAAATACTAGAGCAGTAGGATTCTGGTGCCTTGTCGCCTCATACATTTTAGCAGCCAGCTGTTTTTCTGGTTGCATCACATACGTGCAATCGCACCATTCCGCACCGGTGGCTTGCGCTAGCCAAGTCGAGTAAACACTCTGCCACGCCGCGTTCGCAGTTCGCTAAACAGGCAGCTACACAAGAAAAAAAGAATTAAGTTTTGCCCTCGCTGCTATACACGGCACAAACGCTAATACTGTGGGCCTTTGTGGCCGAGAGGTTCTAGGCGCTACAGTCTGGAACCGCGTGACTGCTACGGTCGCAGATTCGAATACCGCCTCGGGCATGAATGTGTGTGATGTCCTTAGGTTAGTTAGGTTTAAGTAGTTCTTAGTTCTAGGGGACTGATGCTCCAGATGTTAAGTCCCATAGTGCTCTGAGTCAATTGAACCATTCTGAACGCTAATACTGCCCTCCTAACAAACTCAGTGTTACGCTTGTGATAGGAAAGGACATGTACAATCCGTATGTTTGCAGCGGAACAAACATAAGAATTCGGCCCACTCACAAAAATCTAGTCAAAGGAATGTAGTCGAATTAAGTCGGTGATGCTGAGGGAATTAGATTAGGAAATGAGACACTTAAGGTAGTAAAAGAGTTCTGCTATTTGGGGAGCTAAATAACTGATGATGGTCGAAATAGAGAAGATATAAAATGTAGACTGGCAATGGCAAGGAAAGCGTTTCTGAAGAAGAGAAATTTGTTAACATCGAGTATAGATTTAAGTGTCAGGAAATCGTTTCTGAAAGTATTTGTATGGATGTAGACATGTATGGAAGTGAAACGTGGATGATAAATAGTTTGGACAAGAAGAGAATACAAGCTTTCGAAATGTGGTGTTACAGAAGAATGCTGAAGATTAGTTTGGTAGATCACATAACTAATGAGGAGGTATTGCATAGAATTGGGGAGAAGAGGAGTTTGTGGCACAACTTGACCAGAAGAAAGGATCGGTTGGCAGGACATGTTCTGAAGCTTCAAGGGATCACAAATTTAGTACTGGGGGGCAGCGTGGAAGGTAAAAATCGTAGAGGGAGACCAAGAGATGTATAGCCTACACTAAGAAGATTCAGAAGCGTGTAGGCTACAGTAGGTACTGGGATATGAAGAAGCTTGCACAGGATAGAGTAGCATGGAGTGCTGCATGAAACCAGTCTCAGGGTTGAAGACCCTAACAACAACAGTATAACGTTGCAAAGCGTTATGAAACGGAAACGAGCATACAAAGACTGTAGTGCGAAAGGTGAATGGTCAACATCAATCTGTTCGGAGAATTTTAGGAAAGTGACGTTAACCTGTAAAAGAGATTGTGGTTCGATGAACCATCTGTCAAGCACTTAAATGTGAATTGCAGAGTAATCATGTAGATGTAGATGTACGACGCTAATGTGACCGGGAGCCAGAGCCGTGCATCGCGCCACACTTACCCGACTGGAGCCGACCACTCCGTTGTGCTGCCTGCACCGCGGGTAGCCGATTGAAGTGTACCGGCAATGGGGTGTGCGAGCCGCGATGCGCCGTCGAAGGCCGTAGCTCATCGAGCATTCGGCCGAGCCAGAGTGTCAACAAGGCTCGGTGCAACAGCGAAACAGGCAGCGCCGGGAAAGTGGTATCGACTGGCCACACACGTTCGGAATTGCTTTCTGAATTCTTACTCCTTTAAGAAACGTGAAGGTTTGATATATGTAACACGAAAAGTACTTTCTTGTAACATGGAAGTAATTAAATTCAGATCAAATGGTGCAATTTCCCTAATGCTTTTATAATTCTTTACATGTCACCTGTACCACATTTAAAGGTTTGATGAAGCCTTTGGACAATGGGTAGGTCTATTAACAGGCTCAACACTTCCGCAGAATTCGTTGAGGAGGATCATTCTGCTTTGCGTGGGACATAACTGTGAAATCAGGAGCGACAGAAGGTAAAGACAGTCCCAGATTACTTTCACTGTGAAGTTTGTTGTGATTTCAATTTTTATATGCTTTTAAGAAGTTAAAGCCTTTGCCTACAGATACGTGGACGGGACAGGTAATTAACTGGTTACCGCTTTAATGGAGAGCAATGGAAACTCCTTCTTTAAGCTTAACACGAATATTATCGATGACAAAAATTTATTTTCGGAAACTTAGTCCCTCGAAGTTTAGAGTAGCTGCTCATTTCAACTTACACTTAATGTGGATTGCAAAATTATTGCCTTTTTCTATAGACTGCAAATCCAAGTGTCATTACTAGAGAGAGAACGGAAATAGATTTTGATACTTTTCCCAATCCTTTCAAATGTTCCTTAATTTTATTCTTGACATTTACGTTCAACGTAATATGAATTTCTACTACAAAATAGTGACGGGTGTCGATGCTCTCAATTTGACTCAAATTTAGACAGATTTTCCAAACTGCAAGGCAGTCTTGCACATTACACAGCTTTCTGTTTGGTCTGTGAAGTAATAAATTTGAACTGTTGATTTTTAACAAAATTTTTGCCAATTAAGCTACAGTCGGAAGAGAAACTTTTCGTAGGGAAAGGTGTGCCTGATAAGGAAAAGATAAAGGTCATACAATAAGAGAACAGTGATATAACCAAAAAAAACTTTTTAAATACTTAGGTTGGTATTACAAAAATTCGCTGATTAGTATGATGGTTATTAATACAGTTAGCTCTTTTCACTGCATTGTAAGTTACAGACTTTTACCATACGTACATAACGATAAGCTGACACAAGCAACGGTAGGTGTTTAAGTAACCATCTTGTTGCTGATGATACAGCCATCACTTACTTTAATATATACTGAAGCGCCAAAGGAACAGAGATGCATTACCAGTCAGAATGCGGAGCTGCGGACGGCAACGCCTACATAGGACAACAAGTGTATGGCGCAGTAGTTTCATCGTTCACTGCTGTTACAATGGCAGCTTATGAAGTTCTAAGTGAGTTTGAACGTGGTGTTATAAATGGAGCACGAGCAATGAGACACAGCATCTCCGAGGTAGCGGTGAAATGGCGATTTTCCCGTACTACCATTTCACGAGTGTAACGTTAATATCAGGAATTCAGTAAAACATTAAATTTCCGACATCGCTGCTACCGGACAAGATCCTCCAAGAACGGGACCAACGACGATTGAAGATGACGTTTAGTTTGTAGGGCGCTCAACTGCGCGGTCATCAGCGCCCATACAAAGTCCCAATTTTTGACACAGTCCAATGTTTACACAGTCCAACCTAGCCACTGTCACGAACGATGATGATGATGATCATGATGATGATGATGGTGGTAAAATAAGGGCAACACAAACACCCAGTCCCCAGGCAGACGAAGTCTCCAACCCTGCCGGGAATCGAACACGTGACCCCGTGATCCAGAGGCAGCAACGCTAGCCACTAGACCAAGACTGAAGAGAATCGTTCAACGTTAGAGAAGTGAAAGCCTTCCTCAAATTGCTGTAGATATCAATGCTGGGCCATCAAGAAGTGTCAGCGTACGAACATTCAACGAAACATCATCGATATGGGCTTTCGGAGCCGAAAGCCAACTCTTGCACCCTAAATGACTGCACGACAGAAATCTATACGCCTCGCCTGGGCTCGTCAACATTGGACTGTTGATTACTGGAAACAGTTCCCTAGTCGGACGAGTACCGCTTCAAATTGTATCGAGCGAATGAACGTGTACGGGTATGGAGACAACCTCATGAATTCATGGACCCTGCGCCGGCCGGAGTGGCCAAGCGGTTCTAGGCCCTACAGTCTGCAACCGCGCGACTTCTACGGTCGCAGGTTCGAATCCTGCCTCGGGCATGAATGTGTGTGTTGTCCTTAGGTTAGTTAGGTTTAATTCCTTCTAAGTTCTAGGGGACTCATGACCTCAGAACGTAAGTTCCATAGTGCTCAAAGCCATGGACCCAGCATGTCAACAGGGGACTCTTCAAGGTAGTGCAGGCTCTGTAATGATGTGCGGGTGTGCAGTTGGAGTGATATAGGACCGCTAATACGTCTAGGTACGACTCTGATAGGTGACACGCACGTAAGCATCCTCTCAGATTACTAAAAAATGGCTCTGATCACAATGGGACTTAACATCTGTGGTCATCAGTCCCCTAGATCTTAGAACTACTTAAACCTAACTAACCTAAGGACATCACACACATCCATGCCAGAGGCAGGATGCGAACTTGAGACCGTAGCGGTCTCGCGGTTCCAGACTGTAGGACAATGCGACACCCCACACCGCCAAAATTTCTACAGAGTGGCTCCAGGAACACTCTTCTGAATTTAAATATTTCCGATAGCCACTATAGTAACCAGACATGAACATTATTGAGCGTATTTGGAATGTCTTTGAAAGTGCTGTTCAGAAGAGACCTCCACCCCCTCGTACTATAACGAATTTATGGGTATCCCTGCAGGATTCATGGCGTCAGTTCCTTCCAGCACTACTTCAGACATTAGTCGAGTCCATGCCACGTTCTGTTGCGGCACTTCTACGTCCTTGAGAGATACCTGCACGATATTAGGCAAATGTACCAGTTTCTTTGGCTCTTCAGCAGCCGAGCCACACGGGCGCCCTGGCGGACCCACTGGGCCTCTGTGCGACTCGATCGGCAGTCCCGGGTCCGGGCGCGCCGCACAGGCTCGGTGCACGCCTCTGCCTGGACCCACTTTTACTGAAACCTGGAACTAAACTGTTCTGCTAAGAATATGTAAATCAGTGAGGTTTTCTTGGGCTCTGTATGATGTGCGTTTGTCACTGTGTGTCTATAATACACTGCCTCATCCTATTCAAAATATGATGCATGGGGGATAATGAGAAACTGGTAAGCATTCCGAATCTAACGGTGGTAACGCAGATCCTGTTACAGAATACAGTTTGGCGTGCATACGTGTGTTACAAAACTTTGGAGCCAGGACGGACGACGCTTAACGCGTGAGCGCGGGCAAACGTGACTTGTTCATGTATTTGTAGCTGGTGACGGGAGTAATGTACAGACATCACGGCTTGTCAGGTTATGTGGAGGGGGTATGGTTGGCCACTCATGTTGCGTACGTTCAATAGCCGCAACGGGTAACAGAGCAGGACGTGGAGTGATTGGAACCTTATTGCTCACTGCGGTGACATCTTGGCCACTTTGAAGACACTGTTCTGCTACCTAACTCATTCACAAATTCCTGCAATTGTCAAAACTTGAGATAACGTTGTAATTGCGTAATGCCGATGCTTGAACCTCTATATTCAGAGCCGATTTTACGATCTGTCACAAATCAAGCAGTCTGCGTAGGACTCCATATGATTCCTTTTCTTCTTCATCATCCCTGCCATTTTCAGTTTCTCTACGTGGTCGACATCGTTACATGAATATTGGCAGTGGTAATGGTACTTGGTGACCAGATCCCTTTCATGACGCCAACATCCACCCGAGACAAAATTTGGGTACTAGTTCTGTCTGCATTTGAAGTTAATCTCTTACGGATGTGTGAGAACCAATTCAGACCAAACCCTTCGAAGACACAAGTGTGTGCCTTCATTTAAGGAACAGGGAAGATAATCGTGAGCTACACATGGCATTGTGAGGCATCCAACTCCACAATCATCACGCACCTAAATACTTGGGAGTCACTCTCGATAGAACTCTGACATTCAAAACTCACTGCAAGAACACCAAAATGAAAATCTCAGCTCGAAACAACCTAGTTTTCAAACTAGCGGGGACACAGTGGTAATCACATCCACAAGCTATTCGCTGTTCTGCAACGCCACTGCGCTTTTCTACTGCTGAATATGCTTCTCCAGTCTGGTACAGGTCATCTCATGCCAGACAAGTAGACATTGCTCTGAACGAAACCTGCAGGTTGATCACAGGTTGCTTAAGACCTACCCCTACTTTATAAGCTCTACTGCCTGGCTGGAATAGCGCCACCATGGATACGCAGAACAGTGGCTGCCAACAAGGAGAGACTGAAAGTGGACAGGACAGTGCCCTTCCACTGCACGGACATAATCCACCATATCAACGGCTGAGATCGCGAAAGAGCTTCCTGAGAACATCCGAGAAGCCGAAGAACTACCACCGTGACAGAACGAGAGCTGGCTGGAGTGGAAATCTTTAAATAGATTACGATGAGGAGTTGAACGACCCAGAGACAACCTGAAGAGATGGGGCTTCATAACAGAAGATACGTCCTGTGATTTTGGACAAGAACAAACCACAAGCCACATGCTCCAGTGGCTTTTGTGCCCTACATCCTGCACGAAGGTTGATCTCCTGCAAGCCACTCCAAGCGCCTTGGAGGTTGCAAAGTACTGGGCACATGTAATATAAATACAATTTGTGTATATATATATATATGTACATATTTATTGATGTGTATGGCTACGGTAAATTTGTATGTCTCTGATTAGAGAATAATAAAGATTTCTAAATATTGTCATAGCGTCTGACTGATCCGGGACGTGGGTACCTACCCAGTAATCACAACCTGGATGTGGGAAACCGCCAAGAGCCACATCCAAACTGGTTGGCTCATCAGCCTTCGTCGTTAATCCACGAGGTGGTTTCGACCCAGGGCAGCTTCGCCCTTCCCGACTCCCTGAAGAACGGTGTAATGTGCTCGCCTATAAGGATGCATATGAGATTGCATATGACGCCATATTTCAATTAATGTTGCTATAGTACAACATGCAATACTACACGCCAATTGTGGCCAAAAAGACGAAACCCTTAAATATGATCACTAACCAATATTTCCGTGACTCACTTGCTGCCATTTACGCCATATTTGGTAAATAAAAATGGTCTAGGTAATATTCTTTGACAAATAAGGTTCAAATGTTTCAAATGGCTCTGAGCACTATGGGACTTAACATCTATGGTCATCAGTCCCCTAAAACGTAGAACTACTTAAACCTAACTAACCTAAGGACATCACACAACACCCAGCCATCAAGAGGCAGAGAAAATCCCTGACCCCGCCGGGAATCGAACCCGGGAACGACAAATAAGGTACGCAGCCCCACTTTAGGAGTACATATAACTGACTACGACAGCCTTGTCTCAGAATACAAACATGCTCTACGCCATATGGCTCCTACCAGGTCTTTTTCGAGGAGTCTCTTTATTTTAAGAGAATTGCCGGTCCTGCTATTCTCCTACAGTTTAATCAAATTGGAAACCCTCTCGTCCCACTCTCAACTTGCTGGTATTTGTCTGAAAGATCGTAGTTCGACAATGGGTAAAGCTCGAAAACAGTTTGTCCTGCCCGTTTGCGTGTTTTATGTATGAAGCTGAGCGTTTGTCTCACCAACTGCGACATAATCGCGTGTACAAACAGTGATCCAATATTGTAAAATGCTTTTTTATTCCAGTCTGTGATCACAAATGAATTCTTTACATGATGACCGGTTTCAGTCTGTAATGACCATCTTCAGATCACTTTAGGACATGGTGTAAAAAGATCTGAAAATGGTCATTACAGACTGAAACCGTTCATCATCTAAGGAATTCATTTGTGATCAGAGACTGGAATAAAAAAGCATTTTGGGCCTTTGTGCTTAACCGATAGTATTTCGTAGTTTGACGGACTTGCATGTAACCTACTTCAGACTTTGTTAGCTCATTGTTGTCCAAGATTATTCTTAACTGAACGTAAACGCATTGGGCAAGAACGGCGTCATGCTGGCAGAAAGAGCTCAAGGGATCGTGAGGCTACATACAAAATTAAATGTAGCTAGCATTTTTATAATTTGATCCGTGCCTCCTAGAACTGGCCGAATATCGAACACTTCTTATTCAGTTTCAGTGATTTCCATTACATTTAATGTTGTACATGTGTATGTGGGTGTTGTGTGGATATTGTTTGTGTGTGTATGTGTGTGTGTGTGTGTGTGTGTGTGTGTGTGTGTGTGTGTGTGTGTGTGCGTACGTGTGTGCGTGGGTGCGTGCATCGGAATCGGTTAAAATGAAATGAAAAGAATGAAAGATACAGAGACAGAGAAAGAAAGAGAGAGAGACAGAGAGAAGAATGGAGCGCTACCGAATGGACTGTATTGCATTTAGGCAGGCGCTTGGTTTTAATATGGTTTAAACCTAGTAAATACTTAGCGTTGGTGTCCTTAAGGAAAAGGAAATAAGATTAGGGTTTAAATTCCCATGGACGACGAGGTGATTATAGACGAAGCGCAAGCTCATAGGGGGCAAAAAGCGGAAGGACACCGACAGTGCTCATTCAAGGGAACGATAATAACGTTCGCTTTAAGCGATTTAAGGAAATCACGGAAAATCCAAATCTGGAAAGTCGGCCTGAGATTTGAACCGCCGTCTTTCGGAATAAGAGTTCCATGTCTTACCTCTGTCCACCTGTTCCGGTAATCCTTAGGGGAACCTTAGAATACGCCGGATGTGATCACTACGCTGTTGTACGTTACGACCTGTTGCTCGTATTCCGACATATAGTAGGAGGGAGACTATCAAAAGAATCTATTCCATTGAGACTCAGTCGAGGGTAGCATGGAGCTGTGTGAGACTTCTTATGACTCTAAAAGATATTTCCCAAGATGTTTCTGATACGTAGGGTCTTATTAATGCCACTTACTTCTACATATACTTCCATACTCCGCAAGCCACCTAACGGTGTGTGGCGGAGGGTACTTTGAGTACCTCTATCGGTTCTTCCTTCTATTCCAGTCTCGTACTGTTCGTGGAAAGAAAGTTTGTCGGTATGACTCTGAGTGGGCTCTAATCTCTCTGACTTTATCCTCATGGTCTCTTCGAGAGATATACGTACGACAGAGCATAGTCTGCTTGACTCCTCGGTGAAGGTATGTTCTTGAAACTTCAACGAAAGTCCGTACCGAGCTACTGAGCGTCTCTCCTGCAGAGTCTTCCACTGGAGGTTATCTATAATCTCCCTAACGCTCTCGCGATTACTAAATGATCCTGTAACGAAGCGCGCTGCTTTCGTTGGGTATTCTCTGTCTCTTCTATCAACCCTATCTGGTACGGATCCCACACTGATGAGCAATATTCAATCAGTGGGCGAATAAGTGTACTGTAACCTACTTCCTTTGTTTTTGGATTGCATTTCCTTAGGATTCTTCCAATGAATCTCAGTCTGGCATCAGCTTTACCGACGATCAACTTTATATGATCATTCCATTTTAAATCACTCCTAATGCCTACTCCCAGGTAATTTGTAGAATGAACTGCTTCCAGTTGCTGACCTGCTATATTGTAGCTAAAAGATAAAGGTTATTTCATTCTATGTATTCGCAGCACATTACACTTGTCTACATTGAGATTCAATTGCTATTCCCTGTACCATGTGCCAATTCGTTGCAGATCCTCCTACATTTCAGTACAATTGTCCATTGTTACAACCTCTCGATATTCTACAGCATCATCCGAAAAAGCCTCAGTGAACTTCCGATGTTATCCAGGTGGGCATTTATGTATATTGTTAATAGCAACAGTCCTATGACACTCCCCTGCGGCACACCTGAAATCACTCTTACTTCGGAAGATTTCTCTCCAATGAGAATGACATGCTGCGTCCTGTTACGCAGGAACTCTTCAATCCAATCACACAACTGGTCTGGTAGTCCATATGCTCTTACTTTGTTCATTAAACAACTGTGGGGAACTGTATCGAACGCCTTACTCAAGTAAAGAAACACGGCATCTACCTGGGAACCCTTGCCTATAGTCCTCTGAGTCTCGTGGACGAATAGCGCGAGCTGGGTTTCACACGATCGTCTTTTTCGAAACCCATGCTCATTCCTACAGAGTAGACTTCTGGTCTCCAGAAAAGTTATTATACTCGAACATAATACTCGTTCCAAAAGTCTACAACTGATTGACGTTAGAGATATAGGTCTATAGTTCTGGACGTCTGTTCGACGTCCCTTCTAGAATACGGGGATGAGCTGTGCCCTTTTAAAATCCTTTGGAACGCTACGCTCTTCTAGAGACCTACGGTACACCACTGCAAGAAGGGTTCCTTCGTGTACTCTGTGTAAAATCAAACTGGTATTCCATCACGTCCAGCGACCTTTCCTCTTTTGAGCGATATTAATTGTTTTCCTATCCCTCTGTCATCTATTTCGATATCTACCATTTTTTCCATCTGTGCGACAATCTAGAGAAGGAACTACACTGCAGTCTTTCTCTGTGAAACAGCTTTGAAAAAAGGCATTTAGTATTTCGGCCTTTAGTCTGTCATCCTCTGTTTCAGTACCATTTTGGTCACAGAGTGTGTGGACATTTTGTTTTGATCCTCCTACCGCTTTGACATAAGACCAAAATTTCTTACGATTTTCTGCCGAGTCAGTACACAGAACTTTAATTTCGAATTCATTGAATGCCTCTTACTGAGCACCCCTCACATTACATTTTTCTTCGCGTAATTTTTGTTTGTCTGGAAGGCTTTGGCTATGTTTATGTTTGCTGCGAATTTCCTTTTGCTTCCGCAGCAGTTTTCTAACTCTGTTGTTGTACCGCGGTGGCTCTTTTCCATCTCTTACGATCTTGCTGGGCACATACTCATCTAATGCATATTGTACGATATTTTTGAATTTTGTCCACTGCTCCTCAACACTATCTGTACTTGAGACAAAACGTTTGTGTTGAGCCATCAGGTACTCTGAAATCTGCTTTTTGTCACTTTTGATAAACAGAAAAATCTTCCTACCCTTTTTAATATTCCTGTTTACGACCTAAAGCATCGATGCAGTAACCGCTTTATGATCGCTGATTCCCTGTTCTGTGTTAACTGTTTCAAATAGTTCGGGTCTGTTTGTCACCAGAAGGTCTAATATGTTATCGCCATGAGTCGATTCTCTATTCAACTGCTCAAGGAAGTTTTCAGATAATGCGCTTAAAAAGTGTCATTGGATTCTTTGTCCCTGTCAAGCGTTATAAACGTTTGAGTCTCCCAGAAATTAAAATCTCCACCCGGAACTGTAACATGGTCGGGAAATCAATCCGAAATACTTTCCAAATTTTCCTTCAGGTACTCTGACACAACAGCTGCTGAGACAGGGGGCATATAGAAACATCCAATTACCATGTTTGAGCCTGCTTTAATTGTGACCTTCACCCAAATTACTTCACATTTCGGATCTCCGTCAGTTTCCTTCGATACTATTGTACTTTTTATCGGTATAAGCACTCCTCACCCTTCACTGTCCAGCCTGTTTCTGCGGTATACATTCCATTCTGAGTTTAGGGTGTCATTACTGTTCACATGTGGTTTCATCCAACTTTCTGTCCCTAGTACTATGTGGGCATTGTGACTGTTTATTAATGAGAGCACTTTTTATGGACCTTTCTATAGACGCTCCTGCAGTTTACTAGCTGCCTTATTGTCCCATGAGGGGTCTGCCATATCCAGAGGTGACAATGCCATTAGACGTTTACTCAATTACTGATAAAGGCACCTATTATCAGTATATTCACCTGAAAATTAACATAATAATATCGTTATATTGCCAGTGATGGAATCCGCTTGTTTACACAGTATTTTGCTACGATTGGTCCAACTGCAGCCCTTGGCTTAAGCGTGCCAGCCAACTTGGTCAACAGGTGAAATACTGTGAAGGCTAGTGACAGATATTTAATACTAGCCTTACAACAAAAACGAAAACGGAGTATATAGAGTTGGAAAACATCGTCTCTGAATATACTGCCGTCGTCATACTATGTAAACCTGAAGGTATGTTTATAGAACCCCTGTTGTAAGCATGTCGATAACTCACCATATAAATTGCTACTCTCAATAAATGTGACAGTAACGTGTCTACGAAGGTCACCTACAACGAAGGGAAGGAAGTTGCCTCGTGCTACTGATTGAACACAGGCTGGCAGAGATGAAATTTAAAGATGTATCTCGCTCCCTTTTTTGCTTTGTTCTTATTATTCTTCACCTCCCACAGCGTTCCTTTCAGTTGATGGCAGTATCTGTTTGACAGATTAATGTATAACAAATATTTGCTCATATAATGTAACGAATTAGTTTTGAAGAAAGGTATGTCATTCAAGCATATAATGATGATAAGGCATCTTTATTTGGTTTTGTATCTTGGCAATGAGAACACCACATGTGCTGTAAACATCTATTAAAACCATTTAAGAAGTAATGTGTTGCGTAAGCAAAGAAGTTTCATTCCCAATAAAAAAAACAGTCGGTGAGATATCATGGCCTCTACATACAGTAATACACATATACCTTGAACTCAACAAACTAATTACAGAGAGTGCCACAGCGTACTAAGGCTATATACTTTTCCTTCTATATTAGATTAATACTTGGCTGGTGCCGTTTCCCCTTAAATACATATAAACTCTAAAAGCACTCCAACGTGTTATTTATAAATATAAATATTGTAAAAGGTGAAATATGACGAACGGATGCCCATCGTATTCATATCTTAAGCATCTCAACCACTGGTGTTCACTTGTGGTCCTGGAAAGTCGCTGCCTGTTACTCATCCCTACACAATCGCAGTTACAGCGTTGTGTCGGGTTTCTATTACTTTGTTTCTGCTGTGAAAGGTCGGTACAATTCGTGTTATGTAGCATAATATACAG
The DNA here is from genome assembly GCF_023897955.1 of Schistocerca gregaria. Classification (NCBI taxonomy): domain Eukaryota; kingdom Metazoa; phylum Arthropoda; class Insecta; order Orthoptera; family Acrididae; genus Schistocerca; species Schistocerca gregaria. Next base: position 732,744,675 of record NC_064931.1, read on the forward strand.
TACTTCATGTTTGCCTTCTCTCTGTTTCAGTATTTTTAACGAGAACGTAATGTTATCTGAGAGCAGAAGCCGCACTATATGTCAAGCGCAACCGCGGGATATTCCACAGAAGTGAAACAAACGGTAGCCATTCAGGAAACAAACGTCCACACACAAGTACACCTGCTAGAAGCTTTTTTTCTTCCACGCGTATTTCATACGACAGGAGCGCAAATATAATACGAAATTAACCCGTACACTTTGTGAAATATTCACGGGAAAAGTGAAAAATGAAAAAAATATTAACCCTAAGGACCAATAACTTAAGCACTTCGAAAGAATGAAAAAAATCAGAAAAAGAGACCTACACTTTTATTTAGAAGAGACTGTCAATATAAAACCACAGTGCCATAAATTAACTTTGCACTTTCTGTCAGTGACATCACACATCTTAGTACCAACTGGTGAATGCGTATCTTCATGAACTGTATTTCATTGCTGATTCTTAAGTCCAAATAGACGCGTAAAGTCTGGCATACAATTTTTTGGTGTATCTTTTAGCTTTGGTTGGAGTAAAATGCAGACCCAAAGGAAGCATGTTGGTAGACTAGGCCAACTTACTTATCTGTCTTATTCTGTTTAAGAAACGTTTTTTTGGCTCAGTGCAGAAGAAATAATTGTTAAATTTTATTTATTTAAATGTGAGCCAGCACTAACTGAAATTGTAGAAACGTTGATACAGGAACTGTGTATGTGCAGGGGCAAATATTATATAATACTCTTACAAGATTAACGAAATGTGTGAAATGAAGCTTACTATTAAAATAAATGTAAATCAATCAAGTTAGCAACTGTACGGGCAACCAGGCATGTAAAAGCAGATGTGTAGAATATCCAGTGCGTGTGCTCTACTGGTACTCGAGTCATGAAGAATTAGTCCACTTTGTTTCGGATCATCAGCTAAGATTTTCATACAACACTGACTTCACAACGTCTCTCCTTCCTGTACAGCTTAGGCTGGATAGAGTATTATAATACAGTCAGAAAGTGCGGAAAGTTATCGTCGCATTTTTCCAGTTTCACTGGGTGGTAAGAATTTATGTGATCAAAAATAAATACATCTTTGCCCAAACCAATTTCAGTGTCGCTACCTAGGCTCAAGAGAAACTTTAAGAACTGGTACGAAAGCTACAGTAGGGCTTTACATTACGTACCGCTATCCAGTAAACATCGTGTTCCGACATAAAGGTTATACCAACATGTACGCAGAAGAACAGCGAGATGGGCTGCCCACTCTCGGTGACACCCTCAGTGTGCAGTGGTAATAACTGGAGGAGGCAGGACCATGTCACTACCTCAAAGCAACAACCATACTACGAACTAAACGACCGAGGACCGGGTAATAGTGCAAGAAATGCGGCCCGGAGCCTTATAAATAACTGTGAACGTTGAGGCAGATTCATTTGGAGTCCAGCAGCACCACCACGACGCCAGGGTTACGCCAGACGATCTGACGACTGGAAACCCCCAGCTGCAGCTATGGTTCGGGACCAGCCGCAGCCTACACTATTTCCACCCTGTGGGACTGTTGTCCGCAGCTGCCGCCGTCAGGCTCCTGTCAGGGGGTAATGGTGCACGGTAGTCTTCCCTCGTCACCGCGGTGCACGTCAGTCGGGCCTTATTCGACTGGACGCTGGTGTTCTGTGGCAGAATCTAGTCGCAACACAAGGAGAAGAGCGCCGCTGACGTCCGGGCCTTGACTGACTGACGGGACACTGGACTGATGCGGGACTGATGTTAACAAAGCAGGGCGCTGACGCGTGTACCTGTACTCTGCTGCGGAAGGCAGCCATCTGCTGGCCGTGCCAGTCTGCCACACCGGATTCGAACATGTCTGCCTCTCATTCTCAGTGACAAGATGGGTAATTGAAGTCTAATAAAATATTTCTCTCGACCACCAGTCCATCACTGGGTCCACTGACCTTTTGGCCCGTTACTCCATTGCTCATCCTGCACAGTGTAACCTGAAATTGGCGTCAGCGCTACAGGGTGCTGTCAGGGTACAATAAAGGGGTTCCGAAAAGTCTTCCCCTGATTACATAAATTGATAACTCAGGCTAGAAGTAAGATACAAATATGAAACTGGTATCTAAATGTCTACAAACTATCGACGTTTTTTCCCACATTAGCCATCTTCACTGGAGGGATCGATTCAACGACTGTGGTTATCCGTTGCTGCAGGATTTCAAGATCTGGTACACATGTTCAGTAGACCTCGTCCTTGACATAACCCCACAAAAAGAAGTCTAATGGGGTTATGTCAGGAGAGCGTGGAGGCCAAACAGTTGGCCCATCACGATCAATCCATCGCCTAGGAAAGGTCATATCGAGATAGGCACGTACGTCCAATCCCCAATGAGGTGGTGCACCGTCTTGTTGAAACAAGACATCAGAGTGACACTGAAGTAGCTGAGGAACAGCATGCAGTTGCAACATGTCCAGATACACTTCAGATGTGATGGTAGCCTCAGCGAAGAAGAATGGCCCGATAATTCGATCGTGCAATAGCGCCCACCAAACATTCACTTTTGGACTACCTATGGTGCACTTCATGACTTCGCTAGGGGGCTGTGAACACCAAATTCGAACATTATGGTGATTCACAACTCCACTGACAAAAAAGGTCGCTTCGTCGGAAAAGGCAATTAGTCTGAGATGACCATCATCGTCCTCAATACGTGACAACATTTCGACCGCAAAGTCATATCGACGGTACTGTCATTGGTGCAACAAGGCCTGAACAATTTGCACTTTGTATGCACGGAACAATAAACGTTTGTGTAAAATGTCATGGAAAGAGCTTTTTTGCATCTGTAATTCACGTGAGGCCCTGCGCACCGATTTCTTCGGACTTCGCAGAAAAGACTGCCTTACAGCTTCCACCCTGTCTGCTGAGGTTCTTGCTCGACCAGACCTCGGAACGTCAGCAACCGATCCTGTGTTCTTGAATTTCTCATATCAGGCTTTAATGCTCTTGACATCAGGTGGATTCCTTCCAAATGTTGTCTGGAAGTATCTCTGCACTGTGTTTGGTGATCTTGTCTCATGGTACCACAGGACAAACTGTGCCTTCTCCTGATTGGTTAACATTACTTCTTGGGCACTGCACCACATCCACTACTTACGAACTGCGAACCTAAAACAGTAATAAACTTTGATAGTTGTTTACAATTCGACAAGTTTCACATTTGTATCTTACTTCTAGCCTGAGTTATCAATTTATGTAATCAGGGCAAGTCTTTTCGGACACCCTGAATAACGGTGTCAGCCACTTCGCCGCCAGTGGACAGCGGAAGAAGTACCAAGCCCCGCGGCGTGACGTCCGAATCGCAGCCTACAGCAATCACCCGTGGATGAAGAAGATGACTCGACTACTGCTGGGGTGCAGCTTCACCGACACATGGTGGGGGAGTGTGGTCTTTCTGTTTACTTTTCATTTAGCTGCGTGGTCAAGGTAAGTCAGCAGAATATGCCAGTGGTTGAGTTGCGCCTGTACTTAGAGTATCTGACAGATGAGAGGAGAAGGTATTGTTGAGAGGCCTAAATGTAAGTGTTAGTTTTTACCTGATTCATACGGGCAGTGTGAGTGTCACAAACAAGTTGGGTGGTTCATTGTCTAGTAAAAGGGGCGATCAAAAATTTTCCGTTGGAAGGGCATACGGTCTAGATTAGGTACGCCAAAGAAGTAAAATCGCCGTGAACACTGAGGCAATCATCCCACCGACGCACCAGATTGATGACATCCATTTGGTGTAACACCGAGTAGTACTGCTTGAAAGCTGTTCTAGGTGCTACAGTCTGGAACCGAGCGATCGCTCCGGTCGCAGGTTCGAATCCTGACTCCGGCATGGATGTGTGTGATGTACTTAGGTTAGTCAGCTTTAAGTAGTTCTAAGGTCTAGGGGACTGATGACCTCAGAAGTTAAGTCCCGTAGTGCTCAGAGCCATTTGAACCATCGTACTGCTTGTAGCGTCCGTAACTGCCTGATGCTAGTCTCCCGCAATAGGATTTGTCGGCCCTTCATTGCCTTGTTTAAGGAACTGAAGGTGTGATAATCGCATAGGGATAGAGCAAGATTACAGGGCGAGACTCCCGTGTTTCCCGCTAGAGTTGGCGTACCTTCTGCGTTCCGCTGCGTCTGCCGTATGGGGACGTGTCTTATCATGAAGCAGAGACACCACTTGTCGCAAGTTGGTTTTCGACAGACACGCTGCCCCATACACATCCATCATTCTCTAAAGCATGTCCAACGCTGTTTGTCCTATGTCAGTCAAGAAAGCACATTGATCCTGTTTGGACGCGTTTGCTAATAACGTCGCCATAGTTCACGTTTCCTCATTTACTGCACGCACGTCGGCAAGACACGAATGCTACATCGGCTGATCCCGGCGGACGTTCGAGTCCTCCATCGGGCATAGGTGTGTGTGTTTCTCCTTAGGATAATTTAGGTTAAGTCGTGTGTAAGCTTATAGACTTGGACCTTAGCAGTTAAGTCCCATACGATTTCACACACATTTTTTTGAACGAATGCTACACTAATCGCTTACTATAAGTTGGTGCTTATATACCTGCATCGTAATCACTGTACGTTGCATATACACTGCGACAAACCCTCAAACTGAAAATTTTTGATAGTATATAAGATGGAAACCATGAATAACGTTCAGTCGTTAGAGCTAGGTCTATTATCCGTTTCGGTCTGTAGTAATAATTATGAGCCGCCACTAAGGCGACAGTAGTTTCACACTAATGTGAATACCTGTCAAAAGCCTGAATAACCACCTTTAGTAGCGCGGACGTGCAGAAAGAGAGTCAATGACGTTCTGGAAGGAACTGACAGGGATGTGGGCCCATACTGACTCCAGTATCGTGGCCAGCTGCGTAGGGCAAACAGCTTGATCAAGGTGGTCCCACAAATTCTCGATCAGGTTCAAATCCGACGATTTTGGTGGCCAGGGGAATACGTAAACTCATGCAGGTGTTCTTCGAACCACGCACGTATACTACGAAGTGTGTGATATGTTACGTGGTCCTGCTGGTAGATAGCTATCATGCCTAGGAAAAACATACGGCATGTAGGGGTGGACAGGTCCTCAAGGATAGATGCATACTCGTATTGATCCACTGTGCCTGACAAGATTAGCCAGGAAATACCGCGAAAACATTCCTTGACCATAACGCTCTCTCGTCTGGCGTAGACCCTTCCGAAGTACGCTTCAACGGGCATCTTTTGAATGAAGCATAAATTTGAATCATCTAAAAAGACCACCCGTCGCCTCTAATTGGACGTCAAGTTGCGCTACTGGCGTGCAAAATCCAGCCTCTGCCGCCAATTAACAGCAATCAGCACGGGTGCGTGAACCGGGCGCCTGTTGCGGAGCCCTATACGCAGCAGTGTTTGGTGAACGGTCTTTGAGGACGCACTATTGGCAGCCTGTTAGTCCCCTGGGCGGTCAGTCGCTCAACAGTTGCACGTCTATTCCTCCGTAAACATCTCTGCAGTCGTCTTCCACCCCTGTCATTTATGGCACTTGCGGTGCCACACTTGCCTCAGCGCCGGTTTCTTATAACGTCATTTTTCCATGCATGTTATACCTTAACCACGGTGGTCCATGTGTATTTTACAGACTTACGCGCTTAGGAAATACTTCCACCTTTGAACGGAAACCCAGTGATCATACCCTTTTCGACGTCAAATAAGTCGCTGCGTTTCCGCATTATGACAACGGCAGCACTGTTTTCCGAGTACTCCCGACATGGTTCAAATGGCTCTGAGCACTATGGGACTTAACTTCTGAGGTCATCAGTCCGCTAGAACTTCGAACTACTTAAACATAGACTGTAGCGCCTAGAACCGCAAGGCCACTCCGTCCGCTTCCAACATGCTTCATACAGCCTCCATAGCTTGTGGTGCCACTTGCCGCGTGTGAGTGGCTACCGCACGTTGACATACACGATGGCCACATTAATGTGACTGGACCATGCAGTAAGAAATAACAGAATGGTGTTGCCGTTAAGTGTTCTTGTAATGCGATTTTCTCTTGTGCAGAGCAAGGAATACAGTTTGTTATTTACGCATTTACTTAGTAGGGAGCGTAGGACAGTGGGGTGTTTATGCATATTTCTTCCTATTTGTGTTGTGTAATTAAGAACAGGTATTAATTTCATGACCAGTATGACAGGGATGAACGGTGTTAATACCACAAGGAGCTACAACGAGGAGGTGTTTAAAATTTTAAGAGGCGAAATATATAAACTGTGAGCGGAGAAGGTGGAGCTGTATTGTATTGTATGGAACTGGGGACCTAGTAACGACGGAGAGGCTTCGTCCCCGCCGTAGCCCTCAGTGGTTCACAACCTCACAACAGGCTTCAGCAGTCCACTCACCCCACCGCCGCTCCACACCGATTGAGCGGTTCGGCCGTCAGTGGATTCCCCAGGGAAAGTCTGACACCAGACGAGTGTAACCCCAGTGTTTGGGTGGTAGAGTAATTACGGTATACGCGTACGTAAAGAAAGTGTTTGCGCAGCAATCGCCGACATAGCGTAACTTACGCGAAATAAGGGGAGCCAGCCCGCATTTGCCGAGGCAGATGGAAAACCGCCTTAAAAACCATCCACAGACTGGCCAGCACACCAGACCTCGACACTAATCCGCCGGGCGGATTCGTGCCCGGGACCGCCACACCTTCCCGCCCGGAAAGCAGTGCGCTAGACCGCACGGCTAACCAGGCAGGCTGTACAAGTAACTAACAACAATTGATGCTGAGAAATAGGACATAGTCAATCGCAAAACTCCGTAGCAAAGAGAAAAGTTTCGAAATGAGCATGATGACTGGTTGATCGAAATGTGATGTGATGATCATATTGATTATGTAGAGAATGAGAAGCGAGGAAAGAGAGGAAGCAGAGAGGAGGGAGGAGGAGGAAGCTGAAAGGTAAAGGATCAGGCTTGCGGATAGTTAGCCTGTCCCTGCAGGGCGTCCCACTACCCTGAATATAGTTAAACCTGTCCATCCTGTAAAGAACAGAGAAGAACGTCACTGATAGGTGAAAGATATTTTAAGCCGTAAAATTAAATTAGTTGTGAATGGTGTCGTAATACAAGTTCCTGAGAATTGAGGCACACAGTAATTACTTTGATGAAGTTAAGGTGAGTAATACAGAAGATATCCGATATCCAGAACAATTGTGGGGTCAGGGGTAGCTGGGATGAGTGTGGGCTGTACCGAAGCGATTAAGGGTGGGGATATCATCATGGGTGACTTAACTGCAATAGTATCTGCCCCATTGGGTAATTGCGGCCGCAGAGCTTGGGCCAAATGCGCAGGGAAATTCTTGTGCCAATGGTTTCTGAGTCTTGCAGGATGAAACTACAGACGATGCTCTTGTTTTAGATAGGCAATGCACTAGAAGTTGTTAGTAGTTTTATTGCATTCTTTATATCAGATACGGTACAGAAACGGTAAGGTAAATAGACACACACACACACACACACACACACAGAGAGAGAGAGAGAGATAGAGAGAGAGAGAGAGAGAATTAAATAATTTCAGGCATAAAAGTAACAGGTTTTCAAATAGAATTTTGGCTTAAACAACTTATCTACTTTAAGGTATAAGTGGTTGCAGATGAGAAACTGTGGAATAAAACGGTCCCTGTAGAAACACAACACATCAGAAAAACCACACCATTTGGCAAAAAGGTATGAATTTGTAATTTATGTGTTTTTTCAAATATCAGTAACTACAATCTAAAAACTAATATCTACGTGTACACGAACAGCAAAGTACACTCTTCATCTTTTACAGATGAAACACGTTTGGGTTAAAAAACAAAATCCTATTCTAAAACATACATATTATTAAAGAAAACACGAAAGAAACGAGCTTGAACCCCAAGATGACCCTTGAGAGATGTGTGATGAAGCAGTACAAGCAGAGAGTCCAGGGTTACGATAGCAACAGTAAGAGTTTGAAACACTGAAATATTTAATTAATATCTATGTCTAACTGTTATCAGTCAGTGGTTTTCTGAAAACGCAAATGTACTTACAAATAACCCTGTCTCCTTTCTTCACTGCGGCATGTTCCTGCAATGCCAGCAGACAGCATTCAGTTTGACGATGGGCTGTTACTATAGTGATTTGGCTCAACAATGTGCATTAAAGGTCCATGTTCTGTATTTGGGAGCGGTGAGTAAATACAACAGACATAGTTTCATGTACTTATATGGATATGGTGTCTGTTCTTTCGGACATGTAAGTATATAGTTCTGGCAATACCGCAATGACCTATATCTCCTGTGCGGATGCACACATTTTACCCGAACTCTTACGGGACTTGGTAAGACATGAGTGTGTTGGGCAGGGACACTACGAATGTAGTGTGTGGACATATAAGGTGAGAATGTGGGTCTCGCTGGAGGGGTGCGCGAGATAGTCCCTGCAGTCTCACTATCCTCTGTGCCCTCGGTGGCTCAGATGGATAGAGCGTCTGCCATGTAAGGAGGAGATCCTGGGTAGGGGCAATATATGTATATCAACGCCCGTCAGCAACTGAAAGTATTAACATATAACTCTAAATTGTTTCATATGGTCCACCTATCCTTCCCACAGTTAATAGTTCATCTTTAATGACATTTGTGTCGACTGTGCGTTAAATGTGGGTCCAACAGATGGAATTCAATGAAACGGCAGTTGTGCTTCGATTCCAATCAAGCAGACTTGCTATCCGGTCATTTTTAGTTAGTGAATTTTATCCATAGTCGATGCTGTTCAACTCCGTGACTGTTCCTTTAAAGGGTGTAGAAAAATTTCCGCTATCAGTCACAATAAAGTATTGAGACTGGTGGCGGAAATTTATCTGCGCCCTATTTTCAGTTAGCTTTCTCCTAGTGTCTCTGCATTACTTAGAGCCAGTGCTCGTGCGCTCCATTAAAAACGCATCGTAGCTCTTATCTTATCACATAGTTACCAAAGCATGAGACTAACTCCACGGTCTACTTTGCAGTAAAAGAAAAACCTAAAAACGATTTACAGGTCACCAAAACTGAGTTTCGGAGCAACTTCCCGAGGCTGATACAGTTTGCCCTGCATCCTAGATTCTGGACAGCTGACTATTGACGAATAGTCATTGGAATAAGGAAGAATCGTAATTTATTTAGGTTTATGTTCCATAAGTAACCTGAATTGGAATGACCATACAAAAACTGTAGCCTTAAATCCATGGGAAGAGTCCTAAGGCAGTATGACTTACTGACAAAGTATGTAGCTTACGAAGCGCTGGTTCTAACAGGTCTTGAGTATTAGTCAATCTGGAAACCTTCTAGCGTAGGATTGATAGTGAAGTCAGAGAACTTCAATCAAAGGGAATCACGATTCATCACGTGATCATTTAATAAGCACGGAAGCACCACGAGAACCATCATCCAACTCTATTGGCACACGTTGCAACAAAGGCATTGTGTAGCACGCAGTCTACAGTCAAATGATACAGTAAACTGTTACACATTACTCACAAAATAACTGTGGCAACAAAATTACAGAAATTCGAGCTTGACTTATTGATGGTCCTCCGCAAACAGAGAAAAGGGGAAAATGATAATAGGACCCAAAGTTGACTTCCGACACAGTAGGAAAGCAACAGCGGTGCTAGATCAGTATTGAGTTTAAATGCGGTATTGAGCCTTGTGATACCACAGAGTCTTAGTGCAAGTGCTACTACGGGATGCCTATATGCAAGAGCAATGACGTCACAATCAAGATGGCGGCAAGACCTGCCCCCTAATAACTGACATCATCATCATGACATGACAAATCTGACCCCCCCTCCCCTTTCTCTCCCCATACCGCTCACGCTCTCCACTGCAGCCAATAACAATGTAGCAATGTATAATTAAAGCGAATCAGCCAGTCACAGTGTAGTAATTTAGCAGTCATTAATGTAAACCAGCGAATTACAGTGCAGACGCAGAGCAGCCCTCTTGACTGTGCTCAAAACTGAATGGACATCATGCACCACTTTTACTAGTTTTTCACTAATTCTTCAAGCACCATTTTAGTGGCGACATAGATAGTGCATCATGTTCTACACTATAAAATATAATCGGTACTATCAACAGCATAATGTAACTTTTTATTTGCATTTAAATTATCCACAGTATAGGTTATGTACAAAACGATCTCTCAAGGAATACTGCAATATTAACAAACTGGAACTAATGTTTCAAGGCTGTTTAAAAGTTCTGTATCCAACTGGAGCAGGACCAAAATTCTTGGTAGCGAGGAATTTTGACGGTTAACGATCGTCCTTTACTGAGCGATATGGAGCATTATTTAAGAAAATGGATTCGTATGTAACTGGAGCAGGACTAAAATGCTTGGTAGTGAGCAATTTCGACGGTTAACGTGAACTAACTAAATAATTTTACACAAATTCTTGAATACACACCGTAGTGAGGGACATAAGTAAACTACGAAAAACTCAGATTCCTATGTGAGGTTGCATTATTCAACCCCAGCTTTCCAAAATGTGTATGTAGTGCTGTGATCCGTATATCAGCAGATAAGCAAATAATGTCAGAGAAGAAAAGAGACCGTGATGTGAACTATGTATGCTCCAGCAATCTTACGATTGACTAGATGTGACGCATTGCATGAACACATAAACTGTGCAGTGACTGTCAAGTTACTACAACAATACAAAAGGGCTCAAGTTATGTTTTCACTGCTGCGGTAGTCCATTCAAAGCAACCTATTGGGTATTTTATGTGATAATTTGCATAATTCATGAGTGTTGTACTTTCTTTTACCGATTTAGTTGCTGTTGGTACTAGTGAAACTTCCTCTGTTCTTCAACACATAATCCCCATTGTGACCGTCCTCATCACACCAACTGGGCTGCTGTCACGTTCTATCAACGCAGAAACCGGTCTCTTCCCTTCCACACACTCCACTTCTTGTCACAAAGCAACTTATAGCATCTCCCAATTTCTGATTCCGAAACTCATGCAGAAATGCATCCTTCCCATAAGATATAGTTCTCCCTTTCTTCCACCCCCGTATTAATATATCCTGCAAACAATATTCTTCGTTTAACGTCCTTAAACCCTTTCGAAACGTCTCACAAAAGGCACGTCATTCTCCGGCTAACAGTATTTCCTGTCTTTTCCTTAAAAACTCATCCACCTATTTACAATTGTTAGGAGCAACTGCTCATTCAGATGCGCTGCACAACTGTCACATTTTAAACATCGCCATATTCACCATGAAAATTTTGTTCATTTTAAACTTCATTGATACCTTAAAATAGGCCCAATGTTTATAAAAACCCATGTAGGCTGAAGAGCATCGTAGTGACATTTGAAAACTGATCGTTCCGATGGGGAAGTGAAATAAACAATAGGAACAGCTTGGAGAGCTATTTAGGCATTCGTTGTTCAGTAAATATCAGACACATTCCTAAAATGGTCAGCCACTTTTTTCGTCTCCCAAAAGAATAAGAGGAAGAGCAGCAGCTGCCGGTTTATGTTTCCTCTTGTATCACGTGTTCATCTGAATTCTGAGTTGCCTGTCTCTTTCAACAATGAACGTAAGAGTATTATTAGCACGTCAGTAGACGAATGGTTTCATTTCGGAGCGGTACCCAATGATGTCATCAGCACTTTTGAAATCATTGTACACCCTTATACCACGACGTACGACAAAACTTAGGTGGCTGACTTTTTCAGACTCTATTATCAATCATCACAGTCACGTAAATGTCACAAAAGCACAATGTACGCAGAGCGCATGTGGAAAATAATCTGTGACGTATTCATTAATATATAAAATGTTGCGTATATCAAGAGTATCTGTCTCAATCATTTCAAAAATGACCTCATATGGCTCTCTGTTATAAACCAGAAACACGAAATTGGTGATACATTGTAGTTTCAAAATATAGAAAAAAGGTAGTTAATGGTATAATTTGCGCACAGCAGCGATGTGATTGTTTAATTCAGCCTCTGTGATGTATTGTAACTGTGAAGCGCAGCGAGTAATGAGCCCGTTTATTGTGCTGCGTCGGCCAGCGCTCCGGCCAAAGAGCTAATAAAGCACGCTTCACAGTACAAAGGCCTGTCTCATTCCGACCGTGCTCGCGCCACCGAGCCAAAATTCGTTGCATGCTGTCTTGCCTATTCTTCAGAACCATCACCATACAACAGAATATATGGGTTTCGTAGTAGGGCGGTCTGCAGCAGTAATTCATTTATAAAATGGTAGGTAGGAGCTGGAACTATAACGTATTTCTGTAGCTGTCTCTGGCAAGAAATGAGACTCAATTCACTAAAAAAACAAAGCAAAACAATAAACTTTTTTCATCCAAATGCAGAGGTGATGCACATTCAGAAACTGAGTCAATCGGGATTTATGCAAAGTAAAAGAGGAATAGTGATGGCCGACACAACATTTAGCTACCTTACCGAAAGAAACGATACGTGCCAAACGGTCACTCATGTTTTGTCAGTGAGACAGGGACATCTTGCCATTGATAAGTATTACAGACTTCGGTATTTATGATTAAATGGCTCCAAAGTTGCCCACATAAGAATAATTATTGAAAGATGGTCGGTCCCTGATGCAGTGAGTACCGGAAACATTGACAGGGTTCACGATGTGTCTTGACGGGAGATTCTATTTCGGGCAGAAAAAATGATAAGGCAAAAACTGTGAATGATATCTAGTCAGATACAGCAGTAATACCCTCTTTTATTTCTATTACAGCCAATGATTTATTGTAGCTGTAATACATACAACATCGAATTCTGAATATTTCCGTTGTTTCGATGACTAGGTAACTAATAACGGAAAGATCTCGTGTGAAATATGAAGAAGTAAGTGAACTATACCCACTTGAAACACAAAACAAGTTGATATTTTTTATCGACACATCATAATCAGATTTTCTGCAGGTCATATAACTTACATGCAGGACGACTGCAAGAGATCTGAATGGGAAACCTATGAAAGCGAACTTACTGACACTTTAAAGGGCTATAACAATCCCAATTATATTTCAACCATTCCCGAATGGATAACTACTGCTTTATTGTTGTATGATATATCTGCGAATGCGTAACACGTCAGTTGCCACTACATGTGTCTGAAGATGAAGCATTTTAGCTTTAAATTAGCGGAGAATAGTAAATACTGTTGGTTGAACCTAAAAAATTTAAGATACAGCCAGAACCAATTTCTGTTCTCTGTGGTAAGAATTTTAGCAGCTGTTGTTTCCATTATCTTCCGTCGCAAATGGGAGCAAATACATTAGGAAGAATACTAGGACGTTCTATACGCTATCAAAGAAGTTTCAGGAATCAGAACAACACAGTAAAAAGTGATACGTATATTACTTACGCATGTCTCTCAAGACTCTCGATATCATGTAAGTCCACATATGATATGCCCTGTTGACTTCTTGCATCCATTTACTATATAAACTGCATATCAATTTTTGTGTTCTGCCCCTAGTTTACGGAAGAGGGAACATTTAAAAGATATGGTATTCCAGATTTCAATAGGCAATTAGTCTAGAAATCATACATGTATCTGAGTTACAAATTGTAGATGACTATCCGTTAGCTCCGTGTCATGTTCACTAATGATATCTAACAGGCAGTGACTACCGATTATTGAGCACACTCTTTTAGACATTCAACAGGACGTGCCTTTCAAGATAAAAAGAATTTCAACGGTTATATCAAGCTATATTTGAGCCAACACTACACGACATAAACTGACCTGTAACTACCATTACAGATAATAGTTGAAGATGTACCACACCCATGGTCTGCACGTTTGCATACTGCAGTCATGTTTATCAAAGCCTTCATCTAAAAGAAGAAATAGTCTTATAGTAAGACACATTTTTGGAGATAAATAAAATGAAGCGACGTTCTATGATGACACAAGATGTGCATGTGTGTGTCATGTTATTCGTATATCATACTACACTACAGACACTTCTGTGGAGCACGAACGTCCACCTTAAGATTTATTTTAAACTTTCATTTTATTTCGGTCGTATATTTAACATGTTCAGTCTCTGCACGTTTGAATGTGCTCAAGATAATTGTTATAAATGTAAGGCGTACCGTCGGAAAGAAAGCTTATGGTCTCCAATAATGATAAAGTTCAACGTTATTAGGCTATTTCTTCGCCAATGAAATGTAGAAAATGGGAAAAGAGCAATGAGAAAGTTTATGACTGCATTATTCTCAGAAGAAAAGTAAAAGTTAGTTTTGTTCAGACGTTCACAAACGCCTATACCTTCCGAGACACAATATTCACCTATTCAGCGAAGAGGATAACGAACAGTCGACGTTTTACAATGTCGACGCATGATAATATGGATTTTAAACTCCGAGTCCACCGAAGAATTAATATATTAAGATGAAAAAGGTATGTAATACTGATGTAAATTTCGAATCGATGGTTTTAATTCTGACGTAAGCATTGAGTGCAAGCACTGAAAGCAACATACGCGCTGTTATGATGGCTGGTACTCAGCGATTCAGCTTCCTCTTTCTCATCTGCATACAGAACTGCATCATAGCGATCTGCATATGAGACTGGGGATGTCATCGCAAATTGAGTGCATTCGCTGGTGAAATTGAACGAGAGGGATTTCGGTGGACACCGACAGACCTCTACTGGGAAGACAACAACAAGATTTCTAGGAGACTCTGAGAGCTGTTTAACTTGACAGATAATACATAATATCAGTCCTGTATTGAAAGGTAGCGATTCAGTGATTTTACAGAGAGTGGACGTAATTTAGCCAGAAATGTGATAACTACAGTGACTGAACTCCTGAAGTGAATACGGAGGGATCAGCAGGCAGAAAGCACGCTTTGAAGAAATGCTGTAACAAATTTTATGTCTCGTGGTGGCGATATCCATTATTTTCTCAGAATCAGGTATTAGATGCTGATTAGTCTATCTACTCGGACAGAATATCTGGGGATTACCGACAGAGTAACTTTTTTCCTATGTGTGAGAGATCACACGTCATTCAGACTTCGACAATAAGAGTTTACAATCACCCAATCTGCAATGTATAGCAACTAAAACTGCATCAAACGAGAGGTGAATGTTTCAGACTGCGAACATGACCACGTCTGCGGAAAGGCTAGGAACAGGCGAAGTTACAAGTCTTCTGAGAAACAGTGTTTTCACTTGAACTGTACTCGTAACCATTTTGCTGGGGCCGACCAGGCATCGTTCACATTGCCGTTAAATGTTTCAGCGGTAAGAAATCTGCGGTAAGAAATCTGCGAGTGTAAAATTTAAGCAGTCTCCCTCTCTAATTTTCTATTTAAAAGCGTTCTTTAACTGATTGTGCGAAAGCCCTGCCTGATGTTTGGTGCACATCATTTTAGAACCTATGTAAATAACCTTCCCCCCACGAACCATGGACATTGCCGTTGGTGGGGAGGCTTGCTTGCCCCAGGGAAACAGCCGTATCGTAGGTGCATCCACAACGAAGAGGTATCTGTTGAGAGACCAGACAAACGTGTGGTTCCTGAAGAGGGGCAGCAGCCTTTTCAGATGTTGCAGGGGCAATAGTCTGGATGGTTGACTGATCTCGTCTTGTAACGTTAACCAAAACGGCCTTGCTGTGCTGGCACTGCGAAAGGCTGAAAGCAAGGGAAAACTACAGCCGCAATTTTTCCCGAGGGCATGCAGCTTCACTGTATGGTTAAATGATGATGGCGTCCTCTTGGGTAAAATATTCCGGAGGTAAAATAGTCCCCCATTCGGATCTCCGGGCGGAGACTACTCAGGAGGGCGTCGTTATAAGGAGAAAGAAAACTGGCGTTCTACGGATCGGAGCACGGAATGTCAGATCCCTTAATCGGACAGGTAGGTTAGAAAATTTAAAAGCGGAATAGATAGATTAAAGTTAGATATTGTGGGAATTATTCAAGTTTGGTGGCAGAAGGATCAAGACTTCTCGTCAGGTCAATACAGTGATAAAATTACAAAACTAAATACGGGTAAAGCAGGAGTATGTTTAATAACGAATAAAAAAAAAAGGAGCGCGGATAGGCAACAATGAACAGCATAATGAACGCATTATGGGAGCCAAGATACACACCTCCGAGGATGATGATGAGATTGAAGAAATATATGAAGCGATAAAAGAAATTATTCAGATAGTTAAGGGGGACGAAAATTTAATAGTCATGGGGGACTGGTATTCGATAGCAGGGAAAGAAGGAAAATTAGTAGGTGAATATGGATTGGGGGTAAGAAATGAAGCCGCGCGGGAATAGCCGACCGGTCTAAGGCGCTCCAATCATTGCCTGTGCGGCTGGTCCCGGCGGAGGTTCGAGTCCTCCCTCGGGCATGGGTGTGTGTGTTTGTACTTCTGATAATTGAGGTTAAGTAGTGTGTAAGCTTAGGAACTGATGACCTTAGCAGTGAAGTCCCATAAGATTTCATACACATTAAGAAATGAAAGAGGAAGCCGCCTGGCAAAACTTTGAGCAGAGCATAAGTTAATCATAGCTAATACTTGGTTTAATAATCATGAAAGAATACTGTCTACGTGGAAGAGGCCTGGAGACACTGGAAGATTTCAGACAGATTATATAATGGTAAGACAGAGATTTTGGAACCAGGTTTTAAATTGTAAGACATTTCCAGGGGCATATGTCGACTCTAACCACAATTTATTGGTTATGAACTGTAGATTAAAACTGAAGAAACTGCAAAGGTGCAGGAATTTAAGGAAATGGGTCTTGGATAAACTGAAAGAACCGGAGGTTTAAGTGAGTTTCAGAGAGAGCATTAGGGAGCGATTGACAAATGCAGGGAAAAGAAATATAGTGGAAGAAGAATGGGTAGCTTTGAGAGACGAAATAGTGAAGGCAGCAGAGGATCAAGTAAGTAAAAAGACGAGGATTTGTAGAAATCCTTGGATAACAGAACAAATACTGAAAATAATTGATGAAAGGAGAAAATATAAAAATGCAGTAAACGAAGCAGATGAGATCGATAGGAGGTGGAAAATGTCTCAGCAAGGCCGGCTAGAGGATATAGAGGCATATATCACTAGGGGTAAGATACTGCCTACAGGAAAATTAAATAGACATTTGCACAAAGAGAACAACCTGCATGAAGATGAAGAGCTCAGATGAAAAACCAGTCCTAAGCCAAGAAGGGAAAACAGAGAGGTGGAAGGAGTATATAGAGGGTATATAGAATGGCGATGTACTTGAGGTAAATGTTATGGAGACAGAAGAGGCCGTAGATGAAGATGAGATGGGTGATATGATACTGCGTGAAGATTTTTTGACAGAGCACTGAAAGACCTAAGTCAAGAAAAGGCCCCTGGAGTAGACAAACACTCCATTAGATTTACTGATAGCCTCGGGGGAGCCTGACAAAAGTATACCATCTGGTGAGCAAAATATATGAGATAGGCGAAATACCCTCAGTCCTCTAGAAGAATCCCTAAGAAAGCAGGTATCGACAGGTGTGAAAATTGTCAAACTATCAGTTTAATAATTCATGGTTACAAAATTCTAACACGAATTCTTTACAGACGATTGGAAAAACTGGTAGAAGCTGACAATCCATGGAGAAAAAATAAAAATTTTGTAGTTTCTCGATGACATTGTGATTCTGTCAGAGACAGCAAAGGACCCGGAAGAGCAGTTGAACGGAATGGACAGTGTCTTGAAAAGATGATATAAGGTGACGACGAGCAAAAGTCAAACAAGAATAATGGAATGTAGCCGAATTAAATCAGGTTGTGCTGAGGTAATTAGATTAGGAAATGAGACACTTAAAGTGGTAGATGAGTTTTTCTATTTGGGTAGCAAAATAGCTGATGACGGTCGAAGTAGAGAGGATATAAAATGTAGGCTTGCAATAGCAAGGAAAACGTTTCTGAAGAAGAGAATTTTGTTAATAACGGTTTTAGATTTAAGTGTCAGGAAATATTTTCTGAAAGTATTTGTGTGGAGTGTTGCCATGTATGGAAGTGAAACTTGGATGATAAATAGTTTAGACGGGAAGAGAATAGAAGTTTTTGAAATGTGGTGCTACAGAAGAATACTGAAGATTAGATAGGAAGATTACGTAAATAATGAGGAGGTACTGAATAGGAATGAGGAGAAGAGGGCTTTGTTGCATAAACTAAGTAAAAGGTAGGATCGGTTGGTAGGACATGTTCTGAGGCATCAAGGGACCACCAATCGAGTAATGGAGGGAAGCGTGGAGGGTAAAACTCATAGAGGGTGAGCATGAGATGAATACACTAAGCATATTTAGAAGGATATAGGTTGCAGGAGTTACTCAGAGATGAAAAGGCTGGCACAGGATAGGGTAGCATGGAGAGGTGCATCAAACCAGTCTCTGGACCGAAGACCACAACAGCAACATATAAATGACACATATTCATAAGGTTTACTACACAAGGAGTTTCATGTTGACTCCTGATCGATATTTATTGGATGAAGGGCTGCCTTGCCGGTAAACTCGCGAAGAAGCCACGCATATCGATATAATGGAGATATTAGTGCCCACCAGCATAACGTTTGTACCCTACCGATATTCTTCTTATATTATTTCTTCGGGAAGAAAAAGATGGCGGCTTGTGCTTGACTTATTCATACTTGTTTCACTTCTTCCCATTTCTTTCATGTTGACGCATTTTCTCCTTGTCTTTGTGAATATGTGACTTAGACGACGATTCCATATAGGGAATACTCAATCTGAAAACAGGTTCTGCTGCAGATGAAAGACTGGAAAGTGGCGTGGACAGATTTCGATAGACACGCTGCTGATTCACACTAACTCTTTGAAACATGCATTCTTTAATCGTGACAATGTTAGCAATTGCAAAACTGCTGAATGCTCAAATATCATGCTTGCACGAATACTTACATATCACAAAATTCCAGCATGCTGGAATAACTGCAGGTCAGCAATTTCTATTAATCAGTACAACGGAAAACCAACCGATGTTGCATGTTTCACTACTTTATTTACTCCATGCCTAGTTTCCGGTCGGGACCCATTTTCAGATCATCCTAAAGGATGATACATGTACAATACAGGTTTTATCGAATTTTCAAGAGCACTTCGAAAATACAGAATGCTTCGCTTCAAGATTCACGCACCAGATAGTGAAAATGCTATTTCTAAACATACAGGAAATACGTCAAAATAAATATATACGTATAATGAAGTGCAAATGAACAGATACAACACATACAGATAACTGGCAGTCTACTCCTCCCGCTGCCTTAAGGTAATCTCGGGAAAAGGGCGCTCTATCAGGAAATAGGAAAACTTTTTTTTTAATACAGCATACTCTAGTCATCAAAAATACAACAGTTAATAAAAATATCTTTACCAAAAACTGTCGAACACTTAAAAATCACCGAACAGTAAAGCAAATCAGGTCCACATACAGCCCGTACGACAAAGTTGTGTGCCATGTTGGCACTTAAAAACCACAAAATATGATCCACAGCTTTAGTATTAAAAGAAAACAAAATAAAAACATAAAAAATTTTCATCAACTCCAACCCTTTACAAGCGTATAAACTTTAACATAAAAAAAGTTTACGAAATTATATGAAGATAAGAAAATTACTTTCCTGTCGTGTCCCAGGTAGGAACAGACATTAAACCACAATGATATCCTTCACAAATCACCAAAAATGTGTTCGACTTCCTGGGAGAAGACGTAACATAATCGTACTAATGAGTGTATGTGGAGGAGTGGTGTTGTAGAAGGAGGGTGAAAGAAGAAATAGGGGGAGGATCGAGGACTTTGAGACATACGGGGGGGGGGGGGGGGGAGCAAGGGGGCTATCATGAAGATGAGGGAGAACGAAAACGGAGGTGGACAAAGTTTTGAAAGAACAACTTGGTTTTAGGTTTAGTCAGTTCTTTTCTCTGTTCCAGAATGATGTATGATTCATACTCTCTTCCCCTACCGCCAAACCCGTTGTCATTTCCGCAAAAACTCTTGACCACAAGCTTCTGTTTACTCGGTTACCTCTCCTCTCATTTTCTCTATCTCCGTCGCCCCCCCCCCCCCCCCCCACCTCTCCTTCTCCAATATCCTCAAACTGCCTCTGTGTTCCTCAGGTTGACTGTCATGTACTGAGTTCAGTTTCACGCTTTTCCAGCCATCTAACTACTGTCTCTTACTCGTGCTTTCCCCATCCCCTCTTGCTATCTTTGCATTTTCCCCACCCACCTCGCCTCTTCCACCTTTTCTGCTCCCCCCTTTTATAAAAATGCATTGCATATTTTATCTCTGTAATTCGGTTCTTGCAGTTATCATTCGTTTATCATATTCTCCCCATAGTCGAAATAGTGAGGAGTTCAACTTTTGATTTCAGTACGTGCCTATTGGTGCCTATTGGTTGCTGCTGGTTGGCTAATATGGTTCCTGTGTTTGTTGTGCCTTTACACTGCCTATATTATACGACAAATATTTGGCAGATTATGAAGCCCGGTTTGTCGGTTGATTATGTGTTCTTCAACACAAAATTATTTTAAAAAAATTTTCAGGTTTTTTTTGTTAGTTGTTATCTGTATGATTACTCCTGAGTAACATACATGTATGGTTTGTCTGTTGAATCCGTTAGTCTGCGGTAGTTCTTATTTATTTTATTATAAAACTGGCACATAGTCATTTCCAGTCCACTTTCAATAAGTTTGTTTACTACTACAGATACTATATTATTTATATTGTTTCCATGTTTGCTCACTTGATTGACTTTTTGTGCTGCTTTATCTTCATGCTCCCCCATCCCACACGTTTCCCAGCCCTCCATCCTCCCCTACTCTCTCCTTCCCCTTCCCCTTCTCCCTAAAAAGCCCCACCCCCACCCCTACACTCACGAGTGCGTTTATCTTGTGGCTTCTCCCAGGATGTCAAACACATTTTTAGTGCTTTGTGATAGACAACTTCGTGGTTTAACTTCATATAATTTTGTAAACTTTGTTATGATAAAGTTTTTAGGCTTGTAAAGGTTTGGAAAGGATGAAGATCTTTTAGTGTCCTATTATTTTGTTTTCTTTTAATGCTAATGCTGTGGTTCATCTTTAACGACTTTACTTGCCAACATGGCAAATAACTTCTTCTAATAATTGTTACAAGAAGAAATTCGCAGGGAAAATTTCGTAAGTCACTTGGCATATAACTTTTTTATACGGCCCGTTTGTGACCCTAATGTTCTTTACTGTTTACTGGTATTGAGTGTTTGACTGTTTTTGGTAAAGATTTTAAGATTATTCATTTCATCGTTGATTTGTACTGTTATTATATTAAGCGTTGTATTTTTGATGACTGGCGAATATTGTATTAAATACAAAAGGTTTTCTGGTAAAGTAATCTCTTCCTGAGGTTACCTTACGGCAGCGGGAGGAGTAAACTGTAGTTATCTGTATATGCTGTAACTGTTCATTTGTACGTCATGATGTGTACATACTTATTTTGACACGATTCTTATATTTTTGGAAATATCATTATGACTATCTGGTAGGTGAATCTTGAAACATACTGTTCTGTGTTTTTGGTGTGCTCTTAAAAATTTTGTAACACTTGTACACGATTATAAATTTGGTTTTCTGTTCTTTAGGATGATGTGAAAGTGGATCCTGGCCTGAAACTAGACCTCGAGTAACTAAAAAAAAACTTGCAACTTTCGCAAATTTTCCGTTGTACTGACGTATGTATGACCTTTTGAGTAAATCTATTAATGTACACCAGATTTAGTATTTTACTAATACAATCATATCGCTTTTCAAACCTCCTGTATTCGAATTAAATTCTTGAGCTTTTAATGGCACTCCACAACCGTCATCAAGATCAAAAAGTATTTTGTGATTTTTAATGATGTTCACGTTTTTAATGGTCTTTTTCGGTGTTGTTGTCGCAACTATTGTCTGATAAACACATATTATGTGGATCCTAGCCTTGGCAATATATATAACGACGTTTGATGCATATAACTGTGGAGTTAGCTGTGCTTGAGTCCCTTTCCTGAACAACAGCCTATAACACTAGCTTTGTTATACGCCACTCTTCCCTAACAACCTAACCTTAAGCCACGTACAACACTAACCTGCCGTGAGACAGGCTAATGTTACCCTCTGAAAGGATTTGGGAAATTTTGACCGCGTGTTTGCCTAATGAGTAAAGGTATTGGATTGAAATTTTTAATATAGAGGAAGTAATAGAAAAACTAAACAGGCTTTAACTTTGGGGTTAATGAAAGTAGTAAAATTCAAATATGAATGAAAAATCGAACGGTGGCCAGTCCCATTAGGCACATTTATTTGAAAACATATGTATAATAAAACTGAACATTAGTTGTTGAAGTGATTTTCATTAAGATTCTCTTTGAAAAGCACACAGGATGCAACCAGACACAGGGAAGTCTAACCTGTGGGTAGCAGTAGTTGCCAATAATGCACAAACCAGTTATCATATAAAGCAAAATTGTACCCAACTCATAATAATAACAGCTACAATCACGATCATTACGTGACTCAGTACTGAGATGTTACTGCAGGAAGCACTGAACTTAAGTTGGACATGGAGAGGCTTCTAACTTAATTGACATGTAACAACCAGTAATAAAAGTAAAAGAAAAACAAACAATGTCACAATTACAATGGAAATACACCCATTTAAAGAAATATATCAGATATAATTAGTATCAATAATATTAAGATTATCTTTCTAGTATGGGAAGAATATAGTGGTTACCCATAAACTGATATGTATCACTATTCAAGTTCTATGATTATTTCAGTAGTAAAATTTAATTCAACTAAAATTAATTCTTAGCTTCACTTGGAACAGTTTATGTTTTTACTTTACATGGAAAATTGTTCAACTCTGAGCTCAATTAACTTCAAATAAATCGTTCATGATAGTATTAAAGGCTAAATTATGTTTGAAATAAGTTTAACTTATGTGCCTTTTTCATCACCTATGAAGGAGGAATTTAAGACAGTAACATCTAGATAGTCTGGCAGTGAATTTTTGCAAAGCGATACTTTGCAATAAACTGATAGTATCTTAGAAAAATTCTAACTAACTTCAGCTTTTGCTAATCCTTGCACAGTTGACAGATATGAATAAATCACTAGTTCATTTGAAACATGATACTCGGTTTTATAAACACTTAGGTGAGGACCCTGCTTAGGTTCATTATCAGGATGGAAGATATAGTTTTAAACACCGGTATATAGCACCTGGATCGTTATGAAAATCCCTCAGACAAATTAACTGGCCTATCCTCTGATACACACCTATATGCGTGAAGTTGGTGGAGCTGTGGCGAAGTTGTGGTGGCAAGCGACATGGCGGATAACTCTACTGACGGCTCTTGGCGTTTGAATGCTTTATAAAATTTCTTCTTGGCGACGACTTTTTAACGTGTTAGAGCCATTCCTTACTGCCGAGAGTACCATGCAACAGCCAAATCCACATCCGAGGCAAAATTCCTTGCAAAGCAGCTTCCAGTGGCCTCCATTGGCACCGTCGATGAGTACCGTGCAACGGCTAGCCACTGACTGCGTATCGTTTCAACCAAGTAGCCTCCCATTTCGACCGCAAAAACCACCTTTTACATCGCGCTGAGCCACTTCCGTTGCGGAGGGAGTTCCCTACATCTTTTATATATTAAAAACACAAACGTCCTAAGCGTGAACCAACTTCCAATATGGAATATCATTTAGCTTTTTCCATATATACATCACAATACTTTAAGTTTTCTGTCAAAAATCAGTGACCTTAACTGTCAAAGAACACACACTCCATAATCGTAGACACACAGTTACCTAATATAAACCTGTCACTAATCGATGTAAGTGTTACAAGTCGAGCCCCATAAACGCTGTTCGTAGATTTTATTCAACGAAATATGAAGACTTTGATGGATGCATTTGATTCTATGTTTCTGTCCCCGTAGTGGACGTGTGCTTTCAGGTTTTGTAGCTTTGTACAATATAAATTTTGATGAATAAAACCTTCCGTAATTACACATTTATTTTCGAAACAGCTGATCAAAGTCTTTTTTCGCTGCCATCCAGGACGTTAACACAGTCTGGCCAAAGTATATTTGTTTGTACTTCATAAATATAAAATCTTCGTAGTTCTGGTTACCTATCTGAACAATAACTCATTCTCAAGTGACCTTTGAAGTCTACACAGAATGTATTTGAAGATGTCTCCACACATAAGTTTCTGGTATGTAATGTCACCAAACAAAGTATAAAAACGAATATAATGATGGAATTATGATGCCTTATGTTAGTGTTAACTTTAAAGAGTTGTTCTGATGCATATGAAATTTTTTTGAATGCATTTTAATGTGGTAGCTGTCATACTAGAATCCATTATTATATCGCTAAAAATCGTCTACCTTACGGTGAAATAAAATACCGCAACTTTCTGACTGAAATAATACTTTCTGAGAACAGCGTGTTCCAGTTTTTTATTCAGAAATTCTGTAATTCGAAGAACGCTGTGGCAGGCTATTGAGTGTAAATTGCACAGTAGTCTGAGTTCAGCACTCAACATTTAGCTCTGCTGAAGTGTGTTCTTGCACAGTACGGCCACTAACGATGGACACTACAAATTCGCTCGTAAACACCTGTGCTAGTCATGAAGACATTTTGATGTGATATAGAAAAACGTATTTCCAGATTTCTAGAAAAACGTATTTCCAGATTTCTTGGAAACTTTGTACTGCTGCTGATAACTGAACGTAAACTATTATAAGGAAGATATATGCACAGATCATTCTATATAAGAGTAAAATTTTATAGAAGAAGGCCATCGGAAAGCGAAATATTTTTTCATTTAGATTATATGCAAACATACCCCCCCATGAACCATGGACCTTGCCGTTGGTGGGGAGGCTTGCGTGCCTCAGCGATACAGATGGCCGTACCGTAGGTGCAACCACAACGGAGGGGTATCTGTTGAGAGGCCAGACAAACGTGTGGTTCCTGAAGAGGGGCAGCAGCCTTTTCAGTAGTTGCAGGGGCAACAGTCTGGATGATTGACTGATCTGGCCTTGCAACATTAACCAAAACGGCCTTGCTGTGCTGGTACTGCGAACGGCTGAAAGCAAGGGGAAACTACAGCCGTAATTTTTCCCGAGGACATGCAGCTTTACTGTATGATTAAATGATGATGGCATCCTCTTGGGTAAAATATTCCGGAGGTAAAATAGTCCCCCATTCGGATCTCCGGGCGGGGACTACTCAGGAGGATGTCGTTATCAGGAGAAAGAAAACTGGCGTTCTACGGATCGGAGCGTGGAATGTCAGATCCCTTAATCGGGCAGGTAGGTTAGAAAATTTAAAAAGGGAAATGGATAGGTTAAAGTTAGATATAGTGGGAATTAGTGAAGTTCGGTGGCAGGAGGAACAAGACTTCTGGTCAGGTGACTACAGGGTTATAAACACAAAATCAAATAGGGGTAATTCAGGAGTAGGTTTAATAATGAATAGGAAAATAGGAATGCGGGTAAGCTACTACAAACAGCATAGTGAACGCATTATTGTGGCCAAGAAAGATACGAAGCCCACACCTACTACAGTAGTACAAGTTTATATGCCAACTAGCTCTGCAGATGATGAAGAAATTGAAGAAATGTACGATGAAATAAAAGAAATTATTCAGATAGTGAAGGGAGACGAAAATTTAATAGTAATGGGTGACTGGAATTCGAGTGTAGGAAAAGGGAGAGAAGGAAACATAGTAGGTGAATATGGATTGGGGCTAAGAAATGAAAGAGGAAGCCGCCTAGTAGAATTTTGCACAGAGCACAACTTAATCATAGCTAACATTTGGTTTAAGAATCATGAAAGAAGGTTGTATACGTGGAAGAACCCTGGAGATACTAAAAGGTATCAGATAGATTATATACTGGTAAGACAGACATTTAGGAACCAGGTTTTAAGTTGTAAGACATTTCCAGGGGCAGATGTGGACACTGACCACAATCTATTGGTTATGACCTGTAGATTAAAACTGAAGAAACTGCAAAAATGTGGGAAATTAAGGAGATGGGACCTGGATAAACTGAAAGAACCAGAGGTTGTACAGAGTTTCAGAGAGAGCATAAGGGAACAATTGACAGGAATAGGGGAAAGAAATACAGTAGAAGAAGAATGGGTAGCTCTGAGGGATGTAGTAGTGAAGGCAGCAGAGGATAAAGTAGGTACAAAGACGAGGGCTGATAGAAATCCTTGGGTAACAGAAGAAATATTGAATTTAATTGATGAAAGGAAAAAATATAAAAATGCAGTAAATGAAGCAGGCAAAAAGGAATACAAACGTCTCAAAAATGAGATCGACAGGAAGTGCAAAATGGCTAAACAGGGATGGCTAGAGGACAAATGTAAGGATGTAGAAGCTTATCTCACTAGGGGTAAGACAGATACTGCCTACAGGAAAATTAAAGAGACCTTTGGAGAGAAGAGAACCACGTGTATGAATATCAAGAGCTCAGATGGCAGCCCAGTTCTAAGCAAAGAAGGGAAGACAGAAAGGTGGAAGGAGTATATAGAAGGTTTATACAAGGGCGATGTACTTGAGGCCAATATTATGGAAATAGAAGAGGATGTAGATGAAGACGAAATGGGAGATACGATACTGCGTGAAGAGTTTGACAGAGCACTGAAAGACCTGAGTCGAAACAAGGCCCCCGGAGTAGACAACATTCCATTAGAACTACTGACGGCCTTGGGAGAGCCAGTCATGACACAACTCTACCAGCTGGTGAGCAAGATGTATGAGACTGGCGAAATACCCTCAGACTTCAAGAAGAATATAATAATTCCAATCCCAAAGAAAGCAGGTGCTGACAGATGTGAAAATTACCGAACTATCAGTTTAATAAGCCACGGCTGCAAAATACTAACGCGAATTCTTTACAGACGAATGGAAAAACTGGTAGATGCAGACCTCGGGGAGGATCAGTTTGGATTCCGTCGAAATGTTGGAACACGTGAGGCAATACTGACCTTATCTTAGAAGAAAGATTAAGAAAAGGCAAACCTACGTTTCTAGCATTTGTAGACTTAGAGAAAGCTTTTGACAACGTTGACTGGAATACTCTTTTTCAAATTCTAAAGGTGGCAGGGGTAAAATACAGGGAGCGAAAGGCTATTTATAATTTGTACAGAAACCCGATGGCAGTAATAAGAGTCGAGGGGCATGAAAGGGAAGCAGTGGTTGGGAAAGGAGTGAGACAGGGTTGTAGCCTCTCCCCGGTGTTATTCAATCGATATTGAGCAAGCAGTAAAGGAAACAAAAGAAAAATTTGGAGTAGGTATTAAAATGCATGGAGACGAAGTAAAAACTTTGAGGTTCGCCGATGACATTGTAATTCTGTCAGAGACGGCAAAGTACTTTGAAGAGCAGTTGAACGGAATGGACAGTGTCCAGAAAGGAGGATATAAGATGAACATTAACAAAAGCAAAACGAGGATAATGGAATGTAGTCAAATTAAATCGGGTGATTCTGAGGGAATTAGATTAGGAAATGAGACACTTAAAGTAGTAAAGGAGTTTTGCTATTTAGGAAGTAAAATAACTGATGATGGTCGAAGTAGAGAGGATATAAAATGTAGACTGGCAATGGCAAGGAAAGCGTTTCTGAAGAAGAGAAATTTGTTAACATCGAATATAGATTTATGTATCAGGAAGTCGTTTCTGAAAGTATTTGTTCGGAGTGTAGCCATGTATGGAAGTGAAACATGGACGATAACTAGTTTGGACAAGAAGAGAATAGAAGCTTTCGAAATGTGGTGCTACAGAAGAATACTGAAGATAAGGTGGATAGATCACGTAACTAATGAGGAGGTATTGAATAGGATTGGGGAGAAGAGAAGTTTGGGGCACAACTTGACTAGAAGAAGGGATCGGTTGGTAGGACATGTTTTGAGGCATCAAGGGATCACAAATTTAGCATTGGAGGGCAGCGTGGAGGGTAAAAATCGTAGAGGGAGACCGAGAGATGAGTACACTAAGCAGATTCAGAAGGATGTAGGTTGCAGCAGGTACTGGGAGAAGAAGCAGCTTGCACAGGATAGAGTAGCATGGAGAGCTGCATCAAACCAGTCTCAGGACTGAAGACAACAACAACAACACCTGGAGAGACAAATGTGGCAACTGAAATTGTAGAACACAAGTCTCATTAATGAAATTATGGATATTTGTGAATGGTTTACTAAAAAATACAGAGTTTTATTTAGCAGTCTGAGTTTGTTTCTAAATATTAGACAGTTGAGTAACTTAAGGCTGTTTTCTTTCATACCGCAGAATTCAATAAGTGCCTAACAGTTCTTACAAGTTGCCTAGCTTAGAAGATTTTGAGTTAAATTTAAGTGCTGTTATTTTTTTTATACATTTCCACTGAGCTAAGAGTTTTGTGTTATTATTATATTTATGTTCATAGATAAAACAAAACTTATAATACATGTAAAATCGGCAACAAATTTATAACTTGCTGTCATAAAGAATCAGAATTTCAGCCAAACTTTATGTCGGGTATATTTAACTCTACTTTCCGTGTTTGAGACTTCATCTCACAATGTTGTCCTAAACTGGGATAACTTTGTGACAACTAATATTCTGTAATCCAAATACCTTACTGAACACAAAAAAATTCTAAAAATTCAAGGATTAAAGATATAAAATTCCAAATATATGCAAATAAAAGTCACACGACGTATTTATTATGGTACAACAAGTGCCAAAAGTATCACAAAATTGCCCACTTTCCCATTAAGTGAATTTTTACTAAAAGGATTGGGAATCTGTATGTAAAGTGTTTCACCTTAAAGGGACATTCGTGCTGATTCCTAATCTGTTCTATGAGTTTTTCAGTATTATGGAGGCTTTTACGTTAAGTCTATGACTAAGTAATATTAATTCAGTTGATGCGTTTGGATTACTGTTATACGAATAAATTATTGACCTTTCGTCATCCAACAACTGTTGAACAATTGCTAAGTTTCAGAACACTCATTCAGCTGAATGGGAATATTATGGTTAACCTTCCTTTGTTTATATGGGATAAAATTTTGGAAAAAGGCAAATTAAATGGTTCTCCTGAAACCTATCATGATACAATGGTCATTAGTTGCTATTAATCTTCAATTCATAGTAGAAAGAACGTAGTAGTGTACGACGGTGGTTCAACATTTGAAATATAGATTTCTTACAGGAATCATGCAATAAATTTTCGGAAGAGCTGTATTGTATCAATGGAACCAGCACGTTATAAATTATTTGTACTGCTCTAATAAATAAGTTTCACGTGTAAAAGAAGTGGAAACTGCATGGCAAAAAGTTTGTGGTTAGGTTCTAAGTGTTTATCTTTAGCTTAAACAATCGGCTTGACTACAACAGTCAGTTATGAAAATATATCATAAATTGTATACCTAGTCTTAAAAGGTGCATGGTTGAATTAAATTTTAATGCATATACACTGAAGCACCAAAGGAACCGGTGCAGGCATGCATATTCAAATACAGGCGTATGTAAACAGGCAGAACACGGCACTGCGGGCGGCAACGCCTGTATAGGACAACAAGTGTCTGGCGGAGTTGTCAGATCAGTTACAGCTGCTACAATGCCGGGTTATCAAGATTTAAGTGGGTTTGAACGTCGTGTTACAGTCACTGCACGAGCGATGGGAGACAGCATCTACGACGTAGCGATAAAGTTGGTATTTTTCCGTCCGACCATTTCACAAGCGTACCGTGAATATCAGGATACCGTAAAACATCAAATCTCAGGAACCTTCAAGAACAAGACCAACGTTCCACGTTACAGAAGTGCTACTCTTCCGCAGATTGCTGCAGATTTCAATGCTGGGCCATCAACAAGTGTCACCGTGCGAGCCATTCAACGAAACATCATCGATATGGGCTTTCGAACGCCCACCCGTGTAACCTTCATGACTACACGACACAAAGCTTTACGCTTCAACTGGATCCGTTGACACAGACATTGTACTGCTGATGGCTGGAAACATATAGCCTAGTCGGACGAGTCTCGTTTCAAATTCTATCGAGCGGATAGACGTGCACGGGTGTGGAGACAACCTCATGAATCCATGGACCATGCATGGCAGCAGGGGACTGTTCAAGCTTTTGGAGGCTCTGTAATGGTGTGAGGTGTGTACAGTTTGAGTGTTACGGGACCTCTGATACATCTAGATACGACTTTGACATGTGACATGTACGTAAGCATCCTGACTAATTATTTGCATCCATTCACGTCCACTATGCATTCCGAAGGACTTGGGCAGTTCCAACAGAACAATGCGACACCCCACACTTCGAGAATTGCAGCAGAGTGGCTTCAGGAGCACTCTTCTTAGTTTAAACACTTCCGCTGGCCATCAAAGTCCACCGACATGAACATTATTGAACATACCTGGGATGCCCTGTAACGTGTTGTGCAGAAGAGATCTCGAACCCGTCGTACTCTTACGGATTTACGGACAGCCCTGCAGGATTCATGGTGTCTGTTCCCACCAGCAGTACTTCAGACATTAGTCGAGTCAACGCCACATCGTGCTGCGGCACTTCTCCGTGTTTTCTGGGGCCCTACACGATATTAGGAAGGTGTACCAGTTTCTTTGGCTGTTTAGTGTACAACTGATACGAAAACTCAGAATTTATGTATTTGGTTTCCCTTTTTCTTTTGCAGATATTCGTCGATGTACCTTCTATAGAGTGAACATTAATTAAACCTCGAAACTGTAGGGATGTCTTCCTGAATGGAAATGGAGGAAAAAAGGGTTTATGAACATGTATCAGGAAATGGACGGCGTGTATGCCACGACAACAAATCATTCCGGTACACAGTACAGAGCTACACTGCATCCACGTGACAATAGATGTTCAAAGTGGCCTCCATAGGATTGCAGGTGATAGGGATAGTAGCGGTTGTCCTGTATGGTACACAGAATCGTGCTTTGGGTTATACCTTGTTGGCAGCTAACTTGCCTGTAGGCTGTGCCAGGTTTCATCTCAATATCCTGTAGGACCTGGTCCTCCAAATCTAGTGTATGCACAGTGTGCCACCTCTCTGCACGTTCGTATGGCTGAAATGACCCATGATCATACAAACTGTTAGAAATGTTGTCTGATGTTGTTGGTATCTGTGAGGGTACTTGATTTTGCATAGACATAGTGCCTCTACAACTTTTCCATCTGACTGGTCTTGCACAAACACAGTCTCGACTTTATACACAAACACAATCTCGGCATTATATAGAATTTGAAAGGGGAAGAAAGGAAAGGAAAGGGAGGGGATCACTGCTGTCAGCTACATCAGGACATTACGCGGCATCAGCGGCAACGAGTGAAAATGGGTACCGGATGGGGACTCGATCCCAGGGTCTCCTACTTACTATGCAGGTGCGTTAGCCACTGCGCCATCCGGGTTACAGCGTTTAATCACAACTGCACAGACTATCTTGACACGCGTCACGGCAGATCCACGGCACTATCGAGCACCACTCATTCGTAGACACTGTCCATTTCCTCTATGCTCGGTAGCCTGAGTTTCCCACACTAGGTCGGATGTCATTGGGCATTCGCACAGAAGAAGGTGGATCCGCTGCCCCAGGCGAAAGCCTACACTGGCCTATGATGTAAAGACTACCACAAATGACAATGAATGTATTCTATGTTAACCAGAGGCCTAGAAACGACGGAGAGGTTCCGTTCACGCCGCAGCTGCAGTGGTCCACAAACCCACGACGACTACCGCAGTCCATTTCACCCCTCCGCTGTCCCACATCGAACACAGGGTTATCGTGCGGTTCGGCGCCTGGTGGACCCCCTCCCCCAACAGGGAACGTCTCCCACCAGACGAGTGTAACCCCTATGTTTGCGTGGTAGAGTAATGGTGGTGTACGTGTACTTGGAAAACTTCTTTGCGGAGCAAGCGCCGACATAGTGTAGCTGAGGCGGAATAAGGGGAAGCAGCCCGCATTCGCCGTGGCAAATGGAAAACCGATTAAAAACCACTCACAGACTGGCCGGCTCACCGGACCTCGACACAAGTCCGGCGGACGGATTCGTGCCAGGGACCAGGCGCTCCTTTCCGCCCGAAAAGCCGTGAGTTAGACCGCACAGCTAACCGAGAGGGCACAAGTGACATTATGCGTCGTAACTTGGAAGAAAAGCAATTTCAGACACAGATTTATTTAACATTTTACTTTTCTTTTGGGGCATACGGTACACTTACGAAGTGTGTACAGTTCCTTTTGAATCACCCTGTATAATACTAATGTCTTCTTGCGTTGACTTAGTCATAATAGAGCTGCTAAGGTGCTTTAAATTCTGTGTCAAATTAGATTTTAATATCTGTTTTGATTTAGTACCTTCATTTTACAGCTGATCAAACTGAGATTAATCAGAAGGATGGTGTTGAGAAACTGTATTTCATGCTTGATGTAGCTCTTATTCTGAAGAATCTGAGAAACCGTTTAACAATTCTTTCCAAACGAATTGTTGAAGGCAATAATTTGTCACTTACAATTGTTTCCATTGACTGTGTTGTAAATCTCTATGATTTTGACAAAGAGAAAAATTGGACATTACTTGGAACCTACTAGGAAATGCATCAGATCAGGGCATTGTGATAAAGTTGGTCCAGCTTCAGCACTTTTAAATGAAAGTTTTCCAGCAGCAGTTAAGTATGCAGTACAATAACGGATGGTTTAAGGTTCTGCTTCATCTACTGCATATTTTATAGGCATATTTTTCCAGTGGTTTAAATTAATGACCTAGAGGAAAATAAATACTGTAAACGTAAGGCAGTTAAAGGCAAAAAGGAGGATGCTGTGCAGTTTTCCATGAGTGTTACATTGTAGACTGAAAATCTGAAAATTGAGAAAAGAGATACGTGGAAAACATTAGTAACTGTGGCAGCAACCACAGTAATTAGCAGTCAGAAACAAAGTAATAACTTTTCACTGTGTTTTTTTTTCACAAATTGTTCTGGAAAAGCTTTATAGCGTGGTACAAGAAATTGATTCAGTTCTCCATTCCCTCGGTTTTCAGACAATTCTGTGACTTATTGGTGTGTCACAGTACTTTCGTGCCAGTTGCCATGTAGTGGCGTTTTCAGGTTTTTTACTTACAGAACAGAAAATCTGGGTTGTTTCTGAAGATCGAAGAGACCATAAACGCATCAACATTCGGACTATCAGCCTTCGCAAAATTCCTTCCCATGGTTACTAAGACTTGTAAATGCGATTTCCATCAGTACATAACTAAATTATTAGCAGAAAAAGTACAAAAATCACTAATATCTTCGGCTAACACTCCTATCACACGCGTGTAGCTTCATCTTACTCCTACACTGTGACAATACCAGAGCTTCAGCCTAGAACAAAGCGTTTTCAATTAAGTGGCCAAATCTAGAAACGTAGTCATTTTTAAGCTTTAATAGCAAAAAAGCAACAGTTATTTTGCCAGGATATTGAGCGAAAATTCTATTTGAATGTTACAATCATTCAGAATAGCATCAATCCGAACCATATTTTTCACATAGGGAAATAGACTATTCCTTTAATGAAAGAAGAGAGGACGGTATTAACGTGTTCTACTGCCACGTGCTTCTTTTACCCATTGTTTTGAATCAGTTGATCAGCCGTCATCCACATGGAACCGACAGTTGGCCACCCGATAATTTTTTTCTAACCGTGCTTCAATTATTTGAAACTTTGCAAGGGAATATGCACTATGTGATCAAAAGTATCCAGACCCCTGGCTGAAAATTACTTACATGTTCGTGGCCTCTCCATCGCTAATTCAGGAATTCAGTTTTCTGTTGGCCCAACAATAGCCTTGATGACAGCTTCCACTCTCGCAGGCATACGTTCAATTAGGTGCTGGAAAGTTTCTTCGGGAATGGCAGCCGATTCTTCACGTAGTACAGCACTGAGGAGAGGCATCGATGTCGGTCGGTGAGGCCTGGCGCGAAGTCGGCGATCCGAAACACCCCAAAGGTGTTCTGTAGGATTCATTAGATCAGGACTCTGTGCCGGCCAGTCCATTACAGGGATGTTATTGTCGTGTAACCACTCCGCCACAGACAGTGCATTATGAACAAGTGCTCGATCGTGTTGAAAGATGCAATCGCCATCCCCGCATTGCTCTTCAACAGTCGGAAGCAAGAAGGTGCTTAAAACACCAATGTAGGCCACGCAAAACAACAAGGAGTGCAAGCACCCTCCATGAAAAACACGACTAAACCATAACCACACCATAATACAACCGCCTCCGAATTTTAATGTTGGCACTACACACTCTGGCAGATGACGTTCACCGGGCTTTCGCCATACCCACACCCTGCCGTCGTACCGTGATTCCTCACTCCACACAACGTTTTTCCATTGTTCAATCGTCCAATGTTTACGCTCCTTACACCAAGTGAGGCATCGTTTGACATTTACTGGCATGATATGTGGCTTATGAGCAGGCACTCGACCATGGAATCTAAGTTTTCTCACCTCCCGCCTAACTGCCACAGTACTTGCGGTAGACCCTGATGCAATGTGAATTCCTGTGTGATGGTTTGGATATACATCTGGCTATTAAACATTACGACCTTCAACAAGTGTCAGAGGACTCTGTCTGTCAACAGACGAGGTTGGCCTTTATGCTTTTGTGATGTACGTGTCCCTTCACGTTTCCACTTCACTATCACATCGGAAACAGTGGAACTAACAAAGATTAATAGTGTGGAAATCTCGCGTACTGACGTGTGATACAAGTGACACCCAATTACCTGACCACGTTCGACGTCCATGAGATCCGCGGAACTCCCCATTCAGCTCTCTCACGATGTCTAAACACCACTGAGGCCACTGATATGGAGTACCTGACAGTACGTGGCAGCTCAATGTACCTAATATGAGAAACGTATGCTTTTTGGGGTGTCAAAGGTTCAAATGTGTGTGAATCCCTAGGGACCAAGCTGCTGAGGTCATTAGACTTACACACTAACTTAAACTAAGAACAACACACACACCAATGCCCAAGGGAGGACTCAAACGTCCGGCGGGAGAGGCTGCGCAATCCTTGACGAGGCGCCTCAAACAGCGGTCCACTCCTCACGCCTGAAGGGGTATCCGGAAACTTTAGATCACATAGTGTTTATTAGTCCAGTACCTTTCAGAAGTGCACCCAAGACATGAATGCGGTTTCTCTTTGTACCAAAAGTTTGATATTCAACATCATACACTAACTTTCTTTTTTTATTTTTTTTACATGGACGATGTTTTCAACACTGTGGTGATGTTGTTACTGAGGTGCCTCGCAATTTATTTCTGGCAGATTTTTAAGACAAAGCATTACCTGAAATAGCTTCAGAACTGAGATTGTGAGAACCAAATGTTGGAGTCGTGGTAGATGTCTACCATTTTTATACACATTTGTTCAACATCAGTGGATCTAATTTATAACTGTAGGTTTCCACCTATCACCATTCTTTGCAGTCATTGAATGCCACTTAATATTTAAATAACAGTTATCCAAGATTAACTTAGATACGTGGACATATTACATTAAAACGTATTTTCACCCCATAGAATCGTACAATTCCGGGAAAATATATCATAACTTAATTATAGCTAAAACTTGGTTCAAGAATCAAACAAGAAGGTTGTATACATGGAAGAAGCCTGGAGATACTGACAGGTTTCAGATAGATTATATAATGGTAAGATAGAAATTTAGGAACCAGGTTTTAAATTGTAAGACATTTCCAGAGGCAGATGTGAACTCTGACCACAATCTATTAGTTATGAACTGTAGATTAAAAGTGAAGAAACTGCAAAAAGGTGGGAATTCAAGGAGATGGGATCTGGAGACGCTGACTAAATCAGAGGTTGTACAGAGTTTAAGGGAGAGCATAAGGGAAAATTTGACAGGATTGGGGGAAGGAAATACAGTAGAAGAAGAATAGGTAGCTTTGAGGGACGAAGTAGTGAAGGCAGCAGAGGATCAAGTAGGTAAGAAGACGAGGGCTAGTAGAAATCCTTGAGAGACAGAAGAAATATTGAATTTAATTTATGAAATGATAAAATATAAAAATGCAATAAATGAAGCAGGCAAAAAGAAATACAATCGGCTCAAAAATTAGATCGACAGGAAGTGCAAAATGGCTAAGCAGGGATGGCTAGAGGACAAATGTAAGGAAGTAGAGGCTTATCTCACTAGGGGTAAGATAGATACTGCCTACAGGAAAATTAAAGAGACCTTTGGAGAAAAGAGAACCACTTGTATGAATATCAAGAGTTCAGATGGAAACCCAGTTCTAAGCAAAGAAGAGAAAGCAGAAAGGTGGAAGGAGTATATAGTGGGTCTATACAAGGGCGAGGTACTTGAGGACCATATTATGTAAATGGAAGAGGATGTAGATGAAGATGAAATGGGAGATACGATACTGCGTGAAGAGTTTGACAGAGCACTGAAGGACCTGAGTCGATACAAGGCCCCAGGAGTGGACAACATTCCATTAGAACTACTGACAGCTTTGAGAGAGCCAGCCCTGAAAAAAATATACCATCTGGTGAGCAAGAGGTATGAGACCAGCGATTTATCGTCAGACTTCAAGAACAATATAATAATTCCAATCCCTAAGAAAGCAGGTGTTGACAGATGTGAATATTTTTGTACTATCAGTTTAAAAACTCACGGCTGCAAAATACTAATGCGAATTCTTTCCAGACGAATTGAAAAACAGGTAGAAGCGGACCTCGTTGAAGATCACTTTGGATTCCGTAAAAATATTGGTACACGTGTGGCAATACTGATCTTACGACTTATCTTAGAAGAAAGATTAAGGAAAGGCAAACCTAAGTTTCTAGCATTTGTAGACTTAGAGAAAGCTTTTGACAATGTTGACTGGAATATTCTCTTTCAAATTCTAAAGGTGGAAGGGGTAAAATACAGGGAGCGAAAGGCTATTTACAATTTATACAGAAACAAGATGGAAGTTATAAGAGTCGAGGGGTATGAATGGGAAGCAGTGGTAGGGAAGGGATTGAGACAGGGTTGTAGCCTCTCCCCGATGTTATTCAATCTGTGTACTGAGCAAGCAGTAAAGGAAACAAAAGAAAAATAAGGATTAGTTATTAAAATCCATGGAGAAGAAATAAAAATTTAGAGGTTCGTCGATGACGTTGTAAGTCTGTCAGAGACAGCAGAGGGCTTGGAAGAGCAGTTGAACGGAATGGAGAGCGTCTTGAAAGGAGGATACAAGATGAACATCAACAAAAGCAAAACGAGGATAATGGAATGTAGTCGAATGAAGTCTGGTGATGCTGAGGGAATTTGATTAGAAAATGAGACACTTAAAGTAGTAAATGAGTTTTGCTATTTGGGGAGCAAAATAGCTGATGATGGTCGAAATAGAGAGAATATAAAATGTAGACTGGCAATGGCAAGGAAAGCGTTTCTGAAGCAGAGAAATTTGTTAACATCGAGTATAGACTTAAATGTCAGGAATTCGTTTCTGAAAGTATTTGTATGGAGTGTAGCCATGTATGGATGTGAAACGTGGGTGACAAATAGTTTGGACAGAAGAGAATAGAAGCTTTCGAAATGTGGTGCTACGGAAGAATGCAGAAGATTAGATGGGTAGATCACATAACTAATGAGGAGGTATTGATTAGGATTTGGGAGAAGAGGAGTTTGTGGCACAACTTGACTAGAAGACGGGATCGGTTGGTAGGACATGTTCTGAGGCATCAATGGATCACCAATTTAGTATAGGAGGGCAGCGTGGGCGGCAAAACG
Organism: Schistocerca gregaria; assembly: GCF_023897955.1. NCBI lineage: Eukaryota > Metazoa > Arthropoda > Insecta > Orthoptera > Acrididae > Schistocerca > Schistocerca gregaria. The sequence continues at coordinate 732,782,594 of NC_064931.1, forward strand.
CGCAGAGGGAGATCAAGAGATGAATACACTAAGTAGATTCAGAAGGATGTATGTTGCAGTAGGTACTGGGTGATGAAGAAGCTTGCACAGGATGAAGTAGCATGGAGAGCTGCATCAAACCAGTCTCAGGACTGAAGACCACAACAAGAACAACAACAACAACATATCTTAAGATAATAAACGATGGTGGAGAAGTAATGGATTTCATTTAGCCCATAACATCCTGAACAAATCTGCTTCTGCTGTATACTGTATTATTACTGGCGACTTCATTCGGATATTGCCTGTTGCAATATCTTTATGGGAGTTCGTGGCGAAAGAAGAAATGTAACTACAATTTAAAGCCATATTGATTATTACTCGACCATGACTGTTTCGAAAACATGAAAATGTTTTTCGGTACTATTACTAGTCACAAAGTTTGTTACTAACTTAAATTTTTAAACGAGGCTAGACTTTTTTAGATATAAACCCCACATTCAGGCTACAGTGGTAACACAAAAAAAGTTGAATTACCTTCATCGCCATGGTTTCTTCGACCTTTTTGACCACTGTTCGTGAACCTGCGAAGGATACTTACAACATGACACCATAATCAACTTTTAATGTGCAACAGAAACAAGACGGTATCCAAATAAAGCTTATTTCGATTTGACTATCAGTATGTCGATCCTGGTGTTGTCACTCACTCTAATATATTCTTCACATCTTGAGGCCGAATATCTGATGTTACACACGGAATATAACACAGTAAGATGGAGTGTGACGATTACATGTTGAAATGACAGTGTAAAAGTTATATTAAAATTACAGAGATATTAATGAAGCACATAGTCATAAATATTTATAATGTTTATGTGTTTTCTATTTTAGTACTACTGAAGTGTATCTGGTAAAGAAATGTGAGTTGTTGAAGAGTGTCATTTTGGTTAGGATCTCGGTTTTCCACTTCTGGCCATGGCTGAATATTTTCATTTCCTCCAAACTCTCCATACTCCAGCTTCTCTGTAAAATACGCAGTTCTGTGAGTCCGTCGTCTATTGCAGCAATGCTTCCTCTATTAGTGTCGCATATGAGCTTAGCTTCCACTGCTGTATCGTTGCCAGATACCCTCGCCTCCCCATTCCCCCTCTACTTCATGTCCCTCTCCCTTCTAGGACAATAGCGTTATGTATAAATTCGTAGGCTGTTCTAATCGTCGAGGCATAAGATTACAGCCTGCATGGTTGCCATACCTTCTGTGTTTATTTAGGATACTTACTGGATATTATCTTCATTATTATCATCAGATTATATTATCCTTATTATTATAATATATGTTCAAAGATGGCTGACTGATGGTTTTGGCTCTGAGCACTATGGGACTTAACATCTAGGATCATCAGTCCCATAGAACTTAGAACTACTTAAACCTAACTAACCTAAGGACAACACACAACAGCCAGCCATCACGAGGCAGAGAAAATCCCTGACCCCGCCGGGAATCGAACCCGGGCGCGAGAAGCGAGAACGCTACCGCACGACCACGAGATGCGGGCGACTGATGATTTCCCAAGATAGCTTTTTATTAATAATTGTAATTTATGAACCAATATGGCTACCACAGTCAAAATATGGCTGCCGAGGATTTGTTTCGCTCACCACCACACCCCTGTCTAAAATAGTTAATTAAGTTTCCATGGCGCTGCAGTCACCTAGCCCCATCATTCATCCAAAGCGTCCAGGCATGCTAAACATAATATGCAATCAGCACTCATGCTCTGTATGTCTTAGTGAAAGGCCGATCATCCTCATGAATTGTAAACAGAGATCTCCTATCTGGAGTGAGAATAAAATTCTGACTCACGCAGCTGAATGTAAGTATTATTAAAACTTTCCTCTCCTCTCTCTCCCTCTCCCTGGCTTCTAATTATTATCCGTTGTGTATATATTTAACATGAAATATTGTTGTCATATTTCCCTTAGTGCAACAGTCGCCTGATGCATTGGAACAGGAATCAGCAACCAGGCTACCTGATACATTGGAGTAGGTCTCTACACTGTTTCCGGACGCTGAGTTTCCACTGACTACATCACTGCTCGGCAAACAGCAGCTTATCCTATTCAGTGTACAGCTCTTCACCACTGCTTCAGCTGACTGCAAGTGAATCGAAACATGTAAATGTGGGAACATTAAGTGAATAGTGACTGCAAAGTAATAATATACAGGGTGGTCCATTGATTGTGACCGGGCTAAATATCTCACGAAATAAGAATCAAACAAAAAACTACGAAGAACGAAACTATTCTTGATTGAAGGGGGAAACCAGATGGCGCTATGGATGGCCCGCTAGATGGCGCTTCCATAGGTCACACGGATATCAACGGCGTTTTTTAAAAATAGGAACCCCTTTTTTATTACATATTCGTGTAGTACGTAAAGAAATATGAATGTTTTAGTTGGACCGCTTTTTTTCGCTTTGTGACAGATGCCGCTGTAATAGTCACAAACGTATAAGAACGTGGTATCACGTAACATTACGTCAGTGCAGACGGTATTTGCTTCGTGATACATTGCCTGCGTTAAAATGGACTGTTTACCAATTGTGGAAAAGGGCGATATCGTGTTGATGTATGGCTATTGTGATCAAAATGCCCAACTGGCGTGTGCTATGTATGCTGGTCGGTATTATGGACGACATCATCCAAGTGTCCGGACCGTTCGCCGTATAGTTACGTTATTTAAGGGAACAGGAAGTGTTCAACCACATGTGAAACGTCAACCACGACCTTTAACAAATGATGATGCCCAAGCAGGTGTTCTAGCTGCTGTCACGGCTAATCCGCACATCAGTAGCAGACAAATTGCGCAAGAATCGGGAATCTCAAAAACGTCGGTGTTGAGAATGCTACATCAACATCAACTGCGCCCGTACCATATTTCTATCCACCAGGAATTGCATGGCGACGACTTTGATCGTCGTGTACAGTTCTGCCACTGGGCACAAGAGAAATTACGGGACGAAGACAGATTTTTTGCACGCGTTCTTTTCAGCGACGAAGCGTCGTTCACCCACAACAGTAATGTAAACCGGCAAAATATGCGCTATTGGGCAACGGAAAATCCATGATGGTTCCGACAAGTGGAACATCAGCGACCTTGACGGTTTAATGTATGGTGCAGCATTATGGGAGGAAGGATAATTGCACCCATATTATCGATGCCAGTGTAAATGGTGCAATGTGTGCTGATTTCCTACGTAATGTTCTACCGATGTTGTATCGTATTGTATTGTATGTTAACCGGGGACCTAGAAAAGACGGAGAGGCTCCGTAACCGCTGTAGCGGCAGTGGTCCACAACCCCACGACGACTACCGCAGTCCACTTCACTACTCTGCCACCCCACACCGAACCCAGGGTTATTGTGCGGTTCCGCCCCCAGTGGACTCCCCAGGGAACGTCTCACACCAGACGAGTGTAACTCCTATGTTTGAATGGTAGAGTAATGGTGGTGTACGCGTACGTGGAGAACTTGTTTGCGCAGCTATCGGCGACATAGTGTAACTGAGGCGGAATAAGGGGAACCAGCCCGCATTCGCCGAGACAGATGGAACACCGTCCAAGAACCATCCACAGACTGGCCGATTCACCAGACCTCGACACAAATCCGCCGGATGGATTCGTGCCGGGGACCAGGCGCTCCTTCCCGCCCGGAAAGCCGTGCGTTAGACCCCACGGCCAACCGGGCGGGCTTTTACCGATGTTACTACAAGATGTTTTCTAAACATTCATGGTGGTGTCTGTTTGTTCTATATCGTGTCTCCCTATCACTTTCGTGTAATGACGCTCTGAGTGTGTTTTTTAGGGAATTGACTAGTTAGAACCTGGGACCTGTTGCTGGTAAGAAGACGCCAGACCGCACATGACATGTAGAATTCAGAAGAGTTCACTGCGACTAGCGATGATATAACCAAATACTTAATGATTTCAGCGTCAGCTCCTCTGCACTCCCTGTAAAAGAATCTTAATACTAACTAAATTTAGTGGAAGGGGTTCAAGGCTTTCCTATTTTTAGTTAGCTGGTAAAATAACGTCGAAAAAGCAGTTAAGTTTACCACTGGAAATTTTACTCTACTCAAAATGGTCTACAGTGACCCTCAATTATCTTTAATTACTTATCTAACTTGTCGTAAACTACAGTGGCTGATGTGGCTTCTCAATAATTATATAACAGAGAAATCATCGCGTTTCAGATTTTTACTTCAAGTGGCAAATGTGAACACCATGAGCTTTAATTTACGATCGACATTAGTATTACGCAAAAAGGGGGTGTAACAGATGAGACTTCTGCAGTTATGAGTGAAGCTTTATGCGCTGTTATGCGGCATCGCGTGCTTTCATTAACTTGTCGGTGTTCATCAGGGGGCCGCAGGCAGCACAGCTCCGCTCACCTCGCCGACTCGGAAGCAACTCTCTCCTAACTTCTCATCACTACAATTTACCGAATTTGGTTTTAAAAAAAATATCTGGCTGTGTTTTCATCTGACGAATCAGGATCTCAATGTTAACCTTAAGCTCCGCCTACAAAAATTCTGTCTATCCAATGAGAAACGTTATACTTTTCATGGTGGGGCAATGTTTTTAAAGTTTGCAATGTAACAGAGACGCGAAAAGTCTCACGCTAAAGCCTGCAGCTGCTGTGGTCCTTTTAGCGTTATCGTAAGATCTATACTGTTCTTCTGGGTTCTTCTGGAGGGTTGTATCTTTTAACATGGGCTGTGGGGATGGTCCTAATGTAACAGAGAGGCAAAAAAGTCTCACGCTAAAAGTTGCGGGTGGTGTGGCCGTTTTTGTGTTATCGTAAGATCTATACTGTTTTTCTGGAGGGCTGTAGCTTTTAACATGGGCGGGGGGGGTGGTCCTTGACGTAACAGAGACGCGAAAAAGTCTCATGCTGAAACGTGCGGGTGGCGTGGTCTTAGCGGTAGGCTGGCGACGTGGGTGTCCAGTCCGTCCCTGATCGTAGGGCCTTCTTGCTTAACACGGTTCTGCTCTCGGCTTCTGTTCTCGTTTCTCCCCTCGGAACTGCGTCAGTCTCACGGTGGGAAGGTATGACATGCATTTAGGCATTCTTGTGTTAGTCTGTAGTATTCCATTTTCTCACTCGTTACTCGTATTACTTTGGTTAATTTAATGTCACGATTTATTCGGAGCTATGTGACATACTACTGGATTTGCTTATCATGTCAGGGTTTTCATGGAAGGTGTTGGATTTGCCTGACACCTTACAGTTTCATTACATGACAGAATGGCGATGTACTTGCAACATGATGCATGTCCGGCACATAGCTCGGGTGCGGTTGAAGCGATATTGAATAGCATAATTCATGACGGGTGGATTGGTCGTCGACTCCCGCACGTTCACCGGATCTGACGTCGCCGGATTTCTTTCTGTGTGAAAAAATCGTGATCCACCGACAACGCCTGACAACATGCGTCAGCGGATTGTCAATGCATGTGCGAACATTACGAAAGGCGAACTACTCGCTGTTGAGAGGAATGTCGTTACACGTATTGTCAAATTCATTGAGGTTGACGGACATCATTTTGAGCACTTATTTAATTAATGTGGTATTTACAGGTACTCACGCTGTAACAGCACGGGTTCACAAATGTACATGTATCATATTGGAACAACCGAAATAAAATCTTCAAACATTTCTACGTTCTGTATTTTAATTTAGAAAACCATCCTGTTACCAACTGTTCGTCTAAAATTAAGAGCCATTTATTTGTGACTATTGCAGTGCCATCCATTCCAAAGCGAAAAAAGTGGTGAATCTAAAACATTCATATTTCTTTTCGTACTACACGAATATGTAATAAAAATGGAGGTTCCTATTGAAAAAGAAACGCAGTTGATATCCGTTTGGCCTATGGCAGCGCCATCTAGAGGGCCAACCATAGCGCCATCTGGTTTGCCCATTTAAGCTAGACAAGTTTAGTTCTTTGTAGTTTTTTCGTTTGATGCTTGTTTCGTGAGATATTTGGCCCGGTCACAATCAATGGACCAACCTGTATATAGAGAATGTTTAAGCATGTTTAAGGGGAGTTATTATGTGTGGAGTTGGAAAATTTATGTAACATGATGCAATGCATTGAGAGTCTGATGGCTACAGTGTGTGACCCATCTCACCCTCCTCCAGACGTCCAAGAATACGTCCTTGCGAAGACGGTGTCCATCAATGACATGTTCAGTGCTTCAAGAATGACGTTAATATCTGATGTCTCTACACAGTGCACTTACTTACGTCATTCCAGTGTTGCTACTTTCTGTGTTGTGTACAGTGCATTATGGATTTTGATCCGTTTGTTTAGTCAGTGGTCGTGTTATTATTCGAAAGTTATTGCTATGTGTTGACTATCTACAGGTACAGATGATAGTAACAACGGCATAAAACATACATCACGAGACAATAATAACATTCTTTATAAATTTGTTTTTTCGCCTCCCTCCAGGTCCTGCCGTTTGTTACTTCCAATATGATTTAGAAGCTTACAAAGATGCAGCCCCATCGTAGCTAAGTCAGTAAGGTAACTGCAGAGTTTCATACGAAAAAGAGTAGTCACACTACTATCCTCCCTTCAAATGGCTAAGCTATAATGATTGTGCATTTTTGTGGGGTTATTTTTATGAAACGGAAACATATATAACACATTGAAAATCATTTTATTATTTCTCTTTAAATATCTCACACTGCAGTTTAACCCTTTCGCAGCTACAGACGAGCTCTTTGCATTCCGTGCTCAGACGGCTTTCCTTGTGGTTGTACTGCTCGCCAAATTCTGGAGCATGTGCACAGGGACGGCGTTTGGGCTGATATGAAATACTTATCATCCAGTTTTTCGAAAACTATTAGGTGAAAAAAAAGAAAAAAAGATTTTAGCGGATCATACAGTCCGATATCTTCGTTCGATAAAGAACTTCATTTCTTTCCGTCGTCCGCCATAGTTACTGCGCTGCGTCAAATGAAGTAAAACATTGCACGAAATTTTAAAGAGTCCGCTAAGGTAAAAGCGCACTGCGTAAGCTTTGCGTATGGTTGATGTTAACTCATACGTTGCAGTGAATGAAATGTAGATAACATATCGAAATTTTATCCAGAATTGAGAGCAGAACGATATCTCATTTGGTTCTCGAGTTATTCGGCCTTATATTCGATGGACGGCCAGGGAAGACCTATTATCCGTTTTTAAGAAAACAATTAGGTGAAGGAATTTAATTTTTGCACATCTCCGCATCATAAGGGACTGAATTTAGTTTCGTAATAGTTACTGTGGTGCATAAATGCATAAACGTCGCTAGCAATTTTAAAGATTTTGCGGAAGTAAAACATATTGTGTGAACTTAGTGTATGTTTGATTTTAGCTCATATAATGTAGTGGAAGGATACCGTGCTCGAAGCGCCCATTCACGCCCTTGCGCATCGTGGATCAGGTCATAACAATCGTCATATCTCATAACTCAAGATATCGAATTTTCTGCAAATGATAGCACGCAATGACGCACATATGTTTTACAATAAATACTCGAAAAACCTTTATTCACCGAGATATGGAACGAACTCGTTCGTAGCAGTGAGACGTCGGCGGCTCGGAATGCATTTAGATGTCCATAGCAGAGAAGTAAAATCCAAGCGGCCCGAGTATACACGACCACATCTGAGAACGGCGTAGCAGGGCGGGTATACATGCCCACAGCAGCGAACGGGTTAATAGGGGGAGGTCCATCAATTACACTTCGTCCATTCCAATCGTAACGGTTGTACATTACTTATTCAGTCTTCACAATTACATTCAGTAACCTGAGAAGGTAAAATAGGCCATACAAATCACATTTTCTTGGATAGAATTAAATCTATGTAGTAACTTTATTTCTGACACTCAATTTTTTCAATACGATAACTACTTCTACTACTACAAAGCTAAAATAAAATCCTTAACCAGTTACCCAAGTACTAATACTACAGAATGGCCACTGTTTTCTAACCTTCCTGGCAGATTAAAACTGTGTGTCGGACCGACACTCGAACTCAGGAGCTTTGCTTTTCCCGTGCAACAATTTTACAAGTAACTCGTCTCCTACTTTCCAAACTTCGCAGAAGCTCTTCTGCGAAGTTTGAAAGGTAGGAGACTAGGTACTGGCAGAACTGAAGCTGTGAGGACAGGTCGTGAGTTGTGCTTGGGTAGCTCTGTCGGTAGAGCATTTTCTCACGAAATGCAAAGGTTCCGAATTCGAGTGTCGGTTATGCACACAGTTTTAATCTGCCAGGAAATTTCATATCAGTGCACACTCCGATACACAGTGAAAATCTCATTCTGGAAACATTCCTTAGGCAGTGGCCAAGCCATGTCTCCGGAATATCCTTTCCTCCAGGAGTGCTAGTTGTGCAAGGTTCGCAGGAGATCTTCAGTGAAGTTTGGAAGGTAGGAGACGAGGTACTGGCGGAATTGAAGCTGTGAGCACGCGTCGTGAGTAGTGCTTGGGTAGCTCAGTCGGTAAAGCATTGGCCCACGAAATGCAAAGTTTCCGAGTTTTAGTGTCTGTCAGGCACACAGTGTTAATCTGCTAGGTTATTTCATATCAGCGCACACTCCACTGCAGAGTGAAAATCTCATTCTGGAAACATTCCTCAGGCTATGGCTAAGCCATATCTCCGCAATATCCTTTCTTCCAGGAGTGCTACTTCTGCAAGGTTCACACATGAGGTTCTGTAAAATTTGGACCTCGGGTAGTTCCGTCGGCACGGTAGCTCAGCGTGTTCCGTCAGAGGGTTAGCTGCCCTCTATAATAATAATAATAAAACAAAAACAGAGTTATTAGATCAACGATGAAGTCGAACAACCGTCATGGGACGTCCGCCCCGAATTAGTGGAACAACAATGACGACCAAAATGAGATCAATTATTTAAAAGAAAGGTGTCATTGGACGTCCGTCCCCAACAAATTCAAAGAACAATATAGAACAAAAAAAAAACAAAAAAAAAACGGTAGAGCACTTGCCTACAAATGCAAACGTCCCGAGTTCGGGTATAGGTCCGGCAAACAGTTTTAACCTGCCAGGAAGTTTCAAATTAGCGCAAACTCTGGTGCAGAGTGAAAACCTCATTCTGTGTTTGTTTAGTTTATTTTGGTGCATTTAATCTGTAGATGGTTCCTTCTGCTACTGAATCTGCCCTCATAAAGCCCTGGTCAACAGCTATTACCTGCTGGATTCCTTTGGCGTCGGGCAGCACATCAACAGCATTCCACCAATCACTGTTACGTCTTAGTACCCACACTTACACGATCACTTGCACTGCACGTTCGTGAGAAACTATTTCATTTAGTGGTCGCACCTCAGCTGTGTTCTCTTCACCTCTCAACTATGTTGTCTCGTGAAGTGTTGCTTGGCCTTCATGGATTACTGCGGCTGCAGTGCCATCCAAGATGCGTCAGGTCGACCCACTTCTTACTTCTGCTTTGGAATCCTACATCCTTAATGCCTGACGGCTATTACACACCACATCTTTTGTAGTGTGTGCAGCCCTACATTGTGTGTTCTAGAGTGTCCACAGTGCTGCAGGAACATTTATCATTCATCTATCTTTTGATTTTATATAAATACGTAGCATACGGGCAATGACCAGTCAGGTAATGTATCAGTGCACTACATGGATTAAGAAAGTCTCTCCTTGATGTTAGAGAAAAATTTAATATGTTCTCCTACCCGTGCCTGAAGCGGCGAATTCATTTTATCATAGTAGTAATATGTGCTCTCTTATTAACTTTTTCGTATTAGCCTCAATTCCAAGCATCGTTCGTACTTTTGTTTAATTGCCTTTCTTTAACCAGTAAAGGGCTCATCTTTGCCTAAAATCTAGGTCCAGCGCTTATATGCATAGAATTACTAACAAAGCGTCATTAGGGGAAGTGCAGTACGCACCCGTTAAGCTTAGTATCACTCCTCGTTGAAATCTTCTCGGTAAAGTGGTCGGCACCATTAGCTGCAGTCCATGAGCTCAAATGCTCTCACTGTATCCTACGTCTGATGCTAATATAGATTGGTATTATGCTCTGATTGTTTTCAAAGGAATCTGAAATTGCCTAGTTGCAATTGTTATAATTTTATTAATCTAGTTTGTACCGTTTCTGTTTGCTTTCGGTATATAGTGTGCAAAGTTTCGACTTGCGTCCAGAAATATCCCTAGATACATCGTTACTGCGCTTCTCGTAATCGCTGCATCATTTAATTTTATTTCAGGGTTTCTTGTTAGGATTTGTGAGGTGCTAGTGACATTTTAACACTTAGACACCAGCCCTCAACTTCGTGGAGTGTTACATTACATTTGTCTTCTATAATACTTGTGGCGTCGCTATTTACAACGAACAGTACGTCATCTCCAAATTCTACCAGTCCGCTTAAGTTACCACTGTCTTATCACTTCTGTAATATAGGTTCGAGCGCTACATCCCAAGACTCTGGACCACACACTGATCCCTGAGGACAGTCTTTTGTTATTTTATTCGTTATTTTCCTTCCTGGGCAAATTACGAAATATGCCTCCTGTAGCAATAGTCTCTCAGGCAGTTGTACAGCACTCCTGCATACCCCAACTCCTAAAGAAAGACGACCGCCGTTGATTATCAAATGCGTCAGCAATATCGATCTTCATAGCTATAGCGTACATAGAGTGAGTATCTGCCTCTAGCGAAATTGCTGTATTAACTGCGCCTTAAGTTGACCTACCTCTTCTAAACCCGTATTGCTGAGGACTCTTCCCATGTAGTATTGTATGATGTAGTAATCTCTTACATAATAGTTGTTCGAATTTCTCGACGAGAATGTTCAAAAACAAATTTGTCTGTAGGATTTGGGTATCATCGGATACTTGTCGCGCCCTTAACTATCACCATTCCAGCATTCTTTCATGGTGCAGGGACCCTTCCTTGCTAGAGACACTCGTTTTACAGTTCACCTTGTTGATCGTATTTCCTCTAAGACAATATTATGTCGTATACCCGAGGGATCGGTTTCTATATTAGCTTCCACGAATTGCTTGAATCGTTTCAGTTTTGTTTTCCATGACTCCTCCTTAACACGTTGTTAAACATATACGCTCCTGGAAATTGAAATAAGAACACCGTGAATTCACTGTCCCAGGAAGGGGAGCTTTATTGACACATCCCTGGGGTCAGATACATCACATGATCACACTGACAGAACCACAGGCACATAGACACAGGCAACAGAGCATGCACAATGTCGGCACTAGTACAGTGTATATCCACCTTTCGCAGCAATGCAGGCTGCTATTCTCCCATGGAGACGATCGTACAGATGCTGGATGTAGTCCTGTGGAACGGCTTGCCATGCCATTTCCACCTGGCGCCTCAGTTGGACCAGCGTTCGTGCTGGACGTGCAGACCGCGTCAGACGACCCTTCATCCAGTCCCAAACATGCTCAATGGGGGACAGATCCGGAGATCTTGCTGGCCAGGGTAGTTGACTTACACCTTCTAGAGCACGTTGGGTGGCACGGGATACATGCGGACGTGCATTGTCCTGTTGGAACAGCAAGTTCCCTTGCCGGTCTAGGAATGGTAGAACTATGGGTTCGATGACGGTTTAGATGTACCGTGCACTATTCAGTGTCCCCTCGACGATCACCAGAGGTGTACGGCCAGTGTAGGAGATCGCTACCCACACCACGATGCCGGGTGTTGGCCCTGTGTGCTTCGGTCGTATGCAGTCCTGATTGTGGCGCTCACCTGCACGGCGCCAAACACGCATACGACCATCATTGGCACCAAGGCAGAAGCGACTCTCATCGCTGAAGACGACACGTCTCCATTCGTCCCTCCATTCAAGCCTGTCGCGACACCACTGGAGGCGGGCTGCACGATGTTGGGGCGTGAGCGGAAGACGGCCTAACGGTGTGCGGGACCGTAGCCCTGCTTCATGGAGACGGTTGCGAATGGTCCTCGCCGATACCCCAGGAGAAACAGTGTCCCTAATTTGCTGGGAAGTGGCGGTGCAGTCCCCTACGGCACTGCGTAGGATCCTACGGTCTTGGCGTGCATCCGTGCGTCGCTTCGGTCCGGTCCCAGGTCGACGGGCACGTGCACCTTCCGCCGACCACTGGCGACATCATCGATGTACTGTGGAGACCTCACGCCCCACGTGTTGAGCAATTCGGCGGTACGTCCACCCGGCCTCCCGCATGCCCACTATACGCCCTCGCTCAAAGTCCGTCAACTGCTCATACGGTTCACATCCACGCTGTCGCGGCATGCTACCAGTGTTAAAGACTGCGATGGAGCTCCGTATGCCACGGCAAACTGGCAGACACTGACAGCGGCGGTGCACAAATGCTGCGCAGCTAGCGCCATTCGACGGCCAACACCGCGGTTCCTGGTGTGTCCGCTGTGCCGTGCGTGTGATCATTGCTTGTACAGCCCTCTCGCAGTGTCCGGAGCAAGTATGGTGGGTCTGACACACCGGTGTCAATGTGTTCTTTTTTCCATTTCCAGGAGTGTATGTACCTATGCAGCATTCGTACTATTTCCTCTTGGGCATTGCTGCTCTGGTATAACTTCCTAGCTTTTTTGTCACATTTTAATTTCTGCAGTGCCACGGTCCAGATGAAAGGAGCTCCTCTAGACTGACCTTTCCTGTCAGCTATCGATGACTCCATTGCTCTGTGTATACCCACTGTCAATTCCTGGGCTTCAACATCTACATTATCACACAGCGATGGACATCCTGGACGCTGAAAAACCCTTAGTAGCTGTTCTCAGCCTCGATGATGTTTTATTTGGGCTTTATGAGCAGTTTTTCTGTGGCGTTTTGGACTTCCCTTCCAGTGATGATGTATAGTGTGATATTGCGATCACTGGACGTCATTCCACTCTCAACCTTCCAACCTTTCACGTGGCGCGCCCCAGTCGTATCTGCTAAAGTGATATCAATATATGACGTTGCTCCGACTCTCCTTTCGTAGATTGGCGGACTGTGATGTACATTCAATACCTGTAGGTTCAGATCCATCATGGTTTCTTCTAGTTGTCTTCGACGTTCATCAGTAATGCGGCTATGCCATAACATTGCCTTCGTATTTGCATCAACTGCTACACAAGAGGTTTAATTCGCCAGATGACAAACATCCTTTAGTGTTAGCAGATAATCGTCGATCTCATCATGAAATCGAAAAGACATGGAAACGAGGATGTAACTCTCCCCTCAGATTAACATTTCCACACAGATTACATGTTCCGAATAATTGTGTGATATTCTTGTCACTGTTATGGATTTCTTAAATACTATGATTGCTGCCATAGCAATTTTATCTTGGGTGAGTATTTGGACAGTTGTCGGCGTACTGGTCAACATTTCTGTTATTCCTCCCTAGATCTCTGGGAATATATGTGACTCAAATAAAGTGTTCATCACAACTTGAAAATATGTCAAAGTTCAGGAGGTGGACAGAAATATGGAAACGCCATGAACAGAAAACAATGCTATGCCTGAATCGTTGTAAGAAAACCTTTGGCGCTCATAATACCTTCTAGTCGTCGTTCAATGAATGACAGCTGTGTAAACAGGGGCTCTGGCATCTTGGAAGATAGCATATTCATTGGGGAACATATGTTTGCAATGGGATAGGCTTGATCAGCCAAAGTGGTCACATTATCCTTAGCAGTAATGCGACCTGGCTTAATAACCTTGGGGTTCACGGAATACCGCGATATGGCTGCCCTAATCTTCAACGAACCTCCACGATGTTTCAGTCTCGAGACGTTAAATCGTACAGAATTTGGAAACACTGTGAAACAAGGCTCACTTTCTTCTATTGCTTCAAAGTCCAGTTTTCACGGCTTAGGCATAACATATTCTATTATTGGAATTTGCATCATTTCTGAGTAGTTGTGGAATTCGAGCTCGTCTTGCAGTTGCCTGCTGAAGGGTGTCACTTCGTATTGTTTTGGTGCTGACGAGGTTGCTGAGGGTGAACTTTAGATCTGTAGTGACTTTTTCAGCTGTCGGCCTCCCATTTTTCTTCACAATCCGCAGAGGTCATTGTTGGTAACCGGAATAAAATAACAATTGGACCTTTTACCGACCTCCAGTACACATGATACAGTTGCTGAAAGGTTAAAAAAAAACTTGAGTTTGATTTCAAACACATACCCGACTCATACGATGATAGTTGGTGATGACTTTAATTTACCCTCAATATGTTGGCGAAAATACATGTTTAATGCCGGAGGTACGCATAAAATATCATCCGATATTGAGCTACACGGATTCTCTGAAATTTATTTCGAGCAGTTAGTTCATGAGCCCACGCAAATAGTAAACAGTTGTGAAAACACACTTGGCCTTTTATAACAAATAATCCTGAGTTAATAACCAGCATCAAAACCGATATAGGGATTAGTGAACGTAGGGTTGTCGTAGCGGGACTGAATATTGTAATCCAGAAAACTTCGGAAAATAAGCGTAAAATATACCTATTCAAAAAAGCAGATAAAAGATCACTTGACGCCTTCCTGAGAGACAATCTCCACTCATTCCAAATTAATAATAAAAGTGTAGACCAGATGTGGCTTAAGTTCAAAGAAACAGTATCGGCAGCAATTGAGAGGTTTATACCAAATAAACTAACAAACGACGGAGCTGATCCTCCTTGGTACACAAAACTTGTTAGAACACTGTTGCAGAAACAAATAAACAAACATGCCAAATTTAAACAGACGCAAAATCCCCAAGACTGGCGATCCTTTACAGAAACTCGAAACTTAGCACGGAGTTCAATGCGAGACACATATAACAGTTTCCACAACGAAACGTTGTCTCGAAACCTGGCAAAAAATCCAAAGAGATTCTGGTCGTATGTAAACTATGTTAGCGGCAAGAAACAATCAGTGCCTTCTCTGCGCGATAACAATGGAGATACTATTGAAGACAGTGCTGCCAAAGCAGATTTACAAAATGCCTTCACAAAAGATGACTAAGTAAATGTTTCAGAATTCGAATCGAGTACAGTTGCCAACATGAGTAACGTAGAAGTAAATATCCTCGGAGTAGTGAAGCAACTCAAATCACTTAATAAAAAAGCAAGTCTTCTGGTCCCGACTTTATACCAATTAGGTTCCTTTCGGAGTATGCTGATGCATTAGCTCCATACTTAACAATCATATACAACCATTCGCTCGACGAAAGATCCGTACCCAAAGACTGGAATGTTGCACAGGTCACAGCAATATTCAAGAAAGGTGATAGGAGTAATCCACTAAATTACAGACCCATATCGTTAATGTCGATATGCAGCAGGATTTTAGAACATATATTGTGTTCGAACATTATGAAATACCTCGAAGGAAACGGTCTATTCACACACAGTCGTCCGTCTGGAGTGGCCGTGCGGTTCTAGACGCTACACTCTGGAACCAAGCAACCGCTACGGTGGCACGTTCAAATCCTTCCTCGGGCATGGATGTGTGTGATGTCCTTAGGTTAGTTAGGTTCAATTAGTTCGAAGTTCTAGGCTACTGATGACCTCAGAAGTTGAGTCGCATAGTGCTCAGAGCCATTTGACCCACATACTGTCAACATGGGTTTAGAAAACAACGTTCCTGTGAAACACAATTAGCTTTTTATTCACATGATGTCCTGAGTGCTATTGACAAGGGATTTCAGATCAATTCCGCATTCCTGGACTTCCGGAAGGCATTTGACACAGTACAAACGGCTCGTAGTAAAATTGCGTGCTTTTATCGTCTCACTTATGTGACTGGATTTGCGATTTCCTTTCAGAGAGACCACAGTTCGTAGTAACTAACGAAAAGTCATCGAGTAAAACAGAAGTGATTTCAGGCGTCCCCCAAGGTAGTGTTATAGGCCCTTTGCTGTTCCTTATCTATATAAACAATTCGGGAGAAAATCTGAGCAGCCGTCTTCGGTTGTTTGCAGATGACGCTATTGTTTATCGACTAATAACGTCATCAGAAAATCAAAACAAACTGCAAAACGATTTAGAAAAATATCTGAATGTTGTGAAAAGTGGCAGGTGACCCTAAATAACGAAAATTGTGAGGTCATCCACAAGAGTGCTAAAATGAACTCGATAAACTTCTGTTTTACGTTAAATCAGTCTAATATAAAAGCCGTAAATTAAACTAAATATCTAGGTAATACAATTACCAACAGCTTAAATTGGAAAGAACACATAGAAAATGTTGTGGGGAAGGCTAACCAGAGGCTGCGTTTTATTGGCAGGGCACTTAAAAAATGTAACTGGTATACTAAGGAGACTGTCTACACTACGCTTGTACGTCCTCTTTTAGAAAGCAACTGCGCGGTGTGGGATCCTTACCAGGTAGGACTGAGGGAGTACATAGAAAAAGTTCAAAGAAAGGTAGCACGTTTTGTATTATGGCGGAATATGGCAGAGAGTGTCACAGATATGATACAGGATTTGTGCTAGAAATCATTTTAAAAAAGGCGTATTTCCTTGCGACGGAACCTTCTAACGAAATTTCAATCACCAACTTTCTCCTCCGAATGCGAAAATATTTTGTTGACACCGACCTACACAGGGCGGAACGATCACCACGATAAAATAAGGGAAATCAGAGCTCGTACGGAAGATATAGGTGTTCATTCTTTCCGCGCGCTGTACGAGATTGGAATAACAGAGAATAGTAAAGGTGGTTCGATGAACCCTCTGCCAGACACTTGAATGTGAATTGCAGACTATCCATGTAGATGGAGATGTAGATGTAAAGACCGTCTATCACAATCGCACAACACACAATTCCGTGCGCGTTGTGAATTGGCGGATGATACTTTCCCGTTTTCCTTGTATGCGGTATTGATCTTCGATACGATTCCTTTTGAATCACCAAACGCCTCTGCTACCTTGGTTGCCGTAGCATGTATGCATTTTGGAATGTATGGTAAGTTCCTAAGGGGCTAAGCTGCTAAGGTCACTGATCCCTAGACTTAATCTAACTTAAACTATCTTAGGATAAGGACAACACACACACACACATGCCCGAGGGAGGACTCGAATCTCTCACAGGCGTAGCCGCTGGAATTATATCTTCTGCTTCCGCTATGTTTTCAGATCATAAGAAGGCACAGACGATTGAGGAAGAAGGAAATAAGGAATATTATAAAATCATGTGATTTAGAAGCAAGGCATTATCGTTACTTGGATATGGAAGTAATGAGATACATTATACTACGTACACTCGACACCAAAAAAAGGTGGTCACGCCTGAATTCCAACGTGTAGGCGGCACCTGAATGTATCCAACCAACATAGCATATGTGTGTTGCACATCGTCGCAATTCTCCACAGTACAGTCATTATAAGATACACAATGGGTCCCGCTAGAGACTACTAGACAACACTGGTCTTTAAGACAGTCCTTCCAGATGTAAAGCAACACCATGATAGTACAGAAGAGATCAGACAGTCCTTAACGTTTGTAAACTAAACTTAATTACAATAAGTGACATTTAAAACGTTGTGGGATAACTAATTTTGTCACATAAATCGTTCAGTAATCCTTACGTACAACTAAATATTTGACACAGTATATGGATTTATAAAGATGTATGGAAATTGGAAACAAGTTCTTTGCTGTCTAAAAGGTTTCCCCAACGCTGAACGTCGTTCAACATTCAACGGGGAGTGGTTTCGCATCAACTTTATGTAATACTAAGCAGTTAAAAGAAAATGTGAATAACGGCGGCAAGCACTCTACGGGAATCCCAACATTAATAGCGAATCACAAGTAACATCATTGTTCACATTACTCATCAACAGTTACTTTGTAACGCCGGAAATGCATATTCCATCTATTGTATTTCCATCTATTGTACTATAAATTTTTTTCCTTATTTTGTTACCTGTTACGTTTCTGTGTCTTTGTACAATGTAATTGTTTTACTATTTGTATATACATGCATTTATGTCGATGTATAATTGGTTTGTTTTGTAAATACTCTTTGTATTTTTATGCTGGGTCTTGCCTAGGGAAAACTAGGGTATCGAACGATTACATCGATTGGTCGTGTGGAGAACCAAAGTGTTTAGGATCTTTGGTAGTGTGAACTCGGCAGCGTGGAGCGCGGGCAGAGGGGAATCTGGCTGGAGGAGAGCAGTGGAGCAGGTGTGTTGTGTGACGCTCCCGCGAGTTGTCGCGCTTTCGGGGTTTGGCAGCATGTAATTGCGCTAGATTTGCTATGTTAGTTTCTGACACGGTGTCGCGGACGGGAGCGTTAGCTGGCACACATCAAGAGCCCGTTTCGGCTGGAGACCGTTTCGAGAAGAAGGCGCGCCAACATCCAGCTTCTTCAACAGCGACGGCCGACAATGAGTGACTGTCGCCACCTCCTCGATCGACGACTTCAATCAACCAACAAAGAAGACTGGTAGCACGTAAAGTTTTAGAACTGTATGGCAGACCTCAGCTTTTCAAACTGTTAAATTTTTCTCACTAAATTACAGCAACGTAGCATGAGCCTTTGTTGCTCATTGTCCCAACTGCATTACCAAGGAGCGTCCCTACCCTTTCCGGAATGAATCCGAGTGTCGTTGAAATTCAAACGCCAGCATTAAAATAATATCATTCGATTTCACTGCTTTAATTTCAAATTTCAGTTAAGGTATTCATAGCTAGCTACAATATTTAGATTACACAAGCACAATTTAAGAGTGCGAGTTTTGTTACCGTATTTTAGCTTACCTGTGACTGCAGCTCAGCTTGGTACGTACTTAATTTTACTATTGTTAGTTGTTCAGAATCATTTAATTCAAGTTCAAAGTTAAATATCTTATTTCTAAATTGCGTAGATTCAAGTAGCTTTTGAAATGATTGTTGAGGAAGCCCAAGACTAATCGTATTTTACTGAATTTCGATGTGCTTCAGAAACAAAGCTCACTATTAATTTCAGTCACTTAATTAACTTTCACTTTTCCGGTTTTATTAATTCTTTTGCTAAATTAACTCAGAGGGTAGCGAAATTTATTACTTCTGACAAACTTTCAGTTTTCACACTACACGTGTCAACCTTCAGTGGCCACGCTTCTAGTGCTAATTATATGTGTAATAACCTTTCCTTTTCAGTTACTATAGTAATTGTCCATAGGACTGGTGACCGTGATTTCCCCCAAGTCTCAAATATCTAATTACCGCTAGTTAATTGTTAACGTAACGGCCGCAAGTTTACTTTCTTTATTAACTTTACACCTTTTCAAAATTAATTTCCACCAGTTTCATTTGCGTTTTTCCTGTCATTTAGATGTAACCCTTTCCTCCCTCTTTACCGACAGATTAACTTTGGTGACGAATGCTTTTCCCAAATTCCCATTAGGTACACGCGGTTTAATTTTTCACTGTCATTAAGGTCGATAAGAGAGGAGGAGGTTACAACTTGTACACAAAGTTGTACTTTAAATGACATGACCAGCGTCTTCGTTCTGGATCCGGATGCAAACCCAGAAAGTAAAGCCATCACATCGTAAACCAAGCAAAGCTTTGTGCCTTATCGAGACTCGATCACTAGGCAGAAAGAGACGTCAAATATTGACGTTTCCACCAGTATCAGTTATCAATTCTCATCTTGAACGTAAGTGACGATAATGTTTGCACGAAACCAGGAATCCTAACATGACAATTACCTTCTTGGTAATTAACCTCGAAAGACGTTCTATATTGTTGCATTGTCAAGGAACAAAGGATGCACATGTTTAAAATTGGAATGCCGTCATGTAATGCTTGTGACAAGGATGCGAAGCCAGCACTTAATCGGATTGTTGAACAAGTACGTAAGATCAGAATGTAGATATCACAGTCTGTCACCAGTAGTGAGGTTGGAACCTTAAATGACGACTGAAGTTGTACTGCCTGACCGGGATTGCAACCCGGCGGCTACCACCGTCGTCGTCTGACCAGGAACAGACGAGAAATGTCCAATGTTGGTCCACCATTAGCGAGATGTTCGCACGTTTTGAGAGTTGGCAATACTCTCTTAGGATTGAAGGGCTGGCTACAGCGCGCATGCACAAGCTCTGGAATCTAAGATATTGTTGTCGCGCTTCGCCGCGCACGGTTTAACTAGTGGCAGTTCGGAAGCCAGTGTAGGAGCCCGCCTGCTGTGGTGCACACGTGTGTTGGGCGAGGGGTCGTCGCCAAGCGGCCGTACTGCTGTGTCCGCTAGCAGTGACACAGGATTTGGGAGTGAGTTGATTTTTTCGTAATTTGCAGTGCGCTTATTAATTTAAAGAAAAGGGTTTGTGTATGTGCGTAGCAGCAGACAGTAATTTTGATAGTGATACGAGGTAACCATTGTTACGCGAATAGATCAAGTATTGATTTTTGTCATTGATTTCTTTTGTAATTGTCAGGGAATTGTTTCACTATGTATTTAATTGAGAAGTATTTCAGTCTGTCTCAAGAGTTTGATTAATTTGTACTATTGCTTTAATGCCACTGGAGGCAGATTTACATACGAAGCAGTTGTTCAAAGAGCGTCTAGCGTTTTGTTAATTGAATGAGAAAGAATCGCGTTCAGAATATAGTTGTTTTTTTTTTTAATGGAATTACGTCTTTGGGTTATCATTT
This sequence comes from Schistocerca gregaria, assembly GCF_023897955.1. Lineage (NCBI taxonomy): Eukaryota > Metazoa > Arthropoda > Insecta > Orthoptera > Acrididae > Schistocerca > Schistocerca gregaria. The sequence goes on from NC_064931.1 coordinate 732,803,255, forward strand.
ATCGAGTTTAGATTCGACCAAACCGTTTCTCTTGAATTACATTTCATTGTAGTAAGCAGCAGCAGCAGCAACAGCAGGAGCTGCCATACAGAACATGCATTGCACTCAGCATGAATAATATGATTTTTTATGTTTTTGTTAAATAATGGAATGCAGCATATCAAGCAGTGGCAGCAGAAAGACCAAGTAACTTATTTGTAGCGTACAGGACCAACTAAAATTTAAAAAAATATAGTTTAGGCGATCTCTGTAATAGTAAAGTTAACAAGAGTATAATCACGAGATTTACAGTAGAAAACACGAGATAAGAAGATAGAGCTCGCGACTATCAGTTTAACTAGAAATAAGGTGACGAAAACGTCTATGCTGACTGAGAGTCGGACGCCACACACATGGTTATGAAGACACGTTAATAATCAAATTCTTATTCAGTAGTAGCTAGGAGTAGTATGTTTAGTTGCAAACCTTAAGGCCTTTCTCATGCCTAGTAACGTGTTGCCTAATATATGCGATATCACGGAGTTAATTTACAAGTGGGTTGACTGCCGTAAAGAGCAATGTTCTCTAACAGCCGTGTATCATTGAGACCTAAATGAAGTGCGTCAGCAGAAAGTAATGTCCGTCGTGCAGCACGTATTGTTTCAGAGACACTGCGTACATGTTATAAGTGCACAAAACGTGTATTATATACTACGTATACACCTGTTTTCTTTTACATTCCGCTTAGCTGTCGTGGTTCAATACACGTTTTCTTAACGCTGCATCTAACGCAGAGCTCTTACAAGAAAGAATAGTTTCCTGCGTCTTGCAATTGCTAGCTAGGTGAAATATTTTGTGGTAGCTATGTTTAAAATTAATGTTTTTTGAACGTATTGTTCTTCAAATATTTGAATGAATCGTCAACTGTAGGTGTGCTTGTACAGGTTATAGCACAATAGCTGTAGCTGCGTTATTTTATCCTACAGATTTGGGTAGGTTAGGTGTAACATTTGGTCCTTCAAGGGTTGATCGTGGCCTCGCGGCCCGGGTCTGTACTAGCCGCAGCTCGCGAGCGACGGGCCAGCCAGACTGGCCGAGACGAGACGGAAGTGAGCGAGCTGGCGGTGGCGTTGGTGGGCCAACAGCCCGGGACGAGCCATCACGGATGCACCGCATGCCTCTGCCGCTCCGTTTGGCGTAAATATGTTTACCTCCTCTCCTGGCATCAGTATAAGAGCGGCAAGCAGAAATACACATCAGGCTGTCTGCCGTTATGGCTTACTCTATTCGAGATAGAGTCGTCGCTTTCATTGAAGAAGGAGGATGTTCCATCAGAGAAGCTGGCAGACGGTATGTCGTACCACATACCACTGCAATGAGATGGTGGAGGATCTGCCTTGAAAGATGCACCACCAACAGGGCTCCTGGCTCAGGCAGGAAGAGTGAGCTCACAGCAGGAAGACAGTGACCTAGTGTCTAGGAGCACAGAAAATCCCTTTCTGAACGCGAAGCAGTTGCGGCGGGAGACCAACTTCCCTGGCTCCAGTGACACGATTCACCAAAGACAAAGCGACGCTGGACTGCATGCACGACGATCCGCCGTGAAACAAGAGCTCAGCGAAGACAACGTTTTATACCGGCTAGCATTTGCGGAGCTACGTCTGAGGGCGTCGTGGGACAACGTCATTTTCTCTGATGAGAAGGTGTTTTTCACCAGTAACGACGGTCCACGAATCGTTTACAGGCCGCAAGGAACTCGCCATTGAGGCGAATATGTAATATGACGAGAAGAAGTGGCCGGCTATCTGTTACTTGCTGGGGTTGGATTTCTGCGAGAGGGGCGGGAATTCTTCACAGGATAGAAGGAACTGTGGACAGCGTGCAGTATTCCCACATATTGGAAAATGTGATGCTTCCGTCAGTGTGCATGCTGTACGCAAAAGGAGACGTCACATTGGAAAGTACCATTCTCCCATTCACAAGTCTGCATTTGTTCAGCAGCGGCTCTCCACGATTCGCGTCAACGTTACGGACTGGCAGCCACTGGCGGCTGATATGAACCCCATGGAAAACATGTGGGCTGTGGTCGCCAGAACATTGACAGAGAACTGGCCACGAAACCAACCAATTGCTGCGGATGCTCTGTGGGACTGCGTGCTGGCAGCCTCGGAGGAAGTTGTTTCTTCAGGCTGTTACGTCCGACGGCTTATACATTGTCTGCCAAGACGCATGATAGAAGTACAAAATAATGAAGGATTCTGGATAAAATATTAGAGTCCTTAAAATGTTTTGTTATGTCTTCTTTTTCGTCATTTTTCCTCACTGGGAGCTAGTGGAAGATCGCGTGGCAACAGAAAAGATACAATATGGGTTAGTTTTCCTTTGAGTTTCCTTTTTAATTCAAGTGGGTTTCTCTTGAATATACAGTTTGTTAAATGTTCTATTTGACTAATCAGCGTAGATAGATTCTGTCACAGTAGTTTTTCATTATTTCAAATACATCTCTCTCTTCCTCTCCATCCATGAATACACCCTCCATCCTTGAATACACCCTCCGTCCTCCACACAATACGCCGACGATTTCATATTATGTTTACTCGTTGTTAATATCTCCTCTGTTCCTTCTCACACGCTCTCTCCCTCTCATACTATCACCGCAAGCGCCATTTTTTTCCAGTCCCCCAAAACTTTATAAACAATTCTAGCCCATGAACCTACTATGCTGTCATAGGAGGAGGAGAGGTGGTACTCCTACGGGGCGCGTCCCAGGTGGCGGATAGGGAAGTCCTCACCGTTTTACCGGCGGACTTGAGTGAAATGAAATAGCTCTCGCGGACCAAACACACCCTCTGCGGTTAACAACCATAGTTGTAAATCGGAGCATGCTCCAACTAAATTTGAGAACTTTCGAAAGCCAAAGATGGAAAGATCTTTTAGGAAAATAATTCCACCGTCCTGCTCAAAAAGGCAGGAAAAGGCTACATCGGATTCGGTGGGTAGTCAACTAGAAGACAGCAACGAATCAGAGCGTTTGCAACCAACAAAATGCACATTAAAACACAAAAAGAAGATTAAACATGAGCAGATAAATTATATAGCAACACACAACATAAACTTACTACTTCAGACCGGAAAACTCAAGGAACTCATAGATGAACTAAATAAACACAAAATTTTAGTAACAGGGATCCAAGAAATGAGAAACACCACAGAGGACCCATTCAAATCACAAGGATACAGAATTTATAATGGGAAACCAGGACCGTAGGCAATGAAACCATGTCACAGTTAGGAACAGGGCTTTTAGTAAACATAAAAATAATAGATTCAGTAACGGATTTGCAAGCAGTATCACCAAGAATTGCGACTCTAAGCCTCAGAACAATGAATAAAACCTATACAATAATAAATGCTATTGCACCAACAAATGAAAAAAAAGTCTAACAAAAACAAGAGAAGAGGTAAATAAATGTTGGGACTTTCTAGAACAAACTGTGAACAGAGTAAATAAAAAGAATGTAAAAATCTTATTGGGAGATTTCAATGCTCATTTGGGGAAAGAAAGGCAATATAACGATATAACTGGAAAATGGAGTCCACATAAATTTACGAACAAAAACGGTCAAAGACTTGTAGAACTCTGCAGAGAACACAACCTTATATCTAAATCAACATTCTTTAAGAGGAAGCCAAGTAAACTTAATACATGGAAACATCCAGACTGGAGAAAGGGGGAGTGGCAGCTAGACCATGTCTGTATGGACAAAAATTTTCATAAGGAGATCCATAATGTTAAAGTACTGAGGGGGGTAGACACCGGCTCAGACCATTATCTAGATAAAATTAATATCAAATTCATTCCGTTAAAGAAGAGGACCGGAAAAAACTTAAAAATAAAAAGGAGGTTTGACCCACATCAGCTAATTAAAAATAATAAATACCAACAAATAACACAAACCGTCAAATTAACAGATGATCTAGAACAACTAGTGCCTAATCTTAAAAAAAAGCAGAGAATCTAGCTCCCTTGAAAATCTGAACGAAAAATGCATACAACAGTTACACAATCAGAAGTATCGTATGCAGCTGAAACTATCTTCAAAACAACAGATACAGCAGAAGTTGACAGAATACTAAAAATAGAAAGTAGAATAAGTAGGACATATATAAATAAACAGTATAAAATAAATGAACATTGGAGAATAGCATCAGATGAAACAGTATATAAGAAAATAGAACCAGTCATGAGCACGATCCGGAAGAAACGCATCTCATTCTTTGGACATCTGACGAGAACTCCAGAAAACAGAATTAGTAAAAAAAAAAAATACAAAAGTTTTGGAATTGCAAGAGCGACATTAAATGGATCACAGAAAGATATAAAAGAACTCCAAATTATAGTAGATGACCTAAAAAACAATACGGAGAAAATTACAATACAGCAAGACCCGCAGACCAGACTACAAAATCAATAAATGGAGTACAGGAAGAGTGGTCTCAGATGAAGAAAGACGGAAAATATCTGAAAGAATGAAGAAATATTGGGCAGACAGAAGAGCAAAACACCTTTGATATAGTAATAGACTCTAATAATTAAATTACCTAAATATCATATTAATTTAGTGTTGAGCCAAATTGTATCCCTGTGTAACAACTTGTTTACAACTTTGTATTTTTGACTAGAGTCGTCCAATGATGGCCATAAAATAAATAAATAAATAAAAACAAATATAGCGGTTTCCATTGACGTTACATTTTCATATTTGACTGCTGCTGTCTTTACCCTTTATCATCCCTCTCAACACCTATGAAACCGTACTCTTTTATCTCCCCTTCCCTATAGCCCACTCTTCGTTCTGAAAACAGTCCTTCCTTATCTCTTCGTCCCTCAGGTAAAACGAACTGTGGCACACATCTAAGCACACAATACTTTGCAAGCATTGCACGATTATATTTTACACTTCTGCACTTCTATCCGTTCCCGGATCCCGCCTTTCTTTCTGTTACCCGTCGCTTGACCTCTGCATCTACATCTAAATGAATAGTCTGCAATTCATAATTATGTGCTTGGCAAGGGGTTCTGTGGTCTGGTGGAGTAATCTTGTATTGATGTGTAAAACGTGTAGGTTCACATCTCACGTCAGGCGTAGATTTTAACACACAAAAGTAACACTCCTTCACCCCTAGTAACACCAAGTGCAGAAAGCCAGTACACTCGGTAGTTCAATATCCGCAGTAAAGGTAACATCCCTTCACTGCCGACTGGGGCAGAGTGGCATTCGTTTGAGCTGTGACAGATGGAGAAACCCCGGGAGACAGAGAGTCTGTCACCAACAAGCCGTCGTAAACTAGAAAACGTATTTCATTTAATGAACCAATGACCATATAAGTTCACAAGGCTCTTACTTTATTTGAAACTGAGACGTTGAAAATTGTGGTGCTTGACTGGGATTCCAATTCGATTTCACTGTGTTCTCCAAGATTTCAAACTCTTCTAGGCCTCCTGGAAAGGCATCTATCTAGTTTCGATTCTTAATCAGCACAAAATATTCATTATTTCATTTCAAGCCCTAGCATCTGCATTCCGAACTAATAGAGAAAAATAGTTGCATTTTCAACGTGTCTTCGTGCGTTGTCAGCTGTGGCGAGTTCGTTTCAACTCACAGCCACATGATGAGCTTTTTATCACAACATTGCAAGATCAAACGTTTCCTTACATCTTTTCATGTTCAAATAATTACTCTCCATCCCACTAGCGAAAACGGATTTAGGTTTGACGTTGTGTTCGTTGTGATCACCAGCGAAGATATCTAGCCAGCAGAGTATTTTCCATCAAATCATTGAAAATACAAACATGCCACTCCTAGCTATTATTGGAAAGGAATTTGATAGTTAAAGTGTCTTAATGACCACGTGTGCGGGGTTTGAATTTCATTCAGCACAGAACTTTTCGTCGCCTGATGTCTAGCTAAACATGCGCACATCTCGCTACTGATGAACCAACAATAGCTATTTATAGTCTGTTCCTGGCTAGAAAACGACGGCGCTAGATGCTGGATTCGAATCCCACCCAGGAAAAAAACAATGCTATCGTCATTTAAGGTTCCAACATCTCGCTATTGGTGAAAACATTTGATATTTAACTTCTGATTTTACGTACTTCGTTAACAATCCGATTAGGTGCTGGGTTCGCATCCCTGTTACAAGCTTTACATGATGGCATTTCAATTTTAAACATGAGCATACCTTGTTCCTTGTGAATGACACCATATTAAACGTCTTTGGGAATAGTTTCCAGGTAACTGTTATGACATGATTGCCAGGACAGTACAAACATTTTCGTCATTTATTTTCAGGATCTGAATTGATAAATTATGCTGGTGCAAACGTCTACACTTCAAGATCGGGTCTTAATAAGGCACAAACAAAACTTAGCTTAGATAGCAATGGCTATAGGTGCTGGGTTTGAATCCAGGTCCAACACTACGACGTTGGTCCTGTCATTTAAAGTTCAAGTTTGTGTACACGTAGCTGTTGATGTGTTACATCAAAAATGATATTACTGGTGATTCGCTGTTATTGTTGATATTTTCGTAGAGTGCTTGTTGCCGTTAATCGCCTTTTTTTACTGGTTAATCCAATATCCAGTTTTCAGTTCCACTCGCCGTTGAGCGATGTTCAGTACGTGGATGGAAAACTTTTTCGAGAGCGAGAAAGTTTTCTCCAATTGCTGTACAGCTTTGTAACTCCATATATTGTCTCAAGTATTTAATTTTGACTAAGGATTACTGTACGATTTATGTAAAATAATCCGTTTCGTCCGAAATTCGGAATGTCACTTGTTGTAGTTTATGAGTGTTGTGGGATGTCTCATCGCTAAGAACATGTTTTCTAATATGTTTTGTATAACGGTATTAGTTGACGCTTTGGTCTCAAATAGTCTCTTGCGGTATCCATTGTGTGTAGTCAAACGACTTTACCCATGGGGTTTTTGTGTTTAGAGGACCTGCAACACAGCTTCGTTATGTTTGTTGTATTCGGCAGTAGCCCACATTTTTTGCTGTCAAATGTACATGTGCCCATCACGTTTCCAAACAGTCCAAACAGTCGAAAAGCAATCGCAAATAACCATGTTTTAATTGGCTTCCCGAGAGGAGAAAAGGCATTTCGACTGATGCGTACACATTATCAGCATTAATAAACTATTTATATAACAGGCTACACAAATGAAAAAATGTAGGGTATTATTATGATAGTAGGAGCACCCTAAAAGAGTGTGGTGATTAGATATATTTCATTTGTTGAAATTTACTGCTGACAATAGCAGATCTATTTCCATGACAAAATTTTTCAAACTCCCGCTCACAAGGCACAGATGGCTAGTGTCCGCGTTCCTGTCTCGCTCGTAATTCTCAGCTGCTGACAATACACTAACGATGTGTTGTGTGACAGATCAATTGTTTATTTTTCTCAGTGATAACTATTTTATTCGCGAATCACACATTGTCAGTTTGGCAAGCTGTACGTGAGTAACCAGCATCTGGCATCTGCCTGTCATTCCGCCTGAAGGGAACGCTAGTCATTATTTTAATACTGCTCAGATCAAGGGGAGCAATAAAATCCTTCGGTAAGTTTCCAAAAAAGTCGTTCTGTGTTAAAAATACGCTTGGTAACGGGAATTCAATCAAAATTCTAACAGAATTGGCAGTTTATTTTTGTGTAGGTTGTTAACCTTTTCACATTCCAAGCAGCATCACCAATTATGAATAGCGGTCACATTTCTATTCCTGACAAGTTTAATTTTACTTCTTTTGCCAAAACAATGTATAAATTGCACGAACGCATTTTTGCAGCAGCTGTTGTAGCAGAATTCTGAAACAATGTCTCACTAATCAAGTAACTGGCGACCAGAGAGCTCAATAGCTTACGAAAAACCTCATCGTGTCGGTTTGCAGTAACATAAGACAAGAAATTTCATATTTGTTTTCGTACTAGGAAACTCTTGTTTCAGTAGCTGTCGATAACTCTTAAAGAATTACAGTAACTGGAGTGGAAAGAATATAAAAGAAAGTATAACTACTGATATATTACCAGAGATGAAAAGGTTCCGTGTGTTTACGAATTGCCAAAATACTCTCCTCCTTGTGTGGTATCGTTCGTCAAACTATCGTTTCGATGTCTCGAGCGGCTTAGAAGATATGACAGATGTGAATACTTCATTCTCGCCGGCATCAGATCGGCAATGAGCGCGATACATAGGTGCTATTTCCTCGAGATCGGAGGGCACGTGGAGACTTCCTCCCAAATATAAAGAGAAATTCAACGTTTTAGCTAAATTTCATACACAGCAACATATGTTGTAATACGCACCAAACGCAAAATCGTAGCGACCCCTATTTTTCACTACAAATTTTTCGAATTTTGCGTAGTGTGTTAATAAAATGTTGTAAGTAGGCTGTTTAAGTATTTTTATTGGTAACGCCAACACCACGTAGCGCTCTGTATGAAAAACCACTGGCTGTGCCGTGTGCAGTCTGTGGCTGGTTTGCATTGTTGTCTGCCATTGTAGTGTTGGGCAGCGGCAGCTGGATGCTAACAGCGGGTAGCGTTGCGCAGTTGGAGGTGAGCCGCCAGCAGTGGTGGACGTGGGGAGAGAGATGGCGGAGTTTTGAAATTTGTAAGAATTGGTGTCATGAACTGATATATATATTATGACTATAAAGGTAAATACATTGTTTATTCTCTATTAAAATCTTTCATTTGCTAACTGTGCCTATCAGTAGTTAGTGCCTTCCGTAGTTTGAATCTTTTAGTTAGCTGGCAGTAGTGGCGCTCGCTGTATTGTAGTAGCTTGAGCAACGAAGATTTTTGTGAGGTAAGTGATTTGTGAAACATATAGGTTAATGATAGTCAGAGCCATTCTTTCGTAGGGATTTTTGGAAGTCAGATTGCGTTGCGCTAAAGATATTGTGTGTCAGTTTAAGCACATCCGTGTATAATTGTTCAAAGAGGACGTTTCACATAGACCAGTCGTGTACAATTGTTCTGAGGGGACGTTTCATATGTCGACCCTTAGCCAAGGATACCTCACTGGAATCTTCTGATTTTTTCTTGTTGTTTGTGTAATGTAGATTTTGTTTATCGCTAGCGCGTAATTGTAGAGAGAATTTCCTTTGTAGTTGTAGTCTTTCATTGTTGTACAGTACAACAGTTGTAGCACGCATGTAGAGTTGCACCAAGTATTTCGCAGCTGCGCTTGCAATTAACTAGATATTATTTTCTTTGTTAATGTATTCTCTTATTTTTGCTCTTCAAATTGATTTTTGTCTGTGTTGTCGTGTGAAATATTGTGACAATAATGGCGTGTGAAAAACGTAATACTAGGCTACAAAGTAAACTGAGAAATGACAGTGAAGACGAAAGCAATGTGTTAGCGACACCGAGTAATGAATTAACTAATGTTCAAAGTAGTAATTTGGTAATTGTACATAGGGAAATGGAGCGGGCTGCAAACAATGGTGTAAACAGTGAAATAAGTAGTGAACAGGGAACAATTATCGATCGATCAGTCGGCAACAGCTCGCCTCAGGATTCCGAAATGACAGGACACATTCTTGCAAATACTGTAGATTCAGGTTTTGCGTCTTCACCTCTTTCTCAAATAAGTCAAGACACATTTTCTGTTTTTCAAACTGCAAATATTGCCGGTTAAAATGCATTGCCCAATAGCAGTAAGGAACATGTTTCAGACACCAGTGCATTGTTATTACAATTAATGCAACAAATGGGACAAAAGCTTCAAAAGTTAGACACAATGGAACAAAATCTTCAAACGTTAGACACAATGGAACAAAATCTTCAAAAGTTAGACACAATGGAACAAAATCAGAGACAAACACAGCAAAAGTTAGACGCAATGGAGCAAAAGCTTCAAAAGTTAGACTCAGTGGAACATACGCTTGAACAAACACGTGAAGATTTAACTACTGAATTACATAAAATCGAATCGAAATGTCAAAAAGTCTGTAATGACGTAAAAACACATTTTTTTGAGCATTTCCAACCTATTTTTTCGCGGCATGAAAATGCATTACAGAATCACGAAGCAGCCATAAAAGAACTGCAAACAATTGTTCATGAAAATCATGAGACCTTGCAAGCTAAAATTGACTCAGTAGCATCTAACGATTCGGTTACGCAATTTGCAAAAACTCAAGAAAACTTAAAAGACACAGTAGATTCTCTGAAAATTGGTTCAGAAAGACACATGGAGGACATTAGTTCATTATCAGAGAAAGTAGTTGAACTTTCGGATCAGCTAAATAATTTATCTACGAAGGTAGATGATAATTTGAATGACACAAAACCGGTAGTCTTTAATGACACAGAAGAGTGCGAACAAATTAGGAAATTCAAACAAAGTCTGAATCAAATTAGTACGCAACACCAAAGAGAAATCCGGGAAGTACAAGATCAGCTGACACAGGTAATACAACAATTACGTATTTCAGAGGACACTCGCGCTCCAATACGGGAAGAGGGACATAGAAATACGGAACAGCCACAAAATAATAACACAGGGCACTTCGGAAATTATGAAAGAAATTGGCAAGGTACACCGAATTCTGAGATGGAACCGCCGACACGACGTAACAATGACCGATATGCTACCCGCCGACAAGATGATTTTGACTATAAGCTGTTCATTACTACACGTAAATTCAAAACATTTAAGAATTCTGGCAACGACATTCATCCACAAGCGTAGCTCCATCAATTCTCTCATTGTTTTTCTCCCAACTGGTCACTAGAGCACAGATTAGAATTTATGTGTGGCTACTTAGAGAATGAACCAGCTGTAAGAATGCGATCGGTCATTCACGATTGCCACAGTGAAGGAGAATTTTACCATGCCTTCCTCTCAGCATATTGGTCCCAAGCCACACAAGACCGAGTAAAACATGGGATCATGATGATGAAACATTTCGAACAATCTGAATTTTCCAATCTTGTGAAATATTTTGAAGACAGTTTGCACAAGAATCAGTACCTGTCAAACCCATACAGCCCGTCAGAACTCATCCGCATTTGCTTAATCAAATTGCCTGAACATTTACGGCATATTATTTTGGCAGGCCGTTGCAAAGACGACATTGAAGCTTTTCAGGGACTCTTACAAGAACTAGAGATTGACACTGACAATCGCGGAACGCGAAAACAGGAACACAACAATTACAGGTCACATCCGTCGCAATTCCGCGATGAAAGAAATAATAACTGGACACGACAAGGCTATTCTCACAATACAAATCGTGACCAAAACAGACACCACCCTTATGACAACCGTTGGCAGAGTAGTAATAATTACAGGGAAAGGTCACCTCTCCGCGGTAATGACTATCACAGAGACAATCAGAGAAACAGACAATATGGGAACCAAAATAATTACTATCAAGGGAGACAGAATAACTTTAGACGCAACGGTCCAGCGCGCAGTTACGATTCAGAGAGAAATTCTCCACCACGTGACCGACAAGAAAGAAACTATGGAATCTACCGACATGACGACAGACCTGAATTGCAGCAGAACTGGCGGGAATCAAACAGAGCAGGGCTCTCTCGACAAGGTGAATTTGTAGAAGTTAGGTCTCCAAATCCCAATAACGACGCGCGCCAACAAAGACACAATAGACAATGACTCATACCGCTGGCAGCCTCAAAACGTACTTATGAAACTGACGACGCAGCTGCCGCAGCTAGTAATTATGTTAAAATGGAAGACATTAGGGACATATTACTCCAGGAACACGACGTAAAACATAACAATATTGCATATCCTGTGATTCACATTACTCTAAATGACGTAAAATTTACGGCAGTACTTGACTCAGGCAGTCCCATTTCAGTAATTAGTGAAACAGCTTTTAGCAAATGCAACAAATCGAACGATTGCCCCACACTTCCGTTACGCAAGATTAAATTACAAGGTGCAGTCATTGGAAAAAGTGTAGATGTACGCCAACAAACCAACTTAGAACTCTGGAAATTATACTGGGAGTAGACTTTTTGAATGAATACAAAGCAATCTTAAACTTTCACGATGCTGAAATAAGTTTAGAGAAAGAAGGTAAGTCAATAGCTTTGAAATTTGAAGATTGGCTCTCAAACCATGACGAGGACATTAATCGGCTTTACCTTCTGTTAGACAACAGTTCGGAATTTTCTACGGAACTAGACACTAACAGTCGCTCTGCAAGTACTGACAGGGATGATATCGACGGCACAATTGAAACTAATGAGTTAATTCAGAATAAAATTCAAACAATTTAGAATTGTAATGACACTGATAGGCAGGACCTTTTTGAGATTTTACAAGCACATTCCACAGTTTTTACTCACAAAACAGGAACAATCAAGGGATTTCAATACCAATTTCGTGTTCGTGAGCATACTAAATTTTGTGTTAGACCGTACGTAATTCCAGCACATTATAGGGACCGTGTTAGAACAGAAATACAATCTATGCTTGACGAGGGCATTATTGAGCCTGCAGTAAGCTCATACAACAATACATTACATGTTGTTGATAAGAAAAATGGATCGATCAGGCTTGTCTTAGATTCGAGACAAATCAATACTGTCATTATTCCTGAAACAGACAGGCCGCAAACGTTGGAAGAACTTCTTCAAAATTTTAATGGTGTAAAAGTGTTGTCTTCCCTTGATCTCAGATCCAGCTTTTATCAGATCTAACTTCATCCAGAATGTAGAAAATACACAGCTTTCCTTTGTTTCGGCGTTTGTTATCAGTTTCGGAAACTTCCTTTTGGTTTGAACATTTCCTCTGCAGCATCCATTCGCGGGCTAAATTCCATATTACCTGAGCTCTTAAAACGTCACATCACCTTCTATGTGGACGATATTCTGATAGCAGAAGCCTCATGGGAACAACATAATCGCATCCTCAACAGCGTGTTATATATTTTTGCAGAATCTGGAATTACAGTTAACTTGGAAAAGTCTGAATTCGGTAGGTCAAAAGTGAAGTTTTTGGGACATATTATTTCTTCTGAAGGCATCCAGCCGTATCCTGAAAAGTTAGAAGCAATCAGAGCCATTCCAGTTCCATCCACAAAAAAACAAGTCCTCAGTTTTCTAGGTCTCGTAATTTTTACCGTCGTTTTCTGAATATGCAAATTCTAGTTACACCAAAACTTTGTTCTCTCAATGGAAAAAATACTGTTTGGAACTGGGACGAACAAGCACAGTTGGAATTCAATTCTTTGAAAGAATCGTTACTTAACGCGCCAATACTAGCTCATCCAGATCTCTCACAAGATTTTTGCCTTAGCACAGATTCTTCTAAAGTCGGTCTTGGTGCCCATTTATTTCAAGAAGCCACAGAAAATGACATTACTGTTCAGAAAACCATTGCTTTTGCTAGCCGAGTGCTAACAAAATCTGAAAAAAAATTATTCCGTTACTGAATTAGAAGCTTTAGCTATCGTTTGGGCATTTAACAAATTCCGTTTTTTTCTTTATGGTAAGCACGTAAAAGTATACAGTGAAAATCGTGCATTACAATTTCTTATGTCTTCAAAATTAAATCATGACAGGTTAAAACGTTGGGCATTGTTTCTGCAAGAATTCCACTTCACAATAGTCTACATTCCCGGCAAGGAGAACATTGTTGCGGACGCACTGTCACGCGCACCTGCTGGGCTTGAGAAAAGTAACACAGAAAGCAACCTCGAGAGAAATTTCAGTATTCTTTACATTCAGAAAGTCGCCTTTGAAAACTTCATCACCACATCTTTAAAGGACATTGCTCATGAACAAGATAAAGATCCGATTTGGAAAGACATCAAAAGTAAATGGCATGAAAAGACACACACACAGATTCGGCATTATTATCTGGTTAGAAACAACATACTGTTCAAACGATGCTCTGTTGATGACAAGCTATGGGTACTTTGCATTCCAGACGATTTTGTTAATAAGCTCATTTGGTACATTCATTTCAGCTATGCACATTTTGGACCACGACAATGTTATCATATTCTTCGAACGACTTGTTATTTTAACAATATGGAAAAGAGAATTCGAAGAGTCTTGTCTATTTGTAAACTTTGTCAAAAGGCGAAACCATCTACTGTCTCGCATCGTGCTCCATTGTTACCTATCATTCCCACTAAATTAAAAGAATTTGCTGCTGTTGATCTCTTGGGACCGCTTGTTAGAACATCTAATGGATTTTCGTACGTTCTAGTCGCTGTTGAACTTACTTCAAAATTTGTTTCTTTCACTCCGTTACGTAAAGCCACTGGACGGTCTGTATCCAACGCGTTTGTTAGAAATTTCTTACGTGAAGTTGGACACGTTAGTAAAGTCATTTCAGATAACGGACCGCAATTCAGATCTGCTGTTTGGTCACGCATGCTTCGTAACCATAAAATCAAATCTGTTTTTATTTCATTGTACTCACCACATTGTAACCCGTCTGAACGGATTATGAAAGAAATCAATAAGCTTTGCAGACTTTATTGTCACAGAAAGCATCAGCATTGGGACAGATATTTACACTTATATCAAAACGTGCTGAATGAAATGCCTCATGACTCCACTGCTTTACCACCTGTTCTTGTACTGAAGAATAAAGAACCACCAAACAGAATCAGAGAGCTTGTACCTTTTCCGAACACACGTAAACTTCGACACAAAGACATAATTGATTTGGCTATTAAAAATATAAATTCTGCTGCAGACAAAAGAAAAAAATTACATGGTAAAGGAAATGCAAAGAAATTATATATTGTTCAGAAAGTCCTCATTAAAGCTCATCCATTGTCACATAAGAAGAAACACTTGAGTCACAAATTTTTTCTAGTTTACAATGGACCTTACAGAATCCGACGTATACCACATGATAATTGCGTTGAAGTTGAAACTCTGCGTACTAGGAAGAGTAAAGGTTTACACCACATTTCACATGTAAAACCGTTTATTGAAAGATAATGTGCTTTTTAACTTTGTCTTTGCCATAAAACATTTCACTTCACATTTCTAGTATGCTTTGTCACACTTAGAAACTGTTAACATGCAACAATGTTTTGGAGTTCACTATCCACTCTAGAACCTACGGAACATATTTAGACAGTATTTACGAGTGCATTGTTATAGTGAACAGACATCACTGTGTTATTTCGTGTGTACGTTCTTGCTTGTTAGTTGCACGATTACGTAACGATTATAAGGCTCACATACTTAGAACATTTACCAGTATTGCTAATGAGATTTTAATGCAACATTTTGGTTTACTTGAAAATACATTCTGGATTTAAAGTACTTTCTGTGAGATACCAGATGATACAGTGGTTAGTTTATGTGACAGCTACACGATTTTATCACGACGCTACTAATGAGTGACAATTTACAATATTGCTTTTGCAGTTTATCTGTTTTATATCTGCACAGTTTTTCTGAATTTTTCTGGAAAGTAAAACATGTTTTAGTAATGGCCGCTATCGACAGGGGATCTCAAGTTGATTCCGTATTTCTAGATTTCCGGAAAGCTTTTGACACCGTTCCTCACAAGCGACTTCTAATCAAGCTACGGAGCTATGGGGTATCGTCTCAGTTGTGCGACTGGATTCGTGATTTCCTGTCAGGAAGGTCGCAGTTCGTAGTAATAGACGGCAAATCATCGAGTAAAACTGAAGTGATATCAGGTGTTCCCCAGGGAAGCGTCCTGGGACCTCTACTGTTCCTGATCTATATAAATGACCTGGGTGACAATCTGAGCAGTTCTCTTAGGTTGTTCGCAGATGATGCTGTAATTTACCGTCTAGTAAGGTCATCCGAAGACCAGTATCAGCTGCAAAGCGATTTAGAAAAGATTGCTGTATGGTGTGTCAGGTGGCAGTTGACGCTAAATAACGAAAAGTGTGAGATGATCCACATGAGTTCCAAAAGAAATCCGTTGGAATTCGATTACTCGATAAATAGTACAATTCTCAAGGCTGTCAATTCAACTAAGTACCTGGGTGTTAAAATTACGAACAACTTCAGTTGGAAGGACCACATAGATAATATTGTCGGGAAGGCGAGCCAAAGGTTGCGTTTCATTGGCAGGACACTTAGAAGATGCAACAAGTCCACTAAAGAGACAGCTTACACTACACTCGTTCGTCCTCTGTTAGAATATTGCTGCGCGGTATGGGATCCTTACCAGGTGGGATTGACGGAGGACATCGAGAGGGTGCAAAGAAGGGCAGCTCGTTTTGTATTATCGCGTTATAGGGGAGAGAGTGTGGTAGATATGATACACGAGTTGGGATGGAAGTCATTACAGCATAGACGTTTTTCGTCGGGCGAGAGCTTTTTACGAAATTTCAGTCACCAACTTTCTCTTCCGAATGCGAAAATATTTTGTTGAGCCCAACCTACATAGGTAGGAATGATCATCAAAATAAAATAAGAGAAATCAGAGCTCGAACAGAAAGGTTTAGGTGTTCGTTTTTCCCGCTCGCTGTTTGGGAGTGGAATAGTAGAGAGATAGTATGATTGTGGTTCGATGAACCCTCTGCCAAGCACTTAAATGTGAATTGCAGAGTAGTCATGTAGATGTAGATGTAGATGTAGTAGTAACGTTTGTGGTATAGCTACAATGAGACAGCCTTTTCTGTAGCACAACAATACCTACAGTACAGTACTTACTTCATCACGGCAATAAGCGTAATAACTAAGATATCTATACGCAAAACATTTCAATTTCGTTTATCATGAGGTAAGTACATTGACTTCTGCAGAACTTAGCTTTCGGAGGACAATAACTACGACACTTCCACAGAGATTGTCTTACAGCAAGACGCACATTTAGCGCTACAGGACACGCATTAAACTATTTATTTTTCAACATATTTGAATTACAAAGAAAGTTTTCCGTGATACATTTCATTCCATTGCTGTAATCTGTAACACCTGAGGATATAATTACATTAATCCTCAGGGGGGTACACGCCTACTTTGTGTACAATGTGTTCGGCAAGCACAACGAGCCCTAGCTAATATGGTATTTGCTTATACAACTTTACACATCGGTACCATATTTCTCTAACAATAAATTATACAGCTATCTGGTTATTTAACTGAGAGAGACAAACATTTATTTTACTACATCAGTGACAGATGGTTATATCATTACACAGTTGGATAACTTCATACTTACGAAATTGTATTTTGTCTGTACTTTGTGAACTGTTCATACTTTTTCGGAACCATTGTGATACTATGAGAGCTTTGAATGACATATTTGGTATGGGATCACGATTTTTAAAGTACGTTTGAGGCAGATGACACTTTTGACATGAGCAGAGAATTTTTTTTTAGGTTTTGAAATTATTGGAGGAAGCTACGGAGATTTTGAGAATTTGACTATGGTGTTATGATGTTATTATTACGACGACGATGTGAATTATGCTGCTGAGGTATATGTTTAAGCTAATGCTATATGAGTTATTTGGTTATGCTATGTATCTGTTATGATGAAATATTGAAGAAGTGTCGACGAATATATATATGTGTAATAAGGTAAGAAATAATGAGTAGTGGTTAGGGACTCTGATTTGTGAAAAAGGATGTTGGAAACCGAGAATCGTACTTTAAGAGTTATGAAATGAGTGTATATGCGTGAATGTATCACTATGCTGGCGAAAATTTTTTGGACAAAATTATAATTAAATGATTTTATTTCTACAGATTTGTAACGCAAATTCTTAACCTGTGAATTTTTTTTTATATGAGACTGCCACTGTAGCGAAAACTGGTGTCGTAAATATTTTGGTAAGACAATTAAGTGACCACCTGCACGTAATGCGTCGTGGGCACCCAGCTGCGCGACAACCACCTGACAAAAGAGAGCCATTAGTGTGTGCCTTTCAGAGGCACAGGTAAAAAAAAAAAAAAAGGGTCATTATCCTCTCTATTGACATTTCTTTGTAGAAAGCGTCGCAAATACGACACGCTCAAACTTGAAAACATATGATTACACTGTGGAGCTCTTAATGTATGATATTTACTAAAATGCCTAATGAAACGATGAGAAACATTTCATGGCTATTGTCCTGCTAGTTGAGAGAAATGCCATGTGGCTTGCTTTATGCATTTATTTACTCATTTTGTTTAATATCTAGTTTCTAACTGCACTGAAGCATTGGTTAAAATAAATTTTATGGATGTACTAATATAAATATTTTATGCCTACAGATCCAGTAAATAATAACTTTAGGATGTACTTAAAAAAAACGAAGTAGCACAAAAAGACATTTCCCTTCACAGAAATTGCATACAGAATTGTCTTTTCAAGTACATGGTAATTTTTTTTACAATAAATTTTTGTGGGGCACCACTTTAATTGCATAGACACTAAGATGTGAATAGACATTGTCCTTACCTGCATTGTTGTCTTTAGTGTAACATTTTTTCTGATTGAGCTTTGTCATGTTTAGGTATAAGTTATAGCATTTGCTGCGGCTGTTTGCCATTCATAGTGCTACTGAATGTCACTTTGTATTACTAGGTTAAGCCAATTTTATTACTGATTTATTTTTCTTGTTTGCTGCGCATTGCCTTATATTAGTTGTAATATTGCTGCCTTTTTTTGCCAATTCCCATTTTTTTATCATTGCTGTTTGTGTTAATTGTTTTGTGCTGCTGCATTGCCTCGTCCCTTAGTTTAGTATCTGAGCTCAGTAGATTTAAGTTAGCTTAAGAGGGGGTAGACTATATAAGAAACTAACTATGATGAATTGGAAGAAAAGTATTGAGATGCTTTAAGAAAATGGTTTGGCCAAAAAGGTAGTGTACAGTGGAGAAAAACTATTTTTGAAAGAGGATGTGAACAGAATACAGAAAGCAGGTTTAGATAGGACTTTTTGGAAATAATGAAGAACAAAGGGAGATCTCCGAGAAGTAAATAAAGTTTTGTTTGCAAAATACTGCAGTAAAACAAACCCTGTCCTTTCCTTCTGTTATCCCACTATGTGTTTGTGTACCCATGTGTATTTATGTTCTTCCTGTCTTTATATGTTCATCTGATAGGACTTATGTTGCAGAATTTTCTAATATTCAGCTACATTCACTATGATGAGGAATACTGTTATCCTCAAATATAATTTGCATTAATAACATGTTATTTACTTTGTAAAGATGCTTAGACATTATTTATTCTATTTTGCTCTAATGCTCATGTGTGAAGTTGATGTTTCAAAAGTTATTCTGATCTTTTATGTATGTACTTATAATTTTTGTAACACTGATGTACACTCCTGGAAATTGAAATAAGAACACCGTGAATTCATTGTCCCAGGAAGGGGAAACTTTATTCACACATTCCTGGGGTCAGATACATCACATGATCACACTGACAGAACCACAGGCACATAGACACAGGCAACAGAGCATGCACAATGTCGGCACTAGTACAGTGTATATCCACCTTTTGCAGCAATACAGGCTGCTATTCTCCCATGGAGACGATCGTAGAGATGCTGGATGTAGTCCTGTGGAACGGCTTGCCATGCCATTTCCACCTGGCGCCTCAGTTGGACCAGCGTCCGTGCTGGACGTGCAGACCGTGTGAGACGACGCTTCATCCAGTCCCAAACATGCTCAATGGGGGACAGATCCGGAGATCTTGCTGGCCAGGGTAGTTGACTTACACCTTCTAGAGCACGTTAGGTGGCACGGGATACATGCGGACGTGCATTGTCCTGTTGGAACACCAAGGCAGAAGCGACTCTCATCGCTGAAGATGACACGTCTCCATTCGTCCCTCCATTCACGCCTGTCGCGACACCACTGGAGGCGGGCTGCACGATGTTGGGGCGTGAGCGGAAGACGGCCTAAAGGTGTGCGGGACCATAGCCCAGCTTCATGGAGATGGTTGCGAATGGTCCTCGCCGATACCCCAGTAGCAACAGTGTCCCTAATTTGCTGGGAAGTGGCAGTGCGGTCCCCTACAGCACGGCGTAGGATACTATGGTCTTGGCGTGCATCCGTGCGTCGCTGTGGTCCGGTCCCAGGTCGACGGGCACGTGCACGTGCACCTTCCGCCGACCACTGGCGACAACATCGATGTACTGTGGAGACCTCACGCCCCACGTGTTGAGCAATTCGGCAGTACGTCCACCCAGCCTCCCGCATGCCCACTATACGCCCTCGCTCAAAGTCCGTCAACTGTACATACAGTTCACGTCCACGCGGCATGCTACCAGTGTTAAAGACTGCGATGGAGCTCCGTATGCCACTGCAAACTGGCTGACACTGACGGCGGCGGTGCACGAATGCTGCGCAGCTAGCGCCATTCGACGGCCAACACCGCGGTTCCTGGTGTGTCTGCTGTGCTGTGCGTGTGATCATTGCTTGTACAGCCCTCTCGCAGTGTCCGGAGCAAGTATGGTGGGTCTGACACACCGATGTTAATGTGTTCTTTTTTCCATTTCCAGGAGTGTATTTGCTATTTCGATTCTTTTGTAAAGCCTGTACTACTGCAAATGTTATCTGTATTGGTATGTTCTTTAAAGATGTGTTTTGTACCTTTGTTATTGCATTCTTTTGTTATAAAATAGTACTTGACACCAGTTCATCAAATTAAGTAACTTGTAAATTACATTTCACTGCACACGTTTCTGTTGGTCACAGTATATGGACAATATGTGAGAAGTAGGGACTGTTAGTGTTTGCACATGTGTTAATAATTCAGCAAGGGACTGGACAACAGCATTGCTGGTTCTAAGGACATTTCAAACAAATTCTTTGTGATTGGACAAGTGGTGGTTTATGGACTTGCTATATTCTCCGCAAGACTCTTCGAGGGTGATTGTGCACCCGCACATTCGCAACAGATGGCTGTTGGCCATCACTACAAAGACTGAAGAGGGTCTGCACCTTCGATGGCCCACCAATACCATTATTTCTACATGGACTGCAGTGGGTCTCTACCTCTGGTGGTCCACCAATACCCTAATCACTACCAGGACTACAGTGGATCTGCTCTGTGATGACCTACCTACCAATAGTCTTATTCGACTGACTCTGCTGTGGGTTTGCTCTGTTTTGGCCCATTACCTGTCTGCATGTCAAGAGTCAGCACAGTCTTTCCGTTGGAAGGACAACACTACTTCTTCAAGACTGCTTAGAAATCCACTACTTCCAAGTGCAATTTCTTTTATTGCTCACACTCTGAGAAAAACACTGCAATTTTACTGTGATGAACGATCAGGACTGTCTTTATGGACTGTGAGAAAATTTTAGCTTTTCACCAACATTGTATCCATAAGTGTGTGCATTTCATTTCTTTGTTATTGTAATTATGAAAAAAATTTTCAAATCTGTATTGGCCACTGCCCAAAACAACTTGTAAATTTTTTTGTGGGGAGCATGGGGGCTATGTAAGTAGGCTGTTTAAGTATTTTTATTGGTAACGCCAACACCATGTAGCGCTCTGTATGAAAAATCACTGGTTGTGCCTTGTGCAGTCTGTGGCTGGTTTGCATTGTTGTCTGCCATTGTAGTGTTGGGCAGCGGCAGCTGGATGCTAACAGCGGGTAGCGTTGCGCAGTTGGAGGTGAGCCGCCAGCAGTGGTGGACGTGGGGAGAGAGATGGCGGAGTTTTGAAATTTGTAAGAATTGGTGTCATGAACTGATACATATATCATGACTATAAAGGTAAATACATTGTTTGTTCTCTATTCAAATCTTTCATTTGCTAACTGTGCCTATCAGTAGTTAGTGCCTTCCGTAGTTTGAATCTTTTAGTTAGCTTCCAGTAGTGGCGCTCGCTGTATTGCAGTAGCTTGAGCAACGAAGATTTTTGTGAGGTAAGTGATTTGTGAAACATATAGGTTAATGATACTCAGGGCCATTCTTTCGCAGGGATTTTTGGAAGTCAGATTGCGTTGCGCTAAAGATATTGTGTGTCAGTTTAAGCACATTCGTGTATAATAGTTCAAAGAGGACGTTTCACATAGACCAGTCGTGTACAATTGTTCTGAGGGGACGTTTCAATGTGTATACCACAATAAGTATGACCATTAGTGAGATAACGTGCACCTCGCCACGAATCTGACATAAAACTCTAGAAGCAAGGTGAAAATGAAATAGTTTCTGTAAAATCGTTTGAGAAAGATTACATTGTGTGCGTGCTTAGTTTCTGTCAGCGCAGAGCGTCGCCAACCGGCGCGTGCAAATTACACTACTGGCCCTTAAAATTGCTATACCGTGAGGATGACGTGCTACAGACGCGAAATTTAACCGACAAGAAGATGATGCTGTGCTATGCATATGATTAGCTTTTCAGAGCTTTCACACAAGGTTGGCGCAAGTGGCGACACCTACAACGTGCTGACATGAGGAAAGTTTACAACCGATTTCTCATACACAACCAGCAGTTGACCGGCGTTGCCCGGTGAAACGTTGTTATGATGCCTCGTGTAAGGAGGAGAAATGCGTACCATCACGTTTCCGACTTTGATAAAGATCGGAGTGTAGCCTATCGCGATTGCCGTTTGTCGTATCGCGACATTGCTGCACGCGTTGGTCGAGATCCAACGACCGTTAGCAGAATATGGAATGAGTGGGTTCTGCAGGGTAATACGGAACGCCGTGATGGATCCCAGTGGCCTCGTATCACTAGCAGTCGAGATGATAGGCATCTTATCCGCATGGCTGTAACGGATCGCGCAGCCACATCTCGATCCCTGCGTCAACAGATGGGGATGTTTTGAAGACAACAACCATTTGCACGAACAATTCGATGACGTTTGCAGCAGAATGGACTACGAGCTCCGGGACCATGGCTGCGGTTACCCTTGACGCTGCATCACAGACAGGAGCGCCTGCGACGGTGTACTCAACGACGAACATTGGTCCAAGAATGGCAAAACGTTATTTTTTCGGATGGATCCAGGTTCTGTTTACAGCATCATTATGGTCGCATCCGTGTTTGGCGACATCACGATGAACGCACATTGGAAGCGTGTATCCGTCATCGCCATGCTGGCGTATCACCCGGCGTGATGGTATTTGGTGCCATTGGTTACACGTATCGGTCACCTCATGTGCGCATTGACGGCACATTCAACAGTGGACGTTACATTTCAGATGTGTTACTACCCGTGGCTCTACTCTTCATTAGATCCCTGCTAAACCCTACATTTCAGCAGGATAATGCACGACCTCCTGTTGCAGGTCCTGTACGGGCGTTTCTGGATACAGAAAATGTTTGACTGCTGCCCTGGCCAGTACATTCTCCAGATCTCTCACCAAGTGAAAATGTCTGGTCAATGGTGGCGGAGCAACTGGCTCGTCACAATACGCCAGTCACTACTCTTGATGAACTGTGGTATCGTGTTGAAGCTGCATGGGCAGCTGCACATGTACACGCCATCCAATCTCTGTCTGACTCAATACCCAGGCGTATGAAGGCCGTTATTAGGGCCAGAGGTGGTTTTTCTGGGTAGTGATTTCTCAGGATCTATGCACCCAAATTGCGTGAAAATGTAATCACGTATCAGTTCTAGCATTATCTGCATTTCTTCATAGTGTAGCAATTTTATTGGCCAGTAGTGTATGTGTACGCGTCTCAATATGCGTTGGACCCAGGCGACACCTGCGGAACGTGCGCGTCGCGTTATACTGTCTTGTCACGTCACACGTGCTATACGTGTCTCAATTTGCGCTTAGCCGACCAGCACGGCTACCCCGCGCGGTTGGTTACGGAAGCATCCGCCATGCGAACACCCCTAATTATCCCACTCTCGAATTCACATATCTCCGACATAATGCACTCACAATTACACAGTAAACTCTTCTGACCACGACCGATACTTGCAACGTATTGAGAACATTGCACAAGTAATGATAAGCGTCAAATACAACAGCGCAATCCTCAGTCTTGTGTAGCATCTGCATTTATGTACACCCACGTATTTCTACCAGAGGTTCCATATTTTCGTCCGCCAGTTTGCGTCATGAACTAGTGCTTGTGGTGTAGCTCCGTGTTGAGGCGACACAAGCGCTGTTATCATTTGAGAGATATAAAGGCGATCGAGTGTGCCAGAACTTACCCCAGTTCAATGCTACTAACGCCACGTCATCACAACGCGCCTGAGTGCGTAGCATACAAGTATTGTGCCATAATTTAAGAATGAAATTAAAAATACATTTTGAGAAAAAACTAAGTTGTGGTTAAAGACAGAATGTGCAAGTGTATGTAAAAATCAACTATTACAAGTTTCAACTTGACTGGAGCAATATTTTTCTCAAAATTGTTGTTTTTCCCAATTTTGCCATCTACACAGTCCGGTGGGAAGCGCACACTGTGGGGCAAGGGGTTAATAATAAGAAATAAGAAATATTGTTTAGAGTTAACCATTCAGTGCATTTCACCTGCGGTCGTCGCACGGTGGCGCTGGCAGTAGTCCACATACGCAGAGGTGCGTTAGTGTATGTCAGAGTACGGTACAGCGAGTAAGTGTGCAGACGTTTTCAGACGTGCTAATGGTGGCTGTGTGTTGAAAATGGCTCTAAGAACACATATTGTTGACGTTATGACGGGTGGAATACTAGGGCGACTGGAGACTGGCCAAACACAGCAGGTGGTCATTCGAACAGTGTTCACGGACGAGTCCAGGTATAGTGTGAACAGTGATTCTCGCACGGGCCCTCGGTATGCCACAAAGTGTGATCTCAAGGTTATGGCAACGATTCCAGCAGACAGGAAACGTGTCCTGGCCAGTACAGGACGTCCACAGTGAACAAAACCACAAGAAGACCGATATCTCACCATCAGTTCCCCGCAGACGGCCACGGAATACTGCAGGTAGCCTTACTCGGGACCTTACTGCAGCCATTGGAACAGTTGTCTTCAGACACACAGTCTACAGACGACTGAACAGACATTGTTTATTCGCCCGGAGACCTGAAAGATGTATTCCACTGACCCCTGGTCATAGGAGAGGCCTTAAATTTGGTGTCAAGAACACAGTACATGGCCATTCGAACAGTGTTCACGGACGAGTCCAGGTATAGTGTGAACAGTGATTCTCGCCGGGTTTCCATCTGGCATGAACCAGGAACCAGATACCAACCCCTTAATGTCCTTGAACGGGACCTGTATGGAGGTCAAGGTTTGATGGTGTGTAGTGGGCTTATGATTGTTGCACGTACACCCCTGCATGTCTTTGACAGAGGAACTGTAACACATCAGGTGTATCAGGACATCATCTTGCACCTGTATATCTGTCTTTTCAGGCGTGCACCTTCCACCTGATGGATGATAACGCACGGCCCCACCGAGCTGCGATTGTGGAGAAGTACCTTGAAATAGAAGATATCAGTTCCATGGAGTGGCCTGCCTGTTCTCCAGACCTAAACCCCATCGAGCACGTCTGGGATACTCTCGGTCGACGTATCGCTGCATGTCTTCAAATCCCTACGACACTTCAGGAGCTCCGACAGGCACTGGTGCAAGCATGGGAGGCTATACCCCAGCAACTGCTCGACCACCGGATCCAGAGTATGCCAACCCGTTGTTCGGCCTGTGTACGCTTGTATGGTGATAATATCTCATACTGATGCCGGGGCACATGCGCAGAAACAGTGGCTTTTTGTAGCGCATGTGTTTGGGGACGGTTTTCTCAACTTACCACCAGTACCGTGGACTTACTGATCTGCGTCGTGTGTGTTCCCTATGTGCCTATGCTATTAGCGCCAGTTCTGTGTAGTGCCACGTTGTGTGGCACCACATTCTGCAATTATCCTTAATTTATGAGCATGGGTGTGGAAAAATTGTCCAAATGGCTCTGAGCACCATGGAACTTAACAGCTGTGGTCATCAGTCCCCTAGAACTTAGAACTACTTAAACCTAACTAACCTAAGGACGTCACACACATCCATGCCCTAGCCAGGATTCGAACCTGTGACCGTAGTGGTCACGCGGTTCCTGACTGACGCACCTAGAACCGCACGGCCACACCGGCCGGCATGGGTATGGAGGTATCTAGTACAACCGAAAGATTATCGAGCGTAATAAGAAGTTGTGGTTTCGTCTGTCTTCCAAGCTCGCATAAGCCAACTGCAATTTCCGTCCGATAAGAGTAACTGCGTATTTATCCAGGCGATAATCTGTCAGGTCATTTAGATGGCCCGCCAGTACCGTTCCTTTCGAGTAACTGTGTGTGTGTCCAAACGTTAGTATAGTGCACCGTTGTCCTAGCTGAACCATTATGTCCATGATCTACATTAGTTATAGGTTATTTGACGGCTATTCAATTTTTTTATGTGTCCATTATGGCAACAATTACCTGACACCCTTTAAGCTATGTCAGCATCATTGTATATCTGCAATTATTTGAGTGCGTGGAAGAGTGTTCGTAGTAGTGCATCAGGTCGAGATTATTAGCAATGCTCCGGGATCGAACTAACACAGTAAATTAATCCTATTTTTTGTTTTAGGTCTCAGGGAAGGGCTGCGGTCTTCTCATGTGACCGTTACATCGCGTCGTGCAGTACAGGCTAGTCGAAATACTCCAGAGGTCTAAATGTCATAGTGTAACTAGCCTGCTACCTCTTTCACATATGGTTCTGCCCGTCGAACTCATTCAGATCCCTGAAATACGCCCTTTGTTCTTGACTATACATATTGGCATTGGCAGTCAGCTTTTCACTTCCTTTGCTTTTCGCTTCCTGAGATAACCCTAACACAAAAGAAACAATACTCCAAGCCTGATATCTACGATGTTTCTATGAAATCATACTACTTATTTCCGGTTCATAGTTCCACTGAGACCCCATGTTTGAATTCATTCGAGCCGTTCTTCACAGATAATGCGGTTTTGATAAATGCTACTGCTTGTACAGCAGACGTCTACTGTGTGACCTTCGCCTTGCACGAGATTATGAACGAATCGGTCTCTCTGGTGCGTTGCATGTTAGGAAAACAATCCTTTGGTCTAACCAGTATCGGTTTCTTCCATGTCTCACCTTGATGTCTCCTATCAGATCTATTCGACGGGTAGCTTCCGAGTTCTTACCTCTCTCCCGGGATCATTTTGAAAACTATAAAAATTATGTGAACAATACTTCACAATATTTTTCCAAAACAGCTTCGCGATTCCTTTTATGTAGTTTGACAGAAAAAGCGTCTGTCTGTCAGATTCATAGACTCTGAAGCAAGAGTGTTAAGTTCATTAATGAATTTAAAAATATTCGTAATCCCATTTCATAACGCAAAGATTTTTTCCTAACAGTTAAACACTATTTTCTTTAAAACAACTGTGAATAACAAAATTTAAAACAATTCAGCAGTCTGTCACCTATTAGGGAAAATCGTACATTAAGACAGTCATCTAATTCTGCATGTGAAGTTTGTTATATACGACGGCAAATAAGCTACGATGATTACAACTTAGCACAACTTGAAATGTAATACCGTGAATTTGGAGAAAAGGGGATTCGTTGGGCTGAAAGAGGACAGACTTTTATTTTGTGACTTACTTTGCCAGTCAGAAGTTTTTTCGCGCCTGAGATACCTTTTCCGCTGCACGACGTAGAAAACAGCGCGCTCCCTAATGCCTCGCTTCCTTTGCTGTTAAGGATGGCGTATGGGCTGCAAGGAAGCGCCATGATACAGAGATACAACAAGTAGTATCTTAACGGGGTGAGCGAGGAGCTCTCAAGTCTGGTTTACAAGTTTTCGGTAAACGTCCGCAGAGGGGCGTTGTGTTAAGCGAGACGGGAGGACCTCGGCAAACAAAAATCTTCTTGCCACAAACGACGAAATACTTTCACTTTGACTGTGAAGTAGAGCAGTGCTCCTTTAACTCCATAAACACAACATCAAACATTTATTGTTATTTTCCATCACATAGACATTAACAGCTTGTTTCTAATGAATATCCTGTCAGTTTTTTCACATAAAAATAGTCAGTTATAGCCGCTCAAAGATATTTATAATGATATGGAAGGGGTATTTTAAGTAAATACAATCGATAAATGAATATATATGACCCTTAATAAATTTTAATCGTATCTTCCCAGATAAATGACACGATAAATAAAACTGCCATCGTTAGGCAACCATAAGATTTTCCGTGTCTCACTAAGAGCGTCAGTAACCCTGGAAGATAGTTGAGATTTAGCTTTATTTTTTCTTCTTTTTACCAGATTTCTTACTGGTTCGATTACACCCATTCCAAGTTCCTATATTGGGTGAAATTCGTCATCCCAGAGCAGCCCTTGCACCCTACGCTGGCAATTATTTGTTGCATGTATTCCAGTTTCTATACTCCCCAACAATTTTTACCCACTACAGCTCCTTATAGTACCATGATGTCTTTAGATTTGCCCTACAACCCTGTCCCTGTTTCTAGTCGTCAAAACTTTCTTATTTTCTGCTCTAGGCATCCACACCGCTTACGATAGTGTTTATATCTGCAGGTTGTTCCCCATTTCCTCTTATTCACTTCCAGATAGAAAACAGAGTCAACAAAGTAAAT
Organism: Schistocerca gregaria; assembly: GCF_023897955.1. Taxonomy (NCBI): domain Eukaryota; kingdom Metazoa; phylum Arthropoda; class Insecta; order Orthoptera; family Acrididae; genus Schistocerca; species Schistocerca gregaria. The sequence continues at coordinate 732,831,791 of NC_064931.1, forward strand.
AAAGATTTCATTGTCACCGAAAACGAAAATCGTGTTAAGTTTATAACACTCAGGCTAATATTGATTACAGTTAACAGCACTTGGAGATTTGGAAATACTTTACATTATAATGATTACAATACAATGATTCGCAATTCTAAAGAGTGCAGGTATATATGTTGTTTACAATTTTTACGTAAACATTGGTGTCATAGAAGTGAAAAGACACGAAAGGGAGGGAGTAGTACAGAAAGGAGTGGGACTATGTAGTAGCTTGTATGTGTTATTCAGTCAGCACCAAAGCAAGCAATAAACGAAACTAATAATAAGTTAGGAAACAGAATTTAAAGCATAGGGAGAAAAAATTAAAATCTTAAGACTGAACTAGGTATCAGATGCAGCTACAGCTTGAACAGTTATGATACCTGTTCTGAAAGTAGTCGTCTGGACTACAGCGTTACACAGAAGTGTGCTTCGGATGGTAAACAGTGTAAATAGAGTATCAACATTAGGAATGTGATGTTACAGAAAACTGTAGAAGATTAGATGGGTTGATCGGATAACGGTTAAAGCGTTACTGAATCGAGAGAAGAGCTTTATAGTACTAGTTAATTAATAGAAGGGACAGGTTGATTAACAGCAAATAAAGGTTGAAATATATGTAGGCTGCAGTAAACATGCAGAGATGAAAAAACCTATAGAGGGCAGACTTGAGGGGAGAGCTGCATAAAAAGAGTCTCCGGACTGATAATAGCATTTTCAGCAATGTAGGATACTACCAAAATGAGCAGCAACTACGTTGAAAATTTTATTGTCATAATTACTGATATTCCAGTCGGTCACAAATACCTGATGGAAGGTGAACTATATCTACCGCAACTACAGCTCGCCCAAGTAAGCCTCGTCGCCATTGTAAAAGGGCCCCGGAAAGAGGCTTCCCCAAGTTTTCCTACAAAAAAGGTCTAAAGGAGTCCTTTGGGGGCCAAGCATGTTGCCCAGCTAGGTGTATTTATCTTTTCTATAATTTTTCACCGGTCTGATCTCGGACGGAAACTGCAACATAAGCTGGAGCGCCGTCATCTTGAGCTCTCACACCAGTCATGTTACGAATCCATACACGGATAACGAAAATGTTATAAAGTCCGCTACACTGTGATACATAGGACCACTTAACACCAAATGTGACTTTTTGTCTTGTGGGAAAAAAGCTTCACTGGTGAACTTCGCCCTGAAAACTCTGACCCGTCTACAATATGGTCCATAAAAGTGGTGCTGAAGTGATAAAATCTGATTCTGTTGCTCATGTAGAGCATGTTATTCAGTGTTTCGAACCATATTAATGTCATTCAAAATGGCAATACTGCTGACACTCGGGTCATCCTCAATTTTAAAAGGTTTCCCCATCCGCAGTCTTGTCCGTGTTTTTTGGGATTGTTGCCCTACTCTGGCGAAAAAAGCAGATGTCACGCGATGAGGAAACATAGTCGGTGTGAATGCTGATGTCGTCTCTCATTACACTGTGATGCGCAGAACGTTATCCATATAGTGGTGTGTACTACCATGTACCAAATTCAGTCTTGACCCTCTTCCACTGGCAACTGAATGGCTGGCGATAACTGAATTGGTGAGACAGCTTGTGAATGGACGTCAAAACTATTTTACTTAATATCATGTATAAATACAATCCTTGTGTGCCACCATACATGAGAAAACCTAAAAATGAAGTAGATAAAACGTAATACAATGTCGGATAAAAAATGCAAAATGGCAAAGCTGGAGTGGCAAACGACAAATGCAAGATTTTAGAGGCATGAATGACTACGGGATAGAAAGATGCCGGTTGTAGCGAAAAAAGAAGCCTCCGGGGAAAAGAAAAACGCCAATATGAATATTAAGAGTTCAGACAATGTAACCGCACTAAGAAAATGAAGAATGGCTGAAAGGTGGTAGGACTGAATAGAGCGAAACAGAAAAATACTGAGCACTGAAAGATCTAGGCTGAAATAAAACCACTGGATTAGACGACGTTCTGAATTATTGAGATCCTTAGCAGAACCAGCCATGAAAAAACCGTTCCACAAAGAACGCGAGATATAAGAGTATAACAAAGACTTCAATTGGGATGAAATAATTCCCATTCCAAAAAAGGGAATCAAGAAGGCTAGGAGAGTATTCCTGCTGAAAAGAGCAGATAAGCTATTGTTAGCATCCCTCTTAGACAATGAACTGACATCATTTAGTTTCAGCATGATGGACGCAGAAGAATTACGAGCACAGTTTAAACGACTAACCTCAGTTGGCTATTGTACGAATCGTCAACTTCAGATTATGGTTCTGTATGGAGATGGCTTAAGCATATGCCGAACCTGGTCATTTTAATAAAGTACCATTGAGATATAGACTGCTATTTTACAAATTTCATCTCGATTATAAGATCAATGCTATCTTAAAATGTTAACAAAAATTTTTGAAAGCTTGAGATGAGTGTAAATCGCCCTCTAGAGAAGTATTTGCGGAGTAAGTGCCATAAGGACGGAAAAAGCCCACTGTGATTTAATAACAAAATTCGGTTAATGTTGAAGTTTTAAAGATTGTTCCACTCCCTGTTCAAACGAGAATACATGTATGCCGACAGGCAGAGTTAGGAGAGAATAGTGCGTTTGTGAAAAGATCGATATGCGAAGCAGACAACAACGACCAACGTCACACCTTAGCAAAAGATCTGGCAGAGAACACGAGAAAATTCTGGTCCTACATAAGATCGCTAACCGGGTCTAAGACTTCCATTGAGTCCCTCGTTGAACAATTTGGTGTGGCGGTAGAAAATAACGAAAGGAATGCCGAAGAAATCGTTCACACAGGTGAATCGTACACACATACAGTCGTTTGACCACCGAAAAGGCTCCTACATTGACGACATAGTAATAAGCACTCCTGGCGTGGAGAAACAACAGAAAGAGTTGGAAACAAATAAGTCACCAGGTCCAGATGGAACCTCAGTTCGGTTTTACGAAGATTGCACTTCGGTACTGGTACCTTACTTCGTATGCATTTATCGCGAATCTGTCGCCCAGCACAAAGTCCCATGCGACAGGAAAAAATCACAAGTGACTCCCGAGCATAAGAAGCGTAAAAGAACAGACTCGTAAAATTACAGACCAATTTCCTTAACAGCGGTTTGCCTCAGAAATAATGAACATAAACTTAGTTTGAACATAATAAAGTTCTTTAAGACGGAAAAACTGCCCACAAAACAGCACGGTTTTAGAAAGCATTGCTCGTGCGAAACTGAGCTGGCACTTTTCTCATACGATATTCTGCAAACCATGGACGAAGGGCAACAGGCGCATTCATTATTTCCAGATTTACGAAAAGCATTTGACACGGTATCCCGCCACAGACAGTTAACAAAGGTACAAGGAAACAAAACAGGTTCACAGAAATGTGAGTGCCTGAGAAGACTACGTAAGTAACAAAACCCAGCCCGTTGTCCACGACAGCGAGTGGTCATCAGATCCAACGGTATCGTCAGGGGTGCAACCGGGAGGTGTGATACAAGAGCTTTTATATTCCATACACATTAATGATCTAGCGGACGGAGTGAGCAGCAATCTGCGGCTGTTTGCTGGAGAAACTATGGTGTACAGCACGGTGTCATCGTGCAATGACTGCAGGGGGACACATGATGACTTAGTCAAAATTTCTAGTTTGTGTGATTAACTGCAGCTAGCTCTAAATGTAGAAAAATGTCAGTTACTGTATATGAATAGGAAAAGGAAACCCATAATGCTGGAATACAGCGTTAGTAGTGCCTGCTTGACAGTCACGTCGATTAAAAATCTCGGCGTAACGTTGCAAAGCGATAGGAAATGCAACCAGCATGTAAGCACTGTAGTGAGGAAGATTAATTGTCAACTTCGCTTCATTGGGAGAATTTTAGGAAAGTGTAGCTCATATATAAAGGAGATCGCGTATAGGAAATTAGTGCGACCATTCTCGAGTACTGCTCGAATGTTTTGGATACGTACCAGCTCGGATTGAGGGAATCCGTTTATGCAGCTCAGAGGCGGGCTGCTAGGTTTGTTACCGGTGTGCTCAAATAGCACACAAGTATTACCGAGATGCTTCTGGAACTCAGATGGGTATCCCAGGAGGGAAAGCGACGTTCTTGTCAACGAAAACTGTTGAGAAAATGTAGAGAACTAGTATTTGAAGCAGACTGAAGAATGAAAATTTAGAGAAAGGACAACGTAGCTGAAATAAATGATGGTAGCGTTCATTAGACGAGATGTAGATAGTCATTTTTCCCTCAGCCTATCTGCGATTGGACCAGGAAGGGAAATGAGTAGTCGTGGTACGGAGTACCCTCGGCCTCGTACTATGCGGTTACTTGCGGAGTATATAAGTCGATGCAGATGAAGAATTACGTGTGAATATTGCCAAACCATGAGTTTAATAACTCATGGGTACAAAATATTGGCATAAATTATGTACAAAATAATGGCAAAACTGGCAGAAGCCTACCTCGTGGATGGTCCGGAGAAATGATGGATCACACTAACCCTACGAATTATGTGAGAAAATAAACAGCAGAAAGGTCATCCCGTGTAAATTGTATGCGTATATTTCGAGACACCCTTTCACAATACTCACTGGAAACCATCCTTTGCAAACTGTATGCAAGAAAAGTACAATACAGGGAGCTAAAAGTTGACTGCATCTTGGAGAGAAACAAGAAAATTTTGTGTCTTCATTTACGGGTTACATAAATGTGCTATTTACCTTGTGGGTTGGTGGTTAGGAATTCAATCAATTCTAGTTTCTTCATTAATGCGTACCACGCTTTCAACACAAAAGCCAACTCGGTAGGACGCTGTACTGTCTTTGAGTTCTTAAAACTGAGACGGCCAAATTCTCGCATCAGTTCAACTGCAGAGCTTGTTCCACCCACCTATATATACATGGCCAGTAGCACTGTGCCAGCGGGACCATCTAATAAAGTACAACATAGCTCCCAACTAAGTGATTGCTTGCCTCATTAGTGGTGAGGCTATAACATGATCCCTTCTCTGAATAATCACGCGTCTGCTGTGCATTGCTCTCAAACGAGGCGTACTCTATACACAAATGTACCATCATATGTCGATCTTTATGTTCTCTCTAAAACATCATTCTCTTTCTGTTATCGTCAACATCACTTTCAGGCTCTCTGTCTTTCCCTATGATGTGGCACTGATACATTCACACACAGGAAAATGTCCCGAAATTACTTTCGACTGAAAAATAAACATTATGCTACGAAAACCGAAGAGCTGCGTGAATTTATTTAAACATAAAATTCATCCTGCAATCAACACGCATGTACATAGTTTGATGCATAGATACAATTCTACTCACTTCTGCTTTTATTTCCATACAGACAAGACTTCTGGACTTCTGACATAATATTCATAACAGTTGTGCATACCGTATCACACAACATACATACTAAATTATTTACACGTAATGAAACGCCTAAAATAATTACAGTTACACAGAAACATGGTCAATTACTATAAACTTTAATGTAACCATTATCTTTCTTTTATCATTTACTTTTCCGTCTATTCCGCTTCTCTCGTCTCTAAACAACTGCTACTGAAAGACTTATCTAGAAGCATGTAATAATAACCTTTCTTAACAAACGAAAAGCTGTACTTTCACCTCTACCTCAGGACAGATTTCATTAGCAATACTTTCATTACAATAATTACTTTCCACTTCACTCACTCATTCAACACAAACACTAACAAGTTCATTTAGCGCTCCCAATGGTACGGATATGAACTTAAGACTCGAAAATATTTACATCATCTACTACAGAATCACCAATAAAACCTCAGCATTAAGCATATGCTCTCTTTGAAGATGCCCATATAATAATAAAAGGAGAATTCCTACACCATCCGCTACATCAACACGAATAACACCTCAGTATCAGCACGTTCTCCTTTTGAACAGACCATTTAAAACATAATAATCGTATCATATAATCATGATTACAAACATACCAGCACATGAAACTTCCTGGCAGATTAAAACTGTGTGCCGGACCGAGACTCGAACTCGGGACCTTTGCGTTTCGTGGGCAAGTGCTCTACCCGCCCTCGAAAGGCAAAGTTCCCGAGTTCGGGTCTCGGTCCGGCACACAGTTTTAATCTGCCTGGAAGTTTCATATCAGCGCACACTCCGCTGTAGAGTGAAAATTTCATTCTACTATACCAGCACATGCCTCCTTATATCATGCTTACATAACATAATATATCATTAATATCTTCAGTGCTACTGACTACAATCCCCCACAGCTTCATTTCCGCACCTCTTCCCACTCCCGGCAACATGACTGCCCCATTAAATACCACAGTAATGGAAAGAGATGCCTACTTGCTGAAGATGTTAATTTTCACTCATTTCTCTTTATATCAACCATTTATTTCAACACAATAAACACTAAATGCAGTACTTTTCCTATAACAAGTATGTGCACTACACATATTCATCCCGTTCATCAGGCACATTTCTTTCTTTCTCCTCACAATTGTGTCCTTGACCGACAACAAATTAACTCTGTCATACAAAGATCTCCCTCTACTTTTATCAACATTTTCCAAAGTAACTACATTATCTACATTACAAATAAAACTCGTGTAGAAAACTGCCAAGAAACTAGTGTAGCACAAAATTTGCTCTTTCCCATTGAAATTCGTTGTAGATACATATTTCAAACTCCGTGGAAAAAGAAATTAATAAATTTATTTGCTCGGCCCCCTTACTGAGCACGGCACCTTTCAAATTGAATAACTCCCCCTCATTTAAAGCTCCATAACAATTATACCTCCCATGCCTCTTGGCATATTCCACTGATGAAATTCCTTACGTACCTATTTAGCAGAACGTGGCTTTTCTTCAATGAAATCTCTCGCTTTCAATTATGCGCATCTCCTTCACCAACATTTTGCTTCTGTCTTTAATGCCGTCCTTACACTTATTTACAGTCCGATGCTTGAATTCTACCTCTGTTTTTCATTTATTTTGTGTACAAGTCTGAACTTGTGTCTCCATATGCCAAATTACCTAAACACCGTTATGTTCGATTTTTTCATAGTCCCATTAATCTTCTTCAACTTTTTCTAATTTTGGTATATTATTATTCATTGATTTCGTCTCTCGAATTCATTTCCATAATTCTCATGTCGGAGAGTGTGGAAACTTTCCTTTCCGTCACCCATCGCCTTCCCATTCCTATTATTTCTTTAAGGAATTTAATGTTGCTTAAATCAGGAACTACATTGCCTACTGCACCTAAATCAGTTATACACATTCCTGTCCCAACAGCTATGGATGATGATTCGAAACGCAAACAAACAAAAGATGCAACAGCTGGTTGTACTGAACTTAAAATAATTTCCCTCGCTGGTACAGTGGGTAATGCTGCAGGAGGTGACAACTGGGTCTCCAGAGCGGAGACGTTACGGAAACGCTATGGTGATGGTGTGGAGACGCTGCTGCTCACAGGTCATAAATGGCAATGCAACATCTTCATCATATACCGTAGTGGCATAACGCTTCGTAGAACATTTGATGATCTTGTACATTCACAAACGTACTCTGGAAGTGACCGTGAAGAGCATGGCTGCGGGTATGATTAATTAGCGATTTTCTGTACTGTTGTATTCGGGTGAGAAAAGAGAGAACCATGGTGCTCTGTGTCCGTGAAGATATTCTGTATGATATTATCATATTTATCGGTTCGCAGTACGGTGCAGTATCGATCTGCTTTTGAGAACGTAGGAGGATAGACCCACCTTCCCAAATTTATCAACTACTTGGAAAATCCTGTTTGTAAAAAATGGAACTGTATTTTGTTAGCTGTTTTCTTACATCCGTTCTGAGAAACCCTATCCTTCTAGATCGGATGGTTTTCTCTGCGCTCTAGATACACTATGTCACCAAAACTATCTGGACACCCCCGAAAGCATACGTTTTTCATGCTAGGTGCATTGTGCTGCCACCTACTGCCAGGTTCTTTATATCAGCGACGTCAGTAGTCATTAGACATCGTGAGAGCGCACAATGGAGCGTTCCGCGTGTCATCGGACTGTAAGGTGTGGTAATGTTTTTCATGGAGGGGGCTTGCACCCCTTTTTGTTTTGCGTGCCCTGTCACAGCACAGGCTAGCTAAAATGATGTTTTAAGCGCCTTACTGCTGCCCACTGTTGAAGATCAATTCGGGGATGGCGAGTGCATCTTTCTACACGATCGAGCACCTGTTCATAATGCACGGCCTGTAGCTGAGTGGTTACACGACAATAACATTCCTGTAATGGACTGGACCCCACAGAGTCCTGACCTGAATCGTATAGAACACCTTTGGGATGTTTTGGAACACCAACTTCGTGCAAGACCTCACAGACCGACATCGATACCTCTCCTCAGTGCAGCACTCCGCGATGTATAGGCTGTCATTCCCTTAGAAATTGTGGAAGCTGTCTTTAAGGTTAAGGGTGGGCCAACACCATACTGAATTCGAGCATTATCTATGGAGGGCGCCACGATCGTGTAAGGCGTCTAGATACTTTTGATCACATAGTGTATCACCTCCTGCAATGACCATAATTAGAGATTGTATGGTTAGAAAAGCAATACTCATTTTAAAATGTAATTTAAATAATCATAAAATACCACAAACACAGCTGGCCGCTGTAGTAGAGAGGTTGAAGGCGCTTCAGTCCGGAACCGCGCTGCTGCTACGGTCGCAGGTTCGAATCCTACCTCGGGCATGGATGTGTGTGATATTCTTAGGTTAGTTAGGTTTAAGTAGTTCTAATTGTAGGGGACTGATGACCTCAGATGTTAAGTCCCATAGTGCTTAGAGCCATAGTGCTTAGAGTCAAGCCACAAACACACACACACACACACACACACACACACACACACACAGAGAGAGAGAGAGAGAGAGAGAGAGAGTGGGAGAGGGAGAGGGAGAGAGATCCTAAATACTTCTGTGTTTAGCTACATTCCCTTATGGTGGACTGTATCGATGATCTTCATTTGCTGCACCCAAACTGACCCGTAACATGTGGCTAATAACTCTCAAATTATTGAGGAATTCGACAGACAGTGCATTTAGGTTCGTCAGGTATGGCAATCAGCCATGTTTTTCATAAAAAATCACGCCCATGACATCGAATTAACTTTGAAAATTTTGAAATGGCGTGCACGATTTCTTAAAAGTTTGACCTGGTGGTTAAAAAGAACATTTACATATTCGGAAAATTTAAACCGTTATTTTGTGCTCATTTCTCTTGCCCCTTAAAAATTAGTTACACACTGCTGCGTGTCTGTAATATCTTCAAATTGTAAAGGAATTGGGGAAAATTTGGAGAGGAACAGCTCTTGATCTAGAGACTGGCAGTTGACCCCCAACATAGTTAAATGTAAAATATTCACTCATTAGTCGGTAGAAGGCCCCATTACCTTCAGTTTAAATAAATCACTGGAAAGAGTCATTCTGTTACTAAGAATACGCAATCACAGCGAGTTAAATAAGAATTAATTCTAAAGGCTGGTCGGAGGAAAGACGGATGCCTGGGAGATACTTCTTAGTATGTTGGATTAATAGTGGAGGTAGAAATATCAGAAAAAGAGCTGCACGTTTCGATACCCCTTCATTCGGTAATCTGATGTTGGAAGAGGGGGTCAGAATTACTGAAAGGTTGAATGTCAAAGTTTTGTGAGCGTGAGTCTGTCCGAAGTAGAATCTTACAACATTTTACTTCCTCCTTCTTATACGTGCGACATTTCCCTCACTGTAAATTCAGAGAAATTTGAGATCTTACGGAGGCTTTCCGTCATCCATTATTCCTGCGAGAAAAGCTCGAAAGGAAAAGAAAGGGGTTGCTGACAAAAAGGACTCCTTTGCACTCGGCATGTGGACCTGGGCATGTAGATTTCAATATGGACAGGCCATTTCATTTTAAGAAGCAACACAAGGTGTTCTTCAAACATGAGTGTCACATTTGTGCCGTTAGGGTAAGTGGAAAAATTTCGCATCCTTCTACATATTTATTCATGTGATGCCCTCTACAGGGAAGATAAGTCTAAAATATATGCATCAAACTTAATTTCATTCTCGTTTGATTCAAACTTCGATCCACAAAGTCGTCTGTCTGAGAGCACAAGGTGGAGCTTAAAGAAGCTAGCGAGTGACTTGTGCAGCTTTGCTAACATGTACATTTACAAGCGAGTGCTGGAAAGTAATGCCTCCGAATTTTTTATGAGAAAACTCTTAAAGCTTTCTAAATAAAACAAACGTTAACATTTTAAATCTCGTTTCTTTATGTCTACCTATATATATATGAACGAAGTCACCCTGGCAACGAACATGTTTCTCCGAACGATGGGCCAGGTTGTTGATACCGTCACTGTAGAAAGTTTGACTATACTGACGGAGCAACAACCTCACCTCTGCTTGCACCGCTTCATCACTACGGAGTGAAGTCCTCGAAGATAATCTTTAAGTTTTGGAAACAGATAAAAATAGGACGGTGCCATGTGGGGACTGCGTGTAGGATGATCGATGACTGTGAATCCAAGTTGTCAGACTGTTGTAGATGTCACAGCGCTTGTTTGGTCTGGCATTGTTTTGCTGAAGAACAGGGTGTTCCACGTGTGTACTTACTCACACATTTCGTAACTCTATTACAGCACACTGTTTCTCACACCCCAACATTAGTACCTTACACCACCACCACGTCACACGCTATAATTCGGAGCTCTCCAGCGGCACACTGCAGCAAACACGTAATCACGATGAATAAATATGTAGTTTTCACCTAAGAAATTCGGAGCTATTACTATCCGGCACGCCCCCGTATTTGTTGTAGATACAGCCAATGGAACACGGTTCGTGAAGTTATGATTATTCACTTCCTATTGTTAGTATGGCCTGACTTAGTTCAGTCAGATTGCAATTTCTGCACAACTAGAGTTGCGATTTCATTTAGTTGCTCAGTGGGATGTAGCATGATTCGATTTCTACTCGCCGGGAATCGAAGCGCCGTCCAGCCAAAGAGTGGTTTCTGCGGTGTGCCACAATTATTTGCTCCAGCAGCTGCTAGATTGGTAACTACGCTCCACAACACCCACTGTGCTCTGCCTCCTATAATTCTACGAAGTTCTTCCAGCGATTACATGTTTCTTTAAGTGATAACTCAACAGCGATAGAGGTTTGTGTTCCACTGTTCCATTATATTTTCTTAAGCCATCTTGTTTTATTCTACGTGTAAAATTCTACACCCTGAATCGGAAAAATAGTCGCCAATAAATCAGACGAGGGCTGCAGGCATAGAGAGTTTGACGACCGCTTCAGACATACAGAAGGTGTCAGCAGCCGAATCTGCACTGCATCAGAGAGTATAATGTGCTGTCGTATGCACTTTAGTGCTTCCTCTTAGCCCCTTCTCGCCCAACCCAAGGGCCTTCATTATAGTCGGAAAATCCTGCGTCACAAGAGTAAGGTGTTAGCGTGGGATGTTTCAGTGATTCGGATTATACCAGATACGGTTTCCCTACTTTACAGAGAAGTGGAAACAAGAAGGGTGGTGGAAAGCCAAAAAGATGACAGGTAAAAATCTCATTCTCCCTTCTAGAGACTGTTGAGACTTCAAAGATTCATTCTAACGATAAAGACATTCACCATTATGTACACAAACTACCAGTAGACAATTCTCGTAGTTTGTGCCTCCACCAGATGTAAATTTGATATCTATGCCGTCGCAGTCTTCGTATGCCACCAACGATAAGCATAAACAATAGTATGAACAGTATCATTGCAATGAAGGATCGTAGTATACATAGCGGCACCAATGGAACTTTTTCGCCATGTCAGTTATCTGGTGAACTGTAACTACTGTACCTTTTGTGTATGTAATGGCAATTGCTGACACGAAAGTTAGAAAGGATAGTGGTATAGTGATGGCACGGGTCCATAGTTTTTAATACCGCCGTCTCTTTTGGTGGCGCCTGAATCGCTAGTTGTCTTCCTCCATAGTGTCATATATTCTAGAAATTACGGTAAACACTAACATGTCGCAAATAGCTGATATTTGATACGTACATACAGTGATCAAATTTTAATACAATGTAAATTTCTCACATGTATTATTATCATATTCATATTGTGATGAGATTTTAGAGAAATAGTACCCACTGGTCGAAGCTAATATGTCGGAAAATAGACATATACATTGTCTCCTACGTAAAAATTTTTACGTAGGGTTGATGAGGGGGCTACACAAATATGTACATGTACTATATGTGGAACATGAACACATTAACAATATTTTTGAACAAACTCAGAAATTTTTTCCGTGGAATTCTGGTTTTCTTTTGTTTCTGTGTACAGTGGTGTTCGACTCACAGAAATAATGTAGTATCCGAGTTTTACAATAATGGCATTTTCTGTGAAAACAATTTCACAGCAGTGAAAAAGCCAGTAATATGTGATCAACGAAACGTCCAACAGAAAACACTCAGGTAAGCAACACCCGTCACATAATACACGTTCAGTTTTGTGACACAATGGTTGCCGTGACGACGGGAATGCCTCAGCATAGCCTCGCCGAGCTATACTGCTATTGCATTCGCTGAAGTGACACACAACGTGTGTACCATCCAACTATTCTTCAGCTAACGTACGACTAACTGAGACCGCAGGAAAAAGCAAATCCGAGAGAGAGCCGAGGTGTATCGAGTGCAAGCTTCAGGGCGAAGGAGAAAGTGGGAATTACTGTTTTCAACATCAGAGTGCTGGGAACAAGTTGGTTTCCAGACGTATGAAGCATATCCGACAGAACATATACCACACATATATCGTATATCTGTGATCTCTACTGTCATGGTATCCTCCATGCGGATACACAAAAGAGTTTTAATGTCAAGCGGGTGTACATGAAACGCTACGAGCAAATGAGGTAAATGGATAGGGACTCTACTTTCTAGTGTGCAGTGCACTAAAGGCGACAGCTGGCGTAAAGTGGGAAATACCGGTCTGAGTCGCGGTCACGCATAAATTTTCAAGTTTTGCCACCGAATTATGCCAGTGCCCATTTGCGATTGACTTCGTTTCCTCACTGTCTGGAAGGTCGCAGTTCGTAGTAATAGACGGCAAATCATCGAGTAAAACTGAAGTGATATCAAGTGTTCCCCAGGGAAGCGTCCTGGGATCTCTGCTGTTCCTGATCTATATAAATGACCTGGGTGACAATCTGAGCAGTTCTCTTAGGTTGTTCGCAGATGATGCTGTAATTTACCGTCTAGTAATGTCATCCAAAGGCCAGTATCAGTTGCAAAGCGATTTAGAAAAGATTGCTGTATGGTGTGGCAGGTGGCAGTTGACGCTAAATAACGAAAAGTGTGAGGTGATCCACATGAGTTCCAAAAGAAATCCGTTGGAATTCGATTACTCGATAAATAGTACAATTCTCAAGGCTGTCAATTCAACTAAGTACCTGGGTGTTAAAATTACGAACAACTTCAGTTGGAAAGACCACATAGATAATATTGTGGGGAAGGTGAGCCATAGGTTGCGTTTCGTTGGCAGGACACTTAGAAGATGCAACAAGTCCACTAAAGAGACGTCTTACACTACACTCGTTCGTCCTCTGTTAGAATATTGCTGCGCGATGTGGGATCCTTATCAGGTGGGATTGACGGAAGACATCGAAAGGGTGCAAAAAAGGGCAGCTCGTTTTGTATTATCACGTAATATGGGAGAGAGTGTGGCAGATGTGATACGCGAATTGGGATGGAAGTCATTAAAGCAAAGACGTTTTTCGTCGCGGCGAGATCTATTTACGAAATTTCAGTCACCAACTTTCTGTTCCGAATGCGAAAATATTTTGTTGAGCCCAACATACATAGTCAGGAATGATCATAAAAATAAAATGAGAGAAATCAGAATTCGAACAGAAAGCTTTAGGTGTTCGTTTTTCCCGCGCGCTGTTCTGGAGTGGAATGGTAGAGAGATAGTATGATTGTGGTTCCATGAACCCTCTGCCAAGCACTTAAATGTGAATTGCAGAGTAGTCATGTAGATGTAGATGTAGATATATGTTCCCGATGGAAATGCTTGACAAGCAATACTAATATTTTTAATAATAGTAGTCCTTCTTCCCAATTACAACTTCAGTTATTTTATCATGTAGGTAAGAACAACTGTTAATGATTTTGAGGGCGGAGAGGGGAGGCCTGTGGGATGTGGCTTAGTAATGAGGTATGGCTTAGGAAAGGGGTGGGGCATTGTGGCGTCATGGTTTTGTACTTTAATGTAGCTACATCTCCGTTTCTAGGTCTAGTTTGGTCCCTTTCTTCTATTACTGTTCATTGCCGTACTCCGTTAAGTCACACGTTCCCAAACAGCCAGTTCTTAAATTATATAAATCTAATATCACAGCTTCTTATGTTGTGGAAAAACTGTTGTGTGAGCAACGTAACTGTGTAAGAGGGACTGGAATATGAGTTCCCTGCGTTGCTACATTCATTGAGTAGATGACAACCGACTCATACGCTTTCAATCTATGTGCTAAGTGACAATCCACATATGTGACGCAAATCAGTACTTTAAAATCACATTTCGTCTTCCTTCGTATTGTTAGAAATGCCATGAGCTTCCATTTGAAGCTGCTCAAGCCTGGAGAGAAGGTGCTTAACGTGACTATTCGTCTCTCAAGACATGAAATAATAGCAACTCAAATAACATCAGTACACACGCTGTGGTAACTGATACGTGCGGATCCGCAACGTTCCTCTCTAAGGCAGAGCGATCATTTGTACAGACTAACAGAGGTATCACAAGAGATCTTAACTCTACAGAGTCGATTATCTATATTCGTTCCTGTTGTAAAAGAGTTCGTACTTCTAACGATTTGTCTCTGAAGTTAAGCTCGTCAACAACAACGAAAATTTCTGTTCTTCAAACGATCTGAAATTTTGCACGAGATTAGTAAAGAAGAGAAACTAATATTTAACGCTCGATCGACGATGTTACTGTTACTAGAGGCGGTACTGAGTTAAGATAGAGGGGGCATAGAGAAGTATATCAATCGTGCCTTTCCAAAATTAGTGCTTCACATTATGAGATTTAGGGACACCACAGAAAACCTAATTCTCGATTGCCAGTCGGAAATTTGAGCCAGCGCCGTTACGAAAGAAAGTCCAGTGTCTTGTCACTGCATTACGCCGTTCTTTTAGATCGGCACAAATTAAAACATGCAGGCACTGAATTTACTTTCCGGAATTTTCCTCAGATATTAACAATAGAACTTTATTTAGAACAAGAATTTCGAATCAGGTGAAATGGACAGGGCTGACAATTATATACTACTCTTATTACTTCCTTTTCACAATTCTAGATTCATTTATTAAAGTGAGGGGGTTTTTCCTCTTAGAATTTCCAACGTAGCCAGAATAGACTAGATAGAACAGGCGCTACCGGGTTTTGGCACTTTACTAACGCTATGAACCGCTAATTAACAGATCAGTTGCGTACTTGTTATGTAGGATATGCTTGCTGTTGCGGGGTCCCAACATGTCTACCGGTGACAGCAACCACCACGGATGAGAGTAATGCTATTCTGTTAAGTAAACGAACTTCATAATATAAGATCTCCTCTGAGATACATCAGTAACAAGAACATATAATTTCCGAGAGAAATAAGAAATATTTACGTGAAAACAAACGAAAAACACTAACATATGAAACGCAATACTACGAGATATCCCAGTATTATCTAAAATATGGCAAAACATTAATTAAGCTATACGTTAATCTGTCGAGTGTTTTCAGGTTAAAAATGCTACTGAGGTCATATAATTACACATTAAGATATAACAGGAGAATTTTAAATTAACTGTACAACGAAACAATGAAATACACAAACGCTTCGAAATATAGTCTTCACTCTCCGGACGTTGTCAAGAAAGTGGAAGAACCGGCGAGTCTAAAATTCTTCCCCCTCGTTCGCAGAACGACGCTTATAATTGGCCAATCAGCGGGTTCTGTTCTCCCATCCATTTTTCCCTTACATTTTTTTCGTAAACGAGATATAATTTTATGAAATTGAAGCTACCATCTTGTACTGACGATCGGGAGTTGCCGGAATAACATTTTCATCCTTTGCGATCTGATTTCATGTATGTATTATCAATAGCGCTCAGATAGTAGCCATCTCCCGCTCAGACGCAGATCCATGATCTTCGTATTTGTATGAAGGGAGGATGAGGGAAGCTCAATGATATATAGACAAAATTTTCTCTTCGTCTACAATGCACTGATGATCTAATGCCCATCGGGGGCTCTCAAACCTGCTGGGTCGCTCTCCAGTTTTATTTTCCCTCCAGAATTTGGACTTTATTTTGCCGTGTAAAACACGTGGTTAAAAAGTATTTTTAATTGTGACTATATAAATGCAAATATATATACATAAAGGCTCAAGGTGTCACAATTTGGTGCAAAACAAATGTGTTGACAAAAATGAAAATAAAGTAGCGACTTTGCATGCTAGAGATTCAATTTATTGGAAAAAACAGGCATCCAGGTGCAAAATACGGGTTTATTACACCTTGGTTCCGAAAGTTTTAAAACTGACTTCTTCAGAAGGTATTGTACATAATAAGAAACGTTATGACAATGTGTGTCGAACAGCTATGATTGGATTACAATAAACAAAATTAAAGGAAATATTTACATATAATTTTAGTGAAGCAATCTCACGTAGAACCACATACTATTATCTGTATCCGTTGTGAGATCCTCTCAATCTGTGTAGTAAATGTTCGCCTGCTCCACTTAATCACCATTTAAAATACATGATTTAAAGGTAGTAGCTCTCTACTGTAGAGCTTTGCCTTAAAACTTTTTAAAACAGCGCAAATTTGACAATGGATCCAACAAATCTTTCAAGTGAAATACTATACGTTGCAATACTCCCAAGGAAATTAACAATCACTGTATAAAGGTTAATATCTTTAGCAAGAAGAAAAGAAGAACCTAATTAAGGAAGGCGTTAACCTATTATCATCGAAGTGTTCAAAAATTTCGATCTTTTACCGTCAAATTTGGGACGTGAAAATAAGATGTGTTTGTTATCAGCGTGCAATTAAGAAGCACGGTCACATGCACGTCAACCGTAAATACTGATGCGATATGGATGAAAAGGAAAAGAAGTGTGGTTTGAGCGTAACCGAATGATGCTGGAAATCGTTGTTCGGTCCAAATGCGTCATCGCAAACCACAAACTTGTTATGGTTGTTATGGTGGTAACACTGTATAATAAATTTTTTTTTGTTGGGGCACGTTAGACATATCTTGCCAGTGGCTCAGCTCTTGGACTTACGTAAATATTCCGTATACGATAATTTCAAATCAAGCTGTTCCTACAGGTATAGCTTGCTTCACTAAAACATCATCTTCCTCATTTTATCGGATAGCAGCGCGGGAATGTGCCCACAGCAGAGGACTGTCTGTCTCCTCCGTTTACTGCTAACATATTCCTGTACCACAGCTAAAAAATATCCATTGGTGTTTTTATTCCGTCTCTGGTATTGAATACTTTTTATGACGATCAAGGAGTCAGATACGAGTAGTACGTTTAAGGAGGAAGTTGAAGATACAAACTTGTTAGTTTCTAAAAGGGTAGTTGTCTCTGCTCTAAAAATAGAAACGCTTTTATGTAGTTTGAAGGCTTTACTGACTTGGATCTGACGATAGAGAAAAGCACAACCAGTATATTCTTCTTGTGGAATTTTGGAGCCATCGGTACATACACACACAGAAGCAGGCCACTGAGCATCAACAAGACGATAAAGTCCACAATTGCCATTAACACATTCTGAGCCTGTTGTATTTTAATAATAACCTGGAATCTGGCAGTTTAAAGTGTGAATATTATATTCAGATAGAGACAAATGCGAGGAACATCCTATAGACCGTACGATATGAGATCAAGTGTCGAAGCTTGTACAGGCGGCCGGAATCTTATTTCTTCTGTTGGTGGCAGACCGTAATCAGTAACTGCAGTCATTATTTTGAAAGACTGAAATATCTAGAAGGCCATGCATTGAATGTAAAATCTATCTGACAACATTTGAAAACTAATTCTCAAAGGAATCTCTCCTACCTCCGCTAAAAGGGCGTTTGTGGGCGTCGAATGCATGGCTTTAGAATAAGTACGAATGACCTTATATTCAAGAGTGTTAAATATGGTGAGATAAACCATAAGTGCAGTGTTATACATTAAACATAGTCCAGCCGTGATCGAAAAATCCCTCGATTCATGGTGACTAGAATAGTATGATGCGCTCTCCACCACACAGGTGAATGGCCGAATGACATTTAAACTACGTTCGGACTTATTAACAGTAGATCGAATGTGAGGCGCTTAGCTTAAACGCGAGTCAAATATCTTTCCCAGTAATCAAGCGTGAGATTTTGTCTGGAAAGTATACTTTTCACATGTGGATTGACCGTCAATGCTAGCAGCGTTCGCTTGGTAAAAGAGGGCAATCATCAATTTCTCAGCCGAAGTTTCCAGCCCGTTGGCACACAGCTACTCACCAACGTGTTCCACCTTAGTGGGTAATGCCGTTTTGGCCTGAAGATACCAGTCGTCAGTTGAATAGACACATACATCGTCTGCGTACTGCAATACCTTGGCAGGGTGGCTGCTTATTCGTTCCAGATCATGCAATCCAAATCATACGTATTTCACAAAAGGGACTTAAAATTGCACCCTGTGGCGAGCCTTGGGAGACACGTAAGTGTCCGAGCATGTTGCCTTTGAATCTGACATCGACTGTTCTTTAAATGAACAGGATACTGACACCATAAATCATGGTAGAGGGAAGTCACAGTTCCTTCAGCTCACCCAAAGTAATTTGTATCTTAACTTTAAGAAAAGCGATGACGATAGATTTTTATCGTTTGTAAGGCTGAAGTGATATCCATAATAAGCAAATACAGATTTTTGAATGTCCGTTGACCTTTTCTGAAACCTTATTGTCTCTGAGGCACCAAATTATTAAATTCAAACCACTAGTTGAGTCTCCATTTTATCATTACCTCCAAACTTTTTGCTACACGAGTCGACAACGCGTTCGGTTACAGTTAGAGGCAATATCTGCATCTTCTCCACCTTTCAGAAGTTGAATTATAACTGCTTCTTCCACGTTTCTATGTAGTTCTGTTGCATCCAGTACAGATTAAAAGTAAACAGAAGTGAATCTTTCGCTCCTATGGGCAGATTCGCAAGCATATGATTATAAATGGAATCAATAATGCCAGGACAGCTGTCTCTCAATAATTTAATACGTGACAGAGTTCTTCTTTAGGGTAGGGACGAAGCAGCGCACGATGATAATCATCGTCAACAGGACATGGCTTATTTTGGAATGGGAGCATGGGAGGAGCAAGCGTGTCGATGAATCCCAGTAATCCAGGCAATGGCAGTAGGAACCTAGCAGAGGGGAAGGTAGTAAGCTGTTTCGAAAAGCTTTTGTTTTATATCAAATGAGGGTCATATTCATTGCCCTGTTATGAAAAGAACAAACTTCACTCGAATTGTCCTCTTTTGATTTTTCCAGGAATTTGTTAACACGCGTATTTACGTCTCGAACTTCCGTAACTTATGGAAGTTAAAATTCTGGCGATAAGTTTCCAAAGCAAATCGGCGTTTTGCGACATCTCTCGAGCATTCGGGACTCCATTAACGAGGCGAATGTGGCTTCATAACAGAAAACTCTTTTTTCTTGTGAATGCCGACAGTTCCTGCGACATCCATAGCATTGACAAAAGCGGCATACGTGTCTCTTTCTCTTGAGCCATCCCACTCATGTGCGTCCGCACATTTGTCCCAGTTAGTTTCCGCAATTTTCCACTTAATTTTCGCTTAATATATTTGTGTAGTACCGAGATTTATGTTAATGTGGACCTCTTTGGTTCACAATCGGCTCCTACTGGCTCTTTTTAAAGTATTCATTGCAAATTTCAGCCGGCCAGGGTGGCCCAGCGGTTCTAGGCGCTACAGTCTGGAACCGCGTGACAGCTACGGTCGCAGGATCGAATCCTACCTCGGGCGTGGGTGTGTGTGATGTCCTTAGGTTAGTTAGGTTTAAGTAGTTCTAAGTTCTAGGGGACTGATGACCTCAGAAGTTAAGTCCCATAGTGCTCAGAGCCATTTGAACCATTTTTTTGCCAATTTCTGCAAAACAGGAGAAACGAAGTGAAACATCTATTCCAAAACGTCTGCAAGGAGACGAAACAATAGTAGGGGCTCCACCGTTGACTGTCATGGTGTTGGTGTGTTCTATAACACTTACCAATGCCCGGCCGCTTCTTTCTGTTATGCCTACATCTACATCATACTCTTCAATCCACTTCTTGGTGTGTGACGGAGGGTACTCATGGTCCCACTAACTGATCCTCTCTAGGCTGTTCCATTTGCGACTGGCGCATTGGAAGAATTATTATCGGTAACAGTCTGTAATGGTTGTAATTTCTCGAATTCTCTCAACGTGCTCACCGTGACGCACAGTGCCTCTCTTGGAAAGTCTGCCAATGGAGTTTGTTGAGCATTTTGATTACGTTCTAGCACCGACTAAACGATCCCGTGACGTAACGCCTCGCTATTCGTTGTATCTTCTTTATCTTTTCTATCAATTCTAACTGGTAAGTCCGATATTTTAGTACCTGTGTTGTTCTTAATTACTATATTATATTCCTTTGGATGTGCACGCGTGTCCAAAAGAACATTGTATCGTAATTCGGAATAAGACAGGCATTGCAATATCGTACTTATCCGCCGACACTTTCAAGTAAACTGTGTCGCCTGTACGAGAGTATATATAATTGATGTACGAGTACAGGTTGTAGACACATGGCTTATGACATACGGAAGTTTGGATCAGGTTGTGAGTCGTGCTCAGATAGCTTAAAGGTAAGGCGACCGCTCGCTTTTAGCGGGAAATCAGTGTCCGAGTCCCGGTCCGCCACAAATTTTCAGTGTCGTCATTCCATTATACAGCTGATGGCTGTCCGTAACCACAACTTCAAATACGTTTCATGTACCAGGTAAGTATCCTATACCGGTAAAATATTCCCTGGAACCGGTCAATAAAGCGCCTTATAACTCACTTCCTTCGTGGATGCGTCACATTTTCATAAGATTGTTCCTATGAATCTCAGTCTAACATCTGCTTTTCCTAACTTCCTTTGTGTGGTCATTTCACTGAAGGTCGCTCTGGATTTTACGGAGTATAGTGTTTCCAGCTGTTTCTTATCAATAGTGTCCTTGTACAGTAACAGCTGTCTTTTCCCATGTATGAGCAATACGTTACATTTATTTACTTTTAGGTACAACTGCCAAAGCCTGTACCACTCATCCATCGTCTGTGGCTCAATCTGCAAATAGATACTGTCTTCAGGTGTTGCTCCTTTCTTATAGAAAACTACATTTTCAGCGAACAGTCTTAAAGTGCATCCCACACTATGTCATTTGTATATGTTGTAAATAATAACGGTCCTGTCACACTTCTTTTGGGGACTCCTGAGATTAAATTTACATTTTTCAATTTTGTTCGGTTAAGAGCGACATTTTGAGTTCTGTCTGGAAAGCAGTTTTGAATCCAGTCGCAAATATGGTCCGATGCTCGATAAGCTTGTGTTTTTTTTTTTTTTTCACTAACCGGCAATGCGAGACGGTGTCAAATGCCTTCCTGAAGTCAAGGAACATGGCATCAGCCTGAGTGCCGTCGTGTACAGCGCTGTGTATCTCATGGAGGAACAGACAAGCTGTGATACATAAAATATGTGTTGCGAAATCAACGTCGATTTTATAGACGAGATGTTCGTTAGCCTAAAACGTCATAATTCTTCAGCATCAAACATGTACCACAATTCTACAACAGATTGACGTCAATGATATAGGTCTGTTACTCTGTGCATCTTTCTTAAGGCCCTTCTTGAAACGGGAACGACCAGCCGTTAAGCAACCTTCGTTGTTCCAACATTCTACGAAAAACTGTTGCTAGAGGGGGGAGCAAACTCTTTAGCATAATCTTTGTAAAATCTAGTAGCTATCCCACCTGGTCCCAATTCCTGTCTGCTACTAAGCAATTTTAGTTGCTTTTCTATTCCGCGTTCGGTCATCTCAATATCTGCCATATCCAGGTTCGTACGATGTTTGTTAACGGAGACTGTGTTACGATCTTTCGCGGTGAAATAATTTCGGAGGACC
This sequence comes from Schistocerca gregaria, assembly GCF_023897955.1. Lineage (NCBI taxonomy): Eukaryota > Metazoa > Arthropoda > Insecta > Orthoptera > Acrididae > Schistocerca > Schistocerca gregaria. The sequence goes on from NC_064931.1 coordinate 732,854,101, forward strand.
AAATTCAGTATTTCGGACTTCTAGCTCTTGCGTTCTGTTTCAGAGTCACTATGTTCTCTGAGTGAGTGAGTGAGGAGATGATATCGCACCGCTTACTCATTTTGAATAAGACCAAAACTTCTTACATGGAACCCCTTGAGTGCGAGGTCGCAAAAGCCCAACGATGTTCACGGCATTCGATGCCTTACATATTGTCCACCATGCAATCACGATTTTGGATGCTGATGGCAACACGGTGCGGGTTTGGAGGTGGCCACTGGTGATCACAAGATGAGGCTATGGAGCGTTGTTAAACTGATTAGTCGACGAGTAACTAACAACAGCGTCACAGTGCTAGTGGTGTTGATACAAAGCAGAGCAATGGTAACGATAAACAAAACTAACATTGCATTAAATCTACAACAACAGTTGCTGAAGTTAACATTTCGCCCCAAAGGAACCAAGGGATTTGCGAAGTGAGAAATAAGTGCACTGTTTTTGTCCAATAGCTGGTCAAAGTAACTTTCTTTTGCTTGATTTCTGGTCACTGTATAAGAATCATACTCCGTTAGAGCAGACTATCCCTCCTGAAAAGTATGTGACACTGCAATTCATACCACCTGGATCCACTGGACAAATTCAGCCTCTAGTTGTTTGTATTCCGTGCCTATAAAGCATATTATCGCTCTGTCTGCTGGTACGTCTTAATGAATAGCCAGTTTCACGATAAGCTCCACGACAGACTGCTTCGCATTCAGTTGCATGCCACCGCATTCCAACAGTTCTCATCCTCTAGTTATACCAATATGGTTCTGTATGCATCCTGCAAGAGGGGATACGTACCTGAACAGGCTGCATGGTTCGTAACTCTTAAAGAGTTCGCCTGAGATCTTGATGATGTGAACTTTTGTGATCGCTGTTATGCGCTATTCTTAATTCGGTGTTGATGGTGCAAGTTAATGGTTAATTTTGAATATTTCTTGAATGTCGACAATGTCTAATTTGCGAAGAGTAATGCATACATCCCATAGAAGGCTGATCTCTGCACCTCCCGGACACTCATTTTCTGTCGCCATCCTAATGCACATGGTGACTCACTGATAACTAATATTTTTCCTGTCGTAATTGTTAATATAACACTTTAAAATGAGCCTTACTAAAGACTGAATTTGAAACTCCACTCTCAAGGGGTTCTTTGTTAGGGCTCTTTCTTAGATTGGTTCACCAAATTTTATTTCAAAGTCATTGAACGCTTCCTTCCTTGCTCTCCTTACGCCCATTTTCGCTTTGTTCAACTTTCATGTGTCAGGTAGGTTTTGACTTCCCCTGAATCAGAGATGAAGCTCTGTTTGTTTATGGTGCTTTCTCTAACACGTTTATTAAACGTTGTTGGGTTTTGCTGTCTCTTAAGACCTTGCTCCAAACATAGTTCAAATGGTTCAAATGGCTCTGAGCACTATGGGACTCAACATCTTAGGTCATATGTCCCCTAGAACTTAGAACTACTTAAGCCTAACTAACCTAAGGACATCACACACACCCATGCCCGAGGCAGGATTCGAACCTGCGACCGTAGCAGCCCCGCGGTTCCGGACTGCAGCGCCAGAACCGCATGGCCACTGCGGCCGGCCCAAGCATAGTCGAATAATGCCTTTGATTCTTTCCATTTGTGCTCCACATCTTCGGCATCATCGCGGAATATTTGGTACAAAATACTCTAATACTCTGTGATTTGTGTGCTGTTACTAAGCCAAAATATCTTCCTACCTTTCTTAAAATTCCTTGGAAAACGCGTGATCACAGTTTTTATAACAGCCTTCTGATCACGGATTTCTTACACTACGTTAAATGATTCGACACAATCAGGTTGGTTGTTAGGAATTCTAAGACGTTACCTTCACGAGTAGGTTCTCTAATTTTCTGCTCAAAGTAATTTTGGGACAAGACACTCAGAATAATGTCCCTATCTCTAGCCCAGTTTTAATAGCATGACTTCCCAATTTATGCCTGACATGTTAAAGTCACCCCCGATTACAACAGCGTGATCAGGAAAATGACTAACGATATTTTGTAACGTCTCTCAGTAGCACTCTACCACTACAGTTCATAACGCAGGAGGCTTATAGAAGCATCCCATTACCGCTTTTGACCAACCTTTGATGCTGAACTTCACCCAGATTACTTCATATTCGGTATCCGTGATAGCCACGATAGATATTATCGAGTTCTTTACTGTAGTAAATATGACGCTGCCATTGGCGAGTAATATATATCGTTACGGTTAATATACCAATCCGAGGTTACAATTTCGCTGCTGTTAACTGCCAGTTTCAACACCTCTCTGTCCTTGGCACTATCTTATGATATAAGCGATACCAATTCTAGAACCATTCTTTCAGTATTGCACCCGATAGCGGAGGTCGAGAATTCGCATCCGATACTGTCGCACAGTCGTCTGAGCCCCTGGTTCAGGCATTCCACTCTGCTCCAAACCAGAGGACAGTGATCGAAACTTGGTACGATGGTATAAGCAGACAGCTTAGCCCGCACCTTGCGTACGACGCTAGTTGCCTCAGCATATCAGCTAGGAGCCGCGGATAGCTTCAGAACCCAAGAACTAGGAGTTACTCGTGCCGACATGCGCCACTATTTGTAGCTCGTTACACACAGTGCGCTCGATGGCCGCCTTCGAGGCCTGCTCTACATCACCGATGAGACCCCTCTTCCACCCCCGCTCCACCGCGCTCCACCCCATCGCTGGCAGACATAGCGACTGCACACTGTCATTCTTTCCCGCCCTGCACACTATTTCCCTGAGGGGCTGCACCACAAGCCTGAAGTTTGAGCTCTCAATGAGTAGCATACCCACCCTCTGCACTTGTTTGGACTGGGCAGTAGAGTCAGAATCGGTTGCAGGTCCTTCTACCAGAGCTGCATAATAGGAACTCGGGTCTCCGCCTTTTACAAATGGAGCCCGAAGTTGGTATATTGTCCCCAGCCATCTTACAGTATACTATAGTGTGGAGCTTTTATACCGAGACAACCTTAAAGATTTCGTGAGGAGATTGTATGTGCATAGCAGTTAAGTTGATTTTATGGTTACCTACATTATGTTTGTATGGTTCATGAACCAGATAATTATTTGCCAAAATACCAAAGCCACCTATCTCATCGAGACCGTCTTGTCTTTCGATGAAGTAGTTTGGAAAGCGAGCAGTCTACAGATACTTGAACAACGTTTCGCATATCGGGACTATATCTGGATAACTCGTGAATAATTCTCTTTACAAGCCATTTCTGTTGTAGTTAGCTTATTCTGCGTTCCACTTTAATACTTTTCTAGTCTTCGTGACTCAGGCGGAGAGAGAATGAAAGATGTCTGTGAAGAGCTGCCGAATATCCGTATAGTTTATAACACTGTTTTGTCACATACTGTGGTGTCAACGCCAGACACAACACTTGCTAGGTGGAAGCCTTTAAATCGGCCGCGGTCCGGTAGTATACGTCGGACCCGCGTGTCGCCACTATCAGTGATTGCAGACCGAGCGCCGCCACATAGCAGGTCTAGAGAGACTTCCTAGCACTCGCCCCAGATGTACAGCGACTTTGCTAGCGATGGTTCACTGACTAAATATGCTCTCATTTGCCGAGACGATAGTTAGCATAGCCTTCAGCTACGTTATTTGCTACAGCCTAGCAAGACGCCATATTCAGTTACTATTGAAATTGTGAATCATGTACCGTCAAGAGCGACGTTCGTCATTAATGGATTAAAGTTAAGTATTCCCCCAGCTACGTCCGTTTTTCTAAATTATAATTTCCTTGTCCTGTTCCAGACCTCAAGCCAGCCTGAGTGAGCTAAAACGCGTGCCTTTCGGCCTCCTCTAGTAACACGGTGTTGGCTCTCCTGTCAACCACAACACATACTTTGAACGAAATTGGGAATATCATTCAATATCTTATCGACCTGTTCAGTCTGAACTGGAGGCTATCACTGTTTTGACGCTTTCGAAGGTACTTACTTGCGGGCACCAGAATGACAGGGGTTCTGGCTTGAAGGTATGGTAAGTTACTGTGCAGGGCATAGCAGGCTTCGGCAGAGGGACCACTCACATGCATTACTGTTTTCACATAATGCCGCCTGCCGCTTGTAATGTTGGTGAGCGGTGTTTGACTGCTGAGGCACATCCACACAATGGGTTCAGCCCATAATCCTGTACTGTTGACCCTGAATGAACGACGGGCGGCGGGCAGCGCCGTGAAAATTTGCGTGTTTTGAAAATTAAGAGCGCTGAAGTTTGCTGGGCCAGAAGGGAGAGGGGGGAAGAAGGAAATTGGAGTTAAACGTCGCGTGGAGAACGAGGTAATTACAGCAAACCCTAATTAGGGAAGGATGGAGAAGGGAAACAGCCGTGTCCTTTCGAAGGAACCATCCCGGTATTTGCCTTCAGCGATTTAGAAAAATCACAAAAAACCTAAATCAGGATCGCCGGAAGCGGGTTCGAACCGTCGTGCTACCGAATGCGAGTCCAGTGTTCTAACCACTGCGGTACCCCACTTGGTGGAGTTTAGTTTTAACTGATTCGTTTTACGCTACGCCACACTAACAGACGAATGCAGTGACACGATTGTTACCGATCAACAGCTTCAGCCATGTTGTGCATCAATAACTTACGGCCTCACTAGAATATATGGTTCCTAACAAATGTAGCCTACATTCACTATATTCCTTCATTTGGCATACCTCCCCCTCTTACTATTTTCGATAGCTTATGGTGGACTCACGTGTACCATTTTTAATTACAACTAGCCAGAATTAAATACGTTACTAAGAATTAATAATATAAATCAATTGACCATCGCATCATATAACACCTGAAGCTGATACGATTAACAAGTCATTTGGTTCACTAATATTTGAAACTAACAATTTCTTAAAAAAGTGATTTTAATATTGTAAGAGATTAGTTTATATGTAGCCTCTAAGGTAATCACTCGCTTAAGCTGTGAAGAAATGATTCGGTGCTGCATGCGTGAGAACTGTGGGACTAACTAATGATATGTTACTGGATATCCTATCGAGGACCTCCGACGGTATTCACATGAAAGGAAACTAGACGCTGATTTATAGTGAGTATTAGGAACATTTTGCGTGATTTATGGTGCCACGGTAACAATGAGCTGCTAATGAGTTGATATCCATCGCGAATGGGCCGTTTCCGTGCGTAATTCAGGCGTCCTGCTATAGATAGCACATACTCCTAAAAATGATGCAGATTTGCTTCTGACAACGATTACAGTAAGCAAAGCGAAAAAAAAAACAATATCGTTGTGCGTGATTAAAGGCACCCTTTGGAGAAGGCGGAGGAATTAGGAGGCGTAAGCAAATTGGAACGCAACAAGCATTTGTAACGTCGCAATTTCACGTTCAGGAGCATTTCAGAGCTTGGACACCAGGCCTGCGTAGTACAATTTTCCATAACTTCATGAAGCTTCATATAGTGTGATAGAAGATCAGTAGAACGTCACATGCAAAACTCTGTATTAAAATCGACGTTTCTGTAGTAAAATTTTCATGTTGGTCCAAATGGTTCAAATGGCTCTAAGCACTATGGGACTTAACATCTGAGGTCATCAGCCCCCTACACTTAGAACTACTTAAACCTAACTAACCTAAGGACATCACATACATCTATGACCGAGGCAGGATTCGAACCTGCGACCGCAGCTTCCATGTTGGTTTTTGTGTTAGAAATCGCATGCTACTAAAATAGGCAATTTCAAGAAATCATTGCATCGAAGATTTATCAAAAACGCAATATTCTGACCGAATCTGTTGCTACAAAACGTCGGGATATTTCATGTCGGTGGCTCAAAGGGGTACCATGCCTCTACGTTTAAAGGTATGGAAAAAATATAAAGCTGTCCAGAAGATACGTTCAATCAGTGGCTTTGTGTATTTGGACTTATTTTACAGGTATGAAAGAAAATACAAAGCTACCTGTAAGGTAAATTCAAGCAAAGGTTTTGTGTATCTAGACTGATTATGTATGAGTGAGAATTTTGATTCAGATTAATCTTCTACATATAAGAAGCTCAAAGTTTGATGATTAAGCGTGTGATTCAAGAAATTCACATTTGCTAATGTGCTGCTTTCTAAATTCCATAATTAGTCTTCAAACCTTTATCTTCTAATAATAAGATATTCAGATTTCCTTTCATTTGTTGATATCTTTTGCGAAATATATTTGTGTATGATATAGTTCGTATCTAAGTTGTATTTTAAGAGCGTTAAACGCCACTGCATCCGTCGACGTTTGCAGAATGTTCTTCGAAGTTTTATATGCCCTTCTTAAACGATCGCTAATACAGGTGCTTCACTCGTACGCGCTAGTATCGGTGGCACGCCAGAAGTAGCTGACAACTGCTGCAAAAAAACATTGCAGGTGCAGGTATCGTTGGCGTGTATATAGTGGGGTGATCGATACCGACCGCTCAACAACAACGCTGTAAACCTAGTCATTCTCCACTCTCACTCTCTTTCGCATTCACGTTCGAGTGCGAAGGGCTTATGGCACTGCGTTGTTGAGCGGCTGCATTGTGTCCTTTCGACTGCGGAACGTCACAGACGCTGTTAGATATTGTACTCTGCGTGACCGATGTCGGCTGACTACACTTGCGCTGCCATTTTCACGTGGACGAAAATGACTCATACGTTGATGCATACTACAATATTAGCTAGTTACTTGTTCCATAAGCCATAAGCGTTTCAAGGGAGGTATGGCCACTTAAGGTGGAGATCAAGATACACTCCTGGAAATTGGTGTCAATGTGTTCTTTTTTCCATTTCCAGGAGTGTAGATTCATGGCCCATCGAGGAGAATTATTTATATGACTGCGTGGTGTCTGTTCTTTCAGATATACCCGAAAGAATAGACACCACGCGCTCATATAAATACACTCCTGGAAATGGAAAAAAGAACACATTGAAACCGGTGTGTCAGAACCACCATACTTGCTCCGGACACTGCGAGAGGGCTGTACAAGCAATGATCACACGCACAGCACAGCGGACACACCAGGAACCGCGGTGTTGGCCGTCGAATGGCGCTAGCTGCGCAGCATTTATGCACCGCCGCCGTCAGTGTCAGCCAGTTTGCCGTGGCATACGGAGCTCCATCGCAGTCTTTAACACTGGTAGCCTGCCGCGACAGCGTGGACGTGAACCGTATGTGCAGTTGACGGACTTTGAGCGAAGGCGTATAGTGGGCATGCGGGAGGCCGGGTGGACGTACCGCCGAATTGCTCAACACGTGGATCGTGAGGTCTCCACAGTACATCGATGTTGTCGCCAGTGGTCGGCGGAAGGTGCACGTGCCCGTCGACCTGGGACCGGACCGCAGCGACGCACGGATGCACGCCAAGACCGTAGGATCCTACGCAGTGTCGTAGGGGACCACACCGCCACTTCCCAGCAAATTAGGGACACTGTTGCTCCTGGGGTATCGGCGAGGACCATTCGCTACCGTCTCCATGAAGGTGGGCTACGGTCCCGCACACCGTTAGGCCGTCTTCCGCTCACGCCCCAACGTCGTGCAGCCCGCCTCCAGTGGTGTCGCGACAGGCGTGAATGGAGGGACGAATAGAGACGTGTCGTCTTCAGCGATGAGAGTCGCTTCTGCCTTGGTGCCAATGATGGTCGTATGCGTGTTTGGCGCCGTGCAGGTGAGCGCCACAATCAGGACTGCATACGACCGAAGCACACAGGGCCAACACACGGCATCATGGTGTGGGGAGCGATCTCCTACACTGGCCGTACACCTCTGGTGATCGTCGAGGGGACACTGAATAGTGCACGGTACATCCAAACCGTCATCGAACCCATCGTTCTACCATTCCTAGACCGGCAAATGAACTTGCTGTTCCAACAGGACAATGCACGTCCGCATGTATACCGTGCCACCCAACGTGCTCTAAAAGGTGTAAGTCAACTACCCTGACCAGCAAGATCTCCGGATCTGTCCCCCATTGAGCATGTTTGGGACTGGATGAATTGTCGTCTCACGCGGTCTGCACGTCCAGCACGAACGCTGGTCCAACTGAGGCGCCAGGTGGAAATGACACGGCAAGCCGTTCCACAGGACTACATCCAGCATCTCTACGATCGTCTCCATGGGAGAATAGCAGCCTGCATTGCTGCGAAAGGTGGATATACACTGTACTAGTGCCGACATTGTGCATGCTCTGTTGCCTGTGTCTATGTGCCTGTGGTTCTGTCAGTGTGATCATGTGATGTATCAATGTGTCAATAAAGTTTCCCCTTCCTGGGACAATGAATTCACGGTGTTCTTATTTCAATTTCCAGGAGTGTACCATCTTCAGCGCGGATGCGTAATTACGTTCGATTTCCTGCGTTGATCTCACAGTAGCGAGCATGGGTGGGTGCTTGGTGGGAGTGTGGCTAGGCCGGGGGCGTGGCGAGATAGTCCGCGCATTTGCGGTAAACACTACGTCTGGCTGGTGCAGTGCTTATCACAACTGCCTAGTAAGCAGGACATACCGGATTCGAGTCCTGGTGTGGCACCCAGTTTCACTGGCCGTCGTGGATTCCGCATGAAGCATGCAGCTGACGTCAATAATGCCTTCACTTTCTCTTCCTTCCTCTTCCCACCACCTTCAGTTTACTTTCTCAATGTATCAACAGGACAAGGTATCTGACAGTGACAACGGTATCAGCAACAAGTAGTTGGTCCGCCAACAAGAATAGTCCCAACTGCTAATGTCTGTATCATTTACACTGCTTGTAAGTCTAATTACCCATTGACTTGTCTCTGACTGTTTTGACGCACAAACAACCACGGCGCTGTAGTTTCTGTCGCCCATCCTGTTCACAGATGAGGCTAACTTGACGAGGTGCGGTATCGCCGTCCTTCACAACACTAACCTGTTGGTTACGAAGAATCCCCGTGGCAACGAACCATCGCGTCCAGTTTCGACGGAAAGTGTCGGTTCGTTTCCTCTACACACATAATGATTTTATAAAGAGGAACTTTGCGTGCCCATGCGGTAGAGCGGTTTCAAATTAGGGTAGTGCAGTATTAGTTTTATCGATATGTATCAACAGGGACAGTAATAGACGAAGAATGGCCCGTACTCCTGCAGCGATGACATCGCGCTGAAAGCTGTCGCCAAGCAGCTGCGCTACTCACAAGGGGAGGATACGACGTTCGGATCACGGACTTACTTCAGACTTTGTACACTTTCAATTGCCAGTTAGGCAAACATAATATGCAAGTAGGAAGGCGCACTAATTAGATGATTGCGAGAAAATGGCAAGAGAAGTTTTATGCGTCAGTGATGTGCCGGTGTATTGCGACCATGAACACGAGTTGGAAAATTTTGGAAATTGGTGGTTAGATCTTATGGGACCAAACTGCTGAGGTCATCGGTCTCTAAGATCACACACTGCTTGATCTAATTTTAACTAACTTACGCTAAGGACGACACACACACCCATGCCCGAGGGAGGACTCGAACCACCGATGGGTGTAGCACTTGCAACCTACTTTCTCAATTATCTGTTGGATGTATACCAATTTCTGTTTTTCACCACAGTTTTTAGCATCTAGTTCCATGGAAGTTATTCCACGATTTCGGAACACATATCTTACAATCCTGTCCCTTCTTCTTGTCAGTGTTTTCCACAAATTCCTTTCCTCGTCGATTCTCCGAATAACCCCCTCATTCCTTATCGGTCCACCTAATTTTCAACATTTTTCTGTAGTACCACATCTCAAATGCTTCGATTCTCTTCTTTTGTGGTTTTCCCACAATCCATGTCTCTTCCCAAAATACATGTCTCACTGCCTTGCAGTACTGTGCTCCAAACGTATATTCTCAGAAGTTTCTTCCTCAAATAAAGGTCTATGTTTGATACTAGTAGACTTCTCTTGCTGAGGAATGCGCCTTTTGTTCGTTTTTCATGTCCTCTTTTATCCGTCATTGATGGGTTATTTTAATTCCTGAACAGCAGAATTCCTTAATTTGATGACTTCGTGATCAGCAAACCTGATGCTAATTTCTCGCTGTTTTCATTTCTGCTACTTCTCATTACTTTTATCTTCCTTCGATTTACTCTCGATCCATATTCTATAATCGTTAGCTTGTTCTTTCCACTCACCAAATCCTGTAATTCTTCTTCACTTTCATTGACGAAAAGACATGTGTATTTGAATGAACGTTTGTTGAATTTCCGGTGTTATTTGGTGGTTTACTAATTTCATTATTACAGCAAATATTAAGTGATATTTCTATAGGCAAGTTAAAAACTTTATCAAACCACTTCAAACTTGTTCATATTTGACTGGCAACGAACGAGAAATTACTCCTTGTAAAGATGCTCTTAAAAGACATTCACTCGTACATCGCCAATTTCGGCACCGATATTTACGAATATGTTGCGTTACGCCTAGTTTCGATCCAAATTATCGGAAGAAAGTTACATTCTTCGAAATCTCAACGAGCTTTGTTTCGTCTTAGAAGTCCTGAAGATTCATTGTATCTGCGGGAAAACTGCATTCATTCGACGTAGTTGACGCCGTTTTAATTTATGTTTTCCGTCCCTATATGGAAAATATCATCCTGTAACTTGTATGTCGGAAGCACATCCGATCTGATGATTAATCGTGTATTACCCTCTTATCCTGGTGTGCTGTAATTTGTTTTATTATTGAGTAAGGTTATTTACACCTTTATTTATGGATGACTGACTTGGGCTTCAGAAGCCTGTCCCACGCACATGAAACCTGCGTCTGTAGATAGTAGCGTCCTAATGCGAAGCAGTTCTAGGTACGTTACCCGATTACAGATACAAAGGATTTCGGAAATCATGACAAGCATACATTATCACGAAAACTTCAAGCCTTCAGTCGTTTACTAATCTACAGCTATAAATACAATATTTGTTGTGATAGTAAAAATTAGCATGTAAGCAAGTAACACTGGAAATTTAATAACAGTTCGTGCAAATACATCTGTCTTTCCGTCATGTTATCTTTCACATATAATATGAACGAAATAATATTAGTACCATTGAAAAAAGTGTAAGTAAAAAAAAAAACAACAACATTAGTAGGTCTCTGGCCAGCGATTCACCGATTGCGGAGATTCGCTAACCACATGGCCGCCGCCATTTTGTACTAAGGCTTCCAACGTACGTACGCATCACTGACGCGCAAAACTTCTCTTGCGATAACCTAGAATTCGCTTACTACTTGCTCATGCATATTATTTGTCCCTATAATGTTGAGCCAATATATGAATGTCTCCGTTATTATTAAACTCAGAGGAATGGTTGGTAACAAATTTCATAAGTGAATAAATGTACTGTGAGCATGTGGTTAATATTCGAAGACTCCTAAAGAGATTTCTGCAAAATGAAGTGAGAAATGCCCACACATAATTCTGATTACTTTCTTTTGTAGAACTAATTCTTTGTCCCTATGCGAGTAGTTACTCTAGAATATTATCCCATAAGACATCGGTACTGAAAATATGAAGAATATGTTAAGTTACAGAATTCTACATTCCAAAAGGTGCAATATACCGGTATTCTTAGGCAAACGTTTTGAGATATCTTATACCATCACTGTCAGGCATACATTACTCATGTAGTAGCTACAGCTATTCATTTACCATGTCAGTAATCAAATTAAAATGTTCGTAACAATTAAATGTTTTGTCCGGTACCTTCATAATTAGAAGAAAAAGAAGTAAACTCGTACTGCACATAGACTACCAGATACCACTTGCGTTCCACTTGATATTTTATTTTAAATATAGGATAGAAACCATAATAAAACTCATTTTGCATTTAAAAAATTAATCTAAGCAAGAATTAGCCATACTTTTCTCTAGCTTTCAGCAAATTTTGGGCCAAGAACACTTTTTTCATCAAAATAAGTTATTGCAGAAGGTTAGTAGTTTTGTAAAGCTACTCACCAGAATACACACCAGAGTAATTCCTTCAGAAAATCTTTCCTTAATATCTTAATTTGATATCAACAAATTTTTCTATTTTGGGAATGCTTTTACGTTCATTTTATTCCAATTATGTAACTACAATTGAACCTTTATTCTTCTTGCATTAATATTGAACGTTTCCATTGATTTGTCTGCTACTAACATCAAATAAATAAGAGTACATGGCCACACAGGATTCAGCGTTGAGCGCGTTCACTCCGAGAAGTTCTTTCTTCTGAAACGTTAACACATAATCATCCCGATGACCTACAAATTGCAGTTTAATGCAGATATACTTCGAAAACATTTAACAGTTTACTTGATATACTACATTTCCAACTGAAACACTGAAGAGCTCTATATTCTGATATTTCTTTTGTGATTAACGTGAAATTATGTAATCCGAAATTGTTTTAATTGATAATGTGTTTTCACGGCTTTAATTTGGTCACTCTTAGCTTTTACTGAAGCGCACTTGCTGGCCAAAACAATATTTCTTTGTCTTGTACTGCTCAGCTAAACAGTTTCTTCTGTATAGTGACATGGAATTTCGCAACCATGTATAAAGTATTAGGCTGTGTGTTTGAAATTTCGGAGCCTGCCGCGCGGGGTAGCCACGGGGTCTCAGGCGCCTTGCCATGGGTCGCGCTGCTGCCCTCTCGGAGGTTGGAATCCTCCCTCGGGCATGGGTGTGTGCGTTGTCCTTAGCGTAAGTTAGTTTAAGTGAAATTCTGTAGTGTGTAAGCCTAGGAACAGATGACCTCAGCAGTTTGGACCCATAGGGTCTTACCACAAATTTCCAAAATTTTTTTCGGAGCCTCACACTGCCACCACTTTAAAACGAACAGTTACCTGGGTGCAGCCACATGCAGGTTCATTGTGTGGCCGCGGTTGATGCGAGCATGCTTCAGGGCAATCGTTGTGGATTTGAAATAGGACTTTCACCTTCCCACTACCAAGTACTGATTACAGGCTACAATGCTTTGTGCAGTCCACCTGTTAAACGGTACCCGCAAAAATATTCCTGTAATGAAGGTATATTAAATTGAATGAAGGATGAAAAAACCCTTATGAATTAGAATATTCTGAACTAGAGCAACATTATGAAAAGAATCAGATGTTCTGAAATGAATGGGGATGACATGAGTGAGGATTGAATAACATGAAATGATATCAGTGCAGATGGTTAACATATGCTGAACCGGCAGTGGAATGAAAATCTGTGACACATCAGTGATGATGAACTCGGGGTTTCCTGATTATCATGAGCAGTCACTTTCACCAATTTCTTTCGCCAGTAGTTGCCTTCGTCAATTGGCTCTTTTTATTTTATGTATTTACTCATTAATTCGGGCTTCCCTCCACACATTCAGTCGCGTCTTACGCTTGTCAGAAGCTCCTTCTTCGATATTAATATAAACTGAAGGGCTATTCTCCTCTATATTTTTGCCCAGTGATCGAAAAAAACTACCTTCCACTAACGAGTTGTTTTGCTGAATGGAAACTTGAAAAACTAGATTCTTCTTCCAAAACTGGAATACCTCGAGGAATCTAAGGTATTCTTGGAGGTTAACAATAAATTATAATGCCGTGTTGACAGCATAAATACTGTTATGACATTCTTTCGTGGTGACATAAATAATAAAATGAGTAACAGATATAACAACCAATGTAGCTTACACTACCATTTCGGTACCTGAGCACGTCACCAGACCCACCAAACTTTCATTGTCATTGATACTTCTACTTTTGATTTCCGAACACTACTACCAGAAGTCGTCCCACGGAGTGTGTGCTAAAATCTGTGGCCCAAGACTGTGACCGCACTGCTGACTTGACCGTGAGTAGAGGACAGCCGTTATTCACGGAGGCACTGCGACTCGGAGAGTGGCAGGCCCACCGTCACGACCACCTTTTACCCCGGGAAAATCTTCCCGGAGCTCATTTCACAGCAGGTTGAACTGACCTGGGGTCATACTGGAGCGAATGGAATGAGGGAAAGTCCCCGCCCCTATCCGGTATTGAACTCGGACCTCCGGCGGTGGAGACTAGTGCTCTACCCACTAGACCACATCGTCACATGGGGTATGTAGGGGATAGCACCATTGTGGGAGGATCGCGATTTACCGTGGCACTAGCGATATATGTGAAATAAATGCAGTACGCTGGAACGAAGCCAGTAGATCGACGAGGAAGACATCAATGAACCATAAAGTGATGGTGCAAACTACAGTTTCGCTCTACCACAAATACGGTTCGGTAGTTTTGGTACACTACATAAATGACGTAGTAAATGGTAAAGTTACCGGTACTGTTTGTAGAGAAAGAAACAGAAATAAATGTATAACAGGGAACATGGGAGCTGACGACTTCTCTTTGTTTTTTTTTTTCCTGGTTGTTTGTCTTGCACGTAATGAAATCACACATCATTGAGTGTTAATGCGTTATACATTTTATACCCGTAAGAACATAAATTTCATTTAATAGCTAATAAAAATTATTTTATTGCCTAGCTTCTACGCTTTTATGTAGCTGAAGTCATTGCTTTTGATGCAAATACAGTTTAGAGGTTCAAACATAAAAATACGTAATTATTTTTGTTATTCTATGATCAGTAAAACGTTCTACATCATGATCAAAGGCCAGAGTTTCCTGTTATTATTGGTAAATGAGGTAGTTGTTTATGAATGACAGAAAGATGTTTTATGCATAACATCGACAAATTATTTAAGCGGTTTTTGATATTTTTTCTTCTTCTTCTTCTTCTTTTATTTAACCTTTTTGTTGAAGAAATATCTTTTCTAGCGTCGTATGATAGATCTGTGTTATTGTCTCTATTTTTACTGCAACATACTCTATTTCGCGTTACAAATTAACAAATTTCGAATAAACCGAGAATGAAACACTGACATTAACTGCCAGTAGGCATTTATTTACTTCAATGGGGCAAGTTAAAAATTTGTGCCAGATAAGCATTTGAAATAGTCTCCTACTTACTAGGCACACACCACACATATATGATTAGGGCGATGGTGCCTCATGACCCCCTCAGTGCAGATCCACACCATTCTCATAGTCTTATGGGAATTGGCGAGATGCTACGAGTTATGAGGCTAATGTCCGCCCCGGCAGCTGAGTGCACAGCGCGGCCCGAGATTAGCCGAGCTGTCTAGGGCGCTACAGTCATTGACTGTGCGCTGGTCCCGGCGGAGGTTCGAGTCCTCCCTCGGACATGGGTGTGTATACTTGTCCTTAGGATAATTTAGATTAAGTAGAGTGTAAGCTTAGGGACTGATGACCTTAGCAGTTAAGTCATATAATATTTCACACACATTTGAACATTTTTCAGCGCGAATTTCTGTCATGTCAAGGGGGCCGGGTTCGATTACCGGCTGGGTCGGAGTTTTTCTCCGCTCAGGGACTGGAGGTTGTGTTGTCCTCATTATCATTTCAGCATCATCAGAGGAAGGTAACGGGAAACCATCACTGGAATCACTTTCGTAGACGCTCATGCTGGGGACCTCTCTGACGAGGCTTCCCCCATGACAAGAACTGCCGTAAGGCAGAACACAAAGTTTTTTATGAGGCTAATGAGCAGGGGGACTACACCGGTAGTGTTGGTAGAAATTCAGAATCAGCTTCTGACGGGGTTGCGCTAGGGTACGGTACTGCAGTCTATGTGTTATTCTGATTACGACGCAAAGTTCCTCTGGACATGTATGCATGTCCAAAGGAACAGGCACTGCGGTGACCACAGAAGTTACGAAACACATAAAATGAATTCGCAGTTGCGAATAAGCAGTACCACCAGCTGTAGAACAGAATGGCGACAGTGAAAATTTGTGCCCCACAGGGACTGGAACCAGGATTTCCTGCTTATCGCGAGCGGTCGCATTACCATTTGTCTACCTGTGCGAGACTCACGGCCAGACCCATGCATGGTTGACGGCATATGAAAGTTTGGGTCTGGCCCCGGATAGCCTAATTGTAAGGTGAGCGCTATCTATAACCGGTAAAGCCGGGTTCGAGTCCCGGTACGGCACAAATTTTCATTGTCGTCACTCCATTTTGCCGCCGATGGTAGTCCTTAGTCGCAATTGGGTATTAATTTGATGACTGCTAGGTTAGTGTGTGTAGTTGTTGCGACCACTGTGTCCAGATGGCGCATGAGTCAGCACATCTGCCAAGTAAGTAGGAGCCTCTGGTTCGATCCCAGGACCAGCAAAAATTTTCAACTTCTCCTATTGACACAAATTAATGCCCACTGGCAGCTCATGTCTTTAATTCCTTTGTGTACTGAAAATTTCAGTCTTTCTATGAGACTATTAATTCTCAAGTAACAGACACGAAGATAACCGTGTAGAACAAAAGTATTCCATAGATTACCTGGCCCTTTATATACCCTTACGCAGTTTCTAAACGGTCACCACTTCCAAAGTAGGAGAGCCTATGAAGACACTGATTGCGTACGTGAAGAAAGCGACCATTATGAGGTAACGTCCGACAGGTATGCAACGCACACAATGTACAGATAGTGCAGGTATGAGATTAACTGGAAAACTACTATATGCCACGCTTAGTTACAGTTGTCTACGGAGCTAAGGTAGTTTGATAACTCTAAATATGCCTGTAACACTCTCATTTCTGTCACGAGCTTCTGATGGAGTTTTTATTAATTGTAGAATGGATGATTCTGTGCTCCTAGCATTCTGAAATCCACCTGTGATGCAATGACATGATTGTATTTACCCAGGCAGTTCACTGACTTCTCTTTCATAATTGATGCAAATACATATGAGAATGATGACATCAGGAAATGGGCCTTGTGAGTGTATTAGGTGTTTGGCAGTGTTAGAACCTATTGTTTTCTATGCCTTTTCTATGTACAAATGTTGCCTGTTTTAATAGTCAGGAAAGTTTGTTAAAGGAAATTGTATTTTCTGTACCATTGCTTCGGTAGACAAACTGATATTTTATTTACGGCTGCTGCCATTCTTGTATTAGGCTTCGTTCAGTTTTACCAACTTCATGTTCTCTGTTTCGAAATAAAATCATTGCCCTCAGTACATAATTATCTTCAGTTGTTTTTTCGAATATTTGTTGTAATATCTTTGCAGTGTGCTTGTTTGAATGATTTTATTATCTCATCCCTGTCCCTTATGAGTATGTTACCGCACTGTTGTTTGTCACTCCCTGTTCCCATGCCATCTCAGTCTGCTTTACTTTTATTCTCCGCACGGTATGTTATTTACTCATTGTTTTCAGCAATTAGCGTCCTCTTACTTCTTTCACTGTTGTAGCAGAAACTTAAGAACTGTGGCTCACTGTGACTTTTTTTTGGGGAACTGCGGTACTTAAGGGTCTATGAGGACTTTGCAATACCAGTCAATAATCAGCTCTTTTATGAGTCATTACTATTAACAGAGGTAGTTTTGGAAAGTACGTGACACTCTTAAAGGAATTAATCACGTGGCTTATGCAAAAGGCAGAACTTATCAGCACCGGTTTTATAGGAACTTATTGCGTTAGCCTTCGACTGTTCAAAAAGATCCATCTTAATCTCGATAAAACTGTTGTAGTCATAAGGTGTTACAGCCACTTTACACTTATTGGTCTTATACCCAAGTACAGAAATGTAAAAATCGAGAACAGTTTGAAGGTAGCGAAAGTAATCAGAAAAATTCCTCAAAATGTTTCACTGCGACACGACCTAAGTAAACTTGCACTTCAGTATCTTTTGCAGCAAACCGATCTTACATTCAGAAAGGAACCAGATTGTAAATATGTTTCATTCGAGCCAACTGACGATATTTTGTATCAACGAAATAGAACACGTGCAATCTTGAAATTGCACAGACGGATTTTAAATGCCTTTAACAATGTAATATACTGTATGTTTTGTAAGAGTTGAGATGTGCTTCGTAGAACACTTAGAGCTTTTTTTTAAGTAGTCTCTCACTGACAGGGAGTGTAATTTTACTTTCGTCGACGTAGAAAAGAATTTGAGCCTGATTTGTTGTCAGCTTTATTACAATTATTATGTAGATAAATTTTCAAGTTTCCGATGTGAAGAGTCATTAACAGCGACTTACAAGTATAGTCTGCGATTGTAAAGGAATAGGTCCTACAGAAGAACTGAGTTTCTGCAGAATCAAGCAATCCCATTACATTCATTCGCCTCCCTCCCCCCCCCCCCCCCCAATCATTTCAGTAATGCTGGACCCTGACAGAATATTTCAACTCTCGCTTTTTAATTGCTGGCTCCAATCAAATCTCGTCGACAGTTCACAGATACAATTTTCAGGCGCTTTTTCCGTTTTGATGGAGTCCCATTACGTTTAGTTGAACAAAGTGTATCCTGTTTCTTATCTTTCCTAGTACTGCGACATTAATTATTTAACACGTCAAATCGTTGATAAATAGGGTTTTCTTATGACAAACAGTTAACGTTGAATAATCGGTAAAAACGAATGAAACACCTTGCCTTGACCAACGGAGCAGTATTTAACTACAAAAATGGACTACACAGATTCACAGAAGCCGCATTGTTAATTTCACACATCGTCGTAATCGTCTATTGGTCGATTAATTTTATGCAGTGTACGTGCTACAAACTTTATTTCCATACCACATATGTCTTGTAATAATTTATCTTCATACTAACGCTGAACGTTTTCCCAGAAGTTACAGAAATATAAAACTCAGACTGATTTTGATGAAAAACTAATTATTAATCTAATACCACTAAAGAAAAGCATGAGACACGTATGCAGATTTCCCTCACTGATTACTCCGATTCGGTTCTATAATTACAGCAGAATTGCATCTAAGTGACTTCTCACTGTATTAATAATTTATTTATGGTTTTTCAAAAATGGCTCTGAGCACTATGGGCCTTAACTTCTGAAGTTATCAATCCCCTAGAACTTAGAACTACTTAAACCTAACTAACCTAAGAAGATCACACACATCCATGCCTTTATGCTTTTTAACCTGATGCCTTTTGCTTCTGAAACGGTAATGACTTAAAATGAGAGCGAATAAATTGAATAATATATCTTGAATATTTAAACGTTTGGCTGCTCTTTTAAATAATTTATTTATCGAATTGTTTCGCAGCCTACAAGCCATGTCATACTGGCCCACTGCGTATGCGTAGACCCGATTTTCGCCGCCGAAACGGCTTATAGCTCAGTCCATGGCTGGGCACTTTCTCACCTCCACCTCCATGCATTGTGGTCATTAGTAATTATGGCATGTCATTTTCATACAGATTTCCCCATCAGTTATCGCCTTTGCACTGTTTTTACTATTAAGTAGCTCTTGTCGATAATTCAGATATTTTCATTAATTTTAAGCACTCTGGATTGACAATGCCCATATGTCTAATGGGTAACCGGTTATGTTTGGCCTACTGTCGTACATTGTGGATTCATAGTCAAGTTTTTTAAATTTTGATTTTTGACAGGTTGTTGTAACCCATTATTGATGATATTTCTTTAGGGTTGTTACAGTTTTTATAAAAACATTTTCTGGGAAGCATGAGGAACCGTGGACCCTATATTCCGCTTACCTGACGATCCGCTTATTGCTTTATCTGTTCAAAGACTAGTAATCTTCGGTTCCATCCATGTTGCGACTTTAACGTCATGATTCACCATGTAAGTAATTTGGTCTATTTCTCGCTATTGATTGTAACTGTAATTGGAGCACAATTGTAATGAAGGCTACTAAACCGGTCGTTAGATAAATTATTTACAAGAGCAGCCAAGAGGTTATTATTCAAGATGTCTGCTTATCGTTACGGTTGTCCATCATACAAGATAGCATAAATATTTTATCTATAAAAAAGTCAAAATATCAGCTTAACTAAAATCGTTGTTAATGAAACACTATAACGAATGAAACAATGGGATTATATTGATCGTGACGTCTCTTAACACTGCTATGAGGGCGCTCAAAATAAAATGAACAGATGTAACATGATATGTGACTTATCACCAAGGAAATAAAAATTAAAGCAGCAGAAGAAACACGTTTAAGATTTTATAAGAGTTTCGAAATTTACCATACAAAAATGTTTCAGAGACTGTTAACCCAAACATGGAGGACACGTAGAGACATGAATTTCTTCCGAACCACTAACTTTTATTATAAGATCAGCATAATGAGATAAGCTGGTATTGAAACGACAATTACTGTATCCAACACGCAACTGAAGCAGAATGATAGAACGAAAACCGACACAGAAAGCATCCTAAGAAAGTCATGTATAAACATTAAAACAAACGGGACAGTGGCTCATAATAGACAAAGGAAAAGACTGGAATCATAATATGCATTAAACCGCCGAAATCAGAGTGTGAAGAAGAATACGTCGATAATTTATTTAGTTTAGTTCCGTGCAAACGAAGGTGTTAAAAATTTCCTTTATATATTCAGCTATATCCCAGAAGAATGGACATAAATTTCATTTCAGTTCACTTGCACTGCATTAAAAAGAGAAGCACCCATAGACATGCTCAGATTTCAGTCTAATTTCTAACATGTGCAGACCATTAGTGGGTATGTAAATGAGTAGAGTTCCAGTTATCTGTGACAGATGGAACAACGACCAGACTGAATCGGTGTTTTTAGTTTTTAGAGTTATTACAGGCCCTGCGGGGTATATAACGGCCCTGAACAGCCTCAGATGTCGAGTGTGTTTTGGTCGGGAGCGTGTGACAGACTGAGTACTGCGCAAGAAACCCTACGTGTGGCCACTCAGACAGCTGGAATTCCAGCAGAAAAATAAGTCGTCGCGGAGCATTTTTCTGCGTGGGTCCTTGGAGACGTACCGCGTCTGTGCAGCAGCCGTGTGAATTCCAGCGCTGTGTGCCACCTTCACTTACCCGTACACGATGAAATTCCGTCGCGTTTCTTCCAGATCGTATTCTTCTGGAATAAAAGTGAGTGAAGCCGTAGCCTTAGTTGTATTACGGTTCATATGGACAGTGATGTATCAGGATGATGAGCCTAACCCAGACCCGGGAAGCTCTAGGGGACGTAAACCGAAGTTGACACTGGGCCTCGGTTGGTACTGCGACAAAGCATGTAACAGTAGCGGAGGTCAGCGGTGGTTTCCACTTTTGAGGTCAGCTGGACGGGGTCTCAGATCCGATAGACTCAGTCCCACAAATAACTAAGATTATGATGACTTCGAGATATTTATTTAGTGCAGTATTGAATATAAGGCCAGACTAGACATGGGTTATCCCTGAACAATGAGACGTTCAAGGGCCAGTTCTTCGGGCAGATTCAAATTCAGCAGATTGGTGGCAACAACAACGTTCTGCTGTCAAGGCGACAGCTCTATTTTTAAGCCTGGTGCAACCCCAGTATACAGTGCTCAGTGACTTCTGGGACCAGCCTGTAATGTCAACGACTTCCATGCTTTCAGCAGGTAGTGTAGCCACAAGAGCGGTGTCATCATAGTGCTGACATGCGAACATGGACAAAACTTCGTGGTTCTCTGGTCTTAGTGGACAGAAGTGACAGGCTGTTATGTTCACGTAAAATAATCCCGTCCTACTATAGCCAGCCCCACCTCATGACAGCAAATTTTGGATTTAGACTTCCGTAACGAAACGAAATAATCTTTTAACCCAGAGTGATTTCAATTCCCTCCAACGCTGTAGTATGGACATGCAGTCTTAGATATTGAGATTAGAAAATAATTATAGTTTCTCAAGTGTTCACAGACAGTGCAAACAGAAGTACAAATGGAGGCACCATATGACAGAGCTCTACTCTTCAAGGAGCACACATTCACATACAATGACTTACTGTGACTTCGTAAGCCTGACTTCAGCCTTTCATACAATTTTTGACTGTTTCTTGTTGTAGGGTTTCTCTCTTGCGGTATTCACTCTGGACTGATGCTGGACACTTACGATGGATGACCTTGTTTTGCTTTTGCTCTGTGTTTCTACCCAGCAATTCACTATGTGAACTTAGTCGTTATCGGTCACTCGGAAGAGTCATGTATTATACTGATCACCCCCTTACAACGTGCTCAGAGATACTGAACTTTTAATACCTACGCGAAGTGGGGTAGTATAAGCAGAGTGTCTGTGAATGTAATGGTAGACACTGTGTTATGTTTTCCACCTCTAACTTAGCTACAATAAGAGCGTTCACGACTGTGATAGCTTTGAGCTGCCGTATGTTACTTGTGCTCGTTGACTAACAGGGCGTGAAATTCACTCACGTTTATACTAAAGGAAACCGCAATTATGCTTAAGCTGACGACAGCAGGGGTCCAGATCAGAAGATAGAATGCGGTCGCCTTACGTAATATAAGGACTGAGCAAAAATGTGGAAGAACGAAAAACGCGGCGTATTACAGTCCCCAAAACGGTGTACGAAAACCGGGGGCATTCAAAACAGCATCCAATGCTCTCAACACTGATAAATACAAACCCTGTATGGTTTTCAAGGAAATCCTGTACCATTCTTCCTGCAAAGTAGTGGCAAGCTTAGGTAATGGTAATGGAGGTGGACTGCGATAACGCACTCTTCTCTCCAAGATAGGTAACGAAATACCAATAATATTGAGAGTTGGTGACTTTGGCGACTATGGGAGATGATACCGTTCACACTCGTGCTCAGAAAACGACTCCAGGACGCTGACTGATTTAGGTTTTCTGTGATTTCTCTGTGTTGGATCAGGCAAATGCCGGGAATGCTCCTTTGAAAGGCCATGGCCGGTTTCATTCCCCATTCCTTCTTAATACGAGATTGGGCTCCGTCTCTAATGACCTCGTTGTCGACGGGACATTAAACACTGATCTCCTCCTCCTCCTCATCCAGGACAGTAAACATGGGTCCTGCCGTCTAGAAACGGTGCATCATCAGTGGGAAACAATCATTGTGCCATTGGATGGACGTGATCAGCCAAATGGGTCATAAAGTGATTGACAGTACTGCGAATTTGCATGTTAATCTTGTGCCAAAGGAATATCATGATATGGTTGCCCAAATCATTACCACCAAGTTTCACTCCTGGGATGTAAGCTTGGCCAGATGTTGGAAACATTGTGAAGCAAGACTCATACGATCAAACGTCTTTCTTATATTGCTCCATAGTCAAGGTTTTATGGCTTAATAACAACGTATTCTGTTACGGGCATTTGCATCACTGTGAGAATTTGTGAAACTCGAGCTCGCCCTGCAATTCCCTTCTAACGGGTCACCTTCGTGTTGGTTTGGTGCTGATGGGATTCGTGAGGGGGAAATTCAGTTCTGCTGTGACTTTTGCAACTGTCATCCCCTAATTTTTCGTCACTATCCTACTCAAAGACCCCCTGTCACGACCATACAACACAAAATTTCGTCCGCGGATAACTTTTTTCCCGTTTTCCCTGTATGATGTATAAGCGCCTCTTGGCACATCGAACACTTCAGCTCCCTTGGTTACAGAAGCACACACTCAGGCATAGCGCCGTATACCGATCCTGCAATGGAGGCGGTTAAGTGGGAAATGTGTCTGCGGGCTGGATAATGACAGATGATGAGGCGAGACTGGACGCACTCGTAGTTTATGTACCAGCCGATAGAGGACAGTATTGGATATGGGACTGTGATTTAGTTTCGATTGTGCCCACTAGAGTGCACTAAAGTAACAGAATGTTTTTCATAAACTGTTCTAGTATTTTCATAATGTGTTATTATGTCTTTTGTGTATGTAAAATGTTATAAATGTGTTTTAGCAGTATGAATGATGCGTGAGTGTGGTTTAAGGTTAATATGAAGATAATTGTTTAACTAGTTATGTAGTGTGATTTAGTGAGGCAACGTTTCGAAGAAGTATGGAGGTGGACAAAGGGGATTTTTGTAGAATACATTTGTAAAGTAAGTTTATGGTAAAGGGAAAGTTAATTCAGGTATAAATAACAATAGTAAATAACTTTAGGCACGAGGAAAACTTCAGCATATTAGATAATTACATCGGTAAAAAGTGCAGTCGTGAGGTTCACTATTTTGCGATTGGTTATTGATGAAAAGCGCGGACTGACGCGGGAGAACGTTGTTTTGCTATTGGCTGTTGAGTAAACTGAGAAATGGTAAAGCAATATTCTTCGCGCGTTTGTATGCTGGTAGAGAAGACCTAAAGTATTCTAGAGAGGAGTCGGAGCCTAGCCATTAAACAGTTCGGACGTGTGTAGTTGTAGTTCCGATGGAAATGATAAGTTGCCGGATATAGCAGTGTTTCATACATCAAAAGTGTTGTAAAGTGACGGCATAATTATTCCGATGGGTGTGTAGAAATTTCGGAATTTCTAAGTTTACTTTGTGACGAGAAAAGACATGAATTCCGCGTGGTGTATTGAGCAGGTCGGTGGCTAAAAACTGTGACTGCGTTAGGTACCGACAGACTTAATATTTGGCGAGCATTTTCAATCAAAAACAATCCGTATTTTTGTAGCTATTACGTTTTCGGGGAATGCAACACCATAAACTTGCTAAAGTGAGTGAAAGGGATTGTGAGTGACTGTGTTAAGACTAGCACGGGCTTGGCAGTGATACTAGTTCACCTAAGTTTCACAATATATTAATTAAGGACCAAATTTCCAACCTTTCATTTCGAGTGAAAACTTTCTCCCGTAACGTAGATTAGTGACTTTCATTGCAGCCTAGTTCACGTCGAAGTACAGCAGATTTCGCTCGGCTTCCCTACTGATGATCAGCTGAGACAATGTTCACAGGTAGGTTCAGGTTCGTCGTAAAAGGGACGGAAGGAACCGCGCCGCTGCAACATCATTCTAGCACCAACATTTCACTCACGTTAGAATTCATTTAGCTCTGACATAATGCACTCACAACTACACAGAACACTCTTCTCACCACCGCTGACCCTTGAAACGTATTGAGAACATTGCACAAGTGCCTTTCGTGATCGTACAGCAGCGCAACCAACAGCTTTGGCTGAAATCTGAACTCATTTTCAAGCATTAATTTCTGGCTGTGTTTCCATATCTCTGTCCAATGCCTGTGAGCAACGTACAGAAGTCGCAGATAGTTTTCGATCAATTGACTAAACTGTGTGCAAGTGTGTGTCTGTGTGTGTGTATGTGTGTGTTTGATTAAAGTTTACGAACGCTCAACGGTGAGCTTATCAGTCCCAGTACAAAAATTAATAAGAACGAAGGTGTTTGAAACTACTAATCAGTCCATCGAACAACAAGGAGTAAGTCCCACACAATAACACTCACTCGCAACCCGTTCTAGCGTTACCACAACTGCCGGAACAAAGACGAAACACGCAACAACAGAGAAGGCGGTGAAACGACGTCGGCTGTGGTGCGCGGTATAGGAACGCCCACGACAGGAGCACCCTCATGCGGAAGTGAATTTAAGCGCCGCTCCTGAAAGCCTCGGCTGCTCAGATCGGATCATTATACGAACATTGGCGGAAATTAGTGGAACGTATTCGCCGAGTATGAGCACAGCCCAGCAGAGAGTGCTACGCTATCAGATTCTAGTGATCAGTATCTGTTGCTTGTTTAAACACTGTGTATAGCAAGAACTTAACTGTTTGCATGTGGCGCATCGTTTGCGACCACTACTTGTATATCTCCAAGTTAAGTATTGTCAATCTGCATCGAACTGACACCTCTGTCCCTCCCCTCGCACCTGGTTTTCCAGTACTTGGACAACATTGCACACACAGAACTCAGTGCCCCACTCACTAAACAGGATATCATTGCTACACTCCGCACAAAACGCAACACCGCTCCTGGTCACGATCGTGTCACCTACCGTCACCTTCTTGAAGCTCCTGTCTCTTTCCTCTCCACCTTGGCCAGGCTCTACAATGTAGTCCTGTCCACTGGTTACTACCCCGACTTGTAGAAAACCTCCCGTATCCTGATGTTCCTTAAACCTGGCAAACCACCGTCCGCCGTCTCTTCCTACCATCCCATAAGCCTTACCTCGGTCTTCAGCATGGTCATGGAATCTATCCTCACCCGACGCATTCACCAGCATCTCCGCCAGCACCGCCTCCTTCTCGTTACCCAGTGTGGCTTTCGGCTGTCCTTCTCTTCCGACGACCTTCTTCTTCACCTCACTCATCTTCTTACCGACCAGCTTAATTCCCGTCGCTCCGCTATCTTCCTCTCCCTGGACCTCGAACGAGCTTATGACCGCGTATGGCATTCCGGTCTCCTCTTCAAGCTCCAAACCTTCACCCTTCCCATTAACTACGTCCGTCTGATCGGCTCCTTTCTCTCCCACCGTCCTTCCTACGTCACCATCCATAACACGGACTCCTACACCTTTTTTCCCTCCGCCTGTGTGCCCCAAGGCTCAGTCCTCTTCCCCCTTCTGTACCTCTTGTATACGGCGGACATGCCGCCGCCATCACCCGCCGTCCACCTTCTCCAGTTTCCCGATGACACCACCTTCCTTGCCCTTGCCCCCACCCTGCAGCGCTCCCAACACCTTCTTCAATCCCATCTTGACCGGTTCACTGCTTGGTGCAACCAGTGGTTGTTCAAGGTCAATCCCTCCAAAACCCAGGCGATCATTGTAGACAAAACCACCCCTTCCTTCCGCCTCCTTGATTTCTATCTTACCATCTACGGCCGTCCTATAGCCCTCACTCCCACCCTCAAGTACCTTGGCGTCACCCTCGACCATCGCCTCTCCTGGACCCCCCCATCTCAGGACAATCCAAGCCAAGGCACACTCCCGACTCCGGCTCCTCAAGCTCCTTTCGGGCCGTACGTGGGGTCTGGACCCCTCTACCATCCTCCACACCTATAAATCCCTCATCCGCCCTATCCTCTGCTACGCCCATCTGGCCTGGATCTCCGCCCCCCCCCTACCTTTTATAAATCCCTTCAAATCCTTGAACGCAATGCTCTCCGTCTCGCCTATCGCATCTGTCTCCCCGCCCCCACGCGGATCCTGTACGATCTCATTCCTTTCCCCCACCTCCTCCTTTTCCTTGAAAGGATATGGATCCTGTACACCTCCTGCAAACTCGACCCTCCCCACCCGCTTGTCTCTCCCATCCTCTCCCAACTCCGCCTGCTGCCACGCCTGTATTCCCATTTCCCATCCGGTCTCCATCTCTCCACCCTCCATACCCTCTTCCAAGGTGGCTTCCGCCAGCTCCCTCTCCCTGATGATGTCCTCCTCCCCTCCATCTACCCCTCCTATCAACTTTGATCCTCCCCGCCCCCACTTCCTGTGTCCTCTCCTCTTGGCACCCTCCTTCTCTTCTCTTTCATTTTCCCCCGTCCCCTTCCTCCACCCCTCACCCCTCTTCCCCTGGGCTTCCGCCTCCCCCTTCTCCCCTCCCCCTATCTCCCCTGCCCATGGCATCGTTCCTCCCCTCTCCTTCTCCCTCTGCCTCTTTCACCCCTCCCCCCTCCTCCTCTCTTAGCAGCACTCCGGACTCGTACACGGTTAGTGAACATTCGCGCGCCGGAGATCATCGCCATCAGTGTCTTGTGTGTGTTCCTTCGTTTGTGTTCTGTGTTCTTCGCCGTCACGCCACCACTGTTCACGTGTGCCGTCGCCGACATCCATGTTATGTGAGTCGTGTCAACTAGTGCTAGTGCTATTTCTCGTCCAGCGTGAACGGCTCCATGTTCTTTTTTAGTGTCTATTATTTTTTGCCCTCCGTTTTGATTGTTTTTCTCTGTGCATCCTATATGTACTACTTTTTGTCAAACTCAGGGCTGAGAGCGGCTTACTCTGCTGCTGACAGCCCGCCTTGCATAAGGTGATAAAAATAACAATAAAGAAAAAATTGTCAATCTGATTTTTAGAAATAAAATTACTAATGTTATTTGCTTGAATTGTTGTATAGCATTCCGAGAATGCAGCATCCTCTAAGCACCCTATACGAGACGAGTGGGCAGGACCCAACACATCCAACTTCACGAACGGCCACTCCAAAGGTAAAATCGGTGAGATGTCGTGAAACTGGGAATTAAAACACAAATAATACAAGAGGAAAGCTAAAATAACGACAAAGTTAAATGCGGCTGCCTAATCACGTACGAAAATCACGTATACGTCAGCCTTCATGATAACGCTTTAGTAACCTATCCATAAAATTTTAGGGAACAAGTCGGAAATTTCACAAATCTTGAAAAGATGAAGACGTTCGTTTGATTATCAGTTACAGAGAGGACAAATGTGTCGATGTATGAGTTGCTACCGTACTGTCTGAGTGTAAAACACAGTCCACTAAAATGTGGCATAATATGATCTGTACGCCGTAAGACTTGGCTGCTACATCAGCCAGATTTTGTCACTCAACACCGATATACCCTGGTGCCCTGTGAAAAGGCACCTCCTTCCCCAGATTTTATAGGTGGAGAAGGGTGTCCTGGATATTTTGGAGTATTTTATCCGCTGGGTACAGTACCTCTATAGGTAAGGGAACCCAAGGAGTTGGAACAGACAGGTAATTAAGCAATCGCAAAACAGCTCATCTGCTCCAGTGCCCACAAGATGGCATACAATTCTGTATTAAACAGGGAATTCTTTGAACAATCGGATCATGAGAAGAGAAAACAACAGGCAATCACAGACGTCCCCTTGTTTGTACCCATCCGTGGCTGCAGCTACACAGTTGTAGTACGCATTTAAAACGGCATAGGATATTGTATTAAACACAAGCAGGAGTGCAGTCTCACCTGTACTGGACTAAACCTATAATCACTCTCTATCTTAGGAGGTTGACAGCCGGTGAGAAACCTGGATTTTGTTACCTACTTTCCCCACACCAAGTGGTTCCAGAACATGCTTCACGAGTCAGTAGTACTGCACAATTGATTTATGATCACTATACCAGAAGCCACTAATTGATAAACCATTGATTTTATTTGACGCGTTTCGGGTAAAACCCATCATCAAATTGTCATGAACATACCAGCAATGGGGTTTGTAAAGACAGTATGTAACAAACAAAGCTGTCATGACAGACAAATTGTCTTGACAAATTGTCTTTATACGTATGATCACCAAAATGTTGATGACAGTCTGATGATGAGCTCTACTCGAAATGCGCCAAATAAAGTCATTCGTTTATCAGCTGGTGGCTTGTTATTTAGTGACCAATAAACGATCTGTGCAGTGCTCCTATTGATTTGCGTTATGGTTACTTTCTTCTTGTGTGGCTTTATGTGAAATTTACAAGAAAATGCCCATTGTTGAACGAGCAACAGTATGGTGCGCTGCTGATTTGGGAAAGGTGAGGTTTTGATATGCTTCACACACCGAGAGGAGTTGCCGCTGAATGCTGCCGGGCGGTTATCTAGCAACAACACAGAGACTGAATATGGGTCTGGTCCTGCAAGCACCTGTGGCCAGTCTCATCCCCTTATGATGGACAGCGTCACGTAAGAAGGTCTCGCTGATCCATACACTGCGTACCTATAGCCTAGTCGCAATCTGTTGAAAGCCCTATAAAACTGGAGAATGCATGCACTGCCTCCTACCCAGCACCTGTAGATAAGGTAGGTACTTTAAGATATTAAGCGCTTTTTTCGATCCCTGCCTTCAACTACATTAGGTGTCTTAACGACAGCAGTTTGGTATCAGACATGAAACTTAGAAATTCATTGAGCCCTTAAAATGTAGAATGGTGTCCATCATATGATTGACAAATAAATTAAAAATCCTCAGAGAACGTTTAAAATTAAGACATAAAAAGTATCTGCAGAAAGTTAAAATCTTTCTATCCATCCCACGCTTCCATCCGCTTCAGTGCAAAATTTTAATTGGCGAGTCACTGTGACAGGAGAAACAGAAAACTGCTAAATAGTCCACAAATAAAGAGCGCAGGCCAGGATTTCTTACCTTAGGCACTTCCATGGACAACAGTATTCTTCTGCTCAGGGACCAATGGCCGTAGCAGTCTGGTCCCTTTAACCAACCATCTTCTGCTCAAAATTATGTGACAGCACGTCATCAAATCGGTATCCAAAAAACGTGTGGATTTAAATAAGAAAGGTGGAATGAATGTAAGGAGGTAACCAAAAAAGCCCCATTGGTGGAGCTGTCGTAGTATATGCTGCCTCCATGTAGTTTCGGATGCCTTATTGCTATTTAAAAAATATCTCTACAAATGCTGTCTATGGAGGAAAGCTGGTGTCCTTCCTCTGTGTTCCTGTGTTTCTCTCGCCCTGTCGTTGTCGCTTGCCTATACTATCATCGGGTACGGGTAGGGTGCGTCTGGCAAGTGTGTGTGTGTGTGTGTGTGTGTGTGTGTGTATGTGTGTGTGTTGGGGGCGGGGGAGGGGGGAGCTTGTATGTCCCTCATTACAGTCTCTGCCTATAAGGGCCTCTGCCGCTCTCTGGACGGGGCATCTCACTCGCCTTCATTTCCCCCTTTTCTTCTTGCCTGTTCCTCTCTCTAGGATCTGTTGACATTCGATAGACCTTGGGGTTTTCTTTCCTTGTGTTTCGTGTACCAAGCTTTTCTTTGGTGTGTGTGTTGTTGACTTGACTCTTTCAGGTAGGATAGACTGATGGCCTTGTAATTTCGTCCCTTTAATCCTTAAGCCACGCAACCATGAAGGAAAGCCAACTGTATAGCCGCCTCCAACATGATCTCGTTGTCGACAGTGGATCGACGTCACCTGAATACACTATGAAAGCGGCTAAGGAGATACCTGGTCTCCAGCGTCCAGACGAGACGACTATTGACCGTTTGCTCCATTGTCTTTCGTAAACAGCTAGTTAAGGGGATGCCCCTGAAACGAATGGGACACCTCCCATCCTTTCCTCATTCAAGGAGAGGAGAGGTAGCAAAATTCCCTCCATCCACGAGTTGTGAAAAAAACCTCTCCGTCATAAAAACATTGTAAGAGGATACCCATGGACGCCCTTTGCAAGTATCATAGCTCGCTGCATTGAATTTGGTCGTGACCGGATGTAGTACCGCTAGCCACAGTTAATGTCCAATCCAACTCTCGCATGGGGAAAAGGCAGTTGTCGGACTCAGTACTGTTAGACTTCAAATTCGACTCGTCCCTCTCCATGGTCACACGGCATGCTTGGAGGCAGGATCCCGGCTGGTGGTGACAGTAATCGTCGTAAAATGCTCTGCCAATACCTGGGCTATGTCTCTGGGCGTTGTTTGGAGACACTTCCGCTTCATCACTGCCTCTACACGCCACCGAATGCATTTACGAGAAATAATCGTGATAGTTTCCCACATTTGCGTCGAACGAGTTGAGGGACTGATAAGGATGTAGGTGCACGTGCCACGACCATTGCTTGCTCTACTTGATTTCCACTGGTGGACAACACTTGAACCGTTACAGAGTCACATGCCTCACTCATATAGTTGAGCAGCGCGCATCAGTCCATCCTGGTAGAGGCAGCCATAGAATATGACCTGAGGACATGGAGATGTGTAAGTCAGCGCCACGGTGTATCCCACAAATGATGTGGTCCAGCCACCTCTTGGTGAGAGCCTTCGAATCTATTACTTCTTGTTGAAGTAAGTACAGATGGATTGTAGTGATAACACTCAAACTTTAACTGTAACTTCTGACAGGCCAGTAATCAAGTACAGAGTAGGCTGGTGGTGTGTATTATTGATAAACAGAGCTTCGCCCTATCCTCAGTCAGGGAATTGAGGTGGTAAAGGCTAGTGACCCATAGCACAGGGGTGTCATTACATTTAAGTTTTGCGAATACAATCACAAAGAAGGTTATTTCGATATGTGTTTCAGTTGTTTAATGTTCGTCCAGCCGGCCGCGGTGGTCTCGCGGTTCTAGGCGCGCAGTCCGGAACCGTGCGACTGCTACAGTCGCAGGTTCGAATCCTGCCTCGGGCATGGATGTGTGTGATGTCCTTAAGTTAGTTAGGTTTAAGTAGTTCTAAGTTCTAGGGGACTAATGACCACAGCAGTTGAGTCCCATAGTGCTCCGAGCCATTTGAACCATTTTTTTTTATTCGTCCAGAAATCCGTTGATGTTGCTGAAGTATGGGATGCATTTCATCTGTGACTTTTTTTTCCACCCTGTATCTCCAGCAGAGCGGAGACTCAATGACAGTGGGAGGCTTTGCCGTAAGGCTAGATGGTTCCTTCTGGCAGACTTCATATTCCATTATCTCTGAAGTGCAATCATTAGAAGCGTCAAAGAGAATGTGTCCCACATCGTCTGACATTCCGTTTGTTTGCTAGAGGAGGCTTCATTGGATCCTCTGTGGCAGTGATGATGGCAGTGTTGGCCTGTTTAATGGAGTCTACCTTTTAAGATGCCTGAAGCTTTACAGTGTCGGCACCTGTGGCCTTTTCTGATGTTCTGAGGGAGGAAGGGGGGGGGGGGGATGTATGTACTCTGACAAAACAGCAGCTTCACAGTGGCACTGACAAATTCAGGAAGTAGTGCAAACATTAGCAATCTCGATTTGTGTAGAGGCATCAGCTTTTGGAGCAGGGTTTTCCAGAGCTGAAGCGAACAAAGTAATGAAAATGGAAGGCTGCATTACCTTATAGCTCTATTTGGCCTCACCATATGGTACTCACTTCTTTGTTTGGAATTTCTGTATCTTTCTTTCCTCAACGTAGATTCTGCTGCAGTCCCTACTCCAGACAGGATGATCCACAGAGCAATTAACACACTTTAGATAGGCAACCGATATCTTCGTTTGCGACCACACCACATTTGCCGAAAGGAGCTTCTTCCTTACATGCTAGAATGTTGTGCCCAAAGTGCTGGCATTTAAAATAGCACACAGGGTTGGGGACATAAGCCAGAACTTTTCAGTGAAGGAAACGTGTCTCTATATGCTCTGGAGCTGTTGAGCTGAAGGTGAGAATGAAGGGAAGAATAAAAGAATCATCCGATAAAAAGTGCACCTCTCTCAGACAAAGGCAGCCTTCGTCTAAATGTAAGAACACGGTACAGAGCTCTCCGACTTCACCACACCACGTCAGAACATGTAGTGTAAAACTAATGTAACAATGTATCCATTCAAGTGAGCCACATAGACTATCAACTGCAGACTAATCCCATTGGACGGAAGGAAAATGAACTCCTAACATTTTAAAATTGTTACAGGTACCAAGCAAAGAGTTTGCTATAGGGCTTGTATCGATTGATCAGAACTAGTTAGAACTGACTTGCAAAGTGTGGTATCACATATCGATACCACCCCATGTCATGGCAAGGTTGGTAATAGAATGGCAAGTTTCCATCTGATGCAGACAGCAGTCGTGCTGGATGTGGCAGACCCAGTGGTGTGCATCCGCAGAGCCACACCTCTAGAAGCTCTGCACTACGAGTGCCCTCTGCTGCCACAATATAGTACAGCCGGCAGCAGCCACTCAGCCCACTTCACTACAATATGCTAGGCAGACGCTGCCTACTTGCGGATACAATACCCTAGTTTGGGCTTTATTGCAGGGAGCCTCTTCCTTGTTAACGTTTTGATAGTTGGACTCCGTTTCTTAAGGCATTATCTGTAATCATTCTTCATACACTTTTAGCAAAAAAAGTAAAACAAGTCTTCTGTTTCTTGTGTTAACTAGTTTGTCGATCATTAGTGCTCCTGTGTGGCTTTCCTACAGTGATAGTTGACACAACACTCTGTAGCCTACCTCTCCTTACCATTGTGTACAAAGTTCTACACAACACAGAAACTATAGCAAGTATAAATTTTATGATCCTCGGAAAACAAGATGCATCGTGAGCGAAATGAAAGTGGCGAGTGAACAGGAATCTTTCAGTGTCTTCCCTGATGGCAACGGGAACTTCCAGAACGATAACAACGTGTCATAAGGTGAGAATGGTGTTACAGGAGTTTGAGTTGCATGATAGTGAGCTTAAATTCATGTCTTCGACATCAAATTCGACTGTTCTAAGCCCAATGGAACACATCTGGTACGCCGATTACGAAACCACAAGCCACTGGCTAGTAATTTACAGGAAACACTTGCCACATACCCCCGGAAACATACTCTAAGCGTATGGGCCAGGATGTTCACTAGAGGTATGCAAAGTAATCCTCTTAATCTGACATTATTAATAATTTCCTCCAAAATAATAAACAACGACGCCATTATCTATGAATTTAAACAAGAATCAAAATTAACTGTATTTATTGCATGGTAGCTCACCTGACAAACATCGAAAATGCTAAACTAGTACCTTGACAAGGCTGTTAAAGGGATCTGCGTTCATATTCTACCAAACGCATATCATTTGAAACAATTATGTTTGTGAAGTCATACTGTGGCTGTAAGAATGTTAGCATTTAAAGGTAGATAGCGTTAAAGAAGGGTATGTGTTTGCATCTGTGGCCAGAGGTGAAACCATACCTATCATAAAATTTGCAAAGTAAGTATTCAGAATGAAATTAGAAATTAATGGAACTCAGAAAGAAACAGTAGAGCGTTCTAAGGCCTCATCTCGCCATCACATCTAGATCTCACCATGTTAACCTGCATGTGGAGAACAGAGTGGTTTCAGAATCAGTAATTAGTGTCATACCAAGAACTTTCATCTGTGGCAAAGCTCAACTCGGCTAGAAAAATTTCTAAATCCCCTGTTTAGTAGCTCGGAAACGTATGCTAAGCTAATAACGTATGGAGAAGAATGCTTGTGGAGAAGGACCCTCAAGAAGGAGTTATTTTGTACCGTCTCATATCTAAACGGAATACTCGTGTGTTTTTCGCCCATCACATTGTGTATATGCGCTTAACTATGGATGTTCCGAGTGCCAACCAGTAAAACGATGCTTCTAAAGAAGCTGATCCCCTTCCATGGCTCTTGTTTCAGGCCGTTAACCAGTAACGTGCTCCGTAACACTTTGCACTCAGAAACTGTGTTCTGCTCTCTTTCTGTCTGTGTCTGTGGTCAGTGAGTTTGAACCTCAGCAGCACACAGTAGACTTTCTCTCTCTAATGTCTGAATTATTGATGTCAGCCACTTACAGAAATTCTTAGATTGTGTCAAACATTTGGTTTTTGTTGTTCTTGCACTCGGTGGCATCCCACGCTGTTAGAGGTGTCCTAATTCCTCAATGTTATCTATACATATCGGTGTATTTCGAAGACCCTTTACTTTCCACGTTCTGTTCCGAATAATGATCTGCCAGGCCTCACCAAGAACGGCACAGCTCCTCCTTCAACATTCAGGTTGTTAACACAGACTCCGCTGTAGCCCTGTGCAACAGGATATCGTATCTGCATTTGGAGTTCTGGTGAGCGGCGCCCAAGAGCGGCTCTTCAAAGCAATGACCGGCCTGACAAAGTGGCACTGACCTCCACAGCTGTCGACGAGTCCTTCTGGGAATTCTATTAGGGGCGGCCATCTAACACGACCCGCTGCATGGCAGCTGGCTTGCAGCCCAGCGCAGTATGCCTTCACAGTGGTTTCTTGTTTCGGTGAAACATGCAGTATGGTATCAAAATGTGATCTGTGTTAATTAAGTAATGGTAATCACTGATGCTGACACACATCGAATTTCTTCGTGGCGATTAATTATTCCGATTTGATTGTGAAACGTCCCCTTACAAAAATTATACATGACTGTGCTTAAACTGACACACAATATTTTCAGCGCAACGCAATCTGACTTTCAACAATCCCTACAAAAAATGGCCCTGACTAAAATTAATCTATACCTTTCACAAATCACTTACCTCAGAAAAATCTTCGTTACTCGAACTACTGCAATACAGCGAGCGCCACTACTGCTAGCTAAATAAAAGATTCAAACTACTGAAGGGACTAACTACTGATAGTCGTAGTATATATATATATATATATATATATATATATATATATATATATATATATATATATATATATATCAGTCCATGATATCCAATATTACAAATTTATTGTTTCTGATAGACACACGTCTTGATCGTCCGCTCTCAAAATTCCACCATCTCTCTCCCCACATCCACCACTGCTGGCTGCTCTCTCTTCCCACATCCACCACTGCTGGCGACTCACCTCCAACTGCGCAACGCTACACGCTGTTAACACCGAACTGCCCAACACTACAACGACGAACAATAATGCAACCAACCACAGACTGCACACAGAACAGACAGTGATTTTCACACAGAGCGCTACGTGGCGTTTCCAATAAAAAAAAACTATACAGCCTACTTACAACTGGTTTTTCTAACTCTGGTTTTTTATCAGTTACGGGACAGTTCTGGGAAAAATGGTCGCGTAACGCTGCAAGTACTTGTCGATTGGATGCCACACACAATCACTGTTCTAATGCATTAAAAATGTTGATCAGCTCTCTACTAAGCAGGTGGGCATAATACAGGGTGATTCAAAAAGAATATCACAACTTTAGGAATTTAAAACTCTGCAACGACAAAAGGCAGAGCTAAGCACTATCTGTCGGCGAATTAAGGGAGCTATAAAGTTTCATTTAGTTGTACATTTGTTCGCTTGAGGCGCTGTTGACTAGGCTTCAGCGTCAGTTGATGCTAAGATGGCGACCACTCAACAGAAAGCTTTTTATGTTATTGAGTACGGCAGAAGTGAATCGACGACAGTTGTTCAGCGTGCATTTCGAACGAAGTATAGTGTTAAACCTCCTGATAGGTGGTGTATTAAACGTTGGTATAAACAGTTTACAGAGAATGGGTGTTTGTGCAAAGGGAAAGCCCGTGACAGAGCACTTCATCACCTGCCTCCAAGAAGCCCTGATCTTACCCCCTGCGATTTTTTCTTATGGAGGTATGTTAAGGATATGGTGTTTCAGCCACCTCTCCCAGCCACCATTGATGATTTGAAACGAGAAATAACAGCAGCTACCCAAACTGTTACGCCTGATATGCTACAGAGAGTGTGGAACGAGTTGGAGTATCAGGTTGATATTGCTGGAGTGTCTGGAGGGGGCCGTATTGAACATCTCTTAACTTGTCATTGAGTGAAAAAAA
Organism: Schistocerca gregaria; assembly: GCF_023897955.1. Taxonomy (NCBI): domain Eukaryota; kingdom Metazoa; phylum Arthropoda; class Insecta; order Orthoptera; family Acrididae; genus Schistocerca; species Schistocerca gregaria. The sequence continues at coordinate 732,891,036 of NC_064931.1, forward strand.
ACCTTTTTAAATACTCTTTGTAATGATGATAACAGAAGGTTATATTATATTCCTTTCATTAAATACACATTTTTAAAGTTGTGGTATTCTTTTTGAATCACCCTGTATTTTGGCTCATCAGTGTACATACAGATGGGTGTTATCAATACATAACACCGATTTGAGAATATTGGCTAGACACATTTGCACATGCAGCGCACTTTAATGAACTTATAAAGCACAGTTTGCCGTTTTTATGTGCTCTTCACGTCAATTCGTCTCAACAAATATCGACAGTCTGGCCTAAACCGCTAAAGTGGAGGGTACACGTCCTCAGTCAAGTACCGTGCCCGTTGCTGTAGCATTGCTGCTTACCGACCATGCATTAAAGCCATCTCATGGGTTCTGCGGGGAACAGTGAATATCTCGATCCGTTCATTTAGAATTTCCTTAGTTTAATTCTGTGTGTATGAATATATTTCGATCTCTTCTAGATCTATTTGAAACACAAACATTACATGGAACATTTTATTGAAATTATCCTCCCAAACAAGCAATGAGTGGAAAAAACAATACTTAGCAACATATCAGAGATCTTCTTCGCATGAAAGTAAAAATCACCACTGCAAAGCATACCTTTGAGAATAAAACTGCACCGAGAAATTTTCATAAAACTGGTGCAATACGACACTATTTGGCATAACTAGTTAAAAATAACGTAGGTTTAAATTACATATGAGCGTAGGACCACATAAACACGAATCATAAAAGCAATAACTTATCTGGTAAGAACAGAGATATGATCTACAGGATACCATAGAAACAAACAGCCAGCAATAATATAACATAGCTGACTGAGCTGTCAATGCAGAAGTAACATCATTATGAAACAAACATTCATAATTATAAAACCTCAGAAAGTACTGATCAAGCTACAGTTTAACAACTATGGTTACACGGACATCACCGGAGCAGACTTATACAGTAGTGACAGCAACTAAGACAGCTATATCGTATGGACATCAAAACCACTTGTTGTACCTAGCAAAGCATAATTACATTATACGTTAAATTTTCTACTTCAGTATCGGAAATATTGTAGCCGCCCATCTATTTCCACATGACATCCTGACGGCCGAATCACGCTAAAATAGGTCTATTGTAATAAAAAAATGCAATCGAACACAGCAGCGTCTTCGGTTTCATAGCGTAATATACAATGACCCTATATGACATATACGACGCAGCAAGCCTAAAAAACTCATAGCTTAGGAACCGCTGTACGCTTGACAGCACAAAAAATAGTTGTGGGTGAAATTCGAATTTCTCACCATATTACGCAAGAGCTAAATCACATTATGGGGTGTACAGATCTGATCATCAAAAACACTTGTAACTGTTAGTACAGTAGAAGGATTAACACTTTTTTGACACTTAGCAGGAGGACGCCATCTTCTAAAAAAAACGGAAGAAAACTAGGCATCTTTATTCGTAGCGTTACATTCCTAATAGTGGGGCTTCACTTCGTGGTGCAGAGCGAAAAGGGATAAGATGTATTTAAATGTAGACAGTTGTCAAATAATGTGTGAGCATTTATAGCTTAGCGGCAGCCGGCACAGTAGCTCAGATGTTCGGTATTTGAAAGGTGTCATACGATATACACACAGAAATACTGCCGAAACATGACGTAGAAACAAATAGACAGAACGAAATAATATGAAAAAAGTGGCATAGTCGACTAGTATGCAACTGGCTGGCTACAAGGTTTGGAGCAGAAGTAAGGGAGAGTGCTTGCGAGTGGCTAGCGGACTGCAGTACGACTGCCCAGCAAATTCCATCATTGATTTTAAACTACAGGGCGTCTCAGGTAACCTACAATACGCAGAGTTGCGCCCTGCGCTCTGTCTATGGCCCATCACTATTGTTTTTCTTGTTATTCTCAGATATGTAATAGCTCGCACGGGTGGAGTAGCGTTGTTTTGTATAACGAATCTTGCTTCAGCTTCAGGACTGGTAATGGTTCAGTCATGAATTGACTCTGCTCAGAACCGCACTTTGATTGGACACCAACACTTTGCTACGCGTCTCATACTATGGTATCCTGTGCCATCGGTTATTAATACTGAGCATGTATTGTGTTTTTATTGAGGATTTAACGTCATACTGCTATACTGTGTAACATGCCTCACAGCCACACTTGCTACTGTTTTATACTAGATTAACCGATACTATTTTTCCGATGGCGATAACTGGCGCATTTTCCAATATTCCGACAGTATTTTATAATTATCAATTCCGATATGGAACATGCCTGTGGCTCGACCTTGTCATATATTACCATGAAATGCAACTCTTCAAACGATGAAATAGTTATTTTATGAATTGTCAGTAGCATTTATGTAAAGTTTTAAGGCAAACTTATTATCTGCATCTTAAAATGAATTCTATACTAAAAATATCTGTAGTGAAATTCATGTCCAGCGTTTATCATCTCGACTTGAGTTTTATTACTCTTATCTTTCTGCTTATAAAGGCCAAAGGTCAGTTTTGGAAGCGGCACCGCAGCATCTCTAAGGAGATAGCATCTCGTTTGAAGAACCTAACAAAGGGACGTAGTCGTTAGTCTCTGACGTATTAACCGACAACAGCCGGCTTGTAAAATCCGACCTGTCGACGTGTGTTTGGGTTTACTTGATTTTCCTCGTTTACTTTAGGCGAGTACTGGTGACGCATGCTACTGTTTCTTCCCACTATAGAATTTCTTCAACAAAGGTAATGCTTCGACTTCAGTGAGAATTAAATCAACAAAACGTTCATCACTAAATTCCCCTTGCCGTTTTTCGTAGCAGATATATCCTTTGTCGGATTAGTACAGAACTAATGGATCAACAGTTTGTAAAACGAGTATACGTTTCGCAAAAACGGTTCTTGTAACAATCTATACAGGGTGAGTCACCTAAAGTTACCGCTGGATATATTTCCTAAACCACATCAAATACTGACGAACCGATTCCATAGACCGAACATGAGGAGAGGGCCTAGTGTAATAGTTTAACACAAACCATACAAAAATGTACGGAAGTATGTTTTTTTTAACACAAACCTACCTTTTTATAAATGGAACCACGTTAGTTTTGTTAGCACATCTGAACATATAAACAAATATGTAACCAGTGCAGTTCGTTGCATTGTAAAATGTTAATTACATCCGGAGATATTGTAACCTAAAGTTGAAGCTTGAAACCTCCGACGTTAAGTTGCGTGTTGTAACAAGCACGGGCCACGATCGGCGAGCAGCATCTGCAGGAACATGTTTACGATGACGACCGTGTTTACGAGTGTGGCTGTAGTGCACTGTTGTGGTTTGGTCTAGCTGTCGCACTGTCCGCATGTAGCGCTTGCTGCTATTGTTATTCTGTATTCGTCTCCGCACGAAGACCAACTGTAGTACACCGTGTTACCAGACGTCTGTGATAGTGAAGTGTTGTAGGATCTGTGACCATGGTGTATTCGAACTCAGAGAAGGCGGAGATGATACTAATCTATGGCGAGTGTCGACGAAATGCAGCTGAAGCCTGCAGGGTGTATGCAGAACGGTACTCGGACAGAGAGCATCCAACGTGCCGCACATTGCAAAACATCTACCGCCAACTGTATACAACAGGTATGGCCGTAGCACGCAAACGGGTCCGTAACAGGCCCGTCACAGGAGAAGCGGGTGCAGTTGGTATGTTAGCTGCTGTTGCTATGAACCCACACATGACTACACGGCACATTGCGAGAGCCGGTGGACTGAGTCAAAGTACTGTCATGCGCATACTGCATCGTCACCGCTTTCACCCGTTTCATGTGTCGCTACATCAGCAATTACATGGTGATGACTTTTATCGTTGAGTGCAATTCTGTCAATGGGCAGTAACAGAGAATGCGTTGCAGTTCTGCCTGTTCACCGATTAAGCGGGTTTCACAAACCACGGGGCAGTGAATCTACGGAATATGCATTACTGGTCCGTGGACAATCCTCGCTGGCTCAGACAGGTAGAGCGGCAGCGACCGTGGACTGTAAATGTATGGTGCGGAATCATTGGCGACCACCTCATTGGTCCTCACTTCATTGCAGGGGCCCAAACAGCTGCAACATACATCGCTTTTCTACAGAATGATCTGCCAACGTTGCTCGAAAATGTCCCACTGGAAACGCGTCGAAGTATGTGGTATCAGCATGATGGTGCACCTGCACATTCCGCAATTAACACTAGGCTGACCCTTGACAGGATGTTCGACGGGCGTTTCATAGGACGTGGAGGACGCATAAATTGGCCCGCCCGTTCTCCTGATCTCACACCTCTTGACTTCTTTCTGTGGGGTACGTTAAAGGAGAATGTGTACCGTGATGTGCCTACTACCCCAGATGATATGAAACAACCTATTGTGGCAGCCTGCGGCGACATTACACCAGATGTACTGCGGCGTTTGTGACATTCATTACGCCAGAGATTGCAATTGTGTGCAGCACATGATGGCCACCACATTGAAGACCTATTGGCCTGGCATGTCGAGACACACTCTATTCCACTCCGTAATTGAAAACGGAAACCACATGTGTACGTGTATCTCACCCCTCATGGTAATGTACATGTGCGTCAGCAAAAAAGACCAATAAAAAGGTGTTAGTATGTGGACGTAATGTGCTGTTCCAGAGTCTTCTGTACCTAACGTCCATCACGGTTCCCTTGGATCCCTACGTAGTTCGGTGCTCTCCAATACGCACGATCGAACAGCGGAGGAGTGGTACTCAAGCGTCAACTTTAGGTTACAATATCTCCCGATGTAATTAACATTTTACAATGCAACAAACGGCACTGATAACGTATTTGTTTATATGTTCAGATGTGCTAACAAAACTAACGGGGTTCCATTTAAAAAAACCTAGGTTTGTGTTAAGAAACATACTTCCGTGCATTTTTTATGGTTTGTATTAACCAATTACACTAGCTCCTCTCCTCACGTTCTGTCTGTGGAATAGATTCGTCAGTATATGATGTGGTTTACTAAATATATCCAACGGTAATGTTAGGTGACTCACCCTGTAAATCAAATTAATAATTTCAGTCAATAGTAAGACGTACGTAGCTTAAAATATTTTCTGTAGAAATTGATGCACATCTTCAGTGTATTTAAACAACGCTATCACAAAACTTCCAGAACCTGATACACTGTGTGTTGTGACCAGACGAATCTATAATCGTTCAGCCATAGCTGTGGGTACTTCAAATGCTCTAGGAGATGGTTCTTTTCATTTTTAATTTTTACTACAACTGTTCTTTGCCTCAGGAGAGCGTAAAATATTAACAACTGGCACTGACTATGAAAGCATGACTTGTTGCATACAATCACTAATTGTTCTCCTGAAGTACAGTGTCCACCTTTAACTACAGTACATGTTCATCTAAAAGTTCACAATCAGTTTTTCTTCACGCCGCTATTGACTGCTAAAACTGAGGTCCGATACTGGGACTTAGCTGTTTCATGCTCAACACTATATTGACCTCTGCGTCAGGACGCTGCTATGATGAGAAAGGAGGCGTGGTTTTCAGGAGCGCCTTTCATATGTTGTTGCGGTGTGCAGCGGAGCCGCGCGGAGTTGCCTCGAGGTTTGACCCTTACCGCCGGAGGCTCAAGTCCTCCCTCTTCAATGGGTGTGTGTGTTGTTCTTAACATACTTCAATTTTATTAGTGGGTAAGTCTAGGGACCGATGATCTCAGCAGTTTGGTCCGTTAGGAATTCACAAACATTTGAACATTTATGCAGCGGAACCTCGCTAACGTCTGTGACCTCGATATGCATTGCCGACTATTGTGAGCACCACGATCTCTGGACGATACCACACTGTGTACTTCTTTGCTTGAGGACCAGATTCCGTCAAGCTTTCATCTCCATGTCACGGATACCATTACATCAAGTTATAGGAAGGTCCTTTCGTGCCAAGTAGGTTATTCTACTGCAACTGATAATCGTTACGTACTGGATGCGAAAGAACCATCGTTTAATTGGTATAACGGTACCCGTAATCGGATGGTGGTCCATAAATAATCACATAATACATCAGCTTTTAGTGCCTTCTTCACGTTGTTCCTAAAATATCTAGCTAAATACTTTAAGACATTCTTTAAATTTGCTTACTAGTATCCATTATCAAAAACTTCCATAAAATTTTCTACAGATGACCCACGATGGTAGCGTACTCAGTTCGAGGCCGAATTGGTTGTAAGACTGTTTCAGTACCTTCATAGGAACAGTTACGTATCCCAGCATGAGGCTGGTTGCTAGTTCTATTTTAATGACCAATGTCAGCTCTTCTCCTTGCGCTATATAATTTGTTCTGTGAAATGAAATCACTGCGGCACATATAAACGGTCACTTAAAATCTGTGACAAATTACAGAGTTTCCTGTCACTTTACCATGTAAGTTTTTAGTTTAAACCAGATGAAAATTTTGAGGTATGCTATGGTACTGTCGCAAGACGTCTATAAAACTACGAAAAGCAAGTAACATCAAATAAAATTCACTGAAGGACAAATAGAAGGAAAGAGTTGAGTTGATATCAAGAGAAATAATTGGACTTTGCAGATAGGATTACATTAACAATGGCATCAGAGAACAGCCGTTGTTGCTAGCAATGCAATACGTAAAAGTAGGAAAAGTAAACGCATTGAGACATTAAAGAGGGCTGATATTTTTGTAGCGTTTCCCAACAGCCGAACAGTATTTGCACTTGTACCAAAAGAAATATTTAAAATTTACAAGTAGGATCAAAATGTTTCAAATGGCTCTGAGCACTATTGGACTTAACATCTGAGGTCATCAGTCCCGTAGACTTAGAACTACTTAAACCTAACTAATCTAAGGATATCACACACATCCATGCCCGAGGCAGGATTCGAACCTGCGACAGTAGCAGCAGCGCGCTTCCGGACTGAAGCGCTTAGAACCGCTCGGCCATAACCACCGGCTACAGACAGGATCATATTTACCTCTGTAACAGAGAACACCTGTGCGTAGCAGTTATTTTTGGCAGTGTAGTATGTGAAACTAGAAAATATAAAAACTTTGCTGTTGTATGATGTCAGTGTCACTCTGTCCGAGATATCAGATCACTTGCAAGATCAGTTTAGTCAAATGGTTTGTGTGTTCGCAGGAGATTAAAAGAAAAATATCAACAAGTGTAAAACAAAAGTAACGGAAGCCAGATTATATCCAACGATGTCAAGGGAATTTCATTAGGAAATTAGCCACCGAAAGTTGTAGACGAGTCTTGATATTTGCGTAGCAACATATCTAACCGTGGCCGAAGTACAGAGGTCATGATAAGCAGACTGGCAGTGCCAAGATAAGGGTTGAAAATGAGAAATCTGTTAATATTGAATATACTTGAAGAGCCAAAGAAACTGGTACAGCTGCCTAATATCCTGTAGGGCCCCCGCGAGCACGCAGAAGAGCCGCAGCACGACGTGACATGGACTCGACAAGTGTCTGAAGTAGTGCTGGAGGGGACTGACACCAAGAATCCTGCACGTCTGTCCAATAATCCATAAGAGTACGAGGGCCTAGAGATCTCTTTTTAACAGCATGTTGCAAGACATCCCAGAAACGCTGAATAATATTCACGTCTGGAGAGTTTGGTGGCCAGCGGTAGTGTATAAACTCAGAGGAGTGTTCCTGGAGCCACTCTGTAGCAATTTTGGACGTAGGAGGTGTCACTTTCTCCTGCTGGAATTGCCTCAGTCAATCGGGATGCACACGGTGGCATGAGTGGATGCAGGTGGTCGTACAGGATGCTTACGTCCGTGTCACCTGTCAGAGTCGTATCTAGACGTATCAGGGGTCCCATATCAGTCCTACGCACACGCCCCACACCATTACATAGCCTCCACCAGCTTGAACAGTCCCCTCCTGACATGCAGGGTCCATGGATTCATGAGGTTGTCTCCATATCAGTACATGTACATCCACAGGATATAATCTGGCCAGGCAACATGTCTCCAGTCGTCAACAGTCCAATGTGGGTGTTGACTGACCCAGGCGAGTCGTAAAGCCTATGTCATGCAGTCATCAAGGGTACACGTGTTTGCCTTTGGCTCCGAAAGCGCTTATCGATGACGTTTCATTGAATGGTTCGCACGCTGACACTTGTTAATTTCCAGTCATGGAAATCTGCAGCGATTTGCGGAAGGGACGAACTGGACGATTCCTTTCAGTTGTCGTTTTTCCCTTTTTTGCAGAATCTTTTTCCGGCCGTAGCGATGGAGAATTGATGTTTTATCAGATTCCTGATGTTCACAAAGGTACACTCCTGAATTGGTCGTCCGGGTAAATCTCCACTTCATGGCTACCTCGGAGATCCTGTGTCCTAGCTCTCATGCGCCGACCATAATGTCACATTCAAACTCACTTACATCTTAATAACCTGCCAATGTAGGAGCAGTAATCTATCTAACAACTGTGGCAGACACTTGTTGTCTTATATAGGCGTTGCCGACTGCAGTGCTGTATTTTGCCTTTTTATACATCTCTGTATTTGAATGCAAGTGCCTATACGTTCCGTTGGTACTTCAGTGTAAATTTAAGAGTTAGGAACTCCTTCTGAAGCTCTTTCTCTGAATTGTATCCTTGTACGGAAGTGACGCGTCGGCGATAAATCAGTTCACACTCGAAGAGAAAGGAAGATTTTGAAAACAGGTGTTACAGAAGATCGCAGAACGATTGCTATGTCGATCATGTAAGTAACAAAAATGTACTCAATCGATTCGATGAAAGAAGAAATTTCTGACGCAGCCTCATAAAAGATGGAACATGTTCAAAGGACAATTTCTGAAACATCCGGAAACTGTCACGAACGCAATTGGGGGAGGGGGGGAGGGAAATTTTAGACAGAGACAGAAGCTTGACTACAGTAGGCAGGCTCAAATGCATTTAGGTTATAGGAGTTTTGAAAAGATGCAGAGGTTTGCAGGGATAAGTAAGTGTGGAGACCTGAATCAAACACGTCTTCTCAGTGATGTCCACGATAGCGTACAGTTATCGTACAGTGCCGCGTAATTTCGTAATTACTGAAACAAATGTGACAGGAAATCCTGAAGAAAGATTCTGTGAATGAACTGGGAGTTAGGTAGCTGTCTACAACTTTCATAAACAAAACTTCATGCACAGTTGATCATTGCGAGGAAGACAGATGGAGCGACCCTGTGCAACCCCCTGTGAAATATTTTCTCGGTACTGTAGCCTCTGATCCGTCGACAGACAGATTTTTAAAATTAGCTGGCTTGACGATCAGTTGAACAGTAGTGGCGGGGAGCTGCAGGGGCGCAGAGGCGCGTGTTTTTCATTTGGCGGAGCTCGGCCTCCCCTGGGGCCGCGACGTGGCGTTTACTGCGCCCCCTGCCACGCGGGGATGAAAGCGCGCAGCAAGAAAGAATCTCTACTCTCAACACTAGTTGTAAGAGCTTTGCTCTCAGCTCAAGTTCCTGCTCACAAAGCTTATGGAATACACTCCGTTTACAAATATAGCCTCGCTGCCTTTTCTTCCAGTGGTCGCTTTTTCAAGTGTTTGTTCACGTAAATGGCCGACTAAAGAGACAGTTCACTGTCGAATGAAAGCAGAGAAAGCGGAATAGCTTCACTCTGTAAGCAGGTTGAATCCTCTGCCGTTCTCATTAGAGAAAGCCTCGTATCTTTGCATTATACCTGGCGGCATTGCACGCTAAGTGGCGCAGCTGTCTGCCCCCACTTTCTGTTATATACACTCAAATACTGTGGCGTTCGCTAACGCCTGAAAATCTTTTATTGTGATATGGTGCCGGGCGGGGTGGCCGAGCGGTTCTAGGCGCTACAGTCTGGAACCACGCGACCGCTACGGTCGCAGGTTCGAATCCTGCCTCGGGCATGGATGTGTGTGTTGTCCTTAGGCTAGTTAGGTTTAAGTAGTTCTAAGTTCTAGGGGACTGATGACCTTAGAAGTTAAGTCCCGTAGTGCTCAGAGCCATTTGAACCATTTTTTTTTAAATGGTGAGTGCAACGATATGTACTGAATTTTGAACAGTGACAACGTGACAATAGTCCACAACTAATTTTTACTGGTGACTCAAAATGAAACAATAAAAATACACTATCTTAACTGTCTACAGATTTCAGCTCTCATATATGTAACAGCTACAGGCCCATGATAGAAGTACTATTTAGTCAATGTGTTAAATATTTGACGTTATGCATATAACCGGCAATATGTTTAAAGAAGTTGTGAAATTATGTTTGCTAGAAGTCGCTAAGTGCTCTGCTTATCAGACACAACATCAGGGTAATCTGGGTAATTTGCGCTCCTTTTTAAAGCAAAAGCTAGTTTTTCACGAACCTCAATGTTTACGAAGTCGTATCTCCTGAACAATGTGTAGCAGTGTGGTATTATTTTGCAGATGATCTCAGTGGATACTGCCTGAAGAATGTTTTGGGAATAGTGGTTGTAGTAAAGACATAAAAGATTAAAACTTCGTGCGTGATCCGTTTTGTTTACGGCATGAACGGTGAAAATGTAGGAAGCGATGAAGTTTTTCGCTTTCAACGCTTTTGTGGGAGCCGACAGAGGGGAAAAGTTTCGCAAAAGATTTTAAATGGTGTGTGAAGTGTGTTGAAAGTCGCTAAGGGCTCTAATTCTCAAATACTGGATGAATATAGCCTGGGTATTTGCGAACGGTGACTTACGATGACTCAAGACCTATAACGGATGATTATACCTCTTAATGAGTACATTGTGATAAAATTCAAAATTTTTAAATGTGGTCAATAATTATATGAAAGACTCAAAATCAAACTTTTGTTGGTCCTGGAAATTGTTAGACAGGCAACCTGCAACTGGCATCGAGTGCTTCGAAGTTGGTTATTGTTTAATAATATAGATGTACGGAAGTCAGGTAAAACGTTTCATGCCTATTATATAACTACTTAAAATGAAGTTAAATTCTGTTCAGCGTTATTGGTACTCCAGCGGGCATTACGAGGGTTACTTCACTTACTTTCTTAATATCTCGTCCAACACCTATCCCACCCACCACACCTTATCTATTTTTATAAAATAAGAAATGCTCTTGTTTGTACCAGACACAGTTTCCTTAATTTTCTGTCCATCCTCATTCAACACTGAAAAATGAAAGTTTTCTGATATAGGATGGTGCAACAACCAGAAGTCAAAGACAAATTAGGTCCAACTCAGTTTCTGCTGAAATTCTAAATCTTTAAGATGAAAACAAAATCTGGTGATCTCCCGTGATGTTTCGCGTCTCAGGAAAAGTTGTGTCTAAACAGTTTCTTTACACTATGTAACTATCAGCGTCTTAATGTAACTTGCTACAACTAGGAAATTATTAATTCCACAAACGTTTGATGATAAGGTACTTCGCACATATTTCCAACAAAATAGTAGAATTTCATTCTATCTTAGCTAAACCTCGACTATCCTTAGTGAATAATTTACTCATCAGTGGATGGCCTGACTAATATTTAGTACACTTTTACCTAGTTTACTGGATGTGATAACTCTTCAGATTCAATACTGAGAACTTAACAAAAATTCTGTTCTTACACTGTCATGACTGACAACTACACTTTCCGAGTTCAGAACAAAAACATATGCCATTGTTGAGGGATTTATACCAACACGCTTCAGCAGGTCTGGAAAGATGTGCATTTCAGGAGGGGCATCTGACGCATTACCAGCTGAAGTGAAATCTAGATTTAAAGTGCTATACGGTATGAGACTGATGTGTTTGGCAAATTGGACACAAGAATTATCTCTGCGAGTTCCACAGACAATTTACTTACATAAGCGAATTTTCTGTCTGCCTTCAAACACTTTCTATGATATGCCGACAATCTTTCTAAATTTTATGTATTGTTAATTTCTTTTAGTAATTTCAGTTCCGTGACTTCTTCTATTTAATCTTTCTCAGTTAGAACGTATTTTGTGTATTTTATATTTAGCTGCTGTTCATTTTTTTATATTAATGTGTCATTTTCAGCATTATCTCTATACATTCCGTTTCTTCCAATTTCTATGTAATTTCTACAACTATAGGAATAGTATTTTGAATAGCTGGGCTGACAATTCCTTGCAATTACATATATAGAATAGTTAGTGAAATTATATTATATTCCCTTCCCCCATGAACCATAGACCTTGCCGTTGGTGGGGAGGCTTGCGTGCCTCAGCGATACAGATGGCCGTATCGTAGGTGCAACCACAATGGATGAGTATCTGTTGAGAGGCCAGACAAACGTGTGGTTCCTGAAGAGGGGCAGCAGCCTTTTCAGTAGTTGCTGGGGAAAAGTCTGGATGATTGACTGATCTGGCCTAGTAACACTAACCAAAATGGCCTTGCCGTGCTGGTACTGCGAACGGCTGAGAGCAAGGGGAAACTACAGCCGTAATTTTTCCCGAGGGCATGCAGCTTTACTGTATGGTTAAATGATGATGGCATCCTCTTGGGTAAAATATTCTGGAGGTAAGATAGCCCCCCATTCGGATCTCCGGGCGGGGACTACTCAGGAGGACGTCGTTATCAGGAGAAAGAAAACTGGAGTTCTACGGATCGGAGCGTGGAATGTCAGATCCCTTAATCGGGCAAGTAGGTTAGAGAATTTAAAAAGGGAAATGGATAGGTTAAAGTTAGATATATTGGGAATTAGTGAAGTTCGGTGGCAGGAGGAACAAGACTTCTGATCAGGTGAATACAGGGTTATAAATACAAAATCAAATAGGAGTAATGCAGGAGTAGGTTTAATAATGAATAAAAAAAATAGGAGTGCTGGTAAGCTACTACAAACTGCATAGTGAACGCATTATTGTGGCTACGATAGACACGAAGCCCTTGCCTACTATAGTAGTACAAGTTTATATGCCAACTGGCTCTGAAGATGATAAAGAAATTGATGAAATACATGATGAGATAAAAGTAATTATTGAGGTAGTGAAGGGAGACGAAAATGTAATAGTCTACATCTACATTTATACTCCGCAAGCCACACAACGGTGTGTGGCGGAGGGCAATTGACGTGCCACTGTCATTACCTCCCTTTACTGTTCCAGTCGCGTATGGTTCGCGGGAAGAACGACTGTCTGAAGGCCTCCGTGCGCTCTCTAATCTCTCTAATTTTACATTCGTGATCTCCTCGGGAGGTATAAGTAGGGGGAAGCAATATATTCGATACCTCATCCAGAAACGCACCCTCTCGAAACCTGGCGAGCAAGCTACACCGCGATGCAGAGCGCCTCTGTTGCAGAGTCTGCCACTTCAGTTTGCTAAACATCTCCTTAACGCTATCACGGTTACCAAATAACCCTGTGACGAAACGCGCCGCCGTTCTTTGGATCTTCTCTATCACCTCCGTCAACCCGACCTGGTACGGATCCCACACTGATAAGCAATACTCAAGTATAGGTCGAACGAGTGTTTTGTAAGCCACCTCCTTTATTGATGGACTACATTTTCTAAGGACTCTCCCAATGAATCTCAACCTACTACCCGCCTTACCAACAATTAATTTTATATGATCATTCCACTTCAAATCGTTTCGCACGCATACTCCCAGATATTTTACAGAAGTAGCTGCTGCCAGTGTTTGTTCCGCTATCATATAATCATACAATAAAGGATCCATCTTTCTATGTATTCGCAATACATTACATTTGTCTATGTTAAGGGTCAGTTGCCACTCCCTGTACCAAGTGCCTATCCGCTGCAGATCTTCCTGCATTTCGCTACAATTTTCTAATGCTCCAACTTCTCTGTATACTATAGCATCATCCGCGAAAAGCCGCATGGAATTTCCGACACTTTCTACTAGGTCATTTATATATATTGTGAAAAGCAATGGTCCCATAACACTCCCCTGTGGCACGCCAGACGTTACTTTAACGTCTGTAGGCGTCTCTCCATTGATAACAACATGCTGTGTTCTGTTTGCTAAAAACTCTTCCATGCAGCCACACAGCTGGTCTGATATTCCGTAGGCTCTAACTTTGTTTATCAGGCAACAGTGCGGCACTGTATCGAACGCCTTCCGGAAGTCAAGGAAAATAGCATCTACCTGGGAGCCTGTATCTAATATTTTCTGGGTCTCATGAACAAATAAAGCGAGTTGGGTCTCACACGATCACTGTTTCCGGAGTCCATGTTGATCCCTACAGATTAGTTTCTAGGTTTCAAAAAACGATATGATACTTGAGCAAAAATTCTACAACAGATCGACGTCAGAGATATAGGTCTACAGCTTCGCGCATCTGCTCGACGACCCTTCTAGAAGACTGGGACTACCTGTGCTCTTTTCCAATCATTTGGAACCTTCCGTTCCTATAGAGACTTGCAGTACAAGGCTGTTAGAAGAGGGCGAGTTCTTTCGTGTACTCTGGGTAGAATCGAACTGGCATCCCGTCAGGTCCAGTGGACTTTCCTCTGTTGAGTGATTCCAGTTGCTTTTCTATTCCTTGGACACTTATTTCGATGTCAGCCATTTTTTTCGTTTGTGCAAGGATTTAGAGAAGGAACTGCAGTGCGGTCTTCCTCTGTGAAACAGCTTTGGAAAAAGGTGTTTAGTATTTCAGCTTTCCGCATGTCATCCTCTGTTTCAATGACATCATCATCCCGGGGTGCCTGGATATGCTGTTTCGAGTCACTTACTGATTTAACGTAAGACCAGAACTTTTTAGGATTTTCTGTCAAGTCGGTACATAGAATTTTACTTTCGAATTCACTGAACGCTTCACCCGTAGCCCTCCTTACGCTAACTTTGACATCGTTTAGCTTCTGTTTGTCTGAGAGGTTTTGGCTGCGTTTAAACTTGGAGTGAAGCTCTCTTTGCTTTCGCAGTAGTTTCATAACTTTGTTGTTGTACCACGACGGGTTTTTCCCGTCCCTCACAGTTTTACTCGGCACGTACCTGTCTAAAACACATTTTACGATTGCCTTGAACTTTTTCCATAAACACTCAACATTGTCAGTGTCGGACCAGAAATTTTCGTTTTGATCTGTTAGGTAGTCTGAAATCTGCCTTCTATTACTCTTGCTAAACAGATAAACCTTCCTCCCTTTTTTTAATTCCTATTAACTTCCATATTCAGGGATGCTGCAACGGCCTTATGATCACTGATTCCCTGTTCTGTACATGTTGTTGTGGTCTTCAGTCCTGAGACTGGTTTGATGCAGCTCTCCATGCTACTCTATCCTGTGGAAGCTTCATCATCTCCCAGTACCTACTACAACCTACATCCTTCTGAATCTGCTTAGTGTATTCATCTTTTGGTCTCCCTCTACGATTTTTACCCCCCACGCTGCCCTCCAATACTAAATTGGTGATCCCTTGACGCCTCAGAACATGTCCTACCAACCGATCCCTTCTTCTGGGCAGGTTGTACCACAAACTTCTCTTCTCCCCAATCCTGTTCAATATTTCCTCATTAGTTATGTGATCTGCCCATCTAATCTTCAGCATTCTTCTGTAGCACCACATTTCGAAAGCTTCTATTATCTTCTGGTCGAAACTATTTATCGTCAATCTTTCACTTCCATACATGGCTACTCTCCATACAAATACTTTCAGAAATGACTTCCTGACACTTAAATCTATACTCGATGTTAACAAATTTCTCTGCTTCACAAACGGTTCCTTTCCCGTTGCCAGTCTACATTTTATATCCTCTCTACTTCGACCATCATCAGATATTTTATTCCCCAAATAGCAACTCTCCTTTAGTACTTTAAGTGTCTCATTTCCTAATCTAATTCCCTCAGCATCACCCGACTTAATTCGACTACATTCCATTATCCCCGTTTTGCTGTTGTTGATGTTCATCTTATATTCTCCTATCAAGACACTATCAGTTCCGTTCAACTGCTTTTCCAAGTCCTTTGCTGTCTCTGACAGAATTACAATGTCATCGGCGAACCTCAAAGTTTTTATTTCTTCTCCATGGATTTTAATTCCTATTCCCCATTTTTCCTTTGTTTCCTTTACTGCTTGTTCAATATACAGATTGAATAGCATCGGGGACAGGCTACAACCCTCTCTAACTCCCTTCTCAACCACTGCTTCCTTTTCATGTCCCTCGACTCTTATAACTGCCATCTGGTTTCTGTACAAATTATAAATAGCCTTTCGCTCCGTGTATTGCACCCCTGCCACCTTTAGAATTTGAAAGAGAGTATTCCAGTCAGCATTGTCAAAAGCTTTCTCAAAGTCTTTCTTCTGAGATAAGTCGTAAGGTCACTGTTGCCTCACGCGTTCCAACATTTCTACGGAATCCAAACTGATCATACCCGAGGTCGGCTTCCACTAGTTTTTCCATTCGTCTCTAAAGCATTCGTGTTAGTATTTTGCAGCAGTGACTTATTAAACTGATAGTTGGGTAATTTTCACATCTGTCAACACCTGCTTTCTTTGGGACTCGAATTATTATAGTCTTCTTGAAGTCTGAGGGTATTTCGCCTGTTTCATAAATCTTGCTCACCCGATGGTAGAGTTTTGTCAGGACTGGCTCTCCCAAGGCCGTCAGTAGTTCCAATGGAATGTTGTCTACTCCGGGGGCCTTGTGTCGACTCAGGTCTTTTAGTGCTCTATCAAACTCTTCACGCAGTATCGTATGTCCCATTTCATCTTCATCTACATCCACTTCCATTTCCATAATATTGTCCTCAAGTACATCGCCCTTGTATAGACCCTCTATATACTCCTTCCACCTTTCTGCTTTCCCTTCTTTGCTTAGAACTGGGTTTCCATCTGACCTCTTGATATTCATAGAAGTGGTTCTCTTATCTCCAAAGGTCTCTTTAATTTTCCTGCAGGCAGTATCTATCTTACCGCTAGTGAGATAAGCCTCTACATCCTTACATTTGTCCTCTAGCCATCCCTGCTTGGTCATTTTGCACTTCCTGTCGATCTCATTTTTGAGACGTTTGTATTCCTTTTTGCCTGCTTCATTTACTGCATATTTATATTTTCTCCTTTCATCAATTAAAGTCAATATTTCTTCTGTTACCCAAGAATTTCTACTAACGCTCGTCTTTTTACCTACTTGATCCTCTAGCGCCTTCACTACTTCATCCTTCAGAGCTACCCATTCTTCTTCTACTGTATTTGTTTCCCTCATTCCTGTCAATTGTTCCCTTCTGCTCTCCCAGAAGCTCTGTACAACCTCTGGTTCTTTTAGTTTATCCAGGTCCCATCTCCTTAAGTTCCCTCCTTTTTGCAGTTTCTTCAGTTTTAATCTACAGGTCATAACCAATAGATTGTGGTCCGAGTCCACATCTGGCCCCGGAAATGTCTTACTATTTAGAACCTGGCTCCTAAATCTCTGTCTCACCATTGTACAATATATCTGATACCTTTTAGTATCTCCAGGGTTCTTACATGTATACAACCTTCTTTCATGTTTCTTAAACCAAGTGTTAGCTATGATTAAGTTGTGCTCTGTGCAAAATTCTAGCAGGTGGCTTGTTCTTTCATTCCTTATCCCCAATCCATATTCACCTACTACGTTTCCTTCTCTCCCTTTTCCTACTGCCGAATTCCAGTCACCCATGACTATTAAATTTTCGTCACCCTTCACTATCTGAATAATTTCTTCTATTTCATCATACATTTCTTCAATTTCTTCGTCATCTGCAGAGCTAGTTGCATATAAACTTATACTACTGTAGTAGGTGTGGGCTTCGTATCTATCTTGGCAACAATAATGCGTTCACTATGCTGTTTGTAGTAGCTTACCCGCATTCCTATTTTCCTATTCATTATTAAGCCTACTCCTGCATTACCCCTATTTGATTTTGTGTTTATTACCCTGTAGTCAGCTGACCAGAAGTCTTGTTCCTCCTGCCACCGAACTTCACTAATTCCCACTATATCGAAGTTTAACCTATCCATTTCCCTTTTTAAATTTTCTAACCTACCTGCCCGATTAAGGGATCAGACATTCCACGCCCCGATCTGTAGAACGCCAGTTTTCTTTCTGCTGATAGCAACATCTTCTTGAGTAGTCCCCACCCGGAGATCCGAATGGGGGACTATTTTACCTCCGGAATATTTTACCCAAGAGGACGCCATCATCATTTAATCATACAGTAAAGCTGCATGCCCTCGGGAAAATTACGGCCTTCGTTTCCCCTTGCTTTCAGCCGTACGCAGTACCAGCACCGCAAGGCTGTTTTGGTTATTGTTACAAGTCCAGATCAGTCAATCATCCAGACTGTTGCCCTTGCAACTACTGAAAAGGCTGCTGCCCCTCTTCAGGAACCACACGTTTGTCTGGCCTCTCAACAGATAGCCCTCCGTTGTGGTTGCACCTACAGTACGTCTATCTGTATTGCTGAGGCACGCAAGCCTCCCCACCAACAGCAAGGGTCATGGTTCATGTGGGGAGGGTTCTGCACATACAGAGTCGAAAAGTTCGGATCTGTTTGTTATCAGTAGGTCCAGGACGTTATCTCCACCAGTCGGTTCTCGGTTTAATTGCTCGAGGTAATTTTCAAATAGTGCACTCAGTATAATGTCACTCGATGCTTGTCCCTACCACCCGTCCTAAACATATGAGTGTCCCAGTCTATATCTGGTAAATTGAAATCTCCACCTAAGACTATAACACGATGAGAAAATTTATGTGAGATGTATTCAAAATTTTCTCTCAGTTGTTCTGCCACTAATGCCGCTGAGTCGGGAGGTCGGTTAAAGGAGCCAATTATTAACCTAACTCGGTTGTTGAGTGTAACCTCCACCCATAATAATTCACAGGAACTATCCACTTCTACTTCACTGCAGAATAAACTACTACTAACAGCGACGAACACGCCACCACCGGTTGCATGCCATCTATCCTTTCTAAACACCGTCTGTGCCTTTGTAAAAATTTCGGCAGAATTTATCTCTGGCTTCAGCCAGCTTTCTGTACCTATAACGATTTCAGCTTCGGTGCTCTCTACCAGCGCTTAAAGTTCCGGTACTTTAGCAATGCAGCTTCGACAGTTTACAATTACAATACCGATTGCTGCTAGGTCCCCGCATGTCCTGACTTTGCCCTGCACCCTTTGAGGCTGTTGCTCTTTCTGTACTTGCCCGAGGCCATCTAACCTAAAAACCCGCCCAGTCCACGAAACACAACCCCTGCTACCCGTGTAGCCGCTTGCTGCGTGTAGTGGACTCCTAACCTATCCAGCGGAACCCGAAACCCCACCACCCTGTGGCGCAAGTCGAGGAATCTGCAGGCCACACGGTCGCAGAACCGTCTCAGCCTCTGATTCAGACCCTCCACTCTGCTCTGTACCAAAGGTCCGCAGTCAGTCCTGTCGACGATGCTGCAGATGGTGAGCTCTGCTTTCATCCCGCTACCGAGACTTGCAGTCTTCACCAAATCAAATAGCCGCCGGAAGCCAGAGAGAATTTCCTCCGAACCATAGCGACATAAGCGACCACCTGCAGATGGGTGCATCCTGTACCCTTCATGACATCAGGAAGGACCCTTCCCACATCTGGAATGGCTCCCCCCCCCCCCCCCCGGTATGCACTCGGAGTGCATAATGGTTTTCTTCCCCTCTCTTGTTGCCATATCCCTAAGGGGCCCCATTACGCGCCTGACGGAGCTCCCAGCTACAAGTAAGCCCACCCTCTGCGACCGCCCGGATCTTGCAGACTGAGGGGCAACATCTGGAACGGGAGAAGCAGCCATGTCCGGCCGAATATCAGTATCAGCCTGAGACAGAGCCTGAAACCGGTTCATCAGACAAACTAGAGACGCCTTACATTCAGCCCTCAGGAATGTCTTTCGCCCCCTGCCACACCTTGAAACGACCTCCCACTCTACCACAGGTGAGGGATCAGCCTCAATGTGGGCAGTATCCCGGGCAACCACAGTCGTAGTCCGATCGGAGGATGCGTGGGACGAGCTGGCCGTCCCCGACAAACCCCCATCCGGACCCCCACAGTGATGCCCATTGGCAACAGCCTCAAGCTGTGTGACCTAAGCCAACACTTTCTGTAGCTCGGAGCGAAGGGATGCCAACTCAGCCTGCATCCGAACACTGCAGTTGCAGTGCCTATCCATGCTAAAAACTGTTGTGCAAAGAACGTCTGAACTAATCTACACCGAGCGAGGTGGCGCAGTGGTTAAACACAGGACTCGCATTCGAGAGGACGACGGTTCAATCCCGCGTCCGGTCATCCTGATTTAGGTTTTCCGTGATTTCCCTAAATCGCTTCAGGCAAAATGCTGAGATGGTTCCTTTCAAAGGGCACGGCCGACTTCCTTCCCCGTCCTTCCCTAATCCGATGAGACCGATGACCTCGCTTTCTGGTCCCCTTCCCCAAACAACCCAACCCCCAACCCAACTAATCTACAGAGAGCTCAAACAAATCGTCACAAAATTTAAACGCTTACTAAAACAGACGTTTGCCTAGTAAATGCAGTAAGGCTGCTACTTGCGCACTGCTGGCACACTGCTCGGTGGCGGAAGGAGACTACGCGATTTTACACTATTCAGGTACTAAAACGCGATGCTACAACTCCCAAATACTATAATACGCCCGAAATTTATGACTTAAACAATACTAGTACCAAATACACGCAAAGAAATTAACAATTGAACTATGTTAGAAATAAGTGAGCTAGGAGTATACGACTTTCTACTGGCAGCTACTTATCCAACGGCGGTAGGGAGCATACTGGCTGTGACCAACCGACACTGGCCGTTCAAAGCAAAAACAGAAGACAAACGAATACGCGAATTTACACTATTCAAGTACTAAAACGCGATGCTACAACTCTCTAATACTATAATACGCCCGAAATTTATGAATTAGACAATACAAGTACCAAATACACGCAAGGAAATTAAGAACTAAAGTATGTAACAAATAAGTGAACTAGGAGTATACGACTTTCTGCTGGCAGCTGCTTATCCAACGGCGGCAGGAATTCTAGAGTAGGAAAAGCGAGAGAAGGAAACATAGTGGATGAATATGGATTGGGGGAGAGAAATGAAAGAAGAAGCCATCTGGTAGAATTTTGCACAGAGCATAACTTAATGATAGCTAAAACATGGTTCTAGAAACATAAAAGAAGGTTGTATGCATGGAAGAATCCGGGAGATAATAGAAGGTATCAGATAGATTATATAATTGTAAGACAGAGTTTTAGGAACCAGGTATTAATTGTAAGACATTTCCGGGGCAGATGAGGACTCTGACCACAATCTATTGGTTATGAACCGTAGATTAAAACTGAATAAACTGCAAATAGGTGGGAAATTAAGGAGATGGGACGGGGATAAACTGAGTAAACCAGAGGTTGTACAGAGTTTCAGGGAGAGCATAAGGGAAGAATTGACAGGAATGGGAAAAAGAAATACAGTAGAAGAAGAATGGGTAGCTCTGAGGGATGAAGTAGTGAAGGCGCTAGAGGATCAAGTAGGTAACAAGACGAGGGCTAGTAGAAATCCTTCAGTAACAGAAAAAATATTGAATTTAATTGATAAAAAGAGAAAATATAAAAATGCAGTAAATGAAGCACGCAAAAAGGAATACAAACGTCTCAAAAATGAGATTGACAGGAAGCGCAAAATGGCTAAGCAGGGATGGCTAGAGGACAAATGTAAGGATGTAGAGGCTAATCTCACTAGGAGTAAGATAGATACTGCCTACAGGAAAATTAAAGAGACCTATGGAGAAAAGAGAGTCACTTGTATGAATATCAAGAGCTCATATGGAAACCCAGTTCTGAGCAATGAAGGGAAGCAGAAAGATGGATGGAGTATATAGAGGGTCTATACAAGGGCGATGTACTTGAGGACAATATTATGGAAATGGAAGAGGATGTAGATGAAGATGAAATGGGATATACGATACTACGTGAAGAGTTTGACAGAGCACTGAAAGACCGGAGTCGCAACAAGGCCCCCGGAGTAGACAACATTCCATTGGAACTACTGACGGCCTTGGGAGAGCCAGTCCTGACAAAACTCTACCATCTGGTGATCAAGATGTATGAGACAGGTGAAATACCCCCAGACTTCGAGAAGAGTATAATAATTCCAATCCCAAAGAAAGCAGGTGTTGACAGATGTGAAAATTACCCAACTATCAGTTTAATAAGTCACTGCTGCAAAATACTAACGCGAATTCTTTACAGACGAATGGAAAAACTAGTAGAAGCCGACCTAGGGGAAGATCGGTTTGGATTCCGTAGAAATGTTGGAACACATGAGACAATACTAACCCTAAGACTTATCTTAGAAAATAGATTAAGGAAAGGCAAACATACGTTTCTATCATTTGTAGACTTAGAGAAAGCTTTTGACTATGCTGACTGGAATACTCTCTTTCAAATTCTAAAGTTGGCACGGGTAAAGTACAGGGAGCGAAAAGCTATTTACAATTTGTATCGAAACCAGATGGCAGTTATAAGAGTCGATGGGCACGAAAGTGAAGCAGCGATTATGAAGGGAGTGAGACAGTGTTGTAGCCTGTCCCCGATGTTATTCAATCTGTATATTGAACAAGCAGTAAAGGAAACAAAAGAAAAATTTGGAGTAGGTATTAAAATCCATGGAGAAGAAATTCAAACTTTGAGGTTCGCCGATGACATTGTAATTCTGTCAGAGACAGCAAAGGACTTGGAAGAGCAGTTGAACGGAATGGACCGTGTCTTGATAGGAGGATAGAAGATGAACATCAACAAAAGCAAAACGGGGATAATGGAATGTAGTCGAATTAAGTCCGGTGATACTGAGGGAATTAGATTAGGAAATGAGATACTTAAAGTAGTAAAGAAGTATTGCTATTTGGGGAGCAAAATAACTGATGATGGTCGAAGTAGAGAGGGTATAAAATGTAGACTGACAATGGCACGGAAAGCGGTGCTGAAGAAGAGAAATTTGTTAACATCGAGCATAGATTTAAGTGTCAGGAAGTCGTTTCTGAAAGTATTTGTATGGAGTGTAGCATGTATGGAGGTGAAACATGGACGATAAATAGTTTGTACAAGCGGAGAATAGAAGCTTTTGAAGTGTGGTACTACAGAAGAATGTTGAAGATTAGATGGGTAGATCACGTAACTAATGAGAAGGTATTGAATAGAATTGGGAAGATGAGGAGTTTGTGGCACATCTTGACTAGAAGAAGGGACCGGTTTGTAGGACATGTTCTGAGGCATCAAGGGATCACAAATTTAGCATTGGAGGGCAGCGTGGAGGGTAAAAATCGTAGAGGGAGACCAACAGATGAATACACTAAGCAGATTCAGAAGGATGTAGGTTGCAGTAAGTAGTGTGAGATGAAGACGCTTGCACAGGTCAGAGCAGCATGGAGAGCTGCATCAAACCAGTCTCAGGACTGAAGACAACAACAACAACATGTTATGATCAAGTGCTGTATTTCAGATACTTTTAACTTATACAAAAAGAAACTAAGAAACTGTAAAAGTCGTAAGG
Organism: Schistocerca gregaria; assembly: GCF_023897955.1. Lineage (NCBI taxonomy): Eukaryota > Metazoa > Arthropoda > Insecta > Orthoptera > Acrididae > Schistocerca > Schistocerca gregaria. Next base: position 732,914,533 of record NC_064931.1, read on the forward strand.
CTCATCCCAGTTTTTCTCTATATTTAATCCCAATGACCTAGTTATCGCCCAACGTTTATTTAACTTTTAGTCTATATGTTAAACTGTTGGGGTCTCACTAACTACGTTTCGTGATGCTATTTTTCTTACTCTGCTATTGGGCACTATTTACCCAAGTAAACTCTTGAATTTTAAATTTTGTTAAATTTTGACTCCCATCTTCTAGAAATCACCCACGCGCTCTGCAAGCTCTTTGTGTTCAGTTTCTTCGATTATACATAGACAAACTTTATTATTGTTGACATTTTCCTACCTCTAATTAGTATACTGTATGTCATATACAGACAAAGGTTTGGTTCCTGAAGAGGGGCACCAGTCTTTTCAGTAGTTTCAGGGCCAACAGTCTAATTGATTGACTGATCTTGCCGTGTAACATTAACCAAAACGGCTCTGCTGTGCTGGTACTGCGAAAGCAAGGGGAAAGTACAGCCATAATTTTTCCCGAGAGCTTGGAGCTCCAATGACATGAAGAACTGCATCAAACCAGCCTCTGGACTGATCAACACAACAACAACATGTTTGATCATACTATCAAACTGCTATGGAATGTTCTTTCGTCTGTCAAGTGTTGTCAGTGATCAATTGCGATGTATTTTGTTGAAAATAATTAAATTTTGTTTCCTGAAACTCGTTTTTACATACTCATTTGCCTTTATTTAAATATTTTGATAAATGTTGGTACCTCCAGTTATATTATAAGAAACATGGATATAAATTTTCAGATGTTTCTGGGATTTTAGACGTTATAGTCTTTTTTTAATTAGAACCAGGAAATATAATTGTGTACGATCAGGCTTAGCTTCTCTTTATCAGTCGCTGTTTAAAATTCTGTTTCCATTTTTGACCGTCAACTGACAATAGGGACTTATAATCTGCTTATTCCTGTTATGAACCGATTTCGTGAGACATTATTTACTTGCCACAAATTTTAATGACAAACATATGGTATACATGGGTTCATTTATTTGACCACTGGAAATTTAAATGAAAGATGTTGCGTGTCGGTATATATATATATATATATATATATATATATATATATATATATATATATATATATATATATATATATATATATATATATATGCTGGGGCCCATGAATGTTGATATTTGGAAACATTCTAAAACCAAAGCATATGTGTTTTTTAACACAAACTTATGTTTTTTTAACGGACCTCCTATTTTTTTTCTTTAGCAATCCATAGCATGACAAAGCACACACACAATGGCGTTGATTGCATTGCAATATTCCCATTACATCCCGAGATATTAAGACGCGAAGTCGACGCTTGAAGCACCCGACATGCGCTGCTAGCGCACGTCCTGAGGCTCAGGCGTGAACCCCATGCTTCCCGTAATCGCGATGTGATTGACATGTGTAATCACACCTCCATACTTATCAAGAGGTCCGAAACGAATAATACGGTCTGCTGGCATCAACTCTCATCAGCACATAATGGTTTCCTACTTGCACGTTTTACGTATCTACGTACACAATATGAACTAGTATCGATCGGTGTACACCCATCAGGTTGTCTTATTTATCCTGCACACCCAAAATAAGGTTTATCTAATGCGTTATATGACCCATTGTGCCTGTCACGCAGGTCCGGGCTCTTCCTAATCAAGTGTCCAACGTAGTTCCCACTACTGCCACAGTTGCCACTTCGCCTTGTTTATGATTTGCGACCCATGCAAACTCATGTGCTCCACCACCATTCGAGCATCCCATTTGTTGTTGCTTTGGCGTGCAGTATACCGCTTGCCAGTGTAGTCGTGCATAAGAGTAATCTAGTGACGGCACGGAGGTAGTACACATTGTGAATAAACGTTGTGTTGTGGAACTTATACTGTACCGTATAATGTACACACATGAAGATATGGTAGAAATGCTGCTGATCTATGGAGAATTGACGTTGACAGGAAATACGTTATGAGATTGCTTGTTTGTTGATAGTACTGTTAGCGAACATTATGATTATTACGTTAATATGTCTGTTTTCTACCCTACTCTACATACCTGTACTGTACCCTGTTGTAGGTGGACGAAATGCTGTTCAGGCAGAACTACTGTATAGAAGACGATTCCCTGACAAGCCATCGCCTTCGCGCCGGACGTTTGTTCGTCTCACATCTCGTCTACGTGAAACGGGAACCTTAAATCCAAGACCTCGACATCGTCCTACAACACGCACAGATGAACGTGCTGAAGTTGCTGTGCTCGCTACTATAGCTTTGAATCCTCAAATCAGCACACGTCAACTTAAACGAGAAGTTGGTGTGTCGAAATCAAGTGCACAGCGTATTCCTAAACGTCATAAATTTCATCCTTACCATGTTAATTTACACCAGGATCTTCATGGAAATGACTTCCGCATTAGGGTGACATTTTGTCGGTGGGCTCAGCAAAAACTTCTGACTAATCCAAATCTTTTTGCAGATGTTCTCTTTACCGACGAGGCATCATTCTCCAACAAAGGAATTGTCAATATGAGGAATATGCATTATTGGTCGGCAGACAATCCAAAATGGCTCCGTCAGGTAGAGCATCAACGTTCGTGGAAAGTTAATGTTTGGTGTGGGATTATTGGAGATACCATTATCGGACCTTTCTTTATAAATGGCATCCAAAATGGCAGACAATACTCCAGATTTATACGACACAATCTTCCTGCCCTCTTGGACACCGTACCTCTGAACCGGAGAATGGACATGTGGTATCAGCATGACGGATGCCCTGCACATAACGCCTTACGAACACGACGGCTTCTGAACCGTAAGTTCCCTAGTAGATGGATTGGTGGAGGTGGCCCAGTTAGGTGGCCTGCCCGATCTCCGGACCTTACAACGCTGGATTATTTTCTTTTGGTAGCAGTGAAGGATGCTGTTTGCCAACATGAACCAACAACACCAGAGGACATGAAGCAACTCATTATTGATGCTTGTACAGCCATCAAAGAGAAAACAGTAGCACGAAGTAGGGCATCCTTCATCCGCAGAGTGACCCTATGATTGCAAGCCAGTGGGCATCACTTTGAGCATGAGATGCGAACGCTATGTTTAGTATGTAGTGCTGGTAGCACAGTGGAAGTATCTACAAAGGGCCATTTTACGCAGTGATGTTAAGAAACATTTGTATGTCACAATTTGTCATTTAACGCATTAGATAAAGATAACATTGATAATTAAGTGATAATAAAACTAATTGGTTAAACATGTTTATATTCATTTTCTATGTCCTACCTGAGCTTCCCAAATCAAAACATTTTTACCTAAACAACGCTAAAACTTTTTGTCCACTTGCTCGTTTCACTAAAACCATCACCATGAATTTTACTATTATGAGTGAATGATTAACTGTCACTTGCGCTAGATCTACAGTAAAGTAAAGTTTTAACGTTGAACGGCATTAACTTTTTAGTAACGGATTGTCGATAAGCGAAGTTAACTTTGTGACTAACGTTGCGGTACACAGATATGTTACAGAACCGCACCAGCCCTAGGCTATGGGATAAATACCTGCTGGAATGTACGACGTTAATTCAGGATGGCAGCAGACCGTATTATTCGTTTCGGATCTCTTGATAAGTATGGAGGTGTGATTACGCATGTCAATCACATTGCGATTACGGGAAGCATGGGGTTCACGCCTGAGCCTCAGGACATGCGCTAGCAGCGCATGTAGGGTGTTTCAAGCGTCAAATTCGCGTCTTAATATCTCGAGATGTAATGGGAATATTGCGATTGCAATCAACGTCATTGTGTATGTATTTTGTCATGCTATGGACTGCTGAAGAAAAAATATAGGAGGTCCGTTAAAAAAACATAAGTTTATGTTAAAAAACACATATGCTTTCGTTTTAGAATGTTTCCAAATATGTAGATTAATGGGCCCCAGCCCTACATTGATACCGGTGAAAGTCGTTTTCCAATAGCTGTTATTGTTCCAGAGATATTTTGGGTGGACAAGGTAGCTGGGATACCCTATATACACTCCTGGAAATGGAAAAAAGAACACATTGACACCGGTGTGTCAGAGCCACCATACTTGCTCCGGACACTGCGAGAGGGCTGTAGAAGCAACGATCACACGCACGGCACAGCGGACACACCAGGAACCGCGGTGTTGGCCGTCGAATGGCGCTAGCTGCGCAGCATTTGTGCACCGCCGCCGTCAGTGTCAGCCAGTTTGCCGTGGCATACGGAGCTCCATCGCAGTCTTCAACACTGGTAGCATGCCGCGACAGCGTGGACGTGAACCAACATCGTGCAGCCCGCCTCCAGTGGTGTCGATACAGGCGTGAATAGAGGGACGAATGGAGACGTGTCGTCTTCAGCGATGAGAGTCGCTTCTGCCTTGGTGCCATTGATGGTCGTATGCGTGTTTGGCGCCGTGCAGGTGAGCGCCACAATCAGGACTGCATACGACCGAGGCACACAGGGCCAACACCCGGCATCATGGTGTCGGGAACGATCTCCTACACTGGCCGTACACCTCTGGTGATCGTCGAGGGGGCACTGAATAGTGCACGGTACATCCAAACCGTCATCGAACCCATCGTTCTGCCATTCCTAGACCGGCAAGGGAACTTGCTGTTCCAACAGGACAATGCACGTCCGCATGTATCCCGTGCCACCCAACGTGCTCTAGAAGGTGTAAGTCAACTACCCTGGCCAGCAAGATCTCCGTATCTGTCCCCCATTGAGCATGTTTGGGACTGGATGAAGCGTCGTCTCACGCGTTCTGCACGTCCAGCACGAACGCTGGTCCAACTGAGGCGCCAGGTGGAAATGGCATGGCAACCCGTTCCACAGGACTACATCCAGCATCTGTACGATCGTCTCCATTGGAGAATAGCAGCCTGCATTGCTGCGAAAGGTGGATATACACTGTACTAGTGCCGACATTGTGCATGCTCTGTTGCCTGTGTCTATGTGCCTGTGGTCCTGTCAGTGTGATCACGTGATGTATCTGACCCCAGGAATGTGTCAATAAAGTTTCCCCTTCTTGGGACAATGAATTCACGGTGTTCTTATTTCAATTTCCAGGAGTGTATATATATATATATATATATATATATATATATATATATATATATATGAGTGTGTGAGTATGTGTATGTATATGTGTGTGTGTGTCTATGTGTGTGTGTGTGTGTGTGTGTGTGTGTGTGTGTGTGTGTGTGTGTGTGTGTGTGTGTGTGTGTGCGTGCGCATGTATGGGAGCTAACATTTGAAGCTATAAGTTAATCATTATAAATAATTCTCCTAGTTATTTCAGTTATGGCCATTTTCCTGCATATGTCTAGGCAATAGTGTTACAAAAAGGCTGTCAGACCACTTCAATATTAGAACCTGTCTTCCGCTGTATTCAAATTCTATATACTTTAAAAGTTTGGTGCAAATTAAAAGCACGCAATAAAACTATTAAATAGATTTACACCACCAACTTGGTCTCAAATCTTAGTTCGGTACGTTTTAATTGTCATGGAAGCAAAGACCACTTCAAAACTGCTTCATCATCTTCACTTGTAAATTATGGAAGTAATCAACATCCACGATAATAATTACTCTAACGAAAACCATTGTGGTATCAGTAGAACAGAAAGCACTTCAGTATATCGGTAGAAGTGGATTGTGAGAGAGCAAAATTGGAAAAAAGCAAAGAGAAGAAGAGTGAAACAAATTAAGCTTTTAAAAAGTAAGTAGTAAATACGCATTACTGATACAGATATCCATTATAGGTGATGGTCTATTGCATAACCATCGATATATATGACACTGTGTTCTTCATTCACATTACTTATGCGTCCATGTTTTTCATAATTATCCTCCAAGTCTCCCAAGGAGAGGCTTAGCTGCTGTTGCTCTTGCAGAGAAAAGGTTAGGCTCTGTGACTTTGAGTTTAAACTGACCTAATTTCAAGCACACTGTAGTTGAACAACGTCATGTACAAGTGGGGAAATTTTGGAAGACAGCCTTGGGTAATGAATGGGAAGTGCAGGCATAGCGCTGTGGTAATGTGTCTCCATGTATTTTAATTCTTGCCCTTCTGGAAATGGTTGCAGATTTCAATCTTTTGCAACGAGGAGGTGACACACATGTTGACTAGTTACTGGTTCAACCTTCCATATGTAATTTTTAAAAGCTGTGACGCATGACATGTCATACAACAAAAGTGAAACACTGAAGCTGTTATTCTTCTCGTGCTCCACAGAAAAACTGAACCGAAGGAAAAATTAATATTTCGATATTTCGTACAATGGAAAGTACCTACTGTCAGGCACTTCACCGTCGTTGTCAGAATATGGATGTAGATGCAGATTTAGAATGAGAAGGTCTGACTTCATTAAGAGGTACCTCATGGAAATATACCGGGCGAAAATAACAGATCTCATTTCACAACTGTTTATGTAATGTCTACTGTGTTCTGCTTTCTGTACCTACTTGTAAAGTGTTAGCTGATGTTGCTGTGTCTGACTGTTCATTAATGTCTTGATACTAGTCTTTATCCAAAAAGTATTATACGACTTCTACGATTTTTTAAAATATTAGTCATTTTCTGTAACAAGCTTTCAAACTCAGCAGGGGCTTGCGAAAGTAAAATCCATAAGATTCTGATAGTTCTTAAACATAATTCTGGTCGTGTATAAAGTAAACCAGTGACAGGAAACAGCCAGCACATTCACCGCGTAATAACAATGGTGACGTTACTGATTACAATACCAGTACAGCAAAGTTACTAAACACGGTTTTCCGAAATTCCTTCACCAAAGAATTTAAAGCGAATATTCCATAATTTGAATCAACAACAGCTGCCAACATGTCACTTATATCGGTATAAAAAACAGCTTAAATTACCTCATGAAAGGAAAGTGCCCAATCTAGACTCTATACCAGTCATGTTCCTTTCAATTATGTTGATAAAATAGTTCCACATCTAGCAATCACATATAACCGCTAGCTCGTCGAAAGATCCGTAAGTAAAGACAGGAAAATAGCAAAAGTCGCATCAATACTTAAGAAGAAAAAGAGGAGTAATTCACTAAATTACAGTCCGATATCACTAACGTAGGTTTGCAGCAGGACTTTGGAACATATACTGTGTTCGAACACTATGTTTTAATTCGAACAAAACGATTTTGTTGCAGACACACAACATGGATTCAGGCAACTAGGTATTTATTCTTACGAAGTAATGAGTGCTATTGACAGGCAATGCCAAATTGATTTCATATTTTTAGATTTCCAGAAGATTTTTGACACCATTCCCCACAAGCGACCTCTAATCAGATTGTCTGTCTGTGGAAAATCATATCAGTTGTGATACTGGAATTCCTATTTTCTGCATGAAAGTTCACAGTTCGTAGTAACTGAAGGAAAGACCTAAAATAAAACAGAAGTTATATCTGGCGTTCCGCACGTAAGTGTTATAGGATCTCTGGTGTTCCTGGTCTCCATAAAAGATTTAGGAGACAATCTCACCAGCCCTCTTAGGTTTTCTGCGGATGATGCTGTCATTTACCGATTTGTTAAGTCATCGGACGATCAAAACTAATTGCCAAATAATTTATACAAGGTGTCGGTATGGTACGAAAAGTAACAATTGACACTAAATAGTGATAATTGCCAAGCCATCCACATGAGTAGTAAAACGAATCCTCTAAATTTTGGTTACACTACATCACATGGGTAAAGTTGTGGGGGATGTACGCAAAAGACTGCGATATATTGACGGAACACTTAGAAAATGCAACAGTTAGTCTAAAGGCACTTCTTACACTACACTTGGCCGTCTTCTGGGTCATTGCTGTGCGAGCAGATGGAATTGGCACAGAAATAGTTCAAAGAAAGCAATTCGCTTTGTATTATCGGAGAACAGGTTAGTGAGTTCCACAGGTATGAGAAGCGAATTTGGGTAGCAATCATTGAAATAAAGCTGTTTTGCGTTACGACAGGATATTCTCATGAAATTTCAATAACCAAATTTCTCCTCAGAGACTGAAAATATCTTAATGGCGCCTACCTACGCATAGAGCAATAATCATTACAAGAAAACAAGGCAAATCAGAACGCAATGTATGTTACTCCTTACCAGAACGCAATTTTCCCTCTGTAGCATAGTGTCTGCTGACATGAAATTTCCTAGCAGATTAAAACTGTATGATGGACTGACACTCAAACTCCGGACCTTTCTCCTTCGCGGGAAAATGATTTACCGACTGAGCAACCCAAGACGACTCACGAGCCATCCTCACAGTTCTACTTTCACCAATATCTCATATCCTGCCTTCCAGACTTCACAGTAGCTGTACTGCCAAACTTGCAAGACTAACACACTTGGAAGAAAGAATACTATGGACGCATGGCTAAGCCACAGCCTGGGAAATGTTTCCAGAATGGAATTTTCATTCTGCAACGAAATGTGCCCTGATACGATACTTATTAGCAGACTTGAAACTGTGTGCCGGACCGAGATTCGAACTTGGGACGTTTGCCTTTAGCGGGCAAGTCCTCTGCCGACTGAGCTATCCAAGCAGGACTCACAACCCCTCCTTACTATTTTATGTAGGGAAATATTGAGTTTTTCCATTTAACTTTAGGTTTGATTGAACGAGGAGCAAAACTAACATTTTTTTCTAATTTTTTCTTACTACGTACATAGCTAACATTTACTTAATGCCATATATGGTCATATTAAAATAACAAACAAAAATTTCGATTACAAGATAAAATTTTTAAGTTCGACTGTTAATTCGACTTAATACCTATGAACTACAGTTACGAAATAATTAAGTTTCAACAATCACATAAATAATGTTGTGGGGGAAGTCAAACCAAGACTTCATTTTATTGCAGAACACGTAGCAAATGCAACAGGCCTGCTAAGGAGATTGACTACATTACTCTCGTTCGTCCTCTGCTAGAGTATTACTGTGCAATGTCGTAGTCTTAACACACAGATTTGACAGATGACATCGAAAATTTCAAAGAGGGGCAGCTCGTTTTGCCTTATACGAAATAGGGAAGAGAGTGTCACGGATATGATAAGCGACTTAAGACTCCAGGTCTTAAGAAAAAGGTGTTTTTCGTTGTGGCGGGATCTTCTCACGAACTTTCAGTCACCAATTTTCTCCTCTGAATGTGAAAATATTATATTGTCACTAACCTATATATGGAGAGACGATCTTTATAATAAAATAAGAGAAATCACAGCTCGTACAGTAAGATTTAAGTGTTCCTTTTACTCACGCACAGTTACAGAGTGGAATGGTAGAGAAATAGTCTGAAACTATTCTGAAGAATCCTCCGTTGGGCACTTAAATGTGAATCGCAAAATAATCATGTAGATGTATGTAATGAGGCAGGGGTAAAACACTGTCTGTATCACATTAATGAATGTTATATCTTCACAATTAACACTGTTTTGGACAAACTGCTACTTACAGCAAGAGATCTGAAGCTGATCTGTCAATGTATTGAAATCAGTTCATATATACAGATGTTTAGATCAGATTTTTTTTCATGACTTTAAATGTGGAGTGAAACTCTCTTTGCATTCAGACAAGGTTTCCAGCACATTTACTGAACAATACAAAGTGTTTCCTATTTGTCAATCCTTAGCAAGCACTTATCTGTCTGAAACATATTGTACGGTCTTTTCGAGTTTCATTAATTTATAATCCACAGAATGAGAAAAAAATTAATTCGGTTACAGTATTTGGAGCACAAGTACAAATAAATAGTTAAATCCCATTCTGATAATTACCCATAAAAAGTTTGAAGGATATGAAGTTTACTATCAAAAAAGCATACTGTTGTCTATAAAAATGGGAAAATATTCTGATTCATAGTGTCCTCGAATAATCGTGAGATACAATAATATCAGTCAGATACTGAGAAGAAACTGAGTGTATTAGAGTTTTCAAGTAAAATATATAAGAACAAAATAAAGAGCAAACTATTTTACACATTGTAGTGAAATCTTCTTATTCTCAAGGAAGAAAAGTGAGACGTGGTCATGCCAGAGGGTTAGCAGGGTAGTTTCAGAGGAAAGTTCTAGTAATGCCCCGTAAGATGTTAGATGCTCTCAAAGTGACCGAGTGCTGGGTGATATCGGAAACAGCACATTAACAACGTGAAGAGGTTTCTCCGCTCATGAAGGTGCCTAGCTAATGCAATTTACCAAGTGACACTCACGTCTCTGAAGTTAACTTTAAGGGAAACTCGTTGCCTGAACAGTGACATATAACGTTATTATGAAATCAACAATGTCTTAATATACACTGAAGATAAGAAGAACAAAGAAAAACAGTTTAAAAATAATTTTACGCAGGTTAATATAAAAATTTGAACCATTCTCTGTCCCATTCATTTTAAATGTCACTATTAATATTCTTGCTCGAGTAATGAACTATAAGAGTACCGTTATTAATACTAAACTAAATAAGATACAATAATCAGGAAAATATCTTTTGATGCCACTTGGGCAGCGTTAGGAAATTAAAGAATGCTGTTCTGAATAAACACATTTATTTATTCACATTATAACACAACAATATGACTGCATTTGTAACAATCGGTGAATAATATTAACAAAGAAATAATAACTACAGCATACACCTAGGACATAATTTTCTATGTGTTATTACTTTCTATATTTCCTTGTGAATAAGTGCAGTTACGATTCTTTTAACAGTAATTATCCTTATTTAGTGACTAAGTAATAATCTTTTGCTAAAGTGGGATGTAATGCACTGGGCAATAGATGTAAAATTGTGTATTCTATGTATTTGTTGCGTCATTTTCATATACGTTTATGTCAGTGATGTAATTCACACAAAATCGTAAAAATTATAATTATAATTTCATGAATAAGAATTTAACTGCGTCATGCTGAGTATCGACGTTCTCAAAACATTAGTGTGCTTCTAATGATGTATTTATTTCAGATTTAAATCTACCTATTGTTTCGAGAGTAATTCATATCATTTATTCTGACCGTTTCTTAGGAAGGGGCAGGGACGAAGACGTTTCCCTATCCGTACTTGTGGCAGTCCTTAATTTCGTTGACGGTGAGAGATTAAAATACACTACTGGCCATTAAAATTGCTACACCAAGAAGAAATGCAGATAATAAACGGGTATTCATTGTACAAATATATTATACTAGATCTGACATGTGATTACATTTTCGCGCAATTTGGGTGCATAGATCCTGAGAAATCAGTACCCAGAGCAACCACATCTGGCCGTAATAACGACCTTGATACGCCTGGGCATTGATTCAAACTGAGCTTGGATGGCATGTACAGGTACAGCTGCCCATGCGGCTTCAACACGGAACAACAATTCATCAAGAGTAGTGACTGGCGTATTGTGACGAGCCAGTTGCTCGGCCACCACTCGCGAGACGTTTTCAGTTGGTGAGAGGGCTGAAGAATGTGCTGGCCAGGGCAGCAGTCGAACATTTTCTGTATCCAGAAAGGCCCGTACAGGACTTGCTGAAATGTAAGGTTCCGCAGGGACTGAATGACGGGTAGAGCCACGTGTCGTAACACATCTGAAATTTATTATCCACTGTTCAAAGTGCCGTCAATGCGACCAAGAGGTAACCGAGACGTGTACCAAATATCACCCTATAACATCACGATGGGTGATATGCCAGTATGGCGATAACGAATACACGCTTCGAATGTGCGTTCACCGCGATGTCGCCAAACACAGATGCGACCTTCATGATGCTGTAAACAGTACCTGATTTCATCCGAAAAATGACGTTTTGCTATTCGTGCACCCATGTTGGTCGTTGAGCACAACGGCTCAGCCGCTCCTGTCTGTGATGCAGCGCCAAGAGTAACCGCAGCAATGGTCTTCGCGCTGGTAGTCCATGCTGCAGCAAAAGTCGTCTAACTGTTCGTGCAGATAGTTGTTGTCTTGCAAACGTCCTCATCTGTTGACTCATGGATAGAGACGTGGCTGCACGATCCGTTACATCCATCCGGATAAGATTCCTGTCATCTCGACTGCTAGTGATACGAGGCCGTTGTGATCCAGCACGGCGTTCCGTATTACCCTCCTCAACCCACTGATTCCATATTCTGGTAACAGTCATTGGATATCGACCAACGTGAAAAGCAATGTCGCGATACGATAAACCGCAATCGCAACAGGCTACAATCCGACATTTATCAAAGTCGGAAACTTGATGGTACGCATTTCCCCTCCTTACACGAGGCTTCACAGCAAAGTTTCACCAGGCAACGCCGTTCAACTGCTGTTTGTGTATGAGAAATCGGTTGGAAACTCTCCTAATGTCAGCACGTTGTCGGAGTCGCCACTGGCGTCAACCTTGTGTGAATACTCTGAAAAGCTAATCATATGCATATCACAGCATCTGCTTCCTTTCAGTTAAATTTCACGTCTGTAGCACGTCGTCTTAATGGTATAGAAATTTTAATGGCCAGTAGTGTATAGTCCTTTGTCATTTTCCTTAACGTTCTTATTTTCTAAATGTGAGGTAGATTCTTTCTGCCGGCCTTTGTCTTGCTGCAACGCGGGGTCGGCCATGTTATTATTGAATTGGCTGTGTTAGTTGCAGAGGGTGGCCGGATGCCGTTCCTGCCACCACTCTGAACCCCCTGGGATGGAATTAGTGTACCCCAGCTGTCTGCATCTGGTGCAAGCCATGGAATAGTACAAACGTTTTCAAATGTCTGGGAGTCGTGGAACTGAGGCAGTAGATGGGAACCAGCCCTGTATTCATCTAGCTGGATGAGGAAAACCGCTTAAAACTACATCCAGGCTCGCCAGCACACAGCCTTTGTCGTTAATCTGCCGGACGGATTCGATCCGGGGTCGGCGCGCCTCCCCGAGTCCAGAAAACAGATCATTAGAGTTCTCGGCTACCCTGGAAGGTATAATAATGATTACTTAATAGCCTTTTATTCAATTCCGTATGTTACTTAGATCAACACACACACAGAATGGACTTAACTTAATCATACGCAGAGGATATCTATAGTAATGGAAGAGAGATTCAAGGAAAGTCGCCGGCCGTGGTGGCCGAGCGGTTCTAGGCGCTTCAGTCTGGAACCACGCGACCGCTACGGTCGAAGGTTCGAATTCTGCCTCGGGCATTTATGTGTGTGATGTCCTTAAGTTAGTTAGTTTTAAGTAGTTCTAAGTTCTAGGGGACTGATGACCACAGAAGTTAAGTGCTCAGAGCCATTGGAACCAAGAAAAGTCACTTGTTTAATACCGGACTTGCTTCAATCATATATGATATCTTGTTAACAGTAGATGAACAGTATTGTTCTGTCTCCTTTGATATGCGTATAGCGCGCGGAAGTTACGAACGTCTATATCTTTCCGTACGAACTTTGATTTTCTTTATTTTATCATGGTGTTCGTTTCTCCCGGTCGCCGTCAGCAAAATATTTTCGCATTCAGCTGAGAAATTTGGTGATTGGAATTTCGTGAGAAGATTACTCCGCAACGGGAAATGCCTGTGTTTTGATTATGTCCGTCCCAAATCCTGAATCAATTCAATGATACTCCCTCCCTTATTTCGCGGTAATACAAAAAGTACTGCCCTTCTTTACATTTTTTCGATGCATTCCTTCAGTCCTATTTGGTAAGGATTCCACACCGCTCAGCAGTATCCTAAAAGAGTACGGACGAGCGTACTTTACTCAGTCTGCTTAGTAGATCTGTTACATTTTCTAAGTGTCGTACCAATAAAACGGAGTCTCTGGCTAGCCTTCCCCACAACATTTTCTATGTGTTACTTCCCATTCAAATAGTTCGTAATTGTAATTCCTAGGGATTAAGTTGAATTTACGGCCTTTAGATTTGACTGAGTTATCGTGTAACCAACGTTTAACGGATTCAATTTAGCACTCATGTGGATGACATCACACTTTTAATTTTTTAGGGTCAACTGCCCATTTTCGCACCATTCAGATATCTGTTCTTAATTGTTTTCCCGGCCGCGGTGGTCTTGCGGTTCTAGGCGCTGCAGTCCAGAACCGCGGGACCGCTACGGTCGCAGGTCCGAATCCTGCCTCGGGCATGGATGTGTGTGATGTCTTTATGTTAGTTAGGTTTAAGTAGTTCTAAGTTCTAGGGGACTGATGACCTAAGACGTTAAGTCCCATAGTGCTCAGAGCCATTTGAACATTTTCTAAATTGTTTTGACCTTCTGATGACTTTACTAGTCGATAAAAGACAGCGTCACCTACGAACAACGTAAGACGGCTGCTCAGATTGTATCTCATATCATTTATATAGATAAGGAAAAGCAAAGAGCCTATAACACTACCTTGGGGAACTCCAGAAATCACTTCTCTTTTACACGATGGCTTTCCGTCAGTTACTACGAAGTATTACCTCTCTGACAGGATATCACGAATCCAGTCACATAACTCAGACGATATTCCGTAAGCTCGCAATTTCACTACAATTCACTTGTATAGTGCAATGTCAAAAGCTTTCTGAAAATCCAGAAATTCGGAATCAATTTGAAATCCCTTGTCGGAAGCACACAACACTTCGTGCGAGTAAAGAGCTATTTGTGTTCCACAAGAAAGATGGACCCTACGACCTCGCTGTTTGGTACCATCCCCTGAATCAACCAACCAACAAGAACGATGTGTTCTAAATCCGTGTTGTCTGTGTGTCAGTAGACCGTTTTCTTCGAGATAATTTATGATGTTCGAATAGAATATATGTTCCAAAATCCTGCCGCATAGCGACGTTAATGATATGGGCCTGTAATTTAGTGGATTGCTACTACAGCCTTTCTTGAATATTGGTGTGACCTGTGCAACTTTCCAATCTTTCTATCGGATCTTTCGTCGAGCGAACGGTTATATATGATTGTTAAGTATAGAGCTATTGGATCAGCATACTCTGAAAGGAACCTAATTGGTATACAGTTTGGACCAGAAGAATTCTTTTATTAAGTGATTTAGGTTGCTGTACTACTACGAGGATATATATGTCTACGTTACTTACGTGGGCAGCTGTTACTGAATCTAATTCTGGAATATTTACTTCGTCTTCTCATTATCATCAAGCCCATCAGAGTTCTAAAAGCAGATGGAACATACATGAAACATTTAAAAAATCGACTGTATATCACCGGCCGCTGTGGAAGAGCGGATATAGGCGCTTCAGTCCGGAACCCCGCGACTGCTACGGTAGTAGGTTCGAATCCCGCCTCAGGCATGGATGTGTGTGATGTCCTCAGGTTATCTAGGTTTAAGTAGTTTTAAGTTCTAGGGGCTGATGATCTCAGATGTGAAGTCCCATAGTACTCAGAGTCATTTGAACCATTTGACTGTATATCACTTAACTGAAAGAAATATACACTCCTGGAAATGGAAAAAAGAACACATTGACACCAGTGTGTCAGACCCACCATACTTGCTCCAGACACTGCGAGAGGGCTGTACAAGCAATGATCACACGCACGGCACAGCGGACACACCAGGAACCGCGGTGTTGGCCGTCGAATGGCGCTAGCTGCGCAGCATTAGTGCACCGCCGCCGTCAGTCTCAGCCAGTTTGCCGTGGCATACGGAGCTCCATCGCAGTCTTTAACACTGGTAGCATGCCGCGACAGCGTGGACGTGAACCGTATGTGCAGTTGACGGACTTTGAGCGAGGGCGTATAGTGGGCATGCGGGAGGCCGGGTGGACGTACCGCCGAATTGCTCAACACGTGGGGCGTGAGGTCTCCACAGTACATCGATGTTGTCGCCAGTGGTCGGCGGAAGGAGCACGTGCCCGTCGACCTGGGACCGGACCGCAGCGACGCACGGATGCACGCCAAGACCGTAGGATCCTACGCAGTGCCGTAGGGGACCGCATCGCCACTTCCCAGCAAATTAGGGACACTGTTGCTCCTGGGGTATCGGCGAGGACCATTCGCAACCGTCTCCATGAAGCTGGGCTACGGTCCCGCACACCGTTAGGCCGTCTTCTGCTCACGCCCCAACATCGTGCAGCCCGCCTCCAGTGGTGTCGCGACAGGCGTGAATGGAGGGACGAATGGAGACGTGTCGTCTTCAGCTATGAGAGTCGCTTCTGCCTTGGTGCCAATGATGGTCATATGCGTGTTTGGCCTCATGCAGGTGAGCGCCACAATCAGGACTGCATACGACCGAGGCACACAGGGCCAACACCCGGCATCATGGTGTGGGGAGCAATCTCCTACACTGGCCGTACACCTCTGGTGATCGTCGAGGGGACACTGAATAGTGCACGGTACATCCAAACCGTCATCAAACCCATCGTTCTACCATTCCTAGACCGGCAAGGGAACTTGCTGTTGCAACAGGACAATGCACGTCCGCATGTATCCCGTGCCACCCAACGTGCTCTAGAAGGTGTAAGTCAACTACCCTGGCCAGCAAGATCTCCAGATCTGTCCCCCATTGAGCATGTTTGGGACTGGATGAAGCATCGTCTCACGCGGTCTGCACGTCCAGCACGAACGCTGGTCCAACTGAGGCGCCAGGTGTAAATGGCATGGCAAGCCGTTCAACAGGACTACATCCAGCATCTCTACGATCGTCTCCATGGGAGAATAGCAGCCTGCATTGCTACGAAAGGTGGATATACACTGTACTAGTGCCGACATTGTGCATGCTCTGTTGCCTGTGTCTATGTTCCTGTGGTTCTGTCAGTGTGATCATGTGATGTATCTGACCCCAGGAATGTGTCAATAAAGTTTCCCCTTCCTGGTACAATGAATTCATGGTGTTCTTATTTCAATTTCCAGGAGTGTACTTGTCTTTCAGTTTCGTACAAGGCGGAGTACGTCATGATCAGTAACAAAAGAGAACTGGAGAGATGAATTAGGCTAAACCTGACTTCAGAACTGCTAAGTGTAAATACTAATTCGAATATGAGGTGGAAAAAGCGTACTATAGATTCTGTCAAACGTTTGAGTCCGTTGAGACATAATCCGTAAGTACATTATTTCAGTTCTCTAAAAGAATTAATGTCACACGGAATAATTTTCTGTCACGATTTCGGACTTACATATCAAATTTTTTTCTAAAGAAAAGTGCTGTAAGGATATCTGGCGTCCATCCCCGACACTCGTATAGGCGAATTTTTAAACATTGTATCAACTAATAGCCATGTTACAATACATTTATTCGTAATTAATTACTGAAAATAGTAATGCCATCCGTAAGCCCTCAGAGTCCATTATCCACAATTTTTCATCACTCTTGCACAGTAAAAAAGTAGGTCACATACGTGCGATACAGACAAGCCAAATGGGACCGACCGACCGCCGTGTTATCATATGATAAATGGCGTCATTTGGATTTGGTATGAAGGGGTCGGGGTTAGCACACCACTCTCCCTGCCGTTGTCGGTTTAGCAGATCTGCTGCCCCAATTATTCAGTCATGTAGCTCCTGAATTGACCTGACGTGGGGGAGTGCGCCCCGTTCCAGTTTACTCACCAAGGATTAAATCCCTGGCTATACCAACACGAGAACTAGTGTCTTCTACTCAGCAGACAGCAACGATTACAACTCAGCGACTGAGGTGGATAGTATAGTATGTAGCCTTAAAAAGTTCGACCATTTTTCTTCTGAATTAAAGGTGGTGGCTGGCAATGAAAACAGTTTTGTGTTATAGCTAAAGTGATCTTTGCTTGACATCTGTGTCTAAGGATTTTGGAATATGGCTGGATTACGTTCCTTATATTTATGTCAAAGTAAAATTCCGGTCTTGTAATTCACTAACATGTAGCCATATTATGGTTGATAAATGGCATAATATTTGTAAATCAATCCGGAGACTCCACATCTAGCGGACTTCTCGGAAATACGATCTACGAATCATGTAAATAACTGACGCATAGAACTGCCAGCGTTAGGCACCACGAGTAGTTCAGAATTCATTATAAGTTGTGTTCTGCTATTTACCTAATATGTGATACGAAATTAATTCTAATTAGAAGTACTCTTCTTGGCGTTGTACTGTTCGCGAGCAGTAGTATAGCACTCTTCAGTCATGGCAGAGGGTACTTCAGCTACTAGTGATCAGTATATTTCTTTTTTCCTGCCTCAGATACAGTGAACAGCCAGCTGCGGGCTTCAGATTACGGAACCTTAACAACTGCATTCGTGCACCTCACAGAGCTCCCCTACGCTCCGCAAATGCATTTAGCAAACGCGTTCAATTTTCCGAAGCTCAAAAGGAGGGTGTTTTGTGGCAGTGGGCTGTGCGTGCCGGCCGGATTAATTGCAGTGTGATGAGGTTTTGTTTGCCGCCCCGGGTGCCGCCACATTGTGCGGACATTCTTTGTGCTGGATGTAGCTGGAAATGAGTTCTGCCACTGCGCCAGACTGACAAGCCAGTTCCCCACTCCCCACGGACCCGCCGCCGCCGCCAGATAGGCTGCAACGTGCCGACTTATTTTCTTTGTGGGGACTTACCGGCTCGACGTATTCCTGTTCTCATATCCGCTCAAACATTCTAGAAGAGCAGCTTTTGTACGCGCACTTCCCTACAGCCAGCATATCCTAACGTCTTCATACAGTTAAGCACCCGCATTCTTCCTCATACTGTTCGGCACTAAAAATGCTAATTTACATGACAAATGGTTCTTTGACGTAAAGTTAGTCTTTAAATAGACTACAAAAAATATACTTAGAGAACTATAGGCAGCGTAAGAAGAGGGTAACAATATTGATACGGAGAAAAGATACTGTGTTAGTCGCAACGTGGTAGCGCTGACATAGTTGCTAAGTGCTCAGTAATATGACAAGGACAATATGCACTCATGCATCGTTTCCAAAGTACAAATCGAACATTTCTATTACCTATCGAATCAGTACAAATATATTTCAACATTCATTTGCGAATGATACGTTTATAAATGTTACACAGTTAGGCCTATGTCTTGTAATTTTGTCGTTTTATTTTCGGTGGACTTCATCTATCATTCCTCAGTTGCCGACACAATCATAAGGCTACATCAACGGTTGTTGCCATATGTGACTCAAAAGAGTATTTTATATTTTATTACTCGCTACTCACTTTACTGATTCTGAATAAGTTTCTGTTTTGCTTAGTGTATATGTGTGCTTACCTCTCTCAATTGAAAAAGTGTTACTGTTATTTTGCTATTATGAGCTACACACTGGTCTATTCACCGAAGATTTTTGTTCACTTGGTACCGTGTTGCTATGTTCTAAGACTAGGCAAGCGCACATCTAGCTTAAGTGGAAGCATACTTCGCTGAAGCAGACGCTTAGAGCACTTGAACCGACACGTTTACGACTTACTATAAATACATTTAACACAGTGTTGTACAGTAAACGGAGCTTTGAAGTACTTTACATGAGAAGTACGTAACTGGAAATTCAGTATTTATTATAGCCCAGAAATTTCCCTAATCCGTTCGAAGATTCTTACCACAAAGACTATGTAGTTAAATTTTTTATGCAGCTGGTTACTGTAAAATAAACAACTCATTCTATTGAGTTTCTCACACAAATTAAGCTCCTTTTAAACCCAGATGTTCAATAGCTGGGAGAATATTAATTGCTCTTTCGAAAAGGTTACATATTTGGCACGTAACAGTGATCTGTACTGCCGCCTACAACGCGTAACTTACACAAGGTGCTGAAGAATATCGTACATTATGTTGCTACCAGACACCAACATGTATACTGACTACTACAATGTAGAAATACTGTGTCTTTGTTTCATAACGATGGTGGCCAATCACAGTAACTTAGTTCCATCGTATGTCACCTCTGTAAGTCTATACATGTGTTAGTTAAAAGTTTATAGTGGTTTGTAGTGTGTGTTTAACATATATTCACGCAATCCTGAGTGCGCTGATGATTCTTTCAGTGTAGAGACAGTAACGGATTTCGAAAGATCGCTCGCGCGCGTGTGTGTGTGTGTTGTGTGTGTGTGTGTGTGTGTGTGTGTGTGTGTGAAAATCTGACAATTCAAAGGCTTCCTTTACCAGGATACTGATTATCTGTCTGTTTTTCAAGGAGTTCCTTGCTGAGTGGGGCAGTGGCAACGTACGAAAAAAAAAAAAAACAAAAAAAACACCAGTATTCCGTTTGAATCCATAGACGTATCACGGCAATGCTCTGAACAAATGGTTGAATGTTCCGCAGGGACAGTTGAATTTAGTGAAACTAAACTTCTAATTGTTGTTGTTTATAGGTCTCCTAACTCTCACTTCAAAGCATTTCTGCTTAAGCTAGAGAGGGTTCTTGATTCGCTGTATAGGAAGTACCAGAAACTAGTTTTATGTAGTGACTTCAATATTAATTTTGAGTATGATGGTGCAAGGAAAAGGATGTTGGTAGATGTCCTAAATTCATATCATCTGATGCAGATTGTGTTTTTTCCAACAAGGGTGCAGAGGAACAGTAGCACAGCCATAGACAATATTTTTATTTATTCTTCATTTCTAGATGGGCATTCTGTTAGTAAAAGGGTGAATGGCCTTTCAGACCATGATGCACAAATTGTAACACTAAAAGGCTTTTGTACTAAAAACAAAGTCACACATAATCACAGACTATGTAGGAAAGCTAATCAAACGGCAATAGGGAGTTTTTCAAACCTCGCCAAGAACATGAGTGACACGACGTTTATTGTGACGGTAACATAGATGAAAGATATAATGCTTTCCTTAACACATTTCCCAAGCTCTTTGAGAGTTGCTTTTCATTAGAACGTTCTAAACGGGGTACTAGCAGCAAAATGCAGCCTGGTTGGCTGACTAGCGGGATATCATGTACAACAAAGCGTGGATTATATTAAAATGTTATAAATAGTCACAATCAACCTACAATGGATCATTACAAACGGGTGCTTAAAATGTTACTACTAAGGCAAACAGTACGCGAATAGAACAGCTAAATCGCAAGATAAAATTGAAACCATATGGTCAGTTGCAAAGGAAGTGTCTTGTCAGCAGCACAAGGTTGATGATGTTAAGTCAGTTCTTAGTAAAAATATTTGTGTTACTGATAAATCAGATACATGTGCAGTATTTAACAATAATTTTCTGAGCATTTATGGTGAATTAAATAAAAATTTAGTTTCTACAGGGAATCATATAACTATATTGGCAAATGCCTTTCCGAGATTGATGTCTGAAATGCTTCTCTGTAGTACAAACAAGGGGAAGATAGAGTCAGTAATTAAATCACTGAAGACTAAGGACTTTCGTGGATATGATGAAGTACCTAACAGAATATGAAAGTTCTGTGCTTCACATTTTAGCCATGAACTTAGCCATATTTGTAAAATTTTCTTTAGGAATGGCCCGTTTCCTGAGCGATTAAAATACTCAGTAGTAAAGCCACTTCATAAAAATGGAGAAAGGGATAATTTAGACAATTTTAGACCTATTTGTTTCGAACGCCTGGCGTATTTTTTTGATTTAACTAAGGTATATGATTGTGTTGAACACAAAATATTGCTCCAGAAGTTGGACAATTATGGAATACGGGGAGTAGCTCACAATTGGTTCACCTCTTACTTTAGCAACAGGCAGCGAAAGGTCATTATTCACATTGTTCATAACGGCTGTCATGTGGGATCTTAGTGGGGTACTGTCAAGTGGGTGGTACTCCAGGGATCAGTGTTGGGGCCATTGCTGTTCCTTGTTTATATAAAAGATATGCCCTCTAGTATTAGAGGTACCTCTAAAATATTTCTATTAGGCTGATGACACTAGCTTGGTAGTAAAGGATGTTGTGTGCAACATTGAATCGGTTTCAAATAGTGCAGTTCATGACATAAGTTCATGGATTGTAGAAAATAAACTAACGCTAAATCACAGTAAGACTCAGCTTTTACAGTTTCTAACACACAGTTCAACCAAACCTGACGTTTTAATTTCACAGAATGGGAGAATGATTAGTGAAACTGAACAGTTCAAATTTCTAGTTGTTCAGAAAGATAGAAAACTGTCGTGGAAAGCCTACGTTCAGGATCTTATTCAGAGACTTATTGCTCCCATTTTTACTATTAGTACTGTATGTGAAGTAAGTGATATTTCAACAAGGCAAGTAGTCTACTCTGCTGGTTTTCATTCGCATATGTCGTATGGTATTATGTTTTGGGGTAACTCTTCCCATTCTAAAGGGATATTTTTGGCAGAGAAACGGGCGGCAAACCTCTTGCCGACCACTCTTCACTAGCCTGGGTATTTGACATTGGCCTCTCAATATATGTATTCTTTACCGTTGTTTCTTGTTAACAATATCAGCTTATTCCCAAGAATAAGCAGCTTTCACTCCTTTAATACTCCGCAGAAATCCAACCTGCACTTGGATTGGACTACCTTAACTCTTGCGCAGAAGCGTGTGCAGTATACTGCTGCATCCATTTTCAGTAAGCTACCGTAAGAATTAAAAAGTTTTAGCAGTAATCCACGCGCTTTCACATCGAAACTGAAGAGTTTCCTCTTGGTTCACTCCCTCTGTTCTGTTGAGTAATTCCTTGAAAACTTAAGTTGATTCTTATGTTATACTGTTGATTGCGTTTACTTAAACTTTTGACTTCACTTTCTTGGGTCCATAAAACTTTTATTTTATATGTTATTACTTTAATGTTGTAATTTCATGTACTGACACGTTCCAGGACCTTGGAGATTTTCTCCTCAATTTGACCCTACAGAACGTGACGACTAAATAAATAAATAAAAGAGAGAGAGACTAATTTACTTTGAGAAGTACATTTTTTCAAATTTCTTTTTAGTTTATTTCAATAGCGAAACATGATCATAAGGATATCGAATTAATTTTCTAAGACTTAGTGATGGTGAAACAGCATCACTTCACACAGTCTTCCTGGTCGTTGTTCTTGGACTTTGTCTGCAAGACCTCACAGTTGTTGGCAGTAAATGTCAGCAGTGGTGGTTACTCCTCAGGGAAGCAATTCGTAGAACACCAAACCATCGCATAACCAGATGCATAACATTATCTTTTGTGGATGCATGCAAGCCTTTCTACAGGGCTTTGTTAGGTTCAGCCATTCATTTCCTTTCCTTATTTCGCTTAAAGACACCATTTCTTGTCGCCAGTAACGAAAAATTATAGGAATGGTCCGTGTTGTCCACGAGCCAATTGATGAAGACCCAGAAGATATGCACATAGAGCCACGCACTGATTTTTGTGATTCTGATGGTGGTGGAATGACCACAATTCATCTCATTTGCTAATGCTCGAGTACACTGACGTGGATCATTGTAGATTAATGCGTCTAAACGGTCTTCATCAAACGGTCTTCATCAAACGGTCTTCATCAAACCACTTTCTTGACGTGTTCTGTCCAACTATATATTCCCAATATATGGCGATAGTGTCTCAAGTTGCCTCTGCCGCTGTCAAAGCTCTGTTCAACTTAAACAGAAAAATACCCCTGAAATGTTCATATTTCTTCACTAGGCACTTCGATTTTCTAGCGTCCATTTCTAAACATTCATGGTGGTGTCTGTACTATATCGTGTCTCCCTACCACTTTCGCGCAACGACGCTCTGAGCGTGTTTTTTAGGGCATTAACTAGTTTGAACCTGGGACCTGTTGCTGGTAAGGAGACGCCAGACCACACATGACAGGTAGAATTCAGAAGAGTTCAGTGAGACTAGCGATGATATAACTAAATACTAAATGATCCCAGCGTCAGCTCCACTGCACTCACTGTAAGAGAATCTTAATACTAACTAAATTTAGTGGAAAGGGTTCAAGGCTTTCCTATTTTTAGTTAGCTGGTAAAATAACGTCGAGAAAGCAGTTAAGTTTACCATTGGAAATTTTATTCTACTCATAAAACATCGTTTATAAATTGCACTATTGATAAAAGGAAATGTTTTAATACAGGATGGTAAAAACCAACTGCGTTCAACAAAAATGTGAACGAATATTCCCTAAATGGGTTTCCAAGTTCTACAATCGATCGAAGGATGATCTATGTCATATCACATCTATAATCTAGTTTTAAATTAAGTT
Organism: Schistocerca gregaria; assembly: GCF_023897955.1. Lineage (NCBI taxonomy): Eukaryota > Metazoa > Arthropoda > Insecta > Orthoptera > Acrididae > Schistocerca > Schistocerca gregaria. The sequence goes on from NC_064931.1 coordinate 732,938,595, forward strand.
TCACAAAAGAGAAAACTATGAAAATGGTCTGCAGTGACCCTCAATTATCTTTAATTACTTATCTAACTTGTCGTAAATTACAGTGACTGATGTGGCTTCTCAATAACTATATAAAAGAAAAATCATCGCGTTTCAGATTTTTACTTCAAGTGGCAAATGTGAACACCATGAGCTTTAATTAACGATCGACACTAGTATTACGCAAAAAAGGGGTGTAACAGATGAGTCTTCTGCAGTTCTGAGTTAAACCTTATGCGCTCAAAAATGCGGCATCGCGTGCGTTCATTACCTTGCCGGTGTTTAGGCAGCGTCAGGGCGACAGCGGCCGGCGCACCAGTCATCCAGCTCGCCATCTCGGATCTAACCTCTCTTAACTTCTCCTTACTACAATTTACCGAAGTTAGTTTAAAAAATTATCTGGCTATGTTTTCATCTGACCAATCAGGGTCTCAATGTTAATCTTAAGCTCCGCCTACAAAAATTCTGTCTATAAAATGAGAAACGTTATACTTTTCGTGGTGGGGCAATGTTTTCTAAAGTTTGCAACGTAACAGAGACGCTAAAAAGTCTCACGCTAAAACCTGCAGCTGGTGTGGTCCTTTTAGCGTTATCGTAAGATCTATACTGTTCTTCTGGAGGGCTCTATCTTTTAAAATGGGTTGGGGGGGGGGGGTGGTCCTTCACGTACGTGAGACGCGAAAAAGTCTCACGCTAAAACGTGCGGGTAGTAGTGTACAGGTAGGCTGGCCCGTCCGTCCCTTATCGTAGGGCCTTTTAGCTTAACACGGTTCTGCTCTCGGCTTCTGTCCTTGTTTCTCCCCTCAGAACTGCGTCTGCCTCACGGTGAGAAGATACAACATGCATTTAGGCATTCTTGTGTTAGTCTGTGGTATTCCATTTGCTCACTCGTTACTCATATTACTTTGGTTAATTTAATGTCACGATTTATTCGGAGCTATGTGACATACTACTGGATTTGCTTATCATGTCAGGGTTTTCATGGAAGGTGTTGGATTTGCCTGACACCTTACATATCACCACCTTTCGAACTTAATTTTTGCACTGAATTTAGGCAATGATTGAATCTTTGTCTAAGTCAGTCAAAAATTTTCTAATTTATGTAAAATTTGTTGCATATTGTTCAGCCACGTTATTCTGTTCTATGCTAGTTTGTATCACTAATTTATATTTTTATATTCTTCCACATTATAATTAAAAATGACAAGAGAAGAATATTTTCATACAATTATTAATTTTTAATTATTTTCTTTCTTTATTTAAGTGTGAAGTTTGTCATTTAAGAAGTTTGTTATCGAAAGTGAGGAGTCTTTAACATTGATTTTCTTAGAAATATTGTTTTTTAAATGGAGTAATTAAGTAAAATCTATTCCTAACACTTTTTCTAAATATCATGTACAAGTAAAATGTTTTTGTTTCTAGAAACGCATTTCAACATTGTTACACTAACAAATAAGAATTATTTCCAAGAATTGCTTTGACAAAGAAATATACATACACAAGTATTGAGATATTATCCCAACAAATGGTGCAAACGTTAAAAAAAAGGAAAACATCCAACAACATAATTTTTTATTCTTTATTTTTATAAGGAGAAACTAAGAAAAATATAGTTATTCTTTCATTTTTATGAGGAGAAAATAAGTGGCTTATTGTTTCTTTATATACCGTCCATTTCAGAACTAATGACTTATTTTTATCGATAGTCTATTTTTTACTTAAGTTCATAGTCAATGACTGTTATTTTGTAGTTTATTAGCTGTCTGGTGTGTTTAACTTACTTAGTTTTTCACACATTTCTTTTGCACAATTCCTACATCACATAATTAGATTTCACACATTCCCACAATCCTATAAATGTTCAAGCATGAGGTTGGCGAATGTTTTTGCACGAAGGTGATGGACTTGAGCGAGATGGATGTGGGTAGGCATTTGATGTACAGCTTCGTTCGTCGTTCCTTGTTGGCTTTGCAAGTGTGTTTCGATGTTGTGGAGGTCCCATATTGGAATGGAGCTGTGAGTGCAGAATCTCGTGGTTTACTGGCTTTGTATGCGTGAAAGTCATCGTTATGTGTCGCTGAATGTGGTCGTTTTTCGTTGTAAAACTTCGCAGACGACTAATTTACAATAGGATAGGGATTTGGGAAGGTATGTAGTCTATTCTTCACCCATCTTCTTTCTTGGTCTCAATCTTGCGAATCTTCAACTTCTGTTCTTCCCGATTTTTCTCTGCTTCTTACTTGCTTCTTGGTTCTTCTCTGGGCAGGATATGGAAATATTTATTGATAACTAGTCGCTTTGAAGTTCTCCTCCCAGTAACAGTTTGATAAATTGTTTGGGAGTGTCATTTTTACTTTGTGGAAGTTCTTCTTCAGTTTCGTGCATCAGCGTGCTGTTTAATAGCAGTAGTGTGACTTTTACACATATTTTTTGCCAGTGGTGGTTTGCCCAAGCGGTCTTCTCGTCCGGCCGTTTTTTGCTCGCTCCGTTCATTCCGGGCTCTGAGACCCTTCCGGCGTTTGCCGTCCCAACGCCGTCCCGCCGCGTCTCAGCAGGGGTCTGTCACTGTAGGGCTCGGTGTTCCATCCCAGCAAGGTTCCACCTAGCGGGCATATTTATTGCCCACTTTCGCTACAAGGACCTTCTGTTAGTTTCGCTGTCTTTTCCCTTCTCTCGACGGTCATGCTATGTAGGAATCGTGTCTTGCTAATTACGTCCTTTTCTTTCTTGATACATCTCGCGTTGCCACTTGGGGGTCGTTGCATCTCTTCCTTGCTGGAGTTTTTACAATGGTTCTTACAAAAAGTTTTACTTATAATCATCTAACATATGTCTAGTACCTACTTGTTAAATGCCTTCTTAAAAAGCTTTACAAATTTCGGCGCCCTTTCCATGTTACATTTCTAAGATATTTGGAGTCTTAACGTCTACTCAAGATTCCTCAAATTCGTTTTTTGTTTTTGTGTAGTGTCGTGGTGTATGGTATTTTAGTATTTCATGCTGTTAGACTATCTACGCCTTATCCCTTCACCTTAATCTATCGTACTATTGGTGTTATTATTGAAACTACTTTCTTTTTCCCACCTTCCTCTATCTTCATTCTTCTTTCTCCTGACGATCTTATCTGCAACATAATCTTGAAATATTGTGCTGATTATTTACCAGTAATAAAATTAATCTTCAAACTTGTACTGATAGTGTTTAATACTGCCAGACTTAGGTAGAAATACCTCTGCTTTATCTCGTAAAATACCCTCTAATTCTCTTTTACTGTGTTCCGAAATACCTTGAACTTCTTGCAATTTTTCGTCGATTTCTTTGTGGACTTCTAACATGAGTTGAGGCGATTCCCTCTTTTGTGCATACCACTCTAATTCTTCATCCTCTTTATCTCGCATCGTTCTTAATTGTTTGTTTATAACTGGTATTGCTTCTAATTTTAGCTTTTGCTCAAAGAGAAATGACATTCCCGAATGTTACGGTACCTTTCCCCATATCTATTATCGCTCGTCTCTCATTTAAAAAATCTGCACCTATAATCAAAGCTACACTTAGTTTAGGTATAATCACGAAGTTGGCTTCGATCTTTTGACCTTGGCACGAAAGAGTTAACCTTGTTTGTCTCGTAACTTAAGCAGCATTGTTTCTAATAGGACCTCTTACTTTAATCTTACGTGTTTTCAGAACTGGCAATTCCTCATTGGCATTACACTGCATGAATACATTTTCTGAGATCGCAGTCAGTTCACTTCCGCTATCAATTACAATATTGACTGGGATATGCTTTACCATGGCCTTCACAATTGGTTGAATTTGAAAGGGTTGGTTCTGTTCTTTTTCCTCTTGCATCAACGAATCCTCCACTGAATCATACATGAGTCTTTTTAGGAATTTCCCTTGTGAATTCGAACTTTCTGTAGGATAAGCTTCGACTGCTACTTCTCTCTCTTTTATTTCCGATTCTCTATTTCTTCCTTCATTTACGCTTTCTTCTACATCGCCTACTTTTTCCTCATCCTCGTCTATCTTCTCCTTCTTCGTCGCTACTTCCACATAATCGCATCTAAATGCACTAATTATCGCTTAATAACTTCCTTCATTATATACGTTGGGTTGTGTGTCCACTCGTAACTTATTTTCAACTTCTGTCGACTGCACATTATCCTCATTGAATTCGCTTTCCCTGGTTTTCATCTCAAATAGCTCTGCAATACTCATTATTTCGTCCTTTCCTCCTACATTCGTTGTGCATGCCTCTGGTAATTCATCTTCCTCGTCAGTATTCTCCCAATTAATTTCATCCCAACACGATATTGTTACTTTCTTGTCTTCGTTTTCATCTGGTCCCTGTGGATTTGTTTCTTCCTTCTTCTCTTCTCGTGATGAGATTCTTACGTCTCTGTTCAAGGTGCTGCAATTGTCCTAGGTCGGTACGTCATTCTCTTTGGCATGGGCGCTTAGCTGTCAATTCGAACGTTTATTGGGGTTTGCTGGTCTTACCTCCACTTCTTCTATCTGTATTCGCTTTTCTTGTTCAGCTTGTTTATAGTGGTTTCTTTGTTGACAATTTGTCGGTCTATTGGCTCTCCAGTACTCGTTCCGATTGTCGTTATTCCCTCCGTAATAGTTGTTGCCGTTCTTGGGTGAACTATACTTATTGCCATATTCTTTTCTAAATCCATAACCGGTTCTTTGTTGAAATCTATTGTCGTTTCTTGGTGCGAAGTTATCACGTGGTTCGTAATTATTGTTTCTTTGTACCGTGTCTTGTGGATTCCACTGCTTTCTGCTTTTGTTTTCACGTACGCTTCGTCTTTTTCTTGCGTCATCTTCCGAAAATATGAACTCTAGTTCCCTTAGAACCACTTTAAATGCTTTGACGTCATTGCCTCCGCGACCTACTAATGACTGCTGGTATTTCAATGGTAGCTTCATCGCGCATAATTTAATCAACTGTCCGTCACTGTATGGTACATCTAAGCATTGATTTTTGTTTGCCATTACTTCGTAAAATTTCACGGGACTCTTGTCTCCTGAATTTTCAAAATATGGGTTCTGTAATAATTCGTACTTCACTCTATTCTGTGCTTCGCTGGACCAATATCGTGAGAGAAACTTCTCTCTGAAATCTTCGTACGATCGGCATGTCGTTGCAACATTCTGCATGGTTTCTGCGACTGTTCCTGACATGTGTGCACATACACTCATGGAAATAGAAAAAAGAACACATTGACACCGGTGTGTCAGACCCACCATACTTGCTCCAGACACTGCGAGAGGGCTGTACAAGCAATGATCACACGCACGGCACAACGGACACACCAGGAACCGCGGTGTTGGCCGTCGAATGGCGCTAGCTGCGCAGCATTAGTGCACCGCCGCCGTCAGTGTCAGCCAGTTTGCCGTGGCATACGGAGCTCCATCGCAGTCTTTAACATTGGTAGCATGCCGCGACAGCGTGGACGTGAACCGTATGTGCAGTTGACGGACTTTGAGTGAGGGCGTATAGTGGGCATGCGGGAGGCCGGGTGGACGTACCGCCGAATTGCTCAACACGTGGGGCGTGAGGTCTCCACAGTACATCGATGTTGTCGCCAGTGGTCGGCGGAAGGTGCACGTGCCCGTCGACCTGGGACCGGACCGCAGCGACGCACGGATGCACGCCAAGACCGTAGGATCCTACGCAGTGCCGTAGGGGACCGCATCGCCACTTCCCAGCAAATTAGGGACACTGTTGCTCCTGGGGTATCGGCGAGGACCATTCGCAACCGTCTCCATGAAGCTGGGCTACGGTCCCGCACACCGTTAGGCCGTCTTCTGCTCACGCCCCAACATCGTGCAGCCCGCCTCCAGTGGTGTCGCGACAGGCGTGAATGGAGAGACGAATGGAGATGTGTCGTCTTCAGCGATGAGAGTCGCTTCTCCCTTGGTGCCAATGATGGTCGTATGCGTGTTTGGCGCCGTGCAGGTGAGCGCCACAATCAGGACTGCATACGACCGAGGCACACAGGGCCAACAACCGGTATCATGGTGTGGGGAGCGATCTCCTACGCTGGTCGTACACCTCTGGTGATCATCGAGGGTACACTGAATAGTGCATGGTACATCCAAACCGTCATCGAACCCATCGTTCTACCATTCCTAGACCGGCAAGGGAACTTGCTGTTCCTACAGGACAATGCACGTCCGCATGTATCCCGTGCCACCCAACGTGCTCTAGAAGGTGTAAGGCAACTACCCTGGCCAGCAAGATCTCCGGATCTGTCCCCATTGAGCATGTTTGGGACTGGATGAAGCGTCGTCTCACGCGTTCTGCACGTCCAGCACGAACGCTGGTCCAACTGAGGCGCCAGGTGGAAATGGCATGGCAAGCCGTTCCACAGGACTACATCCAGCATCTCTACGATCGTCTCCATGGGAGAATAGCAGCCTGCTTTGCTGCGAAAGGTGGATGTACACTGTACTAGTGCCAACATTGTGCATGCTCTGTTGCCTGTGTCTATGTGCCTGTGGTTCTGTCAGTGTGATCATGTGATGTATCTGACCCCAGGAATGTGTCAATAAAGTTTCCCCTTCCTGGGACAATGAATTCATGGTGCTCTTATTTCAATTTCCAGGAGTGTATAAAGTCTAATTTGTGTTCCAGCGTCCAGTGTTCTGGTAATCCTACTTGGTATTGATCAATAAAAGTTCGTGGATGTAATGAGTTTCCTTCTCGAAAGTGTTGAAATTTTCTGACTCTGAGGAAATGATCGTTGTTGTACTTCGTCATAGTTCCATATGAAATTCGCGATTCTTCGTCACTTTTGTTTCTGATCATTTCTCCCATCGTTCTTTCCGGTTGTGGTAGATCCATTGGATATTGTCCACTGTAACTTTCGCGTACCCGCGGTGCAGGCTGTTCTGATTCCACGTATGTTACTTTCCGCCTGTGATTGGAATCGCAAATGCGTAATATCTTCGTTAATTGCTTCTTTTTCCGGTGCTGTTACAGATACCGATGTGGTTGCAGACTCTGTGCTTGTTCGATCTTGTTCACTACGCTCTTCAATGGTTTGCAACAATTCTGTTCGCAATTTCTGAAATTGTCGCTTCGTTTGTGCTTCCATTTTGACTATGCGGTTATCATATCTTTTCAGCGCTGCTCTTGTGATGCGTTTGTGTAACACACTGTTTTCAACAATTTCACGCGCTGTAGCTGCTGCTTGTCTAGTAATTTCGTTTATCTGTTTCTTTACTTTCTTTACTTCTCCGTGGGCGTTGTTACGTAATGTTTTGATCTCGTCCTGAATGTCATTACGCAATGTTTGTACGTCCACTTGCACCTTGTCAATGTCTGTGCTCAATTGATTGTGACCTGTTATTAAGTTTCCTATCACTTCTCGAGCTTCTTTTGCCTCGTCTTCAATATGTCTTAGGTGTAACTGAATTTTTTTGTTTTGTTCTTTAATCTCGCGCATTTGTCTCGTGGTTTCTGCATTCTGAATTTGAATTTTGTTCGCTATGTTTTTATTTTGCCTTGTCATGGTTTCCGTAATTTGTTGTAATAATTCTGCCACATTGGTGGGTCCTATTGCGTTTTCTTCCGACGTCCTACGCTCTGTGTCTTCGCCCAAGTGTTGGTTCGCAACCGATTGCATTGAACTGTGCTGTGACACATTTCTGCTCGCATTCCTTGTACTCTGTGATGAGGGAGCTCTGATTACTTGTACTGTGGGTTCTACGTGTTCAAGAAGCAAGTTAGAATCCTCATCGACTGTCTCTCTACTTTCCTGCTCCTCTGTCGTATGCTGACCTAGGTTTTCTGTGCCTTGGCGTACATTATCCTCGTTATGGTGCGTTATATGTCCTACTTCCCGTGATACTGCATCGTCTCTTGTACTGTCCTCTATTCTCTGTCCATTTTCATACTGGGTCTCTACCACAATTCGGTCAAGGTCTCGATTTGCCATTGCTAATCTTTCCGAATCCCTTATTTTCTGTTTTAAAAGAAATTCTCGCGCCCTACTTCGCGTCACCATACGCTCATACGATCTTACGCGTTTCATAAACTTGTGTTCACACGACTTGACACTACCAAACTGACAATCCATTCACTTACTTGTTGGGACAGAACCAACTTGTCAACGATGTGTCCGCCACCTGGGCGCTTGCATTGGAGAGAAAACTTTATTCTAACAATTTTCAAAATTCATAACTTAATTATGCTATTGCCTCTTCTAGAATTCTCACTGTTTCTTGAATACTTTTACTATCTATAGCTGTAGCTGCTGTCTTTGACTACGTATAACGTTAGAAAATTTTTTTTTTACTACGAAAATTTTTTTTTACTACAAAAATTTTTCAGCAAGTATTTTTCTGACCTAGTTAGGCATGTGGTCGACCTTCAATCATGGTATTTAACCATCCTGGCAGGGTTGCCATTTTCTAAACATTCATGGTGGTGTCTGTTTGTACTATATCGTGTCTCCCTACCACTTTCGCGCAACGACGCTCTGAGCGTGTTTTTTAGGGAATTAACTAGTTTGAACCTGGGACCTGTTGCTGGTAAGGATACGCCAGACCACACATGACATGTAGAATTCAGAAGAGTTCAGTGAGACTAGCGATGATGTAACCAAATACTAAATGACCTCAGCGTCAGCTCCACTGCACTCCCTGTAGAAGAATCTTAATACTAACTAAATTTAGTGGAAAGGGTTCAAGGCTTTCCTATTTTTAGTTAGCTGGTAAAATAACGTCGACAAAGCAGTTAAGTTTACCATTGGCAATTTTATTCTACTCACAAAACATCGTTTATAAATTGCACTATTGATAAAAGGAAATGTTTTAATACAGGGTGGTAAAAACCAACTGCGTTCAACAAAAATGTGAACGAATATTCCCTAAATGGGTTTCCAAGTTCTACAATCGATCGAAGGATGACCTATGCCATATCACATCTATAATCTAGGTTTGAATTAAGTTTCACAAAAGAGAAAACTATCAAAATGGTCTACAGTGACCCTCAATTATCTTTAATTACTTATCTAACTTGTCGTAAATTACAGTGGCTGATGTGGCTTCTCAATAACTATATAAAAGAAAAATCATCGCGTTTCAGATTTTTACTTCAAGTGGAACTAACCTCTCTTAACTTCTCCTTACTACTATTTACCGAAGTTGGTTTAAAAAAAACTATCTGGCTATGTTTTCATCTGACCAATCAGGGTCTCAATGTTAACCTTAAGCTCTGCCTACACAAATTCTGTCTATCAAATGAGAAACGTTATACTTTTCGTGGTGGGGCAATGTTTTTTAATGTTTGCAACGTAACAGAGACGCTAAAAAGTCTCACGCTAAAACCTGCAGCTGGTGTGGTCCTTTTAGCGTTATCGTAAGATCTATACTGTTCTTTTGGAGGTCTCTATCTTTTAAAATGGGCTGGGGGGTGGTCCTTTACGTACCTGAGACGCGAAAAAGTCTCACGCTAAAACGTGCGGGTGGTAGTGTACAGGTAGGCTGTCCCATCCGTCCCTTATCGTAGGGCCTTCTAGCTTAACACGGTTCTGCTCTCGGCTTCTGTCCTCGTTTCTCCCCTCGGAACTGCGTCTGCCTCACGGTGGGAAGGTACGACATGCATTTAGGCATTCTTGTGTTAGTGTGTGGTACTCCATTTGCTCACTCGTTACTCGTATTACTTTGGTTAATTTAATGTCACGATTTATTCGGAGCTATGTGATATGGAAGGTGTTGGATTTGCCTGACACCTTACACATTGCTCCACTCATTATCTTCAAATGACAACAAATAGACTAAAATAGCGCCAGTGAACAATAAATAAAAAATCACAATCGATAAATAAACCCATAGCAACAAGAATACCAACGTGCAAAACGAAAACACCACGACATTATTCAGCAACCTAGGAGTAATGTAAGAAAGGGAGATTTGACCCTGTGATTTATAGCCACCTACCCCACTTGTTGCTTTCAACATCATCCCATTCTTCTTCTGTCCCTTATCCCCTGCCCCCATAGGCCACTTGTGGGGCTATCCTGCGCTTATAAAGGATGCCTATCACTATAGTTTGGTACCCCATATGACAGTTGGATGATTTTCCAAGATAGCCTTATGTTGATTAGTATTATTTATTCCACATAACCGCTGCTACAATCAAAACATGGATACCTGAGATAACTCTGCCACTATAACCATATCGCTAATAGCGTCTTATTGCTGTGTTTGATGACACAATATGGACGTTGGATTTTTCAGGTTAGATTCATCTTAATTAACATAATTTATGATGCAATATGGCTGCTACAATAAAAAATACCTGCCCAAGATTCCCTCACCAGGACTAAAAGGGTTGTTTCAATTTCTATGGTACTGCAGTCTCCTAGTACCACTAATCTTCCATAGCATCCGTCCATCAGGCATTAGATAGAATGCTGTAGTGATAGAATGCTGTAGTGAAACGTCAGCCACCATGAAGTGTCGACAGCGATCTACCATCTTGAGTCAAGATAAAACACTGACTCACACAGTCAAATATAGGTACCATTAACCCTTTCCTCTCTCTCTAAGTGCTCATTATTATTCACTATATATATATGTGTTTTCGTTTATTGTCATTGTTTCTCTCTAAGGATAACAGTGCGCTGATGTATTGGAGCAGATATCAGCAGACACTCTACCTGATACATCTGAACAAAACACACAGCTTTACCTGGATACTGAGCTTATGTTGTCTATATCACTTGTTAATGAGCCACAGCTCAATATATTCAGTATATGTAGATTCACCACTACTTATCAAGTGACTGCCCAGGAATGAAAACATGATGGTGTGGGCATAGCAGCGGATAGTAACTGTGGAGCAACGATAGATATCCTTAATGTTCAATGAAGTCCTAATGCACAATGCACAAGGATGGAGTGGTGATATCTATATAACATGATGGATTACATTGAGACTGTGATGGCTGCAGAGTGTTGACATTATCATCCTCCTCTAGACATCTACATATTTAACAACAAGGCGTTCATCATCGACATATATGGAGCTCCAACACCGAAGTTAACAACAGGAGACTCTTAGCAGTGCATTTAACTACATAATTAAACTGTTTCGAATTTGTGCTCTGTGCAGTGCATTACGGAATGTGACAGGCAGCCTGAGACAGTGGAAGCCATATATCAATGCACCATCAAAGAATTTTGTGAGCTATTTATGTGAACATAGCGTGCACGTGGAGGAGTTAGAACAATGTACAAATTAATGTAATCATGAAGTACTGAAGTCTTCTACTATTACCATCATAGGTATTAAAGCCATACAACCAGAAATTACGGGTGGAATACTCCAGTACACTGCCAGAAATAATTGCAACACCAGCAAAATAATTAATATAGAGTAATGACATTTGTGAAATGCATTTGTCTAGGTAATATAATTAAGTGATTAAATTCGCAAGATCACAGGTTAACGTAAGCACAAACAAGCCACTGCAAATTTGAAATGTTGGTACATTAACAACCGGTGCAACGACCACAATTGGAAAAAAGCAAAGAGAAGAATAGTGAAACAAATCAATCTTTTAAAATGTAAGTAATAAATACACATTACTGATACAGATATCCATTATAGAAAGTGTCTATAGCATAACCATCGATATTTAAGACACTGAACAATCATTCAAATGTCCATGAAGTATGTCATACAGCTGCGGGATGTCACTTTGTGGGGTGGAGTTACACACTTATTGCACTTGGGCGGCCTGTACATAGATTGTTAATGCTTTTTGTGGATGACAGTGGAGTTGTTGTCTGATTATGATCCATATGTGCTCGATTGGAGACAGATCTGATGATCGAATAGTCCTAGGCAACATGTAGACTCACTGCAGACCGTGTTGAGTTACAATAGCGGTTTGTGGTGGATCGTTATCATGTTGGAAACGACCCCTGGACTGCTGTTCATGAATGGCAGCACTACAGGTCGAATCGACAGTCTGACGTAAGATTCTACAGGTAGGTTGCATGGGATAACCAAAAGACTGCTCCTGTTGCCATATGAAATCACACCCTAGATCCTAACTCCAGATGTAGATCCTGTGTGTCTGGCACACAAACAGGTTGGTTTGCTGACCTTCAAGTGTCCTCCTTCTAATCAATACATTGCCATAAGTGGCACCCAGGCAGAACTGGCTTTCGTCAGGAAACACAACATATAGCCACTCTTCTCTCCAATGAGCTCTCACTTGACACCACTTACGTTGCAAGTCGCTGGGCTTGGGGCCGGTGAAATACATGCTACAGGTCGCATGGTTAGGAGCTGTTCTTGAAGTAATCGGTTTGTAACATTTCCTTGTGTCACTGTGATGCCAAATGCTACTAAAATTACTGCTGCAGATGCACTACGATGCGCCAGTGCAATACGCTGAACACGATAGTCTTCCCTCTTGGCAGTGCCACAAGGCTGTCCTGAGCCTGATTCTGTTGTGACTCTACATTCTTGTGACCACTGCTCCCAGCAGTCACGTACAATGGCTACATTCCTGCTAAGTCTTCGTGCAGTATCGCAGAAAGTGTAGGCAGCTTCTCGTTGCTATATGAGACGACCTCTTTCAAACTCACCGAGCTGTTGATAGTGGCTTCTTAGTCACCTTAAAGGAACTCTCGACGAACATCCACTTAATATGTCCAGTCTCAAAGATAACTAACGCTCAAGACCGTTACAGTATGTATTTAAAGCAAACCTGATATGCATCCTCAGAGAGGCGCTACTACCGCCGGTGTTATGAGACTGGCACGAAATCTGAAGAGATATCATGTTTCACATGTAGAAACGTGCCTACCAACTTTCGCTCATGTCAGACAACTTCTTCTTGGTATTGCAATAATTTCTTCCGTCAGTGCATATCGTGGCTCCTTTCAGTGTGGGTACAATACAGGGTGAATTAAAATATATAAAAACAACTATTATCCTAATACTGCTATGGCCAATGATTATATAATAATTACTATAGATATGTGTGAGTATGTTTTTCGTGTGTGTGTGTAATATTTCTTATAAATGGTCTTATTAGCTACCCAAATCGTATCATTTTTACTGTAGTTGAAAGGGTAATAAAGATGAACAGTCATTGTATCAGCGTCAGTACGGTGACTGCACAGATTTGCACAAAGTAGTGTAGTATTATTACCAAACTGTCTGCACTGACTAAGCAATAATGACTACCCATCTTAATAAGGATGTTTGAAGAAAGAAGAACACACATAGGACGCTGAAAAAATTATTTTATTTGCTCCCTTTTACAACCTTCACAACACAGTTTGATATGAGAACGTCCATCATCTTGAGATCTGAAATTCAGATCACAATGCTTATAGGAATAATCATACTTAGACACTTTACATACCTTGTCAAAATAAATGCTTAAACATTTGACGTGTTCCAGCTACAATATCCAGCATGATCTAGTCAGACAAGTTACGTGATAGCCATGTGGGTAAAGATTCTATGAGAAAATTTGGACCAACCTGAAAGAGTTAGCTGGAAAAAAATCTACATCCACTGGAAGACCTCATTACTCAACTTTATTACACATGCTTTGCATCCGTATGTGAGAAGATGTATGAACCAGTCATGCCAGATGTAGGCACAGCAATATATTCCTATATAAGCATGCTGATATACCGAACTATATATAAGAGCTTACAAATGAAAAATGCATACATTGAAATGTAATTATAATGTAAACCTGTCTTTATTATTGAATACAGTGAAACAAATTAGACAGAAATTTGTTAAGTAATTGTACAGTTCTTGTCCACAAAATTTGGTCTAAAATTACGATTGTAGGTGCAATAGGAAAAATACACCATTGATGAAGAAACTCCCTTGTCACAAGGACTTCGTAGTAACTGACTGGTTCTGTGATACTACTGAAAACCAGAAGAAAAGGTGGAACACCCCTTCCTGATAATACATTATAGACAATGGTCATTCCATCAGACTGTGGGAAGACAAATGTTATTTTATCACTGTCTACATTCCCCGATGGGATTCACTTCGAAAATTTGTATGTATTTTCAAAAACCTTATTTGAGGCCAAATACCAGCTATTTTAGGAGGTTCCGCCCAGTATGGATCGTTTAACATAAACAACATTCAGAGAAAGTAGCTATATCTCGACACAAGAATTAGTACAGCCAATCACTGTGTTCATATTATATGATTTTGCGTGGAAAACCAAGATCAAATATGGACACATTTGTGAAAGTTCGTGGCAGATTACAACTGTTTGCCAAACCTAGACTTTAACTCAGGAACTTTGCCTCTCATGGGCAGATGCTGTATCGCCTGAGATACCCAAGCACGTTTCACAACTCGTCCTCACAGCTTTACTTATCCTAGTACCCACCTCCTACCTTCCAAAGTTCACAGAAGTTCTCCCGCGAAACGTCCTAGAAGAAAGGATATTGTTGAGATATAACTTACCCACAGGCTGGGGGATGTTTGCAGAACATTTTCACTCTGCAGTGAAGTAAAAATTTCATTCTAGAAATATTTTTGTTCCAGTCGTCATATAGGGTTCGATGTCTTTTTCTTTTTTTTTTTTTGAGTAAACGTATTCTAAAATTCTGAAGCTGTTGGTTAGGGATAATGAAACTTTATTATGGCTTCTAAACTAGACGACATGAATTTGAAACACATTAATCAACTACGTGTAGGAACTGAAATGTAATGCTATGAACTGATAGCCATATGAGGCAATTTCTGCAATCTCAGTTAGTTTGAGTTTCTTGTTGTAGAGAAGACAAGAAAAACTGAATGATGGGTGATATAGACACATTTCCCCAGCCGTTTCCTTTTAGTAAGTAGTGTACCAGTACATAAATGTGTCAGAATATTGCATACCATAGACAAATATGTACACATGTCTTGCATTACTTCTGAGAAGACCAAGAACAGACCTAACAATCATTTTATGTCGATGCAAAAATTGAAGCAATCACAAAGGTATCAACACAAAATTAATAAAACTGTTTAGCCGTATTAACATATGAGGTGTGAAACGAGAGATGTACGAATTTCAGTTGCATCACTTGAATGAAAGAATTCATCAATGTGAACCATATATTGACGAAAATATTGAAGCAGGAATGAAAGTCTCAATTCAAGATTAACATAACTTAATGAATTTATCAAAGCAACAGTACAGAAGTTGAATTACATGAAACCGTGATGGAACATCTGAATGAAAGAAACCATTAATTTGGAGTTGAGCTGGAACAGTTACAAAAAGATAAAAAAACCACCATCACTACTATTCCATGAGTATGTAAGTTGTTGTATGTCATCTCAAAGGCTGTTGAGCCACCTCTGATTGGTAGCTCATGTAGATATAAGATGCTATTCAAAAGCAAATACAAGTTTCAAATATACTTTAATGATTAGTAATACATACGCTACATTTTCCTAGGTGTTACTGTGAATAAAAAGATGAGGGATAAGATGCATGTGTATTTCCACAATTGCTGCAGATGGGCACAAATAGATACCCTGTACAACTTCATACTGATAGTGGTCATGAGTTTTATAATAGGTATCTGAAGAAAGTAACTGCACAGTATGGGATACACCACTACTCAACATTATCCCCGAAAAAGCAAATATAGCGTTTAATGTTTAAATAGAAAAATAAAAGTCCATATGTGGAGGCATATAAATCATTTATTACCACACAAATTCAAATTTATTCTTCCAAAACTGGTTGGGCAGTATAATCAAACTGTACTTCAAACAAAAAAATGAATCTTCTATGTATAGTGTAATGTTACATTAAAGTGGTGGGTTTATGCAGTTAGAAATTTAATATAGGTGTTTTGGTAAGTGTCTCAAAATAAAATATGGCATCTGAGAAATCATAACAACCAATCTGATCAATGGAGATATTTAAAGTTTCCAATGTGAAACAAGAAAGCCTTAGAACTTAAGGATAATGGTGGTATTGAAACAGAAGTACTCCTTTCACAGAAGAATTACAGAGAAGCAGTGAACGAGACATTTGCTCATAGAGCATGTCATAAGACAATGGGGAGTAAAATTCTACTGAAATGGCTTGGCTTCCCTCAATTTACAAAGGTGGGTGTGTATTAAATACATGGTATGTAATAAGGTGCGCGAAACCTCTCACCACGCAGTCGCATAAGAAGTCTGATAGGATGTGCATGGTACATGACAAGGTAATGTAGATGTAAAAAGTCCCTCGTATAACTACTGCAGACAAGGAAGAATGCTAGGAAAGTGACTAGCATTTGTCGAAAAGGGAATTAATCAGTTGTATAAACCTTGCAAATAACATGAAATCATACGCTGCAAATAAAACTTTGGCAGAATGTTAGACAGTAAATCGAATTTTAGCTGTTAAAGCCAGACAAGTACACTCATGAAGGGAGACTAGTAAAGGGCTCGGCATTTCAGCATTTGCAGTTGACAAAGCAATTCCTGCCAGACTTAAATTGAGTGCTGTGATAAATTTCCAACGAGCTATGAGTACTGCTCATCACTAAGAAAGGAAAATAAATCATAACAATCTTTAAGAAATTGCCTCCAATCGTTGGTGTCAGCAGTTAAGAGTATCCTCAAGCAGAAATGACGAAGAAGACTGGTTAGAGCACCTTAGGTTCTATTATTATCTAAGACATAAGGCAGAATTATCCAAGTACTAATACCTGCAGTGGTGAGTCTTCATCTATTGGATCATTAGATGTAGGAGCATCAGCCATTGCCTGAACAGTGAAATGTGCACAGAGCACTCAATGACAGCATGAGGAGGCGAGAACACAAAGTAGGAAGATGAAATCTCTTACTGTCAAGAGAGGACAATATTAAAACCACACAGAATGTGGTTGGGCTGTTCACAAAAAGGAAAGCTCCTAGCTATTCTTGCCAACTTGCGAATACAGATATGTATCATATGTCAAAAAGGTTCTTATTCCAAAAATAAAGAGAGTGTTTATGTGGAACACGGTGTAAAAACAATGTGAAAATCTATAGAGTGAATGACTGTAAATTTTGATTCTACAGAGAGACCTAACTTACATATGTTTTGCAATGTTAAAAGATTGTAATAACGTCAGCACATTGATTCACGCAGAGACGTACATCGGCCTGATGAATTACCCCAATACTGTACCAACAACCATGTTTTCGAGAGTTTTTGATCTTACCAAAACTTCGATGTACATCTATATGGACATTTCTGCCCTGCTTTCCTTCTGATAACTGCATGGAAACAAGCATCATGCACATCGCTTAATCAGTTGTCTTTAGACGATACGTTGTAGACTTTGCCTTCAAAAGAATAATCGTCAGTTCTATATGTAGATTACTATCTGTCGATTAATTTAGGCAAGAGAAAACGGACTATCGCATTGATTGGGCTGGAAACGTGTAACAAAGTCTGTAATATCACAAAGGCAAGCAATAAACTACACTTAGAAAGCTGTGACGTTGTGGAAAATCCCCCCTGGCTCATGTTATATTTATGGTTTAAATGCATCTATAAAACAAATAGTAAAACAGGTTGAATTGTATGTGAATATTAATACATTTAAGACAGTGATAAAGACAATAGAATAGAGAATAAACTTTCGACACAATGATTTAATACAGCTACTATTAGTTTCTGAAGAAGATGAAATTTAAAACACTATTTAGATATATGTTTTAAGTTAGTTCAGTTTGTAAATATACTACCATTTAGCAAAAATCGTGTTAAGTGTGGTACAAAGTACAATGGACAATCACTCATACATTCAAGAACGGCAAGATGTTGCTGAAGGAAATAAGATTCCCCTTGCGAAATTAGTATGGAAAATGCGCCATGTTTCAGTAACAGATGAAGAGATTAGGAAATTGTTAAAGGTATCGAATGCTAGTATTAAACTGCCATTAACTTTCAGTACATCGGAACTGTCTGAATATCCCATATTACTTACTACATCCAGGCAGAAATAGGCTATTAATCAAACGGTTCAATCAGAAACACTCACTTCATAATACTAGCCCTTCAAGCTGACAGGAAGGGAAGCCTGAAGCATGATTCAAGTGAATTCGACAACTGCAAAATAACTACTGATACTCCTGAAGGCCCCAGAGGTACTGACTGACGGCCGTTTCATCCTCAGCAGACAGGCGTCACTCACTGTCGATATAGAAGAGCATATGGTCAGTACACCACTCTCCCTCCCGTCTTCATTTTTCGTGACCAGAGCCACTATTTCTCAATCAAATAGCTCCTCCATTGTCCTCACAAGGGTTGAGTGCACCCTGCTTAAAAATAGTGCTCTGCACACCGAAACGGTCACCTACCCAAGAGATAGGCAAGAATGAAAACCCTTAATTTTAGAGACCTAGTGGGAAGGATAACTTATGAAGATATGCTGACATCATTTAAAATACGCACATCAAAAAAAGTTTTGCATCACCTCGGTTTCGAGAGTTCCGGAATCTGTACAGAAAATTGGAGTGGAGATCAACATAAATATCATTTCCGCCCTTTATATTGCTAATGAAAACCACACAGTGCATGTTGTACCACCATACAGCGAGACCTTCAAAGGTAGTGGTCCAGACTGCTGTACACACTGGTACCTCTAATACCCAGTAGCACGTCCTCTTGCATTGATACATGCCTGTATTCGTCGTGGCATACTACCCACAAGTTCATTAAGGCACCGCTGGTCCAGATCGTCCCACTCCTAAATGGCGATTCGGCGTAGATCCCTCAGTGTGGTTGGTGGGTCATGTCACCCATAAACAGCCCTTTTCAATCTATCCGAGGCATGCTCGAAAGGATTCGTGTCTGGAGAACATGCTGGCCACTCTAGTCGAGCGACGTCGTTATCCTGAAGGAAGTCATTCACAAGATGTGCGCGATGGGGGCGCAAATTGTCGTCCCTGAAGAAGAATGCCTCGCCAATATTCTACCGATATGGTTGCACTATAGGTCGGAGAATGGCATTCGCGTATCGTACAGCCGTTACGGCGCCTTCCATGACCACCAGCGGCGTACGTCGGCCCCACATGGTGCTACCCCAAAAGAGCTGGACAGTGTGCCTAAGGCGTTCAGCCTGACCAGGTTGCCTCCAAACACGTCTCCGACGATTGTCTGGTGGAAGGTATATGCGACGCTCCTCGGTGAAGAGAACGTAATGCCAATCCTGAGCGGTCCATTTGGCATCTAGGCCCATCTGTACCGCACTGCATGGTGTCGTGATTGCAAAGATAGACCTCGTCTTGGATGCCGGGAGTGAGGTTCCGCATCATGCAGTGTATTGAGCACAGTTGGAGTCGTAACACGACGTCCTGTCGTTGCATGAAAAACATTGTTCAACATGTTGACGTTGCTACCAGGGCTCCTCGGAGCCGTAATCCGCAGGTAGCGGTCATCCACTGCAGTAATAGCCCTTGGGAGGCCTGAGTGAGGCATGTCATCGACAGTTCCTGTCTCTCTGTATGTCCTCTATGTCGGAAAAACATCGCTTTGGTTCTTTCCGAGACGCCTGGACACTTCCGTTGCTGAGAGCTCTTCCTGGCACAAAGTAACAATACGGACACGATCGAACCGCGGTATTGACCGTCTAGGCATGGTTGAAGTACAGACAACACGAGCTGTGTACCTCCTTCGTGGTGGAACTGATCGGCTGTCGGCGCTGCTCATGCAAGGTTGTTTACATTTTTGAACGGGTTTAGTGACATCTCTGAACAGTCAAAGGGACTGTGTCTGTGATACAGTATCAGCAGTCAACGTCTAACTTCAGGAGTTCTGGAACCGGGGTGATGAAAAACTATTTTTTGATGTGTGTATCATACCATACAGGCACAATCATTTGCAGAACAGTATTTTATGGATACATGATATTTAAAATCATACTGAAATTAGGAACCTGGAATGTTAGAGATGGCCATTCCTGCGGTGGCATAAGCAGAAGTATGGAGATGAAGAAAATAGTGTTACTTGTGCTTCAGATAATTTAAGTTTACTATTAACTTATATTATAAATGTATTACGTTTTTCAAAAAATGTTATTATTGCAACTCCTCCTCTTGTGCCAACAGATTTCAATAAATTCCCCTACATGTTCAATTAAGGTTTAAAGAAGGCTATGTGGTAAGAGATTTATTCATCTTATGTATCCATTGATTCATAAAATTTCATCCACCTGTGTTGTTTATGGCACCCAGGACAGGATACAGAGTGTTTGATACGAATTATGGAACTGTCAGTGACCACGTGCTGCCTGCACCAGTTGACCAGTATGTGTGAGAAGATGTGCTGAGTCGTACGAAATTATTTTGTGACCTCGGTTACATTTCTTATCTGCTAATCACAATTTGCTCATTTTCTTAGCAACATGTGTACTCATGTCGAAAACTTTTCGTTTTCAATGAGGATTTTGTTTTGCTAATAATAACAACAACAATATATGGACAAATTATTCACCATATATACTCTCAGTCTCTAAAACCGTTAGAACTGTTTGCAATTAAAATGCTGACGATCAACTTTACTATTTAATTATTTATATAACAATGAAATTCGCCAAACAGCCGTTCAGTTGAGATGTTATTTTGTTTTATTTTCGTACCAGTTTCGGCTGTTCATATTGTCATCTTCAGATCCCACAAAGTAATCGATATTAGCACACTGGGACCATATATTTCTGGATTTCGTAGCTCAAATGATTCCTTCAAAGACTTGACTGCAAGTGTATCTTTGGTGACACACATATAATGGACCAAAGACATGGGAGTCAACAACCAATGAAGTACTCTATTTAGAACTTTACGAAAGTCTTTTTTTTTATTTCAGAGAATTGAGCATGTCTGAAAATGAAGGTGAAGTCGTGAAATCTCCCAGCAATTGAAATGCGCCGTTATATCACGCCCCAGCCCAAAGTCATCATAAAACACAGAAATGGAGGAGAGTGAGTCACAAAATTTTCGTTACCTGGAACTGCTAAATATCAATCAAGTAGCTCCCCAGTTCGCCAAACAAGGGCTGTGTGCATCTCACTTGCCAGCAGTGGACAGCAGAAATGGGTGTTAGCTACCCAATTATTAACCACGGCTTTGGTGATCTGACAGGAAATGAAGTATATACCATGGCAAGGTCATTGGCATAAACCCATCACATATAAGTATAAAATAATTTTGAAACACACACACAAACACCCACAGAAGATATTGGAACTAATACTGATGTGAATTCAACTGGTGCTGCCACATGCTATGTATATTTCCTATGTATCAAGTGCAGGGGGAACGGAGGATGTGTGCTCATCTAATTTGTGTCTACAGGGACCAAATCCCATGAATCTGGCCAACAGGGTAACAATAACAATCTTTCCAGTCAATAAGAGAAGAAACTTAGACGGCAGATGGGGTGAGTATGCTGAGACATCTGTCTTGCTGGCTTGCAAGATGGTCTCTTAAGGTATAGAATGCAGCCAGTGCGTGAAGGTTAGATAGACACGTTATATGTTCTGTTTATTCAATTGACCGATGACGAACATTTCCTAATGTCTGGTATCTACTACTCAACGTCTCTGTCAGAGCTAGTATGGGGGTCTGTTAATATGGTGGAGACATTTTTATGCCATCGCTGTCTGGAGGATAGGTAGCTACGTTAAGGAACACATATGCTCAGCAGTCTGTGCCTACAGGATGTTTACCTGACACTGTAAATTTCTTGTCGCTTGGTATACATCATTCAATGTCTCCTCCAAGGCATGTATGGGGGTACCTTAACCTATAGCATGCAGCCACTGCCTGGAGGAAAGATAGCTACATTGTATTATCTGTTCATTCAGGTGGATGGTGGGCCTGCATCACACTTGTGACAGAACCCCTTTGTTATTGTACCAGCAAACTGGGCCACATTAGTCCACCACTGCGTTAGCTCTGCTACATATTATTCAGTCCATTGCTGCTGAATGAGACTTAATAATCTCTAGGCATGTTGAATCAAATATCAGGGCACACTATTGCACAGCTGCCGTCTAACAGCCTGTGTGTAGAATGATATTAAGCAGATTGCATGATCTGCTTCTTGAGCAGTGTGGCAATATGAGAAGCACATCGCAGCTGGAGGTGTGCTGAGGCTGTAGTTGTAGTAGTAGTAGTAGTAGTAGTAGTAGTGGTAGCAGCAGCTTTATTTATCCATAGATATCTTTTCACAAGGATATAGGACATGTCAAAGCATTTACAAATTTAGATCAAAAAACATATATTTACAGACTTATAGTTAGAGACAATCATTAGATTTACTCCTGGTATACAATACTTTTTTTTACAAATAACTTATTAAGTAATGTAATGCCACATTGTTCATTCACATCTCACTATGAGTCATTGCACACACTATACACACATTGTTTGATAACTCTTCACTCACTACACACACACACACACACACACACACACACACACACACACACACACACACACACACACGCTGGTGATCTCTGGGCCATTTTCTGTACCGCAACTTCCCATTTGTTATCCTGAAAAACTGAATCAGCATCCCTCCATAATGAGTGAGATAATGAGCTCAGAAAGAGGAAGAGGTGTTAGTACTGTGCCATGCACAGTATTTCTAGAAAGAAAAAGAAAGAAGGAAAAAACATAAACTGAAGGTATTATGTGGATGTTCGATATTGTATAATCATTATTATTATTATTTATTTGTAAAACATTTTTTATCAAACGCCTACACTGTTTTAGCTAAGTAATCCTTCAATGTACAAAATGTATTGCATAACAGGTACTTTTTAGCTGAATTTTTAAATAAGTGTATTTTTGCAATTTCTTTAATCTCTTTTGGTAATTTATTGTACAGCTTTATTCCTTGGTAGAAAGTGCTGTTTTGAGTTTTATGTTTATTTTTTCTTCGTAAATGTAAGTTCAGTCTATCTCTTGTTGCATGGTCATGGGCAGAGCTGTTTGTGCAGTAATTACCAATGTTATTTTTGATGTGTACAACCGACTGATAAATGTTTTCACATGGAGCATTTAAAATCCCCATTGTTCTAAACAGATCTTTACAATGATCTCGACTAGTATTTTTGGTTATTATTCCTATGGCTCTTTTCTGGAATTTGAAAATGGTGTCCATATTTTTTGCATTTGTTCCCCAAAAAAGAATGCCATAGCTAAGAATTGAGTGTACATATGAATAATATGTAACTAAAAGACACTGCATGTTACACATTGATGATAGGATTTAAGGGCATGACATGCTGATGAGATTCTGTTTGCATTCGAAGCAAAAATGTGTACTAAACACTGGCTCCAAAATGCGTACCTGAAGAGTTACGAGCACTTGATGTTCGGTACTGTGAATCGAATCTCTTCTACTGCAAGTTCTTTACATTCTATACTTTGTGAGGAGACAGTATGGATCACTACAAGAAAAAATAGTCTATAAAACGTGGTCTCTACCTAAGAGCTATGAGCACTTGACTAGCAGAAGAAATGTGTTTCGCAGCGCTGAAGATGAACGAGTGCTCGTAGCTGTTAAGGTATGAACTTCTGAGTACCCAATTACTGGATATTTATTTCTTGTTTTAGTCCATAATACTACCTCTAAAATTTGGGAAACGAAAAGCATGCATTTGAAGAGTGTTTTTTTTTTTACCATATCGAAGCTGAAGAAATGTTTTTTTTTATTTTACGTTTTAGAGCTTATTTTTACTTGACATTTTTGTTTCGAACGATCCTTCCTGTCATATCCGTGAATACTGCCCATTCTTCCTATGACACACAATATAGATTAAGACGAACTTGTAGAATGTTCCTTATAGAATATATTGTTCTTATCTTTCTGGATTCCAATACTATCCAAGCTTTTGTTCTGCCTGTAACAACCTCTCCGTAGACGCCACACAAAAACTGTTGTATGGCTTCACCCTGAGCATTTTAATCAGGCTTACACCACTGCCGAAGAAACATTGAAACACCGAAAGACCTCGAATTTCGTATCTAGTTACCCACTTGGATGGATATCTCCAGTTAACAAACAAGGAATCAGCATCAGAAATGTAGCGTGTGTCCATCCTTTACATCCACACGATGTCTCTCTCTCTCTCTCTCTCTCTCTCTCTCTCTCTCTCTCTCTGTTCCCACTTGTTGTTAAGGTCCGAAAGTATGCGTATGTGTGCGTGCGTGTGTGTGTGGCGTGTGAAAGTGAAGGAAGGGAGATGTATATATTTTCTTACTGACTATGAATGAATAATTATTTAGTTATTAATTGATATTTACTGTCCGGTATGAGACCAGTCTCTACTGATTCACACGACTGTATTGTGCGGCAGCACAAAGATGTGCTTCTTATGGCGGAGCGTGGTTAATCCCCCGTCCCGGAACGCCGTCTCAGCCATCCAAAAACTTGAACCCACCTTGGTGGTGGCGTTCCAATCTTATTTCTGTAGTATTACTGGTCACGTATCGGCCTTTCATCGTTTTATCGTTAGCATTCTAGCTGGACTCGATTCCACGCACGTAGCGTGACGCGTCGCCGGATCGCCCTCCACCCAGCCACTTCATACGTTACTTTCTTTTTGTGCCGAATTGAGTTGCCTTTGTTTATTGCGTAACGCTCCACAGATTGCCACGGAAGGCATCCCTCCCTTTGGCGACCACTGTGTCTGCAATTTTCTCTGCTTGTGAACAGAAACATAAGTGTGTTTCATCTGTGCGTCATAAATGAGGGTTATTGGTTGCCGCATCAAATTTTGTAACCCCTCTGCCGAATTCAACTCACACAGCCACCAGTCGTTCTCATTTTGAGAGAAACGCGATCCACACAGAAAGGTGGAAAAGAGAATAAAACGTCTATGGCGATACGGTTCAACCGACCGTAAAAGCTTTATCACTCTCCCCTTTGTGTCGTTCCCTGTGTCGTTCATTCTTTCATTTTATTTAATCATACTTTCAATAAAATATTGGTGCCCATTTTCGTCAATATTGCAACTTTAATACTTATTTTTGCAGAGTTTAATGTATATTTTAATGCCCATAACATCATCTTTTTTTATAAGGACAATGTCTTTATGCAACTATCATCTCGTTATAGTCATCTCGTTATAGTTAAAACTGCCCAATACTAAGTGGGAAACATCTCTGCGAGTTGAAAATGGAGGATAAACACACAAAAAATGAAATCTTTATACAGCTTCTTCTATCATTTCCGTGCCACAGTACTTGAATTACGTGTTATCGTACTTTTTTGTGTCGATCACTAGGTTACTACTATAAACTGAATTGCGGTGTTCTTATTTATTATGTAACCTCAGGGGCATTCTTTTATTGCTTTTTCGTGAATATTCCTTCCTGGCGAAACATGGGCTTGTTACTTACGCACAACAAATATCTGTCGGTAGATTTTTCCATGTTGAGCACATCTCGTTCACATTGAAAATGTTCACATTACAGCCACGACTAAACTGTAGTTTCAGGTTTCTGATGAGCGGAACATGCTTCATATTTTTATTAGATTCCGTGATGAAGAGGGATTCAACTTTCTCTGATGCTGACTTTAAATACCAACCGCGACACTAGTCGAATTCTTCATGACATCAAGAGAGAAATATTGCTCCTGGATTACCTTTACTATTTTTATCTGCCCACTTGTTAGTTCTAATTCTAAATAGTGTGGAACGAGAAATAATTTTTTAGTGTAGTGTATCAGTTGTGTATGTGCCTGTTATATTATGGCGATTTAAGTTTCTCCCTCCAGCACGATTAATTCTACCTACGTCTGGCTGGAATGTTACCATATTTAGATAGGTTATCGATCTGAATGCTCAGGCAGGTTACTTTGATGATATCGTAGAACATACTAGAACAGAAATGGTAAAATATAGAGCACTTTCTTGGATATACTATTCACTTACATCATCATTAACTTATACAAGATGATGTTAATTTAAATGTAGAACAGTGATACGGTGTTGCATCTGTCATTGATTTCGAGTAAAACGTTCGAATGAAGTACATGGATACATTATTATGTTCAAAATGTAGCAGTAATCCGATGAATATGTATCTGTGCATAGCCCACTGTTCCACTGTGAAGGATATTGGCTATGGTACCGCACTGAACCTCTCCATATATCGGTATTCATACACAACAACACATGGCTCTAAAAGCGTATATGTAGTAGGCTGTATAAGCTACGTCAAGAGAATGTGAGCAATCAGACTGGTTTAGATTAAAGGTAACATCATGTCCATGCAATGCTGTGCCATCATTTTAAATTTGGCACACCACTCACTCTGTCCTTTTCAACTTGCTGGACCTTGAAGCTATTAATTTTAATTCAAACAGCTCTTAAACTGGTGACACGAGGCTGAGTACAAGCCTTTTCAGCCCTTTCATCGATGAAGAATCCCTGGCACTTTCGGCTCACAGTGGAACATTTTTACTTGAGTTATTATCAACGAACCTCGATGAAGCAATGCTTGATACCTTAGTGTTTGTGAAAAGCAATTACGTGTTTAGTGGTTTTTACCTCCTGATCAGTGAGCGTGAGACCGGGATTGTTTTTGACGTGGGCAATGGTACATGACGCAGGACATCGCCTCCGGGAAAGTGTCTGCAACATTTACCCAGAGTGGAAACGAATCTATACTACAGGCGTTACGAAGTAATAAAAGGTATATTTACAGCTACAAAGTATGTGGGTTGATTTATATGCTTTGAAATTACTGACAGGCCCTCTCACAGGTGCAGATTTGTCTCATGCTCAATACTTTGGCATCTTGTATAATATGATGGGCACTTATGTTGGTCGTGATACACGAACAGAAAAAAATACATCCTCAAGGACTGTGTTCAGAGGCATCAAGGTATAATACTGAAGGGTGTTACTGACAGTGATTCATTTGTCACAGTCATCGGCCCTAAGATGGCGCTCGGAAGGCCTGTCTATGCAACCTCTGTTTTGACTCTCCAAGCAGTAACTGTGCTGAGTTTGTAGGTGAACAGTGTTTGCACCATTTATTCTAGGGTACAACCATGTCCCACCGGCAAGTACATGCTCATGCTGAACAGCTTCAGTTTTTTGAATTGGTCGCGTTGGGGGCCTGCGGCAAGCTCAATGGATGTATCGACGAATTTCTGCAAATGTTGGGCACACTGTATCGGTGGTGTGTCGCTGCTTTGAACGGTGGTCGGTGGAACATTCCCATTCATGTATACCACGTTCTGGACGTCTGGGTAGTAAGGATACATGTCAGGATCGACCCGTTGGGCGACCAGCAGTGGCCGACCGAGCATCATAGAGGGACCATTGAGAAGTTAAGATCCCACGTACCTCTGGTCAGTCTCTCACTGACACCACAACACCGCCAAGCATGCCTGGTACGAAAGAATCGATTGGTGAGTGGAGTGGTGCTGTGTTGTCTTCAGTGATCAGATTAGGTTCTGTCTGGGTCCAACTGACGGACGAACACGTATATGGCGGAGAACTTGTGAGCAACCGATTCCAGAGTGACTTCGCCCACAACACACAGGTCCCATTCCGGGCTTCTTGGTTTGGGTGCCATCAGTTACAACGTAAGGTGGCATTTGAAGTTTCTGCAGGGTGCGGCAACCAATGCCAGCTGCATTGGACAGGCTATTTTCCCTGTATTACTGCCATTGCTTCTGCTTTTTCAGCAGGACAATGCAGGTCCACATACAGCTGCTGCGACCAGACGTGCTCTTCGTGGTGTACAGCAGCTGCCCTGGCCAGCAGCATCACCATATCTCTCGACAATTAGAAACTTATGTGTCATAAATAGGTGGAAACGTACTCGTACTCCAGTGCCTGAAAGAACCATTGCCGATTTGCAACAAAAGGTGCAAGATGCTTAAGACAGTCTATCGCAGGATGCCATGTGGCACTTTTATAAGCGTTGACATGTGAGAACACACACCTGAGTTGCCGCCAGAGGGGAACACACAATGTAACGACGCAACCGTTTAAGCGCCCTTTATTGCAAGTTATGTATTTCATTTGGTCTGAATTTGCTATCATACATTTCCACAATGATGAATTATCTGTCACGTCACTTGTTAAGGAAATTGCCTTGCCCTTGAGGATGACGCACTTTTTTCCCGGCAGTGCAGAATTGAGCTTTCCCTTTCATCGGCAGGGATTTTGTGCTGATGTCCTTACTCAAACCTGGATACTGTATCAGGAATTGGTGATGAAGCTATAAGTAATTTAACGAAGATCTCACCTGCGCGAGGAACTTGGTCACCACACGAAGGAAGATTAATGAATACGCCGTCCAAATATTTCGGACTCTAGTTCCACACGATTTTTAGCGGATATTTCTGCTTTCTCTCCATCTCTTGAACCTCTACTAATGTGACTAGCGTAAAGTTTAGATCATCAGAAGTAACCTATAATGCTTGTGAGCTTTAGTCTGCAACATTCTTTTGTTTGCCCATGTCAGTGCAGCATATGCCCAGTTAGGATGGTTCTTATTAGAAATGTTACATGATCACAATATACTAATGTGCTTCATCGGCTTTCCAGGGTGCATGCGCTTCACTTTCTTGGATCTCAGTTAATATATGTCGCACTACCTCAGCTGCAACGGATCATCTAATTCATGTACGTAGTACCTTATCTGTATCGATTCATAAACCTAAAAATAATCAAACATACTTAGCAACTTGTGGGCGGGCATAATCCTGCAACAAAACGATGCTGTTCCGACTAGGCTGCAGGAGTATCGCTGCAAAGCCCTTACACATCTGCCACGCGATTTCATATTTTTGGAGCCCTGAAATAAGACTTAGTGGCCGTCGATTTATTCCTGATGAAGAGGTACACGCCTCGGTACACTCGTAGTTCTGTACTGTAGGCGATCGCAAACATTTTTTCATGAAGGAGGCGACTGTCTTGTCTCATAGTGGGATGAATGTGTTAACAGTTATGGTGATTACTTTGGAAGTAATATGAAGTTTACTTAATTTATTTCAATGTCTCTCGTTTTCATTTGACTGCCCTTACGTATGCAACACAAAATGGTTAGGAGAAGCTCTCGACTACGGTGACAGAGCCCATGAAATTGGGTGCAAATTTAGCCATGCCGTACATAAAATATCCAAAAATTGGATCTATTGGTTTTCAGATAATGAATGTAGAATGGATTTGGCTTCCAACAAACAGCATGTTACCTAGTTAACTTGAAATGATAATGAGCTTTCTGTGTTTACGAATGTCAGTGGTAAAGAAATTAAGAATGCTGTTTGACTGTGGAAGATTTGGGCAGTTGCAGCTTTGCTTCAGAATTCTATTTTATAAGCAGCTGGCCCAGAGAAACGTACTCTGCCCAAGAGTAGTTTATTGTGAGTTTCAACGGTCGTAGAAAAATGTATAGATAAAGATCCCAACCCTCAGGGCTTTATATTCGGGATCGTATAGGTCATTCAGATCAGATGGTAGTTAGTTACTTGTTCCCTAGATCACATTCACGATAAACGTTGTGATGTGTGACGTGTCAACAGAAAAAAACGCAGAACATATATAGCAAAGCGGGATAATTTTCCGCCAGCAGCCTCAACATTGCAACACTACATACTGCTACGATAGTTTACTGTTGAACAGCTAGCAGCAGTAAAACCTCACCACAAAGTTCACAGATCTCGAAGAATAATCAGGTCCGTATGGAGCACACACTGTCGCTGTTTTTAAGCACGATGAGTAGTTAGCACCTGCGTTTGATGATTTGCAGGAAACTTGGAATACGTATTTTCAACATTATCTGCCATTTTACAACACTAGTAAAATTTCTGATACTTATTATATGTCTGATTTTTTTTTTTTTATTTTCCCTCAGTAGTTACCTGAAGCTACATTAAGGAGCTGGTTAAGAACTCACGGAGAGGTTTACTGTTTAAACTCACGTTCCAGTGAAAATCGCTTCCTTAAGTAATTAAAATACCGTTCCAGCTGTTCTTTAGAACCTTATTTACTCCACTATCGGTTTCGGGTTGCCTGATAGGCCATTGTCAAGTGAATCTGAAATTTCTATACGTATGATTGATGTATACATCCACATAACTGAAAATGAAAAAGAAGTCTTACATATGTATGTGTACCGATAGACATACAGTGGAGAAGTAATGTCCAAAAGATATAAGTACAAGTTTAGTAGATTTAAAAGCTTGCTCGTGTAATGACATCGTGAGAATTTGGTCGTCACAAGGCTATATAATTCATGACATTATAATTTATGAAGATTTATGTTTCGGATTATCCGAATCTCCATGTTGTATAAGTGAGAGGGAAAAAAAGTTTTTAATAAAAGTATACCATAGTTGCCGTGGATAGAGCATCCAAACCAAGTGCAGAGTTATATTCCTAGTTTACACAAGTCTGCTGGGAGCTGCAGTAATTGATTGCATAGCTTGGATGTTAACATACACCGGATATTAGCGTAGTTAGAATAATTAAAAATATCGAATTGCACAGTACTGAGACAAACGTATTCTCACGATAGCACTGGACAGGTAAAATTTTAAATCTATCAGACTTGAAGTTATATCATTTGAACATTACTTCTCCACTGTAAGTTGTCTGTCTGTAGATTAATACACATAAGCACTGTGTTTTCATCTTCAACTATATACATATACATATCTATCATTTGTATGGCAATTTCATTTCCACCTAAGAATGGCTTCACAAAAAAACTGAAACTGGTAGAGGTCTAAATAAAGCTCTAGAGATCAAATGGGGTATTGGTTGAAAACAGTCTTGGTTACAATTTTAGTTTTTTTATTTATTTTTCAACGACGCGTTTCGCCTTATTTAGGCATCTTCAGGTTATCGAAATAGAAAATAGAACAAATACATCTATTTAAGAATCGCGATCGCGTTGTGCAGACTTGGATAATCTATAAGCATACATAAACAGATCACCTATTGAAAGAGCGAATACCTTAATTTGGTATTTCTTAAGAATCCTTTAGCCAAAGGGCATCGTCGAATATATAGGCCAAAATCGTCTTCGTTAACCTCAGTAAAAACTAGAAATATAAAATACTAAAATCATTACCTTTTCTAGATGGACGCTAGAGGCACCAAGATCTGCATAACGCGTTCCCGTTCACAGGAGTGAGTAACAGTAAGATGGGGGCTCAGGTAGTAAGTATAATGCGCCACAGCGTCGTGTGCCAGTACTGAAGCCTAGTACAGAATCACCAGAAGCGGTGGCGCTGCGACGCAGCAGCGATTAAAAATGAGAGATCGTAAACTGGATATACATACCCACTAAAACTTTACAAACGTAATACATATAAAACACTGATAAAATGGAATTAAGGGAGTGATCTTTTCATTAATTTAACAAAGTTGCGGAGCACATCAAGAAATTAATGTTACTTCCTGCCATACATAGCTACATGACCAAGGCGAGAAAATCAGAGACATTAGAGCTCATACAGGTATTTATTGACGGTCATCCTTCCCACTTAGCATTCGTGAGAGGAACAGAGATCAATAGATGAGACAGAGCGACAAGAGATACCTTCAGGCGCATTACGTATCGCTTTTTCCACTATACAGATGTACATACAGATGTACTCGTTTAAGATACGGTCCTGTCGTTCACTGTCTTGTGTAAGTACATACCCAGTCATATAGATCGTTGTTGGCTGAATTACAAAGTCATAAGCGAGAGAGGAATTTTCTGTACTCACACTGAAATACAAGGGGATTTAAGAAAGAACGTTACACAGAACTGCAGGGCAAGTAATTTTGGTTGAGGGCTGCGCTACATTTAAAAGTGACACCAACATATGACACTGTTTTTCGAGATAATTACCAAGTCTCTGTATATAACGGTGGGTTATTCAGTTCTTCTACATATAATTCCACGGCTTGGTCATGGAGCTAATAGAAAACCGCTCTATGAACGTCCTCATCATTGGGAAAAGTATCGAGGTCCATGTTCTTCTCGGTCGCCTGCAAATTGTCCTCTGTGGTCGATGCCGATGGCCTTCCATCCAGATTAACATCAGCCGCATCTACGCAGGCTTGGTCAGAGTTTTCTCACCATTTCACGCTTGGTCAAAATTTTGTCACCATTTCACTAAGGCTGCAAGCGACATTGCATTTAGTTGAAAAGTTTGAAATGGCTCTAAGCACTATGGGACTTAACATCTGAGGCAATCAGTTCCCTAGACTTAGAACTACTTAAACCTAACTAACCGAAGGAAACAAATGGTTCAAATGGCTCTGAGCACTATGCGACTTAGCTTCTGAAGTCATCAGTCGCCTAGAACTTGGAACTAATTAAACCTAAGTAACCTAAGGACATCACACACAGCCATGCCCGAGGCAGGATTCAAACCTGCGACCGTAGCGATTGCTCGGCTCCAGACTGTAGCGCCTAGCACCGAAGGACATCACACACATCCATGCCCGAGGCAGGATTCGAACCTGCGACCGTAGCAGCAGTGTGCTTCCCGACTGAAGCGCCTAGAACCGCTCGGCCATGGCAGCCGGCATTGCATTTAGATACATTTAGTCTATATACCTCTAGATATGCGTCTACAATTTTACGGTGAATCTTCGTACAACATACACAATTTACACACAAGAGTTCTACTGTACGTGTCCTTGGAACATGTTTGCAGTTTCTGGGCCATTTCTGGGGCTGCTAGAAACGCGCAACATATACTCTCGTCTGACAATGTGGAACACTTGTTAAGCAATGGTCTTAGCGAGAGACGACATACGTAAAATGCCTCCTGAAGTCGCAAAGTATTTACTGAGCGGATATTTGACTCATGATGTTGTTGTACGCCTAACTACCGAGTAGAAAGTTTTGGAGAGCGCTCTTCGAAATCCTGATCCCAGTTTAGGTAACGTCATTTTTTTTTTTTAGCTCAGTATCTTTTGAAATCGCATCAGAACCAGAATGTGCTCTTTATGTTGACTTGTCAGTTCCACAACGTGAATCCAACGTTGATGCAGGCGTGACACAAGTGCATCCTACACAAGGTAGTTTCCTAAAATCAGCTGTTAGCTAAAGTAAATGTACGACTTTGCGCAAACAGAATTTCCAGTAGCAGTAACAGTGACATTTGGTGGACTTGTTGGTCTATTGAGTAGAGAATCAGTCTCGGAAGTTACTGCATCCAGTCGTACAAAGTGGTGGGGGTTAATCCACGTTTCACTCCCTCCACGTCGGAAGCAAGTAAACTCAGCCTGATAGCATATAAGTAACGAGGATCTTTCACGAGGTCAATAGGCGGCCGGTTAGTTTCCAAACCCTACGCCACCTAGTGACTCGGCGAAGAAGAGCTGTATAGTCAGCGGAGTAGCCATGTCACTGATTTGCGCCACAGACTTAACCACTTTAGCAGTGGTACTTTGCAACATGTACGGACAAGAAGGAAACTCTGAATCGAATTCTTCTACAGCACTTGTCCACAGGGTAATTCTACTTCACTTTCTTCCATAAAAAAGTGGGCATGGTGCCGTCATCTGACCAAATTGCCCACGCCGTGGTACCACATTGCACAGCGTCACACGGTGACATCAGCCGATGCCTAAACTCCGCTCAAACTGATCATCTCCCTGGTCATCAACAACTGAACCTATATTTTAAAGTGAATACCAGAACATTACTATCCCAATTATCGCAACAACCTTCCGAAGCAACTAAAAATCGATTCGTAACGTGAAACAGTTAACATTTTTGGTTCGGATAGACTTATTGCCTTTAGTTTCCACATGAAAAAAGTCGCTTAATGTCGCATCAAATAGTATTCCGCGTACTGATTTGTTCTTTTCTTTCATTAATTTAAATCAAATGTCGGCTGAACACAAAATGTCGAAAGGTAGGTAATATTAAAGTCTAATGCTGCTATTAGATTTTTGTCTGCTCGACCTGTGTCTCAGTTGAAGGCAAACACTATTGTTTAGAACCATCAGGTATTGTGACACCAATGCCATCTAGCCGAAGGTGGACACCCATGGTGGTAATTGAAACCCTAATCGCATATTTTGTACTGCTGAATTTAATGTAGATGTTTATCTGGTTCCACACCTAGGAGAGTTACTGGCTAATTCTTCAGGGTTTAGTTCTATTCTAAATTAGTTTTAGTTTATTCTTACCTGGAGTTATCCTTAGAGACAGAATCAATTTTGTTTAAGGTGATCATTATACGTTCCGGGAAATGCCATTATAATATAATAACTACAGGTGTTGTGAGTTCTCCCAGAATTTAGAAGAAATACTTAGAGCAGCTTATGCAGACCATTCTACAAGCTGCGACTAATTAGGTCACATTGTAGTCACTGGTTGTAGGCGGTAGCCAAACACAACACTTTCAAGAAGCTAATTAATGTACTTCAAGTTAGTGCACTTAAATGCAAATTAAGCAAGTGTAACCTATTACCCGTCTACTGTTCAGCTCCTCGGATACGTACAGAGGAGAGATAGTTTGAGACACATGTCAGTGCACCCAACGATTTAATAAAGCTCCACTAGATCCTGGGCAACATAAATTATTACGGCAAATTTATTCCGAATGTTGCAATCAGTTCGTAAAAGTAAGGCAGAATTTCGGTAATCTGCTCCTTCTTAAGCTGGGTTCTTCAGGTTAAAATAGTGTTTAAAGGTTGTTCCCCGCATAGTCACACTTATGCCATGAACGCGTCTAGTCCTGGCGACAGAATCACTGCTGTTCGCGAGAGGCACTTAGGTCCTCTGTTGTCTGTTTCCCGCAAAGTGTCTTAAAAACTTAATTGTGTCATTTTATGTATGTGCTTTTCTCCTCACAAATTTCAATATTAAATAAAAGACGAACATAAAATTTAAATAATTTGAAATCTCGCTGAAAGAGTCCGTTTGAGTCATGTGGTACCTGTGTCTTCATAGGGTAGCTCGATGTTTCTTATTTTGTATCCACATCTACATTTACATCGATACTGTGCAAACACATTTAAGTGCCTGGCAGAGGGTTCATTGAACCACCTTCACAATATTCTCTATTGTTCCAATCTCGAACAGCCCGCGGAGAAAACAAACACCTGTATTTTTCCGCGCGAGCTCTGATTACCTTCATTTTATTACGATGATCGTTTCTCCCTACACAGACCGACGTCAACAAAATATTTGCCCATCTGGAGGAGAAAGTTGGTGATTGAAATTGCGTGAAAAGTTTCTGTCGCAACGAAAAACGCCCTTGTTTTCAGAATGTTCACCCCAAATCCTGTATCATATCAGTGACACTCTCTCCCCTATTTCGCGATATTACAAAACGTGCTGCTCTTCTTTGAAATTTCTCAAGGTACTTCGTTAATCCTATCTGCTATGGATCCCACATCGCAGAGCAATACCCTACAAGTGGACGGACAAGCGCAGAGTAGGCAGTCTCTATAGCAGATCTGTTGTATCACGTAAGTGTTCTGCCAATAAAACGCAGTCTTTGGTCCGCCTTCCGGAGAACACTTTCTATACGCTCTTTCCAATTTAAGTTGTCTGTAATAGTAATTCCTAGGTACTTAGTTGAAGTTATGGTTTGACTGATTTATCGAGTAACCGAAGTTTAACGGATTCCTTTTAACACTCATGTGGAAGACCTCAAACGTTTAATTATTTAGGATCAGTTACCAATTTTTTGCATCATACAGATATATTTTTTAAATCGTTTTGCAATGTGTTTTGATCTTCTGATGATTTCACTAGACGATAAACGACAGCATCATCTGCAAACTACCTAAGACGGCTGTTCAGATTGTCTCCCGAATCGTGTATATACGTAAGGAATAGTAGAGTGCCTAAACACTACCTCTGGGAACGCCAGAAATCACTTCTCTTTTGTACTGTATTGAATTGAACTGGGGATCTAGAAACGACAGAGAGGCTTCGTCCCCGCCGTAGCCCTCAGTGGTTCACAATTCCACAACATGCTACAGCAGTCCACTAGTCCAGTCACACCTACCACACCGAACCCAGAGTTATTGTGCAGTTCGGCCCCCAGAGAACCCCCCTCCCCGCCCCCCTCCAATACGTCTCACACCAGACGAGTGTAACCTTAAATGTTTGCGTGGTAGGGTAATGGTGGTATGTGTGTGTGTGTGTGTGTGTACATGAAGACCGTGTTTGCGCAGCAATCGATGACACAGTGTAACTGAGGCGGAATTCTGAGGCCCGCATTCGCTGAGGCAGACGGAAAACCGCCTTAAAAATCATCCACAAACTGGCCTGATCACCGGACCTCGACACTAAATCCGCCGGGCGGATTCGTGCTGGGGACCGGCACGTCTTCCAGCCCGTAAGCATTGCGTTAGACCGCACGGGTAACCGGGCGAGCACTTCTGTTTCAGTCGACGACTTTCCGTCAGTTACTGCGAATTTTGACCTTTCTCACAGGATATTACGAATCCAGTCACATAACTGAGACGATATTCCATAACCACGCAATTTGATTACAAGCCGCTTGTGAGGTATAGTGTCAAAAGCCTTCTGGAAACATAGAAATACGGAATAAATTTGTAGGCCTTTATTAATAGCACTCAACGCTTCGTGCGACAAAAACGATGATTTCAAAATCCGTATTCACTGTGTCTAAATAGACTGTTCTCTTTGAGGTATTTCATGATTTTCGCACATAATATATGTTCCAAAATCCTGCCATGCATCGACGTTAATGATATGACCCTGTAATTTAGTGTATTACTCTTACTGCCTTTCTTGAATACTGGTGCCACCTGTATAACTATCCAGTCTTTGGGTATGAATATATCGTCTATCGATATTGTATACAGGGTGAGTCACCTAACATTACCGCTGGATATATTTCATA
Source organism: Schistocerca gregaria (assembly GCF_023897955.1). Classification (NCBI taxonomy): domain Eukaryota; kingdom Metazoa; phylum Arthropoda; class Insecta; order Orthoptera; family Acrididae; genus Schistocerca; species Schistocerca gregaria. The sequence continues at coordinate 732,975,494 of NC_064931.1, forward strand.
AACCACATCAAATACTGACGAATCGGTTCCACAGACCGAACGTGAGGAGAGGGGCTAGTGTAAATGGTTAATACAAACCATACAAAATTGCACGGAAGTATGTTTTTTAACACAAACCTACGTTTTTTTTAAATGGAACCCCGTTAGTTTTGTTAGCACATCTGAACATATAAACAAATACGTTGTCAGTGCCGTTTGTTGCATTGTAAAATGTTAATTACATCCGGAGATATTGTAACCTAAAGTTGATGCTAGAGTACCACTCCTCCGCTGTTCGATCGTGGGTATCGGAGAGCACCGAATTACGTGGGAATCCAAAGGGAACGGTGATGAACCTTAGTTACAGAAGAGACTGGAACAGCACATTACGTCCACATGCTAACACCTTTTTATTGGTCTTTTTCAATGACGCACATGTACATTACCATGAGGTGTGACTTACACGTACACACGTAGTTTCCGTTTTCAATTACGGAGTGGAATATAGTGTGTCCCGACATGTCAGGCCAATAGATGTTCAATGTGGTAGCCATCATTTGCTGCACACAACTGCCATCTCTGGCGTAATGAATGTCGTACACGCCGCAGTACATCTGGTGTAATGCCGCCGCAGGCTTCCACAATACGTTGTTTCATATCCTCTGGGGTAGTAGGCACATCACGGTACACATTCTCCTTTAACGTACCCCACAGAAAGAAGTCCAAAGGTGTTAGATCAGGAGAACGGGCTGGTCAATTTATGCGTCCTACACGTCCTATGAAACGCCCGTCGAACATCTTGTCAAGGGTCAGCCTAGTGTTAATTGCGGAATGTGCAGGTGCACCATCATGCTGATACCACATACGTCGACGCGTTTCCAGTGAGACATTTTCGAGCAACGTTGGCAGTTCATTCGGTAGAAACGCGATGTATGTTGCAGCTGTTACAACACGCAACTGAACGTCGGAGGTTTCAAGCGTCAACTTTAGGTTACAATATCTCCGGATGTAATTAACAATTACAATGCAACAAACGGCACTGATAACGTATTTGTTTATATGTTCAGATGTGCTAACAAAACTAACGTGGTTCCATTTTTTTAAAAACGTAGGTTTGTGCTAAAAAACATATTTCCGTGCATTTTTGTATGGTTTGTATTAACCAATTACACTAGCCCCTCTCCTCACGTTCGGTCTGTGGAATCGGTTCGTCAGTATTTGATGTGGTTTACGAAATATATCCAGCGGTAACGTTAGGTGACTCACCCTTTATATGATTCTTAAGTATCGAGCTATTGCATCAACTACTCTGAAAGGAACCTAATTGGTATTCCTCATTCACAGTGATACCGTTATGGGATTTACGTTTCGGATTATTGATTACAAGTCGTGTGTAGTAGCACATTGTACAAATAGATCTATAAAAACTCCTGAGAAATAATTTTTAAGTGTTAGGAAGAATGAGAACCAGAGTAAAATGTTGTTGCAACTTACTCCTAGAGATCCAAATGTGAAGGTTGTCTTACGTGTATTTTATTTTTGCGAGGATCCTGTTGATGTAAGTAAACACATCATATGAACCCATTTTGCTTGTAACATAACAGGTAGTGTCCTGGCCTACTAATGCGATGCTCGCAACATCAATCCTCTTTTGGAGCAAGTTCTTTCTTCTACTTATTTTTCCTTCCAGTTCTCTTCGCTTAGTAAGACTGTCTTATAAAGTGTACTTCATTCGTAATACAGTTATCTAAGAGCTTTAAATTCTATATCACACTATATTTTAATATTTATTTTCATTTGTTAGGTTTATTTTACAACTGATCAATTTGAGATTGTTGTGGTTGGCAGGAGAGCCAACACCGCGTTACTAGAGGAGGCCGAAAGGCACGCATTTAGCTCACGAAGGCTGGCGTGAGGTCTGGAACAGGACAGGGAAATTAGAATTTAGAAAAACGGACGTAGCTGGGGGAATACGTAACTTTAATCCATTAATGACGAACGTCGTTCTTGACGGTACATGATTCAATATCAATAATAACTGATAATGGCCCCTTGCTAGGTCATAGCAAATAACGTAGCTGAAGGCTATGCTAACTATCGTCTCGGCAAATGAGAGCGTAGAAGTCAGTGACCCACCGCTAGCAAAGTCGGCTGTAGAACTGGGGCGAGTGCTAGGAAGTCTCTCTAGACCTGCCGTGTGACGGCGCTCGGTCTGGAATCACTGATAGTGGCGACACGCGGGTCCGCCGTATACTACAGGACTGCGGCCGATTTAAAGGCTACCACCTAGCAAGTGTGGTGTCTGGCGGTGACACCACAGAGATGATGACAAGGATGGGGTTAAGGAACTGTGTATCATGCCTGACGTAGCGCTTATTCTCAAGAACCTGAGAAACTGTTTAAAAATTTCCGATCACATTATTCTTCCCATACAAATCGTTGAAGACAAATAACCTTCCACTTCCTGTTGTTCCCATTGCAAATGTTGAAAGGTTGCGTGATTCTGAAAAGAAGGTAAATTGAACGTTATTTGGAACCTATCAGGTAATATTATAAGAGCATAGCATTACTATAAAATGAGAATTGATTCTGCATAAGCACTTTAAAATCACGGTATTCAGCAGCAGTTAGGTGTGAAGCAGAGCTACAGATATTTTAAGTTCCGCTACATCAACTGCATATTCTATAGACTTATTTTTCCGGTGGTTTAAATTAATGACCAGGAGGAAATGCATAACAGCAACGCGTAAAGGTGTTGTAAGCAAACACAATGATACTCTGCAGTTCCCCATGAACTTCATTACACTGCGTAAAAGTTAGAAAATAGAGAGACCAGAAAATCGTTAGTACTTCTGGCAACAATTACAGTAATTAACAGTCAGAATTATCTTTCGAAAAAAAAGTTTCCTCTGTGTTTTATTGTGCAGGCTTTCATAAGTTATCCTGAAAAACAAGTTTCAGAATGGTCCGAGCAAAAAATGCTTTCACAGATTCGCTCAGTTTTAGGACGATTCTGCCGTACCGCTGTATACTTCCATCCGCGTCCCCACTCAATCTATATCTAGAACATAAAAATGTAGATTGTTTCTGAAGAACGAATAGACCATAAACGCATCAACTTTCGGAGGATTTCCACTGTCAGCCTTCACAAGATTTATTTCAACTGTTACTTAAAAGTTTTAAACGTGGTTTTCGTCAGTAAATAACTATACGGTTTGCAGAAAAGTACGGAAAAACGTTAGCAACTTCAGCTAACATTCTTATAACACACGTATAGCTTCGTATTACTTCTTGCTTGTGAAGTCACCAGAGCTTCAGCCAGTAACACAGCGTTTTCGATCGCGACCATATCTTAAAATGTAATGATATTTAAGCTTTAATTACATAAGAAGGACAGATATCTTTTCAGAATATTGACAGAAAATACTCTTTCTGTGTTAAAAGCATTCAGAATAACATCAGCACGAACCGTATTTTCAACATGGGAAAATAGCCTACTCTATGTTATCTGATGGTGAACAAAATTATGCTTCATTATGGCCACAAGCCCCTATTCCCGGTTTCTGGCAGCCGAGCAAAGCTGCCACATAAGATGCTGCAGTGGTGGGCCCTGTACTTGAGCGGTTACGAATATCAAATCCACTACAGGACAACACGACAGTTAGATCACGACCTGACTCTCCTCAGAGTAATATGATACATACGTTTTTCTTGACTGGAGAACCTTTCCAATGTTATAGGACCGACACTATGGTCTTTACTTTTTGTTGAGTCACAGATTCGCTGCCAGCAATATACGCGTTGTGGTTGCGGGGAGAGCCTGCCCTACGAACCTATGTTCTGTTGCGCCACAGAACCGCCGTCAGTCATACAGACCTCCACAGGTTACCAGTACGTCCGACTGCCATATAGTGCCATATAGGATTTGCATTCTCAAGCTAATACATGTCACACAGGGGTAACTGAGGATGAAAGCACTGTCAAGGCTGGCATCGAATGTGCAGTCTTCGCCTGCCAAACATATGGGCAAATCCAAACGAACCTGGTGCAAAACCACATTTATTCTGACTCTGTAGGCCCATTCAAAGGGCTACGTAGTTATTTACAGTGGATATTTCCTCTAACTTCCCATATGCTACACACATGTTATCCACACCACCACCAGCTACACTCTAGGTACAACTCAGAATTTTCGCCGTAAAAGAAGCGCCATATATTATTGTTTCTTAGTCTGACTGACAACTCACACTGTGCGAGTTCTGTTCCTTTTCTCAAGGTACGACTTGCAGCATCTTACCACAACTCGTTTTGATCCTGCACGAAACTCGGTAGCTAAGCGGCTGGTTAGGCCCAAATGAACAAGCTGTTAATGACAACAACCTCTAAGAAAGCACCGACACGATTCTCACTACTTACTCACACACCTGTACCAGCCAATGTCCAGCTGAGGTACAGCACAAGCGGAAACACCATACACTTGTCGATCTCTTGCACCCAACGGAACGAGCCCTGTACTAATGGTGACGCCCGTATACCATATGCGCTCCTCAGTCTGGCCTCACACGTAGGACCATACACTATGGTGGGTTCAAGACTTCGACACAAATTGTATACTGCGTCAGTTTCTTGAACGGAACAAAACTCCTCTTATGCCATTGCATTCGATGGTGGTGGTGACAAATAACCCCCCCCCCCCCCCCACACACACACACAGAGTCAACAGCCACTGATCTCTAGGGTTTTCAGCTGACCACCCATCTCCCGCCAAATCTCGTTGCCTTCACTTTCGGCAAGGCATATGCGTAACCACCGCTACTGCCGCAGGCTGAGCATACCGAGACCATCATTTGTAACAAACTACGGGGAACCTACGAATCTTGAACCGCTGTCCCATGCTGCATAATGTCACAATGTACTTGCTTCCGCCTAGAGACACGAGTGCGTAACATCCGCTACTGCCGTAGGCTGAGCATACCGAGACCATCATTTGTAACAAACTACGGGGAACCTACGAATCTTGAACCGCTGTCCCATGCTGCATAATGTCACAATGTTCTTCCTTCCGCCTAGAGACACGAGTGCGTAACCTCCGCTACTGCCGTAGGCTGAGCATACCGAAACCATCATTTGTAACAAACTACGGGGAACTTACGAATCTTGAACCGCTGTCCCATGCTGCATAATGTCACAATGTTCTTCCTTCCGCTTAGAGACACAAGTGCGTAACCTCCGCTACTGCCGTAGGCTGAGCATACCGAGACCATCATTTGTAACAAACTACGGGGAACCTACGAATCTTGAACAGGTATCCCATGCTGCATAATGTCACAATGTTCTTCCTTCAGCCTAGAGACACGAGTGCGTAACCTCCGCTACTGCCGTAGGCTGAGCATTCCGAGACCATCATTTGTAACAAACTACGGGGAACCTACGAATCTTGAACCGCTGTCCCATGCTGCATAATGTCACAATGTTCTTCCTTCCGCCTAGAGACACGAGTGCGTAACCTCCGCTACTGCCGTAGGCTGAGCATACCGAGACCATCATTTGTAACAAACTACGGAGAACTTACGAATATTGAACCGCTGTCCCATGCTGCATAATGTCACAATGTTCTTCCTTCCGCTTAGAGACACAAGTGCGTAACCTCCGCTACTGCCGTAGGCTGAGCATACCGAGACCATCATTTGTAACAAACTACGGGGAACCTACGAATCTTGAACAGCTGTCCCATGCTGCATAATGTCACAATGTTCTTCCTTCAGCCTAGAGACACGAGTGCGTAACCTCCGCTACTGCCGTAGGCTGAGCATACCGAGACCATCATTTGTAACAAACTACGGGGAACCTACGAATCTTGAACCGCTGTCCCATGCTGCATAATGTCACAATGTTCTTTCTTCCGCCTAGAGACACGAGTGCGTAACTCCCCGCCCATGCCAACAGTTGTTACCGAGACATTAGCAACAATGCCTGCTTCTCCTGGCTTCGTACGTCGTCAGTCCTCGTCTGTCTCCTTCTTTGAGTTTGGGATAGTTGTGTGGAGACATACATGTGTGTTGACATGTGTGCAGAGCCAACGGTACTTCGCTACCTGTGACATACTACTGGAAAAGGACGTTATAAAGAGTACATGCAAAGAAAGACTATCCAATAAAAATAACACAGTTTTAGGTGAAGGTAGCCTTCTTTGTATCCCTGAGGAAGCAGAAAGTGAGGAGCGAAAACCTTTTGTAAATGCAAACAAACGTACGAAAGAAACTGGAATTAAAACTGCATCTAATTACATTGAAGAATGAGGCAGGTATTCACTCGATGCTACGTTTTTGTAACATCGTACCATCACAATAATGTGTGAAACAATCGTCATATCACAACAATGCGAAAATATATAGGACATATACAAGACACGACGGGGGCTGGAGGAACATCCCTTTAAGCATGCAGATGAAAACAGGGGAGCGATAGAAGGCTCAAATGGTTCAAATGGCTCTGAGCACTATGGGACTTAACTTCAGAGCTCATCAGTCCTCTAGAACTTAGAACTACTTAAACCTAACTAACCTAAGGACATCACACACATCCATGCCCGAGGCAGGATTCGAACCTGCGACCGTAGCGGTCGCGCGGTTCCAGGTTGAAACGCCTAGAACCGCTCGGCCACTACGGCCGGCAGCGATAGAAGGAATAATGATGCAGCGAAAAGGGCAAATCTTTCTTTTTAAAGCTATGAATCATTCTTTCTGGATGTTTAGTTTATCGAGACAACAGTTGGGACAGTACTTACAGTTTACGGCACTCTCACAAGTTTTTAGGGGAAAACACATACTATTCCAGATGCACAGACCCGCTTTTACCGAACAAAAAACGAGAAAAATATAACAGTATTTTTGAAACTATTAAAACCCACGACCCTGGATGGTATCCTGCGTCTCCCATGATGTATTTCGAAACTGCTATCGTCCAGTCTACTAGAAGTTTGTTTCCTTCACAATAAATTATTGCCGGTCGCGGTGGCCGAGCGTTTCTAGGCGCTACAGTCTGGAACCGCGTGACCTCTACGGTCGCAGATTCGAATCCTGCCTCGGGCATGGATGTGTGTGATGTCCTTAAGTTAGTTAGGTTTAAGTAGTTCCAAGTTCTAGGGGACTGATGACCTCATATTTAAGTCCCATAGTGCTCAGAGCCATTTTGAAAAATAAATTATTGGATACATTTGGTATTTAAGTCGACGTTTGTGGAAACAATTTCAATGTTGCAGGCTTGTGTCTGCCTATAACGGAAACGAAGAAATACATTGTCACGTAAAAAAATGTTCAGCTCTAGTACATCGCTCCTGAAATGTTGCATGATCGATTACTGTGTATTCAGTAGAGCACTAAATGCAACCTAAAGCTACAGGTCTACAGCGACTATTTTGTGTACCTAATGATCGATAATGAGCATATGCCAAGAGACATGTGGCACTGCAGTGCAAGGCGCCATCACAAGGCCACTAAAGGACCAGACTGTTGCAAGGGCTTTGGAGGGAAACTTAAAATTATATCTAACCTATGTGAACAGAGCATAGGAATTACATTGAACGAGGAAACGTCACAATCGCTGGAAGTCATGAAAAGATTGAAAAAAAAGATTAGGCACGTCATTCCGATTGGCAGTCTTGTAAATTTTATACATGAGATTAATTAGGGGACTACCTCCTCGTGTAATTCCCTGAAATCGACGCAAAGTCGGCTAAATATCTCCAACAGTTTTTAAAGTATTCGCTAGCGAGAACCAACAATACAATCTCAAAGACTATGTTTCCTCTAGGGAATCATCACGGCAGTCTCCCGGAGAGATGCATAGACTCAAGATTCGTTTAGGTGAAAAATGAATACAAAATCGTTGCAGCGTAACGCAGGCAGATTACATGCACCTACATATATCATTCTCAATATCATAAATACATGTTGTTTTATTGTTTTAACAAATAAAACAACAATTTTATACATTATTTTATCCATGACTGAAAAAATGCGTCTACTTACTTTTTCATAATAATTTGTTTCGCTGTCACTCTTCCTAACATGGTTGCTACAGACCTGAAGCAAGAGTTTATGCAAAACTTGTATCCTTATACGTGTACACTTATACCCAATGACTGAAGACGGCCAAACCATCCTGAAACTTGTAAAGGCAAAATAAATTATCACAAAAAAGCGACTGGTCCCAGTTTCTTCACCTTTCAACATATATTAAAACTAGTTCATAATAACACGTTTCGTATGCTACAGCACCCTGTGCTACGCTAATAGACAAGAAATAGTTTGTGCGCTACCTGCGAAAAGCCGCTTATCCCAGCAAGAGCCCCAGGGTCCGCACAAAACACCCCTCCGCAGAAGTTTTCCCACCGCCCTCCTACGGGCCGGTCGAAGAAAGGGGAGGGGGATTAACCCAACATCCTGCCACTACAGGGATATAGAGAAAGACTCAGAAAGTGGCGCCAATATTATATGTGCTGCACATACTTTTCTTTACAGCAGCAGAGGCCTCGTAGGTCGCTGCGAACTCGTCACTCGAGGACTCCACAGGAAATGAGTACTCGGCCTAGTGGCTGGACTGATAGTTCTTATCTTGGTCTTGAGGACACTCTTCTATGAACCACAAGCAGAACAGTTAGCTCATTTTCTAGATCTTGAATTTGGAATGGAATTAATGTCTGTACTGTATCTAAGAAGATTTAGATTTCGTTCATTGGTACGGACAATGTACAGCGATTTATCCCACTGATGATCATTCTCTTCGTCGAAGAGGTGAAGAGCGCCGTACAAAACAGCGCTCAGATTGATGCGGAATTCCTTCACTTCCGAAAGGGATCAGATACAGTTTCAAACTTTTGCTTGGTGAACAAAACACAAGGTTACCGATGATCGGGCTACGTTTTTGACTGGATTTAGGACTTCCTAGGTGACGGAAACGAAGACGTCGTTGATAACGGGACGAAAGAGACAGGTTTAAAGGCAGCTCCGAGGCTACGCAAAATAGTGTGTTATACGGCTGTGTATAAGGAATTTAACGGATAGTGTCGAAAATTCACTGAGGCTGTTAATAGAAAGTGGCTAATGCTGTGGGATATACGAATGTTCAAACACGAAAAAACTGTAGTGAAATACAGGAACACTGAAGGATATCCGCGCAACGTATACGGGCTACACCAGCGAGATACTGGGAAATTCTACTGTGGTAAATAATTACATAATTAAGGGATTAGAACCTACTTTTAATCGTTTCTTGTTCTTATAAATGTGATATGAGTCTAATTACAAGTACATTAGTGTGTTAGCGTCGTTTGAAGTAAGGTACAATGGAGTAAAAAGTATACTTTTATTGCTCCCAGAGTTGCAATTTCATGACCAATTTTATACGCAAGAATCGCGCGAACATAATTGTAAGATAAATTTCCTTTCATTGCTTCATTGCATCTAGAGTTGAAATACACTGAGGTGCCGAAATCTTGGGATAGCTGCTCATGTCGTATCGGATTAGTGCAGCACCTTGACGTGACATGAACTCAATAGGTCGTTGGAAGTTCCCTGCAGAAGTATTGATCCATGCTGCCTCTATAGTGGTCAAAAGCTGCGAAAATGTTGCCGGTGCAGGATTCTGTGAACGAACTGACGTACCATAAATGTTTCATGGGATTCGTGTTGGACAGTCTGGGTGACCAAACCGTTCTCTCGAATTTTCCAAAACGTTTTTCAAACAATTGTGACCCAGCGACGTGGCACACACTCATCCATAAAAGGTGTGTCGCTGGTTGGAAGCATGAAGTCCACAAATGATAGAAAATGGTCTCCAAGAAACCGAACATAAACACTTCCGGTCAACAATTTGTTCAATTTGACCGCAGGAACCGTCCTTGCCATGCAAACACAGCTCATAATATTATGCAGCCACCACCAGCTTGCAGAATGCCTTGTTGACTGCTTGACACCATGGCTACATGCGGTTTGCGCCACACACGAAGCTTACCATCAGCTCTTGCCAGCCAAAACCGGAACTCATATGACCAGGCTACAGCTTTCCCGGGTTTAATCGACATGTTCAAGAGCCTAGGAAAGGCGCTGTCGTACTGTTAGCAAAGGCATTCGCGCCGGTCTCTGTTACACAAGCCCATTAACCCCAAATTTAGCCACACTGTCCCAGTGGATACGTTCGTCGTACGTCCCACATTGATTTCTACGGTTATTTCACGAAGTGTTGCTTGTCTGTTATCGCTGACAGCTGTACACCAGCGCAGCTGCTCTCGGTCGTTTTTGAAGCCAGTCGCTACGATTAACGAAATGGAATATCCCATACGTCTAGCTCTAACTACCATTCCGTGCTCAAAGTTGTTAATTCCAGTCGTGCGGTCGTCATAACGTCGGAAACATTTCCACAGGAATCACCTGAGTACAACTCACAGTTCCGCCAATACACTGCATTTCTACACCTTGTGTACGCTATACTAACGGCATTTTGGTTAGCTTTTCAATTGTGGTGTCTGCTACCACACGTGACTGACCACTCTTAGATTATTTAAGTTTTTTAACAGCACTTACAACCAAAATTTAAATAAAGTTACTGCCAAACTAGTGAATTTTTCATTAAATAACTACACAGGTATGACCAAATATGAGGTAACAACAGTGCCTTCATTTGCTGTGTAATTGTGGAGAATATGATGGTCTCATAAAACTTGCATAATAAAAAAGATATGAAGGACATAATAAATCAAGAAATAAAATAGATACATATACACTCCTGGAAATTGAAATAAGAACACCGTGAATTCATTGTCCCAGGAAGGGGAAACTTTATTGACACATTCCTGGGGTCAGATACATCACATGATCACACTGACAGAACCACAGGCACATAGACACAGGCAACAGAGCATGCACAATGTTGGCACTAGTACAGTGAATATCCACCTTTCGCAGCAATGCAGGTTGCTATTCTCCCATGGAGACGATCGTAGAGATGCTGGATGTAGTCCTGTGGAACGGCTTGCCATGCCATTTCCACCTGGCGCCTCAGTTGGACCAGCGTTCGTGCTGGACGTGCAGACCGCGTGAGACGACGCTTCATCCAGTCCCAAACATGCTCAATGGGGGACAGATCCGGAGATCTTGCTGGCCAGGGTAGTTGACTTACATCTTCTAGAGCACGTTGGGTGGCACGGGATACATGCGGGCGTGCATTGTCCTGTTGGAACAGCAAGTTCCCTTGCCGGTCTAGAAATGGTAGAACGATGGGTTCGATGACGGTTTGGATGTACCGTGCACTATTCAGTGTCCCCTAGACGATCACCAGAGGTGTACGGCCAGTGTAGGAGATCGCTCCCCACACCATGATGTCGGGTGTTGGCCCTGTGTGCCTCGGTCGTATGCAGTCCTGATTGTGGCGCTCACCTACACGGCGCCAAACACGCATACGACCATCATTGGCACCAAGGCAGAAGCGACTCTCATCGCTGAAGACGACACGTCTCCATTCGTCCCTCCATTCACGCCTGTCGCGACACCACTGGAGGCGGGCTGCACGATGTTGCGGCGTGAGCGGAAGACGGCCTAACGGTGTGCGGGACCGTAGCCCAGGTTCTTGGAGACGGTTGCGAATGGTCCTCGCCGATACCCCAGGAGCAACAGTGTCCCTAATTTGCTGGGAAGTGTCAGTGCGGTCCCCTACTGCACTGTGTAGGATCCTACGGTCTTGGCGTGCATCCGTGCGTCGCTGCGGTCCGGTCCCAGGTCGACGGGCACGTGCACCTTCCGCCGACCACTGGCGACAACATCGATGTACTGTGGAGACCTCACGCCCCACGTGTTGAGCAATTCGGCGGTACGTCCACCCGGCCTCCCGCATGCCCACTATACGCCCTCGCTCAAAGTCCGTCAACTGCACACACGGTTCATGTCCACGCTGTCGCGGCACGCTACCAGTGTTAAAGACTGCGATGGAGCTCCGTACGCCACGGCAAACTGGCTGACACTGACGGCGGCGGTGGACAAATGCTGCGCAGCTAGCGCCATTCGACGGCCAACACGGCGGTTCCTGGTGTGTCCGCTGTGCCGTGCGTGTGATCATTGCTTGTACAGCCCTCTCGCAGTGTCCGGAGCAAGTATGGTGGGTCTGACACACCGGTGTCAATGTGTTTTTTTTTCCATTTCCAGGAGTGTATGTAACTTTCTGAGATGGCTTCTATAGTGAATCCTATCAGCTGATATATTGTTTGTTGAAATCGCATGAAGCGTTTAAAAGTTGTTGATTCAGAGGTTCACCATATAAATGTAGTTTAAAAATTTTTGAAATATCGTTGAGTCACTGGATGCACCTCATTTGTCTGAGCTCGTTGTTGTATTCAGATTTGCTGTAATACTTTATGTTAATTGTTATAACTCTCAAAGAGCTGTAAGGATTTATGTTTCAGCTTGTCTGTCACTCCGCCATAACGTGGAGCATTGTCTCTTGCACAAGGGCCACACGAGAAAACTGTAGAAATTCACCATACTGCCATATTCCCTATTTCTGGCGATGTTGCTAGTCATTGTACCTGGACTCGTTCGTGCCTGTCACCTAGCCAGAAGCCGAAAACGCCACGGCGTACGCTGAGACCTGGATCCCCTAGTGTTCAGCTGTACCACAAATTCATTTTAATACACTCCTGGAAATTGAAATAAGAACACCATGAATTAATTGTCCCAGGAAGGGCATTAGTATAGTGTATATCCACCTTTCGCAGCAATGCAGGCTGCTATTCTCCCATGGAGACGATCGTAGAGATGCTGGATGTAGTCCTGTGGAACGGCTTGCCATGCCATTTCCACCTGGCGCCTCAGTTGGACCAGCGTTCGTGCTGGACGTGCAGACCGCGGGAGACGACCCTTCATCCAGTCCCAAACATGCTCAATGGGGGACAGATCCGGAGATCTTGCTGGCCATGGTCGTTGACTTACACCTTCTAGAGCACGATGGGTGGCACGGGATACATGCGGACGTGCATTGTCCTGTTGGAACAGCAAGTTCCCTTGCCGGTCTAGGAATGGTAGAACGATGGGTTCGATGACGGTTTGGATGTACCGTGCACTATTCAGTGTCCCCTCGACGATCACCAGAGGTGTACGGCCAGTGTAGGAGATCGCTCCCCACACCATGATGCCGGGTGTTGGCCCTGTGTGCCTCGGTCGTATGCAGTCCTGATTGTGGCGCTCACCTGCACGGCGCCAAACACGCATATGACCATCGTTGGCACCAAGGCAGAAGCGACTCTCATCGCTGAAGACGACACGTCTCCATTCGTCCCTCCATTCACGCCTGTCGCGACACCACTGGAGGCAGGCTGCACGATGTTGGAGCGTGAGCGGAAGACGGCCTAACGGTGTGCGGGACCGTAGCCCAGCTTCATGGAGACGGTTGCGAATGGTCCTCGCCGATACCCCAGGAGCAACAGTGTCCCTAATTTCCTGGGAAGTGGCGGTGCGGTCCCCTACGGCACTGCGTACGATCCTACGGTCTTGGCGTGCATCCGTGCGTCGCTGCGGTCCGGTCCCAGGTCGACGGGCACGTGCACCTTCCGCCGACCACTGGCGACAACATCGATGTACTGTGGAGACCTCACGCCCCACGTGTTGAGTAATTCGGCTGTACGTCCACCCGGCCTCACGCATGCCCACTATACGCCCTCGCTCAAAGTCCGTCAACTGCACATACGGTTCACGTCCACGCTGTCGCGGCATGCTACCAGTGTTAAAGACTACGATGGAGCTCCGTATGCCACGGCAAACTGGCTGACACTGACGGCGGCTGTGCACAAATGCTGCGCAGCTAGCGCCATTCGACGGCCAACACCGCGGTTCCTGGTGTGTCCGCTGTGCCGTGCGTGTGATCATTGCTTGTACAGCCCTCTCGCAGTGTCCGGAGCAAGTATGGTGGGTCTGACACACCGGTGTCAATGTGTTCTTTTTTCAATTTCCAGGAGTGTAATAAAGAACAACCGCCTTCAGCCACAAACAGGGATTTTATTAAAGTGCACTATGTGTTTCGAGCCCTGGGGGCTCATCTTCAGGTACTTTGACACTCTTCATCAATTTTACATTTAGTTTAGTTCTGGGCCTGACAAGACCACACTGTTATATTGTAAAATACCACATAATGAAATATAAATTTATAAAACTATGATAAATCGAAAAGTAACTTACTGTTTGTAGTAGTAAGTGTATGGTTCTGGAGAAATTTTATGTACAAATACAAACTCTTTGTTTTTTGTACATAAACATTCTCCAGAACCATACACCTGCTACTACAAGCAGAAAGTTAGTCATGCAGATTGTCAAACAACCTGAAGAAGAGCCCTCAGGACTCGAAATACATTGTTCATTTTCATAAAATCACTTTTTGTGGCTTAAGGCAGTGGTCCTTTATTATTACGAAAGTAGTAAAGTCATGGAAGGAACATTGCAGATAATCGATAAAATTAAATTAATCTTACCTCATGTAAATACTGGGCTGCTGCTTAGCTCGCCTAAATAAGTGAAACGTGACCCCATGACTTTTGTCAGCTCAGTGTAAATCAGCGCTGTGTCATACGTGTGGATATTACTGTAGATTAGTTAAATAGGAAGTGTTAGGCGAAAATTATAGGTTATTGTTTCATTGGGGCGATTGCAGTGGGGAAGAGAACAGAGTGATTTCTGGAGCTTTTCTATGGAATTTTACGTTTTCTTAGATAGCCATATAATCGAGGAACTGAAGACAACGGATTGTTCCTGTGTTCTTAGAAAACGTGAAGTTGGAATTACGACATCTGAAAGTGGGAAAACGGAATGGTGTGTAGGGAAAAGATGGCAAAGAAAGGACGAACCAGGGAAATTTTGTTAGCAAATTCAAAATTCAGTTAAGCAACAGATTTCACTTATTACCTGACTAGAGAGGAATGAGCCTCATACGGATATAGAAAAATGTTGGTTTCAGCAGAACCATGTTACGCATCAGGTGAAAAACATATCAAGAAAAGAAGAGTTCAGCTGTTAGCTATAAATAATGGGAGAAGTGTAAGCTATCAGCTATAGGAAAAATTCGCCGCAGGGCACCATGTAACAAGTTTTGGGAATCCTAGTGCTATTCTGAGCCAGGTAACAAAAAACTGAGGCCAAATGTATTTCAATATTAACTAGGGAGATCAGTTGTTGACAGTTTGGAAAGTAGGAAACAGGCTGGCTAAAACCGAAAAACACCATATTAACGCTGACTTTGGCAAACCAGGAGCAGATACTGAACACATAAATGTGGGTTCTCGGAGTTTCTGGGGTGCCATGATCAGCCCAGCGTTAACTCTGCTGTAAATTGAGTAAATATGCTGTACCAGTGATTGCTATAGGATGATAGAGATATATTTTTCATTGCCTACACCTAAATGATAGGGTCTAAGACAAGTTCGCATATTTATAATATCATGCCATTAAGGAATCCTTAGATCACTCCATATATCAGAGTATTCTCACAAAAGCCACAAACGATGATATTTCCGTTAAAGATAATGGGAGCATTGTAAAAGACAGTTCATGTGTAGAAGATGTTTTTAATAACTAATTGTTAAAAATAGGTGAAAGAATTTGTGTCAGTAATTCAGAAGAGAAAAGAAAACAGTACACTGAAGGTGCAATACATATGACATTTAGCGAAATAAAAATTAAATTCACATCTGAAATAAGGAAGATGATCACGTCCCTAAAAATTTAATTCTCATATTCGGTGGATAATATGTCCAATCGGGCACCAAATAGTTCTGGGCCTATAATGTGTACTGTTCTTAGTCACTGCATATGCAGAAAGATCGAAATATCGGTATGCCATTGTTAAACCTCTCGCTGAGAAGTGTTTCTCCACAGATGTCACTACCTACATCACTGTGTCACTCCTTATTTCATTTTGTAAAATTTTTGACAAGGAAATGTCCTCAAGGGTTATTGTGCACCTGTGTAGTAATGAGATAATTCTTCACTGGCATTTTGGATTCCAAAAGCGCCATTCTGCTAAGTCAGCTATTTAAGCATTTCCTGAGCACATAAAGAAATCTTTAGATGACAAAATATCACCAACTGAAATGGTTCATATGGCTCTGAGCAATATGGGACTTAACTGCTGAGGTCATCAGTCCCCTCGAACTTAGAACTACTTAAACCTAACTAGCCTAAGGACATCGCACACATCCATGCCCGAGGCAGGATTCAAACCGGTGACCGCAGCGGTCACGCGGTTCCAGACTGTAGCGCCTAGAACCGATCGGCCACCCCGGCCGGCCCTACTGACATCTTCTGTGAGTTGTCGAAGGCATTTGACCGTGTCACTCATAATATTATACTAGAGGACATATGTTTTATAGATTATTTAATTCAGAAAATACCTTCTTTAGAAAGCATATATTTACCCTAGGATGTTCGAGTAAGAGAGACAGCACATCATCTTCATGGTGAGAAATTACAGTGGGGCACTCGCAGAGTTTGATCACTGGCCCACTACTAATCATGCTTAATGTTAATGATCTGTCATTTTATTTGAATCTGGAAGCAGAATTACAGATTCGCGAATGAAATTTTCCCTCTGCAGCAGAGTGTGCGCTGATATGGAATGTCCTGGCAGATTAAAACTGTCGTCGGACGGGTACTGTAACCTAGAATCTTTACCTCTCGCGGGTAAATGCACAATCAACTGAGGTACTGGCAGAAGTAAAGATGTGAGGAGAAGTCGTGAGTCGTGGTCATGTAGCTCATTTCGTAGAGCACTTGCCCATGAAAGCCAGACGTTCGATTCCCCTCTGGCACACAGTTTAATTTGCCAGTAAGTTTCAGAGAAGCATCAACAGAGGAAATAGTGAATTATGTTTTTGTAAACATTATTGAATGATTTTTCGCAAATGGATTGCTTTAAACTTTAAAAAAAATCTCAGCTTCTCCAGTTCGGTACCGCAAAAATATCCCACCTCCTGTTAATCTAATATACCAGCAAGAAACAAGAACCAGGATAGAAAATTGTAGTTTCTTACGTGTATATGTTGACAAATACTTACACCAGGCTACCATATACGAGACATGTTAAAACGTTTAGGTTTGACTACTTTTGCCACAAGAATAACTACCAGATTCTGGGATACAGAGGTCAGTAAGTTATCGTATTTAGCATATTTTGATTCCTTGATGCCCTTTTGGTAATGACGTGGAGTGAGTCTCTGCTTAGGCAAAAAAGTTTAGTAAGCAAAAGAGAGTAATTAAATTTTGTGTCGATTTCACCCACAGACACACAGCTTACAGGTATCTCTTTAAGCAACTGTCAATATTAACAACTGCCTCATCGTACATTCATTCATTTATTAAATCCATCTAAGTTGGAGAAGAACAGAGATATTCACAAGAACAGGACTAAAAGGAAACATGATCTGCATAACCTCTTAATGAATCCATCTTTGGTACAGAAAGAGGTAAAATTTTGAGCTATAAAGGTCTTTAACAATCATCCCATGGAAAAAAATATTTAATAGCTATCAGAAGTGTTTCAAATGTAGTGCATACCACAGAGGAATTCTTGAGTTTAGATTATAAGTCTTCTTTTAGGAAATGGTTAGCATGTAGCCATATAAATTTTATATTTTACTTTTTTAGTGGTATTTAAGTGTGCTATGTTCGTTCTGTTGACACGTTCATAATGTTTACCTTGGATTTGATCTAGGGAACAGGTAACTAACTAACCTAACTATCAAATGTAGCGTATTGTGTACCAACATGAGTTCTTGTTCGCTAACTCAATTTCTGACAAGGGAGTCTGTAATTATCGGTAAATGTCTAGGAAGCTCTGTACCGAGTTTCTTAAGTAGAATGACTAGATATAAGGAAAGCAGATACTTTGGTGAGATTATGTGGAAATATGATAAATAAATATAATTAATCCACGAAGGATATGGCTTACAAAAACTACATTGGCCGATTCATTAATACAGTCTGAGGTGGATTCTAAACAGGATTTACTGAAGAGTCAGAGAACTCACAATGAGGAGTTGCTCGTTTCATTTCCTCTACGTTCATGAACGAGAGAGCGTTATGTAACAGCTCAGCGAATTACAGTACTAGTGGCTACAAGAGAGCCGTTGTGTAGCTCTGGGATTTGGGCAGTATACCAATGGGTCCCGCCTGGAGTCCTATAGTCGTCAGGAAAGAAATGGGTGGGATACAGTGGTGAGGTAATAGTTACTGTTGAGAGAACTAAGAAAACGTCATTGACAGTAACACGTTTATTAGGCAGAAATACAGGATTGTCCTCCAAAGTGCTATGCCACAACCAGACCATTCGAGTGGCACCTCGTCAGCGGGGGAATGCCGGATTGTGCTCGTCGTGCAGTATCACTCGCACAGCGAAGCATACTGTAGCGGCTGTTACGTCACAGGTGGCCGTCGACCGCGGCAACCGGCGGTTTCCAGCTCTGCGTATAAATTTCCAATGTGCGCTCGTGGACTTCGAGGATTTGCGCAGCTAGAGAATTTACTGACTCACAGGGTTCGGCTCCCACACTCCGATTAGAAAACAGGAGCCAGCAACATCGGTGTCTGCCACAGGGAGGCGATCAGCAACAGCGGCGCCCACCCGTTAGAAGGCGGATGATGGACAGCGTCCAGGTCACGTAGTTCAATCCTCCAGTGGACCAGCAGGGCTATGGTGGCTTCCATATCCCATCATTAGTGCCACGGGAGTCGGCAGTGCAACTTCACCTTTCAGAGGTATTTTCCTGCAGTGTCGATATCTGAATATTTAAATTTGACTTGTCTGTAGCCTTTCTTAGGAAAATCGGCTTTGTCATTAGTATGACGGCATCTCTCGGCTTCCACGATATCACTATGCTACGCTCACTGATGTAGGCGCTCGGTCGTTCTCCCCTGTTTTCATGGCTTCTGAGTTTGCCTCAACTAGCTCAGCATTTCTCCCTAGACTGCAATTTGTTGGTCACTGACACAGGCGGTTCGGCTTGCAAGAGCTGCCAAGGTATATCTTGGACATAGTTTAGTGCCCTGTGGGGATACTATCCTGGGGTGTAACACCTTCCCCTTCCTCCAGAAAATTCGTCTCGAATTTTTCAGTTTAGTATACCTGCAATCGGCAATGGCCATGCCGCAGTGGATACACCGGTTCCCGTCAGATCACCGAAGTTAAGCGCTGTCGGGCGTGGCCGGCACTTGGATGGGTGACCACCCGGGCAGCCATGTGCTGTTGCCATTTTTCGGGGTGCACTCAGCCTCGTGATGCCAACTGAGGAGCTACTCGACCGAATAGTAGCGGCTCCGGTCAAAGAAAACCGTCACAACGACTGGGAGAGTGGTGTGCTGACCACATGCCCCTCCTATCTGCATCCTCAATTGAGGATGACACGGCGGTCGGTTGGTCCAGATGGGCCACTTGTGGCCTGAAGACGATGTGCTATACCTGCAATAAACAAATCCTACATATTTTGCACCAGTAGTTTCACATTATACAACTTTAATTATTCTTCAATTACCACACATGTAAATTACATGATTCTCAACGTTTGGTATATCAAAGTGACGACGCAAACCATTTAAGAAATAATTTTTCACACTCTAACACAGTTATTCACATACTTGTAGGTTCATCTATTAATTTACACATAAGTCCCTTACTATGTCTGAACGTTATTTACAAATCGGTCAACAGGTATCTTCTGCACAGGAAAAGCTAAGCGGTGCACTGACTTTCCTTTAAAACAGAGGAAGGATACACAAATGCAGTCAGAAGAACTATAGTGCTGGTAGATGTCACACCTAAAGACGTGATAGTATGATGTTCTCTGTTGCGGTATTCCTGTATGTGCTGGAATATTTGTTGATTTGTAGTTCTACCTTTTTACATTGCATAGAATGTCTGGATTCAGGGTATTATTTGTAAAGGTTAAGATTCTGATAAGCGGCACCTGTAATGGCTTCTCGGATCTGTAGAACATAGGCTGTTCCCGCTTAAGTTTGGTCATACCAGTGACCACAGCTGGTAGACGAAACGTCATGATTGCTAAGTCACAAGTCGTACCGTCTATTATTATTCCACTGTATTTGTACCTTCATTACAGTTTACTATGACTACTTCTTATGAAATAACTGAGTAGAACAGTGGGTACCTCTACCATCGAGAAATTTGGATATGGCGTTAACACTTCCGTTTGAGATTCACTTCCTTCAGTTTTTCTAAAGAAAAACTGGACTTTGCCTGCCTGTACGCCACTACATATCATCCTCCTTGGGAATATTGTAACACGTTCCCTCTGGTATCTTTGTAGGTCTTCCAGTGACTTTAGAGCGTTGCCACCTCTTTGTTCTGAGATTATTACTAAATCTTTGGTCTATAGCTGTTCCCATTTTGGTATGTGACCTGAGATGAAGATGCCTTTATCACTATCTTCCTCTCCATCCAAAAGACACCATAAAACTGTTCAACAATATACAAAAACAGCATTGTATCGATCCCTCAATCATGAAAAATAAACCAAGACTCTAAAACTTACTACTAATAGAAACAAATAAAACTGATTTACTTAATAACAATCTGCACAAGAACAAACGAAGACAATATAGGCAACCAATAACCTCAAATCTTATCTGTCGACGTGGAAAAAGGGTGTAAGGCATTTTTGACGTATCCTGGTAATCAGTCATCAGTTTCTTCTTTGTTCTGCGAGGACAAATAGCTCCCTTAAAAGGTTTAATACACCCCATGTGAGTAATCAAAGCCTACGTTAGCTTTTGTATTTTAGCACTGACAGGTGAAGACGTTTCCACCACTTGGTATGGTCTGTGTTATTAGGTTAGGAATTTCTTGGTTTTTACTTTGGTGTATGTAGGTTCTTTACTAAAACCCATTGGGCAATCCTCTATGGCTGTATCTTCCCTATGTGTTGTCCTACATGCTGTTGTCATTCTAAGGCTTTCGTGTTTCCGCATTTTACTTGTTGCCAAGTGTCTCGCAATTTCCTAGAAATCTTTTTTACTGACTCTACGTCAGATTCAAGCTTCGGAATAATCACTTCGAAAGGTGAAGGCATTTTCCTCTCATATGTTACCTTGTATGGCAAAAGACCAGTAGCTCTATCGACTTTAGAATAGTATGTGGCAGTTACAAAATTCAAATATACGCCCAATTTTCATGATTGCTATTAACATAATAGCTCAACATCATTGAAATCGTGTGATGAACTCTCTCTGTTCTTCTATTGGCAAGAGGGTGGGTGGGCTTGTTCGCAGCTTGCGGATTTGGAACCATCGTCACATTTAATTCATAAGATCGGACATGAAATTTGTACCCTGTTCTATAATTAGAGTGGCTGGAGTATCAGATGTGAGCAACCAGTTATTTACTAACGCTTGAGCTACTGTACTTGCTTTTTGGTCACGAATTTGCAGCTGTTACTATGTAACACAAGAAACTGTTAGTTATAGTAAATATGTATTTATTTACTGCTGGTGTTTTAGTAAATGGACCTAAAATGTCCATTCCAGACATTTAGAAAGGTTTAGATGCTTCTGATAGACGTTGTAACAAAATCAGTTGGTGGTTGAGATCAGCTCCTTGCATGGAAGGTATGGAATTCATGACGTTTTCTAGTCCTTGACCAAAATTTTCAGCAGTCCATCTATCAGTTTCTCTTCCCCCACAATGGCCTAACAACATATGGCCATTTGCTTGAGGCAAGACTTGTTCTTGAAAGCTGCAAGTAATACAAATCGTAAGCTGCACGCTGTTGTTCTGCCAAAGAAAGCCGTTGAGACTCACGAACTGAAGTTGTAACTATACTTATTTGCAGTCAGCATCAGTAGTTTGAGCATTTCGCTATTCAGCAACGTTAGTGCCCATTGTTTGTAAGACTGTAATTTTTCTGCTCAAACTGTTGTTTTAGCATGCCATTTTCTTGGATTGTGTATTACCTCATAATCAAATTCAGTCTGCCAGCCGGTGTGGCCGAGCAGTTCTAGGTGCTTCAGTCTGGAACCGCGCGACCGCTACAGTCGCAGGTTCGAATCCTGCCTTGAGCATGGATGTGTGTGATGTCCTTACGTTAGTTAGGTTTAAGTAGTTCTAAGTTCTAGCGGACTGATGACCTCGGAAGTTAAGTCCCATAGTTCTTAGAGCCATTTGAACCATACTCTATATGTTCTCAGTTCTTAGTCCCACACTGGAGAACATTCAAACATTTAGAAGTATAAGAACATTGAGTATGGTAGTGGATGTTCACTGCCCAGTTTCAGTCACCTCTACAATCGAATACCATTCGTTTCCACATGCAGGTCTGCCTCCTTCTAGAACTCACGTAAAAGCGCTAAGACTCACCCTCTGAAAGTCCCAGTTGCCACGTGACTCCAGTAGTGTTCCGCAACAATGTGCTTTCTAATTGGCTGTAGGCTGTCGCCAGCAGAAATTCACAGTTCTTATGCTCTACAAACGTGATTGGATTCATCTTGACCACTTCCAGACAAAAACTAACACATTACAAAAATATTTAAATAAAGGAATGTTATAAACATTTTGTTACACTCAAATAATTTACAGTAATTATAAATAAAGGTTTGTCCGTTAGTAAATATGCAAGCATTCTTTCGCAAGTGAGCTCATCTTAAATGAGAACCAATTGTCGTTAAATGTTATTCAAACCACTTTTTACACCTTGTTGACAGAAGCATCTTCTGGTTACCTTTTGCGTTATGGTGCACGCTAACATATTTGACTCACCACTTTTAAAGTGGCACAGTTTTTAAAAGCACTTGCAGTCAACATTTAAATAAAGTTACTGGCAAAATAGTAAACTGTTCATGATTATGAAAATGTGTGAGTTATTCATGCTGCATTCATTAGGTGTTTATATGTGGAGAATAACATGTTTTGGTAAAATTTTGCATAAAGGTATAAACGACGTCATAAATCAATAAATAAAATAAATACAGACACGTAGCTTTCAGTGATGATAGCTATAGTGTAAAGTTATCATTTGAAATATTGCTTGTCGGAATCGCATGAAGCAATTAAATGCCGCTAGTTCAGAGGATCATTGTGAAAGTGTTTCTTCTCTGTGAGATATTAACTTCTGAAGTTTTAAAGATATTGAGATATTATTCTGCCATTGGTTGCGCCTCATTTTTATGAGATCGCCGATGTACTCAGATTTGCTTTAATATGTAACTGTGATTTAATATCGAAGTTAAGAGTGCCGTACCTTGGCCACCTTTAAGATTGTCTGACACTCCGCCGTTCCTGCAGCATATTTTGCTCAAAGGCAAAGCGATTACAGCTCTGGGAGTTACCCGTTTCTCATCAAGTCTTTATGCCCACACCTGGGCTCGCCAACATCGGTCTCTGCCTTTCGACCGGAAGTGGCGCTGTGACGGCTCTGCAGATAACCACCAGCGCTCAGCCGTACAACCAATGCAGCTTACCTTGTAATAATTCTAGGAGGCCAATTGGAGCGTCTAAATACGCGTAACGTTACATGCTTTCTTGATTCCAAATGGCATTCGACAATACTGGGAATGACCTCCTGGGATAGAAAAAGTTGTTCTCAGTCGATCCTCTAATGGCTCAAATGGCTCTGGGCACTGTGGGACTTAACTGCTGAGGTCATCAGTCCCTAGAACTTAGAACTACTTAAAACTAACTAACCTAAGGACGTCACACACATCCATGCCCAAGGTAGGATTCCAACCTGCGACCATAGCAGCAGCGCGTTTCCAGACTGTAGCGCCTAGAACCGCTCGGCCACTCTTTAATTCTATTGAGGATAAATATTTACACTGAACCTAGTTCTCGAGATTCTCTGTTATGTTTGGTATCGGATATGCATGGTTGATGGTTAGTGCATTCAGGTATTGGTAGTCACAGCAATATCTATTTCTAGTGCCATCTGGTGGAGCATTATTCCCTGTTGGTATTCTGTGTTGCGTGAGTGGAGTTGCTGGTATTGGATCACTGAGATTAAATAAATCGATGTACTACAGTAGCAATGCTTCTCTACCATTTCTCTGTTAATATTCCACTTTCTCTAGCAATGCAAATGGCTAAATGGCTCTGAGCACTATGGGACTCAACTGCTGTGGTCATCAGTCCCCTAGAACTTAGAACTACTTAAACCTAACTAACCTAAGGACATCACACATATCCATGCCCGAGGCAGGATTCGAACCTGCGACCGTAGCAGTCGCATGGTCCCGCGACACCACTGCAGCCGGCAATGCAAATGTATTGACATCTTACTTGATGCCGAGTTCCTCACTTGATCAATCTGTCATCATCTTCCAAACATTCAAACTAGCGCTTAGTAAACACTTTTGGAGCCTTACTTCGTCGCTGCCAAAATTATCATGATTGACCTGAAACATAACATCTCTGTCCACGTCATTGACGCGAACTGTACTTCTGTGTAGAAAACAGTGGGACTTATCCAGTTCTTCGTTAGGTTCCAGTGCTCTACAACATAAAATAAATCCTCAGGAAGGTCTGTATCTAAGTTCGCCCAGCTCAAGTTTTCTGTAACTTGTGGTATATTGTCAAGCGAATTGCCTATGTCCGCAGTTTATTAGGTGCCACCTTCATGATTGGAGAACTTTGCGACAGTAATTCCACAGCGGAAACAATGTCCGACCAAGTTCACTTGTAAGCTGCAAAACGTCAATTTTTGTGTGATGTTTAGAAAAAAAGTCGAGTCCCAGAATCGCACAATACTCCTTACCAACACGTGGCAATACTTCTACAAGCTTTCGAAAATTGTTATTTCCCACGTTAAAACTGAACAGCGTTGTCCACAATCACTTCATGTTATTATCACCTAGCGACCGCAGTCTCCTTCTGTCCAAGAGATCCAGACTGACTACTGACACGTGAGGCCCTGTGTCCACCAGAAACTTATGTTTCCTACCATTTACTTAACCTAGCAAACAGCACTCCGTCTCTGCATACGTTTCTGCAGTCTCGTGTTCTACTGGGAACGCAGTTCGACGGATGAGGCATCCCAGCTGCCGTTTAACTACCGATTATTAGGATGTTGCTTGTCCCGCACTTTCTACCGACGATCATGTGCTTTATGGCCCACCGCCCCACATTCGTAATATTCAGGATGACAAAGAGTTTTCCTGATGTAGCTAGTGCGCCCGCATCTAAAACACTTCATAAGAAAAAAGCACCGCGATCACTTTGTCTTCGTGTAGCAATGTCGATCTCCTTCAGTTGCTAGCAATCCTAATGGCAGCAGATCGGTCAGTTGGATTCTCCATTCTGACCCTCCTTGATATATCAGTAGAAATGACTCTTAGAAACACATCAAGAGCCCTCCTCTCTGCCTCACGCAGACTCACTCTGTCGGCCTACAAGTTTCCTAACTCAGTTAGACAAGTATTTCACTCAGTCTCCGTGCTTCTGCGATAGTCCTTCGAGTTTTTCCCGAAGGAAGCGAGCGCTATTCTGCTTCCGATAGTGCCGTATTAGACCGAGAGCCAATTCATCAAATGTTTGGGTTTTACAGAGGGTCTCGTGGTACACTAAGTACGTTCTTGCGTCACCACTAACCTTAATTTAGGCATAGTCTAGTACGTTTCTTCCGACCATTTTCCCAATTTATCTTGCCCCTGTTTGGCTGTAGTTCCTAACAACACGGCTACCTGCGTTCTTCAAAGCTTCCACCTTCTCATTCAAAGTTGCTGCTCGTGTCCCTGGCATCTGTGTAAACTCCATCTGTCGTTATACCAGAAAAGAAAGAAACTCCACGAGGTACGCAAAAAAAAGGAATTAAACTAAACTTAATCTTTGCGCTCAACTCATGCCCAGATAAATTACAGTACAAACACTATACTAGCTGCGAGTAGCCTTCTCTCATGTTACCACTAGCAGTCGAGATAACAGGCATCTGATTAGCATGGCTGTAACGCATCGTGCGGCCACGTCTCGATCCCTGAGGCAACAGATGGGGACGTTTGCAAGACAACAACCATCTGCACGAACAGTTCGACGACGTTTGCAGCAGCATGGACTGTCAGCTCGGAGACCACGGCTGCGGTTACCCTTGACGCTACATGACAGACAGGAGCGCCTGCGATGGTGTACTCAGCGACGAACCTGGGTGCACGAATGACAAAACGCCATTTTTTCGGATGAATCTAGGTTATGGTTACAGCATCATGAAGGTCGCGTCTGTGTTTGGCGACATCGCGGTGAACGCACATTCGAAGCGTGTATTCGTTATCGCCATACTGGCATATCACCCAGCGTGATGCTATAGGGTGATATTTGGTACACTTCTCGGTTACCTCTTGGTCGCATTGACAGCACTTTGAACAGTGGATGTTAGATTTCAGATGTGTTACGACACGTGGCTCTACCCTTCATTCAGTCCCTGTGGAACCTTACATTTCAGCAGGATAATGCACGACCGCATGTTGCAAGTCCTGTACGGGCCTTTCTGGATACAGAAAATGTTCGACTGCTGCCCTGGCCAGCTTATTCTCCAGATCTCTCATCAACTGATAACTCTGGTCAATGGTGGTCGAGCAACTGGCTCGTCACAATACGCTAGTCTCTCTTGATGAACTGTGGTATCGTGTTGAAGCTGCATGGCACGCCTGCGCAAGCCATCCAAGCTCTGTTGAACTCAATGTCCAGGAGTATCAAGGCCGTTATTACGGCCAGAGGTGGTTGTTCGGGGTACTGATTTCTCAGGATTTATGCACCCAAATTGTTTGAAAATGTAATCACATGTCAGTTCTAGTGTAATATATTTGTCCAATGAATACCCGTTTGTCATCTGCATTTGTTCTTGGTGTAGCAATTTTAATGGCCAGTAGTGTAGTTTCTTCAGGCCAAGCCTCCAGCAGACCTACAGGGTTATGATGGCTTCCGCTCTCCATTAGTTGTGCCTTAGAGATCGGCAGTGAAGCTGGCAGCAGCAGTGTCCTTTCAGCCGGACTCCTAATTTCATTGACGATCGAAGACAGCTTGTTATGCCAAGGGTAGACCCCCATAGCCTCCAGTCTCAATGGATAGCTACAAATTAGAGACAAGGGCTGACACTCCGCACTGGGAAGTCGGCAATCAGTAGTCAGAAATCAGATATTTGTTAAGAAGGGTGGAGTATTTATGTTTGCACTTCCCATGCGGTCTCTGGCGGTGGGGTTGGCTATGACATGTCCTCGCATTCTCTCGCTGTCAGTAACCCTAGTGACTTCAGACTTCCGCAACTTGAGGTTTGAGAGGCTCTTTTCTGCTGAGTGGACACCTGAACATTTAAAGTTGCGTTGTACCTACCACTTGTCACGAAACTCTGCTTAGTCACTAGTATGATGGTATCTCGCGGCTTCCATAATTTCAGTAAGCTTCACTCACACATCTGGGTGCTCGGTCGTTCCCCATTGTTGTGACAGCGTCTGTGTTTGGAGCAATTCTGACAGCATTTCCACATTTCTGGCAGTCTGCTGCTCATTGTCACAGGGGACTCGGCTTCCGGGTGCTGTCAAGGTAGAGCTTGGACGAATTTTTAGTGTCCATTCGGTGTACTATCCAGGGACATAACAGTATATTTCTGTAGAGTCAGGTCGGACATCAATTCCACCGAAGCTCATGTAGAGAAAAGACCATGGTGAGATACTCAGAGAAATGAGTGCTTATAAGGATGGATACCTATCGCTGCTCTTCCCACACTCCAATCCTAAATGGATTGGATTGTTCTTCGGTAAGACCCAAATAGAGAGGTCAGGGCTCTCATCGGATCAGGGAAGGATGGGGAAGGAAGTCGGCAGTGCCCTTTCAAAGGAACCATCGCGGCATTTACCAGGAGCGATTTAGGGAAATCACAGAAAACCTAAATCAGGATGGCTGGATGCGGGATTGAACCGTCACCCTCCCGAATGCGAGTCCAGTGTGCTAACTACTGCGCCACCTCGCTCGATCGTAGATGGTTAGGTAGGGGAAAACAAGGGTGATTGTAATGGTACCAGAAGTACCACTCAGGTCAGAAACGAATAGAATATGACTGTGTAACATAATTAGGACTGCACTGTTTGGCGCCCAAAAGAATCAACATCATAAGTTTTACTGGCAAATGAGGTGAATATATGAAATTCTTCCAAGTATTTCTTTTTCTTGTCTTACATTTCGTAGTAAGCAATAAAATCTCAATTTCAGTACCAGGTGTGCTAAGAGTGGACGTCAGGCATGCATCTTGTAATAACGAAATTTAAGGAGCCACTTTCTTGAAAGAATACAATTTTTGTTTCGTTTAATCTCCAAACCAGTTTCAACACAGCTGTGGCACTTACAGCACATTGCTTGTTTTATTCTTTCTATAAGATATACATACATTTTTTATGTGAGTTAGCTATATGGTGACACATGTCTATTTGCTCTCCCAATATCTCGGTCTGTTTGCTCCTCCCCCATCTGTCCAGCTTCTTCTCCCCCCCCCCCCTCCCCCACGCCGCCCCCGACCACTTTTTCCTTCCATCATTTAATTCCACGTCCTCCTCCCATTTTGTTTGTTCACCTCCTACTCCCTCTCTCTCTCTGTCCATCTCGTCCTCCCACTCCACTATCTGTGTCTGTCTCCTCCTTCCTCCTGTTTGTCTGTCCATCTTCTCTTCTCCACTCCTCTGTCCATGTTATCATCGTCACCGGAATAGGATGCTGGTAGTTCTACCCCCACAATATTTCTTTTCAGTCTGCAAATAATATATGTACCAAATGTGATTGAAATAGATCTGGGGGTTTGAAATAAGCTTTTCACCGGTGACTTTACCATCTTACGCACGTTTCAAACATATTTCACGTATAGTTAACATATTTCACAGGTATTTGTATATACGCTTTACCTGTTTCTTTAGCCAATTTCGTCCTGCAGTTACATTTTCACGCAGCTCAATGTTTATGTTATAATATCTTTTGACCAATGTGGCGTGGAATAAAATAGTTTTGCAGGTACATCCAGTGCTACACGCTGCTACTGTCTCACAAATATGTTGCAAACGGACTTTATAGCAAACAAGTAATAAATTTAAATGTCATGCGTGATGCGACACTTTTGTTGGCATCTCATGTAGGGATATATATGAATACTCTCTGTAAGATGTGTCGTAAATGCGGTAAGTGGTAAAGAAGTAATAAATTAAAACGTCATATTCCGTGCGGCAGTCTTACCGCATGAATAGCAAAAACGTAGTAAGCCATAAACTTTTTTACTTTCATCATTAAGTGGGGGTCGTCAACGAGAAAAAGTTTCGTATAGGTTAGAAATTGTTTTTAAAGTTTGTTGTATGTAACTAAGTGCTCTCATTCTCAAACATTGGATACATAGAATGTAGATATTCGCACGTCGTGGGCTACATTTCTTTTTAAGCACCACCCCTTCCCCTTCGACATGTAGGTGATTACTATCCCACAGCGACGCTTTCCAAGCAGTAAGTGATATGTGTACCAAGTTCGGTTGAAATGAGCCCAGTGGTCCACGAGGAGATGTGGAACATGAATACATGTATACATACTTACTTGCACTGCAATGCCAAAGAAACTGGTACACCTGCCTAAAATCGTGTAGGGGCATCGCGAGCACTCAAAAGTGCCGCAACACGACGTAGCATGGACGAGACTAATGTCTGAATTAGTGGTGGAGGGAACTGACATCACGATACCTGAAGGGCTATCCATAAATCCGTAAGAGTACGAGGGGGTGGAGATCTCTTCTCAACAGCACGGTGCAAGGCATCCAAGAAGCGGTCAATAATGTTCATGTCTGACAAGTTTGGTGACCTCCGAAAATGTTTAAACTCAGAAGAGTGTTCCTGGAGTCACTCTGCAGCAATTATGGATGCGTGGGATGTCGCATTATCCTGTTGGAATTGCCCAAGTCCGTCGGAATGCACATTGGGCATGAATGGATGCCGGTGATCAGACCGGATGCTTACGTACGACTCAGCTGTCAGAGTACTATCTAGATGTAACAGGGACGCCATATCACTCCATCTGCACACGCCCCACACCATTACAGAATCTCCACCAGCTTAAACATCCCTTGCCGACATACAGGGTCCATGGATATAGGAGGTTGTCTCCCTACCCGTACACGTCCATCATTTCCATAGAATTTGAAACGAGACTCATCCGACTAGGCAACATGTTTCCAGTCATCAATAGTCCAATGTCGGAGTTGACGGGCCCAGGCGAGGCGTACATCCTTGTGTCGTGCAACTATCAACGATACACCAGCAGGCCTTCGTCTCCGAAAATCCCTATCGATGATGTTTCGTTAAATGGTTCACAAGCTGCCACTTGTTAATGGCCTATCATTGAAAACTCCAACAATTTGCCGAGGGATTGCACTTCTGTGACGTTGGATGATTTTGTTCAGTTGCGGTGGTCCCGTTCTTGTAGGATCTTTTTCCGGCCGCAGCGATGTCAGAGATATATTTTTCCGGATTCCCGATATTCACGGTACACTAGTGAAATGGTCGTACGGGAAAATCCCCACTTCATCGCTCTCTCTGAGATGCTGTGTCCCATCGCTCGTGCGCCGCCTATAACATCACGTTCTAACTCAATCACATTGTGATAACCTACCATTGTAGCAGGAGTAACCGGTCTAACAACTGCGCCAGACACTTGTTGTCTTGTATAGGCTTTGCCGACTGCAGCATCGAAATCTGCCTGTTTACATATATCTGTATTTGAATACGCTCGTCTATACCAACTTCTTTGTCGCTTCGGTGTATATACGTGCATTCATTTAAATAATATGTAAGGATATATATTTTTGTGTCGTATATATTCCGAAAATGTATGGCCTATCTCCGTCTGAATATTCATTACAGTGTGTAGTAAGAATTCGAAGTAAATCGGTCAAGTGTTTTTCGAAATCTTTGGTATCAACGTTTCCACTTTGTATACTAAATATGTATTTACATATTATGAGACAGCGTTCCACTAGATACGTAAAAACAAGTGAATTTTGATCGCGACGTTGTGTCAAAATTTCAAAGCAACTGGTGACATGATTTCGGAGATTTAAAATCTTGAAAGAAAAAAGGTACATTTACATTTTTATTTACGAGGGCCGTTCAATAAGTAATACACCACACTGTTTTTCTGTAAGCAGCTTGGTTTTATTCGTGTTTTCAATATGCAATATTATTTCCGAATCTTTTGTCGGCAAAATCTTATTTTTGAACATAAGCTCCATTCTATTACTACACCATACATGGAGGGCCTGTAAGCCCGATTGGTATCAGTCTACTGGTCGATGTCGAAACCAATGTCTTGATGCGTCTTAGGTCATCAGTCGCCTAGAACTTAGAACTAATTAAACCTAACTAACCTAAGGACATCACACACATTCATGCCCGAGGCATGATTCGAACCTGCGACGTAGCGGTCGCTCGGTTCCAGACTGTAGCGCCTAGAACTGCATGGCCA
Organism: Schistocerca gregaria; assembly: GCF_023897955.1. NCBI lineage: Eukaryota > Metazoa > Arthropoda > Insecta > Orthoptera > Acrididae > Schistocerca > Schistocerca gregaria. The sequence goes on from NC_064931.1 coordinate 733,006,976, forward strand.
CTCTGGCCAGCAAGTTAACTTCAAACATGTCTCTATGCGTGAGTGACTACATCCAGTACGGGCATCTCATTCGTGGTGTGGTTGTAATCATGCAATATCAGGAAGCTAGTGCAGTAATAAGTAAAACTGAAGCCGATGTGCACAAATCGAAGAAAGAGGAGGGTGAAATAACCGTATGGATTAAATCTCTGCCTGTTGTAGACGAAATCAGAAGGTCTACTAGGTACGTATAATGCATAAACTAATCTACATTATTGTGTTTCCAGTCAGGAAAGACTCATTTAAGGAAACACAGTTCTAAGAAATCCTATATTGACACAGCTCCTTCAGGGATAGCAGCAGCAGTAAAAAATAGTATAACAGTAAAGTTTGCTCCAGTGTGTGCTACAGATATGAAACCTTTCAAAACTGTTTCTGGGGAAGATTTAAAAGAACTTAAGGAAGAATAAATATATCTAGGTATACATTACCGAGACGTCAGTGTTTCAGATGTCGTGCCACATTCCTCTACTATAAATAGGCATGTCAGAGAATGTGCTGGTGCAATTAAAATAGCACGAGACCTCTGGATATTAAGGAAGTTATTCATAAAGCAACCTCTACGACAATTGGTATGTGGACTGATTCGTACAATAAGGTACATAATCTGACACTCACAGCACATTACTTAGACACATACTGATTTCTTGCGATTAATGTTATCTACACAACAAAATGCATAGCTGTTAAGATTGCAGGAGTAAATATTATGAAAGATGCTCAAGACTGGATGACTGTTTGGAGCATTTCACCAGACATGTTGGACTATTTTGTTTTTGTCTCTGACTAGGGTGCAAATACAATGAAAATTTTTGGAGAATGACAAAAGGATACCTCGTGCTGTTCATTGTATAACAGCACTTTCGATGAAGGTAACTGATTTCGTAATAAATAGTGCGTAATTCATTCTATGATATATGAAGAAAAGTGTTTATTTATTTATTTATTTATTTATGCATTTATTTTACCTGGGAAGATTAGGGCCTTCAGGCCCTCTCTTACACCTACCCAGGATACTCAGATAGAATGAATTACAGTTTCTACAGAACATTAAGGACATATAAAGTGTTATACAGTATTAATGTTAATGAAAAAAATAGAAATTATAACAGTAGTACAATGATAATTATAACAATCAAAAAAATAATTATAACAATCAATAATAATAATAATAATAATAATAATAATAATAGTAATGACTATGTATATGAAAGTAAACAATTTTTTCTTTTATGAATGTCAGTCCTATTGCTAGTTGGGAAATTTCTCGTTATGTTCTTACAGCTTGGGAGTTATTCTCATCGAGCAGAGACATAATACGATAGAACGGGGTGAAACAGACATAGAAGAGGTAGATAAGGTTAGAGGAAGAGAAATAGAATGGTAAAATTCGAAACTATGATGGAGAGAAGAAAGAAAGAGATGAGAGGGGCACAACAATGATGGCTATACCGTCCCTAATATGTAGGTTTTGAGTTCCCTCTTGTATGTTGAGTGGTTCTGGATAAGACGCAGACCACAGGGGAGCGCGTTCCATTGTCGTATAGCTGAGATGGAGAATGACACGGAGAAAGATTTCGTGTTATGTAAAGGTACAGCCAAGATACTGGACGTATCCGATCTGGTATTGCGGTTGTGGAATGATGATAGGTGTTTAATGTGTGAAGATAAGTATTGGGGGCTACAGTGGCTAAGAAATCGATGAAGTAAGCACATCGTGTGGTGATCGCGTGCGTTATGTTTGCGTATCCAACCTAGCTGGGAGTATGAAGGACTGATATGATCATACAACCGTATATTGCACACGTATCTAACGCAAGCATTCATCACTACCTCGAGGCATCTCGAATTTTCACTATTTGTGCCGTGTTGAACTACATCACAGTAGTAAAGATTAGGCAAGAGTAGTGTTCTCTGCTGATCTTTGGAATCATCTCTGAAATCAGATATTTTGACATGCTGCAACAACTTGTCCATTATGCTATCTTTACACATTCAGTACAACGAAGTTGCTGCTTTATTAAAATGAAATGATCGCATAGCATCGTGGCCGGTAGGTACCATTCGGGTTCGGCCGCCAATTGCAAGTCTTATTTCATTCGGCGCCACAATGGGCGACTTGCGGCCGATGACGAGGACAACACAACTCCCAGTTGCCGAGCGGATAAAATCTCCAACCCTGCCGGGAATCGAACACGGGCCTAGTGCATAAGAGGTAAGCACGTTACCACTCAGCTAGGCAGGCGCACTGCTACATTAGTGAAGGAAAAGAACTGGGCTAGCAGATTACAGCGACATGACAATGAACTTCTGTAACCGTTTGAAGAAGGCACAGATGAATTACACTCCAGTTAGTTGATTTGTGATCACATAAATGTGAACAAATCTGCAGTGTCAAAGACATTGATATTGAGGTGAGTTTAATTACTGCTGTTACGAATACTGTTTCATTATGATACGAGGAAGGAATAGATTTTCAATTAACTACGGTAACTGATATGCACTATCAGATTTGTGTTTGTTAGCATCAGAAACAAGTGGTTAAAAATCTATATTTCTCCGTGTGAATGTTGTCACTACTTCCTACCATAAAAAAATGCTACGTTCGTTTGTAAGGTGCCAGGATATGGGCACTTACACGTTAGCTTACCAACATTAGTATTAATACTAAAGAGACTGGCAAGGGCATCAGATCATAACTTTATTGAATTATGATAAATATGAGGCACTCTCGTACTGTATTCCCTGCATGTCTGCATGATTAAGTCACTATCTTAAACCGTTGGTGAAAAGTGTCGGAAGTTGAGAATTGTGGGATTTAAAGTCTGCGGCTGGCCGTAGCTCGCCGGGCCGCCGTGGGCGGCAGGTAGCGGTCACCGGAAACGCGGGACAATACGGCGCTTATGGGGATAGCCCGACATCCGGAGCCACCTGTGTTGGGTAACACGTGCCGAAGACGAGAATTTCGCTTGCCTAGGGGCGATTTGGCCGAATCTCAGAAATGCCGATGGAGGGATTTCGGCGATGTGAGAGCGTTCGACATTGGCCGAAACTGAGTATTCTTCCGCCGCGTTTTCGTAGGCGTGCGGAGCGGGAGAATTGTGGAGACAGAGGACTTCGCCTTCAGCCATCGAGCGGTACAAACTTGGAGACGGCGTCTTGGCCATCGTCTCCGAAGGGAGATATACGGTCTGTATCGCAGCATTGCACCAACGCCTGTTCCGCGCAGAGTTCTGCGGTTAGAGCTCTTTGTTTGCTCAGAAGCGAGATTTTCACCAACGCTTAACCACTTCCAACAACTTACCTCATATTCTTGACCTCGTTGTTATCCTTGAGAGGTACCGAGTATTTATCAACGTAGCTGCCTGTAATAGGGGTGCGTAATTGTAAATTGTTAGTGTTCCATTCTCAGGAGTGTGTGGGTGGCCAAAGAAATTCACACTTTTTTTGTAAATTTTGTTACTTGTAGAGGATATCAAATTAAATGCCAGTATTACAATCGAATTATCGACTTTATTACAGCTAACATTTTCCCTGTCCCAGTAAGCTTTACATGTACTCTAGTCATTGCACAGCTTGCTCAGACGGGAAGGAAAGAAGGTTTGCGGTCTTCTATGTCAGCGACGGACAAATAAGCTTACACGTTTGGCGACCATTCCCGTATCTCAATATGTTTGACATACATGAAAATTAGTAAATTCGTAGTAGTGTATGACAAATTTGTGCGAGCTATTCAGGTAAAACATTCAGCTACTAACGTAGTCATTTTTGTATAGATACTGCATAGAGTCTTATAAAAAAACGCAAGTGTTATAATTCGCACAGTATTGCATTAACGTGAAACACATTTTTTTCTGTATAAACTTTCTTGATTACCACATCAGTCAGTACTACTTCTCTCTCTCTCGTTTTTTAAACAGAGGCTTCAAGTGCACTGTCATCTCAAAAGAGAGATATTTCCAAGGACCGGAAGAATAACAAAAACAGATGAATTACAAGTCTTCCTTTTAAAGCATCCAGGTGACGACGAGATCTTAAAACAGTGGAGCAGACATGGAAATAATCTACAGGGCCTGGTAGCACTCGCAAGACGTATAGTATATATCCAAGCAGCAAGCGCACTTAGCGATCGGTGCTTTAATATAGCAGACATGTCGTTAACAAATCACAGGAGCCAATTAAATCCAGAACGCGTCACTACCGTACTGTTGACCAACAGTATAATTATAAACTTTCTCCGCTCACAAAAACACTCGTCTCTTACATTTCAGAATAGTGTTTATGTAAGGTGTACGTAGGTTCCTTATTGGTGACAGGCAGAATAACTCTTCTGTTTGGAAATGAGACTTATCTTTTCCTGTTATTGTACTGAATTACCAGATTATTTTTCACGTACTGTATACAGGTAAGTATGGCGTGCAGTCGTTCTTCAAAACTTTACTTTTGTGTTGAAAAAGAAAGAGAGACAAAAAAATGGATAAAATGGCTCTCAGCACTATGGGACTTAACATCTGAGATCATCAGTCTCCTAGAACTTAGAACTACTTAAACCTAACTAACCTAAGGACATCACACACATCCATGCATGGGCAGGATTCGAACCTTCGACCGCAGCGGTCGAATGGTTCCAGACTGAAGTGCCTAGAACCGCTCGGCCACTCAGGCCGGCGAGAGAGAAAAGAAAGAAAAAATGTATAAAGACGTTGTAATTGTGCAGTGCGGTGAGACGAGGTAAGACGCAAGCAAAGACCGTCCACCCTGGGTTATTCGAGTGTCCGGGGTCCTCACAACAGACATGAAGCGACAAAGTGACCAAGCAGAGTCAAATCGGATCTGACAGAAGCTGCCGTCGCCCCGCTGCAGTAGCCGTGCCGAACCGTTCTAACATTGAGTGCTGCAGCACTATGTTGTCAACACGTTCTAACAATGGAGGAGTCACAGCTGTGTGCGGCAGGCCGGCGTGCGGGAGGTCAGAGAAGTTTGCGGGACCCTCTTGCTGTGATGAGAAACGCCTCGGCCAACAACTCACCGTGCTTTTGTTCAGTGCCAGATCTACGTACACATTTTGAAGGCGCCTATGAATATTAACGATGCCCTGGTTCTCCACCAAAAGAAACTCGATGACAGCTCTCTGCTTGGGGCGCATCTCCATTAGAGAGCAATTTTTAAAGCTGTGTATTGCACCGCTTCTTGTCGGAACTTCATGAAACTATTGGCGCTGAAGCGAAAATATTCCACGATGTACCACAAAGAAGTCCGTATTTTTCAGCCGAAATTGTCCTAGAAAGAAATGCATTGTTTTAGTTACTGAAAGTCCATCGAATAAAGATATTCGTAAGTTAAGGACAAACGCGTAACATCTGCAATCAAATGGGACAACAGAGCAGGTTCGACAAACAGTAGCGAAGATGCTACTCTATTATGTATCATAACGATTGAGATACACTGTTACCATATAGCGGCACAGCATATAATTCTCAAGTACACCAAAGTACGGGCCTATCACCTTATGAGGTAGTATATGAAAATAAATTGCCATTACCATTCGAGATAGTGAAGCCAAGAGTAGGAAAGAATAGAGGAGCTACACGAGAGTTTGCAAGACGTACACAGAAGCTAAATAAAGAAAGCAGATACAAAGACCCTGAAATATTACGGACGGTTTCGCAATGGAAAGCTACATTACCTGAATACCGTGTAGAACAATAAGTGATGTTAACGAGCCTAAACACACCAAAATGAAGGACAAAAAGTTTTTCGTTTATTACCAAGTTCGGTTTTAGGTGATTCTGTCACTCACGGAACTTCAACTTCCACCTCGTACAACTGTCGTCCACCTTGGGCACGTCTATCATTTTTGGGCAAGCCGAACTCTTAACTGCCATTACCACTATCGATCTTCAAAAAGTGGAGATGATGTAAGAAATGGAAAGTGATACTGAAGGCACAGCATATCAACCCTGCACAATTTACTGCTCGTTGCCTAGGGCTAAGTCGATGTAGAAGAAAAAGCAGAGCAACTGAGATTTACCTGCTTCAGGTAACACTGCCAACGGAAATGGCCACAAAACGCATCCCATTATTAAGCTCTGATGCACCCCTACTGTCATGGAGGTGCAGGCACCTTGCAAGTACGACTGCTGAAAGGTATGAAGCTTTTTACCTGGTAAGAAGGCGTTGTCATGAGAGATAATCAATGGATGATGAAATTGACATATAATACCTTAGCATTAATGGATGAAGTTCGGGGCCTGCATGAAGCTTTCATGGGGATGCACCAGGAACCGGTTCAAATGGTTAAATAGCTCTGAGCACTAAGGAACTTAACATCTATGGTCATCCGTCCCCTAGAACTTAGAACTACTTAAACCTAACTAACCTAAGGACATCACACAACACCCAGTCATCACGAGGCAGAGAAAATCCCTGACCCCGCCGGGAAACCAGGAACCGGGACAAAAGTGGTTACTGAGCCAAGTGCAGAGAAAGGAAACCTTGGTACTACTCTGCCATTTCACAACAGTGGATGTAAGAACTGACTGCACATGCCTCCATGTGCTAGTCTGTTTATCACTGGCAGATACGAATGCTAAGCGAATCATCCACATCGTGTAAGATGCGATACTTAAGAAAAATCTGTAAATATTAGGACGAAGGTAATTTTTCTGGTAACACCAAACGGGAAGATGAAATGTGGAAGACAATTTTACGTGCCATTTTCATTGAAAATAAGACTGTATACGTAATTAAAGAGTGATGTCATACCAGATTCTATGGGGTGTGTCTCTATTTAAATGTAAAGTGCCATAATGACTGTAAATTCTGAGATGTACAGGGTGATTATAATTAAAGTCAAACTTTTAAACTGCTCTAGAAGTAACAACACTGGTCAGAATGATGACAAATTGTAACGGAATATTAGCGGAGAAGGGCGGAAACGTATGGCAGAAGAACAACGAAAAGTTACAAAATGTATCAATACATGGCGCTGTAAGCACCATAATTTAATAGTGGTCGACTACAAATGACAAATGAATCATACAACAAAGCCTAAGGTGTACGTTTGAAGTTACACAAACTACTACTCAGTTTGCACGGGCGTACAGCTGTGATACTGTTAGTTACGTAAGCCCATCCAACAAGGCAAGGTCATATCACATCGGATGGGAAAACCGGTTTTGAACTGTCCTTGACACCAAAAACCGCATAACAAGCATCACTCTCATCAGTTTTTAATTGTCCTGAGGCCGAAAGCAGCGTAAAACGCATTACTAACATCAGTTTTTAATTGTCCTGAGGCTAAAAACCGCATAGAAAGCATCAATCAAATCAAATCAGATTATTAATATACGTGTGACTGGGGCAAAACATGTTCAATACGCTGTCCACCGTTTTCTGCAACAAGTTGGAATCGAGGAACAACATGTTCCGCAACTGACTGAAGTGTTTCGGGATCACGTTCAGAATGTGTTGCGCAGTGCGTGCCTTCAATGCAGCTAAGTTTGCAATCGTAATACTGAACGCAACATCTTTCAGATGCCCCATAGCTAAAGTCACACGGATTTAGATCGGATGATCGGGACAGCCTTTCGGTAGGGAAATGGCGGCTGATGATTCTAGCATTTCCGAACTGGCACTTCAGCAGTTGCTTAACTGGATTTGCAATGTGTGGATGTGCGCCATGTTGCGTAAAAAAGATTCCAACCACACGTCCACACTGTTGGAGACCTGTAATGACGTAGTTGCGCAAAAGACACTCATAGCGCTTACCAGTAACAGTACAGGTAACAGCACCTTTCTCTTCGAAAATATATGGCCCTATGATAAATGATGCCGTAAACCCGTACCACGCAGTGACCTTTTTAGAATGAAGTGGTACTGGTTGATTTGTGTGTGGATTTTCCTTTGCCCATATTCGACAATTCTGAGTATTGTCACATGGAAGTGGGCTTCATCTGTGCACAAAATCTTCCATGGGCAGTCATTTCCCTCATACATGTGAGCAAGGAATTCTAAAGCAAAAGTCTCTCTTTTTGACAGGTCAACAGGAAGCAATTCGTGCACATGGGTAATTTTGAATGGATTTAAAGAAGGATGTTTCGTAGGATTTTATGCACCGCGCTCAGGGGTATGTCCAATGTTCGGGCAATTCTCCGTACACTACACGTTTCCACACTGAAACGTCCCCTTAGAAAAATTATGGAATTACTTTGCTGATAAACAAACAGCTGAGCAGAACTGAACGTACTCAGACATCTCGCTCTTTACCTATTCTGATCAACACTAACCTGACACAATATTTTTAGCGCAGCGCAATCTGACTTTCAAAAATCCCTACAAAAGAATGGCCTTGACTAACATTAACCTATACGTTTCACAAATCACTTACCTCACAAAAATCTTCGTTACTCGAACTACTGCAATACAGCGAGCACCACTACTGCCAGCTAAATAAAAGATTCTAACTACTGAATGCACTAACTACCGATAGGCATACTTAGCAAATGAAAAATTTTGATAGAGAACAAACAATGTATTTACCTGAATATTGTTCAAAAGTCATATATATATATATATATATATATATATATATATATATATATATATATATATATATATATATATATATCAGTTCATGACATCTAGTCTTACAGATTTATTGTCTCTGTCCAGATCATCCGCTCTCAAAACTCCGCCATCTCACTCCCCACATTCACCACTGCTGGCGGCTCACCTCCAACTACGCAACGCTACGCCCTGTTAACAGCCAGCTGCCCAACTCTACAATAGCCAACAACAATGCAAGCCAGCCACAGACCTCACACAGCACAGCCAGTGATTTTCATACAGAGCGCTACGCGGCGTTACCAATATAAAAACCTAAGCAGCCTACTTACAACACCACCAATCGTCTCCTCCTGCATTTCTGTGGCCACTGCTTCGACATACGTCAATTCAATTCGTTTCCTCCCTCTACCAGGATGTACACCAAAAGGACTCGTCTCTTCGAATTACCGAATCGTTTTCTCCAGATACACGGTAGTCATCGGACCAACGCCTTTTTTTCAAACCCTTCAGTGCCCGGAACATTGCAGAGCGACGTGTGCACAGCCATCATTCTTGTAATACAGCTTTACATGCAGAGCACGATCCTGCATTGAGACAGTCATGGCGAACGTCACAGAAAGGAGGAAAAACAGTGTAATTTCATTCCTCTGTCCCATATGGGCACGGAATGGGTCGCGCGCATGACAGGTCTTTTCATTTACGTTTTCAGACACACATACTATTCCGCTGAAATTTGACGTCATTATGACCAGTGGTGTTATTTCTACAGCGGTTTGAAAGTTTAACTTTCATTATAATCACTCTGTATGTGGCCTCATTTCCTTTTATTTAACGTGGTACTAGGCTTACTTATTTCTGGATGTTTTGTGTGTATGGGAGGCACAACGTATTGGATTTGAGAAAAAAGCACAGAGAATGCAACAATAAAACCTATCTTTGGCGTGAGACAAGGCCGACGTCTCAGGTGTTGACTCTGCAGAAGTGAGAGAATTAGACGCTAGCCACGGGTGGTGGCTACTATGTACTTTTAGTGCATCTCCTTGCCCAGCGGCCGAAATGGGGGGCAATAACAGCAGGAGTGCGCAACCTTTTCATTTTTTTCAGAGCGCCTTTACAGATAGCCATCTGACTGCTTTTGGAAGAATACACGGACTGCAGAAGATAATGGGCTATCCTCAGGAGCTGCTCTTAGAATTTCAGAAGATCTCTGATGCAAGGCTAGTTTGTAGGCACAAAAATGTCCCATTGGTAATTCGTCAGTGACGTCACGGAGACGTCGTCGAAGCTGCTTCTTTTTTTTTTTTAGGAGGGTTTTCTGTAGTGTGACTGGCGTCAAATCGTGGAACATTGCTTTTGGCGTTATTTACTGTATTATGTAGCAAGAGCCTCGCTATTGGACCGCTGTGTTTTTCATTTTCTACTACTGGCAAGCAGGTGAAGTTAGGTGGGAAAAAACAGAGAGGCGTTAGAGTCCGCCAAAATTTATAGACTTCCTGGATAGTCATAGAGGGAGACCGCATTTAGACTTCCTACAAAGATGCAGAGCTGGTCGTATATTGTGCGTGTCAGCCGCACATGTGGGGATTGACATCAGCGCATTTTAGCACACGAGGAGAGAGCAGAATTGAAGCAGTAGTAATGGGCCCCAGTCTTCAGTCGCTAGCCGTTCACACAATTCTGTACGAAAATCTGCCTCAGATTCAGTCATACGTGTGTTGAGTGTGTGAGTTTTGCAATTAGTCACCAGGTTTACAGTCACTGTTTTTCATGTGGGATTGCTTTTCTGGTGATATGAGCGTGAGCAGGCGTACTATCTCATCCACTGGAATAACACAGACAATTAATTAAAGCCATTAATTACAATTTCTAGAATTTATTCCATATTTTCCTATAATTTAAGATTCAGTTTTTAGCGAAAAACTTTCGTTGCGAAAGTTAATAAATCAGTTACGAAGGCTAGGAGAGTGTTTCTGCTACAAATAGCAGATACGCAGTTGTTAGTATCTCAGACAGCGAACTGGCATCACTTAGTTCCAGTAAGATGGACGTAGAGGAATTATGGGCAAAGTTTAAGAAGATGTGTAAGTAGTGGTCTGGGGAATTATGTGTCCAGAAAATTTGTTAATCACAGAAAAGATTCACCACGGTGTAAGAACAAGATTCGGAAAATGATAAGCAACAGAGGATTTTACACTCGCGGTTCAAAAGAGAACGCACATGTTATGACAAGCAAAGGTTTGTATAGATTCGTGCGTCTATCAAAAGATATAAGCGCGAAGCATACAACTACCTCCATCATACATTACCAAAAGATTTGGCAAAGAGTGGCAGAGAACGGTAGAAAGTTCTGGTCCTATGTAAAATCCGGTCACTTGTTGTCCAGTCTGGTGTGGCAGCTGAAGATAGCAAACCGAAAGCGATAGGTTTACATTTCACACTCAAGATATCGTTCACGAAGAAGAATAGTACGAACATACCGTCTTTTGACAATTGAAAAGACTTCCGTGTTGACGATATAGTAATAAGTATCCCTGAAGCAGAAAAACAGCTAAAAGAGTTGAAATCCGGGTCAAATCCCATTTCGGTTTATCAAAGAGTACTCTACAGAATTGGCCCTTTGCTTAGCTTGTCTTTATCGGAATCTCTCGCCAAACTCAAAGTCCTAAGCGACTGGAAAAAAAGCGCAGTATCTTCTATATATAAGAAGGGCGAGAGAATGGACACGGAAAATTGAAGACCATATCCCCAACATCGCTTTGCTGCAGAATTCTTGAACACGTTGTCATTTGAAACATAATAAATTTTCATTAGACATATTGTTGTCCACGAATTACCATGGCTTTAGGAAGCCTCGCTCATACAAAACTCAGCTTGCCCTTGTCTTACATGACATACTGCTAACTATGGATGAAGGGCAACACGAAACTGGAAATTTGTGGGAAGTTCCTATTTGAACAAACTGCAGACGTCATCGGTCCCTAGGCTAGCACACTACTTAATCTAACTTAAACTAACTTACGCTAAGGACGACACACACACCCATGCCCGAGGGAGGACTCGAACCTCCGACGGGGAGAGGCAACACGGAGATTCCTTATTTCTACATTCCCGGGAAGCGTTGAACATTATGCCCCATGGCATGCTGTTAAATAAAACACGAGCCTATGGAGTGGGTTCATAGATATATGATTGGCTTGAAGACTCCTTAAGTTATAGAATCCAGTATGTTGTCCTCGACGGCAAGTGTTCATCAGAGCCAAGGGTGGCGTCAGGAATGCCCCAGTGAAGTGTAACATTACTGCTATCCTCTGCGTGCAGAAATGATTCAGCTGACAGGGTGGGCAGCGATCTGCGGTTGTTTCCTGATGATAATTTTGGTATACGATAAGGTATCGAATTTGAGTGACTGTAGGAGCATACAAGATGGCTTAGACAACATTTCTAGTTGGTGTGATGAATTGCAGCTATCTCTAAACGTATAAAATGTATGTTGATGCGAATGAGTAGGAAAAACAAACCCATAATACTGGGATACAGCATTAGTAGTGTCCTACTTGACACAGTCACGTCGTTTAAATATGTGGGAGTAACGTTGAAAAATGATATGAAATGGAACGAGCACTTGATAATTGTGGAAGGGAAGGCGAATGATCGACTTCGGTTTATTGGAAGAATCGTAGGAAATTATGGTTCATCTATAAAGGAGACCGCGTTTAGGACGCTAGTGCGACCTATTCCTGAGTACTGCTTCAGTGGTTCAAATCCGTAATAGGTCGGATTAAAGGAAGACTTCAAAGCAGTTCAGAGACGCACGGCTAGATTTGTTACCGATAGGTTCGAACAACACGCAAGTGTTTCGGAAATGCTGTGGGAACTCAAATAGTACTCCCTGGATGGAAGGCGACATTCTTTGAAAAGAACACTATTGAGAAAATTAAGAGTAAGGGCATTTGAAGCTAACTGTAGAAACACCGCACTACCTCCAGCATTTATTGCACGTAAGGACCACGAAAGTAAGATATGGGAAATTTCGGCCCTTAGACAAGCATGTGGACAGTCGTTTTTCCCTCGGTGTGTTTGCGAGTTGAACACGAAAGGAAATGAACAGTAGTGGTACGGGACACCTTCTGCCACGCTCCGTATGGTGGATTGTGGAGTATCTATGTAAATGCAGATGTAGAACAGGTTTAAATGAAATAGTGTTTCTGTTACACAACTTCATTTCAAACTAAATTTTTTATGTGTAAATCCCCACTTTGGTATCTATAGCTTGGCCAATAAAATTAGCGTTACTCAGTTCAGTTGTTCACATTAAACTCATAGCGTAGATGTAAGAGATGTAGCGTGCCTACAATTAGTTTACTGGATTTAGATAACCTTCCACGCATGGGTATTTTACAGAGAGTCATGCGTTGATGTCAGCAGAGGAGCTGCTGCAGTGCCAAAAGGAGAAGATTACTACATCGTCTTATATAATGCTCCAAACCGTCAGTGAGACATGAGAATTAGAGTTTTTTCTTGAGGGGACAGGTGTGGCATGATGCTCATGGGACATCCTCAAAACACAACAATATTTGCAGAGTACAGAATCTCACTGGGCGTTCTCAGTATATGACTCAGTTGTGGTTATCACCACTTGCCACGAACATGGACGTTCAAGGGTTACAGTAAGCTTAGAACTACGTGCAGCAGGATCCCACTGAAGGGTACGAAGTGTGACATTTCGGACCAACATTTTGGTTTCTGACTATAATAACAGGGTTTCAACTCTAAACATGTACCCATTGCTGTATTTGGCAGACGGATATGCTGGCAGCTGTGAGTCTGAAGTCAGTGAATAATGACCTAGATCCCACTGTAGGCCGTTCTCTCCACGCAATTCTAACAGCACAAGAGTGGAGCTTACGTGAGGAACAGGGGTTTCGACAGATTGAAGAATACTGTAGTAGGTACCAGCACAGTATCATGGAATTAGGAATATCGTCCTCAGACACCATCTTAAACCTGGTTCTCATTTTTGTAGGCTATAGTAGACGAGGTAAAATATGGCAACACCTCGAGAAATCAAAGCTTGAACTTAAAGGCGAATAGCAACAAAGCCTACAGATTACACTGTTTCATTTGACCACGAACAGTTTCCGTTCAAAGTCCTCAGTAAGCTGCAAGTGTCAGACGCGGTGTGATTAATATTGTGGGTAGTTGTGAGTGTATCGTATCGAAGCTCAATGCATGTGAACGTATGTTGGTGCTTGTTTGGTGGAGGATTCCGTAACCACGATAGCTGTAGTGTTAGGAGTTACAAAAGGCTACATTTTAATGTTTTATAACATATACAGAGAAAATGGAAAAACAGCAAGCGCTGTATCACACATCAGGCGAAAGTGTGTGTTAAATGATAGTGGCAGAAGATCACTGATGAGCATTTTGACGCAAAATAAGTGGACGACAGCTGCAAAGATCACTGCAAAACTGAATGTGGGACTCGTGAACCTTGTCAGCACCGACACAAAACCAACGGCACTTCATAAGGAGGGAATTCCAGGACTAGCTGGAATTCCAAAATCTCTCACCAGTGATGCAAATGCTCTTAGCAAGGAAACTTGGTAATGAAGCCTTAAAACCTTGACCAAGCAGCAACTGAAGAGTCATTTCGTCGGATGAGTCTTGTTTCGAACTGTTTCCAAGTTTTGACCGAGGTTACGTGCCATGAGTGGGACATGGCGAGGGTTCGGTGACGATTTAGGTAGCGATATCGTTTTATTCCGTGGGCTCTATGATTAATCAGCAAGATCACGTTGCTGCCTAGAATTATATGGCAATTTTTTCTGATCTCTTGCATACAATACTTCATTGTCTGTTCCCCATTGGAGTGCTGTGTTCCAAAAGGACAGGACCGTGTTTGCACAACTCTCGTCGACCAGAACTGATTTTGTGAGCCCGAGGATGAAGTGCTGCATCTCCTCTAACCACCATAGTCACCAAACTTCAATAATATTGAGCCTTTGTGGTCTACTTTGTAGAAAAGTGCGGGGGATCGCCATTCACCTTCTTCCGCGGTACCTGACTCTGCCAGATGCTACTTTGGATGCCAACGATTTTCCCATACCGAGTAGAATTGGTAATGTGTTTTGAGTTGGGTGTTTCCATATTTTTGCCCTGATCCTGTACGTCAGTTAACGGCAGACAGCCTCTAACCCACCCAAACGTCCAATCCATTACATAACGTCCAAGGGATCAGCCTTAAGCTTTGAGCAGTCGTGAGTGTGTCCGTCACCCTGCATCCTGTATATCCTGTGAATGAGTGAAGAGAGTAGAAAGTGAGTAAAATTGAAGTAAGGGCGAACAAGTGATTCACCTGTTTAGGAGCAGCCCGAGATCCAGTGAACCGAATCTTCCTAATGGAGTTAGAGTGATGTGACAACAACCTCCATCCATACTTCGAATGTCGTTGAGAGACTGTGGGTGGGCTGTCTACGAAAATCCTGTTGTTGGTTGTTGGAATACTTTTGCCATAACATGATGCAAGACCACCACAGTGGTGGGCTGAATTTTCACGCGCTATGGGACAATGCTGAACCACCATGGTCACCTATATGAACAGAGGCGGCGGCCTGTGTCATTATAGCTTTGCAGAGAGACTATAAATACTAGATACTGAGCAACTAGCAAGATTTATACTTGGAAACATACTGTAACTCATTCCAGGACTACAAGTCGACACCGATCTGGGACCAAACAGCTTCTTCACTCTATCTACATCTACATCCATACTCCGCAAGTCACCTCACGGTGTGTGGCTGAGGATACGCTGACTACCGCTATCGGTTCTCCCTTCTATTCCAGTCTCGTATTGTTCGTGGAAAAAAGGATTGTCGGTATGCTTCTGTGTGCGCTCTAATCTCTCTGACTTTATCCTCATCGTCTCTTTGCGAGATATACGTAGGAGGGAGCAGTATACTGCTTGACTCTTCGTGGAAGGTATGTTCTCGAAAGTTTAACAAAAGCCCGTACCGAGCTACTGAGCGTCTCTCCTGCAGAGTCTTCCACTGGAGTTTATGTATCATTTCCTTAACGCTTTCGCGATTACTAAATGATCCTGTAACAAAGCGCACTGCTCTCCCTTGGATCTTCTCTATCTCTTCTATCAACCCTATCTGGTACGGATCCCACACTGCTGAGCAGTATTCAAGCAGTGGGCGAACAAGCGTACTGTACCCTATTTCCTTTGTTTTCTGATGGTATTTCCTTAGGATTCTTCCAATGAATCTCAGTCTGGCATCTGCTTTACCGACGATCAACTTTATATGATCATTCCATTTTAAATCACTCCTAATGCGTACTCCCAGATAATTTATGGAATTAACTGCTTGCAGTTGCTGACATGCTGTTTTGTAGCTAAATGATAATGGATCTATCTCTCTATGTATTCGCAGCACATTACACTTGTCTACATTGTGAGTCAATTGCCATTCCCTGAACCATGCGTCAATTCGCTGCAGATCCTCCTGCATTTCAGTAAAATTTTCCATTGTTACAACCTCTTAATACACCACAGCATCATCTGCAAAAAGCCTCAGTGAACTTCCGATGTCATCCACCAGGTCATTTATGTATATTGTGAATAGCAACGGTCCTATGACACTCGGCACACTGCGGCACACCTGAAATCACTCTTACTTCGGAAGACTTCTCTCCGTTGAGAATGACATGCTGCGTTCTGTTGTTATCTAGGAACTCTTCAATCCAATCACACGACTGATCTGATAGTCCATGTGCTCTTACTTTGCTCATTAAACGACTGTGGGGAACTGTATCGAACGCCTTGCGGAATTCAAGAAACTCGGCATCTACCTTTCAACCCGTGTCTATGGCCCTCTGAGTCTCGTGGACAAATATCGCGAGCTGGGTTTCACATGACCGTCTTTTTCAAAACCCATGCTGACTCCTACAGAGTAGATTTCTAGTCTCCAGAAAAGTCATTATACTCGAACATAATACATGTTCCAAAATTCTACAACTGATCGACGTTAGAGATATAGGTCTATAGTTCTGCACATCTGTTCCACGTCCCTTCTTGAAAACGGGGATGACCTGTGCCCTTTTCCAATCCTTTGGAACGCTACCCTCTTCTAGAGACATACGGTACACTGCTGCAAGAAGGGGGGCAAGTTCCTTCGCGTACTCTGTGTAAATTCGAACTGGTATCCCTTCAGGCCTTTCCTCTTTTGAGCGATTTTAATTGTTTGTCTATCTCTCTGTCGTCTATTCCGATATCTACCACTTTGTCATCTGCGAGACAATCTAGAGAAGAAACTACAGTGCAGTCTTCCTCTGTGAAACATCTTTGGAAAAAGACATTTAGTATTTCGGCCTTTAGTCTGTCATTTTCTGTTTCAGTACCATTTTGGTCACAGAGTGTATGGACATTTTGTTTTGATCCACCTACCGCTTTGACGTAAGACCAAAATTTCCTAGGAACTATAACATGGTGAGGAAATCTACTCGAAATATTTTCCAAATTATCCGTCAGGTGCTCAGCCACAACAGCTGCTGAGCCAGGGGGCCTATAGAGACATCCAATTACCATGTCTGAGCCTGATTTAACCGTGACCTTCACCCAAATCAATTCACATTTCGGATCTCCGTCAATTTCCTTCGATACTGTGGCACTTCTTGTCGCTATAAACACGCCTCCCCCTTCACTGACCTGCCCGTCTCTGCGGCATACATTCCAATCTGAGATTAAGATTTCATTACCGTTTACGTCTGGTTTCAGCCAACTTTCTGTTCCTAGTACTATATGGGCGTTGTGACCGTTTATTAATGAGAGCAGTTCTGGGACCTTTCTATAGACGCTCCTGCAGTTTACTATTATCACAATACTGTTGTTATTCCCTGATGCATTTTCCTACTCCTACCTTGCCGCGTCTCAGGAGGCGTCTTGTCGGACCTAGGGAGGGAATTCTCTACTACTGCTTTGTATAATAGCAATACCGCGAGCAAGCACGCTGCTGTAGTGAATGAAGTCATACCGCCTCAGGCAGTTAAAATATTACGATTACAGTTTCGCCACGTGGTCATTGGCAAGAATCCTGAAAGCAATCAGTTACCAAATAAAGTAAGCATGATTAAAACTTTAACAACTGTATGAAACTGAAAATTCGAAGCTTCTTTCGTAGAGATGGTGAGAGTCACTAAACAACATAAGGTTGTCACTTAGTTCCCAGCAGTGGGAAACCAAATACATGTGCTGGCATAAATCTGTCAGCTTTTACATACACCACCTGTGCATACGTGATAAATCTGGTATAATAACGCCATACTGCTAACATAATAGTACAACGCCTACTACTCTTATAAGCCCTAAAGTCAAAATCTCCCGTAGTAGCCATGTTGGGTGTATCACAATCGTGGCAGATTGATGAAGATGCAAACAAGTGTGAGCCTGAGAGCGCAAAGACGCAAGTATTTAGAGTGGATTTCATGTGGTTTGTACAGCACGTATGTAGAGAGGAAAACAGTGACTGAAGAACGCGTTGAACGAAAACGTTATCAGCAAACTGTGAATGTCAATTCAATGTAGGCAGTAAATAAGTAATGAAGAGTAAAATGATTAAATTGGTTGAAAGAATTAAAAACGTTTGAAGAAATACTGTGATTTCTGACAGCAGTTCAGGAGAACGAGGGTGTGTCGTAACTTAATCGCTTACTAGCTGTATCAGACAACAGAATGGCGAAACGACGACGGCAGGTGCGTTACTTGACGATCGATGGCTCGCTGCACACCTAAGTGACGACACGGATTGCACTAATTGTGGCGCGATTCCATTAGGTGCGGGCCTCTGCCCTTGCTGGAGCTTCCCATCACCCGACTGACCAGGGGTAGACGGCAGACATCAGCGGGGGAAAAGCGTACTTAACGACCACAGGCCAGCCCGTCATCGTCGGATAAAGCTGGGCAGTCAGGTAATACACCGCTTCTGCCACCCGGCGCCACCGCCACCACGGACACGGTGAGCCTCGTGCTTCGGTCTCCGGCCTGTCCGTCCGGTGGAACGTAAACCCGCTCGTAGCCGTTAACTTCACGCCTCGCCCGACCGCGCCTGGTGCAATAGCTGCGTCACCTCCCTGACGCAGCCACCGACCGCGGAAGGACGATGCCCTCCATCGCCGCAGTGACGCATTCCATTGCCGCCAAATGAGCAACACGCCACCGCAACAAAAGCTCCCGGTGACTGCCTTTAGCCGCCCTCTCCACAGGTGTATTAGGAAGATATGAAAATTCACACCGAGAGCTATCCAGCAACTGCAATGACTACTTACTGAACTAAACGCTTTGTATTTGCCATCAGGAGTCACCTGCTGACCTTCCATTCCCACACCCTGGCAAGGAACCCGTGATCCCGACAGCCACGTTTACAATACAGTATATTAGTTCATGTAATCACACCCGAGACGTCAAATAGAAAAATAACGTACGTAAAGTAGGTAATCTCTGGTGCTGCCTCTTTAAATGCTGTCTCCTCATCACGTTTGTGCTGTAAAGACCAGGCAGAGCCACTCTCCTATGATTCGATAACAGTACCTGATTTATGTGACGGTTATAGTGTCCACTTTCTAACGCTATCAGGAATTCCTCCTTGTATGCATATTGACGTTACGATACATTGATAATGCCCGTGTTATTTATCCGCCGCTCTGAACCTCACTTCACCTGTAGATCGCCGTCGCCCACCAATGGGCCAGCTGGGCTAACTGCCTCCTGTCTGTCATGGTATTTCAATGCTGCAGTCGTCACCGACTTCCTATCACCACCGACACCGACGACCATCCATCACACGTCATACAAAACTTCCCCACCTGTCCTTCAGCGACTACCTAGTAGTATCTTCATACCACCATGCCTTCTCCCAGCACCATCATTGTGTACACCCATCATTCTCAATCTTCTACAGTCATCACTTGGAGCTCCTCTACATTCCACTAGACACATTCGCCTCTCTCGGCATGCCATCCTCAGCACCAGCATTAAACACAGCGTCTTCACCACCACCACGATGTTGGGGCGTGAGCGGAACACGGCCTAACGGTGTGCGGGACCGTAGCCCAGCTTCATGGAGACGGTTGCGAATGGTCCTCGCCGATACCCCAGGAGCAACAGTGTCCCTAATTTGCTGGGAAGTGGCGATGCGGTCCCCTACGGCACTGCGTAGCATCCTACGGTCTTGGCGTGCATCCGTGCGTCGCTGCGGTCCGGTCCCAGGTCGACGGGCACGTGCACCTTCCGGCGACCACTGGCGACAACATCGATGTACTGTGGAGACCTCACGCCCCACTTGTTGAGCAATTCGGCGGTACGTCCACCCGGCCTCCCACATGCCCACTATATGCCCTCTCTCAAAGTCCGTCAACTGCACATCGGTTCACGTCCACGCTGTCGCGGCATGCTACCAGTGTTAAAGACTGCGATGGAGCTCCGTATGCCACGGCAAACTGGCTGACACTGACGGCGGCGCTGCACAAATGCTGCGCAGCTAGCGCCATTCGACGGCCAACACCACGGTTCCTGGTGTGTCCGCTGTGCCGTGCGTGTGATCATTGCTTGTACAGCCCTCTCGCAGTGTCCGGAGCAAGTGTGGTGGGTCTGACACACCGGTGTCAATGTGTTCTTTTTTCCATTTCCAGGAGTGTATGTTTGAAGGGTTGATGTTATGTCCACATTTGGTGTACGGTCCATCTCAGACCCATTGACTTCATAGCGTATCTCTTGGAACAGGAATGGTAAAGCGTTACGTGTCAGGATCCCACTGTATCGCTGCCGTTGGTTTTCTTGAATGACCCTTCTAGATATATGAAACTCTTGCATGGAAGCGTTAGTGCAACTTCGTGCTGCATAACAATCCTAATTTCATCGTTCATCGTTCTTGTTAAATTTGGTTGAAGCGTAAGGTTTAAGAGAAAAGTATTCCTGACGTATAATTCTCTTATCATACTCTACTGAACTGGTTATACTGAGTGATGACATCACTGCACGGTTTCAAGCCAACTGATTTAAGAAACGCGTAGTTCGCACGTGTTATCACTTTGCGGTTCGGTTGCGAAGTGACTTGCTGTGGATTGCGTATTTATACCGTACGCCCATTCTGCCTAAGTTTTAATCGTATTATGATTTCCTCAGCACGAAAGTCAACAAGTTGATTATTCTGGTCCACAATTCGCAGCTCCAAATAATCTGAGCTGTCACTAGAAGGTATATTGCATTGGCAGGGATCTGAACGATCTTAAACCCCGTTGAAACTGAGGGGAAGAATCCGTAAATAGTATGAATCACACTGTCGTTGAGATAGGAGTTCGATGCAATATTACACTCGGCTTAGATTGTGTTGACTAGAAGTATGTCCACAGTCCGATCTGACTTGTAAAATTACTTGGATCCTTCTTCAAAACCTGTCCTTTTGTGAAACCCAGTAGGCGGCCTATTGAACCTTTCTGGTTAAAGTCAATCGTTGCATTTACTGTCATTATTTCTGATTTAAGTGTATTGATGTTTTTCAGCAGCTCAATACCTTTTTCAGACTGTTTTAAGAATTCATTTAAATCATTGATATCGTATGCACCCAGTTCTATTTCCACAATGTCTTTTTCACTATTAATATCCAGATGCAGTTTATTGTAACTATCAGTGATATTTGGGATGCTATTGTAGTCTCCTGTCTAATCAATGCAATACTCCAATCACCAATGCTCAAATCAACTGGCGGAAAGTAATTTGCAGGCAATACAGATGATCGTTCTATTAACGTCAAATTGTACGACACTGCATCTGAACCTCAACTGATGAGGAATGTTTAGAGCTCCTCCTCCTTAAGAGAAACATATTCATAGATGTCCACAGAATTACGTATTAAAGTCCTGATAGCGCCGATAATTGTAGAACACACGTCTTCTGTGAGTGAAGTATCGTTGTGATTGTTATGGCAATTGCAGGTCACCAAATGAGTCGAAACAGAAGACGATATCCTCATTTTTCATAAAATATGATACACAGTGAATTCCGGGGCATCCAGCAACATCTAAATTCACAATGTCACTATCACCAGTTTTCCATATAGTCTTCGGTAATGTATCCCGCATAAACACATCACGGAATCTTGAAATGTTGCATTTCTTTTTAACAAATTTAAGAGGATCAGCATTTGTGAGTGATCGACCTAGTTGGATCACTAGTTGGTATTTTTTTAGTTTATGAATAGATCAAGCCATATCCTGTACGGTTTCAAGTATAGTTCTTTTCCAATGGCTACGTCTTCCATCATACGGTTATGTCTTCTTGCCTCTTGTAACTGCACTTTGGAGTTTTGCTCGTTCTTGATCGTACGAGCAATAGCTGCAACACCACGCGAAGAGCCCTACCCCGAGAGCGCGGAGAGGGCCGGTATGCGAAATGGAAGAAAATCGCCAGATGTCTTGGGTATTGGTAGATCTCGAGGTGCTTTAACCGATCCTCTTCTTCTTTTTCCCGCACCTTTCTGCTTCAGTGCATTTTCAGCTGCATACATCTCTGTCAGTTTTTCAAACAGTTCTGCTTCCCATCCTAGTCCTTCTTCTTGTTTAGTGCACAACATGCAGCATTGATAACTCGCTTGTAATTCATCACTCTTAAACCCAAGTTATCTTTTCCTCGCATGGTATTTCATCTGCAAATGCTGCGATGCGTTGACCTATACCAATAACCTTTCTTCTCCGTATCGCCTTAGCCTTATCAGCTAATATCCTTTCTACTATGTGAAGACTTGATAGACCTTTATTTACAGCATATGCAATGCCATGTTCCATACACGCTTCGTTGAGCAGATTAACCTCCGTATCACCTCGTGTCAAGCGTTTCTGAAGCTTTGTCCCAGGTCCATAGTAGTTATACCCAGGGATGTGTAATTCCACTGGCAGTTCGTTTAGAATACAACCACCTCCTCTAATGCGTCTTCTAGCACGCATGTTATGCTACTGCGACGGTTGTGGACTGTGTGCCCCCATTATACAGTAAATCGTCGGTATCATTCCAACTGTTTTGTGCAACAGGAAAACCAAGTCATTTGACTAGTGCTTTATTTCCACGACGGCTTATGACTCTCTCGACGAGAAACACATCCAGTTCTGAGCTTTTCTGCAAATCCTCGGTGTAGAAGCAGCCTGTAATTTGTTCTCTTTTACTGTCGTTCAATATATAAATTCTAGGATTCGTTCTTTGCACCTTTGAAACTGTAAGTATCTCTCCAGAATGAGACTTTCACTTTGCAGCGGAATGAGCGCTGATATGAAACTTCCTGGCTGATTAAAATTGTGTGCCGGAGCGAGACGAACTCGGGACCTTTGCCTTTCGCGGGTAAGTGCTCTTATTGCCCTCGAAAAGCAAAGGTCCCGAGTGCGAGTCTCGATCCGGCACACAGTTTTAATTCTGCCAGGAAATGTAAATATATCTGTTCATCAGCTATGTAATGTTTCCTCAAAAGCCATCTTGTGTTTTGAGATACGCACCAAATCACCTACATTAAATTTCTGTCGGCGTGGGTCCAGCATTTTAATGCGATAGTACACCGTGTCCATGAGCCTATTAGCACGAACATCGATTGGTCTCATTTTTATTGTGGTACGTTCCGTTCGATTATACAGAACAATAATTTCTGTGAGGATATCTGTTCATTTCTATGAGCCGCGAAGGTTAAAACGCATCCACATGCGACCTTTTGTTGTTATGTTAGGACGCACCTCGATACTTGCCTTCAGCCGGCCGGAGTGGCCGAGCGGTTCTAGGCGCTACAGACTGGAACCGCGCGACCGCTACGGTGGCAGGTTCGAATCCTGCTTCGGGCATGGATATGTGTGACGTCCTTAGGTTAGTTAGGGTTAAGTAGTTCTAAGTTCTATTGGACTGATGACCTCAGAAGTTAAGTCCCATATTGCTCACAGCTATTTTTGAACTTGCCTTCAGGTGAGTGAATGTTGAGTAGTGAGGTATTCCGTACCGCTGCATCACGGTCTTGAAATACCTATTGTAAAATTCTCCGTCGTGATCGTTTTGGATATTGTCTGGACATCGATTCGTCCCTGTCTGTAGCAAACGCTCAAAGACATCCGCGACATTTGTACCTGTATTTGTTTTAACAGGCAATACCCAGGCAAATTTTGAGTATGTATCAACAACCATTAAAATATATTTGAATCCATTACTCTCATGTGAATATTCCCTCATATCTAATAGATCAGCTTGTCATAAGTCATCCAAACCTTTAATCATAACATGCCCACGAGGGTATGTTTTGCGTGATAGTTTGTGTAGTCCTCGAACTACTGTCTCCATACTTATTTGATTATACCTCTCCCTCTAAGCTCAGAGTTTACAGATTCATTCGAATGAGCTCTATTACCTGCAGCAGCTGATGCCCTAACCAGCTGTAGTCTATCTATTAGCTCGTTAGGGTCGTCATAATACACACACATCAAAATTACCCCGGTTCGCAAAACTCCTGAAGATAGACGTTAACAATGGATATTTTGCCACAGGCCCAGTCCCTTTGACTGTTAGAGATGTCACTAAATCCGCCTAAATAACTATGCATGAACAGCGCCTATAAGACGGGCGAGGTCCGACAACTGATCAGTTCCAGTCATTTCACCAGGTCGGAGGTACACGGCTCGTGTTGCCTGTAGTTCAACCCTGCCTAGGAGGTAAATACCGTGGGTCGATCGCATTCGCATTGTTACTTTGTGCCAGGAAGGGCCCTAAACAAGGGAAATGTCCAGGCGTCTCGGAGTGAACGAAAGCGATGTTGTTCGGACATGCAAGAGATACAGAGAGACAGGAACTGTCGATTACACGCCTCACTCAGGCCGTCCAAAGACTGCTACTGCAGTGGATGAAGATACAGAGAGACAGGAACTGTGGATGACATGCCTCACTCAGGCCGCCCAAAGGCTGCTACAGCAGTGGATGACCGCTACCTATGGATTATGGTTCGGAGGAACCCTGACAGCAACGCCACCATGATGAATAGTGCTTTTCGTGCAGCCACAGGACGTCGTGTTACGAGTCAAACTGTGCGCAATAGGCTGCATGATGCACAACTTCACTCGCGACGTCCGTGGCAAGGTCCATCTCTGCAAACATGACACCATGCAGCGCCGTAAAGATGGGCCCAACAACGTACTAAATGGACCGCTCAGGATTGGCATCACTTTCTCTTCACCTATGAGTGTCGCTTACGCCTTCAACCAGACAATCGTCGGAGACGTGTTTGGAGGCAACCCTGTCATGCTCAACGCCTTAGACACTCTGTCCAGCGAGTGCAGCAAAATGGAGATTCTCTGCTGTTTTACGGTGGCAGTATGTGGGGCCGACGTACCCCGCTGGTGGTCATGGAAGGCACTGTAACGGCTGTACGATACGTGAATGCCAGCCTCCAACCGATAGTATAACCATATCGGCAGCATATTGGCAAGGTATTCGTCTTCATGGACCACTACTCGCGACCCATCGTGCCAGCCTCCAACCGATAGTATAACCATATCGGCAGCATATTGGCAAGGTATTCGTCTTCATGGACCACTACTCGCGACCCATCGTGCACATCTTTTCAATGATTTTCTTCAGAATAACGACATCGCTCGACTAGAGTGGCCAGCATGTTCTCCAGACATGACCCCTATCGAACATGCCTGGGACAGATAGAAAAGGGATGTTTATGGACGACGTAACCCACCAACCACCAACCACGCCGAATGGCCATTGAGGAGTGGGACAATCGGGACCACCAGTGCCTTGATGAACTTGTGGATAACATTTCATATCGAATACAGGCACGCATCAACGCAAGAGGACGAGATACTGGGTATTAGAGATACCGATTTGTACAGAAATGTGGACCGCCACCTCTGAAGGTCTCACTGTATGGTGGTACAACATCCACTGAGTGGTTTTCATGACCAATAAAAAGAGCGGAAATGATGTTTATGTGGATATCTATTCCAATTTTCTGTACAGGTCTGGGAACTCTCGGAACCGAGGTGATGCAAAACTTTTTTTTCTGTACTTACTGCGGGATTCGATTGTTCACTGTTTTATGCTCAATGTCAATTACCATCTCAGTTGCTGCCGCTGCTGATGTTTTGTTGTTGTTGTTGTTGTTGGTTTCGCCAACAGGTACTGGTTTTATATTTTTTTTTTTATATTTCTTGTTGCTCAGGCTTCTCGCGATCTTATGTACATCAGTCATGTCCAGTATTTCACGGTACGTTTTCCCTGTCATTAACTGAATAATTTATAGGTTATTTGGTAGGTCTTAGAAAAAAACATTTATTAAGCCAGGTGTTCTCTCTAACCGCATATCACCAATCTGTATTGTGTCATCAGTTACAGTTACAGGATACATGCCCAACATGTACCGGCTTCCCCTGCTAACGCCGAATGTTCTATCTATCTGACAAAGGGCGTGACGGATAATGAATTCTTCAATGGCAACACCATCTTTATCCTGTTTTTGTTTTTGCTGAGAGCTGTCTGAGAGATTAAGTAAGCGACTTAAAGGTCTCTTTTAGTGTTTGGTGTCGATCCATATGCCCTAGGCTCAGAAACCGTAATTTCTCACGAACTGCTTTCCGCTCTTGAATCACTTTCTGATTCGTTGACATCTCGGTGTATACTAATCAGATATCTCCGCAGCCTGAGGCTTTATGTATCCGCTCTTCTTCTTCCTCTTACTATGTACCTGCTTCTGTTTCTCAACAACAAGGAACTCTACATCTATTTTACCCTCAGTAGCCTCGACCTTTTCCCTTCAGTCGGTTACTTTCTTACCGACTTTATTAACTAACTTATTTAAAGCTCCGGCCGCGGTGGTCTAGCGGTTCTAGGCGCGCAGTCCGGAACATCCATGCGCGAGACAGGATTCGAACCTGCGACCGTAGCAGCAGCGCGGTTCCGGACTGAAGTGCCTAGAACCGCACGGCCGCAGCTGCCGGCAGACTCTTTCTTTATCTTCTTCTTCGCACCTGTACAGTATTTCCAAAACAAAGCTTTCTGACATGCAGTAAAATCGGAGCGTATCTCCCTCAAGCCAATAGATGCCTCACATTACTCAGGTTTCCCACATGCACATTTAATCTCTTTCGGTTCAGCGTTCACGTGCAAACAAAGGTACTACTTCATACCATCTACAAGTAACACTATGCACGCGTAGGAAGTTTACATCATTGTATGCAGAGTCTATGCTCGGCAACCAGCGGTTCAATCTCTTCAAAGCAAGACGTATCGCAGTATCAGGATTGTATAGCGTCATAACTGAGGCGTGCCTTAGAGAAACACAGTTGTCACCCGATTTCACACACCGTGCACATCATACACTGTTGTAATAGTGTCACACCAGTAAGGCGAATGTTTGGGGGAGAACGAGTTGGATAATACTCTATAGTCATCTGCTGATTGATTTGCTTCTATACCAACGTTTACACGTTTCATTCCACTGGGAGTTAAATTGCATGGGGAACTGAACAACATGGGTGCACTCGATGCCTTATTGTCCACAGCATCTGCACTCTGTGGCTGAACTAGCACAAGGATGTCCTGCTGGGATGGGTCGTATGTTAAAGACCAGTACTGCCCTCCATTTTGCTGTTGTTTAGGACGACCAGCAGCGTCCGATGTGTAGGGAACAGATCGCATGTACTCATCACATAAATCGATGAGTGGGACAGTCAACAACAGCTCCTTGTTCTGCTCCAGCAATTGGGCTATGTGCACTACAGGATCCTAAGTGGTAGCTACAGGTTGAGACATACTGTAGGTTGTTGCTGCCGCAAGTCCAGAGGTCGGTGCAGGTCTTATCAAGATGCCAGCCGAGGTGGCTACAGGTCCGGACGTGGCAGAGGTCGTCACGTTGGCGCTCGACGCTGCAGGCTTGGACAAGTCGAGGACTACTGCTGAAAAAAGGCGAGAAAGCATTACATATGGACCAAGACGCGACAACAGACAATAGTAATAACAATAATAATGCTAACCACAGAGAATGATGTGATATGGGATACTTACGTTTCCATTTCATCCTGTTCTGCAGGAATGTGTTGTATTGTGACTGCTGTTGATGCTTCATAGTTCTTCTTCTTTTCCTGCGGCTGGCTGACTGAGCAAGACTGAGGTCCCAGAGCTGATGAGCCTGCCCTATACCCCTTCCTATAACGTCACCAGATACCGCCATCCTACTGGCTGAAGTCTAACATGTGACTGGATTATGGGTTCCTATTGGTTCCCACCATTTTTCCCCTCCAGACTGCAAACTTGGATTACCTCACAAGGCTGGCGACTGTGCCCTCTGGTGGCGGTAATGTGTACTAGGTCAGTTGGTGTCCAGACCTCGTGGTGAACACAGTTGATGGCAGTACTACCCCTAATTTCCTAAATAAAGACTGAAAATAAAGACTCATGTTCATCCTATCCAACACAGGCTGAGTCCTTCTCCCTCCAGTTCCTAGGAAGAGGTGGCTGTCCAATGGCTTAGGTTAGTGAGGTAGCCCAAGTGAGCTATCTTCCCGCCATTTTCTTAGGTTAGTGGAGGTAGCTGTGGTGTGTTCCATTGTCCTGATAGAACTTGAACTTCCCGCCATTTTCTGGCAGGGGGGAAGGGGATGGCGGAGGGGAGTGGGTTAGGTTAGTGGAGATAGCCCAATTGACCTATCTTCCTGCCAAAATTTTAGCTTCCCGTCATGACCTCATTGCGACGTTCCTACATCTATCGCCGCCATTTTGGATCCGCCATCTTCAACACATTTGGCAACAATGGCGAGTGGGGTGGTGCCGATCTTGTTGTACTACTAGCTGGACTGTGACAAATGGCGTATCTGCAGTAAAAACGGATACTGAACTCGCGATGTCTGTACACCGTCTGGGTCGCTTAGAATTCGCCAAAGTAACTGTTAGTGCGCCATCCGTGATAATTACAAATCCGTGTGGTCAGTGGTGACTACTATTTCCACTTTTATGGTGAGCACTAATTTTGAACATTTATTGCAAACATTCATTTGAGTATCATTATTCAGGGCGAAAGACAATCTGGTAGGAATGTACTGTACAGGTTGCCTCTGAAATGCTAGTTGTGCTGTTAGAATAGAAAGATTTACTTTCAGCTGAACGTAATGAATTTCCATGTTTTGTACGTAAGAAACGTTACTCAATATATATATATCTATCAACTAGAACTTTATACTTTCATTTAAAAATCGTAGTCCTGATCCTGCTAAGTAGAAGGATAATAGAAATGTCTGGTCCATAGATTACGTGACGTCCCCGAGAAGCTCCTGATCGGGAATCCAAAATAATACAGTTCCTAGAAAAGCAAATGGATATGACGCTGATTTCGTCGGTTAAATTATGTATATATTACGGAAGCTGAATGCGAAGCGTAATACTGCTCATGCCCCCCTGATTTCTGTTGCCTTACCCCTCCTTTCCCACGCAAATCGCAGGTTATTTGCTGATTATAAATTCTATAAGATACCATTCCACGGTAATACTTCCAGCATCATCGGAAAATGTTTGACTGCGAAGGATATAACTGCAACTATTACATCCCAAAGAACAATGGCCAAGAATTCGGGCGTAGGGAGACTGTAACGTGGGCTAAATTTAAGCCATCAGGTACATGTACAGTATCACTTTTGATTACTGTAATGCAACATAATATAGGTCAGACGGAGGAAAGGTAGGAACCCGCTTTAGACAAGACATCAACGATTCCAGATCAAAGACGGCACTAAGGGCGCATTTACGCGAAACTGGTCACCTTATCACCGACATCCGAAATAATATACAGGTACAACATTTTGAAAGCAACCTTGTAGAAGTCGAGATTCATCGTGCTTTAAAAAAATTCCTTGATCCTACCTTGATCGCGCAACATATCAGCGACAAAAAGGTCTTTTGGCAAATTTTGAACGTCGAAACAGATACGCATTATTCCTATAGCACACTATTTTACTACCACAAGTCTTTAGTTCCCCAGACTACCCCTGTACTTTTGTACATTAATACGATATTGTAGTTATGAAAGAGAGAATTTGTACTACCACTAGGTCTTTATTAATATTTTACATTTTAACAAGCGACTTTCAGTATTTTATAAATTTTATTTGTTAAAGAGGGAATTTATGTTATCGCTCAGGTTTTGCTAATATGCTGCATTTTAATCATCCCCCTTCAGTACTGTTCTAAATGGGACTCAATCTTTTTACACATTGTCCTAAGTAGTTTAGCGCATGTACAGCCGGTTCCCACCGTTTACGCCCACTATAACTCCTGTTTTGTTCTCATCGCTTCTGACGCCTCCTGTAAACATCTTCCCCATTACGTAGCGGTCAGTACTACTTTGCCTGCTGCCTTTCAAACACTTTTTTGCTTGTGGCGCGGTAAAGCTCATACTGGGCTGAGACTGTGATATTGTCTCGATGCACTACTAGTTAGAGCTCAGCTTGGCCTGTTTGATTTTTAGCCGGAGTTTATTTTCATAGGTTCTGCTATCACGATCCTTTTAAATAAGGACTATCACTTTTAGCTCGCTATTGGTTACAACATGACGCTAAAGATAGGGTGTGGCTCTAAGGAAGTTATCGTTAGGTGAAGATCTATTAAAAAGATGTGTAGTACTTCCAAGCACAGCTCTATAACACTACTTTTCATTATCGCTTTGTTGTGTACAGCATTGTCACGGATCTTTTCTAAAAGAATTTTTTCTTGTTATTTGTACAGATCACCTGGGGATGCATCTTCTAGTAGCGCGATACCGATCGTGACTTTTAATAAAAAGTATTCTGCATCAAAAGCGTATTATTTGTTTCAAAACTCGTTCAGTTTCCCTTTTAAGTTCCGTCAGATAAAGAAAATTGCGGTTTGGAAGACTGTGTAGATGAAATTATATAAATTATGTATCAATTATCAGCCTGCAATACTTAATCCGTCATTAACAAAAAACGCGAATTCTATAAGGACTATAACACAAAACTTCAGAATCTCGTTGTTACGAAGTATGATATATTTCTTTGTATGCAATATTGTCAGGTGGTCTGTGCAGTCTACAGTTTTAAGGTACGAAAGCAAAAGGCCTCAGAAAAGCGGAGGGTTGTTACCTGATCTGCTTTCAGATCGAAGCATTTACTCACGGCAGTCTACCGGGCTGTTTCTAACGAGAGCTGCTTACGTCAGCGGTGAAACATGGCCTCAGTCCTGCAGAGTTTCCTTGGGGAAACGGCGCGACGTGGTCTGTCTGCCAGCTGACAGGCGGCTGGCCAAGTGCTGATCGCCGCCGCGGAGAAGTTGCTATGTGAGTCGGCGTAATGAGGCATCTAATTCGATTCCCTGGCGCACCTGTTGCGTAGGAGCCCCCGTAATTGGCGACACTACAGCCGACGGCGAAGAAAAACGTGTCTCGGACTTCTGCCGAAGGAAAGGCCACCACTAAATCCCTCGGAAAAGGCCGCTGCCAGTTAACAGTGTCGGAACTT
Organism: Schistocerca gregaria; assembly: GCF_023897955.1. Taxonomy (NCBI): domain Eukaryota; kingdom Metazoa; phylum Arthropoda; class Insecta; order Orthoptera; family Acrididae; genus Schistocerca; species Schistocerca gregaria. The sequence continues at coordinate 733,038,125 of NC_064931.1, forward strand.
GCAGAGACAGCTCAATATAGTTACGTGGTCTACATGTCCGAGTATGAAGCTGTTTTCCCTCACACTGTGTGAATGTAATGCCACCCCTTAATTCCCTGAAGCCCGTTGGTTTATAATCTGCGAAACTCTAGAATATTTCACCGCGCTTGTGGAGTGAATTATTAGTTCTGTATACAAACATGTCTCTTTAATCAAAGAGTACTATTACAGGGTTGCGAATTGTTCCTGTAGAAAACTGTTTCGTACTTTAATACATTTCAAGTATGCCAAATTTTTCGTATGACACAAATATACCTACTCTTCTTAAGGTCGTTCATGAAAATGAAGTACCTAAACTTTTATTTAATACGTCATACACAGCACATATGTTAACCAAAACATATTAAATACAAATTTAGGTACTACATTGTTCATGAAAATGCAGTACCTAAACTTTTATTTAATACATCATACACAGCAAATATGTTAACCAAAACATATTAAATAACAATTTAGGTACTGTATTTTCATGAACAGCTGTAATAAGAATAACCATGTAAACTGTCGTTTCAGTTGTGGATGGCGAAAGTTACGAGTCTTAACAGAATCAATGAAAACTACTATACAGATCTCACGAAACATTATTGATTTATTACATCGTATATAACTCAAAGTTAAGATGAAAGGAAATCAGTGAGATGGGGAATTGGTGCCGACACTAGTCTAAAAACTTTGAAGTGCCCAAAGTTGCTAAACACTTTCATGAAGGTTTTTTGCGGTCTCGTTAAATTACTTCAGGGTAATGCACAAATAGTTTCCTAGTCAAGACCACCACTAAAATTCTCTCGATTCATTTCCAAATGACGTAGCTTTACTTTTCAAACATTTTTGACGAATCTAGGGCGGTAAGTTGCAATTTTCTACTTTCAGTGACTGTAGACATTAACGGCCACTGTGCAGGTAATGGACGAATTTTAGCATGCAGAGAGATAATGGGACCATTTGCTGAGTGTACGTAAATCAAAATATTGTGCCATTTGGATGAACACAAAAAAAGACGACATGCAAAATGCATGGCAGTGGTGGTAGGACATTTCCCTGCTCTGCCAAATCTACAGGGTATGTTACTATATTTCGTAGAGAAATCTCAACTGGATGTCGCTGATCTCCATCAGGTAATTGTTTTAATTTATTAAATCCATAATGATTAGATGTATCTCCGTGACTGTCCTAGTAAGAGGTTGCACATAAGTTTATGAATGATCATAAATCTTACGAGGCATGTACCTAAACGCAAAAAGTTGTGTTTGAGAAGACTCTACGATATAGTTGCTAGCGGAAGTTACAGTTTCATTTATTCGATGTGACGATGTAAATATTTATCAGACATACGCTACGATCTTATAGATTACCTACGTGTATAAAGTTTTAAGTTTTCACGAGAACAGTAATCGTTTATCATTGCAAATTGTTAATAGTATTACTCTTGTAATTACTGGCAACGGCAGAGTGATCAATGAATCGTTTGTAGACAAATTTCTTGAAGTATACACAAATATACGGAATAAATATCATAGCAAATCTCTTTCCACTAAAGTGAAATTGCACCAGTCGTTTTTCAAGTAGCACTCCATGCAGCTGAAATATCATCATTAATGATTAATATCGATGGTAACGAAAAAAGAAACAAGTGTCGAGGAAAATATTTGATCAAGACAAGGTCTGGATGCACAAAAGCTCAACACAAACGTCTTTTCTGGCCGAATTATTTCGTTCCATAGAACCGGATAGATGTTTCGAATAGAAAGGGCATATAATACGAGTGGACTCCATATGATTAACAAGGAAAAGTTTACATTCCAATAACCTCATCCTATAAACTGAAGTAGGATGTCTAGGTGGCACGCATATGAATGTAACGAAAGTCTATGTAAATCCACTAACAACTGCTCACATTCCGTATAGAAAAAAGATCGACTCTCATTAGCTAACGTCCACTCAACCACCGAAAATGATCCCACAATGAGAGATTGAAGAAATTTTGTGAAGAAGAGAAGAGCATGAAGACTAAACGAACGATCCGTTCTGTGCTTTCCTTAAGTGCCCAAGTCAATTGATAATAATGATGATAATAATGAGGAAACTTAACAAGGGGAACAATCACTTTTGAATACAACAGAAGTGCTTGGAAATGTAGGACGGACAAAATAAAATTGGATCCGAAAATATAAGACTGACATGGAAATACGCCTTGTTAATGAACAGTGGAACTGAACTACCAATCACAAAAAACGCTGAAAACCTGGATTTCGTATCACCAATCGACTTCTATAACTTGTCTGCCCATGCGTATCTCCCGCATGCTCTGTACCTGTTACTTAGCTGTGTCATTAAGTTTGAGTGAGTGAATGTAAGAACGTGTTTACTGACCAGTTGAACGCAACGCCGAATGGTATTCTAAATAAAAGGGAGATTGTTCCTTGTCAAATGTTACGCAAAGTGCAGCTAGAGAAACACTTGTAAGGGTGTGTTTGAACAAGAGTTTAAGATTGGAAATGTTTTGAAAAAACTTCTAATAAAATCTGCAGTTCAAAACTTTGTGATAAAATGGAACGAAGCTGTCTCTGTGGCAAATGAAGATCGTAATTATCCAAAAAAAGTTTGAACACCATAAAAACATGTTGAAGGGAAGGATAGCCTGAAACTAAGTCCTACAAAATCTCGACACCATCCGTCTGCGTAAGCTGCAAGTTAGAGATAGTATTCCTTGATATTAATCTGCATTAGTAACGGTTTGAGCTCCGATATAAAACAAGCGAGCGCTACCCACTCGTCAACACAATAAATACAGCGAGTAGATCCTGGGACAAGCTTTAGCTGTCGCAACTCCACAGCTGACACGGAATGTGGACTCAGTAACATCACGTCAGAACCTTTTCGCCACCATCCAACAGGCAGTATTGCCCACTTTGTATGTGAAATAAAATGCAACTGAAAAGGTACAAGACCGAGAAGCGCTCTGTACCCCTCATGTTACACCTTATAAATCTACTGTGCTTGAGTGTAAGTGTCCAGATAAAATGTGGCATGGTATGTTTTGCCGGTGGTTTCTAAATGAAGTATAATCTTGCATTTTGGATCCCTAGCTTTCCATTTCTTCACATTAGCCCATTATCACCTTGTCACGCTATGTGAACGTACAGAACATGCATCAGTAAGCATCACAAAATGCACAACAGTTAGTACTCTGAAGGACTTTTGCATTATTTCAAAGTTGGAGTTAGATGCACGATGTCCTGGTGACCGCATCAACCACACAATTCTTTCACATAATTCTTAATTATAACCTGTATCTATAGAATCTGTTTAATCCATACCTGGATCAGCTGACAGAAGATAAACGACATGATGAATATTTTCAGCAAGACTCAGCAACAGAGCACACCGCCTGGACAGACTTGTCGCAAATGCGTGAGATGTTCTGTGAAGAGAGGCCAATCTGAAGAGGTAATGCTGTTTCCTGGTCACATCGATGTCTTGATCTATCTCTCTACGATTCTTACATCTGGGGCAAACTGTAGGGTCAGGTATACTCAAATAAGCCTCCCACACTGATAACGTTATTACTGCTATCCCTCAGGCAGAGTTGCTACATGTCAGTCTAAGTTTGATAACACTAGCACAGGATTCAATGGTCATCAGCGGTCGCATTTCCATCTGCGTATGTGATATTTATTAACAAGGGTAAATACTGCACCAATTGTATTGTAAATAATTTTAACCATTATGGTTTTCATTAATAAATTTGTGATATTCGTGTGATTGTGAACTCGCAAAAAAGCACTTTCTGCGAAATCCGTAAAAGAAATTAATGAGACCGTCACCAAGGCTATTACATCTGGAAAAAGTTTTTGTGCAAACTATAGGTATAAGTTTCAGAAAGCATCAAAGACGTTCTCATTCCAAACACAATGAAATTCGCATATACGGATATAGTTAACTTGTATGCAAATACACTGGTAAAAGAAACAATCTCATTGACTGAAAATAACTTGCATGAGTACAGGAAGATGGGTCTACCTAAAATTTATGAGCTTGTTGAATGTCTAACCTTAGTTCAATCAATAAAAAATTTTGTGAACAGGCACATGGACTTCTAATGGGCAGTTGCCTGGCTAACATGTTAGCCAACGTTAACATAAATCATTTAGACACAGTTTCTGTCAAAGCTAGTATGATGCCAAAGAAAAAAGTTATTTATTACTAATTCTATCTTGTAGATGGTACACTTATTTGATGGAACAGTAGAAGAAATTGTGAGGTCTGAAACAGAGCTTAACAAACTTCACCAAAGTATAAAATTTACTACTGAGCATGAAACTGATAATGGCGCAAGTTGATTGGATTTCAGGACTAGCTAATACAATGGTAAACATAAGTTTAAAACATACGGAGAACCTACTACAACTGATGTCACAATCAGGAGAGCATCATAAAATTGCATGTTATTTTCCAATTTTCAACAGACTGGAAAAAGCCCATTGAACACAGAAGATGAACTACAAGAACGAAAATCAGTCAAATAAATAACTTACAGTAATGGTTACAGTTCTAACACTATCAAAAATCTTCACAATGTACTTAAAATCAAATACTCTAACAAAGATAACTCTCTGTCTACATCAACCATCACTTTAGCATAAACAGTTCCTCAAAACTGTGAAACACATCTGTATACCATCCTCTGTGGTAACCTGTCATATCAGATTGCGGACTTATTCCGTCCTAGAAACATCAAAATCACTTTTCAGCAATCAATAAAATGAAAGCCAGAATTGCTGATAACCGAAATTTATAGGATGAAGTTGACCATACGTGGACATTTATAAAGTAAATTATTATTCGTGGCCCCAATTTCACATTGGCCAAACTGGCACGAGTACGATACAGAGAACACATGGATGCTTTCAGGCTCATCACCCTAAATAAATCAAATTTCGCTGCTCACTTGGCGAAACAGAAGAACACAAGGATGAGAATCGAAGAAACTTTAAAAGCACTAGATTCTTCAGAAAAACTAGGACAAATTAATTTGTTAGAAAAATTAGAAATAAAGAAGCACATTCACAGTAAACTTGTGTACTTCATCAGTAATCAAATACAATTAAAGAACCAAATGCATCTCCTAAATTTCATTCAATTTTTATAATTTGAAATGATAGAGATAATAATTAATTGACACAGAGAATATTCTTCACTGGCCATTACCAGCACCTAGCAAACCTAGTTAATACAATTTATAGCTCTAAAATGATTTGCGCTATGTTGAAGTACCTTTCCAGTCGCTCCAGAAGTAAGCTATACCTTTACACATTGATGCCTTTTAGCACATTAAAACAGCAGCCGATGTAAAAAAAAAAAAACATATTCATCGTCTTGTCTTTAGTTTAGCTCATGGATCAGCGTGGATCGAAAAAGAGATTCAAACCTCTTTCTTATGATATGTATAGGAGAACTTTCTGTGAAGTAAGTACAATGTATAGAGCTTATACACCGTACAAAATTTTTTATAAGTAATGTAGTCACTAACACTTTGCCATGTTAGAAAAAAAGTAAACCTTTTGTAAACTATGTAATCGCAAAACTTTGTTATGCTTTGAGACACAAATGTAAAACTTGCCAAGAAGTCAAGAGTCTGACAATGGTCTGAAGCCCGAAACCAGTAACCAAACAATAAAATAATTTCCAAATACACTTGTGACTGGTGGCAGTATTTCCGACCGTGTAATTACCATAAATATTTTCCACGCCAATTTTATTTTTGCCACACTGTACAATCTGTCTTTACTATGAGCACATAGTGTGTTTCACTTAAAATACAAATCTGCAAGTTAACTAAAATATTCGCAATGTTCTACACCAACCATTAGAAAACATTCATATACAGACTGTTAAGCAAGCACGTAGTCAGCGTTGCACATGTGGTGAAAGATATAATCTCAGTTTCCTCATAGGCCAATAGAGGGAAATATTGTCCATAAAGCATTAGTTAACTTTGAATTCTTGACTGAGATACACAAGAAGACACATGAGTGCAGCGCACTGTCAAAGTAATCCACGTTTTTAACCAATTTATCGCGTGTTACCCACTATTATTCAAATGACTCTCATTTCCCCATATATTTAGATGCCGCAGAATGACTCATTTTCAGACCTTCGGGGTGGCTACTGAGAAACACCGCCTCTAAAAATGGTTCATTGGGCATTGTATCCATAACTTACATTAGAGACCAGTATAGAGAGAATACGAGCAGGTTTCATTCATACTCTACATATATGAACCTCAAACATCATTGAAAGTAACAGTTCCTATCTACACACCATTCTACAGAAGATCAACACATTAAAAATACTGTCCGATTAAAATTATTTGATAATTGACGTGTTTAACTTGCCTCTACAGTGTTGCCACAATCGCTTCCGCCTACCTCTCTGTTATAGGCAACATATAAACACGGTGAGTCACTACACAGATACTGTTAATGGGTAGCATGGACCAATATTGGAAGCGGCCGCCGGGAGGTATGATGCAAATGCGAGATGCTCTGTCGGAAACTGATTTTAAGTGACTAATGAATGAACTGAAGCAGGCGAGGTATTTTGTAGCCCTGATTTCCAACTCATGTCCTAATCTAACCACAACCTCATAATGTGAAAACAGCGATAAACATTCTGCATCAGAACTTATATCACTGTCGCTTTGTTCATGGCGTTTAAGGCTAACCTCTATGAGCAAATTCAAGACATAAAAATTTGATACTTTGTTTGTTTGCATAGCGCTCTTTTGTAGCAGTTGAAACGGTAAAAGGTAACAGTAATCTCCCTATGTCATTGGTTCCCTGAAATCATCTTCACACAGATTACAAGGAATGCCGAGCAGTCCTTGTTGGCATTTGGTTGCACATTATAGGCGAAACAAGAGATTCAAACAAAAGCAGAGTGACAGGAAGAAAAATAAAAGCAAATGAAAAACTCAATACTATAACGAAAATGATTCAGAGAGTATCAGAAATAAAAAATTACATTTAAACCAATTAACTGATTAAAAATAATAATCAAACTTTTGTCATTAGATGTAAGAAAATAGAAAATTTCGCTGTATTTCACGAGATTCGAGCCTTCGTCCTTTCACACGCCTGTTTGAATGTCAAGCCATTACATTACCAAGGCTGTTATACTTATGCTTATAGTGTCCCAGTCGCAACGATTACATGGGAGCCTTCAAAAATTCGGCTTCAAGCAATGTCGTGCGAAGCTTATCTAATGAAGCCGATCTCTGTTGGTATAATAATAGTTTAAGTGACGATGAATCGCGTATTGCGCGGAAGTATACTTTAGTGTTTGCTTAGTGTGTATGAAACATGTGTGCATTATTTTGTGTGTGTGTTGTTCTTGTTATTGTTGCTGTTGTTCTTATTGTTTTGTGTTATTATCATGTGTGACATAATATGAAATAAAATGGCCAGACGCAGGTTTGGGATCCAAACACATCAAGAAAGAAAGCAGGACAAGGAATTGGTAGCCAACTAATTGTTGTGGCAGTTTGGCAACTGCGAACGGTTCGGACACGACCTTGAGCGCTTTGACCGGAAGAAACCAGGTACATCATGTGAAGCCTCAAGTACCAAGTAATTTTTGACGGACTATAGTTGTTTCTGGCTGTTAAAATTGAGTAGTTTTTAAAAACAGCCTTATGCAAAACAATCTAATTTTATATCATAAACACGGAACAACATCAGGAGGAGCTCCTAACATTATTAAAATGAGTATTCTGGCAGTTAGTTCACAAGGTGATGCCAATGGAATTTAAGGGATCCAAAATTTATGCTAAAACTTCATAATTTTGTGCAGTTATTAACGTTTACTTATTTACTGTTGGTGGTTTAAGTTCTTCACAAAGCATCTTAAAATAGATTTAGCGTCTTGTTCACCTATATCAATAAATTTTCGCAACCTCCCGATGAGCTTAGCGACCTCTACATATCATAGTATGATGACCATCTAAGTCGTCTTACACCCATCTGTTACTTCATCGAAAATTAACACTATGCAGTCGATGACATTAATCTCTTGATGAACGTCGCTACATTATTCTTCGAACATGTATTTAAACATGTTGTTCTGCATCGCTTTGAATGTACATTTACTGGGAAATGAGCTGCAAAAAACTGCAGACGTCTAACACTGTTGTATCCAGCTCGGAGCTGACCTGTAGTATTTTCAGAAACTCCTTTACTTTCTGAATACTCTCCACATAATGTCCTCTTAACTTGAATTCAGCAACGGCAAAGACAAAAGTTCAATATATTACTGTAACTACAAAATACTTGTTTCTATTAACTTGCTACGTGCAGCTGTCAATATTCTCTAAATAAGAATACACAACTTACATGGTATTATCAAGTTCCTTGAGTTTTCAGTTTCGTCTATACGTAAATTATATTTACATAGACTTTTGTGATCATGAAGAATCACCCACGGAAAAGTGTACGATCAGAACACAAGGAAGGTGCTGCCTTTTTACTAATACATAACAATTAGTTCTCCTCATAAAGCGTAAAGTTAAGCACACGATGCCAGTTACCTTCTGTACCTCCATATATGCAATGTTTCTTTAAATACGGTTTCAGATGTCCAAGATATTCACCTTACGGTTTATCTTCGTAAGGTAGCACACAAGAAAGCTACATAGAAAGAGACCCATTATATTCATGATATACTTAGCTCGCACTCTCCGTCCAGAGAAGAAAACAACAGACACAACGCAGAAAATTTTACATTTTGTCTGCAGAAATCACTAAAATGCATTTGCGTCCGAAACTGCTGGAGATACTGTGTTACTATAGAAAAATTGAAATTACTGAATTTTTTCGTACAGTAAATCAGATATGTGTCATGTTTGGTAGAAATTGCTTCATGTGCCCCAGAGCTAGGCTTTTTATTTCACTTCTACATGCCGCCACCTGCACATCTAAGGGCTGAATGCCATAATAGCTGTCACTAATCACCTTAACAACTCATAAACCTTTTGTTTCGGAATTTCTATTGATTTGGCGTACTGACCCTGCACAGCCCTACTTCCGCTGTACAGCTGGCACTAGAGTAGTTCTACTCTATAGCAAGTGATGCACGTAACAAGTTTGGTTGATATGCCTCCAGGTAATCCTGAACAATGCTTCAACACATACACATATTTACCCCGACGTCTGTTGCGCATGCATTTGCTACGTGTGGAAAGCTGCGTTGTTACGGCATAATCCAGCTACCTGTGCTGAATTCGTGTGGTAAATGTGGCTGTCAGTTGCCGGTTTACCTTTTGGCTTGGTTCACACCATGTAGAATATTTCTGGAATGCTAATAGTAATTTATAAGGATTCAAAACAAGTGAAAATCGTTAAATGGTCCTGATTAATAGCTCTCCGCCTACAGCAGTTATATAAGTGATGGTACAACCTCGCGATGCTTCTGAACTGCTAAAGCTCTTCAGGGACTGCATTTTTACACGTCTTTTATAAGTGTAGCAGTTTGCATTTAATTTGTATGAATTATGAAGTGAAAGTGCTAATTACACAGGTCTGCGACATAAAAATTGTTTCAAATTTATTAAGTTATTTTTATAGTGTTTTCAACGCTGATTTAGGGAAAAATAGTGAAAATATTCTATCACGTACAGTTATTTCACATACTGCTTATCTAGTTTTAGCTTCTTTCGATATTTCAGCACTCTAGTGAGTTTTAATTTTGGTTTCTAGGATCTCCATAAACTGTTATTTAGCCGTTTTCATACTAGATATACGTAAAATAAAAAAAAATATTTCAGCACTCTAGTGAGTTTTAATTTTGGTTTCTAAGATCTCCATAAACTGTTATTTAGCCGTTTTCATACTAGATATACGTAAAATAAAGAGTAATTAGGTGAAACCAGCAGTATTTTCATGTCAGTGCCTGTCTGTCACACTGCCCCCTCCCCCGCCATCACCAAGCAGTGAGCTTCTGCTATTGTCCTTCATTTCACAGTAACTCTTCACTCTGTGCTGTTCACTTGTTGTTGTTACTAGTGCTTTAAAATAGTGACTGTTTTCTTGTGTAGTAAAGTAGTTTTATGGACAGTGGACATGGGCTACCAGAGGATGTATAAACTCGTCAGATTACTTCTGCTACATTTATGGTAATCATACCGTTAGAAAACAATAAAGAAACATTTCCGATTTTGTTGAAAAACTATATTTCACCTATGTTGCTACCAAGGTACGCGATCAAGATAAGCCTTGGGCCCCACACAATGTATGGTTCAGTGTGAGGCAATAGTTTCAACGTAAAAACGGGTCCTTGCGGTTTGGAATACTAATAGTTTGGTGGGAGCAGAAAAACCATAGTGATGACTGCTATTTTTGTTAATGCAATGTACGAGGTTTCAATTTGAAAACAAAAAGGATATTTCTTACCCTAACATTCAATCACCCATTCGCCCTGTTCCTCATGGACCTGAAATACAAATACCCTCTCCTCCAGCTTCTTTGGATGATATAGATGATTACGAGCATTTTGGCTCAACAAGGTGATAGTGAATCTCACAATCTGAAATGAAAGATTTAGTTAGAGACCTACGCTTTTCTTAAGAATCGGCAGAAGTTTTAGGATCTAGATTGGAAGATAAACATATGTCGGCTCCAGGTACATCATTTGAAACGTTCCCTTAAAACAATTATACAAGACTGGTCTATGTGAAACGTACTCTTTGAACAATTATACACGAATGTGCTTAAACTGACACACAATATTTTTTAGCGCAACGCAATCTGACTTCCAAAAATACCTACGAAAGAATGGCCCTGACTAACATTAACCTATACGTTTCACAAATCACTTACCTCACAAAAATCTTCGTTACTCAAGCTACTGCAATACAGCGAGCGCCACTACTGCCAGCTAAATAAAAGATTCAAACTACGGAAGTCACTAACTACTGAGGCACAGTTCGCAAAATGAAAAATTTGAATAGAGAACAAACAATGTATTTACCTTAATAGACACAATATATATATCAGTTCATGACATCAATTCTTACAAATTTCAAAACTCCGCCATCTTTCTCCCCACGTCCACCACTGCTGGCGGCTCACCTCCAACTGCGCAACGCTATGCGCTGTTAGCATCCAGCTGCCTCTGCCCAACACTACAATGGCAGACAACAATGCAAACCAGCCACAGACTGCACACGGCACAGCCAGTGATTTTTATACAGAGCGCTACTTGGCGGCGGCGTTGCCAATAAAAAAACCTAAACAGCCTACTTACATAGCCCCCATGCTGACCACAAAAAATTTACAAATTGTTTTGAGCAGTGGCCAATACAGATTTGAAAATTTTTTTCATAATTACAATAACAAAGAAATGAAATGCACACACTTATCGATACAATGTTGGTCAAAAGCTAAAATTTTCTCACAGTCCATAAAGACAGTCCTGATCATTCATCAAAGTAAAATTGCAGTGTTTTTCTCAAAGTCTGAGTAGTAAAAGAAAATGCACACGGAAGTAGTGGATTTCCATGCAGTCTTGAAGAAGTAGTGTTGTCCTTCCAGCGAAAGACAGTGCTGACTCTTGACATGCAGACAGGTAATGGGCCACAACAGAGTCAGTCGACGTTGAAGACTATCGGTAGGTAGGTCATCACAGAGCAGACCCACTGTAGTCGTGGTAGAGATTAGGGTATTGGTGGGCCACCAGAGATGCAGACCCATTGCAGTCCTTGTAGAAATAATGGTATTGGTGGGTCATCAAAGGTGTAGACCCACTGTAGTCCTTGTAGAGATGGCCAGCAGCCACCTGTTTGACTGTGCAGGCGCTCAATCACCATTGAAGTGTCTTACGGATAATATAACAAGTCCATAACCACCACTTGTGCACTCAGAGAAATTGTTTTTTAAATGTCCTTAGAACCAGCAATGCTGTTATCCAGTCCCTTACTGAGTTATTAACACATGTGCAAACACTATCAGTCCCTACTTCTCACATATTGTCCATATACTATGACCAACAGAAACATGTGCAGTGAAATGTAATTTACAAGTTACTTAATTTGGTGAACTGGTGTCAATTACAATTTTATAACATAAGAATGCAATAACAAAGGTACAAAATACATCTTCAAAGAACATAACACTACAGATAACATTTGCAGTAGTACAGGCTTTACAAAAGAATCGAAATAGCAAATACATCAGTGCTACAAAAATTACGACATAAGTACATACATAAAAGATCATAATAACTTTTGAAACATCAGCTTCACACATGAGCATTAGAACAAAATAGAATAAATAATGTCTAAACATCTTTACAAAGTAAATAACATATTATTGATGCAAATTATATTTGAGGATAACAGTATTCCTCATCATAGTGAATGTAGCTTAGTATTAGAACAGAAAAAATTCTATGAAACAGTACACAGAGACAGGAAGAAAATAAATACACAAGGGTACACAAACACATAGTGGGATACACAATAGGAAAGGACAGGGTTTGTTTTCAGGGTAACATTTGGTACTGGAGTCCAACCGAAAACGTCATTCCATAGATCGCCCCTCTTATTTCAACATTTGCTCCAGCCAAAAAAAACCTATCCAAGCATGCTTTCTGCATTCTGTTCTCATCCTCTTTCAAAAATAGTTTTCCTCCACTGTACACTACTTTTTTGGCCAAACCATTTTCTTATAGCTTCTCAATGCTTTTCTTCCAATTCATCATAGTTAGTTTCTTATATAGTCTACCCCCTCTTAAGCTAACTTAAACCTACTGAGCTCAGATGCTAAACTAATGGATGAGGCAATGCAGCAGCACAAAACAATTAATACAAACAGCAATGACAAAAAAATGCCAGTAAGCATAGCGAGCAGCAATAGATGTAATAATTTATATCTAAACATGACAAAGCTGAAGCAGAAAAAATATTACAGTAAAAATGTTTAATACCTATGTCACACCTTAACACTAGAGTGATGCATCACTAGAACATACGCTAGCAGATAAGTTACCAAATCTTAAAAAAATTATTTTTGCAAGTCCTGTGAAGGGAAATGTCTATTTGTGCCCTCTTTTCTAAGGAAGTACATCATAAAATGATTCTTTACTGGGTCTGTAGACAGAAAGTAGTTACATTAGTACATGTATTAAATTTTAATTTAAACAATGCTGTGTTGCAACAAGAAACTAGATATTAAACAAAATAGGCAAAGCAAGGCGTTAAACGTCATTCGCTAGCCATAAGGCACTTCATAATGCAGTAAACAATCTTCCAGCTAGCAAGACAATAGACATGAAACGTTTCTCATCATTTCATTTCAGTAAATATCATAAATTAAGAATTTTACAGTGTAATCACGTTTTCAAGTTTGAGGGTGACGTATTTACGATGCTTTCTACAAAGGAATGTCAATAGCGAGGATAATGGCCTCTTTTTTTTTCACCTGTGCCCCTGACAGGCACACACTAATGGCTTTTTTTCCAGGCGCCTGTCGCGCAGCTGGGTGTCCACGACGCATTACGTGCAAGTGGTCACTTACCTTTCTTACTGAAAAATTTACGACATCAGTTTCCGCTACAGTGACAGTCATATATAAAAATATTTTCATAGGTTGAGAATTTGCGTTACAAATCTGTAGAAACAAAATCCTTTAAATATAATAGTGTCCAAAAAATTTTCATCGGCATTGTAATACATTCACACATTTACATACATTTCATAACTCTTAAAGTACGATTCTTGGTTTCCAACCACCTTTTGCACAAACCAGAGTCCCTAACCACTACTCATTATTCCTTGCTTTATTACACATATACATATTTGTCGTCACTTCTTCAATACTTAATCATAAGAAATACATAGCATAATCAAATTCCTCACATAGCATCAGCCTATTGATCATAAACATACCACAACAGCGTAATACACATCGTCATCATAACATCATAAAACCTCAGCCAAATCTCAAAATCGTCGTGGCTTCCTATTTCAAAACCTAAAAAAATCTGTGCTCATGTCAAAAGTGTCATCTACCTCAAACGTACTTTAAAAATCATGACCCCATACCAAATACATCATTCAAAGCTCTCATAGTATCACAATGGTTCTGAAAAAATATGAACAGTTCACAAAGTACAGACAAAATACAACTTCGTAAGTGTGAAGTTATCCAATGGTGTAATTACGTAAACATCTGTCACTGATGTAGTAAAGTAAATGTTTGTCTCTCTCAGTTAAATGATCAGATAGCTGTGTAATTTATGTGTTAGAGAAATATGGTACCGATGTGTAAAGTTGTATAAACAAATACCATATTAGCTAGGGCTCCTTGTGCTTGCCAAACACATGGTACACAAAGTAAGCGTGTACCCCCCTGAGGAATAATGTAATTATATCCTCAGGTGTTACAGATTACAGCAATGGAATGAAATGTATCACGGAAAACTTTCTTTGTAATTCAAATATGTTGAAAAATAAATAGTTTAATGTGTGTCCTGTAGCGCTAAATGTGTGTCTTGCTGTAAGACAATCTCTGTGGAAGTGTCGTAGTTATTGTCCTCCGAAAGCTAAGTTCTGCAGAAGTCAATGTACTTACCTCATGATAAACGAAACTGAAATGCTTTGCGTATAGATATCTTAGTTATTACGCTTATTGCCGTGATGAAGTAAGTACTGTACTGTACGTATTGTTGTGCTACAGAAAAGGCTGTCTCATTGTAGCTATACCACAAACGTTACTACTAAAACATGTTTTACTTTCCAGAAAAAATTCAGAAAAACTGTGCAGATATAAAACAGATAAACTGCAAAAGCAACATTGTAAATTGTCACTCATTAGTAGCGTCGTGATAAAATCGTGTAGCTGTCACATAAACTAACCACTGTATCATCTGGTATCTCACAGAAAGTACTTTAAATCCAGAATCTATTTTCAAGTAAACCAAAATGTTGCATTAAAATCTCATTAGCAATACTTGTAAATGTTCTAAGTATGTCAGCCTTATAGTCGTTACGTAATCGTGCAACTAACAAGCAAGAATGTACACGTACAATAACACTGTGACGTCTGTTCCCTATAACAATGCATTCGTAATTTCTGTATAAATAAGTTCTCTTGGTTCTTGACTGGATATTTAACTTCAAACATGGTTGCATGTTAACAGATTCTAAGTCTGACAAATTGTACTAGTAGAGTGAAGTGAAAAATTTTATGGCAAAGACAAAGTTAAAAAGCAGATTATTTTTCAATAAACGGTTTTACATGTGAAATGTGGTGCCATCATTTATCCTTTCTAGTTCGCGGAGTTTTAACTTCAAAGCAATTATCATGTTGTGTACGTCGGTAAGGAATGCTAAAATTTTTCTCAAGGTTAGCGTCTTATGTTATTTTTCTCTGAGCCAGCTGGCGCACGTGG
Source organism: Schistocerca gregaria (assembly GCF_023897955.1). Classification (NCBI taxonomy): domain Eukaryota; kingdom Metazoa; phylum Arthropoda; class Insecta; order Orthoptera; family Acrididae; genus Schistocerca; species Schistocerca gregaria. The sequence continues at coordinate 733,053,608 of NC_064931.1, forward strand.
CTGCCTGCGGCGCGAATCATTGTCTGTTACCTCTTTGTTGGCGCGCGTCGTTATTGGGATTAGGAGACCTAAATTCTACAAATTCACTTTGCCGAGAGGGCCCACTTCTGTTTGAATCCCGCCAGTTCTGACGCAATTCCGGTCTGTCGTTATGATTATATCGTCTGTCGTCATGTCGGTAGTTCCTGTAATTTCTTTCATGTCGGTTAAGTGGTGGAGAATTTCTCCCTGAATTATCACTGCGCGGTGGACCGTTGCGTCTTAAGTTATTCTGTCTCCCTTGATAATAATTATTTTGGTTCCCATATTGTCTGTTTCTCTGATTGTCTCTGTGATAGTCATTACTACGGAAATGCGATCTTTCTCTGTAACTATTATTACTCCGCCAGTGGTTGTCATATGGTTGGTGTCTGTTTTGGTCATGATTTGCGTTGTAAGAATAGCCTTGTCGTGTATTATTTCTGTCATTGCGGAATTGTGCCGGATGTTACCTGTAATTGTTATGCTCCTGTTTTCGCGTTCCGCGATTGTCAGTGTCTATTTCCAGTTCTTGTAACAGTTCCTGAAAAGCTTCAGTGTCGTCTTTGCATCGTCCTGCTAAAATAATCTGTCGTAAATGTTCAGGTAATTTGATTAAGCAAATGCGGATGAGTTCTGAGGGTCTGTATGGGTTTGAAAGATACTGATTCTTATGTAACATGTCTTCAAAATATTTGACAAGACTGGAAAATTCAGATTGTTCGAAATGTTTCATCATTATGATGCTATGTTTTACTCGGTCTTGTGTAGCTTGAGACCAATATGCTGAGAGGAAGGCATGATAAAATTCTCCTTCACTGTGGCAATCGTGAATGACCGATCACATTCTTACAGATGGTTCATTCTCTAAATAGCCACACATAAATTCTAATCTGTGCTCTAGTGACCAGTTGGGAGGAAAACAATGAGAGAATTGATGGAGCCACGCTTGTGGATGAATGTCGTTGCCAGAATTCTTAAATGTTTTGAATTTACGTGTAGTAATGAACAGCTTATAGTGAAAATCATCTTGTCGGCGGGTCGCATATCGGTCATTGTTACGTCGTTTCGGCGGTTCCATCTCAAAATTCGGTGTACTTTGCCAATTTCTTTCATTATCTCCAAAGTGCTCTGTGTTGTTATTTTGTGGCAGTTCCATATTTTTATGTCCCTCTTCCCGTATTGGAGTGCGAGTGTCCTCTGAAATACGTAATTCTTGTTTTACCTGTGTCAACTGATCTTGTACTTCCGGATTTCTCTTTGGTGTTGCGTATTAATTTGATTCTGATTTTGTTTGAATTTCCTAATTTGTTCGAACTCTTCTGTGTCATTAAAGACTACCGGTTTTGTGTCATTCAGATTATCATCTACCTTCGTAGATAAATTATTTAGCTGATCCGAAAGTTCAACTACTTTCTCTGATAATGAACTAATGTCCTCCATGTGTCTTTCTGAACCAATTTTCAGAGTATCTACTGTGTCCTTTAAGTTTTCTTGAGTTTTTGCAAGTTGCGTAACCGAATCGGTAGATGCAACTGAGTCAATTTTAGCTTGCAAGGTCTCATGATTTTCATGAACAATTGTTTGCAGTTCTTTTATGGCTGCTTCGTGATTCTGTAATGCATTTTCATGCCGCGAAAAAATAGGTTGGAAATGCTCATAAAATTTGTGTTTTTACGTCATTACAGACTTTTTGACATTTCGATTCGATTTTATGTAATTCAGTAGTTAAATCTTCACGTGTTTGTTCAAGCGTATGTTCCACTGAGTCTAACATTTGAAGCTTTTGCTCCATTGCGTCTAACTTTTGCTGTGTTTGTCTCTGATTTTGTTCCACTGTGTCTAACTTTTGAAGATTTTGTTCCATTGTGTCTAACTTTAGAAGCTTTTGCTGTGTTTGTCTCTGATTTTGTTCCATTGTGTCTAACTTTTGAAGCTTTTGCTGTGTTTGTTTCTGATTTTGTTCCATTGTGTCTAACTTTTGAAAATTTTGTCCCATTTGTTTCTGATTTTGTTCAAGCGTTATGTCTAACTTTTGTAGCCTTTGTCCCATTTGTTGCATTAACTGTAATAACACTGCACTGGTGTCTGAAACATGTTCCTCAGTGCTTTTCGGCAGTGCATTTGAACCGGCAATATTGGCATTTTGAAAAGCAGAAAATGTGTCTTGATTTATTTGAGAAAACGATGAGGACGCAAAATCTGAATCTACAGTATTTGCAAGATTGTGTCCTGTCATTTCGGAATCCTGAGGCGAGCTGTTGCCGACCGATCGATCGATAACGCTTCCCTGTTCACTAATTGTTTCACTGCCTACACCATTATTTGCAACCCGCTCAATTTCCCTATACACAATTACCAAATTACTACTTTGAACATTAGTTAATTCATTACATGGTGGCGCTAACACACTGCTTTCGTCTTCACTGTCATTTCTCAGTTTACTTTGGAGCCTAGTATTACGTTTTTCACACGCCATTATTGTCACAATTTTTCACACAAGAACACAGAAAAACACAATTAGAAGAGCAAAAATAAGAGAACACATTAACATACCACTGAAAATAATATCTAGTTAATTGCAAGTGCAGCTGCGAAATACTTCGTGCAAAACTACATGCATGCCACAACTATTTTACTGTACAACAGTGAAAGACTGCAACTACAAAGGAAATCCTCTCTACGATTACGAGCTAGCAATAAACAAAATCTACATTAATTACACAAACTACAAGAAAAAATCAGAAGATTCCAGTGAGGTATCCTCGGCTAAGGGTCGACATATGAAACGTCCCCTTAAAACAATTGTACACGACTGTGCTTAAACTGACACACAATATTTTTTAGCGCAATGCAATCTGACTTCTAAAAATCCCTACGAAAGAATGGCCCTGACTAACATTAACCTATACGTTTCACAAATCACTTACCTCACAAAAATCTTCATTACTCAAGCTACTGCAATACAGCGAGCGCCACTACTGCCAGCTAAATAAAAGATTCAAACTACGGAAGTCACCAATTACTGAGGCACAGTTAGCAAATGAAAGATTTTAATAGAGAACAAACAATTTATTTACCTTAATAGTCATAATATATATATATATATATATATATCAGTTCATGACACCAATTCTTACAAATTTCAAAACTCCGCCATCTTTCTCCCCACGTCCACCACTGCTGGCGGATCACCTCCAATTGCGCAACGCTACGCGCTGTTAGCATCCAGCTGCCTCTGCTCAACACTACAATGGCAGACAACAATGCAAACTAAACACACACTGCGCACAGCATAGCCAGTGATTTTTCATACCGAGTGCTAAGCGGCGTTACCAATAAGAAAACCTAAAGAGCCTACTTACACATTTTCTTGGTATCAATCGAAGGAAAAGGAGTTTGTTCTCTCAAGAAGGTGACCTAGTGTTTTGCAGTGATGTTCCTGGACTTATGGCCGTTTCAAAATAGAATATGCTCCTGATGAGTGGAGACTTTTTATTGAATCTTCAAATAGAGGCCTTTAAGCAGTACTTCTACACAATGCCAATAAGTATGCTTCTATCCCAGTTGAACACTCTGTTCACTTAAAAGAATGTTATGAAAACCCTGAACTCGTTTTAAGCAAATTCTGCTATTCAGACCACAGATTGACACTATGTGGTGATTGAAAAGTGATTTCAATGTTGCTTGGTCAAAAAAGTGGCTATACAAAGTTCCCTTGCTTTCTCTGTGAATAGGACAGTTGAAACAGAAAGCAACATTACATACAAAAAGCTTGGCCCTTGAGAAAAACCTTACGGGTAGGGGTTAAAAATGTTGAGAGGGAAAGTTTTGTGGATCCAAAAAAGGTGTTAATTCCACCTCTTCACATTAATTTGGGGCTGATGAAACAAATTTATTAAAACATTGCCAAAAGAAGGGGAGTATTTCAGATATCTTTGTGGACAGTCTCCTGGTTTTTCCGAGGAATCTTTATCGGACCAAACATTAGAAAATTAATGACAGATCCCAATTTTGTGGATAAAATGGAAACAAGAGAAAAGGCAGCATGGACATCTTTCAAATTAGTTGTTACCGGTTTCCTAGGAAACAAAAGAGACCCAAACTACAAGACAATCGTCGCAGATATGCTCGACAACTGTAAGAAAACTGGGCTGTAACATGAGCATTAAAGTTCATTTTCTCCACTCATATCTTGACTACTTCCCTGCAAACCTTTGTGATGTAAATGAAGAACAGGGAGAAAGATCCCACCAAGACATCAAAGAAACTGAAAGAAGGTATCAAGAAATGGAACGTCTACATGGTAGTGGACTACTGGTGGATGATAAAAAGAGATGATTCTCAACGAGTCCACAGCCGGAAAAGTAAAAAAAGAAGCTTCGACAGAGAGCGAAAGCGTTATTATAAGGACTTGTGAGCTTAAAGAGAAATGGAAGTGTACTGGAAATGAAGTTTGGACGTGATTTATAAATAAAACAAAATTTTATGTTGGAAAAAATGTTATAAATTAGTTAAATTTTGATATTATACCCAAAAATACTCCCTTTTTGTGAGAAAACCTGACGTGATAGAAAAACATTGATTCCATTTTTGAAATCAGCGCTGAAAGGTACATGAATGTCAGTTATCAAATTTCTAAAAATTTACAAAATATATTTTTTGGATAATTGTGTTATTTGTCTTTAAATATCTGCAGATCTTGAAGTAGAAGGTACACCGATTTAGGAAATGATTTCTTTGTTGTATATGACACTTTAGTAGTGTTCGTTGCTCTATAAGTTCTTTTAGTCTCCAATAGCTCTTTTAGTCCGTTTGGGTACGATTAGCCGCCAGTAATACAGTCGCCATTACCGACGTGCGAAGCAGGTATTCCCAGACCTCGCGTTTCATAGTGCTGTAGATGGCCACAAACATATCGGTCACTAAGAGTACTTAGTGCAACGCTGAATTGGATACTCGCTCTACCGAATGCATGAATACCTCTCGCGTGGTTTTAGCCTGTCATATCACGGGTTATTGCTCCGCACCTTTCAGTATATCAACGTAACTCATACAAGCGCTCTATTACTTGTATGGCATTCTTACGAGTTCATTTTTTGTTAGATTTGCAACTTGTGGAAACGATAAGCTAGCTATTTTTACCTTTCTTCCTTACGACAGCTCTCTTTCTAATGAAATTTAACTGCCATTCCGAACATCTAAGTTGACAGGAGCATCACACTCCAAGCTTCGTCTAGATAACTGTCGGGAAACTTCTCCTGAATTACGAGAGGCGTTCAGTAAGTAATGCAACACTTTTTATTCTGAAAGCGGGTTGGTTTTATTGAGGACTGTAATGCAAGACATTATTCCCCACTCTTTGGTCTAAAAAACCGTGTTTTTTAACACAGACTTAGTTCAATGTGGCCACCTTACTGGGAGGGCCTGTAGCACTCTACTGCTCTACGTCGGAGCCAAAGTCTTGCGGCCTCAATAACCTCCCCATCATCTGTGCACTAATTCCCGCAGAATGGGCCCTTCACTGGGCCAAATAGATGGAAATAGAAAGTTCGAAGATCCGAGCTGTAGGGTCAATAAGAAGTCCTACGAGGTTCCGCAAGCTCCTGTCGGGTGCGCAGACTTGCGTGAGGCCTCGTGTTGTCATGGAGAAGAAGAATTTCGTTTCCATGTTTGTGGCGGAGAACACGCTGAAGTCCAACATTGCAGGACTCAGAGGTGTGCTGCACACGAGAGATCGCAAAGGTTTACGTGACCTCGTTCCGATTATGACAGACTCTACACCCAATGATTCACCGCAATTGTAAGTTGTTGTGAAGTCTTTGAAGGGAGCACTTGAAATACTAATTCCCGATATCCAGAAACTGAGGCTCCATTATCCCAAAATCAATTCCAACATTGCCTTGTCCGGTTCTATGTTGATATCTTTACGTTACTACGAAATCAGAAACTACGTAACTTCCTTGACGACTACTTTGTAAGAACAGCTAAAATAAGAATATTTCCCAAAATAGTACGCTACTGATTTGAATGTAATAACGGTGTATTACCCCGGAAAGAAGCCAGTAACATGGAATTATGAACTAAGGTAAACCTGTTCAAAATTATATTTGTTAACAATTTTTGCATCGAAACAACACGCAACATACGCTTCTGCATTCTGTACTGAAGTTTTCTTACAACAGTTTGCAATTGTAACCAGTTGTTACTTTATTGGATGTAAGGTCCGCCAGTTACGCAAAACACCGTTATTTCCGAAGTTCCCAAACATGTTTCAGCACCTGTGTGCCATCATCAGTGGTCTTCTGTTTTATTTAATCTTTACACTCGGTTTGCATGGTGTGTGTATTATTTATTATAGGTAGCTTGTCATGTTTTTGTGTGGCAAGCCCATTTTTTTCAGCATCCTGATGAGGTGTTGTGAAACACACGTAAATATAACACATATTTTTACAAATATGGTCCTAATAGTACTTTGCACTTCACCAAAACACCTGCAGTTGTGTGTTTTGGTGACGTGCAAAGTGCTATTACTACTAGTGGTTCATACTGACTGAGAGCCCTCTGCCTCAGAAGAATAAAACCTACACACTGTGGCACTTCGTATTGTAGCATTCAGAATCACTGTCAAATTTAAATGACTTCTGGACTGAACTATGTGGTACATTAGCTGCTTGGCTGTAATGCGCCCTTCTTACACAGCAGTGAATCGATCGAGGGAATAGGTTAGGTCAGGTTGTATGTTTTGATTTATAGATCGCATATTCTGTGCTGGAAATAACTCCAAAGGTACATCTGGCCAATTCAACTGTTGTTTCATACGTTAAGTATCATGTACCGTGTAAACATGGCTGGTAGATGAAAGGTTCGTCACTTGTGGTCCTAATGAATAAAACCCACTTCCCACTTCAATCCGCCTGGCCTTCTTGAGCCTCCCTGTCCTGTAACAATTCTCCTCTATTATAAGTAGAGTAAATCCAGTGGAATCCTGCTTACGGGAAATTCATTGAGTTTTTCACGATATCCCTTTGACAATCTAGTCCATCCTGTCTGAATAGGAAAAACTGTATTGCGCAAGCAGTCTGGTTAGTGTTTCATGGCTCGTTTCATTATGACCTTCCCCATTCGACATCCGGCCGGTGTGGCCAAGCGGTTCTAGGTGCTTCAGTCTGGAACCGCGCGACCGCTACGGTTGCTGGTTCAAATCCTGCCTCGAGCATGGATGTGTGTGACGTCCTTAGGTTAGTTAGGTTTAAGTAGTTCTAAGTTATAGGGGACTGATGACCTCAGCCGTTAAGTCCCATAGTCCTCAGGGCCATTTGAACCATTTGAACCTATTCGACAATGTTGTAACCTCTCCTCTGTCAGTACTGCATTCCTGTTATTGTCCTCCAAACCAATAATATCCCATGGATCTTCGCCTGGACGATTTTTTAAGAACTCTCCTCCTCACTGAGTATGTGCGAATGGCGAAATACTAAATCTGCACTTGACTTCCTGTTACCAGGAGTCGAATTAGAATATATAATTGCGCTCTGTTAATTGTCACTTTTGCTGCTTTTCTGTGGTAGTAGAAAGACAGATTTTGTCTACTGGGTTCCATAATGAAGCTTAACTTAAGGCGGCATCTGTCTCCTACTTTTCTGTAACCCAGAGAAGTGCTGTTTAGGCGACAAAATATGACTTCATACTTACCCTCGACGTATCGCAACCTGAGGACTAGGACTAATGTCATCCTTCCGCCCTCCTCAGGAGGCTGCTGCTACTATCGAGCCCTTTCGCATACAACAAGAATAACAGAAAAATTCTTCACACTAACGTAACTTACTCATTGAAGTCCTATACATACGCAAATACATAAAAGAGAAATCTCTGAAAAACATCGCTAATCTCCTTGATGTTAAGGCACATGGTATTCTTGCAGAGGCTCAACCATATTTTTTTAATCTCTTCCTATAATTCCTTCGCCTCACATTCTTCTCCAGCTCTGACACTGTAACTCCTGAAATCGACTTCGGACTACCTCAAAAAGGCTGTTGATACCCAACATGTACTATTGTCGTTCTTGTTGGTAACTGAAGTTTCGCTTGAAATTGAGATGTAGTCTCCACCGCCTGACAGGGTCTTTGATTCCTTGTGATGAACTTATTTATCTTCCCTTGGGCACGTAGGGACTGGATCACATCACTCATTTTCCTATTATACACTGCGGTAAACTGTCCATACATTTCACTGATTGCTTCTGCTTCTTCCACGCCTTCATATTCGCGTTCTGTACTTGTTGCTATACTCCCTGTACTGTTTACGCAAACGCGCTAAGCGACTCCCCATCATTACCTTCATTTGCATTCATAAAATCGATTGGTGATGACATTTTCTGACTTTACACCACCTCATAAAGGGGACAACCCAGTTTTCCTGTATACTTTTGAATAATGTGCTGACACTACATACCTTAGATATTTATCCCAGTCGCTTTGATGTGTGTTCATACAATAACATAACATTTTTCCAATTGTTCTATGTAGCTGTCCCGTTCTGTATTTGACCATGCAACGACCGAAAAAGCACCTTCAGTAAGTCCAACACGGAATTTTTACCTTGTTCTGTAGTGAACTTACCTTGCATCCTTCATGACCAGATAAGACATGATCATGTGCTTCCTTTAAACTCTCCTACCTAAACTTCGTTGATACTACTACCTGTGACACTCGCCTCATTTCCTTGCATAGCAGTGTATCACATGGGCTACACTGCGATTGTGTCCTGTACTGTTTGTAGTCACTTTTAGCATTATGCGGTGCCTGCCACTCCACGACACTAAGAACCAAAGAATTCAACGCTGCTACCCTCCTGGTTAACCTATCTGCATTCCTGTGCTTCTTCCCTGACTCGTAAACTACTCCGTAACCGAACTCACTATGTCTTACTTGCCATACTGTCAGCTTTCTAAGCGGATCAAGTCCCAATAAACACTTCAAACCAGTGTGTTTGGTCACTATTCGAGGTTTTTTTCTGTAGAGATAACATCTAAAATACATGACACCATAAAATATGGTCAGCATCTCATTCTCTGTCATTGAATAGGTTTTTCTCTGCTGTATTCAGCTGCCTCTATGAGTAAGCTATGGGATTCTCTGCAACATTAACCTCCTCGCTTAAGTCAAATGCCCAAGAATGATTAGGTGCATCACATGAAACGAGAAATTCCTTCCACTTGATAGCAAAAGTCTCTTAAATTTTTCAAATGCTCCCTGACACTCTACTGTTGGAATGAATTTCACACCTTTCTTTAACAACTACGTGAGTGTTCATGCTATGTCGGCAAATACTTTCTCGAAACTTTTGTAGTAATTTTAAATTCCTAAATTACGCAGAATGCAGTTCCTTAATCATCTTAGGCACTGGGAACTTACGTACAGATTGCACTAGCCACATGGCATAAATATTGTACATCTTCTAATGCAGTATGGTACTTCTTTATGCTCAGTGTCAGAGGCACAGCCCTCAATCCGTTAAACACGTTCTTCAGATGTCGTCCATGCTGCCGGACGTCTTTTGAGAATATGATGACATTGTCTAAGTAAACTAGACACTGACACAGGTTCAAACCATTCAACACACCATCGAATAATTATTAAAATGTTGGAGGCATATTATCCAATCCTCACAGCATTCTCTTGAGCTCATATTGCCCCAATGTTACCGAAAATATTGTCTATGGCAAGTCTTTGGGAACAACTTCCAGTTGAAGGTAACCTTTGCTTAGATCTATGGCTAAAAAGTATCGATATTGCCCCAAGTTATTGATCGCCTTAGAAATGCCGGGGATAGGGTATACATCCGCTACACTTTTACTGTTCATGAACACTAATCAGACCGTAAGCTGTACTTTCTAGAACCGTCCATAGACACATATGGTCGACTACGATTCTTGCGTCCGATGGGCTACTGCTGTATTCTGTTACTTCATCAGGTAACTGCTGGTTAATGAAATCTTTTATGTTGGGCTGCTGTTATCTAGATTTGCACTGTGATTTCCAATGCACTGCTTCTTTGTTCTCTGTTGGCATTTGTTCCTGAGTTATGGATATTGCTGACCACAAACCCTGTGGAGAAAATAAATCGTTACTTTGTAATACCAGTACTTCCATCCACTTTCTCCCCCTCTCTCTCTCTGTTCACTTTAGGTGCTCCACTTGCTACATCGACATCTACGTGATTACTCTGCTATTCGCAATAAAGTGCCTGACAGAGGGTTCAATGAACCACCGTCAAGCTGTCTCTCTACCGTTCCACTCTCGAACGGCACGCGAGAAAAACAAGCACTTAATTTTTCTGTGTGATCCCTGATTTCTCTTATTTTATCGTGATGATCATTTCTCCGTATGCAGGCGGGTGGCAACAAAATGTTTTCGCAATCAGAGGAGAAAACAGGTGATCGAAAGTTGATGAGAAAATCCAATCGCAACGAAAAACGCCTTTGTTTTAATGCTTGTCACTCCAATTCGCGTATCATATCTGTGACACTATCTTCCCCATTTTGTGATAATACAAAACGAGCTGCCCTTCTTTGTAGTTCTGCGATGTCATCCGTCAGTCCCACCTGATGCGGATCCCACAACGGACAACAATACTCCAGAAGAGGGTGGACAAGCGTGGTGTAAGCAGTCTCTTTAGTAGACCTGTTGCACCTTCTAAGTATTCTGCTAATGAATCGCAGTCTTTGGTTCTCTCTACCCACAATATTATCTATATGATCGTTCCAATTTAGATTATTTGTAATTGTAATCCCTAAGTATTTAGTTGAATTTATAGCCTTCACATTTGTGTAACTTATCGCGTAAGCGAAATTTAGGTGATTTCTTTTAGTTCAAAAAAATGGTTCAAATGGCTCTGAGCACTTAACTGCTGAGGGGACTTAACTGCTGAGGTCATCAGTCCCCTAGAACTTAGAACTACTTAATCCTAACAAACTTAAGGACATCACACACATCCATGCCCGAGGCAGGATTCGAACCTGCGACCGTAACGGTCGTGCGGTTCCAGACTGTAGCGCCTAAAACCGCTCGGCCACCGTGGCCGGCATTTTCTTCTAGTACTCATGAGAATAACTTCACACTTTTCCTTGTTCAGGGTCAATTGCCACTTTTAGCACCATACATATACAGTATCTAAATCATTTTGCAAGTCGTTTTGATCATCTGATGACTCTACAACACGGTAAATGACAGCATCATCTGTAAACAATTTAAGACGGCTAATCAGATTGTCTCCTATCTCGTTAATATAGATCAAGAACAATAGAGAGCCTATAACACTACCTTGGGGAACGCCGGATATTACTTCTGTTTTACTCGATGACTTTCAGTCTGTAACCTTTCTGACAGGAAATCACGAATCCAGTCGCGCAAGTGAGGCGATACTCCGTAGGCACGTAGTTTGGTTAGAAGACGCTTGTGAGGAACGGTTTCGAAAACCTTCTGGAAATCTAAAACTATGGAATCAATTTGACATCCCCTGTCGATAGCACTCACTACTTCATGAGTATAAAGAACTATTTGTGTTTCACAAGAACGATATTTCCTGAATCCATGCTGACTATGTGTCAGTAAATCGTTTTCTTCGAGGTACTTCATAATTTTCGAATACAGTATATTTTCCAAAACCCTACTGCAAATCGAAGTTAGTGATAAAAGCCTGTAAGTCAGAGGATTACACCTACTTCCCTCTTTGGGTATTGGTGTGACCTGAGCAATTTTCTAGTCTTTAGGTACGGATCTTTCTGTGAGCCAGTGGTTATATATAATTGCTAAATTTGGAGCTATTTTATCAGCATTCTCTGAAAGGAATCTGAGTGGCACAAATCTGGACCGGAGACCTTGCCTTTATTAAGTGATTTAAGCTGTTTTGTTCCGCCGATGATATCTACTTCTAAATTTCCCATCTTGGCAGTTGTTCTTGATTTGAATTCAGGAATATTTACTTCGTAGCCTTTGGTGAAGGAGTTTCGGAAAACAGTGTTTAATAATTCTGATATAGTGGCACTGTCATCAGTGACTTCACCTTTGTTATCGCTCAGTGAAGGTATTCATTGCGTCTTGCCACTGGTGTGCTTTATGTATGACCAGAACCTCTTTGGGTTTTCTGCCAGATTTCGAGACAGAATTTCGCCGTGGAAACTATTAAAAGCATCTAGCATTAAAGTACGCTATATACTTCGAACTTCAATAAAACTTTCCCAATCTTGGGGATTTTGCGTTTTTTTTAATTTTGTATGCTTTTTTCGTTGTTTCTGCAACAACGATCTGGCCCGTTTTGTGTACCATGGGGTTTCAGTACCATCACTTATTAATTTATGTGGTATATATCTCTCAATTTCTGTCGATACTATCTCTTCGAAAACATTCCACAACTTTTCTAGACTTACATGATCAGATCGGAAGAAGTGAAGGCGTTAAGAGCATTTTTATCAGATTTTTTAAAAATAGATATACTTTGCGTTTCTTTTCGATGGTTGTAGGTGTTACGGTATTCAGCCTAGCAGCAACGGCCTTGTGTTCGCTAATCCCTGTATTCGTCATAGTACTCACTATTTGTCCATGATTATTTGTTGCTAAAGGGTCAAGTATGCTTTCGAAACCATTTACACTTCGAGTGCGCTCATGAACTACTTATTCAAAATAATTTTCCGAGAAAGCATTCAGCACAATTTTGGATGACGTTTTATGCCTGGCGCCGTCTTCAAACGTATAATTTTCCCATCATATCGAGGGTAGATTGAAGTCACCACCGACTATAATTGTATGAGCGGGGTAGTTATTTGAAATGCGACTCAAGTTTTCTTTTAACTACTCAGCAACTATATCTTCTGAGTCGTGAGGAGAAGGGGGGGGGGGGGGGGGAGATCGGTAAAACGATCCAATTAATAGTTTATTCCGATTATCAGGTATAACCTGTACCCATACTATTTCACACGAGCTACCTACTTTAATTTCGCTACAAGGCAAACTACCTCTGACGGCAATAAATACTCAGCCACCAACTGTATTTAATCTATCCTTTCTGAACACTGTTAGACCGTTTGAAAAAAATTCGGCTGAATTTGTTTCCTGCTTTAGCCAGCTCTCTCATTATGTAAGGATCTCTTAATGGCATATTGCTGCTCTTTATGCTTCACAGTCATAATGCGCTGATGGAAAAAGAACCGCAGCACAAAAGTAATTAATGTAAAGTATTGAAGTTTCGTAAATACAGTTGTCTTTGTAACATAATTGATTTACACTGCAAGATCACAAATTAATGTAAGCACGAGATAAAAATGCTGGTACATTAATAACCATTGTAACTGCAAGCATGTTGAATGCAGTCATGTAAACACGGACGCATTGTGTTGTGCAGGTGCCTGATGTCAGTTTTTGGCTTGGAGTTCCATGCCTGTTGCACCTGGTCGGTCAATGCAGGGACGGTTAATGCTGATGATGATACTGGAGTTATCGTCTCATAATGTCCCATACGTGCTTGATTGGAGGCAGATCTGTGGAGTGAGTAGGCCAAGGCAACATGTCGACATTTTATGGAGAATTCTGGGTTACACCAGCGATATGCGGGCGAACGTTCTCCTGTTGGAAAACACTCCCTTGAACGCTGTTCATGAATGGTAGTACAAGAGGCGGAATCACCAGACTGATGTACACATTTGCAGTCAGGGAGTGTGGGATAACTACGAGAGTGTTCCTGTCATACGAAATCGCACCACAAACAGTAACTACAGGTGTAGGTCCTGCGTGTCGAACACACATACAGGTTGGTAGCCAGCCCTCAGCTGGCCTCCTAGTAACCAACTCACAGCCATCACTGACACCGAAGCCGAACCAGCTTTCATCAGAAAACAAAACAGACTTCCACGCTGTCCTCCAATGAGCTCTCGCTTGACACCACTGAACTCGCAAATAGCGGTGATTAGGGGTCAGTGGATTGCCGCTGCAGGTCATTGCACTCGGAGCAGTCTTTCAGGTAACCGATTTGTAACAGTTTGCTATGTCTCTGTGGTGCTAACTATAGGGCAAATTGCTAATGGAAATGCGTACGATGCGCCAGAGCCATACGCCAAACGTAATGGGCCTCCATCGCGGTAGTGCCACTTCGGCGTCCCGAGCCTTGTCTACTTGCGACCGCACGTTCTCACGACCGGCACTGCCAGCGATCATGTGGTCTCGCTACATTCCTGATAAATCTTTCTGCAGTATCGCAGATGGAACTTTAAGCCTCTTTTAGCCCTTTCACATGACCTCGTTCAAACACATTGAGGTGTCGATACTGGCGTCTCTGTCACCTTAAAGCCTTTCTTGATTAACATCACTTCACGACATTGTCTCAAAGGTAGCTAAGGCTCATGACCGTTACAGCGTAAATATAAAGCTAACTTAATTTGCATCCGTATAGTGCCGCTTCTAGCGCTACTCTCATGTGACTGCCTCGAGATGTGAATTTACATCATCTTTCAGATGTAGAAACACGCCTACCAACTTTCGTTTATATCATAGAATTCCTTCTTCGTTTTGCGAATTTTTTTGTCAGTGTATATTTATGGATACCTTTATCTCACCATTCCTCTCTTGTACGCGCACGATACTTTCCACAATAAAACACTTTGTTGGATCCAGTATATCGTTCTCCACAACACATAACATATCGACAGGTTGAGCTGGCTCCAAAATCCTCCAAAACGATTTCCTGGTGCCACTTGGCACACATTCATGAAAATGAAGCCTTAGTGCAATTGTACACAGTTCAATTGGTTGGTCCAGTAGCCGGGATATCACTCGATTAAGTTCTCCTGTGCACTGCCGTAAGTCAATTTGAGCGTAATTTTGACGACAAAAGTTTAACCTCAAGGTCATGCTGTAGCCTTGGCTTATATGAGGTACCATCTCTACACACTACTTAAACCAAATCGATCATATACAAAAATCTACGTCCTCCGATGCCAACGTCCAAGACCTCACATAACCCATAGCAAGTCCAGTTCTATTTTACGAGCTCTATTGCCTCTGACCCACTAAATTCCTGCTGGCTATTGACACATTTTTCCTGTGTCCAATGAAAACATGTAGTCCTTACCTCTGCCTATGTGTTCGTTCCATCTAAGTTTAACAGCAACGCATTTAGATGGGCTTTGGTAACCCCATAGCATTTAATGGCTGCTTACAACCTCTTTATCCATCTCTACGTCCGTTTATACCCTCCATTCCCTTTACAAAAGTCTCCTCTCCACTGCTCAAAGTTTGCTACATTCTTTCATGCCTCTGCACACGTTACGTATGTTTTCTCTTCTCCCTTTAGTCGCAATTTTTATACGCACGACAACTGACTATTTCTCCAAGCACCTATTTCGAAAGATTTCTTAAGGTCCTCTAAGAATGACCACATATCTTCAGATGATTTTACAGAAAAGGGAACACTTAATCCTGTGGCAGATTCACCACACACTGCCGAGCCTGATGCTATGCTTTCTGTTCGTCCCGAGCTGTCAAGAACACATGTAACTGTGTATTATCTACTGACAGCCGTGTCACCTTTAATAACAAAACATTACTGCTTCCAGCTCTGGCAAACTTTGCATCTCTAAATGTGCCACTGCAACACTCTTACTCTCCGTTGCACACAATAATATAAAAATAAATCATAACTTGAAAAGATCATAACAAACTAGTCCTTCTGCCATATCATGAGCTACCTGGAATCTCTACACTGTCTTGCTATATGCCCCCACCAACGACACATCTAACAGGTAGAGGCACTAACTCTATGCATGGTGCGGTATACCCAAGCAAGTTGCACTGAGTACATCTTGCAGAAATACTGCTCTCTACAATTACCTTGATTTTCCGTTAAGTTACTCGCCTTCTCCTGCCTAGGCAAAGTAGCCTTCACTTTATGACAGTCACGCCTTGCTTCTACGTCCACTACACCCTTCAAAAAATAATCACCTGCTCTGTCACTCACGACATCATGTTGACATCGTAAGATGTGGTCCAGATGCTGCGCTGACTAAAGCCTATGGCGCTAATTCTGACGCCAAACTAAGGTTCCTACCAAATAGTCCTTCACCCTCACTATTAATAATCAAATAAATGTTCAAAAAATGCTCGCCACAAAAGTGGACAAAATAGTCACCATTTGCCAAGCCGATTTGTAATTATCACGGACGGCACACTAACAGTTACTTTAGCGAAATCTGAGCTATCCTGGACGGTGTGCAGTCCTCGCGAGTCCACTATCAGTTTTTTTACCGCAAATACGCGATTTGTCACAGTCCGTCTCTGACGTCATTCGAACCAGAGCACAATCTGACGTTTAACAAACGTGAACCTTACAGTGTCTGAGGGCGAAATGAACTTCTTCCTGCCTCTAGGGATGTATTTATATATGTGCTGCAGCGGAGGGTCTACGGAACATCTCTTGTAATCTGCCTTACGTATACGGCAGCAGCCTCTGAACGACCGCTTTCTTGGACAATTAATCTTTAATAACACAGTTATGAATTAATTCATAATCTTCTTAATTTTTACATGTATTTAGGTAAGTTGTTTGAAAGCCCAGAAAAAAGGTTCAGCTCACCTGAGTAAAGGCTTTGCCTTCTAGAATTTTTATAGTGGAACTAACGGTAGATCGTTACCTCTGAACCATACCTATACTAGAACTTGTACTGGATGTCATTACTATTCTAAAACTTGGTATACCTCTATTATTTAGTAGGTTTTGTCATGTGCTGTAAGAAAAATTTTCTATCATTAAAATTACATGTACTTAATCTACAACAAATAGGTATATTTTAGTTACAAATTTGGTTTTCATTAATTCACTCAAAAACTATAAGAAGTAGCTTAATGTGGTCTATTAGTTGTTATTTTTAGGATGACCTCAAGCATAAAACATATTTTTACGTTTCATAGTTCAATGTTTTTAATTTTTCTTGAAAATGTGGCTTTCAGTTTTAATTGTTATTCTTTTACTTAGAAACTTGTACCTGTTATTTAAAAGCTCCATAGGCACATTCTGGATATCTAGGCTGGCCGTGGTGACCGAGCGGTTCTAGGCGCTACATAGGTGTGTGTGATGTCCTTAGGTTAGTTAGGTTTAAGTAGTTCTAAGTTCTAGGGGACTGATGACCTCAGAAGTTAAGTCCCATAGTGCTCAGAGCCATTTGAACAAATTTTTTGGCTTTTTAGCTTTATTATTTAGAGCCACATTTTTTTACGAAAACCATTTGTTTAATTACATTAAGACCTGCTATTTAAAACGTTATTACAATAAAATATATGTTGACAAAAGTTTTAATTTAAATTTTTTACTTTTAATTTTATACTTAATTATGGTGCAATACTTTTGCGCTACACGCAGACGTGTTGAGGTGACGTGGCGCTACTAGCAGTGAACTTGGGTTAAGTCGCGGTACACTCGCTCGCCTCTGTATCTCACACATGACACAGCGATTGTTGAGCTTCAGTTCCTCGCAACATTGTGTCGACCTTGTTGAATTATTACAGTGACAACATGTTGCGCTCACCTTATGTCAGCAATGCTACTACACACCGATCAGGCTTACACTAGTACGCTCTTATGTGATTGGAATACTACAAACCAACAAGCACTGTGGTTATTATTGGAGAAACTAGAAATTCTAGTTACTGACATCGGGAATATAATTTACAGCGAAAATAGTACGCTTCTGACCAATGATAATTTGAATGTACTTGCGCCCATTATAAAACTGTTTTGTGACATTATCATAGTGATAAAATTGGAATTGAAAGTTGTAAATCTGTGGTAAAGTCTTATGGGACCAAACTGCTTGCTGTCATCAGTCCCTAGGGCTACACACTACTGAATCTAACATAAACTAATTTACGCTAAGGACGACACACACACACATGCATGCCCGAGGGAGGACTTGAACCTCCGATGGGCGTAGGCGCGCGGAACGTGACAAGACTCCTGAGACCGCTCGGCTACCTCGCGCGGTTGTGATTAAAATCTGTGATCTGGTATATTGCCAGAAATAATTAGAAAATAGACAGGATGTAATGTTTCAGAAGGACATTTGTGATACTTTTAGCAAGTACAAATTAATCAAGTTTATCTCTGTGAGACAAGGGGTAAATGAAAAGTTACATTTTCTGCTTTGTGGGAAAATCAATGTGAGTGCAAGAGGCTTATCGGAAAAACTCGGTAAAGAGGCACTAGAAACCATTTCAAAGGATAAACTGGAAATTGCTGATGCTAAAATATCTGTACTATTCGATGAGATGTTTGGGATACTGCATCAGTTCTGTGTAGATGGCTCTTACCTTATGTACTGGGATGTAACGCAAGGTAACGCTGGGATATTTAACAAAATGAAGTTTTATTGGTTGCGTATTATCAAACCACAATTTCTGTGTAAACGTGAGCAACAACAAGAAAGTTGCAATAAACTTTCTTATGTGAATGAGCTCCAGTTGTCAAGTAAAGATATATAACAAAGTCATACGTTAATTTGCAAGCCAAGGAAAGAACAAAGTTATCGACAACCATACAATCGATTTAAAAAAAAAAGTCCAGACGTCCAGCTTCGAGAAACTTTTACATCTTCCTTGGTTAAAGAACGTGGTGCTACCAGACTAGAAGCTACAATATACAACTACACAATGGATAATGTGCTTGACCTTGTGCAAAACTCAGGAAGTGTATTACGTTCCTACAAAGAGTATTTATAATATGCTCCCTTGCACTCTATGCCAGTCGTTTCTGTTTTATGTATTTCGTTGGATACCTCAAAAAACAGTTACTATGCTGTGTTTAACAATGTTGTACAGTCGGTGTACTGATGCAATAACACAAAATTAACTGGCGTGCAAGTAAACATTCCATACATTCAAGACCTATAAAGATTACAAACCTTGTTCTGTCTGTTTAAAGTTTGAATTTTTTCCTGGAAACTCCGTCAAAAATGATAACACAAACTCAAATATGACATAAGTATTATTTTAAACCTACAGAAACATTTTTTCGAAATCCAGGATACTGTTCACCACAGCGCCATCAAATATAGTTCTGTCAAATTAGGATGAGTTCACAAAAATTGTTTCTCCACCATTCTTAAGTAAACGAACCGAGTTATCGGAATGATTAACCCACTTCCTTTTAAAGAAATTACCCCTTTAAATTTCATTGATGTGTTACATGTATATAAAATAAACATGGAAATGGGAGAGTCAAAAATGGTAACTTAAGTATATGGCCAAAAAATTGCCATAATGGAAGAATATAAACTACATTTGGAAATAACAAGCCATTGCAGTTGTGCATGCGAGGCCTACAAATTACTTTAAACACAGTGCAAGGAAAAATCTGGCTGCAAATGAAGAATACAGAAGTCAGCATTTACTCTAAATACCAGAGGAAATTGGCTACGAGTAGGTGTGCTCGCAGAGATCAATGCCTCCAAGGACGTTAACTACATTAGAGAATATATGGAAAATCTGTTTACAAACGTCCCTCTTCTGGATCTGCTAAAGCAGAACAGCTACATAGTATCTAAGAGTGTTTGGCTGGATATTGAGCACCTAGCAACAGAAAAGCCATTTGCAGAGTTTAAAGCCAACAGAATATCTAGTTTAATGAATATTTGTTTGCAAAAATTTTTAATTCGAATTTTATTAAACAAAAGTATACCAAAAAATAAAGTAAAAAACAGATGTTTTCTATGAACAAATACATATGCAAAATTTAATAAACATTTTGCAAAAGAATAATTGTTTTCTTATTTTCGTGCGTTGTTTGGATGGTGATCTTGCAAACTAGTCAAAAATGGGCAGCTAAGTGACTTCGAAAACTCGTTGAATGTAAGCATTTGGAGCACAGACCCTAGAGGTAATATTACTTGTATGTAAGTAGGAACAGCCGAAACAGTCCAGGAAGGGCAGCTTATTGCCATGAGGAAGAACCGTCCTTCACTCCCACTACAGACAACAATGTGATGGAAGCTACTATCGAACTGCCAATAGTATCTTGCCTGACCAGGGAACAACGTCAACGATGCGTTCAAATTCGACATGGACAAAAGACAGACCAAACGGCTCATGGTAAAACACCGTATCCATACCTGGGATCACCCACCAATTGGCGAGCCCTCCCTTAGGGTTCTGTCAGCGAGACGACGGATAATCTAGGAGGAAGTGAAGAACATGCTGCAAGTTCACGTCATGGTACCTCCAGACAGTCCTTGGTCCTCTCCTGCGGTCCTTGTAAAGAAGAAGTGAAATACTAGGACCTAAGAAGAAAGATAGCTGACTGCAAACAGACGCCCAGGAAAATGACCAAGAGCGCTATAAAGCCGTGCTCCGTCCAGTGAGATACCGCCTGGGAGATTTTGTATACTTTTCAAGCCTGTACGGGAAGTGGGACTAACACAAAAAGTAATAAAGCGCTACTCTAGCCTGAATATAATCGTTTGTCTTTATACACAGTACTTCTGCAAGGCAATCGTGGTGTATCTGAATCAGCACGACTCTGGAGATGGCTGTAAGTGACCCACGTAAGCTACCCACATGGATCTGGCATAATTATCAGCCATGTCTGAGAGCATCTCATCAGCCGTTTTGAGAAAATTATTCAGCTATAGGTGTCAGGGCAGACCTGTTCATCTTGAAACCCAACATAAAAATGTAGGCGTAGAATTCTCTTGTTGTTCTGGCTTCCTAGTACTGGGCAGCCTCACATCCGATTTACTAACTCGTATCTTTTGTCCTACCAATCATATCGCTTGATTATTTGTTATAACTTGATATGGTACGTATCTTCCACACGACGAACATTTCCTGCAAACATTCAGAAATTAAAGTATCTTGCTATAACAGTCTAATTCACCAACATCAGCACAAATTCTTCCATGAGTGTTAAACGATTTTAGTGCATCCTTTCAGTCTGGAATACCTATCATGATTCAATACCCTGGTGATCGTTACAGAAACGGTAAAGCTAAGTGTCTATAGCCACACGTGTTTTCGAGCCTTCAAAACTTCTTGATGTTTGGATACACAATACCTTTTAAATAAATACCTAAATACCATATCTATCTATTATTTGTTTGTCATCGGCTTATATTAATTTTTCGTTGCCCTTCCCGCAATCAGTCTCTCAATTCCTTAAAACCCTCACAATTTCCAAAGTATCGACAAGTTGTTAATAGGTTTACAAACCGACAAAATATTGGACATCGCGTTAAAAGATTACACTGGTCGCCTTTGGATGCGTAAAATGGTTTACTGCCGGTTATGGCTGTCATGTGTCCTTCCACCACTTCATATGTCATAGCAGATAACTGTTGTGTTTGTGCCAGTTGTCATTCATGTATTGCGGTCTACGAAAAGTAATCGTCAAAAGATACTAATCGTCAAGGACTAAGAACGAATTTCATGCCTTGTCAGAGACAATCAGTTTCAAATCTCACAGGAATTGCTTCTGACGGTGAATGAAGATCTATATCAACAAGTTTCTGAGTGAACATTGGGAAGAAACTGTTTGCAGTGGACGTTTGCAGTCGGGTAGCTCACAAAAGACCATTATTCACAGCGACAC
The DNA here is from genome assembly GCF_023897955.1 of Schistocerca gregaria. Taxonomy (NCBI): domain Eukaryota; kingdom Metazoa; phylum Arthropoda; class Insecta; order Orthoptera; family Acrididae; genus Schistocerca; species Schistocerca gregaria. The sequence continues at coordinate 733,075,250 of NC_064931.1, forward strand.
TAAAGCAGCACATCCTTCCAAGGACCATACAATACAAAAACTAGACATTAGTTGGCTGGTGGGATGTAGTACCAGCCGCGCTGGTCGAGCGGTTCTAGGCGGTTCAGTTTAACCGCGAGAGTTCTACAGTCGCAGGTTCGAATCCTGCCTCGGACATGGATGTGTGTGATGTCATTAGGTTAGTTAGCTTTAAGTAGTTCTAAGTGCTAGGGTACTGATGACCTCCGATGTTAAGTCATATAGTGCTCAGAGCCATTTGAACAATTTTTTGGGATCTAGTGCGATCGGACGAGTCACGAGTTTTCGTCTTTTCAATTTTTCAAGGCGACTCACTGTGGCGTATAACAGGCAGTAGGTGGAGGCTGCAGTTCAGGCCGGAGTTCTTTCTGTAACGTTTTGGGGATGGTTTTTGTACCAGGATTTGAGTCCTGTCATTCAGGCTACGGTGAACATGAACTATGATGTCTGTTATAACATTCTCTGTTAGGAAGTGTTGCCCTTTCTCCTACACCTTCATGTTGAGCGTGACGTATATTCTCCAATCTTGCAAACCGACAACGTTCGTGTTCACAGGGCTGCAAAGTATAAGACCCTTCTTTCACTAACACTCAGGCACTCCACCACACTTGGATTGTTCCGCTGAATTACGAGATCTTAGACCCACAAAAAATGTCTGGCCTTATTTGGAAGATTGGGTGAAAAGTAGCTATCGGCATATCAGCAGTTTGGTGGCGCTCCGGTAATCATGAATGACTGGCTTCAGATGAGTATGACATACATCAAGAAGCCTGTTGACTATTTCCTAGTTGATTTTAGACCAGTATCAAGACTGGATGTGGTGTTTGATGGCACTGTCGTGATGTCTCCCACAGATGCATCATTTTCTTTTCTTTGTGCTAGCTATGCCTTAACATAGACAAATATTTTACTATGCTACAGTTCCGTTAACGTATCCTCGTCCTCTGCATTTCAACCAGGGAGACTGGTTCAGTCGAATCATTCCTCAATACTATGTAAACTTTCCTGAGGCTTCATCATTCAGTTAATATGGTAATAGCGCTGGTATCTTCTCAGTTCAGAGTTACAGAATTCCACAGCCAACGTACAAGGGTAGTTCAATAAGTAATGCAACACGTTTTTCCTAAAGAAAGTTGACTTTATTCACGATCTGAATACGTCACACAATTTCCCACTTTTTAGGCTAAAAATAACTGTCCTTTAACATGCTCTCCCTTCAATGCGAGGCCTTGCTATACCTTTCTGGGAAGACCTGTGTGCCTGCATGGTACCACTCCACAGGTCTGCGTAGGAGCCAACGTCTTTCTACATTAATAGTCTCCCTGTCAACCACGTACTTCTTACCCTGGAGTGCATCATTCATTGTTTCAGACAGATGGAAATCGGAAGGTGAGATATCAGAGCTGTAGCATGGATAAGGAGGAACAGTCAAAGGAAATTTTGTGAGTTCTTCTCGGGTGCGCAGATTTGTGTGTGATCTTACGTTGTCATCCAGAAGGAGCAATTCGTTTGCATTTTTGTGGCAACTAGCGTGCTGAAGTCGTTTCTTCAATTTGCTGAGAGCAACGCAATACGCTTAAGAGTTGATGGTTGCATCATGAGGGAACACATCGAACAGAATAACCCATTCAAAGTCAGAGAAGACCGTCTCCATGTATTTACCGGTTAAGAATACGGCTTTAAACTTTTAGTTCGGTAGAGAGATGGTAGGGAGGCACACGATGGCTTGTCGTCTTGTCTTCAGTTCGAAGTGAAGAGCCCATATTTCATCTCCTGTGACGATGTTCGACAAATAGTTGTCACGATAGACCTCGCAACGAGCAAGCAATACGGCACAGATAGTCCTTCCCAGCCCTTTATGGTCTTCTGTTAGACAGCGAGGAACTCAGTGGGCCTCACCTTCTAATACCCCAACTGGTGGACGAGTATGTCAGCACTACCAACAGATACGTCAGGTTGTGCATCGAGGTGTTCGATTCGGATCCGTCAGTCACCTCGAATGAGAGTGTCCGCAAGTTCCAACGTTGCAGGAGTCACAGCTGTGTGCAGCCCAGTAGCACGCGGGAGATCTCACAGGTTTGCTGTGATGACAGACCCCTCGAGCAACGACTCAGCGTGCTTTTGTTCACTGCCAGCTCTCCATAGACGTTCTGCAGGCTCCTATGAAAATCTACTATACCTATGATGGTCTGGTTTTCCGTCAAATGAAACTCAAATGACTGCTCTCTACTAGGAACGCTCTTCCTTCACCGGCGCCTTTTTGAAGACCACGTATAGCGCCGCCACCGATCGGAACTTCATGAAACTGTAGAGGCTGAAGCGGGAATATTCAGCGATGTCTCACAAATTCTGCATTTTTCAACCGAAAATGGCACAGAAAAAAATGTGTTGTATTACTGAACGCCGGTTCTAGTAGATGCAGCCTTTCAAGTTTTTCCCCGATAATTTGCAGACTATCGTTTCCTTCAGTGTTACTTTTGCATGGTTAGAATTCTCCTTCATATAGTACTTATAAACACTTCTAATACTTCGAACACTCTAGGTATCTATCATCATAAATAACAGAAGAAATGTCGAAGAAGTGTTCCAAAACAATATATGTCTTAGTTTTTGGATAAATACGCTGACGGAAATGTGAAGTGTTACAAAATGAAACTCTTATCGAATTGTACTGAACTTACATTTCAGTGTTTCTATCCTTGTGAGATATAGTGATTACTGTCTGATTGTTTCTCAAATTTATTTTCAGTATTTTCAACACAGAAAAAAAGCTATTCCCATCACACAAAAGAACAGGTGCCAGTACACGAACCTTGTTGTGTGTTTTTAACTTTACTGAAGCATTTGAGGTTGAGATTACAGCACATTGTGCCTAGGGGACATACCTGTTGAACTTATCGCCATATTTCGGAGTATGAGAAAGGTAGAACCATGGGATTGAGGAGGGCGTAAGCATCATACCGGCATATCACACAGACAGATGAGTGTAGTTCAAAAACTACAGATCTAGGGTGACGAGAATTAGTCATGGTGGAAGTATGGAAATAAGAATAGGCACGGGCTCTTGCAGAATCACATCACTACAGGATCTTAGGATTTCTCGACTGGCTCTGAAGAGTAGACAGATGACCACAGCTCAAAATCGAGATATAGGTTCAGGCAGAGTATTTCTGCGAAACACTAGGAACTGAGTGTTATACCCTAACTTGACGTTTCGAAGTTTCCATTTGTCGTTTACCGCTGATGCCACACAACACACAACGAGACATACATGGTATAGAGACAGAGTCATCTAGGACTTTTAGTGACAAACTGTAGTGTTCAGTGATGAATCACGCTTCTGTTTCTGGTGATCAGATCAATCCCAACGTGTCTTTAGACGACCTGGTGAACTGTCACAGAAGCAACGAGTCCAAAGGTCCCCCAAACGTCCAACTTTTGGAATGCTGGCGGGGGGAAATACACTCCTGGAAATGGAAAAAAGAACACATTGACACCGGTGTGTCAGACCCACCATACTTGCTCCGGACACTGCGAGAGGGCTGTACAAGCAATGATCACACGCATGGCACAGCGGACACACCAGGAACCGCGGTGTTGGCCGTCGAATGGCGCTAGCTGCGTAGCATTTGTGTACCGCCGCCGTCAGTGTCAGCCAGTTTGCCGTGGCATACGGAGCTCCATCGCAGTCTTTAACACTGGTAGCATGCCGCGACAGCGTGGACGTGAACCGTATGTGCAGTTGACGGACTTTGAGCGAGGGCGTATAGTGGGCATGCGGGAGGCCGGGTGGACGTACCGCCGAATTGCTCAACACGTGGGGCGTGAAGTCTCCACAGTACATCGATGTTGTCGCCAGTGGTCGGCGGAAGGTGCACCTGCCCGTCGACCTGGGACCGGACCGCAGCGACGCACGGATGCACGCCAAGACCGTAGGATCCTACGCAGTGCCGTAGGGGCCCGCACCGCCACTTTCCAGCAAATTAGGGACACTGTTGGTCCTGGGCTATCGGCGAAGACCATTCGCAACCGTCTCCATGAAGCTGGGCTACGGTCCCGCACACCGTTAGGCCGTCTTCCGCTCACGCCCCAACATCGTGCAGCCCGCCTCCAGTGGTGTCGCGACAGGCGTGAATAGAGGGACGAATGGAGACGTGTCGTCTTCAGCGATGAGAGTCGCTTCTGCCTTGGTGCCAATGATGGTCGTATGCGTGTTTGGCGCCGTGCAGGTGAGCGCCACAATCAGGACTGCATACGACCGAGGCACACAGGGCCAACACCTGGCATCATGGTGTGGGGAGCGATCTCTTACACTGGCCGTACACCTCTTGTCATCGTCGAGGGGATACTGAATAGTCCACGGTACATCCAAACCGTCATCGAACCCATCGTTCTACCATTCCTAGACCGGCAAGGGAACTTGCTGTTACAACAGGACAATGCACGTCCACATGTATCCCGTGCCACCCAACGTGCTCTAGAAGGTGTAAGCCAACTACCCTGGCCAGCAAGATCTCCGGATCTGTCCCCCATTGAGCATGTTTGGGACTGGATGAAGCGTCGTCTCACGCGCTCTGCACGTCCAGCACGAACGCTGGTCCAACTGAGGCGCCAGGTGGAAATGGGATGGCAAGCCGTTCCACAGGACTACATCCAGCATCTCTACGATCGTCTCCATGGGAGAATAGCAGCCTGCATTGCTGCGAAAGGTGGATATACACTGTACTAGTGCCGACATTGTGCATGCTCTGTTGCCTGTGTCTATGTGCCAGTGGTTCTGTCATTGTGATCATGTGATGTATCTGACCACAGGAATGTGTCAATAATGTTTCCCCTTCCTGGGACAATGAATTCACGGTGTTCTTATTTCAATTTCCAGGAGTGTATTACGTGTGGTAACAAGACTGATTTGGTAATTTTTAAGAGAGGATGATGGCGTGCCCGAATGTGACAGTGATGTAAGAAATTTTATCGTGTCCTTAGAGACGAGAGTCCCGAAGGACATAGTCGAGCACGATAATGGACGATACCACATATACGCTTACACCACAAACTGTGTGGCCCTCCCGACCTCTTATTTGTCACCGATGGGAAGACGTATGTTAGCATATCGGCCTCCAGCCAGCACTCTTCATGAAATGACTCAGCATATGTTTCAGGCATGGCAATATAATCTTCAAGATGACATTTGTAAGCTGTTTGATTCCGCGCTACAACTAATACGGTAGTGTATTGGTGCCTGTGGCAGTCATATCTCATACTGATGCTGATGATAGACATCCCTCTTAAGAAGTGAAACTTTAATCATTTAATACCCTTCAAATAATAATAAGAGATGGAGAAAGTCTATAGAAAATAAACACGGAAGTATAGGTTGATGGTGTGAGACCTCTGGGGAGGACAGCCAGAAGGTGACACAAAAAATCAAGAAGCACTCCAGCCTACCTCTTCAGCTGGCTCTAAGACAAGCTGGTAACCGTGCGGTATGGAGACGCTTGTTTCGTGGGGTCATGATGCTCTGCAATGAGTCCTACGATCTGTAATGATACTGATGATAATATTACAAACATCTCCATTCAGATTGAAAATTGTCAGATTAATAATATTTCATGCTATATTACTTTACATTTCTGTCAGTATACTATTTTAACACAACGTAAGTTAATGAACCTTTCTGAAAATCACTTCATGTTAATTTACGAAGATTCTTAAGCACTATAAAGAAAGATGACTTTCGGTAATTTTACGAAGTGTAACAGTTAGGAAACGATAGATATGAAGAAAATATCATACAAAAGAATACCTAATACTACGGCCATAAATATGGAAGACGTGTCCTGTATTTCAACAGTCGTCTGGCTATGTAGCGAAGATACTCCCATTGTAATACTCTAAATTAATTTTAACCTAACTATCTGAACTGAGGAAAGCACCCCCGTCATTCTTGTGGTGCAATAAAATCATAAGCACATATGATAGTTAATAGCAAAATTAATTTCAGTGTGGAAGTTAGTTCTTGAGAGTCATTACATGCAGAACTACTACGTGTTTTACCGCATACATTCGAAACCAACTCTTGAACTGTTAGTTGTGCGAATAGTAAATTCACGAAGATGACGGGTAAAACAGTAGATAAACTAACCAAGGGCGTAAAAAAACACATAATAAATATTACTAGGACTTTTGACGTAACTTAAAGAATCACTTGAATTTCATATACAGCAGCCTTAGAAGCACATTTTCAAATAGTGTGCTTCTCCCTTTGTCTGGGACTAGAGCTGCCAGTCGTATCAATAGTAAACAATTTTTCTTCCTAAGGGCCAGGAAAAGGATGAAGGGAGAGGCTGCCAAATCATAAGTCGTTTGTGTGGAAAAATGTTCTCAAATTGGCCGTGACAGTAACAGTAACAGTAAGATTAATCGATCAACTTTATGCTCTAAACAAGACATTTTAAATCCGCTACAGAACTCCTTTGAGATATGGATGTTCGTAAAATCCACGGAACGTGAGTGAAAAAATAGGCCATTTTTCAATGCATGCAGATTATTCATTCAAGCATTATTCACGTTCGAAATGGGGCTTTTTAGGCGTCCTTGTTAAAGTACTTGTTAGCTAAGCGACTTCGTGCTACGTACCTCGTCTCTTCATAGCCTGCTATAAAGCCCAGTCATTCTAAGCACTGGGAATGTTCATAAATAATGGTATACTGGGGACTCAGAGGCTCGATTTCATCATACATATTTTACACCTCTGGCATTTTCATTCTAATTATTTGTATGATACCTTGGAGTCTTTTAAATGCAGCTGTGCAGTATGTATATGTCATGTTCAATGTTTCTTAACAGGCAGTACTCTTAAGCAACTAAATTCTGTTCTAAACCTCAGATATTAGGCAGAAGAAATTCGAAATACTCAGCACAATAGGGAATAGTAACTACAGAAGTTAACAGTTAATATGTTAAGTAAAGAGCGTGAATGTGCAATGTGAGGTAAAAACTAGAATAATTACGTCTCTAATATGACGAGAGCCAGTTGTGATGGATGTCCATAACGAATGAAATTAAAAATCTTGGGTCATAGAGGGTCTCGTGCCAAACTGATATGATTTCAGCTGGATAAATAGTATTGCTCTTTAAATATACTAAAATCGTTTTTGAATCCCGACGAAGTATACCGGTACTGTTACAAAATAAAAGCATTCAATCACAGAGCCGTTTTTATATTTGACTTAAGCAAACGGAGAAGTTATTCCCGAGCCTACGCATAACAAATTTCTGACATGGATATTAAGCCACGTATACAGTTTCTACTTGATAAGAGTCCGTATGAATATTTAAATCTACAACCGCATCTACATATACATATACACCCGGCAAGCCACAGCATGGTACGTGGCGGAGGGCACCCTGAACCCTTACTAGCCATTCCTTTCCTGTTCCACCCGCAAATAGAACGAGGGGTAAACGACACTCTATAAGCTTCCGTACGATTCCTAATGTTTTTAATCTTATCTTCGTGTTCGTTGGTGGCCGTGGATTCGTTCTGCAGTCAACGTCAAACGCCGGGCCGGATCTCTAAATTTTCTCAATAGCGCTCCTCGAGAAGAACATTGCCTTCCCTTCAGTAATTGCTATTAGGGTTCCTGCAGCAGCTCCGTAATACTTGCATGTTGTTCGAAGCTACGGTAACAAATCTAGCAGTCCGCCTCTGGATTGCTTCGATGTCTTTCTTTAATCCGACTTGGTGCAGATCACAGTACTCAAGAATGGGTTTTCTGTATACGCTTTCCTTCACAGATGAACTACATTTTTCTAAAATTCAACGAACAGACAGAAGTCGATTATTCACTTCCCTTACTACAATCCTTGCATGCTCATTCCATTTCATACTGCTGTCAGACGTTACGTCTAGACATTTAATCGGCGTGACTGTATCAACCAGCGCAATGCTAATGATGTCTACTTGAACATTGTCGGTTTGTTTTCCCCACCCATGTGCATTAACTTACATTTTCCTATATTTAGTGCTGGCTGCCATTCATCACATCAACTAGAAATTTTGTCAACTTGTGTCCTCCTTCAGTCATTCGACGATGATACCTTCCAATACACCACAGGATCATCAGCAGACTGCTGCCTACCATGTCCGCCAGATCATTTACGTATAAAGAAAATAATGGCGGTTCTATCAGACTTCCCTGGGGCATTCCTGACGATACCTTTGTTTCCGTTGAACACTCGTCGTTTTTAACAGTATAGTGGTTTCTGTTACTTAAGACGTCTTCGAGCTACTCACATATGTGGGAATCTATACCGTATGAGACGGCCGTTGTGGTCGAGCGGTTCTACGCCCTCCTGTCTGGAACCATACGACCACTACGGTCACATGTTCGAGTCCTGCCTCGGGCATGGATGTGTGTGATGTCCTTGGGTTAGGTTTAAGCAGTTCTAAGGTGTGGGCGACTGGTGACCACAGATGTAAAGTCCCATAGTACTCAGAGCCATTTGAACCTATACCGTATGCTTCTACCTTCGAACAGTCTTGACTGTGGCACCGTGTCAAATGCCTTTGCGATACATAAGAATGTGGAATCCGCTTGTTGAGCGTCATCCTTAGTTCGCAGGATATCATATGTGATAAGGGAAAGCTCAGTTTCGCACGAGATGGGCTTCATAAAACCGTTCTCCTCTCAAGAAGATTTGTTGTATTCTGACTGAGAATAACTGACAATATGTTCAAGAACTTTTCAGCAAGCCAATGTTAAGGCTATTGGTCTGAAATTTTTCAGGTCAGTTCTTTTACTCTTCTTACATACAGAAGTAAAAATGTAAATGTCGTGTGACTAGGGCCTCCCGTCAGGCAGACCTTTCACCGGGTGCATGTCTTTCGCTTTAACGCCACTTCGGCGACTTACGCGTCGATGGGGATGAAATTATGATGATGAGGACAACACAACACCCAGTCAATGAGCGGAGAAAATCTCTGACCCAGCCGGGAATCGAACCCGGGCCCTCAGGATTGACATTCTGTCGTGCTACCACTCAGCTTCCCCGGCGGACATATTCACAACTCATCTGTGCTCTTTGCCAGTCATTTGGGCTTTTGCGCTGGGCGACAGATTAGAGACAAATGCAAACTGTGTAAGAGGCTACCACTGTAGAGTACTCTTTATAAAACCGAACTGGGATTCCATCAGGAAATGGCGAGTTATCTGCTTTCAACTCTTTCAGGTGGTTTTGTACACCAGTGACGCTTATTACTATGTGCTCCATACGTGAATGTGTGCGAGAATGTGTGCGATGGTTAAATGAAGGTATGTCTGTACGATTTTCGTGTGTTGACGATTTCTTATATGCATTATTTAAAACGTGAGCTTTACTTTTCCTGTCTTGTATTGGCACACCAGACTTGTCAACGAGTGACTGGATAGAAGCCTCAGACCCACTTAGTGATTTTACGTGAGACCAGAATTTTCTCGGGCTCTCGCCTTACTTCTTATTTACTTCGTACTGTTCACAATGCCTCTGACTTTTAAATTTCAAATAAACTAGGGTGTTGATAAAGTTCTTACGGTTGCTGGAAAACCATCATATTATTAGCGAATGGTTGTAGAGAACCCAAGAAAAGTTTATATACACTGCAAAACATGATCGATATCCCCTCCATCACGAGTGTTCAGTAGCATCATCTGTTCGTCAGAGCCGGCCTCTGTAGCCGAGCGGTTCTAGGCGCCTCAGTTTGGAACCGCGCTACTGTTACGGTCGCAGGTTTGAATCCTGCCTCGGGCATGGATGTGTGTGATGTCCTTAAGTTAGTTACGTTTAAGTAGTTCTAAGTCTACGGGACTGATGACCTCAGATGTTAACTCCCATAGTGCGTAGAGCCATTTGAACCACTTGTTCGTTAGAAATCGGTATGTGCTTCACATCACATTACGTGATTAAGTGTAGCAACAACGTTTCGCTTTGAAAGTGAAATTTATGTTATGAAATCTAACGGTTTTGTTTTGTTTAGTACGAGACGTACAGCATGAGTAACGCTAGCATTATTTTATATGTTTATTTCATATAGCTTCGCTTTTATTGGCTTTTACCTACAGATATAATCGGTACCGTTCCTTTAAATTTCTGCCAAAAACCCATTCATTTCACAAAACTCGTACTCTTGCTCATTGAGGCCATGCTTGATATGGAAAACAGCTTCTTTACGAAATCGTGACTTCACTTGAGTGTGATACAAAACGTCTAAGTTATGGAAATATGGAAACCTATGACCGTGTCATTGAATCGTGTAAGTAGAAACCCATCCTCCCTTCTGTCCCTTATTTAAATGCTACACGTTGCTAAGAAAGCCACAGTTGTTGCAATAATGAGAAAACTTCGTACGTACGACCTCGTTCCAGAGGTACCACCGCTAGGGACCATCACCGGGAGAGTTATAAGTCGGGCTTATAATGAGGGCTGCAGATTAGGCGTACGTAAGGAGGAGTTGTATAATTTTTGCTAATTGCGTAGGTCTGGTGTTAGCGGTTGCTGTGATTGCGCGTGCGAGGCTAGGGAGACCGTTACAAGACGGCGGGGCCGGGAGCACGCGCCCAAATTACACACTGCACGGCCCTCGTTTTCATTATAATGTGCGATCGTTACCTTTGTGTTAGCTTCATTTGCACAGCGTGTGATTTAATTTGGGCTTCGTTGCGTCACTGCTGATACAGTTAACCGAGAGCTGTGGAGATTCTAGTTAATTAGGACTGCTACCGTTGTAAGTATTACGTGCAGGCCAGAGCATTTCTGTTAGTAAAATTAAGTAATAAAACGTTTTGTGCAGTACGGTGATGCCGAATGATTTGTGACTCTAAACTAGCTGCTGCAGCAGTGGTAAGCGTAATGAGTTTCAACGCTAAATTTGTCGTGGAGTCCAGCGTTGGCGCACTGCAGTATCATAGAAATGGCAGTACACCGTTGTGTAGATCAATTAACGCGAAACCAGAAAGAAAAATATAGAACTGACAGAAAAACGTTCTTGGAAAACGGCGTAGAACTGTATTTTCTTTATTAGCTAAGAGATTACCAGATAGAAAGACTGCACTTTTCCACTGTGAGACTGAGGAACAGCTGCTAACGCTGATAGGAGACGACTATAGAAACCTCCTGCAGATTGGTATCGATGAACACTGAAATGCATGAAACATTTCTACGCAGCTGTAACTTCTCCTATTACCTGGAATTCATTTCATTAGAGTTGGCAAAGCTTTATCCATTATTTTGAAAGGTTATATCTTTGAGTAACGGCTTAAATATATATATTTTGAAATTTATCAGAACTTTTAAGCTGGCGTTTTTTTCTCACTGTACCTCATTTAAAGCGACAATACTTGTTCTCTACTTCTGAAGTCATATGCAAATGCAAAAATCGAGTGGTAATTTGGCATAAAATATTTTAATACCAGACAATACTGTTAACTTCTAGCACATGTACATTTCGCCTGTTCATTTACTCTAAGAATTATTATTACGTATCTTATGTTTACGTTAAGAAGAACTTATATAATTCTTATTAAAGTAATAGGTGACACCTTTAAGATTTAAACATTTCGGCTGCTAAAATCTGTAATATATGTTTAACAAACTGTCACAAGACTTACATATTTTGTCAGCTACCGCTGCCTTTGCTGCTGCATGATGCGCAAAGTAGATTTATAACAGTTCTTAATCAATCTTATCCACTAGCGTCTGCACCTATAATAAATCAAATGTGATTATGCCCTTTGTTTCAGCCTTTTCTTTTGACGTGTGACCGGTACCAGAAGTCTCCAGATTCTTGTATGAATTCATAGTCCAAGACAAAGTCCCCTCTTACACAACAAGAAACTTATCACAAGTGATTTTTCTCTTCCTCCCTGAGTTCAAAAGAAGTTTATTTGTAAATCCGAAGCAAAATTATCCTATAGATTCCATGGATGTATAAGTATCCCTCTGTCGCGTCTTTTGGAGAAGTTTGAAATACTGTCATTCCAAATGTATTATAAACACACTTTTCTTCTATATTTCACATATGAAATGCTCACCAATGGAATTAGCAGATCTGGGACAAGAATATCGCTTTCCGAATTGCTATGTTTACTGTTATTAACATTACTGGTTGACTCCACATAGTCGTGATCGATGAAGTGAAATTGGAAGAAGATAAGGGCTTCTTGACAGACGAATATAGGGTATTGTGAATAGCAGCAGAAAAGGTATAACGACATTGTGATGATTTATGAATAGTAAGATAAGTCGTAGAAAGAGTTATTGTGAACGGTAGAGTGATACGGGTATTCTCATCAAAATATACATCAAGCCAACGTCAACTACAGTAGTTGACTTTTACATGTCGACAGCAGAAGGAGCAAATGAAGAGATACAGGAAGTAGAGAATGAAATTCAGTATCCAAAGGAGGTGGTAAAATATCTATTATAATGGATTGGAACGCATTAAGAGAGGCAGGAATAGAAGAATGTGTTATGAGAGAATATTGGGCTGGATGTTAAAAATGAGATAGGAAGAAGACAACTTAGGTTCTGAAACAAATCTGAGCTTGTTGTATCGACTACACAGTTCAAAAATCGCAAGAGCATGGGGTACACTTGGAAAAGACACGGTAATACGTAAATACTCGACCTGGATTACATCACGGCCAGACAAAGATTCCGAAATCAGGTATTTAATTACAAGAGCTACGCAGGAGCACATATATGCTCAGATCACAATTTAGTATCTATAATGTTGAAGAATGAACTGAATCTTAAGGGAGTCGTCTGGAAGAATCAATGTGGAAAAAAGTGAGAAAGGGAAGTACTGAGGAACGATAATGTGCGTTTGAAGATCTATAAGGCAGTATATACTCCGATAGTGAATACTATATTAAGGAGTTCAGCTGAAAAGGAACGCAAAGCTATAAAAATCGCAATGACAAAAGTTGCACAGACCGACACAGCTAGAGGAAAGGTAAAGACGGAGACGCCTTGGGTAACTGAAGAAAGAGTTCAGTTAATAGGTGAAAGGAGGAAGTACAAAAATGTTCTGGGAAAGAGCAATGTAAGTCACTTACAAGTGAAGTAAGATGAAGTACAGGGAAGCCAAATCAATGTCACTACATGAAAAAAGTGAAGATATCAAAAAAGAAATGGTCGTCAGAAGGATGGATTCAGTTCCTCTACAGGGGTAGTACTTACACGTTTTATCGATTGTGCTCTCACATCTAAAAGCTTTGGGCTATAAACATAATTCTGTCTTTATTTACTGCTATTGGAGTTCCTGCATTACGAGTTTCAAATGGCTCTGAGCACTATTGGACTCAACATCTATGGTCATCAGTCCCCTAGAACTACTTAAACCTAACTAACCTAAGAACATCACACAACACCCGGTCATCACGAGGCAGAAAAAATCCTTGTCGCCGCCGTGAATCGAACCCGGGAACCCGGGCGTGGGAAGCAAGAACGCTACCGCATGACCACGAACTACGAACTGCATCGGAAGGGTACTCTTTCTATTAACAATATTATTAGACACTTCCAGATAACACATCATCTAACCACTGGGTTCACGGACAGTATAGCTCTGACTTCACATCAGTACCACAACGTAAATTCACTAGGCCACAGGACCAGTGCATTTCTCAGAACTGGTTCTACTAATCCCTGCCTTTCATGTTACACTCATATGACCTCAAAAACATCGTCAGTAATCCTCATATTATACAATAAAGAATCAGTACTGCATGCCTATGCAATAACTACTTAGTCTATTCTCAAAGAATTGGTATATAATGCTTATTTTTCAGTTGTCGATGATACGGTATCCATAAAATAACATAACTATGGCCGAAACCTCCTCACAAAGAAACTATTGTCACAGTAAGAGCATGACTACTACTAAAATAACGACAGAAATACATTGTACACAGATTGTTTCATACACTACTACCAAAAATGTACATATTTAACCCGCTCGTGGTTGCCTGTTACCCAGGCACGCAAGCTACCGTATGTTATCAACAGAACGGGCAGTCTGTTTTACTCCCATCCAAACCAAGCTCTTCCCAACCCAGGAAAGGATAAAGAAATCTTGCTTGGCGGCTCGTCTTCCCGCTGTGCTACGGTACGAAGCAATTTATTGTATAGGCTCATCGTAGTGTTATGAGGAGGGTTGTGGAGTTGATGAAAATGCGTTTTTTACCCGAGTATTACAAACCGAGGTTCAATGAAATATATATTCATTTTGGGTCACTGTGGGCCAGTAAACGGTACATTTTATTTGTCCTTTTTTCGTTTTCGGTGTATTTCGGGCTTATTTATTTATTTGGGTATGAACGGTTTTCTCTACAACTTCACCTTCTATCGACTAGTAAATGTTCTTTCTGTAGTAAGCAGTGTCATCTCTGAAAGTCAAGATTCTTTGCACCAAAGAACCTGAAGATATCTGTTATACTGCAAGGCCGTCTAAAGTGAGGTTTAGGAAGTCTATTTCATGTAACCTTAGTTTTTCCGCCAAAATACTTCCTCAGTTGATACCAATTTCAATTCCTTTTTTCCAGGATGAGTGCTGCCGATTTTCTAAATTCTAAAAGTGGCCAAAATAGTTGATTCTGAATTCCTCAAACACATTTTATCAAATATAATTTTTCTTTCATACTAATCTTTCTTCTCACTACATTGGTAACCACCAGAAAGTGGTCTTTTAATACCTATTGAACCAATCTTTTTTCCTATTTCAGATAATGTTTGTTCTAAATTTAGGAAGCCAATGTACTACTAAATGGCCTCAAGTTCTCAGCGCACATTTCGACACACTTGTCAGCCACTAAGTTTTTATCCTGTTTCAAAATATTTCTGGAGTCAGAAAACAGATCGTCAGATTTACAAACATGTCGCCAGATTAAAACATTGTGCTCGAACTCGGAACCTTCGAGTCTCAGTCCGGCACACAGTTTCAATCTGCCATAAAGTTTCGTACCAGCGCAAACTCAGCTGCAGAGTAAAAATTTCATCCCGGAAGTGTTGTAACATACTCGAGGATCCCGAATGACTATTTAGTAAATTTTTCCACAATTTGCATTGCGAGACATCTACCAGTTTATCTGAAACTGCCTCGTACATAAACGAAAACTTTTCCCCAGATGGACTTGTGTATAGTTCCCAATTGTTAACTTCTCCTCAGCCTCCTTTAAGATGCGAGATGGTGCACTGAATTACCGAAACTGGTATCTATATAATAAATAGGTTGTAAGGACGACTTCAAGTGTTCCATTTTACTACGTAGGTGAACAGCCGAAATCCCTCAAACGTCCAGTAAGAAATGTGGACGTACAAATCCTTTAAGTTTGGTTTGTTCATTTTTTTGCTGTCACCGCTATGATAAATGAGCTGCTGTGAAGCTACCTACGCACTCATGCACATGGCTAGTCACGTTGGATTGATAGCGCAACCTATTGTCAGGTTCAGGAGGCAGAACGAGTCCCGTGAAGCTTCCCAGGCCTGCGGAAACCCAAATTGGCCTGCTTTAACCATCGTGCTTCACTCTTTCATTTCCATTGCCGCAGGCTGAACTGCTTTAGTGACTGCGGCGGCGACAGAGGTAGGCAGGCTGGAAAGTGAATTTGTACACCTCTAACTACTATGGACAGCGAGACCGGTAGAGGTGCCCCTGAATATCGACGCAGCTTTCACGCTTTGAATTTCTTGATGTCTTGATATTTTGTTTGCCTTTTGACTTACGACCTCGTAGTGTCTCAAGTTCAACAACGTTACCACGAATCATTTTTCTCACCCAGTAAGGACCAAAATTCTTCTTCAAGAGCCTTTGCGAATTTAAAAATACCTCCTCCGCGACAGCAAACGTAATCCTCCGATTCGAATCTCAGAATTAGAATTTCTCGTCCCTCATATTCGTTAAACTTGTTGAAATAGTACCCACATTCGTTTCCTGTTCACACTTCCATTAGTGCTAATTCGGCTTACTTAAAAAGTTCTATATGAAGAGAAAATATTTCTACACATAAAACGCTGTTGTCTACTACATTACCAATGAATACAGCCTCCTATCACAAGTGATCTGTAAAATCATCTTTTCTGATTCTTCTTCAGATTACCGCGAATACGTACCAAAACTTAACTATATTGTCGATCTGTAGGTCATGCAACGCATACTCCGTTTATGAACATCATACTTCAACATGCAGACATACAATAACTAAACGACCTAGAAGAAACACGTTCCCTGGAAAAGAATAATAAGAACAGAACTGTACAAAACTCGTGGACACGAGAACATCAAATTTACAAAAAACTCATCACAAAATACCTTCACCTATGGGAACACAAAAGGAAGTTTCATCCCCATCTAATAGTCAATCAATATTTATTCACATGAATTCGTATTCTATCTCTTCAGTTCCTATCGTCATATCAAACCTGTAGCCAAATTCAGCAGACATTGCACAGACTTACTGATATACTGATCCGTAAGATCACAGCTTCAGTACAAATATCCATTACACTATTAAGTAACAGGATATACCTATCGGGTAACAGATTATTTCCCCACTCCATACTGTTATTTACACAAACACACATTGAAGATGAGGAAGGTGAGAGGAGAGACATTGCCACTAAAGACATTTAAATTTCTTCATTGCTACTGATGCTGTAAAAAGACAGTAAACCCTCACAAATCTCAATCACAGAAAATAAACATCAGAAAGAAACGCAGTTAGCCTTACTTCTCACAGTTGAGTACTAAAATGGAACTTCATCCTGTTCGTTCCACCACTCTAATCAATCATCTCCCTATCAGATCCCTTAATCACATCTGTGGTGCCTACTCAGTAACTTATTTGGATGGAATATGAACTACATGTTGTTTCTCTTATGGTCTGTCATAGCAGTCCTTCTCATATTTTTACTGACGCACGAGATCCTACTCCTGATGCAGTCAGGAATGATCAAGTGGGATGCTTGCATCAATAAATCCTCCGTGCTTCCTTCTGCCTAATAATCAATAACACATACTCATCCATCTCTTGGAATCAATCCATAAATCATCTACTGCTACAAATCTCCCTACAAAATCTTCTACAAAAATTCTGCATGGATGTATGTGATGTCCTTAGGTTACTTAGGATTAAGTAGTTCTAAGTTCTAGGGGACTGATGACCACAGATGTTAAGTCCCATAGTGCTCAGAGCCATTTGAACAAAAATTCTCTCCAACGTTTTTCCACTATAGTAAGTGTAGTTCTTACAAACACCAGCTAAAGGTTTCCAGATATCACTTCTATAGCATATAGAATTGGAGGGAGAATCAGCATTGGTCGTATTTTTTGTTTTATTATCCGTAAAATCGATTTTGCGGATAGTAAAACAAAAAAATGCGTCCAATGCTGATTCTCCTTCCAGTTCCATATAATATTTGGTCGTGGTGCACAGAACACTCCATGGAGTCGCTAATCAACTTCTATAGCATCTTCCTTGATAGACTTGAGCACGCATTAATGTCTCTCAGGTTACTGCCCAACTTAGAGAACTGACAACAAGAGAGACGCCTTCCTGCACCAGTCTCCATTTCTGGCGAAAACTTCTAAACACAATCACTTCATAATAACTTCAGCACAGCACAAATCATTGGATGAATTCAAACATTTTTCTCAACTGATCACCTAAGCAAAGCTCAATACCGCCGCGACATAATTACCTCTTTCTTCTCAAAACGGTCTTATAATACTGCCACAGACTGGGAGAAACAGTGTACTAATTCCTTTCCTTCCAACTTTCCTTAGTCCTACACTGGAGGTCCAAAACACTGCCTAGGTTATTGTGGGCATCTACTCTTTGCCCCCAATAAGACACTAAACAAAAATATGTTTTACATCTAGCACGCAACTAGTAAAGGACAAATAGTTATGAGGAAGCTATGAAGAACAGGTCTTCAAAAGTTTCTGAGCCCTGAATATTAATTTTGCTTCCGCCTGATGTGCTTTCAACTGCGTCCATTAATCACCTCGATGAACGACCGCTCGGGACATCCTGCACCAAAGCCTACCTCCTTCCAGCACCCACTTTTTTTGTGCCACTTTGGCCCGCTCCGGAACGTGGACTCATAGTCAAAACTTTACCAGAAGTCACATTTAATATCAAGAGATGATACTGCTCTCACAGATAGTTCTGTCAGACATAGTTATCAGCTCAGATAGTATCTGTGGTCATGCCGTGTGGAAGAAAAGACTGAAAAAAAAAAGGTTCAAATGGCTCTGAGCACTATGGGACTTAACACCTGAGGTCATCAGTCCCCTATAACTTAGAACTACTTATACCTAACTAACCTAAGGACATTACACACATTCATGCCCGAGGCAGGATTCGAACCTGCGACCATTGCAGTCGCGCGGTTCCGGACTGAAGCGCCTAGAAGCAATCGGCCACCACGGCCGGCTCTTCAGACTGACTTTTCGATAAATTGTTCCGTATCGCCCCGGTGATACGATTCGTTATCACACTCTCATTCTTCGCGAATAACTGCATCTTTTGCACATGTTCTGAAAGTGTTGCCTGTACGAAAAATTTTTCCCCATACGGAGCTATAACGTGATTCTGCTCACTACTAACAAACTTGTCGCCACCGACTTTATTAGCTACTGCATTGTTCGGCACAACTTCTTCCACGTGTGTCGGATCCCCAGGCAAACTCTTTTCGGCAGTACCTGCAGCCACACTACGCTACGGAGTGTTCGGAATATTGTCGTTGCCTAACGGCGAATTCCCTAACGAATCAATCAGCTGTGTTTATACCCAGAGATTAAACATCTTTCGCCCCTAGTCACTATTTCTTATTCCTTACAATCCGTTATTAGTGTAGAAGGTTGCGTTGTGAGTTGAGTGTTGCCGTCATGATGTGCAACTACAGGCTTCCTACTGGTCCCTTCCTAAACTGCGTAAGCAACAGTATAGTTCGTCTGCTGCGATTTTACTGCTACTTTAAAATGTAGTTCCTCACCGTATATTTTATCATGCACTATTTTGTGGTCAACTGTTTCTGCACTAATCTTACTTTCGGCGAGACAATATTGCAAGGTATTTGTTACTACTTCCGGACAACTACAGCCAGTATTTTCAAAATTCTATTGGTTACTTGGCACTGTTACTTTTCTCTCAAGCCTTTTCTTGCTCTTTTCCGGATTTTGACTTCTCCTCTTAACTACCCTTTTACAACTATCTCTGTCCGGAAGTCTTTTATGGAGTGCGGCCATTCGTATCTGTTTCAACACAGCACCAACGTCATCGTTTGATAAATTGCTCCGATGATTTCTTTACTCCACACCCGAAGCAAACATCTCCCTCTCTTCTTTACTATCCTCATTACACATGCCTAGTTCTTCCCCCGTTCTTGTTAGACTGGCAGTTGTAAGTTGGTAAGAGTTTCTACTCTTCGCCGCCCACACTTCAGAATTTTGTGTCTCACAACTAAGTACTCACCGAGTGCTCTCCATTTTACACTAAATTGTAATACTCAGTGACAAAGAAAAAGGAACACAAAAGAAAACTTCAAGAGCGCTTTAACCAGAAGTTGGGATAAAAATTTCCTCGCACATGATCATATGACAAAAATACATGTTTAAAACTCACCAAAATTGAAATTCTGATAGCAACATTATTCATATCTGGATATATCAATACAAACTAACACAGAACCAGAAGAATGGTACAAGAACATTACATGTATTAATCACATGTATAAGAAACTTAAATTTTTCCCGAATTCCTTTGACTATCGAAGTTTTCATTACATTTCATTACAAATATCATCTCAACGAAACGAGGTCATTCATCCTGCAAGTTCAGTGAGATCTTAAAGATGTCAACCAATAAATCTACACAGGATTCGAAATTTCATGCTATGAGTTCTAACTGTGGATCATAAAGTCCAAAGTAACCGAAATCCTGTGGAGGCGTCACCAAATCTTTATGTGAGTGTACAGCTGAGCTTTCGACATACCGCTATGGATACCAGCATGATCCGCATGGGTTGGACCGTCCGATGGTTAAATCGCTCCCCTGGTCTCATCAGCATTTAACACAACGTGTCACGCAACAGTAACTAACAGGATATGGGTCGCTGTAACAAACATGAGACATGGGTGTTGTATAAAAAAATAAATTAATTAAAAAATACAGCAAACAGTGTGCTTATATAACAATGAAATGAAACAATGTTCCACATTAATGCCTGGTTATTATAATGTTCGTTACTAACTTGCGCATGAAAAAGATACTATTACAAGATTGAATAAATCTCAAGAAACCCAGAGAAAATGAAAATGGACTATAACTGACATGAGACTATGCTAACCTAATAGTTGAAGTTCCCGCAAAACTGGATAGCTTAGGTGAATGGCATAAAACTATATTCTATGATTGAGCTGTAGGAAGAAAAATCCGCGCTGGACAGTCAGTGGTTATCTCAGTCCGCCAGAAACATGAAAAACTACCTCATGAAAACAACATCACTGATCGAGTGACGAACGACCCTTTAGTCACTCAAAAGAAGCATAGCGTTCGTAGAACGTAATCGACCTTAACAACGCACTTGCAAACGCTGAGTAACTGTCACACCTTGCTCGCCCAAGGTTCGATTTCTCAACATATTCGACATTCAGCAGTGGACATTTGCGAGCTCCATTGTCTGCTGCAGACTGCAACAGGTATGATGCCTACTGCTGGAACGACCCTTCTCTACATCTTCGAGACTGTCGTCCATGTCCCGGGACCAAGTGTGTCGTTATGTGTCTCCAGACGAAGTGCATCGTCGCGAGTCGCCAGCCTCGAGGTGTCATTCCTAATCAGCAGCTGAAGTGTATCATCTGTCCCAGAAGTTTTTTCTACCTGCAAAGAGTTGTTTCTCCTTTCTATATGATCGCGAAATTCTCACTCACCAATGAAAAAGGCTCTGTAAAATGATAACCAATGATATTTTTATTTACAAGACCACTACCTCCCCTCCTAACAAAAGTCTTACAACGTTAAACAACATCCCCTGTCTTACATGTAGTTCTTAAAGAATTCTGAGTTAGACATCGACTCTGCATCTGTTTTCTACTGTACTTGTCCGCATTTACATCGCATTTGTTGGAGGCTAGACTCCTGTCCTCCCGTTCTCTGATATTTCTTTGTGAGATTAACCTTTGAGGAGTACTGTTACAACATTTTTACTACTTTTTAGACAAGAGGTTGTTCACCCCACGTAATGCTGCGGCAGAAATTCTACCCATTGCTTTATAAAGAGAAAAGAATTCCTGATCAGAGAGCAGTTCCGTTGCTCGTCAAGGAATGCAGATATCTCTATCTGCTACTGACCTCCCTCTGCACAGCGTTCTCAGAAGGCGACCTGCTAGCGGAAAACAAAGTTCCTTTGAGATCACTTCTGGCTGGATGACGCAGTTTGCAAAACCTAAGATTTTGTCCCAGTGCAGCTGCCCATCATGCTACGTTGTATGACTTCCGTGAAAGCAGGTCTGGACGCTATACTACGCAGGACATATTATTAGCGCGAGCAAGGACTAGGGTGCGGCGTGTATCTGTCACTATAGGAGTAATTCATCCCATTCCACTATATTTCTCCTGCGAAAGTCATGACTACCACAGGTGCCCGACCGCACGCCAAGTCAATGTCATAGGCGTTTCTCCCAAAACTGGCTCACCATGACCGCACCTAAACTACAGAAAATATCACATGCAAAACAGCCACTGGCAACGAGATGGAATTAAAATGAATGTAGATAGCTTAATTCTATCAATCTCTGACGTTACATGTTATAATCGTTTCACATTTTATTCACTGATGGAATCACATTTCAAACAGTAATGACTTCAAATTAATTATGAATGACAAATGAGAGGTGCCCGTCCAGCAATTGACTGATGGGTATCACGGAGTAGAGCACTCAGCTAAAGACGATCCTGAATGCAGTAGAACAGATACGTTATGTCCAAGAGAAAGTTTTCTTCTCCTACGATCCTCTTAAGGCTCGTCACGCATTCCAGAAAACGTTCCCAGCGGGTAAGGTGGACCCAAACGTCCAGGTCACCTTCGATCTGCTACAGTAAAACGGAAATGAGTTGCATTGTGCTAAGTACCTGGGCATCATGCACAAATGATAGCGCTGATTGCTGGAGAAGAGGAACAAAAATCGGGAGATTGTGAAAAAAAATGATCCGATCGTGTCACTACTACTTTGAGCGTAGTGAAAAACGGCGTTAGCATGGCTTACTAACCCTGAAGCGAGGCTACTGTCTCTCTCTCTCCGGTTGTGCCGACTGCGGTATACGAACTTCAGTACCACCTGTTTTCATGGAGCGCTTTATGCATTGTGATAAGAGGGCAGAAACTAACCTACGTGACAGACTGTCCTCACTTTTCGCTGCTGAAGCGAAGAGAACAGCAACATTCTGAAAAAGTTGTAGGAATGAAACTTAGCTTTAGCTGCAGAATTAACGAATTTCATTCATTTCTGGGTTCAGTCAACATGACAATCTTCATTTGGGGAAGTTAAAATTAAATATCTATGTGCCACTGGTACATCAGTGTTTCACAATCGATTAGCTAGCTTCAGCACTAATATATAAATTCCTCTCCACACGTGGGAACATTATCGCTTGTGACACTGGCAGTGAGCACATTGGCAGTGGTCACCTGATACCTTACGATATTTTAACAACTGGTAGAACTGTTCTATACAGTAAAGAGTTTTCGCTAGGTACTGTTTAAGGCTTGTTTGTACTTATGCTGACAATAACGAGTTTAAGGAAATAAGGTGTATGTTACTTCCAATTATGACAGTCGTTGATACGAGAGTTTGCTGGGTATGATAGAACGTCACATTATAAGAAAAAGATTACGGGTGAAACAACATTTTGGTCATGGTCACAGTGATCTACTTATGGGTCTACTGGTGGGCTCATTACAACCAGAAGAAGGCCACTGTAATCTAGGCCAAAACGTAGTACCCAGTAGACCCAAAAGAAGACCATTGTAAGCGTGACAGAAACGTTGGTTTCACCAGTAACGGTTTTTTATAATACCACGCGATAGCACACCGAGAAAACTTTTTCAACTGACTCTGGCCGCGGATGTCTCCGCTGTTATGATGGCTATCGTATTTATTGGAATATGTGGACCAAGTGAACCAATGTAAGTAGTGGAGGAACAGGACGGCTGGAGTAATACTACTTAGATATGTGCAGTACTATTATTATGTTATTGATAAATGCGTGGAAGCTAATACTGGATTGTAACTAGCCTGTGACAATGGTATAATACCGACAGAAGTACATGAATTTCAAATTTTGTAGCAAAAAATGGTGATTCAGAGTGAATCTAGTAATGAATAAAGCCTGTTAACTCAGCCGCTGAAGATGTGAGTTCAGCTGTATACTGAGGTTTTAAGAAAAGTATTTCAAAAATATAGGGATGGTAGTACGGATCAAAAAAATAAAAAAGTCTTTAAACATGAGGTCTAAAATAAATACCTTAAGAGCTCTTAGCACGAGATCATCTTCGCTACTGTCAAATACATTTCTTCTTAAATAAAGTCTATGCCATTTCAAATGACCTACAGAATGCAGTACACGGATGTGTGTTCCTTCGTATGTTATTGTCCATGGATATAGCATGCAGTAAGTATGTCTTAGTGTTGCTACTGTAAACCGTTTCCACAGCTCTGGCAAGCCCAGTGCATACAACAGTTCTGATGGAACTAGATTGCATTTTGAGAAGTTTGTGAAACTCTTGTACATTGTATTTTGATATTTGAACTTGCCGGCGTATTGCTCTACACCTGAAACGCTGGATATGATCTTCTTTAATGGTCTGCCACAAGAAGCGCGAGAACGCAGCCGTACACATTCAAAAGAATACTCCCGACTTTCTTTTAAGCCATCTAGCTATATCATGGAATAAGGAATCAGAGCTAATTATTTGATCGAAATTATTCAGACACCTACTAGCGCGCATTGATACGCCGTATGTTCACCCTTCACTTTTATGACGGCTTGAACTCTGCTGAGGAAGCATTCAGTGAGAAGTCTGAATATCTGTGGACGAACAACAGCCCATTCTTCGTCAAGAGACGAAACCAAAGAAGGTTGTCATGTTGATCGCTGGTAGGTGCAGTGAAATAAAATTTCTGTTTCATCCCAAATGTGATGCATTTGCCTCGCAGGTGCTGCTTTACGACAAAGTGCATCACGCTGATAGAAACAACCATCACTTCCGAACTCTTATAATACTGTACGCACTACGCAATGCTGTAAAATGTGTTCGTATCCTTCGGCATTTACCTTTTTCTTAACCGCCAATAGGAGACCACAGCCTAACCACGACGAACTATTCAACACTAGAAGACAACTTGCTCCTTTACCTAGCGAGGTGGCGCAGTGGTTAGCACACTGGACTTGCATTCGGGAGGACGACGGTTCAATCTGGCGTTCCGCCATCCTGATTTAGGTTTTCTGTGATTTTCCTAAATCGCTCCAGGCAAATTTCGCGATGGTTCCTTTGGAAGGTTACGGCCGACTTCCTTTCCCGTCCTGCCCTAATCCGATGAGATCGGTGACCTTGCTGTCTGGTCTCCTCCTCCCAAGAGCAGCCCAATAACCCTCCTTACTTCACAGTTTTCACTATACATGAAAAAATTAGGAAATTTGCGGTAAGGTCTCATGGGAACAAACTGCTGAGGTCATCGGTCCCTAAGCCTACACACTGCTTAATCTAGCTTAAACTAACTTACGCTATGGACAACACTATACAAGAAGACAGGTAAGGTTCACCAAATCCATGCACTTCCATCGGATGGCGACAGGGCACAGCGTGATTCATCAGCTGAAATCTCTCGTTCCCAGTTATCCACTGTGCCGTGGGGTGACTACACAACGTCAAGCGCCACTGAGCGTCGACTGCAGATATGTGTCACTTCTGAGGAGCTGCTAGACCACTGGACCCCGTCTCTTAACTCCCTACGCACAGTAATTGTGCGAACTGGATTTCTTGTTAGCACAACGGAATTCACGAGGGACTCGGTTCGCTAATTTCATGGTCATTCCTACGAAGACCTTCCTCAATGCTTGATGGGTCCTGTAAGTCAGTACATGAGGCCTGCCTGTTCTTGGTTTGGCTGTGGTTATTCCTTTGCGTTTCCATTTGACAACCACATCACCACCAGTTGACCGGGACAGCTGTGCAAGGTTTGAAATGTCCAAATGGTTGAAATGGCTCTCAGCACTATGGGACTTAACATGTGAGGTCATCAGTCCCCTAGACTTACAACTACTTAAACCTGACTAACCTAAGGACATCACACACATCCATGACCGAGACAGGATTCCAACCTGCGACCGTAGCCCCAGCGGATTCCAGACTGTAGCGCCTGGAACCGCTCGGCCACTCCGGCCGGCCCAGGTACAGGTACTAAGGCATATTACTTGTGGTGATTTTGTTTTAGTAATATTTTGTATATTTGGAGTGCGGTGTATGCTTGGATCTGATTGTTGCCATATAACGTAAGAATTTAATGTTACGTCTATCATATATGTGAAACAGCTGAACGGATCGGATAAGAGATATTTTTACAGTGGCAAAATTCATGGCGACAATACTCTTGGGTGGCATCCCTTTATTAAACTGAAATGACTTCACCAGAAGTCACACATCAGATAATCGTTAACTATAGAGAAACCTCTATTACAATCAACGAGCAGCTCTCCTTGGCATACAGTTGTTCTTTTTTATCCATACAGTATTTTCCTGTGCGACATGATCGTCAGAGTAACTTTACGGTAGCCTCGGCACAGTCCTCGGGGAATATGCAGGGTCAGATTCTCGACGTGCCATAGAGGGAGCTACAATCTCTCATGAAACAGCCATATCCCATCCCAAACCGTAGAAAGCCAGAAGAAGAAGCGGAAAAATTACGAAATACACTGAAGACCCAAAAAACCTAGTTGGCCTACCTCCTATCGTATAGAGCCCCCGTGAGCAAGCAGAAGTACCGCAACATGACGTGGCATGGACTCGACGAATGTCTGAAGTAGTGCTGGAGAGAAATGACACCATGAATCCTGCAGGGCTGTCCATGAATCCGTAAGAGTACGACATGGTGGAGATCTCTTCTGAACAGCACGTTGCAAGGCATCCCAGATATGCTTAATAATGTTCATGTCTGAGGAGTTCAGTGGCCAGCGAAGGGGTTAAACTCAGAAGAGTGTTCCTGGAGTCACTCTGTAGCAGTTCTGGACGTGTGGGGTGTCGCATTGTCTTTCTGAAATTGCCCAAGTCCATCGGAATGCCGGCCTGAGTGACCGAGCGGTTATAGGTGCTACAATCTGGAACCGCGCGACCGCTACGGTCGCAAGTTCGAATCCTGCCTTGGGCATGGATGTGTGTGATGTCCTTAGGCTAGTTAGGTTTAAGTAGTTCTAAGTTCTAGGGGACTGATGACCTCAGAAGTTAAGTCCCATAGTGCTCAGAGCCATTTGAACCATCGGAATGCACGAAGGACATGAATGGATGCAGGTGATCAGACAGGATGGTTAGGTACGTGTCACCTGTCAGAGTCGTATCTAGAGGTATCATGGGTCCCATCTCACTCCAACTGCACACGCACCACATCGTTACAGAGCCTCCACCTGCTGACATGCAGGGTCCATGGATTCATGAGGTTGTCTCTACACCCGTACTCGTCCGCTCGATACAATTTGAAGCGAGACTCGTCCGAAGAGGCAACATGTTTCCTGTCACTGACAGTCCAGCCTTGGTGCTTACGCTCCCAGGCAAGGCGTAAAGCTTTGTGTCGTGCTGTCATCAAGGGTACAAGAGTGAGCCTGTGGCTCCGAAAGCCCATATCGATGACATTTCGTTGAATGGTTCGCACTCTGACAGTTTTGATGGCCCAGTATTGAAATCTGCAGCAATTTGCAGAAGGATTGCACTTCTGTCACGTTGAAAGATTCTCTTCAGTCTTAGTCGGTCCGTTTCTCGCAGGGTCTTTTTCCGGCCGCTGCGATGTCGGAGATTTTATGTTTTCCTGATACCCACGGTACACTCATGAAACGATCGTAGGGAAAAATCCCCACTTCAGGACTACCTCGGAGATGCTGTGCCCCATCGCTGGTAAGCCGATTATAACACCACGTTCAAACTCACTTAAATCTTAATAACCTGCCATTGTAGCAGCAATAACAGATCTAACAACTATATCGGCACTCGTTGTCTTGCCGACCGCACCGCTCAATTTTGCCTGTTTACATATCTCTGTATTTGAATACGCACGCCTATACCGGTTTCTTTGGCGCTTCCGTGTAATTGAGCCAGGGTAAGGTGGCAATATTTTGCCTCCTTACATAAAATATTACACCAGTTTCTTTGCGTATTTTATTCGATATGAGATCGCGATTGACGGTGGGTGATCGGATAATTGAGCATTTCTCTAGCGAATACCGCGTAGCACCATGCACAATTTTTTTCCTAAAAAATGTGTGTGAATTCATAAGGGACTAAACTGCTCCGGTTATCGGGCCCTAGACTTACACATTACTTAAACTAACTTATACTAAGAACAACACTCAGGCCCGAGGGAACACTCGAACTTCCCGCGCCCGGGTTCCCGGGTTCGATTCTCGGCGAGGTCAGGGATTTTCTCTGTCTCGTGATTACTGGGTGTTGTGTGATGTCCTTAGGTTAGTTAGGTTTAAGTAGTTCTAAGTTCTAGGGGACTGACGATAATAGATGTTAATTCCCATAGTGCTCAGAGCCAGTTCTCTCAGAGACATTTGAACCATTTTGAATATTCGAAGCTCCAGTGGGAGGGGCCGTATCATATTTCGGTTTTATTTATTTATTTATTTATTTATACGTGTCCAGAACATAACATATTAAATATAACTTATAGTACATAGCATATCATACATAGCATATCATACATAGCATATATATTACAAGTATTACAGAGAATATGTGCGTCTTTATATTCCATGTGCTGCCCAGTATTCCGCTGCACAGACTGCCATATCATTGGCGATAATCAGATCGTCCATGGACACAGGTTCCGACAGTTTCCTGCAGTTGAGTAGGTGCTGATGGTCTTGAGGTTCACCACATTCACATAGTTCGTCCCCTGAGATGTATCCCCATTTCTTCATGTTCTCCTTATATCGAGATACGCCAGTTCTAAGTCTATTAAGTACCTTCCATGTTGTGTATGGGAGATGATGACCTATAGCAGGTTCTTCCTTGGGGTTGTCCCAATATTTCTCTGATGATGAGCTACGCCAGAGTTGTATCCTATGGTCTGCAGGTGATGTCTGGATTGGTCACGTTGTCTGGAGAAAACATTTTCTCGACTTGAGTCTTGGCGTTTCATGTTCGCAACCAAACAGGCGGTGTCTATGATCTGTCTCCTGCTTCTTTCTTTCCACTTCAGCTACTGTTCTCCTTCGGATGTCTGGCGGTGCTACGCCCATGAGGTGGTAGATTTTGTCAACAGGAGTTGCCCGCAAGGAGCCGGTTACAATTTGTCCTGTTTCATTTAGGGCAATATTTACCTGTTTGGCATGGCTGGAGTTCTGCCGTACAGGTGCTGCATATTCAGCAGTGGAGAAGCACAAAGCGAGGGCAGATGTGCGGAGGACCTGTGGGTGTGCTCCCTAGTTGTTGCCGGTCAGTCCCCTAATAATGTTGTTCCTAGCACTGACTTTCATTTTGTTGCACGGAGTGTGAACTACAGGCGATTGAGTGCTAGCTTCATAACCTCTGTTGTGGGAGACACTGCATTTGTAACGCGCGAGGATTCGTTGCAGCAAGAGCATATACGGGAGAGATAAATACGACACGACATGTCATCATCAGCGATCGGGCGTACCCTGGGCAACGCTGGGAGTAATTCCAGTGGCAGATCCTTCCACAACCAGAACATTACACGAAATTATATTTCGGTAGTGTTGCATGTCTGGGAGTTAGTTCGAGCGGAACTCTGACAGCAGGGAGTGGTGATTGTTACACGTTCCTGAGGAGGCGGCAGTCAACACAGTGTTAGTCTACAATAGTATATGTGTTGTCTTCGACCAAGAGGGATGTTTTATCACTCTACGAGCGGTCTCCCTGTGACGGAGTCAGTGAATTGAAGCTAGACACACTCTTGCCGCTAAAAAACAACCAGAAATTTGCAGCCGGGTTGTGGAGCGTGATGACGTCTTGCAGGAGAAGAGGACATCACTTTAATACGGAGTAATGCATGGGTCACGAATGGCGGACGCGAGTTGACCTTTCTCAGAACTTCTCAGGAAAAATGGCGAGAGACGTTTTCCGCCAACCAGCGGGGAAGTGAAACTGATTAGCTTTGTCTTTACTCATAGGCGGAGTTCTAAGAATGTTCTAGAACATTGTTCTGCATGGAGTGTGAACTACAGGCGATTGGGTGCTAGCTTCATAACCTGTGTTGTGGGAGACACTGCTTTTATAACGCGCGAGGATTCGTTGCAGCAAGAGTATATACGGGAACAGCGAACCCTGCTGGAAAATGGTGTACAGGTTGTCGATTTCGCTACTAGGAACGAGGTGAGTCGTTTCTCTGTAAGCAGAGTGACGATTCTTTTCGTTTCTCATTCGAGGCTGAGGTGTCCTGAAGTGCTTTTTTACGAAAGAATACTTGACGTGAGCTTCTGTGCATTGCTTATGAGTAAACGTAAATCTCGAGTTTGTAGAAGGTATATTACGTCCACTGTGTAGATAGAATTCGTAGATATTCAACGTCCATCCTCTACAACGCCCGATCGACACTACAATCTCCCGCCATCCTGCATTGTATACGAACCGCCGCTTGGGAGATAGGGAAACAGTCGCAGTAAATGCGGTGGGTTCTATTTGCTTTTTCATATGGTTCAAATGGCTCTAAGCACTATGAGACTTAACATCTAAGGTAATCAGTCCCCTAGAGTTAGAACTACTTAAATCTAACTAACCTAAGGATATCAGACACATCTATGCCCGAGGCAGGATACGAACATGCGACCGTAGCAGCAGCGCGGTTCCGGGCTTAATCTCCTAGAACTGCTCGGTCGCATTGACTGGCATTTGCTTTTTCTCTGAGCTCTTTACAGTTAGCACTAGTCAGGGTGCAGGTCTTCGGTTTCGGGGGGCTAACCAACAAACGGGGGAGAGGGGGGGGGAGGTGATTTTCAAGGAAGGCAGAGATGTTCAACTCAAAGGTAAATTAAGAGTAGGAGCTAACTTTCCGTATTGATTTAATGGACTTATTTCATTTCTCGTCTGTTGACTGAAAATGAGTAATAATTGTATTCATTCTAGAAGATTATCTCTTCAAAATTATCGATTTCCTACTAACACTAGAAAAGAATTTCAGCACGACTCTATCTCTCATATAACGTTCTCTTCTGGGTGTAGATTGTGAATGCGAAAGCTGTTTTTAATTTATTTGTTGGCGTGAGATTTCCGTTGCGGACACAACATTGGCTACCGCTGATACACACGCCATTGTTGTTGTTGTGGTCTTCAGTCCTGTGACTGGTTTGATGCAGCTCTCCATGCTACTCTATCTTGTGCAAGTTTCTTCATCTCCCAGTACCTACTGCAACCTACATCCTTCTGAATCTGCTTAGTGTAGTCATCTCTTGGTCTCCCTCTACGATTTTTACCCTCCATGCTGCCCTCCAATACTAAATTGGTGATCCCTTGATGCGTCAGAACATGTCCTACCAACCGATCCCTTCTTCTGGTCAAGTTGTGCCACAAGCTCCTCTTCTCCGCAATCCTGTTCAATACTCCCTCATTAGTTATGTGATCTACCCATTTAATCTCCAGCATTCTTCTGTAGCACCACATTTCGAAAGTTTCTATTCTCTTCTTGTCCAAACTATTTATCGTCCATGTTTCATTTCCATACATGGCTACACTCCATACAAATACTTTCAGAAATGACTTCCTGACACTTAAATCTATACTCGATGGTAACAAATTTCTCTTCTTCAGAAACGCTTTCTTTTCCATTGCCAGTCTACATTTTATATCCTCTCTACTTCGACCATCATCAGTTATTTTGCTCCCCAAATAGCAAAACTCCTTTACTACTTTAAGTGTCTCATTTCCTAATCTAATTCCCTTAGCATCACCCAACTTAATTCGACTACATTCCATTATACTCGTTTTGCTTTAGTTGATGTTCATCTTATATCCTCCTTTCAAGACACTATCCATTCCGTTCAACTGCTCTTCCAAGTCCTTTGCTGTCTCTGACAGAATTACGATGTCATTGGCGAACCCCAACATTTTGATTTCTTCTCCATGGATTTTAATACCTACTCCGAATTTTTCTTTTGTTCCTTCACTGCTTGCTCAATATACAGATTGAATAACATCGGGGAGAGACTACAACTCTGTCTCACTCCCTTCCCAACCACTGCTTCCCTTTCATGTCCCTCGACTCTTATAACTGCCATCTGGTTTCTGTACAAATTGTAAATAGCCTTTCGCTCCCTGTATTTTACCCCTGCTACCTTCAGAATTTGAAAGAGAGTATTCCAATGAACATTGTCAAAAGCTTTCTCTAAGTCTACAAATGCTAGAAACGTAGGTTAGCCCTTCCTTAATCTAGCTTCTATGATAAGTCGTAGGGTCAGTATTGCCTCACGTGTTCCAACATTTCTACGAAATCCAAACTGATCTTCCCCGTGGTCGGATTCTACTAGTTTTTCCATTCATCTGTAAACAATTCGCGTTAGTGTTTTGCAGCTGTGACTTATTAAACTGATAGTTCAGTAATTTTCACATCTGTCAACACCTGCTTTCCTTGGGATTGGAATTATTATATTCTTCTTGAAGTCTGAGGTTATTTCGCCTGTCTCATACATCTTGCTCACCAGATGGTAGAGTTTTGTCAGGACTGGCTCTCCCAAGGCCGTCAGTAGTTCCAAGGGAATGTTGTCTACTCCGGGGGCCTTGTTTCGAGTCAGGTCTTCCAGTGCTCTGTCAAACTCTTCACGCAGTATCGTATTTCCCATTTCATCTTCATCTACATCCTCTAACATTTACATAATATTGTCCTCAAGTACATCGCCCTTGTATAGGCCCTCTATATACTCCTTCCACCTTTCTGCTTTCCCTTCTTTGCTTAGAACTGGGTTTCCATCTGAGCCCTTGATGTTCATACAAGTGGTTCTCTTATCTCCAAAGGTCTCTTTAATTTTCCTGTACGCCGTATCTACCTTACCCCTAGTGAGATAAGCCTCTACATCCTTACATTTGTCCTCTAGCCATCCCTGCTTAGCCATTTAGCACTTCCTGTCGATCTCATTTTTGAGACGTCTGTATTCCTTTTTGCCTGCTTCATTTACTGCATTTTTATATTTTCTCCTTTCATCAATTAAATTCAATAGTTCTTCTGTTACCCAAGGATTTCTACTAGCCCTCGTCTTTTTACCTACTTGATCCTCTGCTGCCTTCACTACTTCATCCCTCAAAGCTACCCATTCTTCTTCCACCGTATTTCTTTCCCCCATTCCTGTCAATTGCTCCCTTATGCTCTCCCTGAAACTCTCTACAACCTCTAGTTCTTTTATTTTATCCAGGTCCCATCTCCTTAAATTCCCACCTTTTTGCAGTTTCTTTAGTTTTAATTTGCAGGTCATAACGAATAGATTGTGGTCCGAGTCCAAATCTGCCTCTGGAAATGTCTTACAATTTAAAACCTGGTTCCTAAATCTCTGTCTTACCATTATATAATCTATCTGAAACCTGTCAGTATCTCCAGGCTTCTTCCATGTATACAGCCTTCTTTTATGATTCTTGAACCAAGTGTTACCTATGATTAAGTTGTTCTCTGTGCAAAATTCTACCAGGTGGCTTCCTCTTTCATTTCTTTGCCCCAGTCCATATTCACCTACTATATTTCCTTCTCTCCCTTTTTCTACTACCGAATTCCAGTCACCCATGACTATTAAATTTTCGTCTCCCTTCACTATCTGAATAATTTCTTTTATTTGATCATACATTTCTACAATTTCTTCGTCATATGCAGAGCTAGTTGGCATATAAACTTCTACTACTGTAGTAGGTGTGGGCTTCGTATCTATCTTGGCCACGATAATGCGTTCACTGTGCTGTTTGTAGTAGCTTACCCTCATTCTTATTTTCCTATTCATTATTAAACCTACTCCTGCATTACCCCTATTTGATTTTGTGTTTATAACCCTGACACACGCCATATGCACACTATAACACCGGGGGTTTATACTAGTAGCCTAGTATCCTGCCCCCAGCACCGCGTAGCTGTTTGGAGCGCTGGGTCGGTTCCTCGGCGGAGCAGAGGCAGCCTGGCACTTGTCGGCGTGGCGTGGCGGTATAATGAATTGGAGTGTTGCACGGCACGCTTTCCTGAGCGCCATCAGGCGTCTTGTTTGCGCAGCCCGCGCCCCCGCGCCTCGCGCCCCTGATTAGCCTCGATAGGGTTCGCTCTAATTCGTGGGCAAACAGCGCGCCTTCTGCCGAAACACAAACTCATTTGACGCCACGCTTAACATCTAGAGTGGAGACGAATCCTCGTCTCCTGCGCCTGCTTGCTGTTTCCACAACGTGCAAGCACGCCGGGCGAGCCACGTTTCTCTGATGTAGTGTCCTCATCTATAGAACCGGAAAAAGCTAAAAATGGAAAATATCTGCCTATACATTAGGTAGTTCTTAGATAAAAGAAGAGAGTATATACTGAACGTTTAGAAGAGTGTTTCGATTGTTAAATAAATGTTATTAATCCTTAATAACCGAAGTTAACTTACTGTACGTGCAGTACATACTATACCAGCCAGCTACTGCCTTGTCCGGGACTGATTATCCTACTTCGTTCATAATGTTTAGGAAAATCTGTATTCAATAACGGTGAGTGGTTGATATCAGAAAGACAGATCATTCCGAATCGGCGAGATAAATTTCGCTGTAAATCTAACCCTGTTTCAATTTTGCACTGAAATTCATTTCACTGTTCCATAAATTACATTACATTTTCTGTACATGATGGTCTGTTGACATGCACACGGTAAAATAATGATCTCTGAAAAGAGGTGATGTACATGAAATGTATTCGCACTTATGAATATGGACTACCATTAGTTGTGTAATGGAATGAGGACAATGAAAATTTGTTCCTCGCTGGGACTCGAACTCGAATTTCCTGCTTACTGCTAGCGTTCGTCTTACCGTTTTTTGTTTTTATTTTCTTTAATTTAAAACACATCAAGTGTGGCCTGTCGGCTGTGTCCCACTCGCTAGCAACGTTTTAGGCGTGGCGAGGGAAATCAATATAGGGAACATTTTTTAAATTTTTATACTAATTTTCTTTATTTTATTTTTATTTTCTTTACACCATACCAAAAATACGTGTAACTAGCACTACATTGTACTCTTAGTAAATAAATCAAACAACCTCGAGGCTTTCCAGCACCGAGGTAAAATATATGAGGGGAAGGAAAATGTGCTTGTACACGATGAAGAAAGATGCGTCGCTGCTCTCCTTAAGCTCCATTATCGAGGTATGTCTTCACTCATGCCGTATATTATTCCACCAATAATCGGCCGTGGTCTCCTCACCTCAGTTAATGGGTATCTTCTCCTACCGGTTGATGATCCAACTGTGTGGAGAATCACGCAAGACTCTTGCTAAATAATTATAAAAATATTGCCCGTACTTTGTGTTCCGTACAGTCTTACAATGACGCTCTTGTAGATAGTTAGTCCAGTACATCTTTAGGTCCATCGTGAAATAAATATATCAGCCTGTGTCCACGGACCCACGTGACTCTTTTTGTTTTGGTGAGCGGGATATACAGTTCATCCAGAGAAAGTACAAACCAAACTGCAATATGACTAGACGCACCCATAGGAAGTATGATACAATTTGTAGCATGAAGAGCCACACGTCTGCTGCTGTGCCACATCTGAGATGGTGCTCGTCCGTGTCTGGTACTCCACATTCCGCACACAGAAGCGAGTCTGCCTTAAGTACGAGGCGTATTCGGAAAGTAAGATCCGATTAGGCGCGAAATGGGAACCACTGTGAAAATCCGATGGAACTTTGCACAGATGTGTTGGGCAGTGTCTTTAGTGTGCCTGACGATCGCTTCACGTGGCTCTTTTCAGTTCGGAGCGCAAAGTGATCACGTAGAAATACCTAAAACAACAGTGTCTCCCGCCAGATGTGTGGATCTGGTGATAGATTTCACCTGAAGTTATGCAGCTCACGTATGATAAATGCCATACTTTTCTTCCTTCAAGACAATATTTCCAGCCTCATTCTGGAGGGGCAATGAAGACGTTCCTGCAGCGTTTTCGATGGGGAGTGTTTGATCACCCACAATAGAGGCCTTAATTGGGTCCCTTCGTTGTTTATCTCTGCTCACATGAATCGCTGGCTACGAAGACAACATTTTGGCACAAACAACGAAAGGCAGGCCAGCGTAGAGAATTGGGGGAAAGCACAGGCGGCTGCTTTCTGTGACGAGGTTACTGTAACGTTAGTACAACGCCAAGAGAAATGTTTAAGTCGAAGCGGTAACTATTTATAGGCGCAGCTGGAAGGTGTGGCTAATTGTAGCGAAAAACAATGTTTTGATTTTCACTGTGATGTATCATGTTGATCAGTCGTCTTTATCCAGTGTAGCTGCGAGTATCATCCGCCACCTTCCAACTAACATGATGGTTCTTGGCCTTATAACTAAACCCGCCGATTCCACGTCTGACGATTTCGCATTTGTATTTTAAACATCTGAGTTTTGTGTAATCGAACCGTTTTTTAACGTTACGTAGCAGTGAAAGGAATGCTTTTTAACTACAAAGATGACAATATTTAGCCATATTACACACTAATATTGCTTAAAATGGAAGTAATAAGCTGCAGAATAATTTTTGTATCACTTCAGAAGTGGAAATACGGCGTTGACCGCGCTACGGAAAGTGAATCCGTTTATCAAAATGTTCCAAATGGCTCTGAGCACTATGGGACTTAACGTCTGACGTCATCAGTCCTCTAGAACTTAGAACTACTTTACCCTAACTAACCTAAGGACATCACACACATTCATGCCCGAGGCAGGATTCGAACCTGCGACCGTAGCGGTCGCGCGATTCCAGACTGTAGAGCCTAGAACAGCTCGGCCACCCCGGCCGGCGAATCCGTTTATCGCTTGGGTTTACGACGGGGTGTGTACCGGTAGCAACCGGGCTGCCTCTCCCTCTCTCTCTCTCTCTCTCTCTCTCTCTCTCTCTCTCTCACACACACACACACACACACACACACACACAAAGAACTTTATTCCCTCCCGTGCTTTCTACGTGCAGCTTCTCAGAAAGCATTACGCTGTTATTTCTAACAATCTCTAATATAAAATTTTGACACGTGTTACCTATCAGGGTACTGTTATTAGCAAGGACCTATTTATGATTTAAACTTCTTTCCAAAGCGAAGGGTGGATAATGAGGTTCGATTTTCAGGGCTAGTACACCACGCAAGTTTTTACACACACAACACTTTATATAGCCTACATGGATTTGGTTTTATCCGCACCACTCTAGCAAGCAGCTTACAGGTACGTAGGCTTACTTTATGACAGATCCACTGAAAGGAAATTGTATCTACGGAGACTGTTTGGCCGCCAGCTCTGAAGGAGTAATTTCAATACTTAATTTCAGTTCATGGCAATTTAAATGTGCCAGAAGTCAATTTACGTTAATTACTTCTGTGGCAACAATTTTTACTTGGAAATAAGATGGAGGCAGACAGATATATTCTTACACGGCTTAATGGCTGTCACCTTTACTTTGAATAATTATAATTAATATTCTGATTCGGAAAAGTTGGAGGTAATAAATTTCATAAAACTAACTGAACTTTACAATGACGTATCAAAGCGACCACACTTTTTGTCTCCTGAAATTGGAAGTAAAAAATTATTCATGGAAGTTACTTTTATGCGACAGTGCAAGAGTGTCGTAACATCAAAACTAATTAACTAAGATCTTTTGACTGCGGAGAATGACACAAAATTTACATTTAACAAAATGGAGAGGGCACTTTGGAACGGTATATTACACTGGGACAATGGTTCTAGCTAATATTTTTAACGAAACTATGTTAAAACTTTGGGAAACTATGGGGTTAATTGTGATATTTTAATACACTGCTAAGGACGGTTAATAAGAAAATACCTTGTCTTGTAGGTCGCAGACGTATCGGTGTTAATATTGTTGCTTGCTGTATGAAAATTGGGATATGCTCCCCACGTCTCCAGTGATGGAATTAATTTATAACTACCACACACTTTCGGTAGCCCTGTTAACTTGCTCCATCATCGGCTCCATATTCCATCATATTAAGCCAGTCGCATATTCTTGATTTCTGACACAAAATAAACTGAAGACGACTTCAGAAACTATAAACCACTGCCACGCCAAATATAAAGCACTTTCTCACCTGTTTTTACTGTTTAAGGCTCACATCGCCAGACATGACACACCACAATACGTACACTGCCAATGCTCGCCTGCAATTGCTTCTGATTTGCCGTTGTTTCCCTCCATTGCGGTGATCGCGCCAAAGTCATCCAAGGGACTGGCGGTCAAAGACACATAGTGGATTTCTTAATTACATGATTTCAATTTGTTTAAAGGAATTAAGTGTTCCAATACACTTAGAATGTTACAGTCATAACATTTATAATTTACATTCGTTTCCATATTTTATTTTTCATAAAATTATTAATTTTTTCACGAAGTACTCTCTTCTTACAACGAACATTTATCACAGAAATTACTCTTTTACATATTGACATAGTTATAAAAGTTTCCTATCACTAACTTAAGTATAAGATCGATCATTTTCCTCTGTTGCTGGCCGCGGAGGTCTCGCGGTTAAGGCGCTCGGTCCGGAACCGCGCGACTGCTACGGTCGCAAGTTCGAATCCTGCCTCCGGCATGGATGTGTGTGATGTCTTTAGGTTAGTTAGGTTTAAGTAGTTCTACGTTCTAGGGGACTGATGACCATAGATGTTAAGTCCCATAGTGCTCAGAGCCATTTACTCTGTTTATTTTCACTCGATACCATATACATAAATAAAAATTCATAGACATTTCAATTTGAATTTAACTATATCATCGCATCCTCCACGACGTTTGGTGGACGCCTCTGTTGCAGGACTCGATATATACATCCCGCTCTGTCGCCTGTTTAGTCTTTGGTACTGCGTTGCGTACATATCTGTGTACAGTGTAACAGTGACCGAAGTAGTAAAAAGGCACGGTATGTCTTGCGTCGTGTGGGCTTTCAAATTATAAAATGATGATGTGATTGTGTGGCCCTCAACTACGTACTCTCCGGCTCAGTGTTGAAATATTAAAAGTTTTGGCTGGTTTCGTAGCCTAAGGTCTAGGACACTTAGTTGCCGGATTACAAGCCAAATACTGCTGAGTCTACGGTATACAATATGAACATACACATGAATCGAATGTTCAAAGGTTCCGATTAGTCGGAAATTGCGAATGTAACGTAGAAATTTATAAATGAAAGATTGCAATTAAATAAAATCTGCAGGTACTATCTTAACGACTTTAAATGATGAGTACGATAGTAGAAGTACTTTTGAGAATGCGGTATATTTCTGCAAAACACTTATTGGTGTCGATGGTCCAGCAATTAAATAAAATAAAAGTTGAAAAACGGGGAAATAATAGATTCCTACTGCACATAATTAATTATGAACGACAACATAGCTCGCAAGATATTAACTTCTAAACGCATACTACTTCTTCACTGTAGAAACCTCGGAGATCTCACAAGTTCACAAGACAGCACTCCGAAGTATTTCTATCTCTCGCGACCACGCACAGACCTCTCCACACTGCAAGTCTCTCTCGCGACGGTGCGTCCCTGACGCCGTACGCCTGGACCCTCTCGTGTCCTGTCCCGTACTGCCTGTCCTCTCAACTCTTCTCCCGCTTCCATCCTCTCTCCCCATTCACGAGCTTTGTGATTGGTTGGAACACTCGTGGTATGTCTTCAAGTCAACGCACCCCCACAAACATAATGAAACACATTCCAAATACTGTATTTACATTTCAATAACTTGAAATTAAATAAATATTCCTATGGCTGGACCATAAACACGCTCTAACAGACATTGTTAAATACATAAAGAAATTAAATAAACGTATATCAAAGGGTAAGCAACAAAAGCTAGGCCAGCAGCCTAATGTCTCTATGCTTTCTAAAACACAGTAAATATTTAACCAATTTCTTCATGAATAGTATAAATCGCATATAAACAAAGACATAGACGATTAAATATATTTATAAGCATGTTACTACCATTTTATCGTGTAGCTGTGGGGTACTTATGGCTTGAAGCGATCGATAGTAATAAGCCATTTTGACCTCCAATAGCTCATGTGCTATTCAAGTTACATGTCTGTAATTTATACCAGTTTAGGTTTACACTAACAGCTCTCAAAAGACAAGTCGATCGACGAGATCGGATGAAGCATTTATATTTTGGAAATTAGTTGCTGGGTGTTACTTGTAGGCCTATAACTTACCATCAGATATTAAACGTCAAACTAATAAAGAAGTTTAAGATCTGATTACACCATCAGAATCGTCGTGCAAATAATGGTAATGTACATGTTTCTTTTTGAGGTGTCATGATTCATCTGACCACTATTAATTTCTATACGAACTGTGAAATGTCTGTCATGGTGGTTTCACGAAGTCCGCCATCTTGCTTCTCGCTTCGGCCAACATCCGGCACCTCGTGGTCAGTCTGGCGAGCGGCCCGCCCAGCCGAGCGGCCCGTGGGGCCACGCCAACTCCGAACTTAGAATATTTTCAGGGCGCCAAAATTTGCCCGTTTCCCACAGTCGTTAGTGGGAACGTAAGGGAGGGCGGAGCTAGGTACTCTAGCAACAAAGCCGCCAAACTTTCCGAACGGTGGCGCCACAGTTTCATGTGCTAGCTGACAAACAGGGCCACCGCTCTGTTGTGGACAGGGACTAGACGAAGAAGTTCCCTGCTTAGGGAAAGGGTAAGCGATTCATGACAATCTTTGAAGACCACGCCTGTACTGAAGTAGGCTCGAAATGCTCCTACTGTACGTCGAGCCATCA
The DNA here is from genome assembly GCF_023897955.1 of Schistocerca gregaria. Classification (NCBI taxonomy): domain Eukaryota; kingdom Metazoa; phylum Arthropoda; class Insecta; order Orthoptera; family Acrididae; genus Schistocerca; species Schistocerca gregaria. Next base: position 733,115,510 of record NC_064931.1, read on the forward strand.
GTAACGGTATTGGAAGTAAATATGCTAAGTGTGGAATGCGTAATACTAGGTAAATATTGGTGCACTGTGTGCTTTGAAGAACGTCGAGCGTCCACTGATGAAGATTGACGATTTTGACGCGAGCTTTTTCCAGCAAATGGTGATAGTTAAAGGCCTCAGTGAGCCGTATGTCGTCGTGAAACTATACTCCGAGGCATTTGATAGTACCACTAAGCTGTAGGGGTCGACACACCCTGGGGCCAACCCGTCTCCTATGTTCTTGGCAACCAATTTTCTCAGACTGAGACAGCTGCCGGAAGCCACACCAAATGTGGAAATCCATGCTAGTGTGTTGCTTACATCGTCACGGTTACGGAGCAAGAGAACCAGGTCGTCTGTATACGCTGCACAGCAAAATGTGAAGCCACATAACGTTTGTCGGGTGAGGCGCTGACGGAGGCTGCAGAGGAGCGGTTACAGTACCAGAGTATAATGTCGGTAGGGTACAACCTTGATGCACCGATCTGGAAGACGGAAGGGATTGCGTGAGATGCTGGTTGACGAGCAACGTGGAGGTCGCCCCCTGGAGGAGACGCAACGCGACGTCTGTGAATAGCTATGGGTACCATATGTGTTGGAGAATGAACGTCAAGTACATGTGATCCACCCGATGAAAAGCTTGACTGAAATATAATGACGCCAGCACTCCCGGGATGAGGCATATCCTCGCTAAGGCTGTTATTCCACGGTATCGACACAGCGTTGTGTGGATTTTATTGAAGCACCCTTGGAAGCCTGATCTGGTGAGATGTCATGAGGCAGGGTCAGTCGTATGAAGCTCACTAACAGACTGGGGAATATCTTCATGTCGCAGCTGAGAAGTGTAACTTGACGGTAATAATGAACTCGAGCGCCCTATGTCGGATTTTGAACCATTATAATCATTGCTTCGGCGAACGCTGCGGGGAGGGCACCATGAGGGTAAGCTACCAACAGATGTCCGTCAACGTGAACTGAAAAGCTCTATAAAACACCACAGGGCGTCCTTTAGGGCCAGGAGACTTGTTAGAGCCGGCTGGAGTGGCCGAGCGGTGCTAGGCGCTTCAGTCTGGAACCGCTTGACTGCTCCGGTCGCAGGTTCGAATCCTGCCTCGGGCATGGATGTGTGTGATGTCCTTAGGTTAGTTAGGTTCAAGTAGTTCTAAGTTCCAGAGGACTGATGACGTCAGACGTTAAGTCCCATAGTGCTCAGAGCCATTTGAAACATTTTGATAAACGGATTCACTTTCCGTACCGCGGTCAACGCCGTATTTTCACTTCTGAAGTGATACAAAAATTATTCTGCAGCTTATTACTTCTATTTTAAGCAATATTAGATACATTTAGAGGTGGCGGACGCACAAACTCCATGTGTCCAAGATGGCACGCCGATAATTCGGAGACGAGATGAGTGAGGTTTAGCTTCCAGGGATGTCGACTGCGCCACACTCGTTGATAACGAAGGGTGACCGCTCTTGAACGGGGGACGCAGATCCTATCATTGCGACTAGACGAGCGACTCGCAAAATGAGTGAACCCCGGCCGATTTCCATGGACATGTTATCATGTTCGGGGCACGGTGTTTGGCCCATAAGCTCATCCTTAGCTGTCTGGGTGCTACTGAACTCGCTCTCTAACACCAAGTCGTCGTTCCTGCCCTGAAAAAGAGGTGCCACTCCTTCCGCGAAAAAGAGCGAACGCTCGCGACGGCGATTCGTTCTGGAACTTGCATACTCATTGATAAACTGGACGGCTATCACCGCTACGGACATTCCTCTATTGTGGGAGACATGATGTACTTCGTCTACCTCGAGGTCTCCCCTAAGGAGAAATCGACTACTGCTGTTCTTTGGTGAGGCGTGGGACACATGAGCTGTATAACCATACAACATGCCCGAGAAATCGTCGACGAAGACCTCTTGGCGAATGACAGTATCGATGTCTGATCCACTGGGTAAACCAGGGAGCAGCGACAACTTCGTACGTGTGCTGATCGCTAAGCAATAGGCCTGCAGATCATCTCCTCCAATGAGGGCCGCAGTCAGCTTTGCAGTAAATGCTGCGGCCTGTCATTTGCCAGCCATGTGCGTGCCGTCGTCCGCTGCTACTTGGAAGTGCCGAGCTTTGTGAAAAGGCACTCCTTTCCTCTTCCACCTCAGTGGGAGCAGAGTCTTCTCAGTGTTTTTGGCCCAAGGTCCACAAGTTAAGCGTGACTGTAGGAGGGTACTTGGGAGTCCGCTGACCAAGGTTGAATCCGTAGTCGTTTCCTGCAGTGCACTGGTGACGGGCACTGTTTTTGTGATGTGTTTGCCCGAGAGAGCGGAAAATTCTGTGTCGAAGTCATGGAAAGCAACAGCTGAGGGCGAACATGTGCCATCAATGTCTCGTTTTTCGTCGGCCGTCCGTTCGTCAACCGGAAACATTGTCGCAGGAGACAATCGTTACAGAGTTTACAGGGAAGACTTACATCTCTATTTCCGTCCATGGCTTTCTGTGTCCAAATGAGTGTGTGGTTCCTGCTCCGTATCCCCCTCAGGGAGAAAATCAGAGGTCGGTACAACCCTAGTGTCGAGTTCTGCTTTCTCGAACGAATCTCCCTGCCTCCTTCAATCTGTGTAGACTGTCTCATGGTGTCGATCAATCCTGTACGTGCTGCGTGTGAGCAGTCTGACTTTCGCTGTCTTCCAAGTGGTCCTCTGTCTCCCATGACGGTCGACCGTGTCACCCCTTTGTTATTGAGGGGGAGGGCCGTTATCGTAGGGGGGTGACGCCATTTGGCCTGACGGGATTTGTGTAAGTCCAGAGGGTTATTTGGTAACCATGATAGCTTTACGGAGATGTTTAGCAAACTCAAGTGGCAGGGCCTGCAAGAGAGGCACTCTGCATCGCGGTGTAGCTTACTCGCCAGGTTTCGAGAGGGTGTGTTTCTGGATGAGGTCTCGAATATATTGCTTCCCTCTACTTATACCTCCCGAGGAGATCACGAATGTAAAATTAGAGAGATTCGAGCGCGCACGGAGGCTTTCAGACAGTCGTTCTTCGCGCGAAGCATACGCGACTGGAACATAAAAGGGAGGTAATGACAGTGGCACGTAAAGTTCCCTTCGCAACACACCGTTGGGTGGCTTGCAGAGTATAAATGTAGATGTAGATTTAGATGTAGATGCATACACACCGAAAGTACGTGACCCTCCTAGCCGCAACCAGAGCAAGTACGTAGCTCTCCATCGTACATCACGATCGCTCCACAGCCACCTATGAATAAGTAGGACGACACGTGTTTGTTACTTCAGTTTTGTCTTGCCTCACGTTGGGTTCTGGCTACGTCTCGAACGTGTTCCATTTTTCTGACATGTAGATAATTGCCGTCCCATACGTTCGGCAATCCGCGGTGACTAAGGTCGGCAGCACTTCTAACGGGAGTTGGAAGATTCATTGTATGCGCAATCCTAGCCATGCACAGTCAACAGTAACCTCTCCGATGTGGTCCTCGGAATGTTTGAACTTGAGAGTGTTCACACATCTGTTTACAACATGTCACTTTATCGACCATGTTGACGGTGACGACGCTACTTGCGATGGAGAGGTGGATACCGACGATGTGCTACGGTTCTAATTGAAATTCGTCATGGATGAAGCGTTCGACTTCAAAAGCTCGTGGTCTTGCGTAGTCGGGTTGGAAGATAATCTTTTTCTGTAGGAATGAGCCATAGCGGTTCAGTGTCAACGGACTAGAGCACTAGTTGCGGTGAGGACTTAAAAAAAAATAAGCATGCACGCGACTCTGTAGATAGACGCAAACAAGACATCGTCGCCGCTCACCTGCCGAAGTCAGACTGCCATTAGGCTATTCGAGCACACTCCATGGCCAGACCAGAACTTCCAAATGTCGTCAACCACGTGTCTACAACCTGCACTCATACATTTATTACGTACATTCCTGTACAGTAGATTGCCTGGTGTCATCTAATAAATACGATATCGCAATGCCTATGTTGTTACGAATTACTATGTAATGTTCCTTCGGGCATTAAAGGATGTTCGAAGGAACAGGCACTGCGGTGACAACAGCCATTATGAAATACATTAAATGTATACACAGTTGCGAAGATGGGCAACTATCAGCTGTATAATTCAGTTACGACAATGAAAATTGTACCGAGTTAGGACTCGAATACGGATTTCCACGTATCGCGAGTAGTCACCTTACCATTATGCTATCCTAACATGCTTCATGGCAAGACCCGAACCAGAATCTGGCGTCAACCATGAATGTATTACGGAACATCACATCGTGGAACAACACTGGCACTTTAATATCGTAGAGATGATGCAGTTTCCTACCTTTATACAGAATTCGGAACTTATTGACACAGTTAGTACTTACTCTTGCAACATGTGTCGTGTTTTGATGTTTATCAGATTTTTTGTCGATAGAGTCAGTAATTGCTGCAGTCCTGAGCCACTAGAGCGGTCAATTGCAAAAATTCAGACAAAAAAAACAAACAAACACACACACACACACACACACACACACACACACACACACACCAAGAGTGTGGCACGATGGCCTGCATGTCATTCAATTAAGAGATTTTCGTAATTTTTTTAAAATATCGAAGTGAATGTATTATACTGGAAAAATCTCCATGTTTCTGTAAATTCATGTACAAGTTGTCTCACTTAAGTGAATATACGAAGTTAGTTTTCTAGTGTTAGTATTTCGAAACAGTGACACTACAAACTACTTAGATATGTAGGGAGCATAAAATAAAAGGGTTATTTATATTCTTGTATAGTAGTGAACATAAAATGTACAACGCTGCTCTCACAAGAACAAGCAAAAGAAATAATGGATATTGGAAAGACATAACAACAAGTACTTCAATGTCACATGGGAGAAAGTTGTACTTCACCTTACAACTTTCAAAAACATTTTTTTGTCTGTAGCGACTGAAATTACGAGCATTACTCATTTTCTGGTAGCTGGAAGCATAATGCATGTCAAAGTTTACAGTAGTTCACAAAAAGAAACAAGAATACATTCAGCGGAAGTTCCAGTAACTCTACGATAGTAGTCGTTACAAATCGTAAATCGGAATCCGAGTAGAAGTAATAGTTTCTGGCAATTAACATAGAACACATTATGGTTCTTTCGTGAACCACTAGATGCCATCACATGCTGTATGATGTGAACTACCTGAAGATGAGTAACACGCGAACATACATTCACAATAAAAAAAATTGATGTTCGTAAGTGGAAAAGACCATGTTTGATAATTGCATAAGTATTACGCACCAAACCTCACAATTCACTACAATAATTTAACTTTGATTGTTATATTAATCTAAAATACGAACAATAGCAACAGATATAAGAAAACCATGAACAAACATCCAGAAACGTAAGAAAGATCTTTCATTAGTCCACTGATGTAAGAGATGCAAAGCAATGGATCAACTGGACGAAATGGAAATTTGTGACGGCAACAAGAACGCAGGTGAGAAATCATGAGTGAGTGGAATTTTTAAAACTTCATTTATGAGCAAAATATTAGTGATATAAATTGAATACACAATAAATTTCACTGTATCCTGGAACGTAATTCTTCATTCGGGCCCTTAACTGATCAATAAATCATAATATAATGGTATCTTTCGTTCAAAATAGATTTCACTTAGGTTTTTGTAAGCGTATAAGTTTTGTTATTAGTGAATGTCAAAAATTCTAAAGAAAATTTTGGCGCTTTACATATTATTTCTTTGATATGTGGATACGGATTAAACTAAAAATAAAACGCGAAAGTTTTTGCCATCATTCTAGTTACGAAAACAGAGAAATACCAACATATGATAATAATAAATCCAGTTATGACACGCCATGACAGACGACACATAATTTTTACTTTTAATGTATGATGTGGAGCAGCTTACTGGATAGCAAATGGGTTTGTATGCTGATTTGAAGGATGTTCAGAGCCTTGAAACTGTGACGGTGGTACAATACGGTTAAAACGCAGGTGAGTAATACTTGTAGGTGCGGCATCGTCCTCTTAAGCAATTATCGTTTACAAGTAACACTGATCATTCTGGAATCGTAAAAGGAACCTAAATTCGTTAATGATGGCACAGTTACTTAACAGATCCTAGCAGGGGACACATCAAAAAACATTCAAGTTTATCATTCGTACGTTTATTATTGTCTTAGAGGATAAAATGATGAGGTATACAAAACAAGTAGAACAGAAGACCAGAAAAACAGGTTTTTGTTAGATTGGAAATAGACGCTGACTGCCATTACTTTTCCGTTTTATTTGTTAGTTACAGTTCCTTGGTCACATCTGTCGTGTGAACTATACTCCCATTCTCGAAAATGTTTAATTGGCATATGACGTAGTTCGGTTCGTAGTTCTTGTAGACATAGTATAGGTAGATACATTAGAAATTAACGTATCGACTGTTGTTGTTGTTGTTGTGGTCTTCAGTCCTGAGACTGATTTGATACAGCTCTCCATGCTACTCTATCCTGTGCATGCTTCTTCATCTCCCAGTACTTACTGCAACCCACATCCTTCTGAATCTATTTACTGTTTTCATCTCTTGGTCTCCCTCTACAATTTTTACCCTCTACACTGCCCTCCAATACTAAATTGGTGATCCCTTGATGCCTCAGAACATGTCCTACCAACCGATCCCTTCTTCTAGTCTAGTTGTGCCACAAGCTCCTCTTCTCCCCAATTCTATTCAATACCTCCTCATTAGTTATGTGATCTACCCATCTAATCTTCAGCATTCTTCTGTAGCACCACATTTCGAAAGCTTCCATTCTCTTCTTGTCCAAACTATTTATCGTCCATGTTTCACTTCCACACATGGCTCCACTCCATACAAATACTTTCAGAAATGACTTCCTGACACCTAAATATATACTCGATGTTAACAAATTTCGCTTCTTCAGAAACGCTTTCCTTGCCATTGCCATTTTACATTTCATATCCTCTCTACTTCGACCATCATCAGTTATTTTGCTCCCCAAATAGCAAAGCTCCTTTACTACTTTAAGTGTTTCATTTCCTAATCTAATTCCCTCAGCATCACCCGACTTAATCCGACTGCATTCCATTATCATCGTTTTGCTTTTGTTCATGTTCATCTTATATCCTCCTTTCAAGACACTGTCCATTCCGTTCACTGCTCTTCCAAGTCCTTTGCTGTCTCTGACAGAATTACAATGTCAACGGTGAACCTCAATGTTTTGATTTCTTCTCCATGGATTTTAATGCCTACTCCGAATTTTTCTTTTGTTTCCTTTACTGCTTGCTCAATATACAGATTGAATAACATCGGGGAGAGGCTACAACCCTGTCTCACTCCCTTCCCAAGCACTGCTTCCCTTTCATGTCCCTCCACTCTTATAACTGCCATCTGGTGTCTGTAGAAATTGTGAATAGCATTTCGCTCCCTGTATTTTACCCCTGCCACCTTTAGAATTTGAAAGAGAGTATTCCAGTCAACATTGTCAAAAGCTTTCTCTAAGTATACAAGTGCTAGAAACGTAGGTTTGCCTTTCCTTATTCTTTCTTCTAAGATAAGTCGTAAGGTCAGTATTGCCTCATGCGTTACAGTATTTCTACGGAATCCCAACTGATCTTCCCCAAGGTTGGCTTCTACTAGTTTTTCCATTCGTCTGTAAAGAATTCGTGTTAGTATAGACTGTTGACTGAGAATTTGAACTGAAGTTCCTTGAGTGATAAATATTCGACGAAAGCAGACTAAAATGAAAATATCTTGCAACTTGATTGGTGCGATGATTATACGCAGCAAGTATGTAAATATTACTTTTATAAAATCTAATGTCTTTTACTCGCTGCAATATATATATTTATTTTTGTTTCAGAGGCGTTTTGCCTTTTACATAAATGCATATTTAGTGGAGTTAATCTGTAGAAATAAAGTTTTGCTCTTACATGCAATAATATAGATGAGGGATCATTTCACGCTATAATTGTTAGATAATTAAATTAGTACTGACGGTTAATTTTTTCCGTTCTAAACTGCGTCTCTTCTCAACTAGTCATATGTTAGCATCGCAGCGTGAAAAAAAGATAAAATAAAAATAAAAAAATGGCTCTGAGCGCTATGGGACTTAACATCTAAGGTCATCAGTCCCCTAGAACTTAGAACTACTTAAACGTAACTAACCTAAGGACATAACACACATCCATGCCAGAGGCAGGACTCGAACCTGCGACCGCAACGGTGTCGCGGTTCCAGACTGATGCGCCTAGAAACGCTCGGCTACACAGGCTGGCATCATCGCAGCGTCATTTCATTATTGAAATATAGACTTATTTTCACATTAAAATATTTTTGTTTTCTGAAAGCACAGGGTCGTCAGTGAAATATAGCACTCACAATCGAAAGTACGTTTATCAGGAGCACCAACTTACAGCGGAAAATAACTGAACACTGGGATGGCGTGTGAAGCTGTTTATACAGACATAGAATATTCCAGAATATACAGTCGGCTGCCCCATAAGAAATTCTGAAAACCTTTCAGAGGTGATAAATCCTGACAGATTAATAAATGGGGATGATGGCGTTTGAGCTGGCGACTCGTAGCACGCCAATCAGAGACGCAGATGAGTACGGAAAACTACCAAGGCTCACGATTTTGCTCCCAACTGAAGAATAGGGACCCTGTGTTTCAGAAATTCTCATTGGAACCGACTACCGCACTCTGCATTTAGATCTCGTCAGTGGTTCAATGCCCGGCACCGCGGGTGGATCATCACCTTCTGTTCGTGTTGTCAAATCTGCTTCAATATGAGGGGCATCAAAGGCAGACCCACTTCTTGAAGCTTCGCTATCGAATAGCTCTTCAGTTGCCGTGGACGAGAAGCCCCATCGTCGAGTGCGTCTCAGGATTGTAGCAGGGCTTCTTAACGACGAAATGAGCGCCGTATCATGCTTTTGTCTTCTTGCTAAACAGTCAGAATCCTCGACTTCGTATGTGACGCTCGACAAGCGACGGAGGATAGGATACGGCATTATGTAGTGCTGTAGTAATTTTTCTGCTAGCCCTACGATCTACACAGATGTAAAACTCCATAAAATATCTTCTGAACTGTACCTTATTGGCCTGTGCTCAGTATTAAAGCACTTCCGGTCTTTCTCCTGATCGTTCAGATTCCGTATCCGAGTCTGCTGTACCACTTTTTCAGTCTTGACGTTTTCGTCCTGAGTGTTGTCAAGTTGAAAGGGGAACAGTTTATCCGCTATCATTTCAGCCTAGCGACAGGGGAACAGAAAGAAGAGTGTGACTGAAGACATCAATGTACATAGATGGAATATATGGCAAAGGCATATTAAAGCGTTCTAGAGACCATTAGCCTGTGGGGTGTAGGCAGTTGTCATCTTGTGGGTGACATTGCTCCGTGAAATTACCTCAAATAATAATCACGACCATATTATGTTCACAAGAAGAGAGACCATTACATGGGATGCACCAGGCTTCAAAATAATGCATTCTACAAGGAACCTGGCAATGTTCGGAGGTTCGGCAGTAGGCATTAATTTTATGAAAGCATAGCAGGTCAGAGCCAACGGCGTCTCCGTAGTGGTAACACCGGTTCCCGTCGGATCACAGAAGTTAAGCGCTGTCGGGCTGGGCTAGCACTTGGAAGGGTGACCATCCAGTCTGCCGAGCGCTGTTGGCAAGCTCTGCACTCAGCCATTGTGAGGCCGGGAAGGCGCTGTGATGACCACATGCCCCTCCATATCGGCATCCATTGGCGCCTGTAGGCTGAGGATGACACGGCGGCCGGACGGTGCCTTTGAGCCTTCATGGCTTGCCCAGGGAGAGAGAGAGAGAGAGAGAGAGAGAGAGAGAGAGAGAGAGAGAGAGGGAGAGAGACAGATAGAAAGAGGGAGGGAGAAGTCAGTACATTCTATCGCTATCTGTAGGCTTTCGGAAACTCTCCAAGAGGCCAATTCTGTTTTAGTGGAATGGTCCTGGTACAGGCGGAATTCGTACCAGATGCCCTGCAGGTAATTGTGGCGTGTACTTCCGACGCTGGTATTCCTTACCGTGGCTTACGTAGTGTCAGACACTTGGCCAGTGGCACCTGCGTCTGACGCTGTCTATCGTTTTCACGAAAGCCCGGTGACAAGATGTTGGCTCATCGTGGAAAAACTTCAGAACAGCTGATTGTAGATTTTCATTTCCATCCCAATAGATAACAGTTCCTCTTATACAATGTTCCCTTCATTAAATGGAATTTTGGTCCGTTGATCCTTCTTAAAGACTTCATAGTTTTTCAGCAATACTGTTCTTTTCTTTTAACACCAATGTCATTGAATGTAGCGATTACTGAAATTTTGTCCACGCTGCCGTGTTGCACCACAGGATTTCTTGAAAATCAGTGGGCATCCTTGTGTTTGTGTCCAATTTAGTATACCACTGGGATGTCGTATTTCTGAAATCTCAGTGCCCATTTCGCCAGTCAATCTGACGGTTCCTAGCGGCTGGTCAGCCACCACTGAGAATGACGGTTCGCCACATCGATTAATATTTCGCGAAATAAACAAGCGAGAACTTGCTGATGGCGGAAAAATATGCAAGTCCTTATTTCTCGGTTTTAGAGTAGTTTCCCTTGGGCTTAAAGTGTACTTAGGAAGCGTAGGCTATCACGTTTCAGCACCTTTTGGTATTTTTATACTGAAACTCTACCTGTCCCATAGCTGCTAATGTCGGTGTGATGTTCTGCTTCAGCATTCTCGTCATACAGTCCTAGGAATAGAGAAGATGTTAGTGTCTTCTTAAGGATAACGACGCTACTTCCTTACATCTTGTTACAGGAAAATTTGACGTCTCCTTGCAGCTGTTCCTCCAACTGATTTGCTTTGATACAGAAGTCCTTTATGGATAATCAGAGGTACAAACACATTTTCAAAATCCTCCTCACATCATGAATGTGCTGAGGAGCCGGAAAATCTGTGACTGATATATCCTCTGGATGGGGACGGGCTTCAGCACCATCCACTACGAAGCCCTAGACTTGCATGTTTTTAAACGATAATTTCACAGAGATAGCTAAGAGAGGTCGTCCATTTAAGGTGTCAAGCAGGTCGTCGCTCATATGCTTGAAAGTGGCTACAGTGTAACAAAGACCAAACTGCATTACTCTGAACCTTTTGAAGCCATCAGCGATTATGAAGGCAGTCTTATCCCTGCCAGTGTCGTCAACCTGATTTTCGGCTAGCCTGCTGTATGGCCTTAGCTGAGCAATAATTTGGTACTTCCTAGCAGTCTATGGTATTATAAATGCGCGGCAATATACAGATATCTTTCTTCGTGATTTTGTACAAGCGCCGTTAGTCGACGCAGAAACGTAATGTGCCGTCCTTCGTAAGAACCACAGGAGAGTAATAGGGCTCTGAAGGTTCAACGATGTCACATCGCAGCACCTTCGCCATTTACTCCGGGATTATGTCGACGCAGAAACGTAATGTGCCGTCCTTCATAAGAACCACAGGAGAGTAATAGGGCTCTGAAGGTTCAACGATGTCACATCGCAGCATCTTCGCCATTTACTCCTGGATTATATGTCGTCCACCTGGCGACCCCTTCTCCGAGCCCCATCAAGTTGATGGGTGATACCCACTGCTGGTAAGGCGTTTTAAAATGCCGTTTGGCTCTCGTTTATCCATGCCAGTATTTCAAAGCATCCGACAGTTGTAAATGAATGGCTAACACTCGCCGACGTTACTCCTCGGTCATACCAGATCCTATTGGCAATTAGATAAGTAGCATCAACCACTGCATTTTTGGTAGAGGTGGCAGAGTACAATTCTTCGTCGATGGTGTTCATCTGCCTCTCCTGGCTTGGTTAGGCTGTCCCTACGCTAATATATTCAGGGATGAGTTGGGGCTCCTCATGATAATTACTGATCGAAGGTTCTACTAGACTAACTCAAATACTAATGATCGTCATTGACATTCATATTTCTATCGTGAGACAGAGAAGCTTTTTGCAATCGACAAGAGGGTCACAGTTAAACTGAGCATCCAGTTTGAAGACTAGAAATCGATTTAGTTGGTGATGGCGGGATAAAAATGCCTCCACCGCTAAATAGTCGCCCAGAGTAATCTTTGTTAACGGTGATTGTTGGCAGAGCTTCGTTAATCTGGAGCTCTGATCAAGCACAGTGTATGAGCGCTTTTAATACCTGCTCAAGTTCTATCCAAGATTTATCTTATGGATACAGTCTGATAAAACTGCAAATTGGGAAGCCTGTGTTTTCTCATTGATAGTTATTCCTGCAAATCATATTCCTGTCGGCTGGAGCATTTCTCATTTGCAACGTTCAGCGTAATGGCTATCGTATCATGGAACATAGCCTTCTGTAGCTAGCACCGACAAACACTTGACATTACAGAAAAGGGAAGTCCTGGACGAAAAATGGTTGGACCGGTTGGCTATTAGTCACGAGGTCGATGAGATTTGCTGATATTTTGGTAACTACTGTTCATGAAGAATTAGCATCTGTGGTGGCATCATTTCCACAGACGATCGCCTTGCTTCGTGTTCCTGAATTCAGCAGCTCTACGAGCGGCTATTACCTCTGTATGGCAACGCGGAATTGCTACAGTGTTTAGGGGACCCATCTTGTCCAAGATACGGCAATGGGCATCACCCCAATATTCGACTATAATCACCTGCATTTGAATGGTGTGAATAGAGCTGTTTTGATGATTGCCATCTGGCAGCGTGATATTCGTAGAAAACTGGTATTGCTCTTCTGCAGCATCGTCCAATGTATTCATAGTGTCCATAGTGGAAATGCAGAGGCCACCTGACCTCCAAATGTATTTTTTTCTGTGAGGCGCTATTCTTCGCGGTGAAATCGGTTGCACTCGTTTGGTCGGGTGCCCTGGGTTGTCGTTTGACATTTGCAGCATACTTCGAGATGGCCGGGGCCACTCTTCGTTGGACGTTCGATTGGTGGCGGGGATCGATACACCAGTTCTCCAACATTCTCTACTACATCATGACCTATGTGGTCAACTCTGATGGCTGCCATCTCTTTCTCACTCGATCCGACAGTTCTGGCTGCCATACAACGCTCTATGTCCTCTCTTTCTACCTGGTGCATGAGAGATTCGAGGCCATGATGCTCTTCCACAATAGCTATGAGAGCACATTCCGGAGTTAGTCGCTTCTCTTTCGTCCGATTCCTTCTTTCGTAGCATTTCCTCGATGCTCCGACACTACGTGATAAATTGCCTTGTTGTTGTGACACTCTTTACCTGCAGAATCTGATACGATATGTCTTCCGTGACTACATTCAAGAGTGATAATTTAACAACTTGTTTCGTAATTCGTGTCACAATGTGGCAAAGCGCTAAAATATTTTATACGTAGGCTGCGTCGTTCCGTCATGACTTCGGCCCTTGTTCTTCAGTTGTTCTTGCGCTAAGTGGATTTGATCCTGACTGTCGCCAAACGTTTCCTTCAGTTCAGCCTTGAATTTATCTCAGATGTTGAGCTTCTCTTCGTTGTTCTCTAACCATTGCTGGGCTGTACCATCCAAGGATGATCTTCACTACCCAAGGTAAAACCTAACTTGGGCTCAGAAGGGGGTAAATTATGCTGCCACAAAAGTCTTTGGTCACCTACCTAATAGCATCAAAAGTCTGACAGATAGCCATATAAAATTTAAAAGAAAATTAAAATAATTTCTTAACGGCAACTCCTTCTACTCATTAGATGAATTTTTCGATATTGTAAGTGGATAATTTCCCAACCCCCACAAAAAAATATTGAGTGTCATGTAATATTTTGTGTAATGTAATATCTTGTATAGACACCTTTCATTAACCTGACAAGTTCCACATCATCACCAAGTGTCGTATTTATGATCTATGGAACAAGTACTAATCAAATCTGAGTACACATATGTCAAGCATATCATGTCATCTCATCTGTTATGTTCGAGGACTCTATGAATTCTAGCAGCCATTCCGTTGGGCCCTGACAATCGCTTCTGGATAAGATTGATTCTTTTTGTGTGACTGACTTACCGCAGTTTTAGAAACCATTGTTCCTCCTAAACGCACAGACTGTGGGAACGAAGTACTGCTTTATTATGGTTCTTGTATGCGTATGCGACAGCTTTCACGTCGTCTAAATGGATCCACAGTGATGAAGGTGTTCGCGTCTCTACCAAACAATATCATGTAGTAACTGGAAGCAAGTCCAAATTCGAAAGAAGGGTTGTGAATGATCCTAGCACTGAAAGCATGCTTATTACGAACATATGACCATAACAGAACTGAACCCCTTCTCAGAGAGGGCAGTTAGCAATAAAAATATCAACTATTCAAGATTATACAAACATTAGAAACATAGTAAGTTTTAAACATCTTCCACAAATGATAAATATTAACTGAAAAATAATTGTTGATGGGGTTTAAACTGGCGACGCACAGCATACCAGCCAGCAGCTCTAACCACTATGCCACACACTGTGCAATACGATTGGCTGAATTTTTAGTTATTTTTTTTAATACATCAGAAATGTTAAAATTACGTTCAGACCATTGGGAAGGCGGGATTGATGCTAGTATGGGAGAGTCCGTAAACAATCTTGAGGGAATAGCAGATGATAATAATCAGAATAAACAACAAAAGACTCCTTCCAAACTTGCAAGGAAATTACCATACGCAGAAAACTACAGCCAAATGTTGAACCTTATGAATGATGAAGTGTACAGAGAAACAGCTCACTATTCGCATTAATAGATAAAATAATGCAGTAACATCCCAGCAGATGATAATCGGATTAATTTCCACCCCCCCCCCCCTTTCTCTCTCACTGTTCTCTCATCACCGCCAAATAACCTCTAAATCAAACACCCACAACAGATGATCATCACAATCGTACCACACAACCAATTCCCCATTACTCTTCCCTGATCCCCAGCAAATAATCTCTAACCCAAAAATCGTATCACCAAAACACCTAGAACTCTTTACCCACGTCCTGAAAGCCATAGCTCTATATTCAACTTTCGGAAACCACGGCACTGTGTAGCCACAATCCCACCCTCCCAGCGGTCTTAACATAAAGTTAACATCTCTAAAGCACTTACGAAAAATAAAAATGCATGTACACACACACACACACACAGAGAGAGAGAGAGAGAGGGAGAGAGAGAGAGAGAGAGAGAGAGAGAGAGAGAGAGAGAGAGAGAGAGGAAGGGAGGCGGGGTAGAACAAAAATGGAGAATCGTGAGGTTAACAATGTTTAAGTAAAGCAAATAAGAGAAGAGATACCAAGTGAATGTATAGCTACGAAGGAAGTCACTCACATCAGTTAGACTACGAAATATAAAAACTAAATAACAAAAAAAATTAATATGAAAATGTGTCTATAATTCTTCCACATTAAATCCACTGAAGATGTCTTAATGTAAAAGGGTTGGGCAAAAATTAGGAAAAACCATGAGAAGTACATGCTTGAACATAAAAATGGTTCAAATGGCTCTGAGCACTATGGGGCTTAACTTCTTAGGTCATCAGTCCCCTAGAACTTAGAACTACTTAAACCTAAGGACATCAAACACATCCATGCCCGAGGCAGGATTCGAACCTGCCACCATGAAGTGTGCGCAGTGTAGAAGCAATGTAACGTTTAAAAAAGTGCTAAATTAGTAAGACATCAGCATGAGTTGAAAAGTTGTAATATATCCGAAACAAATCTTAAAGGAAGAAAACCTGCTGTTTGTAGAATATATCTGAATAATCTGTCACTTTTGCGACTGACTTTGTCTCTCTTGACACTTGAAGAGAGAACCGACGCATAGGCTCACGTAGTCATACATATCGTTGTGCGTCTCAGTAGCTGTGGAGCTAGTGTGACTGTTTGCCCGTAGATGGAGCCCGGGTTTGATTCCAGTGCGGCGAGCAGATCTTTTCTACTGGATAACCGGGAATTGTGAGTTTCATTTCCACCCCGCCCAGATCCACACTAAGCAACAGATAGTTTGGTTATCAGATGACAATATGAAATACTTTTACAGTTTACGTGACACTCCTTGCTTATATGGGACAGTGATCTTCTGATAAACTTACGTTAGGATGCTTTGGCTGGTGAAAAGGCCCCTTTAAATGGAATGGTGTAGTCGCTTCCCTCTCTTACCAATCTTTGGTCTCATTTGGCCTCATCACTAATACACTTCTTTTCAGGAGAATGTAACATTAATCTCAGTTAGCAGCCGCGTCGCTGAGTAACGGTCTCGGAGAATTCGTGTAGTAGGTTGGGGTGGTGCGACAGAGACTAGAATACTCTGAAGATGTTAGCACTTCGTTATTTTTATTTCCGAGCATTAAACGCTCGTAGCAACGCCGGAGATGAAGCAGACTTTTACAACCTTATATGCAAGCATTCTCCACCCACCGACAAGATAATCTTTTACACATCCTCTCTCGCTTCCTCCACAGAAGCGAACACTCATTTAATTTCACTTCACATAATCCTCCCTCCTCCAATTGTGGGAAATCAATACTGTCAAACGGTCATAGTCTGACAACAACGTAGCATTACAAACTGTAATATTTCGAATCAACTTGTGTACTACGTACCTACTGTCGAATGTCAACTTACATAATTTTCTCAGTTTCATGTTTTAATCTGATCTGCTTACATCGTTGCTACCATTTCTGTGCATTCCTTATTTTGTATTGTGACGGTACAAGTTCTTCCTTCGGCTAAAAATCTGTTGTCGACTTTAACAACGGATCGAGAGTTTTTTCTCTTTTGTGCTACTGCGTGAAAATCCACTAGTATTCATATGCAACGCCATTTGTTGACCGCTAACAGTGATATGACATAATAGCCGTTGCATGCTAGTAGATTGTAGCGAGAAGAAAAACTTATTGGTCCTTTCCAAATCAAAATAAATAATAAAATTAACTTATCAAGAACCAAACGAAATGAAAAATGATATTACGTACGTTTTAACAAATGATCAAATAACGTTACAGATGTGAGGTTCCTAAACCACTTTACAAAATTAAGCACCGTACACTCGTAAGGTACAGAAGCAAAATAGATGAGAGACTTCAAAAAGCGGACTCAGCAGCAGGTCTATTATTATACCGGCAGTTTTTAGTCCAGAGTCTAGTTTAGTGCAGCTCTAGTCTATCTTGTACAAACTTTTCATGTCTGTAAAACTACTGCAGAATATATAAATTTGAACTTACAGACTGGTCTCCCTCTACTTTTAACCCCCACACTTCTTTCCACCACAAAATTGTCGATACATTAATGTCACAGGATATGCCGTACCATTGGAAAGTCTGTATTCTATTCATGTCTCAATGGTTTATCGACTATGTTTCTTTTCCATATAGGATTACAGGCCATAGAAATACTTAGAAAATCCTCCCTAACACTTAAACGTATCAATTTTTTCATCCACACTGATGTTATCAAGGAAGTCACGGCTACGGATATAGAGTATAGTATCCTGAAATTTACATTCAGTGTCAAGAAATTTCTGTCTACCAGAAAAGCTTTTCATGCAACTGCCAGTCTACATTTAGTATCTTCCAGATTTCGGCCATTGTCAGAAATTTTGGTACCCAAATAGCAAACCTGATCTAACACTTTTGTCGTTTCATTTCCTAATCTAATTCCCTTACGATTTAAGTCAACTGAAATCCATTATCATTGTTTTGAATGCTATGATTTTAATCTAAAGACCTCTTTCAAAGACACTATTCATTGTATTCAACTTATCTTCCAAGTCCGCCTCTGACCTGTTTAAAATATCAACGGCTAACCTGCATTCATTTTTTAAATTCTTCTCACTCAAATATCTCCGTGTTTAAGATTTCTCAGTTATTTCATTTACTGCTTGCTCAACGAACCGTTTAAATAACACCATGGGTAAACTACACTCCTGGAAATGGAAAATAGAACACATTGACACCGGTGTGTCAGACCCACCATACTTGCTCCGGACACTGCGAGAGGGCTGTACAAGTTATGATCACACGCACGGCACAGCGGACACACCAGGAACCGCGGTGTTGGCCGTCGAATGGCGCTAGCTTCGCAACATTTGTGCACCGCCGCCGTCAGTGTCAGCCAGTTTGCCGTGGCATACGGAGCTCCATCGCAGTCTTTAACACTGGTAGCATGCCGCGACAGTGTGGACGTGAACCGTATGTGCAGTTGACGGACTTTGAGCGAGGGCGTGTAGTGGGCATGCAGGAGGCCAGGTGGACATACCGACGAATTACTCAACACGTGGGGCGTGAGGTCTCCACAGTACATCGATGTTGTCGCCAGTGGTCGGCGGAAGGTGCACGTGCCCGTCGACCTGGGACCGGACCGCAGCGACGCATGGATGCACGCCAAGACCGTAGGATCCTACGCAGTGCCGTAGGGGACCGCACCGCCACTTCCCAGCAAATTAGGGACACTGTTGCTCCTGGGGTATCGGCGAGGACCATTCGCAACCGTCTCCATGAAGCTGGGCTACGGTCCCGCACACAGTTAAGCCGTCTTCTGCTCACTCCCCAACATCGTGCAGCCCGCCACCAGTGGTGTCGCGACAGGCGTGAATGGAGGGACGAATGGAGACGTGTCGTCTTCAACGATGAGAGTCGCTTCTGCCTTGGTGCCAGTGATGGTCGTATGCGTGTTTGGCGCCGTGCAGGTGAGCGCCACAATCAGGACTGCATACGACCGAGGCACACAGGGCCAACCCCCGGCATCATGGTGTGGAGAGCGATGTCCTACACTGGCCGTACACCTCTGGTGATCGTCGAGGGGACACTGAATAGTGCACGGTACATCCAAACCGCCATCGAACCCATCGTTCTACCATTCCTAGACCGGCAAGGGAACGTGCTGTTCCAACAGGACAATGCACGTCCGCATGTATCCCGTGCCACCCAACGTGCTCTAGAAGGTGTAAGTCAACTACCCTGGCCAGCAAGATCTCCGGATCTGTCCCCCACTGAGCATGTTTGGGACTGGATGAAGCGTCGTCTCACGCGGTCTGCATGTCCAGCACGAACGCTGGTCCAACTGAGGCGCCAGGTGGAAAAGGCATGGCAAGCCGTTCCACAGGACTACATCCAGCATCTCTACGATCGTCCCCATGGGAGAATAGCAGCCTGCATTGCTGCGAAAGGTGGATATACACTGTACTAGTGCCGACATTGTGCATGCTCTGTTGCCTGTGTCTATGTGCCTGTGGTTCTGTCAGTGTGATCATGTGATATATCTGACCCCAGGAATGTGTCAATAAAGTTTCCCCTTCCTAGGACAATGAATTTACGGTGTTCTTATTTCAACTTCCAGGAGTGTACAATCGTGTCTCATTCCCTTTCCAGTTACTGCTTACCTTGACGTCCTTCGAATTATATAGTTACCGCCTGATTTCTACAAAAGATGCAGATTCGTTCCTTGTGTTTTGTCCCAGCTACCTTCAGAAACTGAAATAGTGTATTCCGCTTAACATTCTTAAAAGTTGTATCAAACTCCACGGTTGATGTGAATGTAGATACCTTCCTGGAGTCCGTCTTCTAAGATAAATCGTGCAGTCAAGTATGCTCTGTAACCCAAAACGATCTTGTTTCAGGTCACCTCCTACCAGATTTGGCATTATTTTGTAAATAACTCGTATCAGTGTTTTGCTAGAGTAACTTATTAACATGATGGATCTATAATATTTTTTGTCTGGGTCTCCCTTCTGTTTATTTCCACTATTCCATTTTTCATAAATGCAGACATTTTTCACCTCTCTCAAATGTGCAGCATACCAGGTAGAAATCTTTTGTGATGGCACATTCTCCTGCGACGAGGCTGGCTATAAATCCGTCGTTCTCTCTGTGCAGGCTGCAAATTTAGAATTCACCTACCTCAGAAAGGCATCTTGGCAACGTAGATACTTACAAGATTATGCAAAAGCAGCTTCGATAAAAAAATCTAATAACTACAATTACTGAGGCTGATCAACTACAGTAATGAAATAAAGTCCTGTATAAAAACTGTCATTAAAAAATTAATGGGGCCGCTAGGTAATGGATTGGCTTCTGGGAAACAATGTCCGAAATTTCGACACAAAAGTTTTATTTTGTCCATATAGCCAAAGAAAAGGTACTATTCAGTCCACATATAAACTATTGGTTGTTTCCTTCACGTTAACAATTCGTACACTCATTTCACACGGACAACAGCCAGAAATCTGTCCAAATCCGACCCGAGTTAAACAACGTTTTCACAGTTATTAATTCCACCACTAACATGAGTTATTACATTAGGTCCTTCTGGTGGATTTCTAAAAATAAGTTGCTCGCCAAGAATGCTCAGTGGTTGAATATTGACACATGTCACGCGGACACTATGAAGGGCAAATTTTCACACGCAAATATCATTCCAACAAAAGAGTTCCAAAACTTCCGAACTTCACAAACTGTCCATAAATGTAGCTCTTATTACGACCACAATCTGGACGCGAGAAAGCCAATTATTACTTCGTTTAACACATTATTTTGACTGGCACTAGTAACATGACAGTGCGCGTTCAAAGCTAGCGAGCGACTTCTCCTTGTGGCCTCACTCCCAGTACAGTATAACTGTCCGGTAACGAGCTGGAACCGTCTCAATTCTGATTGGCTAACCATACCCGCCGCCAATCAGAATGCTCGCTCATGATCATATTCGCGCCAAAACTGGCCTGCACCAACCCATACATACAGACGCATCTATGTCATTCTGATATACAAATATTAAAATAATGTTTAACAAACGGAAACGAAAAGGCAATAAATCTGGAAATATCCTTTAGATACAGATAATACTCCAGCTCAATTTCTGGCTGCTCTGTTACAATAGCAATCAAACCTAGACATACGTGATCAGCAAAGTGGGTAACTTCCCTAGTAACATATTCCCAAGACAGGCCTGTGTGACTCTTGCAGGTTACTTAAGACTGTATATAATGCGATAATAAAATTTGACGAATGTCCCACGTACACACTCTCATTCACTCACATATACTCCCACAGCAATAATAGACACCAATAATAATTTTGCCAGATTTTTATATTACGAAAACGAAAAAAATTTACTTTTTAATATGAAAATATCAGTCAATTAATTCTGCAGACTGAGAGTTCTGCTTATGATTTCCAATTATACCAAGAGCTAAACTATTATATTTCCTAACTGAATTTAGTTTCCTGAGTGTCAGATTTTTACTTTTTTAGCAATTTTTTCTATCTCTGTAACTATGATAGTTATAAAGCTGACATTTGGATACAATCTTCTCCTGAATGTCAAGAGGTAGTGTACCGATTTTCAAAATGATTGAATAATATTTAATATCATTTATTTAGGTTCTTATAGGTGGTGAATGTGCGGTCGCTAAGAAGTGACACAGGAGCCGTTCTCACGCTGCCGTTGTAGCAGGTGTAGATAGCTTATTGGTTAAGACACAAGTGGCGGATTCTTCCACAGCCTCCGGCTCCCATACTGCGGGCTGTATAGCAACGAATGTTATCGCACATTAACTCGCGACGTTATACTCCAAAGCATATTAATATTTCTGAAGGAATTTCCTGTATTTCGGGTTCCTTGTTTCGACTTCAGTCTTTCATTGTTCTGTCAAATTCTTCTTGCAATATTATATCTCCCATCTCATTTTCATTAACTTTCTCTTTTCTTTCCCTAATACTGTCTCTTGTTTATTTCCTTTCTGTAGCCTTTTCATATATTCCACACATCTTTCAGCCTTCTTTGCTTAGAACTGGTTTCAGTCTGAGCTCATTTGCAGGATATATCTTTCCCATATTCGTGTACGATTTTACAGCATTTCATTTCTCTTTAGGCAGTTCGGCGGGAGGCATTCAATAGCTAATAAAACACACATCATTTCTGAAGACAGGTTGATTTTATTCAGGGTCGAAGTAACCATGTTACTTCCCCTTCTAATAGCTACAAATTCTTGTTTATCAACATAATCTAAGTTGAATGCGATGACCATACACCACCTAACCCGTAGGATCTGTACGCCAGCATGGTGCCACTCTACTGGTCGAGTTCGTAGCTCCTGGTACAGTGGTCATCATTGCTGTCTCATGATCACGCTTTCCGGGTTTGATTCCCGGCCGGGTCGGTAGCTCTCTCCGCCCGCAAACTCGGTATTTGGGAAAATGGCGAGACTAGACAGTTCAAAAATTGGAAATCTGTACTGGCGTTGATATCGACGCCGTTGAGCTCGGCATAAACTGAAAATCATCATCATTATCTACTGTTCTACGTCTGCGCTAAAGTCTTGCTACATCAATACCCTGCCCATCATCCACTTACTGCTTCCCGCGGCGTGAAGCATTAACTGGGCCAAACACTGCAGGATGGATGAGAAAGAACAGTACAATCAAGTTTTGGGAGCTTCTCTAAAGTGCGAAGACTTGTGTGAGGCCTTGCATTGTCATGTTGACGGAGAAGTTCGTTAGCATTTTTCTGGCGGCTCACGTCCTAAAGTTCTTTCTTCAATTCCCTGAGGGTACCAAAATACACCACAGATATGATCGTTGCACCGTGAGGGAGGCTGTCAAACGGAATAGCCCTTTGATAGTCCCAGGATATCGTCATTATGATTTTACATACTGAGAATGCAACTTTGAACTTTACCTGCGGAGGCGAGGTGTTGTGGCGCCAATTCTTGAATTGCCTTTTTGTTTCCGGTTAGACGAGATGAACCTATTTTTATCACCTGCCGCCGTTGGACAAGTAGCTGCCAGCAGCAAGTCGTATACTCCTAGCTCACTTCTTTGTTACATAGTTTAATTCTTAATTTCTTTGCGTGTTTTTGATACTTGCATTGTTTAATTCATAAATTTCAGGTGTATTATAGTATTTGAGAGTTGCAGCATCGCGTTTCAGTACCTGAATAGTGTAAAATCGCGTAGTCTCCTTCCGCCGATGAGCAGCGTGTCAGCAGTGCGCAAGTAGCAGCATTACTGCATTTACTAGGCAATCTTGTATTTTAATAACCGTTTAAATTTTGTGTCGAATTGTTTGTGCTTTCTGTAGACTAGTTCAGACGTTCTTTCCACAACAGTTTTTAACATGGATAGGGGCTGCAACTGCTGTGTTCGGGTGCAGGCTGAGTTGGCATCCCTTGGCTCCCAGCTTCAGGCAGAGTTGGCTTCGGTCACACAGCTTGAGGCTGTTGCCAATGGGCATCACTGTGGGGGTCCGGATGGGGGTTTGTTGGGGACGGCCAGATCGTCCCACCCATCACCCGATCGGACTACGTGTGAACTGCCCGGGATACTGCCCACATTGAGGCTGGCCCCTCACCTGTGGTAGAGTGGGAGGTCGTCTCGAGGTGTGGCAGGGGGCGAAAGACATTCCGGAGGGCTGAACAGAAGGCCTCTCCAGTTTTTCTGACTGCCAGTCTCGCTAGTGGGATGAAAGCAGAGCTCACCATCTGCAGCATCGTCGACAGGACTGACTGCGGACCTTTGGTACAGAGCCGAGTGGAGGGTCTGAATCAGAGGTTGAGACGGTTCTGCGATCGTGTGGGCTGCAGATTCCTCGACTTGCGCCATAGGATGGTGGGGTTTCGGGTTCCGCTGGATAGGTCAGGAGTCCACTACACGCAGCAAGCGGCTACACGGGTAGTAGGGGTTGTGTGGCGTGGACTGGGCGGTTTTTTAGGTTAGATGGCCTAGGGCAAGTACAGAAATGGCAACAGACTCAGAGAGTGCGGGGCAAAGTCAGGACATGCGGGAACCAAGCAGCAATCGGTATTGTAATTGTAAACTGTCGAAGCTGCATTGGTAAACTACCGGAACTTCAAGCGCTGATAGAAAGCACCGAAGCTGAAATCGTTATAGGTACAGAAAGCTGGCTGAAGCCAGAGATAAATTCTGCCGAAATTTTTACAAAGGCACAGACGGTGTTTGGAAAGGATAGATTGCATGCAGCCGGTGGTGGCGTGTTTGTCGCTGTTGGTCGTAGTTTATCCTGTAGTGAAGTAGAAGTGCATAGTTCCTGTGGATTATTATGGGTGGAGGTTACACTCAAAAACCGAGGTAGCTTGATAATTGGCTCCTTTTACCGACCTCTCGACTCAGCAGCATTAGTGGCAGAACAACTGAGAGAAAATTTGGAATGCATTTCACATAAATTTTCTCAGCACGTTATAGTCTTAGGGGGAGATTTCAATTTACCAGATATAGACTGGGACATTCAGTGGTAGGGACAGAGCATCGAGTGACATTATACTGAGTGCACTATCCGAAAACTACCTCGAGCAATTGAACAGAGAACCGACTCGTGGAGATAACACCTAGGACCTACTGATAACAAACATACCCGAACATTTCGACTCTGTAAGTGCAGAATAGGGAATCAGTGATCATAAGGCCGTTGCAGCATCCCTGAATATGGACGTTAATAGGAATATAAAAAAAGGGAGGAAGGTTAATCTGTTTACCAAGAGTAATATAAGGCAAATTTCAGACTACCTAACAGATGAAAACGAAAATTTCTGTTCCGACACTGACAATGTTGAGTGTTTATGGAAAAAGTTCAAGGCAATCGTAAAATGCATTTTAGAAAGGTACGTGCCGAGTAAAACTGTGAGGGACGGAAAGAACCCACCGTGGTTCAACAACAAAGTTAGGAAACTACTGCGAAAGCAAAGAGAGATTCACTCCAAGTTTAAAAGCAGCCAAAACCTCTCAGACAAACAGAAGCTAAACGATGTCAAAGTTAGCGTAAGGAGGGCTATGCGTGAAGCGTTCAGTGAATTCGAAATTAAAATTCTATGTACCGATTTGACAGAAAATCCTAGGAAGTTCTGGTCTTACGTTAAATCAGTAAGTGGCTCGAAACACCATATCCAGACACTCCGGGATTTGTAAGGCCTTTGAGCCTGAAGATGGGGTATTCCCCGAAACATGTTGCTCAATAAATAATACAGTAGTAACAAATTTTGTGACTGGTAGCGGTTATTTAAATAAACTTTTTCATAATTTTTGATACAGTCACGGTCGAAATATAGTCATAATGGCTTTAAATTGTACAGATATTTGGGTGAAAATGTTACTGTTTCCGACAGTTTTAGAAAAATGAGATCCAGTAGACTTAGTGCTCTTTGAGATTCCCTAACCTCTACCAGGATTTCTTTTTAAATGAAGGTTATTAGCTGCGTGCACAACGCGTATGGCTTTTCACCACTGACACCCAATGTTTTGTCTACTGTAGAGGTGCTGTGACAGTTAATGAATCATGCAATAGCATCATCTTCATCGTCATGTAATTTCGCTGACTGTTCATTGAGAGATTCAGTAATTGGTTTAAACGATTCTCACAGTATCTGGTCTCGATCCAAATTTCCGAGCCTCAGCAAATGCAACTTTTCCAGAATGGTGCTCCGTGCAGTGGTTACCTTATGCTTAGTTGGCATCTTGCTATATACAAAGCGAGCTGCTAAGCACACTGCGCCTTTGGTCAACATTTAAAAGTTACGTCATGTACTTTCGTTTCAGTTCCATCAACGTTTACAGCGAAGTCATCTACTTTCTTTCTCAGAATGATGTTGGTGTATATTTATAGCTCCTTAACCCTAGCATCTAATTCCATGATCAATCTCAGAAGGTCCTGGGCACACATCTCGAGCTTTATAACTCTAGTTCGAGAGCCTGAAATTTTTCATTCAAGTACAAACGCATTCTCTGTCAATGCACACCTATCCCCTGGGGCTGAATACCTGACGTAAGTATGATGTATACTAACATATGCAATACTTCTTTCATGGTTATACATATAGAAACCCCTTGACGTTCCGTCTAATCCTACCGTCATTCAGTTTGCTCGATTTGTCAATAAAAAGAAACCCTTGCTCTCTGTGATTCCTACAAACTGCACATATCTTTACAAAATCATTGAATGAATGGTCGATTCCTACACAGGAAAATGTGTTTTAGATTCAAATTGTCTTGTCTAAAGGCTATAATGATATTAGCGTCACCCCACAACACCTCTTTTCGGATTCTGGAATATGTCTGACTCAAATAAAATACGTCAAGATCCATATGACGACCACAGCAGAAACGTTGTAGAATTTGATCTTAGTTTTCCATGGCGGCAACATCATATATGAACACTGTGATTGGCCATACATTTTTTGGCAGGGGGAATTAACAGCTTTGACTGAATATCGTCTAAGTTACTAAGTTACGCCATCTTTTGCAGTAGCTGGTGCTTGTATTGAAACAGCGTTTCTGAAAATATACGTACATGATGAGCGTGGACTCCATTCGTGTGTGTTGGTAATGACACAAGAACATTTGTCTTATAGCTCTTATGTTATCAGGAAGGAGTATCCCATTCTTCTTCTTCTTCTATCTTCTTCCACACAACCATTGTACCAGTCACAACAATGTCCTGATGCTTCACCCACCCTGCAATGACAGCACCTACACCAGGTCATGATGTGGAATGGCCTTTTATAGAAAAATGTACACTTATAATAATAAGAATAATATGTGTAGCAGCTACAACGCATTCATCTTAGCAACTGAGCTACCATGGTTACATTATCATGAGAGGGTTATGAAGAAAGACAAGGTACACTGGATTTTCGATTATATAAAGATTACAAAGTCATGCATTCGATGCAATACATCTGTAAAATCAACGAGTGTTTCTTCAAGTTCACTTCTGTACTAAATTTCCGAAAGTATGATTTCTTGCATGCACTGAATTCCGCTTGAAATTCTATCAAACTTATTGGTTGTCTTTTACTTTCTTTTAGCAGTATATTGATACACAGGTGTAATTCATCAACATGCACACTATTCACTTGGCGGTAATCTTCAGTGTCTTTATACACACATTGAACACAATGTAGCTATCTGTTCACTCTTTCCAAGGAAGATGATTATTACATCACTTGACTGAATTCGGAGAGTAAGAGCACCACAGTTAATGTATGATGGGTCATGAGCTGGGTAATACTGGATGGCCATCTGCTGACTGATATACGCTTCAACAAATTACGTTTCACACCATTTGTGCTCAGTAAACTGCTGTTTTAATATTTTTACATACATCTTCAATTTCAAACCACACAAACCAGTCATTGGTTTCTACAGTTGCTAGTATACCAAGGTTTAAAAGCTTTGAACCAGTAGACGTTAAGATGTTAAACTGTATGTTGAAGTAAAAAGCATTAGAGAGCTAGGTGGAACTGCAAGCTTCTCATTTACAATATCTACACCTCGTTCATCTTGCAGTGCCATCGGAATCTTCTGAGTTGGCTCATATGCTGGCAGCCAACAGTGACCCATACTGTGGTGGGTAGGATCACGTGCACACTTGTGCAAGTCAGGGACAGGCTGTCTGTATTCATCACTGAGTGGTACAGACGACCGACGCCGGCAAGATACATTTTGTGCAAGGACCGTACTATTAAAAGCACAATCATAATGACTGTGTAACTGTCACCCTGCATAAATAGCAGTCTTGGTTCTACAGGCACACACACGAGGCGCTGACGATATTCATGTAAAAAACTGTGCGTGCCTTGTAAGTCAACGTATGGTATTGCTTCCAAATGAAGTGGTCTTCGTCACAAATACCGTGACATTCAATGTATATGTTGACCACTGGTGTATGTATCAACAAACCGAAAGAGTGTGTACAAGTTGCCAGATGTATAAACTCCTAACAAAATCACCATTCTCAACGAAAGTGATTCGGTTAAGGAATGTGCTATAAAGTTGATATTTGCATTTCTCTCATGCCACAGCTAGATATTTATCACGCTAACAAACAGTATTTGTAATGCATTCTGATTCCATGCCTTGTAGACAGTACATCAGAGGTTCCACAATACATTCACACAGTTATAAGTGAGGGCAGATTATGGTTTATTGCGAATGGTCACATACAGTAGCTGGTGTGCTATGTGAGAAATCACTAAGAAATGCAAAAAAATGGTTCAAATGGCTCTGAGCACTATGAGACTTAACTTCTGAGGTAATCAGTCGCCTAGAACTTAGAACTAATTAAACCTAACTAACCTAAGGACATCACACACATCCATGCCCGAGGCGGGATTCGAACCTGCGACCGTAGTGGTCGCTCGGCTCCAGACTGTAGCGCCTAGACTAGAACCGCACGGCCACTCCGGGCGGCTAAGAAATGCAATGCTAGATTGAAGTCATAAGAAATGCACACAATCCTATGACCAATACACTGGCTTTTCATGTCTCTAATATTACGATTTCTGGAAGAAATTTTGTCAGAGATTTGGAATAAGTCTCTCTGTTCTACCACACACTTGCGTTGGATACTATGGAGATGTCTTTTAATGATTACAGCCACTGGTGATTCATCAAAACGAGTCACCCTTTTCGAATCTGTCTGCTGAGGACCCCATGTAGCAAAACTCCAGTGTGGTTTTAGGCAGTCTCCCTGCAGTTTGCAACTGTTCCTCAGTAGTCTGTCCTGTCCTCTCTCCAACTCTGTCCACGTGAACGTTCCAGTTTATGTCGGAAATGAGATGAAGTTGGAGAGATATCTAAAACCTCCTGCACTCCTTGGAGAAACAGAGTGAGCTGAGTTAAGGCGACAGGAACGTGTTTTGACCACTCTGCGGAAATGAGAACATGTTGTCATAGCTCCACCAACCACTTACAATGTGCAAGGCCAGCGCCAAACGAAGCTTTTAGCTTTTTCCTGCAACATAAGGTAGTAGAAAAGACACTACAAGCAGTTGCGGTGGTGTTTCATAGCGGAAAATTCAGGAAGACTTCACATCACATGGAAACTGGAAGCAAGACAAGGATTTTGCTACTGCATTGCGGTATGTTTCCAAACCACATACCGTTCTGTAGTCTGAAGAAAAGTTGCAGCTCTAAGTGTGCATTCTTGTTCGTTACCCTAACCTTCTACCCCTTCTCATTATTCTGTACCACTCAACATGGAAAAACTATGAACTATATGCATTTTTCTAACATCACCCACAGAGAACTGGATACAATATTACCACATCGCCTTCTTCCGATATATCGAAACCAAAATACTGTCTGCATGCTGACATTGAGCATATATGGCAATCCCATTAAATATTCAGGTACTGGTCCGCTGGAGCAGGTGGTCAGTGATCTAAATCGTTTACACAGGTCAGTGTAAAGTTTAGTGACCTGTACTAAAGGAGGACCATTTCCCACAGACTAACAATCACAGGCAGTTTTATGCATTGCTTTTCCACTACAGCACATCCAAGCAGTGTATGACTACAGCTTTGTACACAGCCGCACATTTTGTTTTTCCACGATGACTTGGAGGTCTGTGTCATGTGCTATACTGATATTAACATATCTCGATCCATTGGCTTTCACAGAATGATGGACATCGCATGGTGTATTCTATGCTGCTCCCACAAGACATAGGATGGTTGAAATAAAAGACAGAGGTTGTGTTTCTTATCGACAAAAGAGAGGAAGACAACACGACATATGGAAACTGGAGGAGTCTGTCATTGTGAAGCATTTCCAAAGAGCTATCCGAAGGTGTCTGATGACCTCTACAGTAAAACGTATGTTCCATAGTGATGTGGTAGCAAATGCCTCAGTGTTTCTTCTTTTAAGAGACTCTAACTATTGATTCTTCATATTTCAGCCATGTAAGCTACCACTGTTTAGGTGCTGGCCATCCAGAGAAAGTGTTGCTCCCACCAAGACTCCTTCCATCTCAAACAAGTGGTATCAGTCAATCACAGTGTACCAGTGGAAGGATGAGACGAAAGAGACACCATCGATATGGGACGATGTGCTCTAATAAGCACCACAGTTGAAAGTAAGATCCATTTTAGCAGTGTTTCCATCATTTCAACCCTGACCAATGACATGTTAGGCTGTTAGGCTGTTTCCCACTACTTTGTGTGTAGTGTATACTGGATTGCAAATGTAGCTACATGACAGTGGAGCACATCCATTCATGGTTAATTCTCTAACATATACACCAAAGTATACCAGACAGCGTACTAGACCAATGAAGTCAGGTTATCTACGTATTTCTAGCACTTTGATCATTTGATAAAAATTGCCCATCTTTCCCTGTTTGGATGGGAGTCAAGCGTATTCTTGCATTCTTAGGATAAAGTTGGAGATAGAAAGATTTCCCAACACTGACGTCGACCGACCCTCCGTGCAACACAGTCGCCAATTTAATTTGCAGCTGACCAGAAGTAGGAGGGTGCTATACCCACTACATTTCATGTCTCGTGAAATAACAGAGCAAACTGAATCAATAACTGCTATTCAGTAAAGACTGTTCTCCACCAATCTTACTCACAACATCCATCCAAGTGCACAAGATCTCCGGAGATGCTAGCATGTCAAGGAGTTTAATACTCCTAATCGGAGTACTGTAGACATCAGAGAGTTGTGATGATATAACAGACAGTTATGAAGAAACATTTGGTTTCTGGATGATGGTGCTCAAGATGGACGGGGTTTTAAGCATTTTCTGTGAGTCAACTGTGCTGTCAACTCTAAATCTTTGTTCTAGTGTCTGGGGCCAGTACCAAGAAGGTACTAGCAAGAGAGAAATGATCATTGAACATAAACACATGCTCTCCTAAGGCTACACGGTACTGCACTTAAACAGACTATAATGTTAAAGCCTTGTGGTTTCTGAAATATTAGTAATGCAGAGTGCAATGCTCTTAATACTCTATGTAAGACAGATCTGTCCAATATCTGACATACATCCATCCTGCAAGTTTTCTGTCCCACTCGCTATGGTGACAAACTTTAAGATGATAAAACTACATCCTTCTCCACCAAATAAAAAAGTAGATTCTTTGTGATATATGTACAATATAGCTATCCAAAGGTGTATAGCGCCCACTGTTGATATACAGGGTGTTTCAAAAATGACCGGTATATTTGAAACGGCAATAAAAACTTAACGAGCAGCGATAGAAATACACCGTTTGTTGCAATATGCTTGGGACAACAGTACATTTTCAGGCGGACAAACTTTCGAAATTACAGTAGTTACAATTTTCAACAACAGATGACGCTGCAAGTGATGTGAAAGATGTAGAAGACAACGCAGTCTGTGGGTGCGCCATTCTGTACGTCGTCTTTCTGCTGTAAGCGTGTGCTGTTCACAATGTGCAACTGTGCTGTGGACAACATGGTTTATTCCTTAGAACAGAGGATTTTTCTGGTATTGGAATTCCACCGCCTAGAACACAGTGTTCTTGCAACAAGACGAAGTTTTCAACGGAGGTTTAATGTAACCAAAGGACCGAAAAGCGATACAATAAAGGATCTGTTTGAAAAATTTCAACGGACTGGGAACGTGACGGATGAACGTGCTGGAAAGGTAGGGCGACCGCGTACGGCAACCACAGAGGGCAACGCGCAGCTAGTGCAGCAGGTGATCCAACAGCGGTCTCGGGTTTCCGTTCGCCGTGTTGCAGCTGCGGTCCAAATGACGCCAACGTCCACGTATCGTCTCATGCGCCAGAGTTTACACCTCTATCCATACAAAATTCAAATGCGGCAACCCCTCAGCGCCGCTACCATTGCTGCACGAGAGACATTCGCTAACGATTAGTGCACAGGATTGATGACAGCGATATGCATGTGGGCAGCATTTGGTTTACTGACGAAGCTTATTTTTACCTGGACGGCTTCGACAATAAACAGAACTGGCGCATATGGGGAACCGAAAAGCCCCATGTTGCAGTCCCATCGTCCCTGCATCCTCAAAAAGTACTGGTCTGGGCCGCCATTTCTTCCAAAGAAATCATTGGCCCATTTTTCAGATCCGAAAC
Source organism: Schistocerca gregaria (assembly GCF_023897955.1). Classification (NCBI taxonomy): domain Eukaryota; kingdom Metazoa; phylum Arthropoda; class Insecta; order Orthoptera; family Acrididae; genus Schistocerca; species Schistocerca gregaria. Next base: position 733,147,428 of record NC_064931.1, read on the forward strand.
GATTACTGCATCATGCTATATGGACATTTTTCGTGAATTTGTGGCGGCACAAATTGCCTTAGACGACACTGCGAACACCTGGTGGTTTATGCAAGATGGTGCCCCGCCACATCGCACGACAGACGTCTTTAATTTCCTGAATGAATATTTCGATGATCGTGTGATTGCTTTGGGCTATCTGAAACATACAGGAGACGGTGTGGATTGGCCTCCCTATTCGCCAGACATGAACCCTTGTGACTTCTTTCTGTGGGGACACTTGAAAGACCAGGTGTACCGCCAGAATCCAGAAACAATTGAACTGCTGAAGCAGTACATCTCATCTGCATGTGAAGCCATTCCGCCAGGCACGTTGTCAAAGGTTTCGGGTAATTTCATTCAGAGACTACGCCATATTATTGCTACGCATGGTGGATATGTGCAAAATATCGTACTATAGAGTTTTCCAGACCGCAGCGCCATCTGTTGTTGACAATTGTAACTACTGTAATTTCGAACGTTTGTCTGCCTGAATATGTACTGTTGTCCCAAGCATATTGCAACAAACGGTGTATTTCTATCGCTGCTCGTTTAGTTTGTATTGCCGTTTCAAATATAACGGTCATTTTTGAAACACCCTGTAGGTACGAAAAGGGGTCCGCTATGCTTTCAACTATCTAGTTGAAACTACTTCTCAAGGTCCAATAGGTAAGAAACGAGGGTTAATATACTTTTGGCTACCTAGTTTCTTGCCTTTTTTACCTTGAAAATTAGTTGAAACTAGGTGGTTGAAAGCATAGCGACCCCATCTTCGTACCTGCATGAACTATGAAGTGTAACTTAGCCCTATCCTGCTGCACCTTCATTATTTGATGAAGAATATTCGTGTACTTCCTATGCTTGTTTAGTGTCATCACTTTTTTAGCAACATGTAGGGTGCTATGGGCTCAGTCCTCAACTACACAATTGTAGCTAATGTAACTGCTAAACACCTCCTTGAGCGACATGGACATCTCATCCGTTGAATACATAGAACAGGGTAAGGACTTACGATGGTACTGTCAGATGTCTCAGCACAGACTGAAGCTCCCTCACAATTAGAGGGAGGGAGGAGATGCCGGGTATTGGGGGAGGATTGGTGATGAGTGTGGGGACGGAAAACAGCACCTACTGTTGATGGTGGTGTGAAGAAGGTCAGTTGGTCTCTGAACCTCAAAGTGAGCACACAAAATTTGGTATTCCCCCAATAAATTTGAATTTCCCCATTTTTTTGGGATTTCCCGCAAAAAATTCAATTTCCTTCTATTATCAGGGTGGGGGGAGGGAACGGGGAAGGGAGCCACGTGCCAGCTGGGGAAAACCCATGATATCATCAGGTGGCGTGGGTGGCGGTAATGAATTGATCAGTTAATTAATTTCCATAAGTAATGCGATCTTAATTTCATATGAAAACTGGGGCGGTACCCCCCCCCCCCCCCCCTACTAATGGGCAACAGATTTGTAGCTTACCTAAATGTCATTCAGTTGAGAAACTGAGTTGGCAGTAAATGAATATGAAACAGAAATTTGGTAAGGAAATTAGAGTTCAGGGAGAAGAAATAAAAGCTTGAAGACTGAAACATACTCTAAGTCTCTCAGAGATGTGCAATGGAATTGGAAGGGTAGTTGAACGGAATGGGAAGTACCATGAAACAAGATTATACATTGAACATAAGAAAATAAAACAAGGTTAATGAAGTGTAGTAAAATTAAATCAGGAATTGCTGGGGGATTTCGCTTACTAAATAAGTCACTATAATAATTATGCTGTGGATGTGTTTTTCTATTTAGGCATGACGATAACAGACAATGGGAGAAGTACAGTAGGTTTACAAAAATAGGGGAACCCTAAAAACACAATACATTTCCCCACCAAACATGGTGTAGGGAAGGACTTTTCATCGTATTTTTGAATAACACAGGTACTGTAGCATCGTATCTATCCACCGACAGCGGGCAATCGATTTTCAGCAACAGCGTCTCCCCTGTTCGGGAATATACACAATGGATGTACGAGTACAGGATATAGACACATGGCTCACGTGGTAAGGAGGTTAGGGTCTGGCTGTCAGTCTTGTTCAGACAAGATAATAAGGTGACCGCTCGCAATAAGCAGGATATCTGGGTTCGAGTCCCAATCCGACAAAAATTTTCACTGTCGTAATTCCATTATACGCCTAATGGATGCGCCTATTCGCAACTGCGAATACAGTTAAAGAATTCCATAATATCTGTGGTGATCCATTGAAAACAAAGTCTGTAAATGAGTCCGCAATCATTTTTTGGTACTTTATTTTTATAAGTCCGTTTTGATCAGTCAGATTTCTTACACTTTACTACCGGTTTAGGCTACTACCATCTTCAAATGATTAAAATATTCTGATGTAAATCATCAAGTTAAACATGTGACTACATGGTACGTACCATGTATTCACATGTTTAACTTAACGATCATTTACATCAGAATATTTTAATCACCTGAAGATGGCGGTCGCTGAAACTTTTAATAAAGTGTAAGAAATCTGTGTAATCAAGATGGGCTTGTAAAAATAAAGTACATCTGTAGTTGCTGCAGTGCCCGTTCCTTCGGACATACATGTCTGTGAGAAGGAACTGTGTATAGTATTTCTGAATAACAAAGCCTCTATAATATCGTACAAAGAGATGGCTGTCAATAACAACGAAAGCTTATCTATCAAAGCGATATTGGTTAATATGTGATATAAATGCAACTGTCATGAAATATTTTCTGGAAGTATTTGTCTGGAGCATGGAAGAGAAACGTGGATGAAAGCAGTATAGAGAAGAATAGGACAGAAGCCTTTGAAATTTTGTGCTACATAAGAATGGCAATGATTTAATGGGTAGATGGAATAACTAATGAGGAGGTAATGAGACGTGGCCATTGTGGGAAGCATGGAACGGCAGCAGTGTAGAGGACACAAACGCTCCAGTACAGTTAGTAGGTGTTGTAATGATGATGCGGAATGGGAGTCACTTGCACAGGAGAGACTGGAATGAACAACTGTATGTAACCAGAGATGGGAATGAACGCCACAACAACAGCTATACTTATCGCTATTGATGAACTTCATTTACAAAGCAACCCCTCTCTAATGTTTTCTGTACACGAAATTATCACCAGTTGTTTCATAATAGTTGCAAAGCCTTTTTCGATGCACCCAAGAATTCAGAACTCCACATATGTACGAATTTCGCCACAAACTTCACTGTCTTAATTTTTTTTCTCTTACAGTACTCTCATTTCCTTCATGAAACGTGACGCACAAGTTATATGGGGAAAACAAGTTTATGTTGAAGCTTGTCAAACTTCAAATTATATTATTGAGATTGTGTCTTGGGTACCCAGTTAGGTGCATGCACAATAGTTAAAAACCATAGTATATAATGCGGTGTATTAGATAATAATCTGATGATCTTACATACTCAAAATCAGTTCCCACTTCATTGAACTTACCGATTTTGTTGGAGGAATAGCTTCCAGATTTCTATCTGCATCTTAGGTAGTGGAACGGTACACCACAAAGACCGCCGGCCGATGTGGCCGAGCGATTCTAGGTGCTTCAGTCTGGAACCGCGGTCGCGCGACCACTACGGTCGTAGTTTCCAATCCTGCCTCGGGCATGGATGTCTGTGGTGTCCTTAGGTTAGTTAGGTTTAAGTAGTTCTAAATCTAAGGGACTCAGATGTTAAGTCCCATCGTGCTCAGAGCTATTTGAACCATTTCAACCACAGGTACCAAATTCTGGCTTTTTCGTTAAATTTCGGCACCACATACGGGTTTTACACGTCGTAACGAGCATTTATCAGGAAGTAGAACACATACACAGACAAAATTCGCACTTGAAAGCTTCAAAACAGTTATCGGTATGTAGTAGTATCAAGTTTACAAATTCAGCCAATAAAAAATAAATAAATAAAAACGTTATAATTTTCCTTTAGCTACTACAGTTTAAATCATTCACAAGCGCCGTGTAAAAATATTCCCGTTTTCGCTATGATAATTTACTACATGTTGTTATCCAAAATTGTGAACGTCCATCGCGTGTGCTGTAGTGCCACAATTCTGAGTTCTGAAAAAATTGTGGCTGGACCACCACAGAAAGGTCTCAAAGTTATTTTCCTAGTGAGTTTTAACGCATTGTTACATAGATAGCCCGAGCTCTTTCCCGTTTCTGGTACGCTTAAGAGCTATTAATTGCATTCGTAGCACACGTCTTCAGCTTCTCATGCCGTGGAACCATTTATGATATTTATCCTTCATTTGAAACACTTGAATACTCAGATTAATATGATACCTCATGGTCATCAACCATTGATTGATATCTGAAACCATGAAATAATTGAATAAACGAAAGTGGCCATTACGTTTACCGCTACATTATAGATTATATATTTTTACATATTTTCCCCAGATTTTCAGAGATGATTTTTCTTTTGCGCACATGTTTGTCTGAATCATATTACTTATAATCAATGAATTCATTATGAACAACTACCTTATATCTAATTATTTTATGACACAAGTGAAATCTACTCTGAATAACCTGGAAATTGAACGCCGCCTGTGGGCTTGTGAGCACGTAATGCAGTACGGAAAGTAAATAGTCGTAACATAGACAAATAGACAAATGGGAAACCGTTGTAGCGGTAATACGGACCGGAAATTGGGACATCCATTAATATAAGCAACTTTGACCAGTGAAACATTTTTATGAGGAGTTGCCTGAGGACGACCGTCTCGGGAAAAGCGAAGCTGATTGGCTAACTGCGTGCCGCTATGATTAAAGGTGACTGAATGACGGTGAGGGCACAAATAGGAAACGGAGAGTTGAACATGCACGCCTCATCACAGAATGTGGAAGTAGGAGGGCTAACGCTCTGTAAAACAGGACGGATGGCGATCAGTGACAGATCTGACAACAGTGTGCAATATTGACATAAGTACAAGTGTTTTGGGGCTCACTATTGAGCATACATGGTGTAACATGCGTTTCAGCAGCCGACAACGCCTACGTCCTTCCATCTGGACCCAAAGGCATCGTCAATTTCAGTTTTAGTGGGCACGGGAACATCAAGAACGGACCGTGGATCGAATTAAGCGCTTCGCCGGGTGGGATAAATAAAGTTTCTCGTTATACAAAGTGCATCGTCGTGCCTGGTTACGCCGTCATCCAGATAAACGGCTGTCCGAACATGCACTGCGCCCGAACACAAAATGATGCGGGTAGCATCATGTTACGAACACATTCACCTATGCTTCAGTCTGACGTGTGCTAGTAATACAAGACTTCATGACACGTGTGGACCACGTGAACTTTAATATGGCCCATGTGGATCCCTTCTTGCTTGTAGTCTTCCACAACAAAAATGGCATTATCCAGTATGATTACTGTACATGTCACAAGGACAGAATCGTCTTACAATGGTTTGAGGAGCATGATAGTGAACTAACGTTGTAAACACAATTCTCTTGATCTAACCTCGGTGGGATACATCTTGGACTATCTGGCGCCATCTCCTCGTCCACAAACAGCTGGCCCGTAATTTACGAGAATTTCGTGACGTCTGCGCAGATATCTAGTGCCACATGACACCGAAACGTACCCAGCACGATCAAAATTTGGATCAACACGCAATTAAGCAGATGCCCATGTTGTTTTGGATCATCAGTGAATACGTCATTGGATCTGTAGTGATCGATTCTATTTGCTACTGTCCTAATATTTGGTGCTGTAAGTTTGTAAGTTTAGCGAACTGCAAGCGGCACAGAAATTTCAATTTAGTAAAGCTGATTCGCCGTACACGTCTATCACCACCAATTTCGTACAACATTTTGTTTTCAAGACTAGCATAAATAATTGAGTAGGTGTGATAATGTTATTCATCTTAATCCATTCAAAATGTTCAAATGCATGTGAAATCTTATGGGACCTAACTGCTAAGGTCATCAGTCCCTAAGCTTACATCCCGGGTTCGATTCCCGGCGGGGTCAGGGATTTTCTCTGCCTCGTGATGGCTGGGTGTTGTGTGATGTACTTACGTTAGTTAGGTTTAAGTAGTTCTAAGTTCTAGGAGACTGATGACCACAGCAGTTAAGTCCCATAGTGCTCAGAACCATTTGAACCTAAACTTACACACTACTTAAATTGTCCTAAGGACATACACACTCACCCATACCCGGGGGAGGACTCGAATCTCCACCGGGACCAGCCTCACAGTCCGTGACTGGAGCGCCCTAGACTACTCGGCTAATCCCGCGCGGCTCTTAATTCTTTAATGTCTTTAGGGTCGTTAGCGTCATTATACATCACGCAGAACACGATTTAGGCTTCTAATGACCCCCTTACTGAGGTCATTAAAGATGTGAAACACGTTACTATATAACATAAATGTTATGACCCGTTTCTTTGATAATTAAATTCATACTCCTGTATCTGTAAGTCTCTTACTGTGTTCGCAGCTGCCACCTCCTGAACACTGCCGAGAAAATTGGGGAATTCGGAAAGACTCTAAATCGCCCGTCTACCACTTCCTACGGGGGGCTCCACAGTGCACGACTGCTAACATGATCACATATCTTCTCAAACGTGAATAATTTAGGTAATGCTGGGTAACTTTCAATCTGACACCTTGTGATATCTTGGAGTTTGACTGTAAATTCAATTGCATCGTGCTTCTAATGATTGGCTCTGAGCACTACGGGACTTAACATCTGAGGTCATCAGCCCCTTAGAACTTAGAACTACTTAAACCTAACTAACTAGTACCGCTCGGCCACAACGGCCTGCCTAGGCGCTTCAGTCTGGAACTGCGAGACCGCTATGATCGCAAGTTCGAATCCTGCCTCGGGCATGGATGTGTGTCATGTCCTTAGGTTAGTTAGGTTGAAGTAGTTCTAAGCTCTAGGGGACTGATGACCCCAGATGTTATATCCCATAGTGCTCAGAGCCATTTGAACCATTTTTGAAGCACCTAGAACTTCTCGGTCAAAGCGGCCGGCCATATAATGATCACAAGTACTCAGGGCACCATATGTACTAACTGGTGTCAGCAATTTTCACGCTAATGTTACGTTACAAACTTATGTCTTCAGGGATTTCGTATGAGATTACTATCCGTATACTGAATTAGATGAAAACAACTTACGCGAACGTCTAACCTTACGGCATGGTTTGTGTTGCCTGGGTCGCTGCTCACTGCTAATCGGTATGGCACGTTGGTGATGAATCAAACAGTCTGTGTCTTATAGGTCTGTTTAACCCGCACCATCTGTGCGTGCTACGACTCTCGCCAAGCGAAGCTATGAAGCTTGTTTGTGTTTCGAGCTGTGACCAACGCCGTATGTCATTAGGTGCTTGACGGTCACTCCAGCGGTGCTGCGTTTGGCTGTGGAAGCACTCTGTTCGATACTTGAACAGCTGCAGGGTAATTACTCCCGGCAGGCGGCGGGCAGCGAGCGCCGAGGCCGTAGCGTAAATGAACAAGGCACCCGACGAGCCACAAGGTGCGGGTGGCAGCAGCGTGCACAGACTTGCCAGCAGAGAGTCTGTAACATAAACTTAGCCTAGAACTTGCTCTAAAACAGTGCCAGGGGCTTTTATGAAACTAAAAGAGCTTGTCATTCGGTGCGCTGCGTTACATCACCACATAGCTCCGACAGATGTGCGGTTTTGATTACAAAGGAAAAGACTGAACAGAGAAATTTGTCAACTTCATTTAGTGAGTAAAGCGGCTCCGTATGCCATCTGTGTCTCATACCCGAAACTGATTACGATTGTTGAGGAAAAATAAGCCCTCTCGAATTCTTTATACGGGTAACAGACATCCTCTCGCGCAAATGCAGCGTGGTCTACGGACTTTGGTAAGGCTACGTGCTGTGTGGTCAGGTGAATACAGGGTTATAAATACAGAATGAAGTAGGGGTAATGCAGGAGTAGGTTTAATAATGAATAAAAAAATAGGAGTGCAGGTAAGCTACTACAAACAGCATAGTGAACGCATTATTGTGGCCAAGATAGACACAAATCCCATGCCTACTACAGTAGTACAAGTTTATATGCCAACTAGCTCTGCAGATGATGAAGAAATTGATGAAATGTATGATGAGATAAAAGAAATTATTCACGTAGTGAAGGGAGGCGAAAATTTAACAGTCATGGGTGACTGGAATTCGAGTGTAGGAAAAGGGAGAGAAGGAAACATGATAGGTGAATATGGATTAGGGCAAAGAAATGAAATAGGAAACCGTCTGGTAGAATTTTGCACAGAGCATTAACTTAATCATACCTAACACTTGGTTCAAGAATCATGAAAAAAGGTTGTATATATCGAAAAATTCTGGAGATACTAGTAGGTATCAGACAGATTATATAATGGTAAGACAGAGATTTAGGAACCAGGTTTTAAATTGTAAGACATTTCCACGGGCAGATGTGGACTCTGACCACAATCTATTGGTTATGAACTGCAGATTAAAATTGAAGAAACTGCAAAAAGGTGGGAATTTAAGGAGATGGGACCTGAATAAACTGACAAAACCAGAGGTTGTACAGAGTTTAAGGGAGAGCATAAGGGAACAATTGGCAGCAGTGGGGGAAAGAAGTACAGTACAAGAAGAATGGGTAGCTCTGAGGGATGAAGTAGTGAAGGCAGCAGAGGGTCAAGTAGGAAAAAAGACGAGGACTAGTAGAAATCATTTGGTAACAGAAGAAATATTGAATTTAACTGATGAATGGAGAAAATATAAAAATGCAGTAAATGAAGCAGGCAAAAAGGAATACAAACGTCTCAAAAATGAGATCGACAGGATGCGCAAAATGGATAAGCAGGATGGCTAGAGGAGAAATGTAAGGATGTAGAAGGTTATCTCACAAGGGGTAAGATAGATACTGCCTACAGGAAAATTAAAGAGACCTTTGGAGAAAAGAGAACCACTGGTATGAATATCAACAGCTCAGATGGAAACCCAGTTCTAAGCAAAGAAGGGGAAGCAGAAAGGTGGAAGGAGTATATAGAGGGTCTATACAAGGGCGTTGTTCTTGAGGACAATATTATGAAAATGGAAGAGGATGTAGATGAAGATGAAATGGGAGATACGATCCTGCGTGAAGAGTTTGACAGAGCACTGAAAGACCTGAGTCGAAACAAGGCCCCCGAAGTAGACAACATTCCATTAGAACTACTGACGGCCTTGGGAGAGCCAGTCATGACAAAACTCTACCAGCTGGTGAGCAAGATGTATGAGACTGGCGAAATACCCTCAGACTTCAAGAAGAATATAATAATTCCAATCCCAAAGAAAGCAGGTGTTGACAGATGTGAAAATTACCGAACTATCAGTTTAATAAGTCACAGCTGCAAAATACTAACGCGAATTCTTTACAGACGATTGGAAAAACTGGTAGAAGCCGACCTCGGGGAAGATCAGTTTGGATTCCGTAGAAATGTTGGAACAACGTGAGGCAATACTGACCCTAAGAGTTATCTTAGAAGAAAGATTAAGGAAAGGCAAACCTACGTTTCTAGCATTTGCAGACTTAGAGTAAGCTTTTATCAACGTTGACTGGAATACTCTCTTTCAAATTCAGAAGGTGGCAGGGGTAAAATACAGTGAGCGAAAGGCTATTTACAATATGTACAGAAACCAGATGGCAGTTATAAGAGTCGAGGGACATGAAAGGGAAGCATTGGTTGGGAAGGGAGTGAGACAGGGTTGTAGCCTCTCCCTGATGCTATTCAATGTGTATATTGAGCATGCAGTAAAGAAAACAAAAGAAAAATTAAGAGTAGGTATTAAAATCCAAGGAGAAGAAATAAGAAATTTGAGGATGAGATTTTCACTCTGCAGCGGAGTGTGCGCTGATATGAAACTTCCTGGCAGATTGAAACTGTTTGCCCGACCGAGACTCGAACTCGGGACCTTTGCCTTTCGCGGGCAAGTGCTTTACCATCTGAGCTACCGAAGCACGACTCACGCGCGGTACTCACAGCTTTACTTCTGCCAGTACCTCGTCTCCTACCTTCCAAACTTTACAGAAGCTCTCCTGCGAAACTTGCAGAACTAACACTCCTGAAAGAAATGATACTGCGGAGACATGGCTTAGCCACAGCCTGGGGGATGTTTCCAGAATGAGATTTTCACTCTGCAGCGGAGTGTGCGCTGATATGAAACATCCTGGCAGATTAAAACTGTGTGCCCGACCGAGACTCGTACTCGGGACCTTTGCCTTTCGCGGGCAAATGCTCTACCATCTGAGCTACCGAAGCACGACTCACGCCCGGTACTCACAGCTTTACTTCTGCCAGTACCTCGTCTCCTACCTTCCAAACTTTACAGAAGCTCTCCTGCCAAACTTGCCCGCGAAAGGCAAAGGTCCCGAGTTCGAGTCTCGGTCGGGCACACAGTTTTAATCTGTCAGGAAGTTTCATATCAGCGCACACTCCGCTGCAGAGTGAAAATCTCATTCTGGAAACATCCCCCAGGCTGTGGCTAAGCCATGTCTCCGCAGTATCCTTTCTTTCAGGAGTGCTAGTTCTGCAAGTTTCGCAGGAGAGCTTCTGTAAAGTTTGGAAGGTAGGAGACGAGGTACTGGCAGAAGTAAAGCTGTGAGTACCGAGCGTGAGACGTGCTTCGGCAGCTCAGATGGTAGAGCACTTGCCCGCGAAAGGCAAAGGTCCCGAGTTCGAGTCTCGGTCGGGCACACAGTTTTAATCTGCAAGAAATTTGAGGTTCGCCAATGACACAGTAATTCTGTCAGAGACAGCAAAGGACCTGGAAGAGCAGTTGAGCGGAATGGACAGTGTCGTGAAAGTAAGGTATAAGATGAACATCAACAAAAGCAAAAGAGGATAATGAAATGTAGTCGAATTAAGTCGGGTGATGCTGAGGGAATTAGATTAGGAAATGTGACACTCAAAGTAGTAAAGGAGTTTTGCTATTTGGGGAGCAAAATAAGTGATGATGGTCGAAGTAGAGAGGATATAAAAGGTAGACTGGCAATGGCAAGGAAAGCGTTTCTGAAGAAGAAAAATTTGTTAACATTGGCTTTAGATTTAAGTGTCAGGAAGTCGTTTCTGAAAGTATTTGTAAGCAGTGTAGCCATGTGTGGAAGTGAAACAGGGACGATAAATAGTTTAGACAAGAAGAGAATAAAAGCTTTCGAAATGTGGTGCTACAGAAGGAAGCTGAAGATTAGATAGGTAGATCAAACTAATGAGGAGGAATAGAATTGTTGAGAAGAGGAGTTTGTGGCACAACTCGTCTAGAAGGAGGGATCGGTTGGTAGGACATGTTCTGAGGCATCACGGGATCGCCAATTTAGTACTGGAGGGCAGCGCGGAGGGTAAAAATCGTAGAGCGAGACCAAGAGATGAATACGCTAAGCAGATTCAGAAGGATGTAGGCTGCAGTAGGTACTGGGAGGTCAAGAAGCTTGCACAGGATAGAGTAGTATGGAGAGCTGCGTCAAACCAGTCTCAGGACCTAAGACCACAACAACAACAACCTGCTGTGTCCACAGCTATACATACGTAGTGCGCCACACTCCAGGCAGTCTCCAGCATGGTGACATCCAGTTATGAACAGTCATCACATAGATGGCGGACCTAAAAGGGGCGTTATCAAGCTTCTGCCACGAGACATACAAATACACTCCTGGAAATGGAAAAAAGAACACATTGACACCGGTGTGTCAGACCCACCATACTTGCTCCAGACACTGCGAGATTGCTGTACAAGCAATGATCACACGCACGGCACAGCGGACACACCAGGAACCGCGGTGTTGGCCGTCGAATGGCGCTAGCTGCGCAGCATTTGTGCACCGCCATCGTCAGTGTCAGCCAGTTTGCCGTGGCATACGGAGCTCCATCGCAGTCTTTAACACTGGTAGCATGCCGCGACAGCGTGGACCTGAACCGTATGTGCAGTTGACGGACTTTGAGCGAGGGCGTATAGTGGGCATGCGGGAGGCCGGGTGGACGCACCGCCGAATTGCTCAACACGTGGGGTGTGAAGTCTCCACAGTACATCGATGTTGTCGCCAGTGGTCGGCGGAAGGTGCACGTGCCCGTCGACCTGGGACCGGACCGCAGCGACGCACGGATGCACGCCAAGACCGTAGGATCCTACGCAGTGCCGTAGGGGACCGCACCGCCACTTCCCAGCAAATTAGGGACACTGTTGCTCCTGGGGTATCGGCGAGGACCATTCGCAACCGTCTCCATGAAGCTGGGCTACGGTCCCGCACACCGTTAGGCCGTCTTCCGCTCACGCCCCAACATCGTGCAGCCCGCCTCCAGTGGTGTCGCGACAGGCGTGAATGGAGGGACGAATGGAGACGTGTCGTCTTTAGCGATGAGAGTCGCTTCTGCCTTGGTGCCAATGATAGTCGTAAGCGTGTTTGGCGCCGTGCAGGTGAGCGCCACAATCAGGACTGCATACGACCGAGGCACACAGGGCCAACACCCGGCATCATGGTGTGGGGAGCGATCTCCTACACTGGCCGTATACCTCTGGTGATCGTCGAGGGGACACTGAATAGTGCACGGTACATCCAAACCGTCATCGAACCCATCGTTCTACCATTCCTAGACCGGCAAGGGAACTTGCTGTTCCAACAGGACAATGCACGTCCGCATGTATCCAGTGCCACCCAACGTGCTCTAGAAGGTGTAAGTCAACTACCCTGGCCAGCAAGATCTCCGGATCTGTCCCCCATTGAGCATGTTTGGGACTGGATGAAGCGTCGTCTCACGCGGTCTGCACGTCCAGCACGAACGCTGGTCCAACTGAGGCGCCAGGTGGAAATGGCATGGTAAGCCGTTCCACAGGACTACATCCAGCATCTCTACGATCGTCTCCATGGGAGAATAGCAGCCTGCATTGCTGTGAAAGGAGGATATACACTGTACTAGTGCCGACATTGTGCATGCTCTGTTGCCTGTGTCTATGTGCCTGTGGTTCTGTCAGTGTGATCATGTGATGTATCTGACCCCAGGAATGTGTCAATAAAGTTTCCCCTTCCTGGGACATTGAATTCACGGTCTTCTTATTTCAATTTCCAGGAGTGTAGTCCGTTACATCCAGTGATAGTTGTGTCTGCCGGAGCAAAGGGAACTGACACCAAGAAATACATTCTGTATGATCCAAATAGCAGATGAACATCATTCCGCCGTTCGCCTGTAAAACTGGACACTGTGCTCCACGGGACCAATAATCACAGATCGTCAGTTGTCGCATATCGTCAGATGTCGCAGTACAGCAGTTAACGACCGATTACGTACAGTTTAGTATACATTTGCCGTAGCCCATCAGCTACCAACGAGTGACGACTAGAAATGTAACGCCGAGTGTGGAAGTGTGTGGCATTACTCCAGCGGTAACTAAAAACTCCGATTGCAGTCCGGAGCCGTGCGAGGCAGCCGCGTGGGCTAGGGCGCCTTGTCACGGTCCGCACAGCTCCTCCCGTCGGAGGTACGAATCTTCCCTCGGTCGTGTGTGTGTGTGTGTGTGTGTGTGTGTGTGTGTGTGTGTGTGTGTGTGTGTTGTCCTTAGCGTAAGTTTGTTTACGTTAGATTAAGTAGTGTGTAAGCTTAGGGACTGTTGACTTGAGCAGTTTTGTCCCGTTAGATCTTACCACAAATTTCCAAATTTCAACAGCAGTCCAGACTGAACAACTATTATATTAGATAGCCATCGTTCATTGACAAGGAACGACTTGAGCGCAATGTCGTAAAGGCCAATGATGTTTGTGGCATTAAGCGTCCCACATATTGTCTTCCATGCAACCACAATAATGTCTGCTAACAGAAACAAGAGGCGGGGCTGGAGGTATCCAGTGGTGAGCACAGAATGAGGCTGCGGAATGTAGTTGAACAGCTCAGTCCACGAGTAACTAACACTGTGCTACAGTTCTTGTGATGCTCATACAAAGTAGAGCAATGGCAACGATAAACAAGGCAAACCCTGCGTTATATCTACTACAGTTGTCGAAGTTGACATTTGACCACCAAGGTTAGCCGTGAGCGATAATTCGCTGCTTTCAGGACTCGGGTAGGTGCGCTGGCCCCGGATTGAATCCGCCCGGCGAATTACCGACGAGGGCCGGTGTGCCAGCCAGCCTGGGTGTGGTTTTTAGGCGGTCTTCCACATATCATTAGGTAATTACTGGGCTGGTCCCCACGTCCCTCCTCACTTACACGCCTCACAGATATTTGAAATATGTTTGCAGTATTTCATGGTTTACACTAGACGCAGACAGCTGGGATACACTTCTTCCCACCCGGGGGGTATGGGGTGGCGGCAGGAAGAGCATCCGGCCACCCCTTAACAGATTAAGCATGCCAAATCTGACTTAACCATGTCGACCCTGCGAAACATGCGAGACACAATCACTAATTAACGAAAGAAAGAAAGAAAGAAAGTGGCCGAAGTTGACATTTCATTAGAAAAGAATCCAAGGAATTTTGCAGAGTGAGAAAGAAGTGGCACATGAAGTATTATCGTTTCTGCAAGATGTGTGGTGTATACGCTCGACTGTGTGGACAATGTACATGAGGAGTACAATGACGCTGGTCGTGCCTAACAAATGAAAGTCATATTGAAACATGTATCTAGTCATGTAGTTCGTCATCCTTGTTGGGCAAGAGCCACTAATCCCGTCTCAAATAAAACACAGTAAAGGACAATCATTGTTCAAGAAGCAGGAACTAAACCAAATTACGAAGATTGAGGAAAATTCACAGCATAGTAAAAAAGAAGTTGTGAACAGATTTCGAATAAGTCCCGCTCAATATGTACATGTGCTGTCATGATGACACCCTCTTGCGGCTGCTGTGGCCACACTGTGTTCAGGATCCATGAATCTGTGGCAAGAGACACAGAAGGATCACCGTGAACATGACAGCATCGAATTTGATTGTGATGTCGGCGCCGCATTCCGTTTGGGCCTGAAATGAGATACATGCATACACCATGTCGACGAACCATCTCGCCTCGTGCGCGTCACCTGCTGCCGCTCAAAACCGTGTAAAACACAATATCACGCGGCGCAAAGCGATACTTGCGGAGCTCCTTCGACACCGGATGTTGGGGAGGATGGAGCAGGTGGAACAGTGTCCGATGGCGGCCGCCGTGAAGCAATTCCACCGGCGATGCTCCATCTCGTGCTTGTGAACGATAGGAAACGAGAACAGTTCCAGTGCGTGATCCCTGGTGTGTGCGGAGCGAAGTTTGGCCATCTGCTGCTCGAAGGTTCTGACAAAACGTTCCGCTTCGCCGTTTGACTGCGGATGGAACGGAGCACTAGTTAGACGCTGCATGCCATTGCGTTGACAGAATGTTTCAAACACCTTTGACGTGAACTGAGGGCCGTTGTCTGACACTCTGTCTTCAGGAAAATCTTTGGGGCAAAAAATAGAGGACTACACCTGAATTGTCTGCGTGACGTTGTCGAGTTCATTGGCACAACAAAATGAAACTTGCTATAAGAGTCTACCACAATCAAGCAACTAGTTTTACAAAAAGGTCCCAAAAAAGTATATGTGTACACGTTGCCATGAGTGCGACTAAGGCCAAGAAGAGAATTTTTGTGGCTGAGCGGACTGATTATCCGCAGATGCATGCCACTGTGACGTCAACTGTTCTATTTGGGCTTCTATACCCAGCCAAGTGTAATGTCGGTGCGTTAACAATTTTGTACGAACAATCTCCCAGTGGCCTTGGTGAAGTAAGTGCAAAATTTCTTTTTGAAAAATGGCTGTGAGCACTACGGGACTTAACTATGAGGTCATCAGTCCCCTAGAACTTAGAACAAATTTAACTTAACTAACCTGCGGATACCACACACATCCATGCCTGAGGCAGGACTCGAACCTGCGACCGTAGCGGTCGAGCGGTTCCAGACTGTAGCACCTCGGACTGTAGCCACTCGGTCACACCGGCCGGCCTTTTTGAAAAGCTTTGGAGATCAACACAAGAGACTGTCCACTGTCATTTTGAACAAGACACATTTCTGTATAGCGAGGATATGCCGACGTGCAAAACATCGGCTCACTACAGAGTTTTTTATGGTATGCAGTGAGTGAGGCAAAGATGTGCGAATGTATTCGAGCAAAATGTTCAAGTTTGAATCAGCTTCAGTGGCATCTGCATTTTTCTTATACCTCAGAGGAAAGCATTAAAGCACTGCAGAATCCTGAGCATCGATGTGGCAACAAGATGCAGCAGAAGCGTCGAAGTCTGCATCAGGGCCAATGGGAAGACGTGTAAGTCCGTCCGCCTTACCATGTTTAGGTGTCGGGCGATACAGAATTTCGTACAGGTACTGAGACAACAACAAAGCCCATCTTTGCAATTTTTCGGCGGTCCGTACAGGAACCGGTTTCTTCGGATGAAATAAGGACTGCAATGCCCTGTGATCCATTGCTAAGTAGAATATTCTGCTATACAAATAGTGGTAGAATTTGGTGACACCATACACAGTACCTAATGCCTCTTTCTCTATTTGTGATCAGTTACACTGAACTTAGGACAACACTTTTGATGCGTGCCTTTATCACCAATTCAGTTCGAAAGCACTGCACCGATTCCGTAAGAGGAAGAATCAACTTGCAATAAAACCGGTTTTTCAGGATCAAAGTGAACCAAACATCGATCACTGAGTAATGCATCTATAAGTTTTTGAAAAGCTTCTTGGCACTCATCTGTACAAACATAGGGGACATTCTTGCGCAACCGATGCAATGGAGCGGCGATTTGTGCCGCATTTGGTATGAATTGAATATAATACCTCAGTTTCCCTAAAACTGACAGTGTGACATTGCGAGGAACTGGCAGGTCCTGTATAGCTAACAAATATGACTGTAGAGGTTGTACACCTTGACTGTTTCTGACTTGACAAAGATACTGCAACTCAGGTATAAAAAAATTTCGCTTGTCCAGTCTACACGCCGGCCGATGGTGGCCGAGCGGTTCTAGACGCTTCAGTCTGGATCCGCGCGACCGCTACAGTCGCAGGTTCGAATCCTACCTCGGGCATGGATGTGTGTGATGTCCTTAGGTTAGTTAGGTTTACGTAGTTCTAAGTTCCAGGGGACTGATGACCTGAGATGTTAAGTCCCATAGTGCTCAGAGCCATTTGAACAAGTCTACACTTCAGTACTGCATCAGATGACACATGAAACAAAGCACACAAAATTTGCAATGTGCTCTTCAGGTATACGACCTGCTACGACAATATCGTCCAAATAGTTTGAACAGCTTGGTACTTGAGCAGTCAGCTATTAAAAATACCACTGGAAAATGGCGGGTGTGGAAGCACTGCCAAAAGGCAAACGCAAATATTTAAACAAGTCCACATGATTCTTCAGATCACAAACTTTTTGAGATTCTTCATCTAGTCACCGAATTATGGTCACCCATTAATTTAATGACTTCAGGGCTTACGTAATTACTTCTATCAAATTCTTGGTCGCAGACCTCATTCTTGCACGCTTCTCAGTGTTCTTCATCTACTTCTGCCACAACTCTAAACTGTATCAAATGAATTAAAATACATGAAAATCTAAACTTTGTCAGCAGGTTCAAACTATCTGAAAATGGAAAAAAATGTTGGTTTGCATCATATTCATGATTCGAAAGTTCACACTTTTTCAGTACTCATCACGCCACTCGTCGTCTAGAACGGCAGATGCGTCACTTTGACGGAGAAGTGGTAGTTCAACATTGTCCTAATTACCCAAAATGTACTGCAACTTTATTTCTCCATCCATCAAAGAGAAAATAAAATATTCATCAGAATTATTCCATGAATTCCGACACTCACGTATAACACACTTGGTGAAAATTGTTACCTATGTTTCACAAAGTCACTGATGCCTTAGACCTCCCCCAGTCCACATGTGATGAGAGCTTAACACTTGAGCGCCAGGCCGGGCTTTGGTATTTTAGTGGCTGCGTTTTTCGGTGCAGTGTGATATACACCAATACACGAGGCCATATATTAATGTGTATCCTGCATTTTGTCATAGTTAAGCAACCTCCAGTGCCCACTATCATGTTAAAAGCATCTGTATGGGAACTTCTGCAATCCTCATTTGCAGATGTAGCTGAATAGGCCTGAAAATTAGCTCATGGTAGTAAAGAAATTATTTCCTAAGTTACTGGGCTCAGATATCTGTATTTATACTTCATTTACAAGGGACAATTAGAACGTTTCCGTTTGACGGCGTTTCTGCATCATATTTGTAACGTAGCACAGCTCCTATGGGCTTATAACAGCAACGACAATATAGGCAAGGGAACAGTGTGGCATTTGTGTCTTTTCGACGAGAGCGCGGTAAACATGGAGCCGTGAGCTATGGCAACTTTATTACCAAATGAGTTCAGAATAGGACCAAAGTGCTACTATTATTTTCGTGGATGCCGAAGGACAAACACCAGCAGACATCCATCGGAAAGTGAAGAATGCTTATGGTGTAGCATGTCTGTCGAAAACGACCTTTGTGGAGTGGCGCGCCCAGTTCCGTGTTCCTTGTTATTGGACACAAGACGCCGGTCGATCTGGAAGTTAAGCAGAAGTTACGCTAACTCATGTGAGAGACACTCGACAACCGGCCCTGTAATCTTCTTCTCTCCCCATGAGGTTATCACGCCTTCGATCCCTTAAAAAAGGCCATGAATGGTAGATGATTCCTGTCGAAAGGGGATGTGCAGCAGTCAGTGACGGAATTCTTCACACAGCAGGACACGGTGTTCTAGCAAACGGGAATCTTCAGCCTGGTGCATCGATGGGATGGTTGCCTCAATGCTCACAGAATTTTGCTTCATTAGCAAAGCGATTCTGGACTGTACGGCTTGACAAAGCAAACTTTTTGATTTCCTCTTAAATTACACAGAAAAGGAGTTTTATAGTGTTCAAAATTAATGTCCGTTATCTACTTACGGTATTCATGGTAAGTGAGTCAAACAAAAAGTATTTTTAAAGATACATATAATATGCTGTGTTCTTTAATATACTCTCTGTCGAGGAACCGGAAGCTATCAGCAGATGCATCACCTTACAGTCCGATACACCGAGGTTATCTTATGAGATATCGAGTTGTTATTTGGATAACCTTTGACAATTCAGTTTTTCAGTTCGATTGTTGAACGGTTCCTGGGGTGATACTGTGCTAGTGAGTGATGATGTAATCCATCCGTGCACATTAATAGCGTTATTGAAAACTTCCTTGAACATATTAATGTTAGTTGGTGAATGACGCAATGTGGTTAAAATAAGATTAGTGTTTATCGCCAAACCGCTAGATATCGAACACGATAACTTCGCTTGAGGCTGTGTTCATGATCTAATACCGGTTTCTTGGAGTGACTGTCATTTATTCCACATACTGAACGATCTTCGACAGAGATATCATCTATCTATAACGTTCTATCGTATAAAACAAGCACACACGCTGGTGTATGGTGCTGGGACTTCACCGTGAATTAAAGCTCAAGCTATAAGTCTGTCAAACTACATTTGTCGTCTTTATTCTGTTTGCTACGGTGTATGGCTACAATTGCTGATAGTGCTTAGTGTTGAACATGCAGTCGCTAGAAATATTTTCTTCTTGTTTATGGAGTGAGTAGGGAAATCTAACGTACGTATAATAGAGCAACGAGAATTCGTTTTGATTTTTCTCTTGGCGTTAAGTACTGCAGCAGTAAATTTTGTAAATAAGAGAGGTCTTAACGCTAACTAACCTTGAGTGATGAAATACACTAGAACATCAACAATTTTTCGTTTTCGTTAGTCGTGTTAGAATGATGAACTAAGGAGTGTGTTTGATAAAACCAGATGCTATATTAGGTCCTATGCAGAAAACTAAACGAGTGCACCCGCAGACTCAAATACCTGTAATACTTCTAGCTGTTGTTCATTAGCCGCAGAAATGTGGAAAATTTTGCAGACTGGCTTGTTAACTACATATCTGTTTTGTTCTGCTGTAACTGCGCGCGATAAGCGCAGCGCTGTGTCACAAAACCAATTTATGAAATTAAGTTCATGTCTTCAAAACACTATGTTAACTACAATAAATGGAAACTTAAACTGCACGCGTTCAGTATGATGTACCTCTATTAGTTTTTTAACTCATTGAATTGATATTTTAGGCAACATATACACTACTGGCCATTAAAACGACTACACCAAGAACAAATGCAGTTGATAAACAGGTATTCATTGGACAAAAATATTATACTAGACCTGACATGTGATTATACTTTCAAGCAGTTTGGGTGCATAGATCCTGAGAAATAAGTACCCAGAACAACCACTTCTGGCGATAATAACGGACTTGATACGCCTGGGCATTCGGTCAAACAGAGCTTGAATGGTGTGTACATGTACAGCTGTCCACGCTGCTTCAACACGACACCACAGTTCATCAAGGGTGGTGACTGGCGTATTGTGACGAGCCAGTTGCTCGGCCACCATTGACCAGACGTTTTCAGTTGGTGAGACATCTGTAGAATGTGCTTGCCAGGGCAGCAGTCGAACATTTTCTGTATCCAGAAAGGCCTGTACAATACCTGCAACATGCGGTCGTACATTATGCTGCTGAAATGTAGGGTTTCGCAGGGATCGAATGGAGGGTAGAGTTACGGGTCATAACATATCTGAAATGTAACGTCCACTGTTCAAAGTGCCGTCAATGCGAAAAAGAGGTGACCGAGCCGTGTAACCAGTGGCACCCCATATCATCACGCCGGTTGATACGCCAGTATGGCGATGACGAATACACGCTTCCAATGTGCGTTCACCGCGATGTCGCCAAACACGGAAACACGGATGCGACCATCATGATGCTGTAAACAGACCTGGATTCATCCGAAAAAATGACATATTGCCATTCGTGCACCCAGGTTTGTCGTTGAGTGCACCATCGCAGGCGCTCCTGTCTGTTATGCAGCGTCAAGGGTAACCGCAGCCAAGTTCTCCGAGCTGGTAGTCTATCCTGCTGCAAACGTCGTCGAATTGTTGTTGCAGATGGTTGTTGTCTTGCAAACGTCCCCATCTATTGACTCAGGGATCGAGACGTGGCTACACGATCCGCTACAGCCATGCGGATAAGACGGCTGTCATCTCGATTGCTAGTGATACGTGGCCGTTGGGATCCGATAGGCTACAATCCGACCTTTATCAAAGTCGGAGACGTGATGGTATGCATTTCTCCTCCTTACACGACGCATCACAACAACGTTTCACCAGGCAACGCCTGTCAACTGCCGTTTGGTGTATGAGAAATCGGTTGGAAACTTTCCTCATGTCAGCACGTGGTAGGTGTCGCCACCGGCGCCAACTTTGTGTGAATTCTCTGAAAGGCTTATCATTTGCATATCACAGCATCTTCTTCCTGTCGGTTAAATTTCGCATCTGTAGCACGTCATCTTCGTGGTGTAGCAATTTTAATGGCCAGTAGTGTATATGTTTGGACTCCTCAAGTAATCCCCAAATGCTGAGTTCAAGCAACTTCATTATAGTTCAGTTCATAAGAAATATCTTGAAACGAAATACCTTTGTGTTGTGTATTGGTCTCATATTGGCTTCCGTCAGCCTCAACAAAAGAAAGCAAAGCGTCATGTGAACTGTTGGTTAGGAAAGCCTTAGCGGACAGTGGTTTATTTCTTAAAATTTCGACGCCCCTCTTCCCCTTTGTGAGATTTAGTGAAATGTGATGGGACCTTCCCTTCCTCTCATGCGAGGTTTACTCTGTAGTCGGAAAAAATTAGTTAAAAACCATTTTTTTTATTTGCTTCAATCATTCATCTACATCTACAAGATTAGCCTGCAATTCATAATTAATTGCCTGGCAGAATGTTCATTGAACCAACTTCAAGCTATTGCTCCACCGCTCCACTCAATCCTCCCACTCTATGCAGGTGGGAGCCAACAAAATACTTTCACACTCTGAAGACAAGGTTTGCGATTCAAATTTCATGATAAGACCCAACCGCAACGAAAATCATCTTTGCTTTAATGGTTGCCACCGTAATTCCCATATCATATCCGTGGCATTCTCTCACCTGTTTCGCGATAGTACAAAACGAGCTGCTCTTCTTTGACCTTTTTCTATGTTCTTCGTCAGTCCTATTTGATGCGGATCCCACACCGCACATCAGCACTCCAGAAGAGGGCGGACGAGTGTAGGGCAAGCAGTCTCTTTGACAGACCTGTTGCGTTTTCAAAGTGTTTTGCCAATAAATTGCAGTCTTTGGGTTGCATCCTCACAACATTCTCAATGTGATCGCTGAAGTTCATGTTATTTGTAGTTCGAGTTACTAAGAATAAATTTGAATTTACAGCCTCAAGATTTTTGTTTTTTATCCTGTTACTGAAATTTGGCAGATTCCTTTTAGTACTAGTGACATCACAATTTCATTATTTAGAGTCAATTACCGATATTCTCACCATATTGATATGTTATCTAAATCGTTTGGCAATTTGCTGTGATCCCCTGATGACTTTGTAGGAGGCCAAATGAAAACATCTGAAAACCTCATGAAAGCATCTGAAAACAATCCAGTTGGGCTGCTCAGATTGCCTCCTAAATCTTTTATGCAGATCAGGAACAGCAGAGGGCCAGCATTTCCTTGGAGAACTCCAAATTTTAATTCTGTTTTATGCGATAACTTCCCGTCAATTACTACGAACTTTGACCTTTCTGACAGGTGATGACGAATCCAGTCGCACAACTAAGACAGTACTCCATAGGAACGCAATTTCATTAGAAGTAACTTGTGCGGAACGGTGTCAAAAGCTTTTTGGAAATCTAAATATATGAGTACAGTTTGACGTCCACTGCCGATAGTACTCATTACTTTATAATAATAAAGATGTACTTGAGTTTCACTGTTCGAATACAGTATATGTTTCCAAATTCTACTGCAAATCTACATTAGTGATATAAGTCTGCATTGCAGCGGATTACTCCTATTTACTTTCTTGGATAGTGGTGTGACTCGTGCAACTTAGGTACGGATATTTCGACGAGCGAGTGGTTTTATATGATTGCTAAGTATGGAGCTATTGTATCAGCATGCTCTGAAAGGAACCGGACTATTATACAGTCTCGACCGGAAGCCTTGCCTTTATTAGTGGTTTAAGCTGATTCGTTACACCTAGGATATCTACTACTAAGTTGCTCATGTAGGTAGTTGTTCTTGATTTTAATTCAGGAAATCTTACTTCGTCTTCTTTGCTGAAAAAATCTCGGAAAAGTGTTTCTATTGACTCTGCCTTAGTGACGATGTCATTCGTAGCCCCACAATTGTTATCGCATAGTGAGGGTATTGATTGTAACTTTCCGTTGGTGTACTATAAATACGAACAGAATCTCATCGGATTTTCTGCCAGATTTCGAGACGGAATCTCGTTGTGGAAACTGAAAGCACCTCGCATGGAAGTTCGCGCTAAGTGTCGAGCTTCTATAAAACTTTGCCAATCTTGGGGGTTTTGCGTTCTTTGAAATCTGGCATACTTTTTCCGTTGCTTCTGGAATAGCGTTCTGACCTGTTTTGTGTACAATGGAGGATCAGCGCCATCTGTTATTAGTTAGTGGGTATATATATATATATATATATATATATATATATATATATATATATATATATATATATATATATCAACTTTTGTCTGTACTATTTCTTTGAAATTAAACCTGATCTGGTCTAAGCCTCCATAGTCAGATAGGAAGGAGCGGACGCTGTCTCTTTGGAAGGTGTAAAGCGAATTTTTATTTTATTTTTTAGAAAGATATATTTTGCGTTTGTGTTCGGCGGATTTTGATTTTAGAGTATTTAGTCTAGCTACAAAAACCTTGTGTTGATTAATCCCTGTATTCGTCATGATGCTCCCTATTTCCTCAGGATTATTTGCTGCAAAAAGGTGAAGTATTTTTTCGAAACCATTTACGCTTCGAGTGGGCTTCTGAAATAGTTGTGTACTGGAAATGGGAAAGGTTGAAAGTGCTAGGAAAACATTTTCAATACGCACTAGAAGCTAATAAGAACTGTAACTATGAACTTTAAAATTTCGAAAAAGGTATTAGCAGTACGTAATACAGTGACATCTTGAAAGGTATTGTTTTTTACACACATATACACTTATAACTTGATACTGAACAGGAGAACTGAAAATGTCATCTATCGTTCTTCTGGGAATTTTGTATGTGCCGTGCCCATGTGATTAAAAACCTGAATATTCAGCTGGGTTTGCACAAAAATGATGAATCTTCCTCGTAATTTTTCCAAGTTTATTAAAATTTTTCATTAAGGTTGATTTTTATAACAGTTTGTCCATAAAATTTATCCAGCTTTACAAATTGGTTAGTGAGATTTTTTTTATATATTCAGGAAAGTGAAAGGATAAAAGAACCTATTCGCAAAAAGAGTCAAAAATTTGTTAAATGTGTAAAACACACTTTGACAGCATTTGGTTTTTTTTCCTAAGCCTTATTGGGATGGTTTTTATTACGTACTGCACTTAACACACAAAAGTTAACTAATAGGTTATCCTTAAGAACACTCTTTATGATAGGTAAAGTGTAACTGTATACAACAAAATTATAAAAGTGTAACTCCTACTTATTTTCTTAGGTAAATAAATTGCTACCCTTTCGCTAATGTTTCCACTTCCACATGATCTTCCTTTCATTTTCCCTGGATAAAATAAACTACCTGAAAACGTATATAAGTGTTAGTAAACAGCTTGGCTATTTAGCATAAAACAAATAAACAAAATAAAAACTTAATTTTTCCTAAGATCATCCATCTTAGACAGTAAACTGCCCTTTACACTCTTGTTCAAAAAATGCTAAACTCGAAAAGTTCTGTTACTTAGCACACTTTGCCTATCCTCTACTTTTGCCTTGTTACTCAAGTTCTAATCTTAAAAATTAAATTTTAAGTATTGCCTCTTGGGGTGGATTATTATAACCAAAGACGTTTATTTCTAAGAGTTTGCTTCATACCTTTCCTCCTCTTATCTTCCTTCCTGCTCGCAATGTCCATATACAATGGCCTTGTAGAACGCATTGTCATCTCCATTCTCCAGGAACTCGATCATTCTCTCCAGATATTTTTTGTTTTCTTGTGATATCTTGCACCTAAACTGTAAGTCAATGAGGAAGTTCTTCAAGATTTACATGCTTACAGGGTTTCTTATGTGAAATGCGAAAATGTGGGATGTTCCTAACTTCAAGGTCTTTACCATCAAAGCACTTTTTTTCGGGCTCCTTGAAGTCAACAAAACCCTCAGGTTTCATAGGGACATAAACTACTGATTTCAATTTTTTGCGCCACTTTTCAATTAGAGAAACATCATGGTCGCAGTCCATGTAGCTATGTCCATTAAGTAAGTATTTTAGGTCCACTGAGCGATTAAACACATTTGTCATTAAGTAAATTATTGCCATTACGAGAAACGGTTTTTTATTTAGTGCTCCGCAGTTGTCACACCCTAATGCAAGTCTTTTTCAAGTTAACAGAGCACCAGAAGTAACAATCTTTAAAGAAAAAAAAATCACGGTCACCAATGCTTTCGCGGCACATACACATATAAGCTGACCCACGATTACTCTCACGTGTTAGCACTGGAACAAACATCACTTTTTAGCACTGGCTGGAAGCTATCAAGATACGGTGTCCTGCTTCATACATTCCTGCGCTTTTTTTGGTGTCATTCCTGGTGTACTTTTATTCGATTCCTGATACGGTATTTTCACTTACAGCTTCTTGTCTCTAAACTATAAACAGGACACGTCTTTACAAATGTTGGTTGCTAGATTTTCAAATTTAAGGCTGAGAAAGTCTTTTTTGAAAACTTCAACTACTTCTTATAAATTAATTTACGATTTTTGTTTTTTCCTTTGAAAGCTTAGAACATGCAATGTTTCAATGTTTGCTCAAATCTAGGGACAATAATTCATTTGTTGTTCTTTTGCGTGAAGAATGGCTTTCGTACCGTGGATACAAAACGATATGGTTACGTACAAGATTTCTATTATTTTCTGTAACCTATTTTTTTGATCATGTGACCTTTAGTGTCAGCATACACGAAACAACCCTCTTTCTTCTTGCTTTGAAGAGTATACATTTTCCGAACAGAAACGCCAAATATAGCTCGAAAAGTTTTGCTACAAACTTGAACGTTTTTGCCGAACCGTCAGATTAGAAGTAAATTTGCCAGAACGCCTACATTCAGCCGGATAGTCATTCGTCCCATGCCTCCTGCCACCTATAGGTAGCAGTTTCATGTGGTTCAACAAGTGAGTACCTAAATAATGTTCGTTAACTTTATAAAATTCCGAAAACAGCAACTGTTTTCTATCATGGGTTAATTCCTTACATGCGTACTAACACGAACATGTTGCTTGTACATGTGGTGAGAATTTCACAGTAATGTTTCTACCTTCACTGGTTACATACGGGTGTCCTGGCTCTCAAGCTTTCCCTTTTTTCCTTCGTAAGTTGCGTCTCATTTGGTAGGCGATCGTCACTTTCATTGTTCAAATGGTTCACTTGGCTCTGAGCACTATGGGACTTAACATCTGAGGTCATCAGTCCTCTAGAAGATAGAACTATTTAAACCTAACCAAACTCAGGACATCACTCACATCCATGCCAGAGGCAGGAGTCGAACCTGAGACCGTAGCAGGCGCGTGGTTCCGGACTGAAGCGCTTAGAACCGCTCGGCCACCGCGGGCGGCTCACTTCCATTGTTAGGCATTGTAACACTAGCAACTGACTCACTAAACCCTAAGAAAAACTTTTGATTCTCACTACACTAGCGAAAACAGCGCACTACTCAAGAACACGCACTGTCGACGCGACACGATGACTTGCTGCTGCAAAGCGCTGCAGCCACAACCGTCAAGACGGTTGGCACGTAACAACCATCCCCTGTGATAGACCACTGACCCTTACACAGTGCTGCTCCTTGCGACCGCTTTAGGAACTATTTAGGTATTTTGATGGAACTTACAGCACATCATAGTCATTGGCAATGGCCCCTACAACACATTTCAAGCAAAATTTCTATTTTTAATTTTCTGGCACTTCCACCTTTTTCCTTTTCCATTTCCACTACACAATTGTTCAAATAATTTTCTGAGGACGCATTCAGAAGTATTACGGCGTTTTATGCCAACCACCGAAACATATATTTTCGCCAACATATCGAGGGTTGATTGAAATCAACACCAACTGTGATTGTTTGAGTGTAGTACCTATTTGTAATGAGACTCAAGTTTTCTTTGAACTGTTCAGTACCTCTACATCTGGGTCCTGGCATCGGTAAGAGGAAACAGTTATTAATTTATTCCGGTTGTCTGAAACTAAACCCCAAGAAATCCCAGGTCATACTTATATCTCATCCAAAGTTAATCAGCCGGTACTTTCGCGAAACAGTCCCTAAAATACTCCTCAATGGTACCCACCTACCATACCAAAAAACAGTAAAAGACCTTGGAATAATCTTGGATGAACACCTAAACTGGGAAGAACAAACAGTCACAGCTTGCCGGAAATCGCTCTCCTCCCTACATGCAATTCCAAAGTTTAGAAAAATATTTCCAACCCATGTTAAACAAAAATTAGTCCAAACACTAGTCTTGCCTAATCTTTACTACTGCGATGTAGTTCAACACGGCACAAATAGTGAAAATTCTAGATGCCTCGAGCTAGTGATGAATGCTTGCGTTAGATACGTGTGCAATATTCGGTTGTATGATCATATCAGTCCTTCATACTCCCAGCTAGGTTGGATACGCCCACATACGGCACGTGATCTCCACACGATGTGCTTACTTCATCGATTTCTTAGCCACTGGTGCTCCCAATACTTATCTTCTCACATTAAACACCTATCGTCATTCCACAATCGCAACACCAGATCGGATACGTCTATCATCTGGGCTGTACCTTTACATAACACAAAATCTTTCTCCGTGTCATTCTCCATCTCAGCCATACGACTATGGAACGCGCTCCCCTGTGATCTGCGTCTTATCCAGAACTACTCAACATTCAAGAGGGAACTCAAAGCTTACATATTAGGGACGGTATAACCACCATTCTTGTGCCCCTCCCATCTCTTTCTTTCTCCTCTCCATCACAGCTTCGAATTTTACCGTTCTATTTCTCTTCCTCTAACCTATCTACCTCTTATATATCTCTTTCACCCCATTCTATCGTCTTATGTCTCTGCTCGATGAGAATAACTCACAAGCTGCAAGAACATAACGAGAAAATTCCCAACTAACAATGGGACTGACATTCAGAAAAGAAAAGTATGTTTACTTTCATATACATAGTCATTATTATTATTATTATTACTATTATTATTATTATTATTATTATTATTATTGATTGTTATAATTATTTTTTATTGTTATAATTATCATTATACTACTGTTATAATATCTATTTTTTTCTTTAACATCAATACTGCATAATAGGCTATATGTCCTTAATGTTAAGTAGAAACTGTAACTCGTTCAACCTGAGTATGCCTGGTTAGGTGTAAGAGAGGGCCTGAAGGCTCTAATCTTGCCAGGTAAAATAAATGCATAAATAAATAAATATATTACCTCAGAAGAACTATCTACTTTAATTTCACAAAACGGTTAACAACTTCTGACAGCAATAAACACTTCACCACCTACTGTATTTAATCTATTCTTTCTGAAAAAGGTTAGGTCCTTTCTAAAAATTTTGGCTGAACTTCTTTCTCGCTTTTTTCTGTGACTGTAACGATTTGAGCTTCAGTGCTTTCTGTTAGCACTTGGAGCTCTGGTTCTTTTTCAACACAATTATGACAGTTTATGACTACACTGCAGAATGTTACTATGTCTAACTTCTTGTGTTTATAATGCACTGTCTTATATTGACGCCTTCACTGTAGTTTCCTGAGACCCTCTAACCTAAGAGCCGCCCAGTCCCCTCCAAATAGCTCCTACTACCCGTGTAGCCAGTTCCTGTGTGTAGCGATTGATTAAAACACTTTAATAACGACATGCTTTATTTGTAAAGGGAATTAAACTGAGTTTTTAAAAAGTCATAAAAACACTATTCTATACCTGTCAATCCTCAGTAGTACTCGGACAGAGAGACAGACAGGGACAGAGGGACCAAATGGCTCTACGAAAATAGTAATAACCGCTTTGACGGGCTGATACAAAATTCCTCATTTATTGATATATTTTATATATATTTCCTTTTCAGATGAAAGGCCATATTTTCGTTGTGATGTCACCGCAAGGCACCACACTGGCTAGGTTGTAGGCTTCAAATCGGCCGCGATCCGTCAGTACACATCGGACCCGCGAGTCGCCACTGTCGACGCTAGCAGACCGAGCGCCGCCACTCGGCTGGTCTGAAGAGACAAGCTAGCGCACTGCCAAGTTCTACAGCCGACTTTAATAGGAATGGTTCACTTGTTATAGCTTCGGAGATCCCCCTGCGGGTTCGGAGGTTAGAATAGGCCCTCGGTATTCCTGCCTGTCGTAAGAGGCGACTAAAAGGAGTCTCAAACGTTTCGGCCTTATGTGATGGTCCCCTCTTGGGTTTGACCTCCATTTATCCAAATTTCCGTTGTTAGTGCGTGCTATTTGGGGAAGGACGCCTTAAGTGGTGTTTTTCTACTGGTCCATCATTCACCACCATCTTGCATGCAACCTATTGTTGTGTGGCGGGATTTACACCCAACGTCTTCTGGGTTGCCTCCTTCTCGTCTTGTGCGCAATCCCCTTCTTAGCTCCCACGACAACTGTGCACCCTTTCAACACCTAAAATCCAGCACGGTAGCCAGTCCGTTGTGGTGGGGTGGTCATGTACCCTCTTGGTGGTAGCCCCCTGACCATGCAGGGATCGCACTACACATGCCAGAGCTGTTTCCTCCCCATGCTTGCCAAGGAGTTTGTGCCCATCTTGTCTGGGGCACGGGGACTCCGGGCAATGGGATATCGGCCAGGTACCCGTTGCTTTGGCTGGGTGGCGCCCTTGGGGAGAGCCCTTGTTCAGAGTAGGTGGCATCTGGGCGGATGTGGCGCAATGAAGCGCAATAAATCACACCAAGCTGTTGGTCGCACTGCCACCAGCGTCTCTAAGCGATGCAGAGTTGACTTTGATGCTGCACAATATGACCCTCAGTCGTTCTCCTCGTTGGCTGCGCCATGGGAGGGACGCGGATCTAGTGCCAAGCGGGAGCCTTACGTACCACAATACCTTGTCTGCAGCAGGACTGATGGTGACTCCTTTCTTACAACGAAGCCTCTGTTTTTTGTGGGACACCTGGAGGATAAGTTTGGAGATTTGGCGGGGTTGCCTAAAATGAGGAATGGATCCGTCCTGCTCAAGACGTCCTCCCCAGCCAGTCACGAGCGTTGCTCTTGTGTGATAAGCTGGGTGACGTGCCTGTTACCGGCACTCCCCATAGTAGCTTAAATATGGTCAAGGGGATTATTTACCATTGTGACCTATTGTTACAATCCGACGATGAGCTGAGAGCCGACTTTGAACGACGTGGTGTACATTTTGTCCGTCGTGTACATAGACAACCCAAGACTAACAGGGTGGCCACCGGTGCGTTTATCTTGGCCTTCGAGGGTGCTGTATTGCCTGAGAAGGTCAAGGTAATGGTTTACCGTTGTGACATCAAGCCCAACGTCCCTCCCCCATTGTGGTGCTTCCAGTGCTGGAAGTTTGGGCATATGTCCTCCCATTGCCCAACCAGCGCATGTCGAGATTGCGGACGCCCCTCTCATCCCGATTCTCCATGTGTGCCTCTGCCTGTATGTGTCAACTGTGGGGAGCACCTATCTCCATGCTCGCCGGATTGTCCCGTTCTTCATAAGGAGCGGAAGATAATGGAATTTAAGACCTTGGACCGGCTTACTTATCGATAGGCAAAACTGAAATTTGAAACGTTGTATCCTGTTCCCCTTCGAACATCTTATGCTGCAGCCACGTTATCGTCGCCCTCGCGAGCGGCAGTTGTCGCTTCATCAGTGCCGCCTTCAGTGGGCTCTCGAGGCCATGCATCTCTTGTCTGCCCCCCTAGTGTCTGGGGGCAAGCCTTCCTCTGTTGCCCCCTTAGAAGTTGGAGGCAAACCCTCCTCTGTCACTCCCCCCACGCTTACTTCGGGAGTGACATCTGCTCCAAAACCGGGGGGCTCGATCCCTCCCTATCCTCCTCCGCTGGCGTTGCCTCTGCAGGTTCCTCTCTCGCGGAAGGGGTCCCTCAAGGCTCTCCCTTCCTCTGTTTCTTCTCCTACCCAGCCGGCTGTCAGCCAGTGGCTGAAGGTTCCGCCACCTGCTGGTCGTAGGGCTTCTGCGTCGTCGTCAGCCTCCGACGCTCCTTCAGAGAAGCACTCCCAGCCCTCTAACCTTAAGGACAGACTCGAGAAGAAAGAACGGAACGTGTCCAAGAAGAAGGGCATTCCGGCGGTAGCAGTACCGCCTGCTGTAAATAGTTCTGGCTCCGGGGGATGAGGTGGAGAACCCTCGGGGGCCTTTCCTATGGACACAGCTGACTCTCCCCTGGTGGCGGCAGTTGGCTCTGAGGCACCTTCTGCCTCTTAGTCGCCTTCACGCCCTCCCAGTCCCTTCCTGCTTCCATTCTCCAGTGGAATTGCGGCGGTTATTTCCGCCACCTCCCTGAGCTCTGGATGCTTCTGAGCGTTTCCCCTGTTCTCTGCATTGCTCTTCAGGAAATTGGGTTTCCAGCAATGCAGACCGCCGCCCTTCGCGGTTATCGGGGATACTATAAGAATCGAGCTGCCTGTCAACGAGCTTCAGATGGAGTTTGCCTCTTTGTTCACCACTCTGTCTGTAGCTCGCCAGTACCCCTTCTGACGCCTTTAGAGGCAGTCGCTGTCAGGGTTGAGCTCTCGCCAGCTATTACTGTTTGCTCTGTTTACATTCCTCCGGATGGGGAGCTCCCCCGTCGTGTCTTGGCTGTGCTGCTGGCTCAACTCCCGCCACCATTGCTGCTTCTGGGCGATTTCAATGCACACAACCCTCTATGGGGTGGGACTGTCTCCGATAACCGCGGTCGTGCCGTGGAGCATGTGTTGGCTCAGCTCGACCTTAGCCTCTTGAACACCAGTGCTCCCACGCATTTCAGTGTGGCCCATGGCTCGATCTCGGCCATCGATCTCTCTCTTTGCAGCCCCGGACTTGTCCCATCCCTCCACTGGAGAGTGCATCCTGACCTGTGTGGTAGTGACCATTTTCCCATCTATCTGTCACTGCCCCAGTGTCATTCTTCTAGGCGCCTGCCCCGCTGGGCTCTCAACAGGGCTGACTGGCCGGCTTTTACTTCCGCTGCCACTACTGAGTCTCCCCCCACAG
This sequence comes from Schistocerca gregaria, assembly GCF_023897955.1. Classification (NCBI taxonomy): domain Eukaryota; kingdom Metazoa; phylum Arthropoda; class Insecta; order Orthoptera; family Acrididae; genus Schistocerca; species Schistocerca gregaria. Next base: position 733,179,862 of record NC_064931.1, read on the forward strand.
GGTGACATTGACAAGGTGGTCCTTGTCTGGACCACATCAATCATTTCTGCAGCCAAGGCTGCCATCCCCCGCTCTTCTGGACTCCCTCTGACCGAGGCTGTACCCTGGTGGTCGTCGGAGATTGCTGAGGCTATTCGCGACTGTAGGCGGGCTCTCCAGTGTCATAGGCGGCACCCGTCTCTGGAGACCCTAATCGCCTTTAAGAGGCTCCGTGCCTTGGCCTGTCGTCTTATTGCACGGCGTAAGCAGGAGTGCTGGGAGAGGTATGTCTCATCCTTGGGCTCTCGTGTCTCCCCTCGGTCGTGCGGTCCCGGATCTGGCGGATTTATGGATACCAGACCCCTATGGGTGTCCCTGGGATCACCCTGGACGGCACTGTCTGCACGGACAGTGCCGCCATTGCTGACCACCTTGCCACGCACTTTACTATAAGCTCTGTGACTGCAACTTACCGCCCCCCCCCCCCCCCCCCCCCGCCTTTTGCTCTCTAAAAGATCCAGCCGAGTGGACGCTGGTATCAATCAACAAGCGTCGTTCTGAAAAATACAATGCTCCTTTTAGCGAGAGGGAATTCCTCGCTGCCCTCGCCGATTGCCCTGGTACAGCACCAGGACCAGACTGCATCCACGCACAGATGCTGAAGCATCTCTCGAGGGACTGCCAGAGACACATACACACCATCTTTAACCGCATTTGGAGTGAGGGCGTGTTCCCATCGCAATGGCGAGAGGGTGTTATTGTCCCCATCTTGAAGCCTGGTGCAGACCCACTAGCGGTGGACAGCTATCGTCCCATTACCCTCACCAAATTTTTGTGCAAATTGCTCGAACGTATGGTGGTGTGGCGTTTGTGTTGGGTCCTTGAGTTGCGTGGTCTCCTCGCTTCATCCCAGGGTGGCTTCCGTCGGGGCCGGTCTGCTGCGGACAATTTGGTGCGGCTGGAACCTGCTATCCGTATGGCCTTTGCCCAACCCCAGCATCTCGTTGCTGTATTTTTTGATCTGCAGAAGGTGTATGACACAACATGGACGTACCACATCCTTGATACGTTTCATGAGTGGGTTCTTTGTGGCCAGCTCCCGGCTTTTCTTCAAACCTTTTTATTGCGCAACTCTTTCCGGGTGCAAGTCGGTGCCACCTCTAGTTCTTTTTATATACAGGAAAATGGAGTCCCTCAGGGCTCCATGTTGAGCGTCTCCTTATTTGTAGTGGCCATTAATGGTCTGGCTGCAGCTGTGGGGTCGTCGGTTTCCCCTTCTTTGTATGCCAACGACTTCTGCATCTCAGTTAGCTCAACGACTATGGGAGTCGCCGAACGCAGGCTGCAAGTAGCCGATTGCAAGGCACCATCATGGGCTCTGACTCATGGTTTTCAGTTCTCTGCATCCAAGACTCGAGTTATGCACTTCTGCAGGCGTTGGACGGTCCACCCTCATCCTGAACTTTACCTCGACAGCCTCCTACTTGAAGTGGTGGACACTAGCCGCTTCTTAGGACTCGTCTTTGATGCCCGGCCCACATGGGATCCACATATTACTCAGCTGAAGCAAAAGTGCTGGCTGCACCTCAACACCTCCGCTGCCTGCGCCACACATCTGGGGGTGCAGATCGCTCCACGCTGTTGAGATTGTACAGAGCCCTTGTGCTGTCCAGGCTTGATTATGGGAGCCTGGCCTATGTGTCTGCATCACCCATACACCACTGTGGGGTTCAAATGGTTCAAATGGCTCTGAGCACTATGGGACTCAACTGCAGTGGTCATCAGTCCCCTAGAACTTAGAACTACTTAAACCTAACTAACCTAAGGACATGACGCACATCCATGCCCGAGGCAGGATTCGAACCTGCGACCGTAGCAGTCGCATGGTTCGGGACTGCGCGCCTAGAACCGCGAGACCATCGCGGCCGGCCACTGTGGGGTTCGGCTTGCAACTGGCGCTTTCCGTACGAGCCCTGTGGATCATCTACTCGTGGAGGCTGGGGTTCCCCCGCTGCGTATTCACCTCCACCGACTGCTCGCCGACTATGCTGTCCACATGCATTGCTCGCCAGGCCATCCCAATCATCGCCTGCTTTTCCCTGCCATGGTCCTCCATCTGCCCAAACGGCGACCTAGGTCTGGGCTTTCCATTACTGTTTGCTTCCAGTCCTTGCTGTCGGAACTGGGGTCATTCCCTCTTCTACCTCCCTTCCGGGTCCGTGCACCTACGGCTCCCTGGTGTCTGCCCCGGCCATCCGTCCATCTGGACTTGTCACAGGGACACAAGAACTCGGTTCCGCCTGTGGCCCTCCGTCGCCGTTTTCTTGCGCTTCTCGCCTCATTTTCAGGCTGTGAGACTGTCTACACTGATGGTTCCCTGGTTGATGGTCATACTGCCTACGCTTTTGCTCACGCTGCCCATGTTGAACAGCGCTCCTTGCCGGCTGGCTGCAGTATTTTTACTGCAGAGCTGGTGGCCATATTGCGCGCTCTTGAGCATATGCGTTCCTGGTCAGGTACGTCCATCGTCATCTGCAGTAACTCCCTGAGCAGCCTCCGGGCTATCGACTGCTCCTATACCTCTTCTCCTCTGGTATCCTTTATTCAGGAGTCTGTTTCTGCCATTAACCGCTCTGGTCATTCAGTGGTCTTTGTTTGGACACCAGGTCACGTTGGCATCCAGGGGAACGAACGTATCGACAGGCTGGTCAAAGGGGCGATCGGCGCCCCAGCTTTGGAGATCGGCCTCCCGGCTCGTGATCTGCAGTTGGTGTTACGCCGTAAGGTGCTTGGGATGTGGCATGATGAGTGGAGTAGCCTGACATCGCCGAATAAACTGCGGGCTGTTAAGGAAATGACCGATGTGAAGCGGTCATACCTGCGCGCTTCTCGCAGGGACTCTGTCGTCCTATGTCGGCTCCGCATCGGCCATACCTACCTGACGCACGACAATCTTTTGCGTCAGGAGGATCCCCCCCTGTCTCCGTGTGGGTCCCGGCGGACGGTTGCACACATATTGTTGGAGTGTCCCTGACTGCGTACCCTCCGGCAGTCTTTTAATCTCCCGGGCACTTTTCCTTTGGTTTTATGCGACGATGCCTCCATGGCTGACGACGTTTTAAATTTTATCCGTGGTGATCCTTTTTATGGTTCCTTTTAGGGAGGTCCTGCACCTTCCCCTTTCTGTGTCTCTTGTCCTCGAGTCTCTCATAATTGGTTGCAGACTTTAGTGTGTAGTGGGATGGTAGACTCTTTCCCTTTGTTTTTGTTCTCGTTGTCAGTCAACCAGTCACAGGTCCTCTTCTTTTCTTTTGTTTCTTTCTGTCTGGTGTTCATCTGTGCTCTTCTTGTCTGTAGTGTTCGTTGCCGCATTTGTGTCCTTTCAGTGACTGAGGGGGGAGTCTCCTTCCCCTTGGGGTTTTAGGTGCTCGGCAAAGTTTCGTCTCGCCTGTTTTTGGAATGGGGGACTGATGACCTTAGCTGTTTTGCCCCCATAAACATCCCTACAACCACCACCGCTTTGGTGATCTCCTTTGCAGAGGCGCTAGTTAGCATGGCCTTCAGCTAAGTCAGTAACTACGACCTAGCCAGGTTCCACATATAGTTTATGCATTGCCAATAATTAATCTATAAGTGTAAAGCAATCAGAATTGTATAGCAGTATTCACAGTTCAGTTTATAAATGCACTTGTAAATAATTTTGTACAAAGTCAAGATCGACGTTCATCGCTGATGCTGAATTAAACCAAAGTATTTAATTGAATTCCTGTCTACTAACTTCTAATCACCTAAGATGTTCCAGATACATCCCTTCAAGTATAGTTCATTGATCCTTACGTCAACCTAAGTGATCAACGAGTGAATAATGGCCACCCCTTGTGATCAGACTAAGAGTGAAATTGCGTGGCTCAGCCGGTTTACCCTTTTTCCACGAGGCCCATAGTTTCGTCTCGTACATAACATTCGTATCCTCCTTTATACCGTAGGACTGCGTACCTTTTCAATCTCTTGATGTACACTAATGATCACTAATAGAATTCTTATCGGTGAACATCAGCTTCGATTTCTCCCACCAACGATTAACTTCTAGCTCGCTCGCACGTGTATTTCGACTTGTTGGCATGCTCCTGACATACTAATTGTAAAAGTTTTGACACGAATTCATCTTGAACACAATAACATACGACTTACACGACTGACAGAATATCACGACTGACTCAGTGACTGACACGCAGTGATTGTGCCGGGCGTACCAGAGAAACTCCCCGAATGGAATCTGACACTTGTGCGGCACTTGTTTTGAATCATGTTATCCGTTAGAACAATGTATATAGACATGAATCCCAAATACACCAGAACAGCACAGGTTTATATGACAACTAGCTGCGCATATGATTTTGAGATTGAAGAAACGTGTGCCGAGATAAAGAAATTATTCAGATAGTTAAGGGAGACGAAAATTTAATAGTTATGTGGGACTGGAATATGGTAGTAGGAAAAGGCAGAGAAAGAAAAGTAGTAGCTGAATATGAACTGGAGGAAAGGAGTGAAAGAAGAAGTTGCCTGTTAGAGCTTTGCTCAGAGCATAATTTAATCATCGCTAACACTTTGTTTAAGAATCATATAAGGAAGGGAAATCAAGACAACGGAAGGTTTCAGGTTGATTATACAGTATTATGGTAAGGCCGAGCTTTAGGAACCATATTTTAAATTGTAAGACATTTCAGGGGCAGATGTGAACCCTGATCATAAGTTACTGGTTATGAAATGTAGGTTAAAAGTTAAAAAATTGAAAAATTAAGGAGATGGGATCTGGCTAAGCTGAAAGAAGCAGAGGCCGCTGAGAGTTTCAGAGAGAGCATTACGCAACATTTGACTAGAGCAAGGACAGGAATACAGTAGGAGAAAAATGGGTAACTTTAAGAGTTGAAATAGTGAGGACAGCTGAGGTTCAAATATGTAAAATGAGAAGGCCTAGTACAAAGCCTTGGATAACGCAAGAGAAGGAGAAAACATAAAAACGCAGCAAGTGAAGCAGGTGAAAGGGAACGCAAACGTTTAAAAAATAAAATTGACAAGAAGGGTGAAATGGCTAAGTAAAAATGGCAAGAGGGCAAATGAAAGGATTTAGAAGCATATTTCACTAGGAGAAAGATAGATGCTGCCTAAATATGAATTAAAGAGGCCTTTGGAGAAACAAGAGGCAGCTGTACGATCATTGAGAGCTCTGATGGGAAACCATTCCTAAGCAAAAAATGGAAAGCTGAAAGGAGGAAGGAATATGTAGAGGTTCTATACAAGGGATATGTTCTTGAAGGAAAAATTACAGAAGGGGAAGCGGACGTAGATGAGGATGAGATGAGGGCTTTAATACTACGAGAAGAATTTGACACAGCTCTGAGAGAGCAGTCGAAACAAGGGCCCGGGAAGAGATGATATTTCGTCAGAACTATTGACAACCTTGGGAGAGACAGCCATGACAAAATTCTATCATCTGGTGTGCAAGATGTATGGGATAGGCAAAATACACTCAGACTTCAAGGGGAATGAAACAATTCCAGTTTCAAAGAAAGCAGTTCCTGACAGGTTTGAAAACTGCAGAATTATCAGTTTAATACCTCATGGTTGTAAAATACTAACACAAATTCTTTACACACGACTGGAAAACCGGTAGAAACCGACCTCGGGGAAGATCAGTTTGGATTCCATAGAAATGTTGAAACATGCGAGGCAATACTGACCCTACGACTTGTCTTAGAAGGAAAACTTACGTTTATGGTATTGTTAGACTTGAAGAAGGCTTTTGACAGTATTGGCAGGAATACTGTCTTTGCCATTCCGAAGGCAGCAGGGATGAAATACAGCGAGTGAAAGGCTATTTACAAGTTGTACAGAAACTATAAGGCAATTATAAGAGTCGAGGGGCATAAAAGGGAAGCAGTGGTTGAGAAGGGAGTGAGACAAGGTTGAAGCCTATCCCCGATGTTATTCAATCTGTACATTGAGCAGGCGCTTAAGCAAGCCAAAGAAAAATTGGGCGTGGGAATTAAAGTTCAGGAGGAAGAAAACAAAACATTGAGTTTTGCCAGTGTCATTGTAATTCTGTCAGATATAGAAAAAGCCGGACGCGGTGGTCTAGCGGTTCTAGGCGGTCGGTCCGGAGCCGCGCGACTGCTACAGTCGCTGGTTCAAATCCTGTCTCGGGCATGGATGTGTGTGATGTCCTTAGGTTAGTTAGGTTTAAGTAGTTCTAAGTTCTAGGGGACTTATGACCTCAGCAGTTGAGTCCCATAGTGCTCAGAGCCATTTGAACCAGCCAGAGATAGCAAAGGAGTGCGCTTTTGACACAGCGCAATGAGTCTTGAGCAGCCGCTGGTGAAGTTTCAGTGTAGCAGCAATGCAGTAGGGAGTCGCGTATTTAGCTTTCATATTTGTTTTGTAGTTTCATTCTTAATTCCTTTCCGAGTGTTTGTGCGCTTGCATATTTAATTACATAAAATCCTTGCGTATTCTCCTATTTGAGAGGAGTTATATTGCTTATTGATAGCTGTAAAGTATAAATTCGCGGAGGCGTTAGTCAGTTGTTTGTTTTGGACAGCCAGTGTTTTCTGTTTATTTCGTAGAGTCAGTTAGCAGCAGACAGAGGCCAGTGCAGTTTCATCTGTGCTTGCAGAGTGACGTGTGCGAGCAGCAGTAGCAGAAACTAGTCGTATATTCAGTTTTTCGTATGAGGTCCGCAGGTTTAATTCAAATTACTTTGTGTGTTTGCGTGTCGAAATTTTCGGATCTGAGCGTATTTTCGAATTATAAAGGGGCAGTATCAAATTTTAATGACGGTAGAGTGTAACATCGCGTTGGCGGTTGTCATTTGTACCAAGACAGGGGTAGGATCGCGTTGTAATGTCTGTATAGTGGCGTAGTCGGAGTCATTTGTCCGCATCTCGTGGTCGTGCGCTAGCGTTCTCGCTTCCCACGCCCGGGTTCCCGGGTTCGATTCCCGGCAGGGATTTTCTCTGCCTCGTGATGACTGGGTGTTGTGTGATGTCCTTAGGTTAGTTAGGTTTAAGTAGTTCTAAGTTCTAGGGGACTAATGACCATAGATGTTAAGTCTTATAGTGCTCAGAGCCATTTGAACCATTTGAACCATCGGGATCATTTGTTTGCTTGGTTCGTAAGTAATTGTTCATATATCGCAGCTCAGTCTGGCGCTGGTGACGTAACTGTGTAGTCGCATATTGCTGTGTTATTTGTCGCAACTCTATACGTCCAGATATTAACAGTAGAATGGATAGGGTGTGTACGTGCTGTGTGCGGGCGCAGGAGGAACTGGCCGCGATTCGCGAGCATCTGAGCGAGCTGTTGGCCACGGTCAGCCGCCTTCAGGCTGCTGCCATGAGGTGCAGCGACGGTGAAGGGTCTGGCGCGTCGCTTGAGACACCCCAGGTGTCGCTTGCTGCGTCCGCTAACTCAGCCGCCGAGACACCTTCTAGTGTACCAGGCGCGTTAGGGCTGCCTTCACCTCAAGGTGAGTGGCAGACTGCAACGCGTTCGCGTCGCTTGAGGCGGAGGGTCAATGTGGAGGCTGGCCGGCTGGCCTCGCCCGTTCGTCCTGTCAGTGGGCATGTGGCCGCTCCTTTAGCAGGGCCCGCGCACGCGGGTTCAAGCAGAGCTCTCTATTTGCAGCATCGTTCCCAGAGTAGGTCGGGGTCCTTTGGTTTCGAGCCGAGTGGAGGGTCTCAACCAGAGACTTCGTCGACTCTGTGACGGTCTTGGCTGAAGATTTCTAGGCATGCGCTATTGGGTGGGGAATTGTAAGACGCGCCTAGATAGATCAGGGGTGCACTACACAAAGGAAGCGGCTACTCGGGTAGCAGAGTAGTTGTGGCGTGCACATTGGGGTTTTTTAGGCTAGGCAGTAGTGCGAGGTGTCCTGATGAACAATCACTAGTATACGTGCAGGCAAGTAAATCAGGACACGCTCAGTGTAAAGACACTACAGCTATCAAGATATTAGCAGAGTGTTCGGAATAAAGTTCCTGAATTTACTGCCCTCCAGGAAGCGTGTGACGCGCAAATTATTCTCGGGACTGAGACCTGGCTGAACCCTGAGACAGAAGTTTCTGAAATATTTGGTGAGGGTTGCAACATGTATCGGAAAGACAGATTAGACACCGTAGGAGATGGTGTCTTCATTGAGGTTGACAAAAATATTGTGTCTACTGAGGTAGTAGAGTGCGGTTGTGAAGTTATCTGGACACCATTAACACGGCTAGGAGAAGTAAAGTTAATTGTGGGGTGTCATTACCGGCCATCAGGTTCCACTGTGACAGTTCTATACTCATTCAAAGGGAGTCTAGACTCTGTATCGCAGAAGTACCCAGATCATACTATATTAGATGGAGGCGACTTCAACCTTCCTAGTATAGACTGGGATGTCTATGGATTCATTACAGGTGGTACAGAGAAGCCGTCGAATGAATTACTTTTGAACACCTTATCAGAAAAATATCTTGAGCAGCTAGATCGACGGCCAACGCGTAATGGAAATATTTTAGGTCTGGTAGCCACGAACAGACCATGAAACGTCTCCTTAGAAGAATTATACACGACTGTGCTTAAACTGACACACAATAGTCTTTTAGCGCAACGCAATGTGTCTTTCAATAATCCCTACAAGAGAATGGCCCTGACTAACATTAACCTATATGTTTCACAAATCACTTACCACACAAAAATCTTCGTTACTCGAACTACTGCAATACAGCAAGCGCCACTACTGCATGCTAACTAAAAGATTCAAACTACGGAAGTTACTAACTACTGATAGGCACAGTAAGCAAATGAAAGACTTTAATAGAGAACAAACAATGTATTTACCTTTATAGTCATAATATATATATATATATATATATATCAGTTCATGACACCAATTCTTACAAATTTCAAAACTCCGCCATCTCTCTCCCCACGTCCACCACCGCTGGCGGCTCACCTCCAACTGCGCAACGCTAAGCGCTGTTAACATCCAGCTGCCGCTGCCCAACACTACAATGGCAGACAACAATGCAAACCAGCCACAGACTACACACAGCACAGCCAGTGATTTTCTTACAGAGCGCTACGTGGCGTTGGCGTTACCAATAAAAAAATCTAAACATCCTACTTACATAGCCCCCATGCTCCCCACAAAAAAAATTACAAATTGTTTTGGGCAATGGCCAATTTTTTTCATAATTACAATAACAAAGAAATGAAATGCACACACTTATCGATACAATGTTGGTCAAAAGCTAAAATTTTCTCACAGTCCATAAAGACAGACCTGATCATTCATCAAAGTAAAATTGCAGTGTTTTTCTCAAAGTCTGAGTAGTAAAAGAAAATGCACACAGAAGTAGTGGATTTCCATGCAGTCTTGAAGAAGTAGTGTTGTCCTTCCAAGGGAAAGACAGTGCTGACTCTTCACATGCAGACAGGTAATGGGCCACAACAGAGCAAACCCACAGCAGAGTCAGTCGAAGTTTTAAAGAATATTGGTAGGTAGGTCGTCACAGAGTACACCCATTGTAGTCCTGGTAGAGATTAAGGTATTGGTGGACCACCAGAGTTGCAGACCCACTGCAATCCTTGTAGAAATAATGGTATTGGTGGGTCATCAAAGGTGTAGACCCACTTCAGTCCTTGTAGAGATAGCCAGCAGCCATCTGTTTGACTGTGCAGGCGCACAATCACCATTGAAGAGTCTTGTGGATAGTGTAGCAAGTCCATAACCCACCACTTGTCCACTCACAAAGTTTTTGGAATTGTCCTCAGAACCAGCAATGCTGTTAACCAGTCCCTTGCTGAATTATCAACACACTTGCAAACACTATCAGTCCCTACTTCTCACACATTGTGCATATACTATGACCAACAGAAACGTGTGCAGTGAAATGTAATTTACAAATTACTTAATTTGATGAACAGGTGTCAATTACAATTTTATAACATGAGAATACAATAACAAAGGTACAAAATATATAATTGAAAAACATAATAGTACAGATAACATTTGCAGTAATACAGGCTTTACAAAAGAATCGAAATAACATATAAATCAGTGTTACAGGAATTGTGACAGGAGCACATACATAAAAAATTAGAATAAATTTCTTAACATCAACTTCACACAAGAGCATTAAAACAAAACAGAATAAATAATTTCTAAACATATTTACAAAGAAAACGACATATTACTAATGCAAATTATATTTGAGGATAACAGTATTCCTCATCATAGTGAATGTAGCTGAATATTAGAAAATTCTACAAGTCTTATCAGATGAACATATAAAGACAGGAAGAACATAAATACACAAGGGTACTCAAACACATTGTGGGATAACACAAGGAAATGGTAGGGTTTGTTTTACTGCAGTATTTTGCAAACAAAACTTTCTTTACTTCTCGGAGATCTCCCTTCGTTCTTCATTATTTCCAAAAAGTCCTATCTATACCTGCTTTCTGTACTTTTCTCATATAACCTCTCAGTGCATTTCTTCAAATTCATCGCAACTCATTCTCTTATATAGGCTACCCCCTCTTAAGCTAACTTAATCTACTGAGCACAGATGCTTAACTAAGGGACGAGGCAATGCAGCAGCACAAAACTATTTACACAAACAGCAATAATAAAAAAATGGAAATTGGCAAAAAAAAGGCGGCAATATTACAACTAATATAAGGCAATGCGCAGCAAACAAGAAAAATAAATCAGTAATAAAATTGGCTTAACCTAGTAATACAAAGTGACTTTCAGTAGCACTATGAATAGCAAACAGCAGCAGCAAATGCTATAACTTATACCTAAACATGACAAAGCTCAAGCAGAAAAAATGTTACACTAAAGAAAACAATGAGGATAAGGACAATGTCTATTCACATCTTAATGTCTATGCATTGAAAGTGGTACACCACAAAAACTAATGCTACAACAAATTACCAAGTACTTGAAAACAAAATTATATATACAGTTACTGTTATTAGTCGCTTCTTATTGCTCTTTCTATTCCAAGAGCTCCTTTTTCGAAGAATGTGGATCATAAAATAATTATTTAATAGACCTGTTGACAGAAAGTGTTCACATTAGCAAATGCATTTAATTTTATAAAACAAATGCTGCAACACAGCTGGAAAACAGGTATCAAATGAAATAAGCAACTATGGACAAAGCATAAAAATATCATTCAATAGTCATGTGACATTTCATAAGTTAGTAGAATTCTCTCAACTCTCGTAGAAAGACGTTTGTTATAATCAGGTGTCAGATGTAAGTATCTTTCTCAGTAATGAGCGTGTCGTATTCGTGGTGCTTTCTACAAAGGAATGTCAATAGCGAGGATAATGGCCTCCTTTTTTTTCACCTGTGCCTCTGAAAGGCACACACTAATGGCTTTCTTTTGTCAGGTGGTTGTCGCGCAGCTGGGTGCCCACGACGCATTACGTGCAGGTGGTCACTTAACTGTCTCACCGAAATATTTACGACACCAGTTTCCGCTATAGTGGCAGTCTCATATAAAAAAAAATTCACAGGTCAAGAATTTGCGTTACAAATCTGTAGAAACAAAATCCTTTAAATATAAGAGTGTCCAAAAAATTTTCGCCAGCATAGTGATACATTCACGCATATACACACATTTCATAACCCTTAAAGTACGATTCTCGGTTTCCGACATCCTTTTTCACAAACCAGAGTCCCTAACCACTACCCATTATTCCTTACCTTATTCGTCGACACTTCTTCAATATTTCATAATAACAGCATATGTAGCATAATCAAGTAACTCTTATACCATCAGCTTATTGATCATAAACATACACCAACAGCATAATACACATTGTCATCGTCATAATAACATCATAAAAACTCAGCTAAATCTCAAAATCATCGTAGCTTTCTGCAATAACTTCAAAACCTAAAAAATATTCTCTGCTCATTTCAATAGTGTCATATACCTCAAACGTACTTTAAAAATAATGATCCCATATCAAATACGACATTCAAAGCTCTCATATTATCACAATGGTTCCGAAAAAATATGAATAGTTCACAAGTAGAGACAAAATACAATTTCATAAGTGTGAAGTTATCCGACTGTGTAATTGCGTAAACATTTGTCATTGACATAGTAAAAAAATTTTGTTTCCCTGTTGAATAATCACATAGCTGTGGAATTCTGTGTTCGAGAGATATGGTACCGATGTGTAAAGTTGTATAAGCAAATACCATATTAGCTAGGGGTCCTTGTGCTTGCCAAACACATGGTACACAAAGTAAGCGTGTACCCCCATGAGAATTAATGTAATTATACCCTCAGGTGTTACAGATTACAGCAATGGGATGAAATGTATCACGAAAAACTTTCTTTTTAATTCAACAATCTTGATAAATAAATGGTTTAAGTACCGAATTAATCACTCAAATGCTTGCCCTGTAATGCTAAATGTGCGTTTTGCTGTAAGATAATTCTGTGGAACTGTCGTAGTTATCGTCCTCTGTAAGCAAAGTTCTGCTGAAGTCAATGTACTTACCTCATCATAAACGAAGGTGAAATGCTTTCCGTATAGATATAGTAGTTATTACGTACCTTACCGCGATCAAGAAAGTACTATAATGTAACGTATTGTTGTGCTACGATAAAGGCTGTCTCATTGTAGTTATACCACAAAAGTTACTACTAAAACATGTTTCACTTTCCAGAATAATTCAGAAAAACTGTGCAGATATAAAACAGATACACCGCAAAAGCACAATGTAAATTGTGTCACACATTAGTAGCGTCGTGATATAATCGTGAAGCTGTCACATAAACTAACAACTGTGTCATCTGGTATCTCTCAGAAAGTACTTTAAATCCAGAATGTATTTTCAAGTAAATCAAAATGTTGCATTAAAATCTCATTAGCAGTACCAGTATATGTTCGAAGCATCTAAGCCTGATAGTCGTTACGTAATCGTGCAACTAACAAGCAAGAATGTACAAATAACAACACTGTGTCGTCTGTTCACTATAACAATGCCTTCGTAATTTCTGGTTAAAAATGTTCCCTAGGTTCTAGACTGGATAGTGAACTTCAAAACATTGTTGCATGTTAACAGTTTCTATGTCTGACAAAGCATACTAGAAATGTGAAGTGAAATGTTTTATGGCAAAGACAAAGTTAAAGAGCAGATTATATTTCAATAAACGGTTTTACATGTGAAAGGTGGTGTAAAACTTTACTCTTCCTAGTACGCAGACTGTGAAGTGAAAAGCAATTATCATGTGATTACGTCGTTAAGGAACACTGGAATTTTGCTCAGGTTAGCTTATGTTATTTTTCTCTGAGCCGGCCGGCGCACGCGGGTGCCTGCGGTGCGAGGCATTGTCTGTTTTTTGTTGGCGCGCGTCGTTATTGGGATTAGGAGACCTAACTTCTACAAATTCACCTTGCCGAGACGGCCCTGCTCTGTTTGAATCCCGCCAGTTCTGATGCAATTCAGGTCTGTCGTTACGATCATATAGTCTGTCGTCAAGTCGGTAATTTCTGTAATTAATTTCTTGTCGGTCACGTGATGGAGAATTTCTCCCTGAATCGTAACTGCGCGCTGGACCGTTGCGTCTGAAGTTATTCCGTCTCCCTTGATAATAATTGTTTTGGTTCCCGTATTGCCTGTTTCTCTGATTGTCTGTGTGATATTCATTACTACGGAAATGCGATCTTCCTCTGTAACTATTACTCTGCCAGTGGTTGTCATATGGGTGGTGTCTGTTTTGTTCACGATTTGCGTTGTAAGAATAGCCTTGTCGTGTCCAGTTATTATTTCTTTCATCGCGGAATTGCGACGGATATGACCTGCAATTGTTGTGCTTTTGTTTTCGCGTTCCTCGATTGTCAGTATCAATTTCCAGTTCTTGTAATTGTCGCTGAAAAGCTTCAGTGTCGTCTTTGCAACGTCCTACCAAAATAATATGTCGTAAATGCTCAGGGAATTTAGTTAAGCAAATGCGGATGAGTTCTGAGGGGCTGTATGGGTTTGAGAGGTACTGATTCTTGTGCAACATGTCTTCAAAATATTTGACAAGACTGGAAAATTCAGATTGTTCGAAATGTTTCATCATTATGATGCTATGTTTTACTTGGTATTGTATAGCTTGAGACCCATATGCTGAAAGGAAGGCATGATAAAATTCTCCTTCTCTGTGACAATCGTGAATGACCGATCGCATTCTTACAGCTGGTTCATTCTCCAAGTAGCCACACATAAATTCTAATCTGTGCTCTAATGACCAGTTGGGAGGAAAACAATGAGAGAATTGATGCAGCCACGCTTGTGGATGAATGTCGTTGCCAGAATTCTTAAATGTTTTGAACTTACGTGCAGTAATGAACAGCTTACAGTCAAAATCATCGTGTCGGCGGGTAGCATATCGGTCATTGTTACGTCGTGTCGGCGGTTCCATCTCAAAATTCGGTGCACCGTGCCAATTTCTTTCATAATTTCCGAAATGCCCTGTGTTATTATTTTGTGGCTTTTCCGTATTTCTAAGTTCCTCTTCCCGTGTTGGAGCGCGAGTGTCCTCTGAAATACGTAATTCTTGTATTACCTGTGTCAGCTGATCTTGCACTTCCCGGATTTCTCTTTGGTGTTGTGTATTAATTTGATTCTGATTTTGTTTGAATTTCCTAATTTGTTCGCACTCTTCTGTATCATTCAGATCATCATCTACCTTTGTAGATAAGTTAATGAACTGATCTGAAAGTTCGGCTACTTTCTCCGATAGTGAACACATTTCCTCAGTGTGTTTTTCTGAACCAAGTTTCAGAGTTCCATTTGTGTTGAAATCGAATCTACTGTGTCCTTTATGTTTTCCTGAGTTCTTGCAAGTTGCGTAACCGAATCGGTGGATGCAAGTGAGTCCATTTTAGCTTGCAAGGTGTCGTGATTTTCACGAACAATAGTTTGCAGTTCTTTTATGGCTGCTTCATGATTCTGTAATGCATTTTCATGCCGGGAAAAAATAGGTTGAAAATGCTCACCAATTTGTGTTTTTACCTATTTTACAGATTTTTTGGCATTTCGATTCAATGTTATGTAACTCAGTAGTTAAATCTTCAAGTGTTTGTTCAAGTGTGGTGTCTAACTTTTGAAGCTTTTGCTGTGTTTGTCTCTGGTGTTGTTCCATTGTGTCCAACGTTTGAAGATTTTGTTCCATTGCGTCTAACTTTTCAAGATTTTGTTCCATTGTGTCTAACTTTTGAAGATTTTGTCCCATTGTGTCTAACTTTTGAACCTTTTGTCCCATTTGTTGCATTAATTGTAATAACAATGCAGTGGTGTCTGAAACATGTTCCTTAGTGCTATTCGGCAATGCATTTGAACAGGAAATATTCGCAGTTTGAAAAACAGAAAATGTGTCTTGACTTATTTGAGAAAACGGCGAGGACGGAAAACCTGAATCTACAGTATTTGCAAGATTGTGTCCTGTCATTTCGGAATCCTGAGGCGAGCTGCTGCCGACCGATCGATCGATCGATAACGCTTCCCTGTTCACTAATTGTTTCACTGCCTACACCATTATTTGCAACCCGCTCCATTTCTCTATGCACAATTAACAAATTACTACTTTGAACATTAGTTAATTCATTATGTGGCGGCGCTAACCCACTGCTTTCGTCTTCACTGTCATTTCTCAATTTACTTTGGAGCCTAGTATTACGTTTTTCACACGCCATTATTGTCACAATATTTCACACGACAACACAAAAAAGCACAATTTGAAGAGCAAAAATAAGAGAACACATTAACATATCACTGAAAATAATATCTAGTTAATTGCAAGCGCAGCTGCGAAATACTTCGTGCAAAACTACATGCATGCCACAACTATTTTACTGTACAACAATGAAAGACTGCAACTGCAAAGGAAATTCTCTCTACGATTACGCGCTAGCAATAAACAAAAGCTACACTAATTACACAAACTACAAGGAAAAAATCAGAAGATTCCAGTGAGCTATCCTCGGCTAAGGGTCGACATATGAAACGTCCCCTTAGAAGAATTATACGCGACTGTGCTTAAAGTGACACACAATAGTTTTTTAGCGCAGCGCAATCTGGCTTTCAATAATCCCTACAAGAGAAATGCCCTGACTAACATTAACCTATATGTTTCACAAATCACTTACCTCACAAAAATCTTCGTTCCTCGAACTACTGCAATATAGCAAGCGCCACTACTGCCTGCTAACTAAAAGATTCAAACTACGGAAGTCACTAACTACTGATAGGCACAGTAAGCAAATGAAAGATTTTAATAGAGAACAAACAATGTATTTATCTTTATAGTCATAATATATATATCAGTTCATGACACCAATTCTTATAAATTTCAAAACTCCGCCATCTCTCTTTCCACGTCCACCACCGCTGGCGGCTCACCTCCAACTGCGCAACGCTACGCGCTGTTAACATCCAGCTGCCGCTGCCCAACACTACAATAGCAGACAACAATGCAAACCAGCCACAGACTGCACACAGCACAGCCAGTGATTTTCTTGCAGAGCGCTACGTGGCGTTGGCGTTACCAATAAAAAAACCTAAACATCCTACTTACAACCAGACCTCATCGACGGTGTCAGTGTTGAGACAGCAATTAATGATCATGATGATGTCATTACGACTATGGTTACGAAGGTTAAAAAGTTGGTCAAGAAGGCTAGGAAAGTATTCTTCCTAGAAAGAGCAGATAAGCACTTGTTAACATCCCACTTAGTAAATGAATCGACTTCATTTACTTCCGGTACGACGGAAGAATTATGAGCAAATTTTAAACACATTGTAAATCACCCATTCGAGAAGTATGTGCCGAAAACGTGAGTTATGGACGGAAAAGACACACCGTGGTTTAACAGCGCAATTCGGAGAATGCTCAGGAAACAAAGGCAGTTGCACTCGCGGTACAAGAAAGGTCGGGAGAATGAGGACAGGCAAAAGTTGGTAGAGATTTCGTGCTGCTGTAAAAAGAGCGATGCGCGAAGCTCTCAACCACTACCGCCGTCATACCTTAGCAAAAGATCTTTCTGAAAACCCAAGGAAATTCGTGTCTTACGTAAAATCGGTAAGCGGGTCGAAAGCTTCCATCCAGTCACTCACTGATCAGTCTGGCCTGGAAACGGAAGACAGCAAAAAGAAAGCTGAAGTTTTAAATTTAGCATTTGAGAAATCTTTCACGCAAGAGATCGTACAAACCGCCGTTTGAGTCTCGTACAGATTCTCGCAAGGAGGACATAGTGATAGACATCCCTGGGGTTTTGAAGCAGCTGAATGGGTCGAAAATAAATAAATCACCAGTTCCTGATGGAATTCCAATTCAGTTTCACAGAGAGTACTCTACTGCTTTGGCTCCTTACTTAGCTTCCATTTATCGCGAATCTCTTGACCAACGTAAAGTCCCGAGCGACTGGAAAAAAGCGCAGGTGACACCTGTACATAAGAAGGGTACTCAAAATTGCAGACCAATATCCTTAACATCGGTTTGTTGCAGGATTCTCGATCATATTCTCAGTTCAAATGTAATGAATTTCCTTGAGACAGAGAAGTTGCTGTCCATGCATCAGCACGGCTTTAGAAAGGATCGCTCCTGCGAAACTCAAACTCACCCTTTTTTCACATGATATCTTGCGAACCATGGATGAAAGGTATCAGACGGATGCCATATTCCTTGACTTCCGGAAAGTGTTTGACTCGGTGCCCCACTGCAGACTCCTAACTAAGGTTATTTTCTGTCTACATAAACGATATTTAGGATAGGGTGGATAGCAATGTGCGGCTGTTTGCTGATGATGCTGTGGTGTACGCGAAGGTGTCGTCGTCGAGTGACTGTAGGTGGATACAAGATGACTTAGACAGGATTTGTGATTGGTGTAAAGAACGGCAGCTAAATCTAAATGTAGATGAATAGGAAAAAGCATCCCGTAATGTTTGAATACTCCATTAGTAGTGTAACGCTTGACACAGTCACGTCATTTAATTTTTGGGGCGTAACATCGCAGAGCGATATGAAGTGGGACAAGCACGTAATGGCAGTTGTGGGGAAGGCGGATAGTCGTCTTTATTTCATTGGTAGAATTTTGGGAAGATGTGGTTCATCTGTAATGGAGACCACTTATAAAACACTAATACGATCTATTCTTGAGTACAGCTCGAGCGTTTGGGATCCCTATCAGGTCGGATTGAGGGAGAACATAGAAGCCATTCCGAGGCGGGCTGCTACGTTTGTTACTGGTAGCTTTGATCGTCACCCGAGTGTTACGGAAATGCTTCAGGAAATCGGGTGGGAGTCTCTGGAGGAAAGGAGGCGTTCTTTTCGTGAATCGCTACTGAGGAAATTTAGAAAACTTGAATTTGAGGCTGACTGCAGTACAATTTTACTGCCGGCAACTTATATTTCGCGGAAAGACCACAAAGATAAGATAAGAGAAATTAGGGCTCGTACAGGGGCATATAGGCAGTCATTTTTCCCTCGTTCTGTTTGGGAGTGGAACAGGGAGAGAAGATGCTAGTTGTGGTACGAGGTACCCTCCGCCAAGCACCGTGTGGTGGATTGCGGAGGATGTACGTGGATGTAGATGTAGAAAGGACTTGGAAGAGCAGCTGAACTGAGTGGACATTGTCTTGGGGGGACGATATGAGATGAAAACCAGAAAAAGCTAAACCAGAATAATGGAATATAATACAATTAAATCAGGTGATGCTGGAGGAATTAGATTAGGAAACGAGACAATTAAAATAACCGATAAATTTTGCTGTGTGAGCAGCAAAATAACTGATAATTGTCGAAGCAGAGAGGATATAAAATGCTGACTGTCAATGAAAAGAAAAGCATTTCTGAAGAAGAGAAATTTATTAACATCCATTATAGTTTTAAGTGTTAGGAAGTCTTTTCTGAAAGTATTTGTCTAGAGCATAGCCATGAAGAGAAGCGAAACATGGACTGTAAAGAGTTTAGACAACAATAGAATAGAAGCTTTTTCAGTGTTCAAAATTAGATGGATAGATCACGTAACTAATAAGGAGGTACTGAATAGAATAGGAGAGGCAAGAAATCTGTTGCACAATTTAACCAAAAGAAGGGTTCTGTTCATAGGACACGTTCTGAGAGATGATGGAATCACTAGTTTAGTGTTGGAGGGAAGTGTACGGCATAAATATCGTAAACGGAGGCCAAGAGATGAATACAGGAAGTAGATTCAGAAGGCTCTAGGTTACAGTAGTTATTCGGGGATGAAGAGGCTCGAACAGGATAGTGAAGCATCGAGAGCTTGCATCAAACCAGTCTTCGGATTGAAGACCACAACAACAACATTCTCTGAATAAAAAAGTTGACGTGCTATTTTCAGTGCCTACCTCTCCTTTAAAATGTGATTTTAGGCGATTTTTCCAGACTCGTGAAACCCCTCACCCCCATTTTGATTTGATTTAGTTAATGGTTGTAACACTAGCGTATGATGCAGCCTCTTAATAGGATTTTTTTTTCTTCCTGCTGCACAGTGGTCCGTTTCCTAGATGTGTGTTACAGCTGTGACATATGTGAACCTGTTTATTATAAGTGATTTTAATATATCTGTGTACTGTGTGGTCTCATATTTGTGGTATATGATGGTGAGAAAAGAGAGAGTACGAAAGCCTGTGCCATCTCACAGCCTACTAACCTCGGACAGCACCTAGGGGACCACCGTGCACAGCGATCTCACACATCGAATGAATCACCATCGACGATGCCACATGCTCTCACTTCACGAAACACTGAGGTACTATTTATAATTAAATCTAGGAGTTTAACTTGTCGCGAAATTGAAGTGGATACATCCTGTGAGGTAGTATGGGCAGAGGTCATTCATGGCAACTGGAATAAAATAATAATTAGATCCTTTTAAAGACCTCCCAATTCAGATGATACAGTTGCTGAAAGGTTCAAAGAAAACTTGAGTTTGATTTCAAACACGTACACGTACACGTACACGATAATAGTTGGTGGTGACTTTAATTTACCCTCGATATGTTGTCGAAAATACATGTCCAGTTCCGGAGGTACGCATAAAATCTCATCCGAAATTGTGATAAACGTATTCTCTGAAAATTATTTCGAGTAGTTAGTTCATGAGCTCACGCGAATAGTAAACGGTTGTGAAAACACACTTGACCTATTATTAACAAATAATTCGCAGTTAATAACGAGCATTAAAACCGATTCAGGGACTGGTGAACGCAGGGTATTCGTAGCGAGATTGAATATTGTAATCCCCAAATCCTCGAAAAATAATCGAAAAACATACTTATTCAAAAGAGCAGATAAAAATTCACTTGATGCCTTCCAGAGAGACACTCTCCACTCATTCCAATTTAATAATATAAGTGTAGACCAGATGTGGCTTAAATTCATAGAAATAGTGTCGGCAGCAGTTGAGAGATTTACACCAAATAAATTAACAAACGACGCAGCTGATCCTCCTTGGTACACAAAACGGGTTAGAATACTGTTGCAGAAACAACGAAACAAGCATGCCAAATTTAAACAGACGCAAAATCCCCAAGATTGGCGATCTTTTATAGAAGCTTGAAATTTTGCGCGGCGTCAATGCGAGGTGATTATAACAGTTTCTACAACGAAACTTTGTCTCCAAATCTGGCAGAAAATCCAAAGACATTCTGGTCGTATGTGAAGTATGTTAGCGACAAGAAACAATCAATGCCTTCTCTGTGCGATAGCAATGGAGATACTAATGAAGACAGTGCTGCCAAAGAAGAATTACTAAGCACAGCCTTCCGAAATGCCTTCACAAAAAAAGACAAAGTAAATATTCCAGAATTCGAATTGAGAACAGCTGCCAACATGAGTAACGGAGAAGTAAATATCCTCTTAGTGAAGCAACTTAAATCACTCAATAAAACCAAGCAATCTGATCCAGACTCTATACCAATTAGGTTCCTTTCGGAGTATGCTGATGCTCCATATTTAACAATCATATACAACCATCCGCTCGGCGAAAGATTCGTACCGAAAGGCTGGAAAGTTGCACAGGACACACCAATATTCAAGAATAGTAGGAGTAATCCACTACGGTCTATTGACACATAGTCAACATGGGTTTAGAAAACATCGTTCCTGTGAGACAACTAGCTCTTTATTCACATGAAGTGTTGAGTGTTATTAACAAGAGATTTCAGACCGATTCCGCATTTCTTGTAGTGAAATTGCGTGCTTATGGAATATCGTCTCAGTTATGTGACTCGATTTGTGATTTCCTTTCAGAGAGGTCACAGTTCGTACTAACTGACGGAAAGTCATCGACTAAAGCAGTACTGATTTCTGGCGTTATTGTGTTATAGGCCCTTTGTTGTTCTTTATCTATATAAACGATTTGGGAGACGATCTGAGCAGCCGTTTTCGGTTGTTTGCAGATGTCGCTGTCGTTTATCGACTAATGAAGTCATCATAAGATAAAAACAGACTGCAAGAAAACGATTTAGAGAAGACATCTCAATGGCGTAAAAAGTGGCAGTTGATCCTAATCATCGAAAAGTGATGTCATCCACATGAGAGGTAAAAGGAACTCGTTAAACTCAAGTTATACGTTAAATAAGTCTAATCTAAAACCCGTATATTCAACTAAATACCTAGGTATTACAATTGTGGACAACTTAAATTGGAAGGAACACAGAAAATGTTGCCTTTTATTGGCAGAGCACTTAGAAGAGGAGACTGCCTACACTACGCTTATCCGTCCTCTTTTTAGAATACTGCTGCGTGGTGTGGGATCCTTACCAGATAGGACTGACGGAGAACATCGAAAAAGTTCAAAGAAAGGCAGCACGTTTTGTGTTATCGCGAAATATGGGAGAGAGTGTCACAGAAATTATACAGGATTTGGGCTGGACATCATTAAAATAAAGGTGTTTGTCGTTGCGACGGAATCTTCACACGAAATTCCAATCACCAACTCTCTCCTTCGAATGCGAAAATATTTTGTTGACACCGACCTAAATGGGGAGGAAGGATTACCACGATAAAATAAGGGAAATCAGAGCTCGTACGGAAAGATATAGGTGTTCATCTTTTCCGCGTGCTATACGAGATTGAAATAATAGAGATTTGTGAAGGTGGTTCGATGAACCCACTGCCAGGCACTTTAATGTAATTCGCAGAGTATCTATGTAGATGTAGATGTAGACATTGGTGCAAAGGTGAGTGATCAGAAACCCTGTGCTATCTCCCCTCTCGCTTCCCTTCCAACTGGTGAAAGTATGTTCCACAGCCGTTTTTCGAATCTGTTACTTCCGACTTGAAAGATGCTACACTAGCTTCCGTTAACGGCCATAGCTACGGAGCCAAGTGTCTGCCGTGACACAGGAGCTTCAGTGTATATGAAACAAACTTGATGGTGAATAAGAGTACAAACTTCAACGTTATTGTTAAACTCTTGTGTCAACAGTTTTCACCTCTTACAATGTGATGATCATGCTGGCTAGCTGATTCTTTATTTCATTTAATACTGAAGTTCAAGTAGTGTCTGTAGTCCGACTTCGCTGAAGGAGATGGGTTGTGTGTCTCGTCGTAAGGCCGGCGGAAAGCAGCTCGAGAGCGTGCTACATTTTGGTGGAAACGCCCGTACATTGAGCGCCAAAGCACCATGATTTTTGATAACAGCTTCCCATATGAATAGGTACTGAATGGTCTTAGGGGAAAGTGTCGTCATTATTAGCATTTAATTAGAGCAAACTTTGCATTAGATCCGGGAGCACCAAAATTTGACTAATTCCATACTAGCGTTAAGCACCCATTTACGATAACAGAACCGTACTTCCACTAATTTGTCAAATAATTTAAAAATTTTATATGGCCAGATCAAAAGTGATACTTTAAATACGTCTGAAGAGATTTTGATTCCGTGAAACAGGAATTGTCATACTAGACGTACACCAAGTAGCCAAACTGAGGTAAAGTGTTATACTCCCAAGATTTGTTTGTCTACAGTACAAGTAACATATTTTCTTTATCTTGCAATAGTCATTTTACTGCATTTTTAACTTTATATCTTTGTTTTGAGAAAGCCTCCCACAATTCTTATTCACATTAATTAAAATTTCAAGCAACGTCTGTCTCTTCTGGTTGGGTCCCCCTTCTTCTTTATAGAAATATATTGTTCATTTTAGAGACGACCTTGTTTTACGGACGTCCTCTTCATTCCACCTGATTTAAATTTTGGCATTGTCACTACTCCAGGAATTTGTTATGCCTGACTGGGAGTGATGAGACGTCCAATGCCCCCAATTTTTCGTGCAAATGATCTGAAAATAAGCAAGTTGATCACGATTTTCAAATTTGCTTTCGTCAGTTATGTAAACTATACATAACATTACAATTTTTCTTTCTAGATTGCACTCATCTCTAAAAAAAATTATAATTTTAATTCCCTCATTTCCTATTCGCCTTGTTAGATGTACCTGAAGATGCAACTTTAACGTTGTGAAATCGGTAGTATTAAAGTATCATACAGCAGCTGTTTACAGTTTATTTCCGAGACTATTAGCATTTGATTAGAAAATAAGATTAATGTCTTAGGCTCTTTTAATTAACTACCGAAACGCATATACTTTCCAGAATCAGGCCAATTGTGCCCAAGATTTTACAAAAAATGGCTCTGAGCACTATGGGACTTAGCGTCTACGGTCATCAGTCTTCTAGGACTTAGAAGTACTTAAAACTAACTAACCTAAGGATATCACACAACACCCAGTCATCACGAGGCAGATAATATCCCTGACCCGCCGGAAATCGAACCCGGGAACCCAGGCGCGGGAAGCGAGAACGCTACCGCACGACCACGAGCTGCGAACCCAAGATTTTACAATTTTGAATAATGTGTAACAGTAGTACCCATTAAACAGGTCTTTAATCGCAGTATAGCTACAATTCCTGATGGTACCGCATTGGATATCATGTAACACGTTTCTCCGTAATTGTGCTGTTAAGACAAAGAATGGCGTGTCGGGAGTAATTTGATGGCACCATTAACCGTAACGACCGAATTTAATGATAATTGTGATTATATTTGCCAGTGTACGTTTCACAACACCCATTCAGTTCTTTCAACCCTGATTACGACGGTATTGGGCACTACGCACTGTAGATTGAATAGTTTGGCTGGAGCCGCCACGTGCTATTGTACTAAAATATATGTATTTGTTGCACTCATCGTTCAGCTTAATTGAGAGGCTCAGAGACACGGCTGGTTTCAATGTTTCGCTACGTTTTTAGTCATAGGCTGTCAGCTCACACCTGTCGGAAACTCAGTCTTCAAGCTGAAACATAAATACAAAAAAAAGGCAATGCAGGCAGATATAGCGGTGAAATTTAAAAAAAATTGAGTCACTCACGTTGATTTATAATTTGAGCAAGTAGTTTATTTCCATTTTTCCAGGAATCGTCTTCAATATAATGACTAAACACACAAAACGCAGTCTGAGGGGCTTTTACGTGAGGGCGGTCGTTAATAACTGATGCTACAACACTTCACTATAAAAGTCATATGTTGCGATCACGGCACTCGTCAGTCTGTTCACAGTTCACAAAATACGCTGTTGTCTGCTGTCCTAAACCACTATACTGCGCTTAACTTGATTGTTTTCGAACGTCACTACATACATACTTCTCCCCGAACGTTGCAACCAACCCCACTACTACCCCCAGATGCACGGCACCTCCGGCTCTTAGCGTTGCTCCAAACCTATTGGCCTGAAAGATGGCCATCCTGCCAGCCGGTGTGGCCATGCGGTTCTAGGCGCTTCAGTCTGGAACCGCGTTACCGCTACGGTCGCAGGTTCGAATCCTGCCCCGGGCATGAATGTGTGTGATGTCCTTAGGTTAGTTAGGTTTAATTAGTTCCACATTCTAGGGGACTAATGATATCAGAAGTTAAGTCCCATAGTGCTCAGAGCCATTTTTTGGAACAAGTAAAATACATACTTAATTACTCACGTACCTCCTTCAACTTTAGAATACTGCCTCTAGTTTCGTCCCTTTAAATTTATTTATTGCCAAAAACACAGTTTCTCTCTGTCGAATCTCATATTCCGACCTCTCATTCAAAAATGGCACGTATTGTGCTAAACCGGCTGTGATTGCTCGGTGCAGCTCTACTAGCCGCATCCGTAAACACTTCGTTCACATTAACCGGCCAAAGCATTGCCAAGATTTTAGCTTTTGAAGTGTGCTAAATTTACAGTTTTTAAAACAACAATAACTTTTAAACTATTATATGTTATTGTTGCGGGTGTAGATAATTTAGCTTTCCTATTTTTCTGTCCATAAGTGCCAACTCGCATTTCCGTGCCCTCCGAGCGCGCAAACACTGCCATACGCGCCCCTGCCTAGCTCCCGCTCGGGGTTTTCCAACGCCGCGTAACGCTAACCGCACGCCACAGCCCCGTAGCAACCGCCAGCCACGTGATCTGGGGCGGGAAAATGCAGCTCTGATGCTCCACCCCCCCCCCCCCTCCACAGCTTGTACGCTCACACCATATATGTACTGCCTAAGCTAATTCATGGCATTCCTGCGTAGGTTTCTCTCCCGAGTTCCCACGTACTACCACTCTCAGTTACTATGGCTGCTGTAATGTATTAATAACTAATTGAAACATGCTTCAAAGCTAACTGGCGTCTATAAGTCTGCGATAGATACCGTAAATGTGATCCCTTACGTAAAGAACGCCTTTGCAATCAGAGAAGCTAAAAATATGTACAATCGGTGGAAAGAATTACAAGGATTAAATACAGAGAGTGAAGACTAGGGCGAATGGATAACGTGTTGCGGGAATATAACTGAACTAAATGGTAGCGTGCTGACTCCACAAATTCTGTGCTTAAATTATGACATCCAACAAAGAGGAAGACTATAGCATATGCAGCAGGTAGCATCGCAGACAGGAAAGCCTATCGTGCATCACGACACTGAGATAAATCACAAGCAGCTGTTTGACGGCAGTTACAAGGAGCAGGCACGTAATCAGAGTCTGCAGTCGGAATTGTCGAGAGGCGACAGCAGCCTATCTTTTGACACAACCCGGCTGTACCCAAGGTGAATTGGGTGAAAACAACAGTCCATAAAATTGTTTTCAATCGGTGCTTAGACCACTTTACTGCCACAATTCCGTAGTCGAGCGGCATATGTCGTGAAACATGTTACTCCTCAGCAGTGGACCGACGTCTAAGAGAATTCCACGGTAAGTAATGATTATTAGGCACGCACGTGTATATCAACGAAGGAAGATGAAGAGTTCCTGCTTGTAAGAAATTTCCACTGTTTTTTGTGATGGTGAAATAGTCAAAATTTGTCGAAATATATTATTACGGGGAGTTAAAGAATGAGAGTTGCGGAAAGGCTGGCTGAATAAGAATTGTAAGCAATTGTCAAGAAGTCCAGGTGGTCACAAGAAAATTATAAGTAGCGTATCCCAACTGTTAACCATAGGAGTGTACCGTAGAACATACCGCAGAGAAGTCAGTATCTGTATGACGGTTTTGAGAAGATGATGATGGTGTTACAAACGGGCTTGAATAGCTGAAATTCTGTTGCGGTTGCTAAGTGTACTGAGGAGAGACCTTAAGGAACTAAAAGATGGTATTATTGTCGCTGTTGTTGTTGTTGTCTTCAGCCCTAAGACTGGTTTTATGCAGCTCTCCATGCTACTCTATCCTGTACAAGCTTCTTCATCTCCCAGTACCTACTGCAACCTACATCCTTCTGAATCTGCTGAGTGTATTCATCTCTTGGTCTCCCTCTATGATTTTTACCATCCATACTGCCCTCCAATACTAAACTGGTGATCCCTTGATGCCTCAGAACATGCCCTACCAACCGATCCCTTCTTCTGGTCAAGTTATGCCACAATCTCCTTTTCTTCCCAATTCTATTCAGTACCTCATCATTAGGTATATGATCTACCCATCTAATCTTCAGCATTCTTCTGCAATACCACATTTCGAAAGCTTCTATTCTCTTCTCGTAAAAACTATTTATCATCCATGTTTCACTTCCATACATGGTTACACTCCGTACGAATACTTTCAGAAATGACTTCCTTACACTTAAATCTATAATCGATGTTAACATATTTATCTTCTTCAGAAACGCTTTCCTTGCCATTGCCAGTCTAGATTTTATATCCTTTCTACTTCGAACATCATCAGTTATCTGGTTCCCCAAATAGCAAAACTCCTTTAACGACCGATATGAATAATTCCTCGGTGGACATAACCGAACTAATTTCGTCGCTAACAACCGAAAGTAATAATTCGTTCGAAGAGCGGAAAGCACAACAGTCATTACCTAGAACTGTTAGAATCAGTTACTAAAGAGCTAACACAAATACGGACGATCATTTTGGTTTGAGAATATTTTATGCCTATATGTTATGTATAACTGAAGTGCCATTAGTAGTTTTCTTGACGATACTGTTAATGGCGTATACGACGAGGATAAATCATCGAAGATAAAAATAATACGTACATGTGGTGTACGTGATGATGTCTCAAAGCATGACTGTGATTATGGTCCCCTTGAACGTGGTAATTACACAAGCAGAGGAAATCTTTGTTTGACTTTATGATAGGACAGAGCCAATGGTCTTGATGCATTGGTAACACCAGTTCCCGTCAGATCGCCGAAGTTAAGCGCTGTCGGACTTGACTAGCATTTGGATGGGTAACCGCCCGAGTCAGCGTAGGCAACAGGCAAGCGGGAAACACTAAGCCCGTGTGAAGCCAGTTGAGGAGCCACTTGACTGAGAACTAGCGGCACCGGTCACGAAGACTGACAACGGCCAGGAGAGCTATGTGCTGACCACCTGCCCCTCCGTATCCGCGTCCGTGGCTGTTGATGACACGGGGCCGCGTCGGCACCGTTGGGTCTGTCCGGACACTGTTTGTTTTGGATTGTAGGACACACTGAGAGATAGAAGCAGAATGAAGTTACATTTGGGAGACAGTTACAGTTTTTTTTTCCTGTAGGACACGGAAGGATGCCAATTAAGTTTGATGACGTGAGCTCAGTGTGGTCTGGAAGAACTTACAGGTCTGTGTACTGGGACGGTGGAGGAGGTACCCTCCGACAAAGTAAGAAGCTTACTGAAGGCAGTCTAATAGGAGCGTCTGCTGAAATTTGAGCGTCAACGCCAACAGTATCAGAAACAGGGGATATACTAACCTACTATTTATTTATTAAAACGTAAGAAAATTAAAGCGAGACAGGCAGGTACCAAATCCAGAGCGACGGATAATATAACAGAGATTTTTGTTTTCCTTTTCTGGGTTGTGGAATATGTCAAATTTCTAATATTTGTGCGACGGCAATACCAGTGTCGTACGCTTACACCACCACTATTCTACCACGCAAACATAGAGGTTAGACTCGTCTGGCGTGAGACGTTCCCTGGGGGGGTCCAGCGGTGGCCGAACTGCACAATAACCCTTGGTTCGGTGTGGGGCGGCGGAGGGGTGAAGTGGACTGCAGTTTCACCGTGGGGTTACGGACCACTGCGGCTGCGGCGGGGACGGAGCCTCTCCGTCGCTTCTAGGTCCCCGGTTAACATAACTTAACGTAACATAACTCTATTAATGAAGTTCCACTCTACTCCGCTGTTTTGTTCCACATTTAGGTAGAAGACGGAAGATAATATGTTCGTACACGAGGTAGTGCTTTACTGAGATTAGTGCTTGTCAGCAGCAATGCAGAGATTTGTTGCATGTTGTCAAGATTGTTTCGGCAGCGATGCAGAAGTTTCACTAGGAAGCCCTTACCTATCCTACGTACTGTCCCGATATCTCCCCATGCGATTTCCATATTTTTGGAGCCCTAGAAAAAGGCATTTGTGGCTGTCGGTTTGTTTCAGACCAGGAGGTGCATGCCTGAGTACGGTCATGGTTCCTTAGGCTACCGCAAATGTTCTTCCATGAAGGCATTGAGCATCGTGTCTCACAGCGGGATAAGTGTACTAACAGTTACGACCATTAATCTGGAAATTATAAGCATTTTACCAACCCTCTTTACATCTGTTTCGTTTCTATTTGACTGTCTCTTTTGATATATGAACCTCTCACATACATGTGAAATCAGGAGTAGATGCGAGTATCTGGGAGACGTAAAGAAATATAGCGTTCTTAATTGTAAATATTGGTAAAGATTTGCCAGTGGTTACACCACTGCTGACATAAGGCATTGCATTAATGTGGTTGTATATGCAAGCCAGTTGTTTGCAATCAGTGCAGTATGGTCAGTTGACATGATAAAATGGTAGAAAGGAGCTAGCACATTCCATCATATTTCGGGTGTGCTTGTGGGACACTATTATTGATCCTTCTTGTATTTCGACTGATAACTTTTCAGCCATCTTTAAGCTAAATCGCTGGCAGAATTTAAGGCACTTGACACAAATCTATGGGTTTACGCCACAGTACTGTGACAAGCGGTTTAAATTCTGCCATGGAGTCATTTTGAAGACGGCTGTAAGGCTGTCAGCCGAAATACTGGAACAAGAAATAACACTATTCTCGACGCATGCCGGAAAGGTTATGGAATATTCTACTTTCCGAAAACATTTCAAGACATTCAGTAACTAGCCTCATGGACGTCCATGACCACACCTATAATGAATGTAATGGATATTTTGAGTGATGCCATTGCTCATAGTGTTATATAAGGCTGCACGTCTCCAATGGACCCAAAAAGTAAAGAAATTGGGAAGTTGCGGATTGAAGTCGTGTGATATTGTCGGACGAGTCGCGATTTTGCGTCTTTTGACATGATGCAAGGTATCTGTTCACCAGACGGCCAAATACATTTTTCATCCGCAATGTGTGGAGGGTGATGTCAACATCGATATTAAAAGGGCTGTACGCAAACGTTTTTTTGTTTAACGAAAACTTGGATACCCTGTCTTATCCTGACATGGTTGAACAGCATCGCGTCTTGGTTTCCTCAACAGAGTTGACCTGATGTTATGGGCTGGATACTGGTTCTTTGTGAACATCATCGTCAGATGATTCCTGAATAGTCACTGCTTTGTATATTTTGGTATTCACCTTAGCTCTCCTCTGGGCCGAGTAATGGGAACTATTCCCATTGACTTACAGGCCTGTATGTGTCGGTTTTTGATCTATAAAATAGGTGAGTCGTTTTCTACTGGTTTCTACTCGACTAACACAACTGAGAGTAACAACTTTCTGTCCTATTCCCTGAAAACATTTATGCTTTGACGTATACGGTTCACATTGTCAATGAACAGCTACATCTCCTCGCAGTCATGAGGCCAGATTAAAATACACCACGAAACAATTAGCTATGGCTCGTGACAATCGCAAATCCGTGCTATTCCGTCAGCTGTTTGTCAATGGTTGCCGAGATGTGTCAAATTTATTTTGAATTTCAGTATTTGTAACGTTTCTTTTACTGGTACCCAGGTAAAAAGTGTGCCCACATCGAAACTGATCATGATTGTACGTGGTGCTGTCATCATCTTTCTTTTTTCTATCCCTACAGACATTGGAGAGTCCTTAATACGGTGACTACAGTGACCGATAGTAATCGAGTTAATTGCTTAGCCAGCCTGTACGTAGGATAGCTTGTAGAACTAACAGTTCGTGTACTACACTTGTCCATCCTTTGCTGGAGTATTGCTGTGCGGTATAGGATCCTTACCAGATAGCACTAACGAAGGAACCCGAAAATGTCCAAGGAAGGGCAGCTCATTTTGTATTATCACGAAAAAGGGGAGAGAGTGTCATGGGTATGATAAGTGAGTTGGGTTGCATTCATTAAAACAACGGCGTTTTTCGTTGTGGCGAGATTTTTTCACGTAATTTCCGTCACCGCTTTCTCCTCTGAATGCGAAAATATTTTATTGATGCCCACATAGATAGAAAGAAATGATTATGGTAATAAAATAAGAGAAATCAGAGTTCATAGAGAAAGATTTAAGAGTTCGTTTTTCCCGTACGCAGTTCGAGAGTGAAACGGTAGAGAAATAGTCTGAAGATGTTTCACTGAAGCCTCTGCCAGACACGTGACTCTCAATCGCAGAGTAGTCATGCAGATGTAAATTTAGATGTTTAGATAAGCTGTACTGTCTGGTTGGCTTAGGTCATCGTGGCCTTAAGCCGTTTACAAGTTCGCCAGAGAGGCCAGAGTTCTTTCGTAGCTTGTCTGTCTTACTAGTGAGTGCCGATGTGTTACCTTTCTTGATAACCATAACTATCTTACGATAACATGTAGCATTGATGATACCTTAGCAATCCCGTTTTCGGCCGGAGAGATTATTAATTCTTCATTCTCCTCCAAGAAATTCCGTTCTGGTTTCTTCCATCCCGCTAATGTTGTGCCGGGTCTCGATCCAGAAACGTTATCAGTCGCGGGCAAAGCTCTTACCTAGTGAGCTATGCAGATACAACTCACACCAATCGAGGTTGTTAATCTGGCAGGAAATTTGAAACAGCACACGTGCCGCTGCAGATAGAAATATTCATTCGGGATAGAATGTTTCAGTAAAATGCGACAGTGTGTTTGTGTGTCAGAATGTTGACGTAAAAACCATGGTCTGCATCGAGTGACAACGTTACAGATTTGTTTTCTTTTCACCTAATTTTTTCGAGGAATTCTACGAATTGGACAAAAGCCTCAGCATCGTGCTACTCATATTTGATAGATATGCGTGGCTGATGTTCGCTTACGGTGATATTGGTTTTCGATTTGTTTCCAGCATCATACCTTCGTGCCCTTACTATTTTTAATATAAATTAACAAACTAAACAGTGTAGGCTGTGATACAAAATTAACAGAAGGATTCTACTTTTATCGATAATTAACAAAATAAACAGATGTAGACTGTGATACAAAATTAAGTAGTTCTACGTTCTGGGGGACTAATGACCACAGCAGTTGAGTCCCATAGTGCTCAGAGCCATTTAAAAATTTTCTTAAAACTACAACGTGCAGTAATCAAATTAGGCTAGTTTTTAACGTATCAGTAAAGAGGCTGGGCTACTTCTTGTAATATATTCTGAAGTGTTTGAAAACCAGTGCATAATGTTTTTGGGCTAGAGTAATGATGAACTTGTGAAAAAAACTTAAAGAAATTTTTTATCCAAGGAATGCTTTTATTAACATAAGCAATTATGTTAAAGTTTTATTAACAGAAGTACGTGCAGCAGTGAGAGATAATATAAGCAAATATTTACATTTATTATCACTAAAATGATTGTAACGAAATGGAAAAACCCGAATGTATAACTGTTACTATAATTTGCTATCTCTCTACACAGTTGTTTCATTTCGAGATCTAGGGAAACAAGACTGTGAAATAGCGAAAGAATTTTTTTATTAAAAATGTTCAAGAAGCTTAACTTGAGCTGTTCATCATAATTACTTGAAATAAACAGCCGGACGTCCACGGAGAGCAAGCGCCCAGCACTTACAGAATTTCGAGGAAGATAGATTTACGAGCACCTTTACCAGAGAGAGAAATGTCAAGGAGAAACTAACCAAGGTCTTACATGCAGCTGAGGAACATACTCCTGCCATGGTGGAACGCTATGAAATACAGAAATAGCGCTCATGGTATGTACAAAAAGGTTTAAAATGAAGTTCAGCCGAGCTTTATCTAAAGTGGGATACATGAGCAATCAAACCAAATTTCCGAGGACGTATCCTCTCACTCACTTTATCTTTCTCTGAATGTCTCTGTAATTGGATGGAAGAGATACAGGTCAACTCCATTAGCTAAGAGAGACCATAGATACGTGCATCAGTCTCTTATAAAAAGCAAATTCGAAACCTAGTTAAACGAGTCCAGGAATTGACGAAACCTGTTACAGTATTATCATGTGGCGAGTAACTTGTAACTCAGGGATGTATGACACAAACAACATCACATTCGGAGTATTTCAGAGACAACCGCTAAATCCACATGTCATAGTTCTATACTTTAGTAATTACGAAACAGAGGCACTGCGGTCCCGTTTCTGGCTTACATCCACTACCAATAATATTTAGGATATTTTGACGAATGCCTATGAGCCGTAGTATCCAATCGCAATTATACCCATATGTATTAGCACTTATATTAATATCGATAGCAAACACAATGGAAAATTGACTTAATTGTTAATAATGTTGTTCTGAGATATTGGCTCTGAGCAGTATGCGACTTAACTTCTGATATCGTCAGTCGCCTAGAACTTAGAACTAATTAAACCTAACTAACCTAAGGACATCACACACATCCATGCCCGAGGCAGGATTCGAACCTGCGACTGTAGCAGTCGCGCGGTTCCGGACTCAGCGCCTAGAACCGCTAGACCACCGCGGCCGGCTTCTGAGATATTAATGCATTTTTCTTGACATTTATATTACAGCTTTTGTTTTATAAATGGCAGCTATCGATTTCGTTTGAAAGTAAAAATGTCGTACTGAAAGCATTTTTATGAAGTAAAATTAACGCCATCGTAACAAGCAGTGGACGGTCATTTCATGGTTCAATTGTCTACGCAAGCATAAGAAAGCGCAAACCCAAAACATGACTCTGACAAGAAATGGTGACTTATTACTTCATGATTCACTGCGTATGGTATAGGACGTATTTAAAGGTGTATTGAAACTTGGAAAATTTCTAAAAGGTACACTAATCTTGACAAATACGAAAAGAGTCAACAACTTAATTACAAATGAAGTGAACTAGTGAGGTCACATATACAGAAAACTGAGAAAGCAATAACTTACCATTAGGAAGCAGGGCTTACCGGAAACCTGCTGGAAACAAGTGTGACAGTCGCGCTAAATATTCAGAGTAAGAAGAACCTTCTTCCGTTGAACATAAAATTCTGTGTACAGATGGAGTCTAGTATAAATCTGAGTAAACATACTCAAACTCCACATTCTAGAAGATGTATCTTTGAAATGCCTGGCAGTTGCTATATGGGAAGAAAGTGGCAGAATATGAAGTTATCTATCGAGGTTTTATTAATTAACTAAGGAATTCAGTAGTTCCAAGATTAATTTTTAACCCTTTTTCAGACGACTAAAATCAATGACTTGCATGAAGAAATGTACCTTTTCCAACTGCGCAACTGTTATTTTGAAATGTCTTGATAAGATATTCAACATATAGATTAATAAAACGAGACAAGTGGGTACCTTCCAAAGTCTCCAGGATTAACGGCAGAGTGGATTTCAGTCACTTCACATGGAAACAATTAACATAACAGAACTCTTCCCATCAACGCCTCTGTCACATATACTTCTTCTTGAGAGGTCGATGATTTTCCAATTTTTGATAATCTGCTCCCACACAAATTTACCTATCTCTTTAGTCATTCTTCATTTCGAAGGCAATGACAGAAATTTCATGTACCACTCCACAACATCACTTCAAACACACGGGGCTGAGATACAGAGGCTATACATTTCTATCCTCACACGCCTTAATGCTTCGAGTTCCATGTCTCGAGTCCCAGTAGCGACATTCCTCAAAGTAAGCTAACTCTACAGTTTTTTCCAACACTTTCCGTTATTTTCGTTAGTTAAAAGTGTCTGATATTAGTCAGTCACGTTTCTCTTTCCGATGAAAGCCACTAAAGCCTACTGTTTTTCCATTTTCATGCTTAATTATGTATTAAAATTCTCGTTTCAGTTTCAAGTCCCAGAGACGATCATTTGTTAATATATTCTTAGTAGTATATTCCTCGTTATCCTTGCGTATCCCGACTGCTTTGTTTCTGATTATTTCGGTAGACGTCACTGGAATTTTGTAATCCCGTCCTCACTCCCCCCTCCCCTAAAAAAATTACATGCTTTGGGCGGGGCCAATGTCAAGAGATGGAAAATCAAAATTTTGAGCCAGTTTTCCGCAACTGGGACACATAGGCTCGATTCCTAGAGACGAAAACTCAGACTGACACCTTGATTCAACTTCACGGAATGCCCGACGCTAGTTTAAACTACACTATGTACAGTTCAGAATCTTTAAGAGATTTCCTTCCAGCATGTGTATAACATTTGAAGACGTGCAGACAGAACAGGTTGACTGCGTGAAAGTTCTGGGATTACAACTCGATAATGATTGCAATGCGAATGATGTAAGTAGTAGGAGATATAAATATTGAAAATGTTAATCAAAATATCCACGGGTGTACTGCCGGTCTATAGTGTCCAACGGGCACAATATTTCGGCGATCAAACATGTCGCCATCATCAGGTGAACTGACGGACTGAGCTCCTTTGAACGCGTCGGCACGGAGATCCGTACGCTATGGCTGCTCAGGGGGAACTGGGTTCGGTCGCGGCGGCGGCCGATTTAAATACTCTCCGCCCGCGGCGCGCTCCCTCCGCCGTCCGCGCCCCGCGCCACGGTAGCGCGGTGCAACAGATTGCGACGGCGTCTGAGATGACGTCGGTGTGATGGCTCTGTCCACCGTGGTCGTCACAAATATGCGTTTGCACGATTTACTCTTGATTAACCCAATCGCTGGTTCCCAAGCCTTGCTAAGATTATAGCCACAGTCACGGTTTATGAGGTCGTCATTGGTGCGAATTTCGATGGCCTCTCTAACAACGCTGTCCCAGTATCTCGACGTCTGTACCAGAACCCTCGTGCGGTCATACTCCATAGCGTGATTTTCCGACAAACAATGCTCAGCGACCGCCGACTTGCTCGGATACATCAGTCGAGTGTGCCTCTGGTGCTCACGGCATCGATCCTCGACGGTACGCACGTATGACCAATATACGACTTGCCACATTGACACGGAATCTGGTACACGCCGGCCTTCCTCAAACCGAGGTCATCTTTGGCGCTCCCCACCAGTGCACGAGTTTTATTCGGAGGACAAAACACAGTTCCAACCCGGTGTTTCTTCAAAATGCGGGCGATTGTCCCCGAGAGTGCGCCTGTGTATGGAATAAATGCAGTGCCTACCTCCTCCCTCGTGACTTCATCCATCTCAACAGGTTGTGATGCAGTGGTTGGGCGGAGAGCACGTTGGATCTGCCACTCTGAGTACCCATTTTTTCGAAATACAGTTCTCAGATGTTCCAATTCCTGGGGTAGACTCTCTGTGTCAGAGATAGTGCACGCCCTATGTACTAGAGTTTTAAGTACCCCATCCCTCTGTGAAGGGTGGTGGCAGCTGTCTGCGTGCAAATACAGATCAGTGTGTGTTGTCTTTCGATACACCCCATGACCTAGGGTGCCGTCAGCCCTTCTCCTGACCAAGACGTCAAGGAAAGGTAATTTACCCTCCGTTGCATACTTTGCTACCTTTCATTCTGTTATGTCATGTTCCTGTTGTTGTCTTCAGTCCTGAGACTGGTTTGTTGAAGCTCTCCATGCTACTCTATCCTGTGCAAGCTTCTTCATCAACCAGTACCTACTGCAACCTACATCCTTCTGAATCTGGTTAGTGTACTCATCTCTCGGTCTCCCTCTACGATTTTTACCCTCCACGCTGCCCTCCAATGCTAAATTTGTGATCCCTTGATGCCTCAAAACATGTCCTACCAACCGATCCCTTCTTCTAGTCAAGTTGTGCCACAAACTTCTCTTCTCCCCAATCCTATTCAATACCTCCTCATTAGTTACGTGATCTATCCACCTTATCTTCAGTATTCTTCTGTAGCACCACATTTCGAAAGCTTCTATTCTCTTCTTGTCCAAACTAGTTATCGTCCATGTTTCACTTCCATACTTAGCTACACTCCAAATAAATACTTTCAGAAACTTCTTCCTGATACATAAATCTATATTCGATGTTAACAAATTTCTCTTCTTCAGACAGGCTTTCCTTGCCATTGCCAGTCTACATTTTATATCCTCTCTACTTCGACCATCATCAGTTATTTTACTTCCTAAATAGCAAAACTCCTTTACTACTTTAAGTGTCTCATTTCCTAATCTAATTCCCTCAGCATCACCCGATTTAATTTGACTACATTCCATTATCCTCGTTTTGCTTTTGTTGATGTTCATCTTATATCCTCCTTTCAAGACACTGTCCATTCCGTTCAACTGCTCTTCCAAGTCCTTTGCCGTCTCTGACAGAATTACAATGTCATCGGCGAACCTCAAAGTTTTTACTTCTTCTCCATGAATTTTAATACCTACTCCAAATTTTTCTTTTGTTTCCTTTACTGCTTGCTCAATATACAGATTGAATAACATCGGGGAGAGGCTACAACCCTGTCTCACTCCTTTCCCAACCACTGCTTCCCTTTCATGCCCCTCGACTCTTATGGCCGCCATCTGGTTTCTGTACAAATTGTAAATAGCCTTTCCCTCCCTGTATTTTATCCCTGACACCTTTAGAATTTGAAAAAAGTATTCCAGTCAACTTTGTCAAAAGCTTTCTCTAAGTCTACAAATGCTAGAAACGTAGGTTTGCCTTTTCTTAATCTTTCTTCTAAGGTAAGTCGTAAGGTCAGTATTGCCTCACGTGTTCCAACATTTCTACGGAATCCAAACTGATCCTCCCCGACTTCCGCATCTACCAGTTTTTCCATTCGTCTGTAAAGAATTCGCGTTAGTATTTTGCAGCTGTGACTTATTAAACTGATAGTTCGATAATTTTCACATCTGTCAAAACCTGCTTTCTTTGGGATTGGAATTATTATATTCTTCTTGAAGTCTGAGGGTATTTCGCCTATCTCATACATCTTGCTCACCAGCTGGTAGAGTTTTGTCATGACTGGCTCTCCCAAGGCCGTCAGTAGTTCTAACGGAATGTTGTCTACTCCGGGGGCCTTGTTTCGGCTCAGGTCTTTCAGTGCTCTGTCAAACTCTTCACGCAGTATCATATCTCCCATTTCGTCTTCATCTACATCTTCTTCCATTTCCATAATAGTGTCCTCAAGTACATCGCCCTTGTATAAACCTTCTATATACTCCTTCCACCTTTCTGCCTTCCCTTCTTTGCTTAGAACTGGGTTGCCATCTGAGCTCTTGATATTCATACACGTGGTTCTCTTCTCTCCAAAGGTCTCTTTAATTTTCCTGTAGGCAGTATCTATCTTACCCCTAGTGAGATAAGCTTCTACATCCTTACATTTGTCCTCTAGCCATCCCTGCTTAGCCATTTTGCACTTCCTGTCGATCTCATTTTTGAGACGTTTGTATTCCTTTTTGCCTGCTTCATTTAGTGCATTTTTATATTTTCTCCTTTCGTCAATTTAATTCAATATTTCTTCTGTTACCCAAGGATTTCCAGCAACCCTCGTCTTTTTATCTACTTTATCCTCTGCTGCCTTCACTACTTCATCCCTCAGAGCTACCCATTCTTCTTCCACTGTATTTCTTTCCCCTATTCCTGTCAATTGTTCCCTTATGCTCTCCCTGAAACTCTGTACAACCTCTAGTTCTTTCAGTTTATCCAGGTCCCATCTCCTTAATTTCCCACATTTTTGCAGTTTCTTCAGTTTTAATCTACAGGTCATAACCAATAGATTGTGGTCAGAGTCCACATCTGCCCCTGGAAATGTCTTACAACTTAAAACCTGGTTCCTCAATCTCTGTCTTACCATTATATAATCTATCTGATACCTTTTAGTATCTCCAGGGTTCTTCCATGTACATATGGGATCGTGTTTTGGGGTAACTCTTCAAACCGTTCAAAAATTTTTAGAGCGCAAAATGAATTTGTGGTGTAAATTCTAGAACATTATTCAGAAATCCTTCCAAGGAACTGCTTCTCAGTATATATGCTCCTCAATGAAATTTCTTGCAAATAATATGTTGCTGTTTCCAGCAAATAGATCAATAAATACTCTCAATACTAGGAATAAGGGCAGACGTCATAAAGACCTCCAGAACTCAGGAAGACACATTATCAATAAATTGCCAGCAACCATTAAAAACTTGGTTTCAGGTAAAGCAATGTTTAAACAGCGTTTGAAAGATCTCTTGGTAGTTAACTTCTTCAACTGTATAGTTGAATATCTTAACGGGGACTATTATACCAGCGTAAGCAAATATGTCTGTTAGATTTCAGTTTTGACTGCACTTGCTCACAACAGCCAAGATTAGATATTTTGTGTACGACAAATTTATTAAAAGTACATAACTATGTATGATTTTGACAGCGTATCAGTTCTGTAAATATTAGCAGTTACAGTTTCCTATAATCTATTCACATATCTTGACAATCTCCTGACAAATGACCAGGAAGTAAGCATTATATTCGAATGTTCTATGTTTTTTATGCTGTACTTTGTGACATGTTCACACCCACGAGAATCATCTCATTTTTTAGTCTATCAACGAAAACTGACTCTAATCTAACCAAATTTACGCTTTTAAGAAGTAGCGATGATCGATTTTCCAAAACAATGAAGTTACTGGTATAGCATTCCGAGGAATCTGGATCCAGTTCCCTGCCCAAACTTTCAAATCTCCATTTTCGGTGGTTTCTCACAGTCACTTTTTGTAAATCTGAGGGCCATTCCCTTAAATAGTTAACAGATAACGCAATTCAACGTCTCTGCTCATTGCAAACTTGGACTGTGTCTCTAAAAACCTTATCATCGGAAGAGCATTAAACATTATCTTCGTCCATCCATCACTCAGAAGCAATCGTCTGCCTCCGGAGCATTAGAATTCTGTCTGAACGCTTAAGGTTATCAGTTCCTAGAGAAATAGTCTCCCTATTCGTGTTGTACTTTCGTTTCATAGGCATTACTGTCTGACGTTTCCGTATTTGCACAGGACATCAAAGTCACATTCCGTGTATGAAATTCGCTTATACGGTGCAACAACATACGTTGGACAAGTACTACTCCAAAAATAAGCAGCAGCAATAAAGCAGATGGGCATTATTTAATATTAACGAATTGAAACGTAAGTAATACATGCAGTCTCAAGGAACGACTTCCTGAGGATGACTTACTCGACTTGTTTTGACATTCGACCTCTTAACTCTTTTCTACCAACTGTGTGGCGGCCAAGTATTGATAATACGTTTTTATACTTTTAATTAGCCAAAATTCCTTGTAATTTATTTTACCTGATAAAATTAGAGCCTTTATAGTGATTCTTTACTTATTACGTGTAGTGAGATCTTCCAATACGCACCATTAAGGGGTGTATCTTCAGAACTGATGGCCAGCTCATTGCTCTAGAACGACATATTTGGCTAGTGGATTTAACTTCCTATCACTGACATAATATAAAACGAAGGACACAAGTATTGCTTTACGGTCATGATATCACAAACGGAAGAGATCGTTGACAGCTGATTGGCTGCGCCATAGCAGTCACGTGTGCCGACCATGTGGATTGTAATTTTTCCCGACTGTTAAGATAACATTTCACTAACTATTATGACAATAATCGTATTGGTACGAAAACTTCATGTTTCTGAGACATCTGAAATAAGAATATCGCTAAGCTTCGGGTGCACTACGTACTGGTGACAAAGAAAATTTGTTCTGGGCCGAGGCTCGAACCTGAATGTTCCGCTTGACCACCTCAACCACCCAAGCATACCCCCCAGACCGCCCCAACGTCTGTCTAAAGGAGACTGCAGAGTACATTACGACGACACAGGCACTACAGTTGAGTATTTCATGCCCAGTAACTGGAATCCGCACTTTAGTCATACATCTCTTCCTCTACGGGCACACAATACCTGTGCGGGTATAGGATGCAGACGAAAGCGGTGAAATACGGAAGTTAGGCTCTGTCCGGGGAGCGCGCACGGGTGGTTGAGGAGGTCAAGGAGACCGCTCGCGTCAAGAAGAGGCCGTGGGTTCGAGTCCCACCCCGGTGTAAATTTTCATTGTCACCATATATATTGCAGCGAAGGTTTAGGCATATTCGCAAGTGCGCATATGTTTCTCGTATTTCATACAGCTGTCGATTGCTGCAGTGGCTGTTCCTTCAAACATACGCGCATGTCTGAAGGACACTACAAAATAAATATAAACAATGCAGGCACTGCAACTCAGTGCGCCTGTAATAAGGTGTCCATGGTGTCAAAGCACGGGAAATTCTAATATAGAGTGACAAAGGTTTCCACGTTAACAAAAATTCAAATCGTGCACTTAGTTTACAACATCACCACCAGCTGTTGGGTCTGTGTGAAAGCCACAGATAAAGCAAACCTTTCGCCGTTCACCGGCTCCGGGAATGATATCTGTTCCGCCAGTGACACTATAAAGTCTGCATAGATTTACGGTTGAGTAAGTGTTGAAATAATATTCCCTTTACGTTTATGATGATATGTTTATGATGATTCGTATGGTACATTATGGCGTTCCTGACTTGTGAAAACCAGAGTTGTTTCTGTGACTGTCACTGGGAATCATGTTACCTGCAAGGTCTTTCTTGTTCTGCTTATATTAATACACATGCAGATTGCTGCGTTCTCCATGACATGCCTTTAGTGCGATAAATTTCTGCTTTTTTCAGTCCTACGCACGAACTCCCGCATGTTGTTGTCATTAAAACTCCCACGTATTCACATGGTTCAGCAGACAGATTTGACTGCGCTGTCGGTAAACGACTTGCGTTATGAATGTTACCACGTGTACGCAGAACGGCAACGTGC
Source organism: Schistocerca gregaria (assembly GCF_023897955.1). NCBI lineage: Eukaryota > Metazoa > Arthropoda > Insecta > Orthoptera > Acrididae > Schistocerca > Schistocerca gregaria. Next base: position 733,221,507 of record NC_064931.1, read on the forward strand.
ACATAAAACTTTCTCAGTTACACGCAGCGTGATACGCAGAACACGTTGTTTTGCTCGCATAAAAGTGTAAAGCCTCCGCGGGCGGGCGCTCGATTAAAATGTTCTGTCGAATTGGGTGCTCTGTACCTCTGCTGTTTACCCACGTGCTGCTCAAAACAAAAGCGCAGCGCTATACTGTCCGTCAGGTAGACTTACGTCATCCCCAGCACACGTCATCCAAGCAACGTTATCTCTGCCTCGTGATGACTGGGTGTTGTGTGATGTCCTTAGGTTAGTTAGGTTTAAGTTGTTCTAAGTTCTAGGGGGCTGATGACCACAGTGCTCAGAGCCATTTGAACCATCCAAGCAACGTCTGCTACATTTACTACAAACCACTCAATAGACTTTTAAGATAAAATAATGTGAATAGCTCATTTCTGGAGCTGGTTATCTAATGACGATACTAGCCTATAGTTCAAAGGTCCGTCACCGATGACGTCAGTTTCTGTGTGACATGGAGGAGACAGCACACTTCTGCTATATGAATGTAACAGATGGTGAAAAAGCCCACTAGTATTAATTTAAGAAGGCTACAGGTGTAAAGTTAGTCAGTTATTGTGGGAAACACGTTAATCGTCAAGTTAAAACAGCAACAAACATAAATTGGCTATTCTGTCAATAAAAAAAGAGCGCTAGATAGAGACACAGTTTCTCCTGTTATCTGTTTAGATGTTGGGAATCGAAAAGAATCGTTAAACTAGCGTATTTGCTCTGTGCGGGAAAAAAGCAGGAAATAAGCCACTTCCCATAAGTTAAAATGGAGCTGCAGGTTTGTTGGTAGAGATTTCTTCTTCCTCCTCATTATCACACATCGCATGAAGTAACGCGCATTAAATGCCGACCAAAGAGGGTTTCGACATTTTATATCGTTTTTATTACTGCGAGACACGAAGCTGTGCTTCGTGTAGGTTTTGGAGGTATTACGAGTTGTGCATATTTAAGTACTGCGTAATACATTAAAAATATTTAGGGGGTACCGTTGATTCTTCAGTTATAGAGGATTATGGTGAGCAAACTTTTGTAGATTTTCAGAACTAGTTATATGCACCACCTTGTACCTTGAAACGGAAGAATGGAACGCGTGATGTTTGCAAATGAACTGAATTTCTTTAATGTTCTAACAATTTTCTCTGCCTTGAACATAGAAATTTATCTTAGTTGCCAATAGCGTCTACATAAAAATATTTTTAAACTGCAACGACTTTTTTTGGTAATATTTCTTCATAATTTGATTTAATTATTGGAGTGTGGTAGAGTAATAATGCAACACATATAATATTAAATTCAGTGTTAACAATATTTTACCGACTGCACAATTTTAAATTGAAGGAAAAATTTGTTGCCAGGAATGTGACCATTTTGTACCTCGGATGTTACAACTGCAAAAGTCTTACTTTTCCGGACCAATTTCGTACTTTCAGAAACAGACAGCAGCAAACACAGAGCGAGTACCATCATTTCAAAAGAGAACAAGTTTATGTTACAAACTCTGTTTCATGGCTGGTTAAGATGATGAAAAAGAACCACTCGCCCCCTCTACTCAACCGCAGCCATGGTCTCCGAGCTGTTAGTCCATGCTGCTGCAATCGTGGTCGAACTGTTCGTGCAGATGGTTGTTGTCTTGCAAACGTCCCCATCTGTTGACTCAGGGATCGAGACGTGGCTGCGCGATCCGTTACAGCCATGCGGATAAGATGCCTGTCATCTCGACTGCTAGTGATACGAGGCCTTTGGGATACAGTACCGCGTTCCGTATTACCCTCCTGAATCGACCGATTGCATTTTCTGCTAACAGTCATTGGATCTCGACCTACGCGAGCAGCAACGCGGCGATACGATAAACCGCAATCGCGATAGGATACTATCCGACCTTTATCAAAGTCGGAAACGTGATGGTATGCATTTCTCCTCCTTACACGAGGCATCACAACAACGCTTCACTAGGCAACTCCGGTCAACTTCCCTCATGTCAGCACGTTGTAGGTGTCGCCACCGGCGCCAACCTTGTGTGACTGCTCTGAAAAGCTAATCATTTGCATTTCTCAGCATCTTCTTCCTGAGGGTTAAATTTCGTGTCTATAGCACGACATCTTCGTGGCTTTAGCGTGGTGTAGCAATTTTAATGGCCAGTAGTGTATTATGCAATACCAGATCATAATGGCACAATAACATTGAGATCTGGCCACTTTGGTTGTCAGGGAAATATGTCAGTTCATCCTCGCTCTTATGAAACGAGTCCTGGTCGATGCGAGCTGTATAAACATGGACCCTGTCATCTTGGAACACAGCATCAACATCGTTGAATAAATGTAGTACCAGGGGATGAAATGGTAGCATAAACCTTGACAGTAACGCGCCCTGGCAGAGTATCCATTGGGCTCATGGATTGCAAAGATGTGGCTGCCCTAATCATGACCTAATCCTCCCTGTGTTTCACTCTGGAACGTAAACTCGCTCAGGAGTTGGAAACAGAACGAAACAAGGTCGTCCGACCGAATGACTTCCTTCCATTGCTCCACAGCCTAGGTTTCATGGCTTCGCCACCAAGTTTACCTGTTACGGGCATTCGCTTAACTGATGAGTGGTTTTTGAATTCCACCTCGCCCTGCAATTCCCTGGTTGTGGAGCTACTTTGGAGTTGCTTTGATGCTAACAGTGTTCGCGATTCCTCTTTACTAACCGTCTGTAAGCATCAGTCAACACACACGTTCATCCGCATTGTGACAGCGACAGATGTTTTTCCGCTTTCCCTGAACGCTTTATGAATCTTCGATACGGTGGCTATTGAAACACCAAACACATCGGCTACCTTAGTAACGGATTCACTCTCAAGACGAGGACCAACAAGCTGCTCAAGTTCGAAGTCACTGAGCTCCATGATGCTTTCACAACACTTTTCTGACCACAACTGACGCTTCCAAAGTTTTGAGGACGTTCCACAGGTGCCGTTCGTGGTCAAATACTACAACGCAACCTGCGTGCTTGGTCAGCATCTAGATTTTTGTTCAAGCCTCCTATGTCGAGCTGTTTGCATATTTTCATCCTGTGGTTCGGAAATTGCAGAGCGACCAGTTTTAAAGCCTTTGGATCGTCTACACCATACAGGTAATGGTCGAAAAGGTTGCTGTCAGTCCCTGTCACTAAAATTCAGACTTAATCTCAATGATGTGCATAAACCGAAAATTTGCTTATTAGGTTGGATATACTGCACATGTATTGTCTATAAACAATGTCAGCCAAAAACGTGATTAACTATTGAAAAACTGCTACGGTCGCAGGTTTGAATCCTGCCTCGGGCATGGATGTGTGTGATGTCCTTAGGTTAGTTAGGTTTAAGTAGTTCTAAGTTCTAAGGGACTGATGACCACAGATGTTAAGTCCCATAGTGCTCAGAGCCATTTGAACCATTTTTTTCGAACAATTGAGAAGTCTATCATTAAGTAAATAAGTATCACATAATCAAGAGCGGACTGGTGAGAACTGATCTGACTGCTGTCATAATTATGACCTAAACATGACTCGGGACCCCTTGCAATGTTTCAGGATCACTGTAAATCTTAATGAAACTGAAAACAGAAAAGTAATTCCAATTGCAGACGAACACTACACACGAAAAAATGCAAGTGCAGCTGACTGCTTCGCACGCACCATCCTGCCGGAGTTAAACCCTAACTCCAAACGACCACAAAAAATCACATGTGTCCACAAGTACAAAAACATTGAAGTCCGATACCTCAAGCGGCTGAATTACCACCCAAAGAAACACTGGTCTTTCCTTTTCAAACGCTCCCGGTACACTGTCATAGAGGACTACATGGCTTCCCCCTTTATAGACGCCACACGAGTTTCTCATTAATTACGACAACAGCTGTAATGCCGTTCACCATTGTCAGTTGCAACTTTTTATCCTTACGTAGTATCTTAAAACTAAAGACATCGAAGGATACTGATTGAGATGTCGTACTAAATATGTGTGTAAAATCTTATGGGACTTAACTGCTAAGGTCAACAGCTCCTAAGCTAATACACTACTTAACCTAAATTATCCTAAGGACAAACACACACATGCCCATGCCTGAGGGAGGACTCGAACCTCCGCCAGGACCAGCCACACAGTCCATGACTGCAACGCCTGAGACCGCTCGGCTAATCCCGAGTGGCTGTCGTACTAAATGTTGAGGCGAATAGGTCACCCACAATTGTAATTGAGGCGAAAGGGATTTTCACACAATTAGTACTACAGTTCGTTTTAGTGAGCTTTGCCTTGAAAATTTATTGCATACATGTGAATGGCATATCAGTCTTACAGGAAATGAGTTGCTATTTCAGCTTGTATCAGGTAAGATTATGTAGATATTATAGCATTTAAATTATGGGCAAATCTGCGAACTAGTGATTAATTATACATAAGCAACAATTGAACTCTGAAATTTTACGAGCTATATGCTGTTCATAATGTGTTGTTACTTTTTCCCGCACATCCTGCGATGCTCTTAATGCGTCTATCTTGTATAATTAGTTACGTTGATTTCAATTAATTACTGAATTCAGAAGCTTCGCATCGACTAATTAAGGGCGTTCACAAACATGTGAGTAGCTCATACGATATGGATCGACGACAGCTTTCATTTGTAAATCGATTTTATCTGTGACTCAATTACAATAAATGGTATTACAGTTATTGCAAAAACTGTTCATCAGTTCCCCCTCCATTCATTAACCAATTAAACATTTCACTTCCATAGTTAATTTATACCTTAAAATAATCGTCCCCACGAGCTCTTTAATTAGATGTATCGTGCTAAGCTTTAATTTCAGTAAAAGTATATCATGATGACTGTTTTTCTGTAATCCCAACGATATTCATGAAACGAATGAAACGCCAACGAATTTGAAAGAAGCACGTGTTCCTGCGACTATCGCCACGCTCCAGCGCCATGTCCTCCAGCTTCCTGCCAACCTGCCCAGACGACCAACCACGAGGCGTGAGCAAAAGAAGCTACTACGAAGTTCTTTTCAACTTGTCGTGCCACAGTGTGCTGAAACCGCTGCCACCAGTCAACTGTCGTACGCGGTTGACATCAAGGAATGGGCGTCGAATATCACGTTTTGTGGCCGAGAATAGATTGAGCACTGTACACCGTCCGTACAAAAAGGTCCGCGACCGATTTTATTCCTGACTTCAAGCGATGTCAGCACAGCATCTAAGAGCGCAGCTTGAACTAACAACTGTAAAAAACAGATGTGCATTCGAATAGTCAGTTGCGAGCAGACAGAGTTTAGTAGTGGACGTGTGACCTTAGTATGTCAACATTATTGTGGCACAAATTTCACTCGAGCGACGTCTCTATATCGAGTGCTCAAGACATACTTCCAATATTATGACGTAGACAAAAGTGTGTGCAAAGTTTGTCACGCATATCTTGACTCCTGAACAAAAACAAAGACGCCTGGTCGTCTGCCGTGATTTGACTCATATGCAAAACACGAGCAATTATTTTCTGAAAAAATCATGACGGTTGATGAAAGTTGCTGATGTCAATATAAAAGTACCGCAAAACGACAAAGTGCATAAATTTTCAGGCACAAATGGAAATCATATATGCTTGACATCTACTTCTACTCCATGGAAGTGTTTCTGAATGTATAACCGCATGTGTGTGTGTGTGTTTTGAGGAAACGAGGACTTTGAACACAGTTAAGAATGAAGCCCTATATGCAAAAAAAGTGCCTTAAGACACTCATGTAAGTTGTCTGCATGATGTCATATTTCTCACTTAGAAAATTTGCTATACTTGTGCAACGGACTCGTGCCACATCGTTTCAAAAAGTCATACTTATGTTCCATGGGACATATTAGCTAACGGCAATTGAGTTCCACTAACATTTCTTTTCACTATTCGGATATATAAAAACTTTCTGCTGGTTGACTGGAAATAATTTTGTCGATATAAAATCTCCTTGTCTGACTGTTTTGTCAATTTCTGACGTCTATCAACCGGTCGATATCCTGCAGTGTAAAATGAGCGACAGTCGGATGGATTTCGCGAAGAATTTATTATCTCCATTAGCTGTTACTTGGAATAAAGGTATCCTTAAAGTTCACTTATGGTGGGTATACAGTGTAGTAGGAAGAATATATGATTAAATTTATGGGTAATTTGTGGGTATACCGAGTGCGAAATTCGGTTTACAGAACTGCCACCTCTGTCAGCAACAACGGGTCTAATCCGGCAGGGAGTAGCATCGAACTGATCTTGGCTGACAGATACGATACATCATTCCATGCAGCTTCAGGTTTATAACAGACCACGAGGGCAGTCAGTAAGTAATGCGTCTTTATTTCCTCGGACAATTTCTGTACAAAAAAATACGGAATTTGTTGTGCGACATCGTGGAATATTGTCGCTTCAGTGCCTATAGTTTCATGGAATTCCGATAGGTGACGGCGCTAAAAGTAGGCTTCAATACTGCGTCTGTAACATCTACACCTACATGGATACTCTTCAAATCAAATTTAAGATCCTGGCAGAGGGTTCATCGAACCACCTTCACAATTCTCTGTTATTCCAATCTCTTATAGCGCGTGGAAAGAACGGACAACTATATCTTTCCGTGCGAGCTCTGATTTCTCTTATTTTATCGTGGTGATCATTTCTCCCTATGTAGGTCGGTGTCAACAAATTATTTTCTCATTCGAAGGAGCAAGTTGGTGACTGGAATTTCGTAAGAAGATTCCGTGTGAAAGAAAAACGCTTTTCTTTTAATGATGTCCTGCCCGGACGGACAAGCTTAGTGTAGGCAGTCTCCTTAGTAGATCTGTTACATTTTTTTAAGTGTGCTGCCAATAAAACGCAGTCTTTGTTTAGCCTACCCCACAACATTTTCTATGTGTTCCTTCCAATTTAAGCTGCTTGTAATTGTAATACCTAGATATTTGCTTGAATTTGCGGCTTTTAGATTAGACTGACTTATCGTGAAACCGATTTTTAAAGAATTCCTTGTAGCACTCATGTGAATGATCTCACACTCTTCGTTATTTAGGTCAACTGCCAGTTTCTAAATGGTTTTGCAATTTGTTTTGATCTTCTGATGATTTTATTAGTCGATAAACGATAGCGTCATCTGCAAACAACCTTAGATGGCTGCTCAGATTGTCTCCCAAGTCGTTTATATGGATAAGGAACCGCAAGGGGCCTATAATACTTCCTTGGGGAACTCCAGAAATCACTTCTGTTTTACTCGATGACTTTCCGTCAATTACTACGAGCTGTGACCTCTCTTACAGGAAATCACAAATCCAGTCATATAACTGAGACGATATTACATACGCACGCAATTTCACTTCAAGCCGCTTGTGTGGTATTCTGTCAAAAGCCTTCCGGAAATCCAGAAATACGGAATTGATCTGAAATCCCTTCTCAATAGCACTCAACACTTCATGTGAATAAAGAGCTATTTGTGTTTCACAGTAACGATGTTTTCTAAGGCCGTGTTGGTTGTGTGTCAATAGACAGTTTCCTTAGAGGTAATTTATAATGTTTGAACACAATATATGTTGCAAAATCCTGCTGCATATCGACGTTAACGATATGGGCCTGCAATTTAGTGGATTACTCTTACTACCTTTATTGAGTATTGGTGTGACCTGTGCAACTTTCAATAGTTTGGGTACGGATCTTTCGTCGAGCGAACGGTTGTATATGATTGTTAAGTATAGAGGTAATGCATCAGCATACTCCGAAAGGAACCTAATTGGTATACAGTATGGACCAGAAGATATGCTTTTATTAAGTGATTTAAGTTGCTTCACTACTCCGAGGATATTTACTTCTACGTTACTCATGTTGGGAGCTGTTCTCGATTCTAATTCTGGAATATTTACTTCGCTTTCTTTTGTGAAGGCATTTCGGGAGGCTGTGTTTAGTAACTCTCCTTTGGCAGCACTATATTTGATAATATCTCCAATGCTATCGCGCAGAGAAGGCACTGATTGTGCAGCTGCCGCTAACATACTTCACATACGATCAGAATCTCTTTGGATTTTCTGCTAGGTTTCGAGACAAAGTTTCATTGTGGAAACTGTTATAAGCATCTCGCATTAAAGTCCGCCTTAAATTTTGAGCTTCTGTAAAAGATCGCCTATCCAGGGGATTTTGCGTCTGTTTAAATTTGGCATGTTTGTTTCGTAGTATCTGCAACAGTGCTCTAACCCGTTTGGTGTACCATGGAGGATCAGCTGCGTCGTTTGTTAATTTATTTGGTATAAATTGCTGTCGATACTATTTCTTTGCATTCGAGCCATGTCTGGTCTAGACTTATATTATTAATTTGAAATGAGTATAAATTGTCTCTCAGGAAGGCGTCAAGTGAATTGTTATCTGCTTTTTTGAACAGCAGAGTGCTGTGATTGTGCTTCTTTTGGCGGAAAACCAGAGCATCGCTGATATTCACAGGTGCTTGCAGAATATCTACGGAGACCTGTCAGTGAACAAAAGCACGGTGAGTTGTTGGACGAGGCGTCTGTCATCATCGGGACAAGGTCGCGCAAATCCGTCGGATTTTCCGCTTGCCAGCGGGTCGCACAGAGCTCCTGCAATGTTGGAACGTACGGACACTCTCATTCGGGATGATCAACGGATCACAACCAAACACCTCGTTACTCAATCAGACATCTGGGGTACTAAAAGGTGTGTGCCCACTGGATTTCTCGCTGCCTAACAGAAGACCATAAACAGCAACGAAGGACCAACTACGCGGAATTGCTTGCTCGTTACGAGGCTCATCGTGGGACATTTTTTGTCAAACTACTTCACAGATAATGAAATACGGTTCATCACTTGAAACCGGAAACAAAACGGCAATGGATGGAGTTGCGGCTTACCGCCTCTTCTCCGAAGAAAAAAGGGTTTGATTTGTTTCACGGCTTCCCTCATGGCGCAACGATCAGTTCTGAAGTGTAGTGTGTTACCGTTAGAAAACTGAAGAAACGACTTCGGCGTGATCATTGCCACAAAAACTCTAATGCACTTAGCCTTCTTCATAACGGCCCAAGGTCTCACACAAACGGCCCAAGGTCTCACACAAGTCTGAACGCCCACGAGTTCCATCTGTTTTTTCCAATCAAGACTGCGCCCCAGTGGGAAGCAATACGTGGATGATGGGGAGGTTATTGTTGCAGCAAATCGCTGAGTTCGACATCGACCAGCAGAGTATTACCATGTGGACATACAGGTGCTCCAAGAAAGGTAGCGTAAGGCCGTCGCATTGAACATAGATTATGTTGAAAGACAGAGTTTTGTATACAAAAGATTGGGGAATAATGTGGTGGAATGGAGTCCTGAATAAAAGCGACCGACATTCCGAAAAATATGTGTTGCACTACTTATTGAACTGTCCTCGTACACCAGCCGTAGAGGCTGGCGAGTAATGGCGTGCTGATGTTCCGGCAACGCACGACCATATGTTTTCAGTGCGCGGTAGATTTGGAGAACGTCCAGGTGTGAGGAACAATAGAACACCCTTTGTATCGAGATAAATCATTTGGAAATGTGACGCCTTGCACTACGGTGTCTTCGAAGATAAGCCAAAGCCACAGGTCTCAACACGCTATAAATGTAACTCCTACTGTCCAGATTACCATCTGTACGAATCAGAGGTGGTGTGTAGCCTACGAAATAACATACCATCTAGCCAGGTGATGGGCACGTACGACGATGACGAATGCAATCTTTTAACATACCGTCTTCATGGCGTTGAAATTGTAATGGGCAGCAGCGTGGAGTTAAGCTCCGTAGTAACATTTATTACTAAATATTCATTCTTCACAGTCTTCAAGCCGGCCGCGGTGGTCTCGCGGTTCTAGGCGCGCAGTCCGGAACCGTGCGAATGCTACGGTCGCAGGTTCGAATCCTGCCTCGGGCATGGATGTGTGTGATGTCCTTAGGTTAGTTAGGTTTAAGTAGTTCTAAGTTCTAGGGGACTAATGACTACAGCAGTTGAGTCCCATAGTGCTCAGAGCCATTTGAACCACAGTCTTCAAAAATTTAGGGTATTTCGTTTCTCGTTTCCTTGGCTACTGGCTCTACAAGAGTGGGTATTTACTACTGTGCAATCTGTCCATTATGCAAGACACATATCTTATCCAACTTTTTCTTAATCAGTTGAAGCCTATTGCACGAGTTCTCTAATATATAGAAATATGTATCAAATATGTCCAAAAAATCTGTCATATTTTCCAGCGTTATTTACCAACTATTTTATATATACGAATGCCTGGTGTCTGTTCTTTCGGACATGTTAAAAAGAACAGATACCACATATTCCTATAATTGATTCACCTAGATAGGCAATGGATCCATCTTCTTCAATGCGGATGCACAAATACATCCGATCTCCTGCGGGAATCTCAGAGTAGCGAGCATGGGGGAAAAGAACAGGGACTGCGGACCGGGGGTGCTCGGCCGGAATGTGGGTCGGCAGTGAGGCATGACGAGATAGTCCACGCAGTTGCGATAACACTGTGTCCGGAATGGTATAGTGCGAATACTGGATACAAATGTTTTATGCAAAGCATATTACGTGGCCCAAGTTTATCCGCTTCCCTCGCTGATGGCGAAGAAACTACAGCAACTGTCAGGTCTTTTTTTATGGAAAAGACATATCTTTTGCTTAGGGTATGAGGTGGTCACCAAGTCTCGTTCCTTTGGGGGTTGTGTCTAGCTGACATACGAAGGAAGACGTAGATACTCTATGTGCGACGTACTGTGTTGATGATAACTCAAGAAGCTCACACATTCACGTCTCGTTTATTTCTCTGTGTCCGTCCCGGCAGTCTTGAACCCCATATTGATGTTGGTCGCATAAAGTATAAGTTAAAACACATTCGTGACTTCTATGTTGCGGAGGACCACTTAGGGGCTGACATATTATGGAGACCTGTCCTCACCATAAAATTCCTAAAGATTCTTTGTGAAGCTATCCGTTCCCCGAACCTCGTTGAAAGAGAATCGGCGCAAATAACCTGGACGACACTTTTGTTCAATATTAGTCTTCCGATTTTGCCAATGAGCGTAGCGTCCTCGTGGTGTAAGGTAGTAAATAACTTGATTCCAACGAACGAGTGACTTTTCCGTGTTGGGCTTAGTGACACATACTCCAGATACCATACGACATCGCTTAACTTGTGTAGGTCGTATGGCAAACTGATCTTGGATCAGGACACAACTGGCCTTCCTTACTCGATCTTTTGAGACTGCATGCACTACAGACATCATATTTGGCCCAGATTCTACTTTCTTTCCACGGTCGAAAACCCACACCGTTATTTGGTTGCTGGGACACTTCGTTCACTATGTTGTAGAAGGCGAGGGGAAGATCACATGAACTCCATGCTGTAAATGATCACTGCCTATAGGACATGCTTGCGAATGCCTCGATATCGAGACATCTTCGCCAACATGTTTAATCTTTTTTTCCGTCGGCTAGGTGTTGGTTAATTTAATTTTTCTGATGATAAGTGTTTTTATTTGTTATGTATGTTCCCATCTGATTTGCTTCGGTTTGTACTCTCCTTGTTTCCCTGCTCGTCTTTTTTTGTGTTTTGACTCAACATCGCTACAGCTCTATTGTAAAATATGTATAGATGAAGTATAGATACACATGAGCGTCTAAAATCATTGCAGTCAAATTGGGTTTTTCTTAGTTTGCTATTTCGAATGTAATCTGCTTTTGGTTTCCTTCTGCTTTCAGGTTCTATTACAGACTATGCAAATATATAAAAGACACAAAATATAAAAAAAATAAAAGATTGTAAAACATATTGAAAATAATTGATGATACATATCATGTGAGTTTGCTGGTGGTTTGTAGGATACGTTCTCGTTTTTTTCCCTTCTCCTTTTATTTATTATTCTGCTGTCGTAATTAATTTTTTCTTCCATTGGCAGCTTCTATTATGTAATGATCTGACTACGGTCTACTGACGTATCATGATATCACCAAGCAATTCTGATAATTAAAAAAAAATTCGGCAGAGTTTAACGCGCCAGCTTAGTAAGCAGGAAATCCTTTGTTCGAACCCGAGTCAAATACATATTTTTCACTCGTCGCTGCTGATTCCACGTAATTTCCCGATGCATATGACATCATTAGTCCATTCCCTTTCCTTACTCCCCCCTCCCTCCATCATCAGTCTACATGTATTATATTATAACTGTCATTTAATCTGACCAAATGATTTAACATTATATTCATATTGAGGATTTGTCTCAATGCCCTACAGATCGTAGGTTGACAGTTCGCATAATCTTAGAAAAGTAATCTTTCGAAAATATCTTGTTCCACTTTTTGTTTTGTTTTAACGCGTGTATTACAGCCAAAATTTCACTGGAGTTGATAACATCTTGACCAAATCTCTGAATGTGTTCCGTTGGTGGGGTCTATAGCCTCATTAGCTTTTGTCGCACCCATACCGTCACAACAGCACGAACCAACGTCTTCCGCTACCCATCAGTTCAGTCGCTCTTTTCCCATGCTAGAAGCGTCCAGTAGCGATCTTCTTGGGCTTATGGTAGTCTCAGGGACCTGTGACCTGCGATTAACAGGTCTGCGTGTCAATGGAAGTGCCCACTGTACCACTGGTTCTGGCTCGTATGGCTGCTCACTGTTTGATTTAGTCTAGCATAAATATTGAATGAGTCATATGCTAAATCCCTCACCCGGTCAGTCCTAAATGTTTCGAGACGTTAAGGTGTTTTACATATTCTCCATTCACTTTAGTACAACTCACTGAACTTTTATGCAACGATATGAAACTGTCTAAAAATCCTTCTTTGGGATATGGTTCAAGTGGCACGTCACACTGGCTTATATATCTGTTATGTCAGCAAAGCAATTTTTTGCATATAGGGCTTCATTCTTAACTATGTTCAAAGTCCTCGTTTCCTCAAAACACACACACACACACACACACACACATGCGGTTATACATTCAGAAACACTTCCATGGAGTACAAGTAGATGTCAAGCATATATGATTTCCATTTGTGCCTGAAAGTAATGTTATTGCCTCTTAAATTATTTACGCCACTGGGTACGCAATCAGAGCTTTTACGGCTTTGTAGCTCATTATTTCCTGTGTCACACTAGGGGTAAGTGATGGATACTGTAAGTCATTTGACCTTCTTGTGTAAGTACATATGTTTTTGGGTGGGGTCCGCCTTTAACAAAACACAATTTAGGTGTTTGTCCCAGACATGTTTCACTGCAGTTGCAGCATCATCAGTGGTGTTTATTTTGTGGGTGTTAAACGTAAGGAATGTTCTTCACTGTTTATACACATATATATATTTGTTTTTAAATCGTAATTATGGTTGCTTCAAGAGCACATAAAATTATGTAATCATACCTTTTTGGTGTGGTTTTTCTGCTGTATTACATTTTTAAAGTGGCTGTTTTTCTTTACAGTTTGTCATCTGCAACCATATAAAACTTAATGCAGACAAAATATTTACGCAAAAATTACAATTTGTAAATTGTGTGACTATACCTGAAATTAATTAAGGTTTTGTGTCTGTGTGTGTGTGTGCATTTACATTATGTTTCACTAACGTTTTCTTTTTTCTCATCTTTATCACTGTCAAGTTCTGTGTACTGAGTTATATTTAAACACCTGAAAAGTAAAAAATCAACTTATGATGCTGCAACTGCAGTGAAACATGTCGGGACAAAAAACAAAATTGTATTTTGCTAAAGGCAAACCCCACCCAAAAACATGTATTATTGAAGCAAACACAGACGATAGAGCTCCAACGTCAGGATGATTATTCTTGTATATGATTTATGAATTTGGCAGTTGTAACCGATATTGACTGTTGACAACAAAATTCACGGAGGAGTAAATGTAATGTGGACCTGAACTGTTTCCGATTTTCTAATAAAACTTTACTTTTGGCAACAAGTTCAGCTATATTTACCACCCGGTGGTAGAGCTTTATATACTTGATTTCGAACTAGATCTGAACATCAGTAATAATAAATTTGAAGTAGTTTTTGATCAACACATGAAAAAGGAAGAAAATTAATAACATGTCGTAGAAGCCGTTGTCATGTTTTCATATCTAAGGGTGCTGATGCCAATAATTGTATGAACTAAAACAGAAATAAACTTAAAATTGAAACGGCCGAGAGTACATTTGTTAAAATGATTATCTTTTTTCAGAAATAAAATTACAACGAACCTCCAACTATTTAAATCTGTGTATTGCTAGTTATGACTTAGTAAATTGGGACGAGACGTTTATGTGTGAAATCATTCAAGATGTGTAGATTGATCAGCAAGGGATCAAGAGCAGTATGAAAGGATTTACCAGGAAAGGAAGGAAACAATTGGCCGGATCTTATCGACAATGTCAGTATAGAATGGGGATTTAGCGATCATGATGTCATTATAGCAAATATGATTACGAGAGTTAATAAATTAATGAAGAAGGCGTGGAGAGAGTTTTCCTAGGTAGAGCAGATAAGCAGTACATAACAAGGGTAAAAGAATGGACCCGCAAAATTACAGACCAATATCTCTAACTTCGGTCTGCTGAAAATCCTTGAACATATTTTCAGTTCGTATTGAAACGTCCCCTTAAAACAATTATACAAGACTGTGCTTAAACTGACACAGAATATTTTTAGCGCAACGCAATCTGACTTTCAATAATCCCTACAAGAGAATGGCCCTGACTAACATTAATCTATACCTTTCACAAATCACTTACCTCAGAAAAATCTTCGTTACTCGAACTACTGCAATACAGCGAGCGCCACTACTGCCAGCTAACTAAAAGAATCAAACTACGGAAGGCACTAACTACTGATAGGTATAGTTAGCAAATGAAATATTTTAATAGAGAACAAACAGTGTATTTACCTTTATAGTCAAAATATATATGGTAGTAAATGACATCCAGTCTTACAAATTACAAAACTCCGCCATTTCTCTCCTCACATCCACCACTGCTGGCGGCTCGCCTCCAACTGCGCAACGCTACGCGCTGTTAGCATCCAGCTGCCGCTGCCCAAGACTACAATGGCAGACAACAATGCAAACCAGCCACAGACTGCACACGGCACAGCCAGTGATTTTTATACAGAGCGCTACGTGGCGGCGGCGTTACCAATATAAAAAGCCTAAACATCCTACTTACAGTATATAATAAACTTCCGTGAGACTGAGAAGTTTATGTCCACGAATCACCATGGTTTTAGAAAGCATCGCTCGTGCCAAACTCAGCTTTCCCTTTTCTCACATCATATATTGTGAACAATGGATGAAGGGCAACAGGCAGTATCGATATTTCTAGATCTCCGGAAAGCGCTTGACACGGTGTCCCATTGTAGACTGTGTTCATCAGGCGAGTGTTCACCAGAGACAAGTGTATGGTTAGGTGTACCGCAATGAAGTGTGATAGGACCACTATTGTTCGCCATATACATAATTGATTTGGCGGACAAGGTGGACAGCAATCTGCGGTTGTTTGCTCATAATGACGTGGCGTACGGTAGGGTGTGGAAGTTGTGTTACTGTAAGAAGGTACAAGGCGACCTAGACAAAATTGCCTGTTGGTGTAATGAGTGGCAGATAGCTGTAAATGTGGAAATATGTATGTTATTGCGGATGAGTAGGAACAAGAAACCTGTAATGTTCCGACCCAGTAGTACGAGTGTCCTGCTTGACACAGTCAAGTAGTTTAAAGATCTGGGCGTAATGTTGCAGATCGCTATGAAACGGAACGAACATGTGCGAACTGTGGTAGGGAAGACGACTTCGGTTCATTGGGAGAATTTTAGGAAAGAGTGGTTCACCTGTAAGGGAGACCACATGTAGGACGCTGGTGCGACCTCTTCTTATGTACTGCGCGAGTGTTTGGGGTCCGTACCAGATCGGATTGAGGGAATGCATCGAAGCAATGCAGAGGCTGGCTGCTAGATTCGTTACCAGTAGGTTCAAGCAACACGTAAGAGCTACGGAGATGCTTCGGGTACTCAATTGGAGATCCCTAGAGGGAAGGTGACGTTCTTTTCCTGAAACACTGTCGACAAAATTTAGAGAAACAGCATTTGTAGCTGACTGTCGAACGCTTTTGCTGTCTCCAACATACGCTGCGCGTAGGATCCACGAAGATAAAACACGAGAAATTAGGCCTTGTGCGGAGACATACAGACAGTCGTTTTCCCTTCGTTCTGTTTGCGATTGGAACAGGAATGGAAATGGCTAGTAGTGGTATAAGATGTCCTCCGCCACACACCGTACAGTGGCTTGCGGAGTATCTATATAGATGTTGAAAAAAGTTAATGGACAAGGGAATAAATGAAATTGATGACGTCCATGAAACTAAAGGAGATGAGACATATAGATAAGCAAGATACCTGGATTGCAAAAGATAGGACGTAACGAAATGTGAACAGATGACATTAGAACACACGCTGTGTTTTTGTGTTTCTGAAGTTGTCGTTGTTTAAAAACAAAATTCTTAAACCATAGTGCTTGGAAATGCATCTCCACAGACTGAATACTGACTTTACTAATATACGTGTGTGGAATATATATTTTGAGGTTGTATTAACCTCAGCTGGCAATGTTTTTGTGCTGTCCCAGAAATTTTTCATTTGAGGGTGTGCCAAATTAGCTACATTCGGTCTGTCTATTTGCCGGCTTAGCTAACTATTATTTTTTTTGCCGTTACAAGCCTGATCAGGGTAGCCTTACGATATCGCAATTTTAAACCTACATTCTCAAATGCTAACTGTTTAAATTTACGATTTGAGTAAGTACTTAAGAATTTGGGGCTCTAATTTGACGAATATAATTATGTGCGGAAATTGCCTCACACCTCCTTTTATATTGCAGACGTTTCTTTTTCTGGTTTTCATGTATTAACCTTAACAAGTAATGTAAATATAATACTTTTTTGAGCTGCTACTATATTTTGGTGACATTTTAAAATTTTTTCAACATCTTATATGCATAAAATAATTAATTTCCTACTCTGCTGCGTTTTTAATTGCTGATGGAGCCATCTATTGGTGATGCACAAAGATCGAATGATTGTCGCGCTTCTGCAATGCAGCCGTCTGGTGGTTACAGGAGAAACTGGGATTTGCTATTGTTTCATGTTCTCTTGGTTTGTAGAATGACATTTAAGATAAAACTCAGGTTCAACAAATATTAATTCCTAATTCGTTATTTATACTTTCTCAGAAAATGTTAGTTTTTAGTTATTTGTAGACAACTTTCAAGATTCCAGTGCAGCTATCTGCTGGTGGTAGGAGCAAGTAGGATGTGAATGTGGATTTGCTTTTACTTATGTTTTCAGAGCTTGTGGGGTAGTATTTTAAGGTAAAAGCCTCATTTTCAACAAATAAGAATTCCTATATTTTTATTTACATCAATGTTGGCCTTTAGTTATTTATTAAGAAATATGATCGCCCCGTCAGGGGTTCGAGTCCTCCCCTCGACATGGTTGCGTGTGTTTCCCTTAGCGTAAGTTAGTTTAAGTTAGATTAAGGCGTCAGCACTTTTGTGACGTACCACAAATTTCAAAATATTTTTAAAGAAATATGCTATCTACTCCTTCCAGTATCCCATAGCGAATGATATGCAGCTTCAAATCGAAGTTACCAAAGTCACGATTGGTGAGTTAGTTCTTAAACGGATTTTCGGAAGTCAGTAACATAAACTTAATTGTAGAGAGTGGGCAGCTGGTACGAGGGGATCGCGGGTAACGCGGTGAGCGCGTGACAGGGAGAAGGGAGGGGTGGGGCGTGCTTCACGGAAAATTTGCAAAGGAGTATGAGGTGGGGGGGGGCGGATGTGGGTGCTGATGTTAGCGAAATATGACACACATGCGAACTGCAATCGAATCTCGTGCCCTCGAATGCCGCGTGGACGGCGGGGAGGAGGCTGGGGGCACTCGGAGTAGGGGTTGTTTCATGTGAAATTTGCAGAAGTGCAAAGTGGGTAGTTGGAAGGTCCTCCTCTCCCTGGCCTTGGCACGTGGCAGGATGTCATGATACCTGGAACGGCGTTAGTGACAAAGAAGTGCTGATGCTGACGACAGCGAAATATGACATGTGCAATGGTCGCAGCTGTATTATGACACCACTGATGAAAACGTGATGACAGACAGTGAAGCGGCGTTTTCCGCCATGACATACATTGCCACACTACTGTTGCCGCGTTATCAGATAAAATAAATTTACAGTTTCTACTAACATAATAACTACTCTATTGTATGAACAAACACTGACTTTAATACGAAATGCGCCCAACGGTGCGTATTCTACTGTAAGCTTTATCTGTTACCTAAATGACTACCTGTCTAACTTCTGTTTTGCCTTGGTACCTAGGAAACGACTTTTCATCCACCTGTAAACTAGGAAACTTGTACTGGATGTTTTAAAATTAGATATTTTCTGTATACGCTTAGTGAATAGATGAACTTCACTCGTAGATCCAGCTGATAGCAATTCCCCATCTCATATTCACTAATTGCATTACTGATTTTAGTTTTACATGTAACTATAAATAAAGTGATTTCCCTTAGTTAAACAAAATTTTCCAAAACATGGAGAGGATTTTAACTGAACAGAAAAAGCCTATCAATCTATATATTACCACCGAGTGTCGGTAGCTCTGTAAGTGTGCAATAAATCAGAATCAATTGTTTATTCCTTTCATAATGGTCTCAAATATGATTCTCTTGTGGATATTGTTGAATTTGATGGCTAAGTAGACAATGGCGGTATGACAACGAATGTCTACGTTCCTTCCCTACACGAATGTGCAGATTTTCTGTTTATGAAATGTTACATTTTTTGTGCATATATGGCACAAGATGGAGCAGAAAGGAAATTTGTAAAAATTGTAATAGGTAAAACATTTTGTATATCGCTTTTTATCTTATCTCAGTTGCACATTTATTTTAATTTTTTCAATTTTTTTGTTTATGTTTTTGTATTGTTTTTTGTTACAGGGCGTCTCGTACGTAACCGTCCTGTCTATATCGGTACTACACATCACAATACTGATAGTATACATGTAGTTCCGTAAGCAATCACTCATTTCTATATCGGAAGTACACACCTGTACCAATGACAGGATTATCACTTGCAGTTCAAATATAGACACAATGGGTTGCATACGTTACTAAATAGATCTGAAGATGATAAAGTGTACTCGAAATAAATTATCATGACAAAAGTGTGCAACTGAGACAGAAGATAAGCGATGAAGGCCATCTCTTACAAAACGTCATTGATATTAAAAAATTATTACGTGAGTTGTGAGTCTATGCACTGTTCTCATCTAATAGGGAAGTCACGTCTTTGGTTAGAATGAATATCTGAGACCAGTATCTTTGAGACAGTGCCATGCCACCCACTCAGGTGGCTTCCTCTGGAATATCGATAGTGCCGCATGGGTAGTCTGTCGCTTTGCTGCTCACCTCCTGCCTGTGCTTCTGGACACGCTGCCCCTCCCATACAGCTCACTGACGATTTTATAAAGTTTAGAGATTTATGTAATGATGATCTGAGAGGAGCACTCCAACTTCGGAAGTTCCGGTGTGAGCGTTGCGTTCAAATGTTCAAATGAATGTTGTAATCTTTTGAGACAGAACTGCTGAGGTCATCAGTCCCTAAGCTTACTCACTACTTAACCTAATTGATCCTAAGGACAAACACACACACCCCCATGCCCGAGGGAGGACTCGAACCTCCGCCGGGAGCAGCCGCACAGTCCGTGACTGCAGCGCCCAAGACCGCTCGGCTAACTCCCCGCGGCGTGCGTTGCGTGCTTGCGCTGCATTTCCATTATTAGAGTTGTATGATTTTCCAGATTTTCAGATACTTTTCGTGGTGGGTTCAAGTAAGTATTTGTGCGGTATGCCTAATTGGTGTATAAAGTATCTACTTTTGTTCGAGCCATCCACATCCATTGGTCGCTTTCAACTTTACTTTATCACTCATTTAATAGTATTATAGGAAGTTCAGAATATATGTGGTTCTTCTTTTGTTCCGTGTTGATAATACGTGGTATGTTTTCCACATGGTCTCTTGGAGGAAATACGTAACATTGTCACTGTATTTTCTTACATGTTTACTGAATATTAACACGAGGTTATTTCAGTTTTCTCTTTAATTACTATTATCACATACCATTTTATAAACTTAACTCTTGTCAAAGATTGTAGTTGATCCGAACACAATTCAATGAATACATTCTGTCTTCAGCGGAACCGCTATTGCGATAAACTGCCGTCGGCACACAAAGTATTTATTTCTTCGTATGCATATTACAGCCAATTCGAGACACGTGCTTCCATTCTGAATACGTTAAGAGTGGCAGTTGCATTATCAAATTCCTGCGTGCTACGGAATATTTTCATCAACAGAAGTCAAATCTCATTCATGTTCATTCATGGAGTAAGATTTTGTTCCAGAAGGAGAATATTTTTAAGGCACTAACAATGAAGTCGCACCAGATAGATACTCAGTCATATTGAAAACGCAGTAAGTGCCTTTTAACAATATACACTACTGGCCATTAAAATTGCTACACCACGAAGACGACGTGCTACAGACGCGAAAATTTAACCCACAGGAAGAAGATGCTGAGATATGCAAATGATTACCTTTTCAGAGCATTCACACTAGGTTGGCACCGGTGGCGACACCTACAACGTGTTGACATGAGATAAGTTTCCAACCGATTTCTCAGACACAAACAGCAGTCGACCGGCGTTGCCTGGTGAAACTTTGCTGTGATGCCTCGTGTAAGGAGGAGAAATATGTACCATCACGGTTCCGACTTTGATAAACATCGGATTGTAGCCTATTGCCATTGCGGTGTATCTTATCGCGACATTGCTGCTCGCGTTGGTAGAGATCCAATGATTGTTAGCAGAATACGGAACCGGTGGGTTCAGGAGGGTAATACGGAACACTGTGCTGGATTCCAACGGCCTCGTATCACTAGCAGTCGAAGTGATAGATATCTTATCAGCATGGCTGTAACAGATCGTGCAGCCACGTCTCGATCCCTGAGTCAACAGATGGGGACGTTTGCAAGACAACAATCATCTCCACGAACAGTTCGACGTTTGCAGCAGCACGGACTATCAGCTCGGAGACCGTGGCTTCGGTTACCCTTGACGCTGCATCAGAGAGAGGAGCGCCTGCGACGGTGTACTCAACGACGAACCTGAGTGCACGAATGGCAAAACGTCACTTTTGCGGATGAATCTAGGTTCTGTTTACAGCACCATGATGGTCGCATCCGTGTTTGGCGACATCGTGGTGAACGCACATCGGAAGCGTGTATTCGTCATCGCCATACTGGAGTATCACACGGCGTGATGGTATGGGGTGCCATTGGTTACACGTCTCGGTCACCTCTGTCTCGCATTGACGGCAATTTGAACAGTCGACGTTACATTTCAGATGTGTTACAACTCGAGGCTCCAACCTTCATTCGATCCCTGTGAAACCCTACATTCCAGCAGGATAATGCACGTTGCAGGTCCTGTAGGGGCCTTTCTGGATACAGATAATGTTCGACTGCTGCCCTGGCGAGCACATTCTCCAGATCTCTCACCAACTGAAAAAGTTTGGTTAATGGTGGCTGAGCAACTGGCTCGTCACAATACGCCAGTCACTACTCTTGATGAACTGTGGTTATCGTGTTGAGGCTGCATGGGCAGCTGTACCTGTACACGGCATCCAAGCTCTGACTCAATGCCCAGGCGTATCAAGGCCGTTATTACGGCCAGAGGTGTTTGTTCTGGGTACTGATTTCTCATGATCTATGCACCCAAATTGCATGAAAATGTAATCAAGTATCATTTCAAGTATAACATATTTGTCCAATTAATACCCGTTTATCGTCTGCATTTCTTCTTGGTGTAGCAATTCAGTTCTAGTATAATATATTTGTCCAATAAATACCCGTTTATCATCTGCATTTCTTCTTGGTGTAGCAATTTTAATGGCCAGTAGTGTATGAGAGGGCGAGCTGAAAAGTAATGCCTCCGAACCTTTTATGTGAAACTCTTAAAGCTATTTCAATAAAACTAACGTTATTGAAGTTGTTCATCTTCATTTTACTACATCACTATTCTTCTACATATTTCAACCCAGTACCGTTAGAGGGCTCCGAATTGTACCGTGTAACATGTCGGTGTGTAATGTGACAATGTCGGTACGTGAGGAATGGTATGCTGTTATCGAGTCTCGAATTCGAAGAGATGTCCACACACGGAGCACCCCTTCCTACAGCGTGACACTGACAGGCCACACATAACTGCTGCAACATCTGCAAGAATTCGAGGCATAGGCTCCACTGTCGTCAATCGTCTTCCATTCAGTCCTGACTTGGCCCCATCCAATTTTCCTGTTTCCAAACCTTAAAGAATGCCTTCGAGGACTTCACTTTGATGGGGATAAAGCGGTGGAAGCGGAGGTGAGATTGTGTCTTCGTCCACAGAGTCAAACATTCTAAAGTGACGAATCAACAAAATGGTCTCCCGTTGGAAGGCATCTGTTTGTCGTTAGGGTGGTTATGTTGAGAAATAAATATCTAGACATGAAGAATAAAGATGCAGAATGTTAATAACGTTAGGTTTCACGTAAGAATTCGGAGGTATTAGTTTTCAGTACTCTCTCGTGAAATTTATTTAAGTATCAACATGGCTCCTGAATTCTTTCGCAACGGATATACTTCGTCCTCACTCTGCGTTATCTGCTTGTAGGTGTGGAATTTTGGACCGTCGCAGGCTGTCTAGGAAATGCCTACAAAATCGTCGGCCTAAAGCCGAGGAGATTCTTAAATGGGTGTCGGCAGAGACGTCTCTGCAAAATGTGACACAGCAACCTTTCTGACCGAAACTTCTTAAGACGACTTCCAGTTTTCATGAGTTTATTGGTACAGTTTATTAAATTAAGTAACCATTGAAATAAGCATAAGGAGACAGTTCGATTAAAATTATGACACTCAGACTTGCTACACGAGAAACGACTAGCTAACATTCCTTTTTCAAAGGTTTTTGTAGGTATAGCATCTTTCATTCTATTCGTTGTATTTTTAAGACACTGAGCATATCTGGAATCCATACATATGGCACAAATGAATGGACGTTCGTTTGCATGTATACAGAGTAGCCAGTAACGGTCTGTGAATCTTATAAAGGTTTCGCAGGGTATGGTGTGCTAAGCAATAATTGTTAAGAAAACAGTGGGATACGCTGCCCCGTTTCTGACTCAACTAGCACTAAAGTTAGCCATCATGCCACTGGGGGTAGATATTCAAGCGGCCTCCCAGATACAACTGGTGATGATAGCACCCGAGACTGCCCAGCCTTTTACTCGGCTTCGATCCTTACTACCGTACCACGGACAGTTTCAGAAAATCAAACGAAGAACACGTTTACCGACATCGCTCTGACTGACCGCTGGAATATACAACGACCTCATTGGCTAATTCCAATGCTAATTAACTCGGAAACGACTTACTGTACTGAATTATTTGGCTCAACAATTATTTCTCAGCACAACCTACAGTGCTACACCCTTAAAAGCTTTTCACACTGTTTCTGACCACCTTGTGCATGTCTGCATGTGCCCCCTGACAAACCACTGGAGCGATTTCAACGAAACTTCACACGCATATCACTTACTGTCTGGAAAGAATTCTTATGGGGATAAGAACCATCTACCTATCAAAGGGGTTCGGTAGGAAGTGAAAATGCAGTGTACTCTACGAAGAGCGGATAACGATACTTAATCATTATCTATTTGGGGATGAGAGGACTTATGGGGTTGCAAAAAACTTTCCCCGGAATTTTAAACCTTTATGAACGTTTTTCTCCCTGGATACCTCCACAATACGACTAAAGTAACAAAGTTTCTCATTTGCTGCAGTTTCCTTGTTCATGAAGTAAAACTGCCGCATGAAGAATGACGTTTTGATTTATTACTTCTTTAAGACTAACTATATTCGCGACACATTTAGCAGACAGTGTCGGCATGTGCCAATGAAATTACCTACTGTAAGACACGTAGTTCAAGAGATATGACGTCCAATACTGAGATGGAGCCGGCCGGAGTGGCCGTGCGGTTCTAGGCGCTACAGTCTGGAACCGAGCGACCGCTATGGTCGCAAGTTCGAATCCTGCCTCGGGCATGGATGTGTGTGATGATCTTAGGTTAGTTAAGTTTAATTAGTTTCAAGTTCTAGGCGACTGCTGACCTCGAAAGTTAAGTCGCATAGTGCTCAGAGCCATTTGAACTGAGATGGATGAAAAATAGTTGCATCATGCATGTCATTTTAATTTGTTGCTTGTTTACTATGAATTGTATTGGCGACACATTTCGCAGACAGTAACCATGATACTGGATGTACCATCACAGTGAAATTTTTGTGCGTCACATCGTTCAGGAGATACGGCGTCATAAGTATTGATTTGTGCGAAAATGAAACTGCAGGGCAGAATTCGCTAGAAACAGGTAAAATATGTTAAAAATACCTGTGAAATTTGTTAAAAGTATGTGAAATGTGTCTGACGTGCGCATACAAGGACAAAGTCATGGGTGAAAAGCTCATCCTAAACATTTGGAACTATTTCAGCCAAATTTGGCACATACCTTAGCTACGATCTGGAAAGAAAACTGTAGGATTAAGAACCTCAACTTCTTCATGGTGCAGTGTAAGACGTGGAGAGAGAAGGGGGAAGTGGAGATGGCCAGAGGGAAGTAGAGTGGGAAATGGGCAGAGAGAGGCAAGAGGACGAAATAGAATGTAAAAGGAAAAAGGTGGAGTTGGCCAGAGAGAGGGGGAGTAAGAAATTGTCAGAGAGGGAGAGGGAGATGGATGGAGGGAGGGGCAGGTGGAAAGGGACAGAGAAAGAAAAAAATAGATGATGATTGACAGAGAGGGGAGAGAGAAGGAGATGAACAGGAAAAGGAAATAAGAGGAGATTTACAAACAAGGAGGGAAGAGGAGATGAACAGCATGAGGGGAGGCGGAAATCGATAGGGAGATGGGGGAGATGGACAAAGACATGGAGGAGGAGGAGTTGTACAGAGTGAGTATTAGGAGGAGATGGACAGAGAGAGGGCAGGAGGAGATAGACAGAGTGTGTGGGGGGGGGGGGGGGAGGGGGAGGGTTGGAGTAGGTGAACAAAGAGAGGGATCAGAGCTGGTACAATTAGTGTTGGACCTCCTTTTGCTTCACATACTGCAGCAACTAGGCATGGCATCTTCGTAGCAAGTCGTTGTAAGTCCCTGCAGAGATACTGAGCTATGTTGCCTCTATAGCTGTCCATAATGCGAAACCGTTGTCAGTGCAGGATTTTCTGCACGAACTGATCTCTCGATTACGTCCCATAAATTTCCGATGGGATTAATGCTGAGCGATCTGGGTGGCCAACTCATCAGCTCGAATTGTACAGATTGTTCATTCATGTCACTATGACATGGAGTATCGTTGTTTCATAACATTAGGTCCATGAATGGCTGTAAATGTTCTCCAGGTAGCCGAAAATAACCATGTCTAGTCAATGATCGGTTCAGTTGGACCAGACAACTCATTTCATTCCATGCACACACCATTACTGAACCACCACCAGCTTGCACAGAGCCTAGTTGACAACGTGGGTCCATAGCTTCGTGAAGTCTGCAACAAGCTCGAACCATACCATCAGTTCTTATGATCTAAAATCGGCACCAAGGCACGGTTATCTAGTCGTCTAGGGTCCAAACAATATGCTCACGAGCCGAGGAGATAAGCTGCAGGAGACGCCGTACTGTTAGCAACGGCACTCGCGTGGGTCGTCTGCTACCATAGCCCATTAAAGCCAAATTTAGGAGCACTGTCCTAATTGATGCGCTCGTCGTACGTCACACATTGATTTCTGCACCTATTCCACTCATTGTTGCTTGACTCTTAGCCTTGACAACTTTACGCAAACGCCGTTGCTCTTGGTCGTTAAGTGACAGCCATCAGTCACTGCGCTGACTGTGGTGAGTGGTAATGCCTGAAATATGGTAATCTCAGCGCACCCTTAACACTGTGGGGTTTAAATTCCATAGCGAAATCTGAAATGGAATATCCCTTACATCTAGCTGCAACTACCATTCCGCGTTCAAAATGTGTTAATTCCCGTCGTGCGGCCGTAATCACGTCAGAAACCATTTCACTTCAATCACCAGAGTACAAATGACAGCTCCGCCATGCACTGCCCTTTTATGCCTTGTGTACGTGATTCTCTCGCCATCTGTTCACGTGAATATCGCTATCTCATGATTTTGTCTAATAGCACCGACTGATGATGTTTTTATTTACCCTAGAAATTCCATATAGTTTCATGAATCAAATGTTATGGTTGCTATCCCTTAAAATAATTGACAGAATTTATCGCTTACTTCTTAAGTTATCTCTGCTCTTTAGCTTACATAATGAAAGGTATCCATAAAAGTGTTGCACTGCATAGTTTGAAACTTAGATGATAAGTTTTAGGGGACTGAAAAAGTGAAAGTTGAGTTAGCCATGTTCTAGATGTTAATGACGGACGGTACTATGCTGCAAATATATAAGATCAACAATCCTCTCATATTTCAGTGCATTTCCAATGGCTTGAGCCAGTATTCTTATTAAATAAATCTGTAGCTACTTCAGAGTTTTGTTTCCTTTGTCATTTCTGTTTTTAACCAATCTGCTATAGTACCAGTGTTACTATGTGTAATAGTTGATTAGTCAACAGACACACAGTTCCCGTATTTCATTGTATCGTGCAGTTTCTGGAAAGCTGTTCTCTTTACACACCCACAAATACTCCCTTTAAAAATGTTTAAGGTGCTACTTAAGAAGTAGTGCTTGTTGTCTGTCAAGTAAAACAAAGCGGATGAAATAATTGTGAAAGCGCGTGAAATTTTTTATTCAGCCGCAGTAGTGGGCTCAGTATTGACAGGAAACCAAGCTGTATTTATGTCTCAAAGTAGTAAGCTGAAAGGTTGTTTATGTACGGCATCGAAGATATGAAACAGAATACTTTTTACAAACGCAGTTCTAAATTACGACGATTTCTGAGTGATAGACCACACTTCCATGAATTCCGCAACGGATGACAACAGAATTGAAATATAACATTATTACAAGAAATTTTACAACAGGAGAAATACACATCTCGCATTATACGAGATTAAAATTTCAGGTTCATTGAGTGAGTTGTGGAGTAACGGAATGTAATCTAGTTTTACCTTACTTCGATCTTCTCGAGTTCGCTCCTGCCACCGTGATTACTCATCACCGAAACAGATTCCTCGTGTTATGAGCAGTGACATCAAGGGAAACGAGACCTTCCGCTATCCGTAATTTCTTTTGATCTACACGTGAAGCCACTCTGCATCCAAAAAAACCCCTGCACCCGTTCGACGGGAAACTTAATTTAAATATCACGGCGGGCTTAATTTCGAAATCGGAAGTTCTGTCAATAACGATGCTATAACATATTCATGAATGAGCGCACAATCAAATAATGAATCTAGAATCCGTGCTCTGGTTTCGCTCTGGCTTGGTACTCGCTATGTATTTGCTATGTGACGTTTTTTTAATTAAATAAACACAGTGTTGACTTTCCATTTTTGTAGTAAGATTATTTCCGAACTACATCTCTTCAAGAGATAATACTTCACGGCATTACCAATTCGTTCAGGATTGATTTTTCTTTTGCGTTGACTTCTTCTTATTTATGTGAAAGTGTTCCTTTAATTATGTGACTACTATAGCAAAGTATTCTGGATGTGTTAGGTTTCACGCCATTGTCTGCAAAATGTGTATTTCATGTCTTTAATTCATCAGTGGCATATAATAATGAGAGCTGTAAGTGAATAACTAACATGCGTGCAAGCTGTTGAAACGCCAGAGATTTTCAAGAGAAAGTAATTCACAAACAACTCTAAAAGTTGACAACATTACATAAAATCAAAACCGTGGAGTGACGAAGTATAGCTTTGACGGCCAGTTTTATTGTATAGAATTATTACTCCCACACCATCAGCTCTTCATTTATAGCGTCAAATACTACGGATATCTCCGTGTTCACCAACTTCACTGTTGACGAACGTCAGCAAAGCTCCAATAAAAGTAATGGTACTAGCTCACAGGAAGTATTGAACGGAGACTATGATTTCAACATCACAATGATCAAATATTTGTTCATAACAGAGAACACCATCGGATGTTTACCACACTTGCGTAATTGTTAGTTTACGGTATGAAGAAGGCAGTGAAAGACATACATCTTTCCATTTCGCTATGAAACAGGGAGAACTTCAGTTTTTTTTCGTTTTGTGGGTATTTGTAGTTATTAGATAAATCCATAAATGTCATTCGGGTGAAAGGTCAATATATTCCATATTTCGTACAAATTTATTGTTCAGCGTGTCCAATAATAAACTAATAAAAAAGATTAATGGAATCACTGTGAGTAATAATTTCCATTTTTCTTCCGACAAGCAGGAAGACCCAAAATACTTCATTCAGCTGAATGGTATTGCTGTGGTACGAAGCAGATTCTACGAAATTACCCCTTTACTGTTGCGACTCATACTGAAGGTATTGGAATCCTAAGGTACTTATTTTTTCCAGACACATCTCTTCTGCTACTATGTCATCTTGAGGCACCTGTGTTTTTAGGAGTTGTTGCTGTCTGAACGATAGATGTGAGGTAATGCATGCCAGTTTCGGTCGATCCGTTCGCCACAGAGACGCTGTTTTCCGTAGTTTACCTTGGAAACTGTTTCTTCTGATAATTTCACCACCATAGTCATACAACGCAGCTTATTCAGTCATATGTCGTTTTGCTATACGTGGTACGAAACACTTCATTTCTTTAAGCTGCCGAATGTGGCGTACAGAAAACAGTAGGGTTTTCCAACTTTTCTCAATACTTGGTGTCAGTCATCCAGTTAATAAGAGTAAGAGGCAATCACGGAAACAGAATAACAGTGAAGCAATTTCCCTTCAAAAAGTGTAATCTTCGTGATATGAAGCTGGTAAACTTCCAGAATATTTTTCAGCACTACAATAATTTTTGATTCATTGCGTGATGCAACTGCATTAGAGCATCACTGTAACGGTTATTTTTCGCTTTACTTGCTCGTATCAACCCCCTTTTAAATCATCCCTGAGGAGCTATAGAGCAAACTTGCCAAATTCATTCCCCCGCCAACTACGTACTCTTGTCTGTGACGTCAGCCGCAAGAGGCTTCACGTTTGATATGTGGCCCCCCGGGATTAATACAGCAGCTCAGCATGGCGCCTGCATCAATTCCCCAATGAGATAAGCGTCAGTAGAACCACATTCATTTCGGAAGACCATAGAGAGCAACTCAATATTGTTACAGTAATGCTAATAAATCATCCTGCGTTAATTTACTCTTAGAAATTGCCACAATATGCAGATAAGAGAATGGGTATGTAGAGCAGTTATACCAACCATTTAAACTGAAGTCTGTATACACTAAGATTTAACATATTCTTGCTTTACAATCAAGGTGGTAGTACTTTGTTTCATACGAGAGGGAGTGGTGTATTCATAGCTAAGCATCTAAGAACTTCGATATATTTACTTTGTAACTACACCAGACGATCAAAGAAATTCAGATCACGATGACTCCCAACAGTTTACGTTTCGTTACGAGTTTCACTACCTCCACTGCGGTTCGATCAGCTGTGATGTGGTTACACTGTGATATATTGTACACAGATACTGAAATACGAACAGAGAATTAGAATGATTACGTACTAAGCAAATCACGATACTGTATTAGATCTCTGTCCGGAAACTGTCTCAGACCGTTATATTTATACACATTACTTCTGTGTCATCTCGAAAAATTTTCCGTGCAACTGTACACGATTCATTCTTACTGAAGCATCTGAGCGATGTTCTGGAACTTCCCTTCAGCATTTCACTTTATATTACATCAATAGCAGCCAGTTTTAGCACATTTTACGCGTATTATTCATCAAAATGTCTTTACGTATTTACTGAATCATTTTCATTAGTTTCAGAAATGCAGTAGCCTTTGAAGGTAACATTCTTTTTAGATCTAAGGCGATGCAGTCATGGACTGTGCAGCTAATCTCGGCGTAGTTTCGAGTCCTCCGTCGGGCATGGGTGGGTGTCTTTCTCCTTAGGATAATTTAGGTTAAGAAGTGTGTAAGTTTAGGGACTGATGACCTTCGCAGTTAAGTCCCATAAGATTTCACACACATTTGAACAACATAATATGCTATTTGACATTCAAATATAGTTACCAAGGCAAAACTTTATCTTGCAATAAATTTATCAAAATAGTGGAAACACTTTTACAAGTTTAACAAAAAGCTTTACCTCCCATAACCTATAATTTTTTTCAGATTTTCGTAATGGATACGTACTAGTCGTGAATTGTTGAAGAAAATTATTTTGCCATTAGACATATCGTGCAGTACCTACTGCCTTCAAATTTGAATTTTTTCAAGATTCACTATTATTAAGAGTGGGTTGGTAATATTAAAGTTTGATGAACGAAAAATCAAGAAACGTGTACAGATTTGACGTGTTTGTGCTATCATACCTCACCTGAATAGAGAGATGTGTGATTTTAGTTCAGCTGCCATCTTCCACGTTTGTACTGTGGAAGTCTTTTGGCCACTTTCGAAGTCTATAATAACCGACATCCCTATATGGACCTCAAAGGGCAACAACATTTCGAGTCGTATACCAACGAGCTGTAGTGCACACGATCACAGACACACCTCAATATTTACCTGAAGGATATGAACACTGGTAGGTATATGCCTTGGGGAAAATGTAGATGATGACTCATCTTAACTGAACACTCGGTTTTCAGCCATCAGTAGTCCATTTTACATTGTCAAGAATAACGGTTTCATTATGGAAATAGGCCACCCGGCCACAGATAACCCATTACATTAACATTTGGCAGAAATGAGAACTGGTTTTAAAACTCTTCTACTCTTCTCAAGAAGTGTGATAAACATATGCTTTCATTGTGATGGCTACTGTTGCTCAGTGTACACCTGTCAAGCACGGAGTCTTCGACACACGTGTGGTAGCTCATCTCACTCCTGTGATTCGGTCTCGCTGGATGGCAGACAGATCTTCCGAAACGGGAAGTCATTGGGCGATGAGGTAAACGGAGCACTGGATCTCGTGCGGGTCGCAGGGGCGCGGTACGCTGTTGAGAAGCAGGAGGATATCCAGGGGGACTGACAGTTTACGGTGGCTATCTTTGCTCTCTCGCTTGCTGTCCGCGCAGGTCCATTGTCTTGTTTATTTTCTGGGACATTGTGGTGGAGCCTTAATTAAAGATGTTAAGTGAGAGTGGTGTGATAAGAATCGTCAAGTAAAAGGACAATTTGCTAATGATTGTCAGTTACAAGGATGAAACTTCCTGGCAGATTAAAACTGTGTATCGGACCGAGACGCGCACTCCGGACCTTTGCCTTTTGCGGGCAAGTGCTTGGATATCTCAGATAGTAGAGCACTTGCCCGCGAAAGGCAAAGGTCCTAAGTCCGAGTCTCGGAGCGGCACACAGTTTTAATCTACCAGGAAGTTTCATATGAGCGCACACTCCGCTGCAGAGTGAAAATTCCATTCTCGAGTTCGAAGAATAATTTAGAATACAAGAGCAAAGATTGTTAAAAACTCATGTTGCCTGTCGAATAAGATGCAGATAATCACCATTAAAACAGTTTACGTAGTGCTTAAGAGGAGGTTGTCGCGTCAGAATGGACCCACGATTAAAGTGCAGTTGGTGTCATTAATGGGAGATGTGTCGTGATATTTAGCATAAATTTTCATTTAAATATCGCTAAGGTCGGTCATAAAGTTTATGAAGTCATGGATAAGTTCGCAAGAATCATAAATGTCTTCGCCAGAATCATAAATGTCACTAACAAACTCTCTAAAACATCCTGCAAGTTTAACATAAAATGATAATGACAGTTAATGCCACGCCTGAAACAATTATGTGGGCCCACTGCTCGCGCTGCGTACGGCCAGCGAGGTTGTAGCAAAAAATGTAAGAGCCGCGTGTTTTTGAGGATTATAAGAGCACACAAGGCTAACGCGGTGGATGTATTCGCAATGATCCTTAAGCTATACCGTTTGGATTTGGTGATACGCAAGCGAGGACCAAGTACTGGCTTCTTTGGAACACTCAGACGTGGCGCATTTGATCACAAGATGTAGATTTGGCTTCAATTTTGAAATAAAAATGGTGCCTTGATAGAGAGTGCAATCTGAATGTGACAGTGCTACGACGGGTTTACAAGCTCCTTGCAAATACTGATTAGTTGCGCAAAACAAAGCATGAGCAGCCTTAACGTGGGTCCATACGTTTCTTGACACGTTGCGGACCATATCACGTCTATCTAACAGAGAGAAGTGGCGCAGTGGTTAACACATTGGACTCAAATTTCTGGAGGACGACGGCCTCAAATCCGAGTCCGACAATCCCGGTTTAGTTTCTCCGTGGTTTTCTAATTTTTTCCAGGCTGAGGCCAGGATGGTTCCTTTGAAAGGCCACGGTCGATTTCTTCCCCTGAAACATTCCCAATTTGTTCTCCGTCACTAACGAGCACGTCGTTGAAGGGACATTAACCTCTAATCTTCTTACCTTCTTTCTCCATCAGTCTATACAATATAAAGAGAACGGATGGAATATGCATGTGTGGTACAATAGGGATACCAGAGCACGTAGTTATCGAACTCGATGATTTGAACTCACTTAGAGAGGATGTAAAAGACCTTATGAGACGAAGTAATGTACACAGTATTCTTTGTAATCTGCAGTTGTGTTCGGCGCAGATCAGTTCTGGTATAGGAACCTCATGAGGTACTTACAAAACAGCCCTGTAGATAAGTCAATGGCAGCGTTATAGCAGGCAGCCGGGAGAGTAGACGGACTAGCAGGAAGGAACAGAGCTCTGACTCTTGAGCGGTTACCGGGGAGTTCTGGGCTGTCTGCAGATGAAATGGAGCTCCTTTTGTGTAATTTGGTTGATTTTTTATGCTATGTATTTTAAGATGCCCTAAGTGGTATTTCTAATTCCGTAAGATGGATTTTCACTGCACATGAAAACTAATCTCGATCTGTGATGCAACGTGTCACTACAGTTCCTAATTTTTGGTACAGTACACAATCAAATGGGGGTGTTAATTAGTTTCCTCGAACCTTGTGTCATTGGTATCTGCCGTCACAGTTAATGTGATAGTGGGCTGATCCAGTCCTGCCGTAGATCAATTTACGGTTACATTACATTCGTGCTGGGATTACAATAGAGATATATTTTAGTTTGTAGTTGTTTTCCGTACTCGTATGCACCTGTGTATATTAGATTGAAAATGTTTCTTCAAATTACTGTGTTGCATGTACTGTGTGCTAAGATCTCTAGATAGTGTGCCAGTACACTTAAATAAATTAGTACACAAACAAAGCTATCTTCCATTTTTCGTCATCTAGTCTCATGAGAAAAATCACCGGTTGCGTTACACATCACGTGGCTCACTATAATATTACGAGGTAACTACTTCCGCTGTATTCTGCAGGCCGGCCGTGATGGCCGAGTGGTTATAGGCGCTACAGTCTGGAACCGCGCGACTACCACGGTCGCAGGTTCGAATCTTGCCTCGGACATGGATGTATGTGATGTCCTATGGTTAGTTAGAGAGACGATTAACTGACGTGTATACACTATGCTTTTCATATGTAGACATTAGTTTCTCGCAAACAACTTGGGAACCAAACAAAACCAACTTATATAGTGATTATTAAAACCACAGTTTTCCCGTTTAATTAAATAACAGATTTCCTTTCTATAAATACACCTGAATTCCGTAATCAATAAAACATCTATAGCGCAGATTCCAGGAAGAGACGAGTGCCATACCAACCTCCTTCGCAGCCGCCAATACTGGAATCATCAGACATGGAAAGTGGCGGTAATGTGGCTAAGTAAGAGCTTTGCCGCAGAAAATTTATATTTTTGGAGCCCCTAGTATTACTTCACAATGTCTGGATACAAAAACTATCAGTAGAACATCAAGAAGTTCAGGAAATGTCTCAAAATTGCCACAAGGATTTCTATATATTTTAATCATTATTATAAATCCGTTGGAAATCTAAAGTTCTGTAGCACAAACTTGAAAGTGACAGTAAAACACCGAGCACGTTTTAATTATTTATAATGTTTCCTAATGTAACTACTAGTTTTCATTTTTGCGTACCTTTAGCATTATGAACTGAATAAATAATTGTTATTTAGAATTATATATATATATATATATATATATATATATATATATATATATATATATATATATAAAACAAAATTGCACACACCCCAAAATTTTATGAGTTTTTGTTCTTTTAGTCTCCAGTATCTCAGCGTAATAAATGTAATTTGGAATCCTTTTTATTCGCACAAGAATTAAGATCAAAATTTTCACTAGCGCTAACTTCCTTTAATGATGGTAGTGTGAACTCTGAGTTTACAAGAGATACGGCGCTGTCCTTTAACCAGTGATTACAGAGCGATTCCTAATAGTAGCTGGTGGCCTTTTCAGGTATCTGCTGTCCATCCAGTTTTACTCTACTGTATTGATGTAGGTCACTACTATTAGATAACCCTCTGTTAACAGCTCGAACAGAAAACAGATGTTTGTTTGAGTCACTAACTGACTAAAGCAAAACATGTTATTTTATAAAGATCCGCTACGAATTATGTTTGATTAGAACAAATTACAACATGTCGAAATAGGAACCACCTAACCCAATTTTTTCTCTGACCTTTCTTTTTCTACGGAGGCACCTCTAATTCTGTAGCAATTATTCATATAACTTCTGATATCCTCCGCACCGCAGTCACAAAAATAACGTCATTTAAAAAATTGTTACATAAATGTCAATGTTCCTCTACAATCATAATAACAAGCTTGATGAAGCTTGTGATGTGTTATTTGTTACCTGAT
Organism: Schistocerca gregaria; assembly: GCF_023897955.1. Taxonomy (NCBI): domain Eukaryota; kingdom Metazoa; phylum Arthropoda; class Insecta; order Orthoptera; family Acrididae; genus Schistocerca; species Schistocerca gregaria. Next base: position 733,256,641 of record NC_064931.1, read on the forward strand.
TATTTTTAGATTGCGTGATTTTCATCTTACATTAACTAGAATTCCCATTCATTCATACCTTATTTGGCATACCTGGTTTATTTTTAAAAACCTCTTAAGGGGTTCTTTCATAAATAACTTTGGTAAGATGACCTAATTTTTTATTTCCAACGTTTTGTGGAGAAATTTCATTGAAGAGTAGTTTAGTCCCTTATTCAACGTGAGAGGGTACCCGACCAGTACCAAACTTCTGTGCTGTCGTCTTTTCTATTTCCGACCACTGCATGATGGTTCTTAGGGTTGCCTACTTATCTACACCTCCATGTATTTGATATCAATAAATCATCTTCATTATGGTAAAACTTCAGTATTAACTAAAATCTGTTCAAAATTCAAAATCGCTCTTCCCACTACAGAATCAGTTGTGCAATTGCTGCATTTTGTCACACGCAACGTACACCATAGACCTTGAGAAAGACGTACACGGTGTATCACAGAGCGGGTCACAGCTTCTCGTTGTCTCGGAACGCCTACGTTCTCTTTAAACTACTGCATATACTTGAATTATATTGTTAATCATGTAAAAAAAGAGATTCAGCGCCAAAATAGCTGCATTATGTTTTTTAGAATTATTTTATATTTTGGTTAAGGAACAGTTACCTTGTTGTTGTCCTTAAATCTACACAGTTGACTGGTTTTTGCAGTCTTAATATAGAGAAAAACCACAGTTCATTTACTTAAGTACAGGGAGGACATAACAGCAGGGAATTATTACAACGAAATGTACAAAACTCAGGATCCAGAATTCTGGAGTGTACATATTAGGAATAATTTAATAGAAAATAGAACATAGTAGATTAGCTACAGTAATATTTTCTCTGTCTGTAATTCCTGTTTTCAATCATTAAAGCTCCAGATGGTTTAGTTTCCATATTTAAATCCATTTGTCATACACCTTACTATCCCGAGTGGGTATAATTAACATCTAGCGAATCACAGACGTCCAATGTGGGCTGCAATTATCGTTTTCCAGCGTAACTTGATAGACACTCTAGTGCATTAATGCGGAACCGATCTGCACTGGACAAAATTACGAGGGTCGGTCAAAAAGTAATGCCTCCCATTTTTTTTCTACTTAAAAAAATTAAGTTAAGTGAAAAATTTGAATTTGGCGCCATTCCTCAAACCTTCTTCTGCAATCCACTGCAGTAGTAACTTTCTGTGTCAACAGGTGGCAGCACAGCAAAAGTTTGTTCGTTTGAGACAGCGTTGTGTGATTGAATTCTTGAATGCAGAAGGTGAAACGCCCATACGCATTCATGAAAGACTGAAGAAGGTGTATGGTGTTGTGACAGTGGATGTCAGCACTGTTAGACGATGGGTTCGTCGTTGTAAGGAAGCTGAAGGGCAAACACCGTTGACTGACGAAAAGCGGAGCGGCAGGCCGGTGAGTGCAGTGACTCCACACAACATTCAGCAAGTTGATGACATCATTCGTGGTGACCGTCGGGTGACTGCAGATGAAGTGTGTCGCATTATTTCTCTTAGTAAAGGCAGTGTGATCACGATTATTAAACAATTGGAGTACTCAAATGTTTGTGCACGGTGGGTTCCAAGAATGTTAACCGACCAGAATAAAGAGGCAAGGAAAACGATAGCCTCCCAACAGTTGCAGCGCTTCCGTTTGGAGGGAGATGAGTTTCTGAAAAAAATTGTGACCGCGGACGAAACATGGATGCATTTTTTTGAACCCGAATCAAAGAGGCAGTCAATGGAGTGGCGTCACACAAGCTCGCCGAGGAAGAAAAAATTTAAAACTGTGCGATCGGCAGGGAAAGTTATGGCAACAGTTTTCTGGGATACAGAGGGTGTGATTCTGGTTGATTTTTTGGAGCAGGGATGCACAATAAATTCTGTTCAATACGTCACAACCCTCAAAAAACTTAAAGCACGTCTTCAGCGAGTTCGCCCAACAAAATCAATGGCAGATGTTCTTCTTTTGCATGACAATGCAAGACCACACACCAGTCGTCACACCTCTGACGAGATTGTCAAAATTGGATGGGAAGTTTTGCCTCATCCCCCATACAGCCCTGACCTGGCACCATCAGACTTCCGTCTGTTCGGGCCACTAAAAGAAGCTCATCGTGGGATTCATTTTGAAGATGAGGAGGCCGTCAAAACATCCGTGCGTCAATGGCTTAGGAAGCAGAGCTGTGATTTTTACCGTGCTGGGATACATGCCCTTGTTCAAAAATGGACCAAAACTGTAGAGATGGGCGGAGATTACATTGAAAAATGACAAAATGATCCTCAATGTTGTGGTTTTCAACCTATGTAATTGCATTTAAATTTCCTGACAATTAAACGTAGAAAAAAAAATAGGAGGCATTACTTTTTGACTGACCCTCGTAGTTCTAGTTCCGGCCACAAGGTGCATATCTGGCGCTGTGAATGCAAGAATGACGTATAAAAATGCTTCCGTGTGCAATGGATTAGGAACGACACGTGGGTAGAAAAGAACCAACAAGTGGGAAAGACATAATGTTGGTTGTATTATTAACCACCGCTTAAACTGTTTGTTCAATACGAGCGCTGGAAACGTCAACGAGATGCTTAGAGTGCCAGATCTGCACCTGGTAGCCAACATTGAAACAAATCTTTTAGCGGCGTGAATCGGTTCTCCATTAACTCATTAGCATATGTACCAGGTTTCGCTGCAATACAATAATTACAGCCCACAATGAACCACCGTGTGTAACTGCAATTTAATTATAACCACCAAGTACTTACTTAAAGCATACTTAGTTATAAGGTTTTAACTGCATATGAACATCCTGTATAAATAGTACCTGTGTACATCTTTGAAGCACTTGTACGTAAATGTTTAAAAAAATAGGAGTAACAACTATAATCACATGATATATTTACTCTCTTGTGAAATTTCTTATCTGAAAGTGGCCCAAAACATTGGCTCCCATTTTCAAAACTTAACCTAACTTTTGCACAGATGTAGGCAAAGCATGCACCAGCCATTCACCTCCCTGGTGAGGTAATGGGTAATGGGTAAATAACACATGTTTTTAAAAATTGAAAAATCTTTTACTGGCTATCCTTGCACACACCACAGAAAAGTTTCTGAGTAAGTAATATCTGAGTGTGCGTGGATTACACTTTCTACACATAACATTCACTTACGTCTTGTATAAAGGCAAATTACTTAGAAATGGTCCACATTTGGCCATATTTAGACATAAAACATTTGCCATATGCACAAATTAATTGGTATTTATTGAAATGATGCCAATTTGATCTATGAATAACTAACTAACCAGCAGGATTTATATGCATCTTATAATGAACTGTGAAATGTCAGTCGCAATCCACCCTCCGCTACCGATTTGCATACGCATTTATGAGTATTGGAAAGCAGTTAGGACACCTCAGCCCACTTGTCTATGGTTCGTTAACAGGCGGGGTAGTGTGTGTGGCTGAAAGAGTAATCAGATGCAATTCTGAGTTATGAGAACACTCAGTCGTGACATTTAAACGAGCTAAGTATGGAAATTGGAGTTTCGTATCACAAAGAATGTTCCGCTTAGGTCGTGACAAGATACCAGTTTCTGTTAGAAATAATGGGAATGAACTGTTTGCTAAATGTCTATCGCAGTTGCCGTTCATATTAGGTTGGTGCATAAGATCGTAGCCTTTTGGTTTTGCGAGTTGGTATTCCGCGTTGCTGTGGGTTTATTTACCGATTGCCATTTTTATTTGTAGTTCTCTGTTGCTATTTTAGTTTACATATTCCCATTTTGTTAATTCGAGATAGTGGGTGAAGGTCTGGACGCTAGAAAATAGAATGCCAAGTGGAGAAATCGGAAAATTTCCGACATATCCTTCTGTTTGAATTTAATAGAGAGGTGACAGCAACGGAGTCAGCCAGAAATATTTGTGCTGTGTAAGCAGATAATTCCATTGGTCAGATAATTGTACGAAAATTGTTTTCTCGTTTTAAAGAGGATCGTTTTGACGTTAGTCATTCTCCACTTTCAGGATGACCTTCGGGGTTTGATGATGATTGTTTAAACGTATTAATCGACAATGAGCCACGTCAGTGTATTCTAGAACTGGAAGATACGAAGAGCTGCGATCACTCCACCATCGTATAGCATGCAATGGGAAAGGTAAAAAAAAAAATCGGACGTACTGATACCGCAAGGTCCAATCCAATATCAGAAAAATCAGCGGGTGCCCATGCGTGCCCCTCTGCTTGCTCGACAACAACAGGCTCGTGACGAACACATTTCAAAAATTCAAATGGCTCTGAGCACTATGGGACTGAACATCAGAGGTCCTCAGTCCCCTAGACTTAGAAGTACTTAAACCTAACTAACCTAAGGACATCGCACACATCAATGCCTGAGGCAGGACTCGAACCTGCGACCGTAGCAGCAGTGCGCTTTCGGACTGAAGCACCTAGAACCGCTCAGCCACAACGGCCGACATGAACACCGGTCATTCCTATCCTGTATCGTTACCGGTGGCAATAAAAGGTGTCTTTACGATAACATAAGGAAAAAGAAATTAATGCATGATGCCTAACAATGCAGCAACTCCCAGCACAATGGTCTTCATGCATTCACAAAAAATAGTGCTTTGCATCTAGTAGAACAGCGACAGTGTGATGTACTATGAATAGCTTCGCCGAGGTGTAAACATCACCAACAATTTAGACGTCATGCAGACGCAATCCAAGAACAACGACTAGGAATACTTTGTGAAGTGATGCTACTTCACGGTAATGCCCTCCCACATTTTGCTAGACTGACAAAAAAACATTGCAAGAGAACTACCCTGGGAAGTCATTCCGCACCCATCTTATTCACCTTACCATGAACCCTCTGATTTCTACGTTTTCCGCTCTCTATCGAACAATCTTCAACGAACACCTTACCCCATTGATGACTTAAGTCTCTGTTATGTGTAGCTGCGGGAGTTTTAAACTTATCGATAAACACTACTAACTTATGCACCAGCCTAGTATAGTTTGGAGACTAGTTTCGAACCGATTCGTTCATTCTCAAGGATGAACTACTGAGGGTACAACGAAAGTGCGTGGTCTTTATGACTATCATCTAAACTAGGTAGTCACACAATGACGGTAGATAAACGTCACATTACATGTACGCTGGCTATGCAAGTCAAATATTCTTACTTTAATACTGAGGATATGTACTCTGACATTTATCTGTCGTCACTAGGTGGACGATTACTTGGCGTGATAAACAAGCTGAGAAAAGCTCAACTATGGATGTGTAACACTTGCTTGAGGACTGGAAAAGTCGCTACGTTTTCTACTTATATTCACGTTCCGAAGAGACGAAATAACATCATATGAGAAAGAGAAGAAAACAGAAACGTCGGAATAATGGTGCTTATCTCTAACCATGGAGCTCTGTCAGATCCCAGCCATGACTACAAGAAATTAAGGGAAAGCATCTGTTCGAGACATAAAAAGAGGAGACAAATGCGTTAAAAGAAGTCACACACGAGATAGACGGCCTATTTAAATTATTTTACTACTACTACTACTGTCCCTACCATAAGCTGTTATTACTTTGGAGATACTACACTCCTGGGAAACTCCAGGACGAAGGGGAATATCGCATGATGTGCCACTGCAAAGTAAAATACCTTCATGAAACTTGGATCATACGTAGAGACAACTGCTACAGTACTGTGCAGAGGGTAACTGAAATAAATACACAATGAGACAATTAGCAAGGACACTTAGGTTCACAGACACTAACTGCACTGAAGTCATCGCGCTTCATGATGGGCCACCAAGCGGTTCTTGGCGCTATAGTCTAAAACCGCGCGACCGCTACGGTCGCAGGTTCGAATCCTGCCTCGGACATGGATGTATTTGATGTCCTTGGGTTAGTTAGGTTTAAGTAGTTCTACGTTCTAGGGGACTTATGACCTCAGCAGTTGAGTCCCATAGTGCTCAGAGCCATTTGAACCTTTTTTGATGGGCCACTGGGCATAACAAAAGACGGGATATGTGTGTGACCACCACGGACAGTAGCGCACGATCAGCAACGTGGTGCCATGATGGACACAAGGTTGGTAGTGCATTCTTCTGGTAGGATGTTCCACTCCCCCACCAGCGCGGTTGACAACTGTTGGACAGTCGCTGGTGCGTGTGGACATGCTGCAATACATCTCACCACCGCACCTCAGACAGGCTCGATGGGATTTCATTCAGAAGATTGAACAGGACAGTCCATTCGTCGGAACCCCTCTCATTCCAAGAACTGCTCCACTTTAATCCATAAAAATCAAGTCAGGGCAGAATGCACTCCTCAAAAGTCGCACATGGGAATTAGTAAAGTATCATAATAACTTTGACCGATGAGTGTATCGTGTTCAATCATTTCGTGAACACCGCACCCTTGTAACATTACAATTCCCGACATCAAAATCTGCACCACGAAAACGATAATGTCTGACAATATTCTTGAGGCTTGCGTCCTCCCACCTGTCGCAATGAGAGGGTAATTCCAGAATCACCACTCACAGTGAATCTAGTCTCATCCGAGAAGAGTACGCGACCACTCTCATCATTGGCCCAGTCCCTATGCTTTTGGCATCATTGCAAACAATGCTGTCGATGTGCGGGTGTCAAAGAAACACAACATTCTGCTCGTCACGCAAGGAACCAGTCCCATACAGTCGCCGTGCTACTATGGAGCGTAAGTCTGTGTGCCTCACTGTCCTGTTAAAAGTGGTTGCATTTGCACCGTTTTTTTGGACGTTGGTCCGTTCTTGCCTGTTGGACAACGTAGCGGTTATCTCCGCTGTAGTTGACCGTAGTCGACCACTTACTCTCCTTCAAGGAGCAGCGCCTGTTGATCGAAACGGTCAACATGTACGTGAAACAGTATTCTGGGCCATACCAAACTCTTGGGCTACACTCTGCACACATATTTTTCTTCCACTTTTAAGATGACTTATCCCCGTGTGAATTCATCCATGTTTTATCTCCAGACCATGTAATGAAGAATAGCTCCACAGCGCACCTTAACTGTTGGCTGCTTGACACTAACTGTCTTTTTCCATTCATTCTACTGCCTCGTGTTGCGTAACGAGCCCCATTGAGCGCTGTAGGCACGCTGATCTCACGCTACGTGACGTCCGACTTTTTGTACGCTACTGGGAGATTTCTGTCAAATGCTGTGGCACTTTGAGTAATTTCCAAAAAAAAAAAAATGGTTCAAATGGCTCTGAGCACTATGGGACTCAACTGCTGTGGTCATTAGCCCCTAGAACTTAGAACTACTTAAACCCAACTAACCTAAGGACAACACACAACACCCAGTCATCACGAGGCAGAGAAAATCCCTGACCCGCCGGGAATCGAACCCGGGCGCGGAAAGCGAGAACGCTACCACACGACCACGAGCTGCGGACATGTGGGCTACACTCAGAACAAATCTTTTGCTCTGGAGACGTGTAATGTGTGAGGCACATCGAATCAGTGGAGTCTTCAGAGCAACCACAGGACCAGGGGAGAGATCCGTATCAGTGCATGGTGCACCATGTCCAGAAACGTGACACAAATTAGTGCTGTCGTTAAGGCTATCAGTCCTGTAAAGCTGGAATTAACTCATACAGGTCGAAATCAAAATATCTGTCCTGCAATTAGTAGTTCATTATTTTCAGTCCTTAAAGTGTTACTTAGACGCTAATAACACAATATAAACAAATATGAATTAAGGTAAAGCACGGCTACCTTCCTTACTAACCATAATAGAAACTTCCTTGCTTCTCTGCCACTAAAACTGTGAAATGCACAGTAATAACCACGAATTGCTTTATTCGACTTCTGACTCGCTACTGAATGCGAAAAAGTTCGGTTTAATGGCCGCTGAGTGTATGTATATCAGTTTATAATTTGTTACGTAAGATTGTGGTCTGGTTAGCCAGTAGAGAAATGTACTTGAAAACAAGTTAAAACATATACACAAATGATATATAAATAAAATAAAACTGAAATAACAATTAAAAATACGCCGTCACCCAGAGCTTCGAAAACTGTTTCGCATCTCCGAGGCATGCTTGAAACCAAGTTCCCTGTGTATTCACGTGGAACATGTTGCGACGTAACAACAAACGCTGGCACGAAGATAAAGAACGCAAGAGCAGAGAAGGCGGTGAGACGACGTCAGCCAACAGCCCGCTAAGACCGCACCACGACAAGAGCGGCCTCTATCCGAAAAGAATATAAACGCCGCTCCTGGCAGCCTCGGCCGGACAGTGGAAGACGGACACTAGTGGACCCGGAGTATAAGAGAGCACTGGAAGAGCTATTGTGATCAATGTACAATACTTGCATGGAAATTCTATGTAGGGGAAGACACTGATTAATTGCATGTCGCAAAGAGCTTGCTACACGATATTGTAAACCAAAGTTAAGTATTGTCAATCTACTTTATTGTAATAAAAACCTTTCATGCAATTTGCTTTAACCGTTGTATAGCTATGCGAGAAAGCAGCGTCCTTACGGCACCCTATAAGAGACGAGTGGGTAGGAAGCCACAGAAGAGACCTCAAAATGTGTCGAATTTGCGTTGACAGCTGTGTCGAAGTGAAGATTTTTTTCTCCTTGCAATCTCTTCTTGTTGTAAGACCGTACTTCTCAGTAGCATTATCGTTATGCAAATGTGGCGGCCAGTGCAGTACCTGCACACTATTCTCCTTTTTCCAGACGCTTCAAAACCTACTGAGGTTCTTCGCATCGTTGTCCTCCTGCAATATCCTATCTTCATTTTTGTAGGTGAACCGACGTTTGGCAGTCGATATCAAACAACTTCGATAAAAGTTACGCGTAATCTGCATTTATATCTCCTCTTGTGTATCTCAGTCAAGAATTCAAAGTAAACTACATGCTGATGCCTGTTCTTCCAGACATATCCTGAAGGAGAGACATCACATGTATAAAACCAAGGCGAGGACGGCAAATGATCTCTTCAGTGAGGATGCACACCACGCTCTAACTATTCCGAGAATAAGCAAAATGCTGCCATTAATGAGGATAAAGATCAAGGGGCACCGCGTAAGTAGTATGTTGAGAAGTTGAGAATTTGTGTCTGGCGCGAGGAATGCTAGGGTAGTCCAAGCAGCTGCGATGTCGACTGTGTCCGGATGGTGCAGTGGTCGGCGCATCTACGCAGTTAGCAAGAGATATCGGTTAGAATTACGCTGTGCCACAAATTTTCAACTTTCCCCATTGATATGAATCAATGCCCGCTCGCAACCATTGCCTGTAATTCCTCTGTGTCTTAATTCAAAGCGAGCTACTGCTATATGGACATTGCATAAAGGACAAAGGCTACCTCTGCTGGGTGGTGAAAGAACTAAGGTGACATCTTTTACCATCTGTGTGTAATGCCGACGACGTTCTTTCTGGACATTCTGTAGCTCTCTTTCGACAAAAAGCACATGTTTTAGTTTGGTTACGGTGACCAGACCGTCTGTTAATTTAAACACTAGCATAATGAAGAGACTAGTTCATTAGTTTTGTTGTAAGCGGGATATTAACGTATCCAGATAACGTTTAATCGGAGTCCGCTTTCAAAACAAAAATCGGGACATTTCTGCAATAATTTTGGTAATTGTTATCCCTAGCTTTCATGTAATTTCAGAGGTAACTTCAGGGTCTGTCAGCTGTGTTGTACAGTGGCCAGACATCACGCAACCACTGCAGAGTAGCAGTGGAGAGATAGCGGCGAGATATAACTTCATAATACATCAAGTTCTATTACAGCAATGAAACCTGGGCACATCAGCTTTGAGAGCTTATCTGATTCATAGCGTTTGAATATCAGACAACTGAGATCATTAATTTTAAGTACCTTCGATGTTGTTTTTATTTCTGTTGCTTTTCTAGGTACTTACGTTAGATTTTTAGATAAAAGAGGTTTATCAGTTTCTCGTTTCTGCTGCTCCGTGACAATATATGATTTTCATTGCTATGATTCTGTGTTGCGTAGGCAGCACATTCTAGTGATATAGGGTGCGTTCTCTCATTCGCCCCTGACGAGGTAAAATAATGCCAGCAGATTTAAGATTAAGATCGATCTACACACGAGTTCAAAGTTGCTCTGGATGCATTAAGCCTCAGATTACAGTGCTAATAACCACACACAATTACATAGATTCGAGGCAGTGATTAAGTACTTCGTAAAGAAAGGTAAAGTATGAAAGCAAAGGACATTCATGCCTATTTCCAGAATACAGTAGGGGACTCTGCTCCTTCATATGCAACTGTGACAAATGAATTTAAAATTGGTCGGGATTGATTAGGTAATGATCCGTGCAGTGGTCATCCGAGATGTTTCACTATTCCAGAAATCATTGCAAACATACACAAAATTGTCATGGCGGATCGCCGATTGAAAGTGCGTGAAACTGCTCATGCTCGCCAGATGTCATCTGTAAGGGGTTATAACATTTTAACTGAACAATTAGAAATGAAAAATTTATTTGCAAGATGGGTGCCGCGACTCTTGACGCTGGAGCAATGCGCGCCCATGCACATGTGCCGTCGCTATGGTAAAATTACACGAACTAAGGTATGAATGGTTACCACACCTGCCATATTCACCTAATATGGCTCCGTCAGACTTCCATCTCATCCCAAAACTAGGTGGACGAAGATTCACTTCAATCGAAGAATTGATAGCCGGATTCCACAACTATTTTGCGGGCCTGGAGGAAACTCATTTTCGAGAAGGGATCAAGGCACTGGAACATCGTTGGACCAAGTGCATTAGTCTACAAGGAGACTACATTGAAAAGTAAAAAAGTTTCATTGATGAAAGTGCTTTCTTCTAATACGTGCCGAGAACTTTTCAAACCACCCTCGTAATGTTGCCTTCTAATTTTTCAATACGCTACACTCTCGGGTCAACGTTATTGCGACACTTCTCCTTCCCCATATGCCTCCTCTCAGCGATGCATTCAGCTCTGACTTCATTTTGTGGACGACGATGCGCAACGGCATCTAAAAGCGCGAGTGAACTGACTAGCCTGTCTGTCTCAGAGTTAAACCCGATCGAGCACGAGTATGAGGCGTTGAAGAGGCTTATGGCAGCCCGTCCGTATGCGCCAACGATAATAATAATAATAATAATAATGAGCGTATGGCATTGGTGGCCGGGAGAGCCCCTCGCAGGGCGGTTCATCGGTCGCCCCACAAATTCTTTAGCGCCACTACGGCGACTTGCGAGTGAATGAGGATGAAATGATGACGAAAGGCACACAACACCCAGTCATAGAAGGGAGAACCGATAGAGGTACTCAGGGTACCCTCCGCCACACACCGTCAGGTGGCTTGCGGAGTACGGATGTAGATGTAGATGTAGACATTTCGAAACAGAGAAAATCCCTGACTCCGTCGTGAATAGAACCCGGGACCCCGTGTACGGAAAGCGAGGACGCTACCGCAAGACCACGAGCGGCGGACTGCGTAAATGATCATCCAGCAGTAGTCAGCCGCACGGCTGAAAAACAGGACGCCGTAGCACAAAAACTCCTTACCGGCCTTGCGGCCGACGTTGGAGCACGCTGCAGATCTATGATTGCCGTCAGTAGTGGTCACACACTCTCTGAACAACCACGTTCTCCATTTTGTTATGTCGAGGGGACCATCATAAATCGCGTTGACTTCAGAGTAATTACTGACTTTGAATAAAAGTTTCATTTCTGTTCGTCTCATTGCGCATTTCTTTCAGTTATCTTCTGTGCTACAATGAAGCGCTTCTTTCTTTGCGTGGTCCAAGTTCTGTAGAGCTGTCTCACTAGACAGTGACACATCATTTGAAGGTTTCTTTCGTATTTATGTTTTGCACACCGCTGTATTATGGTCATGAAAGGTCCGGGAGTGCAGAAGCACATGATGGATCATTGCTTACTCTCCTGGGATAGTGATAAAGTGGTGGCAAACCTCGATATCGGTATCACGTGAACGAAATAATACCAACACTGTATAGGTCCTTCCCTTCCAAAATTAAGTAATTGTTTGAGTTATAATCCTAACAAAATGTGTACACTCTGATAGTTCATAAAGGTGGTGTGACATCTTCCCTCTGGTTACCAGAATCACTGCGCTGATGGAAATGTTTTCCACCAATGTTTAAACATAGTCTGGATTATATATAATTTTCATCAAATATTTGGGCGAGAAAGCACACCCCCGAAACGATCATCGTGGATTTCAGATCAGTACCATACAAAATCACCTTTTGTCTGTTACCAGTGCCCTGCCAAATACACACAAAAGCCAAAGTTTAGGACAGTAAATGAAATTATCTTTGTCTAAAGTACGAGTCTGGAATCAACAAAATAAAATTGTTCAAATAGCTCTAAGCACTGTGGCACTTAACATTTGAGGCCATCAGTCCCCTACACTTAGAATTACTTAAATCTAACTAACCAAAGGACATCACACACATCTATGCGCTAGACAGGATTCGAACCTACGACCGTAGCAGCTGCGTGATTCCGGACTGAAGTGCCTAGAACTGCTCGGCCACAGAGGCCAGCTGGAATCAACAAGTACTGATCTAGCAAAATATCCTCTTTGTTTACTCCATTTACAGTGGGTTACTACATCATTCAGTTTAACAGAAATGCTATTTTAAAAGAATATGCTGAGGTAAATTCTGTCCTTGTATACAGCCAATAGCCTGTTTTCATAGTATTACGATCCGAAAATTTGTGGATGGGTGAATGCACCACCATTTTGGAATTTCTTAAGGTTCAAATGGTGCAAATGGCTCTGAGCGATGTGGGACATAACTTCTGAGGTCATCAGTCCCCTAGAACTTAGGACTACTTAAACCTAACTAACCTAAGGACATCACAGACATCTGTGCCCGAAGCAGGACTGTAGCGCCTAGAACCGCTCTGCCACTCCGTCTGGCCGGAATTTCTTAAGGAATAAGTGCAAATTAAAGTAAAACGAATGTGAAGAAAGAGAGTGGTCCTAGTAATATACTTTAGTTTCCGAGAAAGACAGTTTGCACCGATGTGTAAGGCGTCCGGATTCAACGGACCTTACATGAACGTTATCCATAACGACAGTACGATACAGTATGTGATCCTCAGAAAATATTAATTGCATTGTATCAACAAAAGGCAATTGCAGTTAATCTCATGTACCTGAAAACTAACAAAACAATCTGTACCAATATATGGACAATTTCATGAAACAAACAAGCTAAAGCAAAACGCGTTTTGGAGACGAACCAAGCAGGTGGCTAATGATATCGTAAAACTCCCATTAGCAAGTGAACGGCAAGATTCAGTGCAGAAAGGGATAAGGCCAGAGCAATACATTATTCCTTTTAGCGTAAATAAGGCCGGTACCGAGGGTAAGTGGCTGCACGTCATTAACAGTGATAGGTCACGACCGAGAAAGAAAATCAAAAATGTTTTTTTCACATCTAGCGAGACTGTCATTGTCTGAAGCTATACTTGGCGACGCAGACGCCACGTGGTGGGAAGATCCCCATTACATAAAACCATTTTGAGACATAAAATTAAGGCTCTCTCCTTCTCTCTCTCTCTCTCTCTCTCTCTCTCTCTCTCTCTCTCTCTCTCTCTTCTCGCAGTGGAAATAAGCGAAAGTGTTGACAGTTTGCTTTGTATGACGAGTGAGGACGATAAGCTTCACGTATTGTGGCGACAGATAGCAAAACGGTAATTAAATAGTCCTGCGGGAATTTTTGTGGGCAAAGAACTTGTGCACGTCTTCCCAAACCATAGCGAGTGTGCAACAGCCGTTATTTCGACTAGCGAAAGATTAATGCTCTACGGAACGCAGGAAAGTTGCGACTGAGTGAATTCAGTCAAAACCAGAGTAGCGAATTAGCGTTTCAGATCCAGCACGGAGACAACGCCATTGCAGATGCCTCATGGTAAAGTACCATTGTGCATTCGGCCACAGTAAATCTTGAATGTAGATTTTGCTCACTCCAACTTGCGTACACTTTGACCATTATATAAAAAGCTAGGATACTAACCTATCCTCACATTCAGTAAATAAGACTTTTTTCATTGGTTCAAAAAGTAAATTTAATCTCGAATAACTCAGTGCATTGACCAGCTAGGACAACGTAGATTTAAATGAGGTGGTGAGGATTTTGGTAATTTCCAAGAATGATTGCCATTCGAAGTCGCGAGGTTCAAACGATACGTATCGAGCATGCGATCCTAAATCAATGATGCGACGCTGGTGGCGGGCTTTATGATCAATTATTTGTGATCGTCATTTTTTTCTGTTTCCCGTCGTTCCCTTCGTACCTCTAAATTACATTATTTGTGAGCTGGTAGGGAAACACAGACGATTTATGTCGGTAGTGAGTGGGATGTCTCGTGTTCCGGACGTTTCTTCGACAGATTCTCTCACACGGGAAAAATCTAATTCCATGCTTACCCAGCATACAAAATTGTTTTACTTTTTGGAGCAAATATGGAGCACTACCGGACGAGGAAAGAGGGGACTATGTAGACTGTGGTGGTGCGAAGTGGGTAAAACTTCGTAAGAAGGGTTTCGATGCTGAAATACCGTTACAATTTCATTGCAGACAGTGCGGAAAATGAACAAGTATCAGGAAGAATAAATGGTTCGACTCTTCCAAATTATCTATCCAGACCAGCGGAATTCTTCTATCTTGATGCATTCGAGACTACAACTTGCAAACAACAGCATCAGAAACTGACTTATCTGCTAATACCGTGTGCGACTATTTCGGGTTTTGTCAAGAAGTGTGTTATGCGGTAGTGACCAACGACTGTGTACTGATTGATGGACTGAGTAAAGTTGTTGAAGTTGAGGAATCTCACATTGCAAGATGGAAGAATCAGAGAGGATGACCTTCAAAGAGCTAAATCGGTCATATTTGGGTATCCGGTGGAATAGAGAGTCCCGGAAGCGTTTCGTTGTCAGAGTATTGTTCAGAGACAAGGTCACTTTAGTGCACCTACCCATATTCTTCAGTGACATTGGTTGAGTTTACCCAGGCTATGGCAAAAAGGGAACTGTTTCTGTAGCGTACACATCACGAGGACTTTCACATGACAACAACACCGACGACGAGTGTAAGGTAAGTCGTCCCCTTTGTAATTACAAGTATTTTTGCAATGTTCTTCTTTTGTCATTGCTGTAGTGACCACCGTAAATATACTCATAATGGCCGCCACCAGAGTCGCATGATGGCTTTAGGATCACACGTTCGATATGTATCGTTGGGACTCCATAGCTTCGATAGGCAATCATTCTTGGTAATTACCACGCTTTTTGATATTCATTTTTTCCTGTGATAGAAAATTTTTATGTTTAGAGATAACGATTTTAATAATCGCCATTTCAATATATCCAAGAATTAAATAGTTTGTGAGTGAGTATCAAACGTAATTGAACATGATTGTTGTTTATCAGCTGACCCCTGAGAGCCACAGTTGATAAATTACATGTAGAAAAGAGGGAATAGCAGTTTTGTCTTTCTAGAATAGACCCCAATCTTTCACTTTTATTAATTCATGAGTTCTAGATGCTTGACAGCAGCATTTCTAATGATTTCTGTTCAAATTTTTTTTAATATGTGTGAAATCTTATGGGACTTAACTAGTAAGGTCATTAGTCCCTAAGCTTACACACGACTTAACCTAAGTTATCCTAAGGACAAACACACACACCCATGCCCGAGGGAGGACTCGAACCTCCGGCGGGACCAGCCGCACCGTCCCTGACTGCAGCGCCGTAGACCGCTAATCCAATGGTTTCTGTTACGATCCGCACCTTATATTAGCTGCCTTACAGGGCCATATTTATTTAGACTGTCTGCTCGACACCCTGGGCTTGAGAAGACAGTTCAAAGGCTTTGTCCTTTTCCGCGCTAAGTGGTAAGTGCACACATTAGTACACTCACTGTGCAGATTCTAAGGTCGGACATACGGCAGATGTTTCTATTGTCTGAGTTTATACTGCCACCTGTCTGCTATAGGAGTTAAGTATAACGTTACAAGTTGATGAAAAAATTCTAGTTACTGCATCTACTGAACCAAAAATGTCGCGAAATAAATTATTATTTTTTTGGTTTTCAATTTGGTTGTAAATTGCATTAGAAAGATGCGTTACAGACCCACGCAAATTTGTGCAAAGTAACGCATAATAGCAAAATTCTTTTATCGAACGTAATAATGGGTGAATTCACTGTACGTTGCTAAATTTGGATATTTTTAATCAATAAAACTAGATACTATGCTTCACACCAAGTTTATATCTCTTGACTCTTGTGCAGAAAGGCGTGTAGTATTCTGCTGCATCCATTTCAGTAAGCTAGCACAACACTTCAAAAATTTTAGCAGCAATTCAATCGCTTTCAAATCTAAACTGAAAAGTTTCCTCGTGGGTAATTCCTATTCTGTCGAGAAGTTCCTTGAAAAATGACGCTAATCCCTGTGCTACAGTATTGATTACGGTTATATGAACTTATAGCTTGTCGCTTTTTTAGGATTCATAAACATTTTATTTTATCTATTATTATTTTTCTGTTGTAATTTCTGGAACGTCAATCAGCATACATACGGAACACGGAGTATTCAACTACCCACAGTGTTTCACATACGAGGTGACACTGAATACAAACGTGCTCTATGCTGATAAGGGAATAATATCGCCAGTTATTCTAATACGTCCTAGCTGTTAAGTTTTAGCTGTGTTTCATTAACGTAGCAGCAGCAGCACCCTCTTGATGCATACTCACATTTTCACTGATTATTACCTGAGATAAAACGAGGTCTGCTGATATAAACATATGTATCGAGCAGTCGTTTGGTAATGGAGCATGCGAATTAGAGTTTAAGAAAATAACGTGTATAATACTGGGATATGGTCTAAACTCCGACATTCTGGACCATAAGTACTCTTAACCAAATGTTGTCATTTTTCATGTAACCAGCCTGAAAATTTACACGTTTTAGAGTATTACATTCACAGTCGTACACATCATATCGCCGTTTGGACTACGCTCAAAACTTTTATTGGATATTCAGCGTGGCACCCAGTACCTGATACCCCATTCCCTGTCTCTCACAATGCCTGCGTGCACTGTTCCATCGTTAGAGGACTTCCATTCCCTCTCCCTCACGCCCGACGCCATAACGACGAGCACAGTCTTATCTACCACGCCTCCCTTCTCGCCACAACTCCCAGAGAGATTACGCTGCATTGTAGCTCTCGTCCCACCTACATTTACACGCACTTCACTTGAGACTTCTTGAGCCACGCATTACGGACTTTGATGTCTGTGCACCGAGATTACAAAACATTTGGACTTTGACTTATCAAGATTTCACTATGCTTATCACTGCTTAGTATTTCAGTGCGCTTATTGTATGTTTCTCTATCCACCATGTTGATGTGATTTCTCTGTGTATGTCTATGTATTTTATTATTTTGCTACTCTTTCTCGAATTTATGAGTTTCGAATTTTCCAAACCTAATTCTAAATGGTAGTCTCTACAAATCTGTAAACCAGCATATTCCGCTTTTTGTCCTGTGTTTTCTGAAGTGTTTCCTTTTCTTTAGCTTTTATTTATTGAGCACTACTTGAAGAGGTGTGATTCACTGGTGAAGTCCCTCAAGCTTAAAATCTGATTTCATTGTGTAGATCGACCTTTCGATCCATCCTAGTTACTGTTGTTTTCACAATGCCTTAGTACAAGTTCAAGAATCAGAGTATGGAATATGAGTTTTTATAGCTGTACACCTAAACATGTGTGTCATCGGGCAGACTACAATTTAAATTACAATGACAGTTTATACTTCCATTAAATCCTCGCATGGTTTTTCTTATTTATATTGTACCTCTGTAGTGCCTCATAGAGCCACCTACATAGATATACATGAACCATCATATATAATGTAAAGGCACAAATTTACAGCTACCAATTCACTTGTGTTAGCATTTAATTAACTCCCCCTCGTTCCCCAAACTCCCCTCCCTCCTTTCCCCCGGCGCCCACACAGACACGCGCACACTGCGATGCAGTCGCAATTTTATTTGAAAAAGAGAACAGTAGAACATTGTCTCCCTCTCTCAATGTCAGTCTAGAGGCAGACAAAATAGCTACTAACGACTAATCAGAACTCTGATATCTGCTAGATTCTAGGTAGATACCGTTCTAAATTAAAAAGTTTACTGTCCAATAAATTAATCGCTAAACTGTTGAATGGTGATCAACGCAAGTTGTTATATTGAGGTAATAAAACTACTCGAGAACCCAATAATGGATAACATCACACCAGAAATTACATAAATTAATAAATTAGCTGAAAAACACCAGACTGTGGTTACAACTGTAAGTTCACTGAAATACCCTCACCAATAAACTGACTTGTTGACGCAATAATTCACTGTCCTCAAAGACAATCAGTCTAATTACTGTTCGTAGTCTTTCAATAACCATGTTAATGCAGCGATACCGTTTCTACTACTTAGGTAACCTACGGAGAACCGATCGGTGGGATGCAGAAAAACATATAAAGGGGATTAAATGCCACCTTTGGGAATCACTCGCAACTATTTTCCACTTCGTCATCCCACTGTTACCAGAATAAAACATCCATTTTATCCTTCTTGAGGTGAGACTCTATGTCACAAACCATATGACGTAGTTCAAATGTTAACGCTATTGGAAAAACAATATAAGAGAAAATGTCAGGTAACGTGTGGCAAATGAGACAAAGCGATGCATGAGTTACAAAACCCTGTTCGTCACCATTGTTATCCGAAACCCGGTACGGGAATCATTCAGCCTGGAATCGCGAATATTCAGAATTCTTCCTCGGACATAAAATCTAAGAAATTTTGAACACAGAGCACATCTCTCATAGGAATTCTGTCAGTGTAGTACACCACCTATGTTTCCGACTTAAGTCACTGTTGTGGCTAAGAGATTAAGGGAGACAAGGAATTGCTGGACACAACTAAAATCTGGGGAAGTGGGCACCAATGCATGAACTTGCAAGTACTACCACAAACAAGTGTTTGAAGTAACATCGATTGTGCGTACCAAGCCATTATAAAACGCTCCGCATAGTATTAAGCTAAGGACCTCCAGGTCATCTGCACAGATAGATGTGGAAATATTGCAAGTCCGAAATACATAACAGAAAAAACCAAAGAACAAGAAAACCAAGGCCTGAATCAGAAGCCCATACTGTCAGGATGCTAACAGACATGTCAGACGATATTACATTTCCAGTGTGTATAGAATTTGATGTGAAAAGAAATAAATATATCTCATATCGCAAATCCGCACCATCGTAAGCTCATCATTACAGCAGCACCTTAAAGGTATATAAGATTCTCCTCACTACAATGGCTCCTATAATGCAGTGAAACATTAATAGCTTTGGGCATAATGTAAAATAAGTGAGTTGAGTGCCACACGAGATAGCATGTGGCTTTGCCTACAAGAGACTGACACAGGTATCGTAAGGGAGAGATCCACTCCCGGAGAGACCAACAGTTCGGTTACCGTGGGCTCGACAAGCCAGTAATGCCCAACCTTCGTCGTTAGTAAGGGATGGGAACCGCCGTGGGGGGGGGGGGGGGGGGGGGGGACAGGAGCCGGCAGTAGCATAGAAGGAGGAAGGCGTCCGATATCCATCGCCTCCCATCGCTAGGCATTGTCTTCTTGTCCGTACCTGACACAAGTGTGGAGGCTGAGTGGTAAGAAGCTGGCTGGTAGGCTAGCTTGTCCCTGTGTGGTTGTGGATGGCGCACCCAGTCCATGATGGAGGGGAAATGGGGGGCGGCTGTACATCATATTGCGGACAGAACTGGTTCCGGTGCTGGAGCATCTGTTCTTGGCCAAGCCGTGAGCAGAGAGCCTAATCTGCCTTCCCCTATTGCTGACAAATCCTTGGTTCCATCTAGGTATCTGAAAGTACGACCCCAGACGTGGGGATCCAAGTAGTAATACGGCACATGTTCTCCTCCATGCCACAGTCACATAGGAGTGAGTCTATATTACCGCCAATAGAGGTGCCTACGGAACTGTCTGTGGTTAAAGTGGAGGAAGAACATGGTGATGAGAAACTATCTGTGCTACACATCCAGAAAGTACCACAGTCCTAAAGGGGTATTTTGATACTACTGGGCGTCTTTACCCACAGCCTGGTGAGTTCCTTCTTACGACTTTGTTGTCCTGCAACGCAGTCAGTGATCAGGTACACAAGGTAATTGTTGGTATTACTGATAACATGATTCTTTATGTGCAGTAATGCGGTTCTCGAGTCTGTTAGAATTATGCTTATATTCCTTACAGAAGTCAGAGTGGGCATCAAAAACTAGCAACCACATTGTTCCCTGGGCAGGACCAGCTATAACAACATGCATTTTCTGCCCTGGGTGGTTAGGGCGTGGACTAGGGTTGAAATCCTGTGCTTGACGCCACAATATTGCCTTAATTGTGCACATTCCCCAGTGTGCAGTTTGGAGGAGTTTCATTACGGACAGGGAGAGGGGTGGGGATGGCAAGAAAGGAACAACCACCTGCCATTCACCACTGTCCATATCCAACAAAATGACCTCCTTATCGACGTAAAGGAAATGGGTTGTAAGGAAAAACAGGTTTACCATACCAGTGGGTGCCCTTAGGCAAATTTTGCGTCCAACTCCACCATACAGCAGACAACAACCTATGGAAGAGCAGATCACGGGCTGAATCTGCTGCTACTTCCACTACCCTAATTGGAAATTCGTCAAGTGTGTGTCGCTTATTTGAGTCTAAGCAAAACCCAGTGCCATATACTTATCATATTCGGCATCCGGCCCCACGGCAACCTCAAAATTGTGCCAACGTTGGAGAGCTGTATGGTGGACCAATAATGGATCTCATAGGAATAGTTACTTTGGAACAACGCCCACAGATGCAGCCGCTGCGCTGTTTTATCAGGAAGTTTCGAATGAGGGCTAAACAGCAAAATCGGTGACCTATCAGGAAGTGAAACTTAACACCATATATATACACATGAAACTACCGTATGCCACATATGGTAACCCCTTCTCAATTTGTTTTAGATGCAAATGCAGTGGGCGGTGCAGTGCAATCGGCATAATTTTGGGACAGTGTGTCACCAACATCACACTCCGATGCATTAGTGGCAAGTGTTAAATGCATGTCGGAATGCAATGCTGCTATAAAAGAGGCCGACTTACATACATTTTTCAGCTGCATGAAAGCCTCTGACCGTACAAATGTTAAACCTTTTTATGCAACTGACTGAACAGATGGAAAATGAAGGCCTCGTTAGGAATTACCTCTCTACTTTGCAGCAGAGTGACAGTAGTTCTTTGCGATTCTTAGGAATCGGTAAGTACGATATTGTGTCCGCATGACCTGCCGGCATGTGAGCCCACATCTGCTTAATATTTATCTCAAGTACTTGACACTCGGCTCAAAAATCTACATATGTCGTGGTTATAACACAGGCCATGGAGACGCTCAGTCATCATCTGTAGTTTCCGCAGGTGCTGCTTCTATGTGGCCCCAATAATTAACGAATCATGTACATAACTAACGGAGTTGAGAAAACATAGGACGAGTTGCCCAAAGTACCTGGTAAATAACAATCTGTTGTAGCAATACACGCTGAATTGTGTATTAATAACTAAAAACGGTTTCGTCTGATTATCTATAGGTAATTTAAAGTAGATTGAGTGTCATCTATCTTTGCGAAACAAAAGCCTCCAGCCAATTTAGCCAACAGTTCCTCCAGCCCAGAAAATGATAAAAAGTACATTTTCCTAAGAATTATTGATAGACTTACAATGAAGTGACAAAAGTTATGTGATACCTCCTACTATCACGTTGGACCTCCACATATCATGTCGTGACACGGACTCAATAAGTCGTCGGTAGTCCCCTCAGCGATTTCCATCAGCTGTGACAGCGTGTATTGGCTTAGATCACCTGGGCTGCAAGGTGATTGTCGAGCACTGCAGGGGGAGGCGTAGGCGTTCACCACGCCAGACAATACACTTATTAAATTCCTCTCTATCCAGTACCAGCATTTCGACAGTTTAACACAAATGTCCTGATATGTGTGAAATCGTATGGGACTTAACCGCTAAGGTCGTCAGTCCCTAAGCTTGCACACTACTTAACCTAAATTATCTTAAAGACAAACACACACACCAATGCCCGAGGGAGGACTCGAACATTCGCCGGGACCAGCTGAGGTAACACATTTGTCGCCAAAAATAAAGATAGCGCCATCCACTTCATCTTTTCTTCCCATCAGCCTGTAGGTGAAGGATAGAGTTTGAGTGCGTTTGCAACTAGTTTCAAGGAGCATTGTGAAATTTTTCCCAATAGGGTAACACCAGTTGTATGGCGTCGTCAGTTTTTGAGCTGTATTGGGATTTTTGACACTTCTTGTGTAGCGCTATACATATAGTTGTGTAATTTGGATCGCCGGCCGGTGTGGCCGAGTGGTTCTAGGCGCTTCAGTCTGGAAACGCGCGAGCGCTACGGTCGCAAGTTCGAATCCTGCCTCGGGCATGGATGTGTGTTAGGTCCTTAGGTTAGTTAGCTTTAGGTAGTTCTAAGTTCTAGATGACTGATGACCTCAGATGTTAAGTCCCATAGTGCTCAGAGCCATTTGAGCCATTTTTGTAATTAGGATCGGTCGTTATGATGAATTACGTAATTAGGACCAATTTATTTCAGTTTTCCAACCAAAATAAATAAAATACATTATCCTAACATTCTCTCCTGCATCTGGACAGTTTCCATGTGTTGGGCGGTACACATGGGCTTTCTGTCCAAAAGCACCAGATTTTGTGTCTCAGAAACGGAAATACCATTTTCCGTGTGCGAGTGGGTTGGAAAGTCAGAGCAGCCAAGAAATTCCCGCCAAAATTCGAAATTCCTGCCAAAATTAAGAATTCCCGCCGATAGGTAGGTGAGGGAGGGGGAGGTGGAGAGGTACGGAGGGGAGGGGGTGAGGACCCACGTGCAGGCTGAGGGAAACACATGTCGTCATTTGGAAGGTGACGGTTGTGTTATTAATTGATCAATATAATTAAGTTTCATATCAATTTGATAACAGAAGTGGTACTGATACCGCCATCTACCTTCTACTCATGAAGTCTGTTAACGACTTCAAATGATCTGCAACTAGCCGAACATAACCATTTCCAGACAGTGATCGGCAGTGATGGGATCGTTCCATGTCAACACAGTCCCCTTCACTATGGAGACGCCACCAGCTTGCAGTGTGCCTTGTTGACATCTTCGATCCGTGGCCTCGTGGCGTCACCTCCTCGCTCTAACCATCCCACGAGATCATAACATCTGAAATCCGAACTAATCTGACCAGGCGGCGGTTTTCCAGTAACCGATATGGTAACGGGCAAGGGAGAGGCGCTGCAGGCGATGCCGGGCTGTTAGCAAAGGATCTGGTGTCGGTCGTGTCGGTCGTCTGCTGCCGAAGCCCATTAACGCTAGATAACGTAGCACTGTCCTAACGCCCGTCGTACGTTCCACATTGATTTCTGTGCTTATGTCATGCAGTTGACACCGGTAACTCTATGCAAACGCCGCTACACTCGGTCGTTAACTAAAAGCGGTCGGCCACTGAGATGTCCGTGGTGAGATATAATGCCTGATATTTGCTATTCTCGGCACACTGTTGACACTGTGGATATCGAAATGGTGAATTCCGAAATGGAATTTCCCATGCGTCCAGTTCCAACTACCATTCCAAGTTAAAAATCTAGTAATTCCCACCAGGCAGCCGTAATCATGTAGGACACCTTTCCACATGAGCCAATTGTGTACAAACGACAGCTCCGCCAACGCACTGCCCTTTTGTATCTTGTGTACGCAATACTGCCGCCATCTGTATATATCCACGTTCCTATCCCCATGACTTTTATCACCTTAGAGTAAAATCACGACATATCCGATGTGATTCATTGGGGTTCTTAACTTTGACCATGGGCATCCCCACTGGCTAGACGATACCAGGGAACTAACTCCCACAATTTGGTAATTGCCTGCTTCTGCTTTAATTTGCTCACGCACAACAAAAGGCACTGGCCAATCTCTAAAAGACTTTTGTACTGTCGATTGCACTAATGATATGAGGGCCTAGAAACTTGTCGCACAACCTAGTGTAGGTTCAAACAGCTGCCGAAATTGCGCCAACAACTTAACGAGTTCCCTGAATGGGATCGTAGTTGAAACTAAATTAACATGGTCCAGAATTTGAAAAACAAATTTCGCAAAAGCATCTAATCCAAATACGTTAGTTGCCTTCCAGAGATCAGTGCAAAATAGTTCTGTAGCCGAGCTAAATTTTTAAACGTAAGCCGTCGGCACACGGACCGTGCATCCGAACGTTGAGCGTAGACGGTGCTTGTTGTTAACTGTGTGATTCGTTGCAAAAAAAAAGTAATGAGAAACATCTTATTCCTGTATTATTGTTATGAGAATATAAAATTTAAAGGCAACGAAACACTGTGAATCCACCAAAAACACATTTTTCTTGGTACAATTTGTTATAATTAAATTTGAATTAGTAACATAGCTACGATTAGCACTTTTAGCAATTGGCAATAAACTAGGAGTGGGGATGGGAGCTTTCATGGCAGTGTATCGTTGTGAGTAGCATTACCGACTTCTCCCTAAACGTAGAAACTGGCGTTGGTTCGCGTCTCGCATTGTCTAAATTTTTTTCCCTCTAACATTTCCGTAGTAGGTCCTGACGCATTATTAGTAGTTTAATATAAGTATATACTATAGTATTTACCTCCCCCCATGAACTATGGACCTTGCCGTTGGTGGGGAGGCTTGCGTGCCTCAGCGATACAGATGGAAGTACTGTAGGTGCAACCACAACGGAGGGGTATCTGTTGAGAGGCCAGACAAACATGTGGTTCCTGAAGAGGGGCAGCAGCTTTTCAGTAGTTGCAGGGGCAACAGTCTGGATGATTGACTGATCTGGTCTTGCAACATTAACCAAAATGGCCTTGCTGTGCTGGTACTGCGAACGGCTGAAAGCAAGGGGAAACTACAGCCGTAATTTTTCCCGAGGACATGCAGCTTTACTGTATGATGAAATGATGATGGCGTCCTCTTGGGTAAAATATTCCGGAGGTAAAATAGTCCCCCATTCGATCTCCGGGCGGGGACTACACAGGAGGACGCCGTTATCAGGAGAAAGAAAAGTGGCATTCTACGGATCGGAGCGTGGAATGTCAGATCCCTTAATCGGGCAGGTAGGTTAGAAAATTTAAAAAGGGAAATGGATAGGTTAAAGTTAGATATAGTGGGAATTAGTGAAGTTCGGTGGCAGGAGGAACAAAACTTTTGGTCAGGTAAATACAGAGTTATAAATACAAAATCAAACAAGGGGTAATGCAGGAGTAGGTTTAATAATGAATAAAGAAATAGGAGTGCGTGTAAGGTACTACAAACAGCATAGTGAACGCATTATTGTGGCCAAGATAGACACAAAGCCCATGCCTACTACAGTAGTACAAGTTTATATGCCAACTAGCTCTGCAGATGATGAAGAAATTGATGAAATATGTGATGAGATAAAAGAAATTATTCAGGTAGTGAAGGGAGACGAAAATTTAATAGTCATGGGTGACTGGAATTCGTCAGTAGGAAAAAGGAGATAAGGTAATTATGGATTGGGGCTAAGAAATGAAAGAGGAAGCCGTCTGGTAGAATTTTCCACAGAGCATAACTTAATCATATCTAACACTTGGTTCAAGAATCATAAAAGAAGGTTGCATACATGGAAAAATCCTGGAGATACTAAAGGGTATCAGACAGATTATATAATGGTAAGACAGAGATTTAGGAATCAGGTTTTAAATTGTAGGACATTTCCAGGGGCAGACGTGGACTCTGACCTCAATCTATTGGTTAAAACTGAAGAAACTGCAAAATGGTGGGAATTTAAGGACATGGGATCTGGATAAGCTGAAAGGACCAGAGGTTGTACAGAGTTTCAAGGAGAGCATAAGGGAAAAATTGTCAGGAATGTGGAAAAGAAACACAGTAGAAGAAGAATGGGTAGCTCTGAGGGATGAAGTAGTGAAGGCAGCAGAGGATAAAGTAGGTAAAAAGACGAGGGCTGCTAGAAATCCTTGGGTAACAGAAGAAATATTGAATTTAATTGACGAAAGGAGAAAATATAAAAATGCAGTAAATTAAGCAGGCAAAAAGGAATACAAACGTCTTAAAAATGAGATCGACAGGAAGTGCAAAGTGGCCAAGCAGGTATGGCTAGAGGACAAATGTAAGGATGTAGAAGCTTATCTCACTAGGGGTAAGATAGATACTGCCTACAGGAAAATTAAAGGGACCTTTGGAGAGAAGAGAACCACGTGTATGAATATCAAGAGCTCAGATGGCAACCCAGTGCTAAGCAAAGAAGGGAAGGCAGAAAGGTGGAAGGAGTATATAGAAGGTTTATACAAGGGCGATGTACTTGAGGACAATATTATGGAAATGGAAGAGGATGTAGATGAAGACGAAATGGGAGGTAAGATACTGCGTGAAGAGTTTGACAGAGCACTGAAAGACCTGAGTCGAAACAAGGCCCCCGGAGTAGACAACATTCCATTAGAACTACTGACGGCCTTGGGAGAGCCAGTCATGACAAAACTCTACCAGCTGCTGAGCAAGATGTATGAGACAGGCGAAATACCCTCAGACTTCAAGAAGAATATAATAATTCCAGTCCCAAAAAAAGCAGGTGTTAACAGATGTGAAAATTACCGAACTATCAGTTTAATAAGTCACAGCTGCAAAATACTAACGCGAATTCTTTACAGACGAATGGAAAAACTGGTAGATGCGGACCTAGGGGAGGATCAGTTTGGATTCCTTAGAAATGTTGGAACACGTGAAGCAATACTGCCCTTATGACTTATCTTAGAAGAAAGATTAAGAAAAGGGAAACCTACGTTTCTAGCATTTGTAGACTTAGAGAAAGCTTTTGGCAATGTGGACTGGAATACTCTCTTTCAAATTCTGAAGGTGACAGGGGTAAAATACAGGAGCGAAAGGCTATTTATAATTTGTACAGAAACCAGATGGCAGATATAAGAGTCTAGGGACATGAAAGGGAAGCAGTGGTTGGGAAGGGAGTGAGACAGGGTTGTAGCCTCTCCCCGATGTTATTCAATCTGTATATTGAGCAAGCAGTAAAGGAAACAAAAGAAAACTTTGGATTAGGTATTAAAATCCATGGAGAAGAAATAAAAACTTTGAGATTCGCCGATGACATTGTAATTCTGTCAGAGACGGCAAAGGACTTGGAAGAGCAGTTGAACGGAATGGACAGTGTCTTGAAAGAAGGATATAAGATGAATATCAACAAAAGCAAAACGAGGATAATGGAATGTAGTCAAATTAAATCGTGTGATGCTGAGGGAATTAGATTAGGAAATGAGACACTTAAAGTAGTAAAGGAGTTTTGCTATTTAGGAAGTAAAATAACTGATGATGGTCGAAGTAGAGAGGATATAAAATGTAGACTGGCAATGGCAAGGAAAGCGTTTCTGAAGAAGAGAAATTTGTTAATATCGAATATAGATTTATGTATGAGGAAGTCGTTTCTGAAAGTATTTGTTTGGAGTGTAGCCATGTATGGAAGTGAAACATGGACGATAACTAGTTTGGACAAGAAGAGAATAGAAGCTTTCGAAATGTGGTGCTACAGAAGAATGCTGAAGATAAGGTGGATAGATCACGTAACTAATGAGGAGGTATTGAATAGGATTGGGGAGAAGAGAAGTTTGTGGCACAACTTAACTAGAAGAAGGGATCGGTTGGTAGGACATGTTTTGAGGCATCATTGGAGGGCAATGTGGAGGGTAAAAATCGTAGAGGGAGACCAAGAGATGAATACACTAAGCAGATTCAGAAGGATTTAGGTTGCAGTAGGTACTGGGAGATGATGAAGCTTGCACAGGATAGAGTAGCATGGAGAGCTGCATCAAACCAGTCTCAGGACTGAAGACAACAACAACAACAACTATAGTATTTGATGTTATGTAAATATAAGTTCTCCTTTTTTTGAGGAGTGAGTTTGTTCGATTGGCTTAATCTACAGGACAGCTTCCGCAGCTTGTATAACGATATTTTGCTCCTTTTTCTTTTGCGATTCGTAATTCTCATGTTGCAAAAATTGAGTTTCTGGGTAGGAACAGTGATCAAGTAAGAATGACCTTATGGTTTTACTAAAATGTGGGAATGTTGAAATAATGCTTGTCTTATGTGGAGAACTGTTGCAAATTGTGTCACACTGTTTGTAGTAGAACTTTTATAAGCCTGTGTTCTTACTTATTTGACATAGTACTTTCCTTTTCGTCTTCAAACATGTACATGGATATTGAAGTTTTTATTTGTGTATATTACATTATAGACCAACGTGACTAGCCTATGGGCAAAGGAGGAAATATGCGTTTTGATAGAGTTAATGTGGGAATTTTACACGCACCCGTTTATGTAAACGATGTGATTTACGAGCTAGAAGCTTCCCGCAATTGCCGCTGGAGTGCGGTGTGATCGCGTATAGCACGTTGGGGCCCACCTACCGTATACACAAGTTGCATCGTTTCTGAGCGTTCAGCAGCACGTTGAACTCAGCACGCTCAACGTTGACGTTCGACAGCACGGTTCGTGTGACGACGGCTTTAGCTTGGACTACGACCTCAGCTCGTAACGGGATCTACTAGCCATTGTAGGTTACCATTCGGCGCTGAGGAGACTGCAGCAGCGGGGAGACAATGCGCCGGTATGTGTCCTCAATAATCAGAGACACGGCCGTTCCTGTGTCCAGCTGGAAATCCACCGTCACCCCATTAATGTCTAATTGCAACATGAGAAGCTGCAGTCCGCCTGCTGCTGCCACAGGCACCAGTAGGGTAGCGTGTAGCGTGCAAACGGCAGCTCTGAAGGAAGATATTCGTAGCTGTCGATTTACTTCTGACGAAGAGATGCACTCCTGGGTACAGTCATGACACCGCAGAAAGCGCAAACATTTTTCCATGAGGGCACTGACAGTTTATTAATTATTTTATTTAGACGTCTAGTTCCGTAGGGCCAAATTCAGGAGCAAATCTCCAGTGTCACGGAACGTGTCAGTTCATGAAACGATAAAATAAAATTAATAACAGATACAATAAAATGTTTATGAACCTAAAAAAGTCAAACCATAAATTTAAGTAAACGCAATCAACGATATAACATAGGAATCAGCTTAATTTATCAAGGGACGCCTCTGCAGAATAGAAGGAGGTACCTATGAGGAAACTGATCAGTTTCTATTTGAAAGCGCGTGGATTAATGCTAAGATTTTTGAATTCTCGGGGTAGCTTACTGAAAATGGATACAACAGTATACTGCACACCTTTTTGCAGAAGAGTTAAGGAAGTGCATTCCAAATACAGATTGGATTTCTGCCTAGTATTAACTGAGGGAAAGCTGCTAATTCTTCGGAATAAGATGATATTGTTAACAAGAAACGATTGGAAAGAATATATACGCAGAGAAACCAATGTCACAATACCCAGACTAACGAACAGAGGTCGACGAGAGGTTCTGGAAACTACAGCACTTATTGCCCGAACAGCCCGTTTCTGAGCCAAAAATATCCTTTGAGAACGGGAATATTTACCCAAAATATAGTACCGTACGGCATAAGCGAATGAAAATAAGGAGACTAAGTTCGTGTTGAATGATCACTTACTTCAGATACCGTTGGAATAGTAAAAATGGCAGCAATAAGTCTTTGAACAAGATGCTGAACGTGGGCTTCCCACGGCAGTTTACTATCTATCTAAACAACTAGAAATTTGAACTTCTCAGTTTCACTAATCACCTTCCCGTTCTGTGAAATTAAAATGTCGTGTTTTGTAGAATGGTATGTTCTAAAATGTAAAAACTGAGCTTTACTGTGATTTAGCGTTAGTTTACATGTATTTTTACAAGCCATGAAGATATGTCATGAACTGCAGTATCTGAAACAGAGCCAATGTTGCACATCATTTACTACCAAGCTGGTGTATCAGCAAACAGAAATATTTTAGAATTACCTATAATACTAGAGGGCATATCATTTACATAAATAAGGAACGGGAGTGGCCCCAACACTGATCCCTGTGGCACTCCCACTTAACCGTACCCCACTCAGACTCCAAATCACCGCCATTTTCAACACTGTGAATAATGACCTTTTACTGTCTCTTGTTAAACTGAGAGGTGAACCATTTGCGAGCTACTCCTCGTATTCCATAATGCTCCAACTTCTGGAGCAATATTTGTCTCACAGTAGGATAAATGTATTAACAGTTATAGAGATTACTTTTGCAATAATAAACAGTTTATATACTTTTCTTCCAACTATCTCGTTTTAATTTGACTGTACTCAGAACGTCGACGTCAGAGGAATTGTAAAAAGCACTTTGCCCTAACGCAGTTACTTCGTGGGCTCTTGTAATTTTCAACACATCAGCCAAGACGGGATTAGATGCCTTTAAAGCCTTTGCAATAAATTCTGAATCAGGAACGAGACGAATTAAAGAGACCACATACGATGCACCACGCTGTTTACAGGAAAAACCACACTTGTGTACCAAACCCAGTAAGTCAGCAACTCATGTTACGTAAGATTTCATAACTTGAATAGCACCTTGGTTAAATTTGAGCCTAGTTGTATCGACATGAGTTCTATGAGCGTAGCAATCAATCAGCAAACCATAAATATCCCGTGAGGCTCCCCCGTCGGAGGTTCAAGTTCTCCCTCAGGCATGGGTGTGTGTGAGTGTGTGTGTGTGTGTGTGTTTAGGCTTAGGTACCGGTGAACTCAGCAGTTTGGTCCCATAAGGCCTTACCACAAATTTCCAGATTTCCACAAATATTTTACAGAGTGGGTGTAATTTTTGTACCACTTCTTACACTTTAATAGTAGAAGACTATAAGACAGCATACTGACGTCCAGGTCGGTTATTTGGCTTACCTTTTAATGAAGAACCGAACGATGTAAATGGATCTCCTAACTCTCGTGTACCTCGTTGAAACAAACGAATGGATGAGGGCGAGGGAAGCATAACGCAACTGCCGACAGTTGTTAGTTATGCAGAAGCTGCAACAGCTGTGTCTGCTGCTGGAATTCCCAGTGTTTTGCTGCAATGTTTTTGCTGCTCTTGTTGCAATTTCTGCTTCCCCAACATAAAAAACTTCGAATCTTTGCCTCACTGGAACAAATGCACGACGAGAGAGTTCTCGTCGCCACTCATCTATGCTGCTACGCACAGGTAGAAAACATTTTATGATAACTCGCACCCGTGGTAACGTAGAGGCTGGCAGAACGAAACAGGCGATTCCAGAGGTAAATAAAATCGGAGAGCAGAAATAACAAAAACAAATCCAGAGCATTTCAAAGTCGTCTTAAACGTATACGACAATCGAGAGAGCAATACAAATCACAAACGTTAATCGGGAAATACCAAAACTCCACTTTTCAATGGGGTGTAACGAAACGATTCACTGAATAGCGTGAGACTGGTTTGAAATATACGGGCTGCGGTAGTTATCGATAAATACTCGTCAGAGGGCAGCTGCGCCACTCTACACGTACTTAGCTCTGCGGCTCCGCCTCCCGGGGGCGCTAACCACGGCTCTCCCTTGAAGCTCAAGTATCTCTGACGTGTTCTCCCTATCAATATTCGGGCTAGGCGGGTAATCTGAATCATCGTCGGGTACTAAATCCTCCATCCGGAATCTCTATTTCCAACGTAATCGAATAAGTATTGAGGGGGTTGGCTGGGCCTTCAGTTTCAGCAGCTACATAGTTTACAAATTTCCCTTCTCTGTACGGGAGCTGGAATTAGTAACAAGTGACTCGGATCCATGTCAGGGCAATATCATATACAGCACAACAAGGAATTCGAAACAGAACAACTTTTTAACTAATGGACGGAAGCTATTTTAGTCTCACAAATACAGAGACTACACTTCCCCACATAGCTTTATTAATGCTCCTCTCTCCGGGTGCGTGGGAATGACGTAGTGGACGGTATTCAGCCGGCTTTGCTGCGTACTAGAATTCAGACGTTCCTTAGTTGCTTCCATTATGGGTTCAGAAAATATTACTCCACCGTTAATAACCTGATCCCGCTGTAGGTGTCTTTACAAGACACTTTCCTATATAGGCAACACGTAATAGGTAATTATTTATTGTGCCTCAAAAGGCCTTTGATATTCTTTGATGGCATAAAATCCTTGGCCAGCTCCACACATTCGGCTTCCAGAGACGTCGTCCCGATAATATTTAAACAGGGCTGTCCTATCAGATCGCTTTCTAAAATAAATGAGGGTCCTTAAAACTGTTTTCACTAGTTATTGACATTATGACGTCCACAATTATGACGCCCACAATGAAGAGGCAATGAACAGAATTGGAGAGAAGAGGAATTTGTGACACAGCTTGACTAGAAGAAGGGATCTGTTGGTAGGACATATTCTGAGGCATCAAGGGATCACCAATTTAGTATTGGAGGGCAGCGTGGGGGGTAAAAATTGTAGAGGGAGACCAAGAGATGAATACACTAAGCAGATTCAGAGGGATGTAGGTTGCAGTAGTTACTTGGAGATGAAGAAGCTTGCAGAGGATAGAGAAGCATAGAGACCGGCATAAAACCAGTCTCTGGACTGAAGACCACAACAACAACAACAACAACAACGACGACGACGACGACGGACGCCCACAATGAAGGTCCTGTCTAGTGGATATCTTTTAAATCTTTATTCCATCCTCCAATCTTACGGCAAGTAAATGCAGGCTGAAGATGACATTTATTTAATTTTATTTCTTTTTTTTTCGTCACATGTGTAGTTTACCGTTAGGGGCAATAGAAAACCCTACTGACTACTATAGAAAAAGGAAGATGAGCTACAAATTTAGAATACCCCCACTGCCGTTACATTAACTGCAGCGTAATACAGTAATATATCAGCGATCTACTTCAGGATGTATGTTATAAAATCCTTATAAGAAATTAAATTACAACTACATTTAACTTTGAATTACTTATTAAACTGCTTATGTCTAATGAGTCCTGCTACCAGCAAACTCGGTTGCGTACGTCCAGCTCGATTGAAACTGAATTGCTCCACTTAAACATATCGACTGTCACTAGTTCCCGCACACGCAAATACTTCTGAGCTACATTATCTAACACTGTAGTCTCTAATAATCCAATAATATCTAATATTCTGATAATCATTTAAAAAGTGGTCGCATAATCTTATTTCCCCGTTTTTGCGTTCTCTTTATAAATTTAGTGCTGCAGCTATAGTTTAGATTTATACCTCCAGCACTAAGACAAAACTTTTCTTATCAACCTTGACAGACCTGGGCGTCACATCACATTGTGAGTGCAATAGATCTGTAAATTCACAACTTTGCTGATGAAAACCAAAAGGCAAAGGAATGGACGCTATAAATTGGTTTTAAATTTTCGTCATAAGACAGATGCACTTGTGCTATCTGCTTCCGTTACAGTGGTTACTATTTGGGGCAGCGGGTAATTATCCAAAGGTCATTACTTCATTATATCGTTATGAAAAGACACTTAAACTGTCTGCGCATGCTCCACACCTACCTTCGCCCTTTACAGGAGCCTGAAAACTATTTTTGCAGTCAGTCAGAAAGCAGTGCAGATCATATTGACCATAATTTCCAGTCTACAACTCCACATTCCTTTTTGCGCTCACTGAAAGAAAATGTTACTACTTTCTATTTATTCAGCTGTATCAGGAACTATGGCTATAAATAAAAGTTTTGAGTTTTAGCTGTTTGATACATTCAGTAAAACTTCGCACACACAAAATATAACAATATCCCTTATAAAAATAATAATAATAATAATAATAATATCCCGAACAGAAACAGGACTATTAACAGTTCAGAGGCGATCTCTAGGGGAAATGCCAAGTAAAATGGTCTTGAATTTTAATAACCAAAAGTTAACTGCACGCCTTAAAAGTGGAAAATAATCTCACCACTTGCCGTCTTGCAGCTAAGCTATTTGTCGGAAGTGACGAAAACGTGGCGCAATCACTTAGGAGACTTCAAATAATACATATGTAACGTTTTGAATTCGTAGCATTGTTTTCGGCTGAGAAAATGAAAGAAAAAACTTGGTGCATTACTTTCTAGGCAAACCCTCGTATTAATAGATCTTTCGTTTAATAAATCACAATCTTCTTAATTTTTATATAAACAGAGTTAAGTTTGCTTTAGTTACTGAAAAGGTTTGGCTTCGCTGCATTTAAACTTTGGTAGTTAGAATTTTTAGAATGGAACTAAGAGAGGAACATGACGTCTGAACTGCCTCTTAAGGATTCCTTGTAACAACTACTGTTATTTACAACACAGTTTTGAAACTTGGGACAGCTGTATTATAGCATGAATGTAATCGAGTACTGTAATTAGATCTTCCCTTTACGAATATAAATCCTACTTAACTTATAATTGAAAAGATCATATTCATACCAAATTTGGTTTTTAGTAAATAACTTTAAATCTTATAGAGTTAGTTTATTGGTGTCACACACATAGTTTTTTTACATGTAACTCATATTAATGATATTACATACAAATTTTTATCTTTCTGAATCTAATATTTAGCACCTTAAATTTTTCTTAAAAACTCCAATTTTGGTCAAATTAATGTTCCAATAAAGTTGAGACTTGTAACTTTTATTGAGACAAATATTTGCACATTCTGAGTAATTTGCAGTTTCCTAGTTGTATTGTTTAGTGCTACTTATTTTTTCTGATTATCGTATATTTTGCCTAACATACCGTACTCATTTGATGTTTCTGGGACTTAACAATGGTAATATACTTAAGCATGTAATTATGACGTTTGGAAAAGTTATTTTAATTTTTAATTGCACTCTAAGACTATAGTACAATTCCTTCTTTGATAAGGAGGAGGAGGAGGAGATAGTGTTCAATGTACCTTCGACAAAGAGGTCATTAGAGACGGAGTACAAGCTGGGTTAGGAAAGGAGGAGGAGGAAAGCGGCCGTGCTCTCTTCACCGAACCACCCCGGCATTTGCCTTCGGCGATTTAGGGAAATCACGGAAAACCTAAATCGGGATACCCGGACACGGGTTTGAACAATCATCCTTCCAAATGCGTATCCTCTGTGTTAACCACTGCGTTACGCCGCGCGGTCTTTATATGTTAAACATAAGCGCGTTATGAGGACGGGACGCTGGTAGCAATGAACTGAAGTAAGCCCCGGTACACTCTCTCGCCACAATGATACAGCGCTTGTTTCGCCTCAGCTAGCGCATGCTAGTACTGTAGCTCTGAACTCGAAGATAACCCACAGAAACCCTGGTAATGTAAATATTTTCGATAGGTAAGGGTAGCAGAGGTAGTGATATACTGTTCTTCATCGTCAAATTCAACGCCGAATTCGTAGGTTAAATTCTAGATCTCTACCCAATGTCTCGACGAATGGGGGCTTGTGATACTGTTGATAGGGATCCGTCCGTCTGACGGAGATATTACGTTCGGCCACTCCCTTTGTGCTATTATAGGGGAATGGCCATGTGTTGGTATCATAAACACGACACTGAACTGCCACACGTACTCATTTGTCACCTATAAACAATACATACACATATGTTGTGAGTTTCCGTCTCTTCTGACGCTTTTCATATGTACTGGCGCATGCCAAGACACTCCAAACAAAGTGATTGCCAGACGTACTGATAAAGAATTTAGTTCAGCATACACATGTGTTTTATTCGTGTTGTCCTCCTTCACCACTGAATCCCGTCTCAAAAATGTTCTGGACATTGTGACTTTGTCATCGCACTCAACTACTTTTACCGACAAGTCACTGATTCCCTTCAGTTTCTTGTGGTTGTTGTTGTTGTTGTTGTCTTCAGTACTGAGACTGGTTTGATGCAGCTCTCCATGCTACTCTATCCTCTGGAAGCTTCTTCATCTCCCAGTACCTACTGCAACCTACATCCTTCTGAATCTGCTTAGTGTATTCATCTCTTGGTCTCTCTCTACGATTTTTACCCTCCACGCTGCCCTCCAATGTTAAATTTGTGATCCCTTGATGCCTCAAAACATGTCCTACCAACCGATCCCTTCTTCTACTCAAGTAGTGCCAAAAACTTCTCTTTTCCCCAATCCTATTCAATACCTCCTCATTAGTTACGAGATCTATCCACCTTATCTTCAGCATTCTTCTGTAGCACCACATTTCAAAAGCTTCTATTCTCTTCTTCTCCAAACTAGTTATCGTCCATGTTTCACTTCCATAGATGGCTACACTCCATACAAATACTTTCAGAAACGGCTTCCTGATACATAAATCTATATTCGATACTAACAAATTTCTCTTCTTCAGAAACGCCTTCCTTTCCATGGCCAGTCTACATTTTATATCCTCTCTACTTCGACCATCATCAGTTATTTTACTTCCTAAATAGCAAAACTCCTTTACTACTTTAAGTGTCTCATTTCCTAATCTAATTCCCTCAGCATCACTCAATTTAATTTGACTACATTCCATTATCCTCGTTTTGCTTTTGTTGATGTTCATCTTATATCCTCCTTTCAAGACACTGTCCATTCCGTTCAACTGCTCTTCCAAGTCCTTTGCCGTCTCTGACAGAATTACAATGTCATCGGCGAACCTCTAAGTTTTTACTTCTTCTCCATGAATTTTAATAATTACTCCAAATTTTCCATTTGTTTCCTTTACCGCATGCTCAATATACAGATTGAATAACATCGGGGAGAGGCTACAACCCTGTCTCACTCCTTTCCCAACCACTGCTTCCCTTTCATGCCCCTCGACTCTTATGACTGCTATCTGGTTTCTGTACAAATTGTAAATAGCCTTTCGCTCCCTGCATTTTACCCCTGCGACCTTTAGAATTCGAAAGAGAGTATTCCAGTCCACATTGTCAAAAGCTTTCTCTAAGTCTACAAATGCTAGAAACGTAGGTTTCCCTTTTCTTAATCTTTCTTCTAAGATAAGTCGTAAGGGCAGTATTGCCGCATGTGTTATAACATTTCTACGGAATCCAAACTGATCCTCCCCTAGGCCCGCATCTACCAGTTTTTCCAATCGTCTGTAAAGAATTCGCATTAGTATTTTGCAGCTGTGACTTATTAAACTGATACTACGGTAATTTTCACATCTGTCAACACCTGCTTTCTTTGGAATTGGAATTATTATATTCTTCTTGAAGTCTGAAGGTATTTCGCCTGTCTCATACATCTTGCTCACCAGCTGGTAGAGTTTTGTCATGAGTGTCTCACCCGAGGCCGTCAGTAGTTCTAATGGAATGTTGTCTACTCCGGGGGCCTTGTTTCGACTCAGATCTTTCAGTGTTCTGTCAAACTCTTCACGCAGTATCGTATCTCCCATTTCGTCTTCATCTACATACTCTTCCATTTCCATAATATTGTCCTCATGTACATCGCCCTTGTATAAACCTTCTATATACTCCTTAAACCTTTCTGCCTTCCCTTCTTTGCTTAGAACTGGGTTGCGATCTGAGCTCTTGATATTCATACACGTGGTTCTCTTCTCTCCAAAGGTCCCTTTAATTTTCCTGTAGGCAGTATCTATCTTACCCCTAGTGAGATAAGCTTCTACATCCTTACATTTGTCCTCTAGCCATACCTGCTTGGCCACTTTGCACTTCCTGTCGATCTCATTTTTGAGACGTTTGTATTCCTTTTTGCCTGCTTCATTTACTGCATTTTTATATTTTCTCCTTTCATCAATTAAATTCAATATTTCTTCTGTTACCCAAGGATTTCTAGCAGCCCTCGTCTTTTTACCTACTTTATCCTCTGCTGCCTTCACTACTTCATCCCTCAGAGCTACCCATTCTTCTTCTACTTTGTTTCTTTTCCACATTCCTGTCAATTGTTCCCTTATGCTCTCCTTGAAACTCTGTACAACCTCTGGTCCTTTCAGCTTATCCAGATCCCATGTCCTTAAATTCCCACCTTTTTGCAGTTTCTTCAGTTTTAACCAATAGATTGTGGACAGAGTCCACGTCTGCCCCTGGAAATGTCCTACAGTTTAAAACCTGATTCCTAAATCTCTGTCTTACCATTATATAATCTATCTGATACCTTTTAGTATCTCCAGGATTCTTCCATGTATGCAACCTTCTTTTATGATTCTTGAACCAAGTGTTAGATATGATTAAGTTATGCTCTGTGGAAAATTCTACCAGACGGCTTCCTCTTTCATTTCTTAGCCCCAATCCATAATCACCTTCTCTCCCTTTTCCTACTGACGAATTCCAGTCACCCATGACTATTAAATTTTCGTCTCCCTTCACTACCTGAATAATTTCTTTTATCTCATCATACATTTCATCAATTTCTTCATCATCTGCAGAGCTAGTTGGCATATAAACTTGTACTACTGTAGTAGGCATGGGCTTTGTGTCTATCTTGGCCACAATAATGCGTTCACTATGCTGTTTGTAGTACCTTACACACACTCCTATTTCTTTATTCATTATTAAACCTGCTCCTGCATTACCCCTATTTGATTTTGTATTTATAACCCTGCATTCACCTGACCAAAAGTCTTGTTCCTCCTGCCACCGAACTTCACTAATTCCCACTATATCTAACTTTAACCTATCCATTTCCCTTCTTAAATTTTCAAACCTACCTGCCCGATTAAGGGATCTGACATTCCACACTCCGATCCGTAGAATGCCACTTTTCTTTCTCCTGATAACGACGTCCTCCTGAGTAGTCCCCGCCTGGAGATCCGAATGGGGGACTATTTTACCTCCGGAATATTTTACCCAAGAGGACGCTATCATCATTTCATCATACAGTAAAACTGCATGTCCTCGGGAAAAATTACGGCTGTAGTTTCCCCTTGCTTTCAGCCGTTCGCAGTACCAGCACAGCAAGGCCATTTTGGTTAATGTTGCAAGACCAGATCAGTCAATCATCCAGACTGTTGCCCCTGCAACTACTGAAAAGTCTGCTGCCCCTCTTCAGGAACCACATGTTTGTCTGGCCTCTCAACAGATACCCCTCCGTTGTGGTTGCATCTACGGTACGGCCATCTGTATCGCCGAGGCACGCAAGCCTCCCCACCAACGGCAAGGTCCATGGTTCATGGGGGGGGGGGGGGGGGGGGGGAAGGTTCAGTTTCTTTCTGGCGTAATTTGCCTTTGCTCAACATCCCTTAAACCAGTTACTCAGATTTTTTACGTACCTCGTCGATTTTAGTTCCTAATGATTTTTCTACTGTGTCTAACTGTCTAAAGGTTTTTTACGTCAGTTTTCCCAACATCTACTTTCAAATCTCCCAACTTTTTGTGTATCTAATAGCAGCTTTAGATTCAGATTCTACGCTTATAATTTCGGATCCTAAGCTGTTTATATTTACTGATACGTTTGAAATAACTTTCCAGTACGAATGCCATTGACTTTCTACAACATTCACAGTCTCCAGTTTATGTCTCTCTGAGCCGCTAACAGTGTCTGTTCCTCATTGACGGCTGATCTTCAAATCCACATCATTCTGGAATTTCGGTAGCTGTACTTATTAATCAGATATGTTTACTATCTCTTCTCTGTTGCTGTCGCCGATGCTGAAGACTGCGTCGCTGCTGTTGTGTGATCTGTTAATTCCCGCGTTGTCGTCTGCCACCGTTTTCTGTCGTAAATTAAGTTAAGACTTGCGCCTACGGGCATCCTCTTCTACTTTGTGCTACTAGACTTGTTCTCATGCAACTGCTGGAAAATCTTATAGCTCTGGAGCCCCCACACTAACTGCCTGCCTTAACACAGATACTGAACTTCGATCACGTAGTGGGGTACTTGATACCGGACATGGGAACCACAGTTTGTGCCTTTCATCCTTACATAGAAACACTTAAAGACAAACACCTTCGGTCCACTCTACCAGAGGACCACAGCTGACAAAAGGACAAATTATCTGCTGGCGGGGGTTGTGTAAATGTGCGAGACTGACTTGAACTTGTTCGTTATCTGTCGTGGGGGTGGATCACACACGGTCACTTACGTAATACAGGTTAGCTATCTTGCAGTAGAGTTTCTAAGAGTGAAAAATTGGTGAATTAAAGATGAGAAACATTGTTTAACCAAGTTTCAATGAGTCTATTATTTACTCACCTATAAAAAACAGAATTAAGTAAAGTTCTATGCACTGACTTGGCAGAAAATCCTAAGAAATTTTGGTCTTATGTCAACGCGGTCGGTGGATCAAAACAGAATGTCCAGACACTCTGTGACCAAAATGGTACTGAAACAGAGGATGACAGACTAAAGGCCGAAATACTAAATGTCTTTTTCCAAACCTGTTTCACAGAGGAAGACTGCACTGTAGTTCCTTCTCTAGATAGTCCCACAGATGACAAAATGGTAGATATCGAAATAGACGACAGAGGGATAGAGAAACAATTAAAATCGCTCAAAAGAGGAAAGGCCTGAAGGGATACCAGTTCGAATTTACACAGAGTACGCGAAGGAACTTGCCCCCCTTCTAGCAGCTGTGTACCGAAGGTCTCTAGAAGAGCTTAGCGTTCCAAAGGATTGGAAAAGGGCACAGGTCATCCCTGTTTTCAAGAAGGGACGTCGAACAGATGTGCAGAACTATAGACCTATATTTCTAACTTCGATCAGTTGTAGAATTTTGGAACACGTATTATGTTCGAGTATAATGACTTTTCTGGAGACTAGAAATCTACTCTGTAGGAATCAGCATGGGTTTCGAAAAAGACGGTCGTGTGAAACCCAGCTCGCGCTATTCGTCCACGAGACTTAGAGGGCCATAGACACTGGTTCCGCAAGGCATTCGATGCAGTTCCCCACAGTCGTTTAATGAACAAAGTAAGAGCATATGGACTATCAGACCAATTGTGTGATTGGAATGAAGAGTTCATAGATAACAGAACGCAGCATGACATTCTCATTGGAGAGATGTGTTGCGAAGTAAGTGTGATTTCAGGTGTGCTGCAGGGGAGTGTCATAGGACCGTTGCTATACATAAATGACCTTGTGGATGACATCGGAAGTTCACTGAGGCTTTTTGCAGATGATGCTGTGGTGTATCGAGAGATTGTAACAATAGAAAATTGTAGTGCAATGCAGAAGGATCTGCAGCGAATTGGCGCATGGTGCAGGGAATGGCAATTGAATCTCAATGTAGACAAGTGTAACGTGGTGCGAATACATAGAAAGAAAGATACCTTATCAATTAGCTACAAAATAGCAGGTCAGCAACTGGAAGCAGTTAATTCCATAAATTATCTGGGAGTACGCATTAGGAGTGATTTAAAATGGAATGATCATATAAAGTTGATCGTCCGTAAAGCAGATGCCAGACTGAGATTAATTGGAAAAATCCTAAGGAAATGCAATCTGAAAACAAAGGAAGTAGGTTACAGTACGCTTGTTCGCCCAGTGCTTGAATACTGCTCAGCAGTGTGGGATCCGTACCAGATAGGGTTGATAGAAGAGATAGAGAAGATCCAACGGAGAGCATCGCGCTTCGTTACAGGATCATTTAGTAATCGCGAAAGCCTTACGGAGATGATAGATAAACTCCAGTGGAACACTCTGCAGGAGAGACGGTCAGTAGCTCGGTACGGGCTTTTGATAAAGTTTCGAGAATATACCTTCATCGAAGAGTCAAGCAGTATATTGCTCCCTCCTACGTATATCTCGCGAAGAGACCATGAGGATAAAATCAGAGAGATTAGAGCCCACACAGAAGCATACCGACAATCCTTCTTTCCACGAACAATACGAGACTGGAATAGAAGGGAGGACCGATAGAGGTACGCAGGGTACCCTCCGCCACACACCGTCAGGTGGCTTGCGGTGTATGGATGTATATGTAGATGTAGAATAAACAGATTGATGACCTTACAAAATAGTAGAAAAGCACATTGCAGACGCTTATTAATGTAACAGCCTGCAAAGAGCCAGAATAATGACATATTGTAGTGCGGACCGCTGTGAGACGTACAGATAAGAGGGTTCCGGAAGGCTCTGGAAGACACCGACAGGGATACGGAACCTTGAAAACTCCAATCTGTGCTAGATTCCTCCGTTGCCGATCCATGGTGCGAACAACTAGATCCTGGTGGTCGTAAAGATTCTCGATTGGGTTTAAATCCGTGGAGTCTGGTGACTAGTGGAGTACGGTAAACTCATCCTGTTGCTCTTCGAACCACGCATGTACACTGGGAGATGTGTGGCACGTTATATTTTCCTGCTGGTAGATGCTATCATGCCAAGAAAAAACAAACTGCATGTAGGAGTGAACATGTTCCCCAGAGATGGATGCATGATTTTGTTGACCCATTATTCCTTCCAGAACGACTAGAAAACCCAGGGAATGCCCTCCAGCCTGGACCCTTGCGATGGTTGCAACAGGACGTTGCTTTCAGACGTTTAAAGCCGATGGAGAAAAAAAGCGGTTGTGAGTTAACGAGCACTGCACTATCATTTAAATACAGCATATGGCCAAAAGAGTCAGCCTACAGGAATTGTGAAACGAACCCTGTCGTCCAGGACCGTGTGACACAAAGGGCGCAGATTCACCATGAGATGGGGAAATTTACAGGGGTCTTTTGTCTATTCAGGCCTAAGCACTGTAGTGTGCGAGTGAGACAGACGAGAACCTACGTCATGGGGAAACCCAGTAGAAGTCGTTTTTGGCCGAGGAGACGTAGCAGTGTTAAATAAGGCGGACCTAAGATCTGCCATAAAGGGAAACATTTATGAAAACTATTTAGTTCAGTAGTAATGCAGGGAATGAAGCCACAGTAATTTAAATCTGTCATCCTACATAAACTGTCATGCTGATCCCAATAAAATTTGAATATTGATTATACGTATAATAGTTTCGGATTTACTGTTATAGTTAAATTAACAAGTTTTGTGACAAA
Source organism: Schistocerca gregaria (assembly GCF_023897955.1). Classification (NCBI taxonomy): domain Eukaryota; kingdom Metazoa; phylum Arthropoda; class Insecta; order Orthoptera; family Acrididae; genus Schistocerca; species Schistocerca gregaria. Next base: position 733,299,746 of record NC_064931.1, read on the forward strand.
GACCTACATGCTAAAATCTGAACGCTTTGGTCGATCTTAACCATCGACATTCCATATAGAAGCGCATCATTAAAATGACAAACGTAGTAAATATCTACTCTGTAACTTTATTTGTTTGAACATATAGTAAATTTAAATTACCAGTAATTTCAGTGCAGCATCAGATCATCATTTCCTCCACACAAAACGAATTGAACAATGGCAGCATGACACTTTATTGAATCATTACGTAATGGAATATTTGTTGTAAAGTTTAGTGCATAGTAGTTATTTTTGTTCTTTATTTATTTATAAGAAAGCACATTGGGCAAGGCTACTGGCCGTGGCATTCAAAGTTATTATGTGATGGATATCATTATTACTTTATTTAGAACGAGTAAGTGGTCAAGCTTCGATTATTTAAATATGTTAAAATGAAAAATAATGAAAATAATCTGTAGCGAATCAGATGGACGGCTTCAGGTCAGGGAACTGCCCTAGTCATTTGAGCGATAAGCGGCGCGAACTAAACGTGCCCGGGGACGGGCAAAGGAGAGTGCTGGTGCAGACACCAAAGGGTACATTTCAGCTGGAGACACCAGAGTACAGAGCGGATGCAGACGTGAAAGCGGACGGTCGGTCTTTATTCAGCTATGAAGTGAAACGACTTAGAAAATTTCGCGTTGTGTGGTATCGCGGGACTTACTCTCTGAGCAGCGAGAAGCCTCGCGCCTGGTGTGAACTCTAACTTTTCGCTTAGATAACTTGTATTTCGCGATGAGATTGTGAATGACCGAATTGTGTCAAATGGATACGTGCTCGAGTGCAACAGTAACTCTAAAGACTACCACTTTCACTGTTAGTTTGCTTTCTGAATAAACATTATTCTAACGAAATCACAAGTGTGTGGAGTACATCATTTATGGATCATTAATTTAGTTCCCGATATTATTATCACTGTTATTATATGTTATGTTAACTTTGTATATCGCAAATTTCCCATCAGGCAGACAATTTAACCTAGGGGTCACAAGTGTCAAATTTAGGGCATGTAATGCGACACGTGCGTTTCAACCCCTAGACGAGTTTGGACCATGACATTTCGAAGAAGAGGAACCGCTTGTGAGCCCGAACATTTTTGGGATGGTAGCTCGCACGGTTCATCTCAAAAGGCCACCTGTCGCCACTCAGTAGTCGTCCAGCTGTTGAACTGGCCTACAAATTCCAGCCTTCATCGCCTATGAGCAAAAGTCAGCATGGGTGCATGAAGCATGGGTCTGCTGCGGAAGCCAATATGGAGCAAGGTTCGCTAAACGTCCGTTGAGGAGACATTTTTGGTAACCCGTTGGTTCATCTGGGCGACCAGTTACTCAGCAGATACACGTCTCTTCGCTCATATACAACTCCACAGATGTCGTTGACCACCGTCATGTATGGCCAATGGTGCACCACAGTTTCCTCGGCGCCACTTTTGGATAACGCCATTTGGACTTGCACGGTATACTTTAACCACAGCGGCACCCGAAGAGTTTACAAACTTAGACGTTTTCGAAATGCTTCCACCCTTGGCCCGAATATCAATGATAATGCCCTCTTCACGTTACACATATTGATCCGTTTCCGTATTGCGACACAAGCTGCACTGTTTTCCGCGTCCCCCGACATGCTTTATATATCCACCACAGCTAGTGCTGTCACATGCCGTCTGTGATGGCATGTTGATGTCGAACATAAGCGGTGGTCGCATTAATGTGACTGGACCGTGTACACCATCAAATAAATTGACGATAACGATATTTGTATAGGAAAGTTTGCGTGTATACGATTCAAGTATAGACAGAATATCTTATTCAACTGTTTCTTGGATCCCAATTAAAGATAAGTCTCACAGCTCATTAAATATGCATAAATTAACAGCTAATCTTCAGATCTGAAGTTCCGTAATACTATAAATTTCTTTAAGTGTTAATGAAGCCTTTCAGAGTAACCACTAACAGATATAAAAACCAGTCGAAATAATTCACGGTTCCATGTTGTTCACAGTCTCACAGTCACGAAAGTTAGAGTGGCCACGAACTGCTAAATTCAAACCTTAAGCACTTTTTACTGAGTCCTCCGTAAAAGTTAAACTATGGAGCTACCTCTACCGCAAATCAACTCGAACAGACACGCACTCGCAAGTCATCGTCTCACCATTTCGGAACAGAATGTTCCTAATAACGCCTGAGCACGGCCTTAAATGATTCTATGAGCGCGCCAAAATATAGCAAAATTAACGAACTGAACTGCCATTATATTATATGTGACCTGTACCTAATTACCACGCGGTCCGCGCGGCTCACCCCGTCGGAGGTTCGAGACCTTCCTCAGGGCATGGTTTTGTGTGTGTGTGTGTTGTCCTTAGCGTAAGTTAGTTTAAGTTAGATTAAGTAGTGTGTAAGCTTAGGGACCGATGACCTCTGCAGTTTAGTCCCATAAGATATTACCATAGATTTCCAAATTTCCTGTACCTAATAAATACATGACAAGAGGGGAGCCTTTCTTCGCCGGCCGTTTTTCGACCACGCAAAACAGCAAAAGTGCATATTACGCACACCTGTGTTTAACACCCATAGCAAAGCAAACATTTTGCACTGTGCAACGTAGGCGGCCAGTGTGGCCGTGCATCTCGGCGCTTCAGTCTGGAACCGCGTGACCGCTACGGTCGCAGGTTCGAATCCTGCCTCGGGCATGGATGTGTGTGACGTCCTTAGGTTAGTTAGGTTTAAGTAGTTGTAAGTTCTAGGGGACTGATGACCACAGATATTAAGTCCCATAATGCTCAGAGCCATTTGAACCATTTTTGTGCAGCGTACTTCAAACAACCCTGGAAACATGTGGGCCCGCATGTTGTCAAAGTTGTCTCCAGTAGTGTGAAGAAATTTCGCTCCGAAGCCCGTACACATCTTCCACAAAGTCCCAACCTGTTCTCACGCGATTTGCATATTTTTGAACGCCGGAAAAAAGACTTTCGTGGCGGTTGATTTGCTTCGCTTGAAGGGTAGCACACCTAGGTGCAACCATGATTCCGTAGGCAACCGCAAACACGTTTCCAACTTGTCTTACTGTGGGCTAAATGGCGAGTACATTTGAAATAATAAAAAGTTTACTTACTTTTCTTCCCTGTGTCTAGCTTTTATTTGACTGCCATTTACAGTACAATTATCTTGAGGCGTCAATGTTGGGACGTCACTGTCGTGACCACCGTAGAGTATTTGGATTTCTGGTGCGGTACAGTGTTACTCACCTGCTGCGTTGGCAGGGGGAGGGGGGGGGGGGGTTGGTCTCTCACTACCCATTAAACGATCTTCGTGGATAGCCATCAGGTTTTCTGTCCCTCTTTCTGCGATGATAGATACGCAGAAGTCAGCACGCAGAGGTCACATAACTCCATCCATGGGCAACATCTGAAAGTTAGTTAAACTATCGGGCGTTCGGGAGTCTTACATGACTCATTTTAAAAAATGTCTAAAATTTCTTGTACGCTGAGCTGCTTTATGTCTCTAAAACACATAAAATAGCTCTCAAGTCCTTATTTAATATCTCGACACTAATTGTTCCATGTTACTCACTGTCTCTGTAACACGTCCACACCCAAAATCAGTCAGAAGATATCCAGTCCTACCCGATAAACGTCCTAAAAAATCATTGACCCAGGAATATTTGCAATTTAACACATTCAGTCGTTCAGTAATCTCCTTGTACAGAAGTGTTAAGAAGCACGCCAAGGGGAGTTTATGTACTACTTGAAATATTCACACGAAAATCTTCTAAAATAAATCACCCACAAAGCTTAAACATTCACAGTACATTCAACACTGTAGTCGCGTTTCATCAACTACACGAGAACCGATCAAACTCGCTGATTTCTTCATTTCAGTACAAAGGTGGTCAGCGCAATTTAACGCAGGTGTTTACTAGAAGACGGCTCCCGGTTCAAATTGTTCAAATGGCTCTGAGCACTATGGGACTTAACATCTGAGGTCATCAGTCCCCTAGAACTTAGAACTACTTAAACCTAACTAACCTAAGGACATCACACACATCCATGCCCGAGGCAGGATTCGAACCTGCGACCGTAGCAGTCACGCGGTTCCGGACTGCAGCGCCTAGAACCGCACGACCACCGCGGCCGGCTACGGCTCCCGGGGACTCTCTCGACTCATAGGCCTGAGGCACAAAGCCCTACTCAAACACGCGGGAAACTCTCAGTTCCTGTGGGCTAGTGTGTTAAGAAGGCAATGAGATCATCTAGAACACTTCTATACTCGTGGTATTCCTAATGGCAGCCAATCAGATCACCACACGTAATTCAGACTAGAAATTTCGTAATTCCGAAACTAGATAAAATTTAATGAAATTAAAATACAATCTCTCTCCGCAAAATAAATTACTAATAAATTTAATACTCAATACCGCTTCAGGCTGTTCTTTACAAAAATCAGGCTCACTTGGACATACGTCATTAATTCCCGTACTTCACAACAACTTACTCACACTTACATTTACATAGGTTGAATAAAATATCACATTCTCACTTCACCTATGTCCTCCATTCACTGTCTCAGTGTCTCAAAAACACTCACACAACCAAAATACAATGAAATACTAATTTTCCAAGTTACTGTTGATTACGTTAGAAATCTGTGGAAATGAAACTAAATAAAATTCTAGAAAATTAGAGTATATGAACCTATTCTCTTGGTAATAGTCTCATTTGATACTATAAATGAATAAATTACAGTACCTAGCTCAGTTTCACAATGCCAGCACAATTATTACGTATTTTATGTAAAAATTTATATCTCTGAAAGTATTGAAGTTATTGATTTGAACTTTTAGCAGTATGGTTCTGTTATCCATAGAATTTGGTACACAATGGATGAAAAAGGTCGATTGATATTTAACAGTAGTTCTTCAGATTCATAGAAAGCATGTATAACGTACTGCACGCAGCGTTAATCAACTACAACGGCCCGCTTGGCCCAGCAGCCGGCATCAGCTGTGCGACCGTGAGTACGTAACTCTGCCCTCCTCCCGGCTCCATGGCAAGCTACGCATTTAATGCGAGATAACAAGTAGTAATAATTTGCTACGTTACACCGCGGGGTTTCCAGACGGTGCCATTTTTCCTACAGTTTTCAAACTTCGCCAACTTTGGTGCGTTCCACCGGCGTCCATCTCCTGCCATGCCGGGGGAAAGCTCAAGCGACGGCTCATGCACACACCTGTATCCTCGCCGCCTGGCGACAGCTCGGCTTCCTGACAAGACTCTTCTCGTGTTTACAAAACGCGCCCTCTGACTGCTCCATATTTCTCCACGAAAAGGTTATAACGCGAGCAAAGAACGAAAAAGTTTCCAATTACGTATCCGATCATAACCGCACTTGGTCTGCTTGCCAACAACGACAAACGATTTTTCTGAGGAGAGGAACACAATTTTCAGTTTCAAAGAATTCGTTAAGATTCCTGATGTCACTTTCATTCAGAAGCTTACTTCATTGACAGAATAGACATCTCAAAGCACTTTTTCTATTTTGAAATGCGTCACATACTATGCACGGAAAACAGACGAGCCTGCCAGTCAAGCTTAAGGCTGTGCAGTGTAAGGATTTGTCAGACCCTTACCACTATATGTTCTGGATACAGGCCAACATAAAGATATTAGGTCTTATATCAGCGATTAGCCGTATATCAGCGTCCATGTCAGAACAAAGGAGAGAAACTAGTGATGACATAAGGTGGAATAGCCGCTTGCGGGAGAGAACACGATACCAATCAGTAGCTGAGCTAAGCACGGCTGACCGACAGGAGAAGGCGCACAGACTAGTACAAACCCAAGGCAACCTATGCCAAAAACGAGGTTCAGAACGGAAACCCTCGCCACAACGACATCAACAGGCCAAGAGCAAAAAGAGACAGGATCCGAATAGCGACCAGAGTGAAAGACCAAATGCTAAGCGAGGCTGCTGTCGAGTAGTGCATAGTCAATAAATTGTAGTAACTGACTGCACCAGACGTGAGTACAGATCTGACTGACTGTTCGATGGGCAGCTGTACTTATACTGCCCGTGAGTAACGCTATTGGCTGGCTTATTCAAATGGCGAGACGAGTGGAAAGGGAGGTTGTTTAGCGATGTCCATTGGGGCATCACTGGTAATGGAGGTGCCAGAGGCTCCCACCGATCCACGTGGATGCGGAAGGGATTGCCGGTGCAACAGTGGGGCTTCGAAGATAGCCCCTAGGGCGACTGTGGCGCCACATTGTCATCAGAGGATGGCCTCCAAGCTTCAATACTAGAGCGCTGCATGCACATGGTGCATCCGCGTGGGTAGCGGTCGTCTACATCACTCGCTATGCACGCGCACGCGGAAACACGCGGCCAGCAGTTCACTGGCTCGGTATCACACGACGCTCATTTATGGACTGACGTATAACAGCTGCGTGCCATTGCAACACATGTAAGGAAACATAGACTTTACCCATACAGCTTCGACACAGCGTAGCGGCGTTAATGAGCTCGGCAAGTGTTCAGATGCATTTAGCATTAGAGTTTCTTTCTAGCGGTCGATTTTCAGTGTTTTCTATGGAGAAGGTTTGTGCTGTATACCTGAGACTCACCAAGTGCTATTGAAATGTAACTAAGACTAAAGTGATAACCGAATGTTGAATGTTACTGAAGGTCATTGTTTCAGTTGCGCAACTGTATATTTCTGTGACATGGTAGCTGATGAATTAATGATCACTTTCAATCAGCAGCTAAAATCGCATTGACATTTAGATATATTTTGAATATAACAAATTAAAAAGATTCAGGTTGACCTGCGCGGCAGCAGACCATAGTTGTCCACTTTGCTTATAATTAACAAAAAAAAAAAAAGTTTTATCAGCTACACCATAGGCTTTCGTGAGTAAATCGAGCAAATAAAATGGAAGGACTCACTGCAGTTGATAATACGAAGAGAAATAGAAAGCAGCCATAAAGAGTAATAGTAAAAAGACAAGGGTATTGTTGGACTAGATTTCTGTTTGGAAATTATTCGAATATGTAGACATACAGTACCAAAGTAGATCATTCAAACAAATTTATTGGCTAGTAAATTATCTGTAAATTAAATAACGAATAACGTACAATGCCACCGTGTTTCCTTGTTTACTTCTTCTGCAGACTTAGTATTTCTTCCCTTGGTTCAGTGCTGTTTCTGTTTGATAAATAACTTTTTCATGGTTTGTCGAGAAATGTGCCTTTGTGGCTCAGTAGGTTAAATTCCAGAGCACTTAACATAGGATTAGGGTTCGATTCTCAATTGATCAACGATTTTCTGTGTTCTTATCACTTCGTTCCCCTACGACAACGGCAATAAAGCCAAGTCAAGTTGCAACGTACTTCGGAATACGCGCTGAATGGAGATGCCCTGTATAAGTCTGTTCACAGGAGAAAAGGAGACAAGAGCACACCACTATTAATAGTAAAGCACTACAGTGTTGAAACCATCCTTCACGTTGAGCACAGCTTTACTTGATTTACAGCGTAACAAATGAAACATTAAAGTGCTTATCGGCTGATGGCCTCAGCAGTTTGGGCAATAACGGACTAGGCAACCGAAATGTTGTGCAGCTAATTTAGTCAGCCTGCTGACGGTGAACCGTGGCCGACGAGCCGAGCGAAATGAACGTGGAACATGTGTGTCTTTTTTCTCATCAAAAACGTGCTTAACTATAATTACCAAAACTATTTTTCCGTCAGTTTACTTGCTTTGTGAGCTGCAGTTTATAAACTCTGTTAAAAAGATGTTACAGCATACCGAAAATATAGTGCCTCATCTATTAGCCTAATCTATTTTTATGCAGTCAGTTTTACATGTAAATTTCGTTAGTAGAAAGTTACGAGTATCATAGAATATCCTCATATCAAACAAATGAGTACTGATGCCGTGCGACATTGTCGAAGATGAGGCATTTGGTATATCTGAAAGTTTAATGTGTCCATATGGAGGAAGGACTGTAACAAACAATAAAAGAATCTTTAAAAAGCGACTGTCTGGGACTAGGCGGTTTATAGAATACGCTTTCGGCACTATGGCAAATAAACGGAGAACGCTAAATTTTTATAGCCCAGTGGATGCTCGAGAACAATTGGCAATTTTCATAATAAATACGTGCTCGGTTTTACAAAATAGTGTGCCAGAAAGAGATGGCTATATATTTGACGACAGATTGCACATCCCTCCACAGCTGGAAATTCCTTCAGGTCTTACAAGCTATCGAAAGTATTTATTAAGTTTGTTTCAGAACGCAAGTATTGTCTGGACACCTCGACAACTGCATGGGGACTGAAGGCAGCCACATGCGTTTTCCATGGGACAGCCTCATCACAACTGGCACCACGGAGCCACAAAATGACAGCAACCTAGTACGTGTGCTACAACGCACGTCATTTTCTTACTGGCTACGGCAAACGAGCTGACTAGTACGTTACAGCCCTAACACTACCGACTCAGCACCCTTCAACTGTGTCCGCACCTGCCAATACGTCTCCCCGTCCCACTGCTAACACGCCGGCCGTTGGTGGACGAGCGGTTCTAGGCGCTTCAGTCTGGAACCGCGGGACCGCTACGGTCGCAGGTTCGAATCCTGCCTCGGGCATGGATGTGTGTGAAGTCCGTAGGTTAGTTAGGTTTAAGTAGTCCTACGTTCTAAGGGACTGATGACCTCAGATGTTGAGTCCCCTAGTTCTCAAAGCCATTTTCCACAGCTAACGCCGTGCAAGAACTCTATGTAAGCAGGGAATCCATCTCACAAAAACCTTCAATCTTCAACACCTGACTTACACTACTGGCCATTAAAATTGCTACACCAAGAAGAAATGCAGATGATAAACGGGTATTCATTGGACAATTATATTATTCTTGAACTGTCATGTGATTACATTTTCATGCAATTTGGGTGCACGGATCCTGAGAAATCAGGATCCAGAACAACCACCTCTGGGCGTAATAACGGCCATGACAAGCCTGGTCATTGAGTCAAACAGAGCTTGGATGGCGTGTACAGGTACAGCTGCCCACGGACCTTCAACACGATACCACAGTTCATCAACAGTAGTGTCTGGCGTACTGTGACAAGCCAGTTGCTCGGCCACCATTGACCAGAAATTTTCTGTTCGTGAGAGATTTGCATAATGCGCTGACCAGGGCAGCAATGGAGCATTTTCTGTATCCAGAAAGAGCGTACAGGACCTGCAACATGCGGTCGTGCATTATCATGCTGAAATGTAGGGTTTCGCAGTGATCGAATGAAGGGTAGAGCCACGGGTCGTTACACATCTGAAATGTAACGTCCACTGTTCAAATTGCCATCAATGCGAACAATAGGTGACCGATACGTGTAACCAACCAATGGCACCCAATACCATCACGCCGCGTGATACGCCAGCATGGCGATGACGGATACACGCTTCCAATGTGCATTCACAGCGATGTCGCCAAACACGGAAGCGACCGTCATGATGCTGTAAACAGAACCTAAATTCATCCGAAAAAATTGCATTTTGCCATTCGTGCACCCAGGTTCGTTGTTGGGTACACAATCGCAGGCGCTCCTGTTCTGTGATGCAGCGTCAAGGGTAACCGCAACCATGATCTCCGAGCTGATAGTCCAGGCCGCGGTAAACGTCGTCGAACTCTTCGTGCAGACGGTTATTGTCTTGCAAATGTCCCCATCTGTTGACTCAGGGATCGAGACGTGGCTGCACGATCCGTTACAGCCATGCGGATAAGATGCCTGTCATCTCGACTGCTAGTGTTACGAGACTCTTGGGATCCAGCACGGCGTTCCGTATTGCCTCCCTGAACCTACGGATTCCATATTCTGCTAACAGTCATTGGATCTCGACCAACGAGAGCAGCAATGTCGCGATACGATAAACCGCAATCGTGATAGGCTGCAATCCGACGTTTATCAAAGTCGGAAACGTAATGGCATGCGTTTCTGCTCCTTTCACGAGGCATCACAACAACGTTTCACCAGGCAACCAGTCAACTGCTGTTTGTGTATGAGAAAATCGGTTGGAAACTTTTCTCATGTCAAGACGTTGTAGGTGTCGCCACCAGCGCCAACCTTGTGTGAATGCTCTGAAAAGCTAATGATTTGCATTTCACAGCATCTTCTTCCTGGCGGCTAAATTTCGCATCTGTAGCACGTCATCTTCGTGGTGTAGCAATTTTAATGGCCAGTAGAGTAAATTGGTAACATTATCGGATATGGGTGTCTCCTTGATATAATTACGCAATTCGTGGAAATAGTGCTACAAAATGAATGAACCAAGCAAGAACTCAATGGTTCCTAGGCAGTAATGTTACCAGACTTTTATTCAAAGCTCTCCTAAAACGTTTATGGAATGCTACTTGACGTCCAAAGTCAGCCAAAGCGTTTTAGGGTTAAATCTGAAAAAGCTTGCTGTTAGAATATGGAATAATTTTTCGATCCGACGTCCGCATATGCAATCACGTAGAGTTCTGAAATTCAAAACTTTCGGAAGAGACACTGGGTTCAAGTATATGAAGGAGTTCATAACATTGCAGCACATCTGCAACTTATGTGTTGTGAAAGTGTCACGAGACGGTAGGAAGACGTTTTTCACCTTTCTGTACCAACTGCCATTACTGCAGCAAAGTTTTACCCACGATTTAAAAACAAGGTGTTCACCTACGAGAAAAGTCAAAGAAATCGGATGACACATTATGAATTAAAAACAACTTTTTTTTGGAAGTAATATGAGAAGCAACGTTCACGTTGAATCAAAACGACTTATTTCCCTAAGACTACTGCAGAATTGATGATTTCTCAGTTTTTGCAGAAGAAGAATGTGAGCTGGAAGTCATATATTGAAGTCACGATTAAAGACGAATTCAGGAGTGCATTGCATGTGTAGAACGTGTTTTCTTTAGTGTCAAAACGGTAAATCTCCGTAAATCAAATAAAGTTTCTGATGAGACACCTCAAAAAAAAGATTTGCTTTTGAAAACTAACTTAAAAGAAACAAAAAGTACATTCATTTAATAAATGACACAGAGCCGGAGCAGTAAATGCAGTTGGACCTCAAATTATCTGTTATTCTTAACACCTTTTATTCACAGAAAGTAGGTGTGGCCGAGCGGTTCTAGGCGCTTCAGTCTGGAACAGCGCGACCGTTACGGTCGCAGTTCGAATCCTGCCTCGGGCATGGATGTGTGTGCTGTCCTTAGGTTGGTTAGGGTTAAGTAGTTCTAAGTTCTAGGGGACTGATAACCTCAGATATTAAGTCCTGTAATGCTTAGAGCGATTTGAACAACTTTTTTCACAGATAATGTTTCGAATAATATTTATTATTAACGAATAACGAATGGTAATTTATATCTGTATACGTCATTTGTCATTCGCAAAAATTTCGACCAAGTCTGGCGCAAAGTGAAGCGCAGCACGCACGTTGTAAATTCGCACTCTATTTGCAAGTAAGTGGAGGCGCATGAAATTCGCATGGCTGCTGACAAGCCCTCTTGCGGCTGTACCAGTCTCGTGGCTCGTGTACATCCGCTCATGCGTCATTAGCAACGGCAACCTTCGGCAACTTCCGCCAATGTTCGCGAAGCGAGTCCGCGTTCTTACTCGCAAACCGCTGGCGCTGCTGGCCACGCGCATAGGCTACGTGGTTGGCAGGGCTATACTGACAAGGGAAACTCCCCATCGTATCCCCTCAGATTTAGTGGTAAGTTGGTCCACTGGATAGCCCGTCAAAAACTGAACACAGGTCAAACATGATAACGGTTATAAGGTGCACTGAACAGTGGAAAAAAGAAGCAAAATAGAAACAGTGAACGGTCCAAATTTAATATGCGTAGTATCTCGCGCTGTTAATAATCCTAATGTCGTGGTTGTGTTGTCACGATATTAGACAGCGAAGTGGAATACCTGGGTGCAAATATTCCTCCTGTCCCACATATTTTTCACGAAATTACGAACTGTCCGTCTGGTCGTTGGTGTTCCCGTTCACATTATTCAAATCTGTGTATGTATCGTGGCGTAATGTCCGTTTGCTACAGCGACGTGTAACGATGGGACCTCCAGATGTACGTACCTCCTATTTGTTCTACACAGGTACCACATGTTATGCCTCTTGCCTTCCCTTTTGGAAGTTTTGATTTCCTTCGTAGTAACATAGTTCACATCTGTTTATTTGTTGTTTTCGTTCCATGCGATATCTCGCCTGCTCTCACTATTCATCACAGAATAAGTCTCATGGTAAAAGTATATTACCGTCGGAAGTAAATGTGATGAATAGTGATAGCAGGCGAGGTGCTCCATAGACCTCTCATAAAAATGAAAATAACAATAAACGGGTATGAATTATCTTACAGCGAAGGAATTCAAGAGTCGAAATTTCCAAAACGGATGACAAGAGGCATAACATATGATACTTAAACTAAACTAAGCTAAACTCCCCCGAATAGGCCATGAGGGGCCAGCGGCACCGACCGGCCGCCGTGTCATCCTCAGCGCAGAGGCATGACAGGATTCGGATATGGAGTTGCATGCGGTCAGCACACCGCTCCTCCGGCTGTTTACGAGACCAGAGCCGCTACTTCTTAGTCAAGTAGCTCCTCAGTTATAACTTAATGTACCTACATCTAACAAATAGGAGATACGTACGCCTGGAGGTCCTTTCGTTACACATCGCTGTTGCAAACGGACATCGTTCCACGACACATACTCAAATTTGAATACAGCATACTGATGCATCAATGACCGGACGGACATTTCATAAATTTATGAATAAAGAAGTATGGGGCCAGAGGGAGATTTGAAACAGGATCTTGTAATTCGCAGTCTAACGTCGTCAACACATAACCACGACACGACGGTCGTTAGCATCGAGTGATATTACACTTATTAAATTTGGACCGTTCCCTGTTTCTATTCTGCTTCTTTTTCCCACAGTTCAGTACACCTTCTTCTTGTTTTCATCTTTGATCTGTGTTCAGTTTTTGACGGGCTATACAATGGGCCAAACTACCACTAAATATGATGGGGGTGTGACTGGGGAGTTTAACTTGTCAGTACTCTCGTAGAAGAGGGCCCATACAGCCGTACCAGGAGCGTAATGATGAGTGCTCTGAAGAGGGCGGCATCAGAAGATTAAGCAAGGTCCGCGGTTGCTGCCTGCGGTGTAGGTCAGGACAGGGGGAGGCTACTATTGTTAATGCGGGTTGTATAGTAAGTCCGCGTCACGTAGGATGGCGGCCCAATTTTCAGCCCTTCTGCGCATCCCCCTCCATTAACCACTGGCAGCCAACAAGATTCAACTCTTTCTGAGCGGCTAGCTGCGAGTTACAGCTAGATGGCGAGAATCTGTCTCCTGCATGCTGCACTGTTGTCATACTTTGCGACAACCGGATTATTCATTCATTATTCACTCAGCTGTTTCTGTTTTTTTCCTTGTAGGAATGTGGCTGTGAATGTGTATCTGCAATGTTTTAGTGCGATTAAAAAAGTCAGGCGACAGCAATGAACACGAAGCGCTTCACAGGCGGCGAGGGGGTTATTTACTCCATTTGTAACTTTTTAAAAGGTGAATTTGAAAGCGGGAATAGTACTGTCGACATTTGAAGGCGCAAAAACGGACTGCAGAAGCATATGGTGTCGGCAAGAGAATAGTAAACAGAACTGTAAACGAAAGCGTCAGAGCAGAAGGAACCTAGGAAAATTTCTAGCCTGGAAAGCATCGAAATCGCAAGAAACCTGTAACACAAATTAATGGTTCTCACAAAGATGTTTTAAAGCGCTCCAAGAGAACAGTGAACACCCGAAATCATAAAAAATTGTTACAATTACGCATGAGAAAATTGACTTTAGGAGCAGCGCTCGGTGAGTGCAACGAATTTTATTAGACATTGATTTCAAATATTGATTTGTTGTTGAAGGAAGTGATATGGTGCGACAAGAAACACATACCTTATAAGGATGCAAGATATAAAAGGAGTCAGTTCAACAGAGTAGTACCATGACGAAACATGGCTGAATCAGATTCATTCCGGGAAGACCAGCTGAAAGATGAGTAATGGTACTGCCGGTTTTAAAGTTCCCTCAGGAGTAGGTTCTCAGATTATTAATCTGCGTACTGGATCTTCTTCTAGTTTCGTTCCTGAGAGTAAACTTGTATTTAGGTGTAAGGAAAACAGCAGTGACTACCATTCGCAAATGAACGCTGTCAGTTTCGTAAATGAACAATTCTTGCCATACATTGTTTCAAAGTCGACCATTTTAATGTGCCATGCTACTTATCGTACGACTGTACCAACACTACAAAAGCGGATATTTTCCCGTTGCTTAAAAATAAAAATATTTCGCCCAGTGTAAACCAGACTCGTGCCGAACTCATGCAGCTCGTTAACTGATGTAAGTTACGTGACAGAACGTACAGTCTGGATTTTGTCACAGTGAATGTGGTCACACGACTTTGCGTTTATACATTAATCACTTCAGTATAATCCCATGGAATTAATTTGGGCAAAGGTTCAAGTCTATGTGTGAGAAAAAAACAAATCATTTAAGATAACAGACACCGAATCCCTTGTGCATGAAGTAATCGACAATATGCACCCTCCAGCTTCGGACAGTCTGTGCGGCATGCTGAAAGGCTTCAGGAAGAAGACTTTTATATCGAGGTAACAACGGGTATGAGCCTTTAGCCTGTAATGGTAATTTACAATCAGATTGTTCGGACACAGACACAGACAGCAGTGACTATGGTATTACAGTGTGGACTTTAAAACAAAGTAAAGTAAAAATATTTCGTAGTTTATTTCACTGAAGCGCCTAAGAAACTAGTATGTGGATGGGTATTCAGATACAGGGATACCTAAACAAGCAGAATACGGAGATGCGGTCGGCAACTCATATGTAACACAAGTAACTGATAAAATTGTTAGATCGGTTACTGCTGCTACCACGGGAGGTTATTGAGATTTGGTGAGTTTGAAAGTGGTGTCATAGTCGGCGCACGAGCGATGGGACACACCATCTCCTTGATAGCGATGAACTGGGGATTTTCCCGTACGGCCATTTCACGAGTGTACAGTGAATATTAGGAATCGGGTAAAACATCAAATCTCCGACAACGCTGTGGACGGAAAATGATCGTGCATGAACGGGACCAAGGGAATCGTCCAACGTGACAGAAGGGCAACCCTCCCGCAAATTGCTGCAGATTTCAATGCTCGGCCATCAAAACTTGTCAGCGTACGAACCATTCAACGAAACAACATCGATATGGGCTTTCGGAGCCGAAGCACCCCTCGACACAAAGCTTTACGCCAAGCCTCGGTCCGTAAGCACCGATATTGGACTGTTGATGTCTAGAAACATATTGCCTGATCAGAGGAGTCTCTTTTCAAATTGAATCGAGCGGATGCACGTGTAAGGGTATCGAGACAACCTCATGAGTCCATCGACCCTGTATGTGAGCAGGGCACTATTCAAGCTGCTGGAGGCTGCGTAATAGTGTGGGGCGTGTTCAGTTGAAGTGATATGGGACCCCTGATACGTCTAGATACGACTCTAATAGCTGACACTTACGTAAGCACCTTGTCTGATCACCTGCATCCATTCATGTCCAATGTGCACTCCGATGGACTTGGCCTGTTCCAGCAGGACAATCCGACACCCCAGACCTCCAGAATTGCTACAGAGTGGCACCAGGCCACCATATTCCCCAGACATGAACATTATTAATTATATCTGGGATGCCTTTCAACGTGCTGTTCAGAAGAGATCTCCAGCCCCTCGTACTCTTACAAATTTATAGACTGCCCTGCAGGATTCATGGTGTCAGTTCCCTCAAGCACTACTTCAGACATTAGTACAGTTCTTCCCATGGAGTTTTGCAGCACTTCTGCGTGCTCGCAGGCGCCCAGACGATGTTAGACAGATGTACCAGTTTCTTCAGTGTAGTTCAACCTCTAAGTTGCATACATGGTGACAATTATTGAACTATATAAAAAAACGTAAAATAGTTATAAACTATGGCGTGCACACATTTCGTTCAACAGGTAAACGTCACCACACTTATTTGTATTTAGGTTATGACATATTCGATATGCCTGCCACCATTGGCGATGATGTGGCGCAGACGAATAGCGAAATTCTGCATGACCCACTGAATTTCGCAATATCGAGAGCCTGTGAGAAATATATTGCAGGTGCTGAACTCGCTCAGCAACTGTTGTCTGACGTAAGGTGAGCAGCCAAAGTTTTCATAGCAGAGGACGCGCCGCAATTTGGCGTTCCAGCATGTGGCAGCGGTTTCATGAATGTCTCTATTGGAGGAACCATCCATTGTGTTTTACAGCTTTGTATCGATAAGGAAGCAGTGGCCCTATTGGTCGAAAACAGATTCCAGTCCAACTGGAAGATGGGAAAATGCGTTGCCATTGGAATACTGCAACGTAGGCTTATTCCGGATGGTATAATTGAATGAATTCAGGAACAATTCACATCACTGGATGCTTTCGGCATTCTTCACTGGAAGGATGTAGTGCTGTTCGAATAATGCCGCCAATCTGATGTGTAACTAGGGATAACTCTGCACCAAAACGGTAGATATCTGAGAACCTGAGAATAAGTCTACTGGGGAGCGGTCAGTATCTTTGATGTGTATCCTATAGACAATTGGGAGTCATCCTCATTCTTGTGCACCAAGACAGCACCAGTGCCAGAGGTTGATGTGTCATTTGCACAACCAATGGGTGAGTGAGAAGGAATGGCATGAGGCACCGGGTGGCTTCCAGCATGGTTTGCAATCGGGTAAATGCGCGGGTGTCCAGTTTAAGTACATACGTTTTACAAAACTGACTCAGGAGTTGTGCAATATGGGCTTCACAGTGCTCGAACTTGGAATTACAGTGGATTTTGCCCTAAAACACCTGCAATTCAGATAAATTAGTCAGACAGAGTAAAGAGTCTATTGCAGCAATACTCCAGTCACTGAGCGTGGTTCCCTTTTTGGTGAGCCAGTGCCCCAAATACTCCACTTGTGGCTCAAAATACCTCCACTTTTTTAAACAATACATGTCACTATTCTGCAGGGTCTTAAAAATGACAGATTTCGCAGATGGTCCTGACAGGAGGGTTCTATGAGAATGATATCATCCAACTAATTCACATCAAGCGAGGTGGCGCAGTAGATAGCACACTAGATTCGCGTCGGGAGGATAAGGCTTCAAACTGCACCCGAACATCCTGATTTAGGTTTTCTGTGATTTCTCTAAATGCCAGGATCATATATTTGAAAGAGCATGGCCAACGTCTTTCCCATGCTTACCTAATCCGATGGGACCGATGACCTTGCTCTTCGGTCCCTTTCCTCCAAACCAACCCTCCAAACAAGTAATTCACACATGTCAGCATATGACATGTACGCCGTTCCATAAAGTTTTCTAAAGTTTTAGGGACTGAGACAATGTGAAATGGAAGCCGCATGCACTTGCACAATCCAAAAGGTGTATTAATGACAAAAATGTCCAGTGATTTCTCATCTAAGAGTAGCTGGAAGTAAGTGTCGGCAAGATTGACCTGTGAGTAGTATTCTCTTTCAAGTTATCTGAGGAGGTCTTCCACCTAGGGGATAAGATAAAATTTTTCCTGTGATTGAGCATTGGTTGTACCTTTTAAATTTGTACACAACTGCAGAGAATCATTGGGCTTTCCGATAATGATTAGTGGATTGGCCCACGTCCTACATTTCAACGACGCGATAGCACCAGCAGCCTGGAGACGACCTAGCTCCTGTTTCACTCCAGCACATAAGGTAACCGGGATTGGTATGGCGCGGTAAGAAAGAGGCATGGCGTTCGGCTTAAGGGTGATGTGTGCTTGAAGTTCTGAAACACACCCCAAATTTGCCTGAAATCGAGGAGCAAACTCAGTGCAGACACTCTCTTGCTTGCAGGAAAGAACTGCGGTTTACTCGACCTTCAGTTCATCTGAAGTAGAAAACCCAAACAATGTAAAGATGTTGAGGCGTAAAGTGTTGGTGGTGGCCGACTACAGATTACGGGATGAGCTGCGTGACGTTCTCGTGTGCCACAGTGATTGAGACCTGCTGACGAACAGCAGGAATAAAACTGACCCCAGGGACCACCAAACGACGCGAGGGCAATTTTAAATAGGGTGAGTTCAGTTGTGCTTACACCGCCTGATTTATTGAAGAAACTGTGGCCTTCTCTCCACGTCGAAACGAACGCCTCAGTGAGAAATGCGAAGGGGACGAAAGAACTTCAGCATGAAATCCTGGAGGGACTGCCGAATTCGGTTGTTGTATGTTGTCCTGGTGCACTCATGGGGCTGGTTCGCTCGGCTTCGACACACTGAGTGGAGATGCCCCGCTTTGGCACAGCTCGTGCTAGACCTCCAGCGATCCTAACTGCCCGGTGGATAATCAGCGAAAGAACATTACAGTCACGAAGGGAGTTGCCACCGGAGGCTACGATTGCATTTAGACGTCGGGCAACGGTGAATCACGGTGTTGCTGCAACCTGATGGTAGTCCTAGTCTGCCACGATGGGGTGGACTGCCGAAATTTGTGATCTCGTTCTGAGTCGTTCGTAGCCTATGGAAATTCGATGAGTGTGCAATGCACAAAAGATCCTCAACGATAGGTCATCCAGTTTCAAGGCCGTGGTGCGGACCTCAGGAGCGGATGACAGCTGAACCATGACGATACGAATCAAGGAGTCCTTGTATGAAGCCATGCATCCTTGAATGACGCACGTTCAGTCGCATTTGGGGCTGAGACCTTGAAAGTCAGTGAGCAAGGAGCCGTATGGTTGGTTCAAATGGCTCTGAGCACTATGGGACTTAACTTCATAGGTCATCAGTCCCCTAGAACTTAGAAATAATTAAACCTAACTAACCTAAGGACACCACACACATCCATGCCCGAGGCAGGATTCGAACCTGCGACCGTAGCGGTCGCGCGGTTCCAGACTGTAGCGCCTAGAACCGCTCGACCACCCCGGCCGGCCCGTATGGTTGTCCAGGCTGCTTATGGTACGGTTCAAACTCGAGCCAGGAGAGCAAACTATATCTCTGGGATTAATAATTAACCAAACGAGCGCATATCTCCTGAAAGGAGTGGTCAGACACAGGCGTCAATTTGCGGCGTAGAAGAAATGTGTCTGGTGACGCCCAAGTCAGAAATAACGATCGCTGCAGTGAATCAGCCGTGTCTTGAAACTCCGTCAAATATGTATCCCAGTCCCCCGTAGCGTCACTGAAAGGCAGGAAAGACAGAGGACAAATGGGAAATAGACTGCGAGGGACGCTGAGGCCTGGAGCGAACTGACTTCATGGGGTCAGAGTTGCTCCGCCTGAAGCTCAAGCGACTTTTGTAACAAGGCTGTCTCAATCTGCAGCTGTTGCTCTAGCGGTAAAACCAATTTAGCAATCGTGCTATGTAACAACTCGCTGTTTTCTCGTTCCAAACACTATTTCTACGAGTAGCCGGATATCAGTGTACGCGTCAGAACCCAAGAGGTATACGGGTAATGGAGAAAGTCGAAAGAGCCGCCTACGGAAGAGAACCGGACACCAAGCGGTAGCCGAGCTAAACATGGGTGATTGACGGCGGACAGGACACAGACAGGGACAAGTCTAAAGCAACCTATGTGAACGAGTTTCAAAGCGGAAACTTTCTCCACAATGATGTAAATAGGTCTAGAGCAAGGAGAGACACAATCCGAATCGTGACCGGAGAGAAAGATCAAGTGACAAGCGATGATGTTATGGAACAGTCCGTAACACATCGACAATCGTAAATGAAAAAAATTAGACGCCAGTACAGAAGTGACTGACTGTATGTTGTATGCATTTAAAACGATCTCCAGGAACAGTATTGGCAGCCGTATTCACGTGGCGAGACGAGTGACGCGGTCACGCTTCGGGCGCAGCGCTGCGGCGATACTGCGCCCTCTTAACGGCCATCTAGGTCAATTTCCGCCGGCGGGTATTCAGCTTCCGCGTAGCCGGATACGAGATTAGGGTTGCGACAGGAGCGCTTTGAAGGAGCCACTTTCCCAGCCATTGCACCGAAGATAGCGAGCGCCAATATTCGTCAGGCGATAACTAACGGTGCGACAAGCCCTTCAATACCATGTACTCGTATGTGCTCACACACACATATGAGGCAAGCCATCCTTCAGCAATGGATAAGGCGAATATTCATGTTTTACCGGAAGGCTGAAGTAAATCACCACCTCATCTTCTTCAGACGGTTAAGATTATTAAAATACGTCTAATTTTAGAAGGGAAAACAATCCCAACATGTTTTTTACTTGTTTGATAAAACACTACTGGCCATTAAAATTGCTACTCCAAGAAGAAATGCAGATGATAAACGGGTATTCATTGGACAAACATATTATACTAGAACGGACATGTGATTACATTTTCACGCAATTGGGTGCATAGATCCAGAGAAATCAGTACCCAAAACAACCACCTCTGGCCTTAATTACGGCCTTGACACGCCTGGGCATTGAGTCAAACAGAGCTTGGATGGCGTGTACAGGTACAGCTGCCCATGCAGCTTCAACACGATACGACAGTTCATCAAGAGTAGTGACTGGCGTATTGTGACGAGCCAGTTGCTCGGCCACCATTGACCAGGTGTTTTCAATTGGTGAGAGATCTGGAGAATGTGCTGGCCAGGGCAGCAGTCGATCATTTTCTGTGTCCAGAAAGGCCCGTACAGGACCTGCAACATGCGGTCGTGCATTATCCTGCTGAAATGTAGGGTTTCGCAGGGATCGAATGAAGGGTAAAGAAATGGTTCAAATGGCTCTGAGCCCTATGGGACTTAACATCTGTGGTCATCAGTCCCCTAGAACTTGGTACTACTTAAACCGAACTAACCTAAGGACATCACACACATCCATGCCCGAGGCAGGATTCGATCCTGCGACCGTAGCAGGCACACGGTTCCGGACTGAGCGCCTTAACCGCGAGACCACCGCGGCCGGCGAATGAAGGGTAGAGCCACGGGACGTAACACATCTGAAATGAAACGTCCACTGTTCAAAGTGCCGTTAATGTGAACAAGAGGTGATCGAGACGTGTAACCGATGGCTCCCTATACCATCACGCCGGGTGATACGCGCTTCTAATGTGCGTTCACCGCGATGTCGCGATGTCGACCATCGTGATGCTTTAAATAGGATTCATCAGAAAAAATTGCATTTTGCCATTCGTGCACCCAGGTTCGTCGTTGAGTACACTATCGCAGGCTCTCATGTCTCTGATGCAGCGTTAAGGGTAACCGCAGCCATGGTCTCCGAGCTGATAATCCATGCTGCAGCAAACGTCGTCGAAATGTTCGTGCAGATGGTTGTTGCCTTGCAAACGTTCCCATCTGTTGACCTTGGGATCGAGACGTGGCTGCACGATCCGTTACGGCCATGCGCATAAGATGCCTGTCATCTAGACTGCTAGTGATACGAGGCCGTTGGGATCCAGCACGGCGTTCCATATTACCCTCCTGAACCCACCGATTCCATATTCTGCTAACAGTCATTGGATGTCGACCAACGCCAGCAGCAATGAGGTGATACGATAAACCGCAATCGTGATAGGCTACAATCCGACGTTTATCAAAGTCTGAAACGTGATGGTACGCATTTCTGCTCCATACACGAGGCATCACAAGAACGCTTCACCAGGCAACACCGGTCAACTGCTGTTTGTGTATACAGAGTTGAAAAATGCACCCCTCTCTACAAGGTTATAAATTCGCTGTTGTGCGAGAATACCTTTCATCTATGGTCGAAAGTGTAGCTGATGGTGAGGCGGACCGTTGCAGACAGTGAAATAAATAATCCGCCTTCATATCTTATACAACCATCTTACAAAATAGCCTTTTGCTCTTGTTAGAAGACCAACCGCTTTGTTAATCCCATGGACGCAGTTAGGATCGTTACAGCTCAGTAAAATGAAATGATAAAAGATTTGCCATATTTTTAATTGTGAATCTTACTTTCACTTTAGAATATGATGAGAGATTATGGTAAAACCTTTCAAATACCATAATTACACAAGGATAGGAATTTCTGTGACTTATCCAAAGCGTGTTACTGTACTAAACATGACTATATGTCACAGAAATTTGCCGTTCTATGGTATAAATGGAACAGCATATGAGTGGTTTAAGTCTTTTTTACAGAACAAGATGCATGAAATTTTCTTGAATGGTTTGAGCGATTTAAGGAAGTTTCCCACTTCTTGTAACTGAGGCGAAATTACATTTAGTGTTCCACAGGGTTCGATCATAAGTCCCCTTCTGTTCTTGATATATGTGAATGACCTCCCTATTTATATGAAACAAGAAGCTAAACTGACAGTGTTTGCTGATGAGACAAGCATCATTATTAATCCAGTAAAATAAACTCCAATAGAAAATGATCCAACTAATGCCTTTGAGAAGGTTATTGATTGTTTTTCTGCGAATGGGCTTGCTCCTAACTATGAAGATACACAGTACATCCAATTTTCTACTTCAAAGAGTGCAGTTCCTTCAATAAATTTAACACATCAGGAGAAGTCAGTAGCCGGGATAGAACATACTAATTTTTTGGGTGTCCATATAGATGAGAATCTTAATTTAAAAATTCTTATTTTGGATATCTTAAAGCGACTAGGTTCAGCAACTTTTGCAATCAGAATAACTGATAACTTTGAGGATACAGATTAGTAAGCTAACACACTCTGTATACTTTCACTCTGTGATGTGGTAATTCAACACTTAGTCAAAAAGTATTCACTGCTCAATAGAAAGTGATTAGAATAATGTGTGGGATAGTCGCAATCTTGTAGTCATCTCTTTAGAAGGTTAGGATTTATTACAACAGCCTCACAGTACATTTGTACAGTAATGAAATTCGTCCTGAACAACGTGGACCAGTTTAAAAACAACAGTGGTACTTATGACTATAATGGGTGTACCAGAAAAAAGAAACACTTAAACTATCCTCTACTTAACCTGTCTTTGGCACAGAAAAGTGTACAATAAGGCGCTGTAAAACTTTTTTATAAATTATCAGATGAAATAAAATGTCTGACAGACATCAGTAATAGTTTTAAAAATAAATTGAAATTATATCTCCTTGATAACTCAGTCTATACCGTAGATGAATTCTTGAATTGGAATACACAAATCTATAGGCATAATATATGTATTTGGTGTCATTTAAGTAAAAGGGGTGAGTAATAAAAATTTGAAACCTAAAAAAAAAAAAAACGTTGCTCATGTGTGCATTTCTTATGCCTTGACACGTTCCATACGATAAGGCTTACCGTGCGCTTGATCAGTGGAACACGTAACTAACTACCTAGGTACCGGACTTGCTGATAGCAGTGTACAAACAATAGGTAATCCGTCAAGACTACGCGCTAACAATATGTAACAGGGAAAACAGTTATGGCGTTCCTTTGTGAAGAACCATTAGGATGGGGAGTAGTAGACTTCTGCCATTAGTACTACACGTGCCGATAAATCTCAGGCTTCTAGTATCTAGGTTCTGTTTTAATGAGTTTTTATTTCCTTCTGTTGTAGAATCAAAAACAGAACACACAAAAGGTGAAACATGTCGTCAGAATATTGCAGCAGCAGACTGATTTCGTCTGTGTTTAGCTACATTTGAGACAACGACTTTGTATGCACTTTCAGTCCATAGTGTACCACAGCCTAATAGTCGCAGTTGTTTGCTTGGAGAGAATACTTACAAAAAAGTGAGTAATTATCGACTAATACTGCGAAGTATGTGACAAACAGTAAATATAGTTTTAAATGGTTTGCAGGCGCGCATACTACGTGTTAACATTACTCTCGATAAGCAGGACATGTTTTCATTCATTTAAGCTGCAGATGTTTCATTTCATGCCATTTCACTACAACTCCAGTTTTGTGCTTCGTCGACGACAGTACGTTAGCGAACGCGAGAACGTGTTATCAGAAAAACGCTGTCCCGCGGGAATTAGCGCGTGTGCCGGCTTAACACGACGTCTCTCTGTATGCTAAGCTGTCCTCCGGCAGTGTAATTACACGAATGAGTGTGCTCTCGTAACTGGGCTGGTAGCGTCAATCTGCTGTTTTGAAACGCAAGCGTTCGCTGCTTTAAAGTACAACGTCCGGTGTAGGCACGTGTCGAGCACATAAGCCCAGCTATTTTTACGCTGCCTGTCACGTATCATAACTTCGGGTCACGTCCTTCATAGTGCATCAACATTTTGCGACAGTTGAGCTTATTAATTAAAAAACATTCTTGAAAATACACCAGTACAACATCGTAACACCAGGAGCTCATAAGATAAGCTACAGCCACGTTATTCATCTTGTATAGTGAACACTACATTCATTTGTGTATTATTGCTAACAGGACTACAAGTCAGTCAAAAGTGAGAGCTATAATACTGTTATACGGGGAGCTATTTGTTATAGACGGACATTATTCTTAATAGTGTATAAACCTAATGACAAGTGATTAAGGTACAGAGTCCCAAACAGACTTCTACATACATGTTCTGCAAGCTACCTGACTGTGTATGGCAGACGGTACCTTGTATAACTAATAGTACTCCCATCCTGTTCTACTCGCAAATGACACGAGGGAAAAGCTACTGTCGGTATGCTTCGTTCAGGAACTAATCTCTCTTATCTCGCTTTCATGGTACATACGTGAAATATATGTTACTGGCAGTAAAATTCTTCTTCAGTCAGTCGCAAATGCGGGTCTCTAAATTTTCTCAACAGTACTTCGCGAAAAGATGTCGCCTTGCCTGGGCTCATTCTCATTTAAGTTAGGCAGCATTTTCGAAACACTCGCGTGCTGATCGAACCTACTGATAACAGATGCAGCAGCCTGCCGCTGAATTGTTTCCTTTATCCGACCTCATGGGAATCCCAAACACTTGAGCAGTATTTAAGAATGTGTCGCACTAGTGTTCAGTACGTTGTCTCCATCACCGATGAACCACATCTTCCTTAGATTCTCCCAATAAATCCAATACGACCATTTGCCCTCCCTACTGTTGACCTTACGTGTTCGTTCCATATTATACAACTTTGCTACGTTACATCTACAACTACATCTACATCTAAATGGATACTCTGCAAATCACATTCAAGTACCAGGCAAGGGGTTCATCGAACCACCTTCACAATTCTCTATTATTCCTATGTAGCATAACGCGCGTAAAGAATGAACACCTATATCTTTCCGTGCGAACTCTGATTTCTCTTATTTTATCGTGGTGATCGTTTCTCCCTATGTAGGTCGGTGTCAACAAAATATTTTCGCATTCGGAGGATAAAGTAGGTGATTGGAATTTCTTGAGAAGATTCCGTCGCAACGAAAAACGCCTTTCTTTGAATGATTTCCAGCCCACATCCTGTATCATTTCTGACACACTCTCTCCCATATTTCGCGATAAAACAAAACGTGCTGCCTTTCTTTGAACTTTTTCGATGTACTCCGTCAGTCCTATCTGGTAAGGATCCCACACCGCGCGTAGTGTAGGCAGTCTACTCAGTAGGTCTGTTACATTTTCAAAGTGTCCTGCCAATAAAACGCACTCTTTGGTTAGCCTTCCCACAACATTTTCCATGTATTCCTTCCAATTCAAGTTGTTCGTAAATGTAATATCTAGGTATTTAGTTGAATTTTCGACTTTTAGATTAGACTGATTTATCGTGTAACCGAACTTTAAAGAGTTCCTTTTAGCACTCATGTGGATGACCTCATACTTTTTGTTATTTGGGGTCAACTGCCACTTTTCGCACCATTCAGATATCTTTTCTAAGTCGTTTGGTAGTTTCTTTTGATCTTCTAAAGGCTTTATTAGTCGATAAACGACAGCGTCCTCTGCAAACAATTGAAGACGGTTGCTCAGATTGTCTCCAAAATCGTTTATATAGATAAGGAACAGCTAAGGGCTTATAACACTTACTTGGGGAACGCCAGAAATCACTGCTGTTGTACTCGATGACTTTCCGTCAGTTACTACGAACTGTGACCTCTTTGACAGGAAATCACATATCCAGTCACATAATTGAGACGATATTCGATAAGCACGCAATTTCACTACGAGTCGCTTGTGTGGTACACTGTCAACAACCTTCCGGAAATCCAGAAATATGGAATCGATCGGAAATCCCTAATCAATAGCACTCAACATTTCATGCGAATAAAGAGCTAGTTGTGTTTCCCTGGAACGATGATATCCAAACCCATGTTGAGTGTGTGTCAGTAGACCGTTTTCTTCGAGGTGTTATTTGGGGTCAACTGCCACTTTTCGCCTCATTCATAATGTTCGAACACAGTATATGTTACGCCTTGATATTTAATCGACGTGACTGCGTAATGCAGCACACCACTAATACTGTATTCGGTCAGTACAGCACTGTTTACCATACTCATCTGCATTCGCTTATGTTGAACACTAGAACACTAAAGTGGGGAAAATATTACACCGTTACAGAACTATCGTAAACTTTAATACTCTATATTTTATTCAAATGACTTTATAGTTTATACGCTGGTTAATTACATCTATAAGTCTGTAATGGTATGTCACATACAAAATAAGTACAAAAGTCCTGTTTTACACCTTACACTGACGATACTAGATTGGCGAAAACCGTGAAAATTTAAGAGAATTCAGTAATCACGGTTTGAAACAAGTAACCATTAATCACAACAAAGGGAAATTCTAAGCCATCTTGTACGTTTCTACAGTCAGACCGATGACCTCGCTGTTTGGCCCCTCCCCAAATCAACCAACCAGCTTTTACAGTCACTCAACGAAGCCACTTTCCTGCATATTACAGCATCATCGCCAAACGGTGGCACGCTGCTGTCTATCCTATCCATCAAAATTGTCGTGTACGAGGGAACTGCAAAAAGTCAGTTACACATTACTATGGCACGCCAAGTATTTTTTACTGAATGCTGCAGTAAACCTCAAAGCGATACATATAGGTGGCACTATTTTTAAGCATGTTCACCTAGTGGTTAAGCAACTATCGGAATTCTTGAGGGTATTTTTGTTCTGTCGTTACAACTACAAAATTGCGTGATTTGTTAACCACAGGTGTATTGCTTTATTGTGGTAAAGCAGTTTCAGTGGTCTGTAATTAAGTTATTACATTTTGGTTTGCTTTTAGCAGGTCGTTAAGAATAAGTTGATTTGTACTTACCCTGATTTTGTGGCTGGTTTCGCGCTTACATCGGGAAATGCCGTCTGCTAGCACATCATTGTTTTTCTGTGTGAGGCAGTGGTAATTTTGGGCTAATGTTTAGATGTTCTGTAGCACTATGCATTTCTTATCATTTTCTCAACACACTTTTATGCACATCACTGTACTCTGTTTGTTTTTGTACTTCAAATCTGTGTTGTTGTTTGTGTTTTGTAGTGTTGCCAACATAACCTTTCCACTACTTTGTCTTTGGCCTACAACATTTTTTTTAAAAAAAAATGAGATTAGTGTATGGGTGTAAATCCATTTAACTATGTTTCTGTGTATTTGTGTACTGTGTAGTACTAGAGAAGAAATAGCGATGGATGTTTTTTTTTCTTTTTTGTTAAACGTAAAAATTTAGAGATAAGTGCTGCCATCTGTTGCTGCGTACAGGACCTATCAAAATCGACGTTAGAGTCACTCCTAAATGTTATATTAGGATATAATACAATGCAGATAATTTTTAGCGTTTCGGTAGATGTCATTTTTGTAACGTCAAAAACGTGCTAAGGTTCCGCTACATTTCCTTTTCCCTCCAGCGGAAAGAGGCTGAATAGCTGAGTAGCAGGATAGCCAGTATTGTGCCATATGATAAATAGACAACATAAAATTAACTGTAATTTGAAAAGCATTGGGGACTGAGGTGGATTATATTGGAATTAATGAAAGTGTAAAAACGAAATATAATCCTTGTCTAATACGTATACGTAATAACTTTATAAACCTATTATAGGGTTCGTGGAGGTATGTGCCGTCTATGCAACTAAATGAAGGCAGTTTGTTTGTTGCCATACGCGTTTCGCTTCATTTATTTAGGAAGCATCATCAGTGGCCTGAAATACATGTTTCTTTTTATATATACAATAACCGTATTATCTGCTAGATATAATCTGTTGATATATTACATTTTGTCGGTTTTTTTATATAGGTTAGAAGCAATTTTTGTAGCACAAGTTCCATAAAATGATGTATCTTTCGTTTTACTTACGATTTACAGCGCTACTAACACATATATGTGTTTCTGGTGATGTATTTGCTGGTCTTCATGCTCCAGTTAGCCAAATCAGGTGTTGTTTAGCCATTTGTCACATCACATTTCACTCACATTTCACTTTCACTGCCATTTGGCGATCAACATATGTGTGTTTGCAGTGTGTAGTGTTGCCAACTGTTGTTATGTGTTTGTCTTTTGTTTCTGTTGTGTTTTGTGGTTTTGTGTGTGTGTGTAATTTGCTGAGTGCATTGCATTTCCTTTAATCTGTGGGTTCATGTGTTTGTCTGTGAGTATGTGTGTGTGTATAGGGGGGGGGGGAGGGGGGTAGGAGGGAGAGAGAGAGAGAGAAGAGGGGAAGGATATTCATTAATTATTTATCCTGGTTGCACTTCAGTTTGTTATTGTTTTGGTGGCTAGCATGATCAGCGAGTTATTGTTTATATGGATTTGGTCATTGAGTACCTCCTTTTCCACTGCAATGGCTCTTTGTATGTGGAAGTTTACTTGCAATGTCAGGAGGTTTTTGTTGTGATTATTCACTCTGATAACTGTCATATCACATTCCATGTTGGATGGTTCATGTCCATGTTTTATCAGGTGTTCGGCAAAGGTAGAATGACTGTCCTCATATTTCCAACTTCTTATATGTTCTTTGTACCTAGTTTTAAAGTTCCTGCTTGTCATCCCCAGATATACTGCTTTACATTCTTGGCACTCTAGCTGGTATATACCTGCTCCTTGGTATTTGTCTGGTTTTTCTGTTGTTTGTAAATGAGATTGGAGTGTGTATCTTGTTCTGTAAGCTATTTGTAATCCCTGTTTCTTTAATATATTTGCTATCTTGTGTGTTGTTTTGTGTTTGTATGTAAGAGTATAAATTTTTTTTCTGTTATTCATGTATGAGTGTTATTGTTGTGTGTTTCTGTGTGTGCTGTAGTGTTCGTGGGGTTCTGTAATCTCTGCTTGATTTGATTTTTCTTTAGTTGTGTTTTAAGTTTTTCATTGAGTTTTTGTACTATATGCTTGCTGTAACCATTGTTAGTGGCTACAAGTTGTATTGTTTGTAACTTTTTTTCATAATTTTCTTTGCTGAGTGGGATGTTATTTAGCCTGTGTAACATGTGTCGTAGTGCCGCTAATTTTTGATTTTGTGGGTGGTGCGATGAAGCATGTATGATTATGTCTGTGGCTGTAGGCTTTCTGAAAATGTCAAATGTGTGTTTATTGTTCTCTCTCTTTATTGTTATATCCAAGAAATGTATTTGCTTTTGTGTTTCTTTTTCTATGGTAAATTGAATATTTTTATGTATGTTGTTTATATCTGTATGAAGTTTATCAATTTTCTCTGTTTGTTCATCTACCATACAGATTATGCCATCTACGTATCTGTACCAGTAAACAATTTTGTATCCTTTCTTTGTGATGACTGTATCGAAGATTGTGTTTTCTATGTAGTTGATGAATGTGTTTGCTAGTGTTCCTGAAATTGGGGATCCCATTGGGAGCCCATCTTCTTGTAAGTAAAATTCCTTTTCAAATTGGAAGTAATTTTGGGATGTGATTACTTTGAGGGTTTTTGTTATTTCATTAATATTGTCTACAGGTAGTTTGTTGTGTGTTAGTAAGTTTTCTTCAATTAGTTTTATTATGTCTGCAGTGGGTATTGAGGTGTACATGTTCTCTATGTCAAAAGGCCATAGGCATAAATACTGGATCAGGTCATGCAAGGTCTGGGCTTCTCAATTATCGTCACCACCAACTTGGACATAATGTTGTCAACATTTCACTACAGCTGGGCTCGACATTCCATTCTGTCCATATACAGCCAAAATTTCACTGTGAGTCTATGTGCAACTTGGACGTTTTGCCAACGAGAATTGTAGTATCCCACGTACTCCAAGTTCGGACAATATTTCCGGTTGCAGCACTATTTTCCTCCCACACTATGTTGCACACGTCTCTGTACGGCCGTAGAACAATGTCTGCAGGAAATCGAGAACTTCATTCTCTTCTGACAATTGCAAAGCTTGAGTGGCGCAACAGTCTTTGCTAGGGATGAGAAGTGTAACATACTTTCAGAAATTCTTACGTATATGGAGAACGAGAGCGGTCCTATCACATTTCCTTGAGCACTCCTGACGAAACCCTTGTCACTGATGAACGCACGCCGCACAGTTCAATGTTCTGGTTTTATTACATAAGAAGTCTTCTCATATATCTGAGAAACTATTTCGTATACTCGGACCTTCGTTAACCGTCTGCAGATGGTACTGTGTCAAACGCTTTCCGGATAACATGTAATCTGTGTGTTACATTCCATACATGGTTAGCGGAATATATTATAGGCTAACTATACTTCCTATATTATGTTCTAAGTGGGGAACAAGGAAGAAACCTCCCCGAATAGTGTGCAATGCACAATATTAACATTTTGGCTTCCGCTGGGAAACAGTGCATCACTAGCTAATCCTTCCAGCTGGTACTATATCACAGAAATCATGGACACTACAATATTAATTTCAAATGGTCATTCTCCAGACCCACAAATTTGGTAATAACTTCAACTCTAACAACCTGTGACCTGAAGATCTAAAGAATCTCTAAAAGCAAATCTTTCACTTCTGTGTTATATTAACAACGTGTAGGTAATAACTGTGCAATAAATACACAAAAAGATCGCAAATATCTACAAATAAAAAGGAAAATTACAGTGTACAAACTGGTAGATGAAACTTCCTGGCAGATTAAAACTATGTTCCGCAGTGATATTCGAACTCGTTAATTTTGCTTGACCGGTACGCAGTTTTAATCTGGCAGGAAGTTTCATAGCAGCGCACACTCCGCTGCATAGTGAAAATTTCATTCTATAAACTGTTAAATACTCATCACGTGTACAAAAAGCAACGGATATTAAGATGGACATTTATGATTACAGAGTAGTTTTCAAGTTCTCTACAGACAACATTTTTACCTTGGGAGTGATAACATGTGGAACTCTCATTATCAAAATCTTAACCTCCGAAAATGGACTATTCAACATCTGCGCTCAGACTTTTCACTGATTCAGCCAACAACCAGCCATCTATGCTGGAGATTTTAATCACCACTACCATGCTTCAAACTGTAAGGAAAGTGATATAAACAGCAACATCGTACATGACTGGTCGTCCTTTAACAATCTGTTACTGGTTTTAGCTCAAAGGGCAGAGGAACGTTCGGGGAAGTTATGTGGCAGAGAGATAAACAATCATACCTATGGTTTGTCAGTGTCAGTCATGCTAATGGAAATGAAATGTAAAATAGGAAAATAATAGACTTTTCTGCCAGCATAGACCCATTTTTATTGATCATGGCATCCAGGTACAACTAGTAAAATCAATTGCTATGGCCCGTTGAAATTTCAGAAAAGCGAGCTGGCAACAATAGGCTGAGAAACTCCACGAGACTGTCGAATTCTTTAAAATCGGACGCAAATAGTCTTCGCCGAAAAAATACTTATTTTCATGGTAACCAGTTACGATCAGTTTTTTACCATCCTCAGACTCTCATACAATGGTAGTAGGCGGTGACAGTGAATGGAGCTGGTGTTGGAACTCCACGAGCATCAACTGCCGCGTTTCAGTTTTAATGCTTTTTGCCAGACGGTTGTTCTCCACGAGAAAAGTTCTCAAAACTTATTGTTGAATTCATTCCTGTGGAAATGAACTAATATCTGCTAAATCTGTCAAAAAGGTAGCCAAAAGAGACTACTCAAAGGGCATATGAAACAATATATCCCAGGGCGGTCGGAGAAGTGTGATGAGCTACAAGAGGAGCATCAACTTAAGAATTCAAATAAAACACAGATCAGTTTCTTCCAGCATGTCAAGAAACTACCTCGACTTCCGTTTTCACCAATTCGGGTCGCAAAGCTCGGCAACTACTGAGCTGGTTGCAGATATCAAGCCTAAGAGATGGCAACACATCACTGCAAACTAAATCGTGAAACGTACATTGGAGAACTCTAAAGCAGCCACGAACAAGAACTGTACTAGGCTAGTATGGACACAGTTAGGACTTCAACGCTCTCAGTTAGTATCTCATCCAGAGCTCTTGCGTGAGTTCACAACTGACGGGCTGTAGGACGCTTTGACAAGTGTGATTATGAGCAAACTAGCCGGTTTTGATGAAATACATCCGGAGTTCCCGAAAAAAGAATGCCCGAAAATTAAGCAGTGGTTGTTGCATACTTTTGAGTACTGGGAGGCTGACAACATGATTTAGAAATGCAAAAGTAATAGCTACCAAAAAATCTAGCTAACGTGTCAACGAAGCATCACATTACAGATCAGTTTCACTACTTAGTATACTTTATGAACTACTAGAAAGGATTTTGCTAAATCGAATCAAACTGTTAATTGGCAGAGCTATTCCACTCCAACAAGCTGGTTTTTGAAAGATTGCAGTTGCTGTGATTACATATTGATACTAGCATTTACATCGAAACAGGCTACCAGCATAATTTAAAGACTGCCGTAGCACTTGTTTACTTTACGCGTACAATTGATACGATATGGTGACATTGGCTGCTACTGAAATTTTCAGAAATCATACCGTGCAAAATATTGGTTACCCAATGGATAATATGCTTAGGAACAAATGATTCCAAGTATTCATTGTAGAAAAATTTAGTTGATGGCCAAGGCTGAATGGTGGGCTACCGCTGGGTATTGTGCTATCAACAACCTGTTTTTGAGCTTTATAGCGGCAATACACTCAACACTGATGGTAAAAGTTAAAATTTTCTGACGAACTATCACTAGCTTACTAAGCAGGAAATCTGTAAGATTGTGAAAGAGCTTCTATCACAATAATTAAAACGTCATGAACGATGCGGCAGTTCTTCATACATATTTGACGTCATGTCTCCTGAACTATGGATCATACAATCATACATTTTCTTAAGTGCATTCCGTAGTAGGTTTGGATACTGTCTGCGGAAACTGTTGCGAATAGCGTTAGCAGCAATAAAGTAATAAATTTAAACATCTTGCAGAATGTGACAGTTTTCCAAGCTTCTCAGTGTTTAATGTCATATTTTTTTAACTAAGTTTCGCACAGTGATCTAATTTTACAGATACATTTAGTGCTACATGCGAATGCTATCTGCGACCTGTGCCGCAAATACAGTTAGTGGTAAAGAGGCAATAAATTTAAGCTTAAAGCTTTTTGTGGCAGTTTTACTGCATGAATGTCAGAAATGTAGTAAGCGTTGAACATTATTCCTTTCATCATTTTGTCGGGTTCGTCAGCGAGAAGAAGTTTCGCAAAGGCTCTAAATTAAGTGCAAAGTGTCTTGCAAGTCTCTAAGCGCTCTCATTCTCAAATACTGGGTGACTAAACTATGGATATTCGTGCGTCGGTTTCTGCATTGCTTTTTGACCCCCCTTCCCACCCTTTGATAGATGGGTGACTCTTATCACCACAATGAATATATCCAGGCGGTATGTGACATGAGTACCATCTTTTGTTAAAATCAATCCAGTGGTTTAGGAGATGTGGAACCTTCACACATACATACATCCATACAAATAAAAAATATATACATTTTTATACAATAATTTGTATGAATTTTATGGTGACTGGAAGCGAGGTGTAGCAAAGCTAATGCAGTGAGCGCTCAGCTACGATTTACTCTCTTCTGCAAGAAGGAAGTCAGTACCAAGACTAAGTTATCTGTGCACCGTTCCATCTTTTGACCAACTTTGTTGTATGGGAGCGAAAGCTGGGTGGATTCAGGTTACCTTATCAACAAGGTTGAGGTTACGGATATGAAATAGCTAGGATGATTGCAAGTACTAGTAGATGGGATCAATGGCACGAGAGCGTCCACAATGAGGAAATCAAAGAAAAACTGGGAATGAACTCTATAGATGTAGCAGTCAGGGGGAACAGGCTTACATGGTGGGGTCATGTTACACGCATGGGAGAAGAAAGGTAACCCAAGAGACTCATGGGTTCAGCAGTAGAGGGTAGGAGGAGTCGGGGCAGACAAAGGAGAAGGTACGTGGATTCGGTTAAGAATGATTTTGAAGTAATAGGTTTAACATCAGAAGAGGCACCAATGTTAGCACTGAGTGGGGGATCATTGAGGAATTTTATAAGGGGGCTATGCTCCAGACTGAACGCTGAAAGGCATAATCAGTCTTAAATGATGATGATGATTCTGGTGACTCGGTGAACTGTATTCGGTGACGCAAAGATCTGTGAACTGGTTAATAAACCTTGATATTTAATTAAAAATTTCGATTATTTGTTTTATGTATTATGTTTGTTTTTATATTAGGTACTTCTGTCTGTATAACATTGTTGTTGTTGTTGTCTTCAGTCCTGAGACTGGTTTGATGCAGCTCTCCATGCTACTCTATCCTGTGCAAGCTGCTTCATCTCCCAGTACCTACTGCAACCTACATCCTTCTGAATCTGTTTAGTGTACTCATCTCTCGGTCTCCCTCTACGATTTTTACCCTCCACGCTGCCCTCCTATGCTAAATTTGTGATCCCTTGATGCCTCAAAACATGTCCTACCAACCGATCCCTTCTTCTAGTCAAGTTGTGCCACAAACTTCTCTTCTCCCCAATCCTATTCAATACCTCCTCATTAGTTACGTGATCTATCCACCTTATCTTCAGTATTCTTCTGTAGCACCACATTTCGAAAACTTCTATTCTCTTCTTGTCCAAACTAGTTATCGTCCATGTTTCACTTCCATACATGGCTACACTCCAAACAAATACTTTCAGAAACGACTTCCTGATACATAAATCGATATTCGATGTTAACATATTTCTCTTCTTCAGAAACGCTTTCCTTGCCATTGCCAGTCTACATTTTATATCCTCTCTACTTCGACCATCATCAGTTATTTTACTTCCTAAATAGCAAAACTCCTTTACTACTTTAAGTGTCTCATTTCCTAATCTAATTCCCTCAGCATCACCCGATTTAATTTGACTACATTCCATTATTCTCGTTTTGCTTTTGTTAATGTTCATCTTATATCCTCCTTTCAAGACACTGTCCATTCCATTCAACTGCTCTTCCAAGTCCTTTGCCGTCTCCGGCAGAATTACAATGTCATCGGCGAACCTCAAAGTTTTTACTTCGTCTCCATGAATTTTAATACCTACTCCAAATTTTTCTTTTGTTTCCTTTACTGCTTGCTCAATATACAGATTGAATAACATCGGGGAGAGGCTACAACCCTGTCTCACTCCTTTCCCAACCACTGCTTCCCTTTCATGCCCCTCGACTCTTATGACTGCCATCTGGTTTCTGTACAAATTATAAATAGCCTTTCGCTCCCTGTATTTTACCCCTGCCACCTTTAGAATTTGAAAAAGAGTATTCCAGTCAACATTGTCAAAAGCTTTCTCTAAGTCTACAAATGCTAGAAACGTAGGTTCACCTTTTCTTAATCTTTCTTCTAAGATAAGTCGTAAGGTCAGTACTGCCTCACGTGTTCCAACATTTCGACGGAATCCAAACTGATCCTCCCCGAGGTCTGCATCTACCAGTTTTTCCATTCGTCTGTAAAGAATTCGTGTTAGTATTTTGTAGCCGTGGCTTATTAAACTGATAGTTCGGTAATTTTCACATCTGTCAGCACCTGCTTTCTTTGGGATTGGAATAATTATATTCTTCTTTAAGTCT
This sequence comes from Schistocerca gregaria, assembly GCF_023897955.1. Lineage (NCBI taxonomy): Eukaryota > Metazoa > Arthropoda > Insecta > Orthoptera > Acrididae > Schistocerca > Schistocerca gregaria. The sequence continues at coordinate 733,335,774 of NC_064931.1, forward strand.
GAGGGTATTTCGCCTGTGTCATACATCTTGCTCACCAGCTGGTAGAGGTTTGACAGGACTGGTTGTCCCAAGGCCGTCAGTAGTTCTAATGGAATGTTGTCTACTCCGGGGGCCTTGTTTCGACTCAGGTCTTTCAGTGCTCTGTCAAACTCTTCACGCAGTATCGTATCTCCCATTTCGTCTTCATCTACATCCTCTTCCATTTCCATAATATTGTCCTCAAATACATCGCCCTTGTATAAACCTTCTATATACTCCTTCCACCTTTCTGCCTTCCCTTCTTTGCTTAGAACTGGGCTGCCATCTGAGCTCTTGATATTCATACACGTGGTTCTCTTCTCTCCAAAGGTCTCTTTAATTTTCCTGTAGGCAGTATCTATCTTACCCCTAGTGAGATAAGCTTCTACATCCTTACATTTGTCCTCTAGCCATCCCTGTTTAGCCATTTTGCACTTCCTGTCGATCTCATTTTTGAGACGTTTGTATTCCTTTTTGCCTGCTTCATTTACTGCATTTTTATATTTTCTCCTTTCATCAATTAAATTCAATATTTCTTCTGTTATCCAAGGATTTCTAGCAGCCCTCGTCTTTGTACCTACTTTATCCTCTGCTGCCTTCACTAGTACATCCCTCAGAGCTACCCATTCTTCTTCTACTGTATTTTTTTCCCCTATTCCTGTCAATTGTTCCCTTATGCTCTCCCTGAAACTCTGTACAACCTCTGGTTCTTTCAGTTTATCCAGGTCCCATCTCCTTAATTTCCCACATTTTTGCAGTTTTTTCAGTTTTAATCTACACGTCATAACCAATAGATTGTGGTCAGAGTCCACATCTGCCCCTGGAAATGTCTTACAACTTAAAACCTGGTTCCTAAATCTCTGTCTTACCATTATATAATCTATCTGATACCTTTTAGTATCTCCAGGGTTCTTCCACGTATACAACCTTCTTTCATGATTCTTAAACCAAGTGTTAGCTATGATTAAGTTGTGCTCTGTGCAAAATTCTACTTGGCGGCTTCCTCTTTCATTTCTTAGCCCCAATCCATATTCACCTACTATGTTTCCTTCTCTCCCTTTTCCTACACTCGAATTCCAGTCACCCATTACTATTAAATTTTCGTCTCCCCTCACTATCTGAATAATTTCTTTTATTTCATCGTACATTTCTTCAATTTCTTCATCATCTGCAGAGCTAGTTGGCATATAAACTTGTACTACTGTAGTAGGTGTGGGCTTCGTATCTATCTTGGCCACAATAATGCGTTCACTATGCTGTTTGTAGTAGCTTACCCGTATTCCTATTTTCCTATTCATTATTAAACCTACTCCTGCATTACCCCTATTTGATTTTGTGTTTATAACCCTGTAGTCACCTGACCAGAAGTCTTGTTCCTCCTGCCACCGAACTTCACTAATTCCCACTATATCTAACTTTAACCTATCCATTTCCCTTTTTAAATTTTCTAACCTACCTGCCCGATTAAGGGATCTGACATTCCACGCTCCGACCCGTAGAACGCCAGTTTTCTTTCTCCTGATAACGACATCCTCCTGAGTAGTCCCCGCCCGGAGATCCGAATGGGGGACTATTTTACCTCCGGAATATTTTACCCAAGAGGATGCCATTATCATTTAATCATACAGTAAAGCTGCATGTCCTCGGGAAAAATTACTTCTGTAGTTTCCCCTTGCTTTCAGCCGTTCACAGTACCAGCACAGCAAGGCCGTTTTGGTTAATGTTGCAAGGCCAGATCAGTCAATCATCCAGACTGTTGCCCCTACAACTACTGAAAAGGCTGCTGCCCCTCTTCAGGAACCACACGTTTGTCTGGCCTCTCAACAGATACCCCTCCGTTGTGGCTGCACCTACGGCACGGCCATCTGTATCGCTGAGGCACGCAAGCCTCCCCACCAACGGCAAGGTCCATGGTTCATGGGGGGGCAGTATAACATAAGAATGTAAAATGATCATGTAAACCGCATGAGTATTAATAATAATAATCTGACTTACAATATGCACAAGAATTCTGCAGTAAAACGATCTTTAGGATATTATTCCGTAGTTTTGAGGGTCCGTTCATGTACCCGTCTTGCACTAAGGAGTCCCCTGCGCGTTTTTCATTCGCTTGGGACCTGGCACTGGTGGAGAGATTCACCATAAATCCAAACTAAGTAAGGGGTCAGTGTCGAAGATTTCTCTCTATACAAACGAATGTGGATTCCAAACTAACCGTACAAGTTATTTCTGCCCAGTCAGTTGTTTCTGAACGCCAGGATGACTATTTTTTTTTATGTCCTTCTGTAACACCACAACTCTGTGGATGATCATACATTTTCAACGTGTTTTGGGAAATGTGCTTTATTAGATGTGCTCAATAATATTCTTGTGAATATGTTGTCAAGTTACAAATGCTACTTGTTATTTAAGAAAGCGAATAAGCATGGTCTGTTAACTTTTGTAAGTAGAGACGCTGGCCTAGTCAGGGAAAAGCTATTGTCAAAGTGTGTAATACACTGTAAATACCTTATCGCTGGGCGTGCGAGGGCGCCAAAAAAGTAGTAGCAGTTGGGAGTCGCGAGTAGACAACTGGTGTCGTTGGTTTTGTGTATTCGCCGGTGTGGCTATGCAAAAGCGCGGAGCAGTGAAAACTGAACTGGTTGTTTTAGCGGATGTTTAATATTGGTAAGCTATGGCATTTATTGGGCACAGTAGAAATGCAGCAGGAATAATTCACGAAACATCAAGAGTACTGTGGCTATGGTATGACAAGAATATCAATCTGTGCCCTATTTACCGCTAAATGAAGCCACTCGACAAATGAACGGCATCATGAAGTGAAGTAAGATCTAGTCTTTTATAACTTGAAGTGTAATAGATTGTCCAGCGTAACTGAAGTTTTATTGCTTGAATAACATTGCTTTCGTGCATATTGTCCCGTAAATAATTTTCCTAAGTCATTAGCCAAGTAGTATCCATGCTATCCCTTGTATGAACCGAGATAATCAGAAAATTAACTGACAATGAGGTGTACATTAATTTATTAGATTATCGAAACATAATTTTTCCAACTTTTGGACAGTTACGTAATAATGAAATCTTTGGCAGTAGTATGAATGATGTCAAAAACAGAATGATGCAAAAGCCAGTATTAATTCATTTGCTACAAACAGAGTAACGTTCATGAAAGAAAATTGGTAGCAAACTCTTAAGTAACTTGGACACTGAATTTCATTGTCAAAGCACAGATCTAATTAATAGCTTGTGACATAATTTGTAACTTTTATTACAAAGAAATATCAAAGTAATTGCTAAATACAAACAATCTTCTGCTTGCTACAATTATGAAAGTCAGTATTACGGTGAGTAACGTAACAAAAACTTTCTGTCCACAGCCAGTAAACAATCTTACTTTAATTAATCTTTGAATATTACAATGATGTGTTGTATGTATTTGCTATTTGATTATTATCTGACTACTGTGACATGTGTGGTGAAAAGTACTTGAAAGTGTGCGTTAGGTTCTGTTCCTACGTCATGACGCGAATAACTATCCCTACATAAGATTGCTTACGACTATAAAGTTCGATTTAAGTTTAATTATTCTTGTTCCGGCAAGGAAATGACGGCCGTTGGTTATTTCATTAGTGACGTACTCTGAAAACCTTTCTTCCAAATTTTCAACTAACTACTGTTAATTAAGGAACTAGTTTCCCTAATCAAAAATATATTAAGTTAACCGAACTTTGTTTCTAATCGTCATTGTTAAAATACCGAGCACTGGCGATTCAGTTTTAACTTCATCTACTTCTTTCGGTTTTGCATTAATCTTCGGAGTAGATGCCTTTTCCCGACAGATTAGCGACTTTAGGCACAAGGTCATGTGGAAAGCCTAATTACCCGGAGAGGTAGGAGGGTTAGTCGTGGCTCCCGGTGACAGGACAGTGTATTATAATTACGACTGTACCGAGCCTTGCAAAATTAGCAGTGTTTAATTACAGTCAATAATAGTGAGAAAATTTTTGTTGCCAGAATGTATGCGGAGTTGGGGTTACAACGTAACAACACGAGTGTAGATATGTTCGACAATGTTTTTCAGATATTCCAGAATGAGATTTTCACTCTGCAGCGGAGTGTGCGCTGATATGAAACTTCCTGGCAGATTAAAACTGTGTGCCCGACCGAGACTCTAACTCGGGACCTTTGCCTTTCGCGGGCAAGTGCTCTACCAACTGAGCTACCGAAGTACGACTCACCCCCGTTACCCACAGCTTTACTGGCAGAAGTAAAGCTGTGGGTACCGGGCGTAAGTCGTGCTTCGGTAGCTCAGTTGGTATAGCACTTGCCCGCGAAAGGCAAAGGTACCGAGTTCGAGTCTCGGGCGGGCACACAGTTTTAATCTGCCAGGAAGTTTCTTTTCCAGATATTGACGACAAGCTAAACAATACTGGACGAACAAAATGTGTAGATAATGCAAAGGTGAAGCAAGAAACGTATGATGACTGTAATGACAACTTGGAAATGAATGACACACGATATAAAAGTGATGTAAATGTAACAGAGACGAAAACGAAACCGATAATGGAACAGCTATATAGTATATGGTATTTAGTACGAATGCTTTAACGCAAATGATTCCAAAAACGAGTGTGCAAATAAGCGTGAGATTAGCCGCGTGACGATGACCGTAAGTGGTGAGAAGTTCTGTAAAAGAAGAAATAGAAATTTCAAACAAAACCTCGCGAAAAGAAATAAATGACACAATTCTAAATTTAGTAATGACAGAAAAGATATGATAAGACTTTGAGAGATGACATGAAAAAATCAAAGACAACATGCAACAACAGTTGGGCGACTTCGTAGATGAAAAATGCGGACATATCGAAAATCAGCTCAAGCATGATATCGGTGTAAGAATGGACGAGATCAATGAAAATGTCTACAAAAAGGTAAATCCCGAAATAGCAACAGTCCGTTCTGATTTTAAAAACTCGGTGGATTTTTTGAATGACCAAATTGTAAGTGTTGTGAGAGTTAAGGGCAAAGTTCAGGCGTTGGAAATGGATGTTAATGATACGTTTTCTGAATAAAAGACAAAGATGTAGGTGAGATAAATGAGCGCATCAAAAATCTGGAGAACGCAAGAAATCTAACCGCCACGTACGTTGTAGGAGGGCAAACCAGAGCCAAATAAGCAGTGAGACTGATAAATTTGATCCGAAAGGTGGTAGTAATCCTGTCGTGTTCATGGACAAATGTAAGTCGTTAATTACGAAAGCACTGCTTAAAGTAATTCGTGCAAGGATACAACTGAGCGGTGACGCAGGTACCTGGGCAGTTTGCGCCCTGAGCGGTAGCGAAACGCTTGACGAATTCTTAAAACGATTTGAAGATAAATACTGGTTAAACAATATACAGGAGGAAGCACTTACGGAATTTACGTACTCTCCTCCGTACCGTGTCAGCACAGACTCAAATGTGAAAAGTTATTGAGAGGATAAGTGTGAAAAGGTCGAGTATGTAAAAGGACACATAACCGAAAAGACAATGTTGGACATACTGCGAGGCAAATTGCTACGTAGTGTCAGCGGCTACATAATTGGTGACTGTAGCGAATGAGCGTTTTTGAAAAACGTAGGAAATCTAGATGTGTTATACCGTGACGACGAAAGTCGCCAGTACGTTCATCACAACAGCAGCTATAACTGGAACGGAAATAGTTAATATCACGACAGACGAGGTCAAATTAACCAAAATCAAAGTCAAAACAGAAACTTAAATTTGCAATGGGCGATGGGCTCATGTAGATTAGATTAGATTAGATAAGATTAATAGTTGTTCCATACATCATGAATACGACACTTCGTAATGATGTGGAACGTGTCATGTTAATAAAAGATGTCTGTACAAGATATTGCATTACACAAAATATTGCATGACACCAATGTTTAAGCTAGTTTTTTTCCCAGTCCTTAATTTATATCTAAAAATTCAGCCAGTGAGTAGAAGGAGTTGTCATCTAGAAATTATTTTAATTTATTTTTAAATGTTGGTTGACTACCTGCCAGGCTTTTGATGCTGTTTGGTAGGTGACCAAAAACTTTTGTGGCAGTATAATTTACCCCTTTCTGTGCCAAAGTCAGATTTAACCCTGCATAGTGAAGATCATCCTTTCTCCTGGTGTTATAGCTATGCACACTGCTATTGCTTTTGAACTGGGTAGGATTATTAACAACCAATTTCATAAGTGAATATATATACTGTGAGGTTACTGTGAGAATCCCTAGATCCTTAAATAGATGTCTGCAGGATGACCGAGGGTGGGCTCCAGTAATTATTCTGATTACACGTTTTTGAGCAATGAATACTTTTCTTCTCAACGATGAATTACCCTAGAATATGATGCCATACGAAAGCAGTGAATGAAAGTAGGCATAGTCAGCTAATTTACTGAGATTCTTGTCACCAAAATTTGCAATAACACTAATAGCATACGTAGCTGAACTCAGACGTTTCAGCAGACCATCAATGTGTTGCTTCCAGTTTAACCTCTCATCAGTGGCCACACCTAAAAATTTTGAAAATCCTACCTAAGTACAGACTTCTGTTCAAAGTCCATATTTATTACTGGAGCCATTTACAGTACGGAGCTTTATATACTGTGTTTTATCAAAATTTAAAGAGAGGCCGTTTGCTGAGAACCACTTAATAATTTTGTGACAGATATCATTTACAATTACATCACTTAGTTCTTGGTTTTTGGATGTTATTACTATACTTGTATCATCAGCAAAAAGAACTAACTTTGCATCTTCATCAATGTGGAATGGTAAGTCATTAATGTATATCAAGAACAGTAAAGGACCTAAGACCGAACCCTGTGGGACTCTGTACTTGATAGCCCCCCAGTTTGAGGAATCAGCTGCTGTTTTAATATTACATGAATCCCTTATTCACCTTTCTGCATTCTTCCAGTTAAGTATGGATTAAACCATTTGTGCACTGCCCCCTCAAACCATAGTTATTTAGCTTATCTAAAATAATTCCATGATTTTCACAATCAAAGGTCTTTGAGAGATCACAGAAAATACCAATGGGTGATGTCTGGTTATTCAGAGCATTTAATATTTGGTCAGTGAAAGCGTATATAGCATTTTCTGTTGAAAAGCCTTTCTGAAAACCAAACTGACATTTTGTTAGTACTTTATTTTTACAAATATGGGAGGCTACTCTTGAATACTTTACTTTCTCAAAAATGTTTGATAGAGCTGTCAGAAGAGAGATTGGGTGATAGTTGTTGACATCCGTCGCATCCCCCTTTTTATGCAATGGTTTTACAATGGCATATTTCAGTCTATCGGGGAAAACACCCTGCTACAAAGAGCTATTACATATGTGGCTGAGAATCCTACTTATCTGTGGGGAACAACCTTTAAGTATCTTGCTGGAAATGCCATCAATTCTGTAAGAGCTTTTACTTTTCAGTGAGTTTATTATTTTACTGATTTCAGAGGGAGTGGTTGGTGGAAATACAGTTGTTTCAAACTGCACAGGTATGGCCTCTTCTATTAGAAGCCTTGCCTCTTGTAGTGAAGATCTAGATCCTATTTTCTCCACAACATTTAAAAAATGATGATTTAAAACCCTGCTACAAAGAGCTATTACATATGTGGCTGAGAATCCTACTTATCTGTGGGGAACAACCGTTAAGTATCTTGCTGGAAATGCCATCAATTCTGTAAGAGCTTTTACTTTTCAGTGAGTTTATTATTTTACTGATTTCAGAGGGAGTGGTTGGTGGAAATACAGTTGTTTCAAACTGCACAGGTATGGCCTCTTCTATTAGAAGCCTTGCCTCTTGTAGTGAAGATCTAGATCCTATTTTCTCCACAACATTTAAAAAATGATGATTGAAAATATTTTCAATTTCTGATTATTTGTTAGTACACTTGTCATTCAGTTTTATGGCACTAAAAACTTCCTGTGCTCTTGGTTGCCTGTTTCCCTTTCAATAATATTCCAAATTGCTTTAATTTTATTATCAGAGTTACTGATCTGAGACATGTTACACATGCTTCTGGTCTTTTTAATAACTTTTCTTAGTACCGCACAATAGTTTTTATAATATTGAACAATTTCGGAGTCAGTACTCCGTCTTGCTGTTAGATACAGTTCTGTTTTATGGTTGCAAGATATTCTTATTCGTTTAGTTAGCCAAGGTTTTTTATATGTTTTCTTGGAATTATGTTTAACTATTTTCTTGGGAAAACAATTTTCAAATACCCTTAAAAATGTATCGTGAAATAAGTTATATTTCAAGTTTGCATCAGGTTCCTTATACACTTCATCCCAGTCTACCTGCTTTAGGTTTTCCTTAAAGTTTGCAATATTTATATTGTTAACTGAACGCACTGCTTTGAAATTCTGATTTGATATACTGCATGGAGCTATGTCATGTACTAAAACTAACTGTGCACCATGATCTGAAAGACCATTCTCAACAGGATAAGCATTTATGTCCTTAAATTTATCTTGGTCGATAAAAAAGTTATCTATCAATGTCCTGTTGTTCTTTGTTATCCGAGAAGGAAAATCAATGATGGAGCTCAAATTGAAAGAACTGAGTAATACTACAAGGTCATTCTTCCTATTACACTCTCTCAGGGAATCAACACTGAAATCTCCACAAATGATAATTTGCTTCCCCCCTGTCTGACAGATAGCACAACAAAGCATCCAAGTTTTCTAGAAATAGCTGGAAATTCCCTGAGGGGGACCTATACACTGTTACAATTATGAAAGTGCCATCATTTAGTTTTAGTTCAGTGGCACATGCTTCCATATGTTGCTCTACACAAAATGTTTTAGTTTCTAAACTTTTTACACTGTGCAAGCTTCTGACATATATGGAAACTCCTCCTCTCATCATATTATCTCTACTTACATGTGCAGCTAATTTGTACCCATTGATGATAACCTTTTGCATATCAGTGACAATGTGATGCTCAGACAGACACAGTACATCTATTACATTCTCAGTTTCTATATCTTCTAAACAAAGCAGAAGCTTATCAATTTTATTCTTCAATCCCCCAATATTTTGATGAAATATACTAACATTTTTCATTTTACTTTTGTGAGTATCTTGAACTTTTGTAACATCTTCAGTACTTGCCTGGCTGAGTTTCCCACTGGACACTCATCTTACACTAAAAAAGAGTTTCCACCATGAGATGTAGTTCCTCCCCCCTTTAAATTTCCTGCTATCAGCCCAGCCAGTTTACCCTTCCCCTTCTTGTTGTGGTGTAGGCCATGTCTAGTATAGTCCCAACTACTGAGTGAATCAACAGGAACCACACCAGTGTGTGACCCTGCACCATATCCAAGCAACCGTTCCAACTCCTAATTAACTCTCCTGACAGAAGAGCTCAAATGAGGCTGGTCGTGGCGCTCCAGAACCGACACAAACCCAACACTGGTATGACTCGATGCTGATGAAATATTTGCCAGGTCACACTCTATGCTGTACCCCGGATCTCTGTCAATACTGTTGCCCGGCCCACCCACAATAACCACGGCATCTTCCTTAGTAAAGCCTCTACATAGTGAACCTAAATCCTCTGTAACCTGCCCCAGTCCAGCACTACGTTTGAAAAAACTTGTGACCTGATATTCTGACCCTAATTCATCCTGCAGAAGTTGGCCCACACCCTTAGCATGCGAACTACCTAGCAACAAGACTTTCTTTCTCTTTGAAGACTTCCCTACCTTCTTACTCAATTTGCTGCTGAAAGCTTGTTGAGCCCTGTCTACCTCTACTTCTGTGAGAGGCTCATCAGTTTCTGACTGAGGCAACAGGTCAAAACCTATTTTGTACATTAATAACAAAGCTGCCAGAAGAATTTCTTGGCCTGTTCCTTATGCCTGTTACCACTTCCCACCCCTGTTTACCCTTCTACCCCCTTAACCTGCCCAGTTCTCGCCTAGCCTCATCTAACTCAGCCTGGAGGGCAGCAATTTTCCCCTCCTGTTCCACAATCTTTCTATCTCTACTGCATAGCCTACAGAACCACAGATGAGTCTCGCTCATTTTCCCAATTCCCACGCCACTACAATCGCGCCAATGAAAAAAGTTACTACATCCATCACACAGGAAGACGGCGGAAGAGGTTTTGGCCGTCTTAGGGGAGATTATAATTGTAATGACCATGGCAATGATTGAGTGGGAAATGAGGTTCCGCAATCGTAGCGGGTCGTACTGCTGTGGATCACTTTGTGAGACACAGCCAGCTTCAGAGCTTCAGAAACAGTATTGCCGCCGCAACAATGACGACGCAAAGGGAAGCAAAACGAGTATCGCAATAAAACGAGGTCAAGTGTACGCTGGAAACGGCGAGAATGAAAAACGATGCAGAAATGTCACGATCCGGACGCTGGTCGAATCAGATGTCCATTCATTCTCTTTCGTAGGGCGCTGACAACTAGTTATATGCTCCTTCCAGCATAAGAACTCATCTAGTCCTCTTGATGGATTTTAGTAACCATCGTCGCCATGAGATTACGGTTATTAATGCCTGTCGTTATACTGACACTGTCTATAAGGTCAAACCTGTCGTAAAATATTTCCAGTGTGTGTGGGTTGACGAACTAGCTGCTCAAGACAATTTTCGGAGCATGTCTTCAGAACTACTTCACAACAGTATCTATCCGGACAACATGTGATTAATCCATAGAGGTCCCAGTCTGTACTCGGTAGGATATAGTCATCTCCAACTCATAATGCATGATCTGGATACACCCGCACAGCGAAGTGTAGATTATCTTTGAATGTTTCTAAAACTATTGTGGTGGAATCGCATGGCCGCTAAAAACATGCGGTGATGAACTTGAGATCACCTTACGAAATACTTTTCTCGATTGCCATGAACACAATCATCATCCTATTGCGTCTAACGTTGCTTTTTAAATATGTTTTATGTCTCGTTAAACACTTACAAGATTTCTGCTTCGGGTTTCACCCAGCTCTCGGTTCCGTGTATAGTTTGAGCACGACAGCCTCCCTTGGGGGGCGGTAGATTCGGGGACTTCGTTAGGAATTCTTCGGGAATATACAGTTAGAATTTCGACATTCGAAGTGTCTTTACTTTGCACAGGACCTGATTTCTCTCTCTGCCTAAAGACTAGCTAGCCTTCTTCAAAAAACCTTAAACGATCTGCTAACCTTAAAAAGAAATCGATTGTACTGCACAAGAGCTCTGCTACCCGAGTAGCTACCCTCTGAGTAGTGCAGTCCTCACGTATCATGGGGTGATGCTAGATTTCGCCACTACATAACGACGGCCCAGAAATCTCCTGCCAAGACTGTTGCCTAATTGATAGAGCCTCTGGTCGATAAACACCAATCGGCTCCCAACGAAAGAACCCTAATCCGTTATGAGGAACGTGAAGTGGTAAGCTAAATAGCTAAGAGTGACGTTATTAGCATATTTGTTAACATATTCTCATTCTGACTGAGTAAAATTTCTGGTGACTATAGACAACTTCGTCCCATGGCACCTAGCGGATATACACCGAAGCACCAAAGAAATTGGTATAATCATGCGTATTCAAATACAGAGATATGTAAGCAGAATACGGCGTGGTGGTCCTGAACGCCTATGAACGTCAAGTGCCTGGCGCAGTTGTTTGATCGGTTACTGCTGCTACAGTGGCAGTTAATCAAGATTTAAGGCAGTTTGAACGTGCTGTTACAGTAGGCGTACGAGCGATGCTGCACAGTATCTCCGAGACACCAATGAAGTAGTGTTTCTCCGTACGACCATTTCACGAGTGTACCGTGAATATCGGGAATCTGGTAAAGCATCAAATTGCCGACATCAGTCGGCCGGAAAAAGAACCTGCAAGAACTGGACCAACGACGATTGAAGAGAATCGTTCAACGTGACAAAAGTGCAATCCTTCGGTAAATTGCTGCACATTGTAATGCTGGGCCATCAACAAGTGTCAGCGTGCGAACCATTCAACGGAACATCGTCGATATGCTCTTGATGACCGTACGACACGAAGCTCTACGTCTCGCCTGGGCTCGTCGACACCGACATTGGACTGTTGATCACTGGAAACATGATATCTTGTCAGAGGAGTCTCGTTGCAGATTGTATCGAGCGGATGGACGTGTATGGGTAGGAAACAACCTCATGAATACATGGACACTGTATATTAGCAGGGGACTGTTGAAGCTGTTGGAGGCTCTGTAATGGTGTGTGGCGTGTGCATTTAGAGTGATATGGGACCAGTGATCGTGTTGCGGCACTTCTGCGTGGTTGCGGTTGTCCTACCCGATATTAGGTAGGTGTACTAGTTTCTTTGGCTCTTCAGTGTTTAAGGATATTTAAATATATATAAGCAGAGCAATGAGACACGCGTTCACTAACTTTGAAAGTAAGATTCTTTCAGCTGATCTGACGTTTCATCTTACGTAAAACCAGTAAGCGTTTCGAAATTATGTATTCAGTCACTCAGAGGCAATAACGGCATCGAAATGGAAAATGACAGAGACAAAAAAGAAATATTGAATTCGGTCTTCCGAAATTGTTTCATCTCGGAACATCGTAGTACCGTCCCTCATTTCAACCATCGTACAAATCTCGAAATGGTAGATTGTGAGATAAATGAAAGCGGAATCGGAAAGCAACTAGAGTCGCTTTATAGTGGAGAGGCATCAGGATCAGATGAGACACCTGTAAGATTCTGCAGAAAATACTCGAAAAATGTTGCTCCCCTTCTAGCAGCTGTTTATAATTGGTCGTTCGAGCTACGAAGGGTACCTAGCGACCGAAAAAAATGTAGGTCATTCACGTATACAAGAAGGTTCGCAGGACAGATGCAAATAATTATAGCTCTGTATCGTTGGCGTCAGTCTGTTGTAGAATTATCCAACTTGTTTTATGGTCATGTATTACGACGTTTCTTCAGAGCAAATATCACTATAAATATCTACATTAATTTCGCATACAGAAGTCAGCTCATTCTGATACCCATAGAGATCCAAAGCTTTTAGATGTCGATGCTCGGGTTGATGGCGAATTCCTGGGCTTCACTATGGGCATTTGGCACTGTCTCGCACTGCGGTTTAGTGATGAAATCCGAGCTTACCGAGTATCGGACGGCATTGGCGACAGTACAGAAGACCTCTTTACAGACAGAACTCAAAAATGTGCCTTTAAACGGAACAGTATCGACAGATGTAAAAAAACAATGGTTCAAATGGCTCTGAGCACTAGGGGACTTAAAATCTGAGGTCATCAGTCCCCTAGAACTTATAACTACTTAAACCTAACTTACCTAAGGACATCACACACATCCATGCCGGAGGCAGGATTAGAACCTGCGACCTTAGCGGTTGCGCGGTTCCAGACTGAAGGGCCTAGAACCGCTCGGCCACACCGGCCGGCCGATAGATGTATAGATAATTTCCCAAGTACCCCAAGGAAGTGTGATAGGATCGTTACTGTTTAAACTGTATACAAATTATCTAATAGTATGCATCGGATGCTCTTCAAGGCTGTTCACAGATGATACGATTGTGTGTAAGAAGGTAACAATGCCAGAACACAGTAACGATTTGCTGGAGGAGTTACAGGGTATTGATGAATGGTACCGCGCGGAGTGATCGCGTGGTTTCAGGCGCTATGAAACGGATTGCGCGGCCTCTCCCGCCGGAGATTCGAGTCCTCCCTCCGACATGGTGGGTGTGTTGTTCTTAGCATAAGTTAGTTTAAGTAATGTGTAATTGTAGGGACTGATGACCTCAGCAGTTGGGTCCCTTAGGAATTCACACACATTTAAACATTTTGATGAATGGCGCAGGGTGTGGCAGTTGACCCTGAAAGCAAACAAATGTAACATATTGCGCATACAAAGGAAGTGTAATCCACTCATGTACGACTACACTAGTGATGACAAATTGCTGGGAACAGCAGCCAGAATAAAATATCCAGTGGTATCTAGCTGGAGCGACATTAAGCGGAATGACCACATAACAAATTGTAGGATAAGCAGATGCCAGACTGTGATTCGTATGAACAATCTTTAGAGAAGCTAAACGAAATCCACTGGCAGATTCTACAGCAGAGGCGTCGTGCATCACGGATACGTTTACTGCAGAAATTGCGAGAAAAATCCTTTCCGGGAAGAGTCGGAGAGCGTATTACTTCTTCCCAGAAAACTTCGAGAAATTAGAGGCTTACCTATAGTCGCGAATGGAAAAGGGAAAGGGAGATCAGTTATCCTCTGCCGTAGACCATCAGGTGACTTGTGGAGTATTGATGTTGATATAGATTACTAACATTTTACTCGTGTAATAACAAAATTGCGCCTCAATGTGTGAGGCGCCCTATATAAAATCGCGAAAACGACATTAACATCATATGAGAAACTGATGAACATGTTAAAATTATACCTCTCTGTCGAATGACTAATTTCCTTGAAAGTCGTATCGATACTCCTCTTCACGCATGCGTTGTCTTTGCGTCAGACTGAAATCGTTGAATACGCTATTCTGAAACATACCGTTGTACTACAGCATGTAAATTACATAATTACAATCTAATTTCTTGTAGTTCTTATCACAGATTATTTGCCGGTTGTTTCTTTACCTAACTAACTATTGATAAATCAGCGGATGACTGCATGCAGCTCGTTTTTTATATGAACGAGGTTCTTCCATGTCTGGCATATCGAAATCTATTAAGGAAGTGGTTCTTTTGGCATAGTTTTTTGTTGTATGGCAAATCGCTTAACGCGAATGCGGTGTTGGTTCTTTCTCAAGGTACCCATCCTACACGTTATTCTGAACGATCTAATGTTCCTTTCTTAATGAGGTCGCTGACGGGATGCTAAATTAAAAGAGAGGTCTGGGCGGAGGGACGGTACTCCATAAATAAGCGGTCGCATAACTCACTTTTATCGAGGACCGGAATTTGCTTTAATGCGAACCTCCAGTGGCGTATAGGAAATGCGCGGCGGACCATAACTCAACTCAAAGCAGGATGTCTGGCATTTGGCACCAGTGCCCTGTCAGTGAACCGTACAGACATGTATCATGGTCTGACACCTGACGCCGATTTTAACCTGGATCGAAAGTTTCGTCACTTATCAATCCATCAGCAACGTTCTAACATAATTTTCTTCACTGATACTTCATTCATTACTCATGACAATGGACCGCTTCCATAAAAACAAAAAGAAAAGTGTTTCCACATTTTGAGTAGCTATGGTGCTTTACCTTTCGGCGATATACAGGCGACCCAGTCCAATGAATCAACACATAGGTCTCATTCTGTTTTTCCACAAAACAATAACAGTAATAACGAGGTTCTACGTCAACAGTCAAACATATGACATAAAATTTATATTCTCATTTGCGATCGTTCTAATTTACTGTAAATGCGATTAAAACTCTATTCTAGTGTACCTATCATAGCTGGCGAGCAGGACGTTATTCTGGCTGCCTCCCAGATTTTCATTTGATTGCGTTGTTACAGTTATTAGCCAGGTAATTACCACTTCGAAACTCTTTTTCACAGTTTACGTCTAGCATTTTGTATGGCTCTCTTCAAACTCTAGGGGTAAATAACCTTAGATTCGTGCTAAATCCTGGACTGTATTCAGTGTAATCTGACCGTCAAACAAAAAGCCTGTAGGAAACGTTAGACAATCCCAGCCACGAGTCATATAATTGTAGCAAAGATTCGTGTTTTTTAAGCTCTTGTTCCCTTGAGACCTACAATGTTACGCGAAGCAGTCGTAAGAAACTGTTGTTGTTCGCATTCGTGACGACGGTAGTTAAAATTTCGCTTGGAGCATCAATTTTTTTTTGTGGTTTCCCTAAATCGATTAATCAAATGTTAGGATAGTTCCTTTTAAAAAGAGGCAAATGATTTCCTTCTTAATTTTTACGCAATCGGACGATGTTCTCCATCTCTAATGACAGCGCCGACGACAAGAACTAATTTTCCAGATGGGTTTCATCGACGCGTAATACGGGCATCTTGATGTCTGATCGTGAGTAAACCAGTTGTGACTAGAAGTACAATAGATGTCCACCACTTTCTGGAGCAGGTTTGTTGCGGGGTGAGTTGGTGTCTATCATACAGTTTTTTTATTGCTGTGATCAAGAAGGCATTACATGTTGTTAGCAGATGATTCCAATGACGTGTTGATGTTAACAGTTGATGAAAATTGTATTCATGCGAGCTCATATTTATCGCCTTGGCTCAGCAAAGAAACATATAACAGAAGCCTACAACTGCAAGTAATCAACAGACTTCGGAATCCTTGCACATCTCAAAATAGAACTGATGCATTCTCAGACTAGTAAGTTTAACTGTCATGACCATAACCTTACATAATTCCTGCTCCGACAGACACAGTCTGAAATATTGTAGTTAATAAAAAAGGCGAACTCGGATCTTTTGAGGTTCATATTTAGGCCTCCGTAGTGTGACCACACTGAAATTAGTGACATCACACAAACACCACAACAACAAGCCAGCAAGAGAAAAATATTGATCCGAAGGCAGTGTGTAGCATCCACAAAAACCGAGATGCAAAATAAAGTACCTCAGGAGGTCTCCCTGAAACAAGTAGGTGTGGAAGAGCGTAAGAGACGTATACAAATTTACAGTAACGCAAACCAGAAATTTAGTTGTACTTTTTATGTGTCCCCAAAAGATAACTGCCTGAATGAGACAGGAGGGCAAAACCAAATAAGGGAAGAAATGAATCTGATGTACGATAATGTCCCTGTAGTAATTCATTCTGCTGGACAACAAATAGAAACGGCTAGTCTGACGTCAAAGTAGGATAAGGCTCCAACGCCTGTCGCTACAAAGGTCAATGTTAAACAGACAATGAAAGACAGATTAGCTACGTACCTCATATGATTAAACAATGAATACTTACCTCAAGGAAAAATACCAAACGTTAGGATACCGTTCCTCACAAGCGACTATTAATGAAATTGCGTGCATATGGGATATCGTCTCAGTTGTGTGACTGGATTCGTGATTTCCTTTCAGAGAGGTCACAGTTCATAGCGACAGAAGGTAAATCATGGAGTAGAACAGAAATGATATCTGGCGTTCCGAAAGGTAGTGTCATAAGCCCTCTGCTGTTTCTGATTTATGTAAATGATCCAGGTGATAATCTTAACAGCCTCCTTAGATTGTTTGCAGACGACGCTGTAACTTACCGTCTAGTAAAATCATCAGAAGATCAATTCCAATTACAAAATGATCTAGAGAGAATTTCTGTATGGTGCTAAAAGTGGCAATTAGCACTAAACAAAGAAAAGTAGGAGGTCATCCCACATGGGTACTAAAAGAAATCCAATAAATTTTGGGTATACGATAAATCACACAAATACCTAGGAATTACAGTTACGAGCAACTTAAATTGGAAAAACCATACAGATAATTTTGTGGGAAAGGTGAAACAAAGACTGCGCTTTGTTGGCAGAACACTTAGAACATGCGACAAACCCACTAAAGAGACAGTCGACATGACACTTGTCTGTCCTCTGCTAGAATATTGCTGCGCGGTATCGGGTTCTTAACAGGTAGGATTGGCACAGGACATCGAAAAAGTGCAAATAAGTGCAGCTCGTTTCTTGTTACGGCACAATAGGGGTGAGAGTGTCACTGGTATGATACGTGACTTGTGGTGGCAGTAACTGAAACAAAGGTGGTTTTTCTTTGCGGCGAGATCTATTTACGAAATTTCAATAACGAACTTTCTCTTCCGAATGCGAAAATATATTGTTGACAGCCACCTATGTAGGGAGAAATGACCATCATAATAAAGTAAGAGAAATCTGAGCTCGAACGGAAAGATTTAGGTGTTCCTTTTTCCCACGTACCATTCGAGAGTGGAATGGTAGGGAAGTAGTATGAAAATGGTTCGATGGACCCTATTCCAGGCACTTACGTGTGAATTACACAGTAACCATGTAGATGTAGATGTGAGGACAGTGAAGATCGGCAGGCTGGAAAGGGAAAGAATAAGTCCCATTAATCAATGTGTTTAATACACAACAGAAAACATTCAATAAAATCTTTCGTGTGGGCTATTAGGAACTTACAGGATTCTTTCATACATAAATCTCAACAAATATGGGATTATAAACAGAAAATTGAACAGAGATGCAATAAACTCTGCTTTGCAAGTGGTCCGTACCTCCATAGAAAATAGAGTCGTTGGAATTTCTTTTGGAATCGAGGTAGCCTTTGATAACTCATGGGGACTGGCCTTATTCTCACGAGATAAGGGAGGTCAGACGTCCTACAGTTCTCCACAATTGTCCAGTCGACTACTGCTGAGGCAGAAAAGTGAGACTTTCGTTCCCTGGAATATATTCTCTGGAGAATAGTTTGTGAATGAACTAACGAAAATATGTACAGAACCATGAGAGAAGCAAGAGGCCGCTTTGTGTTCGTGGACTATCTGTTGGTAGCAAGAGATTAGAAACACAAGCTAGAAGACAACTGCAAACACATTCAAGAATGATGTACAGACAGTAAATCCCAGATAGTCGTACACAAGACAGTTTACTTAGAGCTGAAAGGGAAGCTCTCAGAAACCAGGAATCTCAAAATTAAAATAAATCAAGAACATCCAAGAAGAAATGTGACTCTCTCATATGTCACTTCTCTTAGATGAGAGAACTAATTTTTCCTCCCTAACCGAACATATGTGCAAAAAAACGAAGATAAATGTTCAACAAATCAGCGAATATAAGATAGGAGAGGTTTTGACTCCCGTTAGAAACTTTCAGCGTATATCACAAGGACATCCTGACCCGTCCCGGTAGCCGAGCGCCTTAAAGTGCGCGTCAGGGATATGGGTAGTCCTTGAGGCGCTGGACAGAGTCCGCCTCTCAGATTAATTACGATGGCCAGCCTGGAAGTGGTTTTTAGGCAGTTTCCCACATTCGTCTATGATCCTAGAGCCGCGCGGGATTAGGCCAGCGGTCTTAGGAGCTGCAGTCATGGACTGTACGGCTGGTCCCGGAGGAGGTTCGAATCCTCCCTCGGGCATGGGTGTGTGTGTTTGTCCTTAGGATAATTTCGTTTAAATAGTGTATAGGGACTGATGACTTTAGCAGTTAAGTCCCATAATATTTCACACACATTTGAACTTTTTTTATGGTCCTAGGTAAATACTGAGCAGATGCCTACGTCCCGCCTAGATCCGAGTAAACTCAGCGTAGAAATAACCGAATATGATAGTGGTGATAGTGCATAAAGCTGTAGACTTGACTCTGGAGATCCTGTGTTCAATCTTGTTTAGAGACGACGATTTTTCCTCGTTCCATTGCCTCCAGGGCGGCTGCAGATACAATCAACGTGCTATCATATTAGTACTAGGGACGTTTCCGTGCGCTCTGCCTACTGTCAGGCGCCATGTACATTGGCCGAGGCCTCAAAAAAGGTGAAGTGGCACCTCTGTCGCAAGTGCGGATTTTCCGGTATCTGGGCGTCTGTCATACGTCATCCGCAACGACATCCGCCAGAACGTCCTACGACCACAGAACCACCTTCAGCAAGCTCAATTTCTTAATGTAGCGACTAAATTGGTCCACCTCGCGCAAATGCTCCCTCTGTCGAAGGCGATTGGGTGCATCCTTCAGACTGCCCTTTACTGTTACCTTACAGTTACAGTTTAAAGTTCGTTCTTACATTCCTACTCTCTCCCACGTGATAGTGATCTCAGACTCGTCAGTGCCCGTATGCGAGTCCCAGCCTTGTATATGAGTGCTATGAGAAAACAATGAAGCGGACGGGACACGTCCCTATCACGGAGAATTCTTGAAGTCCTCCTGCCTGCGTCTACATCCCCACCGCAGTCTGTTGGCTATATGGCGCCGCACCTGTCTCACATCTTGCCCTCCTTCATCGACTATAGTTACGCACATACAGACCACCCACACACGCATCCGCGCAGTACCAGGGACTCTTACACCCTACTCTTGCACCGCGTTTCTCGTAACGTACTAGAGACCAAATACCAGCCAGTCCGGTGGTCCGTAGTGTGGTGTACCATCCACCAGCCCTTCCTTCCTACTGACTTCCAGGGAATGTGGTAACTCATAGTCATCACGAAATTTCCCATGAAACAGAAACTGCACGTCATCAGTTTGTCGGATTCCCTTCTTTGTTTCCTTTTCCAGCAACTTGACACCACTGACCACCGTCTGATCTGCGCCTCCTCGCACAATGCCTGGCGGTTAGTGTTGCAAATGACAGCCTGCTACAACTGGGTGCGACCAGATGCTTTCGAACCGCGAATGTTTCTGTACGCGGAGGACATATATTTACCCCGCGCCAAACAACATGCCCTTACATGGTTAAGGAGTGGGTCGTAAGTTACTTTTTCCGTGATGAAGCTAAATCCCGCCTAGACTTCTGGAACTACACTCTTGGAAATTGAAATAAGAACACCGTGAATTCATTGTCCCAGGAAGGGGAAACTTTATTGACACATTCCTGGCGTCAGATACATCACATGATCACACTGACAGAACCACAGGCACATAGACACAGGCAACAGAGCATGCACAATGTCGGCACTAGTACAGTGTATATCCACCTTTCGCAGCAATGCAGGCTGCTATTCTCCCATGGAGACGATCGTAGAGATGCTGGATGTAGTCCTGTGGAACGGCTTGCCATGCCATTTCCACCTGGCGCCTCAGTTGGACCAGCGTTCGTGCTGGACGTGCAGACCACTTGAGACGACGCTTCGTCTAGTCCCAAACATGCTCAATGAGGGACATATCCGGAGATCTTGCTGGCCAGGGTAGTTGACTTACACCTTCTAGAGCACGTTGGGTGGCACGGGATACATGCGGACGTGCATTGTCCTGTTGGAACAGCAAGTTCCCTTGCCGGTCTACGAATGGTAGAACGATGGGTTCGATGACGGTTTGGATGTACCGTGCACTATTCAGTGTCCCCTCGACGATCACCAGAGGTGTACGGCCAGTGTAGGAGATCGCTCCCCACACCATGATGCCGGGTGTTGGCCCTGTGTGCCTCGGTCGTATGCAGTGCTGATTGTGGCGCTCACCTGCATGGCGCAAAACACGCATACGACCATCATTGGCACCAAGGCAGAAGCGACTCTCATCGCTAAAGACGACACTTCTCCATTCGTCCCTCCATTCACGCCTGTCGCGACACCACTGGAGGCGGGCTGCACGATGTTGGGGCGTGAGCGGAAGACGGCCTAACGGTGTGCGGGACCGTAGCCCAGCTTCATGGAGACGGTTGCGAATGGTCCTACGGTCTTGGCGTGCATCCGTGCGTCGCTGCGGTCCGGTCCCAGGTCGACGGGCACGTGCACCTTCCGCCGACCACTGGCGACAACATCGATGTACTGTGGAGACCTCACGCCCCACGTGTTGAGCAATTCGGCGGTACATCCATCCGGCCTCCCGCATGCCCACTATACGCCCTCGCTCAAAGTCCGTCAACTGCACATACGATTCACGTCCATGCTGTCGCGGCATGCTACCAATGTTAAAGAGTGCGATGGAGCTCCGTATGCCACGGCAAACTGGCTGACACTGACGGCGGCGGTGCACAAATGTTGCGCAGCTAGCGCCATTCGACGGCCAACACGCGGTTCCTGGTGTGTCCGCTGTGCCGTGCGTGTGATCATTGCTTGTACAGCCCTCTCGCAGTGTCCGGAGCAAGTATGGTGGGTCTGACACACCGGTGTCAATGTGTTCTTTTTTCCATTTCCAGGAGTGTATTTATAGCCAGCCTATGTAGCACTCGAACAAACGCCACGTTACCGATTTTCCTTTTCAACTATCTTGGGCGGAGGGGGGGGGGGGGGTTGAGGGGGGATGTCTCTGTTACACCCCCACTTAGTTGGGCAGTACCGGGAGCTGATCGCACATACCCCACCTACAACGATATCTGAAGATTAGCCGCCTATGGTCGGTTCTACCGCCGGCTTCCGCGTATGCGAGAGAGCGTAGTAAGTACGCG
The DNA here is from genome assembly GCF_023897955.1 of Schistocerca gregaria. Classification (NCBI taxonomy): domain Eukaryota; kingdom Metazoa; phylum Arthropoda; class Insecta; order Orthoptera; family Acrididae; genus Schistocerca; species Schistocerca gregaria. The sequence goes on from NC_064931.1 coordinate 733,357,832, forward strand.
GATCCTTATGGTTTTTCGTTTTACTTCACCCCTCTTCTAAGCCCCCTTCGCCTTCTACGCAAGACAGACGTAGGCCTACCGCATGTCAGCGTGATACTCCCCTTTTATATGCTATCCTTATTCACCAGCTTGGACTTTGGCACACGCAAGTCCGTCCTTGGGCAAATCGGATACAGGGACCCGAACCCTTTTGGATTCTTCGCTCTTTCTTTTCATTACAACTTCTGTTTCCTATGAAGGTGACGTTTGCTCACAACAATTTCATAATAGTAGTATAAAATAGTAAATAGCCTAAAAATTTTTAAAAATTGGATAAATCTCTGAATTCAGGTTATGGAGGTCCTTGGTTCAATCCTATACAACTAACTTTTTTCTATATTTAATGCTAGCTGCACTTCATCAGATCAACTAGAAATTTTGTCTGTTACCTTGTATCGTCCTACTGTCACTCAATGACTATACGTTCCCGTACACCACATTATCATCAGCCAACAACCACAGATCGCTGTCCACCCTGTCCGCCAGATCATTTATGTATGTCGAAAATAAAGTGGTACTATCACACTTCCCTGGGGCACTCCTGACGATACCCTTGTCTTTGATGAACACTCACTGTCGATGACAACTTAGCGGGTGCTCTTACTTAAGAAGTCTTCGAGCCACTCACATATCTCGGAACCCATTCTATATGCTCTCACCTTCGTTAACGGTCTGCAGTATGACATTGTGCCGAATGTTTTCCGAAATCTAAAGATGTTGGATCGCCCTATGGCCCTTTATCTATAGATTGCAGTGTGTCATGAGAGAAAAGGAAAAGGTGAGTTTCTCAGGAACCATAATTTCTAAAACCGTGCTGATTCGTAGATAGAAGCTTTTCGCTCTCAAGGAAACGTACTATATTCGAGTTCACAATGTGTTCTAGAATTCTACAGCGAACCAATGTTAAGGATATTGGTATGAAAATGTGGAGGTCTGTTCTTTTATACTTTTATTTTAAGTAAATGAGACAATTGGACTCATTAATGGAATTGACATACGTTTAGGAACATATAGCACGAAACGGTTTGGTTTGCAGCTAATAACGCGAGTTGCAATGACGGGCAAGAAAAAAGAATTATCTCACCTTCTGTTATTTACTGTGAGTTTATATAATAATATTTATAGAATCCATTATGCTAAAACGCTGGTAATACCTAATCTTCAAGGTACATTTTTGTTATATTATCTAAAGGAAGCCCGAGAATATACGAAGGTGTAATTGTGAATCGCCAGGCAGAAGAAGAATGTGGTTCATACTGGGAGTCTTAAAAAAGATGATTGTTGTGTGGATTTATTTCGATAGTTTCGGTAACTTGTCACCTCCTCTGCAGATGGTTAGTCATCTGAAAAATTGTTCTATTAGCGTTACTGTAGTATTTATCAGTCAGGTGACAGCAACATAAGCTCTTGCGTTTAATTACCCAGTAAGTCTGTCATGAGTGTATTAGGAAATAGCTTTACTTGAGCGCTTTACATATAATTCACTTCCAGACAATACGTTGAGAAACAATAATTTCTGTCTCCATAACATGATAAATGTATGAAGATTCTGGACGAGTTACTTTAAAATATGGAACATTACTCCTACTCCTCATCAGTCAAGGTATCAGACTTATATATATATATATATATATATATATATATATATATATATATATATATAGTTGATTTTGAACTGGATAGTAATGTTGAATCAAATTTCGTTCATGTGAGCAGCACGCAGAACTGCAAGAGAGTAGGAAGCTAGCAAGAATCAGTTAGTACAAAGACATCGACAATTCGCTGTGACTTTTATGAGGTTCATTCCACATCAGCGAAGTGACACATCTTTCAACCAATTCTGGCCACCAGTTCCAACTGTATACAAGATTTTGAAGTTACCAAATAAAATGTCGGTGCTGGCACGAAAAGTTCCACAATGAAGTACAAAAGGTAGAGATAAGGAATGAAGTATGAAGAAGTAAACAATTGGGTAACATATCAAAGAGACCGCTGCTACAAAGAAAGGGACAAGGTCATGTATTGAGAGTACAAAATAAAATATAAACAAAACAGACTATTTAACTCGTGGACAGTATTGTTTCTCGGATTTCAATCCAGATAGAACGAGAGTTATCTTATTTGTCAGCAGCGGGCGGCACAGACAGCAGTCATCACAGCTTACGGTATTGTGCGCTACAGCTATTGCGAGCCCCATATATCCTTCACAACGGTACACATCACTGCATTTCACACGCGACAGCCTCGACCGTACCTAGTGACATTCTAGAGGATAATTATTCAAGTTGACTAGGCGCCCCTCTCAGCCATTCTTCCAACTCAACAACCATCTTAAATTTTGTATAGAAATTTCATTAGCGAATCCTATCCTTGAGAGGCAACTTCACATTCCGAAAAGAACCAGGATATAACTTGTTCAATTCATAAGTAAAAGTGCTATTGTGATTTCTCAGAATTTTTGCAAAATAAATAATAACTTTCGTTAGTTTCATGTTTTTCTTACAGTAACTAGGACTACTCCAGTACCCATGTATTCCACTAGTTACGTAAGAAAATTTGTGAATTTTTGTGTCATTTCCTTACAGAGGACGACTCCAGAAAATATTTATTGCTGAAAGTTTTTCAGGCATTTCTCTTTAGAAGGTTAGGAGCGTCTGTCTGACTACTGTAGTAGTGTGGGGGTGGAAATTGCAACTTGCAGGAGCCACAGGGTGAAGGGTACATCTCAGAATAATCCGTTGCGCAGAATAACAGAATCTCAGATCAACCCCACGCTCACATTTTATTAGGTGGTGGGTGATCAATAGTTGCAAGTGTGATGAACATGAGGAAGGCTTCTTAACATAGTGACAGGCGGATAGGTGAAAGAAGTTAACTGAATATGGTTATCATCATCATCAGCATCGTCATCACCCAGTTCTATCACTTAATGATGTGGCCTCCTTGAGTCGGCGTGTAACAAAGGATCCAAGTAATCTTCTACTTCATCCGATCCTGAGCTTCCCGTTGCCATTTGAACAACACTGTTTTCCTTATGACTCTGTTCCATCTGTCTGCTGGTCTACCTCTAGGTTTTTTTTAGTAAATTGGGCTCCACTAATGGATTTTTTTAGACCATCTACCATCTTCTGTTCGAGCAAAGTGACCAGCCAACTGCCATTTCAGTGTGTTCACTCTTTCCACTATGTCAGTGATCTTCATTGTTCGTCTTACTTCAACTGCTCTCTTCCTGTCTTTTTCGTGTAACCCAACAATGATCTTTCAATTTCTCTTTGGGCTACTGTTACCTTCCTAAAAATGAACTCATTTAATGTCCATGTTTCGCAGCCATAAGTTATTACGAGCAATATGCATTGGTTAAAAATAGATTTTTTCAGCTCAACTGACATCTTAGATTTCAAAATTGAAGAGTGCCTCCCACAAGCTTGCCAGCCCAATTTAATACGTGGCAATATTTTTCGTTCTAAATCTCCTTTTATGTTTATCAATTGACCCAGGTACATATATGTGTGAGAAATCCTATGGGACTTAACTGCTAAGGTCATTAGTCCCTAAGCTTACACACTACTTAACCTAAATTATCCTAAGGACAAACACACACACACCCATGCCCGAGGGAGGACTCGAACCTCTATCGGGACCAGCCGCACAGTCCATGACTGCAGCGCCGTAGACCGCTCGGCTAATCCCGAGCGGCAGATACATATATTCTGTGACTCTTTGGAGTTGTGTACTTCCAACTGATGTACCTGCCTCAGGTGTCCATTTATTGATCATCATCTTGATTTTATCAATGTTCATTTTTAGAGCAAATTCAGAGTACTCTAATGCAAGTTCGCTAACTAATACCTGAAGTTCTTATATGTCATTGGGAAAGAGGACGTACTTAAGAAGTACGGTTCTACCACGAAGTTATTTATATCTGGTAGAATAACTGGTTTACCAAATGATGGTTAGATGACGAAAGAAGGACTACAATGATTAGTTGATATTGATGAGAATTTCGGCTTCTGTACCCCAGTGAAGCTGAAATTAGGGTTTCCTATTATAAATGCACGTTACAAACTAGTATAATTCAAAACAGACACGAATTTATCTATATAATGTTGGATAGCGTAGACAGCAATCCAAATACAGTATTCGGAAATATATGCTGAGGAATTACCCTAGTTTATATGTCTGGAAAATAGCAAATATCTCTGTGTATCAACTTCGCACCTTAGTGCCGAGTGTGTAACATCCCTCTTACTAATCGGCCTATGCTGCTTGCGGTATAAAATATGACCGTGGATCGCGTGTATGCCTAATGGATTTTTTCCTATTGGATAAGGCTATCTTTCCCGAAGAAGTGATACGGATAAGTAGGAGGAAAGTGTACAGGTAACACCTCTGATGGAAAGTCTACTAAAAATAAAAGTAATTAAACCGAACAGGGCTATAATTTGAAAATGAAAGTTATTTTGTGCATTCACTCATGAACAACACTGGACAGAAAAGGTGTATCACTGATCATGAACCCAAAAGTTACACTAATATTTAACAATTAACGGTCGCCAGCCCACTAGGGCAATTTACATCCAAAATCCTGTCCAAGATAACGGGAAAGAAAAACATGTATTATTTAACACAGACGTGGCAACTGAAGGTTGTGACGTTTTTTGACACTAATTTTAAGTGAGTATGTACTGATAAAGAAAACTGAGAAGTCACACTTCGTTATATTTGGCATTAAATTTTGAAAAAGGCAATCGAGTAATGATTTGAAAATATCTAATTAAACTGTATGTAAGTATGTTAGTATTACGTGAATAATGTCTTCTAGTGACCTCAACATAACGTCATCAAAGAAATTGAGAAAAAAATAGCCAGCACTTTTTAGTTTGCCATTACTTATTTTGCAAATTGTATTTCATATTATTGCCTGAACCACTGTGCCTTTTTTACTGACATGAACAGAATTAAACACTATAATACGTACCAAACCGAACAGCCAAGTGGTGCAAGCTATATGTAAAATAAATAAAACTTCCACACTCTTAATTTGTGAATTCCTTGAGATTTGGGTTGTTTCCAGTGACTGGGTGCATTCCTTTAGATTTGGATTTTTTCCAGTGACTGTTTCTCAAACTTGAAAAAAGAAATTGCTTTACTTTAGTCATTTACTGAAAGCTCTGTTGCACAGCAGTTAATTGAAAGTAGACTTGTTCTAAAATTCTTAAAAGTGAAATTATTCATAAATAAACTGGCTGTAAGTATTCAGTTTGTTTCTTATGACACTCAGTTAGCATATAAGGAAAAAAAAAGGAACAAGGATCCTGCTTGCTAACAGTGTCTGGGGACAATGAGGACACAATCGCACTGAGTTTAGCTGATTATTATTTAAATAAATTTTATCAATCAAATCACATTCAGTTATGCTTCTGGGTTAGCCGTTAATACATTCTACCAATGAACAGTCTTACTTCAGTGCTGTGTACACGACGAAACTCGGAGCCGACGGCGAAACTGTGTTGGTGGAACTGCTGCTGTTGTTGAAGACGGTAGCATCTTGTGGAGCCATGGCTAATTACAGGAACGGGCAGTCGTAATTAATGGAGCCTCTTCTGCCCGTCCACTGCCCGTTCTCCAGCTACTAGACATCTGGCCGGCGCGCTTACATGATGCCTCCGAAAATGGTACTCTCTACTGCGAGAGCGTTAACACCGCACTTCCGCGCACTACAAGCACTCGAACCCGTCTCTCTCTCTCTCTCTGTCTCTCTCTCTCTCTCTCTCTCCGCGCGCTCCGCGCAACATCTCCCCCTACCCAAAGATTTTACAGCGCACAAGCACTGCTATTATCGTTGCTAGTCGAAGAAAATAACAACTCCTTTGGATTTTTCGCAGAGCTTACAAGTTTCAGAGTAAAACACAGATAAATACAATGAAATGTCAACAGACTTCTTCCTTCATTTACACATGCAGTGAAGCAATGTCCTTAGTTATTAAAAGAAAACATTTAAATTACAAATATTTACATACAATTCAGAAAAAATTCATGTATCTGTAGCAGGTGCCATGCACCCTGCATTTTCGATGTTACAAGTATAGCGAATTTGCAGCATTGCTAAGTGACGCTAATAAATGGAAGATTAATTGATTCTGATAGACAGTGCCGATATGTGAAAACTTCACACGAAGCTACCAATGCTTGTGACATGTGCTGCCATCTCGTGAGTGTTTCGATTGCCTGTACAACGATAGAACTCTTTAATTTTTGTCATTCTAGTATAAATTCATTCATGTACTAAGAGCTTAAAAGTGTGTGGGGCTCATTGTAGTTTCCTGTCATTGGTGTTTAGTATCAGAACCACTTTATGGGAGTGAAAAATTTCTTTTCTTCTTGGATCAACCACATGTATAAAATGCTTCAACTGGCTCAGAGCACTATGGGACTTAACTTCTGAGGTCATCAGTCCCCTAGAACTTAGGACTACTTAAACCTATCTAGCCTAAGGACATCACACACATCCATGTCCGAGGCAGGATTCGAACCTGCGACCGTAGCGGTCGCTCGGTTCCAAACCGTAGCGCCTAGAACCGCGAGGCCACCCAAGCCGGCCAACCACATGTCTCAGTAGGTATGCAGACATTTAGAAAAACATTCTCGCACTTGAATAGAGATATACTCTTGATGCTGAAAGATGAAGTACGCAAGGTTCGTCCAGGGGGAGTGGTGGTGTCAGGATAAACAATGCCTCAACCCAGTTAACAAGGACGATGCTGTAGCAGGAATGGGAAAAGGCGAAAGAAGAAGAGGAAGAAGAAAGGCAAATGAACGCTTCGGGGCTAGCGTCTGGAACTACACCGGCTTGACCCTCCTGATTATTTTGGAAAATGTGTTCAAGTTCGAAAGAAGGACGTAGAGCGCTGATTGCAGGAGAGGTACGTCCAAGAGTTCGAGGATCTCAAAGGACAATACATGACAACTACAGAAGAAATTGAATGACATGTTTTCAGTCTCCTCTCAGACATAAATCAGTGCCTTGGCTCAATATTCATTGAGTTTTTGAAGGGGAATGACACACTTTTTGACTGGACACGAATCACACCCGACAGACTCGTATCAGAATAGAATAATTCGAAAACCTAGCAACTCGTGTTTGTGGTTTTGGAGAAATGGCAGATGATCGAAATAACAATTAAAATATCCTTGAAGGAATTAGAAATGTGTGAGGAGGAAGAAGAGCAGCAGCCACAGAAGAAGCCGAGGCACAAGCAGGTCACAGCTACTTGAGCAATAGCGTGGGAAGATGAATCAGAAGATGAAACACCTGAGGAACTGACGTAATAGTGGAAGATCCCCAACACGAAGAAGACGTTGCCTGAAGACTTCCGGGACATGGTATACCTGTCTAGCTGCAGCAAACGCCTTGCACGGAGAGGGACCTCTTCAGGTACAGTCGCCGGACGCGCCCTGCAGTCTACGCGTAGAACCTCAAATAATATACGTGGCAAGATAAAGCACATATCCATCTGCACATGGCTGTCTTTTTACTAATATACGCTTTTCGTGTGCCGGAAAAGAACCCTGTCTGCAGGCCTGGACACAATTGCGAAAAAAAACAGGAATGGTGTTACTTGTTTCTACTTCCTCTTTCATTTACTTACACTTTCATTTTAAAAATATTTTCCTTGCATTTCATAGGTTACATTAATTGTATTTTAAGCATAAAATACAGCTCCCACATTGAAACCATATTCTATCTCTCTGAAACGGGAAGGTTTGCTTCCGAGAACCAAGGGATAAGAGCTCTGGATAACAGACATAGACCGCAACTTAAAGGAACTCATGTTTTATTTAAAATTTAATTTTCTGTATCTAAAAGTATAGCAAGGTGGTTGGCGTGACTACGGGTAGTACGTTGGGAAATGTCCTCAGTAGACATATTATGGCAGAATATGGACCGTGCTAGAGGAACTGGAACGACGAGAACTTACCGCCATTGTACAGAATTGAACCCAGGATCTCCATAGCCTGAGCTCAGAGCTTCATCCACTTTTAGAATGTTTTCGGCTATCTTACCATTTTATACTACTATTATGAAATTGTTGTGAGCATACGTCACCTACGTAGAAAACAGAAGTCGTAATGAAAAGAAAGAACGAAGGTGCCCAAGGACGGGCTTGCGTGTGCCAAAGCCCAGATCGGTGAACAAGGAGAGCATATGAAAGGGGAGCATCACGTTAACATGCGGCAGGCCTACGTCTGTCTTGCGTAGAAGCCGAAGGGGGCTTAGAAGAGGGTTGAAGCAAAACGAAAGACCATGAACATCTGCGTATTTACGGCGCTCTCTCCCATAGGCGGAAGCCGGCGGTGGAACCAACCATGGGCGGCTAAGCCTCAGACACCGCTGTAGGTGGCGTAGGTGCCATAGGTGCCATCAGCTCCCGGTACTCCCCAAATAAGTGAGGGGGAAAATAAATCCGTTATGTTAGGATGCAGCACTAGTGGTTTCCTACTTGACACACTCACCTCGTTTAAATATCTGGGCGAAAAAAATTACAAAGCGATATGAAATGAAACGGGAATGTTAGGCTTGTGGCCGACTTTTGTTTAATGGGAGAATTTTGCGAAAGTGTGGTTTATTTGTAAAGGAGAAAGCATATGGGACGCTACTGAGACCTGTTCTTGAATATTACTCTGCAGTTTGGGATTCACACAAGGTCGGATTGTAGGAAGTCATCGAGATGGGTATTCATGGAGGGAATACGACATTGTTTTCGAGGGTCAGTAGAGAGAAAATTCAGGGATCCGGAATTTAAGCTGACTGCAGAACGATTCTACTGTCGCCAGCGCACATGTTTCGTAAGGTCCACGAAGAGAAAATACAAAACATTATGGCTCTTGGGAAGCCTTGCTGACAGTCATTTTTCCATCGCTCTATTTGCGAGTGGAACAGGAAAGGAAATGATCAGTAGTGGAACAAAGTACCCCAGTGACGCACCGTACGGTGTCTTAAGGAGTATGTATATAAATATAGAAGTAGACGTGCGTTTACTAATCCGCTAATTGCTTCTTTAGTTTTTTACCTTATTAATGGATAATGTCTTGAAAGGAGGATATACGATGAACATTAAAAAAAGCAAAACGAGGGTAATGGAATGTAGTCGAATTAAGTCGGGTGATGCTGAGGGAATTAGATTAGGAAATGAGATACTTAAAGTAGTAAAGGAGTTTTGCTATTTGGGGAGCAAAATAATTGATGACGGTCGAGGTAGAGAGGATATAAAATGTAGACTGGCAATGGCAAGGAAAGCGTTTCTGAGGAAGAGACATTTGTTAACATCGAGTATAGATTTAAGTGTCAGGAAGTCATTTTTGAAAGTATTTGTATGGAGTGTAGCCATGTATGGAAGTGAAACATGGACGATAAATAGTTTGGACAAGACGAGAATAGAAACTTTTGAAATGTGGTGCTACAGAAGAATGCTGAAGATTTGATGGGTAGATCACATAAGTAATGAGGAAGTATACAATAGGATTGGGGAGAAGAGAAGTTTGTGGCACAACGTGACTTGAAGAACGGATCGGTTGGTAGGACATGTTCTGAGGCAACAAGGGATCACCAATTTAGTATTGGGAGGCAGCGTGGAGGGTAAAAATCGTAGAGGGAGGCCAAGAGATGAATACACTAAGCAGATTCAGAAGGATGTAGGTTGTGGTAGGCACTGGAAATGAAGAAGCTTGCACAGGATTGAGTAGCATGGAGAGCTGCATCAAACCAGTCTCAGGACTGAAGACCACAACAACAACAACCTTATTAAGACCTTAGACCTCAGTGTACCAAGGCAGGCACATCTATTTTAGGAATGGGTATCACAACTTGTTATGTATTGAGCACTTTCATTACTCCTAACGTCCAGATACACTCATTATGTGAGATCATTTGAAATATGCTGTGTATGGAACCTCCATACAGATGCAAATAGTCTTTGGCCCGCTTTGAGATGTGACTCCATACAAAATACTCCAGAGACACATGAACGTAGATAAGACTCTGTGTGGTGGAATCAATATAAATGGAAGCTACTTTGTATATTTCATGTAAGACAGAGCTTCATGTGGTATGCTGTTACAATCTGTCCCTTTCTAATTGCCATTGTCAATGTGCTAAGAAGAGGTGTAGAAACTTACTCCTCCTATGTTTGGGGACTGTCGTTAAGGCTTGGTCGTACTATTTTTTTGCACTTGTGATGAGGCTATTTAGGTTTTTTATATTGCTAACGCCACGTAGCGCTCTGTATAAAAATCACTGGCTGTGCTGTGTGCAGTCTGTGGCTAGTTTGCATTGTTGTCTGCCATTGTAGTGTTGGGCAGCTGCAGCTGGATGTGAAAAGCGCGTAGCGTTGCGCAGTTGGAGCTGAGCCGCCAGCAGTGGTGGATGTGGGGACATAGATGGCGGAGTTTTGAAATTTGTAAGACTGGATGTCATGAACTGCTATATATATTATGACTATTAAGGTAAATACATTGTTTGTTCTCTATTAAAATCGTTCATTTGCTAACTATGCCTATCAGTAGTTAGTGCCTTCCGTAGTTTGAATCTTTTATTTAGCTGGCAGTAGTGGCGCTTGCTCTATTGCAGTAGTTCGAGTAACCAAGATTTTTGGTTAGGTAAGTAATTTGTGAAACGTATAGGTTAATGTTAGTCAGGGCCATTCTCTTGTAGGGATTTTTGAAAGTCAGATTGCGTTGCGCTAAAAATAATATGTGTAGTTTAAGCACAGTTTTGTATAATTTTTCTAAGGGGACGTTTCATATGTCGACCCTTAGCCGAGGGTACCTCATTGGAATCTTCTGATTTTTTTCTTGTAGTTTGTGTAATTAGTGTAGATTTTGTTTATTGCTAGCGCGTAATTGTAGAGAGAATCTCCTTTGTGGCTGTAGTCTTTCTTTCTTGTACAGTAAAACAGTTGTGGCATGCATGTAGATTTTCACCAAGTATTTCGCAGCTGCGCTTGCCATTAACTCGATATTTTTTGCTATGTTAATGTGTTCTCTTATTTTTGCTCTTCAAATTGTTTTCTTCTGTGTTGTCGTGTGAAATATTGTGACAATAATGGCGTGTGAGACACGTAATACTAGGCTCCAAAGTAAACTGAGAAATGACAGTGAAGACGAAAGCAGTGTGTTAGCGCCACCGTGTTATGAATTAACTAATGTTCCAAGTTGTAATTTGGTAATTGTGAATAGGGAAATGGAGCGGGCTGCAAACAATGCTGTAGGCAGTGAAACAATTAGTGAACAGGGAAGCATTATCGATCGATCGGTCGGCAACAGCTCGCCTCAGGATTCCGAAATGACAGGACACAATCTTGCAAATACTGTAGATTCAGGTTTTGGGTCCTCACCGTTTCCTCAAATAAGTCAAGACACATTTTCTGCTTTTCAAAATGCGAATATTGCCGGTTCAAATGCATTGCCGAATAGCACAGAGGAACATGTTTCAGACACCAGTGCATTGTTATTATAATTAATGCAACAAATGGGACATAAGCTTAAAAAGTTAGACACAATGGAACAAAATCTTCAAAAGTTAGACACAATGGAACAATACCAGAGACAAACACAGCAAGAGTTACACACAATGGAACAAAACCAGAGCCAAACACAGCAACAGTTAGACACAATGGAACAAAATCTTCGGAAGTTAGACACCACACTTGAACAAACACGTTAAGATTTAACTACTGAGTTACATAAGACTGAATCGAAATGTCAAAAAATCTTTAATGACATAAAAACACAAATTTGTGAGCATTTCCAACCTATTTTTTCGCGGCTTGAAAATGCATTACAGAATCACGAAGCAGCCATAAAAGAACTGCAAACTATTGTTCGTGAAAATCACGACACCTTGCAAGCTAAAATGGACTCAGTTGCATCCACCGATTCGGTTACGCAACTTGCAAGAACTCAGGAAAACATAAAGGACACAGTTGATTCGATTTCAACACAAATGGACACTCTGAAACATGGTTCAGAAAAACACACTGAATAAATGTGTTCACTATCGGAGAAAGTAACCGAACTTTCGGATCAGTTCACTAACTTATCTACAAAGGTAAACGATCATCTGAATGACACAAGACCTGTAGCCATCACTGACACAGAAGAGTATGAACAAATTAAGAAATTCAAACGAAATCAGAATCAAATTAATACGCAATACAAGAGAGAAATCCGGGAAGTACAAGATCAGTTGACGCAGGTAATACAAAAATTAGATATTTCAGATGACACTCGCGCTCCAGCACGGGAAGAGGAACTTAGAAATACGGAAAAGCCACAAAATAATAACACAGGGCATTTCGGAAATCATGAAAGAAATTGGCAAGGTGCGCCGAATTTTGAGATGGAACCGCCGACACGGCGTAACAATGAGCGGTATGCTACTCGCCGACACGATGATTTTGACTATAAGCTGTTCATTACTGCACGTAAATTCAAAACATTTAAGAATTCTGGCAACCACATTCATCCACAAACATGGCTCCATCAGTTCTCTCATTGTTTTCCTCCCAACTGGTCACTAGAGCACAGATTAGAATTTATGTGTGGCTACTTGGAGATTGAACCAGCTGTAAGAATGCGATCGGTCATTCACGATTGTCACAGTGAAGGAGAATTTTATCATGCCTTCCTCTCAGCATATTGGTCTCAAGGTACACAAGACCGAGTAAAACATAGCATCATAATGATGAAACATTTCGAACAATCTGAATTTTTCACTCTTGTGAAATATTTTGAACACACGTTGCACAAGAATCAGTACCTGTCTAACCCGTACAACCCCTCAGAACTCATCCGCATTTGCTTAATCAAATTGCCTGAACATTTACGGCACATTATTTTGGCAGGACGTTGCAAAGACGACATTGAAGCTTTTCAGGGACTCTTACAAGAGTTAGAAATTGACACTGACAATCGTGGAACGCGAAAACAGGAACACAACAATTACAGGTCACATCCGTCACAATTCCGCGATGAAAGAAAATATAACTGGACACGACAAGGCAATTCTCACAACACATTCGTGACCAAAACAGACACCACCCGTATGACAACCACTGGCAGAATAATAGTTTCAGAGAAAGATCGCATTTCCGTAGTAATGAATATGACAGAGATAACCATAGAAACAGAATAACTTCAGACGCAACGGTCCAGCGCGCAGTTACCGACAAACAAGAAACTATGTAAATTACCGACAAAACGACAGACATGAATTCCATCAGAACTGGCGAGCTTCAAACGGGGCAGGGCCTTCTCGCCAAGGTGAATTTGTAGAAGTTAGGTCTCCTAATCCCAATAACGACGCACGCCAACAAAGAGATAGCAGACAATGACTCGCACTGCAGGCAGCCACGTGCGCCGTCTGGCTCAGAGAAAAATAACATAGGCGATAACCTTGAGAAAAACTCCAGTATTCTTTACCGACGTTTACCGCATGATAATTGCGTTCAAGTTGAAACTCTGAATGGTGCAATCCTTTACTCTGAAGAGTAAAGGATTGCACCATATTTCACATGTAAAACCGATATTGAGAGATAATCTGCTTTTTAACTTTGTCTTTGCCATAAAACATTTCACTTCACATTTCTAGTATGCTTTGTCAGACTGAGAAACTGTTAACATGGAACAATGTTTTGAAGTTAACTATCCAGTCTAGAACCTAGGGAACATTATTAAACACAAATTACGATTTCATTGTTATAGTGAACAGACGACACAGTATTGTTATTTGTACATTCTTGCTTGTTAGTTGCACTATTACGTAACGACTATAAGGCTTACATACTTAGAACATATACTGTTAATGAGATTTTAATGCAAAATTTTGGTTTAGTTGAAAAGACATTCTTTATTTGGAGTACTTTCTGTCTGCACAGTTTTTCTGAATTATTCTGTAAAGTAAAACATGTTTTAGTATTAACTTTTGTGGTATAGCTACAATGTGACCGCCTTTTTCCGTAGAACCACAATACGTTACATTATAGTACTTTTTTCATCATGATAAGGTACGTAATAACTACGATATCTATACGCATAGCATTTCACTTTTGTTTATGATGAGGTAAGTACATTGACTTCTGCAGAACTTAGCTTTCGGAGGAAGATAACTACGACACTTGCACAGAGATTATCTTACAACAAGACGCACAGTTTAGCGCTACAGTACACATATTTTAGTGATTAATTTTGTACTTAAAACATTTTTTTAAAGATATTTGAAGTACAATGATACAAAGGTTTTCCGTGATACATTTCATTCCATTGCTGTAATCTGTAACACCTGAGGGTATAATTACATTAATCCTCAGGGGGTACACGCTTATTTTGTGTACCATGTGTGTGGCAAGCACAAGGAGCCCTAGCTAATATAGTATTTGCTTATACAAATTTACACATCGGTACCATATTTCTCTAACACAGAATTACACAGCTATCTGATCATTTAACTGAGAGAGAGAAGTATTTATTTTACTACATCAGTGACACATGTTTACGTAATTACACAGTTGGATAACTTCACACTTACGAAATTGTATTTTGTCTGTACTTTGTGAACTGTTCGTATTTTTTCGGAACCATTGTGATACTATGAGAGCTTTGAATGATGTATTTGGTATGGGATCATGATTTTTAAAGTACGTTTGAGGCAGATGACACTTTTGACATGAGCAGAGAATTTGTTTTTAGGTTTTGAAATTATTGGAGGAAGCTACTACGATTTTGAGAGTTGACTGAGGTGTTATGATGTTATTATTACGACGACGATGTGAATTATGGTGCTGAGGTATGTTCAAGCTGATGCTATATGAGTTATTTGGTTATGCTACGTATCTGTTATGATGAAATATTGAAGAAATGTCGACGAATATGTATATCTGTAATAAGGTAAGGAATAATGAGTAGTAGTTAGGGACTCTGGTTTGTGAAAAAGGATGTTGGAAACCGAGAATCGTACTTTAAGAGTTATGAAATGCGTGTATATGCGTGAATGTATCACTATGCTGGAGAAAATTTTTTTGACACTATTATATTTAAAGGATTTTGTTTATACAGATTTGTAAAGCAAATTCTTGACCTGTGAAATATTTTTATATGAGACTGCCACTCTAGCGGAAACTGGTGTAAATATTTCGGTAAGACAGTTAAGTGACCACCTGCACGTAATACGTCGTGGGCACCCAGCTGAGCGACAGACGCCTTGAAAAAAGCCATTAGTGTGTGCCTGTCAGAGGCACAGGTGGAGAAAAAGAAAGAGGTCATTATCTTCGCTATTGACGTTCCTTTGTAGAAAGCATCGTAAATACGACACACTCAAACTTGAATACATATGATTATACTGTGGAGCTCTTAATTTATGACATTTACTAAAATGCCTAATGAAACGATGAGAAACATTTCATGGCCATTGTCTTGCTAGTTGAAAGATTGTTTACTGCACTATGAAATGCCTTATGGCTAGCGAATGACGTTTCACGCCTTGCTATGCCTATTTTGTTTAATATCTAGTTTCTAGCTGCACTGCAGCATTGGTTAAAATACAATGTTATAGATGTACTAATATAAACATTTTCTGTCTACAGATCCAGTAAATAATAATTTTTTGATATACTTCCAAAAAAAATACATAATTTTCTTTTCAAGTACTTGGTAATTTATTTCATAGAATAAGTTTTGTGGTGCACCACTTCAATTATATAGACATTAAGATGTGAATATACATTTCCCTTATCTGCGTTGTTGTCTTTAGTGTACTGTTTTTTCTACTTGTAGGTTTGTCATGTTTAGGTATAAGTTATTACATTTATTGCTGCTTGCTTTGCTTACGTGCCTTTTTTGTCATTGCTGTTTGTATTAATTGTTTTGTGCTGCTGCATTGCCTCGTCCCTTAGTTTAGCATCTGAGCTCAGTAGATTGAAGTTAGCTTAAGAGGGGATAGACTATATAAGAGAATAAGTTGCGATGAATTGGAAGGAATGCATTGAGAAGCTATAAGAAAATGGTTTGGCCAAAAAAGTTGTGTACAGTGGAGAAAAACTAATTTTGAAAGACGATGTGAACAGAATACAGAAGGCATGCTTGGTTAGGATTTTTTGTGTGTAAACAAATGTTGGCATCAGTGAAAAGATCTACAGAATGAAGTTTTCCGTTGGACTGAAGTACCAAATGTTGCACTGAAAACAAACCATGTACTGTACCTTTGTGTTATTATGCTATGTGAATCTGTGTTTTTCCTGTCTTTATGTGTTTAGGTAATAAGATTTCTGTTATAGAATTTTTCTGATAATATGTTATTTTCTTTGTAAAGATGTGTAGACATTATTTATTCTGTTCTGTTTTAATGCTCATGTGTGAAGTTGATGTTTCAATAATTATTCTGACCTTTTATGTATTTAGTTATGTCATAATTCCTGTAACACTGATGTATATGTTTATTTCTATTCTTTTGTAAAGCCTGTTTTACTGCAAATGTTATATCTACAATTATGTTCTTTAATGATATATTTTGTACCTTTGTTATTGTATTCTTATATTATAAAATTGTAATTGTCACCAGTTCATCAAATTAAGTAACTTGTAAGTTACATTTCACTGCACACGTTTCTGTTGGTCATAGTATATGGACAATATGTGAGAAGTAGGGACTGATAGTGTTTGCACATGTGTTGACAATTGCTGGTTCTAAGGACATTCCAAAAAGTTTTGTGAGTACACAAGTGGTGGTTTATGGACTTGCTATATTGTCCACAAGACTCTTCGATGGTGAATGTGCACCTGCACAGTCGCAATAGATGGCTGCTAGCTGTCTCTACAAGGACTACAGTGTGTCTGCATCTTTGATGGCCCACCAATACCATTATTTCTACAAGGACTGCAGTGGGTCTGCACCTCTGGTGGCCACCAATACCATACTCTCTACCAGGACTACAGTGGGTCTTCTCTGGGATGACCTACCAAACGATATTCTTCAAAACTTCGACTGACTCTGCTGTGGGTTTGCTCTGTTGTGGCCCATTACCTGTCAGCATGTCAAGAGTGAGCACTGTCTTTCTGCTGGAAGGACAACACTACTTCTTCAAGACTGCATGGAAATCCACTACTTCTGTGTGGCTTTTCTTTTACTGCTCAGACTTTGAGAAAAAAAAAACACTGCAATTTTACTTTGAGGAATGATCAGGACTGTCTTTATGGACTGTGAGAAAATTTTAGCTTTAGACCAACATTGTATCAATAAGTGTGTGCATTTGATTTCTTTGTTATTGTAATTATGAGTTTTTATTCAAATCTGTATTGGCCACTGCACAAAACAATTTGAAAAATTTGTTGTGGGGAGTATGGGGGCTATGTAAGTAGGCTGTTTAGGTTTTTTGTATTGGTAACGCCACGTAGCGCTCTGCATAAAAATCACTGGCTGTGCTGTGTGCAGTCTGCGGCTAGTTTGCGTGGTTGTCTGCCATTGTAGTGTTGGGTAGCGGCAGCTGGATGTGAACAGCGCTTAGCGTTGCGCAGTTGGAGGTGGATGTGGGGAGAGAGATGGCGGAGTTTTGAAATTTGTGAGACTGGATGTCTTGAACTGCTGTATATATATTATAACTACTAAGGTAAATACATTGTTTGTTCTCTATTAAAATCGTTCATTTTCTAACTATTCCTATCAGTAGTTAGTGCCTTCCATAGTTTGAATCTTTTATTTAGCTGGCATTAGTGGCGCTCGCTGTATTGCAGTAGTTCGAGTAACGAAGATTTTTGGTGAGGTAAGTGATTTGTGAAAGGTATAGTTTAATGTTAGTCATGGCCATTCTTTTGTAGGGATTTTTGAAAGTCAGATTGCGTTGCGCTAAAAATAATATGTGTCAGTTTAAGCACAGTTATGTATAATTTTTCTAAGAGGACGTTTCACACTCTACGAACTCGTTCACTAAGAGGATTCAGAAACAAGTAGAAATGTAACTGTCAGGCTTTGTTAAGATATATCAGTGGGTGAGTCGAGTTATGTGGTGCAGGCAATCGACTAGCATTCTGGTGGAGCGGTGTTCATATCGCCAGCGGTTACCGTAAACAGATTATTGTGAACAGCGGGACGGCCCCTTTGAAAATGACATGCCTTATATCCATCCTCACTGCTGTCCAATGTGAGCTTGTGCACCATCGCTAATGTTGTTGTGGTCTACCGGCCCATGGTCGCCCTTTCTTTATACCTCCATCAGATGTCGATTCCACTGTCTAATTTGATAACTGCTGTACAAGTCTGTCTCTAATTTTTTAGCCTGTTGGAAAAGGAGTTTACTGCTCCGAGACTTTTAGGAGGAACCACAGAGCAAACTTCCAGAAAACTGTATGGTTTAGTAAGAAAGAAGAATGTTTCTCTTATGTAAGGCCCTATGTAAGGAAATATTTAACACGTAAGGTGTTGTGAAAAGGTACTAAACATTTATGTTTACTTACCGTCCACATTTGCTGGAACAAAACCAATATGAGACACTGTTAACTGTGACTTGCCACTTTTATGAGAAAAATTGACCATTCTTGAGGTCGATACAAAGAAAAAATTCTTTTGGAGTGCACACCACCGAAAGAAATATACTAATCTAATTGCACTAATTACTCTGTTGCATATATGATGTGTTCAGGTGAACATCTCGTCACATGGAATCCTACAACTTTTCGAGATACTTAAAGAAACGTATCTGACTTTCAGAAAATGTGTCACTGAATTTCACTGTAATCATTTTTCTTTTTACAAATGGTTCAAATGGCTCTGAGAACTATGGGACTTAACACCTGAGGTAATCAGGCCCCTAGAACTTAAAAACTACTTAAACCTAACTAACCTAACGACATCACACGTATCCATGCCCTACGCAGGATTCGAACCTGCGACCGTAGCAGCCTCGCGATTCCGGACTGAAGCGCCTAGAAACGCACGGTCACCGCGGCCGGCTTATTTTTACATTTCACACAGTCTGAATGTTATGAAAAAAGTTGTTAAAAGATAGGCACATACTGAAAATTATATTATTTTTAATTTTATTAATGTACAAGAAGAGATAAACTGTGATAAATTTAATGTGGGTCTAGTAAAAAGCTTTGCAACTTTCTGAAACAAATTCCTTCACTTTTAAACTATCTTTTGTGTCTATAATTTGTTTGTTCTCGTGTTTGACTATTATCTGGTGAAAAAGAAAGAAACGCTGTGCGATAAAGAGTGTCCAATTACTGAAATACTGACGTGATAAACATTGCTTCATCTAGAAACGAAGTCCAGAAATGATGTGAAACCGTCTAAAGCATATCGTGTAAGACCGAAAGTCGTCATTTTGATGGTGAGCAAAGACTTTAAATTCATTTATTGTTGAAATGGTTCGCGGTTAACATATAAGGTCTATTTTTAGGCACCAAGCAACGTGGCGAAACGGTTATCACACTAGATTCGCATTAGGGATAACGATGACTCGTATCCCAATACGGCCATCCAGAGCAATGCCGAATCCTACACTATCCTCCCCAGTCCAAGATAATGTCCTGTACCTAATACACTATACTATTCGTCGACGGAAACTAACCTGTAAGTTCCTTTCTTCTTTTTCTAAAGGACGGAAACTAACCTGTAAGTTCCTTTCTTCTTTTTCTAAAGGACGTCATGGTTGCCTTTGATTCTAAAATAATTAATTTATAAAAACCGCTACGGTACCGTACTGTGATGTCGGCCATGTAGTCATTATCAAGTGGGAGTACTTAGAAACTCAACTTCAGCGCGCATCAAAACCTTAAAATTGTCTTACATGTATATACATCGCCATGACGCAACATAGCGACGATCTGGTGGCATATATGTAAGACAGACATTTTAAGGGTTTTGAAATGCACTGAAGTACAATTTCAAAGGGTTTCACTTCATAATGACTACACGGCCGATATTGCAATTGTAGTTTTTATAAATGAATGATTTTACAGTGAAAGGCGACCACTGCCCTTAAAAAATTTATCCATAACTCTAAACTGCATCTACGAGAAGATAATCTTTTCTTCCTTGTTTACAGGCACAAATTAAATTACTCGAGGCTTCTGCTTAGAATGTGCCTGCAGTGACCTTTTGTGCTTATTTATCGCTGATACTCATTTGATCAGCTTGGAGTTTAATGCCACTTGAGTGCCACAGTTTTAAAACAGATTGCGCAAAAAAACGGACGACAGCAGCGTTCGTTTTGAGTAACACATGTAGCGCCAATTACGTGTCCGGTTTTTTCCTATTATATCGACATCTTTGTGTGCAATACATTTCACCCGCAGTTGCTGTGAAAAATCATTGTTACAAACGGCTGAATCTCTTCATTTACTTCGGAAATTGAATGAAATTTGTGAAGAGTCTACAATTGAAGGTGGAGCTATACGGTTGGAAATTGATATCTTTTGTGTTTGTAAAAGATGGTGAAATAGTATTTGCGAAATTCCGTACCCTATAACGTGACGTATCTCAATAATATTCATAAAAGCGTATGGAGTAGCTTTGTCTGCCGTTTGCAGAGAAAGCACGGGCAGTTCTAAAGAATTATTGTACAATTCGCTCCACAGTTCACCTTCCCCGTACGCGTCTCTTGTTTTCCAACCGAGTGCGATCTGACGCTGCGATGGGAAATTTTTTGCCGGAGCGTATCGTTAGCTTGGGGGGAGGGGCGAGGTTGTTTATTTTCCATCGGGAAATGAGTGAAATCTCGCGGGGCCGCAGTGCGCAGTGCGCTCCGCGCGTTGTAATTGCCCGGCCGAAGGTGAGCCGCCAGATGGCGCCGTGATTGTTCGCGCGCTCGCAGAGGAGGTCGCTCGCATTTTCGCCTCTGTTTTTAGCACCCATTCTGTGATCACAGGCTAACAGTATGTTCGCAGCGCGGCCCGAAAATTACCACGATGTAGGTTCTTTTTTCGATGCGCAGAGTGTGCGGGGAACTCGTGCTGCATTCGTATGAAAAGCGGGGTGCTGACAGGTTTCTTTGTTCTCGCATTCACCATAACGACGGCGCTGTCAATTCGTGCGCGTGAAGAGTACTGCTGGCCGTGCACTTACTTCATCTCTCAACTTTATTGTCTACGCAGACTGAACAAATCTTATCGTGATGACTTTCGGTTTCGAAAGCCTTAGCTAGAGTCCAGGTGAGTCAAGTAAGTTCAATTTTTCATTCTACGCCCTCGTGCGTACTATATTCGACTTCCTTCTTCGTGTCTTTCCACGGCTCTAGATAATATAGCTTATCATACATATTCAGTAAAATTACGGATAATAACATGGAAAACACAACACGTAAAGAAACACGCTCTTTCAGAAGCAGATTAGATAGCTCTAGCTTTCAGAGAAAGGAAAAAAGTGTATAGTAGTCAGCTGTTTTTCTTTCAAGAAAATAATTTAGAAGTCGATATTATGCACGTTTTCACAGGGTCTGACCTGGAACTTTTTTATAGCTACTTTTAAGTCCCATTCGTAGGAACAGATGGAGATTAATGTTAAACGTCCCGTGGACAACGATGTCATTATAGACGGAGCACAAGCTCGGAAGCTGGCCTTGTGGCCGAGCAGTTCTAAGCGCTGCGGTCTGGAACCGCGCGGCTGCTACGGTACCAAGGTTCGAATCCTGCCTCAGGCATGGATGTGTGTGATATCCTTAGGAAAATTAGGTTTAAGCAGTTCTAATTCTAGGGGACTGATGACCTCAGATGTTAAGCCCCATAGTGCTTAGAGCCATTTGAACCATTTTGAAAAACCTAGGATTAGGGATGGATGGGGAAGGAAATAAGCCGTGTCCTTTCAAAGAAACCCTCCCGGCGCTTTCCTGAAGCGATTTACTGAAACCACGGAAAACGTAAATTAGGATGGCCTGAGGCGTGTTTGAACCATCGTCCTCCCGAATGCATGTCCAGAGTGGTAACTACTTCGCCACCTCGCTCCGTTTTACCGTTTGCCTTCCAAAATACTAAAAATAGTCCATACCTCTGACTTGGCCCCCCTCTCCTCACCTCCTACATACACTATTGAAGTCATGTAGGGAACCGTAGAATGGAGAAATACGTACAAGTGACTACTTGATCTGGTATCTGTAGATGCTTAGAAAATCTTCCACCTAGTTTCAATAATATTTTTGCTGACAGCGCTTGAGGAAGAGGGCTGACTCATCCTTTCTTGGTATAGTTAAGAACACATACATCAACACGCAGTCCAATCAGATTTCGTCAGCATAATCAGCAACTCAAAACTGAAGGAATAGCGGGGAAAGGAGATTGCATAACACTAAAAATAATTGTAACAGTACGTTTTCTGAAATTCTGACTGAGAAAATGTAAAAGGAACGCGTGTTACAGGAACATACGTGGACCATTTCAGTTTTAATTACTATTTTGGATTGACCCCATCTAGTGCAGATAAATGTCAGCAACAAGTAAGAACTTAACACAGCAGATTGGAGAGCACGTGCAAAAATCTGTTTAATAGGACATAAATATGTAGAAATATGTATTACTAACATGTTGAAATGAAAATAGAGCCAATTGACAATGAAACTACAGAAACTGTTGTTAATGTTGTATTTAGGGCAGTTGAAGATAATGACTAAATGGGAGAAAAGTAAACAGTCGGAATCGTAAAAATTTCTTGGAGTGCTTTCGGTGAAATAACAGAACTTCAAATGGGTCACAAAACCAAAGATCCAGCTAAAAGGGAGCGGTGTATCTTGGTAACTGGTAGAAGAGATAGGAAAACGGACAATGGACTGGAGAGGAAGCCGTAATTATGACGATAATGAAAGTGAAGTGGAGGTGTTCGGGATATACATTCAAGCGTATATGTAGCAAATTGACTACGAAAATTCTTCGCAGATGTCCAAGAGATAATCAAAGACTACTTACACTAAAGGGGACGGAGGCGTATAGTTTTAGCCCTCAAGAAATGAAAATATCTAGTGCAGGGCTTCATCCAGCAAAGGATGTCATATTACTGATGATGATACGTTGATTATGTTTTATAGTTTACATTTTATAGTACGCTGTTCACATCAGGAATGATGGCTCCGTTCACACAATATCTCGGCTTTCAGTGAGGCAATGGCGGTTGCATACTTAGGGGTGCTACTACAACTGTAATTTCACTGAAGACGCAAGTGAGAGTCGTATGCACATTCTGACGTTTGAGTATTTCAACCGTATGAGTTTCCAAGGCTGAAAAGTGAACAACCCCGGTGTTTATCTAGACACTGGCGGAGAAAATGCCTCATATGAACAGTGAGAATGACTGTGTACTAGATCCACAGTGTGTGGGTCCAGTCCGGCTCTGGCCCATCTAACGTCCTCAAAAAACAGAGTTACATGTGTCAGATAATGTCTCTCGGGTCCCATTTCATGGTAGAACTAACAAGAAGTTCAAATGGTTCGAATGGCTCTGAGCACTATGGGACTTAGCATCTGTGGTCATCAGTCCCCTAGAACTTAGAACTACTTAAACCTAACTAACCTAAGGACATCACACACATCCATGCCCGAGGCAGGATTCGAACCTGCGACGGTAGCAATCACGCGGTTCCGAACTGCGCGCCTAGAACCGCTAGACCACCGCGGCCGGGGTTAACAAGAAGTAATGGGATAGTTACGAATAAACTAACAGATTCATTCACATAAAATATCTTAAGAAATAATTCATAAATGTGATAAAGACATTAAGTCAAAGAAGACAATCCTTCAACTGATTTTGCCCACGCATAAAATAAGTTGTTACTCTTGTGAAAAGAAGTGTTGTTTGTCCGGTACGAAGTACTACTAAAGAAGCAGGGTGTTTTGTTGAGTCACTTGTGGCTGGCCAGTTGCCAAGTTGTGGTTGGGCCAGCTAAGTATGCCCGAACCGTGGCAGCGAATTGTGATATAAGGTGGGGAAGTTATTTGGCTGAGCGCTTGGGCTGAAGTATTAGTTGTTAGTTAAAATAATTTCTATGTGGACCTATTCGGGATTCAAGAATATTTCGGTGTGTACTAATTCGAGACTTCGAAACGCTTTTGTACTCTGGGTGCTAGTATAGCTATTAGTGACTGAACGTCACTAAGGTGAATTTGTTATTGTGTTAATTCTTGGGTAAACTGTGGGAATTCAGTTTAGTTTGAGTGTTCTGGTGCACGGCTCGAGGCCTTTGGTTTACATTTCGTTACTACTTGCAACTGGTCGGCTTGCTCCGCTAAGTCAATCATATGGTGTCTTGTTTGTTTACTGTGTTGAACTAACAATCCGTGTGAGCCCATCATTCAGATTAACTTTGTGCCTTATTTCAATAAACTGATAGAGAACATTAATTCAGTGGTTGTAGGCTACGTCATTTTCCTAAGAGATCATACTTTCATACCTACTTTATTTCATTAACTCAGTCAGTAATTTCTGTTATTCAACAATTTCACTTATTAATATGCTTCATGATTGACCGATGCTTCTGTAATGGCTCAAAGTAACAGTGCATAACCGATGTTCTATTGTTAGATGAGCAATATAAAAATGTGAAGTCGTGTAATCGCCCTCTGGTGGTACCAACAAACCGATCCGATCTGGCTATTAAGTTCTTATCATTTAATGATACCGAGCCACCAGTGGCGCTGCAATGGGATCTGGATGGGATCTGGTTATAATGAAAAAAACGAGGGTTACTGAAAGCTTCACATGGAGCATCAGGCAACGATTGACTCAAACAGCGGACACAAGTGAAACAGTAGATTAATAGTTAACTTCGAAATATGATATACTGATGGCAATAGAGGGACAGACAGACAAAAAGACAAAAAAATGGTTCAAATGGCTCTGAGCACTATGGGACTTAACTACTCTGGTCATCAGTCCCCTAGAACTTAGAACTACTTAAACCTAACTAACCTAAGGACATCACACACATCCATGCCCGAGGCAGGATTCGAACCTGCGACCGTAGCAGTCGCGCGGTTCCGGACTGCGCGCCTAGAGCCGCTAGACCACCGCGGCCAGCAAAAAGACAAAAAGAAACAGAAATCGTTGGATAATACATGAGATATTCAGTTTAGGTAATGAAAAGAGGAAATATAAAAATACGGCAAATGATCTAGGCCAAATTAAATACAGACGTGTAGACTGACAGAAAGTGCGAAATACACAGGTGTCCAAAATTAAAGCAACAAAGCGCTATTTCCCAGTCCTGTATCTAATTCACGATATAATCATACAAACTGTCAACCAGATGTCCGAATGAATGTGCTCTGTACGGAAGATAGCATTCCGGTCGACGTGCAACCATGTCAACGATATCATCAGGGCACCTATGAAACAAGGTACTGTTTGCCGGATAGCTCAAAATCCATAATCGCTGTGTACATAGTCACAGGCGGTGCAGTATGGCACAGAGAAAAATGATTCAAATGGCTCTGAGCACTATGGGACTTAACATATGAGGTCATCAGTCACCTAGACTTAGAACTACTTAAAAGTAAGTAAGCTAAGGACATCAGACACATCCATGATCGAGGCAGGATTCGAACCTGCGACTGTAGCGGTAGCGCGGTTCGGCACAGAGAAGATGCCTGCCAGATTCTCAGCGGTGGAGGGCCATTGAAAGAAAGGAAGCAGGACAGTAGGAAACTGATGTGGCCCGGTGCTTAATGTGAATCGCTCTGTTGTCCCTCGGACGTGGCGACAGTTCTTAGAGACTGAAGCTGTATCGCGAAGACCATGGTAGGGCCGACCACGTGTGACTTCAGAAGACAGGACCGTTATTTGTCTACAAGGGCACAACAATTCCGCCTTGGTACTGCATGGCAACTGGCATGTGAGCTCGCAGCATCCACTGTAAGTGCTGTATCGAGACAAACGGTGTGCAGAAGGCTTCAACAGAGAGGCCTTTATAGTCAGAGACCTGCTGTATGTCAACGTCCGACGCGTCTTTACAGATGGGAACCTCTAGAGTAGAGTCATCCACATGCCACCTTGACGGTCGAACAGTGGACCAATGTTGTTTCCACATATGAGTCACGATTTAGTATGGAGAGTGATGCTCGATGGATTCACATCTGAAGGGAACATTGAATACGATTTCTGGAGACAAACATTTTCGTGACCGAAACATTGTGCAAACAGATCAATGTCGAGGTGGTTGTCTTATGGTGTGGGGAGGAATTACATATACCACTCGAACCCCTCGTTACGAAATTGTACGGGTTAATCGGCAAGTCTTACCTGCTGTCAGGCATCGTGCCCATATTGTGGGACCTCATTTACGGTTGTTGCAAGGTGGTGTGGGAGCAGACTTTGTATTGATGGACGATAATGCTTGACCGCGTAGAGGACGGCTGGCTGAAGTTTTCTTGGAAACGGGAGATACTGTACGCGTGCAGTGGCCTGTTCGCTCTCCCAATTTGAATCCCATAGACCACGTCTGGGATGCACTATGGGGACGGCTTGCATCACGTCAGCATCCGCCAACCACTCTGCAAGAGTGTGAGGAGCTCTACAGGAGAACGGGCGTTATCGCCTCAGCATGATACTGATGACATCATTCACGCCATACCCCGTCACTGTTAGGCCTGTATTGCTGCCAGAGTTGGTCACACCCCATAAGGAGCGCATTAACCAGTTGTCGGAACGTGTGTGCAAACCCGTTAAGTTGTAAGAAACGAACAACACTTTTGTCTACCGCTATGTATATTGCAGTTGTTTACGCTCTGAATTCTTTAGAGTATTTCCATTTTACCATCATCTGTTTATACTGTTTTGTGGCAAAATGAAAGCGACCTTGAAAAATGTCGATTTGTTTCTTGAATTTCGGACACCAGTCTAGCTGAACAGAAATGGTTACAGTGTGGAAGTCTTCATGATTAGGGTAAGATCGATGCTCCCTCCAGGAAAATCAATGAGATACTTGCAGAGAAGAGAAGCGGCCATGTAAATATCAAGAGCTTAGAAGCCAAGTTAGTACTAAGAAAAGAATGGAAAACTCGAAGATGGAAGAACTAAACAAGTGCCTCACAGCGGGAAGCGGAAGTAAATGCAGGTGAGATGGGAGATTCTATATGGCGAGAAGACCCTGACATAGCTCAGAAATAATCTAAGTCGTAATAAGGCCCCTCAGAGTTATTGAAATCCTTTGGTGGTAGCCCCGACTAATCTATTCCAATTAATATCCTAGATATACGAGACAGGTGAGGTAAGGGCAGACTTCAAGACAAATATAGTAACATGATTTTCAAAAAAGCATGTGCTGATAGGTGTGAGAACTATCGAGCGATTAGTTTAATCAGTCATCGTTGCTAAATACTTATATTCAGTTGTAGAAGAAGGGAACAGCTGTTAGAAGCTCACCTTGTGTGAGATCAGTTTCGGTTCTGGAGAAATGAACAATACAAGAGGCAGCACGCACTCTATAGTTCTTTACAGAACATCGGTTAAAGAAAGGAAAACTCACCGTGGTAGCATTTGAAGATATTGAGAAAGCTATGGACAAGATATCATGTGTAAAATACAGGTAGCGAATGGTGGTTTGGAACCTGTACTGTAACCGGACTAGAGTTATAAGACCTGATTCACATAGAAAGGAAGCAGTAGGGGAGTAGACCGTGAGACAGGGATTAGCGTATCAGTGAGAGTGCAACCCGCGATCCAATTATAACTGATTTCTCATCTCAAAGTCACTGATAAGGACATCCAGTGTCTGGTTACAGACGTGGTCGATTTATAATCAAGGTCACCTCCTTTTCCCTCCTTCCAAGGAACCACTGTTAATTGACCAAGATCACTTAGTTGGCCCTCAAGGCCTGACTAGCTTTGCGGTTGTAGACGCTACAGTCTGGAACCGCGCGACCGCTACGATTGCAGGTTAGAATCCTGCCGCGGGCATGGATGTGTGTGATGTCCTTAGGTTAGTTAGGTTTAAGTAGTTATACGTTCTAGGGGACTGATGACCTCAGAAGTTAAGTCCCATAGTGCTCAGAGCCATTTGAACCATTTTGTGACCCTCAAACCCTTCCACAACCCCCCATTTCCTCCATCCCTCCCCTCCCACTGCCTGGGCCAATGAGGTTGGAGCACCCCCATCCCATCTTCGTCTTTTATTACTGGGAGACTTGAGTGAGTAGGGTTCACTCTGGATTTGGCAAGCCTACTGAGAGGATCAGTTTATGTCTGTCTGTTAATAACAAATTACGTTAAGCCATGTAACTTGAGATCTGTTTCTAAATAACGATTAAATATTTCGTCTTTCAAGGCACCAGTAGAGACAACACCCAGGCAGATATGTAACTACCCTCATTCGTCCATATTTTACGTATTTTGCACCCTTTTTGTATTTGTCCATATTTCTCCATATTTCCACAATGTACGTATTTTATTAAATTACGTGAATTACTTCTCAATGTTTTTTATGTTATGTCTACGTGATTTGCTCTCGGACAATCACAATGCAGCATGTTTTCGAATTATTAATGAATGCTAAGTCACCGTTTCGTTACTGTTGTGAGTGACGCGACAGTGTGTGAGTTACAAACGAATAGGTTGGTGGAAATAATGACGCCAAGGCAAAGTTTATATGCACTGCAGTTACACCGATTTCCAGCCAGACATATGTATAGGAAATACCACACCACAATAGATAAACTCCTGTCACGTCACCACTACATTACTACAGGGTAGGCGAGAAGTCTTTGTACACCCATACTCCCCGTTTCGAATAAAATGTTATTGGGCAGGTTGGTAGCTATGTTACTGCTTTTCAATTGTTGGAATCAATTTTTGGAATTCATGTTTATATGTTTTCATGGACACCTTCACAGTCACAGCCAAGCTTTAATTTGTAGCCATGGCAGATATGAGTGGTTATAGTTACACTACTGAAGAACGAGTAGAGACAAATGTGTGGGTATACTAACGATAACATGGGGCACACAATGAGATATATTATGGGAGCATTCCAGGAAGAACTGAATAAATCTCCACAATGGAAGGTAACACTTTTGGATAGGGAAAGACGTGGTTTTACTTTTGGCAATGCTAAAGGCAAGCCACGGAGTAGAAGGAAGAGGAGAAGAAACATGTGCTGGAACCTATGCTTAGGTTGAACACTCTCTTATACTGGGTGTTACAAAAAGGTACGGCCAAACTTTCAGGAAACATTCCTCACACACAAAGAAAGAAAATATGTTATGGGGACATGTGTCCGGGAACGCTTACTTTCAATGTTAGAGCTCATTTTATTACTTCTCTTCAAATCACATTAATCATGGAATGGAAACACACAGCAACAGAACGTACCAGCGTGACTTCAAACACTTTGTTACAGGAAATTTTCAAAATGTTCTCCGTTAGCGAGGATACATGCATCCACCCTCCATCGCATGAAATCCCTGATGCGCTTATGCAGCCCTGGAGAATGGCGTATTGTATCACAGCCGTCCACAATACGAGCACGAAGAGTTTCTACATTTGGTACCGGGGTTGCGTAGACAAGAGCTTTCAAATGCCCCCATAAATTTAAGTCAAGAGGGTTGAGGTCAGGAGAGCGTGGAGGCCATGCAATTGGTCCGCCTCCACCAATCCATCGGTCACCGAATCTGTTGTTGAGAAGCGTACGAACACTTCGACCGAAATGTGCAGGAGCTCCATCGTGCATGAACCACATGTTGTGTCGTACTTGTAAAGGCACATGTTCTAGCAGCACAGGTAGAGTATCCCGTATGAAATCATGATAACTGGCGGTGAATCGAGGACGTTCAGTACATACTGACGAAACTAAAATGAGCTCTAACATGGAAGTTAAATGTTTCAGGACACATGTCCACATAACTTCTTTCCTTTATTTGTGCGTGAGGAATGTTTCCTGAAAGTTTGGCCGTACCTTTTTATAACACCCTGTAAAGATGACACTTAAACATGCTTCTGAACTAAGTATTCTGAGGACAATAGTGCGAAATAACGTGAAAAAAGAACTTAAGGTTAGACCTTTTCGACCAACGTTCTTAAATGAGTTCTCGGATACAGACGGGAATGGGGGTGTTCTAGTATGCCGTGCTTTGTTACCTCAGTTTCCAAATGTAATGAACCGTGCAAATGCTATATTTTCAGATGAATGTGCCATTTATCGCAGCTCGCGTGCATGAAATATTGTCGTTTGGGCTAAAGAGAATCCTCATTATATTGTCTAGTTAGAGAGGAACGCAACTCACGTAATGATGTGGGTAGCGATGGCATCACAATATCTGCTTGGATGTACTAGTCGGAAGAGACGGCGAATGGCTCAGGATATTTACAGATATTACAAACATGTTTAATTCTTACAAGAAAAGGGGCCACACAGAAAGCATATGATGGCGGCAAGACGGAACATGTCCTCACTATGCTCTTGCAGTGCGCGAGTTTCGAAATGAAGACCATCTGGTACAGGCTCATCCAAGCTGTGCCCCTGGGGCGCTAGCGCCCGCGATCGCCCGCGGCCGGCGCCCCTGGCGCATTCGTATGTTGTTGCAGTGGCCGAGCCGCGTCGCTTGGCTGACAGTGCGGTCCGCCCGCCGCATCTGGCCATGCCGCTATACGCGCGCTTCCTACGGAAGATAGACCGCCGTGCCAGCAGAGGTCAAAAGTATTGATACATACGTCACAAAGTCGTCAGTCAACAGTCGTAAGGCTACAGTGAATCGAGATGGATAGTCAACAGCGCAGACAAAAAAAGGAGGTGTGGCACGTCAGCACAATTTAAACCAGACAGAGAAATTAATTTCGTTTGTACTGCTGTCCAAAATCGTTCCAAATGCTTAGTATATCATCGAAACCTGATGTATTAAAAAACAGACTGTATTAAACGCAATTTAATACCTGTCACAAAGATTAGTTCGAAAATTTGTCGAAAGAGGAACACCAGTCAAGGCTTGAAGAACTGAAAGAAAGTTTCAAGCAGCATTGCAGAGAAGTAAGTGTTTCCTATCGTATGAGTATTTCTTACTTATAAGGATGATAAATAAAACTATATTTTATAACCAGATGTGTCACTTAGCAATGTGCCAATTATCGAATATTAGATTGTCAACAACAAGGAAAACTTCTTTTCGGTTAATTTTTGTATTTGAATTGCATTAAATCGCGTCGCGAATTACCAGAAGAGTTTGGAAACAGATTTTTGGAGATAAGTGAGCTTCAACCGGCCTTAGATACAGGGTGTTTCAAAAATGACCGGTATATTTGAAACGGCAATACAAACTAAACGAGCAGCGATAGAAATACACCGTTTGTTGCAATATGCTCGGGACAACAGTACATCTTCAGGCAGACAAACTTTCGAAATTACAGTGGTTACAATTGTTATCAACAGATGGCGCTGCGGTCTGGGAAACTCTATAGTACGATATTTTCCACATATCCACCCTGCGTAGCCATAATATGGCGTAGTCTCTGAATGAAATTACCCGAAACATTTGACAACGTGTCTGGCGGTATGGCTTCACATGCAGATGAGATGTACTGCTTCAGCTGTTCAATTGTTTCTGGATTCTGGCGGTACACCTGGTCTTTCAAGTGTCCTCACAGAAAGAAGTCACAGGGGTTCATGTCTGGCGAATAGGGAGGCCAATCCACACCGCCTCCTGTATGTTTCGGATAGCCCAAAGCTATCACACGACCATCGAAATATTCATTCAGGAAATTAAAAACGTCGGCCGTGCGATGTGGCCAGGCACCATCTTGCATAAACCACGAGGTGTTCGCAGTGTCGTCTAAGGCAGTTTGTACCGCCACAAATTCACGAAGAATGTCCAGATAGCGGGATGCAGTAATCGTTTCGGATCTGAAAAATAGGCCAATGATTCCTTTGGAAGAAATGGCGGCCAGGACCAGTACTTTTTGAGGATGCAGGGACGATGAGACTGCAACATGGGGCTTTTCGGTTCCCCATATGCGCCAGTTCTGTTTATTGACGAAGCCGTCCAGGTAAAAATAAGCTTCGTCAGTAAACCAAATGCTGCCCACATGCATATCGCCGTCATCAATCCTGTGCACTATATCGTTAGCGAATGTCTCTCGTGCAGCAATGGTAGCGGCGCTGAGGGGTTGCCACGTTTGAATTTTGTATGGATAGAGGTGTAAACTCTGGCGCATGAGACGATACATGGACGTTGGCGTCATTTGGACCGCAGCTGCAACACGGCGAACGGAAACCCAAGGCCGCTGTTGGATCACCTGCTGCGCTAGCTGCGCGTTGCCCTCTGTGGGTGCCGTACGCTGTCGCCCTACCTTTCCAGCACGTTCATCCGTCACGTTCGCAGTCTGTTGAAATTTTTCAAACAGATCCTTTATTGTATCGCTTTTCGGTCCTTTGGTTACATAACACCTCCGTTGAAAACTTAGTCTTGTTGCAACAACACTGTGTTCTAGGCGGTGGAATTCCAACACCAGAAAAATCCTCTGTTCTAAGGAATAAACCATGTTGTCCACAGCACACTTGCACGTTGTGAACAGCACATGCTTACAGCAGAAAGACGAAGTGCAGCGCCATCTGTTGTTGAAAATTGTAACTACTGCAATTTCGAAAGTTTGTCCGCCTGAAAATGTACTGTTGTCCCAAGCATATTGCAACAAACGGTGTATTTCTATCGCTGTTCGTTTAGTTTTTATTGCCGTTTCAAATATACCGGTCATTTTTGAAACAGCCTGTATATTGATTCGCCCGTTTTCTCTTCAGGCAGAGGAAGTCCTACAAGTATTTCAACTAGAGCTGATTGACCTATAGTACGATACGCGCATGAAGGACCGCTTTCTTACGTATATAATTTTGGATGATTTTTACAGCTGTTTTCCATGAGAGAAGTATCCTCTTTTGTACATGCACGCGGCCAAAGTTCTCTCTATGTTTGGTTCCACGTATATTTGAGAGCACTTTTTCTCCCTTTTAAAGTTTGCTAAGACTAAGAATCGTTCACTACTTAGCTATTAAAGTTTGACTAATTCTTGAAGGTTAACAATCTCCCGGAATATTGTACCACATCTGGACAAAATCGTTTCCTCGCAAAAACGTGTAAAATGTTTATTGTCGCCTTTAACAATGTTGACTGTAAGAATTAAAAGTCTTTATAACCTTAATTCTATTTCTTAATAAGTTTTCAAATTTGGTCAGTTAAAATTATTGCGCACAAATCAGCAAACAAAAGATTCCATGTCTAAATTCTGAAACGAGATACAAAACTGTGGAGCACAAAGTAGCCCTACAACAAAATATATTTAATTGTAACTAGTGACAGTAAGAATAAGACTCTATATCCCTCACCCAAAATTATCTCTAAAATATGACACTAGTACTTTTGAGAAATCGATGTATCTTTTAGAAGACGCCTACTGTACATATGACGAGTGTGCATGAGCAATTCTAATCTAGAATCTACCTGTGGGTTAGAAAACTACTAAGTTGTTGAAACTTCCTGGCGGATTAAAACTGTGTGCCGGACCGAGACTCGAACTCGAGACCTTTGCCTTCCGCGGAGAAGTGCTCCCGAGGTCGAGTCTCGTTCCGGCACGCAGTTTTAATCTGCCAGGAAGTTTCATATCAGCGCACACTCCGCTGCAGAGTGAAAATCTCATTCTGGATACTACGATGTTCTTCGATTCTTGTTTTAGATATTGTTTTCTAAACCTTTGCGTAGTAATTCTGCCACACGAACACAAATTGTTACCTAAGCAGTAAACGGTTTTCTTCTTTTATCGCTCATCGACCGCTTTTACAGAGCAGCACATCCTCTGTTTTTTTGTTTACGTTGGATCTGCCCTCGGGACAGACCAGCGCAGATGCGATCACACTCGCTCCGCAGCTCTCTCTCCCGCTCCTATGCCGACACTAGCGACTCACGGCCGCGTAGGGGGCGCTGAACTACTCTACCTTGCTCCCGCGGGGCGCAATTCTTGGATGAGTCTGCTTTAGTACGTTGGGTTGGTTCAAAATGGTTCAAATGGCTCTGAGCACTATGGGACTTAACATCAATGGCCATCAGTCCCCTAGAACGTAGAACTACTTAAACCTAACTAACCTAATGACATCACAGATATCCATGCCCGAGGCAGGATTCGAACTTGCGACCGTAGCGGTCACGTGGTTCCAGACTGAAGCTCCTAGAACCGCACGGCGACACCGACTGGCTACGTTGGCTAGGTCGTAGTTTATCATTAATACCTGATAACTAGTTAAGAGGCGTTAAGGCGCATGTGTCCCCAAGTTGTTGTGCTACAAACGAAGAAATCAGCAATGATGTTGAGCATGCTTTCCGCACTATAACACCGGAAATGCTAAAAAATACGCAGGCAAGTCGAAATGTGTTTAGAGGACGATTGGGAAAATAGCGATGCATTGGACACCTAATACTTAAGTAGAAATTATGTTTAAACAAATAAAATAAATCAGCATCCGATATTTGGATATACGGGTACTTCTTGTCCACCCAGTATGTTGAGTGACATCATTGCATGACTCTGATGCTTCCACCGGTTGGTTGGTTTGGGGGATTAAAGGGACCAGACTGCTACGGTCATCGGTCCCACACTGTATATACACTCCTGGAAATTGAAATAAGAACACCGTGAATTCATTGTCCCAGGAAGGGGAAACTTTATTGACACATTCCTGGGGTCAGATACATCACATGATCACACTGACAGAACCACAGGCACATAGACACAGGCAACAGAGCATGCACAATGTCGGTACTAGTACAGTGTATATCCACCTTTCGCAGCAATGCACGCTGCTATTCTCCCATGGAGACGATCGTAGAGATGCTGGATGTAGTCCTGAGGAACGGCTTGCCATGCCATTTCCACCTGGTGCCTCAGTTGGACCAGCGTTCGTGCTGGACGTGCAGACCGGGTGAGACGACGCTTCATCCAGTCCCAAACATGCTCAATGGAGGACAGATCCGGAGATCTTGCTGGCGAGGGTAGTTGACTTACACCTTCTAGAGCACGTTGGGTGGCACAGGATACATGCGGACGTGCATTGTCCTGTTGGAACAGCAAGTTCCCTTGCCGGTCTAGGAATGGTAGAACGATGGGTTCGATGACAGTTTGGATGTACCGTGCACTATTGTGTCCCCTCGACAATCACCAGAGGTGTACGGCCAGTGTAGGAGATCGCTCCCCACACCATGATGCCGGGTGTTGGCCCTGTGTGCCTCGGTCGTATGCAGTCCTGATTGTGGCGCTCACC
This sequence comes from Schistocerca gregaria, assembly GCF_023897955.1. Classification (NCBI taxonomy): domain Eukaryota; kingdom Metazoa; phylum Arthropoda; class Insecta; order Orthoptera; family Acrididae; genus Schistocerca; species Schistocerca gregaria. The sequence continues at coordinate 733,393,129 of NC_064931.1, forward strand.
TGCACGGCGCCAAAGACGCATACGACCATCATTGGCACCAAGGCAGAACCGACTCTCATCGCTGAAGACGACACGTCTCCATTCGTCCCTCCATTCACGCCTGTCGCGACACCACTGGAGGCGGGCTGCACGATGTTGGGGCGTGAGCGGAAGACGGCCTAACGGCGTGCGGGACCGTAGCCCAGCTTCATGGAGACGGTTACGAATGGTCCTCGCCGATACCCCAGGAGCAACAGTGTCCCTAATTTGCTGGGAAGTGGCAGTGCGGTCCCCTACGGCACTGCGTAGGATCCTACGGTCTTGGCGTGCATCCGTGCGTCGCTGCGGTCCGGTCCCAGGTCGACGGGCACGTGCACCTTCCACCGACCACTGGCGACAACATCGATGTACTGTGGAGACCTCACGCCCCACGTGTTGAGCAATTCGGCGGTATGTCCACCCGGCCTTCCGCATGCCCACTATATGCCCTCGCTCAAAGTCCGTCAACTGCACATACGGTTCACGTCCACGCTGTCGCGGCATGCTACTAGTGTTAAAGACTGCGATGGAGCTCCGTATGCCACGGCAATCTGGCTGACACTGACGGCGGCGGTGCACAAATGCTGCGCAGCTAGCGCCATTCGACGGCCAACACGCGGTTCCTGGTGTGTCCGCTGTGCCGTGCGTGTGATCATTGCTTGTACAGCCCTCTCGCAGTGTCCGGAGCAAGTATGGTGGGTCTGACACACCGGTGTCAATGTGTTCTTTTTTCCATTTCCAGGAGTGTATACAGGGTGAACATTAATGAAACCAACGAACTGTAGGGACGAATTCCTGGCTAGAAGTGGAGGAAAAAAGGTTCTATGAACATGTGTCCGGAAATGGGCGGTGTGTGTGCAACGACAACAGATCGTCCCGGAACACAGTATAGAGCTGCATCGCATCCGCGTCACAACAAATCTTCAAGGAGACCCAAATGGGGTACAAAGCACGCATTCACACGTCGCGTATGCTTTTCAGTTGCTCCCAGAGGATAATATCTAGTAGGCCATGCTACAGGGCCTCCGTACGCTATCCAACATCCGGGGAAAATGTGTCGTCGAACAGTAACGCGTAAGTGTAATTGTGTTCTGTCATGAAGGAACCACATAACATGTCGTAATGCCAAAGGCACATTCTCAAGCAGCCCAGCAAAGCATTGCGCATGAAGTCCCAGTAATTTCCTCCGTCGAGGCGTTGTGGAATAATAACTGGTCTAAATATGTGGTATCGCCCACACATCGATTCTGAACAGATGCTGATGAGATGTCTCAACCATTCACCGAAGACAGTCTGTAGCCCACAGATGACTACAGTTTTATGCAGACAGATGATGCTAGTTCTGGTAAGGGTTGCTTCGTCAGTAAAGAGAACTGATGGCAGAAATCCCACAATTGTGATGGTCTGGTGCAAAATCCATAGGCAGAATCCTTGCCTTAGAGGAAAATCCGCTTCTGATAATCCTTGCACTCGTTGCAGCTGATAGGTTATCTTGCAGGATACTCTTTATTGTACTTTGGCTTACACCATGTTGGCGTGCCACATGCTTGGTACTTGTACTGGGCTTCGTCTCAACATCCTGTAGAAGTCGATCCTCCAAATCTGGCGTACGCACAATACACCGCCTCCCTGCAAGTTCGTCTCTCTGAAAGGACTCATGATAACATAAACGCCCAAAAATGGCTTGAGATGTTGTGCGATGCTGTGCGTGTTTGTTAGGGTACCTGTTTTGGAATAGCCGTGCTGCCTCTTGGCCGTTTCCATCTGATTAGCTGTACATAAACACCATATCGGCTTGTTCCCGACCAGCAGCTCACAAACAACACACGGAACGTGGTCAGAGGAATTATCATTCGTTAGCGCCATGTATCGTGTCAACAGTGTATTTCCGGGCACATGTTCATGATACCTTTATTCCTCCATTTCTGGTGAGGAATCCGTCCATGCTGTTTGTCAGTTCACCGTACGAAAGCACTACAAAATACACATCTAAAGGGCATAACAAGGTTTCTAAATTTTACTGTAGTGAGTTATTACATGTTCTGCTAAATGTTAGTCTATCCACAAATATAAGCCAGTCCGCAGCTCGTGACCTTGTGGCTAGCGTATCTGCCTCTCGATCACCAGGCCCCGGGTTCGATTTGCAGGGACTTGGTGTTTGTGTTGTCATCATTTCTTCTTCATCATCATTATCATCATCATCATTTGTGATTGTGGCTAGACTGGACTGTGAAAAATAATTGGACTGTGTGAAAATTGAGCCTTTGTACAGGGGACATCCAATGGCGTAAGGGGACATCCAATGGCTTATGGAGACGAAGCTACGTCGAGTTACTGCGCTATTCCGAGCAAAGAGAAGTCTGACATATTAGGTGGTGTCCCATGACTTTCGCCACGTCATTGTATTTGGGAACTCACAAAGAATGTACGTGATGCAGAACTGTGTCATATGAAAGACGACAGATGTGCGTAGCAGTGGATAGGTGTACACGAGTACCAGTCTGTTGATGGGTATGTCGAACAATGCACGTTGTGGCAGGTACCCCGCACAAGTCGTTGAATGTCTATTTCAGCACCTATTTCTTCAGCTCACGCCTTCTTCTTATTACAACTGATACCTCAAAAAATGCTATTATTACTATTACTAGTACTGCTACTACTACTGGTGGTGGTAGTAGTAGTATTAGATGTGGTTATAATTTTGCTCTGGACCGTTTTATACAGTTGCTTTGTGCTCATCAATTACGTAAATATGTGTCTTAGTAGCTAATATGCACAGGGCCGATAAAAAAGTTAATGCCCATACAACAGATGATATTAGAGACTACGAACAACGCTATTAATCATATCATGTAATTAACTTAACAGCCGGCCGGAGTGGCCTTGCGGTTCTAGGAGCTACAGTCTGGAACCGCGTGACCGCTACGGTCACAGGTTCGAATCCAGCCTCGGGCATGGATGTGTGTGATGTCCTTAGGCTAGTTGGGTTTAAGTATTTCTAAGTTCTAGGGGAGTGATGACCACAGCAGGTAAGTCCTATAGTGCTCAGAGCCATTTGAACCATTTTTTGAATTAACTTAATCATAAATTAAGTTTTAGGAAATTGACACACACACACGCACACACACACGCACACACAGTGCCTCCTAATTTTTTATGTGAAAAATCTTAAAGCTCATTCAATAAAGCAAACGTCTTTAACATTCTAAAGCTTTATTCTTCACGACTACATATTTGCAGCCTTCAGCCGCTAAAAGGCTTCGAAGTGTAGCTTGTGACATGATGGTGGGTAACGTAACTATGTCGGTGCGTGAGAAACAATGTGCTGTAATCGAGTTTCAGTGAGCATCCTCTCCTTCAGCATGACAATGCCGGAACACACACGAACGCTGTGATACTTTGGAACAATCCGAGGCCTTACGTTCACTCTCGTAGTTCCGGCTTAGTCCCATCGGGCTGTCATCTGTTTCCAAAACTTAAGGAATACATTAGAGGACTTCAGTTTGTTAGTTACGAAGGTTTCAAGAAGGGATGAGATTCTAGTTCTGTCAAAAAAGTCAAGTGTTCCACAGTGACGGCATCAACTACCTGGTCTCTTTCGTTGGTATGTAGAATGTTAATAACGTTTTTTATTTAAACACCTTTAGGAGTTTTCACATGAAAAGTTCAGCGATATTACTTTTCAGCATCTGCATAGTCGTTTGAATCTGCAACTATACAATGATGTTATACCCTAAAAGTTTGTTGTAACATCGCTCTTTAATATTATAATAGTCTTTCACATACAATATACGGGTGAGGGAGGCTATATAAACTTATAATTTGTTTGTGATACTGAATGATGTTTTAGTGGTTTTAGTACTATGTGGTTACTTTTTGTTTTTGTGTATCAAACATTAAGAGGATTCTCTTCAGTGAATGTAATGTTACATTCTTCTTTCAATTGTCACTACATATATTTCTGTTTAAGAAATCACAAAAATTTTCTTTAGGTGTGTAACTGTTTCTTCTGTATAAGGCCGGCAGCTGTGGCGGAGCGGTTCTAGGCGCTTCATTCCGGAACCGTTGTGATGCTACGGTCGCTGGTTCGAATCCTGCCTCGGGCGTGGTTGTGTGTGATGTCCTTAGGTTAGTTAGGTTTAAGTAGTTCAAAGTCTACGGGACTAATAACCTCAGATGGTAAGCCGCATAGAGTTTAGAGCCATGTGAACCATTTTATTTCTTGTGCTTAAGAAACAAATAATAATATTAAATTCGACTAATTCACATCCTTATATTGGTGGTGGGAAGAAACTAACAAAGTTTATGGTAACAGGACTGTGTTTCCGCCTTTTACGATGCTATTTGAGAAGCGTTGTTAAATTAAGCCATGGTATAATATTACTGGACATGTGCATTTACTGTCATTGAAATTTTGCTCCTGATAAATATACTTCCGTTTATTTTTAACCAAGTTTTAGTAACATCCACTTCCAGGTAGCTTTCCAATATCATATTATGATCAGTGTGGAAACATTTCCGTGTGTCTCGTGATTTTCTGGAGGGGAGCTTAATATTGTGCGTCGTTTTGTTGTGCAGTTCCTCTTCCTGCTACACTCGCAGATAACGCAAAGCTATGTGTAATTAGATGGTTTCACCAATATTTATTACAAACTACAACAGTTTCAAATAACATAAATAAAATGGGGGAAAGGGAACAATATAATCGCAATTTCTATCTAGACCATAACTGATTCAGAATATAATTTGCCACAGTATTATGATAATTACCTTCAGGTTATAAACAATAGTACACAGGGACAGGAACCATTCACCCTCTATTACATCAGATTACTCTCTCTGACCATGTTCTACAATACTTCCCGGGCTGTAGTGGTATTGTACCTGTTTAGATATGATATTACAGTGATATAACTACAAGAAAATGAAAAGTTTCATTAACTGCTCAGAGCACCGATGTAAATAGTTACGCTGAAACTACTTACCAGAAATACAGATCGGAAGGCACTACACTTTAGCACTTGAAACCGTGCCCCTCTATCTCCCCAGGGAGTCCCTCGTTTACGGCGTTGGGGGTGAAATGGGCAGTCTCTCTCACACGAGAAGTTGCGTGGCTAAACGAGCTCAGAAAACGGGCAGATATCCCCACACGAGAGAACCGGCGCGACCCCGCGAACGACACGCGCGCCCAGGGAGGCGATTTTATGGCCTCAAGTCATGTGCCCTCAACGCTCCAGCTGCGCAGCCACGTGAAGAAATATTAGGATTTGCCAAAGGTTCTTTGTATCGACGATTTCTCCTTCTTTAAGCTTCTCATTTTATAGTATATTATGTATCTCGCCTACTTTTTAGTTCTGCAAATGCTGTATAAACACCAAAACAGTGCGTCTATGCTCATTGACTTCCCTATGGCTTCTGTTGGACGTCGTTACGTCCTTGAAAGCATATTTCAAATTCAATGTTGGCTAAAAATGAGCTTGAAATGATTCTATGATAACGGCATAGAATGCACGATACAGAATAGTAAACACGATTTTAGCGCAATTAAATTTAAATGTTCAGCTATCCCTTTTTACTTAATTTAAACGTGTGCTAAAATAGACTTCATCTATATTTTCATTTTTTCTTACAACCATTAGAATGTGATATTAGCGAAGGTTTTCTCTGTTCTCTGATAACTGTTCGTGTTGCATTAGAGAAACTGATATGATACAGCCCGCTGCTCTTTCGACTGATGTCTTGCAAACAGGATAACTAGTGGGTTACACTTCAAACTACAAAAAAAGTAGCATAATTTTCTTCGATGTTCGGAACTATTTATCATTAAATCATTCCACATTATGCGCAACAACGCCATCTACATGCTTACTGAAGTGATCCACATTTTCTTTGTCTGGAATATAATTTTGAAGCATCATTCTCAATTGTCACTAGCCAGTTTTTCTCGACAAATCTTATTCAATAATCGCAGACAAAATGTTTGCAATTCTAGTACAGAATTACTTACGTATTTTTTTCTACGCTGGTGTTTTAAATTGTTCGCCTATTATTTCACAAACTAAGTGTCGCAAAAGATATATGTAATACGACATCGTCACTTACATATGTTTCTAAGACCATTGTCCCAGGTCATCGTAAATAAACAGCTTCTGGAAATAAAAGTTGTCTCTGTCGATACATGTCTGAAGAGAGCGTCGATGAAGGTACTAAGATAATTTTGGCACTATAGTTTATACTGGCATTGTATTAATATTTCTTAAATTTAAGCTACTTGTGGATATTGGTCGGTCATCTGTTCTGTCAGCGGGAATTTTAAAATTTGGGTGCACAGTAGAACCGGATGAGTCAATCTACGGGGAAACTATACTTTCAGCAAATATATTTTTTATATTTTGCCAGGAACGTTGTTATAAGTGTTGTTCAGAATGAATCTGTTATTTCACAGTGACCTGTTTGTTCTAAACACATGTGTAGTAGTGTACCCTGCCACAGTAAGTATATTTTGGTCCCTTTCCCGTTTTCATATGTTTGCACAAGCGCCCGTATCATAATTTTTGCTTAGACGATCGATTTAGTTCGTAATAACGCCGTAATTTCTTAGGGCCGGCCGCGGTGGCCGAGCGGTTCTAGGCGCTTCCGTCCGGAACTGCGCTCCTGCTACGGTCGCAGATTCGAATCCTGACTCGGGCATGGATGTGTGGGATGTCTTTAGGTAAGTTAGATTTAAGTAGTCCTAAGTCTAGGTGACTGATGACCTCTGATGTTAAATCCCATAGTGCTTAGAACCATCTGAACCACTCTTAGCCTACTGAGCATATTGTGTTTAGTTTCAAATTACAAATAAATGACTTCTGAGAAACACCAGTTATCTGAACAATATGATCCGTACCTTGCCCGCCGATATGCTTCTCCTATTACAAGTAACCTTCTGTCAACATGTCAGATGAGTGACGTAAGTCAAGAAACATACCTAACATAGATAGCGACTCGGCAACAAAATAACTCGTGCTAGTAAGATTCGATATTTTTTGTAGCTGAGATGGAAATTTTCCATTATAGAATACATGTGGATAAGATTGTAGTATATCTTCCTCGCAGGTACATTGTAATTCAATAGAAGCGCTGTCACTCCAATGCTGTGGACACTGTATAAGTAGCCTCTTTATACGTATGTATGTATGTTGGCAGCGCTATATTCTGTATAACAGACCTGAAATTAATCAGAACTGGTGTGATACAAATAGGGCACTGCCCTATCAACAGGCTCAAATTGTAGAAATTAGTCCTCCAAATCCCAGTAACGACACGTGACAACAAAGAAATAATAAACAATGACTCGCACCGCAGGCAGCCACAAAACATACTTATAAAGCTGTCGATGTAGCTGCCGTGACTATCAATTACGTGAAAATGGAAGACATTAGGGACATTTTACTCGAGAAACATGACATGAAATGGAACAATACTGTGTATCCTGTAATCCCATCACAACAAATGATAAAAAATTAATGGCAATACTTGACTCCGGCTGTCCTGTTTCGGTAATTAGTGAAACAGTTTTCAATAAATGTAACAAATCGAAAGATTGCCCCACACTTCCGTTACGTAAGATTAAATTACAAGTTGCAATTTTTGGAAAAAGTGTAGATGTACACCAACATACTAACTTAGAATTCTTTTTTCAAAGCCACAAATTTATTAGGAATTTTCTCATTATTCCATTACTGTAGACGGAGATTATATTAGATGTAGACTTTTTGAATGAGTATAAAACAGTTTTAAACTTTCACGACGCTGAAATAAGTTTAGAGAAAGGAGGTAAGCCAATAGCTTTGAAATTTGAAGATTAGCTTTCAAATCATGTCGAGGAAATCAATCGGCTTTACCTTCTGTCAGATCACAGTTTGGAACATTCAACGAGATTTGACACTAATAATCACTTTGGAAGTACCGACAGGGATGATACTGATGTGGTATTATATGCCAGAAAAAAATCAAACAATTGAGAACTGTGATGACACTGATAGGCAGGAACTTTTTGACATCTTACAAGTACAGTCCACAGTTTTTACTCACAAAACAGGAACAATTAAAGGATTTCAATACAGATTTCGTGCTCGTGAGCATAGTAAATTTTGTGTCAGACTATAAGTAATTCCGGCACATTATAGAGACCGCGTTAGAATGGAAATACAATCTATGCTTGACGAGGGCGTTACTGAACCTGCGGTAACCTCATACTGTAATCTATTACATGTTGTTGAGAAGAAAAGCGAATCGATCAGCCTTACCTTAGATTCCAGACAAGTAAATACCGCAATCATTCCTGAAACAGACGGGCCACAACCGTTGGAAAAACTTCTTCAAATTGTAATGGCGTAAAAGTGTTGTCTTCTATTGATCTCAGATCAAGCTTTTATCAGATTGAGCTTCATCAAGAATGTAGAAAATATACGGCTTTTCTTTTCTTCGGCGTTTGTTATCAATTTCGGACACTTCCTTTTGGTTTGAACATTTCTTCCGCAGCATTAATTCGTGGGCTAAATTACGTATTACCTGAGTTCTTAAAACGACACATCACCTCGTACGCCGACGATGTGTTAATAGCAGAAGCATCTTGGGAACAACATAATCGTATCCTCAGCGATTTGTTATGTATTTTTGCTGAATCTGGAATTACAGTTAACTTGGAAAAATCTGAATTCGGTAGGACAAATGTGAAGTTTCTGATTCACATTACTTCATCTGAGGGCATTCTTCCGGATCCTGAAAAGTTGGAAGCAATCAGAGCCATTCCTGTTCCATCTACAAAAAGACAAGTTCGCAGTTTTCTAGGCCTCGTGAATTTCTACCTTCGTTTCCTCAATATACAAATTCTAATAACTATAAAACCTTGTTTTCTCACTGGCAAAAACACTGTTTGGAACTGGGATGAACAGGCACAGTTGGAATTTGATTCTTTGAAAGATGCGCTAATTAACGCTCCCATCTTAGCTTACCCAGATCTGTCACAAGACTTCTGTCTTAAAACCGATTTTTCTTAAGTTGGTCTTGGTGCCTATTTATTTCAAGAAGCCATATTAAATGATGTTACTGTTCAGAAAAGCATCGCTTTCGCTACTCGTGTGCTAACAAAATCTGTTAAAAATTATTCCGTCACTGTATTGGAAGCTTTGGCTATCGTTTGGGCATCTTACAAATTTCGTTTCTTTCTTTCTGGCAGACATCTAAAAGTATACAGTGATCATCGGGCATTAAAATTTACAATGTCAACAAAATTAAATCATGACAAGTTGAAACGTTTGTCATTGTTTATGCAAGAACTCCGCTTCACAATAATATACATTCCTGGCACGGAAAACATCGCTGTGGCCGCACTATCACATGCACCGGCTGGGCTTTAGAAAAGCAACACAGAAGCAAACCTTCTGAAAAATTTCATTATTCTGTTCATTGAAAAAGCAACCTTTGAAAACTTCGTCACTGCATCTTTAAAGGACATTCCTCATGAGCAATACAAGGATGCGATTTGGAAAGACTTGAAAAGTAAATAGCATTAAAAGACACACACACAGATTCGTCATTATTAACTGGTTAAAAATAACATACTCTTCAAACGTTGCACTGTTGATGACAAGCTGTTGGCACTTTGTATTCCTGACGATTTTGTCAATAAGCTCATATGGTACAATCATTTCAGCTATGCACATTTTGGCCCACTAAAATGTTGTCATATTCATCGGACGACTTGTTATTTTAATAACATGGAATAGAGAATTAGGAGAGCCTTGTTTATTTGTAAACTTTGTCCTAAAGCTAAACTATCTACCATCTCACATCGGGCCCCATTGTTTCCTATTATTCCTACTAGATTAAAAGAATCAGCCGCTGTTGATCTTCTGGGACCCCCTGTCAAAACAGTGAATGCATTTTCGTACATTCTGCTCACTGCTGAACTTACTTCAAAACTTGTTTCTTTCACACCGTTACGTAAAGTTACTGGACGTTCTACACCCAACGCCTTTGTTAAAAATTCCTTACGTGAAGTTGGACACGATGCAAAGGCCATTTCAGATTACGGACAACATTTCAGATCTGCTGTTTGATCACGCATGCTTAGGAGTCGTAAAATCAAACCTGTTTTTATTTAATTGTACTCTCCCCATTGTAGCCCGCCTGAACGCAATATGAAAGAAATTAATAAGCTTTGCGGACTTTATTGTAACAGGAAGCATCAGTATTGGGACAGATACTTACACTTATTTCAAAACATACTGAATGAAATCCCTCATGACTGCACTGCTTCACCACCTATTCCTGTACCGAAGAATGAGGAACCACCGAACAGAATCAGAGATCTTGTACCTTTTCTGAGTCCACCTAAACTTCGACATGAAGACATAATTGATTTGGCTATAAAAATACAAACTCTGCCGCCGACAAAAGAAGAAAACTTCACAGTAAGACAAATGCAAAGAAACTGTATTTTAGTCAAGAAGTTCTCATTAAAGCTCATTCATTGTCACATAAGAAGAAACATTTGAGTCCCAAATTCTTTCTAATGTACAATAGACCTTACAGGATCCGACGGATACCGCATGATAATTGTGTTGAAGTAGAAACTCTGCGTACTAAGAAAAGTAAAGGATTACACCACATTTCTTATGTAAAACCGTTTATTGAGAAATAATTTTGCTTTCTTACTTAGTGTTAGCTATTAAATTTTTCAGTTCAAATTAGTATTACGCTTTATCACATTTAGCATGCAGCGATGTTTTGAAGTTAACTATCTAGTCAAGAACCTATGGAACATATTAATACAGTAATTTTACCAGTACACTTTTATAGGGAACAGACGACCCAGGCTTATTGTGAGTACATTTTCGCTTGTCAGTAGAATGATTATGTCACGACGATAATTGTCCCATTCTTGGAACATATACCGCTAATGAGGTTTTACTGCTACATTTTGGTTTACTTGAAAAAGCATTTTTTATTTTAAGAAATTTCTGAGAGGTCAAAAATGATGCGGTATTTGGTTTGTGTAAAGCTACATGATTATATTACGACTCTACTTATGAGTGACACAATTTTCATTATTGCTTTATCGCTGTATCTGTTTTACGTCTGTACAGTCTCACATCAATACGTTTCAGAACGGTACTTTTAAGGTCACGGCAATGAACGTAATGACTACGACATTTATACGCATAGCACTTTACTTCTGTATATGACAAGGTAAGTACATCGATTTTTGGAGAAAATTGCTTATGGACGACGACAACTACGACACTTGGCTCATTTTACCGTTAAGCAATGACAGAAATTTTCTTACAACAAGAAGCACATAACGTGTGCACATAACTTCTTATAGCTAAACACATCATTTGTGAGCTGATACTTAATATTCCCTACTGTCATTTCTAACGAAGTATTACTATCTAAAATATTCGTCAGCAGCCGATTCTTTGCTAAAAAGATATGTTTGTAACGGGACATCCTCTTCTAGCACTAGCTTCGCTCAAGAGCAGTTGTCAATACCAGTATTATTTTTCGGATTTTGCGCAGGTCAATGTTATCTCAGTTGATTTTCAGTAAAAATAACATATTTACATTTCAAGCTAAAATTTATGAAAAGGAATTATTTTATATAATAATTTAGTTTCGATGTTGTAATCGATAAGTACTAGTTCTGATTGTACAGTTAAATTTTTTTTAAAAAACATTTGAAATTACGAATTATTTGCACACTTAAAATTTCTATTATTAATCACGAAATCCTGTACTGTTCACTTTGTGTATTTTTGGAAACATTTACGAAATAATAATCTAAACTAGTAATGCAACGAAAACTAGTAAGAATTAACTTGTTAAGAAAAATTGTAAATTCTTTGGAATATTGTTATTTGCGCCGAGTATGAGAGTCCTAAGCTTGCCTCTGATGTGCTCGGAGGTATTTTTCTATAATAGGTGCGAACAATGTAATTTTGACTTTGCTAATGTGAAAAATCAAAGTACCGTGTGATATATTAAAATGTAAGAATGTCAATGGAAAATATATTCCTTAAAAAATTCTGCAACAACAATCTTCCAATTTATTTAGTTTAAACTAACCGCGAGGACCTGATGTTAAATCTTCAATATCAAGAATCAGACCGCTAGAGAAGAAGAACTGGAGCCATCTCAACATGACAAGCTAAGTAAACTTTAAAGTTTGCTGCAATCTTCGCTCCTCTCAAATCTTCATAAAAGACTATGCTTATTAATTACTTCGACTGGACATCGTTTAAGTGAACAATAGATGGAATAAGAAGGGGGGCGACGATTACAAGCTTTCCTCCGAAATGGTTACAAAGCTAAACCGTGTAACTCATAATCTGTTCACGTGTTACACATTCAGCGAGAAATCAGTGCACCTATTTTGGAAAAACATTTGGAAATATAGGCATTAATTCTATTACGTAAAGAACTTATTATTGTACTTAAGAGTCTAATATTATTCATAATTCAGTGTTTAAGTAATATCTACGTTATTGTAAAATGTTTCAACGACGTAAACCGGAACGATTGTACTGTTTTAGCCATTTTCAACGAAGAGCATTAACGTTTGAATTTCCTTGTGGTTAGATTGATGGCTAGTGAAAAAGTGACTACAGAGGAGCCAGATATGTCTCAGTCTAATAAAACACTCTTTACTTAAAAACAACAGCTGTTATCACGGAGAGCTGTTACTGGCAGAGTTAATTAAAGTTCTGCTCCCGAAAGTGGAAGAACAGCGCTGTTTGGTAATGACATTTTGAGCTGCTTCCTACTGGAAGCGGAATGTGGAGGCCTTAAGAGGTCTACGGTGAAGCAATTGCAGGAGGAAATGAAGAATTCTAAGAATTCTGCCCTCCATTCCACTTAATTCAGCATGGAATCTCCGCCGGCAGCGCTGATGGTGTCGTTTCGCTCAGCAGTCGATATCTTCAGAATCCACTCCCATGCTGTGTTTCAGCAGTAAAGACGCATTTCACCCCATATATCTCGTAAGCGTGGAGACATTACCAGGCAATCGACTCTTCAAGCTGCCATTATAGTCTCCTGGTACATCATTTGTTCTGCTGTTGTTCACCAAACAGATTTTTAAAATAGTAGAGGAGCAATTTGGAAGCACAGTTCGTGATGATATTTACTAAACTAGCGCAGTCATAGGATTAAATAAAACTGAACCATTCATCAGTCCGAAGATTGTTTCTAACACCAAAGTGCTTTATTAGGCATGGTCCTTTAAGAAGTGGTGTTCCATCGCCTTCCTATGGCCATTGAACAGACTCACTCAGACCGTGGTGGAACTATAGTTTAACGTGGATTACGAACCACGGGGCAGCTCGGCTTTTTTGACATGAATTAGCATTTCCAGAGCTGAACGAAAGGGTAAATGACAGGTAAAAGTCTTCGGACTGACTGGGGATCGAACTCGAGATCTTTTGATTTCTAATCTGTCACTTAACATTGAGGCACCGAAGCCAGGATTATTGCCGGAAAAAGTATCAAACGAGTACAGAAAAACCAAACTCCTTGCTTTGTCGACTGAAACAGCTGCAAAACGATTTATGTAAATTGAACACTATCTGTTGCATATGGATTCATGTTGTTACAAAACGTAAAGCAAATCTGTGCACCTGCAACAAGGCTATGACCGAAGCTCACAACAGTCACATTCTGGCCGAAAGATCTGCCGGTTATTAATGTGCGAGCATTTTATATTCGCAATGAATGGAGTATCTCGTGCTTATAGTTAACCTGTGATCTTGCAATGTTAATTACTAAATATGTTACGTAAGCAAATGTATTCATGAAATTTCATTACTATACATTAATTATCTTTGTTGTGACTTTTTCCCATCAGTGTATATTATAGAAGGCATTCGTCCTTTAACACCACCGCGGTGTATGCCCGAAATTAATTTCACGTCTCAAAACATTTCTTCGTTGGGAATGATATGCTATGTCCAGTTTACTAGAAAACCTTGTTTCTGGTCATATAGTTTGTGTGATATTCCGTACAATCGTATTCTTTTGCTTTGACGGTATGGTGTAACTGTGTCGAACGCCTTCCGGGGGTCTGGGAAAACGATGTCAGGCTGGGTGCCGGTATTTATTCCTCTGTGAATTTCGTTGACCAACAGATCGAGCTGGATTTCACACTATCATAGTTCGCTGAACTCGAGTGGCTCTCTACAGGGAGGGTCTTCGGTCCTCAAAAATGCCGTACGCGAGCATAAAACTTGATAAAAAAATTCTACAACAGACCGTCGTCAGAGTTATGGGCCTATAGTGTTGTTTTTCTGTTCAACGGCCCTTCCTGAAAACAGGACTCATCTCTATTATGTTCCAATCATCAGAAACGCTTCGATCCTCTATCGTCCGATGGTACACTGTAGCTAGAACAACAAGTTATTTCTCATACTCAGTGTAGAATTGTACTGGTGTCCTGTCTCATCCAGCTGCCTTTCCTCTGTTGAACGATTTCAGGTGCTAATACAATGCCCCACTTATTAATTGGAAGGCTTGTTTGGTTGTTTCCCTCTTTCTTCAAAGCTTCTATGGTTTCCAGCAATGCTGCATATTGGAATGTCATTTATTGCAGCGATGACTGATATTTCACCCTCACCAAAGGATTCCTTGCAAAACCGTCGGAGTCATTGCGTTTGTGTCCGGTATTGTATACTTCTGTGAAATCCTACTCTTGGAGCTTGAGTGCCCATCTCGTCAAATGACCCATCGGATCCTTCGGGCTAGTCAGGCAGGCGTGAGAGTGGTGGTCAGACACACCAATGAAAGGTTTGACAAATAAACAGAGCTGAAACATATTGAATGCTCTAACAAAGACAAGGCCCTCATTCTCGATTAAAGAGTAGATAATTTAGGTCAGGAGAGTACTCTGAGAGCATTAAGTATCACCTTTTAGCACTTTCATAAATTTGTACTACAGCTCCACCTACACTCCTGGAAATGGAAAAAAGAACACATTGACACCGGTGCGTCAGACCCACCATACTTGCTCCGGACACTGCGAGAGGGCTGTACAAGCAATGATCACACGCACGGCACAGCGGACACACCAGGAACCGCGGTGTTGGCCGTCGAATGGCGCGAGCTGCGCAGCATTTGTGCACCGCCGCCGTCAGTGTCAGCCAGTTTGCCGTGGCATACGGAGCTCCATCGCAGTCTTTAACACTGGTAGCATGCTGCGACAGCGTGGACGTGAACCGTATGTGCAGTTGACGGACTTTGAGCGAGGGCGTATAGTGGGCATGCGGGAGGCCGGGTGGACGTACCGCCGAATTGCTCAACACGTGGGGCGTGAGGTCTCCACAGTACATCGATGTTGTCGCCAGTGGTCGGCGGAAGGTGCACGTGCCCGTCGACCTGGGACCGGACCGCGGCGATGCACGGATGCACGCCAAGACCATAGGATCCTACGCAGTGCCGTAGGGGACCGCACCGCCACTTCCCAGCAAATTAGGGACACTGCTGCTCCTGGGGTATCGGCGAGGACCATTCGCAACCGTCTCCATGAAGCTGGGCTACGGTCCCGCACGCCGTTAGGCCGTCTTCCGCTCACGCCCCAACATCGTGCAGTCCGCCTCCAGTGGTGTCGCGACAGGCGTGAATGGAGGGACGAATGGAGACGTGTCGTCTTCAGCGATGAGAGTCGGTTCTGCCTTGGTGCCAATGATGGTCGTATGCGTGTTTGGCGCCGTGCAGGTGAGCGCCACAATCAGGACTGCATACGACCGAGGCACACAGGGCCAACACCCGGCATCATGGTGTGGGGAGCGATCTCCTACACTGGCCGTGCACCTTTGGTGATCGTCGAGGGGACACTGAATAGTGCACGGTACATCCAAACCGTCATCGAACCCATCGTTCTACCATTCCTAGACCGGCAAGGGAACTTGCTGTTCCAACAGGACAATGCACGTCCGCATGTATCCCGTGCCACCCAACGTGCTCTAGAAGGTGTAAGTCAACTACCCTGGCCAGCAAGATCTCCGGATCTGTTCCCCATTGAGCATGTTTTGGACTGGATGAAGCGTCGTCTCACCCGGTTTGCACGTCCAGCACGAACGCTGGTCCAACTGAGGTGCCAGGTGGAAATGGCATGGCAAGCCGTTCCACAGGACTACATCCAGCATCTCTACGATCGTCTCCATGGGAGAATAGCAGCCTGCATTGCTGCGAAAGGTGGATATACACTGTACTAGTGCCGACATTGTGCATGCTCTGTTGCCTGTGTCTATGTGCCTGTGGTTCTGTCAGTGTGATTATGTGATGTATCTGACCCCAGGAATGTGTCAATAAAGTTTCCCCTTCCTGGGACAATGAATTCACGGTGTTCTTATTTCAACTTCCAGGAGTGTATTTGAATGTCCACTCCCGGTAGCTGAGTGGACATTTCGACGCTAGCGGCCGTGCGAAGTGGAGGTCCGATACTTCTGCCCGTGTGGCGTATGCGAGTTTTGTTTACTTGTGGACTTAGTCTGCGCGCGGGCTAGTAACAACGATCATGGCGAATAAGTACAGGAAAACTCCATTAAGATTTAATTTCTGCAAAGACTACGAACGACCAAAGGCTTTAGCAGTGGAGCGATGCATTCGAGAGGACGTCAAGATACCGCCAAACAATATTGTCGGAAATCACCTGTCCATCATTAGTCCCACGGTGCATGTTAAGATGGTAAATGACGCGGCGTGTGAGAGAATTCTACATGCGACAAAAGCAGGTCTCCGATTTTGCCATAGTGACGGCACGGTAACTGTGGAACATGCTGGTCTAGGTATTCGGACAATACGTGTTTTTGAGCTGCCATTTGAGCTCCCGGCTGACGAAGTTATCGATGCTTGTAAGCCATACGGCAGGGTACATGATCACACGGCAAAACGCTGGACACAATTCGCCACGTACCCCGTTCTTAACGGAGTGCGACAGTTCACTATTGATCTTCAGAAGCATGTACCGCCCTCTCTGACAATTGGTGGTTGTCGGGTGGTGGTGATTTACGATGGTCAGCCACGTACATGTTCTGGCTGTGCCCAAGAGGGACATCTCAGGTCGAACTGTATGAAACGGCGGATTACGCAACTACCTTCAGATGTGCGGGAGCCGTCGCCGGCGATAACAGTACTACCGATCACCTATGCCAAAGCCCTCGCTGCGTCCGCTGATGACCGAAAGGACACAGCCCCGATGGAAGATCAAGATGGCACTCTCAGAAACCTTGTAGCAGACGTCGGGATGACAGAGGATGCTGCTCCATCGAGCATACAATCTACGGCGACAACATCAGATGAGACCGTACTTCCACCGAGTACAGCGATAGTACACGAAGCACTTCCAGCTACTACTGATGCTGTTCCGTCTGGAACGCACTCTGTGACGACCACATCAGTTTCGACCGAACTCCCGCCAAGTACAACGATGGGAACTCGAAACACTTCCAGTTCCTACGGATGTTTTTCTGTCCGGCAACCGTGAACCCTATAATCTGAGGACACGGAAGGAAGGTCAAGCAAGCAACGTTCCCCGAAAAGGAGGAAACGGCGGCGTTGCGCTACATCTCCTCGGGATGACTCCCCTTGCCCCGACGACGATGTGCCTGTGGACCAAGACGACACAACAGCCCCTACGAAACAGGATGAGGCAATGGAAACTGTTTGATCAGACCGGCAGCGGTCTGTCACATTAACGGTACCGGGACGTGGTGATGCTGAAGAGGAATCACCGCCAGACGCAGATTCTGTGGCTAGGAACGAATATATCACTGCCTGAAAAGATGTGGTATGACGATATTGAGGAGGCGCCGGACGTCATAAAGAGGCAGCCGGCACTCACGAAGACGGCCTAATAATTTCTGAAGGTGAAGGGAGAGGGGCGGGAGAACGTCTTCTAACTCAGCCCCAGCGCCGATGCAGGGAGATGTTGTTGCGCCTCGACAGAGTGGGATTCAACGCCATGCGAACCGTCTTGCGACATTAAATATAAATGATGTGCGTTCACCGACCAGAATACACCTACTGAAGGAAACGATTTGGGCATCTGATGTGGATTTTGCTTTGCTGCAGGAAGTCCACATAGCTGCACTCCCGTTAATCGCAGGCTACCAGTCCTATTCGTCACATGGAGATCATAATGGGAGTGGGGTGGCAGTTTACGTGCGAGATGGCTTCCCAATGGAAAACGTGTGTTATCTTCCGTCGGCCAGGGGAATGGCTTTCACGACGTTTGGGACACGCATCATCAATCTTTATGCCCCGTCGGGAAATAATCGGTGGCGAGAAAGTGCGCGATATTATGCAGAAGACATTGCCCCACTATTCGATGGACGTTATGAATGTGTCATAATTGGTGGGGTTTTCAACTGTGTTCTCAGCGAGAAAGACCAATGGCCGCAAGCAAACATCAGCCAGGAGCTGCGAATCATTGCCAACGACCTCGTACTTAGTGACACGTGGGAATTACGACATGGAGATGCACCGGGATACACCTATGTGACAAGTCATTCGGCGAGCAGATTAGATCGCATTTATATCTCACGGGCTCATGCAAATGATGTCCAGGACGCGGAACGCTGGCCATTGGCATTTTCCGATCACAGCGCTTACATTTGTACGGTGCTTCTTCCCCGTAGAGAGGTGTGGAACAGTAACGCCACGTGGAAACTAAACATTCTACATCTACATGGTCCTGAATGCCGTCAAACGGTCCTTGAGACATGGTCGATGTGCGAGCGAAAGGTTGGAAAGTATGCGACGATGCTTGATTGGTGGCTGACTTTAGCTAAACCGGCGCTTCGCCGTATGTTCATCTCATATAGCAGGGAGATGGCAGAATGGCGCCGCCGTACGACCGACTTCTATTTTGCAGCGTTGCGCGACCTGGATGATGGTCCGCCGGGACAGGACATTTGGATCGAACGCAAAATGATAAAAGCTAAACGAGTGGCTTTAGCTCCGAAACGTCTTCAGGGAACCATGGTGCGCGCCAGATGTCACGATACGATAAGGCACGAGATTCCTTCCATGCACCACGTCGTGAGTGAACGAAAGCACGGACGACGCATTTTGGTACGGGAATTAATTACCCGAGAAGACCGAAAAGTGACGCGTCCAGCGGACATTGTCTCAGCATTTGTAGACCATTACTAACACATCTATCGGGAAGAAGCAGCCCCTGTCGATGACCTCGACCGTATAGCCACGCACGTTTCCCGTACACAGACGGTGGAAGCCACAAGAAACTTACTGGAAGCCACTAGCTGTGAGGACGTACATGAAGCGATCGCCCAAGGTGCGTTCAATCGGTCCCCAGGCATTGATGGGCTTCCTGCTGAATTTTACCGAGAATTTCGCCACGAAAAGGCACCTCGATGGACGGAAATGTACAACGAGATGTTAAATTCCGATGCTCCTATTCCATCGGCTTTTATGAAAGGCGTCTTGGTGCCAGTACATAAACCGAAGCCAGGGATTACGGTTATACATTATCGCCCCATCATCCTGCTTAATGCCGACTATAAGATCTTTGCACGGTTGCTAGCGTCCCGATGTCGTATGTTAATTCGTAGCGCTCCCTCTCCAGAACAGACGACACCGGGTGGACCGGTGAATGTGAAAACAGCTACTGAGAAATGCCGTGATGTGATAGCGCTAGCGGAGGAGTGCCGGCTTAAAGCGGTGGTGGTGGCGGTTGATTTTGAAAGCGATTTTGATAAGGTGCTATACTAGAACAAATGGGATTTCCAGACCGTTTTCTGGTCTCATTAGAACGATTTATGGAGGCGCACAATCCTTGGTACAGGTTAATGGGCGTATATCTGGGTCCATTGGAATTCGACGATCCATTCGCCAGGGTTGCCCTCTTTCGATGCTGCTGTTCACGATAGCGTGGGAACCATTAATTGGGAGGCTAACAAATTCTCTTTCTGGGATGGAACTACGGGGCTACACCTTCAAATGCCGTGCGTATGCGGACGACCTCCTGCTGCTCGTTCGTTCTGAGGAAGAGATAAAGACGATCCTTGAACTGTTGTTATACCACAGTGTGACGGTGGGTAATGCAGTGAACATGAACTATGCCGGTTGGAATGGGCCTTACGACGGAAGAGATCAGTCCGCTTCTTTATGTGCAACGATTCCGCTATCTTGGCATAGACTTTACCTTATCTGTAAAACATACTTCGGCAGTTTTAACTACCGACGTATTTTACAGACAACAAGTACCATGGTACGACAACATTTCCTACGGCGCCTTGATCCTTAGCAGCGAGTCGAGTATCTGAACACTTATGTGGTTTCTCGAATGGTGCATATTTCACAGATCCTGCTCCTGCCACTCAAACTCGGACGTCGACTTCAATCAGCACTAGGCTATTTTGTGATGATTCGATCGCCCCTCATGGTGCGATACGCAACGCTGACGCTTCTTACGGACAAGGGGGGGTGGGGGGGTGTTTCGGACTTTCCAATGTTCACTGCCGGGCGACGGCACTCCTTCTAGCCACGATCTACAAGCAATGGCGTAGCGGGGGTGCTTCTCTTACATCCCGCCTGCTGGATCTCCTGGTTCCAGTGTTCCTCACACCTCCGGTGACGGTGGGCAACATTACACCACATTTTGCGCATGTATCAACATTTATCGTGGAACTTAGTTGTATCAGAGACGAGCTTCCGCGCACGAGACCGCCATGCGCGAACGATTTTTATGTTTGGTTGCTACGACGGATAAGTTGTAATGTCATTGAACTCAAACACCCCAGGTTGCATTGGCCGAAGATTTGGAGACATGTGCACCAAAAATTCCTTCCTACCTTCGTTCGGGCACTGTTGTTCTCTGTCGCTTGTGGCAAGTTCAACACCAACCAACGGCTCCATGCAGTTGGACTAGTGGACACTTCACTATGCCCGACATGTCGCCAAGTGGATTACGACCATCACCGCTTAACTTGTATCGCGGTGGAGGACGTCTGGCTCCTAGGAAGACAGATGGTAGCTTGCTACCTCCGTGTGACCCCGCAATATATTACACCTGCTTCCTTCTTACATCCGGAGAGTGACTAATTTCCGGAGACTAAATCACAGTCGATCATCTGGGTCAAAGGTTGGACGATCACGTACCTCTATGGGGATGCTGCCAAGTCGCGACTAGACTTTTGGTATTTCTTGCAACAAGCCCACAATGAGGTTCATGGATGGTCACATTATCGGACAACCTTTGCCCACTATCTTCTGTCTTCCCCGACCCACCACGCAGTTGGGATGTGCCGGGTTTAGTCGGTGTGCACATTTGACAGCTGATAATGAACCTCACGCTTCTCTCACCACTCAATATGTAGTGCACATACTATACCATGAAATGAGCTACATGTTCCTGTTAACAGAATGATATTTATTGAAAATAAATAAATAAAACAACAAAAAAAGTAGTCAACGCGACAGAATGTCAATCCTAAGGGCCCGGGTTCGATTCCCGGCTGGGTCGGAGATTTTCTTCGCTCAGGGACAAGGTGTTGTGTTGTCCTAATCATCATCATTTCATTTCCATATCCGCGCAGGTCGCCGAAGTGGCGTCAACTCGAAATACCTGCTCCCGGCTAACGATCTTCCCGACGGAGGCCCTAACCAAACGACATTTTACCTATGTGAAAGCAGCCAGCGTCAATGTGAAGTTCTGTCTTGGGATTGTCGTCATGCTATAGACGATAGCTCCTTCATAAAGATAAGGAAAGTTCTTCCTTGTGCTTCTTTCGCGGAAAATTTTGCGTCTTCCTGCAGTAGTTCTTGCCAGGGACGTACTTGGTAGTACGATCACATTCTCGCATCACGAATGCGCTTAGGAGTCCGGAAATGTGTGACTGCTGGTATTTTCTCTGGATCGGGAGGGGACGGAATTCATCGCTATTCACGCTTTCCACAAGATTTTTATTTCTTGGGTGACGAAGAAGCAACTCGTTCGTCAGGCAACTTAGAGGTTCTTCAAATTTTCTCGAAAAAACGACTGTGCCATCCAGATAGCAATGACACATCGTCCAATTATTTTGTTGATGTTGTTTGTAGATTTAACATTTGACGGTGGTTGGAGCTTTACACGGAGCAGGCGGCGTAAATTCAGACTCGTAGAGGCTGTCAGCAGTTACGAAGTCAGTCCTTGCCCTACCATCCTTGTCAACGTCGATTTACCAGCATCCTGTCTGCATCTCCATATCTGAGAAATACTTTGTTCTCTTCAAGCAGAGTATCACGAGTGTGCAGCAATGGATAGACGTCTTTCTTCGTGAAATTGTTTAGTTTTCGGTAGTCAATGCCGACCTTCTTCTTCACATGGACTATAAGAGAGGACCAAGGACTGTCTGAAGATTCAGTGACGTCACTTTAAGGCACCTTATTCAATTCTTCATCGATTATCCGTCTTTGAGTCGGTGACACCCTATATGAACGCTGGATAGTAGTTACATGATCGCTAGTGGTGATACGGTGTTTCCCCTTGGGCCGTTAGACCTGTCTTTATTTGACTCCAGATTTGAAAGTAGCAGAAAACTAACAAACAACGGCTATCACTCACCTACGTTGCTCCTCGGTCACGGCAGATCTTAGTGGCAGCGGAGCGCGATTCTCCGTCGACGACAATACGTTGCCTGTCCTGAACTTCTTCAGCTATACCTCCAGCCATACCTTTAATGATAGATCGTGGCTGCTCACGTCAGTTAGTGATCCAAAGTTTTCCTCCTTGTCCACCAACAATGATTATGACCGTCTCTGGCATGTAGATCTCTTTTGTAAACCTGACTAGGTTTTTGCAATCGATTAAAGCCTCATAGTTTATCTCATCATCTCGGTTGACGTCTGGAACTTGTCTCGGTGATAGTGACGGGATAACGACGTCTTCAATGGCAGTAATTCATCTAGAGCGATCTTTGTCAAGTATATTTCCTGGAGTTGCTGCGTCAGTCTGAAGCTCTGATCTTCCACGGTCTATGACTGTTTTCGATGCTTGCAAGGAGTCGTATCTGAGAGTAATATTGCAACTACATTCTGTTAAAACGACAAATACGAAGGGATGTGTCACTGACAGACTATATACCTGTTTCCGTCGACTGGACTTATTTTCCATTTACAGCTTCCAGCACGATCGCTGTCGTATCACGAAACATAGTCTTCTTTACCTGAGGATGATAAGCATCCTACATTAAACAAAAGGCAACCCCTGAGTCAACTAGTTCCCGGACGGGTTGACCCTCGATTATGACGTCAATGAGATTTTCTGACATCATGGGGTGACTGTCGTACACGGAGGATTGGCGTCACGACACCACCTCCTGAGATAGTCGCCTCACTAGTTGGCGGCTATGCGAAAAGCTGGAACGTGTGTACGGCGACAGGAAGCTGCGGGAACATGTTGTGGACACACCTTGAATATAATCGTGTGCAGCTGACTGGCGTAAGTAGAACTGTTATGACGGTTGATGTCAGGCGGCGTAGTGGTCGTTGAAAACTCACCTTCTGTCTCTGCAGTAGCAAACGACGTGTCCAGGCGTCCACACAGAAAACAAGCCTGTACATATCTCTTCTTCTTCGGGGCGTTCTACGTGGCGTAGGAGTTAAGTGAGCCTGCGTGGGTCGAGTGCTGGTTTTCGACTGATGGCTGCGGCTTAAGTCCGAGTTAGCTGATTCCATTTACCCTGGCGCGTCCGGCCGGTACCGATACTCCTCTTTTTCAACATTCTCAATTACCTTTTGACTTATCGGGTAATCGATCTTACCTTGTGTACTCGATTCTACCTTTCTGGCTGCTGTACACTGCTGAATTTCTTACTGTCTGGTCCATGAGGGAAACGCGTTCATTGACGTCTTCCACTACTTCCATAGGAACCACGTTCGGCCGTTTTTTTTTTTTGCTGGCACCATATGATCCATTCGCCCTTCGTTGTGACATCATTTACCAGAAGAGCTTGGTACATGTCTTCTGCAACTCACTTCATAAAATGTGAGATTTTGTCAACTTCTGTCATATCAGGATTCCCGGATGTGGCACAGGGCCAAAACATTATGTATATATTTCTATGTCTTTTCCCCATTACTTTGTGCCCTGGTCTGCAAATTTTCTTCCGCTAAGCGTGCTTGCTGCTGACAGTCGCCAAACGTAATTTTCATTTCGGCCTGGAGTTGTTCCGTACTATTGAGCTTCTCTTCGTTATTCTCGAACCGCTGCTGGTTTCGGCCGTCCAGGTAAATGAATACATGTGCCAAACACATCTCGTCATCCCACCTATTGTGCCTGGCAACTCAGCCGAATCCTTTCAGATATTTCGTCGGGTGACCACCGTTATCTCCGGGGGGCACTGATTGATGGTTGATGTGCATCTGACTTACTGGTGTTCTGGAATCCACCAGCCTCCTGAATGTACGAATCGAAGAAACGATGTACTGCTTGCGTTCCGGTTCCCATCAGTATAGGTGATGGCAACTACGTCGCCTAATTGAAGCAATAATGATGTAGATGTTGTAAAGTTGCGAGGTGCCGGGGCTAGCAGTGTATTTAACACTAAATTCTTCTAGAATCTTCATTTGGAAATGATACTCTAAGCTCCCACCTTTTCTGGCTCCGACCTTTGCTGTTGCACATGGGTTAAGAAGAAACGCTAACTGACTGTAATCGACCCTGCAGGTGGAGTAGAAAAGAGTTTGGCACCTGTAATAATTTAATTTGATAGAAATTAATTTCGTAAGGGAAATTTTCATTAACTTAGTGAGAAATGAAGGGGTTGCTCTACCTGTCAACAGAATGAAAGTTCTGTGCAAAATAACAAGTTAATTTATTATGACTAAACTCAAAATAATAAACAAAACACATGAAACATTTACAATACGTCAAACTGGATACTCAAATAAATGGTGTGATGGTGAAGTTGTCCATAAACTAGATTATGACATTTATGACCAAGTGGTATATGGAGCCAATTCCTTGCAACTCAAATCTTAAGAGAAACACCCAGCCAACACAACATTAATTGCTGCTACAGTAGTGAGAACTCAGACAATGAAAACTCAAGACAGAACCAAGTTAGAAAAGACGGGAACAGGCGCGCTCTGCTGAGCTCTGATTGTCACATAGCAATATTCCCTAATCTGCCGGTGCTGCGGACATACTTTACCAAGCTGTCTTCTTAGCTGCAACGATACGATCTGGCGGAGGCGATGGCTGGTTGCTTCCATGTCCCGTCGTGGTGATGATAATGTCGCGAGTATAGCCCTAGACAAATTATCCTGGTCTTGTTGTTCCAGACTAAAGACTTCCTAGCAACACAAATCCGCCTCTCAGGGAGACGAAGAAAGCTCGCTACACAATCATTGACTGTACAGTGATTGATTTTAACAAGCGAAGTCACACAGTAACTCCGATACAGTCAACTTTAGCCAAAACTGGTCAAGACGGAAAACAAATGCCGCTTGTAAGCAGAACGCTCAATTGCCAACTGTACTCGGTAAGTTACGTTGAAGTCGAAACTTCAGCAACTTCGTCAAACAGTTACAATTAAATGAAAGTATATTAGACAGCCAACGGAAGGTAGGCTGTCCAGAGCAGCGAGAGCTCAGTCTTGTAACCTACTCCGACTGAAAGGCGAGAGGCGACCCTCCAATTAGCACCCGTACAAGCCGAACACAGAACATTACCGCCCCACAACAGTGGCTGTGATTATAGATGCCAATCAGGAACTGGAAAACCGGTGAAAAATTGCATTCTATTGCCGAAGCACTACTATTCCATCAGTGGAGATACTTGGCGCCAATTTCTGCGCCGATTTTGCTACGTCAAGCCAAACACAGTTATGATTTTGCAGAAAACCCGGAAATGTTCCCGCCAAGACTGTCTGGGAACACAAGTCATTACTACGCCTCGCTGGTAGCCCGTCAGAAAGTGTTTTCACTAAGTTTCTGCGAAGTAACGGAATCCCTATCCCCAGTCTCTCCTTCAGGCCCCTGTGGGCGTGTCGCCCCCGCTCTTATGACAATTTCGGCGTCTGGGCAGCATCCACTCGACTCCCTCACACCCGTCGGCATAACCCTTTCAAGATCAGCAGAACCCGCCTGTCACCGGACCAACCGGGTGACGAGAGACGCTGTGTGGGAAGTCCGTGTGTGAAGGAATAGCAACTCTTCACCGCATGCAATTAGAGATGAAAATATTCACACTTTCTGAGTTCTCAATGCTAGCCTTGTAATAAACATACTCAGCTACGCTTCCCCAAACCGAATTACTCAGAGCATGATATAAATATGAGAAGGAGAAAATCACTGTGTGCATCGTAAAGGCATGCCGCCTCTCAAAGTACCCAGAGTCTCCACTAAATGATGTAAACCACAGCCAAGTAAAAATCCAAAAGCAGGGTCGTCAATGACGCTCACCACTTAGTACTGAAAACACTTTTATTACCGACACCAACGTACAGTCAGAACAGAGCTCACCTCATGGACCAAGCATGCAGCTACTTATATAAATATGGAATATTCTAGAAAGGCAGTATTTAGACAAACAATGAATATTTTAGACTACCCGAACATCACAGACATAAGACATTTCAAGAGTCTACCAGATACCATGAATTCGAAATAACAAATCATTTCTGGTTGTCGGATCGGAAGTAGCGATTTGGAGTGTGCCACTCAGCAATGCTACCACTTGGGCATACTGTATGCACCACTGCTCGCACCAATATCAAAGGACAGGGTATGACACTTACCAAATCCTTGATGTAAGACATGTAATAAAATTATCTCCTTCATATGAGTATTCAGAACCGTTTGCTAGACAGTTTTTATTTCTGTTGTATCCACTGTAATGTATGTATGATGGGTTCTGACCCAGTGCTTGTGGAAAAGTGTATAACCAGAGTGCGATGTATTTTTTGGGGCAAAGCTTTTATACTTTAAAGAGAACATTGTTTCTTTATACCCAAGTTCTGTCTGTATCATATGAGGAAATTTCTTCTATAAATATTAGGTGTGGTAGTGGAGGTTTCTATTAGGCTACCGTATTTCGTACACTTGCGTCTGTAGCCAACATATCACTAATTCTTTGCAATTTGAAACAGTAGTTTTTACTGATGAGTGCGCTAAACGATCTCTGCATCGACAATGTGCTTTTATATCATTCTGCTTTTCATTATTACAATGATTTTTTTGTAAGTTAATCCTCAGAAACAGTTTTAATGAATTAACATGTCCAAACGGGACGAATGAGATGTGTGAATCATCATGTCGTTAAATACGATAAAAATTGTTAGTCTGCACCATAGATAATTTTTTATAAAGAATGTCTTGTTTCATGACATTTTGACCTGTTAAATCGTGGCATATATTGTACAATCACCTCTATTTATGTATCTGACTTCTTGGTTTCAACGTAATATTTTACTTAAATTAAGAACTTTGCACCTACGACTTCCCATGCCAGATGGTGGTTACTGTGCTACTGTAACAAATTCTGTTATATTTGATGTCATGTTATTTGTATATTTTTCTTTTTCCTTTTTTACTAGTCCTGTAATCTGATACTATAATTTACCTGTTGATTTTTATTCTTGTATGTTTTTTTAAGTTGTTTGGAAATAACACGCCAGTGTATGTTGGCAAGATGTGCATTCCCCCTTCCTTTTTGCTATGCGTTTTTAATGTACAGTTTTAAATTTGAAATATTCATTTAATGCTTTGCAAGTGCACATTTGGTATTTTGTGGTACTCTCTTGCTAAATAAAGTAATGTTGAGTCTTTACGTGACACAAGTCACATAGAGGGCGTTCCAAGCGCCTGTCATACCGAGGTCTGCTGTATCGGGGAATGAAAACAGCGGCTTCAGTTATTGTGATCGTTTCATAGCTTCTATTACTGATAATAACTAGACACCAGTGCCTATAAGCTTTAACTCTTAACGCTAAAGGTATGTTCTTACCAACAGTTGGTTTAAACTCATATGTATTTGTGGGTTTTTGTTTATTGTTCACTGATCGCTATGGCTAAAGTTTAACTTCTAGTACTGAAATGATGATTCTGTGATCGAAAATCGGTTTTCTTGTTACTAAATCATCAAAATAACAGCCAATGCTGACCTTTCTTCTAATTTCATTTATCATATGGTCGTTGTGCACACAGCACTCGGTGGAGTCGCCAATAAATAAATCATTTGTCCTTCAGGACCTCATGATTTAATTTTGTGAATGATACAGACCACATGGAGCGTACTGTCTGTGTAAGATGTTTCTTACTATTTATGTTTTGGATATCACACTCAAATACATTTTGTTTAAATATTTACTTTATGATTTTTGACCTCAAGATGTGTATTTTCACGTTTGATATAGTTTATGCAGGCTGAACTCGAACTCCACCGATATAATTTTGAAGGGTGTTGGGGTGTTAAGGGATACTTTGAGTATTTTGGTGTAAGGGGCCCGTCAGTCTCCGATGGTTCTTTACACAGTAATTGAATTTCGTTTGATGTTTTGCTCACATTGGGCTTTTGATCTGTATAGCACTGACCATATCTGCAGAGTAGTGGAAATGTCGGTGGTCTGGGCTGCTTGCCTTGTTTGAAAACGTTGTTCCATTCACTGGCAGTACTTGCTGCTGACGACGCCAGTACTCATTTTATGCTTCACCCTCAAGCTTGCATTCATTACTGCTCGCTCCTGTTCTGGATTTGTGTGGTTGTTGCGCGTCAATGACACATAACATCTCGAGTATGCTGCTGATACAGAGTTGGCCAATATGGTTCAAATGGCTCTGAGCACTATGGGACTTAACTTCTGAGGTCATCAGTCCCCTAGAACTTAGAACTACTTAAACCTAACTAACCTGAGGACATCACACACTTCCATGCCCGAGGCAGGCTTCGAACCTACGACCGTAGTGGTCTCGCGGTTCCAGACTGTAGCGCCTAAAACCGCTCGCCCACCACCGCCGGCGGTGGCCAAAATGCATATCATTAATGGATCACTGAATGCACTGGAAGTACCGTACAACAACGCCATGCTAAGCTGTTCTCGCAGTGACAGTAACCTCGTGGCAATACGTCTCGCTACAATGACGTCTGCGCTAAGTGGCTCATTCCATGTTAGAGACATTACACGCTCTTTCAGCGTTGTGAACGTATTTTCACAGAAACTGTGGTAATTACGGTAACCAACCGAATATATCGTATTTACATTATTATTTTTCAACGGCCACCGGAGGCCACAACTTTCTAACAGTAAAATATGGAGAAAACATTCCTGAACAATCTCATTATAGTTTGTCGGTGATGATGGGTATCACACTGTATATTGGCAGCTTGAGTCCTCAAATGTGCTTCAATTATACAGACGTGAATAGTTAATGTCATTCTTCGCCAGCACTGTATGTGTACCCTGGATAAACTTTTTGAGACTACAATCGGGAATATAAAAGAATGTCAGTCTTGATCATATCTTTGGCACCATTCATGAGTAGTAGGTGTAGTAGCAACTGAGTGATAATGACGAAAGTGGATTATATACGGTTCTTACCGAAAGTTTAACATGAGGTAGTTAAAGGGTGTGTAAAGAGTTGGGTGATGTTGAACGATTATACTGAAAAACAAACTAGGGAAGGAAATGAGAAAAAAAATTCTGTATCTCAACGCTGAGCCTTCGCAAAATATGCATGGGACATTGAAAGCTTTCGACAGAAATACACGAGTATCGGGAACACCACACATCTATGACTACGCGTGGAGATGTATATATGTCAAACTTCTCTCTGCAATGATATGTGTTATCACGTTCATTTATGAGTAAGATGATATATTGCTTGAGATGTGAGACTATAATCAGAAAGTCATGCGCTGTTACTTACGGGAAGACCGATTCAAAAGCTGATTTCGAAATACCTCTCCAGTACCTATGGAGTGTGTGTTTCTCAGAAAACCTAAGTTGCTAATATAAATTGTGTGATTCTTAGGTTGGAAAGTCTTTATGAAGCTAAATACCCTGCCAGCAGCAAACTGAACAAAATCTGAAATACACGGCAGTTATTCACTGTGCGACAAGAAGGCTCACAGCCAAACATGGCACGGAACGTAGCGTAGCCGCCGTACCATCCTTGTCTTGTTCAAACAGCTTTGCTTCTAAGCTGTAGCTGACGAGTAGACTTACCTTATAAGGATGTTGATTCATTAAGCCATGATCCTTTCCTTAAACCTTTGTACGCACCGTTGCTTAAATCAAGCCAGAAGCGTGTTATCTGACGCTCTTTCGTGATTTCATGTTCCAACAGAAGTTTGCGAAGACGCGTTAAGTGATTGATACATGACAAAATTAATGATACCTTTCACTGACTCTCCCAGGAGAGTGATTCAATGGCAATGGAAGCATTTCGAATGATGCATGGACATGACATATAGTTTCACTGTTTCAACAGCCTGTACAGTTTTCATTATCCAGATACGTGTAGAAAGGAGCTTCAAATCTCATTCAACATACCACGGACACTGAATTCATATAAGATTAATAATAGTGGAAAATAATATTTTCAGTTATTCTACTTACCTATTCATATCGTAGTTAATATTTTCTAAATGGGATACTAACACATCTTACGTTTTGTTTGCAAAGATAAATTTTGAGACAATTGTTTAACTTCACTTTTTTGTTGAAGTTGTGAGATGTAAACAGAAACAGTATGTTACATGAGTATAAAAAGTGTAGAATTTAACAAAGAACTTTTCCTCTTTTGTATTTGTCGTATGAATGTGGCAATTTTCGTGTCTGTTTTTGTTGATTACGATTAGGATTTACTAAGTGTGTGCCCCACAATGACTATGACAGTTTTGACATAGGTCTTGCGTGTATTGACTACTAATATTTCATGTCTTACGTGTTCTTTATATCTGATGCCAAATGCTATGCCGATCTCTACAATATACCTCATGTCGCATGCTTTACATTAAAGTTTTTACATTCCTGATTTACCGTACAGATTTTTTGTGACACAGGAATGGAATAAATTTTTTTGGGGAACCCGTTTTACGTTTGTCTCCTTGAAATATTTGACTTTGTGTGTGTGTGTAATTTTGGGCGTATGATGATGACACCGTCTCTTGCCTTATGGAAAAAAAATCCCTCCATCAATTTTTCTGGTTCTACACACACACACACACACACACACACACACACACACACACACACACACACACACACACACACACACACACACGCGCGCGCGCGCGCGCGGCAGCATACTCACACATTGAACGTAATACACACAGACCACCGCTAATAAAATCAGAATGAATTAACATAGCGAGAGACAGTTTTCACCAAGTTGTAGCGGAATCATAGCGAATTACGACACCGGTTTTGTTTTTTTGTATTGAAACTGTACACTTTTTCTGTAGTATTTGAAAGAAACTTCTAAGAGGAAATTAGCGACTTAACATATACGGTACTTAATCAAATGCATCAAAATAACAGCGCCGAAAACAGATGACCAGCGTCGGAGGAGAGGCTACACAAACAATGAAATTTTGACTGTCCTGTCAGCATAGAGATCTGTATAGGTGCAGATGAAGTTCTTAACCACAAACATTGAGCAAGGTGTCGTTTGTGACCTTACGGACAGAAACATTCTTACAAAGTGGTGCAAGAAAACGCGGTAAGGGTAAAATTAAGGCACCATGTGGAAGCTATGATAAGTGGCTCACGCCAGGCCCCTCCTTCCTATTAGAGAAACGACGTATTCAATATCCGACTTGGGTGCATAATTTTTTAACGTTATGTCACACTTATTACGCAGTTTCATTGTGGTACATTAGGGACATCGACGTCGGAAAGATCACTTAATAACCAAGAAAGTCTATTTAGCTTAATCGTATTTCTCTTCATTGATTGCTATAAGACTTTTCAGTTGTGCTTTAGAAAAGCATTGGCCTTTTAAGTGTAGTACCATGGAGAATAGAGTTAGAGATTAATTATTAGGTAAATACGTTATTACTACGCAGTAAATACGTACATATTTTATTTTGTAAATCAGTAAATTGTAGCCAATATTCCCGTTACTTTCTCTGTTAGTAACTGCGATCATCTGACTGGCTATTCAGATGTGCTAAGCCGTTATATTTTCTTTTTTTTAAAAAACGTGAGAAATTAAAACAATAACTCAGTAGCACCCTGACTTACAGGAAACCATGGATGAAAACGTTGAGTGAATGTGTATTCTGCCGGCTGAAATAGGCCCTCGTGATTCAATAAACTTCACCAGCCATTCGCACGCAGAAGGAAAAGTCAATATTGACTCGCAGAAACCTCCACAGAGCTGAAATAAAACACACAACAATTTCACGGAAGTGATTTCCTTTATCTCGCGCAGCCTCGTAAATACGGCACTCGAAATATTCCGCGAGAAAGGTAAGGGGCAGCCAAAAGTCTGCGTCCCTTCAACGTGCATCCTAATGCACACACAGCGTTTAGTACCTTTTCGAACAAAGTTTGTGAGTGCGCTTTCAGAAACTTAATGAAGTTACGGTACGACGGTGCTGTGGTATATGGTGAAATATGTGCTCACGATATTGCATCGAGGCATCGTGGTATTTACACAGTAGGCTGAGAAATATACGAAACCGATGGCGACCTATTCACACAATATATCTTCCTTCTCTATAAACAAAAATTTAACACATGCTACGGTTGAAAACTGAGTGGATAATTTTAAAATGTAGTAACTTTCCTCGTGGAATGATTAAATCTAAACATAGCCACAACAGAATCGTGTGCGTTAACACATACAAGTGATCTGGCAATTTTTATAAACAGAATTTTTAAGTGAACTTTCCTGAATGTAAAACAAAATATGGGGATCCAGTACTGCGATATAAATTGAAATATATACTCTCAACTCTGCATCGATACCTTTTGGTATCTACGAATATATGATGCATAAGTAAGTTGGTATCTACGAATATATGATGCATTAGTAAGTTAAAAAATTCAGGATTCTCAAGATGTCTCATGCATCTGATATCCATATACGTGAAATTTAACCTTTTCCAATATTCATACTTGCCACAAAACAAATAGTAAGTAAAACGTCGGTTTTAATTTATTATTGTTAGTTTTTTAGAAATGACGCGGCATATTACCCAGAAGAATTTTAATCACTATAAATAGTAAGTTGTTTTACATTCATTTTTATACCAATTACATCCTGTCGAGTAGCTTTCGAAGAATCAACTAATCGTTAGCTGACAATTTAGAGTATTTGTTACATTAATATACGAAGTAAAACCATGATTCTGAATGTTAGGGATGCATCATTTTGTGGGATGTCGCTTATGTGTGTATGTAAACATGCCGACCAGCTGAAGATCTAACTGCTTTGTCTCTCTACTTTCTTCATATTAAACTGCGCACAACATAAAACTGTGTGGCTAAGCTCTCTGTTTTATCGGAATACCTAGATATAACCATACTCAACCATACATATTATTAGCGGTGTTTATTAAATTCTAACTCCTTCAGGACATAAAAGACAATCTGGTACTTCTTATTTACCGTCCCGAACGTCTGTAAACTATCCAGTATTTTAAACTAAATTACTATCTACTGGAAAACTGTTAATCAAAGTAAAGCATGTAGCGTAAGTAAACCATAATCTGCTAATATTTTTCCGCATCAAAATTATATCAATTTCTTGACGCTTTTGTCGATCTCACCTGTTAAGAGGGCACCCTAATGTGTGCTAACAGTGTATACAGACTTTCTATCATTATAAGTTCTGTCCGAAAGTCAGTATAGCGCAAGAGTGCGGGGAAGTACGACGATTTTTCTTATCTTTTCTGGCAACGTAGTGTGCCCAACTTACTACACACGGTGTCACTTATCACACCTATAGCGATTTATTTTGGTGTAACATACTTCAACGTCCCTGATACAGGGTGAGTCGGCCTCTAGCTCGTGTTGTGTATATCAAACAGATTACTGAGAACAGCACTCTTTGTCAGATGGGGACAATATTTTCTCTGACACTACTTTCTGTATTTTCTTTTTTTCTCAACTGCGTTTCTTAAGGATGATACAAGAATATTTCTTCGCTTACTAATTACATAGAACTTAATTTGGTGATGCAAAGACGTAAACAGCTTCAGATTATGGGAAATGATTAAACTACAGTAAATTTCATCCTTTTTCCCAATTTATATGAACACCATGAACCTTAATTGTTCAGAACTGTTGTGGTTCATAGCTTACAGTAATCACTGCTTTTTATGTAAACAAAACACAAACAAAATTATATGAATGACAGTTTTAAAATAAGTGATGCTACTTTTATTTATAACATGACTTCTACCACCTCTCATAAGCCAACAGCATTCAACTGATTGTGGAGAGGAGGAAGGTACAAGTATACTGACGTTACCGGACCTCTCACTCATCGCTAAAACATTAATCTGAACAATTTCTCGAGTGAAGCTCCCTTTCTCGTACCCTCAATGCACAAACATGGCAGATTGCGTTTAACCCAGAGACTCTGGAAGCCATTCCAGCTCTGATACGATAGGGCGCCTGTGCAGCCAATTTATTGTTGATTTCTATTAGTACAGACTGCGTTATCATACTCACAGTAGACAATTTGTTACTGCTCTGCTGCATAAAGATATCGAAGAACAGAAAGCATTCATGCATTTAAAACGGGCGTGTATTCGTCTGAGTTCATAATCGACGACACGTCTACCAGTTTACCCAGTCCAGGAGCAATCAGCCACAAAGAGCTAAGCTTATCGTTCTACTTTGTGGCGTGGCAATAAAGCTAGTCGGAGAGAAGTGAGTTTTATCATGTCTCCCTAAATATAGTGTACTATTTTAGTACAAACTGTAAGTAAGCTGTTTAGGTTTTTTTAATGGTAACACCACTCTAGCGCTCTGTATGAAAATCACTGGCTGTGCTGTGTGCAGTCTGTGGCTGGGTTGCATTGTTGGAACTTGCCATTGTAGTGTTGGACAGTTTGCTGTTAACAGCGCGTAGCGTTGCGCAGTTGGAGGTGAGCCGCCAGCAGTGGTGGATGTGGGGGGGAGATATGGCGGAGTTGTGAGAGCGGATGATCTGGACACAGTAACTTTGTAAGACTGGATGTCATGAACTGATATATATATATATTACAAATTTTTTAACACTATTAAGGCAAATACATTGTTTGTTCTTTATCAAAATCTTTCATTTGCTAACTATGCCTATCAATAGTAAGTGAATTCAGTAGTTTGAATCTTTTATATAGGTGGCAGTAGTGGCGCTCGCTGTATTGCAGTAACTCGAGTAACTAAGATTTTTATGAGGTAAGTGATTTGTGAAAGGTATAGCTTAATGTTAGCGATTCTTTTGTAGGGATTATTGAAATTCAGATTCCGTTGCGCTAAAAATATTGTCAGTTTAAGCGCAGTCTTGTACAATTTTTCTAAGGGACGTTAGAAAACAAAATACTTCGCCGCTGGACAAAACCGATAGCTCCCAGAAGTCTATGCCAGCTAGGCGGTACTGCAGATGGGACGCTATGCTTTCTTCTCAATGACGTAGTTTAATGGATTGTTTGTTAGGAGGCTTGTAGTGATCGAAACCAGCAGCAAAAGAGGGTCGATGGACAGTAATGTCACTGACTGCGAATTCTGTTCGGCTCTATGCGACATGAATAGATCACAAAACGGGATCAATTGATGGCTTGGTACTGATCCATAGTATTTACTTTAGCACATACTTAGGCCTGTTGAGAAATCTGAGCAGGAAGGAAGGTATCCACATTTGTACTTCTCACAATTTGACGACATAATTTAATTTATATCAGTGTACGAACAATTTCATCATCATTGAAGAAACATTTTTGTCAAATGTACACTGTAACACCAAAACACTGTGACTACGTAAGTATTACCGCATTAATTTCTCTTTGCCTCTCAAAACAGGTGAAGCTCATTGAAGACGGATTCTTCGTGGCTGTAAGAAAGTGGCGTTAGGCATCCAGGAGTACCTCACGTAATCTGACCAGAATACAAGGAGGTCAATCTCCATGACAGAAGCTGGAGCATTACGACGTTCCGCAATAAACTGGTTGGTGTCATTCAGTGAACCAGGTCAGTATTTTATGCCAACTAAAAAGAAATTTACCCTTAACGGGATTAAAGTCTCCATAGCACACTGAACTCATCAAGCTACGTATCTGGCAGTTCCCCTCGATTTCAACTGTAAACCTAAATTTCTCACTTATACTACAAATGGTTCAAATGGCTCTGAGCACTATGGGACTTAACTGCTGAGGTCATCACTCCCCTAGAACTTACAACTACTTAAATCTAACTAACCTAAGGACATCACATACACTCCTGGAAATTGAAATAAGAAAACCGTGAATTCATTGTCCCAGGAAAGGGAAACTTTGACACATTCCTGATACATCACATGATCACACTGACAGAACCACATGCACATAGACACAGGCAACAGAGCATGCACAATGTCGGCACTAGTACAGTGTATATCCACCTTTCGCAGCAATGCAGGCTGCTATTCTCTCATGGAGACGATCATAGAGATGCTGGATGTAGTCCTGTGGAACGGCTTGCCATGCCATTACCACCTGGCGCCTCAGTTGGACCAGCGTTCGTGCTGGACGTGCAGACCGCGTGAGACGACGCTTCATCCAGTCCCAAACATGCTCAATGGGGGACAGATCCGGAGATCTTGCTGGCCAGGGTAGTTGACTTACACCTTCTAGAGCACGTTGGGTGGCACGGGATACATGCGGACGTGCATTGTCCTGTTGGAACAGCAAGTTCCCTTGCCGGTCTAGGAATGGTAGAACGATGGGTTCGATGACGATTTGGATGTACCGTGCACTATTCAGTGTCCCCTCGACGATCACCAGAGGTGTACGGCCAGTGTAGGAGATCGCTCCCCACACCATGATGCCGGGTGTTGGCCCTGTGTGCCTCGGCCGTATGCAGTCCTGATTGTGGCGCTCACATGCACGGCGCCAAACACGCATACGACCATCATTGGCACCAAAGCAGAAGCGACTCTCATCGCTGAAGACGACACGTCTCCATTCGTCCCTCCATTCACGCCTGTCGCGACACCACTGAAGGCGGGCTGCACGATGTTGGGGCGTGAGCGGAAGACGGCCTAACTGTGTGCGGGACCGTAGCCCAGCTTCATGGAGACTGTTGCGAATGGTCCTCGCCGATACCCCAGGAGCAACAGTGTCCCTAATTTGCTGGGAAGTGGCAGTGCGGTCCCCTACGGCACTGCGTAGGATCCTACGGTCTTGGCGTGCATCCGTGCGTCGCTGCGGTCCGGTCCCAGGTCGACGGGCACGTGCACCTTCCGCCGACCACTGGTGACAACATAGATGTACTGTGGAGACCTCACGCCCCACGTGTTGAGCAATTCGGCGGTACGTCCACCCGGCCTCCCGCATGCCCACTATACGCCCTCGCTCAAAGTCCGTCAACTGCACATACGGTTCACGTCCACGCTGTCGCGGCATGCTACCAGTGTTAAAGACTGCGATGGAGCTCCGTATGCCACGGCAAACTGGCTTACACTGACGGCGGCGGTGCACAAATGTTGCGCAGCTAGCGCCATTCGACGGCCAACACCGCGGTTCCTGGTGTGTCCGCTGTGCCGTGCGTGTGATCATTGCTTGTACAGCCCTCTCGCAGTGTCCGGAGCAAGTTTGGTGGGTCTGTCACACCGGTGTCAATGTGTTCTTTTTTCCATTTCCAGGAGGTAGGATTCGAACCTGCCACCGTAGCGGTCGCGCGGTTCCAGACTGCAGCGCCTAGAACTGCTCGGCCACTTCGGCCGGCATTTATACTAACTCATTATTTACTGTACAGGGTCGTCACAAACAGACTGAACATCTTTAAAGGATACTGCAGGGCACGATATGCTGGGAAATAGTTGTTAAGAAAAAATAAATTCTGTGCGTTGCACATTTTACGAGTTAATTAGCATTGAAGTCAGCCAACTCCTCCCTCCCCCCCCCCCCCCC
The DNA here is from genome assembly GCF_023897955.1 of Schistocerca gregaria. NCBI lineage: Eukaryota > Metazoa > Arthropoda > Insecta > Orthoptera > Acrididae > Schistocerca > Schistocerca gregaria. The sequence continues at coordinate 733,431,236 of NC_064931.1, forward strand.
CCCTCTCCACATACAATTAGTGTCAGCTGTTTTCATAGCTTAGAAGGTGGTCGGAAACAGTCTGAAAAGCTTGTAACGGTGTTACAGGGTACGCTGTCTTCAGAATCTTTGTGTTCGATTTCGATTCCTACTACAGTCCAATGTGCAATTTTTGTACTGCTCTCTAGTACAGTGTTACGAAACCAAACGAAACATCATCCCTGGCGGGCCGCTTCAGTTTGCGCGCGTATGGCCTGATCGGCTAACTTCAACTCTAATTAACTAGGAAACGGCGTAATGCACAGAATTTTTTTCTTAACAATTATTTCTGACGACACCGTACCCTTTAACACCATGACAAGCTTTTCACACTGTTTCCGGTCACCTTCAACGCTGATCGAAGTTCTAAATATACAGGGTGGTCCATTGATAGTGACCAGGCCAAATACCTCACAAAATAAGCACCAAACGAAAAAATTACAAAAAAACCGAACTCGTCTAGCTTGAAGAGGGAAACCAGATAGCGGTATGGTTGACCAGCTAGATGGCGCTGCCATAGGTCAAACGGATATCAAATTCGTTTATGTAAATAGGAACTCCTATTTTTATTGCATATTCGTGTAGTACTACAGAAATATGAATGTTTTCGTTGGACCACTTTCTTCGCTTTGTGATAGATGGCGCTGTCATACTCACAAATGTATAAGTACGTGGTATCACGTAACATTCCGCCAGTGCGGACGCTATTTGCTTCGTGATACATTACCCGTGTTAAAATGGAGCGTCTACCAATTGCAGAAAAGGTGGATATCGTGTTGATGTATGGCTATTTTGATCAAAATGCCCAACGGGCGTGTGCTATGTATGCTGCTCGGTGTTCCAGACATCATCCAAGTTTCCGTTCGTTCGCCCGATAGTTAGGTTATATAAGGGAATAGGAAGTGTTCAGCCTCATGTGAAACGTCAACCACGACCTGCAACAAATGATGAGGCCCAAGTAGGTGTTTTAGCTGCTGTCGCGGCTTATCCGCACATCAGTAGCAGACAAATTGCACGAGAATGGGGAATCTCAAACGTCGGTGTTGAGAATGCTACATCAACATCGATAGCACCTGTACGATATTTCTATGCACGAGGAATTGCATGGCGACGACTCTGAACGTCGTGTACAGTTCTGCCACTGGGCACAAAATACATTACGGGACGATGACAGATTTTTTGCACGCGTTCTATTTGACGAAGCGTCATTCACCAACAGCGGTAACGTAAACCGGCATAATATACAGTACTGGGCAACGGAAAATCCACGATGGCTGCCACAAGTGGAACATCAGCGACCTTGGAGGGTTAACGTATGGTTCGGCATTAAGGGAGAAAGGATAATTGGCCCCCATTTTATAGATGGCTATCTAAATGGTGCAATGTATGCTCATTTCCTACGTAATGTTCTACCGATGTTACGACAAGATGTTTCACTGCAGGACTGAATGGCGATGTACTTCCAACATGACGGATGTCCCGCACATGGCTCGCGTGCGATTGAAGCGGTATTGAATAACATATTTCATGACAGGTGGATTGGTCGTCGAATCACCATGGCCCGCACGTTCACTAGATCTGACGTCCCCGGATTTCTTTCTGTGGGAATAGTTGGATATTTGCTACCGTGATCCACCGACAACGCCTAACAACATGCGTCAGCGCATTGTCAATGCATGTGCGAACATTACGGAAGGGGAAATACTCGCTATTGAGAGGAATGTCGTTATACATATTTCCAAATGCATTGAGGTTGACGGACATCATTTTGAGCATTTATTGCATTAATGTGGTGTAATCACGCTGTAACAGCATGCATTCTCAGAAATAAGTTCACAAAGGTAGATGTATCACATTGGAACAACCGAAATAAAATGTTCAAACGTACCTACGTTCTGTTAAAATGGTTCCAATGGCTCTGAGCACCATGGGACTTATCTTCTTAGGTCATTAGTCTCCAAGAACATAGAACTACTCAAACCTAACTAACCTAAGGACATCACACACATCCATGCCTGAGGCAGGATTCGAACCTGCGACAGTAGCAGTCCCGCGGTTCCCGACTGTAGCGCCTAGAACCGCTATGCCATCCCAACCGGCCATACGTTCTGTATTTTAATTTAAAAAACCTACCTGTTACCAACTGTTCGTCTTAAATTGTGAGCCGTATGTTTGCCACTATTACAGCGCCATCTACCACAAAGCGAAAAAAGTGGTCCAACTAAAACATTCATATTTCTTTACGTACTACACAAATACGTAATAAAAATGGGGGTTCCTATTTTTTAAAAAAAGTTGATATCCATTTGACTAATGGCAGCACCATCTAGCGGCCCAACCATAGCGCCATCTTGTTTCCCTTATCAAGCTAGACAAGTTTCGTTCTTCGTAGTTATTTCGTTTGCCGCTTATTTCGTGAGATACTTGGCCCAGTCACGATCAATGGACCATCCTGTATATGCTACCCTCAATTTACACCGATGAACCAAATATTGTGACAAAATGCCTAATAACGTATTGGTACACCCTTAAAATGCAAAATAGCAGAAATTCTGCACATCGTGGTTTGAACAAGTCTTTTGCAGGTTTCCAGAGCTATGTGTCCGAAGATGTACACGCGTAAGTCATGTAACTCCAGTAAATTACGGGGGTGTGATTTGTGGGAGATTACCTGCTGCCACAGAGCGACCCAAATGCTTTGTATCGGATACAGACCAGATGCATTTTGTGCGAAAGACATCAACGTAAATATCGTACTTGTCTGGTTTTGTAATAATAATAGAGCATAATGATTTCAGTGAGGTTTACACCTTACTTGTAGATAAAAAGGGGGAGGTCTTCGGCCACTGACTATTACTAGGAATCATCTTGTTATTAGCTAGAATTATCTCTGAAAACTATTAAAACCCCAACTCTTGGTTACTGTCTAGGATCAGAAAGATTTTATTATTCTATACTTCATAATGTGTTTTAGTATAATGTAAATTTAATAACATACCGAGAAGACAGGAAGTAGGTAATTTGTTATACTCACTCTAGTTAACTACATGCGTATTACTCAGTACCTCAAGTAGTCCAGTGATAATAACTGCAGTTTCGTATGGAAAAAAATATTCCACTGTTGTTCACTTTAACGACATTCAGATCTTGTGGATGCGTGTTGACAATGTATATTGCAGAGTTTGGCACACTATTGTGAATGGTGATTAAGAATGAGCTTCAAACGTTAAAAAGTAGTCTACATTCTTGTGTACTACTGTTACTTTCAAACATGTTGAGACCTTTTCACTATTTCACATCGTATCAGTGGAGAATTTCTTGCTGCTTGCTGTCCAAAACATATACACTGCAAAACAAAATTAAAGGGTCAGTTTCTGTGTGATGTCGTCGAGTATTGAGAGCGGCGCAAGAAGTATCGAGCACCGCAGGGATGCTGCACAGCAAGGCGGTATCATAAGACGCCAGTGAGATGCTAGGAAGAAACCGTGCTTCCTCAGTTCGGAGGTGATACTGCCGCACCTCTCGCCTGAAACAGTGTCGCCCGAGGCCAGAAGGGCTCTTCTGTTCCAGCTCGGATACTGCACACTTCCACGAAGCTCCTGTCGGAGTGACATCGTTGTGCTGCCTACTTGCCGTGACACATCAAATTTCTACTGTCGAGGAGCGAAGAGACATCAGTCACCTGTGCCTACATGCCAACGCCATCATAACTGTGTCCGTAACACTACCCCTCAACAGAAGAAATAGTCCTGCTAATGGAAAAGCTAAGTACAGCACTGTTATACGGGGAATGTGCATATAGTATAATGTAAACCCTTTTACTGGATTTGGCTGTGATGTATGACTAGTGGATATGGAAATCAGACTATTAGTCCCTTTTCCTAAGAGTTTTCTAACTGTCAGAAAGCAACGCAGTAAAAGTGGAAGAATACTGAATCTCGAAGCTTTCTGTGCCAAGTTCATTAAGGGGTTTGTCTAATGGATGTACGGTCGCCAGCCGATCTAGGCAAAGAAATGGTTAAGTTTTAGAAAAGCAGATGAAGTAAATTTGGTCTACATTCTTGCTTCTCCCTGACATAACTTCACAAATAAATATAACTTTGAGGATATACTTGTGAGAGACACACCTACATACATATATAGTTTTGATCTAGAAATACCACGAATTTTTATTCACTAGTATGTGCAAAACAGAATTTGGCTTAGGGGGACCTCTGTCTGCATTTTGTATAACCAAGAAATTGAATTCTTAAATATTCTAATAGCATAATACACATACCTAAATTTATTAAGACCCATTGTTTATGGCTTTCTCTTAACAAATGATCTGTTAAAAGCCAAAGATAGGGAGGGCGTGGTCACTCTATATTGTCATTTAGTGTTTATATACAACCCTCCTTCAGTGTTACTGAGCCACATGAGCAATTTTCTTTTCGTAGCTCTTTGTACTCTACTGAATTTCATTTACAACTGACAGAATTTTGTCTGTACTTTACCCAAAACTTATTTACTCAGTTTCATTTCAAAAAATTAGTTCGCAACAATTATTTTCAGACACTTATTCAAAGATGAAAAGTTGTGTCTATGTATACTTAATAAAGCACTTCAAATGCTTTTATAACAGATTTACTCGTAATAATTAAACACCAGCTAAGGACACAATATAGGTGAATGATTACTCGTAGACAACAGGGTGAACCAAATTTTATGTTTTAACGCAACAATTATTCAAAAAAAAGTTAATTTTGAATTAATGGGTCACTCTTCTACAATTCTAAATATACTGTTTGCAACCTGTTGGCTGTAGGCTGTAGGCGTTGAGTCTGCCAGATAGTAATGGCGTCTACACTATCCAAGGTATGGCTTACTAGTTTTTGGAGGTATAGGATAATTAATTCTTCTAGTCGTCGTTTTAACATCCATTACGTAGCCCAACAACTTGTGCCAAAGCCATAATAATTCAGCAGTTGTCATCAGAGGCTATTGTGCAACAATTTCCGGATAAGGCATCGCCCGTTTCGTCTGAGTGTTGCCTCATTCAGTGTTGCCTACCGACTGTGCCATATCGTTCCTGTTCACTCTACAGATAGTGCGGCAAGATCCAAGCCACCTGTTGCGCTTCCTGCAGTAACTTCTGTACAGTACAAAAGGACTCCATGCTTTACATACACACATATCCTACACATGGTCTCTGAGTGTGTACCACTTCACACAAATGACACCTTGCAGCACTGTATAAAATGACACACGCAAACATTTTCATTTCATTAACCCATGACAAAATTTTATTTAGTAAATTATACAATCCACATATTTCTTTACATATGTCACACATATACATTAGCAAAGCACTCTAACATCACATACATTATACTTTTCAAATAGTCTTTGCGTATCACAGTGATATTGCGACAAATTTTAAATGCAATTTTTTTAATAAATTTAGACGAATGATTGAATGGTGTAAAATGTCAACAAACAGCTGTGAACTTTTGTTTCCTAGTGACAGTGGTGAAGTCACAGTACGGACATTTTCAACCTGTATCAATTCGCCATTCAGTAATCGTGGCCCATTTAGTGTGTTTTGAACCGCAAGTCCACGTGTACAGTTTCTTAACTACAGCCGAGGCTGGCGAGCATAGATAAGTTACGTCGTAATTAATAAAGTATTACTTCATCAGTGTTCTAATTGTGTTATAGCTAGCCACCTCTGTGTACAAGAAGTCAGTCATAATAAACAGACGCCAAGGATACAGTTCTCGTCTCGCGACTAGCTCACTGTGGCGTATTGTGTAACTAAGCGTTTCCTGTAGCTTTGGTAGTTTTCTGTTTGGGTGTGTTGTTACATTGAGTGCCCGCGATGTCTCTCCCGGATGCGTTTTTAATGCAAGCTATACAACTGAATGGAAAAAGGATTGAACAATTATCACAAGTACTACAAGGACTTGTGGCAGCACCACAACCTCCACCACAGCCTATGCAGTTGGAAACACATCGAGCGATGAGGGGCAATGTTTATTACACTGCACTCACACCTGAGAGGACGGTAGTTCAAACCTGCGTCCGACCATTCAGATTTAGGTTTTTCTTGAATTCCCTAAATCGCTCCAGGCAAATGTCGGGATGATTCCTCTGAAAGGGCACGACCTATCTCCTTCCCCATCCTTGCCACAATCCGAGCTTGTTCTCCATCTCAATGATCTCGTTGTCGACGGGACTTTAAACCCAATCTTCCTTCTTCCAATTGGAAACAACTCGACAAACGGCTCAAGAGCCTAAATTGAGCATGTTCCTGGGGCACAGCGAAGACTAGGCTGAATATGTTACACAGTTGACGCCGCTTTTCAGCGCCTATGGCGTATCAAGAAACCAGCATATTTACCATTTTCTCTGCACCGTAGGCTCAGAAGTATTCCAGTTGGTAGTAAAACTGTCTCCAGTTCGCCAACCTGATGAGGTTCCCTGCGACGAGGCATATGTCAAACAGTCAAATCATTCAAATCACAATTGCATGTAGAGGCTGCTCGTTGGAGGTTTTCAGATTAAAACAGCAGAAGCAGAGCCTACAAACAGTGGGTAACAGAACTTCGTGGCTTTACTGGGCAATGTCACTTTAAGTGTTAATGTGGGTTAAGTTACACTGACATTATAATGATACAATTACTCAGAAACTGTCTGATTGCTGTATTCGTGCTGTCATATTTAACCATCCAGACCCCGACCTCAGTACAGTGTTGTCAATTATTGAGTCACAGGACACTTTTGATGTAACTGACCATGATTTGCCAGTACTTGGAAGTTCAGGTGTGAAGAACAGGACGGTTCAGGGGCCAACAGCCATTCCCCGCCCCTCCGTCAGGTCAGAAGTCGCCCGACGTCTAGCTCATGTGCGAACCAGTTGCACCGTAAGCCACAGAGCAGCCCACGCGGTTGGGGAAGTATTGTCCGCGTTGCTTTCAAGCACATAATGGGGCACAGGCCCGAGCCACAAAGCCCAGTATTTCGCATGTGGCAAACGAGACCTCATACAGTCGGCATGCTTAACAGTAGATACCGTTAGGCAGTTTCAACATTCCATGTCAGACAGTGATTCTAATGAGGTATATGCTGCGTCTGTTGCGCAATGGTCCGCTGACCCTGTTGCTATTTCGTCAGACTGCCAGGTCACAGCAATTCAAAAATTTCTATGTTCAGTTGCCTGTGTTCAACAAGTGTCCATTTCCAGTTACATATCAGTGCTACTGTCACGCTGCTCACCCGCGTTGTGCATGAATGGTTAGGTATCCTACGGCTTCAGCAACCACGCAGCTTGTTGTAAGCACACAATGGAAAACCTATTCCAGTGCTTGGAGTGCGCAGTTTACCAGCCGCTTTCGGTGGTACTACTAAAACAGTGTTATTTCATGTGTCGTGCTCTCACGAGTCCATTGACATTTTCGGCACGGATAGCTTTGACCTTTCCAGATAGTCAGTTTACAGAAATATATTACAAATTGATTCATCTGAGTTTCTGGTCAATATTAAAGTATTACGTGAAAGGTATACTTCTCTGTTGGTAATTTAGACCAAGTTTAAGGGTTCGAGGCGCATGTGACACTGAAAGACAATGTGCAGCACAAGTTTTTTTCATGCTTGTACTGTCCATTATGCATTACGTGACCCGGTTGCCACTGAGTTGCAGCGCTTGCAGGACACTGACATAGTCAAACCACAGTCGGACAGCCAATGGGCGTCAGCCCTGGTGGTCCTTACTAAACCGTTGATTGCGTTGAGACTATGTACAGACTTTAAATCAACCATCAACCCACAAGCTGTCGTCGAATCTTTTCTGTTGCACCACTCTGAGGAATGGATGAACAATTTAAGTCATGGTCATTTCCTTTGGAAAATTCATCTCCTGGAGGCCTACCTGAGGTTGATTTTAGATGAAGTCAAAAATGGTTTTTGTGATCAACACAAGCAAGGGATTTCAGTTTCAGTGGTTACCATACAGTAGCGCTTCCTCCCCAGCTGCTTTCTAAAGATGCTTTGAGAAGCTGGTGTCACAAATACCTTTTTGTTCTAACTATTTAGTTGATATAGGTTGTGTCTGGTCACACCAGCAGCACACTTGCAAAATTTAGAGACGTTGTTTGAAGTGTTGCTCATAGCGGACTGACCTGTGACTTTTCTAAGTATTCCTTCTGGTTCACTGAAACTGAATATGTTGGCCAATCGATTAATGCGCACAGCCTTCATCCACCACAGTCTCACTTAATGGCCATCTCGACGTACTCGCGCCAACCATTTTATCAGAATTGCACGCTGTAATAACAAAGCTAACCTATTACATCAGTTTTATCCCGAATGTCACTCAAATCGCAGCGCCTCCAAATTGGTTGCGCGGCAAGGGCGTTCGAATCGTATTGTCAGCCGAATGTTGGACCGTTCTGCAGCGGCTGAAAGTCGCACTACTAACTGTTCGGTGTTCGGTCCACTTCGACTCCAGCAAGCCTGTCATTCTTGCAGCAAATGCCCCATGTTATGGTGATAGTGTGGTGCTGTCACACCGAGTGGGCTCCATTGACAGGCCAATTTCGTTTGCTTCAAAGACATAGCGAAGGCGCCGTGCAAATAGAGGCAATTTGAAAGGAGGCATTGACTGTCATTTATGGGATCACATATTCCCATCAATATCTGCATGGCCGCCACTTTTCTAAAGTAACGGACCACAGACGACTGACATCTCTGTTCGGGTCCTCTTAGCCTGTCTCATCACTTAAAGTGCAGAAGTTAGTATGATAAACCCTTCTCTTGTCCAATTGAGTGCTGCCCTCTACCAAACAGTCAAACGCTGACCTCCTGTCGAGGATCCATATATCTCTGATGCTGGATTTGATTCGTCCAAGGACTCTTGTCATCGTGTTGATTCAGAAGAAATCGAGCCTTTGGAAGATTCTCTGGTCACCTTGCGCCGTGTGGCGCAGGAACGGCATTGGTCCCGGAGATATAGAGGGTGCTCAGTTTCTTCGTTGTGAGTGGCTGTGGAATCTGTAGGAGAACCGCCACTCGGTGGTTTGTCTCTACTTTGCTCATTGGTCTGCCAGCTCTGCACAAATGGACGCCTTCCTGATGCCCACCGAAAGTGGCTATGCAATAGTCATGGTCCCTCAGTCCCTCCTGCGGGAAGTCCTTCGTTGTTGCACCAAGGACATTTGGGTATTGTCTGAACCAAGAAGTTGGTAAGGCGCCACTGTACATGGCTGGGATATGATGCACAAATAGAGGCCCTGACTTCACAGTGTGCAATGTGTGCAGAGGAAAAATCCGCCCCTCACAGGTACTTTTAGTGGACACTTCGTAATAGACCTTGACAATCCCTGCACACAAATTCTGCTGGGCCATGCTGGAACATACGCTGGCTAGCAGTCGTCATTGCGTACAAAAAGTTGCCCTTCATCGTTCCAATGAAGTCTATCACATCAGTCAGCACAGCATCAACTATTACGTCGACCTTCTGCAATGGAGGTTTACCTGAGGTGACAGTGTTGGATAATGGATCGCAGTTCACGTCTCGGGAGATTTAACAGTTTTGGAAAGACAATGGTATTCAGCATAAACTCTTTCATCCGCAGTCGAATGTTGAAGCCGAGCACTTGGTGTGGACCTTCAGATCACAGATGGACAATTTGTGAGCTACCCACACTGTGGACCAGGCTTTGAAAGTTCTTCTGTCGTTGTATCACTCACTGCCTAAAGATGGAAAGTCGCCAGTAGAGCTCCTGCATGGACCGTCACAACAGGACTCTGCTCCACTCGGCTACGTTCGCTGCAGAGTCACAGTTTGGACCCCAGCGATCAATGTTGTTTTGTGTGTTGGGCAGAGGGCGCAGATGTGAATGGGCTGTGGTGTCTGAAGTGCTTCCCCTCTTCACCTACATCATCCACTGTCAGAAGGGGTGGCACAGGCAGAGTCGGAACCAGCTTTGGCCAACCCACATTCCGCCACCCTCTTTTTGTTCACAGATCCTGCATGCAGCAGCCACCGTCACAGTCGCAGACATCACCCCCGGCTGCACAGTTGTCTCCGCAGCAGGAGAACCCGTGGACGTCGACCCGGCGCTGTCGCCTGCATCGCAGTCCTGCTGGCAGCCCGTAACGCAGCCAGCAACAGAGTCGGGCCCAGACCCAGTCTCCACGGGCCAGCCTGTCGTATATTCTGCGTCTCTGACTACTGCCGCTGACGCCCACCCTGTGGTTCGTTTTCTGGTCGGTGTTTCCAGCCAGGCGTAGAGTGGATGCCGGGATACTGGTGGGTGCTCGGGTCCAACTGAAGTTTCGGCACCTGCCTCCACAATTGTCGGCGCTCCGTCCTCCCACCTGCATACCTGACGACGGGGCGGACTTTTTTTTGCGGGGGGGGGGGGGGGGATGCGGTGTCGAGTATCGAGAGCGCGCAAGAAGTGTCGACCGCCGCAGAGGTACTGCACAGCAAAGCGGTATCACGAGGAGCCAATGAGCTGCTGGGAAGAAGCCTTGCCTCTCGTAGTTCAGACGTGCCACCGCCAACCGCCGCGCCACTATCCGGAAACAGCGTCGCCAGAGGCCAGGAGGGCAGTTGTGCTCGAGATAGGATCCTCCTGCCCACTTCCGGGTAGTTCCTGTCGGGGTTACGTCGTTGTGCCGCCTACTCGCCGCGACACAGACCGTGTCAACCGTCGGGGAGTGGAAGACATATGTCTGAACTGTGCCTGCATGCCAACACGATCAGAACTGTGTCAACAAGCATTACTAACTTGTGTTTTCAAGTGACTGTTGTGAAGCCACAATACAGCCGTTCTGAACTTGTATAAATTCGCCACTCAGTAATCATGATTCATTTAGTGTGTTCTGAACGACAAATCCACCTGTTCAGTTTCATACCTACAGCAGAGCCTGGCGAGCAAAGATAAGTTTCGGTGTAATTAATAAAGTACTACTTAACTTTTATTATAACTAGTCACCCTGTGTCCAGCAAGTCGGACACAACAGTTTGAAACCCTGTGATTGCCTCCTGCTGCGTTGCAGAAAGTTCAAATTTCCTCAAAAGTTGTCTACAATCTTCGTCTGCAATCGTGCAAAAACGTAGCGCCATGTGACGTTATCTTGAGGCACGACGATTCTTCAAACAGCAAGGTATCGACTCACAGTCAAACCTTGTGAAACATTGTGAAACATAGTGACCCCTTCGGACAACCGTTAGACTCCCCATAACCACAATCAGGCACTAAAGCAGTAGCGGAGTGACAATCAACTGAACGGATATAAATATCTCTACACAGGTACATTTTTAAAGTGCTGTACAAAGGTGCAAGGGTGACAACCAGGGTGCTGCCGAACAAGGGGTCTTTGAGGGTCCCCTTGCCGTTTCATTCACTCGCGCGTCAATGTGGCACCTCCTGTCCTCCTGTGAGGGCGCGAAATCGGAGATCTGAAAAAGCATAAACAACCTTCGGAGTTACAGATCGTGTTTAAATGTCATCTAATGGTTTTGAATTGCCCCCAGCCGTTCCACTCTGCATATCAGAGCAAAACGTTTGGTCGTTCTACACTCCAGAAGTGTCAGATCACGTTCAGTGTGGTTGCAGCCCCACGACGTCCTAAGAGAAGAAATGAACTGTTCCTGGCAGTCAGCAGTATCGAATATTGTCAAGGAGCAAAATGTGTGGTAATCGAAGCCCCAGGGGAAAGGGTAGTATTATTGACGCCCTTTATGTCGCCTTCTGAGGCCTTCTCGTGTCGATTCTGAGCGACGGTGTGTCTGATATGTTTTTCCTCGGCCCACGCTGGACGCCTCGGTTCTGACCTCCATTGTAGAGACGTCAGAAGATGGAGTGAAATCTGTGTAAGACGACATGCGACCACTTTCATATCATTTGATACGTCCATGGTGGCGTTGGATACAATTGTGGCGTAATTTGCTGCCAATGTGACGTCGTTAACCGACCTTAAATTTCCATGAACATCTGGGTTCTGCCGCGCGGGATTAGCCGAGCGGTCTAGGGGCGCTGTAGTCATGGACTGTGCGAGTTTTCCCTTGGGTATGGGTGTGTGTGGTTCGTCCTTAGGATAATTTAGGTTATGCAGTGAGTACGCTTACGGACTGATGATCTTAGCAGTTAAGTCCCATAAGATTTCACACGCATCTGAGCTCTGGCCATTTTATGGCATTAGCCGACATCTTGCATTTTGAAGGGTCGCAGATCTCACGATGACGTTGTAGGGCGCCTCGCTTTTGCACCATTACACAGTAAGGCTCAAGTAATTTTTGAGATAAATTTTAAACTTTGGCATCGCAAAGCGAGACAATTACGAGGTTTAAAAAGAGATTCTTGAATTGTGTGGCACAAAGTAGGCGACTATGTTCTGTCAGCTCGGAGTTGAGTAGCATATCTTTGACTAAGAAAAGAAGTTCGAACCACAGACACATGTTAGTGTTACTGTATATAAAAGCCGTTGACTGATATACATGGTAAACACATGGGAACGCTAACCCGATATAGGTGGCAGTTTTGTTCACTTTCATGCCCCCGGCGAGCATATCAATGATTTTCGTTGCAATGCTCCTGGCGCTTGGAGCGTCACCAGGTGTCTTTAGTTGTGTCGGCAGATAACCTTATCAGACTTCGCAGGATAGGTACGTAATGTTGTACAGCTGGATCAGATGGATAGTTGGCTCCATTGAAGGATCTTGTGAGGCAACTTTACCATCATCTGACACTTTATTTAATGGAGCATCATCGTGCATATGCATGCAGTCGGCCGGGTGAAGCGTGGCACGTGGCGCGTTCAAGGGTAACAGTGGCTCAATAGTGAACTAAAAAGAAAAAGACAGAAAGCATTCATGGGTTAAAGCGTTCTGATCGACCAAGTACCACCACATCAAGGGAGAATCCCCGTTCCTTGCCCCGACCAAATTATAACGCATTCAGACTTGTCCCTTACATATGGGAACAAGGAATGAAGTCGCTACAACGAGTGTTACCTTTTGTGTTAGCTGAAGAGCCAACACCGTGTTACGAGTGGAGGCCTAAATGCTCACGTTTTAGCTCACGCAGGTTGTCGTGAGGGAGGAAGAGCTATACAGACGTGAGGTCTGCAACATAACAAGGAATGAGAATACAGAAAGCGAACGTAATTAGTTTCATGCTTAACTTTAATCCATTAATGGTGAACGTCACTCTTCATGGTACATGATTCACAATATTATCTGTTCAGAATACATTCATAGTAACTGAATATATCGCCTTGCTAGCTCGTAGCAAATGACGTAGCTGAAGGCTATGCTACACTGTCGTCTCTGCAAATGAGAGCGTATGCAGACAGTGAACCATCGCTAGCAATGTCGGCTGTACATCTGGGACAGTGCTAGGGAGTTTCTCTAGGCTAGACCTGTCGTATAGCGGCGCTCGGTCTGCAATCACTGATAGTGGCGACACTCGGGTCCAACGTATACTAACGGACCGCGGCTGATTTAAAGGCTACCACCTAGCAAGTGTGGTGTCTGGCGGTGACACCACATTCCTCCCCCACAAATCGGCCGCCCGCCGTGGGGAGGACCCCATGTTGACGTATACGACGAGGTGGGGACCCTAAGAACAGGCGAGGCTGTGCCACCCGCACCCTGCCATTCGGACCGAGTGGAGCTAGGGAGCACTTGAAAAACCTAATCAAGGGTGCACGCCAACATGCGGTGTATGCGGCCGTAGAGAGACAGGAGGGACCGAAGGGTCGACCTCCATCGGGCCGGGGCACCCGACGGGTGAAGACTACATATGGTCCGGAGCTTGCAAGAGTTCCATGTCGAAGGACAACTGGCCACGAGGAGCGATCGGCGACGTGTGACCCAGGGGGAGGGGGGGGGGGGGGCGACGCATCCACTGCGGGTGTCGCCGGCGGGAGAACAGGCGGCGGCGGCGACGACGCGTCGCCATGGGGCAAAGTGGAAAGCAGCGTCGGTAACACCTGGGGCTGAGGCGAACCAGTAGATGGATCCCCGGGGCGCTGACCGGACGGCACCGTCGCTGAAAGATGACGGCAGAGCCCGTGCGACGACAGAGGCGCAGCTGACTGACATGCCGGCGCATCTTACCAGAGGCCCCCAGAACCAGATACATAGCGCGTCCGAGGCAGCGAAGAATGCGCCCTTCAAGCCAAAGTCGTGAACCTCGGTAGGGGCGGTAATAGACAACGTCGCCTGGGGCAAAAGCAGGTGTCTGCCACTGCAAAGGAACCGGATGCGGCGGATGTAGCAAAGACATCAAGGTTCGATGATGGCGACCGTGGAGCAACTCAGTCGGCGAGCGACCATCTCGGGGCTAAGGGCGATACGAGGACAAAAAGAGCAATAACGCGTCCTCCCGAGAATGCGACTCTTTCAACTTCAACATCTGTGACTTAAAAGTCATGACCAGTCGTTCAGCGGCACCGTGGGACTGTGGAGAAAATGGCGCGGACGTCAGATGTTGAATATCATTGGCCTTGCAGAATGACTGAAATTCTGTGGACATGACTTGTGGTCCATTGTCGGAAACAGTTGTCAGTTGAATACCTTAAATGCAAAAGATAGCAGATAAGGCTTTGATGGTGGCAGATGATGTGATGTCGTGTAAGACAGCCGGACAACAAAAGGAAAACTTTTCAATGAATCTATCGCAACCAGCATTCGAGCATTCCAGAATGAACCAGCAAAATCGATGTGTAAGCGTTGCCAAGGGAAAGTGGCTTTTCACCATGCAAAGAATTTCCGCGGTGGTGCTGATTGTTGTTCAGCACACACCATGCAATAAGAGCACATATTAGTAATCGCGGCATCGATTCCGAATCAAGTACAGTGCTGACGAGCAAGTTGTTTCGTTCTCACTATACCCCAATGTCCTTGGTGGAGAACCTTTAAGACAGAGCAGTGTAACGAACGTGGTACCACGACCCTGGACTGATCATTATCAGAACGCAACAGCAAAACACCACGTCGAACAAAAAGTCTCTCCTTGTGCTCAAAAAATCGGTGAACCAACGGGTACCCGATCCGTTACTTTGACAAGGGCCATTGCGTAGCAACATAACGCAGAACGGTAGCAAGGACAGGGTCGGCAGTTGTGGCTGTAGCTACACGACGACAATCAATCGGAAACGATTCGACCACGTCATCGGTTTTCGAATCAATGAACATGCAAGCAAGTTCGGAGGAATCGAATGCCCTCTCCTCAGAAACAGGCAAACGGGACAACCCATCAGTGTTTCCGTGCTTAGCAGTGGACCGATACAAGATGTCGTAGCGGTACTGCGAGAGGAAAGTAGACAGTCAATGAATGTCTGCGCTGTACGTGGAGGTACAGGCTTGTTCGGATGAAAAAGCGATGTCAAATGTTTGTGGTCTGTGATTATGGTAAAGTGACGACCATATAAGAAGTCATGAAACTTTGTAACACCAAATACGAGAGCCAATGTTTCTTTCTCGATCCGTGAATAATTTCTTTGCGCAGACGAGAGCAATTTGGACGCAAAGCAATAGGACGATCGTGCGATTCATCTTTGTGCACATGCACAGCACCGATACCGAAATCCGATGCATCCACCATCAACAAAAGGGGCTTCCGGGGATGGAATGGCGTAAGGCAAGTATTGGAAAGCAACGCCCATTTCAACCGGCTAAAGGCGCGTTCGCATTCCGTCGTCCAGACGAACAGAGCACCTTTATGGCGTAAGTGATGAAGCGGAGTTGAAATGGAAGAGGCGAGTGGTATATAACGGCCATAATAATTAATTTTCCACAGCACACTCTGTAGCTGCTTCAAATTCTCTGGCGACGGCAAGTCTTGTATGGCACGGAGATGAGTGGGACTGGGATGTATGCCTTGGGCATTGAGTGCATGTCCCAAGTATGGCAAGTCCCGAGCAAAAAACACACATTTGTCCTTCCCTAAGCGAAGACCATCATGTCGCAAGACCTGAAATAATGTTCTGAAATTGGCTAAATGTTCTTCTTCCGTCTTTCCGCAGACCACAATATCGTGCAGATAGTTTGCTGCAGTAGGGACCGACGCACAAACAGTTTGTAGATATTGCTGAAACAATGCAGGGGCGGATGCACACTCGAATGGCAGTCGTTGGAAATGATGCAAACCAAGATGCGTGTGAAGTACCAAAACGCGCTGGGATACCTCGTCCACCGGTATTTGCAAGTACTTATCTACTAGGTCCAACTTCGAAAAATATTTGCCCGGGCACATTTTGTCAAAAAGATCTTCCGGGAGGGGTAAAAGAAAAGTTGCAATCACTAGTTCTGGATTCACTGTTGCCTTGAAGTCCACACAGAGTCTCAGTATTCCCGTAGGTTTTGTTAAAATTACTAAGGGTGATTCCCAGAGAGAAGCCTACACACGGTCAATTACACCCTGCGATTCCAAATCGTGTAATGTTTTTGCGACTTCATCATACAATGCGCGCTCTGAAAATTTCAGCTGCTCGTTTACTTTCAGTTCGAAATGTGCTTTATAGTTCTTAGCGCAACCGAGGTCCGGTGCAAAAATGTCGGCAAATTCCTCACATAGACGAGAAACACTGTCTGAAGGCACAGTCGGGTTCACTAATAGGACCTGATCTACTATACACAAGTTAAAAAACTGAAATGAATCGAAACCTAACAAGTTCACTGCAGAAGAAGAAGAAGAAGAAGAAGAACGAAGGACGTAAATTGACACAAGTTTTGTTTGTCCTCCGTATGTTGCAAGAAGGCTGCACTGTCCTAACACAGGGATCTCTTGACCTGAATAGCTAGTTAACATTTGCGGCTCGCTACCGAGATTTGCCCAGCAGTTTGTGTCTTGATTGAACAGTGAAACTACGGCTCCTGTATCGAGCTGGAATGGTATCACTTTGCCATTAATGTCCAAATCTACAAAAAGTTTATTGTCCTACTGACAAGAGCGACTGTCTCGTGCAACGTGAACTGACACTGGTACAAAATCACTTGCAACTTGACGGGAGTTCCGGCGATGTCGACGCACACTATTGGTAGGACGAACACAGTCACTGTTAGAGAGAGGGGCACTGACCGGAGCGGAATGAACGACATGAATTTCCATGGGCGAAGTTTCGCAAGCCTGAGTATCCTTGGTTCGATGCCGATTCCGGCGCGAAGAAAAGGGCCTGGATTGGTTTTGAGTTTCCGATCTCAGCTTTTTCTGGCAAACATTCAAAACATGTCCTTTTTATATTACAGTAAAAGCAAATAGCTTGGCGTGACGGGCAATTCTCACGCGAATGTTTAGTAGCGCACCGCTGGCATGATTTGAGCACTGCATTCGGTTGCCGGCGCTGCACACGTGGCTGAGAGCCTGGCGGCAGCAGCGCGGCCGGGCGCGAGGGCTGTTTACTGCTCCGTGCAGCTCGCCCGGCGGGCCGGTTAACCTGACACACGGCTGGCGAAGTTGCAAATGATTCCTGAGCAAAGTCAAGGATGTCCTGCCGTTCCAATATGTCCATCACTTGTTGAAGGGAGGGATTGACTAGTTTCAAAATCTGTTCCCTTACACGAACATCAGAAACGTTCTGTCCAATTGCATCACGTACCATAGTATCTGACTATGGGAGTCCACATGGACACTCAAAAGCAGAATCCCTAGTTAGGCCTTGCAAGGTTCCAACCCACCCCCGATTCGTCTAGCCTGCCGTACGTTTTGTATGAAAGAAGGTATACCGTTTCGCAACTACATTGACTGACTGTTTGGAATATGCATCTAATGCAGATAAAATTTCTTCGTTGGAAAGAGTTGCTACGTTGCGTCGGGGAAATAATTTGGCTATCACATGGTAGGTTTGCACACCGGCGGACGATAAAAGAAAAGGCTGCCACTTGTTACCTGGAATTCTGTAGGCAGCGAGATGGAATACCAATTGGCGTGACCACTGCGTACGGCTTTCCAGTGCAGCATCAAAAAGTCTGAAGGTCGGTGCAACTTTGTGTTGTGGCTGCGTTAGCGGTGGAGCGGCGGCTGCCGCATCGTTTTGCATTGCACGTTGACCCTGGACGAGCTGTCCACGGGCATCCAGTAATGCCTGCGTCTGCTGATTCTGTAATCGAAAAAATTCGGACAGTACATCTGGAGATTGTGGCGAAGCCATTACACAATTAAATCAGGGCAGTCTCAACGACATATGTCAGTCTCAACGACATATGTCAGTGTAGGTAAGAACACCGTTTTTACTCCTCGTCGCCAATTTTGTGTTAGCTGAAGAGCCAACACCGTGTTACGAGTGGAGGCGGACATGCACGCGTTTTAGCTCCCACAGGCTGGCGTGAGGGGGGAAGAACTATACAGACGTAAGGTCTGGAACATGACAAGGAATGAGAATTCAAAAAGCGGGCGTAATTAGTTTGATACTTAACTTTAATCCATTAATGATGAACGTCGCTCTTGGCCGTACATGATTCACAATATTATCTGTTCAGAATACATTCATAGTAACTGAATATGGCGCCTTGCTAGCTCGTAGCAAATGACGTAGCTGAAGGCTATGCTAAACTGTCGTCTCTGCAAATGAGAGCGTATGTAGACAGTGAACCACACTAGCAAAGTCGGCTGTACAACTGGAGCGAGTGCTAGGTAGTCTCTCTAGACTAGACCTGCCGTGTGGCGGCGCTCGGTCTGCAATCACTGATAGTGGCGACACGCGGGTCCGACGTATACTAACGGACCGCAGCCGTTTTGAAGGCTACCACCTAGCAAGTGTGGTGTTTGGCGGTGACACCACAGTACCTCTCCTGAGACAGCTTCTTGGTGCCATATTTCCACAGAAAAACGCTTGACCATAGTCGAATAGTAACTTTATGATTTCCCGATCTGCAATGAGAGATGTACAAGCAAAAATGTCCAAGAAAGTATTCAAAGGTAATGTGGCAACTTTCTCAACAAAAGCAGTGCATTTATAGAGAATCATAGAGGTGATAACATCTTATTTACAAGGCGTCAAGTGTTTGTTTGTACTGCCAAAAACGTTGATTATTTGACTTCTTAATCACTGAAATTAAAACATTATCAAGAGAAGTTTCGTTTCACATCTTCCTCCCTTAGGTGTTTGACGGTTTTTCACAGTGAGTGCATCTCATTACACTACTTCTCTTTTTTTACCCTTATAATGGGTCCACGACACAAATGTAATTCTGTGCAGACTCAAATAGCGGTGGCTCAAGAGGGACGGATATGAAATCGATGTTCAACCGTCCCAGTTTCGGGTCCCCATCTTTCCCCTCAATACTGTTAGCCGAATTCTGAGGTGCTTTCCTCACTAAAATATTTCCCGGCACGTATCATAGGGGCCTTGGTGTTGAAAGATCTGTCACCTTCTGTGTGCCACGTTTATTTACTTATACAGAGTCCGGTAATACAAGGTCTGTTTCATGGAGTGCGGAAAAGGCAGAGACCGTTGCAATGTGAACACAGCGATGGAAAAGTCACAGAGGATCTGCACTTCGTTTCTTGTATGTTTCTCAACCTGATATTTAATCGGCTTATCTGCATGGCTAAAAAGTATACATCTGCGGATACTCAAAGCAATTCGACAAATTTAAGATCCTGATAACTCTGTGAAGATAATAGAGTTCATTAACATTTAGATGCTAGCTGGCACATTTATAATTTCAATGGAAACATACTATCACAGAACGGAACCTCTGGGTACAACGTACTTTTGCATTATAAAAGATCTTCTGCTATGTCTGCATATTACGAAACATGGACAAGAATCATCATGGAAGAAGACAAAAGTAAAACCTCTCCAAAGACAGTGGTGCGGTAAGATATTGATATTTCAAGTTAAGTAGGAGTTGGAAGTTCAGTATCTCAAAAACATGATATGAGCCCTCAAAATAACATTGTTTATAGTCTACTGAGTACAAAATGCAAGTAAGTTGCTTACCGTGATCCACGAGTATGAATACAAATATCTGATTGGCTACGAAAATTCGTATTTCGGAGCACAATAAAATTGTAATATGTCTCAAAATATGTGAGATTCTGAGCATAAAACATATAGTACTTATGTCATAAATTTATTTTTCTATAATTTTTTTAAATACACATTTACATCGTCACTAATGATAATAGCTAACGGTTAAGCAGCGCTTTTTGATGACCAAAATCTGATACATGTACCACACTTTCCAAGCATAACTGTCCCTCAACTTAAATAATTCTACATCAAAATTGTCTATATAACATACTAAAGCAAAAGGTAAGCTTATTAACAATGATGAAATAAATTGTAGGTTACTCGATTACTATAATTAGGTCTTAGTACAACCAATTAACTTATCAAAATACAAGAAAGAAGGTCTTTAACGTTACAAATCACACAGGAGAAGTGCTGCTATTACAACGTACAACCTAAAGTGCCATTTCCGACAGGAATTACCAACGTAAGCAATGTTATCCCCATGTCAAAAACTCGTCTGTTATCAAAGTCAGACAAATACTACAGTAAACGCGTGCTGGGGTATTGACTTCAACCTGCAGTTCAAAGTGGTTTCATCTTCTGCTGTTACATAGTGAAAATTTGGGTGGAAGACACTATTTATTTAATTTATTGTATAATATGTTAGAATCCTTAACTCAGCTGGTGTCTTTTCTGTAACATTTACTACCAGGTGCAGTCAGTGGTACCCCTATGTTTAAACTAAGAATTCAGGTATAAATAATTTGAAAATTTTAATGTAAGATATACAACCATTATTTTTACGATTTTTTTAATACAGCTATTTTTATTTTATTGAACGAATGAAAATGAGCAGTACTTTACTTTTATCGCTCAGAATCACATTACTTTGTATGCTTTTCAAATAGTAAACAGAAACGACTCTGATAGAGAACTGAATTTTACATAAAAATGCGCTGCAAAACTGACATTAAGTGTTGGGGTCTATATTTGTCTTTACCACCACCCATTAAACATTTGATTTAAGAACGCGAAATCCCGAAGATGCGCTAAAATTTACAGACGCGCGAAATTTGGCACGTACTTCGATGCGAGATGCCTTTAATAGGTTCCACAACGAAACAGTCTCGAAATTTGGTAGAAAATCCGAAGAAATTCTGGTCGTATGTAAAGTACACAAGCGGCAAGACGCAGTCAATACCTTCGCTGCGCAGTGCCGATGGTACTGCTATAGATGACTCTGCCGCTAAAGCGGAGTTATTGAACGCAGTTTTCCGAAATTCCTTCACCAGGGAAGACGAATGGAATATTCCAGAATTTCAAACACGAACATCTGCTAGCATGAGTATCTTAGAAGTAGATACCTTAGGGGTTTCGAAGCAAGTCAAATCGCTTGATACGGGCAAGTCTTCAGGTCCAGATTGTATACCGATCATGTTCCTTTCAGATTACGCTGATACTATAGCTCCCTACTTAGCACTCATATACAACCGCTCGCTCACCGATAGATCTGTACCTACAGATTGGAAAATTGCGCAGGTCGCACCAGTGTTCAAGAAGGGTAGTAGGAGTAATCCATGTAACTATAGACCTATATCATTGACGTCGGTTTGCAGTAGGGTTTTGGAGCATATACTGTATTCAAACATTATGAATCACCTCGAAGGGAACGATCTATTGACACGTAATCAGCATGGCTTCAGAAAACATCGCTCTTGTGCAACGCAGCTAGCTCTTTATTCGCACGAAGTAATGGCCGCTATCGACAGGGGATCTCAAGTTGGTTCCATATTTCTAGATTTCCGGAAAGCTTTTGACACCGTTCCTCACAAGCGACTTCTAATCAAGCTGCGGAGCTATGGGGTATCGTCTCAGTTGTGCGACTGGATTCGTGATTTCCTGCCAGTAAGGTCGCAGTTCGTAGTAATAGACGGCAAATCATCGAGTAAAACTGAAGTGATATCAGGTGTTCCCCAGGGAAGCGTCCAGGGACCTCTGCTGTTCCTGATCTATATAAATGACCTTGGTGACAATCTGAGCATTTCTCTTAGATTGTTTGCAGATGATGCTGTAGTTTACCGTCTAGTAAGGGCATCCGAAGACCAGTATCAGTTGCAAAGCGATTTAGAAAAGATTGCTGTATGGTGTGTCAGGTGGCAGTTGACGCTAAATAACGAAAAGTGTGAGATGATCCACATGAGTTCCAAAAGAAATCCGTTGGAATTCGATTACTCGATAAATAGTACAATTCTCAAAGCTGTCAATTCAACTAAGTACCTGGGTGTTAAAATTACGAACAACTTCAGTTGGAAGGACCACATAGATAATATTGTCGGGAAGGCGAGTCAAAGGTTGCGTTTCATTGGCAGGACACTTAGAAGATGCAACAAGTCCACTGAAGAGACAGCTTACACTACACTCGTTCGTCCTCTGTTGGAATATTGCTGCGCGGTGTGGGATCCTTACCAGGTGGGATTGACGGAGGACATCGAAAGGGTGAAAAAAGGGCAGCTCGTTTTGTATTATCACGTTATAGGGGAGAGAGTGTGGTACATATGATACGCGAGTTGGGATGCAAGTCATTACAGCAAAGACGTTTTTCGTCGCGGCGAGATCTTTTTACGAAAATTCAGTCACCAACCTTCTCTTCCGAATGCGAAAATATTTTGTTGAGCCCAACCTACATAGGTAGGAATGATCATCAAAATCAGAGCTCGAACAGAAAGGTATAGGTGTTCGTTTTTCCCGCTCGCTGTTCGGGAGTGGAATAGTAGAGAGATAGTATGATTGTGGTTCGATGAACCCTCTGCCAAGCACTTAAATGTGAATTGCAGAGTAGTCATGTAGATGTAGATGTAAATGTAGATGATTTGAATTAACAATTTAAGTATTTATGTTGAGAACATTAACATGCACATCACCATTGTCCTGAAGTTCTTCCTCTGAATGATCCACATGATCTATAGCATTTACATATTCCTCCATCCGTCGACAAATATTGTCATCGGACTTAGAATCGTTAAAATTAACACACTCCCGCCAATAAATTTTGTGCTGTATTGAAGGAAAAAGGTACATGCTTTGAGACAGTGTGTAGGAAATTCATATATATATTTTTGTCAACAAGAGATAAAGATCATTGCGCACCCCACAAAAGGAGGCAGGAGGGGGGGAGGGGGGGGGAGCTGCTGTTACGGTAGCATATCACCAGACTTGACACTGAGGAGCGAGTTAGAAACTTCTCACGTGGTCTGAGATCACACCGCAAGTTAAGGGATAATGTTGTCGCCTACTGAAGAAGGCTTTACAGCCTTTCACGCATATAATAGTAGGGCGTGCTGAAAAGTAATGCTTTAGGACTTTATGTGAAAACTCTTAAAGCTTAAATAAAGAAACCAGTTTGTTGATACTACCAATGTAGAATGTTTAACTCAGTTGACGGAGACACAATCTCACCTCTGCCAGCGCCGCTCCATCACAGTCAAACTGACGTCCTCGAAGATTTTCTTTTAGCTTTGGAAACAGATGGAAACCAGGCGGGGCCGAGTCTAGACCATTGAGGATTGTTGTAGAGGTCGCAGCGCTCTCGTGTAGGTCTGGATTTGTTATGCTGAAGGAGAGGGTGTTCCATGTGTGGATCAATTCTTGGAATTCGAAAGTCAATTACTGCACACTGTTTCTCATTTATCTAGCTAATTACATTGCGCGCCGGCATGTAACACGCTACAATTCGGAGTCCTCTAGCAGTAGAGAGCTGCAAACATTTAGACAGGAAGAATAAAGATGTAGAATGTTAAAAATGTTTGTTTTATTTCATAAGCTCTCAGTGTTTCCACTTTAAAAATTCGGAGGCATTGCTTTACAGCACGCCCTCGTACATAAATACGCTTATTCAGGTAAGCATTATAGAGATACGGACTGAGAGGAAGGGATGGATTTAAAAAGATGTATAAATCAGAGAGGTGATTAGTTCCCTCAGTAACATGTTATAGTGATTTTAATTAACATAATTGGGGATATCAGCAAACGTACTTGTGATAACTACTCATGTAGAAACAGCTACGATCGGAAAACTTCATTTTCTTAAAACGACGGTTTAAAGTAAGAAATCATTGGCTGCATCTGGCGTAATACAGCAAGTTGGCACCCTATCAAGCACTATTTAACTCGTGGCAGTACAGCCACTAGCAACAGTTATCGTTTTGACAACACGCAGCTGCTCAGCACGTCACCAGCTCCAGCAAATGGGTAAAACATCACTCTTTTCTAGTTTAATCCTTATACATTCTATGAAAGACTGATTTCCCTACTTACCATTCTCTTTTATAATGTATACAGATCAAATCAGTCTAAGGCTGACCCACTGTAAGTGCCGATACCGGAAATTTTAAATAAACGATGTTTTGAAGTCGTGACCCTCCCTTCGTAAGTAAATATACTTTAATCTTGGAGCCTGGAAACTTAGTGTGGTATGTAAATCAGATGCTGTCAGCTAGTGGGAAAACTATACGCCGTTCTCTTTTGTAGACAGTCGGTGTCAGTAAAACTCGAATCCTTTCCGTTTCGTAAAGGATATGTGTGAATGAACTCCCAACTCTTTTCCGTTTCTTTAAATTGTCTTTGTATATAAAATTTCGACCGATTCCTTTTTTAAAACTGATTATGTGGATGAAACTCATTTGCTTCAAATAGTCTATGGGAATGAAATTCGAACCCGTTCCCTTTCCTAAACAATCATAATGAATGGAATTCTCGCCTTCTTCATTTTTATATGGTCTGTGTGAACGGATCTGCATGAATGAATTAGGACTCCATTGTGTTGTTTTTGGTCTGTCTGAATGAAAGTCAAGACCGTTTCGTTTTTTAAATGGTGTGCGTGACTGAAATTCGAACCCATTCAATATTTTGAAATGGTATGTCTAAATGAAACGATGGTCTCTTCCGTTTTATTTTATGTTTTGTGGGAAAAAATTCCAACCTTCATTGTTTTTAAATGGTCCTTGTGAATGAAATTCCAATCCGTTCCGTATTATAAACGGTCTGAGGTGAGAAACTGCTGGAAATCTCCTCCCACGTCCTTTGATGAAACAGCAGGAATTCATACAAGATAAGAAACTCTGGGGTATCCCCTCCCCACCGCTCGGTGACAGATGGCAATAGTTCCCAATATTTGCACAATAGCCTCAGCATCATCATAATAACCAAAAGCAGTGAAATTCATGCTTCTGAATTATACACCATATTAAGTTTCCAGACACCGATTTTATACTGTATTATTGAGCGAATTAAAGGAATACAATTTTCCTTGAGAGCCCAGATAAGTTTCCTGATTTATAGACGCCAGTAAATTTTCAGGCTACAGTATTATAGAATAGCAGGGGCACTGAAATAAAAACGAGACAGTTGGGAATCATGTGATTAAACTTTATTATTTCAAAAATAGTCACCATATCTGTTAATACATTTATGTGACGGTGAGACAATGCCCTCTGTGCCTTCATAAAATGTTTTCAGTTATCTAAAGAACCATGGTTGTATCCAGGAGTGTATCTGTTCGTCCAAAGCAAATCGACTGACACGAATGACATTCTTCAGGTGATCCAAAATTATGGACATCACATGGTGAGAGATTAGGGATGTATGAAGGACATGTGAAGGCTTCCGAGCAATCTTGGCAAAATGTTGGCGGGAACTGCCCTGCTACAGAATAATGACGTCAGCGTCAAAGCGAACGCTTTGCAAAAATTGAAGCACCCCATCAGATCCAAATGCTTAGAAATGTTGGAGGGCGTTATTGTATGGTAGGATAATGCCCATGTACATATTTCCGAGGATGCTCCGAATACGCTGCAGAAATGCCCCTTACATAGTCTCCATATAGTCCAGATCTCTACCGATACGTTTTCCAAATTTTTCGAGTCCTGAAGAAAGTGTTTCCTGGCCGTCGATTTGCTTTGGACAAAGAGGTGTGTCCTAGGGTCGAAGCATGGCTCCGCAGGTAGCCTCAAACGTTTTCCATTAAGGAATTCACCGTCTTGTGTCACAGTGGGGTAAATGTACCGACACTGATGGCGATTGCTTTTCAGATAATTAACAGTTTAGTTACTTTTTCTATCTGTCTCATTGTTTTGACTGCCCTCTTTATATTTCAAGATAATAATGGATTATATTACTGGTGGACTAAAAGGAATACAGTTTTCTGCATTAGCTGACATAATCTCTCGTGTTTATACACCTCAGTAAATTTACTATCTTTTTCTCGCTCTCTACCTCTCTGCAATGCTTATTTTGACGAAGTAACATTATAAAGTGTTACGGATGGAATGAAGGCTGTAGTGATTAGTGCAATGAGGGAACAGTATTAAAATTACTACAGGCAGAATGGAAAGATAAGTTTTTCTGCAAGTGTAAAGGCATAAGAAGAAAATGTTTTGGATTTCAAGGTGAAGTTAATAGCCTAGCACGGGGTAACTATATTTTTTGACTGACTTTGATAAGACATATCATTTGACATGGGAATATTACTTTTTACTTTGGTAATTATAGTCGACAAAAGCACTTCGGGCTGTAACTCAGATCAGCAGTAGCGTTGACACGTGGTTTTCAATGTTACAGAAATGGTTTTTACATGTTTTGGTGAACATAATTCGTTGTACTATGATCGAACTGTTGCTGTCGACTAACCTATAATTCATTAGTACCAGTAACAATGCTGATATTATATTACTTACAATTTAGATGTGGAAATATCTAATTTGCGTATCCATTCTGCTGGCAAAGTTTGGTGATAGAAATTTGCTCATCAACAACTGCTGCTTAAATTTTTGGTTTTATCAGTAGTCCCTATACAGAAGCGGTGTATATTTTTAAAAATTTTGTAGAAAATTTAATTTACAACCATAGTCCCGCATGTGTTTTATGGTCGAAATCTTACATACTTTAACAAATACTACAATTTTAGTTTGCTATGAAGATCGAACACTTGTCGCCGATAAGAGATGTGCAATTGTACTTGTGTATTACAGCACGATACTTGCATGTGGTTTGTATTCGATAAATCATCAACAATTTTATTTTTGTGTCTAAGATTATATTTTCGAGACACTGAAGTTCCGTCTTTGTCTTTTTCATTGTTGTCTTTGGAGATGTCTCATCTCTGTCTTCTTCCACCACCATCATTGCTCTGTTTTGTGGTATGCAAACGTAACAGGTCTCTTTGTATACTCTATAAATAGGCACTTGAAGTGATACATTTCAACAAAAATTTCCTGAAAAGCTTCTTCTTCCCTCCTAAGATGATGTAGTAGTTTTGTACTAAATGCATTACATGTATAATTACATACTTTTCAACTATCTACTTTTAGTATTTTCTATTACACACCTATGTATATGTAATTGTAAATAATGCTTTCTCCAAAATGCTTTTGAGCCCTACTGTTTAATGTTGATAAGTATCGTATTAGGTCAGTCTATGTACGGCTGAATAAAAAGAAGTTTTCGTCCATGCCAGCCACGTTTTGCCCTCTTATTTCAGGCCACGGATGATTTCTTTTGACAAATAAAGGCAAAACGTGTATGATATTTTAAGAAATTACTTTATTCAGCTGCAATATCGAAGGACATAACGTGAGTTGTCACCTTTAATTTATGTTAGTGCCCTGACCGAGGACCCTCTTGAAGCAATAAAGACATTACTGAAGTATAAAAGGGTTTTGCGCTGCAAAAATGACTGATTTAAAGTTACGTTTTAACTATTTTTCGTGGCAACGGAGAAAATCCTTACAGTTGCTTTAGCATAAAAATTGATTAGTCGCTTCGAGAACAATTTTTTTTCAACGAATTTTACATATGTAGACACAACACTATTACAAACGTTAAGTGGATGACATTATTAGTCTGTGTAAAGGGGACCAAGTGTATATTAATACTTTGTGTAAGCAGTTATTAATGTTCATCCGAAAATTAAGTTCACTGTTGAGACAGAAGAAAAGAACAGCACAGAGTATTTAAATCAAACAACAACAGAAAAAGAAAATAAATGTGTTTTCAGTATTTGCAGGAAACCGACTAGTAAAGACACTATAATACAGCCCAGTCATATTATCCAGAACACCACAAAAAAGCTTTGTTTCATCCTGCCGTAAACTGCTGAGTAAGCCTTAAGAAAAAAGAGACAAGACATTTAACATCTTAGCATTTCTATGGGGCTATAAGAGCACGGAAATCACAAACCTATACAGTAAGATTAAACGGGCAAAAAATCCAAAGTATATTAAAGAAAACGAGCCAGTCCATAATGCCTGTAAAAGAAGCTAAATATGTTACTATGGCACCTAGTTGTAAAATTCCAGGGGACTGACGACCTCAGATGTTAAATCCAATAGTGCTCAGAGCCATTTGAACCATTTGTAAAACTCCACAGAAAATTGAAACGTATTTCAGAAAATCAAACTTTAGAATCTATTTTCAAATTAAGAAAGCGTTAAAATGCATGACAAATTCTTATTCCGGTTGTAAAGAAGTATTTTTTACAAATGCGATAGCCACTATTTAGGCGAGACTGGACGCACTTTCAAACCTCAATAAGAGGACCACATGCTTTCAAAAAATAAAACAGTGTTTGGCGACCATGTTACAGGACGAAACATGCAAATTTGGCACACTGCACCGAAAGCAAGACTTCCAAATTTGTTCAACAGCAGAGAACTGCGTTCATACAGGATATTATACAGTTATAGTGAATTTAACTAAAAGTTTTATTTCAGTGTTTCCCAAGAGGTGATTTCTTGATGATATCTTGTTTCCAGAATGTTCTCAGGATCATCTGATGCAGTAGGTTATTTTTACGGTTAGCATTCCGTGGTACACGAGAAGTGACGGCACAGTTCCCACTTACCTGTACATTCGGCAGATAACGACGACATGGCACATCCGTTCCTTCTGGCCCAATTACAAGGCACGGCTCCAGCTGAAAAAATAACAAAGAAACAAAAGCACGCCTAGAGCTCGTGAAACTGGGGGATTCATTAAATATTTTTCATTCAACTCACAATTTTTATTTTGCAGGCCTTTGACGGAAAAATTCTATGTTATTAGTTATGCTTGGTTCCTTTCCATTTTACAATAGCTGTCTGCTTCCTAATTACAGTAGTGAATTTATGTATTCGTTTTGTCTTTTTGGCGTAACAGTCACTGTTTCTCTAAGTTTCTTTATACACCTGACTGTTGAATCTGCTTGATTATATTTCAAACAATTAAAAATAATGATTACGTCATAGTTTTTAAGTTGCTTCCGTAACCAAATGGTCAGTGTGGCTGGTTGCCATGCGGAGGACCCGGATTTGATTCCTGGTACTGACAGAATTTTTCCTTTATGATAGGACTGGAACAGTGGATACTCAGCCTCAAGATGCCAACTGAAATATCACCTAGCAGCAACTTCTCCAAGTCACAAAAACTGTCAACGACCGCATGCTATAACGCCATTGACAGAGGATGACTCGGGAGTCAGTCGGTACGCATGTGCTCACCAGGGACTATAGACGGAGTTTACGGATTTTAATCATGATTAATCTACTGAATTGTTCTTCTCGCACATACAAACGAGACGATGGCTTGAAGTATTTCCTTCATAATAAGTTAGGGCCATATTTTATTTTCAGTATTTTGGTATAGGCGTTTGGATATAACAGTAATTAGAGATTTTTCTCGTTTATGGATTTATAATTGTAATTATAGCTCTTAATTGTTGCCAACGTTTGATCGTCATTAACACGACAAATTCTATCAATACATTTGAGGAGCGCCGGAACAAAAACCGATAAATCCGCATGTGATGTTAATACAGAAATGAACAAATAGTGTTCTCTAAATGGCTCCACAAGCTATAAAAAGAAGGTACACCATAAAACACTTGATGTCGCGTTGTGCTGAAATTTTTTTTGTGGCAGCATGTATTACTCCCGTACCCCTCCCCCCCCTCCCCCTATAGCTCTAACACGCAAATACAGCAAAAGTGGATATATCGGGTTTTGTTCCGGCGCTCCTCATTTGTGAATAGAAACGTTTTTGTCGGAAGAAAGAGAGTAAAGACTTAAAACCGAGGAAGAAATCTGTTGGTATGGGATGACTGTTTGGCTGGAGATACCGACGTTTAGTG
This sequence comes from Schistocerca gregaria, assembly GCF_023897955.1. NCBI lineage: Eukaryota > Metazoa > Arthropoda > Insecta > Orthoptera > Acrididae > Schistocerca > Schistocerca gregaria. Next base: position 733,461,366 of record NC_064931.1, read on the forward strand.
TTTCCAGTAACATAATTGTTTCACAGTATGCGCTTTGTAAGACTAAATCATAAAACAGGATGTATGGTGACAATCGTAGGTGTGTTGAAGGGAAAAACAATGAGCTGTTGAAAGAGTCACACAAAAATGTTGTCGTTTTATTACGTGCATAACAAGAATTCCAACGGTTCCGACAGAGAGAAATTAACATCGTCCCCGTAGTTATTGAAGCAGCGAGGTGAGCTGTCAAAAGGGATTCCCACTCATTTGTTCTCACGGCGTTCCGGCCGCCCAGCCGCGAACAGCTGAATGTAACAAACGCGTCACATAGCGTTCATTTCCAGCCATCCAGCGACCTGGTGCAAAAACACTAGTTCGAACAAGCGAACAGATGGCGGCCGCATGTTACGCTGCGCAGATAACAAGCCAATGTTGCTGCCACACGATGCGTGTTGGAGTTAATGATGTGCCACCTGGATGCAGGGCTGCCGCCACCTGGGCGAGAACCTGTTGTTCCTAACGAAAAGTGCGACCGAAAACAAGTCAAGCAATAAGCGAAAACGTAATTCACCAGGAGATACTGTTCGCATTGAACTGCTAACAAAAGGTAAGTACGCGGTCTGACGAATGTAATTGAACTACTTTTATCAGCTAGCGGAAACCGAAAATTTATTGGGAAATTTCCGTTTACTTCTTGCACAAAATTCTGCGTCTGTATTCAGTATTTCCTTGTTACATGAGACATTTGTAAAACACCTGTCAACACATGCTAACGTCTCTCAGTGACACAATTAATTACTAGCAGTGTCAGGTATTACGTACATGCCTTGTATCTCCATTTAACGTCACTGTCATAGACTTATGCATCTTCTGTCATTCCATAGTAACAAAATAGAATATTTGTTCCGTCTCTGCAGTAAAATGAAGAACTGCTTGCCTAATTGTCAAACGGCTTCTTTTCTTTTCGAAACTTATTCAGTAGCCCACAATACATATTTTGTTTCTTACTATATTTATGCATTTTATACATGGAGACATAATTCTGAATTGAGTTGCACATTATGGCTTTATACTATTTTTAGGTTTAAAAGAATCAATCCAGGTTTTTAACCGTTGTTTATTCCTTTTGCCGTTAAAAACTTAGAGCAACGTGCACTCTTAGAAGTTGTTTATAATATAAAAGTATCAAAACACTGTAACTTGGAAAGAAAAGTCATAATTATTTCATCATATCTCTGATATGTAAATATAATAAGAACCGAAATATTTATTACAGTCCACAGACGATGCCCCGAAAATAAAATAATCAAAGCGCATTTGGCACACTTTCATTTAATCGCAGAATGAATATCTCCCAAAGAGTTACCAATATTTAACGATATGTTTTCAGGATGCTACTAAATGTCGATATTCAGTATTCAGTACTGGCAAATGACACCTGCCAATACAGTCTTAATCACTTTTTCCTTACACGATAAAGACTCAGGGAGAAAATCATGGACTGAGTAAAACGCAGAAGGGCAGAAGGAATACGAATGAAACTTCGCAGGTTGCGAGGGTATGTGATGTTATTTCCGTAAATAAAATATCGAGTCAGGTCTACAAAGAACTTGACAGTATGACCTCACATATCAGTTGGATGATGCACCCCTTCTGGCATGGATGCATGCACTGAATCTGTTGGAGAGGCTGTCATAAATTCGTATCCTCTCCTAAGGCAAGCTGTCTGAGAGTTGGTGTCATTGATACGCTGCATACTGGCACGGGGCCAGAGATGACGTACGAACTGGTCCCACCTAAGTTCTGTAGGAGACATGTCTGGGGATCTAGCTGCCGATGGGGGTTATGAATACAGTGTGTGATGGGCTCCATTTTAAGTTCTTTCAAAACAAATTCATTCCTTTCATGATCCTTCATTCCGGAGGGGCACGGCTGCAACGGTCGCAGGTTCGAATCCTGCATCGGGCATGGTTGTGTGTGATGTCGTTAGGTTAGTTAGGTTTAAGTAGTTCTAAGACTAGGGGATTGATGATCTCAGATGTTGTTAAGTCCCATAGTGCTTAGAGTCATTTGAACCTTTCATGATCCCGTTTGGTGTAACCAGACGTTCGTCTCAAGAACTTCGTTTCACGGGCCGTTAAGTCTTTTCGTATCTTTGCATTAATTTTCGAAGCTTCATTCTCATAGGCCAAAGGCCTTGCCTCAGTGGTAGCACTTGTTCCCGTCAGATCACCGAAATTAAGCGCTGTCGGGCTGGGCTAGTACTTGGATGGATGACTATCCTGTCTGCCGAGCGCTGTTGGTAAGCGGGGTGCACTCAGCCCTTGTGAGGCAAACTGAGGAGCTATTTGATTGAAAAGCAGCGGCTCCGGTCACGGAAACTGACATACGGCCGGGAGAGTGGTATGCAAACCACATGTCCCTCCATACCCGCTTCTAGTGATGATGATTATGAGATGAGGATGACACGGCGGCCAGTCAGCACCTTTGGACCTTCATGACCTGTTGTGGTGAAGTTTAGTTTAATTAATCACAGTGTATGTCTTGCTACTGACCTATGAAGGCGCATTCTGGAGTGCTTTTGGACCACGGAAAGGTTCATTACATTGATAATGACTCTCATAGTTTTTGTATAGCTTGTGGCTTGACAGCTAGGTGTGTTACTTCTAGAAAGAATAATTTACAGCCGAGATATGTGATTGTGTTAACTCTTTCTAAAGTTTTATTTTCCAGACAGATCTTACTTTCATCTGGGTATTTTCTGCAGAAAGCTATTGTGTTCGTTTTTTTCGGTGTTTATACCCATGCTGTTCTTCTCAGATATAAATTTTCTAAATATTACCGATTAGCTGCTGAGTAACATAATTATCTGCCAGAATCTGTAAGAACGTGTTCTTGCTGAGTTTATCAAAAGTTTCTTTCAAATCTGCGAAGGTAATATGTGAGTCTACATTGAACTATCTATGTTTTTCCAATAGCAGTTTCAATGAAAAGTAGCCGTAACAGCATGATCTTCCTTTTATAAATCTATTTTGACAGATACTTGTCGTTAGCCTTTTATAGCCTCTTCGACATCGTCATCAGATTTCTTCACTCCTTTCTTCCTATGTCATTCTGCGTTTTTACCAAGGTTCCCATTCACAGCTTCTCTCAGAATGTATTGGAGAGACACCCATTCTTCCTTGAGTTTTTCTTTATAGGTGGTTTTTTACTATCTTAGCAAGACGCTTGTGGTGTAACCTATGTATACTCTCGGTTCTCAAAAGATTCGCATGGAAACTAAGTTCTTTATTTATTGTCAGTTGCTGGTACTTCTATTATGGCATCTTGGTCTTATTCGTACGGGAGTTATCACAAGGTAATTAACAGGTTCAGTTTCAGGACCTTGAAACACACTTGCTTCCAATACCTAATCACAACTCAGATGATAAATGAAAACTGCAGGCCTACCCAACTACTCATTTCCATATTCATCTAAAGTTACAGAGATGTAAAATATGTTTGACATAAGCCAGTTAAAGTGATAATCACTGAACGATTCCGGGTCTAGCAAATCATACGCATAAAAGAAAAGCAATGTGAAATATCTTGACCAAAGTGCTTGCCATGACTTCACTGCCAACTTCATCAGTACAATTAAGAGTTTTCTTCACTTTTCTTCACGTTGTAATTTGATATCACCCACTTAGAATAAAATTTCTGGTTAGATTTATTTGGATGTTTAATCACGCCTGAACTGGAGTGGAATTCATGCGTAGTGAACTATGCACTTCAGTTTTTCAGATTCCACACATATTCCCTATACAAAAACTGATGTAATGCACCATCAATGTAAGCAACCCAATTCCCCTCGTGGATGAAGGTTCCTGATACTTTGCAGCTAAATATTAGGACCCTTAGTGGACAGATTCGATAGCACATGCTTGAAATGATGTTTATAGACGTAGCGTTTCATATCATGACTGCCTGAAAGCAAATCAAGCTGAAAGGGCTCAAAATAAAAAAAAGTGTTGTTAGTTAGAGGCAATTTGTTGGTGTAAAAACAGAAATCACAGGTTGATAAACCGTGAGCGCTGAGGTTCTTATGTATGAAGCACCAGTTCTGTTATTCAAGGTTGGCAGAAGAAATCACGTTTTACCCTCTAGACGAAATACACTCCTAGAAATGAAAAAAAGAACACATTGACACCGGTGTGTCAGACCCACCATACCTGTTCCGGACACTGCGAGAGGGCTGTACAAGCAATGATCACACGCACTGCACAGCGGACACACCAGGAACCGCGGTGTTGGCCGTCGAACGGCGCTAGCTGCGCAGCATTTGTGCACCGCCGCCGTCAGTGTCAGCCAGTTTGCCGTGGCATACGGAGCTCCATCGCAGTCTTTAACACTGGTAGCATGCCGCGACAGCGTGGACGTGAACCTTATGTGCAGTTGACGCACTTTGAGCGAGGGCGTATAGTGGGCATGCGGGAGGCCGGGTGGACGCACCGCCGAATTGCTCAACACGTGGGGCGTGAGGTCTCCACGGTACATCGATGTTGTCGCCAGTGGTCGGCGGAATGTGCACGTGCCCGTCGACCTGGGACCGGACCGCAGCGACGTACGGATGCACGCCAAGACCGTAGGATCCTACGCAGTGCGGTAGGGGACCGCACCGCCACTTCCCAGCAAATTAGGGACACTGTTGCTCCTGGGGTATCGGCGAGGACCATTCGCAACCGTCTCCATGAAGCTGGGCTACGGTCCCGTACACCGTTAGGCCGTCTTCCGCTCACGCCCCGCCTCCAGTGGTGTCGCGACAGGCGTGAATGGAGGGACGAATGGAGACGTGTCGTCTTCAGCGATGAGAGTCGCTTCTGCCTTGGTGCCAATGATGGTCGTATGCGTGTTTGGCGCCGTGCAGGTGAGCGCCACAATCAGGACTGCATACTACCGAGGCACACAGGGCCAACACCCGGCATCATGTTGTGGGGAGCGATCTCCTACACTGGCCGTACACCTCTGGTGATTGTCGAGGGGACACTGAATAGTGCACGGTACATCCAAACCGTCATCGAACCCATCGTTCTACCATTCCTAGACCGGCAAGGGAACTTGCTGTTCCAACAGGACAATGCACGTCCGCATGTATCCCGTGCCACCCAACGTGCTCTAGAAGGTGTAAGTCAACTACCCTGACCAGCAAGATCTCCGGATCTGTCCCCCATTGAGCATGTTTGGGACTGGATGAAGCGTCGTCTCACGCGGTCTGCACGTCCAGCACGAACGCTGGTCCAACTGAGGCGCCAGGTGGAAATGGCATGGCAAGCCGTTCCACAGGACTACATCCAGCATCTCTACGATCGTCTCCATGGGAGAATAGCAGCCTGCATTGCTGCGAAAGGTGGATATACACTGTACTAGTGCCGACATTGTGCATGCTCTGTTGCCTGTGTCTATGTGCCTGTGGTTCTGTCAGTGTGATCATGTGATGTTATTCCATACATTATTCGATCTATACGTCTACTTAGACACCGCTATTTGAGGCGGCTGGTGTAAATCTATGCAGACGCATCACTATTGAAACTGACCACAATGACGTTGACGGCGTTTCCCCACACACCATCTCATTCAGTACTCAAGGCCGGCTTCCACCGATGATATTTAAGGATGTAGAACCACTGACAAAGTCCTGCGCCTCCGTATGGTTCGAAGTGCTCATCTATAATTTCATAGATACGGGACTGCAGTAGGTCTTGACTTACTTTTATGATTGATAATGTGGCATCTCATCGAACTGCGCAGACGGAGGAGATCTTCGAAAGATCATTTGAAGCAATAAATTTCATATAAACATATGACCTAGGCCGAAACGATTCCGATATAGAAAACATTTAATGTATGCAAAAGAACTTTATAGTCTGGGCAAGCAGTCACGATAAAACATATTGACGAATGAAACCGCGTCAGTTGTAGAACGCTTTTATTTTTATGCACTAACTGTTTCACAGGACTTACAGCTGCATCTTCAGGTGCAGCTTGGAGTAAAATCATGTATCCGACCTGATAGCCCATGCTGCTTCAAACGTCTGTTGGTGCAGATGGTTGTTGTCTTGCAAACGTCCCAATCTGTTGACTCAGGGTCGAGACGTTGCTGCACTATCCGTTACAGCCATGCGGATAAGATACCTCTCATCTCGACTGCTAGTGATACGAGGCCGTTGGGATGCAGCACGGCGTTCCGTATTACCCTCCTGAACCCACCTATTCCATATTCTGCTAACAGTCATTGGATTTCAACCAACGCGAGCGGCAATGTAGCGATACAATAAACCGCAATCGCGATAGGCTACAATCCGACCTTTATCAAAGTCGGAAACGTGATGGTACGCATTTCTCCTCCTTACACGAGGCATCACAACAACGTTTCGCCAGGCAACGCCGGTCAACTGCTGTTTGTGTACGAGAAACCGGTTGGAAACATCCCCATGTCAGCCCGTTGTAGGTGTCGCCACGAGCGCCAACCTTGTGTGAATGCTCTGAAAAGCTAATCATTTGCATATCACAGCGTCTTCTTCCTGTCGGTTAAATTTCGCGTCTGTAGCACGTCATCTTCGTGGTGTAGCAATTTGAATGGCCTGTAGTGTATTCTCGATATGAACACGTCAAGGAGATGGCAGCGTCACCAGACGAGAAATAACTGAAGAAACACGGACGTTACATGTAATGTCAGTGAGCGTGCTGTCCGTGTATAGAATGATAGAATGGGGAAGGGGCGCGATCTATCTGAGTTTGACCAAGGGCAGACTGTGATGGCCCCGAGAATCGACACGAGCATTTTAGAAACTGCATGACTTCTCGGATAGGCGGCGAACTGTGGCGGAACTAACATCAGACTTTAATGCTGCACAGAGTATAAATGTGTCTGAACAAAGAGTGCACCAAACGCTCCTAACGATGGTCCTCTAAAGCCGACGAGCCGTGCATGTGTCAGTGTTAACACCAAGATATCAGCAACTACAGCTGTAATAGGCATGTCACCACCGACACTGGACATTGGCGCAGTGGCAGAGCGTTGCATGGTCTGATAAATCGCGGCGCCAGTACCTTGACACCTCTACTGCAGGACGGCGAAAAGCTGGCGGCGGCTCCAATATGCTCTGGGGACTTTCAAGAGAGCATCCATTGGTCCAGTGGAGTTCATCCAATGTACCGTGACACTCACGGATTATCATACACTGGTTGAAGACCACGTACACCTCCTCATGACAATCTCGATGCCATGGTTTTTCATGAAGATAATGCTGAGTGAGATGGAGTCGTTCGAGGAACACAACTCGACAGATCTGAATCCGATCGAACTTATCTCGGACGTGATTGAACGTGTAGGAAACGACTGCAGCGCCAACATTCTCCCTTATGCTGGTAGAGAAACTGTGAGGCTGAAAGGAGGGACCGAATATATCGCTGTTGCAAAAGCGTTGCCTTGATTTCCAAGGAACGCAAATGTCGGTCACATATTGCTATTCGCTTCAGTTCATTGTTTATTTATTTTGGCCATTGTCACATGTGTTTTTGCCATTTCAACTTGTAATATTTTTGCTTGTAATTTATCTTCTATTTTTCTCAAAGTTTCTTCATACTCAACAAATCCAACGTCTTATAAGAAGCGAAAATATTCAAATTATTGCGTATTGTATTACAAATGCATTTTATTTCCTGCCGGTGGAATGTGGAAATTCTGTGCCACAGCGCATCCAGGAGCTTGTATTTTTGTCTTTGTCTAATAGTTCAATGTCGTTACCTACTAAAAGACACCTGGATACATTTTTATTCCCATGTTTTCGCTCTTCTGTAAGTGTCTGAGTGCTTGGGATATTACTTTCTTTCGTGCTATTAAATGGGGATACAGAGTTACGGACGGGGAATGTGACTGTGTGCACAGATTCCAGGTAATTTTTCGATGTAGGGGTATCTATATCAAATTATGCAGCACCTCTGATGCCATACTCGAGTGTGAATAACGAGCAGTGATGGGTTCGCGGATGTCAGGATGATAGGTGAACGCAGTAATGGCACAGCGCAATTCCTCTATAGCCCCAGCAGCATATACAAGATGCTCCACTTTGTCAACGCACATCTGAAGCAGCTCAGGTTGCATTTATATGGCGCCTGTGGTGGATTTATCTCAAACGTCGGGACAAGCACAGACGAATGAAGGAGGCAGATTAGCGTTAATGTTCCGTCCACAACGAGGCTATTAGAGACGGAGGACAGTGTCGGTTTAAGGAAGTATCTGGAAGGATATAGGCTGCGTCCTTTCAAAACAAGCATTGTGACATTTGCCTTAAACGATTTAGAATAACCAGTAAAAATCTAAATCAGGATGGTCAGGCGGTGATTTGATCCGTCGACCTCCAAAATGAGAGTCCAACGTGTTATCCACTGTGTTACATCGCTGGCTATTATCATTGGGATTGCCAGTACTAATAGGATAATGGAGAGTGTCAGGAGAGTACCTAAAAGATGTTGAAGTAAGGCCAGTGTGTATTCATTATGTCAGCCAGAAGATGTCTCTTCAGAAATCTAGAGCAGGTGCTGTCGACGGCTATCGAACCCTTTGGGTGCTCCTGAATGTACGATTTCATATAAACACAAGTGGAGCCTGCCAGTTGGATTCAGAGGCTGTTCTTTGTGCCATTGGTTGGCTGGATGAATAGACAAAGACAGCACCTTCAAACACAGGATAGAAGTGCTACACGTGATTTGCAGCATCGAACCTAGAACCGACTGAGCTATTATAGTTTGAAACCAAATGGATGGCACAAACCATAGAATCAGACGGTTCTGCGATGTCCTCAGCTGTAGATTTCTTGACTTTCATCTTCAGATGCCGAATTCAAGGGGCTCGCTTAAATGATGATGGTTGTGGTATACACAGAAACACAGCAGTATCAGGATACATGTGGTGTATACATGATATTCTTTAGGGTAGATGAAACCCATCCATGGTCTCTATGAGGAGCAGGTCATGCACATCGATCCCAGATTCCAGAGAGAAACTGTTACCGTACTGTTAGTTAACTGCTGGAGTTTCCATGGTAATATCCAAGAATTAGTACTATTACTTACGGTAATAACGTCAAATATTAATAGGAACAGGATGGCGGCTGAAAGTAATTGTCAATACAAGAGAAATCAGAAATTCTTACTGGAATGTACAGAGTGTTCCAAAAATGTTGCGACAAATTTCGAAGGCTTTCATAGGGTGTCTTGTGGAACAAAGCGAGGATAGGGACCCATGTCAGTAATGGTCATACAGCACAGCGACGAGGTTTTGGCTCCGGCCCATGTCAGTAGACAACCCTTTTGGCAGCAAACGTGACTTCGTACGATGACGGACAGTAGGCGGAACGTCTCACAATGTTGTTTGTTGTTCAGTGCTCGCCACTGATTGCCATAATCGCCAGTGGCGAAGATCTAAACAAGATAGCTGCTGCGTGGTAAAGCCGACTAAGAATGGTAAGTAATTCTGGTGATGGTTTATCGGACATAATAATCGTATAATTTTATGGGCCACTAGCTGTAGTGTCTGCAATGGCAGAACGCTTCAGAAGAATCTTGGAGAATATTGTGGATTTATTCCCTGATCTTTCAATAGTAATAGTGGAAGATATTAACTTGTTAGCAGTAGACAGGGAAAATCACAAGTTAAGGTTTGTACGATACTGTGGTTTACGTTTGCTCAGAAAATTACTTTGAGTCTTCAGGTTGAGAACTAACACGAGAGAGCAACGTCATTGATTTCCTAGTAGCTAAAATCTATAAGAGGCAGACTAATGTATGGATAGAAAAAAGTAAGAGCGCTGTTTATTATTTCAAAAGTAATCGCCATAAACTCTGTCTGCAGGGTGTTTGAAACAGGCCGACCGGAGTGACCGTGCGGTTCTAGGCGCTACAGTCTGGAGCCCGAGCGACCTCTCCGGTCGCAGGTTCAAATCCTGCCTCGGGCATGGGTGTGTGTGATGTCCTTAGGTTAGTTAGGTTTAATTAGTTCTAAATTATAGGCGACTGATGACCTCAGAAGTTAAGTCGTATAGTGCTCAGAGCCATTTATTGTTTGAAACAGTCTTGGCGAAATGTGGGCGGGCCCACATGTTGCCAAGGTTGTTTCGACAACGCTGCAGAAGTTTCGCAAAGAAGCTCTTAAACACCTTCCATAGCGTCCCGATGTCACCCCATGCGATTTCCATATTTTTGCAGATCTGATGAAAGACGTTCACGGCTGTCAATTTGCTTTGGACAAAGAGGTAGGCAACTGCACACATTTTTCCATGAAGGTACTGACCGTCTTATCTTATAGCAGGTACGTAAATAACAGAGTTGCAGTTTTATGTGAGAGGTATAAGGACCACCAGATTGCAATGAACAGCGTTAGATGTTGCGTGCTCACTGTGAAAGATATAAAAATGTCACGTACTCGTGTAAGAGAGCGTTGCCAGCACCTGATGCAATTTGAAAGACTCCTCATTGTGTGATACACATAACCGTCTGACAGAATCTTGCAATATTCTCATTGGTAGAGCATTCTGAAGTAAAGGTGGTCGATGTTGGACTAAAAGTGAAAGTGGGGACACGCATACTCGTCGTGAAGGTTTCCGTCGAACACGTTTGATCGCCACGTTGGAGGATCGTTGCACGAAGCACTTGGTGACACTTTCACATCTGCGCCTGCCAACTAAATAGTAACGGACCACTGTCACAATTTGTGTCATCCCGCACCATTTGTCACAGACTAGCAGCAGTTCCATTAAGAATTGCATGCTCATACTGCCGTTAACACGGTATCACAAACTGCCGCCTTTGGAGTGGTGCAATCAGCAGGAAGCATGGTCTGTTGATGTATGGCGTCGCAACATGTTCGGCGATGAATTGGAGTTCTGCATTGCTTTGGATGGCCACCATCGGCTACTGTAGCGTCGTGGGGAGAGGTTCGACACTTCTAGTTTTATGGAGAGACACAGTGGGGCTATTACTGGCGTCATGTGCGAAACCATCGGGTATGATTTCACGGCACAGTGATAGATGCAGCTCCAACAGCACGACGTTATGTCAGGGCATGCGGCCTCATGTGTTGCCTCTCATGCGGCATTACCGTTTTTCAACAAATCAATGCCCGTCCATACGTGATATGTGTCTCCATATACTGTCTGCTCGGTACTGAAGTACTCGCGTTGTCAGCATGCGTCTCAGATACGTCCCATATACAATATGATAAAGACTTCATCTCTGTTCCAGTGCTAGTACCAGGACATCAAGAAACCTGTTACTACAGTTGTGGGCCAACCTGTCTCAGCAGAGGATAACACGGCTTTGCCAAGTTCCTTGTAAATTTTACTCTACTTTATGATCACTGAAACAACATCAGATATCTTCTCAATTCGTAAAGTTTTATTTCATTTCCTCCTCTGCTTCTGGGCGTTTCACATTTTGTCAGACATTATACGTCACTTCTTCCCGTATACAAATTGCAGAATGACCATTACTGGAAAAATCAGACAGATTCGAACTCATACGGAGGCTTCGTACTAATTAATCTCAATAAGAAACGGGATTGGTAATATAATAGTGATATACGATGTATCCTGCACCCACATAATACAGTTCACGAAAAACAGATTGAACAATAGATGCTCGTAAATAAGAAGCGTGTCCGTTCTTAAGATTTCGAATTAAAATGAACTCAGTCTTTGTATGTCGTCCATCTCTGAAGAAATTTATCTACCATCTTCGAACACATGCGGGAACCTTCGTCCAAGATCACTGTTCTATGCTTATCGATTTGTCTTATTATTTAACAATTATACCACCCGATATTATGTGTAATTTAAGAGAAGAGGCGCTTCCGTAGCCACTGTGTGATGAATACATCCTTCTGGGCTGTACAAAGCGTATTACAGCACTTGATTATATCGCGCTTAGCACGCGTATTGCGCCATTCCGTCTATCGCCTTCGGCGATCCTTATCTCGCCGTGCAAATGCGCCACTGCTACCTGCGCCCAATTGCCACACCATCTGAGTTAACAGAAGATGCCTACAGTCGGAGGAAACGTCTTGCTACATGCCTCAGCTTTACTGACTACAAACACGTGTTCCAATAGATACTCCAATGAAATAAAAAAGAAAGGAAGCTGAAGTGAAATAAAGGAGCCTATATAAATGATCTGGTACTTTGACCTATGTTGGAAGGGAGGAAGTGTCATTCGCTACATGTTTTCTTTCTTTTTCAGTAGAAAGTCTAGTCCTGAATCTCGTAGGAAGCGCTTCTGGTAGGAGCTGCTAGCCTAACGTGAGGTAAAAGTGCAATAGGCCTTAAAACCACAATTGCTTCATTTGGTTCATGTTTGAGAGTGTAAGAGAAAACAGCCGCCACGTTGCACTGTAGGCCACTATTCTCAAGTATACTATAAAACACGTAGTAACAGTGCAAATGCTGATGCATTATGAAATTGCCCATGGGTCCACATGAGCATTTTTGTCAGTAGAAGATATTATATTTTCAGCTAGACACAAACTTTTAACACTCGCTCCATCGTTTTTTGTATCATGTTTAATGTAGGGGTTCCGGTGGCCACAGATTCACTTTTACGGTGAGTAATTAGATGCATAAAATCATATTTGTCTTAGCGCTTTGCGCCGGTCGTTGTTGCCGAGCGGTTCTAGGCGCTTCAGTCCGGAAGCGAGCTGCTGGTACGGTCGGAGGTTCGAATCCTGCCTCGGGAATGGATGTGTGTGACGATCTTAGGTTAGTTAGGTTTAAGTAGATCTAAGTCTAGAGTACTGATGACCTCAGATGTTAAATCGCATAGTGCTCAGAGCCATTTGAACCATTTTTGAGTGCCTAGCGATTGGTCGTCTTCACACTCTTAAAACTTATTTCTCGATGAGGTATGGGCTAAACAAGGTGTACACTGTTGCTCCCGTGAGTACATACTACGAGCGAGCTAACAGCCCAAAGGTGTTCGGGGCTGACGTGCGGTTCCTCTTCGTCGAATTGTCTTGGCTCAAATTCGTCTAAGGGTTGAACCGCACGTGTCGCATTACACGCCCCAAATTAGACACTTGTGACCCTTTGGTTAAGTGGTCTAGCTGATGGCAGGTTTGCAAAATTTTATGAAACATACAACGTTAATACAACATATACGAACAGTAATAATAATATCGGGAGCTAAATTAACGACCTATAAATGATGTAGGCCACACAGTTGCGATTTTGTTAGAATAACGTTTATTCACAAAGCAAACTAACCGAGAAAGTGTTCGTATTTAGAACTACTATTACACTCGAGCGCATATCCATTTGAAACAGTTCGATCATTCAAAATCTCATCGCCAGTTACAAGTCCAATACTGATTAATATTCAAGTTTTATTGGGATCACCATGAAAATTTATGAAGGATGGTAGATTAAAATGACTTTGGCTTCATTTCCTGAATTACTACAGAATTAAATAGTTTTCATGAATGTTTCTCTTTATGGCCGATCTTAGGTCCGCTGTATTTAACATTGCTACGTCTCCCTGGCCACAAACAGCTTCTACGCTGTTTCCCTATGACGTAGGTTCTGGTCTGTCTCACTGTCACACTACAGCACTTAGGCTTCATTCAGCACATTAGACACACGTGAATTTCCCTGTCACGTGGCGAATCTGCGCTCTTTGTGGCACATAGTACTGGACGACAGGTTTCGTTTCACAATTTCTGAAGGCTATCTCTTTCGGCCATATACTTAAATGAGAGCGAAATGCTCGTTAACTCACAAGATACTGCACGTACTACTATGGTACATCCCAGATGCTATTACTTGACAAAAGAGATGGCCAAAAATTATTTATGAGAAAGATAACGTGGATTGTTGCTATCGAGTTCACTCTCTAGCTCTGGCAACACGTTCTCCTCCTAAGAAAAGCGGACATTTAGAAGTTCACTGGAATGAGATTAAAAGTGATAGAAGTGTTGATTTTACTTCTAAACTTTTATCATATTTCTTAATCTCTGTTCTGAGGCTTGGCTGAGATTTTTGAGGAAGTCTGAAAGAGCCAAATGGTTAAACCGACACTATTCTATATATTATCAGAGCAGTAGTCGTATCTCGGTAACTCTCTGGATGGGAATGGGCTGCTATAATACGTGATCAATAGTGTAGTGGTTGTGATTTTTATCCCCCTTATCTTGTTCAATGTGAGAGCAGCCACCCATATGCAACACAATTTCACTATTACAACAGAGTTGAGAGTTGATATGGGTGTGCGACCCCACCCCCAGAACAGTTCGTTTGCTGTCAGTAGAACTGATCTGTCAAGGTATAGTTGAAAGTGTAACCCTGCTTTTAATAGCTGCAGGTAGTATTAAAGGATTCTGTCTAGTGCTCTTTTATTGGGAACAATTTTTTAATATTTAGTCCATGTTTCAGTTAGTCCCACGTACACGCCAACTTCAGATGGTAATTAGGAAGCTATGTCAATAGGTGCCAAAAGTTGTTTTAAGCCTACGGCAAAAAAAAGAAAAATATGGATGTGGCTTTTAACAGTTCCCATTGTGCTTTCGGTCTTTCTGAAATTAAATTGAGGGGTGTCATTCCAGATTTTTAATAAATTGAGGAGATTTTTGAACGTCGTTTATGATCAGGAGTTTACGTGGCTCCCATGCATGAGAGACGTGAAAACTCGCATCGCAGAAGCACTTCGAGACAGTAACAAGACTGGCGATGTTTTATATATTTCTGAATATGGTCCCAGCTTGATTATGGCTGAGGAATCTCAGAGCGTCGTACCTCATGGTACTGGATACCTACAATCATGACGGTATTAAACTGGCCACAGGGACTTTTAGAACGAGACCCACTGCCAACCTCTGCACGGAGACTATCGAGGCTCCACTTTACCTCAGGTGTCAACTACTCACTGAGCAAAAAGCACACAATATGTGTAATGTACACATAGCATTGCTCGTTCATCTATCAAGCGATTTTCAGTAACTGTCCGCAGTCAAATAGGTCATCTGAGATTCGTGGCGAAAGCTATCTTTGAGGAATGGATGTGGCGAATATTAATGTTTTACTCAAACGTTAGAGCAAACCATCCTATTAATTTCTGAGGAAATGGCTTTCAATGCGACTAAGTTTAGAAAGCACTCAGAATGTGACTTTTAGTTCTTTGTCTTCTAATCTTTTAAATGGGAACTAAACTTCAACATGTTGTATACAGATGGGTCAAAGCATGCCGACTCGTTCTGTGTTCTCTGTGATTATATGTTTGAGATATACATATCAAATATGATCACAGCGAACCACACTTACTTGTATACGATTCTGAAGACATAGAATCTGATGAACCTGGAGTAATAGACGGGGTCTCTCGTCGGCTCTGATTCTTGTAATGCACTTTAGGATCTGCATCACATACTCAACGCAGACAAAATGACATGGGATACACATTACTTTCTTCTCTTGCTACAGTGTCAAAGGAAGGATGTGATATTGTGCAGAGTAGCAGCGGACACGGGAATAATGGGAAATTTGAGGCAGATATATGAGTCAAGGAGGCATTAGGGGTGTCAAAGTGGAGCGATGTGCCGATCCCCAAACACTGTACATTGACTGTTCAGGCACAGTTTCATTTCTCAGTGGGAGGAAGCCTGGCTGGAGGTGAAGGACACCAAACTGCAGACCGTGAAAGGTACTACACGTCTGTAAGGTTCCTCCTTCCAGTAATAGAGGAGGGATTAAATCTCTCTCACTCTTTTTTATTTCTGATCTAGCCCTTTCCTTTCTCAGGCGGAGAACCCAACCCATAGTACTGCCTGCTGTATATACTGCATATTTCGCTATGTTACATTTCCTTGCAATGAAAGCAGAAAATTTGAGTGGGGATTTGGCTACTATTTTATCTGACGATAAGACATATGTGGTAAAGCACTTAAAATAGTTGTTTATTGTCTGGCTTCTATCCCAAACTTGTAGGATGATTTTAATGTGTTGCAGAACGATTTGTCAGGTTGCCGGTAACTAACAGCCAACCAGACGCTTCATCCGCAATTTTTAAAACTTTCCCATATAGAGCATTCAACTTATTTTAACTTAAGCTGTAACCTGTGCCATATTATAGATTTTACTGTAACCGTCAATGTGTTTATGTGTCATTGTTATTAAGGATATGCTTGTAACTTATACCGCGTTTAACCACCTTCGTCGCATATACTTTATTAGGGGACTTATGTTCCTCGAATTTGGTGCCCAAATTCTGATCCTACCCACCTATTTTTAGATTATTCAAACCTTATACCTACTATTTAATGAAATTTCATTACTGGCTGAATATACCTCATTTAATCACCTTCGTCTCATATACTTTATTAAGGGACCGGAGTCCCTCAAAGTTGGTGTGCAAACTCTGATCCTACCCACCTATTTTTA
Organism: Schistocerca gregaria; assembly: GCF_023897955.1. Classification (NCBI taxonomy): domain Eukaryota; kingdom Metazoa; phylum Arthropoda; class Insecta; order Orthoptera; family Acrididae; genus Schistocerca; species Schistocerca gregaria. Next base: position 733,477,802 of record NC_064931.1, read on the forward strand.
CATTACTCAAACCTTATATCTACTATTTAACGAAATTTTATTCCTGTCTAAATTCACAACTGCGAAATCTTGTATATGGTCGGATGAAAAATGAAAATTTCAGCAGCATACTAGACGGTGTTTACCGTCACAATTTCTCAGTTAACGTGAGTTGTGTTTTCACTAATAACCAAGGTGATCGTTGAGCCATAATGTCTGTACAGTTCTAGCATGAAGTGTTCTCTACGAAACTCTGCGACCACTGGAACAGTACGTTAATGAAAGATTTTCTGGGCTTTGATTCCCTCGCGGCAGTGATACTACGTGGCCCCCAATACCACGTGGCCTTTTTCTCCTTGTTTTGTGTTTGTTCAGTTTGTTAACGACTAGCAGGAGGCTTGGATTACACAGTGTACATGTTTCCCAAGTTAAAAGAAGAGTATGAAAACAGGACCTAACAAGTAGTTTGTAAACAACCGAATACCTGTAGATTGGAGACAGTGCCACAGGGCATCTGGAAGTTGGTGACAGTTCGATCAGGGGGTGTCAGTATTTTAAGTATCTTATGGTTATGAAATCATCAAAGGGGAAAAGCAAAGATAACATAAATAATAAAAAAGGCAGGCCAAGAGGGCCGTACGATAACTGAACTCGGTCCTTTGAAAAAATAAAATAACAAAAAGAACCTAGCAGGTGACATATCATTCAGTTGTTAAAAACATCGCTATGTACGAAGTAGAAATGTGGGTAGTGAACAAGCGTCACTGAAATAAGTTGCTTGCACTAGAGATGGACTTTTGCAGAAGAACTTTTGACATCTCCAAGATGGACCCTACACCAAATTCTGACATAGGAGGGTCTATGGGTGTCGATAAATAAGTCAGAGACACCTTAATAACGAAACGTCTAAAATGAAATGGATATCTAGGAAGACTAGACGATAGCCGATGGCCAATGAATGTGAAGTAAACGAGCCCAGAGGAATGAAGAAAGCGAGGACGATCTAGGAGGAGCTGAGGTGGAAATGACCGGGACATGATAGATGCCAGAGTACTATGAAAAGGGTACTGGCATTATCGAATGAATTGGAATACAGGGTGTGTGAAGCGGCGCCAGCCGTTGAATACTCGCAATTCGATGATGATGGTAACGAGATACTTTAAATTGCTCTGTAACCAGATTGCCCGTTTCTATGTAGACTTCAGATGCTACGTACAAAAACGAAGCATGTCTCATACAAGAGAAGTACTGTTTCCTGGTTTTCTTAAATTGTTATTACCACTTCATAGTAAATATCTATTGGAAAGTATCACAACGAGAAGTAACTCGTCGCTAAAGTGTAGCTTCCTTTGTCGGTATGTGGTACTAACACCCTAATAGGCCGACAGGAAGCCATGACCGCGCGACAGCTGCTAATAGCTAATGTAGATCGATCGGAACAGTATACACATCGTGCACCCGTGTCCATAATATGCCGGATGTGTCAAACAGGAATCTAGCTTAGTCGATGGTACCTCCTGAGCTGATATTTGATATACCACGGAACGTTTGCTGGCTGCCTCGGTTTTAACAGACTCGATATATTCCGGATAACCTTTGAGTCGGTGGCCGGTGGAAAGGCTGTTATTGTGAGGATTTGAAAACTGTACATGTGAGTGACTTTCACGTGAAACGTCATTTTACGGATGATGCCATGAGATTCACATGTCATATAGAACTACTGCCTTCTTCAATGTCTCAATTGAAAGCTTGAAACAACAGGTATCGGCACCTATTTTACATATATTTCACGATCTGTTGAATAGGGTTACGATCAAAAGCGTTAAAAATCACTAACGTGGGTGTAAATATTGTCTATCCAACGTTAATTTTGTAATTCGAATGTTCCAGACAAATTCAAATAGCAGGGAGACAACTGTAATTTAATACAGTTTCTTCGTTAAAAACATAACTTCTAAGTGTTTAGGAAATTTTTGACAATCCCTTCTTGTTCAGAGTGAAATGTAACACTCGCTGATTTGTTATGATAAAATATGCTCACGAGCGCTGTGAACTGCAGGCACAGATATTAGCTAATGGAATGGCCACCTCTCTCCCCTCCCACTTTACTGTTTTGACAGCTGGTCGAGTTCCGTGGTTCATTATGCACGTAAAGTGGCGGCTCAGTCCTTGCTTTATCGTATTCGAGGACCAGAGTACTGCCTATTCAACCGTGCTATTTGCCTCGTATGAAGCTTTGTGCAGAGTGATTCGCGCATTGCGTATAGTACGAAAATCACTTACCGGGCATGGTACTTACTCACAATAATGGTTTATTTATTATGGGGGAAACTAGTTTTTCTAGTGTGATAGTACTTGATAGATACAGATCAACTTATCGTAAAGCTAAGAATTTTTACATGCACAGGATTCTTAATTTCCACCTACTACAAGCGGTGCGTTGCAATCCCAATTTTATTTAAAATGTTATATCGATTCGCTTAACAGATTTGCTAGCCTTAAAAGTTCCCTATCAGTCTTCTAACACTATAATTCTTTTGTGCTCGACATTAATGCCGTACATAGTGTGTCTGACAATAAAACGTGGTATTTGGGCTGACAGAAACAAACAACGCGTAACCGAAATTTTGATGCGGCGAGTGTGACGTCCTCGGATGGCTCGCCTGTACGACCTCTGCTGTCCCTAAGTTCGTTAAAAGCTTGTGAGTTCCTATATGCTTCACAGAGATCACCGACCGTAGTTACTTTTACATCTTTACTTCGTAAGTTGTGCATTCTGTCTAATGATATATCTGTTTAATCTGCAAATCAGCTGCTATTACCGGTGTCCGGTACCGTTTTCTTCGCTATATTTATTTTTCTTTGAACTGTTCACAGTACAGTGTTCTAGACACGTATTCTAACTGGAACAGTAATTCATAGTATAAGAAACTTCCTCGATCTTACATATCTGGGGACTCTAATCTTTAATTTTTGTGATGCAAAACAACGAACACATCTCTGTTCATAAGGAAGGCCTTTCCGTTCTGTAACCCTGCCTCTGAACATAATGAATAGTAACTATCTGGTTGTCGACTTGGTATCTGCGTTAATATAATGATCTGAATAAACGACTAATTTCCTATGTTTTCAATGTTGTGACTTGTAGTGCTGGAGATTTTATTGTCTTGTTGAGATTAGGGAACGTCACATTCAAGTAACAAAAAATGGTTCAAATGGCTCTGAGCACTATGGGACTCAACTGCTGTGGTCATTAGTTCCTTAGAACTTAGAACTACTTAAACCTATCCAACCTAAGGACATCACACACACCTATGCCCGAGGCAGGATTCGAACCTGCGACCGTAGCAGTCGCACGGTTCCGGACTGCGCGCCTAGAACCGCGAGACCACCGCGGCCGGCCAAGTAACAAACGTGTCTATATTTTGAAGAGATCTAAATGTATGGATTCCATGCTTCCCTATTTCATGTCACTAGTTCCGCTTCCCGCTTTTTTAATTAAACTACGAGGGCTACTGTTTTCTACAGATTCGTTCGTTCGTAAAATGTCATCCACAGTGAATTTAAAAAAAGTTTTGCATGCAACATTCAGCCACACCTTCAGCTACTTCTATACATGATCCGCTGAAGTATCGGAACAGCGATGCTGTCGATGACTTCCTGAAAAGAGTGGCATGCGTTCAGATCCGGAGAATGTTGCGGCCAATCGAGGACCATGCCAGTGACCTCTAGGTACCACAAAGCCAGAATGTTGTCCTAAAAGTCCTCCTCCAGGACATAAAACACTCCTCTGATTCGGTTGGTTCGAGTATTGTCTTGCGTGAACTATATCTTGTCGAAATTAGAGTCACTTGCGATAATGGGGATGAATTCATTTTCCAAAACCTTGACGTACCGTTCGGTAGTCACCGTGCCATCGACGCATATCGCAAGGATTATTCTGTGACCGGACACTGCACACAACAAAATCACCCGTTGAAGTTGAAGAGACTTCTCAATTGCGTAATGCGGATTCTCAGTCGCCCAAATGCGCGAATTTTGCTTCTTGGCGAACTCATCCAAATGAAAGTGGGCTTCGTCGCAAAACCAAACCATACATGCGCATATTAACAATCATCATACCCGCGGTCAACCACGTAGTCTGAACGTCGTAACGCAAACTGTTCAGAAGTTATGACGATTTTATTTCATATAGTTCAATAATTGTCGCCCTGAACGTGGACACATTTTTATTAATACGTTGAATGTGAAACAAACATTCGTAGACTAGTCTGCGTATGTTTGTTTCACATGCAACATGAAGCGTCACATCTACCTGCAGTAATCCTGGATACCTGGTGACAGAAACACCTAGTATGAGAACAGAAATAATACCAAGCCTGATGACTGACGTTTACCATTGCTACCCAGTCACCCTAAATGCAGAACTAGAGATTGTTTTAATTTTAAGTTTGACGTCGAATAACAACTGACAAAATAAATATTTTCTTCGTGCGATATAAGTACAAATTAACAATTTCGATTTTTTCCTTTAATTTCACTGTGAAACTACTTATTCCCAAACTTCGTTACTGTAGATCATTGGAAATACACTAAATGTTTTGACCAGTGAATTAACGAGTAGCAAAATATTTGACATAAATGGCCATACATTTTGAATTTATTGACTTAGAAACTAACGTTAATTGTACCACCAAGGGACCATATGCTTTTGTATGTGACACAAATTTCATCGTGATACGTCTACCCGTTTCCTAGAAAGAGGAGTCTTAACAGACGGATGTAGAGTCAGACAGGCTGATAACAAAGGACAATTGTTATCCTGTGATTCAATTACAGATTTATAGTTTTTGGTTCAAAATGGTTCAAATGGTTCTGAGCTCTATGGGACTTGACTGCTGTAGTCATCAGTCCCCTAGAACTTAGGACTACTTAAACCTAACTAACCTAAGGACATCACACACATCCATGCCCGAGGCTGGATTCGGTCCTGCGACCGTAGCGGTCGCTCGATTCCAGACTGTAGCGCCTAGAACCGGCCGGCTATAGTTTTTGGATTTTTTATTCGGTTTTACTGTGAAACCTTGCTTCTTTCCAAATTTTATGATTGTAGGCCAACGAGAAGCGCCTGTAAGTTTTGATGAATGACTCTGCGAGTATCAGAACAAGTGACCAACATGGCAGTAGCTTTTCGTTACTTTAACTTGAATGCTTAAATTTATTACACCGCCAAGGGGCTGTAAAAATCACTATGTTACATAAATATCAAGTTGATGCGTCGAACCGTTCGTAAGAAAAATGTTTCATAACAGACTGGCGAACAGACAGAGAGTGAGATAACAATTGACAATTTTTTTCGTGTGATATAAATAAAATTTACAGTTTCTGGATTTTTCCTTTTGTTTCACTGTGGGACACTTCCTTCTGCCAAACTGCATGATTCTAGGCCAACGGAAACTGTCTATAGGTTTTGATGAGTGAGTTTGTGACTACTAAAATATGTGATATAAATAGCCTGTCTTTTGATTATATTTACTTAGATGCTTCAATGTTTTAGACTGCCAAGGGACCATAGACCTCATTATATGACATAAATTTCAACTTGATACTTCTATCCATTCCTAAGGAAAAGGGTTTTCAATAGTCAGACAAACGGACAACAAAGCGATTCTGTAAGCTTTCCGTTTTTACCGACTGTGGCACGAAACCCTAAGAAAGCTGATTGTGATATAGATACACTTCCACCGAAAAGAAATTTAAGACGCAGCTTGAGTGAAGGCATACCCTATAGGTCTGGAGAGATGGCGTTGAACCTGCGCGTGAAGTGTTGGAGACGCAAAGTAGCGGGTCGGTAACTATTTTTTCTAAGATTAATATACATTATAAAATTCTCATGATGGTGGATCCAAGACAGATGAAGCTTTTTTTTGTATAAATTTTGATAACATTCCTCAAAAATTTTACATCATAGACGGAGCAGTCATATGACTGGGAAAGTTGTGACGAGGGTTGGCCAAGCACAGACCGCGTCACTGGTGGCTGTGGAACCTCAGCGGTGTAATAAGCTGGAATACACGTAATAGTTAAATTGATATTACCAAGAGAAACTAGCGAAGGAAGTAGCTTTTGAAAGCTGAACGAACATTTTAGTTCTATGGCGACAATACTTCCAGTATCAGACGTTGTTACACAGAGGCTGCGTTGTTGTTCGCTTCTGAGATGGTAAGTAGGACTACCCTAGCTAGTTTGCTACGCGATGGTCATACTGACTTTGTAAACCTGATAGTTAAGAGGAGTTCTTTGTTGAATGGTGCCAGTCATTGTTTAAATATGATTTCTTAAAAGAGTAAAGTTCCACATGGCAGAGTTTGCAACAGGAGTTGTTAATGGTATGTGATTAAAGCTAGCCTGTGTGTTTCATTTCCCATGCAATTCGCGAGTTCACGGAGCGTAACGTGGGATGAACATTACTCTGAATTAGCGGCTACCACGAAGATTGCTTGACTTCTGGTGAAATGTCGTGTGACGAGGGCCTCCCATCGGGTAGACCACTCGCCTGCTGCAAGTCTTTCGATTTGACGCCACTTCGGCGACTTGCGCGTCGATGGGGATAAAATGATAATGATTAAGGCAACACAACACCCAGCCGGGAATCGAACCCGAGCCCTTACGATTGACAGTCTGTCGCGGTGACCACATTTTTTTTAGTGATCTCATTTTGTTCGTTTTAGTTCGTTGCATTTGCTCGGGGCGGACGTCGCAAGACACCCGTTTCAGTTCGCTGTTTATCCATTAACTCAGTCTTTTTTTATTACAAAGGGCTGCTAACCCTCTTACCGAACACGCTGAGCTACCGTGCTGGCTTTAATCTTCTCGGGACGGACGTCGTAAGACACTCATTTAAGTTCGATGTTGGTCTGTTAACTCAGTGTTTTTTATTACAGAGGGCACATTACCCTCTGACCGAAGACGCTTAGCTACAGTGCCGGCATACCACTCAGCTGGTATTTGCGCATACCGTTTTTTTACTAAATGCACTATCTGATCAAATATATCCGGATATTCCTAAGTAACGCGGAACTGATCACTAGGTATAATAAGGGACGGACACGCCAGTTTAAAATGAGGCAGGGAATGTTCTTTTATCAGTAGTGAAGCAGTGACCACACATTAGGTCGTTTAGGAGAGTTTAGCGATTTCGAACGGGGACTATAGTGCGTTCATCACAAGAATGAACTTGATGTACATGTAACACTATGTATTCTTCCGCGTTTTCTGGAATGTCACTGGATTTACTATCACGCAAAACAGATGGCAAGATGTCTCGAGAACAGTCAAGTACGGTAGTAAGGATACGTTTCACGCTTATCGACTCAGCGATAATACGGGACAACAGCTTTACCCTCGCATTTAACTTCGACAGCACTGACTAGATAACTGGTCCAACTAACCTGCACTGATGTGAACTGTTGCAGTAAAGACGTAAAAAGAGAAGGTTCGAATGTCATTTAAATTTTGAACAAAATTAAATACGAGGGTCACTCCAAAAGAAATGCACATTATTTTTGTAAAAATACGGTTTTCATTCAGCATGTGTGAAAGTTTGACAGTGTGTAGATACATCCTTCCCGCTTATTTTCAAACTTAGTTCAACCTGTTCACGTGAGGGGCGCCGTCACAGCATGTCTTCAAGACGTCTACAACACTTGACGTTCGTCAGAAGCATCGTGCTGTCATAGAATTCCTGTGCTGTGAAAACGAGACAGTGGCAAACATCCACATGAGGTTGAAAAAGGTGTATGGAGATGCTGGTGTCGATCGCAGTACAGTTAGTCGGTGGGCAAGCAGGTTACGTGATGAAAGCTGGCACGGCAATATTGAGGATTGTCCTCGCAGCGGCAGGCCTCGTACTGCACACACGCCAGACAATGTGCAGAGAGTTAAAGAACTGGTAGCTGCTGACAGACGCATCACAGTGAACGAACTGTCACACTACATTGGGGTAGGGGAAGGAAGTGTTTGCAGAATACTGAAAGTGTTGGCGCTAAAAAAGTTTTGTGCCAGGTGGGTTCCCAGGATGTTGACAGTGGTTCACAAAGAAACAAGAAAAACGGCATGCATCCAACTTTTGGAACAGTACGAGAATGGTGGAGATGAATTTCTTGGAAGGATTGTGGCAGGTGGTGAAACATGGCTCCATCATTTTTCACCAGAGACGAAGAGGCAGTCAATGGAGTGGCATCATGCAAATTCACCCAAGAAGAAAAAAAAGCAAAACCACACCTACTGCAGGAAACGTTATGGCTACTGTGTTTTTCGATTCCGAAGGACTGTTGCTTGTTGACACCATTCCACCACCATTCCAAACCACCATACATTCTAATGCATGTGTGACGATACTGAAGAAACGTCAAGCTCGACTGAGTCGTGCTCAACCATATCGGCAAAAGCAGAATGTTTTGCTGTTGCACGACAATGCACGACCACATGTAAGTCAAAAAACCATGGAAGCGGTCACAAAACTCGGATGGACAACACTGAAACACCAGCCTTACAGTCCTGACCTGGCTGTATGTGACTATTATCTCTTTTGGAAACTGAAAGACTCTCTTCGTGGAACAAGGTTTGAAGATGATGACTCCCTTGTGCATGCTGCCAAACAGTGGCTCCAACAGGTTGGTCCAGAATTTTACCGTGCGGGTGTACAGGCGCTGGTTCCAAGATGGCGTAGGGCAGTTGAGAGGGATGAAAATTATGTGGAGAAATGAAAATATTATTCCTAAAGGATGTATCTACACACTGTAGAACTTTCAAACATGTAGAATAAAAGATAGATGTAAAAAAATAGTGTGCATTTCTTTTGGAGTGACTCTCATAATATACGGCAAAACTCTCGCAATATGCTTGTTAGTGGCTGGTTGGAAAACATAAAATGCTTTCGTTCTTAGCTAACATAGTGTTGCGGTTAAAAATAGGACTGATGTTAATGCCTAAAGGCTAATTTTTCTGCCTCAACATTGTGTAACGTAAAAGCGTATTGCAAGGATTTCACCGTATGGTTATATATTGAACTCACTGAGAGTATCAGAGTCGTCTGGCAACCCTTGTACTCCTTCCACATCGCAATCCGAAGAATGTAATTCAGTACTGCAGCTGTCCGTCCCGGTAGCTGAGTGGTCCACGCGACTGATTGTCAGTCCTAAGGACCCGGGTTCGATTCCCGGCTGAGTTGGGGATGTTTCTCCACTCAGGGACTGTGTGTGGTGTTGTCCAATTTTTTATCATTTGATCCCCGTCAACGCGCAAGTTGACGAGTGGTTGAAAAATCAGCCAATCAGTTGCAAAACAAAAGTTTATGAGCCCTTGACCTAGGTCCGGATATTTCTATAAATACCTTCTTCAGAAGGAGTGGGCCCTAAAAATGTATATAACCAGTTACCAATATTATTTTTATAAGAAAATATTAATAGAAAAATATATGTGAAGTATGCGTAATCACTTGTTACATCACATACTGGTACATTAGCTTACCTGAAGCCGAGCGGCTCTTGTCTTCTGAAGAAGATTTACACGGTTGCTGATTCGCAGCCATGCTTAAGATTTTGTAATCTCTCATAAAACATCGATTATTGAGAATTTATAGTTGCAATGAAAACTAGAATAATGATATAATTAGAATCAAGAAGACGTGCATTTTTCATAAAAATGATGTTTAGATATGTGTTAGTTAACTTGTATTTGAATAATTTTATATTTGGATGGTGTAGTTATTTGAACGAAACGAAAAAATATAGCTTGGAAAAAAAGTTCACAGCGAGTATATAAACAGCAATCCACAGATTACTCAATTAACATTCTTCAGCGCTACCGATTACGTCAACTTTCTCGACTTCAAAACTGTCTTAACCACAGTAAACACAGTTCGTCGGAAAACTTGAAAATGCTGTCGGGAAACATGATACTTGCGTGGTCTTCAACCATTGCATGATACTCCTTGGCCGTCATGGTGCCTTGTACGAGCTCCACTCGACCCATGGATGTCAAGTTGAATGTTCCCCATAACATAATGGAATCACCGTCAACTTGCCTCCGTGCCGTGGTATAGGTGTCAAGGAGACGTTTCCTTAAGAAGCTATCGGGATACATCAGAACAGGCAATGCTCTGTCACTGCATCGTGGTCCAGTGCCTATGGTCACGTGCCCATTCCAGCTGTAGTTGCCGACGCCTTGACATTGGTGCATATACTATGTGACCAAAAGTATCCGGACACCTGGCTGAAAATGACTTACAAGTTCGTAGCGCCCTCCATCGGTAATGCTGGAACTCAGTATGGTGCTGGCCCACCCTTAACCTTGATGACAGCTTCCACTGTGCCTGGCATACGTTCAGTCAGGTGCTGAAAGGTTTTTTGGGAAATGGCAGCCCATTCTTCACGGAGTACTCGACTGAGGAGAAGTATCCACGTCGGTCGGTGAGGCCTGGCACGATATCGGTGTTCCAAAACATCCCAAAGATGTTCAATAGGATTCAGGTCAGGACTCGGTGCAGGTCAGTCCATTACAGGGACCTTACTATTGTGTAACCACTCCGCCAAAGGCAGTACATTATGAACAGGTACTCGATCGCGTTGAAAGATGATATTGCCGTCCCCGAATTACTCTTCAACAGAGGAAAGAAAAAAGATGCTTAAAACATCAAAGGCTCGATTCCCGGCGGGGTCAGAGATTTTCTCTGCCTCGTGATGACTGGGTGTTGTGTGCTGTCCTTAGGTTAGTTAGGTTTAAGTAGTTCTAAGTTCTAGGGGACTGATGACCATAGATGTTAAGTCCCATAGTGCTTAGACCCAAAACATCAAAGTAGGCTGTGATAGTGCCACGCAAATCAACAAGGGGGTGCAAGACCCCTCCATGAAAAACACGACCACACCATAACACCACCGCATTCGAATTTTACTGTTGGCACTACACGTGCTGGCAGATGACGTTCACCGGGCATTCGCCACACCCACACCTTACCATCGGATCGCCACATTGTGTACCGTGATTCTTCAATCCACACGACGTTTTTCCACTGTTCAGTCGTGCAATGTTTACGCTCCTTAAACCAAGCAAGGCGTCATTTGGCACTGACTGGCGTGTGGCTTATGAGCAGCCACTCGACAATGAAATAAAAGTTTTTTTACCGCCCCCTTCCTATCATAATACTTTCAGTGAGTCCTGGTGCAGCGCCCCATTCTGCTCTCTCACGATGTCTAATGACTATTGAGGTCGCTGATATGGAGTACCTGGCAGAGGTGGCAGCACAATGCACCTAATACGAAAAACATATGTTTGGGGGGGGGGGGTCGTTGTCCGAATACTTTTGATCATATAGTGTACATGGGTCGTCGACTGCGGAGCACCATCCTGTAGGACTGTTCGGTGCACATAGTGTTCAGACAGACTTTTACTCTGCCCAGGATTAAAATCTGATGTTAGTTCCACCACAGTTCTCTGCCTGTCCTGTTTTACCAGTCTGCCCAGAATATGACGTCCGACACCTGTGATGAGGGGTGGCCACCTAATCCCTCGACGTCTTGACACGGTTTCAGCCTTGTTTAGAGTCGGTGTTGAAGACACTCACCACAGCACTCCTCAAGCACCCGAGAAGTCGAAGAGCTCGGTCCGATCGTCCCTGGCGTCACAGTCTACCCTCGGTCAGATCAGATAAATCGCGCACCTTCCCCGTTCTACTCACGTACACGGACAGAACGCTCATTGATACTACACGCACCGTGCATGTGTCTACATAGCAGTCATTCCTCGCCATGTGACGCTGCCATAGTAGTTCGGCGGTCATAAATTTCTGGCCGATCAGTGTATGCAGCTAAGGTATGATTAAGAAAACCGTAGATTCGATGGAGGAGTTGAGTTTGGTGAATGCCTGGTGAAAGTTTCCTGCCGCTAAGTGTAGTGCTATGAGTTAAGTACAGTCGTGGACAAAACGAGCGAGACCCCTCGCCTCTTCGTTATGCTGATGCGCACAGCTTTAAAGTCTGCTACACAGCATAACAGGCAAGGCAACCAATTGCTACCAACATACTATGCACAGGCATGAAATTGAAAAACTATCCGAAATTTGTCAGACTGTTTTCAATCATGTGTAAGACTATATTAATGCTGATTAGTGTGTTAACCACAACACCTAAATATAAGATACAAATGAAAGAAGAAACGCTAATTAGTATGAGCTGCACTAATAAAAATGAATTTCTGCTTATCGAGATAACATAACTGTTGTAGTAACACAAAGTACGACAGATCGTTACGAATTAGCAAAATATTATGCGCATTCGGCCGCGAAATCGTCTGTGTCAACGTTCAGACCAGTCATACTGGATTGCCATTGCTGGCCTACCATGGAAGTGTGCAACGCGTGAAGTTTCATAACGAAATTCAGTTAAAAATCATTCAGTGCTACACTTAAAGTCAATTCAGCTATTGACAGAAACGGAAAAATTGGGCAGAAACAAGTATGAAATTTTACAACAGTTTCATATCGACATCCACAGGGCACCGGTACGGAATAAAGATAGTAATAAAATTTATTGGGGGCGTGAGAATTTCTTTAAATTCCGCATCCATCGAGATTAGAACCGAAAACAAACCAGACCTCCCTTGCAAACGCCCCTCACTAGGCTAGCAGACAACTCTGGCAAACAGCCCTCTATTATTGCCCTAGACATGAATAAGCCGGCAATTTCGCAATGAAAATGGCAGAATGATCTGCAGTTTCTGTTGCATAGAGCTTTCTGGACTCAAAAACATGAATTGTTTACCTTTATGTCACCGCTTATGTGACAATCATTCGGGATGTTTATCGAAATAACAAAATACTGTTATTAGCGAGTAAATTTAGTAGGATAATTCTGCACCACCCCGGGAAATAAAAGGTGACGTAGGATTTCGCCACGTAAATCGGTAAAAATGGTGCCCTACTAGTCTAACTTTCTTGACCGTCTGTCTACCCAACCCTTAAAACCCGTTTACTTCGAGTACGGGTGGACATAATAAGCGGAAATATATCGCATTTCCTGTGGTATACGGTCCCTTGGTGGTGTAAAAAACTGAGCTATGGCAACGCAATCTAGAGACACGGCCGTTTATGTAAAGAAAATTTATGCGGAAGGTCAAGAAATGGCTCTAAGAACTATGCCACTAAACTGCTTAGGTCATTAGTCCTCTAGATCTAGAACTAGTTCAACATACCTAACGAAGAATTCGAACTGACGGCGCAAGGAGCCACGCGGTCGACGATATGAACCCGTTGAGCACACGGCTAACACGCGCCGGCAAGCTGTTAAAATCATCTGGAGTTCCTAAAAAGTTATTCACTTCTCGTGAATGATTTTCTAAGAAAGAATAACTAAAATATACTTGATGTTATGGAAGAGGAAGGACGCGTAATTCATTTCCCCTTGTCTTATCCATGATGTTAGATCCTGTGTAGCAGACTTTAAAGCTGTGCCGATCAGCATAACGAAAAGGCGAAGGGTTTCGCTCGTTTTGTCCACGACTGTACAGAGGGAATGGTGTTATGGCATGAAGATGTGCGTGGTTAGGGTATGATCTCCTTACTGCGCTTAAGAACCTCAAATTCCTCCACAGACAGTTGGATTGGACAAGTAATCGAAAGTACTTCCACCAGGGTTCAAGGCGACACAGTGCAAAAAAGTGAACATGCACCAATTAATGTCCTCAAATAAGTGTCCGGATGTATTTGATCAGATGGAGCATTATATATATATATATATATATATATATATATATATATATATATATATATATATATATATAACCTTGATAAAATCCAAATGGAGTAGCAAACAAGGAAACAGAGTCCCTACACACGAGGAACGGGAAGGGGGAAACTTTATAGGCTATGCCACCAACATGGTGACCATCGTGAAAGCCGCCATCATGGATTCAACTCCAAAATTTCAAATGGGAATGTGGTCATGTAACATATCAAACACATAGAGAATTTCACCAGAAAAACAATGCCGTTGTTATTTTAAACAAAGCTTTATTCATTCTCGTGTTTCAGCCAATTACTTGCGGCAGCAGTGGGACGCTCGGCAGCATGAGTATTACGTACTGAGAAGTCATAAAATGGAGTCTGAAACGGTGCAAAGTGACTATCCCATGCCTCATATGTTACATGTGTTTAACTGTTAGGTATCATTTACTCATGCTAACGTTTTAATCATTGTTTCATTATTTAAAGGTTACAAAATGTCCTTAACACATGAGGAACGCATTGAAATCATCTTGATATCAGGAGAAAGAAGCACACGGGTCATTGCTGAGGATTTCAACAGTTGTTACCCAACCAGACCGCCCATCATTCACAGCGCAGTTGTCAAGCTTTTGGCCAAATTCCGAGCAATAGGTTCTGTCGCAGATAAACCTAAGGCTGGAAGACAAAAATCCGCTACCCATGAAGCAACAACAGTGAGCGTGTTGGCATCATTTAGCAAGAGTCTGCAACGAAGTAGTCGTCGCCTGTCACGAGAATGTGGGGTTAGCCGTACCTCCATACTGCGAATTTTATCGCAGCACAAATGGCACCTGTACAAAATTAAGCTGCTCCATCACCTGAACGAGGATGACCCAGACCGTCGGATAAAGTTCGCAGAATGGGTGACACAGCAGCTGCAGATAAATCCATGTTTCCCCTATCAGGTGCTGTTCAGTGATGAAGCCAGTTTCTTTGTCGATGGTGAAGTGAACAAGCAAAATCACAGATACTGGTCTGACACAAATCCACACTGGACTGATGCCTCCAAAACTGTCGACTCACAAAAAGTGATGGTCTGGTGTGGTATGTGGGATACCAAAGTCGTTGGACCTTTTTTCATTGATGGTACGTTAACAGCCAACGGTTATCTGAGGTTATTGGATGAATAAGTGTTTCCCTCGTTGTTATCGGAGGACAGGACATTTTCGGAATTCTTCCAGCATGATGGAGCCCCTCCACATTATGGGCACAATGTGCGAGCATACCTGGATGTGCAGTTCCCTCAAAAGTGGATTGGTCGTAGGGGTGCTGTGGAGAGGCCATGACATTCACCAGATTTGGACAACATATTGAGCCATTCCTATGACTGTTGGTGGTCTCTCGGGACTGTGTAACATCGGCGTAATGTCTCTTCGGCACATAACACACATGCTGCCGAGCGTCCCACCACTGCCACATGTAACTGGTTATAGCACGAGAATGAATAAAGCTATGTTTAAAATAACAACGGCATTGTTTTCCCGGTGAAATTCTCTGTCTTTTTGATATGTCACATGATCACATTCCCGTTTGAAATATTGGAGTTGAATCCAAGATGGCCGCGTTCAAGATGGCCGCCATGTTGGTGGCATAGCCTATAAAGTTTCCTCCTTCCCGGTCCTCGTGTGTAGCGACTCCTTGTTTCCTTGTTTGCTACACCATTTGGATTTTATCAGGGTGTTTCCGGACTTTTGGACCACCCTATATATATATATATATATATATATATATATATATATATATATATATATATATATATATATATGTATACGGCCTCAACACTACAGTCTGTTTTTGTCATATGACAATTTAATTGAAAGTATAAGAACGTGTCACCGAAAGTAGCGCAACCTCTAAGCAGCTCATGCAGTGACACGTAGGAAGGCGAGTTTTAGTAGATTTCAGTGTCGCATATTTCGAAGACTCATCCAACGAAACGGATAGCTGCGTATTATAGTACTAATATGAGTGCCTGTGCCTTTTCTAGCCAACACTACAGAAATCACTTTTATGTAGAGACGTTGTATTAGTATTTTTACACAAATTCTAGAAAGCCTGGCAAAATCTGTAAATAGGAGGAAAGTTACAAGTTTTTATGGATATTACTAAGTGGATGATTAAACGTCATCTGTTTATTTACTTCCTCATAACATATCCCCTAAATGTAAAATCTCATGTTAGCTCAACGAACTGCAGTTTTCATTTAAGGAACTGTGTACAACATGCGTAACGAGACACTGTATTACAACAATACGACGTCGCATATATAGTTTGATAGCTCTACAACCTTAGGAATAATTTTGACGTTATTGTTTACAAACGGTTCATCTCCTGAGAATGAAATTAAATAAGAGGAGCCGGCCGCGGTGGTCTAGTGGTTCTTGGCGCTCAGTCCGGAACCGCATGACTGCTACGGTCGCAGGTTCGAATCCTGCCTCGGGGATAATTGTGTGTGATGTCCTTAGGTTAGTTAGGTTTAAGTAGTTCTAAGTTCTAGGGGACTGATGACCATAGATGTCAAGTCCCATAGTGCTCAGAGCCATTTGAACCATATAAGAGGATCAGACGCCATCATGGTTGTAGGGGTGTGCTGAAATAAATATTAAAACGCTGACATTAGGTAGATTACAAATTTTAGTACCTATACATACAGTGACAAAGCAAAAATAAGGATAATCGCGAAGACATGTTTCCTAGAACACATCCACTTAAATTAAGGAACCCGCGGAAAAATAATGCATCGCGCTACAATATAGACTCAGCTGTCATCCGACAACATGTAAACACTGGAAATATGAAGCTCAATGTGAAACTGCTTGATGTATATCTATCAGTCAACGGGATCAATGGTAGGTTATTAGGCTTAGTAATTCTGACAGTGGATTCCAGATATCGAAATCAGCATAGGAGTTTTGGGAAAACTAGGATGATACAGTGGTCACACGGATAATAAGTCGACCATAGTAACAGTTCGGTATAGGATCTGATGATGTAAGTATGGCTACTAAAAAGCAATATAGAATATTCTGGGAAAGGGGAATAGATGGATCATGTGCTATAACTGTGCGCCAGGATCAGTATATTGTCCGAAGACATCTACTCAGTACAACACACGTCACAGCTATAAATGTCAGGGTTGATATTCCCCGTCATATTGTGAGTCGATGGTTTGTGGAGGTTTCCCTGCGTACTTGAGAATGTACTAAATATATTCCCTTTTTAGTGCGGCACTCGCTTGGAGTCCACGCTCCATTCCGCCCCTCTCCACCTTAATGATGATTATTTCGTAATTGATCTCATTGCAAGAATTAATTAAAGTAATGAAGGATGAAGCACTAGAAAATTTTTATAGGCTAATTGTGTGTGATTAATTGATTTTACCATCTAATGTGAGTGCCAATTACGCACGAAAGGACTGTATATGAAATAAAGCACTGAGAGCAAATACGGCCGACTTCAGAGCACGTCTGCTTGAATAGGTTAAGATGCTGCCGTCTCTCGCTGACGCATGAGGGAGGCACTGCTTATGCTTTGTGTAGCGCATATAGAAGTTTCTAGAACACTGACGGATGTATAATTTAGGGAGTAATTTTCCTGTGAGAGAATACCGTCTCTGCAAGGATAGGACCGTCTGTTTTACCGAGTGGGAGGAGACACAAAATAGGGCGCGGTGTTCTTATATTTTTCAAGTGCTGTGCGAAGAGTTGGGGAGTAGAATGAATGGAAATTTGTATGAATGAACTTCGTTAAGTTCCGCGAGATATTCGCAGAAATATGTATTCAAAATAGAGGCTACATAGAACAGATGCTATAAGTAGGTTCGCCTTATACAAGAGGCAGTCAAATGAATACGAGACATATGGAAAGCAAAACTAAGTAAACTGTTCGTTATTTCGAAAGCAATGACGGTAAATGTTAATACATTTATCCCATTCTGAGACATAATGGTCAGTGCCTTGATGCAAACATTCTTACACTTGCCTACTGAACCATGATTTTATCCATGAGTGCAGATCTTCGTCCGTAACAAATCGATAGCCACGAATGTATTTCCTCAGGGCTCCAAAAATATGGAAATCGCATAGTGAGAGATCGGGTAAAGGTTGTTTCGAGTACGCTGCAGAAGTTTCGCTGGGAAGCAGCTACACATTCTCCATACAGCCCCGTGTTCTACCCCTTCTGATTGCAATATTTTTGGAGCCATGAAGAAAGATATTCCTGACCGTCGATTTACTTCGGACTAGTAAGTGCGTGACTGGTGGCACTCGAAGTTCAGCAAGGAACCACAAATGCTTTTCCAAGAATGAAAAGAACTTCTTGTCTCACAGTGGGATAGCTGTATTAACACTTAAAGCGATTACTCTCGAAACATAAAGAATTTACTTACTTTTTTCCATCTTACTTGTTTTCATTTCACTACCTCTTATGGTTTTTGAAAAGAAGGCATTAAGACAGAGAACTTGACGGCAGTCTCCATGTCAGAGTGCTCGACCGGAAAAAGCCGTAACTGACTGTCAAAATAATCTGGGATTTCTCCTCCGAAAACTCCAAGGAAGCTGCTACACAATTGTACTGTTATATCGCGATGCATTACGGCGATAGCAGCTTCAGTTTCGTGAAGGATTTTCTCCAATGGGTGCAACACGTTAAACCGGGATTAGAAGGGCCCTATACAGCTCCGCAACTTGCCTCACTCATCAAGTATTTTTTCAACCTGCCAGCATTTCGTGCCTGCATCTTCTTGAGGGCAATAGATAATTGCTGATTACCGATGAGTTGCGATTAGTGTCGTTCCTCTGTAAGCGCTTCGATATTTTGTGAGCTTTTGCGAGTTTTGAATTACACTACTGGCCATTAAAATTGCTACATCACGAAGATGACGAGCTACAGACACGAAATTTAACCGACAGGAAGAAGATGTTGTGATATGCAAATTATTAGCTTTTCAGAGCATTCACACAAGGTTGGTGCCGGTGGCGCCACCCACAACGTGCTGACATGAGGAAAGTTTCCAACCGATTTCTCATACGCAAATATCAGTTGAACAGCGTTATCTGGTGAAACATGGATGTGATGCCTCGTGTAAGGAGGAGGAATGCGTACCATCACGTTTCCGACTTTGATAAAGGTCGGATTGTAGCCTATGGTGATTGCGGTTTATCGTATCGTGACATTGCTGCTCGCGTTGGTAGAGATCCAATGACTGTTACCAGAATATGGAATCGGTTAGCTCAGGATGGTAATACGGAACGCCGTGCTGGATCCCAACGGCCTCGCATCACTAGCAGTCGAGATGACAGGCATCTTATCCGCATGGCTGCAACGGTTCGTGCAGCCGCGTCTCGATCCCTCAGTCAACAAATGGGGACGTTTGCAAGACAACAACTATCTGCACGAACAGTTCGACGACGTTTGCAGCAGCATGGACTATCAGCTCGGAGACCATGGCTGCAGTTACCCTTGACGCTGCATCACAGACAGGAGCGCCTGTAATGGTGTAGTCAATGACGAACCTGGGTGCACGAATGGCAAAACGTCATTTTTTCGGATGAATGCAGGTTCTGTTTACAGCATCATGATGGTCGCATCCGTGTTTGGTGACATCGCGGTGAACACACATTGTAAGTGTGTATTCGTCATCGCCATACTGGCGTATCACCCGGCGTGATGGTATGGGGTGTCACTGGTTACGCGTCTCGGTCACCTCTTTTTCGCATTGACGGCACTTTGAAAAGTGGACGTAATATTTCAGGTGTGTTACAACCCGTGGCTCTACCCTTCATTCGATCCCTGCGAAATCCTACATTTAAGCATGATAATGCACGACCGCAAGTTGGAGGTCCTGTACGGGCCTTTCTTGATACAGAAAATGTTCGACTGCTGCCCTGGCTACCACAATCTCCAGATCTCTCACCAACTGAAAACGTCTGGTCAATGGTGGCCGAGTAACTGGCTCGTCACAATACGCCAGTCACTATTCGTGGTGAACTGTGGTATCGTGTTGAAGCTGCATGGGCAGCTATACCTGCACTCGCCATCCAAGCTCTCTTTGAGTCAATGCCCAGGCCTATCAAGGCCGTTATTACGGCCAGAGGTGGCCGTTCTGGGTACTGATTTCTCAGGATCTATGCACCCAAATTGCGTGAAAATGTAATCACATGTCAGTTGCTGTAGAATATATTTGTCCAATGAATACCCGTTTATCATCAGCATTTCTTCTTGGTGTAGCAGTTTTAATGGCCATTAGTGTAATATTTAAGACAAGAGTGGCGGAACCAACATTAGACTGAGCAATATCTGTATTTGACAGAGGTTCTGAAAGATAAAACACATACGCCAACTAGATCGTGCTGCATGAAGGGTGCCTGTGATGTTACGGGTTGGCTCTCTGCTTTAGTGCCAGTGACAATGAAATTGTGAAAGTGCTTTTTTCTTTCTGTACAACTTTAGGAATGTACTGGACTTCTAAGTAAACGGTATTTCTTTTTGACCTGCTGTATCACTCTCAACCGGCAGTAAAGCAGATACCCCGCTATGTCTGCTATCAGCGTCTCCTCCGGCGGCTGGTAAGCGGTCCCAGCGGACTGCCAGATGAGCCCCACTGCTGACGTCAAGCCAGAGATAAAACCCTCCCGCTAGGCTGCTGCGAAACACTTCGAACCATGCTGTGCTTCTCTGCCTCACTTGTGACGTACTTTCGTGACCTGGCTGTTAACTGGATTGCAGTTTACTACGCTCAAAAGCGAACTGTAACTGAGAACTACGAAATAATTTTCTGTGTTATAAAGATTGTGGCACCATAGTGGGTGTAATGAATTTAGACGTCAGCCAACTTACACCATATCCTAATTAAGAAACACTCGATTTTTGTTATTCATGTGTGCAACGCACAAGCAGAGGCAGGTAGGTTTTTTAGAGCTCCAACTGTCAATTCATCTGATCGATACTGTCCATTGAGGTAAGTGTGTTTAGCAGCAACTTCTTTCTGATACTATCTGGGCACCAGCAAGTAGGTGACAGCAGTTCCTTCACCACTTGCTCTACTTCACGGTCAAAGCACTTTAGGGTGTACTTCCACTCAAAGGCTGTTTAACCTGGGGAGTGATTCTCATCGTCTCTTCACTTGGCATGACCTTGGGACACCAGTACTATGGAAGGGGACCAGTTAGTAGGCGCTTATGTTTTCTTCTCGATCGGCGGTAGTGTGGGAGAGCATACGCTATGAGACGTGTTCCGTAGGGCTATTCTGATGGCTATGATATGTAGGGAGGACGTTTTCTAACTATACGTGGGCACTTTGCATGTACACCTTGGTTTACGTCTCGTTGGTGCGTATATTGAACATGTGAATGTAATATGTGTTTATTTTGTCAAGCATACGCTCCCTTCTTAAATGTCCAAGATGAGGAACCACACATACTTATTGCCATCTATGATGTCAAATACCTTGATGAACGATACCCAGCTACTGAGAAACTAAATATCACTCGTGTGTATACGCACTATTTCAGGTTTTTCTCTCTCCCTCCCTCTCTCTCTCTCTCTCTCTCTCTCTCTCTCTCTCTCTCTCTCTCTCTCTCTCTCTCTCCCTGTGTCCTGTGTGTGTGTGTGTGTGTGTGTGTGTGTGTGTGTGTGTGTGTGTGTGTGTGTGTGTGTGTGCGAGCAATTCAGTCCTGTACTGATTTCAACTAATGTGACGGTACTTTTTTTAAAAATATTGAGAACATGCTCCCAGGATGTTCGTGGTTTCGCCTACACTTTATTGGCGACGGACTAGGTTTCAAACACTGCAAACTGGAAATAGAATATTGTGTATCTTAAGGCCCCGGGAGTAGACAACATTTCATTAGAACTACTGATAGCCTTGGGAGAGACAGCCATGACAAAACTCTACCAGCTAGTGAGCAAGATGTACGAGACAGGCGAAATACCCTCAGTCGTCAAGAAGGAGAAAGAAAGCAGGTGTTGACAGATGTGAAAATTACCGAACTATCAGTTTAATAAGTTACGGCTGCAAAATAATAACACGAATTCCTTACAGACGAATGGACAAACTGGTAGAAGCCGATCTCGGAGAAGATCAGTTTCGATTCCGTAGAAATGTTGGAACACGTGAGGCAATACTGACCCTACGACTTATCTTAGGGAATAGATTAAGGAAAGTCAATCCTACGTTTCTAGCATTCGTAGACTTAGAGAAAGCTTTTGACAATGCTGATTGGAATACTCTCTTTCATATTCTTAAGGTGGCAGGGGTAAAATACAGGGAGCGAAAGGATATTTGCAATTTGTACAGGAACCAGATGGCAGTTATAAGAGTCGAGGGGCATGAAAGGGAAGCAGTGGTTGGGAAGAGAGTGAGACAGGGTTGTAGCCTCTCCCCGATGTTATTCAATCTGTATATTGAGCAAGCAGTAAAGGAAACAAAAGAAAAATTTGGAGTAGGAATTAAAATCCATGGTGAAGAAATAAAAACTTTGAAGTTCGCCGATGACATTGTAATTCTGTCAGAGACAGCAAAGGACCTGGAAGAGCAGCTGACTGGAATGGACAGTGTCTTGAAAGGAGGATATAAGATGAACATCAACAAAAGCAAAACGAGGATAATGGAATGTAGTCGAATTAAATCGGGTGATGCTGCGGGAGTTAGATTAGGAAATTAGACGCTTAAAGTAGTAAATGAGTTCTGCTATTTGGGGAGCAAAATAACTCATGATGGTCAAGTAGACAGGATATAAAATGTAGACTGGCAATGGCAAGGAAAGCGTTTCTGAAGAAGAGAAATTTGTTAACATCGAGTATAGATTTAAGTGTCAGGAAGTCGTTTCTGAAAGTATTTGTATGGAGTGTAGCCATGTATGGAAGTGAAACGTGGACGATAAATAGTTTAGACAAGGAAACAATAGAACCTTTCGAAATGTGGTACTACAGAAGAATGTTGACGATTAGATGGGTAGCCGGCCGCGGTGGTCTCGCGGTTCTAGGCGCGCAGTCCGGAACCGTGCGACTGCTACGGTCGCAGGTTCGAATCCTGCCTCGGGCATGGATGTGTGTGATGTCCTTAGGTTAGTTAGGTTTAAGTAGTTCTAAGTTCTAGGGGACTAATGACCACAGCAGTTGAGTCCCATAGTGCTCAGAGCCATTTGAACCATTTGATTAGATGGGTAGATCATAAAGCTAATGAGGAGGTATTGAGCAGAATTGGGTAGATGAGAAATTTGTGGCACAACTTGAGTAGAAGAAGGGATCGGTTGGTAGGACATATTCTTAGGCATCAAGGGATCACCATTTCAGTATTGGAGGGCAGCGTGGAGGGTAAAAATCGTAGAGGGAGACCAAGAGATGAATGCACTAAACAGATTCAGAAGGGTACAGGTTGCAGTAGGTACTGGGAGATGAAGAAGCTTGTACAGGATAGAGTAGCATGGAGAGCTGCATCAAACCAGTCTCTAGACTGAAGACCACAACAACAACAGGTTCCATTCAGCGGTTTTCTGATGCCGATAGTTTATTTGTTTTTCTAACAAAATAAAGAGATTTTTAGAAGTCGACACATAAAATTATTCTAAATTTAGAGGATGGTTATTCATTCATCACCAATCGTTAGCCAGTGTCACTTTTTCTCAATATGTAACAGCAATAATGCGTAACTGTGCTCAGAAATGTTGATCTCTTCCCTTTCAGTGACCAGATTCCCAGGCCCGATTTCACAACCTCCGAGCCGAGATGTATATGGAATAATTTCGACAGCGGCTGCGATGAAAGAACCATCTTCATAGTTCCCTAAAATAATTCTGGAAACCAAAGTCACGAAGGACGTACAGGATTTCATACCCGCAGTTCCTAAGTGTAGTCTTGACGGCTGGGTCGCAGGTCATCTGTAAAATTGGTATTTTGCTTTCCTGTCATGAGTTCAAGATTACGGACGAAAAATGGCCGACCGCTGTGGTCTAGCAGTTCTAGGCGTTTCAGTCCGATACCGCGCTGCTTTTACAGTCGCAGGTTAGAATCCTGCCTCGGGCATGGATGTGTGTGATGTCCTTAGGTTAGTTAGGTTTAAGTAGTTCTACGCATCGGGGACTGATACCTTAGATGTTAAGTCCCATAGTGCTTAGAGCCATCTGAACCATTTTGAACGAAAGATGAGTAATTTTACGGATGGGTAGGTTGGCAGCTGTTTTTTCAATCAGAGAGATGTGCGCTCAAGATATGTAGAGTATTATATTTAATAAATGATTATATTCTTCTCGGGTATGCAGCCGGATCATACCGTCTTCATGACACAATATTTCCGCGGTCCAACTGGCCGCCACCTTCAGGTGAAAGTGCTGGTGAACGATCTCGCCGGAACTGACTTCCCAGCGCAAGCGGCGGCCCCTATATAGGCCGCAGAAGACCCACATCGCGTGCGCGAGAAGGTGCCGTAACTGCCCTCTAGCGCAGTAGACATACTCCGCCGCCAGTGATGGAAAATTGAGATATGACTGTCAAAAATTAAAAAATAAAAATTTTATTCCGACGATAGAACCACAAACCGTTGTTTTTTAATGTCAGATAACACTGGGTCTCAAGTCTTACTTAAAAGAAAACCCTTTTCTCTATTAATAAGATTGTCAGATAACCGAATCTCTATGGATTCTTTTAAAATACAGCCCCAATAGCGAGATGCAGGGGCAACCATTTGTGTCTCGTCATATAGTATTCTGTGTCCCTCGGTGAGACAGTGTTCCGCCACTGCGGACTTCTCAGGTTGAAGCAGCCTTGTGTGCCGCTGATGCTCAACACATCGCTCCTGAATGGTCCGGATTGTCTGACCAATATAAGCTTTTCCACAGTGGCAAGAGATCTTGTAAACACCGGGCTTCCTCAAACCCAAGTCATCCTTAACAGAGCCAAGGAGAGCTCTAATCTTGGGTGGCGGACGAAAAATACTTTTGATGTGATATCTTTTCAGAATCCTTCCTATCTTAGAGGAAATGCTTCCAGCAAAAGGCAGAAAAGCTACCGATTTGCAGGTATCTTCTGGTGGTTCAGGCGAAGGTCCAAACTGGAAAGCACGACGGATCTGTTTATGTGTATAGCCATTCTGCTAGAACACAGTCTTAAGATGGTCCAATTCTTGTGTCAAGCTTTCTCCATCTGAAATGGCATAAGCTCTTCTCGCCAACGTCCACAGGACCCCCGTACGCTGGAACGATGGATGACAGCTAGAAGCATGTAAGTAACGGTCCGTGTGCGTAGGCTTTCGATAAACGCTGTGTCCCAGTGTCCCATCATCCTTTCTGCACACCAGAACATCCAGAAATTGGAAATGTGATGTTCGCATTTGGGTGCTCCTACCTACAATCTAGCCAAGTATTTAGCATCTGTTCTTGGCCCTCACGTCGGTAAATGCGAACATCACATTTCCAATTCTATGGTGTTTATTCAGAGATTGAAGTCCTTGTCTCTTAGTCCCTGGGATTTGCTTGTGAGCTTTGATGTCGTGTCGCTTTTTACCCGGGTTCCTCTGGAAGAATCCTTGCAATTAATTGGTGAGAAACAACCAGGCTTTGTCGCCACGTGTTAACGTCGACGTACTTTTTATTAAATGACAAATATTTTTGAACAGACTGACGGAGTGGCTATGGGGACCCCTTTCTCCCCAATAGTCGCCAATCTTTTTATGGAAGATTTTGATGGCATGGCGCTGAAGACGGAGTCCTTAAAACCAACCTGTTTTTGGAGGTACGTTGACGATACGTTTATGGTGTGGCCTCATGGGATAGAAGCTCTGGACCGCCTCCTAGATCATTCCAATTCCCTGCATCCTAGCATCAAATTTACCATCGAGGTGGAAAATGATGGAAAGCTTCCGTTTCTGGATGTTCTGGTGTACAGAAAGGATGATGGGACACTGGGACACAGCGTTTATCGAAAGCCTACGCACACGGACCGTTACTTACATGCTTCTAGCTGTCATCCATCGTTCCAGCGTACGGGGGTCCTGTGGACGTTGGCGAGAAGAGCTTATGCCATTTCAGATGGAGAAAGCTTGACATAAGAATTGGACCATCTTAAGATTGTGTTCTAACGGAATGGCTATACACATAAACAGATCCGTCGTGCTTTCCAGTTTGGACCTTCGCCTGAACCACCAGAAGATACCTGCAAATCGGTAGCTTTTCTGCCTTTTGCTGGGAGCATTTCCTCGAAGATAGGAAGGATTCTGAAAAGATATCACATCAAAAGTATTTTTCGTCCGCCACCCAAGATTAGAGCGCTCCTTGGCTCTGTTAAGGATGACTTTTGTTGAGGAAGTCCGGTGTTTACAAGATCCCTTGCCACTGTGGAAAGGCTTATATTGGTCAGACAATCCGGACCATTCAGGAGCGATGTGTTGAGCATCAGCGGCACACAAGACTACTTCAACCTGAGAAGTCTGCAGTGGCGGAACACTGTCTCACCGAGGGACACAGAATACTATATGACGATACACAAATGGTTGCCCCTGCATCTCGCTATTGGGACTGTATTTTAAAAGAATCCATAGAGATTCGGTTATCTGACAATCTTATTAATAGAGACAAGGGTTTCTTTTAAGTAAGACTTGGGACCCAGTGTTATCAGACATTAAAAAACAACGGTCTGTGGTTCTATCGTCGGAATAATTTTTTTTATTTATTTTTATTTTTTAATTTTTGAGAGCGATATCTCGATTTCGCCTGTTTCCATCACTGGCGGCGGGGTATGTCTACCGCGCTAGAGGGCAGTTACGGCACCTTCTCGCGCACGCGATGTGGGTCTTCTGCGGCCTAAATAGGGGCCGCCGCTTGCGCTGGGAAGTCAGTTCCGGCGATATCGTGCACCAGCACCCTCACTTGAAGATGGCGGGCAGTTGGACCGCGGAAATATTGTGTCATGAAGACGTTATGATCCGGCTGCATACCCGAGAAGAATATTATCAATTATTACGCCGGGAAAGCCTTCGTAGTCATATTATATTTAAATTTGTCAATAGACTACAGCAGCGACAGCTCCCTGCATTCCTCCAAATTTTTTCCAAGAAAGAAAGAATCATAGTTTGTGCGCTCATTTTCATCATTACCTTTCACTGGACGAAACATGTCTGTCTACATTACAATATTTATTTGGAAAGAACGCACAGCTCTCAAGCTTGTGACTGAATGTTTTCCACAATACAGGGTGTCCCATCAAACGTTGTTTAGCTGCCAGAGGGACATCAACCAGAATTGTTGAAAAATGGTTGAAATGGCTCTGAGCACTGCGGGACTTAACATCTGAGGTCATCAGTCCCCTAGAACGTAGAACTACTTAAAGCTAACTAACTTAAGGACATCACACACATCCATACCTGAGACAGGATTCGAACCTGCAGCCGTAGCAGTCGCGTGGTTCCGGACTGAAGCGCCTAGAACCGCTCGTCCACCACGGCCGGCCAGAATTGTTGTTTTCTTATAAGTTTGTTTCTTACGGAGATACTAACAACAGTAGGCCTATTTCAAAGTAGCAGCCTACAGTTTAATTTTTCGCAATCGACTTTCTCTCCTCAAGACCTGTTCGAAAACATATTACAGTATATCATCTACTTAAACAGGGTGTTTTAGGAACGTTACTAAAAACGACTTCGAATCTCCTGTACTAGCACAACGGTGCAAGTAATGCGGCTAACGTGACTCTTCCGCTTGCTAGATTTGACAGTCAACAAAAGGACACACATGGGTACTGTACACCGATCTTTCTGTAAAATGTCGTCAGCTTAAGGTTTGTGTGAGTACAATGTACATCAACGAAGAGAAGATAGAAATACTACCTGTTTGGGAAGACTGTAAGTTAACGGGTCAGTGATTGCAACAATGTGTTTATAGTTACTGTACTGCTAAATATAGTGCGTCTGCTGCTGTAGCTGAGCGGAAATATATGTCATCCACGTAGGAAGTGGCCTACAAGGCGCTTGTTCGACCGACCAACTGTTGATTTTGTTCATCAGCCTGGGATCCTTATGAGTTGGGTCCTATAGAAGAGATAGAGACGATCCAAGGAAGACCGGCGCGTTCCGTCTCGGGATCGTTTAGTCAGCGCGAGAGCGTTACGTAGGTTCTCAACAAACTCCAGTGGCAAGCGTTACAAGAGAGGAGTTGTGCATCACGGAAATTTCGGGAGAGCTCTTTCCGGGAAGAGTAGGGTAACTTATTAATCCTCCTGCAAACATCTCGCGAAATGACGACGACGAGAAAATTCGAGGAATTATGGTTAATGCAAAGGCTTTCCGATAATCATTCTTCCCACGCCCCATTTACAAGTGGAACAGGGAAAGGGGGATCATTTAGTGGTACCAGAAATACCGTCCACCACCCACTGCTTAGTGGCTTACGGAGTATATTATAAATGTAGATGTCATCCTGGATGACTACAATGCGAGGGACCCGAGTTCGGTTCCCGGTACTGCAATGCATACCATATCCAAATGACGTCCATCGCAGAGGATGACACGGCGGTAGGGCGTTCCCGACTGGGCCGTTGTAGCCATAATTGTTTTGCTTATTGCGTGTAGTGCAGTATTGTAGAACTTTTCAACGATATGTTGTGTAGAGTAAAGACAGTTTTTGACTAAAGAACTCGCCGTCATTACTTTTCTTTTATTGCAGTTTAAGGCAGCCTTGGATTTACTCGGACGCAGGTAGAAAGTTCTTGGACAAAGTTTCCAATTTTTACACGGAAGCGCTATATAAATTAGGATGTATATAAAAAAAACGTTCATGACGAATATAAATAACTCGATATAACATGATTAGAACAGTAGTGGTAAAAGTTGGGAGTACGTTATATATTTTAATTATCTAGGTGTAACACTAAAATGGCGTATGGCTTACACGAGTATATAAACTCAGAATTGATGACGGCGAATGGAAGGGTACTGAAACATTACAATAAATACCATACAAAACGTTGATGCGACCTACTCTTGTGCCAAAAACTTAAGGACAAAAGTAACTTTTGCATTGTGCGTCACTGCCAAGAAACATGGCTAAACGATATTTACACCATTCATGGAGAACTGCTACAGTGCAGCACAACAAGTAAAGGAAAGAAATACGCATCTAGACGAACAGAAATTACACTTTCTTGAACCTGTGCACGTTACGTACCATCACATGGCGAGAGACCTGAAACATAATGCACCCAGGAACATTGTCGTAGATGACCGTTTTGTTGGTCCAGGTGGTATGGTGTGGTGATGCATAATGTTGCATGGGCGTACTAATTTCCAGTTCTCTGAATACGGTACATGCACCGGTCAACGTTTTTGCGGTATTCTAATCCTTCACCATGTTCGTCTTTCCAGAGGTGCATTCGCCCCTGACTTCATCTTTATGGCAGGGAAATTTCTTACCAGCGTTGTGGCCAGCATGGTAGCACAATGCAGGGTAAGCATTGTCATGCATGGTGATCACACACTATTCAAAGAAGCATGGCCAGCCTCTGAAACTTCCAGCGGAAGTTCCATTTATGTTCGTTTAAATGCGTATTTGTTTCACTTCCTAAACTGTAGCATTTCTTTCTATGTATGGTCCATGTGTCATAGAGGTATGTCACCTGGAAGTAACACATAATGAGAAAGTTACTTTCGTCCTTAAGTCTTGCAGACCAGTGTATTTTGGAGTAGTACTCCAGTGTGGTGGCAGGACCGTAATACGTTGAACATATGGTACAAAAGTGTAAATAGATGTTTAAGTAGTTAACATCACAATATTTCTAAGAAATATGGCGTTGTTCTAGTGAAATCCAGATTGATAAATTTAGAGAAACGGTATTCGAAGAAGACTTCCTTCATTATACACCCTGCATATGGACCATGAAAATAGCATACCAGACATTACGGCTTACAACGAACTCTATAGAGAATCCTTTCTCCCTCGCTTAGTGCGTGATTTGATTAAATCTTGAAATCCCTGACAGTCTTTCAAAGCCCCCATAGCTATGCATTGTACAGTGGTGGAATATACATGCAGATTTTAGTGCACATCGCAAGCTGGGGAGATGACTCTCAATCATCGCGCATCCAAGATCAGTACGTTATGAAAAATTTGGTCTGCACCCATACAACATGCAAAAAAGCTTTAGAGCAAGGCTAAGGATTTACTGATATCTCCTCTTAACACAATCCCCATTCGAAAAATCTGTTTCATGCAAATCGTAGTGGAATATAAATTCAAGTTAGGATTACAGAATGGTCCTATTAGTCAATAATGTTATAGAATCTTCTATAAAACGTAGGAGCGCTATCAACATATATGTCACT
Organism: Schistocerca gregaria; assembly: GCF_023897955.1. Classification (NCBI taxonomy): domain Eukaryota; kingdom Metazoa; phylum Arthropoda; class Insecta; order Orthoptera; family Acrididae; genus Schistocerca; species Schistocerca gregaria. The sequence goes on from NC_064931.1 coordinate 733,507,903, forward strand.
TGTACAGTATCCAGCGGCAGTCCGCACTTTAACAATAGACATTGGACCATCACGTTGCTGTAAACGCAGTTCGAGATGCAGCTCTTTATAGAGTTGTCCAACTCCTTTGGTAGTATTACTGCCATGATGCTAAAACTTAAGGCAAGGTGATACAGAACATTTGTCAAGTTGTGACTCAACATATTCTCCACATTTGAAACGCTACTGCTGTCAGATAATTAAGGATATATCTTGCTAATAGAATAATTACACCAGAAACAATTTGAGGTAGTAAACAGTAAATTTATCGGATAGACTTGACAATCACCACTTTCAGTATTTTCTTAGGATAGGCATACTGTGAAAACCGCAACGACAGTTTTTAAAACCGAAAATTACTTAAATTTGTGGTCACAACAATTACCCATCAAAAATATTGTCTTCAAACTACGAGGAACAAATTATTCTGCCAATCCAATTTTTAGCTAAGTTGAAATTTAAGATTTACCTGTTGGTTGTTTTTTCCTAAAATATCTTAAATAATTGAAGAAAAGGCAGCGAGATTAGAGTATAACGTCCTGTCGAAACGAGGTCGTTTGAGATGGAGCTCAAGCTTGCATAGTTTTTGTTAAGGCTGGCACGGAAACTGGCTGCCAGTTTTTAAGGGAACAATCCCGGCTTTTCCTTGTAAGATATAGGGATATTACGGAAAACTTAAACGTGGATGGGTGGAGGAGGATTTGAACCAACGTCCTCTCTAATATGTGTACAGTGTGCTATGCACTGCGGAACTCGTTCTGTAGGAACAATCGATACTGCAGTTTATAAATGGAGCCAGTCATTCTGCATGCGATACTACTATCAGACAAACATTCAATTAAGACCAACCGATTACAACTCCCATCCATCCCCCAACCCACCCTCTCCCGACCTCAGTCCCTTCTGAAGCCGTATGTGCCCTTCCACACACACACGCACAAACACACACACACAATAGCGCGCGCGCGCACACACACACACACACACACACACACACACACACACACACACACAAACACACACATCGTGTGTCAGTGCAAATCTACACATTGGACTACGAACACTTGTTAAATAAATTTCAAGATTTCCGCTATCTGTTCACCACAACGAACCCTTCTACACTAGCCCAAGCACGTGTCTTCCATTACCGAGGGAATTAGTTAACACAACGGCACGACAAACATTACTGTAGTGTACCAATGGACCCTTTAATCAGAGCGACATCTGCATATGCACAGGAAGTGCTGCTGTGTACGAGGCTTCTCTTCTGGAGACAGAAAGGCTCACAAAACATGCAATTCATTGAGAAAGGGAGGAAAAATTCCTCGCCGTAACAGAGATATTACGGGTAATCCTCTTACGCTACGCACCTTTTCAGTGTGGTTTTAACTTCGCTAATCTCTGGATTTGAGTTTAGAATGGTCCGGGGGAGGAAGCAATTTGTCAGCTCCACTGTTCTGTCTTTGTGCTCGTTCTCTTTCTGCTCCAGCAACTTTCAAACTGCACTTAAAAACAGAGGTAACAATGACGAACGTTGTTTATTTCCATGCTAAAAGAACGACCATGATCGGATACTGCGCAGGATTAAAGGATTAATATAATTCGTCACATTCATTATTCTTGGCTGAAGCTGCTCTACTTTGAAGTGAAAAAGGGAAGGGTGTAATTCTGGAGCCGTAATGGGTAGCCGAAGCGGGTTTTCCAGACGTCCTGTGGGGGCCCGTAAATATGGCAGGCTTTACAGTTGACTTAACACTGAAACAAATTCCGCTATCACTTCACACTTTCCTTCAATAAATGGTGTATGGTTCCAGCGGGTCACGAACATTCGCTGCTTTGTAATTTACGTTTATAAGAACCTAAAATAGCCCTCCAAAACGGAGTTTGTGCTGTTATGAGAGAGGCTTTATATGAAAAGGCGCGATGCGATGGAAGTAAGTAAAAGTTGACATAGTGGCTGGTGAAACAACATACAAAGAATTTTTAAAAAATCCAGTCACAGGAACAGATAATATTATGCCGCGAGTTCTCAAAAAAGAGTACACACATACACAAACACACACACACACACACACACACACACACACACACACACATTGTGACAGGGGATGACTAGTAGAGTCCGTACCGGAAAAAACAGCAGAGGAACCATCTGGTTGACAAGCGCTGACTGCAGTATGTTATTTAGACAGTGGAAAAGTTGAACAAACGTTATTAAAAAGGTTAAAAATTGATTTTTTCTCAGTTTTGCTATGTGCTTTATCTGAAAGCTTCAGAAAAATTATACAGTTGTTCTCATGACTTTGTAGCAGTGCTATATTAATAATACAGCTACTTTTCCACAACATGTGAATCAGTCTTTATTCTGATTAATTATAAGTATCGTTTGTAATATTATACAATTATTCCAAAACCATAAATCCACAATTGTCATTTTAAAACTATAATAGATGTTAACAGATCATTGACTGTTATAGCAAGTCAAACTACTTTGTGGGTGGAGCAAACGGTAGGTACTTCTTTTGATCACAGGCATGTTTTCTTTAATTGATTGCACACAGCATCCAGTACAACCTTTCACTCAAAAAAACCTTACATATATTTATATTGGAGGATTGTCTCCGACGGATTGCCAGCAGTTATCGACTGTGTCCACTGCAATAATCCCAAAGATCAGAGATCAGTTTTCATTCTACATATTAACGCGATAGTCAGTGATTCATACGCTGATTAAACGAAATGTAGTGAAGAGGGACTTACAGAAGCTTCTGTTATTACTTGAATTCTACGTTTTCTGTAGCAAATCAAGTGACGGTTCAATTGCAGAGTGGTAAGAACATTAAGTCTTACTTGATGAGTAAGAGCTTTTTTAAATAATGATGAACTTCCTTGAGCCAGATCCTTGGTGAGTTGCAGACTGAACCGAGACTGGTTAAGATGATGATAATGGGTGATGAATGTGTAAACAGCTCAAACTTCCGAAAGGTTATTGTCTGAATATCGCCATGTCACGTATCAACAAAAAGCATTTTCTGATGGTAAGCATCCTGTTAAACTAAATGAATTACAATCACGGGAAGACGAATAGATGAATGGTGAACCAATCCATTTGTATTTTGTGATGTTATTAAATGTGTTTTTATGTACTTAGATAAATTTAATGCATGGTAAAGTAACTGAAAAAATGGTTCAAATGGCTCTGAGCACTATGGGACTTAACTTCTGAGGTCATCAGTCCCCTAGAACTTGTTGTTGTTGTCTTCAGTCCTGAGACTGGTTTGATGCAGCTCTCCATGCTACTCTATCCTGTGCAAGCTGCTTCATCTCCCAGTACCTACTGCAACCTACATCCTTCTTAATCTGCTTAGTGTACTCATCTCTCGGTCTCCCTCTACGATTTTTACCCTCCACGCTGCCCTCGAATGCTAAATTTGTGATCCCTTGATGCCTCAAAACATGTCCTACCAACCGATCCCTTCTTCTAGTCAAGTTGTGCCACAAACTTCTCTTCTCCCCAATCCTATTCAATACCTCCTCATTAGTTACGTGATCTATCCACCTTATCTTCAGTATTCTTCTGTAGCACCACATTTCGAAAGCTTCTATTCTCTTCTTGTCCAAACTAGTTATCGTCCATGTTTCACTTCCATACATGGCTACACTCCATACAAATACTTTCAGAAACGACTTCCTGATACATAAATCTATATTCGATGTTAACAAATTTCTCTTCTTCAGAAACGCTTTCCTTGCCATTGCCAGTCTACATTTTATATCCTCTCTACTTCGACCATCATCAGTTATTTTACTTCCTAAATAGCAAAACTCCTTTACTACTTTAAGTGTCTCATTTCCTAATCTAATTCCCTCAGCATCACCCGATTTAATTTGACTACATTCCATTATCCTCGTTTTGCTTTTGTTAATGTTCATCTTATATCCTCCTTTCAAGACACTGTCCATTCCGTTCAACTGCTCTTCCAAGTCCTTTGCTGTCTCTGACAGAATTACAATGTCATCGGCGAACCTCAAAGTTTTTACTTCGTCTCCATGAATTTTAATACCCACTCCAAATTTTTCTTTTGTTTCCTTTACTGCTTGCTCAATATACAGATTGAATAACATTGGGGAGAGGCTACAACCCTGTCTCACTCCTTTCCCAACCACTGCTTCCCTTTCATGCCCCTCGACTCTTATGACTGCCATCTGGTTTCTGTACAAATTATGAATATCCTTTCGCTCCCTGTATTTTACCCCTGCCACCTTTAGAATTTGAAAAAGAGTATTCCAGTCAACATTGTCAAAAGCTTTCTCTAAGTCTACAAATGCTAGAAACGTAGGTTTGCCTTTTCTTAATCTTTCTTCTAAGATAAGTCGTAAGGTCAGTATTGCCTCACGTGTTCCAACATTTCGACGGAATCCAAACTGATCCTCCCCGAGGTCTGCATCTACCAGTTTTTCCATTCGTCTGTAAAGAATTCGCGTTAGTATTTTGCAGCCGTGGCTTATTAAACTGATAGTTCGGTAATTTTCACATCTGTCAGCACCTGCTTTCTTTGGGATTGGAATTATTATATTCTTCTTGAAGTCTGTCGCCTGTCTTATACATCTTGCTCACCAGCTGGTAGAGTTTTGTCAGGACTGGTTGTCCCAAGGCCGTCAGTATTTCTAATGGAATGTTGTCTACTCCGGGGGCCTTGTTTCGATTCAGGTCTTTCAGTGCTCTGTCAAACTCTTCACGCAGTATCGTATCTCCCATTGCGTCTTCATCTACATCCTCTTCCATTTCCATAATGTGCCCGAGGCAGGATTCGAACCAGCGAATGTAGCGGTCGCGCGGTTCCAGACTGTAGCGCCTAGAACCGCTCGGCCACCCCGGCCGGAAGAGACTGAAGTAAGCTTTTCGACTAACTACTATAGTTCATTTTCTTGATGTCAGTAAGTAAGCCACTGTTTATTTTAGTAAGATGTACAGACTTTTAGATGTAGAAAAATTTCATTTCTCGGTCCATTATTTTTGCAAAGTATGATGCGGATATCTAACCGTGGGCGTCATCAGGTGCTGCTAAATCTGTAACTTTCATTGGTAGTTACAATATGAAAGCTATCTTTCTCTATTTCTTTCGCCTTTATCCAATATCTACATAGGTCAGAATGGTCACTGTCAGATTTGGCACTGTTGGCGTTAGAGGGTGGCCGAATGAGATTCCTGTCGCTAGCTTTCTACGCCCCAGGGCGCAATATGTGTACGCCAACTGTCTGTGTCAGTCTGACATTCACCTAGATGGATGTAGGAAATCGCCTAGAAACGATATCGAGCCTAGATGACACACTGGCCGTTGTCATTAGCCGCGGCCGCATTCGAACTGCGTCTAGCATGCCTGCTTGAATCCCGGAATATGCTATGAATGCTGTGCTAACACCCGCTCCTAACCAGGTGGGTCACCAAAATGCAAACCACATATATTTATATTTTAGATCTTATATAACAATTAATTTGCTATGCAAGTGTCATGTGTGTATTGTTCTCGAATGCCTATACTGGGTGTTTCAGAAGGGATGGTCAATAGTCAGGGATATAACAGGAATGATAATTAGAAACAAAAGCGCGGGATTAGCAGAGCGGTTTAAGCCGCTGCAGTCATCGACTGTGCGGCTAGTCCCGTCGGAGGTTCGATTCCTCCCTCGGGCATGGTTGCGTATGTTTGTCCTTAGGATAATTTAGTGTAAGTAGTGTGTAACATTAGGGACTGATGACCTTAGCAGTTTAGTCCCATAAGATTTCACACACATTTGAACATTTTCGAAACAAAATAGTCAAGTAAACATGGGGTCTGAAACGCATACCTTAAGAGTTATGAGCAATTCTTGATCTTCGGTACCGTGAAGCAAATCTCTTCTACTGCAAGCCCTTTGCTTTCCATATTTTGGGTAGTAGTAATATAGACCAAAAAAAAGAAAAAAAAGTCAAGTAAACATGTGCGCCAAAAGGGACACCTTAAAAGTTAAAAGGACTTGTTCATTAGAAGGGATGTATTTGAAAATAGCGAAGATGAACAAATGCTCATAGCATTTAAGTTATGCGTTTTAGGGTACATGTTTGCTGGACTTGTTGTAGTCCATACTACCACTTCCCAAAATATGGGAAACAAAGAGCTTGCAGTAGAGGAGATTTGTTCCACAGTATCAAAGATCAAGAATTGCTCATAGCTCTTAAGGTATGCGTTTCAGACCCATGTTCACTTGACATTCTTGTTTCAAATGATTATTCCTGTCATATCCTTGAATACTGACCATCACTTCTGCAACACCCTGTTTATTTAGAAAAAAACACAATTTGGTTTTTGTGCAAAGTTTAGATTTTTGTTGTCTTGCAGAGATTGTTCAAAATGGCTCTGAGCACTATGGGACTTAACATCTGAAGTCATCAGTCCCCTTGAATTTAGAACTACTTAAACCTAACTAAACTAAGGACATCACACACATCAATGCCCGAGGCAGGATTCGAACCTGCGACCGTAGTGGTCGCTCGGTTCCGGACTTAAGCGCCTAGAACCACTCGCCCATTGCAGCCAGCTCTTGCAGAGATCTGTAGCTATTCCCGCGAATTATAGTAAAGAACCTGTGTGTGTTTTGTACTCTATAAATGGTAAATAATTTTATCATGGTACCAAAGATCTTATTTCAAGATTTTAACATTTCATCTCTGTCTTGTTGCAGCATCATCTGTGGCTGTTCCATCTCCATCTTGTTCCAGCATCGTCTTCTGCTATGTTATGTTGTGATACTAATGTCACATATTGCTATGCGATATCATTTCATTTTTCAACCACTATTTTGCTGTCACATTTGTGGACAGTGGAACATGGTAGCCAGGGTCCTAGTAGTGCTGCAAGTGGGTCCAAGTCCCGGGTCTCCTTTGTCGGGAGCGGGCAGTCTGTGAATCTCATGGCGTGTCGGTCCATTTGCTGGACAGCCAACGCCGGGCCTGCCTTGCCACACCATGAAGATAATATGAGGACGAATATTATGATTTTGTGCTCTAGCTTCACCGACTCAGACACTGCTGTGCCGCTGGGCTAATGTGGGAATGTCTCTTCTGTTTCTCTCATAATTTGGTTTATTCTGTGAGATTGCGTAGAGCCACGGAGTGCATCGTGCGCATAGGCCAAACAGCCAAAGTAATTCTACTTCAGTCCTGTGTTAACCTCGTGATGGTGAAATATGAATCTTTTACGCAAAAAGTGGGAAGCTTGCTGTACTTTCCTCGAGTTTTCGTAAATTTTGTTACAGATCTCGTCTGTAATATCAGCAGTAGTCGTCCTCTCCACGTAGAATTATGTAAGGGTTGCAAGTTGGGCAGGAGGAAGGAGCTGCTTGGCATTCAGGGACGAACAGTGGAGAAGTCGGAAGAATTTCGAGAATGAAGCGAAGGAAGAGGTGGGAGCTGATCGTCATCTGGGGCTACTTGACGCTCTTTGCTGATCGTGAGGAGATGTAATTTTTTGCTATTTGTGATAGTGGAATCCAGAATATGAGCACATCGTTTCTCTTTTGCTTCTGGTATGCAACTCGTACTACTGATTTATTTTCTGTTTCGATAATGTCGTACCTGCAAGTTGCAAAGATAAGGATATCTTGGTGCTTCATCCTCCATGCATCCTTCCTTCCATTTGCTAGCTCCCACAGTGTTAGCGTCACTTTTTTGCTACCCAAATTCATAATATAATTAATATTGTTTCTATGATATCTATTCATTAACTTCAGAGTAAATAAAATTCAGTTAAGTGCATTTCAAAATTCTAAAGTTGTCCTACAACTTTCCTGATTATGCGACCCATTAAAGTATAAATATTATAGTATATACTAAAAGATTGTACTTCGCTATGTCGGCATAGTTGTTGCATATAATGGATAAATACAAGGACAATTTATCTGTTAATTAGAAAAAGCAATGACCATTGTACACGCTTCACTTATGTAACTTAACGTTGCTCCATAGCCGTTGTAACAGTTAGAAAGTTTCAGTGCTAAATGTAAATGTAGCAGAAGTTGTCCAAGTGCATTACGAAAACATACCTTTATTGTGTTCACTTACTCTTACTCTTCTGGCACCACAACCATAGTGGGTTTTGGCCTCGCCAAGTAACCTTACCCACGGTGTTCTGTTCTTGGCACCTTCTTCCCTTGCTCCAAGTATCTGATGGTCATTGGTCGACTCGCCTCTCCATGTTATTTTCGGTCTTCCAGTCCTTCAGGTTTCTTCTATGACGGTTCTCTCAATATTGATCTCTCCTCTCTTCTATAGAAGGTACCGGACGATTACAGCCTCCTTGTATTGGCTTCCGCAACAACATCAGGTTCATAATATATCTCCCTGAGTTCCCTGTGCCTTCTTCTTCGCTATTAACCTTCCTCAGAGTTGGAAAGCTGGATGCATCATTTTATGTGAATTTGTTTAATTTGTACACTGAAATCTCATTTACAAAAGCGTGCTAAAACTCGTCACACCAGGCGATGTAGTTACCTGCATACAGTCCAACGTTGGTTTTCCAGCGGCCATGCCCGGCCGCGCGGTTCTAGGCGCTTCAGTCTGGAACCGTGCGACCGCTGCGGTTGCAAGTTCGAATCGTGCCTCAGGCATGGATGTGTGTGACGTCCATAGGTTAGTTAGGTTTAAGTAGTTCTAAGTCCTAGGGGACTGATGACCTCAGATGTTAAGTCCCATAGTGCTCATAGCCATTTGATCCATTTGAACCAGTGACGATGTTTACCTCTGTGCTATGTGATGTCGTTCTAAGAAGAGCAGGGGAAATACGTATAAGGTGTGATATCTCTTATATGCCATAATGAGGAAGTGTTCAGAGATGCTATAGCTGGTTATGAGTTCCTGTTGTTATTCATATTTGACTTCCCAGTGATTTGCTGTGCAGTTATCCTTCTGTACACCGTTGCTATTGGTAACAGATAGCGGCTATACCTGTCATGAAGACGTTGTTGCAAACAGCCACTGACTGTGTCAGCTTTGAGTTCGTCCAAATCAGTTGCTGGTGGCTTTATGCGTCCAACTAATTACCACGTTCCTACAATAGTTGTAGCCATGTTGTGTAGCTATAGTCCTTCATAGTCCTCATTCTCTGTTCCTGCGGTATTTGTCTGGTTCACTGGAGGCAGGATGGTTATCAGAATATACCTAATATTTAATTCTACAACAGTCAGAAAACTCCTATGTTTTTATACGTTTATCACTGTTATTGTAATCTACTACTATCAGATCCTGTGTCATTAGTTTCGGTCTAAGATTATAAGTTAACTATCTCATTTGCAAACTGGTCATCAACAGTAAGACGTTGTGGAGGCTAACGTCACTGTCTACCTTCGTAATTCACGTCAAAAAGTGCATTTTAGGCTGGATGTTCAAGTACCTGTGGTGACCACATGTGTTCTGCCGTGTTATAGAACGAAATTTTATGTATTTCATGAATTTAATGCATGCTACGGAGACTAAACTCCGTTGCCCTACGAAGCTATTATTTATTTTTAGAGTTCCAGTAAGTAAGCCGCGTGTAATGCAGTAAGTTATACAGACAGGTTAGACGTTAAACTATTTAATTTAAGGGTACATTGTGCTTGCAAATTATGGTACAGGTATTGAACTCTGTTCATTAACAAGTCATCACTGACCTATGACTTTTAGCAGTACTACCAATACGCAAGCCATACGTAATTTTGTTGTAAATATTATATAATAATTAATTCACGATGGAAGTACCCCGTGTGTAATTTTTTTCATTTCCTTTTGGTGCTACATTAGAATTTTTGTTGCTAATCAGGGAGTTGTAACGCAGTTAATGAATTAATCAGTCGAGAAAATTTGTTTCAGCCCAACTGCCAAGGCCAGGAAAATTTTAAATTCCTGTCCCTGGCTGGTTACATTAACCTGGAATTTTCTCTGTTGTTGCCTTGATAAAAGTTGACATTTAAATCCACAACGCTAGAAGCACCATAAGGTAATACATTCCTTAATGTAATAAACTTTACTGCAGGAAGAGCACTATTGCAAGATAGTCGACAAGTGGTGATGTAATGTGCAATACTATTAATAATGGAAGTTAAAGGGCACATATTTGAAGTAGGGGAGAATGGGGTACCTTGAGGATAGTGAATCCAGTGATCCACATTAGACTCACATGAAGGAAAGAGTAGCATAGATCGCCACAAATAAGCAGTTTCAGGTGTTCTTTACTTTTTTTTCCCTGAGACACAAGGTTCTGCTATGTGCATCGTTTGTAAATTGTTTTTAGTTCCAAACATTTAAGCGTTCTGTAACATACTTACCCTATTTGGAAGATATTATTAATCTCTCATTTGCCGCATTCTATGTTGCATAAAATTCTGTAGTTCTTAAAACAGTTTACATAACATATGTATGGTTAGACCGAATGTTGTCGATTTGGCATCATCTTGTGCCTTAAAACAGGAGGCCTTCCACCATTAAACACGTGAAATTTGTGAATGAACTGTATCTCTTAACGATTTTACTTATCTTGAAAATGGAAATTTATGCTACTTTTCTAAATTTTCATTTATAAATATATTTAATTTGCAACTGATTTTTGATAATACAGGGTGTCCATTAAGTCCCTTTACAACTTCAAAATTTTATTACAACGGCAGTTGTTGAAATATTTTAACAACATTTCTTTTATTGTAATCAGTGTTTATAAATTTTTTTGACAGTGTTTAATAGACCTCTATGTTTGAGCTTTTTGTTGCACGACACACATGAAGACGGTAATAGATTTCAATGGTGGCAATGGAATTAAGAATCCTTTGCTTCAAGTCAACAATGTCCCATACCTGTGTTTGGTACACGATATCTTTTACATACCCCCATAAAAAAGTCCAAGGGAGTGATATCTGGCGAACGCGGTGGCCAAAGAATTGGCCCATCCCTTCCAGTCCATCTGCCTGGAAATATTTCATTGAGGAACCGACGAACATGCAGTCCCCAATGTGCTGGTGCACCAACTTGCTGGTAAATGGTAGTTGATTGTATGTCAATCAATTGTGGTGCCACACATTTGGTCAGACGGTGGAGGTAAACATCTGCAGTAATTGTAGACTCGTTGAAGTAAAATGGATCAATTATTCGGTTAAACATGATTCCACATCACACATCCACTTTTGGACTATCCCGGTTAAGCTTCCTAGTCACATGGGGGTGTTCAGATACCCGGACTGTCACATTGTGTCTGTTTAATGTCCCAGAAACATGAAAAGTGGCCTCGTCAATGAAAAAAACTCGCTTGAGGAATGCTTGATCCTCCGAAAGGCGTTCCAGCATGTTGAGTGCAAACTCCGTGCGTTTTGGCTTGTCATTTGGCTCAAGTGTCAGTAACAGTTGCAACTTTTTTAGCGTACAGCCGGAAGTTCTTGTGGAGGATGTTACGAACCGCTAAACGTGGTAGTTGCAACTGTCTGGGAACAGTACGGATGGACTTCGTAGGTGAACGAGTGACCACGTTTAAAACGCGATCGCTGTTTTCCTCGGATGTTCTTGGTCACCCGCTCCTCCCTTTATCCAACACTGTCCCTGTCTCCTTATATGTTTCTTGCCATGCACGGATTGAAGGGCGCGATGGTGGATCTCTTCCGTATTTCGTTCTGAAGTTTCTTTGAGTCCGAACATCCGATTTTGTTTCAATAAACCACGACACGGATTGTGCCTCCTCTTGGGGAGTTGCAATTTTATAGACGTTCAGTTCCTTCCATCAACAGGGTATCTGAAACACAAAATTTTAGTATATATAAAAACGTTAGTAAACAGTGATTAAAATAAAAGAATTTCTGTTAAAACATTTCAACAAGTGCAGTTGTAAAGGGACTTTAGGGACTCCCTGTATTTCTTCTTACTTTGCTTTCACTTACTGATTATTGGTATGTAGTAAAGTAACAATGTAGCAGACAGATTCTTAAATACGGTATGCACAAGATTTTCTCAATTTCAGCACTTTCAAATTTAATTACAGTGTTCGTTCCTAGTTACATTACCATGTTGTACTTTGAAACATATTTTCACATTTGGAAAGACCTTACATTTACATAACAATTTTTAAATTTTCGGAAACGATAGCAAGAAACAAATATTCAATGCTATCGTCTATAAATCGACTAAGATAAGATATTAAATTTCAGTTACAGGGTTGACTACAGACGAAAGCCTGAAATGTGTTCCAAGGTACATCACTCTCCCTTGTGGTATATCGATGTGACCTGATACAATGATGGAAACTTAATTTCCTCAGATCATATATTTTTACAGCAAATGTCAGAAATACCTGCCTCCAGAATCTCTACGAAGTTGGCATAGTCGAGTAAATGATTGGAATTCTTTTGCTTGTTTACACTCATTGTTGCGGCTTGTAACACGTTCGCTTGCCGGACAAACTTCGTCGCGCTCATCGCTGATTGTCTGTCACGTTATTTGCGAAGCTCCACAACGGTGAATTTCCGATCATTGGATATTCGCAGCGTTTTGCTCCATTCGACGTCTCCTACGCCCGTCTGACTTTATTATCATGTTGTTTTTCTACACCTCATGCAATTTTTGTTGGCAAAGACGCTTTGCTTCAAATGTTAATTGATGAGCGGTGTATGATTTCGCAACACGTCGTGGGCAACCGTGACTAAAAATGGGATAGCTGCATATACAGAATCTCAAAATTGTATAATATTTGGCATTTTGTATAAGCAGTTTAATGGGAAATGTAGACTACCTATTATCCACAATGACTTTTCTCAGTGTATTTCTCTGGCGCTGGGAGTTATAAGTGTGCTTGCTCCCATAGGGGTGATGCTGTAATAGCGGCTGGCGGAACGTGGGACTGGCTTTGTGGCGTTTCACGCACAGGCTGCGGAGCCCCTCCCGCCGTTTCCCCCACACAGGCTCGCAGTTTTGTATGGCAGTCCTATCGATCGCGTCACGCCGGAAAACGCTTGTCTCCGACGGCCATGCGCTACCGAAACCGACTGTCAATCGCTGGAGCGTCTTTAAAATACGAATGCGAGAAATTCCGCTGCAGTGTCAGAGGTACCTCTGTAAAGGCGAATTGGCTATGTTACCTTCTTCGGAATCTACATTCTGTTGGAAGAAAGCTACGTGTCTAACGTCCCGTTGACAGTGGAGTCATTAGTGACGTATTTCCCTGGAGTATGGATAGGTACGACAAACGTCGTTGTGTCGTGAAGCGTTTGCAATGATCGAAACACAAAAGCTTTCGCGTCACTGGCCTTTTTAGAATGTCAGCTATACTGAATTGCTATTTATAAGTAGAAAAAGTGACTTGTTCCAAAGAAATTTTCGCTGCTTGAGAACATTTAATCATGAGTAATTAACAGTCTATATATCGATTTCAGTGGTATTAACGTGAGTCCTTGGGACACTCCCTATGTTACTTTCGTGTTCGTTGAACATTTTTCATCCAGTACAGCCTTATGGGACCCATTAATTAAAACTCATCGAACAAATCGAACATGATACTCGTTATACAGTTGTCCCTGGTTGCAGTACAATGCCTTATGGAAATCTAGGAAGAGAGATGTACGGGGCTGTGAGCATGCGAACACATTTTTCACTCCATTTATTTGCTCATTGTGAAGTTTCAGGATGATTTTTAGCCTCCCTCCCGCAAACCCCCTCCCACCCAATACCTGTACCCTCCATCAGGTCAAGTAACTTACATATAAATAACAGGTTGTTATGCTGTTATCTTACTGGTTTGGCACAAGATCGCAGTGTTTATTTACGATCCTTATCACTATACTTTATTACCCAATTGGGGTATCAGTACAATTTATTGCCCATTTAATTGTGGTTAATTGTATAATTGGTTACAAATTTAAGATGAATTTATTACCCTGACATCCTTATTGCTACAATTTAATACCAAGTATAGCGGTGCAAGATGACCATTTCAATGACGTTACAATCAAACATGGTGATCAAAGCTAGTGATCATAAATATGGCTGCCTATGATGATCGATACATAAAGAATCGTGTGAGCCCACCAAAAAGGAATTTTCTTCACACCCCCTACTCCAAAATAATTTTCTGCGTTTCCATAGTGGTGCAGTCATCCAACCCCACCACTTTCTGCAGCGTCTCTACACAGTAGTGGAAGGTTCATCTTCAACATAATTATCATGTTGTGTCACCAGAGATCTGCCACCTCCAGACAGATATAAGGATCTTCACAGTTGAATGTAGTTATTAACCGTCTCCCCTCTTTCCATGTTGATTATTATTATTCATTGTGTATTTGTTTTAATTCATTATTATATTTCCCTCAGTGCTGCGGCTCCCTAATGCGTTGGGGCAGAAATCAGCCGGCAGACTGCTTCGGAGTAGGGCACAAATTGTTCCCTGACATTGAGTTTCCATTACATCCAATGTCTACACAACTTATAGGGCCACAGTTAAGTGGTTTCAAATTACTGCTGCTCACAATTAATTATCAGATGACTATTGGTGAACCTAAACATGTAAATGCAAGCATAGTAGAAAATGGTGACTGTTAAGTAATAACAGAAGTCAATAATACGATACTGCAGTGCTTGTGTTATTCTCATTTCGATGCAAAGTTCTTTAAGACATGGATGCATGCATGCATGCATGCTGGCACTGCGGCGACTACAGCCATTATAAAATCCATTAAATGTACTCGCAATTTCGAATAAGGACGACCATAAACTGTAGAATGCATCGTAATCAGAATATCACAGGCACTGCAATATCGTTTTTATCTGCCGATACTCGACAAGCGCCTTTCATGTACAACGACTAACCTGCGCAGGAATATACACAATGGTTTTACGAGTACAGATCGTAGACACGTGGTTCACGACATATGGGAGTCATGCGCGGATAGCAAAATGCTAAGGCGACCGCTTGCGATAAGCGGGAAATCCGGGTTCGAGTCTCTGTCCGGTGCACATTTTCACTATCGTCATTCCATTCTGCAGCTGATGGTTGTCCTTATTTGCAATTGCAAATATATTTATTACAGAGGTCAATAATGTTTAACGCAGTGCTGAAGTGCAATTTACTGAAATGGCTTGGAATCATCTATGCGGCATGATAAGAGTATATCGAGGGTTTCATAACGACAAAGTATGATCCATCCCATCCTTCTCCACAGATCTACATATTTAGCAACAAGCCGTCCATCATCGATATATAAGACCTCTAAAACTGAAGTTGACGTCTGGAGAGCCTTCGAAATACATTTATTTACATCATCAAAATGTTACGAACTTCGATGGTCTGAGCAATGCATTATGGTTTGTATTCGACAGGCTGAATCGGGTGCAACTTTGTATGAAGGTACTACTCGAGTATTTTGTGATTAATGTTCATGAGCATAGTGTAAATGATGGGGAGTTAAGTCATTGTATAAATTCATTTATTGACGCAGCACCAATTTCTGGTGCTGTTACTGTCATAGGTATTAAATCCATACAAATATAACTTACAGATAAAACGTATTACATTGTTGCTATCATTGGTTTAAACATATTGCAGGGTGAATTTAGCTCATATAAATACACTCATGGAAATTGAAATAAGAACACCGTGAATTCATTGTCCCAGGAAGGGGAAACTTTATTGACACATTCCTGGGGTCAGATACATCACATGATCACACGGACAGAACAACAGGCACATTGACACAGGCAACAGAGCATGCACAATGTTGGCACTAGTACATTGTTTATCCACCTTTCGCAGCAATGCAGGCTGCTATTCTCCCATAGAGACCATCGTAGAGATGCTGGATGTAGTCCTGTGGAACGGCTTGCCATGCCATTTCCACCTGGCGCCTCAGTTGGACCAGCGTTCGTGCTGGACGTGCAGACCGCGTGAGACGACACTTCATCCAGTCCCAAACATGCTCAATGGGGGACAGATCCGGAGATCTTGCTGGCCAGGGTAGTTGACTTACACCTTCTAGAGCACGTTGGGTGGCACGGGATACATGCGGACGTGCATTGTCCTGTTGGAACAGCAAGTTCCCTTGCCGGTCTAGGAATGGTAGAACGATGGGTTCGATGACGGTTTGGATGTACCGTGCACTATTCAGTGTCCCCTCGACGATCACCAGAGGTGTACGGCCAGTGTAGGAGATCGCTCCCCACACCATGTTGCCGAATGTTGGCCCTGTGTGCCTCGGTCGTATGCAGTCCTGATTGTGGCGTTCACCTGCACGGCGCCAAACACGCATACGACCATCATTGGCACCAAGGCAGAAGCGACTCTCATCGCTGAAGACGACACGTCTCCATTCGTCCCTCCATTCACGCCTGTCGCGACACCACTGGAGGCGGGCTGCACGATGTTGGGGCGTGAGCGGAAGACGGCCTAACGGAGTGCGGGACCGTAGCCCAGCTTCATGGAGACGGTTGCGAATGGTCCTCGCCGATACCCCAGGAGCAACAGTGTCCCTAATTTGCTGGGAAGTGGCGGTGCGGTCCCCTACGGCACTGTGTAGGATCCTACGGTCTTGGCGTGCATCCGTGCGTCGCTGCGGTCCGGTCCCAGGTCGACGGGCACGTGCACCTTCCGCCGACCACTGGCGACAACATCGATGTACTGTGGAGACCTTACGCCCCACGTGTTGAGCAATTCGGCGGTACGTCCACCCGGCCTCCCGCATGCCCACTATACGCACTCGCTCAAAGTCCGTCAACTGCACATACGGTTCACGTCCACGCTGTCGCGGCATGCTACCAGTGTTAAAGACTGCGATGGAGCTCCGTATGCCACGGCAAACTGGCTGACACTGACGGCGGCGGTGCACAAATGCTGCGCAGCTAGCGCCATTCGACGGCCAACACCGCGGTTCCTGGTGTGTCCGCTGTGCCGTGCGTGTGATCATTGCTTGTACAGCCCTCTCGCAGTGTCCGGAGCAAGTATGGTGGGTCTGACACACCGGTGTCAATGTGTTCTTTTTTCCATTTCCCGGAGTGTATAATTTAAAAAAATTGCAGTGGGGCTGATCTAGGAAAAAAAGTGTAACATCGTTTTAATGACTGCGACTTCTTCCCACGATCTAAACTAGCAATGTACCGTAATCTGGGGATATTATGTGCATTGAGGGGACACACATTCAAATGGTTCAAATGGCTCCGAGCATTATGGGACTTAACATCTATGGTTATCAGTCCCCTAGAACTTAGAACTACTTAAACCTAACTAACCTAAGGACATCACACAACACCCAGCCATCACGAGGCAAAGAAAATCCCTGACCCCGCCGGGAATCGAACCCGGGAACCCGAGCGTGGGAAGCGAGAACGCTACCGCAGGCCCACGAGATGCGGGCGATACACATTCCAAACTACTTTTGCTATAGTCTGGTGAGAAAAATGCGGCGCGATATTTGGTCATTCATCATTGATTCGACAGTTGACATCATTTGTCATAATCTGGAAGGTCTTTAGTGTACCCAGAGTACTATATAGGGTGTCGCGCATCTGTTTCTTCCATCATTTTAACGTTAATTCTTTAGCGCGAATTCCAGTACCGGAAAGAAAATTCTAAGGTAAGAAAAAGTTTATTTGAATCACAATACTTGTGATATCCGTAACATAAAATTTCTTACAGTAAGTTACTACTGAAAGCTACAGCTCCACAAACTACAATGACGGAAAAAAATAACAGTCCAAAAAATAATTAATATAGAGCAACGAAATTTCGGAAAAACATTTGTCTAGGTATATTAAAGTTATTAACATTGAAAGATCAAGGGTTAATGTAAGTGTGAGATAAACCATAGAAAATACGAAGTGCTGGTACATTAATAATCGCTGTAATCGCAAATATGTTGTATTGAGACATGCGAACGTGCATGAATTGCGTTATATGTGTGCCGGATGTCAGTTTGTGGGATGAGGTTCCTTGCAAGTTGCACTTGGTCGGTCAATACATGGATGGTTAATGCTGTCTATGGATGACGCTGGAGTTGTCGTCCGATCCTGTGGTATATGTGCTCGACTACAGATAGCGCTGTTGATCGAGCAGGCCAAGGCAACCTGTCTATATTTTGTAAAGCAGGTTGGCTTACAGCAGTGGTATGTAGATGAGCGTTATCCTATTAGAAAACACCCCTGGAATTCTGTCCATCAATGTCAGCACAAAAGGCCGAACCACCAGATTTACGTACAAATTTGCAGTCAAGGTACATGGGATGACCACCAGACTGCTTCTGCTGTCATACGAAATCGCACCTCAGACCATAACTCCATGTGTTGGTCCAATGTGTGTATCACTCACATAGGCTTGTTGCAGACCCTCAACAAACCTTCTCCTAACCAACAGATGACCATCACTGGCACCGAGGCAGAACTACCTTTAATCAGAAAGCACAACAGACGTACACCCTGCCCTCCAACAAGATCTCGCATGCCACCGTAGGGACGTCTGGTTCAGACCGATTTGTAACAGTTCCTTGTACCACTGTAGTGCCAATTGCAGCGCAGTTTGCTGCTGCTGATGCAGTACGATGCGCCAGAGCTGTAATTCAAACATGATGGTTTTACCTTTGGGTATATAGATATGGGGCCCCTAAACACCCGCACCAACGTGGTAACCAAACCATAAGTTCTACTGTCACCTCCATCAACATGTTAGCTGTCTGATCAGTGGATCAGAGGATGCGGGGCTGTGACCTTATCCGGGCGTCTGGGTAAGATTACGCATTACCACGGTCCATCAGGTGATAGATTGTGCTCGAAACACGAATGAGGGTAGGGATTTGAAGAGCAGACGGAAAAAAGTGCCAAGGTTCGTGCCGAGGAAGAAAAACCTCTTCGACAGTGGGACGGGTAGTAAGAGCTGTAGTGGCTTACTAGCTGCAATAGTTCATGCAAGGTTCGGTTTGTTAGTGTGGGTATCATGCAACATTTTCGTGGCAGCCGATGGCGATGTATCCCGGCCTGCTGCAGCCGCTGCATTCCTGGAACAGTCAAGATCATTATATGTTAGTGAGAGATCGGTCGTAGATCATCTCACTGTGTGTGGAGGGGGGGGGGGTATAACCTGTCTGCATTTAGTGTACGGTACGGCTTCCCTGCGTAGTGCCGGTTTTTCGACAGGCGTGTTCCAACTGGGAATCCAGTAACGGTGGCTGATAAATAGGGGCTCACCTGTACCGTTGTGTTTGCATGTGCTTGGCCATAGATGCTAGCTTCTTGCAAGTATGTTTTTTGGTCAATTATGTTTCCATCTGTGGTTGTGGTCGTAGTTCCCCAGATTCAGAATAAACGGGTTCTGCGAATGTCTGGAGTTTCTGTATAGTCTTGTGGTGAGTTTATGGATTACCTACGCGAGACTCTCAAGTCGGTTTTCTCGGTGAAGATCCGCGATGCGTGTGCATCGTGGAGCACTGCTTATGATTTTGAGTACTTTGTTTTGTATCATCTGCAGACCGCGCAGGCGTGTGGGCGCAGCGTATCCCCATACAGGGGCTGCGTACATCATCAGGGGTCGAATAAGTGTCATGCACATGGAATTCGACACCCGTCTGTTCAGTGTGATATGCCTGTTGAGCGTAGGGTAGAGCTGTTTGAACCTCGCGCTTGCTCCGTTGATCATGTGATATATGTGGTCCCCCGAGAGTAATTTCCGGTCCAGGTACACACCAAGGTATTTGACTTTCTCACGGAAACGTATTGGGCGTGCATGTAGTGTTATTGGTTTGCAGTCTCGATGTTTGTGCAGTTGTTTGGGTCTTCGAGTGCTTTGGGTAGCGCCATATGGCCGTCCGTAGGCTGGCGTCCTTGCCACCGTAAATTCGCGTCATCACCTGTGCCAGCAATCATGTGCAGTGGCTATATTCCTGGAAAGTTTTGCAAATTTTTGCTAAGGACTATGGGATCAAACTACTGAGGCCATCGGTCCTTAGGCTTAAGCACTACTTAATCTAGCTTAAACTAACTTACGCTAAGGACAACACACACACCCATGCCCGAGGGAGGAATCGAACCTCCGACTGGGGGAGCCGGTCGAACCGTGACAAGACGCCCAAGACCGCACGGCTACCCCGCGCGACTGGCTACATTCCTGCCAAGTCTTTCTGCAATATACCTGAAGTAAACATCCAGACGCTCGTAGCCGTATTACACGACGTCATTCGAACTATATGAGTTGCTGTTAATGGCGTCTTTCTCACCTTAAAGGCATTCTTAACTAACAGCGACTCAACACATCCAATCTCAAAGGCAAGTAACGATCACGACCGTTACACCATGTAATTAAAGTAAATGTGATTTGCATTCTCATAGTGGCTCTACTAGCACCATTCGCATGTGACTAGCACGAAATATGAACATAAATCATCTTTCAGATGTAGAAACACGACTACCAAATTTCGTGGGTGTCGCACAACGCCGTTTTGGTACTGCGATTTTTTTCCATCAGTATGTATGTGCAAGTCAACATATAAGTTCGATTGGGATTAATTTGCGACACTAGTGTTGTGTAGCAGAGAAGCCCATTGATTATTTTTCAGAACTGATTATCAGTAATACTATACTACTAGCTTTTTGTGTGTTTTATTTGTATTTTGTATGTTCTGCAACTTTTCTTTTGAGCTGCTGCAATAAACACATGCAAAGGAATTATGACAGAAAGTCTGGAAGTTATCTCTGTGCAGACAGTTCATTGGAGATTTTGGAAAAATGTTTGACTGCAATTAAGAATGATATCGCGTCAACAAGGGAAGCACAATTGCGTTTTAACATACCTAGGTAAACAATAATTAATAAATGAAGGTGACATTATTCTCTGTAGCCTGCTAAGCCAACTGTCTTGTGTTATCCACGAAAGCAATCCCATAGAAACTGCTCAGTCGCTAAGTGACAACTCTGATTACGTTGGGAAAGGGAATGAACTGAAGGAAAGGATGAGTCTACAAAGTTATAAAGCTGCCACAGTGTGTTGTACAGCAGCCGGGCGTCAGAGAGTGCTGTGAAGAAGCGTTGGCTCGCCCCATCAATGAGTGGTGACATCAGAGACACGGATCAGCGTGTGTGACGGCTGTGTATTTTTATGCAAGCGGCGTGTTTAGATGACTATGTGTCGCCCACCCCGCCCATCTTTGATACACTATGGGCCTACATCTAAGCATTTTCGTAGGCAGCCCATCATGCACTTAAGAGACGATAGCCGACTGGGTCGTCCACGAGTCAGTTTTTGTGTGGAAGGGCACCCAGTATGGATTGAGCAAGACTGCAGCAGATGCTCATGAGTCAGTCAGGGGACAGCATAATAGCGATATGACGGACACTCACTGGGAGAAGGGATGGCAACACTCCATGCTTCATGCTTCTCCTCATCTGTGATGTCCAGGTGGCAGCATTGACCGACCATGGCTGTCATTTGAGTCAGGGTGGCTGCGTGTCAGTGTTGAAGTCAGCAAGCAGGAAGCAGGCAAACTTTCATGGATCAGCTCACCGTACTTTCACCGAAACCCAATAGACTAGCATTCTCTCTAGTTCTAGCAATGCAGAAATAATGGCAGCATGACTGGATGTGACTGAGCTCCTAAAGCCTTGCTAAAGAGACAAGCCTGCATCGCTAAGCTTGGGCTTTTCTGCAAAGTTTGGTCAATGCAGTGGCACTCTGACGATTTACGCAATGGAGTGTTACTTCGTACTGCCTTGGTATATTGTAGTGTGCCATTTGCTCTTTTGTTACCCCTGCTCAGTGCTTGTATGGAAATGCTCGCCTGGTGCTCTGTCTTCTGCTACATTTACTGTTCGCAGTGTTGACATTCTGCATGTCACACTGTCCCCAAGCTAGGCCCCTGGGCTCTGACCTCTCTGGGTGCAGCTAGACAAAATTTGGGCATGTACATTACAATCATTCTTTGGTGCAACGGATCACTGATAAATACTCAAATTCTGCGTGGACCCTACATGTGAAAACTAAAGTGGAGGGGGAAATTGTTTGGCTGCTTGGACAAATGCTGTAGATATGGATAAATTGATGCCATGTAAACCTTCAAACTGACCCTTCTGACGAATTTTATAGTAGATGTTTCAAGAAGACAATGAAGTGGTATGGAATTCAGACTAGTGAACATTCTGCAAGGTTAATTTAAATATCATGGAACACTAAACACAATGATAAAAACCCAAATTTGGACGCAACTTTAATCTTCATGGATCGTGTAATTGGGGGATGTTCTTCCACAAATAACTAGTACAACCGAACTGTACATCCAACACTGGAAATGAAACCACCTGAATATCTTGTTAATGTGTTTCTAAATGTAGTATAAAAATATATTTGACTGGTGGCTCAGTTCAAAAAATGGTTCAAATGGCTCTGAGCACTATGGGACTTAACTTCTGAGGTCATCAGTCCCCTAGAACCTAGAACTACCTAAACTTAACTAACCTAAGGACATCACACACATCCATGCCAGAGGCAGGATTCGAACCAGCGACGTAGCGGTCGCGCGGTTCCAGACTGTAGCGCCTAGAACCGCTCGGAAACTCCGGCAGGCGGCTCAGTTCATCCAGAAATATAATGTAGGCTATTTAGCACATAATTCCAGGTACGTTACTGAATTTGAGAAATCCTATGTAGTGAAATGGTCAACAGAGATATTTAAAGTTTACCAGGCACAAGGAACAAAGCCTAGAACTTACATTTGAAAGGGAGGTGGTGGTATTGAAATACCTGGTGTGTTTACACAGAGGAATAACAGAGGGGCAGTGAACTGGATGTTTTTCTCATAGAGTGTGAAATCAGATGACTGGGGAGAACGGGCTTGATTAGAGACTTGGCTTCCCTTTATCACCAAATAGATGGTAGTGGTTGTATTTGCAACAAGGTAATTGTAGAATTACACATTCGTTGATATTACCATTGTGGACTAGGGACAAAGCTGGAAAAGCAGGTAGCATATGGAGATAAGGGAAGTAATCTCTTGGTGAGATTCATGGCGATGAGGGAATTAATCTTTTAGATGAGACTTGCATGTATTGCAGCGTCTGCGTCTGATCAAACAATGTACACCAAACTTAGCTGGGTGCACGATAAACTTCTGGCAAGTTATGAACCACCTGATCATCACTTAAGAAGTATAACAAGCAAAACCCAAGAATGTATAAGAAATTTCATCCAGTTATTGTTGTCAGCATCTAAAAGTATCCTGAAAGAAAGACGACTAATAAGAAGACCAGCTAAAACACCTTGGGTTCTGCCATTACCTAAGACAGTGTGTTGAATTCTTCCATTCTTAATTTATGTGCTCAGCTAACTTTGAGCTTTCTCTGGCAGAAGGAGCATCAGCAATCGCATGATCAGTGAAAAATGCAAAAAGCACTGAAGAAAAACTAGAAAAGCAGAATACAATGATAGAATCTTTCGCTATCAGGAAAGTACTACCCATGCAGGAGAAGGTCTGAACTGTTCATAAACAAAAATTCCTAGCTGTAATCACTGACGGACGTTTTACAGATACTGATCTGTTTAAATTCACCAAAAAATTCCGCAATCCAAGATGTCATGGAGTGTTTGTGTGGAATACAACACATTGGACTATGAGGGAATCTAAAGAATGTGGGATGGTCAATTTAGATGTCGCAGGGACCTGGAACTCACTGGGTTGTGAACATAAAAAATGGAATAATGTCTGCTTCTTTGATTCATTTGGAGAGTTATGTTAATCCGTCTTCAGTAACTACACCATTGCCGTAACAAAAACCATGCGTACTACCGTTATTGATGCTACCAAAAACGACATCAGTTCAGGTGGAACATGAGGCATAAATGTCCACACAGATGACCGCATTATACCAACCTCCACACAGATCACTGCGTCAGTCTAGGTTTAGATGTCATGTCCTACACCATGACTTTAAAAGAACGATCATCAGTTCTACACGTGAACTCCCTTACACCAGGTGACATAAGCAATGGAATATAGCAGTCATTGGGTACGGAACATACAACAGCATATCTAACCTCAATGCAACAAACAATAAATTAGAACTAGAAAATTGAGCAATTGTGAAAGTAACAACTGGTGCATATGATACTGTTGATTTAAAAGAATTTAAGAAACAATCTGTAGAAGGTTTTGAGTTAAGTGTAAAAGGTACTATGTTTACAATAGAAATAAAAACAACAGAAAAGACAACAGCCATTTGTATAAATGTTCAATGGTATTACTATTGGGTTTCTCTAGAAACCAAGTTTTGGAGAAGAACTCTGATAAATTTTTCGAGTGAACTCAACTTCCCGTTAGGATAGTTCATGTCAAGTGCAATAGTGCAACAAAATTATCACAATAGGAAACTGATTCATACAATCTATGGATTCGTCCCTATAGTGTGTCCAGGATACAAAATCTTTGGCGTGCGTGCCAATACTATGCACCTTCCGGTGACGGTCCAGACGTTAGACCGTCTGAAATTGAATGTTGTAGACCAGGACAGATTTCTAGGCGACTTTTCTGGTGAAGAAGTCGTAATAATTTTACACTTCAAGCAGGAGAAGCATTGGTGTGAGGTATAAAACTGACACACAAAACCGTCAGTGCACCACTTCACAAAAGAAAAAGAGCATGATAAGACAGTAAAACTAAACTGTGGCCAGAGTCCACATCTACCTGTGGAAATGTCTGACAATATAAAACTGATTCTCGTGTCTCTCTCTTACCGTTGTATGATCAATAAGAAATCTTCTAGAGCCTCCAGGTCTCTTCAAGTATACGAGTGCAACCTTTTTACGTGATTCTTAAACCAAGTGTTAGCAAAGATTAAATTATGCTCTGTGCAAAATTCTACCAGGCAACTTCATCTTTCATTCCGTTCCCGCCGCCCATATTCACTAACCATTTTTCCTTCTATTTCCTTTCCTGCTATCTAATTTCAGTCACCCATCACAATTGAATTTCTATCCCCTTTAACTATATGAATAATTTCTTGTACCTCATCGAACACTTCTTCCAACATTTTCATCAACTGTAGAACTAGTTAGCATGTAAAGTTGAACTATTGTGGCGGATATGGGATTCCTGTCTATCTTGACTACAATGATACATTTACTATACCACTTAATAATAGCTTACCTATGTTCCTATTTCCTTATTCTTTACTAAACCTACTCCTCCATTACCCCTACCCGATCTTGTATTTACAACTCTATGCACGTGACCAGGAGTCTTGTTCCTCCTGCTGCCAAACTTCACTAATATCCTTTGAGAGGTGGCACGCCACTCTCTCACCATGACAACACTGTCGGTCATATTAACATTCATATTTTAGATAATTATCTCGGTGTTCCCTAGTATTACATTTCCTGTGTGTGGTTGATGACTTTTTTACATGGGGAAATCGTGGACAGAATGCTCGTATAACTGCATGTGTAAACTGTAAACATGTATCTGAAGGGCTGTAGTGGAGGCAACGGAGAACAGGGAGAGAGATGAATTGGGGGCGCGAGATGTTGCCGGTAGTGACCTGGCCAAGGAGCTCTAGGTGGATCTTACTTGTAGAGTGACTTCTGGCCGAAGCTCTCTCCTCCTTCCGCTTCGAATCGGATAGAAGGGAGCCGGTTAGCAAAGAACAGGGTGTATAAAAAAAATCATCCTACTTAAAAAAATCATAACTATTATGTTATTTGAAGTATGTGCGTGAACGACTTACTGTTGGAAAGAGCAAACTCTCGAGTTTTACATGGTTCCCGCTAGATAGCGGCAGTGTGCGCCCATTTCCGTTCTAGTAAAAATGATAATGGGACAACAGAATACGTTTTGTGCCCTACGTTTTGCGCAGTGCGGGTCAGTAATAACTGTTTCGTACTAGGTATGGTGTGGATCCTCCTACAGCACAGAGCATTAGACGATGACATGAACAATTCCAAGAAACAGATTGTGTAACGTCAAATCGCCGGGCTGTCCCCGAGTGTCTAACACAAACCTCAAACGCAACCGACATAGCTTCACAAGGGGTCCGCAGAAATCCGTTCCCCATGCATTTTGACAGATAAACATGACCCTGATGTCCGTCTGACGTGTGCTGCGTCGACGTTCACACATGAAATCATATAAAATTCAGCTACTGTAAGCTCTTCGTGAAGGTGACAAACAAGAACGTTCGGAATTCTGTAATTTCGTTTTTGGCAAGATGGAGGATGATAATTTTCTTCCATGCTTAGTGTTTGGTGACGAGACAACTTTCATGGAAAAGTGAACCATCATAACGTGTGAATATGGGGTACGGAAAAACCACATGAAAATGTACAACATTAGAGGGAATTTCCAAAATTTAATGTGTTTCGCACAGTTTCACGGGAAAAGGTGTATGGTCCATTTTTCTTTGCCGAGAACACTGTTATAGGAAGTAAGTATCACGATATGATTCAGAACTTTCTTTTCCCACAGTTGGAACTGATTCGAACGATTTCATTTACCAACAGGATGAGGCACCACCACACTGGCATCTGGAAGTGTGGCAATTTTTAAATCAAAGGAATACTGAACTATGCATCAATTGTACTGGACCAAATGATTCGGCCTTACATTACTGGCCTCCAAGGTCACCAGACATGACTGTATGTGATTATTTATATAGTTATAAGAGACTCTGGTTATGAACTTCCGTTTCCAACAACAATAAATGAACTGAGACATCGTATAACAGCAGCTGTGGAAGCTGTAACCCAAGACACGCTAGCTGCAGCGTGGGACAAATTTGAATACCAGATGGACATACGCCTTGCATCTCAATGGGGTCACGTTGAACACCTATGAAAAAGTACAAATAAAACATTTTGTGTTTTCGATTAACCAAAAAATAAAATTCATTGTATATGTTTATTAGTTTCAGAAATATAGATATGTGAAATCAGATGATTCTTTTTGATAAACCCTGTACTTTACCAGGACCAGGTGGCAGGCATCGCGTAGGCTGCAAGATAACTGAAAGTGGGTCGAGGAAGGCATTTAAGAGAGGGTGCTGTAACCTGAGCTTCTGTGCAAACGATGCCTCTGGTGGAGGCAGGGCTGTAAGCCTCCCTGACGCCAGGAAGTCGCCACGCTCTCTTATTAAGCGGCAAAAACATACAGTTCACAGGCACGATTGTCTGGGAAGCTTAACAGCCTTCTTTCAGAAACTGAAAATGGTCGTCCCCCAAAGGCTACATCACTCTGTAAATGAGGGACTGTTGTCCCATGTAGGTACATGGTTTTTGCCAAAACATGGCAATGCTTTCCGTCAGAACGACGCTTCCCCAATCTAAACTCTCCTTTTTTCCGACAAGAGAGATTTGGAGTCGCTGATTGGCTCCTCTCAGGCTATGTAAAGTAGAGACTTGCTACCCCAGCGTGGGAACCCCGGTGCTGCGTCTGTATTAGGTACCAGGCCAACAGAACAGTCAACAGAGGAGATTCAGTGAGTAGAGGATAGTTCGATTGGTTTGTGCAATGAGGGTGTCGTTTAGTTTTTGCTAATTTGTATCCATTTCTGAGGCTCGGTGGAAAGTAGTTGTGATTCTTTGGGTTCTTCATCTTCTGGTTTTCCCCTGGTGGAGAACATCAGGTCTTTCCCAGAGGGTGAGACTTGTGGTCTGTATGTTGTGGCGGACTATGAGCCAATGGTAGTTTATAACTGTAGCAGCAGTGGAACTGCATATCATTTAGGACATATCGTGTGTCACGAGGGTGAACTTATTCTCCTGAGTCGGGTGTCTGATGTTTGACAATTCCAGCATCCACCATCATACCTGGAGTCAAACTGGTATGGCCAGACCAACGAATGGGTGCACCTCTCACTGAAATCTGTCAGAATCCCAGGACTCTGATAGAGACGTTTTCCGTGTTCTGATGATCAGAAATCAAGGTCTACTAGTTTGAATATTTTCGTGGATATGTCAGAACGTACAGCTGTCGCAGCGCACCACTCCTAGATCACACCGTGCCGTTTTCTGCTGCTGCTTGAATCAAGGTGAAAGGACAAGGTATGGCTGCACCGACGTAGGGTTGTTAAATTATATTCACAACTCCCTGTTCTCAGGTCAACCACAGTTTGTGGAATACTTGGCTGTAGTTGATTCCAATTGAATAGATTTGGGGCTCGCAGTGGATTCATGTAAACATAGTCAGATTGCGTTATAAAAGGATTAATTCAGGAGAGAATTAGCGTAGCTTCTACCCGAATGTATGCTTTGCTTATCAGACATCATTCGTTAAAGGATTTTTATTTGCCATTTTTGTGTAAGATTTACCATGTGGTTCTCCTGAAAGTTGTTGTTACTAAAGGTTCAACAAAACTTGTCATTATTTTGTAGACTTACGTACGCCACTGTTCTCAGTCATACTCCCTCTGCTATTCACTGTTTTTAATTTATCGGGGTGGTACATGGGTACACCAAGCAATTTCAGATTCAGTCTTATTAAATTAGTTAATGTAATTATTAATTTGAGTTCTGATAGTGATTACAGGCATATGACAGCAAAAGTGCAAAGAGTAAATTCACCAATTCATACATAAAAATTAATGGTGTAGCGCAAGACTTGACGGTTACTTCCAAGATAACCTTTTTTCTTCATGTAGAGATAATAACATTTAGCTTCACTCTGACACATAGTTATGATCAAAGCAATGGGCAGTTTGCATCGTTACATCTAACTTCAACCTATCTATTTTTTTTTTTTAATTTGCTGACCTACCTACCTACTTAGGGGATCTAGCATTCCACATTCCGACATGAAGAAGGCCAGCTACGTTTCTCCTGATGACAATATCCTCATGAATAGTGTCCACCCACACATTAGAATGGGGGAATACTTTACTTCACGAATTCTTTATCCAAGAGGATTCCTTTCTTATTTAACAGTAGAGCTGCATGCCCTCATGAAAAGTTATGGCTGTAGTTTCCCCTTGCTTCCAGCTGTTTGCAGTACCCCTAAGCAAGGCTATTTCGATTGATGTTACAAGACCAGGCAAGGTTTTACCGACAGTTCAAGTGGTTGTGTCGTTGAGGCACACAAACCACCCCAATAGTTGCACTGTTCATGGTTCATGGGGTGGGGGGAAAGCTGAATATATCCTTTTCAATCGCCCAGTGTTGTCATTAGTTTTAGGATGTAGCTGTTTAATGGAATTCAGTGTTTTGGACATAGGAACTAACCTCTGTGCACTTTATGCAATATGCCATGACACATCCTACATCACAATCCGCTTCGACATCTGAAAAACTACCTAATGCATCGATTTCATTATGGGAGAATCAGCAGTAGGTACAGATTATTACATAATGTATCTCTACCATTTTTGGCACCGAAGTATAGGAGGTAATGTAAACTGTCATAATTTCTTGAACTTTTGACCCATTCGTGGTTATACACCAATGGACACAAAGTCAAAGTCCATTGTGAATCTTAAAATAAAAAAATAGCGCCATGTGGACATCAGTTAAATGTTTAATGTTTACTTCTGTGCTTTAGGACATAGCATCTCATAAAATGCCTGATGTGGTACAGCAGAATGCAGGATCCAGCATGTATATTATCATAAAAACATGCCAGAATTTCTCCAACATGTCTACAGGTATGAGTGCATCTGTGTTAGTATGAAGTTTAGCGTAATCCTCTAAACGAAAGATTTCGAAATCTTGCAAATACTCACCATATACCCACATTTCACATCTCTTTCGGCCCTACTTGTAAGGTTATTCGAAAATAAACTGATATTGAGCAATGTAGTTTCTTTTAGCTTCTCCATCACATCCTGGTAGTTGTATGGGAAGATCCTCTTCTACATCTTGAACTGAAACGTAACATCACTGGGATGTGAAGCCTGAGTTAGGCGCATATCCTTCGGATGTATGGTTTCAGCAAATTTCTGAGTCAGTGCATGCTTAAACTGCAGTGAGTTCAGGTACTGCAGCTTATTATTTTTCTAAATCGCTTTCAAAGGGAAATATGACTTTCAATCCACTCTCATAGGATACTAAGCTGATCATGGCTCAGCTCAAAATCATCCAAGTGTTCAACAAGATAATGACCCTCAAACTTTCGGAAATTATGAAAGATAGTAATGGATATGTGTCATGGCACTTTGTAGTTCAGACTATATATATTGTGTGCTGCACTGCATAAATTGCCAGTTAGATGACAATAATCCCTACATTGCATTCCAGCTTTATTAGCTAATGGCAGTCAGCAAATACAGCAATCGAGTGAATTCTTGTAGAATCCTTAATTTTCGTGTGATTTGGTCAAAGGAACGTTGGAGTGATAAATCACATAAAATGTCCTTGTTGGTTGCTGAAGTGCTGAGAACAGATACGTCGCAGGACGTTTCCCAATGTATGAGTTTTATGCACAAACAAGCTGATACGCTGATGCATATGATATGTATCATCATGTGACTGTGGTAGGTGCGGCCACATGATTGCTCTCACAGCTTGCCACAGGAACAAGAAAGAAGTCTGTATATTTGGAACTTCGTGGTAAGGTATTATGGGACCAAACTGCTGAGGTCATCACTCACTAAGCTTACACGCTACTTAATCTAACTTAAGCTAACTTACGCTAAGGACGACAAACACACCCTTGGCCGAGGGAGGACTCGAACCACCGTCGCGGGGAGCCGCCCGGACAAGTTTGTATATACGACAACAGTTAACGCTAATGGTGGTGAAAGTTTCAAGAATTTTTCACTTCTGCTTGCACAAACACATGTACAAAGTCCTACGTAAAACAGTCCAGTTGGTGCTGTGTTAACCCATGGCTGGTATCAAATGTCTTCAATCACCTAGGAAAAATATGCCATGCTACATGACGTCTTAACAGCGGGGGAAAATGGGTGAGACATGTGTTTGTTCTAGCAGCAGTGATGTATTCCTCCATGAGGGCAAAACAGAAAATCTCCGAGTTGCTAGTGCTGAGCCGCAAAGTTGGAGATGTGAACGTGTCCTACAACTTTATATTCCCCTGGCTTTCCTTCCCTCAGGCTATAAGCATGAACAGATACACAGAGTTTCTGCATCACAAATTTCGTGGCGTCTTTGAGTTTAACGGGGAAACTCATTATCAGTACACTTATGCTAAAGCACCAAAGAAACGGGTATAGGCAAGCGTATTCAAATTCAGAGAGCTGTAAACAGGCTGAATGCGGTGCTGTGGTCGGCAAGACAAGTGTCTGGCGCGGTTATTAGATCGACTACTGCTGCAACAGTGGCAGGCTATCCAGATTTAAGTGTGTTTGAACGTTGTGTTATAGTCGACGCACGGGCGATGGGACACAGCATCTCCGGGGTAGTAATGAATTGAGGAGTTTCCCGTACGACCATTTCACGAGTGTACTGTGAATATGTCAAAGCTCCGACAACGCTGCGGCTGGAAAAAGATCCTGCAACGGGAGAAACGACAACTGAAGAGAATTGTAAAACGTAACAGAAGTGCAACCCTTTCACAAATTGCTGCAGGTTTCAGTGCTGGGCCATCAACAGGTGTGAGCGAGCGAGCCATTCAACATAACTAATATGCGCTTTTGGAGCCAAAGGCCCACTCGTTTACCCTTCATGACTGCATGACACAAAGCTTTACACTTCGCCGGAGCCTGTCAGTACCGACATTGGACTGTTGGTGACTGGAAACATGTTGCCGGATCGGATGCGTCTCATTCCAAATTGTATCGAGCGGATGGACGTGTACGGGTAGGGAGACAACCACATGAATCCATGAACCCCACATGTCAGCAGGGGATTGTTAAAGCTTTTGGAGGGTCTGTAATGTAGTGGAGCCTGTGGAAGTGGACTGATATAGGACCCCTGATAAGTTTAGATACGACTCTGACAAGTGACACGTATGTAAGCATCTTGTCTGATCACTTGCATCCATTCATGTCCACTCTGTATCCCGACGATTTGGACAGGTCCATCAGGACAATGCTACACTTCACACGTCTCACGTCCAGAATTGGTACAGAGTGGCTCCAGGAACACTCTTCTGAGTTTAAACACTTTCGCTGACTACCCAACTTCCTAGACATGAACATTATTGAGCATATCTGGGATGTCTTGCAACGTGCTGTTCATAAGATATCTCCACCCCCTCGTACTCTTGCAGATTTATGGACAGCCCTACAGGATTCATGGTGCAGTTCCCTCCAGCTCTACATCAGACATTAGTCGAGTCCACCGCAGGTCGTGTTGCGGCACTTCTGCGTGCTCGTGGGGCCCCTACACGATATTCGGCAGGTGTACCAGTTTCATTGGCTCTTCAGTGTATAATGCCAACGAATATCATACATGTTGCACTGGCTCGTTCACTGTGCATTTGTATTGTAATTAATTTTGCAATCCAGAAGGACCCATACAGAGCAAACGTCATCGCCATCTTTGGCGTTAATAATGTCCTATTTTTTAGTTGTATGCATCAAATACATTAGAGTGAATGTCCAAACACATGACTACACATAGAGGTTTTGCAGATCCTCTTTCTTGCATTTCAGAGATTTTTGCCTGTATGACATTCAGCATGAATTTATGAAACCACTTACCAACTGAGATGCTCTGTGAAATCAGCATTTCACCCCTTATATGTATGATGGCCAGTTTTTCAATGTCACCGTCATGGTTTAAGAGATGTATGAGTTCACAGTATAGCGCTGCACAGTACTTATTGGCAGGATACCAGAGATCGTTTACAGTTTAAGGAAGCTCGTTTTCCTAAGTGGGTAGACGTATTTTTAGGAATAGAGTCAGAGCTTGGTCTCCAACTACACGATTTTCAATGCAGGCGTGCAAATCCTATCCCCACATGCACCTCAGGCTCTTGAGTATGTCAAAGTTGGGGGTGGCATACCTGATTCCCATTAATGCTAAAGGAAAAGACCAAGAAACTGCTGTTAGGTGATAGATTAGTATAACTACCAGACATCGATGGCCCTGGCTTAGATGATTGTGATGGTCCAAATAGAGGTGATCTTGTCAATCCAGACCAACGTGATCGTGTCATGGTCGGTCCCGGCCAAGGTGATCAAGATGATGGTGTTTGCTGGGGCATTGTTGTTAGACTACATCCTGACAGTTTCAACATTCCAGCAAGAAGAACACACACACACACACACACACACACACACACACACACACACACATTCGATAAGTACTCTGTATGCGACAGTTCCAAGTAAAAAACCAAGAGATAAAAACAATATCAAGAGAATTTTTTTTCACTTGAACTGGTTATTATGTCGGTCCATACATCCTCCTTATTGTCATTGACAGGCTGCAACAGTACTCTCTTGGGCAATACAGAGTCCATTTTATCATCATCATAAGGTTTCGACAGAGTTGTGTAATTCGCTGTGGCATTCTTCCCATTCTGACATATTTACATCATTATCTAATATTTGTAAAAAAAAATTTATAAGCATTTTATGCAATAGTAAATTATTCTATTATAAGCATTTAATGCGGTTGTAAATAGTTTTGTTGTAATTCCAGTCTTTGATCACAAAATTTATTTATAATCACGTTATTGATTTCGGTTGTAAATGATCATGTTCAGACATAAGTATAAACATGTTGCATGGCACATGATGGTAGAGTAAAAATCATTTCCGATTTCCGCTTCGCAAAACAAATAAAATCATTGTATCCAATGAGTATGCTTTTGAATGCACTGGCACATATAATGACATGATGTGTTGAATCTGAAGATGGTCAGTACTGACCAAAGTAAATAACCTGATTACAAATAAAGATTGTGATCCAAGACTGAAATTACAATAAAACAAATATTTATCTGTACGTTGGAAACTTTTTCGTGACTACGTCACAATTTGCAATCCAAATTATTATTGTGGAGAGATTTTTACGAGTTGTCGTTTACAAATACACTCGGCCCTGCCTTGTAAACTCGTGGTTAAGAACAGCGTCACCTTAAAGGGTTTCTGTGATTCAGGTGCCACCAAATCTTTATCAGCTAGAGGAATGTTTGCTTCATGGTCATCAGGGACCTGGCTATCCCTCATCTACCTTCCCATCACATACTGCCAGCCGTACAATGTTTTTGAAGAAGATTAGCTCAGAAATTGTAAAAAAAAAATAGACGACAGAGTGAGAAGATCAGGCACAAATATGTACACACACGTGGACAGATACATGTAGACTGAGAAACATGTTACTTATGTATATCTTCATCTGTAGCCTGTGTAGTGCTTTCACTCTGAGAGCTAACAGCAGACGGGCCTCATTCAAAATGTGTATAGTGATTTCGTCATTCTGTTAGCAGGCTGTTTGCACATCCAACAAACTGACATGATTCACATATCGTGGGGAAAAAACAACATATAAACACTGAATGGTGGAGAATATTATTTTTAACACATAACTTTACAAACACAGTCGTCACTGGTTTACTGTGGCAATTCAGTCATCCGTATCCACCTATCTATCTAGGGAACACCTCTAGTCTCCACTGACAAGGCTATTGTATCGTCGCCCATCAGCTGGGACAGTATTCTGCTATCTATAACAAAAAAAACTGATTAGATCACATCCACACACGAAGAAACATACAAAAAGTATTCATATAAAATATTTAGACACTTAACATAGACCGCCATCATCCAGACAAAGACATCTATTGTCCTCATCATGCTCTTCAGACTGATCACATGTTCATTTCACGGCGAATAGTCAGATTAATACTTATGTAAATTCAACTTATGCTTCTGTGTCCTGTATATAGACACTTGGGTTGAGTGGGTTGGGTCACATTCGACGCATATGCTTTTATAGAAATAGGATTTCGGCGCTTCAATTTACCAACAACAGCATAAGTTAAAAAGAGGAGTTGGGGGAGACTTGTGACTCGCAAGCTGTGCGTACTGGTTTTTTTCCCAGACATCTCGACATTATAGTAACACAAAAAAGCTGTGTGATTTGGTAGAGATATGGGATGCAGCTGCTGCACCTGAAGCTTGTAATTTCAAGATGTACTGTGGCACAAAACTGTGTTGTGCATTAATTCACCACAATGTCGCCTATGGCATGTATTATTCATGCTGTAACCGCCGTCTGGGATGCTTACGCTGAGGGAGAGTATGAGGCTGGTAGGTTCCTGCAATCATGCAGTGCTCATGGCTGCGCTGGTTCCAAATGGGTGGCTCACTGAGTGAAGTAACGGAACTGCACCTGTTGTCTGGGCTCATGCACCTGCCACCTATCTCTGTGAATTGTGGTGATTTTTTCTGAAGCGTACAAATGATTGCTTAGTGGTTTGGAACGTTAAATAGAACATACCTACACTTTTCCTAGACCTACATATGTTACCCACACATAATAAATTATCATAATAGGATAATACATAGTGTTGGCCATCTTGGGTCACAAATTATTGTGGTAAGGGTAATAACTTGCTAATAAATTACAGTGATAATGGTAAAAAATAAGGTAATAAATTATAGTTATAAGGATACACGTCTCCTCATTTGGTAATAAGTGATAGCGTTAAGGATTCTAAATAAATATCCCGGCAATCAACGATTACGGCAACAGTTCTCCACTTATCAAATGGTTCAAATGGCTCCGAGCATTATGGGACTTAACATCTGAGGTCATCAGTCCCCTAGAACTTAGAACTACTTAAACCTAACTAACCTAAGGACATCACACACATCAATGCCCGAGGCAGGATTCGAACCTGCGACTGTAGCGGTCGCGCGGTTCCAGACTGTAGCGCCTAGAACCGCTCGCCCACACCAGCCGGCTCCACTTATCTGTACGGCAACTGGCAACTGGCAAAGAGGGGGAGGGGAGAGAGAGGAGGAGGGGGAGATGAAGAAAGGTTGCATAGCATTCAGGAACATCATGGTACATATACAGGGTGTTACCAAAAGGTACGGCCAAACGTTCAGGAAACATTCCTCACACACAAATAAAGAAAATAAGTTATGTGGACATGTGTCCGGAAACGCTTAATTTCCATGTTAGAGCTCATTTTAGTTTCGTCAGTATGTACTGTACTTCCTCGATTCCAACATGATCAAATTGTAAATTTTCACAATCAACATGTGTGTTCTGACGAGAATCCGCACACAATTGTGCAATCACGTCATCAACACAGATTCTCTGTGAACGTTTGGGCAGGCATTGTTGGTGATGTCTTGATTGGGCCCCATGTTCTTCTACCTACGCTCAATGGTGCACGTTATCATGATTTCATACGGGATACTCTACCTGTGCTGCTAGAACATGTGCCTTTACAAGTGCGACACAACATGTGGTTCATGCACGATGGAGCTCCTGCACATTTCAGTCGAAGTTTTCGTACGCTTCTCAACAACAGATTCGGTGACTGATTATTGGTAGAGGCGGACCAATTCCATGGCCTCCAAGCTCTCCTGAACTCAACCTTCTTGACTTTCATTTGTGGCCGCATTTGAAAGCTCTTGTCTACGCAACCCCGGTACCAAATGTAGAGACTCTTCGTGCTCGTATTGAGGACGGCTGTGATGCAATACGCCATTCTCTTGGGCTGCATCAGCGCATCAGGGATTCCATTCGACGGAGGGTGGATGCATGTATCCTCGCTAACGGAGGACATTTTGAACATTTCCTGTAACAAAGTGTTTGAAGTCATGCGGGTACGTTCTGTTGTTGTGTGTTTCCATTCCATGATTAATGTGATTTGAAGAGAAGTAATAAAATGAGCTCTAACATGGAAAGTAAGCGTTTCCGGAGGAATGTTTCCTGAAAGTTTGGCCGTACTTTTTTGTAACACCCTGTATAGATGAGCTGAAAACTGGACTCCTGTGCTAGTAGTCACCATAATTATGGAATATACGCACTGAGCTACAGCTGTTGATGTCAAATATCATATACAAATAAAGCAAGCTATGTTTCAAACGAATAGCATTTCCGGGACCCTTCATCATGTTTGAGAGAAGCTTCCTTGTCCCCCAGGAACATTACAATTCTCGATTGTGAAATATCTTATACGTTCACGCAACTGAAGGACGTTAGTGCTGTTAGTCTGTAATTCTGTGCTTTGGTTCATTTAAAGTTTCTGTATACACCAGTGGCCAATGCTATTATTCCTCCAGCACGGAACATACTCCACAAAACGTTCTACATATATATGAAAAAAAAAACATTTTGTTTCTGCAGTGTATTCTGTGTGAAATGTGTTAGCTATTTGCACCTCATGATGTGCCTTGTTCGCTAAGAGTAGGTTTCTTTCATTACACGGTATGTTTTTCTCAT
Source organism: Schistocerca gregaria (assembly GCF_023897955.1). Lineage (NCBI taxonomy): Eukaryota > Metazoa > Arthropoda > Insecta > Orthoptera > Acrididae > Schistocerca > Schistocerca gregaria. The sequence continues at coordinate 733,545,216 of NC_064931.1, forward strand.
TTGTGAGTGAGTATAGTAACCAAAAATTGCTATGTCCGTATTCTCATGCTTAAATATATTCATAAACTAGTTGACACACCCAACATGCGCAGGTATTCATTCTGTCTATTTTCGACTAGAAACGAAAACAAAAAGCGAGCTATGTTTGTAGTGTAACACCGAAAACAATCATTTCCATGTGTTCTAAACAGCCGCACAAAGAAATATGCATAAAGTACAGAGTGCAGCTGCCTCGTCTGTATACAACGCGATTTTGTATTGATTTTCTATAGACATCTATTGTTTTCGCATACAACCGCTTGCGCATAACCGTTGAAACCTGTCAAAGGCATTGCCAGGTGTCATGGATGAACCTAAGTTGATGCATTAAAACTTTAGGCTTGATGCGGCATTTTCTCCCGCATTTTATGATGATATAGCTCTTGAACTTTGTGTCTTTGAACAATAAATCTGTGTAGGTGCATTCTGCGTCGTATGTGGATCCAGTCTGCGAAATATGCTGCGAAGTATATTTAAACGTCATGCGTGATGTGGCAGTTTTCACGTATCTCAATGTTTATAACGCTATATGTGTTGTCATATAACGCATGTGTCATACAATGGTACAGTATTGTAGGAGCATTCAGCGGAGTATTTGGCTAGTGCCTGGGAAATTAACTGCGAATAGAGTTACTAGCTCAGGAGTAATAAATTTAAACGTCATGCATCATGCGGCAGTTACTGTATATGACATCATATCTTCTAAAACGTGATAGGTAGGCGGTTCTTATCTCCACAGCTATTGTTGCCTGACAACGAGGGGTACGTGTACCAATTTTGATTGAAATCAATCCACTGGTCGAGGCGGAGATAATAGAACACATACACACACACACACACACACACACACACACACACACACACACACACATATTTTTATCGAATGAATGGATGCCGAATGTAGTATTTCTATTCTGTCTCTGTTACCTTTATCAACATTAGTGTGATCCATGAGAGATTGAAATGGACCCAACCACAACTTTCTAGGGTTTTCTAATAGGTATTTCGCAAGGAACTTACAGTTGTCTTTGTCGTATTCTTCATGCGGAGTTCTTCCGAGTTTCCTAGCTCATCCCTTTACGTTTCCTTTTGTAGCGAGAATATAATTATTTACGATCGCACTACATCTATAGCCGGCCGAGGAAGTATAATTAACGAACTGTCTGGTAACTGATGTATTAAAAAAGATACTATAGACTTGCAGAAGCTGAGGACAGGAGTACTGCAATGGACAATTTTCAATGAAGATGTTGTTGTATCTACGAGGAAACGACACGAATTTTCATGAAGAAGTTTGGTTTAAATGGGAGCTGTACCCGCCCTAGTGAAAAACTTGAAACTTTTGCCTTGTAACGATGTGTCGTCCTGAAACTCCTGCTTCGTTTGAAGTTTCTATAACCACTTATTTGATGTACTGGTAAATGTATACATCATGTGCTAAACTTTATTTGGCAGGTATCGTTACATCTCAGTTTCAAGGTTTTTATAAACAGCAGGGTGTATCAATATTTCACAGCCTTCAGTAAGACTATATGTGCTAAGCGGAAATCTTTGACTCAATTGTTTGCAGATCTTGAACTGCGCTATATCAGAAGAGAGAAGTAACTTATCATTTATTTATTGCCCAACTAAGATAATGCATCGTCTACAATAACGTATACATGAACTAGATTTTGGTTTCTGTTATTCCATATGAATTTATGAAACCGACTGAAAAAAATAGCGTAATTGTGAAACGCTGTGTGAGGTATATTTGATACAAATCTTTCATTGGCAGTTGTAGAATTACAGAGTCTGCTGTATCGTGATCATCGATGTAGTTTACAAAACACTGTGATCACATGTTAATCGACCACTCTGTAATATTTTATGGACACGGAGCTCCATAGTCTTCGTCAGTTTCAACAGATTTATTCTTCTTATGTTGGCAGCTCAAGGTGTTTCTTCCCCAGTAGTGATAAATCGTCTATCTAACAAATGCCACCTGCAGCAGTAGCCGAAATGATGAAATATCTCACAACACAACGTGGTGTGTTAGAAGGATTTCGGCTTCGAACATTCTACTTGCATCCCAGATCGTATAGTAGGAATGCCAACAACCGCGTTTCGGAAAGTAACCGCATTTAGACGTGATCAAATTATTAATAGTGCTATCTTTGTTTTAATGATACGCATAAGGAGTTAAGCGAAATGACACCCTGACATCATACTTAATGCGTAATTGGGTACAACTTCACCATTTCGATACCTTTTCAGTTTTTCATGAATATGAGTACCCCTCAAATATTTACGTTTATAAAGATCTGAGTGCAGGGGCAGGTGCTTGTCGTAATTACTTTACTCTACAATTCCGACGCACTTCAGATAAGTCTAGAGTGAAAGTACAAGATGGGAAACGGCCATAGTGGCAGCTTTATTCACCTTACAACGGGTTTAGTTTTGTACACATTTCTGCTAGTTTTGTGTAGTATTGTTGTTGTAAGTCTCTTTGTAATTTTTTTAATTTTCTTATTGTCACTTTTCGTAAATAAACGATTTTTTCTGAGTGGAGATTTCCACATGTGCTTTCTTGAGGTAATGGAGTTCACTGAAAAAGTGCTCGAAATTAGGTCTCCATATTAACTTTTGAGTGGAAGGAACTCGAGGAAATCGCCTTGTAGAAAAGAAGAGAAACAGAAACAGCATAGCCAGCGCTTCCGAGGTAAAACAATTCTCAGGTTTAAGTTGGGCCGTTGGGATTTCCTTTCAGAATGAACTTTCGCGATTAATGGGCGGAAGTTCTATATGGCTGGAGATGAATGCGGAGGGAATTGAAACCAATTGGAACCTTCCCAAGCGCCCTGTGCGAACCCAACCTGCAGATCTGCTACTAGAGGTAATGAATTATGCTCCCAGTCTCTCCGTCCGTTCCGATAAGGAAGCAACTGAGTATACCTGATATATAATGCTTATGATGTTCTACATACCCGCGGAAGTACTGTAACTTCTAAGTTGACTTTAAATAGTTTTGCTGGACTTCATGGAAAACTGCGACTTTGTTACACTGCGGAAGCATGAAAAATGATATGTCAACTGTGAACCTGAACTATATTCACCAAAAATTGTATTATTTCCATATATGGTAGCAGCCATAATGGCAAATTTTGTCACTTAAGCTTTCTGTAGGAATTCTTACCCAGTGACGAGACTCTTAAATAGGCTAAAGCATAATTGTGGTAAACAAGCGACGACACTGCATCACTTGTGGGAACAACGTCCAGAGGTGAGAATCTTAGACATACTAAACGTAGTCTCGGTGCCTTAGCCGTATGGGCCTACATTTAGAATATTATACAAGTCTATTCCGTGTTTCTCTAATCACTGTAATGACTAGTTTCATATTGGTTTTTGTATTTTTTCTGTATGTTAATATATTTTTATAGGTTAGTTGCTAACTTAAGATGTTTCCACCTTCTTTATTGATTCACTACAAATCATATGAACTTTGACTCTGTCTGCACGTCAGCCTTGTCGGGTTAAACGAGGTTGATCTTATAAGTCTGGTAAAACAAAGAAAACAAGAAAAAATGTTTCATAAAAAACTCACCTCACATCTCGTTCAGCAATGTTCCAGCTTTTTCGTCCGATGGGAATAATAGGTTCTGTAAAACTGCAAAATATTCGTTGGCTGCTGCTCTGACATCCTCATTTGATAAAAATTTCTTTCAGCAAAGCAGAGTTTCAAGTTAGGACATAGGAACAAGTCACTTGGAGCTAAGTCTGGTGAATAAGGGAGATGAGGAACTAATTCAAAGTCCAGTTCTTGCACTTTCACCACTGCTGTCGTTGATGTGCGGGATGGTGCATTATTCTAGAGAAAGAAAACTTTTTTGCGTAGCAGCATTTAGAATAAAGTAATTTTTAACAAATTTTCTAACATGTACATTGAAAATTCTTTATAATATCAATAACAAATAGCGCAGACACACAACAGATGCTTATGACGAACCGTTGGGTAGGGCTTGATGTCAGCTAGAGAATAAATATGTTTCTGTTGTTGTTAAACAATTCAACCAATTAATACAAATAATTTATTAAATAAATCATAGTACAATGCCTAAACATGGAAATCTCCGCGCGTACACTAATGATTATCACCATGTAAGTGACTTGCCACATTATACCATCATTTTGATGGTATGTAACAAGAATTTTGGAACACAATGTTTGTATGATAGTGATTACAATAACATAGTGATGCTGCGTCACACTCAATAAACTCATCAACTTGATTAGGTTCCTGCACTTCCGTTCGCTGGAAATTCGAATTAAGCGTCTTTTAGCTATTTATGAAATTAGATAATGTACTGTCAGGCTGATAATCAACCAGATGAATGTATCATATATGTTTGAAATGTAAAAATGTTATAAATGTTACACTGTATGTCATCATATGAATAATGGTCAAATAAGATGCTGCAATGAGTGAAGCAGTGGGTCGCATGACCATGCGTTATGACAGAAAGGCAGAGACGGTTTGAGGGTCTTTGATCTTCGTCTCTTGGTAGGTGAGGTCGGTTTTGGTAATGTTTTCACGGCCAGAGAGCCGCTTCGGCTGATGTGTTTATCGGATCTTACACACGTTTCGATATGCACCAGTTGGGAACTCAGGAATATTTCGATGTGTACCATTTCAGCTAATGTTAGTTTCGCTCCAATCTTAAGATTTTTGTGCGCTTGATGAGTATTAAGACTTTGATGCAGTCTACGTGAGCTCATGCATGGCTCCATGCCTTTAGTTTATATTCGTTCCTGTCTGTGAACGCTGCGTTTGCTTTGCAAAGTCAATCTTTTTGGTTTCTTGTTTCTGTATTGTTTTCAGTACCAACTGTGTGTTGCCAACATCCGAAGGAAATAAGCGTGTGATTTCAACAAACCGATAGTGGAAATAAATTATTTGCTTGAAGCCCACATGCTCATTATCTTCTTAATAATTTTTTAACTTATATGCCTTTGCTAAATTATAGTTCGCCATGAGTTATGCGTGCTCCAATAAGGACTTAAAGCAAGAATACATGACCGAGACTTCTTCTTCAGCTGAGCCATGTTCAAATCTAAGATTGTTTCTACGTCAGACCAGTCTGCCATACCATTTCACAGTTTCATGGATGCTTTCTGGCTTGTGTTTACCTTTTTAATTAGTTTCCTCTCCTGCTAGTTCAGCTTCTTAAAAAAAAGAAAAAAAAACAGAACGAACAGGCCTTGGAAGGAAAAATGGTACTGACCGGCCGCCGTGTCATCTTCAGCCCTCAGGCGTCACTGGATGCGGATATGGAGAAGCCCGTGGGCAGCACACTGCTCTCCCGGCCCTATGTCAGTTTACGAGACCGGAGCCGCTACGTTTCAAGCAAGTAGCTCCTCAGTTTGCCTCACAAGGGCTGAGTGCACCCGCTTGTCAACCGCGTTCGGCAGATCGGAAGGTCATCCATCCAAGTGCTAGCCTAGCCCGACAGCTCTTAACTTCGGTGATCTCAAGGGAACCGGTGTTACCACTGCGACAAGGCCGTTGGAAGTTCAGCTTCTTTAGTTTTATAAAATCGATCATCTTTTTTCCATTTCACACTGTCAATGGACTTTGGAGATCTATAAAGCACAAACTCAATACCTTCCCTCTTCCTATATACCTTTCACCAATTATGCTAGAACAGTTCAATAGAATCTATCGTATCTCTTCCTATTCTGAAACCGTATTGTTCTTCCCGTACGATCTCTTCCAATATACATATCAATGTAAGATTTAATCAACCCAACATAATTTTGACAACATTATAAAATTTGATGACTGTTTAGTTGATATCACTGAGAGATACCCCTCAATCGTAAATAATATTTTATCAGCATGACTAGTTTCGGAGGCTATTGCTCCACTACCCGAGGTCACACATCAAATGGTTTGTGAAGTCATAGATATGCGACGTGTGGGCTAACTAACTGTAGTCCATAAAACAAGTGCATTTATGAATCTATAATACGCTAGAGATGCCATAAAATTGCTTTTCTCGACAGTACACAGGAAACAGTAGATTAGCACTGCATAAAGCTGCCATTTCTGCTATGCCGTTTTACCCATATACTGAAATACTTCTGTAGGAAAGCTATATAGTCCAGCAGATTTACCTCCCTCCATTTCCTTTATAGCCTCTTTTACTTCGGAGGTCAGAAATAAATTTCCTTTCTTCTCTGCTTCCATCTCACCTTCCATTTCAATTCTTTGACCTGGTTTCCCCTTTGGTCTACGTAAGTCATCCATATACACTTTCCACCTCTGACTTACTTTGAAACGTGTCAGCGTGGAGCCAGTCCCTCGGTTTATTAAGATTAAAAGTTAGAGATACTTGGCAGTTGTGCCACTTGCTGATGTCTTTATCGGGCCATAAGAGGGCAATTACGTACACATTAGGCTTAGATTGGAAGTTCACCACATTGCGGATGACGCCGACCCAGAAAGCCGAGAGGACGCTTTTGAAAAATTTTTGGCAGTAGTGTGCACTGAAGATAAGATCTTACAGAGTACATGGACCACAATCTCGCTCAATAGGCCTGCTCTGGAATTTCACCACCGCCACCCTGTTACCAATACTCGAAGGTTATCGACCCACGCTTTTGAAGTGGGAAATACAACACTCGTTGACTGGACCGGATCTTAAAAATTAGCCAGAGTGGGAGAAGTGACGTCGCATTTCGTAGGAGCAGATGAGCTAGTTCTCTTCCATTGGTCATGCAGGGAACTTACCGCACTCAATTGATGTATATTAGTTTAAACTGAGAAATTAAGAGATTGGCTCAAATAATAAAATGCTTTTCAGAAGAAAGAGGGAAATGTTTGCCTCATGCCGCTCACTGATGGTGTTTCTATTTTTGTGTCAGATTGGACAACCAGTAACTTCTGACGGAGCTCCGAGGAACCTCGTTTTCTACGTATTCGATACAGGCTCCCACGTAGATGCTATTTTCCTTGACTTCCGGAAGTTCCGAACTGTAGCCTAATAAATAAAGTAAGAGCTTACGGCATATCAGACCAGTTGTGTGGCTGGATTGAAGAGATTTTAGCAAACAGAACACAGCATGTTGTTCTCAATGGAGTGACGTCTACAGACGTTACGTGCCACAGGGGAGTGTTATGGGTCCATTGCTTTTCAAAATATATATAAATGACCTAGTAGATCGTGTCGGAAGTTCCATGCGGCTTTTCGCGGATGATGCTGTAGTATACAGAGAAGTTGCAGCATTAGAAAATTGTAGCGAAATGCAGGAACATCTGCAGCGGATAGGCACTTGGTGCAGGGAGTGGCAACTGACCCTTAACATAGACAAATGTAATGTATTGCGAATACATGGAAAGAAGGATCCTTTATTGTATGATTATATGATAGCGGAACAAACACTGGTAGCAGTTACTTCTGTAAAATATCTGGGAGTATGCGTGGGGGACGATTTGAAGTGGAATGATCATATAAAATTAATTGTTGGTAAGGCGGGTACCAGGTTGAGATTCATTGGGAGAGTCGAAAAATGTAGTCAATCAACAAAGGAAGTGGCTTACAAAACTCTCGTTCGACCTGTACTTGAATATTGCTCATCAGTGTGGAATCCGTACCTGATCGGGTTGACGGAGGAGATAGAGAAGATCCAAAGAAGAGCGGCGCGTTTCGTCACAGGGTTACTTGGTAACCGTGATAGCGCTATGGAGATTTTTAACAAACTCAAGTGGCAGACTCTGCAAGTGATGCGCTCTGCATCGCGGTGTAGCTTGCTGTCCAGGTTTCGAGAGGGTGCGTTTCTGGATGAGGTATCGAATATATTGCTTCCCCATAATTATACCTCCCGAGGAGATCACGAACGTAAAAACAGAGAGATTCGAGCGCGCACGGAGGCTTTCCGGCAGTCGTTCTTCCCGCGAACCATACGCGACTGGAACAGAAAAGGGAGGTAATGACAGTGGCACGTAAAGTGCCCTCCGCCACACACCGTTGGGTGGCTTGCGGTGTATAAATGTAGATGTAGATGTATTCTTGGTTGGGACTGAAAGCAGACAAGTTCTTTTAGGCAGGGCAAGAAGCAGAATATTACCCTTTGTGAGGACCAAGGCATTGCAGTTTTCTGGCCGGGGACCATGGCGAGAGGTTCAATATCTGTAACGGCTGTGTACAGCACTGGTGGTGCAGACTGTTCTGGTGTAACCAGAAGCACCGGAATGAAGACGAAGAACGCAAGACCAGAGGAGGCGGTGAAACGACGTCGGCCAATGGCGCGCGGATTAGGACCGCGCCACGACAGGAGCGACACCTGCAAGAAGTGAACATAAGCGCCACTCCTGCCAGGCTCGGCCGCGCATTAGTGGAACGTATTCGTGGAGCACAGCACAGCACAGCCCAGTAGAGAGTGCTACAAGAACAGTGATTAGTGATCCACAAACTGTGTGTCAGAGTTGCTTGTTTGAAGATTGTGTATAGCAATGACTCGGATTTAAGTCACACGTCGCCCATCGCTTGCAACACCTTTGTACATTAAAGTTAAGTATTGTCAATCTGCTTTAAAGAAATAAAACTACTAATGTTGTTTGCTTGAATTATTGTATAGCATTCCAGGAAAGGAGTATCCTTTAGGCACCCTATACGAGAATAGTGTGCAAGACTCAACACAGACCGTCTTGACAATCACTGCAGTAGTTTGCCATTTCCTCGTAATTTTATGATGTTAAGTTCGAGCAACACAGTAATGCGAAATGATAGTAGTGATATTTAGCTGGGATTCCTACTCTCACTTACGCTTTGCAAAATTGGAAATTTGTGGTAAGGTCTTAGGGTACGAAACTGCTGAGGTCATCAGTGCCTAAGCTTACACACTATTTAATCTAGCTAAAACTAACTTACTCTAAGGAAGACGCAACCACCCATGCCCGAGGGAGGAATAGAACCTATGACCGGGGCAGCCACGCGGACTGTGACAAGACGCCTAAGACGGCGTGGCTACACCGCGCGGCTGCACTTTGGAAGTTGATGGTTTTACCATGACTCAGTTACTTGGATGTCCTGCATGAACTTTCCTACACCCTATCAAATCGATGCTATTATAATAATAATTCTAAACGACTGTAGTTGATATATATAAATTACACCGTGAGTTTGTTTGTCTTCTCTTCACTGTGAACTTTTCTGCTCAGTTTGTGCCAACTATTTAATTATATGGATTTTATAATCCGACTTTGCTGATCTCCAGTGTTTCAGATGGGGAGGCATTAGGCTTTTTTATGATGTGCTGCCTCTCGCATTGAATATGTAATAAACGAAGTTTTACGTCACCGATCTTCCTATAACGCAAACTCAGGTGAGACCCTTGAACCCCATTATAACTGTTACTTTCAACAAGAACCACAGCCATGACTCACTTAGTTCAGGGCCAACTCCATTCGGTCCATTTCCGTTGTGCGCAATTTATTAGACACATCTGAGATATAGGAGCGCTACCAGCATATCGAATGGGTTCATTGAAATTACATCAAAATCACCGTTTATGTTTAACCGTACCCTGTGGTGTCTAGCATTGCATTGGCGACTCTGTATAGGATCTTGCCACCGAGTAATTTTTAGATAGGGTCAGACAAGTATCGCCTTGAATGAGATTTTCACTCTTCAGCGGAGTGTGCGCTGATATGAAACTTCCTGGCACATTAAAACAGTGTGCGGAACCGAGACTCGAACTTGGGATCTTTTGTGTTTCACGGATCGTCAGTCGTGCTTGGGTAGCTCAGGTGGTAGAGCACTTGCTTGCGAAAGGGAAAAGGTCCCGAGTTCGAGTCTCGGTCCGGCACACAGTTTTAATCCGCCACGAAGTTTCAAGCATCGCCTTGCATTAAACTGGCGGGGATACTATTAAAGTTTTATATCCAGCTACACTATGCGCAGTTGTAGGACTACTTCGGTGTAATTTTTAATTAGAAAATCTAAACATGTGTCCCAAGTGTGATGCTGCTTAAGCCTACACTTCCACACAAGACTGGTAGCCTTTCTCCGAACTCCTCGGAAACCCAACACTGCCGAAACGAGCTATTGCATAATTCACACCTTCTGCCCCCCCCCCCCCCCCCTCCTCCGTTCACCCACATCATTTAGCCTACAACGAAGAGAGTTCAATTTCCTTATACCAAGTGCCCCCTCAGTGGCCACGGATTCCTGTGCTCCTATATCTAGCAAAAAATTGCTCACTTCGGCATTTATATAGGCAGTTACACAATAGCCACAAACATTCCCTGAGAATGCTGCACTGTGGATAATTCATTACTTCTTCCACTTTACGTTGGGATGCATGATCTACCCTGTGACCCCCCACACTCATGTTTCGAAAATATTGAGTCTCCCTCTCGTTTACACTTCCCATGTTGTGAATTTACTCCATACTGTTGAATGTGGCTTGGCTGACCATATATATACACACGGTCTCAGCATTAGAAACTGCTTTCCTCTCTCTAGGCTTGGTCACTGCAACAATCTCGGCTAAAACTGGCGCGGTTGTTACAGTCTCGTTCAATTTGTGGAAACTCTATGCACACTATACGTGGCATCTCAGCACGCAAACTCCACAAAAACGCATCTAGTGCCGGTAGTTCTACCTCATGCTATTTGTCAAATGTTCCTGTTGGCGTTGTCGTCATCTGTCATTTCATGGGTGTTAATGATAATTTTCCATACGCGATCGACAAAATTTTCCACCGACTCTCCCTGTCTTTGTGTTAACACTTTAAGTTTTTCCTGATAGTGTCTAGATGTATTCTTGTTCATCTCTCTCTCTCTCTCTCTCTCTCTCTCTCTCTCTCTCGCCGTCGTATTGAAAATACTGCTGAAATGGAAAGTGATATTGATGTGTAGTTTCCACAGAATGGATATGTAGTCAGGGACTCGTATTTTAGCCAATGAACAGAGTTTACTAATATTTCGAAAGTGTATTTTTTGTACAAACAGGCACTTTTTTAAACTGTACAATACCTATTGACACTAACAAAGTAGGGTAAATTAGAACGACACTGGCGTTTGTTGCAGGATTCTAGTGTGAATCGTTTACAAGATACTGTATTTCGAAAAGTTTCTAAACCGACACTTGAAGAACACTGTGGTAGCACACACTAGAGAACAACTCAAGTTCATACATACGTATGTGGATTCTGACCAGCAACGAGACAACTGACCATGAGAGGTTGTGTTTAGAATAACCACCGCCAACGGCAATACACACTTTAAGTTCGGTGTGAAACAATTGCTGCGCAAGTTCTTAGCATTTCAGCAGCGATATTCGAGCAGGCTGCAGTAATACGTCTTTGCATATCATCAGGTGTAGTTTATATGTACTTGTAGACTGCATCTTTGACCTTCCCACACAGAAAAAAGTCTACAGGCGCTAAATCCATGGAATGGGCCATCCATGGTGCAGGTCCTCTGCGTCGGGCCCAACCATTTGGAAACAATTCGTGAAGCACGCTGTACCACTTCGTGCACTATGGGCTGGACAGCTATCAAGACGGTACCGCACCTCCTAGTCTGTAGAGGAACGACTTGTAGCATCCGCGGAAGATCGTCTGTTAGGAGGCTGCAATACTCGTGCACATTCAGTGTCCTGTCTGTCAAACACGGGCCTATGAGCTGATGGTTCACCATCCCACACCACACATTTATATCCGATGAACACCGACGTTAAACCTGATGAAACCCATGGGAACTATCGACCGACCAATAGTGCATGTTTCGGTGGTTTTCCTGCCCATGATTGGTACATGTGTCTTCATCAAGATACATGATACGTCTGGAGTGTCCTGTCTTATTGCCCATGTACGACTCCTATAATCATGTATATGCATATCTTGATGGAGAGAGATGTGATAGGGATGGAACTTATGTCGATGGATAATGCGTAGCGCGCTTGCCTGGCTCATTCCACTTCCTTGTGCGATTGTGAGGGAGCTACTGTGTGGAGAAACTGCAACAGCAGCAAGAATATTGATTTCCCTCTTGTCTGTCGTCACATGTACTTACTGCTACGTTGTCTAGGTTCAATGGCTCTGAGCACTATGGAACTTAACATCTGAGGTCATCAGTCCCCTAGAACTTAGAACTACTTAAACCTAACTAACCTAAGGACATCGCACACATTCATGCCCGATGCAGGATTCGAACCTGCGACCGTAGCGGCTCCAGAGAGAACTAGAACAACTCGGCCACAGCAGCCGGCCATTGTATAGGTGTTACACTAACACTTTCACATAACTGGTTGAAGAGGTTTATAAATAATTGTTGAGATCCAGAATGAGATTTTCACTCTTCAGCGGAGGATGCGCTGACATGAAACTTCCTGGCAGATTAAAACTGTGTGCCGGACCGAGACTCGAACTTGAGACCTTTGCCTTTAGCAGACAAATGCTCGACCAAGTTGGTTGAGCACTATACAGTTGGTAGAGCACTTGCCCGTGAAAGGCAAAGGTCCGAGTTCGAGTCTCTGTCCGGCACACAGTTTTAATCTGCCAGGAAGTTTCAACTGTTGAGATTGAGATAGTTGACGTCTGTTGCGATATCTTTAGCATACACCATACAAGATCGAAATGCATTCTTCCTAAAATCTCCATACACCATGAGCATGTCAGCTTCTTCTGCACTGGAACATCCATCGTCCACTCACGAACTTCTGCATGGTCTATCATACACTAACCGCTTAGAAAGTCGCAATACACTGAAGGAACACATAATCACAATGTAAGCAAACATAACAACATCGTACCTAGCAACTGCGTAGATTGAATGCCACTAACGAGTGTCGATGAGGAAGCTTTTCAAAGCCAGCCGTTGTGGCAGAGCGGTTCTAGGCGCTTCAGTCAGGAACTTCGCGACGGCTACGGTCGCAGGTTCGAATCCTGCCTCGGGCATGGATGTGTGTGATGTCCTTAGATTAGTTAGGTTTGAGTAATTCTAAGTTCTAGGGGACTGATGAGCTCAGATGTTGAGTCCCATAGTGCTCAGGGCCATTTGAACTACACTCCTGGAAATTGAAATAAGAACACCGTGAATTCATTGTCCCAGGAAGGGGAAACTTTATTTACACATTCCTGGGGTCAGATACATCACATGATCACACTGACAGAACCACAGGCACATAGACACAGGCAACAGAGCATGCACAATGTCGGCACTAGTACAGTGTATATCCACCTTTCGCAGCAATGCAGGCTGCTATTCTCCCATGGAGACGATCCTAGAGATGCTGGATGTAGTCCTGTGGAACGGCTTGCCATGCCATTTCCACCTGGCGCCTCAGTTGGACCAGCGTTCGTGCTGGACGTGCAGACCGTGTGAAACGACGCTTCATCCAGTCCCAAACATGCTCAATGGGGGACAGATCCGGAGATCTTGCTGGCCAGGGTAGTTGACTTACACCTTCTAGAGCACGTTGGGTAACACGGGATACATGCGGACGTGCATTGTCCTGTTGGAACAGCAAGTTCCTTTGCCGGTCTAGGAATGGTAGAATGATGGGTTCGATGACGGTTTGGATGTACCGTGCACTATTCAGTGTCCCCTCGACGATCACCAGAGGTGTACGGCCAGTGTAGGAGACCGCTCCCCACACCATGATGCCTGGTGTTGGCCCTGTGTGCCACGGTCGTATGCAGTCCTGATTGTGGCGCTCACCTGCACGGCGCCAAACACGCATACGACCATCATTGGCACCAAGGCAGAAGCGACTCTCATCGCTGAAGAAGACACGTCTCCATTCGTCCCTCCATTCACGCCTGTCGCGACACCACTGGAGGCGGGCTGCACGATGTTGGGGCGTGAGCGGAAGACGGCCTAACGGTGTGCGGGACCGTAGCCCAGCTTCATGGAGACGGTTGCGAATGGTCCTCGCCGATACCCCAGGAGCAACAGTGTCTCTAATTTGCTGGGAAGTGGCGGTGCGGTCCCCTACGGCACTGCGTAGGATCCTACGGTCTTGGCGTGCATCCGTGCGTCGCTGCGGTCCGGTCCCAGGTCGACGGGCACGTGCACATTCCGCCGACCACTGGCGACAACATCGATGTACTGTGGAGACCTCACGCCCCACGTGTTGAGCAATTCGGCGGTACGTCCACCCGGCCTCCCGCATGCCCACTATACGCCCTCGCTCAAATTCCGTCAACTGCACATACGGTTCACGTCCACGCTGTCGCGGCATGCTACCAGTGTTAGAGACTGCGATGGAGCTCCGTATGCCACGGCAAACTGGCTGACACTGACTGCGGCGGTGCACAAATGCTGCGCAGCTAGCGCCATTCGACGGCCAACACCGCGGTTCCTGGTGTGTCCGCTGTGCCGTGCGTGTGATCATTGATTGTACAGCCCTCTCGCAGTGTCCGGAGCAAGTATGGTGGGTCTGACACACCGGTGTCAATGTGTTCTTTTTTCCATTTCCAGGAGTGTATTTTTGAAGCTTTTCAAAATCCGACTTATCGTAAACGACTCGCACTACGATCCTGCAAGAAGCACCGCTGACATTATAGTTTCCCCTACTTTTAGTCTTTTAATGTCAATAGGCGGTGTTCTGTTTAAAATGTGTACGTTTGCACAAAAAATACACTGACAAAGTATGTCGTCTTGTGACTAGGGCCTCCCGTCGGGTAGACAGTTCGCAAGTCTTTCGATTTAACGCCACTCCGGCGCCTTGCGCGTCGACGGGGATGAAATGATGATTATTAGGACAACACAACACCCAGTCCCTTAGCGGAGAAAATTTCAGATCCAGCCGGGAATCGAACCCGGGCCCTTAGGATTGACATGCTGTCGCGTTGACCACTCAGCTACCGGGAGCGGACTTACAAAGTATTACTACGATCTGTTTACTGGCTAACAATACGAGTCCCTAACATTCTGTGAAACTCACACAACAATAGCACTTTTCCTGTCTGCAGTTTTTTCGGTGCAAGTTTTAGGGGACTCACCTGCATATTGCAAATCTCACATATAACTTTATATTGTGGGCAGCCGCGCAGGATTAGCCGGGCAGTCTAGGGTGCTATAGTCATGGACTGTGCGGCTGGTCCCGGCGAAGGTTCGAGTCCTCCCTCGCGCATGGGTGTGTGTGTTTGTCCTTAGGATAATTTAGCTTAAATAGTGTGTAAGCTTAGGGACTGATGGCCTTAGCAGTAAAGTCCCATAAGCTTACATACACATTTGAACATTTTTTTGTTGTGGGCAGCCACAATCACTTCACAGTGGATTACAGCTTGTGGTTCATTTTACTTCAGTTCATTGCAAATGTGAATGCCAGTAGATTGCTAAACGGTAAAACGGCCAGAATGTTGAATGCAAGCATCCATCCATTGTGTTGTACATGTGTCAGATTTCAGTTTGTGGGACGGAGTTCCATGACTGTTGCAATTGGTCGATCAATAACGGTATGGTTAATGTTCTTCATGGATTACGCTGGAGTTATCGGCCGATGATATCCCAAAATAATGTGCTCAATTGCTGGCGGATATGGTGAGCGAGCAGGCCAAGGCAACGCGTCGACACTCTGTAGAGCATGTTGGGTTACAACAACGGTATCTGGGAAAGATTTATTCTGTTGCACAACACCCCTTGGAGTGCTGTCCATCAATGGCAGCACAAATGGTCGAATCACCACACCGAGGTACGAATTTGCAGTCATAATGGGTGGGAGAACTGCGAGAATGCTCCTGCTGTCATAACAAATCGCACCTCAGGTCCAATGAGTCCAGCATGCTGATAGGGTTGGTTACAGGCCCTTAACTGGCCTCCGCCTAACGAACACACGGCCACCACTGGCAGCGAAGCAGAACCAGCTTTTATCAGAAAACAAAACATTCCTACACCCTCATCCCCAGGAAGTTCTCACTTGACGCCACTGAAGTTGCTAATAGCGGTGGTTTGGGGTCAGTGGAATGCACACTACAGGACGTCTGGCTCGGAACTGTCTTTGCAGTAATCGATTTATAACACTTCGTTGTGTTACAAAGGTGCAACTGGTGCTCAAATTGCTGCTGCAGATGCAGTAACAGCAGATTAACAGCCTGGTCAGCACCGACAAAAGAAAGATGTCAGTCGAAAGACTGAACGAGATCAAAGAAAGAATCACACACTGGGAACTTGTCCAGGCAATTATGGAAGGTAGAACTGAGTAACTAGAAAAATAAAACGTAAGACTAAGCAAACAAGTAGAGGGCATGTCAGGTTCACATTGAAGCAGCTGACGTAGTCGAAGGTTGTTACATACAAACCGAGGAAAATCATGTTTTCATAGTAATAGCTCGCAGCTTTTGAGACTTTTTAATTCTTGGATAATCACTACCGAAATCACCTTGAAACACAAAAAAGGTCAAATGTGGAAAGCGAAATTCAGTTTCCAGTTGCTTTGCTGTTGGCTGTATGTTATTCGGACAAACTGGAACGCATCGAAAGTAAAATTACGCTGTTTGACGGTCAGATCATGGGATACGACCTGCTTTCAGTGATGGTAGTATTGTTGGAAATCCAGCACTATGAGCCTTTGAGTGATAAGTACACAATGAGTGTTCTATTCTACGGAACTGTTAGAATGACAACGCTGACTGGGCGCGATAATTCATACGACGAAGTCGTTGCACGTTTGTGAGTCACGCTTAGGTGGCAGAGAACTGCAGCGATCAGAGGCCCATGGCGTTGCTAATAGCTTCAGCCCGCAATTCCCCCCCCCCCCCCTTTCTCCCCCTTTCACCACTCCCTACTGTCTGTCTCTTCGCTGTGGGGTCATACAGCTAGTAGCCATTGCGCTTCCTGACGTCGATCAATCAACTGCTGAAACCGCGAGACATCATCTCTTGTGGCCTATATAGCTGGGTTCTCACAGCACTCGCATTACAGTTGATTCAATCAATCAGATAAAGCTTAATTAATGATATTTTAATTCACTGCAGCGTCATTTACTCTGTCGGGCTTTGACCCGGAGTGTGGTGAGAGCCAGAAGACAGTCCATTCATCAAATGAGTAGTTCCGTCGGCAATGCATCATATTACTAACATCCGTTCGCAGATAATGGAAAGCAAATGCACAATTACCTAGCGTTCCGTAGGTGCAGGTACTTGCCACAACCGCAGAAATGGCTCATCTATTCACAGCAATACAGAACCCAAATAAGGTTCTGTTCGCCTGGCAGACTTGTGTAATACATCACAGCTTTAACATGATAACTGCGATTCTATGTAGCCTATAAAACGGAAATGTGATTACACACAGTAATGTCAAACAGAGTTAATTATTCTTACGATCAGTATGAATTTCACATTCTCCGGAATACTAGCAGACACAGTTACACTTTGACCATAATGTCTAATGATTATTTGTATTATTTGTAAACGTGTGCCATATTTGTTGCTATTTGAAGCCGCATGTCCAAAGCTAGATGATACTGAAGCAGACGTATCCTTGCGTCATTTACTGAAACTGAGTGAGCCGTGTGACAGAATCAGTTTAATGCGTTAGTTTCATGAGACGCATTTAAGATACTGGCTGCCATTCTAGAAGTAGAGCAATAGTTTTTAAAGAAAAGAGATGCACACGAAGGCCTGATGAAAAGTAGTGATTCCGAGATTTTATTGTGTGGAAACTTTTAAGACTTTTTAAATAGAGCAAACTTTATTAACATTGAAACTTCCTGGCAGATTAAAACTGTGTGCCCGACCGAGACTCGAACTCGAGACCTTTGCCTTTTGAGGACAAGTGCCTCTTTATTCTCCATGTCTACATATTTATTTCTCAAGATAATCACACATTTCTCCTAACGAGAGATCAGTTTGTTGATACCATCACTGCATGACGTTTAACTTCGCTCACGTAGTCACAACCTCACCTGTGCTTACACCGCTTCATCACTATCAAAGTGAAGTCCTCGAAGGTGTTCTTCAAGATTTGAGAACAGATGAAAATCGGATGGAGCCAATTAGCGACTGTATGGAGGATGATCGTGTTCCATGTGTGGACGCACTCTTAGAATTCGTGCTTTCAGCTTCGTGAGAGACGTCAGCAATCTGTTTCTCAGCCACCGATATAGTTATGTTGCACGCTACAATTCGGAGCCCTCTGCCCGCAGAGGATTGAACTAGCGTCAACCAAGCTGGAAATTCGGCTAAGTAATATGCATAAAATCTAATACCCAAATCGATAATCATAACAGAATGAAATATTCTTAGGCATTGCTTTACAGCACGACTTAGTATTTCCCAAATCCTCTACAGCTAGGTGACAGTATGTGAGAAGACGAAGTCCTTTTGAACGGTAGCATACAATTCCACCTATAGCCAATTCCTTTGGGAAATATTTACGGATTAGAAGCAACCGTTTATGCAGGATCAGATAGTTTAGAAAATACTATGTGTGTATTCTTCGTCCCATAACTCGAACTCTGTTTCGCTAATGGATTATTCCATGTCAAATCGCTTAATTTGGGAACATTTTGAAGCTAATCCGTCATGGATATCGACGTAATTTTATATGAACTTTCACACACATCCCCAATGAAAACTGGTGACGTTTAATCAAAGCGAAATTGGTCGAGACATTTGTTTGACTTCGTACCCGAGTTTGCGCAAAGTGAGTGGGAATTTCTGCTGACTTTGAGCTGTTATATCCCGGGCAATAATATGTGGAAAGAATTAAAATTTGGCCATCTTGTACAGCACTATGCGTTCTCTTAAGAATAAAAATCAAAGGAATTTTCGATTATGTTCAGCGATCAAATTTTAGGTAAAATCGCTGAAAAAATCGGGGACCGAAAAAATTTCGAAGATTGGACACTTATGTTTCAAGGACTAAAAGTATGACGAACGTGAAGCTTGCCCCGTCGTAAGCTGACCATATGAGATTTTCAGGTATATAGTTTCATTTATGTACTACTCTTCAATACTAAATAAATTGAATGAAATTTGGAGATTTTGCAAAAAGGCCAGAAATGCACAACTTCCAAACAGATTTTGCAAAAACCTGTTCTGTATAATTCTCCAAATTGAGCTCATTAGAAATATTATGGCCTGAACCGCAAAACAAAGAATATTTGATTATCCAACGCGGGATAACAGTGGTGGATAATTTGAATCAAAGTTGGGGGTGAAAATTACGACACGAAAAAAATGTAAACTTCGAATTCTTGTATCTCGCAGAGTAAACACGTACTGAAGATGAAACTCAATACTCAATATATAGCCGGTCGCTGTGGCCGAGCGGTTCTAGGCGTTTCAGTTCGAGACCGCGCTGCTGAAAGGGTCGCGGGTTCTAGTCCTGCCTCGGGCATGGATGTGTGTGATGTCCTTAGGTTATTTAGGTTTAACTAGTTCTAAGTCTAGGGGACTGATGACCTTAGATGTTAAGCCCCATTGTGCTTAAAGCCATTTTAACCATTTCAAGACAATATCTCGGTAGCACAAAAATGTCCTATACAAGATTTCATTCACGTAATATACTCCAATAATCTAGAAATTCGTCGAAAAGTGGTTGATTTTTTGTGAAACTGTGAAAATAAGGTGTATTTGATACTTCTTTTTACAAATACCGTTTTCTAGTAAAGCTTCAAAGCAGTCTCATTCCAAACAACGTGTTCTAAGCTCCCCTTCCCTCCAAAACAGTGACTTTAATTTTCAACATGGCCCAAGAATGCTACGTAATCTGAGGCAAAGTAGCAGGAAAAATCGCGCTGTGAATAATGTTTTAACTTTGGCTTCTTACATATCGTTCGTTAAAGGCATGATAAACATGAATCTTTGGACACAACAACTTATCAACTTACGCTTTCCCCGTATAAAATATCATTTTCGTTCTGCTTTCCAAATTTCTACAAAATCAGTGTAACTGAATTCCATAAAATTACAAAAATAAAACACATTTGTGTATATGTTTTTGGATAGGGTCCGCCTTTAGCAAAACACAACTTAGTTCCTACCCCAAACATGATTCACTGCAGTTGCACCATCATCAGTGGGCTTTTATTTTGTGGCTGTTAAACATAAAGAACGTTCTTCACTGTTTGTACGCATGTAAATATTACATTTTAAATCGTAATTACAAGTTTTCTTCCACTACGCACAAAATTATGTATTCATACCTTTTTACCACATGGCGTGGTTTTCCTGAGGTATTCTGTTATTATGGTACCTGTTTTCTTTCACAGTTTGTCACCTGTAAACATATACAACTTAAATGTAGACAAATGACTTAAGCAAAAATTACGATTTGGAAACTGTTATGGTATGCCTGAAAATTAATTAATTGTATGTGGAAGGCTGTGTGTGTGTGTGTGTATGTGTGTGTGTGTGTGTGTGTGTGTGTGTGTGTGTGTGTTTGTGTCTATTTACATTATGATTCACTTACGTTCTCTTTTTTCCCATCTTCTTCACTATAAAGTTCTGTGTATTCATCTGTCACTGTCACTTTTCACTGTTTACCACATGCAAAAAACAATATGGCGGGCAGTGAAACAGTTTAAGGTGTAAAAGTAAGATGGAACAGTTGAAGGTGTTCCTGGGGGTTGTTTTGAATCTTTCAGAGGTGTATGCGCCATTTTGTATTTGAGTGTGTGTGTGTGTGGGTACGAGTGTGTGTGTGTGTGTGTGTGTGTGTGTGTGTGAAGGGTAATTTGGGGGGGGAGGGGTTTTTATAGGTTGGTGTTACCTAATAATTCTCTGAGGGCAGAGAAAAGGGTTCGGTTGCACAGAGTTATATATTCATGTACTGCTTGTTTTCCTTCAACTATGGCTTTTTGTATTTCGTAGTTTTCTACAATTATTAGTTGTTGTGGGGGATTGTTCTGCATTTGTGAATTTTCAAGTCAGTACTGATGTCTGTTGGGCTATGTTTCTTGTCTAGTTGAAGAAAAACAAGTAATACATGAATATACAGCTCTCTGTGATGGAACTCTGTTCTCTTCCCTCAGAGAATTATTAGTTAACACCAACCTATAGAACACTCCACCCCCCCCCCAAATTAACCTTCACACACACACACACACACACACACACACACACACACACACACACACACAAAATGGGAGAAACATGACCAAGACAGGGATTACTGGATTAGCTGCCACAAACTTCTTGTAGCAAGACTAAGTACCAAAACATTCCATCCCAACGAAAATAAACACAAAATACATCTGTTTAAAGAACGAGACAAAAATTCAGTTGACTCGTTCGTAAGAGACCATCTCCACTCCTTGCAATGTCAGTAAGCAAGCACAGACCGTTGTTGTTGTTGCTGTTGTGGTCTTCAGTCCTGAGATTGGTTTGATGCAGCTCTCTATGCTACTCTATCCCGTGCAAGCTTCTTTATCTCCCAGTACCTGCTGCACCCTACATCCTTTTAAGCTGCTTAGTGTATTCATCTCTTGGTCTCCCTCTACGATTTTTACTCTTCACGAACCCTCCAGTACTAAATTGGTGATCCCTTGAAGCTACTACTAACCGATCCCTTCTTGTAGTCAAATTGTGCCACAAACTCCTCTTCTCCTCAATTCCATTCAATACATCCTCATTAGTTATATGATCCACCCATCTACTCTTCAGCATTGTCCTAAACAGACCGTATGAGGTTTGAATTCAAAGCTATAAAATAGTCTACAGTTAAGATAAGTACAGAAATAAATTAATAAGGGGTGGTAATGATCCCCCATGGTACACAATTGTCAGAACACTGTTCCAGGAGCAACGAAAAAAGCATGCAAAATTTGAAAAAACGCAAAATTCGCAAGACTGTCGAAGCTTTACAGAAGCCCTACATTTAGCGTGAACTTCCATACAAGATGCTTTTAATAGTTTCCACAACGAGGCTCTGTCCAGAAATCTGGCAGAAAACCCAAACAGATTCCAACAGAATGTAAAGTACACCGATGGCAAAACTCAACGACCTAGGTGAAACTCTGAGCAGTACTCTTAGATTGTTTGCAGGTTATAAGTCATTTACCATCTTGTACACTCATCAGATGATCAAAACCAATTGCAAAATGAATTAAACAACATAGCTGTAATGTCCTTCAAGTGGTAATTGACTCTAAATAACGAAAAGTGTAAAGCTATCTTCATGAGCACTAAAGGCAATCCGCTATATTTCGGTTACATGATAAATCACACAAATATAAAGACTGTAAATCCAGCTGAATTGTTAGGGATTACAATTCCGAATAACTTAGATAACGTTGAGGGAAAAGCGAACTAAAGATTGCTGTTTATTGGCAAAACACTTAGTAATGCAACAAGTCTCCTAAAGAGACTGCTTACGCTAAGTTTGTCCACCTTCTTTTGAACCATTGCTATGCGATGTGGGACCCGCATTAGACCAGACTGACGGAGAGCGTCGAAAATCTTCAAAGAAAGGTAACTCGTTATATATTATTGCGAAATTGTGGAGAGAGTGCCAACCATGTGATACGCCAATTGGAGCTGCAGTCATTAAAACAAAGATCTTTTTCATTACCCAGGATCTTTTCATGAAACTTCAATCACCAAGTTTTTGTGAAATTACACTCCTGGAAATTGAAATAAGAACACCGTGATTTCATTGTCCCAGGAAGGGGAAACTTTATTGACACATTCCTTGGGTCAGATACATCACATGATCACACTGACAGAACCACAGGCACATAGACACAGGCAACAGAGCATGCACAATGTCGGCACTAGTACAGTGTATATCCACCTTTCGCAGCATTGCAGGATGCTATTCTCCCATGGAGACGATTGTAGAGATGCTGGATGTAGTCCTGTGGAACGGCTTGCCATGCCATTTCCACCTGGCGCCTCAGTTGGACCAGCGTTCGTGCTGGACGTGCAGACCGCGTGAGACGACGCTTCATCCAGTCCCAAACATGCTCAATGGGGGACAGATCCGGAGATCTTGCTGGCCAGGGTAGTTGACTTACACCTTCTAGAGCATGTTGGGTGGCACGGGATACATGCGGACGTGCAATGTCCTGTTGGAACAGCAAGTTCCCTTGCCGGTCTAGGAATGGTAGAACGATGGGTTCGATGACGGTTTGGATGTACCGTGCACTATTCAGTGTCCCCTCGACGATCGCCAGAGGTGTACGGCCAGTGTAGGAGATGGCTCCCCACACCATGATGCCGGGTGTTGGCCCTGTGTGCCTCGGTCGTATGCAGTCCTGATTGTGGCGCTCACCTGCATGGCGCCAAACACGCATACGACCATCATTGGCACCAAGAAAGAAGCGACTCTCATCGCTGAAGACGACACGTCTCCATTCGTCCCTCCATTCACGCCTGTCGCGACACCACTGGAGGCGGGCTGCACGAGGTTGGGGCGTGAGCGGAAGACGGCCTAACGGTGTGTGCGGGACCGTAGCCCAGCTTCATGGAGACGGTTACGAATGGTCCTCGCCGATACCCCAGGAGCAACAGTGTCCCTGTTTTGCTGGGAAGTGGCGGTGCGGTCCCCTACGGCACTGCGTAGGATCCTACGGTCTTGGCGTGCATCCGTGCGTCGCTGCGGTCCGGTCCCAGGTCGATGGGCACGTGCACCTTCCGCCGACCACTGGCGACAACATCGATGTACTGTGGAGACCTCACGCCCCACGTGTTGAGCAATTCGGCGGTACGTCCACCCGGCCTCCCGCATGCCCACTATACGCCCTCGCTCAAAGTCCGTCAACTGCACATACTGCTCACGTCCACGCTGTCGCGGCATGCTACCAGTGTTAAAGACTGCGATGGAGCTCCGTATGCCACGGCAAACTGGCTGACACTGACGGCGGCGGTGCACAAATGCTGCGCAGCTAGCGCCATTCGACGGCCAACACCGCGGTCCCTGGTGTGTCCGCTGTGCCGTGCGTGTGATCATTGCTTGTACAGCCCTCTCGCAGTGTCCGGAGCAAGTATGGTGGGTCTGACACACCGGTGTGAATGTGTTCTTTTTTCCATTTGCAGGAGTGTATTTTGTTGGCACCCACCTACATAGGAACAAATGATAATCATAATAAAATACGAGAAATCAGAGCTCGCACCGCGAGATTTAAGCGTTCGATTTTCCCGCGCACTGTTCGAGAGTGGAACGGTAGAGAAATGGATTGAAGGTGGTTCGCAGAGCCCGTTGACATTGTGGACTTCTGATAAATCGTGTATATATAGGTGTAGCCAGTTTCCGTTAACTGGATCTGCTGCTGCTCAGTGAAGAAGCTCCTCAATTAGCATCACGAGTCTGAGAGCATCTCGTTACAGTTCTCCCGACAAGGAAATATCTCTGTCAGTACCGGGAATCGAACCCGGGGCTTCTGTACGGCAGTAAGCCCCGCTGACATATTATATATCAAGCTGTGATTTATTGGTTATAAAACTAGAGATACTTGCTAACCGAATATTTCATGAAACTGATGTAAGGTATGTGAATTTAAAATTGTAACTGCAGAAATAGGGAAAAGGTTTACACTGGGCAAAGACAATTTCAGGAGCGTCCCGACGACTGAGAGTGATTAAACCTCTAAATTTTCTCATTTGTCATAGCCCCTGTCGGACAAGAAACGATGTGACTCACTAGTTCAAGTAATGTATAGATTTCGGGGAGACCAAGGTTCAACATTCCTTCCAACCTTCCACATTTACTTTTTCCACGTGTTTTCTAAATCTTTGAAGGCAAATGCCGATTACACTCCTCATCCTCCTTTGTTATGCGCTTGTGCGTCGCCGCTAATAACCTTGCAGTAACGGTCGTTGAATGTGGGGTAGCAGGTGTAGCTCCGGATTACACACTATGAGGGAATGTTTTATAATACAAGAAACTTTATTAACATTTTACATATTTCTTCTTCGTGACTAAATATTCATTTCTCAATGCAGTCATACTGGTGACGAATATATTTCTGCCAATGAAAGAGGAGTTTCTTGATGCCAACTCTGTAGAATGTTTGACCCTTTTGACGGGACTACAACCTCACCCCTGCTTACACCGCTTCATCACTGTCAAACTGAAGACATCAAAAGTGTTTTTTCAGTTCATTAACCGGATAGTTACGATATTTAAGGAAAAAGGAAGTGTTCAGCCACATCTGAAACGTCTGCCACGACCTGCAACAAATGATGATGCCCAAGTAGGTGTTTTAGCTGCTGTCGCGGCTAATCCGCACATCAGTAGCAGCCAAATTGCGCGAGAATCGGGAATCTCAGAAACGTCGGTGTTGAGATTGCTAAATTCATCGGATCTGACGTTCCCGGATTTTTTATGTGGGAAAGTTGAAGGATATTTGCTATCGTGATCCACCGACAACGCCTGACAACATGCGTTAGCGCATTGTCAATGCATGTGCGAACATTACGGAAGGTGAACTACTCGCTGTTGAGAGGAATGTCGTTACACGTATTGCCAAATGCATTGAGGTTGACGGACATTATTTTGAGCATTTATTGAATGAATGTGGTATTTACAGGTAATCACCCTGTAACAGCATGGGTTCTCACAGATGATAAGTTCACAAAGATACATGTATCACATTGAATCAACCGAAATAAAATGTTCAAACGTACCTACGTTCTGTATTTTAATTTAAAAAAAATTGTGAGCCATCTGTTTGTGACTATTACAGCGCCATCTATCACTAAGCGAAAAAAATGGTCCAACTAAAACATTCATATTTCTTTTCGTACTACATGAATATGTACGAAAAATGGGGGTTCCTATAAAAAAAAAACAAAAAAAAAACGCAGTTGATATCCGTGTGACCTATGGCAGCGCCAACTAGCGGGCGAACCATAGCGCCATCTGTTTTCCCCCTTCAAGCTAGACAAGTTTCGATCTTTGTAGTTTTTTCATTTGACGCTTATTTCGTGAGATATTTGGCCCGGTCACGATTAATGGACCACCCTGTATACAGTGAAACATTAAAAACGGAGGTATGTCGTAAAAGACTTATTGGACTACTGTATTCTGCGCACGTAAATTATTTGAAAATATTGCATTGCTCGTTTTGTTAATGATACTGTACCTTGTAGTACAGATAATTATTTGAGAACGATAAAAAATATTTAAAACTAGTCACTAATAAAAATATTATTCGCTGCTCTCACTGAATCCTAAATTAATGAATTGAGTATTACATTGTTTTCAGATCACCATTTTCCTCCGTTTCAGTAGTTCGCATTCGTACCGTGTACGGTTTCCTGTACCGCTGTCTTGCAGTAATAACATATACGCTCTCGTGATCTGCCACACTTGCCTGTGAGCTGTGTCTCTTCTATCTGACGGATTTCTCTGATTGTGCATCAGCTCGATTCCATTGAGTCTTGACGGCTGCCGTCCGCGGTCGTCCACCCTGAGCTGCCACACACGTTGAGGTTTGCACCACCATCTCCTTCTTTTGCGAACAAGAACAACCCGATGTCGCACATTGCTGATGTCGATACAGTCCCTCATTCTCTTATGAATTTCAATTGGAGGCACGTTTTCTGCAGTTAAAAACTCGGCTACACCTTTTAGTTTCTCAACCATCGGCATAGTTACGTTACACATCGATATGTTACGCGCTGCAATTCGGAGCCCTCTAGAGGCAAAAGGTTGCAACTTTCGTCATAGAAGATGGAAAGTGGACCGAGTAATATGGACGACGTGTAATACCTGAACCGATACTGAGAACGGGAAAAAATGACATTACTTTCCATCACGTCCTCGTATTAGAGGTCTCAGCGTACGCACTATTTTTTTCTGTTGGGGGCCTTCACTATGTGGCACACTTCTGCACTTAATCCTAACATAAATAGAAATAAATAATCTGACAGATATTTGACAAAATTCTGTACACAGATTAGTAAAATATAGTGTGAAACGGGCTACGCTGGGGACTAGTCATAAAAAAGGCCACTTTGATTAAAAAATATCATAATGAAAGCTTCATGATACTACTACTACTAC
The DNA here is from genome assembly GCF_023897955.1 of Schistocerca gregaria. Lineage (NCBI taxonomy): Eukaryota > Metazoa > Arthropoda > Insecta > Orthoptera > Acrididae > Schistocerca > Schistocerca gregaria. The sequence continues at coordinate 733,572,203 of NC_064931.1, forward strand.
TACTACTACTACTACTACTACCACTACTATTAGTGGAAGTGTCTACCAGACAAACATCACTGAACTATAAATATCATTCTAATCACAAGAAAACAATGACCATGTAACTACTTACAAGTGAGTCCTAATATGATTAGTGTTGCAGGTAACTAACTGTATAAACGCCCTTTTATATGCCTTTTGCGTGAATTACATTCATTTTTCCAACACCGTAGTGTGGTATGCCTCATATCATGGTAAAAGCGTTTCACGTATGAATAAAACTACTACTACTACCAGTAGTAGTAGCAGCAGTTGTTGTTGTTCTAATAATAGTAGTAGAAGTTTTATTCGTCAGTAGATCGCTTATACAATGGTATGAGGCATGCCATAATATTACAGTTTTAGAAGAAAAAAAAACGTAATTCACACAACAGGCATATACACAGGCATTTATACAGTTACTTACCTGCACTTACCATTTTATGAGGACTTACTTGTAAATAGTTACATGGCCATTGTTTTTTTGTGATTTGAATGATATTTACAGTACAGTAATGTTTGTTTGGTAGACACTTGATGAAATCTGGTATATAATTAGAGTATAACAGTGTCTCGCCTTTTTTTTACATGGTGGTAGTCATCTTCAGTGGAACTGTTAGATGTATTAACTGGGTATGTCAAAACCAAATTTGCCACCCTATTTGTAATACAGTAAGCAGATCTGTAGAGCTGTATACATCTCATCTTAGAATTTAAGGAAATAATGTATCAACAAATGTACTAATTACTCCTACAAAGCAATCCCTCATGAACACTTATTATTGGATGATAAAAGACTGTTATTAACATGCAAAACACACGCATCACTATTTTGACTAATCACTTCTGAGTTGTGAGAGGAAACTGAAGGTGCATCCTGCGATGCTTTGAAAATATGACGTAGATAATATTCGTACTTATTGCAAACACGACGGTGTAGATATCCCCATCCAGTTCCATTACGTACCAAAGTTTGAGAATTAGATAAAACACATTTCAATAATTATATGTTGTTTGGGGATAATCAGGTGCGAAAAGTAACATATAGCTGCCGATTCCTTTCACTTTGCTTGCTTCTAAAATGATCTTCGTCATGAAGGCAATTTGAAAATCTTGGGTGATAATTTCACTGTGTACAGGACCAAAACAAATTTTAAATCGTATACTCCCGAATGTATACGGTCGTGACTCACCTGTTTATGTTCAAAGTGTGAACATTTTGACTTCTGTAGATCTGTTGGGCAACGCATCAGCTTCACTGCACAGTATAAAAGTATAAAGATTTTCTCTGTGCCTAGTGAGGTCGAAAAATTCTTAGAGTTCGTTAATCGTTAACACAAGGAACTGGAATCGTTTGCAAGGAACTGGAATCGTTTGCAAGGAACTGTAATAGTCCTCAATGAAGGTGACCCCACTATCTCACGTAACACCATGAGAAATAGTCATTTGTTGCAGCTTATCAAGTAGTATTCATATACGATTCAAACAACGAACATTTGAAATCATCTGATGAGAGAAATGCAGCGTAAGCATTACTCTCTGGGTGTAAACTCTGCAGCAGTTATGTGTCATTTGTGAGAGCGTCTGTCCTCTTGCTGTGACTTAGGAAGAAGGATCACTATTCTAAAACTGTGGTGAGTGTTGTATTTGTTAACAGTCTCTTAACACTGAAGAACGGAAATCCGTGACCTGCCGGCTAGTAAGCACATGTCAGATTTAAATGTCGAAATAGACTCCAGTCGTACATTTTTGTATATTTACAGAACTTGAAGTGATGTGGCATTTAGATTAGAGTTAAGAATTGGCATATATGAAGTTATGCAAGTCAACGGTTAGTCCCCAACATCTAGGCACTTAGAAATATATCTCGTTTTCAAAGTGGATTAGCAAAAATATCACACTGTGGCTCTTTGACTCATACAAATTCACTCCAGCATCGTTCCAAAGCTCACCGCCATGTAGATATTCCTTTCTCTCCATCTGTATATTCACACAACGCAAAATGTTTGTTACTTAGTATAAAATTGTTGCTCATTCGATTAAATCGATGAGTGAAGACAATTGGTAACTGAGAGATATATACCACATTAAATAGTAAGCAATGGTACTCATTCCCCCTGGTATACTAAACGAGTCAGACCACTCTTGCAGTGCAACAAAAACGCATGCAAAATTTAAAAGAATGCAATATCCACAAGGCTGGCGAAATTTTACAGAAACTCGAAATTTAGCGTGAACTTCTATGCGAGATGCTTTTAATCGTTTCCGCAACGAAACTTTGTCTCAAAATCTGGCAGAAAACCGAAAGCGATTCAGGTCATATTTAAAGTATACCAGCGCAGTGCGATTACAGTGGTTATGTCACTGATGAGAGTGCCACAGAAGCAGCGTTACTATACACGGTTTTCCGAAACTCGTTCATGATAGAGGACGAAGTAAATATGCCAGAAATCAAATCTAGAACAACAGCCAACATGAGTAAGTTTGAAGTAGATATCCTCGGTACTGAGAAGCAGCTTAAATCACTTAATAAAGGAAGGCTTCCGGTCCAGATTGCACAACAGTCAGTTTCCTGTCAGAGGATGCTATTACAATAGCTCCATATGTAATAACGATATACAACCGCTCGCTCATCGAAAGGTCTGTACCTAAAGACCTAAAAGGTGCACGTGTCGCACCAATACCCAAGAAAGGGAACAGGAGTAATCCACCGAATTACAGACCTTTTCGCTAACGTCGATTTACAGTAGGGCTTTGGAACATATTCTGTGTTCGAACATAATGAATTATCTCGAAGAATACGATTTATTTACTAACGGTCAGCACGGATTCAGGAATAATCGTTCTTGTGAAACACAAATAGGTGCCTATTCTCACGAAGTAAGGAATACTACTGACAGGGATTGTGAGATTCATTCCTTATTTTTGAATTTGCAGAAAGCTTTCGGCCGGTCGGTGTGGCCGAGTGGTTGTAGGCGCTTCATTCTGGAACCACGTGACCGCTACTGTCGCAGGTTCGAATCCTGCCCCGGGCATGGATATGTGTGATGTCCTTAGGTTAGTTAGCTTTAAGTAGTTCTAAGTTCTATGGGACTGATGACCTCAAATGTTAATTCCTATAGTGGTCAGAGCCATTTGAACCATTTTTTGAACCAGAAGGCTTTCGACACAGTTCCTCACCGTGTTATAGGCCTCATGAAGTTCTTGATCTATATAAACGACATAGAAAATAATCTGAGCAGTCCTCTAGGATTGTTTGCAAATGGTGCTGTCATATACCATGTTGTAAAGTCATCAGATGATAAAAACCAACTGCAAAATGATTTAGACAAGATATGTGTATGGTGCAAAAAGTAGCAATTGAGTCTAAATAGTGAAAAGTGTGAAGTTATCCAAGTGAGTACTATAAGAAATCCGCTAAATTTCGGTTACACGCTAAATCACACAAACCTAAAGGCTGTAAATTCTACAAAATACACGTATTACAATTACGAAGAACTTTAATTGGAACAATGACAAAGATAATTCTATGGGTTAAGCAGACTAAAGACTGCGATTTATTGGTAGAACACTTAGAAAATGCAACAGATCGACTAAAGAGACTGCGTAAACCACTCTTGTCCATCCTCTTCTGGAGTATTGCTGTGCGGTGTGCGATCCGCATCAGATGAAACTGCCGTAGGACATCGAAAAAGGTCAAAGAAGGGCAGCTCGGTTTGTATTATCGCGAAATAGGGGAGAGAGTGCAGCGGACATGATGCGTATGTTAGTGTGGTAATCATTAAAACAAAGGCGTTTTGTGCCTCGGCAGAATCTTCTCGTGAAATTTCGATCACGAACTTTCTCCTCCGAATGAGAAAATATTCTGTTTGGTCCCACCTACATAGCGAGAAATGATATTCAAAATAAGAGATATTAGAGCGCGCACAGACAGATTGAAGTGCTCGTTTTTCATCGCGCTTTTACAGTGTAAAAGCGTAGAGAAATAGCCTGACGGTGGCTCGATGAATCCCACGCCACGCTCTTAATTGTGATGCATAATATCATGTAGATGAAGATGTAGACTTTTATTGAAAGTTTTCCTTCTGTCTGCATTTTTCTGTAAAGTTAGAGGTGAAACAATTATCAACATGAAATACGTGTGTTTCACGCGGGTGTTGTGAGAATTACGCATCTCATTTTTTGGTTCATGAGCTGATCAAGTAAGGGGTAAATACGTATTTCTCCTTGCCTTGTGGTTGTCTTTCGACATCCTGATTTTAGTTTTCAGTGGTTTCCGTAAATTACTTCAGTCAAATTCCCGACTATCTGTCCCATCCTTATCACACTAGACCAGAATATATTTAAATAACTGTATTTATGATATATGTTTTCATTCTTAAATTGTAATTCCATGACATGTTGATTATTCATGTAAAAGTGATTACAGATAAATGAAACTACAACAACAAATCAGGTTTTATGATACAGCATGAACACTGCTCACTACCGTATTGCTCTATAAATATTGTAGCCATTGATAAAAGCAAATTCTTTTCTTGAATGTGAAAACATAAACGCAATTTCTTAGCGAAAATCTCTTCAGATAAGAGAGTACCAATGAGTATTACTGCATAAATCGTTGCAGCAGATTTTTATAGATTTGCATGAAGCCAATGTAGCCCCTGTCTTGCAGGTTGACGTGGCTTCTACGAATACTTTACAAGATGGACACAATGGTTTCAGCTACATACTGAACACCAGTTTGTGTGAAGTGGTTGATTTCCCTAACGGCTCCAGACGCTCAATGGAACAATTGATTTCATCCATCCACGTAGTGGAATTCATTCAATGTTCTTATGGGAAAATTGGAAAACATCGTGACATTAAACTGGAAATTTGGTGTGAGAAGTTGTAACACTAGAGTAAATCTCAAAAGTGGCACTGTTTTTAGTGAGGAAACAGCGCATCTACACATGGTGAATGTTAGACTATGGTACCTGACAGTCATCTATGTTATTGTGTGCGTATTTACCTCTGCAGAGTCCAGTGCACTAGTTCTACAACGAATTTATAAGAATTCCTTTAGAGGGAACCAAGTTGCTTTGTATAATTGCTGATAACTTCTTCTACTGCAAATACTAGTAGTAGAAAATAATTTTGATTGTAACAAGTTATAAGGTGCCACTTCACCCAATTCGACTCATCTAGATATGCTGAATGGTGAGCGTGACGGAATACCGTCCTAAGGGGCCTGGGTTCGATTCCAGGCTGGTTCGAGGATTTTTCTTCGCTCAGGGACTGGGTGTTGTGTTGTCTTCATCATCATTTCATCTCCATCCGGCGCACAGGTCGCCCAATGTGGCGTCGAATGTAATAAGACCAGCACCAAGGCGGCCGGACCTCCATCGTAAAATGGCCTCCTGGCCAAAGACGCCAAACGCTTATTTCCATCTAAATAAATGTGCTCTATAGTATTTATGGCATGACATTTGCAGCAAGACAACTCCGCTACTGAAAAGCAAGCACAATGGGTCGCAAATTGTACAGGCTAAGGTCTAATGTGTATATTGGACATTGTAACAATTAAATGAGGACTGTATAGGAGCTTATTCAAATCGTAGTCTGACGCCTTCATCACACATCCACACACATGGATGCTAAGTGTAACATTTGCATGAGGTTAGTGGCACCCTACTCACATTAATTGACGTGTAACAGCATTTTCTCCACACAAGGGATTGTAAGGTAGAAAATTATTCCGTGTCGTTTACCTGGCAGTGGAGTAAACGATCTTAGATTGTGTCTTATCGTACAGCCACACACTTTAGTGTGAGCCAGTGATTGGTCTGAAGTGTTTTTTCTTCTTTTTTTTTCGCGCAGCTTTCTCTCTGGGCAATCGGCTAGCATGAGCTAATTTAGCGTGCGTATGGTCCGTTATGCACTCTAGAGAAATAGTATGAAATTTTATTCGAACTTCTTCATACTTTACATACAGGCCTTTACTGATTACACAAGTGTAGTGTAAAAATCTCAAATCACTATCTTTAGTACTCTTCGAGATGTAAACATTTTCGTAAAACTCATAATTACTTCCGTTTTACGAGACTGAGCTAGGTACTGTAATATATTAATCTACAGTATCAGCTGAAATTATAGCAGAAAATATGTAGTTCATAGAAGTTATTTATCTAAATTTTTCTTTGGTTTCATTACAGTAGCTGCTGACGTAACAGTAATCACTTTCAAAATTTATTATTTAATTATCTTTTGTTGTATGAATGTCGCAGGGAGATTGAGAGAGTGCATGGAGGACATATGTGAAGTGTGGAAGTTTTACTTCACTAAAAGTATTTCCGCGTGAAGTGGCCGCACGGTTTGAGGCGCCATGTCACGGACTGCGCGGCCCCTCCGGCCGGAGGTTCAAGTCCTCCCTCGGATATGGTGTATGTGTTGTTCTTATCATAAGTTAATTTAAGTAATGTATAAGACTAGGGACCGATGACCTCAGCAGTTTGGTCCCCTAGGAATGCACACACACACACACACACACACACACACACACACACACACACACACACACACATAGACACACACTAAAAGTATGTAAAGTGTATGAGTGGGAAGATTTTGTACCGAGCCATCCTGATTTAGGTTTCCCTTGATTTCCCTAAATCGCTTCAGGCAGATGCCGGGATGGTTTCTATGAAAGGGTGCGGCCGGATTTCTTCCCATCCTTCCCTAATTAAACGATTCAAATGGCTCTGAGCACTATGGGACTCAACATCTGAGATCATCGGTCCCCTAGAACTACTTAAACCTAACTAACCTAAGGACATTACACACGTCCATGCCTGAGGCAAGATTCGAACCTGCGACCGTAGCGCGGTTCTAGGCTGAAGCGCCTAGAACCACTCGGTCACACCGGCCGGCCCTTTCCTAATCCGATGGGACCGATGACCCCACTGTTCTGTCCGTTGTCCTCAAGAAAAAAAGAGTTCTTGTGGACTCACGATCCATGTAACGTATATATTAGTGTGCATGCTTTTGTATAAAAGCAGCCAGCTGATATGCTATGTGTAAAATAAACTGGTATTTCATTTCTGGGTATAATCCGTAACATGTTTTATTAAAATTAAATTTGCTATGATAAACATAGAATTTCTTTCCTAAATTGCTCTCTTTAACGCTATTGGATAGGTTAGGAATCACAACCGCAATTGTTGGAGTGCTGGCGCTTTTCTGATTCGCTGCCAAAATTATCAGCCAAGATAATTTAAGCACCTCCCGCGATCTGCGCAGTGATTTGTGATACGGTACTGTTTCTCTAAGAGTTGCTCGTGAACCGTCTCATTGTATAGATCAATGTGGAACCACAGCACGCAAATTTTTGTTAAGATGAAAAAAATCATACGTTGTACTGAGTCCGTTGTCAGAATTGTAAAGCTACTTCAGTTTGGAATATTATACTGAAAGACAGGAAATGTTAAGTGTATTTCTTTGGACGTTATTTTGGTGTAAGCTTTCTGTTCGTATTTGGAGTCCGCGTAGAGTGTTTTGGAAACATCTCGGAACATTTCGTGAACAACTTCTTTCTAAGAAGATCACTGAACGAGTGGATGCAGTAATTTGCGAGTAGCTTTGGGTCAGTGACTATAGAGGGCGTGACTGTAGAGGACGAGAAAAAATTCGTTTCGGACTAGTGAGCTTCCGGTTTTTTTGTGTGAGAAACTGTAATAAAAAGAGTCACTAAATTGTACCAATAATAATTTAGCCGCTAAATATGGACCAATAGCCATTTACAACTTGTTTTGAAAGTTAATAAAGCCTAATTAATGGAACTTTAAATCCGAGCACCCGAAATTTACGAACTTATACATGCTGCTACCGTGCTTGAGTTCCACCGAATGTTCAGTCGCTGTTTCTCCAACGCGTCTTCCCATGGGATGAGTGAGTATCTGCTAATGTAGAGAGAAGAGGCAGAAAAAAGAGCCATATCGATGTAGGTGGACACATACGTCATACAAGGAGTAGTTATAACCCGCCCCGACAGAAGATGATGAGTGTAACGTTCCAGAGGGTAATGGATAAAGTGCTAAGGGTCATATTAAAGCCTTCAAAGTTCATGCTATTACATTTTAACCCTCATACGCTACGCGGTGCGTTCCCGAGCATAATTAATATGTGGCAGGTTTCAACAAATAATGCCCGCATGCTCTTTCCCTAGGACAGATGGAGGGCGTGGAGGCAGCCCGTTTATTCCTTTTCTTGTAAACGTGTCTCGTAGCTGACGCCCCCGTTGGTTTCTTCTCTCTTGGCAGTAGGCTCTAACGCGCATGTAATAAACAATGCATAACGAAGCTGCAAATTCCGAAGAATTAAGTTAGCTTAAAAACTGGCATTACGAAACATTGGGACACCACTCGATTTTGACGCTAATTATCGAATCCAGTCACCACCATTCTTCGTGGTGAAGTTTCCAGAAGCTAATTATTTATAGAGTACCGAAAAAGTTACAATAAAAATCTCCTGAAGATCTTAAAATACACACGACAGTAACACAAGCTCACACGAGTACGTCATACGACGTAATTTTAGTAAATTATTCCGCCTTACCGCGATAACACGTTTTACGCACGGATTCAGGTATTGTCTCCTCCGAAAACGATCACAGAGTAGTCGTGAGCTATCCTAGTAGTTCAATCGGGGTGCGCCAGTGATTGGTCTGTAGTTTTCATCATTGACTTCCAATATTAAATGAATCTGAGTTTGGTATTTACGTGTGGATTGAAAGTTACTGAAATTATTAATATCAAGCTACAAGTGTAAGTAACGTAAGAAGTACAGTTTCTTTCTAGTATAGGTAAACGTCACCAATTGATTAGAGAATATAGTAGAGTAAATTTAAAACCAGTCCAAGAGATTGAAAAGAAAAAAAATTAACAATGAGGAAACAACTAGTTGGTCAGTTCTTATATTTAGGTCTGTTGAAGACGGTGGTATGAACAGGGAAAAATGCTTTTAATAAACTCGGTAGAGTATTAGGAACCAAGCTCAAATGTTTTTCAAAATATAGTTTACAAACTTCATGATTTACCGGTTCTGTATGTTGCTCAGCGACCAACGAAGAAGTGATTGTAAAAGATTACTAGTAGGGAGTAGGATCGGTATAGATGTATGGGGGCATAGACTGAAATTTACGGTGTCATAACCACCGTGGAGCTTGGTCGGGCGAACAGATGGTAAATACACTGCAACAAGGATTTCGTTCGCTGAATGGCGAGACACGGTAAAGCACATAGACAAGGGCCTAATGGAGGTGGGTAGATGACATTGTAAAACATGTCGAAGCAACTCGAATTTATTGTGAAAGGACATAGATGGAAGATGAGAATATTGTGAATGTGAATATAGCATCCGCCTGAAAACAGAAGAAGATTGTTGGGAAACGTAAGTGCTTCTCAAAGCTTCATTCGTTGATTGAGAGGAAGTGCCATGTTCTTAGTATTTTGAGTGCATAAATTCTATTGTCTGCATTTTCTACTATGGAAATGGTAATGCAGTCTAACAACGAACAATACAAAATCTTCAGTGGCTTTAGAGTGAATAGAGGAAAAGTAGATCTATATGTGTAAATATTTCTTTGTTCATATTTCCAACAAAACAACCTTGTTCTGAATTCCAGTTTCACCACTGAGATAAAGTAAACCGTTTTCTTCATTTAATAGCTAACACTTGTGTGGGTGTCACATGTGTCACGGTACAGTATCACACACAAACGAGGAGGTCGTCTTGCAGACTGCCAATGAAAATTTGTGTATTAGAAAAGTCCCGAATTACAACAACACAGTTGGCCCAAGATACAATATCTTATTAATCGTTCCAACTCTAATGCCAGCCTTCCTGTTTCAGAGTCGTCCAAACGTGTAGAGCCATATAACATTATCAAACGTGCTGTGTAGCGAGGGAGAGGAGGAGAAGTGGCAAAACATGCAGAAGGAAGACAAACGTGCGCAAAATGGGGTGAGGGCAGAAGTAGACAAAGCTTGGTAAATGATGGAAGAGAATACTCTGGTCCACTGTGAATGCAGTTCCGTTTTCAAAATACAAAAATTAGCTAATGTTGAATTTTCTGTCCTATTCCCATTGAGCAGCTACAGTATTTCCGCAATCTCATGTTTATTCTCGACTTTGTTCTCTTACGTAGGACTAATAGCACTCATATATTGAGCATATGAATTTGTGTGTTTCCATACGGGAAGCAAAGTGTGTATGAACTCTGTCAGTAAGTGGAACTACAGATGCCTCTTTCTTCAAAATATGTTTCCTGTTGTATTTTTATTTGCGATGGGAAGTTATGAGCAGTTTCATATGGCACGTTTCAGTGATTTGACGACATCTGGCGTGAGGAAGAACAGTTTTCCTTTAGTCCTATGTTTATTTTTTAAAAGTATGTTAGAATCTTCCTTCAGCACTAAACTGAACAATTTCACTTCATGAAGAATAAAGTGAAAGAACATACGTTTACCGCAATTATTCTCCTGTCGTCGTTCTTGTAATAGAAAACTTAAATATGCTTGTTTACAACGTTTTTCGCACCGTTCTGGCAATAATGTGTGGAAAAAGCCTGTCATGTAACATAGTGCCGACATGCCAGTTGTTCCTCGGTATTTCCATTACACGGCTTTGCTTTATTAAAAACGTGATTTCGACTTTCTGAGGCTGCAGACGCTGCACGTGGGGCAACATTTCTTTTCCTCGGCCTCAGTAGCCTCCATCTTTCCAGAGCTGGAATTCATGCCAGCAACATCAGCGTTTCTGCCATGTTGGCATCCCGTTCCTATATCAGCTATTTCATTATATATCATGCGACCGTGGCTTAAAAATACGCTCATTTTCGATATTAAATACTTCTTAAGACTGGGAAAACAAAAAGGATCAGTTTTCAACGCAGACTCAAAATTGCTTCCTTGTCAATAACACACGAGGAACCGCGCCTAGAAATCACTTTCGAAACGACAGTGCAATAACATAAGAAAAGGTCGAGTCTTCCGTATTACCTGTGTCGTTGTACCTGCTGAATAATTTGAAGCACATGATCTATCCGAGCTATAAAGGAATGTTGTCCAATTAATACTTTTATCTCCAGAACTTGTAAGAAAACTAATAATACCTTTACCTCCAGAGCTTGTAAGAAAACTTTAGTACATACCATGAATGAAGATATTGCTGAAAAATAAAATCAGAGTCATGAAACTTTCTCATGCACATTTTAAAATATCAGTTTCATCACTAAAAACTGTGACTGTCGCTTCGTATTTTACTCCCTCTCAATATCATGGTCGCAAGAAATGAATAATTGCTGTAGTGTTCATGTAAAAAACGTTAAAGGACAGTGAGATACAATCGTCTGCTGCTAGTAACCTCCGCACTCACATAATCACAAAAATCGTACATAACCTCAGAAGGTCGTATCGATTTTATTAATGGCTTGATTAACTTCGATTTACTGCTCAGATAAACAACAGCTCTTCATTAATCCGCATACTAACATTTTCAGGTATTCAATATTACACATTTTCTTATAGATACTTTTATTTACAAGTCCTTTTAATTTCGGTAATTTTACTTAGGAAACGTATGCATCTTATAGTTGTAAACGTAATTGTGTTACCAGCATGAAGGGTAATGAATTTCCACACATGAGTGGCATATGAAAACCAGTCAAAGTGCAATAAATTTCACCATGATGATAGGTATTAACACAGCAATTAACTGCTTTCAAGTTATAATCCTTTAAAAATATAGTAAGAACTAAATGAATGTTGACATTCAAAAGATGGTTACGAGAGAGTTCAACAATGTAAACGATTTACACAAATACACAGTTGTTTTAGCAGGAATACCGACTTACACGTTATGAAGATGATTTTATTTCAACCAAAACGGACTACTGAAACGTTTGCCACGTAGGACTAAAAAACATCTGTAATGAAACTATTGATCGCTTCCAAAGGCTTCCTGTAGGCTTTGGACCAGTGTATGTACCTAATTCCACGCTGAACGAACAGTGAAACACCTTCTAGCTTTCTGTATTATTTCAGTTAAACAAAGCTTGCCACGACCTTAACATTGCGCATACACTCATAGTTCAAAATGAACTTTATACACACAAATAGAATTTCTGTCCACAGATATTTAGTGGTACCATACGTAAGCAGACGCTAAATAATAACTGCTGTACTATACAAAATGAGACAATATATGTTCGTTTTTTAAAATAAGATTTACACTGTAGTTTTAGGCTATTTACAACACATTGTATGATTCACCAGGGTCGGTTCAGTTTCATTTTCAATTTATTATCAAGAATTTTTGCCTTGTTATCTGGAAACTCTAAATATGTCGAACATATTAAATAATCATGTTGACGTAACAATTATTTACATTCTGTATGTGTGATGGACGTTCAAAAGGAAAGGAGCCTGAGTCTGGAATGGGCAAACCGGTGACAGGAGGGTAATACCGTGGCCTGTGTAATGAGGAATGGTTCCTTCCAGAGCGTGGAAGTTCACAGTCCGTCGCTAGAGGGTACGTGTGCACGTCACATGGCTATACTATATTGCAAACAGTGACACGGAGGCGTCAACAAAAGAGCAATGAGGCGTAGTTTGTTTTCTGACAGAGGAAGGAGTAGGAGAAACGGGCATTCATCGATGAATCTCTCAAATCTACGGCGAACACTGCACGTCCCTTGCAAGGGTGAAGGCATGGCACAAGCGCTTCAGGGAAGGACGGGTTTCGTCAGCCGGTGATGCACAGTCTGGAGTACCACACTGCATTACCGATGACATCGTCCAGCTGGTGCATGCACTCATTACCCAGGAGCGCCGAGTGACAGTGAAAGCCATAGCCACCGTCGTCGGACGAGCGTCGGAAGTCTTCACACCATCATGAAGGATCGACTGCACATGCGCAAAGTGTGTTCCCAATGGGTGCCTCTCAGTCTTCAACCACACCAGGAAGTATGTCGAATGGCCCACTGTCTGACTCATCTGCAGCGCTATGTTCGGGAAGGGAATGTGTTCCTGGCACGAGTGGTGGCTGGAGATGAGGCATGGCGTCATCACTTCGAACCAGAATCAAAGCTACAAAGTCTCCAGTTGAAGGATCCAGTTTCACCTCCACCAAAAAAGAGCCAAGGCCATCCACACGAATGCAGGAACGGTTATGCTGACGTTCTTCTGTGACCAAGATGGCCCCCTTCTAATTCACTTCCTGCAGCTCGGGACAATAGTGAATGCCCAGCGTTACTCGCAAACCTTGATCGCCTTTTGCCAAGCGATCAAATCAAAATCACCAGGCTATCACGCCTGTGAGGTCATTCTGCTCCACGACAATGCTTTTCTGATGATCATTCCAAATTACACCACATATAAATTACACCACGAGTTAACTTACAGGTTATTTGTGTTCTCTTCCCTGTGACCTTTGCTGCTCAGTTTGTGTCAACTGTTTAACCATCAGGGTTTTATGATTCGACTTTACTAATATCCAGTGTCAGATGGGTAGGTTTTAGGCTTTTTTATCTTGTGCTGACTCTCCTATGGAATATCTTGTAATGAATGAGGTTTTATGTCACCGATCTTTCTATAAAGTAAACTGAGGTGAACCCCTTGATCCCCATTATCACTACTACTTTAGACACGAACCACACAAATGACTCACCTGTCAGGGCCAACTCCAATCAGTCCATTTCCGATGTGCGCCATTTATTAGGCACATTTGAGATGTAGAGGAGCTATCCGCATATCGAACGGGTTCTTTCAAATTACATCAAAGACAATGCGTATGTTTAGCCGTACCCCAGCGGTGTGTAGCAATAAATTGGAGACCCTGCCTAGGATCTTGCTACTGAGTAATTTTCAGATCAGGTTAGACAAGCATCGCCTTGAATTAAATTGGCGGGGATACTGTTAAAGTTTTGTACCCAGCTACAGTATCTACAGTTGTAGAACTAATTTGGCGCGATTTTTAATCAGAAAATCTAATCATCTATGCCAAGTATGACGCAGCCTAAGCCTACACTAGTGAGTACTTCAGCACGAGACTGGAAGCCTTTCTGCCAACTCCTCGGAAACCCAGCACTGCCGAAACGAGCAACTGCACAATGCTCACACTCTGCGACCAACCACCTCCTCTCCCGCTCACCGAAACTATTTAGCCTACAACGAAGTGCGTTCAGATTCCTTATACCACGTGCCCCCTCACTGGCCACAGACCTCTTCATTTATATAGTCAGTTACACAATAGACACTACCATTCACCGACCACGCTGCGCTGTGGCTAATGCGTTTCTTCTTCTGCTTAACGTTGGGATATAGGATCTACCCTGTGGCCCCCATACTCATGTTTGAGAAATCCAAAGTCTCGTTCAGAATGTCCAGCTCGTTAACACATCCTACGGTGTGACTTTACACAATACTGTTGAATATGGCCTGGCTGACTGTATATACACTGAAGCACCAAAAAAACTTTTACAGACCAGCATATTCAAATACAGCGATATATAAAGAGGCAGAAGACGGCACATAGGTCGGCAACGCCTATGTAAGACTACCAGTATCTGGCGCAGTTGTGAGACAAGTTACAGCTACTACAATGGATGGTTATCAATCTTTAAGTGAGTTTGAACGTAGCGTTACAGTCGGTGCACGAGCGAAAGGAGAGAGCATGTTCGAGGTAGCGGTGAAGTGGGGATTTTCCTGCACGACCATTTCACGAGTGTACCGTGAATGTGAGGAATCCGTTAAAACATCAAATCTCCGACATCACTTCGGCCTTCCTCAACTTAGTGCAGATTTCAATGCTGAGTCATGAACAAGTGTCAGTGTGCTAACCATTCAATGAAATATCATCAATATGAGCTTTCGGTGGTGCAGGTCCACTCTTGTACCCACGATGACTACAAAACACCAAGCTTTATGCCTCGTCTGGGCCCATCAACACAGACATTGGACTGTTGATGACTGGAAACATGTTACCTGGTCGGACGAGTATCGCGCGGAACTGTATCGAGTGGATGGACGTGTACGGGTATGGAAACTACCTCATGAATCCATGGACCCGACATGTCAGCAGAGGAATGCTGCACTGCTGGTGGAGGCTCTGTAATGGTGTCGGGCGTGTGCAATTGGAGTGATATGGGACCCCTGATATGACTCTGACAAGTGACACATATGTAATCATCCTGCCTGATCACCTGCATCCATACATGTCAATTGTGCATTCCGAAGGACATGGACAATTACAGCAGGACAATGTGTCACCCCGCGCGTCCCACTTCCGAGTGGCTCCAGGAACAGTCTTCTGAGTTTAAACACTTCCGTTGGCCACCAAACGCCCCAGACCTGAACATAAAGCATATCTGGGATGCCTTGCAATTTGCTGTTCAGAAGTGATCTCCACCCCTCGTACTCTTACGGATTTATGGACAATCCTACAATACTCATGGGGTCAATTCCGCCCAGCATTGCACGTCGTGTAGCGGCACTTCTGCTTACTCGCGGGGGCCCTACACGATATTATGCACGTGTACCACTTTCTTTGGCTTTTCGGTGTATATACAGACGGTCTCAGCCTTAAAAATTACTTTTCTCTCTCTAGGCTTGGTCACTGCATCAATCTCGGCTAAAGATTGAGACTTGTTCAAAGTTTGTGGGAACTCTATGCGCACTATATGTGACATATCAACAACCACACAAAGATGCATCTAGTGCCCGTTGTTCTGCCTCCTGCTATATGTCTAACGTTCCTATTGGCGTAGTTGTTACATGTCATTCCATTCGTGTTAATGTTAGTTTTCCATATACGATCAACAAAATTATCGAGCGTCTTTCCCTGTCTCTGTGTCTGTGTGCGAGTCATTTGCGAGATTTCGTATTTTGAAAAGTTTCCACAGTGCCACTTGTACTATACCTGTGGTTGCACACACTACAGTGCAACGCAAGTGAGTACACTAGTTATGTGGATTCTGACCAGTAACGATCCAATTTACCGCTACTGGTTGTGTTCATAATAACCACCGGCAACGGCATTACACGCTTCCAGTTTGGTGTGGGACGACTGCCGCAGGCGCTCTAGCATTTCAATAGCGATGTTCGAGCAGGCTGCAGCAATAAGTCGTTGCATATTATCGGGTGTAGTTTATATATATATATTTGTAGACAGTGTCTTTGAGCTTTCCCCAGAGAAAAAAGTTTACAGGCGTCAAACCCGTGGTACGGGCCAGCCATGGTGCACGTACTTTACGTTCAGTCCGACGATTTGGAAACCATTCTTGAAGACATGCTATAGTACTTCGAGAGCTATGAGCTGCATAGCCATTGATGTTGGCACCACAGGCTCCTCCCAGTCTGTACAGGATCGTCTTGTAGCATCCGTGGAAGACAGTCTCTTAAGTGGCTGCAATACTGCAATCCCCCTGTACGTTCAGTGTTCTATCTGTGAAACATGGGCCTATGAGCTGATGGTTCACCATCCCACACACCACATTTACCTCCATAGACACCGACGTTCCCCCTGACCAGCTAACGGAGACTGCCTACAGACCAGTAATGCATGTTTCAGCGGTTTACCTGGACATGATTGTTAAATGTGGCTTCGTCACTGAACAAGATACATGATACATCTGGAGTTTCCTGTCTTAATGCCCACGTACGATTCTCATAATCGTTTACATTCAGCTCTTCATGGAGAGAGAGATACGACACGGATGGAAGCTATGAGGATGGAGAATGCGCAGGGCGGTTGCCTGACTCACGCCACTTCCTCGCGCGATTGTGCAGGAGCTTGTGGGACGGCGGGTTAAGATAATAATGTTAAAGTTGTTGGTTTATTTTGTACTACGCCGTCTTTCTCACGCCAGGCTGGCAACTAATTTTGCGGTCAGTCAGAAAGTGAAGGGAAACATACTGATCTTAGTTTCCAGTCTGCATGGCCTCATTCTGGTCCAACGCACTGAAATAAATGTTTCTATTCTCTTTCTATTTAGCGGTACAAGGACTATGATTTTAAATGGAAGTATAAAGTTGAAGTTAATTCTTATATTGAGTAAACTTTCTCACGTACAACACTTGGAAATTCATATAGTTCAATTGAAAGTAAATCTTGCTATTCTAACAGCCCAACTAGCGGTTCAGAGGCGACCTCTACAGTACGTTCCTCCCAGATTGTCTTTCGCCCTGACTAATAATACTCAAATGAAAGTTTGCAATAAATGCTCAAAATTAACGCTAATCACAAAAGTGGAAATAATAGTCACCACTTGCCACGCGGATTTATAATTCTCACGGACGGCACACTAACAGTTACTTAGGCGAATTCTAAGCGATCCAGTACGGTGTTCAGTACTCGCGAGTTCACTATCTGATTTTACCGCAAATACGCGATTTGACACAGTCCGGCTCTGATGTCTTGCGAGTCAGAGCGAGATCCGACGTTTAACTGACGCGGATCTTACAGTGGCTGAGTGCAAAGTGAACCTTCCTCCTGCCTCTCGGGGTGTATTTATGTAGGTGCCGGAGCGGATAGCCGAGGGAACATCTGTTGTCTACGGCTTTCTGCATACTGCCGCAGCCTCCTAACTACCGCTTTCTCGGACACATAATCTTTAATAACATAGTTATAAATTAATTTAGAAACGCCTTAATTTTCACTTGTATTTAGATAAGTTGTTGGAAAATATAGAAAAAGTTTGATCTCGCTTGAGTAAAAACTTTGCCTTCTAGAATTTTTATAGTGGAACTAACGGTAGATCGTTACCTCTGAACAATACCTTTGCTAGGACTTGTATTGGCTGTCATTAATACTACAAGTCTAAAATTTAATATAGCTCTATTAATCTGTAAGTGTTATAATCTGCTTTAACCGAAATTCTCTATCATTAAAATTACGGGTACTTAATCTACTATAACTGGCATATTTTAGTTAGAAAATTGGTTTTCAATTAAATATTCAAAACTATAAGAGGTAGCTTAAGGTGGTCTCTAAGTTATGAGTTTTAGAGTGAACTGAAGTATAAAACAAATTTTTACGTTTGGAAGTCCTCAATAGCGCTTTTCATTATTTTAAGCACGTGGATTCCGGTGTTAATTATCCTTCTTTAGTTTTGAAACTTGAACCTCATATTTCTAAGCTCTATATTTAAGATCTGGCCAAAATCTGGCCTTCTGGGTCTATCATCTAGCACAACTTATTTTTCTATTAAAACGGCATTTTTACATAAACTACTAAGTCTTGGTATATAAAACTTGACATTTGGAACATTATGGTACTGAACTATATTTTAACATAGTTTTAAACGTAAATATTGATTTTTAATTTCATACTTAATTATGGTGCAATACTTGAGTGCTACGCGGTGATGCGTTAAGATGACGTGGCGTTACTAACAGTGAACTGGGGTAAGTCCCGGCATACTCGCTCGCCTCTGTATCTCACACATGACACAGCGCTTGCTTTGCTTCAAGCTAACGTGTGGATCAACTGCAACACCAGCAAGAATGTTAATAACTCCCTCTTCTGTCGTCACTTGTACCTTCTGTTACATTGCCTAGGTGTTGCACTACCGATTCCACAGAACTTCTTGAAGAGGTTGCTAAATTATTGCCGAGATGGTTGACGTCTATTGGTACACCTTGCAGCATACACCATACAAGATCAGACTACATTCTTGCTACACTCTCCATATACCATGACCATATCAGCTTCTGGTGCATTGGTAAATCCCATCATCCACTCACGAATTGTTGCTTGGACTGTCACACACTGACTAGAAAGTCGCAATGCACTCAACAAACACAGAAGCACAATGTCAAAAAAAATAACAATGAATGTGTGGTTAGTGTGGTGTCACCGCCAGACACCACACTTGCTAGGTGGTAGCCTTTAAATCGGCCGCGGTCCGGTAGTATACGTCGGACCAGCGTGTCGCCACTATCAGTAATTGCAGACCGAGCGCCGCCACACGGCAGGCCTAGAGAGACTTCCTAGCACTGGCCCCAGTTGTACAGCCGACTTTTCTAGCGATGGTTCACTGACTTCTACGCTCTCATTTGCCGAGACGATAGTTAGCATAGCCTTCAGCTACGTTATTTGCTACGACCTAGCAAGGCGCCAGTATCCGTACTATTGATATTGTGAATCATGTTCCATAAAGAGCGACGTTCACCATTAATGGATTAAAGTTAAGTGTTCCACCAGCTACGTCCGTTTTTCTCAATTCTAATTCCCTTGTCATGTTCCAGACCTCACGCCAGCCTGCGTGAGCTTAGACGCGTGCATTTCGGCCTCCTTTAGCAATACGGTGTTGGTTCTCCTGCCAACCACGACAGTTAGCACAACAAAAAATAAAGCTGAAAGATTTGGGATGAATGTATGCAAGCATGAGGACGGAAATCAAGCGAAAGGAAGAAAGACAAATACCCGCAGCTGCAGACATAGACATAGGCACTATAATGCATGCTTACAGTAAATATTTAAATTTTAGATCTAAACCACTGAATTTCATTTCAAAATCATTTGGCATAAAAGATTTCTAGAAAGAAATGCTCGGGTTGAAACGGGTAGACAGGCCGGTATGGCCGAGCTTTTCTAGGTGCTTTAGTCCGGAACCGCGGTGCTGCTACGGTCGCAGGTTCGAATCCTGCCTCGGGCATGGAGGATTGTGATGTCCTTAGGTTAGTTACGTTTAAGTAGTTCTACGTCTAGGGGACTGATGATCTCAGTTGTTAAGTCCCATGATGCTTAGACCCACTTGAACCATTTGAGACGGGTAGTTGTGAAATTCAGCAGGATATGCATGTGTAAGTATGATACAGACATCTGAGATTTCCATGGGTTTTCAACATAATTTCAGAGGGAGAGAGATGTGCTTCATTGAACAAGGATGTATGTGTGGTGCTTTGGTGACGATTGTTGTTGTGAACAATCACTATGTCGAGGGTCTGCTTTTATGGCTTACGCTGCACTCCACGTAAAAATTTACTAGTGTCGGTGGATTGAACATGCTACAACGCATTCTTCTGGGTTTATAGAGGTATCTGACATCATACGTTTATACATGATTCTCATATATTGCAGGTGTAGAGTTGACGTCTAAAACCATCCCGCGTGCATTCATATCAGACGAATTTGACAGGCAATATACGACAAGAGTGCTCCTCAGACCACTGCATTACGGTTTGAGTCTTATACAGTAGTCAATCACAAGGATGGTAATACAGTAAAATATGCTATAATAGTAACTGTAAACTTCTTGTCAATTTGGTGCAGTTGGTTGAGTGCTAGTGGTAGTTGTAGTTGCACGTTAATTCCATAGACTTAAGCAGTAGGATTCTGACTGGTGGGGTAGTGTGACTTCTGCTTTCAAGCTTACATGCTTCCATATGGATTCAAAATCATTTTGTGATGAATACTTGAACAATTCCTTCAACAAGGGTACTGTTGCTGAAGGTCTACCGCTGCTCATGGTAATGACTTTCAGGAGATGTGATCTGGAATGATCATAAATAGAGATTTGGAGAAATTCTGCAAACCTGATAGGTTGTAGGATATTGAAATACACTTAAAGACAAGAAAAAGTTGCACCACAAAGGATTTAACCGAATGGGACAGAAATCGGTAAATGTGACGTACGTGTACAGACAAACAAATAATTACAATTTCAGAAAATCTGGATGATTCAAGAGATAGAGCTTCAAAAATTGAGCAAATCAGTAACTCATCGGTCCATCTCTGGTGATGATCTGTGTCTTTTTGTACCAGCACCCCTCTGGTCGTTATTCGTGACTCTCTTATGTCTACAATATCCTTCACCCCATTGTGTTTTACATTTCATGACAAGCCATCGTGGACTTAAACTTCAGCAAGATAATGGTCCCTCACGCATGACAAGAGTTTCTTCTGCTTGTCTTTGTGCTTGACGAATGCTACCTTGGCCCAAAGGGTCGCCAAATCTCTCCTGTATTGAGAATGTGTGGAGTATTATGAGCAGGGCTCTTCAACAAGCTATGAGTTTC
Organism: Schistocerca gregaria; assembly: GCF_023897955.1. Classification (NCBI taxonomy): domain Eukaryota; kingdom Metazoa; phylum Arthropoda; class Insecta; order Orthoptera; family Acrididae; genus Schistocerca; species Schistocerca gregaria. Next base: position 733,593,283 of record NC_064931.1, read on the forward strand.
TAACGCACCAGTTGGAGAACATTTTGCATGAGATCCCTATCGATGACATACAACAACTACATCAATCAATGTCAAACTCAATAACAGCTCGTATAAGGGAAAAGGTTGACCAACGTGCTACTGACTTGCTGACTTGGTCAATTTTTGAAACTTCTTCTCGTGAATAAATCATGCGATTTTTGTGAAATTTTAATTATTTGTTTGTCTCTACATGTACATTACATTAATCGATATCCATCGTATTCAGATAATTCCGTCGATTGTTTCTGTCTTAGAATGTATGTTCAACTGCAGTGAAATATTTGCAACATAAATCTAACTTAGAGATACTTAGCGTTGTGGCGATTTTGATTTCATGAATTCTACTCTCTTTTGTGGGGATTTTGAATTCATGAATTCTACTTTCACATATTTCATACAACTTTTGGGATTTGAATAATTTATATGATGAGGGAACGTTGTGGGATGTTGAAAAATTCATTCATTGAACAATGGAAACAACGTAACACTCCACACCACTGATGTACAATTACAGAGAGGTTGTAACAAAATTCCCCAGTAACAACAAAAATTGTAACAAACTGTTCTATGTGACAGTGAAATGTAACAAACTGCTACATGTTACAGTGAGACTATAACAAATTTCTTCACGCTTCCGTGGAACTGTAACAAAACGCTCCATGTTACAGTGAAAATTGTAACAATTTGCGCAATCTTGCAGTAAAATTGCAACAATTTTCTGCATATTACAGTTAAACTTGTGAAGAATAAACCCATGTCACAGTTACATTGTAACAAAAGATCCCAAGATGCAACCAAAATTATAACAAATTACCCAACACACCACCATGCTACAGCTAATTTTGCAGCTTGCTTGCAAGCGATTCTGTTCCATGAGAGCTTCAAGGCCGACCACAGGCCAACCCAGCAGGTTGGTACAAATGTGTCATATTTAATCGTTTTGATATAGATACTATGAATAGATGAAGCATCGTAGCTTCCACAAGTGAGAAAGCATGTACAGTTGAATCATACGCGATGTCTCCTGGAGGGAGGAGGACTGCTATAATCAAAAAGAAACACTATATCTGGTACTCCATCCCAAGGACCACAGGAAAGAACCAAGGACCCTTTGAGGGATTAACAGCGTAATCGTACTAAATCTTGTCTACTTCCTCTGCGACTATTCGTCATTCAGCCAGAGACACTCGATATGAATGTTAGATAAGTGGTAGGTGATCCGTAGTGTTTATAGGGTGCTGTGAGCATGATTCTTCATCGATAACATTAAGTGTCCTCTCCAGCACTGGTTCAGCTGTCCGTAAGCATATACCTTCAGAGATAAGTTAGGGGGTTTAGAGTCATAACAACGTATCTCCAGAATTGGCCATTTTCACATATCTGCTTCACCAATGGTCCTTCACCTATGTCAATGCCGAAGCTGGGATATTGTTGAATGAATAAAAAGACACCCTACGAACCCTGAGGTATCATGATTATCAGCGACGTGAATTTCGTGATGGCAGTGATAGTGTTTTCTTGATTCCAAAATTTCTTTAACCTTCACCTCTAAACACGATTTTGGAAATACGTCGTTGTGACTCTAAGCCTCTGAGTTGTGGCTGTTCATGACAATTAGTGTTCTAAGTTCTCCTTAACCACCGACAATGCTTATGATCGTTGCTGGTACGTAGACTTCCTTAGTGAGCCTGAATAGTATTTTGCAGCCCACCAAACTTTCACAGTTTAACCGATCATCTATGATGACGTCTGCAGCTCGTCTTGTTGGTGATGATGGGATAACTATGTCTTAAATAGCTAATAGCTACCAACTGCCAAGAAAATCTTTTTTATGTACTCGTATGCTTCGTGTAATAGTTTTATCAAGTCCTACCCATGCATAATGTTATGACTACATCTTGTTAGAGCGGAAAATTCGAAGATCTCTGATATTGGTAGCTATTCTAGCAATACGTATTTCTCACTTCCGACTTTAGCAATATCACTTTCGTATCATAGTCCTCTTCAGATGACAGTGATAATAACTGGGCATCACAGAGAAGAAAAGCCCCGAGTCGACTAGTGCACAGACAAGTTGGCTGTTGATGATGACGCAAATAAGTTTTTCTGACTTCATGACGACGATCATCCATGGAGGATTTCTGTCTGTGTGGACTCACCTCCATAGATGATTGCCTCATTTAGTTTTCCTGAATTTGCTGCTAGGCGAGCAGCCGTTGCCTCTGTACAGTGGCAGGGAATGGCTACTGCATGTAAACCTCGTAAAGGCTCTGGAGATAGGCTTTATCTAACAGGTCTTCTACAATTGTCTGCAGTTGACAGATGTGAATAGAACTATGGTGATGGTTGACGGTAGGTGACTTAGTAGTCGTCCAGAACCTCTCGTGTACTGTCCTTTGTCCTCCAACAGTCTGTTCATCTTCGGGCCATTACACTTGCTATAGGAGTTGGCTGGGCCTGCGATGCTTGGCTGCTAGGTTGTCATTTGACGGGTGTTGCGTAAGTCCGAGTGGGCCATGTCCACTCTTCCTGGTAGATTCATCTGGTGGCAGAGTCTGGTCCTAAAGATAGATACCTCTATTACGTCCTGAGGTATCAGTTGGATGTTCATGGCTTTTATGTCTTGGTTACTCTGTCGACATTCCTGCATTCCTGACTGTCATGAAGTGCTGTATCTGTGACAAGCGAAACTCTTTCGTCCGACTGTCTCTCTCTCTCTCTCTCTCTCTCTCTCTCTCTCTCTCTCTCTCTCTCTCTCTCTCTCCCCCACTTTTCTTCATTTCCTCGATTCGCTGGGCTGGCACCACATGACGAATTCCTCTGTTGTCGTGACGCCGCCCGCCAGGAGAGCCTGAAACATGTGTGTTACAGATTCCTTCATCACGTGTGAAATTTTGTAAAGCGTCTGTCTTATTTGGATACGCAATTTGGTACAGAGCAAAAACATTCTGTATGTGTGATTCCGTCGTTAGTCCCCAACAATGACGTATATTCTTCCATTGTTCTTCAGCTAAGCTGTTTCGCTACTGGTTGTCGCCTAACATTCTCTTTATTTCAGGTTGGAATTTGTCGCCGCAATTGATCTTCCCTTCGTTGTTGTTGAACCACTGATGGAGTGTCCCACACAAGTGGATGTACACATCTCAAATACGTCATGTCATCTCACCTGCTGTGTACGGTAACTCGGCATCTCCAGTGAACACAGAGGGATGCGTCAAGTGTAGCTTCTGTAAGTTCTTCATTTGTGTGGCCATACTGTCCGTCATTTCTTTATAATTCTTGAGGATACTTTTGTTCTGTCGTTGGAACTAAAAAAAATTCGTGTTTTTTCACCAGTGGGGTGAAAAAAAATCAGTTTTGTACTTGAAACGACGGAATAAAAATAGCCCCAAGACTTGGTCTAAGAATCATGAATGAAGAGGAAGAGACCTGGAGATACTAGTGATTTTGAGGTAGATTGTATGATGATAGGATTCAGATTGTGAAATCAGATTCTGAGCTGAGAAATACCTCCAGGAACTAATATGGACTTTGTACATAATTTATTTGAACAATGATAAAAAAGAAAAAAATGGTGAACCATACAAAATTAAGAAGAAGAAACCTCGATGATCAAATAGGCAAAAACACAAGGCCAAGAAGATATTCTTGGATATCAAGTAAGATAATGAACTTATCTGAGAAAGGGAGAAAATATAAAAATGTCTTAAATTAAGCAGGTAGAAGGGAATACAGATGTCTAAAAAATGAAATTCACCGCGATTGCGGTAAAGCTAAGGAGGAATTGCTACGGGAATAATCAAGGCCGCTGAAGCTTGAAAGCCTATGGGAAAGATTCATGTCGCTTATAGGAAATGAAAAAAAACTTGAAAGGAAATACAAATACCTGTACGAATATAGGTGTTGATATAGTACTAAGCAAAGAAGACGAGGCTGAAACGGGGAGTAAATATATAGACCGGGTGTACAAAAGCAGCAACCTCGAAGGCTGTATTATGGAAGGAGAAGCTTTAGTAGATGAAACGCATATGAAAGATGCGTTACTGAGAGAAAGTTTTGACAAAACACTGAAAATTCTGAGTCGGAACAAAGCACCTCACTGAGTCAACACTCTATCGGATATATTTGGCAGAGCTAGTCAGAGCAAAGCTATTCAATCCGGTGCACAATAAACACGAGCTGGGCAAAATACCGGGAGACTTCTGTAGTAGTAATATAACAGTTTCAAAAAGGTTTGTGACGACATGTATGAATACTACCGAGCTATCAGTATAATAAGTCACCGATGCAAAGTACTGTAACGAAGATTTACAGTGGAATAGAAATACTGCTAGAAGCTGATCTCAGGGAAGTTTAGTTTGGTTCCCGAAAAATGTAGGAAGATATGAGGTAATACTGCTGCTGTGATCTATGGTAGCAGTTAGACTGAAGAAATACGAAACTACGTTTATGATATCAGTAGTGTTAGAGAAAACTGTTGACAGCATTTGACAGCGTTGTTTAAAGTGCTGTATTTTAAGCACGTAACGTAACACGTATAAAATACAGGGACCGAAGGGTTATTTCCAGCTTGTACAAAAAAAAAAAGAGCTACGTTATATGAATCGAACGGCATGAAAGGGAATCAGTAGTTGAAACGGAGGAGAAATTTCGGAAGAGAATAAAGGCACAGCAAGAGAAAATAAAGTTTTCAGCTTGATGATAGCATTGTAATTCTATCACAGATGGAAAAGGTTTCGTAAGATCATTGTAATGGAATGGATAATGTCCTGGAAGCAGGCTATAACATTAACATCCACAAAAGTAAAACATGGGAAATGGAATGTAGTAGAATTAAATCAGGCAGTCCTGAACGAATTACATTAGCAACTGAGAAATTAAAAGTGATATGTGAGTTTTGCTTTTTGGGCAGCAAAACAATGGGTAACGGCCGAATTTGAGAGGATATAAAGCACAGAATGGCAGCAGAACGAAATTTTTTTGTATAAAGCAGAAATACACTCCTGGAAATTGAAATAAGAACACCGTGAATTCATTGTCCCAGGAAGGGGAAACTTTATTGACACATTCCTGGGGTCAGAAACATCACATGATCACACTGACAGAACCACAGGCACATAGACACAGGCAACAGAGCATGCACAATGTCGGCACTAGTACAGTGTATATCCACCTTTCGCAGCAATGCAGGCTGCTATTCTCCCATGGAAACGATCGTAGAGATGCTGGATGTAGTCCTGTGGAATGGCTTGCCATGCCATTTCCACCTGGCGCCTCAGTTGGACCAGCGTTCGTGCTGGACGTGCAGACCGCGTGAGACGACGCTTCATCCAGTCCCAAACATGCTCAATGGGGGGCAGATCCGGAGATCTTGCTGGCCAGGGTAGTTGACTTACACTTCCTAGAGCACGTTGGGTGGCATGGGATACATGCGGACGTGCATTGTCCTGTTGGAACAGCAAGTTCCCTTTCCGGTCTAGGAATGGTAGAACGATGGGTTCGATGACGGTTTGGATGTACCGTGCACTATTCAGTGTCCCCTCGACAATCACCAGAGGTGTACAGCCAGTGTAGGAGATCGCTCCCCACAACATGATGTCGGGTGGTGGCCCTGTGTGCCTCGGTAGTATGCAGTCCTGATTGTGGCGCTCACCTGCACGGCGCCAAACACGCATACGACCATCATTGGCACCAAGGCAGAAGCGACTCTCATCGCTGAAGACGACACGTCTTCATTCGTCCCACCATTCACGCCTGTCGCGAAACCACTGGAGGTGGGCTGCACGATGTTGGGGCGTGAACGGAAGACGGCCTAACGGTGTGCGGGACCGTAGCCCAGCTTCATGGAGACGGTTGCGAATGGTCCTCGCCGAAACCCCAGGAGCAACAGTGTCCCTAATTTGCTGGGAAGTGGCGGTGCGGTCCCATACGGCACTGCGTACGATCCTACGGTCTTGGCGTGCATCCGTGCGTCGCTGCGGTCCGGTCCCAGGTCGACGGGCACGTCCACCTTCCGCCGACCACTGGCCACAACATCGATGTACTGTGGAGACCTCACGCCCCACGTGTTGAGCAATTCGGCGGTACGTCCACCCGGCCTCCCGCATGCCCACTATACGCCGTCGCTCAAGGTCCGTCAACTGCACATACGGTTCAGGTCCACGCTGTCGCGGCATGCTACCAGTGTTAAAGACTGCGATGGAGCTCCGTATGCCACGGCAAACTGGCTGACACTGACGGCGGCGGTGCACAAATGCTGCGCAGCTAGCGCCATTCGACGGCCAACACCGCGGTTCCTGGTGTGTCCGCTGTGCCGTGCGTGTGATCATTGCTTGTACAGACAGCCCTCTCGCAGTGTCCGGAGCAAGTATGGTGGGTCTGACACTCCGGTGTAAATGTGTTCTTTTTTCCATTTCCAGGAGTGTATTTCAACATCTATTTAAAGTTTTTAATATTGGTAATTATGTTATCCATAAATGCGTCTAGAGTGTATCATTGTACGGAAGTGAAAAATGTCGATAAACAATAAGGACAGGAGAAAAACAGAGACTTTTTAAATGAGGTGCTACAGATACAGTTGAAGGTTATTTCTGTGCACCGGTTAACTAATCAGCACGTGTTGAATAGAACTGGGAAGAAAAGAAATTTATAACTTTAACAGAGTGCAAGAAGGAATCGTTCGATAGAACGCATCCTGAGGCATATCAATGGTTAATATGGTAGTACAGGGAAATTTGAGTGGTAATCGTTGGAGAGGGAGATTCGAGCTTAACTATAGTAAGTACGTTCAGTCGGACGCAACTTTCTGTAGGTACATAGATATGAAGAGGTATGCGAATTAAAGACTAGCGTGGAAAGTTAAATCACATTAATATTTGACCTCAATATCACAAAAACGGTTAAGTTTAATATATTCAGTAGGTCGCAATCTAGTAAGTTTTATAAAATTTCCGGCGTGTAGTAGAAGATCGTTGTAATTGTACTTACGCATGAACTTTATTCGTTACTGGCACAGATAATATGTATTTCGGAAATACTTTAATGTGACTTCTGATGTCTTCTTGGGAAGATGCGAATAAGATACTGTAATTCCGAGAGCAGAAACGCTGAGAATTCCATTCTCCTGGAGTATAATTCCGAAGAAGGCATACCTGCCATGTCGACTGCTGCACCCGACGGCTACAGTTGTGGGTTAATTCTACCTTTCTTATCTGACAGAGGTGATTAGATCACCCGAAATATTATACACTAAAATAAAATCATCACTTTATGTAAACTCCGTGAAATATAAATTCTAGGGTAATGTCATAACTTGCAAACTGATTTGGACAATAATGTACTTGCTTTCGTATAAATCTTTAATACACTGTGCGGATCACCTATAAATTTCAGTATAGAATGGTTTTAACTAAAAGACTTCCTGATATTGTCTTTCTATAATTATCCAGCTATGTACATTGCAGTTAGACAATGTTTCAGTCCGTAATATCGACACATTAGGAAGGATACCTTAATTCCCATTTTTCCAATTTACTCTTCATATTACTATTACTATTATTATTACTATTATAACCTAGTATCTTAAATTTTACAAGAGACTAAATAAACCCCTACTTACACTGGTGCCGCATCTTCCTCGAAGTTATATTTCATAATCTAGCTTTTAGCAATAACTGGAAGTGGTTGCAAGGAAGTCGGCTTAAACTCGGTTCATCTCCAGCTTTAATCTAAATTCGCTCTGCCATAAGAAGCAACGCAATATTATGGGGCTTATTTTCTCCTCATCCCCGAACAGCAAGCTCACAAACAAGCCTACTACGTCCCAACACTGCTCCCAGTTGCTGTACTTACTTTTAAAAATCTTTCAACATCTAAGTGTTTGACGGATACTACACCTTTCGTCGACTACAAACCAAGATACGATAATACGGAGTACCTTCTCAGATTTTAGGCTGTCTCGGTGAATATTAAATGAAGAGAAACTACAAAGCTTTTCTATACTTCGACTGCTCAACAGACAGGAAAGTAACAAAGGGTGTGATAAGAAAGCGTGAAATGACCTTAGGTATTTTATCAGTATATGTAAACAGATTATGAGATGGGATTAGGAGCACTATGAGATTTTCCTCTGAAAATGCTGTAGTCTTTGGGCGATCGAAAGGAAATGCGAGAAGTCATGAACAAAATTTCCACAGCAATTAGGGAATGACATGTCTCTTAAAACTAGAATAAATGAAAGGTAGTGCCTACGACATAGTGGAAGGACCCGAGTGTGCACGATTAGAAGATGGAGATCAGCATCTTGAAAACACCTCATCTTATAAATATTTAAGGGTATTACTAAGAATCGACTTCAAATGAGATGATTTAGAAAAATGAATACAAGGGAAGCCGAGTGGATGACTTCTTGAAAGAGTGTGGGAAAATGCACTGCATGTATGAAGAAAAATACGAAGCGTGCTGAAAAGTAATCCCTCCGAAGTTTGGTACGTGAAAACTCTTAAAGATTTTTAAATGGAACGAACATTAATAACATTCTACATCTTTATTCTACACGCCTACATATTTACTTCTCAACGCAGTCATCCCGGCGACGAAATTATTTCTCCCAATTAGAGACCAGTTTGCTGATACCTTCACTGTAGAATGTTTAATTTTGTTGACGCATCCACAAATTTGCTGTGAGGTCTCACACACCATATTACTTAAAATGCCGTAAAAACTTCACAGAGCAGTTTAAGCGGAACAATTCAGTTTTTTATGTTGAAGGTCGCATTAATACCATAGAAAAAGTACATGCAAATAAATTTCAAAGACCGATCGAGGTGGCGCAGTGGTTAGCACACTGGACTCGCATTCGGGATGACGATGGTTCAATCAAACGTCCGGCCATCCTCATTTAGGTTTTCCGTGATTTCCCTAAATCGCTTCAGGCTAATTCCGGGATGGTTCCTTTGATAGGACACGGTCGACTTCCTTCCCCATCAGGTTTGCACTGGTGATAAATGAATGATATTATGCTGCCGAACACGAGATTACTTTAGAAGAGGCTTCGACGACCAGAGATATTTGTTTCGTCCAAATATATTTCTGTCAAAACCTTTAGCTAAAAATTCAGTCAGTTTCAGTTTAGTTCTCACAATCTTCTCCATAAACTGCTCTAACCATTTTAAAGCAGTATCCTCAGAGTTGGTGTCTGTAACAAGAGCAGTAGACGAAGGCCTGTCTTCTGAATCTATAGCGCAAAGTCCCAGGTTCGGTCTCAGAGACCGCTAGCACGAAAGTAGCAGTAATAGTCTCAGCCCACGTTATGTTAATGTGGCTGCTGACAAAGGAAACCTCGACAACTTCGAGCAAGAGAAAATAAAAATAGGTCTAATCTCCTACTGTACCTCTAAGCATTAGTAACAGAGTAACAATAAAAGCTAGCGGTCTGTGAGACCTCACTTTGGACGTTAAAGACTGAACATGTATCGCCTGAAGCTTTCTCTTGTTGATTTACCCTTAGGGCCACCTACTACAAGACACTAAAAATACACTCCAGGAAATTGAAATAAGAACACCGTGAATTCATTGTCCCAGGAAGGGGAAACTTTATTGACACATTCCTGGGGTCAGATACATCACATGATCACACTGACAGAACCACAGGCACATAGACACAGGCAACAGAGCATGCACAATGTCGGCACTAGTACAGTGTATATCCACCTTTCGCAGCAATGCAGACTGCTATTCTCCCATGGAGACGATCGTAGAGATGCTGGATGTAGTCCTGTGGAACGGCTTGCCATGCCATTTCCACCTGGCGCCTCAGTTGGACCAGCGTTCGTGCTGGACGTGCAGACCACTTGAGACGACGCTTCGTCTAGTCCCAAACATGCTCAATGAGGGACATATCCGGAGATCTTGCTGGCCAGGGTAGTTGACTTACACCTTCTAGAGCACGTTGGGTGGCACGGGATACATGCGGACGTGCATTGTCCTGTTGGAACAGCAAGTTCCCTTGCCGGTCTAGGAATGGTAGAACGATGGGTTCGATGACGGTTTGGATGTAGCGTGCACTATTCAGTGTCCCCTCGACGACCACCAAAGGTGCACGGCCAGTGTAGGAGATCGCTCCCCACACCATGATGCCGGGTGTTGGCCCTGTGTGCCTCGGTCGTATGCAGTCCTGATTGTGGCGCTCACCTGCACGGCTCCAAACACGCATACGACCATCATTGGCACCAAGGCAGAAGCGACTCTCATCGCTGAAGACGACACGTCTCCATTCGTCCCTCTATTCACGCCTGTCGCGACACCACTGGAGGCGGGCTGCCCGATGTTGGGGCGTGAGCGGAAGACGGCCTAACGGTATGCGGGACCGTAGCCCAGCTTCATGGAGACGGTTGCGAATGGTCCTCGCCGATACCCCAGGAGCAACAGTATCCCTAATTTGCTGGGAAGTGGCGGTGCGGTCCCCTACGGCACTGCGTACGATCCTACGGTCTTGGCGTGCATCCGTGCGTCGCTGCGGTCCGGTCCCAGGTCGACGGGCACGTGCACCTTCCGCCGACCACTGGCGACAACATCGATGTACTGTGGAGACCTCACGCCCCACGTGTTGAGCAATTTGGCGGTACGTCCACCCGGCCTCCCGCATGCCCACTATACGCCGTCGCTCAAGGTCCGTCAACTGCACATACGGTTCAGGTCCACGCTGTCGCGGCATGCTACCAGTGTTAAAGACTGCGATGGAGCTCCGTATGCCACGGCAAACTGGCTGACACTGACGGCGGCGGTGCACAAATGCTGCGCAGCTAGCGCCATTCGACGGCCAACACCGCGGTTCCTGGTGTGTCCGCTGTGCCGTGCGTGTGATCATTGCTTGTACAGACAGCCCTCTCGCAGTGTCCGGAGCAAGTATGGTGGGTCTGACACTCCGGTGTCAATGTGTTCTTTTTTCCATTTCCAGGAGTGTAGAATAGATCCACAGGACGAAAACAAAATCCCAAGACTGGCGATTTCTTATAGAAGAATCAAATATACCGCGAGACGTCTATGACATAACCTTATAATAGCTTCCACAACCAAACTTTGTCTCCAAACCTGGCAGAAAGTCCAAAAAAATTCTGATCGTATATGAAGTATTCTAGCAACAAGGTACTATCTGTGCCTTCTCTGGGCTATAGCAATGGAAATACTATTGCTGACAATGCTGCAAAAGCAGAGTTACTAAACGCAGACTTCCGAAATTTCTTCACCAAAGAAGACGAAGTAAGTATTCCAGAATCTGAGTCAAGAACATCTGCCAAGATGAGCACCTTAGAAGTAGATATTCTTGGAATAGTGAAGGAACTTAAATAACTTAATAAAAGTTAACTCTTTCGGCCCAGACTGTATACAAATTATCTTTCTTTCACAGTATGCAGATGCAACAGCTCCATACTTAACGATCATTTAAAGCTGCTCACTCGACGGAAGATTCGGACCCAAAGACTGGAAAGTTGCACAGGTCACACCAATATTCAGTACGGGCAATGGGAGTAATCCACTCAGTTACACTCACATATCATTAACGTCGATACGCAACAGGATTCTGGAGCATAGGCTGTGTTCGGACGTTATGAAATGCCTCGAAGAGCACTGTCTATTGATACACAGTCAACACGGATATAGCAAATACCACTCTTGTGAAACACTAAACACTACTAGTTCTTTACTCATACGAAGTGCTGAGTGCTAGCGACAAGGAATTTCAAATTGATTCCACATTTGTAGATCTCCAAGATGGCTTTTGACACCTTACCTCACAATCGACTTGTAATCAAATACCATGCTTATGGAATATCGTCTCTGTTATGCAACTCGGTCTGTGATTTCTTTTCAGAGAGGTTACAGTTCGTAGTAACTGACGGAAAGTCATCTAGTAAAACGGAAATGATTTCTGGACTTCCCCAAGGTAGTGATAGAGGCCCTTCGCTGTTCCTTATGTGTACAAAAGATTTAGGAGACAGTCTGAGCAGCCGTCTTAGGTTGTTTGCAGATGACGCTGTCGTTAATCGTCTAGTAAAGTCATCAGAATACCATAAATAATTGCAAAGCGATTTAGAAAAGATATCTGCATGGTGCGAAAATTTACAATTGATCCTGAATAATAAAAAGCGTGAGGTCATCCACATGAGTGCTGACAGGAATCCGTTAAAATTCAATCAAACGATAAATGAATCAAACCTTAAGGCCGTAAATGCAACTAAATATTTGGGAATTACAATTACGAACAACTGAAATGGAAGAAGACAGAAAATGCAGCGAGGAACACTAACCTAAGATTGCGTTTTATTGTCAGCACAGTTAGAAGACGCTACAGATCTGGAAAAGAGACTGCTTGTTCATCCTCTTTTAGAGATCTGGTGCACGGCGTGAGGTCCTTACCAGATTGGATTAACGGAGTACACAGACAAAGCTGAAAGAACGGCAGTAGCTTTTTATTATCGAGGAACAAGGGAGACAGTGTCATGAACATGACACAGGATTTGGCGTGGACATAATTAAAACAAAGGCGGTTCTCACTGTGCCGGGATATTCTCACGAAATTTCAATAATCAACTTTATCTTTCGCATGCGGAAACATTTTGTTGACGGCGACGTACGTATAGAGAAAAGATAACCATAATTTTTTTTAAAAAAAAAAAAGGGAAATCAGAGGTCGAAATGAAAGAGACAGGTGTTCGCTTTTTCCGTGCTCTGTTCGAGAGTGGAATAATAGAGAATTATTGTAAATGTGGTTCGATAAACCCTCTGCCAGACAGTGAAGTGTGATTTGCAAAGTAGCCATGTAGGTATAGATGTAAATGTAGATTCTAAAAGGGAGTGTGTCTTTTTTTTAAGGTTTACTAATCGATAAATATGATGGGAGATGCTGTGTTAGTGAAGAATTTTGACGTGACCGTGTTCAATGTACCATCTTGAAATAAAATTAGATGATAATAAGTGGATCTAAAGTATTATCCACGAATCTTAACTTCAGTATCAACGTGCTCGAGAATTTACCCGATGCAAGGGTATGTGGTTGGTATGTGTAGATATTGAAGAAATGCAATTTATACTGCAAATGCTAGTGACAAAGATAGTGTACAACGCCATTTCCAAATTCAGAATACAGAATGTGTGGAATCAGAATGATAGAATAATCATCAGGTGCCTAGGGAATGCGAAAAATATTACTGAAGTGAGAAACGTAAAAATATTTCCAGTCAAATATAAAAAGTAAAATTACTTACTTCGCTTTTCATCTGTCGTTACCCACCAATGTATTATCAATTATACTCTCCAGCAGTTTTTGTTTTGGAAGTAAATCTGTAGTTATTTCATTCTTGTGACAATTGTGTTTCGTTTTTATTTTGTCATTTTAAACGCTACTACTACGTCTACATTAGTGTATATTTTTCTACGTGTCTCTCACATTTTAATAGTCACTAATGATGAATTCTTTGATTTTTTGACACTGATGAGTGTATTTAGCTTATTCTTGTGTGGCTTTTAACTATAGTAATCCTATCGAGAATCACTTGATTTAAAAAGAAAATCTAACATTTAAAGGTCCATCGATGAGCGAGTTCTTTAGAACGTTATGTACTTGCGGTCTACTTCTGACTGCTCCAAAACGTCAAAGCAGTTCATATACCGTGTATGAATTGTAAACACGATGGTAGATATGTTTTAACAGTGAGCTGTGAGAAATGGAATGGTATCAAATAACCACGAAGCTACAACAGATGTTGAAACTAATACAGTAACGAAACAACTTACAATATTCTGCAAGTATAAAGCCACTATACACAAAATCCTAATATGAACAACTCCACGTTAGTGGCTAACAAAGGTAAATATGGGAAGTAAGCTCTATGTTAATCTTCTAGTCGATAATGAGGTCATTAGTGACGGATCTCAGCTCAGATTGAGTAAGGAGGAGGATGATAATGACTTGTCACAGTTAGTGTAACATCATGAAATTCATCTTAATCGATTTAGGGAAAACTACGGTAAAAAGATCAGTATCGTTTGATACAAACTTCCACCCTGTTCTTCGCTAACGCGAATCCATAAAGTAGGCAGTGCTGATAACTGAAATACATCAAATAATGAACTATAGGGACGGTAATTATAAACTTTTCAATTGAAATCCATTGTCTATGTGCTATAAATAATATAGTGAAAACCGAAACTGAGCTAAGTGCAGTGTGAGCAATGCAGGAAATTCGGGAAACTGTTTTCATTGTGTGCACGGATACGAATTCTGCTAGTCTGTAGAAGAAATAGTAGCCTGGCCTTTTAAAATTAAAAAAAATCCCGAATGCATTTTGAATTCACAGATGACAGCCTCTAGAATTTAATTTCGGAGCGTGTCAGTCGGCTAGGAGCAATAAAATGAGACACTTCTTCTGTTTTAGGTTCGCAATACGTAAGTAGTGGATGAGGTGCAGTGCCCAAGAAGCAATGTTAACCAATCAGGAGAAGGCACAGTGTGCCCTGTGATACCATGATACACGATCACCAACCACAGAGCCGAGAAATTTCCAGACAACATTAGGAAGAAATCCACATGATATCAAGAACATTAAAGCCTGGTATGAGAAGTTTAAGAACACAGGATCGGTTGCTGACCTTCCGTGGTATGGTCGACCAAGAACCTCATCAGGCAGGGTGGAAGCTGTAAGGCAGTATTTTCTGCGAAGTCCGAAGAAATCGGTGTGCAGGGCCTCACGTAAATTACAGATGCCAAAAAGCTCTCTCCATGACATTTTACACAAACGTTTATTGTTTCGTGCATACAGAGTGCAAATCGTTCAGGCCTTGTTGCCCAATGACAGTACACGTCGATATGACTTTGCGGTCGAAATGCTATCACGTATTGAGGACGATGATGGTTATCTCAGACGAATTGCCTTTTCCGACGAAGCGACCTTTTTTGTCAGTGGAGTAGTGAATCGCCATAATGTGTGCATTTGGGGTTCACAAACCCCTGGCGAGGTCATGGAATGCCCCAGAGGCCGTCCGAAGGTGAATTTTTGGTGCGCGCTATTGCACGATCGAATTATCGGGCCATTCTTCTTCGCTCAGGCTGCCATCACATCTGCAGTGTATCTGGACATGTGGCAACTGTATGCTGTTCCTCAGCTGCTTCAGTATCACCCCAATGTCTTGTTCCTGCAAGACGGTGCACCGCCTCATTGGGATTTGGACGTCCGTGTCTTTCCTGGGTGATGGACTGGTCGTGATGGGCCAAGTCGTTGAATAGATCCCTCCAATGATGTTGGCTAATGTGTGGACGGAAATTGAATATCGCCAATATGTGGTACGTGCTACCAAGGGTGCTCATGTGGAAGTTTCCTGATGTGTGACAAAAACTTTGATAGTTCGCAAACAATTAGACACCAGTTTCATATTTGTATCTTACTTCTAGCCTCAGTTATCAATTTATGTAATCAGGGAAAGATTTTTCGGATACCCTGTACGTAAAACTGGTGCGTTAAACCGTCAAAATCCAGAGCTGGTTCGGGTGGCACTCACCATAATGCTCCAAACGTTCTAACTGGGGAGAGATCCGGTGACCTCCCTGGCCGAGGTAGCGTTTGGCAAGCACGAAGACAAGCAGTAGAAACTCTCGCCGTTTGGTGGACAGGCATTGCCTTGTTGAAATGTAAGCCCAGGATGGCTCCCCATGAAGGGCAACAAAATGGGGCGTAGAGTATCGCCCACGTACCGGTGTGCTGCAAGGGTCCAACAGATGACAGCCCAGATGGTCCTGTTATGAAAATAAATGCTATCCCAGACCACTACTCCTGCTTGTCGGTCCATATGGTGGGCTATAGTCAGGTGGGTATCCAACCGCTGTTCTGGACGTCTCCAGACATGTCTTCTGCTTGGAATCTCATTGTCTTATTCCAAAGCTGCTTCACAGAGGAAGATTGCACTGTAGTTCCTTCTCTAGATTGTCGCACAGATGACAAAATGGTATATATCGAAATAGACGACAGAGGGATAGAGAAACAATTAAAATCGCTCAAATGAGGAAAGTCCGCTGGACCTGATGGGATACCAGTTCGATTTTACACAGAGTAGGCGAAGGAATTTGCCCCCCTTCTTGCAGCGGTGTACCGAAGGTTTCTAGTAGAGCTTAGCGTTCCAAAGGATTGGAAAAGGGCACAGGTCATCCTTGTTTTCAAGAAGGGACGTCGAACAGATGTGCAGAACTATAGACCTATATCTCTAACGTCGATCAGTTGTAGAATTTTGGAACACGTATTATGTTCGAGTATAATGTCTTTTCTGGAGACTAGAAATCTTCTATGTAGGAATCATCATGGGTTTCGAAAAAGACGGTCGTGTGAAACCCAGCTCGCGCTATTCGTCCACGAGACTCAAAGGGCCATAGACACGGGTTCACAGGTAGTTGCCGTGGTTCTTGACTTCCGCAAGGCGTTCGATACAGTTCCCCACAGTCGTTTACTGAACAAAGTAGGAGCATATGGACTATCAGACCAATTGTGTGGTTGGATTGAAGAGTTCCTATATAACGGAACGCAGCATGTCATTCTCAATGGAGAGAAGTCTTCCGAAGTAAGAGTGATTTCAGTTGTGCCGCAGGGGAGTGTAGTAGGACCGTTGCTATTCACAATATACATAATTGACCTTGTGGATGACATCGGAAGTTCACTGAGGCTTTTTGCGGATGATGCTGTGGTATATCGAAAGGTTGTAACATTGGAAAATTGTACTGAAACGCAGGAGGATCTGCAGCGAATTGACGTATGGTGCAGAGAATGGCAATTGAATCTCAATGTAGACAAGTGTAATGTACAGCGAATAGATAGAAAGAAAGATCCCTTATCATATAGCTACAAAATAGCAGGTCAGCAAATGGAAGCATTTAATTCCATAAATTATCTGGGAGTACGCATTAGGAGTGATTTAAAATGGAATGATCATATAAAGTTGATCGTCGGTAAAGCAGATGCCAGACTGAGATTCATTGGAAGAATAATGCAATCCGAAAACAAAGGAAGTAGGTTACAGTACGCTTGTTCGCCCACTGCTCAGCAGTGTGGGATCCGTACCAGATAGGGTTGATAGAATTGATAGAGAAGATCCAACGGAGAGCAGCGCGCTTCGTTACAGGATCATTTAGTAATCGCGAAAGCGTTACGGCGATGATAGATAAACTCCAGAGGAAGGGTCTGCAGGAGAGACGCTCAGTAGCTCGGTACGGGCTTTTGTTAAAGTTTCGAGAACGTACCTTCACCGAAGAGTCAACCAGTATATTGCTCCCTCCTACGTATATCTCGCGAAGAGACCATGAGGATAAAATCTGAGATATTAGAGTCCACACAGAAGCATACGGACAATCCTTCTTTCCACGAACAATACGAGACTGGAACAGAGGGGAGAACCGATAGAGGTACTCAAGTTGCACTCTGCCACACACCGTCAGGTGGCTTGCGGAGTGTGGATGTAGATGTAGACTGGATTAGAATTGTGTTCACTGATGAGCCCCGCTTCAGAATGAGCCCCCATGGCTAGTAAACACGTGTGTGGAGACGTTCTGCACAGCGGTAGGATACCGATCTGCCATACGGCCCGACAACCAGAAGTGATGATCTGGGGAGCCATTTCAGTTAATAGCAGGACCTCTTTGGTACTCGTCTGCTGCACCATTACAGCATAGTGCGATGTCAACAACATTATACGTCCCGTTTTGTTGCCCTTCATGGCAAGCAATCTCAGGCTTACATTTCAGCAAGATAACGCCCGCCCGCACATGGTGACTTGATGAGAGTTTCTACCGCTTGTCTTCGTGCTTGCCAAAGCTTACCTCGGCCAGTAAGGTAGCTAGATCTCTCCCCAGTTGAGAACGTTTAGAGCATTATGAGCTGCGCCCGCCAATCAACTCGGGATTTTGACACTGTAACGGGCCAATTGGACGAAATCTGGCACGGCATACCTCAGGAGGACATCCCATGACTCTTATCAGTCAACGTCAAGCCGAATGACTGCTTAGATAAGAGACAGAGGTGGACTCACACTTTATTGGCTTGCTCAATTTGTGAAGTTATCTCTTTTGAATTTTTTCAGAAATTGAACTCATTTGTTAGTCTGTACATGTACGTCTTGCCTGCCGATTTCCATTCTTTTCGGATAATTCCTTCGTGGTGCCTCGTATTTCTTTTTTTTTTGTCTTAGAGTTAATTAGCATCAGAGTACATTACATGTTCCTCTACGTAGTACCATTTGTCAGAAACGTGATTTCGTAACTTACAGCGGTTTACGTTGTGCCTATTACGTGTTTCAACCTTTACAGCACAGATTCTGTAGAGGAGACCACGGACTGGAAATGACTATTGCTACAGTTAAACTGCGCGAAATTCCTGTTCGCACAATTCAGGTCGCGTGCGCAGCTGGCTCTGATTCACTGTTCCGTGTGGAGTGAGAATGTGGAATTTGGTCCGACCAAGTGCGGCGGCGTACTCTATAGTTATGCATGACTCACTTGCGCTTCACGTACAGGATCATTTCACCACTGCATTTCCGAGTCAAGAAGAGAAGTCCGGTTCATTTTATGATATTGATACCCGTGATTACGATGAAGTAGTGTGCTTGACTGTTCCATGATAATGGGTATTGTGAGCTGCAACGTATAGTCCCAAAGCTGCAAAATCTCCGTTTAGTTTACTGTCAAATAACAAAATTAAAATTACTAGCTTGATAATCGGTGCAATCTGCAAACTATCTAAATGGTGTACAGTCTTTTAATTGGTGTAAAGCAAGTTACATTTCACCCGATACATATACGTGAAATACTGATACATATAATACATTTCTCTGACTTCACTACAAAATATTAAAGAAAATCAGTTTCGTAAAACCAAATTAGATGAACGTAAGCAAACAATAATTTGAAATAAGTAGTATGACTACACTATTGTAATCAAATATACGAATTTTTAATGTTATGTCTCTGTAAAATGAGCTTTAAGATTTGGCACTATTTCCTATATATTCGTCGCAAGAGATTCTTCAAATGTATAGTTACCCCGCTTCTTTACACCATAGTTGATCATCTTCAGACCTAAGTAGTTGTAAAAACATCCCGTCGTTTCCGTAGCGAATTGTACATCAGAATTTCTTCTGCAACGTTATTCATAGTTCTAATTTCTATCCTAGCTTTCACAGATGATCTGGGAACACTACATCACGACAATGCGACACCAATTAAATAGACAGAAACTCTCAAGGAATGCGCTGAAAGAATTTCCCTCTTACTATCCTTCCAAAAATGCAGTACATATTCCCAAAAATCATACTCAAAAATCGGTAGCAAAATATGGAGAAATGGGGAGAGATTTATATTTCAATTATTTAGGCAAAATCCTTGAACTTGCAGGGGCAGAGAAAATGGCAAGGAAAGTCAGAGTGTAAGCATTAGGAGGAAATAAGGGTAAAATCTACAATATCTACAGCGAAAAATATATGCATGACAATGTCGCACTGTAACACAATTATCAAGCTTCAAATCGTAAGCAGTAGGGAAGCCTTTACAATTTACAAGAAAGGTAATCTGGAACGTATCCTGAAACAAGAAAGCATAATTCTAAGAAATGTACTCTGTCCCAAACAAACAGAAGAGGGATACAGGCTACAATCCAGAAAAAAGTCGACAAATTATCGAATCTCTCTGTATACATAAAAAAGAACAATGTAATTTTGTGGAGATAACCTCATTCTCCCAACAAAAATATCCACTCACAAAACTGCGACATACGCAGAATATCTCAAAACCGTTTTCTGGATCCAACAAGTCAAAAATTATCAGAAAACGCAAATATAAACTCGTCAGACATTCTCAGCAGACACTTTTACGAATAAAAAATTAGCAAATGGGAAGCACTTCCAGAAAATGGACTATGCACCATACCTGGTACAAAGTGGATTGAAGAAAGAAAAAGAATTTATAGAGAAAAACCAAGAAACGTCTTGAGAACTTTGAAGTTTGAAGCCTAATATTTGTGTGTGATCCGATAGGATCGTTTCTATTTACTGCTACTACTACTGCTACTACTACTACTACTACTAATAATAATAATAATAATAGTAATAATAACAATTATTATTATTATGTGCGATTAGACCCTGTTGGATCACGCAAAGCTTATAGATTCTTTTTCCTTTTCCCATACTACTCTAATGTTTTCTGCATGGGCTCTCTTCCTTTGTACTCTAAATTTCGTTCCTGCTTTCTTCGGAGCTTCATTCCCTGACTTAACTGCCCATCTATCAACTTTCTGCTTGAATACCTTTCTGCCCAAAATATCTGAATAATTTACCTGAGCTTTCTGTTAGTCCTTTTTGACCTCTTGTATGCAGGATAAATTTTTAGGTCCTTCTATGTATTTGAGAACTATGTGAGTAAGTCTTGCTCTGGGAAGCCTAGAGACGAGCAAATAAAATTTTAATCGCCTCCTTCTAATGTTTGCTGCAAGGTTGGACAATTTATCAGTTGTTAGACGAGACTCTCGTCTATAGCCCTCTTCCGTTTTCGTTGGCCCTAGTATCTTTCTGATAATTTTACGTTCTTCCTGTAATGAGTTTTCTAGCTTACATTTGTGAATTCTCAGGGTTTCACTGGCATACAGGACTTCAGCTTTTAATATAGCATTACAAGGCCTAATGTTAGTGTTTTTGGACAAGCATTTTTAATGTACACCTTGTTGGTCCTTCAGTAGGCTCTCTTCAGTTTTTGGAGGAGAATGTTTTTGCAGTTTTCTCTCGCCATATTGGTTCAAGGACTTTACGTAAGTATACTATTGATATGACCGTATTTTGCAGTCAAGTTTTAGGTGTCAGTTTTTGTGGAAATGTACTCAGCCTTTAGGAAAGATATTTGCAGACCAACTTTCTCGGCAAATTCTTTAAGGGTTTCAGCCTGTTCGATTGCTGTTATCTCATCCTCCGCTAGCCGTCAGCTGAAGCTAAAGATGGAATTCTTGTGTCATCCTAGAGTCGCCCCATCTGTATAGGTTTCGAGCAGTTTTTATTCTTCAATTCCTTTTCGCATTCGCGGATGACTACTGCATCACAAAGTGAACTATGCCTGTCAGTAAAGACTAACCGTTTTGTGTCCACATGTTCACACTTTAAAACCTGACCTGCTACCCAGGGGAAAACAAACTTTAATTGCTTGCCCTTACCACATGTACTTGGAGGTGCTAACGAACCAAAAACATACTACTAGTAATGGCTGTAATTAGCAGTCTGAAAATGACGTAAATAATGATATAATGTTGTTCACTACACAACTCTCCATCATCAATTTAAATATCTGTACTTAGACCCGTTGCACCATGCGTACACCTGTAATCCCTACATATTCTATATTCTAGTACTTAAGGTACATTTTTATGTACACAGGGTGTCCCAGAAATGTTGCAACAGACTTCTAGGAGCTCTAGAGGGTATGGTGAGGAGCAATTCGAGGATAAGAATCGGTTCCCGTCAATGTCATCCAACGACACTACAGAGCGTCGAAGTTACTGGCTCCCTGCCACTAGGCCACGACTTTCGCAGCAAACGTGACTCTGTACGCTGACGGAATGTGGGCGGAACGTCTATAATGTTGATTGTTATTCAGAGATGTCGACGGATGCCCGCGATCGCCAGTGGAGAATATGGTGCTTGATGCTGCATAGGAAGACATTGCCTCATGTGATTGCAACGCTCTGCTTTGATAGATGACAGTTGCGGAAGGGGGCTCCATCTTCTGTTTATTTTTCTCCTTTACACCGAAAAACATTGGAGATTTTGGAGGGCTTCAGGGCAAATATACACTCTGGACAGAAAACTATGTCCGAAACCACCATCCACTCAAGAAACAGAGGAACGCATTCATAGGAGACACGGCCTTTTTACGTAGCAGCTAGCTCCATCTTCTCCATTGGCGATCGCGGCAATCAGTCGCATTTGATGAATAACAAATAAGACTGCACGACGTTCCGCCTATGGTCTGTCAGCATACAGTCACGTTTGTTGCCTAGTGGCAGACGCTGTTTCTTTTCCCAAATTACCCTCTACAGCCCCTCGACGTTTTTAGCAACGTTTCTGGGATACCCCCATAAATGTACGTTCCACATCTCCTCGTAAACCACTGGAGCGAATTCAACCAAACTTGGAACACGTGTCACTTACTATCTGGAAAGAATTATTTGGGAGCCAGAATTAAAAAGAAGAGTAGCCCTCGACGCATGAATACCGAAACCTTATTCATTCAGTATTTGGCAATGAGAGCGCGTAGTAATTTCCTTCAAAATCCTTAAGAAACTTTTTCTCGCTGACAATCCCCCAAAATGATGAATAGAAAAAGTTATCACTTACTATATTTTCGCTGTTCATGAATAAAACTGTCGCATCAGACATGGCGTTATAATAGATTACTTAATTACTACCAAATGCATTCGTGACTCATTTTGCAAACAATATTCAAATATACCAGTAAATGTAGATGCCAAATTACATCTCTGTATAATGTATAGTTGAGATGTCATAAACACTGGGATACACTGGAAACTACCACATCTATTCAATTTATTATTTCCCTCGAAAGTATCCCCATTTGCCTCTGAATCTACCTACAAAATAACATCACTGTACGACACGTTGTTCAGGAGATACGACGTCATAAGCACTGAGCTGCGTGGAAACGAAAATGCAAGGCAAAAATTCGCTTGAGATACGCGTGGAACAAGTGTACAATTATGTGGGAAATATATTAAATAGATGTAAAATGTAAATGGCAAGCGTGGGCAATCTGTTGGATAAAACCTACTCCATAACTCATTGATCGATTTCAACTACACTTGCGATACATTTTATTTACTGTCTAGGAACAAATACCGTGGGTATAAGAATCAGCAACCTCGTAGGCGGTGAAGGTGATAACGTGGAGAGAGAAGGTGGAGAAAGAGATGAACAGACAGAAAGCGAGAACAAGCATATGGACACATACAATATGTGATCAAAATTATCCGAACACTCCCAAAGACATACGTTTTTCATATGAGACGCATTGTACTGCCACCTGCAGCCAGGTACTCCATGTAAACGACCTCAGTAGTCATTAGACATCGTGATAGAGAAGAATTGGACGCTACGCGGAACTCACGGACCCGAACGGGGTCAGGTGATTGGGTGTAATGGCGTGGTCGTGTTTATCGTGGAGGGGGCTTGCACAGCTTGTTGTTTTGCTTGGCACTATCACACCACAAGCCTACACTGATGTTTTAAACACCTTCTTGCTTCCCACTGTTGAAGAGCAATTCGGGGATAGCGATTGCATCTTTCAACACGATCGAGCACATGTTAATAATGCACGGCCTGTGGCGGAGTGGTTACACGACAATAACATCCATGGAAGAAACTGGCCTGCACAGAGTCATGACCTGAATCCTATAGAACACATTTGGGATATTTTGGAACGCCGACTTCGTGCCAGGCCTCACATACTGACATGGATACCTCTCGTCAGTGCAGCACTCCTTGAATAATGGGCTGCCATCTTCCAAGAAACCTTCGAGCATCTGACTGAACTTGTGCCTGCGAGTGTAGAAGCTGTCTTCAAAGCTACGTGTGGGCTAACACAATGCTGAATTCCAGCATTATCGACGGAGGGTGCAACGAACTTGTAAGAGATTTTCAGCCAGGTGACTGGCCACTTTTGATCACATAGTGTATGCAGAGGTCATGGAAAGATAGAAACGTGGGGGTAATGGACAGAATAGGAAAGAAAGTAAGAGGGAGACAAGGAAGTGGACAAAGAGAGGGGAGGAGGAGATAGAGAGATGGGGAGGGAAAGATGGGTGGAGAGAGGGGGAGGAGCAGATGGAGGTGAAAATAGGATTACATGGAGAAAAGGGGAAAAGCAGATGAGAGAGAAAGAGTGCGGAGGAAACTGAAAGCCAGAGAGAGGGGGAGAAGCGCATAAACAGAGAAAGGTAGGAGGAGGAGAAGCACAGATGAGGAGGCGGCGGGGGAAGAGAGTGGGAGATTGAGATGGACGGAGAGACAGGAGGAGGAATTGGACAGATAAAAGGGCAGGGTGGAGCAGGTGGATAGACAGACGGGAGAAGAAGGAGCTGGACTGAAAGGAGGATGAAGGAGATGGGCAGAGGCAGGCGTCGAAGGATGACTAACAGAATTAGAATAAACTCACATACTGGAAATTCTGGCTTCGGAGCTGTACAACTGTATGTATTGTTACGCGACAGATTACTAAGGAAATAGTAGCGTAAAACTTTCTAAGTTCGAACAGCTGACATTCAAAATATTACAGATGGGTCTGAGCACCATGGGACTTAACTGCTGAGGTTATCAGTCCCATAGAACTTAGAACTACTTGAACCTAACTAACATAAGGACATCACACACATCCATGCCCAAGGCAGGATTCGAATCTGCGACCGTAGAGGTCTCGCGGTTCCAAACAGTAGCGCCTAGAACCGCTGGGCCACTCCGGCCGGCAACAGCTGGCACTGCCCAATCACGCAGAAGTGTCGACAGCTGTCAGCCGGGAAAAGTAAACATTTCAGCACCGTTACTCGATCAGGAACCTAAAAACTTCTCAGTGGGACTGCGAGCGATCTTAGCAGAAATCGTTAGAGAAGTGCCGACGGAATTGTGTTCGTAACCTTATGTAAGAGACACTAGGTAGGAGGCAACATCGCCTAGCAGGTGTTTGACTCATCAGTAAAGACACTGTGACAAATTCGTTAAGAAAATCTAGCGGAACGGAAGACCGCTGACGACTCAGGAAGCCCAGAACCAGTTTGGTCATTACGAATGACACCTCAGGGCGGAGCCCTACTACACACTCACAAGCCTAGAACACTCGATCAATAAGTTCTGTAAGTAGGCTGTTTAGGTTTTTTTTAATGGTAACGCCACGTAGCGCTCTGTATGAAAATCACTGGCTGTGCTGTGTGCAGTCTGTGGCTAGTTTACATTGTTGTCTGCCATTGTAGTGTTGGGCAGTTGGCTGTTAACAGCGTGTAGCGTTGCGCAGTTGAAGGAGAGCCGCCAGCAGTAGTGGATGTGGGGAGAGAGATGGCGGAGTTGTGAGAGCGGATGATCTGGACAGAGACAGTAACTTTGTAAGACTGGATGTCATGAACTGATATATATAACTTTTGAACAATATTAAGGTAAATGCATGGTTTTTTCTCTATCAAAATCTTTCATTTGCTAACTATGCCTATCAGTCGTTAGTGCCTTCAGTAGTTTGAATCTTTTATTTAGCTGGCAGTAGTGGCGCTCGCTGTATTGCAGTAGCTTGAGTAACGAAGATTTTTGTGAGGTAAGTGATTTGTGAAAGGTATAGTTTTATGTTAGTCAGGGCCATTCTTTTGTAGGGATTATTGAAAGTCACATTCCGTTGCGCTAAACATATTGTGTCAGTTTAAGCACAGTCTTGTACAATTTTTCTAAGGGGAAGTGTCAGTTCTATTGTGTTTATGGCGTTCACAGTCGATTGTCTCGTTACAGGATGTTAACATCTTGTGTGTGAGTTCTAGTATTGATCTTATTCTTGCTGCCTTAGGAGACAATCAGTAATCTGCAGCCACGGTTGCTGAAGTGCAGTGTCTAGTACTGAAGTCAGCACAGCAGCCAGCACTGGGGGTTGTGAAGGCGTCTACCAACACGGCTCAATTCTAAGACAGAAGCTGCCCTAAAACTAAACCTTTATACTACAATCATGCTCATAAATTAAGGATAATGCTGATATATGGTGAAACAACACTCTGGTGGGCGGTTTGCGGGTTTAAATCACCTCGGGGTATGACCATGCGGTGCACTTGACCTGAGGTCGTCTCACGGAGACGCTGGCAGCAGTCCTCATACACAGAGATGTGTTGATGCATGTCAGAGTATGGTGCAGCGAGGAAGTGTGCACACGTTTTCAGACGTGCTAATGGTGACTGTGTGTTGAAAATGGCTCAAAGAACACATACTGATGACGTTATGAGGGGTAGAATATTATAGCGATTGGAGGCTGCTGAAACACAGCAGGTCGTAGCACGGGCCCTCTGTGTGCCACAGAGTGTCAACTCAAGATGATGCCAACTATTTCAGCAGACAGGAAACGTGTCTAGGCGCTACAGTACGGGACGTCCACAGTGTAAACACCACAAGAAGACCAATATATCACCATCAGTGCCCGAAGACGGCCACGGTATACTGCTGGTAGCGTTGCTTGGGACCTTCCCGCAGTCACTGGAACAGTTGTCTCCAGACACTCAGTCTACAGTCGTCTGAACAGACATAGTTTATTCGCCCAGAGAGCTGCAAGGTGAATTCCAGTGACCCCTGGTCACAGAAGAGCCCGTAAAGCCCGGTGTCAACAACACAGTACATGGTCAATGGAACAGTGGTCCCAGGTTATGTTCACGGACGAGTCCAGGTATAGTCTGAACAATAATTCTCACCGGGTTTTCATCTGACGTGAACCAGGAACCAGATACCAACCCCTTAATGTCCTTTGAAGGTTCAAATGGTTCAAATGGCTCTGAACACTATGGGACATAACATCGATGGTCATCAGTCCCCTAGAACTTAGAACTACTTATACCTAACTAACCTAAGGACATCACACAACACCCAGCCATCACGAGGCAGAGAAAATCCCTGACCCCTCCAGGAATCGGACCCGGAAACCCGGGCGTGGGAAGCGAGAACGCTACCGCACGACCACGAGATGCGGGCGTCCTTTGAAGGGACATGTATGGAGATCTTGATTTGACGGTGTGAGGTGGGATTATGATTGGTGCAGGTACACTCCTGCATGTCGTTGCCAGAGGAACTGTTACAGGTCAGGTGTATCGGGACGTCATTTTGCAGCAGTATGTCAACCTTTTCAGTGGTGCAGTGGTTCTCACCTACCTCCTGATGGATGATAACGCACGGCCCCAGCGAGCTGCCATCGTGGAGGAATACCCTGAAACAGAAGATATCAGGCAAATGGAGTGGCCTGCCTGTTCTCCAGACCTAAATCCCATCGAGCACGTCTGGGATGCTCTCGTTCGACGTATCGCTGCACGTCTTGAAACCCCTACGACACTTCAGGAGTTCCGACAGGCACTGGTGTAAGAATGGGAGGCTATACCCCCGCAGCTGCTCGACCACCTGATCCAGAGTATGTCAACCAGTTGTGCGGCCTGTGTAAGTGTGGATGGTGGTCCTATCCCATTTTGATGTCGGGGTACATCAGCAGAAAACAGTGGCGTTTTGTAGCACATGTGTTTCCGAATGGTTTTGTCAACTTATCACTAATACCGTGGACTTAAACATCTGTGTCGTGTGTGTTCCCTATGTGCCTACGCTATTAGCACCAGTTTTGTGTAGTGCCACTTTGTGTGGCACCACATTCTGCAATTATTCATAATTTATGAGCATGAGTGTAGTCTAATAGGCTATAATACAGGCGGACCACGTTCACGTTCAGCACAGCACGGCATTCGACATCGCGGTCCATCTGATGGGAGAACGTGAGCAGTGATCTGGAAGGAATTCAGTATTCACCGAAACAGCGTGTAAATCAAACTCACACGTCACGGGTATAACCATGTCCAATCAGTGCTACCGATAGGGCGTGCGTACCTCGCCACATAGGGGTGTCATTGACTTCCACTCCGAGCTGATGCAACGTCCTGGGCACCGTTGAGTCCACTGTAGAATTCAGCGAATTCCTCTCTAGATTATGAAGCCACCAACTGTCGCGGAAGACATAGCTACAACTTGTATTCTCAGTAATAAATGGAATAATTTTGATAACTGTATATACAGACTGTTACAAAAAGGTACGGCCAAACCTTCAGGAAACATTCCTCACACACAAATAAAGAAAAGATGTTATGTGGACATGTGTACGGAAACGCTTAATTTCCATGTTAGAGCTCATTTTAGTTTCGACAGTATGTACTGTATTTCCTCGATTCGCCACCAGTTGACCCAATTGAAGGAAGGTAATGTGGACTTCGGTGCTTGTGTTTGAAATGCGACTCATTTCTCTACATTACTAGCATCAAGCACATCAGTACGTAGCATCAACAGGTTAGTGTTCATCACGAACGTGGTTTTACAGTCAGGGCAATGTTTACAAATGCGGAGTTGGTAGATGCGCATTTAATGTATGGATTAGCACGGGACAATAGCCGTGGCGCGGTACGTTTGTATCAAGACAGATTTCCAGAACGAAGGTGTCCCGACAGGAAGACGTTCGAAGCAATTGATCTGCGTCTTAGGGAGCACGGTACATTCCAGCCTATAACTCGCGACTGGGGAAGACCTAGAACGACGAGGACACCTGCAACGGACGAGGCAATTCTTCGTGCAGATGACGATAACCCCAATGTCAGCGTCAGAGAAGTTGCTGCTGTACAAGGTAACGTTGACCACGTCACTGTATGGAGAGTGATGCGGAAGAACCAGTTGTTTCCGTACCATGTACAGCGTGTGCAGGCACTATCAGCAGCTGACTGGCCTCCACGGTTACACTTCTGCGAACGGTTCATCCAACAATGTGTCAATCCTCATTTTAGTGCAAATTTTCTCTTTACGGATGAGGCTTCATTCCAACGTGATCAAAATGCAAATTTTCACCATCAACATGTGTGGGCTGACGAGAATACGCATGCAATTGTGGAATCACGTCATCAACACAGATTTTCTGGAACGTTTGGGCATGCATTGTTGGTGATATCTTGATTGGGCCCCATGTTCTTCCACCTACGCTCAATGGAGCACGTTATCATGATTTCATAGGGGATGCTGTACCTGTGCTGCTAGAACATTTGCCTTTACAAGTACGACACAACATGTGATTCATGCACGATGGAACTGCTGCACATTTCAGTTCGTACGCTTCTCAACAACAGATTCGGTGACCGACGAATTGGTAGAGACGGGCCAATTCCATGGCCTCCACGCTCTCCTGACCCCAACCCTCTTGGCTTTCATTTATGGGGGCATTTGGAAGCTCTTGTCTACGCAACCCCGGTACCAAATGTAGAGACTCTTCTTGCTCGTATTGTGGACGGCTGTGATACAATACGCCATTCTCCAGGGCTGCATCAGCGCATCAAGGATTCCATGCGACGGAGGGTGGATGCATGTATCCTCGCTAACGGAGGACATTTTGAACATTTCCTGTAACAAAGTGTTTGAAGTCACGCTGATACGTTCTGTTGCTGTGTGTTTCCATTCCATGATTAATGTGATTTGAAGAGAAGTAATAAAATGAGCTCTAACATTGAAAGTAAGCGTTCCCGGACACATGTCCACAAAACATATTTTCTTTCTTTGTGTCGGAGGAATGTTTCCTGAAAGTTTGGCCGTACCTTTTTGTAACACCCTGTATATACACTAATGGCCATTACAATTGATAAACCAAGAAGAAATGCAGATGATAAACGGGTATTCATTGAACAAATACATTATACTAGAACTGACAAGTGATTACATTTTGACGCAATTTGGGTGCATAGATCCTGAGAAATCAGTATTCAGAACAACCACCTCTGGCCGTAATAACGGCCTTGATACGCCTGGGCATTGAGTCAAGCAGAGCTTGGATGGCGTGTACAGGTACAGCTGCCCACGCAGCTTCAACACGATACCACAGTTCATCAAGAGTAGTGACTGGCGTATTGTGACGAGCCAGTTGCTCGGCCACCATTGACCAGACGTTTTCAATTGATGAGAGATCTGGAGAATGTGCTGGCCAGGGCAGCAGTCGAACATTTTTCGTATCCAGAAAGACCCGTACTAGACCTGCAACATGCTGTCGTGCATTATCCTGCTGAAATGTAGGGTTTCGCAGCGATCGAATGAAGGGTAAAGCCACGGATCGTAACACACCTGAAATGTAACGTCCACTGTTCAGAGTGTCGTCAATGTGAAAAAGAGGTGACAGAGACGTGTAACCAGCGCCACCCCATACCATCACGCCCAGTGATACCCCAGTATGGCGATGACGAATACACGCTTCCAATATGCGTTCACGTCGATGTCGCCAAACACGGAAGCGACCATCATGATGCTATAAACAGAACCTATATTCATCCGAAAAAATGAGGTTTTGCCATTCGTGCACCCAGGTTCGTCGTTGAGTACACCATCGCATGCGCTCCTGTCTGTGGTGCATCGTCAAGTGTAACAGCAGCCATGGTCTCCGAGCTGATAGTCTATGCTGATGCAAACGTCGTTGAACTTCGTGCAGATGGTTGTTGTCTTGCAAACGTCCCCATCTGTTGACTCATGCATCGAGACGTGGCTGGACTATCCGTCACAGTCATGCGGATAAGATGTCTGTCATCTCGACTGCTAATGACTAGTGATACAAGAAAGTTGCGATCCAGCATAGCGTTCCGTATTACCCTCCTGAACCCACCGATTCCATACTCTGGTAACGTTCATTGTATCTCGACCAACGCGAGCAGCAATGTCGCAGTACGATAAACCGAAATCGGCAGCCTGTTGTCATGTCCTAGTTCATTAACCACGAGCAATGTATGAGTGGCCAAGTAAGTGGTCCTGACAGTCGGGATACCAGTTACTTTCGAATAAGGCTGGGCATCTCTGACATATTCTGAGTCGTGGTCACCTCTGTGCTCAGACTGCAATGACTACAAAATCCACTGGTTAGTCCCTCAACCGTTAGGGGTAAAACTCAATCGGACCCGGGGCAAGTAAGGCTAGCAACCTGCTTCCCTGGTACTTTAAATATGATGCTGGCAACAATCAGAGTAAAATGCCTCGGACCTTTGGAGGTGACGGAGTCCCACCTCTAATTGACAAACCAGGGACTCCTAAGATGCGCCTCGGCCACCGAATGGTAACGAGATGGGGAGCTATTAATATCAATGGGGGCTACTCTGCAAAGAAGGTAGAGCTGGCAGAGGCTGAAAGTAAGATGGCGTTGAACGTTAGTGACATTCTGGTAAGGGGTGAGAAGGAGGAGGAAGTGGGAGAATACAAGGTCTACCTCAGGAGTGGTGGTGGTGGTGGTTAGTGTTTAACGTCCCGTCGACAACGAGGTCATTAGAGACGGAGCGCAAGCTCGGGTTATGGAAGGATTGGGAAGGAAATCGGCCTCCCCCTTCAAAGGAACCATCCCGGCATTCACCTGAAACGATTTAGGGAAATCACGGAAAACCTTAATCAGGATGGCTGGAAACGGGATTGAACCGTCGTCCTCCCGAATGCGAGTCCAGTGTGCTAACCACTGCGCTACCTCGCTCGGTACCTCAGGAGTCAAAGCAGGAGACTTTGGATCAAGTTGCTGGAAAACCATTCTGGAATATAATTAGCACTCCTCTGAAGAGAGGTAAGAAGGAAATGACAAGTATTTTGGACAGGTCAGGAAAACTGCTGGTGAATCCTGTTGATGCCTTGGGCAGATGGAGGGAATATTTTGAAGAGTTGCTCAATGCAGATGAAAATACGATCAGTTATGTTTCAGATTTCGATGTGCAATGGGATAGGAATTATGATGGAAACAAGATCACATTTTAGGAAGTGGAGAAAATGGTCAATAGACTGCAGTGCAATAAAGCGGCTGGGTGGATGAAATTAAGTCGGAACTCATCAAATATAGTGGAATATCAGGTCTTAAATGGCTACACAGGATAACTGAAATGGCGTGGGAGTCGGGACAGGTTCCATCAGCCTGGACGAAAGCTGCAACCTGTCTCCACTGTTGCTCATATTATTTCTAGATCATATGTTGAAAACAATAGACTGGCAGGGTGAGATTAGGATATGTGAACACCAAATAAGCACTCTCACATAAGCGGATGACTTAGTTGTGATGGCAGATTCGATTGAAAGTTTGCAAAGTAATGTTTCAGAGCTAGATCAGAAATGTGAGGACTATGGTATGAAGATTAGCATCTCCAAAACGAAAGTAATGTCAATGGGAAAGAGATATAAACGGACTGAATGCCAAATAGGAGGAACAAAGTTAGAACAGGCGGACGGTTTCAAGTACTTAGGATGCATATTCTCACAGGATGGCGACATAGTGAAAGAACTGGAAGCAAGGTGTAGCAAAGCTAATGCAGTGAGCGCTCAGTTACGATCTACTGTCTTCTGCAAGAATGAAGTCAGTACCAAGACTAAGTTATCTGTGCACCGTTCAATCTTTCGACCAACTTTGTTGTATGGGAGTGAAATCTGGGTGGATTCAGGTTACCTTATCAATAAGGTTGAGGTTACAGATATGAAAGTAGCTAGGATGATTGCAGGTACTAGTAGGTGGGAACAATGGCAGGAGGGTGTCCACAATGAGGAATCAAAAAAAAAAAAAAAACTGGGAATGAACTCTATAGATGTAGCAGAGCGAATAGGCTTAGATGGTGGGGCCATGTTATACGCATTGGAGAAGCAAGGTTACCCAAGAGACTCATGGTTCCAGCAGTAGAGGGTAGGAGGAGTCGGGGTAGACCAAGGAAAAGGTACCTGGATTCGGTTAAGAATGATTTTGAAGCAATAGGCTTAACATCAGAGGAGGCACCAATGTTAGCACTGAATAGGGGATCATGGAGGAATTTTATAAGGGGGAATATGCTCTAGTCTGAACACTGAAAGGTGTGTGTGTGAGTGTGTGTGTGTGTGTGTGTGTGTGTGTGTGTGTGTGTGTGCGTGTGTGTGTGTGTGTGTGTGTGTGTGTGTGTTTGTGTGTGTGTGTTTGTGTGCGTGTGTGTGTGTTTGACAAAATCGAGGAAGGAAGGAAGTTGGGTTTAGCGTCCCGTCGACATCGAGGTCATTAGGAACAGAGCACAAGCTTGGATTGTGTCAGTGGGGAAGGTAGTCGGCCGTGCCATTTCAAAGGAACTATCCTGGAATTTGCTCGCAGGAGTTTAAGAACATCAAGAAATACCTAAAACCGGATGGCCAAACGCGAGTTTGAACGGTCGTCCTCCCGAATGCCAGCCCAGTGTGCTACCCACTGCCCGAGGTCAATCGTATTTACAAAATCGATTGAAACGGTAAGTTCATTCTTGTAAAAGAAAAAAGAAATTACTTTTTTAGACTCAGGGTGGCTTGGAACCTGTTGTTATAATATGTGTCTTTCATTCTACAGTCACAGTTGACAAACGTTGTCCATTCTATCCTTTTCTTGATTTACAAGTGTACTATGCAAATCACGGTATTGTGTGTGTACACTGGTAGGAAGAATATGCTGCACCATTTTCGCTAGTTAGTCTGCCCATTCTTTGCCACTAATACCATCATGTCTCGGTGTCCATTTTTAGATGCATCGTTGATGCCTCAGACTCTTAGTTCTGCCGACACTTCTCTGTATATCGTGTGGTTAGATATTTGTAGTTTTTTGTTCGGCTGCCCTCGTAAGAGACTCTTGAGCCCTTCTAGGAGAAGTATGTATTCGGATTTTGTCACTTAGTAAACGACTCTGTTGAAAACATCTTGGTGAAGGCGAATGTTCTGTAGTTAACAAGCATAATTGTATCTACCCTGTTCGGTCATAAAAAAACTGCGGATTTTTCAAAGATTGGGCAAAGCAAAGCACTAGGCTTTTGTTTAACGTACCTTAGCTCAGACTCCAGTTAACAGTGGTGGCGCAAAGGTTAAGGCACTGGACGCCGATTTAGGAGTAACGAAGCTAGAATACCCACACGGGCATTTAGATCGTTTTTTTCGTGGATGGCACCTTCTCGAACTTTATCTTACACTATGTGATCAAGAGTATCCGGACACCTGGCTGAAAATGACTTACAAGTTCATGGCGTCCCGCATCCCTAATACAGGAATTCGATATGGTGTTGGCACACGCTCGCTTATCCTTGATGACAGCTTCCACTCGCGCAGGCACACGTTCAATCTGGCAATGCAAGGTTTCTTAGGAAATGGCAGCCCATTCTTCAAGGAGTACTGCACATCCGAAAGGTGTTCTATAGGATCAGGTCGGGACTCTGGGCACACCTGTCCATTACAGTGATGCTACTGTCGTGTAACCACTTCGCCACAGGTAGTGCATTAAGAACAGGTGCTCAATCGTCTTGAAAGATGCAATCGCCATCCTCGAATTGCTCTTCAACAGTGGCGAGCAGAATGTGCTTAAAAAATCAATGTAGGCCTGTACCGTAATAGTGTCACGCAAAAGAAATAGGGCTGCGAGCCCCTCCACGAAAAACACGACCACATCATAGCAACACCGCCTTGGCACACAAACGCTGGCAGATGACGTTCACCTGGCATTTTCCATACCCACACCCTGCCATCGGTTCGCCACACTGTGTACCGTGATTCGTCACTCCACACAACGTTTTAACACCGTTCAATCGTCCAACGTTTACGCTCCTTACACCAAACGAAGCGTCGCATTTACCGGCGTGATGTGTGGCTTATGAGCAGCCGTTCAACCATGAAATCCAAGTTTTCTCACCTCCTGCCTAACTGTTATAGTACTTGCAGTGGATCTTGATGCAGTTTGGAATTCCTGTGTGATGGTCCGGATAGATGTCTGCCTATTACACATTACGATCCTCTTCAACTGTCGGCGGTCTCTGTCAGTCACAAGACGAGGTCGGCCTGTACGCTTTTGTGCTGTACTTGTCACTTCACGTTTCCACTTCACTATTACATCGGAAACAGTGTACCTAGCGATGTTTAGTAGTGTTTAAATCTCGCGTCCGGACGTACGAAATAAGTGACACCCTATCTCGAACCACGTTCGAAGTTCTTGATTTTTGCGGAGCGCTTCATTCTTCTCGCTCCCGATGTTTAATGACTACTGACGTCACTGATATAGAGCACTTGGCAGTATGTGGCAGCACAATACACCTAATATGAAAAACGTTTGTTTTCGGGGTGCTCGGATACTTTTGATATCATGGTGTACATGAGTTCGTACTCCATCTCGTAATTTCGTTGCCTATAGACAGAAATACCCAGCTGTTCGTTTCTCGAATCATTGTCCAGCTCTCGGTATCAAAGCTTTTCATCATTTGTGAACCTCTAAGGTAATGGTCAAATACTTCCTTCAAGACGAAAGTGAGATAATCCTTAATCTTCCTTGGTACTCCCACTGTATGGTGATTACCTTGGAAGCTGGTTTACGCTGCTTCATCGAGCGAACTTCTGGTACCACCTTCACTTTCTCCATTTTGTGTTCGATTCACCAGTGGTATATGGGATCAATGTTTGTGATAAGGATTAGTATGATAAACAGTTTTTTAGATTACTTCGTTGTGATCATTTTGTGAGACGTGTGTGGCAAAAAGTAATGTGTTGCCCGACAATTCTTAGACCGTATATTCTCAGAATATCAGTATTTCCGCGATTCACGCCGCTGCCTTTTAGTGTCTGCCTCTGGAATTTGTAGCATAGCTCCGTGTTATTCCAATCTGTTAACAGGAAACGCTAACGAGCATAGCTCAACGATCAGTCGGTCCACTACTTTCGTGGATTAATGATTGTTTTATGTTTCTACCATTTATTCTCAGTCTATCATCTACTTTTCTTACAGCTATTTATAAATGGTCACCTCACTTTTGGTCACCTTGGACGATTACACCTGGTGTTTTATTATTATCAGTGTTTGCAGTAATTAATTGTCCAGTCGAACAATAACGAATGTCTGCGCCTAATTTCACCGAATACTTTACGCTTGTTTACGTTCTAGGTCACTGACAGTCCCTTCGTCAGACGTCGATGCTGTGAAATATCTGAAAAGGAAATACAGTGATATTTATAAAACAGCGTAGTATGTAGATGATATTGCTGGCTTTAAACGGGAAGAGAAAAACATACCTATGTTTTGCTAAAGCTGACTGATACATAGCACTCTTACAGCAGTCACGTGTAATAGAAAATGTATCATTGACACCAACAATGTGAAGAATGCTTTAGATTCATGTTCAATACATTACACAACACAGCCGTGCAATGTTCCAACACTACTGGCAACTATGGAAGGATAGAATCTTTCTTAACGTTTAGTGGACATGAATCTTGTATGTGCCACAGTAGAAAAACCAGTGATTCTAATTTAAGACCGTAACGGATGTAAAACAATATTAACTACCAGCTATGACTAGAGAGAATCTTATAGGATATTATTAACATAGCTAGAAGCAGTTACAGAATAGGCTCCAGTTCTGTTTCACAACAATGTGTAAGATTCCAGGCCACTCCCTAGCAAGAATAATATAAATGTATATCAGACATATTGGGTAGTTATGGCATACTGCTGATTCAGCAAGTTCATCTCTACTGAAGTCAAACGGTGTCATGAGAACCGAGGAAATCGGCCACCCCAACGTATAGACAACAAAATGATGAGTAGCCAGTTTTCTCTTCGAACTGCGTTCATTTATTGTGGTTGGTGAATGAGGGAGATTGTCTGAAAGGCCGGTATTAGCTTTCTCTCGTGCCCGAAAGATTTACGGCATGCTGGCCGCCTTTCCATTCTATTGCTCCCAGTTCACATTTCGCGCTTCATTTCGCAAAAATATGAAGCCGGCGCTATCATTGCCCAGCACTTCTCTCTCAAACTTGTTCCCATTTTTTTCTCAAGACAACACCTTAGGTATCATTTCATTACGCACTTCAGAGCGTTAGTTCTCTGCTGGATTTAGGTTAATAGCACTCTACTAAGAGATTTCACGTCTAGCTCTACGTATTAACTTAAGAGCAAAAATTCACATATTTTTTAGACAAGTATCAGATCTTTTTGGGTAAATATAAACCAAACGAAAAAGCTACCGCAGTCTTTCGACAGCAAAATAAACAATTGAAATTGGACTTTATCGTTATCAAGAAAGCGTGTAGTTAACTGTGCATGCAATTACAATCAGACACACACGACAACGGTATCGCATCATGGTCATAAAACGTTCAAATTAATCATACATATAAATTAATCATACATGTAAATATTGAATCCGAAGAGAACTGTTACGTTAACTACTTCAAAGGCTTACTTCTAGTGGAGACATAATTCCGTAAACGATCTAACGTCGAATTTGACTAAACATTTTCCTGTAGTATCACAGAGCAAAATAGGGGCACCTGCCTTTTGGTTTAATATTTGCTGTGGTTCCTTTTTTATATGTTACTCTCCTTCAAATCAACGATTTCCGAACAAAGGTGTGGGTGCAAGTACAGACATGTTCCTGGGACCTTACGTTCGTCTTTCACGGCAGATTTGAAAAAGAATGGTATTGGTTATTTCGCTTGCAGTTTTAGATTTATGCTCCAAAAGCGCTGACTGACCGGAATTCCCGGAATTCTTATTTTCAGCTATGGCTCTACGCTATACTTGTATGATATTTTGGAAAGCATCAGTGAGTAGACAGTGAGGTATGTTGTTCATTATAACATGAAAGATGCTGGGAATACTTGTACCACAAATGATGAAGTGAGGTATCGATATTAAGCTTATTCATTTCGGCAGAAATAATAAAATACTAAATTGTAATTGACTAAGTGGTTCTGGTTTAGTTACAAGATTAAACACAGTGATAGGTTACAAGTGTCGTAATTTTTTAGCTGTACTTTCAGCCCCTTGAAATTGATACTCTCGTCTCTCATTTAACAACTGACTGTAAACTTTCATACAATGTTCTGGCTTCTAATACAGCTCACGCTGCTGGACCTGACGTAAGACGATGCGGTCCTCATAAGCGAAGATTGCAGAATGACTGAGCGGTACTGTTCTCTGCCGTAGGTAGTCTTCCAGCAGCGGCAGCGTATGGAATCTCTCGAGGGCATGTATACGCCGCCATCTCACATCCGTCGCTGTGTCTCGCAGCGTCTGTCCCTGGCTCCGTTGAGAGGCACCAACTTTGGCCTGGGACCTCGTTCTTCGTCCAACACTACAACCTATGTCTCTGGCCAGGCTATCACCGACACCACGATACTGCCAATCACGGCTAATCAGGTGGCGTGGAAGAGTCGACTGGAGAGTGGGATGGTGCTCTGTTGCTTTCAGTGTTGATAGTGCGTTCTGTCCTCATTCAAATGATGGAAGTACACCTACTAAGTGAACTGCCTGCCCTGGCGTGGATTTGTCCTCTAAAAAGAGGTTCTACGCCAGGCTTTATGGTGTGGGATGCCATCAGTTACAACTCGCAGTAACGCTTGAGTTCCTGCAGGATAAAGAAGCCAATGCCAACTATATTACACAGGTTGTTATCCCCATGCTATCGACGTTTCTTCGACCGGAAGATGTGATTTTGATTTAGGAGTAGGGCAGTGTACAGTTACGTGCTCTTCACAGTGTACAACAACTGCCCTGGGAAGCTTAGATTTCTAGCCAAAATAACACGTATGGATCATGATGAGGTGGGAACTTCCTCGTTCTACAGCTCTTTCAAAGTCCATTACCGAACTGTAACATGGCTCCAAGACGCTTTTCACAATCTGTCGTAGGATGCCAGTCAGTATTTTTTGCGTGGATTGCCGCCAGAGCCGGTGCACTGTGTACTGTTTGCGACTGATAGGCAGCCTTTGCTGTGACATGTATGTTTCATTTGGTCTGAATTTGTCATGATATACTTCTGCAATGATGAATTACCTGTCAATATAATGGTCCTGTCGTCGAGGGTGTTGAAAATTTTCCGGCACTCTACGTTAAGGGTGTCACTGTTTGCAGTAAAGTTAGTGTGCAGGCACTCATGGACTCACAAACGCATAAAATTTGAGGGTAGCAAAACAAAAGCGAAAACGCTGAGTTCAGTTTCCGAATGTTCCTTTAAAAATGCAAATCCAGGGGTACTGCCTCAAATTTATTTCCAGCACCACGGCAGACTGTGTGATACACAGTGTTTTCCAGGAGGGATGGTCAATATTCACGAACACAGCTTTAAAAAAAAAAAAAAAAAAAAAAAAAAAAAAAAAAAAAAAAAACCTCCATCTGCACATATGCCCTTAACCGAATGGATTTCGAGATAGTAAACAGTTACACCACTTTTTTAATTTAATGTGCATTGTTATTTAAGGAACTGATGGCCTTTCACACAACGGGTATAAATTATACTTCACAAAAATTGCAAAAAACTGTGATGAGTAATTCAAACAATGTGGGAAAGGCACAAAATGTTTCTGACTGGGGTAAAAAATTACAAAGCGCGACCCACAGAGTTTAGTTTTGTGTCCACTCGTGGCAGGAAGACATACCGAGCAAAGTGGTTGAAAGCAAATAGGTAGGTTGTGCTAGAATGAAACATCAAAGAGTTTGTGGGGGTGAGACACATATCTGCGCACCACTCGCCCAATGGTAAAAGTACTAGAAATTGGTTCTACCTTTGAAACCATTCAAATTGGGACATATGGCCATCTAAATTTTTTTGCTTCGAATGAGCGTTTGGCTGAGCGGTTCGAGGTGCTACAGTCTGGAACCGCGCAACCGCTACGGTTGCACGTTCGAATCCTGCCTCTGGCATGGATGTGTCTGATGTCCTTGGGTTAGTTAGGTTTCAGCAGTAGTTCTAAGTTCTAGGGGACTGATGACCTCAGAAGTTAAGTTCCATAGTGCTCAGAGCCTTTTTTTTTTTTTTTTTTTTTGAATGTGCGTTACTCTCATATCCCTGAATACCGACCATTTCTCCTGGGACATCTTGTAGAGATTAGTGTCAGTAGTGTTGAGAAAGAGCTGAAATCGCTAAAACTGAATTAACCTCGAAGTACCGATGGAATCCCTATCAGACTCTATAACGAATTTTCAGCTATGTTATTCTCTGTTTTAACCATAATCTTCCGTTCATCTCTAGAAAAAAAAAACCGTGCCCAGTAGATCAAGGAAAGGCCAGGTCACAAGTGTCGGTAGGAATTACAGCAGAAAAGATCCTCAAAACTAACGCCCTATACACCTGACGTCCATTTGTTGTAAAACCTTAGAACATATTCTTAATTCAATGAGGTATCTGGAACAGAGTGACCTCCTCTATGCCAACCAGTGTGGACACCGGAACCATCGATAATGTGAAACCCAACACGCAAATTTTTCGTATGAGATCCTAAAACCCATGAATCAAGGCAATCAAGTTGATCACTTTCTAGGATTCCGAAAGGTACTACATTTCTAGCTATTACCTGTAGTATTGGGTCGTATGGGGGTATCAACCGAAGTTTGTGGCTGGACCGAGGTTTCGTATTTCTACCAATTACCTGTAGTATTGGGTCGTATGGGGGTATCAACCGAAGTTTGTGGCTAGACCGAGGTTCCGAAGGAGAGAACGCACCACATTATCTTGGATAGAGAGTCATCGACAGATGTGGAGGTAACTTCGAATTATATATTAATAACGTTGCAGACAATAATAATAGTAACCCCACAGTATTCGTAGATGATGCAGTTATTTACAATGAAGTACGGTCTCCAAACTGCTGCACAGATATTCAGTCTTACCACGATAAGATATCAAGGTGGTACAAAGATTAGCAAGTTGATTGAAATATTCAAAAACATAAAATTGAGCACGAAAAAACTTTATATCCTATAACTAAATTATCAACGAGTCACAGTCGGAATAGGTCGTCTGATGGAAATATCCGGGTGTGGCACTTTGACAGTATATGAAATGGAACAATCACATATACTCAGTCATAGGTAAAACTGGTGACGGACTTCGATTTATTGACAAAATACCACTGAAATGCAAACATTCTACGAAGAATATTGCTTAGAAATCACTCTAGTTCTAGAGTGGCCTGCTACTCGTGTGTGTCGGACCACTACCATATAGGACTATGGGGAATACTGAATTTACACATACAAGAGCAGCACGAGTGGTCACAGTTTTATCTGAACCTTGCGAGAGTGTCGCAGAGATGCTGATGAAACTGCTCTGGTAGACACTTCAAGACAGACGAAAATTATTCCGACAACGCCTACTAACTAGGTTTCGAGAAGCGGCTTCTAATTACGACCCTAGAAATATATCACAACCGTGTATGTATCGTTCCCATAGTGATCGTGAGAGGCATTTAAATAGTCATTCTTCCCGCGCTCCATGTGTGAATGTAACGGGAAAAGACTGATACAGTGGAAACTACTCTCCGCCATGCACTACACAGTGGTCTGCAGACTATCGTTGTAGGTATAGATAAAGTCTGGGTATTCAAATCACCTTCCTACGATCACAACTAGGAGGCACATATAGGAGAGCTTACCACTGCGCACCTGTCGGCGACACGATAACACGCCGTTGAAGAACGCGCTGCAGTCTAAATATGTTTGTACACGCACGTTACTGCCGACCAGTTTGTAAGGGTTGCGTGCACAACGAGCGGGAGAGGACCAGCGTGTCGCTGAAATGGCGCGCGTTATCACCGCTGCGGCCTTAAATTTTAGCACAACAAACAGTCCGGTCGGGCACTACAGCATGTAAAATGGATTAGGTTGCAGCGAGGCGAACACGGCGGGGTTTGTCTTTGCGTGAAGGGACACGGCCGCGAAATGGCAGGGCAGGTGAGCGACGGCCGGCCCTCTGCCGCGGGATTAACTTTTGAATGACACGCGGATGAATGGACTTCGTTACCCCCCCGCTAACTGCGGCAAAGCCCGAATTGACGAACTGCCGATCCACGCTGCGCAGCGCGGCGCTGCACTGCGCTCGCCAGAGTGCGCGCCCCACCGTTTCATTTTG
Source organism: Schistocerca gregaria (assembly GCF_023897955.1). NCBI lineage: Eukaryota > Metazoa > Arthropoda > Insecta > Orthoptera > Acrididae > Schistocerca > Schistocerca gregaria. Next base: position 733,635,003 of record NC_064931.1, read on the forward strand.
CTGCCGGCAACGGTTATTTCTTCGGGGCTCCTGCGAACAAGATGAATGCACGCTAAAAGCCTGTTCTCACCCATGCACATTTGTGCAGTTCACACAAGCGTAATCGCTTTTTCTAGGTTGACTGCAGAAAGATTAAACCCTGGATGTTCAAAAAAAGTTCTAAACTTTTCTGGAAGTTGTATTTCCAAAATTACAACCAATTTCATAAATAGTGACAGAAAATTCTTCGGTAATCAACAGTCTTATCAACTAGAAGTAAAATAACTGTATGGACTATCTTCCACATTAACACTTCCAGCGCCGGCCGGGGTGGCTGAGCGGTTCTAGGCGCTACAGTCTGGAACCGCGCGACCGCTACGGTCTCTGGTTCGACTCCTGCCTCAGGCATGGGCGTGTGTAATGTCCTTAGGTTAGTTAGCTTTAATTAGTTCTAAGTTCTAGGGGACTGAATTACCTCAGAAGTTAAGTCCCATACTGCTCAGAGCCATTTGAACCAACACTTCCAGCAGGGGAGGTAATGTATCGAGCAGGCAGAACGTACTTTGTACCATACAGGCTGCGACACGCAACTAAAACATTTATGGTCTCGCTCTTGTGTACACCTTGCTAGCTACCGTACGAAGAGGAATGAAGTGTACACGGTGTACTACCTCAGTGGATTGTGCACGGGAAGATATATTCTCGGTACATGTTTTCATGAGCACGTATTTATCAAATTTGATAGTCGTGGTTAATACAATTCTCTACATCTGAATCCGTTCTAACTACTCACCTTATGGTGTGTGGCAGAGGGTTATTTGCCTACCACGGTCAGTTTCCACTTTCCCCATTCCAGTCGTGAATCGCGCACAGGAATGAAACGCCTCTGTTACAATCCTTCTAGTTTTACGTTCATGGTCTTTTCGTGAGATACACGTAAGACGAAGCCATATGTCGGCTAACTTTTCTAGGGGCGAAAACCTACACAGAATTGTAACAGTAAGCCACATGGTGATGCACAACACCTTTCTTGTAATGCCTACAATGGCGTTGGATGAACAACTCCATGATGCCTCCGAATACCTAAGGAACCTGTGACGAAACGCAACAAAATTCTTTGCGTTTTGTTTGTATTATTTGCCAACAATTTCTGGAAGAGATCCGGACTGGTGAGTAATATTTAAGTATCAGTGAAACAAGGGTTTTGTAAGCTGTCTTCTTGGTGGATGGGCTATACTACCTGAGGACTCGCCATCCTGCTTAAGCCAACCTATTACGGAACGTGGATCTCTTCTTGAAGTTTTGGCTGCACGAGTGGCTGAATTTACAAAAGTGTATCAGAGACCTACCTGGTCAGGCTAAATAATCAATAAGTAAATATTTGGATAAAACAATAAGTAAGACGAACACTAAGTGGAAATATTAAATCGATGTAATTAAATTACTGTCGGTTTGGTGGCACAGGATTAATAATTATTTATTTTAGTATGATAAGAAATAAAATATCACAAAGTATGTTATAGTTCTTTTGAAATGAAACAACAAATTTCATTTCACTGAGTCCATACGAGAAGTCTTGCTTTTAAAAAAAGCCGTTAATAACAAATTATATTTTGTCTTTTGCAAATATTTTTGTCGATTTGCAGCATGTTGGATAACTTTTTCAATCTGATCTTCGAAGATGCCTGATGAATCTTTTTTGAAGTTCTTCCAGTGTCTGCAGTCTTAGAATGTTCGCAAGGCCTCCACAACATGTCATCTCATATAGAAATTTCTTTTGGAGGCGTGCGCTGTTGACTCTCTTCCCCATACGTCGACATATAATTTATTGCCCTAATTCCTGAAGGTGTTTTTACTAGTTCTGCCATCCTGGTAAGTGAGATGTTGTGAAAATTAGCTTATGGTATTTATGCCTAGTATGTCCATTAAATTGTCCTTAACGCAAAATGACATCCTCTTACTTTCTATTGTACCTGATTGTCTGTGATTTCTGGTTAAGGGCATCATCTCCTGACTTACTTTTATCATTAAATAAAACTATCTCTGGCTTATTTTTACATTCTTCGTTTCCTGTGGCGGTAATAATTTATCAATATTACACATTTGTTTCTTTCGGCTCTAAACCCAAATTTGTCAAATTGTCTTTGAAACCAAATGAGGATAAAATATCTATGGACTTGGAATTCTTCCTTTCAGGTGAAATTTCCTTATCCTTTTCTCTCAAACTTCACAATACTCTAATCTTACTTCCCGACACGTCATCAGATAAAAGAACACATGTGGAAGATTATTCTTCGTTATACTTGTTGAAGTTGGACTCCTTGTCTCCGTTAGTTCATTTACTTTAGTAGAAGCAGCATGCATCGTCTTGCCTGATCAGCGACTATTTGGAATACAAACAATAACTCATCAGGCGTATGACGTCAAAGTACAGCAAAGCCCAAGTATTGTGATTCCAGATTTTCCTGTCTTGCTGGGACTATAGCGAATAAACTTGTAGCGGCCTTTGAAGCAGAGTTCCTCATTCATAGTTAAAGTTTGGTATAGATGCATCCTTTTTCGGCAGTCTTCAATGAAAAGTTTCCAAAAAAAAAAAAAGGGAAATGGTGTCATGTAGCCATTCTTTTTCCTAGACTATACGGTCTGCTTCTCATCGAATTTCAAGGCTCTTGGTACATCGTCAAATCTGTAGACCAAAATTGTGGCCAAATAAGTATGGTTGACGAATACAAAGTGAAATTCTGAAAGGTATGTCCAAATTTCGGCCAATACACCAACAAATACTAGTCCACAATAAGCATCAATTTACTCAGACATAATGTTCTTTATGATAATAAATCCCAATTGTTATTATAAGAGACAGTTACAGTATCTTTTAACAGAACAAGTCCAATTTATATTGTGTACTCAAATTATACAGAATATGGCGGCGGTTTTCTCCACTTAGTTTCATCACACCTGATAAAGGAAAAAGAACTTGAGGGGTCCGTCTCATCTTATTCTTCTCTTGGGACACTGGAATACACGGTTGCATTATCCTGGGAAACAGCAGCATCGAAATGTCTTCCTAATCAAAATGAGTTTCATTTCAAGCCATACATAAACTGTACATGCAGTATTTGGATCGTTTGCGCTGGTTTCAGATCATGTTCTTTTTTGCTTTTTCTGGCAATATGGTAAGATGCTGTAAGTAGCGGATAAAGGTACTTCACACAGTAGTTTTCTTTATGAAACAAAACTTGTGCTTATCTGAAACGACTATGACATAAGAAAAGGGTGAGTATAGCAGTGCCGCCTGGCTAACTGTTGTTAGAAAGCTCGCCAACATAACGTGCTATTCAGATAAACTATCAATAAATTATTCAATGTAAGACATATTCGCTAAGGGGTTATAAAAACCGATGTCACGCACTAAACGTTTAGAATTACAAAATTAATAGTGAAAAATAATTAATAAGACTTGCATCAAATAATGTATATCTCTCAAAGTCAGTTGTCTTTTATAGGACTATACACAGGATAAATTAAGATAAATTCATTTTAAGACGATTTATTAAGAAAATTAAATGATACCGGGTTCCAAAAACCTCTGTTTCGGGTTCAAAGGTTAAAACGTCTTTATTTCTGCCTTTAGCTAATATTGTAAGGGACTCAGATCGTCAAACCAAGCCAATCGATTGGTCGAAAGAACAAGCTACGTCTTTCTTCTATGAACTAAACTTCCCTCCATGAATGTGAATCTATCGTCCACGTTTCCCACTTCCTGGAGGTCCGGTGGATACTATCTTCGCTTCTGAAGGTGCCTCTCCATTACGGACGACATACTGGTATTTGTGCTTGGAAGACTTCGCGTCGATTATATTCCCGTATGGACGTTCTAAGTACGCTAGAGGAAGATATGGAACTCTAACGAAACCTTTATGGAAGTCGAGAACCACGACATGAACCTGGACGAAGGCTTTTACTCTATTCTGCATCTCATGGACCAAATGAGCAAGATGGGTTTTCCACAAACGGTACTTGAGGAAACTGTGTCGATTCCTACAGTTAGACCACAAAAAACTCATATTGCGCGAGCGCCATCTATATACCAGATGTAGTTCATGTTTCATAAATTTCATGCACCATGGATAACACCACTTTGCTGATTTGGAACTGAATAATGCTGTATTTTGGACACTGAATATCTGTTCATTATGGGATACATGTGTTGATATAGCCCGTAATCATGTCCGACGTGAGTCAAATTAAACTTAGTTTTTTATTGTTCTTACGGCAGTTGGACCGACTAACGATGTGAAAGTTTACGGTGAGAGACGTTAATATTCAAGCAGCGAAAATGCAGTCGAAGTAAGAATTTTACGAGCGTAGAACGAGAGGAAGCGCTGTTCGCCACACATTAGAATCATGTTGCATGCTGGGCATAATGCGGGCTATGGGAAACAGAGGTGATGATGAAAAAACAAGCCAATTCAAAGGCAGATTCCACTGTTTTCATGTCTCCCCTAAGGTATAGGTTAGGTCCTCCCCTCCCCCACCGCCATCTTCACCCCTTTCCCCGCCATCCAAGCCAATTGTGTAAAACAGAATTGGTGGAAAATTAAAAACTAGGAGATTGGGTGTTGACTTATTTGCTGGGGCTACTAGTTACGATAAATGCTTGTTAGATTTCCCTAGGACCCTTTTCAGGTAATTTATTAGCCAATTAGTGTCTTTATTGACTCAGTATGTCCACCAAAGATTATTTTCGTCCACCAGCACCACCACCACCCCCACTCTAAATATACAGGTATTGCTGTGTCTGTTTGTGTGGCACTGCACGCACCCCCATCATTCGTCTATACATGCTAGCCACCAGATAGATTCGTCACTCAACCTCTGTATTTTGGACTTTAAGGTCTATCATCATGAAGCTTCAGGTGAGACTTGCCACCACTTCCAGACAGAATAAAAAGAAACTGACTTGCCCATTCCAGTGTAAGTATTAACGCCTTCCTCTGTCTCATATTGCTCATTATTATTATTGCATGTGCATATGTGTTCCTCATTTATTATTATTTCTCCCTCAGTGTGACCCCAAACTATTGCAGTGGTACAGAAATCAGCGCTATGTGATGTACTGGAGTAGTGTACACAACTTATAGATGCCAAAGTTTGCATCTATATGAAGAAATCATAACTCAAGTCTATTTGCATTCTTTGTATCAGTATGTGGAATGTGTATGAACCTCACATGCCAGGTGTAAGAACATAATTATGTTCTCATTTAAAAATGTGCATATATCAAACCATATGTACAGTTCATAATTAAAAAAGTGGAAGAGCATTATGTTTCCGCTTTTTTCTGTATGAAATCCGTTGTACGTTAATTTAAACTTATACTCATCACGAAGTCTGAAGGGACAAAACATGTTCATCACACGGACTTTGTAACAACTGATGGTCCTGCAGTACTACCGGAAACAATTGTCGGACTATCAGAGTGTGGAAAGATGAAAGTTATTATGTTGCTGGGAATGCACACTCATGGGATTCGTTTCGAGAAGGTACATGTATTTTATCAGCCACAGTAGCTGCTTATCCATTACATATTGTCCAGCACTTATGATATAACATGCACGGAATTTAACAAAAGCAGCGATAGCCGTCCACCAGAAAAAATAAAGCCAACACTTTGTTTATATTTGACTATGTTGATGTGGAAAACTAGGAAAATATATAGGAATATTTCTGCTACAGTCATCATATAGAACTTAACTTATTTTATTTTTACCAAATGTATTCTAGGATTCTGAAGTAGTTGGTACGAAACAATATGAATTAGAAACACACTTACAAAACACATCTCAGAACTGAGATGACATTCAGTGAATTTGTAATCATATGCGACGATTGCCAGACAGGGTTTTCGTTACTGATAAAACAAAATTGAACGTCAGGTAATGTAGATGAATGTTCAAAGAGTTACTTTCTAGAAGATTACGTACCAATATGTAACTGTGTTAACGTATTGCATACCATGGCTAAATTCGCATACTTCACACATTCATTCTGGAAAACTGACACAAAGGCAACACATCCATTAGTAAATTGCTGCAAAAATTGAACCTATCAACGAACATATTAAAAATTGTTCTACGGAAATGCAATCGATAAGCGCTAGTACTGAAAATCAAAATATGAAAATTCAAATAATCATCTAACTTTTCAAAATTTCTTTACAGATAATAGTGATATTTTGAAGTCAATCGAAATACTAAATACGAATGTCAACAATATCGGGAAAAACTTAGAAATATGTAAAAATCGATGGATAAGCTGCAAACTATTTCGAAGCCTGTTTATAGCACAATAGCATGTTGACAAAATACAAACTTTTTAAGATATGAAAGGCTGTTCAGCGATGATTATTATAGCTAAAATTAGAACAGATAGAATCACATCCACCTGACAAGTTGGATGGAGGCAGTTTAGAAGAAGAAGAAGGATATACTATCACAGTTTCATTAACCATCGAGGGGATAGTGAGATATATGGAAAATATGCAGTCAGGACGGAACAACTGTATATACTGGACACGTAGCCTATAACTGAATCTTCAGAATGCCGGGGCTGAATCAGGTCTGCAACTTCTTTGTAGCAACGGCAACTGTTAGCGGAACCGTCTTAAGTTCTGTACCAAATTTAATATATTTATCTATGACTAATATTGGACGGTTTTTACATTATTATATCATCCATGTTCGTAATTCTTGCATTACAATCAGACGTACATGTACGTTACTGGCCAAAAACCAAATAAAGATGGCCGTATGCAATGTAGCATTACACATGAACTTAGCTGTATGTCAAAACGTAAACTTACGTTTTGAAATACAGCGATGTTTATGTGTGGACGCTACATTATATAATCCATTGTTTACATGTTTTGCGGCCAGTAATTTACATAGACATCTGGTTGTAATGCAAGACCTGTGTACACAGTTGATTTCATAATCGACAAACTATCCGAAACTAGTCATTAATAAATGAAAATCCCCAACATTAGGAAATACCGGAATATTATTAACCCTTGTTAACTGGTAGACATGCCACAGGAGAAAGTACCGAAAATAAACAGAAAGGAATGAACAATCGATCTCCGCCGAATAGAGAGTTGTTCTAAAGTTTATTTACTTGAGAGGACCCCATGAGAAACTAGGGATCGTAAGACTATTAAACTTCGATACAACATTTGTAAGGACATGTGTATGCGAAATAATGAATAAATCATTGAAAGAAATAGATTCCAATTTCCATCTGAGTGGCTAATATTTCTTAAACTCATGCTATGTTTACGTTCCAGTTACAAATGTTACTCAAAGTAACGACCATATTCATCCACGACAGCATGGAATTACACTGTAGATACCATTTCACATTTGTTTGCAGCACTTTTCAGACGCTGGACAATAGAATGTTGAACAATCGAGATAAAACTCATATTCAGCATCCTCAGCCATGACAATAGTAACTTCTTCAACGATTTGTGGCGCAATTAGTCACTGACCTCTCCCAGAAGCAAATTCCCAAATCACAAGTTAATTCAAAATTGTGAATAATTGTCTCCAATCCTGGTGAGGAAAAAAGGACCTCTCTATATCCCATTAATCTGTCGATACTCACGAAGAGCAGCAGCACTCTTACTGTTGTTTTGATAAAACAGCTTTACGAGTAAAGTGCCGCTCACCTTATCGAGATACACGTTGACTGTCTGCAACCGTAATTAACTGTGATGCTTGTATTTCAACATTACATCCCCTTACTAGAAACGGTGCCTAACTCCAAGTCATGGCACTAATAATGTAAATATTTCAACACAGTCTGTATTACATTCCTATGGAGTTAAGTGGCCTTCTGGTGGTTCAAGCAGCGAAAGTTGAATTATAACCACCTCATATATACTATGATGAACGCAACAAAATATACAATGGTTATGAATGTACACAGCATCAGCTGCCACCTGGAATATGACTCAGTGAGTCTGCTTTCGTCGTTCGTCTAAGCCTCGCGCCTCAGCAGTGTGTTTACATTTTGCGGCGTGCACTGCAGCTGTAGCGGTTATAAGCCAAGTACTGACAAACTTATTTGTGCTCTGTAGTACAGTTGTTAAATTTAATAGTTTTCAGCGGTGTTGCGTGCCGTTTGTTTCGAAATAACGACTTAATAAACTTTTGTAATTGTTCGCTCGCTGTGTTTTAGAGAGTTTTCAGTGTGTTGAAGTCGTTAGTATTTTTCGTGCTTTAGTTTTCAACTGACATTTATTATTCTTTCTAGTGAAATATTTCAGTAAAATTTTCATATTGTGTTTTAACTTCGCTTAGTGTTACAGTGGTAGTTTTAATTTTTTTGGTTGTAGCTAACAATTTTGTGAAGTTTTGGTAGTATTGGTATCGGCTGTGTTGTAGTAGTATTAATACAAGTAGCTGCTTTCTTAGCAGGCAGAGAATTTCGAGACTATTATTGTTAGTTCTTAAGTAGTTCTACTGGTGTAACTGAACTTTGATAACGTAGGCATATAGTTTTTTTTTCAGTAACTGTACCATTTACCAAGAGTGAAATGTGTGGGCTCTGTCGTAGGTTTGTGAATAGTGGATTACGGTGTGGGATTTGTTCAAAGTATTTTCATTGGGGGGAATGCAGTGGGGAAGCCAGTGGCCATTTTAGTGAGATCCTCTCCTGGGAATGTAGAATCTGTAGTAGAAACATCTTAATAGAGTAGCAGGAGCGTAAGATCTGTGCCTTTGAGGTGCAGCTACAGTGCGCAAAAGAGGAACTAGATAGGTTGAGGAGGGTGAATGGTGGTGGGGAATTGGAACTGGCAGTTGGCAAGAAGGTAGCTAGGAAGAGGAGGTACTCAGACAGTTTTACTTTGCATACATGCAATAGATACGACCAACTGTCAGAGTTGAGTGGAGAGGAGCCTCGTGTAGCCGTAGATGTAGGTACCTTGCAGCAGTCCTCAGCAATTAGGAGGCCTAGGGTAGTTGCAAAGTCCAGCAGAAAGAAGGTTCTGCTGCTAGGTAGTTCTCAGGGTAGAGGTGTGGGCCAGCAGTTGCAGAAAGTGTTGGGGAGTGAGTACCAGGTCACCAGCATTGTGAAGCCCAGTGCCGGGTTGGATCAGGTGACTGAAAGCGTAGGGGAGTTATGTAAGAATTTTACGTAAGAGGATCAGGTAGTGATAGTGGGTGGAGCAGGGAACAGTCTCGATAGGGACGGGGAATATGATGTCAGTGGTGACTTGGTTAAGATAGCTACTCAAACTGGTGGTACTAATGGCATTTCGTGCAACTGTTACAGCGTCATGATCGGCCTCACCTTAATGCGGCTGTTAGGCGTGTGAATGTGGGGCTGGGGAGGGAACTGATGGCGGAGGGCATGGATCACATCTCAGTGGTGCCAGTTGGGTCTATCAGTAGATGGGGTTTCACTAGGCATGGCCTGCACCTCAATAGGTATGGGAAGGGGAGGCTGGCTAAGCTTATAGGTGACAGTGTAGTGGGTGGTGGTGGTGGTAATGGTATCACTCATGGAAAAATTCCTATAGTAGTTGGTGTTAGAGCTGCACCTTTTTTAGACTGAAGTCAGCTGATAGGTATACCTGCTTACAGGAAGTGCCTCTAACTAAGGGCTCACCTCCAGAGGATGTAATGTTTCCAAGAAGAAAAGGAATTAGCATATTTCATCAAAATGTAAGAGATATTAGAGATAAAGTTAGTGAATTGCTAATAGATGTTAACTCTGAAATTATTGGTATATCAGAGCACCACTTGAATAATTTGATAATTCAGAGGCTTTCTTTTCCAGGCTACAGATTAGCTGGCTGTTTCTCAAGGAGTTCCTTGCGGGGTGGGGGAGTGGCTCTGTACGTAAAAAACAGTATTTCATTTGAGTCCATAGACGTATCACGACACTGCACTGAACAGATATTTGAAAGTTGTGGAGCATTAGTTAAATTTAGTGAAACTAAACTTCTAATTGCTGTTGTTTATAGGTCCCCTAACTCCGACTTCGGAGCATGTTTGCCTAAGTTAGAGAGGGTTCTTCATTCACTTTGTAGGAAGTACCAGAAAGTAGTTCTATGTGGTGACTTCAATATTAATTTTGTACATGATTGTGCAAGAAAAAGGATGTTGGTAGATCTCCTAAATTCATATGATCTGATGCAAACTGTGTTTTTTCCAACTAGGGTGCAGGGGAACAGTAGCACAGTCATAGACAATATTTTTATTCATTCTTAATTACTAGATGGGCATTCTGTGAGTAAAAGGGTGAATGGCCTTTCAGACCATGATGCACAAATTTTAATACTAAAAGGTTTTTGTACTCAAACCAATGTCGTATTTAATTACAAACTACGTAGGAAAGTTAATCCAACAGAAATAGAGAGTTTTTCAAAACTTGTCAAGGAACAAGAGTGGCAAGATGTTTATAGTGCCGATAATAAAGATGATAAATACAATGCTTTCCATAACACATTCCTCATGCTCTTTGAGAGTTGCCTTCCATTAGAACATCCTAAACGGAGTACTAGCAGTAATGGACAGCCCGGTTGGCTGAGTAGTGGGATAAGGATATCGTGTAGAACAAAGCGGGAATTATATCAAAATGTTAGAAGTAGTCACAATCAAGCTACAGTAGCCCATTACAAACAGTATTGTAAAATACTTAAAAATGTTATTAGCAAGGCAAAAAGTATGTGGTATGCAAATAGAATAGCTAATTCGCAGGATAAAATTAAAGCCATATGGTCAGTTGTGAAGGAAGTGTCTGGTCCGCAGCACAAGGTTGACGATATGATATACTGTGATCTATGGATGAAGGGCAACAGATCGGTTCCATATTTATAGATTTCCGAAAAGCATTTGATACGGTATCTCACTGTAGACTGTTAACGCAGTAACGAGCATAAGGGGTACTCGTAGGTTCTGATATACTCGAGTGGCTCGATGTCTTCTTAAATAAGAGAGTCCAGTACGTTGTCCTCGACGGAAAGTGTTTATAAGAGACAAGGGTATCGTCAGGAGTATCAAAGAGAAGGGCGACAGAACAGCCATTGTTTTCTCTGCACATAACTGATCTGTCGAACAGGGCGGTGAGCTATCTGCCGCTGTTTGCTGATGATGCTCTGGTGTCTGGTAAGATGTCGTCGTTGAGTGACTGTAGAAAGATACAAGATGACTTAGACCAAATTTCTAGCTGACGTGATGAATGGCATGTAGCTCTAAATGTAGAAAAATGTAACTTAATGTGGATGAACAGGAAAAACAACCCCGTAATATTCGGATACAGGATTAGTAAAGTCCTGTATAACCTTGAGCTACCTGAATATTTCTGTAATTTCATTTCTGTTGGTGATAATTTTGGTATCAATTATGATTTACAGCCTGTAAGATATAATTGTATTGCTATATGTTAATATTCATATTGTTTTATTAATCACATGTCTTTTGAAACCTTATTTACAATGCCACATAGAGGAATCTAGTTATGCTCAATCTGCAGGCACATACATAGCCTCCACATTCAGGAATTGCATGTGAGAGAATCAGACACTTACTTCCTTTTATTCTAAGTATAATCATATTCTTTTTATTAATTATATTAACTTTGGTAACCACTTATCTCAAACAATTGATGATTTGTATAATATCTCAAACTTTAATTTAATTTTTAAATTTTGAATAGAGGAATTCTATCATGTTTAAACATAGTTACCTGAATACTTCCTGTATCTAAGATTGTCTATGCAAGATATTTTAATATCCATTATGCTACTATGTTTCATGTGAAATCCTAATATCACTTATAATCTCAAATAGAGAAATCTAGCTCAGTTTAATTTTTGGGGCTCATGTTTAAATTGTAATCTAAAATTGCATCAGCGAGAACTTGGTTCTCTGTAGATACCATATAGTTTAGAATTGTTATTCTTTGTTTTCCTTTGTGTATAAATTTGTATAACTATTATGTTGTATTTTATACTTAAATAATTATATAAGTTTTTATTAATTATTTTGCATATAAACGTCACTCCCTGTATTAATAAGTGTGCTGACACACAGAGCAACAGCTAGGGCAGAAACATTAGAAAAGATCCGCCTCCACGTGGCAGGGACGGTAACGGAATAGGGGCTTGTCAAGCTAACATAACTTGCAAGCAGCCATTACGGCTAAGAGACCAAAGACTGCCTGGCTTGTTACTTGTTTTAAGTAGCACACGGCCCGCCTTAGTAACCCAGGTGGTGGGCTACTCTGTAGTGTTTAAAAAAAAAAAGTCCTGCTTGACAGCGTCACTACGTTAAAATATCCGCACATAACGTTGCAAAGCGGTATGAAATGAAATGAGGACTGTGGTAGGGAAGATGAACATTATACTTCTGTATACTGGGAGAATTCTGCGAAATACTGGCTCAACTGTAAAGAAGACCGCATGCAGCACACTAGTGCAACCTGTTCTTGAGTACTGCTCGTGAAGCAATTCAAAGGCGGAATGCTACGTTCGTTACCGGTAGGTTCGAACAACACACAAGTGTTACGGAGATGCTTCGTGAATTCAAAGGGGAATCTCTGGAGGGAAAACGACGTTCTTTTCGAGGAGCACTGCGGAGAAAATTTACAGAACCGACATTTGTAGTTGACTGCAAAACGATTCTACTGCCACAACATACATTTCGCGTAAGGAGCACGAAGATAAGATATGAGAAATTATGGCTCGTACGGTGGCATACATAAGTCGTTTTTGCCTTGCTCTCTTTGCGGGTGGAGCAGAAGAGAAAATCAATTGTAGTGGTGGCTTGCGGAGGATATATTTAGATGTAGAAGGGATCTAATACTGATTGATTACATCACTCCCGAAAAATACCTGGAAACAGCAAATATCGTAAAATACTGCTAGGAGCCACCTAATATGGAATCACCACGTAAAATCAATAACATTAAAAGAAGATGACAGGCTGAGACTGAAGGGAACGATCTTACAGAAATGTGCTTCACAAGGAGAGAAGTGGTTAACAACATACTAGATCGACCGATTCTTCAGCATTGTTCATCGGTCAACTACCTATTATAAATTAGGATTAACGGAACAGAGAGAGAGAGAGAGAGAGAGAGAGAGAGAGAGAGAGACGATCCTACGAAGAGCGGCATGTATCCTCACAGAATCGTTTATTAGTCGTGATAGCGTTACCGAAATGCTCAACACGTTCTAGTGGCGGACAATATAAAAGAATGTCGGAGAGGTTTACTGTTGAAATTTAGAGAGCTAAAGCTCGAGGGAAACTCGGGCAGCATTATAACTGCTCCCACACATTACTCATGAAATGACATCAGCGAGAAGATCAGAGAAATTAGAGGTGTTAAAGAAGCTTATCGATAATCGTTGTTCCACGCGCGATTCGCCAATGAAACAGGGAAGGGGAAAAAAAATAGTTCTGCAAGAAGTTCCCTCCGCCCTACACCGTAAGGTGGTTTTAGGAATAGAAATGTAGAACCTAAATCAAGACGGTCTCATTCGGAATAGAGCACCACGCTGCCTTAACACGTATGGTTTGCGTTTTAACAACGGAAATGTGTCGTCCAGATCCAAAAACTCTTCGTTCAGTCTCGCTGGTTGTCACTAACACTTAGGCTGTTGCAGGATGTTTCAGAGAACTTCAGTCTGAATTGCCGCACCTGAAGGAATAACGTTTTCTCACACACTGTTGTGTTGGTTTCAGAAATTTTGTGTGACTCTACGTATTGGTTAGCAACCATATATCCTAAATTCTTTGTACATAATTTATTAATCCCAGTATTGATCTATTTCCTTTTTTGCTGTTGCACACGTGCCTCTTTAAAAATCAAAATTTGATTCCTTACTGACAATTTTTCGCGTTTTATTCTCGCGTAAGAAACATATTTTCTAGTTACGTAGGTAATCGTCACACAAATTTTACCAAACAATATGACAGTAGCCAGAATGAGATTTTCACTCTGCAACGGAGTGTGCGCTGATATGAAACTTCGTGGCAGATTGAAACTGTGTGCCGGACCGAGACTCGAACTCGGGACCTTTGCATTTCGCGGGCAAGTGCTGTACCCACTGATCTACCCAAGCACGAATCGCGCCACCTCCTCAGAGCTGTACTTCTGCCAGTACCTCTTCTCCAACCTTCCAAACATTACAGAAGCTCTACTGCGAACCTTGCGGAAGTAGCACTCCTGAAAGAAAGGATATTGCGCAGACATGGCTTTGCCACAGCCTGGGGGATTTTTCCAGAATGAGATTTTGACTCTGCAACGGAGTGTGCGCTGATATGAAACTTCCTGGCAGATTAAAACTGTATGCCGGACCGAGACTCGAACTCGGGACCTTTGCCTTTCGCGGGCAAGTGCTCTATGACAGTAGTTACCTCATTATCGTAAGCAATCAAAATATTTTAAAAAATATAGACATGGAGCTCTCTGATAAATTATAGTACACTGATCCCTGTTGTTCACTGCTTCAGAAATAAAGAGGAAACGTTGCAGTCCATAGTATTCATATCGTAAGGACCGCTACAGCAGTTCTCCACCATCTATGGTGTACGACCAGTAACGTACGTCGGCTTTCAGGATTGGTTGTGTAGATTCCAAACAAGATATGTTCAGTAAGAGGCACGTTAACTGAAGTTTAAAGAGCTGCCATCATTTTCATCTCTAGTTCGAATTTAAATGATGATGCCACTGACGTACGAGTTCCCAATGCTTCGCCTACATTATGTGTGTGTAGAATATCTTCATCTACGCTACTACGCAACGAAGGGAAGTTAATGCTAATGATAAGCTCTCCGAGTATAAGACCTATTTGATTATAACATTGCATTAAGCACCAAAACAGTTGTGTAGCACCTTTAGTTTAATTCGACAGAGATTTAAAATCTGTTCACTATCTATCGCGTCAGGCCCTCCTGACATCGCGGTCGCACTGCTAATGCAGTCTTACATCATGAGTGATTTGTAGTTCATGACAACGAGTTGGGCGGGCTGCTTCCCACGCTGCACAGGATGTGGCGAATGAGGGGCGAAGGACGTGACCGTCGTACCCGCACCGCGTGTACTAGCTCACCAAGTGTCTCAGCGCCTGTGCATGCTCCATCCACATGTCACACCTTTCCAACAGATTCTGTATCAGTCTGGCAAAACGACAAAATTTCATTAGCTTCCTTTACCGATTTCAAAAGATCTGGTGCGAAACTAAAGCTACTATTACAATGTGCAGATCACTGTTCTACGTAATCAGAAAAATCTAGAAACCTACATAGCATTCTGCATCTACATTTACATGACTACCGCGCAATTCACACTTAAGTGCTTGGAGCTTCAAGACTATTTCTCTACCGTTCCAGCCCCGAAAGTCACACGGCGGAAACCAATACATAATTTTTTCTTTGGGAGTTCATTTCTCTTATTTTATTACGATGATCGTTTCTCTCTAAGCACGTGAACGTCAACAAAATATTTTCGCATTTCGGAGGAGAAAGTTGGTGGCCGAAATTTAGTGAAAAGATCTCGCCGCAACGAAAACAGCCATTGTTTCAATGACTGCCACCCCAAATTGCATATCATATCCGTGACGCTCTCTCCCCTATTCCTTGATAATACAAAACGAGCTGCTGTTTTTGAACTTTTTCTGTGCCCTTAGTCAATACTATCTGGTAGTGATCTCATATCAAGCAACAATAATCCAGGAGAGGACTGGCAAGCGTGGTATAGACAGTCTCTTTAGAAGATCTGTTGCAACTTTTAAGTGGATTGTCCATAAAACGCAGTTTTTGTTTCGCCTTCCCCATGACACATATGTGACGGTTCCAGTTTAGGTTATCCGTAATTGTAATCGCTATGTACATAGTTGAATCAACAACCTCTATATTTGCATGATTTATCGTCTAACCGAAATTTAACGGATTCCTTTTGGTACTGGCGTGGAAGATTCACAATTTTTATTGTTTCCACTCAATTGTCGCTTATCACAACATACAGATATTTCTTTACATCATTTTGAAATTAGTTTTCATCTTCTTGTCATGTTACGAAAGAATTATCTGCCAAAACTGTAAGATGGCTGCTCAGATTATAAGACGCTTTTGAGCTTTCTGGCGTGCTGTTTACATTCGTGGATTTTTTTTTTCGACTAATAGATTTTAAAGTATGTGTTACGTTCCAGGTAATGGATATTGTACCCTGTTTTGCATCTCCATTTCTAACAATCATTTGGCGATTGTATAATGAAACAAGAAAATTAATTGATTGTTGCATCACTGCCATTATTTATTATCCTCCGGCAATTAATGGATTACTTTAGGGAAACAAGCTGAATCGTGTCTCCCCTTTTATGGTCTCAGGTTACCACCAGACTAGGATAGGTCAAGTCCCATTGCATTTTACATTGTTCCACTTTAAACTGCAAAGGCAACTGATTATATTACAAGTCGTCATACTTTGTCTTACATTTCTCTGAAGTAGTTATTTAGGAGTATGTCGCGACGAGGTAAAATTTGTGGCATACCGTAACTCGAACCGGAATTTACAGCTTTTTTCGAGCTGTCGTCTTCGTCCCATCTCATTTTCACTGCTATTTTCTACCACCAAAGAAAGAGCTTCTCCCATTAAATATTTTGGGACTATCGCCACTTGGGTCGCCTGGGTGAACCTAACAGTTATGATAACTGATAGCGAATAGCTCTACATTTGGGATCGAGTAACGGATTGAAACAACATATAATTTTTCATGAGAAACTACTGCGTTACGGTTGCTGCATGTCTCGGTGATTTCCGCTAATGCCATTTCTAATCTCCACATTCGTGTTCATTAGATCCCTTTATCTACACACAGTAACAAAAAAATTCCCATGCGTAGGTATTTCTGCTAGACGTAAATGTACAACACACGCTTCGATAAATTTCATGTATGTGAGTGTTAATTTATTAATTTCATTTTTTCATATGTTACGTTCTCTACTACAATAGTCACTCATTCACTCGGTCACTCACTCACTTGGGAAAATGAATGGTATATGGTTTACTCTAGTAGTAAGCAATAAGGGGTTAATGGTCCAGGTCTAAATGTCACACCGCACTGATTGCTCTCAGAAATATCACTGCTGGATTATCTTACTTTCAGTGCTCCATGTGGCGGGAAATTACCAACTTCGCAATCAATTTATACACATAGAAACCTTTGCTTTCATTTCTTGAACTGAAATATGCTGACTGCATAATACCGAGTTCTCAAGTGCACCTCAGTTACGATTATATTGCCAATGGGCATAGCGACCGTGAGTTCTTGCGTTTTATTTATTTCAATTTGAACACTGCGTCAAACAATATAGCTCAGCAAATGGATGCAAACTGAATATGACAGAATTTGGAACAAAAGTCAGCCACATTGTAGAAGAAAATAAAGTATGATAAGAGCTTAATTTCCCATCCTTACTAAGGTTGTCACAGACAAAGTACAATCTTGGTCGGACTAGAAATAGGCTCATAGCTTCTTTAAGGAATAAGTAAGATTTTAACTCGCGCGTGTTCTGAATGAGTAACATCAACTTCGTACTTTTCAGAGAAATAACCCAGCAGGCTGGGAGTGCGCTACAGGAATTTCCAATAAGGAACGATTAGGAGAGGAGTCCGAGCTCCAGCATTCACGTTGAAACCAAGGAAAACTCCTGAAAACGTTGAACAGGACTGCCCGTTGGATTTATTTTAGTTTATTTCTAGGAAAGTGTTGTCCACTGTCCTACATAAAAATAAAATATGGTGACGCGGCGTTCGAGGCACTCTATTAATAGTGTGGAGAAATTGTTTCAAATGCCCTTCAGGTTATATGGATCCCGAGTTCTCGTTTCCTAATTTCTCGAATTTCGTAGTGGGCATTAAGTGATATATATGTGGGAGGAGGTAATATGTTGTCCGACGCATTCCGCAATGTGCTTTCTTGATATTTCAATAGTAAATCTCTCGTTGACGCACAAGGCCTCTTTTGTAACGACAGCCACTGCAATTTGTTGAGCATCTCTGTAACGTTCTCGCGTCGACTAAACTCTCTCTTGACGAAACACGCCGCTCTTAGTTGGATTTTCTCTTACTCTTCTATCAGTCCTACCTGATAAAGATCCCATATTAATGAATAATACTCGAGAATCTATAAGTCGCTTCCTTCGTGGATGAGTGCGAGCCGATACTGTGTTTTGTAGTTGATACTTTCTTACAGAGAACGGCATCGTCTGCGAACAGTCGCTTTCTACTAGATCATTTTATACCATGTAAACAGTAACGGTACTATCACACTTCCTTGGGGTGCTCGGGAAATTTATACCAGTGGATTATGTTCTGTTAAGAGCGACGTGTTGAGTGCTATCGGCAAGAAAGTCTTGAATCCAGTCGTAAATCTAGTCAGAATGACGCCGCGAAGATACCTTTAAAAACGATAAAGCCGATATCTTTACTTGTCCTAGTCCAAACTGAGACATTACTTCTGTTGTAAACGCCTCGATGGAACGTTAAACTCCTTCCTTCCGCAGCTGAATTACGAGATGAAGGGAATGATGAAATGGTTATTAGGAACTAGGAGTCCTACTCCAGCGAATCAGTGTATATTGAATACGTCTACTGAAACTACCGAAATGAACTGTTTGAGCAACATTTCCTACTAGCACTGAAAACAGTTAGCAACAACTAACACGCCAATGAAACAATCTCTGCTGAAGAATTTTGAGACACTGCTGTTATTGCTTTATATGAAACAAATAAAAAAATATTTGTTTGTCTGCATCAAGTTATCAGTGTAACTCAATCTTACGTCTACGCGTTGCTAGGTAGCGCAATAAAAAGGCACTCTCAGCGTAAATAGGAAAACGGTTACTTACTTCCCCTCCATCATTTTCATTCTATCTTTCAACATCTTTCATCAGGTTTTCCTTCCCTTTCCACTATAGGCTCCTCCCACTCACAAATCGTGCGGTAGCGTTCTCGCTTCGCGCGCCCGGGTTCCCGGGTTCGATTCCCGGCGGGGTCAGGGATTTTCTCTGCCTCGCGACTGGGCGTTGTGTGATGTCCTTAGGTTAGTTAGGTTTAACTATTTCTAAGTTCTAGGGGACTGATGACGATAGATGTTAAGTCCCATAGTGCTCAGAGCCATTTGAACCACTCACAAAAAAGAAAAAGCTGTCAAAATTGTGAGAGGCTTTTGGCAAGTTCCAGTCGCCGATCTTTTACTTGGGAACACGATGCCACGAGGCTTAACAGATTCGCTGATCTTCTTCTGTTAATAACGGCCCAGTAAAGACTGTGTCGCACGCTTTCAATCAGCTATGATTACTTACTAAATATTCTTTTTGTCTTGAAGTGTTGTGGCATTTTAAATGATTGCCTACAATGACCAGACAAAGAAATCCTCAGTCCTAAGGTTGGTTTGAACAGCACAGGATTTTAATAGGTTTGGTCCTACAATTAGGAATGGTGTAGCTCTTACCTTCGTTTGGATATACAGGTTGAACATTAATAAAACCGACAAACTGCAGTGACGGATTCCTGGCTGGAAACGAATGCGAAAAGATCCTATGAACATGTGACCGGAAATGCATCGTCGGCGCGGTAGATGCTGCTGAGGGGTTAAATTTCTTCCTTGTGTGTTGCAAATTGTGCGATTGACGCAGAGTACTGCAAGCAGCAGAATGGTCCTATACTCATTTCGTCGGCCGCTGGCGGCGAGCCGTTCTAGGCGTTTCACTTCGGAACCCCACTGCTGCTATGGTCGCAGCTTCGAATTCTGCCTCTGGCATGGGTGTGTGTGATGTCTTTAGGTTAGTTAGATGTAAGCAGTTCTAAATCTAGGGGCCTGATGACCTCAGGTGTTAAGTCCCATAGTGTGTGGAGACATTAAAACTTTTACTCATTTCGGAAAAAAGCTGACATGGTAGTTGGTGTGCGGCAAAGCAGATGGAACCTATCGAGATTCAGCAGGGCTGTACTGAAAGAAGCACCATCAGAGACACCAACACATCACACAACATTTCAAACCCTTTCTTGGCGTTTGTGTGATCATAGGTCCTGTCAGACAGACGAACGTGTACGGAGGCTGTGGACCGTACGTACATCAGATTTGGAGGACCACGTTCTACAGGATATCGTAAAACGAAAAAAAATCTTATCATCCACTGAAAAAACTGCCTTTATTATCAGCCGCAGTAAACACGCTATACAAAACATTCACTTGTTAAGGCCATTCATTTAGGATCATGATGTATTTGCCTCAGCTCAAAGCAAGTGGGCCTCCAACATGGTGTAAGCTCAAGAGCGATTATGTTTATCCTGTATGAGAACGCGGCTATTGCATACCATGGAGGCCACTATGAACATCTGTTGTCACGTGTACGCGTGGCTCTGTACTGTGTTGTGGAACTATCTGTTGTCTCTGCACACACACCGTCCATTTCCAAACACGTGTTCATAGGACTTTTTTCCTCCATTTCAAGTAAGGTATCCGTCCCCACACTTTGCCAGTTTTATTAATATTCGCTCTGTATTTTCCTAATTACCAATGTTAGTTTTGATGTGTACAACCGACTGGTAAATGTATGCACACGGAGCAATTAAAATCCCCAGTATTTTGAACAGATATTTACAGTGAGCTCGACTACTACTTTTGGTTGTTATTCTTATGGCTCTTTTCTGGGGTTTGAAAATTGTGTTCATATTTTGTGCATTTGTTCCCCAAAAAAGAAGGCCATAGCTAAGAACTGAGTGTACATATGATTAGTATGTAATTGAAAGACACAGCATGTTACCCAGTGATGATAGGATTCTAAGGGCATGACATGCTGATGACATTCTGTTTAGAAGTTTCTTTGTGTGTTCGTACCACTTCAACTGAGAATCAATATTCATTCCTAGAAATTTTTCATTTGTTACACAGTCTATAGAGGTGCCATCTACATTTAATTTCACATTGTCATTTTCCCTCTACAAACCAAAATTCATGGCAATAGTTTTCTTTATGTTCAATGCCCCTTTATTGCTTATTGACCAATCGCAAACTTCCTTCAGAGTAAACACATCATTCCCAGGCAAAAGGGTAACGGAAACGGTAAACATCAAGAATAATGAGAATAGGACCACAGATTTCTGGACCTTTAAACCGATGGTTACACGTTTAGCCACGTTTTTAGACCTACAACTTCAATCCGTGGCTGGTATGGTGGGGTGACGCGGATGTCTTGGCTTTAGTTTGAATTTTTCTAACACTGACGCGTTGCACTTCTCAGTACCTTTCAGACAAGCTATTCCGAACTGTTGAACAGAGCGACTATGTTTACAGCTGAAAATTTTGTGATGGTAGATAAATTTTTCTCTCATGTATCTGGACTGGCCACACTATACGAAGTATCAGATATTTCAAACGAAATATTTTCATTATTTAATTTATTTGCTTACATTTCTTGATTTGATAATGGTCATCAGGTCCTCACTTAAAGCGGACATAGGATGCAAACATGCAGTATTTTTTTAACATCATGTTATGTTAACCGGGGACCTAGAAACGACGGAGAGGCTCCGTCCCCGCCGCAGCCGCAGCGGTCCGCAACACCACGACGACTACCGCAGTCTACTTCTCTCCTCCGCCGCCCCACGCCGAACCCAGGATTATTGTGCGATTCGGCCCCCGGTGGAACCCCCAGAGAACGTCTCACACCAGACGAGTGTAACCCCTATGATTGCGTGGTAGAGTAATGGTGGCGTACGCGTACGTGGAGAACCTGTTTGCGCAGCAATCGCCGACATAGTGTAGCCAAGCCTTAAAAAGGGGAACCAGCCCGCATTCACAGAGGCAGATGGAAAACCGCCTAAAAACCATCCAAAGACTGGCCGGCTCACCGGACCTCGACACAGATCCGACAGGCGGATTCGTGCCGGGGACCGGCGCTCCTTCCCGCCCGGAAGGCAGTACGTTTTAACATATAGTTACCTAAGAAATAACAATTTTAATATGTAAATTGAAGATGGAGGGGGGAGGAAGGAAAGGGAAGATAAGCGACTACTGGTGTCAGCTGCACCGGGACTTCAAGTGAAATCAGCAGTGATGAGTAAAAATGTGTGCCAGACCGGGATTCGAACCCGGGGTTTCTGTCTTACGAGGCAGTTACGTTTTTTTTAATTGCATTCTGTTCGTTGCATTTGTTCGGTGCAGACGTCCCATGACAACCGTCCATGTTCGTCCTTGATCCAATCACTCAGTTTTATTATTACAGAGGTCAACTAACCCTCTGACCGAACACGCTGAACTACCGCACCGTTACAAATTCTCCGCCACCCGGACTCAGTGTGTAGCTTCACTGTGCTGACTATTCCAGCACGCCTCTCGGCCTACCCACACTCCGACGAGCGTCACCTGTCCGTAGTCCCTGTCCATGCTCGCTACTTTGATATTCACACAGCAGATGAGACGTAATTGTGCATCCGCACTGAGAAAGGAGATTCGTTGCCTATCGAGGCGAATCAGTTAAATGAATCCGTGGTGTCTCTTTTTTTTTGACATGTCCGAAAGAACAGACACCACGCATTCATATATTGAATTTTAATATGGCAAGTGGTATTAAAAGGTGTGAGTGTCTACAGCGACAATGTGAGTAAATAATACGTACTATGAACTTATGAAACTAATACTGGCAATATTTGTATTACTCCTGCTCCTGCAACTAATGATAATAATAACGACAATAATAAAATAATAAGAATCATTATTCTCATTTCTTGTATCCTGGATTGAAATAACTTAACCGCATCGTGATAAAATTAAAGTAAATCACCCTAAACTCGATGAAAGAGTACAGTCAACCGTTGATGAAGTAGAGGTTGTGTTCAGCTGCTACGATGACACAGATCTTGATCCTGATTGTAAAAACGCATTGTAAGGCACTAACTAAGCTCTTTTAGCTGTGTTTACTTTCAAATGTTAACATATGTTGTGTGTGTGTGTGTCTGTTTGTTAGTGTTTGCTGTTTACGTTCGCTCAACGACGAGGTTATCAGCGTCCTTACGGAAATTATTAGAAATTAATGTGGTTAAGGTAGATGAAAAGTCATAAAACAAGAAGTAGGAGGTTCTAAATAATTACACTCACACTCTCCAAACTCAGTCTGTGTCATCTGCACTATCACAGAGTCTCATCCCTTACGGTAACGTGAAATGGGTGAAATTGTCTAAGACTAGTAATTAAACATAAATAATAAAAGAAAAAATGTGAAAGTACTATACAGGGTAACATGACACGAATACTACTTACAAAAACGTAGTCATCCGCACCACACATTAAAATATTCTCCCAAAAATTTTATGGAACCAGTCGGACATTTCACAATACCTAAAAAAATGCACTACATTCAATTGATTGTCAGCTACATCAGAGCGAAAATTGGTCAGTAAATTAGCTACTGTCTAAATATAAAATATAATCTATTAAATATGGTACACTGTGATCCATTCACCACCAGCATCACACATTGGAAGGTCCCCCCACTGGCGCAAGAACCCATGCATCATCGTCATGGGACTATATCCTACACGAAGTCGAGTGAGAAGGACCTCATCTTGTCTGCGTGGCTGGATGTATGTACGCCAACACCAAGCTGCTGATTTTACTAGGAGCATATTATTATCTGTCATTTCTAGCCATTTTTCACATCCGCTTATGACCTTTACTTCAAAAGGGAGGTGATAGCACGTAAGTGGATGGCACAATGAATTATCTGACTATCACAACACACGTCCCTGGCTGCTACATCCACCGTCACATTTCCCTTAATACCCACGTGCCATGATACCCAGCAGAAAGACACCTCCTTTCCCAAGCTTCGCATGTGGAGAAGGGCGCCCTTAATATTATGGACCACTTGATCTGCTGCGTACAAATGTTACAGACATTTTTGGGCACTCACTGAGTCGGAGCACCCAAGGAATTTAGCAGTCGGAACACATCGCATCTCGTTCAGTGCCCTCAGGATCGCGCATAGGTCACGACTGAACACAGTGAATTCTTGAGGCAATCGGACCTTGAGGGCACGGTCAATGAAACCTACAGATCAACCAATGAAATCCCCCCGGCAAGACCCATCCGTGGTTACAGGTATAGTTCTGGTTATACATCTACATTTTCATCATTACTCTGCAATTCATGATTAAGTACCTGGCAGAGGATTCATCGAACCATCTTTAAGCTACTTCACTACAGTTCCACTCTCGAACAGCGCGCGTGAAGCTCCAACACTTAAATCTTTCCGTGGAAACTCGTACTATATTATGATGATCATTTTATCCTATGTAGTAGAGTGACAACAAAATATTTTCACACTCTGTGGAGAAAGATGGTGATCGAAATTGCATAAGAAGTTTCTTCCGCAGCGAAAAACGCCTTAATGTTAAGGAGTGCCACCGCAAGTAGTGTATCGTATCTGTGGCACTCTCTCCCTTATTTCACCGTAATATGGAACGAGGTACGCTTCTTTAAACTTTTTCGATGTGCTACGTCAATCCTATCTGCTGTGGATCCCACATCGCACAGTAATACTCCAGAAGAGGGCGTAGAAGCATTGTGTAAGCATTCTCTTCAGTAGAAATGTATCTGTTTAATAGAAATGTAACACATTCTAGTTGTTCTGCCAATAAAACACAAACGTTTGTTTGCTTTTCGCACTTTATTATGGATGTCATCGTTCTAGTTTAAGTTATTCGTAGGTGTTATCCCGAAGTATTTAGGTGAGTTTACAGCCCTTAGATTTGTGTAATTTATCGTGTAACTGGAATTTAGCGGATTTATTTTGGTAATTATGTGGGTGACTTCACAATTTTCATTAGACAGAGTCAATTGCCACTTTTTGCACCGTACAGACATCTTGTTTAAATCATTTTTCGATTGGTTTTGATCATCTGATAATTTAACAAGACGGTAAATGACAACATAACCTGAAAACAATCTGAGGTAGCTGCTCACATTGTCTCCTAAATGATGACACTTCCATGGTGAAGGCTAGATATTACTTCTATTTCACTCGATGACTTTCCGTCATTTATTACGAACTGTGACCTTTCTGACAGGAAATCACGGATCCAGTCGCACAAGTTAGACGATATTCCACACGCACGCAATTAAATTGGACGTCACTTCCAAGGAACGGTATCAAAAGCCTTCTGGAAATATAAAAATATGGAATCGGTTTAAGATTCCCTGTTGATAGTGCTCATTACTTCGTGAGAATATAGAGCTAGTTGTGTTTGACAAGAACGATATTTTCTGAATCCGTGTTGGAGATTTGTCATTAAATCCTTTTCTTCCAGGTAATACATAACGTTTGCGCACACGTTATGCTTCAAAGTCATACTGAAAATCGATGTTAGTGATATGGGTCTGTATCAGCAGATTACTCCTATTTCCTTTCTTGGGTACTGGTGTGATGTGTCCATATTTCCAGTCTTTGGGTACTGATTTTTCAACGAGAGAGCGGTTGTATATGAATGCGAAGTATGGAGCTGTTATATCAGCATAATCGGAAAGGCACCTGACTGTTACGCGATCTGGACCAGACTCCTTCCCTGCTTCGCCGCACCGAGGATTTCAAATTCTATGTTACTCATGTTCACAGTTGTTCTTGTGTCGAGTTCTGGAATATTTATTCGTCTTCTTTCGTGAAAGAATTTCGGAAATCCGTGTTTAGTAACTCTGTGGTACTGCCATCAGCAACATTAATTGTTATAGCGCAGTGAAGGTATTGATTCCGACTGGTGACTGGTGTTGTTTAATACGAACAGAATCTATGGGTTTTCTGCCAGTTTTGAAGACAGATTTTCGTTGTGAAAACTATTTAAAGCATCTCACATTGAATTTCGTGGCAAATTTTGACCTTCTGTAAGACTTCGCCAATTTTGGGATTTTGTATTGTTTTAAATTTGACATGCGTGTTTCGTTGCTTCTGCAGCAGTTTTCCGATCTCTTTTGTGTATTATGGGACATGGTACCAACTCTTACTAATTTATTTGGTATGTATCTCTCACCTGCCGTCGATAATGTTTCTTTGAATCTAAACCACATCTGGTCTACGCTTACATAATAGACTGAAAGAAGAGGAACCGGCCCCGTAGGAAGGTGTCAAGCAAGTTTTTATCTGATTTTTAAGTAGATACACTTTGAATTTTTTTTCATGGGTTTAGATGTCACAGCTTTTAGTTTAGCTACAATAATGGTGTGGTCACTAATCCCTGTATCTATTACGGTGCTACCTATCTGCAAAGAGCTCACGAATGTTTTCGCAACCATTTGCACTTGGGGTGGGGGGGTGGGGGGGGGGGGGGAAATCTAGAACTATCTGTCAAAATAATTTTCTGAGAAGGCATTCAGTACAACTTTGGACGACGTTTGATGCCTACCACCGACTTTAAACATGTATATTCGCCAACCTATGAAGGATACGTTGAGTTCACCTCCAACTATAATTTTATGAGTGCGGTACATATCTGAATGAGACTCAAGTCTACTTTGAACTTTTCCGTAACTGTATCATCTGATTCGGAGAGTCGATTGTGGGAACCAATTATTGATTTATTCCGGCTGTCAAGTATAGCCTCTGCCTATACAAACGCACAGCAACTATCTGTTTAAATTACAGTACAAGGTAAACAACTCCTGAAAAAAAATTCGGCTTTAGCCAGCATTTCGATCTCTAAAATGTCGTGAAATATTACATTTAATTCAGGTGCAAGGTTTCAACCTCCTTCTACCACAACAAATATTGTATTACGCGGAACCTCTCCAGTAACCTGGATGGCAGTCGTTTCTAACCCTGAATTTAGGCGTGTACCTACCGCCCATCAAGTGAAAATAGCACATGATGCACACAGATGCAAAACGGAATGGTTGTAGGTGGAAAATTGGAGAAAAGATGTTCCATAGCTGGACGAGCAGCAGTATGGCACGCTGGTGAACTGGGAGCAGCGATGATACACTATGCGATCCAAAGTATCAGGACACCTGGCTGAAAATGACTTACAAGTTCGTGGAGCCCTGCATTGGTAATGCTGGAATTCAATATCGAGTTGGCACATCCTTAGCCTTTATGACAGCTTCCACTCTCGCAGGCATACGTTCAATCAGCTGCTGGAAGGTTTCTTGGGGAACGGTAGCCCACACTTCACGGAGTGATCCACTGAGGAGAGGTATTGATGTCGGTCGGTAAGGTCTGGTGCGAAATCACCGTTCCAAAACATCCCAGAGGCGTTCAGTAGGATAGAGGTCAGGACTCTGTGCCGGCCAGTCCTTTACAGGGATGTTATTGCCGCGTAACCACTCTGTCACATGCCGTGCATTATGGACAGGTGCTCCATCGTGTTGGATGATGCAATCGCCACCCCCAAATTACTCCTCAACATTTGGAAGCAAGAAGATGCTTCAAACATCAATGTAGGCCTGTGCCGTGATAGTGCCACGCAACACAAAAAGGGCTGCAAGCCCCTCCACGAAAAACACGACCGCATCATAGCGACACCGCCTCCTAATTTTATTGTTGGCACTACAAACGCTGGTAGATGAAGTTCACCGGGCATTCACAATACCCACACCATGCCATCGGATCGCCACATTGTGTACCGTGATTCGTCACTACACAAAACGTTTTTCCACAGTTCATTCGTCCAACGTTTAAGCTCTTTACACCAAACGAGGCGTCGTTTGGCATTTACCGGCGTGGAATGTGGCTTATGAGTAGCCGCTAGATCATGAAATCCAGGTCTTCTCACCTCCCGCCTAACTGTCATAGTACTTGCAGTGGATCCTGATACAGCGTGGAATTCCTGTGTGATGGTCTGGAAAGATGTCTGCCTTTTACACATTACGATCCATTTCAAATGTCGGCCTTCTCTGTCAGTCAGCAGACGAGGTCGTCCTGTACGCTTTTGTGCTATACGTGTACTTTTTCGTTTCCACTTCTCTATCACGTCGGAAACAGTGGACCTAGAGATGTTTAGGAATGTGGAAATCTCGCGTACAGACGTATGACACAAGTGACAGCCAATCATCTGACCACGTTCGAAGTCCGTGAGTTCCGCGGAGCGCCCCATTGCGCTCTCTCGCGATGTCTAATGGCTACTGAGGTGACTGATATGGAGTACCGGGCAGTAGGTGGCAGCACAATGCACCTAATATGATAAACGTATGTTTTTGTGGGTGTTCGGATACTTTTGATCACATACTGTATAATATGCTTGATGCATCATGATGAGTTCCCGCCAGATGGTGAATGGCTTTTCCCCAGCCTCAGCAAAGGGACTGGGTACGAGATTCGTCCCGTAGGCACCCGTGGCCCTCATGCTGAATGGGTTCAGTGGTGTTCAGGGAAGAAGGTCTCACTGATCAGCACACTGTGCACCCACAGAGTAGCCGCGATCTCACGCACGCACTATAAAACATGTCCTGACTCTCTCCTAAGACCTGTGGTTAACGAACATTAAGATATTAAGCGCTTTCTGTATCCTTGTCTTCAGGTCATTTAGATGTGCTAACCACGACAATTGGGAATCATAAACGAGTCGCAGAAACCTCACTGACTCCTTAAAATGTTGAAGGCGTCCCTCAAGCGCAAGTCAAGTAAATAAAAAATACGACGAGAAAGATTAAAATATTGATACACATACTCGGTCCATAAAAAGTGTTCAGGTAAGAGAGAGCGAATGAATATAGGTATTTGAGCCCGGCCGCGCAGGATTAGCCGAGCGGTCCAAGGCGCTAGGCTCGTGGACTGTGCGGCTGGTCCCGGTGGAGGTTCGAGTCCTCCCTCGGGCATGGGTGTGTGTGTTTGTCCATAGGATAATTTAGGTTAAGTAGTGTGTAAGCTTCGGGACTGATGACCGAAGCAGTTAAGTCTTATATGATTTCAGACACATTTGAGCACCAAAGCCCCATTCTTGGAGCTATCGTAGTGTTCTATGCTTCCATGTCGTCTCGTAAGCCTTATGGATGTGAAAAAATATTCCTATACGGTGCCGTCTATTAGAGAAGGCATATGAATACCTGCCTCATGCAGCATCAGGTTGTCCACAGAGGATCGACATCTTCTGAATCAACACAGAGAGTGGGTAAGGAGCAGCTAGCTCTCCAGAATCCAGACGAAACGACAGCTGAACATTCGCTCCTAGTTCTCTCCAACACAGCTAGTTCAAATGGTTCAAATGGCTCTGAGCACTAGGGGACTTAACATCTGAGGTCATCAGTCCCCTAGGACTTAGAACTACTTATACCTAACTAACCTAAGGACATCACACACATCCATGCCCGAGGCAGGATTCGAACCTGCGACCGCAGCGGTCACGCGGTTCCAGACTGTAGCGCCTAGAACCGCTCGGCCACTCCGGCCGGAACACAACTAGTTAAGGGGACGCCCCGGTACTGCTTTGAAACGTCCCGTCTATCCCTCGTTTGAGGAGTGGTATGAAAACTGTCTCCCTCCATTAGTTATAAAATTTTCCTGTCTGGCACATGAAATTAAAACATTTTAGGAAGATTTCCTTTGACGCCGTTTGTCAGTGTCGCAACATGCTATACTGCACTTAGTCGTGAGCGGGTGCAGCATCAAGAGCCTCAGACAATGCCGAATCCAGTTCCCTCAGGCGAATAGGCAGTGGTAACACTCCGAATGAAAGGATCTAAAGTCACACTCATTCCTCTCCACGGTCGCATGGTAGTGGCATTACGCTGGATCTTGGGTGACAGTGGCAGTGGTCGTCGCAGAGTGCTCTGTATGGGCTATGTCTCTGGGCATTGTTTGGACAGAGCACCGTTCCAGCAACGATGCTGTACACAGTCGGTTGCTTTTATTAAAGAAAACCTTCAGATGGTTTCCGATACCTTCGTAGAACAAGTGGAGCCACTGACAGAATCCAGTTACGCGAGACACAACCTTAGCTTGCTTTTATTGATTATGCACCGAGCTCTGGGTCTCGTTACTCGAACTGGTACGATGTTTTCTGTTGTTGGGTGGCACTTAAACGGTCACAGAGTTGCGTGCCTGACCAGCATTGCTGAGAAGCGTGCATCAGTTCACGACGGTAGTTGCTGCCGTGGAAGATGACCTGAGGACTTCAGGATGGCTAAGTTGGCCGCATTGTGAATCACACATATGGTGTGGACCACCCATTACTGGTTGCTGCCTCGGCGTTCAAACGCAGCTGGCTGCCAGAAAAGTGTCCAGGTAGGACTGCTGATAATCCTTCTTGGTGAGACCCTCAAATCTATCACTGCTTGTGGAGATAAATACAGTAAGCATATAGTGACCCTCTGACTCACACGAACTTCAACTGCAACTTCTTACAGGCTGGCACCTCATTAATATACGAGTACAAAATAAATGCCCAATTTTGGAAGCGGTAACGTCCGTCAAGTATCTGAGTGTGACTATTCGAAATGATCTCTAATGGAATGACCAGATTACTCAAATAACGGGTAAGGCGAACTCTAGATTGCGGTTTATTGGTAGAATCCTGAAGCGATGCAGACCTTCAACAAAGGAAATAGTTTTCAATACGTTAGTTCGTCTAGTCTTGGAGTATTGTTAGTCTGTATGGGACCCTTACAAGTTGCGTCTGATTAAATAGATTGAGAAGGTCCGAAGAAGAACACCAATATTCGTAACCGGTACATTTAGCCATCGCGAGAGCGTTACAAATATCTTAGAAAGTTTAAAGTGGGACACACTTGCAGATAGACGGCGCGCTAAACAGAAGGGGCTGTTCACTAAATTCCGAAATCCCTTCTTCACCGATGATGTAGAGATATATTATTACCCACCAACTTCCAAATAGCGCAGTGATCACCATTCAAAGATAAGGGAAATAAGAGCTCGTACTGAGGCGTTCAGACAGTCCTTTAACTCGCGCGATCTGCGAATGGAACAGAGAGGGGGGAAATATGACTTTGGCGCTAATTTTGCCCTCCGCCACACACCGCTTGGTGGCTAGTGGAGTATATATGTAGATGTAGATGTAGAACAAATGGTAGAGCAGAGGAATGGTGTGTGTTATTGATGAGCCCAGCCACCACTTCAGTACGAGGTCGAAAGTTCAGTTTTTAGTACTACTCATTTGAAAGTGTAGGGTTAACAGTCGCAACAACAAAAATATTAGGTCTAATGACTGACCATGTGAATTAGGAAGGCGAAAGAAAATGAGTGTTCGGGAGGTGTAGAGCTCAACCTTCTATGGGATGCATGTATTACACTTCACAAAATGGACACTCTTAAAGACTACATATAGAATAATATTGGTGTAACGGGGTGATAGACCTGATGGACTGTGATTGCATGCAACCAAATGCGAACACGTCCGCCGTGGGGCTTATCATGAAACTGACTATCCTTTTGAGAAGATAGTTCAACAATATTTTTTATAGGCACGGAAAAAGCGAATATCCAGAGACTGAATCTGTCCAGCCGCTCCATGTCGTATGAATTGCAGTGTCACACACTTTTCAAGAAGGATAACTTGATCTAAAGGAGTATAATTTTCACACGTAGACCAGGAATCAAGCAAATACAAGCTATTTGACCAGCTGTAGGTCAAAAGCAGTGCTCCTAACATAGCTGTATCTCCCTTACGCTTATTTTCCCACTCTTGCTTGTTGTGACGTAAATATTCCCAACTGCCCTTGTGAGGGTCAGAGCACCTCCAAATTCTCCCAGCACAATAAATAACTTTTCAACCAATCTACCATCCAGATTAACAGTTGACATAGATGTACACGAATGCGTTAAGACCTTGGTGATATTTGAACTTGATACAACCTCTTGATACCTCTAGTTTTCAGGGTTATTTCCACACGCATTTTCTCTTCAAACCACGATAGGTTGGCGTTGAAAAGAAATTCCTTACTGAATGATGGGATCAGTTCGTTTATCTCATCTACAAATTTTCGGGCCGAAAACAATTTGCTGATCACCGTCAAATTGACGCTTATCTTACGTCTTCCAGTTCTGTAGCACAGTCTGAAGTTACGCAGTCATCCACCGCATCCCTTGAAAGCACTGTAATCCATGTCGCGCTCAATCTGCTGTGCATTAGGCCTGCCTAGTAAGTCACTATCGTGCACATATTGTATATTGTATCGAGCACCTTTGAAGCACGCTATCAGAAACTGTTCATAATTCTTTTTTACTGTTCTGCGGATGATCTTCCATGTATGTAATTATGTTTAGTACTCTCTCATTGGGCGACGATTGTCCCTTACCACATTTCACTAGACACGGGATTTATGGGTCCCTGTCCGACAAGGATGATTAACTTCATGGCTCGACACCTGTTTCAATATCACTTTCAATTGTGAAGCACGTATCGTTATCATTGTAGTAATCATGTACATAATCTGTACAGTCTAGCGTATATGCCACTGACTCATCCCACAGAAAAGCTAATGGCCAGATAAACAAGAAATGGTTAGATCTTGAAAGAACAAGTTTAGCTGCTAAAATATAAAAGAAAGGGGGCAAGGTTTTGATAGGGTATTTTAGTGTTATGGTCATTAACTCATTCCATTTCTCTTCACTGTTATAAGGTTTTAAGAAGCAGTGGAATAATAACGATGCCTAGCCCTGCTACTCTGACTAGAATATATGGTTGATTTTCTAGTAGCCCTGTTTTTGAACAAGTTTCTGCACATGTTCTAGGATGCTTAGCTAAGGAAGTGTCCTTTTAGCTGAGCAAGACGGAACAGTTCTTCTCTTGATGGATGAAATCCATTTAAAGTCACAGTGAATGTGCATCTACAGCCTATGTATTCATGGTGCGAAATTTGGATACACAGAATACTGATATAGCTCATATTCTGCCTGTCAGCGTCATGCAGGTCCCTGCTCTTTTCATCTTCCTTAACAATACTGTATTGAAATTGGACAGATTAGCGTTTGAAATTGTTGGTATTGTATCTGATAATGCCATCAATAAGAAAGCTGTATCATATTTCAGTGATCCACTAGAACTTAAAGTTAAATACCCACACTCTTCTCCATGTGCTGGATGTAGGCCTTTGCATTTTCTGTTCGATAGTGTGCACCTATCGAAATGTATACATAAAAACTGGTTAAATCAAAAAGAAGAACCCGATTTTAGCAATGAGGTTGATGGAGGTTTTGCATCTTTCAGTAGTTTGAAATCTCTTGATATGCTTTAAAAGGCCAATTTATTTAGTTAGCCAACAAACTGTGTCTTAAATCACTGAATCCTTCAACCATAGGAAGGCAGACTGTAAAACTTGCCCTTAATATTTTTGACCATACAACAGCTATTTCTCTCTGGGAATTAGATTCTTCTACAATACTGAATACTGGAATGATTCTGTAAATTTCACTTAAATAATTTGCAAGTCGTGGGATGCAGTCAGCGTCAGAAACTTGTTAAAAGGTTAGAGGTTATTAAATAGGTTTCAAGATCCAATAACCGGAAATTGTAAACAAATAATAGAGTTCCTGCACCAGTTTGCAGATTGGTTAATGATGGAAAATTTTGAAGGTAGGCCTGCAGTTGGTCTTAGCAAACAAACTCATTTAGCTCGTAGACATACCACTCTTGTCTTGGTGGATCTACTGCATACTGGCTCAATTAGGAAGAGCGACAATACTGCCTAACAGGTAAGGTTCAAACTGATGACTGGAAAACAGGTTTCGGAAATACTATCAGCTGGATGGTAGTATTTACATGTCTCAATCAGACAGATTTTTGAGACAGAAAGTAAATTTAGGGTGCAAAGCTCCGCATGCCTTATACAACTGGGTTTCCTTAGGTATCCCAGAGGTTGCCCGCTAACAACTGTTCCGCCTCAACATTCACGCATCTCAGCGGCGCACAGTACACCTGAAGGTTGAGGCTTCTTGTATACAGGTTTGTATATTTTCTTGACCCTGGCTCTTAAGCCAAGATCCCAATTACTTGTGGCACACAACGTTCAGCTGCCGCGACGTACGCTGGTCGCTGAAGCATGCACAGAGCTCACAGTTACGGAGAATTTGTTCAGGAAACACAGGCTCGAAGCCCGTACCCAAAAACGAGGTGTTCACCGTTTAGAACGACCCACGAGCTTCATCGAAGGTACCACGGACGCCTCGAGCATTATTCCCGATAACTGTTTAGATTAATCTGATTATAAGAGCTTTTTATCATTTACCTAGATTTGAAATAAAGAAACGGGTTACTCATGACCCCACCAAATCAGTGGGACACTAAAACTTCACCATACCCGTTACCGGTCAAAAAAGTGTATATTTATCTTTTCTCTATTTTTCTCCAAAACCAGTGATGTAATACACTTCGAAGGATTGTATTGAGCACAGGAAAATTCAGACTCAAATATTATTTGCTGTCACAAGATTTTATCAGAAATTTGTTATTCAACTAGCATGGATTAAGCAACAGGGTGTTTGTAACACCTCACGATACTTTACAGTCCGCATCTCGTGGTCGTGCTGTAGCGTTCTCGCTTTCCACGCCCGGGATCTCGGGTTCGATTCCCGCCGGCGTCAGGTATTTTCTCTGCCTCCTGATGGCTGGGTGTTGTGTGTGGTCCTTAGGTTAGTTAGGTGAAAGTAGTTCTAAGTTCTAGGGGACTGATGGCCATAGATGTTAAGTCCCATAGTGCTCAGAGCCATTTTTTAAATACTTTATACGATACTGCTTCTGAGAATGGGAATAAATACCAAAGTATCTTGTTAACTGATTCTTCAGTCGTTTCTTGGTAGAGCAACACATTTATAATTTAATGTAGTATCTGTCCACGATGGAAATCCAATGCGAAAATGTCACGTTGATGTTCAAGAGTTTTGTGGTGAGTTTGTATGTTTTGTATTCAAGAAATCTGCATTTACTGCACAACGTACACGGTCTTACAGCTGTAGCGTAGTTGATGGCCATCCTCTCACTGTAATGGCTAATCAGATAAAATGCTCGCAAGTTACCTAGAAATCATTACAGCATTTCGTGAACCGCTGTGGAGATTCTTTATTAGGATATGCGGCGGGGCGGATTATAATTTCTCATCACTAAGAGTTCAATTCACCCACCTTGATAGGCTTCTTGCTGGCCTTCCCTTAAGGCAGCATATCGGAACAACTCCAGCCCTCAAACATTCGCAGTTATCTCTGAGTCATCCAACAGAATCACAAAAAGCAGTTTATAAATGAAATTCTGTATTTGCGAAACCAAATTCAATGTAAATAAAACAAAGAGCGGTTTATCCCCAGAAATAAAATACTAATTGAATTAATACTTAACTTCTCTTCTGGCTGCTTTTATACAAACGCAAGCAAACTAGGACTTACGTTACATACGTCAGAATATATGTAAACTGAAGGTGGAGGAGACAGAAACGGAATGAAAGGGAATGGATTACTGATGTCAGCTGCATCGGAACACTACGCGGAATCAGCGGCGACGAGAGAAAATGTGTGCCGGACCGGGATCCGAACCCGAGATCTCCTGTATATTAGGCATGTGTGTGAAGCAGTGCCCCACCCGCAACACTATTCAGAGCCTCGCACGGACTACCTAGGCACGACTCAAGCCCAAACCACATTCCCACAGAGCGCTACCTACCCGCAATCCCTCTAAATTTCCTCCATGCTCGCTACTCTAAGATTCCTGTAGGAGATCAGACGTATTTTTGATCCACACTGACTACACAATAATTTCCCACGCATATATTTTACGTATTTTTCAATTAAATAAAACAACCATACTTTACGTATGTCCTCCATACACTCTCTCAGTCTCTCCACAACACTCCCACAGCAAAATATAATTAACTTACAATTGCTGAAAGTGATTACTGTTGTGTAATCTGTTGCAACGAAGTAAAGAAGTTCTAGAAAATTAATTTGTATGAACTGAATCTTTTAGTTACAGTTTCTACTTATGATATAACGAATACTTTACAACCCCAGCTCAGTTTAGTAACGGCAGAAAAGTTACTACGCGTTTCAGGTAAAATTTTATATCTCTTAAAGTATTTAAGATAATGAACTGAGATTTTGCAGTATAGTTGTATTACTCACGCAAGTCTGTATATGGAATATGAAAAAGATTGTGTAAATTTTAATACTAACTATTTCAATTCATTCGGACTTGTGGCCACCGACAGCTGGGCTGACGTGAAAAAAAAAGAAAGAGAATAAAAACTGCTCTCGTCCTGACTATATGACACGACACACTTCAAGATCGCTTAGTTCACTGCACATAGGAAGACTCGTAACTATTTGCTACGTTAAAGACATTGTGAATCTGCTAAGAGCCTTCGGTAATGCTCGAAGCAAAGTGATAGTTAAATTTGCACAGTCAGAGAAAGCATTTTACAATGCCGTAGGAGTCAAGAGGGAAGCAATACAAAATCTGAGAAGCCAAAAACAAAAAATTGAAAAGAATATCAAAAACGAGAAAATAGCACCATTAGATTCATGTTATTTACATTTAACAGGAGAAATCCTGTCTGCAATGACTACTCTATACAATTAAGTTGAGTAAATAATAACTGTATCTGACATCTGAAAACAGCACCTGCTTTGGTTTTGGTTACTTACTTCTAAATCTTCTCTCACCTTTAAAAGTTGACACACTTTTCTTCCAGCCACTTATAAGTGGCCTGTTTCTTTGTTGGCAGCGCTGTGTAGTGCTTTCATAAGATATCTGACTGCGCTTTCTTTGTAAGAGACTCTGTAGCTGGTTGGACTCGTTGTTGGAAGTTAATCGCTAGTAGTATTGGGCAGTTGGAAGTTAGTCGTCAGCAGTGATGTAAGTACTGTTGGACAGTTGTAGGTGAACAGCCAGCAGTGATGGTTGTTAAATGTGAGAAATTAACATTCATCGAGGGTAGAGGAAGTAGCCGACTTGGAAATTCTAAATTATTCATGATTATATATCTATCAAATTATTAAGGTAAAAAATACATTATTTGGTTTGCAACAAAATCTTTCCTCTGATAACCATATGCCTATCAGTAGTTAGTGGCTTTAGCAGTTAGAATCTTTTATTTATCTGAGAGTATTGACGCTCGCTGTATTGTAGCAGTTCGCGTAATGAAGATTTTTGTGAGGTAAGTGCTTAATGAAATGAGTAGGTTATTGTTAAGATTTCGTTTTAGTCAGGGCCATTCTTAATGATTTGAAGTCACGTTATAATTTTTTGAGCAGTCAGATTGCGTTGCGCTAGATTATTGTGGGTCAGTGTTGGCATGATAAGATAAAGTAAAGAGAAAGTAGGCTCAGTACGTTCAATTTTAGTCAGCTGTTTCAGAATCAAATAAAGTAAAAGCTTCAAGTTCTGAATCATTCTGTAATTTAAGTACAGACTCACTCATTTTAAATAAAGAAATTTCACACTTAGCGAGTACCGGCCAAGGAGGTGTGGTAGTCAAGACATTCTTTCGAGAGGGTGGGGTTCAAACCTCCATCCACCCATTTAGGTTTTCCACGGTTTACCCAAATATCTTAAGGTGAATTCCACAGTGAATTTCTCTGCAATGTGTACAGACAGATTCCTTCTCCATCTTTCCATATTGATAGCACAAGCAAACCTGTGTCTTTCCGTCTTTAATTGTCTTGTTCTCGTACGGACTTGAAAAACAAATCGTCCTTCATTCCAACTATATAGTAATGGCCGATCAATCATAGCACATATTATACCGTAAGTAAACACCATACATCATAATAGTTCAATTTCTATTCGAAGAAAATTATATTTATGGACCATCAGTTACTACTGATTAAATATATCTTCATTCACCACCAATTTCGATCAGTTGATCAACATTAAAATCACTACAGTGTTTTCACTTGCCTGTATGGTATCTTTCTTGCTGTGGCGTCAACAAATAAAGTAAAAAGTCATGATCCGTGACTGTAAGGGCCGCCGCTAGTAACATAAATTAAAGACTGTAAATTAATCCATGAGGTACAACTAAATTAAATTAAATAGTTCTGATTTTGGCTATGACATACTCTAAGAACTTGCTCTTAAGAAACCGATAAAAGTTGAGAAGAGAAAAGAAAGAACGATGATCACTATATTTTCAGGCACAGAAATCAATTCTGAAATGCCGCTCACGTTTCAACGAGAGTCGTATACCTTAAACGAATTTATACACGCACCTGTTAAAATTTAGTTGAAAACCTCGAATAAATGGTAGTGAATTGTTTCAGCATTGTGTTTATGAGAAGAGATCTAAATCCACAGCATATTCCGCTCATCAAGTTATGCGCGTCCTCCGGGACTGTTTATTGGTGGTTTTTGCGCTTTTCTGTTTTCGGATCCAACAACGTTTGTCAGCGACATTGCGCGAATGCAGAGAGCCGTGGGCTGTTATAACATTGGAGTAAATGCAGTTAAGCGGAACACTCAACTGTTTGCGAGTGCTGGTGGTGCGGTGGCGTTTCTGTGCACGTCTGTGTCCCATGTGTAGTTGGCCTATGTTGGTGAATGGCCGCCGGCGCAGTAGGAGGGCCACACAGTCGTTTGAGTTCGTCCGTGACAACGTACTTCCTGTCGCGTGTTTCAGCCCGCTAAAGGCTGTATTTTAAACCTCTACAGAAATTTTTACTGACTGCCATCTGCAAAGCATGTAGGCATTATCAATTGCGATCTGAACCGGAAGACCACTGGCGATGGCGACGTAGATCAATACTAACGCGATGGTGATGCTGAAAAATTCTCTAGCGGAATATGCTGTTTCCCTAATTATCAGGTGTTTGAATCACTAATCCATCTGTCTTTTAATAGATTAAATCGCTTTTTGTAAGATAAATTTCTGTGCCTCCTGTTGATTTGAAAAATCTATTACAGTAACAAAACATCTAGGAGAAAACCTTAATCAAAGCAATGCTTGTTCAACGGAAACACATGAAAAACAAAATCTGCTTTCAATGCATGTCATATCGTGTGGGTCTTAGACAGACATAAGAACGCACATTTCTATCTTAAACCTATTTTTCTGCTTTATGTGCAAAGTGTGTGAACGAGGAGGTGGTTAGAGAAGTGGAGCGAGCGAGGGAGAAGAGGCGAGTTAGAAGTTCAGACACATGGGGTGGAAACGCAGAAATTAACCCAGTTAGATTATACAATAAATGATACAGCCTACATTATAAGTCCAAACTGAATGTACTTTAGTATATCACCATGAACTCAGTTTTTGGCAGTAAGTTGCATTACAGATGGAGCAAGAAAGAAAATATGTAGGATACATAAAATCAAATAGCTTTGAAAAATTTTAAAGTCATTCCACTTTCACTACAGTTTTTAATAAGATTAGTTTAAAACATGTATTCGCATGGTTTATTTACTCTGCTAATAATTGCAATGCGTTTGTCACCGTATATTTTTTACTGAGCAATTTATTAGGCTTTCTTTCGGTTTCACTCACAGGTGGAGTCAGTGTTGAATTATGACAATCATCTGTGATGATGGCCATTGTGTTCATTTAAAAATAAAAAATTCTTCCTTCTCAAACGGAAGACGATGAAGAGTTTATCACACATACATAAGAGTTACTTGACATAACTGTCCGGTCAGCAATTCCACATGACAGTCGTAGCGAGGGTAGCCGCGTGGTCTCAGGCGTCTTGCACAGTTCGAGCGGGTCCCCCCTTCGGAGGTTTGAGTCCTCCCTCGGGAGCCGGCCGTGGTGGCCGTGCGGTTCTAGGCGCACCAGTCCACAGCCGCGCTGCTGCTACGGTCGCAGGTTCGAATCCTGCCTCGGGCATGGATGTGTGTGATGTCCTTAGGTTAGTTAGGTTTAAGTAGTTGTAGTTTCTAGGCGACTGATGACCTGAGGAGTTAAGTCTCATAGTGCTCAGGGCCATTTGAACCATAGACCTATTCACTGTGAGTTAAATAACAAGGATTCAAATGGCTCTGAGCACTATTGGACTCAACTGCTGTGGTCATTAGTTCCCTAGAACTTAGAACTACTTAAACCTAACTAACCTACGGACGTCACACACATCCATGCCCGAGGCAGGATTCGAACCTGCGACCGTAGCAGTCGCACGGTTCCGGACTGCGCGCCTAGAACCGCGAGACCACCTCGGCCGGCTTAAATAACAAAATCCAATATTTACACTATCAGAAAATATCCACGATCATTATGTATCATTACGAGTACTGAATGTCAAGTTTGAAAAATTTAGGACGGTCTTAAATACACAAAGACATCTTTTCATACATAAATTTCTTAAAAAAAAAGCGAAACAAAGAATACATCAGCAGCTTGTTACGAAAAATGACGTTTCAAATTAATTGGTGGTGTTTCATTTGGTGAAGCTGCATGAGAAGCAACAGTGTGACAACTGCTGTTTGGCGTAAGCACCAGACGGTGGCCCTAAGGGCCGGTGACGCAGGGAAGGGGAGCTACTAGCCCGCACGTAAACGGATTAGTGGACAACTTCCTGTGGCCGGCCACAGCTGTTCCTTCGTACGGCCCGTGCTGTCGCCAAGGATACTGTCCAGCATGTTCTCATGACGCTTCACTGGAGTCCATCGATGAAGACCTGCAGCGCAGGGAGTGCTACCCTGACAACTTTCGCACAGGGAGTAATAGTCAAATTGTTGAAATACCTTCCGATATAAAAAAGTGGTATGTGGGTCTGAACAAACAGAGCAACTCATATATCTGAAAACGAATGAGTAGAAGGATCTAAATATTCTCCCAGTATTGACGCTTTAGATTATTTGGTCCTCTCACTCTGTGATCTCTTGATAACTGCGTGTGCGTATCAATTTATACATATGTCAATCATAAATCTTTGCCCACCAAGTTACAGTGTTTACTACACGTTATCCTGTCACGAAATGTCCACTTTTTATCGCAGAAATTATTTGGGTAGTTATGTAGGTGTTGACTATATAGTTTGTCTAGTCTATGCTAATAGACTAATATACGATCAACGGAAAGTGACTAAGAAACACCTATCTACTAACAACGAACATCGTCCTGGTCTTTGTGGTAATGCGTCAGGGCACGGAAAAGACTGGCAGTCGTCGTGATCAATAACGATACAGTGAAGTCTCAGAGATTGGAGAAGCTTTTGCTCGATGGCATCTTGAATATGCTTACAAGGTCTGAGAGTGTCGGTGATCTCGAGAGCTGCGTAAGTCTCCTTATGGAGCAACAGGGTGGTGTACTGTCGTGCTGAGGGTAAGACCACATGAGGTTTGTTTAGGTGAACGAATGGAAATTCTGTATCGAGCATGATATACCTGCATCGTTCATCAGTGAGAGGCGAGGGAAATCACCGAAATTCCGTCCCATTTGCAACTGGGTTTACTATCTTATGTGGTTTATGCTGTGCTCATAGCTTCTCATCGCTATGAAGTTCAGCGCACTGCGATCCAACCGTCGAAACATCTTTAAGCATGCTTGAGCGGCGCTTTGCGGTGTTCTTGGAAAAAGCAGCATGGCCATTCTGGCCATAGACGTGCCCGAGGGATCGCCGTGTAATCTTCTGTTAATGGCGTCATCGAGATACGATATGGATGAGCGTGGGGTCAGCATATCTCTCTCTCTACATCTACATCTACGCGATTACTCTGCTATTCACAATTAAGTGTCTGACAGAAGGTTCAATGAACCACCTTCAAGCTGTCTTTCTACCGTTTCACTCTCGAACAGCGCGCGGGAAAATCGAGCACTTACATTTTCCTGTGCGAGCCCTGATTTCTCTTATTTCATCCTGATGATCATTTCTCCTTATGTAGGTGAGTGCCAACATAATGTTTTTGCAATCGGAGGAGAAACCTGGTGATTGAAATTTTATAAGAAGATCCTGTCGCAACGAAAAAAGCCTTGGTTATAATGAATGCCACTCCAATCCACGTATCTTGTGTGTGGCACTATCTCCCCTATTTCCCTATAATACAAAACGAGCCACCTTTCTTTGAACTTTTTCGATGTCATCCGTGAGTCCCAACTTACGCGGATACCACACTGCACAGCAATACCCCAGAATAGCTCGAACAAGTGTGGTGTAAGCAGTCCCTTTAGTACATCTGTTGAATCTTTTAAGTGTTCTGCCAATGAATCACATCTTTGATTTGCTCTACCCTCTACACTGTGTATGTGGTCCTTCCAGTATAGATTATTTGTAATTGTAATCCCTAAGTATTTAGTTGAATTTACAGCCTTTAGATTTGTGTAAATATGGCGTAATCAAATTTAGCGGATTTATTTTAGCACTCACTTGAATAATTTCACAGTTTTCTTTATTCAGGGTAAACTGCAACTTTTCGCACCACACGGATATCTTATCTAACTCATTTGGCAATTCGTTTTCGTCATCTGATGACTTTACAAGATAATAAACAACAGCATCATCTGCAAATAATCTAAGATGGCTATTCAGATTGTCCCCTGTGTCGTTAATACAGATCAGGAACAATACAGGGCCTATAACACTTCCTTGGGGAATGCCGTATAACACTTCTGTTTTACTCGATGACTTTCCGTCTATAGCTACAAACTGTGACCTTTCCTACAGGAAATCATGAATCCCGTCGCACAACTGAGGCGATATACCACAGGCACGCAGTTTAGTTAGAAGACGCTTGTGAGGAACGGTGTCGAAAGCATTCTGGAAATCTAAAAATCTGGAGTCAATTTGGAATCACGTGTCGATAGCACTCATTACTTCATGAGTATAAAGAGCTAGTTGTGTATCACAACAACGATTGCTGACTATGTGTCAATAAATCGTTTTCTTCGAGGTAATTCATAATGTTCGAATACAGTATATGTTCCAATACCATACTACAAATCGACGTTAGTGATATGGGGCTGTAATCCAGCGGATTTCTCCTATTTCCCTTTCTGGGTAATAGTGTGACTTGAGTAATTTTCCAGTCTTTAGGTCTGGAACTTTCTGTGAGTGACCGGTTGTATATAATTGCTAAATATGGACCTATCGCAACAGCAAACTCTGAAAGGAACCAGACTGGTATACAATCTGGACCGGAGGCCTTGCCTTTATCAAGTGGTTTATGCTGCTCTGCTACACTGAGAATATCTACTTTTATGTTTCTCATCTTGGCAGTGGTTCTTGACTGTAATTCAGGTATATTTACTTCGTCTTCTTTGGTGAAGGAGTTTCCGAAAACGGTGTGTAATAACTCTGCTTTAGTGGCACTGTCGTCTTGACTTCGCCGTTGTTATCGCGCAGTGAATGTATTGACTGCGTCTTGACACTGGTGTACTTTATGTATGACCAGAATCTCTGCGGGTTTTCTGCCAGAGTCTGGGACAGTGTTTCGGTGTAGAAATTATTAAAAGCTGCTACTACCGGGTTATCATACGTGATGTTGCTACTACTGGTTCAAGTGGCTCCCTAGCTGGCATCAAGAGGCTGAGTGCATCCTACTACCGTCCTACCACCAAGCAATATCTCTGGCAGAACGCGGAATCGAATCCGAGTCCCCTATATGGTAATTTGCTAGTGGGACGGACACTGTGTTCTTGACCACATGTTAATTTCTGTGTCGTGTGACATGTGGTAATCTTTAAAAAATATGCACATACTCCTACAAGAGAGGGTATTCATGAAAACTAGAAGTAAATCTTATGTATAATCTCATTACCGTATGTCTGTGACATAGAAGACACTGTAGGTAGTACTGCATGTGGTTACCACGCATCCTTCAGCTCTCCTTCGCAATGCATCACGCCTCCTACCCAACACACCATGCTTCATTCATTTTGCGTCCCATGCATTGATCAGTCGCTCCTATAACGTCTGAAAATTGTCGTTGGGCTGGTGTTACACCAGTGCCTTAAATGACCCCATAGCCAGGTCCACTGAAGATCCGACGAACTCAGTCCAGAACCGCGCGACTGCTACTGTCGCAGGTTCGAATCCAGCCTCGGGCATGGATGTGTGTGATGTCCTTAGGTTAGTTAGGTTTAAGTAGTTCTAAGTTCTAGGGAACTGATGACCTCAGACGTTAAGTCCCATAGTGCTCAGAGCCATTTGAAACATTTTTTTTTTTTGATCCGACTAACGGGGAAGTAATTCTGCTGGACTTGGTTTACCAAACTATAGCCAATTAAACGTTGTGGTGAGCTACTGTCGCACGATCCGCAGGAAATGGGCTCATCCGCTGGCGAGGGGTAACCTTCTCCAGTAGCGTTAGTAAGTCACCGGACTGAAATCAGCGCTATACACTGCAACTGTTAGTCTGTTTGGTAAAGTGTAAGGCCCCATGAGACTTTCACTGACAATTTCT
Source organism: Schistocerca gregaria (assembly GCF_023897955.1). Classification (NCBI taxonomy): domain Eukaryota; kingdom Metazoa; phylum Arthropoda; class Insecta; order Orthoptera; family Acrididae; genus Schistocerca; species Schistocerca gregaria. The sequence continues at coordinate 733,679,316 of NC_064931.1, forward strand.
GTCCATACGTTTATATTAAGGCGATCCTGATGACTCATCTCCATGAACGAGCGAGGTGGCGATACGTTGCGCACATTGGACCCGCATTCGGGAGGTGACGGTTCTGATTCACGTCCGGCCATTCAGAGTAAGGCTTTCCGTAATTACCCTAAATCCGTCACCCAAACTCCGAGATCGTACCCTTTAAAAGGTACAGCCGAATTCTCTCCCCATCTCTGAAACATTAGCAAAGCGTGCTCCGTCTCTACTGACCTTCCTCTTCACCTCCATGATTTCTCGAAAGTTTACATCTTCCTACGTATGTTTATTGTAGTAATTTAATATGCCAAATCTTGAGAATCCTGCTTCATCTATACACTGAACACAGTACATTACTCTCCAGAAGTAAAACAGCCCATATCTCAAAAGGCATTCGTTTTTGGACATACGACATGTGATCAAAAGTATCCGGACACCTGGCTGAAAACGACTTACAAATTTGTGGCGCCTTCCATCGGTAATGCTGAAATTAAATATGATGTTGGCCCACCCTTAGCCTTGATAACAGCTTCCACTCTCGCAGCATACGTTCAATCAGGTGCTGGAAAGTTTCTTGGGGATTGGCAGCCTGTTCTTAACCCAAGTGCGGCATTGAGGAGAGGTATCGTTGTCGGTCGTTGGTGCCTGGCACGAAATCGGCGATCCAAAACATCCCAGAGGTGTTCTATAGAATTCATGTTAAGATTACGTGCAGGCCAGACCATTACAGGGGTGTTATTGTCGTGTAACCACTCTGCCACCGGCCGTACATTATGAACAGGTGCTCGATCATGTAGAAAGATGTAATCGCCATCCCCGAATTGCTCTTCAACAGTGTGAAGAAAGAAAGTGCGTAAAACATACATGTAGGCCTGTGATATGCTAGCGCCGCGCAAAATGGTTCAAATGGCTCTGAGCACTATGGACTTAACTTCTAAGGTCATCAGTCCCCTAGAACTTAGAGCTACTTAAACCTAACTAACCTAAGGACATCACGCACATCCATGCCCGAGGCAGGATTCGAACCTGCGACCGTAGCGGTCGCACGGTTCCAGGCGGTAGCGCCTTTAACCGCTTGGCCACATCGTCCGGCGCCGCGCAAAACAACAAGGGCTGCGAGCCCTGTCCATGAAAAAGACGACTACACTGTAACACCACCGACTCCGAACTTAACTGTTGGCACTACACACACTGGCAGAAGACGTACACCAGGCATTCACTACATCCACAAACTGCCATCTGATCGCCACATTGTGTACCGTGATTCATCACTCTAAACATTGTTTTCCCACTGTTAAATCGTCCAATGTTTACGCTCGTTACAACAAGCGAGGCGTCGTTTGGCATTTACTGGCATTATGTGTGGCATATGAGCAGCCGCCCGACCATTAAATTCAAGTTTTATCACCTCCCGCCTAACTGTCGTAGTACTTGTAGTGCATCGTGATACAGTTTGGAATTCCTGTGTGATGGTCTGGATAGAGTCTGCCTATTACACATTACGACCCTCTTCAACTGTAAGCGGTCTCTGTCAGTCACCAGACGAGGTCGGCCTGTGCGCTTTTGTGCTGTACGTGTCCCTTCACGTTTCCACTTCACTATTACTTCGGAAACAGTGGACCTAGGGATGTTTAGGAGTGTGGAAATCTCGCGTACAGATGCATGACACAAGTGACATCCAATCACCTGACCACTTTGAAGTACATGAATTCCGCGGAGCGCCCCATTCTGGTCTGTCACGATGTGTAATGACTACTTAGGTCGCGGTTATGGAGTACCTGGCAGTAAGTGGCAGCACAATGTACCTAGTATTAAAAACGTATGTTTTTGGGGTGTCCGGATACTTTTGATCACATAGTATTTAATTATGGAACTGGTCTTTTACTTGTGACGAATACTACCTCTTGCAGGAATATGTGGCAAATTATTATACCCTATGCAAAGGTTAAATATATGAATTTTTAGGCAAGGGACCATGGTCGGAACACGACCGAGTTATAAACGAAAACAGTTCTGATGCCTTCGAAGGTGGCTATCCTATTTGCTATAATAGTTCTGAGTATGTGATAGACCACAAATATGAGTAAATCTGTAAATTTGATAAATGTTTTCAAACCCTGTAATAACGCTTCACTATTCCCTCTATAGTTATACACTTTGGGGTGCTAGTAGAAACTGTGTGGTTGTGTACTTGGTATGAAATGGACAGAAGCTGGCCTGCCCTGGAGTGGAGGCAGAATTTTTTGGAGCAATTTTTGTAACATTATGTTTAAGGAGACATATTAACCCGAAGGATTATAATATTGTATGAATTAGAAAAGGTAACATTTAACGGTAGCGAGGTCTGTTATATTTGTAATAACTTACCATGCTGATTGTTATAGCTGTGGTTGTGGTTTAGATTTTCTGTAAGATTTTTGTAATGAAATAATATGTTTATGTGTGTCACTGCAGTGATAAATGCTAAAGAGACATTTTGCGAATTAGTTCATATGTGAGAAGTGTGGAAATTTTTTGTTGCAATAACTTAATGAAGCTCATATGAAACTTTTCATTCATGGATCTATTTGACTCCACACCCGCATTGCATATCGTGCGTTGTGTGCTGAGCCACAGTGTGGGTATTCATGAAATCCCACCTCGCAACACGCATCGCGAGTACGATCAGTGAAACTTAATTTTGATAATCAGATCATTATTTTACATAAAAAAACAACGTTACAGAGCAAACCAGCGGACCATTGCGCAAGGGTAAGGCATAAATGTTATTATCGTTGTAGTTCACGTTCAGAGTCGGGCACAGTGAATGTCAGAGTGCTTTAGGAGTATCATATAAGTTCAGAGGTTTAATGCGGATGAGATATTTTATGAAGGTGCTACATTGGGATTTAAAAAAGATGTAACAGATGAAGCCAAATGTCTTTCACCCAGCAATCATTTTTTGTGCAATTACAATAACAGCTCTGGTGCAGCAGTTGTTTTCTAAACTAATTAAGATTCCCAAATTCATTTCTTTACCGAGTGAGATAGCATACGTAAATTTTGTTGAGAACAGAGTTCTTTCTCGCAGTCGCGTTGTTTTTGATAGACCGGTTACTCTTGATTGAACATCGTGTAGCGTGAGCTTTATGTATTTCAAATGAGCTTAACATTTCCAGTCAGCATTACTCAGTTTCTCAGCTTTGCGTATTTAACCATCTGACTTCACAATTGTACTAGCATTAAAATATTTTAAAGGATACTTCCAACCTCTTACGGTGGAATACACGTACCGGTACTGTTTTTTGCTACGACTGGAGGGTGGGCAACTTTGAGACCAAAAAACGGAAAACCAAGAAAAACGTCTAGTAAACATGAGCTCTAAAATGCATGCCTTAATAGGTAGGAGCACTTGTTCACTTTCGTTACAGTGAAACACATCTCTTCTACTCAAAACGTTCTCGCAGCTCTTAAAGTATACACTTTAAGAGACCATATTTACTAGAATTTTCTACTTCTTTTGGCCCTTACTACCACCACTTTAAATCACCTATTCCAGAGTCTTAGCAACAACAGTATCGGTATATGTATTCCACTATAAGATGTATCAGAACGATTATCGCTTGTAACTTTTGCATCGATTGCTCGTAGGCCAGGGTCGCTTACCTCAGGTTGATACATGTACCCTTGTCCATCACCACTGAAAGTATGAAACATCATCACGCAATCACCATGTATTTACCCCCCAAACCACACCACAGGGAATGGTGGAGGGAGCATCGTGAGATTACAATCGATTTTCTTTGCTATGGTATCTGCATACTGAGCGAGGGAAACATTTCTAACTTAGTCCAAGTCGTTCTGTAATTCCTTACGATCGTCCCACTTAGATACTTTCCTGTACACAACAGCATTGTCAGTTCACAGTCTTACAGAACTATGACCCGACCTGAAAAATCGTTTGTGTGGTAAGAGTGTTAGAGATTCTGTTAACGTCTCTTTGGGGCACGTCGATGGTATTTTCGTTTCAGTGGAACATTCGCTGTCCTATAGAAAGCATTGGTTTCTGCAAGTCAAATATTCCTGGATCCAGTAACATATTGGCGAAGATATTCCGTATCACCGTATCGCCGTTAGCATTCGTCGACTTGGTACAGTATAAAAAGCCTTCATGAAAATAAGAAGACGGAATTTCCTTGTTAATCTACATCCATTCCTGGCAAGATATTTATTTATTTCTCAGTTAATCTGATCAGATTAGGGCCTTAAGTCTCTCTTTTACATCTGACAAGGAAACATCTGAACACACAGAAAATGTTTAGGGAAAGCAAACCAAAGACTACGTTTGTCTACATTACGCTTGTTCGTCCTCTTTGGGGTAGTTATGCGCGATTTGGGATCATTCAAATGGCTTCAGATTGCACTGAGCACTATGGGACTTAACTTATAAGGTCATCAGTCGCCTAGAACTTAGAACTACTTAAACCTAACTAACCTAAGGACATCACACACATCCATGCCAGGGGCAGGATTCGAACCTGCGACCGTAGCAGTCGCGCGCCTAGAACCGCTCGGCCACACCGGCCGGCTTGGGATCAGTGTCAAATAGGATTAACGGAGTACATCCAGAAAGTTCAAAAAAGAGCAGCACGTTCTTTATTATCGCGAAACAGGGGAGAGAGTGTCACGGACATGATACAGGATTTGCGATGGATACCATTAAAACAAAGGCGTTTTTCGTTGCGGTGGAATGTTCTCACGAAATTTCAATCACCAACTTTCTCCTCCGAATGCGAAAATATTCCCCCTACACAGAGGAAAACGATCATCATAATAAAATAAGGGAAATCCGAGCTTGCACGGAAAGATATAGGCGTTCGTTTTTCCGAGCGCTCTTCGAGAGTGGTATAATAAGGAATTATTTAAAAGGTAGGAACACCTTGTATTCTAGGCGCGCAGTCCGGAACCGCGCGACTGCTACGGTCGCAGGTTCGAATCCTGTCTCGGGCATGGATGTGTGTGATGTCCTTAGGTTAGTTAGGTTTAATTAGTTCTACGTTCTAGGGGACTGATGACCTAAGATGTTAAGTCCCATAGTGCTCAGAGCCATTTTTCGTTCAGTTCGGCACTAGCGGCCGTGCGAAGCGGAGGTCCGATACTTCCGCCTGTGCGGAATGCTCGAGTGTTGGTTACTTGCGGACTTAGGCTGCGCGCTAGTAACAACGATCATGGCTAACAAGTACAGGAAAACTATTTTACGTTTCAATTTCTGCAAAGACTAAGAACGACCAAAGGCATTAGCAGTGGATCGATTCATTCTAGAGGAAGTCAAGATACCGCTAAACGACATTGTCGGAATTCACCTGTCCATCATTAGTCCCACGGTGCATGTTAAGATGGTAAATGACGCGGCGTGTGAGAGAATTCTACATGCGGCAAAAGCAGGTCTCCGATTTTGCCATAGTGACGGGAATGTCGGCACGGTAACTGTGGAACATGCTGGTCTGGGTATTCGGACAATACGAGTTTTTGAGCTGCCATTTGGGCTACCGGCTGAAGAAGTTATCGAGGCTTCTAAGCCATACGGCAAGGTACATGGTCACACGGCAGAACGATGGACACAATTCGCCACGTACCCCGTTCTTAACGGAGTACGACAGATCACTATTGATCTTCAGAAGCATGTACCGTCCTATCTGACAATTGGTGGTTGTCGGGCGGTGGTGATTTACGATGGTCAACCACATACATGTTCTGGCTGTGGCCAGGAGGGACACCTCAGGTCGAACTGTATGCAACGGCGGATTACGCAACTGCCTTCAGATGTGCGGGAGCCATCGCCGGCGATGACAGTACAACCGATCACCTATGCCAAATCCCTCACTGCGTCCGCTGATGACCGAAAGGACACAGCCCCGTTGGAAGATACCGATGGCACTCTCCGAAACCTTGTAGCAGACGTCGGGGTGACAGACGATGCTACTCCATCGAGCATACAATCTACAGCGACAACATCATATGAGACCGAACACCCACCAAATACACCGATAGTACACGAAGCAGTTCCAACCACTACAGATGCTGTTCCGTCTGGAACGCACTCTGAGACGACAACATTAATTTCGACCGAACTCCCGCCAAGTTCAACGATGGGACTCGAAACATTTCCAGTTCCTACGGATGCTTTTCTGTCGGGCAGCCGTGATTCCCTACACTCTGAGGACACGGAAGGAAGATCACGCAAACAACAAAGGAGGAAACGGCGGCGGCGCACGACATCTCTTCGGTTCAAATGGTTCAAATGGCTCTGAGCACTATGGGAATTAACATCTATGGTCATCAGTCCCCGAGAACTTAGAACTACTTCAACCTAACGAACCTAAGGACATCACACAACACCCAGCCATCACGAGGCACAGAAAATCCCTGACCCCGCCGAGAATCGAACCCGGGAACTCGGGCGTGGGAAGCGAGAACGCTACCGCACGACCACGAGATGCGAGCATCTCCTCGGGATGACTCGCCTTGCCCCGACGACGATGTGCCTGTGGACCAAGACGCCACGACAGCCTCTACGAAACAGGATGAGGCAATGGGAACTGTTCGATCAGACCCACAAAGGTCTGTCACATTGACGGTACCGGGACGTGGTGATGCTGAAGAGGAATCACAGCCAGTTGGCTCTCCAGACGCAGATACTATGGCTATGGACACGAATATATCACAGCCTGAAAAGATGTGGTATGACGATATTGAGGAGTTGCCGGACGTCATACAGAGGCAGCCGGCACTCACGAAGATGGCCTAATAATTGCTGAAGGTGAAGGGAGAGGCGAGAGAGAACGTCTTCTAACTCAGCCCCCAGCGCCGATGCAGGGAGATATTGTTGCGCCTCGACAGAGTGGGATTCAACGCCATGCGAACCGTATTGCGACGTTAAATATAAATGACGTGCGTTCACCGGCGAAAATACACCTACTGAAGGAAACGATTTGTGCATCTGATGTGGATATTGCTTTGCTGCAGGAAGTCCACATAGCTGCACTCCCATACATCGCAGGCTACCAATCCTATTCGTCACATGGAGATCACAATGGGAGTGGGTTGGCAGCTTACGTGCGAGATGGCTTCCCAGTGGAAAACGTGTCTTATCTTTCGTCGGCCAGGGGAATGACTTTCACGACGTTTGGGACACGCATCATCAATCTTTATGCACCGTCGGGCAATAATCGGCGGCGGGAAAGAGCGCGATTTTATGCAGAAGTCATTGCTCCACTATTCCATGGACGTTATGAATGTGTAATAATTGGTGGAGATTTCAACTGTGTTCTCAGCCAGAAAGACCAATGGCCGCAAGCAAACATCAGCCAGGAGTTGCGAATCGTTGTCAGCGACCTTGTACTTAGTGACACGTGGGAATTACGACATGGAGATGCACCGGGATACACCTATGTGACAAGTCATTCGGCGAGTAGATTAGATCGCATTTATATCTCACGGGCTCATGCAAATGATGTCCAGGACGCTGAACGCTGGCATTTGGCATTTTCCGATCACAGCGCTTACATCTGTACGGTGCTTCTTCCACGTAGAGAGGTGTGGAACAGTAAGGCCCCGTGGAAACTAAACATTCAACATCTACATGATCCTGAATGCCATCAACGGATCCATGAGACATGGACGATGTGTGAGCGAAGGGTTGTAAGGTATGCGACGAAGCTTGATTGGTGGCTGACTTGTGCTAAACCGGCGCTTCGCCGCACGTTCATCTCATATAGCAGGGAGATGGCAGAATGGCGCCGCCGTACGACCGACTTTTATTTTGCAGCACTGCGCGACCTGGATGATGGTCCGCCGGGACAGGGCATTTGGATCGAACGCAAAAGGATAAAAGCTAAACTAGTGGCTTTAGCTCGGAAACATCTTCAGGGAACCATGGTGCGCGCCAGATGTCACGATACGATAAGGCACGAGATTCCTTCCATGCACCACGTCGTGAATGAACGAAAACACCGACGACGCGTTTTGGTACGGGAATTAATTACCCGCGAAGACCGAAGAGTGACGCGTCAAGCGGACATTGTCTCTGCATTTGTCGACCATTACCAACACATCTATCGGGAAGAAGCAGCCCCTGTCGATGACTTCGACCGTATAGCCATGCATGTCTCCCGTACACTGACGGTGGAAGCCGCGGAAACCTTACTGGAAGCCATTAGCTGTGAGGAAGTACATGATGCGATCGCACAAGGTGCGTTGAATCGGTCCCCAGGCATTGATGGGCTTCCTGCTGAATTTTATCGAGAATTTCACAACGAAATGGCACCGCGATGGACGGAAATGTACAACGAGATGTTAAATTCCGATGAGCCTATTCCACCGGCTTTTATGGAAGGCCTCCTGGTGCCAGTGCATAAACCGAAGCCAGGAATTACGGTCCGACATTATCGCCCCATTACCCTGCTTAATGCCGACTATATGACTTTTGCACGGTTATTAGCGTCCCGATGTCGTATGTTAATTCGTAGCGTTCTCTCTCAAGAACAGACGACACCGGGTGGATCGGTGAATGTGCAAACAGCTACTGGCGAATGCCGTGATGTGATAGCGCTGGCGGAGAAGTGCCGGCTTAAAGCAGCGATGGTGGCGGTTGATTTTGACAGTGCTTTTGATAAGATGCGCCACAACTATCTGTACACTGTACTGGAACAAATGGGATTTCCAGACCGTCATTGGACCACAGTGTAACGGCGGGTAGTGCAGTGAACATGAACAAATCGGCGGCAATGCCGGTTGGAAGGGGCCTTACGCCGGAAGAAATCAGTCCGTTTCCTTATGGGCAACGATTCAGCTATCTCGGCATAGACTTTATCCCAACTGTAAAACATACTGCGGCAGTTAACTACCGACGTATTTTACAGACAACACGTACCATGGTCCGACAACATTTCCTACGGCGTCTTGATCCTTTGCAGCGAGTCGAGTATCTGAACACTTATGTGGTTTTTCGAATGGTGCATATTTCGCAGATCCTGCCCCTACCACTCACGCTCGGACGTCGACTTCAATCAGCACTAGGCTATTTTGTGATAACTGGATGGCCCCTCAAGGTGCGATACGAAACGCTCACACTCCCTACGGACGGCGCTCCTTCTAGCCACGATGTACAAGCAATGGCGTAGCGGATATGATTCCCTTACATCCCGCCTACTGGATCTGCTGGTTCCAGTGTCCCTCACACCTCCGGTGGCGGTGGGCAACATTACGCCACATTTTGCGCATGTCTCAACATTTATCGTGGAACTTAGTTATGTCAGAGACGGGCTTCCGCGCACGAGACCGCCATGCGCGAAGGATTTTTATGTTTGGCTGCTACGACGGATAAGTAGTAATGTCATTGAACTCAAACACCCCAGATTGCATTGGCCGAAGATCTGGAGACATGTGCACCAAAAATTCCTTCCTACCTTCGTTCGGGCACTGTGGTTCTCTGTCGCCTGTGGCAAGTTCAACACTAACCAACGGCTGCATGCAATTGGACTAGTGGACACTCCACTGTGCCCGAAATGTCACCAAGTGGATGACGACAATCACCGCTTAATTTGTATCGCGGTGGAGGACGTCTGGCTCCTAGGAAGACAGATGGTGGCTTGCTACCTCCGTGTGACCCCGCAACATATTACCCCTGCTTCCTTCCCGATGAGCTGATCCTTCACTGTACATTATTATAGCATTCCGATACCGTGATTGCGCAATGTGGTGGCAACTGTATGTTGGTAGGTGGATTTGCAGGTAGAATTGCTGGACTCTGTCATTTCTTGGTGGCGACGATAGATACAAATTCCATAATAGTTCAAGCTATTAATCCATCCATCCGAGGCATTGGAAAGTAGCAAAAAAACCTCACTCGGAACCAGCACGATATGCATCTTTTACATGGCAATGCACAGTTTGGTAGCTCGTCCCCGACTCGTAGCTCGTCCCGACTGACTCTTGTTCCACCTTTTCTACCTAGACCAACCACAATTTGCGCGAGCTTCACAGTTCCATTCACGATGGGACGCACAACAACTTTTCCATACAGAGTAACTAAGAACCCTAAGTGAGGATCAGCAGTTTACATAACAGCAAACGAATACAAAAGGAACATTTGCACATATTGACATTTCTACCAAAATTTATTCACACAAAATTACAATTATATACAGTAAGTTTTGTTCCCTCCAAATCGGACCAAGAATTTAAATGACAGATACACTACTTTGCATAGAACCAAACCATGACATCAAAGTTTTAACAAAGAGAAGAGTATACAATTTTGTGTTATCTATTCAATCAAACACATTTACAGAAGCTTAACGATGTAATATTAAATGAAACAAAATCAAAATAAATTATTAGAGTATTAGAGATATGGTGTTACACTCCCAAGTGTTTTATTAATATATCTTTCACTACGACCTGACTCTGAAAGTTATTATAGGCTCCACGCATGGCCATTCTCACAGTTTCACAAGGTTGTCTTAACATTTCTGTATCAGATTTCCTGCAGTCTCTTTTGTAGCAACGGCTTAATAGTCTGTGTTCTCACAATATATTCCGAATGATACCGTTAAATCAGGAATGGGTTCTCTGTCCTTTATTACGTTACCTGAAGCGTACTTATGTAGATCACACTACATGAAATCTTTCAGGTTTAATTAAAATTGTTCTGACTTTTCCAGACCTGTTCTCAGTTCTCAGTACGTAATTGAAGTAAGTTGGTGACAGTCATCTTTCCTTTCAAGCGGACACAAATTTACTCCTACCTTTCACGGTGAAGTTTTTATATTTGACGACCATTGTTCCTGTAATAGCATTAGGACCACTAATCGTTCTCCCTGTTCCTGTGAGAGGGCATTTTCTTGGACGGGCTGTTGTTATTTTTAAATAGTCACTTAGTTTATAATTTAGCGATTAGGTAATTTCGCAACCTTGGGCATCATGAAGTTACTTCGCAATAAAAAATTGTAATGCAAATAGAATGATGAATCCCATACTGTGTGACGACCTTCTCTAACTGGTAACATTCTCGAAAAGATTGCGTCTTTTTCCATCTAGGAGTTCTAAATTTCGCGTGTGAGTTGTCAAACTAGTTGTTTGAGTCAGCTGTCAAATTCAGTTTGAGATTGGGACTTACGCATATCTTAATCAGTGGGTGTTTACGTATGCCCACCAGCTTTAGTTGTCCATCAATAATTCAGCGAGTGATCTGTTGCTCTGTGGCCCACCTATTTGTTGCTACAGATCACAAAAAGACGACAGCGAATGAAACAGTCAGCGCTTTGTTCACCACTGAAATCCGTAGAGCCTTGTAAACAGAGGCATTTTGCTGCTTTGAAGAACTGTTTTGTGAATCAGTGTAGTTGTCGCAGACTATCGCAGTATGCGTTCTCATAGAAACAGTGGATATGGGGCTATCACTTAGTTCGTACTTTCGCCACAATTTGCATCTAATGGACACATTAAAATACTACTGAAAATCGTATGCAATAGTACACACAGGCTCTTTCGCAATGAGACATTAGATTCGGCACGTTATGTCGTGGTGGTGCGTTGTGGCAGGTAGCTCGGAGCATTGAATCTTGTGACCTATTCTGTCACCTCCTCGAGCCTTCCCTTGTCTAACGCGCTCACGACAGAACTTAAACAACGAAAAATGCACCAGTTTAATTAGCCCCTTCAGCTTGTGAAGAAAATAGTTTTCAGATATCTACATTGCTTAACTTTTGGGTCGCGCGGGGTTGCCCGACGATCTAGGCGCCTTGCCGCGGTTTGTGCGGCTTGCCCTGTTGGAGGTTGGAGTCCTCCCTCGGGCATGGGCGTGTGTGTTGTCCCTAGCGTTTAAGTTAGTTCAAGTTAGATTAAGTAGTGTGCAAGGCTAGGAACCGATAACCTCAGCAGGTTGTTCCCATAGGAACTTACCACAAAAATAATTTATTTTTTATTTTTGGGCATTCATTTCGATTATTTAAAGTCAAAAGCAATCCAGTTTCACTCCCCAAACTTGACAAAAGTGATGACGTCAGAGATTGGAACAAACACGAAAAGAACAGACAACACGAAAACTCCAGCAAATAAACTCGTGAATAATTGAGGAGGCGAACATAATTTGGTTCATTTATATTTGAATGAGCTAAGTAAACCCGCATTTGGTAGCTAGAATACCGTAATATGACATTTTACTGAATATAAACGCAGTTTACGTAGCTGATAACTGTAAATCAAACTTTTGGCTCGTGGCTTGCTTTGCACCAATAGCGAGCAAGCACCTTTGCTGTGATTGGTCGGCACCTGGAATTTAATGGCGGACTCCACAGCGTGGGCTGGCACATACCACAATCAAAACACGTAAATACACCAGATAAAACTCTCTCCACACGCATGAAAATAAACCCTCCAAAAATGTGTAAAAAGCACTCGGTAACAGCTACAAAAAACAAAGGAGGATGATACAGATAGCAAATAGTGACAACTACTTTTTGGTGAAACTAACAGTGTCAACACCGGTTGCAAATACACGTTACAAAAACTACATTCAATTAAAGAAAGCAAACATTGAGAAAATTTCGATACAAATCAAAATGGAATTACAATTGGAACCGTTTAATATGTTTTTAGTTTTAACAGAGGAGGGCGGTTTGCGTTGCATCTTATCTTTTAGCATACGATGCGTCGTGACGTCGGCGGCAGCACGTTGGTACTGGCAGCGTAATTATTAGGACCCCATTAGTAATGAAATTGCCACGGGTACATACTCTTGATTAGTATAGGCTCCACCACACAACATCATTATCCTCCTATGCGTTTCTGTGGTCACAGGTTGGTCGGATGTAGTCGTTGTTGTGTAGATCCAGTTACGTATATAGGTAATTACAATGTTCCATATACAAGCAATTCTGTTTCTAACGTTCCATACACAGCTTTAAAACAGTATAGTTTTCAGCTTATCCTACCGATCGCTATATTACACTCCGTACAAATTTAAGCAGACATGATCGCATATTTACAGTTCTGGCGAAAACAGTGCCATGCATCATAATAAGTTGCATGCCTTCACGGTGATGTTTTAGCGAGTGCGGCCGCTCATTAATTTGCATACGAGGTCTTAACTCGAAAGTATATTAATTTGTGCAGTTCGGTTAACTGTAAACAGTTCAGTTCACACAACGAAAATCACAGTCCATTAGCGCGAGCAAAGTAAGAGCATTTTGTAATACTCCACTAAACTCACTGCCCTGACAGAGTCTAACATTTTGTTCCATAACGTTTACGTTTAAGTATAGTTTAAGCCGTGACCGAAAAAATAAGAATGCGGCCATGAATTTTCTTGTGATTTTGTCTACAATGATTATACAACACACAACGTAAGCCGTTAATAGGCCACAACACCTTCGACTGTCTTCAATGTTCGACTGCAACTATCGATATCACTCTTTCTTCACAATTTATACAAGAATGGTGCATATTACACTTGGTTTTACACAGCGCATTACAAGTAAGTCTTATAAGGTAAATGAAACATGTTCTGAAACTTTTGTATGTTAAGTTAAAAGGAGGGTCATGTAGCAATCCACATAAAGCAAAATATAGTCACATTTCATCTTGGAGAACAGAAGATGAAGCAGTAGAAAAATAAAAGTATGTGTCATAATTAGGAATATCGTCACAAGCCGTGTAAGATCCTCTTTCGTCTTTTCTGCATTAGATTATATGTGGAAACTCTTGCATTGAGTGGTGGATTAATTACTAATAAACTTACAAAGTCCTCCCACACGCTCCATACACATGTCATATTGTGAGAGAGGAATCTGGTTATGTATTCATATTTGTTCACAGCACAACATTTTACCAATAATGAGTGGAATTAATTAAATCTAATTCATGTCTGTCATAATAACATACAGCACAGGGAAAGATTTGCAACAAGTGCCAGGATATTGTAGTATACACATAACAAAGTGATTTGTCTAATTACTTTTAGGAAAAATGCCCGTAAGTCAAAAGAAGTAAGCGATACGTAACTTACAATTGCGCCAATGAAAAAGGGATCTTTTTTCCCCACGAGAGAGATGTGCCGTTTGGTTTATTAGTACTAACTTCAAAGATCCGTAGGACACATTTTTTTGCTTATGAAATATTGGTAATTTTAATTTTAATGGTTACCAGTAAACTCATTTACAAACACAAGAGTGAAAGCTATCAGTAAAAATTCATGCTGTTAGATTTTGTGAAAAAATGCTGGCATGTAGAACAAGTCGGAAGTACGAACATTCATTTAGAAGGTGTAAGTAGTGGCTTAATATCAGCTCTCAAACGTCCACGCTGTTATCAAGAATGAAAAGCGGAACAAATTAATTGTGGCAAGTAAGTAAATAATAGGTCAAGCGTCGGAACGCTGATTCAGAGATAATAAACATAATGTTAAAATTAATTATTTGAAGTGAGTATAAAAGTTAGGGGACACTACACAGTCACAAAACAGTATACAGGTTTCTTGTCATGAATATATTTTCACTCTACATAAGTAGGTTGAAAAACAAAGTGATACAAAATTTTGAAAAAATTAACATTCTGTATCCAAGTGATTTAACATAAATAACGATATAAGTGGCATTATGCCCTTTTCTCTTTATTGCACAAGGTTGTGGAAAAAACATTTATTCTCCTCATTTTAGTAAAATCCCTTGCCTTTCCTTCAAATTCACAGTGAACTGTTTCCAGCTCGCCTTGCTGATTATCAGAAGACTTCACATTCCTCTTCAACGTGTAACGTTCCTGGAACTTATCACCTGCATTAAGAGTTTGCCAAACTTGCAGTAGGCCTAGCTACTCAGTAGCCAGTCTCATCAACTGCGTTTCTGAGAGCTGCATTTTGGTGAAATTCATATATTTTGCAGTAGGCGACTTTAAGTGGTACAAAGCCGTTTCTTGTATAACACTCACTATGAATGAGCTTGTCTTCACCGCTGCAGTGATGAGGCGAACTAAATCTTTTATAACTTATGAAGATAGCCTCTTTCGTTTCTCAATGTGAACAAAATCACGATCGCAAGACATAAAAGAGTGTCCTTGTGTTTTATGTCCGTAAAGTAAACCTTTGCTATTACGTAAACACCCAGAAACATTTTATTTTAGTTCTGCCATTAGCACTTAACCATTCCGTATTACAAGCTCCTTTTTAAATGTAAGTTACGGTGTAACGAGTTAGTTCACTAAGGAGGCAATTTCACTGCCACCTATGCCACATACGCCTACATGCTAGAGAAACATGTAAGAGATTTATCACCAACAAGAATGCAAAAACTGTAATTTCAGTGCTTCCGTAAATAATACATTTCACTGTGCCTTAATGAAGGAAGAAAAGTCCCTTTTTGTAATTCCGTTGCAAACTTCCATGTCAGGTCATTCACTCCGGACTGTTTCAGCTGTCATGGAATCCAGAGCTTTCTTTGCTTGTCGGTGATACAATTCTTGTCTCCAGCTGCTGCGCCATGTCACTCCCATAGTATGATGCACCTGTTGTGCGTACTCCAGCATAACTGTGTCACAGCAAACTCTTTTTGCCTAATGCTCTTAGCCTGGGACAATCTGTGTAACTTACTTTCTGAAGTTCCACATATTTAGCACGTGGTCGCAATTTTTTCGCTCATCGGAGTACTTATGTTTGCCTGTATGGTTGTATGTGCCTGTTTGTTTGCGTGCTTGTGTATGTGTGTGCACATCTGCATGCATAAATGGTTGTGTTTGTATGCGTGCACGGGAGAATGCATCCTAGAGAGAGAGAGGGAGGAGGGGGGGTGGGGAGGGAGACGCCGCATGTGTGAGGCTGTGCGTTTGCGTGATTGCTAGTGGGAGCGTATGTGGCTGTGATTTTGAGAAAAGAGCAATAAAATTAAGGTTTTTTTTTCTAAAAATGACCTCATATCAAAGACCCTTGAGTAGCAACTTCTATGTGATAATAATAAGGCATTAATGAAACATATACACTGGTCTCCAATATTAAAGGAACAAACTTACATATCGCAAGGTTGCTTTTATTTTGCAACAAAACAGCACAAACAGGTGATAGTAAAGTAGAGAAAATGTAAATAATACTGAACGTTAACAACTCCAACATGCATAACGGTTGACAAAAATGTTATTCGTTTTTTCCAACGTAACGAATTTGCACACACATGCAGACAACTGGTTAATGTGCTCAGTACGGGGTGTGGCCACTTCTGGCAGCAATAGAGGCCTGACAACGACGGAGCATGCTGTGAATGATGTCATTACTCTCGTGTTGAGACAATAACGCCCACTAGTGCATCCTATGGCATTCAAATCGGTAGAGCAGGCAGGCCGCACAATGAGTGTAATATCTTCTGTTTCCAACAAAACATCAGCCACTTGTGCTCTATGAGGTCGAGCATTATCGTCCATCAATACGAAGTCTGGGCCCACAGCACTTCGCAACAACTGCAAATGAGGTCCCAAGATCTCGTCACGATAATTGACAGCAGTTAAAAATTTCATGAAGAAGGGTTCGAGTGGTCAACATAATCGCTGCCCACGCCATTAGGGTTCCTCTTTGATACCAGTCTCGTTCCACAATGTTTGGGTTCCGAAATCGTGTTCCACGTTCACTCCAAATGCGAATCCATCGAGAATCACTCTCGAGAGTAAATCGGGACTCAAATGTGAAAACAGCATTGGCCCTGTGTTCGACCGCCCCGGTGGCATTTCATTGACTCTACTCTAGACATTCCCTTCTGTGAAGACGCGTCAGAGGTACACACACAGCAGTTCTCCGACAATAATGGTCATTCTGCTGCAGCCTTCTGTACACCGTTTGTCTCAATACACCACGTCCAGGGATGCTGCAAGTTCCCATACCAGTGGCCGCGAAATACTAAGGCGGTACTGTCGTGCCCTTACAGCCAAATGACAGTCCTCTATTCTGAATTCACACGTGGTCTGCCCTTCCCCGGTCTTCGAGATACAGTTTCGGCCTCTATGAACTATCGCCACATCCGAGAAACAACAGAACATTTCACATTAAGCCATCGAGCCACATCAATTTGCAACAGTCGTGCTTCATTTTTTTCTATGGCTCTCCACCGCAGAGAATGTGCTAGACAACTTCTCTGTGCCATACTTTGCCATCTGTGACTGTGCACACAACGTTTGTGGTATGGGGCTACCCTGCAAACACTACCTCGTCACATAAATGCCCTGACGTCGTTGTTGGCATGGTTGTCGATTGATCGGGATTACGTCTCTCGTGCAAAACACGATCGTATGGATATCTGTTTCACATATTGTTTGATTGTACCGCGAATTAGACGCAACACGGGGAAATAGGGGTTGGTTGCTTGAATTTTGGACGCCAGTGTATTACGGAGAACTCAGAAAATTCCGAAGAGCGCTACACTGATGACAACGTTTGCACCGAGAACTACAGTAGGTACGAAGTAGTAAAGATATACCTCCAAATTCACTAATATTACGAAAAAGTCTGGAAAACTAAGGTATTAAGAGGTATTTTAATGTTTTTGTCCCAAAACGGATATCTGTATAGAAGAATTTGATAAACGGCAATCATTGTAATTTTTGCCGCAAGTAAATATCAGTTTCTAACTGAGTGGAATAAAATCTTAACTGACTCCAGAAGTTGCGGAATATATCATAACGGACTTATAATGTAGTGCAGAACAACATGTAACACATTAAGAATAATTAGAACGCACACGACACTGTTCTTATTACACGTAATGAGACAACGTCGTATTTCAGCTCATACCCGGGGACCACCACTTTCAAAACAGGGAATAGGAGAGAAATACATTCAATCACTCATGTGCATGAACATACACATAAAACATTTCAACAGATACGTTCGGTATCATAAAAATAGATTAAAACAATGCTGTTAAAAGTAAACACTTAGTGTATCACGAAAGTGAAATGTGGTTGACCAGTTACATGTAGTACTACGTGGTGTTCATTAAACAGTCCTAATGGAGTACATCAAGAAATTGTTTATAGAAATAGTCTAATCATCTGGAACTGTGATGGTCAAATTAAGGAACCCAAAATTCGTCAAATGTCAGCCGTAAAAACAACTTCTTCTTAGCGCAGAGGAGTGCATTAGTGGAGTCTATGTAAAAGAAAATTTACTGATGCGCTTTTACCAGGATGTGTTTTGTGTACTTTCATTTGAATTTACGTGAATGGTTCTGGCATAGGCACGTTAACTTGTCACCGTGAACCTCAGTAACAACGCCGACGTGTTACTACCGAAAATTCGATGCAGATATTGTTCTCTGCGTCTCCCGCGCTGGTGAAATTGAGCAGACTATATGCGATCAGTGTCGGTGACGGCATCATTTGCAAACCAGTGAGCGATGTTCGTAGGCTCATCGCAGGTTCCTAATCAGCCCTGTCGCAAATGCAGTTACAGCTGCAGAATTCGAAAAGGATTTCAGAGTGTCTAGCTCTCACCTGCGATGTTATCGCAACTAATGACCCTTCCCAGTCCTCGCATTTTAAAGCCATACATTCAGATGAATTATAGGCCGTATGTTAGAAATCAGAATATTAGGTATTAGAGAAAACCGTAGATGAGAAGAAATACTGAGGGGTTAGTATACATGCAATAAATAATTGAGGTAGATGTGTAGGTGTTACTCTCAGATATACAGATTGGCATGGTAAAGGAAATTGCAGCTGTCATCGTAAAACCAACAGGAAGACAGATTACACATAAATGTGTGTAGAGGAAAATACATACAGGAAGTCCGTCCTAAGAGTATCGAGGCGCAATTACTCTGTTGTTCCGGTAGCTATTTGCAATTTATTTATTTCAATGTGTACCTGTAGTCTTCTCAAACAAATACTGCCCACCACGTCTTCTACGGGAGCCCAACGTTGACGGAAAGAACTGGTTAGTTGTCCATTACAAACAAAATGATTTTGAAGCGAAATTTTACGCGTCCATCAGCACCTCTTTCGCCCACGCTGACTGCTACCACAATGCAGCAACGATGCTCCGTCGCTGCTGGAGCACTGCTTATACTTCGTGTTTTACTTTTTTTTTTTGTTCACAGTTATTGGTAATACCAGTATCGCATCATACTAATTTGGGACCACTCTAGCAAATAGACACGGAAAAAATGGTTTAAATGGCTCTGATACTGTGGGACTTAACTGCTGTGGTCATCAGTCCCCTAGAACGTAGAACTACTTAAATCTAACTAACCTAAGGACAACACACACATCCATGCCCGAGGCAGGATTCGAACCTGCGACCGTGGCGGTCACGCGGCTCCAGACTGTAGTGCCTAGAACTGCTCGACCACTCTGGCCGGCTAGACACGGAAAATCTAGGATTAAAAATTATTGTATTCTTAACGGAAAACAAACCAACTGTTTCCGCCGACACTGGGAGTAGCATAAAAGACGTGATGATCAGTTTGGGCTTAATCCAGCTTCCCACTGTAAAAACGAAATTACAAATATTTGCCGAAACACCAGGGAAGGTACATATGACGACTTTCTGGAGTGAAAACCTGTACATAAAGGCTGATTGCGTTACGTTGTTACATACTGGAATGATGGAGAAGGGTAACTGTATACGTTTGAGGTAAGAGACCATAATCCGGAAACGACCGAGTCGAAAGGTATAAACGGAAATCCACTCAATTTTTCCTAACCTCCATGCAGCGCTGAAACTAACAAGGGGAGGCCACGACGTTTGGACTGCGGATTTACTGCAAACTTCGTACAATCGTAGTATTCCATGAGGACAACAAAATGTGTAAGCAGTAGCGCTTACTTCTCAAGAGTTTTTGAGAAACTCGCAAGGCAATATATAGTGCGTAGCCACGTTAATCATGAAGCGGCTGCAGCCGAGTGGTGCCGGCACGGAAGCTCAGCGTGTTCGGTCAGACCGTTAGCTATCCTTTATAATAAAAAAACTGAGCGAATGCATCATCGACAAACTGAATGGGTGTCATTGGACTTCCGAACTGAAGAAATTCAACGAACAATATAGAAAAAAAAGTTATTTTTTTAAGTGTTTGGCGTTGAAGCCGCAGGATCGTGTTGTGTTCGTCAGTCTTTTTTTTTATTTTCAACACAGTCATGTTCTTTATTATTTATATGGTTCAAATGGTCGTGAGCACTATGGGACTTAACATCTGTGGTCATCAGTCCCCTAGAACGTATAACTACTTAAACCTATCTAACCAAAGAACATCACACACATCCATGCCCGAGGCAGGATTCGAACCTGAGAACGTAGTAGTTTCGCGGTTCCGGACTGCAGCGCCTAGAACCGCACGGCCACCGCGGCCGGCTATTATTTATATTACAACTGATATAATGGGGAAAATACGTGTAATCAGATGAAATTTTATTAAATTTACGATGTTATTTGGCAGTCTACAAATTTTTATTATCACAAATAATGTAATATTCATAGATATCGACTAGTAAACGATCAAAGTCATACTGAAAGAGTTTGCTCGTCCGTGATTTGAGAAATCCCTTATACCTGGAAGTAGCCCGAAACGACTTCTTAACTAAAAGTTTTGACTGGCACAGACGGCTTTCCAAAGACATACAATTAATCGTCGCTTTCGACATTAAAAGTTGCAGGATGGTATTTTTCGTAAAAACATGGAAAACATAAAGCTAAACGGCACCAGCTCCATTGAATAAATGCTATGTTTCCGCATACACAAGGTCTTTTGACGTTTCCTGTGGAAAAACAAACCTTGCTAACATTTTCAAAAATCTCCCTTTCAGACGATAGTTTCGAAGCAAACCTTGCATAGCGCAGTATTTCCTTAAAAATCGGCGCTGATAATTGGTTATGCAGTATCGAGTGTATTTTAATAGCGTCATTAAAAAAAAAATTGTTCTATATGAACCGCTGAATTTGCACAGGGCGGACGTCCGATGACATCCGCTCAGTTTGTTCGTTTAGTTCCTTTATTAGAAAGGGAAGCTAACGCTCTGACCGAACACGCTGAGCTACCGTGCCGTCACCACTCGGCTGCAGTCCTTTCATGGTTAAAATGGCCACGCACAGATATATATTCGACGACCGAAATTATCTTGCGATTTTCTCAGTAACGCTTGAGAAGTACGCGCTAATGCTTTCACATTTTGTTTGTACTGATGAAGTACTACGAGTGTACGAAGTTGACAGTAAATCCGCGTTCCAAACGTCGTGGCCTCCCCTTGTAAGAGCCGCAACTTTCGAATCTTGGTCATGACGTATAGAATTCCCCCTGAAAACTCTCCTATACCTTCAGATGATTTCCCCTGCTGATGGACATGAAACTCGATGCCAGAAAGACAGAAAATCCTAAGTTTACGGTACAGCAATAATGAATTGCATTTACCTGCACAAATTTCATAAGCTGTTGTTCAGAATGGCGTCCCCTAGCGTCAATGCAGGCATTGCGTCATCGCACAAATTTCTGTCGTACCCGTTCTGATATACTAACTGCGTTTTGAACATTGTCGCACTCAGCAAGAATATCTGTCTGGACATCGTCAGTTTCGACAGACGTTTCCTACACAAGACTTTCCACATGGCCCCACAAGATGAAATCCAGTGTGGTGAGATCAGGTGAACATGCTGGCCACGAAACAGGACCATCTCCGCCTATTCACTTTTCATTGAATGTCTCCTCTAGGTGCTCACAAACCCTTATTCCAAAGTGATTTGTGGCTAGGACTCTTTACAACTGTAGCATGGTGACTCTCATCGCCTCAAATATCACTACTGCGACTATTTAGCATTCCACCTCTAATGAAATAGGTTTCATCCGTGAATAGTACTTACACACGAAAGTGAGGGTGGACTGTAAGGCGCTGTAAGAACCATCGGTTGAACTCGACACGAGGTCCGAAAGCAGCAGAAGTCAAAGCATGCATCTTTTGTGGATGGTAGGAATGCAGCTGGACATCCCATAATACTTGTCACTCGTTACTCTGGAAATTGATGTGCAACTAATAGTGTTGATTGCAGGAGCATCATCCATTCGAGCAACCACTGCATCTTCTTGGATGGGAGACCTTGTAGTTCGTCGTCCTCCTCAGTCGTAGCACAGTGGTACCAAATACCCTGTTTCACTTATTTGTTGGAACAGTCTTGGAAAGATGGTGTTGGTCATATGTTTTCGACGCGGATATTTGTTCCCGTACCACCTTACTTCTTTTTTGCCGCTTCTACTTCCTTGCCCAGACACGAAATTCATTTCTGCACGTTCCGCCACCGGGCCAACTCTCGTTAACGCTGATTGACGTTAGTACTTCAACTTGTCAACACAGATTGCAGTATAGTACACTACTGATGTTGTACACCAGAACTGCCCACCTGCAATGGATTAGTTGTGTGATTATCCCAACCTCTATACCTAAGTGCTCGTCGGAATTGCCTTTCGTACAATCTTAGTAACAACGGTACTGGTAGGTGTCAGAGGTACCAGAAAGATTTTCGCTTATACGTTTCGACTCGATAGCTTCAGGACCAGAGTCCCTTACATCACATTGGTACACTTACCCTCCTCCATCATATCTGAAAATTTGTAACATCATCACGGAATCATTCGGTGAATAACGTTCCAATACGTATATGCATTCGGCTTGGAGTGATCGACCACAGAGGTCGCCACTACATCAATGTGCGCCATATGACTGGTAAGTAGGAACTGTACTGCTAAAATAATGAGCCAGAACATTATGCCCAACTGGTCTGACAAGCCCTTGGTAGGCCTCCTGCCGAATGTAGTAGCAGACGTCAACGCACAGGATACACGGATCCTATAAATAAAGGGCCAATGACTTGCGGGCTAGGAGTTGACACCCTATAACTTGCCAGATGTTCCACTGGACTAAGATGAAGCGAATTTACTGACAAAGACATCAACGTTCGTGGCAAGGTGTGTGTTTCGAGCAACCTTTCCCCAGAATAAAAGTGTATCCGACACCACATCCACCTTCCCCCCCTCCTCCGCTTCCCCCCCCCCCCCCCTACCACCTCCCACCAGTCCGCAGCTAGTAGTCTCGCGGTCACTTGATCACGGGGTCCCGGGTTCGATTTCCGGTGGGGTCAGGGTTTTTCACCTGCCTCGAGATGACTGGGCGTTTGTGTTGTCCTCAAAATTTCATAATCATTCATGAAAGTTGCGAGACTGGACGTTTTCATTGACTTGCGGTCTTACATCACCAGTCCCATGCCCACTGTAATTGTAAACGATGATTTCGTTGGGTTAACGTGAGAACACCTAAGGGTCGTCTGCTGCGGAGAATCAAGTTCAACAACATAGGCTGAACGGTGTGGTCCGAAACACTTGTGTCTGTGCCACCAATGTATTCTGTTGTCATAACTGCTACAGATCGCTAGCTGACCCGCACTACAAAGCGACCAAATCTCAGACCTCGAACTTCCGCCATAAGAGTACTACAAGAACGGTCAACCAGCCCCGCCCTTTAAGAGACTCGCGCTCCCAGGTGTGGGGCCATAACAGTCCACCCTTTATCAACGTCGCTTACTCTACGAGATTTCCAAAATATCGAAGATAGAATGATTGCCCTTTCGCCTTCGCTCCGCTTACATACGTGAGACGCGCCCTCAGTGACCACGCAGCAATCAGTCCACCGGTGGACACTGGTCATAAGGTTTAGGCTGATCAGACATTTCCAAGCATTTACATATATTAATCAAAAAAATCTATCATATATATCACAACTCATTTACTGTAAACTGTAAAAGATGCTCACGAAATTTAACAATATATCTCTGGAAGAAAATCAACGTCGCTCTCGGGAAATGCTATTGCTCAAATGAGCTTGTGCTCCATCTTTTTGTCTCTATTTTATTTTATTTGGTTCCAGACTGAGCCCCCAGATACAATTTTTTCACGTAGTAACACAAACGAGACATTAGTCTGGCTTCATTATAGTATATAAACATAACTGAATGAAATTAGTCAACAATATTACAATAAAAGTAATAAAAGTTTCACATAAAATCCAATAGCGAACCTGGCAATGCATCGCAATTGTTAAATGTCTATGGATATTGGAAATATGATCTAATCTACTTCTCCACCCTCTGGCAATCCATCTCATCGTCCCTCCTCGCTCCAACTCCTATCTCCCATCTATCTGTCTATTTCCTGCCCTCCCTAAGTCAGTCTCCTCTTCCCACTGCTTTTTGACCTTGAGCCTCAGACATTGCTATTGCAAATCCAGTTTCTGTAATAGCATTCTAATCATGAGACGATGAGTCATAAATAAAACTTTCCTCTTTTTGTGAAAATTGACTGCGACGAAGTAAACAAAACAACACGATGTTGTGTATACAATTTCATATTGAAAGAGAATGTACATGGCAGAAACAATGTGTCTAATGCTGTAAATGCACTGCTATCGTAATTAAAACTGACTGCGAGAACCAAACCAAAATCACAGATTTTCACAGCAGTGCATCACTTTCCTTCTCGCATCAGTTTCAACAGAATGCCTGTACATTGCTGTTTGAAAAAGTATAGAACCCCTGTTCATCCGAATGTTTATTAGATTATTACGCAAAAGTTTGAAGTAAGTCGTTCAAGAAAATTTCAAGATTTTTAGTAACAACCTTACTCTTTCGTATGTTACGTATATATCACTATATTATATGTATTAAAAATGATATAGCCTATATTCGTCTGAATGTTCATTAGAGCATCGTGTAAAAATTTGAAGGAAACTAGCCACATGATTTTCGTGATTTTTTGTAACAACGTCAAACAACGAACTGTGTTTATATAGTAGTATGTTATGTATAGCTAATGAAATACAAGAACATATTCATAAATCTCGAAGTTCCTTTGAAATTTTAAATACATGTAGCAATGGCGTTAGTCGATTCTGCCTTGGTGCCAATGATGGTCGTATGCGTGTTTGGCGCCGTGCAGGTGAGCGCCACAATCAGGACTGCATACGACCGAGGCACACAGGGCCAACACCCGGCATCATGGTGTGGGGAGCGATCTCCTACACTGGCCGTACACCTCTAGTGATCGTCGAGGGGACACTGAATAGTGCACGGTAAATCCAAACCGTCATCGCACCCATCGTTCTACCATTCCTAGACCGGAAAGGGAACTTGCTGTTCCAACAGGACAATGCACGTCCGCATGTATCCCGTGCCACCCAAAGTGCTCTAGAAGGTGTAAGTCAACTACCCTGGCCAGCAAGATCTCCGGATCTGTCCTCCATTGAGCATGTTTGGGACTGGATGAAGCGTCGTCTCACGCGGTCTGCACGTCCAGCACGAACGCTGGTCCAACTGAGGCGCCAGGTGGAAATGGCATGACAAGCCGTTCCACAGGACTACATCCAGCATCTCTACGATCGTCTCCATGGGAGAATAGCAGCCTGCATTGCTGCGAAAGGTGGATATACACTGTACTAGTGCCGACATTGTGCATGGTCTGTTGCCTGTGTCTATGTGCCTGTAGTTCTGTCAGTGTGATCATGTGATGTATCTGACCCCAGGAATGTGTCAATAAAGTTGTCCCTTCCTGGGACAATGAATTCATGGTGTTCTTATTTCAATTTCCAGGAGTGTAGATGCTGCATCATTATCCCCAGTTGGTCTGCACATTCTTTGTCCATATTTCCAACACGATCGGGTATCCATTGTATATGAATTAGTTGAAGCTCCTTTGCTCGATTAAGAGCGAAATAATTTACAATTTCTCCTTCGGCTGCCCTCGTAGAGACTACAGGACACTCGTCGTGTTACTTCAAAAATGTTCAAATGTGTGTTAAATCTTATGGGACTTAACAGCTAAGGTCATCAGTGCCTAAGCTTACTCACTACTTAACGTAAATTATCCTAAGAACAAACACACACACCCATTCCCGAGGGAGGACTCGAACCTCCGCCGGGACCAGCCGCAGAGGCCATGACTGCTGCGCCGTGACCGCTCGGCTAATTCCGCGCGGCATCGAGTTAGTAAATAGTAGTACTTTCTCTATGTGTATTTCGACTAAGTAAAAAAGATTTGATGAATGGCCTGCACCTGAGCGGTAAGTATCGACGCTTCTGTTGACAGTAGGAAATACTTGTCGTTGAAGGGCATTATATTACAATTTTTTTCGTGCGAAAGATACGGGGTAAGTCTAGTAAACCAGTATTGCAGGAAACATGCATCAGGTAAAGAGATTACTGCATATATCGTGGCACACAGCATGTTATTTGCCTCGGGAAACGAAAGGGGAAAGGATGTTAACACCCTCTGCCGTACACTGTAAAAAGACGTACTGACTATGAATGTAGATGGCAGAAGTCTGGAATGCAGATTCAGTTGGGAGCGGCTAGTCGCTTGAAAATAACTGTTTGTGGGCACCTCGGAACTCTCGTCTCTGTCGAGACATCGTTCTGTGGTTCGTCCTTACCTCTGCGTGCCACAAGTAGTAAAATGAGTCAGTCAACGTTTCCGGGCAATGGAGCATCGTTTCGCTGTTGGGGAGCAGCCCTCTATCATCCCCCTCGGGCCGGCACACACACAGACGCGGAACGGAGTCGCGACCGCAGCAGCACTTGCGGGTGAGCAACAAACAGTGTGGTTACCTGACTGAGGCTGCGAGAGGCGAGCAGGAAGGAAGTATCGACGGCGTGGTTTGTGGGATACGGAGCGCTGATAGCAGCGCCCATAAATTGCCGCCCGCCGGTGTCTCGCGGGACACAAAGGAAACAAGCAGATATGATGAAGAGGACAACAATGACTTATAGTTCCCTCTCGAACCCGCCGTGTGGGAAGGAAGTGATAAACGCGATGAATTGAAAGTAAAGCTGAGAGGCACGGGAAACAGTTTCCCGTTTGTGGTTCTCTTGGGAGCGTGGCTTCCGAACGTGCCAAACTGATGCCGAAATTTTTTGCAGGAAACATTGGGAACAGCCTCCGCCGCAGCCGACCATTCTTCCGTTCTGTCCGCGCGAGGATTCATCAGCGAGTACTTTTCTCCGTTCGTATTCACCTTTTGTAATGATTGCTTTCGCAGCCGGACACTTTGAGTAGTCGGCCGGCATACAAAACGGCTTCAATGCGAATGAAATATTTTGTGAGCTGCGCTGCTGTTGTGGCCAGCAACGTTAGCAGCTGATGAAAAAGTGGTGTCCGGCGACAAAACTGGAAATTCTCTCTTAAAAAGGCAAAAAAGGTGCTCTGCTTCTACATTCACGTCCTCACAATTTAGTTCCATTCTGGACACTCTGTTTCTCTTTCAAGCTGTCAGAAACAAAAGTGACATGAAGAAAGGAGTGCATCCCCGTCATTACTTTTTCAATA
Source organism: Schistocerca gregaria (assembly GCF_023897955.1). NCBI lineage: Eukaryota > Metazoa > Arthropoda > Insecta > Orthoptera > Acrididae > Schistocerca > Schistocerca gregaria. The sequence continues at coordinate 733,706,696 of NC_064931.1, forward strand.
CTACACTCCAGACATATACTGCACGTTGCCAGGAGACAAACGTATAAAGGACATAAATTTTCTCTGATCGGACTGTTGTAATGTTATCATTACACTATTCAGCCTATTAAGAAGCATTCTGCGACAGATCTTTATGATATTAGGGACAATTTCATTTATCGTGTGTCTTCCTTGTAGACATTTGTATTTAAATTTTACTTACAACCAGTGTAGGTAGTCTCTTCGCTTTCAATTAATGAAATTAGTTTCAATGAAACATACAAATATTCGTTGTGTGAATTAATGACGACACTGTATAATCTCAGTGAAACAGTGTTTGAAATAAGTCTAGTAACATGAGATCTACCTGAAATAGATGATATGGGATTCATAGCAAGAAACGCAACTAATCAGATACGAACATCTGATGGTATCTGAGAGGACAGCATTCAAATTATTCCCTTACAAAAGTTTTCAGTTGTCTTTATGACTGCCTAATTACGTACATTGAATTTTGAGATCGTGCAATAAAGAAACGGCCGATGTATTTCTTCTGTGGTCTTAGTCCAGTTCCAGCTAGTGCTTAATTACCCGAACATCGACGAATCAACAAATCTAGTTTTCCTTTCCTCCATCCTTCAGTATCAATGATTTATGTAATAAATATGTTGGGATACTATCAAATGGTTCAAATGATATTTCATTCTCGTACAGGATACCCCTAGTTGTTTGTGTTGTGGTCTTCAGTCCTGAGACTGGTTTGATGCAGCTCTCCATGCTACTCTATTCTGTGCAAGCTTCTTCATCTCCCAGTACCTACTGCAACCTACATCCTTCTGAATCTGCTTAGTGTAGTCATCTCGTGGCCTCCCTCTGCGATTTTTACCCTCCACGCTGCCCTCCAACACTAAATTGGTGATCGCTTGATGCCTCAGAACATGTCCTACCAACCGATCCCTTCTTCTGGTCAAGATGTGCCACAATCTTCTCTTCTCCCCAATCCGATTCAATACTTCCTCATTAGTTATGTGATCTACCCATCGAATCTTCTGCATTCTTCTGTAGCACCACATTTCGAAGGCTTCTATTCTCTTCTTGTCCAAACTATTTATCGTCCATGTTTCGCTTCCATACATGGCTACACTCCATAAAATTACTTTTAGAAATGACTTCCTGACACTTAAATCTATGCTCGATGTTAACAAGTTTATATATATATATATATATATGTGTGTGTGTTTTTTAACACAAACCTACGTTTTTTTAAATGGAACCCCGTTAGTTTTGTTAGCACATCTGAACATATGAACAAATACGTAATCAGTGCCGTTTGTTGCATTGTAATGTTTTAATTGCATCCGGAGATATTGTAACCTAAAGTTGACGCTTGAGTACCACTCCTCCGCTGTTCGATCGCGTGTATCGGAGAGCACCGAATTACGTAGGGATCCAAAGGGAACGGTGATGGTCCTTAGGTACAGAAGAGACTGGAAGAGCACATTACCTCCACATGCCAACACCTTCTTATTGGTCTTTTTCACTGACATACATGTACATTACCATGAGGCGTGAGGTATACGTACAAACGTGGTTTCCGTTTTCAATTACGGAATAGAGTGTGTCCCGACATGTCAGGCCAATATATGTTCAATGTGGTGGCCATCATTTGGTGCACACAATTGCATTCTCTGGCGTAATGAATGTCGTACATGCCGCAGTACATCTGGTTTAATGTCGCTGCAGGCTGCCACAATACGTTGTTTCATATTCTCTTGGGTTAGAGGCACATCACGGTACACATTCTCCTTTAACGTACACCACAGAAAGAAGTCCAGAGGTGTAAGATCAGGAGAACAGGCTGGCCAATTTATGCGTCCTCCATGTCCTATGAAACGCCCGTCGAACATCTTGTCAAGGGTCAGCCTACTATTAATTGCGGAATGTGCAGGTGCACCATCATGCTGATACCGCATACGTCGACGCGTTTCCAGTGGGACATATTCGAGCAACGTTGGCAGATCATTCTGTAGAAACGCGTTGTATGTTGCAGCTGTTTGGGCCCCTGTAATAAAGTGAGGACAATGTTTCAAGCGTCAACGTTAGGTTACAATATCTCCGGATGTAATTAACATTTTACAATGCAACAAACGGCACTGATTACATATTTGTTTATATGTTGAGATGTGCTAACAAAACTAACATGGTTCCATTTACAAAAACGTAGGTTTGTGTTAAAAAAAATAGTTCCGCGCATTTTTGTATGGTTTGTATTAAACAATTACACTATCCCCTCTCACGTTCGGTCTGTGGAATCGGTTCGTCAGTATTTGAGGCGGTTTACGAAGTATATCCAGCGGTAACGTTAGGTGACTCACCCTGTATATATCAGTGTATCACCCTCTCTCTCTCTCTCTCTCTGTCTGTGTGTGTGTGTGTGTGTGTGTGTGTGTGTGTGTGTGTGTGTGTGTGTGTGTGTACTTGAGCGTGAATTGTAATGAGGTAATGTGGCACTGAAAATTTTGCTATCGTAGTTCGACATGTCCGGTAACTTTTTAACATTATCCTTGCTGAATTGTGCATGCTAGTTATCTCTTCTTGCAATCAGAATAAATAATTTTCATACTAATGTTAAAATAATACATTACAAAGTACCATTAATTAATTTTATAGACATGCTATCATAAAACAATTTACAAATTTAACAACAAAATCAGACATACAGGTTTCCACATGCCACTAGTTGCTTTTTTGTTATAAATTTGTCTATCGGATGGAAAGAACTGTCGAAAAATCCTAGATTTAAATTCTGTTCTCATATTTTAAATTGTGGATGTAATCTAAGGGGTATATTGCCTATTCCTGTCTACTATCTACAACTTCAGTGATACGCAATGAAGATCATTATCTCTTTTTGTGTAGCAGCTGTGGGGACTGACATAGTCCTCTTGTGTTGATAGACATATGTTGTTATCTGCGTCGAGACCCTGTAGGATCCCGCAAAACATTCTGCTTCATTGCAACATTCTTTCTGATCTTCCACGATTCTCTTATTTTTTCTCTGTGGGGTTTCTTTCTATTTTTAGTTAACTTTGTCCCTGGTTTGTTTGCGACTTCATTCTCTGACTATTCCACTTCTGTTTCTGAATATGTTTTTGTCTTCTGTTTTTGTGCAATAGATTTGTGCTTCTTCTAGGTGAAATTTGACTTGTATGGTCCGTAGTACTGTCGACCTGGTGCCTTGTATATATGTCACAGTTTTGTTGGTGAGTCTTATTGGCAGTAGCCAGACTGATGCACCCATAGAACTTCAATCTTCTACTCCTGACATCTGTTGCTAGGTCTGACATTTTCTCTGTGGTTTTCCCAGGCTTTAATCTGTATAACTTTTTTGCCAACCTCGGGCGGACTATTTTTCTCGTGACTTTGCATTCTTTTTTTAGTATGATTTCCATGTCACTTTTCGTGTGGATTGTTAGTGTCTCGCTTCCGTACAGTGTTTCAGGCCTGATTATTGTGTTGCAGTTTTTAAGCTTTGTTTGAGTGAACGTGCATTTCTCATTACGTATGTCTTTTGTTTTACCTTAATATCTCTTCTGTGAGGTAGTTTCTCCTCCTGTAGGTTCTGTAACTCTGTTGATCTTCCCATATTTCGTGTCTAAACTTTGTACGTTTAATTCTTAGCACAAGAAATCAGCCTTCTGGAAAGGGATTTGAAGGCCAACTATTTCTGCATATTCTTTTGGTATTTATGTTAGTTTAAATGATGTTGCTTAGTAATCCCAAAGAATGGCCAGATCGTGTGCGAAAGCTGGATTTGAGATTGCTATTTTATTCCAAGATCGTCCTAGTCGTGTTGATCTCTAGTGTCCTTCGATTTTCAGTTCTTTTTGCATTTCCCGACTACTTTTTCCAAGATTAGGTTGAACAATATTCGGGATAGCCAGTCACCTTGGCGTACTCCCGTTTTGATCATGGAGGAATCAGGGATTTCTAACACGAATTTAACTTTAAATGTTGTACAGACAAAATGCTGTCTCATTAGTTATAGTATTTTGGCTGGAGCCCAGGTACTTCACAGATGTTGAAGAAGGACTGTCGGTCAACAGAATCGTATGCTTACTTGAAAGCCATGAAAACGCAAATAATTGGAGTATTCCTGGTAGCCTTGTATTTTAGAATTGTTTTCTGACTGAAGATTCTTTTTGTGCATGAACGACTGAGTAAGAAACCTACATGGTATTCACCAGTTTTGTGTCCTAACTGTTCTCTTGTTCTCTGGAGGTAGCACGCTCAGAAAGGTTTGTAGGTACAGGATGATTCCTGTGTAGTTATTCACGTTCGCCCTATCTAGTTTCTTGTGCAGCGGATGGATGGGTGCACATTTCCAGTCGTTAAAAAGTTTATCTGTTTCCCAGATGGTTGTGATTATTTGTGTAGGTTCCGGTAAAAACTTTAGCATTAGTTTATTTAGTGGTTCTCCAATGATGTCGTCTTTACTGGATGTCCTGTTGTTTTTACATTTAAGTATACGTTTGTGAATCTCGTCACATATTGGTCAGAGTGATATTGGGTGAATGGAGGCGCAGTCCTGTTTTGGCAATCTTGTTTCAGGTTCAGGGCAGTTAAGGATATCGAAGAGCTAAGATACCAGTTCCTGATAATTCTCTCGTTTACTTAATGCGAGTTTCTCTACTTGTTTTCTTAAACATAAGTTTTGAAACGTGTACCCCTAGACCTTCCTTGCAAAAGTCCTGCAGACTTTTCTGGTGGTTTGATTGCGGCCGCTTGCCGCTATAGTGTCGAGTAGCTCCCCCATGTACATTGTCCACGTTTGCTAAATGAGTTTTGCACACTGTTTTCTGGACTCTTTAAAACGGTATAGGCTTCCTGGGGATTTTTTAATGTTGTTTTCCTGGAAGGCTTGTTTGCGTCTTTCTACGGTATTTTCATATTCTGAGCCCCACCATGGATATATAATTTTTTTCTTCCCAGTTGATTTTCATGTAATCTTTCTTTGGAATTCTTTCCATGTCTTTGCTTGCGGTCTTTCCCATTCCTGCTTTATGCTGATATCTGTGATTTTTTCGTGTCTAACTTCCCTATGTGTGGATCTTCAGGTTTTCGCGGCCCAAAGACTGCTCCATTAAGTTTCGGGAATGCAGCCGCATGAATTCTGCTTCTTCTTCTAATGTTTCGGCTGTATACCTTTCAGCCATCTTCAGAGAGAGCCGTACGACTGACGCTCCAGCGCTCGCTCCAATCCTTTTAAACTCGCGGACCTCGCCACTGCGCATGCGGCCACAGATAAACAAGGCGCCAGTGATGTTGATCGGCGGCAAAGACGTACAATATGCATGAGTTACGTCTGTGGCTGCGCATTCGATCCATGCTGGGAGGACGATGTACACTCCTGGAAATTGAAATAAGAACACCGTGAATTCATTGTCCCAGGAAGGGGAAACTTTATTGACACATTCCTGGGGTCAGATACATCACATGATCACACTGACAGAAGCACAGGCACATAGACACAGGCAACAGAGCATGCAGAATGTTGGCACAAGTACAGTGTATATCCACCTTTCGCAGCATTGCAGGCTGCTATTCTCCCATGGAGACGATCGTAGAGATGCTGGATGTAGTCCTGTGGAACGGCTTGCCATGCCATTTCCACCTGGCGCCTCAGTTGGACCAGCGTTCGTGCTGGACGTGCAGACCGCGTGAGACGACGCTTCATCCAGTCCCAAACATGCTCAACGGGGGACAGATCCGGAGATCTTGCTGGCCAGGGTAGTTGACTTACACCTTCTAGAGCACGTTGGGTGGCACGGGATACATGCGGACGTGCATTGTCCTGTTGGAACAGCAAGTTCCCTTGCCGGTCTAGGAATGGTAGAACGATGGGTTCGATGACGGTTTGGATGTACCGTGCACTATTCAGTGTCCCCTCGAAGATCACCAGAGGTGTACGGCCAGTGTAGGAGATCGCTCCCCACACCATGATGCGGGGTGTTGGCCCTGTGTGCCTCGGTCGTATGCAGTCCTGATTGTGGCTCTCACCTGCTCGGCGCCAAACACGCATACGACCATCATTGGCACCAAGGCAGAAGCGACTCTCATCGCTGAAGACGACACGTCTCCATTCGTCCCTCCATTCACGCCTGTTGCGACACCACTGGAGGCGGGCTGCACGATGTTGGGGCGTGAGCGGAAGACGGCCTAACGGTGTGCGGGACCGTAGCCCAGCTTCATGGGGACGGTTGCGAATGGTCCTCGCCGATACCCCAGGAGCAACAGTGTCCCTAATTTGCTGGGAAGTGGCGGTGATTACTGTATGATAAAATGATGATGACGTCCTCTTGGGTAAAGGATTCCGGAGGTAAAATTGTCCCCCATTCGGATCTCCGGGCGGGGACTACTCAGGAGGACGTCGTTATCAGGAGAAAGAAAACTGGCGTATTACGGATCGGAGCGTGGAATGTCAGATCCCTTAATCGGGCAGGTAGGTTAGAAAATTTAAAAAGGGAAATGGATAGGTTAAAGTTAGATATAGTGGGAATTAGTGAAGTTCGGTGGCAGGAGGAACAAGACTTTTGGTCAGGTGACTACAGGGTTATAAATACAAAATCAAATAGGGGTAATGCAGGAGTAGGTTTAATAATGAATAAAAAATAGGAGTGCGGGTAAGCTACTAAAAACAGCATAGTGAACGCATTATTGTGGCCAAGATAGGCACAAAGCCAATGCGTACTACAGTAGTACAAGTTTATATGCCAACTAGCTCTGCAGATGATGAAGAAATTGATGATATGTATGATGAGATAAAGAAATTATTCAGGTAGTGAAGGGAGACGGAAATTTAATAGTCATGGGTGATTGGAATTCGTCAGTAGGAAAAGGGAGAGAAGGAAACATAGTAAGTGATTATGGATTGGGGCTATGAAATGAAAGAGGAAGCCGTCTGGTAGAATTTTGCACAGAGCATAACTTAATCATAGCTAACACGTGGTTCAAGAATCATAAAAGAGGGTTGTATACATGGAAGAATCCTGGAGACTCTAAAAGGTATCAGATAGATTATATAATGGTAAGACAGAGATTTAGGAATCAGGTTTTAAATTGTAGGACATTTCCAGGGGCAGATGTGGACTCTGACCACAATCTATTGGTTATGAGCTGTAGGTTAAAACTGAAGAAACTGCAAAAAGGTGGGAATTTAAGGACATGGGATCTGGATAAGCTGAAAGAACCAGAGGTTGTACAGAGTTTCAAGGAGAGCATAAGGGAACAATTGACAGGAATGGGGGAAAGAAACACAGTAGAAGAAGAATGGGTAGCTCTGAGGGATGAAGTAGTGAAGGCAGCAGAGGATAAAGTAGGTAAAAAGACGAGGGCTGCTAGAAATCCTTGGGTAACAGAAGAAATATTGAATTTAATTGATGAAAGGAGAAAATATAAAAATGCAGTAAATGAAGCAGGCATAAAGGAATACAAACGTCTCAAAAATGGGATCGACAGGAAGTGCAAAATGGCTAAGCAGGGATGGCTAGAGGACAAATGTAAGGATGTAGAGGCTTATCTCACTAGGGGTAAGAGAGATACTGCCTACAGCAAAATTAAAGAGACCTTTGGAGAGAAGAGAACCACGTGTATGAATATCAACAGCTCAGATGGCAACCCAGTACTAAGCAAGGAAGGGAAGGCAGAAAGGTGGAAGGAGTATATAGAAGGTTTATACAAGGGCGATGTACTTGAGGACAATATTATGGAAATGGAAGAGGATGTAGATGAAGACGAAATGGGAGGTAAGATACTGCGTGAAGAGTTTGACAGAGCACTGAAAGACCTGAGTCGAAACAAGGCCCCCGGAGTAGACAACATTCCATTACAACTACTGACGGCCTTGGGAGAGCCAGTCATGACAAAACTCTACGAGCTGGTGAGCAAGATGTATGCGACAGGTGAAACACACTCAGACTTCAAGAAGAATATAATAAGTCCAATCCCAAAGAAAGCAGGTGCTGACAGATGTGAAAATTACCGAACTATCAGTTTAATAAGTCACAGCTGCAAAATACTAACGCGAATTCTTTACAGACGAATGGAAAAACTGGTAGATGCGAACCTCGGGGAGGATCAGTTTGGATTCCTTAGAAATGTTGGAACACGTGAGGCAATACTGACCTTACGACTTATATTAGAAGAAAGATTAAGAAAAGGCAAACCTACGTTTCTAGCATTTGTAGACTTAGAGAAAGCTTTTGACAATGTTGACTGGAATACTCTCTTTCCAATTATAATGTTGGCAGGGGTAAAATACAGGGAGCGAAAGGCTATTTACAATTTGTACTGAAACCAGATGGCAGTTATTAGAGTCGAGGGGCATGAAAGGGAAGCAGTGGTTGGGAAAGGAGTGAGACAGGGTTGTAGCGTCTCCCCGATGTTATTCAATCTGTATATTGAGCAAGCAGTAAAGGAAACAAAAGAAAAATTTGGAGTAGGTATTAAAATTCATGGAGAAGAAGTAAAAACTTTGAGGTTCGCCGATGACATTGTGATTCTGTCAGAGACAGCAAAGGACTTGGAAGAGCAGTTGAACGGAATGGAAAGTGTCTTGAAAAGAGGATATAAGATGAACACCAACAAAAGCAAAACGAGGATAATGGAATGTAGTCAAATTAAATCGGGTGATGCTGAGGGAATTAGATTAGGAAATGAGACACTTAAAGTAGTAAAGGAGTTTTGATATTTAGGAAGTAAAATAACTGATGATGGTCGAAGTAGAGAGGATATAAAATGCAGACTGGCAATGGCAAGGAAAGCGTTTCTGAAGAAGAGAAATTTGTTAACATCGAATATAGATTTATGTATCAGGAAGTCGTTTCTGAAAGTATTTGTTTGGAGTGTAGCCCTGTATGGAAGTGAAACATGGACGATAACTAGTTTGGACAAGAAGAGAATAGAAGCTTTCGAAATGTGGTGCTACAGAAGAATGCTGAAGATTAGATGGGTAGATCACGTAACTAATGAGGAGGTATTGAATAGGATTGGGGAGAAGAGAAGTTTGTGGCACAACTTGACTAGAAGAAGGGATCGGTTGGTAGGACATGTTTTGAGGCATCAAGGGATCACAAATTTAGCATTGGAGGGCAGCGTGGAGGGTAAAAATCGTTGAGGTAGACCAAGAGATGAATACACTAAGCAGATTCAGAAGGATGTAGGTTGCAGTAGGTACTGGGAGATGAAGAAGCTTGCACAGGACAGAGTAGCATGGAGAGCTGCATCAAACCAGTCTCAGGACTGAAGACAACAACAACAACATCACTGGCGCCTCTTTATCTGTGGCCGCATGCGCAGTGGCGCGGTCCACGAGTTTAAAAGGATGGAGCGAGCGCTGGAGCGTCAGTCGTACGGCTCTCTCTGAAGATGGCTGAAAGGTATACAGCCGAAACATTAGAAGAAGAAGCAGAATTCATGCGGCTGCATTCCCGAAACTTAATGGAGCAGTCTTTGCGCCGCGAAAACCTGAAGATCCACATCAAGTACCTCTTCGGGGAGGAGATGGTTTTATGTGTTCGACGATTGGACAAGCTACGACATTTGAGAGCGAGATTATTGAGCTCTTTAAGTTCTTTACTGAGGTTTCGTGACCATGGCATAATTCCAAAGTTTGCCAGGTTATTACATTTTATAAAATCGACTTCCATGAATAAGATTTTAATTAAAGCTGGTTCTGCTATCGTTAAGGAGATCCGATTTACACGAAGGAAGCTGGATCTTGTTTCTCAAGAAATTTATCGTCTGCACCTGAAGATGTCTGTGGAGTTACCCAGCAACTCTTGGAACTGGATAGATGGTGCAACATGGGCCAAATCAGACTGAGTTCGTGAGGTAGCGACATCAAGACAGACTGCAAAGTTCAGCCGACTTGAGCCATCTCCACAGCAATAAAGTATCATTCGACGCTCCGTCATTAATATGACGGGTAGAGATTTGGACGATGCTACGAGGATTGTCTTAAGCAAAGGACTGAATTTTGCACCCGCGCCATAGGTTTTGCCTATACCTGCATTCATCAGTGCCGTTGAAGAAGCTGTTCGACCACTCTCCACGGATTCTGCAGATGAAATAAGATGCGAAACTTGTCGAGCTGTTATGAAGGCTCGCCCACAAAGAAGCAATATATCTGTGGCAGAGAGGACTGCACTACGTATGCTCCGCCAAGATACCGAAACGGTGGTTCTCCCTGCTGATAAAGGTAATGTCACTGTTTCAATGTCACGTGACGACTATCATGATAAGATATACAGCTTATTGAATGATAGTATGTACCGGAAGATCAGTAAGGACCCCACCAACAAGGTGGTAAGGAAGACGGCGTCGCTTTTGAATGCCTCCCCATTTCTACCGGAAGTCATACGAAGACTGAAACCAAGTGGTGCAGTGCCTCCAAGGCTTTATGGACTCCCAAAGATCCATAAGAAAGACGTTCCTCTACGTCCTATCGCCAGCAATATTGGTTCTCCCGACTATGATTGTGCCAAGCACCTGGCGTCACTATTGAGGCCGCTTGTGGGAAAATGTAATCACCATACAAGGAACTCTACAGATTTCATTGGCAAATTAAAATCTTTGAAACTGAACACCTCTGATCTATTAGTCAGCTTTGATGTAGTGTCGCTATTTACTAAGGTACCTCTCCCTGAATCTTTAGATCTCACTGGAAAAAGTTTTGATAAGGAGATTTTAGCTTTGTTTCACCATGTGATGACCTCCACATACGTTTTATTTAATAACGACTTTTTTTGAACAGACTGACGGTGTTGCCATGGGTAGTCCTTTGTCACCCTTGGTGGCCAATTTATTTATGGAGGACTTTGAGGAGAAGGCCCTGGAGTCTGCTAGTTTAAAGCCTACAGTTTTTTGGAGGTACGTTGATGACACCTTTGTAGTGTGGCCCCATGGCGAGGACAAATTGCAGGACTTCTTAAACCATCTGAATTCCATCCATGGACAAATTCAGTTTACAATGGAAGTGGAAAAGGAGAGATCTCTTCCATTTTTAGATGTCTTGGTTCGGCGCAAAGAAGATGGCACTTTGGGTCATGCAGTATATCGGAAACCGACCCATACGGACTTATATTTACAAGCAAATAGCTGTCACCATCCTTCGCAGACGAGTAGTGTTCTAAGGACTTTGGTACACCGAGCACACGTCATATCTGATGAACGTAGTTTAAAAGACGAACTTTTACATCTGAAGAGAGTTTTTGAGGGCAACAGGTATTCTCCACAACAGATACGTAAAGCACTACAAATAAAACCTAAGGTGTCCGTAGAGAATGCAGAAGATGACGAGGAAACATTTAAATCCATGGCTTTCCGGCCGTATGTGGGAAGCCATTGATCCAAAATAGGACGGACCCTCACTGAACATAAAGTAAAAGTGATTTTTCGTCCACCGGCGAAGACGGCTGCACTCCTGGGTTCCGTTAAAGATGACTTACTACTCCGCAAGCCTGGAGTTTACAAGATACCATGTGAATGTGGCCTTTCATATATCGGACAAACGAATCGTACAGTCCAAGAGAGGTGTACCGAACATCGCAGGTACACTCGGCTCTTACAACCCAGTAAATCGACTGTGGCAGAGCATTGTATTGATTCTGGTCACTCTATGGTATATGAAAATGTCGAAATTCAGACTTCTGTTTCATCTTTCTGGGACTCCGTGGTAAAAGAGGCCTTGAAATCCGCTTGAAGAAGAATTTAATTAACAGAGACAGCGATTTCACATTAGATAAATCATGAAATCCGGCACTTTCAATACTGAACTTACAAAGACGTCGCTACAGTTCAGCTCCCAGTAATACGTCGATCTCCCAGCATGGATCGAATGCGCAGCCACAGATATTGTACGTCTTTGCCGCCGATCAACATCACTGGCGCCTTGTTTATCTGTGGCCGTATGCGCAGTGGCGCGGTCCGCGAGTTTAAAAGGATGGAGCGAGCGCTGGAGCGTCAGTCGTACGGCTCTCTCTGAAGATGTCTGAAAGGTATACAGCCGAATTATTAGAAGAAGAAGCAGAATTCATGCGGCTGCATTCTCGAAACTTAATGGAGCAGTTCCCTATGTGTATTCTTTCCTGATGGTTTTTTCGGTATAAATTTAGTTTTGATTCAAGTTTGCTCCTGAATCAACGTTCGCACTCGTGTGAACATGAATGTTATGGTTCTCTTTCGGCACTGGGTACGAAATCGCCAAATTGTCTGCTTGGAAGTCTCCCATCTGTTGTATGAGTCACCTTCATGTATTTTCTGTCTTCGAGGGGATTTCCTGAGGGATGTTTACATAATCTTCACGTTGTTATGTTGGCATACTTCGATGAGTCTCATGCCATTTCTGTTTGTATATTTGTAAGTGGGAAACTTCGTCACAGTTCCGCCATGTATTTTATCTCTGACGATTTGTGTATTGCAATCACCTAGCAAAGTTTTTTTTTTTTGTTGTCTCGGCCATCACTGAGTCTAATTTTGCCGCAAATAAATTTGTTGATTTGGGGTCTTCTCCATTCGTGGGGGCATGTACGTTGTCACGGTGTGTTTCCTAGGCTGCGCACTTTAGGATCATTGTCAGTAGACTGTTGTTTACTGGGTTGACTTCTCTGAATGAATTAATTATCTTCTAGTGCACTGTGAGGGCGCACCCAAAAGTGGTGCGCCTCTGGCGACTTATTTGTATGTTTTGCTCTTGAAAATACGGTAGTTTCCTCGATCCATCGTCTTTTCATCTGCTATGTGTATTTCCTGCAGGACAAGAATTATTGTCTTTGGTTAAGCGAGCAGTAATGTTAGATTGTGCAGTTTCCCTGGCTGGAGCATTGTGTTTTTACTGAAGGTTCCAATATACGTAGAAGTTTTGTGTAGAAGTTTGCAAGAGAACTCGTATTTTCTTTATGATCGACTACGACCGCCTTCAACAGACTCCTCGTTTCTGGTTGCCATCTTTTGACGGGTGGGTTAGTTATCACCTAGGGTATCGCTGTTCTTTCTCGGGCGAGTCATGTTTGCTTATAATCTTGTTGGGCCAGTGTTTCCACTAGGAAATTAGAACCACGGATCGTTAGTCCTTTGAGCATTCGTTTACAGCTGCAGTCTCTGGGTGTACAGTCGTTGACCAGTAAGACTCCCACTTTGAATACCGTTGCATCCGGATTTGTTGTGCAATTTTATCCAGCCCCAAGTATTGTATTTCGTCGGTACCCATCATATCTGATGAGAGTTTCCCTATCTGCTACCTGGCGTCCAGTATGGGGATATCGTCCCACCCGGGTGATAAGTTTTTTGGACCACAGGAAAAATTAAAAGTACTTGTATGAACCAAGAATGACAAATGAAATTAAGATACATCCCGCATACAATAAATGTAGCAATTTTCGTGACGGCTATGTGAGGTAAAAACTTTACAACAGGCTAAATAATTTCGTTTCTCAGTTTGATATGTTATTACATTAACGAATATTTATCGATTCAGTATTGTCTAGTAGAAGATCACCTGATTCATTATTTCATACGTATACTGTATAATTCAGTTATTAATAAAAGCAATTTAGCTATGGGATGACAGTAAATGATAACGATTAAGAGAAGAAAAACTTCAGTTTTCTATGATGAAGCCAATACATTATTTTGGGATACAGACCTACATCCTTTTCGAGTTCTCTTCACAACTTCAGCTACGATAATTCGAGCATTGCCGGAGACATGACGGTTTGTAAGAAACACAACTTAACAGTTTTCAGTATTTTAGTAGTAAATTATTTATTATTTAACATACATAATCCCAGGGGATGCTGCAGTAATTTTAGTTGTGCTAATCAGTCAAGTTCTCGATGTTTAATGGCCCGATATGGGAGCTCGATACAGCACACTTGCGTAGTATACTAGATGGCGCAGTTGTTAAGAAGCTGGACTCGTATTAAAGGGGTATAGGGTTCAAGTTCCTGTCTGGCATTCCATAGTTAATTATCTCATGGTTTCCCTTTGATGGATTTGGTGAATACTGGGGAAGTTCCTTCCAAAGTGACTGGTCCATTTTCTTTCCAGTCATTAAACAAATTGTAGCTGTACTCCGTGCCTAATTACCAAGTCAAGGACGGGATGTTATGTCTTAAAATTTTTTATTTTACTGTTTGGTGGTCCATTGTGTCACCTTTGCTAAATTAGCTCCATTGTAACTGGTACACGCGTAGAGAAATAAGTTAAATCTACGCCTGTCTGTCAAACCGCATTTTACCTAAGTGATTCATGACTACAGATCCTTTCACCAATATTCTTTATCAGTGTTCATTTCATACGCATGTATAAAAGTTATATCCATATTGTTAATTAATTTGAGAAAAAAACAGTTTTTTTTATTTCTGGTAGCCAACTTCAGAGGACATTACGTGACATAAAAGCTGAATACTATTAACAGAATGCTATAGTTAACATAGATATATGTCTTGATTTACAAGGCAATAAGATATATCGTGGTGTGATATACTTTGTACCACTGACTGCCCAAAGAAGTATTTTCTATCTTTTTCTGCATTGTCTGTCGTAAAGGTTTGAAATACAGGTTCAATAAGTGTACTTCTGTTCTTCACGTCCTCCTTTGATTATAGCTCGTTTCAGTTAATTTGAGCACGCAATGAGAAGAACTACAACGTATTCGGTTTCACGCAAAATGGTACTATGTCTTAGCACAAACTGAGATGCAAGTCTAATACGCACCTGTCGATCAAACAACATGTCAGCTAAATGATTCACGCAAACGGACTATTCTTCCAGTGTTACAGCTATACTTGAAATTGCCATTCATTGTATTAACCATCATTTTACTCAGCACCTTTCGCTAGCTATCGGTGAGATGCCATTAGTATTTATTGCAACAGTGGTACCAAAGCAATTTGAATACACTCGAAACTCTAATTCCGAATGCGTCCGCATGATGAAACTTCCCATTGCAACTATAGCACGGAATCTATTTCGCAGTGAAGTACCGCACGTTCAGCTTGATTGAGGCGGATGGCTACTGAATGTTTCATACAGATGCTGTTATTTGGCAATTTCCGCCTCCAGTATCGAACAGAAACCAGTAAATAATGACCAGCTGATGTGGATGTGATGAAACAGATACAAGCCTCATACATGTTGATGCACTCGTAGATGCCGTATTACACTTGTGGCGTTGAGCCACAACCAATAGTACTTGCAGCCTGGGCGTTTTATTCCATGTGGAGAAACGTCGGTTGCGTAAATATTCATATCACATATCTCGACTTTAATGGAGTAAATTTTCACAGAGAAATAGATATTTACATCATCTGTGTTTCTGTTGTGACATTTTAGTTCATGATTAATAATTTTAGTTCATACACAATCAAGTAATAAATAAAAAGTTACCCGTGTAAAGCTACGTCTCTCACATTGGGCTGTTTTGGTGTGATTAAGGGGAAAGAAATCATTTTTGAAAACTTATTTACATTGGTTAATGCATCGTACTTATCTGAACCGAAACTGTTTAACTGCTTTAGTTTTCTTGATATACTTTATGTAAAGCTCACTGTGATAACTATACTTACCTTTTTATATTAAACAAAAGAAAGGTACAGAGCAACAGTGATAGGAAATTCTCTTTTTCTTATGACTATTTGCTTGATCTACATGATAAGTATCTTCAATTACGCACTCTCCGAGAGTAAACGATTTTATTTTTAATTGAAAAAGATCGAAGGGCCAAATTCGATTTGCAGTTCATGAATATGTGGGAAAGTTTCAGTCTGTCAGCCTCTTCGATTGAAAAACTCTCAGAAAAATATGTTATCAAACACAGGCTTCAGACAACAGTCCGTAGGACGACTGCACGACTATTTCTCTCTCCAGAGCCACGTATTTCTCTTCTGAAACGAAAAGATGTATGAACGAGACGAGGTACACTGCCTGGCAAAGTAATTGAAGCACTCCGAAGGGGTGTTCTGTGGTCAATGTAATTTCATATCTGTGCACACTGTCAGTGGCTGTATCAACAATTAGAGTTGCAGTTCTCTGTGGTAAGTAGAGAGACCAGCAGAGCGCATTATTGTTTTCCGTGTTTAGTGTTGTTACCAGACCTGGTAACCTGAAGGGTGTGAACATCATCAGATATTGAGTGATTACTGCGAAGTACACGGAGATGTCACTTAAATGTGCGTTATCAGCACTTGACAGAGTTAGAAAAGGACATAATTGTGGATATCCATTTGATTAGCTAGTGAAATCGTACCATAGCCCGATTTGTGGGTTATTCGAATGTGACAGTGGTTCGATGGTGGACTGCATGGGAACGTGAAGGCACGCATAGTCGTCGTTAATGTTCCGGTAGATCACGTCTCACCACTACAAGGGAGAATCGCCGCCTTGTGCATCAAGCACATCGTAACCCTTTCACATTTGCGCCTGCCATCTGAGAACAAGTAATACACTTAATGCAACATTCCGTGTCATCCCGCACCGTTGGTATGAGACTAACAGCAGCGGACTTGGGAATTACTATTCCATGAGTGCCCGCCCCGATAGCCGCGCGGGCTAACGTGCTGCTTCCCGAGCGGGAAGGCGGGCCAGTTCCTAATCAAATGGTTCAAATGGCTCTGAGCACTAGGGGACTTAACATCTCAGGTCATCAGTCCCCTAGAACTTAGAACTACTTAAACCTAACTAATCTAAGGACATCACACAAGACCAAACCATCACGAGGCAGAGAAAATCCCTGACCCCGTCGGGAATCGAACCCAGGAACCGGGGCGTGGGAAGCGAGAACGCTACCGCACGACCTAATCCGAATCGGCCCGGCGAATTAGTGTCGAGGCTTTATTTATTTACTGCCAAATTATAGATCTGTTACCAGGTGTTTTAAAACAGGTCGTACATCTTACAATTTTCGTTTTTTTATCGTTTTACAGTTTTATTTCCTTTTGTTTTATCCACAACATTTACAAAGAATGATACTTTTTAAAATAACAATAATTTACGGTTGAAATATAAATGAAATTTTGTTGTTTTTAAGAAGAATATAAAAAGATGATACGGTAGAGGAGAGATTTGTTAGCACCATCACCGAATGTGACTTCGATCCGTTCACCGCCAGTCGCACACGCACAGAAACACACTTACACCCACGCACACACACACGCACACACACACAAACACACAAACACACACACAAATGGTTATAAGTAGAGAAATAATAATGCTTATTGTGATGTGCGTACTGTAAGACCTTCGGTACAACACCATCAGATTATTTGACTTGTCGCTCTAACGAAGTAGGCGACTGTTAGCAATATGTCTCGTGGTCTTATCGTGGCGTGTTTATCTTCTTCCGTTAGGTCAGACGATAGAAATGCCACTTGAACGCTTACAGTAGCAGACTGACAGTGACCAACTTTACACAGAACTTGGTTAATTTTCACACACATTTATTAAAACAATAAAAAAATATAGACGTTACGTAACTTGACTCTGGAGGCTGTTTGCAACTGACAATCTGAAGTTCCTTTGGTCTTGGTACGTTAACATTATTCTCACATGTCTCTGATACTTGACAAAGTGTCTATACATTTCTCTTCATGGCTATGTACAGGAATATGATAATCTTACTAGGCGCAGACTGAAACTGGGCTATAGACTAATGCAGACTGGTACAGCCTAATGCGGACTGACTAATCGGAGGTCTGTACACTCGTTATAATACCTCGCGCGTTCAGGTATCACTGCGCGAGTGCGATCCGCGAGGAGAAAAGGTTCTACGTTAGCAGCAATCTCATTGGCTGCGTTACATATTAATACGCGGATCGGAGATGCAGAATTTGGTCCGTCATTATGACAGCGCCATCTCGTAGAGCGGAGACGGACGAGCGCTGCGCCTGCGCTGTTGTGATTAGCGGGGCGCGCCCTAGTGGGAAAGTTGTGTGCGCGCTGACTACGCGGAACTATGTACACAACACTTATCCTATTTATTACTAATCCTATGTATTAACTTTAGGTGCCATCCATGTACAGCATTTGGTGACTTCTTGGCTAGATCGCCAGCACCTTATGCTTATTTACTGCCACCTCTCAGCTTCCTCCTTCTGTTCCTCCTCATTGTCACTCTTTCCGCTGTCACTGTGCGTATCGCTGACCTCCCTCTGGAGATTGTTGTTACGCTGCACATACGCATGTCTTTTATGTCGTGTCCGCATGCACTCTTCATGTGTTGCTTTTGAAATACTGTTAGTCAGCGAGTTTAATTGTGCCCATTGTTCTTCATCTCTTATTGCTGTGTATATATCTATGTCTGTATCCGTGTAGTCTAAGTGTAGTGTATGTCTGTTGTTCGCGTATTGCCCGCAGAAAAATACAGTTTGTTCTGGGGAACCTTCTTCCCCACATGTACGCGTAGGTGTCTGCCTCAGACTCACGCGGTTTAATTGCGTGGGATAAGGTCGGCGTCCGGTTAAGAAATGCACCATACCGCGGCTGGGATCGATATGTCTCATTCTCAACCTCTCCCTTATGTCAGGCAGGAAGTCGTGCAGTCTACGTCCCTTACCACTTACATACCACTCACGTTGCCATGTATCCTAACGCCAACTTTAAAGATGACGTGTCGTCTCTATTGGCACACAAGTTATTGTGTGTACCGTATTTAGTACAATTGACAAGAAGCAATCAGTACCCTCAATGCGCGATAATAACGGTGAAACAACGGTGAAGTCACTGATAACAGTACCACTAAAGCAGGGTTTTTAAATACGGTTTTCCGAAACTCCTTCACCAAAGAAGACAAAGTAAATATTCCTGTATTTCAATCAAGAAAAACTACTAAGATGAGAAATATAGAAGTAGATATCATCGGTGTAGCAAAGCAGATTAAATCATTTAATAAAGGCTAGACCTCCGGTCCAGACTGTATACCAGTTAGGTTGCTTTTAGAGTATGCTGATACAATACCTCCGTATTTAGCCATTATATACAACAGCTCGCTCACAGAAAGATCCGTACCTAAAGACTGGAAAATTTCTCAGTTTACACCAATACCTAAAAAGGGAAACACGAGTAATCCGTTGAATTATAGGTCCATATCACTAACGTCTATTTGCACTTGGGTTTTGGAACATGTACTGTGTTCAAACATTATTGAGGACCTCCAAGAAAGAGTTTTTTTGACACACAGTTAGCACGGATTCAGAAAATATCGTCCTTATGAAACACAACTAGCTCTATATACTGCTGAAGTAATGAGTGTTGTCAGCAGGGGATGTCAAATTGATTACATATTTTAAAATTTCCAGAAAGCTTTGGACACCGTTCCTCACAAGCGTTTTCTAAATGGTTCAGATGGCTCTGAGCACTATGGGACTTAACAGCTATGGTCATCAGTCCCCTAGAAATTAGAACTACTTAAACCTAACTAACCTAAGGACATCACACAGCACCCAGTCATCACGAGGCAGACAAAATCCCTGACCCCGCCGGGAATCGAGCACGGGAACCCGGGCGTGGGAAGCGAGAACTCTACCGCACGACCACGAGCTGCGGACCAAGCGTTTTCTAACCAAATTGCGTGCCTGTGGATTATAGCCGCAGTTGTGCGACTGGATTCGTGATTTCCTGTCAGAAAGGTCGCAGTTCGTAGTAATAGAAGGAAAGTCATCGAGTAAAACATAAGTAATATCCGGCGTTCCCCAAGGAAGTGTTATAGATCCTCTAGTGTGACTGATCTATATTAACGTCATAGGAGAAAAATCTGAGTAGCCCTCTTAGATTGTTTGCAGATGATGCTGTCATTTACCTTCTTGTAAAGTCATCAGATGAGCAGAAAAATTGCAAAATGATTTAGATACGATGGTGCGAAAAGTGACAATTGACCGTGCATAAAGAAAAATGTGAGGCTATTCACATGAGTATTAAAATGAACCTGCTAAATTTCGATTACGAAATTAGTCACACAAATCGGAAGGCGGTAAATTCAGCTAAATACTAGGGATTACAATTACAAATAACCTAATTTGGAACGATCACATAGATAATGTTGTGGGTAGAGCAACCAAAGACTGCGATTCATTGACAGACAACAGGTCTACTAAAGAGACTACTTACACCACGCTTGTTCGCCCTTTTCTGGGGTATTGCTGTACGGTGTAGGATCCGCATCAGGTGTTACTGACAGATGACATCGAAAAAGGGTGGCTCGTTTTGTATTATCACGAAATAGGGGAGATAGTGTCACACACATGATATGTTAACTGGAGTGGCAACCATTAAAGCAAAGGCGGTTTCCTCCTCCGATTGCAAAAAACATTGTGTTGGCTCCCACCTACATACCGAGAAATGATCATCACGATAAAATAAGAGAAATCAGGGCTCGCACAGAAAAATATGAGTGCTCGTTTTTCCCGCGCCCCGTTCGAGAGTGCAACTGTAGAAATACAGCTTCAAGATGGTTAATTGAACACTCTGCCAGACACTTTATTGTGAATAGCAGAGTAATCATGTAGATGTAGACGTAGATGTAGGTAAGTGGGCTGATTATACATAGTTCTTTGTCGATTTGACTCTATTTTGTAATCACTGAAATAACAACACTTATCCACTCAATCCGTCGAGTTTAATTTCGTCATCTGGGTGCTCAACATATTTCTTCAGGTAGTGAATCACGATGAGATACTACACATATTTTAGCTGCAACAATAGCACTGTACGTAGCACATGTGCACTAGGAAATATGCAAATCACTTTAAAGAAACTATGAAATATTCTAATTTCAAAATGATTAAATATTTGGTGAATATTTTAAAGTACATGTAAAATGAATACTTCAGTGAATGTGCATGTTATACTACAATACTAAAAGAATACCATTTCTGAAATGTAACGGTGCCCCAAATCTATGTTTCTCGTTTATGTCATCTGTTTATTGGGATTAACGGATCCTCTCAGTTAATGTTGTTAATTTGACGCTATGTTACTAAGTTAAATATTTACATTCTTTCCGACTACACTTTTTTTTCTTTTCGCTGAAACTCTCTGCTAGCGGGTGAATAGATTGCGTAAGCTACCTTCACTGCCTCATATGTAAATCAGTAACCTTTAATAGCGAGATAGACAATTACACTCACAAGGGGAGGCCGCCAATTGTAAAATTCAGATTCATATAAACTATTAATGAACTGCTTATGCATTTTGGTGAAGGCGGATCGCTCTCCAATTGTACCGCCTCCATTTTTCCGTTTGTTTAACAGGGTGTACCAAAGCTCTCACGTCCGCACTTATTTTCGATGATGTTATAAGTTGCGCTAGGGACCGCATCTACCTTCTTTCGAAGTTAGCAGGCAACTACGCTGCTATGCGGCGGCTCGTTTCGGCCCATTGAACATCTGTCCTTCAAGTGTAACGAGCGAGTAACCTAGTTTATATTTCATACCTACCACAGCAAATTTGTCTTCGTGGGGTTTCTATTCTAATTCGAACGTTTGACTTACGCTATACGTATTCATTTCGGAATATCGTTTCTACGTCTTCCGTTAACTATACGTGGTTAACATTATGAAGACAATTAATAACATTTGTGAAATACAACTTTGTCTGCGGAAAACATAATGATGTTCGAAGTCGCCAGTTTTTCCACGACAAACGACTTTCAACAACTTATTATATGCATAATTGTTGCAACTGATTGCCGGGAAGTGTGTGTGTGTGTGTGTGTGTGTGTGTGTGTGTGTGTGTGTGTGTGTGTGTGTGTACACACATTTGAATTACAAAAAACAAATACTAAAATAAAAAAATTGCATGGCGCGAGATTCGATCCGGCGACCTTCGGATTACGAACCCAAACGCTTACCGCTGCGCTGTGGAACGTAATTAATTGTAGAGGGTATTTTACCGCAACGGTTTCTTTTGATTGTCGATTTTCTCCAAACGGCTGAGAAGTGCATCTTGGTGCTTTGCCACATTACACCTCTGGCCAAGAGCTTTTATTATGCGCAGTATGAATCGAATCTGCATTTCACAATTGGCGGCCTCCCCTTGTCACTATAAGACCACTTGTCTAGATGTTCTAAACCGAGATAATTCTGTCGGTCTTTTACCGTTGGCTGTTGACTCCCACACAAGGCCCAACATTACATCAATACTTGCTGCTATTTGCCTTAACATAATTTTCAGACATAAAAGGATTATCTGTTTATCATACACAGTAGTTATGTATCCTCTTTTCGGCGTTTTCCTTACTTTTACTGCTTCTGGTGATCTATCTAAATTAGTAACCTCATATGCTATTTATCACATACACTGGCGGATAAAAACCGCAACACTAAGTAGGAGTTGTGCGACGTAAACGAAAGTTGGTAGGCGTGCTTCTAAATATGAAAGATAATATATATTCCAATTTCTGGTCAACAGCAGAAGAGTGGGGTAGTAGCGTCACTATGAGGATGCAAATCAGGTTTGCTTTAAACACGCGATGTAACGGTCATGAGCGTTAGGTACTTTCAAGGCTGGACGCGGCGAGTTGATGTTAGTCAAGAATGCCTTTAAGGAGACGAGGACGCGATTATGAACACCTCACTGAGTTTGAAAGAGATCGTGTAATAGGGCTACGAGAAGCTTGATGTTCCTTCCGCGATTTTGCAGGAATGTACAAATATAGCCACGAATACATGATTGCTGCTAGCGGTGGTCGTGAGAACGCACTGTCGTAAGAAGGCCAGGTGTAGGACTGCCACATGGCACTACCATGACGGAGGATCCTCGTGTTCGGCGTATGGCTTTCGTGGATCGTATTTTTTCTGCAGAAGCTGCACTACTGGCCATTATTGCTACAACACGAAGATGACGTGCTACAGACGCGAAAGTTAACCGACAGGAAGAAGATGCTGTGGTATGCAAAAGATTAGCTTTTCAGAGCATTCACACAAGGATAGCGCCGGGACTGACACCTACAACGTGCTGACACGAGGAAAGTTTCCACCCGATTTCTCATAAACAAACAGCAGTTGACCAGCGTTGCCTGGTGGAATGTTGTTGTGATGCCTCGTGTAAGGAGGAGAAATGCGTGCCATCATGTTACCGACTTTGATGAACGTCGGATTGTAGCCTATCGCGATTGATTTTTATCGTATCGCGACATTGCTGCTCACGTTGATCGAGATCCAATGACTGTTAGCAGAATACGGAATCGGTGGGTTAAGGAGGGTAATACGGAATGCCGTACTGGATCCCAACGGTCTCGTATCACTAGCAATCGAGATGACAGGTATCTTATCCGCATGGCTGTAACGGATCGTGCAGCCACGTCTCGATCCCTGAGTCAGCAGATGGGAACGTTTGCAAGACAACAACCATCTGCACGAACAGTTCGACGACGTTTGCTGCATCATGGACTATCAGCTCGGAGACCATGGCTGCAGTTACTCTTGACGCTGCTTCACATACAGGAGCACCTGCGATGGTGTACTCAACGAAGTACCTGGGTGCACGAATGGCAAAACGTCATTTTTTATTATGAATCCAGATTCTGTATACAGAAACATGATGGTCGTATCCGTGTTTGGCGACATCGCGGTGAACGCACATTGGAAGCGTGTATTCGTCATACTGGCGTACCACCCGGCGTGATGGTATGGGGTGCCATTGGTTACACGTCTCGATCACCTTTTGTTCGCACTGACGGCACTTTGAACAGTGGACGTTACATTTCAGATGTGTTACGACCCGTGGCTCTACCCTTCATTCGATCCCTATGAAACCCTACTTTTCAACAGGATATAGCACGACGGCAAGTTGCAGATCCTGTACGGGCCTTTCTGGATACAGAAAATGTTCTACTCCTGCCATGGCCAGCACATTCCCCATATCTCTCACCGATTGAAAACGTCTGGTCAATGATGGCCTAGCAACTGACTCGTCACAATACGCCAGTCACTACTCTTGATGAACTGTTCAAAAATGGTTCAAATGGCTCTGAGCACTATGGGACTCAACTGCTGTGGTCATTAGTCCCCTAGAACTTAGAACTACTTAAACCTAATTAACCTAAGGACATCACACACCTCCATGCCCGAGGCAGGATTCGAACTTGCGACCGTAGCAGTCGAACGGTTCTGGACTGCGCGCCTAGAACCGCGAGACCGATGAACTGTGGTACCGCGTTGAAGCTACATGGGCAGCTCTACCTGTACATGCCATTCAAGCTCTGTTTGACTCAATGACCAAACGTATCAAGGCCGTTATTACGGCCAGAGGTGGTTGTTCTGGGTACTGATTTCTCAGGATCTATGCTCCCAAATTGCGTGAAAATGTAATCACCTGTCAGTTCTAGTATAATATATTTGTCCAATGAATACCCGTTTATCATCTGCATTTCTTTTGGTGTAGCAATTTTAATGGCCAGTACTGTATTTGAGCAGCAGCTCGCACCACAGTGAAATAAGGAGCTGTTTCAAATCGGTTACCTCAAGGACAGCTCCGAACCAGACGCCCTGTGGCGTAAGTTCCATTAACCAGAAACCACTACCATTTGAAACTTCAGTGGTCTCAAGCGATAACTCTATGGAGGACTGGGTGAAGGTCTGTTGTGTTTTCTGATAAAAGGTGGTTCTGCCTCGGTGCCGGTTGTGACCGTGTGTTGGTTAGATAGAGGCCAGGCGAGGTCCTGCAACCAACCTGTCTGCTTGCTAGACGCACTGGACATAACACATGGAGTTATGGTGTGGGATAAGCTGTCGCTTGACAGCAGCAACACTCTCGCGGTTATCCCATGCACCCTGACTGCAAATTTGTACGTCAGACTGGTGATCACATACCGCGATTGTAACCCAACATGCTCTACATTCCTTGGTCTGCTCCATCACCAGATCTGTCTTCAATCGAACACATAACGCACGTCATCAGACGACAATTCAAGTGTCCTCCGCAAACAACGTTAACCGTCCCTGTATTGACCGACCAAGTGCAACGGGCATGAAACGCCATACCAAAAACTGTCATCGGGCACCCGTACAAAACAACGCATGCACGTTTGCGTGCTTGCATCCAACATTCTGGTATTTATACCTGTTATTAGTGCATCAGCATGTCATATTTAGAATGGCTTATCTGACAGTCGACCTGTGATCTTCCAATGTTAATCACGTAAGTATGTTACCTAGACAAATATTTTCCCAACATTTCATAGCTGTTCATTAATTATTTCTGGTGTTGCTACTTTTTCCATCAGTATAGTATAATGTTTCGAAAGTGCTACTCCATCACGAGCCTCTAGAGTGACTCCTTTAATCGTGTTTAGTCCAAATAAATATCTCCAGTTTAATTCGTGTAATGCTAAGGTCAACATACCCTATTATATCACGTTATGCATCTATGCTGTTTTCCAGAGTATGGACGCCATATCATTACTGATTTTTTTACTGTAATATCTGACTAGACCAAAGAACATCTGTAACCCTTTAGGTATTTACACTTTGTATTTATTTGAAATGATCTCTCTGACGATCACATAACATTTGTATCTTTGAAAATTTTTCGCGTCAGTTATTAAGAGTGAGGTTTTCACCAAGCATACGCTAGTGGAACTGTGCTACTGCATAGCACGTTAATATGGATTATGTTCAGACAAACTCTTATGACAGTTATAAATATTCTAAATTTGATTGAGTCGTATTTGATGAAAATATTTTTTTGATCCGTTGATGTACACTATGAAAGTACTATGTTTTTAAAGACCTTTTTAATTTTCCCCGATCCCTATTTATTTTATATTCGTTTCTCTTTTGTACTTTACAGTTTCTTCCTGTGAAGACGGTGGAGGATAAACAAGCAACTGTGCAACTGATTGCGCAAATATCCTTTTCTCAAAATGATGAATCTCTGCTACGTGGTTGGAGAAGGAAAAAACAAACTGCCGATTTTTCCATAAATAAGGATCATTAGACAGAACGATATACTATTCACGACTAACGTAGTGACGTACCAATTATAACCGTTGCCCGAGGGACACAATTCTCCTGCTGAAATCTCTCAGACAGATCTTCGCCAAATAGGTACGTAAAAAGCATTGTGATAAGAAGGAATAAACGAATACGGGCAGCTGGTCGCGGAATTCAGTCTATATGGAACTGTCCTAGAATATTGGGCCTCCAAGTACTATCGCACGTCCTTTCGAGGACAAGAAATACTTCTTTAGGAATGATCGCTAAGTAAGAAACACAGTTACGTATTCGCATCCTGTAGAGTAACATCGTCGGCAGTACATTGATACCTCCCGAATTCGTAATGGATGTGGCTAAGAAACTAGCTGGTTTCTAGTGCCAAGACCAAGACATGCTTGATCATTCGCTTCAGGACCTTTCCTATACACCTCATTAAAAAGACGCTTTTGCAACTGCTGGTTACGTTGGATCCTTTCTTGGCTGGACATATGATATCAAAATTGTTTCTTCAAGACACCAGATTTTCTAGTCTGCCATACTGAATAACAACATTTTAAGATCATTTCCTGTTATTCTGTTTACAAATGTAGCAATATTCTTCATTAGGTGCAGTCCTAAGTATGTGGAGTATCACGAGACTCCATCTCAACTCCGTCTCCTAGATGGAGTGGTGGCATTTACCTGAAGATCAGTTCATAGTGTAATCATATGAGACACACGGCGAATGAAAGTGCATGAAATTTTTGACGCCACCACCATCCAAGAATCCTTTAGGACAAGCGGGAATAAAGAGCCAAAAAGTTATGTAAACTTCAAAAAATGTGTATCTTGATGTGAACAGCTGTCTGAAGATGATCATGTCCGTTCGAAACCGGTTAAGGCGCTACTTACGTAAATAAATAGCACTGTCAATGGTGCCTGGTTGCTGTCTTTTTCTTAGAAAGAGTCAACACAGCCACGGTCTCAAAATGTCAGTTTCAATACAAACTAATACATGAAATTAAACTCAACTCGTATCACATATTAGTCCACATGCAGAAAAAAAGTCTTAATCTGAAAGGATAACAAATCGAAGCATAATATACGACACGTAGATTATAAGCATGGATATTTTTTACTTAATTTCAACGATATACCCTCTAGTTTACTTATAGTGTCTTAACCTGTAGTCGAAAGAATGTGTATTAGTTAGAAATATGCTTTGTAAATAAAAAATACATTTACGGTGTCATTATTTTCAACAAAGTTAGACTAAATCAATGAGGTGTCTGAGTGTCTGTGGAGGAATAGAGGCCCTTTCTTCACCAAGAGGTGAAACCAGAGAGGGTTGTGTTTTTCGATTGCCTCACAGACGATTATTAATCACTGGGTGCACTGTCATTCTGATACACCAAAGAAACAAATCATCGTATCCAATATGTTTCTCTACAGAACGTAGTACACTAAGCTGTAAAATGTGTTGATATCATTCTAAATTTACGTTTTCTGAAGGGCGATAGGGGGCCACACCCTAAACCCAGAAAACACACTCGTGCCGTAACACCGCCTCCTTCGTACTTCACTGATGCACATCATGGCAGGTAATGTTGTCCACGCATTCGCCAAACCCAACCCCATCAGATTGATTGCCACAGGGTTAAGCGTGATTCATCACTCCCAATCGCACGCTTCCAGTCATTCACTACCCATTGACGTCACTCTTTACGCCACTTCCAGCGTCGCTTACCATTGACTTCAAAAATATTTGGCTTATGAGGAGCTGGTCGAGCATTCTTTTTAACTCCCTACGCACACTCATTGCGCTAGCTCTGCCGCTGGTAGCATTTTTGAACTCTTGAGTGATTTCTTTCGCTGATTTCGTGCAATATTTTACAGCCACCCTCCACAATGCTCGATGCTCCCAATCTGTCAGTAAATTAGGTCATCCTGGTCTTGGTTTTACTGTGTTTGCTCCTTCACGTTTCCACTTCACACTCACATCATCAGCAGTCGACTTGGACAGTTTTACGAGGGTTCAAAGTCCGAGACGGACTTGTTACTCACGTGAAATTCAGTAACTAGTCCATATTCGAAGCTACTGAAAATGTCGTGTGACTAGAGCGTCCCGTCGGGTAGACCGTTCGCCGGGTACAAGTCTTTCGATTTGACGCCACTTCGGTGACTTGCACATCGATGGAGATGAAATGATGATGAGTAGGACAACACAACACCCAGTCCCTGAGCGGAGGAAATTTACGACCCAGAAGGTAATCGAACGCGAGGTCTTAGGATTGACGTTCTGTCCCGTTGACCTCTCAGCTACCGGGGGCGGACTTCGAAGTTATTGATCACTCATGACAGATACATTCAGCTGTTACTGCTTCTGTACTGACTAAGCACTACGCCCAACCTCTTTATATACTGGCTAATTCCCCTGTAGAGACATATTGTGGTTAATTCTGTATTATGTAGGTGTGTCCGGTTACATTCTATCAGGTAGTGTACTTAAAACATAAACTTATATCACAGTTTAAATCGTCGCTTAATTGTGATTGTCTCTCCCACCTGCTGAACAAAATATACAGCATTTCTCCTGGGTACAAAGCTAGACTATCACTAATGGGAAAAAGGTCGACATGTAACCACTGGGTAACACTCAACAGCATTACATTCCTGCTAGTATATTTACACTATTTCATGTGTGAAAGATTAGCACACTCTGGGAGGTGGAACTCGAGAGGCAGGTATTTCACATATAAACCTGATGCTGATGCTAATGGTTAGTTTAGGAAATCGGGCTCGAAGTTACGTATTCTTCTCTCCGACGCACCATAATCAGTATATAAAACAATGCGGATTCCAAACCGTGCGAAACTATAATTACAAGTTGAAGCAAGGAAAAATAACATTCACCAGCACAATTCGTACATACTTAATAGTGAGTAAGGAAACTATAATAATTAATCGAGAAATTTCAATTAATTATTAAATTTCTTCATAAATTGTTTCGCGGGAAAGTTATTGAATCCACTTTTACATGTAACATTCATTATTTACTTCACTGTGTGACACCAATTGACCAGGAAATCACTCCCTCACATTAACGGACACATAAATATTCCAAATGGGCTTGAGTAAAGCAACATCTAAAGTAACCGATGAAGTTAATCTGCTGCCTTGCTTTGTTTACACACATACCTTCTACAAAAACACATAAACGAACATACACTTGCTGCACCTTGCAAGCAACGAAACACTAAACACAATTTAGTCATCTACGAGTCTATCGCTGTTTGTCAAATACTACTGTGAGAATTAAGTTACTTTTAGATTAATTGTTGTCTATTGACGAAACTGAAGTTCTGTTACAACAATTGGCAACTAACTGTCTACATAACTTTATTAGACTTCAATGAAACAACAAGTTTACTGAAACCAGTCCTCGTTTATTTTAGATTCACAACATGTTTCTAAGGTTTAAACCTCCATCATCAGGTACATTAATGTGTATTAATATAGAACGTACATGTTGTGTTACGACTTTGTCGTAATCTGTAGCACTGTCTACCAGAGAAAAACAACACACTATTTCAGTTTGAACGTAAATGTAAATATCAAAGTAAAATAAATAACATACAATACCTCTAGTTGTTACACGAGCCTTAAGAACATATAGCAGAAACCGGAACACTATTTCAGACGGAAATAACATACAGCAAAACAAAAACGCTATTTTGTAGTAAGTCTTAAAGCATCGAAGAGAACTTTGATTGTGTAGACGAATATTACCATCTCCAGTGATACACAAAATAATTTCTGTTAGGTTGATATAACTTATACCTGGCAGGTGGTTATGCGATCAGGTCACATGGTGAAAACATTAATTGTAGTAATTTTGTTGCAATTAGCGATTTCGAGAAGGAGGATAACCGAAGTGGACAGAAGGAGAACAAAGTTTTTGTTATGACGGAGCCAAACTGAGCCACACAGTCTACTTAAAAAGTGATATATGTTTAGCGTATATTTTGAAAAAAAAAGAATAATATAGATCTAATGGCTGACAAAGAAAATAAAGTGTTTATAATGTAAGTACACTTTGCCCTATTAATTGCAATATACATACGAAAAGATACATGTGAGGAACTTACGATACGCACTAGCGTTCAGCTCAGCATCCACCAGGTAGAGTGCACATAAGTAATAAAGAAGAGAATAAGAAAGTTACCTATTTTATTTGTCTGGAAATAAGGCTTTTACAATTATAACGTCAGTTAGCTTTGTAAATTCAGTATGAGGTAGCAGCTATTACTGATATTATTACAGTACACGTTTTCGTGCGTTTATTTTTCAGTAATGTCGTTGAAATCTATTTCACTTGATAAAATGGGCGTACAGATTACTTCTTATTAGTTTCAATTTATAAAATCTTCTCTCACGTGTTCACCCAAAATAAAAGTAATTTCATTTTGAAACCGTTTTGACAAATAAGAAGGTATTCTCTTCCATCCACCAGCAGACCCTTCAAGTTCTTAAACAATGCTCTTTCAGTGCTGTATTGTACAGTATTTCGCCATCGAGTGCATAATTTCCATGTAATTTATTATATTTTCCGATTAAACGTTTTCACGATGACAGCGGAAAACAAGGATTTTATGGGCTAAAAATACTGTATTATTTAAAAGGCTATGTGAAATGTTACTCACCAATCACTAATACTCTTCTGACTATCTTCGTCAATGCTTTTATTAAATTTCAAGCCCGTAGAGGTCGTTTTCCATTTTTGTTAACTTGATGGATCTTCCAGAGGTGATTCATGGTTTGATATTTCTGGATTCAATTCCCACCACAAACAGAAGCCATAAATAAATATATTAATGTTAGTCTTGCCCTCAAAGGTAAATAATGGGCAGTAAAAACAGTACAGTTTCTTTGT
Organism: Schistocerca gregaria; assembly: GCF_023897955.1. NCBI lineage: Eukaryota > Metazoa > Arthropoda > Insecta > Orthoptera > Acrididae > Schistocerca > Schistocerca gregaria. Next base: position 733,737,578 of record NC_064931.1, read on the forward strand.
TAATCAAGGATATAGTATCCATTTCAAAAAATTTTTAGTCTCCTTCAAGACGCGTGAAACTACCACAAAATTAAGACTGTGTGTGCCTTTAGTGTCTTCAGATATTCTTTCTATAGGTTTAAAAAGTCTCTATTTAGTTTGATATATTTTTCTACCATTTCCGACAGTCTCATTTCTGATACGTTCTGGAGGTGTATTGATCACTGTGCAACATCGATGTATGAAGAGGAGTGGAATCAGAAATACTTTCATTCTCAACAGTTTTCTCAAGGTTACCATCTTTAACGTATGTTTCGTCAGTGTCACTCAGTCTCCATTAAAAACGCATGCCTATGTACCCATTCTCAACATCAATAATTATCTATGAGACAGAGCTACATTAAAACTGTTTGATTACTCTTTCCTTCACCATATTTATTTTCTCCACGAGCGGAAAGGAGTTTCGATAAAGTTCTAGGCAGTAAGTGAGTCTCTCTGGTCTTTGCTTTTCTTAGATTTGTTTTTTTAGAGCTAGATGGGCCAGTACTTTGCACTGAAAAAACATGTTTCGAAGGAAGATCATGGCCTACACGTTCCTCAAGATCAATATTTTCTCTCCATGTTGCCTGTAGCCTTACAGTAGAGAGTAGGTAGATACATCATGATCGTAAATGCATTGTCTTTCCAAGCGGGCCGGCCTTGGTGGCCGAGCGGTTGTAGGCACCCAGTCCGGAACCACGCGACTGCTACGGTCGCAGGTTCGAATCCTGCCTTGGGCAAGGCTGTGTGTGATGTCCTTAGGTTAGTTAGGTTTAAGTAGTTCTAAGTTCTACGGGACTGCTGACCACAGATGTTAAGTCTCATGGTGCTCAGAGCTATTTGAACCATTCTTTTCCAAGCGGACGCTGTGTATAGTGTTTATACTGAGGTTAATAGTAAAACCCATTTTCTCTGTGGATGGAAAGATTGTTTTTATTTCACAATATCCTATAAAGCCCGGTCCTCCAAATCTGGTGTACGCACAGTACGCGAATTCACTGTACGTTCGGCTGTCTGAAAGAACCCATTATCACAGCAACGCCCAAAAAAGGTTTGAAGTGTTGTGTGATTTGATTGGTGTCTGTGAGAGCACTTGTTGTGGTACAGCCGTGCTGCTTCTCGACTGTTTTCATCTACTTTGCCGGACACCAACACCAACTCGGCTTTTTTCCCTCATGAATACCGGAGCATTGTGCTGTTTACAGTACGTTGCGTGAGTCACACAGCCTCCAAAACACAAGTAACACACGGCGCGCGGTCAGAAGAACTTTCATTCGTCATTGCCATCTACCGTGGCAACTTTGCATTTCCGGATACGTGTCCATAGCGCCTTTTTCCCTCCGTCCCTGCAATTTGTCGGTTTTATTAACGTTCACTCTCTATTATCTTCTTCTCCAGGTTAACAATTACTATAAATATCTCCTTATTTCTCCCAAATGTGCCCGCTCTTATTTCTCGCAATACAGTAATTGCTATCCAAAGGTTCCTATCTAACCTAAAACAGCGATGGTAAAGTCAGTTTGTGATGCTACATGTCAGCCTGTACATTGTTCAGCACTGTCTTTTATTTTGAGCCGACTTTGCCTCTGAGAGAACGGAAATTACTGAAAAGGTTCCTCTGGTGCGCAGCTACGCTTTCTGAAATGCTGCCACCGCACAGCACTAGAGGCACTTGACACGTTGATGACCACTGGCGCCGAAATTGCGGCGTGAGAGCAGCGGGGGCTGCTTACTTCAATCGCAGCGGCTTTCTTCCCGGCGAGGCGACGGCCATTGGAGGCGCGGGGCTACGATTACTGCAGGGCGAGATGACGCCACCACCATTACGCCCTGGGGAGCGGCCCAAATTCACTGCATAGCGGCCTTGTGGGCCCCGCTGCCGTTCCGGAAGTTTTGGAGCGCGAGGGAAAAAATCCTCTATCCGGCGGTACTTAAGCCTCCGTCTCCAGAGCGCCTTGCCAACCTCGGCCAGCCGAAAGCACTGGAGTGGCAGATACCTTTCCGTTGGAGATGCCATGTACCGTCCACTGGCAAACAGCAATTGCCAGTACCAATTAGAAAAGTCCCTTTAACACTCAATGAAGGCATAAAATATTTATATAAATTTTTGCTTAGCTAGTTGAAGTAAATATGTGTTTAATACTCAGTGAAGGCATAAATTATACATTTAAATTTTTGCTTAGCTAGTTGAATTAATTATCTGTTTACTCAAGCTCTGCCGAATCGTCTGAGAATGAGCTGCATTTTAAAGAATGAAAGCACCTTTAGGTTGTAACTTATATTTACGAATCTTTCTTCTGTTTCAGCTTAGAGTTCACCTAACTACGGCCCAATCGTGTCTTGAGCTAGACTATGAACAACGTAACGTGATCATTAGGACTAGCTACGTGGACATGATAACGTAACTCAATTTTTAACTGTTTAAGAAACGATAAATTTTAATGTGTAAACATTGGAGGGTAATGGAGACAAAAACTATGCTGAGGGAGGAAAACACTACGACACATGCAAATTGGGGAAAGAGATTGATTTTCTTCCTAAGTTCTGGTTGCTAGCGTGTGACTGAAACTACACATTTATGTAGTTGTACAGTAGACAAATTACGACACTATAATGGAATTAAACTGGCCCCAAAAATAAATTAAGTAAACATAATATAAACAATGTTCCGAAAAGCTTACGATAAGCGAAGCTCGACTATTTCAACTCTGCGCTCGTTATTAAGGCATCATCAAAGTGTTTTAAGCTATATTATGATTGCTGAGAAACAGGTGGAGCTAAACTTCTAAGACCTATGGAAATAATGGTTATCTAAATAACTAATTTTAATCTTACTTTATTTCATGAATACAAATTGCTATACTGAGTAATTCAAAAGGTGCTGCAAGAAAGAGACAATCATCAAGGAGAAATCATGAAGTGAGATTCATAGGGTTCAATTTTCGATGCACTACTATTAATTATGTGTATGAATGACCTCAGATTTATCATATACTAAACAGAATTAGTACTCTGGACGCGCAATGTAGGAGTGTCACTAATCTTGATAGAGAAAAGGCAAATAAATTTTTTTAATCTATTTTCAAAAAATAACAAAATTACTTTCTGACAAAAATGCAATTAAAGTTTATAACGAATAGAATAACACAATTAATGTAACATCTGAATAAGAGTCAATACCCAGGTCAAAATGTTTTAAAATATCGAGAGTGTATAAAGATGAAAACTTTTAAATAGAACAAACATGTTACTGAGCTGTGTAAACAAGTAACGTCACCTACTGTCGCTCTTCCTATAGTTATGTTTGGAAAACAGACAAATTATCAACTTTCCATATCTTCATATTCCACTCTTTAGTACCTTATGGTACGACTTTCTGGGAAAACTCATTGCTTCGGAAGAAGGTATTGACTGCACAAGAGCGATCAGCCAGACTAACATGCGGTGTTCACCGACTGTCAGATTTAAAACGCCACTTCGAAAATTGAGTCATTTTACCATCTCTTTTACAGTGTGTATATTTTTTACAATAAATATATTCGATAGTTTAATTCTTCATAAATAATTCATTCATTTTGGGAAGAGTAGTGATGTCCGCAGCTACAGCAACAGAAGAAAGAATAGTCTTATCACTCATTACGACATCTGAGAGGCGTTCGATAAGAATAAAAGAAATCATAAAAATCTGCCAAATAACAAAGTACATTTTTAGTCTAGCCAAGTAATGTTCCTTATGGGCAACTTCTGCTTTTACAGGGACGAATTTTTAACAAAATATTAATAAAAACCTACACCTTCATCGCTTTTAATTAAAGTCGGTATGTGATTTGTAACCTGTAATTGGCTAGCATGTAGTTGCACAGGTGACGAATATGTAAGCTGTGAAATAGCGTGTTCACACTGTCTGGATAAAAATATAAGAAACGATCCATGCTATGTATAAGTAGCAAGGACACAAGCAAAAAGAAGTGACACCCAGGCATTTCCCAATTCGCCGAAGTCACATGGTCTACAGTAGTACTCTGAAGCACATATTCACTTGAACAATCCACACACATGAAGGTCACATTACTGCAAGTGGCAGTGAAAAATTATGCTTAATAATGGCTTTGGCGTCATAAAATAATCCTTCCAAATTAGAAGTAGAGCTTTGAATCAAGTAGCTTACATGCTTCGTGCTGGCCAGAAACTGATTTCAAATGCAATTAGCAGAAGAAAGCTCACATTTCCGCATAGCACCTCCGAAAGTTTTATTTAGGGGAAAATTGATTTTCTCGCTTGTGCTAATTAAGTTGTTTCAGATGATATTTGGTAATAGGCTACTTCACTATGTTAAAATATGGTTCGGATTGTTGTTATTCTGGTTGATTATAACGTGTAACGGTCAATATTCTCACAAAAATCTGTTATTTTTATGTAATTAAAGCTTAAAAATGATTGAATATCCAAATCTGGCCACGTGATCGAAAAAGTTCTGTTATTCACTCATACTCTGGTGACGTCACAGTTTAGGAATAAGACGGAGCTATACGTATGTTATGGGAGCGTTAGCCGATGTTACGAGTTTTTACGCACCTTTTCTGCAATTTTTTTTACCTATTTAGTGATGTAAAACGCAGTTACAGCTTGTTAGTAATGTCAGAAATGAATTTTGTGAACGGTAATAGTGGAAGCCATGCGAAAGTTGATACGTTTGTGCTCCACCCATTTAGACTGGCGATATGTGCAACGATCTACATTCTCTCCCTGCTTTCTACAACAACATTAAACACGCTCAAAAGTAAGGAATTGTAGAACATTTGCAAATGGGCCCATATATTATAACTAGATTGTCCACTATCTGTCATGAACTGCAACTCAAAACACAATAAAATTATTCTTGGCAAAAATTAGTGCTGATTTCTTTTCTAGAAGACACTCAGTAGTGATACTGTATCCACTCGGCATTCGGTGGTGCAACGGATAGCGAATCCGACTGTAGGGTAAAAGGTCACATGTTACAATCCCGCCGGCAGGATATCTCAGCATGTTCAGTCAGAGTGTGAGCTGCCCCTTGTAATAAAACAACGCGTGAAAGGATGAACGATGAACTTGAACGATTGTCATGGAACGTTCGCCCCGAACTAATGTAAGGAACAATAATGAAAAAAATGAGATAAAGAAATCCTTAAAGGGTCAATATATTTTTTAAAGTTTTATACGAAATACGAAAATAGCGTTAGTAATAACTAATTGTAGCAGTTGTTTCGACTGTGGTATGTATTACATATAGCTTCACATTAGTCTTAGTGTTAGAAATGGACAACAGAGGATAGAAGCATTTACCTTGCGAACAAGGAATTTACTTTTTTCGAAAGCACTGCTGGTAGTGAAGATATCATCATACGCCCAAAGTACAACAAGGTGTGTGACAATGACATATAAAGCGTGTACAAGATGCAAGTGACACAAAGGTAAGGGCTGTGATGTTTGTGAGTGTAGATTAACGTCAGCGTCTGAAACAGACTCACTTCAGCTTTATGTAAGTTGATGAAACTGCAAAAGTTTGAACAATAAGGATCCTAATAGATAATACTAAGATAAAAGCATTGTTACCAATAAAGTAAAAAGTGTATGGTCAAATTAACTAGAAGATATATTTTTGAACGTGACCTGTATGAACAGTGATTGAAAATGTAAGCTCTTGTAAATGGCAAGCAAAACAAAATAATACTCTTTCTCTGATCGGTGTTGTGAAGTTTTGCACTTTTGATTTGGTTTTCATATGCCAGGACTGTCGAGCCGTTTTACAAGTAAGTTAAAATGTTCTATCGGATTAGATTCGAACCAGCGATCTATGGACATAGTCTTATAAAATTCGACGTTCTACCGTTCTAACAGCCGAGCTACCGAATAATTAAGGTGTAGTTGGATATAACGACAATTTTCTAATTTCGTAGAAAGACGCTATCCTTCGTCGTAGCATTGGGAGAGCACATCTCGGAGGTAAGTTTACGTTATCTTCATACTACGACATTTTTAATTAAGTTAGCGAACTTGTGCGTCGATGTGGTGGCAATTTGCCGGTACAGTGCAACCACATTTTACGTATCTTCTCAGTCTCTAGAACACTCAAAATCAGCTTTTAGGAATTTTTGTAGATGTACTGGTGCTGTATGATAGTACATACCATTTGTGATACGTTTTCCGAAACGTTAATTCCAAAACAAGACATCACTGATTTATCCTTGTGATAGCAAGTTCTGCGAGCTGGCCAGTGTCGTCACAGCCGTCACATGATTCGAATGAAGCTTTTTAGCGACCTTTCAAATTCGAGTTTCATTTCCGTTTTTATAAGAGTATACTGAGGAAAAAAGCATGTTGGAAGCATAAAATGACAGTACCAATCATTTGAGACAATTTCAAGAAAACAAATACCCTGTTAATGCATTGTATTAACTACAGTTATCAAAATGGCATTTATGGATGGCAACTTTGGGATTACTGCTTTCTAGATCAACAGTCTGCGCAAATCTAGCGACTGATATAAAAAACCACTCTGGGAATGTTTCTTACGCACAGAGGGAATGACGCCTTATAACGATGGTGCAAAATGTAATACAATAGACATAAGAAAATTAAACTTGTTTCTCCTCACTTTTATCAAAAATACTGATGGTTAAATCAACAGTATACAATTTCTATTTGAAATCTTAAATGTAAAAATTCCGGTAAGACCTTCATTCTATCTTCAAATGAAGATCAATGAAATTGGTCATGGCCGCCTGCCACAGAAAGTTTTGCCGAATTAAAATTTCGCCATATCACAATGCTGAGGCAGTTCCTCTGTGTAGCTTACCTCTTGTGCTCCCCACATGCTTGATGTCAGACCGTTTAAATAAAAGTAGAACAGCAAGCAGTTACAAACAAAACCAATTTCCTAAATCTCATTTATTCAACGAGATCTGAATATGAACAATGGGTTTTAGCTAAATTTGATAATATTACAATAAGATGAGGACATGGTCTACTTAATTAAACATCGTTTATCAGTCAAAAGAGCCAAGAACGTGATGACATTAGTCAAAACGTCACTATATTTCTCTCCTACCATCCAACTGGTACACACATGAGCTTTTGATACATATCCTTAGTTTCCCAGATGAAGTATTTCCCACTTCTCATGAGTTCTTTGCAGTAAACAGTAAATTTGTCCATCCAGATAATGGACCACACATTCGGCACATATTTCATAAATTCAAGAATACGTTATGCAATGCCAATGTGTTCATGCTTCATTTAATTTCATGTGTTTACTAGCTATTTCGTCATATCCATTAATGCACTAAGGTCGTTCAATAAGTAATGGTTCAAATTTTTTCTCAGAAGAAATTTATTGCTAAAAGTCACAGTTTGCTGAAAAAATTAAATGTCGTGTGACGAGGCCCTCCCGTCGGGGCCACTTTGACGCCACTTCGGCGACTTGCGCGTCGATGGGGATGAAATGATGATGATTAGGACAACACAACACCCAGTCCCTGAGCGGAGAAAATCTCCGACCCAGCCGGGAATCGAACCCGGGCCCTTTGGATTGACAGTCTGTCGCGCTGACCACTTTTTTTTTCAGTCCAACGCCTTAACCACTTTTTTGTTTCTTTTTTTTTCTTTTATTTTTTCTTCTTTTTTTATTTGTTGTTTTTTTTTCTTTTTTTTAATATAAATAAAGAAAGAAAATTACCTCTTCGACTTCAGGCGTTGGCCCCTACCCCCAAAAACCTATCTAGCCTAAAAACAAAAACAAAGCTAGTGCCACCGCCACTTTCATCCTAAAGCTAACTAGGACGGCCGTTCGCCACCTCTTCAGGTTTCGCCAACGCAACAAAAATGAAATATGCCTCTGAACTTTTTATAAAAAATAATAAAAGGAGAAAGGAAAAGGGTATAATACTTTATTATATTTTATTTGTTGTCCATTTTGTTCTTAGTTTGTTCTTGTGTATTTATTGGGATTGGAAACACAGGTCTCCAGCCCACTTTTTTTTAAATATTTTTTTTATTTATATAGGTATCAATGTGCGAACAGTCGTAATTAATCAAGCCTGGAAAACCTAAACCAGAATGAAGACACCATCGAAGATATTAAACGTAAATAACATGAAAAGAAAGCTACCACGTCGTAGTTAGGCTTCCCAGCGACTGCGCCCACTGATAAAGATTGTTCAATATACGCTCGTTTGCAGTTCGTTCTGACCTCATCTGCCACTGCCTGGAACATTCCAGCTGCGCGGCGGGCTGTGAAAGGCACTCCATAGGTAGTTTGCAAAGCATTGTCGATATCTGGTATGCCCGGAAATAGCTTGATGTCTTTCTTGCAAATAGAGCCAGAAGTCAAGGAAACTCTTGTGTCCGTCACGACAGAGGTAACGGACAGCATGTCCACGTATTCTAAATAGAAACGTCCTATATAAAAGAGGGATGCTGGGATGTCCTGTAGTGGCACCGGCGCTCTTAGTGAAACAGGTCGTAGCGCCGTCAGAAGCAGACTCGTGAGGCTCGTAGGACAACGGCGCAGCAGACATAAATGTGAACTAACATAGAGGGCAATGGCCCTATCATGGACGTTGACTAGGCCGAGACCACCTTTTCCCTTGGGGAGGGTAAGATATACGTATCTGATCTTCAGTAACATACCAGCGGTGACGAAGTATCCCAGCGCTGCCATAATGCTACGACCCAAGGGTTTCGGAGTTGGTAGCGTTTGGGCGACATGCGGTATGCGAGATGCAAGGTATACATTGGCATAATACGCCCGCTGAACGATGTTCAGGGATCGCAAGCGCTGATTTGCAATTCCGGCCCTAGTTTGGTGAAGAAGGCGTCGATAATTAAGCGTCGTCGCGCGTCGCACGTCGTTCATGAACTCTAAGCCCAAGAAGCGGACAGTATCACTGAAGCGTAAGGGAGCAATGTGTTCCTGCGGTAGCCCAATTCCGATGCTCAAGGCGACAGACTTGTCAACGTTGATTTGGCTACCAGAAGCTACACCGTAGGTTGCAATCCCGTCCAAAGCCGCGGCCATATCGTCAGCTCCTCGTATGACGATCATCAAATCATCCGCATATGCGGTGCATCGATAGATGGAGCCGCCGAACTGTATCCCAGTGAGCCTGTCTCGGAGACCACACAACAAAGGTTCTAAGGTCAATGCAAATAACAACGTAGATAATGGACATCCCTGTCGTACTGATCGGCGGATAGGCATAGGTGCCGTCAGTCTTCCATTAACAAGAACTCGAGAAGTAGCCCCATGCAGAAGGCGTGTCAACACTGTGATAAAGGGGTCGGTATATTCCATGCGCCGTAGAACGGCAGTGAGGAAAGTGTGGACCACACGGTCAAAAGCCTGGCTAAAGTCGATAGACGCCAGGGCTGCCGGCAAACGTCTCACCCGTGCAAGGGAGATGAGATCTCTGTAACGACATAACGCAGTTCTGATGTTGTTGGGTCCTCCTAAGGACATCTGATCGCTGGACAGGACGTGAAATAGTGTGCCCCGAAGACGTTCTGATAGCAGCCTCGTAAAGATCTTGAAGTCGCTGTTCAATAACGTTAAGGGGCGATAATCGCGGACATGATACCGTCCTTTCGGCTTATGGATGGGAACAATCAGTCCTTCCAAGAACGGTGCAGGCAACGGTATACACGGGGACATCAATTCCTGACAAATTGTAACACAACACGGTACCAACAGTTGTTTAAATACTCGATAGAACTCTAATAGTAATCCATCGATTCCTGGTGATTTATGGGGAGTACCTTTACCAATGGCGTCGAGCACTTCCTCTTCTGTCACTTCTCCCAGTAAAGTCGGTACCATGTCTGGTGGAACTGTACCGTGGACATGTGCTGTAACGGTGTCTACTGTCGCCATATCAGGGAGCACTGCTGAATAAAGTTGAGCGTAATGCCCATAGAAGGCTTCTGCTATATCTGCTTGTTCTGCCACGTGTCGTCCGTCGTCTGTTATCATATCGGTTACCAGTGCCCTACGGCGCCTCCTGCGTTATAGGAGCACGTGGTGCATAAATGGCCTTTCTGATTGTATCGTGTCTGGAGCACGTGACCGTATAACAGCGCCTTGTAAATGATGGCGTGCTAAGGAGATGAGTTGCGCTTTCGCGCGATTGACTATGATCTGCCGGTCAGGTGAGGGCTCCATAGCAAGACATTCCCGCAGGATGGTGTAATAAAAGTTTTCCGTGCTCCTCCTCCATGCCGCCGCTTCCCGGCCGTAAGCCATGAAGGTGCGACTAAGAGCAGGCTTCGCACATTCAATCCACCAACTGAGGGTCGATCGGTAACGACCACGACGTTGTAAGGACGCGTTCCACGACTCTTCGATAGCACCTTTACATGCCGGCTCGTCCAGATGGGCGACGTTCAGTTTCCAGGGGGGCCTACTGCGCCACACACGTGCAGGTTGGAAGGCAATGGTGCAAATATAGGCTGTGTGGTCGGTGAATGCAGTGGGCCAGAGCTCTGCTCCTCTCGTCGCCATCGAAAGGGTGCTTGTGACGTAAATCCTGTCTAACCGACTTGATGAATGACTTGTATAATGGGTGTATCCAGGAGCTGGGCCATGGATGTGGCGCCACGTGTCAATCAGGTGGAGGTCACGCACTAGCATTTCCAACTCCGCACACGGGACGTGATGTGGCTGCTGATCAGACGGAGATAATGTACAGTTAAAATCTCCTCCGATCACCATATCGTCCAGGCGGCCCATAAATAGACGAGTAATATCTTCCGAAAAAAAGCGGGCCCGATCTCTCCGTCTCCCTGATCCTGACGGGGCATATACATTAATGAGTCGTACACCGATGACAGTTACCGCCATGGCTCTAGCACTCGGTAAGTACAGTACGTCCGTAGCCGTCAGACCGTCTCGTAGCAGAACAGCTACACCACAATCGGTAGAAGAGGCGTGGGAGATGTGGGCGGTATATCCGTAGAAGTCAGGGAAACTAGCGACACATACTTCCTGTAAGAGGGCCACGTCGACGTCCGCCGCATCAAGCATGCGTTGTAGCATAGTCAGTTTGTGTGGTGCCCTTATCGCGTTGATACTGATTGTGGCAAGGCGAAAGGTGTGCTGCCTAGCGTCTTCATCTAGGGTAGACGCAATAGCAATCAAAGCTAACCGCGAGAGATGCCGGCCCCACCAAACCAGTTACAAATTAAGAGTCTTTCATGCTAGGAGTGGCATCCCCAATGCCACCCCCTCCCCTGTCACCCGTGCCCTCTTCAGGAAGTTCTACAACATCGTCCGACCACAGTGGCTGCAACACCATGCTGTGTAGCTGATCGGCACCTAAATTTCCCTCACGTACGTCGTCTTTGGTAGAGGTAGACGCAGCGCTATCCATCGACGCGACCTGCTGCATCTGTGGTGCAAGAAGTAACTTGGCACTCGTGGTATGGCAAAGTGAACCGTCTACACCACTTAGATCCTCAGCAGGCGCAACATCCATGCCGTCTGATGACATGTCACCATCTTGACCGGCCGTGTGTAGGAGGCAATCGTCAGAAGGGGTCCGCCGACGTCGCTTCCGTCGTTGAGGTGAACGTTGCTTTCGAACGTGGACATCCGTATCCGAATGTGGGAGGCAATCCAGAGTCGTATCACCTTCCGCTAGGAAAGCCGCGGTTGGGACAATGTTCGAGTCCACGTCCATCGCGTTCTGAATGTTTTTTTTTTTATTTTTTTTAAAATGTGGGGCTTTACTTATTGAACGACCCTCGTATGTATTCCTCCGTGATTTGTCACTGGATAGAGGCTTTTTTCCAGTTTGATGTAATTCACTTTGACATAATTGTTCTGATAACGAGCTTGTGCAACTCTACATACATGGATGTACTTACCAATCTTAAATTTATGTAGTGTATTACATCAGAAACATTACCGTTTCTCCTCCGAAATGGTGTAATAAACTACAGCTTTTTATTTTCTGTCGTTATTCTCTTTCCGAATCTATAACCTTGTTCTGAGAGCGCCATATTCACATCGAATGGTTTATGTTTCTATAATGTCGGCTGATCTACTCCAACACTACGGAATGCTGTCAGCAGGGATTCCTTTGTTTCTGTTTTAGCTCACTGTACTGGTATAATGGAGAAGTGAGGTTCATCGCCTATGGCCTTCCAGGTCCTTTTTCACGCGTTTCACGCATTCAGTTCAGGCTAATGTTGGGATGATTCAGATTTCCCACAACCTCTTTCTTCGCTCTACAAAATTATTGACTCTTCTTTAAGGACCTTGCCGTATACGGGAAATAAAACATTAAACAACTTTGGTTCCTTTTTTAAAAAATTTTGCAGCTATGCTGCTTTTGATTTGATGTTCTAATATATCTGGCAGATGGCTGATTGGGTAAAAAACAGCGCAGAGAAAATGCTCCAGACCTTTTTTGTGAATACATACCGAGCAACCGGAAAAAAGATGGATACGAAGTCAGCTGTGCTATAGTTCAGGAAACCAGACTGGTATTCGCCTGAACTGATGCAGGCGTATAACACAAAATCCTCATCAGGACGGACGGTGAACAAAATTCCTCCAGAATACAATTCCTGTGATCTAACCAGTGCACAACCTCACTTCTGATTTTTTTAGTAAATACATTTTAATGGTAACATCCCAACTCTGCTCCTGCGTATGTAACAGCAGTTTTAGCCGCGCGGGATTAGCCGAGCGGTCTCAGGTGCTGCAGTCATGGACTGTGCGGCTGGTCCCGGCGGAGGTTGGAGTCCTCCCTCGGGCATGGGTGTGTGTGTTTGTCCTTAAGATACTTAAGATAAAGTAGATTAAGTAGTGTGTAAGCTTAGGGACTGATGACCTTAGCAGTTAAGTCCCATAAGATTTCACACACATTTGAACGTTTGAACAGCAGTTTTACGTCTATTACATTAGAAGAAACTTCTTGTTATTATTTTTAATTAAATCTGTGAAGTTATTGTAATTCTTACAATTTTACTACGAATTTTCTCTTATTTTTAGTCTGTCAGCCCGTTAGTTACATGTTCCATAGATTATCTGAACGATTCTTTTATCGAAATGGTGTCAAACGAGTCAATTTACAGGAAATGTATTTGCGTGGTCCCTCCCGCCGGAGGTTCGAGTCGTCCCTCGGGCATCTGTGTGTCTATTGTTCTTAGCATAAGTTTGTTTAAATTAGATTAAGTAGTGTGGAAGTCTAGGGGCCGATGACCTCAGCATTTTGGTACCTTAGAAATACACACACACACACACACACACACACACACACACACACACACACACACACACACACACACACACACACACACTGAACATGTATACATGATTAGTATTAGCATTAATGACCATATTATTATATTTAGTTCTGCACATGAAACTGTGTTTTCTTTCTGCTGGCTACCTGTTTTTAAGGTGAAATTTGTCAGAGGTATAAAAGGAGTTCAATTAGATTGAAAACTAGGTTCGCTTCCAATCAGACATTTTATGTTGTTGCACAAGTAATTAAAAAAATTGTTGCAGCATACTGAACTCTTCTCTGAGCCATTGAATCTTTAACAATGGATAATAAAGGTCAATTTCCCTTCTAGCGTTGTAGGTATGAACATCACTGTTCTTCTCAAACTGTGATAAATTTCTATGACAAATTTCTTTAGCGAATACATGTACTGCGACGCTGCAGTTTAAATGCCTATCTCCTAGAAGATGTGCCTACATTAAGTCCGTGGGTGAACACAACCTTTTCTTCTTATTGCTCGCTATTGTGCAATGAATACTTTCTTTCTAAGTAATGAGTTACACCAGAAATTATTCCGTATGACATTACTAAGTGGAAATGTCCAAAACATGACAGGACATGTTCGCCGAATTGAGGTGTCGATATTGCCCTTGTTTGTCGTGAACCGGCCGGTGTAACCATGCGGTTCTAGGCGCTTCGGTCTGGAACCGCGTGACCGCTACGGTCGCGGGTTCGAATCTTGCCTCGGGAATGGATGTGTGTGATGTCCTTAGGTTAGTTAGGTTTAAGTAGTTTTGAGTTCTAGGGGACTGATGACCACAGATGTTAGTTCCCATAGTGCTCAGAGCCATTTCAACCATGTTTTTGTTTGTCGTGAGTCATGTAGTAATCCACCGTTTATGAAAACAAACTTCGGTCTAGTTGCAGGAGTTAACTTTTCATCGTGAGGGGACGATGGAAGAGTTAATCAGGGCTCCATATCGAACACATTAATGGTGAGTGGGGCAATAACTAAAATGTCTTGTCCTCAATATCGCTACCAAGAGAGCGCCTGGGGAACGTGTATCCAGAATAGTCAGATGCAAAAGGAAATCGCGCACTTAAGATGTCTATCATTATGATACGGCGAGCGACGGATACAAAACTGTGAATCATTTGACCATTCAATAACTCTCGACGAGACCTGCAAAATCATAACTGATTACTTGAAATCCACTCAAGTCGAATGGCTTAACTACCTAGCACGAATAGTACCACCACCTTTTCGAAGAGAGATAGCTGCGAACAAGGAAAGAAAGGCAGTGTAACAGGAAATAACCGATCTTCCATATGGGCATGAGCCGCAGCCGCAACGATGAAGTCAACGAAAAGTTAGTATATCAAAGGAACTTAGAACCACTGCTGAAAAAGCTAGATTACAACTATGGAGGGCTAAGACCTATCTTCCCCGTGTTGGAAAAGAGTGGTTGAAGATCTACCTACAGGCCGTGACGGGGTATGGACAACTTGGAAGTCCCTGAACAGACTGAGATCCGCAGTTTGAAGATCAAAAGTGAGTACGTCAAGAGGGGAATACACTGATGAAAATGAGATTCAGTGAGACTGTGGAGGCGAACAGACAGTTCGCCACATGCTTCGGCGTCGATTGTGCCCAGTCTTCTGCAAAGAGGATGATCTTCAACAAGCAACATAAAATGCTCTGGACGTGACCAAGTTTTGGTCAAAGGTGATTTAATCACAACTGTTTAAAATGTATGTACATGTACCCGTATGTTTCTGATACGAGAATAACTATAATTCAATAAAACAGTTGTTGTTGTTGTTGTTGTGGTCTTCAGTCCTGAGACTGGTTTGATGCAGCTCTCCATGCTACTCTGTCCTGTGCAAGCTTCTTCATCTCCCAGTACCTACAACAACCAACATCCTTCTGAATCTGCTTAGTGTATTCATCTCTTGGTCTCCCTCTATGATTTTTACCCTCCACGCTGCCCTCCAATGCTAAATTTGTGATCCCTTGATGCCTCAAAACATGTCCTACCAACCGATCCCTTCTTCTAGTCAAGTTGTGCCACAAACTTCTCTTCTCCCCAATCCTATTCAATACCTCCTCATTAGTTACTTGATCTATCCACCTTATCTTCAGCATTCTTCTGTAACGCCACATTTCGAAAGCTTCTATTCTCATCTTGTCCAAACAATTTATCGTCCACGTTTCACTTCCATACATGGCTACACTCCATACAAATACTTTCAGAAACGACTTCCTGATACATAAATCTATACTCGATGTTAACAAATTTCTCTTCTTCAGAAACGCTTTCCTTGCCATTGCCAGTCTACATTTTATATCCTCTCTACTTCGACCATCATCAGTTATTTTACTTCCTAAATAGCAAAACTCCTTTACCACTTCAAGTGTCTCATTTCCTAATCTAGTTCCCTCAGCATCACCCAATTTAATTTGACTACATTCCATTATCCTCGTTTTGCTTCTGTTGATGTTCATCTTATATCCTCCTTTAGTCATACAGTATACCTGCATACCCTCGGGAAAAATTACGGCTGTAGTTTCCCCTTGCTTTCAGCCGTTCGCAGTACCAGCACAGAAGGCCGTTTTGGTTAATGTTGCAAGGCCGGATCAGTCAATCATCCAGACTGTTGCCCCTGCAATTACTGAAAAAGCTGCTGCCCCTCTTCAGGAACCACGCGTTTGTCTGGCCTCTCAACAGATACCCCTCCGTTGTGGTTGCACCTACGGTACGTCTATCTGTATCGCTGAGGCACACAATCCTCCCCACCATAGGCAAGGTCCATGGTTCATCGGGGGGGGGGGGGGGGGGGGGGATGAGAAAGATATAGGCTCTTTATTCGTCTTTGTAGGCGGGGTTGCTAATTCACACCTGTGCATCGGCTCTCGATATCTGTTGGTGTGTTGTACTTAGCGTCAGTTAGTTTAAGGTAGATTAAGTAGTGTGTAAAGTTAGGGACCGATGACCTCAGTAGTTTGTTCCCATAAGACCTTACCACAAATTTCCAAAAAACGTAGTGGATAAGAAACTGGTTTCGTATCGTAGAATATCAATATTCAACTCAATACCCAGATCCGCTTATTCAATGTTCCGCGTTTTACATAAGTGATTACAGGCAAATTGTTGGACGGTTCCCCATACAAGGAAATGGTGGACTTTTGGGTCACTTGAGTCTCACTGCGGTTCGTCTCCTGGAACTTCGAGCATGCCAATTGAATGATCGAACGATCTACAACTGAGGAACATTTGTGGTTTGGGGACGTCATGAAACACACTCTGCTCAATGGAGTTCAAGAAACTATCAAAATAATGTCTGTGTTACCCGCACAGCAGATCCGGTTAAATACGTTACTCTTGTTTCGAAAGACAAGATTGAAGTCTAAGAGTCCGTAAAGTGGTGCAGGTATGCAGATCACCTAAAGCAGTGATCATACACAGGGCAGGAACAGAAACACGTAAACACCGCTGGAAATGAATGCTTGAACATAAACTCAGCTACTACGCAAATCTACAGGTTTCACTGCTGTATCTGACCACGAACAGCAACTGTACAGTGTCCTCAATGTGTTACAAGTGCCATTCGTGGTTAGAAAAGTGTTCTGTGTGGTTAAGATAGCATTATGACGGAGTTAAATGAGATCCTGGTCAAATTGTTGGTGCTCATATCGTGGGTACCTCCGTAACTAAGGTAGGAGAAGTGCTTTGTATTTCAAGATGCACCGTAACGGAGATTTGCACCTCATGCTGGGAAATATGGAAAAAACATCGTCCTCTAAGATACAACGCTGGCGAAAGCATGAGTTGAATGATTGCGAGAAGCGATCCTTGAAGAGGATTGTAACGAAAAATAAATGGATGACAGCTGCAAAAGACACTGCAGTACTGAAGGTCGCACTCGTGAATCATGTCAGCAACAAAACAACACGTAGAGAATGGCAGAGTGTGCTGGAATTCCAAAACCACTCATCAGTGTTGCAATGTTTGTAACAAGAAAACGTTGTGCTGAAGCCATAAAACCTGGCATGTAGAATAAGAGTATTAAATTATTTGGTCGGATGAATGTTGTTTCACGTTTTCTTTTCCAATTTTTGGCCGAGTTTACGTCTCAAGAATAACGGTTGCATTACTGCGAAGGATTTTGTGGGAATTTTGGCTAATCAGTCCTATCCCACAGCACGAAGTTTGTTCCCCAACGGTTACGCTGTGTTCAAAGAAGACAGGCCCTTCTTCATTCCCATTGTCCAGGACTGGCCACTGCAGTCACCACATCTCAATAATGTTGAGCCTTTATGGTGTACTTTGGGGAGAAGGGTACCTCTTTCATCGTTACCTGAACTGGCAACTACTCTGAAGGAAGAAATATGTATGATTCCCTTGAAACCTGTATTTACGTATTCCGAGGCGACTGGAAGTTGTTTGAATGTCATAGGGCTCCCAACACCGTTTTAGCCATTGTAACTTCTTGTGGTCTTGGCCGTTTCCATATTTTTGCCCACCCCCTGTATTACATGGGGCGGCCGGAGTGGCCAAGTGGTTCTAGGCGCTACAGTCCGGAACCGCGCGACCGCTACGTCGCAGGTTCGAATCCTGCCTAGGGCATGGATGTGTGTGATGTCCTTAGGTTAGTTAGGTTTTAGTAGTTCTAAGTTCTAGGGTACTTATGGCCTCAGCAGTTGAGTCCCATAGTCCTCAGAGCCATTTGAACCATTTTTTGTATTACATGGCTGGTGTCTTACCGAGTAAGACAGTTTTAAAGACAAATCTCCATACCCATCGCGTACTGTTAGGTGTTCGGTTTTTTTTTTCGAACTTGCTCACGACAGTGCACAGTACACAGCATTACGCTTCGTCAACGACGGTTTCACGAGAGAGAGAGAGACAGAGAGAGAGAGAGAGAGAGAGAGAGAGAGAGAATTTCGGATAAGGAGAAAGTGTGTGTTGGGGGGGGGGGGGGGAGGGGGCTCCACCGTTTGCTTTTCAAAGGGATCATCCCACCATTCCAAATGGAATCCAGTGTTGTAAATACTGTGCCACCTCGCTTGGGCCACTGTTTTATTGACAGAATGAGATAGGGCTTCTGCAGTCATTTGCAGGGACTTACCATACGTATCAGGGACTATAGTAGGATTTCTCCACCACTCCTTCCTGTCACTAAATATTCTTAATATGGCTCATAAACTTGCATTGTTCCCTCGAATGACATATTAACATGTGATAAACAGGTCTCAAATGGAACTTCCTGGAAGATTAAAACTGTGTGCCGGACCGAGACTCGAACTCGAGACCAATGCCTTACGCGGGCAAGTGTAGAACTGAAGCTTTGGGGGCAGGTACTGAGTCGAGCTTGGGTAGCTCAGTTGGTAGAGCACTTGCCCGCTTAAGGTAAAGATCCCGAGCTAGAGTCTCGGTCCAGCGCACAGTTTTTATCTGCCAAGAAGCCTCATATCAGCGCATACTCCGCTGCAGAGTGAACTTATCATTCTAGGTCTCAAATCTTAAAGAATTATCACTGTGTTACACTTAATTACCTTCTTGGCACACATGTAGTTGCAGGTACCAAATGACAGGATTTCGTGTGGGACTTAAGGAGAGTACGAAATTTTGTTCATTAATCTCAGAATGGAAATTTTGTCTGTACACTGCCAAGAGAAATAACTAAGGTTATTGCAAGGCTCAGCTGATGTTGATGGCTTCAGGTAACACACTTCACAGTAACCAAAAATGCTAATCATATTCTCACATGCCTATTGAGGATTGTAATCACAGAATGCAGACATGTAAGAACTTGCAGAAACTCATGTCTCCTTAAACAGAGCACTCATATACGTCAGTGAAGAAATTTGTACAGTTTTCCATTCGTTTTCTTTGCTAACATACAATCATACTGTCTGATCTGTATAGCTTACAGTCTTTGTGCAATCTGTTGGTATATTAGAACTGTTACTGAGGAAGTTAGGAACGTAATTATAATATTTCATGCTATTCTGTATTCCAGGTTTATTGTCATTGTTCAAAATTAAGCTCACGGAACACCTGTAAACGATTTAGCTCTCGTTTAGTATTGTGATATATGTAGCCAATAGTTTAGAATGCCCATTGTTATACCATTCTTTCTTGCACATGGTCCATGACCGTTTTCTTCTTTCGCGAATTCTTCCATACATCTGTTGGCCTAGTGACTTTCAGCAGTCAGTTCAATAACTTTGCTTGCTTTTTACAAACGTAGGTCCGTCGAACGATGACCACTTGTCTTGTGGGCATGACAATGGTTCATGCCGATGCAAGAGAAAATAAATTCCTGACTATTGTCGTACTGTACAGAGATAACTGTGGTCTTAAACGATTTCATGAACGGATAGATTGTGACGACCATGTAATAAATAAATGCTCCGCGAACAAAATAGGAAAATTAGGACTACATCTTCACAACACTTCAAAAACTGTATTGTCGACACAGAACCGTCAGAGGCTACCACCGTTCGTAATTCATACGTGTCCATCTGAGTGCCGCCGGACACATCGCTTGATAAAACCAACATCCATTGCTACACAGTGCAATGACAGTGTTAGGAATATCGTACATATGTCCATGTTATCGATGGCTTATGGGCAGCAGCATTAGTGTATAATTCCGGTCTCATCGCTACTCGACCAATCACTGTTATCTGGATGTGACATGAAACGCAACTCGTCTGTAGCAAATGGCTGTGATGACTCTCTCTTGGTGTGTACTGTGCTCAGTTTCTTAATCGCATCAAGTCATACGTTTGTTGATATTTGGCGCTCTTCGTGTAATTTATGGCTGAGCAATACGAGTAATTTCCCAGCATTTTTATGCCTTATTTATGGTGCAGCAATAAATAACATATTTTATAGAAGTTCAGGATATAGTACGTACCTTGAATGTACTGCCTGGTCTCTTTAATACAAAAACTGAGTAAAAGGAGATGGTTTCGAGCCCCGGTCGGGGCACACATTTTCAACTGTTCCCATTGATATTTATCAAAGCCTTTAAACAGCTAATTGTCTGGATTTCATTGCAGTTTCACTCATGATTCTCACTGACATACTGAGAAGATGATCCAATTATAATAATACAGGACTCGTGGAGGAAAAGAACTATAAAATATCCTAAATTTTTCAAAGACAGTTATTATAATGTAAATTTCACTATAGAAGAAGGGGAAGAAAATCAAATTACATTTTAGAATCGTCAGCTACTTATAAATCCTGACGGAACTTTAGGACATAAAGAATACATAAAGCGCCCCCACTCTGATAGATACCTTCACAGAAATTCCAATCACCATCCAAAGCACAAATGAGGAGTGATAAAATTTTGGTGGAATGGGCTAAATGAATCAGTGAATTCGTTATCCGATACTGTGGTTTTATCAGGATTCAGCCATCACCATGCTAGACTGTATTGAGAGGACATAAAGATTCAACAGTAGAAAAACAAATTGAACGTAACAGAAGAATGATGAAAATTAGACACTTTACGGGGCTTTGAGCCAAACAAAGCAGACAGCACCAACTCCTCCGCACCACAAACGGAGGGACTCTTACCATCTCAGGCAGTGGTCTGATGACGTCTTGAACCGACGGTTGGAAGGATACGTAGTTTATTGAATCAAAGATATCGGAAGCCTATTAGTGGACATTAATATGGGTTGTGTCCACCCTTCGGTTTTATGCCAACTTGAACCCAGCTGGGGACACTTCAGTGAGGTGTCAGAATGTCTGTGGAGGAATGGCAGCCCATTCTTCATCAAGAGCGATAACCAGTCCAGAAAGTGATTTTCGCCACTGAGGTCTGAAGTGAAGTGGACATTCTAACTCATCCTAAATTTGTTCCACTGGATCAGGTTGAGACTTTGTGACGGTTAGTCCATTTCGGGGATGTTATGGCCCACAAACCAGTGCTTCACATATGTAACTTTTAATGGGACACCCTCCTCTAACACTACCTTTTTTTATAGAAATAACCGATACCATGTATACTGTAGATACTTGTAAAGTTGAAATTTTTCAGGTGTTTCACTGAAAGACTTTCATTTGATTTTGTATACGATGTCCTATATTTGAGACTAAAATGTATAAAAAGAAATTAATTTGTTATAATCGATGTGTACTAACGGTTAAAATTATTCTAGTTTTACAAATATTTGAAATTTGAAATTCTGGAATACTTAAAATTCAAATTATTAATTGCACAATCTAACGCTAATTATTAAATTTATTTCTGGCTTCATTTATAAGATACTGATGTGGATTCTTAAAGATTCTTCTTTTGTCAAGAACGTATGTAAATTCTGTTGCTCTATAAACTCTTTGGAATATTGTGAGTACCGCAGAATGTAGTACTATTGGGCATGCCTCTGATGGAAACACGCGTGTCTTTTTTTTAAATTTTGTCCACTACAATGTAATTGATGGTTGTATGAAAATGGGCATTGTGAAGTCAGTGTGTAATAGAAGAATGGGATGAAATTTAAAAAAAAATTATAGCAACAGATACTGCTTCATCAGTTATTTAGTCACCAGGAACCCAGAACGTTATAAATATTGCAGCCTCAAGAAGGTACCCATAGACACAAGACCTGAAGCCAACAACAAGAGAAAATGAAGATAAGTAAATAGCTTTCTTTTGGATGACTTACACCTCTCCAAGCTTTTGAAAATAATGAACAGAATAAGAGAAATTTAATAGTGATGTGTAGGAGCGTAAGATTACAAACTTTATGGCACAGTGCATTGTCCTGCTAATACAATCTACCACTCTGTTCCGCTACTACATGCAGAACACCGTGCTGTAAAATGTGTTCATACCATTCTGCATTTAGCAGTTTGTTAGTCACTATAAAGGAACCAAACCTCTAACTACGAAGTACACCCCCGTATAATACACACATCAAAAACATTTTGCATAACCCCGGTTGCCAGAGCTCCGGAAGACAGAAGTTGACTGTGGATGTTGTACCACAGACATTGTCCCTTTGACTGTTCAGAGATGTCACTAAACCCACACAAAAATGTAAACAACCATGCATGAGCAGCGCCTATTAGACGGTAGGGTCCGACAGCCGATCAATTCCAGTAATTCCACGAAGAAGGAGGTACACTGCTCGTATTGTCTATAGTTCAACCATGCTTAGACGGTCAATAGGGTGGTTCGATCGCGCCCGCAATTTTACTTTGTGCCAAGAAGGGCCCTCAACAAGGGAAGTGCCCAGGCGTCTCGGAGTGAAGGAGTGAACCAAAACGATATTGTTCGGACATGGAGGAGATACAGAGAGACTGGACCTGTCGATGAGATGCCTCGCTCAGGCCACCCACGGGCTACTACTGCAGTGGATGACCATTACTTACGGATTATGGCTCGGAGGAAACCCGACAGCAACGCCACTATGTTGAATAATGCTTTTCGTGCAGACACAGGTCGTCGTGTTACGACTCAAACTGTGCGCAATACGCTGCATGATGCGCAATTTCACTCCCGAAGTCTATGGGGAGTTCCATCTTTGCAACCATGACACCACGCAGCACGGTACAGATAGGCCCAACAACATGCCAAATGGACCACTCAGGACTGGCACACCTTCTCTTTACCAATGAGTGTCGCATATGCCTTCTACCAGACAATCGTTGGATACGTGTTTGGAGGCAAGCCGGTCAGGATGAACGCCTTAGACACATTGTCCAGCGACTGCAGCAAGGTGGAGGTTCGCTGCTGTTTTGGGGTGGCATTATGTGGGCCCGACGTACGCCGCTCGTGGTCGCGGAAGCCGCCGTCACGGCTGTACGATAGATGAATGCCATCCTCCGACCGATAGTGCAATCATATCGGCAGCATACTGGCGAGGCATTCGTCTTCATGGACGACAATTAGCGCCCCCATCGTGCACAACTTGTGAATGACTTCCTCCAGGATAACGATATTGCGCGACTAGAGTGGCCAGCATGTTCTCTACACATGACGTAAATGCGTGGGATAGATTGAAAAGGGCTGTTTACGGATGACGTGACCCACCAACCACTCTGAGGGATCTAGGCCGAATCACTGTTGAGGACATCTGGACAAACAGTGCCTTGATGAACTTGTGGATAGTATGCCACGACGAAAGGGTCCACTCGTGTACCCTTGATGACAGCACGATACAAAGCTTTACGACTCGCCTGGGCCCGTCAACACCGACATTCAACTGTTGGTGACAGGAAACATGTTGTCTGGTCGGAAAAGTCTCGTTTGAAATTGTATCGAGCGGGTGGACGTGTACGGGTGTGGGGGAAACTTCGCGAATCCATGGGCCCTGCATGTCAGCAGGGGGCATTTCAACTGGTGGAGGATCTGTAATGGTGTGGAGCGTGTGCATTTGGAGTGATATGGGACCCCTAACACGTCTAGCTACGATTCATACATGTGACATGTACGCAAGCCACCTGTCTGGTCACCTGGATCCATTCATGCCCATTGCGCATTCCGATCGACTTGGACAATTTCAATACGGCAATGCGACTCCCCACACGTCCAGAATTGCTACAGAGTGGCTCCAGGAACACTCTTCTAGGTTTAAACACTTCTAATGGCCACCAGACTCCCCAAACGTGAAGATTATTGAACATATCTGGGATGCTTTGCAGTGTTCTGTTTAGAAGTGACCTTCAGCCCCTCGTACTCTTACATATTTCTGGACAGCCCTGCCGGATTTTTTGTCTCAGTTCCCCCCAGCGTTGCTTCAGACATCAGGCCTCTATGGGGCTCCGAATCGTAGCACAAAACATGGCGGTGTGTGAAGGAACTACGTCGGTGCGTGAAATACAACGTGCTGATACCGAGTTTCGAATTCGAAGTGTTCGTGCACATCTCCTTCAGCATAACAACGCCACACAACACACAAGCGTTGCGACATCTGCAACAATCCGATCCCTTGGATTAACTCTCATTGATTATCCTCTATACAGACCGACTTGGCCTCATTCGATTTTCACCTGTTTCAAAAACTTAAAGAACACCTTCTTGGACTTCACTTTGAAGCGATGCAAGGGAGCAAGCAGAGGTGAGATTGTGGCTCCGTCGACATAGCCAAAAGTTCTACACTGACGGCATCAACAAACGGGCCTCTCATTGGGAGAGATGAGTTCGTCGCTAAAGTGCCTGCCTTGAGAAATAAATACATAGACATGAAGAATAAAGATGTAGAACGTTAATAACGTTTCTTTTATTTAACAATCTCTACGGGTTTTCACATTAGGCACTAGTTTTCATCACGTTCTCGAGCACCCACTTCTGTTGAGAATACTTGCGCACACTATCACTGCGACATGTATTCATTGAGTAAAGTGAATGAATCCATGTTTTGTGTGAATAATATGCAGGACACTTCAATTCTGGCACTTCATTATTTTCGTAATATTCCTGTCCTGAAACAAGTTCCCTTATGCACAAATGTTTACTAGTTTATTCTGGTATTTCAAAATCAAAAATAATAGACAGACTGAAACTGCCAGGCAGATTGGGGAATAGACAGACTGATTTTCATAGACTGTACTTCCTCTCCTCGAAGTCCAGTTCTTGCTGTCAAGAGCTGTGAATCTTTCGCACAGTTGGTATGTCTATTTATCTACTATGCTGGTGTGCCAGCCTGGATGGCCTTTTTTGCAGTTTTCCACATTTACCTAGGGAAATACTGGGTTGGTTCCCATGTCCTATCTCACATACACGATCTGCGGATACTTTGACACACAGAATCACATTTAACCACACACTTACAGTTGATAAAGGCAGTAGGTGTACAGGGATTCCTTTTCCTGGAGCTGGAAGAGGATTGGGGAAGTGAGCTGGCAGACGCTTCAAAATTCCTTTGGGAATGGTCTAACATTCTGCGTGGCTTTTGTTTGTTCTATGTCGTGTCTCCCTACCACTTTCGCGAAACGACGATCTGAGTGTGTTTCTTAGGGAATCGACTAGTTTGAACCTGGAACCTCGATTTGCTTATCATGTCAGGGTTTTCATGGAAGGTGTTGGATTTGCCTGACACCTTACAATGGCCAACTTGCTTATCGTAGTAATACCCTACATAAGGGTGCCGTTGGCTCTCCATTATATACTGTATAAAGAGTAACGTATCAGTCCAGAACCAACATTGATTGCATAAATGGCGCTGGATAGGAATGAAGGAACAGCAAGCCGTCTCGTCTGCGCCTGAAGGCATTTTGCACGGTCACTCTCGGTGGTTGCACTGCGAAGAAACAGCGCGCGCTAATTGGAACCGGGACGTGACAAGTTGGCTCCCACTACGGCAGGGCCTGCGGTTCGCTTTGTCAAGTATTAACAAGGATGCCACAGTGCCAAGTAAGCTGACGCCACCGCTTACTGCGGACATTTAGACGGTAGGGTTTGAGTTGGGTGTAACAGCCTCAGAGTCACTCACCATCTAAAGACACACACGTGCAAACTGTTTCACCTGCTTTGCAGCCAACTCGGAGATGACTGTTAACTATGGTAATCAATCGATTTCCACTAAATGGTAAAGTCGTAATACTTGCTTAATACAAGTACCGTCTTTCGTAACGGTTAACACATTCACCTCTTCCTCTTTTATTGTCTCTGGGAATTAAAGCCAGGGAATATTTTAGAGATCTGTCAGTATTTTGACAAGAACTTGTTCCATTTTCTGTTCTTTGAGTTCACTGTGATTACAATGTTATGCTGTACGTCAACGTCAAGTCTTCAGCGTCTCGTCGGCTTTATCAGCTTATGCTCATTTCTACTTTTGTACTAGAAACCTGAAATAGATCACACTTAGGAAGAAGTATTTACGCCCGTTTTCTCCATCACATCGGAAGTGGTGTTATGACCAACAAACGTACTTTATACATTTTTGGAGAATACGAAGATATTTTAAAGGTGAAATCATAAGTATACACTAATCATATTTCCTGTCCAGAAGAGTTGGTGGAAGAATCGGCTTGAGATTAACCCTCAACCATTATGATGCGTACCTCCTAGTAACTCTCGCCGATAACTGCAAGAGAATAACGGTAATATATAAATATTTTGTATCACTACAGGGCAGTTGTCTCACGTCTCGAACGACTAGCGCCCCAGCGAATTTCCAGATACTTAGGTCTTAAGAGTACTGACTACAGTAATGGATACAAGATATGTGTTCGAAGCTGGAAATTAATCGTACTCCAGATGTACAATCTATTGGTGATAATAAAGAACAATTTACCGGACTGGAACTCGAAACCGAATCTCCTCCTCCGCTTTACGGTTTTTTTTTATTTTTTTAGTGGAGCGTCCATCTTCATACAACAGCATTTCACATTTTTTAGCCTTAACAACTTAGGCGATCCGTGCACAGATCACGGCCATACCAAAACTTTCGTATGTCGTAGTCCAGTGTTTCACAGCCTCCACTCGTACGTTACGCATATTTACGTCCAGGAAGGACCTATTTATTGAGAATCGATGGCCTAGTATTGGGAAATAAATACGAAATAGCAATGCCTGTGTTACTAGGAACATTGCATCGTACTCCTTAATAACACAGGCACTGCTGTTTCGAATTCGTACCTTACAACTGTCCTGGAAGAAACCCCGGTGACAACAGCAACGTGCAACAACCCTGCTGACGTCTGCAGCGTACAACACCTATCGAATCGCACAGAACGCGAAGCAGGAAAATAACAAGGTAGAGTCATCTCAGGCACGTTTCAACGATTCATAAAAATTAGTAAAAGGAAAAAAAAGAAAAATATACAGCTGATCGCTTTACTTGATCGGTTCCACAAGAGTTATCTCCGCTGCTCGTCTTTACACACTCGGCACGCCCCATCTGTCTGAGGTGTCTGCAAAAATTGTTCCTAAGAAATCTGCGTACCAAACCTTGTACTTGCGTAGCCGCAACAGTTTTGTGTGTCCGACTTACAAGTTCTGCCAATAATTCAGTGCGTTCACATCTGTATCGTGATATAAGTAATGGACCAACATATCCGTGAAGCACGCCACCGCGTTCGTCGTATGATGCGGAAAGAACGTTTCCTCCGGGATAAACACCATAGCCGTTGAGAGTTATCTATGTAGAGTGCGCCGCATGACGAAATACTTGCGAAGATTTTCTCATTCGTCGGCCACTTTCGGTTTACGACCCTGTACCATGTCGATCTTGTCGATGTAGGTAGGTAGGGGCTGTTAACCGTGAACCATACCACTCTCCCATTCAAGCCAGAATGTTTCCGTTCTATCTTGTCGAAGAAGCAGATTGCACACGTCCTTCGAGGTCGGCGGTCGGGACTTCGGTAGACACGCCCGAACGTAAATGTGTTCAACGGTGAACGTTCACTCGTACGTTAACGGGGGCGATATATATCCGACACTGACCGACAGTAGGTACAATGTCGGTACTAGTTATTTGAAGAATGCCCCAGTAAGGGATTTATTCCTCGGGTACCAATAGTTCTGCTTGGTATCAGTATAGACGGCCCGCGCCTTCTCGTGGTCGTTGACTAGAGAAACATCCACCTTCCCGCGCTTGGAGGCTAAGTGTGTCGCAGTGTACCTTAAAGAGCAGTCCCAAGCTTAGATAGTACCCATAAGCCGTCAGAATTCTCATAGCCATCGTGCTCGTCATAGGGACAAGATGTGACAGGTGGTATATCATGGGAGCGAGATGAAGGTTGACGAGTGACGCTGGCTGCAGCGTATCCATCAACCGTAGAGCGTTGACTCGTATCGACATGCGCACTTGGCTCAACAGCCGTCGTTAGTTGTCCGCTGCCGTTCCCACCGTCTCCTTACGGAAGGTGATACCCAAGAATTGTAAGGTCCTTCTGTTCTTGGTTCTAGCCGACGCCCCATATGCATGTACTGCGATTTTCGAAAGTTGACCTCGCTACCAACTGTCATCTCACACGCCTTTCTACGTAGATGTAGAAAGCCTTTAGCTGGTACAATGCGGACCGGGTCTCTCCCTCAGTCCGGACGTGGAACACGATATTATCTGCGTATGCTCCACTTCTGAGGAATAGATGCAGTGAGTCGATGACGAAGACCTGCAAGGCACATTTCTACGGCGTTCGCATACAAGAGGACCGACGAGGGGCAACTCTTCCTGACAGATAGTAGGGTCTTAAAATACTCATTTGTCCCTCCGTTTTTCACCTTTTCTGATCTGACACCACGCAATAGCGGCATCACTGCAGAGGTCAATAAAGGCGGGACACCAATCCGCTCATCATAGCCGTGAGATACACATGAGCCACCCAGTCAAAGGTATGGTCAAAATCTATGGCGACCAGTGCCCACTGCCGTTCTCCCCCCCCCCCCCCCCCCCCTTCGCCCCCCTTTCACCGAGGCGACATGAAGCCGCACATCACTATAGTCGCCCACGGCTGTACGGATATTACTTGTGCCACCAGGACACGTCTGATCTGCATGTAGACGATCTGCCAGAGACGTTTTGATAGGACCGCCCAGTATGAGACGAATATCTTGCAGTCATTATTGAGGATGGTCAAGAGGCGATAACCAAATTGTCATTTCCCGCTACTTAGCTTGGATATCGGGATCATGAGCTCTTCGGCAAATTCAACGGGAGTTGAGGGTTTCTGCTTCAGAATCTTGCTGAATATGCATGACCACATCTGTGTCATAGTGGTCACAAACGCACGGAAAAATTCCAACGGGAAACCGTCTTCAGTTGGGACTTTTTGAAAGTCCCTCTAGTGATCGGTTCCTCCAGCTCCTCTCTCGTAAGTTTAGGTAAAACATGTGCTTCCCCATTCGCACGTGTCACGTCTGGGATCTCGTATAGGACGTTCGCCAGCGCCCTCTGACCCTCCCCGTTGGGCCAATAGGATCTGCTAAAATGATCCGTGAACCTCTTTTCTATGCCCCTTTGTGTTGTAAAATAACGGTCATCGTCGAGATCTATCTCATGAATGAATGTCCTGTCTTGGTCCCTTTCCTGTAACACATGACGCATTTCTGGAAGTTCGTCGGGCAGGCAATTCAGTGATCTAGCGCGTATCACTGTACCCGCCATGCTTAATGGCGCAAGTTACACTGGTGTCAAAAATTAAAGCTACAAACCGCTATTTCCCCGTTTTGTGCCTAATTCACGATGTACTCATACTAACTATCAACAGATGTCCCTATGATCGTGTTCTGCACAGAAGGTGGCATTTCAGTCGACGGACAACCACGCCAACAATGACTTCAAGTCACCTGTCAAACGAGGTAGTGTTTTCCGGGTAGTGTCTCATCCACAATTCCTGTGTACAATCACCGACGGTGCAGTATGACACAGAGAACACTCCTACCAGACCCTCTGCGGTGAAGGGACATAGGAAGAATGTGGAAGCGGGACAGTCGCAAACTGATGTGGTCCGATGGTTTAATGTGAATCGTTCTGTTGTTTCTCGAATGTGGCGACAATTTATAGGGACCAAAACTGTAGCCTGAAGACCAGGTCAGTGTCGATTATTAATAACATCAGACAGAGAGGACCATTACTTGGCTATAAGGGCATACGGTACCGACTTAGTCCTGCAAAGGAACTGGCATCTGACCCCGCAGCATCAACTGGACGTGGTGTATCGAGGCAAGCAGTGTACAGAAGGTTCCGGCAGAGTGACCTTTACTGTCGGAGAACTGCTATTTGTGTACCTCTGCCACGTCTTCACAAAACGAAACGTCCTAGAGTGGAGTCGTCAGCATGCCACCTGGCCGATCGAGCAGTTGGCCAATGTACTTTTAACAGATGAATCTCGATTTGGTCTGGAGAGCTTTTCTTAACGGATTCGCATATGGAGGGAACGGGATCTCGATTTCGGGACCCAAACACTGTGGGAAGAAAATGATATCGAGGAGGACCCCCAATTATGTGGACAGGGATTATGTTAATCATGCGAACACCTCTTCACGAAATGGTACAGGTGAATCGGCAAGGTTTTACTGCTGTCATGTATCGTGACGAGACCTTGGGACCTCATGTGCAATTGTTGCAAGGTGTAGTGGGCCCAGACTTCGTACTGATGGGCGATAGTGCTCGACCTCATAGAGCACGAGTGGTTGATGTTCTCTTGGAAACGGAATATGTTGCACCCGTTGCGTTTTCTCATTTTAATACGTGTCTGAGGAGGAGGAAAGAAAATTTGCAAGGGTAGAGTAAGAGGAGAGAATGGGTAATAAGGGAGGCTTTAGCAACAGTGGTGGCTGGAAAGACGGCCAATTGAGGATAACGATACTAGTTAACTGATGACATCAAGATAAACCATCATACTCAGCTATGATAAGGATGGCGGAAAACCGAAAGACTGCTCAACTTGCAATGATGTGCAGAATACATCGGCATTATAAAACATACAGGTTCTTAAGCATAATCAGATAAATCTTTCTGATGCCTAAAATATTAGTTTATATTTGTGAATATCAATAGTTTCCAAAACTGAACTGACAAATAATGCTTGAAATTATTCCGTCTTTTGGAACCAGTGCTACAAATCTAGGCGCTGCCAACTATGCATACCCAGTGGGTGACTGAGATCAATGCTGCCAGTTACACATTGGGACCATTAGGGCTAGTACTACAGCTTTCGTAAATTAATGTTACTTGAGAGCAACACTGTCAATTTAAGGCTTAACTCTTGAAACGTCCCCTTAGAAAAATTAATGAACTACTGTGCTGATAAACCCCTTACCTTATTTGATTTTCAAGCAGCTGAGCAAAACTGAAGGTACGAAGACATTTCTATATTTACTTATTCTGATCATCACTAAACTGACACACAATATTTTTAGCGCAGCGCAATCTGACTTTCAATAAACCCTACAAAATAATGGCCCTGACTAACAATAACCTATACCTTTCATGAATCACTTACCTCACAAAAATCTTCGTTACTCGAACTACTGCAATACAGCGAGCGCCAATACTGCCAGCTAAATAAAAGACGCTTACTACTGAAGGCACTAACTACTGATAGGCATAGTTAGCAAATGAAAGATTTTGATAGAGAACATACAATGTATTTATCTTAATAGTGTTCAAAAGTCATTATATATATGTATATATATATCAGTTCATGACCTCCAGTCTTACAAATTTACTCTCATTCTCTAATGGACACACGTCCAGATCATCCGCTATCAAAACTCCGCCATCTCACTCCCCGCATCCACCACTGCTGGCGGCTCACCTCCAACTGCACAACGCTACAATATCAAATACTCCAACAATGCAAACCAGCCACAGACTTCACACAGCACAGAGCGCTACGTGGCGTTACCAACATAAAAACCTAAACAGCCTACTTACACTCTAACATTCTCCCAATAGAGAGAAAAGCACGTCAGGAAAATCTTATATCTTTGCAATGTCCTACCTTCCTAATTCCTATGGCATGAACCGCTTGGAGACCCCGAAAGGAAGGTTCAGCCCCCTAACTGGAGAGGCTTTTCCCATCCTCCTCGCTCGCACGAATCTTTCCTTCGTGAAGTATGAGCCCTGTTTGTGCAAGTGTTACCTGCAAAGTGTAGACGCCTGTAGTGGCTTGTGTGCGTAATGTAGTGTTGTGTACGTGCTGGAGACAATGAGAGAAGGCAAAGGGTGATATCCTGTGTCGACACATAGCCTGCTCCTTTCGAGTAGCAGGAAGGGGCTTACCGAGCTTCGCGTCCCATCCAGCGGACAGATCGCCACCAACAGTGTCGCATCCTTGCACTTCATGAGGTATTGCCAAGAGGTTAGGAATTTAATCCAGGATATTATCGCAAAGACTGGTGGTCGGGGCCTTTAGGTCACCATCTCTCCCTTCCCTCTGAGGAAAGTACAAAGGGAAAATTGTCAACAGCACGTGACCTACGCAGACGGTCACCCATGCAAGTAATGGCCACGACCAACAGTGCTTAACTTTGGTGATCTTCTAGGAACCGGTGCATCCACCTTGCAACGACCGTAGACATCTTGTAGCTCGAACAGATTCAAAGTTTAATAATCTGGTAGATTCAAAGGAAGTGAATCCGCGGCGATCATGTTAAAGGTTCAAATGGTTCAAATGGCTGTGAGCACTATGGGACTTAACTTCTGAGGTTATCAGTACCCTAGAACTTAGAACTACTTAAGCCTTACTAACCTAAGGGCATCACACACGGCCATGCCCGAGGCATGATTCGAACCTGCGACCGTAACGGTCATGCGGTTCCAGACTGTAGCGCCTAGAACCGCTCGGCCACAACGGCCGGCTCCTGTTCAAGAAATCATCCCAATTTTCGCCATGACTGACTTTAAAAAAAATCACAGAATACTTAATTGAGTGTGAGTGAACAGGGATCTGAATCTTATTCATCCAGATTACGATCCGACTTTGTGACCCACTGCACCATCTCGCTCACTAGCATCTTTTACGAGATGCCATATATCGTTCGTTACTCTGTACTGCTGACTTCACCTCTCGAAATCATCTAGAACGTTTGATGATTTCACAGACTTGTATGCGACGTTTCTTCCTAGTTTTCTTTACTTGAATAATACTTCAAAAACATATTAAGCAGTGAAAGGATTGCTTGGAAGTACGGGTTTTAAAGTTGGCACGGAACATCAGTGAGAGATAAGAGTGGAAAGGTTTTTTAAGTGTTTAAAAGCTACTTACATCACGCGTCATGTATCATGCGTAGTGGATTTATCTCGGCGGCAGACTACCAACCTTTGTCAGTTTGAACCCTTCTATCTGTTCATATATCCAGATATAATCAGAGCGAACGATAGAGGGGTTTTAAGTGATGGACGGTGCCGCATTCCTTGGCGGGATTTGGTTTTCCACTTGCCGCGTAGCCCAGACGGTGAATGCGTGCTGAGGCCACGAGGGCTGGATTACATGACGAATGGGCCGAGCACGCGGGCCATCTGTTGCCGTGACTGGGATATCGGCTAGAAACTTTAAATCACAAATAGCGGCTCTCTACAAGCTCACATTTATTTCACGGCGACGTGACACGGCGTTTGTCAGTTTTAATGCCCCTAACGTGTTAGCGTGCGGAATGTGAAGCTTGCGTGTCGAAATGTGATCACGTAACGCTCAAGGTCCCACCGGACAAGCAAGCAGCAGCCAGCCGCAGCCGCAGCCGCGAGCGCCGCCCGGCGCGCTTGTACAGCACCCTACACGCAGTCGTGCGTCATACATTTCCATAAGCCAGCTTCACTCAAAATTATGACTAAACGCGCGCCACCGGGAAAATCCCAATAAGCTCTAACGGGCGGCAATCTATTTTACTGCGTTTTGATGCATAATCATTATACGAGTGCTGTGCGCGACTGGGGGTATGATAATAATACTCTGCACATTGCCTGACAGCCTAGTGTTCCGACGTCGGCTGTGTCAACAGTGAAAGGATTCACCTTCATTAATCAGTACCCCACAGTCGGCAAACATTTTCCTTTCGTCATACAAATACATCATGTAATAAAGGTTATTTCGTGAATGTAGCCAGACCATTTTATTTAAATCTGAGCGCTGATTTTAATTCGCAGGTGATGTGAAATACGTCAGAGTAAACAGCTGTTTTTATGCACGGCATATACTTCATGTCTTTCTATAAAACATCTCCTTCAAAGCTGATAACATTGTGTGGCACCGTAGAAGTAATAAGTCATTTGTTCGCGTTTCATATTTATAAAGTTATTTCTTCTGTCGAATACACGTTTGAAAAAATGCTAGATTCATATAAAAAAATACATCACAAAAATCGTCAATAGTTTTACTTTCAAGCCGGCGGAAGTATACATGGCACACCTGAACAAACGTAGAACATGAGAAATATTAAAAAGTTTGTGGCAAGTAAAGACTACTTGAAATAGATATTTCCTTAACATGGGTTTTGAAAATTGTAAGGAAAATCTTATCGCTTTGTAGAATGTTAAGAAAAAATAAATGCTTACAGAAACGTCTAAAGAATGTATTCCAAGGACGTAAATAAAAACTCTGCATTAGGTCTCAGTTCAATTTACGATATTTTAATATTATACGGTAGAGTAACATTTCCGTACGAGGTTAGAAGCGACAACATCCCAGTGATATGCATGACAATGAAAAGTTTTAGCCGCGTAACACGGCTTTCTTTTCATCAATCTGTGAATCTATTAGACCTGAGAAGATTAGGGTCTACAGAAACTCATGTTGTTATTGTTATGGTCTTCAGTCCTGAGACTGGTTTGATGCAGCTCTCCATGCTATCCTATCTAATGCAAGCTTCTTTATCTCCCGGTACCTACTACAACCTATATCCTTCGAAATCTGCTTAGTGTAGTCATCTCTTGGTCTCCCTCTACGATTTTTACCCTCTACACTGCCCTCCAGTACTAAATTGGTGATCCCTTGATGCCTCAGAACATGTCCTACCAACCGATCCCTTCTTCTAGTCAAGTTGTGCCACAAACTTCTCTTCTCCCCAATCCTATTCAATACTTCCTCATTAGTTATGTGATCTACCCATCTAATCTTCAGCATTCTTCTGTAGCAACCTCCAACCATGAACCATGGACCTTGCCGTTGGTGGGGAGGCTTGCATGCCTCAGCGATACAGATAGCCGTACCGTAGCTGCAACCACAATGGAGGGGTATCTGTTGAGATGCCAGACAAACGTGTGGTTCCTGAAGAGGGGCAGCAGCCTTTTTTAGTAGTTGCAGGGGCAACAGTCTGGATGATTGACTGATCTGGGCTTGTAACAATAACCAAAACGGCCTTGCTGTGCTGGTATTGCGAACGGCTGAAAGCAAGGGGAAACTACGGCCGTAATTTTTCCCGAGGGCATGCAGCTTTACTGTATGATTAAATGATGATGGCGTCCTCTTGGGTAAAATATTCCGGAGGTAAAATAGTCCCCCATTCGGATCTCCGGGCGGGGACTACTCAAGAGGATGCCGTTATGAAGAGAAAGAACACTGGCGTTCTACGAATCGGAGCGTGGAATGTCAGATCCCTTAATCGGGCAGGTAGGTTAGAAAATTTAAAAAGGGAAATGGGTAGGTTAAAGTTTGATATAGTGGGAATTAGTGAAGTTCGGTGGCAGGAGGAATAAGACTTTTGGTCAGATGACTACAGGGTTATAAACACAAAATCAAATAGGGGTAATGCAGGAGGAGGTTTAATAACGAATATGAAAATAGGAATGCGGGTAAGCTACTACAAACAGAAATTCATATCTAACGACAAATATTTCTCTTACCATTAAACAGCACCGGTAATCTGATATTAAGGATGCATGGTCTCGGTTCAGAAATAATAATACTAATAATAGTAACAGAATATCATTCCAACAGAAATATTCAACAATTGTGTAGTACTGGAATAAAGATACACAAACCAGAAGCCTACGAAAGTTGGAACGATCAATTTCAGTCAGCTAGAAAATATAAAAGACACTTTCACTTAACATCATGTGTTTACCCAAAACGTCTAAACAAATAAAAGATTAAAATTATAATAGTTTTAAACGCAGTGCTAACGTAATTCATTCTGCGGCAGCTTTTAAATTTGCTAACAACGAAAATAAGGTAGCAACACAACAGGAGAGACTGGTAAAATCAGATATGATTGAATCAACTTACGCGGAAGATCACTCTACTTTATAGCACTGTATACATGTTTGAGGTCCCATGAATCACAACATACATGTCTGCACTGTTCAGCAACATACACCTACTAATCCTCTTACTACGAGGGCAAGTAATGCCTTAGAAATTTTTTGTGCAAAACTCTTAAATATTTTTAAACAAAACGAAATTTAACAGAATACATCTTTATTCTGTATTTATCATCTCTACATATTTATTTCTCAGTATAGTCACACTGGCGTCAACACATGTCCGCCAACGAGAGATCGGTTTGTTGGTACCGTCACTGATTATGTTGACAAAGCCACAACTTCACCGCCGCGTGCGCCGTGAACGTGAACTCTACTGAGGTGTGGAAACAGATGATTATCGGCTGGGGCTAAGTGGGGACTGTATGGAGGATGATGATCGATGGCAATGAACGCATGGCATCGGATTTTTGCAGATGTCCCAGCGCTCTTGTGTGGTCTGCGATTGTCATGTTGAAATAGCGGACCATGCATTCATCAACTGTCAAAGTGTTGTTAAGGAATCCATCATCATCACGTTCAAAACGCTAAAGAAATCACTGACGACTTCCCTGCTCCATGGTTTCATATCAGAAGTGAAAACTGAAAGAACCAACCGTGCACACAGCACGATGTTGCACACCCACTGACATTGTTACGTTACACACCGCCATGTTACACCCTACGATTCGGAGCCCTCTAGCGGCAGATGTGCAACTTGCGTGAGCGAAGCGGAAGAGTTGACCAAGTAATGCTTGTGACATGCCATACCTCAATTGATATTGTGAACAGAATAAAAAATTTTGAGGCATTACTTTCCAGCACTCCCTCCTAAATTAAATGTGATGCAGCCACACGATCTAATAGTTAATTCCAAGAGATTAGCGTTAGAATGATGGCATATTCTGCGTTTATAGGCTTTGGAAACTTTAAGTGACTTCTCGAGAGTTCCCTCAACGTCTAGACAGAAAAACGAAGAAAGAATACTAATAATCAGCTTTTGTGTTTCTACATATGAAAATACTGAAGAAAGTGAAAACAATGCAGAAAGATACACGAGTAAAACGCAAATAAATGAACTGTGTATTGTGAAATTCGAGACATTTATCCAGTTGTTCCTCCCAAGCACAGAAATTAAGGAGTCCTAAAATACCCACAAGATAATTTTATTTACTCCAGATTATCAACGTAAATTATGTACTGTGAAGTTCTTTTTGAATGTATTCAAATTTAAAGACTGCTGATATTCATTGCAACAAGTGGAATTGTTTCCCAAGAGTTTATGCATTTCCTTAAGATTGTAGAACGACTATGCTTTTCAGTAGACATCGTCTCTGTGACGTTATCGGACAAATCTTTTATATATATACAGTTTTCCTATTTTGCTTTCTTGGGGCATACTCAATATTATTTTCATTTCTGTTCAACACAAGCGGCTTGTAGTGAAACTGCGTGCTTATGGAATATCACCTCAGTTACGTGACTGACTTGGTGACTTCTTGTCAGAGAGGTCACAGCTCGCAGTAATTGATGGAATGTCATCGAGTAAAACAGGAGTGATTTGTGGCATTCCCCAAGGTAGTGTTATAGGCTCTTTGCTGTCCCTTATCTATATAAACGGTTTGGGAGACAATCTGAGCAGCCGTCTTAGGCTGTTTGCAGATGACGTTATCATTTATCGACTAGTTAAGTCATCAGAAGATCAAAACAAGTAGCAAGACGATTTAGAAAAGATATCTCTATGGCTCTATGGGGCGAAAATTGGGAATTGGCCCAAAACAAAGAAAAGTGTGACGTCATCCACATATGTGCTAAAATAAATCGGTTACACGATAAATCGGGCAAATCTAAAGGCCGCAAATTCAACTAAATGCCTAGGAATTACAATTACGAAGAACTTAAATTGGAATGAACACACAGAAAATGTTGTGGGGAAGGCTGACCGAACACTGCATTTTATTGGTAGGACGCTTAGAAAATGTAACAGATCTAATAAAGAGACTGTCTTCACTGTTATTGTCCGTCCTCTTTTAGAATACTGCTGCGCAGTGTGGGATTTTTACCAGATAGGACTGACGGAGTACATCGAGAAAGTTCAAAGAAAGGCAGCACGTTTCGTGTTATCGCGAAATAGTGGAGAGAGTGTCACTGAAACGTTACATGATTTGGGGTGGACATCATTCAAACAAAGGCGTTTTTAGTGGCGGCAGAATCCTCTCACTAAATTGCAGTACCAACTTTCTCTTCCGAATGAGAAAATATTTTGCTAACGCCGACCTACATAGGGAGAAACGATCACCATAATAAAATAAGGGAGATTAGAGCTCGCACGGAGAGAAAAGACATAGGTGTTTGGTTTTACCGTGCACTATACGTGATTGGAATAACAGCGAATAGTGATGGTGATTCGATGAACCCTCTGCCAGACACTTAAATGTGATTTGCAGAGGATCCACGTAGACGTAGATGTAGATATAGATTCAACTTTCTATAAACGCACGAGTTTTATTGGTAAAATATTCTCCGAGCAAATGATAAAACTGTGAAGATTCTACATATGGTTGTATCATCCCCAACAACTTAAGGCAGAGACATTACAAGAAAACGATGGTGAAAAAAATTGCTTCCGTCACCAAGATTAGGACATGCTGTCTGCTTTTTATGAGCGCTGTAGCAAGAACTGTTCTTATTCTCGACATCGAAGGCAAGTATATAGCATCTAAAAACTGAGAAAATAGGAAAAGAAATTTTAGAACACGGGTTTTGACGACGTACTGCAACTCCATCTCAAACACCACGAAGAACCAGAACAGTGTGTGAAGTACCGTGGACAACCAGAATTGTGTCTGAACAAAATGTACCCTTGAAACGATGTTACACTTCTGGCACTGTCATATTTGTGACCACCACACGGGCCGGGCCCTACTCCATCCTTTCCGCCGGCGCACAGGTTTTGTAAGGCTGTCATTATACGTCAGTCGGTAAATAACCGGCGTGACGAGAGCCAGACTATTTCTATTTTCCTCTTTTTTTCATTTGCGGCCGGCTGCATGGCGGCCGTGCGTGAGTACCGGATAACTTGTTTGAATACTGGCTGGCCGCGGCAACGTGTTATTACGGAGGGTCTAAGCAGGTGGTGAAAGGCTGAGGCCATCATAATTACACACCACCGGCAGCAGAATAGTCGCCGCCGGTAACACTGGGCCCGCAGTGACACAGGGGCGCCGCCGATGCACTGTAATTTCACCGGATTGCCTGAGTAGCCGTTTTGGAGGGACCTTGAGAAACAGGCGGCATCCGCTAAGCGCGGGCCTCGTTCCAAACAAAAAAGCCAAACAGGGAGACTCGGAAAGGGCAGCAGCCCCCCTGCAGGGCCTCTGTTGCTGGAATTTTACGAGTTAAGACTCGTTGCAGATAGTAGTAGTAATGTAATTAGAGTGGATGTCACTGTCGGTGCTTAATACAGGTATGCAGTAGTTCTGACTGCCGGGCCATTTATCCCGCTTAGGTTATAGCGATGTCGCCTGTATGAAAAGTTACCCCTGGCCTTTCTGTGGAAGAAAAAGAGGAACAAAAGGGCCACAATACGTGGGGGTAAGCGGGAAAGTTTTCTCTCCACTTCATTACGAAAGAATGAGTTGTCGTAATTGAATGAAACGATAACAAGCCGGCAGCTTCAATTTTTACTTACTAGACTTAACTCCATCGAAACGAGAAACAAAAATGCATAGCTCTACGCTCGGAAATATGGAAATTATTACTGAGTTATGTTGATTATCTTACGTCTGGTAATTAATTCTGTGGCTACCATTATGCTTTCGTCCAGCTTTGTGACTTTCACACAATGATATTAATCCCAGGGAGTTTCAGATAAAAAAAAAATCACGTGCGTAAAAAAGTGACTACAGCGTCATTCATCTTATGGCGTCTACAGTGTATTATCTGGATTACTTTGCAGTCACAATTTGTTTACTGTTAGATACTGTAAGTGCACAAATCGAGTTTTCGTGTTTAAGAAGAAAGTTAGAACTCATATTTCGCGATACCAAATATTTTATAAAACTGGCGATCACCCTTTCTCTTAAGCCTTATGTCAAAGCCTTGGTGTTCGATCTTCTTAGAGGTTGGAAATTCGAAAACTGAGATTACAGTGCAAATGGTCCACCCCTTTCTATGCACAAACGACGAGTTCAGACTCCTTCATAGAAACCCGGAAGAAACCAGTAGCACTTCATATGGCTGCAAATGACAGCATATGATATTGACAGAGGATAATTTGTTTCCGGTGAGTATGTGTGTGTGTGTGTGTGTGTGTGTGTGTGTGTAGATATGGAGACAGAGAGTTAGATGAGGAGTCAGCAATTTCGTGGCCTTCGAAGGGCCACTAATTGTGAATGACTCATCGCTTGCTATTACGTTTGTGTTTTTGTTAACTCATCTAAAAGTATGGAAGAATGCTGTCTGCTACAGTATCTGTCGTTTTCATTTATTAAGTCAGAGAGGGAATCACTTAAAACCGAGCGAGAGAACGCAATGCTTGATATACTGATAATTCATTTCGTAGAAGCAGTAGTCTAGAACATCCCGAATAGTGGCATAACAACCCACTCATCTGCATGTACATTCTCATACCTGACAGGCTGAGTATGTAATCCATTTGTATATTTAACTTCTGTCGCTGAAATCAAGTGCTTTCATATTCTAATCCGTAAATTAATATTTGTTTACCATTACCACAATTAAGTTCACATTCTGCGTTCACATTTTAATTAATTAATGAGCGTCCTTCAAGCAATAAAAGTTGCTTATTTAAGATGCTGTATTAGTTATTAACAACTTAGTAATTTCATAATGGCACGCAAAGGTCACTCTGCACTAAAATACCGCATAAAACCATGCTGTCAAGACTTAAACGGGAATGCCTCAAAGTTTAAGGCTGAGGACTCCCAGGTTGTAGAAGTATATTTATAACGAGGCCGTTCTTGTAGGCTGCAGTACCATTTATCTATGTTCTTGTTGTAATAGTCGCTTAATATTTTGCCGGTCCTTGTTAATTACAGAAGTAAAATTTATAATAGTGTCAATATCTTAAATAAATTCCCAATACATCTATTGTTTATATACTCCATTATTACGGCACATAAAAATTTCCCTCGCTATTGATGTAGTAGTTCTAACACCCGCTACTAGGAAATTGTTCACTGAAGTGCAACCTGTGTAGTTGGAGTTCACGCTTCGCTGACGTCGGACTCGG
The DNA here is from genome assembly GCF_023897955.1 of Schistocerca gregaria. NCBI lineage: Eukaryota > Metazoa > Arthropoda > Insecta > Orthoptera > Acrididae > Schistocerca > Schistocerca gregaria. The sequence goes on from NC_064931.1 coordinate 733,778,775, forward strand.
GTCCTTTGTGCTCCGTTCTGAATGTATGACTTGTGAATGTTTGTGTATTAACTCTTCACTTGTTTGAGTATCAAATATGAAACCGACTAATTTGTAATTTCTTTCTAAAACACTTGAACTTATTTCGACCGGTAATTGCACCTCATAATGCAAAGATTACCTCAGAGATAGCAACTTTCAACAGCGAAGTACTATCGAGAATTGTTAGAAGGCTACTTCCAACGGTTTCAATAAAATAAGAAAACGCAGTGGGATATACGTGCAAAGGAGATGGACAACGTAGTTAGCTGCACATATGTGACAGCTACAAGAAAATGTGACGTTAATAACCACGCCAAAATGTAAACTGTGCACTGAGAATAACTTCTGAAGTCCTCAGCATATCCGCAAAGTACTCTGATTAGAATCACCCAAATGCTAGTTTACTGTAAATGTTTATTTGTATCATTGCTGTCAATAGCATGAACATGTTGATTTAAATTTCTTTCAAAATTAAGTAAAAATCAAATGGAATCAACGTTTGACTACGTTATACCTATTTTAGCCTCTGTGGTGAGTGGATTAACACAGTACATGCAGACTACCTATTGAATATAGACTGTGTTATTCTTGTTCTACGTGATTAGGTCAAGGAAACAACACTGCTGGTACATTATAATAAGGATTTATACAATAGAATTGTAGCTGAAAATTTGATGTACGAATATAAGGAGACGGTTCAAACCTAATTTCAGCAAGATGTAATCCCAAAAACAACAATAACAACACAGTAATGTTACCTTAATGGATCAAGGGCCGAATTACCCCTTTTTAAAACAGGAGAAATGGTTCAAATGGCTCTGAGCACTATGGGACTCAACTGCTGTGGTCATTAGTCCCCTAGAACTTAGAACTACTTAAACCTAACTAACCTAAGGACATCACACACATCCATGCCCGAGGCAGGATTCGAACCTGCGACCGTAGCAGTCGCACGGTTCCGGACTGCGCGCCTAGAACCGCGAGACCACCGCGGCCGGCAAAACAGGAGAAGAGTTACTTTGTACTACGTCTGTTACTCTGATGTCATCATATTTTAAACTTCCGGAATGACGTTATTCTTCCAAGACAGAAGACGGAATAGGAATCCATCCAGTATAGGAAAAAGTGTTGCCAATTTTAGTAACAATGAAAGTAACTAAAAAAACTTTAGACCATTGTGTATGTATCTTACACGGCTTTGAGATGATTCATCGTGCACGATACACTGTAATGCGGAATTGCTTCTTCTGATATTCTATACTGTCCAAAAATAGCAAGGTACAGAAAGGTGCAGCTCCGCACATCATTAACAATGGAGCGCTGTAACTATTAGCACAGGCATGAACATTTAGAATAACTGATAAATCTTTTTCAAATCAGTGTGTCATTGAGACACGTGATGTCAGACATGTAGAGCTGAAATGGCGTCATCTAATTACATTAATGAAGCAACAACTCAATGCATTGTTTAATTGGGCGTTGGTTAATGACATCATCTTAAACGAGCACTCGAGAAAATTTTGGGCGAGAGTTGTGTGTTGAATGGGTTGTGAGGAATGGCGAGCGGTGTAGGGCCCTACAGAAAGACGAGGGTGCTCTGTGTGTGCACTCGTCTCCTCTCACTTGCTATTGATTTTGTGTAAATTGGAGCAGGCCGGCAGACCATTATACGCGACACGCGCCCCCCGCGTGCACAAACGTCACAGCATCGTCATCTCGCAGACACCACTCCCGCACGCCCAATTACGGCCACAAGTGCCATCGGCTCTGTTACTGTTATCACGTGGTGACGAACGTGCAAGAAAGCTCTTGGTGATAGTTGCTTGCTTCTCGCGCTTCCATCCTTCCAAAGCTTCTTTTGTACCCGCATCAATACGTAGTAAGGCCCACCGAGTGGTGTGAATCATTTAACGGAATTGGTTTCTATTAACAGGACTGGCATATCCAAATATTAGAGGAATGTATTTTTAATCTATATTCAGGGCGACGTTCATGCGTGATTAATAATCACTTCGTTAAACTAAGCTGTAGTTTATATCTCTTGTCTCAGTTCAGTCGAATCAGTGTCGAGACAAGTTTTCAGCAAAAATAGATAAATGTTCGAAGAACTTTTCCCGCGTACGATGTGTTTCTTAACCGAATTTTTAAAGGACGACCTCAGTCATCACGGTCCGGAGTTATCTATTGTGCTAGGAGACGTCACAAAGTCACCGAATTTCTCTACGTCACGAGATATTATGCCAATATTTGCGATTAAGAATCATTAGTAGCATCGCTATGAGTCTAACTGTTGTCGCGAGAAACTTAATTCCTCACATGACGTAAAATGCTGATGTATTTAATTCACAATGCCTCTATTATATATATATGGTGGTCCATTGATCGTGACCGGGCCAAATATCTCACGAAATAAGCATCAAACGAAAAAGCTTCAAAGAACGAAACTCGTCTAGCTGGAAGGGGGAAACCAGATGGCGTTATGGTTGGCCCGCTAGATGGCGCTGCCATAGGTCAAATGGATATCTACTGCGTTTCTTGAAATTGGAACCCCCATTTTTATTACATATTCGTGTAGTACCGGTACATAATGAAATATAAATGTTTTAGTTGGATCACTTGTTTCGCTTTGTGGTAGACGGCGCTGTAATAGTCACAAACGTATAAAACATTCCGCCAGTGCGGACGGTATTTGCTTCGTGATACATTATCCGTGTTAAAATAGACCGTCTACCAATTGCGGAAAAGGGCGATATCGTGTTTATGTATGGCTATTATGATCAAAATGCCCAACGGGCGTGTCTATGTATGCTGCTCGGTATTCTGAACGACATCCTCCAAGAGATATTTGGACAGGTCACGATCAATGGACCATACATTTACAGTCGACGGTCGCTGTCGCTCTACCTGTCTGAGCCAGCGAGGATTGTCCACGGCCCAGTAATGCATGTTCCGTAGATTCACTGCCCCGTGGTTTGTGAAACCCGCTTCACCGGTAAACAGGTAGAAATGCAACGCATTCTCTGTTAATGCCCATTGACAGAATTGTACTCGATGATTAAAGTCATCACCATGTAATAGCTGATGTAGCGACACATGAAACGGGTGAAAGCGGTGAAGATGCAGTATGCGCATGACACTACTTTGACTCAGTCTACCGGCTCTCGCAATGTCCCGTGTACTCATGAGTGGGTTCATGGCAACAGCAGCTAACATAACAACTGCACCCGCTTCTCCTGTGACGGGCCTGTTACGGACCCGTTTGCGTGCTACGGCCATACCTGTTGCATAGAGTTGGCGGTAGATGTTTTGCAATGTGCGGCACGTTAGATGCTCTCTGTCCGGGTACCGTTCTGCTTACACCCTGCAGGCTTCTGCTGCATTTCGTCCACACACGCCATAGAAGAGTATCATCTCCGCTTTTTCAGAGTTCGAATACACCATGGTCACAGTTCCTACAACACTACATTATCACAAACGTCTGGTAACACGGTGTACTAGAGTTGGTCTGCGTGCGGAGACGAATGAAGTATAACAATAGCAGGAAGTGCCACATGCGTACTCTGCGACAGCTAGACCAAACCACAACAGTGCACTACAGCCACACTCGTAAACACGGTCGTCATCGTAAACATGTCCCTGCAGATGCTGCTCGCCGACCGTGGCCCGTGTTTGTTGCAACACGCAACTGAACGTCGGAGGTTTCAAGCGTCAACTTTAGGTTACAATATCTCCGGATGTAATTAACATTTTACAATGCAACAAACGGCACTGATTACGTATTTGTTTATATGTTTAGATGTGCTAACAAAACTAACGTGGTTCCATTTATAAAAAGGTAGGTTTGTGTTAAAAGAAACATACTTCCGTGCATTTTTGTATGGTTTGTATTAAACAATTACACTAGCCCCTCTCCTCACGTTCGGTCTGTGGAATCGGTTCGTCAGTATTTGATGTGGTTTACGAAATATATCCAACGGTAACGTTAGGTGACTCACCCTGTATATGCGTTATTGTTAAAAATATTACATAATAATGGTACAATAGCGGAAACGTCTAATCTAACCAAACAATTCTACGGTGGCAAATGTGGTCGTTTCTGTAACACGGCAGGACTGCAGACCCAAGTCAACAATAATATTTCTTCAATAGCCATGGTGGCAGTGTCATAAGCTGGAGATGAATGGAATGCGAAAAAAAAGCAAGAACCTAAGTTTTATTAAAGCAAGCAATATTAGTTGGGTTGTTTGGGGAAGGAAACCAGACAGCGAGGTCATCGGTCTCATCGGATTAGGGAAGGATGGGGAAGGAAGTCGGCCATGCCTTTTTAAAGGAACCATCCAGGCATTTGCCTGGAGCGATTTAGGGAAATCACGGAAAACTTAAATCAGGATGGCTGGACGCGGGATTGAACCGTCGTCCTCCCGAATGCGAGTTCAGTGTCTAACCACTGCGCCACCTCGCTCGGTAGCAAACAATATTAACAATGACTAATGTTCATTTGTGAAATGACATCGCTAAGGTCCCAGTTTCGAACAGAGGGAAACCTTTTGCGATGTTATAGCAGCAGAAACTCATCTTTGTGAGAGTTATGCTACTCCCTCACCTCTATACAGTTTCCTCTCAGCATGTTCATTTACACACACTAAAAACATACTTTTGATATACATAAACGCATAGATGTCATATGTAAAGAATTAACATCAAAGTTCACAAATGCGCATTTCCATTTCTTTTACATTGCACCTGAATTTCCCCACTTGCAAACTGAACTGCTTGCGATGAAGTACTGCACCTCGCTATAAATCTTTAGTCAGTAAAGACGTTGATATTAATAAAGTTAACGAAGTTAGTAATTTAACATTAAATTCAACTGATTCTTCGTAGCAACTAGAAATCATTATGTCATATTTATGTTGATAAATACACTGATTATTAAGAACTTTCCACATTACACATTCTAATGCGCTACAAACTGTGTTGGAAACTGCGAGCTAAACTATAGTTAAGTAGTCTCTTTTATTATTAATTTCGGATTTCGACACCCCAGCATACTGACACGTAGAGTGAAGTGACAAAAGTCGTGGGATACCGGTATGCCCAAATACAGATGGCGGTAGCATCGCGTACACGAAGTAAAACGTCCAGTGCATCGGCGGAGCCGTCATTTGTACTCAGGTGAATCATGTGAAAAGGTTTCCAACTTGATTGTAGCCGCGTGACAGGAATTAGCAGACTCTAAAGGAGAAACGGCAGTTGGAGCCAGATGGATGGGGCATTCCATTTCGGAACCCGTTAGGGAATTCAATACTCCGAGGTCCATATTGTCAAGAGTGTGATGAGAATTCCAAATTTGAGGCATTACCTCTCATCACAGACAACACAGTGTCTGACAACCTTCACTTAACGAGCGACAGCAGCGGCGTTTGAGTAGAGTAGACAAGCAACACTGCATGAAATAACCACAGGAAACAATATGGGATCTATGGCGAACGTATCCGTTAGGACTATGCTGCGAAATTCAGCGTTAATGGGCTACGGCAGCAGATGACCGATGAGAGTGCGTTTCCGTGCAGCACGATGTGGCCTGCAGCACCTGTTCTGGGCTCTTGACTACATCGATTGGGCCCTAGAGAAGTGGATGACTTTGGCGTGGTCGGATGAGTCCTGATTTCAGTTGGTAAGAGCTGATGACAAGACTCGAGTGTGGCACAGACCCCACGAATCCACGGATCCGAGTTGTCAACGTGGCACTGTGCAAGCAGGTGGTGGCTAGGTCATGGTCTCAACTGTGTTTACATGGTATAGATTGGGTCCTCTTGTTCAACTGAACCGATCATTGACTAGAAATGGTTATGTTCTGCTACTTGGAGACAGTTCTCAGCTATTCATGGACGTCATGTTCCGAAACAACTATGGAATTTTTACGTATTGCAGTACACCATGTCACTGGACTTCAACCGTTCGCGACTGAATTGAAGAACATACTGGACAATTCGGGAGAATGATTTCGCTACCCAGATCGCCAGACATGAACCCCATCGAATGCTTCAAAATAGAAAAGTCAGTTCGTGCACAAAATCCAGAACCGGCAACACTTTCGCAATTGTGGACGGCTATCCCAAAGAAAGCAGGTGTTGACAGATGTGAAAATTACCGAACCAGCAGTTTAATAAGTCACAGCTGCAAAATACTAACGCGAATTCTTTACAGATGAATGGAAAAACTGGTAGATGCGGACCTCGGGGAGGATCAGTTTGGATTCCGTAGAAATGTTGGAACACGTGAGGCAATACTGACCTTACGACTTATCTTAGAATAAAGATTAAGAAAAAGCAAACCTACGTTTCTAGCATTTTAGAGTTACAGAAAGCTTTTGAAAATGTTGACTGGAATACTATCTTTCAATTTCTGAACGTGGCAGGGGTAAAATACAGGGAGCGAAAGGCTATTTACAATTTGTACAGAAACCAGATGGCAGTTATTAGAGTCGAGGGGCATGAAAGGGAAGCAGTGGTTGGGAAAGGAGTGAGACAGGGTTGTAGCCTCTCCCCGATGTTATTCAATCTGTATATTGAGCAAGCAGTAAAGGAAACAAAAGAAAAATTTGGAGTAGGTATTAAAATTCATGGAGAAGAAGTAAAAACTTTGAGGTTCGCCGATGACATTGTAATTCTGTCAGAGACGGCAAAGGACTTGGAAGAGCAGTTTAACGGAATGGGCAGTGTCTTGAAAAGAGGATATAAGATGAACATCAACAAAAGCAAAACAAGGATAATGGAATGTAGTCAAACTAAATCGGGTGATGCTGAGGGAATTAGATTAGGAAATGAGACACTTAAAGTAGTAAAGGAGTATTTGCTATTTAGGAAGTAAAATAACTGATGATGGTCGAAGTAGAGAGGATATATAATGTAGACTGGCAATGGCAAGGAAAGCGTTTCTGAAGAAGAGAAATTTGTTAACATCGAATATAGATTTATGTATCAGGAAGTCGTTTCTGAAAGTATTTGTTTGGAGTGTAGCCATGTATGGAAGTGAAACATGGACGATAACTAGTTTGGACAAGAAGAGTATAGAAGCTTTCGAAATGTGGTGCTACAGAAGAATTCTGAAGATTAGATCGGTAGATCACGTAACTAACGAGGAGGTATTGAATGGGATTGGGGAGAAGAGAAGTTTGTGGCACAACTTGACTAGAAGAAGGGATCGGTTGGTAGGACATGTTTTGAGGCATCAAGGGATCACAAATTTAGCATTGGAGGGCAGCGTGGAGGGTAAAAATCGTAGAGGGAGACCAAGAGATGAATACACTAAGCAGATTCAGAAGGATGTAGGTTGCAGTAGGTACTGGGAGATGAAGCAGCTTGCACAGGATAGAGTATCATGGAGAGCTTCATCAAACCAGTCTCAGGTCTGAAGACAACAACAACAAATAGAGGCAGCATGGCTCAATATTTATGCATAGGACTTCGAACGAGTATGCTGAGTCCATGCCACGTTGAGTTGCTGCATTTAGCCGGGCAAAAAGAGGTCCGACACGATACTGGGAGGTATCCCATGGCTTACGTCACCCCAGTGTTGTTCAGCAACCAATTGATCTGTGATGCACTGGTTCATGTCAGTATTTAGGAGACGGTAGAAACTGGGAACAGTTGGTTTCAAGATTTCTAGTAGTCTTTCCTGCTCCTTTCCAAAGCTCATCATCCTATTGTGTACAGGAGGACATCGTGGTGTACTGTCTGTCTGCAGTGCAGCTTTTGAATTCGCCACCCCTCCCTCCCTCCCCCAGACGGGCTCTGATGTTGAGAACAATAAATTTCCTCTCAGCATATCATACTTGTGCCACAGGTACTACTTGGCCTAATGTAGCTAGTTTTTTTTTTTTTTTTTTACTGAAACCACTCCATCCCATGTTTCCAAATTTTGGTACATTATCACAATATATTAGGTGCAGTGGTGATTTCCGCCTGTTCGCTGATTCCTGTGATGTTTTGGTGTTATTTTTGAGAAACACAGGTGAAAAAATGGCTCTGAGCACTATGGGACTCAACATCTGAGGTCATCAGTGCCCTAGAACTTAGAACTACTTAAACCTAACTAACCTAAGGAGATCACACACATCCATGCCCGAGGCAGGATTCGAACCTGCGACCGTAGCAGTCACGCGGTTCCAGACTGAAGTGCCTAGAACCGCTCGGCCACACCGGCCGGCTGAAGCAAGTCATTCACAAAATGTGTACGACGAATGCCTCGCCAATGTGCTGCCGATATGGTTGCACTATCGGTCGGAGGGAGGCATTCACGTATCGTCTAAACACAGGTGATGTGATCCACGATCTCTGTAGTAATCAGTTCCGTCGTTGATCAGTAAAATATATTATCTTTCGGAATTTTTTTAGTACATAGAAACTAGCCTTTTCTCTGCAGCCTTACCTGCTAATGTGTATGTCACATGTAATGCATACAAATCATTCTCTCCCTCGTTTGGTCTCGCTCATCTCCTCTCTCTCTCTGCTCACCTCCTCCTCCTGCATTTCTTGGTCCATCTTCCTCCCACCCCTCTTCCCAGCTCTTCCTCCTCTGCTTTCTGATCAAGATCACCATCTCTCATCTGTCTATACTGTTGTCACACCCCTATCCATCTCTTCCTCATCTCCCCCTCTGCCAATCTCCTTCTTACAACTTCATTGTCAATTTCTTCCTCCCAGTCTCACTCTGTTCATCTGCTTCTCACCCAGTCTCTCTGTCCATCTTCTTCTGCCCCTCTGTCTCCAGTTATGTGCTCCTGTGCCCCCTCCCTACATCTTCTCCTCCCCACCTGTCTCCATCCTTCTCCTCCTTCCTTCCTCTCCCTGTCAATACCCCACTGATAATTCTCTACTTACTCCCAACAGCCCACCTCTCTCTGTCCACCTCGTCTGGCCATCACTACCTCCCTCCAGCTGTGCCTATCCGCATTTGTAGCTCCTGTAAAATAAGTCAAGGGAGCGAAGAATTTAATTCAATTTAAATAGAGATTCAGCTAGTAACGCAACCTGTTATCAGTACGAATGTTCCTGCTAAGTTTATTCGTGCTCGTAAATCAGGGGTACCGACGTTTTTCACTGCACTTAATAATAAAAAGCCAGGCTGGTCTAAAATTCAACATTTCATTATTCATGTGATAGAAATTGAGTAAAATATGTTACCTACATTTATAAAAGAATTGTGAACAGCAGCATAGTGAAACAAAAAATTGGCTCGTAGTGTGTATCGTAGAACATTATAAACATCGCGCTGTGGACGTGGGAGTGTGTATGAAATGAATAGGATCTGACCAGACCACTTTCTATATTACACTAACCATTGTGTTCAAAAAATGGTTCAAATGGCTCTGAGCACTATGGGACTTAACTACTGTGGTCATCAGTCCCCTAGAACTTAGAACTACTTAAACCTAACTAACCTAAGGACATCACACACATCCATGCCCGAGACAGGATTCGAACCTGCGAACGTAGCAGTCACGCGGTTCCGGACTGTGCACCTAGAACCGCTAGACCACCGCGGCCGGCATTGTGTTCCGTTTAGTAGCTTTTCAGTATTTGGAAAATCGAAAAAGAACTTAGGTCTCAGTAAGCCTCAAAATGAAAGCGCAGATTAAATCAAGACATGGAAATGTTTTCGCATCGTGTTGCCATCATATGACATATTATGGAAAATTGCCTTTCTCTTAACTTCTTATCCACATGAAATCAATATATTAGAATCATTGGTGGTATTCTTTAGTACACAGGAACGTGTTCCAACAAAGCTTTTCCGGAGTATAATGTATGACGTTCCAATTTCTAGCATCGATTAAGATTTAAATGACGTGATAAACAGATTTTAATTGCAGCTATGTTCTGTTTAATATCAGCACCTCATGGCCTTGGCGTGAGCATTAGTGATCCTCGATCATGGGACCATGTGTTCGATTCGCAAAAAAAAATGGTTCAAATGGCTCTGAGCACTATGGGACTTAACATCTGAGGTCATCAGTCTCCAAGAACTTAGAACTACTTAAACTTAACTAACCTAAGGACATCACACACATCCATGCCCGAGGCAGGATTCGAACCCGCGACCGTAACGGTCACGCGGTTCCAGACTGAAGCGTCTAGAACCGCTCGTCCACTACGGCCGGCTTCGATTCGCAGTTGTGTTTGAAATTTTCTCCATTTGGGACTGGGTGTGTGTGTGTTGCCCTCACCATCATTTTATCAGCATCGCAAGACGCCGAAATCGCGTCAAATAAAAAAACTTGCACCAGACGACCGTATTCCCCGAAAGGAGAACTCCAGCCAAAAATGCCATACGCACATTTCAGTTCTGTTTGACGATTTTAAGTTAAAAGATTATATATGAAATCAATGTCACTTCAAACAGTATGTAACAGGTATCATTCGCTGTTGAAATATTTCTAAAACCGTTTTCCGACATTCGGCAAAGAACGAATGGAATTAAAGCTAAACTCATTTCTGGCGGCTTGTAAAGGCAAGTAAGAGACAATTCTGAAGGGATTGCTGGAGGTTGTTAAGCCATTTCGGGGAACTGCGTGCTGTAACGTGGCAAGGATGTCTGCTCTACAGACACAAAATTGAATTCTCTCTCCGTTCAAACAACGGGACTCATTAAAGAGGTTAGATGATACTTTTCACTGGTGTAATTCTTGACAGAATGTTCCCGTAGCAGTGAAATTAAATTGTCTTCTTTCTTAGAATTGGTTATTCTGCCTCCCATAAACGAATTGGGACACTTCTAATTCACATAATTAGTACAGTCTGAGCAATTACCCATTGAGTAATCTGCTACTATTGTTTGTGTGTGTGTGTGTGTGTGTGTGCGTGTGTGTGTGGTTGGGTGAGTGGGTGTATGGGTGGGTGGGTTTAAATTGTTATTTCAGTATGCTCAGAATCAAGGTTGTCTACGTCCTAGAATATGGTTCAGTCGTACAAAACTTAAATCTAGTTGAAATCATTCTGTCATATTCATAGGCATATTCACACTATCACCCAGTCTATAAAACCACTAAATATGACGATTGTTCTAAACCCGGCTTGAAGTGAACGCTAAAATAACTACTGTGGTTGGATAATCATTTACAAAAGACATGGATGTGGCACCCAGAGCGAAATATTTTTAATATATCGTGTTTAATACTTTAGCAAGAAGTTCTGACATTTTACAAAATCATAAAATTCGTAGGCTATCTCATTTGTGTTCCTCTACATGGTAAAAATAGCCTCTGTCCTCTCGTTTAAAAATCTAAAACAACTGGTTACGATGTAGCATATTGAAATACGTACACGCTAAGCACGACAAAATAGAGGATCGTTTCACCTGAGCTGGTAGCTAACTCATCATCTACATATTATACTGTATACTCGGCAAGTCACTGTAAATTCGTGACGGACGATAAATCGAAGCAACATTACCGCCTATCGTTTGTGCTACATTCGCATATTGGGCGAAGGAAAATGAATGTCTGCCTGCCGCTGCAGGAGCAATAATCTCTCTTCTGTTATACTAGTGATCCCTACGGGAGGGCTACGATGGATGCAGCATAATTATGGCACTCTGTACTTCGAATACAGGTTCTCTAAAAATACTTCATCTTCCTTCGAAAGATTACCAAAGCATTTCTGTTACGCTTAAGCGTGGACAATATTGACCTGTTATGATCCTAGCAACGCGTCTCTAAACTTGTACGACGTCTGTTTTAATGCCTAATTCATAAGGACTCCAAAGACTGGAACATGTCGCACTAACTGTGCGTCACTAGATTCAATTTTATTCGCAGCTATTCTCCAGTATTTATATAGTTAGTGTCATATATATATATAAACTGAAAAACACGAACCTTATAAAAGGAAATTTATGTTACAAAACTTTCGCAGTGTGAGCTCTCCACTCTCCACTCACAAATGAAATGTTTGTGTGGCATCTTTGGCCGGGTGACCCCATCTGGTATTTTCGGCCATTTGGTATCAGTCTTTTTATTTTAAGCCGTTTCGACAACTTGCGCGTCGATGAGGTTGAAACGGTAATGTGAAGAAAACACACACACAACACAGTTCCGAACGGAGAAAATCGCCGAACCGGCCGGGAATCGTAACTGCGCTTTGTGATCGACAGACACCAACGCTAACCACTACACTCCGAGCTGGTGACCATTAATAAATAACGAACTTCGGAATCCATTAAGACGAATGAGGAGTACTGCGTCTCGCCTGAGGATCTGAGATGAGGTACTCCTCTGTCTCCCTGGATCACGGGAACCCGGGTTCGGTTCCCGGGCGCGTTGGGGATTTTCTCTGCCCGGGGAATGGGTGTTTGTGTTGTCCTCACCATTTCATTATCATCATCATTCGTGATAGTGACTAGATTGGACTGCATAAAAATTTGGAGTGCGAAGAAATTGGGACTTTGTACGCGCGCTGATGGCCGCCCAGGTGAACATCCACAAACCAAACATCATCATCCTCAAACTCATAGCAGCAACTCTTTGTCTGACAATTACAAGGGTTGCCCAGAAAGTAACGCACCACAATTTTTGTGGAACAATTATTTATTGAACATAATGAGAATTACACGAAAGAATGGTGTTTCATCTGCACACCTTATTTTTTCGCGTAACCTTCTTCCCGTTATATGGCCTTCGTCCAGCGCGAAACAAGGGCGCGTATGCGCTGTTGGTACCAATCCTTGTCCTGGTAGCGGAGCCAGTCCTTCACTGTGTGAATCTCCTCCTCGTAGTCCTCAAAATGTCTTCCACTAATGGCATCCTTTAATGGCCCAAACAAGTGGATTTCCGAGGGGCCACGTCAGGTGTGTCAGTAGTGACAGCTCGTGGATGGTCTCCCCGACCGCTGCAAATCGTCGAAATACGCCGAACCGCCTTCTCATGACCTTGCCCTCCGTGCGCAGCGACTAACTGTACTTCTGTTGACAACAGTTGATCCATTGATATTTCACAAGCGTTTGTGCATATTCCCCAGAGTTTCTTTCTGTGCAGTGAGAAATTGAATGACGGCACGCTGCTTGTAACGTACATCACCTACAAACGCCGTTTTGAAATCTGTTCTGCAGCTACGCTATGTGTCGGAAGTGACGGGAACTGGCACGCTTACTCAGAATACTTCAAATAATACATACGTCGCGTTTATCATTCGTAGCATTGTTCTCGGCTAATAAAAAAAAATGGTGTCTTACCTTCTGTTCCACACTCGTATATGTTGGCCGTCAGTAGGAACCTCATCAAAATGTTGACAGCATGATATAATACAGCCACCGGAAAATAAACACTTGTGAGCTATTGATAATATCTAGTCAGTCAAAACCGATAAAATCATCAAACAATTTATGGAAGCATTGAATGAAATAAAGCGTATAAGCTGCTTGACAAAATAACTGAAGCATCCAATAGGCATAGTCACAAGTTGTAAGTAGGCTGTTTAGGTTCTTATATTGGTAACGCCACCTATCGATCTGTATGAAAATCACTGGCTGTGCTGTGTGCAGTCTGTGGGTGGGTGGCATTGTTGAAATTTACCATTGTAGTGTTGGGCAGTTGGCTGTTAACAGCCCGTAGCGTTGCGCAGTTGGAGGTAAGCCGCCAGTAGTGGTGGATGTTGGGAGTGAGATGGCAGAGTTTTGAGGGAGGATGATCTGGACTGAGACAGTAAATTTGCAATATTGGACATCATGGACTGATATAGATATTATGACTTTTGAACACTATTAAGGTAAAAACATTGTTTGTTCTCTATCAAAATCTTTCATTTGCTATCTATGCCTATCAGTAGTTAGTGCCTTTAGTAGTTGGAATCTTTTATTTAGGTGGCAGTATTGGCGCTCGCTGTATTACAGTAATTTGAGTAACGAAGATTTTTGTGAGGTAAGTGATTTGTGAAAGGTATACGTTATTGTTAGTCAGGGCCATTCTTTTGTAGCGATTATTGAAGGTCAGATTGCGTTGCGCTAAAAATATTGTGCGTCAGTTTAGTGTTGATCAGAATAGGGAAAGAGCGACATGTCTGAGTACGTTCAGTTCTGCTCAGCTGTTTGAAAATCAAATAATGTAAGAGGTTTATCAGCACGGTAATTCATTAATGTTTCTAAGGGGACGTTTCATAGTCAACGTAACCTCGCACGTGTACACACAATCTGGGGGTATGCAAATAGTTAGAGTTGCAAGTCTCTGTGACAGGTAGAACGGCCATCAGAGTGCATTAGTGATGTTCGTGTTTTGTATTGTTAACCTGCCTGGTAGGGTATATAACGGGCGTAATAGCGTCAGATGTTGAGTCATCACTGTGAAGGACAAGGAGAGGCTGCGTACTCGTGAGAGATACCGTTTCCAGCACGCGACAGAGTATCCATTTGTCCGCCTAGTGGAATCCTTCAAAATCCAGATTTGTGGGGCATGCATATGTGTCAATGTCCCGTTGCTCGACTGCATGGGAACGTGAGGGCAGGCATACCCTTCGTCAAGGCTACAGTCGACCACTACTAGGCAACTCAAGGGATGATCCCCGTAATCAGTAAAATCATAACCCCTTCATATCTGCCCTTGCCACCCGAGCTTGCAATACGTTAGTTCGTCCAGTCTTAGAGTATTGTTCGTCTGTATGGGACTCTTAGTAGTTAGGTCTGATTCAAGAGACTGAGAAGGTCCAAAGAAGAACGGAAAATTCGTGACTGGTACATTTAGCCATCGCGATAGCGTTACAAATGTCATTGAAAGTTTGAAGTGGGACACATTTGCTAATCGGAACTGGCTGTACACTAAATTCCGAAATCCGATCTTCGCCGAGGATGTAGAGCATATATTATTAGCACCAACTTTGAAATCGCGCAATGATCACTATTCAAAAATAAGGGAAATTAGAGTTCGTACTGAGACGTTCAGACAGTCGTTTTTCCCTCACGCGATCCGCGAATGGAACAGCCGCGGGAAAGTATGACTTTGGCACGAATTGTGTCCTCCACCACACACCGCTTGGTGGCTAGCGGAGTGTGTATGTAGATGTAGAACAAGTAAGGGACACTTTTTTTTCACTTGATTTCAATTCTTTCTGGTCCACCTTCTGGGTGTCTATAAGCCACTTGCCCGCTGTGATTACGTGCGGGGTCCGAGGCAGGTAAGTTATGGTGCCCTGGGTCCCGCCTCCACCTGTACCGTTGCTCGAGACCCGCCACATTCTGTGTCATCTGAAACCTGGTGGGAGGCTGGCAGCATCCGGGGTAGGGAATTACCGTCCCATGTGTAGGCTGCCGATAGTACCATAACACAAACCGTTGTGTTTGAAATGGTGCTGTCTCTAGGAAGCACGGATCGCTGACGAATGATGTTGAATTACGTTAAGAGATGAATCGACGTCGTACACTAGGCGATATGACCATCGCTGGAGAGTATGGCTAGAGCTGGATGAGTTCTCAATCTTCCAATGGTTTGGAGAAACACAGCGGTATTTCTCCCGCATCATGCTTTGGGAAGCTCTTGCATATGACTTCAGGTCACGTGGTAATCATCGAGGGTATTGTATCAGTACAACGGTACGTCATGGATATCCTGTGCCCTCATGTGTATCTCACAAGCGACAATATGGGGGTGCCATTTTTCAGTATGTCAGTGCGACCACACAGGCCACATGTCTCTACGTACCTGGCTGTGTGATGTTCAGGTTCGTCATTGAGGGAATTATAACAGCTCAACGGTACGTAATGTATATTCTGCGCCCTCATGTGTGCCTGACATGCTTCTTTATCGTGGTCCCATTCATGTTCTCCCTAGCGCAGCAAGATCCTTCAGATCCGTCCCCGATGAGACCAACTAGGGCGTCAAATTCGTCCTAGTGCCAGTTTTTAAATTTAATTTAATCGTATGGCTAGGGGCCCCCGTCCGGCAGACCGTTCGCCGGTTGCCGGTTTTTCAATTTGACGCCACTTCGGCGATCTGCAGTCGATGAGGATAATAGGATGACGATGAGGACAGCACCACATCCAGTTCCTGGGCAGAGAAAATTCCTCCTCCCAGCCGGGAATCGAACCCGGGCCCAGAGGGTTGACAATCCGTCACGCTGAGCATTCAGCTACCGGGGGCAGACATTCAGATATCAATAACCAGTTACAACAGCCATGGGACAGCTAGCCTCAGGAGAGGATGCGACGGATAAACGACGCGCTATCCAACGGCATCAGTACGTGCATCCAGTCCAGAGGGGTGCTCCGACGTACTGGTAAGTGGGCTCATACTGCCAAGTTCTTTTTAATTTGATCTGATTTTGCGAACACTAACATAAAATCACATATTTTTTCAACCATTAAGTTTCATTTCACTTCCTCGTCGCCGGCCGGAGTGGCCTTGCGATTCTAGGCGCTACAGTCTGGAGTCGAGCGACCGCTACGGTCGGCGGTTCGAATCCTGCCTCGGGCATGGATGTGTTGAAACGTCCCCTTAGAAAAATTATACAAGACTGTGCTTAAACTGACACACCATATTTTTAGCGCAACGCAATCTGACTTTCAATAATCCCTACAAAAGAATAGCCCTGACTAACATTAACCTATACCTTTCACAAATCACTTACCTCACAAAAATCTTGGTTACTGGAACTACTGCAATACAGCGAGCGCCACTACTGCCAGCTAAATAAAAGATTCAAATTACGGAAGGCACTAACTACTGATAGGGATAGTTAGCAAATGAAAGATTTTAATAGAGAACAAACAATGTATTTACCTTAATATCATCAAAAGTCATAATATATATAGCAGTTCATGACATCCAGTCTTACAAATTTCAAAACTCTGTCATTTCTCTCCCCATATCTACCACTGTTGGCGGCTCACCTCCAACTGCGCAACGCTACGCGCTGTTCACATCCAGCTGTCCAACACTACAATGGCAGACAACAATGCAAACTAGCCACAGACTGCACACAGCACAGCCAGTGATTTTCAAACAAAGCGCTACGTGGCGTTACCAATAAAAAAAACCTAAACAGCCTACTTACAGTGTGTGATGTCCTTAGGTTAGTTAGGTTTAATTAGTTCTAAGTCGCATACTGCTCAGGTCCATTTGAACCATTTGAACCACTTCCTCGTCCCCTTCTAGGTGCTTCAATTTTTTTGTTAGATAGCATAGTCTGTTGTCTATTATTCCCAGTCAGACTCCATGGCACTGATGTATTACTTTGTGCGTACACAGTGAGGTGGTAATTAGTATAAAGTTGGTACTTTACGTCATAGGAACCATTGCTCATCCTTCTTTGTTTGCCAAATCTGATAATTTATTTCGCTTAATTCCCACGTAGCTTCTCCTCCAGCCCAGGTCCTCCTTTCCCGGATATTAGAGGCAGAGGTAGGTGTCACTGGTATTCTACACTTGTTTGTCTGCTGAGTGCGTCAGATATATACACTGAATGACACCCAGAAAGTCGGAACACATGATAAATAATTCATGAAAGAAATTGTATCGTATCTGCTCCGGGATTCTAAATATTATAATCCGGTGCGACTCTTAATAACATATAAGTACAATGAAACCAAATAACACGCTAGAGAGCCCCCTTCTTGCAAGCACCTGTGAAAATAACTTCACAGTGCCCTCCGCCACACACCGTTGGGTGGCTTTCGGAGTATGAATGTAGATGTTGCTGTAGATTTCATTTAAAATATCACAGAGTTTAAGGTTGCATATACTGGGGATTTGTACCACACCACGAACTGCTAGGTCATCATTTTAACGGCTCCCTGTAGCCCGATTTACGAAAATCGATACCATAGCACGTCCAGTAAGGGTTTCGTGTGTCGTCATCCAAGAACACTTACATCAGTGATCAGAATAACAATCTTAGAGCGTAACGTTTCAAAGGGATGAAGGCTGTCAAGCTTTCTGACCTAAGACCTTGTACAACTCATGGAGTGGCCACAGAGTAAGTCGACGTAATTACTAGAAGCGACTGGTGTTTGGTGCAGCTAATGTTGTGACAACTAGAGTGAGGAAGGAAAATTAAACCGAGCAGTGGAAGGTCAACGTATATAATACTGATGCAATAAAATGAGTCCTCATCAATTGCAGAGAAACTATGCGTGGTTGTTGGAGAGATAATTTGGACGATTGGAGCAGAGTTTTTATAAGAGCTGGCCTGCTATGGAGAGCGCTACTTTATTCACATTTTTGAGGTAGATCATGCTGAGTAGGCTGGTTCCGAAGACTGCAGTTTTCCTTTTACGATGTTAAGAGTTCTGATCTCCGCACATTGGAGCGTGTAGCAGTATGCTGGCGCGGACAGAAGTTTTGCCCCCGAACCAGCGAAACTTAGCTGTAAGCCGTCGCATACACCATGCTTCACATGACGTAGATGCTGAGGCCCATTTATACGTATTTTTATATTTTTTCAGAGGCTATCCACCCTGTTCAAGCAACCTTGTGTTATAAAGTGTTCATTGTCCGTCGTGTTTATTTGATTTTATAATCATTGTAAACGTAAATTTTATGTTTGCGTCTTACATACTATGCCCGTTCATTAGCACGTGCAAACCATTCCTTGCAATTTATCTGAGGCTGTCGTTTTAGCTAGTTTGACGCACGCATTCTTTTATTTATTATTTTCGTATTGCAGCCGCCACTGTGCAGTTGATTAATGACAGTGGGAATTTCCAAAGCATTTGCGTAGAAATATCCGTCACTTAACATTTAACTGGTAGTTAACCACGAATATATCGTTCCCAATCAAAGTTATATAATAAACGAAATTACATTTCTAAGGATTTCATTACAGCTATATTCAGTTTTATTAGAATTTTTCCAGCAGGAAGAAGAATTTTATAATTCACCCTTCGCAGTATTGTGGAATAGGATTTTAAATCCTCTGGGGAAGATCCGAACGTTTCACACAAACCTTGAATGAATCGGTCAGCTGTTGTGGCACTGCGCTTGGCTCGGTTACACGTGCGAGCTACTGCCTCGTTGTCTCTGGGAAACCACACGGACAGTCGCCGATCTCCCGGCGTGGCCCGCAGTCACGTACAGGAAACAAGCCGTCGTTTAAACAACCAGCGTTCGACCTGGGAACACCACAACACTATTCCACGTGCCTGGCTATGTCCGAGGACGCCACACCTGGAAATATAGAAGAATTTCGCTGTAGCAAACAGAAATACGAATGCGGTAATCTCTTTCAGCGTGTGGGCTCAAACAGCTATTTTTCAGTTTTCCATCCCTACGCAAGCTATCTACTGCAGCAAATGGACGCTACCCCACCTATTGTTCAAAAGTTGTATAACACTATAGACGTAGGAAGTGCCAAGAACTGCATATCTACCATACTTCTTAAATAGCCTATTGAAAGGGAAAGAAATTTACGTATTCACTAACGATAAAATTAAGGTAATTAAAATCTCTTAAATCCTGATTCTGTTAAGCTGCTTGTAGAATTTACTGACAAGACATTTACGCATATACTCCTGTAACAAAATAGTTATAGTACTTCATAACTTGTTTATCTTATATTAATTAACTCCAGTTTATTCTAACTGACTAGATCATTAATATTACCTTCCGATGCTTGTGAAATATATATATTTCATAGAAAACGGGTTTATAGCAGGACTATCATTCATTATTGTGTGAGTCATTCTTATACTTTACATTTTTATTCTGCGATCAAAGTCTGATGGAAATACTACTATCATCATTGTGAGAATTTCATAGTTCAACTTTAATTTGGTTATGAAATTTGATCTTCAGGGAACTCAGATAATGAACTAAAATGTTTGGTAGTTAACCAAAACAATCGATAAATGGAATAAATGATGGTGACCTTGTGCAACATCTACGATCTCCTCTTGTCGAACAGAAACGGGTCTGTATGCCATATACAAAAATTTCAATATGTGCATTCGAGCACGATGTCAAGAAAAAGTTGTTTATGGTATTGATTCCTAACTGATGGTAACGGCAATAGTAATCGTTAATAAATACACTGTATACCTACCGTTGGACGAGAACGTCCATATATCTCTTCGGTAACTGAAACGTCATTGAATCATCGCAACCCAACTTATTCATGAAACATGCAAATAGAAAGATCTCTGTTGATAAAGAAATATTTTTACCGCGAGGTAACCGATTCCAAAGGTTGCGATAGTTGTCCATACCGTCGCTGGCCTCATAAAGTTGAAGGAAAACTACATACACATATCTGTTGACACCGAAATACATTCAGCGGGTGATTTAAGACGTTAACGTATCTTTGATGAGGTGAAGCATTGTTATCTGGCGCTCCAGAGATTGGAAGGAATGGTTAAGCTTTCTTGTCCGTTACTTTACGAAGATAAATAATGATGATGGTAAGTATTTGATTCGTTTGAAAGCAAAGGCTCCAAAGAAACGGCTGTAATTGGCCTGGATGAACAGCATTCAAATTCAGGAATAACCAATCGGAGTTTAAATAAACTACCTAGAAGTCAGAGAAGTATATATAAATTTAAGAAATACCGAATTAAGACACTGCCGTAATATCTGCTAAAGGAAAGTTTAGGATTTTGAGTTTATGGCAACCGTGATGCAAATTTTGTAAGAAAGTGGGAAGTAAAAAGTCATTTTTAGATACTGCTGGTATTTCAGGCCATTAATAAATGGGTGTTGCTCCTCGATATTCCTACTCCAGAAGTTCAAGGTAATATTATCCTAATGTGTGATGTACTCATACAAGTCGAAGCGAAGTTAACATATTCATATCATGTGGCAAAAGAACAGTCGGATCATGAAGGATCGTTAGTCATATTATGTAAACTGATTTTAAGCAGTAAAGTTCTAAAACGCGTGGTTTGACTCACACTCATAGGTCCGCGTGTAAATACCTGAACGTTCCTGAACTTTAAGAAAATCTGATTTCTATATCTACTGACAGTTTCGACATCAAACTGTCCATACATAGGATGGTGTTCGATTTCACGCGAGAAACTTCTCAATGGCATATTGCTTAGCAGTCTGAAGTTGCTATTGAATACACTGATAATGAAGATTTCTTACAGGTTTTGTATTTTAACTTCTACTCATGCACGTTTGATAGTTGGTACCGTTTGCAGCTAATTTGAAAAGCTTGGCTGATTATGTACACTTTATGAGATAATCTCTGAGCATCACAATTACCGTCTCAAAAAATGAAAATAAAAGACTTATGATGGAGACTCCTGGAATTACCGAGTATAACATAAGACAGGTAAAATATAAGGAATAAAATCGGCCATGTACTTGTCAAGATACCCATGCCCAAATTTTCCTTAATCGATACAGACAAATCACTGGAATTCAAAATCTTTGTGTTTGCGCTTGTATTTGAACCCCACTCCTCTCTAATACGAGACCAGTGTGCTTAACACTAATCTGTCTTGCTTCGTATAATTTCCACCACGTGTTTTAGCATCAGAAACGTCTGATGCAAAGCATAACATGTTGAAACCTCGGGTAAAAAAACGTATGCACATAGAAGATTAAACGTCTTATTTATATATTTTTAGCGTAATTTTGTTAATTTCTATATATGACTAGGCACTATCTACTCGCAATATGTCAGTCTTTTCTAATATCTCGCTCAGTGGCCTCAGTAGCACTCATCCGTCCGTGATCACTTGTTTTATGCTTCCCCTCGATTATAATTAAGAATGTTTCACTAAATTATTCCTTCAACACGCACTCTTCATTACTTTCTGAGCCAGTTAAGGTCAAATGCCTCAATAGTCACTAACACAGTTACGACCATTTTACAAAAGCGTGCACTTAAATTGCTTGATAATTGCCAGTCTGCTGGACTCTTACTTTTACTGTATCATTTGCAGTTCTCGAGCAGCGTCATGTCATGAGTCGTACATAGCATTTCAACTTGCTCCATACATGTTAGTTCATGCGCTATTCCTGCCGACTCTCCCTTAAAGGAATGTATCAAGGTCTTTATTTACTTGTCCCTGATAGTTCAGATAACGATTAGCTTGTATAGAATGTGATAGCCGACAGTATCAGCGAGACATCCTATATAAAACGTGATTCAGCTGCGCCTACCAATGTTGTTTTACGCAACCCGCAATGCTATGTCTGGCTTCCAAAAACCACGCGCGAGATTTTCATATTGAAGCTCTCGCTAGGCGCAAACTGTCAGTCCTACAGAAAAACTGAACAGGACTTTTTTCTAGGAAATTTAACTTAGCTAAACTTTGTACTACGATACGTTTTAGCTGGAGCTATTGAAGAAAAAAGTACAAAAGTGACATTCAAACGTACATTCATCCCTCACCGGCATTATTTCCAGCATGTTGTTCGTGGAACTCCCTGCTACCACTGTACAAAAATTTCCGACTACAACTATTCCCAATATTCGACTTTTTCTGGTCTATATTGATTGGGCTATTACAACAACCAGCGTAGTTGATTATTTTGTTATGATTGTTAAATTAAATGTGCCGTGAGGGTAATGAATGAAAAACGACTTTTGTAAATATTACGCTAAAACTAACGTTTACAAGCACATTAGTATCGTATTTAGAAGACCTGACGAATTCAACAATGTAATGGTTTATATTTTAAGCTGTTAAAATTCTCCAAACTATTAGATAAAATTTTTACTAACGTCAGTTGTACATTGTGTATGTGCTCGATTAAGCTGGTGGTATATACGTCCTGAGAATGAAGACCAAAGAAGCTCGAATAATGTGGGAAACAATTCGCGCAGCCGCAAATTTCGTGCAGTGGTTGGAGGGAGTGCAATTGCGAGGTGCCGGTGCTAGCAGTGTATTTCACACTAAATTCTTCTAGAATCTTCATATGGTAATGATGGTCTAAGCCCCTCCCTTTTCTAACTCCGATTTTTGCTGTTGCACATGGATTAAGAAGAAACGCGAACTGACTGTAATAGACCCTGCAAGTGGAGTAGAAAAGAGTTTGGCACCTGCAATAATTTAATTTGATAGAAATTAATTTGATAAAGGAAAGATTCATTAACGTAGTGAGAAATGAAAGGGTTGCTTTACCGATCCACAGAATGAAAGTTCTGTCCAAAATAGCAACATGATTTATTATGACTTAACTCAAAATAATAAACAAAACACATGAAAAATTTACAATACATCAAATTGACTACTCAAATAAATGCTGTGAAGGTGAACTTTTCTATAAACTAGCTAGTGAAGTTCATGACCAAGTGGTATGTGGAGCCAATTCCTTGCAACTCAAATCTTAAGAGAAACATCCAGCCAACCCAACATTAACTGCTGCTACAGTAGTGAGAACTCAGACAATGGACATCCAAAACAGAACCACGTGAGAAAAGACGGAAACAGGCACGCTCTGCTGAGCTCTGATTATCACAGAGCAAAATTCTCTAATCTGCCAGTGCTGCGGACATACATTACCAAGCTGCCTTCTTAACTGTAAAGACACGATCTGGCGTACCGGAGGCGATAGATGGCTGCTTCAACATCCCGTCGTGGTGATGATAAAGCCGCGAGTGTAGCCCGAAACAAGTTATCCTGGTCTGGATGTTCCAGACTAAAGACTTCCTATCAATACAAATTCGCCTCTAAGGGAGAGGAAGAAGGCTCCCCACACAATCACTGACGGTACAGTGATTGATTGTAACAAGCGAAGTCACACAGTAACTTCAATACAGTCAACAATAGCCAAAAGACGGACAACATAGGCCGCTTGTACGCAGAACGCTCAATTGGCAACTGTATTCGGAATGTTACATTGAACTCGAAACTTCAGCAACTTCATCAAACAGTTACGATTAAATGAAAGTATATTAGACAGCCAACGGAAGGCATGCTGTCCAGAGCAGCGAGCGCTCAGTCTGGTAGTATTACTCAGTTCTTTCAATTTGAGCTCCGTCATTGATTTTCCTACTCGGATAACAAAGAACAGCAGGTTACTGATAGATAACTTTTTTATAGACCAAGATAAATTTAAGGACATAAGTGCTTATCCTGTTGAGAATGGTATTTGAGATCATGGTGCAGAGTTAGCGACAGTACATGACATAGCTCCATGCAGTATATCAAATCAGAATTTCAAAGCAGTGCGTTCAACTAACAATATAAATATTGCAAACTTCAGGGAAAGCCTAAAGCAGCTAGACTGGGATGAAGTGTATGAGGAACCTGATGCAAACTTGAAATACAACTTATTTCACGATACATTTTTAAGGGTAATTGAAAATTGTTTTACCAAGAATATAGTTAAACATAATTCCAAGAAAATATATAAAAAACCTTGGATAACTAAACGAATAAGAATATCTTGCAACCGTAAAGAAGAACTGTATCTAACAGCAAGAGGGAGTACTGACTCCGAAATTATTCAATATTATAAAAACTATTGTGCGGTACTAAGAAAAGTTGTTAAAAAGTCCAGAAGCATGTGTATCATGTCTGAGATCAGTAACTCTGACAATAAAATTAATGCAATTTGGAATATTATTGGAAGGGAAACAGGACAACCAAGAGCACAGGAATTCTTTAGTGCCATAAAACTGAATGACAAGTGTACTAACAAACAATCAGAAATTGAAAGTATTTTCAATAATCATTTTTTAAATGTTGTGGAGAAAATAGGATCTAGATCTTCACTAGAAGAGGCAAGGCTTCTAATAGAAGAGGCCATACCTGTGCAGTTTGAAACAACTATATTTCCACCAACCACTCCCTCTGAAATCAGTAAAATAATAAACTCACTGAAAAGTAAAAGCTCTTACGGAATTGATGGCATTTCCAGCAAGATACTTAAAGGTTGTTCCCCACAGATAAGTAGGATTCTCAGCTACGTATGTAATAGCTCTTTGGAGCAGGGTGTTTTCCCCGATAGACTAAAATACGCCATTGTAAAACAATTGCATAAAAAGGGGAATGCGACGGATATCAGCAACTATCGCCCAATCTCTCTTCTGACAGCTCTATCAAAAATTTTTGAGAAAGTAATGTATTCAAGAGTAGCCTCCCATATTTGTAAAAATAAAGTACTAACCGAAATGGGAGTTTGGTTTTCAAAAAGGCTTTTCAACAGAAAATGCTATATACGCTTTCACTGATCAAATATTAAATGCTCTGAATAACCAGACATCACCCATTGGTATTTTTGTGATCTCTCAAAGGCCTTTGATTGAGTAAATCATGGAATTCTTTTATATAAGCTAAATCATTATGGTTTGAGGGGGGCAGTGCACAAATGGTTTAATTCATACTTAACTGGAAGAATCCAGAAAGTTGAAATACGTGATTCATATAATGTTAAAACAGCTGATTCTTCAAACTGGGGGGCTGTCAAGTACGGGGTACCACAGGGCTCGGTCTTAGGTCCTTTACTGTTCTTGATATATATTAATGACTTACCATTCCACATTGATGAAGATGCTAAGTTAGTTCTTTTTGCTGATGATACAAGTATATTAATAACATCCAAAAACGAAGAACGAAGTGATGTGATTGTAAATGATGTCTTTCACAAAATTATTAAGTGGTTCTCAACAAACGGACTCTCTCTAAATTTTGATAAAACACACACAGTATATACAGTTCCGTACAGTAAATGGCACAACTCCAGTAATAAATATGGACTTTGAACAGAAGTCTGTAGCTAAGGTAGAATTTTCTAAATTTTTAGGTTTGGCCATTGATGAGAGGTTAAACTGGAAGCAACACATTGATTGTCTGCTGAAACGTCTGAGTTCAGCTACATATGCTATTAGGGTTATTGCAAATTTTGGTGACAAGAATCTCAGTAAATTAGCTTACTATGCCTACTTTCATTGACTGCTTTCGTATGGCATCATATTCTGGGGTAATTCATTGTTGAGTAGAAAAGTATTCATTGCTCAAAAACGTGTAATCAGAATAATTGCTGGAGCCTACCCACGGTCATCCTGCAGACATCTATTTAAGGATCTAGGGACCCTCACAGTAACCATACAGTATATATATTCACTTATGACATTTGTTGTTAATAATCCTACCCAGTTCAAAAGTAATAGCAGTGTGCATAGCTATAACAACAGGAGAAAGGATGATCTTCACTATGTAGGGTTAAATCTGACTTTGGCATAGAAAGGGGTAAATTATGCACCCACAAAAGTCTTTGGTCACCTACCAAACAGCATCAAAAGCCTGACAGATAGTCAACCAACATTTAAAAATAAATTAAAAGAATTTCTAGATGACAGCTCCTTCTACTCACTGGCAGAATTTTTAGAGATAAATTAAGGGAGTAAAAAAAAAAAAAGAAAACTAGCTTAAACATTAGTGTCATGCAATATTTTGTGTAATGCAATATCTTGTACAGACATCTTTTATCAACCTGACACGTTCCACATCATTATGAAGTGTCGTATTCATGATCTATGGAACAAGTATTAATCTAATCTAATCTAATCTCCAACCAAAAGGCGAGAGCCAACCCCCTCAAGAGCACCTGTACAAGCCGAACACAGAACATCCCCCCCCCACGACAGTGGCCATGGTTAAACGTTCCAATCAGCAACTCGAAAACCGCCGGAAAATTACACTCTATTGCCGACGTACTACTATCCCACCAATGGAAAATTGTACTGAAATGCAGGAGGATCTGCAGCGAATTGACGCATGGTGCACGGAATGGCAATTGAATCTCAATGTAGACAAGTGTAATGTGATGCGAATACATAGAAAGATTGGTCCCTTATCATTTAGCTACAAAATAGCAGGTCAGCAACTGGAAGCAGTTAATTCCATAAATTATCTGGGAGTACGCATTAGGAGTGATTTAAAATGGATTGATCATATAAAGTTGATCGTCGGTAAAGCAGATGCCAGACTGAGATTCATTGGAAGAATCCTAAGGAAATGCAATCCGACAACAAAGGAAGTAGGTTACAGTACGCTTGTTCGCCCAATGCTTGAATACTGCTCAGCAGTGTGGGATCCGCACCAGGTAGGGTTGATAGAAGAGATAGAGAAGATCCAATGGAGAGCAGCGCGCTTCGTTACAGGATCATTTAGTAATTGCGAAAGCGTTACGGAGATGATAGATAAACTCCAGTGGAAGACTCTGCAGGAGAGACGCTCATTAGCTCGGTACGGGCTTTTGTTAAAGTTTCGAGAACATACCTTCAGCGAAGAGTCAAGCAGTGTATTGCTCCCTCCTACGTATATCTCGCGAAGAGACCATGAGGATAAAATCAGAGAGATTAGAGCCCACACAGAAGCATACCGACAATCCTTTCCACGTACAATACGAGACTGGAATAGAAGGGAGAACCGATAGAGGTACTCAGGGTACCCTCCGCCACACACCGTCAGGTGGCAGGCGGAGTATGGATGTAGATGTAGATGTAGAATGGAGATACTTGGCGCCAGTTTCTGCGCCGATTTTGCTACGTCATGGAACTATTCCATGAGCAAGCCAATCACAGTTATGATTTTACAGAAAACGCGGAAATTTGCCCGCCAAGACTGCCTGGGAAGACAAGTAATTCCCACGACTCGATGGTAGCCCGCCATAAAGTGTTTTCACTAAGTCCCTTCGAAGTAACGGAATCTCTAGCCCAGCCACTCTGTCAGGCCCCTGTGGTCGTGTCGCTCCCGCTCTTATGATAGTGTCGTCGTCTGGAAAGCATCCATTCGACTTCCTTACACCCGTCGGCTTAACCCTTTGAAGATCAACAGAACACGCCTGTCACCAGACCACCCAGGTGACCAGAGACGCTGCGTGGGAAGTCCGCATGTGAAGGAATAGCAACTTTTCACCGCATGCAGTTAGAGAGGAAAATCGAATTACTCAGAGTAAGATAGAAATACAAGAGGGGGCTCATGCCAACTCTCATCATGAAGAACATACTAGAAACCTGACAGGTGAGCGCTGCGTGCTGGAATGGGGGTTCTTTTGAATGTCACTTTTGTGCGTTTTTTCTTGAATAACACGAAAACTACGGCCTCTAGTACAAAATTTTACTGCATTAAATTTCCTGCAAAGAGGTCCTATTCATTTTTTTTCTTCAGGACCAATAGTTTACGCATAGTGAGCGAGGGAATATGAAAATCCAGCGCGTGGTAAGCCAGATATAACATAGTGAGTTGCATAAAGTGACATTGGTAGGGGCAGCTGACTCACGTTGTATAGTACCAGGAAGATGGGAGATGCAGCGACCAGCAGACAACAGTGATGGCGCCAAAGTATAACATATTAAATAAAAGGCACTTGTTCGCATTAAACGTACGGACTAGTTTAGAGAGAAGAAATACTTTCATAACAGTCCCCAGACGTACTTAAAATTCGATCTTTAAAGGTATCTAGATAAAATGTAAAAAAGTGAGCAACCAAGACCGTGAAGTGGCTGCTAGAAGAACAGAGTTAGAAACCATTGTTTCAGAAGGTAACAACAAAAGTAATATATCGTACGATTGCTTGCATTTGGCCAGACATTCATGCCACCTCGTGCTGGTCATAAAAAACCAGCAGAGTACCCTACCTGATATCCGTTTTTGCTGTATATCCTTCTATTGAAATCCTTAGCGTTAGAAGCAAACATCTGTCCAAAATGCAGTCACGATTTATGTTTACGACGCTCTAATTTCCGGACGCTACAAATTTCGTGGCACTTAAAACCCTTTTAATAGCTAAGCGCCATAAAACGTTAATAGCACTTGCAGCAAACAAAAGCAGTTATATTCCACCTAGCATTAGTTTGCTATCTGGCTACGTTGTTGGAATTATTATTCTAAACCGTGTCATAATTCCTTCGTATCCATAACACGTAATGGAGAATAAACAACTCTGCAACGGGAATTCATATACCACCCTTATCTTTTCAGTTCTCGTCTGTATAAAGTAATTACTTAAAAACTTTAATTGGCTTCATTTAAATATGAAGGCTCCTTAAAATTACCGTACTGTACGTATGAAAAAGGAATGGTTTCTTGTTTCATTTTAAGCGTAATTCAAGTGAAACTTTGGTATGCCTCTAGTATTTAGAGTAAGCTGTCAAACAGCATAGGATACGCAAGAAAAACAACATATTTTAAAGAAAGTCTCATAATTTGAAAAAAAATAAAAACGCATCGAAGAATGCACACGAAGAGATATTAAGAAAGTTGCAAAATGGAAACAATGGAAACAACTATGTCAGGTTGCATCAATTAATGTTTTTTCTGTTAACTTTTACACAAATATAGCTGACGAGTTGTAAAATGGGAAGAACTAAGAGAAAATACATAAAGTTTCTTCTCTGATAATGTTTACACAGGTGTAGCGCAAGACTGCTATAGCCGATATAAAGGAGTAAGTGCGATACTGCAGAGAAAGAGTGTTTTTCTATGCAAGGAACAATTCAAAAAATGCATACTCACAAAAACGCTCAACTATGTATCATATCGAACGTTCTGCTCTTCTCTTTCTACTACAGCACAGGCAGGAATATTTACTGGCCCCCATGAAGCGACCGAAATTGTCCAGCGATGCGTGATCCCTTTGTGAATAAAACAGTCCTCATCAAATATTTACAGCTGTTCGATCAATTTCATTGCAAGAAACAGGAGCAATGCGATTCAGTGTATAAAATATTCCTTTACTAAACGCAAGTATCTTTACCCAGGAACCGAAATTACAGACGTACACGAGCAAGTTGACGCACGATCTCGAGGCAAGCGGTTTGAATGCTTACAGACGAATAAATTTTCATCACAAGTATTTATTATTAGCAGGAGAAGATATGACGAGCTACAGATACTAAGCACCTTTTGTCAATGTTTTGGCTGAAGTTTCAAACAACTGTGCAGTGCCTCACCTAGAAGAGACATCTAAAACTGTTAACACTATCCTGTAACACTAAATGTGGATTTAAACTAGGTTGACTGCTCAGTCATTCAAAATGAATACGACGTGTATGAGCACACTGTTTCACCTTCTCTCTTCCTTCCTTTCCACATTCATATTGAAGATTTACCTCCATACTCTGCAAACGATTGAGAAGTGTGTGTCGGGGGGGTACATCTCATTGTACCAGTTATTAGAGATGTTGGCTGTTGATTTACGTATGGAGCACGGGAAGAATGATTATTTGGATCCCTCTTTGCAGCCTGTAATTAGTAATTCGTAATTAGTAAAAATGTAAAAATTGTATAAGGCACAAAAAATTACCTGGAGAATCGTATTCCCGGAAGGTTCCCAATGGTCGTTGCCTAAATGTAAGACTTCGGAAATGTACTTACTTCATGGACTTCTATAGGAACATTGTTCTGTAAATCTTGAGGATTTCCATATACATCATTTCCGACAAATGTTTTAAATTTTCGCTTAACCTTTTATGTTTTGCAACAGTGATAAGTGGATTCAGGCGGGTGTAGGGTGCAGGACATATGCAGGTGTGAAATTACTTACACGAGTTAGACTCCCGTCATCAGACCAGTCTTAGAACTATTGCCTACAACAACAGCAAACGGAACAACAAGTTAATACACTTCTTTTTGAATATTCTATTTTCGTCTATTATGAAGTGTTAGAGGTTAAACTGTTTTCAGCTTTTGAAAAGACGCCCAAACTCTTTCACTGCTACATAACCAGCACATCGGCTTTAACCACAGCTGAACTTTTATCTATAAAAGGTTAAACATCTTTAAAATGCTTCCTGAGTGGAGCTTTCAGGTTTTATAATGATGGAGTGCAGAGGTTTCTTATACCACTTCAACCTATAATACTCTCTCTTTGAAATAATTGAAAAAAGTATTTGGTTTCAACGTCCAGTGCATGACAAGATTATTAGAACCATAGCATAATACCGAATTGCACAAGCAAGTGGCACTAAAGCAGCCAAGGCCACCCACCATTTACTTAAATAACTTACGAAACAACAGTAAACCTTAATTTGAATGTATAGATAAGAACTTTAATTTCTCTTCTGGTCTGTGTAGCAGAACATCGCACCACTGTCCACGTTACACACTAAATCATTGCTTTTCCGATCAACTTCAAGAAGTTTGCAATATCGGGAAATAAGAAATGTGAATAGTTCCTGGGTCATATACATGGTAACTGTGTTGTTCCTACGAAAGGGCGTAGAAAATTCGTTGAACAGCGTCTGCTCTTTGAACTTATAATCCGGGCAACGAAGCAACTGCTTGCATGATAGGAATCAGGCTCCAGTCATAACGCACCAGCGGAGTACAACTACAAATACTACCCTCTCAATCGTTACCAACACTTGTACTTGTTCTTTTGGTTTATACGTTCACCATAATTATGACATTCACCGCCCCAATGATCGGTTTAGTTTAAGGTGAAGCACCTACAACATTACTGAGCAGAATTATCAGCTAGGCGTAACCACCGGTCTACGAGCCATCTGCTAAAATATATAGTTCTTGGCCTCAAACTGGTACTGCGTAGATGACGCATCTCATTGGGTGTCATTACCTGACATATTAGGTGACACCATGGCGTCCACACGCCCTTGTCGATCACCTGGAGCTTCCAGTAATTTTAGGGTTAGCAGCCGGATCCCATCAACATTCTGCACAATATTTAGGCCCAGAGACGTCCGGCCATCCTCAGGTGAGTAGACGGAGTACTAAAGACACCTTTTTTTGTGGATGTTAACTAATACACAGCGTCACCGGTTCAGATCCGGTCCCACTGACTCTGTGGAAAAGTGAGAAGAGACTCAAAGCAAAGGCTGAATAACAGCCGAGCATAGCACGTTGAAAGTGTGATCGTGGAACTTTAAGTTCCGTGCCACCCTCCGATGGTGGAAGTACAGAGGAGGGGTGCGGTAATGCGCAAATTCTATGGTCAAAGAAAAAAGTGGCTGGACGAGAACAGGCCACTGCTAGAGACTGTACGAAACGGACGGAAAAATGTGGTCGTATTGTGAAGAGACCGGATGCAGTCATGGTATTTATATCGTATTCCGCGGACGCGACTTGTACTGGCGGTTTACGGCGCATGCGTTAGGAGGTGACATGCGTGAGGCAGCCAAGTAGTGTGTACTGCCCTCAGAGGTGAAGTAAGAATAGTCTAATCGCTGAGTACCGACTGAGCACGTCTATTCCTCTGTGACTGAATAATTTTAATAATTGTATTCTAATTTTTATCCAGCTGAAAGCCGTTATCGCGATTCATTAAATTGTCAGCCAGACTTTTTCCTCGGAGTATTTAATTACGGAGTCCCAGAATCTGGAAACCGGTGCCAAAATTTTGGTGTTATTGTATTCCATTGTATGTCTCATGGATATGCAATGTTCTGCTACTGTGGATTTTAAGGGCTGCCGCAGAGGGGTGTGTCTTTGGTGTTCTACACAGCGTTCCTGGACCGTTCATGTAGTCTGATCTATATATGCCGTGCCACACTAATAGGGAATTTTATAAACACCCGCCTTGCTCAGTTGTACATCGTCTTTAACGGGTATAACTGAGGCCCTGCGCTCTGCTGGTGGACGGAAGATGAGATTGATATTATTCTTCCTAAGCAATCTGCCTAGATACATTCCCGGCATATTTAAGGAACGAAGTTGATTTGTAGTCATCAGTCATCAGTCTCCTCAGAGCGTCTGTTCTTGTTACTATAATTGTGCATGGTCTTCCGTATTTGACGCGAAGTATAGCCATTGTCTTTAAAAATCTTCTCCAGATGCACTAACTCTTCGTCAAGGCTATCAGCATCCGATATTACATGCGCCCGATGAATGAGAACACCTGCGGTTTGTGCGGGGTGATGGCAATTGGATACCTGAAGATATAGATATATATGTGTGAGTTTTCTATACACCGAATGTCTGAAAGACCCATAATTTTTACGGCGTACTAACGCGTCACATTTTTCTCAATCTCCATAGTAAGCCTGATGTATCTGGGCCGAAATATCGTGCAAAATGTTGATGGGATCCGGCTGCAAACCCGAAAATTACTGGAATAAGAAATACTCCGGGAAAATTAAGAAGTCACACCGAGGGCTGTCTACCAAACTCGCGAGTCCAGGTGTAATCTCGCGTTCTGCTGACCTGACTCCAGCTTGCATCAGCAAGGCCATGCATGACGTCAGCTGTTGTTACGATGAGGCGGCATCATCCCTTTCTGTCACCAGATTCCAGGGCACGTTCATAGACACCCTGCGTGGAAGAGCGCTTAATATTGAAATTTATTATTCAGTAAGCAGTCTTGAGTTAGCCTTCACCATCGTATTAGAAGATCCCTTCCCATTGGATTCTGGTGTCAGGGGAGCCAGCACCTATGAGCGACAGCCGCGTGGAGTGGCTGCCCGGTTTGGGGCGCTATATCACGGATGCGCGGCCCCTCCCACCGGAGGTTCCAGTCCTCCCTCGGGCATGGGTGTGTGTTTTGTCCTTAGCCTAAATTAGTTTGAGTTAGTTTAAGCAGTGTGTAAGTCTAGGGACCGATGACCCCCGCAGTTTGGTCCCTTAGGAATTGACACACACACCTATGAGTGACATTTCGGAAGAACTATCAGACACATCACATCAACATGGTGAATGTAAATGATCTGTTTTCTTCTTGCATTAGAGTTGGGCATACACTATCTATTCGCCAGGATCGGAGTACTGAGGGCTGAATGGAAATTCCAGATGTTGGCAGAAGACTCAGTTAGTGACTTAAGGAGTTTTAGAGGACACAAGAAGATAATATATGGCGGTTGCATCCATTAGGTATATCCTGTGTAACTTATTGGGGCATAGTGCTCCATGGAGCCAGTCATCTCCTGCTATTTGTTTCAAGGGTAGGATGCCAGCGCCTGTTGGCGAACAGGTGAAGAGGAGATTATAACAGTTGAAGAGCTGCAGGCATTGTTACAAAGAACGCAGGGAAGCAATAATTAGGTATGGAAACGTTTAGACGCATTAAGAGAGAGCATACAGCATATCAGTATCCTTTCTAGATGCAGGTAGCTCTACCATAACTTCTCCTTTTCATGGTAAGGTTGGAGAGGACGGATTGGCATTTGTAAACTACACTCCTGGAAATGGAAAAAAGAACACATTGACACCGGTGTGTCAGACCCACCATACTTGCTCCGGACACTGCGACAGGGCTGTACAAGCAATGATCACACGCACGGCACAGCGGGCACACCAGGAACCGCGGTGTTGGCCGTCGAATGGCGCTAGCTGCGCAGCATTTGTGCACCGCCGCCGTCAGTGTCAGCCAGTTTGCCGTGGCATACGGAGCTCCATCGCAGTCTTTAACACTGGTAGCATGCCGCGACAGCGTGGACGTGAACCGTATGTGCAGTTGACGGACTTTGAGCGAGGGCGTATAGTGGGCATGCGGGAGGCCTGGTGGACGTAACGCCGAATTGCTCAACACGTGGGGCGTGAGGTCTCCACACTACATCGATGTTGTCGCCAGTGGTCGGCGGAAGGTGCACGTGCCCGTCGACCTGGGACCGGACCGCAGCGACGCACGGATGCACGCCAAGACCGTAGGATCCTACGCAGTGCCGTAGGGGACCGCACCGCCACTTCCCAGCAAATTAGGGACACTGTTGCTCCTGGGGTATCGGCGAGGACCATTCGCAACCGTCTCCATGAAGCTGGGCTACGGTCCCGCACATCGTTAGGCCGTCTTCCGCTCACGCCCAACATCGTGCAGCCCGCCTCCAGTGGTGTCGCGACAGGCGTGAATGGAGGGACGAATGGAGACGTGTCGTCTTCAGCGATGAGAGTCGCTTCTGCCTTGGTGCCAATGATGGTCGTATGCGTGTTTGGCTCCGTGCAGGTGAGCGCCACAATCAGGAATGCATACGACCGAGGCACACAGGGCCAACACCCGGCATCATGGTGTGGGGAGCGATCTCCTACACTGGCCGTACACCTCTGGTGATCGTCGAGGGGACACTGAATAGTGCACGGTACATCCAAACCGTCATCGAACCCATCGTTCTACCATTCCTAGACCGGGAAGGGAACTTGCTGTTCCAACAGGACAATGCACGTCCGCATGTATCCCGTGCCACCCAACGTGCTCTAGAAGGTGTAAGTCAACTACCCTGGCCCTCAAGATCTCCGGATCTGTCCCCCATTGAGCATGTTTGGGACTGGATGAAGCGTCGTCTCACGCGGTCTGCACGTCCAGCACGAACGCTGGTCCAACTGAGGCGCCAGGTGGAAATGGCATGACAAGCCGTTCCACAGGACTACATCCAGCATCTCTACGATCGTCTCCATGGGAGAATAGCAGCCTGCATTGCTGCGAAAGGTGGATATACACTATACTAGTGCCGACATTGTGCATGCTCTGTTGCCTGTGTCTATGTGCCTGTGGTTCTGTCAGTGTGATGTATCTGACCCCAGGAATGTGTCAATAAAGTTTCCCCTTCCTGGGACAATGAATTCACGGTGTTCTTATTTCAATTTCCGGGAGTGTATTTATTAAGACCTGTTCAGTTGAATGTTGCTCGGAGTAACAGCCTTTGCATATGGCCGAACTGCGTTTGAGGTACTACGATGTATGTACAGTATCACAAAGAGCTGAGGAATGTTAGAGATTTTAAATTCTATGAGCAGGCTTCGTACAGCGATACTGAAGTAACAGTAGCCGCAGGCATAGAAGGGATCAAATCAGTAATGTGCCACAAAAGCAGGGTTGTCCTTTGAAAATTTTGGGGACGGGAGTAGGAACCTAAATATCAGTACATATGAATTCACTGAAAGTGATAATACCAACAGGGTCCTTTGGCAAGGGGTGGAACAGAAGGCACTGAATAGATTTCTGCGAGGGTCGCTGCCCTGTGTGCCAACAAAGTTGCAGAAATAATTCCCTAAGAACTTTGCTAAGACAATACGAACTTCGACGGATAGACGCTAAGACCCGAGTTTGTGATAGAAAACGAAAATAATAGCAAGTGTTAAGTGACACAGGTGTGGACGAACGGACCACATGCAGCGAGAACGCAGTGAGCTGCAATGTAAGATATGCGTGTGGGTAGGGAAAAAGCGCAGCAAGGGACATGATAGGTAGACATGGGATGGGAACACCACTAAACGGCAATGGAAACAAGCTAGAGTGGAGATACATTGGCAGATATGAGACAGGTGAAACTGAAGGCGCTCAGTCATTTTCAAATGCGTCATGAAATCATGACAACTAAATAAAAGATATTTGCAAATAAGACATTCCTATATATTATCGTGTGTCATTTGACTGGTCCAACAGTCACTAACTTTACAGGGAGCTTGTCGCTGTGTCAAAAAAAAAAAAAAAAAAATGGTTCAAATGGCTCTGTGCGCTATGGGACTTAACGTATAAGGTCATCAGTCTCCTAGAACTTAGAACTACTCAAACCTAACTAACCTAAGGACATCACACACATTCATGCCCGAGGCAGGATTCGAACCTGCGACCAGAGCGGTCGCGCCGTATGAGACTGTAGCGACTAGAACCGCTCGGCCACTCCGACGGCTTGCTGTGTCAGGATGAGGGGATATTCATCTATGTTTTGTTCATAGACTGTGGAAACAATTTGTGATTTCAGCTTTAGCATTAAAAAAGATTGTTCAAGGATGTCTAGGACCTAGGGTGTGCGTCGATAGCCGATTTTTGAAGTTGTTCACTCCAAGGAGTGAGATCGCCACAGTATTTAAACAATGGACGGCCTTAGCTACAGACATTGCTAGGATGATATCACACAGACCTTAGGTCATAAAACTTTATCAAGTACCTTAAATTTCATCCAGCTTAAATGATTAAGATGAGGGAATGGTTTTAAACTTGGTGATAATCAGTTTTCAGTCATCAGACAACAGTAAAAGAGATGGCCCTGCACGAGGCTGTGCGTGTATGAGGAGTAACATGTTTTTAGACAGACACACACTCCTCCATACTACGTGGAAATGTGACCACGCAGATATAGACAGATTGGATTCTATGCCTGTATTTGTTCTTAGGATGGTACAAAATGTACAACAACCCTCGACTGAAAGTGCTATGTATGGCGGAAAATTATTTTCAACAGAAATCATATCTCGTAATGATGTGGTCAACTCTATTTTATAACCGAAAATACTTATACCTTTTGTAGAACACAGTAGAGAGATGTAATGGCGTTGGAAGGTCTCTTCCGCGATCAATTTTGGGCTCAGATCAGTCTTGACAGAGTTACGCTATTTAGTTCCTAGTCAGGCCATTCATAGCATAATTGACAATAACTTTAAGAAATACAGCACTAAGTCATTTTGCAGGTATTATTTCGTCAAAATGCTTTTCGGACTTCCGTCCTTCTCCGGCTGGCTAACCTCAGCCATTGCTATTGTTTATATTTTAGACAGCGTTTTGGATTATGTTGTTGTCATTTGCTAAATAATAAAT
Source organism: Schistocerca gregaria (assembly GCF_023897955.1). Taxonomy (NCBI): domain Eukaryota; kingdom Metazoa; phylum Arthropoda; class Insecta; order Orthoptera; family Acrididae; genus Schistocerca; species Schistocerca gregaria. The sequence continues at coordinate 733,816,159 of NC_064931.1, forward strand.
ACTTCAGAATCACTGTTATCCGAGCCAAATATGTATAAGGGTGTCTCATCAGGACCGGTTAATGTAAATGATGCCACAAATAATTTCTTCTTGCAATAATATGTATGTGTTATGCATGTAGTCTTCAGTTGCAGCATACAATTCAACGTGTTGTCAACGGATACTCTTGTCGTGGCACCAGCCTCACATGATGGCGAATTACTTACATCTTAGTCCCATTGATACATTACTGTGCACCGTCTAGTATGCTTGACCAAATTATGAAAAAAGTTCATTGCCAGTGTTTCAGCTTTGTCATTGATTGTTGAAAGTAATTGTTTCAAGTTCTTCATAGAAGTTCAGTTTGTTGTATTCATTCATCTACTTATTTATTTGTGAGAGAATACTAGATTGTTTTCTGTGTTGTCCAAAGCATGTCCTGTGTCATTAATGTGAGTAGCTATGGCAGATTAACTCGGACGTTGTACCTATAGGCATTCGTCCACATAATGTACCAGGCGCTCATTGCGTTTTTATCTTGTATACGCCTGAACAGGAAAATTTGTCTTTGTTGGATTTTATGATGCATTGCAGAATTTTACATAATTTATTGCTGGTGGAAGAGGCAACTTTTGCATCAATTGATCTCAATACATTAGTAATTTTCTGTGGAATGACACCAGTGCGGGAAATGCATACTGTCCTGATATCTGTCTGACTGTTGTTCGTATTTTTGTTTCGGTCTTTTCCTTTCCTAACTTTCTTCGACATTTTGTCTGTGAGTGCAAGTCTATAACAATTTACAATTCCCATTTGTATAATGACTCCAATTTCAGTTTGAAGAATTTCATTGCTCATTGGCGTTTTGTGTGTTCTATGCAACATTGATCTACTTGGTGAGTCTTTTAACTTGAAGCAACGAAATATCTCAAAAACCACGTATCGGATTTACGAACTGAACATACTTGTTCAGTATTTGGCGTTACCAAAGTTGACCCCCTGCCACTCCTTCAGGACGAGAGCGGGGATTAAATTAGAAATCTTAGAGAAGGACATCCCAGTCTTATTTTAGATTCTGATTCTATGGGAAAAAATACGTAACTTTCTTTTGTAAGACTTTTGTTGTACGGTAGACTCCGCTGCTATCGACAAACAGTACATGTTGTGGTTGGCAGGAGAGCCAACACCGTGTTACTAGAGGAAGCCGAAAGTTACCTGATTTAGCTCACGCAGGCTGGCGTGAGGTCTGGAACAGGAGAAGGAAATTAGAATTTAACTTTAATCCATTAATGATTAACGTCGGTCTTGACGGTACATGATGCACAATATCAATAATAACGGATAGTGGCGCCTTGCTAGGTCGTAGCAAATAACGTAGCTGAAGACTATGCTAACAATCGTCTCGGCAAATGAGAGCGCATTTAGTCAGTGAACCATCGCTAGCAAAGACGGCTGTACAACTGGGGCGAGTGCTAGAAGTCTCTCGAGACCTGCCGTGTGGCGGCCCTCGGTCTGCAATCACTGATAGTGGCGACACCACAGTGCAGTTGAGTTCAGAAATGGTATTATCTTGAGAAAAATGCTTTGGATCAAAACAAGAATACCAGACGTATTCTGTAAGTGTGAAAAAAGCTTTTTTGGGATGTGTCTCTCACGTGTCAGCAACCGGGTGTTCCGTTTGACGTGTATCCTCTTACCTCTCACCATCGGAGAGCTCGTTTGAGATGTGTCCTCTCACCTCCCAGCAAGGTGCTTGTTGTAGAAATTATTTCACAATAAGTGCTTAAAAATGATGCCACCCACTTAGAAGCCCATAGTTTGCATACATGGAATGATTCGACACTACTGAGAAGTGTTCCCAGTGCAATCTGCTTAAATGCCTTGTTGATTCGCTGAATTGCGTAATCGTGCGTTGTTGGCAACTCATTATAAACCTTACTCTTCAAGTAACTCCACAAACAAAAAGTATGGCGAAATAAGTTCTGACGACGTTTCAGGGCAAGGCACTGCACTGCCTGTCCCGACGATCTAATACTTCCTGTGCTGCTACAAAAAGAGTTGGATAACCATCTTGTTGAAACTATACAGTTTTTGGCAAGTCCAGGGAAGGTCTGCGAGCAATACTGGAAGATTTTCCTTCACGATCGTGGGATATTAACCATCATTATGCTGTCATCGATGAAGAATGGACCAATAAGTGTGTCACCAACTTCGACTCGTCAGAGAACAACACTCGAGCAAAAATCCTGCGGTCTGTCAGTATCTGCTGAAACGATCACTGGCAAAATGTTCCTCGGTTATGGAAATGATAACTATGAAGTTGTTGATGGAAGGAAATATGAGAGTGGTGACATTTTCTACGTTTCAAATCTCGGCAAACAGTAGTCTGAGTAATTCCCAGTTCACGACTTAACTTCCGACTGCTCATGTAGGGTTTACGATTCACTGTAATTAATATCACTATTTCATTACTTTCTCCAGCAACTTTTCTTCGATAGTTCCTTTTAGTGGTTAAATAGTTCCTTCGGTAGAGAACCGTTGAGTAACCCTACCAAAGGAAGCTAGTGAACTATTGCAACACTGCATTTATCCGTGGACACCGGGCAAGCGACTTTCAATTGAAATTTTTTCCCTGTGCGGGAAATACGTAATGAATGCTTTAGACACTTCGTTGACAACGAATGGAAGTTGGAGGATGGCCACGAGTAGTCTTCAAATAGCCTGATGGTTAGGGAACCTCTCGCGATAAGCCAGAAATCGGCGTTCGAGTCCCGGTCTGGCACAAATTTTCATTGTCGTCATTCAGTTATGCAGCTGATGGTTGTCCATATTCGCAACTGCGAATACATTTCATGTACGACATATTCAGTCCCTCAAATCTAGCGATAAAACACGGCAAGGAAATAATAAAAATGACGAAAAGTTCAAAATTATTGATGAGAATTTAAACTGGAAGAAGCACATTTTGGAACTCCTAAATCAATTTAGTTAAGCCACGTTTTCACTTAGAATCGTGCAAAACTTGGGGAAATACACATGAGTAAGCGGATATATTTCGAATATTTTCTATGGCATAATGTGTGGAATAATGATGCCAGGTAACTCATTTTTGAGAAAGAAAGTCATTACTCAAAAACGGGGAGTAAGAGTAATTTATAGTGCTCACTCACGATCACCTTGTAGACATCTGTTTAAGAAGTTGACAATTCTGACTACTGCTTCACAGTATATTTATTCCCTAATGAAGTTTATTGTAAATAATGGACTACATATCAAAAGGAAGAATGATGTACATAATTACGATATCACAAGAAAAAAGACATTCATTACGCAACATTAAGATTGCGTCAAGCGGAAAATGGGGTGCAAAATGATGCAGCAAAATTTTTTGAACACTTACCAAGTGACATAAAAGTCTGACAGACAGCAAAGTAAATTTTTAAGGCAAACAGAAAAGTTTTTTCCTTGAAAACTCTATTGCATACAGAGATTTACGTTACTGTAACGAGTAAAATGTGGTAGATAGGAATTCCCAACTCACGTCTGTACATACAAAACTCCTTATACATTTCTGTCATGTAGCCATATTTACAAATTAATTTCCGATGGGAATGTGAAGTGACTCATTCAGAAAAATTAAAGTTTATCGTGCTAAATAACCCGTGGAACATGGAAGTAACTAACTAATAATGAAACATTGAGTCGCTACCAAAGATGTCTGTTTTTATAATTTTCATCCAGTGCATTTTTCTCACGGTTATACCGTTTTGGGCCTCGAATCTGTTATTTTTTGATTACAGCACCATCTATCGCGTAACGACAAATGTGTTACATAAGAAAGTTACTTATTTTTTCTGTAGAATACGATTCTGCAACAAAGAATGGGGTGTTCTCCTGTAGGATTTCAAAACTGCCCCCACGCCGCCTCCTGCAGGTAGGGCATTGGGTTCAACATTGATATCGCGAGACAGCATTTTAAATATACACTCCCAGAAATGTAAAAAAGAACACATTGACACCGGTGTGTCAGACCCACCATACTTGCTGCGGACACTGCGAGAGGGCTGTACAAGCAATGATCACACGCACGGCACAGCGGACACACCAGGAACCACAGTGTTGGCCGTCGAATGGCGCTAGCTGCGCAGCATTTGTGCACTGCCGCCGTCAGTGTCAGCCAGTTTGCCGTGGCATACGGAGCTCCATTGCAGTCTTTAACACTGGTAGCATGCCGCGACAGCGTGGACGTGAACCGTATCTGCAGTTGACGGACTTTGAGCGAGGGCGTATAGTGGGCATGCGGGAGGCCGGATGGACGTACCGCCGAATTGCTCAACACGTGGGGCGTGAGGTCTCCACAGTACATCGATGTTGTCGCCAGTGGTCGGCGGAAGGTGCACGTGCCCGTCGACCTGAGACCGGACCGCAGCGACGCACGGATGCACGCCAAGACCGTAGGATCCTACGCAGTGCCGTAGGGGACCGCACCGCCACTTCCCAGCAAAATAGGGACACTGTTGCTCCTGGGGTATCGGCGAGGACCATTCGCAAGCGTCTCCATGAAGCTGGGCTACGGTCCCGCGCACCGTTAGGCCGTCTTCTGCTCACGCCCCAACATCGTGCAGCCCGCCTCCAGTGGTGTCGCGACAGGCGTGAATGGAGGGACGAATGGAGACGTGTCGTCTTCAGCGATGTGAGTCGCTTCTGCCTTGGTGCCAATGATGGTCGTATGCGTGTTTGGCGCCGTGCAGGTGAGCGCCACAATCAGGACTGCATACGACCGAGGCACACAGGGCCAACACCCGGCATCAGGGTATAGGGAGCGATCTCCTACACTGGCCGTACACCTCTGGTGATCGTCGAGGGGACACTGAATAGTGCACGGTACATCCAAACCGTCATCGAACCCATCGTTCTACCATTCCTAGACCGGCAAGGGAACTTGCTGTTCCAACAGGACAATGCACGTCCGCATGTATCCCGTGCCACCCAACGTGCTCTAGAAGGTGTAAGTCAACTACCCTGGCCCTCAAGATCTCCGGATCTGTCCCCCATTGAGCATGTTTGGGACTGGATGAAGCGTCGTCTCACGCGGTCTGCACGTCCAGCACGAACGCTGGTCCAACTGAGGCGCCAGGTGGAAATGGCATGGCAAGCCGTTCCACAGGACTACATCCAGCATCTCTACGATCGTCTCCATGGGAGAATAGCAGCCTGCATTGCTGCGAAAGGTGGATATACACTGTACTAATGCCGACATTGTGCATGCTCTGTTGCCTGTGTCTATGTGCCTGTGGTTCTGTCAGTGTGATCATGTGATGTATCTGACCCCAGGAATGTGTCAATAAAGTTTCCCCTTCCTGGGACAATGAATTCACGGTGTTCTTATTTCAATTTCCAGGAGTGTATTTTTTCGTCTTTTCATACGATGCACAGCTTTTGTGATATTTCGTTGTCTCATGAAAGAAAATGTACCCTGTATACGCTGCTAATTTGTGTAGTGTGGGTGGCATGCAGAAGCATTGTTGTTTCTGTCTGTAAGAGCAGATTTTCTATAAATTCTGCGTACATGTTCCATGTTTTTTCTGTTGACAAAGAATTCAGGGAACTTTATTGAATATGACAGTCACGTTCACATGCGAACTGAATGTCCTTGTGCACACTGTTGAATGTTTCAATTAGTGCATTAGCTTCTTGTTGTTTCCCCCCTCGATTATTAATAATGTGTCATTTATGCGTCTTTTGTAAAATTTTATGACTCGCAAACATGGTACACGAATTACTGCTGAAGCCATGCCACCCTTGTGTGAAACCATTAAATTAACTATATATGGGCATCATTCACTAACTTCACAAAATATCCCCTATTTTTTTCCAAGTCCGAAACCGTGGAATACGACTTATCTCTGAACTGAATTTCAGAACAACATGTAGAGGATTGTTCAAGGAACTACGAATAGTAACTAATGATTGCAAGTATATTTATTTATTTGCCGTTAATTTCGTGTCTAATTTTCAAATACGGGTATATAGCTCAGTTCATGGAATCAATACGTTAAAAAAGAACCTACACAAAGGTTTAAAGGCACTTACTTTGTGCCAGAAAAGGGCGCATTACTCAGGAAAACATATTTTCAATCAATTATCAGCAACCATTTAATAAGAAATAAAGTCCAGTTTAAAATGAGAGTAAAGAGTTGTTTGCTGGCTACCACATCCAACTCCATTGACGAATTTATTAGTAGAAACAACTGAATTATATATTACCAATAATATTAAATGATACAACTGTTACGTATAATCTAATTTCTCCACGTCTTCATTGCAGTACTGTAATCAGTGTAAATACATGTTTTAAAAGACTTCTTTCTAGTGATGCGCCTCTTCAATAGCCTAAATGATATCTTCAAGATTATCACTCAGGATCTGTACGAGGAACATTAGCATTTTTTTGTACGACATGTCTACATCCTACTAGATCTCCACTGTGGATCAATGAAATGAAAATCTAATCGAATTTAATGTAATATGTTATTTACGGTATCATCACAAACTTAGGCAGAATAATAGATTAAGAAGAAACTGAAAGAAAATTAATCTCGTCATTGGGATCTCTAATTGAATAAAAAATTTATTGGAATTATTAACAGTGCTCCTCAATAGATGGCGATCTTGTGCACTTTGTATCCAGTTGTCAAAGACTCCTAGCTGGCAGAGGTCTCTCTGTAGCTCATCCACCTATCGCTTTCTGGGTCTCCCGATTTGACAGGTACCATCAAGTCTTTCCATAATTTCGGCTTTTGCCCGAGAGGTGTCTGGTCTCCTAGCAATGTGGCCTGCCAAACTTATTCTCTGCGCTTTAAGTTTTTGAACGATGTTCGGTTGCCTCATCAGCTCATACAATTCTTGGTTTTTTTTTCTACGTCTCCACGAGCTCCCTTCCTGGACAAATCCAAGGATCCTTCTCACAATTTTTCTTTCGAACACCAACAAGTTTCTTTGTTGCGCTTAGGATTTCTATCCCATACAACAATAGTGGCACTATCACGGCATTGTATACTTTAAGTTTGGGCCTTTAGTGCTCTTTAGTTTGAAGTCCTAAATTTCGTGCGTGTTTGTTTATTTATTGGACACAGTTTCGCGTTCCGATAACTGTGTAGAGTATATTTCAGCCGTCTTTAGCATGGATAGGGAGTGTGATTGATGCGTTCAGATGCGAGCTGAGTGGGTGACCATTCGCTCTCAGCTCCAAACAGTGCTAGCCACGCAGCTTGAAGCTGTTGCCAGTGGGCATCATTGTGGCGGGCCGGAGGAGGGGGCGGACGTGGGTATCGAAGGGACGTCCAACACGACCACGGTGTCCCCCGAGCGATCCACTACTGCGTTCGCACTGGATATTGCCCGCACTCAGGATGAACCCTCACCTGTGGTCGTTCCATGGTGTGGCAGGCAGCGAAAGACTGGAAGGCCTCCTCGGCCCCTTAGACGAAAAGGTTATAGACGCTGCATGATAAACGTCATGGGTCAGATCTAGTCGCTTATCGCCTGCCCTGCTTCAGCAGAAGCCTCTGAGCCTGCAAGATCTGAGCAGTCACAGAGGGTGGGATTACTGTTAGTGTGGAGTGTAATGGGGCGTATTATGGGGTTCGTTAGCAATATGGCTGCCAAGGAGGGCAAGGAATCCTGTGTACACTCTGTGTGCATACCAGGGGAATTCATCAGGCGTAGAACGGCTGCTTCCGGATGCAATGAACAGCAGAGGGTGCAGCCAACTGCAGGTGCTGGCTCATGTCAGAACTACCAATGTGTTTCGCTTTGGATCGGAAGAGATTCTGTTATTTTCGGGCAGATAGCTGAAGTTGTGAAGACAGAGGACCTTTTCTACAGAGCACAGTCGAGTGATGGGTCTGAAGAAAAGGCCAGACGGTTCTGTGAGTTCTCCACTTGCGCCATAGGGTGGTGGATTTTCGTGTTCCACTTACTAGGTCAGGGTCCACAACACACTGTAAGCGGCTATAAGGGTAGCGGGGACTGAATAGAGAGGACTGGTTTATTTTTAGGTTACAGAGTATCAGAAATTGCAGAAAGCGCATCAGTCTCAAAAGGTACAGGGCAAGCACAAGACGAGATCACATCCAGCAAAAGTCGGTACTGTAATTCTAAATTGTTACAGCGGTGCCGGCCAGGGTGGCAGAGCGGTTCTAGGCGCTACAGTCTGGAACGGCGCAACCGCTACGGTCGCAGGTTCGAATCGTGACTCGGGCATGGATGTGTGTGATGTCCTTAGGTTAGTTAGGTTTACGTAGTTCTAAGTTCTAAGGGACTAATGACCTCAGACGTTAAGTCCCATAGTGCTCAGAGCCATTTGAACCATTTTTTTGTTATAGCCGTGTTGGGACAGAACCAGAGCTCCAAACACTAAAACAAGGCACTGAAGTTCAAATCGTTATACTTACGGAAATCTGGTTGTAGCCAGAGATAAAAATGGTTCAGATGGCTCTGAGCACTATGGGACTTAACTTCTGAGGTAATCAGTCCCCTTGAACTTAATACCACTTAAACCCAACTAACCTAAGGACATCACATACATCAATGCCCAAGGCAGGATTCGAACCAGCGACGGTAGCAGACATTTGGTTCCAGACTGTAATGCCAGAGATAAGTTCAGCCAAAATTTTTACGATGGACCTAACCTCATTCAGAAAGAATAGATTAAATACAGGTGGTGGTGGAGTGTTTACTGATGTGAGAAGTAGTTTACTTGTAGTGAAATTGGTGTAAATAGTTTCTGTGAGTTAATTTGGCTACAGGTTACACTTGGCAAATGGAGTACATTAATAATTGGTTCCTTTTACCGACCCCCTGACTCAGATGAGGAAACATTGTGTCTAATTTCAAATAGGTACAACATTCATGCATTTATAGTTTGTTGTGACTTCCATCTACCCTCCATATGTTGATGAAAGTACGTGTTTCATGTCGATGGCAGGCACAAAACCTCGTCCGCAGTTATACTTTCTCTGAAAATTATTTCGGACAATTCGTTCAGGAGCCCATTCGAAGTTAAAATAGTTGCGAAAATATAGTTGATCTCTTAGCAACAAATAAGTGAGCGAACAGCGAGCATCATGAATGATGCAGGAACTAGTGACCATACGGTCGTTGTAGTAGGGCTGAATAACATTACATCCGAAACCATCAAAAATAAACACAAAATATGTCTGCTTAATAAAGCATTCAAAAATTCACTTCACGCCTTATTAAGAGACAATCTCCGCTTCTTCCAATCTTACTATGCAAGTGTAGATCAGACATGGTTAAATTCAAGGGAATAGTATCGACGGCAATTGAGAGGTACACAAAAAATAAATTAATAAGAGATGGTACTGATCCCGCAAGGTACACAAAACATGTCAGAACACTGTAGTACTACAACGAAAACTGCATGAAAAATTTAAAAGAATGCAAAATTCCCAAGACTGGCAAAGTTTTACACAAGCTCGAAATTTAGTACGACCCTCAATACGATATGCTTTTACTGTGCATCGAAATCTGTCAGAAAACCCAAAGAGGTTCTGATCATACGTAAAAGTACATGAGAACAAGTTGCAATCATACCTTCCCTGCATGATAGCAGTGAAAATTTTACTAATCAAAGTGTCACTAAACCAAATTAAGTAAGAATGGTTATCCGAAATTTCGGAGACAAGATAAATCACACAACTCTAAATACCATGAATTCAGCCAACTACTTAGGACTTACAACTGGAACGATAACGTAGATAATGTTATGGGGAAAGCGAGACACTGAATGTCATTTGTTAGCAGAAGAATTAGACAATACAATGGGTCTACTAAAAAGACTGCCTACACTCCGCTTTTACATCCTATTCTGCAATACTACTGTCCGGTGTGGGATCTACATCAGATAGGACTGTCATAGAACATCGATAAAGTTAAAAAAAAGAGCAGCTAGTTTTGTATTATCATGAACTAGGGGAGAGGGTGCCACGGATATGGTACACGAGTTCGGGTGGTAATTATGAAAATAAATTTCAGTCACATACTTTCTCCACCGAACACGAGAAAATTTTCAGGCGCTTATTTACATAGGGAGAAATGATAATCATAATAAAATAAGAGAAAATAGCACTCGCGCGAAAGTAGTTCGTTTTTCCCAAGCGCGTTCCAGAATGGAACTGTAGACAAAGAGCTTGAAGGTGGTTCGACGAACCCTCTTCTAGGCACTTAATCCTGGAGTGCAGAATAATCATAAAACTGTTGATGAAGATGTAGAAGGTCAAATACTAATATTAACCAGCTAGACATGAGCTCCTAGAGTAACCTAACAACAAATATTTTCAATTTGTAAGATGCCTACGGCACGCTGTAATTAAAATTACATAAAATCGTATTGAGGGTCTATACAAGGGCGATGTACTTGAGGACAATATTATGGAAATGGAAGAGGATGCAGATGAAGATGAAATGGGAGATACGATACTGCGTGAAGCGTTTGACAGAGCATTGAAAGACCTGAGTCGAAACAAGGCCCCCCGGAGTAGACAACATTCCATTGGAACTACTGACGGCCTTGGGAGAGCCAGTCCTGACAAAACTCTACCATCCGGTGAGCAAGATGTATGAAACAGGCGAAATACCTTCACACTTCACGAAGAACATAATAATTTCCATCCCAAAGAAAGCAGGTGTTGACAGATGTGAAAATTACCGAACTATCAATTTAATAAGCCACAGCTGCAAAGTACTAACACGAATTCTTTACACACGAATGGAAAAACTAGTAGAAGCCGACCTCGGGGAAGATCAGTTTGGATTCCATAGAAATACTGGAACACTTGAGGCAATACTGACCTTATGACTTATCTTAGAAGAAAGATTAAGGAAAGGCAAACCTACGTTTCTAGCATTTGTAGACTTAGAAAAAGCTTTTGACAATGTTGAGTGAAATACTCTCTTTCAAATTCTAAAGGTGGCAGGGATAAAATACAAGGAGCGAAAGGCTATTTACAATTTGTACAGAAACCATATGGCAGTTACAAGAGAGAGGGGCATGAAAGGGAATCAGTGGTTGGGAAGGGAGCGAGACAGGGTTGTAGCCTCTCTCCGATGTTATTCAATCTGTATATTGAGCAAGCAGTGAAGGAACCAAAAGAAAAATTCGGAGTAGGACTTCAAATCCATGGAGAAAAAAAAAACTTTGAGTTTCGCCGATAACATTGTAATTCAGTCAGAGACAGCAAAGGACTTGGAAGAGCAGTTGAACGGAATGGACAGTGTCTTGAAAGGAGGATATAAGATGAACATCAACAAAAGCAAAACGAGGATAATGGAATGTAGTCGAATTAAGTCGGGTGATGCTGAGGGAATTAGTTTAGGAAATGAGACACTTAAAGTAGTAAAGGAGTTTTGCTATTTGGGGAGCAAAATAACTGATGATGGTCGAAGTAGAGAGGATATAAAGTGTAGACTGGCAATGGCAAGGAAAGCGTTTCTGAAGAAGAGAAATTTGTTAACATCGAGTATAGACGTAAGTGTCAGGAAGTCTTTTCTGAAAGTATTAGTATGGAGTGTAGCCATGTATGGAAGTGAAACATGGACGATAAATAGTTTGGACAAGAAGAGAATAGAAGCTTTCGAAACGTGGTGCTACAGAAGAATGCTGAAGATTAGATGGATAGATCGCATAACTAATGAGGAAGTATTGAATAGGATTGGGGAGAAGAGAAGTTTGTGGCACAACTTGACCAGAAGAAGGGATCGGTTGGTAGGACGTGTTCTGAGGCATACTGGAAAATTGAAGCTTATATTTTGCTCATACTTAACTGAACAGAAATTTATTATACAGTCGTACATTATTTTCCTCTTTGTCGTGTTATAAATTAAAACAAGTTACCTCTTCTTGAAGTATAGACTAGTATTTACTTATTCATGAAATGTAAAATATGTTGTTCGTGTTGTTTTTCGTGAATCTTAGTACCTACAGGTTCGAGTACTCCTGCGGGGAAGTAAAATCAAATCCTTGTGTTTAGTTATAATGCAAGTGTTCATTAATCCGCATCTTGCCCAGTTATTGTCGAACAATCTTTCTAATCCTTTGTATTAAGCCACTGGAATGCGCCACGTTGAACTTCGTGGCATCGCTTTACGAACCACAAGTCAGGACATATCGGAAATAAATCACGGTATTCCATTCTGACAAGGTATTGAAAATAAGCAAATTCCCTTTGCATGCCCTTACGTTTCAGATCCAATCAAATTTGTGTGTTATAATCATGAATTTTTTACTATATTTCAGTTTCAACCATCAGCTTTATCCTGTGAACGCTAAAACGATTCGTTGACTTGTAGAAGCAGAAAGGAGAAACGATCATCTTACTTAAATAAGAGAAATTCGAACTCACTTGAAAAGTTTCAATTGTTCAATTGTTCCGCGTGCTGTTCGAGAGCTGAATGGACGAGATATGATCTGAAAGAGATTCTATGTTGCCAAACACTTAAGTGTGATTTGCTGATACCTCGGTACATTCTGCAAAATGATTGTTATATCCTTATTTTTAAACTTTCTGAGAGGATTAATCTCGGCGACAACGAGTTCTGCTGTTGAACTACTTCATTAGACGCAGTTAAGATGGTATCTTCAACACCTAACTGGCCGAAAAACAACGTGTCGCTAGTGGCCAGCTTTCGAACGATAAAAGTAGTACATATTATTCGTTGGCAGTTGATAGTGCATTTCGATTCTACAGAAATTTCAGCAGGTAATAAACTGTTGGAGAGACCGTAGCTCCGATCTGAGCAATGAGGAGGCAGGTTCGAAACGAGCTATTGTGGAAAGCGATAAGCCCTCTTCTCAGAAGTAGGCCAGGCGCAGTAAAAAGCGTGAGGTCTTAGGACTCGCCGTGAATGGAGCAGCTGATGATGATCCTGCAATAAAGGTGCCAGCGACTTCTTTCAAAGCTTTGCCCGCTGAATAACGACGAACTTTTTCTAGTGTAACTTGATTACGAAATATATTACGATAAAAAGACTACCATTCAGCCGCAAACGGGCTTACCTCGCATCGGATGTTACTCCAGATCCCCACGCAAAAGAGAAACGAAAAAAACTCGAATATTCATGCAGACAGTTTTGAAGTTTCGGTGGTATAATTCTTTACTAAGCCGCGAGTCGATTACCGTCATTTTCGTTGTTTTCCCTTCACTTATCACACGTTTAACAACAGCTCAAAAAGACCAAGAAAAACGATGTCTCATCCTGAGTACTTAAAGTCTGAAGACTAATCGTTTTGATTATTCTTGTAAGGTGAGAGGATTAATAGCCTGTTCATCTTGAATTTGGAGATCTTCGTATCCTAGTGTCAAAGATGGTATGCAATGCCGACACATCGTGGAGATTGAACTGTAAATATTCTGGGTAACCTACGAAAAATAAATTGTCAGTGGCAGTAGAAGTACACTGGGAACGAAATGAAGCCTGATGGATAAGACTAAATAATGGGACACAGCATTATATGAAATAGCATGGACAAAGATATGTGAAATTCAAGAAATGAAAGCTAGAAATGTGGTTAAAGTTATTATGGAACGACATATTTTGGCAATGATTTTGTTGGTAAGATCAAAAACTAATTAAATAAATAAAATAAAAAAAATTAGACACGATAACACTCTAAGTACGACAACTGCCTGAGTGCATAATCTTCTTCATGAAGAGGATTCAATTTTGAGACGACACCTTGTTATCCAGCAACCTGAAACAATCTGTAATATGTTTCAAGTCTGTTTACTTGCGACGGATACCTGTTTGTATCCTCCCTATTCCTGAGGCTCTTGGAAGTCTGCAACATCACATTGTCGAAGGTGTGAATTCGATAACGAGAGACGAATTGCTTCGTGTGTGGCAGAAAATGAGCCACCATTTTGGCATTTGTCCGGTAACACACGGTGCTCACACTGAATGCATAAAAATTTGAGCTTTTATTTTTCCAGGAACGCTGGAACTGTATTTATGTCATTTGTAGTTTGAAAGCAGTAAATGTTTTTAATCCTTTTCTTCTTTTTGAGTAGCCCTGTGTAATTTAAACCATCAAAAATATCTGTCCAATTGCACAGCGGTCAGTACTGCCTTGCCTGCTGCCACTCATCCACCTTCCTGCTTTTGGCGCGGTTCTCCTATTCCTTCGTTTTAAATACGGACAACCGCTTTTAGCGCGTTCATTGTTTACAACATGACGTGAATGATGGGGAGTAGCTCTAAGGCAGTTACCTTTCGGCGATGACCTGTTAAAAAAATAATCTTTGTCACCGGAGGATGTGTCTTCTTGTGGTGCGAAACCGGTCGTGTCTTTCAATAAAAGATATTCTACAGCCAGTGCGCATTATTTCTCTCAAACTGTGGAAGTTCGGCTGTGGTTGCCCGCAGTTTAAAATAGCATGATCAAAATTAAGTCCTCATAGTTCATATATATTGTTCATACCTTATTTACCTTTCATTGAAATAAATTAAAAGTCCCAGCAATGAAAATTGTCATTGTTATCAAGCTTACTCCTTAGCTACCCGATGATACCTCAACTTCCCCTAGAGAAAAGAGGAAATAGTTTAAGAGATTTATGAAGCAATGAATAATTTAAGAGAAGGAAGAAACTGCTTACCAGAAGGCTGTAAGGAATTGTAATGACATTATTAAAAATGGAAGAATTCCTTGAGAAGGAGGAAAAGAAGTTGGCATGAAGCGATCCTTGGAAAAAGAAATACAGAAAAATACTCTAAGGAAAGAAGTAGTAGCAAAAACTTAGGATTTAAATTTCCAACGTCATTCGTGAAAGATCCTGACGGTGAAAATGATAAAAGAAGGAAGATAAACACATCACAGTCCCTTGATACAGAAATGACGCTACATTTACAAAATGGCTCTCAGCACTATGAGGCTTGATATATGAGGTCATCAGTCCCCTAGAACTTAGAACAACTTAAACCTAACTAACCTAAGGACATTACACACATCCATACCCGAGGCAGGATTCGAGCCTCCGACCGTAGCGGTCGCGTGGTTCCAGACTGAAGCACCTAGAACGGCTCGGCCACACCAGCCGGCGCTATATTTACATTGATCCGTCGTAGAATCGTTAAACAGTATGCTCTGGGAAGAAGACTGCATGAACAGTAAGCAATTTGGTATGAGATGAGATATGTCAGTGAGTATTTATAAGAGACTAGGTAATTCCTGGAAGATTCACGAGAGAAAGGAGTGTATTTGTAGGAATACATATTTTGAAAAGATTTTTCAGACATGAAGTTATCGGCTGCATAAAACACCTGGAGGGAAACTTGCCGGATATAGTAACACAATAAAACAGGTTTACGGAAGAATAAATGCAAAGTAGCGTAATATTTGTTGAGTAAGCGTCAACTATGTGAAATTTTAGTTGTCAGGGTAAATTAATCTGGGCAAGAGTAGAAACTGGAGGCAGTGAGCTTAATTAGGATCACATCACACGTAACAAAGAGAAAAGTGATTACTGTTAGTGAAGATTCGAGAGGAAGAATGTAAAACATCTGGACGTGAGAGAGAAAATATTCACGTGTAAAAATTAAAGAAGAACGTACATAAAAAGGAGATAATGAAGGAATTTAGCAGCATCAGTCGCTTATATATCAGCTCCAATGGAAGTACACTGAAAGGAGAAGAAGAATCCGTGACACTGTGACTGAAAATGAAGTTAATATGGGCAGTGCAGGTACAAAACCAATGTAACATATGGACGAAATAGAGAACATTCGGAACAAATGAGGGAAAGACAGCGTACTGAGAACTATTGTGGACTAACATGACAGAAACAGAGATTGCAATATAATGGAAAAAAGAAGTCACTCTAGCGCAAAATACATAATTTTACTAATGGTGGAATGATATAAGTTCCTGTGAGGTTGGTAGTATCGTTAATACAGTTCCGAATAAGTAAAATATTCGGGAGATCCAAAGAAGAAAAAAGTCATTAAACAGCAAAATAAATTATCAGTGTCTATTAAAAGAAGATCTTTATTTGTAATCATCAAATTCCAGGGCAGTAAAATGGAGATACGTCTTAGGTGTATGAGTAGTTTTCTCGGTATTAACTAGAAGAAGTGCTACTATTGCTACGCCTTCTACTTCTACTCACAATATATTACGATTGGTTATAACAAATAAACTTTAAAAAATTGCCCTAAACTTAGAAATCGGAAGGGAAACGAACTGTGTGGCATCACTCCCTATTTTGCGGTGTTCAATGCTGAAAATACTCTCTGGAATATTTCAAACCATAGAAATATTACCGTTCAAACGTAATTCTTTTAATGTTTACTGAAATCAGTCAGTCGAATTCAACACAGACATTACTTCCATTTGTCAAGAAAAGGTAATTTTACCTACTGACATAAATTTTATTTTCTCTACAGGTTTGAAAATAAGCACGTGTTCAGTCAACATAAATACTATCTAACATGCTTTTGTTTTCTGGTAGCTGGTTAAATAACAGAGGTTTTATCAGCATTTGTGTTTATGGCTCATAATTTCCGTTATGTGGAAATAAAAAACTTTTATGGATGGATGAAATAAAAACGTAATTCACTAAAAGACAGATATCATTCGTTAATTTTCATTGCAGCGGTAATTCGTTTATGAGTGCAAGAAGTTCGCATCGTGAACAGAAATGCTTCAATAACTGCGTTTTGTTTTTAGTTGTTTGTTGCCCACACGTATGTTTCTGCATTACGGCCACTTTAAACTCCGACATAACAATCGTACCTCTTCTGTTGCCTGTAAGGAAACTTTTCCCATCACAAATATAATACGACATTTATAACAGCCACGCTGCAACTCACAAAAAAGGTCCTCCAAGGGTAGAAGCAACAAATACGTCAGCTGCAGCGTTTTTTATGGCAGGTTTAATGTCCAAAGTTACACAGAAGAACAATAAACCTGCTTCCCTAGGATATTTATTAATATGAAATATCTAACGCACAGCAACTTCACTTTACACGTGAAGAATTTCTGTCTCCTGAGAACAACTAGTAAATAGGAACTTTTTCTCAGGATTTTGTTCCTGTTAATGGTCATCTCGCTGTTTCTACAGCTTCAATCAACTTCACAAGAGAGTAACTGACACACGTTACTGCTGGTTATTTTGATGTTTTTGCACAGATTGTTGTATTTTTTTCTGGAAGACATATCATTTTAATTCCCAATTACGTCTGTGATAATGACAAAAGGAGGAGGGGTCATACGTTTGCGTCGGCGTAAGTCACGGGAGCGCTGTAACCCAGTACCACATTCTATGCTTGCAGAGACCATCATTATACTTGTCCAAAGTGATTTAATGAGAACACGGACGCACACACATACCGACCTACCCGCACACAAAGGTATCACCGGAGGGCAGAAACCGGGTGTGGGAGGATGGAGGTGGAGGTGGGGAGGGAGAGATGCGGCGAGGAATAATGGTAGGCAAGAACACGGAGTGTATACGATTATATACGTCTCCGAATCACGCCACCCGCTAGCCTGTGGCCCTAAGGCAGCGAAGTGAAGAAGTGAGGAGATGTTTTGGCTGGGGTGCGGTAGGCCCGGTTACCTGCTGAGTACGGACTGCCGACACAGATCTCATACATCATGGCCCGTCGGCCATCCGACGTAATGGGACTTGCGAGCTACTACACGACCATAAAGTCAACCGCTGATCTATTACCAGGGCAACATAATTACTCGGATAATAGTCTTCATTAATAATTAAGTCTCGAGTAACTTAGGAACATGAGAGCCACCAGAGGGGCCCCTTCGCATACATCTCCTTAAGACAAGCTTCTTATTGGATGTTTATGGGAGCAAAGGGTAACTCCATCTCTCACTAACCTGACTACCATCGCATGGAGCATTTCCTCGCTAATTGACCAAGGGAACACGTGGCTCACTCGCTATTATTTCAGACGAGGACAGTGGCAACGATCGTGTTACACACGAAATGCGAGGAATGCTGTGCCGATGAACTAAACATTTCCATGTATGACGTTTAATAATAGCTACATTTTCACAATATTACTTCTACAACTGAACAGGACAATAAATGAGTGATAAATTTCCTGTGCCGTAGCATCCGACTATCCCATTGAGCTAATGAAAAAAAATAGTTTTATTAAAATAACATCAACGCATTAAATGTTAAATAATATAACACGGACAGTAGAAGATGAAACGAGAGTTCATTAGGAGCTATGCGTTTTTATATGCGATGTCACTGATGGAGCATTGTCCCACAATTTTGAAATTATAGACAGAATTATACTTCCGTCATCTCACTGTCGTCCGCAGCTCGTGGTGGTCGTGCGGTAGAGTCCTCGCTTCCCGCGCCCGGGTTTCCGGGTTCGATTCCCGGCAGGGTCAGGGATTTTCTCTGCCTCGTGATGACTGGGTGTTGTGTGCTGTTCTTAGGTTAGTTAGGTTTAAGTAGTTCTAAGTTCTAGGGGACTGATGACCATAGATGTTAAGTCACATAGTGCTCAGAGCCATTTGAACCATCTCACTTTCAAAGAGAGAGCTAAAGTTAAGAAACCTATTTTGATCACAATAAACAATCAGTTTCAGTTCCTTGTTATGCTTTAGCCTACAAGACGCTTCATGAAACTGTATATTTCACTCATATAACAAATAAACACAAAATATAATTCTGGCAATTTTGTGATAAATGCCCACCACTGTGAATGACGCAAAGGACTATCATGTTACATGCAACATGAAGACTGAAAACTCAATCTTGTGAATCGTATATCTTTCTCTGCTGGCAGCAGCTAATACTTTGTCTGACAGGAAGTGGCCTTTCTTCGTCGGCAGCGTCTTGTTTTAGAACTCGAGAACATATTTTATCCGTTTTGTAGGCATCTGGTCGTAGAACACAATACAACGTGGCACTGAACTACACAATGGTTTCAAGTTTAGCATCCCTTCGACGCGGATCGACTGCAGAGGCAGGAATAGGTCAGCAGAATAAAAGTGAGAGACGTGGTTACCCACAGATTTGATATAATGATCCTACAAATATCCTATTCACGAAATAGTGGAAAACCTGAATAAGTCAGCTGTCCACTGACGAAAGCTGCTCGCCTCTGTAAGGAGTCTACGGTTTTGCGGTTTTATTGAAAGAGAGCGAATGCAGATTATCACTTGTCTTGGAGCCACAACACATCATAAGCTTTACTCCCTGGCTGGAATAATGTATCTCGTATTTGACAAAAACCAGCTGTTGAAACTGGAAGTAAATGACAGCGGCCGAAAGAGGCACCCTATTTGTAGATACACCTTTAATGATTCACCACTCAAAACGGAAGGGGTGCCTAAAGAGAAGACCACAAGTTACATCTAGGATAAATGATCGGGGTATATTTTCACATCTTCAAAAATGCAGTGATCGTGTTTCTTGTTTATTTAGATGTCCAGGACCCGGCTACATGTGATTACAGGAATCTTTAGGACATTTGCAGGAACTACGAACTTTATTCATTGTTTCTAAAAATGAAAATTATATTGTGATGTATCGACGGGCGCTAACCAGAAGAGGTTTACTGAAAATAATGTTCACAGGTATACGTTTTGAAGTGCATTTCACATTACCTCATGTTTATGGTGTTTAAGCCGCTAATCTCTGTATGGGAACTAGTGTAAACCATCCACACGCTAGTTTCGTTAACACATTTTGTAGTATTTTGAGATTCTGCGAAAAACACCCACAGATGTAGCTAATAATGGGACTGCTCGTAGTCTCTTCATGACAACGATCAGTATACCCACTACAACAGGATGCATATCATACTTTCCTCGGTACCCTGCCATAGTTATTGATATAGATGTAGTACATAAAAGAATCGTCGTCTCTGCAGAACAAGTGTACTGAGATTGCTTGAGACAGAGATATCGTTGTACTTATTTACGTGGACATTCTCAACGAGTGCGGATCACTGGACGTGCTGTCAAGAGCAGCCTAAAGGGCTGGTTTGTAAGTAATGGATAAAATGAGATACCTTAGTACTTTTCTCTTAATTTTGTCTGTATATTATCGTCGCTATCGTCAAATGATTGCCGTTGCTAGGTAGTGATGTGGAAGTAACATCATCGATCCACGATGTTTGCTCGCATCCTTTCCCATACTTATCCGTTCGTTGATACAGAGTTTAAATACAATACATATCACACAGAAGTATGAAGCTCTCCTAACATTATATTTTTCTCGTTATATCTCTTTCTCTTGTTTCACCAGCTTTTATTTTACATTATGTTGTTGTTGTTGTTGCGGTCTTCAGTCCTGAGACTGGTTTGATGCAGTTCTCCATGCTACTCTGTCCTGTGCAAGCTTTTTCATCTCCCAGTACCTACTACAACCTACATCCTTCTGAATCTGCTTAGTGTATTCATCTCTTGGTCTCCCTCTACGATTTTTACCCTCCACGCTACCCTCCAATGCTAAATTTGTGATTCCTTGATGCCTCAAAACATGTCCTACCAACCGATCCCTTCTTCTAGTCAAGTTGTGCCACAAACTTCTCATCTCCCCAGTCCTATTCAATACCTCCTCATTAGTTACGTGATCTATCCACCTTGTCTTCAGCATTCTTCTCTAGCATCACATTTCGAAAGCTTCTATTCTCTTCTTGTCCAAACTATTAATCGACCATGTTTCACTTCCATACATGACTACACTCCATACAAGTACTTTCAGAAACGACTTCCTGATACATAAATCTATACTAGATGTTAACAAATTTCTCTTCTTCAGAAACGCTTTCCCTGCCATTGCCAGTCTACGTTTTATATCCTCTCCACTTCGACCATAATCAGTTATTTTACTTCCTAAATAGCAAAACTCCTTTACTACTTTAAGTGTCTCATTTCCTAATATAAATACCTCAGCATCACCCGATTTCATTTGACTACATTCCATTATCCTCGTTTTGCTCTTGTTGATGTTCATCTTATATCCACCTTTCAAGACACTGTCCATTCCGTTCAACTGCTCTTCCAAGTCCTTTGCTGTCTCTGACAGAATTACAATGTCATCGCCAAACCTCGAAGTTTTTACTTCTTCTCCATGAATTTTAATACCTACTCCGAATTTTTCTTTTGTTTCCTTTACTGCTTGCTCAATATACAGATTGAATAACATCGGAGAGAGGCTACAACCATGTCTCACTTCTTTCCCAACCACTACTGCTTCCCTTTCATGCCCCTCGACTCTTATGACTGCCATCTGGTTTCTTTACAAATTGTAAATAGCCTTTCGCTCCCTGTATTTTACCCCTGCCATCTTCAGAATTTGAAAGAGAGTATTTCAGTCAACACTGTCAAAAGCTTTCTGCAAGTCTACAAATGCTAGAAACGTAGGTTTGCCTTATCTTAATCTTTCATCTAAGATAAGTCGTAAGGTCAGTATTGCCTCACGTGTTCCAACATTTCTACGGAATCCAAACTGATCCTCCCCGAGTTCCGCATGTACCAGTTTTTCCATTCGTCTGTAAGGAATTCGCGTTAGTATTTTGCGGCTGTGACTTATTAAATTGATAGTTCGGTAATTTTCACATCTGTCAACACCTGCTTTCTTTGGGATTGGAATTATTATATTCTTCTTGAAGTCTGAAGGTATTTCGCCTGTTTCATACGTCTTGCTCACCAGATGGTAGAGTTTTGTCAGGACTGGCTCTCCCAAGGCCGTCAGTAGTTCTAATGGAATGTTGTCTACTCCGGGGGCCTTGTTTTGACTCAGGTCTTTCAGTGCTCTGTCAAACTCTTCACGCAGTATCGTATCTCCCATTTTATCTTCATCTACATCCTCTTCCATTTCCATAATGTTGTCCTCAAGTACATCGCCCTTGTATAGACCCTCCATATACTCCTTCCACCTTTCTCCTTTCCCTGGGTTCCCATCTGAGCTCTTGATATTCATACAAGTAGCTCTCTTTTCTCCAAAGGTCTCTTTAATTTTCCTGTAGGCAGTATCTATCTTACCCCTAGTGAGATAAGCCTCTACATCCTTACATTTGTCCTCAAGCCATCCCTGCTTAGCCATTTTGCACTTCCTGTCGATCTCATTTTTGAGACGTTTGTATTCCTTTTTGCGTGCTACATTTACTGCATTTTTATATTTTCTCCTTTCATCAATTAAATTCAATATTTCTTCTGTTACCCAAGGATTTCAGCAGCCCTCGTCTTTTTACCTACTTGATCCTCTGCTGCCTTCACTAGTTCATCCCTCAAAGCTACCCATTCTTCTTCTACTGTATTTCTTTCCCCCATTACTGTCAATTGTTCCTTTATGCTCTCCCTGAAACTCTTTACAACCTCTTTTTCTTTCAGTTTATCCAGGTCCCATCTCCTTAAATTCCCACCTTTTTCCAGTTTCTTCAGCCGAGCAAAATATTATCGATAGAACTACCAGCCTATGAAGTTATAATTAAAATTTTGAGAAAATAAATACAATGTAATTTGGCGAGAATATTAATAATTCACACTTTTTAAAATAATGTGCTGTATATCTGGTCACCTGTTGCTTAACGGTTCTAATGATTGTGGATGTAACATTAATGAAATTTGGGCATTGAACTGTCAATTTCTGTCCCATCCGACTGATCCACATTTATAACGCATTCGTTTATTTGAGTGCTTTCCATCCTACCGTGATTAAACCACAATTAAGACACACAGGAATTAATGACGTAATCTGCCAGTAGGTATTGATTTACAACAATTGGGGAAGTTGGAAGTTTATGCCACACCGGGATTCGAACCCAGGTCTTTTGATTACTAATAAAACGCGCTGATTACTACGCCATCCAGCTACAGTGGTCACTTTAACTGCACGGACTATCCTAGAACGCCTCCCATGAGACCTAAATTCTCAATTTATACCACACACTATTGATGTAGTTCCCCTGCAGGAAATAGAGACTATCAGTTTTACACAGGACACTTGCGATCTGTCGCGTTGGGAAAGTACCTGAAATTGGCCTACAAAAGCTACTCACGGAACTACAGCTCATCCGCGTCGTGCGAGTGCTGTGCAAATTAACAAAACTGTTAGTTAAAATTCACACAAACTTTAGTTTTTCAATTTTTAAGTGCACGACTAAACCGGTGGCATAATAGCCTGTCCCATGAAGACCATGAAGGCGAAAAACGTGAAAAACCTCATAGTCGGAAATTTTTGTGCTCTGGTGGGAGGGATTGCCATAAAAAAGCACTAAAAATCCTGACTGTGGGAGGTGAGTGCGGGCGAGGTTGAGTTTGTAGGCAACTTTCGTACGTTTTTCTAGAATAACTGGAAAATGTGGCTTCCAGTGATAACGTATCCCAAAAAAAATTATATTACATTAAAGTTCCTGCAAACATGGTTCAATGCATTTTTTTTTCTCTCGCACTAACAGTCTACGTGTAAGTGAAATAATACTGAATATATCGTGCGACGCGCATGTACTGTAGCGTAGTTGGTTTTCGTAGTCCATTATTTTCCCTCCTTGACAGACAACAAGTGTCTTTCATGAAATTGTTCGTCTTGACTTTCTCTACACCACTGTGGTGCTCTGTAAATAATTATCGTTTTCCCCTGTATGTACCTACACTTAAGAATTTTGAATCAGTTGTGGTACTACTAAGTTGACCTATGATCTAACTGAACATGCCTTGTGAGCTTCCTCCCCCTATTCTTTTACATTTACTCGCTAATTGGCTGTAATGTTTTCTGCCGTACCTTTATGTATGTAATTTACCGTTTAGTTTTGACTTAGTTGCACTATTAGACATGACCTCTGCACTACAAGAGTTTTGCAACACATATTTCACGTGTAATGTTTCCCTCCCCCCCCCCCCCCCCCCAAACGTTGTTTAGCAGCATACTTTTATATTTGACGACGGTACCCAACTAACGTTTGACAATGTCTTTGTGGGGTAGAAACTTGTTAAACAATAAATATAAGAGAACATTCAATAATTGCATTTTAATCAGAAACTATGAAATTAGTCTGTCAAGGAGATACAGTATATTCCATCAATATGACTGAGAAAAAGCCACCATCGTTTCCTTTAGGGAAACGTTTGAAACATGAATGGTTCATTGTTCGATATGCTTCGAAATATATACGGTTGTATTAATGTAAAATTCCATTTTTATGTTTTAAGAGATGGGTTTTTAAATGCAAAAATGTGGAAATGGTTGTATCATTTCAATGTATAAGCGGATAAAGTGGTAATGAAGTCATACACGTTACATAAAGTGATCCATTTTACTTTTCTCGCGCTGGTGAGATCTTTCAGGTGTAACTGGGAAACGATCAGCTGGAGAGGATAAATGAGACGTAACACCTGATAAATTACGTACCCACCTACAGGATGACCAAGACCTTTGTTGTCAGAGTTGTACACATGTCCAAGGTGATAGAATATCCTGAACGAAATCATTGGGGAGATGTTATTGAAAACTGCTTATTGTTCGTAAGAAACAGCACCTGCCACAATCGGTATGTCTCAATGATGATATCCATACCCCAGGCTCGTCTCAGATTACCATCAAAGATCTTCTCTCAGCTTGTGTACTGTATTTGTACAAGCTCAATCTCTAGGACATTACTTGCTATCCATCCATTTGAATGGTGATCGCTAACTGTTGTTTATTCTAAATTAACTTACACAGTTTTTGGAGACAATACCTTTTGTTTTTACGCAAATTGTCTCGTTTCAACACGACAGTACATCTTCCAACAACGATATTATGCTCAGTGAGCAGAAGAACAACATACGCCATTGACGTTTGATTGCAAGAAGGGGATATTGTCTACAGCCACGGTGATATCCGGACCTCACTCTTACAGATTTCTTTATATGGGCGTTACATGAAGTCGTTGGTATAGAATCTGAGGAGAAACAGCAGGGGATAACCTCAGTTGCTTTTCTCGCTGAACAACAGACACAGGGATATTTCCACGGGTATAAAAAATATTACGCTGCGTTGCAGTTCATGCATTCGTGGCGCTCGTAGCTCTGAGTAGCCGCTATGAGTTCAAGTTATTGCTATAAGGTGTAAGCTGTTTACCAGCATGTCAATATGAAACTAATTATTCGTTTTCTACCATCAGTTCCTTATACCATAGTACATAGTTTATGGTTTCATAATTAAAGCCTGTAACTTTGACAAGGTTTCATGCATCCCATACACGAAGTAAGTTGAACGTGAGTACATTTAAGTCATTTATAAATCATATTTGTTATTCACTTAGTTATTATATTCCGTGCATCTCCTCAATGAGCAGTAGTTATCATAAAAAACGATTCTGAGTGTATGCGGAACTGGATATATTGCTGCGTAAAAAACCTCTGAGTATATTATCGATATGGCCAACTACAACAGCTCAACACTAATGTCACATTCGATTATTGATAGAAACGTGTACCTCTGTCCTGTCTACTAATACGTTCTTAATCGTGTTCTAGTTCAAGATTCTGAAAAAGAAATTTGCCAAATTCAAGTACATTTTGTTTACGTCAACGTGTGTTTTATAAAGGTAGAAGCTATATCGACACACACACACACACACACACACACACACACACACACACACACACACACACACACACATACATACAAACACACACACACAAACGAGAGAGAATAGGAAAGGGGGAAAAGAGAAAGACAATCATTCGGGCAGATTGAAAGGGGGTTCAAATGGCTCTGAGCACTATGGGACTTAACATCTGAGGTAATCAGTCCCCTAGAACTTAGAACTACTTAAACCTAACTAACCAAAGGACATCACACACATCCATTCCCGAGGCAGGATTCGAACCTGCAACCGTAGCGGTCGCGCTGTTCCGGACTGAAGCGCCTAGAATTGCTCGCTGAAAGGGGGACTTCCTACATGAGTGCCGCATGTCTGTTCTGTCATGATGACTTAAGGTACACTGTATAACTACAGTTACCAACACCTTGCCGATGTGTCTATCTGATGCTCAGTGGCTGCTTTGCATGGAGAACCGTTACCTTTCCACATACAGATGATAATACTGAAACCCAACTCCTCATTGTTCTTTTAGTTCTGATTTCCTTATTATTACCACTAGTACATTCATTTAAACATCAGTGAAATATCTGAAAATACTACCCGTTTTTCCTGATAACTCAGTACACTGAGAACAAGATACTACTATCGTTTGCAAGTTTCAATCCGGAAAAACGTCTTCTATTTCTGGAAATTTGAGAAGCTGCAAACTAGTGTTGTGTCTTAGTCCTAAACTTCAGTGCGTCATATGTGAAGTGTGCGGATAATTTTCTACACGTTGTAGTGCTGTTTGGCCTATTTGGTAATTGTTGTCGTCCTCTTTGTCAAACGAGGACGCTTGTCGTGCGTGACGCTTAGTATGCATAGCAATATAAAAATGGTGACTCACTTAGCGACCTAAAACCAAATGGGGAGTAGAGAAAAATTTTATTTTTGGGTTAAAGACGAATTCTCAAACTCGTAAATAACCTGAAGTGGACGGCAGAGATCCGCCTTTCGAACTACACAGAAGCGTCAGAGAAACTGGTATAGGCACGCGTATTAAAATACAGAGATATGTAAACAGGCAGAATACCGCACTGCAGTCGGAATCGCCTATATAACACAACAAGTGTATGGTGCAGTTGTTAGATCGGTTACTGCTTCTACAATGACAGGTTATTGTGATTTAAGTGAGTTTGAACGTGGTGTAATAGGCGGTGTATGAGCGATGGGACATAGCAAATGGTTCAAATGGCTCTGAGCACTATGGGACTCAACTGATGTGGTCATCAGTCCCCTAGAACTTAGAACTACTTAAACCTAACTAACCTAAGGACATCACACACATGCATGCCCGAGGCCGGATTCGAACCTCCGACCGTAGCAGTCGCACGGTTCCGGACTGCGCGCCTAGAACCGCGAGACCACCGCGGCCGGCTGGGACATAGCATCTCCTTGACAGCGATGAAGTGAAGATTTTCCCGTACAACAATTTCACGAGTGTACCGGTAAAACATCAAACATCCGACATCGCTGCGGCCAGAGAAAGATCCTGCAAGAACGGGACCAACGACGATGGAGCAAATCGTTCAACGTGACAGAAGTGCAACCATTCCACAGATTGCTGCAGATTTCAATGTTGCGCCATCAACAAGTGTCATCGTGCGAATCATTCACTGAAACATCATCGATATGGGCTTTCGGAGCTGAAGGCCCACTCTTTTATCCTTAATGACTGCACGACACGAAGCTTTACGCATCGCCTGGCCCCGTCAACACCGACAATAAACTGTTGCTGACTGGAAACAGGTTGCTTCGTAGGACTAGTCTCGTTTGAAATTGTATCGAGTGGATGGACGTGTACTGGTATGGAGACATCCTCATGAATCCATGGTCCCGACATGTCAGTAGGGGACTGTTCAAGCTGGTGGAGACTCTGTAATGGTGTGGGGCGTGTGCAGTTGGTGTGACGTATGAGCAATGATACGTCTATATACGATTCTGACAGATGACACGTACGTGAACATCCTGTCTGATCACCTCCATCCATTCATGCCCATTGTCCATTCCGACGGTTTTGACAATTCCAGGAGGACAATGCGACACCTCACATGTCCACAATTGCTACAGAGTGGCTCCAAGGACACTGTTCCGAGTTTACACAATTCTGCTGGCCACCAAACTCACCAGACCCTGAACATCATTGAGCATAACTGGAATGCCTTGCAACGTGTTATTCAGAAGAGATATCCACCCCCTCATACTCTTACGGATTTATGGACAGCCCAGCAGGCTGCATGGTGTCAATTTCCTCCAGAACTACTTCAGACATTAGTCGAGTCCAGGCCACTTCATGTTGTAGCATTTCTGCGTGCTCCCGGGGGCCCTACACGATATCAGGCAGGTGTACAAGTTTCTCTGGCTCTTCAGCTTATAATAGGATATATGTTGTGATTCATTAATCTATGTTTCTAGCGAGTCGGACTATCTATGTCTAACTATGACTTACATTGTATTAATAGGCAAGAGTTGTTTCATCTTTCAATACTGCCCCAACATTTTCTTGAGAGAGTCTCTGCGATAATAAAAAACAGGAACTGAGGCTTGATTTTCGTTCGAAAGTATACATATTGATGTCAATCCCACGTAAAGAGTTAAAGTTTTGAGGCGCATTAAGTGCGTTGGATTTAATTAGTATTCTCTACTGTCATTGTCCAAACGCAGTTTTGAAGAAAGTTTATGGCAGAACATGGTTATAATAGCATAGTAGAGATCTTTCGAGCTGTCAGCCTTTTGGTAAGAACAGCATCTATGAGCTCTGCCTAACAACCAGAAGAGAATGGTAACAACTGCTGAGGCCGGTTAGTGGATTTGTAGATTGTCATACCATCAAGAACAATAGCAAAGGAACGACAGTCTGAAGAGAATTTATAAGTACAGCGGAGGTTTAATTGAAAAATAAATCGCTTACCCCAGCATAGGAGGCGAACAACTCTAGGATGTCAGTTAAGCAATCCTCTCTTTAAATCATTACACTTTCGCTCAAAGGGAATGTAATTCGTATGCAGCATAATCATTGAGATGATACAGGATCTGGGGCGGATATCATTAAAGCAAAGGCGTTTCTCGTTGCGGCACAGTCATCTCACGAAATTTGAGTCAATAACTTTCTCCTCCGAATACGAAAATATCTTGTTGACGCCAACCTACGTAGAGAGAAACGATCATCATATTAAAATAAGGGAAATCAGACTCCGCACCGAAAGATATGGGTGTTCGTATTTTTAGCACGCTGTACGAGATTGGAATAATAGAGAATTATTGTGATGGTGGTTCGATGAACCCTCTGTCAGGCACTTAAATGTCATTTGCAGAGTATCCTTGTGGATGTAGATGTAGACTGAGATCTTGTACTAGTTATCTGCCTGCTTCATACAATGTCCAAATCAAGGTGTCCACCTTAATTTGTATTACAAGTTAGAAAGTACCTCCAAAAAGCTCTGAATTCGTTACATCCATTTAACTGAGCCTAAGTCAATGATCTAAAAAAATTAACATGTTTATTCAATCCTGATTTTTATACATTTCATAATTTATTGCAATAGTTTTGCTGTAGTTTTAAAGTCATTAAATACCGCCATTTTTGCAACGGACACATTTTCTGTATATTTTTCAGGACACGGAAAGTAAACATTTTTAGTAAATTCATGAACGTGGTGAGGACACCTGGAAGCTGAAATTTTTTAGTTGTGTATTCACGTTAGGCATGAAGCTTTAGATTTGCCACGAGTTTTCACAGCTCATGTTTGGTTATTTGCCTGTTTAATAATCAGACGAGTCTACAATAGACAGCCAAATAGTAATCACGATTATATTTCTGTGTCAATATGCAGTAGATGTTTTCTTTAAGATGCCAGTAAGTATTTTATATTCTCGTAGCCTTGGCATCAAGGGGGTAGGTGAGAAAAATGAGTAACGTTTAGCATTGATTAGGGATAGGGGTCTGGAGGCGATGTGATCAGTATTGGGAAGCCTGCGGTACCATAAGCAAGATATACGCCCTCGATGATCGAAATGTTGCACAGTATCAGCCAAATCACATGTTAAGAGTTATTAGCCTCCAAATTTGCAATTATTGGTGAGCCTGTAAGAAGCCTTATTCACAATCATTATTTTTAATTCGCAAAAAATAATTCAGGCACCACAGGACGATAAATTTCTGTAATCCATACTTGTTGCAAAAACTGATTTACATATATAGGGTGATTCAGCTTCCCACACCAATGTCATTTTAAGCAACCCGCCATCCTACATCTGTCCTTCCAATACCGCACACGAAATTTTCATATTCTCTCGCTAAGCGCAAACTGTTAGTCCTGCAGAAAAAAATGAAGAGGATCGTTCTGTAGGAAACTAAATGTAAATAAATTTAGCACTGGGATATATCTCCACGTAAAAACATGACCTACAAACCCTCATCCAACCCCACACTCATTCGGCATTAGACGGGCTTTCTAGTACGTTGTTGGTGGCACTCACTCTTTTCACAGTCCAAAAATGTCCTCTTGCACTAACTATTCGCAATATTCGGCTTTTTTGGTCTCTGGCTATTACAACATAAGCATAGTTGGCCATTTCGGTAACATTATTAATTTAAACGTGCCCATTTGTAAACGTTACGCTGAAAATAATTACGTTGGCAATTCGGCCCTAACTTAGTTCACACAGACACAGAAGTTTTGTAGTCAGTATACAACTCAGTAACTGCTTATTTAATAGTTACAATTCACAAAATTATTAGGTAAAGCTGGCCGATGTGACCGAGCGGTTCTAGGTGCTTCAGTCTGTGAAGTCCTAAGGTTAGCTAGGTTTAAGTAGTTGTAAGTTCTAGGGGACTGATGATCTCAGATGTCAAGTCGCATAGCGCTCAAAGCCAGTCGAACCATTTTGTTAAGTAAAATTGGCACGAACCACAATTTTACAACTTGTAAGTGCTCGAATAGGACGGCACAGAGAGGGGGGAGTTGATATACAGAGAGCGACAGGAGGCAAAATAGATAGATAGAGGAGAGAAGAGAGGAGAAGATGGATAGAGACAGGAAAACAGAAAGAGATGGAAAGAACAAGAGAGAAGCTGAGTTGTGCAGAAAAATTGAAGAAGAGGAGATGTGAAACCTCCCCCTCACTTATCGACCTTAATGACAGTGAAAATGTAACCGCGTGTACCTAATGGAAATTTGGGAAAAGCAAACGTCACCGACGTTAATCTGTTGGCAAAGGGGGAACAAGGGTTACATCTAAATGAAAGGAAAAATGCAAATGAAATTGGTGTACATTAATTTTGAAAAAAGGGTAAAGTTAATAAAGAAAGTAAATGTGCGGTCGTTACGTTAACAATTAACTGGCGTTAATTAGATATTTGACATTTGGGGAAAATTACTGTCACCCGTCCTATGGACAACTACAATAATAACTGAAAAAGAAAGGTTACTGCACATATAATAAGCACTAAAAGCGTGGCAACTGAAAGTTGACGCGTGTTGTGTGAAAACTGAATGTTTGTCAGAAGTAATATATTTCGCTACACTCTGACTTAATTTAGCAAAATAATTAATAGAACTGGAAAATTTAAAGTTAACTTAGTGACTGCATTTAATAGTGAACTTTGTTTCTGAAGCACTACGAAATTAAATTAAATAAAGTTAGTCTTGGGATACCTCAACAATCATCTCAACAGCAACTTGAATCTACGCAGTTTAGAAATAACAGATTTAACTTTGAACTTGAATTAAATAATTTTGAAAAATTAACAATAGTAAAATTTAGTACATACCAAGCTGAGCTGTAGTCACACGAAAGCTAAAATATGGTAAGAAAACTCGCACTCTTAATTTGTCCTTGTGTAACCAAAGTATAGTTTTGTTGGTTTATTGTGGCCAGCTATGAATACTTTAACTAAACTTTGAAATTAAAGCAGTAAAACGGAATGATATTACTGTAATGCTGGCGTTTGAAATTCAACGACACTCGGGTTCATTTCGGTGAAGGAAGCGATCCTGCTTGGTAATGCAATTGGGACAATGAGCAACGAAGGTTCATGCTAAGTTGCTGTATTTTGGTGATGCAAATAAACAGTTACAATATACAGGTATAAAGACACTGTAATGTCATACCTTCAGGTAACAAAATAAGGAAAAAATTTCTAGTACAATAGATGGAGATAGGAGGATTTGCACTTCCGGCGTTACATGTGCCCCACATTGTCTGAGGATGTTCGTTTAACCTAAACAGACTCAGAAAATTCCCCCCCCCCCCCCAAGAAAAGAACACTGCGTGAATTCATATGCTCAAAACATCAAGAAAATTCATCATTAGCCTAATTAACCATAAATCAGTTTTTAGACCATAATAATGGAGGTGAGAAAGAAAACTGGCGTTCTACGGATCAAAGGGTGGAATGTCAGATCCCTTAATCGGGCAGGTAGGTTAGAAAATTTAAAAAGGTAAATGGATACGTTAAAGTTAGATATAGTGGGAATTAGTGAAGTTCGGTGGCAGGAGGAACAAGACTTTTGGCCTGGTGATTAAGGGGTTATAAATACAAAATCAAATAGGGGTAATGCAGGAGTAGGCTCAACAATGAATAAAAAAATAGGAGTGCTGGTAAGCTACTACAAAGAGCATAGTGAACGCATTATTGTGGCCAAGATGGACACAAAGCCCATGCGTACTACAGTAGTACAAGTTTACTGTATATGCCAACTAGCTCTGCAGATGATGAACAAATTGATGAAATGTATGATGAGAAAAAAGAAATTATTCAGGTAGTGAAGGGAGACGAAAATTTAATAGTCATGGGTGACTGGAATTCGTCAGTAGGGAAAGGGAGAGAAGGAAACATAGTGGGTGAATATGGATTGGGGCTAAGAAATGAAAGAGGAAGCCGTTTGGTAGAATTTTAAACAGAGCATAACTTAATCATAGCTAAAACTTGGTTCAAGAATCATAAAAGAAGGTTGTATACATGGAAGAAGCCTGGAGATAGTAAAAGGTATCAGATAGATTATATAATGGTAAGACAGAGATTTTGGAATCAGGTTTTAAATTGTAGGACATTTCCAGGGGCAGATGTGGACTCTGACCACAATGTATTGGTTAGGACCTGTAGATTAAAACTAAAGAAACTGCAAAAAAAATTTAAGGACATGGGATCTGGACAAGCTGAAAGAACCAGAGGTTGTACAGAGTTTCAAGGAGAGCATAAGGGAACAATTGACAGGAATGGGGGAAAGAAACACAGCAGCTCTGAGGGATGAAGTAGTGAAGGCAGCAGAGGTTAAAGTAGGTAAAAAGACGAGGGCTGCTGAAATCCTTGGGTAACAGAAGAAATATTGAATTTAATTGATGAAAGGAGAAAATATAAAAACGCAATAAATGAAACAGCAAAAAGGAATACAAACGTCTCAAAAATGAGATCGACAGGAAGTGCAAAAGGGCTAAGCAGGGATGGCTAGAGGACAAATGTAAGGATGTAGAGGCTTACCTCACTAGGGGTAACATAGATACTGCCAACAGGAAATTAAAGAGAGCTTTGTAGAGAAGAGAACCACTTGTATGAATATCAAGAGGTTAGATGGCAACACAGTTCTAAGCAAAGAAGGGAAGGCAGACAGGTGGAAGGAGTATATAGAGGGTTTACACAAGGGCGATGTACTTGAGGACAATATTATGGAAATGGAAGAGGATGTAGATGAAGACGAAATAGGAGATAAGATACTGCGTGAAGAGTTTGACAGAGCACTGAAAGACCTGAGTGAAAACAAGGCTCCGTGAGTAGACAACATTCCATTAGAACTACTAACGGCCTTGGGAGAGCCAGTCATGACAAAACTCTACCAGCTGGTGAGCAAGATGTATGAAACAGGCGAAATACCCTCAGACTTCAAGAAGAATATGATAATTCCAAACCCAAAGAAAGCAGGTGTTGACAGATGTGAAAATTACCGAACTATCAATTTAATAAGTCACAGCTGCAAAATACTAACGCGAATTCCTTACAGACGAATGGAAAAACTGGTACATGCGGAACTCGGGGAGGATCAGTTTGGATTCCGTAGAAATGTTGGAACACGTGAGGCAATACTGACCTTGCGACTTATCTTAGATGAAAGATTAAGGAAAGGCAAACCTACGTTTCTAGCATTTGTAGACTTGCAGAAAGCTTTTGACAGTGTTGACTGGAATACTCTCTTTCAAATTCTGAAGGTGGCAGGGGTAAAATACAGGGAGCGAAAGGCTATTTACAATTTGTACAGAAATCAGATGGCAGTCATAAGAGTCGAGGGCCATCAAAGGGAAGCAGTAGTGGTTGGGAAAGGAGTGAGACATGGTTGTAGCCTCTCTCCGATGTTATTCAATCTGTATATTGAGCAAGCAGTAAAGGAAACAAAAGAAAAATTCGGAGTAGGTATTAAAATTCATGGAGAAGAAGTAAAAACTTCGAGGTTCGCCGATGACATTGTAATTCTGTCAGAGACAGCAAAGGACTTGGAAGAGCAGTTGAACGGAATGGACAGTGTCTTGAAAGGAGGATATAAGATGAACATCAACAAAAGCAAAACGAGGATAATGGAATGTAGTCAAATTGAATCGGGTGATGCTGAGGGATTTATATTAGGAAATGAGACACTTAAAGTAGTAAAGGAGTTTTGCTATTTAGGAAGTAAAATAAATGATTATGGTCGAAGTGGAGAGGATATAAAATGTAGACTGGCAATGGCAGGGAAAGCGTTTCTGAAGAAGAGAAATTTGTTAACATCTAGAATAGATTTATGTATCAGGAAGTCGTTTCTGAAAGTACTTGTATGGAGTGTAGTCATGTATGGAAGTGAAACATGGTCGATTAATAGTTTGGACAAGAAGAGAATAGAAGCTTTCGAAATGTGATGCTAGAGAAGAATGCTGAAGATAAGGTGGATAGATCACGTAACTAATGAGGAGGTACTGAATAGGATTGGGGAGAAGAGAAGTTTGTGGCACAACTTGACTAGAAGAAGGGATCGGTTGGTAGGACATGTTTTGAGGCATCAAGGGATCACAAATTTAACATTGGAGGGCAGCGTGGAGGGTAAAAATCGTAGAGGGAGACCAAGAGATGAATATACTAAGCAGATTCAGAAGGATGTTGGTTGATGTAGGTACTGGGAGATGAAGAAGCTTGCACAGGACAGAGTAGCATGGAGAGCTGCATCAAACCAGTCTCAGGACTGAAGACCACAACAACAACAACAACAACGATAGAGTTGAGACACTCCTAATCTTATTCCACTCTTTCACCTTGCACAAAAGAAAGCAGGTTGACAACATATTAAAATTCACAGAAAACATGGAAAATAGTGTAGCAATTCTAAAATCAGCAAAATTCCTGGCAGCATCATGAGATGGATTACTATTTATAAAATAAATCAGAGCGCATGGTCATAAAAACAGGTAGATCAAAATACGCAAATTAATAATTAATTACGTAATATACACATTTTATATAACCTTTTCGTAATTAACATTCTCGCCATGAGAGTCCACTTAACGCTAAACAAGAAAATAATATACAGCAAATCGAAAATAAACATAAATATTGACTGCAGAATTCTTTCTCGTCATATGTCCGGGAAGAAAAACAACTCCGCCTTCCGTTCTCGGAAGTACAAAGAATGCCCGAAAGCGGCACAAGAGACGACATTGGCTCCGCCTCACCAGTATTGTTGCGCCCGCCTGTGCAGCACGCTTGATCTCACTCGCCTGTGTAACGGCATTTGCAGAACGTCCGTTTCATTGAATTCTTTCGGAAAAAAATCACTCCCGAGTAATCTCAAGGAGTCCATTAACACTATTACAGAGGATAACTCAATGTCCATCATCATACGCATGTAGTATCCTGAAGCTTAAAACAGCGTCTTAGTACTAGTAAAACACATATTCATGAAATGTTACAGCTAGTTACAAAATCACACTAACATTTCTTAATCTACTGTGACTCAATTTATTAATAATCAGTTACTCTTAAATCATTTAATCAAAATTAATTACAACTTCTTTAATAACCTCTTGGTCAGGCAAAAGCATGGCAACATAGGAAATCCTTAAATCTTACACTCTATATCTACATACTGTACACATTTCCCATTGTGTGGTATTAATCAATCCTTGGTTGGTACAATTTAAAGTCTACAATGTTACGTATACCTATCAGTTGGATACTATAAGCAATAAGCATTTGTGTGAGGTATACCAATGACTTTATATGGTCCATTATAAACAAACTTAAATTTAGAGATTTCATTGTCTATCTCACTGGATTTCTCATGAGCTTTTACAAGTACTAAGTGTCCGATTGCAAACTTAGTAAAACGCGCTTTAGCGTCATGACGACGTATTCGAGCATGGGCTTTTAGTTTCATTATTTCTCTCTAACGATCTTTTTTCACACCAATACTAATGTCAGTCCGTGGAGGGAATTTGATTATCTCTTCCACTAAACTTTTACTTCTGCGCCCAGTTAACAATGTGTCTAGGCTGTTATTACCTATGCACACCGTCTCCTGCCTCGTCAAAACTAACTGCTATTGTATTATCTTGTGACGTAAATGTCAGAGTTTTGCTTTAGAAATTAATCACTACACAGTACTTTAATAGCCAATCTAACCCGATAATTACTTCCGTAGTTAAGTCTGGCATGACGACAAACTCTTGTCCAAATCGTGCCCCACATAAATCGAAGTTGACAAAAATATATTTCGTGACCGGTTTACTGGCCTTCCCATTAGCACCGATAATTTACACTCCTGTTACTGGCATAACTACGATACCAGGTCTGTCTTTCTGTAACTGAAATATTTTTCCAGATACAGCACTCAATTCTGCACCGGTGTCAATCAACACGTTTAGTTGTAGGCCGTGCATATTAACAGACGCTATCTGTCTACACTTGTCCTCGACTGTTTCTTTATTTTCTCACAATAAATCCTCGTCTATGTCCAGGTCACTCCAGAAAAAACCATCCGGCTTTGATCCTAAATTCAGCTTATCTGGCGGCTTTTTCAGCCTCTGTTCACATACAGTTTTAATTTCAACACGTTCGTCCTAAGGCTTAGTCTGTAGCTTCGCCTCCAATACCAAAACATTTTCCTCTAACACGTCAACTAGTGAGTGTTGCTTTGCTATCACATCACTAATTGTCACCTCTTTGGCCAGATTGATCTCATCTACCAACGTACCTGGAGGAATGTGCCCAGTAGTATCTGCAATTACTTCGCCTGGATCTGCGCATCCCACACTGCTACCGTCCGACCGTAAAACGTCAGATCTAACTCCATACACGCTGTAATCTACGTGTTTTTCTTCCAATCGTGTCCGGCTATCACTAAAATTCTCGTAATCTTCCTCCTTCATACTTTCACAATGTTTAAACTGGAGTTTTACGTCGGATGGGTCGGCTACTTCTACAACTATAAATTTCGTTAAAGTCTGCCGGTCAGGGCCAGAACTTTCCGTTACTACTTCAACATCTAACTCCTGCGGGACGAAACACGACGAATCTTGCTCGTGCTTCCCATTAAGATCAACTATTTCTGGTAAAGTCTGCCGGTTAGGGCCAGAACTTTCTATCACTTCACAAACACTATCTTCCTGCGGAACGACACGCGGCAAACCCTGCCCGCGCTCCCCATTAACACTTCTGCCATACAGGCCCATATAACCTCTTAGTTCTTCGTACAAGTGGCCGAACTGCCTTAACCGACCTCATCCCTCTCTGCATCCCCTCGCTCGATGTCGGACGTGTTATCCGACATATGATCTTCTCTCAAAACTTGCGAATCATTCTCAAACTCAATCTCCGGTTTAGCTGTGGATGTTACAGCTAGACACTTTATAATCGATTTCCGGAACACTACTTAAATTGTTCTCACTGACAGTGAATGTATTTTCTACTGCTGTGTCTACAGCTGATCTACTGCTTGTGGGAACACACCTTTCCCCTAACACTGGCACACTCTCCCGCTGTTGATTATTCCATACGGCATTTTCATAACGATGACACCTCGATTTTATTGGGCTGCCAAAATTTATCCACGCGCGGTCGGCCCCTCACTGGTGCGGCTAATGGTTTCCCTGTCTCGTCCCAGCAGATCCGCTCCCCGGATGCTGCTGAGGCGGCTGATCACACACTCTGGCGTTATTGCTATTCTGCGAAGCCCATATCACGTTAGTATGATACTGGTTTCCATTATTCCTGTTATTATTTGCATTTTACCAATTGTCATTACGGCCCGAACCATTATTGTTATTGCTGCCATGGTTGCGGTATGCGTTCTTCCCATGGTTATTGTTGTTGTGGTTGCCAATTGTCCTCGTCATCAACTCCTTACAGGAAATCATTGATTGTCC
The DNA here is from genome assembly GCF_023897955.1 of Schistocerca gregaria. Lineage (NCBI taxonomy): Eukaryota > Metazoa > Arthropoda > Insecta > Orthoptera > Acrididae > Schistocerca > Schistocerca gregaria. The sequence goes on from NC_064931.1 coordinate 733,854,157, forward strand.
TGTAATTCCTTCCTAAGTAGCGTTTTGTATCATCTGGAAGCTTCTTGTAAAGTTCCCAGACTATTTCGGATTCCGTGCGACGATCACGCAAATATTCCAACTTGCGGATCCAGCCCTCACCAAACTCCTTCATCGAGCCGCGCGAATTCGCATCGAAAGGCCTCGATACGACAAATTCGCTCCAGACACTTTGTTGTTTTTGCTCTGGCCAGTATTCAGCCACAAACAAATTTTTAAACTCGTCGAAAGTCAGGTTCGAGATATTGAGGTTTAAGCCCCAACGTTTGGTATCACCAGGCAACACGTCAATAACCGCATTAATTTTGCTCTCATTAGTCCATAATCTGGGTAAAACTCTTTCACATTTTAAATGAAATCCGTTGCGTGTATACCGCCTTTTTTCAAGGGGTCGAACCGCTCTTCTTTCGTCAACTATTCCGAACAGATTGTCACATAGCTCTGTTTTTCGTCAAGTTTCTAGTAATCACTTGACAAGTACTTGTCGCAAGCGTTTCCACTTACCTCTTTTTCTCTTCGCAGGTATTAGCCTGCTTCCTCACTTTAGTATCTACCTCGGATACTAAAGCCTTTAAAGTTTCCACTTTCTGTTGATCCTCTTTTTTCACTAATTGAATTTTTTCCGTCACCTTAATCTCGATGATCGGAACAACTGCTTCTCCTACACTTTTCTCGATTCTGCTAATTTCTGTGTCAAAACGAGTATTTATGCTCACAATTTCCGTCTGAACTCCTGTTAGTTTCTGTTTAAGATTACCGACTTCAGTATTAATCACAACAATATCTTCTTGGATTTTATCAACTTTTGTGTTAACAACTCCAGCATTGTTGTTAACAACATTAATAGCTTTGTTCTGATTGTCTAGCTTCCTGTCAATTTTTGCAGACTGAGCTTCTTGCTTGGCAGACGGAGCTTTAATTTCTGCCCTTTGAGTCTTGATTTCGTTAATCAAAACATTCAATAAATCAGTTAAATTCCCTGAAACGAACGGTTTTACTTCCGTAGCGGGTTCCTCTTTAATTGTCGCCCCGTATTTGTCATCAAGTGACTCAGACTTGATTTTCGCTTCCGATTCCGAAACATTTTCTAAAGTTGGGAATTCCGCTCTTTGTTGCGTTTCGACGGTCGTGACTTTCATGCTAGCCGCCTGCCCCTAAACAATGGGTTTCGCGGTGCACGTTTCACACTGTTCGACCGATTTTTCCGTACCCAAATCTATCAAATTTTTATAATTGTTGACTTCACTCATTTTACTAATTTTCAATATAAATGCCAAATCTCAAATCTAATTAGGATTCCTCGCACTACTTATTCTCGCTGACGTAACGACCTGTTCGTAACCAGTACTTTGTTACGACATTTGCAAAATGCAAAATTTGTGTCCAGAACAACCTCAAATCCGAAGATTGTCCTGTCAGCCTGTCGCCACGTGTAACCTCCCCCTCACTTATCGACCTTAATGACTGTGGAAAATTAAACCGCGTGTACCTAATGGAAATTTGGGAAAAGCAATCGTCACCGAAATTAATTTGTCGGTAAAGAGGGAGGAAGGGTTACATCTAAATGAAAGGGAAAATCTAAATGTAATTGGTGTAAATTAAATTAGGAAAAAGGGTATAATTAATAAAGAAAGTAACTGTGCGGTCGTTACGTTAACAATTAACTGGCGCTAATTAGATATTTGAAATTTGGGGAAAATTACAGTCGCCAGTCTTATGGACAAATAATATAATAACTGAAAAAGAAAGGTTAATGCACATATAATTAGCACTAAAAGCGTGGCAACTGAAGGTTGACACGTGTGGTGTGAAAACTGAATGTTTGTCAGAAGTAATAAATTTCAGTACACTCTGACTTAATTTAGCAAAATAATTAATAAAACTGGAAAACTGAAAGTTAATTTAGTGACTGAATTTAATCTCAAAATCAGCCTGAATCTACGCAATTTAGAAATAACAGATTTAACTTTGAACTTGAATTAAATGATTTTAAACAATTAACTATAGTAAAATTTAGTACTTACCAAGCTGAGCTTCAGTCACACGAAAGCTACAATATGGTAACTAAACTCGCACTCATAATTTGTGCTTGTGTAACCTAAATATAGTTCTGTTTGTTTATTGTAGCCAGCTATGAATGCTGTAACTGAACTTTGAAATTAAAGCAGTAAAATGGAATGATATTACTTTAATGCTGGCGTATGAATTTCAACAGCACTCTGGTTAATTTCGGTGAAGGAAGGGACCCTGCTTGGTAATGCAATTTGGACAATGAGCAACAAATATTCATGCTAAGTTGCTGTATTTTGGTGATGCAAATAAACAGTTTGAAAAGCTGAGGTCTGTCATACAGTGCTATAACTTTACGTGCTTTCAGTCTTCCTTGGGTGATGATTGAAGGTTTGAAGTCGTTGATCGAGGAGGTGGCGACAGTCACTTATTGTCGGCCGTCGGTTGTTGCAGAAGCTGTATGTTGGCGCTCCTTCTTCTCGACACGGTCACCAGGCGAAACGGGCTCTTGATGTGTGCCAGCTAATGTTTCCCGTCCGCGACACCATGCCAGAAACTATCATAGCGATTCGAGCGCAATTACATGCTACCAAACCCCGACAGCGCGGCAACTCGCGAGATCGTCACTCAAAACCCCTGCTCCACCGCCCTTCTCCAGCCAGACTCTTCTCTGCCCACCCTCCACGCGGCGGAGTTAACGCTACTCAAGATCCTAAACACTTTGGTTCTCCACACGACCTATCAATGTAATCGTTCGATAGCATAGTTTTCCCTAGGCAAGACCCAGCGTAAAAATACAAATAATATTTACAAAACAAACCAATTATACATCAACATAAATGCCGATATATATATATATATATATATATATATATATATATATATATATATATATATATATATATATATATTGTACACAACACTGTATTGGTTATCTAGTTGAAATGTAACATCAAGGACGCCTCAATATTAGGGCAGAGCCACTAGCCTTAACGTGTCAGAAACACACTGACTGAAACAAAATCGCTAGACCAGAAAACAATTGCAGGCCGGACTATAGGCGCTATAGTCTGGAACCGTACGACCGCTACGGTCGCAGGTTCGAATCCTGCCTCAGGCATGGATGTGTGTGATGTCGTTAGGTTAGTTAGGTTTACGTAGCTCTACGTTCTAGGGGACTGATGACGTCAGAAGTTAAGTCCCATAGTGCTTAGAGCCATTTGAACCATTTTTGAACCAGAAAATAATTAATGCAGGATAATGAAATTTCGGGAATACATTTGTCATATTTAAGTGATTAACACTGCAAGACCACAGGTTAATGTAAGCGCTAAATAAACAACTGCCAACTGGAAATGCTAGTACATTAACAAAAGGTGTAAATGACAGAATGTTGAATACAGTCATGCAAACTGCATGCTTTGTGCTGTACTGGTGGCGGATGTCAGTTTGTGGGATAAAGTTCCATGCCTGTTGCACTTGGTCAGGCAATACTGGGATAGTTATTGCAGTTTGTAGGTGACGCTGGAATTATCGTCCGGTGATGTCCCACAGGAGCTCGATTGGAGACGGATCTGGTGATCTAACAGGTCAGGGCATCCTGTCGACACTCTGTACAGCATGTTGGGTTTCAAAAGCGGAATGCGGGCGATCGTTATTCTGTTGGAAAACACCCCATTAAATGCTGTTAATGAATGGCAGCACATCAGACCGAATCACTAGATACAGGTACAAGTTTGCAGTCAATGTGTTCGTGATAACCATGAGAGTGCTCCTCCACCCCAGACCATAGCTGCATTGTGTCTAGCACGCAGACAGATTGGCTGCAGGCCCTCTACTGGTATCCTTCTTACCAACACACAGCCATCATTAGCACAGAGGAAAACCAAGCATTCATCAGAAAACACAACAGACTTCCACCCTGCCCTCCAACGAGCTCTCGCTCGAAACATCTGAAGTCGCAAATGGCAGTGGTTTGGGATCAGCGGAATGCACGCTACAAGGCATCTGGCTCGGAACTTTCTTTGAAGTAACGGATTTCTAAAGTTCGTTGTTTCACTGTGGTGCCAACTGCTGCTCAGATTGCTGCTGCAGATGCAGTAAGATGCGCCAGAGCCATACCCAAAATACGATGGCATTCCCTCTTGGTAGTGCCACGTGACCGTCGGGAGCCCGGTCTTCTTGGAACCTTACATTCTCGTGACCATCACTGCAATATCACAAAAGGAACATCCACATTCTCGTAGGCCTATAACAAGACCTCGTTCGGACTCAGGATATTCTTGCCTATTATCAACTCTCTACGTCCAATCTCAAATGTAACTAACGATCACTACCGTTATAGCGTGAATTTAAAGCAAACCTGATTTGCATGCTCATAGTGGCGCTACTAGTGCCATTCTTATGTGACTGGCGCTAAATATAAATAGAAGTCATCTTTCAGATGTAAAAACACGCCTATCAACTTTCGTTTATGTCAAACAGCTCCTGCTTGACGCTGCGATTTCTTTTTTCGTCAATGAGTAACTGCTCCGTTGTCAACGGCTATTCAAACTCAGTAACATTACGTCAGGGACTGGGCACGTATGACAATAACAAATGCTGAAAAGATAATAGGAGACCACTCATGTGTCTAGTGTCTTCGTGCGCTCAACGCTGTTGGCGCTCTTCTCATTGCTACCGCTTCAAGGAAAAGTGCAACAACGCTCACCATGATGACTTTGGGTCGCAACATCCTCAACATCCTTTTCGATGCTTGTCTTGCTGCAGGAAAGCCGATTCCCTGACGCAAAGTATGCAATATGGCTCTAGGATCATGGATGGACAAGCGATCAGTGTTTGTCCTCTCAGGCGCTAAATGCGGGAGTCTGTTCTGCTCCTGCATGGCGTTGAGAATGGGTCTCGTGAACCATCAATACCACGGAATGATAAACTGCACTCCCGATGGACCAAGGTCCGCTGATTTCGAATTTCGACAGGTGTTGGTGGAAGTTTCTCCTCCTTACATAAGTGTAACAAGATCTCCTAACAACCAAAATCAACATGAATGTGAAATCATCAATGTAAACTTTCTGCATATACAAAATGTATATGGTTTTAATCCTACCTAATTTGTGCACTTGTGCTGAAAAATTATCATTTACACATGCAAGCACATAGTACATTCATACTACGATTGCTGCATTCGCCTCATGGTGTTGGCGTTTTAATGAGCAACAGTGTACAAAGATAAAATGATGCGTGTGTTGCGAAGTAAAATATTGGCGAATGGTCCACATACTTTAACTGTGGACATTTTATGAATATGTTGAGCAGCAAATTAATATTATTTTATTTATGAACCTGCATTTGCTTTACGATCATTGGCGGATGAGACCCTTTATTACATTCTAGTTCCATGCACGCAGTCTCTTCTGATTCGTGTTTCCACCTAAATAGTATGTGTAGACTGATGAGAGAGACCTAGTTTAATCTTGGGAACCAGTGAACACAAAACAGGTTCAAGATGCAATTAAAATCTTTGACTCGAATACATAAGATATGAGTTCAGTCCATTTCTTGATTATTTATGAGTCCACCTTGTTTTGTACTCTGGTATGATTGATATGATGATTCAATTCTACTTATCGGTGTAAATGTTCGGTGACTGCGACGTACCAGATTTTCGCTGTTATCTGTAAGTGATTTCTTGAAACGATTTGTAAGATATTTATGTTACAGTAAATATTAGCAACGCAGCTCTGAAAATCCCATTTATTCTGATTGTTGTTTACAATGTTGTGTTCGCGTATTTTATTGTTTATGGAGTGCAACATCATCCAGTCAGCATCTAGATGCTGATCAACTTTAAGTATATAAGAGGCGCCACCATTCAGTCGTACAGTATTTGAAAGTGTCTGTCTTAAAGGTGTATTTTCATTCTTTTCTTTCCTGTTATGCATTTTACATGTGTTACATGATCTTACTGCGCATAATGTTCGATTTTAATTTTAAACATAATCTGCTAAGCGATAAAAGCATATTAGATTATATGTGAGTAGTGTCTACGAGTTTCGTTGTATTTTTTGACTAGTTATTATATCATTCATTGTTTGTAAATGTGTGGCCTACTGCAAGGATTGTGAGTTCATATTTTGACTATCTGCTTCACATTTTGAGTATGTTTTTGTTACAAGAAATTGTTAATTTCCGCTTTTGAGATATGGTTCAGTGAAATATTCAACAAGAGCCAGTTTATACAAACAATTCTTTGATGGTAACTATTAATTATGGCTCAAAAGTGACCTATTTCAAAGAGTAAAATTTTCGATGTGGAATGGTTTTATGAAAATGTTGTGCTCCTTTCTGACATAGTTCATGCTATCTGCTGGACAATAAGGTGATCGGTAACTACACGGTGCTATGAGTAAAACCTACCACAAGATGTCAGTCACGAATCCATAATACTATAGTATTCAGTAGTTACTTGCGATTGCCTGGGATGATACTCTGACGAGAAGCATTAATTACGCCTGTAAATTAACTGCAATCTTTCGCGACGTTAGAAAGAGCTCACTTTTTGCACAACAAGAGGATAGATGGTCGACGTAGTCAGGAAACTAACGGTCGGTGTATGTCGCGACACTACCATTAAGATAAATTTAGAGGGATTCGAGACCCTACCGAAGCTTAATGGGAATCGTTCTTCCTGCGAACCATTCGCGACTGGAAAATGGGGGAAGTAACAGTGCTACGCAAAGTACACTACTGGCCATTAAAATTGCTACACCACGAAGATGACGTGCTACAGACGCGTAATTTAACCGATAGGAAGAAGATGCTGTGATATGCAAATGATTAGCTTTTCAGAACATTCACACAAGGTTGGCGCCGGTGGCGACACCTACAGCGTGCTGACATGATGAAAGTTTCCAACCGATTTCTCATACACAAACAGCAGTTGACCAGCGTTGCCTGATGAAACGTTGTTGTGTTGCCTCGTGTAAGGAGGAGAAATGCGAACCATCACGTTTCCGACATTGATAAAGGTCGGATTGTAGCCTATCGCGATTACGGTTTATCGTGTCGCGACATTGTTGCTCGCGTTGGTCGTGATCGAATGACTGTTAGCAGAATATGGAATCGGTGGGTTCAGGAGGGTAGTACGGAACGCCGTGCTGGATCCCAACGCCCTCGTATCACTAGCAGTCGAGATGACAGGCATCTTATCCACATGGCTGTAACGATTCGTGCAGACACGTCTCGATCTCTGAGTCAACAGATGGGGACGTTTGCAAGACAACAACCATATGCAAGAACATTGAGACTCCGTTTGCAGCAGCATGGACTATCAGCTCGGAGACCATGGCTGCGGTTACCCTTGACGCTGCGTCACAGACAGCAGCGCCTGCGATGGTGTACTCAACGACGAACCTGGGTGCACAAATGGCAAAACGTCATTTTTTCGGATGAATCCAAGTTCTGTTTGCAGCATTAGGATGGTCGCATCCGTGTTTGGCGACATCGCGGTGAACGCACATTGGAAGCAGTGTATTCGTCATCGCCATACTGGCGTATCATCTGGCGTGATGATATGGGGTGCCATTGGTTACACGTCTCCGCAATGACGGCACTTTGAACAGTGGACGTGTTACGACCCGTGACTCTACCCTTCACTCGATCCTTGCGAAACCGCACATTTCAGCAGGATAATATTGTCCTGTGCGGGCCTTTGTGGATACAAAAAATGTTCAACAGCTGCCGTGGCCAGTACATTCTTCAGGTCACTCACCAATTGAAAACGTCCGGCCAATGGTGGAAGAGCAACTGGCTTGTCACAATACGCCAATCACTACCCTTGATGAACTGTGGTATCGTGTTGAAGCTGCATGGGCAGTTGTACATGAACAGGCCATGCCATGCTAGGCGTATCAAGGCCAGAGGTCGTTGTTCTGAGTACTGATTTCTCAAGATCTATACACCGAAATTGGCTGAAAATGTAATCACATGTCAGTTGTAGTATAATATTTTTGTCCAATGAATACCCGTTTATCATCTCCATTTCTTCTTGGTGTAGCGAGCCAGTAGTGTATTCTCCGCTACACACCTTATGGTGGCTTGTCGTGTGTAGATGTTGATGAAGCAACCTAGACGCACTGTTGAATGCTAAAGAAAACTGCGGTAGCAAGAGTGAATCGTCAAGCAATTTTGAAAGAAAGAAGAATAAGACCTGCTAGTAACAGTTTAAACCAATACCTAGAAGCCAGTCTACGTCGGATTATCATAAGCGTCATTATCATCACCCTGTTCTTCTTCTTCGTTAAATGGTGATGTTAGCAAGCCTGTTCCATGGTCAGTCGTTTCCTCGGTATTTAAGGGCTGGTAGTTGGGTGTTCCTCCGTTTTAAAAAGGTAGCAGTTATGGTGACACACATGTGAGAAACACTCCCACGTTTACAGCACTACTTTGCTTTAATGTATTGATATCTTTCTTAAGTCCTACATTTTTACGATTTCTGCCTTAGACCCCTTGTTTACAGTTCGAAGAAACTGCACTATGGAGTCTTCTCTTTTTGCCACTGCGACAAAATGAAACCATACCCACAGAAGCAGAGGTCTGATAGGCATATTAAGAGATTCAATTATTCGTAACATATTGCCATAATCTGAACAACTTTTACTCCGTCCGCTGATGGATTTAACTTCAGTAATTCGACAGCTGCCTTACATGCGTGATTTGAAGGAAGTCTTTACTTTTCGATGCCTTCGTAGTCAATGTTGAGGACAGAACTGCCTAGTAGTAGAACCATCAGCGACTTCAAGTTGCCTTTCACACACACTCTCACACACACACACACACACACTAATAAGATACCTAAATGCAGCAGCACTTAATGCGAAGTTCGTGGCAGGCAAAGGAGCTTGCTTCACTATATCCAACGTCCGAAGATATCGCCACATGTATTTACATCCAGGTGGATGACACGATCCCGTATCGTGAGTGTTTCCCTGAGCTCTGATAGCAGACTCAGCCGTGTGACCCCAGGTTTTCGTCTCACTGGACACAGGCAGTATGGTGCCACGCTTTGAGGGCGAGAAATAAACAGCAGTAAGGAATGTGCCATCTCAAATAATGTTGTTACAGAAATATATGGAACAATCATTTGGTGTACAATCAATTACTTCTCTATGGCCATTTCACTTACCTGTAACAGCAGAAGCTTTGGTCTCCTTGGTTAATACATACATTACTTTACAAGGACTACAAAACTAGCATAAATTAATGTAACGAAATATTTGAATGTTTGAAAATATATAGTTACCGATTACGCAGTGTTTTTTTTTTAGATAACCTGATAAAATATTTAACCATCTATGGCTTACTGTTTGAGGCCTGTTTCAAAATATAAATATTTCAGATTTGAGTGAAAGTGTTACTGTAATAATCTGAAATTCTCTTCAATGTCCTTTTCCAGCTCAATTGGAAGCAAAAATTTTGCCCGTGTTTAGCCGTTTTATGTATATGCTTAAGGCATTATTTATAAAATTAAAATCTCGAAAAAGTAAATGATCTAATTTTTGAAAATATAGGATCTGGATATGACAATACATACAGTGAACGTCCCATTTGAAGTTCTTGCGCTTTCTCATTCAGTTTCGTGCATTAAGAGACATCTCTGTATCCTCACAGCATTCTCATCAGAGGATGTCCACACATATTTGGTTCCATATAAACCAGACTACAATTTTAAAACACATGAAATAGTACGACAATACGTCCCATAGTTTCCGAAAAGTGTCCCAGTTCGAAAGGCAGCGCTCAGATACAATTACAAACATTGGACGTATCTTAAATATATTTTTAGCAAATATTCAGTTCTGAAACTGACCCGGATAATAGCTGTGCACACAGCTACTTAAAATCGTTTAAAAAGAAGAGACAATTTCAATACTCAAGTTTTTTCTGCAGTTCCACAGATGTATTTCCTAACTTTCTAAGAATAAAAAAAATCATGTGCATTAATATCTCTCGAGCCACTCAAAAGATAAGCAGATCCTATCAGTGCATTATATATTTTTTGTTACGATGTGTATGTTTGGACTATGGATTGACCGATGATATGTAATTTTCGGGTACATTACAATTACCTCTTAATGTTTACGTTTCAATCCAGCTGTCGTGTGAAACTTTCACTGAGCGTGGTATGTAACAATGATTGAAATATGACATTGCACGCAGCATCTGGTGTTGTTACCTTACATATGTAGTTTTTCGTCTAAAACTGATTAATGTTCCAGTATAAATTAGAAATTACTCATAGAAACCAAATCGTAAACTGAAGGTGGAACACAAATAGTGTGAGCCTTAAGATGGAGAGAAATGATCTCGTACTTACATAAATTAAGATTTGGTTCTGATGGTTGCTCGCATTCACATTTTCTTTTATTTATCGTCGTGATAAATACAAAAGAGTCTATAAAATTAAGGTGTACTTCAAATCAGCTGCAGACAACTGAAGCGTTTGAGTTCCGAACTTATCTCAGTTTCTAATACTGCCTGAGTTATATGTAAATTAAAATTATCGATTTATTTTTAGAGTTCGATTACTTTCCTTGGTAAACCCGAAGACAGAAGGGAATTCCTTCCATATAATTTCTCGGCATGCAGCCGGTATGACACTATGCTTTTGATAGAAATAAATAAATTATTTATATTAACTTAGTAATGTATGCAAAACGCAAAACGGAATTTTTGAAGCTCGATTTTAATTAATTTTAATCTCTTAATTTAATTAAAATGCTCCGCGCGTACTGTGTTTCGACAACTAAATAGATCGACAAAACGGTGCCACCGCAGGATAAAGGTGGCTTGCGTCGCGGAGTGCAACGTAGTCATATCGGAATTCGGCAAATCTTAATCCGCTTAACGTTTATAAAATAGTGGAATAGCGAGGAACGGATTCCATAGCTGTATATGGAATCTTTCAAATTAGAATTCTGTACCAGTTAATGAACTGCAGAAAATTATCTGAAAATTATTTTACGGACCTTTCGTGAAACAACGCTGTAAAGGCTTCCGGGTTTAATTAAGGAAAGAAAGTCAAATTTTTTGGTAGCTACAACCGCAGACTCGGAGAGTAGGTGAAAGTGAGCAGCGGTGTTTGCGCCGATGCAGATGCAGATGCAGAGAAAATGCTAATGGACGGCGGGAACAGCGATGCCAATGTTGTCTCGCCAGGAGCGACGAACTCGCCCCAGCCGCCAGCCACAGCACCAAGTTTGCTGGTGAGATTGACGGCTGCTGTGTTTTGGATTGTCGTGAAATGTGCCTAGAGTCTCGAATGAAAAATTCATGGAATTAATTACGAGACCTCAGTCCCCTGATAAAGCCTGCCTCTGGACATCGGCTGTGTTGGAAGACGAACATGAGGTCGCATCTGGAAGACTTGTACTTGTGTCGAATGTCAGCTCCAATCTGATGGAGACAATTGTACACAGCTAATTTAACAGAAAAACAATCGAAAATTTGATCTTATAATTTGCTTTGCTGGACAAACCTATCCATTGTTATTCTACTGAGAACTGTGAAATTATGTTAGAAATGAATGGGAAATTTGGCACGTACTTCGATGCGAGATGCCTTTAATAGGTTCCACAACGAAACATTGTCTCGAAATTTGGTAGAAAATCCGAAGAAATTCTGGTCGTATGTAAAGTACACAAGCGGCAAGACGCAGTCAATACCTTCGCTGCGCAGTGCCGATGGTACTGTTATCGACGACTGTGCCGCTAAAGCGGAGTTATTGAACGCAGTTTTCCGAAATTCCTTCACCAGGGAAGACGAATGGAATATTCCAGAATTTGAAACACGAACATCTGCTAGCATGAGTTTCTTAGAAGTAGATACCTTAGGGGTTGCGAAGCAACTCAAATCGCTTGATACGGGCAAGTCTTCAGGTCCAGATTGTATACCGATTAGGTTCCTTTCAGATTACGCTGATACTATAGCTCCCTACTTAGCACTCATATACAACCGCTCGCTCACCTACAGATTGGAAAATTGCGCAGGTCGCACCAGTGTTCAAGAAGGGTAGTAGGAGTAATCCATTTAACTACAGACCTATATCATTGACGTCGGTTTGCAGTAGGGTTTTGGAGCATATACTGTATTCAAACATTATGAATCACATCGAAGAGAACGATCTATTGATACGTAATCAGCATGGCTTCAGAAAACATCGCTCTTGTGCAACGCAGCTAGCTCTTTATTCGCACGAAGTAATGGCCGCTATCGACAGGGGATCTCAAGTTGATTCCGTATTTCTAGATTTCCGGAAAGCTTTTGACACCGTTCCTCACAAGCGACTTCTAATCAAGCTGCGGAGCTATGGGGTATCGTCTCAGTTGTGCGACTGGATTCGTGATTTCCTGTCAGGAAGGTCGCAGTTCGGAGTAATAGACGGCAAATCATCGAGTAAAACTGAAGTGATATCAGGTGTTCCCCAGGGAAGCGTCCTGGGACCTCTACTGTTCCTGATCTACATAAATGACCTGGGTGACAATCTGAGCAGTTCTCTTAGACTGTTCGCAGATGATGCTGTAATTTACCGTCTAGTAAGGTCATCCGAAGACCAGTATCAGCTGCAAAGCGATTTAGAAAAGATTGCTGTATGGTGTGTCAGGTGGCAGTTGACGCTAAATAACGAAAAGTGTGAGATGATCCACATGAGTTCCAAAAGAACTCCGTTGGAATTCGATTACTCGATAAATAGTACAATTCTCAAGGCTGTCAATTCAACTAAGTACCTGGGTGTTAAAATTACGAACAACTTCACTTGGAAGGACCACATAGATAATATTGTCGGGAAGGCGAGCCAAAGGTTGCGTTTCATTGGCAGGACACTTAGAAGATGCAACAAGTCCACTAAAGAGACAGCTTACACTACACTCGTTCGTCCTCTGTTAGAATATTGCTGCGCGGTGTGGGATCCTTACCAGGTGGGATTGACGGAGGACATCGAGAGGGTGCAAAGAAGGGCAGCTCGTTTTGTATTATCGCGTTATAGGGGAGAGAGTGTGGCAGATATGATACACGAGTTGGGATGGAAGTCATTACAGCATAGACGTTTTTCGTCGCGGCGAGACCTTTTTACGAAATTTCAGTCACCAACTTTCTCTTCCGAATGCGAAAATATTTTGTTGAGCCCAACCTACATAGGTAGGAATGATCATCAAAATAAAATAAGAGAAATCAGAGCTCGAACAGAAAGGTTTAGGTGTTCGTTTTTCCCGCTCGCTGTTCGGGAGTGGAATAGTAGAGAGATAGTATGATTGTGGTTCGATGAACCCTCTGCCAAGCACTTAAATGTGAATTGCAGAGTAGTCATGTAGATGTAGATGTAGATGTAGTAATCGAGAGTTCAAATCTCATTTTATCTATCAACTACAGAAACGCCGATATTAGTAATGAGGATCAGAGATGTTAGAATAGGCGGTAACAGCTTCATGGCTGCAGCATCATAGGATGTAACAGTCTGTCATGTTGCCTTTGGACAGTGTGTCAGGTCCAGAGAGCAAAGACACATTTCTCTGAGACCAAATGATAAAATGAATTAGATGAAGGGCGAATTAAGTTATCTGGCAGCCATATTTTCTCAGCTTCCTTTACCAGTTTGTCCAACAACAACTGAAGATTTTAAATGAAAAGGAGAGAGTTAGATACAATATAATTTATTGCCTCAGCCACTGGCTACAGTCCAGTCCTTATTGACCACATCTTGCATTGAAAACAAAAACGGAAAATTATACCAAAAGATTGGTGATCTTTTACATAAGCTCTAAATTTAGCACGGACTTCAATGCGAAATGCCTGTAACAGTTTTCACAACGAAAGTTTGTCTCGAAACCTGGCCGAAAATCGAAAGGGATTCTGGTTGTATGTGAAGAATGTTAGCGGCAAGAAACAATCAATGCCTTTTCGGTGCAATATTAATGGAGATACTACCGAAGACAGTGCTGCCAAAGCAGAGTTACTAAACACAGCCTTCCGAAATGCATTCACAAAAGAAGACGAAGTAAATATTCCAGAATTTGGATCAAGAACAGCTGTCAACATGAGTAACGTGGAAGTAAATATCCTCGGAGTAGTGAAGCAACTTAAATCACTTAACAAAAGCAAGTCTTCTGGTCCAGACTGCATACCAATTAGGTTCCTTTCGGAGTATGCTGATACATTAGCTCCATACTTAACAACCATACACAACCGTTCGCTCGACAAAAGATCCGTACCCACAAACTGGAAAGTTGCACAGGTCACACCAATATTCCAGAAAGGCAGATGGAGTAATCCACTAAATTACAGGCCCATATCGTTAATGTCGATATCCAGCAGGATTTTAGAACATATATTGTGTTCGAACATTATGAATTACCCCGAAGAATGGGTTTAGAAAACATCGTTCCTGTGAAGCACAACTAGCTCTTTATTCACATGAAATGTTGAGTGCTATTGACAAGGGATTTCAGATCGATTCCGTATTTCTGGATTTCCGGAAGGCTTTTGACACTGTACCACACAAGCGGCTCGTAGTGAAATTGCATGCTTATGGAATATCGTCCCAGTTATGTGACTGGATCTGTGATTTCCTGTCAGAGACGTCACAGTTCGTAGTAATTGATGGAAAGTCATCGAGTAAAACAGAATTGATTTCTGGCTTTCCCCAATGTAGTGTTTTAGGCCCGTCGCTGTTCCTTATCTATATAAACGATTTTGGAGACAATCTGAGCAGCCGTCTTCGGTTGTTTGCAGATGACGCTGTCGTTTATCTACTAATAAAGTCTTCAGAAGATCAAAACAAACTGCAAAACGATTTAGAAAAGATATCTGAATTGTGTGAAAAGTAGCAGCTGACCCTAAATAACGAAAAGTGTGAGGTCATCCACATGAGTGCCAAATGGAAGTCATTAAACTTCGGTTACACGATAAATCAGCCTAATCTAAAAGCCGTAAAGTCAACTAAATACCCGGGTATTACAATTACGAACAACGTAAATTGGAAGGAACACATAGAAAATGTTGTGGGGAAGGCTAACCAAAGACTGCGTTTTATTGGCAGGACACTTAGAAAATGTAACAGACCTACTAAGGAGACTGCCTACACTACGCTTGTCCGTCCTCGTTGAGAATACTGCTGCGCACTGTGGGATCCTCCCAGATAGGACTGACGGAGTACATCGAAAAAGTTCAAAGAAAGGCAGCACGTTTTGTACCATCGCGAAATATGGGAGAGAGTGTCACAGAAATGAGACAGGATTTTGGCAGGAAATCATTATAAGAAAGGCGTTTCTCGTTGCGACGGAATCTTCTCACAAGATTCCAATCAACAACTTTCTCCTCCGAATGCGAAAATATTTTGTTGACACTGACCTACATGGGAGGAACAATCACCACGATAAAATAAGGGTAATCAGAGCTCGTACGGAAAGATATATGTGTTCGTTCTTTCCGCGCCCTATACGAGATTGGAATTATAGAGAAATGTGAAGGTGGTTCGATGAACCTTCTACCAGGCACTTGAATGTGATTTGCATGGTATACATGTAGATGTAGATGTAGATATGCTCTATCTGCTTTTCCATCCACTGTCTGCAAGAAACGGTCTACATTGCCATACCTAGGAGAAGTATCACAGACTGTAGCCAAAGTACTGAAAGCCTACCTGTATAGGCTTTCCTACTACATTGTCACCACAGCCCAGTGTATTTCCAGCAACAAAGATAAAATGTAGTTATTACCCAATAGCGGGGTAAAAAAAAAATACATGTTCTAATAGTGATGACTTTTACAATGGTCAGTCAGGCAGAGACATAGCAAGTAAGGAGACTGAACATGAACGCAGCTGGAGGTTGCAAAATTCTGACTCCGCATTTGCTGAGCATGTATTGAGTTAGGGCCACAGCTACCAGCCAGATTCTCATGTATTTCTCTCACTTATCAAAGGCCATAAATGCAACCTGCTCGGAGCACTGGAAATTAACGAACATCTACCTCAGAGCCCAGATATATCCTAACTTCCCCTCTCCCAAACTTCACATAATCCTATCTGTTTGTCATCACTTCCTATACTGTCTGTTCCTACATATTCCCTTTTCCTGTATTCATTAAGTTCTTTTATTTTATTCAAATGTTCAATGTAACCTATATAGACCGCAGTTTCTATTGTTAAGGCTCCCTTTTAACTGGTGCTTGTATTACTTTCCATATTTAATACCTCTTGTAGTCTCATCAAGTATTTTTATATTTTACTTGGTTCATTTATTTAATGCTAACTGCTACATAGCCATAGTTTTGAGTGTGATGTTAATGTTTTTCCTGTATGCTCCTTATGTATTTGTGTGTTGTTCAGCCTTTTTTTTACCTTTTAAAATGCAGTACCACCACACTCTCAAAGATTGCATTTACTGTATGTTGGCTCACACTCCTCCATTTTCTGCATTTATTCGTTTCTGTTTATCTTATTGAGTTTGATTACGTTCCTTATATACCCTGTAGTTATGTTGATAATTCTTTCTTCTTTTAATTGGTTTGTGTATCACTCTCCATGTTGTATATCATCTGAAGTAGCATGTCAAGTTCTAATTTTATTTTCTTTTATTGTTTTTGTTTATAATATAAACAGTTTTGTAGGCTTGCTGTTCCTCTTTTGTGTGAAAGTTTTTCCTGCTTACTTCGTTTTTTACTTATTTACTGTTCAATTTTTTACTTTTGGCGTTGCATTACCACCACATTGTCAAATAAGTTATTTACTGTACGTTTATGCTTCAGTAAAGACGTGCAACTTCTCTTCCAGTATTGTTTACAAACATTGTAACTTCTTTGGTGACAATACTCAGTAAACATATAAAGATGGCCTTGTAAGCCGAAAACCGGTTAACATAATGAAAGTAATACAGTAGAAGAAAAGCAACTAGCGCTTTTCATATATTATAATATTTTTCTAGCAAGAACCAACGGAAGATTCAGTTAACATGATAAAAATAGGCTCGAAGTGTCATAGTAATGAGTGAATACATAGGTTCATGTAATAAATGTATTCCTGCAAAAGCTCATCAAGTACACAATAAGTGGACAGTCTGCTTATTCTTGAGTTACCAGATGTATTGTTGCAGAAGGTGTAAAGGGCATGATACAGCAATCAAGACTAGTAAAGCCATTTACTGCCAGTAAGATGAATGCATGTAACCATGTGACTTCTTCGATTTCAAGAAAGCTGCAGATTTTAAAATAAACGCAGAAAATATAGGCATATCCAAAATACAGTGTTATGGTTAGACAAACGGAAGCCTCATGTAGCTAACGCCAGGACAAGCTTCAATGAAATTTAAGCCTACAAAAATATCCTGTGCGTGTGCAAGACATTAAGAAACTACCTGCCCTGGATGTTACAAGCCACAACTGTGAAGAAAAGATGAAAGATTTGATTTAAATGATTCAGGATCTGACATACAATGAGCAAATACAGTTTTACAACAGCAGAATGAACTGTTACTATGTTTTTGCTGCGTACTGAACTATGGCATTTAGAGTTTTTCATTGCATTTCCACTTGCAAAAAGATTTTTATAGAATACCTGTAACACAATTAATCGAAATGTCACCAACGATTCAGTGCACCAGCAGAAATCTTTTAAGACAAACAATGAGATGTATGAAAGTCGTCTTTACTTCGGGAGCTAAATCGATATTATGCCGAACTTTCAAATAAAAAACATTAATAGTGCAAATATGACCAATAACTACCTGGTACACTTAAAACTCATTTTCCTCAAATTCATGATTTTGGCACTTAGAGTCTGTTTTATTTCAAGTATTCCATTTCTTTCTAAATTGGACCGGATCACCAACACAAATGGAGCGTCACATATTTTTACGTTATTCATATTACATAAGAGCAAGCTCTTTTTGACTGAGATAGGGAGGTCAGCAGTATTTCCAGTAATATTTGAAATCAAACTTGTGTGTGTGTGTGTGTGTGTGTGTGTGTGTGTGTGTGTGTGTGTGTGTTGTGCTTAACACAATGTGTGAAGATCACAATCTCCTATTTTTATACTAAGGTTGCAGTTAGTACCTGTAACACAATTAATCGAAATGTTATCGATGATTCAATGTACCAGACATCTTTTAAGACAAACATTGAGATGTACGTACGTCGTCTTTCGGTGTTTCTTAAAGCGCTTTTTGTGTATTTCACAGTGCAAAGAAAGAAGGATTCGTGTAGCATCATTGACTGGGAGACCATTAGGGGTAGGCTCTACTACCTAATCCGAAAGGAATGTGTTCTTGCCCCTTTCCTCACGATGTGTGAGTGTTGTATCTTAAGTGTACCCCTTGGGAGTAGATGATTCTGTTGGATGTGTATTATAGTGTTAGGTCGTAACTGTGTTGTATAGTAATAAGAGAAGGGAAAGCGTAAATCCTCGTGTCGGCAAATAACTTACCCTTCTCGAATAGCACTAAGGAGGCTGCCGATCTTAAAAGTACCCATCTGACGGACGGATCACCACCAGCGTGTCACATGCTCTCGTTCCATAAGACACTGTAAACAGCTTTTTAATTATACCCTTGTCACTGGTCCAATAACTTGGAATCAGGAACATCCCTTCTCCCCTCAAAACTAAAAACTGACAGTGAAAATTACTTTCACGGCCAGATATCGAGATCCGATGCATAGGTGTGAATTAGCAACCCCGTATACGAAGACGAATAAAGAGCCTATATCTTTCTAATCTCCCCCCCCCCCCCCCCCCCCCCCCGATGAACCATGGACCTTGCCTATGGTGGGGAGGCTTGTGTGCCTCAGCGATACAGATAGACGTACCGTAGATGCAACCACAACGGAGGGGTATCTGTTGGGAGGCCAGACAAACGCGTGGTTCCTGAAGAGGGGCAGCAGCATATTCAGTAATTGCACGGGCAACAATCTGTATGATTGACTGATCAGGCCTTGTAACACTAACCAAAACGGCCTTACTGTGTTGCTACTGCGAACGGCTGAAAGCAAGGGGAAGCTACAGCCGTAATTTTTCCCGAGGGCATGCAGTTTTAAACTATGGTTAAATGATGATGGCGTTTTCTTGGGTAAAATATTCCGGAGATAAAACAGTCCCCCATTCGCAACTCCGGGTGGGGACTACTCAGGAGGACGTCGTTATCCGGAGAAAGTAAACTGGCTTTCTACGGGTCGGAGAGTGGAATGTCAGATCCCTCAATCGGGCAGGCAGGTTAGAAAATTTAAAAAGGGAAATGGATAGGTTAAAGTTAGATAACGTGGGAATTAGTGAAGTTCGGTGGCAGGAGGAACAAGACTTCTGGTCAGGTGACTAGAGGGTTATAAATACAAAATCAAATAGGGGTAATGCAGGAGTAGGTTTAATAATGAATAAAAAAAAAGGAATCCTGGTAAGGACCTACACACAGCATTGTGAACGCATTCCTGTGGCCAACACAGATACCAAGTTCACCCCTACCACAGTTTATATGCCAACTAGCTCCGCAGATGATGAAGAGATTGATGAAATGTGTGATGAGATAAAAGAAATTATTCAGATAATGAAGGGAGACGAAAATTTAATAGTCATGGGTTACTGTAATTCGAGAGTAGGAAAAGGAAGAGAAAGAAACGTAGTAGGAGAGTATGAAATTGGGGGTAAGGAATGAAAGAGGAAACCGCCTGGCAGAAATTTGCACAGAGAATAACATAATCATAGCTAACACTTGGTTCAAGTACCATGTCAGAAGGTTGTATACATAGAAGAAGCCTGGAGATACTTTAAGGTTCCAGATAGATTATATAATGGTAAGAAAGAGATTTAGGAACCTGGTGTTAAATTGTAAGAGATTTCCAGGGGCAGATGTGGACTCTGATCACAATCTATTTGTGATGAACTGTAGATTAAAACTGAAGAAACTGCAAAAAGGTGGGAATTTAAGGAGATGGGACCTGCATAAACTGACAGAACCAGAGGTTGTAGAGAATTTCAGGGAGAGCATTAGGGAACGATTGACAAGAATGGCGGAAAGAAATACAGTAGCTTTGAGACATGAAATACTCAAGGCAGCAAAGGATCAAGCAGGTAAAAAGACGAGGGCTAGTAGAAATCCTTGGATAACAAAAGAGATACTAAATTTGGTTGATGAAAGGAGAAAATACAAAAACACAGTAAATGAAGCAGGAAAAAGGAATACAAACGTCTCAAAACTGAGATCGACAGGAAGCGGAAACTGGCTAAACAACGACGACTAGAGGACAAATGTAAGGATGTAGAGGCGTATATCACTAGGGGTGAAATAGATACTGCCTACAGGAAAATTAGAGAGACCTTTAGAGAAAAGAGAACCACTTGCATGAATATCAAGAGTTTAGGTGGAAACCCATTGCTAAGCAAAGAAGGGAAAGCAGAAAGGTAGAAGGAATTTGTAGAGGGACTATACGAAGGTGATGTTCTTGAGTACAATGTTACGGAAATGGAAGAGGATGTAGATGAAGAGAAAATGAGAGATAAGATACTGCGTGAAGAGTTTGACAGAGCACTGAAAGACCTAAGTCGAAACAAGGCCCAGGGAGTAGCCAACATTCCATAAGAACTACTGATAGCCTTGGGAGAGCCAGCCCTGACAAAACTCTATCATCTGGTGTGCAAGATGTATACGACTGGCGAAATACCCTCAGACTTCAAGAAGAATATAATAATTCCAATCCCGAAGAAAGCAGGTGTTGACAGATGTGAAAATTACCGAACTAACAGTTTAAAAAGCCACGGCAGCAAATTACTAACTCGAATTCTTTACAGACGAATGGAAAAACTAGTAGAAGCCGACCTCGGGGAAAATCAGTTTGGATTCCGCACAAAAGTTGGAACACGTGAGGCAATACTGACACTATGACTTACCTTAGAAAATAGATTAAGGAAAGACAAACCTACGTTTCTAGCATTTGGAGACTTATAGAAAGCTTTTGACAATGTTGACTGGAATACTCTCTTTCAAATTCTGAAGGTGGCAGGGGTAAAATATAGGGAGCGAAAGGCTATTTACGATTTGTACAGAACCATATGGCAGTTATAAGAGTCGAGTGGCACGAAAGGGAAGCAGTGGTTGGGAAGGGAGTGAGACAGGGTTGTAGCCTCTCCCCGATGTTATTCAATCTGTATATTGAGCAAGCAGTGAAGGAAACAAAAGAAAAATTCGGAGTAGGACTTCAAATCCATGGAGAAAAAATAAAAACTTTGAGGTTCGCCGATGACATTGTAATTCTGTCAGAGACAGCAAAGGACTTGGAAGAGCAGTTGAACGGAATGGACAGTGTCTTGAAAGGAGAATATAAGATGAACATCAACAAACGCAAAACAAGGATAATGGATTGTAGGCGAATTAAATCGGGAGATGTTGAGGGTATTAGATTACGAAATGAGACGCTTAAAGCAACAAATGAGTTTTGCTATTTGGGGAGAAAAATAACTGATGATGGTCGAAGTAGAGAGGATATAAAATGCAGACTGGCAATGGCAAGGAAAGCGTTTCTGAAGAAGAGAAATTTGTTAACATCTAGTATAGATTTAAGTGTCAGGAAGCCGTTTCTGAAGATATTTATATGGAGTGTAGCCATGTATGGAAGTGAAACATGGACGATAAATAGTTTGGACAAGAAGAGAATAGAAGCTTTCGAAATGTGGTGCTACAGAAGAATGCTGAAGATTCGATGGGTAGATCGCATAACTAATGAGGAAGTATTGAATAGGATTGGGTAGAAGAGAAATTTGTGGTACAACTTGACTAGAAGAAGGGATCGCTTGATATTACACATTTTGGGGCATCAAGGGATCACCGATTTAGTATTGGACGGTAGCGTGGAAGGTAAAAACGTAGAGGGAAACCAAGAGATGAATACACTAAACAGATTCAGATTGATGTAGGTTGCAGTAGGTACTGGGAGATGAAGAAACTTGCACAGGATAGAGTAGCATGGAGAGCTGCATCAAACCAGTCTTCGGACTGAAGAGCACAACAACAACAATCTTTCTCGTGAGTCATTTAACACTGTGAGAAGGATGTACTGCTATTCTGCATTTTTTGCGTCAGTCCCAGTCCATCATTAAACCACAAACATGACACCGTTTTAGCTTTTGAGTTATAAAACTAATTATGGTATTCCAATGAGAGAATGAGTTCGTTTAATGATTAATATGCGTTCTCCATAAATGGAATTACAGTTGGATATCACCTGCACAGGGACCTCATGGTATTTTTCCACTAAAACGCTGTTAAGGTATAAGAAACCTCTATCAGGTGTTATACATGATCTCCTATGTAATACAGTTCCAGTGCTTTAAGTACTGCACTAATCATTCGTTAAACAGGAAGTGAGCCTGACTCACAGGTTTATTCTGCAAGCTCTTTGTGTGTAGTAATATTGTGGTTTGTTTGGCTTCTTGTCTATCAACATACTTGAAAATCTTATATCACAATGCTCGGAGTATTCCCTATCCAAAAATGATATTGTGTTGCACTAACTACAGATACACAGGAAAACGAAATATAAATGGTTTAAATGGCTCTGAGCACTATGGGACTTAACATCTATGGTCATCAGTCCCCTAGAACTTAGAACTACTTAACCCTAACTAACCTAAGAACATCAAAAACATCCATGCCCGAGGCAGGATTCGAACCTGCGACCGTAGCGGTCACGCGGTTCCAGACTGAAGCGCCTAGAACCGCATGGCCACACTGGCCGGCGAAAACGAAATATAAGCTAAAACGGAGTTGAGTACTGTGGTGAAGCATGTTTAGTGAAATACAACTGTGTTTTGCTTGAAATAGGATTCTGTAAATGAAATTTTTTGCTGAGACTACGGGGCAGCTTTTGTGGTCATGATTTCCTCTGTCTGTGAGCTACTAGCCTTGATGGGACAAAAGTAAAACCTCTACAAAAGTGAAAGATTCGAATCGAGTGGCTAAGACTCGTCCACATGCTTTACTTTCTACGATTATGTGGTTCGGTCTTTGTTTATTGGCTCCTTTGTTGTACAGTCCGTTTACTTTCTTTTTCATCTGCAAATCTATAGCTGTGTGTGGATGCACGTGATGCGCTGTGTCCATTTAATCTTCAGATGCGCTAGCACCTAGCCGATCCGTTTTTGAGGTGCAAATACTGTATGCACTAATCATACTGGGAACTACATTATGGTGGCCCTACGATTATGGGAAGTGGAACGCCTTGTTCAGATGGAAGACATGTGACGCACTGCGAAAAGTGACTCACATCATCATCATCATCATTTTCTTGTGCATTTTTGCCCCATTGGCACCTGGTGGGCAGCGTTATTAACTGATGTAGCATAGTTATTTAATGGGCAGTGGATGTTCCCCCGGTGACCACCATGCGACCCCCCCCCCCCCCCCCCGCCTACGCGCTCCTCTCTCCCCCCCCCCCCCCCCCCTCCGGAAAGAGCATGTGTACGTTGTCTGCGTGTAGTGTATCCATGTGGAATAAAGACGTTTGCGAATCGTGTAACTCAGGCAAGATTTGGGAACCACTCCGGTATTCACCTAAAGGGATTCCGAAAACAGTCTAAAGCCCACATCCAGGCTGGGTGGCACACCAACCCTCTTCGTTAATCCGTAGGACGGATTCGCTCCGGAGCTGGCGCATCTACTCGTTCTGGAAGCGGTGCTTCGACACGCACGACTATCCGAGCGGGTCACGAATTGGACTCACAGAATATGTTCATTAATAATATTTGTTGAACCATTATAGAGAGGGGAACGTGGTTTTACACAAACTGTAGTGTCATAAGCGTTCTTTATCTTATTAAGTGGTGAACAGTTGTGAGGAATATACAAAAAATGGTTCAAATGGCTCTGGGCACTATGGGACTTAACAGCTGCGGTCATCAGTCCCCTAGAACTTAGAACTACTTAAACCTAACTAACCTAAGGACATGACAAACATCCTTGCCCGAGGCAGGATTCGAACCTGCGACCGTAGCAGTCGCACGGCTCCGGACTGCGTGTCTAGAACCGCGAGACCACCGCGGCCGGCTGAATATGCAAAATATGAAGGTAAAAGATGCTGCCGTAGTGTTATTACCTCTTCGTGGTACTCTTCTACAATCATTGCTCTTTAAGGGGAGTACATACATCTTAATACCTACAATGTTATATCTGCAATATTCATGACATATTACCTCAGAACCTTTGACAGAGAGAGATTTGAAATTTTTTGGAAGTATAGTTTCACTCCTTTTGTGATTAATGAACCAGAATGATAATTTACGACAAATAATTAATTAATCACGATAGTTTATTAAAATTTGTGTTCAATTTTTTTAAATCCACTTTTGCTTCTGTGAGTCAAAAGTTTTTATAGGCAGAAATGTTTTGGTGATTCAGCAGCAGGAGTATACTTAGAGGTAACATAGTGTAAAATGAAATATGCGTATCGGTATTAGTTCCTGAGATAATGGATCAAACATTAAAAAAATATTTTTCATGTAATCAAGTTTAAACGTTTCATTTGATACTAACTCACATATGGAGGCATGCTAGCTCCTAGAAACAGCCGGGCCCATAGTCAACCTTATCTGGATCCGGTTCTTGATCATCTTTGCTTTTTCTTCTTTAGTCTTCTCCCGTGCTGCACGCTGGGCTTTCATTATCCTAAGTCGATCCACTCGCTGGAAGGCTTGAAGTGTGGTGGCTCCTGGACTGATGTTAAGTTGCTCTTGTACACTAATTCTTTCCTTATTACCATAGTTCAACATTATCACGGCGTTACAAACACCCAAGCATAGAGTTTTCATTCCGACAAAGACGATGTTTGGTATGCAGATCCAAATGACATTAGTGAAAGACTCATTCGGATTTTGCATTCAACCATGGAGATATTTTGAATAAAAGGTCACCATAAGCCAACTCTCTATATATTGGTTTAATAGCTTCCATCGCTACAGACGGTATGCTATTTTTGTGCATAAATTGTTCCTCTATACCCGCTGCCTGAGCTTTGCGGTACATGCACAATGAATCAGCATGAGGTTGGCAAATAACATATATAGGTGCATCATCAGCGATAATTTGTGGAAGATTGCAGCCCACACTATTCGTTTCGTCCCTTGAAGGTCATTTGTAGCATTTCTTATTGCCATTGCAGAATATCTCTGCAGTTCATCAATGTTTTTGTTTGTAAGTCATCCTTGTAAAATATTTTTGTGCATCCAACCTCTTAACATGAATTCGAGGAATCAACAGCCAAAAACCACAGCCTTCTAGACTGAATAGCTCCAGAGATAGAGGTAGTTAAGGAGTTCAGTGCACAATGATTGCAATTTTCTTGCACTATTAACTTTGAAATAATAAAAACTACACTTCCATTTGGTAATCGACAAATATGCATCAAATTATTCAGGAGAGAACAAATATTACAAACAGATAATAATCGAAAAATGTCACTTTCTGACCAATTTCATCATACGTACTCACCTCAAAGCCGTGGTCGTATACATCCTCCGGTACATAAGTAGTCTGAAAGTGTCGATAGTTTCTCAGTTCTCTGAATACATTGCAATATAATGCGCACGGAACATTTGATTATCATTTATTATGTTCCGTCCTCTAATGTATTACAAATGTAATTCATGGATGAGTATTACTTTTACCAGATAGATACTAACCGCGATAAAAATTTGTAAACAAGAAATATAGAGATTCCCATTGATTCCGATTCTGTTGCGCTAGAGAGAAGAAGTATACCGAGCGAATTAAAAGGTAGACTCTTCATATTAGCCCGGATGGGGAATTCACGTTTATATTCAGCGGCCTCACGTGATGAAATTGAGAAGAGTTTACCACAGATTGTTATATATTGTTGAATTGCCTGCTTAGTCTTCATACGATGATTCAAATTTTTTTCGTTTCTGAGGCGAATATGAAAAACAAATTTTACCAGACAGCACAAACAACTCGAAATCGCACGGAACGAAACGCTGCGAAAGCCTGTGCCCATATGCGGGCAAGAACACATTAATACGTTGCTTGTTTTCTGGAAATTCGTTTACAGATGAGTACAGATGTCATAGGAGATCATATTCAGCATTTAACTTTAGAGTAAATGATTAATGAGTTTAAAAGTTTTATTTACCTATAAGTCGATGCTTGCTTACTTATGATTTTGTTTTTATTTTCGTACAGCTGTTTGGGCCTTATGGTACTATATCGTGACATCATTCCGAAATCAACGAACTATAAGATGTTATATTCGAAGAAATCTTATTTAGAGTATTATAAATCGTAAAGTTGTAAGTCACTGTTTCCTTGTCAGGAAAAATCCAAGTCTATTTGCTTAAATAATCCTTAACCCTTCGTTATAAAACCCATTAAACTCTTCTTTACTTACTAAACAACTAACGCCATTGATTATTTTAACGAACTGACTTTGGTTCAGTTTCCCCAAATGGAAGAACGAAGACATGTACCAATGACCTTAAAAACCTTTTACTTATTCGGCCCGAACTCTATGCAGTCCATTATGTCCCGTATTACCAGCGCAGAAGTGTGCTTCATCCCTGACCCCGATGCCGCTAACATCAAATCCTTCATTATCAATTATCGTGAGAATCTGGTTCGCCAAATGAGCTATGTGTCACACATCTCATACAGGCATAACTTTGTGGCTTTGCATTTTGAATGGAAACATGTGTCGGCTCTGTTTCAGTATTTTCTGCATGTTGGAACACTTCAAACCAGTCTCTGCAACAATTCTTTAAACTAATTTCACGGGGTTTTGCTGATTGATGTCAGAAGCCGTGGCGAAATTTTCAGCAGTTCCTGCAGTCTGCCTGGCGTAACATTTCCTGCTAGGTCATCAGCCACGCTACCTATTTTGGAATTTGGCAAAAAGCTTGCTAACGGGTTTCACATCGGATCCTTTCGGAATAATAATTCATGTTTGGTAGCTGCAACTTGTTGCCGTGGGACTGTGTTGCAACCTGATAACTGCAACTTGTTGCCATTGGACTGTGTTGCAACATGTGGTATTCCAGTGCCAGAAAAGCACATTTTTCAGTGGAATCCATGATTTCAACCTCTTCAATCAGTATACTAACCTGCTCTCACGTTTCAGTGGTGGAACTGATCGCTCTGAGGTGCGGCGCATCATTTTCGAGCACTACGTAATGCGATTACAGCGCCATCTCTTAGCAACTTTTCGATCTATTTCAAAGCTACTGTATAACTTCTGCATATAGTTCTCACAGATTTCACAATAAATATACGGTTGGTTGGACTCGTCTATCGACTTTAATTTTAGAGATATTTAATTTTGAAATCAAGGATCCCTTCACTGGATACCTTGTACGAGAACACTGAGAGGTATCAACTATCACCGAAAAAGTTAAATGACTCCCATAACTTCTGCGAAATAAAGATTTGCTGTAAATCGTCACATCATTGTATATGACACACAACATATTCGCCTGTTTGTTCACTTTATTAAGTGCGTTAATGTATCTCAAGTAACGTTGAGGTGACGATAAATATTGCTGCTCTGAGTCCTTTGCAGTTTTTCTAAATAATATTTACCGCATACGAGTGCTATTCGGAAAGTAAGAAACGATAGGTCACGAAATGGAAACCACAGTGAAAATCGAAACTGTTTTATTTGCAACAGTTAGCTACAAATTAAAGCTACTTACCTCCATAGTCGCCGATCCGACTTAGACATTTGTCGTAGCGTTGTACCAACTTCCCAAAACCCTCGTTATAGAAGGAAGCCGCCAGTGCTTTCCGTCAATTCTCCACGCTTGCCTGCAGCTCTTTGCCTGTACCAAAATGTTGTCTTCATAGCCAGCGGTTAATGTGAGCAGAGATGAAACTCAGAGGGAGACAATTACACGCTGTATTGTGGGTAATCAAATATTTCGAATTGAAAACTATGCAGGAGCGACTTCATTGTCCCTGCAGACTATGGCTGTGAATTGTCTTGAAGGCCGGCCGAAGTGGCCGTGCGGTAGTAGGTGCTGCAGTCTGGAACGGCGAGACCGCTACGGTCGCAGGTTCGAATCCTGCCTCGGGCATGGATGTGTGTGATGTCCTTAGGTTAGTTAGGTAGTTCTAAGTTCTAGGGGACTAATGACCTCAGAAGTTGAGTCCCATAGTGCCCAGAGCCATTTTGAATTGTCTTGAAGAAGAAAACGCACGACAGTTATGGCTGCATAGCTTCAGGCGAAATATCTCAGCAGGACCTCGTACTTGGCGGGAGACACTACTGTTATAGATATCTTTATGTGCTCCCTGTGTGCTCAGAACATAAAAGAACTACGTAATTCGATCGACGGCCATGCTGGAGACACTGCCCAACACACCTGTGCAAAATGTCATTGGATTTTCACTGTGGTTTCCATTTCGCGGCCCATCGTTCCTTACTTTCCAAATAACCCCCGTATACGACTCAAACCAGTTGCAAAGCACTTTTCTTGTGTCCTGTTCTATGATATTCATATCTGAACTAAATTGTTTTACCGATTCTTATAAATAATTTCCGCGACAAAAGTGAGATTTCCGTTCCCCACTGAACTTTCAGCAGTAGCAGCCACAAACGCAGTTTCCAGCATTATTCCAGGCCCTCTTATGTGACGTGTACCCCTTCAGCGAAGGGCACAGAGACTCTTCTTGCTTTCCACTTATAAAATTATCTAGCAAGCTTTAGAATATTTTATTGAAGATCTAAACAAACGTTATATCGGGGTACTCTGAACTCAAGTGGTTTTTAATGCTGTTAAGAAAATTATAACAATTAATAACGTTCCTTCACTATTTTGCTAGATAAGAAGGTACAAGTCTTACTAACAAAGCAGACCAATTGGCCTCTTTAAATACTGTCATTTTTAGTAACCTCATTTCGATTCATACAGCTGTTTAATAGATATTTAGGTTACGAAGTTATTTTCTACACCCTCTATACACTGCTAAGCCTAAACATTACGACCACTGCCCACCGCGACGTTTAATGCCTCCTGATGGCGTTGTGGGTAAGTGAAGCGGTTACAAAAGTCTGTAAGCGGAGCAGATACAGATGGGGGGTGGGGGTAAATCATTCTAGTGATAATAGGGGCTGCAAATGGGGAACTTCATTAGAATAAGCTACTCTGTCAACTGGATGACTATTATTATGCAGAGCCTGTTAACGAGGACGTCGAAAGCGACGAAGCTGGTCGAATGTTCACGGTTGGACGTCCACGACTCTTCACAGAACGTGGGGTTTTGAAGCTTGTCTGCTCTGGAAAGTAGGACAGAGAGTGGTCTGAGGCATCTCTGCTGAAGGAGCACAATGCTGGTGCATGCACAAGTGTTTCGGAGCACAACGTTCAACATACATTGTTGAACATGGAATTCCGATGCAGACCACCCCTACGTATTCACATGTTGACGTAACGACGTTTTAAGTTAAGAGTACAGTGGGCATGGGACCATCGAGATTCTACAGTCGATCAGTGGAAACCTGTCGGCTCTTCAAGTGAATCACAATTTTGCTCACTTGATCGCTGGTCGTCTCCACAAACGCCTTCATCGAGGTGAACGGCGACTCGACAATCGGAGCGATCCACGGACGCAGGCTGGTGGGAGCAGTATTACGCTTTGGGAGACAAGCTGACAGCAGCGAACCACCTTCAGCTGTTTATGCTCGATGTCTTCCCCGTACGGCAATGTCACCTTTCAGCAGAATAGTTGCCCGAGACTCTGAGCCAGAACCGTGATACAGTGATTTTAGAGGCATTATAGTGAACTCACGTTGATGTTCTCGGACAGCAAATTCGCCTGCTGTAAATCCTATGGAACCCACCTGGTTCGCTATCGGGTGCTTTCACCGCGTACGTGAGTCAGCTTCCGGTTATTAAGCGAGTTACGTGATCTGTGCGTAGACCTATAATCTCACATATCTCCACAAACCTACCAAAAACTATCGGATTCATGATACGCAGAATCAGTGATGTATTTCGTTCCAAAGACGTTGAAACAAACTATTAAGCTGGTGATGATAATGTTTCATTTGTTGATCCAGAACTGGAACTCAATACAGCAACGATTCTGCATGGCATGGGTTCGACAAGTTCTTGGTAAAGTTTGTAGGTATGAAACACCAGACATCTACGCACAGCTGGCGTAATTTCCGTAAATTACTGGTGAGATATTTGTGGGCGAGGAGCCGGTGCCCTACAGCTTCCCACATGTGTTTTATCGGTTTCAGATGAGGCGGATATGGTGGACAGCATATTAACGTGAGTTCCATACCAATGATCTCAAACCCCTATAGCCCGATTCCGGCCATCTGACAAAACCAGTTATCGTGTTGGAAATCCCATCGGATGGGATGCAGGTGGTTCGCAAAAACGTTCACAGACTCCATAGTTGTCATGGTACCTTTTAATTACTAGCACAGATCCCATGAAAGGTAAGGTGAATGTTCAATGTGTCCGTGGCGCGGTTACAAGGTGCTTAAAAAAACATTTTAAAAATTTTGGAGACAGGTTGCTAACACCAAAGCAAGAAAAAATGTCAAATATACACAGGCTCTAAAATGCATACCTTAAGTACTATGAAGACTTGTTTATCTTCGATATTTTGGAAGAAAGTAGTATGGACCAAAACAAGAAATGATGTCCACTATACATGGGTTTTAAAATGCTTACCGTAAGAGCTATGACCACTTGTTCATCGTCGCTACTATGAAACATATGTCTTCCATTGAACAAGTGCTCATAGCTCTTAAGGTATGCATATTAGAACCCAGATTTATTACTTTTGCTCGTTTCGGTGTAAGAAACCTACCCCGCTTCTTTACAGAGCGGGCAAGCCTCCGAGTTCTACGTTCTGAGACACGTGAATATCCATCATCTTGTTGCCTCTTCGTGAATTCGTCTTCCTTAAACAATGTTAATAAGTGCTGACGACAGTAGCACTCCAATAGCAGTCCAGCTTCGCCGTATCCGAGGTGCTCGATGCCACGCGCTGGGCCATGACATTCTGCCCTTTGTCTAAGTCGCTTATGTCAACGGCACTTCATTTCTTGCTGGTTAGCCACAGAAATTATTCACAATTCGTATTTGCTCCGCTTTTATACTGTTCTTACGGCGTAAAGCATCAGTATCGCGTCTGGGCAACATTCAATCCCCTGGTGGTCACTGGTCATAAGTATTTGGCATATCAGAGTACTTACTGTATAGAGTTTTCTGGCGCATTGGGGGACAAAATGTTTGCACGTGCCTGGACTTGTGTTGTCACTGGTCAGGACGTATGTGTCGGTAGCATCCTCGTGTCCTGAGCGTATTGAGCATGCTAATCTACGACTGATATATTTTCCTGTTTGTTGTTGTCAGACAACATTCGATTCTAGATGTGGCATTTGTTACATTTAATCGTGTGTATAGCTCAGTGGTGTTTCCAGCAGCATTAATCATAAGAAATTCCTTCATTTCGCCCTCTTCTCCTGTTCCAATTTCGTCAAAATAGGATGAGGTGTTGCTCATTTGTCTTCAGTGAAACCTCCCATGATTCCAATCTCTATTGCTGCAGTCTTAAATCCTGATCAGGCCTAAATTGCTACTTTTTGAAAATGTCCTATCTAAATTTATTCTAATTATTCTCTTACACTCATTGCATTGTGTCTTGCTCTTATGACCTGTTCGTCCTTTAAATTTTAGCAACAATGTTATTATCATTTACGTTGTCAGTTTTGCTCAAACATGTTCCAAAATAGCCACTAATTCCGAATCGTTCGTTTTCTCTACACTTTTTTTTGTTTTTGGAAAGATTGACTGAGATTGCAAGATTCTCTCAAATGTTCAATTTGTGTTGCATATTGGCGAGGAAGTACCATATGACAAAAACCATGACTGCATGTTTTAATTTATTATGAAGGTGAAATTTTATATCTGACTGATGCCTTTCGGCTGTATATTAACGTATTTCTGCCACAACATGTAATCCAGCAGTCTACATTTCCTTCTGAAGAAGATGCTTTTATGAACGTACTTAAATATGCCAGGTAACAATACGACTGATTTTCATGCTCTGCTACTTACCATAGTGCCTGCTTACTTGTAAATTAAAGATTTTCACCATACCTACATGCACTTGTTTTTCAGTATGAAGTGCTACTTCACAGCAAAATACAAAAAGGGCGCACATGACGGTATAACATTGCTGAAACATCTGAAAATAAAAGAGAAAAATAACGAAACTGTCCTTCACTCAACGTTGCTCCCTGAAAGTTTCATGCTTTAAGTTTGAAAAGTATTTACTAATGCAGTTTAATATGCATAAAAAATATACACAGAAACTATTAATTACTATACATCGAAGAAAATGTAATGTAATAACAGACTATTCGCATTTTTCTTCTCTAGATAACAAGCAGATTATTAGATTACCTCAAACCATATGAAGAAGGCTGTTTTACCAAGACACCTTTAAGAATGTTTGAGAGACCACACGAATGCGGCGGAATTCTATAGTTTGTGAGAAATGTGACATTTACCCACGATTTAAGCATCGGATGCGGAGGGTCTAACCAGTAAAAGTTCAGGAGAGCAGCAACGCTCAGGAAATGCTGATACATTTTTAAACAGATGTGCAAAGAAAGATGTCGTTTCTGTTCTTTACCAACTCTCGATATATAGGAATGTGTTGATTCGCCGGAATTCTGGAAATACGAGCACTGGATTAACCGTATATATTGCATACTTTGCTTCATTCCATTAGCGATATCATTCAGTATTCGAGAACGAGCTCTCTTTCACAGGATATACCTCTGCAACCATTAACGGGATGAAAAGAAAATAACGAGAGATCGCATGGTACAAATTTGTCCATGAAACGAAAATTCTGCTTTCGGTTCCCATCCGACCACAGGCTTCAACGATACTGCGCATTCAGTCAGAATTAAATACATGTAAAATAACAAGAAGTGGTATCGTGAAAACTGACAGACAAATTTGTTGTAAAAATTGCTACGTATGGTGAGTTGTTGCCTCGATTCAGCTGCGTTACGTAAGTAACTGCTGACAGTATCGCATGAAAGAGATTTGTTGCCCTCAATCAATAGAACAAAAAACCGTACGTCGAAGTCGGGTGGTAAAATAATGTTGGTAATTAGTCACGTTGCAGAGAGCGGTACAGAGAGCCGCTTGTGGCCGAGTTCTACGGCTGCGGCCGTGGTATACCGCCATTCATCATTGTCTCGCTGTCTCCGGCGTAATTATTGCTTAAATTACCAATATCGTTTCTTTTGCGTGAGCGGGAGTGATATTTAATGTATTATTACCAGCCGCGCAAGAAGTAGGAGCGGCACGAACACTAAATTCGTGTTGTGTGAATGCCTCTAACTGGCCGTTAATTAATTAATCTGGCTGCGGGGCGAGGGTGGTCAGAGCCAATATATCGCTTTGTGCGCGGAGCAGTCGGCTGCGCTGTTACTTCTGAGATGCTCCTTCGAACAAAGATTTTCAGTTTCTTTTACGGTCGACAGGAGACCTAAATGTTTCTCGTACTGATTTTCATCCTATTGCATTCGTAACAGATGTACATTTACGTCCAATACCAATTCCGCGAGAACATTGTTTCCTAAAAGCAAAACTCTTCATGAGATTCTCTCAACGTGCTTTAACATAACTGGCAGTTAACCATTATTATGACCTTGTGTCCCCATAATTTCAGGTAGTAGCTGTTTCCAAGCTGAGGGTAAAATGAAACATTTTGCATGGTAAGCATAAAAAGTGTTCGATTAAGGATTTGTAACCACTATAGTTTTAAAATAATCTCAGTTACCTCTGTTTCTACTATTTAATAGACCATCATAACCATCGTCGGGCATTCTGACAACCAATGCTGGATAATACTTCATCTGAACTTTTCATACATTGCAATCTTCACAAAATAGGTCGTCCACCGACATCTCTTCAACTTCAGTTATGTGACCGTCTAGGTATTTCCGTATTACTTTGAATGCAGCGAAGAATTTCGTTTGGCCTTCTACCATCCATACAACTGGCTTCATATTCCTTCCATTTTAATTTTTTTCATTTGTTACTCCCATTTAGCCTGTTTTTATCCATTTATTTGTTTTCTGCCTTCTGTAAGAAATTCGAACTTACATTTCTTCATTAGTCGCTGAAAAATCTTTAATTTTTTATGCTTTTCGGGTTGGAAGTTCATGTCTCACTGTCATAAGTCAAAAAAGGTAATACACGCAGACTGTAAACCTTCAGTTCTAACCTTTCTACTATTCAGTTGATTTGTTTTGCTGTTGATCAAGTGATGCTAGTCATCATGTGTCATAACTAAAAAATTTTGACATTCACTCTTTATCCGATCTGGTTGGTTGGTTGATTTTGGAGGAAGGGACCAAACAGCGAGGTCATCGGTCTTATGGGATTAGGGAAGAAGGGCACGAAAGTCGGGCGTATCCTTTCAAAGGAACCATCCCTGCATTTGCCTAAAGTGATTTAGGGAAATCACGGAAAACCTAAAGTTGAATGACAGCACCTGGGTTCAAACCGTCATCCTCCCGAATGCGAGTCCAGTGTGCTAACCACTATGCCACCTCGGTCGGTAACATCTGGAAATTACCTGGATTCTAACATTGTAGTCGCGGGCCAGAGTGGCCGCTGGTTCGAATCCTGCCTCGGGAATGGATGTGTATGATGCCCTTAGGTTAGTTAGGTTAAAGTAGTTCTAAGTTCTAGGGGACTGATGATCTTAGAAGTTACGTCCCATAGTGCTCAGAGCCACTTGAACCATTTTGAACCGTAGGCAGTGAATGTAATAGCATATTCAATTTGTGAAATTCGAACCAAAGTACTATTTCTTGGAGTCAATGAAGAAAGGACACTGAAAACAGTTTTTGGTACAAAATAACTGTTATTATTTCGTAGAAAGGTCGATGTTTACTATTCATTATTACCCCAAGATATCTTAAAAATACCGATACCGTTATGAACAGACTTTCGGCTATGTTAGCAACGCATACGTAAGCAAGGAATCGAGTTAGTTTCACGTATGACTTATGATGTACATTGCTAAAAGCTGGTAAAATATACAAAAACGTTGTGAGCAATTATAAAAACAAATCGTCCCATTGATTTCTAGTCGTGCGTCTTTGGATTTAGTTTCTGTAATTCAGATGTAATGAAAATGAATTAAAGAAAAATGAATTGTCATATCTACCTTCTTTCGTTGTATTTTGCTTTGTCACAAAGCCCTTGTAGGCTGACACTTATTGTTCTGAAGCACTTTATGAAACATATATAGGATTCACATAAACCCTTATTATTCTGCTACCTAAATCACAAACGTATATCTTTCAACTGCAGCTAGGCATTAGGTACGTCAAATTGAGAAGTCAATTAAACTGAGATAGTGCTGTAAAACTTCAATAAAATTAAGCTATCCGATACTTATTTTCACTATCTGCTTATTGCTCCAACCGCATTAAACTCTCATGCTGGAAACTGAAATGTTCTGAAAGCAAACGTGCAGAAATACCTTACTAATACAATCACTTCGAGTGCTCAAACCGAACGAGGGGTCACAATTGTTAACACATTCGGTTCACAGTTGTAAACATGGTGGTTTAAATCCCTGTCCAGCCACCCTGATTCATATTGTAGGTGGTTTCCCTAAATTGCGTAAGATAAACGTCATGATGGTTCTTTTTAAATGGACGTAGTCGATTTCCTTCACCAACCCGAGTTTGTGCTCTGTTTCTCACGACGTCGTTGTCGACAGATTCTTAGACTCTAATATTCTTTCTCCTAGTAATCAAGTAATTGTAGAATCCGTAACTTCATTTATTTGAAAGGCACTTAGAGAAATCTTGGCTGAGAAATCAAGGGTAACGTTCTGCTGACAAGGTCATTAGGACTGCATCATGGACAACCGTAAACACAGAAAATTGGAGGAACCTCTTGCGATTTTGTTAATGCAACGACGCTGGCCTCAAATAATACACATTTTTACGGACAACCTAAATCAAGATAATAATAGTTTGTTAGAACTGGCTTCCAGAGGATGCATAAAATTATTAAGTGACAATTTTTTCCTTAGTAAGCCTATATCAGTTAATGAAATTTATATCTGCTAATTTTAGGTTCTGTAGTACTTCTTACGAGTGTCGATAAAATTTCACTCTTTCGTTACGGTATTCTGTGATCCACTAGCTGCTTCCAGTAACGCCTCGAACATGGGTGAGCTCGATATATTTGTGGAAAAAAGTTATATAAATGCCAATGGGAGGGCGCGAATTCGTCGTCTTCCAGAGGAACAGCTCTTGACACTTGTATTGCGGGACGGTGAGAAGCTGGCGGCATCTCTCTTATGCTGTGCGGAACATTCACGTCCATGTGTCCAGTGGAGGTCGTGCAAGGCACCATGAAGACCGAGCTGTATCGCACACTGACTGCAGACCACATGCCCCTGTTCATGCCGATCAAGTTTACGACGGCAGTGGCATTTTTCAACAAGATAATGCGCCATTTGTCTAGAAAAGGAGTGTGATCGAGTGGTTCGAGGAACTCAGTGGCGAGTTCCACTTGATGTCCTTGCGCCTCAACTCGCCAGACCTGAATCCGATCGTGCACCTCTGGGATGTGATTGAACGTGGCACAGAGGTCATCGCTCCTCCTCGGAATTTACGGGAAACAGGTGACTTGTGTCTGCAGATGTGGTGTCAACTTCCTCCAGCGACCTACCAAGGCCTCCTTGCTTGCATGCCACGACGAGTCACCGCTATTGTCCATGCAGAAGTGCACATACTGGCTATTAGGCAGGTGATCATAATGTTCTGGCTGACCGGTCTATACTCCTTAAACACCTTACAGCGAGTAATATAAAGACATTGCTGTGAGTAATATAAGGACATGGATAGCGAAATAGTGGTAACGTTGCTCAGAGATTTTCTCTTTGTGTAGATTAACATACTACGTAGCCAAATATTTCATTATATTTCGTGACATACGGTTACGCTCAGGGAACCTGCATCTACAGCCATAATGCATAAGCCATCTTCCGTTGTAAGTGGGAGTGTTCCTTCTTGTACCACTGTGGGTTACCACCTTTTCTTTTCCTGTCGCGAACGGTCCCCGGCAAGAGTGCATGTCGA
The DNA here is from genome assembly GCF_023897955.1 of Schistocerca gregaria. Taxonomy (NCBI): domain Eukaryota; kingdom Metazoa; phylum Arthropoda; class Insecta; order Orthoptera; family Acrididae; genus Schistocerca; species Schistocerca gregaria. Next base: position 733,891,372 of record NC_064931.1, read on the forward strand.
TAAGTCTCCGCGTCATACCTAATTTATCTGATTTTACCGACAGAGTTAATTCGCGAGATGTATACAGGAGGAAGTAACATTGCCAGACTGTTGACACTTGCCAGACGCTCCTGTAAATTTAATAGCAAACCTCTGTGTGATGCAGAATGCCTGTCTTGTCCCGCCCTTTAGTGGAGTCTGACGAATGTGCGGCTGTAAGACAGAAAAACGAACCGCCGCCTACTTTTGTTGTTCATCTATATCTTCTATCTTGTAAAGTGGCAAGACTTGCGAGCTATACCCAAGAGTCTCTAACAGCTTCACTAGACATATAACACTAACAGTATACTTTAAACTAACTGAAAGAAAACTGACTATAGTACATCAATAATACTGAGATCATGCGAGACTTGCATGACGAGACACTGCATATGCATTTCCGAGACAAAGTTTAAAAATCGTACCAGTAGAAGAATAATAGTATCGAGCTTCATGTCTTACCTTGCAGGGACGATGAACTATGTTTTACTCATGAAGATGGAATGATAAAGCGAACTGGAGGAGTGGAAATGGATTCACTTTCGTAAAATACCATGTGACTGATTAGTAATAAATCAAGTCCCCGAAGCCGTTCTCTCTGTGTATGTAAACGCTAACCTCAGGAAGTGCTGTTTTAACTAATAGACAGACTGGTTCCTGAGGAAGGTTTGAGCGTAAGATTTATTACCGCTACCTCATACAAGCTGTCCGGTCGTAGATAAGCAACGCTACCCGTGCGAAGCTGTGGCCAATAGTTAATAGATTACAGGTTCCTTATCCAGGTATTCTACAATCTAAGCTTTTTACTAATTCAGTATACTTTTATAGCTGACCGCAGTTCTGCTTCCGGAGAAGTCAAACGACATCTGAATTGGTTTTACCCGAAAGTTGACTGTCAATGTTGCTAAATTCATATTTCAATCTACTATTTCTCACACTTCAGTTATTTCGAATACTACCCGTCGCACAATTACTGCATTTATGCTATTCAGTACCAGTGTCATTCACGGACGTCTTGGTTACTTGGAGAAGAGGGGTGGAAGGGGGAAGGGATAGTCTGTGCGGAAGTTTGATTTGGTATTGGGGTGAACGAACCAATTAAGTCGCTACTCACCACGCTAGGAACGCTTAGTTCTGAATGGACTGATCTTGTGTTACGCTGTATTGCGAAAGGAGGTGTCTGCTGTCGAACTTTTTCTATTACTAGTCGATGGTCGGTGAGGTGGTGAGATGTTGCAAGCCTGGTCGCTAGAGATCAACACTTGCTGCAATATGATCTTAATCATTCGCGACGAACATGTCATTTATGCTTGACTGTTTTCTTGATTACAATCGCAAAGTTGCTCTGTCCTCCATGTGCAGCATACGCTTCGAAAATTTGGATGTCGTATGTCTGTGACTTCTAGGGGTGAGTTCATCTGGAGAATATACTTGTTATTAATTTATTTATTTTTTAACTTCAGTGTGTCGTGTTTATACACAGTCCAATGAAATTAATGTGAGCACCGCATACGTTTGACGTCAACGTGAAATAACCACTCACAGACGGCAGGTGGCAGCACCAACAATGAAGGGTAAATACACTGAGGCGGAAAAACTCATGGGACACCTCCTGAAACCATGTCGTACATCCCATTCTCCGGCGTAGTGCAGCAACTCAATGTGGCATGGACCCAAAATCGCTCGAATTACCCTGCAGAAACAATGAGCCGTCCATAATTGTGACTTAGTTGCAGGTGAAAGTGCACGAACTGACCTCTCGTTTATGTCCCATAAATTTCAAATGGATTTATGTTGAGCGATCTGGATCAATTCGTTCGAATTGTCCAGAATGTCCTTCAATTCAGTTGCGAACAGTTGTGGTCCGGTGACACCCATAAAATTTCTGTCGTTGATTGGGAACATGACGTCCATGAATGGCTGAAAATATCTCCAAGTATCCGAACACTCAGAGAGCGTAGTCCATTCCATGTAAACACAGCGCATACAATTATGGAGACACTACAAACTTGCACAGTCCCTTTTTGACAACAATACCATCAGATCTTACCAACTGAAATCGGAACTCAACTGACCAGGCCATGGATTTCCAGCCGTATAGGGTCCAGCCGATATGATGACGAGGCCAAGAGATGAGCTAGAAGCGATGTCGTAGCGTTAACAAAGGCGCTCGCGTCGCTCGTCTACTGCCGTAGCCTATTAAAGCCAAATTTCGCCGCACTGCCCTCAAGGATTCGTTCGCCTTCTGCAGTTATTTCACGCAATGTTGCTTGTATTTTAGCACTGACACCTCTATGCAAACGCCGCAACTCTCTGTCTATAAGTGAAGGCCGTCGGCCGTTGCGTTGTCAGTGGTGAGAAGTAATGCCTGAAACGTTGTATTTTCGGCACACTCTTGCCACAGTCGCTCGCGAAATGTTGAATTCCCTAACGATTTCCGAAATGGAAGGTCCCATGCATGTAGTTCCAACTGCCATTTCGCGTTCAAAGTCTGTTAATTTCCGTTATTCTGCCATAATCACGTCGCAGACTTTTTCACATGAAGCACCTGAGTACAAATGACAATTCCGCCAATGCATTGCATTTTTATATCTTGTGTACTCGATTCCACCGCCATATGTATATGTGCATATCACTATTGCATAACTTCTGGCCTATCGGTGTAAAGCGTGTCCATCCAACATGCGGTTTGTTCTTTTTCTCTGCAAGATGGCATTTACCAGCAGGGCAAAGCAACGCGTCAAGCGCTTCTCAGTGTACCTGCCTAGTTCGAACAAAACCAGGATGAATTTACCGTACCCCTGGCCACCAAACTCCTCGGGTTTACACCCAATCGAGAATCTGTGGGACCACCTCGATCTGGCTGTTTGCGTCATGGATCCGCAGCCGAGAAATCTAGCGCAGCTGGCCACGGTATTGGTGTCGCTACCAACCAGAACCTCATTGACTCAAAGCACGTTCGCGCCTCAAAAGCTGGTTATTCAGGGTTTTGACAGATAGTCACATTAATGTGATTGGACTGTGTAATTAATGTATAAGAGTAATTGTTTGATATTTTTTTCTGTATTGAATTGCTGATGTCAGTGGTATTTTCAAGTGATAAGTTAAAACTTTTATCACAGAAACTAAATGTGAAAAGAAAACAAAACTCAATACACGTAGAGGAGAAGAGAAATAATTTCTAGAAATTAAAGTCAGTATACAAATATTTCCATTGATTAAAGATTGTTTGTAATAAGTTATTTAGCAGTAGTGCGTGCATGATGGGCTATTAAATAATTTATTACGATTTCGAATAACTGCGTTACTTTATGTCACGATGTTTATAAGTAAGTAATTTTGCTGGTATTCCACGTAGGAAGCAATTACGATACGCACTTGCAAAAATTTGTTCTGGGAAACTGAAAAACTGCTTTAAATCAAAGCTAAATATTGCTCAAGAATGAGGCAGCAAGTAGTTCCAAGACAGTTCGCCTGCACGAAGTGAGTAACATATAAGCCTTGCTCCGCACCTCCTCGCCCACTAACCCCCGCCCCCTCCTCCCCAATGCAAATAATTTAGCAAGCTTCAAGCCAACTGAAAACAACAACTGATTTTTCATCGATGCATTTTCACATAGACTGTCAGAATGAGGTGTGATGTAGAAACGTTCAAATAAACTGACAGATTTGGCCATAAATCACAAAGTGTACTTTGCGCGTTTACAGCCGTTCTGGCAAACCACCGTACACTGATTAACGAGCACATCGTCTGCAGAAATCTGCACTGCTGCTAGTAAAAATTTCCGCTCTCCGAACAACTAGTAATTAATGATAAGTATACGATGTGATCAAAAGTAACCAGACACTCAAAAAACATACGTTTTCCATGTTAGGCGCTTTGTGCTGCCACCTACTACCATATCAACGACCTCAGTGGCCATTAGACATCCTGAGAGAGCATAACTGGGCACACCGCGGAACTCACGGACTTCGAACGTGGTCAGGTGATTGGGTGTCACTTACGGCATACGTCTGTACACGAGATTTCCACACTCCTAAACATCCCGATGTCCACTGTTCCCGATGTGGTAGTGTAGTGGAAACGTGAAGGGACACGTACAGCACAAAAGCGTACAGGCGGACCTCGTCCGTCGACTGGCAGAGACCGCCGACAACTGTAGAGGGACGTAATGTGTAATAGGCAGACATCTATCCAGACCATCACACAGGAATTCCGAACTTCATCAGGATCCGCTGCAAGTACTAAGACAGATGGGACCTGAGGAACGTCGGATTTCATGGTCGAGCGTATGCTCATAAGCTACACATGACGCCGGTAAATGCCAAACGATGCCTTGGTGTAAGGAATGTAAACATTGGTCGACGGAACTGTGGAAAAACATTGTGTGAGGTAACGAATGACGGTACACAATGTGCCGATCTGATGGCGGGGTGTGGGTATGGCGAATGTCCGGTGAACGTCATCTGCCAGTGTCTGTAGTGCAAACAGTAAAATTCGGAGGCGGCGATGTTATGGTGTCGTCGTGTTTTTCATGTAAGGGGCATGCACCCCTTGTTTTTCGTGACACTATCACAGCACAGACCTACATTGATGTTTTAAGCACCTTCTTGCTTCCCACTGTTAAAGACCAATTCTGGGATGGTGATTGCATCTTTCAACGCGACCGAGCACCTGTTCGTAATGCACGGCCTGTGGCTGCGTGGTTACACGACAATAACATCCCCGTAATGGACTGGCGTGCACCGAGTCCTGTCCTGAATTCTATAGAACACCTTTTGGATGTTTTGGAAAGCCGACTTTGTGCCAGGTCTGCAACGTCGATACCTCTCCTCAGTGCAGCACTCCGTGAAGAATGGTCTGCCATTCCCCGAAGTAACCTTCAGCACCTGACTGAACGTTTGCGAGAGAAGGTGTAATCAAGGCTAAGGGTGGGCCAACACCACATTGAAATCCAGCATTACCGATTGAGGGCACCACGAACTTGTAAGTCATTTTCAGCCAGGTGTCCGGATACTTTTGATCACGTAGTGTAGTTTATACTAGGGCCTCCAAGTGATAACTGTTACAGCGTCGTTGACCAGTAACGTTTTCTGTACTTCCATGAGTAGCAGTTTCGAAACGAGGCTACTGGAATAAATGTTAGACACTCCGATTTATCTTGAGTGAATTCATACATCGATCAGTTTCATCACACAAAATTTTTCGACAGATTTCCTATGGTACATCATCTTCAGGCGCATCCAATGCGCAAGATATGTTCTGAAGTGACATTAGGAAAGGCTAGACACAGGAAATTTTCAGTAATGCAGTGAAGACCGATAATAACTGATTCCAATAACTGCTTGTCACTATTTTCACAGTTGCCGTCAGTTGTCCCATTTTTGAAAATGAACCTTTCTTAGCACCTTGTTGCATGATTAAGAGCTCCAGATAATTTTGAATCAAATAGAAAGTCAAATAACTATCAGTCACATTTGATACAAGGCTCAGCTCCAAAGCTCTATGGCAGTACTTTAGTTGTAGGTAGTTAATATTATAATGTGTCGGGACTGTTGTGGGGAGCGCACGCAAATATATGACTTTTACATCGATTTTAGCTTCGGAGAAGAATTTTAGTTATTAAGAATATTAACAACATAAAAGAAGAAATAAGTAACAATAAAAATGGTAAGAGAATAACAAGATAGAAAAAATATCGTTCGGCACTGGGTTTTCAATTCGGGAATCATAGGTAAGTACTAAACTGGACTTCTCTCAAATATTAGAAACTTTATTTCCTTGTGACGTTTTATCTAGGAGGAAAATGAATATTTTAGAAGTTCCCTTTCCAGAGTTTTATGACTTGACAATCTCTTTTTGGATTCTCGCTGCGAAGCTTTGATAACTACTAGTGACGTTAACTCAGCAATTTCAGGCATGTTCGTTTTCGGAAGTAAGTCACATATACTTTGTTCACAATGTGTACCCCGAAAGGCTGTTAAAGTACGTTGAGGTCGCAAATCGCTTTGTCGATTACGTTCCCTCTTATCTGATCGTAGCGCTCGTCACACGTTTGCGTTCACTTCCAGTCTGAGAACGACTGGAGCCACAAAACTGAATGTGCTACATGATGGAACGCCTTATAACTGTAACATAATACTAGCAGCCGGCCGGTGTGGCCGTGCGGTTCTAGCGCTTCGGTCTGGAACCGCGTGACCGCTACGGTCGCAGGTTCGAATCCTGCCTCTGGCATGGATGTGTATGATGTTCTTAGGTTAGTTAGGTTTAAGTAGTTCTAATTTCTAGGGGACTGATGACCATAGATGTTAAGTCCCACAGTGCTCAGAGCCATTTGAACCATTTACGAGGTACACTTCAGCAGATTTTTTTTCTGTAGTTTACAGTGTGACGGGACTGAAGACCTCTCACGATAATGACTAGAGACAGAAAATACCTAAAACGCATGTTTCCAGACGGCACTCACATTACCTGTTCGAAGCGTATGATAACAGAATAAACAAATATATCATAATATATTAGCTGAAAAACCAAAGCTTGGTGTGAAAAACGAAACAAGAGTATTGTTTGTCTTCATTAAGTGTTATCTATCATTAAATGCCACATGTAATGCCAGTTGTAATTACACTACTGACCATTGAAATTGCTACACCACGAAGATGACGTGCTACAGACGTGAATTTAACCGGCAGGAAGATGCTGCGATATAAACATGATTAGCTTTTCAGAGCATTCACACAAGGTTGGCGCCGGTGGCGACACTTACAAGGTGCTGACATGAGGAAAGTTTCCAACCAATTTCTCATACACAAACAGCACTTGACCGGCAATGCCTGGTGAAACGTTGTTGTGATGCCTCGTGTAAGGAGGAGAAATGCATGCCATCACGTTTCCGACTTAGATAAATGTCGGATTGTAGCCTATGGCGATTACGGTTTATCGTATCGCGACATTGCTGCTCGCGTTGGTCGAGATCCAATGACTGTTAGTAGAATATGGAGTCGGTGGGTTCATGCGGGTAATATGGAACGCCGTGCTGGATCACAACGGCCTCGTATCACTAGCAGTCGAGATGACAGGCATCTTATACACATGGCTGTAACGGATCGTGCAGCCACGTCTCGATCCCTGAATCAACAGATGGGGACGTTTGCAAGACAAGAACCATCTGCACGAACAGTTCGACGACGTTTATCGTTTGCAGCTATCAGCTCGAAGACCATGGCTGCGGTTACTCTTGACGCTGCATCACAGACAGGAGTGCCTGCGATGGTGTACTCAACGACGAACCTCGTTACTCGAATGGCAAAATGTAATTTTTTATGATGAATCTCGGCTCTGTTTACAGCATTAAGATGATCGCATCCGTGTCTCGCGTCATCGCGGTGAACGCACATTGGAAGCGTGTATTCGTCATCGCCATACTGGGGTATCACCCGGCGTGATGGTATGGGATGCCATTGGTTACACGTGTCAGTCACCTCCTGTTCGCATTGGCGGTACTTACAACAGCTGGCATTACATATCAGATGTGTTAAGACCCGTGGCTCTACCCTTCATTCGAACCCTGTGGAACCCTACATTTCAGCAGGATAATGCACGACCGCATGTTACAGGTCCTGAACTGGCCTTTCTGGATACAGAAATTTTCGACTGCTGCCCTGGACAGCACATTCTCCAGATCTCTCACCAATTGAAAACGGCAGGTCAATGGTGGCCGAGCAACTGGCTCGTCACAATACGCCAGTCACTACTCTTGATGAACTGTGGTATCGTGTTGAAGGTGCATGGGCAACTTACCTGTACACGCCATCCAAGCTGTGCTTGACTCAATGCCCAGACATATCACGGCCGTTATTACTGCCACAGGTGGTTGTTCTGTGTACTAATTTCTCAGGATCTATACACCCGAAATTGCGTTAAAATGTAATCACATGTCAGTTCTAGTATAATATATTTTTCCAATGAATACTCCTTTATCATCTGCATTTCTTCTTGGTGTAACAATTTTAATGGCCAGTAGTGTAATAACACCCTCGAGCTTAAAGATGGACGTACAATAAGATTCTCGAAACGCAGAAAAAGACGTTCCTGAACAGACGGAACTGCTCCAACGTTTCATATCACAAGTGAGCTGAAGCTTGCGCAGTAAAAATGATTTATAACTTAATACAGGTAGCAGATAGGTACACTACAATCGAACAGAAATCACTTGACAAATAGCTAAGTATTTCAAGAATGCATACTCAGAAAAGTAAGCCAATGTAAATACCCTAAGTACATTTTTGGACCAAATATAAGCTCAAACAGCAATAGCAGATAACACCGAGACGGAAGCCATTACCCCGAAATAATTTGCATTAATCAGTGGCGGTGCCCCAGGAACAAACCATGCGACACAGATAGACAATCAGTTCGATTTTACACGCGTTTTTGTGCCTCGTTGATATGGAATTAATGGCGATGTATGTTGAGATACTCAACAGAAGAAAGGTAACATCCTCTCTCATGTCAGGATTAACAGTCTTAATTCAAAAAATAGGTGGATACAGAGATAGAATACTATCACTTGTTACATTGCTTACCACAAATAAAAGATTTCTGCAAGGTTATTCAGCAGCGGATGGTAAATCCACCGGATTAAAGTTACCGAGTCTTTCTAGTCTGTGGACACAGTAGATTCTTTACAATATATAGTCACCGCATAGGCAAATTATTAATTTTGCTTGTAGGTTTCTAGGTATTATTCGAACACAAGGCCCACGACCGAGTGAACCACTAACCTTCCTAAATCCTGCGGAAAACCTTAGTATGGCAAGTTCGAAAAAGGCCTTAAATCAGGTACAGTAAGACCGTAACAACGTATAACCAGCACGCTGAAAACAGTATGTGTTAGCAATGAAGTCATTTAAGTAGAGGATGAGTTTTCATATTTAGGGCTATTGGAGAGTATGACCTAACGGACAGGAAAAGAATAATAAAACGGAGGAGTCCGAATGAACTGGAGAACTAGAGGCAAAATTCGACTTAATGGATATATTTTCCGTATCATTCGTGTCTTCTTCTCAGGCATGCAATCTAGTCAGTGATCAACTGACTAGAACTATTTCAATCATATAGATTAAATGCCAATGTAGTCCTTTACCCATGACCTTGTAAGCGTTTGCCGTGGAGCCTTTATTAAGAATACTCCATATTATCTTCAAAGGGATAAAGATCTTGAACAACAAAACTATTTGTCCTCCACACGTGAATGTTGCAAGTTTTATAATCAACATTCAGTAGGATTTGAGAAACGGCGGCGGGATAATTTACGATTATTCCGCTACTAACACAGTCAGCATTAATGAATTTAAATTTCAAATTGCAGCTCTTCAACCCAGAATCGACAGCATGTAATCCTACTGACACAATAAAGGGTACAACACCTCATCTGGACTTGATTATCACTGACATAACAGCTGTCATACTTAAGCTGAAGCAGGACCGAAATCGTGAGAAGATACGACGGAGAACGAAAGCTCAACATACGAGAGCCCCAAATCTTACATCTACATCTACATGACTACTCTGCAATTCACATTTAAGTGCTTGGCAGAGGGTTCATCGAACCACAATCATACTATCTCTCTACCATTCCACTCCATAACAGCGCGCGGGAAAAACGAACACCTAAACCTTTATGTTCCAGCTCTGATTTCTCGTATTTTATTTTGATGATCATTCCTACCTATGTAGGTTGGGCTCAACAAAATATTTTCGCATTCGGAAGAGAAAGTTGGTGACTGAAATTTCTTAAAAAGATCTCGCCGCGACGAAAAACGTCTTTGCTGTAATGACTTCCATCCCAATTCGCGTATCATATCTGCCACACTCTCTCCCCTGTTACGTGATAATACAAAACGAGCTGCCCTTCTTTGCACCCTCTCGATGTCCTCCGTCAATCCCACCTGGTAAGGACCCCACACCGCGCAGCAATATTCTAACAGAGGACGAACGAGTGTAGTGTAAGCTGTCTCTTTAATGGACTTCTTGCATCTTCTAAGTGTCCTGCCAATGAAACGCAACCTTTGAATCGCCTTCCCCACAATATTATCTGTGTGGTCTTTCCAACTGAAGTTGTTCGTAATTTTAACACCCAGGTACTTACTTGAATTGACAGCCTTGAGAATTGTACTATTTATCTAGTAATCGAATTCCAACGGATTTCTTTTGGAACTCATGTGGACCACCTCACACTTTTCGTTATTTACCGTCAACTGCCACCTGCCACACCATACAGCAATCTTTTCTAAATCGCTTTGCAACTGATACTGGTCTTCGAATGACGTTACTAGACGGTAAATTACAGCATCATCTGCGAACAGCCTAAGAGAACTGCTCAGATTGTCACCCAGGTCATTTATATAGATCAGGAGCAGCAGAGGTCCCAGGACGCTTCCCTGGGGAACACCTGATATCACTTCAGTTTTACTCGATGATTTGCTGTCTATTACTACGAACTGCGACCTTCCCGGCAGGAAATCACGAATCCAGTCGCACAACTGAGACGATACCCCTAAGCCCGCAGCCTGATTAGAAGTCGCTTGTGAGGAACGGTGTCAAAAGCTTTCCGGAAATCTAGAAATACGGAATCAACTTGAGATCCCCTGTCGATAGTGGCCACTACTTCGTGCGAATAAAGAGCTAGCTGCGTTGCACAAGAGCAATGTTTTCTGAAACCATGCTGATTACGTATCAATAGATCGTTTCCTTCGAGGTGATTCATTATGTTTGAATACAGTATATGCTCCAAAACCCTACTGCAAACCGACGTCAATGATATAGGTCTATAGTTACATGGATTACTCCTACTACCCTTCTTAAACACTGGTGCGACCTGCGCAATTTTCCAATCTGTAGGTACAGATCTATCGGTGAGCGAGCGGTTGTGTATGAGTGCTAAGTAGGGAGCTATTGTATCAGCGTAATCTGAAAGAAACCTAATCGCTATACAATCTGGACCTGAAGACTTGCCCGTATCAAGCGATTTGAGTTTCTTCTCAACCCCTAAGGTATCTGCTTCTAAGAAACTCGTGCTAGTAGCTGTTCTTAAATCAAAGGTCTGTACATAAATACATATGTGCTCACTGAAGCATTCAACACCGCTGCAGTTTGTCATTTGCTAGAGATATCGTCGCAAATTTTCTTGCTGTAATTATTGGTTCTTGTGAGAAAGAAATATACTGAGACCTTCCTTTCAAACTGTGATGCTTCTCCTCCATAAAGACGTTTACAGTATCTAGAAGCGGTATCAATACTGAACAGCAGCAATTTTCAATGTAATCTTAAAGATATCAAAAGTAATAGTAATACCAGAAAAAGGAATCGAATCTCCTCTTTGACATTGTAACGCAAAGCTGCACCAAGTTAAATGTAAACATCGGATTTTGTCAAATATAGTTACATGCAAAAAAAGAAAAAACGCGCTCTTTTAGTACAGCTAAACTGTGCCCTAAATCATCTCAAAGGAAATGACGAAATGCAATTGGAGCCAAACACCCGTTCAAAAATGAGGGTCACATTTACAAATATAATGCCGAACCCCTTCATTAACATTCATATCAGAGCCTTTTTACATGACACAGTTAATGAGAAGATTCAAAATTGAAAGAAATTCCACAAAATTCTCTTCAGTCCAACAACTTTCTCCATATACTGTAACATACCTTAGCCCATATTTTCGACTTTAATATGAAAATGGACTACGAAGAAGAACCGTCAATACATAGACATTCCGATTCCAGTCGCCGAACATAATGTCTGCTGCTGACTAGCCGAACATTTTTTCCCGCTACAAGAGTTCCATAGTCCACGACTGTCTTGCTTACTTGAAACATAAGCATTTCTAGAGTCAAAAGAAACTAATATGCAAACAAAAATACCAATTCCTCATGTTCACGAAGTGAAATAATTCAAAAAATTAAGAGATGTTTCAGGTAGTTGTTTGTTTAAACCTCCCCAGTCCTTATGTAACATACTCGCTACATTAAAATTTGGTTTTTTGTATTTCAGAGAATAAACTACACTCGGTGTGCTTCATTATAACATATGCTTCACACCATGTGCATTGAGTGTATTACTTGTTTTTGTTCTTCCATGTTCCCAGGAGGTTCCTTCACATGCTTAAAAAATGGTTCAAATGGCTCTGAGCACTATGGGACTTAACATCTATGGTCATCAGTCCTCTAGAACTTAGAACTACTTAAACCAAACTAACCTAAGGACATCACACAACACCCAGTCATCACAAGGCAGAGAAAATCACCTGCTTAAAGAAGCTGTTTATCACAGTGTCAACAAGTCGCTGCGAAATAAACGTAATATCTCTTTTTCATTTAGTGGCTTTGGACTAGAGTGTGTTTAATCTTATCCCATAACAATGCGCTGACCACCAGTAAGCCGCGCGGGGGGAGCCGCGCGGGGGAGCCGCACAGGGGAGCCCTGCAGTCCAAGGACGCCTTGTCACGGTCCGCGCCGCTCCCCCGTCGGAGGTTGGAGTCCTTCCTCGGGCATGCCTGTGTGTGTTGTCCTTAGCGTAAGTTAGTTGAAGTAGTGCGTAAGCTTAGGGACCGATGACCTCACCAGTGTGGTCGCGTAAGACCTTACCACAAATTTCCAAAAACCACAAATACACTACTGGCCATTAAAATTGCTACACCAAGAAGAAATGCAGATGATAAAATGGTATTCTCTGGAAAAATACATTATACAAGAAATGATATGTGATTACATTTTAAGGCAATTTAGGTGCATAGATCCTGAGAAATCAGTACCCAGAACAAACACCTCTGACCGTAATAACGGCCTTGATAAGCCTGGGCACAGAGTGAAACAGAGCTTGGATGGCGGTTACAGTTACAACTGCCCATGCAGCTTCAACATGATACCACAGTTCATCAAGAGTAGTTACTGGCGTATTGTGACGAGCCAGTTGCTCGGCCACCATTGACCTGCCGTTTTCAATTGGTGAGAGATCTGGAGAATGTGTTGGCCGGGGCAGCAGTCGAACGTTTTCTGTATCCAGAAAGGCCCATACAGGACCTGTAACATGCGGTCGTGCATTATCCTGCTGAAATGTAGGGTTTCGCAGGGATCGAATGAAGGATAGAGCCACGGATCGTAACACATCTGAAATGTAACGTCCACTATTCAAAGTGCCGTCAATGCGAACAAGAGGTGACCGAGACGTGTAACCAATGGCACCCCATAGCACCACGCCGGGTGATACGCCAGTATGGCGTTGACGAATACACGCTGCCAATGTGCGTTCACCGCGATGTCGCCAAACACGGATGCGACCATCCTAATGCTGCAAACAGAACCTAGATTCATCCGAAAAAATGAAGCTTTGCCGTTCGTGCGCCCACGTTCGTCGTTCAATACACCATCGCAGGCACTCCTGTCTGTGATGCAGCGTCAAGGGTAACCGCAGCCAAGGTCTCAAAGCTCATAGTCCATGTTGCAAACGTCGTCGAACTGTTCGTGCAGATGGTTGTTGTCTTGCAAACGTCCCCATCTGTTGACTCAGGGATCGAGACTTGCCAGCACGATCCGTTACAGCCGTGCGGATAAGATCCTGTCATCTCGACTGCTAGTGATACAAGGCCGTTGGTATCCAGCAAGGCGTTCCGTATTACCCTCCTGAACCCACCGATTCCATATTCTGCTAACAGTCATTCGATCTCGACCAACGCGAGCAGCAATGGCGCAATACGATAAAGGGAAATCGTGATAGGCTACGATCCGACCTTTATCAAAGTCGGAAACGTGATAGTACGCATTTCTCCTCCTTACAAGAGGGATCACAACAACGTTTCACCAGGCAACGCTGGTCAACTGCTGTTTGTGTATGAGAAGTCGGTTGGAAACTTCCCTCATGTCAGCACATTGTAGGTGTCGCCATCGGCGCCAGCCTTGTGTGAATGCTCTAAAAAGCTAATCATGTGCATATCACAGCATCTTCTTCCTGTCCTTAAATTTTCGTGTCTGTAGCACGTCATCTTCGTGGTGTAGCACTTTTAATGGCCAGTAGTGTATAAACCTTTACTACTAAGCTCAGGAATGAGAAGGGTAAGTAGGATACCGGTGATTTAACCTTAGCCTGTCACAATTTTGAATTTTCATGTGTGTTGATATTTTCAGTATATTGTAGATTCAGCATTTTTACCAGATTTCGTTGATGTCACTGTTAGTAGCCCTGAAGATGTTCGAACAGCAGTGAAACTCAGAAATGTTATAACTGAGAACAAATTTAGTAAGAGTAGGCGGTGACGAAGCGAAGGGACATCGAGGGCGAGAAGGCACTCCACACAACAATGACATCGACTGCAGGTGGAGAGCACAGCGGCAACAGTAGCTAAGCGGTAGAGAGTAGCTTGGGGCGCATGGGCAGAGTTCGCAGTTCAGAATACAGTAGTGTCGTTGGTATTCCACTCTGGCAGTACTACAGAGGATTGCGAATGGAAATAATGGTTTTGGTACTGTGGAGAGTTTAGTAGGGTGAATAATATCGTACAGTGAGCATCGCCTTTCTCTTTTACAAACTATCTGAAAGAAATGCTGGGGATTGAAGAAAAATATGTGGTTTACGAGGAAGCGGTGGGGATGGAATCTTCTTAAAGCACAGTTTAAAGAAAAAATTTCGTAACAAACTGATCGTAAAAATTCTTACAATCAGGAGTACAGAATGAATGTGTCAATAAAGTGACGAAATTGAATGGAATAGAACAATAACATCCAAAAAAAGTGATGACGACGTTGCTGACGAAGTGGTTGAGGAGAGAGTAGCTAAAGGCAATATTAATATACACTGAAGTCCCAAAGAAACTGGTATAGGCATGCGTATTCAAATACAGAGATATGGAAACAGGCAGAATACAGCGCTGCGGTCGGCAACGCCTATATAAGTCAACAAAAGTGTCTGGTGCACTTGACATATCGGTTACTGCTGCTACAATGGCAGGTTATCAAGATTTAAGTGTGTTTGAATGTGATGTTTTAGTTGGCGCTCGAGCGATGGAACACAGGATGTCAGAGGTAGCGATGAAGTGGGGATTTTCCCGTACGGCCATTTCACGAGTGTACCGTGAATATCAGGAATCCGGTAAAACCTCAAATTTCGGACATCGCTGCGGTCGGGAAAAGATCCTGCTAGAACTGGGCCAGCAACGAGTGAAGAGAATCGTTCATCGTGACAGAAATGCTACCCTTCCTTCAATTGCTGCAAATTTGAATGTTGGGCCATCAATAAGTGTCAGCGTGCTAAACATCATCGATTTGGGGTTCGGAGACGAAGGCCCACTCGTGTATTCTTGATGAATGCAGGACATAAAGCTTTATGGCTCGCCTGGGCCCGTCAACACCGTCATTGGACTGTTGATGACTGGAAACATGTTGTAAGGTCGGACGTGTCTCGTTTCAGATTCTATCGAGCGGACGGACGTGTATGGAGACAACCTCACGAATCCATGGATACTGCATGTCAGCAGGGGACTGTTCAAGCTGGTTGAGGCTCTGTAGTGGTTTGGGGGTGTGCAGTTTGAGTGATATGCGACCCCTGATACATCTAGATACTCATCTGACAGAGCATCCTGTCTGTTCACTTGCATCAGTTCACGTCCATTGTGCATTCCGACGGACTTGGGCTATTCCAGATGGACAATGCGACACTCCACACGTCCAGAATTGCCACATAATGGCTCCAGTAACACTCTTCTGAGTTTAAACACTTCCGCTGGCCACCAAACTCCCCAGACATGACCATTATTGAGCATATCTGGGATGCCTTGCTACGTACTGTTCAGAAGTCTCCACCTCCTCGTAATTCTTACGGATTCATTGAGAGCCCCGAAGGATTCATGGTGTCAATTCCCTCCAGCACATTAGTCGAGTCCATGCCACTTCGTATGGCGGCTATTCTGCGTGCTAACGGGACCCTACACAATATTAGGCACGTGTACCAATTTCTTTGACTCTTCAGTGTATGTGAGGACAAATCACGTGTATCTAAATACAAAACAAGTTGTAATACGGAAGTTTGTACTAAGGACATTGTAGGTGAAATAGTTGCAACTGATGTATATGTGGTGTTTATAATGTGTGAAATGGTGTGTCACAAAGTAGTAAGGTGTTATGAGGTAATATAAAGTAACTAAGTAACAATTTAATAAGAAAATGCATTAACGAATCAACTCATAATGTGATAGTATTAAGTACAGAACACGAGATGGAAGGGAGGATACTAATGTCAGATGATTATCTGCTTGCATTACAGAATTATAAGGTGTACTTCCATTACAGTGAGGCAAAAATTTCCCTAAATATGGGGAATATAAATCAGTTTCAACGGTGAAAGTAATGTAGGTACTTGGAGAATAGGAAAATGCGAGTTGAAAATTGTGATATATCTATAGGAAGTGCAAAGCACAAAAAAGCGATACTTATAATTGGTTATTTCGTTTCTGATATTAACGCAGATATTTGAAGGTAATTTTGTGTCGAAACATTGAAAAGATGTAGTGTTTGGCATCTACAAAGTTGGGGAAAAACCTGCTTATAAATGGGACGCCTGTGAATTCACATCGTTGTAACATCTCGTAATAGGATTTGTTGACATTTTTAACCTTCGTACTAAGTTGTGTTTTGGGATACTTCTTTACGCTAGCTTTATAGCCTTCTGTTGCTAAACAATTAGTGAAAACGTTGATCTCAGACAGTCAGCTCCATATGAGTTCAGGGAACGTTCCTGTTTCTTTTCCTAATTTTAGCGTTTGGGGATAAAAACATGCGATGTGGAAAAAATTCCGAAGAGGGTAATATGTGACGCTGGGAGTCACACCGGCGAATTTCTTCATTTTATCGTGTGTAGATTAATCGTAAAGCTACGGAATGCCGAGGGCGCTAATAAACGCAAACGGTAGTCCATTTCGCTGGAGGTTTGAGGAAAGTTATACTCCTGAAGCTTTGTGAATGAAACCAGCAAGCGTGATAGCCAGCACCCTGGTCCCACAACCGCTAATTCAATACCAATATACGAAAGATGCAGGCCAAACTGACTTTGGTAACGTACGTAGCTCCTATAATAAGCCAAAACCAAAAGCAGCTAGTAATTCTGATGTTCTCATTCATTTGAAGTATTTTATAAATACTTTTGCATCAAAAATTAGAAACAAAATAATGGAATTGTATTTTACGACAAAGGCCGATGCTAGATATCATTTAAATTTGTACAGGAGCTTATTTAAACGTAATATAATGCACAGAATGGCATAATAAAGGTGTGTTAGTGTCACCTGGGGCTAATGTACTGATATGGAACCGTATATTGACCACGCTCATAAATGTTGCCGGCCGCGGTGGCCGAGAGCTTCTAGGCGCTTCAGTCCGGAACATCGCGACTCCTACGGTCGCAGGTTCGAATCCTGTCTCCGGAATGGATGTGTGTAATTTCCTTAGGTTAGTTAGGTTTAAGTAGTTCTAAGTTCGAGGGGACTCATAACCTCAGATGTTAAATTCCATAGTGCTCAGAGCCATTTGAACCATTTTCAGAAATGTTCAAATGTGTGTGAATTCCTAAGAGACCAAACTGCTGAGGTCATCGGTCCCTAGACTTACACACTACATAAACTAACTTAAACTAACCTATGCTAAAAACAACACACAAACATCTATGCCCGAGGGAGGACACGAACCTAGTGCGGGAGGGGCCGCTCATGTCCGCTCTCATATTGTGCCGTCGGTCTACAGTACGAAACCTCCCCAATGTACTGTTTTCTGCAGAACAAAGTCAACGGACACTGAACTAGTAGAGAGACCATATAAACTGTACAGCTGATTCATGAGTTCTTGAATGTGACTGTCTTCTTGGTACAGGACCTTCTTGATACGCATTCGTGAAGTTAACACTTATTTACGAAAAGCACCGGCTGTGAAAGAGCAGTCGTAAACAGCAAATTGTTGGCGATTAGGACTTCTCACAACTTTGTTTTTTAAAATTCAAACTGAAATTAATTTTGTATTAATACGCCCAACGTGAGATCAACAATTTTATAATGTGTCTATCTTTGAAAAATACGTACTACGTTTTATCAGAAACACGATTTACATGTACTTGAATTAAAAATTCTGGAGAAGCAGGTTCTTCAGCTTTTGTATATATAATAAAATGACAAAGTCTTGCAAGTAGGTAATCGTCGAAGCAAGGAATTAATTCGACTTGCTTTAGTACAATGAAGAAATGTACCAAATACATACCATTGCCTCAGTGTCCATTGCGCTTCATAAACATAATCAGCAATTCAGAATTGGAGTCGAACAAGGACGAAATATTCCATTATTGTATTGGGGAAAAGAGAGATGGAATACATATTTATGTAACATATCTAAATCATTATTTACTTGTAATCTCTGCTACCAGTCACATTTATCTATGTTTTATGTTTAATCCAACGTAATAAAACGCGTTTCAAACATGTTCTGCTCATCATCCTTCTCCCCCCCCCCCCCCTCCTCAAATGCCGCACCAGTCACTACAATAACGATCAGTGGACAAAAAGTTCTAGATTAATTTAGTTTAAGACAATTTATTTTTAAGTAACATTTCTCTGTATGTGTGTGTGTATGTATGTATAAACGCATGATGATGAACAGAACATGATCGAAACGCGTTGTATTGTGTAATGGATTAAACATAAAACAAATAAAAATGTGACTGGTAGTGGAAATTACAAATAAATGATTATCCCACACAGTCGCGGTTCACAAACGTAGCCATTATGGTCGGAAATAAATATCTGAATCTCCTTTTATTGCCGGTGACATTGTCACGTTTGCTAATCTTCAGGATTGGGTAGAAAACCTCAATAAAATAAGTTTCAAAGGTCTTGAAATTAATTGCAATAGCGCTGTAACAGTGCATAGTCAACTTACTGAAATGAGATGTGGACGAGTTTTCATATATAGGGCTGCTGGAGACTATGACTGGATAAACGGGTAAAAAATAACAAGTGAACTAGTCGAAATGACGTGGAATACTTTTGCAAAATTAGGGATTTTTTCCAAAGCTAAGCTACCGATACTGTTGAATCAGGGTTACAGTCTGTGTGTATTAATAGTTGTGACTTGAGTCATTAAGACATGGGCTTTTATTGCGAAAGCCATTCAGAAGCTTAAGGTTGCTCAGCGAGCAATGGGGACAACAATCACGGGAATTATTAGGAGGGACAGCAGAATAAAGAAATTAATGAGGGAGAAACTCGAGTAGAAGACGTAATTATGCCCGGAACGAAAATGAAATAGAGCTTGGTGGAATATGGAGTGCTACGAATGGATGGTGGATGGGGGGTGCACAAGGTACGTTCTTTGTTGAATTCCAAGAGACAAGAAAAGTCGAAGACGACGACGTGATGAAAGGTGGCTGAAAGGCATAAAAAAACGTGCTGGAACAACATCGATGCCTACAGCTGAAAATAAGGCACGGAAAATTCTAGAGGTGCTTGATGATATTAATGTTGGAGAAATCAAGAAAAAATAGGAGTTAACGAAATGCTGTGATTGCTGATAAAGTGATGCCAATGATTTACTTACTGCACGTATGTAGCTTAGTATGTATTCCACGTTATTATTCTTACACAAAATTATCGTTGAAAAAAGCTCATGTTACGGAGTTTCCACAGTCCCGAAACGTGAATCAGTTCTTCTTGAGATGTGATATATCTTAACCTATACTTATGCAGACGGTGTCGTTTATGTGCGACAGACAGAATATAATTTATGAAGGGGGCTATACGTCTTGATTGATGAATATGGATTAATAATATCTCCATATAAACCAAAACTACAATCATTTTTGGGAAAAAACGATAAGATACAAAACTAAGAAGTATGGCCAGATATTGGAGCGCTTATCACCTTTAACTTTCTTGGATGAGAAAGATCCTCAGCAATAGATCGAAACATAAAAACAAAACTTTGCAAATTTATACATATTATGAAAATGTATGTATATATGTAACTGTGTGTGTGTGTGTGTGTGTGTGTGTGTGTGTTTATCGGTGTGTGTATTCCACATCTCTTCTTACAACAATGCACCGATTTCAACCACACTTGGTACACATACCTCTTTCTGTCGGACAATTGCTTTGGGGGTACGAACCACCTGCCTATTATAGTTCAAGAGATATAAAATAATAAACAATGAGATGTCTGAAAAATTGCTGCATTATGCACGACGTTTCAATTTATTTCTTCTGCGCTACTAACTGTATTCGTAAAAAAAAAATTCTGTCAATATCCACATATGCAGCGAAATGTGCCTACAAAATTATATCATTATACCACACATAGTTCAGAGGATATTACGTCATAAACACAGAAATGCATGCACTGACACATTGATCATGACGTTTATATTTATTAATTATTTTCTACCAGTTCTATTCGCAATACCTTTTACAAACCTTACACAAATGCCGCTGAATGTACTTACAAAATTATATCATTGTACGACATATGTATCAGGAGATATAACGTCATAATGAATGAGACTGGCGAAAATCTGCAGAATCATGCAGCACGTATAATTTATTAATTCTTTCTTACTAACTTTACTCGCAACATATTTCGCAGACAGTATCCACCTAGGCTGCTAAATGTACGTACACAAAAATATCATTCTGTAACACATAGTTCAAGAGATATGACGTCATAAACACTGAGATGCGTAAAAAATGTCGCATAACGCAGGAAGTTTAAATAAATTTATACTTTACTACTACGGCACTCCTATAGTCATGTCAGCTTATGGACATCTCTGACACCTGGTACCGCATTTAACGCTTTCAACGTCTAACCGCAAACGGCTACAGGCGAAAATAATAGCCATCTATAGAGCTTTGAAGAGGCGTTGCCATAGAGACGTTTACAAAATCGAGTTGTAGACACGCGGAGCAGCTCCGTCCAAAGTACAGAAACTCTCACACCAAGCATACTGCAGAACTACATATAAGTCTTCGTTTCTAACAGAAAATTGACAAAATGGATACCTGGGCGTCGCTGGGTTTGTCAGCTGGTCTATACATGAATTTGGTGGCATTCCTAGAACTCATAAACCTAAAACTAGAAAAGAAACTAAACCATAGCATTTTAAAAATGGCGGTATCGGTAGTATTATATGGAAGCGAGACGTGTCTACCAGAAATATTACCTCAGTTGTGATGAAATTTCTCTGGGCAGTCAAAAGCCGCATATAGATGGACAAAACAACGAATCACGGGAATAAAACAAGAGCTACAGATTTTCTATGTGGAAAGCAGAATAAAAAATATGAAGACAATCTAATCATTTAGAAAGAATTCAGCAAGATCGTCTGTCTAGAATTGCCAAGAGCTACAAGCCCTTTGAAAGCGAAGTGTCGGACTTCCGAGGGCAAGTAGTTTCCGGAACTGGCTGTGCAACCGAATCCATGAAGTGAGGATGATGGTTATTTCAGAAAAAAACACATTAATATGTTTCAGTTTCTTTGTTTTTAAGTGCAATGTATCAAAAATAGTGCGAAAGAATGTTATTCTGTCATACGTAGTATACGGTCGTTTATATCTTGAAATTTACTTCATTAGGGAAATGATAAATGAACAATATTGTTATCTAGTAGACTGTTAATCATATTAATTTTCATTTCTGCATGTATAAACGTCACTGTGGATCGATACAGAATATTTTAAATTTATTTACGAGAGATTTATGTCACGATCGTCACGGCTGTAGGGGAAAGACGCTGCAGGGGTTCGTCTCCCTACAGATCATTAATTATCGTCGAGTTGCATTGTACCGTGATTTAATTAACCTGGCTTTCTGCAGCGTCCAGGTGAACTGAAGCACGTTAATGAACTCTTCAGCCTGATGAATGTAGTACAAGGTCCAAAAATATTCCCTTGTGTAGTCCCCCTTCGCGTCAGTTACTGCCGAGTCTGTAACCCCTGCCAATTCTCTTCACTGCATTTGTGCAGTTTTTATTATTGTGAGTTGCTCATTACTGCTCTAAAAAAGAAATGAAATTTCAACCTGCTGGAGGCACGTTAATCATATGAAGTTGTTTCACGAAACAGAGCATCATTCGCACTTACGATTCACTGCACATCAGGCCATGTACATCCTAACGCAGATAGGAATGTCTCTGTGTGATATTTGGATAATAGGCTAAATATGCGTCATTACAAATTCGCCAAATTAGTAGAGAATTCACTTAAACTTGTGTTTAACTGCCGGCCGGTGTGTCCAAGACGTTCTAGGTGCTTCAGTCTGGAACCGCGCGGCCGCTACTGTCGCAGGCTCGAATCCTGCCTTGGGCATGGATGTGTGTGATGTCCTTATGTTAGTAAGGTTTAAGTAAGTTCTAGGGGACTGATGACCTCAGATGCTAAGTCCCATAGTTCTCAGAGCCATTTGAACCATTCTTGTGTTTCACTGAATATAAAGATATGGACAATTCATCGGTAGTTGAGATTGGTTTTTGACTAGTATGTCCGGGCATTATTATGAGCTATGCCAATCTAACGCCAGACCAACTTTCAAGTACTGAAAGATATTTTGGACTGTAGTGCATCGCAACCTTTGTGCTTCAAAGAAGCAGTCTCCAGTCGCTTGTTTTATTAAGGAGATGAGGAAGGGAGTAATGTATAAAAAAAAACCTGCTTTCATTGTCCCTGTGACGGCAATGAAACTACAGTCATATAACAATATGACCTTCCAAATTACCGCCGTAACCATTAAATTATTTTGTTCACTTTGTTATTACCATCGACACTTTTATTTGGTTCTATCTCATCAGTAGCCCTTACCGATTTCTTATTTCCAAGCCCGTTCTAGTCATTACATTGCGCTGCGTTGAGCATTGCGAAATACAAGTCATACAACATGTAAATGACATCAGAATTCCCAACTAAACCTCATGTGCTCGTACGACATCCGGAACCTATACTTCCCAGAACAAATAGCACGCATGCCACCAATTATAAATACTACTGTAGACAAACACAGAGACATACTGTAAACACACTTGACACAACTGGTTGAACACTACAACAAATCAAGTGTTATGGCTACTTCCTGGTTGAACCGAAGTTTCGTGTACCACCTTCTTTTCAATAATGTTTACTCCCATTTTCGGCAACAGAGAATGAGATTCATGTTTCTCAAATAGTTATACTATTCATTTGTGCATATACGAAATTTTATATCTTTCCAAATTTGTCCGTAACGTAATAATATTTGTTTACGTGGGATAATGCTCTGCTACAAAAATTAGTTGTCTTCACTTTATAATGACGTAGCCGAAATTGTATCACGTGCTTACGAAAACGTGTTCTGATTTTCATTTTTTCTTAATCTCACTCGTAACACAGGCAATATATTTCTCATAGTGTTTCATATTCACGAAACGAAAAATTACTGTTTCAAAACTCATTAACCTTCTTCATGAGCCATAGCATATTTTGTAAAATCTAAATATTTAATATGCGTGGTATATTGTAGCCTATAATTTCAGAAGTTATATTGCATCATTATTTAAAACACTATATGCTACTGTTTTTATCCTTATATTTTTGTGAACATAAAAACAAGCATTTCTGATTAAACTGTTCACTTACTTGACTATTGCTAAGGTTTTGAGGTAGTACAACCGTTTATGCTTTACGTACGTTGTGAAACGAGTTTTGCAAAACTGAAGGTGTGCAATCAAGGTTACAGGTTGAGCGTAGTTAACTACGCTGTGTAATACTGTGAATGAGTACTCTACATCCGTATTGGTTTCACGAACTATCGATGCAATACATAGTGACGAGTAAGAAGTTTGACAGGTAAATTGTAGACCTAAACTGAGACGTCACCCAGGAGAGAGATTCTTCTCTCGGCCGGTGTGGTAAATGTTCTTCATTCTCTAAATAAATCGGAACGAATACGAAATAAATCTTTTATTTCTATTATCTGCTTGTTTGATAGAATATCTTCAAAATTTTTGTCAGAAATTTTCTGTTAATGAATAACTTTCCTCCCAAACATCATGCCTAATACCATGCGAAGTGAAACGCTCTGAGATATTTAGCAAGTCCTGGAACGTGTATCGGAAAGACAAATAGATACAACAGGAGGGGGAGTGTTCATTGCAGTCGACAAAAACGTCGCTTCTAGTGAGGTCGAAATTGAGTGTGACAGTGAAGTTATCTGGCCGCGTATAACAGGTGTAGGTGAAACCAAGTTAATTGTTCGATCATTTTATCGGCACCCGATTCTGCTGTGGCAGTTCTAGAGTCATTCAAAGAAATTCTAGGTTTAATAGCGCTTAAATACTCAGCGCATGTAAATCTATCTGGAGGTGACTTTAACCTACGAGTATACACTGGGATGTCTATGGATTCATTGCGAGGGTAAAGACAGGCAGTCATGCAAAATACTTTTCAACACGTTTACTGAAAACTATCTTGAGCAGCTAGTTCAGCAGCCCACACGCAGTGAAAATATCTTAAACCTTGTATCTACAAGTAGGCCGGACATTATCGACTATATCAGTATAGAAACAGGGATTAGCGATCTTGATGTCGTGATAGCAACTCTGATTACGGAAGTTAGTAAATCAGTCAAGAAGGCTAGGAGAATGTTTCTGCTAGACAGAGCAGATAAGCAGTTATTAGTATCTAACTTACACAGTGAACTCATATCACTTAGTTACAGTTAAGATGAATGTAGAGGAATTATGGGGAGACGATTAAGCAGATTGTAAATTGTGGTCTGGAGAGTTAAGTGCCTAGTAAGAGGTTAAACGATGGAAAAGATCCATCATGGTTTAATAACGAAATTCGGAGGATACTGAGGACCCGATGGTGCTGCTCCCTTGGTTCTAAACGAAACGCACAAATGACTACAAGCGAAGATTCGCCGTGATTCGGGCGTTTGTGAAAACATCTATGTGCGAAGCATACAATAACTACCACCGTCACATCTTAGCAAAAGATCTGCAGAGAACCCGAGAAAATTCAGGTCTTATATAAAATCACTAAGCGGTTCTAAGGGTTCCATTCAGTCCCTGCTTGATCAGTCTGTGGTGGCACTGGAAGAATCTTTAAAATGCACGGTCAGGAAATCATTCGCACAGAAGAATCGTACAAATATACCATCATTTGACCATCGGACGGACTCCTGTGGACGACATAGTAATAACCATCCCTGGCGTAGAGAAACAACTGAAAGATTTGAAAGTAAATAAATCACCAGGTCTGGAAGGAACACCAGTTCGATTTTACAAAGAGTACTTTACGCCACTGGCCCCTTACCTAGCTCGCATTTATCGTGAATCTCTCGCCCAGCACGATGACCCAAGCGACTGGAAAAAGGCGCAGATGACTGCAGTATATAAGAGACCCGCAAAGTAACAGACCAATATCCGTAACATCTGACAGCTGCAGAATCCTTTAACGTATTCTCAGTTCGAATATAATAACTTTTCTTGAGACTGAGATGCTCATGTCCACGAATCAGCATTGTTTAAGAATGAATCGCTCGTGCGAATCTCAGCCCCCTTTTCTCATATAACATACTGCGAACTTTGGATGAAGAGCAACGGGCGCATTCCATATTTCTAGATTTCCGGAAATCATTTGACATGATGGTCCACTGCAGACTGTTAACGAAGTCACGAGCATACGGAATAAGTTCACAGAGATGTGAGTGGCTCGGAGACTAGTTAAATAATAGAACCTAGTATATTGTCCTCGACAACGAGACAAGGGTGTCGTCAGGAGCGCCCCGGGGATATGTGACAGGACCGTTGTTGTTCCCTTTATACATAAATGATTTTGGCGACCTGGTAGGAACGGATAAGCGGTTGTTTGCTGAAGATGCTGTGGTGTAGGATAATTCGTTGAACTAGAGTGACTGTAAGAAGATACAAGAAGACATAGACAAAATTTCCAGTTGGTGTGATGAAACTAGCCCTAAATATGGAAAACTGTAAGTTCATGATCATTAGTAGGAAGAACAGTCCCGTAATGTTCGAATACAGCGTTACTAATGTCCTGCTTGACAGTCACCTCGTTTAAATATTTGGGCGTAACCTTGCAAGGAAATATGAAATGGAACGAAACTGTGAGAACTGTGGTACAGAAGGCGAATGGTCGACTCCAATTTATTTGGAGACTTTTAGGAAAGAATGCTTAAGTTGTAAAGGAGAGCCCTTCGAGAGGGCGCTGGTGTGACCGATTTTTGGGTATCGCTCGAGTGTTTGGGATATGCACCAGGTCGGATTGAAGGAATACATCGAAGCAATTCAGAGCCGGGCTGCTATATTTGTTACAGGTAGGTTCGAACAAAACGCCATGTGTTACGGAGATGCTTCAGGAACTCTAATGGGAACCGCTGGAGGGAAGGGACCTTCTTTTCGGGAACCTCTATTGAGAAAATGTAGAGAACCGGCATCTGAAGCTGAGTGCCGAATGATGCTACTGCCTCCAGATATATTGCCCGTAATGACCAGGAAGATAAGATACGAGAAATCAGGGCTCACACTGAGAAATATGGACTGTCTTCTTTCCCTAGCTCTATTTGAGAGTTTAACAGAAAAGGAAATGGATAGTAATGGTACACGGTAGCCTCTAACTCGCACCGTGCGGTGGCTTGCGGACTATCTATGAAGATGTAGATGTAGATCTAACGTCTCTGAAGTTTACCCACTGCCTAGATGGTGGCTAACACAAAACAACATAATTGAGTCTCATCTATTACGTAGCTGAATGCACGCAAATTCACAGATGAATTTGTAGAAAAATGTAAAAAATTTCTAAATGTCTACATAGCCACATACATAGATCTATAACTCTAATATTACGTTATTTATTTTTTCTAAGAATTATTTCGAACATTGACAGATAAAAATTATTCATTCGTTAGTAACCGATATAGTCAGTTATGAAATAGTCATTACCAGAAGGACTTAGTTATTTACTTTTAATTTTAGATTTCAGAGTCTGAGTGGTGTTTTTATCTTCTAGTATATGTGCATACGTTGTTCAATGAAATTTAGCTATATGTGAAACACAATAATTCAACGGAACAACGATGAAAGATGGTTATGATGTCATTAAGTCTTGTTATTTGTATGATCATGATAATTCGTTACGTAAAGCAATTACGACGGGCGAACTTTTCAATTGCTTTTAAATTTTTTTTTGATTCACTATGTGTTTTTATGTTCCATAAGCCAATAGCTCAGCGTTACATGTTACAAATCAATTGACTGTCGTGATTTCCAGCAGTCCTTATACTTGTGCCGCTTTACATATCCTTGGTGAATTACATTCCATTGTATTTCAAAATCGGAATGTCTTAATAATCAGAAACAGTATTCGCCTTACCATTTGAATACCCTATTCACTTTAGTGCGCAATAATTCGCTTTAAATACTCAGATGGCATATCTCGCTCTATGTAAATGAGCTACAGTCGTAACGCAGAATTAGCAGCGCCCTGGAAATTGGAAACAGTTCATGCAGACCTGCTCTTCCACCAATTTCATCGGAGTAATAGAAAGTTAATGGTCTCCCTCTCCCTCCGCCATTGGCTTAGCTGTTTATATGAAATCCGGATTGTGCTGCCAGCGGACAATAAAGATCAAAGTTATGGAAACTAAAAATATACTGTAAACACTCGTTTACCGAAATAGTCAATTACGTACGCATATTCAACTCGAAATACCGTTGTTTCATTGTTCGTGTTGCAGTTAAGCTTTCGTTACACATGCGAAGTCAGCTCCGTCGTACGGCAATAAAATACTCGAAAGCGGTGAAAGAACCTTCTGATACGTGATGTGCAGAAAGTTTGATGCAAAGTTTTGTTTCTCTCTCACCTCCTTTGACAACATTCTTCGTAACAAGGAGAATGAAAACAGGCGCGGGCAAATTATTTTCATAATATTCTCAAAACTGTTTTTTTCTGAAACAAGTCAAGGCGCTTTCCCACTGACACCTTGTCAGTTTACCGTAAATGTTGAACAGAATTCCGTTTACTGGTTTTGGTCTCACAAACAGTCGTTGGAGACACTACGGCAAAACATTAAGTGTTACTCTTTGCAAGACTTCCAAGTTTAATTCCAGCAAGATACTTATAGAAGTAACGGAAAGAGTTTTTACATATCAGTCCATTTATCAGTGACATGAAGAAAGTTCTCATATATTTACATTAAAAAGTTAATCTAGCCTCATAATTGCTACCATTGAGTTGCTTGAATCAAATAGAGGTCAATATGTAGTTTCAATCAAAGTGCGTAAATCGTTGGTAATTGCAGTCGAGGTAAATTCCTAAATAAGATTAGAGCGTTGTCGGTGACCGTAACGAAACCCTAACTGGAGAAATTCTGTAACCAACTGGCTCTCACTGAGGCATTGAACTCTAACGAAAGATGGAAAACCAAAGCATGAAATTTTTGAGTGAGTCATGAAGTTACTCTATGTACCAGGTTCTGACGAAAGGTGTAAAAGAAACAAGAAATCAAAATTCTTTGTTAAGAAAGGAAGTCACTTTCAAATATTAACGAAACTCAATATGAATAAAGAAAGATTTTGAATTCAGTGGCGATTTGGCAGTGTGACAATATAAGATAATCAATTTGAAAGAAAACATTGCCATTTGCACCACAACTTCCTTGTAACTAAATACTTAATTTATGATTAATTTAAAATAATCACTTTTGATGCAAAGCTTCCAAACGCACTTTGAAATCTAGACAAAATGTGCTCTAACCTGAGACTCAGTTCAGAACAAAAATAGAAAGTACAAGAAGTATGTGAATTAAATGGAGTTAAAAAAAATTCTACACTAGTAATAAGTGGTTTTAGGTAGCAGGATCAATTTTGAACATAATACTGAAAAGATTTTGAAACAGATATATCGCAATATTGAGTTACATACTTTTATTTCGTTTTAATTGAGCTCTTATCTTAATTTTAAATACCTTAGGAAATAGTTCCATGTATGAAAATAGAACTAAATACGGCAGCCCTTCATATTTCATGCAATGGAATCGCATTTTCAGGGTAAAGGAAGATTTTGTTGTATTGATTAGTTCACCTGTACTTGCGTGAATGTGGCTGCATAACTCGTTATGCGGATCGTCATCAACCTATATAGCTTACTGTTTCAAAGTTTTGTTATTACTTCTGAGAGACTATAGTGAACTTATAGATTATCAATCACGTCACAGAATTTACTAAATGACAGTATAGTTTACATAGTAAACTTATGAAAAATTACATTTTTGACGTTACAAATCATCCTAGAACATAGTATTAGTTCTCTTCAACAAAATGTTACCTACATACTTCAAGAAAGTGTCATGGTTCCTGGTATTGATAATGGGATGGTATATTTATTGACTTCACTATATTGCCCTCATTCACATTACTGAATATACACAGTTGCACAAATAGTCACACAAGAGGAAGTACTCAATGGTATCCGGTTACTTGTACTTTCCCTTGCCCCTTAGCCTCTGTTGTAGACAGTATCAAACATTTAGTGCCAGATTTCTATGTGTCGTTTTACTGAGTCAACAGGGATAAAAGAATTTTTCCGGCGTACAGAAATCTTAATAGCTCCATTACAATATAACTGACAGTCGTGTAAGAATACGGGGATTTCTAGTTGGAACTCAGTGGAGGGAAGAATGTAGTCACTGATAATGACTAGATTGCGTTACGTTTGACGGCGTCATTGAATATTACCAGGCACAAATATTTTGTTGCAGAAACTTCCACAATATCTATTTCTGTTTGATTACGATCTGCAACCTGGTCCACATAATCTTTCAGGATACGGGGAACATAATCCATCACTTTAGGTTTACATTATATGCGAGGAAGTCAGTTACACATATTTATAATACGCCAAGTAAATTTTACTGTATCCTGGAGGGTATCGGTTACACATTATTATGGAAATCCAAATAAGGTTGTTTGGTTGATTTGGGGGAGAGGACCACACAACGAGGTCATAGGTCCCACTGGATTAAGGAAGAATGGGGAAGGAAGTTGTCCGTGTCCTTTCAAAGGAAGGATCCCGGCATGTGCCTGAAGCGGTTTAGGGAAATCACAGAAAACCTGTCAGGTTGGCCGGACACGGGTTTGAACCGTCGTCCTACCGAATGCCAGTCCAGTGTGCTAACCACTGCGCCACCTCGCTCGGTACGCCAAGTAACTTTAATTGAATGTTGCACTATACTTCAAAGAGACATGACACAATTTTTCAACAACGTTAACATTTCTCTGTAAACAACTCTCGGAATGTTTAAATCAGTCGTTTAGTTCCCCGATAGTAGAAATCTGTTCCTTTGTCACGGAACCATTCGAGAACCGCTGTGCGAACGCACTTATTATTGGAAAATCTCTTTACTGCCAGATGTTGTTCCAACTTGCAGAAAATATTCAAAAAGCATAGTGAATGTTCAGGACTTCCAGATAAGCATCACCTCGGTGTGTGCGGACTTGGTCAAATTGTTGTCACTATTTCACTGCGCCCGGACAGGGCGCTGCATTTCGATCATCAGCCGCTAGAATTTTACAGTGTATCTGTGAACAGTTTAACCGTTTTTGCCCATAAAAATCATACTGTACCGCGAACTTCGCCTTTAAGGTACGTTCCCAGTTGCCAAGCCATTTCACTCCAACTCTTTGATGCACCTGTTATCTGTTTAGCAGCAAAACTGATCGTGCTGGAAACCCTGATGATGCACACTCTTTTCGCATTCCACCACTCTTGTTACGCAACGGCCTAAGCGTGGTGCGGTATGTGTAAGTTACTTGAGGAAGTCCCTATGTATTTGGAAGCCTTATCCCCCCTAAGTAGATAAATTTCTAGAGAATATTTTCTCTAGTTGTTTCTCTACAACTTGTAGATATTTGTCGAACTTCAAGTAGTACGCTGTCAGCCGCTTTGAAAAAATTTAAATGCAATAACAAAGAATATCACAGCGGTTGACCGTGTGCAACATGATTTTTCACAAATATTCATTCAACAATAATGTAACATCAGTTGTAAATACGGTTTATTGTTCAAGACATAACGCTTTTTAAAATCTGAAGGCGGAAAGAAAACCTTTTTTAGTACGTCACCCGTAGCATTCTCAGTTATATGGGCGTCCATAATGCATAATGAAATAATTCTGTTCATACTATATATTGTTCAGTGACTGCTCTTCCGAATCTTAAGAATATTATACATAAAGCACTGTCCATAAGGTGACACACGAAGATCTGGTGAACTAAAAGAAGCGCGCGCGCTAGCGAGAGAGAGAGAAAGACAGAGAGAGAGAGAGAGAGAGAGAGAGAGAGAGAGAGAAAGAGAGAGAGATTTGTAGATGTGAGTGCAGTGGTGTTTTTCATGTTTATGTTGTTATCGGTCTTGATAGAATATATACTGGTGTGCAAAACTTGAGAACGAAAGTAACTTAGTTATGATCTTTCACTGCCAAGTAACATAGCTCTATGAAACATGAAGCATACATACAAAGAACTGCTACAGATTAGTAGAAGGTGAAGCCCGCCCGGTTAGCCATTCGATCTAACGCCCGGCGGACTTGTGTCGAGGTCCGGTGAGCTGGCCAGTCTGTGAATGGCTTTTCGGCGGTTTTCCATCTGCCTCAGCGAATACGGGGCTGGTTCTCCTTATTCCACCTCAGATACACTACGTCGGCGATTGCTGCGCAAACAAGTTCACTACTATTACTCTACCACTCAAACGTAGGGGTTGCACGCGTCTAGTGTGAGACGTTCGTTGGGGTGGGGGGGGGGGGGGGGGGTGTTCACCAGGGCCCAAAGCGCACAATAACCCTGAAAGAGTGGTTCAGTGGTTCGGTGTGGGGTGGTGGGGGTGGAGGGGGGTGAAGTGGACTGCGGTAGTCGTCGTGGGGTTGTGGACCACTGCGGCTGCGGCGGGGACGGAGCTTCTCAGTCATTTCTAGGCCTCCGGTTAACATACAATACAATACATACAATACAACAGTAGAAGGGTACTGACAGAAATACACAATGCGACGAATAGACACGTCTATTGGAAGACAATAATTACACTGAAGTCACTACTATTTTTAATTGTCCACAGGACATTACAAAAGGCGGGACATGCCCCACCCAGATGTATGATGCCCGCATCTCGTGGTCGTGCGGTATCGTTCTCGCTTCCCGCTCCCGGGTTCCCGGGTTCGATTCCCGGCGGGGTTAGGGATTTTCTCTGCCTCGTGAAGGCTGGGTATTGTGTGTTGTCCTTAGGTTAGTTAGGTTTAAGTAGTTCTAAGTTCTAGGGGACTAATGACCATAGATGTTAAGTCCCATAGTGCTCAGAGCCATTTGAACCATTTTTGATGTATGATAATCACGGACAACTATGTATATTCTGCAACACACTCACATACTAAGTACTAAAGAGTTGCTGCAGTAGGGCGTTCTATTCTTCCAGTAGTGCGGTTGACAAGTGGTGGATAGTCGTTGCTGCACGTCGATGTGTTGCTTTCATCTCCTAACGCACCCCACACGTGCTCGACGGGATTTAAGTCGCAGGAACGGGCAGGCCAAACCTGTCGCCGAATATCCTCTGTTTCCAAGAGCTGCGCCACTTGCGCTGTACGATGTCGTAGACCATTGTCACCAATTAAAATGAAAGAGGGCCGAATGCATCGCTGAAAACGCGCACGTAGGTAAGGAGTACAGTGTCATAATGACATCGTCTGATGAGTATGCTGTGTTCAAAGATCCGTAGGTCAGTAAGCCCATGCAAAATTTTTACTTCCCACATCTTAACATCCGGACCACCAAAACGATCATGTTCAACTATGAAAGATCATGTTCGAGTGCGTTCCTGGGTGCTTTACGTGTTGCCACCTCTCACCTTACGAGATTATGTCCAGTATCAGAGTAGAGCATGCTACCCTTCCCCTCGTTGGTCCAGTTCCTATGCTCGTGACACCATCACAAGCGGTGTTGTTGATGTACGGGTGTCAACGGGACACAAGGAACGTCGTCGGGTGAACATATCACACCCATTAGTCGCCGTCCCACGAAGGCGCATGACTCTGCGTACCTTGCAGACCTGTTAAATATCGCTGCAATTTCACTAACTGTCTTATATAGTTTCCGTCTTGCTTACTGCACGATGCAGCAGTCATCTGTTGCTATAGCTGACAACTAGGGGGCCACATCCTCTCCTTCGAGCAGAGGAGCATGTGGTTTGTAACGCTCCTTATGCACATGCACGTTATACAACGCCGTGAACTTCTGGCCTACATTCGTCGCTCTTGGTCCCTCTTCCAGTTTATCTATGATTCTTTCCTGTGTGAGATCATCCAAATGTTGGTTTATACCATGTTTATGTTGTAATAAAGAACACGGGCACATTGCACCCTAACTTCTTGATGATTGTCACACACTTTCCTTCTTTTTTTTTTTTTTCAACTGCCTCGTGTTGTGCTGACAGCCATATTTGGTACTATAGTTACTCTGACCTCACACCATGTGACATCCAAATTTCCGTACAGTCCTGGGAGATTGGGACAGCAAGCTTCCACACTTCATTCACTTCCACTAAGTGTTTACCATGTTACGTTATTTTCTCTATCTTAACCTTCAGATTCGAAGGGCCATGAAAAATGTTAGATATTGAGTGGTCATTGTGAGGAACACGGGGATGCCGCATACTCATTTGAGGTAGAGTTATCATCACAATGAGGCACCTTTATGAACACCTGACAGTCTTTGGCCGGCTGATCGCATCGCTCACTATCCAGATTTGTGGGACATTCTTATTTGACACTGGCCCGTTGATGAATTGCACGAGAAAGTGAGGACGGGCACATTTGTCGTCAAGGTTCCAATCGATCGTATCTGACCATCACAAGAAAGGACTAGCATATTGTGCACCAAGCATCTGTACCTGTCATCTGGAAATATGTAATGGACTCAATACAATATTATTTCTCATGCAAAACCATTTGTCGGAGATTTGCAGTAACCAGACTAGTGAATTACCGTCACATTCCTAGGCATGCCTAGCCGTTCGTCTCGATCACTACGTAACTGGTCACGACAATTGACATTGTGTATCATGAAACTGATTCGTCTTACAAGGCGACACATTTTCACTTATCTATGATCCAATTTCGATGATCCTGTACCCACTGTACTTGTAACGGACGATGTCGTTGGGTCAACAGGGGAACACGTATGGTTGATCTGCTGCACAATCCGACGTTCAACAATGTGCGCTGAACCGTGTGCTCCGAAGTACTTGTTCCTGCACTAGTGTTGTATTCTATCTTCATGTCTGCCACAGATCGCCGCCTACCCTACTTTACAGAGTAGACAAGCCTCCGACCTCCACTGTCTGCGAAGGGGCGTAGACGTCCAATAACTTGTCGCATACTCATGGTTTGATCGCCATTCAAGCATTTTTCATAGATGCTCACACCGTCGGAATGCCAACAGCAGACGAGCTTTGCCGTTTCCAAGATGTTCGTTCCGAAGCGCAACGCCGTGACTGTCTATCCTTTCTCAAGTTAGTTAGTTAGTTACATGCTCCACAGATAATTTGAACGATTCATTTATTGAGACTGTGTGGAAGGAATAAGTTTACAGGATATCTACACGTGATTAGTATCAACACTGGTGACTAAATTACTTTTTTTTAGTCTTCTTCATACAGCTACACTTACAAAGAACGTTTCTTCTATTTTCTTTATTTTATTTTTTTTATTCATGCTAACAATTGTTGAGTAGGAATTCGTCCCTGGAATGGAAGGAGTTGTCCAGAAAAATATTTTTTGGTAAGATTTTAAATTTCTTTGCTGCTGTAATTGATCAAATAACGTAAGATTTTTGTTGTTGCAGACTGAATTCCTTTATGAACCCCTGATAGCTGTAATGATAGATGGTGGAGATCATTCTTCCCTCTTCGGTATTAGGTATGGACCTCACTTTTGTTCTCATATTGTTATGGATTATCTATACAAATTTCATTAGCGAATATATTTATTGTGACGAATTCTACTTGTTTTCTTTGAAACTTGTTTATTTCGATTGTTTCCCTTTTCATAACTCATGCTGAATAATGATACTCTTTTATCAGCATGGTGTTTTGTTTCACGTTAGTGAATGGCTACTGGTTATTTGCGGTATTTTGTGTCTCGTGGTATGCAACGTGTTCTTTAAACTGAATATCAAATGATATTCCATTTGGTATGTATTAGTATGGTGCAGAGCGTTTGCTGTTTTGAGCTATGAGCCGATTTGTGCCCCAGTTTTTTTCAGTGGTGACATATATGTCATTGACACTTCTTTTACGTCTTTTGGAACGTAAAATGAAATACTTCCAGGAAGGAATTTGTGCGTAAAAGTCTTTTTTATGTGTGTTTTGAGACGTGAATATCTGGATCAGATTCATTTTCAGTGCTCCTCTGTTTTATCATTTCCATTTCTTGATTTTTCTCTGCCTCATGATGACTGGGTGTTGTGTGATGTCCTTAGGTTAGTTAGGTTTAAGTAGTTCTAAGTTCTAGGGGACTGATGACCATAGCAGTTAAGTCCCATAGTGCTCCGAGCCATTTGAACCATTTTTGAACCATTTCTTGATTAAATTCGTCAGCAGGCTTTAATTTGTGTGAGATTCCGATAAACGTCGAGGACTTCGTTGAAAAGTGCTCTGATTGTTTGCAGAATTTATTACTTAACTTTAAATAGTGCTGTAACAGTGTACATTCTAGGAGTTATAATGTTGCTCGTTCCTTTTATTTTTTACGAAAAAATCACTGTTGAAAATTGGTTCCAGAGCAATGCACTCTTCAAGCACTTTTAATTGCTCATTCAGTAGACACCAAATTTACTTGGAAAGAGACAAAAAGTACCTAGGTGAAAGATAAATGAATAAAAATTTTATTTATTTTTGTTGCAGATCCAAATTCCAGGCTTTTCGTATTATGTTTAGCGGTAGATCGTATTCCTTGGTTTCTGATTTCATAGTAAAGACGCTTCTCGACGGTATCACAACACAGACATTTCTTACACATTTTGATATGTCATAGCAGCAGAAATTTACACGAATTTTCTTTTTTTTTTCTAGAGACGGCATTTGCACACGTACATTTAACTATAGTGATAAAACAAAGACTGACTGCGCAGTACATCCACAGCCTCATAGAGATCTCGCAAGATGTGTTTGCACTGACTGTAGTCTCGAACTGAAGCGTTCGCTTTGTCTTACATTCAGATCTATATACTAGAACATGAGCTTATGTTGTGTTCTAGAAGCGGTAAATCATCAAATTAATAGTTAGGAGTACCTCCTGCTATTAAAAGATCAAAACTTTACACCGAAAAAATTTCCAACCTCTTATGCGCTTATAAGGAAGAAAGTAAAAGAAAAACATTTGGAAAGGAGAGAAGAACTCGTTCAGATTTCCCATTTACATTCATGAGATACTTGCCTAGCTCTCTCTGTTTATGGTATCTGAAAGTGAAAAATTTCTAAACGACCATCAACCAATGATTTATCTAGTTTCCACAATTCATTGAAAATCCTGTTGTAATATCTGGGAAAGTATTTTAGGGACAGTTATTTGCTAGTAGCGAAAACGCTATCATGGTGTCCCTGAAAAATTCTGATGAATCAAAGTGTTCGACGAATCCATGATCATTTCGATAGTTTGTATATAACGGTTGCGTTCGTACATATGGGAAGGCACGGCACAAATAGTGAAAATTCTAGATGCCTCGAGCTAGTGATGAATGCTTGCGTTAGATACGTGTGCAATATTCGGTTGTATGATCATATCAGTCCTTCATACTCCAGCTAGGTTGGATACGCCCACGTAAGGCACGCGATCTCCACACGATGTGCTTACTTCATCGATTTCTTAGCCACTGGTGCCCCCAATACTTATCTTCTCACATTAAACACCTATCAGCATTCCACAATCGCAATACCAGATCGGATACGTCTATCATCTTGGCTGTACCTTTACATAACACAAAATCTTTCTCCGTTTCATTCTCCATCTCAGCCATACGACTATGGAACGCACTCCCCTGTGATCTGCGTCTTATCCAGAACTACTCAGCATTCAAGAGGGAACTCAAAACTTACATATTAGGGACGGTATAGCCACCATTGTTGCGCCCCTCCCATCTCTTTCTTTCTCCTCTCCATCACAGCTTCGAATTTTACCATTCTTTTTCTCTTCCTCTAACCTATCTACCTCTTATATATTTCTTTCACCCCATTCTATCGTCTTATGTCTCTGCTCGATGAGCATAACTCACAAGCTGCAAGAATATAACGAGAAAATTCCCAACTAACAATGGGACTGACATTCACAAAAGAAAAGTATGTTTACTTTCATATACATAGTCACTATCATTATTATTATTATTATTATTATTATCATCATTATTATTATCATTATTATTCTTGATTGTTATAATTATTTTTATTGTTATAATTATCATTGTGCTACTGTTATAATAGCAAATTTTTTTGTTTAACATCAATACTGCATAATACGTTAAATGTCCTTAATTTTATTTAGAAACTGTAACTCGTTCAATCTGAGTATGCCTGGTTAGGTGTAAGAGAGGGCCTGAAGGCTCTAATCTTGCCAGGTAAAATAAATGCATAAATAAATAAAATAAATAAAATAAAAAAATCTCGACATTAATAAACACGAAAACACGAAATAAATATTGAATGTTACAATGTAGAGCTTGTGAGTGCTTCCAGAGGTAATGTTTACAATATAAAAGCAGAATGTATATTGGTTAGTTCTACTACAGATATACTAGTAAATGCCTAAAACACGAAGTATAATTGTCTGGATCTAGCACTTGAACCTGATGTAATGAGCGAGCACAAGGTAACAGATGAAATGAGTAGTTAAGAAAGTTGTAACTTGTCAGAGCGTTTCTTTCAAATAGGTGAAGAAATTCCCTACCACACCTAAAGTATCAGCGAAATCTCCTGCTAACTGCAGGGCATGTGAAACATCATATTGGGTACGAACAATTCCAAAACGGTCAGTGGCTACTACAGGTGATTATATTTATGTTAGAATGTTCTGTAGACGCCCCAGTGACCCAAGGAAATAACGAAATGCTCGTCACCTATTCAAAAAATTATATAAATGGTTGGATATTTCAAAGTAAAAGAATACATACTGTTATGAAAGAAATTAATAGGATGTTGGTGTTAATGTTTATGACAAACAGTGACTCTTAAATAGAGGAATAACTTCAGGTCAAGAACACAGACGGAGTCTGAAGGACTTACAGAAATAGTAATAATCAAACTATCTTTTGTACCCTTTTATGTATTATTATTATTAAGGACTTTTTGTTGAACGAAAATACACTGCAAAAGCATAACTAAAATATCACTTTTTCGAAACCCTGTAACTGTCTCTCATTAGAATGAATAAGTTTGAAACTTGGCTGAAAGGTGCCTACTACCATCGTCTTTAATGGTGCATGTACATGTCACCTCACATGAAGTGCAATCACGGTTCATGCTCTGATATTCATCTGGAACCAGTACGGACTGTTCAAAATCATTTGATGAAATTTGAACCTGACTTGAAGCAGGAAAAGCTGCTTATGCTTTTTCAGTGCTCCTGTTTCACCACCTCCTGTGGCGTTGTTATGGAGAGGTGTGACATTGACACATGCATGAATAAAATGGCAAAAGGTCCCTCTAACACCCCCGTGTTGGACGAAACCCTTGATGGCGTCCACCCACATTTACTAAGAATTTCAAAAATGTAGCTTTACTGAGAATCCTTCAAAGTAGTTCTAGGCTCCTGCAAGCAGGGAATTGGCATCAGATGTGTGTCAAATGTGTAACGTAGCAACTACGTTATGTAGTACTGTATAAATATACCCACTCTGTTATGAAGTTTTATTTAGAGGCTTCAGTAGTAATTTTAATAATAATAATACCGTAAGGGCTTCACCCAAATTTAAACCAAAGTAATTCACGCCTCCCATAAGGTGATGTGAATTCATATATTTTCGTTGTTAATCAAAGTAAATGTAAATGAGAGTATGCAGAAGTCAGTGGGCAGGTACACGTCGAACGATCGGTATGGAAGGCTCTGAGTCATCTCGAGCGGGAAGGCACACTGGTTGAGTGGCTGGATGTATATAGGAGTGCCAGCGGCGTGGGACAATGATAGGTTTCTAGTACCTTCGAGAACCATTTCAGCGTAGTAATACCGTTCCGGCATCAGAAAGCGCGTGGGACTGTGAATGCTGAGGGGAACCCCCCCCCCCCCCCCCCCACCTCCCTCGCTCCCACCACCCAGCATGTAGAACCTGGATGGCGATATTGCAAGATATCGGTAGTTTTCGTAACCCCTCAGGTTAAGAAAAATATATTTTAAATAAAATCTACAGCACGTAGGTGAGGACAGGGCTTAAGAAAACGATCTCCTCTCTTACACGATATTTTCTTTCATTCTGCCCCCATGAACCATGGACCTTGCCGTTGGTGGGGAGGCTTGCGTGCCTCAGCGATACAGATGGCCGTACCGTAGGTACAACCACAACGGAGGGGTATCTGTTGAGAGGCCAGACAAACGTGTGGTTCCTGAAGAGGGGCAGCAGCCTTTTCAGTAGTTGCAGGGGCAACAGTCTGGATGATTGACTGATCTGGCCTTGCAACATTAACCAAAACGGCCTTGCTGTGCTGGTACTGCGAACGGCTGAAAGCAAGGGGAAACTACAGCCGTAATTTTTCCCGAGGACATGCAGCTTTACTGTATGATTAAATGATGATGGCATCCTCTTGGGTAAAATATTCCGGAGGTAAAATAGTCCCCCATTCGGATCTCCGGGCGGGGACTACTCAGGAGGATGTCGTTATCAGGAGAAAGAAAACTGGCGTTCTACGGATCGGAGCGTGGAATGTCAGATCCCTTAATCGGGCAGGTAGGTTAGAAAATTTAAAAAGGGAAATGGATAGGTTAAAGTTAGATATAGTGGGAATTAGTGAAGTTCGGTGGCAGGAGGAACAAGACTTCTGGTCAGGTGACTACAGGGTTATAAACACAAAATCAAATAGGGGTAATGCAGGAGTAGGTTTAATAATGAATAGGAAAACAGGAATGCGGGTAATCTACTACAAACAGCATAGTGAACGCATTATTGTGGCCAAGATAGATACGAAGCCCACACCTACTACAGTAGTACAAGTTTATATGCCAACTAGCTCTGCAGATGATGAAGAAATTGAAGAAATGTACGATGAAATAAAAGAAATTATTCAGATAGTGAAGGGAGACGAAAATTTAATAGTAATGGGTGACTGGAATTCGAGTGTAGGAAAAGGGAGAGAAGGAAACATAGTAGGTGAATATGGATTGGGGCTAAGAAATGAAAGAGGAAGCCGCCTAGTAGAATTTTGCACAGAGCACAACTTAATCATAGCTAACACTTGGTTTAAGAATCATGAAAGAAGGTTGTATACGTGGAAGAACCCTGGAGATACTAAAAGGTATCAGATAGATTATATAATGGTAAGACAGAGATTTAGGAACCAGGTTTTAAGTTGTAAGACATTTCCAGGGGCAGATGTGGACTCTGACCACAATCTATTGGTTATGACCTGTAGATTAAAACTGAAGAAACTGCAAAAATGTGGGAAATTAAGGAGATGGGACCTGGATAAACTGAAAGAACCACAGGTTGTACAGAATTTCAGAGAGAGCATAAGGGAACAATTGACAGGAATAGGGGAAAGAAATACAGTAGAAGAAGAATGGGTAGCTCTGAGGGATGTAGTAGTGAAGGCAGCAGAGGATAAAGTAGGTACAAAGACGAGGGCTGCCAGAAATACTTGGGTAACAGAAGAAATATTGAATTTAATTGATGAAAGGAGAAAATATAAAAATGCAGTAAATGAAGCAGGCAAAAAGGAATACAAACGTCTCAAAAATGAGATCAACAGGAAGTGCAAAATGGCTAAACAGGGATGGCTAGAGGACACATGTAAGGATGTAGAAGCTTATCTCACTAGGAGTAAGATAGATACTGCCTACAGGAAAATTAAAGAGACCTTTGGAGAGAAGAGAACCACGTGTATGAATATCAAGAGCTCAGATGGCAGCCCAGTTCTAAGCAAAGAAGGGAAGGCAGAAAGGTGGAAGGAGTATATAGAAGGTTTATACAAGGGCGATGTACTTGAGGACAATATTATGGAAATAGAAGAGGATGTAGATGAAGACGAAATGGGAGATACGATACTGCGTGAAGAGTTTGACAGAGCACTGAAAGACCTGAGTCGAAACAAGGCCCCCGGAGTAGACAACATTCCATTAGAACTACTGACGGCCTTGGGAGAGCCAGTCATGACAAAACTCTACCAGCTGGTGAGCAAGATGTATGAGACAGGCGAAATACCCTCAGACTTCAAGAAGAATATAATAATTCCAATCCCAAAGAAAGCAGGTGCTGACAGATGTGAAAATTACCGAACTATCAGTTTAATAAGCCACGGCTGCAAAATACTAACGCGAATTCTTTACAGACGAATGGAAAAACTGGTAGATGCAGACCTCGGGGAGGATCAGTTTGGATTCCGTCGAAATGTTGGAACACGTGAGGCAATACTGACCTTACGACTTATCTTAGAAGAAAGATTAAGAAAAGGCAAACCTACGTTTCTAGCATTTGTAGACTTAGAGAAAGCTTTTGACAATGTTGACTGGAGTACTCTTTTTCAAATTCTAAAGGTGGCAGGGGTAAAATACAGGGAGCGAAAGGCTATTTATAATTTGTACAGAAACCAGATGGCAGTAATAAGAGTCGAGGGGCATGAAAGGGAAGCAGTGGTTGGGAAAGGAGTGAGACAGGGTTGTAGCCTCTCCCCGATGTTATTCAATCTGTATATTGAGCAAGCAGTAAAGGAAACAAAAGAAAAATTTGGAGTAGGTATTAAAATTCATGGAGACGAAGTAAAAACCTTGAGGTTCGCCGATGACATTGTAATTCTGTCAGAGACGGCAAAGGACTTGGAAGAGCAGTTGAACGGAATGGACAGTGTCTTGAAAGGAGGATATAAGATGAACATTAACAAAAGCAAAACGCGGATAATGGAATGTAGTCAAATTAAATCGGGTGATGCTGAGGGAATTAGATTAGGAAATGAGACACTTAAAGTAGTAAAGGAGTTTTGCTATTTAGGAAGTAAAATAACTGATGATGGTCGAAGTAGAGAGGATATAAAATGTAGACTGGCAATGGCAAGGAAAGCGTTTCTGAAGAAGAGAAATTTGTTAACATCGAATATAGATTTATGTATCAGGAAGTCGTTTCTGAAAGTATTTGTTTGGAGTGTAGCCATGTATGGAAGTGAAATATGGACGATAACTAGTTTGGACAAGAAGAGAATAGAAGCTTTCGAAATGTGGTGCTACAGAAGAATACTGAAGATAAGGTGGATAGATCACGTAACTAATGAGGAGGTATTGAATAGGATTGGGGAGAAGAGAAGTTTGTGGCACAGCTTGACTAGAAGAAGGGATCGGTTGGTAGGACATGTTTTGAGGCATCAAGGGATCACAAATTTAGCATTGGAGGGCAGCGTGGAGGGTAAAAATCGTAGAGGGAGACCGAGAGATGAGTACACTAAGCAGATTCAGAAGGATGTAGGTTGCAGTAGGTACTGGGGGATGAAGCAGCTTGCACAGGATAGAGTAGCATGGAGAGCTGCATCAAACCAGTCTCAGGACTGAAGACAACAACAACAACAGTTTATAATATGAGTGACGACGTGAGTACTCATCAATTCGGAGGTACGAATAAAGTGGAGGGGAGCGCTAGTTTTGGCGTTGGCGCTTTCGCTCTAGATAGTCGCTCTGGGTCCTGCCTGATGGACAGACCATTATCTGACCACTCCGATGAAATGCTAACTTTATTCGGTCAGCAAGTACTTTTACAGTACAGCGACAGGTTATTCCGCAATTTAATACGCCAGTAAAAGCGTACGTGAGGCAGTGATTTTGATCGAGTGATGGTGTGATACGAAATGTCATTGCAACTGTGATAGACTTCAGAACGATGGTAGAACCGCGTATCGCAATCAAGATGCAATCTCATCGCCATGGGTAAGTGATTTCTTCCATGGCTCGGCGCTGGAGTGAATTTCCGATAAGTCTTCAAGGTTTTTCTGTATGCAATATGGGCGTAGTGTCGAGTGCAGTTAAACGAGTCTAAATTAATTGTGTAATGTGCTAATGTTCAGGCCAGCGAGAGTTTGTTGTAGTTGCATCATTAGAAGTCCTTTGTGGAAGTGCAAAATTAAATGCTTAACTCTGAGTGAAACCGGTGTCTAAATTCTATGTACGTAAAGAGAAGACAGGGTCTTCTAGAAGGGGCTAATGGATATTGCATTGTCCTGAAGAATAGAGCCTGATACATTGTGAAGATAATTTATGAACATAAATGAGAGATGTGTCATCATAAGGCGCATAAGGGATGACGTTTGCCTGATACTCTCATTTCTGTGTTCTTGGATTAACTGCAGGTGCCGAATATTACTGTAATAGTAATCCCTTGCAACTGTAACATGTGCTTGTCTGAAGGACACTGCACCTCTGAATTACATTTTATTTATCACGGTAGGTGATTTGCTGCAACACCCTTTTCATTACAATTTTTCTTGAGTGATCTGTTGCTACTCAATATTGCTTACAATTAGTAGCATCGTCAGCGGGAGAGATGTACTGTCTTTGAAAGCCGAACACCTTCGAGAAATGTAAAGGTCTGTGGTGCTTACGACATGTAACAAATGTTAGGTGGACGATGGCTCTCAACGCGCCCTATTTAATACAATCTCTGTGGCACCAAGGCTGTCAAGTGACTAACCACTGGCACCGATACATTAATAATTGTATGTAACTTACGTTATGTCACATTCCAACATTCGGTTTAGTCATAATGGTAAT
Organism: Schistocerca gregaria; assembly: GCF_023897955.1. Lineage (NCBI taxonomy): Eukaryota > Metazoa > Arthropoda > Insecta > Orthoptera > Acrididae > Schistocerca > Schistocerca gregaria. Next base: position 733,935,449 of record NC_064931.1, read on the forward strand.
CAGGTGGAATAAATCTCAGAGTAATAAATGGCTCCACCGACCACGTTAATTTTGAAGCGATTGCCTTTCAATAAATGTGGGCGTAAGCCATGGACTGTTTTAGCAAAGTAGGGGGTCTTAGAGGGACCCTTTACCGTTTTATTCACACAAGTGACAGTGTTGCACCACGAGGGCATGAAACAGGAACACTGAAAAACCATAAACAGCTTTAGCTGCTTCGGATTACGTTCAAATTTCTTTGAACGGTTTAGAAGGATTCCTAGTGGCTCTACGCTGTACACCAGAGCAAAATTCACGGTCTCACAGCATTCCAAAGTGGTGAGATAACCTTGAATGTGACTAGCTGTCCACAGTGTCCCTAGACAAGGGCTAGCCAGGTTGGCCGAGCGGTTCTAGGTGCTACAGTCTGGAACCGTGCCACCGCTACGGTGGCAGGTTCGAATCCTGCCTCGGGCATGAGTGTGCGTGATGTCCTTAGGTCTAAGTTCTAGGGGACTGATGACCTTATAAGTTAAGTCCCATAGTTCTCAGAGCCATTTGAACCATTTGAAGCCTAGACAAGGGTTGAAACGTCAGAGAGATATCAACAGCATAAAACATTGACACGAACATCTACGTCTTTCACATAGCACTCCAAAATGTCATTATCGACCGTAAAATATGTGGTAATCAACGTCCCAAGGAAATGAGTGGTTTCATTGACGCCCATTATGGCACCCCCTGAGGTCTGCTTCTGTCGATTCCGAGCGACGGAGCGTCTCAAATGTTTTCCTCGGGCACTTTTCAGAAGACTGCGTGATCTCAACGAGGTTACGACCTCCATCACATAGGCATTAAATGAACACGCGTTTGCACAATTACAGAGGAAGGTATTAGGCACTCTTGAGCCAAATTTCAGACTTATGCACGGCTACGGAAGGTAGGTACAGGGCTTCGAAAAAGTGATTCTTTAAGTCTGTCTCTCACTTTACCGTGTTTTGAGGTCCATTACCTTTAAAGAGAAAATAAGTCAAAAATCGGCACTGAAAAACGAAACAACAATAAAGTTTTTCAGTTTCTACTTGTAGGTAACAGTTGTGGCTACTTCACGTCTAAGAACATTTGTACTAAATATCCTATAATTGTTCAACTATATGAATAAACGTGAGAGCTATACTGACGTATAATTTTCAATCGAAATTAACCTTCAGTTATTTATTTAAAAGACAAAGAAGGACAACTGATTAATTCAAAAGCCATTCTTTACATTGATAAAAACTAGAGATTAACATACTACAAAAGCGAAACGCATGGTACCAAATTTGCAAAGTAAAACTAAAAGTACCAACTGCAGATCGAACCTCAGAAAACATTCTTAATTTACACCAGGTGTGCCTCATATGAGTCGTCAGGCCCATTATCTCTCGTCTTTCGGAAGATATTTGTAATTTCGGTTTCGCTACGTGTGGCTAGAGTTAGCGCAAACTAACGCTGCTCATCACGACTCGCATACGACACCTAGCGTCGCTGTTATTTTAGTACTATATCTGTTTTATCGATATGTATTAACAGTAGTAGTAAAACAAGAAGAGTAATTAGTAATCCAGCAGTGACTGAGCAGCGCTTCCACACAGCAGTAGCGGTCAGCGTGGGACAGGTCGGCGCTGTCACTGCTGGAATACTGGAATATTGGTTATTCCTGTTTTCCTGTCCCTGTTAATAAAACTAATATCGTAGTAGACTATACTGGGACCGTTCTGTCGAATCGGCACGTAAAATTGCACTTTAAAAATAATTTTCTTTGTAACTAAACATAAACTGACGATTTCCAGCGACATTGGGCATCGCATGAAGACGTGATGATCAGTATTTGTTTGGGCTGACTCCAACTACACATTGAAAAGACGAAGTTACTAATATCCACAGAAATACCAGAGAGCATACGGTTGACGGCTCTTAGGAGATGCAACCTGTATACAATTATACGTTAATTGTTGCAAAATCTACAACGCGTACATACTGCAAAAACATTTCGTTGTTTATGCGAGCGACTGTGTGTATCCGGCTCGTGAGTGGGCACACCGAGAGCAAACTCGTATGCCTGAATGACACACGCTTGTTTCGTTCCACAATGCCCACCCCAGGCGATAGCTAAAATGAAAAGCTGCGAGCTGAGAGGAAGGGAGGGGAGGGGTGGATGTAGAGAGGAAGGGAGAGGAGGGTGTCGTGCCCTGGGTGACTCAGTCGCTGCAGCGCTGTCACTGTGTTCACATCGTACTTTCAGCTGCTTTATAGAGTTCCTGGCTTCCAACATTTACCGAGGGAGGTGCAGCAGTAGTTAGCACACTGGACTCTCATTTTGGAGGACGAAGGTTCACACCCTCGTACGGTCACCCATATTTAGGTTTTCAGTAATTTCCCTAAAATCGCTTCAGGCAAATGCCGGAATGGTTCCTTTGAAAGGGCACGGCCGACTACCTTCCCCATCCTTCCCCAACTCGATGGGACCTATGGCCTCGCTGTATGATCCCCTGCCCCTAATTAACCAACCAACCAACCTTCCAACATTTACTAAGGCGGAATTTGGTATCTTTGTTTACATGATTCCCCCCAGTGTCATATCCCATTTGTGTCTTTGATTACACAGTCCGAGAAAATATATTTTTCATATGCTATGGCGTGACAGGCTGCAAACCGACGAGTAGGATCTGAGTACAGATGGTGTTATTGGAGGTCAATCCGATGCAACACTGCAGCACCAACAGCAAATATGCGCTCAGAACCGGCGACTTACTCCACCTTAACACCCGAGAGGAACTTTGATTTATAGTGTATTTGCTCTGTCTCATCAAAAGTATTCGGACACTACTATGGAATGCGGAACTGACTACTAGATGTCACGAGAGGCCGAACCACCAGTATAAAATGTAGCAGTCGACTGTTGGCGAAGTGACTCTCAAGTGGTGGTTGTAAAAAGTTGTAGGAAATCAGCGGAAGGAATCATTAGTGAGTTCCACAGTGCTGTGAGATGTCCTGTCAGTACAACGTCTTGGCGTAGGAAGCTAACAAGAACGAGGCACAATGTTCTAGCAGCTTCACAGAAACCACACCTTCCTGCTGTCACAGGTAAGCGACGCTTGAGGCGGTGCTGAGAGCGCCGCCACTGTACTGTTGACGACTGGAAAAGGTTGATTTAGAGCAATGGATCATGCAATAATCTGTCGCAGTCCGATGGGAGGGTTTGGGTTTGGCAGATGCCTGGAGAACTTAACCTGCCATCATGTAATCCCTACAGTGAAGTACGAAAGAGGTGGTGTTACGATAAGGGAGTGATTTTCGTGTTTAGAGTGTGTGCTCCTGATTGCACTTAAGAAAACGCTAAATGTGAAAAGATATATTTTAAAGCATTGTGTACTGCATACAAATTCAAATTGCTCTGAGCACTATGGGACTTAACATCTGTGGTCATCAGTCCCCTAGAACTTAGAACTAATGAAACCTAACCAACCTAAGGACGTCACACACATTCATGCCCGAGGCAGGATTCGAACCTGCGACCATATCAGTCGCGCGGCTCCGGACTGAGCCCTGAACCGCCAGACCACCGCGGCCGGCGTACTGCATACAGTAGACGAACAATTGCAGGACGATGATTGTATCAGAATGACACTGCACCCGGTCATAAAGCAACGTGTGTCAGACAACGGTTGGTGGACAGTAATGTAACTGAAACGGACTAGACTGTCAGAGTTCCGACGTGAATCCAATGGAACACCTTTATGGATGAATAGGTTGCCACTCCTCCACAGACACTCAGCCACATAATTGGAAGTCTCCTTAGCAGAGTTTAAGGATGGACCCAACCCATACCTGTCTCCTCTAACATGTGCCTGGATACCTTTCATCAGATAGTATATATCATACTTCCATTCTGTTCCCGAACTGAAAGCAACGCTGCAGATTGACAGGGGGGTTAAATTATCTTAATCTGAGCTCGTAAAAATATAAATATTTGTAGGTGGGATAATTGTTATCAGAAAAACTGAGAAAAGGCGCCAGACGACGAAACTGAACATTATAGACGAATTCACATCCATTAGGTCCATTAGGAATGGAAACAAATCAGCGACATGCTATCACAGTTTGTATCTTATAGAAAGCGCATATAAGAAACAGTATGTTATAATACACGTGTGTAATGTCAACTGTCATTTTTAAGCTAAAAGGTAACTTTCAGAATACAGGGATATTTCATCATCCAAATATTACGTTATCTTTAATTTTTTTTGCAATAGAGACAACACTTCTTGAAATTTCTTGCTGACTTGCGAGCAAAGACATTCATCAGCAATACAGACGACCAAGTTATCCAGTGTTATCGTATTAACGAACACAGGGTAAGCGAAGTTGACTCTTTAGGACCAAGGTCACAGCACTTACGAAGAACCACGTAGCCTGTAAAAATTAGCTACCATCAGCAGAAATTCTCCATACAATTGCCTGTCGAGTATGTATATTACGACTGACTACGCTGTTACACTACAGAAAAGAGACAAGGCACGTTACCGTGAGAGCTGTCCTCAGTTATGAGAGGGCATCATGCGAAAGTTTTTAATAAGCTAGTAAATACTGTGGTGTCTACGTCAGGACATGAAAGCAAAAGAAATTGATCTAAAATACTTACCAACCATCTTCGAGGTATCTGATGAGAAACTTGACTGCTATGAACAGAATTGTAAATGGATTATAACGTACATGAAAAGGCTATAAATAAATATGTGACAGATGAAACGAACCAGGAATTCGTTTTCAACAATTTGACGTATTCTGTTATGTATAATGCCACTGTAAATTGACTTTGTTATGCAGGATCCGTCAGGTGCCCCTACCGCTGTCGTTTTATGCAACCCGCAATGCCATAGCTGGCCTTCACAACCCACACTCAAGATTTTCATATTCTCTCGCTAGCTACGTGCAAACTGTTAGTCCTACAGAAAAATTAGCAGTATCTTTTGTAGGGAATTTTATGTCGTTACATTTTGTACTGCAATACGTTTTCGTTAGAGGACGTAGTTCTCGTGTTATTTAAGAAACAGGTACAAAAGTGACGTTGAAATGGATCTCCGTCCTACAATCGTCCCTCACCACCCAGGATTTGTAGTATGTTGTTCGCGGCACTCCATCATACAACTGTAAAAAATTTCCAACTACACGAACAATCCCCGATAATCGAAATCTTTTGGTCTCTAGTGATTGGACCGCTATGCCATCACCGTAGTCGGCTACTTCGACAACATTATTAGTTTAAACGTGCTAGTGATGGTAATGAACGAAAACCGACGTTTATAAACGTTCTGCTGAAGCTAATTACGTTGACAATTCGATCGATCGTTAACCCTTTCATGCACAGTAGTTTCGTGGTCACTAAACATGACGAACAGGACGTTATCATTGTTTGCTTTATGGTGTTAAAATTCACAAACATCATTTTTTTCAATTCGTAAGTGCTCGACTAGTCCGGTGGAATAGTAAGGCCAGTCAATGAAGACCAGGAAAAGTCGAATGTGGGAAGTAATTAGTCCAGTCGCAAATATTTGTACAGTGGTTATGAGGGAGGGCCATTAACAACATACTAGAAATCCTGATCGGTGGGGTCTGAGTGTGGGAGTGGGAGTGCATTTGGAGGTAACTTTTGTACTTTTTTCTTGAATAGCTAAAAAATTAGGGCCTCTAGCGAAAAAGTATCCTAGTACAAAATTTAACTACATTAAAATTAGTACATAAAAGTCCTGTTCAGTATTTCTGCATGGCTAGCACATCCCACATAGCTAGTGGGGTAATACGAAAATCTCGCAAAAACTAGCTACAACATCGCGGGTTGCATAAAACAACAGTGGTAGGGGCAGCTGAATCACCTTCCATAGTTTATTATTTTATGGAACGCTAGTTTTTTTTAGATAACTATTACAATTAGTAAAAACATGTAGATTCTCCGATGAAACAGCAGTTGGCATTAAGGTTGAACCAATAGCATCTTCCGACACGTCGGAGTGTAGTGACTCCTGGGACAGGCCGGCGATGTGGTCCGTTGCTCACCCTGTCGCATTCTTCTGTCACTGTGTTTACCGATATTGGCTCCACGCTTTGAGAGGCCGTTATGTAGATGCAAACAGCGACAGACAGCGAAGAACAGGAAGTGAGCGAACAGCCGCAGCGAGACTGCCTCACGTCTTCTTCAGCTGGCGACGTGTCCTTCGCCAAGCACGTTTGCATGCTTCGTGCTGATTGTACTAGAGTATCAGATTGCGATACAAGGAACACCTTGAATGACGAGTGAAGATTGTGGCAATAGACTGAAGATAGAAATTTTAAGAAGGGTTTACAATGACTTTGGAACCACTGCATTTGCTAAAACAGAACACGGTTGTATATACACTGAAGATCCAAAGAAACTGGTACCTCTGCTTAATATCGTGCCGCAGGACGACGTGGCATGGACTCGACTAATGTCTGAAGTAGTGTTGGAGGGATCTGACACCATGAATCCTGGAAGGATTTCCATAGATCCTTAAGAATACGAAGGGGCAGAGACCTCTTCCGAACAGCACGTTGCAAGGCAACCCAGATATGCTCAATAATGTTCATATCTGGGAAGTCTCGTAGCTAGCAGAAGTCTTCAAACTCAGAAGAGTGTTCCTGCAGCCACTCGTCAGCAATTCTGGACGTGAGTGGTGTTGAACTGTCTTGCTGGAATTTCCCAATTCCGTCGGAAAGCTCAATGGACATCAATGGATGCAGATGATCAGGCAGGATTCTTACCGACGTGTCACCTCTCAGAGGCGTATCTAGGGGTCCCATATCACTCCAACTGCACACAACACACACCATCACGAAGTCTCTACCACCTTAAAGAGTCCCCTGCTGACATGTAGGGTCCATGGATTCACGAGGTCCGCTCGATACAATTTTACATATTCCTGGTCGAAGGAGTCTCGACCAGGCAACATGTTTCAAGTCAGTAACCGTCCAATGTTGGTGTTGACGGACCCAGACGAAGCGTAAAGCTTCGTATTGTGCAGTCACGAAGGGTACACGAGTGGTGCTTCAGCTCCAAAAGACCATATCTATAATGTTTCGTTGAAGGGTTCGCACGCTGACACTTGTTGATGACGCAGTACTGAAATTTACAGCAAATTGCGGTAGGGTTGCACTTCTGTCACACTGAACGATTCTCTTCAGTCGTATTTGGTCCTGTTCTTGCAGGATCTTGCCGCAATCATGTCAGAGATTTGATGCTTTCCTGATATTCAAGTTACATTCGTGAAATTTTCGTACTTCGTTATCTTGGAAAGACTGTGTCCCATCGCTTGAGCGCCGAATGTAACACCACGTTCAAACTCACTTAAATCTTGATAACCTGCCATTGTAGCAGCAGTAACCGATCTAACAACCTCGCCAGACTCTTGTTCTCCTATGTAGGCGTTGCTGAGTGCGGCGCAGTGTTATGCCTGTTTACATATCATTGTATTTGAATAGGTCCTACGCTTGCCTATACCAGTTTCTTTGGTGCTTCAGTGTACAAACTATAGTTTCTTAAACTACCCATGTGGTTGTTGACTTTGACAATCAGCTTCAGGATATGGGCTCTTATTTCGTAAATGATTAGAAAATTATTTCATGTCTTTAAAAAGGAAAGATAACATACACTCCTAGAAATTGAAATAAGAACACCGTGAATTCATTGTCCCAGGAAGGGGAAACTTTATTGACACATTCCTGGGGTCAGATATATCACATGATCACGCTGACAGAACCACAGGAACATAGACACAGGCAACAGAGCATGCACAATGTCGGCACTAGTACAGTGTATAGCCACCTTTCGCAGCAATGCAGGCTGCTATTCTCCCATGGAGACGATCGTAGAGATGCTGGATGTAGTCCTGTCGAACGGCTTGCCATGCCATTTCCACCAGGCGCCTCAGTTGGACCAGCGTTCGTGCTGGACGTGGAGACCGCGTGAGACGACGCTTCATCCAGTTCCAAACATGCTCAATGGGAGACAGATCCGGAGATCTTGCTGGCCAGGGTAGTTTACTTACACCTTCTAGAGCACGTTGGGTGGCACAGGATACATGCGGACGTGCATTGTCCTGTTGGAACAGCAAGTTCCCTTGCCGGTCTAGGAATGGTAGAACGATGGGTTCGATGACGGTTTGGATGTACCGTGCACTATTCAGTGTCCCCCCGACGATCACCAGAGGTGTACGGCAGTGTAGGAGATCGCTCCCCAGACCATGATGCCGGGTGTTGGCCCTGTGTGCCTCGGTCGTATGCAGTCCTGATTGTGGCGCTCACCTGCACGGCGCCAAACACGCATACGACCATCATTGGCACCAAGGCATAAGCGACTCTCATCGCTGAAGACGACACGTCTCCATTCGTCCCTCCATTCATGCCTGTCGCGACACCACGATGTTGGGGCGTGAGCGGAAGACGGCCTAACGGTGTGCGGGACCGTAGCCCAGCTTCATGGAGACGGTTGCGAATGGTCCTCGCCGATACCCCAGGAGCAACAGGGTCCCTAATTTGCTGGGAAGTGGCGGTGCGGTCGCCTACGGCACTGCGTAGGATCCTACGGTCTTGGCGTGCATCCGTGCGTCGCTGCGGTCCGGTCCCAGGTCGACGGGCACGTGCACCTTCCGCCGACCACTGGCGACAACATCGATGTACTGTGGAGACCTCACGTCCCACGTGTTGAGCAATTCGGCCGTACGTCCACCCCGCCTCCCGCATGCCCCCTATACGCGCTCGCTCAAAGTCCGTCAACTGCACATACGGTTCACGTCCACGCTGTCGCGGCATGCTACCAGTGTTAAAGACTGCGATGGAGCTCCGTATGCCACGGCAAACTGCCTGACACTGACGGCGGCGGTGCACAAATGCTGCGCAGCTAGCGCCATTCGACGGCCAACACCGCGGTTCCTGGTGTGTCCGCTGTGCCGTGCGTGTGATCATTGCTTGTACAGCCCTCTCGCAGTGTCCGGAGCAAGTATGATGGGTCTGACAAACCGGTGTTAATGTGTTCTTTTTTCCATTTCCAGGAGTGTAGCAGAAAACGTTCTATCGCGTTACGAAAGATGCTAGTGATGCTACGAGGTGATATAAACCTTGGAATGAAAAATATTTTTCATAGTAGGAGGAAAAGTAAATAACCTAGTAAGAAAGTCAGCCATTGCTGTCATTTACACTGCCGGAAAAAAATGTACTGCATCGATTTTGATCCAGTGACGGAATATGCCACCCGGGGGATGGTATATGTGCTGATAAAGGTTTCAACGTTATCAGCCAACCGGCAGCGTAGTGACATGGGCACCACAGCGCCATCTGTGTCTACCCTTTACTAGGGAACGCTCACAACCAAAACGATCAGTGTGTAGAAACGTGCGAAGCAGGTAGGCAATCATGCCGTGGATACGCTCTCGTGGATCCTACAGTCAGTTAAAAGGAGTCAAATTGTGGCCTTCCGAGTGACGGCATAGTCCTACCGGAGAACTGCCTCACAAGTTGGACGTGATACGTCAGCTATGCAACGATGCTTGTATCGGTGGCCACGTGAACATTCTCACACCCATAAACGAGGCTCTGGCCGTCCGCACAGTACAGACGCCAGCCAAGATCGTCGTATTGTGAAGGGAACAGTGTCAGGTCGTACAGCTACCACATCACAGATAAGAAGACCTATGAGCCCAGACGTTTCAACACGAGCTGTCGCAAATCGGTATTTAGCAATGGGACTATGGGCACCGACACCTCTGGCCCGTCTTCCACTCATACCACAGCGCTGTGCTCAGCCCGACTGGTGCCGTCAGAGGATCACTTTGAAGAGTGAATGGCGCGCAGTGGTCTTCAGTGATGAAAGAACATTCCGCTCATTTGGACTCACGACATAGACCTACTGAGTGCTGTCTCATAGAATGCATTCGTCCAAGACACAGTGGCTATAACCCTGGCCTTATGGTCTGGGGTGCGATGTACTGCAACTCTCGTTCACTTTTGGTGTTTCTGGAGAGGATGCTAACCAACACTATTGAGAAAACATCAAACTGAAGGGACATTCGACGCGAAGAACCCAGAAAACTGGGACCACTACTGGCAGTACACAGCGCTCCAATTACACCCGCAGTTCAAGTCTTTCTGGAAGAACTGTCTGAAATAAATCTCAGCGACCACATCGCTAAAAAGGAATTTCAAGAAGGAATATCCTAGAGGTGACACTAAGAGTCAAATTACTCTTATTACAGAGGGATAGGGTGTATATACAATTTGAATCTTTACTCATTAGGGACTATGTGTCAGCACAAAAGCTCGTCAAATGTTGGGATTTTGGCCATTCGACGAAAAGATGTGACACGGAAACTAGTAGCGAGAAATGTGCGAAAATGGGTCATAAAAAATTCGAATGTCATGAAGTAACGACTGTTGGTTGTACTCCTTGTAAGAACAGGAAAAGAATAAGTAACAAAGCTGGGGTACTAGAATGCCCTACTCTACAAAAGACAGATAGAAAATACGGAGTATAATGTCACCAACAACGTCAACTAGCACACACCAAAACAACAGCTGTGAAACGACACTCTTTGGACCTGTGGGTAGGAATATGAATAGAGATATCAACATCAGAAACGTATGGATGTCCTCTCAACAAAATACAGATATGAACACCAGCATCCCACCTCGCACAACCAAGCACAAATCTCCAGCAACCAAAACTAGAGCGTGACGCCGTAGCCTGGAGGCAACAACTTGCGCTGCAGCTGACCATAGACTCTCCAACGAACATGAGTTCCCTCAATAGTTTCAACAACAACAAAAAAATATTTTAGCCTGACACATTACATGTATGCTTCTACGGCTCCATGGACTACAGTGTGACGAGGCACATCAAATACGATCCTTTCCAGTGGACAACACTCCAAACGGTGGCCTTTCTTAGAGTAGAATGACTGGAAGTGGAAGCCCTTAGTAGACACGGCCTTAAAAACAATACACTACATGCAACAGAAGTACATAAAAACGACGAAAGATATCAGAGGCACGGTCATACCCACCACGAACAGCATCATGACACAGCCGTAAACACAACGCACTACAATTAACAGAAGTACTTACAATGACGATAGACGCGATCAAGCCCATCCAGATCAGCATCATGACGCAGGCAAAACATCAGTACATCTGGATACACCGCAACAGGGTAAACGTAAATTAATTCTTCCCTCACCATAGGACAAGTTAGCGTATAATGAAACAACGGTTTTGAAAAATATGAGCATGACTCATCAAAATGTAAACCATACAAACTAATTGTACGTTTCGTCTACTGTGGCAATACTCACGAAAAGACAACTCAGTTGTAAGAAACCATTATCAATGCGAAGCAAACACAAACAGAAAACTTCAAGAAACAAAAAGTGTCCACACACCGTATGGTCACTAAAAACAACATGAACAAACAAAAAGTTCACACTGAAAAATCACAGCGAAATTCAGCTGAAGAGAGGCCACATCCCCCAAACACGTAAACTGCATCAAGAGATAAATACCACAACCCAGTACGTCAAACAGAGTTACAAGGCCATGAAGTAAGAAACAAAATAGACTACGATAACATCGAAGTGAACTGGAGCCTAAGTCGACTAGAAAAGAAAGGATTTTTTGAAACTGCATTAAGACGGGTAAAAAGACTAAATCACCCAATGGGTGACACTTTATGCTACCTCACGACTGGAGAGAACCGAAAACCTACAAAGAGACAAACTCGAACTCTGTAATATTCTACGCAAATCATATGAACGAAGAAATGAAGACTTTGACCTTGACAAAAGGACGTGGAAAGGGCACACGGACTCGTGTGCCTCGATTACACCCTGAGCGGGCCGAAGTTCTTCGTTTTTACTTAATATCCTTAGTGAAAGTCTTGCAGCTAAACTGCATGAGAAACACGACGGTGGACGCTCAGCTTGGCAGGCTGGTGAATGAGGTATGCCCCGACATTTTATCTGCAAAAACCATACACACGCGGTGGAAGAATTCCAAGCCTTTTGAGGCAGTACATGCAAATCACAGGCACAAACAATGCCAAGGTGACAATCGGTGAAGCGAACACTAACTTTACAGCAACACAAATGCCACAACTACGCACACAGGATACGGTTACGGTCGAAAAAGCTTCAGGCAGGGAAACATGGATCATCTCGTCGATCTAAGCCCTGTACTCATTTGATACAGAGCCTTTTGCTGAATTAATAAAAGAAATTTTGCTGTTTAAGAATGACAGACGACTACTTATGTTAATGGACACAAATATTAGGTCAGTACTCCGGCACTCTGATAGAACGGACGCCAGAGGACAAATAATAGTCGGCGTTATAAACAAATATAATCTTATAGTTTTAAACAAATCAGGCCAGCCGTCACCTTTCCACGGAAATAGTGGAGTGGCCTGCACCATAGACATTTCTCTATCAAACAGTCCATCGTATATATATGTGCTCGATAAGAGAATACTCAGTGTTCATAACACAATAATTATATACACTAAAACAAACACAGACAAAGACACAGATACATCACAACAGCGAAGGGTGCTGCTACGCAAAGCAAAATGGCAAAAACTACGGCACTTGTTTGATGAGTTCCCTCCATGTGTCACCCAAGGAAGCATAGACCGCAGAGCTCATGTTCTTACAAAAGCCTTGCGGAGAACACAAGCTACAGCAATGCCTGCAACACAGACAAATGGCAACCTGGTCAGCACTAAGAATAAGAAAAGATACTCATGATGAACGACGATATTACAAAAAATCACCGAGTGAGGTGGTGCAGTGATTAGTACACTGGACTCGAATTCGGGAGGACTACGGTTCAAATCCGCGTCCGACTATCCTGATTTACGTTTTCCGTGATTTCCCTAAACCGCTTCAGGGAAATGCCTGGATGGTTCCTTTGAAGGGCTCGGCCGAATTCCTTCCCTAATCCGATGGGACCGATGACATCGCTGTTTGGAACCTCCCCCAAATAAACCAAACAAAAACCAAAGACAGCACAGGAAATTTGACTTCAAAATTATCACGACACTAAAACACGATACAAAGACGAACTACATAAGACCAAGAAAGACCTCTGGGACACGTATGTTAGGAGAAACTCACAGAACAACAGCTGGGGGGAGCCGCTTAAACTGCAGACTAAACGTACAAGGCTCCTGTATTATTATCGACACTGAAGAAACCAAATGGTACTACAACAATAGGCTGGAGATGCACAGCACAGTATCTCCTCAACAAATTACTTCCTCACACACTCAGGACTACGAATTTCACATCGTCCTTTGCAGACTGCTTCATGAAAAACGATCACCACCCCTTTGCTCAAGAGAAAGTTGCATTGACAATACACAAAATAAAGAAAGCAGGCCCCGGGCTCTAATGTTATCCACTCCGAAACCATCAAAGAAGGTACTCAACTTATCGAACCATATATGACAGATTCACTGAATGATGCTCTACTTGAAGGATGAATACCGAGTGTATGGAGGACGGAAAATGCAGTTATAATCAAGAAAGTATAGGACAAAGACCCCTCTGAGCCTAGGACATACAGACTAATATGTCTCATTAACAGGTGACACAGGTACTTGAGAGAGTGTTGTGCGACAGAATTCAGTTCCAGCGACAGCTCTTCGGCCTTAGCCCACATTAATTTGGTTTTCGGAGACATAAATCCATCGGAAACGCAGTGACAAATACATAGTAGCAATCCCAATTGACATAGCGGGAGCTTTCGACACCCTTTCATGGCCGGCGCTCTTTCCAAGACATAGAAAGATGAATATTCCGCTGGCTCTATACAACAGCCTTAGAGATTATTACAAAAACAGTATAGTGGAATGGAAAATTGGTAGGCAAAAGGCTATAAAGTAGGTAAAAAGGTGTTGCCCGCAAGAATCCATATGGGGACAAATTTTCCAGGACGTAGCCATATAACCATTACTGAATGCACTAGAAGACAACAAAACTGCAAACGGGGTGGTTGCGTACGCGGGTGGCCTTACAGTCATGGTATCTGCAAACTGTAGGTCCTAGTTAGAGAGTAAAGCTGTGAAGATACTCGCGTTAATCGCTGAATGGTGTGCATGAAAAACAAGCTCACAATAGCAACTAAGAAAACTGTGTAACTACTTCTGTAAGTTACACTGAAAAGAAATCCAGTTATAAAGTTAAACAAAATACCTATAAAAGGAAAGCTACGACAAAAAACCTTGACGTTTATACTGACGAACATTTACACTTTAACGAACATGCCAGATTGTCATTTAACAAATTCACGTATAAACTTGCAAGACTGAATACTAAAAGATATACACTACCTCTAAAAACAACGAGGACGTATTAAACAGCAATCTTTGAACCAATAATCTGTTTTGCGTCTAGTGCTTGGGGACATCGAATATACTTAGCTACGTATGAAACAACTGTTTCACGCGGCCAGTGGAGTGTTCTACTCAGAATCTCGGGTGCTTTCGGTACGACCTCGATTGAGGCACTGTGTATGGTACTGGGAGATTTCCCTATAGATATTACAATTCGCCGCAGAGCAGCAGCCTGTTGGCTGAAGTGGGGAAGACGTGACAATGTAAGAGAAATAACTAGACAAGACATAACCAATGAACAGAATTTAAACAAGTGGAGAATTGATACATGACAGCCAGTATGGGACACAGCTGATAAAGAAAGGCGAGTCTGCTCTTTCGTCCCCAGTATCCGAGAGCGGATGAATTTGAAGGACATAAATCCAAGACGCGACATGTTGCATTTTCTCATGGTCCATAGCTTATATCCTATTCGTCTCCACAGATTTGTCCTAAAATAGACTCCCACTTGTGTCTATGGTGACAATGGCACACCTCAACACAAAATGCTTATCAGCGATGCCGTAGGACATAAAAAGACGGAGTTTAGGGCATCAGGAAATAGGGCAGTTAACACACAGACAAGATGACCGGAAATCTATAAACAACATTGCAGACGAAGTATCTTGAGCACTACATGCAGCATACAAATAGGACATACCATGTGTTAGAATAACACAGGCTCCACATATGACAGATCAGCAGCACATAGTTACAAGGCATAAATAAAAACACAGACACTAAATCGGATGCTAGATCACACGCAGGCAGTGAAGAGATAAACATACAAACATATCAAAAGTAAGCTAAGGATCTCCAACACCAAATCGAATCAATCTTAAATGTAACTTCCTATGTAGTTCGATGGAATATCATTTCATAGCATGTAACACTATTTGAAGATGTGACATTTCTTCTTCTTTCACTGTATCAGGTGTGACTGGCTTGTAGTTTTACCGAGTCCTCGCATCTGATGCAGCTAACTAAATCAACTCCCAATCTCCACTATTAATTTAATTTCGGAAACACATTGTATCCTAATTAATGAATACATTATTAATTAAGTATTACCACATTCAAGACAACATATTTAACCGATGTAACCATACACGTAGAAGCTATAAATGGAAGATCTGCCACATCATAACTAAGTCATATTGCCATCTCTTATTTCTTTCATTAAATACACTTTTAATTTAAAATACGTCCACAGTGTGTCACGTACCTTATTTATTATCATTACCTAACTTACCAAGAAGTTTAAACAAAATTGAATACATGCATTTGTACTTTTTTATATATTTTTTATTTGTCATTCTTTTGTAAAATTCTCAAAAAATGTGCTAGTAATAAAAGTGAATTTCTACGATATACAACGTAAAATCACGCAATGCTATACAATAACAGGCAGCAGGTCTCTACTTGAGAAATAAATAAATAAACGCGGAAAGTTCAGAATGTCGCTAGACCCGTTATTTTACCGTCCTTGCCACAGGAAGATGGTGTGCTGTTCAAACAGGATAATGCTCGCCCACACACTGTACGTAAAACTCAACGCTTTCTGAAAGACGAGCAGCAACGTCCCACGCCACTACGATCTCCGGATTCGTCTCCAGTCGAGCACGAGTGCGATATGATGGGACGAGAAGTGACTGGTGCGACTCGTCAACCAACAACCCTAACAGAACTACTCGAACAGGTCGAGCAGGCGTGGCATGGCGTATACCATGACAGTATTCGTCATCTGTACGATAAACTAAATGCCACAACCGGTGCATGGATTGCCTCCCGTGGAGGCTACACCACATAGAAATATGGGTGTTTCAGCGTGGGTCGATACCTGGTACCTCAGAACCACTTCTCCTATTGATCTGTAAACGTAATCATTTCACATACTCCACATGCACTGCGGCAACAATAAATTTTAAGTGAATTGGAAACCTCTAAAAATATGTACTAATTTTATTTCCAGCAGTGTATATTTGGATGAGCGGAATAAGACGCAACACCTCTTTCATTCCGAGAACCGTTCAAGATATCGAAACGAGGTCTTTAGCAAGTGGTTTTACGGTGAGGTATACGTAATTATGTTGCATTTTTAATTCAGTTAAACCATATATCAATCAGGATATTGAAGCAAATACTGTTCGTTCAGTGGAACGATAACGTATTTAACGAAATTCGAAAAAGTAAAGAAATACCAGTACAGTGAGCTAACACTTGTTAATGTTAGCAGTGAAACTGTTCGCCAAAGTGTCTGAGAAATGAGCTAAAATTGAAAAGCAAGGAGACTAGACTCGGTTATTCCAATGTAAACACCTTGTGAACCTCTTTGGAATTCCGTTAAAAAAAGTGTGTCATTCCATTTAAAATAATACTTGTTCCATACTTCGGTTGAAACAGGCTTTAAGATGATTTAACCACTCAACAATATTACGTGCTCATCTGCGTCACATCATTTGCGGAAAACCTCGATAAATATATTTTGTTTCATTGTTTATCCTCTTGTCCCGCTAAACACCGAATACTGAACCAAGTTTTCTTTTTAATGGATTTTTTAATGGCATCTCAAATGGAGCGACTTGGCGTCATTTGCACCACAATTGTTAATTCGGACTGTCTGATCTTTCAGTTTTAGCACATTTCTCGGATTCGTTCGCAAGAAGTTTCGATACCAACATTAACAAACATTATTTTCAGTATATCCGTTGTGGATGACGAGCTGCGACTGGAGTTTAAACTGGCGATTTATCTGGTAATAAATGTGCAACCAGTCGCCTTTTTAGTTTTTTGATACGATTTATTCAACTGCAGGCTCATTATCAGAGGGAGGTGTTACAAGAACTTTATACTGTGGATCAAGTATAGCTGGATGCAGTGTTACTGTTGTACTCATACTTTCAAGAGGATATCGTTTCATTTAATTAAAATCACTTGCTCCAATATCTTGGTTGCCACAGGGGTGTAGAGGATAACCAATAAAAGAAAACTACTTGCTCTCTGAGAGCTACTATTTGCTGAAAAATGAACGGTTCGCGAAATAAAAAGGGTGCCCATATCCTATGACACTCATCATGTAAAACTACTACTTTTGTATGTGGCTTCTGAAAAAAAATTCTCATCAGTGTAGTTAGTTTTAACGTACAGTCCTAAAACCTAACCCTTAAATTCGAAGACGGTGTGTAACAAAACGGTATATGCCATTATCGTTTCTAATGAGCAACATAGAAAATGTACGCAAATTTTGATTACACATGTTACGCTACATAAAATTCTCATGTGACTGTGATATAACTAGTACGTTATTTGGTAAAATCTTTCAGAATCCACTTTGCAGCTCAAAGCACTGAATGACGGGTCCAGTTAGGGAATTGCCGGACAGAGCGATATTTTGTAACTAATGCTGCGATCAGAGACTCAGTCCGTCTCTGTGACAGGTAAATGTCGGTGACAGATGATTTATAGTCTAGCGAATTATCGCCCTTGCATGTTATTGCTTATTCGTCGCATTTGAAAATCATGACTAGTGCGTTGTACGCCGATATGTGTTCCACAAAATGAATCATACAACACATGACAAGTACGTGAAAACATTAATAATAATTACGTTCTAAGAAGAATAAGCAAAACTACGATTAATTTCATAATTTTTATTGTTATAACAAGTTAATCGCATGTTTACCGGAATTACCTGACATTCTGTTATGTATCTTATCAGAGAGAGGTAACACATTATTGCCTTCCATCCGAGGCTTTACCCACGGCCGCAAAACACAAATGTGGAATATTTTATTGAATTACAAGTACAACAAATATAAATTAGTAATATAAAACTGTTCTAATAATTTGTCTAATTCTGACCAGCTGTTAACGGTTCTCCATCTTTTCTCATCTTTCTGTATATAATGTTTGGTTTGTATTCAGTAACAGAACTTCCAAGTTATTCGATTTTAGTGGATGGAGCGGCGTTCTCCTGTTATAAATAAGTTCTGCACTATCAGATGAAAAACTAAAATACTATTACAAAGTGATAGACAAGTAATTTCGTTTTCTTTCCCCCTTTTATTTAATTTACTCGTTGTCACGTTCCTTTACCTATAAGTTGCAGCTCTTAGTTAATCAGCGTGCGTTTCTTGATACTACACTTTGCGATACTTGTAAGAGGCATCTTGTATAATACGCGCTTTAGAGCAAAAATCTCTATCTACACAGCCAGATACTTTAATTCCTATAACACATTGTCATATATATCATGAATTACCGTATTAAGTGGTCTACAGCAATAACAACCTATTATAATAATTTGGCCATCTTTGTCTGTTAAAATTTTGTAGTTGTGTCTTATAAAACCCGTTCGTCTAACGAGGTTTTGCTATCCTCAGAATTAGTGTAAGATTAGTTGCGTTAGGGTAATATAACTTACTGAAAGTCTACACATTATCTCTGTACGTCAGAAAAGTAATAACAATTTCAGAAGCTAGCGTGACAGATATGTATGTCAGGTGTGACCACAAAAAACCCACAGTTAAATAACGAAACATCTTGTCTTTAAGGTGTATATTTACAGTTAATATGCAATTCTGAGATATGTTCCTCTTATGTCCATACGTCAAACTCCAGCTTATAACGGGTGGTTATAGTTAAAATCCAGCTGTTCACAGAAGTGTAGTGTAG
Source organism: Schistocerca gregaria (assembly GCF_023897955.1). Taxonomy (NCBI): domain Eukaryota; kingdom Metazoa; phylum Arthropoda; class Insecta; order Orthoptera; family Acrididae; genus Schistocerca; species Schistocerca gregaria. The sequence continues at coordinate 733,954,575 of NC_064931.1, forward strand.
GCTGTAATAATCACGTAGCAGTCCAACTTGCCAGAAATTCTATTGTGTTACTATATCTGTGTTCTTTGTGTGAAAAACTCAAAGCTTGTTAGATAAAATAAACGTTATTAACATTCTATGATACATGATTATTATTCGTGTCTATCTATTTTCGTGTTTCTCCCTCTGGAGGACTCCGAATTGTAGGGTGTAACATGGTAGCGTGTAACAAACTATGTCAACGTGTAGAGGTAGTGTGACGTAATCAAGTTTCGATTTCGAAGGGTTCCTCCACACATGGAACCCCCTCCTTCAACACGAAAACAGCAGTTCACGTACGAGTACTGCGACATTTGTAACAATTCCTTGGGTTCATTCTCATCGATCATTGTCCATATAGTCACCATTTGACCACATCACATTTTCATCTACTTCCAAAACTTAAAGAACAGCGTCGAGGAGTTCACGTTGTTATTGATGAAGCGGTGCAAGCAGAGGTGAAGTTGTGGCTCTGTCAACACTGTCAAACATTCTACAGTGACGGTATACCTACATGTGCATCTACATAGATACTCCGCTAACCACCGTATGCAACAGGCTGCAAGATTTCTGGACGTCATTAAGGTCACCACTCTTACAACACAGGCGTCCACACCAATGCATATCAACAGCAGCCCTCTGAGTCCGCTGGTTCCTCATGTCACTGGTGGGGAGACAGTCCCTTTCTGCTATTTATAGACGAGCACTCACTCTCGTCCACCACGGTTGTAAGGATGCTATGTTGGCGCCATTCGCCCTGTTACATAGCAAGCTATCATACATCATAGTCAGGCAGGAACCAACAAAAAAAAAAAGAGCCACAGGGGGTCTCCATCGGATGATGTTAATAACAGATCACCTGCAACTTGTACCTACTTGCATCTACATCTCAAATTACGCACACACGCTGCTAGTCACTGTACAGTACATGGCATAGGATACGATACTCCACTAATATTCATTTCCTTCTCTGCACCACTAGCACATAGAGAAAGGCAAGAACGACTTTTTACAGGACTCTGTACAAGACCTACATTCTCTCATCTTATCCTCATGATCCTTAGGCGAAATGTACATTGGAACCAGTAGAATCAATCTGAACTCGGCCACAAATTTCTCAACCGTACTTGCATGCTGGTCGAAGCTACATCTACATTAATACTCCGCAAGCCACCCAACGGTGTGTGGCGGAGGGCACTTTACGTGCCACTGTCATTACCTCCCTTTCCTGTTCCAGTCTCGTGTATGGTTCGCGGGAAGAACGACTGCCGGAAAGCGTCCGTGCGCTCTCGAATCTCTCTAATTTTACATTCGTGATCTCCTCAGTAGGTATAAGAAGCGGGAAGCAACATATTCGATACCTCATCCAGAAACGCACCCTCTCTAAACCTGGACAGCAAGCTACACAGCGATGCAGAGCGCCTCTCTTGCCGAGTCTGCCACTTGAGTTTGCTCCGGTAACAAATCTAGTTTCGATGCCTTCCTTTATTCCGATCAGGTGGGGATTCCAAACACTCGAGCAGTACAAAACAGTGTTTTCCACTAGCGTTCTATACGACTTCTCCTTCATAGATGAGCTACTCTCCCAAAGTTCTCTCCTCAAAACGATGCCGATTATTCGCCTTCCCGACTATCAACTTGATGTGCTCCTTCCATCTTATATAACTTCGCAACGTTGCGCCAAGATATGTAATCGATGTGAATGTGTCAAGCAGTACATAACTAACGTTGTATTCGTTCGTTACACTTACGCTGGGTTACGTGGCCACAAAGAGATCGCGTTATCCCCAGGTGCCTTCACAGAACGTTTGCTAGCGCCTGGGGTGTGCCAGACCAATTAATTGCTAACGTGTTCTCTTAGGCAGATGCTGACCACAGTAGCGATTCGTCAGTCGGAGTCTCACTAAGTAATCATCAGGATCACCAATACCATATTCCAGTCAGCATCCTCCTTTGTCTGGATCTCCCAGTACTATTAGTCGGCTATCCCGAGGTAAATTCAGAAACTGACTTTGATATCTTTTGTGACCGCGAGCCCAACACACAGTATTGTGCCATCCAAGGGCAACCCTGACATAATCACGTACTGTCAATATAAAAACATCTCAAAGGAAGACATCTGAGCTAGAATGTATACTGATAAACTGCAGTGTTTATATGGGCTGTATTCTTGTTGCGTCTCCAGTGGTGCAGTACATATCAAATAATGTCAAGGTGTTTTTTGTTAAACTTTGTTTTCCACTCCTGTGCTCCTTCCAAGACAGACAGTGTTTTCTTTTGTGTAACTTCCAAGTTGCTAGTGAACTGACATTCACTTGCAGTTGCGTCACGGCTTAGGCAACGGAAGTTAACACGCAAGTGTTACTGTTCCTCTAGAGCATTCAACCAAATCAAGGACCTGACATTTCACTGGTGAAAGGATAATAAACACGGTCCACGTTATTCCAGCCGTTTCATAAAAAGTTGTATCCATGGGGAATCTACGTCCTTGGCTTGAATAGTTTGAACAAAATTTACAGGTTCATTGTGTTTCTGGTGATGGTGTGCTGAGTCCATTCCCGACTAAATACATTTACTTCTGCAGCTCAATCCAGAGGTCTATCCGCATACCCTTCCCTAAGAACGATTAAAGACAAGCTTATTAAGCAACACACATCAAAAAACGTTTTGCATCACCCAGGTTCCCAGAACTCTAGAAAATAGACGTTGACTGTGGGTATTGTATCACAGACACAGTCCCTTTGACTGTTCAGAGATGCCACTAAAAGTTCTAAAAGATGTAAACAACCATCATGAGCAGCGCTTATTAGAAAGAGGGGGTCCAACAGCCCATCAGTTCCAGTCATTGCACCAGGAAGGAGGTACACGGCTCGTGTTGTCTGCAGTCGATCCACGCCTAGACGGGCAATACAGCGGTTTGATCGGGTCCGCATTTCTACTTTGTGCCAGGAAGGTCTCTCAACAAGGGAAGTGTCCAGGCGTCTCGGAGTGAACCTAAGCGATGTTGTTCGGACACGGAGAAATACAGAGAGACAGGAACTGTCGATGATATGCCTCGCTCAGGCCGACGAAGGGCTACTACTGCAGTGCATGACCGCTACCTACGGATTATGGTTCGGAGGAACCTTGACAGCAATGCCACCGCGTCAAATAATGCTTTTCTTGCAGCCACAGGACGTCGTGTTATGTCTCAAACTGTGCATACTAGGCTGCATGACGCGTAAATTCAGTCCCGGCGTCCATGGCGAGGTTCATCTTTGCAACCACGACACCATGCAGCGCGGTAAATATGGGCCCAACAACATGCCAAATGGACCACTCAGAATTGGTATCACGTTCTCTTCACCAATAAGTTTCGCATGTGCCTTCACACACAATCGTCGGATTCGTTTTTGGAGGCAACCCGGTCGGGCTGAACGTCTTATAAACACTGTACAGCTAGTGCAGAAAAGTGGACCATCCCTGCCGTTTTGGGGTGGCATTACGTGCGGCCAACGTACTCCGCTGGTGGTCATGGTAGCCACGGTACCGGCTGTACCATACGTGAATGTCATCCACCGACCGACAGTGTATATTGGCGAGGCAATCGTCTTCATGGCCGATAATTCGTTCCCCCATCGTGCACATCTTGTGAATGACTTCCTCCATGATAATGACATCGTTCGACTAGAGTGGCCACCATATTCTCCATACATTACCCCTATCGAACATGCCTGAAATAGATTAAAAAGGGCTTTTTATGGACGACGTGACCCACCAATCACTCTGAGGGATCTACGCCGAAACGCCGTTGAGCAGTGGGACAATCTAGACCAACAGTGCCCTGATAAACTTGTGGATAGTGCGCCACGACGAATATTGGCATGCATCAATGCAAAAAGACATGCTACTGGGTATTAGATGTTCCGGTGTGAACAGCAGTCTGGACCATCACCTCTGAAGATCTCTGTGTATGGTGGTACTACATGCAATGTGTGGCTTTCATGAGCAATGAAAAGGGCGGAAATGATGTTTATGGTGCTCTCTATTCCAATTTTCTGTACAGGTTCCAGAACTCTCGGAACCAAGGTGACGCAAAACATTTTTTTATGTGTGTATTTTCATTCACAGATGCACGTCGCGGCTGTCCTTCAGAAGACGGTCAGATGACATAAGCAGAGTGGACAGTCGTATAGGGAGTGGATAGGCAAATTACCGGAACTGCATAGAGACTGCCATTATCAGTTTCCAGTATGTGAGTACAAAGATTCGTAGGCTATGTCCTTAGTTTGGGGTATCTCCCTCGTACACTGGCCTGATGAAGGATTCCTAAATAATCTCCTTGAGCTTACAAACCACTTTTTGGATACGTTTCATCCCATCACTCTGGCTTCTGAACAATCTGTTAGATCAAAGGCAACTTTCAAGATCCCTCTCAGGCTTTTCCGCATCTGCTGCCCACAGGACTCAGCCCCAGTATCGGCCTTCATACTGGCCTCACTCTCTCTCCAAAGGCGAAGACAATGCGGGCAAGTGATATCCTGCAGTAATTGGTTCGTGACACTACAGCGTCAACAATGTCGTTATTGCCAGCCCAAATCCTCGATCTGTCGATTAACGGGACAGAAGACGGAAGTTCGTCAGTCATCTCCCAAGAAGAACCCAGGCTGCAGTCGCCTTTACCTTACGATGGTACCAGTAGGTGTGTGATGGAGCAAACCTAGCAGTTACTCCAAAGATTGACGAGCATGTAACCTAGAAATTATGTGAGTCGTCCAGTATATGGTTTGGTGACACCCTGTCACCTTTTGGACTAATTAACACAGGAACATGGCATATAAAATACCAAATTATTAATCTTGATCACCAACTAGTTTATCAACAAATACTGTTGAAGAATTAATAAGATAACGACATACCAACATTTATCCTAAAAAATAAATGATAGTGAACGCACTGAATTGAATGTTACCTTGCAATATTTTTATTGCAATGAAGCAACCAACGAATCAGGTACATACTGGGGAAATACATCATGACAACGATTATAAGTATTCTAAACACTGATAAAATAAATAAATCCGTGAGTAGCAAGCAGAAGGTTTTTTCAATGTTTCTTGTACTATTTATCTGAAAGTTCGCACTACAAGTAACTAACTTCAGAAAGCAGCTGTGTATGAAAAATGTTTCCTACATTTATGGATAATATTATCACTGTTACCGCCGAAAGTTCTATCAGTCACACTCGGAGGACTTAGAAGTTCTGTGGAAAGTGCAATTTTTTTGCAAGTCCGTAATGCGGCACTACTAAACGCTTTAAAACTGGTGTGGTAGTCTGAACGCCCAAATGGCTTACTAGCCTCATGCATACAGTATACATATATACACAACCTATATTTATTACATTAGACATCGAAGTGATCAACAACCAGTAGCATAAAAGAAATTATATAAATGTCTTTGTTCTTTTCGACATGTCCAAAAAGAGGAGAACCATGCAGTCATATAATCGATTTGCCTCGATGGGCAACAAATCAACAATCTTCAGGGCGGATGCACATTCACGTTAGACTTCCAGTAAGAATCTAAAATTAGTGTTCATAGAGGACATGGACAGAGACTGTGGATAGGTGGCGCTTGTTAGGAATGTGAGTTAGGTGGGGAGCGTGCCGAAATTGTCTGGGCATTTGCCATAAACACTGTGTCTGGATGGCGCAATGGTTGATGCAACTGGCTTGTAAGCAGGAGATACACTATGTGATCAAAAGTGTCCGGACACCCCTAAAAACGTGAATTGCGCTGCCACTTACTGCCAGGTACTCCATATCAGTGACCTCTGTACTCATTATACATTGAGAGAGAACAGAATGGGGCGCTACGCAGAACTCACGGATTTCGAACGTGGTCAGGTGATTGGGTGTCACTTGTGTCATACGTCTGTACGCGTGATTTCTACACTCCGTAACATCCCTAGGTCCACTGCTTCCGGTGTGATAGTGAAGTGGAAACATGAACGGACCCGTACAGCACAAAAGCGAACAGGCCGACTGCCAGAGACCGCCAACCGTTAAAGAGGGTCGTAATGTGCAATAGGCAGACATCTGTCCAGACCGTCACACAGGAATTCCAAACTGCATCAGAATCTACTGCAAGTACTATGATTGTTAGGAGGGTGGTGAGAAAACTTGGATTTCATGGTCGAACGGCTGCTGATAAATCACACATCACGAAGGTAAATGACATACGACGCCTCGCTTGGTATATATAGTGTAAACATTGGATGATAGAACAGTGAAAAAACGTTGTGTGGAGTAAGGAATCATGGTACACAATGTGGCGATCCGACTGCGAGGTGTGGGTATGGCGAATGGCCGGTGAACGTCATCTGCCAGCGTGTGTAGTAAAATTCGGAGGCGGTGGTGCTATGGTGTGGTCGTGTTTTTCATGGAGGGGGCTAGCACCCCTTGTTGTTTTGCGTCGCACTATCACAGCACAGGGCAGCACTTATGTTTTAGCACTTTCTTGCTTCCCACTGTTGAAGAACAATTCGTGAATGGCGGTTCCATCTTTCAACACGATCGAGTACCTGTTCATAACGTACGGCCTGTGGCGGAGTGGTTACACGACAATAACATCCCTGTAATGGACTGGCCTGCACAGACAGCTGCTCTGAATCATATAGCACACCTTTGGGATGATTCGGAACGCCTACTTCGTGCCAGGCTTCACCGGCCGACATCGATACCTCTCCTCAGTGCAACACTCCGTGTAGAATTGGCTGCCATTTCCCAAGAAACCTTCCAGCACCTGATTGCGGGAGTGGAAGCTGTCATCGAGGCCAAAGGTGGGCCAACACCATATTGAATTCCAGCTTTACCGATGGAGGGCGCCACGAACTTGTAAGTCATTTTCAGCCAGGTGTCCGGATACTTTTGATCACATAGTGTACTAGGTTCAAGTCATGGTCTGGAACACATTTTCACTCGTCGTCACCGAACCCGAGTAAAGTCCTGATGAAGCTGATATCATAGGATTCTTCCCTTTCCTTTTCTTTCCCCTCCACCCAACTTCGTTTACACTGTAACATAAATTTAGTTTCTTTCACCGGTTTCAGACACTTAGTGCCTTTCTTCGGAAGGTTATAACCATCGGATTAGTTGTGTCAACAACGAGATGCATGCAGCATATTGCTGTGGTCATGCTGTTCATAACACTGGAGTCCCAATCAGGAGGACGATGGTTCAATCCCGCGTCCGGCCATCCTGATTTAGGTTTACCGTGATTTCCCTTAATCGCGCCCGGCCGGTGTGGCCGAGCGGTTCTAGGAGCTTCAGTCTGTAACCGCGCGACCACTACGGTCGCAGGTTCGAATTCTGCCTCGGGCATGGATGTGTGTGATGTCTTTAGGTTAGTTAGGTTTAAGTAGTTCTAAGTTCTAGGAGACTGATGACCTGAGATGTTAAATCCCATAGTGCTCAGAGCAATTTGAACTATTTGAACCCTAAATCGCTCCAGGAAAATGCCGGGATGGTTCCTTAGAAAGGGCACGGTCGACTTCCTTCCCCGTCCTTTCCTAATCCGATGAGACCGATGACCTTGCTGTCTGGTCTCCTTCCCCAAAACAACCCAACTCATGCTATTCATAGTGCCATTTTTTTACGGAAACATGAACCATATGACAATAGAAATATGCTGCATGTATCTAATTGTTGACACTGGCAAATAATGCGATAGTCATAGCCTTCTGAAGAAGAGCACTAAGTGCCCGAAGCAAGTAAAGGAAATAAAACTCGTTTTATACAGCTGGTAGCTGATTACTTCCATATACACGACACTTGTTGAACATGGATAAAATACGATTTACATTTCATTTATTAATGAAATAGTTAAAAGTTTTTGACAAAATGTACGTAAATTACGCTTGTGTTGAGAATCTGTGACAGCTCAATTCATATGCATGAGCTACTGCATGCTGTGGTGGCACCATACTGGTCACACCAAACACTATTAATATTAATTATTATCATAGAATCTATTTCCACTATTAATTATTGCACTTTATTTATTGCAAATACAACGTGTGTTTTTAACAATCTATATGCATTTGGAGGACTCTGTTCCTTCCAACGTCTCGCTAGCAATAAATAGTAATTGGTTTAAGAATTAATTTATGCACTGATTGCCCCACGAAGCTTTCTCACTGTACAGCTGACGTCAGTACCTTGCCATTGGTGTGCCATATGTTTTCTTAACTTGTATGTACACAGTTATAACACTGTTGTGAATAATAATTGTTTAAACAATAATCATTCCCTACCGTAAATCATAGACCTTCACCAATAATATTGTAGGAATCTGCTGATTTCAAAAGTTTCTTTGGAATTTCCAGTCAACGGCTAGTCGCTCCCTGCCTCGTTTCCAGCTATCCCTACTTCACGAGACACACAAACTCCTTGGCCCAAGCGAACACGAAGCGACGTCGAGCTGTAGTGAGGAGACGTGACGTGAGTCGTTGGCGGCACGTGGCCTTGTCGGACGCCGGTACGGACGACATGGACCCTCGCCAGCTCTACCCTTCGTCAACGCGTAGACACGGTGCGGCAGACAGCATGTGTTCGGTGGCGTCGCTCGTGGTAGTAAGTGTTCACGACCCACCAGGCAACATGAACGGCAACGTCACAATCGCGGTGGCCGTGTGAATACTGCAGTAAACACAAGGCGGTGTGTATCTTGGCCTGTCACAGCACGTGGCCTGGCTGAGCTGGGACGGACATACATAAGAAAGCGATGCCTGATATTACGTTAGTGATGCTACTGCACAGACTTAACTCTGATATCCCAAATAAACTACTGCAGATTACTCGAATAAATATGGGAATACCAGAACCCGAAATACACAAATAACGAATTGTGAGCTCAATTCTGAGCAAGTTAAACCAAATTACGATGGTACCTGTAGGGTGTGGAACTTACATTTCTGGTGTACTATGACGGAGCAAATGTAACAGTCATCTCACTCTTGGGCAGACATGCAACGAAGAAATCATGTGACTCGTGTCTATAGGCGCTGTACCCTGTCGCCTCTTAGACCAGATAACACAATATACATGTCGCCTACAGAATATAAAATTATGAATTTTTATCACGAAGTAGTTAAAAATTATTAAAATAATGACATAGCAGTTGTTATTCTAAGGAATAGATAACTGATGGCGAATCACTGAATTAAATCTTAGCTTGGAATATTTTTATTGCAATGAAACAACCAAACTATCATTTATGTACTGTGGCGATGCATCTCTTCAACGATTATAAGTCTTCGAATCACTGATAATGTAAGTTATACCATAGCATAGTTTATTGCACAAGTCCAGTAACAGACAGCGTTATTCACAGGACACCTCTTCGTTGTTGATGCAACGTGAGCTCCAAACACAGTGGCGTGAGTCCTTTTTAAACCCCTATTGCAGGAAGTCCACAATTCTACTAACAGTATCCAGTAGCTGTGGAATCTTTGCTCCAAGTATGAATCAATTTTCTCACGTCTCTCTACAAACGTCACGGAATTTGAGGCACCTGCCGCGCTTCTCACTTCACTATGCCCCGCTTCTGTAAAGTACACAGTGTTCCTTTTCCACTCGGGAATAGGCTTAAGAACGAGCTCCAACGCCTGAAGGATAAGCCCATCTTAACCCCAGTCGACAACGGTGTGAGGCCCGCTTCCAGTCTTTAACATCTGATTTGGATTTTTCCTTTATAGTCGCCTCCCCCGTGGTAGTGCCAACACACCAACTATCTTACACCGCTACTTCCAGTAGCTTATGGAAGAGGTGCCAGGTAAAATTCCTCAATATTTAGCTGGTAAATGCAATTTCTTATTTGACGTGCTCCATTGGACCAATCTCAAATGTAAGTAGTGCAAATGCTGGTTCCTGTACCTCATGTACGATACTTGGGACACCTGTTCAGTGCATCAGGGATATATGCCACGGTGCACTACAACCTGTCCCTTCAGAAACTCCCCGCCCCTTCCACATCACACAAAATAATTGGTGCTTGGACGTCTCAGTTACTATACAAAATTTATTCTTCATGCGGAGGCTATCGCTGAACCACTCCATCAGCCGCTGCAGACAAATGATGACTGTAATTGCACTCCCATATGTGACATGGCTATCTGGGATGTCAGGTAAACTCTTCATTGTCCAACAGGCTAGGACCTTCCCCAATCCTTAATTGTGGTAGAAGATGCGTCAAACTTCGGCCTGGGAGCAGTCTTGACCTATGAAGTTAATAGGCTGGAACACCCTATGCATTTGTCCCCAAGAAACTAGCACATGCACAACATTATTACAGGCAAATTTAGGAGGAAACACTTGACGCTGAAGATGTTCCTCGATTACGTGTACGGTAGACATTTTACTTTATTAACTGAACATAAAGGTCTGCTGCCACTACCCAAGGCCAGCTTGAAGATTCTAACCATAATGGTGCGTTGTCACCAGCGATGGCCATTGTTCCTGTTGAGGTACACGAACGACATAGAGGTTAGGCCCAAAGTCCAACATACCAAAGTTGATATCCCCTGAAGACTACCACATGGAAAACACCTGGACCTGGAGTTCAGCTGAGTTACAACATTGTGTTTCCACAAGGATATCGAAGAAGAGGATCCGGTGACAAACTTCATCTTTGATTTGGCAGTCATCGACATTCCATCTTCAGACGACGCAGTAATCAGGAATGTAATTTAGTTAGTGACGACGATTGGTCAGCAACCCAAATCAACTGAACCTGCTGGAAATGCAAGCCTACTGGTATCAAAGTAACAGTTCTCAGCGACATCTTATTTTTCAGGAGGCAGGAGAGCAATGGTTGCACCAAGTGGTGATTCCACAGGCTGTCAGACAACAAATCCTGATGCTCCCCACCTAAGGTCATTGGGGAATAGTCCTGACCAAACGACTTTCTTCCTAACATGTATGTTGGACAGGTATTGACAGTGATATTGCAAAAATGGTTGCAGCATGCACCACTTGAAAGCCCCAGCTTGGTGATATTTTCCATGGTCAGATGAATCACCACCATGGTCTCCCTCCACGCTGAGACCGAGGGTCTATTGTGAGCTATTCCTGGATAATGGTCATTGATTCAGGCAGCAGTTTCCCATGATATGGAAAACTCCCTGGTCAATTATGACATCATCAACACATAACAAGCACCGTCCCTCAACTCCTCCCTTCCTTTTTTGATCAATAACAGCATAATATTAAAAGGAAACAGCCAGTCACAGAGTAGAAATTGAGGAGTCATTAAACTCAAACAGCCAATGACAATACACCTCAAGAGCAACCAACTTAGAAGTATCCAAACGATCTGAATCTTTTACGTCATGTTCGGAAGAACTTATACAAAAAGTTACGTAAATAGTTTAACCTGCAATATTTCCATATCTAAATTACGCCAACAAGAACAAAACAAGCACACACACACACACACACACACACACACACACACACACACACACACACACAAACACACACACGTGCACAGACACAGTGTTTATGCCATTAACTTACAGGTTCAGCTATTGAACTTCGAGAAGTGTCGATTATTACTTGAAGTTTACAACTGCGACGGGAAACAATGACTCAGTTTCAGAGTGATAAGTTCCATATGAGGACATTCAGTCAGAGTAAAAGCAGATACAAAAGTTGCATTTCGCAAGTTGAAAAATTCTGGGAATTAGTGTGAGGGATTTCGATTATCAAACAGGATACTTAGACTCTTGGGAACAGACGGCAGTAGCTTATAGTCTATTTCAAAGGAGAGTTGAATATATTGACAGAATTATAGTGCGAATTTTACAAGCTGGACATTGTGTCAGTTACGGATGTTGAAATGTAGTTTTAAGGCCGAGTAGCTGACACCTGCACTCAAGTTATGGCACATACACCGTCCGATTCCGGTTTAGAATCCTATTTAAATTCTGAATGTCTATTTGTTAATATTAACTATCACTACCTTGTCTGCTTAGCGCTGTCAGCAAAAGATGACAAATGTTTTGTACTGCAAGATATAATTAGTGTTATTGCATGGAGTCATTAAAATGTTAGATGACTTTGAAAGTGGAAAGTTGAAAGGTTTGCAGCCATTGTTTATTATTTATATGAATGTGTTTTCAAGGGAAATTCGAGGAAAACGAAACGAGACAGAAGTACGTACACTATATTATATCAACATTAACTCCTAATACGTTTCTCCAATTGCGAGAAAAGACGGTCGATGCCTTCTTGGAGAAATGTTTGCGGTTGACGACAGAATCCTGACTGTACCGAGGTGTGTCCCCACCCACATGTTGTTAAGGCTGTTCGGAGCACGCTGCAGTAGTTTCCTATTTATTTTAGACATACAGATATAATTTTAGTGCTTAACACGCATCATAGAAAATTTAGATGTGGAAATATTTGAGGGTCCATTGTGCCTTCCGATAAGTTTACACCTAAACTATTAATTACATTCAGATTGCATATGTTGTTAAGGCTGTTCGGAGCACGCTGCAGTAGTTTCCTATTTATTTTAGACATACAGATATAATTTTAGTGCTTAACACGCATCATAGAAAATTTAGATGTGGAAATATTTGAGGGACCATTGTGCCTTCCGATAAGTTTACACCTAAACAATTAATTACATTCAGATTGCATATTTATTTGTGTGTGTGCCTACTTAGGATGCTTTTTAATGAACATGTGTATTCTGCAGTTATATGTTTGATCAGGTTAGTTTTGATATATCGCATCATTCAGGCCTAAACATGAAGATTAACTGCCTCTTTAGCACATTATTTGTGAGTATTTAAACATGGAAATACCACTGTGGCACTTAATTTCAGAGTTCACTGTCATGTTTTAGGCACAGATTATGACAGATACCTGTGTGTGTGCTACTGTGTGAGTGACTGTGTGTGTTGTGAGCGCGCGCGCGCGCGCGCGCGCGTGTGTGTGTGTGTGTGTGTGTGTGTGAGAGAGAGAGAGAGAGAGAGAGAGAGAGAGAGAGAGAGAGAGAGAGAGGGGGGGGGGGGTCATTGATGTATTTTACCTGTGTTAATTCTAGAAGTTATAGACGTAGTTTTTTCAGTAAATGCTTTAGTTGCAGTGGGCAGAGGAGCTGAGAGGGAGGAGGAGGAGGAGAGGTGGGGTGAGACTTGTCACGTAATGATTATGACATCACTGATAAGGGGGCGGAGCTCGTGATGCCTTGGGTTGCAAATCTATGGGTTTCTAGCCAATAGTTGCCAGCTGTGCCTCTGAATTTTTGGAAACTCGGATCATTAGAGATATTTGTCAAGTTGACAAAACACCTTGCTTGGTCGGGAGTCACTATAGCTTTCCCATTACTTCTCATTGAAGCAGGCTTTTTCCGTTCATATGAAATATAACTTCTTGTTTCACTGTCAGCTCCTGCTTCAGGTATGTCTCTAACGAGTATGAAAGTCTCCGTATAGCAGGTATAATACGTAATTTATTGACTGCCAGTACTTCTAGTTATTTAAGAGTTTATTTGCCTCCGTTAAGTTGTTAGATTTCTCAGCATTTTACACGTTTTACTGAGTGAGGCTGTACAAGCAGAATTCCATGTCGCATTACTCAGGGCGCAGAAATATGTATTAATGTAAAGCAGTGTCTTACCATTTGCTTGCTTAAGCCCACCTTTTAACAAACAATATCAGTGATCAACAAAAAAAATTACAGTGCATTGCATAAGTCAACTTTGTATATTCAAACCGCTGACCTGAACTTCTACCAAAGCTGTTCAACTGAAAACATTATGTATCTGAGCGCGGTACCACCGGTAGTGAGACGCAAGACTGAGGGAAAGCAAACAAAGACAGGATTGGTGGCTCGGCCACGGGAAACATTCTCCAGTTTACGCGAAAAACAGTTAGCAAAACCACGCCTTTCCGCCATAGAATTTACTCTATGAGGCCACTCGTTCAAATTTTATCCCTATTTGCCTCCATCAAAGCAGTATTACCATAAAGCATGGTCTTTGTAAATGCACGTTTTGTGAATTACTGCAGACGGCAAGTCCCCATTAATGATAGTTTTACTACGCACACGTCATATAGTGAAGTTATTCGAAGAGTAACGTTCCTAGTGCACTAAATTTTATGGCCTAGACGACTTCACAGTGTTCCATGTTTCAGTGCAAAACAAAGCCAGCCTAGTATCCAAAGCAATCTGTTTTAAGTTCCTTTCAGAAATATGGCAGGTTATTTGGGTGTGGGTGTGGTCAAGGAAAAATCCTTTGAAGTTCATACATCCCTGCTTTGCTGCTTCTCGCCTTTTTAATTCTTTTTCGTGCCAGCCCGATTTCGCACTTGCTTGGGCGTAAAATAAAAAGTGAAATGTGTATGCTGCAAGAACTGGGCTGTTATTGAACTGTTTGGGCACTACAACAGTTCTCGTCATTCGTAAGAATAAAGACGAGCTCCGTCTCCGTTGATACCTTAACATTGCGTGGATTCTCAATCAGCGAAGGAATCCTATCCCTTACCAACTCTTGAGAATTCAATCTAGAAGTTAGAGGGTAGTGAATAATTTACTCACATCGATTTTTCAAAAGTATACCTTCAATATCCCATTGGAAAATAGTAGTAACTAGAAATTTTGAATGCTTCTATTAGTTTAAGTAAATATAAAGTATTAACGTTTCGAATCGCCAGAGCGTCAACAATATTTCAGCATTTCATTTCACTTGCATTACATCGATGACTTTAGATCCAACTGGGCAAGAAAGGAACCACATGCGGAAATCAGGGCATTTCTTATATAAACTGGATGTAGCAGTCGAGATGGCTAATTAAGTTTATATGTAATATTGGTAACTGGTTTCGGTCATAACAGCCACCTTCAAAACAAGGCTCTAGATGACAAGAGAGTCCACTGCCAAGTGCCCGTGTGCAATACCACCGATATGTGTCACAAATTGGCTCTCAAGTCAGTGCTGGTGGAAGCTACGTATTCTCTACTGATGACGTTGTTTATGCTCTGGACTTCTCACAAAGTGGTTCAGATATCTCACAGGGAGATGACATGAAGTATGAACATCCACTGTGTTCCCCTCTAAGATTCTTGTATTACCCCACAGGCCATTAAAATTGCTACACCAAGAAGAAACGCAGATGATAAACGGGTATTCATTGGACAAACATATTACACTAGAACTGATATGTGATTACATTTTCACGCAATTTGGGTGCATAGATCCTGAGAAACCAGTGCCCAGAACAACCACCTCTGGCCGTAATAACGCCCTTGATACGGCTGGACATTGAGCCAAACAGAGCGTGGATGGCGTGTACAGGTACCTGCCCATGCAGCTTCAAAACGACATCACAGTTCATCAAGAGTAGCGACTGGCGTATTGTGACGAGCCAGTTGCTCGGCCACCATTGACCAGACGTTTTCAATTGGTGAGAGATCTGGAGAATGTGCTGGCCAGGGCAGCACTCGACCATTTTCTGTATCCAGAAAGGCCTGTACGGGACCTGCATCATGCGGTCATGCATTACCCTGCTGAAATGTAGGGTTTCGCAGGGATCGAATGAAGAGTAAGGCCACGCATCGTAACACATCTGAAATGTAACGTCCACTGCCCAAAGTGCTGTCAATTCGAGCAAGAGGTGACCGAGACGTGTAACCAATGGCACCCCATACCATCACGCCGGGTATGGCGAAGACGAATACACGCTTCCAATGCGCGTTCACGGTGATGTCACTAAACACGGATGCGACCATCATGATGCTGTACACAGAACCTAGATTCACCCGAAAAAATGAAGTTTTGCCATTCGTGCACGCAGGTTCGTCGTTGAGTACACCATCGCAGGCGCTCCTGACTGTGATGCAGCGTCCAGGGTAACCGCAGCCACGGTCTCCGAGTGATAGTCCATACAGCTGTAAATGTCGTCGAACTGTTCGTGCAGATGGTTGTTGTCTTGCAAACGTCCCCATCTGTTGACGCAGGGTTCGAGACGTGGCTGCAAGATCCGTTACGGCCATGCGGATAAGATGCCTGTCATCTCGACTGCTAGTGGTACGAGGCCGTTGGGATCCTGCACGGCGTTCCTTATTACCCTCCTGAACCCACCGATTCCATATTCTGCTAACAGTCATTGGATCTCGACTAACGCGAGCAGCAATGTCGCGATACGATAAACCGCAATCGCGATAGGCTACAATCCGACCTTTATCGATGTCGGAAACGTGATGGTACGCATTTCTCCTCCTTACACGGGGCATCACAACAACGTTTCATCAGGCAACGCCGGTCAACTGCTGTTTGTGTATGAGAAATCGGTTGGAAACTTTCCTCATGTCAGCACTTTGTAGGTGTCACCATCGGCGCCTACCTTGTGTGAATGCTCTGAAACGCTAATCATTTGCATATCACGGCATCTCTTTCCTGTCGGTTAGCACCTCATCTTCGTGGTGTAACAATTTTAATGACGAGTAGTGTAAATTACGCCGAGGCGTAAAGGGCTGGGTGAAGACCCGTGGGACCGAGCGAGGTGGTGCTGTGGCTAGCACACTGGACTCGCATGCGGGAGGACGACGGTTCAATCCCGCGCGCGGCTATCCTGATTTTGGTTTTCCGTGATTTCCCTAAATTGCTCCAGGCAAATGCCGGGGTTATTCCTTTGAAACTACACGGCCGACATCTTTCTCCGCCCTTCCCTAATCCGATGAGACCGATGACCTCACTATCTGGTCTCCTCCCGCAAAAAAACAAACAGCAACAAGACCTCTGGTAGAAACCCAGTGTTGGAAAAGGGGTTGTCTCTTAAGCTGAAGAATTCAGCTTTTCTTCTTCGAAACACTCACTGAAGACGCTATCGAAGCCATCTAAGACCTCGCAATTCCTAAGGACGCCCGTGCGTTACCTCTGTCACTAGTACCAGAGCTTCCACGCAGCTGCTTCTAGCATTTCATTCGTGCAGCCTCATGAAGTTGATGTTCCACCATCCCTCGATACCGTAGCCGAATAGGACAGCCAATAGGGTACCACGCTGGATTCGTCGCCCATTTGGCCCGCTCCCCGCTGAAGCAGACAAAAGTGGGAGCGCTATCGTCTTTACATTCCCGATTTAGAGCAGAACGCTTGTGTAGTGTATTGCAGTCGATCCCACGATGAAAGGAGCAGCCAACGGATCGATAGGGAGCTCAGTAGCGGGAAGCTGGGTGTACGATGCCATCACGAAGGGCGGTGCTGCGAGAGGAACCACGCCTTCCGCCACTGCAGCAATCGGTCAGAAGTAAAGAAACTATACGAAGACTTTAGCAGTGGCCCCGCCGACGTCTTCGCCAATCTATTCACATTTTGCACGCAGATTTCTTCGTCTCGCAGACAGCTACGTATCTGGACTGTGGAGTTAGGCTGTACGTTTGGGCTCCATTGTTGGACACGGCTTCTATTTTATTTTTGCCTCGGTGTATTCGCAAAAACTTAGTATGTGACAGGACAACGCATAATCCTTCCTCGCAGTGAGATCGGCCACATAGATTGTTACAAATGAATGAAAAAAAACTTCCAATGTGAGTGAAATCTTATGCGACTTAACTGATAAGGTCATCAGTCCCTAAGCTTACACACTACTTAACCTAAATTATCCTGAGGACAAAGAGACAACCCCATGCCCGAGGGAGGACTCGAACCTCCGCCGGGAAGAACCACACAGTCCATGACTGCAGCACCTTAGACCGCTCGGCTAATCCTGTGCGGCACAAATGAATCACCAAGTCTAGAACATGCAGTTCCTCTCCGTCGTTACACATACTGCAAAGTAAAATACATTTTGCTGGACGATATTAAAGAGCATGGGCCCAATGAAATGATTAATACCTTAGAAATGACAGTGATACAGCTAAGACACAAGCAGGTCTTTAGCGTAAAATGGTATGTATAAACATAATGGAAAAGTATGTGTTGGACAACATGGTGGAGCTGTGGCGGTTAGACTGTCGGAACATGAGAGAATCTGAAGACGGCAAAATACTGTTTGAGTTTTTACGTTGCGTGTTTTAACAGAAAACGATTGACACGATGTGCGTTGTTGTGTTCCACTTCCTGTTAATAGAAACAGGAAGATGATATACTGGAAACAGTTGAAATCAACAATCATATGACACAGAACGCCATATTAGTTTTAAATGAACGGACGCAGTTTATGCTATCACTTTCGTAGTCTTCAGTTTCAGATTTACATACGAAAATAAAATAAGGCTCACCATTCGTGTTGAAAATGTTAACGATAGAAAAGGAAACAAGGCGATATGGCGTAGAGGGGCACGCGTTGTCGACAGGACGCCGTGTCACCCTCAGTCATATGGCGTCGTTTGGATATGATATGGATTGGGTTGTGGTCACCATACCGCTCATTCAGTTGTTTTCAGATTTTCAGATCTTGGACTTGCTTCTTCTTAATCAGATAACTCCGCAGTTGCCCTCACGAAACTAAATAGAGTTTGTTCCAGTCCTTCCACCAAAGTAGAATCCCTTACGCCGAAGGAAACTCCTTGACAGTACCAGGTATTGAACCAAGGTCTTCCGTAGAGCACTCAGACACACTTATCTCACAGCTGCCAATGACAATTTATAATTCAACAATTAACTTTATGATGCTGTATTCATGAAAATACTTTCATTTGTAATAATTTTGTGTCTGCATCATTAATATGTAGGTGAGTCGCACGCTGTTTTATGCATGTTGCAGGCACATACAACTGTGATCCAATGATGACCTAAGAAGCCGAAATCAAGCTTGGGAATGAAACTTTACTGGCAGATTAAAACTGTGTTGCGGACCGAGACACGAATTCGGAACCTTTGCTTCCTCAGGCAAGTGTGTACCATCTGAGCTACCCAAGCACTTCTCACTACCCGTCCCAAAATATTTAATTCGACCAGTACCTCGTCTCCTACCTTCCAGACTTCAGAGAAGCTCTCCTGCTCTCTCCATATCGTAGAACACTTGCACGCGAAAGGCCTAGGTCCCGAGTTCGAGTCTCGATCTGGCACACAGTAAAGTTTCATATCGGCGTGCACTCCGCTGTAGACTAAAAATTTCATTCTGGAAAGTTTGGGAATAAATAAACAATAGATTTAGAGCATCCAAAAACGTTTTCTTTTCTTTTCATTACTAACTTTCTAACTCTTTTTCTTAACCAAAGCAGACACTATTAAGCTTATATAATTAGCCGATGATACAACTTCATAACTGTGAAATATATTCCGAGGCGCGCCCCGTTTGTACAGTTCTCACAAGGGGAGATACTGCACTTGGTCATCGCCTTGATAGTGATATACTATACACACCGGATGGCAGGCAGGTTGTCGTATGATTCTGTCTTACTTTTCATCTTCTTTGGATGTAATCTACAAAACATCTTTTCTTTATTCTTTTAAATGATTTACTAGTAGTAAATATACTATTTATCAACATAATACATGCATATTAGCCTCAAGTAGCACACAATATCTTTGTTTTTCGCCACATCAAAAAGTTTAAGTTTTTTCACAGCAATTAGCATTTCTGTATATGTATATAGCCTCGAGCTATAGTACCATCACTATCTGCAGCTGATCGTCTTATATTTATCGCATGGTCTTTATTTTTAGTATGTTGCCGAAGTTTTCATGTATCTCCTGATTTTCCAGTATTGTTTTCAATATGTCATGAAGATCCGTAGCACGTTGCTGCTCGGTGATTTGTTATCCAGGGTGATTCTTATTAAAAATGAAAATTATCCGAAGAGATGTAGATATCGTAGACAAGGAGTTTTATGTCAAGCACATGTGGCCGAAAGCTGGCCGGAGTGGCCGAGAGGTTCTAGTCAGGAACCGAGAACCGCTACGGTCGCAGGTTCGAATCCTTCCTCGGGCATGGACGTGTGTGATATCCTTAGGTTAGTTAGGTTTAAGTAGTTCTGAGTTCTAGGGGACAAATGACCTCAGAAGTTAAGTCCCATAGTGCTCAGAGACATTTTGTTGCCGAAAATGTGGGGAAACACGAGGAATGTTGAACAATAATACTGACATCAGCAGATGACGTACCTCATTTGGCAGCATGTGCAGCGGTTGGCTTGTTGATCCTACTCTCGCCGACAGGGTGCAGCTCTACACATCGCCCCGCTTGGCTACTCTGTCTTCGTAAACGTGAACCGATTGACTGTAGTGTTGTATGACCACAAAAATAAGCACTACGGGACCACATCTTACACCGGAAGAGCGAAAACGGAGCAGCCTAGCACAGCGATGTGTAGCACTGCCCCCTGCTGGCGAGAGTGGGGCCGACAAGGCCAACCGTTGCACGTGCGGCGGGGTGCGTCATCTGGTGACGTTACGTGTTCAATACTTCTCATCCACTTTTGTTATATTTCGCGACATTTTTGGCACTATGAGTCATAATAAATTACTTATCTCATTGTCATCTACGTCGCTTCGGGTTTTTTTAAACGTTAGTAACGATCACGCTGTGTATGTTGCAGTATGCGCAAGCATCCGGATTGTAACATTATTCTTTGTTCTCGGGTATCTTCATCTTTCCGGTCGTATCAGTTCAGTTTATCTACAATGGTGCGTAAAAGATAAGGACTAACGTTACTTCCGCATGATATGCCGTTACCAAGGAAAGCAGCACGACGAAACTTGAACGACTTATAGAAAGAACTGCTACAGTTTAGTACAAAAGGTAACTCAAAAATTACGAAATGAGACGAAGAGCAATTACGCTTTTATTCAAATACAATAATTACACTGAAGTCAACCCAATTCATGTTGCTCCTAAGGACAGTACGAAAGGCGGGGCACGGTTCGTAATAACGTGCGCTATCATCACGAACGGCAGTGCATTTTCTGCAGCGCGCTCCCGTGCCGGCCTTATCCCTCTCAAGCGTCACGTCCTCAAATGAGGACACTTAAATTTCGGCTCATTTCTGTCATCTTTGGAAGCTTACTCAGAAGATTATTTGGGTTGGAGTGATGCCTCTGACAACGACCCATCATTTGAAGTAGACCTCATCACTGTTACATCTAATATATTTTTAGAAAGAAGCCACACTGACCATGAAAGTAATACCAACAATGAAACAAGTGCAACAAATAATACTGAGGTTGAAAGTTAATTTCGAAGCGATCCTTCAGAACCAGGAATGTCAACAAAATGTCCTACAAGGAATTGATTTGGTTCAGTGAATTGGACAACTCAGTTATTGTGCCGCCGTTTACTGGAAGAGCAAAAGTGTGCATTACTGGAAAAAGCCCCCTTGATTTCGTTATGGAGCTATTTTCCAGAGAAACTCACAGCTGAAATAGTTGAGCAGACCAACTTATATGCACATCAGAACAGAAAAGAATATTTCTCTACCTCCGTTTCTGAACTGAAGTTATAATTTGGAATAAAACTTGTAATGACTTACTTGAGATATCTGAGAATACGACAGTATTGGTCTGAGGAAACTGGCTTACGCATGAACTTGATTGCTGATGCTGTGTCGTGCAAGAGATATGAAGAAATGTTCCGTTTATTTCAAGGATGTTTCTACAGTTCCTCCGGACAATACTGATAAAACTATCATATTACGACCAATATTGGAAGCCCTGCATGATAGCTATCACATGGCTCTCGAACCTGCAGAATTTCTCAGTGTTGATGAGATGATGATTCCGTTCAAAGGGAGATCATCATTGAAGCAATCCAAAAAGCCCAAGAAATTGGGATACAAAATGTGGGTGCTTGCAGGTCCGACTATGTGTATTACTTCGAACTGTTTCACAGCGCTGGAGGAGGACGCAGTAATATCTCTGAATGTTAGGCAGCAGGAGATGATGTGCTCCGTTTGCGTCACGACATTCATAGAAAGAACCACAAAGTCTATGCTGACTATCTCTTTAGTAGCATAGTACTAAAACTGAAAGAGCTAAACATATGGTATGTTGGTACCATTCGAAATAACAGACTGGAGAGAGCAGATAAAACGCTGAAGTTGGCAAAAGAATTACAGAAGGAGGAACGTGCCAGTTCTTCAGTAGTGACATCAACAGAAAGCTTTACTGTCACTAGATGGATTGACATTTCACCTGTAACCGTTGTATCGTCATATGCTGGAAGAGAACGTGAAGTGGCTGCTACCCGATTTTGTCAAAAGGAAAAGAAGTTTATAGAGATCAAAAGACGCCACTGCATTGGAATTTATAATATGCACATGAAGCACATGGGAGAGTTGACCTAATGGACTCTTTGGTGGCCCTCTATAGAAATGACACCACAAATATTTGGTGGTAGATGAGGAATTTCTACTACAAGCTAAATGTGACCGTAGCAAAAGGATGGATACTCTGGCAGATGTGTGAAAAAGAAAATATGGATTTGTTAGCATTCAAAAATAGAGTCGCCTCTGGACTAATTTACAAATTGAAAGCAGAGGTTACAAGAAAGAGTAGAGGCAGGCTTTCAGATGAAAGCCCATTGCTGTCTGTGCAACCAAAAACGAGAGCCTGTCATGTGGTACCCAACAAATTACGCTTCGATGGTGGATCACACTGGCGAGCCAAGTCAGGTGGTTCCAATGCCAACAGGTGTCACGATCGGTTCTGCCGTCGGAAAACCCGTTACATTTGTGAAAAGTGTAAAGTTGCTGTGCGCCCAGAGTGCATGAAACAATTTAACTGCAGACAAAGTAGAAAATAGAGCACACTCTTCATGTATTCTTTGATATTACTGATGAATTAGTTGTAGAAACCTGGAACACGTATTACATTCGAGTATAATAACTTTTCTGGAGACTAGAAATCTACTCTGTAGGAATCAGCGTGGATTTCGAAAAAGACGATCGTGTGAAGCCCAGCTCCCGCTATTCGTCCACGAGACTCAGAGGGCCATAGACACGGGTTCCCAGGTAGATTCCGTGTTTCTTGATTTGCGCAAGACGTTTGATACAGTTCGCCACAGTCGTTTAATGAACAACGTAAGAGCATATGGACTATCGGACTAATTGTGTGATTGGGTTGAAGAGTTCCTAGATAACAGAAAGCAGTATGTCATTCTCAATGTAGAGAAGTCTTCCGAAGTAGGAGTGATTTCAGGTGTGCCGCAGGGGAGTGTCGTAGGACCGTTGGTATTCACAATATACATGAATGACCTTGTGGATAATATCGGAAGTTCACTGAGGCTTTTTGCGGATGATGCTGTAGTATATCGAGAGGTTGTAACAATGGAAAATTGTACTGAAATGCAGGAGGATCTGCAAAGAATTGACACATGGTGCAGGGAATGGCAATTGAATCTCAATATAGACAAGTGTAATGTGCTTCGAATACATAGAAAGAAAGATCCTTTATCATTTAGCTACAATATAGCAGGTCTGCGACTGGAAGCAGTTAATTCGATAAATTATCTGGGAGTAGGCATTAGGAGTGATTTAAAATGGAATGACCATATAAATTTAATCGTCGGTAAAGCAGATGCCAGACAGAGATTCAATGGAAGAATCCTAAGGAAATGCAATCCGAAAATTAAGGCAGTAAGTTACAGTGCACTGGTTCGCCCACTGCTTGAATACTGCTCACCAGTGTCGGATCCATACCAGGTAGGGTTGATAGAAGATATAGAGAAGGTCTGACTGAGAGCAGTGCGCTTCGTTACAGGATCGTTTAGTAATCGCGAAAGCGTTACGGAGATAATAGATAAACTCCAGTGGAAAACTCTGCATGAGAGACGCTCAGTAGCTCGGTACGGGCTTTTGTTGAAGTTTGGAGAACATACCTTCACCAAAGAGTCAAGCAGTATATTGCTCCCTCCTACGTATATCTCTCGAAGAGATCATGAGGATAAAATCAGAGAGATTAGAGCGCACACAGAGGCATACCGACAATATTATTTTCCAAGAACAGTACGAGACTGAAATAGAAGGAAGAACCGATAGAGGTACTTAAAGTACCCTCCACCGCACACCGTCAGGTGGCTTTCGGATAATGGATGTAGATGTAAATGTTCTAATAGTGTACACTCTTCATGTATTTCTTGATATTACTAATAAATGTTCTATGTAAAATGGAATAGTTTTCGTGCTTTGTCCTTATATGAGGACACCTCCCTACTGGTCTATGAAACTAATTTTTTAGATAACTTATGAATACTTCTGTGTAAGATAGGTCATAACGAACCACATAATGTATTAGAAATATTTTTCAAGGTCGTGTTGATAATTCGTGCACGACAGAGTTAAGGCTGGCAAGGACTTCTTGTGGTCAGGCGTTCCACTCCTCCACCAGCGCCGTTTTCAACTGTTGGATGGTCATTGGTGCATATGCATGTACCGCAATACGTCCCCCAAAGCAACCTTCACGTGCTCGAAGAAGTATAAGTCGGAGGTTCGAGCACGTTAGTGCTTTGGCCGAATATCCTCTCGTTCCAAGAGCTCTGCCACCTGCGCTGGTCGATGCGGTCGCCCATTGTCATCAACAAAAATGAAAGGAATGAGAAAGGGTGGAAGACTAGGTTTAACGTACCGTCGACATCAAGGTAATTAGCGACGGAGCACAAGTTCGAATTGTGTCAAAGACGGAGAAGAAAATCGGCTGTGCCATTTCAAAGGAACCATTCCAGCATTTGCCAGGAGCGATTTTGGGAAATCACGGAAAACCGAAAGACGCTGGTTTTTAACCGTCGTCTTATCAATTGCGAGTCCAGTGTTCTGACCACTGTGCCACCTTGCTCGGTCATAAAAATAAAGTCAGAGCCGAATGTACCCCCGAAAAGTCTGAAGTGAGGAAGGAGTACAGTGTGAGAAGAATAACGTTGACTGTAGAGTGCACCGTGTTCGAAGGTATGGGTGTCATGACATCCATGCTACATTATGTCTCCTCACTCCATAACACATGGACCTCCGAAACGATCATGTTCGACAATGCTGGTTGTATCCTCATGCAGCATGATGTGGCAACGGGTATACGTCCATGAGCTTCTTTCTATGATGATTGTTTTGTTGGTCTAGGTGTGAGGGGGCGTAATGTTGCATGGACGTACTTAGCTCCATACGTTTGAAAACCAGTCAACGTTATTGTAACACTGTACTTCTCCATCACATCCATCTTTTCAGGATGACAATGAACGACCCCACTGTACTGCGCAGGCGGAGGAGCTCTTCGAACGAGAGGTTTTTATGCATATGGATTGTCACGCCAGTTCCCCGACTTAAATCCCATCGAGTACGTATGGTATGCGATGGAGAGATGTATTGCAGCACCAGTTCCCCGACTTAAATCCCATCGAGTACGTATGGTATGCGATGGAGAGATGTATTGCAGCACCAACGGCCATTCATCAGTTGGTAGGAGTTCCAGAACACCTACCAGCCTTGTGGCCGGCGTGGGAAGAAGTTGTAGAACATGTGTTGCCATCCTCGACGATCGCACACCCTATTAAAAAGCACAGTCCATCTTTTCTAATGTCCAGGGAACAATCGTACATCGCGTTGACTTCAGTCAGTTATTGTCTTTGAACAGATGTGTCATTTCCGTTCGTCTCACTGCGT
Organism: Schistocerca gregaria; assembly: GCF_023897955.1. Taxonomy (NCBI): domain Eukaryota; kingdom Metazoa; phylum Arthropoda; class Insecta; order Orthoptera; family Acrididae; genus Schistocerca; species Schistocerca gregaria. The sequence goes on from NC_064931.1 coordinate 733,980,170, forward strand.
ATTTATTTTAGTTACCTTCTGTATTGTACTGTACTGTACTGTAGCAGTTCTTTATATGCGTGTTACAAATTTAGACGAGCGATGTTACATGCGAAAGCTACTTTCGTCCTTACGTTTCGCACATAAGTGTACATTAGTAGCGGTTGTCCTGTCTCTCAGTTGCACATCCTGACGGAGGGCATGCTATATATCACCTGCATGAACATCAGCAAATCTGAGGATTAATGCAGTAAAATTTCTACATTTAATGCAGTTGTGGCTCTGACTAAGTTGTAATTTGTGGCGTGTTCATTGGTCGGGAATTAGTCGTTGACGATTATGTACAACTGAGATATCACGTCCGAATTGAGACGAACGTTGAGTACGTTTCGCCAGGTGATATCCCATTTCGATCAAGGATGTTTTTGATCGATTCGCATACAATGGGCTGTTGATGTCTGGATATAGAAAATTTCTCTGTTCTCAAGAAAGTTTGGTTTGACTCCTTCGCTGTTTAAATAACTAAACTCATGGTAATATTGCCTGATGTACTGACATAAAATGTTAATTTAAGCTAAGTTTATTGTTGACGTTGTACTTTCTGGGTTACGTTTGAGCGCTACATTTTTATAGGGCATGGAATTCGCTTTATTACTTCTTTCTCAATGGGGCTAATTAAAAGTGTTCTGCACTTACGTCTCAGTTTCACAAAATTAAGACCTGCCTTGCAAATGGTAGAGTCAGCGTGTCGAATTGTATTTTAAACACATTCCCTCTCAATAAAAATCAACATAATGCTTCTTGGTTGTCGCTGGCTGTAGGTCTGGAATAGGCAGTATATGAGCTATATCAATATTTTACTTGCTGTTGATATGTATTTCGTCTTCTCTTTTTGAAAATGATTTAGTTCCCCGCCAGAGTGAATTTTCAAAACGGTTCTTACATTGTTAATATTTCCCTCCAATTGTATGCTAACATTTGAGTTGCAAAAGTAGTTACGGAACATTAGACCTCGTCTCTGTGACGCCGTGTCAGACAGTAATGGCTCGACGGCGATAGCACACATCGCCATTGACAGCGGACACCCTTACCTTACGGATTAGCCAAATAAACGCCTGTTCTGAAGTGTCGATCGAGAACGATCTTGGGGCTAATGTTCTTGGAAAGTTATCTTATGACGTTCGTCAAACGATTTCCGTAACCAATTTTCTGGAGTGTCTCTAGTAGGTATACGTGGCTGTGGTGGACGAAAGCTTTTCCACTGCCGCTAAATAGTAGGCCCTCTTTCATTTCACTTTCCACAGCTGTTCAGATGACATTTCTGAGTACACGTGCTACCGTTATAGCACTTCGCCCAGGTATAGTGCGGTGCTGATACATCCTAAGGCTTTGTACCCAAAACAGTTTCAGTCTTCAGTTTGATTTCTGGCATTAATATTTTGAAACTAGTGTTGAGGAGTGTCATTAGCCTCATTTGCTTCATCCTCTTCGTGTTTTCGTCTTTGGGATTTACATTATAATTCCCTCTTTCAGTTCCTTGGGTATTCGGTCAGTATGCCATATGCTTTTTGCCAATTACGGTAGTGATGCTCCGATTGTATGCCAAAAATGTTTGTAGAATTTAGCTGAAAGCCTGCCAGGACCCAGTGATTTTTTTTCCGTGCCTAGTCCGTTAATGGTTATTCAGGAAAGATTCAGTCTTCCAGCGTAAGATTGTTTTATATTTTCCGAAACATTTTGCCGCGTAGCTCTGCACTAATAGTTGCTTATTGAGGTCACAGGAATAGGTGTGAGTGTGAGACATTGTTTCGTGTTGTGTATGTAACAGTTGTCCGGATTCTTCATAGACTTTGTCGATTGTCATGACGTTGTGCTATCGCACCGATCGTAAAATCTGGCCGAGGGATGCATTTCCATTTTATGCCATGCATTTCAGTTTGATTCTAAGAATAATACCTTCCATGTACTGTCGTCTAATTTTCGCAATTTTACCTTTACACTTTTTTTTCAAATTTTGAAGTATGTATCAGCGTAATTCTCGAATACAATAATACTAAGATTCTACGGTTTGTTTTTGCCAGAATTTTTTTATCTTAATTGGTTAATAATAGTAAATAGAAATTGATGTTTTGAATAATAGAGCAAAAATCATGAATGTTAGCGTGCCTGTCTTTGTGCTGAAGGATCTGCTGTTATCGCCTCATCAATTTCTTGATCGTTGAGAAGTTATAAACTGAGCTTTCGATATCCTCTGTCATGGTATAGATTATGTCGGTGTAAATTAACGTAGCAATGATTAGAGATATTAATAGGTGCAGTGTCACGGTTAGTGATTTCGCTGTTAAGCTCTGGTGAAACATAATATCCTGGCTAATCCGCTTATCGAATCAGCAGAGATTAATGTATATTCTGCATTATCACCGAGTAGTTTTCCATGTCAGTTAGACGTGATCCATGTACTAGACGTTCTAGTGCAGTGCACTTGTTCGGATATGGAGTTTGGTCATGATTTTGAATGACGCAGTTGAAATCGCATTCTGTAATTATGCCGTTTGTGTAGTTGGGAAGTAATTCTAGAATATCTGCGAGCGAAACGACTGCGTGACGATTACGGTTTTGGTTTCCATACGGTGTATACAGACTTAAAACATGAACGATGTTAACATTGTCGCTTCATAACAACTCTCAAGACGAAATTCGAAAGCGTGGCCGTCAATGAAACACACCACACAGCACTGAAAGTACGTGTATTGAGAACCTCCACGTACAGCCACAACAACACTGATTTCCTGGTCAGCGAGGGCACTTATTTATGCAGATATTGAATATACTACACAGCTAATATTTATACAAACATCCAATATTCCTGATATTCAAACATTACAAATATGTTACAAAAACCTTCCAGAAATGATAAATACTAAATAAGAAATAATTGCTGGATGTTCGGTTTGAACCGGTGACGGCAGCCCGTGACCCAGAGATTTCATTGGGGCCGACTGTAGCGTCTTGGGTCTAGATACTGTCACTGTTGTTCTGTATACCCATCATAGAGTACCATCGCGTTATGATCGTACAGTTACATCCTCTTCATTGGGATGAGCATCGAACGTAGTCTTTCTCGTCCAAGGTTCGAGGTGGTCAAGTGGGTCTTTAATTACTAGAACGCTCATCATCGGCCTTCTCCTCTGGACTGTAATAGGGCTTCATACGGAGGACATAGTTGACGTCTCTGTGTTTTCGCTTTCTTGATGAATCCTCGACTTGTCGCCATCCGATTTTCAACTGTTCCCAAAACTTAAAGAACACCTTCGAGCATTTCACTTTGATAGTAATGATGAAGCGGTGCAGGCAGAGATGAGGCTGTGGTACCGTCAACGAAGTCAAGCTTTTTACAGCGACAGCGTCAACAAATTGGTCTCACGTCGGGGGAAAAGTCTTAGCTGCCAAAGCGACTATGTCGAGAAATGAACATTTACAAATGAAGAATAAGGTTGCAGAATGTTATTAATTTTTAATTTATTTAAAAAGTCTTGAGAATCTTCACATCAAATATTCTGTGGCAAAACTTTTGAGCATGTGCTTGTAAAACGGCAGTACTACTTTTTCCTCTTTACAAAGATTAAGAATGTGACTGTACCAAGGTATGCACAAATCTTCAGTAAAAACCTCTTGAAGTGTCGTATCGACGTAAGTTCCATAAGAGAAATCTCTAAGGCATCTAAATTTGACTTCAGGTAGTACACAGTTCATTTTGAGGACGATTATACTGATGGTTTCAGATAGTGTATGATTGTTGGTATGATTATGAGCGACTCCTGTTATGTCCAACAAATCCTGATCTTGGTCTTTCCCCAAGACATCGCTACTGCAGTCCCGAATCTCTCACGTTAGTAGTGCTACACTTTTCCTCATTCGCACAGTTGCATTTTGGGCTCGAAATGCCTCGATCATAGTATTCATTATTTCCTGAAGCTCCTCTGTCGCGTCTGCATGCCTATGCGTGCAATATGAACTTTCTTATTGCTGACCGAGGACACTTTCTGAATGTTGTCGCTGTTAGATGATTAAAAAAATGTTCAAATGTGTGTGAAAACTTTTGGGATTTAACTTCTAAGGTCATCAGACCCTAAGCTTACACACTATTTAACCTAAATTATCCTAAGGACAAACACACACATCCATACCTGAGGGAGGACTCTAACCTCCGCCGGGACCAGCCGCACAGTCCATGGCTGCAGCGCCCTAGACCGCTCGGCTAATCCCGCGCGGCTTAGATGATTTACTACCTTTCATAGACTTACTAGAACTCGAAAACCGAGCTACCTCTTCTGCAGCATATTTTGCAGTCTGTTTCGGAATCTGTTTTGAGATTTCATCCACTTTTCTACCTCGATCTCCATTAACTTTTTTCTGTCCCTCTTCTTTCTTATCCAATTCGGAAATCAGTGACAGTTTTGTGTCGGAAACTGACGGAAGAGATGCACCATTACTGTTAGCGCTACTAGAGACTTTAGGTGTCTTGTCTATTCGATCTAAGTTCAAAATATCACCTTCAAAACCGGCAAGTTCACATGTTTAATTTTCAGGCAAAAACTCAGCATGAGTCGGCGCGGGAAAGCTCTACGTTTTTATAGCGTGGGAGTAACTGAGGGCATCGGCGCCGTCTGCCGTGTTTCTCGCTAACCTACCCTTTATAGGCAGCGGCGCTGGATTGCGTCGACTGCCTTAGGTCAGCAAGAGTTTTGTTCAGTTACAAACAGAAATATTTCTAGGTTGCTCATCATAGATTGTCAATGCCTGGATTTCTTATCATACAAAAATGACGGAATATGTTAGTTTAAGTTAATTTAAGTTGTGTGCAAGTCTAGGGACCGATGACCTACGTATTCTCATAGATTTGAACATTTGTTTCTGTAATTCAGTTATCGTAATGCGAAACCAGTTACCTGCTTTGAAGTGCATATTATCGCCCGCACGTATCTGTTGTAGCCGGCCGCGGTGGTCTAGCGGTTCTAGGCGCTCAGTCCTGAGCCGCGCGACCGCTACGGTCGCAGGTTCGAATCCTGCCTCGGGCATGGATGAGCGTCATGTCCTTAGGTTAGTTAGGTTTAAGTAGTTCTACGTTCTAGGGGACTGATGACCACAGATGTTAAGTCCCATAGTGCTCAGAGGCATTTGATTTTATCTGTTGTAATATTGTAGACAGTTTCGCAGCAGGAGAAAGCCTGACGCAAGACACAGTATTCAGGTTCGAACGGCAAATTATACACATCAACAGGCCTCAGTCGAAAACCAGCACAGCTAAGCTGCACGGTACTCATCTCGTCACTACTGTGCACCAAGGTAGAATCTTCGCCGGTAACGTTGGCGTAGGTGTTAGCAAACAAAGTCATGCCGAACTCCACAAATTTAGTCCTCTACACGACTGATTATACTGAGAAGCCTGGCGTCAAAGTGAAATTCTTCGGAAATTATTGTCAAATCCAGTCAGTCAATCTTCAAAGCACTGCGCCGTACACGGTCATCCAGTGCGAGTTCACAAAGCCGCTTAGCGAGCAGCAACGGAGACGTACATACAGGACTTCCGTTCTAAATCTATATCTACGAGATTACTCTGCTACTCACGATAAAGTACCTGGCAGATGGTTCAATGAACCACCTTCATGCTGTCGTCTCTCTACCGTTCCACTCTCGAACGACACGGAGGAAAAACAAGCACTTAATTTTTTCCGTGCGAGCCCTGACTTCTATTCTTTTATCGTGATGATCATTTCTCGATATGTAGGTGGGTGCCAACAAAATGTTTTCGCAACCGGAGGAGAAAACTGGTGATTGAAATGTCATGAGAAGATCCCGTCGCAACGAAAAACGCCTTTGTGTTAATGATTGGCACTCCAATTCACGTATCACGACTGTGGCACTATCTCCGCTATTTCGCAATAATACAAAACAATCTGCCCTTCTTTGTAATTTTTCGATGTCATCCGTGAATCCCACCTTATGCTGATCCCACACCGCACAGCAGTACTCCAGAACAGGGTGGACAAGCATAGTGTAAGCATCTCTTTGGTAGACCTGTAGCACCTTCTAAGTGTTTTGCCAATGAATCGCAGTCTTTGGTTTGCTCTACCCACAATATTATCTATGTGATCGTTCCAATTTACTTTATTTGTAATTGTAACCTCTAAGCATTTAGTTGAACTTACAGTCCTCAGATTTGTGTGACTTATCGCGTAATCGAAAGTTGGCTGATTTCTTGTAGTACTCATGTGAATAACTTCGCACTTTTCTTTATTCAGGGTCAATTGCCACTTTTCGCACCATACAGATATCTTACCTAAATCATTTTGCAAGTCGTTTTGATCATCTGATGACTTTACAAGACGGTAAATGACAGCATCATCAGCAAACAATCTAAGACGGCTACTCAGATTGTCTCCCATGTCGTTAATATTGATCGGGAACAATACAGGGCCTATAACTCTTCCTTGGGGAACGCCAGATATTACTTCTGTTTTACTCAATGACTTTCCGTCTATTACTGCCAACTGTGACCTTTCCAACAGGACATCACAAATCCAGTCCCACAACTGAGGCCATACTTCGTAGGAACGCATTTTGATTAGAAGACGCTTGTGAGGAACGGTGTCGAAAGCCTTCTGGAAATGTAAAAATATGGAATCAATTGGACATACCCTGTCGATAGCACTTATTACTTCATGAGTATAAAGAGGTAGTTGTGTTTCACAAGAACGATATTTTCTGAAACCGTGCACACTGTATGTCAATAAATCATTTTCTTCGAGGTACTTCATAATGTTCGAATACAGTATATGTTCTAAGACCCTGCTGCAAATCGACGTTAGTGATATAGGTCTGTAATTTAGCGGATTACTCCTACTTCCCTTTTTGGGTATTGGTGTGACTTGGGCAATTTTCAAGTCTTTAGGTACGTGTCTTTCTGTGAGCGAGTGGTTGTATACTATTGCCAATTATAAAGCTATTTTCTCAGCATACTCTGAGAGGAACCTGTCTGGTATACAATCTGGACCGGAGGCTTTGCCTTTATTAAGTGATTTAAGCTACTTTGTTACACCGAGGATATCTACTTCTATGTGTCTAATCTTGGTAGTTGTTCTAGACTAGAATTCAGGAATATTTACTTCGTCTTCTTTGGTGAAGGAGTTTCGGAAAACTGTGTTTAATAACTCTGTCATCAGTGACTTCACCGTTGTTATCGCGCAGTGAAGGTATTGATAGTGTCTTGCCACTGGTGTGCTTTATGTATGACCAGAATCTCTTTGGGTTTTCTGCCAGATTTCGAGGCAGAATTTCGTTGTGGAAATTATTAAAAGCATCTCGCATTGACGTACGCGCCATATTTCGAACTTCTCTAAAACTTTGGCAATCTTGGGAATTTTGCGTTCTTTTAAATTTGGCATGCTTTTTTTCGTTGCTTCTGCAACAATGATCTGACCCGTTTTGTGTACCATAGAATATCAGTACCATCACTTATTTATTTATGTGGTATACCCTCTCCCCATGAACCATGGACCTGGCCGTTGGTGGGGAGGCTTGCGTGCCTCAGCGATACAGATGGCCGTACCGTAGGTGCAACCACAACGGAGGGGTATCTGTTGAGAGGCCAGACAAACGTGTGGTTCCTGAAGAGGGGCAGCAGCCTTTTCAGTAGTTGCAGGGGCAACAGTCTGGATGATTCACTGATCTGGCCTTGCAACATTAACCAAAACGCCCTTGCTGTGCTGGTACTGCGAACGGCTGAAAGCAAGGGGAAACTATAGCCGTAATTTTTCCCGAGGACATGCAGCTTTACTGTATGATTAAATGATGATGGCATCCTCTTGGGTAAAATATTCCGGAGGTAAAATAGTCCCCCATTCGGATCTCCGGGCGTGGACTACTCAGGAGGATGTCGTTATCAGGAGAAAGAAAACTGGCGTTCTACGGATCGGAGCGTGGAATGTCAGATCCCTTAATCGGGCAGGTAGGTTAGAAAATTTAAAAAGGGAAATGGATAGGTTAAAGTTAGATATAGTGGGAATTAGTGAAGTTCGGTGGCAGGAGAAATAAGACTTCTGGTCAGGTGACTACAGGGTTATAAACACAAAATCAAATAGGGGTAATGCAGGAGTAGGTTTAATAATGAATAGGAAAATAGGAATGCGGGTACGCTACTACAAACAGCATAGTGAACGCATTATTGTGGCCAAGATAGATACGAAGCCCACACCTACTACAGTAGTACAAGTTTATATGCCAACTAGCTCTGCAGATGATGAAGAAATTGAAGAAATGTACGATGAAATAAAAGAAATTATTCAGATAGTGAAGGGATACGAAAATTTAATAGTAATGGGTGACTGGAATTCGAGTGTAGGAAAAGGGAGAGAAGGAAAAATAGTAGGTGAATATGGATTGGGGCTAAGAAATGAAAGATGAAGCCGCCTAGTAGAATTTTGCACAGAGCACAACTTAATCATAGCTAACACTTGGTTTAAGAATCATGAAAGAAGGTTGTATACGTGGAAGAACCCTGGAGATACTAAAAGGTATCAGATAGATTATATAATGGTAAGACAGAGATTTAGGAACCAGGTTTTAAGTTGTAAGACATTTCCAGGGGCAGATGTGGACCCTGACCACAGTCTATTGGTTATGACCTGTAGATTAAAACTGAAGAAACTGCAAAAATGTGGAAAATTAAGGAGATGGGACCTGGATAAACTGAAAGAATCAGAGGTTGTACAGAGTTTCAGGGAGAGCATAAGGGGACAATTGACAGGAATAGGGGAAAGAAATACAGTAGAAGAAGAATGGGTAGCTCTGAGGGATGAAGTAGTGAAGGCAGCAGAGGATAAAGTAGGTACAAAGACGAGGGCTGCTAGAAATCCTTGGGTAACAGAGGAAATATTGAATTTAATTGATGAAAGGAGAAAATATAAAAATGCAGTAAATGAAGCAGGCAAAAAGGAATACAAACGTCTCAAAAATGAGATCTACAGGAAGTGCAAAATGGCTAAACAGGGGTGGCTAGAGGACAAATGTAAGGATGTAAAAGCTTATCTCACTAGGGGGAAGATAGATACCGCCTACAGGAAAATTAAAGAGACCTTTGGAGAGAAGAGAGCCATGTGTATGAATATCAAGAGCTCAGATGGCAGCCCAGTTCTAAGCAAAGAAGGGAAGGCAGAAAGGTGGAAGGAGTATATAGAAGGTTTATACAAGGGCGATGTACTTGAGGACAATATTATGGAAATGGAAGAGGATGTAGATGAAGACGAAATGGGAGATACGATACTGCGTGAAGAGTTTGACAGAGCACTGAAAGACCTGAGTCGAAACAAGGCCTCCGGAGTAGACAACATTCCATTAGAACTACTGACGGCCTTGGGAGAACCAGTCCTGACAAAACTCTACCAGCTGGTGAGCAAGATGTATGAGACAGGCGAAATACCCTCAGACTTCAAGAAGAATATAATAATTCCAATCCCAAAGAAAGCAGGTGCTGACAGATGTGAAAATTACCGAACTATCCGTTTAATAACCCACGGCTGCAAAATACTAACTCGAATTCTTTACAGACGAATGGAAGAACTGGTAGATGAAGACCTCGGGGAGGATCAGTTTGGATTCCGTCGAAATGTTGGAACACGTGAGGCAATACTGACCTTAAGACTTATCTTAGAAGAAAGATTAAGAAAAGGCAAACCTACGTTTCTAGCATTTGTAGACTTAGAGAAAGCTTTTGACAATGTTGACTGGAATACTCTTTTTCAAATTCTAAAGGTGGCAGGGGTAAAATACAGGGAGCGAAAGGCTATTTATAATTTGTACAGAAACCAGATGGCAGTCATAAGAGTCGAGGGGCATGAAAGGGAAGCAGTGGTTGGGAAAGGAGTGAGACAGGGTTGTAGCCTCTCCCCGATGTTATTCAATCTGTATATTGAGCAAGCAGTAAAGGAAACAAAAGAAAAATTTGGAGTAGGTATTAAAATTCATGGAGACGAAGTAAAAAGTTTGAGGTTCGCCGATGACATTGTAATTCTGTCAGAGACGGCAAAGGACTTGGAAGAGCAGTTGAACGGAATGGACAGTGTCTTGAAAGGAGGATATAAGATGAACATTAACAAAAGCAAAACGAGGATAATGGAATGTAGTCAAATTACATCGGGTGATGCTGAGGGAATTAGATTAGGAAATGAGACGCTTAAAGCAACAAATGAGTTTTGCTATTTAGGAAGAAAAATAACTGATGATGGTCGAAGTACACTCCTGGAAATGGAAAAAAGAACACATTGACACCGGTGTGTCAGACCCACCATACTTGCTCCGGACACTGCGAGAGGGCTGTACAAGCAATGATCACACGCACGGCACAGCGGACACACCAGGAACCGCGGTGTTGGCCGTCGAATGGCGCTAGCTGCGCAGCATTTGTGCACCGCCGCCGTCAGTGTCAGCCAGTTTGCCGTGGCATACGGAGCTCCATCGCAGTCCTTAACACTGGTACCATGCCGTGGACGTGAACCGTATGTACAGTTGACGGACTTTGAGCGAGGGCGTATAGTGGGCATGCGGGAGGCCGGGTGGACGTACCGCCGAATTGCTCAACACGTGGGGCGTGAGCTCTCCACAGTACATCGATGTTGTCGCCAGTGGTCGGCGGAAGGTGCACGTGCCCGTCGACCTGGGACCGGACCGCAGCGACGCACGGATGCACGCCAAGACCGTAGGATCCTACGCAGTGCCGTAGGGGACCGCCCGCCACTTCCCAGCAAATTAGGGACACTTTTGCTCCTGGGTTATCGGCGAGGACCATTCGCAACCGTCTCCATGAAACTGGGCTACGGTCCCGCACACCATTAGGCCGCCTTCCGCTCACGCCCCAACAGCGTGCAGCCCGCCTCCAGTGGTGTCGCGACAGGCGTGAATGGAGCGACGAATGAAGACGTGTCGTCTTCAGCGATGAGAGTCGCTTCTTCCTCGGTGCCAATGATGGTCGTATGCGTGTTTGGCGCCGTGCAGGTGAGCGCCACAATCCGGACTGCATACGACCGAGGCACACAGGGCCAACACCCGGCATCATGGTGTGGGGAGCGATCTCCTACACTGGCTGTACACCTCTGGTGATCGTCGAGGGGACACTGAATAGTGCACGGTACATCCAAACCGTCATCGAACCCATTGTTCTACCATTCCTAGACCGGCAAGGGAACTTGCTGTTCCAACAGGACAATGCGCGTCCGCATGTATCCCGTGCCACCCAACGTGCTCTAGAAGGTGTAAGTCAACTACCCTGGCCAGCAAGATCTCCGGATCTGTCCCCCATTGAGCATGTTTGGGACTGGATGAAGCGTCGTCTCACGCGGTCTGCACGTCCAGCACGAACGCTGGTCCAACTGAGGCGCCAGGTGGAAATGGCATGGCAAGCCGTTCCACAGGACTACATCCAGCATTTCTACGGTCGTCTCCATGGGAGTACAGCAGCCTGCATTGCTGCGAAAGGTGGATATACACTGTACTAGTGCCGACACTGTGCATGCTCTGTTGCCTGTGTCTATGTGCCTGTGGTTCTGTCAGTGTGATCATGTGATGTATCTGACCCCAGGAATGTGTCAATGAAGTTTCCCCTTCCTGGGACAATGAATTCACGGTGTTCTTATTTCAATTTCCAGGAGTGTAGAAAGGATATAAAATGTAGACTGGCAATGGCAAGAAAAGCGTTTCTGAAGAAGAGAAATTTGTTAACATCGAATATAGATTTATGTATTAGGAAGTCGTTTCTGAAAGTATTTGTTTGGAGTGTAGCCATGTATGGAAGTGAAACATGGACGATAAATAGTTTGGACAAGAAGAGAATAGAAGCTTTCGAAATGTGGTGCTACAGAAGAATACTGAAGATAAGGTGGATAGATCACGTAACTAATGAGGAGATATTGAATAGGATTGGGGAGAAGAGATGTTTGTGGCACAACTTGACTAGAAGAAGGGATCGGTTAGTAGGACATGTTTTGAGGCATCAAGGGATCACAAATTTAGCATTGGAGGGCAGCGTGGAGGGTAAAAATCGTAGAGGGAGACCGAGAGATGAGTACACTAAGCAGATTGAGAAGGATGTAGGTTGCAGTAGGTACTGGGAGATGAAGCAGCTTGCACAGGATAGAGTAGCATGGAGAGCTGCATCAAACCAGTCTCAGTACTGAAGACAACAACAACATATCTCTCAATTGCTGTTGATACTATCTCTTTGCAAACATTCCATAACTTTTCTACACTTACATGATCAGATCGGAAGGAGTGAAAGTCTCTTAAAAAGGCGTTAAGAGCCTTTTTAACAGATTTTTTAAATAGATATACTTTGCGTTTCTTTTTGATTGTTGTAGGTGCTACTGTATTTAGCCAACAGCACCTGCCTTGTGGTCAGTCACAACACTCACTATTTGTCCAGGATTATTTGTTGCTAAAAGGTCAACCATTTACGCTTCGAGTGGGCTCATGAACTAACTGTTAAAAATTATTTTCTGACAAAGCACTCAGTACAATTTCGGATGAGGTTTTATGCCTGCTGCCGGCTTTAAACGTATAATTTTTCAGCATATCGAGGGTAGATTGAATGCACCGCCGACTATAATTGTATGAGCGGGGTAATTATTTGAAATGAGACTCAAGTTTTCTTTGCACTGTTCAGCAACTATGTCTTCTGAGTCGGGGGGTCGGTGAAACGATCCAATTAATAGTTTAGTCCGATTGTAAGGTATAACCTCTTCCAACACTATTTCACATGAACTACCTACTTCAATTTCGGTACAAGACGAAGTACCTCTGACAGCAATAAATACTGCACCACCAACTGTAGTTAATCTATCCTTTCTGAACACTGTTAGATCGTTTGGAAAAATTTCGGCTGAACCTATTTCCGGCTTTAGCCAGCTCTCTGTACCTACAATTATTTGAGCTTCAGTGTTTTCTGTTAGAGCTTGGAGCTCTGGTTCTATCCCAACACAGCTACGACAATTTACAACTACAATACGAATCGTTTCTACAACTACCTTACTGTGTTTTACCTGGCCACTTTCTGACGGACGCCCCTTCTGTGGTTCCATGAGTCCCTCTAACCTAAAAAACCGCACAGTCCCTTGCACACAGCTACCGTGTAGCCGCCCAATCACTCGATCTGCTGAGGCCACAAGACCAATAGCTTATGAAAATTCAATCTTCCGCCCAATAGAAAAAAATAGTAACAAAATAGGTTAAATCCAGATAAAGCGGATTTCGACTGCGAATTTTTTGGAAGAATCCTTGCTGACTTCATGACTTACTCGCTGATAGAACTCAATACGTCGTTATTAAAGTGTTGCGCAACGCTATAAAACTGTAAGGAAATGTAGGAAGACCTCCAGAGGACAGACGACATTGGACCGTCAGTTTTCCCTAAGCAAAACTTCTGGTGACGCTTTACCCTTAAATAAACAGAAATCAGTTAACACTAGATTACACGATTGGTGGTAATTCTCTAGAAACAGCAGTAATCTTTAAATATCTGGGAACAACTACTCGGACCGACATGAAGTGAAAATGCTATATAAAAAGTTGTAAAAAAATAAAAGAAAAGAAAACAGGTGCCAGAATAAAAACATTAGTTGAGGAATTCTAAGAAAAGTAACTCACCCTCGAAAGAGGTAACAATCAGTCATCTGTCGTCGTTGACAGTGTAGAATGTTGTTCCAGGGGAAGCCAGGGAGAGGATGTTGTTTGTTGACCAGTATCCTCTTTCTACTACACTACTAAACTCATGTATTAATAGGGTTCTTGATTCATAAGAGCAGGAAGCTACTTATCTTAAGCAAGGCCATGTATTGTACTACAAGCTCTTCTGTAATAGTCCACCTTAGCCTCACTTCTATGTGCTTCAATCCCGTAGCAACGTACTGATTCTGAGCTAGAGACTGTGACTGACTGGGCTCTCCGGTCTGCGGCGACGAGCTTAATTCCTGGCGGTCGAGAAGACGTTGGCGGCACGTTGCTTTCGAGTCTGTCTTTGCCTCTCTCCTGACAGACGCATTTGGTTCAGCGTCTGTTATCCATTTTCTTACAATCTCTTTGTCGAGCGGTGTGCTGGCGACAGCTAAAGCCAGCACAACCAGAACTCTTGTTCGGCTCATCCTTCAGTACTGACTGATACAAGGAAACTATACAATGTACGATTGATAGAGGTCATTGAAAAGATCCAAAACAGAGTGGTGCATTTCGTTCTAGTTCCGTTTATTGAGCGCAACAGCATCATGGAAAGCCTCATCAGGCTGTAGTAGTAGTAGTAGTAGTAGTAGCAGTAGAGGGGTTTTGGGCGCACGACAGCAAGGTCTTCAGCGCTCATAAGGCTGTAGTGGCATATGCTACAAAAGAGACGTTGTCCATCATGCAGATGTTTATTGTTAAAACAGCGATATGGTCGTTCCAATAAGAGACACAGTATATTACTTCTTCCCACATACAGCTCACGAAATGGGCATGTCTAGCTCAAAAGTAAACTCAAAACTGTAACAATTCGCAGCTATGGTTACCCGTTTTAATCTTCCCACATAAAGGAATTTTTTCCAAAACATTTCTTTGCGCATGTTGTTCATTTAAAATGCTGCCGTAACTGTTGTATGCAGGGTGCTTAAAAATTCCCCTTACTAATTTTTGTGACCTGTAGAGGAAACTGCCTAGACAATATTGGGCTGGCCGTTGTGGCCGAGCAGTTCTAGGCGCTTTAGTCCACAACCGCGCTGCTGCTACAGTCGCAGGTTCGAAACTTGCCTCGGGCATGGATGTATGTGATGTCCTTAGGTTAGTTAGGTTTAAGTAGTTCTACGTCGAGGGGACTGATGACCTCAGATGTGAAGTCCCATAGTGCTTAAAGCCATTCGAGCCATTTTGAGACAATATTGTCCGGAAACGTACCATTTCCGTGCTTGAGCTGTTTATAAACATGTTTGCTAGGTGGGTGGGTACACAGCAGGGTCGTGATCGGGGTGGGGGAGGGGGGATGGGAGCTAATCGTGGCCTTTATTTTTTAATTTTTTTTACTTTTTTTTGGTATTACTGCGTGGAATTGTAGAACAAGTGATGTACTGTGCAATGCTCAATAAATTACTTGTAAAAGTTGTCGCATTCCCAACATGTTTTCAAATGGTTGCAGAACGGAAACGGTACGTTTCCGGAAATAAGTTTCCACTGAAAGTATTATCTTCTGAGTCCCTCTACAAGTCCTATAAATTTGTAAAGGTAATTTTAGAGTACCGTCTATAATTTGCTACTGAGATACACGCCAAAGTATGTCTCTACTCTAAATTAGAACAACACAAAATGGACGATACATTCAAAGTTTGATACACATCACATGTGCAGAAGTAAATTTATAAATTTCAAAGCAACCCAATCGAAGGAGTGTTAAGTTCAATCAAAGTTAAAAGAAAAAGAAGCCTTAAAGAATAACATAGATCATGTCGGCTGAAAGAAACTGAAAAAATACAGACGGACACACGTAAGACAAATTGAGCAAAATATGCGGAGAGTGTATAAGCATTCGGTGTTACTGCCACATTATGTAGTTTCGTGGATGCTAACTCGTACCACTGGCAGTGTGCCAAAAAAGTAGAAGTTGTATTTAGCGCAGAGATAAACGAGTTGGCATTAAAAAGCTATAAAAGAATGGCACTGAGCGTTGGTATCTTCATGAGAAATTAACCAAGAATTTAGTGGACACATGGTGAGACACAACAGAAGTCAAAGTTAGTGAAATCCCGGAGGACCAGAGACGTGACCACTAGCTCATCCACGCTGGAATCTCAAGACATTAATCGTGGACAGCTGAGTATCGTCATTAATAACGCGTTGCTTGAGCCTCCCGTAATTGTAATGATGATGATTACGACGGTCGTTACGGTAGCTATTGCTGTAACAATGATGACGCTTATCAGAATGACTGGTGACTGCAAACCACCATTAAGAAACTTGAACAAAGCTTGAAGTGAGAAGGCGAGCTATTGGAACAGTTTATCGCTTTGCTGTTTCTCTTCTAGAGAGCGCGCCAACCAGGCGTGCCACAAACTTGCGCGAATATGGAAATGAATCAATACGCGAATACAGTTGGCCAAGTCGATCTGGCTCGAGGCGAAACGTCGCCGGCGGGAGTGTTTTTCTTTGGAAACTTAAATGTAGCGCGGGAAGCACTGCTCGCTGTATTATTCTTGCTCGAGAAATAATATTTGTGTTCTTATTGAAGCGAACCGAGGCAGAATTGCAGACAATCACGCAGCGCAGTAGCTCCGTCTTTGTTTGGCTCTGTAACTGGAGCCTTCTCGTTGCGATTAAATAGCACTGTGAGTTTGCTGGGAAGAATCGAGGATCTGCGGCGATTTTGAGCTCGAAACAAGGTTCCGCGGTACTAATTCTTTTACAGAATACCCACCGGGGAAAAGCAAAGTGCCGAACGATGTTTCAGATAATGGTGGAAGGATCTGAGGACACTCTCCGACGTGAAGTTTAACGACGAAATATTTATTACTTCTTCGAAACTTTTGTACTTGACGACAGTTTCCTTCTTTTTAACAAACGACTCATTACATTATTCGGCGATACTAATACGTTGGCGATGAAGCTTATTTGATCCGTTTTAATACAGGAAGTCTTAACTGTGATAATCTATAACTTCATATAAACGAGATTTCTTTACAATGAATTGAAATGTATGATGATCTATTGTAGGACGGTATTCAATCTTCCCAACCAATATGAATACGGAAAACGCATACTACGGACATATCTCACAATCTGTATTAATCACAAGTAAAAATATCCATCTACCGGGTGTTGAACCAGAATATCTACCTTCCGGGCTAAAGCACATCAAACTGAACATTAGGAGCTCGCCTCACGAATCGAATAACAGGTTGAATCTCTTGTTGCCACTGTTAATTTATTCCAAGCCTCACCTCCAATGTTAACAAGACTGTTAGCTCTGTAATTGACTATATGGCCGAAAAACCTGTCTTTTCTAAATTGTGGGGTTTGTTAATAGACTGAAATGTCTCATATCCAACGTTTATTTGGATAATTGATTATCCTCTTTTCCGGAGTCCGGAACAGATGTAAGAGGTTTTGATGGAGTAATCACTTGAGTCTCTCCGTTTGATGTGCTCTGATACGTGATGTGGAAGGGTAGAGTCCTAGAGAGATGCGTCGGTGAGCTCGAGTCAAGATCAACTACGAAGCTTTAATCTGTTAATAATATTACACACAGTCATTAGTGCTATAGGACATAAATGTTTCGGTCCGTATCATACTTCGCTAAGGAATACAGATGTACAAAATTAATAATAAATAAGTACTGAAATAGTCTTTTGCAAAAATAAAGGCCGCAGATGAGTTTCGTTACATGTAAGAAATGTTTCCAGTTTTTTAAATATGTGTAACGATCAATCGTTGCCAGGATGGAGTCGATGAAGACCATTCCGTACTATTCTCTGTTAAGCCATTACGATGAAGACCAACTTTTGATTACTGAATTACTCAGATCTTATCTGTTTGTTCGAAAGGGTAATCTCTGAAACACCACAGTTATCTAGCAGGAAAGAAGTAACAGTCAATAATTGTGACACACATTCTAAGACAAAACGACAACGCACCAAGAAGGAACTCATCACAAACCGATATTCATATAGGCATCGACGGAAACTGACAAATATTAAATTTTGGATACCAGTGGATGAATATGTGACGATGCAGCGCCATTGTACCACTCAACTGACTAGACTGTAACTACACCATGCAAACAGGCACAAGAACAATATACGCCGATATGAATCTGGTATTTGTTCTTTCGGACATGTCCGAAAGAACAGATACCATCGGTGATCATGCAGCTCTCTTAGAATGAAATGATAATTAAATCAAGACCCTAAGCTGTCGACAGGCGTTGATATACACGACTGGCCATTAAAATTGCTACACCAAGAAGAAATACAAATGATAAACGGGTAGTCATTGGACAAATATATTATACTAAAACTGACATGTGATTACATTTTCACGCAATTTGGCTGCATTTATCCTGAGAAATCAGTACCCAGAACAACCACCTCTAGCCGTCATAACGGCCTTGATACGCCTGGGCATTCAGTCAAATTGAGCTTGGATGGCGTGTTCAGGTACAGCTATACCACAGTTCATCAAGAGTAGTGACTGGGGTATTGTGATGAGCCAGTTGTTCGGCCACCATTGATCAGACGTTTTCAATTGGTGAGAGATCTGGAGAATGTGCTGGCCAGGGCAGCAGTCTAACATCTTCTGTATCCAGAAAGGCCCGTACAGGACCTGCAACATGCGGTCCTACTGAAATGTCGGGTTTCGCAGGGATCGAATGAAGGGTAGAGCCACGGGTCGTAACACATCTGAAATGTAACGTCCATTGTTCAAAGTGCCGTCAATGCGAACAAGAGGTGACCGACACGTGTAACCTATGGCATCCCATACCATCATTCCGGGTGATACGCCAGTACGGCGATGACGAATTTCAATGTGCGTTCACCGCGATGTCGCCAAACAAGGATGCGACCATCATGATGCTGTAAACAGAACATGGATAGGAAAGGTGGATATACACTGTACTAGTGCCGACATTGTGCATGCTCTGTTGCCTGTGTCTATGTGCCTGTGGTTCTGTCAGTGTGATCATGTGATGTATCTGACCCCAGGAATGTGTCAATAAAGTTTCCCCTTCCTGGGACAATGAATTCACGGTATTCTTATTTCAATTTCCAGGAGTGTATATGGCACTGAGCTAATTGTGCAATGTGTGTTATCCGAGTATTTAATTAAATATCACACTGTGATATTTATTTAATGCACAACATCGATTTATTTGTTTATATATAGCACTGTACGAGTTTTTCAACATGGTATATCAACGTATTTGTTTAAATGTCACACTGTACTACTTGTTTAACGTAGGATATAGCTGTATTTCTCTGACCGTCGTACTGTGCTAATTCTTAGATATTGAAAATCGTGTATTTATATATACAGGGTGAGTTGCTAATTATTACCGCCAAGAATAACTTCGAAAGCGTGATAGGAGCTTAAAAGTTTGTGGGACAAAAGTTGCATGGGCCAACGGGGACCACAATATGAAATTGGTTTTTTGTTTCTATGTGAGGTCGCTTCTGAGATATGAAGGTCAACTTAGTTTCTTTAAGTGGGATGCCATAGTTTGGTATTCATTTTCTGATAGCGGCTATCGAGACGAATCCAATGATGTGTAACAGAAAGGTCTTTGAAGGTCAACGAAGGTTAAAAAGGTGGCATGAACGCCCATTTACAGAAGGTGTTTGAAGTGATGACCATTGGTATCAATGCAATGCTGCAATTTTCTTACCATGGACTGAATGGTATTCCTTATCACTTCGGCACTTATCGAAGCTCATGCTCTGACAATTCTCTCTCGTATATCGTGCAAATAGTAAATATTCACCGAATATGGCGTATCCATCTAACGTGCCATTGACATGTAAACACCATTCGACGGTTTCGGAGTACAACACTAATGGGAACGGTGAGACTAGTATCGTAAAATCAAGCGAATGTGAATGATGTATTCCTTCGAAGAACTAGTCGATATGCATCTCATTTACGAAGAATGCCAAGGAAATTCAGTGAAAGCTAGAGACTTACACGCTGAAAGATATCCTCAACGTACTTACCCTACACGTCATACATTTAAATATGTATATGATAAATTGAGAACAACTGGATCTTTAACGCATCGGAAACATACCCGGCAAAGAAAAGTTTCTAACGAGGAAACGGAAATTGGTACTATTGCCACTGTGGTTCGAGATCCTTGTGTTAGTTCGAGTCAGATCGCAAGGGAATCTGGCACGAGCCAGAGTGGTGTTGTTCATGTTCTGCATCGCCATAAATATCATCCTTACCATATCAGTCTACTCCAAGAATTAACTGGTACGTATTGTATGCGTCGCTTTGAATTTTGCTGATGGGCTCAACTTCACATTCAGAAGGATGACACATTTATTAATTTGATTATATTTACTGACGACGCTACTTTCACGAACCATGGAAATGTTAATTTGCATTACATACAATATTGGACAACTGAAAATCCATATTGGCTGCGGCAAGTTGCACACCAAGATTCCTCCCTTAATCAACCAACCAAAGTGTCTTACCTCACAAATTGTGGTAATATTTGACGGTATTTTTAAGTAGGGTAGTTTTGCTGCTGATGAGTCTTCGATTACAGTGCAGAGAGCACAAATGACGAGGCTCGCACAGTTTGTAATAATAAATGGAGGAGGGAAAGAGGGGACTGATTTACGTGTTCCTAATAGCCCAGAAAGAGAAAGGGCGAGGAGGCAGAGGGTATCTTACATGTAGATCATTATCTGGGTTTAGAAACGAGACAATGGATAGGCGACCTTCATTTTTCCGCCATTTTTATGTCACGCAATTGCCTGAGATACAGGGGCAGGCACATGACTGGTATCAAGTTACATCCTGACCTTGAATATAATTCAATCAGGTGGCCTGGAGGCGTGGGTGGGGTCTCAGGTTACAACGTGACCTTCAAAATGGTCCTTGTACCACCACATTGGATGAGAGATCTTTATTTTCCGGTCATTTTCACGTTACGCATTTGCCCATGATCGATGGCCTGGTATGAGTTTACATTCTGACTTCGAAATGTGTGGGGCGGAAGGGCAGGGACACATGACAGGTATCCATTTACATACTCACCTTGAATATGCCACATCCAGTTCTTCAAGAGTTGTGCAGGGTATCAGTTTATATCGTGATCTTGAATTTTACTCCAGAGCTCTCCTTGATGTACTAGTGTTGTACGACAGAACTATTGAATATCATTCCCAACACCTTACCAAGGCGGTATTACTGTGAAGTGAGGTCGAAAAACCTACAAAACCTTCATATTTATTATTTATAGTAATTTATAGTAGTAACTTAATTGGACATGAGGTATAAAAAGTGAGGAAATAGCAATAGCTAACAAGCACAACATACTATAAGAGACTAACATGCTGATTAGTTCTTCTGCTCAAGGCATCCTTTCCTGACGGACGTTCGCAGTCCATGTAATCAGCTCTGATCATGATGTTGCAGCATGGAAGGCATCTTCTGATGTGCAGTTACATCATCTCAGAATGTCTTCTAGCCTCGAGTTCTTTCGACTTCCAACAGACCTCTTTCCCTTGTATTCTCCCTTCAATGATAAGTTGTAATACTTTTATCTTTCGCTTCTTATAAAGTGTCGCAGACATTGAGTTTTCTTTTGGTTTATAGTAAGCAGTAGTTTTGTTTGCTTTATCATCCAATGAAAGACTTTTTCATCTTCTTCATTATAAATTTTTAGTACCCAAGGCATGCGCTAGAGACGGCGATACACATACATTTCAAAAGCATAAATTCTTTTTCCTTAATATTGGTCAAGGGTCTAGCTTTTGCATCCATAGAGAAAAATGGTGAACACGTAGAACGAATCATTCGCAATCACAGTTGCAGACTGGGACCCGATCTCATGAAAAGTTGTTTCATGCTAATAAACTGTCTCCTTGCCCGTTCGTCCATCACTGTGCCCAAGTACTTCACGAAGAACAGTTTTTCAACGGATTTCCTCTTACTGATGAGATTGCTTGGATTCTTCTCTTAGAGAAGACTACAACTTTGGTCGCTGAAGTCACAATTCGTATCTTGTATGTCATAACTATGTTTTTGGTCAGTTAAACGTAAACTGTCGGTTTATTGCAAAGAAGAGTGAAAAATTTAAAATAGAGGATGGTGCGACATATCAAATGAAGAAAAAAATGCTCCAAAATGACGTGCTACATTTCCGGTAATGGTAAGATTTTGCATGAGTTATTTTCTTCAACCATATGAACAAAAGAGACATTTAATGAATTGTGTTTATGGTCATATGTTAAGATAAAATAATGATGTAAGCTAATTTTCGTAAAACTGAAGCGCTCATCCATTGAACAAAAAGAATTTTTGTAAGAAGTTACTTATCGTAAGATGTTGAGAAATGGCTCTTCATATGACAAGAGTGCTGGAAGGTAGCTACCGTAAGCAACGAAACACTTTGAGTCCTTTCAGAATGAACTGATTTTTAAATCACTAAATTTCGTCGAGTAAACGTTACGTCGACTATAAATATGACTGTATTGTTAGATAATCACAGATCTTAAATTACTATCTGGAGACTAGAAATTGATGCATCTTCTTGATAGTGGTGCATCCCGATACATTAGTTCGACCTCTTTGGTAAACCTGAAATAATGGGCTTGTTTCAATTCCGACAAGAAAGTGTTGGGTATTGAGATGAAGTAAAGTCACTAAATATTGTTACGTGGTTGCAGCAATCGAAATTATCTGCCTCAGTCCCACTATCCAGTCGTAATTAGTATTAAATCAGATGACTGACTTCACGTTTGAAATGCTGTTTACGAATAAGTTGAAATGGAGCGGTCTCGGCCATACTCCAATTCAAGGTGAAAGTATGCTGGACATTGTCCGCATCAGTGGACTGCTTTATAAAAAGCGTTACATAATAGTTCTTAACACCAGGCAGACATTTGGTAGCAAATCGCTGCGCACAACCACATCCAGACGCAGCCCAGGCACTGTCAGTGCCGCTAACCATTGTGTGACCTTATCAAGGTTTGTTTTTACAACTTCATTCCATTTATCATAGGTGCTGCAATTGAAAATCTCACTGCACTAGTATTCGATACCTTCTGTTTCTGCAATGCTGTCGTAAAAGTCCCCAAAGATTGCCATAACTTCGGAAACCATGACAAGTTGTCTATATACACAAGTGTCTCTGCAGCACTGATTTTAATTCAGATTCAGTATGGCCTACGCGCATGCTTCACACCATTGCCATGCCTACTAAGTCTGCTTAAAATAGTTACCCTTCAACGGATATGCCAGTATTTCAAAGTTATCGACACTTAAGTCAATTTGAATTATTTAGTACTCTTAGAAAACCCTGTCTTGGACTTTTTGTTCCATAATTCTCGAACCACCCATAATCCAGAGTATTTGTCAAACGACAAAATCATGGTTTTCATACATAATTTGTTTGTAGTATAGCCTCCGTACAACGATTGCAGCAGCAGTGGTAGACGGTTTGCATTTATAAGTCAATTTTAGGTGCATTACAGCGTCAGTTGGCTTATAAGAATTATATGTAGCCGATTTTGATAGTTGATAGCCGAATATTCGTGTTCTCAGCAAGGCATCTGGCTAACAATGCCACCATGGATGTCCTGCGGCTGAAACCTTTACACATGTTACATTCACGTATGATTTGTTTAAAGATAAACACTGTTAGCGTAAAGATTTTGAAAGATAAATGACTGGTCATTTTTATGGTGCAAACAACTGAAAAGCTTACGACTCAGATTCATACCTCAAAATAACTACCTCGTATGCCAGGTGACTCCTTCAGTTACGTGGCAAACATACGCATCATTATATTAGCCCTTCGAATCCCACACAAGCTGTTTAACCTAAGAGCGCTAAGTGGAAAAAGATCCATACGTTACGCATGACACTGCCACAGTCAGCCGCTTTATAGTGTCTTCAGTATTTATGAACGAAACATCCTTTCCGCATAACGAATTACAGATACAAAAAGAAATTTCCTTTAGCGCGCATCTTCCAAATGTCTGCAAAATGCTTGCGTGCTTGTAAAAGAGGTTAGACAATTGTAAATGGGTAGCTGTCAACTGCCTTGCAGTGCTTCTATCTAAAGTTAACCTACGGGATCGAGCACCATTATGTACGCTAATGTCTGTAACTATTATCAAATGGCCTTGCTCACAAATGTATTTAGCAGAGAGGCTAGACAAGTTAGAGGCTCTACAAACGTTAATCGTCAGACGTTACAGATATTTCATTGTCATGCGAGGTACTATTAGTTCCAGGCCTGGTAAGTTTAGAGATACTTCTTATTTTGACGTAGTATTAGTAAGAACGAATCAGTTGCCAAAAATTAATAAAAATAGACAAGAAATCTGATTTGTTTAAAAAATTGTTTCTTGCATTAGCGTTGACAATTTAAGAAAATCAAACGTAAGTCGGAATAGTCGGGCGGCTAGTTTCCCATATGATGTGCATCTATGAAGGCGTCATATGACAGATAGCCGCGCGGGATTAACCGAGCAGTCTGGGCGTTGCAGTCATGGACTGTCCGGCTGGTCCCAGCGGAGGTTCGAGTCCTCCTTGGGTGTGTGTGTGTTTGTCCTTAGGATAATTTAGGTTAAGTAGTGTGTAAGCTTAGGGACTTACGACCTTAGCAGTTAAGTCCCATAAGATTTCACACACATTTGAACATTTTATGACAGAACACTATTCAGATCAACCTTTAGAAATCAGTAACATCTTAGGAAATAAGGAGGACTGTGGAGCGTTGGTGAGAGATGAAACACAAACATTCTTTTTACGTTTCGTAATAAAAAGCTGAACTTCCAGCCACGACCGCCAGCGAACACATTTCTAACTAATTTTAATCAGAAAGTTGTTTTTGATTAAAGGATGAAGCCTTAATTGCATTAAGTACTGCAGGTCGTCTTCAGTCTTTTCTGAACGTATTGTTTCCTTCATATAGTTGTGAGAAGCACAGACCGCGGGTGTCCAGAAGTTGCCGAAGCAGCAAGTGCTGAACAGTCTCTCATTCCTCTCTGGCACGCTTCTTCGTCTTGTCCCTCGCTCTCTCTCTCTGTAAACGAACAGCAAAAGTCAGAGGCGGTGACAGAGAAAGTTGTAGACGTTTGTGCAGATTCCCAAAGGAGAACCGAGTTGCTTGCTCTTGCAACCCAGTTGAAAGCGTTGTCTCTGCGAGGAAGTGCTACTCTGAATCTCGTACATCGTCTGACGCCGAAACCAAAATGACAACTCCGGGAAAGGCGTTTGTAGGCGCAAACTTTTTAACAGCAGCCTTAGAAGCAACACTGCGGGTGACGCATCCCTCATTGTGAACTGCTGTAATTACATGTGAAAGGAATGCTTACAGTAGTAAATGAATGCAGACATTGAAATACATGAAAACATCCACGTTTCGAAGCAAAGCCTACTACAAATAATTACAAACATCCTCAGAACAGAATATGACTCTTTGATATAGGTCTGAAATACTTTTACATAATTCTAACGTGGTGTTGTAAATAACCGATCTAACGAATTTTGATGGAACATTTGTTCGACATTCTGGCATATCCCAAAAATCACTCAATCAGTTCGCATTCAGAATTTACGTATAGCGTGTTACCAGTTGATGGTACATTGTTAAAATAGCTACACATCGACTATTTTTGGAAATTATCGTAGGTTGATAGGAAAAAGGATATAGCTGTTATAATTTTACATCGCTTTCCGAATACCTTACGGTGAAATATTGAACGTTTTTTTTCAAAAATGCGACCACTGATACGATTCTGTGCATAGACGAAAAACTCAGTGTGCCTAACGATAGTCTAGCCGCTTACCGTTACTCTATGAAAGAAATATGTTACTAAATGCGTGCCGGGATACCACGAGTTGCTACAGTGAGACATATGTCGTAGTATTTATCCAACGATGACATTAACTGCATCAACTGAGTGGTTATCCATTACGCGAGTAAAAATATTCTTATATTGGAGTAGTTCTGCAGAGTTTTCTTTCCACAATAGTTGTGTTACGTATACGAAATTTTCAAAATAAATTTCTATTTTTTTTATTGGACTGACTATAATTACTAGAATTAGAAGCTCTGAGTGTAAAATTTTTAATTCTTCGTATTTCAACACGGATGAGACTCAACATTCATAATATTAGAATCTGCAATAAATAGTCCATCTTACATGGCTGATTATCAAATAAATTTTGCTCGGTGAAAGTAACGGGCTGTTCAAATACTCCCCTGTAGCTGCGAGAAGAGATATCAATTACTTTGCTAAATAAGCCGACAGCTTAATCCTAATAAATGGACACTAAAATAAGTATAATATTATCTAACTGATACCACTCTTAGAAGGCAACTTCTAACAAATACTTTATGTTTCCTTTGTACTAGTAAATATAGTTTACATGCAAACTGATTTCTTTACTGCAGACTGAAGGACGTGCCCATGATATTGACAAAATACATAATATTTATTCAATGAAAATATTTTATTGGCTAGCTATAACCTGACAGGCTAGACATACACTCAGGTGACAGAAGTCATTGTGTCGGACATCCATTTGCTCCGCATAGTGCAGAAACTAGCCACAAGAAATCATTGCAAGGCCACTGCAAAAATACTGAACCATACTGCCTATACAGTCGCCCACAACTGCGAAACTGTTGCCGGTGCGGGATTTTTCACACGAACAGACCTCTCTATTACGTCCCACAAGTGCTCGATGGGATTCATGTTGGGCTATCTGGGTGGCGAAATCATTCAGTAGAATCATCCGAATGTTCTTCAAATCAATAATGAACAGTTTGACCTAGCGACATTGTGCATTGTCATCTATAAAAATACCCTCGTTGTATTGGAACATGAAGTCTATGAGTGGCTGCAGATGGTATCGAGGCAGCCGAACATAACCACTTCCAGTCAATGATAGGTTCAGTGGAACCAGAGGAGCCAACTCATTCCACGTAAAACCAGCGCACACCATTAATCAAGCCATCATCAGTTTGCACAGTGCCTTGTTGACGACTTGGGTCCATGGCTTTGTGCTACTCTCGAACCTTACCATCAGCTAGCATAAAACAGAAATCTTGACTCATATGACAAGGTTTTCCAGTCATTTAGGGTCCAACCGACATAGTCAGGAGCTCAGGAGAGCCGCTGCTGGCGATGTCGTGGTATTGGCAAGAGTACTCGCGTCATTCGTCTGCTGCCGTAGCCCATTAACGCCAGATTTCGCCTAACGGATACGTTCGACGTCCGTCCCACATTGATTTCCGCTGTTATTTCAAGTAGTGTTGCTTGTCTGTTAGCACTGACAACTCAAAGCAAAAGCCTCTGTTCTCAGTCTTCTCGCTTCCCACGCCCGGGTTCCCGGGTCCGATTCCCGGCAGGGTCAGGGATTTTCTCTGCCTCGTGATGGGTGTTGTGTGATGTCCTTAGGTTAGTTAGGTTTAAGTAGTTCTAAGTTCTAGGGGACTGATGACCATAGATGCTAAGTCCCATAGTGCTCAGAGCCGCCGCTCGCAGTCGTTACGTGATGGCCGCCGCCAACCACTGCACTGTCCGTGGCGAGAGCTGATGCCTGAAATGCGGTATTCTCAGCACACTCTTGACACTATGGGTCTCGGAATATTGAATTCTCTAACGATTTCCGAAATTGAATGTCCCACACATTTAGCTCCAACTACCATTCCGCATTCAAAATCTGTTAATTCCCATCGTGCGGTCGTAATCACGTTAGAGTCAATTTCACATGAATCACCTGAGTACAAATGACAGCTCCGTTAACGCACTGCTCTTTTATATCTTGTGTGCGTGATACCACCGCTGTCTATATATGTGCATATCGCTATCCCACGGCTTTCGTCACCTCGAAGTATACTTCTTATTCAAACGTATACATTCAACTCAGGACTTTAAAATGAACTCAACAGTATATTCAAATATCAACATTAATCATTAGCAGGAAATTCACAGGATGATCCACAAGCTTAGCACCGTTCTTCTATAACAAGCAGAAGTAGCATGAGATTGGTTATGGGGGAAGTCTGGTAGGCTGTGGCACTAACAAGAGGGCCATTTTGGAAGCCGCAATGCATCTCGTAACTTTCAAATGGACACAGGGTCATGTGACGTACATAACAGGGAGAGCCTTATACGAAAAAAACAATGATGTCGTCCAAATGAGGATAGCTTTACTCGTTCTCGATTTACGTCGCATTTTGTACAGAACAAAACAAAAGCTGGTCATAACAGGTTGTAGTCGACGTGTCGCCCTGCACACTGAAAGTTTGTTATCCGCTTCGCTCATTTCTCATGGATCTTAACCAACATGTGCACCGTAATGCAAGCACAAGCATCAAATATTCGCTCCCTAAGTTGAGAAAAGTTTCTGATCTTCCCGCATACACAGCTCCCTTCTCATGTACCCACAGATATAAATCTCATATGATTAAATCTTGGGTCGCGGCAGCCACTCTATCATGATCTCTATGATCTATCCATGTCCGAGGAGACTGGGTCTTGAGGTTTCCCCTTGTAATGTATTGAAACTTTCGCATTTTGTTAGGATGAGACGTATATATGCCAAAATCTTCATTACCGATGCACGGCTGCCCTGTAAGTTTCCTGTGGGATGAAGAAAGTACTACGATCTGTACCTTTGCTGAACGATGCCCAAACAGCTGTTTTGTTGCTTCCTCCGTAGCCGTTTTCGACCGCCGATCTTTCCGTTACTTGGCGAGAGACACAGTTTCATCAACTCTTGCGGGCAGTTTCACACTAGATCGAGGGTGCTCTGTCTAGATCCCATAGGTGGGAATACAATAACATGGGTGCCATTCTCTCCTGATGTCAGGTTAGTCTTAATTCTTTCCCCTTCTGTTAACATTATTAGCTATCAAGTCACCTCTAAAGAGGAAACATCAGTCATTACTCGGGTAAGTTGCGTTCAAATATAAGGTACCATCATTTTCTTCGGGTAATTCTCTATCTGTTTAACGTGTGACAACACTCCCTTTCCATTTTAACAGTACGATCTACATCCAAGATGGTGGCTTCCAAAATAGTCACCATGTTGGTAACATAACCTTAAACGTGCTAGCCATCTGTCACTAGAGTACTTAAAATATCTCTCGTTTAACCCGCTTATGTGGAACACCCCACACTTTCAGAATTGCTGCAGAGTGTCTCCAGGAACACTCTATTGAGTTTAAACACTTCCGTTGGCCACCAAAGTCCCCAGACATGAACATTATTGAGCAATCTGGCACGTCTTGCAACGTGTTGTTCAGAAGAGATCTCCACCCCCTACTGCTCGTACGGTAGTTTGGATGACGATTCGAGAGCTGTCAATGAAGAGAACATTTGCATACTACTCAACGGCAAGAGGACTTTTGTACTGCTCCACTCCAAACGCCATCTCGTACGCATTCGAATGAAAGCTAGATAAGTTCAAATGGTTCAAACGGCTCTAAGCACTATGGGACTTAATATCAGAGGTCATCAGTCCCCCACACCTAGAACTACTTAAACCTAACTAACCTAAGGACATCACACACATCCATGCCCGAGGCAGGATTCGAACCCGCAACAGTAGCATCTGCGCGGTTCCCGACTGAAGCGCCAAGAACCGCTCGACCACAGAAGCCGGCCAGCTAGACACGCAGTGGAGCTTCTGGAGTACAGGTCTCTGTCTTCAAGCTTCATTTGTAGGGGAAGCTGGAGCACAATCGGGTAGCTAAGGAGAAACCTAGCTAACAATGACTGTTTGCATTGCTGGGGCTTCAAATTTATTTCATTGAAAGATAAACAAGTCATGAACAACGCATTTGAACTATAAGGACTTGTTTTTAATGGTTTAAATTATATTTAATGTAGCTCAGCACTGTGCAATATGCGGTCATATTCCATAACTTGGGGTTAGAGCAGATTCTCAGTGGAACACAAAGGGGGAGATTATATTTTTCGTCTGAGGCATGGGTCACACTGTTACTTATGGATGTCATCTTCAGTCCACAGTATACGGCCCTCATGGGCCCACTTCTCACACTTCAAATACTGAACCTAGTCATCTGATTTTCTTCTTGACGAGTAGGTCTGTCCGCAAATAAAATACGGCGTTTCATCCCGCCCTCCCCCCTTCAGAAAAAGAGGTTGGCTCACGCGTCTTTAGATAGTTCTGACTAATTTTTATAATCTAGACCCGCAGTTCTCCAACATCTTTTTTTCTTTCCGCGAAAATGCTTTTGTTACAGTGAATTCATTTTTGTTAGGAGACTCCATAATCACGGCGTATTTTCCTCTTCATCTAGTTGATGATTGTCTCTCGTAAGGAGGAACTGGCTTTACAGTCTCCGGTGATACAGTGAAAGAATATTGTGTCTGCACATCAATCGACGGACAATGATGTGGAGAAGAAGCAGGCTGGTTCAAATGGCTCTGAGCACTATGCGGCTTAGCTTCTGAGTCATCAGTCGCCTAGAACTTAGAACTAAGTATCACACACATCCATGTCCGGGGCAGGATTCGAACCTGCGACCGTAGCGGTCGCTCGGCTCCAGACTGTAGCGCCTAGAACCGCACGGCCACTCCGACCTGCGAAGAAGCAGCAACTGACTATGTTGTGTTATAGGAATCTACCATTTTATTTCTGCTGTAGCTGATGATGATGGTAATTCCTCTTCGCAAAATGAATCTGCATTAAGGATCAAAATAGCCCCTTTTTAAACCCTGATAGGCCATTTTGCATTATTGCTGTTCTACACTGAAGAGCCAAAGAAACTCGTACACCTGCCTAATATCCTGTAGGTCCCCGCGAGCTCTTAGAAGTGGCACAACATGGCGTGACATGGGTTTGACTAATGTCTGAAAAAGTGCTGCAGGGAATTAACACCATGAATCCTACACCGCCGTCCATAAATCCGTAAGACTACGAGGGAGTGGAGAACTCTCATGAAAAGCACGTTGCAAGGCATCCGAGATATGCTCAATAATGTTCATGTCTGGGGAATTTGGTAGCCAACGGAAATGTTTAAGCTCAGAAGAGTGTTCCTGGAGCCACTCTGTAGCAATTTTGGATATGTGCGGTTTCGCATTTTACTGCAGTAACTGCTCATGTCCGTCGGAATGCACAATGGAGATGAGTAGATGTAGGTGATCAGACAGGGTGCTTAGGTAAATGTAACCTGTCAGAGTCGTATCCAGACGTATCAGGGGCCCCATATCACTCCAACTGCACACGCCCCATACCATTACAGAGCCTCCACCTGCTTGAACAGTCACCTGCTGACATGCAGCGTCCATGGATTCATGAAGTTTTCTCGATACCCGTAAACGTTCATGCGCTACATACAATTTGAAACGAGACTCGTCCGACCAGTCAACATGTTTCCAGCCATCAACAGTCCAGTGTCACTGTTAACAGGCCAGTTGAGGCGTAAAATTGTGTCGTGCAGTCATCAAGGGTACACGAGTGGGCCTTAGACTGAACGCCCTTATCGATGATGTTTGATTGAATACTTCACACGATAACACCTGTTCATGGCCCATGGGCCAGCATTGAAAACTGCAGCAATCTGTTGAAGGGTTGCCCTTCTGCCACGTTGAATGATTGTCTTCAGTCGTCATTGGTCCCGTTCTTGCAGGATCTTTTTCCGGCCGCAGCGAGGTCGGAGATTTAATGTTTTACCGTATTCCTGATAGTCACAGTACACTCGTGAAATGGTTGTACGGGAAAATCCCCACTTCATCGTTAATTGGGAAATGCTGTGTGCCATCGCTCGTACGCCGACTGTGACGCCACGTTCAAACTCACTTGAATCTTGATAACCTGCCGTTGTAGCAGCTGGAACCGATCTAACAAATGGGCAGGACACTTATTGTCTTATACAGGCGTTGCCGACTAATGCGTCGTATTCTGCCCGTTTACATATTTCTGTATTTGAATACGATTGCCTGTATCACTTTCTTTGGCGTTTGAGTGTAGTATATTCAATGTCCGATGAAATAATCTTTTTGGTACCTCATTGCCAACCTTCCCAGATGGCTGTTGAGCTATATCTTAATTTCCTGACGAATAAAGCCCTTAATGATCCCATCTGGAATGAAAATATACCCCTTTAGTTAGGGATAATGAATCAGATGGTTAGTGACAAAAATAATCTAAAAACTAGCGCAAAGTAACTGTAAATTCTATACATGATTATTAAATTTTATTTATTAAAAGGTATACACACAAGCAGTGTAGCATTAAAAGCATTTACTTCTCACGTCACACATATAAGATAAATGTACTATGTCAGGGGACAATATTAGGCAGTCCCGATTTTACCCCACAGCTTCTACCTGGTTCTACCCCACCTCTACCTCATTCGCAAAATTCTTTTTGCTTGATAAAGAAGATGAAGAATAGTTTAACATGGCGTATGTTCATAAAGCCTGTTAAATGTTGTATTACTACTTTCAAATTGTAATACGACGTTATAGGTTCCATATAGAACACAAAAAATCATAAAGTAGGGTATAAAATTTAAAAATGTTCAAAAATGGTTCAAATGGCTCTAAGCACTATGGGACTTAACATCTGAGGTCATCAGGTTCCTAGACTTGGAACTACTTAAACCTAAGTAACTCAAGGACATCACACACATCCATGCCCGAGGCATGATTCGAACATGTGACTGTAGCAGCAGTGCGGTTCCGGACTGAAGCGCCTAGAACCGCTCGGTCACAACGGCTGGCTTTTAAAAAAATTAGGAAATTGTTATGCTCAACTCTAACATGTATGACACTACCAAGACTCATGGTGGTACTGAAGTTGTCGTCTGTCTTCAGCAGCTTAACGGCCAAAAAACAATGTTACCACCTCATAAAGAGAAATATGACGGTTCTCGGTTTCACCCCCATACTCGATTATACTCCAACTTGTCCTACTTCTTGTCTCTAAGAAACAGTTCTAGTTTCCACTACGATGACGTATGCCAGGCGCACAGCAGTACTTTGGCGACCCGATCGTCCTCTCATAATTAAATTCCCCCATTTTATTAATAATATTCTCATCTATTATTCCGCAGTTTCAACTTGTTACTTAAAAGTACCAGCATTTAAAGAGCAACAGAGGAAGAACTGCAGCAAATATTAACGATATAATTACTGCGATTCAAGCAGACCTATCCAAAAAGAAGATAATAATTTACAACAGGCGAATAAGAATGGTTCTCAGCTATATTATCTCCCATATTTTTTTCAATATAAATTCTTACCCTATAAGGATGTGGTAGGGACATGACAGAATAAGGTCTTTAACTATCCAGTAGGGACACGACATAATACGGCCGACACTGGTTAGGGACTGCCTTGCCTTCAGTTACACTACCGCTTCCCCACGCCGTCATTCGTCCGTTGCCGTAATGTCCTGTGTATTGGTTGTGAGTTTTCTAGTGAATGAGACGTACACACATTCTTTAGCACGGCTGTTACAACAGTCGTTTGTACTATAGTTTTTAAGGTATTTCGTATTATGAAAGATATTTTAATGGGCTATGCTTGCTTTGTGTGACACGTTGACAAAAGCCTTCAGACATCTCAATATCGTGCTCTATATGACGGCAGGATGTGCATCAGAAAGTACAAGGGCGTTCTGAAAACTAATGACTCTGATTTTTTTCTGTGAAAACTCTTAATCCATTTCAAATAAAACGAACTTTATTAAAATTCTACATCTTTGTTCTTCATATCTACCTATTTCCAGCCCTCTGCTGCTACAGGACTCGGAATTCTATCGTGTAACATGCCGGTGTGTAACCCAGCTGCCAGCCGGAGTGGCCGAGCGATTCTAGGCGCTTCAGTCTGGAACCGCGCTTTCGCTACGGTCGCAGGTTCGAATCCTGCCTCGGGCATGGATGTGTGCGATGTCCTTAGGTTAGTTAGGTTTAAGTAGTTCTAAGTTCTAGGGGACTGTTGACCTCAGATGTTAGGTCCCATAGTGGTCAGAGACATTTGAATTTGTAACCTAGCTATGTCGTGCAGCGTGCTGTAATCAAGTAAAGTATTCGAAGAGTTCGTCCACACATGGAACACCATCTGCGTCGGCTTGACGATGCCAGGCCACAAGCGAGCGGTGTGACATGTGCAACAATCCGACATCTCGGATACACTATCATCTATCATCCGCCATGCAGTCCCGACTTGGCCCATCCGAGTTTCATCTGCTTGAAAAATTTAAAAAACACCTTCGAGGACTCCAAGTTGACAGTGATGAAGCGGAGCAAACACAGGTGAGGTTGTGGTACCGCCAATAGAGTCAAACATTCTACAGTGAAGGTATCGACAACCGTGTCTCTCGTTGGGAGAAATGTGTTCTTCGCCGGGTGACTATGCTGAGAAATATATATGTACGCACAAAGAATAAAGATTTAAAATGTTAATAACGTTTGTTTTATTTAAAAAGCTTGAAGAGTTTTCGCATTTAAAAAATCGGAGGCATTATTTTTCAGCGCGCCCTCATGAATACTAATATGTGCAGCGACGTCGTAGTAATAATAGACATGTGTTTCCGGACACGAGTTGTCACATGAGAGAACTGGATTAGTTCAAACGAAAAGTGATTGATGCGGACCACAAATTCGGACACATCTTATAAAGATTTGCACCAGATAGAGATCACGGCACTATGAAGCAGACTGGCCTCTGAGTTTTTCGCGACGTCGTCTGCTATAAAATTTGCTGTGTGCCAGCCCCGTCACGACTGCCTATAGAGATGAAGAGGGTGAATATATTGTAAAGCTCGAGTTTTAACACAAACATGATGCAAACTAAAGCGGGAGAAAATTGAATCAGTCTGGTCAGAAACAATCTGAAAAGCTTATAAATGTTTTGCAGGACAGGATGTGTTGAGAAATAATTGTTAAGAAAGAACTTTGATACGTTGCACCGTTTCCGAGTTAATTATCACTGAGCTCGCCAGTCTGACCTCTGTTTGCGTAAATTCATGCAACCTACGTGAGACGGTGTTGCCAAAGGTGTTCTTCGTTTGGTTTCCTAACACGGAACAAGAGAGATATACAGAAATGGGCCATGGGACGGCAGTAAGATTCGAACCTGAGCCAAAGGATAACCAGTTTCGTAAGATATGAGAACAACTGGCACTAATTGTATCTGGAGGGCCGCTTGAATTTACGCGCTCAGCGGCGTAATTGCCTAACTCAATTCCAATTAACTCGGAAAATATTCAACGTACAGAATTTTTTCTACTTATTGTTTCTCAGCATAATATACCCTGTAGTACCCTTACAAGCTTTTCAGACTACTTCTGACCACCATGTATATGCCGCACACTACGAACAAATCGTCAAACATCACTGGAACCTACAATGGAGCAGGGAACAGATACCAGTGGCGTAATCGACAATCAAAGGGTAACTGGGCACAGTTGACAAAGCCAAGCCTGTTGTTCAGATACCACGGACCGCATGACAACAAATGCATTATGTTTGTTTCAGTAACACGCACTACATTTTCATTGCACTACACAAAGGAAGCGGATACTCGGGTAGCAGAGTACTTGTGGCGTGCACATGGTTTTTTTTTAGGCTAGGCAGTAGTGCGAGATGTCCTGATGAACACTCACCAGTCGACGTGCAGGCAGGGAAATCCGGACGCGCTCAGTGTAAAGATACTTCAGCTATCAAGATATTAGCAATAAATTTTCAGTGTGTTCGGAATAAAGTTCGTGAATTTACTGCCCTCCAGGAAGCGTGTGGCGCGCAAATTATTCTCGTGACTGGTCTCGCGGTTCTAGGCGCGCAGTCCGGAACCGTGCGACTGCTACGGTCGCAGGTTCGAATCCTGCCTCGGGCATGGATGTGTGTGATGTCGTTAGGTTAGTTAGGTTTAAGTAGTTCTAAGTTCTAGGGGACTAATGACCACAGTAGTTGAGTCCCATAGTGCTCAGAGACATTTGAACCATTTTTATTCTCGTGACTGAGACCTGGCTGAACCCTGAGATAGGAAGTTGTGAAAAATTTAGTGAGGGTTGGAACAAGTATCGGAAAGACAGATTAGACACCGTAGGAGGTGGTGTCTACAATGCAGTTGACAAAAATATTGTGTCTACTGAGGTCGAAGTAGAGTGTGATTGTGAAGTTATCTGGACACGTTTAACAGGACTAGGGGAAATAAAGTAAATTGTTGGGTGTTATTACCGGCCACCAGGTTCCACCGTGACAGTTCTAGAATCATCTACATTCTGTATCGCAGAGGTACCCGGATCATGCTATATTAGTCAAAGGTGACTTCAACCTACCTAGTATTGACTGGTATGTCTATGGATTCATTACAGGTGGTACAGACAAGACTTTTGAACACATTATCCGAAAACTGTCTTGAGCAGCTACATCGACAGCCAACGAGTAATGGAAATATTTTAGATCTGGTAACCACGAACAGACCAGACCTCATCGACGGTGTCAGTGTTGAGACAGGGATTAGTGATCATGACGTTGTCATTACGACTATGGTTACGAAATTCAAAAGTCGGTGAAGAAGGCTAGGAGAGTATTCTTATTAGAAAGAGCAGATAAGCAGTTGTTAGCATCCCACTTAGTAAAGGAATCGACTTCATTTACTTCCGGTACGATGGACGTGGAAGAATTAGGAAGAATTACGGGCAAATTTTAAACACATTGTAAATCACGCATTGGACAATTATGTGCCAAAAAGTGGGTTACTGATAGAAAAGACCCACCCTGGTTTAACAGCGCAATTCGTAGAATGCTAAGGGAGCAAAGACTGTTGCACTCGCTGTACAAGAAAGATCGGAAGAATAAGGACAGGCAAAAGTTAGTAGAGATTCGTGCTGCTGTAAAAAGAGCGATGCGCGAAGCATTTAACCACTACCACGGTCATACCTGAGCAAAATATCTTGCTGAAAACCCAAGGAAATTCTGGTATTATGTAAAATCAGTAAGCGGGTCGAAGGCTTCCATCCAGTCACTCACTGATCAGTCGGGCCTGGCAACGGAAGACAGCAAAACGAAAGCTGAAATTTTAAATTTAGCATTTGAGAAATCTTTCACTCAGGAGGATCGTACAAACATACCGCCGTTTTAGTCTCGTACACATTCCCGTATGGAGGACATAGCGATCGACATCCCTGGGGTTGTGAAGCAGCTAAATGCGTTGAAAATAAATAAAACTCCAGGTCCTGATGGGATTCCAATTCGGTTTTACAGAGGCCACTCTACTGCATTGGCTCCTTACTTAGCTTGCATTTATCGCGAATCTCTTGCCCAAGGTAAAGTCCCGAGCGACTGGAAAACAGCGCAGGTGACGCCTGTATATAAGAAGGGTAGAAGGACGGATCGTCAAAATTACAGACCAATATCCTTAACATAGGTTTGTTGCAGGATTCTCGAACATATTCTCAGTTCGAATATAATGAATTTCCCTGTGACAGAAAAGTTCTTGTCCATGCATCAGCACGGCTTTAGAAAGCATCGCTCCTATGAAACGCAGCTGGCCCTTTTTTCACATGATATCTTGCAAACCATGGATGAAGGGTATCAGACGGATGCCATATTCCTTGACTTCCGGAAAGCGTTTGACTCGGTGCCCCACTGCAAACTCCTAACTAAGGTACAAGCATATGGGATCGGTTCCCAAGTATGTGAGTGGCTCGAAGACTTCTTAAGTAATATAATCCAGTACGTTGTCCTCGATGGTGAGTGTTCATCGGAGGTGAGGGTATCATCTGGAGTGCCCCAGGGAAGTGTGGTAGGTCCGCTGTTGTTTTCTATCTACATAAATGATCTTTTGGACAGGGTGGACAGCAATGTGCGGCTGTTTGCTGATGATGCTGTGGTGTACGGGTAGGTGTCGTCTTTGAGTGACTGTAGGAGGATACAAGATGACTTGGACAGGAATTGTGATTGGTGTAAAGAATGGCAGCTAACTCTAAATAGAGGTAAATGTAAATTAATGCAGATGAATTGGAAAAAGAATCCCGTAATGTTTGAATACTCCATTAGTAGTGTAGCG
The DNA here is from genome assembly GCF_023897955.1 of Schistocerca gregaria. NCBI lineage: Eukaryota > Metazoa > Arthropoda > Insecta > Orthoptera > Acrididae > Schistocerca > Schistocerca gregaria. The sequence goes on from NC_064931.1 coordinate 734,017,948, forward strand.
CTTGACACAGTCATGTCCATTAAATATTTGGGCGTAATATTACAGAGCGATATGAAGTGTGACAAGAATATAATGGCAGTTGTGGGGAAGGCGGATAGTCGTCTTCGGTTCATTGGTAGAATTTTGGAAAGATGTGGTTCGTCTGTAAAGGAGACCGCTTATAAAACACTAATACGACCTACTCTCAAGTACTGCTCTAGCGTTTGGGATCCCTATCAGGTCGGATTGAGGGATGACATAGAAGCAATTCAGAGGCGGGCTGATAGATTTGTTACTGGTAGGTTTGATCATCACGCGAGTGTAACGGAAATGCTTCAGGAACTCGGGTGGGAGTCTCTAGAGGAAATGAGGCGTTCTTTACGTGAATCGCTACTGAGGAAATTTAGAGAACCAGCATTTGAGGCTGACTGCAGTAAAGTTTTACTGCCGCCAACTTACATTTCGCGGAAAGACCACAAAGATAAAATAAGATAGATTAGGGCTCGTACAGAGACATATAGGCAGTCATTTTTCCCTCGTTCTGTTTGGGAGTGGAACAGGGAGAGAAGATGCTAGTTGTGGTACGAGGTACCCTCCGGCACGCACCGTATGGTGGATTGCGGAGTATGTATGTAGATGTAGATGATCCGCACAGCAGTGCATGAAGGTTTTCTCAAGTAATAAGTAAGAGTATACAATGTGGCACTCAAAGGAAAAGCCTCTCGTCTCCAACGTTATTTCGGTGTTCCAGGTGTATCTGGAAGCGTTACGTAGCACTATGATTAGGATGGTGGAAGCATTCGATTGTGTCACTTTTAGGTTAACCACTACTGGACTTTAAAAACATACATGAGTTTCCTCGACAAATTGCATGAAACAATATCCACAATCACAATATGCAAATATGGCGAATGTTATATAGTGACAAACATCAGAATCACTTTCTTCAGAGTCGAAACGAAATTCCACTAGGATCGTGGTCTTGAATCCAGTATCACGTGCGGGAGTACTGAACGCAGTCTCCTGCCAGGAATGTTGAGCCATAAGCTGATACAATGGAGCAGACAGTTGGTTACGAGTTATAAAATGCGTTTTCACAATGAAAATTCTGTTTCCTTATTTAATGTCGAAGTCATGGCAGAGTCCTTACAAAGTCTGGTATACTTCCTGCATATATTTTGTATTGCTGGAAGAAATATACATCCGAGGCCTGTACGTATTTTGTTGTTTTAGGCGGAATGATGATGTACTCCATGTGTTTGACCGCAAATGAATCTTTTAGTATTGTTGTGTCCTTGTGAGTACTCCAAGAAGCCGGCCGGAGTGCCCGAGCGGTTCTAGGCGCTACAGTCTGGAACCGCGCGACCGCTACGGTCGCAGGTTCGAATCCTGCCTCTGGCATGGATGTGTGTGATGTCCTTAGCTTATTTAGGTTTAAGTAGTTCTACGTTCTAGGGGACTGATGACCTAAGAAGTTAAGTCCCATAGTACTCAGAGCCATTTGAACCATTTACTCCGAAATTCACAAGGTAGGGTACGCTTCTGGTTATTTTCGAAATTTTCATTAACAACATTCACGAAAAATTGTTTATTATAGTCTTTTGACATTTTTGCATGTGTTCTAGCCTCTAAACGTATGGAAGACTGTCTGTAATGGCCTTTTCAGCTTAAAGGCCGAAAGATATGTCCTGAAGAGAAATACTTAGTTTTTGCTAATTGTCAATTCACTTGAAGTCTAACATCTATTTTATTCCTATGAGTTGCATTAGGTGCAGAATGGAGCAAGGCAACTGTTGTCTTTCCCCCTGTTCAGAAAGTGTCGCACCAGAAGTTAGTTCATAATTAAATCGATATTGGTCAGTGCCTCAAATGTAGCATGGTTGTATCTGGAAACTTGCTGTTTCCTAGTTTACTTCTTCGGCAAAACGGGTCACATTCTTCATTCTTTCTTAAGATGTGCTATGAAAGTGCATAACATGAAAACTTTGTGTGCTCAATTTCTCTTGCTGTTTATATTGCTCAAAATTTCAGATGCGAATGAAGGACACATTTTTCTTCGTTTTCTTCTACGTGATATTGGAATAAAACGCGTTGTGTTGTCTTAAGTTCTTTGATTGCCTTCTTTCGTCGAAATGAATGTTCATTACATCTTTTTTTCTTCACATAATGAGATATTAGTTTCATGTTCGATGCGCTTTTTATAGATGGACTTATCTTCAATAACGAGCTGTAGGTCGCAACTTTACATGGAGAAATATGATAATCATCATAAACACGTTCAAGACGTTCTACGGAAAATTTTGTTTAAATACTACCTGTATTGAATATCTTTTCTGGTGAAGGTTTATAACCACCAGAACTGGCAGTTTGTCTGTGAGGAGTACTGGTGACTATTAAACGCTCTCCCTCCCCCCCCCCCCCCCCATCCAACTGCCAAGACACCAAGAGCTTATGTGTACAAAGCAGGAGCTACATAAGCACATGCTGTTGCAGACTTGTTTAGATATGTGAGATGGGCCAGTGTACAGACGTTTTAATACAAATTCCTGTCTAAGCTGAGAGACGCCCATCGTCAGATGGGTGTGATTGACTATAACACAAGCCCGAGGAAGGATAATTACATGAGTATGTTATGGTTTCAATGAAATCAATGATGTGCTGAAACATTACGGCCATTGATCACCACGAGATTGAAGGCCGCTTCGTACCATTGCAGGTATATGACGCGGTAAGGGAAGTGTGCAGTGTGTCGCAGGAGTAATGGTTCAAATGGCTCTGAGCACTATGGGACTTAACTGCTATGGTCATCAGTCCCATAGAACTTAGAACTACTTAAACCTAACTAACCTAAGGACATCACACACATTCATGCCCGAGGCAGGATTCGAACCTGCGACCGTAGCAGTCTCACGGTTCCGAACTGCGCGCCTAGAACCGCGAGACCACCGCGGCCGGCTCAGGAGTAATGGTCAATATTCAGGCATATGACAGAATCGATCATTTGGAATAAAAAAGTCTAGTAAACATGATGTTCAAAAACGCATATCTTAAGAGCTATGAGCACATTTTCAGCTTCGATACTCATGCCGGCCAGACTGGCCGAGCGGTTCTAGGCGCTATAGTCTGGAACCGCGCGACCGCTACGGTCGCAGGTTCGAATATTGCCTCGGGCATGGATGTGTGTGATGTACTTAGGTTAGTTAGGTTTAAGTAGTTCTAAGTTCTAGAGGACTGATGACCTCAGCAGTTATGTCCCATAGTGCTCAGAGCCATTTGAAACATTTTGATACTGCAAAAAATACTCTTCTATTGCAAACTCTTTGCTTTCCATATTTTGGGAGGAGATAGTATGGGTGAAAAAAAATGGTCCAAAAAACATGGGCTCTGAAGTGTGTAGCTTAAGAAGTATAGGCCAAATATGTAAAGATTTCGAGTACAAAGCACACGTCGTTCTATTGTTGAAACTTAATTTTTCTGTAAGTTGTTTAAAATACACATAGCTTGTACACTGCCACGATTGATGTAATTTACAGGTCAAGCAGCGCTTGTTGATAAACTTAGTTCAGTCTTTGTACTACACTATAAAGAAAGCAAAAAATGTATGTATAGTTTAGCACAACACACATGCCACTACTGACATAAATTACAGGTTAGATTGCACTTGTCAAGGATGATTTACGCTGCCACACAGCGATAATTACATGTCACTTCAATGAAACTGCATACTGAACATCAGTAATAAGCATTTTTAAATGTAGGAAACGAATGTTGCTGTGCTTTTAACTACCCAATTTCAGCTGCTTCTACAACTCAGTCAAGCATTACTCTATAGCGACTTACTGCCGGAGTAAATACTATATCTTGCAGTACAAAAAGTTTGTCATTTTCTGCTGAGAATGCTGATTATTCTATCTTACTGTAGAAACTACAGGAAACTATGTTACAGCAAAACTACAATAAATTGCCCCACACATCACCATGTTATAGCAAAATTCTAACAAATCGACCAATACATCTCCATGTTATAGCAAAACAGTAACAATGCGCCCTACATAACGCTACGGTATAGCAAAACTGTGACAAAATCCCCCTTACATTGCAATTTAACAAAAACTCGTATCTAATTGCACAATACCATTCTATGTTACAGTAAAATTGTCACATATTGCTCCTCACTCATCACCATGTTACCGCAAAATTATAGAAAATTACATTACATCTCACCATGTTATAGACAGACGCCTACTACCGTTATTCTGATCATTATGACTACCATTACCCTGAATGCATACTGCTGTCAAGCAAAGATGATCATGTTACGGTGATTGCCATTACCCTGATCGTGATGACTACTGTTATACGTTAGGTACTCCTGGGTAGGTTACTGATGGTCAGTTGATATTGTGACTTACCTCACTGCTCAGATCATGGTGACTACACAATAACATTGACCAGTAAGGTTGATAGGTGGCAAGTTGGCAAGGTGCCTACTATTATCCCAGATACTATTGTGGGCTATAACAGAGAGTTGACAGGGTAACTACCATGACAATGCTACTATTGGTTGGGGCAACGATGGTCAGTTCACATTGTCTGGCTCTTTCCATCAATCATGGTGAGTACTATTACCCAAAATCAATGGTTTTACTCAACAATTAATAAAAGTTATATGCTGACATCAGGTGCTAGATATTGGATCTCAAACAGTATTCTGACACCAGAAACTGACAAAGCATATGTGCCATAATATTACGGTGGGAGTCAGCTATCAGATCTCAAATAGCACCCCAAGCTTAAAAAAAAATGTAACAAGTTGCGTCCTGTACATCACCACTGTTACATTAAATTGTAACAAATAGCCACATACATCACCACTGTTACTCTAAACTGAAATAATTCGCCCCATATGTCGCCAAGCAAGTAAGGTGAGATTAGTTCTGAGAAGCTGCGACTTCTTCTAACAAGCAGTAGCAATTAGTCGTCAAGATAAGACTTGACGATGCCATGAACCCCATTTGCTGCTACCAGATCGATGGCCGCGTCTGGATATATGGCCATACAGGCAGACTGCTGCTAGAAGCAAGCAGTGCGCCACTGACACAAAAAGATGGAGGTAATTATATGCTAATGGGGACATTCAAGTAGGCTTCTATGGGACCTGCGATAGTAATAAAATGTTCCATGATAGCTGGATGTGAACACTATTGCAAACCACATCGAACCACTCACGCTTGATGCCTTCCCAGATGGTGATGGCATGTTCCACTACGATAACGGTCGGTGTCACAAAGACCCGAATAGTGCTACAGTGGTCTGAGGAGCTGCTTAGGCAACTCTCCTTGACTTTTTGACCATCACGTTCAGGAAGCCGCTACACTGGTAGAGGGGAGAGTGTATAGGGGACGGTACGGTTTTTCAGGTTGGAGGGTCTCAGGAAACTACAACATGGTTGTCAGTGTAAAAGGCTGCAAGGTAAATACAGGAAACTAGACCTAGCAGCAATCGTTAGTGTACTTGTAAATTGTCGTAGCTGTGTTGAGAAAGAACCAGAGCTCCAAGCGGTAATAGAAAGCACTGAAGCTAAAATCGCTATGTGTATGGAAAGGTGCCTACAGCCGAAAGTAAGTTCATCCGAAATGTTTTCAAAGGACCTAACCCCGTTCAGGAACCATAGATTAAATATAGTTGAGTGTGGAGTGTTTACTGTTGTTAGAAGTAGCTTTCCACGTAGGGAATTTAAAACGATCATTCCTGTGAGTTAGTACTGGTAGGGGTTATACTTGACAACCGGAATAAATTAATAATGTCTTTGATTTACCGCCCCCCTGACTCAGATGATACAGTTTTTGAACATTGCAATGAAACACTTGAGACTTATTTCAAGTAGGTGAGCCACTTGTAGAACTATAATTGGTGGTAACTTCAATTTATCCTCGATTCGTTGGCAAAACTACATGTTTAAAGGCGGCGGTAGGCATAAAACGTGGTCTGTTGAACTGAATTCCTTCACAGAAAATTATTTTGAACAGTTAATTCAGAAGCCCACTCGAAGAGTACATGTTTTCGAAAACATGCTTCACCTCTTACAAAAAATCATCATGAGCGTATATGGAGTATCATGATGGATACAGGTATTAGTGACGACAGGGCTTTTGTATGAGACTGAATACCATAACATCCCAACCCATCAAAAATAAAAACAAAGTACATCTGTTTGAAACAGTAGATAAACATTTCTTAGAGACAGTCGCAAGTCCTTCCGATCTGGTTATGTAAGTGTAGACAAGCTGTGTTGTGAAATGATAGAAACAGTATCGACGGAAATTGAGAGATATTAACCACATAAATTAATAAAAGATGGTACTGATCCCCCATGGGACACAAAACAGGTCAGAAAACTGTTGAAGAAGCAACGAAAACCGCACCCCAAATACACTCCTGGAAACGGAAAAAAGAACACATTGGCACCGGTGTGTCAGACCCACCATACTTGCTCCGGACACTGCGAGAGGGCTGTACAAGCAATGATCACACGCACGGCACAGCGGACACACCAGGAACCGCGGTGTTGGCCGTCGAATGGCGCTAGCTGCGCAGAATTTGTGCACCACCGCAGTCAGTTTGAGCCAGTTTGCCGTGGCATACGGAGCTCCATCGCAGTCTTTAACACTGGTACCATGCCGCGACAGCGTGGACGTGAACCGTATGTGCAGTTGACGGACTTTGAGCGAGGGCGTATAGTGGGCATGCGGGAGGCCGGGTGGACGTACCGCCGAATTGCTCAACACGTGGGGCGTGAGGTCTCCACAGTACATCGATGTTGTCGCCAGTGGTCGGCGGAAGGTGCACGTGCCCGTCGACCTGGGACCGGACCGCAGCGACGCACGGATGCACGCCAAGACCGTAGGATCCTACGCAGTGCCGTAGGGGACCGCACCGCCACTTTCCAGCAAATTAGGGACACTGTTGCTCCTGGGGTATCGGCGAGGACCATTCGCAACCGTCTCCATTAAGAAGGGCTACGGTCCCGCACACCGTTAGGCCGTCTTCCGCTCACGCCCCAACATCGTGCAGCCCGCCTCCAGTGGTGTCCCGACAGGCGTGAATGGAGGGACGAATGGAGACGTGTCGTCTTCAGCGATGAGAGTCGCTTCTGCCTTGGTGCCAATATTGGTCGTATGCGTGTTTGGCGCCGTGCAGGTGAGCGCCACAATCAGGACTGCATACGACCGAGGCACACGGGGCCAACACCCGGCATCATGGTGTGGGGAGTGATCTCCTACACTGGCCGTACACCTCTGGTGATCGTCGAGGATACAATGAATAGTGCACGGTACATCCAAACCGTCATCGAACCCATCGTTCTACCATTCCTAGACCGGCAAGGGAACTTGCTGTTCCAACAGGACAATGCACGTCCGCATGTATCCCGTGCCGCCCAACGTGCTCTAGAAAGTGTAAGTCAACTACCCTGGCCAGCAAGATCTCCGGATCTGTCCCCCATTGAGCATCTTTGGGACTGGATGAAGCATCGTCTCACGCGGTCTGTACGTCCAGCACGAACGCTGGTCCAACTGAGGCGCCAGGTGGAAATGGCATGGCAAGTCGTTCCACAGGACTACATCCAGCATCTCTACGATCGTCTCCATGGGAGAATAGCAGCCTGCATTGCTGCGAAAGGTGGATATACACTGTACTAGTGCCGACAATGTGCATGCTCTGTTGCCTGTTTCTGTGTGCCTGTGGTTCTGTCAGTGTGATCATGTGATGTATCTGACCCCAGGAATGTGTCAATTAAGTTTCCCCTTCCTGGGACAATGAATTCACAGTGTTCTTATTTCAATTTCCAGGAGTGTATAAAGGAACGCAAGATCCCCAATGTTGGCGAAGTTTTACAGAAGCTCGAAATTTAGCGTGAACTTCAATGCGAGTAGCTTTTAACAGTTTCCACAACGAAACTCTGTCTCAAAATCTACCAGAAAACCCAAAGAGATTCTGGTCATATGTTAAGTACACCAGCGGAATGACGTAATCAATACCTTCACTACATGACAACAATAATGATGTTACTGGTGACAGTTCCACTAAAGCAGAGTTACTAAACACGGTTTACCGGTAGTCTTTCAGCGAAGAAGACGAAGTGAATATTACGCAATTTGAATCCAGAGCAGCTGCCAATATGAGTAACTTAGAAGTAGATATCCTTCATGTAGTTAAGTAGCTTCATCACATAGTAAAAGCAAGAGGTCTGGTCCAGATTGTGTACCAGTCAGGTTTCTTTCGGAGTATGCTGATACGATAGCCCCACATTTACATCTACATCCACATCTACATTTATACTCCGCAAGCCACCCAACGGTGTGTGGCGGAGGGCACTTTACGTGACACCGTCATTACCTCCCTTTTCTGTTCCAGTCGCGTATGGTTCGCGGGAAGGACGACTGTCTGCAAGCCTCCGTGCGCGCTCGAATCTCTCTAATTTTACATTCGTGATTTCCTCGGGAGGTATAAATGGGGGGAAGCAATATATTCGATACGTCATCCAGAAAAGCAACCTCTCCAAACCTGGCGAGCAGGCTACACCTCGATGCAGAGCGCCTCTCTTGCAGAGTCTGCCACCTGAGCCTGCCAAACATCTCCGCAACACTATCACGGTTACCAAATAACCTTGTGACGAAACGCGCCGCTCTTCTTTGGATCTTCTCTATCTCCTCCGTCAACCCGATCTGGTACGGATCCCACACTGATGAGCAATACGAGTGTTTTGTAAGCAACCTACTTTGTTGATGGACTACAATTTCTAAGGACTCTCCCAATGAATCTCAACCTGGTACCCGCCTTACTAACAATTAATTTTATGTGATAATTCCATTTTAAATCGTTCCGCACTCATACTCCCAGATATTTTACAGAAGTAACTGCTACCAGTGTTTTTTCTGCTATCATATAATCATACAATAAAGGACGCAATACATTACATTTATCTATGGTAAGGGTCCGTTGCCACTCCCTGCACCAAGTGCCTATCCGCTGCAGATCTTCCTGCATTTCCCTACAATTCTCTAATGCTGCAACTTCTCTGTATACTACAGCATCATCCGCGAAAAACTGCATGGAACTTCCGACACTATCTACTAGGTCATTTATATATATTGTGAAAAGCAATGGTCCCATAACACTCCCCTGTGGCACACCAGAGGTTACCTTAACGTCTGTAGACGTCTCTCCATTGATAACAACATGCTGTGTTCTGTTTGGTAAAAACTCTTCAATCCAGCCACACAGCTGGTCTGATATTCCGTAGGCTCTTACTTTGTTTATCAGGTGACAGTGCGGAACTGTATCGAACGCCTTCCGGAAGTCAAGGAAAATAGCATCCACCTGGAAACCTGTATCTAATATTTTCTGGGTCTCATGAACAAATAAAGCGAGTTGGGTCTCACACGATCGCTGTTTCCGGAATCCATGTTGTTCCTACAGAGTAGATTCTGTGTTTCCAAAAACGACATGATACCCGAGCAAAAAACATGTTCTAAAATTCTACAACAGATCGACGTCAAAGATATAGGTCTATAGTTTTGCGCATCTGCTCGACGACCCTTCTTAAAGACTGGGACTACCTGTGCTCTTTTCCAATCATTTGGAACCTTCCGTTCCTCTAGAGACTGTTAGAAGAGGGCAAGTTCTTTCGCGTACTCTGTGTAGAATCGAATTGGTATCCCGTCAGGTCCAGTGGACTTTCCTCTGTTGAGTGATGCCAGTTGCTTTTCTATTCCTAGGACTCTTATTTCGACGTCAGCCATTTTTTCGTTTGTGCGAGGATTTAGAGAAGGAACTGCAGTCCGTTCTTCCTCTGTGAAACAGCTTGGGAAAAAGGTGTTTAGTATTTCAGATTTACGCGTGTCATCCTCTGTTTCAATGCCATCATCATCCCGGAGTGTCTGGATATGCTGTTTCGAGCCACTTACTGATTTAACGTAAGATCAGAACTTCCTAGAATTTTCTGTCAAGTCGGTACATAGAATTTTACTTTCGAATTAAATGGACGCTTCACGCATAGCCCTCCTTACGCTAACTTTGACATCGTTTAGCTTCTGTTTGTCTGAGATGTTTTGGCTGCGTTTAAACTTGGAGTGAAGCTCTCTTTCCTTTTGCAGTCAACCAATGGCGCACAAACTCTCATTCTAGTTTAGTGGCTGTCATTCAACGCAAAGCGGGACTTGTACTTCACCAGCAGTGAGGCTAATGTGGCTTATTAGTGAAGAGCTTGTACCACAACACATAGACTCTTTACAGTTAAGTAACTTTCTGTTTATGTAAATAAAGAACCCTGTTAATACATGAGTGCAGTTGTTTTGTAGAAAGAAGATACTGGCCACCAAACATCACTCTGTCGCTTGATTTCTATGCTACAAGACTCTACAGTGACAACGAGGACACTGCAGTGGCGACGAGATTACAACAGAACATATGCAGTGTTCTAACCTTGTGAATTACCTCGAAGAAAACGATTTATTGACAAATAGTCAGCAGGGGTTCAGGAAACATCCTTATTGTGAAACACAACTAGCTCTTTATTCTCACAAAGTAATGAGCGCTGTCGACAGGGGACGTCATACTGACGCCGTATTTTTAGAAATCCAGAGAGCTTTCGTCACCGTTCCTTCTAATCAAACTACGTGACTATGGAGTATCGTCTCTTTTATACGACAGGATTCGTGATTACCTGTTGGAAAGATTACAATTTGTAGACTGAGATTCACACGCCCGGGTTCCCGGGTTCAATTCCCGGCAGGGTAAGGGATTTTCTCTGCCTCGTGATGACTGGGTGTTGTGTGCTGTCCTTAGGTTCGTTAGGTTTAAGTAGTTTTAAGTTCTAGGGGACTGATGACCAGAGATGTTAAGTCCCATAGTGCTCAGAGCCATTTGAACCATTTTGAAATGAGAATCATTGAGTAAAGCAGAAGTAATAGAAGGCATTCCCAGAAGAAGTGTTGCCAATTTCAGAACGACTTAAACGAGGTATCCGTAGTGTACTGTAAATAATGAAAAGTGTGACGTCATCCATATGAGTACTAAAAGAAGTCTGCGAGATTTCGATTTCATGATAAATCACACATATCTATTAGCTGTAGATTCAACTAAATACTTGGGGATTACAATTACAAATCACTTAGAAAAGAAGGAAGTTTATGGTCGAACGTCCCTTTCACGTTGAGGTCGTTAGATACGAAGCAGAAGCTCGGACTTAATCGGGCGTGCCCTTATAAGGGAACCATCCGGGCATTAGCCAGGAACGATTTAGGGAAATCACTGAAAACCTAAATCAGGATGGCCAGACGCAGGTCTGAAACGTCGTCCTCCCGAATGGTAATCCAGTGTGTTAACCACTGCACCTCTGCGCCACCTGTGATTGGAACGATCACATACGTAATGTTGTGGTAAAGCAAACCCAAGATTGCGATTTAATGGCAGAAAACGTAGAAAGTGGAATAGCACTCTTGTCCGCCCTACTCTGGAGTATTGCTGTGTGGTGTGGGATACGCATGATATGGGACCGACGGAGCACGCCGAAATAGTTCAAAGAAGGGCAGCTCGTTTTGTACTATCGTGAAATAAAAGAGTGAGTGCCACTGGCATGATACGTCAATTGGGGTGGCAGTCATTAAAACAAAGGCATTTTTTGTAGCGGCAGTGTCTCCTCGTGTAATTTCGATCACCGACTTTATCATCGGTTTTCGAAAATACTCTGCTATGGCCAGCCTACATACGGAACAATGATCACCATGAAAAAATGAGAGAAAGCACAACTCCTACAGACGGATTTAAGCACTCGTTTTTCTCGCACGGCGTTCGAGAGTGTAGCGGTAGAGAAATAGCTTGAAGGTGGCTCGATGAACCCTCTGCCAGGCACTTAATCTTGAATTTGCAGAGTAATCATGTAGATGTAGATGCAGATCAAATTCCCCTGATCTAATTTTGATAGAACACGTCTGGGACGCACTCGAGTGGCAGCTTTGCGCCCACAAACCATCGGCCTGCTAATTTAGTGGAATTGCATAGCCAGTGCTTACACCTATGGTGCCACATACCTTAGGAAACCTACCAAGGACTTGTAGAATTCAGAATCACTTCTGTATTCTGTATCTATAGGTACATTTACATTTAAACATTGCAAACCCTCTTACTGTCTTTGCGGTAGGCACTTTGTGTGTCACTGACATCCTAGCCATTTCTCACTACGGTAGTGAATATTTTGCGGGAAGAAGGGTTGTTGTTAAGCCTCCGTGTGAGTTTGCGTCTCTGTTAATTTACCTTCATGGTCTTTTAAAGGGATATACACTACTGGCCATTAAAATTGCTACACCACGAAGATGACGCGAAATTTCACAGACAGGAAAGAGATGCTCTGATATGCAAATCATTAGCTTTTTAGAGCATTCACACAAGGTAGGCGCCGGTGGCGTCATCTACAACGTGCAGACATGAGGAAAGTTTCCAACCGCTTTTTCATACACCAACAGCAGTTGATCGGCGTTGCCTGGTGATACGTTGTTGTTATGCCTCGTGTAAGGAGGAGAAATGCGTACCATCACGTTTCCGACTTTGATAAAGGTCGGATTGTAGCCTATCACGATTGCGGTTTATCGTATCGCGACATAGCTGCGGGCGTTGGTAATGTACTGGCCTTTCTGGATACAGAAAATGTTCGACTGTTGTCCTGGCCAGCACATTCTCCAGATCTCTCAACAACTGAAAACGTGTGGTTAATGGTGGCCGAGCAACTGGCTCGTCACAATACGCCAGTCGCTACTGTTGATGAACTGTGGTATCTTGTTGAAGCTGCGTACGTGTACACGATATCCAAGCTCTGTTTGACTCAATGCCCAGGCGTATCAAGACCGTTATTACGGCCAGAGGTGGTTGTTCTGGGTACTGATTTCTCAGAATCTATGCACCCAAATTGCGTGAAAATGTAATCACATGTCAGTTCTAGTATAATATATTTGTCCAATGCATATCCGGTTATCATCTGCATTTCTTGTTGGTGTAGCAATTTTAATCGCCAGTAGTGTATGTAGTGTATGTAGGTGGATGCTACACGTTGTTTGACTGTTTAGGGAACGAACGCTCAGGGAAATTTAAAAAGCCCAAAGCTGTAACTTGTAGTTTATAGAATAGCAATTGGTAATTGAATCTCCGCTGAGAGTTGGCTGTGGAGCGGGAGAAGAAGGCAGCCAATTGATTGACAGGACACTTTATTGATGAACGCGAACAGACATTATTCAGCACATCTGTAAGAGACAGACTGCAGGCGACGGGAGGTGATTCTCGGATTTCATTACATCGGTAAGGGTGTGCCGACCCAGGCGTTTACTGTGGATAGTAAAGCGGCCCGGCTACCACAGGCTGCGAGCAGGTGGTGGCTGACTGCTGCGGATGGCGTCGCGGCATCGAGGCGGCGTCCCTGTGCTCAGGGTGGACACCCAAGTAACAGCTGTCGAGACCGCGTCGAAACGTGTGGAGCCGGATCGGTGGTCTGGTGTGGCATAACTGGTAGAGGGGCAGTCATTCCTGCGGGAATCTGCGTGACGTTCAACGCGCGGAGGCGCTGACTGCATAAGCTGTGTTCGCTGACATTGCTTAGCTGGCAGGGCATAGGCAGTTGGACTTCAGTCTCGTTTCTGTCGCTGGGCTGCAGTCCCGGCTGTCGCTGTCTGGGCGGTTACATCGTGGTGCAGAAATGTCTTCCTTGCATCGTCGGCCTGCCGTAATGGCCGAGCGGTTCTAGGCACTACAGTCTGGAGCCGCGCGACCGCTACGGTCGAAGGTTCGAATCCTGCCTCGGGCATGAATGTGTGTGATGTCCTTAGGTTAGTTAGGTTTACTTAGTTCTAAGTTCTAGAAGACTGATGACCTCAGAAGTTAAGTCTCACAGTGCTCAGAGCCATTTGAACCTTGCATCGTCTGCCTCTGGAATTGGTTGAGCATCTCCACGATATTTGCTGTATAAACCTGTAACAAAAATACGCTCTTCTTCTTTGTCTCTTCTATATTTCCTCTACGACCCCTGTCTAGTAGACATACCAGACGGACGAGCAGTATTACTGTATTTTTCGAAATAGGGTTTTGTAAGCTAATTCCTTTGTGGGGTGGAATACACGTCTTGAAGATCCCTCCAATGAATGTCAGTCTGGCATGTACTTACCTGCTATTAGTTTTATCTGGTCGTTGCACTTTACGTTCCTCCACATATATACTCCTGCTATTACTGTTGAATCTGCAATCGCTCGCCTTGGTACAGTCATGGTTCCGGTAGGCAACGGCCAACATTTTTCAATGAAGGTATTCACTGTTTTGTCTCACACTAGGTTAAACGTATTAAGAGCTATGGTGGCTGTTGTTGTTGTTACATTTTTGAAATAATAAACAGTTTAATTACTGTTTTTCCATCTGTATCATTTTCATTTGACTTCCCTTACAAAATGGCTCAGATGGCTCTGAGCACTATGGGACTTAACATCTCAGGTCATCAGTCCCCTAGAACTTAGAACTACTTAAACGTAATTAACCTAAGGACATCACACACATCCATGCCCGAGGCAGGATTCCAACCTGCGACCGTAGCGGTCGCGCTGTTCCAGACTGAAGCGCCTAGAATCACTCTGCCACACCGGCCGGCCTTCCCCTTACAGTAACAAGCTAAGATCTCTGCAAACCACTGTACCTCCACCAGGAGAATAGTTCTCAAAAAATGTCTTTCCCGATGCACCATATGTAATTTGACACGTGAGTCAAGAATTGTTCCTGCGTTTGTTATGATTAATGTCGTATTAAGTGTTCATAATGTTGACCTTGAACATTGATAACATGCTATAAATATTCCGGAAAGACAATACTGCACGTTTAATGTAATTTGCATTTCTCACAGCAAAGGCCCATGTTATGCGACAGTTCATGTCTCCGGGCGCCATTGGTGTTTCCTTGTTTCCCTATAATATGGGCTTGTGTTTCCATACGTTCGGATGAAGTTCACCCTGGCATATTACCTTTCCAGAGTCGCTTTATACAACGTGTCAGTGCTCAAGATCAATATTTTGGGCACTTGATACGCCATTCATAATAATAAATACACCTTCAATACCTGAGTTATGTGAGTGCTCACGTTTGGTACAGGAGGACTGGAAACCCTTCTCCCTGGTGCGGCGCGGTTATCTTGATGCAGTTCTATACTATTGTGGGTTCTCTTCCAGCCGTGTGTAGAGCATCCGACTTTCTAGCCTTAGAAGGAATGCATGCAATCGTTTTAAGTTGTGCAGCCTTTCTGTTGCCAGACGAAAGAGACCTCCATACAGTGGGGTTAGTTCTACGCTTAGAGGAAGCACAACTTTACTGTGAACATTACACTTGTCCCAGTGACCAAAATACGTATCCCGTTTCAAAACCGAGAAGCAGTCATCCGTTCTTTACATCAGGCGAAGATTTCTTAGAGTCATAGATAGTCTCGGCGATTTTAAGAAGTAAGGAGCTACCGCAAGTTTTACATCGTAAAACATGTCCTGGGTAACAAAAACGACTTCAAATAGAGATGGTCTGCTGTTGAAACTGCTTATTATTTCATTCTAGTCATTAAGTACTTCTGGTGAAGTATCTCTCTTTCTCGTCTTAATTAATGCAAATTAATGATCACTGGGAAGGAAGGAATGGCCCCTGATCGGAAAAATAAGTTTCATTTTCTTGAAGAGATGAAGGCAGTAAACTGGTATGTATGACTTTTATTCTGTCCAGAGCGCCCATCACTCGGCTAAACTAAGTGATGGGCAGTGATGGAGTGCCTATTAATACAATGCAACAACATAGGAGTAACTTCATTTGCCCCCTTTCTTCCTTGTCAAATCGTGTACACCAACCGCATAATACGAGAGTTTCCTGCAGAATAACACATCACTGGTATGTATATGAGGTAACGACAGGTTCTGCAAGAAGTCAAATGAAATTACCATGCAAGTCCCTTATCTAGCAGCTTATCTGTACACTCCCTTCATGTCAAAAAATTTGACTGCTCTCCTCGGGTGCAGCTCTTTCTTTTACATTTATAAGTTATTTTCTTCATCGCCTGATGCACTTTCTATTTGTAACTGTAATGAATCGCACGTGCAACAAGTAACTGTTCTGAGAATACTGAATTTAATGTTGAATTCATTGAAAATAATAAAACTTGTATGACAAATTACGTCTTACTTTAGCAAGAAACATTTTGTGCATAGGGCTAAAGTAATGGTGATGTACGCGTACGTGGAGAACTTGCTTACGCAGCAATCGCTGACATAGTGTTGCTGAGGCGAAATAAGGAGAACCAGCCCACATTCGCCGTGGCAGATGGAAAACCGCCTAAAAACCATCCACAGACTGGCCGGCTCACAGGACCTCGACACAAGTCCGCCGGGCAGATTCGTGCTGGGGACCAGGCGCTCCTTCCCGCCCGGAAAGCCGTGCATTAGACCGCACTGCTAACTGGGAGGGCAATTATCATATTAGTTTACCATTTGTGAATCGCAATGATTACTGATAAATGAATGCACAAAATCGCTGGCTCAATAATAAACCATGAGCTTCGTAATGGAGCAAACGTGTCCTGAAAGTTAACAAGCAACATATCTGCACTAATCTCCCGTTGTTCCTTTAGGAACTGAAACGCCTTTGTTGCTTTGATGATACACTCCCATCATTCTATATTCCTGTACCTAAGTACATTTCTTCATTTTCTTTTGCCTTTCAAGTGACCATGCTACACTGCAGTCAGGATCCCTCTGAGCTTTCGTCATGATGGAACAGTAACAGCAAATGGTCCGAACACAAGATGGAGGAACATGTTGTAGACTGCAAGCAAAAACAACCAGTGCCGTTTGACAATGATTGTTCTTGCTGGAAAGTCAACTGACATTGGTCGTTTTTACAGAACTACCAGTATTTCTTGCCCCTGTGGCTGAGTGACTACAGCTGCTTTTGCAGAATATGTAATGCACACAGAGAGAGGAGCATCTATTATTCCCATTCTACTAATGCAATTTTGGTATTTTTTGACATTGGTTGTTTTCGCCAGAAACCCTTCATTTACTTGTTTACGTCAGAAAAATAGCCATATTTTACGCTTTAGAGAATACTGCATCTCGATAGATTTATTCGGTCTGTTTGTACACTGTCTGTCAAAAAAAAAAAAAAATAAAGCACTGAGAAGAGGAGAAGGAAAAAAATGAAACTCCATGGGTTGAGAGAGTTTATGAAATGTTTCAGTGGTTACAAAATTTTATTCAAATTTAGAAAGAACAGTAGGAGGCCACTGATCAATATGACGTTACACTCTCTCTGGCGTGGATGAATGTACTGTTTCAGCTGGAAAGGGTGTCAGAAGCAGATTTACCCTCTCTTCATGCAAGCTGACTCACAACTGTAGCAATTCGTCGGTAATATCCTAGATAATTGCACTGGGAAATATTTGATAACTGATCTGGTCACAGACACGTTCTACCGTTTACAGGTCTGGAGGTAACGCTGGCCACAGGACTACCTCAACAACGCAGAAAATTAATAGACGTGCCGTGTACGGACCACGATGTACTGTTGAAAAATGTTATCGCGACACTTCCTGTTGATGGGTAACTCGTGAGGACACAGGATGTCTGTTTCGCACCTCTGGGCCACCAGAGTTTCTTCCGTCACTACCAGCTGTGACCTAAAGTGATACTTGATGTCTTTCCATGCCATGAGAACACGAAGAACTCAGCTGTACCTCTCCAAAACTGTTGCAGAATGGGACGTACCCCCAGGTTGCCACCATACTCGCCAACAGTGATCGTCTCAGACAGCGCAGCCGCACGGGGTAGTCGAGCGGTCTCAGGAATCTTGTCACGGTCCGCGCGGCTTCCCCCGTCGGAGGTTCGAATCCTCCCTCGCGTTTGGGTGTGCGTGTCGTCCATAACGTAACTTAGTTTAACTTATATTAAGTAGTTTGTAGGATTAGCGACCGATGACCTCAGCAGGAACAATGATCCATCGCTCAACACAGTGCAATGCCATTCATCAGCACTCCGTGGTTCCCAGTGAAGGTACCACTGCAAACGCAGCCGTTTGTGGTGTAGTGTTAACGGTAGTCCGCGTATGGGTTGGTATGGCCCTACTCGGGATATTGCTGGTCTCCGACCAGTGGTGCAGAATAAAACAGAATGTTACGGGCAATCCATTACTTCTTTTTCTAATATGGCATGCGTAGATGTGAAGGGGGTCACGAAGTGGTTGGCGCACAATACGGCGATCCACCCTTCAGTGGTCAGACGTGTTCGACTGAAATACTGATGACGAGTGTGCCTGCCCTCATGTAGGGGCACTATCACATTAAATTTTAATACGCTACAAATATACACTACTGGCCATTAAAATTGCTACACCACGAAGATGACGTGCTACAGACGCGAAATGTAACCGACAGGAAGAGGATGCTGTGATATGCCAATGATTAGATTTTTAGAACATTCACACAAGGTAGGCACCGTTGTCGACACTTACAAAGTGCTGACATGAGGAAACTTTCCAACCGATATCTCCCACACGAACAGTAGCTGACCGGCGTTGCCTGGTGAAGCGTTGCTGTGATGACTCGTGTAAGGAGGAGACATGCGTACCATCACGTTTACGACTTTGATAAAGGTCGGATTGTAGCCTATCGCGATTCCGGTTTATCGTATCACGACATTGCTGCTCGCGTTGGTCGAGATCCAATGACTGTTAGCAGAATATGGAATCGGTGGGCTCAGAAGGGTAATACGGAACGCCGTGCTGGATCCCAACGGCCTCGTATCACTAGCAGTCGAGATGACAGGCATCTTATCCGCATGGCTGTAACGGATCGTGCAGCCACGTCTCGATCCCTAAGTCAACAGATGGGGACGTTTGAAAGACAACAATCATCTGCACGAATAGTTCGACGACATTTACAGCTGTATGGGCTATCAGCTCGGAGACCGTGGCTGAGGTTACCCTGGACGCTGCATCACGGTCAGGAGCGCCTCAACGACGAATCTCTTTGCAAAAATGGCAAAACGTCATTTTTTCGGATGAATCCAGGTTCTGTTCACAGCATCATGATGGTCGCATCCGTGTTTGGCGACATCGCTGTGAACGCACATTTGAAGTGTGTATTCGTCATCGTCATACTGGTGTATCACCCAACCTGCTGCTATGGGGTGCCATTGGTTACACGTCTCGGTCACCTCTTGTTCGCACTGACGGCACTAGGAACAGTGGACGTTACATTTCAGATGTGTTACGACCCGTGGCTCTACCCTTCATTCGATCCCTGCGGAACCCTACATTTCAGCAGGATAATGCACGACCGCATGTTGCAGGTCCTGTACGGGCGTTTCTGGATACAGAAAATGTTCGACTGCTGCCCTGGCCAGCACATTCTCCAGATCTCTCACCAACTGAAAACGTCTGGTCAATGGTGGCCGAGCAGCTGGCTCGTCACGATACTCCAGTCACTACTCTTAATGAACTGTGGTATCGTGTTGAAGCTCCATGGGCAGCTATACCTACACACGTCATCCAAGCACTGTTTGACTCAATGCCCAGGAGTATCAAGGCCGTTATTACGGCCAAAGGTGGTGGTTCTGAATTCTCAGGACCATGTAATCACATGTCAATTCTAAAATAATATATTTGTCCAATGAATACTCGTTTATCATCTGCATTTCTTCTTAGAGTAGAAATTTTAATGGCCAATAGTGTAGATATTGCACGATACGACCAACCGGTCAAATGGTGACCCACAATGGTGCTCCTTTCTAACTCTGTCATGTTGTAATGGTTCAAAATGCTGTGAGCACTATGGGACTTAACATCTGATGTCAGCAGTCCCCCAGAACTTAGAACTACTTAAACCTAACTAACCTGAGGACATCACACACAACCATGTCCGAGGTAGGATTCGAACCTGCGACCGTAGCGGTCGCGCGGTTCCAGACTGGAGCGCCTAGAACCGCTCGGCTACACCGGCCGGCCTCTGTTAGGTGGTGATGACGCTATCTGACTGAAGTACGCGGCATCTCCGTGTTCCTCACAGTGATCACTCAACACCTGATGCTATTGACGCCACTTATAAATCCAACTATACGGGTAACTATACTAACCATGAACGACACTAATCAATTTCGGCAGCCGTTCTACGGGTCACAGAGAATAGTGACTCTAATTATTTGCATAACCGCCGATGGTGTGTACATGCACGGTAATTCTTTGACATCCAACCATATCTTCTAGGTGCATCACTGTTTTAGTTAGGTAGTGTATTTTGGTCTGAATGTCTTAGCTACCTCTTCATGTATGCTATCGGATGTCCATCACAAGTTTGTTTTCCATTTCAACTTCACGACATCAGCGCCTCCACCGTTCATGCCATTTATTGGAATCATTATCGGAATTTGCACTGTTCACGTTTTAAACGACTACCTGATGCTACAAGTCACAGTTCTAAACTGTTCGTGTAGATACTAGAGGTCAAAAACGGGGCGAGAAGGTGTTTAATGTTCGGGCTGCATACTTCAGAATCAAGGCGCCGCTGGTACATATGTACTAACAGGCTTCCTTCGTTGTTCGTTTCCACTGTAGTCCCGCGAGTATGACGAGTCTGAAAACTGTGGCTCTGCGGTCGCTTCATACTAGTCGACTAATTCTCTCTTACTGAAAAATGTGTGAGTGTTAGACTAGTCATGACTTACTGTTACTACGAAAGGTGAGTACACAATCTTGCTGCTGTGAAGTAGCACTGATAAGTCGAGGCCGGCCGTTGTGGCCGAGCGGTTCTAGGCGCTTCAGTCCGGAACCGCGTGACTGCTACGGTCGCAGGTTCGAATCCTGCCTTGGCCATGGATGTGTGTGATGTCCTTAGGTCAGTTAGGTTTAAGTAGTTCTAAGTTCTAGGGGACTGTTGACCTGAGATATTAAGTCCCATAGTGCTCAGAGCCACTGGAACCATCTTTGATAAGTCGAAGTGACCGTTTGTCGCGATCAGACAGCCTTTAACGAAGCTATGTTTTGTGAGACTGTGGAGGATGTTAGCAGAAAATTAATTGATGCAAAATAGACAATTTCAGATGTGTTCCATTAGACGAGGAGTGATATCAGGAATACGTTTCATGCTATAGTCCACGCTTCATACGAAAAACATATAAATTTCATCCAATACGAACAAAATGGTTGTTCCATCATGAGAAAAAATATGGGTTGCATCAAACGATTACTAGACATAAGCAACGTCACTGTTGTACACCTGCGAAAAAGGGACGCTGTTTCTGTATTCATTTTGTCATGACAACTTGTGTTTATGGACTAACAGTGAGTTCTGTAGTTTATCAATCATTTATTTCTGTAATTTATTATAATAACTAACCACGACTTAGAGATTGTGCTTCATCATCATGTTATGTTTTCTGGTACTGTCGTTACACGCTCGGGGACGCCTCAAAAGTGTGTATATGTCAATGTTACTGTTATACATTCTCTGAATAGATATTAAATACCAAAACAAATTTACAACAGTTTTCGAAAAACTTTGAACTATATAAATGTAGTAGCGAACTCGGCAATGTTTAGCAGTTGTTAAACATTTATGGGAATTAAATATACGACCTGAGATTCTTCTCCCCCTCTCTCTGTTCATCAACTCCTTCCTCTTCTCTCTGTCTACCTCTTCTCCTCCTATCTCAGTCCACCTCTCCTCCTTCATCTCTCTGTCCGTTCTGTCATTCTCTTCCTCCATGCGCATTTCCTCTCCCTCCCCCCTCCACCCCCTCCCTCCCCGCCTCTGTCAATCACCTCCGTATCTTGTTGACCTTATATCTTGATGTAGCTTCAATGGCAGAACTTCACATGGTTTTAATCTGCAAAGTGGTATGACGACAAAGTTCCGTACGAGGAAAATTCCATAGTAGAACTCTAATCCTAAGGTGGTAAACCATACATACAACTCTGGTGTTTTCTGTTAAATCCGTGGTGAACAAGACAAAACAGCACATTGTTGTGTTTACAATTATAAAAAAATTATACGTGCGGGGAGAGAATATATGTGGAAGAAAGAATTTGTCTGACGGTTTAAATTCCCTGCTATCGTCGTTAACCTGACTGCGAGAAATAAAATGAAACGGCGGAATTTCCAATCACAATAGCACAGAATACTTATAATGTTTTAAAAGAAAACCTGTGCATTGTTATTTAAAATTTATGTATAACATACGTCCTTCTGAAGTTTATTAGAGTATTGTTTGAAAAATTTAAGTAAATGGGGTCTAGAACTTTTCCAAATATTTGCACTCAACGTTTTCTATTTATGTATTATCACATTTATATTAATATATGTATCATAAAAAATATGTTATCTGTGTCAGGCGGAACGATTATTAGAGTACCGTGTAAATATTTGAAGTAAATAGGTCAAGGAATTTTCGAGACTTTTTCTGACAACGTTTCCCTGTATGTGGTATACAGGGAGATCCACGTACACAGCAAATATTGCGGAAGTAGAAACAGCTATTGATGTGCGGACTTCACGTAATGGATTGGTAGTCAGGCCTTCGTATTGTTTGACAATCAATAGATACTAATAATACTCAGAAAGTGTATTTTTTGTGCCAACATACACTTTTGAAATGGAATAATGCATATTGACGTTAACAGCCTAAAAGTAGGGAAAATTAGGATTTCAATTGTGTTTTTTGCGGGATTTTAGTGGGAGTTTATACACTCCTAGAAATGGAAAAAAGAACACATTGACACCGGTGTGTCAGACCCACCATACTTGCTCCGGACACTGCGAGAGGGCTGTACAAGCAACGATCACACGCATGGCACAGCGGACACACCAGGAACCGCGGTGTTGGCCGTCGAATGGCGCTAACTGCGCAGCATTTGTGCACCGCCGCCGTCAGTGTCAGCCAGTTTGCCGTGGCATACGGAGCTCCATCGCAGTCTTTAACACTGGTACCATGCCGCGACAGCGTGGACGTGAACCGTATGTGCAGTTGACGGACTGTGAGCGAGGGCGTATAGTGAGCATGCGGGAGGCCGGGTGGACGTACCGCCGAATTGCTCAACACGTGGGGCGTGAGGTCTCCACAGTACATCGATGTTGTCGCCAGTGGTCGGCGGAAGGTGCACGTGCCCGTCGACCTGGGACCGGACCGCAGCGACGCACGGATGCACGCCAAGACCGTAGGATCCTACGCAGTGCCGTAGGGGACCGCACCGCCACTTCCCAGCAAATTAGGGACACTGTTTCTCCTGGGGTATCGGCGAGAACCATTCGCAACCGTCTCCATGAAGCTGGGCTACGGTCCCGCACACCGTTAGGCCGTCTTCCGCTCACTCCCCAACATCGTGCAGCCCGCCTCCAGTGGTGTCGCGACAGGCGTGAATGGAGGGACGAATGGAGACGTGTCGTCTTCAGCGATGAGAGTCGCTTCTGCCTTGGTGCCAATGATGGTCGTATGCGTGTTTGGCGCCGTGCAGGTGAGCGCCACAGTAAGGACTGCATACGACCGAGCACACAGGGCCAACACCTGTCATCATGGTGTAGGGAGCGATCTCCTACACTGGCTGTACACCTCTGGTGATCGTCGAGGGGACACTGAATAGTGCACGGTACATCCAAACCGTCATCGAACCCATCGTTCTACCATTCCTAGACGGGCAAGGGAACTTGCTGTTCTAACAGGACAATGCACGTCCCCATGTATCCCGTGCCACCCAACGTGCTCTAGAAGGTGTAAGTCAACTACCCTGGCCAGCAAGATCTCCGGATCTGTCCCCCATTGAGCATGTTTGGGACTGGATGAAGCGTCGTCTCACGCGGTCTGCACGTCCAGCATGAACGCTGGTCCAACTGAGGCGCCAGGTGGAAATGGCATGGCAAGCCGTTCCACAGGACTACATCCAGCATCTCTACGATCGTCTCCACGGGAGAATAGCAGCCTGCATTGCTGCGAAAGGTGGATATACACTGTACTAGTGCCGACATTGTGCATGCTCTGTTGCCTGTGTCTATGTGCCTGTGGTTCTGGCAGTGTGATCATGTGATGTATCTGACCCCAGGAATGTGTCAATAAAGTTTCCTCTTCCTGGTACAATGAATTCACGGTGTTCTTATTTCAATTTCCAGGAGTGTATTTTGAAAAGTTTAGGCACAGACAGTTGTACAATACCTGTAGCAACACACGCTACGGAACAACGCAACTGCATACTGTAGTTGCATAGATTCTGACCAATAACGAGGTTGTGTTCAAAATGACCACCCTCAACGGCAATACACACTTCCAATCTGGCATGGAACCATTGTTACACATGTGCTAGCATTTCAGCGAATATGTCCGAGCAGACTGCAGTAAAACGTGGTTGAATATCATCGGATGTATTTGGTATGGGCTTGTAGATAGCGTATTTAAGCTTTCCCCACCGAGAAAAGTCTACAGGGAACGGGTCGCCCAAGTTACAGGTCCTCTGCATCTAATCCAACGTTTTGGAAAGAGTTCTTGATGACTTTGTGTACTATGGATTGGACAGCCAACATGTTGGTACCACAGTTTTCTCCCAGCAGAGAAACGTCTTCTAGTACCAACGCAAGGTGTTATTTTAGGAGGTTGCGGTACTTGTGTGCGTTCAGTGTTCCGTCTATTAAAAACGGGCCTATGAGCTGATGGTTCACCATCCCATATCACACGTTTACACTTCATGGACGCTGCAATTCCACGTGACGAAGACAATGGAAATTGTCAACAGACCAATAGCATATGTTTCATCTATTTACCTGGATATGGTTTGTAAATGTGGCTTCATCAGTAAACAAGACACTTGACACAACTAGGAGTATCCTGCCTGCATACCTGTGTACATAAGTAAACACGAACCTCATAAGAGTTTCCATGTAGCTGTTGACGGAGACAAATGTGACAGGGATGAAAACTATGTCGATAGAGAATGCGTAGGATACATTCCTGGTGCATGCCACTTCCTCGTGCGCTTGCGCGGGAGCTAACGTGCGGATCAACTGCAACAACATTGAGAACATTAATTTCCTCCTCTTCTCTCGTCACTTGTTTCATTCTGTTACGTTGCTTAGGTGTTACATTACAACTTTCGAGTAACTGTTTGAACAGATTGATGAATCATTGCCGAGATGGTTGACGTCTATTGGGATATCTCGCACACACCGTGTAAGAACGAACTCCATTCTTCCTACACTCTCCATACAGCATGAACATGTCAGCTTTCTCTGCGGTGGTAAATCCCATCGTCCACTTACGACCTACCCCTTGGATTCTCACAAACTGATTTGACTAGCAGCTCCCACTGCAAACACAAGCACACTATAAACAAACATAACTACACTGTACTCAGCAACTGCGTAGGGTGAATGGCAAAATCAAGTGTCGCCTCGGAATTTTTTCAAAATACTATATCTCGTAAATGATTTCCACTACAATCCTGCATAAAACAACCACTGACATTCTAATTTACCCTACTTTTATTTTGTTAATCCCAATAGGCATCGTTCGATTTAAAAAGTGTGTGTCTGCACAAATAATGCGCTTTCTAAATATTAATAGGATCTGTTTATTGGCTAACAAAAAAATGGCTCTGAGCACTATGGGACTTAACATCTGAGGTCATCAGTTCCCTAGAACTAAAAAGTACTTAAACTTAACTAACCTAAGGACGTCACACACATCCATGCCAGAGGCAGGATTCGAAACCGCGACCATAGCGGTCGCGCGGTTCCAGACTGTAGCGTCTAGAAACGCTCGGCCACCCCGCCCGGGTTACTGACTAACAGTACGAGCCCCTGACTACCAATCCATTCTGTGAAAACGACGCATCAACAGCACTTTCCATTTCGGCAGTTCTCGCGGTGCAAGTCTTACGTGATTCACACCATATATGTATTCATAGTCGGCTGCTGTGCCCGAGCGGTTCTAGGCCCTTCAGTCCGGAACGGCACTGCTGCTACGGTCGCAAGTTCGAATCCTGCCTCGGGTATGGATGTGTGTGCTGTGTGATGTCCTTAGGTTAGTTAGGTTTAAGTAGTTCTAGGTCTAGGGGACTGATGACCTCTTATGTTAAGTCCCATAGCGCTTAGAGCCATTATGTATTTATATAGTATATATTTTAAAAAATGTAGCCTATGCCAGTTTGAACGGTTATTAGAGTATCGTGTAGATGTCTGAAGTAAATAGCTCAAGTACTTTTCAAGACTTTTCGAAGCAACTGTAAGCAGCATCTTGTCTTTATACAGGGTGGTCCATTGATAGTGATCTCGCCAAATATCACGCGAAATAAGCATCAAACGAAAAAACTACAAAGAACGAAACTAGTCTAGCTTGAACGGGGAAAACAGATAGCGCTATGGTTGGCCAGGCAGATGGCGCTGACATAGGACAAACGGATATCAACTGCGTTTTTTAAAATAGGAACCTCCATTTTTATTACATATTCGTGTAGTACATAAAGAAATATGAATGTTTTTGTTGCACCACTTTTTTCGCTTTGTGATAGATGGCGCTGTAATAGTCACAAACGTATAAGTACGTGGTATCACGTAACATTCCGCCAGTGCTGACGGTATTTGCTTCGTGATACATGTGACCGTTTACCAATTGCGGAAAAGGTCGATATCGTGCTGATGTATGGCTATTGTGATCAAAATTCCCAACGGGCATGTGCTATGTATGCTTCTCGGTATCCCGGACGACATCATCCAAGTGTCCGGACCGTTCGCCGGATAGTTACGTTGTTTAAGGAAACAGGAAGTGTTCAGCCACATCCGAAACGTCAACCACTACCTGCAACAAATGATGATACCCAAGTAGGTGTTTTAGCGGCTGTCGCGGCTAATCCGCACATCAGTAGCAGACAAACTGCGCGAGAATCGGGAATCTCAAAAACGTCGGTATTGAGAATGCTACATCAAAATCGATTGCACCCGTACCATATTTCTATACACCAGGAATTGCATGGCGACGATCTTCAACGTCGTGTACAGTTCTACCACTGGGCACAACAGAAATTAGGAGGCGATGACAGATATTTTGCACGCGTTCTGTTTAGCGACGAAGGGTCATTCACCAACAGCGGTAACGAAAACCGGCATAATATTCGCTATTGGGCAATGGAAAATCCATGATGGCTGCGACAAGTGGAACATCTGCGACCTTGGCGGGTTA
The DNA here is from genome assembly GCF_023897955.1 of Schistocerca gregaria. NCBI lineage: Eukaryota > Metazoa > Arthropoda > Insecta > Orthoptera > Acrididae > Schistocerca > Schistocerca gregaria. Next base: position 734,045,193 of record NC_064931.1, read on the forward strand.
ATGTATGGTGCGGCATTATGGGAGGAAGGATAATTGGCCCCCATTTTATGATGGCAATCTAAATGGTGCATTGTATGCTGATTTCCTACGTAGTGTTCTACCGATGTTACCACAACATGTTTCACTACATGACAGAATGGCGATGTACTTCCAACATCATGGATGTACGGCACATAGCTCGCGTGCGGTTGAAGCGGTGTTGAATAGCATATTTCATGACAGGTGGATTGGTCGTCGAAGCACCATACCATAGCCCGCACGTTCACCGGATCTGACGTCCCCGGATTTCTTTCTGTGAGGAAAGTTGAAGGATATTTGCTATCGTGATCCACCGACAACGCCTGACAACAAGCGTCAGCACAGTGTCAAAACAAGTGCGAACATTACGGAAGGAGAACTACTCGCTGTTGAGAGGAATTTTGTTACACGTTTTGCCAAATGCACTGAGGTTGACAGACATCATTTTGAGCATTTATTGCATTAATGTGGTATTTACAAGTGATCGTGCTGTAACAGCATGCGTTCACAGAAATTATAAGTTCGCAAAGATACGTGTATCACACTGCAACAACAGAAATAAGATGCTCAAAGTTACCTACGTTCTGAATTTTAATTTACAAAACCTACCTGTTACCAACTGTCTGTCTAAAATTGTGAGCCATTTGTTTGTGACTATTACAGCTCCATCTATCACAAAGCGAAAAAAGTGGTCCAACTAAAAAATTCATATTTCTTTACGTACTACACGAATATGTAATAAAAATGGGGGTTCGTATAAAAAAACGCAGTTGATATCCGTTTGGCCTTTGGAAACGCCATCTAGCGGGCCAACCATAGCGCCATCTGTTTTGGCCCTTCAAGCTAGACAAGTTTCGTTCTTTGTAGTTTTATCGTTTGACGCTTATTTCGTGAGACATTTGACCCGATCACGATCATATGGCTCTGATCACTATGGGACTCAACTTCTGAGGTCATCAGTCCCCTAGAGCTTAGAACTACTTAAACCTAACTAACCTAAGGACATCACACACATCCATGCCCGAGGCAGGATTCGAACCTGCGACCGTAGCGGTCTCGCGGTTACAGACTGTAGCGCCTAGAACCGCACGGCCACTCCGGCCGGCCCGATCACGATCAATGAACCGACTTGTGTAGTAGTATAGTAGTATAAAGAGAATAATATTCAATCCTAACCGATCATGACTCGCTGAACTGTAGGAACTTTGATGGTGTCGATGACCTTTTAAATAGTTGTTTCCCGCTCCGCAATGGTTTTGGGTTTGTTGCTGTCCGCACCTTGTCTTTAATACAGCCTCACAAAAACGGAGTCGCATGTGTTCAGATCTGCAGAATATGACGACCAATCGAGGCCCATGCCAGTGGGCTCTGGGTACTCCAGAGCCAGAATGCAGTCCCCAAAGTGCTCCTCAAGGACATCAAACACTCTCTTGCTTCGATTGGGTCGAGCTCCGTCTTGCAAGAACCACGTCTTGTCGAAATCAGAGTCACTTTAGATGATGGGGTTGAAATCATCTTCCAAAACTCTCACGTGCCGTTCGGCAGTCACCTTGCCATCAAGGAATATCACACCGATTATACAGTGACTGGACACTGCACACCACACATTCACCCGTTGAGGGAGAAGAGACTTCTCGATCGTGAAATGCGGATTCTCAGTTTCCCAAATGCGCCAGTTTTACCTATTGACGAACCCATCCAAATGAAAGAAATAAAGAAAACTATACTGCGCATACTAATTCCCATCATGCCCCGCGGCCAACCGTGCAGTTTGAACGTCCTAACGCAAACCGTTTAGAAGTTATACGAGGGGCATTTGAAAAGTCCGTGCAAAAAATAAAAACTGCTTTCGTGTTTGTGGTAAACGTTTTTAATTTTTGGACATAGTCTTCTTTTAGACTTATACACTTCGTCCAACGCTGTTCTAATTTGTTGATCCCTTCCGAATAATGGGAATTGTCATAGTCTGCAAAATAGCTATTAGTTGCTACAGTCACCTCCTCGTTTGAATAAAATCTTTGTCCCGCCAGCCATTTCTTCACGTTGGGGAACAAATGGTAGTCCGAGGGAGCCAAGTCTGGAGAACAGGGGGAGGGGTGGGGGGGGGGGGGGGGGGCGAACGAGTTGGAATCCTATTTCCATTAATTTTGCGACCGCAAAAGCTGAGGTGTGTGCTGGTGCATTGTCGTAATGGAAAAGGACTTTTTTGCGGTCCAGTCGCCGGCATTTTTCTTGCAGCTCGGATTTCAAACGGACCAATAACGATGAGTAATTTGCACATGTAATGGTTTTACCCTTTTGCAGATAGTCGATGAGGATTATCCCTTGAGAATCCCAAAAGACAGTCGCCATAACCTTTCCGGTCGAAGGAATGGTCTTCACCTTTTTTTGTGCAGATTCTCCCTTGGTAGCTCATTGTATAGATTGTTGTTTGGTCTCAGGAGTATAGTAATGTGTCCATGTTTCATTCGCACTGACGAAACGACGCTTTTAAGTCCTGCTGATCTTCTTGAACAGCTCCAAACCATCCTTGCAACACTTCACACGATTCCGTTTTTGGTCAAGCGTGAGCAATCGCGGAACCCATCTTGCGGATAGTTTTCTCATGTCCAAATGTGTAGGCAAAATATTTTGTACCCGTTCATTCGAGGTGCTCATAGCGCTAGCAATCACACACGCCTTAACTCTTCTGTCATTCATCACGAAATCATGGATTTTATCAATGATTTCTGTAGTCGTAACCTCGACAGGGCATCCAGAACGTTCAGCATCACTTGTGTCCATATGGTCACTCCAAAAATTTTGAAACTACTTATAAACTGTTCTTTTCGATGGAGTAGAGTTACAGTACTGTTTATCAAGCTTCTCTTTAGTCTCCTGAGGCGTCTTGCCTTTCATAAAGTAATGTTTAATCACCACACTAAATTTTTTCGTCCATTTTTTTACAATCACTCGATTTCCTTGATTCACACGAATGCCAAACACAAAAAATTGACCAATATGGTTGAAATTTGGTGTGCGTTCTTTCCAAAATACTCAGCCATTGACCTCCTTCTTCTGTGCTGGATGCACATGCAGTGCTCGATCTCTTACGGGACTCGGTAAGATTGTCTGCCGCGAGTAATGAGTGTATGGGCAGGAGCACTATGAATGTACTCTTAGTGTGTGGACATTAAGTTGGGAATGTGGATCTCACGGGGGAGCGTACAAGGGATAAATTCCTGTAGTCACACTATCCTCCGTGCCCTCGGTGGCTCAGATGGATGGAACGTCTGCCATGTAAGCAGGACATCCTGGGTTCGAGTCTCCGTCGGGGCACACATTTTCAGCTGTCCCCGTTGATGTGTATCAACGCCTGTCGACAGCCTAGGTTCTTGATTTAATTATCATTTCGTTTAGAAGTAATGACGATTTTATTTCGTATAGTACAATAATTTAGGCAAGTCGGACAATCTGTTGTATTTCAATTTGCACTTTAGAATGGCTATAAAGCCGATATCGTGATTGTGTGAAAAAATGTCAGTGAATAGTAATGACGTAAGTTTCTTCCAAGACGGTTGCCTTTGTAGCGGAAATGCCGCGAATCCGTAGTTATACTTGCGAACTCGTGTACCCTCTCTCCTTTCTGAGCCGAGTCGAGTGCGCTTGCACGGGATAACAGACTCAGGTGACAAACGGGCTGTGGCGGAGCCTCACGAGTCCATTCTACAGGCGCACAAGGACAGGGTGTTTGTAGATGACGTCAGAGGACTCGCTGGTAATTTTAAATTGAGTGTACGGAGATCATTTCTGATCTCTAGTAGGTGAAAACCTGAATGTCATATGTTGTAGCAGATAAGTTCTCTATTCACACTGGTAATGAGTCACCTAAAAGTACCTAACTGTTAAGAGAAGTGGAAAATTGGAATTTGGAAATTTATGGGAAGGATTATGGGACCAAACTGCTGAGGTCATCGGTCCCTAGGCTTACGCACTACTTTATCTAACTTTAACTTAAGCTAAGGACAACACACACACCCATGCCCGAGGGAGGACTCGAAGCTCCGACGAGAGGAGCTGCGCGGACCGTGCAAGACGCCTAAGACCGCACTGCAACACCGCGTGGCATGTGAAAAATGGGATGAGAGTGTGTTAAATGCTAAACTGAAAGAAAATCATGATTCCCCAGTAAATCAGAATAGGTCTACCCATGTAGGAAAGGAATACTAACTGCTCGCATTATTCATGTTATTCGGACGTATAGAAAAGCAGTGCATTGGACCCATGATGATTTATACATATTTTCCGCTTCGTTATCGGTTGAGTATAGTTGGGTCTTGCAAAAGATAATGACAGAAAGACGCCATGTAGACCAGTATTTGTGGCACAGAACGCCTGGAAGCCATGAAACAGATGAGACATTGACTGGTTTCTGTGCAACACTGAATGCGTAGACCGAGCGACGAGACGCATTGGCAAGGGCATTGGACTCGTATCCAGGAGGTCTGTCTCGCAAATCCCAATCGTCCGTCCTGATTCAGGTTTTCCGTGATTTCCATAAATCGGTTAACGTGGATGCCGGGATGGTTTCTTTGAGAAGACACTGCGAATATCCCGTCACATTTCGAGCTTGTGCACCCTCGCTAATGGGTTCGTCGTCGACGGAACATTAAAAACCAGTCTTCTTTTCTTCTTTCGAATGTGCCTAAAATGTCAATGTTTTGGTCACGGTTCTCGACACGTAAGTATTCGTGGTTGGTCAGCAAGAGATAGACCAAGTGCAAACACTCCTCAACAAGAACGATATCGGGACTTAATTACATGATGAAATCCAACAGTTTTTGCAAAGCAATCCCTTATAACGCTTGCAGTTGTGTAAAGTGTTTACAGCTGCCTCAGGAGTTCTTTATTTCCCGACAGCATACATAGCAGAAGATAGAGAAGACGCTCTATATACCAGACATGTGTTCTACTCAAGTCAGTGCAAGGGCGGGTCCGCATATTGTCAGCTCAGCAACATCTAAATTGCGTAATGAGTACTTCATGTGCGCAGTACTTGCTTCAGCCACGCCTGTGCGCATGAAGCTGCCTTGATGATTGAATTTCTTGCGGGTGAGGAAATCAACCGTATATATAGAACACCGAAGTCTTTGGATAGAGTTCATGACGACAGAAACTCATATCGAAATCTACAGCTCCAAATTTAGATTTTCTGTAGTATCGTATCGGTCGCGCGGTTCCAGACGGAAGCGCCTAGAACCGCTCGGCTACAGCGGCCGGCCAGGACAATTACACTCCATACAGTTTGATTCATGTGTAAGAGTTGTTCTAGCATTGCTACGAATTTACATAATTATGTGTAGGTATACATAGTTTCCACGTAGACGACCATATGCGTGCTCTACACTTCCCCAGTCCCGAACACCCATACAGTCCACACACCAACAAGCGAGCTAGTGGAACGGTTAGCGTTCTGATCTCGCATTCGGGAGGGTGGATATAGGTATTTTGTGGTCTCGTTATAAGGCAAAAGTGGTGATGTTACGTTTAAAAGGACATGGCCGATTTCACCCACCTTTATTCGCTCAATCGGAGCACATGCTCCATCATTAATGACTTAGTCGTCTGCGGGACGTTAAACCAAACTTACTCTTTCCTTTTGTCAAGAGATTGCTTTGTAAGCAAGATGATATGGCAGAGATGTTCATCAAACTCCATAGAGAAACGGTACAAGAAAGACATTGTGCATAATGGGAGGTTTAGTGTTAAAATGCTGATAACGCCGGTGGTGGGGAGGAGGAGGGGGGGGGGGGGTGGCGGACGTCGTATTATAAGTCATCTAAGCTGGTTATGTGGTTTAGATGTAGATAGCAAATAGCTATGTGTGTGAGTCACGTTTCTTATATTAAAGTCAGACACGTTTTTTGACAGCTTGCACCTTCCCCTTAGTACAGATGATTTCTGCAAGCTGTATGCCTTCAGTCGCCTGCTTCCGGTTTCCTTCTGCAAATAATTATTGTTTATCTTAAGTTATTCAAAAATGGTACTGAAGTGAAATATGTTAAAGCATGACACTTGTAAAAGATGCTATACAAAAGCCGGCCGTTGTAGCCGAGCGGTTCTAGGCGCTTCAGTCCGGAACCGCGCTGCTGCTACGGTCGCAGGTTCGAATCCTGCCTCGGGCAAGAATGTGTGTGATGTCCTTAGGTTAGTTATATTTAAGTAGTTCTACGTCTAGCGGACTGATGGTCTCAGATGTTAAGTCATAGTGCTTTAGAGCCATTTGAACCATTTGCTGTACAATAAGAAACAGTGGCAACGTACACAAATGATTAATTTGAGGTTGTTACAATAAACTTACGTAAAAGCTTCACTGATATACTGGTTGACTGGTATAGAGTTACTTTCATTTATGTGTTAGCAATAAAATGTAAGAAAATCAGATGAATCGATTAAGAAATAAATATAATATTTTGTACAAGAAAAATATATTTGTAAGAACTCTTCGAAAATATAAAGCTGTGTCCATAATATCTACATATTTATTAGATATGTAATGTAGAAAGTTTAGTGTCTTTTAATACACTCCTGGAAATGGAAAGAAGAACACATTGACACCGGTGTGTCAGACCCACCATACTTGCTCCGGACACTGCGAGAGGGCTGTACAAGCAATGATCACACGCACGGCACAGCGGACACAACAGGAACCGTGGTGTTGGCCGTCGAATGGCGCTAGCTGCGCAGCATTTGTGCACCGCCGCCGTCAGTGTCAGCCAGTTTGCCGTGGCATACGGAGCTCCATCGCAGTCTTTAAAACTGGTAGCATGCCGCGACAGCGTGGATGTGAACCGTATGTGCAGTTGACGGACTTTGAGCGAGGGCGTATAGTGGGCATGCGGGAGGCCTGGTGGACGTACCGCCGAATTGCTCAACACGTGGGGCGTGAGGTCTCCACAGTACATCGATGTTGTCGCCAGTGGTCGGCGGAAGGTGCACGTGCCCGTCGACCTGGGACCGGACCGCAGCGATGCACGGATGCACGCCAAGACCGTAGGATCCTACGCAGTGCCGTAGGAGACCGCACCGCCACTTCCCCGCAAATTAGGGACACTGTTGCTCCTGGAGTATCGGCGAGGACCATTCGCAACCGTCTCCATGAAGCTGGGCTACGGTCCCGCACACCGTTAGGCCGTCTTCCGCTCACGCCCCAACATCGTGCAGCCTGCCTCCAGTGGTGTCGCGACAGGCGTGAATGGAGGGACGAATGGAGACGTGTCGTCTTCAGCGATGAGAGTCGCTTCTGCCTTGGTGCCAATGATGGTCGTATGCGTGTTTGGCGCCGTGCAGGTGAGCGCCACAATCAGGACTTCATACGACCGAGGCACACAGGGCCAACACCCGGCATCATGGTGTGGGGAGCGATCTCCTACACTGGCCGTACACCTCTGGTGATCGTCGAGGGGACACTGAATAGTGGACGGTACATCCAAACCGTCATCGAACCCATCGTTCTACCATTCCTAGACCGGCAAGGGAACTTGCTATTCCAACAGGACAATGCACATCCGCATGTATCCCGTGCCACCCAACGTGCTCTAGAAGGTGTAAGTCAACTACCCTGGCCAGCAAGATCTCCGGATCTGTCCCCCATTGAGCATGTTTGGGACTGGATGAAGCGTCGTCTCACGCGGTCTGCACGTCCAGGACGAACGCTGGTCCAACTGAGGCGCCAGGTGGAAATGGCATGGCAAGCCGTTCCACAGGACTACATCCAGTATCTCTACGATTGTCTCCGTGGGAGAATAGCAGCCTGCATTGCTGCGAAAGGTGGATATACACTGTACTACTGCCGACATTGTGCATGCTCTGTTGCCTGTGGCTATGTGCCTGTGGTTCTGTCAGTGTGATCATGTGATGTATCTGACCCCAGGAATGTGTCAATAAAGTTTCCCCTTCCTGGGACAATGAATTCACGGTGTTCTTATTTCAATTTCCAGGAGTGTATGTACCCTTACGTACTTACGTATCACATGTTTACTTATAAGGCACTACCCATCATTAGTTGTAAGATCCTTCGGCAGCTTTTGTAACTCTGTACAGTACAGTGATACAAGAGTGTGTATGTGATAATGTATTCTCGTACATTGTATGCTTTCATAAGCTGACGTGTAACGTTATCCCAATTACAGTATCAGAATTCAGTGCAATTTCCGAATACTAAGTAAACTATTTATAACACAAATAAATCTGGAGCAGACGACTGGCTTTGCCCAGTTGAAACACACGTTAAACTCTCTACTGTTTACGCCTCAACGAAAGGCTCATTACAAAAAACTGATTTTCACAGATAACTGTTGTACTGTATTGTATGTGACATACCCCTCTGTTGGTTTTATACGCCCTTTTCCTTGCCACAGAGAGAAAAACGGCCGTTAATAACGATCGCTGGCCAGCACACGTCTGTAAGTGGCAAGCATTTTGTGACTTAATGGCGCAGCATTAGTTATGTGATGACATATGAACTTCGTATCTAAAGGAAAATTAGCGTCACACATGATGTAGAAGTATTAGATTAAGCTTATCCATTAAGGATACCTTAGAACCAATGATTGTTAATTGAATGCAAATAAGGTACATAAAACTGCAACCAGTCACTTTTTTGAACAATTATGTTTTATTGCATGAACAGGTTTTCGAACCTTTTCAGGTTCATCATCAGATGGTTTCTGGAGGTTACATCACTATTTCTAGCACAATGCCGGCTGCCGCAAGCCGGCACCCAGCATTATGTTAGAAACAATGATGTAACCTCCAGAAACCATCTGAAGATGAACCTGAAAAGGTTCGAAAACCTGTTCATGCAATAAAACATAATTGTTCAGAAGTATTATAATTTTCAGAAAGTGAGAGAAGAGATGCTTCCGACTATTTTTTTCATTACTATGTATGTCATCACGGCCATCTTTTATTGGGAAGCAAAGCTCAGTTGTTGTCTACAGTAAACAGTCTCTTTACGGATGTTTTTGAATGTTACTGTTGACTCGTTTGCTCAAAACATTTCATGGTTGTGGGTGGTTTTAGTAATGTATAGCCAGCCTTCTTTAATTTAAGTACCGGATGATCAAAAAGTCAGTATAAATTTGAAAACTTAGTAAAGCACGGTATAATGTAGATAGAGAGGTAAAAATTGACACACGTGCTTGGAATGACATGGAATTTTATTAGAACAAAAAAAACCATATTGCTAGACGCGTGAAAGATCTCTTGCGCGCGTCTTTTGGTGATGATCTTGTGCTCAGTCGCCACTTTTGTCATGCTTGGCCTCCCAGGTCCCCAGACCTCAGTCCACGCGACTATTGGCTTTGGGGTTAACTGAAGTCGCAAGTGTATCGTGATCGACCGACATCTCTAGGGATGCTGAAAGACACCATTACTCCGGACGGTCTTTACAGTGCTGTTCATAACATTACTCCTCGACTACAGCTATTGCTGAAGAATTATGGTGGACATATTGAGCATTTCCTGTAAAGAACATCATCTTTGCTTTGTATTACTTTGTTATGCTAATTATTGGTAATTGCTGTTTAGCGCCCGAAAACCTCAAACCAGATACACCTTATTGCTATTCTGATCAGATGAAGCATGTCCGACAATTTTTTGAACGTTTGTATTTTTTTTTGGTTCTAATAAAACCCCATGTCATTCCAAGCATGTGTGTCAATTTGGACCTCAATATCTACATTATTCCGTGATTTATTCAGTTTTCAAATTTATACTAACTTTCGGATCACCCGGTATTTTACATAATAACATCGTCGTAGTAAACACCAATACCGTGGAAAGTGCAGTTCAAAACGGAAGTTCGTGCTGATGGCAATCGGACGTGAAATACTTCGGTTGTCCTGAATCAGTTGTTCGGTTGGTTTAAAAATTAAAGGGGCCAAGCTGCATAGCTCATCGGTCCCCCTGAATCAGTGAACGTCTAAAGTAATTAAAGGAAAACAGGTATGAATCAGACGCTTACCACATAAGACGTAATTTGCACGCGGCCTGATTCTTAAATGCATGTCTGTGTTACTTAGGGGGTTACGAAGTTACAAGGGAAGGAGAAACAGCGCAGAGACACTCGCTCGTGAGTTCTTTCTCCTCATATACGCGAACCCATTCGCAAGGGTGAACTGGAAAAGCATTTTCTCGCGGAAAGAAGAGTATGCTCTAGCGTCTCCAGGGAAAAAAGATCCCTAAAGCGTGTGATTTCGCGGCAGCGAAGTAACCCCGAAGTGACGCGGCGCAAATGCCTAAGCTAAGCGTCACAGCGGAGTGAGTGAATGTTGACGGCGCGAAGTGCACCCTGGCGCTCGGCCGCTTTCGGGCGCAGTCGGGTCGGGCCGCTACCCTACCCCCACCCTCCGACAGTTTCCACACGGCGAGAACCCGCAGTAGCCTGACACGCAGCAGCATCAGTTTCGGCTCGCGAGCCGAAGGCGTCAGACGCGTGGGGTATACATCTAGCTCCTCGCGCTATCTCTCCGTCGTGCACCCGAGCGCCGTGCTGCCGCGTAATGGGAGGACGCGATCGAGTCGCGTCCCCGGCGGTCTGAGTGCGAGCAAAAGGCTGCCGTCTGCAGAAAATAGCTGTCCACTAAGAAGATTCACGAATTCTAGAGGTCATTTCGTAAGAACGAGCGAAGGAAGACGCTGTTTATCGACTGTGCGAAAATGCCGGCTCGCGGCTGGAGACGTGCGTGGCTGAGTGGGCGGTCACGCACGGGCGGCTGAGGTGAATTGCGGTGAAGCTGCGGCCGCAGGGCAATGGCACCGTCTCCGGTGGCCGTCAGTCTGGCGCTGCTGGCCGTGGGTGTGGTTGTGGCCGAGCAGGCGCCGCCGCCGCCGCCGCCACCCCCGCTGCGCTACGAGGCGCCCGACGACTGCAAGTGGCACCGGCTGCGCGACTCGGCCGACGTGGCCCTCACGTGCAAGCTGCGCACCGTCAACAGCGAGTTCGACACGACCAACTTCAGCGTGATCCCGGCCGAGCACACGACGTCGCTGCACGTGGAGTGCGACGCGTCGGTGCGGTGGCGCAGCTCTGTCGAGGAGCGCGGGCTGGCGCACCTGTCGCGGTTGCGCGAGCTGGCCGTCGACTACTGCAAGCTGGCCAAGTGGCCCTCGGCGGCCCTCGCCGGCCTCCGCGACCTGCGCAACCTCACCGTCCGCACGCACAACTCGGACTGGCCCGCCTTCAGCCTCGAGATGTCGCCGCGAAGCTTCGACCCCGTGCCGCAGCTCGAGAGACTCGATCTCAGCTTCAACAACATCTGGTCCTTCCCCGACGGCATCTTCTGCCCGTTGACGACGTTGGTCACGCTCAACGTCAGCTGGAACCGGCTGCAGGACATAACTGAGATGGGCTTTCGCGAAAGGGTGGCCGTACCTCAACCGTTAATGAGTTCTCCAGACGAACAGGCGCCGGAGACCGCCCAACAGGTCCCCAAGGAACCGCCGTGTGGACTCGATATCCAAGTGCTGGACGCATCATTTAATCAGTTTGTGTTGATGCCACCGAACGGCTTCAGCACCCTCCGGCGTTTACGAGCTCTACTTCTCCACGACAACTCCATCACTACCGTTGCCGACAAAGCGCTCGGAGGACTCAAATCGCTGCAGGTATTTGACCTTTCTAATAATGGAGTAGTTGCACTTCCCCCTGAGCTCTTCCTCGACTGTTCGTCAGTAATAAAAGAAATACATCTTCAGAATAATTCCATTAGTGTGCTTGCTCCGAAACTCTTCACTAACCTTGGCCACCTGCTTCTTTTAGATCTTTCCAGCAACGAACTAACTAGTGCTTGGATCAACAGTGAAACATTTTCTGGATTGATACGACTTGTTCTCCTAAACCTGTCGCATAATCGGATATCAAAGCTAGATCCGTCTTTTTTCCGTGATCTGTACACCCTACAGATACTTAACCTGAACCACAATGAACTGGAAGCTATACCCGCGGACACATTTTCTCCTATGAACAACCTACATACTTTGTCACTTTCTCACAACAAAATCAGTCAGCTGGATGCATATGCACTTAACGGATTGTTCGTGTTGAGCCTTCTCTCTATCGACAACAACCATCTTAAAGATATTCATCCTGAGGCATTTCGTAATTGTAGCAGCTTGCAAGATCTGAATCTGAACGGCAACGCGCTCACATCTGTTCCAAAGGCCTTGCACGAGATGCGTCTCTTACGAACTGTAGATTTAGGGGAGAATCTCATTAAAGACTTAGACGATCCGGGATTTTCTGGGATGAATAATCTGTACGGCTTACGGCTCATAGGAAACCATCTCACGAATATAAGTAAAAACGTTTTTGACGAACTCCCGTCCTTGCAGATACTCAATCTAGCGCGAAACAAAATACAACATGTCGAACAGGGTGCATTTGATGACAGCAAAAATTTGCAGGCCATTAGGCTAGATGCCAACTTGCTGACAGATATTAACGGCCTCTTCGTAAATGTGCACAGTCTGCTGTGGCTGAATATATCTGACAACAATTTAAGCTGGTTCGATTACGCTCTCGTCCCAATGAGCTTACAGTGGCTCGACATGCACAAAAACAACATAGAAGAACTCGGCAACCACTACAGGCTGGAAGAAAGGTTACGAATACAGACGCTGGACGTGAGCTTCAACAAACTAACGCACATCTCTGAAGCTTCGATTCCAGACAGTGTCGAGTTGTTATTTCTAAACGATAACCTGATACACACCGTCGAGCCACACACTTTCTTAAAGAAGGTTAACCTCACGAGGGTAGACTTGTACGCAAATCAGATCGTGACGATGGAACTGAACGCAATGCTTCTGTCGCCGATAGAAGACGGTAAGCCGCTGCCTAGTTTCTACATAGGGGGAAACCCGTTCCAATGCGACTGCGACATGGAGTGGCTCCAGCGAATCAACAGCCTCGACCATTTACGCCAGCACCCGCACGTCAAGGATCTGGAGAGCATATACTGCAAGCTCATCTACAACCGTCACCGTACTTACATACCACTGGTGGAAGCCGAGCCATCACAGTTTCTGTGTACGTACAAGACTCACTGCTTCGCCCTGTGCCACTGTTGCGACTTCGACGCGTGCGACTGCGAGATGACGTGCCCGCCCAATTGTACCTGTTACCACGACGAGTCTTGGGCCGCTAACATCGTCGATTGTACGAATGCAGACTACACCGAAATGCCGGTTAACATCCCGATGGACGCCACAGAGGTCTACATAGACGGGAATAATTTCGGAGAAATATCCAGCCATTCTTTCATAGGAAGAAAAAATCTGAAGATTCTGTACGCTAATAATTCGAACATAGAGGCCATATATAACAACACGTTCAGCGGTTTGTGGCAGTTGAGTATTTTACACCTGGAAAAAAATCGGTTGAGAGAGCTGCAAGGTTTCGAACTGGAGAAACTGGAGAACCTGCACGAACTGTACCTACAGGACAACGAACTCCGCAGGATCAACAACCGAACCTTCGTGCGCATGAAACAGCTGCAAGTGCTGCGCCTGGACGGGAACCAGCTGACCAGATTCGAGGTGTGGGTGCTGTCGCAGAACCCGTACCTGGTGGAGATCGGGCTGGCGGGGAACCCCTGGTCGTGCGACTGCGAGTACACGCGGCAGTTCCGCAGCTGGCTGCGCGCCAACTACGGCAAGGTGGAGGGCGCGTCGGCCGTGGTGTGCGCGCTGGGGCCGGCCGTGGCGCAGCTGGACGCGGCCACGTGCGCCGCGCTGGTGGCCAGCGTGACGAAGGCGGTGGGCCGGCGCGACGTGCACGACTACCTGCCGCTGTCGCTGCTCGCGCTCGCCGGCCTCCTCGCAGCCGTGGCCGCGCTCTCCGCCGCCCTCTACTACCGCCGCCAGCTGCGCGCCTGGGCCACGTCGCGCTGCCGCTTCCGCAACTGCTACGAGGCCACCGCCTCCTTCCACGAGGACCACGCCGACCGCCTCTTCGACGCCTACGTCAGCTACAGCGTCAAAGACGACGCCTTCGTCAGCCAGGTGCTGGCGCCGGGCCTCGAGCAGGGCGACCCCCCGTTCCGGCTGTGCCTGCACTACCGCGACTTCAACGTCAGCGCCTACATCGCCGACACCGTCGTCGAGGCGGTCGAGTCGTCGCGGCGCACCGTCGTCGTCCTCTCCAAGAACTTCGTGCAGTCCGAGTGGTGCCGCTTCGAGTTCAAGTCGGCGCTGCACCAGGTGCTGAAGGAGCGCCGCCGCCGCCTGGTGGTGGTCTCGCTGGGCGACGTGTCGCAGCGCGACCTGGACCCCGACCTGCGGCTCTACCTGAAGACGGCCACCGTCGTGGAGTGGGGAGACCGGCTGTTCTGGCAGAAGCTGCGCCTCGCCATGCCCGACGCCAAGAAGGGCGCGCGCGGCCGCGGAAGCGCCAGGGCGCGCCAGCCGCCGCCGGCACGCTTCCCCCGGGACGCCCCGCAGCCACAGCCGCTGTGGGCGTAGCGCATATTCCGCCGCAGGTACGTCCACTCTCCTTTCTGCCACTACGCCTCATCTGCACCTCGCCGATTACCGACCTACCATTTACCGAAACTTACGGCCCTTCTTTTCGTATATTTCCCTTCCCTGGCAATTTTCCCGTACTTGGAACCCGCAGACTGTCCTTACCAGTCGTAGATTTAGCATTCGTACGAAAATGTGTGTCGCCTGATGCCGTTATTGTCACAACACTGTCATTTTAGGGTGAGAGATAAAGTCGTGTATTTCAGCTGTATGGTTCGGCACGTAACAATTCCTTGTTGTATATCCGTATTGTTCTGAAATCAACTTGTGAAGAATGCTGCTCCACGTCACATCTTTGGGCAACATATCGAAATTTTAATAACCTTAACAATAACAAGATTCAGCATTGTCACACTGACCTGAAAACATTTATTTTGCTTTTAGACATTCGTCAATCCGACATAGATGGCGAGTAGACTTGGATCACCAGTAATTTCCTGGCTAGTAAAATTGTCAATAAGCACGAAAATTCAGAGATCTGTTTATACGCCAAAAAATGAGATGAGAACTTTCGCCTATTCGTTTCTTCGTTGTACAATCTGAACTGGAGGTAATCTAAGAGTTAAAATAACGTCTTTTGTATCTGTATAACGAAGTTCTGTTATTATACCTTTTATTATTTAGTCAAACCACTCGTTCACTCGTTTGTTAGTCGCGTATTTCAGACTAACCGATTAGGAATTTTGCAATTCGAGAACTTCATTTTGCTTTCCCACTGCCCTTCCTCTTCTACATTTCGCTGTTATCTACTACCATCTTTATCATCGTCACGCATGTAAACGTTACTCGTTCACGCACTCACATGGACTGAGTATTATCATTCATGATTCCTGCTCATGGGTACCAAACGATGTCACTGATGTCTATGAGTTTGTACAAGTACGTATCTGATTAAGAGATCGAATGAACTGTTGATGTACTAGTAAATCTCTTTGTAAGGGACCCAAATAAGTGACAATTGTAACAGGAGTGCCTCGTTACTTAAGTATGACTCAAGATTTACGTAATTCTATTTCTGACGAATTAGTACTAGTGAGTATATGCAGTTAATATTCAACAAGTTACTCATTGTGACGTTACATGATAACATCTGTAATTAAGCTTACAGATAAAACTTCCACATGTTTCAACCAACTGTTTTTTATCATATTCAGAGTGTGGCGAACTTCGACAGTTAAATTTCACTGTAAGACTTCAGAGAACTGCATACATCAGCGAGTATTTGCAGCATAACACTCCCATCTTCTGAAACTGAGTAATTTGTATGTACCTCTGTGGGCGCGTGTATGGTTTCTCCTCAGAAAGGATAAAGACTGGGTGACAAAGGTAAAGCTTATTCCTAAGTGTGATGACACAGTGTTTATTTCAGGATTCATAATTACAGTTACACTGGCTGACGCCAGTCCAGCCAGTTTATGTTAGGTATTCGGTTGATCCTGCAAATTATCCTATTTGGGTTCCGAGTAGATCCTTAACTCTTCTCGCAGTCCGTCTCGTAGGTGAGTATCGTCTTGCAAGTCCTCTACGTTTAACGTTTATGTAACACCGAATAAATAATTAACCTCCAGGCACCAAATTTACTCCGTAGCTTCGTTATCGGTGTCTCACGGAGAAAAATGTAAATATGGTACATAGAAGTTCCTGATAACCATTGATGCTAGCCAACTGTAGCGAATAGAAACAAAAAAGTGTTGGGAGTATTTTTTTCTTCAGTGACTATCATATCCTTCATTTTTTCCTGCGATTTTGAGTCCCATGCTGGTATTTATCTTATGTGTCGGATGATGGTGAGAGCATAAGCAACCAACCGATTAAACATGCGGAAAACAATCTATTTCAATTATTAATGATTCACAGACAATATTATATGCGATACTGATGTTGTACTCGCTTCTCTTTCTTTTTGCTGAAACTGGTTCTGTGACATTACTATAGTCTTTCACATTCTTTTTGTTCTGTGAGTTAGGAAGTTGCTTAAAAAGTAATGAAACGATGACCAATTACGTCGACAAACTTATTTAATTTTTAGCTACTTTCGTTGAGAACGATGTAAACAGTTCACAATAAATATGGCAATAAACGCCATTACATATTGCTCTTGCCTTTTCGTATTAGGCACGTCAGGATTAGTAGGGAATTACGATGTAATTGATGTAGTGCATGCTGCAGCTCCCCTAACTTGGCAGCGAGACGCTGTCATTTATTAGCTCGTAGTAAATAATGCCGGTTATAAACTGCCGGAACGCTGACACGCTTTCTTGGCGTGCTAGGGGAGCTCCGTTAAGCTGCGGATTGTATGAAGCGACACTGCAACGGCAATGCCTTGCGTTCCTTTATTGTATGACGGGTTCGCCACCACAATGTATTACTAGCAAAGTCTCTCTGCTCAGCTAAAATCATCAACAAAATTTATCGTGCGGATATGAAGTTTTATAGCCCGCACGGTTCACCACAATAGCACAACTATGTTGTAAATTATATCATTCACGTACAATATTACTCGGAGAGTTTTAGATACTTAATCTCGTATGTTGTTAAATACACTACTGCTGCAATGATAAGAGATATGTCCTCATGCGGAGGACTTGCAGGTAATGGTGGCGAGTCAATATGTTGTGTAATCTTTGATATGTGCCTGTCTACTGAATGATGATGAAAGACCAGTTTTTTTGTGAACGGTAAACTGGTAACGACTAGCAAAGGGGAAAATGACATATTAGCGTGAAAATTCATTTCATATGTTACAGAAACCACGACCAGTACTTCCATATATAAACAACAGTTTTGCTTTATGCATAACTTGTCTATTTCCTTATTTCAGAAAGTGACATGTATTTCAGGAGATGTCTAATTTAGAAAATGAATGCTGTACAGCGTCATACAAATATTGAGGACTCAGTGGGCATGGTTTTCTAGAGGATGAAATGTAAGTTATTATATTGTTGTCTAAAACATGCGATCCTTGGAATTAGTGAATTCCGATATATGAAAAATAAAGTTTTTATCAGTTTCTGAAAGCATGCTGGATCCGCCACATTCTATTGTTCATTAAATAGTTTTCAGTTGTATTTTGTAACAGCAGCGAGCACCACACGCCAGTAAAATGACTTTGTGTATTCTACACATTCCACCGTACACACAATTTTTTTCTTTAGCAGTGTGACCTACTGAAAAAATAACGGGTTTTGTATTTTTACAGTTCCATGCACTCTGTTATACCTATAAACGCGTTTTGTATATACGCATTTTAGTGACTGAAGATAAGCTACGAGAATATTCCTTTGTGTATGTTCCACACACAAGTTCTTTGTAATTATCTACAGAACATATTTTGGAGCAGTATAACGTGTTATTCTGGTTTTCAGCTGAGCTGTCTCTAAAACAGGATGTTTTTTATCGGTTAATGCTGACAGTTTTATCGATAATAATAACTTTTACACAGTCCATTTCTTATAGTTTCCACCTTTAAATATATTTAAGTGATATAACGATTTGCAAAATAATATTCATTACTTCACGTATGCTGACGAATTTACTTCAGTAAAATGACAGTCAAAGACCCTTCAACCCAAAATCTGTCAAATACTTCTAAGTAATGGAACATAAACGCGTTCGGTCATAAGACTTATAAATTTAATTTACTAAATCCGAGCCCGTAACTATTGTTTATGTTTGTTCCTGCAACGACCGCGTCACACGCCATATTACGTTTCCATATTGCTTGTTAATATTTTGGAACTAAAAGTGTCATCTTCTATTGGAAGCTTTACTTAAAGTAGTTTTCTGCAGTGCATTTCTACAATTTACAGCCCGGCCATACTTACCTGAAATATTAATTGTTGTTGATATTCATTGGAATTCACGCGTATATAATTAGTAATAATCCAGGTGTTCCAGTTTTTCCAGTAGGTTGTATATGGAACTTGCGCCTGAAAGCTAAAAAAAAAGGACATAGCTACTTTGTAGGAAATGAAGGAAAGCTCTGAAACAGCCTCGTGTAGATCCGTTGATGCGGAAATGTTATAGCAATGCACAGCGCTATGTCTGAAGTAGTGAGGAAAGTACGACCAAGTTGCCACTGAGTCTCCTGTCTCCTTCTTCCTTCTTATTAATCATTACGAGCACGAAGAAATTTAATTTCTATGAGAGGAAGTTTCTTCTTACAGAATGACTAATGACGTGATCTGAGATACTAACAGGTTAATCATTGAATGATATTCGTGTTAAGGTATAGTGAAACATTTTCGAAGGTTCTCATATCTGACAGTTACTGTTCCTCCATTATTCACAGGTGGAGTTCTATGTGTTCACCTACCGAAATATCGCACTTTGCGCACTTTGCGTTCCTGTAAGTTATTTAAACGCTCTATACGCCAGGTAAACCTTAAGTTTCACTTGGTTCCAAATGTCGTTGCTCTCCTGTTATCAGCTCATAGTATATGAATCATTATATTTCATGACAAGCAATATTTGTGTTGTATCTAGTAGATAGAAACTAATGACTAATTAATTTGCGTCTCGGTCCTTATTCAAGGGCTGAAAAGCTACTTCATTAAATTGCTTCCTTCGTATTTTTTCTACAAAAAACTGTTCAGTAAACTTGCTCTTTCTTGTAGTTTTCACATTTCTGTGGATGACGGGTGACGGATGACGGCGTTGAAATTAAGTGTCAAAGATGTTGCCACCAGGCTCAGAACTGGAGAGATTTTCATCAAATGTGTGATCATGCATTAATCTCGTCGAGTGCCAAATCGTCAACGATAACTTTATGGTTGAAGATAGAGGCTTTGACGTTATTACGTGGAACGACACGATTTGCTACCGAATACTTTGAACATTTTGTAGCATTATATTGTTTGCAAATACGTAATTCTCGAATAATTCATTCACTGAAAGATTTTTATGACGTGCAGTCTTCTGAAATGGACTTTTGTTCAGCAGCCAGCTCAGATGTAATTTAATGCTATTGAACTCAGCTATAACGTAATATTTGTGTGTATATAGTGCAGTCATTGAAAAGTAGCAATAAGTTCATAATACGAACCAATATAACCAATGAAGTTGTATGTTACTATGCAGAAACGGGAAGCCTCAGCACAATGCCTTCGAATGCTTACGGGTATGACGATCTAATAAAAAAGAAATGCTTCGACAAAACATTTAAATAATTTTCGTTGGATCTGACAGCTTAAATCGACCAAATACTGGCTCACATCTTACTGATAACAAGTTGTATATAGCGTATGGATAATGAAGAAGACGACAGATTGGGACGAATGGAATCAGAATTCAAAACAGTTCGTCTAGCGGAAAGTGATAATAAAACAATGAAACTTTTCAGAAGTGTTTAACTTGGATCATACTCTCTGCATCTTGGCCTCCGCTCTGTACCTGTTGCATGTGGTCTCTATTTACAAATACGTAGAGGGTTCGTACACATTTAGTTTATGAAAAGGTCCGTTGATGAGCTTCACAGATAACTTTGCCCTACTAAAGGATAATTTCGTAACATTTAGTTTTTAATATCAACACGGCGCTACATGGCATTCACGTATTATACAATGCGCAAATCTTGCAGGCTAGTTTTGGATAAGAATATATAATAATGTTCAAATTACGCTATGGGACGTAATACTTCCACTAATTTGAAAATCAGTGTTGAAAAAATGTAGGTCACGGAAGTGAACAGTTGGTATTAGTTAATATAAGGAACTGTAATCATGTGGACCAAGGCAGGGGCGTTTAAAAAGAAATATAATGAAAAGTATGAAGTGATGATAACGAGTGATATAAATATATATATATATATATATATATATATATATATATATGTGTGTGTGTGTGTGTGTGTGTGTGTGTGTATGTGTGTGTCGGCGCTTTTAACAAACGACTCCTAAGGTCTCCTGGCTTCAAAATCAATTAGATGAAACGCCCATATTCAAAATAAAAAATTTTATTTAACTTTGAAATATTTACAACGTAATTTACACAGTGTTATTTTGAAAACGGTTTCTTCCAAGCTAGCTTTAGAAAATCAAATCATATCCTTTCACGCAAATGTTTAAATTCATTCTGTCCATTTGATATACGAAGAGAATTGACAAACTGCCAGAAGTATACCAGTATTCGATAAAACTGCAAGTGCTTTGAAAACGCCCATTTACACAGCTTTTGCGTACGTCTTTCGAATTAACGACTGCTCTAATGCAGCGAATGATGCTTTTTTTCTTTTTTAACAAAACCTTGCTGTTACTGGGGCGGAACACAAACTCGTTTGTCCTGAGTGGCGATGGAAATCCACTTTTATTGCATTTTCCTTTCTGCGACCACAGTTGTAGGGATAATAATTTCAGTTCCTCCCGGTCGAACGTTATTTCGTATATTAGGGCAGATAAAACTATATTCATGGATAGCAATATTTTTATACAGCGCTGCTCCTGCAATGTAAAGTAATAAAACGTTTTCGGGCAGGAAAACAATCAGAAGAGCCCAATGGCATCAGAAAAAAAGAATAATAATAATGCAACATCAGATTGCATCATAACGTTTTTTTTTTCCTGAATGTTGTTATGCGTAATGGTATCTGCACCGAAAAAGCCATTACTTTTTGATAGAGTTAGCTTTGTACTCTATGGAAGGCGTATAAATAAATAGAAATGACATTATTTACCAAAACGATGGACAGTCATATTCATCCATGTAGCAGCATTTAAAAGCGACCAGTAACAATTTTTTTTCTTTCACTAAATCAGTTAACAGTAGAAATTTTGGGAATTGTGTAATTATTTCCGAAAACTTATGAAAATGCAGAGCACCATTGCGTTCCGTAGAGTCATAAATATGGCTGCCGGACATTAATTTAGAGAAATCAGTCATCATAGTAGTTTGATGGGTGTGACATCCAATTCAAATGTCTAGATAATGTTTGCTAATCGCATGCAGTGAAGAAGTATACACACGTGCTTTACATACGTTATAACAATAATTTGTTGCTCTAAAATTCAGCTAGTGAATAATTTCTATACTGAGAAATTTCCTCACAGTTGATTTGCATAAACGGTGTGACGGGAACTAGTTGTAGACAACGGTGTTGTTTCAAAGATATGACCATATTATATTCCTGTTTTTGAACGTATTTTCTTTGTTAATTTTAGATGTTAGTTAATTATCTGCATGGTTCCGGGATCATAATGGCGAACTCTTGCTACGATATAGAACAAGTTAGTTTTACAGCTACAGTAGGCGACTCTTCCGCAGCAAATATTATTACAACATGCTGATCATTTGTATGATTTGTTAAGCTACTTTTTTCTGTACAAACATCTTTGACCCCTTTTGCGACTCTCTCAGCAATGCTGCTTCAAGCGATTAAATTTCTATTCTACAAACCACACTGGAAGAATGCTGTATTTAACGATTCTTTATTCCTACAAGAAATAGTTCCCTTTTCTGTTCCTATAGCCCAGATAAATGCTTAATGTATTCAAAACTTTCTCTATAACGCTGACTTTCGATTCTGCTCCAAAGACAAATATAAACACCAGTCCTTTCTGACTTCCTTATCTTTCTTTTTAACTTTTCATCTTGTGCTTCATTATTTCCTACATCTTTGGCGCGTCACAAGTAAGACTTCGACGTGCAACCAAGGTAGTTATAAAGTGTTAGAGGACGAGGTATAAGTGGTAAAAAAAAGATGTTGTCCACTCAAATAAGTTATATCCCCCAAACCTCTCCTACCAACAAATTTTACATTATGGACATCATCTCAACTTTTTTATTTGTGGAGTTTCCTGAGAGCCTTAGCTGTTATCAACGGATATTACAAATGATTTATTTCAGTAAAGACGTCGTAAAAGCCCCGAATAATCAAGAAAAGCTTCTAGGTATGGAATGGTGAAGCATCCTGTGATCCGACTTGCCCATCGATGCAGAAATAGAATCAAATCGTTACGAACGTTTGTGAACTGGTAGTTATAAGTAACTGCAGTGATATAAGTACAGTATTTTCGTGTATCCATCATATATATATATATATATATATATATATATATATATATATATATATATATATATATATATATTCGTCTTCCCTATTTTTTCTTACGGAGTTCTTAACTCTTTCGTTCATTCTGCTGAAACCGTGGCTCCGGTGCTGTTTTGGTAACACTTTTATGACTGTATAGCCAACTTCAGAAGAAGCTGAGAAGTGGAGTTCCATTCTCATTGCTCTTATCACAGTATGAGTCATTGGTATCTTTGTATAATGGTGTGAAACGTACTGGTTCTAAATAATCTCTTCAATGATGTTGTCGATTATATTATGATTTTCTTTTCAACATTTCAAAGAAAGACGTTATGAATGTACAAATTCTACAAGTGTGTTAGACACGTTATCAGCGTTTGTATACTCAGAGTTTACAGGTAACTGAGCAAACTAAGCATGTTTATGTGACGTTGTAATCTTAATAGTATTACTTGACGGTGAGTGCGTTAACTTATGAATTACGGGCACGGAGCTCATCGCTCTTGCAGCAGCCACCCTTATCACAGAGACCGCAGCCGTGCTTCACCATGCAGATATCTCTTCCTCGCACCACAAGAAGAGGATTACAGACTTCCATCCACTAAACAACACCCTAAAGTGTAGGCTTCGTTGTGTTCCTATCGCATTCTTTCAGCAGGAAGCCACAGGTCATATAGGTGACTCAGAGGCGTTTCTGTTTCATATTCTACATTCGTGGTGCACGCTGTTCTCCATTTCGATGCATAATTTCGTAACGTAGAAAACATGCATGAAACCGTATTCCATCGTTAGCTATGGGGATTGTAGTATCAAGTTAACTCTCTCCAAGAAATGGAAACACGAACATATTCAGTATCACATGGTCACCTATTACGATCTAGTAATATATAAAGGGTCTTGTTTAGACAAAGCATAAGGCCTATTTTCCGACCGCCCAAGAAGCTGATAGAAGTTCTCTGCCCAGTTTAGGACAGTTTTGGATACTGTGGAAGCAACTATATCGATCAATGAATTCGTAAAGTCTCCATGTAGTACGTACGACACCAAAATTGCATTAAAAATATTGGTTTAAAAAAATCTGCGGTTGCTGAAGACGGTCTCACAAATATAAATAACATTATCTTTCATGGGATAAAAATTTTATCTTACGAATCAATCTAAAGAGAAACAGTCATCAAAGAGGCTGTTGAGATGAAAATTTTCAGCAGTAACTTTAACAGAAACAGCAGCTATAATTTGAATTATGCTCGGAAGTGGGTTATAGATGTTAAGAGACCACAGAGAAATTCGACTTGTTGCTTACGCTCCAACAAGAACCACTAGTATCGGAAATATCGACATGATCTTTGGAAGCATGGCCTCACGATGACGTTTGTCTCCCAATCACATTTATGACAGTTAGTTGTTTCTGTCAAAGACGGTGGAGATAATCATCGAGAGCTGGAATTTTTATTGTAATTTGACATAGCAAGATAACCAAGAATAAGTGTGTAATCTAAATCATAGGGCTAACCGCACTTGAAGTTTCAGACTACACCTTAAGAAACTAGTTTAGCCTTTCCTAACTACAATGCAGTTTAGTAATAGTGCGAAGTGACGATTATAGTGCCCAATTTCATGATGAAAATCATCATGAGAGATAGTATTCCTCTACACCGACTCTATTTGTCACAGTAGATGAAAGAATATCACCGATTATACAGCCCGCACCTGAGGTTGTTCCATCATGTCAAATGCATGCCCAATGACGAAGAGGTCTTGTGATCCTACTGGTCAGGAAGCTACGATCAGCTTTTAGGGAACACCGGCTAATGGAAGAAGTGATTAGGAAATATACTTTTGATGTAGCCCATTTGCAAGTGTTTCCTAAACACTTGAATGTGTCCTCAGTCTACTCGAGAGATGCGTAAATTGTTGTAGGCTGCGGCTACCCATATGATTATGCCCAGAATAGGAACCGTACATCAGTGCTTGATCAAGCGTCAAATTTATCCTAGCAGAGAATCATCACTCACGCTAAGTCATGACCTGCTATCGTTACCGAAAACAACTTTTCATTCATTACTGCAGTTGTGTCTTTCGCCACATTTACGCAGGCTGGCTGCACGGTTATGCGATTTGAGATGAATGTGGATATCGCAAGCCATACTCGTAGCCCAGTTGCCAGTAAATCCGTACTAATCATTCTAGCGGGCGTTGTCAGGTAAAAAGATTTCCTAATTTCCGATGCGTTAGTCGAGGATCAGAAATGGCTTCTCGTCTGATGTGGTTGTTCATGAGTTGATCCGTATACGGCCATAGTATGCGATCCCGTTGGCAAATATATACATCACCCTTCGACCACCCGCGCCAAACTTTATAGATCATAGGCTTTCTATTTTCAACGTATTGCAGAATTCTCAGAATGGATCTTACAGTCCCCAGCCAGCCCACAATAAAGCTTAATGGATTTCAGTTAATTGGACGAATTCTGCTCACTGACGCCGTGCTGCTGTGTTCGTAGTACGATGCGCAACACACCTGTCCCCTCTCAAAAAAACGAATACACGTCATGTGCTTTCGCTCGCAGTATGTGATGCTACTTGACTTACAGCACTACGTCCTGTAGCCTTTTATTTACTACCCTCTCCCAATGTCCCATGCAAATATGACGTTGTGCCGAAACACCGAACCCACCCACTAGTTCCTCGAATACATGGAACTTAAAGGATGTAAGAGAAATAGGAATTTAACGTCTCGTCGACGGAAAGATAATTACAGACGGATAAGAAGCTAGTGTAGGAGAAGGATGGGGAACGAAAACGACCATGCGCTTTCTCAGCAACCATTCCGGTATTCGCCTTAAGTTTAGGGAAATCGCAGAAAACTAAGGAAGGAAGATTAAGGTTTAGCGACCTATCGACAACGAAGTCATTAGAGACGGAGCACAAGCTCGAATTGTTTGAAGGAGAGAGAAGGAAATCGGCCGTGTCCTTTTAAAGAAACAATCCAGGAATTGTCAGGAGCAACTAGGGGGAATCACGGAAAACCTAAATCAGGAAGGCCGAACGCGGATTCGAACTGCCATCCTGCCGAATACGAGTTGGATCAAATGGCTCTGAGCACTGTGGGACTTAACAACTGAGGTCATCAGTCCCCTAGAACTTAGAAATACTTAAACATAACTAACTAAGGTCATCATACACATCCATTCCCGAGGCAGCATTCGAACCTGCGACCGTAGCGGTCGAGCGGTCCCAAACTGAAGCGCCTAGAACCGCTCGGTCACAAACGACGGCCGAATACGAGTCACATGTCTGATTTGTGCACCACCACTTTTATTGTGGAAGCGAAGGAATGAGACTCCGTTTCGTGTATTCGTGTAGTCGAGCATTACACTCGATCGCGTTTGCAGGTAAGAATAAAGCAGTGGCTACGTTGTTTAATCAAAGTTAATCGTGGGGATTTAGGTGACTAGTAAGAACTATACCATAATAATAACCCGAGAAAATAACACCCTCACTCAATACTAAAAATGAATAGTGGATCAGTTAACTAGATGCCCTCAAGTAAACCAATGTTCGGAATTGACAACTGAGGAATAGGGTACACCAATATTATTCATGAGGTTTCACTAGTCAACAAAAGCAACTCTTTCATTTAAAAATGTTTACAGTACAGTCTTTTCATATTTTGAAAGGCATTATTTGGTTGTGTCGTGTCATAGAGAAAAATGCTAGCAATGCAATGAAAAGCGGCAGTGTACCATAACGGCCTGCTGCGTAGCCTGAAGGTGGCATGCGAGTTCAGACAGTTGGCTGTGGTTCATTTCGATCACGTAAATTATGTAGATAATTTACGCCTCTCGAACCGTAAACGTAACTGTCTATAACTCATGCCATTACTGCCTATCAGAGTGGATGAGCATCCTATACAAAACGCTCCCAACATGGCGCGAAGCGTGAGTTTCCTTGTAGTGGACACAGAATATACTTGTTGACTTACGTGTAGACTGCTCGAAATATGACTAAAATGAGAATGAGTGGTCCTGCTGGATCTTAATTCATGACTCTGTTGGAACATGAAAAGAAAATATACTTGTGATTGGTACAATTTACTATTCCCACCTGAAGTGGAAGTTTCTAAAAAGCCAGGTCACTTTTACAAATAAATGCTGAAGGGACTGCAGATGTCTGGTTCCGAAATCTGGGTGATCCTAGTCGCGAAATACCTCCCAGAAGATGAATTCTTTCGCGAATGGAGAGTTTCTTCGTATAAAGCAACATATCTGTTAGCATCATCTCGCTGTAAATTAACAACTATAAAGCGGAAGAAGTTGCACTAATATAGAACTCCGCCAAATTATTTCTCCTTTCGGCAACAACACTGTTATGCTAAATTTGGGCATCTATTAGTTAATAACCATTTGCTAAACAAAGAATCACACTTTAGTTGAATGTCAGTCATACAAGAACAGCAAAACCTTCACTTCATTATGTGTCACACTACAACGTCTTTACATTAATTCATTAGAAATCTTACATTTCCATTTGGAACTACTGTGGTAACATTTTCTAATGTGGCTTTAAGTTTAATAAAAGTTACAAATATCTGCTGAAACTGTGTGGCTGTGTGGAATATGAAAAGTTTCGGTTAATTTTCATATTCTGGAAACTTAAATAGAAACATGAAACATGTTTCTCACTTATCTTGTATCAACATGCAAAATAATTATGCAGCATTCCTAAAGCGTTACGATCATTTTAGTTTCAGGAACGGAATGGGGACGAATAATATTACTTTTCGTTCCGGAGTGGGAAGGAGCGCCTGGTCCCCGGCGCGAATCCGCCCGGCGTACTTGGGTCGAGGTCCGGTTAGCCGGCCAGTATGTGGATTGTTTTTAGGCGGTTTTCCATCTGCCTCGGCGAATGCGGGCTGGTTCCCCTTATCCGGCCTCAGCTACACAATGTCAGCCATTGCTGCTCAAACAAGTTCTCCACGTACGCGTACACCACCATTACTCCACCACGCAAACATGGGTTAAAAAAATGGTTCAAATGGCTCTGAGCGCTATGGGACTTAACTTCTAAGGTCATCAGTCCCCTAGAACTTAAAACTACTTAAACCTAACATCACAGCCATCCATGCTCGAGGCAGGATTCGAACCTGCGACCGTAGCGGTCGCGCGGTTCCAGACTGTAGCGTAAACATAGGGGTTACACTCGTCTCGTGTGAGACGTTCCGTGAGGGGGTTCTGCGGGGGCCGAACCACACAACAACCCTGTGTTCGGTATGGGGCGGCGGAGGAGTGATGTGGACTGCGGTGGTCGTCGTGGGTTTGTGGACCACTGCGGCTGCGGCGGGAACGGAGCCTCTCTGTTGTTTCTAGGTCCCCGGTTAACATAAAATGCAATACAATTACTATTCGTCATGACGTCCTGACTCAGGCGGAAAACGAGCATCCACATGGTACAGTAAATCCGTTGATACAAGAAAATTTTATTATTTTCTACGACAATAACTTGAAATTACCAGGTTAACTGTATTCCTGTTTAGAGGCCAGTTTCGTCGGATGAAAATCTGTGCAACAGAGAGCGACGAATAGCATCATATTTAGAAGATACTCATACATAGATGTCTAGTTATAAGTCTGTCTAGAGAAAGTGTGAGATGATCCACATGAGTTCCAAAAGAAATCCGTTGGAATTCGATTACTCGATAAATAGTACAATTCTCAAGGCTGTCAATTCAACTAAGTACCTGGGTGTTAAAATTACGAACAACTTCAGTTGGAAGGACCACATAGATAATATTGTCGGGAAGGCGAGCCAAAGTTTGCGTTTCATTGGCAGGACACTTAGAAGATGCAACAAGTCCACTAAAGAGACAGCTTACACTACACTCGTTCGTCCTCTGTTAGAATATTGCTGCGCGGTGTGGGATCCTTACCAGGTGGGATTGACGGAGGACATCGAGAGGGTGCAAAGAAGGGCAGCTCGTTTTGTACTATCGCGTTATAGGGGAGAGAGTGTGGCAGATATGATACACGAGTTGGGATGGAAGTCATTACAGCATAGACGTTTTTCGTCGCGGCGAGACCTTTTTACGAAATTTCAGTCACCAACTTTCTCTTCCGAATGCGAAAATATTTTGTTGAGCCCAACCTACATAGGTAGGAATGATCATCAAAATAAAATAAGAGAAATCAGAGCTCGAACAGAAAGGTTTAGGTGTTCGTTTTTCCCGCTCGCTGTTCGGGAGTGGAATAGTAGAGAGATAGTATGATTGTGGTTCGATGAACCCTCTGCCAAGCACTTAAATGTGAATTGCAGAGTAGTCATGTAGATGTAGATGTAGATGTAGAAGGTTAAAGAAACAGAGTTGCCGTAGACTGAACGAAATTTTACTTTGCTCTGTAGACAATAAAATGCAGAGAAAATTTTAATTCCATTAGGTGGCATTATTATCAGCGTTTAGTAAATGATGCTTTACCTTTAGCGGTATTTGCAAATGTGGTGTGTGCTATGAGCGTTACTCTTCAGTCGAACTTGGATAGTGGGTTGTTTAAGCGTTGTATCGAATCCCTGACATCACTGTCATTTGAAGGTCAAGCCAAACTAATATCTGTTAAACAATGGCACACATCAGTCAGTCCTACAGTGAAGGCGTTCAACCAAGATTCGTGTGTAAGTACTCGCAACAATCTTAGGTTATACGAGTATTTATGATAAAAATATTTTACATTGCTGTGTCTTTGAGATATTTTGCAGCTGTCAATTGGTAGTCTCATAGATTGAAGCTGGCGATTACGAAGCACATTAGGAAGAAAATCCGATGTTAAGTAACTTACTTAACAGACTTGAATGCACTTAACGTGTCTGGAAGATTGCCAACTGACGTTTCTTGTTAGGCACTACGAATAACGCAATGCTCGTAACGACTGGGAAGCAGTTGGTGGCGGTAACAACTAAATGAGTAGACACGCGGAAGAATGGCCTGTCGTAAATGTTCATTACTTTGTGCGATTTCATATCGTTGGCTGTTAAGGACTCGTGATGAAATGCAGAACACCAGCGGGACGGAAATCTTAGAATGGGCTCCATAAATAAAATCGCATGTCGCTCTAACGTTTGTGCAAGTCTTAAGCCGTTCTCACATTGGACGAGGAAGCTAACATTGACTATGACGCTGATGGGAATTCCAACGTCACGAGACAGGACTGTCAGCACACCTGTGGAGCTGCTTCAAATTATTTAACTCTCTCAGCGCTCTCCAACTGCAGTTGTCGGCTTCATTTGGCTCGACAATCACACAGTTTATTTACAAAACTTGACACACGTAAAATTCCTATGTTTGGTCTATTAAAATGCACATTTCATCCCTTGTTCATATAGTAGTTATGCTATTCTGTCTGTAGTGTACATAAATAAAAACTTCAGTATCTGTGAAAATTATGTTTGAACATTATGAATTACCTGGAAATCCACTAGAATTTAGAAAAAAATCGTTATTTTGAAACACAACTAGCTCTTTACACACACGAAGTGTTGAGTGTTATTGACAAGGGATTTCAAATTGATTCCGTATTTCTAGATTTCTAAGAGGCTTTTGACACTGTACGGCACAAGCGGCTTGTAGTGAAATTTCGTGCAAAAAATAATATCGTCTCAGTTATGTGACTGGGTTCGTGATTTAGCCGCGCGGGGTAGTTGTGTGTTCCAGGGCGCGTTACCATGCTTCGCGCGGCTCGCCCCGTCGGAGGTTCGAGTCCTTCCTTGGGCATGTGTGTGTGTGCGTTGTCCTTAGCATAAGACAGTTTAAGTTAGATTAAGTAGTGTGTAAGCCTAGGGACTGATCACCTCAGCAGTTATGTTCCATAGAATCTTACCACAAATTTAAAAAGAAAATCATTATTTTTCCTGTCAAAGATGTCACAGTTCGTAGTAATTGACTGGAAGTCATCGATTAAAACAGAAGTGATTTTTGGTGTTCCCCAAGGTAATGTTATAGACCTTTTGCTGTTTCGTATCTATATAATGGGTTAAGGAGACAACGTGACCACCTGTCTTACATTGTTTGCAGATAATGCTGTCGTTTATAGTCTTGTAAACTCGTCATAAGATCAAAACAAATTGCAAAACGATTTAGAAAAGATGTGGTGCGCACATTGGCAATTGACCCTAAATAATGAAAAGTGTGAGGTCATTCACATAAGTGCTGAAAGGAATTCACTAAGCTTCGGTTGCTGGATAAATCAATCCAATCTAAAGGCCATAAATTCAACTAAATACCTAGGAATTACAGTTACGAACAATTGAAACTGGAAAGAACACATAGAAAGTGTTGTGGGGAAGGAAAAC
The DNA here is from genome assembly GCF_023897955.1 of Schistocerca gregaria. Lineage (NCBI taxonomy): Eukaryota > Metazoa > Arthropoda > Insecta > Orthoptera > Acrididae > Schistocerca > Schistocerca gregaria. Next base: position 734,076,138 of record NC_064931.1, read on the forward strand.
CAAAGAATGCATTTTATTGGCTGAACACTTAGAAACTGTAACAGATCTACTTAAGAGACTGCCTACGCTAAGTTTGTGCGTCCTCTTTTGGAGTACTACTGCGCTGTCTGGGATTCTTACCAGACAGGATTAATGGAGTTCGTCGGGAAAGTTCAACAAAGAGCAGCACGTTTTGTATTATCGCGAAATATGGGAGAGAGTGTCGCGGAGATTATACAGGATTTGGGATGGGAATCATTTAAAAAAAGGCGTTTTTCGTTGCGGCGTAATCTTCTCACGAAATTTCAATCACTAACTTTCTCCTCCGAATGCGAAAATATTTTGTTAACGCCGGCCTACATAGGGAGAAACGATCATCATAATAAAAGAAGGGCAATCAGAGCTCGCAGGGAAAGATATAGGTAGTCGTTTCTTCCTAGCGCTGTTCGAGAGTCGAATAATAGAGAATTATTGTGAAGGTGATTCTGTGAACCCTCTGACAGGCACTTTAGTGTGATTTGCAGAGTTTCCATGTATATGTAGATGTAGATGAATATGTTATAAAACAGAAATGAATGTTCTCTGCGTAGTCAGTAGGGACATCAGCTTATAAAATTTCACAGAATCGGACAAACTCGCTCATGAGAGAGAATGAACTTGCATTTACATAACATTGAATATTACAGATAATAATTTTATTAATTTAAAAAGGAGGTTCCACAACGTTTTAGAAACCATGAAGGTAAAAAAAAGGGAGCCGCGAACACACTGCCGAGAGTTTCATGACGCAGCGCCCCTACCAACTACATTACGCTGAAGTCCTTGAATCAGTGACACTGAATTTTATATTATGGTCTCCTGAAAGCTTTAATCGTCGATGTGTTATTAAGTTACATTTTATTCTAAGAAATCCGACCAAGAACGACTTATTTTTGATGAATATCCTCGGCCTACTTTAATAAGAACGAATTGTAACACGAAAATAACTAAATACGAAAATTCTTTAATCGCCAATATGACGTTTCCCGTCATTTTATTACAACATATCGTACCAATAACGACGCATCGTCAAGAGGTTCAATGGGCTGCTACTTAGAAATAGATTCCTAGGATGTACGTTGTAACATAAAACCCTCCAATTATGTATGGGCGTCAGATGAATACGGAAAAGACAAAAGGGTGTATGACAGGTTTCGTCTATGACGTATAGAGCGTTCTCGATTGGTATTGGTTCTACTTTACATGGCACTTTGCCGAAATATCGCAGAACTTGTTTTGTGTTTCATGTGGCAAAATGGCTCCACAACGTACAATAGCAGGAAGTGACGTCACAAAGCTCGTAGAGCGTCATGTGAACGTGAGATAACTCGTGTGACGACGGCCGACTTGAAGCCACTTTGACTATTAAGGTGTTAATGTCATTGCTTATTTATTCATGTAACTACTGATTTTGCCTCATAAATATCAGAGAACCCTTTCACCAGATTATCTCATTCGAAGCAGTTACTGAGGGTCGATCGCGGGATCTCCGGCTCGTAGCCATCAATGATATCCATTGTTCCTCTGAAACGTCGAGTGCAGTCAGTGAAGCGGTGTCACTAAATGCAACTACATTTTATGTTCCGCAACGATACTTATTTCTTTCGTTTGTTTCATTTAGGGAAGGTTGATGTCCAGACGGTATTAAATTTCGCATTTTAAACGAAGCGCCATGTTTGGGGCCATGTAAGTTGGACTTTTCACCTCTAAAGTTGAAAGTACACTTAACGTTTTTCAGTGAACAGCTTCACATTTGCAAGTGGAATGCTCTGTTGAACTCGTAAAACATGTTAAAATGAAATCCATTAAAAGAATGTTATACGATATATTGACAGTCAAACTGAAAATACACGTTTGGCGCATAAGATCTGTTGCAGACACTTGTATTCTGATTTGAGATTTTTTTAATTTTTTTTTAGCTGACTCACTCGCAGACGTGTGGAAGTACCGTCAAGTTCGACACTTTCGTGCAACACAGACCAAAGCAGTGCCAGATTTTTAACGCTAAACGAATAACGGACAGCCGCCAAATATCGGAGAATTGTCGATGTGTCAGGGCAACACATGCCGAGAATGCATGTTATTAAATTAGTAGTGAAATTTCACGATGGCCGTGAGGGAACAGCCGATTTGACGTGTCCTGGTCAAGGCTGACTGTGGACATTAACAATTCAGTCATGAGAAATAGCCTACGAGGCACTACCGACATGTTGTTTGTGTGCACACAAAAACTTTAAGCTGTCTGGAGTTTGAGACAATGGACGATCGACCTTCTGATCGAACACCACTGGAAACAGAGGTGACATCCCTGAAAAGTCTTGATATACAGACGCGACATGTGACTTCAGCTGTTGAAAATACTGCTCCGACGAGAATGTAATAGATGTATTTTGTGGCGGGACCCAGCAGCAACACAAATTATTCGTCGCAGACAGTGCGATGAAAGACTATAATAAAAACAAATATATGCATTTACTTATTCTTCGTTTTTAGTCTCTTCCAGCGGGTTTTATTTGAAGATCCATCGTACGATACGTTAGTGACCACAGATTATAGATCAAATTGACAAACTACCTGTTGACTTCTGTCTAGGGTTCTTCGGCCGACGTTTGGGGATGATTTCCCTGACGTTTCGCCAGCACGAGTGGATGACATTGTCGAAGCTTCATCCTCTATTGCTGATGGTAGACGGAGGGTTCACCACCAATGGAGGGTGAAGCTTTGACAATGCTAGCTACTCGCGCTGGCGAAACGTCAGAAAAACCGTCAGACAAACGTCGGCTGAAGAACCTGAGACAGAAGCCAACAGAGAGTTTGTCGACAAGTGGCCACGAAAGCCTTAACAACGTTGTATTGAAAAAATTGTTCCCGGCACTGAATACTGCACGGTGAGCGATGTGACAACTAGAGTTTAATGCAGCAATACATGCATTCGAGAGAAGAGTTCTATTTTATATGACATGGGATAATAATAATAATAATAATAAAATATATTACTGTCACAATAGATAATCACAGAAGACCGGAAACAAGTAACGCTGTCATATAAATCACTGTACAAATTGTTCCGAACTGTACATGAGGCTACGGATTACGATTGCCAAGAAGATTATTTGCCTTTACGTGAAGTGGTTTGGTTCCACTGAGCTCTTCACACAGATCAGATTTTGGCAACCTGGATATCTATTTCTGCTTTTTATATATTCTAAAACTTGTGTGATATTTCAAAAAGAGTGTGTACCGGTATATAGTCCACTGACTCTGCAGATGTATATAGCTGAGTGGCTGTGAGGATTTCTGTCACCGAATATGAACTCAGGAGAGCTTCTATGCGAAGTACGGGTTATCTACTTGTTCTTCAGATTTTCCATTTGCAAATCAAATGACAATACAATGTAGAATGGTACGTTCTGTACCTCCAGTGGTCATATATCCACTTAATGATTTGAAGTTTCTTCATCACTCTCCAGTATCGACAGTATCATATTATACAAAATATCTCTCCTTTGGATATCAACAGTCAATATATTTCTCTGTTACCTGCGTATTTCAACCACTGAGACTGCCACATACAAGATTTGTCGTAAAATCTGTAGCTAATATCTGAAGTATTCGTTTCGCTACTCTTTTTTCCAATGTAGCATCAAAAATACCGGCAGCGACGAAAGAAGGAATGAAGGTATCTTTATATGTTTGTTCGTAAGTTGTATCTTGCAAAAATATTCTTTCGCTGGTTGTCAAAAGAAGGAAATTATTTTATGAAGTTAAATTTCCAAAAACTATTATTTTCGAAAACACAGATCACAAAGAAGTAGGTTTTCATTGGGATGGTTACGAAGATTTGAGTGTGATGTTGCAAGGAGATATATATCATTAGAGTCTGGCCAGTAACATGGTAGGAAAGGTAGGAGACAAAAGCAGTATGTGACCTCGTCGAAGGCCTTCTCCTGAATAAGTTGAGGAAAACCATAGCAAACCATATCTCAACACAGAAATTTGAAGCCGTGCCTTCCGAATAATTGTGCTATACTTTTATCCCCACACTACAGCCCCTTGACTCACATCTGTCTATCCTTTCTTCTGTTAGTAGGAAATATTCACTGGTAAAATTATTTTAATTGGACAGGTAATAACAACAGCAAAGAGCGCTAGTGTGCTAGACAGGAGTTGTCCCATTTATCGTACCCAATAGATGAATGACTTTATGAATAAGTCGTATCTTTGGAAAACATCAGTATTTGTGTGTTCCACTATTTGCCCCTAACCCTATCATAGTTTTAAGTGAATCATCCGGTTAGCACGCTGGAATTATTTTGATAAAAAATTTTCTTTTTGAAACTCAGTCTTGATCGCACCACGTGTGCTACAATAACATATGTGACCGGTTTCGGTCATATCACATGACCATCATCAGATCCATGACATCCTACATCTTCTCAGCTGATGTGATGTCAATTTTGATAAAATTAAAAAAATACTGAAAGTACTGAGACAGTTGATTTCTGAGCTGCGCAGTCTCTAAGAGAACATGATCTAAATCAAATGTTATGTATCACTCTAAAAAATAACAAATTAAAAAAGTACGTGTCTTGAGAATAAGCTTTATTGTTTTCTGAAAGTATGAATAACAGAAGTGTTTTCGGCTCACTTCAGTCTCAAAATATATTTATGAGAGTGTATCCAATTACGTTGTCAAAGTATACAGTCTCGATTTCCAAACTAATAATATTTCACGCTGGCGCGGTAATTCATCACACTCCAACTTACTTCTCATGTAATGACCATAAAGGTACCACTAAAGAAATTCAGAAGTATACACAAAGGTAACGACAGTCTTCCCTTTAGCCCACAGTCAGCGTCTGGAAGAGAAAGTAATTCCGGTTCAGTACCTATCATCTGCCGTAAACAGTATGGTTTGCGTCTTGCGCTATATAGATGTAACTGTCGATAGACATGGATACAGTTTGTCCACTGCGGCGATCTTACTAGCACGTATCTCTTGAGATTCTAAATAGCATCACCTATTTTCTCAAAAGAGACTGTTACTAACGTTACTGACCTCACACGAGATAAACCATGGTGGTAATCGTAGGACTTCGTAAATGTTTTTTGTACTTGGGAAGTGTTTAATGGTTTTTCGACCTCAGCATCGTACCACGCAGCATTATCACATCATCAGGTTATCGGTGAATCGTTTCTTATTTCAAGACAGCTGTGTTTATTGTTGTCATGGCCAGTTTAGATTTACATGCAAATGAATGTAGCCTCAAGGCTGTGCCATTACTATCTGGTATTAAAATGTTCGTAACACCACATCGTTAATTATTTTGTTCTAGGTTTCATCACATTTGGTTGTTTCGTTGCTTAATAACACGATAACGCATTACATATAACTGCATTACGTACAGCTGTGCGTAGTTTTACATATGTCGAAACAAACAGTGTCACCAGGCGAGTTGCCACTACATAATACAAGCCTGCGACATTTTTTTTATTAATTCACTGATATACATTGACATTTATTGACACCCAATCAAAACGTGATTAGTATCTTGATCATGACCGTTACAATTACGTGGTGAACCCATAACGCCCTATATGGAGCATATGTCCCTTGTAGCGTCCATGATTCAGTTTTAGGCGGTATAATACTTACAGTTGTAGAAGCTGTTCTGGAACATGAAATTGCCTAGTGCAACTGTTGCCCGGAATCTAGGGTTGTACATACGAATAGTACTGTCATTTACCTAGATTTCACGTTTTGGATACTTCTGATTAGTTTCCTGAATTTTTGTGTCGTTTATGAGAGCAGAGTGACGCGGTTTCGTTATAATGCAGATACTGTTCTCACTTTGCGTCTGCAGCTCGTAGTCTAGTGTTTAGCGTTGCTGACTCTAGATCACACGGTCCCGACTTCTATATCCAGTCATTCCCGGCCGGGTCAGGGTTTTTCTCTGCCTCGTGATGGCTGGGTGTTGTGTGATGTCCTTAGGGTAGTTGGGTTTAAGTAGTTCTAAGTTCTAGGGGACTGATGACCGTAGATGTTTAGTCCCATATTGCTAAGAGCCATTTGAACCATTTTTCTATTCCCAGTCGCGGTTGGGATTTTGTCCGCCCAGGGATTGTATGTTTATGTGTGTCTGTGTGTGTGTATGTGTGTCGTTCTTATCATTTCATTAACGTTCGAGAAAATGGCAAGACTCGTACGCCACTCGCTTTGCTACTCAGTCTTCTGATTACTTTGAATTTTGCTGTGTTTCCTCATCCATTAACGTTCAGTTTCCTTGAAACTGTTCAGTCGTAGCTGGAGACATAGTTTCGTACGCCTTTTTAATGAATGCGTATGTTTCGGTGAGGTATTTATTGTTATTAACTCATGTTATCAAGTACAACAGCGCGCTAACGTTCATTTGCCTCTATGGAATCCGATTTCCTCCTTCGGTAATTGATTAATACTTTCGTACCGTCATTCAAGTATGTATTCGACCATTCTCTCGAATTGTTTGTTCGAACATGGGTACAGTACTGTTGCTTTATATTGCTTACATTTCATACTATTCTCGATTTTCTAGTGAGAGAACAGATCGCGCCATTCATTCACATCTTCTGTTCAGGATTTTAATAAGGTAACTTTAATAGATGTATTAGCACACCATCGGGTCCAGGTGCGTAATTTATTTCTTCTGTAATTTATTTCTTAGCCCACTGTAGCGCTATCTTCTCAAGAAGTCCTTTTAATACTTCCTGCTTTGTTGGCATTGAACTGGAAAAATATATTCGATGTCCGTTTCGAATCTTTTTTATTGTTATCGATATCTGAGAAACTTATTCATTTATGGTGCAGCAGAAAGCTTTCCATTGTCTCATATTTTCGTCCTTTTACACATTGAGTTCACCAATACGCATACATATTTCTGTGTCGATAGACTTTTAAAGGCAACGTTCTTCTGTTAACAAACATTCATTATCCCACTATGTCAGTTTTCCTTTCCTTTTCTTGGATAAGTCCGTTCACTCTCTCTGTTATGCGATTGATCTAACTCATGAGCTTTGTGCAGTCGATTGCGACGTCGTGATATTATCTGCTGTTTTTTAATTCAGTTTAAAATTTCGGCTTCCGTTATTTCCCGTATATTTTATCTGTTCACCGTCTGTTTGATACGTATAGTTACTAAGTGTCCGATCCATCTTCGGCCCAGGGCAGTACTGCGACACGTAATTATGTCTCTTACTGGCTTTCAGGATTGTCCACGAACTGTCTGCTATATCACTAAATAAATGTTGGTTGTAGAAGCTTCCTGATTCGGAAGGGCAACACTCACTACGTGTCGTTATTTGTAATTGTGACATTTTCTTTGTCGATAAATTGTATCAGTATCTTGTGTACCGTAACGTTACTCTTACTGCTATATACAGTGCTGTGCGCATTTACGTCAGCTAACAGTATATGTGGTTTTAATTTTTGAAAGAATATTCGGTGGTTCAAATTTTACCACATATCTAATACGTCCATTTTCTGATTACTCTATACTGTAACATTACAAGCTTACAGTTTATAGTTAGTCACTCGTAATGAAAATTGTTCATATTACACTGTTTCCCTGCATCCGTTTGTTCTCTCTGCTCCAGTCAACTTATATACAAAGTTGTTGTTACGAGCTGTCCTACAAGCGAGTTCCAAGGCAAGGAAACAATTGCATGTTCGGTGTGCACAAGTGAGTAACAGCCATGCGTGCTCACAGCTAGCTCACAACGACGGAGCTCGTTTCAGTACCCACGGGGTGACGTGTCAGTCAAAAACACTTAGCACCGGTGCATTCTAAGGCAACAGGGAAGAGTATAGGCAGGAAAGAAGAAACACAGTGTTGCTTGATTTCGTTAATATTCATAAATAAATATAATTAATATAAATTACATTCATAAATAAATTCAACAGAAACCAAAATATAAAGTAGTTTAGAAGTTATAATTTCTTACGTCGATTCTCTCCTGATTATATTTCGCAGCAATAGCCTAACAAAATTCTTCACATGCTTGAAACCATACGGCTCTATTCTAAATCGTATCATGGTACTCCTTGCGAAATGTGTCCCAAATTCCAACGTATTCCTTCACCTTCCCTCCACCTCCACACCCGACGCATTTTTTACAGTCTGGTGTTTACTATCGATAAGGTTGAGAACGCGTATACGACTGCACAATACGCTCACAGATACTTCCTCTTCGTGATGATCAGGAACATGCTTCGAAGTAATGACTGGGCGCTACAGTTCTCCTTCCGTGTCCTTGTTGCGATTTCGCATCTTCACCGCACTGATTTAGACTGGTAAACAGGGCGATGCCAAATTAGCCCAGTCCTTATTGCCCCGTGACTGACACAAAACTACCGCATAACTTCAAATGTGTACTGTTGCATTTTATCTGGGACTTACTTTCTGGGAGAGTATGTAGACAATTTATAAGCACTGATGTGCTTCCATGGGCGGAGGTGGACTCTACATACTTCGTATATAGTGGCAGTCAATATTAACCCCATTACAGTACGTTTCCAGCTGTACGTGAAACCGTATCCTTCTATGGAATAAGGAGGTTACGACCTGTGCCAGATATCACAGGACAAAGTTCATGTAAAAGTCTCAAACGCGACGGTCAAAATTGGTCCCCTGTAATTACCGTGTTGTATGTGATCCGATCACAAGCAAAACAGTATTGAGAAGCTTACACGAACAAGAACTGCTAGTGTGTGTCCACAGAAAACCACCACTCTTTTCCTGCTCAAGGCCATGCTTCCAGGACCTGACATCTTCAACTACAGGAATAGCTGTGTACGGGATGAGGAAAGCCACACAGACCAGAAGCTCGCGCTTATATATTCCAGTTTCTCTCTGAATGACTGAGCTGTTCTTTTACGATTTTGTGATTGGCTCTGACATAGTTCCCAACAAATGATTCGCCCACGAAAAGTAACTTGATATGTCCTCCGAGATTTGGAAGTAAATAATCTTTTGAGAGTTTGATGACTTAAGCGATTTCGAAAGGACGTAGTTGTGGTAACATTTGTACTTGGTGTTAGAACTCAAAGTTTTGTGCCATTGCCGTGATGGAGTGGTTGCGATTATCCTGTTTTGTCACTATCTCAATTAACAAACATAACAGTCATGATCTACAACTACTGAGCTCCGATCGTTACTGGAATCCAGCCACTGAAGCCTTAACGACAGTCTTCTGGGATTCTTCAGAGCATAAGAAAATCCAAGGTGCGTTCCTGTGAGGTCTGTCGTCATCAAGGAGGACATAATTCAGAAAATCTCCAGCAAGTTAACGATTGTGTGTTGATATGTGTCGTCAAGTTTCATTGTTCTACATTTTGTAAGCTTGAGTTAAGTGTCTCCGCACACGTGACTCTGACGCGTCGTTGTCAAAGTCCAAGCAACCTCACTTCCCCGCCCATTTTAGCAGTAAATGGAAAGCTACTAATCCTCGCTCTACCGCACTTACGCCCTACGAGGAAGTGGCGAGGTAATGTATTTGTGCTACCCAACCACTGTGGCTTCTCAACGTGGTCGCCGATTTCCACGAAGCATCAGCTCTACTGTGAGCACTGGGAAAACACAGAAACAGCTCCCAACCCACTCTGGTAGATGCAGCTCGTTTGGATACGAAATAGTTTATGGAAGAGGTGAAAAAATACCCTCAAATATGGAACACACCTGGCAAGGAGAACTGTAATAATATTTAGAAGACAGCAGTATGATTTCAAGTTCCCCCTCGCAACCAGATCATGCTAGAAATCGTATGGATAATTATTGTTGCTAAATTATTTTGTATTTATGATACAATTTTACTTCCTAACGTTTACGTAAATGAAATAAGGAAACAGTGCCAGGTTTCGGTTGCCTACATCCCTCCTGGTTTCCTTCCATTTTAGTGCTTAATTATGATTGTAAAAAGATAGCACCATGAGTCACTAAAAACGTTTTCTTTACAAATACAGCGAACACTCTATATCACACGCATTTGCACAATGCATTTAGACATATACCGGGAGTAACAAGTAAAAAGCCGAAGGAAGTACTCTGTAACGAGGCTCAGAATACCAAGGTCTGTCACATGTAGAAAACTCTGCATTCAGCTATCACCATTCTGAAACTTTATCGGCAGCGTCCGGCCTTATCCTCTGTGACACAACTTAACATGTATTTCGTTAAGTAAGTGACTATCAGGTGTCCACGAGCTTAGCTGGATGGTAACGTGCTTGAATCCCATGCAGAGAGCCCGGGTTTAATTCCCAGCCGGATTGGAGATTTTTATCGGCTCGTGGACTGGGTGTTGTGTTGTCTTCGCCATGATTTCATCCTCATCATCGACACGCGAGTCCTGCAGTGTGGCGTCGATTGAAATAAGACGCGCACGCGGCCACCCGACCTGCAATGCCCAGTCCTCATTTAATTTCAGTGTATTTCAGGCAGATTGGATGTTACATAGTTTGTTAACGCTGTTGCTGATAAGACCTCAAAGAACTGCAAATGTTGCCAACTTGTTTTAAATATTCAGACATGTGAAATAATGCGTTTCATCAAACGGAAAAACTTGGTTCTGTATGACTACAACATCAGTCACTCATAATTGGAATCGGTTAACCCATACAAGCACCTGGGGTATTGGCAGAATCATGAAACGGAGTGATCACATAAGCTTAGTCATGGGCAAAGAAGGTGGCAACTTCAATTGATTGGTAGTATATTAGGGAAATGGAATCAGCCTACAAAGGTGATTGTTTAGAACAAACGTCGTACGACCCAACTTAGAGTATTGCTGAAGTGTGTGGGACCCATACTAAATAGGAGTAACAGGCGCATACAGAGAATGGCAGCACGAATGGTCCTAGCTCTGTCTGGCTCATGGGGAAGTGCTATGGATATACTGAAGAAACAGAACTGGCAGACACCTGAGATAGATGCAAGCAATCTCGAGAAATCCTGCATACGAAGATTCAAGAACAGTTTTAAGTGATGAATCCAGGAATACGCTACACCCCCCAAGGTATCGCTCCTATAGGGATCGGACAACAAGGTTAGATTAATTACATTGCGAACAGAACCGTTTAAACAGTCATACTTCTCCCACTCCATACGAGAATGAAAACTCTAATAACTGGTACAATGAGAAGTACTAGCTGCCAGGCACTTCACAGTAGCCTGCACAGTATTAATGCAGATCTAGATGTGGATGTTGTAGTTGTTTGGAGTCCGAAGACTGGTTTGATGCCGTTCTCCACCACAGTCTGTCCACTACAAGCCTCTTCGCCTCAACACAATTATAGCAGCATACACCCACTTGACCCTCCTTACGGCAGTCAAGATTATATTCTCTCTACAATTTTTACTACTCCCCGCGTCTCCCCCCACCCCCACCCCTCCGCCACTCACCATGACTTCCCTCTGTTACCAGGTTGACGATTCGTTGATGCAGCAGGATGTGTCCATTCAGCCGATCCGTTCTTTTAATCAAGTCGTGCCATAAATTTATGTTGTCCACATTGCAGCGCAGTACTGCTTCGTTTGTTACGTGATGTATCCATGTAATGTTCAGCATTCTTTCTTAGCACCACATTTCAAAGGCTGCTATTATCATCTTGCCTTAACTGTCTATTGTAAATTAAATTATAAACACTGTGTAATATGTTTCCTTATTCATTGTTTGAAAACACTACAGGTGTAGTACTGACATAGTACGAAAAATTCAATATCGCTGAAATCAGCACTTTCTAGATAAAATATGAGCACACAAATCCACAGACAGCTATGGAAGTAAATCGTTGACACACCTCGCAACTGTGCCTGTCGCTTCAACACATTGTCCCCCATAAGCTGAAACTTATTTTCATCTGCGGCTTGTTATGTTATTATTCGAGCATTAAGCGAAATAGGCGTCATAATAACGATATAAGCCATAACTTAACATATTATTTAAATATATATTTAACTTATGCCGAGCAATGATCGGGAATATGACTCTGTATATGTAGCGTAAATGTAAATTAATTGTAATATAAACATTATCATATTGATACCTTAACTAATTCATTTTAATAATAATATCTGCCGGGACTCTATACGTCTGTCGAACTTCAGTTTCGATTCAGGTATCTTAATTAAGGCTTTTTCTTTAAAGCGTCTAAAGTCAAGCATTACAGTGCTTTCGTATCATCTTTGAGGTGATCAGTTCAGGGCAGCTACACAAAATCTGTTATGATACTATGAGTAGAGTGTGCTTACGACTGTCGACAAATGTTAGTAACCATAGGTATAGATCGGGAAATGTAAATCATTAGTCAAAACCTAAACCATTCGTTGACAATTGTTGGAATAAATATGCTGGTCTGCTAAACTTCAGGACTAAAGCAACTTTCCAGTGATCTGTCAGTGCCAAATACTGCGACTTGGACCATTCATCGAAAGAATTGATACAGAATAATACGGATGGTAACTGAAAGGAAATGCAGCGAAACGAATAGAAAACAAATTTTTACGCAAAGATAATAATTACTCATGTTTGTGGAATATAAGAATGATGTATTTATGGTGGGAACGGTGTTCAGCCAATGAAGAAGCTGACAGTGGCGAAATGCTGTTGGAGTGAAGTGGAGATGGACTCTTTCTGAGATGTGCACTCAAGAGACTGATGATGGACACTTTTAGGGCGAGTTCTTAAAGGAGGCGGACGCGCCTGTGGTAACATGTGCTGTTCGGTCGAATGAGTGATAGATTCTGTGCGGTGAACAGCCGCTACAGTACTTCAACTTTAGAAGGGTCTCGAAGTGTCGTGAAGTCTGAAAGCGCAAAACTCCAATTTTTCAGTTTGCATTTCGGAACTGAGTGTAGACCGAGTATGAGTTCCTAGTCGTTTTTTCACTTGTGTAAATTTGTAAATCTTCATACTGAATTCTGAATTATTAGCAGCTGGCGAATATTTCATTCGCTGTGATCGCTGGATGAGCTTAGTTTGTCGTGGGTCTTAAATACTTTTCATAAGGTATCCTTTCTTTCTATATTATATAAAAATGGTTCAAATGGCTCTAAGCACTATGGGACTAACCATATGAGGTCCTCAGTCCCCTAGACTTAGAACTACTTAAACCTAGCTAACCTAAGGACATCACACACATCCATGCCCGAGGCAGGATTCGAACCTGCGATCGTAGCAGCAGCGCGGTTTCGAACTGAAGCGCCTAGAACCGCTCGGCCACCGCGGCCGGCTGTCTGTATTATAATTCCGAATATTTGAGATTTAATTTCTTGAATACATATGGTTGAGCAGAAGTTTCTGTCCTTTAGAATGAAACACTTTTTTATTAATTATTAATTTATCTTTTATTTAATTAAAAATGTTCAAATGTGTGTGAAATCTTATGAGACTTAACTGCTAAGGTCATCAGTCCCTAAGCTTACACACTGCTTGACCTAAATTATCTTAAGGACAAACGCACACACCCATGTCCGAGGGAGGACTCGAACCTCCGCCGGGACCAGCCGCACAGTCCGTGACTGCAGCGCCCTAAGACCGCTCGGCTAAACCCGCGCGGCTTTTATTTAATATGTCTTAATTTTTTAATCAGCAATTCTAGCCAATCCATAGACAATTTGACTGCATGATCATAGGGACAGGTTGTTATTTACAGAGTTCCAATCCAAAGACAGTTTGAGTGCATGATCGTAGGGACAGGTTGTTATTTACAGAGCCGACCGGGTTGAACCGGAACCGTGCGACCGCTACCATCGCAGGTTCGAATCCTGCCTCCGGCATGGATGAGTGTGATGTCTTTGGGTTAGTTAGGTTTAAGTAGTTCTACGTTCTAGGGGACTGATGACCTCAGATGTTAAGTCCCATAGTGCTCAGAGCTATTTTGTTATTTACAGTGAGTTAGCTAGCGGGCGTGAAAGCAGGCGTGGGCGGCTCGACACTATGACATTATCGAGTTATTCTTTTTAAACAGACCTGTGGATAGCCCAATTACCTAAGCTGCGAAGAACATAAGGTGAAGTCAAGTCGCTCTTTTTTTTTGGGGGGGGGGGGGGGGGGATGAGTATTCCAGTACGTCTAAATGCACCACCGACCATCCAGCACTTATGAACCACACTGCCACAGGCTGAGTTCTGTAAACTGTTTCCCTAACGTTAGTGAAGTTGTGTCAGAAATTTGTTGTTGCCGGAATTGATTCAGTAAAAATCAAACGGCTCTGAGCACTATTGGACTTAAGAGCTGAGGTCATCAGTCCTATAGAACTTAGAACTACTTAAACCTAACTAACCTAAGGACATCACACACATCCTTGTCCGAGGCAGGATTCGCATCTGCGACCGTAGCGGCCGAACGGTTCCAGACTGAAGCGCCTAGAACCGCTCGGCCATACCGGCCAGCTATCTCTCTATTGAAGGGTGTACTAACGTGCCGAAAAAGTTCGTCATTTTATCTTAATATTACTCTCTTGAAGATCATATGGTATCAAGCATAAAATAAAGAGAGTGAATGGTTAGCTACAGATTGTATAGAAACCAGCGGCTCAGGGTGTCATCACTATATAAGTGATAATAACAATATTGTAGCAAAGCTTAGGAAGAGAAATAAGAGACGAACTATCGAAACCTAAGAGACTTATGAGACAATCGTTTTTCAAACTTTCTATGTTCCACAGAGGTCTCGAAATCTTTCTAAAGTACCTATCGACCAATATAGACAACCTGTTCCTTTATATCAAGTGTATCATTTTCGATAGTGAGAGATTAACAATATAATGGCGTTGCTGAGATCGTCTCTCACTTCAAGTAATACTTGAAGTTGTGCTGTGGTTCTTAGGGAGCGCAGTCGATGTTTATCTCCGTCATTAGGATGCTATGACAGTTAACATAGTCTTTCATCTAATGATAAACAACGTACCCTGAAGCCTTTCGTACTGTAGGTAACGTACTAATCGGCATACATTAGAAAGTTGATTCTGGGTAGTCATTCCTGCGCATACGTCGCATGTACAATGGCCAGCACTAATTGGATGTGTGCTGCTAACGAGTGAGACTTAATATGCCCTTAAGATGCGGAATAATAATTGAAACTCTTCTAATTTAATGTTGAAATCTGCCTCAGAGTGAAAATAACGGAAAGGTCAGAACCAGGCACAAAAATTGGTGAGGTAGATCCAATGTCATACCTCCTGCACCGTCTTTTTTTTCGTGAGTGTTCATCATTTCGTACATTCTTTAACGTTGATATTTCATATACATTTCCTTATACGATGCATATTATCTCCCAAAGAGCGTAATAATACATATGGATCGAAATACGAACATGTAATTGAGAAAGTTTGTAGCAGTTTACGTCTTTCATCTGTAGATATCAAATGTAAGATGCTGTGAATGTTATGCTACGCAAAGGTCTATCTACAAATTGCAGTTTCAGCTGCATTGTGTTAAAGTCGTCTTGGTGTCTAAACTGAAAACAGCATAGAAGTCTCTGTGCCAGGAGTTTCGACTTGTTATAAGAAATCTGCCAAAATTGACTGAAGAAGTTTTTCGCTTCATGTAATCATTTTGCTTTTCCTTCGTCAGGAATTCTTCCGGATTAAACATCGGCAGTTCCCTTATCGGTTGCTGCAGAAGCTGGACAAATTGTTATTTCTCTAATGAACTTGACAGCTCTCTAAATCCGATTCTACAAATCCCTGAAATTGGACGTCGGTAGAAGCTGGCTCTGTCACATAGCCGGTGCCTTTAGAGGAATGGAGGCACTTACTTCGAGATAAATTTAAACATTGGAATTTTTTTTTTCAGTGTAGAAATAACACACCGATTTTTAATATAAAAATGAACAAAATTCGGTAGTTATAGAATGATTTAATTGGTACGTTATTTGTGTATGAACTGAGTGAGTATCCGAAAACAATTACCAAGAAACCGTTTAACAATGGCATCGTTATAATGTTGTGGATGCATGCTATGGCCGTTTAACTGTTAGTTCATTTTTATTAATTTAATGAGAACTTCATCAATTTTCCATTCTGTAAATTAAGATGATAATGGATTCAAATATTGTTCTGAAATCAAATGGCACTATAAGCTGGGTAGGTAGGCATACAATGCAATACGCGGGGTAATTTCTTTATCTTGAGACAACGAAATATCTCATAAACTACGAATCGGACTAGAAAACGGAAAATTACGTTTTCAGTATTTTTAAAACTGCTATCCAGCGGTACCAATTTCAATCCCCTGTCCCATTATCAGAGGGTGGGGCGGGAGGAGGTATACTTTTAAATGTTAAATGGGAACACCCATCTTTATTGTGGATTCCAATTCAGAGGGAAACATACCTAGCTTTTGTGTGTAACACTGTTGTCGCTGCGCAATAGACGACGCTGTAATCGACAAAAAACCCAATCGAGTTCGAAAAACAGAAAACCGAACGTGTTCAGTAACTGTGAAGAAAGCTTGGTTGACGTGTGTCCTCTCATCTCTCACCAACGGGATGCTCGTTTGAAGTGTGTCCTCTCACCAACGTGGTGCTTATTGGTAGGAATTATTTCACAATAGGAGCTCAAAAACGTCGCGGCCCACTTCGGTACACTTATGTATCTGCACATAGAATGATTCGACAAAACTAAGAAGTGTGTCCGACGTAATCTGCTGACAAGCATGGATGATAGGCTGAGTTCTGTTATGGGGCATGTTGGCACTTCATTATAAACTTCGCTTTTCAGGTGACCCCACAAACAAAAGTCAGACGAAGTAAGATCTGACGATCTTAAAGGCCAAGACACTGCACCGCCTCTTTCGACCCACTGACGATTGCACATGGCATTCAGTACTTCCCGTGCGGCTACACAATAGTGTGTTGGATAACCATGACGTTGGTCCGCGTTATCTGTCGCAAGTCCAAGGGAAGGTGTTCTTCCAATACCAGAAGATCTTCTCCCAAGAATTTTCGAGATTTACAACCATTTCAGGTGCCATCGATAAAGTGTGGACGATTGAGTTTATCACCAATTATTCCACACCAAACGTTTAAATTCTACAGGCGCCGATGTTCAAAATGTGGCGTAACCCATACGGATTTCCCACATTCCAGTAATGCATATTGTGGCGATTAATCGTACCGTGGTTCGTGAACGTTGTCTCGTCTAAGAACAATACTCGAGTAAAGAATTTGGGGTGTCTCTGTATGTGCTGCAGGTGGCACTGACAAAAATGTTACACAGTTCTGGAAATCATTTCCATTAAGTTACTGGTGGAGGACAATATCAAACGGGTGACTTTTCTACGTTTTAAAATTCGGCAAACTGCCGATTGCTAATATGGGCTTTATAATTCACTGCAATTAATAGCGTAGTTTCATTATTCTCTCCAGAAACAGTTCTTCAACGGTTCTTTTTTCGTGGTTGTACAGGTCCCTCGCTGGAGAACTGTAGAATAACCCGCGAAAAGGAGCGCATAATAGCACCCTGTTTGGAAACCGTTAAGCTTAAAGTGCTAAGCGTCATCGATAGCGGGATGTTCCAAGTGACTGGTAACAGCGCAGGTGACTCCTGTATCAAAGTACCAGTGTCGTTAACATTGGAGCTAGCTCAGCAGCCCACACGCAGTGGAAATATCTGAGACATTTTAGCTACAAATAGGCCAGACCTTATCGTAAATGTCTGTAGGGAAACAGGGATTACGAACATGACATTATAGCAACTATGGTTATGAAAGTTAATAAATCAGTCAAGAACGCTATGAGAATGTTTCTGCTATACAGAGCAGATAATCAGTTGTTAGCATTGCACTTAGACAGGGAACTGACATCACTTTGTTCGTGTAAGATGGACGTAGAGGAATTATAGGCAATGTTTAATCATATTGTAAATCGTGCTCTAGAGAGTTACGTGCCTAGTAAGTGGATAAAAGAAGGAAAAGACCCGCCATGATTGAATAACGAAATTCAGAAGATACTGAGGAAGCAGCGGCTGCTCGGCACAAATGAGAACACATAAGTGACGACAAGCAAAGGTTAGAAGAGATTCGTGCCTCTGTGAAAAGATCTATGAACGAAGGATACAATAGCTATCACATTCACACGGTAGCAAAAGATCTGACAGAAAAACCGAGAAAATTCTGCTCCTACGTAAAATTGCTTCCATTCGGTCTCTTGTTGAACATCTGGTATGGCAGCTGAAGATAGCAACACGAAAGCCAAACTTTTAAATTTCACATTCAACAAATCGTACGAACGTACCGTCATTTGACCTTCGGACAGACTTCCGTATGGAGATCAGTTACAGCTAGCATGAGCATGAGTAGCAAGAAGAATCCTGCAATGTTCGGATACAGCGTTACTAGTGTCCTGCTTGACACAGTCACGTCGTTTAAATATTTGGGTGTAACGTTGCAAGGCGATCGTTGTAGGGAAAGCGAATGGTTGACTTAGGTTTATTGGGGGAATTTTAGGAAAGAGTGGTTTACCTATAAAGGAGACCGCATATAGAACATATTCTTGAGTACTGATCGAGTGTTTGGGATCCGTACCAGGTCAGAATGAAGGAAGACAGCGAAGCAATTCAGAGGCGGGGTGCTAGATTTGTTACCAGAATGTTTATACAGCACTTAAGTATTACGGGGATGCTTCGGGAACTCAAATGAGAATCCCTAGATCGAAGGCGATGCTCTTTTCGAGAAACAGTACTGAGAAAATTTAGAGAACTGGCATTTGAACCTCTCTTCCGATACATTCTGCTGCCTCCTACATACGTTGCGCGTAGGGACCACCAAGATAAGATACGAGAAATTAGGGTTCATACGGAGGTATTTAGACAGTCGTTTTTCCCTCGCTCGGTTTGCGAGTGGAACAAGAAAGAAAATGACTGGTAGTGGTATAAGGTACCCTCCGCCACACATCGTAAGGTGGCTTGTGGAGTATCTGTGTAGATGTAGACGTAGACATTGCTCGTGTTAGACCCAGTTTGCCCTTTTTCGGACATGATGTCCTGTGAACTACGGATGAAGGGCAACAGGCGTAGTCTACATCCCGAGAATTCCGAACAGCATTTGACACAGTACCACTCTGCACACTGTTAACGTAGGTACGAGCATACGGAATAGTTTTCCAGATATATTTGCCCAGAGTTCGCGGTCTCGCGGTCGCGTTCTCGCTTCCCGAGCACGGGGTCCCGGGTTCGATTTCCGACGAGGTCAGGGATTTTCACCTGCCTCGAGATGACTGGGTGTCTGTGTTTTCATCATCATTAATCATTAATAAAAGAGGCGAAATTGTACTGCGCAAAAGTTGGTAATTTGTACGGGCGCTGATAACAGCACAGTTGAGCGCCCCATAAACCAAACATCATCATCCAGATATACGTGTGACTCGAAGCATTCCTTAAGTAACAGTACGTTGTCCTCGACGGCAAGTATTTGTGGTGTCACCGCCAGACACCACACTTGCTAGGTGGTAGCCTTTAAATCGGCCACGGTCCGGTAGTATACGTCGGACCCGCGTGTCGCCACTATCAATGATTGCAGACCGAGTGCCGCCACACGGCAGGTCTAGAGAGACTTCCTAGCACTCGCCCAGTTGTACAGCCGACTTTGCTAGCGATGGTTCACTGACTAAATACGCTCTCATTTGCCGAGACGATAGTTAGCATAGCCTTCAGCTACGTTATTTGCTATGACCTAACAAGGAGCCATTATCAGTTACTATTGATATTGTAAATCCTGTACCGTCAAGACCGACATTCATCCTTAATAGATTAAAATTAAGTATTCCACCAGCTACGTTCGTTGTTTCTAAATTCTAATTCCCTTGTCATGTTCCAGATCTCACGCCAGCCTGCGTGAGCTAAAACGGGTGCATTTCGGCTTCCTTTAGTAACACGGTGTAGGCTCTCCTGCCAACCACAACAGTATTCATCAAGGATAAGGGTTTCGTCATGAGTGCCCCAGGAAGTGTAACAGAACCACTGTTATTTTCTATATACATAATTGATCTATCGGACGGGGTGAGCAGCTGCCTGCAGCTGCTTGCTGATGTAGATGTCGTGTGTGACTGTAGGAGGATACACCACAACGTAGACAAAATTTCTAGTTCGAGTGATCAGTGTCAGCTAGCTCTAAATGTAGCAAAATTTAATACAGATGAGTTAGAAAAACAAATCCTTAATGTACAAATACATCATTAGTAGTGTGGTGCTTAACAGTGTCATGTCGATTAAATTTCTAGGAGTAACATTGCAAAGCGATAAGAAAAGGGTTATAGAAGGGTAAGCGAATGGTCGACTCGTGTTTACTGGGAGAATTTTAGGGAAGTGTGGTTCATCCGTAAAGTGGACCGCATACTGGATACTAGTACTACTCATTCGTCAGTACTGCTCGAGTGTTTTCGATTCGCATCATGTCGGATTAAAGGGAAGCAACGAAGTAATTGCTGAACGATTCGATTGCCACCAACGTACATTCCGCTTAAGGACCACGAGGTTAAGAGAAATTAGGTCTCGTACGGAGAGATATAAGCAGTCGTTTTTCCCTCGCTGCATTTGTCTTTCGAAGTACGTATGTACATGAAGATGTAGATTTCTATCGCTCTCTGCATAAAGGGAAACTATTTTAATTTTCTCTTCTTTCGTAATAGCATGCATTCTATCGACGAAGGCGTACTGAAAAGTAATACCTCCCATTTTTTTATGCGAAAACTCTTGAAACTTCTTATATAAAACAAACTTCATTAACATTCTACATCTTTATTCATCGTGTCTACATATTTATTTCTCAAAGTAGTCATCCTGGAAACGAACGCGTTTGTCCCAACGAGAGACCAGTTTGTTGATAGCGCCCCTCTAGAATGTTTGACTTCGTTGACAGAACTTGCACAGTTTCATCACTATCAAAGAGAAATCTTCGAAGATGCTCTTTAAGTTTTGGAAACAGCTGAAAATCAGATGGAAGAATGATCGATTACAGTGACCCCAATGCGTAAAATTGTTGCATATGTCGCAGCGCTGGTGTGTGGTCTGGAATTGTTATGCTGAAGAAGAGTGTGCTCCATGTGTGTACGGACTCTTGTGAATGGTGCTTTTAGTTTCCTGAGGATCTCTCACTCACCGGCACACACCACCACGTTAGAACGTGACACGTTGGATCGCTCTAGCGACAGAGGCTTGGAGCTGCCGTCAGTGAAGCGGGAAGGTAGACCAAGTAATACGCGAGGCATGTTATGCTGAAGAAGAGTGTGCTCCATGTGTGTACGGACTCTTCTGAATGGTGCTTTTAGTTTCCTGAGTATCTCTCACTCACCAGCACACACCACTACGTTAGAACGTGACAAGTTGGATCGCTCTAGCGGCAGAGGCTTGGAGCTGCCGTCAGTGAAGCGGGAAGGTAGACCAAGTAATACGCGTGGCATGTAATGCATCAACCGATATTGAGAAGGCAACAAAAACAATCGGAGGCATTAGTCTTCAGCACGACGTCGTAATTAAGGAGTGAGGTTATGAATTCACTCGATGCATTTTTGTCGAGATAATACCATTTAGGAACTCAACTGTGTTATTTGTCAATTACAGTGCAATCTGTCGCGCAACGAAAAAAGTGTTACGTACGACAGTTTTTTCCCCGCAGAATCCGATTCTACACTAAAAACTGGATGTTCGTGTTTGAGATTTCAAAGTTGCACTCCACCCCCCCCCCCCTCCTCGATTCGTGAGAGGGGGATGACGGGGATCAAAACTGGAATCGCCGCACAACATTTTTAAGAATACTGAATACGTATTTTTTCCGTTTTTTAATCCGATGCATAAAAAATCACACCGTATTTGATGTAACATGTGTATTAAACCTCTGGACGGAATCACAGTCCTAAGGAACATATTCCGACCACGGAATATCTGTGTTTATGTTATTCTAAATAACACATCTACCGGCTTCAATTTTCAATTATTCTCAGAGATATTCTACTACTTTGTTATTCCGTAAACACATTTCGTCTACGAAAAAGCAGAAATCCTGACACATTTCTCATTAATATTTGTTGCAGCAGGAAAAACAAGAAATAGTAGCTCAGCCGCCAAATTCGAACTATCTGCACCTTGCGAAAACAAACATAAATCCGCTGCAGAATGGAAATTGTGTAGCGATAGGTCGTCCCACTCGCATCTCGGAAATGTTTTCTTTCGGTTTCCTTTTATAATATATGGAGATTGTATTCATATTAACGAAAATATCTCGTTGTGAGAGCATCATAAATATGCAAGCGTTTGACGAAATTCCGCCGACTTTCACCGCTCTGCCGTTTCTGCCATTGCTTTGAAAATCTGTCATGTTTGCATGAACTACTACGCACGAAAATTAGGCGAAGATAATTTTTCGTGTATGAAACCATTTTCTCGTTCGTAACTATGTTCGTTGCTGTCTTCTCTTATATCATCTGAGAGTACATACTCTTAGAAGCCAGAAATAACACATAGATACATCGTCCTTTTTGTGAAATACCTGACTCTTTCTTACTGTTTCGTACTTCCCATCACTGTCCCTAGCAGTGAGTACACGGAAAAACCTAATATTCTTAGTCACAGTTCAATTAATAAATCGAGATAGAAGCGCCTGAGGAATGATCCCAGCATTTTCCTGAAATAATTACGTGAAACCACACACAAGGAGCATTAGAATAACCGCACGGTTTCAGAAATGAAGTCGCTGTGGTGACTCGCTCATTCTCAAAAGTTATTATTTCTTGTGATTCGGTGATATTCCTATAGGCAGGTTGCGGTAATGAAAGATCATTTATGCCCTTTGTCTGCGAATAGTATGAATCTTATTCCGTGTGTTTTCATGTTAAACGCTCTCTCTCTCTCTCTCTCTCTCTCTCTCTCTCTCTGTCTCTCTTTGTGTGTGTGTGTGTGTGAGTGGTGACTCTCAGGCAGAAGGCAGTCGACATGGCAACGACACGAGGAGCCTCAACACATATTAAGGCAAATACGAGGAGGACAATCCTCGGAATATCTTAACAAACAAACGGATCTATGAATTTTTAACGAAGAATAGCAAGAAAAACTATGTCGAGGGATTCTACTCTCAGATAAAATGGAATATTATCTGGAGAAATTTACGCAGCAACGTTCTATCGCCGCTAAAGCCAGGTCGTACATGATTGTCAACATAAGAATAGCAAACAACGAAAAATTATGCAAGACTCACCCAAGCACTATTTTCACATATGAAACATGTGGTCTCGTTGATATGTTAACTCACTGTTTCGCCGTAGGAACCGAATCTGAACTCTGATCATATATCCATGGGAACTGGCACCCATAGATCACACAGTAATATAAAGGTAAGGTCGCAAAATCTGCAATATCTTCAACCCCAAATACAATGCTGCCGTTTGAGCGATCGGACATATGGCTACTTACGTACTTCACAGTCGATCAGCAGTTTTTAACAATTATTACTCATACATACAACTAGAACATCAGACAGTAAGATACCATAAGAACACTGCAGAAACGTTTGCCAACTGATTAAACGCAATTATCACACAACCATAAGTAAGAGGAAGAGGACGAAGAAGAAGGAGGAAAGGAAGAAAAAAGGAGGATGTAACAATGGATAGTTAAGAAAGAAGTGTTCCAGATAATTCATTCACCTAGCGAAAAAAAAACCCTAGATACATCGCAAGGCAAAATTTGTATTGTACTTCTAAATGTCATTTTTTGTCGTAATTCCATGTGCACAGTAACCTATACAGATCTCGTTAATTAATTTCATTGAAAAAGTATGGCTCAATGGCCCGCACTGATGTAGGAAACTGCGTTGAAATTAAGCTCACGTTGTCCGATGGACCAGGCAAATAGTCATTAGATAATAAGGTGCACAGATTCGATCTTGATCTTGCTTATCCCAATAAATGTTTCTTCATCCCTGGGGTAGTTTGCTTGAAAACCAAGAAATGTAGCTGCAGTTTCTAAATCATCAATGAGAGTTTACTATATGCCAATTTCTTCTTGTATTCGTTCCTTATTATGATAATAAAGATTACTTTTGTGGAAATCCTAGAAATTATATTTGTTTTCCTGTTGCTGTGACTCAGAGGGTTAAGGAAATTGCCTGAAATTTTCCCTCTTCCATCTGAAGCCATACTTACACGCTGGTGCATCTTGCTGTTGGTAGCCTTATATTATGCCGAACACTACCAAAAAGTCACAGAGATAGTAGATTAATTCGACTCCAGTGAACCAGCCTTTATCGAAAAAGTGTAAACGGAGCTTGAGAATAACGAGAATGTTACATCCTTTGCATTTTTAAGGAAGAAGTGCACAAATCCAGGTCCCTCCTACACCCATTTCAGTTCCTAACGTCATTCAGTGGACAAGAGTTGCCTGTAGTATATAAAAAAAAAAAACTTCAGCTAGATTCCGAATATCTTGTATGTAATTTACGAAGATCCAGTGGCTAATAGAAGACGAGCGAGTTTATCACAGCCTTCCTAACAAACAAACTATATTCACAGCATGTCAGCAGACTTGACAATAAAGGAAACTCCGGGTAGCACCTTTTGGCGGTTTAAGATTATGTGTTGGTCATTGCAAAAGCGAACTACCGATAAAACTTATCGCTCAATATATAAGGCAAGACAAGTCACAGAATTAAGAAATAAAACCTATTAACAATATAACAGGCGATTGCAAGTATTTTGTATTAGCAGCTACAAGACTTAAATTACAAGAGAGCTAAATGTAAAAATTTCACTGTTGTACACTTGCTCTGCAAAAGGTAGATCATGATAAAGTACTGAAAGATATCACCATTGTTCATACCAATGTCAAATATTAAGACAGGGGATATGGAATGAGAAATGTAGCTGTATTTCTAGGTATATCGGTTGCTTTCTTTGCATAGTACTTCAATTTTTTCATCTTACGTAATTTCCAAGTGGTTGTGTTATATGGCACTATGGGACTTAACATCTGAGGTCATCAGTTCCCAAGACTTAGAACTACTTGAACCTAACTAACTTAAGGACATCACACACATGCCCGAGGCAGGATTTGAACCAGCGACCGTATCAGCAGCGCGGTTCCGGAGTGAAGCGCCTAGAACCGCTCGGCCACCGCGGCCGACTGTTTTGTTATAATACATACAGCAGCGGAAGTAATAACTATAATTTGAATCTATTTCTCGACGGTATTCTTGAAAGCAATGAGAGAACAGCACACATTGTTTGATCAGCTAGAGCTACGAGTTTTAATATTGATACGCTTCATTTCTCACACTCCTTCGTCGGGCTATGAAATGAATGACGCGTACGGGAGAATTTTGTTTATTTATTCGCCGATATTGGTGTTGATATCACACAGCTAAAATCGAGTGGTTCACATCACTGTATATTTTGTGTCGCTAATATACATATTTGGGTGTGTACTTAACACACATTCAACCGGCTCTGATCACATCTCTACTGAAATATCAATTTACAGGCTGCAAATTACTCTTACATACAAATCAAAATCGAATTGGATTGCGAAGAAAGCCAACAGGGCCAGTTATGAAAGACATACACAGATGGAGTGTAACACATTCGACCTGTCGTAAGGGTACCATAGAAAGTACAGCCTGCATGTAAATGTGACTGGTACAGCCGCGTTGGCTTCCATGCCTGTAGAGAATGTTCTAATAAAAAGCAGAATGTCGCGCTTTGCCACAGAGAAATCCCGAATGTTACCGAACACTAGCACAACATAAATTAACATGTGCATTGTACAAACTTAATACCAATGGGAAATTTTGGTAATCATTAGAAAAAGAATGCCAGGTGCAAACGACCTGTGAAAAAGCCAAATATATTAGATGGAAAAAACATTATTTTGTAAGGTACACGTCACATTCAAATGTATGGGAAATCATAAGAAAAGTCAAGAACAAATTTCTGTCTCTAAAATTTTTAAACCTGCGTGGATGGCTTCTCGCACATTGATTGTTTCTACATTGATAGGGACAGCAACACAACATTTAGAAAATAGCCCTCAAGAAGTAAAAGACTTCTTCCTTACATCATTTACAATTTGCGAAGTGGACATTTCTTTCAAAAATCGTGCCATCACGATACCTGTATTTGATTAAATTGCTGAAGACTGGACTATAATAACTGTCTCACATACATTAAAACACGATGAAGATTTTGGAACAGGAGATGCAACATCATTTCGCTTAGTGTAGAAATTTGAACAAGTCCCCAAATTACGCCCCGAATTGTCCTTGCTATCTAAAATAAACAAGCCGTAGTCATCACTGCACATATGTACAGGAAGAGGACAAAAATATGAAAACACCAAAAATACAACATATAACCATGCCTAATACACTCTTGGCCATTTAAAATTGGTACACCAAGAATAAATGCAGATGATAAACGGGATTTCATTGGACAAATATATTATACTAGAACTGACACGTGATTACATTTTCACGCAATCTGGGTTCATAGATCCTGAGAAATCGGTACCCAGAACAACCACCTCTGGCCGTAATAACGGCCTTGATATGCCTGGGCATTGAGTGAAACAGAGCTAGATGGCGTGTACAAGTACAGCTGCCCATGCAGCTTCAACACGATACCACAGCCGGCCGCGGTGGTCTTGCGGTTCTAGGCGCGCAGTCCGGAACCGCGGGACTGCTACGGTCGCAGGTTCGAATCCTGCCTCGGGCATGGATGTGTGTGATGTCCTTAGGTTAGTTAGGTTTAAGTAGTTCTAAGTTTTAGGGGACTGATGACCTGAGATGTTAAGCCCAATAGTGCTCAGAGCCATTTGAACCATTTTTGAACGATACCACAGTTCATCACGAGTAGTGACTGGCGTATTGTGAATAGCCAGTTGCTCGGTCATCATTGACCATGGAGAATGTGCTGGCCAGGGCACCAGTCGAACATTTTCTGTATCCAGAAAGGCCCGTAGAGGACCTGCAACATGCTGTCATGCATTATCTTGCTGAAATGTAGGGTTTCAAATGGTTCAAATGGCTCTGAGCACAATGGGACTTAACATCTATGGTCATCAGTCCCCTAGAACTTAGAACTACTTAAACCTAACTAACCTAAGGACATCATACACACCCATGCCCGAGGCAGGATTCGAACATGCGACCGTAACAGTCACGCGGTTCCGGACTGAAATGTAGGGTTTCGTAGGGATTTAATGAAGGGTAGAGCCACGGGTCGTAACACATCTGAAATTTAACGTCCACTGTTCAAAGTGCCGTCAATACGAACAAGAGGTGACCGAGACGTGTAACCAATGACATCACGCCGGGTGATATGCCAGTATGGCGATGTCGACTACACGCTTCCAATGTACGTTCACCGCGATGTCGCCAAACACGGATGCGACCATCATGATGCTGTAAACAGAACCTAGGATCACCCGAAAAAATGACGTTTTGCCATTCGTGCACCCCAGTTGGTCGTTGAGTACACCATCGCAGGTGCTCCTGTCTGTGATGCAGCGTCAAGGGTAACCGCAGCCATGGTCTCCGAGCTGATAGTCCATGCTGCTGCAAACGTCGTCGAACTGTTCGTGGAGACAGTTGTTGTATTGCAAACGTCCCCATCTGTTGACTCGGATCGAGACATGGCTGCACGATCCGTTAGAGCCATGCGGATAAGATGACTGTCATCTCGACTGGTGGTGATACGAGGCCGTTGGGATCCAGCACGGCGTTGCGTATTATCCTCCTGAACCCACCGAGTCCATATTCTGGTAACAGTCATTGTATCTCGACCAACGCAAGCAGCAATGTCGCGATACAACAAACCGCAATCGCGAGAGGCTACAATCCGACCATTAATAAAGTCGGAAACGTGATGGTACGCATTTCTCCTCCTTACACGAGGCATCACAACAACGTTTCACCAGGCAACGCCGGTCAATTGATGTTTGTGTATGAGAAATAGTTGGGAAACTTTCCTCATGTTAGGACGTTTCAGGTGTCGCCAGCGGCGAAAACCTTGTGTGAATGCTCTGAAAAGCTAATCATTTGCGTATCACAGCATCTTCTTCCTGTTCGTTAAATTTCGCGTTTGTAGCACGCCATCTTCGTGGTGTAGCAATTTTAATGGCCAGTAGTGTACATTGTAGGAAAACAACTGACGTTAAATTGAATTCCAGTAGTCTCGGAATGGGTAAACACAGGTTCTGTATGGTTTTGAAGCGAATATTATACCATTTTTCACGCAAAATAATGGCGAGTTCAGTTAACGATGATGAAGTGGGATGGTGATCACACACCCGTCTCTCCGAAGTTGACCGCAGAGGCTAAATAATATTGAGATCCGGTGACTGTGATGGCCAGGGGCGTTGCGACGGTTCATCTTCGTGGTCACAAAACCATTTCTCAACAATGAAACTTGTGTGAAAATCGCTCTGTCGCCTTCGAGCACAGTCTCGCCACAGGGAACAAACACTGTACCATAGGATGATCCTGATCAGCCAAAATGGTTACATAATACTTGACATTAATTCGACCATGCTGAGTAGCCATAGAGTCGATTGTATACCACAATATGAACTTCCGCCATGTTTCAGTCTTGTTACGTAAACTCGCCAAGAAGTTGGAAAAAATGTGAAATATTACTTATCCAACCAAATGCCATATTTCCATTGCTCCTTAGCACAGTTTCTATGGTTTTGGCACTAGTTTTTCATGTTACGGACTTTGCATTACTGATTAGTTGTTTTCCAGTTCCAGCTCCCCTTGCAGATCCTTGCTTCTGGACCCCCTTCCTGTTATTTTGGCGCTGACATAGTTCGCGAATTCAACGTTTAGTTCCCCCGTGACTTTTGTAGTTATCTTCCCTATGTTTTTCTTCATAAACCCTTTCAATCCCGTCCGCCGCGATCGTTCAGCATATACTTTCGTCCGCGATGTGACGAAGCGGATGACATTTTTCCGCCTTGCCTGTGTGCAGCATAAATATTCGATACGGTGCCTCTTCGACCACCAAACGTTTCGGCTACCGTGGTGACGGATGCACCCGCTATACGAGCAGCAAAAATTTGTCCTCGAAATCTGAGCTGCAAGGGGAATGGGTGTTTGCGTTGTCCTCAACATTTCATCATCATTCGCAACAGTGGCTTGATTGGACTGTGTAAAAATTGGACTGTGCAAAAATTGGGACTTTGTACGGGAGCTGATGACCTCGCACTTGAGCGCCCCACAAACCAAACGTCATGATCACTGAGCTCCGACATAAAGTGCTCACAACTACACAGAACATTGTGCAGACAACGACTAATAGTGTCAACGTACTGAAGACACAGTGCCGTTCGTGGTCAAATACAACAGCTCAACCTGCAGCCTTGCCTAGCACCTACATTTACGTCCAAGTATGCATTTCTCGCGATGTTTTTATATTTTTGTCAAAGACTTGTACTGTGTTAAGTAGTCAGGAAGACCCCATATGCACTTTCATTTTCCTTTAACACACATGTTTGTATAAATTCGAAGGT
Source organism: Schistocerca gregaria (assembly GCF_023897955.1). Taxonomy (NCBI): domain Eukaryota; kingdom Metazoa; phylum Arthropoda; class Insecta; order Orthoptera; family Acrididae; genus Schistocerca; species Schistocerca gregaria. Next base: position 734,105,677 of record NC_064931.1, read on the forward strand.
GGTCAATACCAAATCCCATAAGGCAGTTAACTTTAGAAATAATGAATTAATTTCAGTTTTGATTCCGACGTAAACAAAATTAAAAGCTGGCCACACGGCGAATGGTGCGCTGAAGTTTTGTACCAGCGCATGTAAAGGCTTGTTTCCCAACCACATATCATCGGAACAAGAAATAAAAGTACGTTTGTGTTAAGTGTACACTGATATGAAATTCATGAGTACCTCATAATGTAGTCTCGCACTTCCTTTTTTCCTGGCAACTCTAAATGGCATGGATTCAACAAGTCGTTGAAAGTCCCCTGCAGAAATATTGAGCCATGCTCCCTCTGTAGCCGTCCTCAACCGCGAAAGTGTTGCCGGTGCGGGATTTTGTGCACGAGCTGACCTCTCGATTATGTTGCATAAATAATTGTAAATAATTGACTGGATACACTTCGAGTGGTCTGGGTAGCCAAACCATTAGCTCGAATTGTCAAGAATGTTCTTCAAACCAATCGGGGACAAACGTGGCCCGTTGAAAAGTCGTATTGTCATCCATAAAAATTTCATCGTTGTTTGAGTCCATGAAGTGTATGAATGGCTGAAAATGGTCTCCTTGAAGCCGAACATAACCATTTACAGTCAATGATCGGTTCTGATGGACCAGAGGTGTCAGTCCGTTCCATGTAAACACACCGCACACCATTACCAAACCACCACCAGCTTGCACACACAGTACCTTGCAGGCATCCTGGGTGCAAAGCTTCATGGGGCTGTCCCACACCCGAACCATACCATCAACTCTTACCAAATGAAATTGGGGCTCGTCTGACCAGGTGATGGTTTTTCAGTCGTCTAGGGTCCCACCGATACGGTGGCAAGCCGAGCGGAGGCGCCACAGGCGATGTTGTGGTTTCAGCAAAGGCACTCGCGTCTGTCGTCTGCTGTCATAGACCATCAACACCAGATTTCGGTGCACTGTCCTAACGGCAACTTTCGTCTTACGTCCCATATTGATTTCTGCGACTATTTCACGCAATATTGCTTATCTGTCAGTATTAACAAATCTGCTCTCGGTCGTTAAGCAAAACCGTCGCCCACTACGTTGTCTGTTGTGAGAGGTAACGCCTGAAATGTGGTATTCTCTACACAATCTTTAATCAGGGCATCTCGAAGTGATTTACCTAACGACTGCCGAAATGAAATGTCTCGTGTATCTAGCTCCAACTACCAGTCCGCGTTGAAGACTGTTAATTCTCGTAGTGCGGCCACAATCACGTAGTAAATATTTTCACGCGAGTCACCTCAGTACAAATGACTTCTACGCCAATGAACTGTTCATTTATACCTCGTGTTCATGGTACTACCGCCATCTGTATATGTGCATCTCGCTGTCCCAAGAGTTTTGTCACCTCCGTAGATATTAGACAAAAGTATGCGAGTCAGAAAACATTTTACATAAAGAAATTTTTATTTAGCAAAGGATTGCTACGGCATTCGAAGTGCACTCGATATACTCTTACCTGTGATACACATGTAATTTAATTAAAGTAACTGAAAGTGGCTGAGTACTTGAAACACTTGATGACGTAAATAAAGTTGAAACAACATAGCAGGACACTGTATTCCCTCAAGCAATTCAGTCCTCAACTACGTAAATTAAACACCATTATCATCCAGTAAAAATTTTAAAAATTGTAAATTTAAAAAAGTGGATGTCTTTACAGGGCGGCGTCGGTGGTGACAAACCTTCGGGTGTGATGGAGAAGGGTAAATGTGTCAATCTGAGATGAAGAGCCGTTGTCCGGAAACCACCGACTCGAAAGTTATAAGTGAAAATATTTCTGGTATCTCTGACAGTGTATCTCATCTACAGAAAAATCACTGGTTTCCTATTTTGAGAGGTCGTAGTATGGACCAAAACAACAAAAAATGGCCAGTGGTCATGGGTTATAAATTTCGCACCTTAAGATCACAGAACCAACTCTTGAAGGTAACATCTTAGATTTGCTGGTGACAAACAGACACGAAATTACGACATAGTTAGCGTCGTAAGTCCGTTACATCATCATTGAATATGGCTGTAAATAGGAATACAAAGAGACGTGGGAAGATCTTTCTGCTTAATAAGAGCGACAAGAAACATCTTTCAGATTACCTGATCTCTAGCACTAACAACTTTGAGTATTAATGGACAACGTTCAAGAGGATTGTGCAACACGTTCTAGACAGGTATGTGGCGAGCAAAGTTTGAGGGATAGAATAGACCCGCTAGGTTCGACAGCCGTGTTACTAAGCTGCTACGAAAGTAATGAGAGCTTCAAGGAAAATTTAAATGGATCTAAAGCCTCACAGAAAAAAAAAATCATGTTGTTGTTGTTGTCTTCAGTCCTGAGACTGGTTTGATGCATCTCTCCATGCTACTCTATCCTGTGCAAGCTGCTTCATCTCCCAGTACCTACAGCAACCTACATCCTTCTGAATCTGCTTAATGTACTCATCTCTCGGTCTCCCTCTACGATTTTTACCCTCCACGCTGCCCTCCAATGCTAAATTTGTGAACCCTTGATGCCTCAGAACATGTCCTACCAACCGATCCCTTCTTCTAGTCAAGTTGTGCCAGAAACTTCTCTTCTCCCCAGTCCTATTCGATACCTCCTCATTAGTTACGTGATCTATCCACCTTATCTTCAGTACTCTTCTGTAGCACCACATTTCGAAAGCTTCTATTCTCTTCTTGTCCAAACTAGTTATCGTCCATGTTTCACTTCCATACATGGCTACACTCCAAACAAATACTTTCAGAAACGACTTCCTGATACATAAATCTATATTCGATGTTAACAAATTTCTCTTCTTCAGAAACGCTTTCCTTGCCATTGCCAGTCTACATTTTATATCCTCTCTACTTCGACCATCATCAGTTATTTTACTTCCTAAATAGCAAAACTCCTTTACTACTTTAAGTGTCTCATTTCCTAATCTAATTCCCTCAACATCACCCGATTTAATTTGACTACATTCCATTATCCTCGTTTTGCTTTTGTTGATGACAAATATTATATGAAACCAAAATTAGCGTGAGGAGAGCCACGCGTGAAGCGTTAAACGAGATCGAAAGTAGAATTCTGATTACTAACTTGACAGAAAATCCCAAGACGTTTTGATCTTATGTTAAATCAGTAAACGGACCTAAGCCATGTGTCCAGGCACTCCGTGACCATAATAACAATGCAACGGAGGACGACATAAAAAAGGCCCAAGTACTAAACACCTTTTGCCAAAACTGTTTCACAGACGATGGCCACACTGCAGGGTCTGGTTTAAATCGTGGTACGAACGACAAAATGGCTCATATCGAAATAAGGAACTATGGGATAGAGGAGTAACTGAAATCACTCAACAGAGGAAAGGTCACTGGACCTGATGGGATACCAGAGTACGCGAAAGTACTTGCTCCTCTTCTAACGGCAATGTACCATAGACCATTGTTGGAGCGAAGTGTTCCTGATAATTAGGAAAAATCACGGATCAGTCTCGTTTTCAAGAAGCGTCGCCAAACAGACGTACAAATTTGTAGAACTGTTTCTCTGGCGACGGTCTGTCGTACAATGTAGGAAAAAGGTGTTATGCTCGCGTATTATAACATTACTGTAGACCGAAAATCGCCTCTGTAGGAATCAACGTGAGTTCCGAGTTCCCAGTTCGCTTTGTTGGTCCACGAGACACAGAAAGCACAGACGTACACTGATTTTTAAGCGCCCTCTTGCTTTCCTGGGTTGAAGAGCAATTCAGGGATGTCGATTTAATCTTTCAACACGATCCTGCACCTGTTCGTAATGCACGGCCTGTGGCGGAGTGGTTACACGACAATAACATCCCTGTAATGGACTGGCCTGCACAGAGTCCTAAACTGAATCCTATAGAACACCTTTGAGATTTTTTGGACGCCGACTTCGTGCCAGGCCTCACCGACCGATATCGATACCTCTCCTCAGTGCAGCGCTCCGTGAAGAATGGGCTGCTCTTCCTCAAGACACCTTCCAGCACCTGATTGAACGTATGCCTGTGAGAGTGGAAGCTGTCATGAAGGCTAAGGGTGGGCCAATATCATACTGAATTCCAGCATTACCGATAGGGGACGCCACGAACTTGTGAGTCATTTTCAGCCAGGTGTCCGGATACTTTTGATTACATAGTGTATCTCTTAATTGGAATTCGCAAGCCCATACCAGTTTCTTTGGCGCTTCAGTGTATTTGTTATTGAGATAGTGCACTATACCGGAAATTCCATGAGGCTTTTCGTTGATGATAGTGATGTATACAGAGAAGTCGTAACACCTGAAAATTGTAGCTAAGTGCAGAAAGACCTCCAGAGGATCCACTCTTGATGCAGGGAGTGACAGTTAACCCTCAAAATAAATAAATGTAACGTATTGCGCTTAGTTAGACATAAATACCCATTATCGTATGGCTACACGTTTGCAGAACAAACACCTGAGGCAGTTACTTCCACAAAATATCTAGAAGAATGCCTGTGGAGTGATTTAAAGTGGAACGGCCACATAAATGGCAGGAAAACAGACGCCACACTGAGATATACTCAATCCGTAGGAAATGTAGTCTCTCGACAAAAGAGGTAGCCTATAAAACCATCGTTCTGCCAATTATTGAATATTGCTCGTCAGTATGGGATCTGTACAGATAGAATTGATAGATGAAATAGGGAAGATCCAAGGAAGAGCAGCGCGTTTCATTACAGGTTCATTTTGTGAGAACGAATACGTCATAGAGATGATCAAGCAACTCCAGAGGCAGACACTGTAAGAGAGGCGTTCTGCTTCACGATGTGGTTTTCTGTTAAAGTTCCGAGAGCGTACGTTCCTAGAAGTGTCAACAAATAAATTGCCATGTCCTAAGTGTATTATGTGATAAAACCACGAAGAAAAAATTAGAGAGATCTGGGTCGACTCGGAGGTTTCAATCGTTTTTCCCGTGAACTATTCACGACAGGAACGGGAAAGCGGACCAAGTGACAGTAGCACTCAAAGTACCCTCCGCCACACACCGCATGTTAGCTTGCGGAATATAGCTCTAAATGATATGAGCATTCGTTCATCTTTGCTACTATGATACACCTATCATCTACTGAACAAGTGCTGACAGCTCTTACGGTATGCATTTTAGATCCCATGTTTACTGGACATTTTTTCCTTCATTTGGTTCGTACTACGTCGTTACATAATGCGAAAAGAAAGTAGCCTCAAGTAGAAGAAGTCCACTGTCAGAGGTATCAGAATTGTTTTCACCTATATCTTTCGACCCAATCGTTTCCGGAACAGGCACCCTTACCTTAAATTGAAATATTTAGCCTTCTCCGTCATCCCTCAAAGTTTGTAGGATGATCACATAATCCTCATGTGTACTATAATTAACACGGTCACCTATCTCTGTCTACTTAATTTATAACTCTGGATAATCAAATCCCCTTAATGTCGCCGTCTGTGCTATATGAAATTAACGTCAACAGGGTGAACCTGCATTACTCCGACAAAATTTAGAGGGTTGTGCGAGGATCTTTTCTGAGTATTATGGTGTAAAAAACCCATAGCCTCCAGTGACTCGTTACAGACTATTAATATAACTACGATTAATACGTCTTGTGGCTCCGCTTACCTTTCTCTCTGTGGAATACCTCCACACGAAAACATACAGCATGGAAGGATCCGGATTCTCGTAGGCACCGATGTACAGATACAAAAGAGCTCTGATGATGTTACTGTCACTTGCAGTGCAGATTAGCATCGCGGAACTAGGCCGTTCTACCACTACGCTCATTGAAACCTTATGCGAGGTACATACCTACCATCTCTTCACCATTAAAGCTATCATTACTGCTCTGTATCACTTATAACGTACAACAGGCATTGCTGATAAAGATTACTCGAGACAGAACAGAGCAGAACTTAATCCGAGCAAGAGGCAGAAGAGCACGTGGGCAGTAACGTTGACAAAAGCAGCGCCGTGAGTGAACGAAAAAAGTTTCTTTCCAAACAAGAAACCCAGCACATACAGTTAACATTTTCACTGCAGAGCAAATATTTTTTGTGCAAAGCAGATACAAGGCTAATGGCGGTAAGAAAGCTAACGAAATACAATTAACCTGAAACGAGCCGCCGCAAATCACGAGTCCTTTATATCGAAATACTCAGAATAAACGAATTCGGACTCGACTACAAAAGAGCAGAGGTAATTAAAGGAACTTTAACAAAACGTAAAATTTATGGAGGAACTGTCAAAGCCTTTTGAAATAAAACCAGGAGTAAGGCAGGGAGATGGTTAATCACGCCTGGTTTTCAAATGCGCATAAGAGATCGCAGAACTACAGAAACAAGATAACAAAATAGGACTAAACTTTCATTTGAAAAAAACAAATTTCGTGACTAATGACAATTATGCCTTCCCCAGATCTAGAAATTAATAACAAACTATATCTAAAACAAACTCTTTTAAATACTTACCAGAATGTATAACAAGCAACACAAAAGAAAAGACAACCATATAAAATACAGTACACAAAATAAAAATGGCATTCCAAATAACAAAAAAATTTATGCCAAAACAGCTTTGTCCTGAAACAAAAACACTATCAAAGAGTGTCAAGGCATGAAACATTGTATGCAGCAAAAACACTTAAAATAACAAGATTTGGGGATCTTGAAAAACTGGTAAAATTAGAAAGACGAATTCTGAAAAATATAGTGGGATCTTGAAGTAATAGTAATGGTACGAATGCCTCTGAGCACTATGGGACTTAACATCTGAAGTCAACAGTCCTCTAGAACTTAGAACTGCTTAAACCTAACTAGCCTAAGGACATCACACATATCCATGCCTGAGGCAGTATTCGAACCTGCGACCGGAGCGGTCACGAGGTTCCAGACTGAAGTCCCTAGAACTGCTCGGCCACACCGGCCGGCAGTAATAGTAATTTTGAAAACAAATTAATAACGAAGAGAGAGCTCTGTTTTAAAATAGAAAGGCTAACTCATGTAATGAGGAAAAGAGGACTACAGTTTTATGGACACATACATCGAATGGATAATAACAGACTAACCAAGCAGATTACTGAACAGTTACATATTCCAACCAACATGGCTGACCGAAGTTGACAAATATATCAAAAACGCAGGAATTACAATGGACATAATAGAAAACAATACTTTTTAGAGAAACAATACAAAAGGCAGGATTTCAGGAAAGAAGGATGTCTGCAAAAGGAAAAAAGTGGATCTAGCAAGAAAAGATACGACACTCTCGAAAGAGGATCGAAAATTAAACACAAAGAAGCAAAACCAAAATTGATTTATCGTAGCCTCCAAAAGGGTTATTCCAATAAACAAATGAAATATTCAGAAAATATTCCTAAATAATCTCTGGAATTTTTTCAGCTAAGATCTGGTTAACTCCGCGTTTTCAACAGTTCAGATATGAAACTTCCTGGTAGATTAAAACTGTGTGCGGACCAAGACTCGAACTCGGGACCTTTGCCTTTCGCCGGCAAGTGCTCTATCGACTGAGCTACCCAAGCATGAGTCTCGCCCTGTCTTTACAGCAGGAAGTTTCATATCAGCGCACACTCCGCTGCAGAGTGAAAATCTCATTCTGGAAACATCCCCCAGGCTGTGGCTAAGCCATGTCTCCGCAGTATCCTTTCTCTCAGGAGTGCTAGTTCTGCAGGGTTCGCAGGAACGTAAAGTTTGGAACGTAGAAGACGAGGTACCGGCAGAAGTAAAGCTGTGAGGACGGGGCGTGAGTCGTGCTTGGGTAGCTCAGTTGGTAGAGCACTTGCCCGCGAAAGGCAAAGGTCCCGCACACAGTTTTAATCTTCCAGGAAGTTTCATATCAGCGCACACTCCGCTGCAGAGTGAAAATCTCATTCTAGTTGAGATAAGTTTTCGGTTCGAAAGTGGGTTTCTTGGATCTTATGCCTAAATTCTGCCGTGTGATGTATTCCAGACTTGGGGCAAGCTGCAACACATTCCACTCTAGCTTTCTTAGCTGCCGTCCATTTTTGTTCTTGCCTTGTTGAGAGTAGTGTGCTGCCTCTGACACACAGTTCTAGGGTAGCACTTTGAGCGATGAAAAAGCGACCGAAACGAAAAAGCTATTTCTGTTTTCGGAAAGCAGATAGTATGAGTAGAAACGGGACGTCTGGAAGTCGCATTGCAATGCTGTGGCCGTCATTGGACGGCGTGACGGTGGGCAGGTCCGTGTCCAGCAGCTGGCATCCTGCTTCCGGCGCAAAGTATAGGGCATCGGGAAGCGGCGACACAAAGAATACTAATTATCGTCCGTCGAGACGCGGCGAGCGTTGTCAACGCAGCGCGGCGCGGCAGCTGGCCGCCAATATATCACGGCGCGGAACTCCCCTCGCTTAGCGCACAATAACCAGCTGCCCGCCACATCCCCAGCCCAACCGACACCAGTGCGCGACCCGCGACCCGCGCTCCAGCCAATTCGCCGGCAAGCATTATTCTTCTTCGAGTGGCCACAAATCTCCTAACGGGACATCAGCTATCCAAGCTGCTGCGAAGACAGTGACGCGACGAGAAATCTGGTGTCTGTGTGAACTGCCTGTCTTTCTCGCGTACTGACTGTCATTCTCGCGTACTGACTGTACTAAAGGGAGTTTCGTCAGCGGCATCCCCGCCTCCCCACGCCATCCCCCACGCGAACTGTACAAAATATTGCTGCTGGAGAGCATTCGTCGATGGCCATTGAGTGCAATAAAACTGTAAATCCTGAAATTGTAATCACTGCAGAATAATATACAGGCTTAGGCCTATACAAAAGTCAGCCCATTATATAGGATGTATGAAAAACAATCATCCGATTTGGCACGTCTGTATTTCTGAAACTAGTAAACGTATGCAGTGAATTTTCTTTTTTGATGAACAGGAAACTCAAAAAGTTTTTTCATACATTTTCATTTAAAATTTCCCGTACTTCCAGTGCCCCATCCTGAAGTCGTTCGAATCAGTCTCCAAATGTGAGTAAAGAAAGTTCTGAAGCATATTGAGATGTGTGCTTACTGTAACAGTGTTCTCGGAAATGACTAATGGGTCATACATCTTTTCCCGTGAAACTGCGCAAAACACATTACATTTTGGAGAGTCCCTCTCACATTCTACAACTTCGTATGGTTGTTTCGTACTCCATATTCTCACGTTATGACGGTTCATCTTTCCATTTAAATGGAATGTTGCCTCGTCACTAAACAATAAGCGTGGAAGGAAACTGTCATGCTCCATCTTTCCAAGGACGAAATTACAGAACTCCAACCGGCCGGTGTGGCCGAGCGGTTCTAGGCGCTTCAGCCTGGAACCGAACGACCGCTACGGTCGCAGGTTCGAATCCTGCCTCGGGCATGGATGTGAGTGACGTCCTTAGGTTAGTTAGGTTCAAGTAGTTCTAAGTTCTTGGGGACTGGTGACCTCTGATGTTAAGTCCCATAGTGCTCAGAGCCATTTGAACCATTTTGAACAGAACTGCACACGTTATTGTTTGTCACCTTCACGAAGAGCTTGCAGTAGCTGAATTTCTTTTTGTCTCATCGGTAAACGTCGACGCAGCACATGCCAGACGGGCATTAGGGGCATGTTGAGCTGTCGAGCTGCACGACAAACGGATTTCTGCAAACTCCTTGTGAAACTATGGTGGATGCGTTCGACGTCTGTCAGACACTCGGCGACAGCCTGCCGAAATGCCTTTACACAAACAACCTGTTTCTCGGAACTGTTCATGCCATCACCTAATGCCGTGTGCTGTAAGAGGATCAACACGAAACCTAGTACGAAAATCACTCTGAACCGTTATTATTGACTCATACTGCGCAAAACGTAGAGCACAAAACGCTTTTTGTTGCCTCGACAGCATTTTTACTAGAACTGAAGTGGGGTCACACTGCTGCTATCTAGTTCCGGCTATGTAAAACTCGACAGTTTGCTCTTTCTAACCGTATGTTGTTCTCAAATAACATAATAGTTATGAATTTTCTTATCGCGTTATTTATGTAACATTTTATTCTTGTCTTAGTTTTCATGTCACGCGGCTGAAGAGCGGCGGATTGTCCCGCTGACAGCCCTCTCCTGTCCATATGGAGCAGGGGAATGAAATCAAAATAAAGGAAAGAAAACAACAAAGGAAAAGGATCTGTGAAAATCGTGACCTTACGACGTGCATGCCGTAAATGTGGAAACGTGAACTATGGTGACGTTATTGTCTCACTCGCCCAAACAGTCGAGCACCCTTTCTATAGTCCAGATCTCTTCCCATGCGGTTGTCGGGCCTTCTCTCTCTCAGTAGAGGCCTTGAACTGTCGACGATTACGGTCGTACGAGGAAGTACAGCAGGCATTGCGGACTTCTTCACGCCCCAGAAGACGGTGTTTTATCAAACGGGTACCTTCAACCTGGTGCTTCAACAGGATGATTGCTTCAGTTCTCACGGTGATTTTTTCTGATACACACACTGATTCTGGACTGTACGCCCTTCGAACATAATCTTTATGATTACCCTTTGTAGGTAAACGAAATTCAACTGAAATAACTGATATCCTGAGACTATGACAGTCGTGAATATCGATTGCGTATGAATCCGGCAATATTTGTATAGTTTTATTAGAAAGCTAAATATTTCTACAGTAATGCTGCTTGTATTTCGTTGAAGATTGCCACAAACAAGGAGTTATGATTATTAACGATACGATAGTTTATTGTTCCATCTTTTACTCGGCTGTCTTACGTCTGTGTGTATCTGATATTCACACAGTCTAAAGTTCTAGCTTCACACTGCGAAGACGCTCCGTAAGAAATCACTGCCGTGTGTTTAATTTGTTGGACAGCAATGTCTACTTCAGTGTAAATGATACCTACTTTGACTTTAATTCGGAAGTAACGTCTATCATAAGTATATAAGTAATTTGAATGTCACAAATGGAGTCGAGCACTCTACTGCCGTTAGCTTACGACCCATATTATTCTGTATCACGTTACAGGGTGTTCGAAAAAGATTTATGCGATTTCACAAGGCTCTACGAGTACCTTCTGCTTGAAAGAAGATAGAAACTTGCGGAACATTTTAACTTATGGATCGAAACTTAAAGTTTACTTGGGCCCTAGCTGCAAGTTGGCGATTCGTGTGTAAGCCGGTGCGGGCCTCGGCTCTGGTGAAGCTCGCTCACTGGCTCCTTCATTACCCAATGTGCAGCCAGTCGAGGTCGCGATAACACAGCAACAAAAGCTTTTTGCTTTCTCCGCTTCAATAGGCGCGTATCGGTTTGAACTGTGTGGCGTGGTCTTCGTCGAGAGTACGATACTGCACTCGACCACTTCCTCAACCATAAATCGTCATCAGGGGCGTAAGAACCTCTTATTTGAACATTGACTTCCAAACTGTCCTGATCTCACACTATGTGCTATTTTTGAGTGGTTTTTGAACGTCTTCATCTGCGTGTCTCCATTTCTGAAACTCAAAATAAAACGTTACTCATAAGCGTAATGACAACCTCTCGGTTGTATGTTGATACACGTAAAAGCTAACTACACCCTTGTAAAATCGGATTGTTCTTTGGGCAGAAAAAAATGTTTATAGACCTTTTCATAAGTCAAGATTACTCTTAAGTCTCTGACTCAATTATGTAGAATGTGTAGTTCTGTGGAATCGGATGAATGTTTATCGAACAAACACTGTTTTTGTTTGCGTTAAAATTGACCTCACATAGAAACAACAGGTACGCTTTTGAGTCGCCTATCATGGCATGATAGTCGCCTATCATAGCATACCAGTAATTGCCTGTAGCTCACAGACTATGTAATGACGGCCAATCCAATGAAACAGCCTGTAAAAAGATTCAGTCGGAAGTACTTACAATTCACGTTTATCTGTCTAACTGTCGCCAACAATATTTATTAAAAAATGTGCTTTGACAGAGCAATTTCGTATAGTCGACTGACGTCGTGTGTTTCGATGTTTGTTAGGGTGTAGCGTTCCCATAGTACGGCGCAGTTGCCTCGCATCGGACGGACGGACAATTATTGTCTGAAAAAAAAGAAATTAAAGTTTTCACTCGAGGGAGGACTTGAACGAAGGACCTATCCTGTTCTTAGCCCACTTCGCTTAACAGTAAACATTAATATTATACCTTTAAAACAATACTTCTAATCACCTGTGATTTTTCCAACTTATGCCAAATGGGAACTCTTTCTCCTAGAGGAAAAAAACTGTATACAACATTTTCTGTAGGCAATTTAATGTAGTTAAATTTTGTACAGGTAAACATTGTTGTTAGAAGCCGCGGTTTTCAACTTATTCAAGAACTACATAAAATGTGACCTCCAAACGTTCGGCCACCACCCCCTGTTCACACCGAAATGCACTCTTGCCTACCACTGTGCAAAAATTTGCGACTACACGAATTTTTCCCCAAATTTTTGTTCATTGGCTGAAGCATTATGAACATCTTCCATAATGTACAACGATGATGGATAAACAGTGCATTTTCTGTACTACAATTAAGGCGCATGTGTATCTATTTTCCCTGTTGTTCCTGACATTCCGTCCGCCTCTGTAGCCGAATAGTTAGAGTAGGCAGTGTGGCTGGCAGCCAAACGGGGTTCCCGAGTTCGATTCCCAGTACTGCCAGGGATTTTCCCTTGGTATGAAGAGTGCGTCGTGATGCCAGTTGAGAAGCTGCGTGACCGAGTAGAGGGAGCACCAGGTCTGCTGAACTGACAACGGTGTGCTAGTCCTAAGCCTCTATACAGCGTCGTAATGATACTGTTGGCAGAGGATGACACGGTGGGCGGTCGGATCGTATTGGCCCTTCTATGGACAGATCGGCAGTGCTTATCTTAGCTTATCGCGGTATTCAAAACCTTTCACTGGCATAGTGTTACTTCGACTTTTCTATCACCTCTTTCAATCTGTGCGCAACCGTTTGAATCACTCTAAGTATAACACACACACACAAACGCTCGAGCGCGCCCTACATAAACATGAAACTTACCACACCCCACACGAGATGTTACTTCTATTTTGTACTCACTTCGGAGCCTTTGATATGCGATAACACACAATGCTCATTATTATCTTAGCGGGTCTGCCAGTTAAACACCAACCACACTTTTCGAATCTCTCAAACGGTTGGGTGACTGTGTCATGTGGGTGAACCCGGAAATACCTTTGTGTGTGAGCTGAGGCCGGCAGCCTGTCAGACGATGGGGCCCGCTCCCTTTGATGTTGAACCCGCTCGTCCAGTCGTAAGTGTTATGAATGTAATGTGAGCGTCGTGGCCGGTTTTCCAATCATCTAAGACCCCATTGCTATGAACACGAGTCCACGGGGTGGGGGGTTTATGCAAGCGATGTCGTGCTGTTAGCAAAAGCACTGACGACGGTCGTCTGCTGCCATTAACAGTAAATTTCGCCGAACTGTCGGATTCGCTCGTCGTACATGCCAGATTGATGTCTGCGGTTATTTCGCGCAGTGTTGCTTGCCTGTTAGCACTGACAACTCTACGCAAGGCCGCTGCTCTCGGTCGTTAAGTGAAGGCCACCGGGGACTACGTTGTACGTGGTGAGAGGTAATACCCGAAATTTGGTATTCTCGGCATGTTTTTGACACTGTGGATCTCAGAATATTGAATTCTCTAACGATTTCTGACATGTCCTATGCCCCAGCCGGCCGGAGTGGCCGACCGGTTCTAGGCGCTACAGTCTGGAACCGCGCGACCGCTACGGTCGCAGGTTCGAATCCTGCCTCGGGCATGGATGTGTGTGATGTCCTTAGGTTAGTTACGTTTAAGTAGTTCCAAGTTCTAGGGGACTGATGACCTCAGTAGTTAAGTCCCATAGTGCTCAGAGCCATTTTGAACCTATGCCCCAATATCGAATTACCATTCAGCGCTAAAAGCCTGTTACTTCCCGCCGTGCAGCCATAATCACGCCGGAATTCTTTTCACGTGAATCACCTAACTACATACGACAGCTCCGCAAATGCACTGTCCTTTTCTACCTTGTGTGTGCGATACTACCACCATCTGTATATATGCATATCGCTATCCCATGAATTTTGTCACCTTAGTATAATAAAAATAATAATAATGATAATGATAGTAATAATAATAATTATGATAATATTTATAGTAATGAATAAGTGGAAGATAAGAAATGAGTCTTATTAAGAATAAGCTATTTCCTTATTAAGTTCTTGTCGAATTTGAGTTGTGATATCGAAAAGAATTATGTGACAACAATACAGAAAGAATGAATTTGGCGAAGAAGCTGACTGGTTGAAGAAAGAGCGAGAAATAATAGATCAAAATTAGTATACGAGATGGAACGAAGGTAAGAGAAATGGAGACAGGTGAGGACAGAATAAATAGTTTGCATTATGACGGAGACAGTGATTGCATAGAATGGAAAACAGCTGGGTCATGCCAAGAGGAAAGCTAAGACGATGATACAAGATTAAGCTTCAGTATCCTGCTGAACGCGGACTGCCTTTTTACAGGACTCAGGTCACGTGCTAATTTGTTTCACAGACGTATAACAGCAATGGCCAGGGCAATGGAGAGATACTTTTAATGTTACGCAAAGATACAGCCAAGATGTTGGACTTATTCGATCAAGCATTGTAGTTACTCAATTCTGATACTTATTTGAATTGTGAGGAAAAGTGTTGAAGATACTAGTGTATAAGAAACTTTTACAATAGCGAGAAAAAATTCCATGCACTGATTTGGCTGGAAGCATAATTAATACTCAGTGATAACATCCGTTTCACTGCATTGTTCAACTAAACTATTCCTGCAGGAATAATAACGCTGAACTTCCACTAGCTAAACGAAAATCATGAAATATATCCTAAGTAGTTACTGAAAATTTGAAATAGTCTGGAAGATCTGGAGAAATTTAACTAATTTCGCTGTCAGGCAGTTGCAGAAGTTTCTATCCTGCTCATTACAAACGCTATCGGCACCTCCGCAAAACGCGTGTGATTTGGCCAGTAAACGGCGCCCTAAGATTAACTAAACCTTCACTTTCACTTTCTGTCAGGATGGGGCTGGACGATGCATTCTTAGAAGAGATTGACACCAACATAAACCAGGGGGAGTCATTAATGCGTTACTGAATAGAGACGTACGGCAACCATCACAACTTCATTACGCAGTGCTTTGTGATGCTGGCTGTAAACCTAGGCATAAGTGGTATAATTAGGAATTACAGTCAGACATGTTTAACGTGCCCTCAGTGTCCCGTTGATCGCATTTCGCAACACCGTACTGCACATTGCTGAGCACTACATTTTCAGATCCACTGCCCGCTGGCAATAGAGTCTGTTTGGAATGCGTTATCGAGCTTTCGTCATCTACGTAATATACACCGTAAATGGCTGTACAGGTGTTGGTACTGGGTAAGGGAGTACTTCGTGTCAGTAATAACAGTTTAACGTCTTCTGCCGCTCGCGTATAGGAGTAGAGGAAAATAACTATGCGCTTCTTTATGAACCATAATTTCTCTTATTTTATTCTCATGGTCCCTAAGCGGAATATCTCATGGATTCAACCGAACTATAGAATCTTCGTCGACTGTAGGTCCTCTTGATTTATGTTGTACAGTTTTTGAAATGGCATATAGCAATTTTTAACGTTAATACAACGATACTATTATATTGAAGCTATAAAAATCCTTCAACTAATAAAAAAATGTGTTTCAGAACTTACATTTCTTGTCATCCGGTTGCCTGTGCTTACCCACATTACTAAAAGTCATTACTGCCAGTCTCATCCCACACAGCACCCGCACCACACAACGTGTCCTCTGCCTTCAGTTTGAAAGCTGCTTGTAAAATAGCGCTTTCACATTTCAGTTAAATTATTACTTTATTTCTCGACGTATTAGTTGCAGAGACTAAGCAAAGATTGTTCTGTACCATATCAATTAGAGGCAGTCACTAACTTTGAAGTGTTCAGTCTGTCAGGTTTAGCGAAAGTATGGACATATGTTTCAGAACGCTTTAGCCATCGAGCGTCTAGCCAGTACGCAACCACGTGGTATCGGAACGTTTTTAACTAGTCTTCTTCTCGGGTTTTTGTGGCTGAGACTTGCTACTTGTTCTGTGCGGCATGTGGTGGACTGACGCTGAACGCTGTGTGGTCAGTTTGCTGAGACTGTTCATATTATTGAGGTCATCTGTAGGCATTGCCTATTTACAAAGTTATTTCGTTAGGTATTCGCGAGGTATATACATTTATATATGGTGAGTCAGGAGGTAAGGTACATGCTTCGAGGGGTGATACTGGTGATGATTCTGAACAAAAATACCCTAATAAACATATCCCCTTTTCTTAACCGTTTCCGGGTAAACCAATGAAAACAACTGGGAGTGGGTACCGAATAGCGTCGTCCTTACTAACCATGTCAGTACGCTGTTTTCTTGCGCATCGTGCAGTTGTTTACCTCAAGTTCAAAATGGTTCAAATGGCTCTGAGCACTATGGGACTTAACATCTATGGTCATCAGTCCCCTAGAACTTAGAACTACTTAAACCTAACCAACCTAAGGACATCACACAACACCCAGTCATCACGAGCCAGAGAAAATCCCTGACCCCGCCGGGAATCGAAACCGGGAACCCGGGCGCGGGAAGCGAGAACGCTACCGCAGGATCACGAGCTGCGGACTCACCTCAATCTCAGTCCGACAGTGCTTGTCGTACTACACTGTGCTACAGTGTTGTTACGTTTACAACAGTTTTGTGTAGTGAAAATACCACGGATCTTCACATATGCAGAGTATGCTGACATGGTGTTTGTCTATGGTTTGTCCAATGGGAATTCCAAAGCTGCTGAGCTAGAATACCAACAACGATATCCGAATCACAGAGTGCCAGATAGCAGGGTGTTTCACGGATGGCGTGGTACGATTCCAATCGTAAATGTTGTCTCTGAAGATCCCGTACAACAAACTCTTAATGAAGTGAGAACATTCTTCAAGTCGTGGAATGCAATCCTACAACCAGCTCTAGAATGATGCTGCCCCATGGCAGGAATTCTGTCAATGGGTCATTGCCAATGAGTGATTAATTCCACGTATTCTGTGCACTGATTAGTCAACATTTACCCGCAATGGAAGCCACAACATGCGCAACTCGCATGTATGGGCAAATGAAAATGCGCACGCTACTGTGCAAACGCATTTTCAATGACGTTTCTTAGTCAACGTGTGGTGCGGTATTGCTGATGACCAACTTATCGGTCCAGTTGATTTAGGTTACCGTCTTACTGGGGCACGCTATCTTGAGTTTCTTCAAAATGTGTTACCACAATACGTGGAGGATATCTCTCTAGCAACGCGAGCTCGTATGTGCTTTCAGCATTGCGGAGCTCGTACACATCCGTACGGCCACTGACACAATGTCTCAACACAACGTATCCTGGTCGTTGGATCGATCGCCGTGCAGTCACTAATTGGCCACCGAGGTCACCCGATCTTACCCCATTGGATTACTGTTTGTGGGGGTGGCTGAAGATCGACGTCTACAAGCGCAGAGTGGACACAAGAGAGGAACTTCTAGCTCGTATTTTACATGCTTGGGCCCAGCTAAAGAGAACGCAAAACTAAGCTGCGATCGGCGACACAACACCTGTCTAAAAGAGCAGCAACATGCACTGAAATTGACGGTGTACTGTTTGAACGTCTTCTGTGAGGAAACGTACACAGTTAAACGAACCATAACATAACTATCTTATTTTACCGTCACCTGCACATTTCCCGTTCCTAGCAGTTTTCATTGGTGTTCCCGGAGACAGTTTATTAGAAGTTTTTTTGTTCAGAGTCACCAGTAGTATCACATGTCAAAGCATGTACCTTTCCTCCTGACTTACCCTATATATTACGTGGTCAGATTTCACAGACTTAAATAGCTTAGCTGCTGTGTTTGTCGCGAGCGGAAGCACGCTCAGGATGTCGTTACAAATTTTTTGCCTCAGGTAGTCTGTAGTTACGACACTTGGTACTGTATCCGAATTCAGTCGCTCACTTCGAAGAATAGTTCAAGTAGCTGAGTTACTCTTCGATTCAATTTAATATTTTCAGTGTATTATATCGCGTATAGCCTTTGGTCAAATTGTTGAGTAACATCTGGTTTACTTGCCTCCTGCCTGTGTATTGCTAAGAGGCTATGTATTATTCTACACTGAAGACCCAAAGAAACTGGCGCACGTGACTAGTATCGCTTAGGGCCCCGCGAGCACGCAGAAGTGCCGCAACACGATGTGGCATGAAATCGACTAATGTCTGAAGTAGTGCTGGAGGGAACGGACACCATAAATCCTGCAGGGCTGTCCATAAATCCGTAAGAGTACGTGTACAACGAATACAGTTTTGTGCAGTGAAAATACCATGGATCTTCACATATGCAGAGTATGCTGACATGGTGTTTGTCTATGGCTTATCCAATGGGAATTCCAAAGCTGCTCAGCGAGAATACAAACAACGATTTCCGAATCGCAGAGTGCCAGATAGCATGGTGCTCTTCCGAGCAGCACGTTGCCAGGCATCCCAAATATACTCAACAATGTTCATGTCTGGGGAGTTTGGTGGCCAGTGCGTAAACTCAGAAGAGTGTTGCTGGAGTCTCTCTGTAGCAATTCTGGATGTGCGGGATGTCGCATTGTCCTGCTGGATTTTCCCAAGTCCGTCGGAGTGCATAATGGACATGAATGGATGCAGGTGACCAGACATTATGCTTTCGCACGTGTCACTTGTCACAGTCGTATCTAGCCGTGTCAGGGGTCCCATAATACCCAACTGCTCACGCCCCATAATATTACAGAGCTTCCACCAGCTTGAACAGTCTCCTGCTGACATCCAGGGTCCATGAATTCATGAGGTTATCTCCATACCCGTACACGTCCATCCGCTCGATACAATTTGAAACGAGACTCGTGCGACCAGACAACATGTTTCCAGTCATCAATAGTCCAATGTCGGTGTTGACGGGCCCAGGCGGGGCGTGAAGCCTTGTGTACTGTAGTCATCAGGGGTACACGATTGGGCCTTCGGCTCCAAAAGCCCATATCAATGATGTTTAGTTAGATGGTTCGCACTCTAACACTTGTCGATGGCCTAGCATTGAAATTGCACTTCTGTCAAGTTGAACAATTCTCTTCAGTCGTCGTTGGTCCCGTTCTTGCAGGATCGTCGTACGGGAAGATCCCCACTTCGTCGCTATCTCGGAAATACTGCGTCCCATCGCTCGTTCGCTGACTACGATATCGCGTTCAAACTCACTGAAATCTTCATGACTTGCCACTTTAGCAGTAATAACCGATCTAACAACTGCGCCAGACACTTGTTGTCTTATACAGCCGTTGCCAGCCATAGCGCCGAAAATATTCTTCAGTGTATTTACTTCCTTTTTTATTAATTATACAACGTAGAAATCACATACGAATCATATACCTTCTTCAACTTCAACTTACTTGGTCATTAAATTGATATTTAGTCATTGGGTGTAACTTCGATCCTGCTTCCATCGCATGAACTCGTGTTGCAAAATGTAATCTCATCCTCGATAACTGATGCAGTTGGTAACATTCATGTAACGTTTCACAACACAATATCCTCCTGTATTCCAAACATTTCGAACTACCATTATTTGTAGGGATATTACAGCCAATATGGTTACGTTTTGACACACATGCTGCCTGGAGGAAGGCTGTAGGTGTTTCTACAGAAATATATGTATCCAGAACCAATAAACCTATTACGAACAAAAAGTTTTTCGCAATGTCTTCTAGCAGATTTTGATGAACTACAGATACTCAAAAAAAATTGTGTAAAATTTTATGGGACTTAACTGCTAGGTCACTACTCCCTTAGCTTACAAACTACACCCATGCCCGAAGGAGGACTCGAAACTCCGCCCGGACCAGCCGTGATCTATGGGTATTCAACCTTCCTCTGATCTTATAAATGATTTTTCAGATTCTCTCATGTTCGACTACTGACATTATTTCTGCCATGTTTACGGTGTATACTGTTCAATTAACCTACAGTTACTTCGTTACATTCAGAATTCGTGTATTAATGAAGTACATGGATAAATAATGGGACTAGTATAAGACATTGTTTCTTCATATCAGGGCAAGTTAGGTTTGCTTTGCTCTAGTAAAACTATTTCTAAAAGGAGCAGATACCTTACAAATTGTGTTCTGAGGTGTCGTTTACTTCTCGCTGCCTCAGACGTCCTGTTGTCGTTCCGCGCCAATATGTAATGCCCGGACTATTCCATATGCATGTGCAGCCACTCATATCAGCTGCAATACCATTATTCATTCGCATACATTTAGCTCGAAAATATCATGTTGCCTGTCCAGTAAAGCACTAAAACAAGTAGACATCACGGACCTTGCTCATCCAGCAAATCTCATAATATTAAAATTTATAAATTAGCATTCACTTACTTGCCAGACTGCACCCAAATGTGCCAAGTAAAATTACACATTTTTTCTGTTTTCATAGTCTTTCTGATGGGCATGTGAAGCTCGGAAACACGAAATCTAGACGAAGCAATGGCACGGGACTTAGCGCCCACCCTTGCATTAATTCTGTATTCTTCGACAAATATCTCGCATTCATCTCTGCACTGCAGGATCACTCTTTATAGTCATTCAGATTCTACAGTTACTCATCGGCCGCACCTTCCAAATGTAAGAAATGAAATCCAAAGAAGCAATCGTACACGTTTTTTACGTTTACTTTTCGATAAATATTCTCACATGCCGGTGTCATCCGTTGTATGTAAAATAGTTTTGCTATTCCTGGTATGATCGTTTTCTTCACAGAATTATTTTCCAGAAAGGCTTTTAATAATATATTCTAATAGTCACGTTTGATTATAGTTTCGTAGTTTAGTTTTGTGATAACTGATTTCGTTCCAAACTGGGCACAAATACCTCACCACCCTTTTTCGTTCCAAACTGGGCACAAATACCTCACCACCCTTTTTACTTACCGTGTCGATTCGTGTTGTGCGAAAAGTTCCGCATTTGCGTTCTGTTGGAAACGGATGGGAAGTGACGACTTACCTTCTGAGGAATATACTGTTGTTTCCAGACATTCGATAATCTGGTTTCAAAAGTTACACTTCGATACTAATTTTCTTGTTGTTGATATATCAGCTGCTATTTATTCACAACTTTCTCCTCGGAAGCTCCTTTAGAACAGTGTAATTTTCAGAGATGCAGCATATCTCCGCTATGGTTGTACATATACTCGCTTGTCCTCATATACTCAAGTAGTTTGGCGTCATAAATTTACTTTTCGCCATACTTTGAGACAAGGTGATCACCATTTTCCTGGGCTGCCTTTTTTAGTTTAATCACTCAATCTGCTGAACTAGATAAAAATACTGTAAGACATATATTAAAATGATTATATTTTGCATACCTCACGAGGTAAAAGACCGCAGTATCGCGATATACCTTTTGCAAAATATTCCGTTTAAAGTGAAGAAGCCGAAAGTGTATTATGAGCACATACGCGCCACACGAGGAAACAGCAAATGGCGTCGCAGTATTAACATCATACAAACTGATGTTTAACCTCAGCTTTTTACCACTGAATGCAGCTAGCAACGAGTACACATTTCCATAAACAGATCATTAACTTTGAATTTACATTTCTATAAGTATTGTCATTTAATATCACGTCAACAGTGTTGTTGTTATAGCCATACGGCTCTCAGACTTAACAAGGTTTGGAGAACGAAAGCATTCTTGAATCCTCCTGAGTTATAGAGACCACAGTAACTTCGGAATTCGAGTGTTCAGTGTGTTTCGCATTGACAATATTTATTTTTCTGTGAAATAAAAATTTTAGCAGTATTAAGTCCTTCTGACAGGCAAAATATTCACAAATCATTTTTTTCGCCGATAATCGCAAATTTGCCATTCCTGTGAATTCTGCAATACGTTCAATGTTATTCATTAGAATTAATGCACATTTTAGTTGTGCTCACTGCCCTATGATCCTCAATAATTAAGTAAATGCCCCATTAAAACGCTAATCACTGTGGATCGATATAATTGCCAGTGAGAACACGTTACGTGCTAATCCGTATCCTGGTTGCTCATGGCGAAGTAGGGACTGGAGGGGGAGGAGTGAATCTGTACCCCTTCTCCATGTGCGTCTTTTCAGGGAGCATTCGGCCCTGACTTTATTTTTATGGATGACAATGCGAGACCGTATGAAACATGGTACGTGGAGGAGTTCTTGGAACGAGAGGTAATTCGGCGAATGGACTGGCCTTCCCGTCCCCCGATCTAAATCCAATCGAGAACGTGTGCGATACACTGGGGAGACACATTGCAGCACGGTCACATGGACCAACTATCACCGAGCAGTTGTCAACCACGCTGGTGAAAGGATGGGACTTCCTACTACAAGAACTAATGACCAATCTTTTTGTGTGCATGAGAGCATGCACCGCCGTCCGTGCTGGTCACAGACCCTATTAAGAACGATGTCCTACCCTTTGTAATCTCCAAGGACCATCATGAATCGCGGTAAGTACAATGCAATTGTTGTATCTTTATAAGAGAGTCGTTTCTGTTGTTCCATTGAGCATTTCTTTCAGTTCCCTTCTGTACTACACTGTATCAGTTGTTTCTATGAATGGCCCAAGCTTCATTGAGCTATGTTACTTGGCAGTGGCCCCAGCTACTTTCGTTTTCACGTTTTACACACCAGTGTATCATGAAATAGTCCATGACGCAGGGAAGACCGCCGCTCAAGGCTGCATCCCAAAATATTAAACTACAGGCATCAGACATAAATATTAAACTACATGAAAGAGCAAAACACCACAGGCAAGACGAATATTATGTATTCAAACGCAGCAGCAGAGAGCAATACTATGAGCAAATATCAAATATAGCTGAAGACTCATTCAAGGCACTGGCCCCACACAGCTGAAGCCAGACAGAATGTATAAGTTTCAATGTCCGGATGAGATTTGATGATGAATCATTTTCCATTCAACTCCATCGAATACACTTACGAACTAAGCCTTAGTGTAATGTGCTGCGAATACATAGAAAGAAAGATCCTTTATCATTTAGCTACGATATAGCAGGTCAGCAACTGGAAGCAGTTAATTCCGTAAAGTATCTGGGAGTAGGCATCATCAGTCCCCCAGAACTTAGAACTACTTAAACGTAACTAACCTAAGGACATCACACACATCCATGCCCGCGGCAGGATTCAAACCTGCGACCGTAGAGGTAAACAGAATTCTTAGAACATTTAATCAAATGTTATTCATCACTACCCACCAATATGACAGTCCAGCACAATAAAAGAAACCTTGTCTTGTAGAGATTTATAATCCTTTCACCTACTACGAGATGGCTGCATGGCTTACAGGTCACAAGGAAAAATAGGATTGTGATTCCCCTTATCAACTGATTTCTACGTATGTGCTCTTGAACTTTTTTTCATTTGAACGTTTGATAATATTTCCATTGAGAACATAATTACCAGTCGATGACAATTTCAGGCTGCGAGGGTCTGTTGTAGATCAGGGAATATACTGAGTCGCAGTTAATACGCGAGCCGATTGTTCCTTGCTCTGCATTCACTCTGGTAATGACGTTGTCCACCGTGTACGGTTGCGTCTGGTCCTTTGCGTGTAATTATGCAAGCATTTCGGATGAGCAGAGATGTGAGTGCCCGGTATAAGTAAGTGGGCGTCGCAGCGCGGCGCGGTAGGTGCGCGGTAAGTGGATTAAGCCGGCGGAATGGAGGCGGTGTCGCCGACTCCCCTCGCCGGCTCCCCCAGCTCTTATCTCGCCGCCAGAGCAGGAAACGCGCGCTCCGGAAGCCGGCTGCCACCTGATTTCCACCTTCCCCGCGGACCGCCACCCGCAGAGCCGCGCCGCGTCAACTTTAACCCGATGCTCCCATCCCCCATCAGAGCACACCCTCTCTCTCAGATGAAACACACCAGCACTTGCATTTTGAAATGCCAATGTTCATTACATTAACAGTACTCTGATACTGCATAATATGCTTTGTGACAGGGTTCGCAGCTGCTTTTGTGATGCCTTCAGCTGTCATTTTCTTTATTTGATGTACAACTGCACAATTTCAGCCATAGGACATTTTAGATATCTAAAACGGGGGCATTTACACTGAATGCATTGGTATCACTTACGAATTCAACACAAGAAGAAAAGGAAAATTTCTAGACAACATTTCACCTGTTCTACGAGGCGGCAATATAGAACCATAGAAAGCACAGTTACCGGTACACTCATTAACAAATATGACAGTAGGGCGAAAGACCATGCAGTTGTAAAGCAGGTCACGAAACGTTTCACTCGTTGTTCAATGTTTTTCATTACTTTACCAGTATATTGTTGTCAGAGCACGGCCATAAACACGTATATATACTCGAATGGTAAATTGTGAATCATAGTTTTATTTTAGTTGAACATATCTTAATATTTTAGACCCTCATAATAAGATAACAACCTTTACCCGCCATCAATGTACGTTTATATATAAGATCTTTGTAGCAATAGTTCGAAAATAATGTGTTCCCACAGTAAAAAAACAAATATTTCCAACTTATATTATGGAAATTACATGCACTCACTATTAGAACAACAATAAATGATAATTAAGTATAGCTAAAAACAATACCCTATGTGGCATAATATACCATTAACGAACCTCTGTAAAATAATTTTAATCTTCCTAGTATATGTACCGGCACGTTAAAAACATAGAATTTTTATATAAGAGTTTTACAACAACCTCTCAAATGTAACATGCTTCCATAATAAATATTTCCAAATTATTTTATGAAAATTATATGCAGCCATAATTACAATATAGGAACAAAGGCGTATTTAAGGAATCTTCTGTAAAGTATGTTATAATCTTTGTAGTATGTCTTGGGTTGAAGTACTAAGTGATAGTAATGCATTCAACGTATAATGCTTACGTGGTAGATACTTGCAAATGGTCTAAGGTCTAAATTTTCCAATAGTTCAATAAAAACAGAAAATGTCAGCTGAAAAAAATGGTTCAAATGGCTCTGAGCACTATGGGACTTTACATCTATGGTCATCAGTCCCCTAGAACTTGGAACTACTTAAATCTAGCTAACCTAAGGACATCACACAACACCCAGTCATCACGATATCAGCTGAAGCAATCCCAAAATCATAAAGAAAACTCTGATACTACTTCTCGAAATTCATATTAATATATCCTACATTATGATATACATACACATAACTGTGTAATTCTTCCATAACCAACAATACCCAATTACATAATATCCTATTACTTCCAAGAGTACTTGTCATTCACAGTGACTGTGACACTGTTGCACGACTACACTCCTAGAAATGGAAAAAAGAACACATTGACACCGGTGTGTCAGACCCACCATACTTGCTCCGGACACTGCGAGAGGGCTGTACAAGCAATGATCACACGCACGGCACAGCGGACACACCAGGAACCGCGGTGTTGGCCGTCGAATGGCGCTAGCTGCGCAGCATTTGTGCACCGCCGCCGTCAGTGTCAGCCAGTTTGCCGTGGCATACGGAGCTCCGTCGCAGTCTTTAACACTGGTAGCATGCCGCGACAGCGTGGACGTGAACCGTATGTGCAGTTGACGGACTTTGAGCGAGGGCGTATAGTGGGCATGCGGGAGGCCGGGTGGACGTACCGCCGAATTGCTCAACACGTGGGGCGTGAGGTCTCCACAGTACATCGATGTTGTCGCCAGTGGTCGGCGGAAGATGCACGTGCCCGTCGACCTGGGACCGGACCGCAGCGACGCACGGATGCACGCCAAGACCGTAGGATCCTACGCAGTGCCGTAGGGGACCGCACCGCCACTTCCCAGCAAATTAGGGACACTGTTGCTCCTGGGGTATCGGCGAGAACCATTTGCAACCGTCTCCATGAAGCTGGGCTACGGTCCCGCACACCGTTAGGCCGTCTTCCGCTCACGCCCCAACATCGTGCAGCCCGCCTCCAGTGGTGTCGCGACAGGCGTGAATGGAGGGACGAATGGAGACGTGTCGTCTTCAGCGATGAGAGTCGCTTCTGCCTTGGTGCCAATGATGGTCGTATGCGAGTTTGGCGCCGTGCAGGTGAGCGCCACAATCAGGACTGCATACGACAGAGGCACACAGGGCCAACACCCGGCATCATGGTGTGGGGAGCGATCTCCTACACTGGCCGTACACCTCTGGTGATCGTCGAGGGGACACTGAATAGTGCACGGTACATCCAAACCGTCATCGAACCCATCGTTCTACCATTCCAAGACCGGCAAGGGAACTTGCTGTTCCAACAGGACAATGCACGTCCGCATGTATCCCGTGCAACCCAACGTGCTCTAGAAGGTGTAAGTCAACTACCCTGGCCAGCAAGATCTCCGTATCTGTTTCCCATTGAGCATGTTTGGGACTGGATGAAGCGTCGTCTCACGCGGTCTGCTCGTCTAGCACGAACGGTGGTCCAACTGAGGCGCCAGGTGGAAATGGCATGGCAAGCCGTTCCACAGGACTACATCCAGCATCTCTACGATCGTCTCCATGGGAGAATAGCAGCCTGCATTGTTGCGAAAGGTGGATATACACTGTACTAGTGCCGACATTGTGCATGATCTTTTGCCTGTGTCTATGTGCCTGTGGTTCTGTCAGTGTGATCATGTGATGTATCTGACCCCAGGAATGTGTCAATAAAGTTTCCCCTTCCTGGGACAATGAATTCACGGTGTTCTTATTTCAATTTCCAGGAGTGTATATCCTGTGACTTGTCCTGCTTAATTTTTCTTGAATGAATGGGAACAAATGAGATTCTTACTGCTACTAATTCCAGAGTATTCCCTTCAACTCTGTAAATGTATATCTAAAATTGTGTCTAAATGTAGTTATTATGAAAAATGAATATAACATTTCATGATGAGAGCAAAAAGTACAACTCGGTAACTGTTATTCAAATGTATAAATATTAATGACGTACATGTAAAATGTCACCCTTATAAAGTAATTGTTCTTAAGGAATTCTTCCGTGCCGTGGGATAGAGGATGTTTTCTGGATTACACAGTATAACTGTATGTCGATGACTATCTTTCGATCCATAAAATTCATAAATGTAATTTTAAGCATGTTGACTCTAATTACAGTAAAAATAGAATCGGATTTTAACTCTGCAGTGGAGTGTGCGTTGATATGAAACATCCTGGTAGATTAAAGTTGTGTGCCAGACCGAGACTCGAACTCGGGACCTTTGTCTTTCGCGAATAAGTGCTCTACCAACCCTTTTTTTTTTAAATTGATCTACCCAAGCACGACTCACAGCTTTACAATTTTACAATAAAAATAGAAAATAAGTCATCACTGTGAGTTCAGATTATATACTAACAATGCATCATTGGTGTATGAGATAAAATAGCATGAAGTTAGGGATATTTAAAGGTAATTCTCACGAGGAAATATGCAGTTTTCTTTGGCCTAATATTTTTAAAGGGTACAAGGGTCGATGCCTATTATGGGCCAAATATCAGCTTTGACCAATGGGTTTACTACACATCAGGAGCAATAGCGTTATTAAGGACCTTTTCTCATTGCCTACATGACATCATCACCTTTAACTATGATATTATCATCAACATCATTACCATCTTCATGTCACAACCCTTACGATCTCCTCTCCCTACTGCTTTCCCAAAATAGTATCAACGAGCCCCAGAACTGTATAATGTTTCCCCAGAAGCATCCCCACCGAATACTATTCGAAGAGACAATGGTAGACAGTTTCAAGGTAAGCAGATACAGTTTTGTCGGTAACTGATCCAGGTTTGGGTGGCATGTTGATATGGTTCTAGAGCAATTTGATACAGTTTCTACGCAAGCTCATTCAGTTGAGATTTGTGGCAGGTTGGTACAGTTTCAAGACAATTTGATATAGCTTTGAGTACCAATTTTATGCACTTTTAAGTTAAATTGATACAGTTATGGGGAATGTTGATTCTGTTTCAGGGTACACTGATAAAATTTTGTGTGAAGTCGATACAGTTTGAGGGAATCTGATAATGTTTTGGTGTGAAAATGGATATAGTTCTGGGGTCAGGTTGTTACAGTTTTTGGATTAAGTTGATAGAGTTATGTGCACACTCAGTATCAAAAAATTACGATCTATATTTTCACTTCTGCCTCATTATCATCTCTCTGGTTTATAAAACACAGTAGATTTATTCTCTGTCGGTCTCTCTCTCTCTCTCTCTCTCCTCTCCTCTTCCTCTCCCTCCCTGTTTCCTAGATATTGCCAAATTAGGGTTGGATCCCAAGAACTATATTATTTCACACGTCATAAGAAAAAGCATGAAATCTGTTGCACAAACTTAAACCATTTACAGTTAAGGTAATTACTCCTTTAAGTTCACTTAATGTGCTATGTGTACGCCAAAGAAACTGAAGATGAAAAAGGTTAAAGTCAGAAAATAAAAATTGGAATATTTGGTGACAACAGTAACCATTTAGAGAGAACATGAACAGCTATTGGAAAAAGAAGAAGCCGTTGTAGACGTGGAAGCAAGCCTTACGAATCACCTTAACTACTGGAATGACTGGGATATGCAAGACACTAGAATTTACTAGAAATACCAATGAAAACGAGCCAAATTTAGGAGTCCTAGCAGAGAATATTTACTATACTGAAGGATACATGAAAAAATTATTTGTAAACATCGATTCGCTTTAGGGTTAATGCGAAGAGGATGGTTGCATTGTATCTAAATGAGGAGGACTGTACCTTATAAGTCTTGCAATAGAAAAGACATTTGCAGAGTAACGACATTAAATGATCATTCATTGGCAAAAATTTTAAACTTAAAGTTTTATGCAGAAATTCCGAAAGACTGTGGGAATGCTTTAACAGTCGTGTAACGATGGAAATAAAACGCAAATTTAAAATCCCCAAATGCCCTTGGCAGTAAGAATTACAAGAAAGTATGCAGTTAGTTGTTAAATCTGTAATAGAGATAGTTTACAGGAAAGAAATTATATACATAAGAGAATTAGTGCAGCTCTTTTGTTTTTATCAAATTACTAGTTGGAAAAAAATTAAATAAATCAGATGTAGATTTAAAGTAATGGATAACATTAAGCTTGATATTTAAGGTTTTCCGGGAAGTAAGGACGATCCTTCCCAACAGTAACCTGATAGCTTTTGTATTGTTAGCATTGTTGTTTGATGTTTATTTTCGTCATGGATCAGATGGCAATTGAGCAACGTATCGAAATGATAAAATGTTATTACAAAACCGTTCGTGAACTGCGGGTGACACTCGGACGTCATGCTGCTCCAACGGAATCATCACTCTGGAAGTCGATCCGGAAGTTTGAGACCACGGATTCGATTTCAGATGTTAAAAAAACAGGACGACCGCGTTCTGTTCGAACACAAGAAAACACTGATGTCGTGCGGGACAATGTGACCGTAAGACCCTGGAAATCGGTTCACCAACGAGCTCAATGACTGAATTTATCACCACGCTCACTGCATGAAATCCTTTCAAAAGATCTGAAAATGCATTCGCACAAGATTCAACTTGAACGAGAGTTGAAGCCTGCACATCATGGAAAGAGACATCTATTTGCTCAATGGGTCTTGGCTTGTCAAGCGGAGAACGACTACTTCATGAAAGGAATAATTTTCTCAGATGAGATGCGCTTCCACCTCAGTGGGTTCGTTAATACGCAGAACTGCGGAATTTGGAGTAACGAAAACCCGCGAATGACTGTGGAAGGTGAGATGCATTCACAACGCAAGGCTGTGTGGTCTGGGTTCTGGGAAGCAGGAGCGATCGGCCAGTGCTGTTTTGAAAATGATGAGGGAGTTGCACTCACTGTGAACGGCACTCTTACTGGAACACGCTTTCTGATTGGTTTTACCCTCTTATTGATGAAAATGGCGATTTTTAGTTTCTACAAAATGGTGGGACATGTCACACCTCCCGTGAAACGATTGCTTTGCTCAATGATAAGTTTCCTAAAAAAATTATCTCTTTGCGTGGCAAACAGGAATGGCCTGCCAGATCATGTGTTCTTACGGCGTGTGATTTCTTTGTGGGGATTTGTGAAATCAAAAGTATACGTGACCAATACACCAACTGAAGGATGCAATTAAAAGTGTATTCCACCAGATGTATATGAACGCGTCATCAAAAACTTCAAAGAAAGCATTGCTCGTTCCCGCGCGGCCTTGGGTGGTCATATGGACCATATAATTTTTTATAGATAAATGGGAGAAGTTAATTAATGTGTCTGCCAAAAAAAGCATTACATTTTCAATAAACTTTCTATATTCTGTAGCACTTTAGCTTTTGTCCCTACTTTCCAGACACCTCTGTATTAAGACAACACCAAATAAAAATAAAGGAAGATTCAGTTTCTGTGTGCAGTTGTATATAAAAAGATAGTAAATGTTTTGTACTTAAATATTTGTTTTCATTTTCATTAACCTACAATAAATACTAAAAGGGCTACTACGTACAGTGATCTATATACATCCTTTGGTTGATGATGTTATAAAGTAGCCAAAAGTGGACCAGTTTAAATGACCTTGAAAGGTAAGCGAAGCTAGGTTGCTTGAAGCACAGAAACTTGCGTTCGTAGTACAAGACAAAATTATTACCCTAGAACGAGGGTTACTGTAAGGGTTTACGTTATCATCAGAAGATAGGAAATGTTTCGTACAGCAATATAAAGTAAATATCTTAGTATGGAGACCTTACAGTGCTCGAGTGACTGAAAGCGTAGGAACCCTCATTTCATACTTATATGTATCTCTACTGTTCAGTATGCAGTTTCATTAATATGTCATGCAGTTTCAACTCTGTGATATCAAAAGATGACGTTTTGAACTGCAATTTTAAGTTAATACTGTAGCATGGGGTCACATTGACGTTTGTCTGACTTGGATATTGGCTTCAGGGCCGAGTTTTTACACAGGGGAGTAACATTGTTGACTCTGATAATTCTCGCCAGCAAGTGCAATTTAAGCTGTAATGTCAGCAGTAGTGACAATGTGTGTACTGGAACGTTCTACAACTAATTTTTATGTAATTTGATAAATCTGATGTGTGGTACCAAATTCTAACTATGTTCATCGATCTACCTGTCATTTATTTAACTAATGTAAGTAAGTCAACTGCGTGTACTTCAGTAAGTAATAATGAAAGTTAAGACAAAAAAAATATCATATTTGAAGGTAAATTCTGATTGCAAAGTTTGGTACAACAATCGACGTTTGGTTGTCAGCATCTGCTGGTAACCTGTAAGTATTATCAGTAGTGCCAATATGCAAGCCATGAGGTTCTACAAAATTTGTATATATGTTTGTAATCAGAAATGTGTAATAGCATACTAGCATGTTACGATAAGCAACTTGCTTATGTAAATAGTCACCACGTTTTTGCCGCCAGATCGCGTTGTGCAAATTCCACAATATTTCCCCGGAGCAACTGTCCAACGTGAGCCGACGGCAAATCCATGAAGACTATTTGCAACTTATCCCCCGGGAAAGCTTGAAGATTCACAATTTACCTATGTTTTATACTCTAAATCGTTGCTTATTATGATAACTTTATTTCAGTGGAAAATATATCGACTATTGATCTCTGTATTTTTGCGCCCTTGTCTGTGGCTATGCTTCACCTCTGTCTTGTTCTGCCAGTATCTTTGGCTGTGTTGTCATGAATGTGAACGTAGCACAAGTTCTCCTAGTGTATTACGAAAATACACAGTTCAAGTGTTACATCACAATAAAAAACTTTCGTCAAAATGCTCTCTTTCTTCCTTTCCTAAATAGCTTTCCGACACTTTGCTTGCCTTTCGCTATGTTTTGTGTAAGTCTGTGTGTTTTCACATCGTTTATTTTGATTAGCTTTTGGTGTTATTAAGTAGTTGATTACAGAAATTACCGTCTGTAATTATTTTAGAGAGTTCTGGCGCTACATTTCGGATCTGTAAATATTCCAACAATGCTCGAAATGCGTTTTGTACTTCACATCTATAACGTTTACTTCATATGCAAATAGAAAGCAATATTAGGGTGTTAATAATATTAATTATATTGTCTAGTGTAAATCGTGATGCATTATATCGTTCCCTCTACAATGGTACTTACTAACGTGAAGTATTACCCAAAAACTTCTAAAAATATTTGGTGATTTTAGTTCTTTCTACGAACCACCTGTCACGTTTCCTCGGAATGAAATGACATCACTCCACTTTATACGTGGCGATACTACTGTTACACCTGACTAGCACAATATAACAATTTAGATGTGGAAATAGTCAATCTGAGTGAGTATTGTGCCTTACCCCAAATGTAAGCTTAGGTTTACATGCTTTGGGCGTCAGTTTTAATTCATTGTGTGCTTTACAATTATTTAGACAAGAAAATAATATTCTGGTACTTAATATCAGAATGGAGAATCATGATTTAGGCGCCATTTCGAAATGTATGCGTTTGTGTGGAAAATAACATTGTGAGACTTGACCTAAACATAGCATTTTTTGCGTTGCTGACGTATTTTTGCAGACGTTTTAGATGTTCATTTAGCGTTGTGACACTTGACAGGTATCACAGGTCAATTTATATGTGGATGATAATTAATTTGAGGATCTGATATGCCTCACAGCACGTGTGGTGCAATAATCGAACAATGAACACGGCAAAGTTTTGGCGATGACAAGCAAGAGAAGCATAAAGCAACATTTTATTTTAGTTTAATTTTTAAATTTACGATAAATAGCAGCTCAAGTAAAGCTCATCTTTCGCATCTAAATGTTTCTAATTCATTAGTTACGTTTCTTAAGCCAACAATGATTTTTAATTATGTATCGAAAGCAAGTAAAGCTCATCTTTCGCATCTAAATGTTTTTAATTCATTAATTACGTTTCTTAAGCCAACAATGATTTTTAATTGTGTATCGAAAGTATGTTTTACATTCATTTTCGTATTCCATAGCAAGTGCTGTATAGATTCCAACGAAATTTACAGATGTGACATGAAACTTACTGACAAAGCAACACAGTATTTGACATCTACAATCTTTCTAGTAAAGTATGAAATCATAATTAGCAAAATTTTCAACATAGCCTCATTTTATGCAATTCAGAGGAAAATTAAGTATTTTTTAAGTGTGTGTGTGTGTGTGTGTGTGTGTGTGTGTGTGTGTGTGTGTGTGTGTGTGTGCTTGTGCGTGTTTTCCTGATGTAGTTAAGATGTGCAAACACTAAAAGTCAAAACACTTACATTGTTTCTTAGATTAAAACTTTTGAAAATAGAGCATAGAAAAATTTCGATCTTTCGGGAGAGGCTGCCATGGCGCTACAATGCGATTTCATTTTAATGCTTATTAAAATGCTACACTTCGTTTTAATACTTCACAGATATTGACCAGAGAGTGTAGTATGTGCTTAGGGGGGAAGGGAGTCTAGGGGAGTGGGGAGAGGAGAGAGTGTGAATTAATATCTTCATGATGAGAACGTCATAGATCAGGATGAAGTTCTTTGAGAACGTCATTGGCCCTAACATGTAGGCAACCCATAAGTCAAAGGTTTTTTTTGGCTTAGAGTAGGCGTAGCATTTCTACTTACAAGGTTGTTTTCTGCGTTTCCTCTAATATGTAAAATAGATTTACAACTTGTGGATTATTTAAAGTTTGTGGGAGAACATAGGATTCTCATCTAAACAACGATTACAGTATCAGTCAGGAAGAAATGTAAACTTGTGTTAATGAGGCATCATATTTTCACATTCTTAGGAAATAGATGTGAATGTTTCCCGCGTTCACCTGGGCGGACTGATACATGCAGCTTGATTGGAATACCTCCTTCAGCGCCATAAGGTTGTTCAGGATCTTTACTGAAGGTATATAATTTCTAATATGTTGCGCAATTTATTTTGAGATTTAAGTGACAGTCTTTCTAGTCACAGTACGCACGTTATACATATACAATACTGATGACATTTGGCTCTACAGAACTCTTGTGTAATATTCTCTGTAGGATACTCGAGATAATTTATTTATAATACGGTATCTTATGGTTTGAAAGTCTTAGAAACAGAGCTGGTTGTGTTTTAATTAAATCATTTAAGGTGAATTCCCTGACTTCTACTTCGACTGACAAATCCTTAAACAGTCACTCTTTAATTGGGCTCGCGCTCAACATCCTGTGACGTGGTTACCGAAAAGGTATCAATTTCGGACATTTCACCTGCTTTTAAACACCACGTAAGTAAGAGGTCTTCATTTATGAAGACCCTTAGTGGATCTTATAGCATCATTCTGGAGGATTTTCATGGACATTCTTAGCGCTCTGCTTGTTTTTATGTTTGTATAAAAGGAAAATTGTGCGGAAACAAATTCCTTTTCCCACGCAATGATCATGGACTGAATTCGTTAAATAAGTTGAAGTAGGAGTTCAGTTTTTTTGGATAAATCAAACAACGCATGATGGACAAAATAATTTTGACGCTCAGAAAAAAAAAACAAATGTCGATACATTTGGTGCAGCGTAAATTAGTTGAAGTTGGCAGCTTGCGTTTTAAATCCATCTTCCTTTTACAATTCGTATTTTTAAGATTATGCAGGAATCAGAGTGCCGATACAGTGAAATATCTAAAAATTAATCGATATTAATAGAGTCACATAATTCATTGACCACGCCGTTATCCCGAGACTTAATTGTAACAGTCCCCTTTTACCGTGATGAATTGTCATACAAACAAAACTGTATGAGAGTGAACATTTTTGCTGGATATTTCATTCGCTTTCGAATTTCATTCATGTGCATGCGCACAGTTGTATGTAAAGTCGTTCTGGCTTACCCGCGTTGCTTTCTGAGCGTTTCCCTCTGAGGAGAGAGAAACAATATGAACAGCTGTGGGCTGGCTTTTAATGCGCAGCCGCGTGCTTATACTGGAGAGGTGGCTGTTTCACGTCTAGGACGCCGTGTAGCTCCCTCTGGTCCCTTTTGTGGCAGCGCGCGCCCTTTGTAGCGATTCCCTTGATGTACGCAGCAATTGGTATGCAGGTGATCAGCCCGCTTGTAAGCGAGGCGCGGCCGGGACGCGGAAGGAAGTAGGCGGCTCAAAGGGCTCGATACGGCCACTGCTCTCCACTCTCGCTCTCCCAGAAATCTTTCCTCGCCAAAGAAATCACGGCACTCTCACAAATTAATGGGTAACGTATCAGCCGTTTACCTTCAACAACAATGTTTTGAGCGCTCTGAAACTTTCTTCTTGAGCATTCTGTCGCCGAGCGACCGTGTGTGCCTTGAGTCTCAGTTCCGAATCTCGAACGTGACCGAACGATCCGAAAAGGTTTTAGACACCAACATTTTATAAAAACCTCTTTCGAATAGTTTATGGCAATGGAAATTCACACCAATACTGAGGTAAACAATATCATATCACCCCGTGCTTCAATACATGTTATCCTCATGACAGACGAAGGAGAAACGCCTCGACGTACAGTGGGCCAACTCGTTTACAAAACAGAAAAGAAACAGAGAAAGGTGCTCGTCCCAATTTTATCCCCGTGAGATCTTGTGTAGATGACACTGATGCATGCCTGTCCAATGCCGCAGTGGCATTACAGACACAAGTCGATATGATACGTAACCTGATAGTTTCCGGTAAACAGTGAATCGGACAACGACAGATTCTTCAGGTATTGTATGCATGGCCGGTTTAATATATGAAACCTATCCTGCCCAGATGCCACTATAAAATAAGAAAAGTAGGTCTCTCCGTAAGGTATATTTATGAGCCGCCCGGAGTGGCCGAGCGGTTCTAGGCGCTACAGTCTGGAACTGCACGACTGCTACGGTCGCAGGTTCGAATCCTGCCTCGGGCATGGATGTGTGTGATGTCCTTAGGTTAGTTAGGTTTCTACAGCTACATCTACATGACTACTCTGCAATTCACACTTAAGTGCTTGGCAGAGGGTTCATCGGACCACAATCGTACTATCTCTCTACTATTCCACTTCCGAACAGCGAGCGGGAAAAACTAACACCTAAACCTTTCTGTTCGAGCTGCGATTTCTCTTATTTTATTTTGATGATCATTCCTACCTATGTAGGTTGGGCTCAACAAAATATTTTCGCATTCGGAAGAGAAAGTTGGTGACTGAAATTTCGTAAAAAGGTCTCGCCGCGACGAAAAACGTCTTTGCTGTAATGACTTCCATCCCAACTCGTGTATCATATCTGCCACACTCTCTCCCCTATAACCTGATAATACAAAACGAGCTGCCCTTTTTTGAACCCTTTCGATGTCCTCTGTCAATCCCACCTTGTAAGGATCCCACACCGCGCAGCAATATTCTAACAGAGGACGAACGAGTGTAGTGTAAGCTGTCTCTTTAGTGGACTTGTTGCATCTTCTAAGTGTCCTGCCAATGAAACGCAACCTTTGGCTCGCCTCCCGACAATATTATCTATGTGGTCCTTCCAACTGAAGTTGTTCGTAATTTTAACACCCAGGTACTTAGTTGAAATGACAGCCTTGAGAATTGTACTATTTATCGAGTAATCGGATTCCAGCGGATTTCTTTTGGAACTCATGTGGGTCATCTCACACTTTTCGTTATTTAGCGTCAACTGCCACCTGACACACCATACAGCAATCTTTTCTAAATCGCTTTGCAACTGATACTGGTCTTCGGATGACCTTACTAGACGGTAAATTACAGCATCATCTGCGAACAACCTAAGAGAACTGCTCAGATTGTCACCCAGGTCATTTATATAGATCACAAACAGCAGAGGTCCCTGGACGCTTCCCTGGGGAACACCTGATATCACTTCAGTTTTACTCGATGATTTGCCGTCTATTACTACGAACTGCGACCTTCCTGACAGGAAATCACGAATCCAGTTACACAACTGAGACGATACCCCTTAGCTCCGCAGCTTGATTAGAAGTCGCTTGTGAGGAACGGTGTCAAAAGCTTTCCGGAAATCTAGAAATACGGAATCAACTTGAGATCCCCTGTCGATAGCGGCCATTACTTCCTGCGAATAAAGAGCTAGCTGCGATGCACAACAGCGATGTTTTCTGAAACCATGCTGATTGCGCATCAATAGATTGTTCCCTTCGAGGTGATTCATAATGTCTGAATACAGTATATGCTCCAAAACCCTACTGCAAACCGACGTCAATGATATCGGTCTGTAGTTAAATGGATTACTCCTACTACCTTTCTTGAACACTGGTGCGACCTGCGCAATTTTCCATCTGTAGGTACAGATGTATCGGTGAGCGAGCGGTTGTATATGATTGCTAAGTAGGGAGCTATAGTATCAGCCTAATCTGAAAGGAACCTAATCGGTATACAATCTGGACCTGAAGACTTGCCCGTATCAAGCGATTTGAGTTGCTTCGCAACCCCTAAGGTATCTACTTCTAAGAAACTCATGCTAGCAGATGTTCGTGTTTCGAATTCTGGAATATTCCATTCGTCTTCCCTGGTGAAGGAATTTCGGAAAACTGCGTTCAATAACTCCGCTTTAGCGGCACAGTCGTCGGTAACAGTACCATCAGCACTGCGCAGCGAAGGTATTGACTGCGTCTTGACACTTGTGTACTTTACATACGACCAGAATTTCTTCGGATTTTCAACCAAATTTCGAGACAATGTTTCGTTGTGGAACCTATTAAAGGCATCTCGCATCGACGTACGTGCCAAATTTCGCGCGTCTGTAAATTTAAGCCCATCTTCGGGGATAGGTCTAAGTTCTAGGGGACTGATGACCACAGATGTTAAGTCCCATAGTGCTCAGAGCCATTTGAACCATATATTTATGACGTTTTAACCTGTGTACTGTCGTACATCGACTTAAAAATAAACTGCTACCGACATTATCTGAAATCTTTGGCTACAGAATTTCCCCTGATGACGATGATGTTTGGTTTGTTGGGCACCCATACAATTTCTCAATCTGTACACAGTCCAATCTTGCCACTTTCCCGATGGAATAATGAGGATAACACAAACAGCCAGTTCCAGGGCAGAGAAAATCCCCAACCCGGTCGGGAATCGAACCAAGAACCTCGTGATCCAGAGTTAGCAACGCTAGCCACCAGACCACGAGTTGCGGACAATTTCTTCTAAATGGTTCCACTTTCGTAAATGCTTCTCCTACTGCCGTAATAGTGTAACAAGTCAACGAATTCAAATGTATTTGTGTACGCATATTTGTGCGTTTTTAGAACTACACTGTAGAAAATTATTGTTCACAATATTGTGGAAGTTATTGTATATTATGCACAGCAAATAAAAAATTAATCAACCATCAATTAAAGAAATGCTTAGTTACTGAATTTGAAAGTAATCAATAAATAATGTATTATGAATAATTCCGTGACGAACATTGTGAATCAGTTCTTTTTCGGCATCTACTTCCCATTCGAAAACCTTCAGACGTAGGCAAATATTTGACTTTGTGTAAAATGATGGGCGGCTGTCAAGTCAACATTGTCTGCTGATGTACGTAGCCACTATCAGCTGACTCCTACTAATGAAAAGCAGTTCCGATTAATGTTGCGGAATATAGAGTGTGCTTTATATTGGTATGGTAATATTAATCTCGTGTTATAGAAAAGCAGTAATGACGCATTCGACGAATGTGACTACGTTTTTGATTGAAAGAAAATATCGAACAAAACGTTTTAATACCGCAGTTATGACTCCTAATTTGTTATCAGCGGTCTCACAGTACCTCGTAACCCAAGTTTGCCAAATTTATAATTTCTGATCCATCGTACTGGATCCGTCATTATGAATTTTGTATTTGTAACAAGGGGATCGTAGTCAACAACCCCAAAAGTCTTAAAAGAACACAGTTCTTCGGAGTTTATATCTACCTTTCCGTTAGGTCCAGGTTTTAAAGAGAGTTGTCCCACGGCACGACGCTCTGTCGAAGGCTAGGCATCACTTAGGTACGTGTTGGTATATCAGGCATCAGTATCAGAGGGCGCGTTCACTTGGATGCCACAGGCATGTGCACCAAATATCCTCTTATATAACAATAGCCTATCGCCAAACGTAGCTACAGGTGGTACTGGCCTACTAGCATTAAGGCTTTACTGAGTAATCTCACCAAATCCCCCCTCCCCTCCCCCACCCACTTCCATAATTTAGAGATGAATAACGTGAGAGGAACATTTTTAACATGGAATCTGCTGCCATGAACACGAAGTTCATCTGAATCACAAAAGCAAAGTTGGAAATATTGTTTAGAAGAGCAAAAATCTTAAATTTGTAATTTCTGAAACGTTTTAGGACTGGACTATTTGTGGATTATTCGTATTTAATGGAACATTCTGAATATATAGGGTGTTCGGAAATTACCGTCACAAACTTCTAGGACTTGCAGATGGGGGTGAATTCATAAAATTATGAATAGAAACCCACGCTCGGAAACGTATCGTTTCTATTTTACGACGCTTGTAATTCTGAAGTGTAACGCGTCCTAGTCTCCTGAGGGAATGAGAACACTCTGAGATTTGCTTGTCCTGGTGGCAACAGGGTAGACAGCATGACGTGGACCTCTTCTTGTGGGGTCTTATGCCAAGTTTAATTTACGAGATTGCTGTGGGGACAGAGGAAGATCTGCTGGCACGAGATCTGGCCACTACAAAAGGAAATGAAGAGACATCGCGTGGGATGTGGAGTATGTACCAGAGCATGCATCGCAGGTAAAATGTCTGTAACAACATTGGTGGTCGCCACATCGAGCCGCTTTTGTAATGCTATATAAATGACCTGGGTGACAATCTGAGCAGTTCTCTTAGGTTTTTCGCAGATGATGCTGTAATTTACCGTCTAGTAAGGTCATCGGAAGACCAGTATCAGTTGCAAAAGCGATTTAGAAAAGATATCTGTATAGTGTGGCAGGTGGCAGTTGACGCTAAATAACGAAAAGTGTGAGGTGATCCACATGAGTTCCAAAAGAAATCAGTTGGAATTCGATTACTCGATAAATAGTACAATTCTCAAGGCTGTCACTTCAACTTTACGAACTACTTCAGTTTGAAAGACCACATAGATAATATTGTGGGAAATGCGAGCCAAAGGTTGCGTTTCATTGGCAGGACACTTAGAAGATTCAACAAGTCCACTAAAGAGACAGATTACACTACACCCATTCGTCCTTTGTTAACATATTTCTGCGTGGTGTGGGATCCTTACCAGGTGGGATTGACGGAGGACATCGAAAGGGTGCAAAAAAGGGCAGCTCGTTTTCTATTAACACGTAATAGGGGAGAGAGTGTGACAGATATGATACACGAGTTGGGATGGAAGTCATTAAAGCAAAGACGTTTATCGTCGCGGCAAGAATTATTTACGAAATTTCAGTCACCAACTTTCTATTCCGAATGCGAAAATATTTTGTTGAGCCCAACCTACATAGGGAGTAATGATCATCAAAATAAAATAAGAGAAATAAGAGCTCGAACAGAAAGGTTTAGGTGTTCGTTTTTCCCGCGCGCTCTTCGGTAGTGGAATGGTAGAGAGATAGTATGATTGTGGTTTCATGAAACCTCTGCCAAGCACTTAAATGTGAATTCCAGAGTAATCATGTACATGTAGATGCATCAGTACTATTCTGTACCTACAGTATGCAGGGTTAGTTTCTGTTTTTGAATAGCCGGCCAGGTTGGCCGGGCGATTCTAGGCGCTACAGTCTGGAACCGCGCGACGGCTACGGTCGCAGGTTCGAATCCTGCCTCGGGCATGGATGTGTGTGATGTTCTTAGGTTAGTTAGGCTTAAATAGTTCTAAGTTCTAGGGGACTGATGACCACAGCAGTTAAGTCCCATAGTGCTCAGAGCCATTTGATTTTTGTTTTTGAATAATGTAAACACGTAGTGAGTAAGCGTTAATACAGAAAAAGTGCTTATGTAATAAATGAATATTTCTTTATGTTTCCTTTCGAACTGTTAACTAATAGCTGTATAGCGTGACGCCTAATTCAGTTCCTCAAGCGGAAGTGAATGAGTTAAACATCTGAACGGTACGTTTCCAAACTTGTGTTCCTATTCAAAATACTATGTACTCATTTCCCTCTACAAGTCCTAGACGTTTGGGACGGGAATTTCTGAACATCCTGTATTTAGGTAGGAGCACTGTATTCTGAGACAGCCAGTTCGGCTCTGACTGAAAATTCGCGTCATAATCTCCTCGGAGAGTGATATTTGTGGTGGTTCTGAAGAAGGTTATTGATCTCCATAAGGTCATTTTCGTTGCAACACCGTATCATAAACGCAAAATCAGCAAGCCGTGGCCTAGCAGCTAGCGTCGATGCCTCGAGCTTGTGAGGTCCTGTGTTCGATTCCCAACCGTGTCACAGATTTTCTGCACTCGGGGACTGGGTGCTGGTGTTGTCCTAATCATTTTGTTTCATCTTGATTGACGCACAAGTCACCAAGTGACGTCAAATACACTCCTGGAAATTGAAATAAGAACACCGTGAATTCATTGTCCCAGGAAGGGGAAACTTTATTGACACATTCCTGGGGTCAGATACATCACATGATCACACTGACAGAACCACAGGCACATAGACACAGGCAACAGAGCATGCACAATGTCGGCACTAGTACAGTGTATATCCACCTT
Source organism: Schistocerca gregaria (assembly GCF_023897955.1). NCBI lineage: Eukaryota > Metazoa > Arthropoda > Insecta > Orthoptera > Acrididae > Schistocerca > Schistocerca gregaria. The sequence continues at coordinate 734,147,463 of NC_064931.1, forward strand.
TCGCAGCAATGCAGGCTGCTATTCTCCCATGGAGACGATCGTAGAGATGCTGGATGTAGTCCTGTGGAACGGCTTGCCATGCCATTTCCACCTGGCACCTCAGTTGGACCAGCGTTCGTGCTGGACGTGCAGACCGCGTGAGACGACACTTCATCCAGTCCCAAACATGCTCAATGGGGGACAGATCCGGATATCTTGCTGGCCAGGGTAGTTGACTTACACCTTCCAGAGCACGTTGGGTGGCACGGGATACATGCAGACGTGCATTGTCCTGCTGGAACAGAAAGTTCCCTTGCCGGTCTAGGAATGGTAGAACGATGGGTTCGATGACGGTTTGGATGTACCGTGCACTATGGAGTGTCCCCTCGACGATCACCAGAGGTGTACGGCCAGTGTAGGAGATCGCTTCCCACACCATGATGCCGGGTGTTGGCCCTGTGTGCCTCGGTCGTATGCAGTCCTGATTGTGGCGCTCACCTGCACGGCGCCAAACACGCATACGACCATCATTGGCACCAAGGCAGAAGTGACTCTCATCGCGAAGACGACACGTCTCCATTCGTCCCTCCATTCACGCCTGTCGCGACACCACTGGAGGCGGGCAGCACGATGTTGGGGCGTGAGCGGAAGACGGCCTAACGGTGTGCAGGACCGTAGCCCAGCTTCATGGAGACGGTTGCGATTCCCCAGGAGCAACAGTGTCCCTAATCTGCTGGGAAGTGGCGGTGCGGTCCCCTACGGCACTGCGTAGGATCCTACGGTCTTGGCGTGCATCCGTGCGTCGCTGCGGTCCGGTTCGAGGTCGACGGGCACGTGCACCTTCCGCCGACCACTGGCGACAACATCGATGTACTGTGGAGACTTCACGCCCCACGTGTTGAGCAATTCGGCGGTACGTCCACCCGGCCTCCCGCATGCCCACTATACGCCCTCGCTCAAAGTCCGTCAACTGCACATACGGTTCACGTCCACGCTGTCGCGGCATGCTACCAGTGTTAAAGACTGCGATGGAGCTCCGTATGCCACGGCAAACTGGCTGACACTGACGGCGGCGGTGCACAAATGCTGCGCAGCTAGCGCCATTCGACTTCCAACACCACGGTTCCTGGTGTGTCCGCTGTGCCGTGCGTGTGATCATTGCTTGTACAGCCCTCTCGCAGTGTCCGGAGCAAGTATGGTGGGTCTGACACACCGGTGTCAATGTGTTCTTTTTTCCATTTCCAGGAGTGTAGAAAGACTTGCATCACGCAGCCCAACAATCGCAGATGGCGTCTCCCGTCTAGTAATGTCCTATCATCATTTCATTTCATTCTTCAAATACAGAATCGAGGATTTCCCAACAGAGAGATTTAAAGAATGAAAGAAAGGAAAGTTAGTGATTAACGCCTGGTCAACGACGACGTTAATAGTGGCAGAGAACAAGTTCGGAATACGGAATAGATGTGGAGGGAAATCGACCGTGTCACTTTCACACGGACTGTCCCAAAGATTGTGGTAAGGGATTTGGGAAAACCACGGAGAAAGTAAATCTTTATTGCCGTACGGGGATTGGAAGCGACAGTCTTCCGGATGCAAGTCCCGAATGTTAGCCATTGTACCACTTTGCTCGGTAGAGGTGTCTGAACAGGAGAATTTAGTCCCACAAGGAAACGTCGTGCGTACAGCTGTCTCCATTAGTCACATAACATCTACAGTATGAAAGTCAATGTTCAAGTGATTCAGATGGCTCTGAGCACTATGGGACTTAACATCTGAGATCATTATTCCCCTAGAACTTAGAACTACTTAAACCTAACTAACCTAAGGACATCACACACATCCATGCCCGAGGCAGGATTCGAACCGGCGACCGTAGCGGTCGCGCGGTTCGAGACTGACGCGCCTAGAACCGCTCGGCCACACCGGCCGGCAAAGTCAATGTAGTGTTCGTTATTTGTCCACAGTAATGCTATAATCTTCTTCTCCTAGAATCATGAATTGTGACGGTTAGTTGCAAATGACGTTAAAGAACTTCACAGAGAAATCGGAGCATTCTGAACGTGAGAGATGCTGTGACTGTCACGGGCGTCGTTTCTGACAAACTTCTCTTCGCTAGCAGTCCTGAAAGCATGGTCCATCGAAGCACTAAATTTTCGAAGTGCCTGATCAACAAGTATTTTTGAATCTGCAGTGCGTAAATGCTCAGGGTTCAGGAGCAGTGCAATCATTCTCTTATTGTATTTGTCATGTGCCATGTGACATAGGCTGTATTGCGCCTATCAAGATTGTGACACTACAAGAACTTCAAATTTAAAGGTCACAGATGTCATCCAACACGAGACAGTAGTTATGGTACCTTCTGCAGAATCATCCTCATTCCTAGCATATGGACCGTCACAATTCATTCGGTGGCAGCTCCTTACAGTGCATCAAACGTATACATTCTTGACTGATGTGCAGTTCTCGGTATTCCACCTAGATGAAAGACCACCAAAAGAAATGATACTGGCAAAAATTACCCCTGAATATTGTTGACTGCATTTTATTTACTGTCAACAGAACAGCCTTACAATTATCTGTGGAATCGCATATAGTTTTAGGTGACATATTTACAAACGTAGTGAGGATTTAAGAATTATGTGAGATATCAGGATGCATCTGTAAATTATCAGGGAACAGGTTTCAGCTGGAATCTGAGTGAATGGTTCTTTTTTGATTGATAATCGTCCACTGCTTACAGTTTGAAACCCTAGTGTCTTTTAATGAAAATTGTTGTGCGTTATAACTATCAGAGATGTCAACGAATTCAGAGGAATGGTTTTATTAGTTCTCAAGCTGACCTTTCTGTGAAAAATGTTTATAGGCAAGTAATCTAGATGCTGATCACCACAAATGAAATCAGCAGCTACTCTCATTAGACAGTTTCCCTGAAAGTATAACAGTTTACACGCATTTCTGTTTGACACATACGTTGCCGAAATCGTGCACCTATAATTGCTGGCACTAGACCGTGAGCTGCAAGATGTGATAACAACAATAAAGCAAAGGTGCTATAAAGTATAAACATAAGTCTTCCGGTGGGCAGTTCGAGGAAAAAGTTTCACTCCGTGTCCACTGTGTTATGACGCCTACATATTCTCATAAACGTGAACTTTTTTTTCTCTCTTATTAATTTACTCATTGGTTTGTCCATCACCCGCGAGCGTCTAGCTTGTACAGCTAGCAATGGACTGTGATTTCATCATTTAGTCGGTTGAATTATCCACAAAATTCTGATGTGACATTATAATATTTCTTTATAGGGTTCTCTTCAATGCTATATAATTCTGAAATCCAAACTATGGCTTTGGTCCGCTATTATTCTTTGTAGAGGTAGTCCTGCTACCAGTTAAATTGTCTGGCAATTCTGTGGAAGATGTTATTGGCGATAGGCAGAACATCTCAGAAAATGTTCTCTAATTAAACTCATAATTGAGCTCTTGTCGAAGTACGGAGAGATTTAACGTCTCACATCAGGTTCGTCTGCTTATTTTCAAGCGAAGTTATACCGTATGTTAGCTACTTACGATGCAGCAAAGCAACAAGATTACTGTGTCCTGAAATGAAGCTCTTGCCACTACTTTGCTAATCCCTGTACGCTATGGCAACAAAGCACGAAGCAGCATTATTTCTTTTCAGTTGTAATTAACAACTCCCAGGAAGACATCTTCAGAAACCATCATTTATAACACCAGTTCGATATTGCATGTATTTATCTTAAAACATTCGTAAAGTGTAAATATTACTCAGTATACAAAAGAGTTCAGGTAGCTGTATGATGCATCCAACTCAGTAGCAGAACAACAAGTAACCCATTCCTCTCTGAATAAATACTGCTTGAAAGGAAAAATACAAATCTTATTTTTTAACTAGTAATGAACTGTAATATATTTCACACGGTCAATTCTAAGATATGTTGTACCTGTCACATATAATTGGGTATGTCGCATATTTGTGACAAGTATTTGAGGAAATGAGCAATTCGTTTAGTAAAAGATTTTTATGTAATATTTCTTGATGCGTTGATAGATTTTACGTGATTAAAAACAAAACTACATTTTGAAAAACATTTTAAATGATTATATGTAACAAACTGTATCCTTCTCAGAAACAGTTTAGAAACAGATGACGTTAAACTTACTACACGTGAATACTCTCTGTCCTTTATAATTTGTCTTTTACATCTCTTCCTTGTACTTGTTATCTGAGGCTGATAACCTACTACAGTGGTTCAGAGAGACTTACCTGGAACCGATTTTTTTCGACCCGATACTTCTTGCATAGTAATTCTGTCTCTATACTGCCTGAAGGCCTACGTCTTATTATTTTCTCATGGAATATCCCTGCTTGCAGAGTGCCTCTTCTGTTCTGAATTTTAATTCTAGTAGATCATTTTCATTATTCTGGATGATTTTGAAACTGTCGCTGTCACTCTTTGCTGGCAGCAAGCGAAATTCGAGATGTTCCTTTGCATTTCGTGGAGAATGAAATCTCGCTGATAGATCGCAAATAAAATAAAAGCTTCAGAGTATTAGGATGTCATTAGAATTCCCACATTGCAATAAAAGTGTAATATTATTAGCCAAAACAATGTTGAGGTCCAATATTCATATTAATTATTGGAAACCTGTAATGAATTGAAGTACATATAAGTAAAAAATTAACATAATTGGTCTCTAAAGTATACCGATGCTTCAAAGTGAAGGAAATGTTTGTTTTTACTTGACTTGGTTTCATCTCTTGTGTGCTCTCACAAAGATACACCAACACCTGATGATGTGTGTTTTACACAAACAGTATTTTCTAATTCATTTGCGTACAACTAGGTTATGGCATTAAAATGTGATTTACGTCACGTCACAGATACAACGGAACAAACCGATAATTTTCTAAACTTCATTCTTTATTAGTTATAACTCTCCAGACAGTAACGATAACTTCTCGTGTGTATGTCGTGAACATAGACACGAACAGGAAGTCTCTCTAGAAGTACCCTAAACACACAGGAAACGGCAACACACGTCAGAGCCGTTTATAGCTTCGCACAGAATCTGCTCCTACCACTACTGCCGCTCAAAATGTTAAGCTTCCAATTATCAGCCTCGCTTACGTATGATGTGAATTCGTGACACGCGGCATTAAGGGGTTAACTGTTGTTACAAATTTTAATGTTAATGTGTACATTTGTCATGTTCACTTTTTAGACGGTAAATTTGTACAGGCTGACCGTTTTTGGTCGATACAGGTAATTACTCGATAACACTGTCCCATATGTTACGGGGTTGTACTGGGCTTAGCTTGCATTAATTTACAAAGACCATCTGAATTATTCAGTTCTTTTTCACTGTCGCAAATTATGCCTTTACTCCGAAATCAGAGAGATTAGTGAGTACCTCGTTAAAGTATTCATGTCACGTAAGGGACTGATAGCGCAATAAGCTGATGCTCTCTGCTTGCTAGCGAAATGTTACAGCTTTTATCTGCTAAAACGTTCAACGTGTAAGCCCTCTTCAGCAATACCTTGCGTTAGTTTTATGAATGCGTGTATATTATTTATTGCTCTGCTTTAAAGTTTTCTTGGGGATATCGCGCGGGGTAGCCACGCGGTCTCGGACGCCTTGCCATGGTTCGAGCGGCTGCGCCCATCGGAGGTTCGAGTCCTCTCTCGGGCATGAATGTATATGTTGTTCTTAGCGTAAGTTTGTTTAAGTTAGATTAAGTAGTGTGTAAGCCTAGGGACCGATGACCTCAGCAGTTGGGTCCCATAGGAACTTGCCACAAATTTCCAGTTTGCTGGGCATTTCTAAGGGTTTAACCCTGGCAATACCATCTACATCTACATCTATATGGATACTTTGCAAATCACATTTAATTGCCTAGCAGAGGGTTCATCGAACCACCTTCACAATTCTCTATTATTCCAATCTCGTATAGCGTACGGAAAGAATGAACACCTATATCTTTCCGTACGAGTTCTGATTTCTCTTATTTTATCTTTGTGATCGTTCCTCCCTATGTAAGCCGGTGTCAACAAAATATTTTCACCTCGGAGGAGAAAGTTGGTGATGGAAATTTCGTGAGAAGATCTCGCGCAACGAAAAACGCCTTTCTTTTAATGATGCCCAACACAACTCCTGTATCATTTCCCTGACACTCTCTCCCATATTTCGCGATAATCTTACATAACGCATATTACCAAGGGATTGGGGTTGGGCACTTTATGCACAGCATAAAAAAGTTCAAAATTCGTTTATTGTAGTTAACTTACGTCAACAACGAAGTTTTTAAAGAAGTACTCTTGTTTAAGAAAAGTCGAGAACCTGAACATACAATTTAGCACGCTCTTAGCAGTACCACAGCACTTTCACGCGTGTAATACCAAAAGAGACGGGCGACTGGGGTAGGTTATGACCGCTACAAAAATTTTTAAAAACGCAAGTTTCTTTAGTTATTGCTTACTGTTGACCATAATGCACTTTTTAAAGAGACACTGATGTGTAAGGAAGGTCCTGACCGTGAAAATATTCAATATGACATTCATTGCGGAAACTGACATCTGCTAATAAGACTTAAATTTTTGGGATAAGCTTATCAAAAATTTAAAATATTTATGGAATCTAGTAGAAGAGTTCATTAAAAACTTTAAATAGCTTCTTTAATTTTAAAATGTAAAGCAACGTACGAGATTACAATATTTTCAAACTGTGGGCATAAAGTACTCTCCCGCCCTCTCCTTGGCATTGCGAAGTTTCATTGATTACATTCCTCCTGATTCGCCATAGTTAGATAACTATAAAAATACCTGAAACGCGTAATACCGTATAACTATATGTCAGTAACACTAAATAGAACAACACCCTCTTTTTTCGTTGAACACATACTGAGACAGCTATTTCATGAATGAGATAATGTTATCCAGGAAAGCTCTTTGAATATTAATTACCTCCACTTAATCATTTTCGATCTCCCATTCAGGATTAGTGTGCAGGCGTTTCGGCTCCCACGACTTCGTCCCTCTCTTACGTGATGTGCCTACTTCTCGTTTCCTGTTGTGTCAGTACATTATTAAGTGAAGCGTCTTTTTTCCTTCATATTCATATTCACATAATTCCGATTTAATGGAGTTGTAAGCACTTTAGATTTTCTCAAGCACTTCTTTCCAATTAGAATACACAATCAGCGTGAACAGATACGTGGGTCGAAGTAGAAAGTAGGTTTCAGAAAGCAACCCCTAATGTCCAGTACTCAATTTTCGATCGATCATAAGGATTTTCTTGTTATTTATCCGTTCATTCAGTTCTAGCATGGTATGTACACTCCTGGAAATTGAAATAAGAACACCGTGAATTCATTGTCCCAGGAAGGGGAAACTTTATTGACACATTCCTGGGGTCAGATACATCACATGATCACACTGACAGAACCACAGGCACATAGACACAGGCAACAGAGCATGCACAATGTCGGCACTAGTACAGTGTATATCCACCTTTCGCAGCAATGCAGGCTGCTATTCTCCCATGGAGACGATCGTAGAGATGCTGGATGTAGTCCTGTGGAACGGCTTGCAATGCCATTTCCACCTGGCGCCTCAGTTGGACCAGCGTTCGTGCTGGACGTGCAGACCGCGTGAGACGACGCTTCATCCAGTCCCAAACATGCTCAATGGGGGACAGCTCCGGAGATCTTGCTGGCCAGGGTAGTTGACTTACACCTTCTAGAGCACGTTGGGTGGCACGGGATACATGCAGACGTGCATTGTCCTGTTGGAACAGCAAGTTCCCTTGCCGGTCTAGGAATGGTAGAACGATGGGTTCGATGACGGTTTGGATGTACCGTGCACTATTCAGTGTCCCCTCGACTATCACCAGAGGTGTACGGCCAGTGTAGGAGATCGCTCCCCACACCATGATGCCGGGTGTTGGCCCTGTGTGCCTCGGTCGTATGCAGTCCTCATTGTGGCGCTCACCTGCACGGCGCCAAACACGCATACGACCATCATTGGCACCAAGGCAGAAGCGACTCTCATCGCTGAAGACGACACGTCTCCATTCGTCCCTCCATTCACGCCTGTCGCGACACCACTGGAGGCGGGCTGCACGATGTTGGGACGTGAGCGGAAGACGGCCTAACGGTGTGCGGGACCGTAGCCCAGCTTCATGGAGACGGTTGCGAATGGTCCTCGCCGATACCCCAGGAGCAACAGCGTCCCTAATTTGCTGGGAAGTGGCGGTGCGGTCCCCTACGGCACTGCGTAGGATCCTACGGTCTTGGCGTGCATCCGTGCGTCGCTGCGGTCCGGTCCCAGGTCGACGGGCACGTGCACCTTCCGCCGACCACTGGCGACAACATCGATGTACTGTGGAGACCTCACGCCCCACGTGTTGAGCAATTCGGCGGTACGTCCACCCGGCCTCCTGCATGCCCACTATACGCCCTCGCTCAAAGTCCGTCAACTGCACATACGTTCACGTCCACGCTGTCGCGGCATGCTACCAGTGTTAAAGACTGCGACGGAGCTCCGTATGCCACGGCAAACTGGCTGACACTGACGGCGGCGGTGCACAAATGCTGCGCAGCTAGCGCCATTCGACGGCCAACACCGCGGTTCCTGGTGTGTCCGCTGTGCCGTGCGTGTGATCATTGCTTGTACAGCCCTCTCGCAGTGTCCGGGGCAAGTATGGTGGGTCTGACACACCGGTGTCAATGTGTTCTTTTTTCCATTTCCAGGAGTGTATATGTGTAAATTGCTAAGCTGCCTCGTGGCTCGAGTCTACGTTAGGCTTTATGTCATCCTGTAACAGGGTGGACAGGTGCGTTCGATACCTGAAGCAAGGCAAGAAAGTACCACTTGTAATAGGTCTGTGGCTAGTACAGCACTGAGATGTTCGAACCAAACTTCGATTTGAGGATTTGTTTGCCTGTATGAATAGCGGCGCATGTAGGAAGGCACACACCGTCAGGTGGCTTGCGGAGTATGGATGTAGATGTAGAAGATGACGGTGGAGTTTCACTGGTGGTCTTTATGGCTGGAATCTGTATGTGCAGCCTATCCGTGAATATGACGTGGGGCACGACTCCAGCTTATGATGCATTTTTTCTTGTCATAATAACAACAATTACTATGGGTAAGAAATTAGGTGCCTGTTCTGCCGCTAAACGTCATACGATAACGCAACCTGAAACACATTCCTCATTGATGAAAACGTCGAATTAATTAGCCAAAATAGATGAAACGATATTGTGTGAAAAAATAGTCACAGTTTTACTGGTAATAAAAATAACGGTATCACATAAATATGGAGGCAATTAAGTCCACCTTACCCTGGCACGTGTAGCTCAGTAATTATGAAATATCAAAAAAAAAAAAAAAAACTATTCCATTTAGGGGCCCCGGTTGGTACGACTAATAAAATTATTGGATATAGTTAAGGCTTGTTACCAAGCGAGATGAGGCAGTGGTTAAGAAACGTCACTAGTATTCGAGAGGGTGGCGTTTGAAATCTCCATTTGGCCAGTCATATTTGTGGTTTCCATTCTTCCCCTACAGCAGTTGTGGGAAATGCAGAGATGGTTCCTCTCAAAAGGACACTGTCAATATCCATCCCATAACCAAGACTATTCACCTTCTGTAACAATCTCGTCGTCAACGGGACGCTGAACCGTAATCTTCCTGTCATTATTCCATGGCTGGCTACACAGCTTTCTCGTTGTAGCATTATGTGGAGCGTGACATTTAGAAAATGTCATCACGCTATCTTCAACACTTGTGTTCTTGCAAAGGACATCCATGTGGATACAAGTGGAGAAAGGAAAGGCCACAACTTCCGTAACTGGGTTACATCATCAGAACTGGAACGTTATTCTGCCGTGGATTTCTTGCAGAACAGCGTTTTCGGTGGTGGCAGCATGTAGTAGGTAGACTGATAGTCTCAGACTTTCAATTTTATGAATTACTAACTGTTACCTGGTGCTGCGCTCGCATATCAGTAGTTATGTTATGATGAGTGATGCTGAGAAAGTAAACTGTTACATGTGCAGTGACATGAGCTGCCCTGACTTGTCTGCCTGTTCGGATAAGTACAGACAGTGATGTGATATATACAATAACTATCCATTATGCCACGTGTGCATTATGCAATAAATATAATCTTCTTTATTATGGTTTATGTTCACTGACGTAAAAAACAAGTTCCATTCTCTACTGTACATTTTGGAAACCTGTAGTGAAACAAACCCACGATCTGAGAAGCCCAGAAGAGCTTTTTAATTGCGTAGAATTTAAAACCAGATTTTGTCGCCATGGATCACCAGAATATCATCTTCCTTAAGTATTTTAGCACGATGAAGCATTTTCCGCACGACTACTGTACTATCCAGTGTCTCGGTACTTTGCTGTCAATTATCGCGCATTGATACAGATTCCTAGCCTCCAACGCCGTCTAATTTACTTCCTCCACAAGACCCATGCCACGGTATGCATGGGTCAAGTCATGATGAGGAGTAAAGCAGAAATAAAGTGGGTAGAGTCAAAGCGAGTAGTTTCATCACATTCTGCATCATAATTTCTTCCCTATAGTTACCAGATGCCTCCATCTCTACCATCCCCACGAAGTAGAAGAACTCCCATCAACATGAAAAAGTTGTGAAATTTCCGTTGTTTTATCTTGCTAAATTTTATTTAAGAATCGTATAAATAATAGCCATTAGGCAATACAAATGACGTACTTCACAGCATAGTCAGTACCGGAACTGATCCATACTGATATTATAAATGCCAAAGTAACTCAATCTGTCACCTTTTCATGACAAAACCGTTGAATAAATTTTGACGACATTTGGTATGTGGAGAGTTCGAACGCTGAGGAACGACGTAAGATACTTCATAAAGTCTGTCATACAATACATTTATCGATTTGAAGTATATTACGCAATTAGGGAAATATTTTTATCTTTGGAAAAGCTAATTACTCTTTGACTGTTGATCTTTATTATATTTGTGTAAATGCTTTTTTTTGGTAGATTTGTTCTACATAGTATGATTCAAGATAGTGAATACATTACTTATACAATTGTCAACGAGTTTAATAGATACTTCCCTACTATAATATAAGAAATGTGGCAGTAGCCCTGTCCGTTGCATTTTCGCGACTAAATCACTGAAATGATTTCAGTGAAAATTGGTATGGAGACAGCTTGAAACCTGAGGAAGAACATAGAATTTTCTGACGAGGATGTCACTTGTAGGTGGAGAAATGTAATCATTTCAAACGAATGAGTAGTTTTTGTTTCTCTAGTGGACGATGGGCATGTATGATTGGAATAAGGTGTGCGTAAGGGTTTTATTAATTTCTGGAAGTGGCAGTTTACCTGTGGCAGTATTACTTTGTGTCCTCCCATGGAACTGGAGTGTTTCGCAGGATAAGTGGATCATTCACTGACCATCTAAACAATCACAGACGGTTCATATACGTTACCAATAAACGCTCCAAAACTCAATTATTTCTGACTTCTTTTTCGTTTTTGACTCATACTTTCCATCAGACGGAGTAGGTTTTCTTATGTGTTACCACGTGCTCCCAGACCACTGTCCCCACGAAGTACAAAACTTGCATCAAAATGAAAAATTTCGTGAAATCATGGTTGTTTTATCTTGCTGAAATTTACGTTTATATTACTTTTATTTTAGAATCGTGTAAGTAACTCTAATTAGACAATAGAACGAATGCCCCCTTCAAGCTGGATGTCTAACTGTGTAAATTATTTGAGTCAGTTAAATTACAAACTGAATTTACAGAACTTCATAAATACACTATGTGATCGAAGGTATCCGGACACCTGGCTGAAAAGACTTACAAGTTTGTGGCGCCCTCCATGAGCAATGCTAGAATTGAAAACGGTGTTGGCCCACCCTTGGCCTTGATGACCGCTCTCGCAGGCATAAGTTCAATCACGTGCGCGCAGGTTTCTTGGGGAATGGCAACCCATTTTTCACGGAGTGCTGCACTGAAGAGACTTATCCATTTCGGTCGGTCAGGCCTGGTTAGAAGTCGACATTCCAAAATATCACAAAGCTCTTCTATAGGATTCAGGTCAGGACCCTGTGCACGCTAGTCCATTACAGAGATGTTACTGACGTGTAACAACTCTGCCATAGGCCACGCAATATGAACAGGTGCTCGATCGTGTTGAAAGATGCAATCGAAATCCCCGAATTGGTCTTCAGCACTGGGAAGCAAGAAGGTGCTTACAATATCAATAGTAGGTCTGTGCTGAGATAAAACCACGCAATAGAACAATGGATGCAAGCCCCCTTTCCATGAAAAATACGACCACATCATAACACCACCGCGACCGAATTTTACTGTTGGCACCTCACACGCTGGACGATGACGTTCACCTGGAATAGGCCATACCCACACCCTGCCATCGGATCGCCACCTTGTGTATCGTGATTCGTCACTCCACACAACGTTCTTCCACTGTTCAGTCGTAAAATGCTCACGCTCCTTACACAAAGCGAGGCACTGTTTAGCATTTACCGGCGTAATAGGTGGCTTATGAGCAGCCGCTTCAGCATGAAATCCAGGTTTTCTCACCCTCGCCTTACTATCACAGTACTTGCAGTGGATTCTGATGCAGTTTGGAGATCCTGTGTGATGGTCTGGATAAATGTGTGACTATTACAAAACGGGCCAAACGGTTCTGAGCACTATGGGACTTAAACATCTGAGGTCATCAGTCTCCTAGAACTTAGATCTACTTAAATCTAACTACCCTAAGGACATCACACTCATCCATGCCCGAGGCAGGATTCGAACCTGCGGCCGTAGCAGTCGCAATTGCCTGTTACACATTACGACCCTCTTCAACTGCCCACGGTCTCTGTCAGTCAACAGACGACGTCGGCCTCTACGCTTTTGTGCTATACGTGTCTGTTCACGTTTCCACTTTACCATCACATCGGAAACAGTGGACCTAGGGATGTTTAAGAGTGTGGAATTCCAGCATATAGACATGTGATGCAAGTGTCATCCAATCACCTGACCACTTTCGAAGTCCGCGAGTTCCGCAGAGACTACGATTCTGCACCCTCACGATGTCTAAAGACTACTGAGGCAGCTGATATGGAGTACCTGGCAGTAGGTGGCAGCACAATGCACCTAATATGAAAAACGTATGGTTTTAAGGGTGTCCGGATACTTTTGATCACATAATGTAGGTATCTGAGGCGCATTATGATTATCTGGTGGCCAGAAAACATAAGTAATGAGGATCTCTGGAGAAAAACAAACAAGGTATCTACAGAAGAACAGATACGTGAGCGAAAGTGTAGATGGCCGCCGCATATATTGAGAAATCCAGATGAAGCAGTTGAGAAGAAGGCACTGGAAATATATCTCCAGGGGGCAAGGAGACTTGGCAAGACCTGGGCGGAACTGAAGGAAATGGTCAAAGACAAAGATGGATGACGAGTTCTCCTGGATGCCCTATGCCAAAGGAATTAAGTCAAGCGAGTGTATGAATAGTACTGCCAAATGAGTAATATGAATGATAAGCTAATGCGTGGTCACTAAATGACAAAAAGTGGCACATAACAGGTAATAAACGGCTGAAGGGGTCGTGTCCACATATGAAGAGTACTGTGACTCGATCACAGCTGTACGGTGCACCGGGCCAAGGCGTCCTGACAACGTGTGAATCAATCAACAGCAGTCAGCGACCCACCGGCGCTAACAGCTGACCCAGCCGTGATATCACGTCATATCTCTGTGTGTGTCCATCAACAGTCCAATCAGTTTATACTTACCAATCACCCAAGTAAAACTATAAGCACACTTTATTAATACAGACTAGCAATGGAACCATTTCGTTTGTTCTGCAGCGTACTAATATATAGGGTGGGCCATTGATCGTGCCCGGGCCAAATATCTCACGAAATGAGCGTCAAACGAAAAAACTACAAAGAACGAAACTTGTCTAGCTTGAAGGGGGATACCAGATGGCGCAACGGTTGGCCCACTAGATGGTGCTGCCATAGGTTAAACGGGTATCAAATGTTTTTTTTTATTTAGATAAGAATCCCCATATTTTGTTACATATTCGTGTAGTACACCGAAACAACCGAAATAAAATGTTCAAACGTACCTACGTTCTGCCTCTTAATTTTAAAAACCTACCTGTTACCAACTGTTCGTCTAAAATTGTGAGCCATATGTTTGTGACTATTATAGCGCCATCTGTCACAAAGCGCAAAAAGTGGTCCAACTAAAACTTTAATATTTCTTTACGTACTACACGAATATGTAATAAAAATTGGGGTTCCTATTTAAAAAAAAAACCTAGCTGATATCCGTTTGATCTATGGTAGCGCCATCTAACGGGCCAACCATAGCGCCATCTGGTTTCCCCCTTCAAGCTAGACAAGTTTCGTTCTTTGTAGTTTTTTCGTTTGATGCTTATTTCGTGAGATATTTGGCCCAGTCGCTATCAATGGACCACCCTGTATATTTGTGACTGAAGTTTCAATTGACATTGATTTGAACGTCATTTGTGCTCCTTTTGTGGCTTGCAGTTAATAACATCGTACGTGGGAAAATAACTTTAAGTAATTAATAGCTCGTCTGAGGTACAGGTTACACACCAAGTCTTACCAAGCGAGGTGCCTAGTTCGAAGAATAAGTAGTACTCCATCAACGATTGAGCAGCGCTGCTGCATGGCAGTCATCGCAGGCCAGGACGGTGCTGTCTCTGTTGGAATATAGGTTTATCTTCGTGTTTAACTGTCGCTTTTTATGTATTTCTATAGAATGAATACTGCACTAGATTAATTTGGGACTGCTCTAGTGAACGGACACGGCAATCTCTCCTTTAAAAGTTATTTTGTTTGTAATGAGAAACAAACTGACGCTTTCCATCGACGCTGAACTTAGCATGGAAGACGTGATCAGCAGTATTGTATTCGGGTGCCTCCAGCTACCCGTTGTAAAAACTAAACAGCAAATATACGCCGAAGCACCAGAGAAAATGCACCTAACCACCCTCAGGAAGAACACACGCTATAAATAAACCGTTAAGCTTGTTTTCATTATCTTGTGTGTGTTGAAGAGGGGAGAGGTCAATAGTCATAGCTCATAGGCTATCTAGCGGTCATTTGAAATCCAGGAAATGATCAAGGTAACAGGAAACGTAGGAATAACTGAAAACTGTTAGGTGAAATAAAATAAATGCACTAGCGAGGCGAAAACTGGTCTCGGTATATAGAACTTTTATCCAAAACTGTGTGTTCCACGTATTTACTACAAACATAAACAGAAAGTAGCAAGGCTCTAAAAGACAGAGGGATAATGCGAGAAACAAATCCGTTACCAGAGTTCCATTCTCAACCCGGTATATTCGAGGTAAAACGAAGCGTCCGCGCGAAACGTCGTATGTCTGACTCGTTATACAGTTCCGGGTTTATGACGGCGTGAATAGTAGCTCAGAAGGTGTGCATTTAACGACGGGCATCGCAACCGCGTGGTGCTGCGTGAGTGCTAATATACTGTAGTGGATTTAAATCTCACATTCTAACCTGGGCTAAGCATAGCTTTCAAAACAACGTTCTACAGGACTGATATCAATATAGAAGTTATGAATACCGTTGTCGTTTGCTGTACTCTTGTTGGCAGAATGGATTAAGGCTAGGTTTCACTCAAATGACAAGAAAAAAATTTGAGACAATAAAAAGACGTACATAGGATCCGTTTTTGGATTATGATTGAGCGTACTTTGAACTCTACTTTAGATTTTCAATAAAAAAAGCGCCTCGCGTAATTATGGGTTGATCAAGGGTCTGCAAGTTTGAAGTACGCAGACTGCGTGCAGTGTAGCTACTCGGAAGTTATCTGAAATCGAAAATGTATAACATCAGTCATTACGACAGTAAATTTATCCGAACTTATTACCTGACCACAATGAAATAACCTTAAAATTAACGAGACTGTACTAACTCGAAATTTTAGTTAGATTTGTAGGATCTGTTTCACCCTTCATGGCTTTGTAAAAAATAATTGTAACAAATTTAATGTGTTATAGGTATAAGCTCCCAAGAAATGTGTTTGCCTTTCCTGGGTCAAAGGTTGAAGTTAACAGGTTGAACCGTTTTTATTTTATGCAGCACACCGTTTTGAAAAATCGGTTCTAAAGAAAGATCTAATTAAAGCTTACGCAAAACTTGTATATGTATTATTAGCTCAATCTGCATAAAAACTGCTTGTTATTGTGTATTTTTAATGTCGCTGAATACAAATATCAAGCCTGTCGGAGGTACCGAGTGGTTCTAGGCGCTTCATTCTGGAACCGAGAGACCGCTACGGTCACAGGTTCGAATCCTGCCTCAGGCATTGATGTGTGTGATGTCCTTAGGTTAGTTAGATTGAAGTAGTTCTAAGTTCTAGGAGACTGATGACCTCAGATCTTAAGTCCCATAGTGCTTAGAGCGATTTGAGCCACAAATATCAAGTTAGATTTTCAAAATTTACACTGTCCAATCCTAAACAGCGGACCAAAACTACGTTTTGACCAATTTTGACCAAAAATTTGACAAAAAACGTGTTTTCGGTACTTCGATTCCAGGAACTTATATCAACGCTTCCTCTAACTCGAATTGTTCCTTGAGAGCAATTCCCTCGTTGTTCTTGGCGAAATACTGCCCTTCTCGCTGAGCTGGATACGCTGGCCTCGCCAGCCTGCACACGTTGTTCGTCAGCTTTTTCGTTGAATATGTTTGCTTGCATACCGCAATATTAATAATTTTGTGAACGTGCGTCACGGCTCGACAAATTTTATATCAGAGTTCAGGAGCTGAGAGCGTCCCATGCGGCCGTGACACTGCTTTGACTATCGGCTGCAGCAACGTTTCTAACGTACGGATTAAAAATACCTTTTCTTCCCTATATTCTACGCACATATACCTTTGAAAAATACAATAAAAACACAGCCGAATTTTCGGCCATTTTGAATGAGAACCTTGTCTTAAAGTGTCTGCGAGATAGCAAACAGTGTGGCAGTATCCACCTCTATGAACGTGAAACCTACACTAAGTTTAAGAGCGAGTCCGTACACAAAAGTGCAAGTCCAAATCGATTTTAAAGAGCCCATATGAAAGTGTCCGATATGCAGGTTACTACACTCCTGGAAATTGAAATAAGAACACCGTGAATTTATTGTCCCAGGAAGGAGAATCTTTATTGACACATTCCTGGGGTCAGATACATCACATGATCACACTGACAGAACCACAGGCACATAGACACAGGCAACAGAGCATGCACAATGTCGGCACTAGTACAGTGTATATCCACCTTTCGCAACAATGCAGGCTGCTATTCTCCCATGGCGACGATCGTAGAGATGCTGGATGTAGTCCTGTGGAATGGCTTGCCATGCCATTTCCACCTGGCGCCTCAGTTGGACCAGCGTTCGTGCTGGACGTGCAGACCGCGTGAGACGACGCTTCATCCAGTCCCAAACATGCTCAATGGGGAACAGATCCGGAGATCTTGCTGGCCAGTGTAGTTGACTTACACCTTCTAGAGCACGTTGGGTGGCACGGGATACATGCGGACGTGCATTGTCCTGTTGGAACAGCAAGTTCCCTTGCCGGTCTAGGAATGGTAGAACGATGGGTTCGATGACGGTTTGGCTGTACCGTGCACTATTCAGTGTCCCCTCGACGATCACCAGAGGTGTACGGCCAGTGTAGGAGATCGCTCCCCACACCATGATGCCGGGTGTTGGCCCTGTGTGCCTCGGTCGTATGCAGTCCTGATTGTGGCGCTCACCTGCACGGCGCCAAACACGCATACGACCATCATTGGCACCAAGGCAGAAGCGACTCTCATCGCTGAAGACGACACGTCTCCATTCGTCCCTCCATTCACGCCTGTCGCGACGCCACTGGAGGCGGGCTGCACGATGTTGGGGCGTGAGTGGAAGACGGCCTAACGGTGTGCGGGACCGTAGCCCAGCTTCATGGAGACGGTTGCGAATGGTCCTCGCCGATACCCCAGGAGCAAGTGTCCCTAATTTGCTGGGAAGTGCCGGTGCGGTCCCCTACGGCACTGCGTAGGATCCTACGGTCTTGGCGTGCATCCGTGCGTCGCTGCGGTCCGGTCCCAGGTCGACGGGCACGTGCACCTTCCGCCGACCACTGGCGACAACATCGATGTACTGTGGAGACCTCACGCCCCACGTGTTGAGCAATTCGGCGGTACGTCCACCCGGCCTCCCGCATGCCCACTATACGCCCTCGCTCAAAGTCCGTCAACTGCACATACGGTTCACGTCCACAGCATGCTACCAGTGTTAAGGACTGCGATGGAGCTCCGTATGCCACGGCAAACTGGCTGACACTGACGGCGGCGGTGCACAAATGCCTCGCAGCTAGCGCCATTCGACGGCCAACACCGCGGTTCCTGGTGTGTCCGCTGTGCCGTGCGTGTAATCATTGCTTGTACAGCCCTCTCGCAGTGTCCGGAGCAAGTATGGTGGGTCTGACACACCGGTGTCAATGTGTTCTTTTTTCCATTTCCAGGAGTGTATATTAGTGACTTTCTATTTACAACACCCCTCTCAATTATTTTCATCATGGCAGCAACATCAGCAATCGTTAGGAAATTGTCTCGAATGACAAGCAGCCCACAGTTGCACTAATTACGTTTACTCTAAATCCTGACCATGCTTTCAACTATAATAATATATCCTTCTTCAGAAGTCCTAAAAAGTGATCAAAATAACATCTAGACCAGTTGGGGTTGAAGAACATGATTCGGTAGTTTGAATTAACTGGCGGTTTGGGATTTGATCGTGGGAGAGACCGATGGCCAACTGTGCCACAAGTTCTTCAGGAAGTTACTGTTGTCACAGCTGACACTGCTGAACGTAATGTGTGATTCTTAACCAGTCCACAAGATGTGTCACGACAGTTAAACTTGCCGTAGTCCAGCAGCAGAGCAATCTCTAGTCCTCTGGCACGCAAGCAGCAAATTTTACACTCTCATGTGAAAATTGAAATGTGTTTCAATGATTTATTAGTTATTTATATGCCGCATGTCCTTATAAATACTTCCACAATGTTTCGTGTTCCTACGATCAGACGTTTGTCATGGGGACCTCTCAAGTAAGTTTAATTATAACCACATTGTATATGACGGAAGTGCTCATCACGTTCATAGCTCACATCACCACGATATGCTGGGAATAAATTTAAAGGTTTTTTACAGTCATATCACACTGAAGCTTTTGTATACGCCCTTTATAGTGTTCCGCCTGCCGGGGTGGCCGAGTGGTTCTAGGCGCTACAGTCTGGAACCGGCGACTGCTACGGTCGCAGGTTCGAATCGTGCCCTGGCCATGGATGTGTGTGATGTCCTTAGGTTAGTTAGGTTTAAGTAGTTCTAAGTTGTAGGGTACTGATGACCTTAGAAGTTAAGTCCCATAGTGCTCAGAGCCATTTATAGCACTGACAAATTCTTTAACATTTTTCCATTTGTAAATTTTCAGTAAAACCCTAAAAATGTTCTTGTAGTAGTATTGTGCGTTTTCCCACTTGTCATTTAGCAGAATCTCAAAGAAAATGAACGACGTAGGTGACGCAGTGGTATGACACTGGACTCTTATTCTGGAGAACAGCAGTTCAAATCTCAGGCCAGATATCCAGATTTCCCTAAAGTGATGAAGGCAAATTTCAGGATTGCTCATTTGAAAAAGGAGGTGGCCGATATCCTTCCTTGGACCGTCTCTAATGAAGTTGTCACCAACGGGGTGTTCAACCGTAATTATTCTTCTTTTCCGGACTTAAGAATTAGGCTAGTGCGTAAGTTCGTAGCGCTTTTTCATACACAACAGGCACACACAACAGAGACTGAGGTAACTTTTCGATTTAGTGACTGCAGAAATCACGTGGGTTTGAGGCGAAGATCTCGTCGAGTCATGTTCCGACGGTATTTTCACCCGGAAAGGAAGCTCTTTGACGGTTGCTCGACAGAGAGCGGAAAAAGCGAAAATATGAGGGTTCGAGGTCAGGTGAATAAGGTGGCTGCGGAATGACTTCCCAACCCAACTTCTGTACTGTGATTTTTGTCAGTCTAGTAGCAGCCGGCAGACGTCATCGTGGAGTAGCATCATTTCACGCAGTCTTCCTGGTCGTTGTTCTTGGACTGCGTCTGCGAGACATCTAAGTTGTTAACAATAAATGTCAGAAGTGGTGACTGCACCTTGAGAAAGCACTTCGTAGTACATCACACCATCGCTCTTCCACCGGATGCGTAATATTGCCATTTCTGGAGGCGCTGAGGTCTTTGTACAGGGAGTGGCTGCTTTGTTTGGCCTCAAAAATAGTAGCATAAAGACACCATTTATCAGCGCCAGTAACAGTACAGAATAGTACCGATTTTTGAGCCTTTACTATTGCATGCAATTGTCGCACTACGGTGGAATGATCACTGTTCATAACGTTTGCGCCGCGCCGAGTGGCCGCACGGTAGAGGCGCCATGTCACTAATAGTGCGAACCCTCCCGCCGGAGGTTCGAGTCCTCCCTGGGGCATGGGTGTGAGTGTTGTCCTTAGCGTTAAGTTAGTTTAAGTAGTGTGTAAGTCTAGGGACCGATGGCCTCAGAAGTTTGGTCCCTTAGGAATTGACACACATATGAACATTGATAACATCTGCCAGTTCTCGAGTACATTGACGTGGATTATTGTGGATTAATGTATTTAAACGGTCTTCACTAAACCCCGAAAGGCTTCCTGAACGTGAATATTCTCTAAACTCAACAAGATCCTCCTTAAACTGAGAAAACCACTTTCTTGCCGTGCCCCGTCCAATGACAGCATCACTCCCTGTACGCGGTGCACGTGGTTCTGGCTGCCTCCTCTGCTCTCATCACTCGAGTGAACTTAAACAGAAGAACATGCCGGAAATGTTCTGATTTCTCCGCGTGACAACCTAGTTTCTAGCGTCCACAGTTTCACTCACTACCTCCAGACGAGAAAATGACAATACGAGTACGTAAACTCAAATAGCAACAGAGAATTACATATCGAAAATGACAATCGGTAAATAAACCCACAGCATCTGGAACACCAACATACAAAAGAAAAATCCTACGAACGAATGCAGCAATGTAATAGTAATGGCCGTCAGTTCCATGTGTATAATTTGACAAGTGACACACCTGTCGAGTGCAGGACTGCCTACGACAACGCAGATCAGTCATATTACGACCATGAATAACCGTTCTTGTAGGTTTACAAAACACTGAGTGTCTCAAGAACTAATCATCAGCGATCACAGGTTGATTAATTCATTCTTTTACGTATAAAGCCAGAGGGGAGGAGTGAAAATTAGTATCAAGGCTGGGAATCGAACCTGGGTTTTCTTTTTACTATTCACGGGCGTTAGCCGCTAAGCCTCCTTGGTACAGCGGTTCACAGAACTGCAAGGATCCCCCAGTTAAGTTCGATGCTGAGGTGGTATTCCAGAACATGGAGAGCCTCGGCAATTCTGTTCGTGTGTGACGAGGAATTTTAAGTAGATTGTGGTGGCAGTGGGAATTCAGATCGGAGATGGTGATCCGTGCAGTTGTCTGTACCGTTGTGCAAGGTGGCTTAGTGGCCGTCTGCTTTCCGCAGTCGTGCGGCGCGGACGTCTGTTTACGTCTCTGCCGCGGTGCTTAGCGCGTACGAGGCTCTTTGCTTCGTGTTAGTCTTCGCTAGTGCTAGCGTTCTCGAACTAGAATGGCTCATTCGTACCGACAAACTACTATCAAGATTAGCTTTAATAGTGAATTTTCCCGACCAAAGGCATTTGCAACAGAACGCTTTATACGTGAAGAAACTGAAATTGAACCACAAGGTACGACTGGCATTCACCCCTCTATCACATGTGGTATACGTCAAACTGATGAACGGCACGGTGTGTGACAAGATCGTACGCGACCATAAAGGTGGGCTTAAATTTAAACATTCAGACGGCCATATTGGAACGGTAGCGATTAATCATGCGGGACTTGGATTGAGAACTGTATGAGTATTTTTTGCTACCATTTGAGGTTCTGGCTGAGATCGTGGTTAACGCGCTACAGCCCTACAGACGGATACTTAGTCACATAGGAGAAAAATGGATAACCCTTACCACGTATCCGGTACTTAATGGCGTGTGACAAATACGGATCGAGCTATCAAAACAAGTGTCGTCTTATCTCACAACTGCAGGCTGCTGAGCGATAGTCATTTACGACGGTCAGCCGAAAACTTGCTCAGGTTGTGGACAGGTAGGCCATCCTCGCTCAGTGTGTTTCCAACGAAGAATTGCACAGATACCGACAGGTGAATCTGTAGCAACACCTGTGGCGACGTCTTCCCTCTCACATATTCAAATGTCTTCCGGAAGCACGCCCCACCGAACGTTAACAGCGCCCAACGGCTGGACAGGACGGTCGAAAAGCCGGCGGATGACGATAGGAGCATGGTGATGGCGGCGACGTCCCCCACCTAGCAGCACGGACCTATACCACCAGTACAGAGACTGCATGAGCAGACGGTCATCGACAGACGAATAGTGCCTTCGTGCCCGACAGCAGTGGTGACAGACTCTCACCCACATTCGGATACGCAAACAAACACGCGTAAGCGATGCTATCCGAAACGGTGGAAGAAACGACGTCTAACCCTGTCGGACGACTCTAATACGTATGCAGGATCAAGAAACGACCGAGGAAGGCGACCACCTTACGGATGGTCCCGAGACTCCTTACCCAGAACACAACCGTCTCAACAGCAGCATACGGCAAGAGCGATCTGAAATACTTTGTTCTACCACGCCAGAAGAACAAAGATGACCACAGAATTTAGGAAAAGACTATGTAACATCAGTATGACCTTATTCATTTAGAAAAAGACTATGTAACATCAGTATGACCTTATTGTAAAGTTGTTTTTATAATGCCATTTACCCTGAAGATGAGGTATTCCCTCGAAACATGTCGCTAAATAAATAAGGTATACAATACTTGACAAAGTTTGTGACTGGTAGCGGTAATTTAAAAAAAAACCTTTACATAACAGAATTTAGTTACGGGGTGGTAAAATGACTACATACTGTCCATTTGCAGATGAATTCACGTTACAGGAGACAATACATAGTTTAATGACACAAATAAGTATGTAACAGTTTTCCGCTAGATAAGCTACTAGTCTTTAAATAGAAATTCTTCTGCGAGATAAATGATATTACAAAGAATACAAATAGTATCAACTTGTTTTACTTCTGCAGTCATCAAAAGTTCAAGTCTTTAGGGACGTTTTCGGCGAAAACCGAAGGTAATGGACACTTCACACCTCAATCTATCGTTGACGTTGTCCATGTTGTTCTTAAGTCCCCCACTTTCTTTTATTAACTGGCCACATAAAACGACAAGCACCGTCCATGATTAGCTGACAATACGTGGAAGCTGCTTTAATTTACGGCGTTTGCGATATATAGGTACCTATAAATTCTCTTTCATGTCTTGGAATTTTATACATAATCAACTAGCTGAAATAAAAGAGAATCTACGTTGTAACTGTACTACGACGCAATGTTCCTTTTTGTGGAGTAATGTACGAAACTTTGAATCCTCATCAGTACAATGAACTTTTTGACGGGCATATTTTTTATGCTATTTAATACCATGAATCTAGAGACGTACTGAATACGATAAACTTTTCTATTAACATTCCTTTCAGTTCTCACAAATAACATGTTTATCACAAGCAGTGTTCACTTGGATATAGGTTTCATTTCAGTTATGTCCTTGCAACTTAAAGCAGAAACAACAGTGTCAGCATTGACTGTCTGTTTCTACACCGTAACAGAAATTCACTTTACTGCCTTGACACGAGAATCGTATAGGGATATTACTTTTGCAATAATAAAAACTGTTACGGAGAAGACTATGTACGAAAGAGGAACAGTATTTATACCACAAAGGTAATGTTTGGATAAACCCAAAAGTTGGCTTCAACTTCGGCTTCCTCCAACCTATGAATTGACTTCCTGTCAGCTGCTGCGGTACTTACGGTTCAACGTGGATTCCGAACAACGATGCAACTCGGCATTTTTCACGTTCATCAACGCGAGAGATGAAAGAAGTTCTAACTGAAAACCAGTTGGGGTCGAACCTCCCATCTTAGGATTTTCTGTCTGGCTTTTACCCACTAAGCTCCCTGTCGCCATTACGCCGGCGAAATAAGGGCAACTCTAAATTAAAGTTCCATATATTCATGTTCTGTATGACATCGTAGCTTGTAGCCGGGCTATCTGAAGTAGTTGAATTTTGATTATTCCGATCGAGGCTTAGCTATTTTTATTTATATATATTCTTATCTATGTTGAGATACTCTTTCTTTAGCGAAGCCTTTTAGATCCACGTGTTCAGTAATTGCCTTCGTTTTTCTCATATGCAGAATATATAAAATGGTATTGGGGACCTGATTAATTTTCTCACCTTATGCGACATTTTTTTGTGTTGCATTAGAAGATGTAAAATCATCTATACTAACGTTTTTGCTGCAACCTGTAAAAAATGAAAGGAACCGGCGAAAGAAATAGTTCTACCGTACTACTATAGAAGTAGATAGGGTGTGGATATACTTTATTTGCAGTGATGCGTGTAGCAGTTTGTGTAACTCGGTGAATGCAGTTATTGCACCGATTTATCTCTCTGGTGCTTACTGCCATCGCAGTAACTTACGTCATCATCGGATAGTGTGAAGTCGTGATCTGGCTGCAGACGCCGAATGGCGGACAATACATTCCAGTTTGTTTGATGTTGTGGTGAAAGGCCATGTGGGATAATTACCTTAGGGCTATGATGACAAACTGCCTTGGCCCATGGCCCATAATTACAGAGCAATCTACGAACAAGCGGCTGTAAAAAGTTGCCCAAGAACCAGTTTAGCCTGGCGCTCCTGTCATAAACGTGGTGGCCCCATTCGTCTGCCGGCAGGTCCCAATTTGAGTCTGGAAATAGTCCACCTAACAAGTTTAAATACTCGCAACCCACGCTACAAGTCAAGCACTTTGTAGGAATGGCGTCCTTCCGGCGCTCAACAAGCTCGGAAGAGAAAATAACGAATGCCTAACTTTTGCGCTCCGATTTTTCTCGATACTCGAGTGTCGCTCGAGTGACATCAGTCTCTGCTACTGTTAAAACTTTGTTGATTGTCTCTAAACCATGCTAATATTTATATATTAGAACTGTGATGTACGATCTGCTTTATATACTTCGCAATATTTAATAGTATTGTTTCATCTGGAATTACGAGTTGATTAAACTAAGTGCCTGTACTTCCCTCTGACGAATATTTTCTGAACATAAGTGGCCTGCTTTACACAGAGACTGCTTCCTCCTGGTATGGTGAAAAGTCTTCGTCTTAACTGCTGAAGCGTTGCTGTGTGCAACATCTTCCGCTTTTGTAGTCAGATCAGAATGCAGTGCATTCTAAGGAATTGTGTACAGGAGTTAATTCTACAACTGAGATTATCGTTTTGACTGGTTCACTGTTGAATATCAAAATGGTTCAAATGGCACTGAGCACTATGGAACTTAACACCTGAGGTCATCAGTCCCCTAGAACTTAGAACTACTTAAACCTAACTAACCTAAGGACATCTCACACATCCATGCGCGAGGCAGGATTCGAACCTGCGACCGTAACAGTCGCGCGGTTCCGGACTGAAGCTCCTAGAACCGCTCGGCGACCGCGGACGGCTGTTGAATATCGCTTCACAATATTCAAGGTGAACAATAACTCTTTATTTGCAATGAACTTTTGTTTCGCTCATTCTGCCAACATTTGTGACTTCAGTAGACGACTGTGATTTTAATAGTGTTCTTGTGAACATCTCTTATGATCCTTTGGTTAGATCTTAAGTAATAGTATTGAAACCATGAAATTTAATTGACGTTATCTATGTTCCTTACCTGTGTGTTAACCTGCTTCTACCGGAATGGGGAATGCCTGGTACAGAGTTTCACAATGTTTTGACGATTTCAGATTTGAAGAACGCTCGCTAATAACAAGATACAGCGGCGGTGATCCCCGTATATTCGTAGTGCAGAATGTCGAGTCTCGTCCCTTAAATATTTCAGTAATGGTGTCCTACTGGTCCAAGCAACATCGTGTGTTCGCGGTGGAGTGCTCTTTTCGCTACGGCGAATCTGTCGTTCGCGTGCAACGTTCCTTTCGTAAGCATTTCAAGATACAGCCGCGATATCCAATTCCTGCTCGTGGAATTATACTGAAATGGGTAAGAAACTTCCGTGCAGCTACCAGTGCATCGAATCGAAAGTCAACGGGCCCTGAGAAAACAGCCCGAACTCCAGAGGAGATCGAATGTATACGTAGCGGTTTGCGGGCAAGTCCCGGTCGTTCGTTATGAAAACGGGTCAAGACGCTACACATTTCGCAGTCGTCCACTCGTTGCACAATTCGGTGTGATCTGCGTCATCATCTGAACGCACTTGTGTCGAATAGCCGTCTTGCTTGACTGATTTAATCGTGCCAGACTTTTACCTTTCGGGTTATTTGAAGGTGTAAGTGCACTCCGACCGGCCGAGAAGCTTGCAACAGCTAAAAGATCGAATTCACGATGAAATTTGCTGATATCCCCAAGCAATTACAAAAGCTCTGTTCAAAAACTGGGCGAAACGCCTCGAGTATTGTCTAGCAGTGAATTGTCGTCATTTGTCGGATGTAGTATTTCATAAGTAAACTTGTATATATTTTGTACCTTGTGTAAAATTTTCAATTTCTTTTCACGATTAGCTTCTGTGATATCCAGTTTTGAAATCGTCAGAACGTTTTGAAACACCCCGTATTATAATTTTAAATCCAGGACCAGTTTCAGGTTTGTAGGGGGCCGTGGTGGTTTAGTGGGTAGATCGTTCTATTGTGGCCATGGAGGTCACGCCTTCTAACCTGGGTGGGGGCAGTGATTTTTTCTCGTTCCAAAACTTAAAATATATGCCTTAGAAAGAAGCCTTAAATTTTGCACGTCCTCTCAAATATACCTGTCTGAAGCATTCTGAGAGAGAGAGCTAATAACCGACAAACCATATCACCTTCAGAGTCTAATGTGGTTTCTCACACCAACGATTTCAGGAAACTGCTTAGGAAAGAAATTCGCCTTGGAGACATCAGAAATATGCCTATTGGTTGAAATGGCTCTGAGCACTATGGAACTTAACATCTCAGGTCATCATTCCCCTAGAACGTAGAACTACTTAAACCTAACTAACCTAAGGAAAGCACACACATCCATGCCCGAGGCAGGATTCGAACCTGCACCCGTAGCGGTCGCGCGGTTCCAGACAGAAGCGCCTAGAACCGCTCGGCCACACTGGCCGGCCAAATGCCTATTGTTCTTCATGGTTATTTATTTATTCTTGTCCAAGAAACCATAAAATAGGAACAACAAAATTGTTAAATAAAATTATAATTTAGTTTATAAAACCAAATCAACAAAATAAAACATATTAAATAATACTATAATACATCAGGTGATAAGGGAAATTGTATCCACAAAGGTTTTCAAGTATCAAGATTCCATAATTAGTCCAGGAACTAGCTGTCTGAATATTCTTATTATGTCCTGTAACCAAGTCTACATTCATCCAGCTTCCTTTAGATTATTAAGTGGGGTGGATATTGCACTTCGCCAGATCCACAGCGTTCATCAGCAGAAATATAGCCCTGTTTCCTCGAATTTTTTTACACAGGTTTGCGCCTGTCCTTAGGTGATTCAGGGTTTCCAAGTCGTATGAAGGAGATCGAAACCATCAGAAAATTCCGACTTCAGGTTTTTCCATGGACCTACTGGAGACGAGTTCCACCACAGATGTACCCGGTGTATATTAGGTGATAATGTGGTTGCTTTTGATGATTGCAAAAAGCTCTTTCTTAATTTGAGCCTCAGCGACTGACGAATATGTCCAAACATATCGTGTCTGTTGTTTATCTCTCGCATTTCTTCTGCCAGCTACCGGATGAGCTAAGCCCTTAAAGATGATGAGTATGGTTTACGACGGTAGGGCAAATACATCGTCTAATGGGGTGTCCTGAGGCTTTCAGGTACACCTACTTGTTTTGCACGAGCACAGTGTAGCCAGGAGGGACCGCGTGATAGCGAAACCAGCCTCGAAATACAAAGAAGGGGGGAAGGAAGATTGGGTTTAACGTGCCCGTCGACATCTTGGTCATTAGAGTCGGAGCACAAGCTCTGATTGTGTCAAGGATGGAGAAGGAAATTAGTCGTGCTCTTTCAAATGAACCATCCCGGCATTTGCCTGGAACGATTTAGGGAAGTCACGGAAAACCTAAATCTGGTTGTCCGGACGCTGGTTTGAAGCGTCGTCCTCCGGAATGCGAGTCCAGTTTGCTATCTAAATACAAAGATAAGCAGCTAGTAAACAGTTGCCATTCCAGGACTCGTGCCACCTAAAGTATTCTTTTTCGAGCATTGATTCCGCATACTAAATTAGTCAGTTTAATATTGTTTACTGTTTGTACTCGTATAATTCTGAACATAAATATTTTGGACGATCCGCACATTTTAACGTCTGTTCTTCTGTAATATCTCTTTAAACCTCAGACACCATTAACACGTTGCATCTTCTCCTTATTGACATTTACAGAGGAAACTCGATTAACCGTCATCTTCGGAACCGTGGTCGTGACGATTGAGCGAATAGACGGATAACAGAAACACTGTATTCCTCCAAAACATAACATCAATCAATTATTTTATGTATAGACACATATCACTCTCACAGTAATATAATAATATTTCGGAGCGGTAACAAATTAAACACGATTAGAATAGCAAATAAAACTATCTATTACATGATAAAAACATCCGTACAGTAGCTACAAAAGTTGCAAAATACGTAATGTTTTGTACTGTACTGTACTATAAACTTACAGGTGAAATAGTTTATCTAGCTTGGAAATAGTCAGTCAATTTCTTCTGCCTTTTTGATGTTCGAGCTTTCACCGCCGCAATATTTCATATTTTTCGGAGCAGAAGTGCCTGCGTCGCATTTGCCTCTTCTTGACTTTCAAACCATTCTATACACTTGGACAGCATTGTTTTGGCCTCTGATTGGCTAATAGTTTGTTTTTCTTCATGGTTTGAACACTCGTCTTCATCAGCCTTTTCGTCTTCTTCTTTGCTGGCACTTACGCTGGCAACAATTTCGTCATCACTCAAAATTTGGAAACCCCGTTCACTTTGTCACACTCTAACCACTCTGATACTTCTTCTGACGTCAAATTTGTGATGATTTGCAAATTATTGCACAAATTGGCCATCTCGTCAACTGTCACACACTCTGGTTCCTCCGATTCTTCACCTCTAGGTTGAGGCCAAAGTTTATTCCAGCCGTTCTTGACACTGACAAATCACTCCATGCACTGCCATCATTGAAAATGGCATATTTAATACTGTAAGACCTCCACAGCTGTTTCACAGATGTTGATTCATCAGATGAGAGCAAACTTTCGATAAATATTTTTTTATAACGGCGTTTCATGTTTTTGACAATTCCCTGATCCATGGGCTGTATAAGTGAAGTTGTGTTTGCTGGAAGGAAGAGACATGTTATGTTGCCGTCATCACTTTTCATTTCACAAGTAGGGTGCGTTGGGGCATTATCTAATAGCAAAAGCGCTTTCTGTGGCAACTTTTTTTCATCCAAATGTGCTTTAACTTGAGGTTCAAATTGTTTGTGAAACAAGTGAGAAAAAATTGATTGATCCATCCATACACTCTTCTGGGCGTAGTACAGTGCAGGGAGAGCACTCAAATTCAAATTCTTGAACGCACGAGGTTTTCTTGATTTCCCAATCACAAGAAGGGGTAGCCTATGATTGTCGGTCGCATTTGCGCAAACCATAGCAGTGATGCGATATTTTTGTACTTTGAAACCTGGAGCAGCTTTATCAGAGAGTGATGCTAATGTCTTTTGCGGTAAAGCCTTCCAATGAAGCCCACTTTCATCACAATTGTAAACTTGCTCCCTAACAAGATTCAATTCAGCCATTTTTTTCTTTAAATTGTTCCCGGAACTCAGCAATTACAGAGCTATACTCGCTGAGTTTCTCTCCACTGATATCAGGTTGTCGAATGCCATGACGAAATTTAAACTTGTCTTGTCACGCCATCCGATACTTGCATTAAAAGACGAGTCACCATCAAGTTTGTTGTTCATTTGAACAGCCATGGCCATTATTATAGGCCCTGAAATTGGAATCCCCTGACTTCTTGCTTGTGTAAACCACCTGTACATTGCAGTGTCCAATTCACCATACTTTGCAGGTTTCATTGCTTTTCTTGTTCGCATATCTCCATTCATGCTCTGCATTGTTGACACATATTGTTCTATTTTATCAGCATCACGTTTTATATCGCTAACTGTTGTTCTTCCAATACCATAAATCAGCGCTACACTTGTCGCAGTTTCGCCCTTTCTTAAGCGTTTTATAATTTCAAGTTCTAAAACAACACGTTTACGCTTTTCAGACATTTTATCAAGTCACTGTATCACACACATCTGCACTAAATACGGTAGTGCCAAATATTAGTCAATAAATCTTATTCAAGTGGAAAACACGTAACACGACACTGCCCGCTAGATACACTGCGACAATTACAGTATTCTCGCCACAACTGGAAACCGATCCAGTGGTGATTGTTGACTCACAGGTGAGACAAAGACAAGAAAAGGGGGAGATGTATTAGCACGTCAACTGAAGGTCATATTTTATGTACCATTCTACGGCGGGCGGGTACATTCACTTCCCACTAAAATAGAGTAAATAAACAAAGCAAACGCGTCACTGCACCTTAGAGCATTCTGTCATTACAGTATTATTATGCTGTTACAGCAGTGACGGTTAACAGAAACTGACGGTTTAAAGACTGACGGTTAACCGCGTTTTTACTGTATATTCCTTATAGTTGGCAAACCGATTATTCCTACGGTATTACTCACAGAGCTAGATGCTGTCTCCGAAATCACGTTAGGGTTATTAACTATCTAAATCTATAATCCCTAAGCAATCCTATGGTGCATGGCGGAGGTACGTGTTGTACTATTGTCACTGCCCCCACCCCACCCTTTTCTGTTCCAGTCGCGAATGATGCGCGGGAAGTGCGATTGTTGGTAGTCATCCGTGTGACCTCGAATCTTTCTTATTTTACCTTACACGTCTTTTGACGTTATACACGTAAAACGAGGAAATGTATTGACTCAGCTGTCTAGGAAAGTATTGTGGTATCAATAGCTACGATGCCACTGCTTAGGTTGGCACTACGACAGACACCGACGACAGCGCCCTCTATCCGGCGCTGGAGAGCTATACGAGCATCGCTGCAGATTCCGCCCATTTCATCAAGTGTAGCCAGCCAGGACACTTCGCTTCAGCATCGCACCTACGTACAAAGTTATGTAATAGTTAATCACCTTGTTTTTGCACCTGTAAACCATTTTCTCGCAGTATCGACTTGTGGTACCTTTTCCCGTTCTTACCTACACGCCGCCTCCCAGGCGGGATACAAAACGTACGCTCTCAGAACTTCAACAATAAACCACACCATGATGTACAATGCCTCTTTTGCAGCGTCTGCCACTAGAGTTGGATGATCATCTTCGTGACGCTTTAACGCCTACTAATTGAACCTGCCATGAAATACGCTGCTCATCTTTTGACCTTCTGTGTATCCTCTATAAATCCTATCTGCTGGGGGTTCCAGACTCACGAGTAGAATTTAAGTATCGGTCATACGAGGTTTTGTAAGCTACCTCCTTCGTACGTGAACTACCACTTGCTGAGGATTATTTCAATGAATCTCAGTCCGATTAATTTTATGTGGTCGTTCCACTTTAAATAGCTTCGTACGCATATTCCAAATATTTAACGGATTTTACTGCTGGCATTGACTTTTCCGCATTCATTTAATCAGACAATAATGCGACTTAGCGCCTGTTTATGCGCAGAGCGTTAAATTTTTTTTATGTTAGGGGTCAAATGCCAAACCCTGCATCGACGTTCCTCCTGCATTTCGCTACATTTTATAGCATTGCGACTTGTCTGTATGTAAAAGAATCATCCACGAACTACCTCATGAAACTTTCAACGTTATTCACGCCAATTTTCTAACAGACAGTGTCTGCTCTTGTAGTCGAATGATGTTATCTATAATTCTTTAGATTCACTGCGACCATATCCGTCTACTTCTGGCAATATAAAGATTTAATAGCGACGTTGATCGAAGCTAAAACTGTCACACTCTGTTTTCGGCATCACTTTGGCCAGCGTTATTGTGGTAAGGCCGCAGCTATCGCCGTCGTTGACTCCGTACATCGTCGCAAATGCAACAGCTTATAAATTATGTGTTCCTTTGGAAGTCAGATCTGGAAGCTGGAGAGATCTGGACAGATTGAATAAGAGACTCTGACCGTTCTTTCAACCAACCTTTTGTCTTCTGAAGTTGTGTCCCCAGCGCTGAAGACAGCTCGTCGGTCATAGTATCTTCTTCGGTGGAGGCTGCCACGCTGTCAGTTCGAATATGTGATTGTGCTTTTTGCGGGATGCTACTTGCCCAGGTTAGTCTCCGTATCTACAGAGGGCAAGATCTGTAGTACTGACAATGAGGGTAGGCAACACCTCTCATTAATGTATCCTGTTTGGTAATTATTCAAGTCTTCACACATTTACACTGTCTTTTAGACCACTCGACATAGCTTTCTTAATTGTATGGTAAAGTTTCCATCCAACTTCCAAAATATGATATACAAGTCCGGCTCTCCGGTACGCACTGGACAGAGTGAGTATTTATATTCACAACTAAGCTACGCCCGATATAGATTACATCATGTCCGGCTCTGAAGAAAATCCGAAACAGAGTGACACTTACATACTCACATCTAAGTAACGTACGATACTGAGATACGTGTCCGGCCCTCCAGAATGGCCGAGCCGCGCGATGTAGCCGCACGGTTTGAGGCGCCATGTCACGGATTGCGCGCGCCTTCCAGCCGGAGGTTCGAGCCCTCCCTCGGGCATGGGTGTGTGTGTTGTTCTTAGCATAAGTTAGTTTAAGTAGTGTGTAAGTCTGTACCATGTGTCACTCGTACCTGACTCCACTTTTGTATCATATGCTACTTCACGTATATGAAGCAGTATCAAGGCGAGCTTCTAGCAAAATAAAATACTGGCGGCCACGGCCAGGAATATCACAAGCCACTCGTCAGAAAAAAAGGAACACTCCGTTACAAGGATTTAGGTTGCAGCCACTAACAAATGAATCACAGTAAAAATTAAGTAAGGGGCTACTTAGAACATGGATATACTCGTTGCGCTACTCTGCGTAATCAAAGAAACTCTCGCTATGAGAACACACACGCAAATGTCACAACTAAAGAACGAGGCGGTAAATCGTGCCTCAGCTGCGTTCGTGTATCCCACTCTTTAGCTCATATCACGTTCATCACGTACCATTTCATACAATTGTGTCAACATAGATACAGAACTGAATGCATAAGTATTACATCTGAATTTCAAATATTTGTATTCCATCTCCTCTAGCGTTCCATATTCCTTCTGAAGCGACTGTCCACAGCTCTATAGCAAGAAAAGCTTATGTTAAAAATATCTGAACTTTTATGGTGTAGTAGGGTGCTAATTAGTAGAAATGTAGACGGTGTACAAGGTGAAGCAGACTTAAAATACACTATGTTGAATAAGTGTGCTTCTCTTATGGTCGTAAGGTAGAATATAATGATAGGAAAGAAAATGTAATACCGACCATTCGTAAACTGTACCACATGTTATCGAAAAAGTGGAGTATAAAGCGTACACCGAGATCAACTTTAGGTGTTAGGGAGGAAATCTGGACTCTCTTCAGATGATCGTGCATGACCATAAACAGGTGAGTCATATTGTAGCACTTCTTGTTCGCAGCTAGGTTAGAAATATTCTCACCTTTCTATTGCTACGGGCACAATGTCGGTTACAGAAGATGCCTTCCATATATTCTACATTTATAGCTCATTTCTTTTTCAGTAACAGACAAAGAGATTCAGGACGTACTAACACTTGCTTCTGGGCGGAAATTTTGGTGTAAATAAAGCTGTCTTAACAGTGTCATAATGAAATTTGTAATTTCTATCACTAGTATTCCAATATTAAGATAACTGTAGCGTACATTAAAGGAGTGTTTGGCATGAAAAAAGTGTACGCTTAGAATATTTATGTCAGAGATCAGCAAGGTGAAATTCAATCACTCAGGTGTAAAGAATGATATCTCTTTCGATAGTCATTAAATGTGACTGGCAGTAATGTGCGGCATTTGACTTTGTAGAAACCAATGTCCTTGTACACTTATAATGCACTTCTGACTCGTTTACAGAAATGAAGATTGTTAGTAATTGGCTCACAGTAAAAGTAACGTTTTATGTAGCTATTTTCGTTATGCAGAAGGTAGGGTGAAGTGGCCATTGTGTACTTTTAGCCCTGAGCAGTGCTGCTGCCTACCGAGAAGTGGCTCGACTAGTTGTAATACGCACCATCTCTGTTGTTAGAGAGTTTGGCACAGGAAGTTTGTTCCGTTTGATTGTAGTTACAAGTTTTCTAATTTTCAGTCGACTGATGTAATGTAAGTAAGTTATACTAGAATTGTTGTGCCACTTATACGAGTAATACTTTTTTACCATATCAGTGTTTCAACAAAGTCTTTTTGATCACAAATGTAGCTCCTTGTTGTTCGTTTCTGTCTGATAGTTCCATTATGAACCACTAATATCGGCATGGTGTCCCAACGGGAAAAGTGGACACATTACGCGTCGGAAAAAGTTGCCACGTTGCTTCCATAGATCATGCATGGTACTTTAGGTCAGATTTGCTTCAAATCCTTTTTGTATAAAAAGCTGTCGCTTGATTTAATTTATATTATTTTAAACCGTCACTGTTCTATTATGTGTGGCTTAGTAAAAAAAAAAAGACTGAAAACGATCTGGCCAAACTGCTTGAAATTTTTTCAGGCGCTAAGATATCAGGATGCATGGAAAGTATGTCCGAAAAACATGGGATCCTATTGCGATGGAACTGACCACATTACCCCCCAGGTAGGGAAAAGTGGCCACTTAGTACGACCTCCGAAAAATAAATATAGCCACAAAATATTATTTTCGTTTTCTCTTACGAATATTTGGTGCAAATGTCTTGTAACATAATATATTGTATCGGTAACCGTAGTTTGGTGAAAACGAATTTTTCCTGGGAGTGGCCACTTTACCCCACTTTTCCCTACCGTTAATGATGACGAAATACTATGAACGAATGATTGTCTATGACATGACTACTTATATTTGTAAGTTTGTGAAGTTCAAAGAGAAAGCAGTTAACATCAATGGAGCGCTACATTTATAATGTTGTCGGTCGTGGCCATCTCTTTGTGTCATGCATTTTTCAAAAATTACCAGAATTTTGACGTGGTAGCGAAATGGTATGTGACTGTTTTCACGAAGAAGTGCTGTGCAAGCGGATCTGGTGGTTCAAGGGACTGCAGATTCCGTCTGCAGATGCAATGACATGATATCCGAAGCTTTTGGGGGACCGTACCCGTGGCTTACAAGGAGTCCGTGCCCAAAAAGCCGAAGATGGAATTCAGCAGGGACGGCTCAAACGGCGGAATTTGTAGGCAGTTGGCGCGCAGATGCGCTTGCAAGTGCGACCAAATGACACAGCTCGCCATTCGCCCGCTGGTCGATACGCTGCGGCTGGCTTCCTCGCACGCATCTTGGCGCATTCCGCCGCCTGTGCTGTTTGCAGCCGCGAGTGGTGCCCGCGCGTCTGAAGCGTCGGGAGTGGCCACGTGCGGGGCGCCGATGACCCACCAGAGTAAGAGAATAATTGAGCGTGCGTTTCAGGTGGTGTCGATGTGCCACATATTTCCATTGCGTACAGAGTCGGGAACTGTTGGAGCGAGGAAATTAGGTTTGTGAAATAAATAATATCGCATAATAACACATCAGTGTCGATGTGTTTCCACTCATAATGTATAAAATATTCTACCAAGAATGTACGGAATAGTCAGTCAATGCAATTTTTATTACACTAACTCGCAATTCAAACAAGCCTGTAAAATTTCACTCATCTCTTCGTTGTACACACTCGATGTCTCCTCGAGTCCGACAGATTTATTTTATTTTTTTTCGAAAACATTCTTATAGACACTGCAAATGCAATGGTTGCGGAACACACAACGCGCACGGGAAACTTCGCATTTTCGCACGTTATTATTCCCACATTTTCGCATGATATAACTGACTGTAACTGTGCGTCGTTTATTAATCCTGTACATAAAGAATACTAAGTTTGCTTGGACGGCCATCTTTCACAGTAGCTCTTACGTAAAATTTTAATTCGAAAATGTACTTAAAGATATTCTAAATTGGATGCTAGTACAGCGTAACTCACAACACAAAAGGAAACAAACATACAAAAAAGAACAGTATTGAATGTAGAACAGGCGGCACCACAGTAAAGTTTCTGTGAGGAGAGCTGCATGAAGTTTTGGACAAGTGTAGTGATCTCCACAAAACACAAACGCAGCGTAAGAAATAGCCAAAAAATCATGAAAGATGAAAACCCATTTAAGGCTATTGCTGTTACAACCGCTGTTGATACATGGAGGGAAAATCCTGCGACTTCTTAACAAGTAAAAAGGACTAATAAACGTGGTAACTAAATTATACACCTCATTATTAAACAAAAATTGTTTTTAATCTATAAGTATCAAAATCTGGAAAGATACTGTGAGTGCCATATTTACAGACCCGTCACTGATAATTCCTTTCGAATAGGAGAGAGGCGCGTCTGGTGTAACACTCTCTGAAAAAGCAGCACAATTAAGACAGAAAAAACGCCCATAAGCCCCAAGACAGAAAAAAAGTTGAACTGTTACTACTTTTTCCGTTTTGTGAAGTGTACAGCTTTTTATTTATGTACGGGGTTACCTAAAAATCCGTTTACATTTGCAAATGCCCTAATTCACGGAGTAATGTAGGAAGGTAAAAACTGACACGCACACTTATGGGATTATATTGAAACCGAAAACGAGTGAAAAAAACTGGTCAACAGATGGCGCCGGACAGCAACACGCTTGAGAGCCGTGCATAAAATTAGCAGTTGTGAGACAGGGAGTCAGACCAGCGCTAGCCTGACTGATAAGCACGTGCTGCAAGGTACGACTTTTACGCAGAATGGCGCTCCACCGCTATTGCTACACGTGTGGAAGTTCTGTTGTGCACATCGTTGTTGTGGATCGCGTGTTGAGCCGCCACGTCCGTCATTCTTGGCCTCTAAGGCCCCAGACCTCAATCCATGTCATCATTGGTTGTGGCGTTGCCTGATGTATGTCTACCGGATCGGGCACCCCCCCTTTATGGATTGCTAACAGACAACATCCTACGGCATTTTCTCATCGTATCCACTGATATGCTGTACAGTCATGTTCACAGCATTCTCCCTCGGCAATAGGTATCGTTGATGAATTATATTGAGCATTTGTTATGAAGAACAACGTCTTTGCTAAAAATCAATTGTTATGCAAATTATTGCTTTTGTATCATGCGAAGCGCTATCTGTTGGTCACCTTGTGCACTTTTCGTTTCAATAAAACCGCATGTTATTTCAAGCATATTTGTAAATTTTTACCTCTCTACATACGTTTTCCCGTGGAGTATAGAATTTTCAAATGTTAGCGAACTTGTGGAAGCCGGCCGCGGTGGTCTCGCGGTTCTAGGCGCGCAGTCCGGAACCGTGCGACTGCTACGGTCGCAGGATCGAATCCTGCCTCGGGCATGGATGTGTGTGATGTCCTTAGGTTAGTTAGGTTTAAGCAGTTCTAAGTTCTAGGGGACTGATGACCACAGCAGTTGTGTCCCATAGTGCTCAGAGCCATTTGAACCATTTTTTTGAACATGTACATTAAGAGCTAGTCGCCAATCTTCTTATGAGGCTGGTATTTTGTCAAAAACTACGGTGCGTTATTGTTACGTTTATCGGATATAATCTCCTCGTAGATAACGGCAACATGTGCGAAACGCCTGAGGTTACCACTAACACTATCCCCTAAGTCTGTCGTCTATAACATGAACATAAACGGTCCTGTAACGCTCACACGGGGATACGACGTATCACTTCATTGTATTTACTTCAGTCGCCATCCAAGATACGTACTCGTCCAGCCTTTCAGAAAAGTTCTGAATCAGTCACCAAATACTTAAACATCCCATAGGCACGTATTTTCTTTAGAAGTAAAATGTTTCGTATGTGAAATACGGTAACCATTGTAAAGACAAGCGACGGTCCAAGCATCTTACGAATGTAATTTCGTTCAAAGTTTTAGACTGCAACTCCAGATAATCAGCTCTCGGTAATGAAATATGTTTCAGATCAACACCGACTGGAATATCGCAGCGATTACGACATTGGCGAGCGGGTTTCCAGTCCTGTCTGGACATAAGATTTTAGTTAGCCGTGGTATTTAGAAATCAGGTAAGGTATATAGTGAACTCGTCCCATTAAACAGCAGCTTCTGATTTCCCGTCTTCTTTCTTCAGACGCTCCATCTGTTCATGACGTGGCCGTAGCGGGGCGTTAAACTTTAATCTTAATTTCTGTTGTCTAACTACCACATAAGCTCACATACGTATTACGAGTGCATCAGTTTGTGGAATAGAGGTTTATCAAATCTCCATTTAAAAGACAAAGATATGTGTTAAGTTGGTGAGATACTGGTCCTATCGCCTAAACCAAACGGATAGATTCTCATGCCCCGTGACCGTGATACCTTCAGATGTATTGGCTCCCTGAGTAACCGTCATGCATAAAATTGGCGAGACAAGAGGGACAAGGAAATTTCACTGAACCTTGATCTTCGAAGGATATCATGAGTTAGGGGCAGGACGACGAAGGAAATCGGTAGAGTGCCTTTGAAATAATTGTCCCTTCATTTGCCGAAATCCTTTAGGGATATCACTGAAAATCTAAATTTAAATGACAGGACGTGAATATGAAACCTGTTTTCACCAATTCATAAACCACTGCAACACCTAATTTGCTTTCTGATAGCTTAGCTGAGTGATGTATGCTTTAATTACGCTGCTCTAAAATACACATTACACGTACCAAATGGTTATCGCAAGTCTCTGTTAAAAGCGCTATCGCATCAGTAGTTTTGTAGGCAGCACTTTATTCAATGAATCAGCCATTGGATCTGTCGCATTACAAAATGAATTCCACAACCTTGCATTTCGGGAATTCACTTCATTACACGTAGGAAATCAACAACGCATTTAATTTACAGGTAAACATATTTGTCATCCTCAAGCAAATCCTTTGACATCCTCAAGCAAGTCCGAATATTGATTTTTAGA
Source organism: Schistocerca gregaria (assembly GCF_023897955.1). Classification (NCBI taxonomy): domain Eukaryota; kingdom Metazoa; phylum Arthropoda; class Insecta; order Orthoptera; family Acrididae; genus Schistocerca; species Schistocerca gregaria. Next base: position 734,187,009 of record NC_064931.1, read on the forward strand.
CGCTGTTCAAATGGCTCTAAGCACTATGGGACTTAACATCTGATGTCATCAGTCCCCTAGACTTAGAACTACTTAAACCTAACTAACCTAAGTACATCACACACATCCATGCCCGTGGCCGGATTCGAACCTGCGACCGTAGCAGCAGCGTGGTTCCGGACTGAAGCTCCTAGAACCGCTCGGTCACATCGGCCGGCCTTAGACGCAGTTTCATTTGTGCTGCCAGATGTTTTACACTGTCTTAGAACCTACTCGTACATCGTCGAAATAAGAGACGTCAGTTTTAAGTAGGAAATCTGTGTGGAAAGAGATTGAGGAATAATGTTGGAAACGTGTAGAATCCTAGAATACTACACTCGGTTACAAGCGCAGAGAGGCACCGCATTACCTTCCCAGGCGAAGCTGTAATGGAGGTGGTTTGTCCTTGCCAACCGCCACTCTAATAACCAGCTTCCCAGGCGCTATGCGTGGACCTACAGTTCACGTGAAATAAAAGCCACCTCTCGGCTTCTTAGCTTCATCCTTGTTATCTGTGAAGAATGTGTCCTTTGAGATTGGACTGAGACGTTAAATGGAAAACGTTCTTTTATGTGCGGGTTACTGCAAGGCAATGATTAAATCCTTTAAAATGCAAGTCGTCCGTTGCTTGTAATCTTCATAAAAAAAATCCATATCGCATTGTTAATGGCTTTGCGACAAATTGGCTGAAATGGCTCTGAGCACTATGGGACTTAACGTCTGAGGTCTTTAGTACCCTAGAATTTATAACTACTAAAAACCAACTAATCTAAGGACTCATTGATTGGCGACTCCATGGAGTGCTATGTGCACAACGACCATATATGGTAAATTATAAGGAAGGTCAGTGTTGGCCGTAATATTGATTGTTTATTCATAGCAAAATCGATTTTCAATCACATAGTGATCATCTTCAGCGTGTGATGTATAAATTAAACTCATAGGCACTGGTATCACAATAACTGAACACATTACAAGAAAAAAATGAACCTGTGTCTCCTGGAACAACGTTTCGAAACACGCGGCAGACGTAATCCCCTCCGCCATACTCCTCCGTCGCGTTCAGTGTCCCGCGAACAGAAGGGATCGAGCATTAGGTGGCTACAGTGAGGCGGTCCGAATAACAAACAACCGGTGCACGTGAAGTTTAAAAATCGTACATTCAGAAGATAATAACTGTGTAATAATAGAATTATGGTCCACATTTTTCACAGAATCGGTTTCTATGGCTGATACCATGCAATTGTGACTTTTTCTCCTTAAATTACCAGTGAAGTTGGTAATGATTCTTTTGCAAGACGAAGAAGTAATACTGAATGTAGCGTTCAATCATCTAGCGATCAGCAGAGACGAACCGTACCTTAAGTGTATAAGAGGAGGGGAAGAAACTATTTTGGAGTCAAAAACGTATGATCCTAAAGAAGGAAAGGGACACACTCACAGCAGAGTTTACTTAGCATGAAGACACTTCTTCATAGTTGCAGTCCGGTGTAGGTCCCGGGATTACGGGTTCGATTCCCGGGCGACACGGGGATTTTAGTCCCACGAGGGACTGGGTGTTTTTGTTGTCCCCATCATTTCATCATCATTCAGGAATTGGCGAAACTGGGCAGGGAATTTTTATGGACGCTGATAACCACGCTGTTGAGCTCCCACAAACCGAAACCATCATCTTCATAGCTGCACCTCTTGTTGATTTACCGGCACTTGTTGTAGCTTGGGAAATTTTTTTCTACATACCTCTTGTAGAAATTACGACACTGTTATAACGAAATCATGGTGAACTGTTTGCGAAGTTCCTGGAAACAGGAAACCGAATGCAGTATCTTGAAATATCTATCATTTGGTAATTCGTCCCAACACCGCTTTCCCCTTATTTTTCAGTAACTTGTGGTGACAGCAAGTTTCAGTGTACATCGTAAATATTTTATCGTTTTGAACTGAATGTTCGTATACGTCTACGTGCCAGTGAAGGGCTAATTTCTTTATCCCTATAAACCAAAAGTATTTGATGATGACTATTACTTCTATCACGTTGTACGTATTTTGAAGAGACCGGAAAGATGCACGTGACACCAGAGGCTCACAGGATTTTTTGACAGATCTTTCACCAGAATCTAACTGCAGAAATTACTGTGGGATTTATTCATACGCCAAACTACAGACTCATATGTTGTTAAATTTTCGATATCAGTTTGCGTGCGTTTCTTTTGTAGTGAGGAGAAAATGTTTCAAATTGCTCTGAGCACTATGGAACTTAACTGCTCTGGTCATCAGTCCCCTAGAACTTAGAACTACTTAAACCTAACTAACCTAAGGACATGACACACATCCATGCCCGAGGCAGAACTCGAATCTGCGACCGTAGCGGTCACGCGGTTCCAGACTGTAGTGCCTAGAACCGCACGGCCCCTCCGACCGGCTAGCGAGGAGATGGTAGTACATGTTTTCATAACGTTCTCCACAGAATGACAAACTTTCATCTTTTGTCTCCCACGCCTCAGATGATGTAGTAGAGACAGACTGAACTGGAATGTCGAGTGGGACAGATGTACGTTTAGTGGCAAGAACAGATTTTAACTGGGTGTAACTGATGGTCGCTTGCAACTACAATCTAGACAGCACAGTGTCAAGCATTAAATCAACTTTGAATATCATGCTATTGGACACTGAGCGCTATTGTGAAAGACTTTATCTACTGTTCCTACACCGAACACAGAATAGTGTAGGACTTATCACGCAGCCAATGTGACTTTCTAACCTTTCGTCTGTGACAGAGACAATTGCGTATTACACGTATCTAGTATTAAGCGAATTCTGCAGTATTGTCGTTTTGCGTATGAAGCTTGACTTGTGAAAGCCATGAGACTAGTACAGTAAACCTCGTGTGACATTGTGTTCAGCAATGTGAAACGTCGTTAGCCTTTGTCTGTGTGATGAAATAAATAATACCTCTTAATTTCGGCTGGATAGGAGATGCACCACAACCACCCATCTGATGAAGTAGTAAATGGTTCCTTCGACTTGTAAGTCAATGTCGGATGCCAAACAAATTTAATAAAGCTATAATGACCTTACCCAGAATATAGATCAGTTTAAAGTTATGTTAACCTAGCTGCCAGTCAATCTACATGTCTTCCTTCAGTGGAGTTGATCACGAGTTATGCAAGGAAAGTTTGAGGGACAGGTCTAGCTTTGTGTTGCCGAAGCTAGTTACAATGTCGTCTGTAAAACCTGCAGAACGAGTGAAATACAATTGATCAAATGAACTTCGATGTTCGATGGGATTCATGTCGGACGATCTGTGTGCCCAAATAATTTGCTCGAATTGTCCAGAATGTTCTTCAAACTAATCGCAAGCAACTGTGACCCAGTGACATGACACATCGTCATCCACAAAAGTCTACCGTTATTTGCGAACATGTAGTCCCGGAATGGCTGCAAATGGTCTCTAAATAGTCGAACATAATCATTACCAGTCAAATGCGGGACCACTTTGACCAGAGGACCCAGGCCATTGCGTGTAAACATAGCCCACATTATTGTGGAGCCACCACCAGCTTGCCCAGTGCCTTGTTGATAACTTGGGTCCATACCTTCGTAGTTTTTACTCCACACTCGAATCATTCCATCAGCTCGTATCAACTGATATCGGGTCTCGTCCGACTAGGCCACGGTTTTCTAGTCGTCTAGGATCCAACCGATATGATCATGAGCCGAAGTAGGGCGCTGAAGACGATGTCGTGCTGTTAGCAAAGGAACTCACGTGCGTCTTCTGCTGCCATAGCTCATTAACTCCAGATTTCGCTGCACTTTCCTAACAAATGCGTTCGTCGTGCGCCACACATTGATTTCTGCGGCTATTTCACGCAGTGTTGCTTGTCTGTTAGCACTGACAGCTTCACGTAAACCTTGCTACTCTCGTCGTTTGGGGAGGATCGTCGGTCATACGTTGTCCGTGGTCAGAGGTTTTTACCGAAATGTGGCATTGTTGGTACACTCGTGACACTATCGCTGAATATTGAATTTTCTAACTATTTCCGAAATGAAGTGTCCCACCCGTCTAGTCCACCTGCCATTCCGCATTCAAAGCCAGTTAACTCCCGTCGTGCGACCACAATCACATCGAAAACCTTTCCATTTAAATCACCTGAGTACCAGTGACAGTTACGCCAATGCACCACCTTTTTATGCCTTGTGTTCGCGATAGTACCGACATCTTTATATGTGCATATCGCTAACCAATGACTTTTTGTCACCTCTGTGTATTGTAAATAAGAAAACAGCATTCCGGTTACTCTTCTACTATATAAATAGGCTGTTTAGGTTTTCTTATTGGTAGCGCCACGTAGCGCTCTGTATGAAAATTACTGGCTGTGCTGTGTGCAGTCTGTGGCTGTTTGGCATTGTTGTAATACTCGCCATTGTAGTTCAAATGGCTCGGAGCACTATGGGACTTAATATCTATGGTCATCAGTCCCTAGAACTTAGAACTACTTAAACTTAACTAACCTCACGAAAGCACACAACACCCAGTCATCACGAGGCAGAGAAAATCCCTGACCCCGTTGGGAATCGAACCCAGGAACCCGGGCGTGGAAAGCGAGAACGCTACCGCACGACCACGAGATGCGGACTCGCTACTGTTGTGTTGGACAGTTGGCTGTTAACAGCGCGTAGCGTTGTGCAGTTGGAGGTGAGGCGCCAGCACTGGTGGATGTGGGGAGAGAGATGGCGGAATTTTGAGATGTACGATCTGGACGCATCTCATTAAGAAATAGTAAATTTGTAAGACTGTATGTCATGAACTGATACACACACACACACACACACATATATATATATATATATATATATATATATATATATATATATATATATATATATATATATATATAATATGACTTTTGAACAATATTAAGGTAAATACATTGTTTGTTCTCTATCAAAATCTTTCATTTGCTAACTATGCCTATCAGAATTTAGTGCCTTCAGTAGTTTGAATCTTTTATTTAGCTGGCAGTAGTGGCGCTTGCTGTATTGCAGTAGTTCGAGTAACGAAGATATTTGTGAGGTAAGTCATTTGTGAAACGTATAGGTTAATGTTAGTCAGGGCCATTCTTTTGTACGGATTTTTGAGTCAGATTGCGTTGCGCTAAAAAATATTGAGTGTCAGTTAAGCACAGTCATGTGTAATTTTTCTATGGGGACGTTTCATAACTAACTTAAATTCACTTCGTCAGTGTACGCCTTATTCACACAGACCTTCAGCTCAAGACTGTTCACTGAATGACTGGTGTGTATTTTGCACAGTTCCGTTTGTTTACTGTCAGCTACAGCTGATGGAAGAGTTACGTTACACTGCGTATTGGCAATGTATTCCTCTACAGGAGAGCTGAAGTCAATATTATGTTACTTTTTAATATCGTCATGTTTACATGAATGGTACACCGTGATACGATTTTGAACAGGTCTCGAGAAGTGAACAGTTCATCGAACATAAAATACAAGACACTATTTAAACAAGACTTACTGCCGTTGATACACTCCTGGAAATGGAAAAAAGAACACTTTGACACCGGTGTGTCAGACCCACCATACTTGCTCCGGACACTGCGAGAGGGCTGTACAAGCAATGATCACACGCACGGCACAGCGGACACACCAGGAACCGCGGTGTTGGCCGTCGAATGGCGCTAGCTGCGCAGCATTTGTGCACCGCCGCCGTCAGTGTCAGCCAGTTTGCCGTGGCATACGGAGCTCCATCGCAGTCTTTAACACTGGTAGCATGCCGTGGACGTGAACCGTTTATGCAGTTGACGGACTTTGAGCGAGGGCGTATAGTGGGCATGCGGGAGGCCGGGTGGACGTACCGCTGAATTGCTCAACACGTGGGGCGTGAGGTCTCCACAGTACATCGATGTTGTCGCCAGTGGTCGGCGGAAGGTGCACGTGCCCGTCGACCTGGGACCGGACCGCAGCGACGCACGGATGCACGCCAAGACCGTAGGATCCTACGCAGTGCCGTAGGGGACCGCACCGCCACTTCCCAGCAAATTAGGGACACTGTTGCTCCTGGGGTATCGGCGAGGACCATTCGCAACCGTCTCCGTGAAGCTGGGCTACGGTCCCGCACACCGTTAGGCCGTCTTCCGCTCACGCCCCAACATCGTGCAGCCCGCCTCCAGTGGTGTCGCGACAGGCGTGAATGGAGGGACGAATGGAGACGTGTCGTCTTCAGCGATGAGAGTCGCTTCTGCCTTGGTGCCAATGATGGTCGTATGCGTGTTTGGGGCCGTGCAGGTGAGCGCCACAATCATGACTGCATACGACCAAGGCACACAGGGCCAACACCCGGCATCATGGTGTGGGGAGCGATCTCCTACACTGGCCGTACACCTCTGGTGATCGTCGAGGGGACACTGAATAGTGCACGGTACATCCAAACCGTCATCGAACCCATCGTTCTACCATTCCTAGACCGGCAAGGGAACTTGCTGTTCCAACAGGACAATGCCCGCCCGCATGTATCCCGTGCCACCCAACGTGCTCTAGAAGGTGTAAGTCAACTACCCTGGCCAGCAAGATCTCCGGATCTGTCCCCCATTGAGCATGTTTGGGACTGGATGAAGCGTCGTCTCACGCGGTCTGCACGTCCAGCACGAACGCTGGTCCAACTGAGGCGCCAGGTGGAAATGGCCTGGCAAGCCGTTCCATAGGACTACATCCAGCATCTCTACGATGGTCTCCATGGGAGAATAGCAGCCTGCATTGCTGCGAAAGGTGGATATACACTGTACTACTGCCGACATTGTGCATGCTCTGTTGCCTGTGTCTATGTGCCTGTGGTTCTGTCAGTGTGATCATGTGATGTATCCGACCCCAGAAATGTGTCAATAAAGTTTCCCCTTCCTGGGACAATGAATTCACGGTGTTCTTATTTCAATTTCCAGGACTGTATCTTCGTAACGAATAAAGCTACTAGAGCCGGCCGATGTGGCCGTGCGGTTCTAGGCTCTTCCGTCTGGAACCGCGCAACCGCTACGGTCGCAGGTTCGAATCCTGCTTCGGCATGGATGTGTGTGATGTTCTTAGGTTAGTTAGGTTTAAGTAGTTCTAAGCTCTAGGGGACTGATGACCTCAGAAGTTAAGTCCCATAGTGCTCAGAGGCAAAGCTACGAGAACAGCAATGATTCTATGAATGTTCTGCTTCTAGCTACATAACATTTGCTCAACACATTTATTGTCTTTCAGGACAAAAATTTATTTCGGATGTTCAAGATAAATGCGACATCCTGTATAACAAAGAGTTTCTCGCACGTTTATACTTCCGTAAAAAGTTTGTTCTTACAGAAAAAAATAAATTACTTTTCATAGCAATGACATGTGTTCTGATAATATTCTGATTCATAACGAAGTCGCATAATCAAAACTGGGTGACAGTAAAAATTCGAGGTTAGCTATTTGTTCATTGCCCATAAAACTTTAAGATATTATCTAACAAAATATAATAAAAAACCTTCTTCAGTGGCCTTTGTAATGATTTCCACTTGCATGCGGACAGTTCGAAGACTACAAGTTGTACTGCTACTAGATTTCTCAGCTTCCGCTTCGTTTGGAAGCTCTACTCGGTCGCTAAGTAGACACCGCGTCTGGCAGCTAGGAGGAGGACGCGGGTTTGATTCCCGTTACTACCAGGAACGTTTCCTTCGTGGAAGGACTGGAGTGAAAAATAGCGGTTCTAAGACCAAGAAAGCCGATAACGCTCGCGAGATGGGTGTGCCGAACGCACGCCTCACCATACCGCATCCAGTGACGCCATTGGCAGAGGATGATTCGACGGTCGCTCCCCAATGCCCGTCAGGGTCAGAGCACGGAGCTTTGCTACGTCAGAAGGCTCTTCACAGACCGGGACTGATGTACCACATTCACTATTCTTCACAGCCGCAAAACGAGACCACTGTTAAACCTACAACTGTAACGATAATAACTCATCACTGTTAAATTCTTCTTCCGTTCAGCCTCAGCTTTTCGATTCACTCAGTGCATTATTTACCATCGTTAAATTTTCTCGATGTTAGTATATAACAATACTGACGTAAGACACCACTAGTCATTTAGTGAGTGCTCACTTGTACGGGATATATCTCGGGGAATAAATAGTATCGAACATTAAAGTAACTGATTAATGGAGAGCATTCTGTGAAAATAGGCAGTGACTTAAAATGCTAGAATTTTCCTCAAGTTTCGTCTGGCGCTGCGTCGCTCATCTTCAGTGGGATGTTGTTTTACGACAACAGCATCATTAGGGCTGCAATATTCAAAGACTACTTTACGAATGAATTCTCTCTAGGCTGACCATTTTGTGCGTCGATTTTTATTTTCCTTTTTAAATATGAAGAGCTGTAACTGGGTGTTATGCATTATTGACAACTTTCTTTTTTTGTTAAAATTGCTGCCGTGCTTGTGAATTTCTATGGTTTTGCGATACACACATATCTACGAAGCTCAGACACATCATAAAGTATGCTGACAAGGTGGTTAGCTAGAGTATCCGTTATTATACGTCAATTTACAGTGCGTATTATTTTCTTTTGACTAGCTACTAAGACTGACCTTCCAAGTTACAGTGTACACTGAACAGCAGCTGTACGATATTTGATAAACGTCAGGCTATCTTGTGTAGAAAAAGTTAGTATCTCTCGTTGGCTAGCACAATATTCATTTACCGTGTTTATACAAGTGTTAGGTACTGCGTTCCCTCAGAGTTTCCATTTTTGACAGAAAGCAAGCTGCTATCAGTTGGTTCATTCATCTATCGTATTCTTCCGATTTTATAGTTGATAAACCCCGCTGTGTTTTCCCTCAAGTGTAAATAAAATGGGTTTTAGAGCTTTATGTGTCTGTCTCAGTTAGCTTTCATCTGTGTTCATAGCATTTCAATTGTTTTCTGTTGCTCTGTATCAATATTCATATCTTTCGGTACGGTCAGCCCAAAGTCGCTCGACCTTTTCCTTTTTTTTTTATGCGCGCGCGCGAGGGTAAGAGATAACTGCCGATTTTGTGACTTTTGGTAACTTAATATGCATGAATGTGGCAAAGTAATTTATTCAGCTTACGGTTTTCAGGATTATGCCAATAACAAACGCCAGTTTATATTATATCTCTCTATCACATATGTAGCTCTTCCTACCTTCCATCGCAATTGTCTTTTTCGAACAATTTTAGAGCGCTCGTTGTACTGTGAATGCTGAAATTTATTGAATCGATTCGGTAGCGCCTGGTGTGCCGTGCTCGACGTTGGAATGAATCAGAACCGGGTAGGCAGTTGCGAATTTCCACATAAGATGGAAGTATTACGGCGCGCGGGCTCATCAATCAGCGCTGACACGCGATACTACGTCTTCCTATTCCGGAGGAAACTGAGCACAGCGATTTCTGCGGGCCGTAACGAGAACAATTTTTCTTGACGCCGGTTCCGCGGCGTGACATTTAATGTTCAGCCCTGACGAGAAAACAATAAGCGCCAGACGCAGATTGCCTGCGAAAATATCTGACAGTCCGAATCGCTGCTGCGGATGGACGTACAATAATGTGGACGGGTCACCGAAGCTTCCATTGTCGGAGCTTATTTATTGTCTCGTGGGCAATGCTAGCTAACGAGTGCTTCCAAAGAACAGTCTGCTGGCTTTGCATGATCTCCGAGTTCATGGGGAGGGGGTGGGGGGGATGGAGGGTCTGGGTGTTGCTATTTCTTTTCAAAACAGATCCACATCATGTTAGTGTTTTAACCGTAAATATGCATTAACTCTCTAATCATTCCATCTGTTCCTATATTTCTATTACTACACCTTTTTCTCCCTCTCGCTCTTTCACCCCATCCCTCATCCATCCTGTATGGGTTTCTTACCTCCTCCATCCTTCATATTGTGTGTGTAACAAACGAGTGCACGCAGGGACTAGGCGGAAATGACAAACGGATAAATCACTGTTGGTACAAATGTTCTTGTAAATTTTGTAAGACACACATGCTGTGCTGTGGGGTGATTGTGTGGTTGGAAATGAACACACTTCGTACGCTGCGATTGGATTGCAGACCCTGTCATTGTTTCAAGATGGCCAGTTTCGATAGCCTTAGACTGCTGGTATCTGACCAAAGGTTAAAACATGAAGATAATGAGGTGGCAGACTACAGTTAATTTCACAGATTATATAAAATACAAAATTCCACGTACCTTACGGAACTTGTTATGAAATTACCATGATATATTACATGCAAACAAAGCTCGAAATGCAATCAACACATCTAGATATCTTGATAAAAACCCATTTGATAAAATTCTAGTACCATCAATGCGTCTCGGCGGAGTACATGACCCTCCCAAGCTTATCGCACAGTGCTACGCTGCCGGAGGAGTATTAATACAGGGTGTTACAAAAAGGTAACATTCCTCACACACAAAGAAAGAAAATATGTTATGTGGACATGTGTCCGGGAACGCTTACTTTCCATATTAGAGCTCATTTTATTACTTCTCTTCAAGTCACAATAATCATGGAATGGAAGCACACAGCAACAGTATGTACCAGTGTGGCTTCAAACACTTTGTTACAGGAAATGTTCAAAATGTCCTCCGTTAGCGCGGATACATGCATCCACCCTCCGTCGCATGGAATCCCTGATGCGCTTATGCAGCCCTGGAGAATGGCGTATTGTATCACAGCCGTCCACAATACGAGCACGAAGAGTCACTATATTTGGTACCGGGGTTGCGTAGACAAGAGCTTTCAAATGCCCCCATAAATGAAAGTCAAGAGGGTTGAGGTCAGGTGAGCGTGGAGGCTATGGAATTGGTCCGCCTCTACCAATCCATCGGTTACCGGATCTGTTGTTGAGAAGCGTACAAGCACTTCGACTGAAATGTGCAGGAGCCCTCATCGCGCATGAACCACGTGTTGTTTCGTACTTGTAAAGGCACATGTTCTAGCAGCACAGGTAGAGTATCCCGTATGAAATAATGAAAACGTGCTCCATTGAGCGTAGGTGAACGAAACTAAAATGAGCTCTAACATGGAAATTAAGCGTTTCCGGACACATGTCCACATAACTTCTTTTCTTTATTTGTGTGTGAGGAATGTTTCCTGAAAGTTTGGCCGTACCTTTTTGTAACACCCTGTATAGATTCAGCAGATCCGCTACAAAGTTACCTATGTCACCGCTGGAGGGCGTATACAGCACAAGCTAAATAATCACATGCTGTGGTTACAAGCAATGAATAGTGGTGCACCAGAGGTAAAGCTGGATTTTTTCAATGTGCCCGATATAACAATCAGCAGTGCCACCTCACCAAACATATAAAATTACCATGGGTTTATGCTCAGTACGAAATCTCTAGTAATTACATAATATGTACTTATTGATAGTGGAAAACTACAGTAATAATCAATGAAAACCTCTCTGGCGAATACTAATGTGGCCAGATCTCGAGGGGTTCAGCAAAGTATCACCTATGAAAAGGGGTTAAGGCTACGCAAAAACTATGTGAAGCTGAACTTATTTCAAAAGTCTTCCTATTCAGATTCAAGTCTTACTGGGTGCGAGGTGTCTATTATATATACTATAAAAAGTAATGTAGACCTCTCTAATAAAATTAAAGGTATGAATGGGTCGTAATAGTGTATATGTAAATATGTCATTAGCGCGTATAGGATGTCTGTAATCCAAGCTGGGCGTCAGGAACTACCGTAAATGGGGGCATTTAAGCGAATAGGTGTGAAGAAAATCAAGTAGCTGGATTGAGTCCGAGATCCATATTTAGTACTATGGCCAAGAGACGAGATAGAATCTGTTATATCTGCAACCCTTGAAGGTGTATTATAATCAAGCTACAAATTACTGCACGAGACGGTGAAATAGCAAATGACTGTCATGTGGGATACCCGTTAAGTACTGGATGCAAAGCGTACATCTGTCACGCAATGTGACCATTACACGGGGGATAGGTTACGTATCACGTTTAGGAGTAATGGCATGGGTCTGCAGGCTGTTCTCCTATTAGCGCCTGCATGTCTATAAATACACACATTACCTGTTAAGTTAACCAACTTAGTAACCTGCTATTTCTTCCACTTCCTTACCTAAACTTATAATACATCATAAAAAATGCTAAAAGATTATGGTCACATGACTATAAATTGTCATTAAGAAGGTGATCTTTGTGTCTCTATTTATTTCTGTAAATTTGTATGTTTTCCAATCATTAAGCTTTTTACGTTTGGGAGATTCGTGCAGAATTTTCGTACTGCGGCATGTGTCTACTAATCTAAGCGCAAAGATAGTCCCCGAACGTAGTTCTGTTATGTACAGTTTGATGATCTCTGAAGCGAGTACAAAAAGATCTAAAAGATCTACCCGTGTGGCCAACAAAAAAGCATTCGCACTCGCCGGCCGCTGTGGATGAGCGGTTCTAGGTGCTTCAGCCCGGAACCGCGCTGCTGCTACTGTCGCAGGTTCGAATCCTGCCTCGGGCATGGATGTGTGTGATGTCCTTAGGTTAGTTAGGTTGAAGTAGTTCTAAGTCTAGGGAACTGATGACCTCAGATGTCAAGTCCTATAGTGCTTAAAGCCATCTGAACCATTTTTGAATCTTCGCACCTGCCGCAGTGCAGCTTTTACACTCCAGCATTTCTATACCTATCTTGCTGATATTTTGCTGTATGTCTACGTTTATAGCGCAAAGAAGTAATTATATTAAAGGCAAGGGCTATGTTAGAATAACAAAAATGTTGCTCAGTCTTATCCCAGGGCAGGTCATTGTAAGTCACAAAAATATACTTTTGCTCTTTTGTCTTACTGTCAGTTTTATTCCTGCCTTTTTTCTTTTTCACTTTTATATAAAAGTGATCAACTCCAGCTGGATCATAACCATTTTTATAAGCGAAACGCTTTAACGTTGTCATTGCTTGTATGACACTATCCCATTCCAGTGAAATTCTCAACATCTTACGTAGCAAAGAATAAAAGTGTGTTTTTATTATATTTGCTAGGACAGTCGGAATTGACACATTCGGTGAAATTAATTGTAGTCTCTCTCCTAATTAGCTACGCGGTTTTCCCTTGTATCAGATAAGGCTGTATTTGTGCGTATGATAAGTGTCAAATTGATAGGAAAGCACACTGTACGTTACGCTTCCAGATGACGATGACGTGTAGCACTAATTAGTTTATTTTATTTTATTTATTTTTTTGGTTGTGGGAGGCGTTCGGATCTATAACGTCATACACCTTCCTGATTTTTGCAGTTACTTACGTGTCTCAGTGCCGTAATTTCGCCGAGCTTCTAGCTGAGCATCGTACTACGTCTTTATGTCTTAAGACAACGTCCTCCGGCCTTAACACGACAGAAGTGTTTAGTCATTTCACTACGTTTATTTCAACCTATATGTAAGAAAATTCAACAGCACCCAGAGCGAATGAGTCAGCGATTGACCACTTACACAATAAATGTCACGTCTACAGAAAAATATCTTCATCGGTTTGAACATAAAAATTTTTCTGTGCTAATAATCATCATGTATTTACGCCGTTTTCCTGCCCGTAGAACATTTGAAATAATTTTGTACCCTTGAGTTCTTCCGGTGTATCCAGGAATTCGGGTATGGGTACGTGCGATCGGGTTTGCACGGCCCTCGCAAATCACAGCCGTTACACCGCGAGCGGTGAGAAAAAGCTAGAAAGGCGCCTCCCGCCGCCACGTAGGATCACGCGGCGCTAATCAGCTTCTTCCAGCTTAGAATAAAGGTGCCAATTTGCATGTCTGAGGATAATTTGCGTGTTGTAATCGCTCAGTGATCAGACGCTGTGATCCAGCTGTAATTTCTACGCCCACTACAACGGAACTGAACTTAAGAGATTCACTGTGCCCGCCATATTCTCACCTACAGCTCATAAACGAATAGTCCTGGATTCGGTCTTGAGTATTGTACTTGTGGTCTGTCTAGACAATGTATTGTATTTGATAACCATCCATGTATCACGACTCAACAATGACAAGGAGGCTGTCGGAACCCACAGTGCCAAAATATGGACGCTGCAATACTGGAACTCTTGAAATCCAATAACAGATAGGACCGATATCAGCAGTAGATGGCTATGTCGCAACATCTAATACCAGCCTTGACAGCAGTAATTGCGAAAAATCTTAGTGTTCCACCGCTAACGACATATCAGGACGGATGTGATGACTGGGAAATGTCGCTGTGTCTACTACATCGTCACTTTACTGCTTTCAAAGTGAATGTTCCTGATCCTGCAGACCTTTTTTCCTGTCCTATCAGGAAGTAGTGTGCCTTCTGTGAAAACTTCATCCGCTTGTAGATGTCAACAATGTATATTTCGCTAGGATTTGAGAAATGCTCTCAGAATATTACGAATCCATATCGCATACTGTGATGTCCAGGCTATAATTCTATCGCCGTCGCAAAGTGTAAAGTAAATGGAAGGGTTGCTGAATTTAAAAGTTCGAGTCGTTAGTGCAGTTTTGTGTTTGCTGACGAACAGTATAAGCTATCGTAAGCAGGTTATGTAATTAGGGACTGGGTTATTCGACGTGATCCAGACGAAGAAGTACGATATAAAGGATTATATTCGTCAGATCCTTCCTTGGAATAATTATTTAAATACAGAAAATTTAGATTTCAAGTAATAAACTGAAGAATTTTCGCAAAAATATCTATGTGCACCTAAGAGCGACGAACTTCTGGCTTGACCGACGATGACGCAGTCTACAGTATCGAATACTTCTTGTAAACAAGCAGGTTCGCAGATGTACACGTCTATGGAGTGAAAGAAACACGCAACATCCTCATATCGAGGTTCAAATGCAGAATCTTCATCAAGCAGCTTTAACCACCACCCAATTTCCCAGTTTCGTTGCTTCTTGCCCTGGATATTTTCTTTTTTACACACGCCGTTGTTATAGATGCTGTGAATTTTTTCCCTAGA
Source organism: Schistocerca gregaria (assembly GCF_023897955.1). Lineage (NCBI taxonomy): Eukaryota > Metazoa > Arthropoda > Insecta > Orthoptera > Acrididae > Schistocerca > Schistocerca gregaria. Next base: position 734,202,031 of record NC_064931.1, read on the forward strand.
AAACGTGGACACATGAGAAGTACGTGTACTTCTCATGCTTCTCGGACGGCGATGACGCCTAATGATAGTGTGTCAATGAATGAAATGCAGCTTTAGCTAATTGTTAATCGGGAAGCCACACAAACTGTTAATTGTTCAAATGGCTCTGAGCACTATGGGGCAGTTGAATACATGTACCAGTTCCTGTGTTGCGAAGAGTGTAGGGTTGGTAACTTTCAGTGGATGTAGTGTGGACAAAAACGAGAAAAAATGTCCAATAAACGTGGGCACTAAATTGCGTAACTGAGGAGTTATGACCATTCGTTTATCTTCGCTAATGTGAACCACATCTCCTCTACTGAGCAAGTGCTTATAGCTGTTACGGGTGGCACTTTAGAGTCCACGTTTACTGGACATTTTTTCTCGTTTTTGTCCACACTACCACCACTGAAAGTTACCAGCCCTACACTCTTTCTTAACACAAGAACTGGTACATGTGTTCAACTGTCAGAGATATCAGAACTGTTTTCGTTTATGACTTTCGACTCGTTCGTTTCCGGTAGAGAGATCCTTACTTCAAATTAATACATTAATCGTTCTCCATCATCGTAGAATGTCTGTAACATCATCACGGAATCACCCCGTGCATACGTACATTTACAGACGCTCGCGCCTATAACTTTCACGCTCTGTAGTCTCGTTGGATGACTTTCCTGGACATGGGTTCCTACTCAAAATGCGATGTACTCACTCCCCTCTGCAAGTCCTAGAAGTTTGTAACGGGAATTTCCTACCACCCTGTGTACGTATTCAGTGAACCAACACTTATATCCCTCGACCAACATGCAATTTTAACGAACTGTATACTAATCAACGGACATACCCTCTTTTATTGTCAAAATTGGAGAGCTTATCTCTTATAAAAACGACAAGCAAAGTCTAGTCGATACAGAATGCATTATAACTGAATGAGTTTTGCTTCCTCTTGATGTGAAAAGGACTGGGTGCATAAAACTGCAATCCCTCGTGTCCTGGCCATCGATGAGCCAGGGTCGGTATGAAACTGTACTTATTTTCGCAATGGGATGGAGAGGGCGTTTAATTCTGCAGATCTCATTGTTTAGGCTACCTGGGATTACGTAAATAGCTTTAGGTGAATTATCATTTCAAAGACACCAAAAATTCTCGTGCCTCGATATACCGCCAGAAAAAAGAAACCGAATAGCCTCATGATCCTCTGAACCTTATTATATAGTGACCACCACAAACAGCAATAGTACTCACCAGCAGATCGTAAAAACTACTCATTATTTCCGCCCGAGTGCACGTAATAGGTTCTTAATTCATTATGTTTGAAGCATCAGATCACGAATAAAAATGCGCGTAATAGTTTTTTGTTTATTTTGTTTTTGTTTCACAAACTTGATGTGCCACCCGAAAGCGATTAATCAATCGCTTATTTACTTCAGCTGTGTAATTAGAACAATAAAACTTATAACGATCGACGCTATAAATGAGCGTGTTTATATTGTGTAGTGGTTTGAGATCAGAACAGCGACGCAAAGTGATGTAAATCTCGGGGGTAAAATTCACGCGAAGCGGGGACAATTTCGATAAAACAGCAGTTAATTGACTGATCCAGTGAACAGGTCTCATCGGCACGTTGTATAAGCAGGATGTGCTGGTCGTCGTTCCTGGGACTTTGCTCGCCGTGTAGCCAACACACGTTAATTTGTCACATAACGATTCCACAGCTCATGAATTTTACGCTCTAAACTCCCATATGGTCTGTAAACATTACTGTGTTTGATGATTTTCAAAGCATTATACACGTGCAATATGTGTTTCGGACGGTAGCTGCATAATTAATTTTCGGCAATTTATGGATATTCACTGGGTGTTTACACATGGGTGTCCTTAAAAAGGGATCGATATAGCGCGGGGCTGGCTTTAATGAGCGATATATTTCATTAATTTACGTGACAAAGGGAATTCATAGCTAGGACATTAAAGAGAAGAGTTTATAATGTGAAATTTAGATCACCCGATACAGTCTGTGACTTTATCTCGGTTATTACACGATACAAGATTTGAATTTTATCTGTGATTGTTTTCAAGTACTACACCAGCCAAATCGATTACGACAACTACGAAAGATATAATTTTCTGAGTTAACAATCAACAAGACCTAGATGTAGAAGAGTTGTGAATTATTCCTAGTTTCCTAAAAAATATGAACTGTGCGTAGGAGTTGTTGCACACTTCAACCAGGAATTCCTTTTATTGATGGCCTGTAAGAGGAACGCACTTGACAACACTGTGTTGAATAGTTACGAAATGTACTAGGCGCTTTTCTTGTTCTAGGCTGCTGTAATAAATAATAGTTTTTACCACTATTTACAGTTCGTGATGTCTTCTAGCACAAACTTTTGGTTTAATTCAATATGTATGATAATTCCAACGATAAACTTGTCACCACATATAGAGTTTGAGAGGGACAGAATTCTGAAGATGTACTTTGCATCGGGAAACCGTCGACAGTAATTGCAAATGTAGCTCTTTCTTGCGTTTGGTAGTTGTGTACTCTTTCGTAGTATTGCTTATCACGGTTATACACATGTTAAATGAAGGAAACAGTACATACCTAGCCTGTAATTTTATTGAGGCCATTTGTTGGCCACGTCATATGCACACAACTAGTTTCAGCTTATACTGCCATCTTCAAGCGTAAACCTGTGACATCAACAAGCGGTTCCTTAATAACGGATTACAATTTTTAACTTAAAATGAGATACCTGTACGTGGAATAATGAAACTGAGTTTAAGAATCATCGACGACAGTAAGTGCTAAATATGCTAAATGATTGGATTCCAGTATATTATGATCTGAACAACAAGTAACTCACATCTTATTTTAGTTGTCTTTCAGATGAATTTCCACATATTTAAAGAACTGAATTCATGAAAAATAATACTTCCACTTTCTGTCACGGCTCATATATCTAAGTAACCAATGTAAATAAATCATGCTTCAGTTATAGAAAAAAATATACTTTTAGTCATTAGTAGTACGTAGTATATAAGGAATGCAGGTGAATCGTCTGACTGGAGCATCTCCATGTAGCTGAATGACGGAAAAAACAGACTAAAATCATTGCATGACTTCACACGAATGTGCAATATACAATGTCCGATCAAGAGTATACGGACACCCCTATGCAATGCGGAACTGACCACTAGATGTCACGAGAGGCGGTCTCGCTAGTATAAAAGGAGTCAGAGAGTGTTGTGCTGACAGAAGAAAAACGGCAACACCAGACTGAGTTGGTCAGAACAGCACAGTGAACCGAAAGCGCACTAGTCGCCACATGTCGCCAAAGTAACAAATGCATCAGGGACATTTCAACCTTTCTAGAGCTGCCCAAGTTTATTGGTGGTAATGTGACTGTGAAGTGGAAACGCAAAGGAACAACCACAGCTAAAACAACACCAGTCACACTTCATGTACTGTGGCACAAGGACAGTGGTAAATTGAGAGGTATAATTCGAAGAATCGCATGAAATGAATATTAGGAATCACTCGTGAGTTCCAAAGCAGTGTCAGGGGTCCCCCTAGCACAATGGCTGTGCATAAGGAAATACAGAGAATAGGATGCAATGGACGAACAGCTTCGCATTAGCTACACATTTCTGCAGTCATTGTTAAGCGACGCCTGATATGCCGTAAATAGAGACGCCAATAGACAGGGGATGACTGTAAATACGTGATCTGGACTGATGAGTGACGCTATACCCTGTAGCAATACGATGGAAAGGTTTGTGTTTGGCGAATGCCTCGAGGACTTTATCTGCATTCATCTGTAGTGCCAACAGTGAGGTACAGAAGAGGTCGTGTTGCTGTGTGGGAATGTTTCTTGTGGTTGAGATGTGGTGCCCTTATTGCGCATAAAGATACTATAATATAGAACTAAACACATCAAAAAAAGTTTTGCATCATCTCGGTTGCGAGAGCCCCGGAACCTGTACAGAAAATTGGAATAGAGATCAACATGAACACCATTTCTGCCCTTTATATTGCTCATGAAGACCACACATTGCTTTTTGTACCACCATACAGCGATACCAGATTGCACACACACCGGTACCTATAACACCCAGTAGTACGCCCTCTTACATTGATGCATGTCCGTGTTCGTCGTGGCATACTATCCAAAAGATCATCAAGGCACTGTTGGTCCAGATTGTCCCACTCCTCAACGGCGATTCGGCGTAGATAAATCAGAGTTGTTGGTAGGTTACGTCATCCATAAAAAGTCCTCTTCAGTCTATCCCAGACATGTTCGATATTGTTCATATCTGGAGAACATACTGGACACTCTGGTCGAGCGATGTCGTTATCCTGAAGGAAGTCGTTCACAAGATGTGCACAACTGGGGCGCGAATTGTCGACCATGAAGACGAATGCCTCGCCAATATGCAATATGCGCCTTCCATGACCACTAGCGGCGTACGTCGGCCCCACATAATGCCACCCTAAAACGTCAGGGAACCTCCACCTTGCTGCGCTCGCTGGACAATGTGTCTAAGACGTTCAGTCTGACCGGGTTGTCTCCAAACACGTCTCCAACGATTGTCTGGGTGAAGGCATATGCGACAATCATCGATGAAGAGAACGTGATGCCAATCCTGAGCCGTCCATACGGCATGTTGTTCGGCCAAACTGTACCGCGCGACATGGTGTCGTGGTTGAAGATTGAGGTCACCATGGACGTCGGAAGTGAAGTTGCGCATCATGCAGCCTATTGCGCACAGGTGGAGGCGTAACACGACGTCGTGTGGCTGCACGAAAAGCATTATTCAACATGGTGGCGTTGCTGTCAGTGTTCCTCCGAGCCATAATCTGTACGTAGTGGCCATTCCCTGCAGTAGTAGCCCTTGGGTAGCCTGAGCGAGGCTTGTCATAGACAGTTCCGGTCTCTCTGTGTCTCCTCTATGTCCGAACAACATCGCTTGGGTTCACTCCGGGACGCCTGGACACTTCCCTTGTTGAGAGCTCTTCCTGGCACAAAGTAACAATGCGTACCTGATCGAACCGTGGTATTACCGGTCTAGGCATGATTGAAGTACACAACACGATCCATGTACCTCCTTCCTGGTGGAATGACTGGAACTGATCACTGTCGGACCCTCTCCGTCTACAAGGCGCTGCTCATGCATTGTTGTTTACATCTTTGGGCGGGTTTATTGACATCTCTGTACAGTTAAAGGGACTGTGTCTGTGATATAATATCCACAGTCAACGCCTATCTTCAGGAGTTCTGGGAACCGCCGTGATGCAAGACTTTCTTAGGCGTGTGTATATGAACACACCTTACGGGATTAGCGTACTGAAGAGGAACATTCTGGAGACAATGATTATTTTTATAGGCATGAAAATGCACACTGTCGTGAAACAGCATCTGTGAGGTAATTGTTTATGTACAATAACATCCCTGAAATGGACTGGGCGCCCAGAGTCCCGACCTGAACCCAATGGAACAACTTTGAAATCGTAATTAAATTAGTACACTGTAACGAGCCACCGGAGACCAAGTTTCCCCTACTCCCCAATATTCAGAAAATATTCCAGAAGAAGCTCTGAAATTTTGTCACTGGATCTCGAGTACATCTTGTATATCACTGCATTATCTGTACACATTCTGGAGCCTGATGTTAAGAAGAATTCCGCCGGCAACTGGTAAAATACTTGTTTTATTGGTACACAAACTATTTCGCTTCCTACAGCCGCGTCCTCAGCTGCAGCAATATTAAAAGGTCATAGGTTTGCCCATCACTTCTAGCCAAGATGTACTATTCAGTAAATATTGCCTACTTCATATTGGCGAACGAAATGTGACAAACATGTAATCCACTAATTTCGTGAAAATCTCTGGTGGCTGGACCATGTAGTTATAGACCCATATTTCAAAATTTGACTGCATCGTTATGAAGGCAGGGCAAGCTATTTTTGGAAAGGGTAGAAGCGGCTCGCACAGCCGACTAAAACGGACTCTTTGGTAATTATTAGTAATGTCTGCCATGTCATGGCTACGGAAGATGGACAGCCAGGTTCCCAACGCTGCATGCAGTAAGCGATTTCGGAATGTTCCATTATGTAACCAGGCAACAAACTTCCCACACAGAAGTAGCCATGTTACTGTTTTCGTTCTATTGTATACTGTCGCACATTTAACCAGTATATTGTGTACCGAGAGAAATGGCGCGAGGTCTCCTACTGCACAGGAGAAGCAGTTAAAATATTCTCCATGCACGGTAGATGTAGTTTTTCCATGACTTCTTGATTCAGTACTAGTGGCAGCTACGACCATTACGTCAACAAGACCACAATGTTTCTCTCTGCTCACTACATCCGCATCCCGTCCTCCAGTTGTGTTGTTGTTTTGGTCTTCAGTCCTAAGACTGGCTTGATGCAGCTCTCCATGCTACTCTATCCTGTGCAAGCTGCTTCATCTCCCAGTACGTACTGCAACCCACATCCTTCTGAATCTGCTTAATGTAGTCATCTCTTGGTCTCCCTCTATGATTTTTACCCTCCACGCTGCCCTCCAATACTAAATTGGTGATCCCTTGATGCCTCAGAACATGTCCTACCAACTGGTTTCTTCTTCTGGTCAAGTTGTGCCACAAACTTCTCTTCTCCCCAATCCTATTCAGTACTTCCTCATTAGTTACGTGATCTACCCATCTAATCTTTAGCATTCTTCTGTAGCACCACATTTCAAAAGCTTCTATTCTCTTCTTGTCCAAACTATTTATCGCCCATGTTTCACTTCCATACATGGCTACACTCCATTCAAATACTTTCAGAAATGACTTCCTGACACTTACATCTATACTCGTTGTTAACAAATTTCTCTTCTTCAGAAACGCTTGCCTTTCCATTGCTGGTCTACATTTTATATCCTCTCTACTTCGACCATCATCAGTTATTTTGATCCCCAAATAGAAAAACTCCTTTACTACTCTAAGCGTCTCATTTCCTAATGTAATTCCCTCAGCATCACCCGACTTAATTCGACTACATTCCATTATCTTCGTTTTGCTTTTGTTGATGTTCATCTTATATCCCCCTTTCAAGACACTATCCATTCCATTCATCTGCTCTTCCAAGTCCTTTGCTGTCTCTGACAGAATTACGATGTCGTCGGCGAACCTCAGAGTTTTTATTTCTTCTCCATGGATTTAATACCTACTGCTAATTCTTCTTTTGTTTCCTTCACTGCTTGCTCAATATACAGATTGAATAACATCGGGGAGAGACTACAATCCTGTCTCACTCCCTTCCCAAACAATGCTTCCCTCTCATCTCCCTCGACTCTTATATCTGCCATCTGGTTTCTGTACAAATTGTAAATAGCCTTTCGCTCCCTGTATTTTACCCCTGCCACCCTCAGAATTTGAAAGAGAGTATTCCAGTCAACATTGTCAAAAGCTTTCTCTAAGTCTACAAATGCTAGAAATGTAGGTTTGCCCTTCCTTAATCTAGCTTCTAAGGTAAGTCGTAGGGTCAGTATTGCCTCACGTGTTCCAATATTTCTACGGAATCCAAACTGATCTTCACTAAGGTTGGCTTCAACTAGTTTTTCCATTCGTCTGTAAAGAATTCGCGTTAGTATTTTGCAGCAGTAACTTATTAAACTGATAGTTCGGTAATTTTCACATCTGTCAACACCTGATTTCTTTGGGATTGGAATTATTATATTCTTCTTGAAGTCTGAGGGTATTTCGCCTGCCTCATACATCTTGCTCATCAGATGGTAGAGTTTTGTCAGGACTGGCTCTTGCCTCACGTGTTCCAATATTTCTACGGAATCCAAACTGATCTTCACCAAGGATGGCTTCAACTAGTTTTTCCATTCGTCTGTAAAGAATTCGCGTTAGTATTTTGCAGCAGTAACTTATTAAACTGATAATTCGGTAATTTTCACATCTGTCAACACCTGATTTCTTTGGGATTTGAATTATTATATTCTTCTTGAAGTCTGAAGGTATTTCGCCTGCCTCATACATCTTGCTCATCAGATGGTAGAGTTTTGTCAGGACTGGCTCTCCCAAGGCCGTCAGTAGTTCCAATGGAATGTTGTCTACTCCGGGGGCCTTGCTTCCACTCAGGTCTTTCAGTGCTCTGTCAAACTCTACACGCAGTATCGTATCTCCCATTTCATCTTCATCTACATCCTCTTCCAGTTCCATAATATTGTCCTCAAGTACATCGCCCTTGTATAGACCCTCTATATACTGCTTCCACCTTTCTGCTTCCCCTTCTTTGCTTAGAACTGGGTTTCCATCTGAGCTCTTGAAGTTCATGCAAGTGGTTCTCTTATCTCCAAAGTTCTCTTTAATTTTCCTGTAGGCAGTATCTATCTGACCCCTAGTGAGATAAGCCTCTACATCCTTACAATTGTCCTCTATCCATCCCTGCTTAGCCATTTTGCACTTTCTGTCGATCTCATTTTTGAGACGTCTGTATTCCTTTTTGTCTGCTTCATTTACTGCATTTTTATGTTTTCTCCTTTCATCAATTAAATTCAATATTTCTTCTGTTACCCAAGGATTTCTACTAGCCCTCGTCTTTGTACCTACTTGATCCTCTGCTGCCTTCACTACTTCAGCCCTCAAAGCTACCCATTATTCTTCTACTGTATTTCTTTCCCCCATTCCTGTCAATTGCTCCCTTATGCTTTCCCTGAAACTATGTGCAACCTCTGGTTCTTTTAGTTTATCCAGGTCCCATCTCCTTAAATTCCCACCTTTTTGCAGTTTCTTCAGTTTTAATCTACAGGTCATAACCAATAGATTGTGGTCAGAGTCCACATCTGCCCCTGGAAATATCTTACAATTTAAAACCTGGTTCCTAAATCTCTGTCTTACCATTATATAATCTATGTGAAACCTGTCAGTATCTCCAGGCTTCTTCCATGTATACAGCCTTCTTTTATGATTCTTGAACCAAGTGTTAGCTCTGATTAAGTTGTGCTCTGTACAAAATTCTACCAGGCGACTTCCTCTTTCATTTTTTTGTCTCAGTCCATATTCACCTACTACGTTTCCTTCTCTCCCTTTTCCTGCTACCAAATTCCAGTCACCGATGACTATTAAATTTTCATCACCCTTCACTATCTGAATAATTTCTTTTATTTGATCATACATTTCTTCAATTTCTTCGTCATGTGCAGAGCTAGTTGGCGTATAAACTTTCTTCAATTTCTTCGTCATCTGCAGAGCTAGTTGGCGTAATAACTTGTACTACTGTAGTAGGTGTGGGCTTCGTATCTATCTTGGCCACAATAATGCGTTCACTATGCTGTTTGTAGTAGCTTACCCGCATTCCTATTTTCCTATTCGTTATTAAACCTACTCCTGCATTACCCCTATTTGATTTTGTGTTTATAACCCTGTAGTCACCTGACCAGAAGTCTTGTTCCTCTGGCCACCGAACTTCACTATTTCCCACTATATCTAACTTTAACCAATCCATTTCTCTTTTTAAATTTTCTAACCTACCTGCCCGATTAAGGGATCTGACATTCCACGCTCCGATCCGTAGAACGCCAGTTTTCTTTCTCCTGATAACGACATCCTCTTGAGTAGTCCCCGCCTGGAGATACTAATGGGGGACTATTTTACCTCCGGAATATTGTACCCAAGAGAACGCCATCATCATTTAACGATACAGTAAAACTGCATGCCCTCGGGAAAAATTACGGCCGTAGTTTGCCCTTGCTTTCAGCCGTACGCAGTACGAGCACAGCAAGGCCGTTTTGGTTATTGTTACAAGGCCAGATCAGTCAATCATCCAGACTGTTGCCCCTGCAACTACTGAAGAGGCTGCTGCCCCTCTTCAGGAACCACACGTTTGTCTGACCTCTCAACAGATACCCCTCCGTTGTGTTTGCACCTACGGTACGGCTGTCTGTATCGCTGAGGCACGCAAGCCTCCCCACCAACGGCAAGGTCCATGGTTCATGGGGGGAGGGTCCTCCAATTAAAAACTCTAATTATGTAGTGTTCATTCTCTAATGAACGATCGTAGAGTAAGGCTTTATTGTAAAGCTACCGTCTGCTTCGGAATCTTTTATGACACTAGAAGAATTTGGAAATTTTTTATATCATGAACTACAAATGTAGGCTGTGATGGTGCGTGATTTATACTCCTCAAAGCTGCTGTGTTTGAAAACTAAGGATAGCTGAGAACATTACTGTTTCACTCGAGACAATCGAAGAATTTCGTCAACGATTTGATAGGACGCTGTCTCTCTCTTTTTTTTAGCGAATACCGCAGAGAATTTCTTATTAACTAAGTGCACACTTTAGCTAAAAAGGGAGCAACGTATCTGGCTGCACAGGGTAACATCACATTACATGTCGCTGATATACAAGATTTTACGGTGTACCTCCCGATAAAGGATCTAATGCGGTTTAACTCTTACTTACATTAAACACCTGTGTAAAAAAAATTTGAAAAATGAAATATAATAAAATGTCAATTCACATAATATTTCTCTGACTAGAATATGCTAATAAAATGCAGTAGCTTGACAAAATTCTTTCGTTCTATACATATCGTCTCCTGTATGGGTAACCTTACAATATGATATACGTATCAGAGAGAAGCTTGAGCAGGGTCTGGTTCCTGCAATGTCACTTAGAAACTCCTGGTTAGTGACGGTCTAGTAACTTCTTTTAACAAGATTTCTCCATTGAGTTCGGTAATGCAGGACCAATATCCCACTTATAATATCTTTGCTGCCGACGACCAGTTAAATGTTGGATATCGTCGTTCCAGATGCGACAATCAGCCGAATGAATGTGTTTCAAAAAATATTCGATCAATTATTTACAAAATGTCCAAAAAATTAATAATCCCAAATCGTATCTTTCATTTCTTCAGTAGTTACATTTGGACAGGCAGAAATAACAGCAATCAGGAGTCTATTGAATTTAGCAGCGGCCAGCAACAATTTTGTGGAAAGCCGAGCGGCTCGCGCACACCCCTGGCAGAATTGGCTGAGTGCCTTCCTGTTTCATGAATGGCCGCTCCTGATTGCCTAGCATTGTCCTGTCTACAAATTGCACAGATACTGCATCAGCCCACCAACGGGAAGATGCGAGAAGCTCTGTCGAGGACGTAAATAACCGGAATAATTTACCTCACCACCACCAGCCACAGGCGTGTGAAAGTTTTTTGGTCACATTAAGCGTGTTTCTATGATGAGACAAAGTTACACGGACGATACTGAATCAGAAAAGGTAAGGAACCTTGATCCGAAAGCGCCACAGTCAAAAGCTTTGTTACTAACGGAGATGGTGCCAGTTTAAAGATTCAGGCATTCTTACTTACATACATAGCAGTCATTTATGATTGCGGTCTCTAACTTCGAAGTAGACATGCCAACGTTGCAGTATTTTTTTTGCCACGTCCATGTTACAAACCATGATAGCGCTTAGGATTAAATTCAGAAATTTTTCTTATCAGAAATCGTTCTTCAGTCTCTTACGTATCTTGTAACAAGGATTTTCTGCATTTCGCCATAACCAGGTAAAACAAATGTGCTGGTCACTGAACGCGACCTGGCTGTTCTAAATGTAATCGACTGTATATCCCTTTACGTTTCTCTGGAGCAACCTGTACCAAGTAAGATGGGACGCCATGAAGTAAAACAACTAGATGAATACACTTGAATATGTCAGGTAGTTGCTCTCCAACAGTCTTTATACACAAATTAAGTCAGATAAAAGAACATAAATAATAATCGTACATTAAATCCCCATTTTACTGTATACCTTCCATTATGACTCTTTTGAGCGTGAAAAACTGAATTTATATTGATTCATACACGACCATTTCTCTTATTGTATAGGAGACTGAAATAAACCATTACTAGTAGTGGAAAATAAATTGGTACGAACCTAAGTGTAGCATAGATACAGCTGTAGCAAGCACTGACTAACAGGACGCGAGGTTAGAAGTCAGTTCAACTCTGAGGTGTGGAGCCACTATTTTTCCTGACCTTTTTTTGAAGTACTTTCCGATTAGTGTTTTTGTTTGGACCTATTTCAGGAGAACCTGGTAGTGCTTAATGTCAGTCACTTAGTCAAACTGTGAGCTCAGCTGCCTGCTATGATCATATTTTACTTATTCTGCCTTTTGTGGATTCTTATGATTGTAACTGACTAGTTTCTCGTAAATGCTTATACAGTTTTGGGAAAAGTTCTCTGAGTGCCTTCTTTATTAACACCCATCCCAGCTACTCAAGTGTTTCAATTCTGGCCCCGCAAACAAATAAAAAGTAAGTTTCTCGTGACGGCACTACTTTTCACCCATCGTTCTCCAGCGCCGTATTAACTTTTCAATGTGTACAAAGGAACTACTGGTTACTCCTTTCTTAACTAGTGAAAGTTCGAAAGTACAGGGTGTACTTTGATTATTCGGTGTCATTTTCCCTGAAAGTAAATTGTACAAGTCACTCCTCAGTAGGTTACTACTTCTCATTTGAACTGAATTTGGAAAAAAAAAATATGTATGTAAAGGCCGCCTGCAGATTCGCGGTTTAGGGTGTGTGTGTGTGTGGGGGGGGGGGGGGGGGGGAGGGGTGTCTTGGTACTCGGTTCTCATTTGAGCTAGGAACATGGAGTAAGGAATTCCTGGTGGCCCGGACCAGCAGCCATTTGTATAGCCTTTCGAACATCTGTCTTACCGAAGCTGTGTTACAGTATATTAAGCGAAGTTTGAAGGAGGAACAGAGCTGGCACTCAGGCAAACTGTGCAGATCGATTAATTCCTTTTGTAAAATATTTCAGTTGGGCAGAAATTAATTCTCAGCTATTAATAACAGCCAGCCGCGGTGGACGAGCGGTTCTAGGCGCTTCAGTCCGGAACCGCTTGACTGCTACGATCGCAGGTTCGAATCCTGCCTCGGACATGGACGAGTGTGATGTCCTTAGGTTACTTAGGTTTAAGTAGTTCTAAGTTCTAGGAGACTGATGACCTCAGATGTTAAGTCCCATAGTGCTCAGAGCCATTTGAACCAATAATAACATTTGTATGGGCACCGTTCGGATTTGACGTGCAAAAACACCCTTAAGCAAGTTTCGAGTGCAGCGTGACTTATGATTCAAATATGGTCCACCTGTGTGTCGCATCTTGGTCTAATATAAGTTTTAATCGTTTGAAAAATCTTCCTTCGTTTGGATTTTTAGTGGAAAAAAAACGTTTTCCTGGAAAATTTTTGAAGCTCTCCAGTTCCGTACTTTAAATTTCTACTAAACGGTTCAAACTTCCCAGGAACGTAGATAAATGAAGAAAACCTAAACTTTTTTTTTTAATCCAATGATCTTCATCTCGAGGTACGGTGGTTTAAATGGCTCTGAGCGCTATGGGACTTAACATCTTAGGTCATCAGTCCCCTAGAACTTAGAACAAGTTAAACCTAACCTACCTAAGGACATCATAAACATCCATGCCCGAGGCAGGATTCGAATCTGCGGCCTGCAGGGCCTGGAACCGCACGGCCACCGCGGCCGGCTACGGTGGTTTAAATTCCAGCTACAAGTAGCATGTAAAATTCTTTTTTACGTGAACTGAATGAGCGGAAACGGTTCGAAGAGAATCAAATAAAACAAAATATCTAACGCAATTATACACTCTTTTGGAATTGGGGTTCTAATGGAAATGGCCTGGATGGAAGCTGTAAGTACTATTCTTCTCGTGATTTTCAGATTGCATAGGCACAGAAACGCTTAGAGAGTTCTCCATCATTCTGCTTGTACTCCTTACAATAGTAATAATTAAATCACCTCAACGCTTTTGGATCGGTTGCGCGTCGTATTTCTTCAGTGCTCAGTTTCATCCACTCAGTCCGTTCTAGAGTGCATTGCCAGATAGTTACAACACGAATATTATCGTAGCCGTCTCTACCAAATAGCATCACCTTCGTCATCGACATCAGCATTTCCAGCTTGTACTTCCCCCGTCATAGAGGAACGCATGTTGACAAACTAAACAACGTACACAAGCAGCAGTGTCCCCTTCACGAACGCTCTACTGGGAGTGGAGGTTTACTACTACCTCCGTTACATGTGACAGTGCAGTAGCGATTTACTGTTATTAAAACAGTATCGAGATAGTTGTGTAGGGCCGAAGAAAAGTAGACCATACAAGTGCAATGATTAAGACTCGTTTTCAGGAGGTGCGAAGTTCAGAAATATTTGCGGTGAAATGAATTGATATTCTCTGTGTTATTCGGCATTGTTATATCCAGAATCATGTGTAGTTGAAGCTTAGAACTTTTCAAAAAATCGTTGTGTTTGTTTTGAGGTCGTATCATGCTCAAAACTACAAGTTCATATAGCAGTCTAGCATAAACATTCAGTGAAACATTTTCAAATTCTTTGTTCAATGTTGGGGGAAGTTACAAGGCTGTCTGCTGTTCAGTATTGTAAAAAGGTTGTTTATTTCTCTTCCGTCAGTAGTATTTCTTGACGTTGGCTTTACACAACATGGAAATTAGAAACATCATCTTCAGGATGCTGTTTATACACAACAGGATTAGTTATGCTTACAAAAAGTGTCGTTCTATTATTTAAAAACCTAATAGTGTTTCTGCTTAATCTTTATGTCGAAAGTCTATTCTATGTTCCCTGTTTTTATCTCTGTTTTAAACATATAAACATCTGCACATAACTCAAATGTTTCTACAAATTGTTTTATAAATTCATTTAAATCATCAATATTTTATGAGCCAGAAGGCATTTCCACAACTTTTGCTCTTTGTAGATGTAGTTAGATTAGGAACGCGGTAGTATGTTTTCAGCCCTGTTTATGAAAGACTCCATTCCCTCTAGCTTAGATCACATAGAACTGACGATAATCGCTTGAATGATGAAAGAAAATGTATTGCAAAGAGTCTCCTGATGTTAATTTTAGTGCTGAATCTGTATACCGTTCGATGATGGTCTTCTTCTTAGTAAAGATATATATATGTCTGGAGGAGGACAAAGTGGATCACACTTGGTCATTATCTGCCTCTCGTTGTATTCCATTGTGCTGCATAGAGCCTTCGGCTCTGTCCACACTGTAGCAACACACTGAAGATTCTCAGTTTCAACAGGTATGTCACAATCGCTATCCAGAGCTATGCCTACATTTACACGTTTAGATCCGTTGGCAGTCAACTGATGAGAAGTGCTGAAGGGCAGTATATTGAATACAGTTAGCTGAGGCTTCACAGGTGGTGGTGCAAACAGTGGAAACTCAATGTCTAGGAACAGTTGCGTATTCTGCTCTGATGTATCAGGCAGTACTGATCGCTGCCACATTGCGTCTGCGTGCTGCTGTGCTAAAGGAGAAATAATAATAAATCTGAAACACATATACACCACGAATAATAATAATAATAATAATAATAATAATAATAATAATAATAATAATAATGAAGAATTAGAGAGAGTAAAGGGTAAATAATAAATTACATAAGGCTGTGAGAGACAGTTATTTTTATTCTATCTTGCAGTGGCAGATCTCAAGTTTCATGATAATGATGATCAGTCTGGCACTGTATTTTACAGAGAATGAATGATGTCCATTTCATGGATAGCTTGCGTGGATGAATGACGCGGGAGGTGACCGCAGCACCATGAAATTAGGGGAAAAAAATATTTTCTAAAGTGAGAATGGCAGAAGTGGGGGAAAAATTTGGTCATAAATTATATTGATTATGACTGCAAAAACATCCAGTTGTCATATGGATTCATAAATTATGGCGATAAAGATGTGAGTGACATACATATAGATGTATTTGGTAATACATTATAATGATTATCTAATTTGGTAGGAAATTAGAACTTAAATATATATGGAAAATCTGGCAATCATGCAGGCTAGGCTCATACCTCCAACCAGATCGACAATGCTCTGTCTCGCATTTTTGAGTTTCCCATCATTTACAAGTTAGGCAGTTGTCCTCCAAGGATGTGGAGGGACGATGAGGGAAGTAGGGAGGGAGGGAGAACTGGCAGCATTATGTGCTGGCCTTGTATCTGCTTTCTTGCATTACTACTACTAACTTGAGAAGTGATATACTTCCGTTGTAACTTAAGTATTGATTCGGGAAGAAATCAGTACTTATGTTTGTTGTAAAAAAGATGAGTGGTCTGCCAAGCGAATGGATTCATTTTTCTATTTAGCAACTAACATGAGCTCTAGTACTCACAATTAAGTTACAAATTACAAATTATTATCCTGTTTGAATGTTAACCAACGGAAACGGATAACGCACATCTGACTATTAAAACTTTACAAAACTCTGATTGTTCACTACGCACTGGCAATACCACATTTTCATTCTTATTCAACGGCTTTGATCAACACGTGGCCATCGCACTGAACATGAATGGCGCACACATTATAAATTCTGGGTATCGTGGCAACATACTATTCGAAAGAAAAGGCCACCAATCGTTTTGTTTTCACTATCTTAGTTATTCCGATAAATTCGATAACCTAAACACACATATTCTATAAACTACAACAATAACACATGAGAAATTCCGCCGAGTGGGCATGGCTTTACATTGGTGATTCTCTATCTTATGGTCTCGTAATTATTTAACGCTACAGTGCATTTTCTGGATAGGATGGTGGATCTTTTGCTATATCTCACACTTCGACTCTCACACCCATCATCACGAAACTTTCCTCCAGACCGAGTGGTACAAAAAGGAACATGCATAGCCCACTGCCTCTGAAACTATCTTGTTACTCAGCCATGCCATCCACACATACTTAAATTTCATGAAATACATCACACTGGCAACATAAAATACAAAACAAGGATTAGTCACAGCGTTATAATCACATCACTTTCAGATTTCCCACTTCAATTAAAATTCATCCCACCTTCACACGACACTTCCCCACTTCGTAACTTTTCTTTCCTTCTACGAACTCTGGAGGATATATGCACGTCTTCCTGTGCAATGCAAGCCAGGTGGCGTTGCTGGATAGACGGCTGACTCACCTTGCTTCTCTCTCAGAGTATTATAGTTTGAATCAAGCGTCACACAGAAACATAACACGCAAAGTAATATTAAGAACATATTCATCACACACACGCGAGTCCTCAACTGATACCATGGACGAGTACTGCTCTTTATCCTTTGTCTCACACACAGATTCAGACTCACACAATACTCACCACGTGGAAGTACTCGTCTCTAATTTCAAGTCCTGCACACGCCATTTCTTAAATATTTCCAACTTATAGTACACACGCTAGTAATTCAGCTTAACTTAAGCACTCGGAAGTATTTCAACTTATTGGTACACGTGGTTTCATTGTGACCGTTGGTCACTTCCGAAGATTACTACGATCCCCTTGATATTACCTGCCTGACATTTAATTCTCCCCACAAAAGTTCCTGAAATAGAGAAATTATTATTCCAAACTACACTTAAGTATTTCACATGCATACCATGTCTCCACTCATTTTTCTTTACGGAGCACACCTAAGACAGGTCTTACCAGCACAAGATCCAGCGGCAGAGTACTGAAACCTGGCCGTTCTTCAGGTTAGCTCGCACCTTCGTCAAGGTGGGGGAGCACCTTGCTACCGTATTGGTCAGCCACATTTCAGACGCTCAAAGCTCCGGTAAATTTCACCTCTTTGCTTCCACCAAAGGTGGCCAAACGATCGTCTCAAAGATGATCATATATTCACGTTCACTATCTGCGGTTAGCAGACGACCATACATTTATACATTTCACAGATCTTACCAAATTGGATGTAGCGATTTATTTTGTGGGAGTGCACATGTGATGAATTAAATACATAATTTGTCATTCTTTCCTACACTGGTATCCGGCTTCGGTGTATTAACTGAAATTGAGTTATTATTAGAAAAAATATGTTGCTGTGACAAGAATACCGAAGAATGTTGTACTTATTTTCAATGTCGGGCGGTACTGCACCCTTTCAAGTTGACCAGCCCGTTATAAATGTTTCTCATTATTGTAACTCCACCTCATGCTACATGACATGCATACTCATATTTCATCTATTATTTTACTGACTCTGGAGAACTTGTATTTGAGCTTACCTGTACCTTTTGTTGCAGGGTATGGGAACCAGTAAATGAACATTTTGTTAAGGTCGTTCGTTGTTATTGAACTTAACAAGTCACAGAACATCAAAAACCAAGAAAATCGTCTCGAATAGAAGCGTGGCATATTACACGTCTTCAGGTATTACCTTAACATCTTTACAAATTTTTATCACTTTTTTGAGTGTTACCTGTGACTTGGTGTGAGGAGAAACCAGACAGTGCTCTAGTTAGGGCATTTTCCAGCTGACGCTGCATAGTCCACATGTGTCATTAACTCCTCTAAACTGTTACATTGTGCTCTAAATGTTACATTATATCAAGTATATGCCGAACAATAGGAGGAGAACTAGGCGAATATGATTCCGTGCTGTAACTGCGTTCAAAACTGAAGCCAATGTAGGTCGTGGGTGTTTAGTGGCGAAATGTCATTCAGCTATTCTTATTATACGTTTGACGTCGTTTTAGTTGCGGTGAAACAGTAGTTTCTATAATACCAATTCGCGGAGAGCGGCAGGTGGAGGGCTATCAGGAGCAGAATTATGTGTACTCTAAAGATCTGTCAATCGATCCGTGGCCCACCATCTTCATTTAAGTTAGGCGCCGCTCTTCCGGTGCAGAGCCCACAGATGCTGAAACCTTCCGCTAATAAAGAACGAAGCTGATTCCCTCTGGAGTAGCAGTAATCAACAGCGAATTGCTTTGCCCTTAATGACAGCGACGTCGAACCGCCGTAAAGCTCTAAAACCGCGGACACCTTCCGTTCTGTCCAATTACTTGTGCCAACTGACTTCACAAAGTTACTGCGCTGCCGGAGCAATTTAAGATTGCCCTAGACCTGCAAGCACTCGTAAACACGTTTCTGCCTAAGCTTTAAGAGCCGTCATAACCGTAAAGACGAACCTGAGATGCTCTCAGAACACTGAGATACGTCTACCAAAGTTTGGCGAACACCGTATCTGAATCACTTGCATTTGAGATATTCTGCTCCTCTTTGCGGCAACTTTCGTTGGTGTTATAATCTCCAAATTAAATTTGTTTTTCTAATATTTCGTAAATGATGAAAACTTTTGTGCCGAAGTCATATCCGAAAGGCTCGTACCATTCAAAGATTAATCTGTAGATTAGTTTGCGGTTATAGTTTACGCGAAGTTGTTTAAAGCTACTGCTCTACTAAAGTCTTAACAGGAGGAAAACATTAACTAGGTAGCTATAACACTTCCATACCCACTACAGTTGATCGTAAACGAGGCATCATTACTGTCAATTAATAACTGTATTTTAGTGCTATCTAACCTTTCCCTGTATTACTGGGTCCACTTTTCTCACTAAAATGAATGTTATCATATGCGTAACATGTATTGGTCAGTTTGGCGGTTCTGCACTGATCCGTTTTATTGCTACAATAACCTTTCATTATATTCGTTCCCCTTTTGAGGCTCCAAATGTCGTGCGATAAGTCTGCGATATTCTACATTATCTCCTGTTCTGCGACATTCGTAATCGCTACAACTGCAGCCTGTCTTCGTTTCTACTCATTTTTGTGTAGTTATTCAGAAAAAACGCTCGATAATACTCATGTGTGTCATAAGAGGATTTATCTCAATTTCAAACGCTTCTTTCAGTAATGAATGATCTGAATTATATAGACTGTATAACAATAAATCAAAGTTTATTGTGTAATTGATGTAACACAATATGCTTTGCGAAGTTCCACGTCTTAGATCTCAGAGGTAAACACTATTTCCCTGTGTTTATCAGCGGATACCGTATAGAATTAAGTACGAAAACTCAGCATGGGGTATGCACCTTGAGTATCAGCCTTGAATACTTAGGATTTATGTGATCTAAGCTTGTGATATGAACAATATTGTATGTATCGGAAGTTTGCTGTAGTGTTTAGTACAGCCGTAAGCACGACATTGTTGCGATTCGAATGCATCGACTCACCTTCCACTGGGTCATCCGGTCTAATCCAGCTAAGAACTTCCTTAGTACATTTGCCATACATTATCCTACCTTTATGTCCCGCCTTCTACCATTCCACTTTCATTACAGTCGTAATCACATCTTTCATACTAGTCTGTTCTCTGAGTTTTCTTTCTTTTCCTTCTCTCTTACTAATTTGCAACGTATGTTTCCCCGTTGATCGGTGGTTTTCGCATTTCCGCAAGACAAATTAACGGTACACAAAGACAGCAAACACGGCGTTTTAAACACATCAGCATCTTAGTTTTGAAAACTATATTCAGTTTTCGAAGAGCATTTGAGGCCTCTTTTACTATTTGTTTTCCTGTCAGTATAGTCATTATCTTAAAATGTCCTAAATATGAAAACTGATAAAGGGATTCTATGATTTTCTTGTAAATTTTTTCGATTCATTGTGGTGTACGATCTTTATTTAAGTTTTATTAAGACTGATTCTCTGACATACTTCCAAATTCACTGTGTTAAATTCTTCAGTTACTTGTTGCAGTTTATCTTCACTGCAGTACGAGGTCACAAGCATAACGAAGATGGTTAACATATGTAACATTAACCCGTATATTTTCTTCTTTTATTTAGTTTAAGGAACTGAAGACTTAGCCTGGGGATACTTTGGTTATATGAAACTGCGTTTTCTATGCCATTTTTCAATACTAAACCTCTCAGTATCCTAAAAAATTGTAATGGAAGTTCTAGCATTGATTCATATAATCTACGGTGTATAACTGTCAGCAGAAACAATGCGTGGTTTCTGAAGGGTTATTTCCAATGATTTTGTTCACAATTTTCCCGCGCCCGGGTTCCCGGATCCGATTCCCGGCGGGGTCAGGGATTTTCTCTGCCTCGTGATGACTGGGTTATGTGTGATCTCCTTAGGTTTAAGTAGTTCTAAGTTCTAGGGGACTGATGACCATAGATGTTAAGTCTTATAGTGCTCAGAGCCATTTGAACCATTTTTTCTTTTTGTTCACAATGAGTGAAAAGGTGTCTGGAAGTCTATAAATACTAAGAAACGTTGTAAATCATGATCATTGTGCTATACTACAGTTTTATTCAATAATGTCTGTGATCTGTTGAGCTGTACTCACGTGTAAAACGTGCCTGGGAACAAAATCCAGTTATCAAGGCGATCGGTTATAATTTTAGTGAATATCTTGTATATGACAGAGAAAGGTCTAAAGTTGATCTTCCGTCCCTCTTCTTTCTTCTGAACCAAAACAGCTGCAGGCCTGATCCAGATCGTGAAATGATATTCCACCACAAAAACTCTCAAAATAATTTTGCAAGTTCCCTGTTGCTGGGGCTTTGGTAATTTCTGATGAAAGACCATCATCTCTGGAAGCCTTGGCCTTGTGTGAGTCAGCTGGTATTACCTGTATGTTGATTAGAGTCCATTTGTGTTTCTAATTAATCTTTCCAGCTACCCAAATGATTAATTAAGTCTTTGAATATCGGCACATTTATCTCTCTGTTGTTACTGTGTCATCTGCTATTTTAAATCCTGAACTGCTCTACCAGCCTTACACACAGGGTGACAATTATTGAACTATCTGAAAGGAAAAAAAAGTACATTTGTTACAAACTTCGGCCTGCACACACTTTATTAGACTAGCAAACGTTGCCGCAAATTTAGGTTATGACATGTTCGATACGTCTGCCATCATTTGCAATGATGTGGCGCAGACGAATAGCAAATTTCTGCATGTCCCACTGAAGTGTCGGAACATAGGTGCCG
The DNA here is from genome assembly GCF_023897955.1 of Schistocerca gregaria. Lineage (NCBI taxonomy): Eukaryota > Metazoa > Arthropoda > Insecta > Orthoptera > Acrididae > Schistocerca > Schistocerca gregaria. The sequence goes on from NC_064931.1 coordinate 734,223,891, forward strand.
TGGACGATGATCTCCTGAATGGCTGTTTTCTGCTCAACAGTGGTTTTGTGGTTATTGCTGCACAACTTTTTCTTCATATAGCCACAAAAAAGGAGTCACATGTCTTCAGATCAGGAGCATATGGTGGCCCATGGAGCCCCATGTCAGTGCCCTCTGGGTACCCCCGAGCCAGAATGCGATCCCCAAAGTGCTCCTCCAGGACATCAAACACTCTCCTGCGTCGATGGGGTGGAGCTCCGTCTTACGTGAACCTCATCTTGTCGAAATCAGGGTCACTTGGGATAATGGAGAAGAAATCATCTTCCAAAACCTTAACGTACCTTGAGGGTGAAGAGATTTCTCGATCGCTAAATGCGGATTCTCAGTCCCCCAAATGCACCAATTTTGCATATTGACGAACCCATCCAAATGAAAGTGGGCTTCGTCACTAAACCAAACCATACAGCGTATACTAATTCCCATCGTGCCTTGCGGCCAACCGTGCAGTTTGAACATCCTAAGAAGTTATGACGATTTTATTTCATATAGTTCAGTAATTGTTACCATGGAAATGTCTGTGTGGTCATCATAGTGTTACCGTTTTCAATCGTTTCACCAATCAATTTTTTTAGAGAAACCGCGTGAAACTCTAATCATCTAATATGCGACAGCGATGGTAAATAGTCATATAGATGTTTTGTTCACTTAGCTGTATGATACGATGTTGTATTTTAATTCTGAACACGTAACTGGTAGGACTTGCAGACATGCTTTCGCACTGATATTCAATAATACGTCGAGTGAAGAACCGCAATCTGCTCCAGCGGTGGTACTCTGTCCAGCCTTCGGAACAACGTCGTCATGACAACGGCAGGCAGGTGCTCCGGATGCATTTATTAGAGCCTCTCCCCAGTTTCTCATTATATTTACACGAGAATGCATTAAGTTCCACATTCCCCTCGTTGGCGGAATTAGCGAGGGTCTTGTATTAGCATAGGCGGAACATGTGTGAGTCAGATGAGTGACAAGGTTGCCCTGCGGGGAAGGAGAAGAGGAAGGGGCCCGCAGGCCTCCATTGTTCGAATCCGATAGTAATGAGATCAAATGAGTTTACAGGGGGCCCGCCTCGGCGGCTGCAGCGAGGGCTGCCTCGGGGCCGCCGCAGGCCTGTGCCTGGCTGCGCTTCTCTGCGGGGGTGGGTTCGGCTCCCGGGCACGCCGCCAACTCGGTCATTAATATCGGATGCCGGCGCGGCCACCGGAGGGAAGACCGCGATTCCGACGTGTTTACAGATTCCTCTTGCTGTAAGCGCATCTACAGTACTCCATTGTATTCTGCCTGATGCTTCTTAAAGCGCAACCTCCTCCTTTTGTGCTGGTATTGTCACAGCACTTCCAGCTACTGGTTACAAAAATGCAAAGATCCGCTGAGAAGTATTTACAGAGCTCCAGTGTGTGGGAGAGGGTGCATCTTCTAACTCGGACATTTTACCCGCTCCATTACTCGGCAGAAAGAGGAACAAAGAAAATAATCTTCTGGGTAGGATGCGCAAATACAAGCAAGTACATCGTACCAGCTCAACCGTCTATAGAATTAAGGAATGGAAATGATTTTGTAGCTTAGTTTTTCTATTGTCTTCACTTCCCCAAAACAGTATGTTTTTTCTTGTAGAAAATGTTACCGTTTCGAAGGGTTGCCTCAGCAATATGAATTATTCGATCGTTGCCATTGCTGCTGGAAGTAATCCAGAGAAATGTCCTGGGTTATGAAAACAGCAACACGAATTGTGTTTGAAATGTGCTGTTACCTGATAGGCTTGTCAACGAGTATTTCACCGTCATCGGTGTGTCCTGCAACTGCTAAGAGTGAGCCAGTGTTCGTACTAATATTTGACAAATTCATTCAAATATTGAGTCAATGTAAGTAATTGCGATACGATTTTCGGAAATGATTTCAATAAATCACTCGTATTAACGCTTTATTTTCGTGATTAATGGTCAGAATGTACTATGAAGCTATAAATAAATTGGTTATCGGCCAGAAGGTATGTTGGAACAACATAGGTTTTAATAACTTTGGCTTTATTGGAGGTGGAATTCCCATTCTCACAATTAATCTGCGAAAAGAGGCACCCAGGCAGTTATAAACGAAACAAAATATTGATGTGCAGTTCGAATAACGACATAGCACATAATTTTTCACGTACATGAGTGGATGCCAGATATTAAAGACACATTATGTGTGTGGAGGAAGTTTAGAACCAAGCAGGCACCGAACTCATTACATTTTGTTTCGTAGCCTGACATCCAATCAGCCAACAAACAGAATGTATCTTATAACGGGTAACATGCCTTCTAAGAGGATAATTTATTTCATTCACCTGGCATTTTCTCTCACGCACTACGCATAGTAAGAAAGAAAGGAACGATGTTTGTTTGTGTAGACTGTGAATACCGGCAGTATCGAATGTGGATTAATCTGCGCTTATCTAAGAGGAAGAAACTTCAGTTAGACTTCCGGCGGATGTACTGACGAATGCTCCTGACATGTAAATACAGTGTATCTGTTTGCAAAAAATGCAGGCGAAGGAAACTAACCATCAGAACTACAAATTCATTTTTCGAAAGTATTCTAATGTACTAGCTTAAAAGCGATTAATAATGAACTCCAAGAATACTACTGAGACATCTTAAGGTGGAGCAGAACGAGTGTGTTCAAAAATGGCTCTAAGCAATATGGGACTTAACGTCTGAGGTCATCAGTTCCCTAGACTTACAACTACTTAAACCTAACTAACCTACGGACATCACACACATCCATGCCCAAGGCAGGATTCGAACCTGCGACCGTAGCAGCAGCGCGATTCCGAACTGAAGTGCCTAGAAGAACTCGACCACAGCGGCCGACTACGAGTGTGTTACGTAATGATTTTTGTCTCGTATCATGTCCAGCACTGATTATTTAACAATCAAACAGAAAATAGTTTCCTATGTCCACATATACATACATGTCTACGTGATTACTCTGCAATTCACACTTAAGTGTTCGGGAGAGGGTTCATCGGACCGACTTCACACTGTAACTTAACCGGTCCACTCTCGATTTATTATTCTAATCATTTCTTCCTCTGTAGGAGGAAGTCAACAAAATATTTTCGCATTCAGAGGAGAAAGTCTGTGATATACGTACAACTGTCCCTTAGCGCACGAAGAAGCTGCTATTAGCTGTGATAACAAGCTACTGTCGCAATGTTCATTCACCACTCAGAAGTGAACTGTATATCACTTGTTCTTCCAAAGGAGGTCCTGCCGCAGGTAACTCCGACGTGTGCCCAGATGGACACAACAATATCGTTGCTTACAACGGCAGTGGTCATGTGATCGAATCTAGAAAAAAAAGTGAACCAGTTATAAGATGTATCTTGCTACCTCCTTTACATCAAGTCGCTGCAGATGAATGCACATTCAACACGACACGGTGGACGTATTGAAAGGAACGGAGGCTAGAATGTGCTGTACTGAAGTACTAAACTAGTCCCTGTCTCGTACCCACAAAACCCAACTGAAACAACACGGCCGTGAAATTTAAGTATAAAGAATTTATAATAGGTATGGAGCAGAGTTTGGATTTTTACATGCTATTCAGTGTGGAAAACCATAACGAATTACAGTTGTTTTATGTACCAGGAGTGGAGTATTTCGATAGAGCGATGCTGGTCATAAAATTAAAGTTAGAGTGCCGTCAAGAACGAGACAATTAGCGACCGAAGTAGCCATAATATTCTGGCTAATCAATATAGTTTCCATGATTTTAGGTCTATTGCGTTTCTTTCCCTTTGTAATTTATACAGAAACATTCTGCTCGAAATAGCAAAGTCAGTGGAGGCTGGTCGGCTGGTGGTGGAATAATAAAGGTCCAATCTACATTTACATCTGCATGGATACTCGGCAAATCACATTTAAGTGCCTGGCAGAGGATTCATCAAAATACCTTTACAATTCTTTATTATTCCAATCTCTTACAGCACACGGAAAGAATGAACACAGATATCTTTTCGTATGAGCTCTGATTTCCCTTATTTTATCATGGTGATCGCTTACTCACACTAAGCAAGCCTCCGACAGAGTATTTTGTATCTGCATGATTAATCGCCATACTTTCCCTGCGAGTAAGGAACGTAGCGAGCTATTAACAGAGCCACTTTACCTATGCTCGATATATAAGTAACCTAATCCCTTTTAAATTTGCAGTGTTCCTATGGGAATGTTGTGCTCGAGATTTGGGAGAGTTTTTTCACTCTCTGTTAATTGAGCCTTTCACAGATTTCCAAACAGAGTGAATGGATTATAAAAATTTCCATCTATGGTTAGTATGAAATTAGTCATATTGTAACAGAATTTTAGTTACCCTAAAATATACACAATTAGGCTGCTGCAAACATATGTCAGCTATTTCCTTCATATATTCGCTAATGCGTCTCTGAATTTCTCCTTTGTGTCGAAAAGTGGCGCGCTACTGTCCTTACATACAACAAAAATATACGTGTTCATGCCATTTTATTCAAAGTTGCTTAGTGTTACTGGCTATTAATTTGCAGAATGCGACAGTGTCCATGTGAACACTCATACTGTATTCAATAACTAACGAGACTCTTGTTCCAGTTTATGCGACGTATTTTGCAGTTACATAAAACTAGGTTGAACTGTGATTCACTACACGAAAAAAGGATCTTTTGCATTACTCTATTTACAAAACACTATTGTAGAGAACAATATCGTCAGAATGAGTTTAATATTCTCACCGGTAAGTCTTAAACGTCATTTCATTTTAGGACTTAAACAGCAGTGTTTCCATTGTGCTAGGATATTTATACTTTGATTGAAGTCTTACCTAAAGAAAAAGTAGTACAGTTTCCTATATGACTTGATTCTTAGTTTCTCCATGTGCTGATTGCGCAGCTGTTTGTTTTAATTAATGGAAAACGGCTCCAGTTGCTACTGAGAACTTTATTGAGCCCGCTACTAGTTTGGGCCTTCATATTAGGCCATTTTCAAGTGATTCTGAAAAATTATGATGTAGAGATGCAACGTCCAGATGATACAAGTGCAAGTGAGGCACATTTAAAATGTTACACGCTCGGTGATATGTGTCAAGATTATAAAGACTATAATCTTATACTCTCCACAGAATTTCATTGGGAACGTAACATTTTAAATCCATCCAACTTGCCCTTTTATCGTTTGGACGTTACATCCCTACAGCATAATTTTCAGAACCATATGAAAACTCCGCGGACGCTGGGACACTGTAATTCTCCATTTACGTTATGGAAATATAGCCACTATAAACCTGACGATGCGACTGTACTGCCATGAAACCGATAATTGGAAGTAAAGCAGCTTCATAAAGCTATGCATATTTTAGAAAGACCTCATCTTCTTGACTTTTTAATTGTTATAGTCGTTATGATACTTTGAATTGTTATTGAGTGTTGTCATGGTTATTCACAATGTTTCTGAAATGTGGTTGCCCTGCCGAGAAAGTTGTTTGCACTTGAAAACGTGCTAATATAAAGGTCGAAAGCGGTAGTAGTCTCAATAAAGTTCTCAGCAGCAACTGGGGCGGTTTTTCATTAATTTATTTGGTTCACACACGTACACGGAAGGGTAACTATTACGATCAAATTTTTGGTACCACCCTTGACAATAAAGAATATGTGAAACCAACCTATAACCACGTTATTCGTAGCATACACATGCCCGCAATCTGCCACTTTTCCTCAATCAGTGGATACACTGAACTTCAGAAATCATTATTTTTATATAGGTTTTTCTTTTGGAGGAGGTTCCTCGTTTAATAATTAATAACTTGGTACAGGACTCTGAAGGAACCGCTTCCCAGTAATACAGATCAGATTTCTTTTTCTGCTAGGCTACCTAACTAACACTGTTGATACGTATCTCAAGAAGAACAAGGAAGAAGGAAGGGTCGGTAGAGATGAGGAGGAAGGGTGTCCCCTTTTGCTGCAGTACAGAAATGAATGCGCCTGTGTAAAGAGATGTTATTGAAGCAAACTATAAAAAATAACATCAGCTTGACATAGCGGATTCGTACCAGTACTTCTGCCGGCATTGATTAGAAATAAATGACTCACCAACCGTTCCATAATGACTCGAACGTATTGTTAAAATGTGAACACAAATTAAGCACGACGCATGAAAGAGAAGCTATGCTAACATATTAACGGTTAAATAAAACGCTAAATGTATTCTTTTCAATTTTTTATACTTTGTTAGTAAAACACCGATATTAGGGATACTCACAAAGAAAGTTATTGGTTCTTTATCTTACCACTATGTGGAGTATATACCATTGTGGGAGAGTAGTTTCTCGTTAATAGGAAACTCGGACATAAAAACCCAGCAGTAATAACGTTGTGACTTAGAATTAGTGTTTTGTTAGCATGTCCACCGCAGTATCTAGAAATAAGGACCAGTAATATAAAATAATGGACTAAGCCGCAGTCATTCTGTGTGAGCATTTTCGTGATTTTACGAAATGTTCCAACAGACAACCGTAATGATTTCATATAAAAACAGATGTTATGGCATCTCTCCACTTTGAAGTCAGAAGAAATTTTTAAATTCTTTTAGTTTCATGTTGATAAGATGCTAACAAAAACACTGTGACATGTGGTATATAAACCACAGACGAACTGATATTTGTATTCAACCGCCATATTTGTATTTCTTGTCACAGTGAAAGCGGTTCACCATTAGGTAGAACGCAGAAAGCTGAATTGCGGAATTGATTTGGAGATGCATGTCAGTTTCACTGCAAAGTGGTACCTCTGAATATAAACATGAAAGCAAGATTTTGTCGCGTCTGGTTTGCTAATTAGATTTGAAATAACAGTCTTGTTAGCGTTTCAATGTTTTCGCGAAAGGCACAAAATTCAGGAGCAATAACGCCGTAAAAAGAGCCGGTGGTCAGCAGCAGACTGCAGAGGAAATTTCGGTGGCGCTAAACATCAAAGCGACGGAAATATTAGAGAAACTGTAGGGAGAAAGGGCGTTTTCTTTTTATTTTATTGACGGCGGACGCTTGCTCAGTACGTTAATTAGCCCTTTGAAGGCTCTGTGTGGAGGTACAGCTCGATGCGCGTCGCCCACTATGCTCAACACGGGGACACGCTGTTCCTTTATGACGGGACTCGCCTGCTGCACCCCACTAAAAAGTGTGATGTGAAAATTGGAAATAAATAATTTTACGCTCTGTTTCATCCTAATAACAAGTGCCGCAACCAACAAAACTTGTCACAGTTACTGAATTGTTAGAGTTGTTCATTTTGTGTATTGACAAAAGGAGCCCACTGCTCCTAATTACATTACGGCAGGCAGCGGAGGCACAGCGGAGGGCAGAGAGAATTATTCCGATTCAGTATGGAAAAAAATTCTTTACTGGAATTTGTTATTAGTAGTTTCGAAACACATACACTAATCTGAGTAACGCGGGAAACCTGTAAGACAAATTGCATTGAGAAGAAGGGATTCGGTATTCCCCTGGGATCCAGCTGGTCAGATTGAGCTGATACGAGAAAATTGATGGAGTGTACTCTCCTCCTCACATACAGGACGAAATGCGGGTCAGACGGGATGGGAGATGCGGGACATATCAGCTCTCAGTCTAATAGGAGAGGTTTTTTTTATGACATTACTCTTCCGTAGTGACAGACGCGAAGAGGAGAGGTGCTTTAGCAATGCAGGATATCGATTCCTCCCAAAACATAGTGTTTTGTAGCTAAGCAAGACCTATATTACACTTTAGCTATCTTCATGACAGTTTCAAGAGAGTCGTACCCGAATTTTGTTTAGTCTTCTGTGAACAGAATGTGAAAAACTTGCTTGTTTCTAATTAGAGGAGAAGGTTTGAATAAAGAGCTTCTTACGTAACACTCATAAGCTTCACTATGAATGGCAGCTTTGTAAATTCGTTGTTACGAGAACAAGGTAAAATTTTCTAAATCTGGCTACAGAAGACTATCCTCTTTTTTTTTGCGCGCGCGCTTTAATTGACATATTCTCCTTGGGGACAGATGTCTTTGTTGACTCTTTTGTCCAGTAAGTAGCAGTAGTAGTAGTGGTAGGTTCAATCTATTTATGAAGTGCGATTTTCAAATTTTACTGCCATAAATTTTGTTAGATGGGAGAATAGCTAGAGCCTTGGGACTGCCAGATTTGCCAAATTTGGTAGATGTCACTACAGTTAGCACATTAAATCCCTTTCCGTCTTTTGAGGAGGTAAATTGCCCTTTTTTTTAAAGGCAGTCCTATCTTGTACTCATATACGAGGGACACTCTGTAAATAATACACAGTTTGGTAATACTGTGGGTTTTTTGATGCAGCTACAATGAAAATTACATCAGATGTAGCTGGTAGCTGGGGGAAGGAGCAAGTGTTTTTGTTGTTGCCCTGTGTACTCTAATATAAAATTGGCGAGAGGTACAGATGGACCCTGAAGAGGTCTCTGGTACTGTAGCTGATGAAGACCAGCTGCCGTACATAAAAATCGAAACTTGTGAGTCAAAAACCCCACATAAATCAACGATGAAGTTTGTGGTGAGTTTACAGTGGACTACAGTACAGTTTCACGTTGGTTTCATCCTTTTCGTGATGGTCGTATGAGCATAGATGATACTCCAAGAACCGGAAGGCCAAAAACGTCAACAGATGAACGAAATGTTAAACTTATGATAGATGCTCTTGAAGATGATCACAAAGAGACTTTTGAAAAAGTCTCTGGAATTGCCCCAACATCAGTAGTCCGTATTCTGACAAAGGATTCTGAAGAAGAGAAAAATTTCTGCGAGATAGGTCGCACCCTGTTTGATTGCTGAAGAGGAGCAAAAACGCCTGGACAATTCAAATTTGCCCAAACAACGATTGGGCCATAAAGGTCCAGGATTCTTGTATGGAATAGTCGCTGTTGATGGAACGCCGATTAGAGACCTTGAACCGGAGTTGAAATCACAGTACAGTGAGTGGAGAGCTTCAGATGCTCCAGGTCAAAATAAATAAATAAATACATACATACGATCAAAGCTCAAGCAATTGATGATTTTTGCTTATGATCACCAAGGAATCATCTTGAAACATATAGAGTCCCATGAGGAACAAGCATCACAGCAGTGCAAAACCTGCGCAGAAAATGCACAGAACTCGACCTCAGTAGCTCGAGGCTGAGACTCGTTCTTCATGACAATGCTTGTCCGTATATTGGCAATGTTGTAGTTGAAAGGCTGCGCGAATACAGCTCGTAAATGCTGCCACATCGCCCATACAGCCCGCATATGAGTTCGCAAGACTTTGACTTGTTCCCAAAATTGAAAAAAACCTATGCTTGGACATCGTTATCCTTTCTCTGGAAGACCTTTCTACAGTCAAGCCATTCAACAGATGAAGTGGTGTACTGGATGGAATAACAGAGCTTCCGAAACGTTGGGATTCAGTCACAGAGATGCAGGATGCAGGGAGACTATACTGAGGGACAGTAAAGAGATATTGAAAAAAAAACTGAAAGTAAGAAAAAAATGTTGTGCATTATATATGAAATGTCCTTCGTATGTTTTCAGCAGTGCGACAATCACGTTCTCTGCATCCGTAGATAGTAATATAAATGAGAATGGGCACCCACGTATGTGTGTGTGTGTGTGTGTGTGTGTGTGTGTGTGTGTGTGTGTGTGTGTGTGTGTGTATGTGTATGTGTGTGTGTGTGTGTGTGTGTGTGTGTGTGTGCTTGTTTGTGTGCGTATGTGTGTGTTTTACCGGTCAAGCCATACCTTGTACCCAACCCAAAAGTCTCCCACGGAGTGTGATAAGCGAACATTTGCATATATGCCAAAAGGTACGTTGGTTTTCTATTTACTCAAACGTCTAAAAGTATTGCTATGGTAATTCTACATTCTACACTCTTTTAGTGCGGGAGGAAGCATTTGGCGTAACAGTTTTTAAGGACTTCGTATTCAGCTGAACTATTTTGGTTAAAATTCAGCAGTCCTTTACGTTTTAGTAGATTATGTCAGGAAAAAGGGGAACAGAAATATTTTTCGCTGCCATTTGCGTGAAATATTTTCAATATACCAGAAGGCAAACGCAGGGTGTGCCGTGGGGTAATTTTCATATCTTCTCGTGATGTAGAGTGCAGTGGTTTCCTCTCTCTCTCTCTCTCTCTCTCTCTCTCTCTCTAACAAAGTGGGGTGACATGACGCAGAGACTCAAACGTAATCAGGCTCGTAGGTAATTCAGTTTTTTTGCTACAAACCGATAACAGTCGTAGCAAGCTTGAACTTTTTTTTTATTAACATAATTTGCTTTTAAAGGCCTGGCATTGTGCGAGTGCAGACTCGGCGCTTCTCATCTAGTCGCATATTAAGTTGACTTTCAACTTCGAATAAAATTTTTGGAAACGTAGAATTACGCGAAAGACGTGCAGTGATATATTTAAAGGGAGACAGCACAGATGTTAAACGTTCTGGAGTGATATCCGAGAGGACGATGGCGGAAGTCTTCGTACAGAGTGAAGTGGAGCAATGGTTAGAACACTGGACTCACATTTGGGTGTCCCTTTCAAATCCCCGTCCAGCCATCCAGACTTAGCTTTTCCATGATTTCTCTAAATCGGTCGAGGAAAGTTCCGGGATGCTTCCTTTGAAAAGGGCACGGCCTATTTCCTTCTCCATCCTTTCATAATCCGAGCTAGTGCTCCGTCTCTAATGACTCCGCTGTCGATGGGACGTTAAACTCTAATCTTCGTTCCTTCTTGAGATCCCCATTTAGCCATCTGTATTTAGGTGTAACTTATTTTCCCTACATCGCTTAAAACCAACTCTGGGAATGTTCGTTTTAGACGACACGGCAAATTTCCTTCGTCATGTACTGTACAAGGTGGCGCAGTAGTTAACGTACTGGAGTCGCATTCGGCAGGACGATGGTTCAAGCCCGCGTCTGTCCATCCAGATTTAAGTTTTCCGTGATTTCCCTAAACCACTACAGACAAATGCTGGGATGGCTCCTTTGAAAGGCCACGGCCGATTTCCTTCCCAATCCTTGACACAATCGGAGTTTTTGTGCCCTCTCTAATGACCTCGATGTCGACGGGACCTTAAACCCAATCTTCCTTCCTTCTTTTCTTCATCATGTAAGCAAAACGGATGCGCCCCACAATAGATGGGCAGCGAATTTAGAGTCTCAATGTACCGTAAGACAGGCGTGATTCTGACCTAATCACTTTTCTTAGATTCTAATGAAGAATGGTTAGGTCTGCAGCACGATTTGCCTATCATTTTGATTTATTAATTGCCTGAAGTTGAATTATGACGGTTCAATTGCGAATTTCACAATTTGTAACACCTATTGTGATTATTTATAATCTTTAACAAAAAGAAGTGTATTATATGTAAACGACGCAATGAATTCAATAACATTCAAAAAGGGTTAAGTATTTTTATAGACAATGTTAATGTAGAATGGTGAAGTATCAGAGCAGCAGTTCAATAAGTAAAGCAACATATATTTTTTTTCTCGGCCAATTTCGATAGAACAAAACGCAGAATTTACTGTGGGACATCATGGAATACTTCCGCTTAAGCCCCTATAGTTTCAAAGGTTCTGACAGGTGGCTACGCTATACGTCCCCTTCAAAATGGCGTATGTAACGGAGGCTCGTTCTAAGCAGAGAAGCAAAGAGCTGTCATTGAGTTTCTTTTGGCGGAAAACCAGAGCATAGCAGATATTCTTAGGCAATAGCAGAATGTATGTGGTGACCTGGCAGTGAACGAAAGTGCGCTGAGTCGTTGGGCGATGCGTCTGCCATGATCACAACAAGGTCGCGAAAACTTGTCCCATCTCCTGCTTGCGAGGCGGCCGTACATAGCTCTTCACTCCTGCAATGTTGGGACGAGGTGATAAATGGACCACAATAAAACACCTCGCTGCTCAACTGGACGTCTCTGTTTGTAGTGCTGAAACATTCGTCCACTAGTTGGAGTACTCAAAGGAGTGTTCCCGCTGCGTTCCTTCCCGCCTAACAGAAGACCATATAGAGGCTGATCGTAACCATTGTCACAAGCGATGAAACGAGTTGATCAATTCTAACCGGAAACAAAATGGCAATCCATGGAGTGGTAGCGTCTCAACCGAAGAAAAGTACAAGGACGCGCCCTAAGCCGATGAAGTCATGGAGGCGGTCTTCTGACTCTGAAGGGGCTATTCGGTTTCATGTCGTCCCTCGTGCTGCAATGACGAACTCTAAAGTGTGCTGTGCTGCCCTCAAGAAACTGAAGAAATGACTTCAGCAGGTTCGTCGCCACAGAAGTGCAAACGAACTTATCCTTCTCCATGACAGCGCAAGGTCTCACGGAAGTCAGCGTACCCTAGAGGAGCTCACAAAACTACATTGAACAGTTTTTTCTCATCCACCCTACAGCTCGGATCTCGCACGTTTCGTCTTCCTTCTGTTTGGCCCAATGAAGAATACACTTAGAGGAAAGTAGCACGTGGCTGATGGGCAGGTTACTGATGCACCAAGACGTTGGCTTCTACGTCGACGAGTAGAGAGGTACCATGCGGACGTATGACCCCTCACAATAGAGCGGCGTAAGGTGGTCGTATTGAATGGATATAATCTGTATCAGTGTCCTCGTCGTCATTTGGCTAAACAAGTAAAAATTCAGGCTCCTGAGATGTATGGTAAAAAACAGGGTCTTGTAACCGAAAGAGTGGAGGTTAATATAGTGTTTTGGCATCATGACGCGTGACTAAGGCCTCCCGTGACTAAGGCCTCCCGTCGGGTAGACCGTTCGCCGGGTGCAAGTCTTTTGCTTCGACGCCACTTCGGCGACTTGCGCGTCGATAGGGATGAAATGATGATGATTAGGACAACACAACACCCAGTCCTTGAGCGGAGAAAATCTCCAACACAGCCGGAAATCGAACCCGGGCCCTTAGGATTGACATTCTGTCGCGCTGACCACTCAGCTACCGGGGGCGGACTGGAATCCTGAATAACAACCTGCTTTCAGAAAAAAATGTGCTGCATTAGTTATTAAACGCCCCTCGTATGTACGATATAGAATACAACTGAGGAAATATTGTGTTTGATAAACATGATGTAGATGCAAACATCATCAACAGAAAACTGTCTGGACTCAGCAACTCTCGGCTGAACTGAAGACAGGCAGCTCTTATTAAAACGACTCACTGGATGTAAATAAGTACAACACTTTACTTATTATAAGATTTTCTTGCCCTTTAACAAGAGCTAATTTCTTGTGCTAATAGGAAGTATAATAGATAAAAAGATTCTCCTCGGCCTTTTACTTGATTTATTATGTTTAATTGTCGACATCACAAAAATTTTGCAGTTCAAAACAGTTTCCAAGCTTTTAAACGGAGTAAGGAGTTCTTTGGAACTCGTCAGTCTCTCGGAAAGCAGAAACATTCAGAAAACGTGAGATCCCTGTTGAGACAGAAATTTCTTCCTAACGAAAGTGAGAGCGTGGTGCCTGAAAAGCCGTGGAGTTCATAAAAGAAACAATGTTTTCTCTGGCAGTCGGAGCTAGCGTGAACAGATGGGAATGTCGGCGCCAGGTTCTTTTCCCCGGGGCAACGAAGTCTGTGCAGTTCATCTGCTCTCGGATGTAATTCTTAGCTGCAGTGCAGTTTTAATTAACGCTGTTAATGTCGAGTCTGTGCTCAGTTTGTACGTCTCTTCTCGCTTTTATTTTCCGCGCTGCGAATGGTCGACACCACGGCTCCGAACTTCGCACTGGAAGGAAGAATTTTAAAAGTTTAAAACTCTTCATGTGGCTTACATTGATGTGGCCCACGGAGATGAAAGAGGGTAGTTTTATTTTGAAACTTTTAACTCATTTTTAGAAGTTTTGTTTCTTTTGGGAAATTATTTCTTTCGCTCCGCCCGTGCGAACTTTAGAAACACAGATGCTCATTTTTCAACTACTTGGAATTTCTCTCCGTCTTCTGTTCTTACCAATACTTTGAGAAGCTTTCAGATTGTTCTCCCGTTACCGTGATTACCGTGACCATACTGTAATTCACACACAATACGAGTGATATATTTCCCGTCAGATAATTACTTTTGTGAAGGTTATTAGCGGTCACTGGGGTCCAAATGTACTTCATTGCCGTGTAAACTGAGAAACGTGTGGTTCTCGATTTAAGTAGTGAATTCACAGAACCACACGATAAAAGCCATTTGCGTGAACGTAATGACGTCGCGTTACTATACACAAAGTTAAATGTTCTTTATTTCAGGTATATGAGTGAACATACTTTGATTTAATTTTGCAATACTGCTCGGGAAAAACACGGAAAGAATCAGATTTTGTATTGTTTGTGTTAGTGTTTGAGATGACTTTACATTTTACTTTAGTAGTGTGTTGTTGTTGTCATCAGTCCTGAGACTGGTTTGATGCAGCTCTCCATGCTACTCTATCCTGTGCAAGCTGCTTCATCTCCCAGTACCTACTGCAACTTACATCCTTCTGAATCTGCTTAGTGTACTCATCTCTCGGTCTCCCTCTACGATTTTTTCCCTCCACGCTGCCCTCCAATGCTAAATTTGTGATCCCTTGATGCCTCAAAACATGTCCTACCAACCGATCCCTTCTTCTAGTCAAGTTGTGCCACAAACTTCTCTTCTCCCCAATCCTATTCAATACCTCCTCATTAGTTACGTGATCTATCCACCTTATCTTCAGTATTCTTCTGTAGCACCACATTTCGAAAGCTTTTATTCTCTTCTTGTCCAAACTAGTTATCGTCCATGTTTCACTTCCATACATGGCTACACTCCAAACAAATACTTTCAGAAACGACTTCCTGATACATAAATCTATATTCGATGTTAACAAATTTCTCTTCTTCAGAAACGCTTTCCTTGCCATTGCCAGTCTACATTTTATATCCTCTCTACTTCGACCATCATCAGTTATTTTACTTCCTAAATAGCAAAACTCCTTTACTACTTTAAGTGTGTCATTTCCTAATCTAATTCCCTCAGCATCACCCGATTTAATTTGACTACATTCCATTATCCTCGTTTTGCTTTTGTTGATGTTCATCTTATATCCTCCTTTCAAGACACTGTCCATTCCGTTCAAGTGCTCTTCCAAGTCCTTTGCCGTCTCTGACAGAATTACAATGTCATCGGCGAACCTCAAAGTTTTTACTTCGTCTCCATGGACTTTAATACCTACTCCAAATTTTTCTTTTGTTTCCTTTACTGCTTGCTCAATATACAGATTGAATAACATCGGGGAGAGGCTACAACCCTGTCTCACTCCTTTCCCCACCACTGCTTCCCTTTCATGCCCCTCGACTTTTATGACTGCCATCTGGTTTCTGTACAAATTGTAAATAGCCTTTCGTTCCCTGTATTTTACCCCTGCCACCTTTAGAATTTGAAAAAGAGTATTCCAGTCAACATTGTCAAAAGCTTTCTCTATGTCTACAAATGCTAGAAACGTAGGTTTGCCTTTTCTCAATCTTTCTTCTAAGATAAGTCGTAAGGTCAGTATTGCCTCACGTGTTCCAACATTTCGACGGAATCCAAACTGATCCTCCCCGAGGTCTGCATCTACCAGTTTTTCCATTCGTCTGAAAAGAATTCGCGTTAGTATCTTGCAGCCGTGGCTTATTAAACTGATAGTTCGGTAATTTTCACATCTGTCAGCACCTGCTTTCTTTGGGATTGGAATTATTATATTCTTCTTGAAGTCTGAGGGTATTTCGCCTGTCTCATACATCTTGCTCACCAGCTGGTAGAGTTTTGTCATGACTGGCTCTCCCAAGGCCGTCAGTAGTTCTAATGGAATGTTGTCTACTCCGGGGGCCTTGTTTCGACTCAGGTCTTTCAGTGCTCTGTCAAACTCTTCACGCAGTATCGTATCTCCCATTTCGTCTTCATATACATCCTCTTCTATTTCCATAATATTGTCCTCAAGTACATCGCCCTTGTATAAACCTTCTATATACTCCTTCCACCTTTCTGCCTTCCCTTCTTTGCTTAGAACTGGGCTGCCATCTGAGCTCTTGATATTCATACACGTGGTTCTCTTCTCTCCAAAGGTCTCTTTAATTTTCCTGTAGGCAGTATCTATCTTACCCCTAGTGAGATAAGCTTCTACATCCTTACATTTGTCCTCTAGCCATCCCTGTTTAGCCACTTTGCACTTCCTGTCGATCGCATTTTTGAGACGTTTGTATTCCTTTTTGCCTGCTTCATTTACTGCATTTTTATATTTTCTCCTTTCATCAATTAAATTCAATATTTCTTCTGTTACCCAAGGATTTCTAGCAGCCCTCGTCTTTGTACCTACTTTATCCTCTGCTGCCTTCACTACTACATCCCTCAGAGCTACCCATTCTTCTTCTACTGTACTTCTTTCCCCTATTCCAGTCAATTGTTCCCTTATGCTCTCTCTGAAACTCTGTACAACCTCTGGTTCTTTCAGTTTATCCAGGTCCCATCTCCTTAATTTCCCACATTTTTGCAGTTTCTTCAGTTTTAATCTACAGGTCATAACCAATAGATTGTGGTCAGAGTCCACATCTGCCCCTGGAAATGTCTTACAACTTAAAACCTGGTTCCTAAATCTCTGTCTTACCATTATATAATCTATCTGATACCTTTTAGTATCTCCAACCTTCTTTCATGATTCTTAAACCAAGTGTTAGCTATGATTAAGTTGTGCTCCGTGCAAAATTCTACTAGGCGGCTTCCTCTTTCATTTCTTAGCCCCAATCCATATTCACCTACTATGTTTCCTTCTCTCCCTTTTCCTACACTCGAATTCCAGTCACCCATTACTATTAAATTTTCGTCTCCCTTCACTATCTGAATAATTTCTTTTATTTCATCGTACATTTCTTCAATTTCTTCATCATCTGCAGAGCTAGTTGGCATATAAAGTTGTACTACTGTAGTAGGTGTGGGCTTCGTATCTATCTTGGCCACAATAATGCGTTCACTATGCTGTTTGTAGTAGCTTACCCGCATTCCTATTTTCCTATTCATTATTAAACCTACTCCTGCATTACCCCTATTTGATTGTGTGTTTATAACCCTGTAGTCACCTGACCAGAAGTCTTGTTCCTCCTGCCACCGAACTTCACTAATTCCCACTATATCTAACTTTAACCTATCCATTTCCCTTTTTAAATTTTCTAACCTACCTGCCCGATTAAGGGATCTGACATTCCACGCTCCGATCCGTAGAACGCCAGTTTTCTTTCTCCTGATAACGACATCCTCCTGAGTAGTCCCCGCCCGGAGATCCGAATGGGGGACTATTTTACCTCCGGAGTATTTTACCCAAGAGGATGCCATCATCATTTAATCATACAGTAAAGCTGCATGTCCTCGGGAAGAATTACGGCTGTAGTTTCCCCTTGCTTTCAGCCGTTCGCAGTACCAGCACAGCAAGGCCGTTTTGGTTAATGTTGCAAGGCCAGATCAGTCAATCATCCAGACTGTTGCCCCTGCAACTACTGAAAAGGCTGCTGCCCCTCTTCAGGAACCACACGTTTGTCTGGCCTCTCAACAGATACCCCTCCGTTGTGGTTGCACCTACGGTACGGCCATCTGTATCGCTGAGGCACGCAAGCCTCCCCACCAACGGCAAGGTCCATGGTTCATGGGTAGTAGTAATAAAATAAAATATGAAACATTCTTGCGATCATAGACTGATAAAAAGCACTCCGTCTTCAGGCCACGAGTTTCCTACCGGGACCATCCGACCTCCGTGTCGTCCTCGGTGGTGGATGCGGAAAGGAGGGGCGTGAGGTCAGCACACCGCTGTCCCGGTCGTAAGATGGTATTCTTCACCGATGCCGCTACTAGTCGATCGAGTAGCTCCTCAATTGGCATCACGAGGCTGAGTGCACTCCGAAAAATGGCAACAGCGCATTGGGGCCCGGATGGTCACCCATCCAAGTGCCGACCGCGCCCGACAGCGCTTACTTCGGTGATCTCACGGGAACCGGTGTAGCCACTGCGGCAAAACCGTTGCCCATAGACTGATAAAAAATCCAAAAATAGGAATTATCGACCGCTGCACCCTTACTTGTGGCCATGTCACACTGCATTAAGGAATTCATGTTTACTTTTCATTATACTGTGTGGAAAGTGACCCATATACTTTCTGTCAACGTCTTCAGCTGGCTTTATAGACCTCTCAAACTTGAACCCATCATTTACACTATAATAATCTGGCAATAAGGTAAGCATTGCAGTCGGGGTACTACCTCACTTTCCTTATGGAATAGAGGGCGTGTTGTACTGGTCGTAGTCTAACCTCCGTGAGTCTAATTATTAAGAGGAGCTATAGAAGTTACACATCAGGATAAATAAGCGTGCAAGATAAAAATACTCCAATGTAATAGCAATCAGCGATCTAACGCCACTGCACATTCTACTCCGTATACCATTTACCGTATGGCCGCCCAGCTTTATATAAATGATATTCAGACTGTGTGCTGCAGGGTTTCCATTGATAGTAATTTTAGTGGCATGACTTGCAGTTAGGCACTGGTACTGAAAAGGCAACGAAGGCTGAAACACAAGTATCAGTGTGGATTTTAGTTGCAGCAGACAACAGGGGTCTGGACAAAGTAAGCACGGCTTTATTCGTAAATGTGTTTTACAAAACAACAGTAAGAGTGCCACTGTTCTACGCGATTATTGACTCATTAAATGAATACAGAGAGGTCCTCCACCGGTATTGTAGAACATGATTCAAAGGTTCGAATGAACTGTAAATTTGGGAATTGCTGCTGGGAGAGGCCGATGGCCAATTGCGCCACAAATTCTTGAACAGCTTACTGTTGCCATGGCTGAGAATGCTGGATACGATGTGCGATATTCAAGCAAGACATGAGCCGTGTCACGACTGCTGAACATTCCATGGTCCACCGTTCGAAAAGTCGTGCGAACAGTTGTGAGATGGAACTGCACAAACTTCCAGGCTGCCGTGGATGCACGTGATTGTCACATTGAGCAACGTTTTTAACCTGGTAAGTAAACCTGGTACGCTATTACAAATGTTACCTTCTCATGTGGAAATTAAAATTTCTTTGAATGGTTTACTCGTTATATCTCTTACAAATATTTCCACCAAGTTCCATTTCCTACGATCACTCGTTTACAAATGTTTCCTCGAAGTTTCATTATCCTATGATCATTATTTTTTCGTGGGAGGCCTCTCAGCTAGCGAAAGCTTCATTATAACCACTTATGTTTCGAGATATATAACGAATTATATCTACGTAAAAATTTTCAGGTTTGAGTTAGGTATGCGTAACTAGTCTGAGTTTATGTAAACAAGTGAAAAGGAAAACTGTAGTCCATGAATACAATTGTGTCAACATTCGCTGCAGCAAAAGTGCTCCGCATTGAAGTCTCAGGTTCCAATCGTGTGTGGTATCAGATACTTTCATCGGTAGCATTTGGCAGAAAGAGGGCGAGACGTAGGGTAGCGTTCTCGTCAGTGGGCTGTGTCCCAACGCTCTACGTTAATATTCTTACCTGTGCTCGCAACCAGTTTTTGACAAAATAAGGTGGGGCATCACTGTGAGCGCTTCTTGAATAATACTTGGATAATAACCTCGAGGACTACCTTGGTGCTAGAGAACGTAATACTTTCTGTAGGAGAGATACGTTTCGTCCTTTACCGCCGTTTTGTTTCTATAACCAACCGTCTCAAGACAAACATAATAGGACAGAGCACGAGCACTCTTCACAGTAATCGATACGAAACAGATGCATCTATACATCTCTTCCTAAACGAGTGTACGGTACTGGGTCTGTATATGGGTATGTCGTACGACATAATTGTCCTCCACCTCTATCCCCTACCACTTACGTTTTCCTTTATAGCAAGGTTCACAGTAAGGAGGATGGTCGGTATTCCCTGTATAGATCAGAACTTTACCCTCATCATAATTATGACAAAATGTATGTTAAGGGAAATGAGGCATGTTAAGGGAATTGGTCTCTCTACGATGCACAAAACCTTCGACACTCTTTTGTGCCGTGCTGTTACACCGCCATGCCAATTATAGGAACCCACGATGAATGGTCCCGGATTATTGGCATCACCTAGTTTTATTACGTTTATATAACGTGGGAAGTGTCCCAGGCAGTTAAACAGTACTCGAGAATCGGTCGAACGAAGATTTCTATAATTGATCTGTTCGTGCGTTCACTACACTTTCTCATTTATTGTCCCCATGAATCTGAGTTAGCTATCTGCTTTTCCCGTAGATACGACTTTTGTGGTCCACTTGAAATGCTCCTAACACATGCTCGTAGGTACTTGGGAATTGTAACTGATTCCAGTGATCACACAGAAAATTTAAACCTAATCTTCTCGACTGTTTTCGCATTACATTTCGTTTTTGGTGAGGCTTAGCTGTCAATCCTTGCACCAGTAGCAGGTAATCTGCATGCCTCCATATCACCACTGCACACCACTTACGGGTTTACACAGCAGCGAATTTGTGTTAGGCTCACCGTGCTTATTCCTTAAATCCACTTTGCCGGTAACACATCTGAGAAACAAAACTGAGAGATCTATATGATTACTGTTTTCTAGGTTCTCTGCTGTGCTCCCTCACAAAACGTCGCCCGGTGAGCTGTGGAAATGAGCCTAGTTCATTTAATAGCGTAGTCACCTACAGTAACATCTGCTTCACAGTCGTTCCATATCACAACAATCAACAAATCCACTACAGAAAGTGTTGTGTACACCTAAGGTAGGCGTCCAGCATAAAGGTAGCAGGCAGTGAATCCTCTGCCATAGATATATGTAACTAAATTGACGTGGCGTGCTGGCACACTAATTATTCACTCATCAAAGGGCAATACCTCTAAAACCGAAACACTAGTGGCAACATGTGAGTGCAATAACGACCATTTATTAACAGAATATACATCATAATTTAGATACTCTACTTTTGCTTTGTGGGAGGGCTGTGGCACTGATGAATCTAATAAAATGTAACACAGCAGATACTTTCGAACTAACTTAATTCAAGTTCATAGAGATTATGTCCGGTCTCTTACTTGGCACACTCTTTGGCTATCGCGTTATTGAAGTTCGACACTCTGCGTAAACTGTCTGACTGCTAGACGGATCGACAATGCAGATAACATATAGTCAACTGTAGAGAATCGCCGTGTTAACTGTTGACGACTGCTGGGCAATGGCTTCTGATAAATTCTGGAACTGGAAATGATAACTGGAATTGGCAGAGTGTTGGCTTGCAATCACTTAAATCGTGTGCTCAGCGTATGGATATCATCATATGCACTGTTTGGCGGATGCATCAAATAGTTCCGGATTTCAGCGATCTCTGTAGTGGAAGCCGTAGCTATTGGAGTTAATGGCCAATTTGGAAGTCTTGTAGTGGACCACAAAGTAGTTCCTCGTTCGTGTGCTTCCTACGATGCGCCATACTAACTGTAGCGTCACGCTGAGACAGCCTGTTGTGTCTACTGCGTCTAGTTCGGACACAACAGAAAGTAATATAGGTCTAGACCACTTCACAGAGTCCATTTGGGACACTGTGAATTTGAAATTTATGGCATTCCGGTTGAAGCATCAGATACCATTCGCAGTCGGTTTTCAGCGTTGTTTAATCAGGAGGGACGATCTGCTACGGACTTTCCAGCACAGATTACCATAAAGCGGCACTGAATTTCTTTTTAGGTTGCCTCATTCCCTGTGCCTTAACAGACACTGTAAAGTTATAACTTAGTTGCTAGTGCGTGTAATGTTTACAACAAATTCCAACGTTGCTCATTTAAACCGACGATGAATCAACTAACAGTAACATTTCATCCGATATAGGCAGGAACACAGAGTCTCATAATGGTCAACACAGTTTACCCACATACTGTTTGGTGTAGCTAACCTCAGAGCTATTTTTCATCTATACCTGGAATAGCTGTCACGAACCTTTGCTGATTCATCAAACTCATTGAATGATGTCATAGTAATTAAGGATATTAACACTACTAGAAAGTAAACATTTACGAAACCAGCTTACTTTCTACGAGAGAAGTTCAATGAGTAACTCGAAACATTGTTTCCTTGGCAATTTCGGTTGAAAAAATGTGGAATTTGTTGTGGGACATCGTGAAATATTCCCGCTTTAGGCCCTATAGGTGGCGGCGCTATTCGTTTCCTTAAAAATGACATTTGTAACGGAGGTGCCCTCCAAGCAGAGAGCTTTCATTGAGTTTTTTCGGCGGAAAACTAGAGCACCACAGATGTTCACAGACGACTGCAAAATGTCTACAGAGACCTTGCACAGAACAAAAGCACGGTGAGTCGTTGGACGAGGCGTCTTTCATCATCGCAATAAGATCGCGCAGACCCGTCCGATCTCCCAGCCGACCGCACACAGCTGTTGCTCCTGCAATGTAGGAACGTGCGGACACTCTCTGTCGAGGTGATCGACGCATCACAATGAAATACCTCACTGCGCACCTGGACGTCTCTGTTGACAGTGCTCACAAAACTTCGTTGTAGTATCCTTCTTCATCCACCCTACAGCTCCCATTTACCGCCTTCCGAGTTCCATGTATTCATCCCAATGAAGGATGCACTGTGCGGGATGCAGTACATGGATGATGGAGAGGCTATAAGTGAAGCAAGACGATGATTCCAACGTCGGCGAGTAGAATGGTGCTATTTGGACATAAAGGCCCTCCCAATAAGTCGGCGCAAGGCAATCGCTTTGAACGGAGATTATGTTGAATAACAGGGTTTTTTAGCCGATAGAGTGGGGAGTAATATCGTGTACTAGATTCCTGAATAAAACCAACCTACTTTCAGGAGCAAAATGTGTTACATTACTTATTCAACGCCCCTCGTACCAAACGATTAAATATTCTTGTTTACATCGCAACGTACGAAAATGCCATGTTTTTACGAAGGAACCAAAATATATTTGGCACATGCTTAGTAAGACACAACGTAATTTCTTTATCATTTAGCCCTCCACCTACGCTGATAAAATCATGAGGACATCTGTTTCCTATGAACAGGTAAGCACGTAACAGCTGACATTATATTGCGGTTCGGAGGACAGCTCAACACGTATACTTAGGTTTTCAGCTCAACATGGCAACAAAGACAGCAGAGGGCTATTTCCTGATTACTACGACTAGGGACGCACGAGCTATTAAACAGAGTCTCACAGCAGGAATTAGCCTATGATAACTCCCTTAAGGCTGGAATGCATATCTTCCAGCGTCAGATAATAGCAGCACGCATTTATTCTTCTCACTGAGGCGTAAGCTGCCACTAAACAGATCTATACTTCTACTGATCCACGAAAGTAAACAATAGCTTTCAGTCGTTAAGCGAAATCTACAGGTCTGGAAATTGGAGATTTTGCTCTCACGTACTCGCTCCAGCGCGCCGTGTTCGGGCATGGCTTGTTCGAGTATGTATGCTCTGAGTGGGCAGACAGTGGTCAAACGAGCTGTTGCGAGCTGATCGGAGGCCGCCCGGACGTCATAGCTGCTGATGGAACAACTCTGATTTAGTTGTGCTATACACTTACATTCCTGCATAGAACGTCGAATGCTTTAGATAACAAACAAAATATTTTAACTGTTCCAAATCTCACAGACCAAGTCAGCTGCTCTGTAAAACCACCACCTCACTTTACATTACAAAATTCAGTTTTGATAACTACTATTTTCAGTCGTTTTGTAAATAACCTAAAATAACTTAGCAGTAATGGTCTAAATTTGGGTTATTGCCATATTTTGGACAACTATTTCAATGTGACTAACTTGTGCTTTTTCGTTGTAGACTGTCAAGCGCAAAACCAAGATACATCCCACAAGGAAAAAGGAAGAAATGGAACCAATAAAATATGAACAGGTGATTCGCGCAGTCAGAAATAAAACTGTATAGACACAGAAATCTAAAAAGATACACTCCTGGAAATTGAAATAAGAACACCGTGAATTCATTGTCCCAGGAGGGGGAACTTTATTGACACATTCCTGGGGTCAGATACATCACATGATCACACTGACAGAACCACAGGCACATAGACACAGGCAACAGAGCATGCACAATGTCGGCACTAGTACAGTGTATATCCACCTTTCGCAGCAATTCAGGCTGCTATTCTCCCATGGAGACGATCGTACAGATGCTGGATGTAGTCCTGTGGAACGGCTTGCCATGCCATTTCCACCTGGCGCCTCAGTTGGACCACCGTTCGTGCTGAACGTGCAGACCGCGTGAGACGATGCTTCATCCAGTCCCAAAGATGCTCAATGGGGGACAGATCCGGAGATCTTGCTGGCCAGGGTAGTTGACTTACACCTTCTAGAGCACGTTGGGTGGCACGGGATACATGCGGACGTGCATTGTCCTGTTGGAACAGCAAGTTCCCTTGCCGGTCTAGGAATGGTAGAACGATGGGTTCGATGACGGTTTGGATGTACCATGCACTATTCAGTGTCCCCTCGACGATCACCAGAGGTGTACGGCCAGTGTAGGAGATCGCTCCCCACACCATGATGCCGGGTGTTGGCCCTGTGTGCCTCGGTCGTATGCAGTCCTGATCGTGGCGCTCACCTACACGGTGTCAAACACGCATACGACCATCATTGGCACCAAGGCAGAAGCGACTCTCATCGCTGAAGACGACACGTCTCCATTCGTCCCTCCATTCACGCCTGTCGCGACACCACTGGAGGCGGGCTGCACGATGTTGGGGCGTGAGCGGAAGACGGCCTAACGGTGTGCGGGACCGTAGCCCAGCTACATCGAGACGGTTGCGAATGGTCCTCGCCGATACCCCAGGAGCAACAGTGTCCCTAATTTGGTGGGAAGTGGCGGTGCGGTCCCCTACGGCACTGTGTAGGATCCTACGGTCTTGGCGTGCATCCGTGCGTCGCTGCGGTCCGGTCCCAGGTCGACGGGCACGTGCACCTTCCGCCGACCACTGGCGACAACATCAATGTACTGTGGAGACCTCACGCCCCACGTGTTGAGCAATTCGGCGGTACGTCCACCCGGCCTCCCGCATGCCCACTATACGCCCTCGCTCAAAGTCCGTCAACTGCACATACGGTTCACGTCCACGCTGTCGCGGCATGCTACCAGTGTTAAAGACTGCGATGGAGCTCCGTATGCCACGACAAACTGGCTGACACTGACGGCGGCGGTGCACAAATGCTGCGCAGCTAGCACCATTCGACGGCCAACACCGCGGTTCCTGGTGTGTCCGCTGTGCCGTGCGTGTGATCATTGCTTGTACAGCCCTCTCGCAGTGTCCGGAGCAAGTATGGTGGGTCTGACACACCGGTGTCAATGTGTTCTTTTTTCCATTTCCAGGAGTGTATTTAACGTTCCACGATCGGCGTTACAGGCATTTGGGAGGCCGCAAAATTGGAAGAGGAACTAATGTCTTACCTGTGAGACCTTAACTTTTCCCGGCAAATCGAATGTTCAAATAACTTACGGGTTTGTTGCTGGGTGACGTCGTCGAACACAGCCGATATTTCGACAGGAGCACACCCTGCCATTCTCAAGGCACAAATGGTTGCACATTTTTCTTCCTTGCATTTGTGCCTTGGGAATGGCAGGGTGTGCTCCTGTCGAAATATCGGCGGTGTTCGACGACGTCACCCAGCAGCAAATCCGTAAGTTATTTGAACAATGTCTTACCTACTTCACAGAGAAGAGACGTTTTATGGCTTCACATGTGGTGACCTAGATCGAATGCATTAGCAGTTAGCGGCAGGGAAGTGACTAACCTTCCTTTTAATGAGTGAGAGGCAAGAAGAGCTTGATTGGACCTACTGATGCAGCGTCATATGAAGTAGACAACAATTAACTGCTTTTATGGTATAACGTGTGTGTTATTGAAATACAATGGCGGATGATTTTCCAGCGCAATCGGTCCTTCCTTAGGGAAAAATGTGTGTATCTTGGGAGCTTTCTGTACTTGCACGATTAAAATTACACGAGGATCCGATACTAGGCCTACAGTGATCGCTAATGATTCGTTTCTCTTGCAGTGTTAGACACTAGGCTAAATCCAGTCGAAGTCCGTCGGCTGTCGATCGCAGCATTGACACCATCTAGTATCCCGCATTTATCAGACAAATTGCGTCATTTCACGATGTCTGTTACGAATTATGAAAAGGTGAATGTATCAAGAAGCTACGATTTCACACTACTACACGTGAAAAGATAAGATTTTTAAACAGCTTAGTTTTCAAAATCAGTTGAGAAACGTTTTGAATCTAAGAAATCACGCGAAGTGAAAATTAACAGTTTTCTTTTCGTTCATAAGGAAAGTAAAGCTTTTGATGGAAAAATAAGTTGATAAAATAATGTGGCGTAGTCTTATATACCTTTAAGTACTTTCACAATATGAAAATAGGAGAAGTGGATTTTCCCGTTTCCCAGAGATGACGGTCAGGTTATTCGAGCGTGTGACGCTCGAACGAACGTGAGGGAAGTCGCGTGTAGTTGATCCCAGAGTGCAAAACGACGATTTTGACTACTGCGGACTTTCACGGAACTACGTGCACCGAACAGTTCGAGCGAACATAAACGCCAGATGCAAACTTCGATGTACTTCATCCGTAACACAGCAACAGCTTGGTAAACAACTTTAGCGGCTCTACGTCTTCTTGCTGTATGTGGACAGACAAACAGACGACCTCATTTGAGTACACGAGCAGACCGGTGGAACCCGGTAATCAACACGAACGTTCAGTTCTTGGCCTGCCAAATATTCATCGGAAAGAAAACTTTCAGATTTTGCTGGAGCATTTCTTCAGACTGTTTGAATGGCGGTTGTGGGTGCAACATCATATTACCAGTGTTAAGTTACCATGCACTAGACAATAGCCGAAAGCAGATTCAAGTTATTGTCAGCTGAGCTGCTTCCGATAATTAGCTACAGATTGCCAGGTCCCTCAGACCTTCTGCAACAGAAACTATGTTAAGTATCAGACTCCTGTACAGGTATGGTTCAAATGGCTCTGAGCACTATGGGACTTAACATCGAAGGTCTTCAGTCCCCTAGAACTTAGAACTACTTAAACCTAACTAACTTAAGGACATCACACACATCCATGCTCGAGGCATAGAGCACACCCCCTTCCCCCCACACTTGCTAATGGGTTTTGTGGAAAATTTGTTCGTATTGGTAGGGTGAAGTATCCAGAAGATTCTAGTTTCAACATTTGGGGGCTCCTATATTAATATATTTTCATTTCCTTCTGACTTTAACCGTTTTCCCACTTTTTGATGAAAAAATAGGTGTCTAAGTTTCCCTACATCACTGAAACGTGTGTGCACAAAATTCACTCGCTTACTGTTAACTCAGTGTTGCACAATTAAAAAGAAAAGGTAATAAAGAAAAAATTCATTCACCGGCAATTATTTATACGCGACAGTTCGAAATAAACGCGTTTTAAGCGACGACAGTTGTGGGGTGCCACACGAGTACGTCGCAGTGGACGAACGAGGTGCAGCGTCGTTAGTGAGGACAGGGTGGGGGCGGTAATTGGGGGGCGGGAGGTGTTGGCTATTATTCGGAAGCAGCGGCAGAAATCGCGGGCGGCCGCTTGTTTTGTTTGCGGGGCTGGCTGCGGCGTGTGACGTCACAATCGATCTGGTGCACGCGGTTGTGCGCTGCTGGCCTAATGGCGGAATGGCGGGCACCATCTTGGATCGCACGTGTGCGCTGGTAGCCGGAAAAAGCGCTTTGTTCGCCGCCGCGCCACTCGCCGGAGCTTTCACGCCAGCGGCTGCCGCGCGCCATTGTGCAACTGTCCCAGCCGCTTCTCGTTCGCTTTCTGTTCGTTTCGTAGCCTCCAACTCCCAGACGGCTCCGAATCTAATCTTTCCGAATGGTTGCGGCGATTAGAATGTCGGCAGACGTTCCTAACCCCTTCCCATATCTTCTCCGCGTCTTCACATGACCTCTGTAGAGCAAGCTGGACTCTGCAGAGGCCTAACGAAAGTTGTTTTTGGCGTATCATAAGCCCTGTTAATTTCCGAACAGAATACTGTTTAAACAGCTGACGGATGTAATTGAAATATAATGTAGAAAGTTTTTGGAAACCCAGATTTCAGAAACTTGAAAATACTAAAACTAAATTCCACCCAAACAGGCTATGAAGGTCCTACGGTACCGACCGGCCGCCGTGTAATCCTCAGCCCACAGGCGTCACTGGATCCGGATAGGGAGGGGCATGTGGTCAGCACACCGCTCTCCCGGCCATATATCAGTTTCCGAGACCGGAGCCGCTACTTCTCAGTCAAGTAGCTCCTCAGTTTGCCTCACAAGGTCTGAGTGCACCCCGCTTGCCAACAGCGCTCGGCAGATCGAATGGTCACCCACCCAAGTGCTAGCCCAGCCCGACTGCGCTTAACTTCGGTGCTCTGACGGGCACCGGTGTTAGCACTGAGGCGAGGCCATTGGCTTTCCGAAACTTGAGGGAGATCTTAAAAGCTCAGCACGAAGCAGATGTGATACAGGGTGAAAATTTAATGTCATTACTAATGTTTTATTACTCTATAACGGTCCCTGGTGCTTCAGCGTAAGCAGACTTAACTGTTGTAGGACAGGAAGTCACCAAAGTAGTTCTGACAATACGTAAAAAGAGCACATCAGATCATTCAGTATTAGTCAGTGTACATGAAATATTTAGAGACACAAAAATAGAACAACACGTGAGTGAAACGAATGTTGTCAAAAGAAACGAAAAGAAAAAAGAGCGTGGATCTGTGAACATTTTCCGTACCTCAGTAGCGGGAAATTAATGAAACGGAGTGCCACTAAGTCGAATGCTTTGGTATAAACGCTTATAAGGTATCCTTGTGGTTATATAAATCGAATTAGATGTGCATATATTATATGCTACTGACATGCCCCAGCTTGCACAGACAACGCTAACCAAGAAACATCACCAACTTGTCATATTTTAAGGAAAAAAGAACCGCACTTGCAAGATACCACCCCCAGGAAGCGAGCAGCGCGAAAATTTGGGCTATAATTCTGACAATAAGCTGTTATGATCATGTGAAAGTACAGCCTTTAAACTTCCGGGCGCACCGGTTATTTTGCCGCTTGCTCCGCCCCACAGCAGACGCCTAATGCCGGAGCAGACCAATAACCAGAGCCCCACTATTCGCCGATTGTTGAAGGCGGGGAAAGAGAAAGGGTGGGTGGGAGATGTAGGGGAACACATTTGCCCAACGTGTTTTGAAGTCTTGTTGGAGAAAGAATGTTATTCTACGCGCAAAATAGTAATATGGATACGCCAACCTCACGCACATGTATGTCCAATGTTATTTTAACAATATACTTGTACTGGTGTTGTGCATTTATATACATGCCTCAAGATCAAAATGAATAAACGTAAACAACTGACGAACTACTATACAATGAAACTAATGATTTTACATTTTCAATTTAGTCATGCCAGTCACGTTGAGGAACGTTGTCCTGCAAATGTAAATCGCTTTATCTGTGCCACCACTGAAATACAAAGAAAATAACGCACAACAGCGATGTTAATAATTAAAAAGCGGTAGGTTACTCCTTTAATTGCACACTCATTTCATTAATTTTTCGCTCCATTTGTGAATCGCAACGTAAAAATGATCAAAGGAAAGAGATCCCTGGCACAGTTGCAGGTTAGACACCGCGCACTTTGAGACAATGAACAAAGCATGTTAACAACGTCAAAAGAATATTTTTTACAACCCTCTGACTCATTCCACTGAACAGAACATCGCGCTCAGGCATTACGCAGCTGCAGTGAGATGGAGCGAGTGTCAAACACGTGCGCGCGTATGTTAAACAGCTGTAGTTTCAGAAGGTCATAACTATCAGAATTATGACTCAAACTGTCACGCGGGATAGATTTTTGGGGTGATGTCTTGCAACTATGTTTTCTTTTCTTTTTCTCTATTTCTTTGGCAAATGTGGGGTCAAGCTGGTGATGTGTCCTTTTAAGTACCTACGGCCGGACTACTCATCTTCCATAGCGGCAATAAATTATATATTATATATACAAACCTTTCAAACAAAAACCGTATCAAAGTCCCATCAGTAGTTCCTGAGACTACCCTTCTCATATAGGCATAAAATGCATCGGGGATCTTAATTTACACTGAAGCGCGAAAGGAACTGATATAGGCATGCATAGTCAAAAATGGCTCTGAGCACTATGGGACTTAACTTCTGAGGACATCAGTCCCCTAGAACTTAGGACTACCAAAACCTAACTAACCTAAGGACATCACACACATCCATGCCCGAGGCAGGATTCGAACCTGCGACCGTAGCGGTCGCGCGGTTGCAGACTGAGATTTTCACCCACTCGTACTCTTACGGATTTATGAACGGTCCTGCAGGATCCATGGTGTCAATTCTCTCCAGCACTACTTCAGACATTAGTCGAGTCCATGCCACGTCGTGTTGCGGCACTTGTGCGCGCTCGCTGGGGCGCTACATTATATTAGGCAGGTGTACCAGTTTCTTTGGCTCTTCAGAGTACATATAGCAACTGGTATGTGTACTTCCTCGTGAAACTTTGCTGCTCTTTGTAGGTGCGGCATCCGTTTGTTCCACTTGTTTTTCCACCAGATAACGCTTCCTCTTTAGCTCACCAGCTCGTACCTCTTACCATTACCACGAGATGACACTGTAAACGCCAGTGAAATATGGAACGGATTACAATACGCATCTTAAATACTCATCATTTCAATAATATCAATCTTCCTACATATCAGTGAAAACCGTATCAAAATCCCTAGTCTAATTCCAGATATTATCCTACACACAGGGATACAAAAACCAGGCTGGTAACTTTCAACTATTTATTACTGAAAACCGTATCCAAATTCCTAAAAGAGTTTTGCTTTGACACGCAGACCGAATATGCAGGTGTGCAAACGTTAAGGACGAAAGTAAATTTCGAGTGATGCGTCTCTCCCAAGTGACAGAGCTCTTTGAAACTTGAACAATACATAGAAAGAACTGCTACAGTATAGTACACAACGTAACTCAAAGAAATACGGTGCGAGACGAACAGAAATTACACTTTTGTTCAAATACAGTAATAACGCTGAAGTCACCGCGATTTATGATGGTACAATGGGCATTACAAGAGGCGGTACACCTTTGTTACTAGGGAGTACGATGACCATGGACAGGAGTGCAGCGCGCTACGATGCTGGCGAAGTGGTAGGTAAGGAGTGCTTGTCGTAAACCATTCCGTTCCTCCGCCAGAGCCGTTGACAATTGCTAGATAGTCGTTGTTTCATGTGGACGTACTGCAATACAAAAATGGCTCTAAGCACTATGGGATTTAACATCTGAGATCACCAGTCCCCTAGAACTTAGAACTACTTAAACCTGACTAACGTAAGGACATCATACAAATCCACACCCGAGGGAGCATTCGAACTTGCAACCGTAGCAGCAGCGCGGATCCAGACTGAAGCGCCTAGAACCGCTTCTCCACAGGGGCCGGCTGCTGAATGCATCTCCACAACGAATCCCACATGTGCTCTGTGGAGAAAGGTCGAAGCCAGGCCAGGCTAGGCCATTCGTCGAATATTCTCTCGTTCCAAGATCTTCACCACGTGCGCTTCTCGATGCAGTTACACCTTGTCATCCATAAAAATGAAGTAATACCTGAATTCACCCCTGAAAAGACGCACGTTACGATGGAGTCTAGTGTCACAAAAACGTTGACTCGTGAGTGAACCATGATCAGACAAACACCTGGATGTCCGTACACCAATGCAACATGAAGCCTCCCTGCACCAGAACACCGGAATCACCAAAAGATCATTTTCGATCATGTTATTGGGTGCATTCTGTGTTCCCATCTCGAGTCATGTGAGCCTACGTCCAGAATCACTACTCAGACTGAATCTGTTCTCATCCATGAAGAACAAGCGACCCAGTCCTCGTTCGTCCAGTCACCATAGTTTTGGCACCATTGCAAATGGTGCCGCCGATATGCGGGTGTCAACGAAACGCAACGTATTGTGCGTTAGGAGTCTTGCATTCCTGGTAAATATGGTTGCAGTTGTACCTATTGCTTGACGTATGTCCTCTCTTACCTGTTACACAACGTAACGCTCATCTGCTCCTGCAGTTAACTGTGGACGACTATCTCATCTCATTCGGGCAGCTGTGCCTGTGGTTCGGAACGCTTCTCATGATCATGAGACAACGCTTTGAGCAATACCAAACACCTCGGCTGCACTCATCACACTTCGTCCTCCTTCCAGTCTCCCAATGATTGTTTCCCGTGTTAAGTCATCCAAATGTTGTCTCTGGGCCATCTTGTAATGAGGAAAACCCCCAAAGTGCGCCGTACTGCTCGCTGATTGACACACACTATCGTTTCCCGTTCGTAAAACTGCTCGTCTCACGGAGTCAGCTGCATTTGGGGCGACAGTTACGCTGACCTCATGCGAAGTAACGGCCAACTTCTCAACTTCCTGTGCACGACTGGAAAACCACTGGCAACATGCATCGCACTTCCACATAATTCCACCGAGTGGTTAATATGTTATGATACTTTATCTAGCTCGTCCTTACATTCTGGGTATAGCGTACCAAGTGAATTTCTGTCCGGTTCCACTCGAGTACAGAACGAGCGGAAACTGGCTGTGTTCATGCGACTGTAATCGCTCGACTCTTCGTTATAGTAATCTCATGGTCGCTACGCAAAATACACGATACTGCCAACAGAGTTACCGCACAATTTCCCTCGAATACTAGTTCTCCAAATTTAACTAACAGTGATTCACGAGAACGGCGTATATCATCCAGATACTTCCATTAAGTTCCTCGAACATCTCTGTTACACTTTCATAGCGATAACGCTGACTTGTTACGGTCCTACCAGTGCGTTACTGGGTTCATTAAATCCGTACTCGATAAGGAATCTAATCTCTCGAACAGTACTCTATTTATAACCTGTAGTACCATCGTCCTCTATGCATTTTCCTTTACAGGTGCACCATCCAGAACCATTCCAGCAAATCTAAGTCTCCCATGCACCTCCTCTACAACTGATGTTACGCGTTCGCCATGTTCAATGTTGCCTCTTGGTATTAGCCCTAGCCAGCCGGAGTGGCCTAGCGGTTCAAGGCGCTACAGTCTGGAACCACGCGACCGCTGCGTCGCAGGTTCGAATCCTGTCTTCGGAATTGATGTGTGTGATGTCCTTAGGTTAGATAGGCTTAAGTAGTTCTAAGTTCTAGGGGACTGATGACCTCAGAAGTTAAGTCCCATAGTGCTCAGAACCATTTGAACCATTTTATTAGCCCTAAATACTTAAACGAAGCGATGTGGTTCATACCGTTGCAGCTGATCTTACAATCGGATACTGTCGGATCCTCTGTAACGTACATTATTTTATCAGCATTTAGGACTGAGCGATCCGCGGTTGGAGCAATGCCAGAATTATCGTCGTATACAATACTCGTAGAGAATGTGTAGTAGAAACGTGAGCTGAGGAGCTTGTTTTATAAACATGCACCGCAAGCAGTAAGTAGATTAGGACGAACGCAGTGAATGTCTGAATACATGTCGGACAACAAAGTATTTCAGTCTGCCTTTAACGTAGCCTTCATCCCTCAGTGATATGAACACTCCACAGGAATGACACTGTTTTCGGATTCAACCTTAAACTGTAGGGTAAGTAGAGACTCGTGATATCTAATGGAGAAACTTGCGGAAGGCTGTTAAGCTGTAAACGAGCAAAATCTGGTACTTGTAAGTGAAAAAAGAAAACAGTTAATTTCCTGCTGTTTTTTATTGTAATCAGTTTACCTCCTACCTGCTAACTTCAAGCAATAGCGTATACTGTCTTGAAAGACGGTAGCGCTGTGCTAAAAAGTGATGGAAAATATAACACTGCAGTTGAAAGATGCCTTGGAAAACACATGTAGAAGTTATCTTCACCATGCCATCAAATTAATAACAGGAAACGTCAAAACTAAACATTGGTTTCCTTTGTTTATTCCTATTCATCAAATTTAGTCAGATTAAAAAGTGAGGGGGAAGCTGAGCTAAACCTGAAGGTTGTTTTGAAAACGACAGCCATGTTCCTAATGCAAGTTGTGAGCGCTTTACTTCCTCGAATCTTTGAAACCATTTCAGCCAGAGGGCCGTTCAGTGCCGTATCTCTCTCGATTGCTGAGACGATTTGTTGAATCATGGAAGAGCAGAGATACCAAAAGAAAGATACGTAGCTGTGACCAATACTCAGTAACTATTCCGTTTCACTGTTAGTCAATATGTTATCATAGTTGACGAAAATAGTCAGTTGTAGTCTTATGACGGTCTTCTTTGCCGGTAGCAAGTAAGTACTGATATTACCTCAGAGTAAGAGATGAGATTTATTATAAGTTTCTGAATGTCCACGATTAATAGCACTCGCCTGTATGGCCTCGTACGGAGGTTGTTACTCGAATATTTAATATGTTAGCGATGTCTGTGGTGTTCGGTTTGATCGGCAGCTGCAGGCCTGCTGGCAGTTTTTAGGCGCACGGCTGCGGCGACACATGGAGCCACGTCTGGCGGACAGCCGTATCTCCCCTGGCAGCGACGTCCGCCGACGGGACAAATTGCTCCCGTCAAGAGAAAAAAGTCGCGCTCTAGATTACGTCCCTTCAGCTAATTCCGCTTCCTCCGTACAGAAGAAAATAATTGCTGCGACCGGATGTGTGCTGCCGCTCGTAGGCGCCGGCTCCCCCTCCGATCCTTGTTCCAGAACGAATTTACCGTTAACGCCAAAGTGAAGCACAGCCGATTAAGCGCCGGGATAACGATATTCGAGAAACTCTAAACTGCCTTTCCTGCAGCATGTTCGGCTGTATTTAGGATGACTGTGGGACAATTTGGCTATAGTGAGCTTTTTGACGTGTGTGCAAGTAGATTCGTAAACTGAGAGACAGCAGGTCTCGTATGTTTTCCGCAGTTCATACGATACCTGTATGCGCTAGTTGTTTAACAAAACACATGTTTCCTAACACAATTTATTATGTGGTGTAACTAGCACAACCACCAATGTCCATGCTAAGTGACGTAACTGTCTGTTCACTTCTGTTTAACAGAGTGTACATTATGTAACGATAGCACATTATTTAACGATACTTGGTTTACATTTCTTGATAGCTATATGTTTTGGTTTTCGTATAGAAAACAAGGACCTCGTTTTGTTTCATACAGAGTGATTATAATTAAAGTTTCAAACCACCGTAGAAATAACACCACTGGACAGAATGACGTCAAATTGCAGCGGAACATTATCGGAGAAGGGGGAAAACGTATAGTAAAAATAAGTAAATAGCTACAAAATGTAGCATTAAATGGCGCTGTAAGCATCATAATTTAATAGTGGTCGACTACAAATGACAAATGAATCACACAACAGTGCTTAAGGTGTACGCTTGACGTTAAACAAACTGTATTATTCAGTCTGTATGGGTGTACAGGTGTGATACTGTAGTAAGCCCATCCACCACGGCAAGGTCATATCACATTGCATGGGGAAAAATGGTTTTTTAATTGTCCTGAGGCCAAAAACTGTATAAAAGCATCAATCAAAATCAAATCGGATTATTAATTTCCGTGTGAGTGGCACAAAACATGTTCAATATGCTGTCCACCGTTATCTGCAACAAGTTGAAATCGATTAACAGCATGTTCCACGCCTGATCGAAGTGTTTCCGGAGTCACGTTCAGAATGTGTTGCGTATTGCGTGCCTTCAATGCAGATAAGTTGGCAATCGAAACACTGACCGCAACATTGTTTATATGGCTCCACAGCCAGAAGTCACACAGATTAAGACCAGGTGATCGGGACGGCCAGACTATAGGGAAATGGCGGCTGATAATCCTAGCATTTCCGAATTAGTGCTGCAGAAGCTGCTTAACTGGATTTGCAATGTCCGGAGGTGCGCCATCTTCGTAAAAGTGATTCCATCAACACATCCACGCTGTTGGAGAGCTGGAATGACGTGGTTGCGCAAAAGATACTCAGACCGCTTACGAGTGACGGTACAGGTAATAGGACCGGAAGCACCTGTCTCTTCAAAAAAATATGGCCCTATGATAAATGATGCCGTCAACCAGCACTACACAGTGATTTTTTCAGGATGCAGTGGTACTGGTTGATTTGCGTGTGCATTTTCCATTGCCCATATTGGACAATTCTGTGTACTGATATATGCTGTCGGGTGGAAGTGGTCTCCGTCTGTCCACAAAATCTTCCACGGCCAATCATTGTCCACTTCCAGGCGAGCAAGAAATTCTAAAACAAAGGTCTCTCTTGCTGGCGCGTCAACAGGAAGCAACTCATGCCCATGGACAATTTTGAATAGATAGCAAAGAAGGATGTTTCTTAGGATTTTACGCACCGTTCTCACGGGTATGTCCAATGTTCTGGCAATTCTCCTTGCACTACACGTTTGCACACCACCACTCGTCTCCTCCTGCAGTGATATGGTCACTGCTTCCACTGACGTCGAATCAATTCGTTTCCTCCCTCTACCAGGTTGCACACCAAAAGAACCCGTCTTTTCGAATTTCCGAATCATTTTCTTCAGACCCACGGTAGTCATTGCGCCGACGCCTTTTTTCAACCCCTTCAGTGTCTGGAACTTCTGCAGAGCGACGTGTGCAAAGTCATCATTCTTGTAATACAGTTTTAAAAGTAGAGCGTGATCCTGCATTGAGACATGCCATATTAGTATCTTTTCTCCGTTACTACAGAATTCCCAAAAGAAAAAGACGCACATAACACCTACATTCATCAACAAAAGGAGGAAAAGCCGTGTATACCATCTTCAGTGGGTCGTGCGCATGACAGGTGTTTTCATTTACTTATTCTGACACATGCAGCGCCATTTTTTTTTATCCATGTGTTTGGTCGTTGCGTACGTCGCAAGACATCCTGTTCAAGTTCAGTGGTTGTTCCTTCCACTCAGTTTTTTATTACAGAGGGCAACTGACTCTCTTACCGAACACGCTGAGCTACCATGCCGGCTGATATCCTTACTTTCAGGAGTGCTAGTTCTGCAAGTTCGCAGGAGAGCTTCTGCAAAGTTTGGAAGGTAGGAGACGAGGTACTGGCAGAAGTGAAGCTGTGAGGACGGGGTGTAAGTCGTGCTTGGGTAGCTCAGTTGGTAGAGCACTTGCGCGCGAAAGGCAAAGATCCCGGGTTCGAGTCTCGGTCCGGCACACATTTATAATCTGCCAGGATGGTTTTATAATAATCAGCTCTTTATTTTCTGAATCTATCCCGCATTTAAATTAGCATGATGAGGAAACATTTTGCGTGGGTAGCTTACTCGACTGTAAGTTTAATCTACGTATAATTAAATAACACTTTGCAAACAATCATTAAACTTTAGTGTTTATTATGTCAGAAGACGCCAAATAGCTATAAAATTTTTACTTCACTTGATAATATAGGGTAAACGTTGTGTACAAATTTTTGAGCTTTCGTGGAGAGTACACAAAGCTGATTCAAGTCAGTTACAGAGTAATCGATTGTATCGTTTTCCCGACAGATATGTTGCTGAATTAAGACTTTTAATTGTTCTCCGATGATGCAACAAAACCTCCAAAAAGTGTTATAATTAATAAAGATTGAAGTTTAGTGACTGATGGGGAAGTGTTTTTTATTTATATGAAATAACTGCAAGGCATTTGTTTGATATTACATTATTACTCGTATGACGTGAATAACATCCAGACCATCAACTAACAGCACTGTATTTACATACGTACTCCGGAAGTCACAGTAAAGCATTTTTCAGAGTGTCAGTGGTATATTAGTATTTTTAGTCCGTTACTACAGCATTCCCAATGGAAAAAGACGTTCACAACACCTCCGTTCGTCCACGAAATACCTGATTTTAGGCCCACTGCGTGTAATTTCTATAGGAAAAATATTTGGTTCTTGGCTTGCCTGAAAATGTCAGAAGTCGAAAGACGAAACTTTAACGTGATGTGCTGTATTTTCCTAGTAGCATACCACAGTAGGGATGGAGTTCGGGAAATACATCGTGATCAATAAACGAATTTAAAACGGATCTTACTTCCGTTGTTTAAATAATCTGAATCTTCTGGTTTATGAATTGTTTCAGTATATTCGATTAACAAAAACCTAATTAGCGATAGGGTAATTTTTCTGTGACCGAATGACTTATGCATTTTGTATCACTGACGCCCACAGAAGCATTTCTCTGAATCGCAGTGGCGTTCGCCATTCTCGAACCGAAATTTTAGTATCCTTACTTCTCACATTTTCTTCATTCCTTCATATTTACGAATGTAGCTGTTTCCTGTGGTGGTGCCATAAGCTGTTATGAGATGCTTCGTCTGTTTAGGCACATTACTTCACATTTACTCAACTCTGAGAACCAGCGAGTAATCCTTACTCTAATAGATAACAATGTCAAAGCATTTCGGGATATCGCAACAGTTTAGTATTGATGTATCACTGTATTAAACTAGTAAGTGCATAAACATCCTCAGACATCTACCGACATTATCCATCAGCTCTAACACATGCGTCTTTAACAGTCGCTACCGAATCTGTATCTTGGGTGTATAACGAGGAATGGGATTTATTGCGTAGGCGTATGTGCAGAATTAACCTTCCCGTGGCTATAACTGTAACTTTACCCTTCTTTTAAATGCTTTGAAGCTAGGTAATTAGCCTGTGCACATATTTCTGTTAGCACAATACTAGAGTCTTATCATCCAAGCATGCAGACCTTTATCTAACCACAGGTAATGTAGAAACATGTTTTGTTATAAAGGGCTTTTGGGGTCACCTGGTCTTGGTAGTATTGATAAACCTTGCTCTGTTCTCTAGAAGTATCCACTTCCCAATAGTATCTAGCTACATGATCTATCATTCAGTAGTTAACGCACTTCTGGCGTATAGTAAATCACAATTGCTCATTGAAAATGTTACTGTGAGTACGATACTTACAAATTTTCCCATAAAAATATTCATTCTTTCTCCTGCCGTGAATAACAATTGTTAAATACTAGCAAAGAGTCTATATGGGAAGCGACTTTACTTAGTAAGATTTAAAGCCAATTTCTACGCATTCATTTGCTGTATTTTATTCTTCCAAAACGATACCAATAATCATTCTGGATGACAGATCTTCATATGTATTGATAACATTGCACATACTGACAAGAGATCAACGATACTTATTTTTTAAAACATACACTAAGCTGCACTGAAAGACTTGAAAAATATTTAAAAGTGGCTTACAAATTAATCACAATTTACAAGTATGAAAATTAAGTAACAAATGATACCCCATTTGACGCACCTTGAGTCCGTATTTAGACTATGGTTCTGCCAGTACACATTCGAGAATTAAAATCATTTAGAAATATTTACTAAACAAAAATGAATTACAGTGGCTGTCGATATACCTTAAAACTACATTTTAAATGTGACGTAAGGACAGTGTTTATTTTTTAAATTAAATATTCATTTGCAAAAGGAAAAACACGAAATAAAACGTTTGTTTACATTGTAACTATTACTCATTTTCTTTAAAATAAATTGGTCCTAGTGAAGTTTTTTAAATAATTCCAATTGAAAGATATTTGCTTGTAAACTTTTAAATTGCTTTCTTCTCAGTTTCAAAGAATGACATATTTTCCGTTTTGTATTTAATATAATTTATAAAGGAGTGCGTATTAAATGTATCTACTACCTTTTTTTCAGTTTCACACTGAATTAAGAGCAATAATAACAAATAATAATAATAATATGACAAACCTTCTCTGAATAAAACATTTTATGTAACCTGTGCAGCAATAACAATCAGGAATGTTTCCGTTAAATACTAATTTTAACCGTAGTAATGACCATATGTAGCCGAATGTATCGCAAACTACCAGTCCAAAAGAGTATCATATGGGGCAATAAGTACTCTCTACCATACACTTCATTTACGAAATTTTCCCTCTCTTTCTGATGGTTTACAGCCTTATAATATTTCAAAAAATGTAATTCAAATCATCATAGACGTAGCTGTAGCCATAATCTGGATATATAAAATTTATGTGAAACGTCATGGGAAAATCGCCTATGCTCCATATAGGAGAGTGAAGAATAAACATTGTCCGCAAATAATAAAGAAGTGTATAGTATAGACATCGTGTCTAATAGACAATATATGGAACTAAGATCCCGCTGTGGTTACGTCGTTGAAACCTTTCTCTGCCAGGGATTTTCCGTTTAAATCGCCAATGTATATACGTGGTGGTCAGAAAATGTCTGAAATGCCTGTAGGAATGTTGCATGGCAGGTTCTAAAGACATGATTGTTGAAAACAAAATTAGGTAAATTGCGCCGTATCCGATTTATTTAGCATTGAAATTATCGAATCGGTGCGTCGAGCGCTCACATTCAAGTGGCCAGCAAGGGTCAGTGTTGCCCAACCAGTGCTTTGTTTGCTTAGCTGAAACATGAATTCGCGCGCGACGACCTGATTGGCTAGCTTCAATGCTAAATAACTCGGAAACGGCGCTACTTATCGAATTTTGTTCTTAAAAGGCTAGCTTCAATGCTAAATAACTCTGAAACGGCGCAACTTATCGAATTTTGTTCTTAAAATTTATATCTTAGTAAAATCTGCCCTGCAACATCCCTACAGGCGTTTCAGACGTTTTCTGACCGCACTGTATAATTGTTATGAAGTGAGGTAACTAAGAGTCTTCGTTCTGTGGAACGACAGGCGAACAATGTTTTCTGCTAGTCTTACGCAAAGTTTTCGCAGACACTAAGTCTGAGTTACAGTAAAGATGAAACTGAATTAGTTTATAAAACTTAGGATTTTGCGACATTCCTCAAACTTACACATAGTGCCAATATTTTCAATAGCTGCCGTTAAGTAACAGCGTGGAAGGGCTGATGGTCGCACCATTAAGCAAAGGGGCAAGCAGCGTGAGGGGAGATGTGGCATAATCCTGCGAGGAGGGGAATATGTGATACAGAGCGTGACGGGTGCATTCGTAGCTCTGTAAATCATCAGCAGGGAGGCCATATGATACTGCGGTCGATAACTCCTCATTGCGCTTCCACACCATTAAACATGACAGCTGCCACGCGTCTATTTATTCCAACACTGGTGATACGTAAAACCCTTAGCCCACATAAGAAATACCTAAATAAACGGTAAACCAAAATATTCATGCTTCCAAATATCTCTTCAGTAAATTGTGCTTAGGACGGACACTTCAGTCCTTCGTACGAAGGATCAGTAAAATATCCGTTTTTGTAACACATTTTCTTTTCAGGATAGGCAACTTCGGCTCATAAAAAATACACATCGGTCAAACTAATAAAATCGTGAATGACACTTAAAATTTTCACACACCAGTGCTTTCATATTCTTGTTTATAGAGGAATTTTCTGTATCACAAGCACCTCGTTGAAGTCCTCCAAGAATCTGTTTTCACTTACTCAAATATGTGGCATGGTAAGCAGTAGGTTAGCTCTGTGAGGGAGGCATACTGACCTAGTGGTAAGGATGATCGTCCTCTTTCGAAGTAATCAG
Source organism: Schistocerca gregaria (assembly GCF_023897955.1). NCBI lineage: Eukaryota > Metazoa > Arthropoda > Insecta > Orthoptera > Acrididae > Schistocerca > Schistocerca gregaria. The sequence continues at coordinate 734,265,584 of NC_064931.1, forward strand.
TGTGCTCCTGTATCTTGGAAAAAAAGTTCTATCTACTCAGAGAGATTCAAAAATCTCTTCTATGGCACCAACAGTGTGTAATAATATGAACAATTAAATAAATTAAACTTAACGGAAATCCACACAATTCTTAATTAGTTTGTCATTGGAAACGGTGGCTGTATATCAGCAGTTAATTGCCGAAATGAGCACACAGCTGCGTATTTATGTTATTGTTTATTTCACGACGCATTTGAGCAAATGTGTCCTCTTCCTCCGACGAAATTTATTGTGTGTTCAACGAAATTATCGAATATTTATTTGTATGTGAACTAATTACTTTTAGCCAGTAATTTACAATCTTTCACGTGTACGTTGTTGTTGAAGCATTGCTAATGAAACAGTATTGCGCTTGTCAAACTGTCGTTAAAGGCATATTTAAAATATGTATTTGTTACTTTTACAAATTCTCCGCATGATGAATTAGTAATTATTATCTGGAACAGATCGAACGGGATAGAGACAAAGGTTGGAACGATTCCCTTGAAAATTAATGAACTATCATATGAACGGGAATGTTAATATTTTTGGAAGCAGTTTCGTAATTACTATTTACTCGCACATACTCAAAAAACAAAAATATTTAAGATTTCTCATGTTCAGGTGACACACTGCATTGTACCTAATTATTATTGATTCTTTGCAGTTGTTTCGAGCCCTAGTACTGCAAATACACTCCTGGAAATGGAAAAAAGAACACATTGACACCGGTGTGTCAGACCCACCATACTTGCTCCGGACACTGCGACAGGGCTGTACAAGCAATGATCACACGCACGGCACAGCGGACACACCAGGAACCGCGGTGTTGGCCGTCGAATGGCGCTAGCTGCGCAGCATTTGTGCACCGCCGCCGTCAGTGTCAGCCAGTTTGCCGTGGCATACGGAGCTCCATCGCAGTCTTTAACACTGGTAGCATGCCGCGACAGCGTGGACGTGAACCGTATGTGCAGTTGACGGACTTTGAGCGAGGGCGTATAGGCTGGCATGCGGGAGGCCGGGTGGACGTACCGCCGAATTGCTCAACACGTGGGGCGTGAGGTCTCCACAGTACATCGATGTTGTCGCCAGTGGTCGGCGCAAGGTGCACGTGCCCGTCGACATGAGACCGGACCGCAGCGACGCACGGATGCACGCCAAGACCGTAGGATCCTACGCAGTGCCGTAGGGGACCGCACCGCCACTTCCCAGCAAATTAGGGACACTGTTGCTCCTGGGGTATCGGCGAGGACCATTCGCAACCGTCTCCATGAAGCTGGGCTATGGTCCCGCACACCGTTAGGCCGTCTTCCGCTCACGCCCCAACATCGTGCAACCCGCCTCCAGTGGTGTCGCGACAGGCGTGAATGGAGGGACGAATGGAGACGTGTCGTCTTCAGCGATGAGAGTCGCTTCTGCCTTGGTGCCAATGATGGTCGTATGCGTGTTTGGCGCCGTGCAGGTGAGCGCCACAAGGAGGACTGCATACGACCGAGGCACACAGGGCCAACACCCGGCATCATGGTGTGGGGAGCGATCTCCTACACTGGCCGTACACCTCTGGTGATCGTCGAGGGGACACTGAATAGTGCACGGTACATCCAAACCGTCATCGAACCCATCGTTCTACCATTCCTAGACCGGCAAGGGAACTTGCTGTTTTAACAGGACATTGCACGTTCGCATGTATCCCGTGCCACCCAAAGTGCTCTAGAAGGTGTAAGTCAACTACCCTGGCCAGCAAGATCTCCGGATCTGTCCCCCATTGAGCATGTTTGCGACTGGATGAAGCGTCGTCTCACGTGGTCTGCACGTCCAGCACGAACGTTGGTCCAACTGAGGCGCCAGATGGAAATGGCATGGCAAGCCGTTCCACAGGTCTACATCCAGCATCTCTACGATGGTCTCCATGGGAGAATAGCAGCCTGCATTGCTGCGGAAGGTGGATATACACTGTACTAGTGCCGACATTGTGCATGCTCTGTTGCCTGTGTATATGTGCCTGTGGTTGTGTCAGTGTGATCATGTGATGTATCTGACCCCAGGAATGTGTCAATAAAGTTTCCCCTTCCTGGGACAATGAATTCACGGTGTTCTTATTTCAATTTCCAGGAGTGTACTTGGAAAGACAAATCCACGACTTTCGTGATTACCGTATTTTTATTTTGACTGTTGTTCACATTGAGTTCTCTAGGGGTGCAATTACACGTTTTCTCTACGGATAATTAATTTGTTACTTAGTGAGTGTGACATCATGGTCAGCTTAGATGTAGTGGCACTGTTCACGAATGTGCTTATGTAGGACTCTTTGGATCTGATATCTATGCCCTTTGCAAATGACGTTGCCACTCTGTTAAGTCACACGCTTATGTCATTATATTTGCTGTACAACGGCTAGTATTACAATTAGACGGACGGCGTTGCGATGGGATCTCCGTTAACCCCATATGTTGCAAACCTTTTGATGGAGACTTTCGAGGATATTGGATTACACACTGCATCATTGAAGCTTAGTTGCTTCATCCGATATGTTGACGATACAGTGGTCATTTCACCCCAAGGACATGAAAAACGTGACGAATTCTTGGAACATCTCAACTGTATAAACAGTAACTTCCAGTCTGCCGTGCAAGTAGGAAAGATGATGCCTTGTCCTTCCTTGACGTCTCCACCCGCTTCAAAAGAAGTAGATTCCTTGGCCACTGCCTCTACAGGAATCATATGCACGCCAATAATCTGCCCCATGAGTTGAGCTAACTTCACAAGGTCTTCACGAACAACGGGTACAACGCTGACAAAATAAAAGAAGTAATCTCAAGCAAAACTTACCATAAGGAGCAGGTAAAAATATTCGCTTTTTTGCTGTTCTGTTACTTCGTGTCGGGAAAGACAAGCAACCTGCTGGAAAGGCACAAGATCAATTCGATCATGAGGCTGCCGAAAAATATGCGGCAAGTACCGGGACCAATTAAAGGTGCGGCAGGTCTCAGAATACCTTGGGTCTACAAAATACCTTGTGAGCATTGTCACTCTTATGTCAGCCACGCACTGTGTACCGTATAACAACGCATGGAGGCGCATCAGAGTTTTTATCGGCCATAATACAACGACAAATACGCTTGAATTGAGAATTCTTTGGAAAACGGTCATCGGAACAATTTGACGAAACCTATGTCGTGACTCGCACTGACAGCTTCTGGAACTCTGTAATTAAAGAAGCCATCGAAATGAAAATGACTGATAACATCATTAACAGAGAAGTCGGCCTGCAACTCATCGCGGCATGAGATTCAGCGATGGCAAGGTTGAAGCGGGCGCATCGAACGTCAAGTCAACGTATGCCCTCATACCCTCAGAAGTCTTGGGATAGCCATATTCACATATATACACTCCTGGAAATTGAAATAAGAACACCGTGAATTCGTTGTCCCAGGAGGGGGAAACCTTATTGACACATTCCAGGGGTCAGATACATCACATGATCACACTGACACAACCACAGGCACATAGACACAGGCAACAGAGCATGCACAATGTCGGCACTAGTACAGTGTATATCCACCTTTCGCAGCAATGCAGGCTGCTATTCTCCCATGGAGACGATCGTAGAGATGCTGGATGTAGTCCTGTGGAACGGCTTGCCATGCCATTTCCACCTGGCGTCTCAGTTGGACCAGCGTTCGTGCTGGACGTGCAGAACACGTGAGACGACGCTTCATCCAGTCCCAAACATGCTCAATGGGGGACAGATCCGGAGATCTTGCTGGCCAGGGTAGTTGACTTACACCTTCTAGAGCACGTTGGGTGGCACGGGATACATGCGGACGTGCATTCTCCTGTTGGAACAGCAAGTTCCCTATCCGGTCTAGGAATGCTAGAACGATGGGTTCGATGACGGTTTGGATGTACCGTGCACTATTCAGTGTCCCCTCGACGATCACCAGAGGTGTATGGCCAGTGTAAGAGATCGCTCCCCACACCATGATGCCGGGTGTTGGCCCTGTGTGCCTCGGTCGTATGCAGTCCTTATTGTGGCGCTCACCAGAACGGCGCCAAACACGCATACGACCATCATTGGCACCAAGGCAGAAGTGACTATCATCGCTGAAGACGACACGTCTCCATTCGCCCCTCCATTCACGCCTGTCGCGACACCACTGGAGGCGGGCTGCACGATGGTGGGGCGTGAGCGGAAGACGGCCTAACGGTGTGCGGGACCGTAGCCCAGCTTCATGGAGACGGTTGCGAATGGTCCTCGCCGATACCCCAGGAACAACAGTGTCCCTAATTTGCTGGGAAGTGGTGGTGTGGTCTCCTACAGCAATGCGTAGGATCCTACGGTCTTGGCGTGCATCCGTGCGTCGCTGCGGTCCGGTCCCAGGTCGACGGGCACGTGCACCTTCCGCCGACCACTGGCGATAACATCGATGTACTGTGGAGACCTCACGCCCCACGTGTTGAGCAATTCGGCGGTACGTCCACCCGGCCTCCGGCATGCCCACTATACGCCCTCGCTCAAAGTCCGTCAACTGCACATACGGTTCACGTCCACGCTGTCGCGGCATGCTACCAGTGTTAAAGACTGCGATGTAGCTCCGTATGCCACGGTAAACTGGCTGACACTGACGGCGGCGGTGCACAAATGCTGCGCAGCTAGCACCATTCAACGGCCAACACCGCGGTTCCTGGTGTGTCCGCTGTGCCGTGCGTGTGGTCATTGCTTGTACAGCCCTCTCGCAGTGTCCGGAGCAAGTATGGTGGGTCTGACACACCGGTGTCAATGTGTTCTTTTCTCCATTTCCAGGAGTGTAAATGGTGATAATGTCACGCACACAAGGCATAAAAGGTCATTACATTGACTTAGCTGTCATTCGTTCTCAGGTGATTCACGTGAAAAAGTGTCAGAAGTGATTATGGCCGCAAGACGTGAATTAGCAGACTTTGAACTCGGGCCAGACGCACGGGACATTCCACATCGAAAATCATTACGAAATTCAGTACTGCAAGATCTGCAATGTCAAGAGTATACCGAGGATACGAAATTTCAGGCATTACTTCCCACCACAGACAAAGCAGTGGCGGACTGTCTTTGCTTAATGACTTGAAACAGCGGCGCTTGCATAGAGTTGTCTGTGCTAACACACGAGCAACACCGCGTGGAACAAGCGCAGAAATCAGTGTAGGACGTACCAAGAACGTTTCCGTTGGAACAGTGCTCCGAAATCTGGAATTACTGGGCTATGATAGCAGACGACCGACGCGTGTGTCTTTGCTACCAACACAATATCACTCGCAGCGCCTCTCCTGGGCTCGTGAACATATCTGTTAGGCCCCTATACGACTGGAGAACCGTGGCCTAGGCACATGTCCCCGAATGCAGATGGTAAGAGTTGATGGTACGGTTCGAGTGTGACGAAGCTATGGACCCAAGTTATCAACAAGGGACTGTGAGAGCTGGTGAAGGCTGCATAATGGTACTGACTGTGTTCAAATGGAAGGAATTGGGTACTCTGGTCCAACTGAACATATCACTGACTGGAAATGGTTAGCCGGCCGAGGTGGCCGAGCGGTTCTAGGCGTTACAGTCTGGAACAGCGCGACCGCTACGATCGCAGGTTTGAATCCTGCCTCGAGCATGGATGTGTGTGGTCTCTTTAGGTTAGTTAGGTTTAAGTAGTTCTAAGTTCTAGGGGACTGATGACCTCAGAAGTTGCGTCCCATAGTGCTCAGAGCCATATTGGAAATTATTATGCTCAGCTACATGGAGACCATTTTCTCCCTTTGAGGGACTTCAGATTTGTGGGGGACAATGCACCACGTCACCGAGCCACAACTGTTCGCAATTTGTTTGAAGACTATTTTGGACATTCCGAGCACCTGATTTGGCCGCCTGTATCGCCCAACATGAATCCTGTCGAACATCTATGAGACAATCGAGAGGTATGTTGTTCGATATCCTGTTCCAGCAACTTTTTTGCGATTATGGACCGCTATAGAGGCAGCAGGGATTAGTATTTCTGCATGTCTCTTCCAATAAATTGTTGAGTCCATGCAATGTCGAGATGCTGCACTAAACCGGGCTAAAGGAGCTCGGACACAATATATTCTTCATTGATGATAGTAACAACGAATTGTCCAGTCCGACATGCCCAAAACCTGTACCGAATTTTTTAATACCGGAAGAATACACGGAAGAAAAGACCCTATCGAATTCTTAGCAACTAAGATGCACTGTAAGTATTTTAAAAAGTGTTGAAAATTGCCACATTCGTACCCCGTCTAGTGCCTGGGCAATTGTGAACTCATACCGGGCCGGCCTACTCATACTCATAGGCATACTCATAGTGAACTTCACGTGCTGCAGCATGACAGGCACATATCCTTAGATGACAGCGCATCAGTAAACAGATAACACCACTCGGTGCGATCGTAATATGTGAAACGAATTTCAGTTTTCGTTGATAGTTTCTCTGAAACCACTGTCCGCAATTACAGTTCACTCAAATTTGCAACTTATTTAATACACATAATAATTACCACATGCTTGTGTAGTAGCGTGAGTGTAAACCTTGGAGACAAAACTGAATTAATATTCATTGTGTGTAATGCTTAATGTGAAGCAATGTGAAAACCTCGTTTTATTTCATGAATTTTCCTGTCAACTGTGTAAGAGGAGGAAAGACTTACATGAAGTAATAAATATGTGCCAAAATGAAACTTGCAAAACTGTGAAAGGAAAACTATCCAAAGGATGTACTGTGTACTGTACAATGTGGCCATAAAGTCCCATTACACCAATTAATAACCAAAGTAAACCTCCAAACATGAATAAGTAACATGAACAACAGCTATTTAGAGGCTTTTTCTTAAAATATTAACCATGTGCAGCTGCTCATGAGAAGCAATGTACCCTCAATAATGGAGATCTACGAGATAGGGCCTGCAGAATCGCAGTTGAGAGGAACGATGCTGATTTCAAGTCTTCTGCGAAATATTTAAGCAGTTTAGAGCTATAATACAGTAGAGGAAGTCGCAAAACAACGAAGTTTACTTCAAGAAAAAGTGTTGGGGATTTGCCATTAATTTTTGGACGAACCTTGGTGTTATTGCCACATCTACTATGAATAGTAAGGCCAAGCAGGTACTAGGACACTTTTGATATCAAATTTATTATGCAAATTAATTAATTGATAAATTAATGACTCCCACCCTGTGGGGAGTGAAGGGATTGCAATATCTGGTGGTGGTGTTGTGAACTAGGTTATTCAGTCTCTGAACCTCAAGGTGACCACAAAGAGTTGATAGTCTCAGCAATAAATTTGAATTCCCCACCATTTTTTTGAGTGACCCGAATAAAATTTAAATTTACTGCATTTTCAGGGCTTGAGGAAGTGGAGGAGGGGAAGGATCCCACCAACTGGGCAGGGAAAACTCATTATATCATCAGGGCGTGGGGCAGTTAATTGAGCAATTAATTAATTTGCATTATAAATTTGATATCAATTTCATATCAAAAGTGTCCTAGTACTGGCATTGCCCTACTACTACCAGGGGTGGGGGTGGGGATAATTAATTGACCAATTAGTTACATTGCATAACTAATTTGATATCAAAAGTGTCTTAGTACTGGCTTTGCCTTACTACTGCTTTGCCTAATGCCGATCAGTCAGGTCTCATGAAAAGACTGCCAGCAAAATACAATTTCATCATTTAGAAACGAAACAGGGCAAAGACTGTTGTTCAATCGATTAATGATGCGACACGTTCATATACATCAATGGCAGTGATAAGTCTGAGTGGATTACGGTTTCTGCAGCCTTATATCTATCTTCAGGGATCTCACAGCATATTGGGACAAAATGAAAGGTCTGTTTACTGGAAAAAATCTTATAATCGACCGATCAAATTCTGGACAAATAGGAAAGAATAATTTTTAAAGTTTCCTTGGAAACAGTTTCTAACCCATTGCAGAAATTAATATTGCTTTTATTGGACTCTTGGCCTGGACATAACAATAACTTTATCTTTCAGGAGGGTGGCGAGAAGACTGTTGATATTTAGAGTTCACCTGGAACAACCAATGTGACTCTTGATAAAGAAGTTTATTGGCTGTGGAAATTATTTTTAAGGAAATGGTGAAGAAATATAATTTCTGGTAGCTCCGTGTCATTTGAGGTTAACCAGTAGTAGCGTTCTTAAATTTCACTCATTTTTGCATTGCAATTTTCCATTGGCACATTTTACGAATTGCTTTAGATGTCCTCTGTATCCAGCACAATAAACAGAGCAACAGCCAGGAGCATTTCTTACTCCATCGCATTTCTGGCGAAATAAAACTATTAATTAAAGTAACGTGCTTGAAAACATTACTTTTTCTTTTGCGAGGCTTGACTGGTATAAAGAAAATGTATGTTTCCATCATTCATATGACACTTTGCTCTATTGTGACAGTTATAGTCAGTAAACAAGAACCGTTTCATTATTACTAAAATATACATTAATCAGGAATTATCTAAAGAACTGTTCTACAGGAATTTTTATAAAATGACGCATGTGGCATGTGTGAGAATATTTCATTTCAATAAATTAGAGACACTATTGATGGAAGTCGTCTGTAATGTAACATCTATCACTATCTTGATTTATTCTTCTCTGCTAGTCACCTTTGTAAGAATTACGTACGCAACAGTTTAGTTTTCGATACGATATGCCTGTTATTCAGATCATTGATGATACGTGACATTTTCTGCATGGTTTAGGAGCTTCAGATTCGCTTGTGACACTCCGGATACTAGCGCTATGCTCTCTTGTCGCGGCTGATAGCTTGCTGGGCAGGAAGGGCTGTAGAAACTGCTGTCATAATCGGTTCTTAAAAAATTTGAAAAATTCTTGCAGGGTGTCTTAGCGGCTAAACTTTTGACAATACATTTCTTTCATTGTGTTCTTCCTGCACAAAAAATTTCAGGGTGGACTTCGACATGCCAAATTGGACCATTCGCTTGGAAGCTGCCCTTCCTTGACTGTTAGCGGCTGTCCATACGCACATATATTTACGAATTATTTGTGACTGCTCTTGAAAATTAGTGATCGAAAGTTTTCCATGCTTATGTTCGTGGCTGGCATGCACATTTGTTTTGTAAGCCTGATTAGATTTATACAGTTGAAAGAAGCTTCACAGTTGAAATGAACATCTCCATGGACGACTGGATTTCGTCTCGTTGATGGTAGCGCTATAACAACATATTCAGCTGTAAACAACTATCCAGAGCAATCTTTGTTATGTGTGCTCGTTGCCAATAGCTTCCTGAATCTGGAGCTCTGATAATCCACAATCGATATATATTTGTGTTCCCTGCAAGATTTCCCATCCGAGAATAATATCGTAACTACCTTTTGTTAAAACGTTTCCTAGGCTGTGTCTGTCATTGATAGTAATTTTTGCAATACACGTTCCTGCCGGCTAGCCGTGTTTCCTATTTGCAATCTTCAGCACAACTGATTTCGTAAAACAGAACACAGTGCTACAAAGCAAAGATGTATTATAGACAAATATAAAATTTTCCATAGTTGTCTCCACTCAGCACTAAGCCAGAACGAGCTAGGCCAACACCGCATATTGCAATCAAAATTACTGATAGATAAAAAGCTGATATTGCAGAAAGCAAAACAAAGCTGGAGGAGATGGCCTCACCTTGCATGAGCGAGGAGCTTGAATTGTAAACAGACATCATATCTTTGTAACAGCACAGCGGGATTTCGTATCAGAGAAAAAATGTTTCAGAAAAAACAGCTATTAGCCCGCTGGTATGACGGAAAGGCAACAAGCTGAAGCCCTGAAAGCCATTCTTACGAAAAAGAGGGTTGGTGAAGACTGCGGATGAGCCCAGGAAAGTAGGCCACAATCGGTCATTGTCGGGTCCACATAGCCTATGGGTCAATCTTTACGCATCTGTTCACCAATTACGAATCCGAACCGCTGCTGTGCTCCAACCATTCACCAAGATGACTTCCGTCTCCGAGACTGCTACCTGTGTGGTTTACCAGAGTTCGGTTGCTATGAGCTGTCGACCTCACAGCCACTGATGAGAGACCTGGAGACTTCTACCTATGGGTTTCTGATCCAGTCTAATGAAGCTGTTTCAGTATTTGGGAGGGGTGCTAACCGCTGCTGCTCCCGACTGGTACCTGTAAGCTGTCATCAACATCCACTGCTTTCCACAGTGCAAAGGCTATGCTGTAGATCAGCTCCACACCATACAGAAGTGCCGAGAGATTACCCGAGCACAACCCGTTCGACGTCAACTACAGTGTTCAGGTAAAACGCAGACCCCGTCCTGGAAAGCCATGACTGTCGTACAGGCTACGTCGTTTACCCATGCGGCCTGACCCTCGCCCCTGATCATGTGAGCCAGATGCCGAGCACAACGTCCGCCACAATTTTCTGAAACAGCGTCAGCAAGATTCGAGGCCACATGCTGAATTATCGCCGGCTAGGACGCCGGCGTGGGCACCAACACCCATGTGAATATACGATTTTAATCTTTACTGTATAATTTATTGTTCTTCTAATGTGATTCATTAGCGCCCATGGCACCGACTGGCCTGCTCCACCATACTGCGCTCTACATCATCCCGACAACAGCAGAGGTCTCAACCGATGCCCCTACAGTAGCAGGGCGACGGTAAGCAGTCGACGATACAGAAGAAGAAGAGCACAGGTCGACGAACGCTGAGACTGGTAGGCTGTGATGGTGATGTCAATGAAATCTCATGAACTTACGTCAGTGGAGACTTTTCATCTCTGCCACGTCCATAGATGGTGGCCTCCCACAGTGTCCCTGACCTCAGCGGATCGGTAAATGGAAATGAGCGTTTGGCGTCATTGGCCGGGAAGCCCCTTACGGGGCAGGTATGGCAGTCTTGGTGCAGGTCTTTTTACATTCGACGCCACATTGGGCGGCCTGCGCGCCGGATGGGGATGAAATGATGATGAAGACAACACAACGCCCAGTCCCTGAGTTGAGAAAATCCCCGACCCAGCCTGGAATCGAACCCGGGCCCCTGAGGACGGCAGTCCATCACGTTGACCATTCAGCTATCGGGGCGGACAGAGGATCGGTGACCGCGTATAGCATTGAGGAACAGCTCCAGCGTTCTGGAGACCGATCTCGTTCAGGGCACGGCGATGAGTTTAGGCCAACTCGATCGAATCCATTCAATCATTTTGTCGGAATCTTGCCAGCGTCTCCGGAAAACACATATGGATGCCTTATGTGCAGCTTACTTACTGCTGTTTTGAAACCATCAGTCTTCTGAATGTACGGATCTTGAGAACGATGTACTGCTTGCATTCCTGCTCCTGTCCGTGTAAGCGACGGCTTTTAGGTTGTCTGCTTGGAACCACCTGATGCGATATTTCGACATACCCGGTGTGTCCACCAAACAGTGTCACGTCTAAACCACAATCAAATACAAATCCGAAGGACAGTCAGCAAATTCATTACCTAGTACTGAAAGCACATTTATTACCAACATCAGCGTACAGTCAGAATAGAACTGAACTCCTCGACAGACAGTGTAGGTATTTATATGAAACATCGAATATTCTATAACGGTGTTATTTATACATACACCGAATATTCCAGAATATAGCGGCATTTCAAATATAAGATATCTAGAGGGGCTTCCAGAAATGATAAATACTCAATAGCAAATAACTGCTGGTGGTCGGCAGCGACGGTAACCATCAATCCTTACTGCATGGACGTCAGCCATATGGAAAATCTAAAATAATTTCTACACTTGCGGAATCTCTCGTGACATTCATTATTAGCTACGGGCGTGACCTGCTTCTTCGTGTTGTTGGACTCTGGATAGTGTCAGAAAGCTGATTAAATTTCTATCTTAATATATAAATATATGTCCTAAATAACGTGTCTCCAAACAGCCATTATTATTCAAGTTATCTAATGCATATATACTTTCGAGAGCTCATCTCTTATTCTCTGTCACAAATAAAAATTAATGTGAAACCATTTTGAAAATAAAGAAAACAGTAAAATTCAATGTAAGCAGCTTTCATCAAACAGAATAATATGGACATACAGTATTAAGTGACTTATAATTGCAGTGTGAGTTAAACAATGAGCAGTTCGTCACTAACATTACCCAATCGCGTTTAAATATATCATGGTTCTGCCTTCGTACGAAATCACATAGAAATTCCCGGAGAGCTTCCGAATAACATGCATCGACGTCAGTATCTTTGTAGTTATATAAGAATGTGATACTCCAAGAGGTAACAGTAAGAAAATTTTCGAACAGTGAAATGTATTGTCACAAGATTTCTCTAGATGCGAAAATCTTCCTGCAGCCTCGCTTATACCCAAACGGAGGATGAGGTACATTTGTATATTTGTATGCATCACGCTACATGGGTACCGGAGCAGCTGGAGGAAAAGCTTCATCCATAGGCAATAAGGAATGAAATCGCCTTTCAAATACTTGTTTGTAACATTTCTCCTTCCATCTCGTATTACCTCTGAAGCTCTAACGCGCGCGACGATTGCTCACCAGGAAGCTATCACAGTCACGAGACACGCTAACAAAACCTCCTAGTGCCGCTTTATTAATATGTTAGCTCATAAATCTTGTACTGTTATTGTATCCCATCTATTTGGCAGCTGAGGTAGAATATTTGCTCCGAGATATATTCAGACAAAGTTATATTTTAAATCACAACCACTTCAAAAAGCGCAGTTTCCACTCAGTGATTGAAGAGGCATTATTTACGTTTTAACACAACGACGAAACACTATACAGTTTGGAGAAACGGCAGCGCTGCGTCACTTTAATCGCACAGTATGAAGCGAACCGGCAACTTCTTAAGGAACATTGTAAGTAGTCATAGTAACTGAAAACGTGACACTCTACTGAATAAATCAGAATTCTGAGGACTGTACAAAAATCGATATATGTACAATTTTCACACCTTGACTGAGAAATACGCAATGTGGCGAAAAACCGAAAAAGCTCTCCACTGCTTTTTAAAATATATATAATAAAACGCAGCTTCAGTCACCTAACTTGTTGGACAGATGTCGATAAAATTACTTATACTTAAATAATGTTGGGTACCATCGCGAACTGTAGAGCATAAGACCACAAATATAACCCATGTTTTTATGGCTATGTGCATAATTTATTGTGTTAGAAGTTGTAAAATTAAACTTTTTTCAGGTTCAGACAAGAATTACGTCTAGTCTTTTACATTAGATTATGATGAAGTGCACTATAGGAGGGCTTGTCTCCTGCAAAAAGAATAGTTCAACATTATACGTCGTTTGCCTAGGTTTATTCCCTCATTTGCTTAGAAACTGATATTTAGTGAGATACAAAAATGTAACATGTGGTCTCCATAGAGTCACATACCTTATCACAGTTATTTGAAGCCAACATGGACAAAATTAGAGAGACGTGGGACTAAACTACTTACATCCGTGTTCATAAACAATTTAGTTACGTTTCCGTAACTTTTAGAGAACATATGGAAAGCGTGCTGTGAATTGTGAAAAATGAAATAACGAGCCATTTGTCTGCTACAACTGAGATTAAGGTATGACGATATTAATCTGAAATGTGTATGGAATATGTTTTCAAGCGCATTACTAAATTTATTCTTCACAATTCTGTCGTTTTTATACTCTCTGATGACAAAGTTTTGCATAATGCAGTACGAAATGTCAAAGATGCAAAAGGTAGGTAGTTACGGGAGTCACACAAAAAGTTCGCAGATGAACAGCTTAGCAAAGATCACAATGAATACCAACAAGTCGTTTGAAAATAAGAAAAAAGAAAATTTCAAGTACTGACACTCTACTGATATCTCTCGAAATCCGTAAGGTGGAGATATCGTACACTGGTGTACAAAAGTTAAGGACGTAAGTTTCCATCTTATGATTTTTCACTGCCAAATAATATAACTCGATAAAACTTAAACCCTACATAGAAAGAAATACTACAGCTTATCACAGAAAGTAACCGAAAGGAATACGCAGTGAGATGAACAGTAATGACACTTTTATTCAAAGACATTAATTAGACAAATTTCATCGCAATTGATGATGGCTCCGTGGACAGTACAAAAGGTGAAAGACGGTTCTTAATAGAGTGTGTGATCACCACGGACAGCAATGCAAGCTTTGCAACGTGCTCCAATACCGACCACAAGGTTGATAAGACGTTATTGTGGTAGAGCGTTCCCATCCCCCACCAACACGGTTGACAATTGCAGTAAGTCCTAAAGCATCTCCCATCGCATCTGTTCGTTGGGATGTAAGTCGAGGGAACTATCAGGGCATTCCAATTGCCGAATATCCACTACTTCCTAGATGTCCTTCGCCTGCACAGGTTTTTGCGGTTGCGCATTGGCATCCATAAAAATGAAGTCACGGCCAAATACAGTCCTGAAAAGACACAAATGGGGAACGAGTAGTGTGTCACAGTAACGGTGACTGCTGAGTACACCGTTGTCCAAAGATTAGGAGGTCCGTCAGCCCCTGCTACATTACGCCTTCTCACATCATTACACCCTGGCCACCAAGATGATCATGTTTGACAATGCTGCACCTATCCTCATATGGCCAGAGGCGGGAATGCTTATTGCACCCAGGAACGCTCTAAAACATGATCTTTTTGGTTATCTAGATGTTACGACGTGGGGAGGTATAATGTTCCATGGGAAAACTGACCTCCTGATCTTTGAAAAGGTAGACTCAATGGAGAAATTTACTACGACACTACTCGTTTCTCACGTGTGTCTTTTCAAAGGCACATTCCACCCTGATTCTATTTTCACTGTATGCAATGCGCGACCGCATCAAACAGCGCAGATGGAAGGATTCCGTACCGCGGGTCCATGGTAACGACACACGTATTAAGAACCATGTCCCGCCTTTTCTAATGTCCAGGGGACCATCATAAATTACGTTGACTTCAATGTTATTTCCATTTGTCCCGCTGCATATTCCTTTCAGTTACCTTCTGTACTATGCTGTTGCACTTTCTCTATGTATGGATCAAGTTCCTTCAAGGTATGCTACTTGCCAGTGGCACATCATGCGAAAGTTACTTTCGTACTACGTTTGGCACACCAGTGTACTTTGATTAGAATAGTCTCATCTCTCGTTTAATTTATCTGTATGCCTACATCGCTGGTTGCTATACAGTACTACAGTGCTGATGAAGCTCCTCGCGTATCCCTGCCGACTTCATCGCGAAGACTAGATTTGGCCAATTACAACTCTTTGAGGTGCGTTTGCGCAGTCATTCTTCCAGCATTGTACAGGCGAATGGAACAGGAGAATTTCTGATAAAAGGTACATTGGGAAATATCCTCTGCCTTGCAGTTCATGGTAGTTTGCAACGTATCGATGTAAAAGAAGAAGAGGATACTTCTTATTATTGCCAGTAATTTCCTTCCCAGTTCCACTCTCAAATTTAGAGAGGGAAAAATGATTTCCTGTATGCCTCTCACAAGCTGAAACTTCTTGTCTTGTCCTTACTGGCGGTGCACTATATGAGTGTCGTACACAGCAGAATCAGTTATGCAGCCTCTCACAAATGTTGATTACTAAACATTTCACTCCAAGCCACTCCGTAGCACGCTCACTCTCTTCGAACCAAGCAGTAGAAGATTGAGAAGTATCTCGTAACACATCTCTGACTTCAATGTCGTGCTTCGCGATCGATTTTTAACTGAATAGTTACGTGTAATTCCTTGCGTAATCGGAATATAAAGTAAGGCGATCGATTTAATTACTTATTACAAGACCTGAATATTTCCAAACAGCATAGATTGATGAGAAAGAGAAATCCAACCCTTGCAAACTGATATTTTTCTATGTATAACAATATAACCTTGGATTTCCCTTCATGAGATCCTTCCTATCCACCACAGAGCCACTAATTTCTAGGTAGAGGTGGGGGTGAGGGGTGGCGAGGATGGGGTGGTTAAGGTGGTGATCCATTTTATGAAACATTTTTATTTAAAGAAATAAACTATATTTCATACATTGCCTTTAATCCTCTAAATTGTTTAAATAAACAATACTTCACACGTGTCTAAATCGTTTGAACAAGATTCAACATACAGGAATCGCTTTCCGGACAAATTCTTTGACTCAATAAATAAACAATATTCCATACACTGCCATAAATAACTAAACAATATTCTATACATTGTCTAAGTTGTTGAAACAATGTTCTCTTCAGTGCACTCGAATTCCCTCCAAATGACCGATCAACTGAGTCTTTTTCCCGTCAATTTCTGGGAGGGAGGGTGGTAGGGGAGGAGGTTTACCAGTGGGGAAGTTGCTAATTAATTGATCAATTTAATTTTCCTGAACGCTTCTATTAGACCATAGTTGATATTTGTCTTCTCAATCATTAACTTGAGGTGCACATCCCATTTACATTATTTTCCAGTGTTAACAAACGAGATTGAAATTAGCAGTGTTTCTTCTCAAGGCATCCTTAATCCCTCTACTAGTATTGAACGAAAATATTTTTTCACACACAGTCAAGTCTTGAGCAAAGTGTATGAGAGAGACACTTACTCTGTCACATTATTTATGTATATATAGAACAAGAACGGTCTTGTCCTACTTAGAGTGAGTATTCCTTACGTTACCTTTATCAGTGATGAACATGGATGCTCGAGGCATTAGCACTGGGTTCTAGTCATTCACTTGTTTGAATCTGTTCTGTAGATCAGGACTTTTTTAAGTCTGCTGTATGATACAGTGTCGAACACTTCCGAAAATCCAGTACTATAGAATTCTCCGTTTGGCCTACATCTACAGTTCGCATTACTCAATTTCAGTCAAAGCCAAAAAGTGAAGCACACAAGCAGTACTATCTACAAGTGTACTGAGTTACTTAAAACAGCTTTTCTCTCCATAGGCCACACGGTATAATCGAGTTCAGAATATGCCCCAGCATCCTGCAACACGGTGATATTAAGGAAATTGATCTGTAATCCATTCTTTTACCCTACTTGCATACGAGAATGAAATGCACTTATTTTCAGTCACCCGAGACATTACTGGTGCGCGACAGATTCACAGTGAATGGAAGCTAGGGAAGAAAAAAAAATGGTTCAATGGTTCTGAGTACTATGGGACTTAACATCTATGGTCATCAGTCCCCTAGAACCTAGAACTACTTAAACCTTACTAACCTAAGGACAACACACAACACCCAGCCCTCACGAGGCAGAGAAAATCCCTGACCCCGCCGGGAATCGAACCCGGAAACCCGGGCGCGGGAAGCGAGAACGCTACCGCACGACCACGAGATGCGGGCTAGGAAAGGAAAGACAGTGTTCAATACCACTCACTGCTCTCAGTTAAACCGAACTAGAATTCCATCAAGCGATGGCACTTTACTCGCTCTCACCAGTTTTTCGACGTCAGTGATTTTCGTTTCCAATTTATCCATCTTTGAGTTTACGCTGCGGTAAAGTGATGGTTTCCTTTAGAATCTTCTGCTCTCCATGACTTATCAAAAGTTAAAGTCTTGACTTTGGCGTCCTCTTTCATATCTTCTGTATCCACATAATGCTGGTCGACGAATGAGTGAATGGAAGTTTTCTACCCTCTTACTGACTGCGCAGAGGACCATAGTATTCTGGGTAGATTGTCAAAACTTTTCTCTATAACACCAAACGGTAATATACGCGACATCTTAAAGGTGAATATGTAATCCTACTGTTCTCCTACCTCCCCTGTCTCCATCTCCTCCTCTTTCTTTTAAATGAAGTCAATACATTTATAAAAAAGTCTTCTAGAAGTTGTGAGTACTTTTATACGTTTCTTTTATGCGAGTTTCTCTTTTTGTACATTCCTCTTAAATTATTTGACATGAGCGTTAGCAAGCAGCGAGTTTACTTTAGTCTTAACATGCAAGCAAATACGTGTGACTGTGTGTTTATGTGCTGTGTGTGTGTGTGTGTGTGTGTGTGTGTGTGTTTGTGTGTGTGTGTGTGTGTGACTGTGCTCGCGTGCTTTTACGGTTGCATGTGTTTTGCACAAGCTAACATGATGCCGTGTCTCATGCCATATCTCATGACTAAATACCGAGCCGTGATTCAGAAAGCTAGTAATGTGTGAAATATGCTGCCGAAACAAAACATAATAGTGACACCTTCTTAACAGCGTGGTGGTCCACGTTTAGAAAGCAATAAACGAGTAGAAGAGGTTTTGCATGGAATAGATCTGACGAGTGGACCAGATGTCTACGCACATCACGCTATTCCCGTAAATTGCGGTTTGTGGACGCGAATCTGACGCCGAAGAGTGCCCCAGATGTCCTTCATGATGTTCAGATCAAGCGAACTTTGTGGAGTGAATCTGAGTTCACTACTAAGATACTCCACAAACTATAGCACGATTCGGACCTTGTGATACAAGCACACGAGTTTCTCGTTGCGGCACGATACTCTCATGAAATTTCTATCACGAACTTCCTCATTAGAGAGTGAAAATATTTGGTAGGCGCCCACCTACGTGGGGAAGACCGATCATCATATCAAAATAACAGAAATCAAAGCACACACGGAAACGTTTAAGTGTTCGTTTTCCCCACACGCTGCTCAAGAATGGTACGATCAAGAAATATCTTGAAAGTGGGTGGATGAATCCTCTGAAAGGTACTTAATTGTGATTTACAGAGTAGTCGTATAGAAGTAGCTGTAGAAGATGCTGTCGCCGTAACTAACGCTCATTTAAAACATTAGCATAATGACCGGTAAGTTGGTTTGACTTCACTTGAAAGTGCAGGTTCCTCTTCTAACTAGATGAGTTTGATAGTTCTGAGGTCTGGTGATGGCATGGTGTTTCCCACTATCAATGTGATTAATAAATACAAAAGTTTTAAGATAAGCGTTTATGTTAATGACAGCATTACCTTGACACTTTAAATAAGATGGACCACCCTGATTAATCTTGAGCACCGCCATCCCTCAACCATATGAGTGTGAAACGCAGATAAAAATATATCATACATCAATATATCTCTGAGTCTGACAGTATGACACGATACTCCTTTAGCCAGAAGACCATTGTTGGTCTCTGTTCGTTCTTCCGATAAGGATTTGCACTTGCCTGGTGTTAAGACGATGCACTTATTTCATAGCTCTATAAATAAAGGGAGGCCTCTTGCAAATAAAGAACTTAAGTGAACGGGCTTTCTTAGTAATTAATTGTCATTGGCCCCATTAGTTGCTGAGTTTTTGTGGTCAAATACCTGAAGAAAAATTGGCCTTTATGACCTTGCATATTAGGATGAAAAGTTTTTTTTTCAATATTTAACCAGCCTAGCAGCTTTGTTTGAAAATAACGTTGTTTTATAATCTCTTCTGCAAGTTAGTGGAGCCCAGTGTGACGTGTAGTTTAACATTATAGAATGTAGTGACCCTATACGTTTTCTGAATGCGAAAAACTGGTGAAGAGTGACAACGAATCTGTAAAACGGTTGACAGGCAAACAGGGGCTGCGTTCCAAACAACATGAAACGAAATTAATAGAGAGTCCGTTAATTTCATGTTATTTGTAGCTGCTCTGCCCCTTTTAATTAAATGCGTTCTTCTCTGCTGGCCAGTCAACATGGCTGGTGACAGAAACGTAGAATGATAAAATAAACGATGTTTCTCTACTCGGTCCCTAGCTCCCCTTAATTTGCATGACAAAATTATAATTTTTAATCTATTGGTACGAGTACCTAATGTACGTGTATTAACGATTTGCGACAATGTACATTGTATATCTCATAGTTTTTATTTACTGTTCTTTACCGAATGTTGTATTTGTCAGAAAAATATGAATGTTTGGTCCTGGGGTATGTCAGGCATTTGGATGTATAATCGTTGAGAGTTTGATATTGGAATCGTTAATATCATTTGAGAGACAGTCGCGGTGCATGTCCTCCACCTCCTCTTCACATTATCACACAGGATTCACCCCACTGCTCCCCTCCCATCAAAACACACACAAACACACACACACACACACACACACACACACACACACACACACACACACATAAAGAAAGAGAGAGAGAGAGTTCGTGCGTACGCACGGATTTTAATGCGAATGAAACGGTGTCCGAATTACCTTACAGAATTATGCATGCCACGTGGCAGGCTTCGGAAACTTACGTGGAGTTAATGCGAATCACGTAATTTTAGGAGCAATAACGTTCACCAGTGACCGTTATTTCATATATTCAGCCCAAGGGAACCTGCTGTTTCTTGTATAGTGGCACCAGAAGAACTTGCTTCTAACAATAAACCTTGTTCCAGGCTAGTGCATTCTGTATCATGTAAATTCAAATCTACCTTTACTTAAGGAACTGGCGACCAGTGTTATATCTCTCTTCGATTTACCAGGAAAGCTTCAATATCATAAGTATTGTCCTAGCTATTATGAACTGACGTAACTTTGTTTCCTAATTGGTGCTTCCAAGTAATGTTCCATTTTCAGTGCGGTATTTGACGAACGCCAGTGATTCTCTACGACCAGAACTCTGTGCAGATTCTCTACCTTTAAGGTAGAGGTTGTTGTTGTTGTTGTTGTGGTCTTCAGTCCTGAGACTGGTGCGATGCAGCCCTCCATGCTACCCTATCCTGTGTAAGCTTCTTCATTGCCCAGTACTTATTGCAACCTACATCCTTATGAATCTGCTAAGTGTATTCGTCTCTTGGTCTCCCTCTACTATTTTTACCCTCCACGCTGCCCTCCAATGCCAAATTTGTGATCCCTTGATACCTCAGAACATGTCCTACCAAACCGTCCTTTCTTTTTGTCAAGTTGTGCCACAAACTCCTCTTCTCCCCAATTCTATTCAATACTTCATCATTAGTTATGTGATCTACCCACCTAATTTTAAGCATTTTTCTGTAGCACCACATTTCGAAAGCTTGTATTCTCTTCTTGTCCAAACTATTTATCGTCCATGTTTCACTTCCATACATAGCTACACTCCATACAAATACTTTCAGAAACGACTTCCTGAAACTTAAACGTATACTCGATGTTAACAAATTTCTCTTCTTCAGAAACGTAGAAGGTAGATGTGGACGCTACGAATAAATAGTGCAACTGCAGGTCCGACCTATCATGCCGAAATGTCACGTCTAATATTTTTTTCGCTAGTAGCCAATTTTATAAGAACTCCTTATCCATAATCTTGCCCACCGGCACGAAGATATGAAAGATACAAAAAGATAGAGAAAAGATACAAAAAATTTACTATTCACTTCTCATGGTTTCTGCACGCGTAAAATATGAACTGCAGCTCTGAATTCTTGTGTTATACGATTCCGCGACACCATTCTCTCATTTGATTTAAATCCGTAATGAAACTCTGAAATCTCCGACTGAAAACCACTACAAAATTACCAAATTTTCGTGGTCTGCCACTTGCAGCCTGGTAATCATTAACTCCAATAAACGATATGTTCCTACACGTCAACATTCGTTTCTTATAACTATTGTAAACATGTGAAATAATTATAGAACGTTGTAGACAGACTTGGTCGTTTTCACACAAAGCTGTGTCTGAGTTGGTGAAGTGTTCGGCCTAATGTATGTTACAAGATTTTTCAAGACTTGGAGACGTCACTTTACTAATAATTACATCTTAAGCAAGTTGTTTTCAAGGTAAATTTGAAACTGTAACGACCTGTCCCTAACTATTTTCTGTATTCATGTTCCGTAAGATGCCTTCCACTTGAGGACAAATTGTTGGTCTAACGATTGAGGTACATCGGTCGTAGGAAGCGGAATTTAAAATACCTGTATATCTCTGTCGGAGTGCGTTCAACACACGGCTTGCGGTACTTTGTAAATCTTATTGTCTGACCAAGAAACTGCTACGAAAGATGTATTAAGCTCACTAAACAGAAGAATAAAGTGGCTTTCCCATTTTCTCATCACCACCACCACCACCGTCATCATCATCATTAATTGCATTAATGACCCTTTAAGATCTACAGCAGAATAACAAAACAAATAACCGCATTACAAAAGCAAAAAACAAGAGCACACCTATCAAAAAGCCGACTGGAGTGGCTGAGCGGTTCTAGGGGCTACAGTTTGGAGCCGCGCGACCGCTACGGTCGCAGGTTCGAATCTTGCCTCGGGCATGGATGTGTGTGTTGCCCTTAGGTTAGTTACGTTTAAGTAGTTCTAAGTTCTAGGGGACTGATGACCTCAGCAGTTAACTCCCATAGTGCTCAGAGCCATTTGAACCATTTGAACCTTTCAAAAATTATGAGGGAACGTATTAAAAACAGCGCAGTAAAGAAAGAGGTCAGTCAGTCACAACAGAGGAGATATCTGCGGCAAATGATCGTCCAGCATTGCATCATCTTCCACCGCTGTCGGCTTTAGTTCTTTGAGGATTGTTAACTCTCGATCCTTCCATCGCGTCCTTGGACGTTTTACAGAAGGCTGAGAATTGAGGACTTAGTTTGAGAGAAATCTGTCAGTTCTAAGAATGTGGCAAGACCAATGTAGCCTCTTGTGCCATACTATTCAGCCAATGTCTGGCTTTGAGAAACGCTGGTACAGGTCTTCTTTCTTTCTTCTTTCCAATTTACCTTCCATGGTACTGTACATAGATGTTTCGAAGTACCTTCCTCTCGAAGTCACACATTGTTTCTTCACTTGTTGCTGAAGTCAACCAGGTTTCAAGTATAAAAAAGTATCCGCTGGAGTAGCGTCATGTACAGCTGGGCCTTATTCTTCTTTGATATGCGTCGTAACTTAAATAAACTATTCGGACTAATGAACATCCGATTAATGTTTATTATTCGTTGGTGCCCTTCTCTCATCACTTCATTTTTATTATTCAGTATGGAACTAAGGGACTCGAATTCTTGAACTCGTTCAAAGGTATGCCCGTCAACAACAATGGAAGAAAGGTGAGGTTGGAGGCGCGATATAACGAGATATTTTATTTTTTCATCATTAACTACGTGCCCAATTTTCTTCGCATTGTGGAGAAATCTCCCCATTTTCCATATATTGATAAATGTATTAAAAAAAAACTTCCTACATAGAACGTTGACCCCTGAACACGACGTCCAAAGTTCCCGTTCGATTCGTAAAGTCAGCTACACGATATAGGGAAAATTGAACCATTAAGATTCGTCCTGGTCGTTTGGAGTAAGTGTATACAAGTGCTGAAGAGCAATGTATTTCTCGTCTTTCATCACAAGGTTTCTCATTACACGATTTTATTTTTCAAAATTGGAAGAATCTTAAATATTTGTGGAAGATGGACGAAAACTAGAGATCTTATCCTTTGCATCTTCAACCAACTATTCCATCACTTAGTTTGAAGCTTTCCTCTTTTCATTACTGTCCTCTACAA
The DNA here is from genome assembly GCF_023897955.1 of Schistocerca gregaria. NCBI lineage: Eukaryota > Metazoa > Arthropoda > Insecta > Orthoptera > Acrididae > Schistocerca > Schistocerca gregaria. Next base: position 734,289,038 of record NC_064931.1, read on the forward strand.
AAAATGTCTTATCTATAATGGCTCAAATTTATGTGATATATTTCAACCAATGATTCAATTTGGAAGTTGTACTTACTTCATTAGCATGATCTCAAGCCAAATTACGGAGAACACAATCGCTAACATTAAAAGATTTTGTACTGGCGTCAAAAAATAAAAGTGGCAATCATTTCCGATCGATTTTTACACAGATCTGCAACTTAGATTCTCCAGATATTAAGTTTAAAATCACAACTGTCAAAAATGAATTTCTTTGGAACGTGTTTAATGTTTTTTATTATTATTGTCAACCTGTAGGCTACAGTTTTTGACATTTCAGCCGTTCAAACGATACATGTGAGATGTTTGTGTAACTGTTTTTTCGGAAGAATTGTCTATTTTTGCGGATGGAGCGATTTTTTTGGGAGGTGGGGGGGATGGGGGAAATACAGATATTCGACTGCCTTTTCTTCATAAAAAATGCAGTATATCTGTGAATTACTTTAACTTTAATCTAAAAATTGAACATCCTTTCTAGGCATCAGATAGGCTTTACAGATTTTCCCTGTTTATGGCTTCAGATAGGAATAACAAGTTTTCATTAACCTGTTTCTGTGGGTTTTCAGTAAAGTTCGGTGTGTGATTACGTGATATCAGATTCAATGCATAGATAATTACGGCAAATTTCTACATGGTGCGTGAGAACAAATCTTAGTTAGTAGAAGCAATTTCTGTTACACAAGTGGCCTTCCAAATTCACAGTAGTTACTTCACGAGTTCATATCTAGCAACTAATATGTTGTTTTTTACTCTAGACTACGTCAAATTTAAATGTTCATATACAGCCTCACTGTCAATATTCTCACATCGACTTAATACGACTGTGGACCACGTGGATTATTGCCATGCAGTTTTTTGTGGGTACATATAGATTTCGCTTAACACACTGTTTCGGTTATAAAGAATAGTTCCCTTGTAAGTCAATGTTGTCGCTACAAACCCGTCAGAGACGATTACCTTGGGGCTGATGGAATGTTTACTTCTTATGTGACGTTCTTAATTTTTACAAAACAGTTTGCTAGGGAAAATCAAAAAATGGAAGAAAATTTACCTTCTCCTGGGAATATAGCTTACAAATACTTTTTAGCAATAGTAACGTAACATACGGGAGCAGCTTTCGGAGTTATCAACAAGTATTATAGCTGTAGCATATAGGATAGTGGACCACAGTACATTAATTCGTCGAATTTTCGTCAACAAGTCTGAGCCGAACAAATCAGAAGACAATTCTTATTGCAGTCAAACGGTTTTCGGTGAACTCGATTTTCTGTTTTGACAGATATCTAGAAGTGTTTAAGGGATGCTGACACATATATCTGTAGCATCACTAACAAAACCTCTCCTTTGTTAACGTAGCCCTTCATCTCTCTTTATCAATCTTGTCATATGGTTGTAGTTTAAGAAATGACAATCACTAATTAACGGTAATTTAAAAATAAGGAATACAGTCTTCTTAGTTCTTGAATGCTGAGGAATTTAATGTTAGTAATGAATTAAGTCTATTGAACCATTTCAAATGCCCCTAACGTATTTTATAAGAGAATCAGCAATAGGATATTAACTTCTTGTCCGCATATTGTAATATCCTTCTGGTCTGCATACATTAACATTCTCAGCAAAAAGAGTACACGAGCGATACTAGGCAGCGGAGAAACAAAATATTCTACAAAGTTGGGGAGAAAATGAAACATCCCTAAGACATAGATCCGCTCTTTAACGCTTCCTGATTCTACAAAAGATTCCCAAAATTTCTGTCCAAAATATGACGACAAATGCTGTAGTGGCTTATCAGTAAACGTCGTCGTTCTTTTGGCATCTCAGAACAATGAGGCATACATTCGGCGGTTAGGGTCATTCTGCAGTTAGATCCATGGAAACTTCTACTGAATTTTCGTTTAAGTGACTGACACCGAGCGAGGTGGCGCAGTAATTAGCTCACTGGGCTCGCATTCGGGAGGACAACGGTTCAAACTCGCTACCGGCCATCCTGGTTTAGGTTTTCCGTGATTTCCCTAAATCGCTTCAGACAAATGCCTGGGTGGATCCCTCGAAAAGGCACTGCCGATTTCCTTCCGTATCCTTCCCAAATACGAGCTTGTGCTCCGTCTCTAATGACCTCGATGTCGACGGGACATTAAACACTAATCTCCTCCTCCTCGTTTAAGTGACTCTGTCGCGAGTATTCCAGTACTTGGAAATTCGTTTCCGTTAAGTCTTACGATCATCATGGCCACTTTGTACAGCTATCACGTCATACAACTCTTTAATGTTTAGACATCTAGCGAGGTGACGCAGTTGTTAGCAGCCTGGACTTGGAATCCAGGAGTTAGAATCCTCGTCAATCTGTTCGGACTCTAGTTTACCCTGGTTTCTTTGAATCATGGTGTGAATTTTGGGAAAATCTTTTACCATTCTAACACTATCTGACGCTCTCTTCCCCGAAACGGGCGTTATGTAGTAATTTTCTTTCCTTTCCTTTCTATAACCTATCTACGCAAGAGGATTTTCTGTTTTTCTAACAGCGGGTTAAATACGTACTTTTACCCTATCATTTCGAATTCAACTACTAGATAGTTGCTTGGCTAAACTAATCCCATCAGGATACATTCAGAAGTGTTTGTAAACACTCAGTAAAAGGCTGCAGGAATCAGTAAACACTTTGTCTGGCTGTTTACAACGAACGTCAGTGCATAATTTAGGAAGTTTGACGTTATAATTTGTTTCCCTCAGTGTATATTTCTGGGAAGCTGTTTTCACTTCTGCTCATGAGCTGTAAGTACGTTTCATGGTCACTAGGAGTGTTGACACGTACAGTGTAAGGTGTGAAATGTCAGTGTAAAGCAATTTACGTTCAATTCTGTTCCTGCCATTGAAGGTAACGGAATGCGAGGCTCCTTTAACAAGCAAAGACTTACGACGAGATCACCTTATTATTGAATAGGAAGCAATTTAATGCGGATCCCTCTTAATGCATTCAAGATGGCGGTACGATATGAAGCCAGCTATTACAATGTAGGGCGACGGGCGTGCCTGCATAATGTACGAGCTTCTATACACATGCATGCAGCGCGCGACCCTGCCAATTACTACGCTCTTCACCCTGTGCGCTCAGCCACCACCAACAGGCAACCTGGCCCCTTTGCTTTTGTAGCTGCTCTGCCATACGTGCGTAAGAAAATTCTCATCAAATCGAGCTTCAGGCGTTCTTGTGGGGTCAGCATAGAGTAACCACAAACCCAGAAAAACATTCTAAACTTTACCTCGAACTCTCGTTGTGGTATCCCATGTCACTTCTCGTATTTCATTCTGGCGTATGTTAACACCAAGGTCAATCAAATGAAAACGAGACGGAAGAAAAAGTAAGTGACCTGTTTATTATTTCAAAACTAATCCCCACGCCTGTCAACATATTTATCCCACTGTGAGGCAAAACGGTCTGTGTCTTCATGGAAAAATGTTTGCGACTGTCTACGGAACCAGATTGTACCCAGGCTTACACCTCATCTTTCCAAAAAATCGACGGCCACAAATGTCTTTCTTCAGGGCTCCAGAAATATGGAACTCGCATGGGAAGAGATCGAAACTGAACGAATGAATGAATGATGTGTGAGGTCTTCCCAGCGAAACTTCAGCAACTTACACCAAACGACCTTGGCAGCATGGGAACTTTTCACATCGACGGCTACGAATGTTTTTCTTTGGGGCTCTAAAAATGTAGAAATCAGTAGCGGAGAGATTGGGACTGTATGGAGGATGTATAACGCCTTCTCAGCAAAACTTCTGCAGAGCATTCGAAACTACGTTGGCAACACGTGGGCGAGCGCACATGTTGCCAATAATGTTTCGACTACACTGCAGAAGTTCTTGCGGGAAACCCTTACACATCCTCCATACAGTCACTATGCCTCCTCTTGCGGAGCGACTTCCGTTATGACCTTGTGATTTTGAATGGAATATTTGAAACGGTTCGGTATATCGAAACATGATTTAGGAAAAGTTGTTGTTGGCATCTAGTTGAGTATCTTCTGTACATTAAGCTGGTAATTTAGTTTCAAGTCAATGTTGAGAAATGTTTACTCCAGCAACATATTACAACAGCTCAAGTTTCTTCTTCAATAAATCATTGTCTTTCTTACAGATAATTACTCCATTTTTGAATGAAGAGTATAGTATTACTGTTTCTCATGAGATTTACAGTTAAACTGCTCCGAAATAAGGGCAAGCAATGTACTCAAATTTAAGCCCGAGATTGCCGGTATATATAGTTTCCGCTCCACGTTCCATCTTTCTTCCGTGGAACGCAACTCCTAACAAGCATCAGACACGTAGACTCTAAATGATTGTGGAATACCTTAAAATATGCAACATATTATTAGAAATTATGTTTTTTTTATAGTTAAATCTGACATACATACGAGTGTTGACCACAGGGAAGGATTCTTGTGCTTCTCGTACTGAGATTTCTAAAAACCATTTTTTGGCATATCTGCAGCTACATTTTAAATATTAGTTATGCCCATGTTACGGTATTTATCGCAGTCTAATCTACCCTGTCCGCCCCCGATAGCTGAGTGGTCAGCGCGACAGAATGTCAATCCTAAGGGCCCGGCTTCGATACCCGACTGGGTCGGAGATTTTCTCCGCTCAGGGACTGGGTGCTGTGTGGTCCTAATCATCATCATTTCATCCCCATCGACGCGCAAGTCGCCGAAGTGGCGTCAAATCGAAAGACTTGCACCCGGCGAATGGTCTGCTCGACGGGAGGCCCTAGTCAGACGACATTTACGTAGTCTACCAATCTCGCTCCACCTGCTATTTACTGTGTAGGGATACTTGCATTTTCATCATCAGTCTAAACACAATAAACAAATTTGTGTGTGTATTTTTTATCTATACACACAATGCGTATGAGAATTCGTAATTAGGAACATAATAACATTCATCAAACTCACTTGAGGAACTATGTAAATAATAATAACTGAGTATTATTTTTGTGCCGTGACTGGTCACCAGTGTAAGTGACGGATTAGTTCCTGGATAAAAAGTACTTCCCAGTTTTGGAAAAAATATACTGTGTATTACGTCAACATGCCATGTCTCTAAACATAAAGCGCGAATCACCTAATTGTAACAGCGTTATCGGTTCAAAATATCACAACAAGGTCTTTATATAACGATACCTCACTAGATGTACAGTACACACCAATATGTATACTAGATTTTCGAAACCATCATCTCGGTTTCGTGAGCCGATTGGAAATGTCAGAGGCACAAAGACTTCGTTGACGGTCGTTGCATGTCTGTATGTGCAGTATGTCTCGGATTTTAGACTGAAATGAACATGACCATCGAACAAGGCGATACAGAGCCAGAATACTTGGATCCTCAATTGTGGAACTCGGGTTCGGATGCTGTAATCAGAACCGGTGAATGCCTCCATGGTTCATTCTGTTCGTCAGTACTGGCTTTCCCCTCATCGCTTTCCATGCAGCCCATCTAAACATGTAAAAAATACCGTAACGATATCGTACGCACATACCTACCTAATCTCATCATGTGACCGCAACGCCGGCAAGGTGGCCGAGCGCTACTAGGCGCTACAGTCTGGAACCGCGCGACCGCTACGGTCACAGGTTCGAATCCTGCCTCGGGCATGGATGTGTGTGATGCCCTTAGGTTAGTTAGGTTTAAGTAGTTCTAAGTTCTGGGGGACTGATTACCTCAGATGTTAAGTCCCATAGTGCTCAAATCCATTTGAACCAAACATTTTTGAACCTAAGTGTAACAGCCATATCGGTTCTAAATACCACAACAAGGTCTTTCTCTAACGATACCTGTCTAGATGTATAGTACACATCAATTTGTATAGAACGTTTTCGAAACCATCACCTCGGTTTCGTGAGCCGATTGGAAAAAAATGGTTCAAATGGCTCTGAGCACTATGCGACTTAACTTCTGAGGTTATCAGTCGCCTACAGCTTAAAACTAATTAAACGTAACTAACCTAAGGACATCACACACATCCATGCTTGAGGCAGGATTCGAACCAGCGACCGCAGTGGTTGCTCGGTTCCAGACTGTAGCGCCTAGAACCACACGGACACTCCGGCCGGCTCCGATTGCAAATGTCAGAGGCACCAAGACTTCGTTGACGATCGTTGCATATCTGTATGTGCAGTATATCTCGGATTTTAGACTGAAATGAACATGACTAGCGAACAAAGCGATACAGAGCCAGAATACGTGGACCATAAATTGCGGAACTCGGATTCGGATGCTGAAATCAGAACCGCTGAATACCCTGATTGTACATTCTGTTCGTCAAGTGCTGACTTTCCCTTCATCACTTTCCATGCAGCCCATCTAAACACATAGAAAATACCGTAACGATATTGTACGCACATACCTACCTAATCTCATTATCTGCCCGCAACGTAGAATTCATTAATCGTCCGTACAGCAAATCATCTAGGGGATTGCTTACAGGCGGAAATTGCCTAAATGTGGTGCTTATGACGGAGGTCAGTGGCGTTCCATGTCGGGCAGAGCAGCAGTTACACGAGTGCACGGCTGTATTGAACTGTGCGAGGTTTTTCATATGCGTGTGACACAGAGGCACAGCACGACGAGCCCGCCGAATCACGCCGGCTTGTTGGTCAGCCGAGCGTGAAATTGTGGCGCTGTACCGCCGCTCGCTGACCGACGCCGGTTCCATTTAACCTTTTTTACAACGTATTTTTTAGACTCTGTCTTCCAGCTCCTTTCGAAATACTCGTTCTCTTTGTAAAAGTTTATCCATAGCTTACTGCATGCTCTCTGTTTAAAACACAATTATAAATCTAAATACTTGAAACTATGAATTTAAATTAGGGCTTTTAAAATCATCACAATATGAAATTAATCCATTACATTAGGACCAGATGTTCAATCGAAAGTTATTGGTCTGAACGAAAATGTATGCAGCATTTTAAAAACGTCCCACCGTCTAATTGATTTTGTAAAATTCCAAAATCTCAAATTGCACTTTCATAGCTTCACAAATTATTTTTAACACTGCTATGAAATAGACTGTGTCCGCTTGGCTCTAAACATCACGTTACAGTGCTACAGAATGTCAGTCACAGATGTCTAGAGGTAAGAATTGTTCAAATTAAACTAAGTTCTTCTTTCTTTTCAGTACACTATCTTAACTGTTTTCACATCTTAAATGTGTACTCAGGGCACTCGTAGAAGTAAAGAAAAGAAAGAAAGATAGGCATTGGATTATGCGGTCTGAGAGCTTCTGTTTGTGAAACACTAACAAGGAAAGGCCACGACGTTCTGATCACGGATTTACGTCGACCTTTTTCCACTTTTATTAGTCTATTGGGACAAATAATGTGCAAGAAAAGTTTTATGCTTCAATGATGTTGCGACCCTGAGTTCGAGATGGTGGAGCTCATGTGGTTAGCGTTCAAGTCCCATAATTGGTGGATAGCTGAATCGAGTCCCGCTCATTTTCTTTTATTTATATTTTTTTCAACACTAGTCATGTTATTTCGTACATATTACGTTTGAAAAGTGATATTATGAAAAGACGCGCGATTTTTATTGAATTTCCACTTTTATTGGGCTCTTTATTAATTTTTATTATTGTAACAAATATTAGGAGACTTTTATTTTTATAGACAAGTTAAAAACTACATCAAGCGCCTTGAAAGGTATTCAAGATGTCGTTAAAATACATTCAGTTCACATCATCTATTTGCATCAATATTTACAAAATACTGCGATGCGCCTGGGCTGTGTCCTAATTGTTGGAAGGAAAGGATAAACACTGAGTAATTTTTCAGCTGCCAAGGTCACTAAAACCACTAATTCATACACGTAACATGTTTCGGCAATTGTGTGTTGCCATCTTCGGATATGTGGTTACATCATTACGCAATCTTCTCCTTCAATACAGTAAGTGGCGCTATACAGTTACTCACAGTACTGAAGAAGAAGACCTTGTAATGATGTGAACATAGATCCGAAGATGGCGACAGAGAATTGCCGAAACCGATAATCTATATGAATAAATAATTGTAGCGATCTGGCAGCGGAAAATTTATTCAGGGTTCATAATACCACAGATATCCCCACGCTGACAATGTCAGAAGTGTATAGGAAGAAAGAGAAAGTTTCAAAATGTCAACGAGGTTTGTTTTTTCTTCGAAACTCTGAATATTATTTGTGCATGTCGGAAAACTGCACTCATTCGATGTAGTATAAGTCGATTTCAAAAATGGTTCAAATGGCTCTGAGCACTATGGCACTTAACATCTATGGTCATCAGTCCCCTAGAACTTAGAACTACTTAAAACTAACTAACCTAAGGACACCACACAACACCCAGTCATCACGAGGCAGAGGAAATCCCTGACCCCGCCGATACGTCGATTCAATTTGAGTTTTCCGCATCTGTATGAAAAAATCATTCTGCAACGTGTAATGTCTAAAACACATCCGTCGACTAATCGTACCCTACCATCGTAGTCTGGCATATTGTAATTCGTTTTATTACTGAATGAAGTTATATAAACATTTATTTATCGACGTTTCTAAGCCAGTCCCTCGTCCTTTCCAAGCCTGTCCCTCGTCCTTTCCAAGCCTGTCCCTCGTCCCTGAAATCTGCAACTGCAGATCGAAGCGTCCAGGTGCAAAGCAGTTGTTGGTATCTCACCCGATTGGAGGTATAAGGGATTACGGAAATCGCGACAGGAAAACATTTTCAGGAAAAATTTATGCATTTCGTCATTTATTTGTCGTTAGTTATAAATGTAATATTTATTGTGACAGTAAAAATTTGCAAATAGCCAGACAACATGTGAAATCCTAGATCGTGCAAATACACGTCTCTTTTCATCACATTACTTTTCAAATGTAATATGCCTGAAATAATATGACTATAGAGCTGAAAAAAATATAAATTAGAAAGAAATGAGCAAGTCTGGAGCCAGCGTCCCAGTGATTACGGAGATTGGACGTTAACCATTGCCATATGGTGCTCAGGGGCTCAACGCTCTTGTACGTCACTGACACGTAAAACTTCTCTTGCGATTTTCTCGAAATCGCCTAAGTAGTACGCCTTATTACTTGAATATTACGTTCTCCTAATGGACTATTAAATGTGTACAAAGACCGAAGTAAATCCGTCATCCGAACGTCGTGTAGTCTTGTAAGACATCAATATAACGTACACATCACATTCCGTTGTCAGTTTTGTGACGTCATAGAACGAGTTGGTCTTCTTCATTTATAGCCCCTTATCTGCAGTATGATCCACTGCATTTGCATAAACTGATACTGATAGAAATATCTGATTAAAATTCTAGTGGTGTGATATAGGTTTGAAGGTAATATGACAATAATAATTTATTCTCGTAATCTTACATTCCACCTAGTCGGCAAATAAATCCGGAAATAAGATTAGGAATTAATGTCCCATCGACGACGAGGTCGTTAGAGACGGAGCGCAAGTTCTGGTTGGGGAGTGGTCGAGCCGGAAATCGACCACGCCCTTTTAAAAGGACGTTCATTGGTTTAAAGAAACCATGGCAAACGTGAATCTGTAAGGCCGGACGGGGATCTGATTCGAGGCGGTAGCCGAACGTGAGTCGCCCTCGCTGGGTAACTACTAACGGCGTGATTACACGCAGGTGCTATACGATTTAAATTTTGATTTGCACTTGTCGTAGTCCGTCTCATTCAAACCATGAGCCAAATTCGCAAAAGCCAACACAACTTTTTCCCCTACTGGATTTCAGCCCTTCCTGCTCTTTGTTTGCGGGGAATCATACGCTTGTACATAAAGTATACTTATTTCTTTTGTAAAATAACGTCAGCTGAATGTTTTAGACTACTTCTTAGACATGTAAAATACTGGAAGTTATAGAGACTCGGTGTTTATTTGGCTCTACATGACCCCTTCCCGTAGAATTTCAGTTTGAGATAAGAAAGCGTGTTAGCCCCCCACAGACATTTAAGAATGCGTCTCTTGGCTCCCTGTCGTGTCCTACATTCGATAGCACTAGCAGAACATAGATTGACAATGGATTCGTTTTCATTGGGGAATAGTCTCCATTTAACTTCACCTTGCTTTTCTTTAAGAACTTAATGTGAATACCGTGGTGAGACCCTTAAACACTCAGCAGACGACTTTCTGTTCTGGCCATGTAAATTATGTAATAATTATATTTCTATCTCTCAAAATCTTACAGCGAGATGGTCTTCAAGCTGCCGACTTCAGAAAAAAAAATTGCAGTCGAAAGTAAAAAGTGGTCTCACCTGCTAAAGTGAAAAGTTACTTCCCATCTGTGAATCTAGTAAACATCAACAATTTTAACCTGCAGGTACACGCATTTTTGCAGTTTCCAACTCCTTCCCAGTTTTAAATTGTTTTCGTACGCATTTATAGAAAATTAAATATCCATTAGAAGAGTTGGAAACTTGCACGGTACGCATACAACAGGCAATGGTCATTCTTGTACCTAGCCTGGTATAATCTGAATTCTGATTTGAATAAATTTATCCCCATTGCGAGAGGTCAAGTCATCCAGTAGTGTCAACGGAAAATATGCAACGGAAAGCCACGCTTCCGAGAGAGATATTTTAGGATATAATTTAAGATAATTGATAGGAGATATGTTAGGATATATCTGAAGAGATATCATCAGAGGTTTGATAAAACACTGGAAACCATCATTCCCTAACGCTATTTAATGGACGCGTGTGATACATAAACCTGTCCAAAGCTTAAAATTTTAATAAACTGCCCCTTAATCATTAACGGGATCCACAAGTTAGAATGGTACTGCGAGTTCTGGAAATAGTTTGCCTTAGTCGAAAAAGTCTGGCGGAAATTAAATTGTTTGTCTTTTTGTATATGTGTATGTATAATCTTAGTGGGGCATCCTCTTAAACTGTCCATTTCAAGTAACAAGGCATGTGTTACCAGTAGCTGCACCGAGTATCCTCCCGTTTTTTGTTAGTCTGAGGAAAATATTCATCATGTTGCCACGCATCATAATGGATGAAAAACACGCCCCTTATTCTTTTCGTTTGCGCAAACAAGTTCATTTATCACATGTTTCCTCTCTCACAGAGCTCAAGAAAACAATATTTCTTTTTTACCAGAGGTAAGTGATTATGATTATGCTATTTCGTTCGTGCGACACAAGAGCGTTCTGTGATTATGTGCCGCAAAGGTCGCACATAAATAACTTTTTTTGCCGCACCGTTACTGGTAATCACTATTCCATCCGCTTTCACAGCTGGATGTTCTACGAATCGTTTCTTCCCAGTTTGGCATCTTTCGGCTCTGTTGTGGAAAAAATTATCGTTTGTTGTCTCCTGTACAAATAAATCCTAAAATTATATTTCATTTTTAGGCAATGGTCTCAAAACTCCTATAATAGATGCAGTAACGCTCTTATTATATCAAAAAATAAGTTACTGCGTGTTTCTGACATAGTGACCAAGAATTAGGTATACAGAGTAAAATTTATAGTTAACAATGCGCATAAAAATAGCTTGAGAAGTAATTGTAGTTAATGGACGTCTGCCAAAAGCAGTTGTTGGAAATAAATGTCATCCCAACGGAAAAGGTGCATAAATTGCCTTATTATAAACTGTCGTTGAGCAGACAAAGAACTGCCAATCGATACATGTACGATGCAAGTAGTCTATATACTACTGCCGTTTATATTTTTCCTGATTCAGCTTTCAAATATCAAATCACAGTTCGTAGTAGCATTTTATTGCCTTTTAGCCGACAGTTAACAGACACAGAAAGTAACAATAATTTAGATTATTTGGATATCTCTGTTTGTAAGAAACTAAACTGATTCACGAATGCGTCATTGACTTTGTTACTGGTTACACAGATCAAATTCGCCATAAACGATATGATGGGAAACGTGTCAGCAGAGCAAAACCGAAAACTTGTATACAATTAAAAATATGCTGGCCATATACAGGTTTCCTTTACTGGCTAATAATCCTTGCATAAGAATTTCTCCATGGTGTACATGGAATTATCAAGGATAAACATTTTAACACACATTTTGAAACACTTCTGTTAACTGTTATATGTTGTATTTCCACGTGCAGATTGTCGAAGAGTCTTACATGTGTTTATTTCACCACTTTTTGTGCCTAAGTTAATTTCATTAACGCGCAGGGGACATTCCTCATCCGTTCACCCGAAAACCCAGCTTCTTCTCGATCTCCACCGTAGAAATAGAACGCACTACCAATACAACATAAACCACGCACAAAAAATTACACAGTTGGCAAACAAAAGCACACATTGAGTTTCCCATTTGTAGGGGCTTCAGCACTAATATTGGTCATAAAGACGGACGCACGACAGCAACGACTCATTACGTACGGATCCTGCGATATAGGACAACACCAAGGCGAACATATAATGTGATGTTCATTACCATACATATTTTTCATATTAATGTGAAATTATTTCGAAATCGCTCTCATTTTGAAAATAGTTCTGCTTCATTGGTCAATAATGGAAATGTAGTACGCGCTGTTCGCATTTTATGCTTACAAACGAGACTTTTTTTTAGCCACATACGTCTAGACCAATAATTATAAGATTGGAAATGCCTCATAAATACTACTGCTGTCAGAAAATGTTTTGCCTGTACTATCAGAAAGTGTGTGAACTAGCGGAGGCAGCTATATGGATGGGGAGCGTAACTCGATTTGACAGATAGCAGCATCGTGAGAAGTCCGTGTGGCCGCTGTCTACTGCGCCCTTCACATGGACGACACCCAACTTCCACTGCAAGCTTCGGACTCTGTCACATTATTCAATGGATGCGGTCTTCTGGATACCATATTTACACTTTCGTGATGTGAGACGCTACTAATATTGATAGTTCCTTTGTTACCTGTAAAAGTGGTTTCAGTTTATAATCTGAAAACGAAGAAGAGACATATACGGATTTCCGTCGATTGCTAACGCACAGTGATTCACAATTTATAAACGTTCAGTATGGACACTCTATAAATTTGCGCAAACGACTGGTATTCTGTCTCAGTTTTTTAGTACTGCAATGTCGACATGGGAATCGAATCTGATTTACCAAATAATGCTCATAAGAGCAGTGTTACGTAGCAGTAATATACAGTTCATATAAGACAATAAGATGTTAGTGGTTCTTCTTTCTAAGTATTACACATATCCTCCAAATAAATCTTTTTAAACTGTGGCTGTGTTGACATCGATGCCGAACAGCTTCTAAAATAAAAAAATATGGTATCCAATACAATTGTTTTTGTGATATAAAAACAAATGACAGATGTGTCACGTCAGTACTTCTAGAAATATTTTCACCAAATTAAATACATTTTTTCCTTGAGAATCTAAGAGAACAGTCTAAAACAGATGATGCACTTTGCAATGACGATGGTCCACTCGACATCCCAGTGTTTTACGAAACATTGTCACACTTCTCAGGCGATTCACATGATTTCTCAACAGAAATTCCATATGATCTGCTTTAACGCCAGCCCGTAGTACAGAAGTTGTAGAAACTGAATTGCAGAAAATATAGTTGTTAACTGTGTGCCTCCATGTTATTTCGGATAATATCTTGAACCTTTGATGGATTCTGCTCAAAAGGGTACTTCAGTATGTCTCAATGTGTTTTGTTTTGTGATCGATCAGTTGAAATATTCTAATTTTGTTATTACTTTCCCACATCCAAGGTACTACTTACTGTGTTAAATTTAAGACAATATCTCGCCCTGTGTCAGGAGATTTAAATATCTTTCTCCTTAGTATCCTAACGTGGAAATGAGTGCACGATAAGGGCCCTCCAAACACTATAACGCAAAACGTACTAAAAAATTCTCTTTATAGCCCTATGGAGCTATAGAGGATTAATATCTAAATTTTCCTGATTGACATGGGTGCACTGTATTAGCAGTGTAAAACTCTTAGTCTGTAACTTCCTCTTTACCTTTCGATTTTAAGAGACTAGTTTCTAAACAACTTTTTCCATAACATTTTGTGACCCTACTCAGCTGATCCACATCACATTCTCTCACCCTCATGTTGAGAATGGAAGGATAGGAATCGAAGAGATTCAAAGCGATTGTAAACAAAATTAATTTCCCTGTATGCCGTGGCAATAAAATGAAAAGATAATTGAATCTGCCGCTCTCTTCTCATGAGATCTTACTGCCCTAACAACGAGAGGAATATTTGTCTACTAACTCGCGATTAAAACTTATAGAACTCCGAAAGTACGGCAGGGGTATTAAAATTGTAGTCGATAATTTATGAGATTAAAGCAAGGACGGGGCATAATCGTAGCCCAATTATGTAATAAATGAAAACTGATTTCCTACACTCCTGGAAATTGAAATAAGAACACCGTGAATTCATTGTCCCAGGAAGGGGAAACTTTATTGACACATTCCTGGGGTCAGATACATCACATGATCACACTGACAGAACCACAGGCACATATACACAGGCAACAGAGCATGCACAATGTCGGCACTAGTACAGTGTATATCCACCTTTCGCAGCAATTCAGGCTGCTATTCTCCCATGGAGACGATCGTAGAGATGCTGGATGTAGTCCTGTGGAACGGCTTGCCATGCATGCACAATGTCGGCACTAGTACAGTGTATATCCACCTTTCGCAGCAATTCAGGCTGCTATTCTCCCATGGAGACGATCGTAGAGATGCTGGATGTAGTCCTGTGGAACGGCTTGCCATGCCATTTCCACCTGGCGCCTCAGTTGGACCAGCGTTCGTGCTGGACGTGCAGACCGCGTGAGACGACGCTTCATCCAGTCCCAAACATGCTCAATGGGGGACAGATCCGGAGATCTTGCTGGCCAGGGTAGTTGACTTACACCTTCTAGAGCACATTGGGTGGCACGGGATACATGCGGGCGTGCATTGTCCTGTTGGAACAGCAAGTTCCCTTGCCGGTCTAGGAATGGTACAACGATGGGTTCGATGACGGTTTGGATGTACCGTGCACTATTCAGTGTCCCCTCGACGATCACCAGAGGTATACGGCCAGTGTAGGAGATCGCTCCCCACACCATGACGCCGGGTGTTGGCCCTGTGTGCCTCGGTCGTATGCAGTCCTGATCATGGCGCTCACCTGCACGGCGCCAAACACGCATACGACCATCATTGGCACCAAGGCAGAAGCGACTCTCATCGCTGAAGACGACACGTCTCCATTCGTCCCTCCATTCACGCCTGTCGCGACACCACTGGAGGCGGGCTGCACGATTTTGGGGTGTGAGCGGAAGACGGCCTAACGGTGTACGGGACCGTAGCCCAGCTTCATGGAGACGGTTGCGAATGGTCCTCGCCGATACCCCAGGAACAACAGTGTCCCTAATTTGCTGGGAAGTGGCGGTGCGGTCCCCTACGCATGCCTCCCGCATGCCCACTATACGCCCTCGCTCAAAGTCCGTCAACTGCACATACGGTTCACGTCCACGCTGTCGCGGCATGCTACCAGTGTTAAAGACTGCGATGGAGCTCCGTATGCCACGGTAAACTGGCTGACACTGACGGCGGCGGTGCACAAATGCTGCGCAGCTAGCGCCATTCGACGGCCAACACCGCGGTTCCTGGTGTATCCGCTGTGCCGTGCGTGTGATCATTGCTTGTACAGCCCTCTCGCAGTGTCCGGAGCAAGTATGGTGGTTCTGACACACCGGTGTCAATGTGTTCTTTTTTCCATTTCCAGGAGTGTATATAGTAATAACGTAATTGAATACTAAGTCGAAAGACCAATAGGTGCAATTTTGAATTTATTTTTCGAGCATTCATCACTTTCATTATTTGTGACACATCGTCCGCCTCGCTAGTTAGGGGTCAGTGCTGCAGATTGCTAACCGAAGGGACCCGGCTTCGAATCCCGACCGCCGGCCGCGGTGGTCTCGCGGTTCTAGGAGCGCAGCCCGGAACCGTGGGACTTGTACGGTCGCAGGTTAGAATCCTGCCTCGGGCATGGATGTGCGTGATGTCCTTAGGTTAGTTAGGTTTACGTAGTTCTAAGTTCTAGGGGACTGATGACCACAGCAGTTGAGTCCCATAGTGCTCAGAGCCATTTTACCATTTTTGAATCCCCCGACCAGGTCGAAAATTTTCTCTGCAAAGTGACTGGGTGTTGTGATGTCCCTACATTTGCATCATCATTACTGAGCCGTTATTGAGCTGGCTGCACGGGCACGAACCAAAAGATATTGCAAAATTTTAAAAAAGTCTTTCGTATTCGTATTTTTGCATTCCTTCAGTCAAGTTCTTCCTGATTTTGCTACTGCTACTAGGTACACTATCATTTGCTGAAAGTATTGTCTCTTTCACAACTGCGCATGAAAATATGTTGATACCATCGTCTCTCCTCATACCGTCGTGTTAAAATGTCGTTAATTTTCTTTTCGATCTTCTCCCATTACACATCTGTCTTGTCTATATGGTCACTAATACATATATATATATATATATATATATATATATATATATATATATATATATATATATATATATATATATATATATCCTTCCATTCTACCTTAGGTCAAAGGTTTGTCTAAAGTCGATAAGCACACTGAACAAAACACTGGTCACCCCCAGGATACATCACGTTAATACCGGCTAACATCGGTTATTTTGTTGATAATGGCGATTCCAAGAAGAAGAGAGACCGCAAGTTCCTTCACGCATTTACGTTCAAGCGCCAAAGAAACTGTTATAGGCGTGCTTACTCGAAAATGATTCATATGGCTCTGAGCACTATTAGACTTAACATCTGAGGTCATCAGTCCCCTAGACTTAGAACCACTTAAACCTAACTAACCCAAGAACATCACACACACCCATACCCGAGGCAGGATTCGAACCTGCGACTGTAGCAGCAGCGCGGTTCCGGACTGAAGTGCCTAGAAGCACTCGGCCACAACGGCCGGTGCTGATTCAAATAAAGATATGTGTTAACGGGAAGAATACGGCCCTGCGGTCGGCAGCGCCTATATAAGACTCAAGTGTTTGGCGCAGTTGTTAGATCGGTTACTGCTGCTACAATGGCAGGTTATCAAGATTTAAGTGAGTTTGAACGTCGTGTAATAGTCGGTGAGCGATGGAACACAGCATCTCCGAGGTAGCGATGTAGTGAAGATTTTCCCGTACGATCATTACACGAGTGTACCGTGAATTTCAGAAACCCTGTAAAATATCAAATCTCCGACGGCGCTGCGGCCAGAAAAAGATCCTGCAAGAACGGTACCTAAGACAACCGAAGAGAATCGGTCAACATGAGGGAAATGAAATCCTTCTCAGAATTGCTGCAGATTCCAGTGCTCGGCCGTCAACAAGTGTCAGCGTGCGAACCATTCAACGAAACATCATCGGTATGGGCTTTCGGAGCCGAAGGCCCTCTCGTGTACCCTCTATGACTGCACGACACAAAGCTTGACCCCTCACGTGGGCCCGTCAACACCGACACTGGATTGTTGATGCCGACTGGTGTGGGCGAGCGTTTCTAGGCGCTTCAGTCTGGAACCGCGCGACCGCTACGGTCGCAGTTTCGAATCCTGCTGCGGGCATGGATGTGTGTGATGTCCTTAGGTCAGTTAGGTTTAAGTAGTTCTAAGTTTTAGGGGACTGATGACCTCAGAAGTTAAGTCGCATAGTGCTCAGAGCCTTTTGAACCATTTGATTGCTGATGACTGGAAACATGTTACCTGGTCGGACGAGTCTCGTTTCAAATTGTGTCGATCCAATGGACGTGTACGGGTATATAGAGAACCTCATGAATCCATGGACCCTGCATGTCAGCAGGGGACTGTTCAAGCTGGTGGAGGCTCTGTAATGGTGTGGGGAGTGTTCAGTTGGAGTGATATGATACCCCTGATACTTCTAGATATGACTCTGACAGGTGACATGTACGTAAGCATCCTGTCTGATCACCTGAACCCATTCATGTCCATTGTGCATTCCGACTAATTTGGGCAATTACTGCACGGCAATGCGACACCCAACATGTCCAGAATTGCTACACAGCGGGCCCAGGAATACGTTTCTGAATTTAAACACTTCCGCTGGCCACCACACACCCCAGACACGAACATTACTGAGCATATCTGGGCTGCCTTGCAACTTGCTGTTCAGATGAGATCTCCACCCCCCTCGTACTCTTACGCATTTATGGACTGCCATGCAGTGTTCATGGTGTCACTTCCCTCCAACACTACTTCAGACATTAGTCGAGTCCATGCCACGTCCTGTTGTGGCACCTCTGCGTGCTAGCGGGGCCCCTACACAATATTAGGCAGTTGTACCAGTTTCTTTAGCTCATTAGTGTATATCAAGCTGAAGTTACTTTCTGATGAAATGGTTCCCCAGAGCTTCCAATCTGTAGGGCGTTGACCGATATGTTTCTCTAATGTTACAAATAGACTTAAACAGTTTCTATGGAAATAGGACTGAGTAATATGGCGGGCCAGTTGAGGTACGGTCGGGGTCTGAGTATTCGTCAATCCTACAACGTATCCGTGTAGCACTGTGAACGCAGCTTTTGTCATCTTAGAAGATCGGAGAGTTCACAGCACACTCATCACGGCAACGTAGAAGAAAGGGCAACAATCAGTCACCGTAAATGTTGAAATAAATATCCTGGTTCACGTTTACGGCAACATGACTGAGTGGGACCAAGCAATAAGACGAAAATCACACGAGGTGCATGACACAACCAACCCTAGCCCTAACTAAATTCCCCATACACTACGGATTAAACGACTCAGTGGGCTGTCGATGCACTCGACGCCTTGCATAATTTGAATAGAGGCCCCACTGTGACTCTTCCAACCACATTACATGCCTACAGTTGGCTACCGTCCCATTTCAGATTTCTTTGGCCCTTTGAAGACGTGCAGTGTGATGTGCTGTGGATAGAATTTGCCTAACTCCAGATGTCCTTGCATCCAATTATCTTCCTGATGTTCACTCATAAACTGGTTGGGATGGGCCTGAATTTATTGATAGAAGTACTTCCTGCCGGGTTTGAAAAAGAGTGGCCGTGAAAGGCGTGACGTCTCTGGTCCCTCTCGATGAGGACATTTTTACAAGCACTGTTCTTAAACCATGTTACAAGGCTGCGAATGGTACACCATTCCTAGTACACAAATAGCACAGTCCACGTTGAGACGATTTGTGGATATAAAATAACGGGAGTATTGCTGTAAAACATTGTATTTCGGAAACATACATATTTAGGTATTGTCAACAACAATAAATTACCCTCCTTACTCTCTTGAACGCTCCACACTAATTCTCCATTTATGGAAACAATTTTGGAACTCCTCCCCTGTGAACTGCTCGATGACGCATGCCACTTTTTAATTCACTGATACAATGAGCTGAAATCTTGTTCCTTTTATTGCAGATTTAACATTGGGGAATAGATAAAAGCCACATGGTGCTAGCTGAGGCGAATGAAGTGGGTCCTCTAACTCTGGGATACAGTACTTCGATAGCAACCTGGTACCAGACAAAGCGGTACGTGCCCCATCTTAGCCATCGACCCATTTAGTGCTCTGATTTCACACAAACAACTGGCACATGGAGTCCGCTTCACTAGCATGAGATGCATCAGCGTTAAAGGGTCGCATGTCCACCTGATTCCAGTTGTACGCCGTTTAGCAGCACTCTAGCGCGAGCAGTGTGCTCTATTACGTGGGCGAGTAATACACTCACGGAAAAAATCACAACATCAAAAAGTATTTAATGAAAAGTAACGAAATTTTGGGAATGCATTCGTCTGTGTGTCATATTTAAGATTGCAGGTTCATGGAAGCGTGAGATGAGCCATTACAAATGTGAAATGATGGTACATTAATAACCGGTGTAACTGCCAGAATGTTGAACATAGGCATGTAAACATGCATACATTGTGTTGTACAGGAGCCGAAAGTCAGTTTGTGGATAGAATCCCACGCCTGTCGCACTTGTTCGGTCAGTACAGGTAGGGTTAATGCTGTTTGTGGATGACGCTGGATTTGTCACCCGACAGTGTGTCATATGTGCTCGATAGGAGACAGATCTGGTGATCGAGCAGCCAAAGGAAACATGTCGACATTCTGTAGGGCATGCCGGGTTACAACAGCGGTATGTGGGCGAGCGTTATCCTGTTGGAAAATACCCCATACTGTTCGAAATGGTTCAAATGGCTCTAAGCACTATGGGACTTAACATCGGTGGTTATCAGTCCCCTAGAACTATTTAAACCTAACTAACCTAAGGACATCACACACATCCATGCCCGAACCTGCGACCACAGCAGCAGCGCAGTTCCGGACTGAAGCGCCTAGAACCGCTCGGTCACAACGGCCGGCGGAATATTGTTCGTAAGTAGCAGCATAATAGGTAAAATCACCAGACTGACGAACACATTTGCAATCAGGGTGCTTGGGATAACCACGTGAGTGCTCCTGCTGCCATACGAAATCGCACCCCAGACCATAGCTCCAGGTGTAGGTCTAGTGTGTCTAGCACTCAGGCAGGTGGGTTGCAGGCTCTGAACCGACCTCCTTCTAACCAACAAGAGGCCATCACTGTCACCAAGGCACAACTAGCTTTCCATAGAAAACACAATGACCGCCACCATCTCCTCCAGTAAGCTCTCCCTTGACACCACTTCAATTGCAAATGGCGGTGCTTTGGAGCCAGGGCGTCTGGTTCGGAGCTGTTCTTAAAATAAGCGGTTTGTTACAGTTCCTGGTTTCGCAAGGGTGCCAAATGCTGTTCAAATTGCTGCTGCAGATGCTAGAGCCATAGGGCGCAGACGATGGTCTTCACTCTCGGTCGTGCCACGTCGCCGTCCTGAACCCAGTCTCCTAGCGACCGTACAATCTTATGACTACCGCTCCCAGCAGTCATGTACATTGGCTACATTCCTGCCAAGTTTTTGTGCAATATCGCAGAGGGAACATCCACCTTCTCGTAGCCCTATTACACAACATCGGTCAGACTCAGTGAGGTATTGATGATAATTTCTTTGTCGCCTTGAAGATATTCTTGACCAACATCAACTCACAACGTCCAGTCTCAAAGGAAGCTAATGCTCACGGCCGTTACTGCGTGTATGTAAAGGAAATCTGATTGGCATCTTCATGGCGGTGCTACTAGCGCCACTGTTATGCGACTGGCGCTAAATCTGAATAGATATCATCTTTTAGGTGTATAAACACGCCTACCAATTTTCGTTTATGTTGCACAACTCCATCTTGGTGCTGCGATTCAGTGTATTTTGTCCTCAGAAAGTGACACACTGTACTGCCTTTAGGCAACAATAGGATCCTGTCCCTGAAGTATTAAACTGTGCAATTTTTACTTAGGCCTCTTTTGTGGTTAAATAATTGTAATCAGGCGCTGCAATGGTTCCTACAAAATGTCTGCACTCGTTTCTCAGAATGTTTTTTCGCAAACTGAAAACTTGTTCCGTAGATTCAGAGTTCACTGCTGGCTGTATGTTAAATCCTGTCGTGCCTATGGATTCATTGAAACATCTTTGGCTGATCTTTCCTGATTGTTCACACCTACCCTTCAGCTTATCAAAAATGGTTCAGATGGCTCTTATGAGGTCATTAGTCCGCTAGAACTTAGAACTACTTAAACCTAACTAACCTAAGCGCATCACACACATCCATGCCTCAGGCAGGATTCGAACCTGCGACCGTAGTAGGTGCGCGGTTCCAGACTGTAGCGCGTAGAACCGCTCGGCCACTATGGCCGGCTTCAGCTTATCACTTTTATGTAATATCCTTGTGATTTCAGTATAATGGTTCCTGTGTTGAACAAATATAAGACACAGTTTTCAGTTTGTAGGGAAAGTGCGGGGTGTGGCAAGAGTCCCCGGGCCGCCGTCGGCAGGACACCTGGCGCGTCTACTCGCATCAGCGCCCCAGGCAAACGCAAAATACGAGTATTGCGCAGCGCGTGACAGCGCCCCCATTACGCAGTCGCTATACCGCACGACAGGCTGCGCGCGTTTCTGTCACACAAACTGAACGGAAAATTGCGTTCGAAGCGTCCTGCGCATTCATCTCTCCACAGTATGCTGTATAAATTCGCGTCACTAAATGGCGTTTAAATCGTGTCGTGTTAGGAACGAGCGGCAGATTGTGGTCTTCGTCGACATGTGTCCATCAGGTTGAGCGAACCTTTGGTGCGGAGCATCCATAATAGTTGACAGGTTCCCGGGTAGAATATCCCTATTGCATTAATGTTAACTGTTTTTGTCTCTCAAATAGCTACTATCCTCTTTGACGTCTATGTTAGAGCTACAAAAAGCTCATGTTAAATACGAAATTTGTAACTTCCTGGCAGATTAAAACTGTGTGCCGGACCGAGACTCGAACTCGGGAGCTTCTGTAAAGTTTGGAAGATAGGAGACGAGGTACTGGCAGAAGTGAAGCTGTGAGGACGGGGCGTGAGTCGTGCTTGGGTAACACAGTTGGTAGAGCACTTGCTCGCGAAAGGCAAAGATCCCGAGTTCGAGTCTCTGTCTGGCACACAGTTTTAATCTGCCAGGAAGTTTCATATCAGCTCACACTCCGCTGTCGAGTGAAATTTTCATTCACGAAATATGTAGTTGAACTAACGTTACCTGACTGGTGTCATACTTTGACTATTGAAAGCTTCAGTCTTCAAGTCTGGCCCCATACGTGAACCCAGGCAACTTTACTACAGATTGAGATTTTCCCTCTGCAGCGGAGTGTGCGCTGATTTGAAACTTCTTGGAAGATTAAAACTGTGTGCCCGACCGAGACTCGAACTGGGGACCTTTGCCTTTCGCGGGCAAGTGCTCCACCATCTGAGCTACCGAAGCACGACTCACGCCCGGTACTCACAGCTTTACTTCTGCCAGTATCTCGTCTCCTACCTTCCAAACTTTACAGAAGCTCTCCTGCGAAACTTGCAGAACTAGCATTCCTGAAAGAAAGGATATAGTGGAGACGGGCGTGAGCAGCTCTCTCTTTTTACACACATTGTGTTTCGAAACATGGACACGGGCAAAGCGATTCCGTATTCCTCATCCTCCTCCATCTTATCATTATCGTCATCGTAGTCATCATATCATTGGACAATCATGATCATATCCAGGGCACGAAGAACCTCTGGGGAACTCTTCTTCCAATGCATTCTGTTTCTTGCTCTCTGCCGCCAATCATCTTGCATGTCGATCTGGAGCAATTCCTCCCGGAGTCGACCTCTCAATTTATTTTCTTCTCCTGTCTTGTGGCCTTCCTCCTTTGGGTATAAAATCGAATATTTGTTCGGCCATTGTCGGGAGTCCTTTAGAATGACATGGCCTGCTGACACAAGACCTTCGCTTGTTATTTTCTTCTACATCAACGTATATACTCTTACCGCCGCTGTACAGTGCTTCGCAACAATATTCCCTGTTTGCTGCCCTCTTACATACTCGCTTGGAGAATTTGTCAACGCACTACTCTCCCTTGTATCATAATTACCATGTCTAGCGAGATGTACGGTGCAGCAGAGTTGTTGAACACACGATTTATCAAACTAGATAACGCTAGAACAATATCGACTGTCTTCTAGATTTCACCGAGCATCTCTGTTACACTGTTGTATGACCCGGTATGCTATGATCGTAGTGGTGCCTCTGTGGATTCGTTCAATATTTGCCTTCATATGTTAGTGATTAGTACCCTACACACTCGAACAAT
The DNA here is from genome assembly GCF_023897955.1 of Schistocerca gregaria. Lineage (NCBI taxonomy): Eukaryota > Metazoa > Arthropoda > Insecta > Orthoptera > Acrididae > Schistocerca > Schistocerca gregaria. Next base: position 734,312,854 of record NC_064931.1, read on the forward strand.
AGCGTATACTATTACTTTCATTTACATTAGTCGTCCAGTAGAGCGTAATGGGCTCTATTTGTGAAATATTAGCTGAGTCAACCGCATGTCTGTGGAAGCACTTGGTGTATCCGCATTTTCTCTATCCTGCGCACCATGTCTATTCACAAAAACATTTCACCCAGCTCACTGTTTACTGAATCTACCCTTCCTCAATGTCCTTGTCTTATACTGGGCCGAAGATTGTACATCGAATTTTTCGCTCAAAAATGTAGACATTTTATAAGTCTTTTTCCATATACTTGACGTCCCACATCGTCACAATGTCACAAATTTGATCAGTGGCCAATATATCATAAATATGATCGTTAATAGACGGGTTGACTTAATCAGATGCATGGGTCTGCAGTATGAACGATTCATCGTGTGGATCCCGCACATAACTTTGAAAATTACTTTCGAAAACCTCTTTTGTCTCACTGTTGGTGGCTAGAGTTGACCTATTGTGTGGGCTTGATCTTTTTTAACGAAGAAACAATCTGTTTTGAGAAAACATTTCCAGTCTCCACAGCCTAACTTATTCACAACAGAATTTCGTGTTCCCTTCTACCTGCTTTTAGAAATATCTATATTTCTATATTTCTGTATTCCTTGATATCCGATAGGCGTTTGAAACCATATCAAATGGCTCAAATAGCTCTGAGCACTATGGTACTTAACTTCTGAGGTCAACAGTCCCCTAGAACCTAGAACTACTTAAACCTAACTATCCTAAGGACATCACACACATCCATGCCCGAGGCAGGATTCGAACCTGCGACCGTAGCGGCCACGCGGTTCCAGACTGAAGCGTCTAGAACCGCAAGGCCACACCGGCCGGCCGCGGTTCCAGACTGTAGGGCCTAGAACCGTTTGGCCACCCAGGCCGCCTTGAAACCGTATCAAGGTGTTAACTGTTAAATATAGTACCAATCTGTAGTGTATTTAATTTGCTCTAAAAATCCTCGGCTAATGAAACTTAGTGGCAAGTATTGTCCCGAGACAACTTATTAGGACTGTTTTTGCTTTTCAGTATGTGTAAGCGACCACCAGAGTGATGGCACAGTACACTTAGATTGCTTGCGACTGTGTGAGAGGACAACTTTCCTTGTTAGAAGGACTCTAAGGAAATTCAAAACGGCGTAAACAAAGTAATGAATTGACGTAAATTATAGAAAACGTAAACATTAAAACTAGAACAGGCTAATGATTAAGAGAGAAAATTCGAAATGCAATTAGAAAAGTTTACAGTGCTATTGTTTTAGACACTGTAGAACAGCACTTCTGTCTTCAAGAAGTTAAAAAATAATTTCAGATTTTGTGGGCTGATAATATGTTCGAAAACTGGACAGAAATATCCGGTAAACATGGCTACTATGATGCATAATTTAAGAGATATGAGCATTTGCTCACTTTCCCTAATGTGAAACACATCTCTCCTACTGCAGGGTCTTAGGTATTACAAACGGACTGTCAGAGTGCAGTAAACAGATGAGGACACAGTGCTCTGTTATTGTCCATGCATTCAACATACAGTGACCAAGAGTTAGTAGAGTTAGTGTTGCTACCGTACACTGCATTCACAGTTGTCAGTAAGAACAGCACATACATTAGTTATACTGGAACCAGTTGGTGTTTGGAGAAGTTTGCGAAATGCTTTTAAATTGTAGTTTTGTCTTTGCACTTACAGGCATCATGGAAACCTATTATTTACCAAGAAATGGCAGTCATTATCTTCTGTTATGGTCTGACAAATGGAAGCAACCGTCGGGTCCGTGTCGTGTATGCTGAAAGATATCCAGAACAATTATGCTTCTTACTTTACCAGCGACTATTAGCTGACTCTTGTACGATACCTGCAACAACATCGGGTCGTGGCAGACCTCACACCATTTGTACTCCTGTTGCGGAGGAGCGACTATTGAAGCGAATTGATGAAGACCCTGGAATTCGCCATTTAACGTGGTTAGTCGTCCTGTAGCATGGTGGTGCAGATCTAGCTTTTTCTTCTTTTTTTTAAGAAAAAGGCTATTCAAAGACGAGTCTGGTGTCAAGAGAGATGGGGTTATCAATTACCATAACCATAATTTGTTGATTGATGAAAATGGACACGCAGTCGAAGAAACAAGATATCAGCTCCGAGTTTCAGTTAATATGTGGTCAGGAATCACTGGCGATAGACCAAGAGGACTTTACATATCACCACACAGGTTGGTAGTGCCAGGTGTAGTCAGTTACTATCAAGCGACTGGCCTGTCCTGTTAGAGGAGGTGCCATTCGAACAACAACAGGAGATGAGGTTTCTGCACGATAGAACACCAGACACTTCGCACAGACATTTAACAGACAATGAGAGGTCTAGTACGTTGGCCAGCTCTTTTCCCCTATCTTTATCTCTTGGAATTTTGGTTGTGCGGTATTTAAGATAATTGTTGTTTCCAAACGCGATTAATGATTTACAGACATTACAAGTGCATCCGTGATCAGTCTGGAATTTTTCAGAGAGTGCGTCATGGCCTAAGACATCAGACAGAAACATGCCCTCTTCATCAACATCCACATCTACGTACACCTACATACTCATCAAGACACCGTACGGTGCGTGGCGGAGGGTACCCTATACCACTACTATTTATTTCCTTTCCTATTCCACTCGCAAACAGAGCGAGGAAAAACGATTGTCTCAATGCCTCCGTATGAGCACTGATTTGACATATCGTATCTTCGCGGTCTTCGCGCTAAATGTCAGTTTGGGACAGTAGAATCGTTCAGCAGTCTTCTGTTCTAATGTCGGTTCTCTAGACATCCTCAAGAGTATTCCTTGAAAATGGGTCACTTCCCTTCCAAGTATTCCCATTCGAGTTCCCGAAGCATCTCCGTAAAACTTTCCTGTTGTTCGGAACTACCGATAATAAATCTAGCACCCCACCGCTGAAGTGCTTCGATGCTTTTATTTAGTCTGACTGGTGCAGTATTCAAGAATACGTCGCACAAGCGTCCTATATGGGTTCACCTTTAAGATGCACCACGTTTTCCTAAAGTTCTCCCAATAAACCGAAGTCGACAATTCGCCTTCCCTTAGACGATTCTTGCATGCTTGCTCCATTTCATATCGCTTTGCAACGTTAGGCCAAGTTATTTAATGCACGTGATTCTGTGAAGCAGCACATTACTAATACTGTATGAAAATATTGCATGTTTGTTTTCCCTACTCATCTGCATTAACTTACATTTTTCTACATTTAGAGCTACCTGCCATTCATCATACCACCTAGAAATTTTGTCTAAGTCATCATCAACCCTCCCACAGTCAATCAAGGACGACACCTTCCTGTACACCATTCTATAAGGAAACAGCCGTAGACTGCTGCTCACTCGGTCCGCCAGGTCCTTTACGAGTATAGAAAATAACAGAGGTCCTATGACACTTTCCTGGGGCACTCCTGACGATAGCCTCGTCTCTGATGAACACTCACTTTCGAGGAAAACGTACTGGCTTGCATTATGTAAGAAGTCTTCGAACCACTAACGTATCTGGGAACCTATTCCGTATGCTTGTATCTTCGTTAACAGTCTTACAAGTGCAGGTCGTATGTAGTATCAACCACATTACATATTCATCTACATGACTACTCTACAATTAACACTTAAGTACCTGACAGTGTGTTCAACGAACTATCTACACATAAATCTTTATCCCCAAACTTGGATTTCCCTTATTTTATCACAAAATTGGTTCAAATGGCTCTGAGTACTATGAGACTTCACTGCTGTGGTCATCAGTCCCCTAGAGCTTAGAACTACTTAAACCTAACTAACCTAAGGACACCACACACATCCATGCCCGAGTCAGTATTCGAACCTGCGACCGTGGCGGTCGCAAGGTACCAGACTGTAGCGCCTAGAACCGCTCGGCCACTCCGGCCGGCCTATTTTATTACAATGATCATACTACGTCTGTAGGTGGCCGAAGCAAACTACTTTCGTTTTCGGAGGAGAAAGTTGTTAATTGAAATTTAGTGAAAATACACTCCTGGAAATTGAAATAAGAACACCGTGAATTCATTGTCCCAGGAAGGGGAAACTTTATTGACACATTCCTGGGGTCAGATACATCACATGATCACACTGACAGAACCACAGGCACATAGACACAGGCAACAGAGCATGCACAATGTCGGCACTAGTACAGTGTATATCCACCTTTCGCAGCAATGCAGGCTGCTATTCTCCCATGGAGACGATCGTAGAGATGCTGGATGTAGTCCTGTGGAACGCCTTGCCATGCCATTTCCACCTGGCGCCTCAGTTGGACCAGCGTTCGTGCTGGACGTGCAGACCGCGTGAGACGACGTCTCATCCAGTCCCAAACATGCTCAATGGAGGACAGATCCGGAGATCTTGCTGGGCAGGGTAGTTGACTTACACCTTCTAGAGCACGTTGGGTGGCACGGGATACATGCGGACGTGCATTGTTCTGTTGGAACAGCAAGTTCCCTTGCCGGTCTAGGAATGGTAGAACGATGGGTTCGATGACGGTTTGGGTGTACCGTGCACTATTCAGTGTCCCCTCGACGATCACCAGAGGTGTACCGCCAGTGTAGGAGATCGCTCCCCACACCATGATGCCAGGTGTTGGCCCTGTGTGCCTCGGTCGTATGCAGTCCTGATTGTGGCGCTCACCTGCACGGCGCCAAACACGCATACGACCATCATTGGCACCAAGGCAGAAGCGACTCTCATCGCTGAAGACGACACGTCTCCATTCGTCCCTCCATTCACGCCTGTCGCGACACCACTGGAGGCGGGTTGCACGATGTTGGGGCGTGAGCGGAAGACGGCCTAACGGTGTGCGGGACCGTAGCCCAGCTTCATGGAGACGGTTGCGAATGGTCCTCGCCGATACCCCAGGAGCAACAGTGTCCCTAATTTGCTGGGAAGTGGCGGTGCGGTCCCCTACGGCACTGCGTAGGATCCTACGGTCTTGGCGTGCATCCTTGCGTCGCCGCCGTCCGGTCCCAGGTCGACGGGCATGTGCACCTTCCGCCAACCACTGGCGACAACATCGATGTACTGTGGAGACCTCACGCCCCACGTGTTGAGCAATTCGGCGGTACGTCCACCCGGCCTCCCGCATGCCCACTATACGCACTCGCTCAAAGTCCGTCAACTGCACATACGGTTCACGTCCACGCTGTCGCGGCATGCTACCAGTGTTAAAGACTGTGATGGAGCTCCGTATGCCACGGCAAACTGGCTGACACTGACGGCGGCGGTGCACAAATGCTGCGCAGCTAGCGCCATTCGACGGCCAACACCGCGGTTCCTGGTGTGTCCGCTGTGCCGTGTGTGTGATCATTGCTTGTACAGCCCTCTCGCAGTGTCCGGAGCAAGTATGGTGGGTCTGACACACCGGTGTCAATGTGTTCTTTTTTCCATTTCCAGGAGTGTATTTGGTCGTAGCGAGAAATTCCGCTGTTTTAATTATAGCCACTCAACTCGCGTATCATATCACTGACACGAGTTGGTCTTCTTTGAACTTTATCGGTGTCCCCCGTCAATCCTGTCTGGTAAGGATCCCACATCGCATCGACCGTATGGGTTCTTTGGGAATGTGTATGTGGTGTCTATGACGAAATAAAATACAATCGCCGGCCGGAGTGTCCATGCGGTTCTAGGCGCTGCAGTCTGGAACCGAGCGACAGCTACGGTCGCAGGTTCGAAACCTGCCTCGGGCATGGATGTGTGTGATGTCCTTATGTTAGTTAGGTTTGATTATTTCTAAGTTCTAGGCGACTGATGACCTCAGAAGTTAAGTTGCATAGTGCTCAAAGCCATTTGAAGCAAAATACAATCTCTCTCTTCAACTCGCCTAAAAATCAAAGTTCTAAACAGCTTACAAGTTTTATATCACCTCGGAGCCCCCAAGTGCTACTGAAAAGATTTACCCATACATTTCACAGCACAAAGACTTCAATGGGCCCCGTATATGTCGTTGGACATACAACTTTGGCTACGTTTCGTCTATGGGGCAGTGTAACCAATGTTCCATAAAATTATTGAATATAAATACAGGCAGAATTTGCTATGCAAAAATCATGTACGCTCTCACGTATTTCTTAAAACTTCACAACTTCGAGTTTATGTCCAATACGAGCACAGTAAAATCGAAAGCCACAGTTCACAATAAATTAATTTCAGAGACTGACCGAGCTTTTTAAGATCTTGGAGGTGGCTGAATACACCACGATTAATTGCGTAAGTTATCTTTAGAAAACCGTTAACGTTTCACGGTATATCAAATTATAAATTCCACATCGGCTACACACTGAAACCTTGTAAGTATAGCCTTTGTCACATGCGACCCAAAAGTAACAAGTTAATGAGATGCCAAAAAATATCTATGTTCGAAAGTAGGGACTGTGAAAAAATCACACACGCGAACCAATAGCTATTTCACTGCTCCTCATACGACTCTTTCTCGTAACACAGTTTGACCGCCTCCAACGGCGTTCGAACCTCGACTCCCCTCCAAATTGCTGCTGTTCATCCACGAATTCTCGGTCAAGCACCACTGAACTTAATTAAACTACTGGTCGTGAAAACTGCTGAAATTCTTAATTTAAACATATTATACACGTATGACGCATGTGATCACACGGAATATTCCATGAAACACTGTGATGTTATCAGTTTTTTTATTTACGATAGTTTATTTATAAACAATAATTTATATGGTTTTCCTCCATTTTCGGATCTATAGTTGTAGATATCAGCAAACAATTTATATTATACATTAAATGATTTCCTATATATATAAAGTTTACAAAAAAACCGGCTCTGAGCAAAATGGGACTTAACTTCTGAGGTCATCAGTCCCCTAGAACTTAGAACTACTTAAACCTAACCAACCTAAGGACATCACACTCATCCATACCCGAGGCAGGATTCGAACCTGCGACCGTACTTGTCGCACGGTTCCAGACTAAAGTTTACAGTACTGACGTTTCTTTCAATGTTTCTCTATTTATTGAGTAAGAAAATCTGTCCTTAGCTGTGCGAAATCCACTTGGGACCCTCGTTTAAATACGTGAATAATTGCTGTAAATCGATTATCAAAATCCGATACAGTTCTACGAGATGTATCCTTAGACACCTCGTTTGCAGAAATCACATAATACATTGACGAGTTACTCACTTCTACAGTTCAGGAGTTATTCATAACATTTAACTTACAGTAACTTATAAACTAAAGCGTATATCGAAGGTGCGTCTTCACACGCGGAATCGCCCATCTGTTTCGCTTACAATGAGGCTACTGGCTATTCAGTGACATAAATGTTGCACTGTTTACTGATTTTGGGGTAATCTTTGATTTGGCACTGAACGTGAAAAGCGGCCACGAGAAACGAACAGCCGTTGTGCGCCTCCAGGAGCTGCAGTCCGGAACCGCGTGACTGCTACTGTCGCAGGTTCGAATCCTGCCTCGGGCATGGATGTGTGTGATGTCCTTAGGTTAGTTAGGTTTAAGTAGTTATAAGTTCTAGGGGACTGGTGACTTCAGATGTTAAGTCCTATAGCGCTCAGAGCCATTTGAACCATTGAACCATTGTGCTCCACAACAGAAGTGTTTTAGGCCACGTGGTCAAGTTACCGGCCGATGGAAGTCCAGTGACAACTCAATCTCTGAAGAACAGTGTGAAACTGGCCCTCCACGTGCTCCTGTGAAGGTGATTTCTGCTGTCAACACGAATATCTTAGTCGCCGTCTGTGCAACCGCGTTCGCTTGATTGTGATTGATAAAGTGTCTCTTCCGTTTGCAATAGTGTTTCGTGTTAACCACGTTACAGTACTCTAGGCGAGGACGTAGTCCACGCACTCTCTTTAGCAGACATGTAGCATCTTCTAAGCGTTCTAGTAATAAAACGCATTCTTTGCTTCGCGTTACGAAAAACATTATTGTGTGATCGTTCCAATTTGATGTTTTCGTAGTTGTATTCTCTACGTGTTTAGGTGAATTGACAGCCTTCAGATTCGTGTGGTTTATCACGTAACCGAAATTTAAAGGAATTTTCTTACTCCCACTTTTCATTATTTAGAGTCAATAATCACTTTTCATTTCAAACAGGTACCTCGCCTAAATAATTCTGGCATTGTGTTTGATCAGTTGATAATTGGGAATTCTTACAACAGCCTCACAGTACGTTTACTCACTAATGAAATTTGTTATCAACAACATGGACCAGTTTAAAAACAACAGTGACATTCATGACTATAATACGAGGAAAAAGAAAGGGTTACACTATCCTTTAGTCATCCCATCTTTGGCACAGAAAGGGGTGAAATATGCTGCTACAAAAGTTTTCGACAAATTACCAGATGAAATAAAATGTCTGACAGACAGCAGTGATAGCTTCAAATATAAACGGAAATCATATCTGCTTGACAACTACTTCTTTACAAAAAATTAATTCTTGAATATGAATAAATAAATCTATAAATATAGTATATGCATTTTGTGCCATTTAAGGGGATGTGGTAAATAATTGAAATATTACTATTTAACTATATATATATATATATATATATATATATATATATATATATATATATATATATATATATGCAAAGGCCTTAAAGTAGAAAAGATGTGTTTCACAGTGCGAAAATGAACAGGTGTTCATAGCAATTAAGGTATATGTTTTAGAGGGAATGTATACTGTACATTTTTTATTCATGTTTTTGGTCGCTGCAACCACCTCTCAGAGTGTGGTATTCTTTTTCTTTACTCTGTATACCAAAAGAATCACAGAAGGGAGATTAGGGGGTGCAGCAGGTATACGATACTTTTTTCTGCGCTTCACTACGAGCTGAACGGCAAAGACAGAGAAAATTGGCGGTACTAATATTCCTTCGTCTTGTGCTACAAGTAGGCTTTCGGATTACGAAGATATGGCATCGTTTATATATAATATATACCAACGCACAAATCGGCGCATCCTTTATTTTAATGGTTCTTCTTTAATAAAGATGTTGAAATGTAAACTGAATCTTTGATTATGTTAACAACTTTAATTACCATACATCTATCATATTTATCAAAAGCTTATGTCTTGTCATCGACTGAATGAATGCCCAGTAGAACAACTTCATTAATATACTCAAAATCTCTATATTTGTGCGAACTATCTCGATATGAATGTTCGCCTCCCATTCAGCTTCCATTAGTATCTTTAAGGTTTTACAGGCAACGTAACGAACTCAAGCAGGACTCAGTTCACACAAAATGCAATACCAGGGCTGAACTCGTAACTGTTGCCCCAAACTGGTAACCGAGTGATGTGACGGAGCCCACTGGTTCCTCACAGGGGAGGACGACGGTTCAAATTCCTGTCCGATCATCCACATTTAGTTGTTTCGTTATTTTCCTAAATCGCTTAAGACTAATTCCGTGATTCTTTTGAAATGTTCAGGGCCGATTTGCTTCCGCATCCTTCCCCAATTTCTGCCGGAACTCCTTTTCTAATGTCGTCGTTGTCGATGGAATGTGAAAGACAAATCTTCCTTCCCTTCTTGTGTTTCAAACACTGATATTATAATGAGAACCACTTTTTTCATCTATCAAGGTATAATTACTTTTTTCTATGGCAATATTTTTGTACATATTGTCCCATTATTCCCATTACGGAAGTTCACATTTGTACATTTGGTTCTTGTGGATCCTCATGTTTTCTCTCGCTGGTTATTTCACACTCTAATTCTATGACCTTATTAGCCTCTTTGAAAGATAATTCCTCCTCCGCAAATCGCTATTAGTCTCAATACATCATACTTCTCATTTTGTAACTACACGTCTAATCAGGGTGAACAGCTTGCTTCTGCTCCAAGATTTGTCTGTTAGGGACAGCTGTTAATAGCAGGGGATACAGATGTGATGGTAATTAGGCTGCGCCTTAATCTAATTGTGCGCGCACCACTGTGGAGTTAATCGCCACTATCTAGTAGAGTTCCCTCAGATGAAACTGCAACAATTGGATTTCGTCTATCATCTTGTCTTATTATCAGCGACAACATTTTCTTAGCTCGAAAGATCTTTTTAAGTTAAATAAGAATATGATGATTAGATATTCACGTTCTGAAAACGTGTATAAACGCTCCTATGGATGCCTCCTACCAGAACAGACACACAGCTGCCACGAAGATAGAGAATATGAGAAGAAAAATCGTGCAATCTGAGTATCTAGGCAGTGTACGTATCGATTCCTGATCATTACTTCAGAAATTCAGTGTCGATGCTTTGTTATCATGCTGACGCCTGTTATTTCTGAAAAGGAGAACATCACAAACCTGCTAGTCGGCGTCTGACCGCCCCGTAGAGATCGAGAACGCCTCACGTGCCTACTTACCGTGCCATTTTACAGAATCTCCATCATGTAGCTGTCCTAAACGTAAGACGTCCGTGCCAAAATCACGAACCTGCCATAAAAGCTAATGATCCGTAAACACAGACTAGGAACGTACGTGACAGCAGTCAACGCTGTACCCCCGAGGTATTTTGCAACAGCTGACGTCCGTGCCGCCACATGCGCCTAGTATCGAAGAAGTCTTCAGATTACTACACAACTTCCGGGACCTGCAGACTGAAATCGTTCTTTCAAGCAGAAAACTCTTCGTCAAATTATTATCTTTAGAGAAAGTATCACTCACATGACCTCTTAAAACGTCTCGTAACTTACTGTAATATAATCATCGGTTAGGTAGCTTGACTTATTTTCTTGTTTTCGTTGGTTACTAATTCACGCCCGTGTCTACTTTCAGATAATCATCATAAGCTAAAGACAGTTTATTTTTAATATTTTACTGTAATACAGAAGTATTTCACCAATAAATTATTTAATCATCTAGCTTGTCACTTACAGAATATGTTTACACTATTAATGTTAACATTATTGAACATATAAGTAATCAATTAAAAACTAGCTTTTCTTTCAGGATACTAGGGAAGAAATAAAATTCACCCGTGGGATGGAAGAAGTGGTCCAAGAGGAATTAGTTTAGGTTACACTTAAAACCTACTTTAACGCTTGTCAGAATTTTTATGGTATTGCGGAAATGATCAATAATTTTTGATGACATATACTGACCTCCCTTTTCATTTGAAGCATTATGCGCTGTTTACTTACTCCTGTTCATGTTCTACAGCAATTATATTATGTCTCTATTTGTTGTTCAGAATTGAATATAGTGTAGTTTCTCAAAATTAAAGGAGGGTCTATTTTCAAATGACAACTTAATAATTATTTGAAAAACGCCATTAAAAATCTATTCTGTTGCGCTGTATTTAATGGGATATTTTATAACTCTTTTATCATTGGCCAAAAGTATAAATTCTGATTGGAAAGTGTTAAATCTAATGTAAGTCGCATATACTCCAAATACGAGTGGGATCAAAATTCAGTATTGAAACTTGTGGGACTCCCTTCGTAATTTATTCCAGTAATTAAACTTTTCTCTCCTTTCAACATTGTTTCAATTATTCAGTACGATGTATGCATTATGTTTGTTACGTATGTTCAAACTAGTGGTATGCAAAGCCTTAAATTACACGAAACTTCAGTTTTTCCAAGAGAGTAACATTAGCTACGCAGTGAAGTGCCTTCGAGAGATCACAGAATTTACAATTGGTGATACCTTTTATTTTAATTTAAGGCTTGTCATATTTGGGGACTGAATAAACAAATAGCATTCTCAGTCGAACAATCCTTCTGGAATCCAGACTGTGTAACATGTAAGTTGTCTCTCTTAAATACGAGACTGCTTTTTAGCACTCTAGCACCACAGTTAATTTATTTGATACGGCTGAGTAAAACTGAAACACTGCCCTCGGCTAATGAAAGAGACGTTGGGAGCAGGTCATTTGAATCTGGCCGGGCGAAATTATATCTGGGGATACGGCCTGATACACCATGTGCTGTTTACAAGGCGCAGAGGAGTTTACTGCATGCTATGACCAGGCAGAGGGACCAGAGTCATAATAGCACTCGTGAAACAGAACGACACAGCCGCTGTGGCGTGGAGGACCAGAATGCTTCACCTCCGGGCCACGGCTCTGTTGCAACTTACAGGATAGGAAACGATCATCAGCAAAAAAAAGGAGGGGCCAAGCCTGTATAAATGTTTCTCACTTCTAGACACAGTGACTACAGTCTGGCAGCCACAAGCTGCAACGGGGGACCTACGTCACTCTATAAATTTAGATGGATCAACGAGTCACCACCTCTGGACTCTGGCGCATCTAGTTGCGGTCAGTTGTTCTAATGAATCAACTTAACGTCCTCCAACTGGTGGAGGTCGCTCAGGGCTGGTGACAAGTGCGTGCCTACCTCAGCAGCTACCAGACCTGGAGGTCTCGAGTTCGCGTTCGGGGTTGTGCAGCCCTTCATCCTCCATCACTCGTGCGGGAAAACTGCTGCTGCACGCTTCTACTCGCGTGGGTAGAAACTGCTACAGCTGCGAGCCATCTGATACAGGCTGGTTCTCAGGAGTGATTATGCACACCTCAGAGCAGCCTGGACAGCAAAGTTGTCATAGGTCCCCATTGTGGGCCGCCGGTTGCTGTTGTGGTCAGCATCCATGCCGTATAGCTCCCGCGATCGCTTCACCACCAGCGCGGCACGGCCGCACCTCTTCGCAGACCACCTACAGCTTACAGTTTCCTGGGGCCGTTGGTTTCTCTGAACATCGCGAGGAATGCTGCAGCTTGCTGAGCAATAAACGTATCAGTTCAAAATGGTTCAAATGGCTCTGAGCACTATGGAACTTAACATCTGAGGTCATCTGTCCCCTAGAACTTAGAGATACTTAAACCTAACTAATCTAAGGACATCACATATATCCATGCCCGAGGCAGGATTGGAACCTGGGACCGTAGCGGTCGCGCGGTTCCAGACTGAAGCGCCTAGAAGCACTCGGCCAAACCGGCCGGCAATGTATTTGTTAACAATGATGTTTCCATGATGATGCGTCGGACAGCCACCAGGCACCACCAAATCACACTCCACTGCTACTCCGTAAGGGCGATTAATTGCTCGCCTCCTAGCCTATTCCAATCATAGAGACCTGCCGTCCCGGGCTCCACAAGTGTTGTCAGAAGAGTCTGCCATCCCTACATTTCTGTGACAGAGGAGCTTCGCCTTCATCTATCAGCTGTGTGAGGAGTTGAAAGAAATAACAAGTGCTTCGGATTCCATGTAAAAGTGTCAACCCCTTCCCCCGGTTGAATAACTCTGTTAGGTTAGGAACACACAGGACGCGGGGGTGGCGTCCTATAGAAAGATTTGCACCAAGCCACTGAGAAACACGAAAGCATTATTACTATCTATATACATAATTCAGTTTCTACGGAACCCTCAGAGAACAAGTATTAAATGTTTTTGTTTGACTCAAAGGTTTATGGAGAGCCTATGGGTTTTTGACGGGTGTTTACTTGTAATTTTACGTACAGAATGAGGGAAGTAAACTCAGATAGTGTTCTGAGATTAATAGTATTTGTGTGTTAGTTTGTGCCGTTTCGAACGTAGAAGGTATTTTGGTTTTGAACATTGTGTTTAGGAGCTACTGTCTGGAGCCGAGCGACCGCTCCGGTCGCAGGTTCGAATTCTGCCTCGGGCATGGATGTTTGTGATATCCTTAGGTTAGTTAGGTTTACTTAGTTGTAAGTTCTAGGCAACTGATGAACTCATAAGTTAAGTCGCATAGTGCTCAGAGCCATTTGAACCATTGTGTTTAAGTCTGTGAGTTATAGTTATGAGTAGCCATACACGAGGAAAGATTATACGATGTTTTATGTAGCAGCATAACTGAGTGTCTTCATTGTCGTTTTATATTGTTCTCTTTCGCTTTCTGTTTTTGGTGTAGCTGATAGAGAGGTAACCATGTTGTTTTCAATGCCACAAGAGCCCAACCTGGACAAAACGTGCAACTTTCACCAGCTCAAGTAGCCTGTTTGCGAGCAAATCAAATGAATATATCTAAACAAATAAGGGCTCTGGAAAGACACTGGGCAGATATAGCCGAGAAAGCAAACTGTTTGAAGAAAAGGACCCGAAATTGGCGCAGTACAGTTATTCTAGAGAAGGGCAATAAGAGGGAGCAAGAATCGGACGGTTGGTGGAGCCAAAATGCGCAATATGTTTTTCCCGCGGTAAAGAATATTAGGCTTTACAAGACGCTCGAGAGGTAAGGAGAAAAATGTTAATAATGTGAGTTTACGTGATGCGTAAAATGTAGAAGTTAATGAGAGGAAGGTAGCGTGTAATTATTCTGTGGCAGCGCACCATACAACTCGGAGAGACATTGCTTCAGACGACGGAGGCTGCTGCAAGTGATAAATTGTCAGAGGGGTCTGATATAGTGGAAGTAGAACCACGTAAACTGTGTAAGACATTATTAACGTTCATTTCACACGTTAAAAGGAAGTCGGTTTTGGTAAGGATGGGTCCAGGATAGCACGACATTGCAAGAAGTATGCAGTCTATAATTAATATTAAGGTAAAGGGAAGAATTGGATCTACCGACCATTGTATGGCAAGTGGTAGTGCCGTCTGTAGTTTTTGTATGAGCATAGTTTTAAGGATGTATTTTATGAAAAAACGTACGGGAAACTATTATTTCAAAGAAAAAATTCTGGATAATGAACCAAAATAGTAGGCTAAAGAACCAGCAGACGAAGTATGAAATATGCTAACCATGAGAATGAACTGTGCGGTACAATTTACTGTTAAGTGACTGTTCAGGAACTTGAAAAGAACGGGGACTTAGCTGATGTTATTATGCTAGTCTGTAGCTGACGATTCAGTGGAATCATGTTACTGTAGGGAATCAAAGGACGTCCAGTGGACTAGGCGTAGCCGCCCCTAGGCAGTGCAAGAGGCCATGGAACAGGTCAGTGCAGGCTGGCCAGGCAAAGTTATATCAGGGGCAACCTGCTGATATGGTAGATGCTGTCTTAATGTTATTGAGAAGGTTACTACGTCCTACGGCCAAGAAGAGGGGCCAGAGGTGTAACATCATTGGCACAACAGAAAGGCAGAGTTGCTGTGGCGCGAGGGAACCGACTGCCTCACGTCCGAGCTGTGGCTCTGTTGTGACTTTCGAAATAGGAAACCAAGCTCCAACAGAACAATCATGTGCCAAGTGCTTATAAATAAACCTCATTTATAGCCAGAGGGACTGCAGTATGCCAGCAACGAGCCCCTAGGGGGACGTGTGACAGACTACGGGTCTACACGGATCAAGAAGTCATCACATCAGGACCCTGCCGCTGCCTGCCTGGCCATGCGTGCGGAGTCGAATGCTGGCGACTTAGCCACCTCGGGGACTATCCAGCCGCTGCCGATCTATAGTTCGAGCCCGGCCATTCAACCGCTCAGCCACCATAGCTCGGACAGGTAAACTCCTTGTTGCCAGCATTCGCTCGTGTGGGCAAACACTGCTGCTGGATTTCTCGGAGCATAGTCTTTCCCCTTGTAGTTTTCTGAGCAATAAATTAATGTCTTAAAAATGATATTTTCATGATTATACGACGGATGGCTACCATGAATCCACTCACCACTCCACTGCTACTCCACCCAGGGTGGTAAACTGCTGACCTCCAGCCCTTTTGCCAAACCTGTTCCACAAGGTGCCATAGAGGCCTGGCACTCCAGTCTCTATAATGCATTAACTTACGTCTGTAAGGAAACTGGTGATGTAAAATATACACAGTTCCACGTTTTTGGACGTCGCTGCAAGAACGTATGAAACATTTGAGACTATCAGTTTGGGTATCCCTAGTGCCTTGGACATGGAAACGGTGTTTAGCATCCCTCTCTCGGATGAACTATGATCCTGCCAACAGATACTGATGCAGTAATCATTGTTTAAGGTTGAAATGGTTCTTATAACGGTATCGCCACAGTGGACGGACTTCGGATATCTGAATATTTGATCGATTGATTAAGCTGATGAAAATGAAGGGTGCGCAGTGGTGACGACCTCTCGAACAAGCTCTGAGGAGTGCAGGGGAGTGAGTAGATGGTGGTGCTTCTGGAACCACTCTTCGTATTACTTTTTGCTGAAAACTGGGTAGTGCTATTCCACAGCGGACTCATTTCCACCACACTGCACAATACAAAAATTGCTCTTAGCGCAACTAGGATAATTGAAACACTCTGCATTGTGTTGTTACATAGATGATATTTCCGTCTTTTAAGTATATAAGCTCTGCAGAGTAACCGATTAATCATCCGCGATTGCATGTGCTATAAATATGCAGGTGGGTACTATCGTTTTCGTGGTTGAATGCTCCGGATCGATTAGGCTACACCAGAAGTCGAGAGATACTGCCCTTTAAGGCAGCTATGTGATGAAAGTAGTGCTGTGTCGTGGCGTACCTTCTAGTAAAACTCATTGACCAACAGCAAAACTCTGTAAATGGATCACAGCACGTATCACCTTAACATTCAGCAAGGTAATACAATGTATTTTTGGCAAGGACGCGATGGTTTTATTAAACATCAAGTAGTTTCGAAATGTATAACTGTTCAAGTGGCACAGCCTCCTTACTACTTCCGAGGTACAAGTTTTAGGGCGTTACAACTCTGTTACAACTCTTTCGCAAATATCACATACGTCAATTGCAGATATTAAAAAGGCCAAGTAAAGAATCCATCTGTCTGCGCACTGCATGAGAGAAATTGTGTTTAGCTGAAATAAATATAGTTTTACATATTTCCCATGCTTTGTAAATGCTAGATATTTCCTACGCTTCCTAACAACAACGCTTTAGAAACAATGCCTGAGTACCACTCTCGGGAAAATCAACAACTAGCTTAATTTATTTGGCTGTTGTGTCTATATCCGTGCACCATTTTAATACGAGGGCTATTCAGAAAGGAAGTTCCGATCGGTTGCGAAATGGAAACAACTGTGAAAATTCGAAGAAGTATTGTACAGATGTGTCGGGTAGTGTCTCCAGCTCTTTTCAGGTCTGAGCGCACAGTGAGAACGTAGAGATGGTTAGAAAATATTGTTTCTCGCCAAGCTGATGAGAGAATTCGCTTGATGTCGTGAAACACATATAACGTAAATCTCATGCGTTTCTTTCTACATGACACTTCTCGGCCGCACCCTTTAGGGGCAATGAGGATGCTCTTGCAGCGTTTTCCTTGGGAAGTGTTTGAGCTCCCACCACACAGCCCGCAACTGGTTCGTACTGAGTTTCACCTGTGCTTACATGAACCGCTGGGTACGAAGACAATATTTTGGCACAGACAACGAGCTATAGACGGGCATAGAGTATTGGGGGAAAGCGCAGGCGGCTGCCTTCTAGGAAGAGAGTATTGGGAAGTTGGTACAACGCTATGAGGGATGTGGAAGATGGAGAAGCAACTATGTACAGAAATAGCTGTGAGATGTGGCTACTATTACAAATCAAATATTTTTGGTTTTCTAAGTGGTTTCCATTTCGCCGCCGATCGGAACTTACCTACGAATAGCCCTTGCAGTTTTAAGTTAAATTTTATTAGTTTCACTATCGGTATTGATTAGGAATTAATAAGGAACAGACTTTGGCTTTCACATACAGTGATTTAGAAAAATTAAGGGAGATCTAGTTCTGGATGGCTTATGAGGATTTAAACTCCGGTCTGTCGGTATGAAAGCCCAGTGTCTCAAATATTGCACCAACTCAAATGGTGAAAAGCACTATCTGCGATATTGAGTTTTCACAAAGCTTCATTTTGTAACTTTAGTTCAGGAAGTCATGTTCAGATTTATTCTAATCGGTGTCGGGGCACATCTTAAGTTATTCTGCTGTCATTATGGCCTCCATGAAACACGCCACGTAGAGGATCACATTAATTAGCGAAAGAATTGTTATGCATTTTGAAAATGTGAAAGCAATGGTGCTTTAAAGTTGCACAAAATGACGCAAATTCCAGTTATCGTGACAGGACAGTATCACAGGCATCGGTATTTCAGTATGTGTCTGAAGCAAGGGTAAGAAGGAAAGAGAGAAATTAACCCAAACGCATGCTTGTTTTCTTCCAGGAAGTGAGTTTTCAGGGCAGCATTAAGCGAAATTAGGGGGCAAATAATTTTTTGCCGTACAATCGTGGCTTGTTCACACACAACAGTTTATGGTAACCGATGTAGATGTAAGCGTCTGCGCCTATGAATTCCGCCGGCAGGTCGGCGTGTTGTGTTTAGGAGCGAGCGCGATTATTTTGTTTTGTATTTTCCGTGCGGATTTAATGGGGAAGTTGGCAGCGCCGGCTACACGGCGGGAGCAAGCCCAGCAGGCCCGCTGCCAAGCACTCGTACTTCCTCTAGCTGGCCGCCCGCCGATCCCTACCGCCTGTCATCCATTTTTCCCGCTGCGCCTCACTCTTAATCCCGCTGCCAGTCTGTAATTCCGGCATCAGTAAAGGTAGAGACAAATAAACCCTACCACTGCGAAACAGACACAGCGCCTGTGGCAGATGTTCTTTCTCTACTTCATAGACTGTGGCAACATGGAAGCCTCTGATGATTGTTTTTCTTGTGGCTTACCAAAAGAATCACATACAAGAAGATCAGTATATCACGAGTTCTGGTTCAGTTGATTCGTGGGACATGATCAGCTGTTTCTACTAGAAACGACTGCTTGATAAATGATTCAATACTGTCATTTCAGCTTTGTTATTCATTCACCATCCTTTTCGAATCTGCATCCTTACTAATATGCACAGGTCATTAAGGAGAAAATTTTGCGAAGTATATCTGGCTCCGTATTTATAGTAGAAGTAGAACATTTTGCGAAAACAGCAGCGACTTTAAGTCGCGTGGGATATAAGTTAGACGTTTGCTGACTAACCTAGCTATTTCCTGGTGCAATTACAGCAACAGCCATACACCGAGTTAGAGTATTTCCGTCGCCATGCCATACTAAGCAGACAATTGAGGAACACTGAAAAATGTAGGTTTTTAATAGTTGCAAGCTAGAGGCTGCCACACGCGCAAGACATTCCTATTACTCCCAGAGTAGAAGAACAATTTTGTAATATCGAAGACAAGACGCCAAACCAGAAAATCATGTTTGATTTTCACCGTTAAATATGAAATTGTTCCAGCAAGAAGCGATGGAACATCACATGAACCTTCGCAAGAGTACTTTATCGAAGAATGGAATGGAAGGCTGAAACAGATTAGTGGAAGACCATTCGTAATTTAGCAGAAATGGGGGCACTAGGGAAGCAATTTTCGTACTACGACGAAAAACATAGGACATGTTTACGACAACCAGGTACACGTACTTACAGTCGTAGACTTCAAAAAAGGTTTTGGTAACGTGGACTGGAATAGGAAATGTTTTTGATACTTACGCAGCGTTGTGTCAACAACAAGAAAAAATTTAACAAGACATAAAGGACGCTCCACTGAACAATTCGAGGTAGGGAGCCTGGGGTTGGAGAAGCCAGCTTAAGGAGATAATAGGAATAAAATCACATTACTGTATACTTTTTTACTTACATTACTTACGGTTAACCGCAAATACCATGTGACACAATGAACGTACTGTTTGTACTTTAAAACTTCCTGGCAGATTAAAACTGTGTGCCCGACCGAGACTCGAAATCGGAATATTTCCCTTTCGCGGGCAATTGCCAGGAAGTTTCATATCAACGCACACTCCGCTGCAGAGTGAAAATCTCATTCTGGAAACATCCCCCAGGCTGTGGCTAAGCCATGTCTCCGCAGTATCCTTTCTTTCAGGAGTGCTAGTTCTGCAAGGGCCGCAGAAGAGCTTCTGTAAAGTTTGGAAGGTAGGAGACGAGATACTGGCAGAAGTAAAGCTGTGAGTACCGGGCGTGGGTCGTGCTTTGGTAGCTCAGATGGTAAGAGCACTTGCCCACGAAACGGAGAGATCCCGAGTTCGAGTCTCGGTCGGGCACACAGTTTTAATCTGCCAGGAAGTGTCATATCAGCGCACACTCAGCTGCAGAGTGAAAATCTCATTCTGTTTGTACTTTATTTTACAAAACGAGCTGAAACTGGCGACTTTCAATCTCAATGCAAGAATGACATCGGAGAACAAGATTCTGACGCACCCTGACGTGGTGTGTTTCGAATCACATCACAAGCAGCAACAGTTCGGGCAAATAATTCCATCTCCGTATCCACTGGCGTCTCACACACAAGTGACTTGAAATATCCCCTAGGAAGCTACCAAGGGGATTCCGGTGAGGTGACCTCGCAGGACATGGAATAGGATCTCTCCGTTCAATCCAGCGACCAGGAAATATCGCATCGAGATGGTTGTGGATATCCACACTGAAGTGAGGCGGTCCAACGGCATGTTGTATCCACATCCTCCCACGAACAGACAAGGGTACATTCTCCAACAATTCAGGTAGAACTCTTTGCATGAGCCTCAAGTACAGGTGGTCATTCAGACAGCCACTTAGACTTTCTATTAATCAGGCTCGTCCTCCTTGTTTCCTTGCAGGAAATAAAGAAAGTACATGCAAATAAAGAGTGCAGCACATGTTAGTTGTAAATAATCTGGAAAAGAGTAATATTAGACAAAGCAGTAGACAAGACTACTTCCATGTGTCCTTAAGCTGGCATCTCCGACAAAAATTTCCTTACCTCAAATTGTTCAGTGGAGCATTCTGTATGTCCTCTTACATTTTTCCACGCTCTTACGGGAAAACCCTGCATGTTAGCTAGGGCGGCAGGTGTGCAAACGAGAACAATATAGATATACGCTTTGTGCACGCTGACGGCGGAACTGACGTTATGTTTGCTACGTTGAATGCTACGGAAAAACGTGCGAGCGCCGCGCCACTGCTTTGCTCAGCTATGCTGCCACTCCCACTAGCCCTGTCAAAGGGGTGCTCACCTGGAGCCAGTGCTTGCAAAAAATATCGATATATCAAAATATCAGTCTTTTCTCATAATACTATCGGTATTTAAAATCAACACTTTAAGTACCGACATATCGATTAATCGATATTAATTGCTTAAAAGCGTAGATGATATCAATTTTTTATGGTTTGCCTTTTCTTGAGCCACAGGCACTATAGATGTCATCGACAGATTTCTTGCCCGTCCCAAGTATTACCAATCTTTGCAATCTAACAGCAAATGTCTTACAATGGGGATTAATTTAATTGCATATTCAGTACAAAAAATGAGCAGCAGATTTGAACAGGATTGTATCTATACTTCAAACTCATGAAAGTTTCTTACTTCCGTGTGTCATTCCTACCATTGCAAATGATACGTGCGAGTTGCAAAATCAACACATTTGGCGAAAGCACTGTATGCGAATGGTGGAAATCACCAGTCCATGCTCCCTCATACGAGGCAAAATGTGGCCTCTACTTAACCCTGAGTGCCTGGATCAAGAAACGATATACGCACTGTAAAAGTAAAACATTACTGCACAGAAATCAGGCACTACTGTACTGGTATTAGATGGAAAATGGACTCTCGCTGTCTGAAATGTTGGTGCTAAGTAGAATACTTCATGTGCAGAACACATATCAGAAGTGTTTCACTCTCGAGACTTCTCTCTCGTAAATATGGCCAAAAAATATCAGTATGTCTACATTCAATTATTTTTGCATCGATAATATCGATATATTTTATAAAAATGGTGATATAATGTATGTCGACGTTTTTAAAAGTTTTCCGATCCCTACAGTGCCGCTGCACGCGTACATACCACGTCCTACTAAAATCCCTCACCAATTCTCAGATACTGTAGCCCCATCACACAGTTTAGTAGTGTTTATACTGCACAAGCAATCACAACCGAAGAAGCAGTTACATTTGGAACGAAAACAGGAAACTCTGACTTTGGAAGTGCTTGGAGGAATTAACACGTCGAAAGTGTAAACAGGTTGACAGCTGCATTTGTGATGTTGCGGAATTAATCATGAAAGAGCAGACCGAAAATAAACCATCTAAAGAGAAACGGTGTGCTAAAGCATACGGTACAATTAAACAGAAAGATTAACGGTGCGCTAACGCGTCCGGTACAATTACGCAGTAGATTACCTAGCACAAGACAGCATCAGAGAAGCTGCTGCCACTACTTATGCAGCTTATTTCTCCACGTATCACAAAAGGGGGCTTACGAACAATAAGAACAGTAGCGCCAAACAACGCAACAGGAAAAGTTGTTACCGTTCGATTCACTCTAGTTCACTGTTACAACAAAACAGTGGAAAAACCATAAGCATCTCCCGTGGAGGCATATCACATTAGTTATTCGAATAAGTTTGCACACGCATCCTTTCCTTTACACCTCCTTAGGATCTGGGTACCAGACTCCCCCACATACAACGAAAATACAGAGGTGGATAGAGATCTCGACCACGTAATGTTAGGATGTTATAAATTTACTACACGTCAAAACGAACTGCAGGAAAACCTTGCGAAAATGCGTATTTCCTTCCCAGACAATATGTAAACACTAATGATTCACAGCAAACCCGAAAATTAAGAACTTAGTAGCACGTTACCTGCAGATAGTGAATATAATTGCCTGACGCATCGAATACTGAAATTTGTCGTTATATATACGTATAAAACATCTGTATAGTTAAGATTTAACTGTCCTTACTAACATAAAGAAGCAAATGTAATGACCTTTTTGCTTCCACTAAAACTTCAATATAGTTAAATTGAAGAAATTAGCAAATGTAATGACTGTATAGCTTCCACTAAAAATCCAATATAGTTAAATTGAAGAAATTAATTCCTTAAATGCCTCTGTGTATTTTGCAATTATCCTAATTTTGTCCTGATGGTCGCTGTGGAAGCGATATGCGGGAGGTAAAGAATTTAGTCTACCTAGAATCTCCACTTAATACTATTTCTTATTGTTTTATAAGGAAGCTTTTGCTTGATAATTAGTGTCAGTCGTCAAGGGTCAGACAATTCCGGTTTTTAAACCTTTCCGTGACTCACTCCTGTGAATCAGACAAACTTGCTGCCATTCGTGCCGCCCTTACTTGTGTTTGTTCAATATCCCCGCTAGCTCTGCTTAGTTGGGTCGCACACACTTCAGGAATATTGTAAGCTGGGACGCACGGTTGATTTGTAAACAGCCTTTTATGTAGAATGACTTCTTTCTCCCACTATCCTCCCATTGAACTGACGTATGCCACCTGCCTTGGACAGTTGGGAAAGCAGAAACGAAGCGAATAGAGGCCCCTGAAATATGGCGCTGCAGATGATTCTTGAAGATCCTATTCATTAACCGAATGTTAAACGAAGACGCCCTGCGACAAGGCAATGAGAAATATGCCTGGCGTGGAAGATAATGAATCGAAGGGTGAATGGTCGAACCCATGTTAATGCTTAAGCCGTTATTTGAAATTTTTGTTGAAAGTATAGTCAGAGGAAAGACTCACGAAGTCAGGCCTTCCTAAAGTTGATAGTTACGGCACAGAAAAAGTAAAAATTGGGTCTTTAAACTCTTCTGCTATCCTAAATGGGAAACCTTTGATGAGAATTTTTCATCTGATGTTGAATAAATCAAGTACAAAACATTGTCACATGCTGCGTGGATTCTTGCGGACTGCACGCAACAACGGCGAAAGTGTCCGATATGTCCCTAGGGGTATAGTTAATCGTTGAGAACGTTTACGTTATTAATAATACACGATTTTCCATAGGTCAACTTCCAATATATCGTGTGAATAGTCGGAATGTTGCTTTAGGTACACATACGGTAAAACAAAAGTCCAACGCAAACACGTAAGTTCCTCGTTACTACAACGTTCACCATGGCAAGCTATCGAGCGACACAGGTTCCGCCTTCAGAATGTGAATGCTTGTTGGCTAGAGCTTCGGGGAGCTTTATAGCCTCGCTGAATCTGGACTCTCCTTAAGCTCCGCAATTTAAAAGACTGTGCGTACTACTCGGCACTGAACTGGCCAGTAAGCCTAAGTCAAGGCGACTCTGTGCGCTCTCGCATTACACGAGGGAGATAAGGTTTACGCAAAACATATAAACAACGTAAAGCGAACTAACTAGAGTATCTATTCATAGGCAGTATTTTTTCGTGAATAGTTTATCAGTTTTCCGTTGAAATGGTAGAAAGTATAACACTGTAACTACCAAACTTTCTCAGCTACAATTCTGAAGCTCGTCTTTTTACATAACGGGTGCTCTAATATATACCATAAACGGTTTACTACGCCTGAAGTATTTCCATTACTAGACTACAAGTTCATAGTTAAGTTGCTTGCTCTATCTTGTTAGGAAAAATACGTAAGAAAGCTTTTTATACTTAGAGGATAGCGTAGCTAGGAACACACGATGTTTTTTGGTCGGTACTTCAGTCTAGTGACTGATTTTAGAATCACATAAATGAGTGCGCTCCAGAGACCGCCATTAGCAGTTTCCTCAATTTTCTCCAGATTCTGTTGTTAGCCATGACATTGTGTTTAGCCGAGAATTTGTAAATATTTTGCGTTCTACACATTTAAGAATTATATAATATATTAAAGTTATTTGGCAGTATTATAAATTCTCCAAACACAGAATTTTATGAGTGAAATTATTTATATAACATGCGCATAGCTAATCCATATTTCGCCGGTCATGCACCATCTTTTACTTTGACACGGAAGATGGTCTTTTACTAAGAAACATGTGATACTTCCAAATGAACTGAGTTTGTTTAATGTATTAATAATTTTAAGTTAGAGATTATTAATTGATGGTATTCCGCCATGAGTCACAAATTTTATTTTCAGATTACTGTTCAGTGCGTTTCCCAGCTACAATCCATTTGCGGGGACTGTGTCCTTATACTGGGCGTTACATCTACTTCAGCTTTTCCTCTAACAGTGATACAACGACACAGTTATTAGATTTGAGGCAAACTTTATTTGATGTGAGTTTTATGAGAGAAAGGTAGCGAAACGAGACAAATAAAATCTAATGCGTATTATCTGCTTTTAGGCACATGATTTTAGTGCTCTGCATTGGTGAAAACTTTCAAATTTGCACTTACATTTTGAAACTATTACAGTACTACATTAGTGAAATTGTGCGTATTTACCCTGCGCTACAGCAATGTGATGTAGTATTACATTTATTATTATTTTCATTTGCGTAATAGACAAAATAAAATGAAAAATTAAAACATTGCTTAGAGGAGTGACTTTTAGCAAATTTAGTTTTATATGCTTACATATTCAGCATGGAATTATACATGCTTATTTACATACGGTGTGAGTTAATAGTTATTGCAGTTTCTTGATTCTATTGCTAAATATGTAATTTATACTTCTCGTAACTGTGACTTACTGCCAGGGCTAAGGAAACTGTGTTCATTGATTCTTCAGGGACTGTTGTATTAAGAGACAGTCATTACTGAATACAGAGTTAATCTTAACTAAACTGGAAGCCAGTGTACACCTGTTTGAACAGAGGCCGTTATATATTAAAATTTAGAGGAGAGCAATCAGTTACAAAAATCCGTAATTTACTGCAGATCTAGATTTCGACTATAAAATAGTTATCATCAGTGTATTACCAGAAGACTCATGCAGATATCAACATGTCAGAGTATAAACGTGCGACAATTTTATTCTCTGACATGTTGGTACATGTGAGATCCTTCAGGTAGTGCACTACTGACGACTATGTTACAGTCGAAATCTATGTCTGTAATAAATTACAGATCTTCTTTAAATTTAGAAATTAAATTGTTCTACTCATTATCTTTCTGTCCGTGCAACATATAAGTGGCATAGAAAATCTGTTTTCTGTGTGTTCCAGGTGCCTCAAATACCAGGTTTTGTGCCTGAAGGTTGTCTATGACAGATTGTAAGATCTTTATTTTTGTTTCGAGTGCTGTGTTTGCTGTCATAAGGGTGAGATCATGATAACGTATGTTCATTATATCGTATGGAAAATGATCTGCCTGTCGTACCTACATAAAAACTGTGACGGTTTTGTCATGTGATCTAATAAACACCTGGCTGTTTATGTTTGTCAGTTTCGTTGCAACTGTGAGGTATGACGTGTAATAGTTCGGTATGATGACATACCTTTTGAACTGATTACCAATTTTATAAGAAGCTCTTTCAGTGATTCGAAGTCGCAAATATTTCGTGGCTTATGTATCAGTTGCCAACTAAATGTGTAGTTTCACTTTCAGTTTCTTTATTTTTCATACGATTAAAGAGGCGATCAGTTGTGGCTGCTTAATATGATTATTAGCGGGAATCTGTTTGATTAATGCGATTTCATCGACACGATGAGGCTGAGCCGTTGGGATACTCACTGTTCTAGTAATCATACTTCTGTATGCTGTTAGTTTTTCAGTGATGGGATGTAAGGAGTTGCTATAACTTGTTGTGTCTGTAGCTGCTTTCTTTCTGTGTGTACAGAATGTCTGTCTGTTCTTTTATACGCAAACTGTCTGGTGTAAGAAATTTTATGTCTTGTCTACCTCATGTTTGATGGCAGTTTGCTGTTGGGCTGGAAATGGCTGTATGAAATGTTCTACTTCTGTTTTTTTTCCCTAGGTAACTAAGATAATTTCATGAACGCATCTATACCGGAAAGTTATTTTACTAGCAAATACATAATTAGAACATACACATTCAGGTGTTTACAAGATCACATGTCCATACTGTTCCAGTTTCTACGTAGATAGGATAGGCACATCATTTTCCATACGATATAATGAACGCATATCGGCTCACAAGTCCATGAACCTGCAATGCCAACACACCACTACGACAGCAAATACAGCATCCCAAGTATCAATAAAGATATCACCGATGTGTGTGCTGTATTGAGCTATAGAACATTACGCCAATTGCAATACGAAGGGTTGCAACTGTGTACATCGTTATTTTTATTATGCTCATTCAAAGATTTGAAAGGTAAAGGTAACTTGGATTTCTGGCATAACCAACACGAAAGCAATTCCTACTTGATTCGTATAAAATTTCACGGTGTTTCTACCTACATAACTATAACTCTGAGAAGCTTAGCAGAATACGTTCTCTATAAAAATCGTAAAAAATTCTTCAAATAATGTTTCTTACTAATTGATTCAAACTTAAACCAAGTTATACTGTGATCATGTACCGAAACATGATAATAGGAAAAATAATTTTGATCATCAATTCACACTAGTTAATACGTATATGTTAGTTACTAAACATTAGTTTTTTTAAAGACGTTCTAAATTTACTAAAATTTAACGAAAAACTCTTATCTTCCTAAAATGTTAATTGCAGTGAAAAAATGGTGTGACATCCAAAACTTCCTTACGAAATGGGGTGTCTCCATTAACATCCTCCACTTTTCAACCTGTTCTAATGGATATTCATAAAAATGCATTATTACATCATGAAAACAACATGAAGTAAAAATAATGTAGAATTATAGCACTAACATTTCATACCACTTAAGCTTACCGCTTCATTATTCCTTATTATTGTGTAGCGACCTTGCACCGCTAGTTGTTTACAACTTTTGTTCTTTTTCACAACACGTCATTCATTTCAGTTTACCTTTGCACCCACTATTATTCATTTCAGAAAACGAAGTAGTACACGTCGTTCATAAGCAGTTGTTATTTTACTCTTGGTTGTATGGCTCACGGAACTTAAAATATAGCTACCGCAGACTTTTAGGCCAACGTTAATATAGACAAATTTGCACAAAACGTTACAAGAAATCTCTCTATGCATTAAAATCATATATGTCCTCGGTAATTAATCCTACCGCTGTTTCCGGTGAATCTCTTCAGTGGAAAATTGTGACACTAACGCCTTTTAGTGGGTTTTTGTAATGTTATGGCGACCGTACCTAGCCAACATGCTACTTTATTCAGCAAATATCTCCCGACTTACCGCTCCTCATGCGAAAACAGTGCCTTCTTTCAGAATGTGCCTGCTTACGACACCTTAAGCTCCACCCTTCAAGATGTTGAGTGTCCACAGAATTTATTTGTGACTCGCAAATTATTCTTGATCTCCTTTCTGCCGGACAAACTTTTACGGTGCTTGCCTCGGGACAGGACCATCTAGTTCTTAAACACAAAGATTGACTTTCTGCAACAAATATTCACTTTTCTCTTATTGGTATCAGTTGCATACATTTTCTTTCGCTCTTTAATTTAGACAGTTTTCTTCTTTTCTAGTTCTCAGTACCACCATGTAAGTTATAATAGTATTACTTATATCTTATTGCGTAAGGATACGTTTAAGCACAGAAAAATTCAAAATGAATGTAGCGATTACAAACGGCTATAGCTATTTAATGCATAGAAATGCACTGAAAAGAGTTACAGAGAATCTTAAAAATACTTTAACCATTCTAATGCTGACATAGTGATTTGGAAGATAATGTTTCAAAAATATGTGAAACCTTACTTATAGTTTCTTCCGTTACTTCTTGGTAGAACAATTCCTTACTTAAGATTTAATAACAAGTACACTCTTTTTGTCATTCTGAACAAAATCAGTATGCTTGTTATTAAACCTTAAAAATGTGCGAACCTCCGGTTCACTGCGCTTTGACTACGATCACAGTTTTGAACTTTTTACAATCTCTGTATCTCTTACCTGACATTGTCATTCGTTAGATGTTTATAAACGTTTAGCGATTGCAGATCTCAGCATTCTGGTGAAACAGTAATGAGTGCCAGATTCCAAGTAATAGGCACCAGTTGCCGATAATGTTATATGCTATAGTTACTGCAGTATAGTTTGGTAATTGCCCGCAGCTCAGTAGAAGAGGCGATCAAAACGTTACCGTTCACGGGCGGTGCTGCAGCGTACATGCAATCCAGCATGACTCCGACGCTGGTATATAAGCACCGATGTATAAGCACAGGATTAGTGTAATGCGTATTTAGTTTTGTTCCCTTTTTTATTAATCTTATGTGTTTGGAATACTTGGGCTCTCCAGCAGGTATCACGAGCAGATGGGGCTAGAGATTGTGTCCATCGCAGCATCTAGAGGAAGTAGTTAACTAAAGTCTGCGGAAGGATGAAAGCTGCATTGGGAACTGACCACCTGCTTCACATGGCCACTCTGAATTAGTGGAATAGTAAGATGGTATCCTATTCTCTAAAATTCGTCTCAAAGTGATCAGAACGTTCCCCCTATTGCCGACGTTGCCAGCAGAGAACCGCTTTCTAGGGCCAGGCCGTCCCCTGACGGTGGTTACTGAATCGTGAACTGGTGTAGAGCAGTTTGAGGTGAAGATTTCTATGTGACAAATCGCTAGCAGAGCCAGAAGACTTCGCTTTTCCAGTTCGAACAGTAGTCATACGTTTGGGGCGCTCAGTCTGTAACCGCGCTACCGCTACGCTCGCAATTTCGAATCCTGCCTCGGACATGTGAAGTGTGTGATGCCCTTAGGTTAGTTAGGTTTAAGTAGTTCTAAGTTCTAGGGTACTGATGACCTCAGATGTTAAGTGATCAGAGCCGTTTGAGCCATAGGTTTGGGGAACCACAGAGGCTGTTAGATACACCTAGCTTGAGCGTCAATTCTAGCAATACCAACGTATTTTCCATAATGCTCCCTATGAAAAAATAGAAGATAAAAACACAATTCATTAACTGATGCTGACTTATATTAAAAACGAACGTTTTAAAGCGATATTCATGTGTAGGTTGGGTCCAGAACCTGAAAATATTCCTTAGTTCAGTGTTCCCATTATCACCACATTTTCAGTGAAGTATACTACAGAAGGGGTGCACTTACGTCAACCATATTTTTTTTTAAAATGCAGTATTCATTACTGTTGTTAAGTTTTACAAACAATAAACATTTTACAAAGTTAATAAAAACACTATTTCTGTCATAAATGCAGTAATTAGTTACAAATAATTCATACGGGTGTTGTCTAGTCTATCATGTCCAAATTGATAGAGATTAGGTGAAACTGAAATTATTCTGCTTCAAGTCTTTACAATTCCTCTGTAAGACTGCACGTTGCAAACGTTGAAATGCATTTAAGAACAGATTATTAAGCTATTATGAGTGAATTATTTATTATCATTACTGGTAGAGCTGTAAATTTCTCTGTTTCTGAAGTGACTTAAGCTGTTCCGAAACTACAGAAGGTCTTGCGTTTTTAGTTATCCAAAAATACTTGATAACCTACAATGAATTTTGCACAAAGAACAAGCTCCATGCCCAGAGTAGGTACTACGAAACTCATACATTTTGCGCACAAACTTTAGCTGTGTTCTCATAGAAGGAATGGCAGTAGTAAAATATGAAATATTTCCATTTTGCTCTTGTTAATGCATAATATATCATCTTGTTGACATGATGGATGTGATGATGTTATACAGTAGAAAATGTTCACATTTTTATATAACGGTTGCGAGATCACAAATAAATAAAAATTTTACCGGATTCACACAGTTTACCTCACTTACATTTTAATTAATTTCTTAAGGAACGTGAGAGAAAAGAGGTGGTACGAAACAGCCTGCTGTAAACTGAGCTTCAAACTGCTCTTCATGAATCATTCTTTCATGTGTTCCTTGAAACATTCAATGAAAACTGTAACATACTGATGTTTCTAGAAATTTTATGCACCAGCCTGCAGCTTAACATTGCCGGTAGGTGGTGGGGAGGCTCCAGTTGCATCATTAGGTTAGATTAGATTAGATTAGATTAATACTTGTTCCATAGATCATGAATACGACACTTCGTAACGATGTGGAACATGTCAGGTTGATAAAAGATGCCTGCACAAGATATTACACTACCCAAAATATTGCATGACACTAACGTTTAAGATTTTTTCCATTAATTTATATCTAAAATTTCAGCCAATGATCTTGCCGGCCGCGGTGGTCTCGCGGTTCTAGGTGCGCTGTCCGGAACCGTGCGACTGCTACGGTCGCAGGTTCGAATCCTGCCTCGGGCATGGATGTGTGTGATGTCCTGAGGTTAGTTAGGTTTAAGTAGTTCTAAGTTCTAGGGGACTGATGACCACAGCAGTTGAGTCCCATAGTGCTCAGAGCCATTTGAACCATTTTTTTTTTTCAGCCAATGAGTAGAAGGAGTTGTTATCTAGAAATTCTTTTAATTTATTTTTAAATATTAGTTGGCTATCTGTCAGGCTTTAGATGGTGTTTGGTAGGTGACCAAAGACTTTTGTGGCAGCATAATGTACCCTTTTCTGTTCCAAAGTCAGATTTAACCCTGCATAGTGAAGATCATCCTTTCTCCAGGTGTTATAGCTATGCACATTGCTATTACTTTTGAACTGGGTTGGATTATTAACAACAAATTTCGTAAGTGAATATATACTGTGAGGTTGCTGTGAGGATCCCTAGATCCTTAAATAGATGTCTGCAGGATGACCGTGGGTGGGCTCCAGCAATTATTCTGATTACACGTTTTTGAGCAATCAATACTTTTCTACTCAACGATGAATTACCCCAGAATATGATGCCATACGAAAGCAGTGAATGAAAATATGCATAGTAAGCTAATTTACTGAGATTCTTATCACCAAAATTTGCATTAACCCTAATAGCATACGTAGCTGAACTCAGACGTTTCAGCAGACCATCAATGTGTTGCTTCCAGTTTAACGTCTCATAAATGGACACACCTAAAAATTTTGAAAATTCTACCTTAGCTACCGACTTCTGTTCAAAGTCTAAAGTTTTTACAGGAATTGTGCCATTTGCTGTACGGAACTGTATATACTGTGTTTTATCAAAATTTAAAGAGAGTCCGTTTGCTGAGAATCACTTAATAATTTTGTGAAAAACATAATTTACAATTACATCACTTAGTTCTTGCTTTTTTGGATGTTATTACTATATTTTTATCATCAGCAATAAGAACTAACTTTGCATCTTCATCAATGTGGAATGGTAAGTCATTAACGTATATCAAGAACAGTAAAGGACCTAAGACCGAACCCTGTGGGATTTCGTATTTGATAGCCCCCCAATTTCAGGTATCAGCTGTTTTTTTAACATTACATGAACCACTTATTTCAACTTTCTGCATTCTTTCAGTTAAGTATGAATTAAACCATTTGTGCACTGCCCCACTCAAACCATAATGATTTAGCTTATCTAAAAGAATTCCATGCTTTACACAATCAATGTTAAAACAGCTTTCAACGGTGTGGAAACGAGTGGCACTACTCGAATGAAGTCTCCAAAATCTAAGCGTCTGTACATACAAGCCATGTGACACCACTCAAGTGGTGGCGGGTTTGTTACATGCGGAAACCAAGAATTAGACGCGTAATTACATCCTCTGATATAAACAGCGTTACAAGAGGAGAATGAATCACATATGTACTTTCGAAAATGGGGACGGTCATTCACTGATCGTCACTTACTTCGGCATCTTGTCTGCGATCTGCAACCATTCTCTGTTGTTTTCAGAGACTGCGGACAGTAGTGAAGATATCTGGCCGAAACTATAGAATCTCAGCACAGCTGTTGGGTTACAGTATCATTTCAAGGTCAGATCGATGTCCTCTGGTCTCGAGTCGACTTGATTGCCTAAACCTAATTTCGTCGGGTCCCTGAAGAGGTCGGCGTTGGAGTTCTCGGCACGTGCTGCAGAGTAGAGACCTCTAAGTTCCCATTGGATAGGTCTGGTATGCAATATCCAAGGCCACTGGGTGAGTGGAGTACATGAAGACTGCACTTGTTCTAAGGTGAAGTGAAAGTATGATGTAAAAAGACTGCAACAATTATTGAAAAAAATTGTTAAAACCGGTCGCATTCAGATATGGTGAGTGAGGATGTTTACACACTAGTTTTTAACTGCCAAGATTTGGAGTGATGTCCAAGAACTGACGTGTGTTTAGAAACCTACCATCCTCACATCATAACTAGAATTGTGAACTGGTTGAATGTGATAGCGGAAACATGGAAAATTTCCAGTAACATGCGGAGTGTATATCAGAAAGACAGATTAGGCTCCACAGAAGAATTAGCTCTAGCGAGATCCAAAACGAACCTGACAACCAACTCTTACGGGCAAGAGCAGCCGTCATCAGTACGTTAAGGTAAATAAAATCGATAGCGCAGAAATATTCTGATAGTTTTGTAGTATCAGTAGAGTGTGACATTCATTTGCCAAGTATTGATTGGAAAATTACACATACGCTTCCGGCGTTGAGGGCTAATAATGATGCTGTATAATACCGAAAGCAACATCAGAAAACTGCCAGGAATAAGTTACAAAACGACCTACACACAGAAGAATTGTATTAAACTTCCTGGAAACTAACAGACACCGTGTATCCGTTTGTGCCATAGGTAAGAGATGCATTACCAGCTCCTGCACTATTATAGGGCTGAGAGACAAAAAGCTCATCAAGATAACTAGGAGGATATATTTGTTTTTTTATAAATGATAAAAGTCTTATTTAAAGACGAACTGCGAATATTTAATTCAGTTCTGATATAGGGAAGTACTTCTTGAGTTGCGCTGTAAATAAATACTCCCTTGTAAACGAACAAAATACCATACATTAATCGTTTTGAAAACACAGACTCCTGCACTCCCACTCCAAACAAAATGTAATGAAACTGTCAGAGGAAAGTAAATCGCATTTAACGTTATTTGAGTGCCACACAGACTTATTAATGGGCCGGCCGGAGTGGCCGTGCGGTTCTAGGCGCTACAGTCTGGAGCCGAGCGACCGCTACGGTCGCAGGTTCGAATCCTGCCTCGGGCATGGATGTGTGTCATGTTCTTAGGTTAGTTAGGTTTAATTAGTTCTAAGTTCTAGGCGACTGATGACCTCAGAAGTTAAGTCGCATTTGAACCATTTGAACTTATTAATGAAAGAAATTTGTGCTGGAGCCATTGGTACTGAAAACTTTGAAGACCACTTAAAGCGACCAAGGAATTCCAGTTAGATATGAAACTGAAGACGCTGCTGAATTATCTGGTTTTCTATCTTATATTTATCTAGAAAGTCTGACGCAACCAGTTTTACTGCCTCACTGAAAACGAGAGCTGGTCACACATATTTACGAAAACGTTAACATAAAGAACGCACAGGATAAGAAACCAACATACATAATTTTAAATGTATTCACGGTTGGGAATACGAACAACCATCATCTATATAAGTAAATAATGTGAGTGAAAATTTGTACTGACCGTGACTCGAACCCGGAATCTCTGCTGTACGTGAGCGGTGGCCTCGCCCGCTCTGGTTATCCGTCACTACTCATGGCGAAACCCAGACTGCCATATGTCGTCCTTCATGGGTCACAACCTGCACACGAACACACATTACGTAATTCCCGTACAGGGGAGGATATTTTAATTGAAAGTCTCTGCCTGGTATCGGCGGATAAATGTGTTGTTAAACATAACTATGCAGTGTTCCTTTGGACATGCATGCATATTTTAAGCTCGATCATTCAGACGTTCTAGTGGTAAAAGTAGCAAACCTGTAAGAATCGGCGAGGATTCAGAAGAACCCTCTCGTTTCTCATTATTTGCGCAAGCTCTCTTGATGATGGTAGATGCAGGTGAACGTTTAGATTCCATGTTTCTAGATTTTCGAACGGCGTTCGACACATACTACATTGTGAACTGATAACCACGATACGTCCATAGGCACTATCTACAGCTACATTCAATTGGCCCGAAAAATTTTTGACTAACCCAGTGCGCTGTAATGGACGGTGAGTGATCAGTAGAAATGACTCTAGCATCTGGTAAGGAAGCAGAAATGAGGTCTCTGTCGTTTTAAGTATATCGAGGGTTGCCCACAAAGTAACGCACCGCATTCTTTTTCTGAGCCGAAAACAATGCTACGAATGCGAAACGTTACGTATGTGTTATTTGAATTTTCATCACTTCCGGCAGATAGTTTAGCTGCAGGACAGTTTCAAAATTGCGTCAGTAGGTGATGTACTTTACAAGCAACGTGCCGTCATTGAATTTCTCACTGCAGAGAAAGAAACTGTGGGGAATATTCACATACTCTTGTGCAAAGCCTATGAAGCGTCTGATGTCGACAGAAGTGTACAGAAGTACGTTGGGCACGGAGGGTGAGGTCATCAGAAGGCAGTACGGCGGAGATCTACGAGTTGCAGCTGTCGGGGAGACCATCCATTGCTGTCACACCCTACAGCCTTGATTTAGCCCCCTCTGACTTCCACTTGTTTGGGCCATTGAAGGATACCATTTGCGAAAGACATTTTGAGGACGATGAGGAGGTGATTCACACAGTGAAACACTGGGTCCGCCACCAGAACAAGGACTGGTATCGACACGGCATACACGCCCGTGAGTGCGCTGGAGGAAGGCCATAGAACGGGGTGGAGATTACGTTGAAAACTAAGGTGTGTAGATAAAACACCATCCTTTCGTGTGTCTAATTCTCATTATGTGCAATAAAGAGTAGTTGAAGAAAAGAAACACGGTGCATTAATTTCTGTGCAGCTCTTGTATACATGACTGATTTATTACGGAGCACTATCAGAATTTTCACTGCATTGTTGTGTACTGGAAAGCTTCAACGTTGGACGATAGTTAGGAAAATGTAGAGTAATGAGAGTTACTTTTTAAGTAACAACAGAACCAACTACTTTGTTCTCGAGGGCAAGTCTTCAACAGAGACAAGGTTATAGTCGGCAGTACCTCAGGGAACTGTGATAGGACTACTCTTATTGTCAAACGGAATAAATTATACGACTGACACGGTTGACAGCAGTTTACTCTTGTTTAATGATGACGCTGTGGTGTACGGGAAATTGTTGTCCTCAAGTGACTGTAGGGGGATACAAGATGACTTAGGCAGAAATTATAGTTGGTAAGATCAGTGGCAGATTGTTCAAAGTTAGAAAAATGTATGTTAGTGTGGATGAGTAGGAAAACAATCCTGTGACGCTCGAATACAGCAATAATAATGGTGTTGCTTGACAGACTCACATCGATTAAGTACATAGGATGACACGCCTGGTTGGTAGTTAGGAAAGCAAATGCTCGACTTCGTTTTATTGGGAGAACTTTGGGAAAGTGTAGCTCCTCTACAAAACAGACGGCATATAGAACGCTAGGGCGAACCATCCTTTAGTACTGCTCGAATGTTTGGTATCGAGAACTTCTGTAACGGGAATCACACACTAGACGTTAGTGCGAAAAGATATAGAGTTCTGTTCAAGCCTTTATAATCTTTATCAAATAGGCTTGACAGCAAATGTGGAACGAATACATAACTACCATTGTAGGACCATAACATGCGGTATATCCCATGGTAATGGGTAGCATATACTCTCAGGGAAAGTAAATGACACTCTCTGGAAAAATGCGATCTGGTTCTCAAGAAACTCTGTTACTTTCACTAAAAAATTACTGTAATAGGGGATTACGGAAAGGTAGTTTTGCAGTCGACGTTCTTTGTTTCACGTAGAGACCATGAGAGTATGATATGCGTGATTAAGACGCGTGATGATGAATAAAGACAGTCAGTGATCCCTCCGTCAATACGGAAGTGGGGTAGGACAGAAAACCGCCGATTTTGGTACGAATTACTCTGTAGCATACAGAGGTTTGAGGGAAAATAATGTATCATTCTTACGAGAAACAAGAAATTTTTTACGTTTATCTCTATGTATTGAAAAGAAAAAGAGGAGGGAGAATCGGAAAGAAAGTAGGAAATTGCACCGATGACCAACCTCAGAGGGACTGTCGTATGTCGCCCTTCAGTTTTTCATTCTCTTTTGAAAACATGAGATTAAACCAGACACAAATGAAGGTAAGAAAAGTTACTGTTTACCCGTGGTGTTCCGAAAATGTTATTTACGCTGAATACTTGGTTCGAAAAGTTCCACCTCCTTCGCATTGATTTTAAACATCGGTGCCAGATCTCACTCTTCGATGGTTCGAAACTGTTTGCATTCATAAGTCATCTTTGTGAGAGCATATATGGCCTCGGGTTTCCGTTCGCCGTGTTGCAGCTGCGGTCCAAATGACGCCAACGTCCACGTATCGTCTCATGCGCCGGAGTTTACACCTCTATCCATACAAAATTCAATCACAGCAAACCCTCAGCGACGCTACCATTGCTGCACGAGAGACATTCGCTAACGATACAGTGCACAGGATTGATGACGGCGATATGCATGTGGGCAGCGTTTGGTTTACTGACAAAGCTTATTTTTACCTAGACGGCTTCGTCAATAAACAGAAATGGCGCATATGGGGAACCGAAAAGCCCCATGTTGCAGTCCCATCGTCCCTGCATCCTCAAAAAGTACTGGTCTGAGCCGTCATTTCTTCCAAAGGAATCATTGGCCCATTTTTCAGATCCGAAACGATTACTGCATCACGCTATCTGGACACTCTTCGTGAATTTGTGGCGGTACAAACTGCCTTAGACGACACTGCGAACACCTCCTGGTTTATGCAAGATGGTGCCCAGCCACATCGCACGGCTGACGTCTTTCATTTCCTGAATGAATATTTCGATGATCGTGTGATTGCTTTGGGCTATCCGAAACATACAGGAGGCGGCGTGGATTGGCCTCCCTATTCGCCAGACATGAACCCCTGTGACTTCTTTCTGTGGGGACACTTGAAAGACCAGGTGTACCGCCACAATCCAGAAACAATTGAACAGCTGAAGCAGTACATCTCATCTGCATGTGAAGCCATTCCGCCAGACACGTTGTCAAAGGTTTCGGGTAATTTCATTCAGAGACTACGCCATATTGTTGCTACGCATGGTGGATATGTGGAAAATATCGTACTATAGATTTTCCCAGACCGCAGCGCCATCTGTTGTTGACAATTGTAACTACTGTAATTTCGAAAGTTTGTCTACCTGAAAATGTACTGTTGTCCCAAGCATATTGCAACAAACGGTGTATTTCTATCGCTGCTCGTTTAGTTTTTCTTGCCGTTTCAAATATACCGGTCATTTTTGAAACACCCTACACACACACACACACACACACATATATATATATATATATATATATATATATATATATATATATATATATATATAGTTTTTATAAGAAATTATTAGACCTGGCAACCTTATTCATCTATCACGCTATACACAATTTGTTACCCGTCAAACTAATGCGAGCCGGCCGTGGTGGCCTAGCGGTTCTAGGCGCTTCAGTTCGGAACCGCGCGACTGCTACTGGTCACAGGTTCGAATCCTGCCTCGGGCATGGATGTGTGTGATGCCCTTAGGTTAGTTAGGTTTAAGTAGTTCTAAGTTCAAGGGGACTGACGACCTCAGATGTTAAGTCCCATAGTGCTCAGAGCCATTTGAACTATTTTTGAACCAAACTAATGCGAGTGAGAAAGTTAACTGTATCGGGTCTGCTACGTAAACTGTTTGGCTTTGTTACTCCAGCCTCTCTGTTAAAGATAAGTCGAAACACCTAATTATACCTGCAAATTTCTTCGTGTGAGACACAGGTACTTCACATCCAAGCCTCAAATTTTAAACAGCTGCAAATTTATTAGAAGGTGAATGCGTTTGTGCTTTTTGGAGTCTAATCATCTTTATCTTTAATTCGAGTGCCTCTAAAATCTTCCCATTAGTTTCCGGTATTTCGTCATTACTATGGAGATCATTGTTATGTGCAGTGCCTGAGTACATCTCTAGGGAACGACTACCATAATTCACTACTTCCTCATTACGAAATTCTCTCCAACTTTGTGGAATATTGTATTTTGCAAGGTGCAGTGTTTTTAAACGAGGTACCAGTACACGTGGAAATGCAGCTATATATGCTTTCTTGTACATCAAGGATGTTTATACTACTTGTGATCTCCTTTTCCTCTTGGTTGTGATGACAGTAAATCTCCTTGTTCCGACATACAAGCATTTGTATGTATCTGTTAGTTCTCCTGACAAGAAAGTGCTCATCTTTGTTCACAAATTAGTGCCTTTCATTCCGGTTAGACATTAGTCCCTTATATTTTATAAACGAAAGCACTCCAAGTGTAGTTACACAGTTTTCCTTTCGCAGTCTTGCGAGTGAGAAACGAAACTCCATTGCAATGGAACGCCCTTGGCTACATTGTAATTTTCTCTTTTTGTTCCATTAAGTTTCGCTTACTAGTAACCTTCTGAGGATAAAATTCACAGTTGCAAGTAATCATGAAGGTGCTGGAGGGGATGAAATATAACGCAAGGATAAATTTTCCCGTTGGCTCAAAGTATTTCAGTAACCAACCATGCAATTCGACAAACATATGCAGCTGAGAGTGCAATTCGAAGGACAGATTACTACTTTCTCGATGCACGAAGCAGTACGAGCAGAGAGATACACAGGATTCATATTCGGGAAACGGCGTTTCATGTCATTGTTCGGCCATACAAATTTAGTATTTCCATAATTTCCTATTGCTGGTTCCTTTGTGGAGGAGAAAGCAGATATATCTCCCCATCCTTCCCTAATCCGAGTTTACGCTACGGCTCTAATGACCACGTCGTCGCCAGGATATTAAGCGCTAGTCTTCCTTTCTTTCTTCCATTTACAGTGAAATACTGCAGATTTTTTGCTGCATATCGTAGAACATAGGTATTCTAAGAAAAAAGTTATCAGGAGGTATGTTGACCATATGCTGCAATGGAATGTGCTGTCAACATGCGAAGTACTATGACAATGCAGCGTCACACGGAAGCGAGACATTGCTACGGATAATACCGGGAAATTATAGACAGTAATCCGCTGCTTTTGAAATCAACTATGCGGCCTTAGCGTTTCTCGTCCGGGTCACAGATTAGGACAAAGAAACACTGATGCATCCCAGTCCACGGCATTGTCCTCCATATCTTTGGTACTACGCTGGTGAGGAGATTCTTGTGCTTTTTTTGTTTCATGTACACATTTAAGTGAGACGAATATTAATGGAATGCTTTAATGGAAGGCAGGAGTATATTTAAATAATGTCCTACTCTTTTTGTTAGTTCACGTCGAGACGAATGTCATTAGAGTATTAAATTTGCTGTAAAATTCTGGGACTTAGGCCTAAATTTAACTGTTCAAAGAATATTTGTCACCACACTCATAACTTGCAAATTTAGTGTTGCTTTGATTGGAAATTTATTCCTAAACACTGGATTTGACTACAGTAAATCGCTACGTATAGCTACCGGTTTAATAAAGATAAAAGAGAAGTTGTATTCTCAGTACAGGTTAGCAGATCGCGCATTTACTTTAATAAATAACGAGAAATACGGCTTGTGTACGTTGTTTAGTCTGTCAACATGTCTCAAAGTGCCATTTCATGTTTAGACCGTAGCCCGCGTAATTAGAGTACGCACCAGTGACGTCATTCAGACTGTCAGCCGCTACCGTGAGACGTTAAACATTCAAGATCTGCGCCGTAGTGATCACCCACGGTCCACAACATCACCTGATTACCGCTACCTACAAATTAAGGTGCGATTACAATGCGGCAGCCGTGGCGATATAAGCTGCGGTGCTGTACCAGCAGCCGCAGCGGCAGTATTGGATTCGCACCCTTGTGACCCTTACGTACCACTGCGAGTGTGACATAACAGCGCGCTGCTCTTTTGAAAGGAAATGAGAGAGCTGTGTTGGCCCAGACAGTACGCAATCTTCTCCACACGATAAATCTGGTCTCTAAATGTCGACTACGATAAACGGTACAAACCCTCGAGTACTGTGGAGCGAAAAGGACAATATAACGCCTGGAATGGAAACTCGATCAGAGGTGTCTTATTGTCTTCATCAATGGGTGCAGGGTTTGTGTGCCACCTAATGATTTTTGTAGAACAGTGACGAGACGGCGAGGTACTATCTACCTTAACAGTTCCTCAGTCTCTTCAGAGAAGTGGTTCAGTCATGTATTGAGCCGCCATCATTTACGGATCCCAGACCCATCGCATCGCCGTCGAAGGCTATTTGAGGACTGTGGCGTATCGAAACACGGACGTCCAACCAACTGTCCGGTCATACCGTCAACATTCCGGCGATGACTGCTTCTTACAGTCAGGGCAAGAGTACATAACGTCCATCTCGTCACCGTGTTCCTACTTGAGCCACGAATCGACCACATGCGGTATCTGTTGGCCTGAATCCGATGAAGCATGCTGTAGACAACTTCAAACTGCTAGCACATCGTCAAAGGAAATCCCCACCCACCGGATGAGCTCAAAAGGGCCACCATCAACGAGTAATGCAAGGTTGAGCAGCAAATTCTCAACCACCGTTTTAGAATCATGCGATGTAGGATCCAAGTGAATTTACTGACGTTTTAAGATGCGCAGTTCCGAAAACAACAGCCTTATGTAACTTCCTGGCAGATTAAAACTGGGAACCATACCGAGACTATAACTCGGGACATTTTCCTTTCGCTGGCAGGTGCTCTACCCACTGAGCTACCCAATTGAAGCTGTGAGGATGGGTTGTGAGTCGTGCTTGAGTAGCTCAGTTGGTGTTGGTACGGTAGCTCAGCGTGTTCGGTCAGAGGGTTAGCTCCTCTCTGCAACAAAAAAAAAAAGTATTTAGTTGAATTTACAGCCTTCAAATTTGTGTGACTTACCACGTAATCGAAATTTAGCTGATTTCTTTTACTACTCAAGTGAATAAATTCACACTTTTCTTTATTCAGGGACAACTGCCACTTTTCGAACCATACAGACATTTATCCAAATCATTTTGCAATTCGTTTTAGTCATCTGATGACTTTACAAGACGGTAAATTGCAGCATCATCTGCACTCGTCCTGCTGGATAAAGTTTTGTCAACATTTACGATGTTGATCTCTTTAAAGCTCGTGGACTGTAAGAACCATGTATCATGTGGCATACACAAGGGATCACCAAATTTAAAATAATGTTAATTTTAAACTGGAACAAAAATTTGCGATGAAGTTAATTAATGAAGATGGTTTGTCCTGAGTGAGTCTGCGAAGTCCAACTAGCAGCTGCATGTAGAGTCTGAAATTGCGTTACAAGATGAATCCGAAATACTGTAATTAGATGTGCTATAGTGAAACTCCTGACTGAACATGAAATCACTGTCGATAACACAGTTGTTCACGGCATTTATTGTTAACGAGCTAAGAGGTCTGAGGCCATACAGAGGCTGTAGAAAAATCAGTCGAAAGTAATATTGACTGGAGGTTAATTGTCAATTTCTTTTCAGCGAGGGAGACGGCTTAAATTAAACAGGCCAGTGAGAGGCGACAGCGGAAAGCAGTTGTTGGGACGATCGTTCGCAGGAGCGCTCTTGTTTCCGCGTCGCCTGCCGATGCATTATTCATTGCTCTTCAGCAGACCCTGAGGGGGTTCTCGGCCCAACATCAAAACACTTCATAGACACTCCAACACTCCGCACGAGCGCCATTTCCGGCTGTAAGGGAACTACCAGTATCGAATACATTATTCCGCTCACAAACCCGCACATAGTTAAACTGCACGTGCGTGTCGGACACAGTTACGCCTGCGCTAAAATTGATGTACAGTGATGAATGACGTACTAATGCTACATATGAAAGAAATAGCAGTGTATTTCTTATTTGAGAAATATTCGTAAATGGTTTTGAAACCGTAAGAACAAGTATCGGTCTTCCGATGATCCCTATAGAATTTTTATCGAATATGTTATAGATTAAATTCAAAAGACGTTGGGTGTTGATAAGTGTGAATATTACGGAATCTCAATTTGGTTGCAAAATATTTATAGGAATTAGTTGCAGAAGACTGGAAAATACTGGTAGAAGCCGACCTTGTGGAAGATCAGTCTTGTCATGACTCCACTTTGTTGTAAAAAGGAAAACCTATTTCATACGAACGTCGTCCAATAAACAATACACCACATTTGTTTCAAAACATGTTTGTTCTTAAGAGAATTCAAAAAATGGTTGAAACGGCTCCAAACATTATGGGGCTTAACATCTGAGAAGATGAATCCGAAATACTGTCATTAGATGCGAGATAGTTGATCTTTTGACTGAACACGAAATAGTCCCCCAGACTTAGAACTACTTAAACCTAACTAACCTAAGGACATCTATGCGCGAGACAGGATTGGAACCTGCGACCGTAGCAGCAGCGTGGTTCCGGACTGAGGCGCCTAGAACCGCACGGTCACAACGGCCGGCATAAGAGAATTCGGTGACAATGTTATTATTGTAGTCTCCATCCCGAAGACTGGCTTGATAAAAATCTCCATGATACTCTATCAAGTGCAAGACTCATCATCTCCTAATAGCTACTGCAAGCTACATTTATATCAACCTGCTCACTGTGTTTTAATCTCTTAGTCTCCCTCCACAATTTTTACCTCACTCTCTTCCCTTCCATATTAAGGTGATAATTTCTTGATGTCGCAAAATGTGAGTCATCAACCGACCCCGTCTTTAAGTCAGGTTGAGCCACGAACTCATTTTTTCCCCAATTTTACCTCCTCATTTGTGGCGTTGTAACACTATCGCAGCAGACAGGGAAATGAATGTTCGAAATATCGTTTGCACTATATGTACTCGACGACGCACAGTGGTGCTACATGTGATTTACATATGAAAGTCCAGTGCGTCCGTCTCCACGTCTCGTAACTGAATTCTAGTCAACTTGCTTACCTCTTGTCTCGTAGACTTTGTCACAGTTTGTTTATTCTCTGTTGGTCGCGAGCTCTAACGATTGTACAATAAACAATGCATAGTAATATGGCAAGTAGGTAGGTTTAAATGGTAAACATAATGAGAATTGTAAAGTGTTAGGATGCCAAGTAATTTTATTTTATTTTTCCAATCTCAAAATTAGTAAAACGATTTCAGTCTGTCATAGTTGCAAAACACTTCACCGGATCTTACAGTCCACACGAGATAGAATAAACATGTTTTCCGAAGCAATTTTACCAGTTAATTCCATCTTTACGTTGAGTTTCAACCTCGAAAACAGATCGTAGACTGCCTTGGATTAACGCAGCATCACCCAAGTACGTCAGTGGAAGCAATTTTTCAACAAGCTGTTCCGTCTTTACACGAGATCAGATCGTGTATACATTCATGTATTACCTCATCCGAAAACGGTCGTTGACCATCAGGGAGCTATCTTAGCAGTTTGGCGCCTACCCTCTCAGTGTGGGCTTGTAATTGACCCATCTTTTACATGAATATGCACTGAAAGTATCTAAATTTTGTAAGTTTCGTTTCCTGATGAACTGAGTTATTCCAGAATCACTGTTTACGAGTTCTTAGTCCAAGTAACGTCATCAGTACGGCTGGAGCTGTATATTAACATTCAAACAGTAAATAGAAATAATAAAAATTCGCTCCTTTGCACCCAGTGCTGTAGGTGGACTCCACTGTCTCTGTTCGAGTGCGATAAAGCTGTTGCTGGCCAAGCCGTTTTCACGCAGTGTGACCATCTGGCGCGTCTTTCGATGAGTCTGCCTTGTGATCCTACCAACTTGCTAGGCTCCCGTAACAAAATTATCATATACTGCGCATAAAAATAAAACAACAAAAATGTAATAATTGTGGACAGGG
Source organism: Schistocerca gregaria (assembly GCF_023897955.1). Classification (NCBI taxonomy): domain Eukaryota; kingdom Metazoa; phylum Arthropoda; class Insecta; order Orthoptera; family Acrididae; genus Schistocerca; species Schistocerca gregaria. The sequence continues at coordinate 734,357,403 of NC_064931.1, forward strand.
GTGTGACATAAACGCCACAACGCAATCTAGCCATCTGACCTTATGCAGTCTTCTGTAACACCACATTTCATAAGGATTTTTCGCGTCCTGTCTTCCATACAAGACATAATTCCAGAAAAATACCTTCGAGAAAGACTCCGTAATACTAAAATGGATATTCGATGTTAACAAGTTTCTTTCCATAAATACGCTTTTCTTGCTATTATCAGTTTACATTTTACATCCCCTATAAATATCGGCCATCATCATTTGTGCTACTGCCCAAATAGCAAAACTCTGCCACTCCTTCCAGCGTCTCATTTCCTTGTGTATTTTCCTGAGCATCGCCTGATTTACTTCGGTTACCTTCCATTACCCTTATTTGGCTTTTATTTATTTTTATCTCATGTCCTCCTTTCAAGACAATCTCCATTTCGTTCAACTGCACTCCCGAGTACTTTGCTGCCTGTGACTGATTTACAATGTCATAGTCAAGCCTCAAAGTTTTTACTTCATCTCCATGTATTTTAATTCCTTCTCCAAATCTTTCGCTGGTTTCCTTTTCTGCCTACTCAATGTACTGCCTGAATAACATCGGGGATAAGCTACAACCATCTCTCACTCACTCTTCTACCACAACATCCCTTTCATGCCCTACATCTCTTATAAATGCGGTCTATCTTCTGTATAGCTTGTAAGTATCATTTCACTCCCTGTACATTACTCCTCCTATCCTCAGAATTTCAAAGAGTGTATTCTATTTAACATTGTCGAAAGCTTTCTCTAAGCCTATAAATGTTATAACGTAGGTTTGCTTTTCGTTAATCTATCTTGTAAAAGAAGTCCTATATGCAGTATTGCCTCGCGTGTTCGTACATCTCCCGGAACCCAAACTAACCTCTGCATACTTGTTCCACTGATTTTACAACTAAGCTCTTGATGTTCATACAACAGCTTCTCTTTCCTCCAAAAGTCTCTTCAATTTTCATGTAGGCGGTCTTCAACTTTCCTTTAGTTACACGTGTGTCTATAGTCTTGAATGTCTCCTTTAGCCATTCCTGTTTAGCCATTTGCACGTTCTGTCAGTCTCATTTTTATAGGTCTATATTCCCGTTTGTAGGCTTCATGTTCTGAATTCTTATGATTTCTCCTTTCAACAGTGAAATCCATTACGTCCTGAAGTAGCCACTCATTTCTAAAATTCTCTTCTTCTTGCAGTTGCTTCAATTTGGATCTTCAGTTCATAAGCAGTCAGTTGTGGTCAGAGTAAAGTCTGCCCTGGAAATGTCTTACAACTTAAAATTTGGTTCCGAAATGTGTGTCTTGCCATTATGTAACCAATATATATTCGTCCAAAGTCTCCAGTTCTCTTCCACGGATACACTCTTCGTTCATGATTTTTAAACTAAGTTTAGCAATGATTAAATTGTGTTCCGCGTAAAACTCTACAGACCGACTTCCTCTTTGATTCCTTTCCCCCGTCCATATCCTCCTACTATTTTTCTTTCTCTTCCTCTTCCTACTATCGAATTTCAGTCCTCCATCACAATGAACATTGCCTCTCCCTTAAATATCAGAATAATTTCCTTTACCTCGTCATACATTGAAACACATAGGTCCCGATTTCGAGTCTCGGTCCGGCACACAGTTTTAATCTGCCAGGAAGTTTCATTTCAGCAGAGTGAAAATCTCATTCTGGAAACATCCTCCGGGCTCTGGCTAAGCCATGTCTCCGCAATATCCTTTCTTCCAGAAGCACTATTTCTGCAAGGTTCGCAGAAGAGCTTCTGTGAAGTTTGGAAGGTAGGAGACGAGGTACTACTAGAACTGAAGTTGTGAGGACGTTACCTGCTTCGTGCTTGTGTAGCTCAGTTGGTAGAGTACTTCCCCGCGCACGGAGAAGCTCCCGAATTCGAGGTTCGGTCCAGCACACGGTTTTAATCTGTCAAGATGTTTGAAGTTTACTGTATTGTAGCTACTTGCTTTATAGAGTCTCATCCATCAGATTTAAAATATCGATTGAGAGGTTATCACTGCCTGAAGCAGTTTCTTTTTTCAACTTTGTCTGTAGCATATTTGATTTCTGATGGGAGTGTTTCTGGGATTTGGGAAACAGAAGCATCCAACTAATGTAGTATGCGGGTCCCATAATTGACTTTACTATACAGGTTACTATAAAACCTCTCAGTATATTCCAGTATTTCTTTTTATCTTCAGTCCGGCCTTGATCTGAGTCCGACGCTATTATCTGATTCTTTCCAATTATAAGCTTCCGTTTAGCAATCTTTAAACTAGATTTATTTTCAAGAATTGCGTAACGTCTTCATACTTCTTGATATCTTCTTTCATGCTCTTTCTCTGAGCCTTGCGTAGTTGTGTATACTATCTTCGTCTGTTTATACTTTCATTTTCCTCCACTTGTCTGTCAAACTTATCGTTTTATTTTTCAGCTTCTTTGTCTGGTTTAGAGATTTGTGCAAGCCACCTTTTTCCTCAGTTGTTGTGATAAGTACCTTTGTTGACTCGTCTGCATAATATTCTTTTAATTTTCTCTCGGTTATTTCTTGATATTCATCTTCTTTCCTTTCTTCGAGATTTTTGAAATTTACAATTGTCTTTTTTCTTTAAATAGTTTTAGTCTTTCATCTTTTGTCTTCCGTTAAGTTTTTGTTCTTAGTAATCGATGATCACTGGTTGTATTGAACCTGTTCAGCACATAATATTTCCTTAACGTTTTGAAGCTCGGTGGTAAGACTGAAGTCTATTTCATTTAACACTTTAAAGTTACGACCCCTCCAAGTCTATTTGCAACTAGGATACTTCTCCAAGTACATATTCATAATATACTTTTTCATACATTCTTGCAAAATTAATCAGTCTTTCACTTCTGTAATTTCCTCTTTCTCTTCTACCATTTCTTCCATCTATTCCATATTTGCCAATAAATGAATGAACTTGCTTGCACGTTCCCACTAGTAATTTATAAAATCATTGTCTCCTTTTTTCACAGGTGTCTTTCAGATAATTCACATCCGAGAGATTAGAAGCAGATATATGCTTGCATTATTTGGATTTTATATCTTTGCGATATCTGAGGACCAAACGTACATTTCCTTTGAAGATCTTCTTGGTACTGGTATCTTGTCTGCTATGGTTTTTTTCTAGAAAGCCGATTTCATTTAATTTTCCATTTGGTTCACAACAGTAACAGAAAAGATTTCCTGAATTGTGTCGAAGGCACTTTTCACCTCTTCTGTCTTTGTCGATCTATCGTCTGCTTCTAGTCAACGCCAATAAGAAAAGATTATGTCGTGTTATAGACTTTGGATTTGGTGACACCATAGTGGCTCCCATCCGGAGATCCGAATGTGAAGCTCATTTACATCCGGAACCTTTTACACTACTGCCATGCATCATGATTCAAAGGGTTGAAGATCTCGGAGGCTTTCCTCAAACCTCCACTTGAGGGAGGGGGCGGAGGCGGGTTTGGCGTTGCGCCGGATGGTGGGCTAGCAATGCCGCACAGGTTATGTACACACAACAAAAAAAGAAAACAAGAAGTTGGTAGAGCACTTGCCCGCACAAGGCAAAGGTCCTGAGTTCGAGACTCGGTCCTGCATACAGATTTAATCTGCCAGCAAGTTTCATATCAGCGCACGCTCCGCTGCAGAGTGAAAATCTCTTTCTGGAATCGTCATACATTCTTTCGATCTCTTCATCATCTGCGTTGCTAGCTGGCGTATGAACGTGTGCTGCAGTAGTGGATTTTTGCTTCTTGTCTCTCTTGGCTACGACTGTGCGTTCATTGTGCTTCTCATAGTAGCTTACCTATATTCCCATTTTTTGTTCATTAGTAGACGTACTCCCTGATTAACCTATTTGATTTTTTTTATTACCGTCTACTGACCTGTCCAGAATTGCTGTTCTTCCTACCACCGGACTTCATTAATTACCACTATATCTGCCACCGGACTTCATTAATTACCACTATATCTAAGTTCAACCCACCCAATTTCCCTTTTTCAATTTTCTAGCCTACCTGCCCGCTTAAGGGTATAACATTCCACGCTCGGGCTCGTAGGATACTTGTTTTGTTCTTCCTGGTGACGACCTCCTCCTGATTAGTCCCCATCTAGAGATTTGAGGGGGGATATCTTTCCTCTGGAGTGTTTTACCAAAAGGGATGCCATCATTATTTAACCATACAGTAGAGCCCTCGGGAAAGATAATGGCTATAATTTCCTCTTGGCTTCAGCGTTCGCAATACTAGTAGATATTGGCTGATGTTACAAGGCCAGATCAGTTGATCATCAAGACTGCTTACCTGCAACTACTGAAAAGGCAGCTGCCGCTCTTCCTAAAACACCTGTTTGGCGTCACCACAGGTACCCCTCCGTTGTGATTCGACCAATAGTATGGCTCTCTGCATCGTTGAGGCACGAAAACTATCCCAACTCGGAAAGTCTGTGGTTCATTGACGAGACGATTTTAGTCAACATTTCTTTTACATGTACTATTTTTCTTCACAGTTTCCTTCACATTATATGGTCGTACACCAGCGTTGTGTAAGAGCATGTATTCCCCTGATGGTAAATGCCGTTGTCATATGTTCCTTTTCACTGTATGAATTACGCTCTCATTATGTTAAAAGTGTGCTCCACTTAGAGCATCCTTAGTTGCCCTAGAAGGTCAGGGCTATAGGATGGATGAGACAGTGATGTTCTCACACAGTTTGGCGATGTGTTTTCAGCTTTTGAGACTTGTGTGTCGGCATGCGCTGTTGTGTTGGATCAAGATTTCTTTTGGATTCTTGTCAGAACTAACACGTCGCAGACGGTTCTGGAGTGAATTCAGAGGATTTACATGTGCCTATAAATTAATGGTTGACGCTTTTGTGAACGCATCCACGAGAATGACGTCTTCACTGTCTTAAATACTTTTATCATGACTTTGGCAGCAGAGAGGGCTACTTTTAATTACATCGTTTTTTGGTGATTGTGGCTGATGTCACTCCACTGACTGCCTTTTTATTTACAGCTCAAAGTGGTACACTCACCTTTCGCACATGTAATAATCCATTAATGAACGGTCCCTCTGCCGGTCTCAAGCTGTTCCTGCAATGAAGAGGAAATGGCCCGTTGTGAGAATTCGTGGAACCAATATTGATCACACCTTTGAATATCCATGTGTCTCACTAACAGCGCTAACAAAGCCTACTGTTACATGTAGAGACATTTGACGAGTTCTGATGCTCCTATCTGCGCGAATAATGGTATCTGCACGAACCACCATGTCGAGAGCAGCGATTGTGACACGACATCCCAAATGCGGCCGATCGTGGCGCTCTGTTTCCGGGTTTACAAATGCTTAAAATATCTTTACCGGCCTCCTCAACAGTGCATTATCAATAGCATCATTACCTTACACTGCACAGAAACGTTTATCGATGTTCACCACGGTTTCAAATGCAGCGCATTACTTGTAACGAGTGTCATACGTAGACGGCACTTTGATGATTCACTACGGCTCTGCCTCAGTCGGTACTCTTCGAAACGTAGCACACGTACATAAGAATCATCAAGTGTGAAACGCCTGGAAGGACGCTTTCCCATATATATTAATGGCTGTAGAAATATTGGGGCATTATTTATTCAACGACTCTATTACCATTTGTAGATCCAGAGAAATTGTTGACTGGAATACTGTTTTTGAAATTCACGGGGTAGTAAGGATAAAACACAGGGAGCGGAAGGTTCTCTACCACTCGTAAATATACCGTACTGCAACTATAAATCGAAAAGCATTAAAGGGAAACAGTAGCTGAGAACGGAGTCAAACAGAGTTGTAGCCCATCTCTGATGTTATTTAATATGTACATTGTGCAATGCGCGAAGGAATCCAACAAGAAATGGGAAAAGGAGTTTAATTTTTACACAGAAAAAACTAAAACTTTGAGGTTTGCGGATGACATTATAATTTCGTCAGAGTCCGCCTGCTTAGCTGGGCGGTAACGTGTTCGCCTCCTATGCAAGCGGACCGGGATTCGATTCCCGACCGGGTTGGAGAGTTTCTCCACTCGAGGACTGGGTGTTGTGTTCTCCTCATGATCATTTCATCTCATCACCGGCTCGCAAGTCGCCCGATGTGACGTCGGCTGAAATATGACTTGCAGATGGAGGCCGAAATTCCCCGGATGCGGTCTCCCGGCCAACGATGCCATACGCCCACTTTTTCATTTCCATCAGAGACGCTAAAGGATTTGATCAGACAGGTTATAAAAGTATAGGGACCGATCAAAAAGTTTTCGTTTGAGGAAATCGCTGCAGCGTATATGCAACGTAGCGTGACTCTGATGCTGGTCTGTAAGCACCGACATGTAGTAAAGTGATTAGTGTGGCAGTAGTATATTTCCAACGTGCGTGCAGAAAATGGGGAAACCTGAACGCTGCGACGTTATTACCAAATGCGTCCAAATAGGGCCAACATACTGTTACTTTTTTCTTGGATGCCAAAGAGCAAACACCGGTAGACATCGATCGGAAAATGAAGAATGTGTGCCGGCCGCAGTGCCCGAGCGGTTCTAGGCGCTTCAGTCTGGAACCGTGCGACCACTACGGTCGCAGGCTCGAATCCTGCCTCGGGCATGGATGTGTGTGATGTCCTTAGGTTAGTTAGGTTTAAGTAGATCTAAGTTCTAGGAGACTGATGACCTCAGATGTTAAGTTCCATAGAGCTCAGAGGCATTTTTGAAGAATGCGTATAGGACAGCATGTCTGTCGAGAACCACCGCCGTGTAATGATATGACAAGGTGTGCTGCTGCTTCGTGATAACGCGTGTCCCCATATCACAAATGTCGTAGCACAGAAGTTACACCATATCTAACGCAAGCACCCACCATATAGTTCTGATGCAATTATCATGTCTTTAGTCCCTTAAAGAAACCTTGAAGGATCTACGACTTCTGTCGGACGAGGATGAACAGGAGGCAGTTACAGACCTCTTCATTCTGCAGGACAAGGTGTGTTACCAAATGACTATCTTCAAACCGGTGCGTCGTTGGGATGATTGCTATCGGTGATTTTGTCTGATTGGCGTACCGATTCTGGACTGTTCCGGACTGTACGGCCTTCGAACGGACGCGGGATTAGCCGAGCGGTCAGGGGCGCTGCAGTCGTGGATTGTGCAGCTGGTCCCGGCGGAGGTTCGAGTCTTCCCTCGGGCATGGGTGTGTCTCTTTGTCCTTAGGATAATTTAGGTTAAGTAGTGTGTAAGCTTAGGGACTGATGACCTTAGCAGTTTAGTCCCATAAGATTTCACACACATTTCATTTCCTTCGAACACTTACTTTTTGATCATCCCTTATAAAACAAAGGCACCGAATGTAGTCCATTTATGTCACGTGATGCTGAATCAGTTATACTAGGAAATGAGAAGCTAAACATATTGCATCTGTTTTTGTAACCGAGCAGCAAAAGAAGTGACAACGGAGGAATTAGAGAGGATATAAAATGAAGATTGGCAGCAAAGTAATCGTAAAAATGAGTTTTTTCTTACATCTGATATAAATCTCTGTTTTACAAAGATATTTTTGAAGGTGTTCATCTGATGTTTATCCTTGTACGATAGTGAAGATGGTTCAGATGGGTCTAAGCACTATGGGACTCAACATCTTAGGTCATCAGTCCCCTAGACTTACAACTATTTAAACCTAACTAATATAAAGGCCATCACACACATCCATGTCCGAGGCAGGATTCGAACCTGCGACCGTAGCAGCAGCGCCTAGAAGCGCCTGAAGCGCCTAGAACCGCTCGGCCACAGCGGCCGACTACGATAGTGAAACGGAAACGATAAATGGTTCCGACGAAAAGAAAATAGATTGCTCAAAAGTAGATGAGTAGAGCGGATGAATAATGAGGAGGTGCTGGGTTGAAATGGGACGAAAAATGGCATAACCTGGCTAGAATAACAGAGCAGTTACAGTACACTTCCTGAATCATCAAGGAATCGTCAGTTTCGTAATGAAGATAAATATGAAGCGTAAAATTTGCAGAGGGAGACCAGGAACTGACTACAGTAAACATGTTCTCATGGATGTACGAAAACGTGCTGAAAAGTTATGCCTCCGATTTTTGTCATGCGAAAACTGTTAAGGCTTTTGAAATTACTCAGACGTTATTAACATTCTACACCTTCATTCTTCATGTTTACATGTTCATTTGTCAACATAGTCACTCTGGCGACGAACACATTTTTCCCAATGAGAGATGTAGGTTTACCACTTACAGCAGTATTTCCCTTTCCTTTATAATAGTTCATGTCATTTATCTCTTGACATCTTTATTTTCTTTCCTTCGCTCTTAATATCTTACAGCCATGAAACAGTGCAAAAATTAATTCGGTTCATGTTACTGCGAAAGCGCACGAAGCTGACAGTTCACCCGTGGTATGGAACTATTATAATGTTGTTGCACCGTTACACTGCTTATACACGATGCCGTCCCTTTTTAGGCACAATGTTAATGATGAGTCACGCAAAATGGTGCGTTTAAAACGGGGCAGCGACCGCGTTGCGTTAACCCAAGGCGGCAAACGAACGTCAATTTGCAAAGCTGACAAATATAAACAGCGCTGTTGTTTGCATTATTCGCTTGGCACAGCAAAGGCCGTCAGCTATTTCACGAGCGTAGACCTTAGGTAAGCACAGAGGGTACACGCACTGGCGTGGCACAACATGTGCGTGAGGGTGCTGTCTATTAACTCAAAGCAACACAATCACTTACACTACGTAAACATTACCGCACCCACCGCGTACTGCATTTAATTATTTAGACTAATGTGTTACATATGACTGTAAGAGAAAAGATAATTTAAATCTTCAAGGACAGAGACAATCTTCTGAAAATGTGATACAAATTTTACTCTTACAATCTGGCTAAATGTCATCAAAACACTCACTGCTGCATACCCGAAATCATAGAATGTTGGGAAACATTATATTATTCCCAGTGGGAAATAGTCTTTATCGTAGTGTTATTTGTGACGAACGGTAGTTTACCAACAAAACTGAAGTTTCCGTATTGGCAAACGTACGTGTAGCGAAACCACAAAATTTTAATGGCGTTGAAATTTCGTTGCCATAACTACAATGTGCAAGTTACTATTTCTTGATGTTCACAGTAGGCCGTACGTTGAAATGAGTGGCACATTTTCCAGGTCCGTTCCTAAATCTGCGTTCTTTTTTTTAAAAAAAATCGTGTAACCGTTTTCCCACCAGTTTCCTGATTTGTTGGAAAATAATGTTTTCTTTTCTTGATTTGATACACAATTCCAGCTTTTAAAATGATGATTGTTTGAATACTTATAAAAATATTAATATTTCTTCTTTTAATATGTGTAGATTTTAAAATAAAGTTCATACGTGTATATTTAGGAATAAATAGGCTCTTTCATTAGAAAAAGTAAGGAGTCCATAGTTTTCATAACCGTTCTCACAACAGAGAACGTCTGACGTGAAGTCGAGTCAACGAGTTATATCAGAGACTTAGTCGGTTCTTCAACGGTTTTGAATGCGGATTTATTGGGCTCCTAAAGTTTTGTGCAGACTTACTGAATCTATTTTAGTGTGCTAGAAGTGTACATATCGCATGAAGCAGCTATTCATGTAGCAATGTACTTCTGGCGAAAACGTGAGAGTAGCATAAATTACATGGCTTCAGAGGTACTACAGCCAATTAAATGCCGTTGTCAGCAGAGCAGAGTTCAGCTGCCTTGAATTCAGAGTATTTACTCGTCCACACAGCTGGGATTCGCGGAAACCATCTTAAATGTCCTATTGACAATAACTAACTCTCTTCTTCTGTCAGTATCTTCGGAAAACATATCCCAGTTACATGTTTAGTGTCTAAGTTTCATACCTGAGTGGTCATAAATGTCGGAGGGAATACACTGTCGTTGTTTCACATGAATGACAGGAAATGAGCGATCAAACAACGGAACCTTTTAATTTCTCTTATTGCTCCCTGGCATTATAATTTTCTGCTGCATACGTCGTAATTCACAATTTTATGGCAATGTCTGTGATACGGCAACACTTGTGTCAGATTCATGTGCTCGCTACCATACATTACTGCACTAAGATCTTTTTCAGTCTCTTAAGTACGTTGAAAGACTGATAAAGTAACAATTAGTTTCAGTTTACATTTGTGTACATCAGGCTGCAGATCCTGATGAGATCCGTAATGATTCATAATACTGATTTATCAAATCAGTTCACTTGAACAAAAAGTTCACGGCTAAGAACAAAATTTTATTTCTGACTTAGGTTGAGTTTGCTGAAATTAATTCGTGGCCCGAAACGAACCCTACACTAGATATGTATAAAACTGAGCTGTAGAGAGGCCCTTATGTACTTAAAGCAGCAATTAACTTGTGGCATTACCAGCGAGAGTGGGAGTGAAGCAACATCTCATTCAGAATTATTCAGTACGGCGTTCATTGTAGCTGTACTCTTCAAACGGTAATCTATTCTGCTGTCTACAGTAAGTGCTATTTGAATGACATAGCCGGAAATCCGATACAGCCGTCAGTAACTGTGTGGCATATGGAATAACGGCCGGAAGCCACGATGAAAGTACGTCGGAATGATAACTGGTGGGAGTACTTTCATGTGTCACAGTGTCCACAACCAACATGCACCGTCCTGTGTTTAACGAAGTGTAAGTAAAAAGAGCATGACGTGATTGTGACACAAAGGCGTAGAAGCGTAGCAAAGGGAGCGCAAAGACCTATTATTGGAGGCTACAGGTCGGAGCGGCTGACGTGGATGTATTCTAGTGTGTGCCAGTTGCTAAGCAGCGGCGTCGTTCGTGGCTATTCCAGGCTCGCGTGCGAGATAGCGAGGAACCGCTTGAATATTATGGACACTGGGCACGGAACTGCCAGAGACTCTTTAACACAATCGCTTTTAAGCGCTAATACTCTCTCTGTCGTAACAAGCAGTTCTCTAACAATGCATGAAATATTTCTGCATGAAATATTTCCTTAATTCACTGAAAAAAAATTATTCTCTTGCAAGTTAAATGCTGAATTCATTTCTACTCGTGTATCAATTTACCGTCCATCTGATTTATATAGAATAGGACGCCGATTTGCAGCCTAGCGTCAGTTCTCAGCGGAACTCATCAGCGAAGCAGCATTCTGCTGCTGGTTGTGTCCAGTTGTATCGCCGAAACATCGAGTCAAGTTGATTTTAGGATCCGGCAGCAAACATGAAGAGACTTTCTGACTTATTACACCGGGAAAACCTACGAAGTTACATGCTTTAATTAATGTCAATCATTAAAAAGTAAAAACATTTTTTCTGCTTTTGTGTTTAACGAAGTCACCTTTGCATCTTTCTACGTCAGATTACACTGGGCAACAAAAAAATTATTTTTGAATGTTTCGAGCACTTCATGAGGCAATTCTTACTAATTTTGGGTTGAGAAAAACAAATATGACAATGAAATTTTTTTATTAGTTCCAGTTTCTACGATATACACAAGGTGGAGGTATTACATATCAACGGATTGAGAGAAAATGATACATTTTAATTACATACATGCTAACAACAATTAAAGTGCATTTGATTTTTTAAACTGGTAATTACATGCTGAGAGTTCTAAATTGCTGAAAAAATACTTCGCAGATGGTTGTGTCCTAAGAGAATCATATGGTGGTCTAATGACTTCGTCTTCTTTTAGCTTGCCTCTTGTAATGGAGTTCCGCAAAATCCCTACACAAAGACCAACAGTTATCCGCAAGCATTACCTCATTCCAACGGCCCTAATATCTTTGTTCCATAACAGAAATGTCCTGATGGAATCTCTTACCATGTTCATCACTAACAGCTCCACAACTAGGAGGGAAAAAGTCTACGTGGGAGTGGAGAAAATGGATCTTAAGTGACATGTTGCATCCAAGGTTACGGTATTTTTGCAGGAGCACTGTCACCCAATGCTTGTAGTTGTCATCTCTTTTGTTGCCTAAAAATCCATGAACAACACCCTTGAAGGCTTCCTTAACTTCCTTTTCTTTCCCCTGCAAAACTTGGTCAAATGCCGGATCCTTTACAAGTTCTCTTATTTGTGGTCCGACTAACATGCCTTCCCTAACTTTTGCAACACATAATTTCGAAAATTTCTCTCTTATGTACTTAAAGGCCCATCCTTCTCGGTACACAACTGTGACAAAGTTTTTCATCAAACCCAGCTTGATACGCAGGGATGGCAGAAGAGCTTCTTTTGGGTCCACAAGAGGCTTGGGAACGACGTTTTTCTCGCTAGGGTGAAGATTTCTTGCAGGCCAGTCTTCTTTAATATAATGCAATTTCCTATCTCTACTGTCCCACATACATAAGAGGCAGCAATGCTTTGTGCAACCCAGTTGGATTCCTAAGAGTATGGAAATGACTTTTAGATCACCACAGATTTTCCATTTGTGTTGATGATATGTAATTGGGTCCAAGAGAGCTGTCATATTTGCATATTTCTCCTTCATGTGAACAGCATGACCAACCGGAGAAGACGAAAGAAAGTTCCCGTTGTGAAGTAACACAGCTTTAAAACTGAGCTTGGAGGTGTCTATGAACAGCCTCCATTCAGTTGGATTATGGTTCAAATTCAAAGATTTCATCAAGCCATTAATGTTGCAGCAAACAACAAGATTATTTTTCTTCTTAAAAAAGGGAAGCAGTTTAATGTGACGTTTTCTGTACTGTGAGATTCTCACATCACTTTGGAGAAGATTCCACTACTGTAGTCGAGACCCAAGAATTTCTGCTTTCTCCTTTGACAGGCCAAGGTCTGTAATGAGATCGCTCAATTCCGCTTGACTCAGTCTGTGCGGTTTATCACCTTTTCCCTCAAAATAATGGTCATGGGATGTGGAAGGCTTGTTGGGTTCTTCTTATTCCACACTGTCGTCATTTTCTACTACAAACACACAATTTTCGGGTGGACTAGGAACTGGTAAACAATCCGAATGTGGAATCGGTCGAATAGCAGATAGAAGATTCGGGTACTGAATTGTTCTTCTTTTCTTCATAGACAATCCTGCCTTTGTAGGTGGAGTCAGGCAGAAATATCAGTCGATTGTATGGTTTGTAGGCTCCCGCCAAATCATTGGCACAACGAAAGCCATATATCGTTTCTTCTTTTTCAGCCATTGTTGCAGTGTAACTGAACATGCGTTGCAACATATATGTGGAGCTCAAGACATATCCTGGTCCCCTAGTTTCATACAGAAATAGTACTGATAGGCAGACTTTACAAGAGGCGTAAGATTGCTTTTCTGTGAGGAAAATGTTATTTCACCACAAATATAACAAAAGTTATTCACCATATTTACACATTTTCGTGGCATTTTTACAAATTTTACACTAAAAAAGCACTCGCGAACCAGAACTTTTTCATTAATTTGAGTAGAAACTTCATTTAATTCACAGTCACAGCAACAGTATCTATGTTTATGACTTACAAACAGCTCAAGAGCATTTGTGTTTTGTTATTTGACATCTGTGCCGACTCCCAAAAAAAATTACACCAAATTTAAAATCTTCACGCTAAAAAATGAAATGTCACTTTATCCTCGGAACCAGAGCTAATTTGTCATTTTTATGGTGATTTTTGAATTCAGCAGATGGAAATACATGTAAATTTACTATTTTTAAGCCCAAAACATTTTCATTGTTGCCCAACGTTATGGAACCAAATGCACGTACCATACTGCAATACAAGTTTTCCAATTCAGAAACACATCTGAAACTCACTGGTGCGCATAGGTGCTCATTTTAATTTACGCAGGTCACTGAGAGAAAACAAAAATTTTCATTTATTAACAAACGGTGGCATAAGGCGGTTAGTGAAACTACGCCACTTCCTCTTGCCACCCTACCCTCTTAGCCAATCTCAACGTATCCCACTGTGTTGTATCATTTAACCCGCAACAACATGTGTGATTTATAACTGATCCGTTGCTGGTTTTTTCCCAACCAAAGTATCACAGAAAGAGGTACATTTCAATTAACAATAACGTTGTGGACTTCGGCAGTAGAATAGAGTGATGCATTACTCTGGCAGCTGGTAACCATTTACGATAACGCCTTATATTCACGCTGATTTCTTTTTCTTTTACTACAAGATATAGTTTAAGGAAATGCTACACAAATTTATTCGATATTTTCAAAAGTATTTCAGTTTGTTTTAAGGCTGAAGACCATTCATTGGAACTCTTGGAAACGCTGAATTACTACAGGAAAACCCATTGGTCGTACATAATTATGTCTCCCTTCCGTTTCTGTCATTCCAGTCTGGGAATGGTGACGCAACAGTTAAATGTAATTCGATAGAGCCCGTTACTGCTGACATTTTCACTGCTGAAAGCATGATAATTGACAGAGTATTTTCGAGGCAACAATAAAGGTTTTCATTTATATTGACAAAATTCCAGCAATGACAGCAATACGTAGCTCCTCTATAGCCTGGTAACCTGGTTTACGTAACTAATGGACGTTTTGTGTAACATTGGATATATGACTGTAAGGCTCGTGTACGTCGAACACAATGCGCCCAACGAACGTTACGTCGCAAATAATTGTTTACTTGTCAAAGCACAAATGAGTGATATGATTTTCTGTTCAGTGAAATTAAATACCGTAATATAATCCATAAAAACCATATTCCCCTTAGTTACAGGTAATTTATGTAACGACAAAGAAATTCCTTTAAAAAACGATAAAACAGGAGCCATTGCCTAATTTCGCTTCCGCAGTATTGATGTTACATTTATAAACTTGAATGTGAAAGGCTTCTTGTGTGTCTTAGTCCTGCGTATGATTACATTGTGATAGAAATGGAAAACTATTTTTGATTATATAGTGGAATATGAGGCCTCTAGATTTCTGCGATGCTTAAAAATCGTTTCCAGTTCACTAGCGTGTTATACGTTTGTGTTTATTCTGTTTTAATTTGCTTAAAAGGAAGCAGTGGTTGCGAAGGAAGTGAGACACGGTTGTAGTCTCTCCCCGATGTTATTCAGTCTGTATATTGAGCAAGCAGTGAAGGAAACAAAACAAAAATTCGGAGTAGGTATTAAAATCCATGGAGAAGAAATAAAAATTTTGAGGTTCGCCGATGACATTGTAATTCTGTCAGAGACAGCAAAGGACTTGGAAGAGCAGTTGAATGGGATGGACAGTGTCTTGAAAGGAGGGTAAAAGATGAACATCAACAAAAGCAAAACGAGGATAATGGAAAGTAGTCGAATTGAGTGGCAATGGCAAGGAAAGCGTTTCTGAAGAAGAGAAATTTGTTAACATCGACTATAGATTTCAATGTCAGGAAGTCATTTCTGAAAGTATTTGTATGGAGTGTAGCCATGTATGGAAGTGAAACATGGACGATAAATAGTTTGGACAAGAAGAGAATAGAACCTTTCGAAATGTAGTGCTACAGAAGAATGGTGAAGATTAGATGGGTAGATCACATAACTAATGAGGAAGTATTGAATCGGATTGGGGAGAAGAGAAGTTTGTGGCACAACTTGACCAGAAGAAGGGATCGGTTGGTAGGACATGTGTTGAGGCATGAAGGGATCACCAATTTAGTATTGGAGGGCAGTGTGGAGGGTAAAAATCGTAGAGGGAGACCAAGAGATGAATACACTAAGCAAATTCAGAAGGATGTAGGTTGCAGTAGGTACTGGGAGATGAAGAACCTTGCACAGGATAGAGTAGCATGGAGAGCTGCACCAAACCAGTCTCAGGACTGAAGACCACAACAACAACAACAATTTGCTTAAGTCAGATTGGAACGAGCTGTTCTAAATCCTGCAGATATTATGTAAAGTTACGTGCTTAGAAATTCCCCAACTAATTTAATATTAAACATATTATCCAGCTGTTACACATAGTATCTTTCATTATGCACAGAAAGTGGACAAGATCACGCGGTATTTACAACGAGTAAAGCTTGTGACCCGTTGCATAACTTAGACCATTTCCTTACTCGAATACCACGTTATGACGTCTCTGTCATTACATTCTGCCGCTGTATCAGAAATTTTGTACACTTTAAACCATATCACGTTTATTCTCAGTCCCATCCGCCAACACCAGACTACTCCACCTTGTTGCTTACTGTGAATAATACATTTAACGGGGTCTCCGCTGTTTCAAGGTATGTACGTTGAATGGATATATCAGGAGAAGGAGTGAGATACATTTTACGAATAGAAGTAATTATAAGATATCTTTGTGAAAGATTGGTACCGCAGTTATTGCAAGCTGCTCGAAAGTTGATACGGCAACCGTGCGGTCCTAGGCGCTTCAGTCTGGAACCGCGTGACCGTTACGGTCGCAGGTTCGAATCCTGCCTCGGGCATGGATGTGTGTGGTGTTCTTAGGTTACTTAGGTTTAAGTAGTCCTAAGTTCTAGGCGACTGATGACCACAGATGTTAAGTCCCATAGTGCTCAGAGCCATTTGAACCATTTGATACGGCAAAGAATTTCTCAGCTGTAATTGGCTTCGTTTCTGAACGAATAAACACATTTAATGCACCAGTTTATTGCTATAACTGAGCTGTGGCACTATGATTTAATAGCAGAAACAGAGCAGAAATCAAAGCTGTTCTAAATCCTGCAGATATTATGTAAAGTTACATGCTTAGAAATTCCGCAACTAATTTAATATTAAACTTATTATCCAGTTGTCGCGCCCCGAAACGTCAGGAACTAATTTCCTATATTTAATAAAACAATAGATACATTTTTTTTGCAGAATGTCTCAGGAATTTTACTTGAAAACAAATAAATGTTATACACAGTGTACCGAAAATAAGAACCTGTCTCGAAATAAATTTACCATATTTAAGAAAAAAAAAATTCTCACTGTTAATGATCATCTCCTTGCACCTGAATTTTGTCTTTGTCTTAACTTTATTCTGCTTATTGTATATGTGACGCATTTCTAGTGCATGTGCTCCTTCACTCTTCCATTAAGGATATCGTAATGTTATGTTTCAGTCGGAAGCTCTGGTCAAGAGACGTGGAGTGGCCCCTGGGTCGCGGCTTCTACTACCATGTGATCACCGGCCGGCACGTCTGGACATCGGAGAACAACGACGTTAGCGGCGAAGATTCCGCCTAAAATATTTTCGAATGTTACCAATGTTCGTCCATTTCTATAGCTCGTTTATCTTAATTGCTTAATAAAGATACACATTTATAAAGTACTGCCATGATGAAATCTGGCATGACGCTATGTATCACAAGTGATATCGTACCCTTGTTACAATACGAGAAACTTCCCCGTTGCTAACGTTCACATCGCCGAATAAAACACAATGCATGATTCCTGAGTTAAAGAACGGAACCAGAAAGGTTACGTTTTTGTAATGTTATCACGAGACCCAAAATCAACAGTACACTTTAACACTTCCTCTGGAAGATTGTTGCTATCCTCTTACAACACTTACGAGATTATGCATTCGAGATCTTAAAACGCAGAATTACTGCACGAAAACACACCAGTCATACAAAATTATGTCTCTCCTCCGTGGTTATCATATGCAACTAACGGAGGATATATTATACTACATTTGAAATTGTGGTGGAGAATACATTTCAGTCTGTATATCCCATTTCAGTTTCACTGCTTTTGTCCTGTTTCCAAATATTCTTCTCTAGTATCGGTGTCAGTATTCTAATAGTCTATGGAGACATATGTATGCATGATTGTCTGTGTCTATTTATTAATATCTGGGAAAATTAAGTCCCACAACTACGCAGCTGAATATATTGGCAGTATTTATTTATGTGTCTTATCCATGTTTACAACTTTCTATGTGCTTAATACTTTATTTATCAGTCTATCATATCAGTGAATTACTTCTGTAGGTAGTGAGATCCTCGAAAACTACCAAAAGGCTATGTTTGGTCCAATAAAAATGTGTAACAAGTGCTTGATGTTCAGACTTAGATAGCACAAATTGATGAACAATTGTATAATTAAAAATAATTCGAGTCATACCAACAAATTTAAATATTTCAACACAGATACATACGATTGGTGTTTTCTTTTTAGTGTTGCAGTTACTGTGTGCTCTCTCTTAGCTGTGCTGAATGAATGCCGAGAATGGGAAGGACCAGAATAAAATCTCATTTTGCAGTCAGGGTACAGTGCCTGTCCGCTTGCTTGTGTGCATACTTTTCATCGACATAAATATGTAACGTATTATTTGCTCGTGGAATATAACAACTGTGCTTACTATTCAGAAAATTTTATAAAGCAAGAAGCTGTCTGAATCCGTATATAAAAGTTTGCCGAGAAATAATTTGTTCGTCAGTGTAAGTAGGTTTGTGTGTGTGTGTGTGTGTGTGTGTGTGTGTGTGTGTGTGTGTGTGCAAATAGTAGAAAAGTCAATAACCATGATCGATTTCGGTGTAACTAAATGTATATATTAAACTAAATTATCGAGATTAAAATTTATTTTAAAATATATACTCAT
The DNA here is from genome assembly GCF_023897955.1 of Schistocerca gregaria. NCBI lineage: Eukaryota > Metazoa > Arthropoda > Insecta > Orthoptera > Acrididae > Schistocerca > Schistocerca gregaria. The sequence continues at coordinate 734,375,930 of NC_064931.1, forward strand.
AGAGATAAATTATGGTATGTATATTATTCAATTGTTGTAATAATAGCGGGGTTTTGTTGTAAAAGCGCTGCATTCAATGAAACGAGATAATATTGATGATAACTTGTGTAACTGCATAGATATTTTCAGTCACAATTTCAGCAAATTACTTGAAATTCAAAAAGATGTTGTTTAGTCAGTTGTATATTAACACATATCACTTAATGCTTTGCAGTATATGATCAGCGTCGTGATTTATTTCCTCGAAGAAGAGTTTATGTTTCATTAATATTAGTCTTATGTAGAGCAACCATTTCGTGATACTAATACACATTTGAATGCATTATTTTCTCGAATCCAGCGTTTTTACAACTGATTTTGCACTGAAGTACATGTGCTGTTAGTTATGTGCCTGCAGATGTTATAATAGTCTGGTCAAAAATGAGCTTACCTCATCTAATGATTAGCATGTCTCATTTGTAATACAAATCACTGTTTTTCTTTCTAATCTTTTCTCAGTATCCTAAGATTTTCTATATTTCCGTGATTTTTCTCTTTCACAGAACATAACGTAGTTGAATACATGAAGTGACAGTGTTCAGTGTGTTTCACAATATGTCACAATGGAGAAAAGTTTCCATCCTGAACAGAAGATCAAATTTTAAGCTACTTGTGGGTTAATGCATGAATTTGCTTTCTTGCTAGTTTTCTATCAGCAAGTATTCTCAATTTTTCGCATGATTTGTCCACATGTTGTACAAATTCCTGATATGTTTACTAGTGAGTAAGATGTTGCAGCTCCTACATAACAGTATTGTATATGTGATCTTCATTTACTTATTCATGTGTCTCTGGTAATTTTCAACATCATAAAAGCTGTGTGTATTTGTATTGTATCTAGCACAATACTGATAATATGTTTTGGTAGTCTTATTAGTACATATAGATGCTTGCCTCTCGTATTTCTTCAAGAGAAATTGAGCTTTACGGATCTCAATGTTAATGTTCTACATTTTTCTATGTGTTCTTTTAATAATCATTTATGTTTTCATACAGTCAAATATATCACCTAAATTTTCTTAAAACTTGCCATGTATAGCAGAAACAAAAGTAGTGCAGATTGTAATGTACAAGCTGGAAAAATTCTATGTGACAACACCCATGCACAGAGCAGTGCATACTGGAATTGATGATGATTCACCTAATTTGTTGAGGTGTTGACAATATACTCCATTTCATATATAGCCCTTATTTATGTTTAGCAAATCAATGTGACACAAGAAACAACACACAACCAGTATTTATTCCACATTCATACAATAAATTAACATTGCCTGTATGAATATAGACAAATTTGACACATATAAAATGTGATTAATGAATGACATTTAATTCATACAAAATTTAAATCATCATGGAAGCAAACCATTGCAACAGATGAATATATTTTATGATCTGTCACTAAACATAAAATAGTAATAATATCTATTATGAAATACATGTTCCTTGATTTTATGTGTTTATAATAATCTAAGTGGCAGATTTATGAAATATGAAATGAATATCAAATCTATTTTCAAGAATGAGTAAATGTATTGTGAATGTTCCCACATGAAAACTTAAATCGAACATCTCATTGGATAATGATGTTTTCTGTTAGTAATTACTATCCCTATATTATGCTGCAGATCTCTGACTGACTTGTAGGTATTTTTCAATGAAGGACACTTATTTTTTTCACACGTTACATAACTGTACACCATTATGACTTATAAAAGAGATCAATAGTTATAACATTTTAATTCTTTCCATTACAGAAGCTTGTTAACATGAGTAACTTTTACTATACACTGAATGAATAAGATATAAATTATTTTATTGAATGTTTAGGATTTACTCTCAGATGTCATTTACATATCAATTACAGATTTTGTGCATGAACTACAGGGCTTTTATCCTTTGATATCCCAAAATAACAATTCTTATTCGGAAATGACTCAAGAACAAAGTATTTCATTGTCACTGAAGATATGTTTTACGTTATTTTATGTCTTACTGTGTGTTTATAGGAGAAATTTTGCATCTGATATTTATAAAAGAGATATTTAATTCTATAAATACCAGGATTCTAGTCACTGTCCCACTAAGATACCAAATAATGTTTAAATAATGTTACATTTAATGGAAGTATGTTATACTGTTATACGTCCTGATTAATGTGAATTTAGTATTAAAAACAGTATGCATTTCTGAGTTGTATATGAACCTTTTCTTTGAGTGTAGTTTTAAGATTTAATATTTTGTATTACCAGCATATATAAATTATATAAAACTTGTACCAAATTATTTATAGTATGTCATAAGGATGAAGTAAAGTATCCTTTGCTGTAACGCAATGTTTTTATCAACTCACCCTGAGATGAAAAAGATGTCAGATGTCAGTTTGTACCACGAAAATGACAAATTTTACTCATTTGACACCTTTGTTGCAGTTTAATTAATTCTGTTTGCACACATTAAAGAATGTCTAAGACACAGAAATATTGATGTTATAGAATTTGAATGATTTGATCCTTTATAACACTTCAGGAATACAGTATTGCATTTTGTTGACAGCAATTACAAAATACTGAAACTATTTTGAAACTAGTAAGTGGTGATCCCCATTTTACGATGTTTTAGAGACAGTGAAATGGCTGAGCATCACTCTGCAAATATTTTCAAGCGTCATTCTGCAAATATTTACGAATAACTGCAGTGGCCTTTACTTGCAAAATATTGCATAAGAACGAAATGACACATTGAAGTTAAACAAAACTCCAATTTCGCTTACCAAGTGAAAACTTTTAGTAATTTTTTTATGTGAACGACTATATTTATTTAATTGTGGTTTTATTTCCTACCATATATCATATAATTTTATATTCAAAATGATCTATGTTCATACCACCATAAAAATGAAGTTAGAGCAATTTTCTGATAAATAACAATTTCAGTGTAAAATTTGAATTTTATTGTTGTGGATCACTTAGGGAGAGATAGGAAGAAAGGGATCCTCCTAATTTCTTTGAGTAATAATTTGGAAAGGCTGTGATTAAATCCAGAATAGCTGCTAACTACAACATTAAATTGTACTCATTGCATCTCAAAGTACTTAATAAACATTTGTTTTCTGAGAAACATATCTGGAAGCATTTATATCCTTAAAAGAATGATCTTGATACATCTGGGACAAATTATACTAACAAAATATGAGCAGTGAGCGTACTGAAGTACTGCTAAAGATAAAGACATTGGCAAGATCGGTGAGGTTCTATATTTTATTTTGAAAACTGTTACTGCCTAAGTCTGGTTCTGTCAACATAAATGTAGTAACACAATGCAAATGTACAGAAATATGGTCCATATCAACTAGTTACAAGTGTCAGCTCTCGTTATACTTTGGACCAAAACGAAAACATTCTAGAGATACAGAATGTCATAACACTTCCCAAAACTGAATAATTAAAACAATGCATAAATGCAATATGTACTCTATAGTTAAATTTTTAGCACTAAAAGCAGTCCGCCATAGAGATGAAAAGTAGGTTTCAATCAGGAAGTCACAGATTTGATAAATAATTACAAGGAATATCCACTATGAATGAACATGCAGCAGCACAGCTTGAATTACCTGGACAGTGATAAATTAGTTATGAGATTGCTTTAATAAAACTTATTCATTGCTCTCTCTATAAAAAATATGTTATGAAGGGGACATATTATATAATTTTATGTTTTTACTCAGTAGTAGGTGGTGACAGAAGATGTAAGGTGGGTACACAATTACTAACACGATGAGAAATCTTTGGTGACATATCACTTAACTCAGTTTTTTTTATGTTACATCTATGTTAGCCGTATGACAGAGGAGGAACCAATGTCAGTCGACTTGTGATAGTTTCGCTGCCTGCACTCATATAGCAAGAATAATGGAGCCAGTCCTACCTTTTCTACTGATAGGACTAGTTGTTCATAAGTCGGTTCCATTTAATAACTCAGTTTACTTACAAGAAGCCCATATGCAGTGTTTATGGTAAGTGACGTGTGAACTCAGTTATCAAACAGCCAAAGCACTTCAATGATACTATCAAAAATTCTCGAGGTTTTAACCTTTTCTAGTTCTCTACTTGCCTTTTATACCCTAAAGTAAGGTAGATTTCCTGACAGACAGTGTGACTGTGAGGTAGAATTCATACTCACAATGAAAGGTACCTGGGTTCGACTCCAAGTCAATGCAAGTTTTTAAACAAAGGTGCATGATCTATGAGAATTTCCATGAAGTGTAGAATACATAAATATGAAAAGGATCAGTAGCACTGAAGAAATATCTGGTAAAAATTTCGCATCAATCATTACTTTTCATTTTTTTCTTCCCTTCAGTGTGAATACCTACGACATTTAAATATAAAATTGATTAAATATATGCTATCAGACATGTATCCAACTGCTGATTTTATTATAAATGCACATCTTCTAATTTATAATTACATATCACACACAGAAATCCAGTTCTCATCGCTAATATAAATTCTTAATTACTTATATAAATTATTGTTATTAAAGTTTGTTTAAATTAAAAACATAACAAATTACATTTTTCATCATTGTGTACTTTATGCTCATGGTAAAGCTGACTGATATTAATCAAAATATCCACGGGTGTACTGCCGGTCTATAGTGTCCAATGGGCACAATATTTCGGCGATCAAACATGTCGCCATCATCAGGTGAACTGACGGACTGAGCTCCTGTGAACGTGCCGGCACGGAGATCCGTACGCTATGGATGCTCAGGGGGAACTGGGTTCGGTCACGGCGGCGGCCGATTTAAATACCCTCCGCCCGCGGCGCGCTCCCTCCGCCGTCCGCGCCCCGCGCCACGGTAGCGCGGTGGAACAGATTGCGACGGCGTCTGAGATGACGTCGGTGTGATGGCTCTGCCCGCCGTGGTCGTCACAACTATGCGTTTGCTCGATTTACTCTTGATTAACCCAATCGCTGGTTCCCAAGCCTTGCTAAGATTATAACCACAGTCACGGTTTATGAGGTCGTCATTGGTGCGAATTTCGATGGCTTCTCTAACAACGCTGTCCCAGTATCTCGACGTCTGTACCACAATCCTCGTGCGGTCATACTCCATAGCGTGAATTTCCGACAAACAATGTTCAGCGACTGCCGACTTGCTCGGATACATCAGTCGAGTGTGCCTCTGGTGTTCACGGCATCGATCCTCGACGGTACGCATCGTCTGACCAATATACGACTTGCCACATTGACACGGAATCTGGTACACACCGGCCTTCCTCAAACTGAGGTCATCTTTGGCGCTCCCCACCAGTGCACGAGTTTTATTCGGAGGACAGAACACAGTTCCGACCCGGTGTTTCTTCAGAATGCGGGCGATTTTCCCCGAGAGTGCGCCTGTGTATGGAATAAATGCAGTGCCTACCTCCTCCCTCGTGACTTCATCCATCTCAATAGGTTGTGCTGCAGTGGTTGGGCGGAGAGCACGTTGGATCTGCCACTCTGAGTACCCATTTTTTCGAAACACAGTTCTCAGATGTTCCAATTCCTGGGTAGACTCTCTGTGTCAGAGATAGTGCGCGCCCTATGTAGTAGAGTTTTAAGTACCCCATTCCTCTGTTAAGGATGGTGGCAGCTGTCTGCGTGCAAATACAGATCAGTGTGTGTTGTCTTTCGATACACCCCATGACCTAGGGTGAACATCATGTGTCATAAATATAAAAGATTCCAAAAATGCAATTTCCAAGTGGTCCCCTTATATGTCAAATGTGTTTACTGATATTGCATCTAATGTAAATAAATCCTCTGCACAGTGTCAAACTGTATCTATGTAGTGCCATTTGCTACATGCAAGTGGACAAAGAAAAACAAATCATAAGAAAAGAAGATTAACAAAATGTTTAACATAACCAGAAATACGATGACAAAGAATTACAACATAAATGGAACTCTAGTTAAGATTTGTAGCAGAGATATGGTTTATTTCCCAAAGGGACACATTTTATTCACACCAATACCGCTACTTGAAAGGGCTGCAGCCTTTAGATAGTTCACTACCTCGGTAGGAATGGGGAAAGGTAGCGTCGCTTCTATTGGTTTAGGATGAATGCTATTCCTTATTTATCTCTCATAACATCACTTCGGGAAGGCAGTTAAGGTCAGTTTCACAGTCAGGGTATGAGAGTTGGGGAAAGATGAAAGAACTCGCATTGCCAGCCTGGCAATATTTCTTGCTGAGGTTTCCTGCTGTTGCGGTTATCCTACATATTATGAAGTGTAAAAATTGTATATGAGTCATGGATTACTTCGACTAGTGGTTGTACAGTTTAGTGCTGCTTGTGTCGTAATGGGTTAAGGAAGGCAAAAGGGCAACACCCAGCAAAACATTCAACCTAAGTTTCTTGAATTTTTTTCACTTCTAGCAAGTACTGCTCAGGACACTTAGTGGAAAGTGGTCGACGACTCGCTTTCCAGTGACTCATGCCAATATGGATATATCTAGCAAAGCAGGAAGTGTCCAAGAGAAAGGAGCTCGAATTGATGGTCAGCCAGTCTAACTGGAAAATATGCTGCAAACGCTCGTGTTTGTCCATCGTGATATTGTCCAAATTATTTAATGACAGTAATCCACAAAACCACTGATGTATCCACTCTAATTTTACAAATATTGAAACTTCTTAGAAGATTCAAACTGAGCGCCACAACAGGACTAGAAGCTGGGATCTTTACCTTTCATAGGCAGGCACTGTACCAACTCAGCTATTCACTGACAGTCCCATTTAGGCCAGTACCTCTCTTCTACCTTCCAAGATTTATATAATTTCTTCTGTACAGGTTACGTATGTTCTAATGGAGTGAGAAGTTGCACTATGCTCTATGGGACAGATGTGGAGCTCTATAACGATTGAAAAGCCAATTAAGCGTAGAGAATCTTGTTTCCTTTTGTATAGAGAGTGTAAAGAGTCACAGAACTACTATGAAAAACCAAAAGATGTTATGGTGTGTGGAAAACCTATCCAACTACTAATGTAATGAGTAATGGATGTTTCAAAGGAGACATAGCACTGAAAATTGCAGACAACTCCACTACACTGGCTAGCATCTTCTATCAAGGACTAGCGACCGAGAAACGTAGAGATCCTTTGAAGGTGGCAATTGGTACATTTCTTCCAATAATGAAGCACACTATAGCTTCTCCTCTCCGACGGGAGATATACAGAGTGTTACAAAAAGGTACGGCCAAACTTTCAGGAAACATTCCTCACACACAAGAAAGAATATATGTTATGTGGACATGTGTTCGGAAACGCTTACTTTCCATGTTAGAGCTCATTTTATTACTTCTCTTCAAATCACGTTAATCATGGAATGGAAGCACACACCAACAGAACGTACCAGCGTGGCTTCAAACACTTTGTTACAGGAAATGTTCAAAATGTCCTCCGTTAGCGCGGATACATGCATGCACCCCCCGTCGCATGGAATCCCTGATGCGCTGATGCAGCCCTGGAGAATGGCGTATTGTATCACAGCTGTCCACAATACGAGCACAAAGAATGTCTACATTTGGTACCGGGGTTGAGTAGACAACAGCTTTGAAATGCCCCCATTAATGAAAGTCAAGAGGGATGAGGTCAGGAAAGCGTGGAGGTCATGGAATTGGTCCGCCTCCACCAATCCATCAGTCACCAAATCTGTTGTTGAGAAGCGTGCGAACACTTCGACTGAAATGTGCAGGAGCTCCATCGTGCATGAACCACATGTTGTGTCTTACTTGTAAAGGCACATGTTCTAGCAGCACAGGTAGAGTATCCCGTATGAAATCATGATAACGTGCTCCATGAAGCGTACATGGAAGAACATGGAGCCCAATCAAGACATCACCAACAATGCCTGACCAAACGTTCACAGAACATCTGTCTTGATGACGTGACTGCACAATTGCGTGCGGGTTCTCGTCAGCCCACATATGTTGATTGTGAAAATTTACAATTTTTTTCACGTTGGAATGAAGCCTCATCCGTAAAGAGAACATTTGCACTGAAATGAGGATTGACACATTGTTGGATGAACCATTCGCAGAAGTGAAACCGTGGAGGGCAATCAGCTGCTGATAGTGCCTGCACACGCTGTACATGGTACGGAAACAACTGGTTCTCCCGTAGCGCTCTCCATACAGTGACGTGGTCAACGTTACCTTGTACAGCAGCAACTTCTCTGATGCTGACAATAGGGTTATCGTCAACTGCTCGAAGAATTGCCTCGTCCATTGCAGGTGTCCTCGTCGTTCTAGGTCTTCCCCGGTCGCGAGTCATAGGCTGGAATGTTCCGTGCTTCCTAAGACGCCAATCAATTGCTTCGAACGTCTTCCTGTCGGGACACCTTCGTTCTGGATATCTGTCTCGATACAAACTTACCGCGCCACGGCTATTGCCAGGTGCTAATCCATACATCAAATGGGCATCTGCCAATTCCGCATTTGTAAACATTGCACTGACTGCAAAACCACGTTCGTGATGAACACTAACCTGTTGATGCTACGTACTGATGTGCTTGATGCTAGTACTGTAGTGCAATAAGTCGCATGTCAACACAAGCACCGAAGCCAACATTACCTTGCTTCAATTGGGCCAACTGGCGGTGAATCTAGGAAGTACAGTACATACTGACGAAATTAAAATGAGCTCTAACATGGAAATTAAGCATTTTCGGACACATGTCCACATAACATCTTTTCTTTATTTGTGTGTGAGGAATGTTTCCTGCCGGCCGAGGTGGTCTAGCGGTTCTAGGCGCTCATTCCGGAACCTCGCGACCGCTACGGTTGCAGGTTCGAATCATTTGAATGTTTCCTGAAAGTTTGGCCGTACCTTTTTGTAACACTGTAGATTACGTAAGCAAGGCCACCCGTCTGCTATATAAGCGGCCAGTGGACGCCAGCGGAACCATTCCGCTGTGAGCTCTATCTGTAACACTATGCCTCGTCGACGTTTGTATCGTTACGCTGCCACCGCACGCCTGTCTACAAACATATTATTAGCCTCGAGAATAAACTTGGAGGAAATGGAACAGCCCAAGCAATTATATTAAATGGACCTATATTCTTTCATGGTTGCAGGTTTAATTTTACTCTGGACGTCACTACTACCAACCACTACCGGAATTTCCAGCAGCGACGTCCAGAGTAAAATTCACCCTCCACCCACTGCTGATGACATGGCACCTGGTGACACCAAGTCACAGCCCTTCAGAGGACGAGAAAAAAATTATTTCCTCTCCGTGCTCTACTGAATTTACGTAATATGACAAATGTACTTTAGAATACATGTCATCCCGGATCCTCTTCTACATCAAGAGAAAGCTCGTACTTACCCAAGTGGATACTGTAATAATTATTTCAAGAATTGCACGGAACATATCTTGGAGTAGACTTATGATGGTGCTTATCGAATCTATACAGCACTAACAGTCTGAGTTCAGGAGATAACATTCTACAGCTGATGAATTGGCCAAGCTTTTGGCGGCAACACAACAGGTTGTTTTTAAGTGTAACTCTTGTTAGGGGTTCTTTAGCCACAGAGGAAGCCTGCAGTACCAGCTGGGAACAATGTTAACAGGTAGATGCAGGAAAATGGCCTTATCAGTGATAAGAATTTGTGACGTTGGTATCCTCCAGGAAAGTGAAGAACGATTACAGGATTTGTTGAATGGAATGAACAGTCAGTTGAGTACAGAATACGCACTGACATTAAACCGAAGAAAGATGGAAGTATTGAGAAGAAGCAGAGAACTTAACATCATAATATGTGATCAAGACACAGATGAAGTTAAAGAATTCTGCTAATTGGGCAGAAAAATCATCCATCATGATGGGAGCGAGGAGGACATAAAAGCAGACTAGCACTGCCCAAAAGGGCATCTCTGCGAAGGGAAGTCTACTGGTATGAAACATGGACATTAATTACATGACAAAATTTCTGAGAATGTACTTTTCGAGCACAGCTTTGTATTGGTAGTGAAACATGGACTGTGGGAAAACCGCAACAGAAGTGAAACGAAGCGTTTGTGATGTGTTGTCGCAGAAGAATGTTGAAAATTAGGTGGACATGTAGGTTAAGGAATGAGGAGGTTTTTCGCAGAATCGGCGAGGACAGGAATATGTGGAAAACATTGACAACAAGAAGGCAGGATGACACGATACCTGTTAAGATGTGAGGACATCTGGGAGTAACTTCCGTGATACAGACAGCATCTTTAAGTAATAATTCTTAACACAGTTATCGTTCTGCTTCCAAATCGGTGTACCCCTACTAAACCGGTTTGAGTAGCAAACGCTTTTGGATATTGCTGGTTTTCTCGGGGAATTTCATTGATGTCAGTATATTCCGCCAGCTGCCTTCACCACTTTCAAATCACAGCGTTCGGTGAAGCACTTTTCCTAAAGCCTAATCTCACAAGGAGTCATTTGGAAACCGCACTTGCACTTCACCAGATCGCATTGTACATTTATTTGCACTGCCTCTTCTATGACTGAATCTCAGAACCAGTTGCTCCCGTACGCCGACCGTGGTGGCCAAGCGGTTCTAGGCGCTGCTGCCCGGAACCGCGCGACTGCTACTGTCGCAGGTTCGAATCCTGCCTCGGGCATGGATGTGTGTGTTATTCTTATGTTAGTTAGGTTTAAGTAGTTATAAGTTCTAGGGGACTGATGACCTCAGATGTTAAGTCCCATAGTGCTCAGAGCCATTTTTTTTGCTCCGGTACGTCACCTTCGTCTGTTCAAAAACAAAGTTGTGTCCTTCGTCGATGCTGTGCTCTATCGACGCCGACTCGTCGGTTGCGTCAAGGAAAACATTTCAGAACACATGTTCTGAACAGCTCTGCGGGATGCGTCGCTGCATCTGGCCTACAACCTCATGTCAGTCTCTGCCCCTAACCCTAGTTGGTGTTTGACCGATCAAAGAACATTCTTGATTTTGTATGTTGAGCATAAAATTGTTTTTTTACTGTGCTTCTCCACTGTTCTGACAGTCCTGGCTGTGGGCGAACTCCACGTACACTGAAACCCCATGCGCGTTATTTGTTCTTCTCGTTTGTTTCCTTTCTTCTTATTACCGAGCTAGCGAGTCATACCTGCCTCTCCGTGTAGTTGTTTCCGAATGGCTTCACGCAAATGGAGTATCTCGGTAGGCATACTTCCCGTGTTGTATTTCATTTGGCTCGCACTGTGTGCGAAGGTGGCGAGGACAGATTTGCGTTGTGCTGCATGGTAGCAACGGTTGGCGTTTACGTTTAGGTTCTCGCGTATTTCTTTGCTATAGACGCAATGCCCAAGAGTGCTGTCAGGATACCTGTTTATCAAACTATACTGAAACCGTAGGCATAAGTTTCCTTCCACCTCTATAGTGAACCTAACGTTGTCGTGTGTCCCGTCAAGTTGGCATAAGAAATCTTGTATGTTTTCTTTACTCTGCACCCGAACACTACTGTGTCGTCAACCTATCTGTGAAACGTCTTTGGTTTCGGCTTGCGGTTTCGAGAGTAGTTTCATCGAAGTGTGCCATATTTAGGTTAGCGATGCCTGATGCTAGAGGACATCTCGTGACGACCCCGTCTATCTGTTCAGTGAGTCTTTCATTAAAAGGAAGTAAGTGGTGGTGAGCATGTGTCGAAATAGTTTCATCATGTCGCTGTCGGAATGACTGTCTCGTAATGCAATGAGATAATCAAGCGGTATCTGTGAGAAGAGAGACAGGACGTTGAAACTTACTAGAAGATCATCCTGGTGCAGAGGTATCTCTTGATGCATTTTCACAGACTCTGTCGCATCTTGATGTGGCCTGGAAACTGATCAGTGAGAGGTGTGAGTAGCCGCGCCAGCTGTTTGGCTAGAATTAACGTAACAGAATTATCTCTCTGCGTATTTTCGTAGGACTAGAAAGCTATCGTGATATCCGTGCTCTGTGGTGCAGGATTCAGACAATACCCATGACGTATAACAAATTGCTGAGAAATGGTCTTACTTGCCAAAGCTGGTGTAGGAGCCTTCTTCACTTGCTGGTTTGCTGAATCCTGTAGTAGCATATCAGACTTATGCAAAGGACAGTACTTTTCTTTGTTGCACTCGCCAGTAGCATAAAATTCACTGTAAGGAACTCATCATATTTTATGTGGAAGATTTCACTATGTGTCGCTCGTTTTTCCAAACCTGCAATAACAACACGTCAGTTGCAAAAGAGATTTAAGTAACTGAAGGACATGTAACGATTTCATATTCATGGCATAGAAAACATTGTACGTGCAATTATACGACTGCTCAACTACAACGGAAATGATATACATCGCTTATAGTGTACAATAGTGATAGACTTTTTGGCCTACCTCAAATGGATTACACCTAATGGACTAGAAATAAAGTCCTGTAAAACAATAATATTGTTGTAAGGTATTCGTGAAGCTGTATCAACATTTTGGGTGATGATGTGTGGATCAATCAGAACAGTGTATCTGTAGATGAAGAACAGTACTGGAGTATAGTGGGTTCTGGTACAGTTTCTACCCCAACAGTTTTGTGCCTTGAGGGTAGGGGTAGTTTATGACCCCCTCCCCTCACCCTTCCACTCTTCCTGTAAGCCAATTGGGCAGAGTATAAATCGTGTGCTTTTCTCCTATTGGCAGAGTCATTCTTCATAGATGGCTTTCTTTTTATCTCTACTGCTGTAACTTATTCCCCAGTCAGGACTAACATTTTCCTTCTCACTTCAATTTCAAATCCTTATCACCGATATTTACTATGCAATTAGTCTATTTATGACACAAGATGGTGTCTAGTATGATGGAACTATGACATAACAATCAAACATGGCTGCCTGAGATACGTCCTCCGCTATGATGTCACAGCAGATATAACCTCGTATACAAATGGTGCGAAATTTAAAGAAATACAAGTGAGATAGGTTGCATATTACATGGTACGTTTACTTAGTTATGTTCTTGGTTCCTCTCTGTACACATACATAGTAGTATTATTTTAAGAGAGCACACTACTGTTCGACTGGAAGGCTTCATTAGGCTGTCCTAAATATATATATATTTTTTAAAAAGAGGTAAGATACGTTCTTTGATAGTTGTATATTGCGTGGTATGTTTATTTAAATGTATAGGTATGAATTCAGCAAGGCTCAATCTTAGGGCCACTATTGTTCCTCACACGTGTAAACAAACTTCTGTCTAATACACAACAAGAAGAAATGGTTGTTTTTGCAGATGACACTAGTTATCAATTGAAGCACACATACAGAAACCGAAGAAACTGCAAACAAAGTTCCTGAAAGATTCATTGACAGGTTTTCTGCGAATTATCTCACGCTCAGTTTTAAAAAAGACACATCATTTTAACTTCTGCATATCGAGGGACACTACAAAAATGAAAAGTGTAACACATGGCTATCAAATAATAAATAGGGTGGAAACTTCAAAATTCTACGGGCCCATACTGATGAGAATCTAATCTTGATAAAGCACGTTTTGAAACTCCTGAAACACCTCAGTTCAACCACATTTGCACTTAGAATCATTACACATATTGGGGAGAGACAAATCAATAAGGTGACATATTCTACATATTTTCATTGCGTATTGTCGTATGGACTAATCTTCTGGGGTAACCAGTGTTTAGGAAAGAAAACCTTCATTGCACAAAAGCTTGCTGTAAGTGTAGTATCTGATGTTCACCCACGATCATCTTGTAGATATCTGTTTAAGGAGGTGGGCATTATGATGACCATTTCACAGTATACAGGTTGAGTCACTAACTGTTGCCACGTAGAATAACTCCGAAAGTATGATAGTAACTGAAAAGTTTGTCGGACAAATGATGCATTGGACAACGGGGGCCAAATATGACGTTCATGTTTTGTTGCTAGGTGTGGCCGCATCAGAGAGATGAAGGTCAACTTAGTTTTTTTAAATGGGATGCTATAGTTTGGTATTTATTTTCTGATAGCGGCTACCGAGACGAATACTATGATAAGTAACAGTAAGATCTTTGATGGTCAACAAAGGTCAAGAAGGTGGCATGGGCGTCCATTTACAGAAGGTGTTCAAAGTGATTACCATTGGTATAAATGCAGTGCTGTAATCTTCTTATCATGGACATGCTCTGACAATTCTCTCTCGTATATCGTGCAAATAGTGAATATTCGCCTAATAAGGCGTATCCAGCTAACGTGCCATTGACATGTAAACACTATTCGACAGTTTCGCAATACAACACTGATAGGAATGGTAAGACTAGTATCGTCGAATCAAGCGGTTGTGAATTATGTGTTCATTCGAGGTACAAGTCGATATGTTTCTCATTTACGGAGAATGCCAACGAAATTCAGTGAGAGCTAGAGGCTCATAAGCTGAAAGATATCCACAACGTTCTTACACTACACGTCGTACATTTAAATATGTGTATGATAAATTGAGAACAACTGGATCCTTAATTCATCGGAAACATATCCGGCAAAGGAAAGTTACTAACGAGGAAACGGAAATTGCTACTCTTGCCACTGTGGTGCGAGATCCTTGTGTCAGTAGATTATCGCAAATACGAGACATTAAATGTTTAAGGAATTATGGTTGTGTGTGTTTTGCAGGTCAGTACGGACAAGGAAAGTTTGTTTATCTAAACAAAAACCTCATCATAATGAATGTGACTCTATTTCTTTGAAGTAAGCTTCGCCTTGCTCTCGTCCTTGGTGCTGCCCCCAGCCTCAGAGGCCACATGAGTTAACTACTGCCGCCACTGTGTACGCGGCGCTGTGGCCACCATATATCTGCGACACGCAGACTCTGCCAGCGCCAAGTTTGCCCCATTTCTCGATCGTCGTCTTGCGCACCCCCACCAGAGAAGGCACATCTTTTGTAATCATAAGCGAAAGCTCCATCTCCTACAACATGCTCCCGCAGAGAATATTAGACATCAGCTGCATGATGATACCGTGATGATAAATTCTCAGAAATAATCGGTCTTACAACAGTATTACAAACCACTTCTTTCATAGATGCATTACATATACTTCAGATTCTTCCAGTAAATTTCTGCTCTAGCATCTGATTATGTTGCAAGTTGTATTGATTGTTGCAGATGGTTATTCTCAGGTATTATGACCGATGCTGTTTCTAGCGGCTTACTGCCAACGTCTAACTGAACATTAATGGTCCTCTTCGGCTTTAGAGTTACATTATTTACGATTAGGGTCCCCTTCCAGTCCCTGGACCAATCGTCAACACTCTATAGTTCCTCGCACACTCCACTACAGTCTACATGTGTTAAAACCCTCTCACAGACAGCAGCAACATCTGCGAACAGCCTTCATGTGCACTTAATCACATATTTCGCAGGCTGCTGCACATAGCGTGGTGGATGGTTCATCACAATAGCATTATCGACATTTTTATATATTCCGGACTGACCAAAGATAAAATGATTGTCTATACTCCCCTATACATACTCTGGTCTCTCCGTCATCTTATTCTTACGAGTATAATCGCTATACGAGATATACAGTGGTAGTGGCATAATGCTCGCACAGTCTTCACTGAACGCAGTCTCTCTAAATTCACCCAGCAGCGTTTAACGAGGAAAACGTCGTCTTCTTTCAAAGGATTCCCATTTAAATTCACTGATTTTTTCTGATACATTTTCGAACTGGGTGTTCCGACCTGATACGATGCTAGCAGCCTCATGGAGCTTCTGATACTATCCACTGGAACATTCATATTTGTACAGCTTCTTAGCGGGTCAGCCACAACTATTCAGTCAGGTAGCATGATATTATCAACATTGTCAATATGTGAACGATATGTGTATGTATTAAACTGACACTTATAGTGTAGTTTGAGAGCTAAATTCCATCATTAAAAAGTAAAGCGACACATGCTACAAATTTCCATCTGTTTCCTACATCTTTCATGATTTTGATCCCACAAAGGGATCACTGACTGGCGAGGCGCCCCCTACCAAAAACTCACACTTTGTAGAGTTTTGGGTAACAGATTTGAGTTCTAGACTACGTAGTACATGTAAATATAGTAGTTACAAGAATCGACGTGAAGCCTTCTCCATATTATTACCTACACATCAATGCCACCTCTTCGCTGCTTCTTCCGCTTATGATAATGTGAAAGATGTCATGGGGTACGAGCTAACGTCGTGTCGGATACTCTTTTGTGGCGTAGTGCAGCAATTTGACATAGCATTGACTCATAAAGTTTTTGGAAGACCCCTGTAAAGAATTCCGGAACCACGCTACATCTATAGCAGTCCATAACTGCGATCGTTTTGCCGCTGCCGGATTTTGTGTACGAAATGACCTCTCTATTATGTCCCACAGATGATCGATGGGATTCATGTCCGGCGATCTGGGTGGACAAATCATTCCCTGAAGTGTGCACAATGTTCTGCAAAACAATCACGACCACCTCGACTGCTGACTTGACATCGTTGTTTGGGAACACGAAGTGCGTGAATGGTTGCAAATGCCCCCAAGTAGCCGAACATAACCATTTCCGGTCAATCATCAGTTTACTTGAATCATAGGATCCACTCCATTCCACGTTAACACAATCCACGCCATTATGGAGACACCTCCAGCTTATACAGTGCCCTGTTGACACCTTGGGTCCATGGCTTCGTGGGGTCTGCGTCACACTCGACCCCTACCATCAGCTCTTACCAACTGAAATCTGGACACATATGACCTGTCCACAGTTTTCCAATCGTCTACGGTCCAGCCAATATCGTCACGAGTGCAAAGGCGGTGCAAACGATGTCGTGCTGTTAGCAAAGGCACTCGCGTCGGTCGTCTGCTGCCGTAGCCCATTAACGCCAAATTTCGCCACATTGTTGTAATGGATACGTTCATCGTACATTCCACATTGATGTCTGCGGTTATTTAACGGAGTGTTGCTTGCCTGTTACCACTGACAACTCTACGCAAACGCCGCTGCTCTCTGTCGTTACGTGTCGCCCACTGCGTTGTCCGTGGTAAGAGGTAATGGATGAAATTTTGTATTTTCGATACACTCTTGCCACTGTCGATCTCGGAATACTGAATCCGCTTATGATTTCCGAAATGAAATGTCCCAAGCGCATAGCTGCAATTTTGCACGTTCAAAGTCTGTTAATTCCGTTCGTACGGGTCATAGTCAGGTCGGACATCTTTTCACGTGTTTCACCTGAGTATAGATGATAGCTCAGTCAATGCACTGCCATTTTACACACTGTGTACGCGATAGTGCCGCCATCTTTATATCTGAACTTCGCTATCATGGATTCTGTCACCTCGGTGGGTAAAAGAGTTAGGATACAATTTGTAAAGAAACGGGGGAACACTGACTTCCTTTCCAACTTCCACTTACCATTGGAATGTTGTGTCCATACAAGATACAGCAAAGTAGGTGCAATTTCAAACAGGTGTAGCATTCTGATACGTAACATTAAGATGTTCGTACAAAGCTTTTGCTGCCAGCAGAGTTTTTCGTTATTATTTTTTAACATAACATAGCGATGAATGTAATAAATTGTATGTAATCCCGTTGCAATCTCACGAATTGCACCTATAAGGTGTAATTCACACACACACACACACACACACACACACACACACACACACAATAAGTAGCTGTACATTATCTGTTGTAACGATTATGGCTACATTTTTATTTTGGTTCAACTCCAGTCAAGCCGTTATTTAATTATTCTGTTGCACAATGAGAAAGCACTTGTCGCTACGAAATTTAAAACCAAGTTAGTTTGACTGCATTTATTCACATGCAGGCCAGATTCTACATTAAGGGGGAATAGTACAGGGCATTAAAGACAGTGCAATAATATCTTATGAATCTAATGGATAAAGTATAAAGAAGTGCAAGGCTTTCAAGAACAGTAACATATTCTCTGTGCTCCATCAATAATTACGCTGGTTAGATGCTCAGAGTGGCCGCGTGGTTTGAGGCGCCATTAACGGATTGCGCGGCCCCTCCCGCCGGAGGTTCGAGTCCTCCCTCGGGCATGGGTGTGTGTGTGTTGTTCTTAGTATAAGTTAGTTTATATTACTTTAGGTAGTGTGTAAGTCCAGGGACCGATGACCTCAGCAGTTGCGTCCCTTAGGTATTCACACACATTTTGAACCTATGCTGGGAAAAATGGTAAGCAGAAGAAGTAACAACAGCCCGTCCAGCGTCGGTGCAGCAACACGTATGGCGGCCAAGCCCGTCACTCAAGGGGAGGCCTCGGGACCAGGAAAAGCAGAACAGAGGTAAGTGCCACGCTTCACGAACAAAGATACTCCTGATGTGATTGGGAACACTATACCAGACATAGACAAAATTTGTGACACACGCAGAACTAGTGTCTGCTTATTAAAAAAAGACTTGAGATTTGGCAGAATATCTGTCTGCTTCCATTGACGAACTGAAGCACTATAAATGACGAACTATCCTGCTCCTGTTCGGTATGGCATAAAATGAGGGGAGAGACTCTGCTCACACAGGTAACGTGTGCTCACAGAGGACTTTTAAAGTAGCCATTGTGGGAGACGAAGACTATCAGCCGTTACAAAACAGAAATAGGCAGAGGCATGGTTAACTATAAATTTATATTTGACATTTTGGACACTGTCATAACTTGTTTTGGCGTTCAGAAAGTGTGGACCCAGGATGGCAGACAACAACAGGGACTACAGCTAGCAAGGAGACCATTACAAATATAACAGAATTGATTAACATAAAATAGAAGTGCGATAGCCAAACAGTAAATTTAACATTGCTTGTTGCTTTACTGGCAGGGTAATACTTTTTTATTTTCTTAAGAAATTTTTTTAAATTATAGTGTACGTTCTGAAATTCCCCTTACAAACTTCTAAGACTTGTAGAAGGGAGTTAGTACATAATACACTGAAGGGCCATAAAAACTTGTACAGGAATGCATATTCAAATACAGAGGTATGTAAACAGGCAGAATACGGCTCTGCGGTCGGCAACGCCTATATAAGACAACAAGTTTCTGGCGCAGTTGTTAGATCGGTTACTGCTGCTACAACGGCAAATTTTCAAGATTTAAGTGAGTCTGAAAGTGGTGTTATAGTCGGAGCACGAGCGATGCGGCACAGCATCTCCAAGGTAGCGATTAAGTGGAAATTTTCTCCTACGACCATTTCACGAGTGTCCCGTGAATATCAGGAATCCGGTAAAACATCAGATCTCCCACACTGCTGCTGCCGGAAAAAGATTCTGCAAGAACGGGACCAATGACGACTGAAGACAGTCGTTCAAATTGACAGTAGTGCTACCCTTCCGTAAATTGCTGAAAATTTCAGTGGTGCACCATCAACAAGTGTCAGCGTGCGAACCATTCAACGAAAGATAATCGATATCGGCTTTCGCAGTTAAACGCTCACTGGTGTACTCTTGATGACTGCGTGACACAAAGCCTTACGCCTCGCCAACGCCCGTCAACACCGACGTCGGACTGTTGATGACTGGAAACATGTTGCCTGGTCGGACGAGTCTCGTTTCAGATTGTATAGAGCGGATGGAAGTGTACGGGTATAAAGACAACCTCATGAATCCATAGACCCTGCATGTCAGCAGGGTAGTGTTCAAGCTTGTGGAGGCTCTGTAACAATGTGTGGCGTGTGCAGTTTGAATGATATGGCACCCCTGCTACGTCTAGATATGACTCTGACATGTGACACGTACATAATCATCCTGTGTGATCAGCTGCACCCATTCATGTCCATTGTCTATTCCGACGGACTTGGACAATCGCAACAGGACAATGCGACACCCTACACGTTCAAAATTGCTACAGAGTGTCTCCAGGAACATTCTTCTGAGTTTAAACACTTCTTCTGGCCACCAAACTGCCCAGAAATGAACATCATTGATCATATCTGGGATGCCTTGCAAATTTGTTGTTCAGAAGAGATCTGCCCCGCTCGTACTCTTCCGGATTTATGGACAGCCCTGTCGAATTCATGGTGTCAATTCCTCCAGCACTACTTGAGACATCCCACCTGGTGTTTCTTCAGTTTCTAGTGCAGCTGGCAGAACATTTGCTAGCACATGTACCTATGTCCCTATAGAAGTCTCGTAAATTAAACTTTGCATACGACTCCACAAGAACCAGTCATAGGCAATCGCACCGGCCGCGCTGTAGGGCCACCTCGGCCTGTCCATCTTGAACCATATCGTATGTTGAGATCTCTCCGAACCGCACGTGAGAAGCGAGGTGGTGCACCATCATGCTAAAACCACATTTTCTGAGGGACAGTCAGAGGCACAGATTCCAGGAACTGGTGCATTACGATTTTTCGGAACATCAGGCAACCCTGAGACTTTTCTCTTTTCCTCAGCAGACGGAGACACGTTACACATCTGAAATGGAACTGTCGTAGAACAAAAGCGGTACGTTCCCATTCAAAATATTACTTATGCTCTCCCCTCTGCAAGTCCTAAACTTTGTAACGGGAATTTCTAAACACCCTGTATAATTGCTATAATTATTCTTAGTTTTGAGCATTCTCCTAGTTCCTTTCTTACATTTATTACACTTAAAGGTAATTATTATTTACTTTTAGTTACTATAACACATTTTTCCTTTTTTTGCATGAAGATTGCTTCTTTGTTTGTAATAGCAGCGCTGTTGCCATTGTGCCTCTTCTTCGTTACGTTACTCACACTTCTTCTTGGTTATCTTCTTTCCTAATTAGAAAAATAACAGCCACTGTAATTGTAGCCAGTTTTAATCGGAATCTTGCTGTTAAGCTAATCTTGAAGATATTAAGTTTATTTTTCTCTGCACTCCATTCCTATTTTTCTTTGCGCTCTGAACTTTGAAATCTGACAATTACATGTCGTACTTTCTATCACTCGCTGTTACTGTTTCAAGGCATGTGGTTCATCACCCCAAAATCATACCTGACTTGGCTACATTCCGTCACTATTCTCACACCTTTGTAATTCCAGAAAATCCTAATTCGACGCTCTCTCCTCCTACAGTGACCATATGAGATAAACGTGGGTCAATATCCTTGATCACGGGTGGAGGCGAACTCCAGAGCGCCATCCGGCAGTGTACATCGGAGCTATTAGTAGTACTTTGATGTGTCCTAGCCTTATCCGTGCTTTACAGCTGGTTATGCTTCTTTTTCGCAACTTCCACGAAATCTTTCAGTGTGAAACGTGGCTACATACGCTCTGTATTTGTTCATCTCCCAGGATATTTGTTTCTTTGGTCTGACGGGGCAGAAAGGCATGGCGCGTACATATGATCTGATCCCATACCCAAAAGTTGAAAGCAAATTGAATCCTAACGAAGAAAGACAGGCGGAATTTATGCACATTGGAATGAGTCTACAGGGACAGAATTACCGAACTTGTTTCCTCTATAAGCCATCTTAAACAAGCACAATGAACCATGGACCTACACAAGTTGCGAGATACGTAATAAACGTAAGAAGATTATTAGCTGCACCAAAGTGAGGATTCTTATACTATAACCCACAAACCACATGACGGACAGTCAAGCTCTCATATACGTCCTCGCACCAAAAAAGACTAACAAAGTAAGAGAAATCGGTTAGACTTGGTCTCCAGGTCTACCAGCACGTGGTGTAATATTCTTGGTCTACTTCTCACAGACTTCAAAGCTCAAATAGGGTCACTAAACCTGTAGGTACATTATGCGTACCGACAGCTGAATGCTTCGAAAACAAAAATCACTAAATACTAAGTAACCCCGGATCGATGAGAAAATTCATGATTTTATTAATAAGCTCACGGCTTTCTGTGACAAACACGCTCCTGCACATTTAATGTAAGAGGATAAATTCCTGCTCCTTGGTTGGCAAGCAGTTTAACTCAAGTTGTTGACACACGTTTCAGCTGAAAGCTGTACGCAGCAAGGAATGTAAAAACCCGCCGAATGGAAAAAGAGACTACTTTCGGAACACTAAAATCAGACACGCCCTTTCCGTTGTGTGCAGAAATCCGGGACGTGCTATTCTGTGGAAGAATCTCCGTAGCTTGGTTGTAGGAAAGACAAATTTAGTAATTATCTTTCAGGTCTCAGCTGGCGAACTAAATGAACTACTTTTTCATCACCAGTTATCTACCACACTGCAAACAACCATCATCAACAACATCAATCAGATTATATTTGTGATTCTGCCAAATTCCATCTATAGCACGTTGCAATACAGAAACAAGCAAGCAATAATGAGAATTTCTTCTGAAGCGAAAGACAACTATATCGGTATTAGCATGATGATGGATGTTGTGAATACAAAATTGTTAAGGCTTTCGTGGCCACTTGTTGACAAACTGCCTATTGGCTTCTGTCTCGAGTTCTTCGGCCGACGTTCGTCTGATGATTTTACTGACGTTTCGCCAGCACAAGTGGCTGGCCTGGTCAAAGCTGGTGGTGAACTGGAGCCGAGATCGCGGCCGCAGACTATATGTACCTGGTGCACCAACGTCCGAGGGCTTCTCCGCGGTCATTTCCAGTGCGGTTCTTCTCTTGCTACCTGCGACGGTCGTTCACTGCAGCACGGGAAGCCAGGATCCGTTTACCTTAAGGCTTTCTTCTTTATTGTTGAAGTTATTCTCGTGTTTTAGTATTTCTATCGCCTCTCTGAACAAGCGGCTATGACAGTGCTCCTCTACAGCCAGAACTTCCGTGTCGGCGAATTTTACTACGTGGTCGGTCTCACACACTGCGTGCTCTACCACGGCCGATTTCTGCACCTGCCACAACCTGCATTGTAGCCTATGTTCTTTGATCATGGTGTTGATTGATCGTTCAGTCACTCCGGCATAAACTTTCCCGACGTAGCAAGTGGGTCTCTTTCCTCCTATTGAGGTCCAAATATGGGTTCATAGAGAACTTAACGCTGATAGAATGTGATAATTAAGGTATTGTGTTAGCTTTATGCCGTCAAAATTGGTTGTTTTCTATGCTACCAGAGAGGAGCGAAGTTACCAACACTGGTGTCAGCAAACGTCTACTCGGGCGCCTTCTAACTGTTGTTACACAGATTTAGCACAGAATCAGTGCGTTCACTTCATAACAAATCCCCTGACATAGGGATCCTACATGATGAACAAGACTCAAACTCGTTTCATTGACAGCTGAGTTGCACTTCTTCAGAAACGTTTGAATAGTGAAGAAACTTGGTATTCGCAAAGCAGTCATCTATGACCATAGACACAGCTTACTGGGTGGACCTTGTAAGAATGTAAGAAGGCTTAATGTGTACAGATTTTCTTCACATTTAATTAAAAATTTTCTTCCAACAATTTGCATCTCCATTCAATAAAACGAGAAACAGGAATATAGAATTTGCACCGTGACTAGTTCTGACGACTGACGGTGCCCTTGCAACACAACACATATGTGGAACTACTAAGATAACGAGGCGCTGCTAGGAGCTTGTCTCTATTTTTACAGTAGTGGTCACTGAGCCTAGCAACGCAACGTTCAAGACAAGAACAATTGTTACTTGCTTGAAGTACGGCATCGCTGCAGCCTAAAAATTAAATTTTGTGTATCAGAATCTCATTTTACAAGTGGTCTATGTAGCATAAGACACCAAAGTGAAAACTAAATACCAACTGAATTTAGCGGAACAGGCAATTGTCTGCAGAAGATATGAAAATAGCAAAAGAAGATATTACTGATGGTTTACTGATTAAAAAGGCTGCTGGAAGTTTTGAAATACCTATAGCACCCTGCACATCAGATTAAAGAATGGAAACAGCTCAGATCATGGGTTAGGAAGGAAATGTGCACACCACGCTAGTGCTTCCAGCAGCCCCGTAAGCGCAACTATGTGTAAGGAGTGCAAAAGAACGAGGTGCCATGATCCAGCAGCTGAACACATTTCAGTAGTTAATGCTAACTGATACGAGTGACGCCATAGATAGTTTGTTACTGGAAACGAGTGATTTGGAAGGGTGAACGATACCTATCATCGCTTAAGTACAAAGGTTTAAAGTGCTATGGTATGGCTGTGTTTTTCGCGATAAAGGAGTGGTTCCCTTACTGCACTTAAACAAACGCTAAATGTGTAAGGGTATGAAGATAATTTACAGAATTATGTTCTGCTAATATGAGGGGAGAAGTCTGGAGACGATGATTGTTTGTTTCAACGTGATAATGCGCCTTGTCAAAGCAAAAACTGCGCATCAATGGTTTGTGGGCAACAAGATTCCCAAAATGGATTGCTCTGCCCTGGCTCCCGACCTCAACCCTATGGAACAACTTTGAGATGATCAAGAGCGTTGGCTTCATTCCAGACTTCAGTGCCCAACGTCATTACCTTGTCTGGTTTCGGCTCTTGAGGAAGAATGGGCTGCCATTCCTCCACAGGCACTCAGATATCTCACTGAAAGTCTTACCAACGGAGTTCAAGTTATCATAAAGGCAAAGGATGGACACATTCCGTATTAACTTTACAACGCTGCAATTTTTTGCTGTGGAAATCTGGCGCAGTTCCTTGCTGTGACGTGGTACTATCTGAGGCAGTGTTTATCTGTAAACATAAGAGGGGACGAAAATGCAACTCAGAGTTATGCTTTGTAGCTGTAAATACATAATGTTGCTCATCATTTATGTAGAAAAGAATAACGCACTATTCATAAGCAATGCTCGTGCTGTTTTCCATTTCCTCGATTGTAAATACTTGTACAAGGAAGTGGTAGTGAACAGTAACGAACTGTCCCTTCGTTCACTGTGGTGTCAACCACGCTGAATATTTACAGGAGTTAACTTCATGAAGCATCGACTGTAACTTGAAGTTTGCAATGGCTATGGAAAATAAAGTGAAGGACTCAACGACACAACGAGAGGTAGCGTGCGAGAGCATTCCGTCAGTTGGGAGACGCAAAGGGTGGGTTTCATCAGTCACAAAGATTATAAAAATATATAACGACGATGTATCTCAAATATGTTACATTTTCCTACAAGTTGTTATGGTGAATCAACCTCGCTGTGCTCGTTAATACGACATGGAAACAAAAAGGAGATGAACAACGGTGCAATAAAAAAATTATGTAAACCGTAATTGGAGGGGGAGAAGGGAAACGAAAGGAAATTATATCGTTACGATATCAGCTGCATCGGGACACTGCGAGGAATCAACAGCGATGAGTGAAAATGTGTGCCAGACAGGGACTCGAACCCTTTATCTCCTGCTTGTTGGGCAGTTGCATTAACCACTGCGCTATCCAGTCACTGTATTTATCTCGAATGTGTGTACTATTTTGGCATCCTCTCCGGCCGACTCACAACCCCACCTAACACTAACTGTTCGCAGTACCCATCTACGTCATCCATGCTCGCTAACTCTGGATTCATTGCCCTTCGAGGCGAATCAGTTATATGAATGTATCTCGTCTGTCCTTTTTGAAATAGCTGAAACAAGGAACACCATGCATTCACATAACTGATTCCTCTCTAAGAGCAATAAACGAACAGCCTTCAGACTGGATGCACATCAACGTTTTACCTTCGGCGGAAATCTAAAGTTAACGAGCATGGAGGACATGGACGATTACTGCAGATATGTGGCACTAGGGGGAAATGTGAGTCGCGCAGAGGGCGTGCAAGACAGTCTGCGCATTTACAGAAAGCACTTTGTCCGGATGGCGCAGTGCTTAATTCACCTGCCTAGTAAGAGGGAGATCCTGATATCCAGTCGCGGTGTGGCACACATTTTCACTCTCCACTGCTGATTTCCCATTAATTCCCGATGTAACTAATATCGTTGTTCCTTCCCTTTGCTTTTCATTCTCCCCTGCAACTACAGTTTACGTAACATTTATAAAAGCTGCATGTCGAATAGAACAGACACCACGCATTCACACAATGCCAAAAGGATCATACAGCAAAGAAAAAATTAAGTAATAGGTGATTTTCTAGAAAATAATGATGTTAATTATCAAATTTGGAAGATCTTTAAGCAGTTTACTTAATTATCTATGGGACACCAAACGGCTCACATAATTTATTGGGCTGGGGACTGTATTAGGTTCTATGGAAGAATTGAACAGATCGGGCGACTTTTAGCAGAGTGGTGCGTTCAGTGCCCAGGTTAGCGCTATCTTATCACAGAGGCTGGAGGCTGACTAGCTTTGTGGTGTCTTCAGGCGTGTGGCATCTTGGATTATTCTGCGTATCTTAAAGAGCAGAGAAACATTATTTCAGTGTAATAATTTTTTTACCATTCGAGTAAAGCTGTGGCACAGAGCCGCGAATTCCTCTTACCTATTCCATGCTGAAGAGACTGGAGAGCTTGAATCGTATTCCCGGTAAATATGTGAAACCCAGAAATGATGCTGCCTGCATAAACAACAAGAGAATAGGGGAGAGTGTTGTACATTGGAACGCTTTTCAGAAATTCGTCTCTAGCTAGCCCTGTAATTGAAGTTTAATACATTTTCTTACTCCGTTTCGAAATGACAGCATTTACTTTATGCGTGCTGCAGTCCTTTTCTGAAATTACAAAAATTAGGCCTACTCCAGTATAGATAAGTTCTTTGAAGTGTGAGAAACTGTTCCATTATGCAATATTCTAATGTGATCCACCGAATTTAAAGGAGCTGCAATCGAGAAAATCTTGACAATACTGTATTTAATAGACTGTGTATTACGTTATTATTATATTTAACAACAATAATAAGTAAGCGAAATCAGATTAAGAAGGGTTATCAAAAACCAGTTGTAAGTTAACATGATTTTAAAATGTAAGTTATTGGCACCTAACATAAATTTCAATATTCAAGACATGACATATTGTTAAGACGTCAGGAAACTCACTTCATTTAGAAATATCACGTATTGTATGATGCAAGAAATTCTCCCGCTTCTAGGTACAATATGGAGCGCGACAGACAAAGTATGGTTTAACCTTCAATATGTTATGTGAAGGATTTTACTCACCAAACAACTATGTAGCTCACGAATTAATATTATCCTCCAAATAACTTTAATATATTACACAATACTTAAAAATGCAGCACTAGTAATATTTACAAACGCTGCACAGAATTCAACCTCATGCCTCAAAACAACAATGACAGTAGAAAATTATGAAACCTGTTTATGATTATTTCTAATATTCATTTGTGTATGTAATACCAAAATCTGTGACTAGATTGAAACACCGACTAGGAAATCTATGTTTCTAGGTCCACCATCCTCCAGGTACGACACTCTCCACTACTTGCCTGTTAACCGAACATAGGTGTTATAATGTTGGAAGGACTCACTTCGATTGCCTGTAATTGATGTTGTAGCATGAGAGAAATTATCACCATCCCAGTCCTTGTTATCATAAAATTTTAATACAATATGCACTACAGTTCTTTTAAATACAAGAAAACATGGTCAACTAAACGTTTTCATTTTTCCAGAGCCATGGGTGACATCTGCTTTGATATCCAAGGAATTTGCAACGTAGACAATCGATTCGCTCTGAACGAACTTGGATTTCGAATTATGGGTGGTGCTCGATGTAGTTTGGTTCTTCTGATGGTTTCATTCTATAGTAGACAACATACGACTAGGAGTTTGATGTAACGTCTGCAAAATATTTAATGGAAAATCATCGCAAACTCAATGTTGGTTCAGCTGGTGTACTACTGGGAACGCACTGAACAGGAGATGAACGGTTATTCCACATCAATCACGTATCTGCATGAGGGGTTTGGAGAAAGTGAAAGTTAATAAAGACGTGCTGCTGGAATATGAAGTGCATAATATTTAGGACAAGCACTGTCGCTCACATCCTGTGCTTGGATCAAAAATGTGTGTTTGGTGGTGGCGTGATTAGCGTGATTGGCGTGATTGTCATTTCTGAGATTTCCCATATGAAGTAAAAGAGCAGACTGCACCCTCATCGTTACATGAAGGATATAGTGCCCATATAAAATGTAGTTAGTCTGCAAAATCCGATTCAGTATCATATCGATTTTATTGTGGCGGGTACAGCAGTCCTAAATTGGTTGTGTAATGGAAATATTTCAAACATTTGATCAAACTGTACGATCTTCTGTTTGCAATAGATAAAATTCTGACTAGTGTGGAAGATGAAGTAGAATTTGCCTTACATTTTTATGTTTTTACCGTGTGTGGCATTATGAAGTGTCAAACTGAGCAATGAAAATTTTTCATACCGAACTTTATACCAATAACACTTATTTTCCTTTCATTCTGAATGTTATATGTTATAATGATAAAGCAGATGGCGTAGTATTTTCTTAATGTTGTTTGGCCACTCATATTTGAGATGAAACCTAATGATGGTGCAGAGGCGGAAAGAGACAGAGTGATATATGAAACATACTCTGGTGCATAAATCATAGAAATGAAGAAATATTTTCCGTACACACAATAGGTGTGTGAGATGAATTAGAATGATGAAACAATACGGTATCAGAGAGGTCGAACGTTATGCAGTGTGTGTAAGTGTGTGTGTGTGTGTGTGTGTGTGTGTGTGTGTGTGTGTGTGTGTGTGTGTACTAAATTGAGAGCATCATTTCAAAATTGTGCTGAGATTGGCTGGAGAGAGGGAGGGAGTACAAAGCTCAACTGGGCAAATTTCACCAAATTGGTCTTTATATCACTAGCACAATTGGCTTTGGTCCACTATACTGCATTCTGATTGGCTGAACAGAGGGTGAGGGGGGAAAGGGTAATGGCTTTAATCATAATGATGGCACTGCTAAGGATGATGACGTCACTGACAAAAGTTATGACATCACTGTTGGCAAGTCTGGGCTTGTGATAATATCGCTTCTGAGTCGAGACAACCAGCGTAGCGGCTCTCAGACGCTAGTCGCATATAAATGTTACAGAATGCCTATTACATACCTACTGTCTGTCAAACTCTACTACATCTTGTCTGTGAGAGCGGCACATCTTTTCCAAACAGGAAAGAGCGCAAATATTCTACAGCAAGGCTGGAGATTCGTCCGGCGCTGGCCAAACAGAAAGCTAGGGATGCATATTTGGGTCGATTCACTCACGCAGTTTGAAGCTCCCGACCTGGGGAGCACGCTGAAATAGAAGTATTAGGTACTTGTCTTGTATATTTGATACGGGCGTCTTCGACCAGCAACTTTCAACATAATGCCGCACATTCATTGTAACTCGCCACTGTGCCCCTCGAACCACTCCATCACACTCCTGGCCTTGTGACATGGCGCATTATCTTGTTGAAAAATCTCGCTATAGCAGGAAAACATGATCGTCATTAAGTGGTGTACGTCGTCACCAACCAGTGTGCGATACTCCATGACAGCCATGGAGCCTTGCACGACCTCCACTGGACCCATGGATACAAACGTGAATATTCCTCAGAGCATAATTAGCCCTCTGCCAACTTGTCCCTGTTCCGCAGTACATAGGTCAAGGTGCTGTTCACCTGAAAGTTTTGGATTGCTCCCTCCCAACGCTATGACGAAAAGGGTTGCCACTGTTCCAGTGTCCAGTGCCGATGGTCCAGTGCCCACTTCAGTCGTACTTATCGACGTCGTAGTCTTAACATTGGCACATTCTTGGGTCGACGGAAGAGGCGACCAATCGATAGGAGTGTTTGGTTGCACTGTGTATTCAGACACACTTGTACTCTTCTCAGCATTAACGTCTGATGTCAGTTACGACACAGTTCGCCGCCTGTCCTATTTTACCAGTCTGCCCAGCCTACAACGTCCAAAATGAGTAATGAGGGTGGCCGCCCAACCCCACAACGTCTGGAAGTAGTTTCGCCTTGGCTTCGCCACGTGTTGAGGACACTCACCTCAACACTCTTTGAACATCCAACAAGTCGTGCAGTTTCCGAAATGCTCGGGCCGAACCTCTGACACATTACAGTCTGTCCTCAGTCACACTCAGATCGCGCGCCTTGCTCAGGCTGCACACGGACAGCACGCTCACTGATACTACATGCACCGTGACTATGTTTGACTGGCAGTCATTTCTCGCCCTGTGACTGTACTATCGCCTGGACGGATTACATCGACAGTAGGTCGGTGGTCATATTGTTCTGGCTGATCAGTGTATGACTTACAACACCTGCGCAGAATCTTATAAACACCTACCTTGCACAGATTTAATTCGTTGTTGATCGACCTCAAAAGCGCCGAAATTTTATATGGAGAACGAAATATCACTTTGCCTATTTTCGCAGAAACATTTCTAAATAATGGGTCGTAGAGTGTCGTCTTAGGGATATGATTCTTTCCTTGGTCTGTCGAATACACGACTGTACCGCTCTCCATATAATCTGAGGTGAACATTCATTTCGAGGACCACAGGTTTGAGATGTTAAAATTTCGCTTGTCCGTTTACGTGAGATTGTATGGCCTCAGTGAATAAAGATCCTTAGATTGCCGTCCGTCTCTGCTGGACGGTGGCAATTAGCAGGGTGTAATTACAGGTCTGTACGAGTGGGCTGAGAAAATACTGAATGTCAAAGTGCACCATGAGTCTTACGTCGCCCTAAGATGTCCAGAGGCTGTAGACAACAATCGTCTTCAACTCTATAGTAAATCTTATGTTTTCTTACATGAAATTTGATTTCTCAAGAAGACTGTCTAACCCAGAGGACCAAACATATCGTCAACTTACCGGCAAAGTACTGCTGCTTTTAAAAGTGCGAAGTCAAAATCCACTCCTAACAACATTACTCAAAAAGTATGGCCTCTAGGGATGACATAACTTCGCACTATAATGCCATCGTATTGTTCGATAAATTCGTTGTTGATCGGCAACAAGTTTGAGTGCTGACAGAACATCAGTGTTCGAGTACAATCTCCTGTCGGTGTAATTTTTATTTAACTGTATTTCACTATTTCTCTGTTAGTTTAAAGTGTTGGAAACTCACCATTTGGGAATACAGAATTTCGTGTCATTTTAACAGCATTTCGCTCCTGCTGAATGATATTCAGGCTAAAGTACTTGGCTCTTATTACTGGTACCTGACGCGATGACCTAACTAGCTCGGTGTACATTTAAACTTGTACACTATGTTATAATTCTTTAATTCCTCGTACAGCAGCGTATAAAATTTTAGTTTAATTTATTTGTAAATATTTCAATGCTTTAATCAATTTCGGAACTTGATAACACCACCTGACCTACTTTTTCGTAAGAGCTGGATCTTGTCACTTAAGCAATAGGGAATCATTCAACAATCTAAAATAAATTGCAAAACACCACAAAAGAATGAGTGATGCTGAAATCATGGACTGAAGGAAAATCAGTCCAGCAAAACCATCTCACTGAGTAAAACTAGGAATAAATTTTAAAACAGGACTGAAGAAAATGTGGGGTTAAGCGATCATTACACCATGACAAACACACACACACACCAGGTGCACACTAGTGTTCAGAATTTTATACCACAGACACACCCAACAAGAATATTCATCATTGAATAAACTCCTCTACTAAACATGATTCAACTGCACAATATTGTAATACGTGTCCACTTGAAGTTACAGCTTCAAAGAATCAAACACGCTGTAGTTACGTAGTTCCACGGATTAGGAATTAGTTACAAGAAATAACGTAACTTTATTCCTAGCATTTGCAATAGCAATTTTTTATAATAAGGTAATTTCATAACGTGCAGCTATATGTACATTTAAGTAATGATACAAAGTCGGGCGAGGTATGAGGAACCGGGAAAATTATGTGGCTAACAACTCTGTAACGAATGGAATAGCAGGATGCATCCACATTTACGTTTAAACTACGACAGCTATTTTGCAGTGCACGATGGAGGATACTGGGTACTGGTAATAGTGACTCGAACTACAATTCACGTAGCTTGAGCCGATACAATTTTCTTTGTTTCGATACTAATAAAATCATTTACTTTGTTTTACTATCAATTCCCTTATTAGTCAAATATTTATATGACAGTTCTTTTTCATCATACTCTTCGGTACTTTCTGTTGCTCTTATGACCTCCTAAAGCCTACATCTGTTAATGTGCTCTTGTTAATGTTGCAAGTAAGATCTGTCTATGTTAAATATATTTTAGCTCCTCTCTCTCTTACGTCCGTGAGGTTCATAATACTTGAAAAAAATGTGCGTTCCAAGTCTAGAAAAGTGGATATGTGTGCGAAAGACAGAGAGCGAGGGGAGAGAGAGAAAGAGACAGAGATAGAGGGAGCAGAGTGCATGGTTGGGAGTCAGAAAGAGTGAGGGAAGGAGAGAGTATTTCCTGCAGTTCTTCTCGCATTTATTTCAGTGTGTATGTTTTTTGTGCTATTCGTTGGCATTTTCCTATCTATCTGTTCTCATTTGTCAATCAGGTGCCGTAGTGCCTTAGGACTGATAGGGTAAATTGTCGTTAGGAGATGTAAACTGCGTAGCTTCTTGTTTAGTTCGAGTTTTTTTATATACTATTACCTGATTACATAATTTAACCTATAACTTCGTGCTCCTTAATTACCTTTGGACGCTGCTTGAAGATTACTACTTCATTTTACATAAATGTAATTTCGAGGTAACTAACACTTATTACATATATCGTTGAATTTCAAATTGTTTGTTCTCGTGAATAATTAATTGAGTATCTCCATCCATGTGTATTATGGTTGC
Organism: Schistocerca gregaria; assembly: GCF_023897955.1. Classification (NCBI taxonomy): domain Eukaryota; kingdom Metazoa; phylum Arthropoda; class Insecta; order Orthoptera; family Acrididae; genus Schistocerca; species Schistocerca gregaria. Next base: position 734,408,642 of record NC_064931.1, read on the forward strand.
AATGCCGATGCTTGACAGGTAGTAATAAGATTCTGAATATTTGTAGTTATGGTTGCTCAGTTTATACTTCATTTACGTTCATCATGTACATAAAAAAAAGTTTTCTACGTGTGCTACAATCGGAAAGGGTAGAAGCTATATTCTCCAGTCAGTAACGTTTGTTACATTCATCAAGTAAAAACACTATACACTATCATCTTCCTCCTAAAATATTAGTCGATGAATCGGATTACTGCTTAAAAACTTATAAACACATATGGTGATGAAACTTCCTGGTAGATTAAAACTGTGTGCATGGATCGAAACTCGAACTCGGGACCTTTGCTTTTCGTGGAAAAGTGCATCACCAGCTTCTTTCTCGGTATAGTTGTGGAGTTTTGGTTTCTGACTCTGAGCTACAGTGTTGGCAGCATCTGAGCTACCAAAGCACGACCTACGCCCCGTCCTCACAGCTTTATTTCTGCCAGTACCTCGTCTCAGATTGTAAGGCACTCGCCCGCAAAAAGGCAAATGTCCAAATGTCCTGAGTTCGAGTCTCGGTCCAGTCCACAGTTTTAATCTGTCCGAAAGTTTCATACTGTTATCAGCGCACACTCCGCTGCAGAGTGAAAATTTCATTCTGGAATCATCTGGTGATTATAGTTCGCTCTTTGCATCCGCCATTCCTTGAAACGTGAATCCGCCGCCTTCTCCTCCTCCCCCCGCCCCTTCCTCCCATTCACTCCTCAGACACCGCCATCATAAAAATCCAGTGTGTCTGGAATATTGTGATTTACACAAAACTATTCTCTGTAACAAGTAGATGAACGATTTTACATATTGCTCACAAGTATTTTTAAACAAAGCTAAACAAAAATACTTTACTGATTTAGCTGTGGAAGTGGTTGTACCTACAAATCCTTTTTCTCACGAAACGTTAGATACAAGATGAACCTACTTAAACCATTGTGTAGGCATAGGCTTATGACGCCAACAGGGGTGTCATATATATGGTTACGCACGTACTACCCAGTCAAGTATTCTCATGAAACTGTAGTTGATGCAAAAAAAATAAGAAAAAAAACAGACTGAAGCTTAGAGTGTACTGAAATAAACAATTAAACTTATTTCTCAACCACTACAGAGACTGATTAATAACAATAGCGTGGGTAAGTTGTTATTTATGGGTAGATGTCGTTGAAGAAGATTTAATTATTCACATGTATGATTCCCAGGACTAAGTGTATTTATATAACAAACTGTTCAAAATTATACAAAACGAAAGAGTTACACAGTACGAGATATTCAAAATGATGCCAAAATACACTGCACGACCAATTGCTACAGGCAAAATTATCTCTCTTGCAAACCAGTAAATTACAAAAAAGGCTACAACAATGCCAATGTCATTAGATATGCAATAGGTTGCATCATCACTGCTCGATGATGAAGTACATATTAACTTGGAAATGTACTACCATGGAGAGAACTAAAATGAACTTGATATTAAATATTGTAAAGACCTCCAGGAGACTGTCAGAAAATATCGACTGTACACTAGAATAACCCAAATGCCTCTTATGCTGTATAAGTTGTTAATCCCTCTACATAGTTACTCCGCGAGCTACAGTGCTGTGCGTGGTGGATGATACCCTACACAACTAATTCTCATTTCCTTTCCTGTTCCGCGTTTATTCGTGGTCCTTACGCGTAATGTATATTGGCGGCAGCAGAATCGTTCGGCAGCCGCCTTCAAACGCCGATTCTCTAAATTTTCGCAGAAGTGTTTCTCGAAAAGAACGTAGCCTTCCCTCCAGGAATTTCCATTTCAGTTCCCGAAGCCTCTCCGTAACACTTACTTGTTGTTCGAACCTACCGGTAACAAACCTTAGAGCAATCTCGTAGCAGCCCACCTCTGAATTGCTTCGATCTCTTCCTTCACTCCGACCTGGTGTGGATCTCGAACACTCGAACAGTAGTCAAGAATAGGTCACACCAGCGTTCTGTATGCGGTCTCCTTTACAAGTGAACCACTCTTTCCTAAGATTCTCCCAATAAACCGAAGTTGGCTATTCGTCTTCCCACCCACAGTTGTTACATGCTCGTTCCATCTGATATAGCTTTGGAACATTAGGGCTAAATATATAAATGACTTGACTGTGACAAGCAGGACACTAGTAACACTGTATCCGAACGTCACAGGACTGATCTTCCTACTCATCACATTAACCTACGTTTTTCCACATTTAGAGCTAGCTGCCATTCATCACCCCAACTGCATATTTTGTCTAAGTCCTCCTGTATCTATGTACAGTCACTCAACTTCTACACCTTACCGTACATCATGCCATCATCAGCAACAAGCTGTCCAATCTGTCAGACAAACCATTTATGTGTATAGAGAACAACAGCGGTCCTATCACACTTTACTGGGTAGGACATATTTCAGCAGACATGTTTTCTTCTTACAGCAACACTCAGTGAGAGTGTTTAAAATACACTCTAAGACAATAAAAAAGACGCAAAACGAAGGAATTATCCGAATGTGACAGAAATTGATAGATGTGAAGCACATGTGCAACAAACTAACAATTACGATTTCAGAAGAGATGGATGATTCATTCAAGGAAAAGAGCTTCATTATCTTAGAAAGTCAGCAAGGCGTTGCTTAACTCCTGGCGCTTACACAAATAGTTATTCGGTTTGTTATTAACTGGCAGAGGTTTTGAATTTCCTGCTGAGGGATATCATGCTAAGTTTTGTCCAACTGGAGCGTTACATCGTTAAAATCCCGAGTTGGTTGGAAGACCCTGCCCATACTGCTCTACACCTTCTCAGCTTAAAACAAATGGCACCACAAACCATCATTCCTGGTTGTCGGGCCGTATGGTGGGCGACAGTCAGGCTGGTATCCCACCGCTGTCTGGGACGTCTCCAGGCAGGTCTTCGGCCTGGAATCGCATTGACTGGAGTAGAATTGTCTTCAGTGATGAGTCCCGCTTCGAATAGGACCCCGATGACCATCGAAGACGTGTCTGCAGGCGCCTCGGACAGAGATGAGTTCATAGCCTGTCTGTAGCCAGCTATATCGGCTACAGATAGGAGTGATCGTCTGGGGTGCCGTATCTTTATATAGCACAGAGGTACATCGACGATATTCTACACCCATTATTGTTACACTTCATGTCAACCCAACCTAGGCTTACCTTTCAGAAAGATAATACTAGTCCGCACACGGCGTGAATTTCTACTGGTCGTCTTCGTGCTTGCCAAACCGTACCTTGTCCAGCAAGATCGCCGGATCTCTCTGCATTTGAGAAGATTTCTAACATAATTGGGAGGGACCTCCAACAAGCTCTGAATATTGACTAAAGCTGAAGTTGGACAGAAATTATCACGAAATCGCTCAGGAGGAAATACAACAAATCCATCAATCAATGCCATGCCGAATAACTTCTTGACTATGGGTCCGAGGTAGATCAACGCGTTGTTGCCTTTTTCAATTTGTGAAGCTCTTTCTCTTAAATTAATCAGCCAAAGTTTCTATAATCGTAATCACTTGTTTGCCTGTACGCGTGCGTCACATCTACGATCTCCGTCCCTATCGGATAATTGCTTGTCGGTAGATATTTTTTAATATGGCGTATTTGGTAGGAGACTTTTTTAGTTATTTATCATATATGGAGCAACAGTTTCTACAGTTATGATTTCCAGACGTATAAAATGGGTCACAGCTGTCGGAATTACAACCAAGAACTTTTGAGGGCCTGATGTACAACACTTTCCAATGTTAGTAGGAAACCTAACGCCGATACGCTACTATTTAGACGCACAAATTAAGATAAATAATATAGATGCAATGACGGTTTACCAAGTTGTACAACCAGCAAATACTCGGTTACCAAAAACTTTTCCATCTTATAGAAAAGGATTAGCTTGTAAAATGTAACCTCAACTCTTGAACTGATTCAGTGACACATACCATAAAATACCGTTGTCTGAACGGAGGAAGTAATCGCATTTATTTCGTATTCTTCTCTTTCTTCACTTCATGCAGAAGGCTAAAAACCTATTTTACCTGCACTGAAGGTATTTGTTTCTCGGTTGTCCTAGATACTTATTTATTTCTAATCGATTACCTCTTCAACGAATATGTGGACCCTCATTGGGATACATTTTATTCACATACTGAATAAAGTATTCAAGCATGGAACTGCGTCTCCTGAGTGGTTTGAACGTGAACAAGTAGTGATTACAAAGGACCAGGTGATGGTTAGATACCATCAAGTACTTAAGCAGGTGCCACATAATTTTGGTTAATAATGGAGCTAAAGAGGCAAACGTAGTGAAAGGGAATACAATATCTTGGATACATTGGTGAAGTACATAAGTTTTGAAGATTTCCATTTACGGTTAGAGCCATACGCACAATTACGATGTTCTGTAAATTATATTGGATAGCTACTCAAAGCGCTCTCGTCAGTCCTTTGTTCTCCGTGTTAGTCTTCCGCTCCAATATACCAGACGAAATACCGACGGTGAATGAATGAGAACAGTGCTCTCCTTGTAAACGTCAAGTTCTAGGTTTGAGCTGAGTTGTAAACCGGGTTTATGGCCGCCAATATACGAGCGAACAACAAAAGTTGTATAAAAACCATAAAAGTGTTTCTGACTAGTGCCGGCTAGCAGAGAGAAGTGGCATTGGGGAGACTGCTGCTGCAGCATTTCATTTGTGTAACAGGAGCAGCGTCATCAAAACGGAGCCGCTCCTGTTTCTCGCTTCATATTCTGCGATAGTGGCATTCCTGCCATGATCTCAGTCCATTTTAACAGTGTTCCGAGACTGTACAATACCCAACGTGGTTTCTCACACTAAGAAACAATGAAGATATCGTAAAATTTCTTCTATGAAACATGTTGTAAGATATGTAATTCTTGGACGTTGGTTTCCACTTTTTCATCCAAGTAAATACGGCTCAGAGCTAGAAAGCGTACATATCTAACAAGGGAGATTTTCCAGTTGTTGGGGAATAATGTTTAGATGGCTGTAAATGAGGGACAACGTTACCAATGATTCCATATAAGTATTTAATATTTATGAAGAGTAGTTGCGGAATATAATCGTACCCTAGCACTCTCATTATTTAACTGATTCAGTATACATACTTCTGGTTTATATGCCTCTCATATTTTGAATGTTGTTCTTAAGACAAGATCTGTTCTTCCGATTGCTTAATATGATTTATTTCCAGATATTTTCTTATTTCTATGTGCTATGCCATTGTCGACTTCTTCCTCCAGAAACATGGCAATATTTACTTCGTTAGTCTGTACTCATCTATGCGGTACAGGGGCCCAAAGCAGATTAACATTCCTTCGTCGTAGCTTCCAATATTTTATATACGTTTTGGTAGTTCTTGTCATCACCTCTCTCTTTCCAACCATCTATACTCTGTATTCCATACATTATTTTTTCTAACATCGTTCAAGTATCGCTAGTCTTTACAGCTTATAGTTTATTGTTAAGAATTCACATTCACATAACTATACTGTGAGAGGATAAAAATCGTAAGTCAAGATCATTAAAATTCCCTTGTTGATTAGTAGTTGCAGCTCACTGATGAGTAATCTTCAGATGTAAAACACAGAAAACTGCACTAAAGCGGTGAACAATAACAAAATTAATTTCGTGTTTAAACTTCCATTCCATGACACATACCAATAAAATTTTATTCAGTTCACTGCGTATTAGCCACCAGGCATTACACATCATCATAATCTGCTGAGATGAAAGACTCTTTTTGTCTTGGCTTATCTCAAAACGTTTATAGATCTCGTCAGAAATGAAGGCGTACAGAAGAACATTTGGTAAGTACCACAAAATTCTAATTTTACCTAAAGTAGGTTGTTACGGTTACATAATTTACAACGATAGCCATATAATACCTTCAGTGTTCATACTGAACGCTTATGCTTCAATGATAGGTGACTGACAGTGATAACTATCATATAGTGCTCGTGTGGATGCCAATACGGTGTTTCACTCGCAAAACTTGCTTTAGAAACAACGAAGTAGAAATCTTATGGCTGTCAGAGAACTGGCCGCATATGTAGCGTCATTGCTGCCAGATGGCGCTACTAACCAATGAAGATTTACGAAGTCGTTCCTCTGTAAAAAGCTTCTTTTCGGTATATGCTGCTACAGATAGTAGAAAATGATCATGGTTCCTTAGATTTTATACTAGGTGAATGTTAATAAAACCGACAAACTGCAGGGATGGATTCATGACTGGAAATTTAGAATAAAAGGTCCTGTGAACATGTGTCCGGGAATGCATCGTTGCCACGGTGGATGGCACTGACGAATTATAATACCGCTGACCATGTGCGTGTGTTTTCTGTGTTTTGCAGGCTGTGCGATTATTCATGCCGGGAACAAACCGAAATGGTGTTTGTGTAAGGCCAAGCACATGGAACGATCGAGAGGTTGCACGACTATACCACAAGTACCCTCACAGACACCAATACCATTACACAAGTTTTGAAGCCCTTTCTGGGCGTTTGTGTGGTCATGGGTCCTTTCAGACACACGAACTTGGAGAGAGGCGTCGGACTGTGAGTACACCAGATCTGGAGGACATATGCGGTCAGTTTTCTGACACCTACCTCCTTGTTTCTTTAGCTAGCGCTGTGAATGAAACGCCATATTTTCATTCACACATGAACCATATGATAGTCAGCCAGCATTAAAACACAAGTGTGGTAATATGAACACTGACTATATCATATGGCTAACGTTGTAAATTATGTAGTCATAACGAACTTCTTGAGAAAAGATTAGAGCTTTGTAGCACTTACCAAATGTACTTTTGACACGATCCATAAAAATTTCCAGTACATCCATGTAACAAGAGCTCTTCACTTCAACAGATTACGATGACGTGTAAAGCCTGGTGGCTGATACACACTGAATTAAGCAATAGGTTTTAATGGTATGTATCAGAGAATGAAAGTTTAATATGAAATGTATATTGCTACTTTTCACCGATTTTATGATTTTTTTTTATTTTAGGGCCGAAGATAACTTGTCAATGAGGTGAAACTGGTAACCAATAATTGAATTGTTGCTATCTTGACCTGGGATGTTTAACCACATATTTTAACGTAACATATCACCGGTCCCATAAACATAAATAACATAAATATACATATCTTACCATGGGAATAATTTGTTTCACTTCTGTATTTCTTGAGATGACTTTCGTGTTGTAGACATTTTTGTTAAACCCTGCTTTCTTTCCGTTTTATCAACTTTTACTTCGATTGCAATTTATTTTGTACATTCTGTTGAATGATTTCTCGAAGGTATTTAAATTTAAAAACTCCTTCATTTTACTTATTTCAGTTTCTACTTATTTTGATGCTCTTCTATATTTGTCATGAGTTTGATTTTCTCAGTTGAGAACCTGAGTCCAGCAGTACTGGATACGCTATTTAAACGATTTGCATCAGTACTGCTTCTGTCACATTTTCTGAAAGTATTCCACATCTTATGCGAAAGCTAGGCAGTTTATGTTAAATCTCGTTGTTTCCCTTCCTAAAATTATTGGTTCAGAATTTTCGAAATTTTTTTTTAACTTTGCTATGTCTTTCAGTTGTATGTGATGTTAATATTTGCTTGAAATCTTTTTAAATTGAATTACATTGCTAAAAGTAAAGCTATAAATCTTCAGTGATCATTTGAAAAAGAGACGTTACTCTCTAACGTACGCGTATCGCTCGCATTATTTTCGAAAATCGGTGAATTTGAAATAAAAATATTGTTTAAGGAATTACTAGAGTAATACATGTTCGGTGCAACTACGTTACTTCATCCCTGTTATTTCACTAGTGAAATTTCATTAATAGTCACGCATTAACTAAATTTTAGTGCCTAGATGTAGAATTCCGTTGTCTGTTTCGTTAACTGTGACCTATTTAACCATATAGGCGAACGATACATTAGTATATACAACTTACTAGGATTTCGCATGAAGTAACATAAAAATAAGCAGGTATTCTCGCAACGTTGGGGGAGAGTAGGCACCCAGACTCGATCATAGTCTCTCTTTCTATGCACCTGAAATGGATATTTAAAAACTAAGATACATTACATCGTGAATGTATCGAAGTTTTAGATTTAAAGTTTAGTCACAGTTAACCTATGTCCCACAGAATAAAGCAAAATCAAAAGCCGTAGAACTGGGTTCGAGTCCTACAGAGATAAAATTTTAAACAAAGGTACCTTTTCTGCGATCATTTCAGTGAAGAACAATGGCCGCTATCGACAGGAAATCTCAAGCTGATTCCGTATTTCTAGATTTCCGGAAAACTTTTGACACCGTTCCTCACAAGCTACTTGTAATCAAGCTGCGGGCCTATGGCGTGTCGTCTCAGTTGTGCGACTGGATTCGTTATTTACTGCCAGGAAGGTCGCAGTTCGTAGTAATAGACGGCAAATCATCGAGTAAAACTGAAGTGATATCAGGTGTTCCCCAGGGAAGCGTCCTGGGACCTCTGCTGTTCCTGATCTATATAAATGACCTAGGTGTGAGCAGTTCTCTTTCGTTGTTCGCAGATGATGTTGCAAAGCGATTTAGAAAAGATTGCTGTATGGTGTGGCAGGTGGCAGTTGACGCTAAATAACGAAAAGTGTGAGGTGATCCACATGAGTTCCAAAAGAAATCCGTTGGAATTCGATTACTCGATAAATAGTACAATTCTCGAGGCTGTCAATTCAACTAAGTACCTGAGTGTTAGAATTACGAACAACTTCAGTTGGAAAGGTTCAAATGGCTCTGAGCACTATGGGACTTAACAGCTATGGTCATCAGTCCCCTAGAACGTACAACTACTTAAACCTAACTAATCTAAGGTCAGCACACAACACCCAGTCATCACGAGGCAGAGAAAATCCCTGACCCCGCCTGGAATCCGGGCGCGGGAAGCGTGACCGCTACCACACAACCATGAGCTGCGGACAGTTGGGAAGACCACATAGATAATATTGTGGGGAAGGTGAGCCAAAGGTTGCGTTACATTGGCAGGATAGTTAGAAGATCCAACAAGTCTACTAAAGAGACAGCTTACACTACACTCGTTCGTCCCCTGTCAGAATATTGCTGCGCGGTGTGGGATCCTTACCAGGTGGGATTGACGGAGGACATCGAAAGGATGCAAAAAAGGGTAGCTCGTTTTGTATTATCGCGCAATAGGGGCGAGAGTGTGGCAGATATGATACGCGAGTTTGGATGGAAGTCATTAAAGCAAAGACATTTTTCGTCGCGGCGAGGTCTATTTACGAAATTTCAGTCACCAACTTTCTCTTGCGAATGAGAAAATATTGTGTTGAGAGAAATCAGAGCTCGAACAGAAAACTTTAGGTGTTCGTTTTTCCCGCGCGCTGTTCGGGAGTGGAATGGTTGAGAGATAGTATGATTGTGGTTCGATGAACACTCTGCCAAGCACTTAAGTGTGAATTACAGAGTAATCATGCAGATAGATGCAGATGTAGATGACTTATGACGAAATATAGACTTACAAGAAGACCACAGGGCAATCTTATTCTTATAATTGTTTATGTTTATGGGATGTAAAGTTCAGAACTTACGTATTAATAGAACAAAGTGTTCAATTCAGCTCTCATAAATCTTCCAGAAAAACAAGTTAGAAATCTACCGAGAGTCTGTTATAACGTAAAGTTACGTCGGTTTCCAGACAGTCAGTGTGTTTCTGAGGTATGATGTTTGCCTGAAAACTGCCGAACTGGGTTCGAGTCCTACAGAGATAAAATTTTAAACAATGGTACCTTTTCTGCGATCATTTCAGTGAAGAACAAAGAATTAAATAAAAATAAAAAGTAGGTTATTAATTGCTTTTATTCAAACAGTCATTATTAAGAAAAACTTATGAAAGATCTTTCATGAAGAATTTGTATTTGAAAAGAAAAATATATTTTAGCGTGCAACAATAATGAATAAGGAAATATGAATGTGAGTACAATACTATGAATAGCGTAGTGAAAGCACTGTCGTAGCTAACATAACAACATAGACTACCCATACAGCAGTAGAACAAGTTTATATGGCAACTAGCTCCGCAGGTGATTAGGAGACTGAAGAAATGTAGGATGAGGTAAAAGAAATTATTCACTGAGACTGAAACATAATTGTGGTGGGTGACTGGAATTCTGTAGTAGGGAAACGAAGAACAGGAAAAATTGTCAGTGCATACGGAATGGGGAAAGGAATGATAGAGGAAGCCGCCTGGTAGAACTCTGCCCAGAGCATAACACTTGGTTCAAAAATCGTGAAAGAGGGTTGTATACGTGAGAGAGACCTGTAGGCACCGGGACGTTTCAGATTGATAATATAACGGCAAGATATAAATCTCGAAATCAGATTTTAAATTGTAAGACATTTCAAGGGGCAAATGTTGACTCTGGCCACAGCTTATTGGTTATTAGCTGTAGATTAAAACTGAAGTAATTGAAAAATAGTGGGAAATTGAAGAGACAAACATGGATACGTTGGAAAAACCAGAAGTTCCTGAGAGTTCCAGATGGAGCATTAGGCCAACAGTTGACTTGAACAGTGGAAAGGAACACAGTAGAAGACGGATGGGTAGCTTTAAGAGATAAAATACGGAAGGCAGCAGAAAATAAAGACTATGAGAAATGATAACACCTAGTAGCAATCCTTGGATAACACAAGAAATACTGAATTTAACTGATGAAAGGAATAGGAATATAGCAAATGAAGTAGATGAAATAGAATACAAACGTTTAAAAAATGAGATTAATAGGAAGTGTGAAATAGCTGAGGAAGAATGTCTAGAGGACAACTGTACTGATTTAGAAGCACATTTCAAGATGGGAAAGATAAATACCGCCCGCAGGAAAATTAAAAAGGCCGTTGGGGATAATAGAAGTAGCTGTGTGAATATCAAGATCTCAGATGGAAAACCAGTCTCAAGCAGAGAAGGGGAACCTGAAAGATGAATGGAGCATATAGAGGGTCTGTACAAGAGAGATAAACTTCTACATCTACATCTACATCCATACTCCGCAAGCTACCTGACGGTGTGTGGCGGAGGATACCTTGAGTACCTCTATTGGTTCTCCCTTCTGTTCCAGTCTCGTATTGTTCGTGGAAGGAAGGATTGTCGGTATGCCACTGTATGGGCTCTAATCTCTCTGATTTTATCCTCATGGTCTCTTCGGGCGATATACGTAGGTGGGAGCAATATACTGCTTCAATCCTCTGTGAAGGTATGTTGTCGAAACTTCAACAAAAGCGGTACCGAACTACTGAGCGTCTCTCCTGCAGAGTCTTCCACTGGAGTTCATCTATCATCTCCGTAACGCTTTCGCGATTACTAAATGATCCTCTAACGAAAAGCACTGCTCTCCGTTGGATCTTCTCCATCTCTTCTATCAACCCTATCTGGTACGGATCCAACACTGCTGAGCAGTATTCAAGCAGTGGGTGAACAAGCGTACTGTAACCTACTTCCGTTTTTTCGGATTGCACTTCCTTAGGATTCTTCCAATGAGTCTCAGTCTGGCATCTGCTTTACCGACGAACAACTTTATATGATAATTCCATTTTAAATCACTCCTAATGCGGATTCCCAGATAATTTATGTAATTAACTGCTTCCATTTGCTGACCTGCTATATTGTAGCTAAATGATAAGGGATCTTTCTTTCAGTGTATTCGCAGCACATTACAGTTGACTACATTGAGATTCAATTGCCATTCCCTGCATCATGAGTCAATTCGCTGCAGATCCTCCTGTATTTCAGTACAATTTTCCATTGTTACAACCTCTCGATATACCACATCATCATCCGAAAAAAGCCTTAGTGAACTTCCAATGTCATCCACAAGGTGATTTATGTGTATTGTGAATAACAACGGGCCTACGACACTCCCCTGCGGCACACCTGAAATCATTATTACTTCGGAAGACTTCTCTCCATTGAGAATGACATGCTGCGTTCTGTTATCTAGGAACTCTTCAATCCAATCACACAGCTGGTCTGATAGTCTATATGCCATTACTTTGTTCATTAAATGACTGTGGGGAACAGTATCGAACGACCTGCGGAACACGGCATCTACCTGGGAACCCGTGTCTATGGCCCTCTGAGTCTCGTGGACGAATAGCGGGAGCTGAGTTTCATACGATCGTCTTTTTCGAAACCGATGCTGATTCCTACAGAGTAGATTTATAGCCCCCAGAAAAAGTCATTATACTCGAAGATGATACGTGTACCAAAACTCTACAACAGATAGACGTTAGAGATATAGGTGTTTGGTTCTGCACATCCGTTCGACGTCCCTTCTTGAAAACGGGGATGACCTGTGCCCTTTTCCAATCCTTTGGAACGCTACGCTCTTCTGGAGACCTACGGTACACCGCTGCTAGAAGAGAGTCAATTTTCTTCGCGTACTCTGTGTAAAATCGAACTGGTATCTCATCAGGTCCAGCGGCCTTTCCTCTTTTGTTTCTCTATCCCTCTGTCGTCTATTTCGATATCTACCATTATGTTATCTGTGCGACAATCTAGAGAAGGAACTACAGTGCAGTCTTCCTCTGTGAAAGAGCTTTGGAAGAAGACATTTAGTATTTCGGCCTTTAGTCTGTCATCCTCTGTTTCAGTTCCATTTTGGTCACAGAGTGTCTGAACATTTTGTTTCCATCCACCTACCGCTTTGACATAAGACCAAAATTTCTTACGATTTTCTGCCAAGTCAGAATTTTACTTTCGAATTCATTGAACGCCTCTCACATAGCCCTCCCCACACTACATTTTGCTTCGCGTAATTTTGGTTTGTCTGCAAGGCTTTGGCTATCTTTATGTTTGCTGTGAAGCTCCCTTTGCTTCAGCTGCAGTTTTCTAACTCGGTTGTTGTATCACGGTGGCTCTTTTCCATCTTCTACGATCTTGCTTGGCACATACTCATCTAACACATTGTACGATGGTTATGAACTTTGTCCACTGATCCTCAACACTATATGTACTTGAACAAAACTTTTGTGTTGAGCCATTAGGTACTCTGAAATCTGCTTTTTGTCACTTTTTCTAAACAGAAACATCTTCCTGCTTTTTTAAATATTTCTATTTACAGCTGAAATCATCGATGTAGTAACCGCTTTATAATCGCTGATTCCCTGTTCTGCGTTAACTACTTCAAATAGTTCGGGTCTGTTTGTTATCAGAAGGTCTAGTATGTTATCACCACGAGTCGGCTCTCCGTTTAACTGCTCAAGGTAGTTTTCAGATGAAGCACTTAAAAAAATTTCATTGGATTCTCTGTCCCTGCCACCCGTTATGAACGTTTGAGTCTCCCAGTCTATATCCGGCAAATTAAAATCTTCACCCAGAACTATAACATGGTGGGGAAATCTACTCGAAATATTTTCCAAATCATCCTTCAGGTGCTCAGCCACAACAGCTGCTGAGCCAAGGTGCCCATAGAGACATCCAATTACCATGTCTGAGCCTGCTTTAACCGCAACCTTCACCCAAATTATTTCACATTTCGGATCTCCGTCAATTTGCTTCGACACTATTGCACTTCTTATCGCTATAAACACGCCTTCGCCTTCACTGTCCAGCCTGTCTCTGCGGTATACATTCCAATCTGAGTTTAGAATTTCATTACTGTTTACATCTGGTTTGAGCCCACTTACTGTCCCTTTTACTGTGTAGGCATTGTGACCGTTTATTAATGAGAGCAGTTCTGGGACCTTTCTATAGACGCTCCTGCAGTTTACTATTAGCAGATTAATATTGTTATTCCCTGTTGCATTTTGCCTACTGCTACCTTGCCGCGTCTCAGGAGGCGTCTTGTCGGGCCTAGGGAGGGAATTCTCTAACCTAAAAAACCCACAAGTGCACTCCACACGTACTCCGCTACCCTTGTAGCCGCTTCCTTCGTGTAGTGCACGCCTGACCTATTCAGGGGGACCCAACATTTCTCCACCCGATAGCGGAGGTCGAAAAATTTGCACCCCATATCTCCGCAGAATCTTCTGAGCCTCTGGTTTAAGCCTTGCACTCGGCTCCAAACCAGAGGATCGCGATCGGTTCTGGGAGCGATACTGCAAATAGTTAGCTCAGATTCCACCCGGCGAGCAAGGCTTTCCGCCTTCACCAACTCCGCCAACGCCTGTATGAACTGAGGATGACCTCTGAATCCAGACGGCAGTAGTAATTGGTGCCGACATGAGCCACTATTTGCAGTCGGGTGCACCCAGTGCTCTCTATCGCCGCCGGCAGGGCCTCCTCCAAATCTCGGATGAGACCCCCCACAAGCAGACAGAGTGAACACTGGCCTTCTTCCCCAACCTCTCCGCTATTTCCCTAAGGGGCTCCATCACCTGCCTAACGTTGGAGCTCCCAATCACTAATAAACCCCTCCTCCCGTATGCCTGCTCGGACCTTGCTGAAGGAGCGGCCACATGTCCACTCACAGCCAGAGCCGGCGATGCCGCATGGCCAGCCTCCACATTGACCCTCCGCCTCGTGCGCCTCCTCTTGGAGAGAGGGGGGCCCAACCTCGCCCGGTACCCGCGAAGATGTCTCCACAGCAGGGACAGTGGATGAAGCATGTAACATCGGGGGTGTACCATGCGACGCACTAGACTCCCCACTGCCGCTACACTTCGAGGCAGCAGCCTTAAGACGGCTGACCGCGGCCATCAACACGCTCAGCTGTTCGCGAAGAGTGGCCAGCTCCTCCTGCGTCCGTACACAGCAGTCACACATCCTCTCCATCCTAAGAAATCAATTTACTGTTGAGAGTTAATCAACTTTGAACTAGACTGCAAATTCACTAAAGACGGCTGATAGTTGACTAAACTGTGGTTACTAGACACTTCTTGTAGAAAACAATGAAAATAGTACTACGTGTCTCTGGACTGTATTCAAAACAAACGCTAGCACTACTGGTACTGTGGCTGACTAAAGGTACTCGTTCTGACTGTATTCAAAACAAACAAGAGATCTATGGAACACTATTACTAGCACTCGACAATTAAAGCTTCCTAAAATGAAAAACACACGGAAGCACAAGTGACAAGTGAGAAAAATACAGTGAACACTTGAAGGCAATTTTAGAGAAATGGAAGTAATCGTAGAATAAGATGAGACGTGAGATATGATACTGCGAGAAGAATTTCATAGAGCTCTGAAAGATCAATTCGAAACAAAGCTCCATGAGTAAACGATGTTTTGTCAGAGCTACTCATAGACTTGGGAGAGCCAAACATGAAAAGACTATTCCATCCGATGGACAAAATGTATGAGACAAGAGAAAATTCCTCAAGTCTCAAAAATAAGGTAATACATCCAGTTGCAAAGAAAACTGCTGCTAACAGGAGTGAAAATTACCAAACTTTCAATGTAATAATTCATCGTTGCAACATACAAATAGGAATTCTTTGGAGATGAATGGAAATTTGGTAGAAGCCGACCTCAGGAAAGATCAGTTTGGATTGCGAAGAAATGTAGGAACAACACACGAGGGAATGCTGGCCCTGGGACTTGTCTTGGAAGATACGTCAAGGATTGGTAAACCTACGTTCATAGCATTTGTAGACTTAGATAAAGTTTTTGACAATGTTTCTGCAAAACCCTCTTCGTAATCCTGAAGATAGCAGGGGTAGACATACAGGAAGAGGAATACTATTTACAAATTGTACAGAAACCAAATACGAGTAAGACGGCCGTTGTGGCCGAGCGGTTCTAGGCGCTTCAGTCCGGAACCGCGCTGCTGCTACGGTCGCAGGTTCGAATCCTGTCTCGGGCATGGCTGTGTGTGATGTCCTTAAGTTATTTAGGTTTAAGTAATTTTAAGTCTAGGGGACTGATGTCCTCAAATGTTAAGTCGCATATTGCTTAGACTCATTTTAACCATTTTGGACCAGATAGCAGTAATAAGAGTAGAGGGGCATGAGAGGAAAGCAGTGGTTGAAAACTGAGTGAGACAGGAATGTTGCCTATCTCCCAAGTTATTAAATCTGTGTATTGAACAAGCAGTAAAGGAAGCTAAAGAAAAATTTGGAGTAGGGATTAAAGTTCAAGAAGAAGAAATAAAAGCTTTGACGTTTGCCGATGCTATACTAAGTCTGTCAGAGACAGGAAGGGTCTTAGAAGGGCTGTTGAACGGAACGGACATGTTCTTCAAACGAAGATATAAAATGAACATCGACAAAAGTGGAATGTAGTCTTATTAAATTAGGTGATACTTAGGTAGTTCAAATGGCTCTGAGAACTATGCGACTTAACTTCTGAGGCCATCAGTCGCCTAGAACTTAAAACTAATTAAACCTAACTAACCTAAGGACATCACACACATCCATGCCCAGGGCAGGATTCGAACCTGCGACCGCAGCGGTCGCTCTGCTTCAGACTGTAGCGCCTAGAACCACACGGCCACTCCGGCCGGCTACTTAGGTAGTTAGATTGGGAAACAAGACACATAAAGTAGTAATTTAATTCTGTTACTTGGGCAGCAAAATAACTGATGATGGCCGCAATAGACAGGATTCAAAAGTGGGCTGGCAATGGCAAGAAACGCTGTCTGAAGAAGAGAAATTTGTTAACATCGAATATAGTTTTAAGTGTTAGGAATTTTTTTCTGAAATATTTGTCTTGAATGTAACCCTCTACGGAAGTGAAACATGGACGATAAACAGTTTATACACAAAAGGGATGGAAACCTTCGAAATGTGGTGCTACAAAAGAACGTTGATGATTAAATGGGTACATCAAGCAACTAATGAGGAGGTACTCAGTATAATTTGGGAGATAAGAACTTCATGGCTTAGCTTGACCAAAAGTAGGGATTGGTTGATTGGACACGTTCTGAGACATCAAGGTACTTCCAGTTTAGTACTGGAGGGAGGTATGGGAAGTTAAAACCGCAAGTGAGAGGAAGAGATGAATGTAGTGAACAGAGTTGAAAGGATGTAGGTTGCAGCAGTTACTCGGCGATTAGGCTTCCACAGCAGTGAGTAGCATGCAGAGCTGCATCAAACCAGTCTTCGGACTGAAGACGACAACAACATTTAATTAGAAATAAGAAGACGTGAATGACGGATGTTTGTGACTTAGCATGCATAAGGTGATTTTTGTATTTAAATGTCGTAGGTATTCGAACTGAACGGAAAAATAAACGATAAAAATAATGACCAAAACGAGACTCGAAGTGACGATTTAGTTATTACCAGTTTCGAGCACTCTATCACAGACCTTGGTTACCGGTATTAAATACACCCAGAAAACTTTAAAGTGTATTTTCTCCAGAATTTTTCTAGAGTTTTATTGCGTGCTTTGTGCGACTGATGTTGGAGTTCCGAACTTGACGTAAGTACTTTAACTATAACAAATTACGAAATCGGAATGACGTGTGGTCTGTGTATAAGTGTAGAACACCCAAGACGGCGTAAGTACACTCCTGAATATTGAAATAAGAGCACTACATATTTAGCGAAAGTTTCAAACTTGTCTCGTACACACTAGTTACAGGGAATATCGTTAGTAGTAATTAGCACTTACTATTGTTCTCTGGAAGTGTTTGCTTTCCGCGCCCTATTTTCAATAAGACAGTCATACACTCTGAGCAGAATTCATGGACGATCACTAGTATCTTGATACATAGTGGTATTGTTGCACAGATTCGCGAAGCGTATTGATGTAACTCATGCTCCACCAAAAGGATACAACGCTTTTCTGCATAAACAAATTTCTTATAATGGTGCTCGTTTAGTACACTCCTGGAAATGGAAAAAAGAACACATTGACACCGGTGTGTCAGACCCACCATACTTGCTCCGGACACTGCGAGACGGCTGTACAAGCAATGATCACACGCACGGCACAGCGGACACACCAGGAACCGCGGTGTTGGCCGTCGAATGGCGCTAGCTGCGCAGCATTTGTGCACCGCCGCCGTCAGTGTCAGCCAGTTTGCCGTGGCATACGGAGCTCCATCGCAGTCTTTAACACTGGTACCATGCCGCGACAGCGTGGACGTGAACCGCATGTGCAGTTGACGGACTTTGAGCGAGGGCGTATAGTGGGCATGCGGGAGGCCGGGTGGACGTACCGCCGAATTGCTCAACACGTGGGGCGTGAGGTCTCCACAGTACATCGATGTTGTCGTCAGTGGTCGGTGGAAGGAGCACGTGCCCGTCGACCTGGGACCGGACCGCAGCGACGCACGGATGCACGCCAAGACCGTAGGATCCTACGCAGTGCCGTAGGGGACCGCACCGCCACTTCCCAGCAAATTAGGGACACTGTTGCTCCTGGGGTATCGGCGAGGACCATTCGCAACCGTCTCCATGAAGCTGGGCTACGGTCCCGCACACCGTTAGGCCGTCTTCCGCTCACGCCCCAACATCGTGCAGCCCGCCTCCCGTGGTGTCGCGACAGGCGTGAATGGAAGGACGAATGGAGACGTGTCGTCTTCAGCGATGAGAGTCGCTTCTGCTTTGGTGCCAATGATGGTCGTATGCGTGTTTGGCGCCATGCAGGTGAGCGCCACAATCAGGACTGCATACGACCAAGGCACACAGGGCCAACACCCGGCATCATGGTGTTGGGAGCGATCTCCTACACTGGCCGTACACCTCTGGTGATCGTCGAGGGGACACTGAATAGTGCACGGTACATCCAAACCGTCATCGAACCCATCGTTCTACCACTCCTAGACCGGCAAGGGAACTTGCTGTTCCAACAGGACAATGCACGTCCGCATGTATCCCGTGCCACCCAACGTGCTCTAGAAGGTGTAAGTCAACTACCCTGGCCAGCAAGATCTCCGGATCTGACCCTCTTTGAGCATGTTTGGGACTGGATGAAGCATCGTCTCACGCGGTCTGCACGTCCAGCACGAACGCTGGTCCAACTGAGGCGCCAGGTGGAAATGGCATGGCAAGCCGTTTCACAGGACTACATCCAGCATCTCTACGATCGTCTCCATGGGAGAATAGCAGCCTGCATTGCTGCGACAGGTGGATATACACTGTACTAGTGCCGATATTGTGCATGCTCTGTTGCCTGTGTCTATGTGCCTGTGGTTCTGTCAGTGTGATCATGTGATGTATCTGACCCCAGGAATGTGTCAATAAAGTTTCCCCTTCCTGGGACAATGAATTCACAGTGTTCTTATTTCAATTTCCAGGAGTGTATAATTCTTCTACTGAAATATAATTCTAAATCCTTACATTTGTTCTATAGACATTCCTGCTTAGCCGTTTCTCACTTCCTGATAATTGAGCTTTTCAGACATTTGTATTTTCTTTCGCCTGCTATACTTGCTACATGTTTATATTTTCTCCTTTCATCAGTCACAGTCAGTATATCTTCTGTTATCTAAGGATTTCAGCTAGGACTTATTATTTTACCTTTTTTATCCTCCACTGCTTACTCGATTTCTTCTTTGAAAGCTACCCATTTGTCTTCTACTGTATCTGTTTCCATGTTCTGATGAAATATTAGTGGCATATTGATAGGCGTTGATGTTCAAGGTACATTATCAAGAATAAATTTAAGGTTTAAAATCAAGAATCTCATTTTGCAGTTTCCCCAACCAAAAATCTCATCTCACTACATAAAAAAACAAATACTACATAAATACAACGAAAACAAAATGAGCAACAAAGCTGAGTCACTTAAAAACTTAGAAAATTATAGTAAAGGAAATTTTAATGAAGTAAAAGAAAGATACTAAGTTTTTAAAAATTATTCAAATTCAGTAATGTGAATTGGACAGTCTAACTATTAGGGAAAAAATTATCTTTAATACAATATTGAGAGAATTCAAAACTTCAGCAAGGTAATTTGTGATAATTTGTGTTTATTTCTTTTATTGTGCATGTGTGGTAAGTGCCATTCTACTTTAAATTTAATAAATAGACATTTTTGGAAATAACCTTAATAATGAATTAGAAGAAAATAGAAGATTTTCAGTTATTAGAACCGGAAATTTTCAGTCACAAATCAAATGTTTTCAACCTTCAAAATATACATTAATAAATGATGAATTAGCCATATTCAGAAAACAGTTTAAAAGCTATTTTTAAAGTAACTAGAAGCTACATTCCTTTCAAAGGTAGAATACTTGCTTTGTAAATGATCCATTTAAGGAAAAGATGTGGTTAATAAACATTATTTACATAATGAATTCTCAAACCTTTGTTACAAAACCTGAATGTACAAGTACTTGAATACAGCAGAATAAATATATTAATAAACGAGAACTAAATAATCACTGTGCAAATATGGATATTAAAGTTTTTTCAGGACTAGATTTAACTGCACACTGAAATGAAATAAAAAAACTTAATTTTAGAGTATATGATAAACATATTATTTATTTTACTTTAATGACCAGAGGCAAAGAGAAATGCACAATTTCAATGAATATGATTTCATCCTTAAACAGGTTGTTGTTGTTGATAAAAACATAAAACAGACATTTAACACTCAATAATTTTCATACTTGGATTAAGTTGTTCACAAACTTTACAAAATAAAACCTCAAGTCCTGGGAATCAAAATATTGTAATACAAGTTTCCTAACTGAAACTTTAAAAGATTGTGCTAAATGTGTTCCAATTGTAAATTATATTTGGTGAAATTATTAAATAATTATTATTTTATATAAATGAAGAATGATAATGATATTTATTTTACTGAAACTCTTCAACCTAATAGATTAGTTTCAAAAAATGGATAGTAAAAAATCAAATGTCTTCCCTCAGTTTTTAAAACTAAAACAAGTAAATTTGTTAAAACATTATGTAGGTGCAGATATAAATAATCGTGAACCAATTATTCATGAACTACATGAGCAGATCAGAAAGAATTTGAAAAGAATAAAATGGTGTTTGTGCTGAAAATCTGATTTAGCCATCTGCAATCTGATTTAGCCAAACATAATTCTCAAAAGTTGAAAGGAATATCGACACTAAATAAAGGAAATAGTAATTCATTAACTGTAGTAGTTGTAATTTCAGAAATGTGCTTGGGCAGTTCTACTTAAAAAGAAAACATGTAATAATATAGTTGATCCTTTCGAAAAAATATTCTATTTGGGTAAGTCAATTAGCAATCCAATAATGGCAAAGAATTTTATAATATAGAATCTCAAGAATTAATTCAAAAATATATCATTTGTCATTATTCAACTTTTAGTGATTTAAGAGCAACTGCTGTTGATTGCATTAACAGAAGGTTGAAAGAAAAGATGGAGAAGATATTCACTCTTCGCGGAAATTATAAATGGGTTGACTTTGTTTTAAAATTAGTTGATGAATATAACAACATAAAGCATTCAACAATAAAAATGTGAACAAAAGATATAATTAAAGAAATTGAAAAATCTTGTGAAAATTGTTTGCATAAAAAATTGTTAGATATTCAAACTAAATATTAAACTGGTGACAAAGTAGGAAGAAGTAAATTGAGAGGAATTTGTGAGAAAGGATAAACAGCAAATTGGTTAACAAATATTTTCGAATTTGAACATATAATTCATTCAAATACCATAACATATAAATTGAAAAATTTAACCAGGTAACAAATGAAAGGAAATTTTTAAGAATAAAAACTACTGAAATCTACTTTTCCAGATGTATACCTTATTGAAAGCGTTTTAAATAAGAAAGATTTGTAAGAAAAAGTAACATTGTCCTTTTAAATGTAAATAAAATTATTATATATAATGGAGATCGTTATTGAATATTTAAACATATTTGATATGCAATATAAAACCCATTATATAAATTGTTTCAATAAGTAAGTTAGAGTGTGTTTTGATGTTAATGATGGTTGACAAAAAGATTTGCTGTCAAAATCTTTTTAGGGTTTTAATTTAGAGTTGATTGAAACTGTTGGTTTTGACATATTTTTGTCATTAGATGCATATAAAACTTCTTATAAATTCGATTAAGTACAAAGTAACCAGAAATTTATTTTTATTCTCTAAGGATCGTTTACGAGTGGGTTTATGTTTCCATGCAATTGTTTTCATAAACATTCTTCCAAGGTACTGAAATAATTTCCGTGACACAAAGTTCTCAATTTTTCTTTCATTCATAGGTATAAATGTAATCAATTTGATACATAATTAATTCTTAAAATATCGTCACAGTTAACTCACCTATTTCTCACAAAATCTATTTAATTTTGCACAGTAAATAATATAACCAACAAATAAGAAAATTTGGTCATAAATTTTGATTATTTAGTTGACGATCAATGTGTAGTAATAATGTAATACTGTTGTCTATTAAATTTTCCAAGTGAGTTGCTTCCTCTTTCATCTGATGTTTTTTAATACATGGTAAAATAACTTCATAAACAGAGTGTTGAAAATATCCTGCAAGTTCCAAATGTGAACTCATAACAAAGAGAATTAACCCCTTTTATGAATAAATCTTGTATGTGGACGAAAACTTGTAAGAGGCAGTGAAATACGCAGATTGAAATTTTCATTTGCTTTTAAATATTATCTTCAGCATATTTCTCTACAAAATCTCAAAAATTTTTATATACTAAAATATGAACAATTAGATTTGCATAAAGCGATGGATTGTTTTTTCATCAATGAAAAGATAAACTTGTTTGTTACTGTAAATAAGTTTAGTACCATTTAGATCCACAAAGCGACTTCAATTTTATATGAAAACATCAATACATCTTTTTTGTTTCCTATAATTATTTGTTTATAAATGGAAAGTGAAAACGAAATGATTTGTGCAGTGTGCATTCAAGAAAAAGAAATTCACAAGGAAATTAAAATAACCTGACATAACTTTCCTGCAAAATCAGGTAGTGAAGAGTGTAAAACAAAGAAACAATTAAAATTTCTGCAGAAATGGCATATCAAAACATTAATTTGAGAAAAATATTGAAAGGAAGATAAAAATTCCTAGCTTTGATCAGTCGAAAGAGAAGATGTTACAATTAAAATATTTAAAAAACATTTAATACATTTGTCTCTGAATTTGTCGAAATATCTACTAAAAATTAAATCATCAGATTAATTTTATAACTTTGTGTTTCACTAAATTTTTAATACTAATTTTCTTTTAAAAAAAGTTTTGCTCTTCCAAACCTTTTGTCAGAAATATTTATTAATTTAGTCTGGATTTAAAAATAATCTATTTTAAGTAATTTAATGTATTATAATATTAATATTCATAAGGATAAACTCCTTTCTTAATAATTATATATATTGTTTAACCTTCAGAACATTATTCTGTTTCTTTCTAAATTTTTTTTTGTGGGGTTAGAAGACAATTAATCAATACTTGAAGCCATACATTTAAATGTATTTTTAAATATTAAACAAAATCTATCTTCAACATGTTTACTAATGGAACTATATTTTTTCATAATTTGGAATTGCATCAGTATCTTTATTATCAATTGTTAATTCTTTCATATACAAATGAAATCGCAATTTGTTAATTATTGAATATGTACTGGAATAAAGTAAGGCTTACCGTAATTAAGACCGAAATCTACATGTCCAACTCCATGATATATTCCGGTTGAATGACAATCATCGCTTCCTTTCTTTTCATCAAAACTAAATTCTTTTTTACAAGTTTGCCAATTTCTTAATAGCCATTATTGATTACATTTACTTTGGTCAATTTCTTTGGAATATTTCGTTCATTTATTGTAGGCTTTTTTCTTGTTTCTTCTCTTACATTTCAACCAATTTTATTGCTAAATCATTACCTGCTTAAGTACCAGATTTATTTATCATCACCTTTAGAATGTTTACCTGAATGAATTGGTAAATGTTTTTGATATTGGTTAATGCAATATTTTATAGGAACTTGTTTCAAGTTGGTGTGTCTTTCAGTAAACATTCCAAATCTGCATCAATTAAAAAAGGAACTTGTAATGAATTTGTTTAATTTCTATCTTCAATTTGTGACATTTAATCGACGAATCTACTTTTCTTTATGTTTTTTAAAATCGTTTTCATGAATGTATAATTTTTCTTGTGAATCACAATAGCTTATACATCTATCACAAAGCGAAATTCTTCCATTATGTTTCGTTCTTTGTGTACTGTTTAATCTAGAAAGATTTTTTGTCTAACAGCAATTTGAAACATTTTAATTTCGAATTAAAACAAGGTTAACATGTATATCTCGCTTATTTTGTCTATATTATAGAGGCTATATAATAATTTTTACTTTTTCTTCATTGTTTTCATATGCATAAACATTAAATATTTGATTACTTTTCGTACGTTGAATATTTAATAACTGAACGAGAAAATTAATTTTCTTTTATTCATAAATTTCATCTGATTCTAATCTAATATTTTTATATTTACTAATTCTTTCTTCATTTGTATCTAAAAGATATGATGCAGATTTTATAGCCTACAGAAAACATTTCCCATCTGTATTTTTTACATTAATTACAGCTTTTCATCTTTAACTATATTTGGTAAATCAATACGAACAGAACTGAAAATTGGATTGTGTTTGTTAACATTTCATTCTAAACTATCTATATAAAATAGACCCCAACCAGATTTTTTTCCTTTGCATTTCTTCCATTTCACTTAATAGACTAGTCATTGATTTTTGTTTCTTAATCAGATTTTCTTAATAAAAGCTGATTAGATTTTTTAAAATTAAATTTTTGTATTTCATCTGCCCTTTTAAAACTGAAATAAAATATCATATTAACTTTAATTGATCTGTCTTTGAATTGAAATATTGTTCACTTTGGTGATTATTTCTTTTTTAATGTGATTATAAATTCATATTGATCAAAAATTATATTATTATTAGCAACTCTGCAAGTAATTACTCTTGATATAAAAGCAGAACCTTTTTTATAAATTCATTACGTGATTTGAAAACTTATTCATCATTTAGAAATCTGAAATGTGTTATAATATTTTAATAATTTTTTTTGTTCAAATTCTTGATATTTAAATACCAAACTTTATGCAAATAATTTTCATTATCAGTATTAATATTTTTTCCATAATTCTTATTAATGTTTTTCTCAGGTCTATTCGTTATATTGATTAATTGTTATTTATTAAGATTAGAATGAATTTATAAATTTTTCTTTTTACATAGTTACAAAGATCACTTAAAGTTTATTTTACTTAAATCGTTATAATTATTAATTTTATCTTCACATTTTTGATAATGTCCAGTAAGTGACTTTTTCTAAATTTAAGATAATTTTTGTTTTTTTCTGTTTTACAAATTTAATGAAACTCTTCTAAAGATATATTATTCAATTTATTTTTATTATCATTGTTATTAATATTGTCAACAGCATTTACAATAAGATAAATTAGATTTTCTGTAATAAATTTGGAATAATTCTTCAAAATTTCTGTTATAGCAGCTCACCAAAAATTCCTTAGTTTTATATTTTAGCTTAATTCTTTTTACTCCTTTAGTCGTTTATTTCCTCTTAATATAATCAATAAATTCCATCAGATCTTCCCCAGTTACATTTGAATAACCATTTTCTTAATAATAATTTTTTAATTCTTAATAATTGAATCCATATTTTCATTTACTATAATTGTGTGTGTTATTAAATAATTCAGGTTTAAGTTCATTTAGTTGTTATTATATATATATATTGTTATTATATATATATATTGTTCTGTAGCACCACATTTCGAAAGCTTCTATCTACACTCCATACAAATACTTTCAGAAACGACTTCCTGACACTTAAATCTAAACTCGATGTTAACAAACTTCTCTTCTTCAGAAACGCTTTCCTTGCCATTGCCAGTCTACATTTTATATCCTCTCTACTTCGACCATCATCAGTTATTTTGATCCCCAAAAAGCAAAACTTCTTTACTACTTTAAGTGTCTCATTTCTTAATCTAATTCCCTCAGCATCAACCAAGTTAATTCGACTACATTCCATAATTCTCCTTTTGCTTTAGTTGACGTTCATCTTATATCCTCCTTTCAAGACACTCTCCATTCCGTTCAATTGCTCTTCCAAGTTCTTTGCTGTCTCTGGCAGAATTACAATGTCATCGGCGAACCTCAAAGTTTTATTTCTTCTCCATGGATTTTAATACCTACGCCGAATTTTTGTTTTCTTTCCTTTACTGCTTGCTCAATATACAGAGTGAATGACATCGGGGTGAGGCTGCAACCCTGTCTTACTCCCTTCCCAACCACTGCTTCCCTTTCATGCCCCTCTCTCTTGTAACTGCCATCTGGTTTCTGTACAAATTGTAAATAGCCTTTCGCTCCCTGTATTTTACCCCTGCCACCTTCAGAATTTGAAAGAGAGTATTCCAGTCAACATCGTCAAAAGCTTTCTCTAAGTCTACAAATGCTAGAAACGTAGATTTGCCGTTCCTTAATCTTTCTTCTAAGATAAGTCGTAAGGTCTGTATTGCCTCACGTGTTCCAGTATTTCTACGGAATCCAAACTGATCTTCCCTGAGGTCGGCTTCTACTAGTTTTTCCTTTTGTCTGTAAAGGATTCGAGTTAGTATTTTGCAGCTGTGGCTTATTAAACTGATTGTTCGGTAATTTTCACATCTGTCAACACCTGCATTCTTTGGGATTGGAATTATTATAATCTTCTTGAAGTCTGAGGGTATTTCGCCTGTTTCATACATCTTGCTCACCAGATGGTAGAGTTTTGTCAGGACTGGCTCTCCCAAGGCTGACAGTAGTTCCAATGGAATGTTGTCTACTCCGGGGGCCTTGTTGCGACTCAGGTCTTTCAGTGCTCTGTCAAACTCTTCACGCCGTATCGTATCTCCCATTTCATCTTCATCTACATCCTCTTCCATTTCCATAATACTGTCCTCAATTACATCGCCCTTGTATAGACCCTCTATATACTCCTTCCACCTTTCTGCTTTCCCTTCTTTGTTTAGAACTAGGTTTCCATCTGAGCTCTTGATACTCATACAAGTGGTTCTCCAAAGGTCTCTTAATTTTCCTGTAGGGAGTATCTATCTTACCCCTAGTGAGATAAGCCTCTACATCCTTACATTTGTCCTCTAGCCATCCCTGCTTAGCCATTTTGCTCTTCCTATCGATCTCATTTTTGAGACGTTTGTATTCCTTTTTGCCTGCTTCATTTACTGCATTTTTATATTTTCTCCTTTCATCAATTAAATTCAATATTTCTTCTGTTACCCAAGGATTTCTAGCAGCCCTCGTCATTTTACCTACTTGATCTTCTGCTGATTTCACTACTTCATCCCTCAGAGCTAACCATTCTTCTTCTACTGTACTTCTTTTCCCCACTGCTGTCAATTGTTCCCTTATGCTCTCCCTGAAACTCTGTACAAACTCTGGTTCTTTCAGTTTATCCAGGTCCCATTTCCTTAAATTTCCTCCTTTTTGTAGTTTCTTCAGTTTTAATCTACAGTTCATAACCAATAGATTGTGTTCAGAGTCCACATCTGCCCCTGGAAATGCCTCACAATTTAAAACCTGGTTCCTAAATCTCTGTCTTACCATTATACACTCCTG
Organism: Schistocerca gregaria; assembly: GCF_023897955.1. Lineage (NCBI taxonomy): Eukaryota > Metazoa > Arthropoda > Insecta > Orthoptera > Acrididae > Schistocerca > Schistocerca gregaria. The sequence continues at coordinate 734,436,205 of NC_064931.1, forward strand.
GAAATGGAAAAAAGAACACATTGACACCGGTGTGTCAGACCCACCATACTTGCTCCGGACACTGCGAGAGGGCTGTACAAGCAATGATCACACGCACGGCACAGCGGACACACCAGGAACCGCGGTGTTGGCCGTCGAATGGCGCTAGCTGGGCAGTATTTGTGCACCGCCGCCGTCAGTGTCAGCCAGTTTGCCGTGGCATACGGTGCTCCATCGCAGTCTTTAACACTGGTAGCATGCCGCGACAGCGTGGACGTGAACCGTATGTGCAGTTGACGGACTTTGAGCGAGGGCGTATAGTGGGCATGCGGGAGGCCGGGTGGACGTACCGCCGAATTGCTCATCACGTGGGGCGTGAGGACTCCACAGTACATCGATGTTGTCGCCAGTGGTCGGCGGAAGGTGCACGTGCCCGTCGACCTGGGACCGGACCGCAGCGAAGCATGGATGCACGCCAAGACCGTAGGATCCTACGCAGTGCCATAGGGGACCGCAGCACCACTTCCCAGCAAATTAGGGACACTGTTGCTCCTGGGGTATCGGCGAGGACCATTCGCAACCGTCTCCATGAAGCTGGGCTACGGTCCCGCACACCGTTAGGCCGTCTTCCGCTCACGCCCCAACATCGTGCAGCCCGCCTCCAGTGGTGTCGCGACAGGCGTGAATGGAGGGACGAATGGAGACGTGTCGTCTTCAGCAATGAGAGTCGCTTCTGCCTTGGTGCCAATGATGGTTGTATGCATGTTTGGCGCCGTGCAGGTGAGCGCCACAATCAGGACTGCATACGACCGAGGCACACAGGGCCAACACCCGCCATCATGGTGTGGGGAGCGATCTCCTACACTGGCCGTCCACCTCTGGTGATCGTCGAGGGGACACTGAATAGTGCACGGTACATCCAAACCGTCATCGAACCCATAGTTCTACCATTCCTACACCGGCAAGGGAATTTGCTGTTCCAATAGGACAATGCACGTCCGCATGTATCCCGTGCCACCCAACGTGCTCTAGAAGGTATAAGTCAACTACCCTGGCCAGCAATATCTCCGGATCTGTCCCCCACTGAGCATTTTTGGGACTGGATGAAGCGTCGTCTCACGCGGTCTGCACATCCAGCACGAACGCTGGTCCAACTGAGGCGCCAGGTGGAAATGGCATGGCAAGCCGTTCCACAGGACTACATCCAGCATCTCTACGATCGTCTCCATGGGAGAATAGCAGCCTGCATTGGTGCGACAGGTGGATATACACTGTACTAGTGCCGACATTGTGCATGCTCTGTTGCCTGTGTCTATGTGCCTGTGGTTCTGTCAGTGTGATCATGTGATGTATCTGACCTCAGGAATGTGTCAATAAAGTTTCCCCTTCCTGGGACAATGAATACACGGTGTTCTTATTTCAATTTCCAGGAGTGTATAATCTATCTGATACCTTTTAGTATCTCTAATAGTGTATTTTAATACGACACTATACTATCTTATGCAATTTATGACACTTAAAACTCTTGATAATGGCACTTTGAAGCCGAAATCATGATTGTGTAATTGTCAGTATAACACTGTAAATAAAGAAGGGTGTAATGGCGGTACTGACTTTAAAGAAACATTAAATCTGTGCTTGCCGATGTCTTTGGGTCAAATGGACAGAAGTAGGTGTCGTCTGCTGAGGGTCCCATGTTCAGCGATGTGCACTGAACCGTGTGCTCTGAATCCTTTTTGCTTGCACCACTTATGTACTCTGTCATTAGACCGGCTACAATTCATCAGCTACTCTGCTTTACAGAATGGTGAAGTCTCAGAATTCCACGTTCTCTGATGATACTTCCAACACCTTGTCGCCTACTCATGGTTTCACCGTTCGGCAATTACTTCCCATAGATATTCACAATCATAGTACGCGAACAGCCCATAAATATAGCCGTTTCTGAGGAGCTCGTTGCAAGCCGTTGTGCCATGAAAATCTTTACTTCGTCAAAGTCGTTTGCTCAGTGGATATCCTTATCTGCCTTCCGGATGCTATTCCACAATAATCTTTTCTCCGATCATATTCTTTCCTTACTATCCATGAGCCTGCATCGCCACTAGGTTGCATTGAATCTCGCGGTGTGTATTCTTCGCTAATCAGTTAATGTTAGACCATGATAATTCGATCTCTTGCAGGTGTTGATTTCTGGATTATCATTTTGGCCACCAATGAAAGTAGAATAACGAGAAAATGTGCAAAATTGCTCAATGGTACTTTGTGCTACATTCAACTGTGAAACCATCCACTCTTCGACCTTATCTACTCGCACCACCTTCACACCTTCCACAATTCCTTCCGGTTTTCAACCCTAGACAGGAAATTCAAAACGTTCGACTTGTCTGACCCCTCATACAGGAATCAGCATCCGGGAAGCTTGGGTTAGAGTCTAAAATGAGCTGTTTTCTATTTTTACGATATTTTGCATTCTTCTTTAATATTCTCTATTTAAAGGCTAATGGAGATATATCGTTATTGCTCCCTTTTTTGGATTCGTGACTGAAAGGTAGTACAAGCAGCACATTACTTACCGGCTTCCGTCATAGTTCTCGAATTGGGCCACCATCTCCCCACAACTGACATTCATTTTTCAAAGTCCGGTACACGCTCTGGTTTCTGCCTGGATGTACCGAGAGTTCTAGCCTCGCAGAAATCTTCCCCTCGATATGATTTCTTAGACTGTTATTCGTATCGAAAAGTGCTTAAGCAACAGAGTTCAGGGTTCACGATCCTTCGTGAACTCAGTATACCGCTTCGACACTTAGGCAAGCATCCCACAATATCGGCCTATCGAGATGTTACACCATATAATGGGTTTACAATTTTAATAATACTACAGGTATGACGTAGTTGTATTAACTCACCCACCTTTTGCTTCCTGAACCGTTATCAACATCTCACTATGACAGCTATAATTTACTTAAGTTTTTGTTCCTTACGTTCGTCGTCTTTACGCTAAATATACGTTAGCAGCAGTAGAAACGTTCTGCGGTCAGTTTAAAACGCAAACTCCCCAAGTTTTCTCAATGTCGTTCCACGAAAAGAACGTTGCCTTGCCTCCAGGGATTCCCATTTGCCGGCCGCGGTGGTCTCGCGGTTCTAGGCGCGCAGTCCGGAACCGTGCGACTGCTACGGTCGCAGGTTCGAATCCTGCCTCGGGCATGGATGTGTGTGATGTCCTTAGGTTAGTTAGGTTTAAGTAGTTCTAAGTTCTAGGGGACTAATGACCACAGCAGTTGAGTCCCATAGTGCTCAGAGCCATTTGAACCATTTGATTCCCATTTGAGCTCCCGAAGCATTAGGCACAAGTAGGCAATGTTATTCTCACCTCTAAACTTATCAAAATCTCGTCCAATAAGAAAGTGAGCTATGCATTATGCGGAACCCATCCTACGGTATCAGTTTCATCTTGAAGTTCAAAATGTTGTCACCTTCTGCTGTCACATAGTAGGAATTACACGGCAATTCTATGAAACAGCATACTGAAAAGTAGTAACATACAGTCTATGAAGGTTGCCGACTACAGAGGAAACTGTATTCCTCTTGAATGAGATTTTCACTCTGCAGCGGAGTGTGCGCTGATATGAAACTTCCTGGCAGATTAAAACTGTGTGCCCGACCGAGACTCGAACTCGGGACCTTTGCCTTTCGCGGGCAAGTGCTCTACCAACTGAGCTACCGAAGCACGACTCACGCCCGGTACTCACAGCTCTACTTCTGCCAGTATCCGTCTCCTACCTTTCAAACTTTACAGAAGCTCTCCTGCGAACCTAGCAGAAGTAGCACTCCTGAAAGAAAGGATAATGCGGAGACATGGCTTAGCCACAGCCTGGGGGATGTTTCCAGAATGAGATTTTCACTCTGCAGCGGAGTGTGCGCTGATATGAAACTTCCTGGAAGTTCTGCATGTCTCGCAGGAGAGCTTCTGTAAAGTTTGGAAAGTAGGAGACGAGGTACTGGCAGAAGTAAAGCTGTGAGTACCGGCCGTGAGTCGTGCTTCGGTAGCTCAGTTGGTAGAGCACTTGCCCGCGAAAGGCAAAGGTCCCGAGTTCGAGTCTCGGTTTGGCACACAGTTTTAATCTGCCAGGAAGTTTCGTTTTGTATTCCTCTTATTCCTTCTCTAATATAATATGTGTTGTAGCCTCATTAACGTAACCATGATAGAGATAGGGAGAGAGAAAGAGTGAGTGAGTGAGAGAGAGAGAGAGAGAGAGAGAGAGAGATGGATGAGCGATGGAATTTACTATGGAGTAGAATCAAATAGGTGATGTCAGCTACTTGAGAAAATAGTATTTCCTTAATTCGCTCTGTATTATGTTATAATGTTGTTGCCCCACTAGAGTATATGTTAGAGACAGAGAGAGGGGGAGAGAAGAAATGAACTGTGGCATATGAGTCACAGAAATGATGTCAGCTACTGGGGATGTTAGTCGTTACTTCGTTAAAGTAAGTATTAATGAGGGGTAGATAGACACAAGGAATTTGCTAATGTGTGTGAATCAGAGAGGCGTAATTTACTGCTTATGATGATGATAATGATGATGAGGTAGATTTGGAAATTTTGTTTATAATTTTTGATGTTGTGGAAACGCGTATGAAATGAAACTTACGGTGAAATGGTGTGAAATGTGTGCATGTGCCTGTATGCGTGCGTGCGCGCGCGCGCGCGCCCGTGTGTGTGTGTGTGTGTGTGTGTGTGTGTGTGTGTGTGTGTGTGTGTGTGTGAACTTTTTGCCTCCAAAACTGTGTCAACTTCCCCCCCCCCCCCCTCGCTTAAACTATATCAATTTTCCCTAAAAGTTTATCAACTTGCAACGAAACTGCACACAAAGCTAGATCAACTTACCATGAAAACCTATCAACTTGTCCCAGAAACTGTATCAGTCGTCTCCAAAATTGTATCAGCTATCCACAAAACCGTACCATCTTAGTAATACCTAACACTGTCAATATTTCTCAAAGCAGTCTTTATGAAATTTACGAAAATTTGAACCTTTTTTTACAAAAGCTTTTAATATCTGGACTACATATACATAAAACAATAAATAATTTAGAAAGTTTGGTAATTTTTTAAAGTTTTAATGTAAGAGCTAACCTCTCTTTTTAATAATACGTTAATATTCGCTGGAGAGGAGAGAGGGAAGGAGGAGTAGTATAGAAGATGGTGCGGCTTGTATTGTGATGACGAAGACATCGTTCATAAGGATGATAACCTCATGAGGACAAGTTCGAAAATCATTGTTAACGTCATTGCACCCGAAGTGCAGGCAACTGAAATTGTAGAGGTTATTGATCGTTCAGAATGCCAATTACTTCCTTACCATTGTAAGTTTTTTTCGCATTCCCTCGTGTATCTAATTAATAATGTGGTATTCCCCAAGACTGGAAGCGTGAAACAATAAAGTGACATCAACAGTTGATATCAGCATTTTCAATGCCATGTGAGTGTATATTCATAACGAGTCTCGTAAGTCATATATCATGCGTAGTTCTGTGGTATTGTCGTGTATAAACACGGAGGCTTAATGTGTCACAGTATAGTGCAGTATAATGTAATGTTTTTTTCTTGCATTTTTGCGCTCCTCTTGCTGTCATTTTGTCGTAGAGCATGTAATAATGTAATGAACAAAGGCACATCCACACAGAATACACACACATAAACATATGAATAAGGTTGTTCATGCCTGTTTTTCAGTAACATGACAGGGAGTTTTACAGATCGGTTATTAAAAAGTGATAATTTGAATAAGTGATCTTGTGTGCGTTCTGGTACACTTGATATGTTTACTAGCAAATTATTTGAAACTCTTACGCAAGTAGTTGCAAAGCATATTTTGGCACAGGATGGCTGTCGCCTTTTTTACATCGTTACATGAACGCTAATAAATTACTTACAACGTAGAGGCATCATACACGGCTAACCAATATAGCTCAGATTTCGCAGCTCGGTTGTGTACAACCTAAAATGAAAAACTCTAGCGTATTTTGGACTAATATTCATCTTTTTTGAGAAGACCACCCACAACGCCAAGAAGCCCAGTCGACTTAAAACTGACGTGGTCGATACAAAATAGAAATTACAGCATTTTCATCGTGATATATGGGATTTGAAACTCATATTTTTCTAGAAATCAAGGAATGGATCATTTCCTATTGCCGCTTGTGTACCCATAAGAATCCTTGTTCAACGTAAACGACGCTGGCATAGAGACTAGAGGATCTGATTGTGGAGCAGACAATCTGTGTTCGATTTCTTTTTAACATGTATTTTTGTCGCTGGTGATGTTAGACAGCCGCTCGAATGCGAGAACCAATCATAGCAGAATTCGTTGTCGGTTTTGAGCACCGATTTCTGAGATGATTTAATTGTATGTTTGGCACACATTTCCAAATTAATTCCCGAAAAACAAAAGGAGTTTTATTTTTAACCAAGTCTGTTTCCCCATAATCTTCGGTAGGAGCGGCGTAATTGCGAGAAGAATTCACTCATTAAATGTTTTTGGTATCATCCATGTAGTTGTTCGAAAGAAAGTGAGGACATGTAACACAGTAAGTGAAAGAGTGCTTATAAGTCGCTAGTATTAAACCTTTTTTTAAAAACTAATCCATGTTGTTTGATTAGTTTTTTTGTCAACGTTTCTATTATCTCATATTGATCTACTTACCTTATTAACACTCCTATATCTACCAGTTGTGATACGAAATACAATACACAAGGAATAAGCTTGTAGAATGCATTTAGGAACGGAACCCTTTTCAATCAAATGCCTTGGTTGCTACGCCAGCAGCGCTTTCGTTGAAAAGTGTATACCTTATAGGTACGTAAGCTGCATTTGTAAAAGCATATGTCCTTTACTTCTAGGAAAAATGCGTTTGCGAATGCCATATACGATAATGAAAAATGGTCAGTTTTCAGTTATCTACGATCCCGTCGATTTTGAGCCGAATGTACGTCATGAATATTACGGGTGATTTGCTCAAAGACGAGGTGAGGGGAGGGGGGGTGGCTATCGAGCCAAAACATTCTTATATCTTTCAGTTTACGTTGTACAGCAAAACCGACCTGCCAAGTATGAGCTGAAACAGTTGGCCGTGTTTGAGGCCTTTCACGTGACAGTATAATTCAGTAGCATTCCCCGTTTTATGTTATTGTCATCTTCAGATTGCATATAATGTGACCATACGTTCTCCAGTTTCAAACAAACTTCGGGTGAACGGGTTTTGAAGGCCCAATGACACATATCGTTTGCCGTGCCATCCACAGCTTATAGGCCTCACTGGATGCGGATATGAAGAGGCATGTGGTCAGCACACCGCTCTCCCGTCCGTTGTTAGTTTTCGTGAACGGATTCTCCAGTTTCAGTACAAAAGTAAATTATAAGTGTTCCTGGAGGTTAATGCAATACCTATACAGAGCAGAGGATAACTTTTAAAGCAGAAGTTCGTGTCCACGGGATAAAAGCTTCTTCGTTGCGAAAATAGAGCAGAAGAATATAGGGCTGTATCCCTTATGTACTTATAGGCAGGGGCGTGATCATGCATGGTGGTACTAAGGAATATAGACAGGAAAGTGCCGATTCTGTGTGTGTGTGTGTGTGTGTTTCTGTGTGTGTGTGTGTGTGTGTGTGTGTGTGTGTGTATGTGTGTGTGTGTGTGTGTGTGTGTGTGTGTGTGTGTGTATGAGAGAGAGAGATAGAAAGAAAGTAATAAGGAGATGCCGATTCAGAGTCTAGTCTTCATAGTCGTTGGTTGAAACACGAATTTGAGAAAGTTTTCGCTGGATATTCGTCCGATAAGTGGAACTACTGTGGTAGGTTTTCTTCGATTTCATCAGTTTTCAGTTTGTTACTCATGTATGTGTTATGTTGCTACCTATGATAAATACTTAAGGAGAGGATCTTCGTGCGCAAGCTCAATTCCGCATTCCTACCGAAGCACTGATCACGAAAGAAAATCTCAATTCGATGAAGAGTGGGTGAGGAAATGGGACGTGGTGTTTCCGAAGGAACCGTTCGGGCTTTGATCTCAAGTGTTGTCTTGAAATGATGGAAAATCATAATCAGAATATTCAGACGATAACTGGGATACGTCTCCCTCCAAATAAGAAGCTCCTCCTTGTACTTCGGTATTAACGAAGGATATTTAATATAATCAGTGTCTTACGCTCTCCTACCATAAAACTGTGAACCACACAGTCTCATACATATGAACGTTTGTTTACACACTATCAGCTTTATAACCCACCTTCCTAGGATAAATTCGATTACCTTTCCTATGAATGAACAAACAAAGGTGCAAAGGTAATACGTATTTCTAATAAGGACTGCTACATTCTTGTGATCGTAAGAAACGTTTGGGTGTCGAAAAAGTAGTGCATCCTTTTATGGTGTTTACATTTTTTGTGAGGTTTTTTTGACAAACGGGAGGTTCGGGAAATGAGCTACCATGAAACTTTAAAACAACGTCAATTCCACCATTTCCTTAACAGGAGCTTCGTTCAAAAAGTCCGAAAATTAGCTACGTTTGAACTGCGGTTATAAATCTGATGCACACATACGTTGTGGCAGAAAAATTATTCCCATTTTATGATTCGTTTGAGGTGTCTAGAGAATATTTTATCACCTGTACATTTGTGAGCTAAATTAGCTCCAGGGCCGAGACTAACACTTTTACATTCATCAAGCAGTAAAACGGAGAAGGAAGGAATAGATTAAGGTTTGCGCTGTGAGCGAGAGAGAAGCAGCTACGGACGAGGCAACTACGATAAAGGAAGGTGTTGACCGCTTCTGCTGACCACCAAATCTTCCTGCCTACGCAGACAACGTTCCGAGGCTGTAACGTAATCACAGAATAATAAGCAGGCCTAGAACCTGTTCGTTCGTTTGTCCTTGTTAAAGTGACAAACGACATCTCTGCGTCCAGCAGCCGCGATGGCGACGAAAAGTAATGACGAAGCACGCACAGTGGCAGGCTACACATGGGAGCGCCGGACTGCTCTCTCTGCTCTCTCTCACTTTAACCTCCAGCTACTATCCATTATTAAGCAAGTTCACCAATTTAGACTGCGCTTCCATACTTTCACATACTTTCACATGTACGATACGAATGATATACTCCTTACTTTCCATTATAGTTATTTCCATCACCAAAATAGTATATAGATCATTTTCACGCACTGATTTAGGCCATTTGTGTAATTATAATGAAATGTTCATGCGTAATGTATTAATTTACATGTTACTTATACATATTAGTTTCTATGCAAATTCACATTAATTAGCTACAGCGCACGGAAAAAAGAGCTGTGAGGCTAGCTTTCCATTTGTAATTATGTTTTGTTGTTTCACTTAAATATGTATGTGATAGTTCTATATCTGAACATAGAGAACAATGAAGTATCAGTGCCTACGTAAAGCACTATAAGTAATAAAGTAATTTTGCTTTAAATATTTACAGAGTTTGCATAATATGACTGAGATTATATTTGTCGAACCTTTTCTGGTTTTAAATGCAATTTTCTTCACAGTGTGTCGAATTTATATAAACTAAAGATCTTAAAAATGGAATGCTAAGCTTACACAGTTTCTTATAGCAGTTTCTTTGTGTTCTATGTGCCCAGTTCACAAAAATTAAGAACTATTTCGTAGTGTAGGTCAGTAATTAAGTAAAAACGCATAATGATTCCACAAGTGTGTTTTGAATAAGAGAAAGAACTCTAAACACGAGCCTTCTCCCAGGTCTCCCACACATCACATAACGTCGTTAGAGACCATTTCGTCGCACAGAACCACATTAATTGCTATTTACTCATAACAGAAGATGATCATTACAATTAGTTAACCTCTCCTTCAAGCTGACAGTATCATCACTCGCTCTATGTCGTTTAGAACGTTTTCTCTGGTGATGGAGATAGGAACGGGGGACAGCTGCGCTGTCCGTGACAGTAATGTGTCTATACGCAACCACTGGATTTTTCCAAATGAAAAATATGTTAGGTATCTCAATCAATCTAGTCTGGGTAGGTGTTCCTGAGTTACGAACTGGTAAGCTCCACCAGCCCTCTGTAACCATTAACTCTGTTATGCTTTACAGAGCTCTGTGCTTGCCGATAGTGGCGCATTCTCTGTTGCACGGAGTTTTGTATATTTGGGTTCATCAGAAAAAGGAAAGCAATGACCCTTAGATTTTTTAAAAAAAGTATCATATTATCTTAAAAATATTGTAAAGAAGTAGATGATTTACTAATAACTTTGTTGACTGTTTAATTATATAAACTTCTGTACAAAATTCTGTAACACTTTTTATAGCACCAGTATGTAAAATAATCATGAGGTAAATACTATAAGAATATCAGACTTTCATATACCAATTCATATTCTTAGATAAAGTCTGAAAACGTGCCAGAAACCGTAAGGCCGTACTCAGATACAACCTGAAGCACATCATACTCCATGTGTATAAATAGTTTATTCCACTCCTGAATGAACTTGATGGCTCCCTCAGTTGGAAAATCCATAAATTCAGTTTATTAAATAGATGAGAAGCGTTGAAGAAGAATTCATGGTTATGCCACTGTGAAGGGTTTACCATAAGGATTCGTAATTGAAGTCAAATGTGATAAAAATTATTATCTTTTATTACAAATAACTTGTTAAAATCTATTTTTCATTATTTCTGTGCTTTGAATGATTCCTGTTTGAATCACTATAATATTTATGACGGATGGTTCTATCTCAACATCATATGTAGTGATTACCTCCCTTTTTTATTCAAAAAGAAGTTATGGTGAAGAAACGCAAGGAAGACAAAAAATGGTTCAAATTGCTCTGAGCGCTATGGGACATAACTTCGGAGATCATCAGTCCCCTAGAACTTCGAATTACCTAGAGAAAGGAAAGCGTTGAGCTACATGAAACAAATAGCAATGCCAAAACAGGGACGAGAAATTTGGATCCTCAGCCATAACTGTTCCCTAGACTTAATCCCTTAGAAAGACGGCTCCATAATCTCCTATTACATTAATACATTGATTCATAGATCGATTGAACAAGCTGTCATGTCCTCATTAGCAACTTACAAGCGACATACAAAGATAATGGAAGGTACCAAATGGAAGTTTCAAATGTTTGTTGAACGTCAGGGGCAGGCCCTAAGCTGTGACAGACGATAAGAAACCATGTAAATATATAAAACTTTAACCAGTGACAATTACTTCCTGTTCAACAACAAGTTTTACAGTCAGGAAGATGGGTTGGAAATGGGTAGAAATCTTGCAGGCTTGCTAGCACACATATGTATTAAAAATCTTGAAAACAACTTTTTTAGGTCGCAAACCCACCAAAAATACAAGCTGCTTTATTAGAAATTCTTTGTTGATGACACTATCATTCTGTTCAATGAAAGAACAAAAAAAATAGGAGAACTTAATAAATTACACCAGAAAATTCAGTTCACTGTAGAACGTGAAACATCAGATGGCATTTACTATCTGGACTTAACAGTCTCAAGTAAAAATCCAAATCATAAATCTCAAATTCTAGGAAAGGCAACAACCACCAATATTACCATACATAACTGCCCATGACATCCAGAGCAACATAAAATAGCATTCTTCAGAACAATGGTTAAAAAAGTGACTGGTTGCAGTTTTACGTATTTACTTTCAATTAACAGTCACGGGTTCTAAAATACAAGTAATGGATAAGCATATCTTAAGAACCCCTTAAGAAGTGCATTTAAGGGTGCTAGAATTTCTCTACGAACGGTTACAGTGACATCATGCCCGGTTTTAGCTGCAACTGTTTTACTGCTCTATTGCCATTTCGAATTTTATGCACATTATTAAGACTTGGCAAAAATATAATATGACGTACCAATAAAACCTTAGTACAGAATGAGAGTAACAGTGCGTACAACCAATCTGCAGTTTGTATCATTCCAATACTTAAGAGAGTTGATGTTTTATTACGGCACAGAAATAAGATAAAAATAACGTTATTGTAGAGATGTATCACTGTTCATGTTATTGGAGCCAACGGATTTTAGTCAGTGGTATAAGTAGATCTGTGTTATTTACTTCCAGGATGCAGTCAGTCAGCGTGGGGCAGATAGAAATCCTAAGCCGTTTGTACATCGAAGAATAGCTAGTCAGCAGTTGACTGACTGCAAGGTGCATGTAAATAACACATTTCTGTTCCTCCCACTGACAACAAAGAGAGTTGTAAAAGTACTGTAGGCTACCGTAGACTAACAGAAGAAAATGTAGACTATGGTAGTTTCCCAAGCAGACTTGGTCAGTTAAAATTGTAACCGCATTAAGTATGTTAGATGTATTTTATACTTATCGTGCGATATCTCACTTCGAACGCTTCGTGTGCGTACATGATCAGTGTCTTACTAGTTCTCCCTAAGAACGATAAGCCATGAACCTCTAGAAACTGAGTGAGGATATATAAAGTGCCGCCTAACCTACGGAAAATTCTCGCTCTACGTAGTTATCCTCCAGCCTGTTACTTAAAAATAAACAAGTGCTTAAATAAGGCAAGGGATGTTGTAGCAAAAGTAAAACAAAACCATACAGATATAACATGTAGCAACAGAAAATGCAATGTATTTGTTGTTGTTGTTGTTGTGATCTTCAGTCTAGAGACTGGTCTGATGCAGCTGTCCATGCTACTGTCTCCTGTTCGACCTTCATCTCTGAGTAACTACTGCAACCAACATCCTTCTGAATTTGCTTATTGTGTTCGTCTCTTGATCTCCCTCTACGATTTTTACCCTCCACGCTTTCCTCCATCACTAAATTGGTGATCCCTTGATGCCGCAGAACGTGTCTTACTAATCGATCTATTCCTTTAGTAAGGTTGTGCCACAAATTCCTCTTCTCTCCGATTCTATTCAGTACATCCCCATTAGTTACGTGATCTACCCATCTAATCTTCAGCATTCTTCTATAGCACCACATTTCTAATGGTTCTACTCTCTTCGTGTCTAAACTATTTATCATCCATGTTTCACATCCATACAAATACTTTTAGCAAAAAAGACTTCCTACCACTTAAATCTGCAATCGATGTTAACAAATTTCTCCTCTTCAAAAACGCTTTCCTTGCCATTGCTAGTCTACATTTTATATCTTCTCTACTTCGACAATCCTTAGTTACCTGGCTCCCAAAATAGCACAACTCATCTACTGCTTTAAGTGTCTCATTTCCTAATCTAATTCCCTTAGCATCACCTGATTGAATTAGACTACATTCCATTACTCTCGTTTTGCTTTTGTTGATGTTAATCTTATATCCGTCTTTCAAGACACTGTACATTTCGTTCAACTGCTCTTACAGGTCCTTTGCTGTCTCTGACAGAATGACAATGTCATCGCAAACCTCAAAGTTTTCATTTAATCTGCATGGATTTTAATTCCTACTCCAAATTATTCTTTTGTTTCCTTTACTGCGTGCTCAATGTACATACTGAATAACAAAGGGGATAAGCTACAACCCTGTCTTAGTCCCTTCCCAACCGCTGATTCCTTTTCATGTTGCTCGATTATTATAACTGCCTTCTGGTGTCTGTACAAATTGTAAATAGCCTTTCGCTCCCTGTATTTGGCCCCTGCTACCTTCAGAATTTGAAACAGAGTATTCCAGTCGACCTTGTCAAAAGCTTTCTCTAAGTCAAGAAATGGTAAAAGCATTGGTTTGCCTTTCCTTAACCAACCTTCTAAGATAAGTCGTAGGGTCAGTATTGCCTCACGTGTTCCAACATTTCTACGGAATCCAAACCGATCTTCCCCGAGGTCGGCTTTAACCAGTTATTCCAATCGTCTCTAAAGAATTCGCGTTAGTATTTAGCAGTCGTGAATTATTAAACTGATAGTTCGGTAATTTTCACATCTGTCAACACCTGCTTTCTATGGAATTATTATATTCTTCATGAAGTCTGACTGAATTTCGCCTGTCTCAAACATCTTGCTCACCAGATGATACAGTTTTGTCAAGACTGGCTCTCCCAAGGCTGTTAGTAGTCCCAATGGAATGTTGTTTACTCCCGGGGCCTTGTTTCGACCTAGGTCTTTCAGTGCTCTGTCAAACTCTTCACGCAGTATCATATCTCCCATTTCATCTTCACTTACGTCCTCTTCCATTTCCATGTCATTTCCCTCTGGTACATCGCCCTTGTATAGACCCTCTATATATTCCTTCCACCTTTCTGCTTTCCCTTCTTTGTTTAGAACTGATTTTCCACCTGAACTCTTGATATTCATACTTAGAAAGGGTGAAATAAAAAAAAAGCAGCAAAACCGAAACATTACAAATAACACATCAGTATTTCATCGAGCTTATATAACACATGTGTCTCTTATTCATAAACAGCTCTGAGCACTATGGGACTTAACAGCTGAGGTCATCAGTCCCCTAGAACTTAGAACTACTTAAACCTAACCAACCTAATGACATCACACACATCCATGTCCGAGGCAGGATTCGAACCTGCGCGGTTCCAGACTGTAGCGCCCAGAACCGCTCGGCCACCCCAGACGGCTTCATAAACAACTTTCACGCTTATCAATACTAAAAGGAAACTCTTGCGTTTGATTATGTTGAATAGCTTTTCACTGACTTCAAAATAACGACAGTAATTATATATACTGTTTTGATATATTGTGCATGTAAACTTAACTTGCATCAAAAGTAACTGCTTGAGTTACATAAAAGGGCAGAATTTACGCAGTCAACTAACTTTTCTTACTTACAAAATGAAATTTATGTCTTGTAAGGATACAAAATACACAATGGACTACTGCTGAACAACGAGTGGTTCCAATTGTGTGCAAAAAACAAAGAGAAGTCTGGCGCTCCAAGTTTTCCTCTCGTATACTCATTTATGGTAATTTTTCTGCCAATGCTAGCAATACTATAGGTACGTCTTTCATGTACTGTATCAAAAGTACTAAACCATAGTTCTGGTAGAAAGCAACTTTAATAACAACCATGACTCTATTACCAACAAGAGTGACATACTTCTACGAGAAAATAATTTTTAATGTACTTATATGCAGTAATAAGACATAAAACATTGTATGTACATGAATTTTAGTAAGCCTCACATTTGTTATAAATTATGTTATTCTCGTAATATTGTTTTTGGTTTTAATCTGTACTACGCCACTGTAGATGCTTGAAAATAGCACAAATGCCAAAACTCCAATAGAGGAATAAAACAGTTTCAGCTAAAAATGACTTCATTCAAAGGATTTATACGGGCATTGTTCCCATATTACAGGAAGTTAATGCGATTTAGCAAGTTATTCGTACTACAAATATGCGGTGACAATAAAACGAAAGTATATCCAAATATAGCTTTGAACTTCTACAAGATGCAAAGCAGAACACTTAGTTTATACAGTACGAGTTAAATACCCTTTCACTGGTGATGTTTATCATGAGAACTATAGAATGTGGGCAGACACAAAGACGGCCAGCGGCGAGCTTTGACTTACGCAGCCGCACTAAGGACGGACGACAGGAGGCGTGCTGTGTTGGCTGGCCGCCGCCTAATGAAATGAGCGGCGCGCTAGATGGGGGCGGACGCGACTGCATTAGCACTTACAAACTCGATTACTCCGTTTTAGCGTCGTTACGCTCTACCCTCTGCCAGGCGCTGTGATCGCTTCCGCTACTGCGGATTTTAGTTTCGGAAACCGCGGCCAGACTTGTGTTTACCCTTTTCTCCCGGCATTTCGGGCTGATCACTTCTCCAGACGTGTAAACCCCTGCTTTTATTCAGTATGCAAGGAGCTTAGCTCTGGTCTCTGCCCTGCTGTCCTTCTGTCGCAGTATGAGATAAATCCCTCTTTTGTACTATTGTCGTATTTAGACGATCGGTGTCTATGGATGACCTTATCGTCCGTACATACTCTATTGGTCCTTACGTTTCTTTCACACCGTAAGGTCAATCGTTTACTGTCTGCAACTGAAACGACGAACATTTGGGAAATTTGTTTCTTGATGACACTTTCACGTTATTGTCCCAGGGATTTTTAACACTGTACTTGTGACAGTCGCAGGTTAAGGCTATTCCCATAGCGTTATCAAAGATGAAAAAATGGAAGACTGCGTATAAACACAGACTGTAGTAGAAAAATATAATCTACACTAATGTTGTATTTAAGTTTTTGTCACGCCAAAAGAATTTACAAACTTTCAGGTACTAATGATTGTGTAAAGGTTTTTGTTTTTGTTTTTTTTAAATTACCGCTACCAGTCACAAACTTTGTCAACTGTTGTATTACTTATTTATATAGCGACATGTTTCGAGAGTTAAACCTCATCTTCAAGCTAAATGGCATTACAAAAACAACTTTACAATAAGGTCATATTGATACTAAATAGTATTTTGGTAAATACTGTGGCCATCTTTGTTCTTCTGGCCAGGACTAGGACATAGTTTGGTGGCCGGAGGAAATGTTTAAACTCAAAAGAGTGTTCCTGGAGCCAGTCTATAGCAATTCTTGACGTGTGCGGTGTCGCCTTGTCCTGCTGCAATTGCCCAAGTCCATCGGCAGTCACAACTGACATAAATGGATGCACTTGCTCAGACAGGATGCTTACATAAGTGTCATCAGTCAGAGTCGTATCTAGACGTGTCAGCGACCCCATATAACTCCAAATGCACACGCCACACATCATTAAAGAGACACCACAGTCCCATGCTGACATGCAGGTTCCATCGATTCATGAGGTTGTCTCCATGCCTGTACACGTCCATCTGCTCGATACAATTTGAAACGAGACTCGTCCGAACAGGCAACATGTTTCCAGTCATCAACAGTCCAGTGTAAATGTTCACGGACCAAGGCGAGGCGTAAAGCTTTTTGTTCTGTAGTCGTCATGAGTCTTTGGCTCCGAAAGCCCATATCGACGAAGTTTTTTTGAATGGTTCTCATGCTGATACTTGTTGATGCCCCAGTAATGAAATCTGCAACGATTTGCGGAAGAATTGCAGTTCTGTGCTGGCCGCTGTAGCCAAGCGGTTCTCGGTGCTTCAGTCTGGAACGGAGCTATCGCTACTGTCGCAGATTCGAATCCTGCCTCGGGTATGGCTGTGTGTGATGTCCTGAGGTTAGCTAGGTTTAAGTAGTTCTAAGTTCTAGAGAACTAATGACCCCAGATGCTAACCCCCACAGCGTTCAGAGCCATTTGAACCATTTCTTGGCAGTTCTGTCACGTTGAACGACTGTCTTCAGTCGTCATTGATCCTGTTTTTGCAGGATCTTTTTAGGGCAGCAACAATGTTGAGTATTTTATGTTTTACCTGATTCCTGATATTCACGGGACACTCGTGAAATTGAAGTTCGGGAAAATCCTCATTTCATCGCTACCTTAGAGATGCTGTGCCCCATCGCTCGTGCGCCGGCTGTAACACCACTTTCAGACTCATTTAAATCTGGAAAATTTGCCATTGTAGCAGCAGTAACCGATCTTATAACTGCAACACACACTTGTTGTCTTAAATAGGCGTTGCCACCCGCAGCGCCATATTCTGCATACTTACATATGACTGTATTTGAATATGGGTGCCTATACCACTTTCTTCGCAGCTTCAGTGTACATATATGTAAGTATTTACTAGGCTGGCTATACTGTTGTCATAAGACGCCATCAGAACTACAACCAAACATATTTCACAAATTCCTCTAACATGATACATGGTGCCTGATACTGGTTAACACGGTTGACCAAAGAGTCAGTAAAAATAAGTTCTGAAGCCTGTTTTTAGCATAAACATGTTGCCGTACTGACGCATATATGGGTACGACTGTATTTAAATATGTTGTTTGTTGTGTGTTGTGACTGAAAGTAAAAGACAAGTTTAGAAGCATTTATTATATTTTGTTTGTGGGTATTACGATATATTTACTTCTTCGTTAGCTTATTTTCTGACGTTTTTAAGTATAGGACATCAGTAACTTGCTGGTTATGTTACTTATTTAATATAACTGCAGGACCAACCGTGTACGGGAATCCTCCGCTGGTACGACCGACGGTAGGATTAGAACAGCTGGTTGGAGACGAACACAGTGAGGAATTGAAGTCCACTGGAAATCTTTTGTTGCTGACACGTATGTGGTAACTGTGTGGTACATATGTTCAAATAACTTAGGGAAATGCAGCCAGGTGACGTCGACAACCATCTATATTACGACAGGAGGACACCCTGTGTAACTTCAGCAAGTAAGCTCTGTGCAAGGGAATTTACCACCTCGGTTTGCAGAGAAACTCTGGAAAGATAAAACACTATTGCCATCACACAATTCAAAGATGACTAACGCGTTAGTGAAATTAATACCCAACGAGTGAGGTAGAACTAACTCTGTCCCTCTGTTTTTTGACAAGGGAGAGAGTAGGATTCTATGCAGAATTTAAACAAGGAGCACCATCTCAATTTATAAGGTTACTTTCTAATTTAGTTTCCACTACTTCCTTAATAACACTGCCCCAGTAGCCGCAAATGCAGCCCAGAACCTCTGTGTTATTATATTCCATATGATGACCGGTGCGAGGACAACGTTCGGAAATGGCGGATTTGCTCTGCTGTTGTAAGTCTGTATTGCGCTAATGCTGGTCTTGCGCAGTCCTCATCTGAGATGAGGGTCCTTTTAGGTACCTCAAGGATGATCTTGATTTGCGTAAAGCACGTTTCTACCGTAATCCTCGCAGTTGTTGCGTGTCATACATTGGTCAGACTATCAGGACTGTGGAGGACAGATGTACCGAGCATAACATCATACACAAAACTGCCGAGCAAACCTGCTACTGTAGAACATAGTCTTGGTACCTGTCATTGTATGAAATACTGTTCTGATATGCACTTCCAGCTACTTGAATGTGTTATTAAGCAAGCAGTTGAAAATTAAGTTAGCAATTAACACTATAAATAAATATGGTGGCTTAAGTTCAAATTGTGCGTGGAATGCTGCTCTCTCACTTGTTAAAAAAAACTGTGTGACAGAGTTAATGCTGCTTAATCCGTTGATTATTAATTTCACTATCCATGACTTCTGACGTTGGTCCACTTTGATTTGTGACGGCGCTAGTGTTTACTGTGTGTGTTTGTGTGTGTGTGTGTGTGTGTGTGTGTGTGTGTGTGTGTGGGTGTGCGCTTGTCAGTATGCACATGTCTGTGTGTGTTTAATCTTTCCGAAGTCTCTCTGCAAACAGACGTTTTGAATTCCCTTGCATACTGCTTACTTGGTAGAAAGTTGGGAACATACTGCGTTTAAAATACCTTATAGTGTCATAGTGATAATGGTATATCGTAGTCTGCCATTTGTCATCTATATCAGAACGAAAAGACAAAGAATTTTGTTGCGTTGTTACAAATGTTCTTTATGATAAGTTATTTTGGGAACTGTACTGGGATAGTGGCACGCTCAGGAGTCCTTGTCAGGTATGTTTGAGTGATTGAGGAAATATTAAGTATGTCGTGGTCAGTACCATCAGGAGTGGGGTATTCATTACCACAAGGAGCTACCGTGTAAGAGAAGTGAAAATTATTGCTGCCGAAGTAGATGGAAGTGGACATTAGGGATTCTCCAAGATATGCGGGGGAGACTCGATGACCGGTGGACTGAAAAAAAAAAGGTTAAAATGGCTCTGAGCACTATGGGACTTAACTTCTGAGATCATCAGTCCCCTTGAAATTAGAAGTGCGTAAACCTAACTAACCTAAGGACATCACACACATCCATGCCCGAGGCAGGATTGGAGCCTGCGACCGTAGCGGTCGCGCGGTTCCAGACTGTAGCGCCTAGAACGGCTCGGTCACACAGGCCGGCATAATGGGTGTTGTTTAGAGACCGTGGAACTCGGGCCAGATATACGGAAAAGTACGTGTACTACTGATATTTGTGTCATGGAGAGATGAACTACAAACAGTGATTTTATAGCAGGTACTACGGAAAATGCACAGGAAGCTGGTGATTGATAGTTGTATTTCAGATGTTATAGAAGGAGCAGTGCATATATTTCCCGAAAGGTGGAGTGAACGGTGAGAAAGAATGGGGAGACGTATTCATAAAGTTAGTGAACGGGCCGACAAAGCAAACTCTTTTAAGGAGTGTCTGCCTGAGGTTCTGAATGTCAACAGTAAATAGAGCACTAGGTCACAGCCTTACACAGCAAGCTACTGACGTACGCTGCAAGGTGTTTACAACACAGCGGGAGTCTGATGTGCGAAATGAGTGTATTTAGATGAAACGTACAACGCAAATCTGAGAGAGAACTTTGTGGCTGGACATCAAACCTATTTGCGAGGACGCTCGATGAAACTTATAGGGACAAAAATCTAGACAGTGAAATTGTTGCTAGTGGTCTGCCGTTGAAAGGTTCGTCTGTCTTAAGAGACAAACCAGGTAAGTTGAATACAAAAACCGCCATGGCCCAGTTCGTATGATATTGTGCCACAATCTACCAGAAAGCTGCTTTGGGTTAATGGGGGTACCAGAAGGCTGAGCATTTCAGGAAGAATTCAGTCTGTGACTAACACTATGGTATAAGAGATGAGTGGAGCTACATCTCGATGAACTTGATAGGTGTCTGAATATAGTTTCCAGGAAAGTACAAGGGGAACTGTTGTGCAGGGACAATGTTTCGAATAATTTTCTACAATAATTGCTGAAAAAACTACTGGATGGACAAAAGTTGCAGGACATAAGAGATTAACAGAGTCACAAAAGGAGACTTGCTAAGGATAGTTTATGAAGAGACAAAGGGTTTGCTGTATCATTCTTACTTGTAAGTGGTAAGTGAGAAGTAAAGCAGTCTTTAAAGAGGACCATATTCTCTTTTTTTGTGTTCCAACAAAAGCATTTTTCCGCTGGTTGTTCTACGCGTTACACTGTAATATGGGTAGTAGTAAGATATGGATTTTCTAGCGTTTAAGAGTTTCTAAGGCTAGTGAATAGCCCACTTTGACTTTGATAAATGTGATGAGGTGTTAAGCGATATACGGAGAGTGGCTGGAATTAGCGGCATGCTGTTAGTGATATGTTGTGTTCTACAGAAGAACTAATGGGCAGTTAATTAGTTTGACACATACGTAACCTTGTAGTTATTGGTAAGAATCTAATGGGCAAAGCATTTGACAGTACAATCGAGGTCTCTGTACAATTCGGATCAATCTGTCTAGCACTTACGAAGTGGAATTATGTTTTCAGTGCTGGACATTGTTGACGATACCTGTTGAGCTTTGTTGCAAATCTCTCCAGGGTAGAGACCCGGGAGCGCTGCTTTCAAAGGAGGGTTTATTGTAACACCACCATTATTTTTTGACGATTCTAAGAAATCATAGCAGTATAGAGTTGCAGATGTCGTACGCAGACGGTGACTCTGTGACCGCAGGATGTCGGTATGCCTGTTACAGCAACATGACTGTTTATGCACTGCGCAACAGATGATGACCAGCGGCACAAATCTGACTGCGCAACGGTAAGACGAACTGCGAAAATGTTGTCAGGGGAGAGACTGAAAGTGGCGCATCGGTTCAACAAAGCAGTCGGCGTCTCTTATTAACAGCTGTGACTGTTAACAGAGATACTCGCAGGTCCACTACGACAAAGAGGCTGCGCCAGGCACCTCCACACAGTAGGTCAGCATGCAGACACCGCCACCCGATCTTCTAGCATTAAGCCCTCGTTTAGGGAGTTGGTGCCTCTCTAGAGGCGCGCCGCTCCCAGGCTCAGTGCAGTAGCAGCGTGATTGCGTCGTGACTGGGGCCCCATGTGGGGCTTCCAGCAGGCTGGCTTCCTCTGCAAGTGTTCCAGTCGTCTTCTGCACTACAGGCGCCACTCGCACATAGCGCAGCGCGCCTAACTAAGATGCGTGCTACTAGCTGGCCGTGGGAAGCACACGTAAGGGTTACTTGGGTTGTCGCCAGCTTTCATCGTGCTGCACTAGCTTGTCCAAACACGTAGCGCGCGCAGATGATTGTTACGTCATACAAAACACAGTATACAATTAAATACAGAGTAGCACATCTGTTGATGTTAGATGGGCACGTTGTAATCATTGTAAAGGAAAATGGAGAATACACATAGATGAGGGGCTGATAAAGGTGCTTGCGTGTATGTGAGCGCGCGCGCGCGCGTTTGTGTGTGTGTGTGTGTGTGTGTGTGTGTGTGTGTGTGTGTGTGTGGTTTTCGAAAAATTTGGTTGAAACAAAATTACATCTTCAGTGATGATAAGTCTGTGTGGTGGACTTTCAATGACTACATTTTGTCTATCACAAGTGACCATGTATTTTATTGTATACTTGAAAGGTGCACATATATAGGTGGACTGACATTTATTGGAGGATTGTTTCAGAATGAGCGGAAATTTCTTGTTACGAGAGCAAAGCAGTAGCGTGTGACATGTGTGGAATAGTCGACTTACGGCACTGACGGTAGTATCTGTGAACCTGTGTGTATCTAGCTCTGTTGTAAGGCGGAGGGTAGTCGAGTGCTGGACGTGGTGTAAGCTGGCAGATCGAAGGACTTACAGGCGCAACATTTATGGAACACAGAGAATGGATTTGCAGTGTGGATATGTTTTTAAGGTAATAATTTTCGTGGTTCTTGCAACGGAACAGTCCACCTCTCCAACTCATTTTACATCCGTCACTTCAGTTTAGTTCAATTCAACTTCCATAATCATAAAAACATTGTCTTGCAAGACTTTTGTAGTGAAAGTTAAAACTTTGGTTTTCCTGTGAGTTTTATATTCTTGTGAAATAAGATTTTAATATACAGCATTGTCAATATAATGAATGGATCAATATTTTCATTCCAAGTAAGAAGTTTCTTTTTAGTATGAGAAAATCATCTCAATCTATCTCCCAGCAGTTTGGTTTTACTTTAGCACATTTCACGTGGAGCGATTTTTTCATGCTGTGCTTTTGCAGCTGATTATGCAGTAATTTTTTAGGTGATGTTCTCTTCATATTTTGTTATTTTTTTTCTGTCTCACCTCACATTTCCACTGCACAAATTCTAAGCATTTTCTTTGTAATCAAGATTTATAATGAGCTAGTAAATAGTGTATTAGTGTATGTTTCATAGTGTTGTTACGTAATTTCATTATTTTTTTTTTACAGTGCACAACTTGCATTTGATAGTTTTGATTTAATTCCCTTCACAGTTAACACCATTTAGTTTTGTCTTTACATTAATGTGTGCACCGAAACACACTTGACAATTTAAGTTCAACGTTTTTATAGCAGTGGACAGTACATTCAGTTTTTGAGTAGAAAGCAGAGAGACATTCTAATTCTCACGAACGGAGAAAAGATCGAGTCAGAGCAAATAATTTTCACTTGACGACCGTGTCAGAACTGTTCACTGGCTCTTTTGAAAAGTAGTCAGATAATTTATTTTTTTTTTGCTGAAACACACAGTACAGCGCATGTTTTATGTACTAATACTTTCATTTTTCTTCCCTTACAACTTTTTCTTGTGTAGGTGTCACGTGTGAAATTTTCTGTGTTTTCATGTCCTTGGTGCGTAATAAATATTCATGATGTGCGACATGTATTCAGTATGTATGTCAATGAATCATTACGTGTTAAAATTTGACTACTGCATTTTACTGAATGTTCCTGGCAGATTAAAACTGTGTGCCGGACCGAGACTCGAACTCGAGATCTTTTCCTTTCATGGGCAAGTGCCCTACCATCTGGGCTACCCAATCACGACTCACGCCCCGTCCTCACAGCCTTACTTTTGGCAATACCTCATCTCCTATCTTCCAAACTTCACAGACGCTCTGCTGCAAACGTTGAAGAACTAGCACTCCTGGAAGAAAGATTATTGCGGAGACATGGCTTAGCCACAGGCTGGGGGATGTTTCTAGCATGAAATTTTCATTCTGCAGCGGAGTGTGAGCTGTTACAACAATGAAAACCAGGCGCGTTGAGCGCAGTGAGGGGCAGCAACAGGACCTGGCGCAGCAGAGTCATGTTATTTCGCTCATATTGTAATGAACAGTTGCTGTGTTGCATCAATACTGTAACCGACATGGATGATTATCTAATTATGCAAGTACTGGGAAAAGTGTCTACACCTCAAATGGAACAAAATTCCGAAACGAGCGATAGTTGGCAAACCGAACAAGACTCGCTAGGCAATAAGTCTTCAATTTATGATATTCAAACCTGACAGCAAACAGTGAACAACGAAGATACGGATATGCCGTTGAATAACAAAGATTCAAGTTTTGCTTCGTTCTTTTTCTGTAGATCAGATTCTCTCACTGTGTCGAACAATACGAATTCAGATCAGAACGTAACATTGATGCTTCAAACGTTACTTGAACTGCTTAAACAGTCGCAACTGCGACAGGAACGAACAAGCGATCAAACATATTCTAGAACAAAATGACGGACGGTTTCAGCAGATGAGTTAAGACGGTAGACAGTCACAAGAACAAAGTAATGAACGGTTTAAACAGAAAGAAGAAAAGATAGAGAACTTATTACGCGAACTCATAGAAGAAATAAAGAAAGATTTTCAGCCAGTGCTTGACGGTATTACCAACCGATTACAGATTTTAGAAGCCGACTAGAACAAATTAGAAACACACAGAAAAACCGACCGCGCTGAAATAATGGAGAAAATTAGAGAGGCTGTTTCCAACGAAACGGTTACCGGGATAGAAGAGCAGCCCGTATTATTATAAGATAATGTCAAAGAAATTACCAAAAAAATTCGGAACCTTGCACTTGCTATCAGAAGCACTGAAAAAACAAATAACCAACAACTCCGATCAAATTGATGAACTAGACACAATAATTACAATTTGTCTACCAACAGTGATCAAGTTTCCGTTGAAACAGTGCCTGTACACTTCGCAGACACAGCCGAATGCCAGTGTTTGAAACATTTCAAGGAAAATCAGATAAAAATCAATAAATACAAAAGAATCACATTGGAAAAGTACAGTCACAACTTTCTCGTCCCGCACTGAAGTAGAATTGAAGAAGCGTAGACAAGAGTTTATACCTAATAACAGAAGTCTACACTATGAAAACCTAGACGACAATAGTAACTTATGACGTTTGGAAGATTATTAGCGTCAACCGTTTCAAATGTCAAGAAATGACAGCGAGCAGAGCTCTTGATGCAACCGCGAAAACTTTGCGCCAAGACGGTGAGACACATTTGATTATAAACACTTCCTCACTGTACAAAAGTTCAAAGGCTTCCAAAAATTCACTGGCGAAATTCATCCTAGGGTGAGGCTTCTCCAGTTTATCTGTGCGTTACCACCAAATTGCCCTCTTAAACACAAGCTGGAATTGATGTGTGGATACCTAGGAAGTGGACCAGGAGTTGGTTCAAATGGTTCAAATGGCTCTGAGCACTATGTGACTTAACTGCTTAGGTCATCAGTCGCCTAGAACTTAGAACTAATTAAATCTAACTTACCTAAGGACATCACACACATCCATGCCCGAGGCAGGATTCGAATCTGCGACCGTAGCGGTCGCTCTGCTCCAGACTGCAGCGCCTATAACCGCACGGCCACTCCGGCCGGCGGACCAGGGAGTCAAAATGCGATCTCTTATAAGAGACTGTCAATCAGAAGAGAACCTTTACCAGGCATTTTTAGTTGCATACTGGTCTTCATGAAACCAGGATAGAATCAAACACAGTATAATCATATTGAACAACTTAGAACAATCGGAATCCTGAATTCCAGCACAGTATATGGAAGACATGATACAGCGGAACCAATTCCTGTACCATACGGTCAGCGTCCTAAGTAAAGTAGAACTTGCCTCACGAAATTACCTACAAATTTACGTCAGATAATCTTGGCAAGCAGGTATAAGGATGATTTAGAGGAGTTTTTGAGCCTTTCGCAGGAGTTGTAATTAGACAGTGATAGCGCTCTAACAGGAAAATCCCCTGACCACAAGTTTGATAATTACTATTTCTCATACACACGACGTGACAGTAAAAACAACGATACATCATATAATAAATTTTACGGAAAAAACAACTACAGACGCGACCACACATACCATTCTTACGACGACACGCAAGTCTAGCACCGAAAAAGTACGAAGACAGGGGCAACTTCAGAAACCACTATTCGAACCCCTATTCAGGAAATAAACATCGTTTTGTAAACAGTCCCGTATATAATAATAACCTCATCAATAACAACGGATATTCATGTAATCAGTCAGGTCAAAACAACACCTGGCATGACCATGGAAATTCAGGAACAACAAACATCAGAATAACATCTAGCAAACCAAGTCTGTGTGTGGAGAACTCTGGTCGATCGCCATCACAACGACAGGTAGAGACAGTCAAAGTTAGATAAGCGACACCTAATGCCAGTCAGCAAAAGGATAAAGAGAACAGTGATGTTAGGTCCCGACAGCTCAAGGGAAAAGACAGCAAACAGATGACTCTGCTGCCGTACCTATTAACTTTATGTACTTCGATGATACTAGGAACATTGTACTCCAGGAAAACTAAGTTGGACCAAAACAAATTGTACACCCCGTAATCAACATTTGCGTTGCTACTAAAAATTTTACGGCAGTTTTGGACACAGGTAGCGTAGCATCAGTTATTAAAGAGTCAGCGTGTAATAAATGTACAAAAGCAATATTTCGCCTGACACTACCACTTAGGAAAATTAAAATACAAGGTGCCAATCCGGGAATTAAACTTGAGACCTTTCAGGAATTTACTTGTGAGGGATACAGTTTTGCTATGAACTTCCTGCTTGTGCCGTTGCTCTATACTCAGATAACTTGAGGTGTCAATTTCTTCAATCAATACATAACAGTGATGAACTTTAATAATGAAGAAGTTAAGCTAACAATTTTGGATCAACGTGTCGTTGTATACTTTGGAGATTGGTTAAGTTCACAAGAGTAAGGGTTCCACAGCCTATGTTTCATTTATAACGATTCTTTTCAATCCTCACCCGATTTTGGTTACAGTAATACAGCTTATCATTCTACAAGTATCGATAGATACGATCAGGTAATCAATTTAAGTACACTTAACCAGCAAAAGATCGAGGAAACAGAGAATTATGATGAACATGACAGGAAATAACTTAGCGACATTTTACAAGAATATGCGGTAATGTTTACACATAGATATGGCACCATTAAGGGATTTTAGTGCCATTCTCAGTTTAGAGAGCACAACAAATTTTGTGTAGTACCTTATATAATACCAGTTTATTACCGAGAAAAAGTGAAGGCTGAGAAACTGTAGATGCTAGAAAACGGTGTTATTGAGCCAGCTGTCAGCTCCTAAAACAGTCAACTGCACATCGTTGAAAAAAGAGACGGTTCAGTTAGGTTGATCTTGGACTCGCGTCATATTAGTACTGTAATTCTTCCTAACGCAGATAAACCCCAGACACTTGACGAATTATTATGAAATTTATATGGCATACAAGTATTGTTACCTGAAGATTTAGGCTCCAGGTTTTGCCAAATAGAGCTACAGACTGAATGCAGGGGTACACAGCCTTTCTATGTTTTGGGACGGTGTTACCCTTTCTGTATATTGCCTTTTGGTTTAAACACTTCATCAGCAGCATTTATTGGTGTACTAAACACTGTTCTTCCAGTCCATCTAAGGAGACACATCACCACTTATGGCGATGATATTTTGTTGTCAGAAAGAACTTGGTCAACACATAACAAAATCTTAAGAAATTTATAGGAAATTTTGAAGATTCAGGTTTGATAGTAAACTTAGAGAAATCACATTTTGGTAAGACGAATGTAAAATTTTTACGCCCTATCATTTTACCAGCAAGTATTGCTTATGAACCTGAAAAACTACAACTAATCAGAGCAATCCCAACACCTACTACCAAACGTCTAGTCAGAAACTTTTTAGGACTAGTAACTTTTTGACATAGTTTTCTGAAATTGAAAATTCGAAGTACACCAACGTTATGTGCTTTGACAGAGAAGAACATCATTTGGCACTGAAATCATCAAGCACAATTTGAGTACGATGCGCTAAAAGAGCCACTGCTCCCCACACCTATTTTAGCTCATCCTGATCACTCAAAAGATTTTTGTTTATCTATAGATTCTTCTAAAATAGGACTCGGAATTCATCTTCTCCAAGAGCACAATGAGAATGGAATCATAGTCCAAAATACTATTGTGTTATACCGTAGAGTGTTAAGTAAATCGTAAAGGTATTACTCAATCACAGAATTAGGAGCCTAAGATATTATCTGAGCGTTTACGAAATTAGTGTATTATCTACTTGGCAAGAACAGAAAAGTTCATTCAGACCACAAGGCCTTACAATTTTAATGACCTCCAAGTTAAACAATCTAAGATAAAGTCGTTGGGCATCGCCCTTGCAGGGATATAATTTCACTATGTGTTGCATTCCAGGAAAAGACAGCACCACTGCAGATGCTTTCCCTCACACCCCAACTAATTTAACACAGATACTTTACAGGACAAAAATTTTACCTTTCTTTATGTGAAAAAGTAGCATTCGAAAACTTTGTCTCAAATTCATCGCTCAGCATAGCAGAAGAACAAAATAAATTTCCCATTTCAATTGATGTTAAAGAAAAATGACAGACAGGAGAAATACTGCTATCAGAAAATTTTATTTAGTCAGAAAGGATTTCCTCTTTCAACGTACCAAAGCAAATACTTTGGCTGGCATGTATTCCAGAGGAATTTTGTCACAAAGCTGGTATGGTACACGCACTTAAGCTATACGCATTTCGGACCACAGAAGTGTTTCCACAAAGTACGGACCACGGGCTGTTTTATCAACATGGAGAAAATAACACTAAAAGTATTTGCAAACTGTAAACTCTGTCAAAACGCCAAATCTTCCCCCGTCTCACATTGTACGCACTTTTTAGAATCACACCATCCAAGCTAAATTAATTAGCAGCTGTAGATTTACTAGGACTACTAGTTAGATCCAGAAATACTTTTTCTTATGTTTTCGTCGCAGTAGAGTTGACGTCTAAATTTTTACCATTCAACCCTTTGCTGGAACAGTGTGGAAAGCTTTCATTAAGGACTATCTACATCATGTAGGACATGCTGACAAGGTCATATCAGATAATATTCCTCAGTTTTGATCCAGTATTTGGGTGTGTACATTAATTAACCACTAGAGCTGGCCAATATTTATTTCCTTATATTCTCCACATTCAGAAATTATAATGAAATATTTTAAGAAGTTGTGCAGACTCTATTGCCACCGTCGACACAGAAACTGGGACAGATATTTCAATTCCTTTCAAAATGTCATAAACGAGATTCCTCATGGCTCAACTTCTATGCTTCCAATCTTAGTGTTAAAGAATCAACAACCACCAGATAAAATCACAGAATTCGTACAGTTTCCTCAGATCAGAAAATTATGGTATCAAAATATCTGTAATAAGGTTATAATGATATTTGAGGTAATGATGATTGGTTAGTAACTCTGTTTTCCGTTGACACATATTGTTGTAAGAATTTTACATTTAGTAAGTTGCTAGCTAAGAAGTGAGCAAGTGTAGACATCATGCTATGCTTGAATGATATGAAATGATTTGCACAGTCTGTATGCAAACTTTTACTTGAACAACAGAAATCGTTGATGTGTGAGTTAGTAAAATGTTAGGTGGAATGCAGTGTACCACATTTCTCGTGAATGATGTTTAGTGTAGATGTCAGCAGTATTTCTTGCGAATTTAATTTAGATACTTTTGCAAACTTAAAGGTAGTTTTACCAGTTTGTACTAACCTTTAACCTTATCTGGTGACTGACCTCTTGAAGGTTCATGATAATAAATTTTTCCAAAAAATGTTTACATTCTGGTAGGTCATTGGCAGAGGCTTACTCAAAAACTATGCCAAATGATTGAGAAAATCTGTCACAAAATTGGAGCAAATTCTGTAAGTTACTGACTGCCTTTTCTCACCGAAAGCCTTTAACTTACCATCTAATACATACATAGTGTAAGAAGTACCATGTTACACCAATCTAAGTAAGCTAGTGCAGGCAATCATATATTTATTCTTGTTTTACATTTCAGTGTCATCTTTCTTCACTTGACAGACAGACGTATTTATCTTGGTATACAATACATTTTGCAGTGGTTAATCCACTTTTTGCTAGGATGTGATACACTGTTGTATCTACTATGAGAACTTACTTTTATATGATTTTGTGTTTCCGATGTTTCTTTATGTGCAGTTGCATTAGTGATGAAATTTCTTTAAGATGTTATGTTGTATAGCTTTTTTTGGCCTTTTTTTGCTTGTGGTTAGATGCTTTGTTTTTTTCTGTGTTGTGTGAATGAGTGTGATGCGCGACTCCAATTTTAGCGAGAGTCCCATACTTTAAGTAATAGACCTACAGTAGAAACACATGAGTGACCAATGAATTAACAAGGACATACGTTAAGATAATGGTTAACCATGGTTAAGAAAATGAGAGTTTAAGAAATGATTTGAAGTGATGATTCGAGATATAAGATTTGATAAAAGAATATGGTTATTTATGAGGTAATGATTTGAGAAGTGCACGGTTGAGCAAAATGGTTATGAGTTTTTGGTTTTAAGAATGTTGATAGCTCGAAGTTTAGGTATGAAGTTTGAGCAATATTTGAGGTCTAATTTGATTGAAAGACGATATTTTAGAAAAATGTAACTGGTGAATAAGAGACGTGGAAGTAATTTCCGTAAGATTTAGAAAGATAAAGAAGGAAAATAAGATGAGCAATTTTTGAAGTATAGGTGATAAAGGACATATCTGATTCATACTTGGGATGTTTGACAATTATGGGTGAGCACTACTTGTTGACACATGATTCTATTCCCTAAAGACATGATCATGAACCTATTTTAAAGTAATGACAATTTTTGTGTTAAAGGATATGTGTTGATATGTGTTTCTAGCGATACTTTTTTTTCTTTTTTTACACTTCCACCATGACTTTGCCTAGTACGGCGATGCGGGTCTCCCGCATCGTTCCCCTACGCTCTGTCATGTATTGTATAAGTGTATATGTCATGATGCACGTAATTTCTTACATATGTTTATGTAATTTTTTCGGTGGATATAATTATGTAATTGTAAATCATTTTTATACTATACATTGTGGTGTTGCAAGTGCCAGGAATAAAACAATTACCGTACACTTTTTCCCAGATTACATATAGCTTTCCAGTTGGTTGCTGAATGAAGGACTGTGTCGTTATCTGCAGTGTGATTTTTTGTGTATCACTTAGTTTTTTCTCCAATATGTGACATAAGCAGACAAGAGGGAGTTTCTTTATCAGCCAAAAACTTCAGTCATAATTACAAGAGACAATTCTCAACCAGTACAGGAATTTATGTTGGACAAGATATTAAATTCTTATGGAAGATTTCTTGGTCCATGAAGTATATCTACTAACACTCATGATCTCGATACTTCTTCACTGCTAACAACATTGGTCATGGTTGGCAGAAAACAGTTTTCTATGCGGGTCGCTTGGTCAGACTTCAGCTACTGCTTAATATGCAACTGCAGGAGGAGTTTCTGTTGCTCGCTTGCCCGGACTCTAGCACTATTTGACGTTCCACTTCAAGATTAGTTTTCGCTGTTGTTTTGGGTGAACTCCTGTCCTCATTCGGCATTCTGCTGCAACACTGGTGATGGTACTTCATGAGTGGACTTGAACGGACTGAAATGTTAGCTTCATATACAAATGCAGTGATGGAAAGTGATTGAGGCTAATCAGGAACTGTTAAGATATAAGAATATGACAGGAATTTGTACTGACTACAATGACTTCCATTCTGTAATGATATTTTCGTTTGACGATTAAGTATTTAATTTGAGTGCCTTATCAGAACTTGACAATACATAGTGCAAGGACTTTTAACGATTATCCGCAACTTCAATTACTTTATGTAGATGTTTTTGATTTATGTATTTTGTAAAATTTTGTTTATTTATGTATCTTATGGAGTCTTTCTAGTTTTCACATTGTAAGACAACATAAAAAAGTATGCAAATGTTATCAAATGGGGTGAGGGATTTTAAAAGGTGGACATGTATGGGTGGACTGGACATTTATTTGCCTATAATTTAAGAGTGTGCGGAACTTTCACGTTACGAGAGCGAAGCAATCGCGCCTCATATCTGCAGAAAATTACGGCAATGACAGTAGCATCACTGAACGTATTTATTTTTGACTCAGATGTAGAGTGGGGAGCAGTTGGCGGTTTAATATGGTGGAAGCTGGCAGAACTTCAAGCTTGTGCATGCTGGACAACGATTTTGCTGAAGAAAATTGTTAGGTATTACAAATCTGATGGAAGGAATAACACACGCGTCATTTATGGAAGAGAGAGAATGGGTATCCGTTTCGGATATGTTTTTAAGTTAGTAATTTTTGTTGGCATATAATGATAATATTCACGAATCTTTTAACCGAACAGTCCGCCTTCCCACCTCATATTAGTTCATTTCAGTTTAGTTCATTTCAATTTGCAAGACTTTCGTAAGGAAAGTAAAGTTTTTGGTTTCCTGTGAGTTTAAGTTCTTGTGAAATAAGAGCTTAATGTCCAGCATTCTCATTATAACGAATGGATTAGTATTTTCATTCCAAGTAAGAAGTTTCTTTTTAGTATGAGAAAATCATCCCAGTCCTTATCCCAGTAATTTAGTTTTACTATAGCATGTTTTAGCAGGCGCGATTTCTTCATGCTTTGCTGTTGCTGCTGATCATGCATAATTTTTCACGTGAGATTCTTTTCATATTTTGTAGGTTGTTTCCTTTCTAACGTTTCCCTTGCCCAAATTCTAAGAATTTTCTTTGTAGTTCAGATTCGAAATGGGGCAGTGAACAGTGTGTGTTTCACAGTGTTGCAATGTAATTTCAGTGTTTCAGTTTTTTTGGTAGAGCACAGATTGACTTTGGTAGTGGTTTATGAGTAACTGTTTTTAATTAATTTTCTGCACAGTGAACGCCATTTAGTTTTGTCTTTATATAAATTTGTGCGCTGAGAATGCTATTAGCAATAGCATTTGCAGTTCAGCCTTTTTATAATAGAGGACAGTACATTCAATTTTTGAGTAAAAAGGACGTTAACATTTGAATGCTCATGAAAGAACGAAGATCAAGTCAGAGCAAGTAACTTTCATACTGTGATTTCTATGATGTAACAATCATCTGTGTGCGCTATGCATATGGACATGGCCACATGCACGATGTGATTCTTGATTTTAAATGTTTTATTTAATACAAACCTGTGTAGTATGTGCTACCTTTTATCTACATGCCAACTTGGGGTTAGGTCCAACTCAAAATTAGCACATTGTGTAACATAAAATTTTGTTAACCTGCTGATGACATCAAAGTCTGTCGAAACTGATTGTTTGTAAAGAAAAACATTTATTTGGTGTTGGCTTTAGAAAGTTCATGTCAAGTAAAACAGACCGCTCCTCCTAATTTCTCGGCCAGAGAAAATTCAATCAGATTTTGAGAAAGGTATTAGGGGAGGCTTGATAAGTGGGAAATGCGGAAGAGAAGCTGGGGATAGTAAATAAGAATTTATGACGTTTACGTTTGCCCGTATTGAGTAGATGTTTGTGTAGACAGCTTTTGATATGGTGATCGGCTAGAATCATTTTAGGTTTTTATGACAGATGGACGAATAAAGCATTGTGAGAGCTGGCAGCGAGGACTACTTGATAATTCCAGAGGTTGAAAACAGCGATCGTTGCAGCAAACACATAGGATTAAGAGTAACCGACAATATATACGACCTCGACGGCAGCGGCGGTGGCGGCGGCAACATCGGTGTTGGCAGCGATACAGATATAGAATGACAGCGGCGGCGGTGTCGTGGTTGACAGGCGGTGACGGCCGCGGCGACAGAGATGACAGGGGGCGACGCAGCGGCAGCCACACAGATGACAAGTGATGGCGGCGGAGGCGGTGGCAATAATGAGGGCAGTATTCCAGAGGCGATCCAATGATGCGCCATGGACCAGCAAGTTTCATTCGCAAACGAAAATGATCCTGATGGTAGTTTAAGCTGCTTGCTAAGTCAGTGAATGTACGCCTCCAGCCCTGGGGTGTGTAAGAGATTTGGTGGATTACTTATACATTCATTTGGTTCCCATATCCTTTCATGGCAGTGCAAACTGTTATAAGCTTCACAAACGTATATTTCAGAGTCACATGCAAAGAGAACAAGGCTTTCTTTTTAACGCGTTACCGAAGTACACACAAAATAAGTACTTGGCAGACGATATGATCACCCATGTCGTATCCTTTCATGTTACCAAAGGATATTCCACTGTTTGTCTCCCTCCTTCACGAGAAAACCTTGCTCTTCGAGTGGCATTCTGGAAACACATTCAAAGCACAAAGCTACGTACCTCCGATTATTTATTTTTATCTTATAGTTCGCTGGCTAACTAAGTCTGTTTTTTGTAACTATCAACCACATTCGATCCTATGTCTTCCATCCCCGTGCAGGGCTACACAAGGATCAGTCTGGCATCCGTGCCTCTATGTACTTCACGCAGCCTGCTAGACCCAAGAGCCGTGGACAGCGCTCCTAATGAGCGTCAGCTACACTTCGCTGCTTCTCAGACGACTATTAATGCTACCAATAATGGCTTACTATCGTCTACCATGTTGGCTCGATTATTGCTCTTTGTTCACCGACGACGGCGCGAGAACTTGTTTCATTACACTGGACCTGTACGTTGTGTTAACCACCCTTGTATATAGTCTTCAATAAACAGGATGTGTACCAGGTCACTAAAACGCTATTTTACGTTCAAGCAGAAACAGTTTGATATTCTGGGCCTATCAGTTTAGTTTCAAGTTATAAGCGTTATGTTTCTTTAAACAAGATCATTAACCATACCCTGCATGGTTCGTTCCATCAGGTTAAACTGAATCTCTCAAACGATTTTCATCACCAACGGCCCTAAAAGCTTTTCTTAAATTTCGATCGACGTTTGCTCTTTTTCTAAAAATACTACTGAAAATTTTGACTTATTGTTGTGTTGTGATCTTCAGTCCAGAGACTGGTTTTATGCAGCTCTTCATGCTACTCTATTCTGTGCAAGGTTCTTCGCATCCCAGTACCTACTGCAACCTACATCCTTCTGAATCTGTTTAGTGTATTCATCTCTTGGTCACCCTCTACGAATTTTACCCTCCATTCTGCCCTCCAATACCAAATCGGCGATTCATTGACGCCTCAGAATATATCCTACTAACCCATTCATTCTTATAGTCAAGTTCTGCCACAAATTTCTCTTCTCTCCAATTCTATTCAATACCTCCTCATTTGTTATGTGATCTACCCATCTAATCTTCAGAATTCTTCTATAGCACCACATTTCAAAAGTTTCTATTCTCTTCTTGTCTAAACTATTTATCGTCCATGTTTCACTTCCATACATGGCAACACTCCATATAAACTCTTTCAGAAACGACTTCCTGATACTTAAATCTATACTCGATGTTAAGAAATTTATCTTCTTCAGAAACGCTTTCCTTGCCATTGCCAGTCTAAATTTTATATCCTCTCTACTTCGACCATCATAAGTTACTTCCCCCCCCCCCGCCCCCCCCCCCCAAATAGCAAAACTCGTTTACTACTTTAAGGGTCTCATTTCCTAATCTAATTCCCGCAGTATCATCCGATTTTTTTCGACTACATTCCATTATTCTCGTTGTGGTTTTGTTGAAGTTCATCTTATTACCTCATTTCAAGACGCTGTCCATTCCGTTCAACTGCTCTTCCAGGTTCTTTGCTGTCTCTGACAGAATTACAATGTCATCGGGGAACCTCAAAGTTTTTTATTTCTTCTCCATGGATTTTAATTCCAACTCCGAATTTTTCTTTTGTTTCCTTTACTGCTTGCTCAATATACAGATTGAATAACATCGAGGATAGGTTACAACACTGTCTCACTCCCTTCCCAACCACTCATGCCCTTTCGTGTCCCTCGACTCTTATAACTGCCAATGGGTTTCTGTACAAATTGTAAATAGCATTTCGCTCCCTGTATTTTACCCCTGCCAGCCTTAGAATTTGAAAGAAAGTACTCTAGTCAACATTGTAAAAAGCTTTCTCTAAGCCTACAAATGTTAGAAACGTAGGTTTGCCTTTGCTTAATCTATTTTCTAAGAAGAGTCGTAGAGTCAGTATTGCCTAACGTGTTCAAGCATTTCTACGGAATCCAAACTGATCTTCCCCGAGGTCGGTTTCTACCAGTTTTTCCATTCGTCTGTAAAGAATTCGTGTTAGTATTTTGCAGCCATGGCTTATTAAACTGATAGTTCGGTAATTCTTCTTATGGATTTTAATTATTATATTCTTCTTGAAGTGTGAGGGTATTTCGGCTGTCTCATACATCTTGCTCACCAGATGGTAGAGTTTTGTTACGCCTGGCTCTTCGAAGGCTGTCAGTAGTTCTAATGGAATGTTGTCTACTCCCGGTGCCTTGTTTCGCCTTAGGTCTTTCAGTGCTCTGTCAAACTCTTCACGCAGTATAATATCTCCTATTTCATTTTCATCTACATTTTCTTCCATTTCTACGATATTGTTTTCCAGAACAACGCCCCTGTATAGAACCTCTATATACTCCTTCCACCTAGTTCTCTAAATAGTTCTACTGGTGTAATTGACCTTCGGTAACATAGACGTATAGTTTTCTAAGTAACTGTAAAATTCAAGCATGAGTGAGAAGTGTGGGCTCTCTCGTAAGTTTGGGACTTGTGAGGTATGGTGTGGGGTTTGTTCAAAGTATTTTCATTGGACGGAATGCAGTGGGGAAAACAGTGGTAATTTTAGGGAGATCCTCTCCTGCGAATGCAGTATCTGAGGTAGATATAAGTTGATAGAGGCGTAAGATTTGTGCCCTTCAGGAGCATTTACAAAGAGCAAAGGAGGAACTGGATAGGTTGAGGAGGTTGAAGGGTGGTGGGGAATGGGAAATGGCAGTTGGCAAGAAGGCACCTACGCAGAGGACGTATTCAGGCAGTTTTACTTTGCGTATATGCAGTAGATTTGACCAACTGTCGGAGTTGAGTGGAGAAGAGCCTCGTACATCTATAGATGTAGGGAACATGCAGCAGCCCTCAGCAGTTAGAAGTCCTACGTTAGTGCAAAGTCCAACAGAAAGAAGAAGGTTCTGCTGCTAGGTAGTTCTCAGGGTAGAGGTGTGGGCCAGCAAATGCAGGACGTATTGGGGAGTGAGTACCAGGTCACCAGCATTGTGAAGCCTAGTGCAGGGCTGGCTCAAGTGACTGACAGCATAGGGAAGTTTGTTACTAGTAAAGGATGCTGTGTGCAACATTGGCTTGTTTTCCAGTAGTGCAGTACACGACCTAAGTTTATGGCTTGTAGAAAATAAACTAACGCTAAATCACAGTAACCTCAGTTTGAACAGTTTCTATAACGCAATTCAACACAATCAGACGTTTTAATTTCACAAAACAGGCATATGATTAATGAAACTGAACAGTTCAAATTTCCAGGTGTTCAGATAGATAGTAAAATGTCGTGCGAAGCCCACTTTCAGGATCTAGTTCAAAGATTTAATACTGCAGTTTTTACTATTCGAACAGTATCAGAAGTGAGTGATCGTTCGACATGAAAATTAGTCTGCTTTGCTTATTTTCATTCGCTTATGTCATTGGTATTATATTTTGGGGTAACTCTACCCATTCTAAAAGGATATTTCTGGCTCAGAAAGAGGCGGTTCGGTCAATAATTGGTGATTTCACGAACCTTTTGTTGACCTCTGTTCAAGAGTCTGGGTATTCTGAGATTGGCCTCTCAATATATATATATTCCTTACAGACATTCCTTGTTAATAAAATTAGCTTATTCCCCAGAATATGGCAGATTTCACTCGGTTAATACTCTGGAGACTTCAAATCTGCATTTGGATCGTACTTCCTTAATTCTTGTATAGGTGTGCAGTATAATGCTGCATCCATTTTCAATAAGCTACCACTCGAATTCAAAAATCTTAGCAGTAACCCACGCGCTTTCAAATCGAAACTGAAGAGCTTCCTCATGGGTCACTGCTTCCATTCTGTCGAGGAGTTCCTTGAAAAATTAAGTTGATTCTTATTGTATTGTTGATTGCGTTTACTTAACCTTATGGGTTGATTTTTTTCGGGTTCATAAACATTTGTTTTTATCTGTTATTACTTTTATGTTGTACTTTAATGTACTGGCACATTCCATGACCTTGGAGATTTGCTCCTAAATTTGGTCCTACAGAACTTGACGTTGGAAATAAAAATAGAATAAAACAAATGCTTCCATGTGCAAAGATTCACGGAGATGTTTTCAGTGGTCTCTCAAAACGGACTTAAATCTATGCTAGAACAAACTTTGTTTGACAGAAGAAGGGATTTTACTTAGGGTGTAATATTTCGAGGACAATGAAGTCGTTACAGTCGTAACACATAGGTGTATTGCGCAAGGATACGAACATGTTCAATTACCGGTAAGAGATACGTATTTCAAACCTGATCAGTTGTTATCTCTTAGGAGGCGTAAAATACAAATACAAATGCACATATATTACTTTCGGCACGCTGAAAGTACTAAATTTTCTTAACATAATTGGTTATGCACATTTTAAATCACTGGAACGAAATATTTTGAAATAATGCTTACCTGAAATTGTAGATTTATATATAAACATTAGACTTTTTCCTGTTTAAAGAAAAAAGCAGAATACTAACTACATTTACATGTTGTACCTTAAAATGAATTATAAGCTAAGTGTCAAGCGATATGTGAATATCTACTGCAAACACCAATGCACTGGGTTTCCGTCAACGTATTTTGTTTACACACAAAGGCAAGTTTTGAACAGGCATTGAGTACCACATGGGAGGACCAGTGAGGCGAGGTAATTGAGAATGGTCGTCTCTGTCTGATATGTTTTTTTTCGAGGCGTTTATTTTAAATTATCCTCTGTTTCGGCGAAATCGCTATAACAGAAGCGCAACATTACTTAATAATTTTATCAATAACAATTTATACCATGAAACATTTATCACAATGTATGTGCAATTAAATAATATTATTTATTTACAGGCCAATGAAGCTGCCTAATATTAATAGGTGAAATATATTGTGCCTGACTGAACGTTATTTATTTTGTATTACTAATCTGAACTGGAGTGCTCGAGAAGGAAGTGGCTATTAGGAGAGAAAGGGCGAAAATAGTTTCATCCAGTCATTTTGTTTCGAATTATAAATTGTGCGTGTCTCTAATAGCAGTAACATTTTGAGAGAAATTAAATTATAAAACATCTTTAGGATACTCAAGACACTAAAAGGTTCAATAAGTCTTATTTTCTCATCCGATATAAGTGGATACAAAGGCCACAAAGAAACTGTAATTCATAAGTCTTCGGAAAAAGTCTTCCTGTCGGGAAAGCTGATTACAGGTAAAAAGAATAAGAAACGTCCAGAGGTCGCTGGAGACAGCGCTTCCTGTGATGTGAAGCAAGGCAACAGGTGACTCCTCTCGGGACATAAACCGTAATTTCATTAGGCGCTCTGGGAGTTCCTCGCCTGTGGTTTTATGGGACGACAACTGGGTGTACATTTCGTAACACCTTAAGCGGCGAGCGATCTCTGTTCTTATTTTGTGGACGAGAAAATTTCTGCTGTTATTTGACCAAACCAAATAACATCTTTAGCAAGATCAATTAAGTACTCTGATAAACAACAATTTCTTACTTTAAAACAAACAATTTTT
Source organism: Schistocerca gregaria (assembly GCF_023897955.1). Lineage (NCBI taxonomy): Eukaryota > Metazoa > Arthropoda > Insecta > Orthoptera > Acrididae > Schistocerca > Schistocerca gregaria. The sequence continues at coordinate 734,476,041 of NC_064931.1, forward strand.
CACCTGTAATCACAGATGCAATCCATTTATATTAACAGTTTAAATCTAACTATTACGAAGCTGTCCATCATATAACAGTAAATAATACAAAGCAAAAAGTATAAAAATTACACTTATAATAGCAAAAATAACAATAAAAATATTAATAAACCCGTGATTTTCAATATTATTAATATTGCACTTCCAAGTATCGTATTTTTGAACAACTGTGAATCACGATTATAACACCAGAACCAGAACTTTTGCAATGAGATACTACAGAAAGTGAAACGATGGTAATAAAAGAAAATCTTTGAGTCTGTATTACATCTACATCTACATCTACAGGACTACTCTGCAATTCACATTTCAGTGCTTGGCAGAGGGTTCATCGAATCACAATCATACTATCTCTCTACTATTCCACTCTCTAACAGCGCGCGGGAAAAACGAACACCTAAACCTTTCTGTTCGAGCTCTGATTTCTCGTATTTTATTTTGATGATCATTCCTACCTATGTAGGTTGGGCTCAACAAAATATTTTAGCATTCGGAAGAGAAAGTTGGTGACTGAAATTTCGTAAAAATATCTCGCCGCGGCGAAAAACGTCTTTGCTTTAATGACTTCCATCCCAATTCGCGTATGATATCTGCCACACTCTCTCCCCTATTACGTGATAATACAAAACGAGCTGCCCTTTTTGCACCCTTTCGATATCCTCCGTCAATCCCACCTGGTAAGGATCCCACACCGCGCAGCAATATTCTAACAGAGGACGAACGAGTGTAGTGTAAGCTGTCTCTTTAGTGGACTTGTTGCATCTTCTAAGTGTCCTGCCAATGAAACGCAACCTTTGGCTCGCCTTCCCCTCAATATTATCTATGTGGTCTTTCCAACTGAAGTTGTTCGTAATTTTAACACCCAGGTACTTAGTTGAATTGACAGCCTTGAGAATTGTACTATTTATCGAGTAATCGAATTCCAACGGATTTCTTTTGGAACTCATGTGGATCATCTCACACTTTTCGTTATTTAGCGTCAACTGCCACCTGCCACACCATACAGCAATCTTTTCTAAATCGCTTTACAACTGATACTGGTCTTCGAATGACGTTACTAGACGGTAAATTACAGCATCATCCGCGAACAACCTAAGAGAACTGCTCAGATTGTCACCCAGGTCATTTATATAGATCAGGAGCAGCAGAGGTCCCAGGACGCTTCCCTGGGGAACACCTGATATCACTTCAGTTTTACTCGATGATTTGCTGTCTTTTACTACGAACTGCGACCTTCCTGACAGGAAACCACGAATCCAGTCGCACAACTGAGACGATACTCCATAGGCCTGCAGCTTGATTAGAAGTCGCTTTTGAGAAACGGTGTCAAAAGCTTTCCGGAAATCTAAAAATACCGAATCACCTTGAGGTCCCCTGTCGATAGCGGCCATTACTTCGTGCGAATAAAGAGCTAGCTGCGTTGCACAAGAGCGATGTTTTCTGAAGCCATGCTGATTACGTATCAATAGATCGTTCCCTTCGAGGTGATTCATAATGTTTGAATACAGTATATGCTCCAAAACCCTACTGCAAACCCCAATAATGTAGGTCTGTAGTTAGATGTATTACTCCTACTACCCTTCTTAAACACTGGTGCGACCTGCGCAATTTTCCAATCTGTAGGTACAGATCTATCGGTGAGCGAGCGGTTGTATATGAGTGCTAAGTAGGGAGCTATTGTATCAGCGTAATCTGAAAGGAACCTAATCGGTATACAATCTGGACCTGAAGACTTGCCTGTATCGAGCGATTCGAGTTGCTTCGCAACCCCTAAGGTATCTACTTCTAAGAAACTCATGTTAGCAGATGTTCGTGTTTCAAAATCTGGAATATTCCATTCGTCTTCCCTGGTGAAGGAATTTCGAAAAACTGCGTTCAATAACTCCGCTTTAGTGGCACAGTCGTCGGTAAGAGTACCATCGGCATTGCGCAGCGAAGGTATTCACTGCGTCTTGCCGCTTGTGTACTTTACAAACGACCAGAATTTCTTCGGATTTTCTACCAAATTTCGAGACAATGTTTCGTTGTGGAACCTATTAAAGACATCTCGCGAGTCTGTAAATTTTAGCCAATCTTCGGGATTTCACGTTCTTCTGAACTTCGCATGCTTTTTCCGTTGCCTCTGCAACAGCGTTCGGACCTGTTTTGTGTACCACGGGGGATCCGTTCCATCTCTTACCAACTTATGAGGTATGAATCTCTCAGTTGCTGTTGCTACTATATCTTTGAATTTGAGCCACATCTCGTCTGCATTTGCATAGTCAGTTCGGAAGGAATGGAGATTGTCTTTTAGGAAGGCTTCTAGTGACACTTTATCCGCTTTTTTAAATAAAATTATTTTGCGTTTGTTTCTGATGGATTTGGAAGAAACGGTATTGAACCCAGCTACAAAACGACCTTGTGATCACTAATTCCTGTATCAGTGATGATGCTATCTGTCAGATCTGGATCGTTTGTGGCTAAGAGGTCAAGTGTGTTTTCGCAACCATTTACAATTCGCGTGGGTTCGTGGACTAACTGATCGTAATAATTTTCGGAGAAAGCATTTAGGACAATCTCGGAAGATGTTTTCTGCCTACCACCGGTTTTGAACAAGTATTTTTGCCAACATATCGAGGGAAGGTTGAAGTCCCCACCAACTATAACCATATGTGTGGGGTATTTATTTGCTACGAGACTCAAACTTTCTGTGAACTGTTCCGCAACTGTATTATCGGAGTCTGGGGATCGGTAGAAGGAGCCAATTTTTAACTTAGTTCGGCTGTTAAGTATAACCTCCACCCATACCAATTCGCACGGAGTATCTACTTCGACTTCACTACAAGATAAACCACTACTGACAGACGCAAACACTCCACCACCAATTCTGCCTAGTCTACCTTTCCTGAACACCGTCTGAGACTGCGTAAAAATTTCTACAGAACTTATTTCAGGCTTTAGCCAGCTTTCTGTACCTATAACGATATCAGCTTCTGTGCTTTCTATTAGTGCTTGAAGCTCAGGGACTTTTCCAGCACAACTACAACAATTTACAACTATAATTCCGACTGTTCTTTGATCCTATCACGTCCTGTATTTGTCATGCACCCTTTGATATTGCAGCCCACCGCATACTTTCCCGAGGCCTTCTAGCCTAAAAAACCGCCCAGTGCACGCCGCACAGCCTCCGCTACCCGTGTAGCCGCCAGCTGAGTGTAGTGAACTTCTGACTCCTAAAAAAAGAAAAAGTTAAACAAAGCGTCCCTCTTTCTGTTGTTTACCGAATCTCTTCTGAAGCTCATTGTGAACATTTATGTATCGTACATTCAGCTTTTGGGGCACAATCTTGCACTAAGGCTTCAGTTTCCTGTGAGGTGTAATTCTCGCCACGTCGTAAGGCTAAGGTAATGATCGTATAGCACTGTAAAAGATCTTTTCTAACGTCTTTATATAACTTCTCTTACCCTACTGCAAACTGGAGCCTTTAGAAAGTTGCATAAATTTTTGTCGCTGTTGTCGAACAGTTAATCCCTCGTTCAGATTATTTTTGGAAACAGATATTCCACTACTCCTCTCTAATGATTTTACCTTATTTATTTACAGAGGTTGGACAAAAATATGGGAACATGTTCCCATGCCTAATACGGTGAATGAAATCCTTTGGCATTCAAAACAGCTTCCAATTGTTTCAGAATGGGCAAATGTAGATTTTGTGAGTTTTCCAAGGGCATATTATACCAATTTCCCTGCAAAATATTGGCAAATATTATGGAAGTTGATGATGATCACACACCCATCTCCCGAAAGTAGACAAGACAGGGTCAATAATAGTGAGGTTTATTGACTGTGGTGGTCTGGGCAGATGTGACGTTTGATACTCGTGCTCGCAAAACCAGTCCTGGCTAAGTGAACAAGGGCTCTGTCGTCTTGGAACACAGAATCACCCCCGAGGAAGAAACATTGTACCATCAGACGAAGAACCTGATGAACCAAAACAGGCATATAATCCCTGGAAGAATGAGTGATTTTATTAGTTCTTACGAAATTAAACCATTTTATTTGATTGATTGGTCGATTTGGGGGGAGGGTAGCAAAAAGCGAGGTCATCAGTCCCATCAAATTAGGGAAGGTTGGGGAAGGAAGTCGGCCGTGCCGTTTCAAAGAAACCAATCGCGCATTGGTCTGAAGCGATTTAGGGAAATAGAGGAAAACCTTAATCAGGATGTTCGGACGCGGGTTTGAATCATCGTCCTCCAGAATGCGAGTCCAGTGTGCCGACCACTTAGCCACCTGGCTCTGTCCATTTTATTTCCATGCCAGATATTCAATTTCATCAACCAATCGTCTCATTAATACGCTTAGTTTCTAGGAACACAAGAAAACTGACTGAACGTTGCAGTAATGTATTCACTTCCTACAGTACAACATCTGACGCATTCTTTCTGGAACATATGAAACTGTATGTAAGCAAATAAAGGAGCAGTACCTGTAGGTAAATAATTTAGCAATACTTATTGGTTCTCCCACAGTTCTCAACAGAGTCAATTTGGAGCCTTAGTGCCCATGAGGACAGAGTCAAGTCTCTAATCCTGCAACTCATGCTGTGGGGCTGGATTACTATAACATCCACCCCCGGTAGCTGAGTGGAGTGGTCACCAGTTGGCCTTTGGCTGTGCTGCGGTGAGGACGTGCTGTTTGTGTTCCTGCCGCGGAGCGAGCGCTTGTGTTTTTTACATCGTACTCGGCCGTTTCGCGCGTGCGTACTCAGCATATAGATCACTACGGCGCACTAATAAAGAAAATCGACGCTCAAATTTACGTTCCGCAACGAATTTGTACGGCCCAAAGCACTCGAAGTCGAACGATTTCTACGAGAAGAAGTTAAAATCCCGGCGACTGACATTCTCGGCATTCACTTGTCCATTGTGACTAGCATCGTATATGTCAAGATCATCAACGACGCAACATGTGAACGGATCCTTCGGGACACGAGACAGGGCCTCCGTTTCTGCCATGCTGATGGCAATGTGGGGACTGTGCACGTCGATTATTCTGGCATGGGACTTCGCACGATCGAACTACCGGCGGAGGACGTCGTGACAGCGCTGCGCCCCTACGGCACGGTCCATGATCATATTGCGAAAAAATGGACGCAATTCCAGACATATCCTGTTCTGAACGGAGTCCGCCAGGTCCGAATAGAACTTGAAAGACATGTACCTTCATATCTGAATATCGGTGGCTGCCGTGCCATCGTCATCTACGATGGGCAACCGAAGATCTGCTCTGGTTATGGGAAGGAAGGACACCTCAGATCAGAATGTATCCAACGTCGAATCACTCAACTGCCGCCGGCTGACGCGGACCCGCCATCCCAGCCGACGCTGCTTCCCGTGACTTATGCAGCAGCCCTCACGACAGCTAGCACTTCACCACGACGGCCGACATCCACTGTTGGGTCGCGGCTCCATCCTCCAATACAGGGCGATGATGACACACCCGTTCCATTAGCTACGGATTCAACTCCGATGCCACCGCCCCCGTCGACGGATAACAACATACATGACGATAGCATGGCCGTAGCCTCGCTTATTGTGCCTACGGCTGCCTTTGTGCCGGAACGTCGTGAATCTTAGCCATCGTCTGACACAGAAGGACACACCAGGAAGCAACGCTCTCCGAAGTGACGGAAGCGGAGGCGTAGAGTAACTTCCGAACGGGATGCGACAAAGCCTCCAGAGGGCGACGACTCCACCATCAATGACGACGCTACCAGAGGCAGCCCCCATTTGCTGCAGTGTGGCACCACCGAACGGAACTGAGGACAAACCACATATATCTACAATGGCAAAATCGGATGCCGATATGCAGGACAGATGCTGCCCACCACCTTCTGGAGTGCAAGCACCCATGCCGTGTCCTGAGGAAGCTAGGGAAGCCGATCTTGCTTTGAGTTCCCCGACTTGGGTGGATGACCACGACGACGATCGAACCATGCAAGTTACGCCAACAGCGCCCACGCTATTGGCGCCAGCTCTCTAGAAAGGACTGCAGGTGAGGTTTGGGGGTCGTGGAGGTGTTAATACAGTCAGAAGCGTCATAGGTAATTCCAGTCTTAATGGATAACTTAACACCTGCGGTTCGGCAACAAGTTTATCGTATCGCCACGCTTAACATCAACACGATACGAACGGCAGTGAAGATCCAGTTGCTGCGTGAGCTGCTTCGCTCTTCGGATGTTAACATTGCCCTGTTGCAAGAAAAGTATATAGCGGCCCTCCCCGTTTTCTACGGTTATGTGACATATGTGTCACCGGCGTACCGGAATCACAGCGGTACGGCTATACTAGTGCGCGACGGAATTGCCATCGAAGAAGTGACTTACCTTCCGTCAGGAAGGGGGCTGGCGATCACAGCACTGGGCACGCGCATCATTAATATTTACGCTCCATCAGGAACTGACCAACGCCGCGAACGATCGCTGTTCTACTCAGAGGATATCACCCCCCTCTTTATCAGCCGCTTCGATCAATACATCTTCGGCGGCGACTTTAACTGTGTGCTCCACCCCAAAGACCAAGTCCCACATTTCTCGACTTGTCAAGAACTTCGGATCCTGGTTCGAGATCTGCTTCTCACCGACACGTGGGAGACAGTGCATGGTGACCGTCCTTGGCCGACATACCTTACTAGTCACTCAGCCAGTCACCTAGATCGCATTTATGTCTCACGAGCTCTAGCGCCGGGAGTATTGGACGCCGAACGTTGGCCGCTTGCCTTCTCCGATCATAGCGCTTTCATATCCACACTCACTCTACAACAGCAGCGGATATGGTGCAGCCGAGGACCCTGGAAGGTGAATGTAGCACATCTTCAAGCCCCGGAATGCAGTCAGATTATCGCCAACACATGGCTGGATTGCGAACGTCGTCTTCCCCGATACCCCCTATAGTGGGTGGACTGTGCGAAACCAGCGTTCGACGTGTGCTAACACAATTCGGAAAAGATATCGCAGCTTGGAATCGTCACACATTGGACTTTTATTACACGATGCTTCGCAAACTCGACAGCCAACTACCATCTCCAAACCGACAAATGGAAAGCCGCCGAATTAAAGGTAAAATATTGTCTCTTACGAGGAAGCGTTTGGAGGGGGTCGTAGTGCGATCGCGACGTCAAGACCGAACGGAAGGAGAAACCCCGTCTCTGCATCACATCGTGCTCGACAGCCGCCTACGCCGACAGCAGCTGATCACAGACCTCGTATTGCCAGGTGGTAGGGTCGTAATGACTGAGGCAGCGGTTACAGAGGCCTTTGAAGATCACTATCGCCGGTTTTACGACGAGGTGAATACAGAGGACAAGGAAGCGGACGATCACGACATACTGCAGCACGTGTCGCACACCCTCGACAATGCAGCAGCGGCGACGCTGTTAGGTAGAATTACACGGACGACATCGAGGACGCGCTTAACAAGGGAGTTTTATCGGACTTTCCGCGATCTAATGATGCCCCGATCGATCATCATGTACCAAGAACTGATGACCCCCGGTTCCCACGTGCCACCTGCATTCGTGGAAGGTCTCCTTAGACCGATACACAAGCCTTCCAGAGGTCGGACGGTCGAGTATTACAGGCCAATTACAATGTTCAACTCGGACTATAAAATCTTCGCCCGACTACTCGCCAGTCGCATAAAGAACGTTCTGCCCCTACACCTCTCAATGGAGCAAGCGACACAGGGCGGAGTGACCAACATGCAAACGGCAACCAGCGAATGCGTGGATTTAATAGCCATCGCCACATCCTGTCGCCTTCGAGCTACTCTGATCTCCATTGATTTCGACCACGCCTTCGACAGAGTTCACCACAAGTTCCTTCTGTCCGTTATAGCCCGCATGGGCTTCCCTCCTGACTTCCTCGGCATCTTTAAGCGCCTTTTCCGTGGAGCTGCATCCCATGTACTGGTGAATGGACGGATTGCGGGTCCATTTCTGATCCGACGGTCAGTCCGCCAAGGATGCCCACTCTCCATGATCCTTTACGCGATCGCACTCGATCCAGTTGTCGGAGGGTTGAAAAACAGGCTCTCAGGCACGTCATTGAGGGATCACACCTTTCACTGCAGGATATATGCTGATGACCTTCTATTACTTGTCCGATCTGGTGACGAGGTACGCTCGGTGATACATTGGATCAATCGCTACGGATTGGCAGCGGGCAGCCTCATGAATGTGGCCAAGTCTGCAGCGATGCCCATTGGGAGAGGTCTACAGGAGGGCGCTTTAGCTCCACTCCCACTAGTTAACAACATCCGGTTCTTGGGCATAACATTTACACAGGATGTGCGCCACACGGCTGCCATGAACTATGCACGATTACTACAGGCACTACGCACAGAAGTTCGCCGGAACTTACTTCGACGGATGTACCTCCTACAGCGTGTGGAATACCTCAACCTTCACTTGCCGACTAAAATGATCCACATGGCCCAGGTCCTACCGATATCGTCAGCGATGGCACACCGACTGCAAGCAGCGTTTGGATATTACCTTACCGCCGGACACCTATTCAAAGTCCGCTACGAAACACACCCTCCCTCCGTGTGATGGCGGACTGGGACTTATAAATGTACGAGCGAGAGCTACAGCGTTCTACTTGTGCACAATGATAAAATTGTGGACCCACAAAGGTGCTTCCCTTACGGGACATCTGTTAGAGGAATTGCTGCCGGCGTCTCTTCTGCCACCTGTCACGGTTGCGCACATTACATCCTCACTCTCGCACCTCTTGGCATTTATTCTTGAGTATAGTTACGTGCACCCAGACCTTCCCAACACTCGCACTCCCAAGGCGAGAGACGTTTACAGACTGCTGCTAAGGTCCATCCCTCGCAATGTGATTGAGGAAGAGCCCTAAGACCTTGTGGCCCGCAGTGTGGAGAGCGGTCCAGAAGCCGTTCCTCCCCACGCGGGTACGAGGCGCGCGGTACCAGGTGGTGAACGGGAAGTTTGTAACACGACAAAGACTGCTCGCTATTGGGATGACTGATTCCCCCCTTTTTCCACGTTACCACGTCGTGGATATTGACGAACACCGTTTAACATGCGGATCGGCGTTAGAGGTATGGCAGCTAGTGCAGAAGATCCTCACCTGCTACCTACGAATCGCTCCTCGCACAATTGAGCCACGGCTCCACCTTTTTCCAGAGGATACTTATTACCCACCTGCGAAGACTCGCGCTCTCACATGGTATAAAGGCATGTCCATATACTACCTCTTTCGAGATGATGAGAAGATGGTGCTTGATTACTGGCAATTTCTCCAGGACAGTCATAGCACACTTGAGTGTACACCCCGATACCGACAACTTTTTGCGAACTATTTGTTCTTCGATAACCCCCCTCACAGTTGGGGAGTACCGGGCTGAGGATGACCGCCTTCATGGGGCTCCACACGCTGCGAAATGTTGTACCAATTGGGAACATGGAATCTATACGCAGATGGGCCATGCACATGGAATGGCGTGCGGGATTTGGTTGCATTTTTCTTTCTTTATTATCTATCATCACACTATTAGTTTCAAATTCTATTTCATAGTTTAGAAGGAACTCTTGTTCTGTTGTTGCTACGGATGTACATTCAATTTTGTTTGTCGTAACTGAAAGACGCCTTTTCCCATATAAAAAAATAAAAAAATAAAAAAACAAAAACAAAAAGGTTGGCAGAGAAAATAATTTACAATTAAAAAAAAGTTGGTACAAAAAATGGTCAGCGTGACCGATAGAAAACAAGAAAAAAAAGAAAAATGCATATGCATGTAAGTAGGAGATCACGGGTTAGAGGCCCGGTTGGGGCACAAAAACGTTTAAAAATTAAAAATACGTGGTCAGCGCGACAGACTGTCGATCCAACGGGCCCGGGTTCGATTCCAGGCTGGATCGGAGATTTTCTCCTCTCAGAGACTGGGTGTTGTGTGATGTTGTCCTAATCATCATTATTTCATCCCCATCGACGCGCAAGTCGCCGAAGTGGCGATAAATCGAAAGACTAGCACCAGGCGAGCGGTCTTCCCGACGGGAGGCCCTCGTCACATGCCATTTCCATTTTACTATAACTAAACACTCGCTACTTGAGCCAGGGTAAAAGGAAAACTACTTATTGTATGGTTATTCAATTTTATGCTAATGATGTTCAGACTGTGAGATGAATGATTTACGTTGTTAGCAATGTCAATGTCACAACCTGCTGTTATGTCCCGGTACTGGCACGACAACGTAGGATAGAAACACAAGCATCAGTGTCCATTGCAACTGCAGACAGTCAACATGGGTCTGGACAAGGTGAGAAGTGAAGTTGTTTTATCAAATCAACAGCAACAGTGCTCCTGATTTTCGTGAGTATCTAAACATTAAAGAAATAAGGACAGATCCTCTTTCCGCCAATTGCCTCTAATTTTTGAAGAAGTTACTGTTACAATGACTAGGAATGCTGGACTAAAGGTGTGATCTTCAACCAGTAGGTTCAAAATGATTCAAATGGCTCTGAGCACTATGGGACTTAACACCTAAGGTCATCAGTCCCCTAGAACTTAGAACTACTTAAACCTATCTACCGGAAGGACATCACACACATCCACGCCCGAGACAGAATTCGAACCTGCGACCGTAGTGGTCGCGCGGTTCCAGACAACCAGCAGGCGAGCTGTGTCACGATAACCAAACACTCCATGGTCCACAACTGTGAAGCGGTATCTAGGCTCTTGTGGATGCAGATGGTCATCGCATTTAGCAACAACTGTGATCTGGACCCAAAAAATGGTATGCAGTTAACAAACGGTGCGCTCTTATGTGGAAATTAAAATGTGTTTCTTTCAATGGTTTATTCGTTATTTCTCTAACTGTCTTTACAAAAGTTTGCACAAAGGTTCACTGACTTACGACCACTCGTTTTTTGTGGGGGGTTCTATCAAGTGGTGAAAGTCTTATTATAACCACAATGTATAGACAGAGCCTGGCCATAAAAGTGAAGCACCCAGTAGGAGGGTAGGAAATGAAATGAAACTCGACGGGTTGAGCGAGTATGCTATGTTGCTTTGCGAATGATCTCAGCTGATTCTGGTGCTCAAATGAGTAGGCTTGGTTACTTCGAATGCTTTCACTCTGTTAAATAGTATAGTGTTATATTGTGGTGCAACTCACTGTACTTAACAAGAATATTCTTATCCCAGTAAAGAGTGGTGAGACTGACGTGTGATGTCAGTTCGTGAACCCTGTGTAGACAATTAATCAGTTATCTCGGAACTCTAACTGAGCCATCCCTGTAAATATATTGCATTGCGGCTTTGGCGTTGACAGCACTGCCTCATTCAGAAGATGTTACAATATTCATTCAGTGAACACAAGATAGAAAAAGGGCATGCACTTGAAAAACACCTCCTGAAGTACAGTCCAGAAATGTGTAAACTATTTAGCAGGTTTTACTATAAACAGAATTCTCGAAGACCTGTCAAAAATTAATTGATAAAGCATGCTGAAAGTTTCCTTGTAGCACTCGCCTTTTTTTCTGTACTATTCTCTACAAAATGTCATTTGTCCACAAACGTGTACACAATTTGTCTCTTGTTTTATTAATACTGTAACTCCTTCATCTGTTTTCTAATCAAAATTCTGTAAACCATCTAGTGACTCGTTCCAAGAGCTGAATCTATATATATTAGAAAAATGGACGTATGCAAATGTGCATGTCCCACATCTACTCCTTAACCACTAGACCAGTTTCAGCAACATATGCATTACTGTCGGGCAACAATCACTGTGGGGTGTAAGAACTATCTATTTATCGTGGTTCAGGAGACATAATGTCGCAAACAATAAGATGCTTGAAAGAGTGCCACTTCATGCACGATTTTTAAATATATCCCTTCCGTGCTACTAACTCTATTCACAATAAAACACGCAGACAGATCCACATATGCCGCTGAATATATCTAAAAAAACTATATCATTTTATAACCCACAGCTTAGCAGATATGACAATATAAACATTGAGATGCGTAAAAACTGTTGCATCGTACATGACGTTCAAATTTAATGCTTCTTGGCTCCTAACTCTATTCGCAACATACTTCGCATACTTGTAAGTCATTCTCGATAGAGCTCTGACATTCAAAACCCACTGCAAGAACACCAGAATGAACATTTGCACTCGGAACAACCTAATTCGCAAACTAGCGGGAAAACAGTGGGGCTCACATCCACAAACTATTCGCTCTTCTACAATGGCACTGAGCTTTTATACTGCCGTATACGCTTCCCCACTCCGGTACAGGACATCTCATGGCAGACAAGTAGACATTGCTCTGAACGAAACCTCCAGGTTGATCACAGGTTGCTTAAGACCTACCCCTACCGATAAACTCTAATACCTGACTGGAATAGCGCAACCATGGGTACATAGAGCAATGGCTTCCTACAAGGAGAGACTGAAAGTGAAACAGAACAGTGCCCATCCACTGCACGGACATAATCCACCACAGAACCGGCTTAGCTCGCGAAAGAGCTTCCAGAGGACTCCGAGAAGATAACCGTTTCACCAGAGAGGGCAAGGCACGAGTTTTGGAAGAAGGGGGGGGGGGGGGGGGGTTGAATTAGAGAGGAACCCGCTACGGAAGTAAAACTGGTAGTTTCCGGGAATTTAACCGATTTATTGAATGTTTTCAATAACTAAATCAAGGCACAGTCGAGCAAAATTGAGGCTTAGTCTAGCAAGACAGAAACTCAGTCGCTGAAATTAAAGCTCAGTCTTCCAAGCAAGAAGATCAGTATGAAAAAATTGACAGAAAAGTAGACAATCAGAACAGAGCTTTTAATGTTGTTAACAACAATTTTGGAGTTGTTAACACAAAAACTGATAAAATTAAAGAAGATACTGTTGAGTTATACCGAAATCGGTAATCTTAAACAGGAAATGATAGGAGTTCAGGCAGAAATTGCGAGCATAAATACTCGTTGTGACTCCGAAATTAGCAGAATCGAGAAAAGTGGCTCCGAACATCGAGAATAAGGTGACGGAACAAGTTCAGTTAGTTAAGAAAGAGGATCAACAGAAGGTGGGAACTTTAAAGGCTTTAGTATCCGAGGTAGATGCTAAAGTGAGGAAGCAGGCTAATACCTGCGAAGAGAAAAAGAGGGAATTGGAAACGCTTGCGTCAACCACATGCTAAGTAATTACGAGAGTGTCGGAATTAGAAAAGAGAGCTATGTGACAATCTGTGTACGTAGTTCGGAATTGTTGACGCAAGAGGAGCGGTTCGACCCCTTGAAGAAAGGCGGTATACACGCGACCGGTTTCATTAATAATTATGAAAGAGTTTTGCCCAGATCATGGACTAATGAGAGAAAAATTAATGCTGTTGTTGACGTGTTGGCTGGTGATGCCAAGCATTGGGGCTTAAACCTCAACATCACGAAACTGACTTTCGACGAATTCAAAAATTTGTTTCTGGCTGAATACCGGTCAGAGCAAAAACATCAATGTGTCTGGCGCGAATTTGTCGTATCGAGGCCTTTCGAGGAGTATTCGCGAGGCTCCATGAAGGAGTTTTGTGAGGTTTGGATCCGCACGTTGGAATATTTGCGTGATCGCCGCACGGAATCTAAAATAGTCTTGGAACTCTACAAGAAGCTTCCACATGATACAAAACGCTATGTAGGAAGCAATTACAGGGCAATCAAAAAGTGGTTCAAATGGCTCTGAGCACTATGGGACATAATTTCTGAGATCATCAGTCCACTAGAACTTAGAACTACTTAAACCTAACTAACCTAAGGACATCACACACATCGATGCCCGAGGCAGGATTCGAACCTGCGACCGTAGCGGTAGCGCGGTTCCAGACTGTAGCGTCTAGAACCGCACGGCAACCCCGTTGGTAGCCTTGCGCCTGCTATACGGACGTTTGAGTCACAGCTCCCGTACAAGATAAGTAATTTTAGTAGTAATAAACTGTTTCTAACACTTTAAACTAATTTATTACGTTAATTATAGTGCTCTTCAAACGTACCATTAAAAGTTTTTGTCTTACTCGCGTATTTTCACAGTAATCAAGCAAAGTTCGTTTTGTTTACATATCGCGGCCAGGCCGAACTTTTGAGCTTTCAGATTAAACTTCATACCGCAATTTTAAGTGCATTTACTGATAGTTTAGTGTGCCAAACACGTTTGCTGCCCCTTTATATCTGTAGAGTATCGTCATCTCTTAAGTAATTTCCAGTAAGAAACTTCTGAACCATTGTTGACATTGTCGCGAGTAGGCCTAATTTTTTGTACACGTATTTTCATTGTTTTCCGGTAACTTAATTGTCTTTCTGTCACTAAAATCGATTTGTACCATGAGTGTAAAGTGCCTGACGTGCCGTAGAATCGTTAGCTCCGGGGTCTGGTAACTTTTTTCATTGGGGAGATTGTAGTGGCGTGGGAATTGGGAAAATGAGCGAGACTCATCAGTGGTTCTGTAGGCTATGCAGTAGAGATAGAAAGATTGTGGAACAGGAGGGGAAAATTGCTGCCCTTCAGGCTGAGTTAGATGAGGCTAGACGAGAACTGTGCAGGTTAAGGGGGGAGAAGGGTAAACAGGGGTGGGAAGTGGCAACAGGCATAAGGAACAGGCCAAGAAATTCTTCTGACAGCTTTGTTATTAATGTACAAAATAGGTTTGACCTGTTGCCTCAGTCGGAAACTGATGAGCCTCTCACAGAAGTAGATGTAGACAGGGCTCAACAAGCTTTCAGCAGCAAATTGAATAAGAAGGTAGGGAAGTGTGCAAAGAGAAAGAAAGTCTTGTTGCTAGGTAGTTCGCATGCTACGAGTGTGGTCCAACTTCTGCAGGATGAATTAGGGTCAGAATACCGGGTCACAAGTTTCTTCAAACCTAGTGCTGGACTGGGGAAGGTTACAGAGGATTTAGGTTCACTATGTAGAGGCTTTACTAAGGACGATACCGTGGCTATTGTGGGTGGGCCGGGCAACAGTATTGATAGAGATCCGGGGTACAGCATAGAGTGTGACCTGGCAAATATTGCATCGGCATGGAGTCATACTAGTGTTGGGTTTGTGTCGGTTCTGGAGCGCCACGACCGGCCTCATTTGAGCTCTCCTGTCAGGAGAGTTAATTTGGAGTTGGAACGGCGACTTGGATCTGATGCGGGGTCACACATTGGTGTGGTTCCTGTTGATTCACCCTGTAGGTGGGACTATACTAGACATGGTCTACACCTCAACAAGAAGGGAAAGGTAAACTGGTTGGGCTAATAGCAGGAAATTTAAATGGGGGAGGAACTACATCTCATTGTGGTAACTCTTTTTTAGTGTAAGATCAGTGTCCAGTGGGAAACTCAGCCAGGCAAGTACTAAAGATGTTAAAAAAGTTCAAGATACTCACAAAAGTAAAATGAAAAATGTTAGTATATTTCATCAAAATATTGGGGATTGAAGAATAAAATTGATGAGCTTCTGCTTTGTTTAGAAGATATAGAAACTGAGAATGTAATAGATGTACTATGCCAGTCTGAGCATCACATTGTCACTGATATGCAAAAGGTTAGCATCAATGGGTACAAATTAGCTGCACATGTAAGTAGAGATAATATGATGAGAGGAGGAGTTGCCATATATGTCAAAAGCTTCCACAGCGCAAAACATTTAGAAACTAAAAAATTTTCTGTAGAGCAGCATATGGAAGCATGTGCCACTGAACTAAAACTAAATGATGGAACTTTCATAATTGTAACAGTGTATAGGTCCCCCTCAGGGAATTTCCAGCTATTTCTAGAAAACTTGGATGCTTTGTTGTGCTATCTGTCAGACAGGGGGAAGCAAATTATCATTTGTGGGGATTTCAATGTTGATTCCCTGAAAGAGTGTGATAGGAAGAATGACCTTGTAGTATTACCCAGTTCTTTCAATTTGAGCTCCGTCATTGATTTTCCTACTCGGATAACAAAGAACAGCAGGACATTGATAGAAAACTTTTTTATAGACCAAGGTAAGTTTAAGGACATAAATGCTTATCCTGTTGAGAATTGTCTTTCAGATCATGGTGCACAGCTAGTTACAGTACATAGCATAGCTCCATGCAGTATATCAAATCAGAATTTCAAAGCAGTGCGTTCAATTAACAATATAAATACTGCAAACCTTAGGGAAAGACTAAAGGAGCTAGACTGGGATGAAGTGTATTTGGAACCCGATGCAAACTTGAAATATAACTTATTTCACGATACATTTTTAAGGGTATTTGAAAATTGTTTTCCCAAGAAAACAGTGAAACATAATTCCAAGAAAACATATAAAAAACCTTGGCTAACTAAAGGAATAAGAATATCTTGCAACCGTAAAAGAGAACTGTATCGAACAGCAAGAGGGAGTACTGACCCCGAAATTGTTCAATATTATAAAAACTATTGTGCGGTACTAAGAAAAGTTATTAAAAAGTCCAGAAGCATGTGTATCATGTCTGAGATCAGTAGCTCTGATAATAAAATTAAAGCAATTTTGAATATTATTGAAAGGGAGACAGGGAAACCAAAAGCACAGGAAGACTTTAGTGCCATAAAACTGAATGACAAGTGTACTAACAAACAATCTGAAATTGGAAATATTTTCAATAATCATTTTTTAAATGTTGTGGAGAAAGTAGGATCTAGATCTTCACTAGAAGAGGCAAGGCTTACAATAGAAGAGGCCATACCTCTGCAGTTAGAAACAACTGTATTTCCACGAACCTCTCCCTCTGAAATCAGTAAAATAATAAACTCACTGAAAAGTAAAAGAATTGATGGCATTTCCAGCAAGATACTTAAATCTTGTTCCCCACAGATAAGTAGGATTCTCAGCCTCGTATGTAATACCTCTTTGGAGCAGGGTGTTTTCCCCGATAGACTGAAATATGCCATTGTAAAACCATTGAATAAATAGGGGGATACGTCGGATGTCAACAACTATCGCCCAATCTCTCTTCTGACAGCTGTATCAAAAATTTTTGAGGAAGTAAGGTATTCAAGAGTAGCCTCCCATATATGTAAAAATAAAGCACTAACAAAATGTCAGTTTGGTTTTCAGAAAGGCTTTTCAACAGAAAATGCTATATACGCTTTCACTGATCATGTATTAAATGCTGTGAATAACCGGACATCACCCATTGTTATTTTTTTGATCTCTCAAAGGCCTTTGACTGTTTAAATCATGGAATACTTTTAGATAAGTTAAATCATTATGGTTTGAGGGGGCAGTGCACAAGTGGTTTAGTTCATACTTAACTGGAAGAATGCAGAAAATTGAAATAAGTGGTTCATGTAATGTTAATACAACAGCTGATTCCTCAAACTGGGGGGCTATCAAGCACGGGATCCCACAGGGTTCGGTCTTAGGTCCTTTACTGTTCTTGATATACATTAATGACTTACTATTCCATATTGATGAAGATGCGAAGTTAGTTCTTTTTGCTGATGATACAAGTATAGTAATAACATCCAAAAACCAAGAACTAAGTGATGTAATTGTAAATGATGTTTTTCACAAAATTATTAAGTGGTTCTCAGCAAACGGACTCTCTTTAAATTTTAATAAAACACAGTATATACATTTCTGTACAGTAAATGACACAACTCCAGTAATAAATATAGACTTTGAACAGAAGTCTGTAGCTAAGGCAGAATTTTCAAAATTTTTTGTTGTGTCCATTGATGAGAGGTTAAACTGAAAGCAACACATTGATGGTCTGCTGAAACGTTTGAGTTCGGCTACGTATGCTCTTAGGGTTATTGCAAATTTTGGTGATAAGAATCTCAGTAAATTAGCTTACTATGCCTACTTTCATTCACTGCTTTCGTATGGTATCATATTCTGGGGTAATTCATCGTTGAGTAGAAAAGTATTCATTGCTCAAAAACGTGTAATCAGAATAATTGCTGAAGCTCACCCACGGTCATCTTGCAGACATCTATTTAAGGATCTAGGGATCCTCACAGTAACCTCACAGTATATATATTCACTTATGAAATTTGTTGTTAATAATCCAGCCCAGTTCAAAAGTAATAGCAGTGTGCATAGCTATAACATAGGAGAAAGGATGATCTTCACTATGCAGGGTTAATTCTGACTTTGGCACAGAAGGGGGTACATTATGCTGCCACAAAAGTCTTTGGTCACCTACCAAACAGCATCAAAAGCCTGACAGATAGTCAACCAACATTTAAAAATAAATTAAAAGAATTTCTAGATGACAACTCCTGCTACTCATTGGCTGAATTTTTAGATATAAATTAAGGGAAGGAAAAAAACTAGCTTAAGCATTAGTGTCATGCAATATTTTGTGTAATGTAATATCTTGTACAGACATCTTTCATGAACCTGACACGTTCCACATCATTACGAAGTGTCGTATTCATGGTCTATGGAACAAGTATTAATCTAATCTAATCTACAGGACAATCAGTGACTTCCTGGAAAGAGTTGAGAACAAGGACAATTGGCGCAATAATCGCGACAATGGTAGAGGCCTTGGTAACAACAACGGGTATCCTAAGAACCACAAAAACAAAAACCATATCGCAACCGTGGCAGCAATAACAATAATGGTTCGGACCGTAATGACAATCGGTGCAATGCAAATAATAACAGGAATGACGGTAACCAGTATCATACTAACGTGATACGGGCTTCGCAGAATGGTAATAACGCCACAGTGTGTGATCAGCCGCCTCAGCGACATTCGGAGAGTGGATATGCTGGGACGAGTCAGGGAAAGCATTAGCCGGGCCGGTGAGGGGCCGACCGGGCGAGGAGAAATTTTGACGGTCCAATAACAGGAGAAAACCGAGGTGTGGTCGTTATGAAAATTCCGTATGGTATAATCAAAGGCGAGAGAGTGTGCCAGTGTTAGGAGAAAGGAGTGCGCCCACAAGTAGTAGATCAGCTGTAGACACGGCAGTAGAAAATACGGCACAATTTAAGTTGTGTTCCGGAAATCGATTATAAAGTGGCAGCTATAACACCCACAGCGGAACCGGAGATTGAATTTAAGAATGATTCGCAAGTGTTGAGAGAACATCAGATGCCGGCCGCGGTGGTCTCGCGGTTCTAGGCGCTCAGTCCGCAACCGCGTGACTGCTACGGTCGCAGGTTCGAATCCTGCCTCGGTCATGGATGTGTGTGATGTCCTTAGGTTAGTTAGGTTTAAGTAGTTCTAAGTTCTAGGGGACTGATGACCACAGATCTTAAGTCTCATAGTGCTCAGAGCCATTTTTTCTTTTTTTAAGATCAGATGCCGGATAACACGTCTGTCATCGAGCGAGGGGATGCAGAGAGGGATGAGGTCTGTTTAAGGCAGTTATAGGGGCCTGTATGGTCGAAGTGTTTATAGGCAGCGCGGGAAGGATTTGCCGCGTCTCGTCCCGCAGGAAGATAGTGTTTGTGAAGTGATAGAAAGCTCTGGCCCTAACCGGCAGACTTTACTAGAAATAGTTGATGTTAATAGGGAGCACAAGCAAGATTCGTCGTGTTTCGTCTCGCAGGAGTTGAATGTCGAAGTAGCAAAGGAAAGTTGTGGCCCTAACCGGCAGACTTCACCGAAAGTTATTGTGGTAGAAGAACCTTACCCATCCGACGCAAAACTGCAGTTTAAGCTTTGCGAAAGTATTAAGAAGTAAGATTACGAGACTTTTAGTGATAGCTGGACACGATTGGTAAAAAAGCACGTAGATTACAGAGTGTGTGAGGTTAGATCTGACGTTATACGGTCGGACCGTAACAGTGAGGGTTGCGCAGATCCAGAGGAAGTAATTGCAGATACTACTGGGCACATACCTCCAGGTAGTTTGGCAGATGAGATCAATCTGGCCATAGAGGAATCAACGAAGGTGGCAGTTAGCGAAGTGATAGCAAAGCAACACTCACTAGTTGACTAGTTACAGGAAAAGGCTTCGGTATTGGAGACGAAGCTACAGACTAAGCCTCAGGAAAAATGTGTTGAAATTAAAACTGTATCTGAACGGAGGCTGAAAAAGCCGCCAAATAAGCCGGATTTAGGATCAAAGCGGATGGGTTTTTCTGGAATGACGTGGATATAGACGAGGCTTTATTGTGGCGAAATAAAGAAACAGTCGAGGACAAGTGTAGACAGATAGTAGTGTCTGTTAATATTCACGACCTACAACTAAACGTGTTGATTGACACCGGCGCAGAATTGACTGCTGTATAAGGTAAAATATTTGAGTTACTGAAAGAAAGACCTGGTATCGTAGTTATGCCAGTAACAGGAGTGAAAATTATCGGTGCTACTGGGAAGGCCAGTAAACCGGTCACAAAACAGATTTTTGTCAACTTCGAGATATGTGGGGCACGATTTGAACAAGAGTTTGTCGTCGTGCCAGACTTAACTATGGAGAATAATTATCGGGTTAGATTAGCTATTAAAGTTCCGTGCAGTGTTTAATTGCGAAAGCAAAACTTTGCCATGTACGTCACAAGGTAAAACAATAGTAGTTAGTCTCGACGAGGCAGGAGACGGTGTGCATAGGCAATACCAGCCTATACACATTGTTAACTAGCCGGATGCCATTGACGTAGGCATGAATTTTAACTACTGTAACGTGAGGAATCTCGGCATTGACAATAGTGTAGAAAGTGAATTGGAAAGTATTGTAGACGGTGTGCCAAATGTAACACACGAATAAAGAAGAGGCCTGTATGAAGTAACAGTGAGGAATAGGAGTGTGTTTTCAGACAAACCGCGACTTGTGAAACGATATAAATGCAATTAGAATGTAATTCCACACGAACCAGTCTTCGTGAGACCGTATGCTATACCGCTGTCCAAAAAGGAAGCAGTGCAACGGGAGATAGATAAGATGATCGAATGGGGAGTGATTGGAAGAAGTACGAGTCCATACAATAACGGTTTGGTCATTGTAGCAAAACGGAATGGCAGTGTGCGTATTGTGATTGACGCACGCACATTGAACAGGGTCGTTCAACGCGAAACAGACAGACCAGAGAGTATGGAGGACATTTTGCACCGTTTTCATGACGTTAAGTTCATGGCTAGCCTCGATCTCGCGGCTAGTTACTGGCAAATAGAACTCGAAGAAGAATCTAGGCCACAAACCGCTTTCCTGTTTGCGGGTAGGTGTTATCTGTATAGAGTACTGCCGTTTGGACTTAATATATCTGTGTCCGTATTCATCAGGGCCCTAGATAAAGTCCTAGGCCCGGCTTTGAGTTCAAGATTAACTGTATATGTTGACGACCTATTGTTGGCAGATGCCACTTGGCAAGTGGCGGAATGACTCTAAAACTAAAGAAATGCGTAATTTCGAAGCAGGAACTGAAATTTTTAGGACATGTAATTACCACTGCTGCTATTACGGAAGACCCAGAGAAACTAGAGGCAATAAGGAATTGTCCTCCACCGAAGTCTAGGAAACTGTTAAAAAGTTTTCTAGGACTCAGAGGATTTTACCGTAAATTTGTAAAAGGACAGGTGTTTAATGATGAAAATTTGAATAACCTCTTACGCAAAAATGTTCCGTTTGTGTGAACTGACGGTTGTCAGGCCGCTTTCGAGAGATTAAAAGACAAGTTGTTAAGATCTAACATAGTGTTTCATCCTGATTTATCGCTACCCTTCCATCTGGGGTCGGATTCGTCGAATTACTAGGTGGGGGTATAACTGTTCCAAGAAATTGGTGAAGGAGAGGATAGAGAACACCGGACGATAGCGTTCGCGAGTCGAACTTTGTCAAAAAGTGAGTGGAACTACGCGATTTCTAACAAGGACTGTCTCACTATCGTGTGGGGATTCAAGAAGTTCAAGGGTTACCAATGGGACCGTAAGGTAATTATTCATAGGAACATAAGCCGCTCTCTTATTTGAAAGATTGTAAACTACTTCATGAAAGACTGACCAGGTGGTCGCTGTATTTACAGCAATTTAACTATGACATCTGTTACGTAAAAGGGACCGACGAATGCGTAGCGGATGCGCTATCGCGGTTGCCCGAGTATAATCAAGATGTATTGAAAGATGAGTCAGATGGAGTGGTCAAATTATACTATTTTAAAGACGTTGAGGGACGTAAATTAATAGTGAACGTCAGTAAGAATCTACATCGTCATCAGAACGAGGACGGTGGTTTAAATATAGTGAAAACCCGATATGACGAAATGAGTCCAGAAGGAGAGAAATTAAGGGAGTATTACAAGATATACGATCATATCTTGTACATACGTAAGGGTGAAGATAGTAATATTTATCGGGTCTGCAGGACCACCAAATACGTCACGGAAGTAATAGACTACTACCATTTGGCGTACGGTCAGTGTGGACCAAAAAAATGTACGGAAAAGCTGAGTGGAGTATTGCATTTTAACAACATGTTAAAACGCGTTACTGACAGAGCGAAAAACTTGCTATTTATGTCAGAAGGTGAAGGTTACCAACTGTACGAGTCGTGGTTCTATGCAAAGAATAAGGCCTAACGACAGCTTTGAATTACTATGCGTGGACTTGTACGGACCTTTGCCCAAGTCACCAGGAAACTTTGCCCACATTTTAGTAGTGCTGGAAGCTTTTTCCAAGTTCATCAAACTATACCCGACTAGGAAAGCTATAGCCAAAGCTTGTGAACTATTATTTTGTTCATACTGGCAAGCCCAAGGCGATTCTATCAGACAATGGGGCTCAATTTACTTCTAAGTTGTGGAATGAAGGCATGGCAAGTAATGGGGTCGAAGTGATCCATATTTCAGCTTACTGTCCTGCTGGAAATTCCGCAGAGAGGTATATGCGCGAGTTAGTCCGACTTTGTTGTTCCTATTGCAATCACAACCATAGGGCATGGGGAAAATATGTAGCAGAATTTGAGAGAATTATGAACACTTTGAGACATGAATCTAAGGGATTTTCTCCAGAGTAAATTCTGTTAGATGACAGAAGTAAAAGTGTAGTGGAAGAGATAATAAAATTCCCTCCAAGGATTGACATTAGTATTGGTGTGAAAAAAAGATGGTTTGCGAGAAATAATGAAGCTAAAAGCCGATACTCGCATACGTCGTCATGGCGATAAAGTGCGTTTTGCTAAGTTTGCAATTAGAGACTTAGTACTTGTAAAAGCACATAAGAAATCGAGTGAGATAGACAATGAAATCTAGAAATTTAAGTTTCTTTATAATGGACCATATAAAGTCATTGGTATACCTCACACAAATGCTTATTGCTTAGAGTATCCAAGCTCTGGAAAACTATTACGTATAGAGAACACTGTAGACTTGAAATTATACCAACCAAGAATTGATTAATACCACGCAATGGGTAATTTGTACAGTATATAAATATTGAGTGTAAGATTTAAGAAATTGCCATGTTGCCATGCTTTTGCCTGACCAAGAGATCATTAAAGAAGTTGTCATTAATCAATAATTAATTTTGATTAAATGATTTAAGAGTGACTGATTATTAATCAACTGAAAAATTGAAGCTGCTAGTTCAAATTTTCAGCTGAGTCACAGTAGAGTAAGGAATGTAAATATGACTTTGTAACTATCTGTAAGATTTCATGAATATGTGTATTACTAGTCATTGCCGATGTACTTAGACGCTGTTTTAAGTTTCAGGGTAGTACATGCGTGTGATGATGGACAGTGTTGAGTTATCCACTGTGATAGGGTTAGTGTACTGGCACAACAATCCGGGCGAGGCGGAGCCGCTGTCAGCTCTTGTGCCGCTGCCGGAATTCTTTGTACTTGCGAGTACGGAAGGCGGAGTTGTTTTTCTCCCGGACAGCTGATGTGAAAGAATTCCGCTGTCATTATTTATGTTTATTTCGATCTGCTGTATATTATTTTCTCTCACGGAGAGAGTATCATTTATAAAAAGGTTATATAAAAACGTATATTCTATGTAATTAATTATAAATTTGCGTATTTCGATCTACCTTCTTTTATGACCATGTACTCTGATTAGTTTTGTAAGTAGTATTCCATTTCTTGAGACTGTTAGTAATTTTGCTGATTTTAGAATAGCTAATCATTTTCTACGTTTTCTATGAATTTTAATATGTTATCAACATGTTTTCTTTTGTGCAAGATGACAGAGTCGAATAATATTAGGAGTGTCGCTACTCAATTATTATGATCTAAAAATTGATTTGTGGTTAATTAGCCTAATGCTAAATTTTCTTGATGTTATGAGAATATGCATTTCTGGTGTTTTTTTTTTTTTGGCAATTAATGAGTCTGTTTAGGTTACACGAATATCCTCAGTCAATGTGGGGCACGTGTAACGCCGGAAATGCATATCCTATTTGCATCTATTGTGCTATAAATTTTTTCCTTAGTTTGTTACCTCAAAATATGACAGTAAGAATCAGCTTAATTTTTCAAGGAACTTGTAACGCCGGAAATGCATATCCTCCTATTTCCATCTATTGTGTTATGAATCGTTTCCTTTTTTTGTTACCTGAAGTTATGACATTTCTGTGTCATTATATATTGTAATTGTTTTACAATTTGTATATATTTATGCATTTATGTCGATGTATAATTGGTTTGGTTTGTAAATATTATTTGTATTTTTAAGCTGGGTCTTGCCTAGGGAAAACTGTGCTATCGTACGATCACATCGATAGGTCGTGTGGAGAACCAAAGTGTTTAGGATCTTCGGTAGTGTTAACTCTGCCGCTTGGAACGCGTTCAGAGCGGAATCTGGTTGGAGTAGGGTGGTGGAGCAGGCGTATTGAGTGACGATCCCGCGAGTGGCCGCGCTTTTGGGGTTTGGCAGCATGTAATTGCACTTGACTTGCTATGATAGTTTCTGGCACGGTGTCGCGGACGGGAAATATTAGCTGGCACACATCAAGAGCCCGTTTCGCCTGCTAACCGTGTTGAGAAGAAAGCCCGCCAAAAACCAGCTTCTGCAACAGCGATGGCCGACAATAAGTGATTGTCGCCACCTCCTCGATCGACAACTTCAAACCTTCAGTTGACCAACAAGGAAGACTGAAAGCACGTAAAGTTTTAGAACTGTATGGCAGGCCTCAGATTTTCAAACTGTTCCACTTGCATCACTGAAATACAGCAACTTAGCGAATGAATCTTTGTTGCTCATTTTCCCAAGTGCATTTCCAAGCAGGGTCCCTTCCTTTTAGAAATGAACCCGAGTGTCGTCAAACGTCAGCATTAAAGTAATATCATTCCATTTCACTTCTTTAATTTCAATGTTCAGTTAAAGTATTCATAACTGGCTACAATAACCAAACAGAACTGTATTTAGATTACACAAGCGGAAATTAAGAGTGCGAGTTTTATTACCATATTTTAGCTTACCTGTGAATGCAGCTCAGCTTGCTATGTACTAAATTTTACTACTGTTAATTTTTCAAAATCATTTAATTCAAGTTCATTGTTAAATCTCTTATTTCTAAATCGCGTTGATTCAAGTTACTTTTGAGATGATTGTCGAGGTTAGCCCTAGACTAACCTTATTTTACTTAATTTCGTAGTGCTTCAGAAACAAAGTTCACTATTAATATCAGTCTCTAAATTAACTTTACATTTTCTGGTTTTACTATTTTTTTGCTAAATTAAATCAGAGTGTAACGAAACTTATTACTTACGACAAACATTCAGTTTTCACACAACACATATCAACCTTCAGTTGCCACGCTTTTAGCGCTAATTATATGTGCATTAACCTTTCTTTTTCAGTTATTACAGTGGTTGTGCATAGGACTGGCGACCGTAATTTTCTCCAAATCTCAAATATCTAATTAACGCCAGTTAATTGTTAACGTAACGACCGCACATTTACTTCCTTTATTAACTTTACCCTTTATCAAAATTAATTTCCACCAATTTCATTTGCATTTTTCCTTTCATTTAGATGTAACTCTTCCTCCCTCTTTACCGACAGATTAACTTTGGTGACGATTGCTTTTCCCAAATTTCCATTAGTTACTCACGGTTTAATTTTTCACCGTCATTAACGTCGAGAAGTGATGGGGAGGCTACAAACACCTCGACAGAATGGAAGGAGTGTCCCATGAGGAAACTCTTCAGTTTCGATTTGAAAGGGCATGCATTACCACTAATATTTGTGAATTCTTCTGGTAGATCAGTGAAAATGGATGCTGCAGTATATTGCACACCATTCTGAACATCAGTTAAGGACGTTCGATCCAAATGCAGGTTTGTTTTCTGAGTGAAAGCTGCGTATTCTTGGGAATAAGCAACTACTGTTAACAAGAAGTGATAGTGAGGCCAAAGGCAAAATATCCAGACTCATCAACAGATTCGACAAGAGGTTACTGAACTAACACCACTTATTGCCCGAACCTCCAGTATCTGAGCCAAAGATATCCTTTAATAATGGAAAGTGTTACCCCGAAATATATTACCATACGACATAAGCGAATGAAAATAGACAAAATAGCCTAATTTTCTTGTCGAACGATAACTCACTTCAGATACCGTTGGGAAAGTAAAAATGCCATCTTTATGTCTTTGAACTCGATCCTGAAAGTGGGCTTTCCCCGAGAGTTTACTATCTACCTGAACACCTAGAAATCTGAACTGTTCAGGTTCACTAATCATCTGCCCATTCTGTGAAACTGAAACGTCAGACCATGCCTAGTGAAATCCGATCTACTGATAGACTCAACTTGAACCTTTGCAATTTGACCCATTCCCTCTGTAAGCATGGGCTTCTCCAGCCCCATGTTAACGCACCTAACAGCCGCATTAAGATAAGATCGATCATGACGGTGAAATAGTTGCACGAAATAGACATTACTGCCACCAGTTCGAGTAGCTATCTTTACCGGGTCACCACCTACATCATATTCCCCGTCCCTGTGAAGACTATTCCCTGCTCCACCCACTATCAGTACCTGATCCTTCTTCGTAACATTGCTACATTAACTCCCCAATGGTGTCAGCCATATGAGCCAATCCTACACTAGGCTTCACAATGCTGGTACTCACTCCCCACACTGCTTCAAACTACTGGCCCACACCTCTACTGTGCGAACTACCTAGCAGCGAAACCTTCTTCTTTCTGTTAGACTTTGCAACTTACCTAGGCCTCCTAACTGTTGAGGACTGCTGTATAATCTCCACACCTTCAGCTACAAGAGGCTCCTCCGCCCTCAACTCCGAGAGTCGGTCAGATCTACCGCATATACGCACAGTATAACTATCGGAATACCTCCTCCTCGTAACTGCCTCCTTGCCAACTGCCAATTCTCATTCCCCAGCGCCCTTCACCCTCCTCAACCAATATAGTTCCTCCTTTGTGTGTCGTAACTGCGCCTGAAGGGCACGGATCTTACGCTCCTGCTCCTCTATCAACTTATATCTACTACAGATTCTGCTTGCCCTGAAGAGAATCTCACTAGAATGCATACTGGATTCACCACTGCAACCCCCCTCCCCCAACTAATATATTTTGAACAAATCCCACACCGTAACCAACTACTCACATACCTACGACAGAGCTCACACTTCGCACTCATGGTAAAATTTCACAGTTACTGAAAAAAAACTATACGTCTGTGTTACCTAAGTGCAGTTAGACCATTAGAACTATTTAGAGAACTAACATTAGCGGCCTCGAAGCAACTGCTTTTATTAATACTACTACACCCCATTACCAACTAACTTCACAAAATTCATTCCTACAACGCAAAATTCAAGCGGCCATTGGAACACTCAAAGAAGTTAAAACAGTGAGTGAAAATTTTACTGAAATATTTCACTTGAAACAATAGCAAACATCAGCTGAAAACTAAAACACGAAATTTACTAAATGACTTCAACGGAAAGAAAACTCTAAGTAACACTGCGAGCGAACTTTTCCAAAAGTTTATTAAACCGTTATTTCGCCACAAACAGCACGAACAAAAGCTGAAAACTATTAAATTTTATAACTATACAACAGTGCACAAATAACTTTGTCAGTACTTCAGTATGAGGCTTCATAACAGAAGACACGTCCTGTGATTGTGGACAAGGACTAACCAGAAGCCACATGATCCAGTGCCCGTAGTACCCTACATCCTGCACGAAGAATGATCTGCAAGCCACTTCAAATGCGTTGGAGGTTGCAAAGTACTGGGTCCATGTAATAAAAGTACAGTTTGTAGCAATATATAAATATTTACTGGTGTGTATGGTTACTCTATATTTGTATGTTTCTGAATCGAGAATTAAAAAAAAATTTAAGACATAATCCACCTATGCCACTGAATGTACCTACACAAATATATCACAATACGGCACATATGTCAAGAGATATGACGTGAACAACTCTAAGAAGCCTAGGAAATGCCGCATCATCCATAAAGTTTCAATTTATTATGTCTATACTACCAACACTATTCGCAACAAGTTTCGGATACAGTATCTAATTTTGCTTATACAACTGAATGTAACTGCAAAATTACGACTCTGTAGGCGATATTTCTTAGAAGATATTTTATTAACAGAATTACTAAATATCGATTAGGTAAATTGTTCGACTTTGTACATCACAACTTTTAAAAGAAACGATTAGCTGAAGGATTGGTCCGCTGGCACTGAAAAGAGGAGCTATATGAAACATGCCTAATGTAGATGCTTGTGCCTTCTAGTGGTTGCAGTGACACAATTTAGTTGTAAAAAGGGGTGGATTACGGGTCAATGTAATGTGCTGCCTCCTCGTGGTTGAAATGGCAAACAACCTAAGTTGCATTTTTACCAAGCTATGTAAAGAAGTAATCAAATACATTACGTTCTGCTTATTTTCTCAATACGCTAAGGGTGTTAAAACGAGTGTAAAATTTAATATTGTGCACTATTAGGAGCTATGACTTTAGAAATCAGTAATATTTGTTAAGGGAATTCCCGTACATTAATGTAAGCAGTAGTACCCCGCCCATTTTGAGAAGAGATAGCTCTCGAACAAAGACTGTCTACGGTAAGTAGTCAGTATCAGGGTGAGCACAGTGCACCGTGTATGCTGTTCGTGGGGTGAATATGAAGAACTGGTAAAATTAGCCTCGAATGACTGCTGAACGATGGTACTATTTTACAAAAAGCGCAGCCACACGGTGTATTACGGAAGAGGTTTGCTCTGAATTGTTGTATTGTGGACCATGGGTCTCTACAAGCTGCAAGAGATACATTGCTGGCTGAACGTACAACTGAAGATCCTGTATCATTCAGAGCCTCATATAGTAAGCTGCCACTTTACATTTCAGTAGCATTAGATAAAGGAGTTTGTACACGTAAAATGCAGCATTTTTATTTGAACTGTCCTATAACTTGTAACAGTCTTATATTGTCTGTGCTGCAACGCTAATGGACTTCGTATAGGGAAGCCATATTACCAGAATGCGTAATAGCCATGACATAAATGGAACTGCAAATTGAGTAATAATATACTGGCTATTTATAAAGCAAATGCTTATCTCGTGCATTTATTTATGTATTAAAAATTAACATCCTTATAGTTTCAGTGTTTCAAACCAAAACTTTCTACAATGATAAAAGCTGGTATTTATTTGAATACAAAATCGTTCGCCGACTTAGAGTGAGTTTAGTTTGATTATGTTACGTCATGTTCCGTAGATCATTTTCGCGATTATTTTATCGACATGATGTGGAACAAGTCAGATTACAAGATATACATGCAAACATGAACAGTGCTAATATTAATATTACTGAAACTTTTAGTCCTACACATGCAACTACATTTAGAGGTACAATTATTTTTTTTCATATATAAATTATAAACCAACCAGATTTCGTAATGGATGCTGTGTATCTCTGTTACTGTTGAGAAGAAGATACCACAATGTAAAGTGAAACTTCTGCTTCTTTCCTTCAGAAAACTGTGGTGGATTGCGTGCTTTGCAAATCGAAACCATTGGCATGAAACGAAATCTGCGCTTGCGTTAGTGAGAATCTGATACAGGTAATAATTATCTCCCATTAAGTAATATCTGATTACATATTGCTAAGTAACTTTAAGTTTTTCACATCTTGTCTGAAACATTTTTACAATATTTCCCACCTCAGTAGATAAGCATCATCAACGTTTATCTGGTTACTCATTAAATTTTATTATGTTGATTATGATTAACAGTGGTGAGCTATTTAAAGTAATTACATATGGGTGAATACAGGCACATAAATATTAGATAGTACTGCGAATTTAAGTGCTCCATATTGAACTAACACCCTGTGCGATCGTCTGCTCAAAGGGAGTAAATATTAAATTTACTAGGTTCCCTTCACGATCGTTTGCTGTTAAAATCCATTTACTACAATTTACTACAATCAGTAGGTGAAATAATTAAAAGAAACGTAGAAGCAGAAATAAAAGACGGCTCAAAAGATGTCAGTGAAAGGATAGATGCGTATGAAGAAATATTATATAAAGTGGAAGTTACTATTACTCAGATACTTAAGCTAGGTTTCAGGAATTTGGGGAGGCAGTAGATGGTCAATTAAAGGAAAATGTATCAAATGCCAAAGATAGGGGGCATGAGGATAGCTACCAACGATATTGCTCAATGAGTGAAAGGTATAGAAACCAGAAAGAGGTTAGCGATCATGTTTCCATTTGGAGGGCATGTAATGAACAGACGTGGGCTGAATTAGAAAAAAAATTGACTCTAAATGAAAAATCCACCCTCCAACTTTTACGAAAGAACGCAAGAAATTTATAACTAAATAATTACCAGGGGTATGAGTGTTAACAGCTGAAACAAAGCTTAGTGTTGATGCAAGGAATTGGACAGTTAGGGCTATTGATGGTTATAACACTTTGTAAGAACTTTCAAGTAAATATGAGGAGCATTTTGGTCAAGTAGTACACAAAGTGAAATACACCAAGAATTCTGAAATGCATCTTCATATATATCTAATGGGGATAAAACAATGAGGACCTACTGAAAGAAGTTATGTAGGTAGGTAGAACATGTGAATTGACTGCTTACTAGAAAGCGCATTTTACATGTCTTGCACTGTAAACTACTATGTAGATTTCAAGGTTATATTAGCTTGGGGAAGTATATAGGTCAATATTTTTGAGAAGGGTTGGGAACTGGATTTATGGAGCAGACGAAATGAACACAGATTCCACAATAACCAAAGCACAGACTATAATAATAACAGCAACAACAATAATAATAAGAAGAAGAAGTACACAACCTGGTAAGACAAGAGACTTAGAGGTCGCTGGACACCACATAGTGTGCAAAATCTCAAATTTACTAAGGCAAGTTGGTCTCCAAAATATTACAAGGGTGCCACATTTTTCAACATAGCTGTAATGTGCCCATAGTAATTTCATTTGAATTCACACAAGGTAACATGGTAGGACGCTCCAGTCAATGTGTTAGCCCCATAGCAAAGTGATAACTAACTTTCCAGCTGATTGCAATGAGGACATAAAAGAGGCACCATTGAAGAAAATATTTTAGTTATTTATTTCATAGACCATTTCACAAAAGTTTACTCAGATAGATTGTCTGAGAAGAAATCTATAGTTACCAAAGAAATGATTAGTGCAAGCTCTCTCATGCGCATAAACTCAGCATGGCATAGCGATTATCACCAATTTACTGCAGAGCGCCGGCAGCGTTACTGCTTTAAGGCGGCATTTTTATGGAAGTGTGTAACCAGAAACTCCTTTGTATCTTATACAAATGCATTGTGTCTGTTCTTTCCGACATGTCTGAAAGGACAGAACCTGTGGTGATTCCGCACCTGTGATACATATTATAAATTGAATGAGGAAGGGGGAGAAAGGAATTGTTGATGTCTGCTGCACCGGTGCTTTATGCGGAATCCGTAAGTCCAAAGCCTGAACCACATCCCTTGAGGTCCCACATTACGGTCAGTCATTTGTCTCACTGACCACAGCGGATGTCACTTCTTTGACCAACACACACACACGGCTGTAAGCGCTATGAGACTTAAGATCTGAGGTCATCAGTCCCCTAGGCTTAGAACCACCTAAACTTTACTAACCTAAGGACGTCACACATCCATTCCCGAGGCAGGATACGAACCTGGGACAGTAGCAACAGGGCGGTTCGTGACTGAAGAGCCTAGAACCACTCCGCCACATCGGCCGGCTCTCTGACCAACACAGGAGCTACTTTATGAGCGAGAAATGAAAACATTCTGGTTGTCTCCCTGCTTTTAGTGTCACTTCGACAAGCAACATGATATCAAAACTGACAATTCTGTTGTTGTTGAGGTCTTCAGTTTGAAGGCTGGTTTGATGCAGCTCTCCATGCTACTACATCATGTGCAAGCCTCTTCACCTCAGAATAACTACTGCAAATTACATACTTCTGAATCTATTTACTGTATTCATCCTTTGGTCTCCCTCTATGATTTTTATCTATCCAACCCTCGACGCATCCCACCGATGCGAAATTGGTGTTCCCTTGATCTCTCAGAAAGGGTCCAGTCTACCGACCTCTCCTTTGAGTCAAATTACGTCACAAATTCCTTTTTTCCCTACTTCTATTCAGTACCCCCTCATTACTTATGTGATTGATCCATCTAATCTTTAGCATTCTTCTGTCACACTAATTTTCAAAAGCTTCTATTCCCTTCTTGTCTAAACTGTTTATCGTACACGTTTCACTTCCATACACGGCTACACTTCATAGAAATACTTAAAGAAAAGACTTCCTAACACTTAAATCGATATTCTTGGCAAAAAGCTTTTCTTCTTCGGAAACGCCTTTCTTGCCATTGCCAGGATACATTTTGAATCCTCTGTACTTCGACCAACATCAGTTATTTTGCTGCCCAAATAACAAACTTCATGTTCTATTTAAGTGCCTCTTTGCCTTGTCTAATTCCTTCAGCACCACCTGAGTTAAATTCGACTACTTTCCATTATTGTAGTTTTGCTTTTATTGGTGAACATATTATAACCTCTTTTCAAGACAGTGTCCAATCCGTTTAAATGCTCTTCCAAGTCCTTTGCTGTCTCTGATAATATTGCAATGTCACAAGCAAAGCTCGAAGTTTTTATTGTTTCTCCATGAACTTTAATTGCTACTGAAAATCTTTCTTTGGTTTCCTTTACTGCTTGTTCATTCTACAGATTGAATACAACTGAGGATAGACTACAAACACGTCTCATTCCCTTCTCAATCACTGGTTTCCTTTCATAAGCCTCGACTCATATAACTGCCGTCTGGTTTCTGTGGATGGGATAAATATTCTTTGGCTACCTGTATGTTATCCCTGCTACTTTCAGAATTTCAAATAGGGTATTGCAGTCAATATTGTCAAAAGCTTTCTCATACTCTACCAGTGCCATAAAAGTATATTTTCCTTTCCTTAACTTATCATAGAGTCAGTATTGCCTCTCGTGTTGCTACATTTCTCTGCAATCTAAACTTATCTTCCTCACCGTTTTCTTCAACGACGTTTTCCACTCTTCTCCACAAGAATTCGTGTTAGTGTTTAACAGTCATGACTCATTAAACTGATAGTGGTATAAGATTCACACCGGTCAGCGCCTACGTCCTTTGGAATTGGAATTGTCATATTCTTCTTGAAGTCTCAAGATATTTCGCCGGTCTTACACATCTTGCACACCATATGTAAGAGTTTTGTCATGGCTGGCTCTTGAAAGGCTATCAGTAGCATTGAGGGAATGCCGTCTACTCCTGGGACCTTGCTTCAATGTAGGTCCTTCAGTTCTCTATCAAATTCTTCTCACACCATCATATCTCCCACCTCATCTTCCTCCATGTCCTCTTCCAGTACTACAATATTGCCATCAACCTTCTATATATTCCTTCAACATTTCAGCTTTGTGTAGGACTGATTTTCCATGTGAACTTGCGATATTTATACCACAGCTCATCTTTTCTCCAAAGGTGACTTTAATTTCAATGTGGACTGTTTCTGTCCTTCCTATAATGATATATGCTTCTACATCCTTACATTTGTCCTGTAGCCACTCATGCTAAAATATTTTGTGCTTCCTATCAATTTCAGTTTTTAGACGTTTGTATTTCCTTTGAGCTGCTTCATTTGCTGAATTTTAATATTTTCTCCTTTCACTTGTGGTGTCCAACGATTTCTACTTGGCGCTCTCTTTTTACATAATTTATCTTATGCTGGCATCACCTCTTACCCTCTCAAAGCTCCCATTCGGCTACTATTGTATTCCTTTCCCCTGTTCTGGTCAGTCCTTGCCTAATGCTGCCTCTGAAACTCTCAACAACCTCTAGTTCTTTCAACATATCCAGGTTCCATATCTTTAACTTCTTTTCTTTTTGTACGTAATTTATGCACTTTTATTCTACAGTTCATAATCAATAAATGGCTGTCAGAGTCCTCATCTGCCACTGGAATGCCCTATAATTTAAAATGTGATTCAGAAATCACTGTCTTACCGTTATATACTCAAACCAAAACCTTTCAGTCTCTCCAGGTCTCTTCCACGCATGCAATCTTTCATGATTCTAAATACAAGTGTCAACGATAATTAAGTTATGCTCTGTGCAAAATTCTGCCAAGAAACTTTCCTTTAAATTCCTTTAGCCCATTCCATATTCACCAACAAATTTTCCTTTCTCCTTTTCCAACTACAGAACTCCAATCACCCATAGCAGTTAAATTTTCGTCTCCCGTAATATTTCAATATTTTTCTATCTCATCGTACATTCTCTTACCCGTATTCCTGTATTTCTATTCATTATTAAACCTTTTCCTGCATTCCCCTATTCCATTTTGTATGTATAACAACGTATTCACCTGACCAGAGGTCCCGTAGCTCCTGACAAAGAAATTCTTTAATTCCCACTATATCTAAATTCAACATACTCATTTCCGTTTTTTAATTTTGTAACCTACTACCTGGTTAAGGGATCTGACATTCCATGTTCTGATTAGTAGAACGCTAGTTTATTTCTCCTGATGACTACATTTTTCTAGATACTCTAAACCCAGAGACCAAATGGGAGACGGTTTTACGTACGGAATATTTTACTCAAGAGAATGACATCATCATTTAACCAGACAGTAGAGCTGAATGCCCTCGGTTAAAATTATGGCTGTA
The DNA here is from genome assembly GCF_023897955.1 of Schistocerca gregaria. Lineage (NCBI taxonomy): Eukaryota > Metazoa > Arthropoda > Insecta > Orthoptera > Acrididae > Schistocerca > Schistocerca gregaria. The sequence goes on from NC_064931.1 coordinate 734,511,200, forward strand.
ATTTTCTTTTGCCGTCAGGTTTTCGCAATGCCAGCACAACAACGCCGTTTTGTTAGGTGCTACAAGGTTAGATCAGTTAATGATTCAACCTGTTGTACATGCAACTACTTAAAAGGGCGCTACCCCTCTTCAGGAACCACAGTTTTGTCTGGACTCTCGAAAGATAACCTTCGATATTGGTTGGACCTTTGGTATGGCTGTCTGCATCGCAGAGGCACGCAGGTCCATGGTTTATGGGGGTGGGGAGCTGAAAATGGATATGAATGCTAACATTCTTAATGCAAATTTAATTATTCACCGTTACTGAGTCAGTCTCTCATAGTAGATACCTTTCACTGTTTGTAAGTAGGGGGCTACAGTGTTTCTCTGACATGTGGTTGTCAGCCTAGTTGTTCCAGGGAACTGTCAGTCATAATTTTCAGTACTTCTTCGGAAGACTGTTTGTTCTTGCCTCCGAAAACACGTAAGTAGCTTTCCCAATGAGCAGTGGGTATGTGAAATTTACCACCTACCTCTACCTATGCTTGTGGTATTTCCATGATATCGAGTTTAAGCTATTTCTAAATAATGTTAATGTTGATTTTAATACTGTTGATGATGTCGTTGCTGTTATTAGTCTGACTGGTTTAATGCAGCTCTTACTTAGCTTTCTTGCCCAAGACCTTTTTTATCGTACTAATTGCCAGAGAACGGAACCAAAGCCTTGGTCTCGCTAAACAATATTAACCCTCTCTCCACCCACTCTCCCCCTTTACAAATCATCAATTTCTTGAGACATTTGGCTGTGTCTTCAGCTCTACAGTATAAGTTTATGAGTATCTGACATTGCCCAGGCACGTATTTATTCCAAATTCTGTTATTCCATAGCCTCCAAGCCCTTTCACTGTCCACCTCTGGCTACTTCCCTCTCTGACAATTTGCTCCTTCCCCCTCGTTCTGTCTATATGTTCCCCTCCTCTCTTTCCATTTCATCTATCCCTCTGATTGTGACACGTTGCGGCATTCCACGTGTAGATCCAGAAATTCATTGGTACAACGACTTCGCGGGTTGCCTAAATGCCACGCAACCGCTTTGCGCCAGAAAAGTTTTTTGCAGCAGTTCCACTAGGTTGCCCTGGCAGCGCCACCAGGAGTCGTTAACCGAGGATGGGGACCTATGTGTCCTAAAATAGTTCCTGTGATAACTTGTCATGCATTAGTATTTAAGCGTACTTACTACAGTGCAGAGTGAGTTCACGTCGAGTCAGAGCTGCAGATGGACGTCTGCTCCACCAAGACTCCGCTGCCTGCTGCCAACCAGCTGTGTCCTTGATGGACACAGGCTGGCCTCTGCAGATCCACTGACAGCCTCGGTGGTTCGATAATATAACCTTCTTCACAAAGTTTGGTAGAACACTGACCGTATTCTGTTCTTCCAAGACTCTGTATCTCTGTGCACAAACTAAACATAAAGGTTTGTGGAACTTGATTTTCGTGTGCAACAGTAGAACTCACTAAATATTAGTTTCTGGAAAACTCGACCAAGTGCGAGACTTTGAGTTGTTGAACAAAGGCCTTCTGCCTATTGGCCGTATTTGAGTTTTGATTTTGTGTTGTTCGCTGGAGCACATAAGCACCCTGTTTTTTTTTCAGTAAACTATATTTATGGAGAATTAGTGACTTTGGTTCCACCTACGGCAGATTTTTTAAATTCCATTGCCTCCTCCTCCCTCTCATTGTTCCTCTGCCCCTCCCTACTCCCTCTTTCCATCTCCTTCCCCCTCTCCTCGTCCTTCTCCTCCTCTTCCCTTTCTCTGGCCATTTCCTCCTCCCCCTCTCTCAGCGTATCGTCTCATTTCCTCTCTCTCTCCCTATCTCTTCCTCATCGTGTCTTTCTCCAGCTCAACCTCTTACTTTTCTCTGTTCATCTCCTCCTCTCCCTCCTCTGTCAGTTTCCCCCTTCCTCTCTGTCTATCCTTCTCCTTCCCCCTACCTGTAAGCATCTCCTCCTTTCCCCTCTCTGCCTGTCCATCTCCTTCTCCCCCAATTCTCTCTACGTTATCACCCTCATCCAAATAGGAGGCCGGTGGTTCTTACACCTCTGGCATCTCTTTCCAGACCGTAAGTAATATGTATACCATGTTTGGCTGAAATCGGTCTCGTGGTTCAGGAGGACATGAGGTACAAGCATATATGCAAATGAACTTTCATTTTTATAATATATATAAATTTGACTAGCGTCAGAATTCTTCTCCAGCACCATAATCTTACATTTTATAGTCACTTTTCCGTTATATCTACATCTACATCTACATTTATACTCCGCAAGCCACCCTACGGTGTGTGGCGGAGGACACTTTACGTGCCACTGTCATTACCTCCCTTTTCTGTTCCAGTCGTGTACGGTTCGCGGGAAGAACGACTGTCTGAAAGCCTCCGTGCGCGCTCGAATCTCTCTGATTTTACATTCGTGATCTCCTCGGGAGGTATAAGTAGGGGGAACCAATATATTCGAGACCTCATCCAGAACCGCACCTTCTCGAAACCTGGACAGCAAGCCACACCGCGATGCAGAGCGCCTCTGTTGCAGAGTCTGCCACTTGAGTTTGCTAAACATCTCCGTAACGCTATCACGGTTACCAAATAACCCTGTGACGAAACGCGCCGCTCTTCTTTGGATCTTCTCTATCTCCTCCGTCAACCCTATCTGGTACGGATCCCACACTGATGAGCAATACTCAAGTATAGGTCGAAAGAGTGTTTTGTATGCCACCTCCTTTGTTGATAGACCACATTTTCTAAGGACTCTCCATTGAATCTCAACCTGGTACCCGCCTTACCAACAATTAATTTTATATGATCATTCCACTTGAGCTCGCTCCGCACGCATACTCCCAGATATTTTACAGAAGCAACTGCTACCAGTGTTTGTTCCGCTATCATATAATCATACAATAAAGGATCCTTCTTTCTATGTATTCGCAAAACATTACATTTGTCTTTGTTAGGGGTCAGATGCCACTCCCTGCACAGAGTGCCTACCCGCTGCAGATCTTCCTGCATTTCGCTACAATTTTCTAATGCTGCCACTTCTCTATATATGCTACAGCATCATCCGCGAAAAGCCGCATGGAACTTCCGACACTATCTACTATGTCATTTACATACACTGTGAAATGCAATGGTCCCATAACACTCCCCTGTGGCACGTCAGAGGTTACTTTAACGTCTGTAGACGTCTCTCCATTGATAACAACATGCTGTGTTCTGTTTGCTAAAAACTCTTCAATCCAGCCACACAGCTGGTCTGATATTCCGTAGGCTCTTACTTTGTTTATCAGGCGACAGTGCGGAACTGTATCGAACGCCTTCCGGAAACCAAGGAAAATAGCATCTACCTGGAAGCCTTTATCTAATATTTTCTGGGTGTCATGAAGAAATAAAGCAAGTTGGGTCTCACACGATCGCTGTTTCCGGAATCCATGTTGATTCCAACAGAGTAGATTATGGGTTTCCAAAAACGACATGATACTCGAGCAAAAAACATGTTCTACAATTCTACAACAGATCGACGTCAGAGATATAGGTTTATAGCTTTGCACATCTGCTCGACGACCCTTCTTGAAGACTGGGACTACCTGTGCTCTTTTCCAATAATTTGGAACCTTCCGTTCCTCTAGAGACTTGCGGTACACGGCTGTTAGAAGGGGGGCAAGTTCTTTCCCGTACTCTGTGTAGAATCGAATTGGTATCCCGTCAGGTCCAGTGGACTTTCCTCTGTTGAGTGATTCCAGTTGCTTTTCTATTCCTTTGACACTTTTTTTATAGCAAGGTACAGTTCAAACAAAATGTTTTAGAAAATATATCCTAAAATTTAAGTTATGTTCGCTGTCAATAATTTTCTCTTCGCCCGTTATGCTTTTCTTGTTCTTGACAGTTAATATTTTTTTATCTTTATATATGCCATCATCAGCTACTTTTGTACCCAATATCGAAACAAGTCTACTGATATGAATGTTCATTTTCGTAATACCATTCTTTGAATTTCACCTGCATAAATTCATTGCACTATATTGTTGTTGTTGTTGTTATTGTGGTCTTCAGTCCTGAAACTGGTTTGATGCAGCTCTCCATGCTACTCTATCCTGTGCAAGCTTCTTCATCTCCCAGTACCTACTGCAACCAACATCCTTCTGAATCTGCTTCGTGTAGTCATCTCTTGGTCTCCCTCTACGATTTTTACCCTCCACGCTGCCCTCCAACACGAAATGGGTGATCCCTTGATTCCTCAGAACATGTCCTACCGACCGATCCCTTCTTCTGGTTAAGTTGTGCCACAAACTTCTCTTCTCCCCAATCCGATTGAATACTTATTCATTAGTTATGTGATCTGCCCATCTAATCTTCAGCATTCTTCTGTAGCACCACATTTCAAAAGCTTCTATTCTCTTCTTGTCCAAACTATTTATCATCCATGTTTCACTTCCATACATGGCTACACTCCATACAAATACTTTCTGAAATGAGTTCTTGATACTTAAATCTATACTCGATGTTAACAAATTTCTCTTCTTCAGAAACACTTTCCTTGCCATTGCCAGTCTACATTTTATATCCTCTCTACTTCGACCATCATCAGTTATTTTGCTCCCCAAGTAGCAAAACCCCTACTTTAAATGTCTCATTTCCTAATCTAGTTCCCTCAGCATCACCCGACTTAATTCAATTACATTCCATTATTCTCGTTTTGCTTTTGTTGATGTTCGTCTTGTATCCTCCTTTCAAGACACTGTCCATTCCGTTCAACTGCTCTTCCAAGTCCTTTGCTGTCTCTGACAGAATTAGAATGTCATCGGCGAACCTCAAAGTTTTTATTTCTTCTCCATGGATTTTAATACCTACTCCGAATTTTTCTTTTGTTTCCTTCACTGCTTGCTCTATATACAGACTGAATAACATTGGGGAGAGGCCACAACCCTGTCTCACTCCCTTCCCAATCACTGCTTCCCTTTCATGTCCCTCGACTCTTATAACTGCTATCTTGTTTCTGTACAAATTGTAAATAGCCTTTCGCTCCCTGTACTTTACTCTTGCAACCTTCAGATTATAAAAGAGAGTATTCCAGTCAACATTGTCAAAAGCTTTCTCTAAGTCTACGAATTCTAGAAATGTAGGTTTGCCTTTCCTTAATCTACTTTCTGGGATAAGTCGTATTGTCAGTATTGCCACCCGTGTTCCAATATTTCTACGGAATCCAAACTGATCTTCTCCGAAGTCGGCTTCTACCAGTTTTTCCATTCGTCTGTAAAGAATGCGTGTTAGTATTTTGCAGCTGTGACTTATTAAACTGAGAGTTCGGTAATTTTTCTTTGGGATTGGAATAATTATATTCTTCTTGAAGTCTGAGGGTATTTCGCCTGTCTCATACATCTTGCTCACAAGATGGTAGAATTTAGTCAGGACTGGCTTTCCCAAGGCCGTCAGTAGTTCCAATGGAATGTTGTCTACTCCGGGGACCTTGCTTCGACTCAGGTCTTTCAGTGCTCTGTCAAACTCTTCACGCAGTATCATATCTCCCATTTCATCTTCATCTACATCCTGTTCCATTTCCATAATATTGTCCTCAAGTACATCGCCTTTGTATTGACCCTCTATATACTCCTTCCACCTTTCTGCTTTCCCTTCTTTGCTTAGAACCGGGTTTCCATCTGAGCTCTTAATATTCATACAAGTGGTCCTCTTTTCTCCAAAGGTATCTTTAATTTTTCTGTAGGCAGTATCTATCTTACCCCTAGTGAGATAAGCACCCTCTAGCCATCCCTGCTTAGCCATTTTGGAGTTCCTGTCGATCTCATTTTTGAGACGTTTGTATTCCTTTTTGCCTGCTTCATTTACTGAATTTTTATATTTTCTACTTTCATCAATTAAATTCAATATTTCTTCTGTTACCCAAGGATTTCTACTAGCCCTCGTCTTTTTACCTTCTTGATCCTCTGCTGCCTTCACTACTTCATTCCTCAAAGTTACCCATTCTTCTTCCACTGTATTTCTTTCCCCCATTCCTGTCAATTGCTCCCTTATGCTCTCCCTGAAACCCTGTACAACCTCTGGTTCTTTTAGTTTATCCAGGTCCCATCTCCTTAAAGTCCCACCTTTCTGCAGTTTCTTCAGTTTTAAGCTACAGGTCATAACCAATAGATTGTGGTCAGAGTGAACATCTGCCCCTGGAAATGTCTTACAATTTAAAACCTGATTCCTAAATCTCTGTCGTACCATTATATAATCTATCTGAAACCTGTCAGTATCTCCAGGCATCTTCCATGTATATTATCCTTGCTTTACTTATATTAAAATTATAACGTCTTTTGAAATGCACTTTCCATTCTGTTCAATATATCCTCCGTGCCATTTCGTGTAGCATATAGAATTACAAAATCATTGTAAACCGTTAAAGTTTCCATTTGTTCTCCTTTCCCAAATTTCTCACCAGTGTCCTTTCCTGCTTTCTCACCATGTCGATTTATCACCGTGGCTAATAAGCAGCGGCCCTGCCTGTTTCCCTTCTCAATTTGGGCATCTCTTTTATGTGCTCCGACTGTTACGTGTGCATGCTGGCGTCAGTACATCTACATCTACATCTACATCCACACTCCGCAAGCCACCTGACGGCGCTTGGCGGAGGGCACCTTGAGTACCTCTATCGGTTCTCCCTTCCATTCCAGTCTCGCATTGTTCGTGGATAGGAAGATTGTCGGTTTGCCTCTGTGTGGACTCTGATTTTATCCTCATGGTCTCTTATCGAGATATACGTAGGAGGGAGCAATATACTGCTTGACTCCTCGGTGAAGGTATGTTCTCGAAACTTCAACAAAAGCCGTACCGAGCTACTGAGCGTCTCTCTTGCAGAGTCTTCCACTGGAGTTTATCTATCATCTCCGTAACGCTTTCGTGATTACTAAATGATCCTGTAACGAAGCGCGCTGCTCTCCGTTGTATCTTCTCTATCTCTTCTATCAACCCTATCTGGCACGGATCCCACACTGGTGAGCAATATACAAACAGTGGACGAACAAGTGTACTGTAGCCTGCTTCCTTTGTTTTCGGATTGAATTTCCTTAGGATTCTCCCAATGAATCTAAGTCTGGCATCTGCTTTACCGACGATCAATTTCATATGATCATTCCATTTTAAATCGCTCCTAATGCGTACTTCCTGATAATTCATGGCATTAACTGCTTCCAGTTGCTGACCTGCTATATTGTAACTAAATGATAAGGGATTTTTCTTTCTATCTATTCGCAGCACATTACAGTTGTCTACATTGAGATTCAATTGCCATTCCCTGCATCTTGAGTCAATTCGCTGCAGATCCTCCTGTATTTCAGTACAATTTTCCATTGTTACAACCTCTCGACATACCATAGCATCATCCGCAAAAAGCCTCAGTGAACTTGCGATGTTATCCACAAGGTCATTTATGTATATTGTGAATAGCAACGGTCCCACGACAGTGCCGTGCGTCACACCTGTTATCACTCTTACTTCGGGAGACTTCTCTCCATTAAGAATGATAAGCTGCGTTCTGTTATTTAGGAACTCTTCAATCGAATCACACAATTTGTCTGACAGTCCATATGCTCTTACTTTGTTCATTAAACGACTGCGGGGAACTGTGTCGAACGCCTTGCGGAACGTCAAGAAACACGGCGTCTACATGGGAACCCGTGTCTATGGCCCTCTGAGTCTCTGGGACGAATAGCTGAAGCTGGGTTTCACACGATCGTCTTTTTCAAAACCCATGCTGATTCCTGCAGAGTAGATTTCTAGTCTCCAGAAAAGTCATTATACTCGAACATAATACGTGTTCCAAAATTCTACAACTGATTGACGTTAGAGATATAGGTCTATAGTTCTGCACGTCTGTTTGACGTCCCTTCTTGAAAACGGGGATGACCTGTGCCCTTTTCCAATCCTTTGGAACGCTACGCTCTTCTAGAGACCTACTGTACACCACTGCAAGAAGGGGGACAAGTTCCTTCACGCACTCTGTGTAAATTGGAACTGGTATCCCATCAGGACCAGCGGGCATTCCTCTATTGAGCGATTTTAATTGTTTCTCTAACCCTCTGTCGTGTATTTCGATATCTACCATTTTGTCACCTGTGCGACAATCCAGAGAAGGAACTACAGTGCAGTCTCCCTCCGTGAAACAGCTTGGGAAAAAGCCATTTAGTATTTCGGCCTTTAGTACAAGTTGTATATGACCTTTCGCTACTTATATTTTGTCCCTTGTATTGCACATCGTTTTCCCAAGGTTGGGCTCTATCAGTCTTTATATCTTTTCAGTTGATAGTTTGTACTACTATGATACAGCTCCATGTTATTGAGGTAATGATTCAGTAAGTAGAAACCTTATTAGATACTGGCATTATTAAACTGCACTAGCAACCTTAATATATACTGGGATTATTACATTCCTTTTGAAACCTGACGGTATTTGAACTAAATCATTTATTCTGCATACCACGTGGAATAGTTTTGGTATGGTTGATACTCCCAAAGGTATTAATAAATAACAAGGAAGGTCCTCTGTTCCAGGTACCGTAAGCCCACTTGGCTGTTTCAAGCTCTTATCAAATTCTTGTTACACAATAGCACTAGTAGTATCATTTTCATCCATTTATTCACACCCTTCGATAACGTTTTCCTAAAGTTTATTTCGTATCTATAAGCTGCCTGATAAAAGGTGAAGGTCCCAGAAGAAAGAGAAAATAAAAGGAAAATCCTCCCATTCGAGTTCGAATGTGATGCTATTGCAGTGATTACAAAATCCGTCAGATCTACAAAGAACTAAACAGTATGAGCCCATTTATCAGGATGACGTTGCAAACCCCTCTGGCCTGTATATATGCACTGGTTTGGCTGGGAAGGGTGATATAAAGCCGTTGTTCCCTCTCGTGAGGCGAGACGGCCCACAACTGTTGTAACTGGTCCTGTATTTAATCGATACTGGCACTGGAACGGAGTTGTCCCCACTGATCCCACATGTATTATAGTGTGGTCTTATCTGAGGAACCTATGGGCCACGGGAATGTCTCAGAATCACGCAGGCAGTTTATAGAGACACAAGCAATGTGTGACCAAGCACGACAATACTGTGGCAAGAGAGGTAACACATGACAATCACTACCGTCTAAAACCTGAAGTCATACCCGATGGCTCCCCACACTATTACGCTAGGAGTAACACCATTGTGCCTCTCCAAAACAATGGACGAGTGGGATCTCTCCCTGGATCACCGTCCTAGTCGCTGCCGACGATTATCCGCAATAGCGCAGAACAGCGATTCATGGCTGAACATATTACGACGTCATTCATACTTTTCCTGTTACGTCAACAGTACAAATGTCCGTTTGTGTTGTTCTGTTAGCGACAGCCTACACATGGGACGGTGATTCCTGTTGTAGGGAGTCCTTCATCTATTCTAGGATGGCAGACGCAGTTGTGAAATGGTTAATTTGTGCTTGCTGCACAGTATGGTGATCCTCCCGTGTGGTGGTGAAGCGAGGTCGGCCGGAACCTGCAGTCAAACATCGAGCGACTGTCACATCTGAAAGCCACAAAAATGTTGATACGACACAATTTGAACAGCTGGCCAAATGGAGACCCACAGCGAGGCGTCTTTCAATCTCTGTAATAACTGAAAGGGTTCCCCTGTGTGATCTTGGATATAACTCTCCCAACTGCCTCATGTGTAATATGATACCGCATATAACCAAATATAACCAGCTATGTCTGCTTATAACAAGTTTCTAGGGTAAACCAAACCCTGCATAAGCATTCGAATATAGTATATCGTGGAAACGTGCAGTCTTGTGTAGGCCTTTTTAGCGCATTACATATACAAGAGTAAATGAGTTTAACAATAATAAAATTACATTTAAATGCTTTGTTACTAGCATTTGGAACTCATATATGTATTACACCAAAATTTCTCTGAACAGCCTACGAAATTTAGTCAATGGAGTTTGGGCAGACACTGTGTATGGTAAATAAAATTATTTGTGATTTGTTTTTCAGGTCGTGTGGGTAACACAAGTTACATAAATGCGGCACATGTTCTGCACCCTGTTGTGAATCAGTGAAAGATAACTTTCAACATTAAAGAATGTATAAAGATAACAACAAAAATCTTTTACACCGAACGAATTTGTGATGTTATCTGCTAAAGTCTCTCCATCAGCGCTCGTTTAGATCACAGAGATCTTGGTGGTACAGAGCAACCAATAACTTTCACATTATTAGCTTCCACACGAATAATATGATCAGCAAGGTTACAGCACTCCTCGTACATCGAAGAATTTCTATCGTCTTCTCCATGCAGAAATTCGACACATAACTTTGCCGATAAAAGTTTCATCGAAGTTGACAAAATTTTGCAGAAATTTTGAGTTGTGCTCAGTCTGGTCTTCACATTGAATTTCTTGACAAATTTTTGCAGAGTAAAAGAACTGAAATGTTACTGATAGGATGTACACTCGGATTTAGAAGATGAAAGGCGTTCTAAAGCCACTCTTAGGGGCAACAGACAGAAAATTTCATTCTTCCGTTTCAGACACGAACAATGGAGTCGAGGGACTGGCTCACACAACTGAGAGCCAGATGGAGCATGCAATAAAGCAAGGTATTAAATGATACAGCTCTCATACTTCATTCACCATCTATTGGACCAGGAGTAGGGAAGCCATGTCACTCTATGGAACACTCTCAGACACTGCTACAACTCCTCTATAGGCGCAACGAACTGCTTCCTACGAATATTCTGCCAGTACAGCATATGTCAGCTTACTCCCACTCTTTCGAAAACAAGACCTTGGCGCCTACAAGGCAGATTACCTTCCGTCTTTATTCTCTGCTGCTGGCCTACACCAAAGGACCGTCGTTGGACAAAGCCAGCTGCCTTTCTGACATACTCACCCAAAACACAATAGTGGAGCAGCCAATTCAGCGTCTACAGTGGGCACCACATAGCGCGCCAACACATCGAGAAGTCAAGTCTACAACGAAACTTTCCGATGCTGTCCAAATAAGTAACTATTTTAGCAGCTTGTCCGATCAGCTCTCGCTCCACAGATTAGTGGAATTAATTCCTGATACCGTCATACAAGCTACTAAACACTATGTACGGGGGCAGTAACGCACTCTCTAACCTCAACTCCTGTGCAACAAATTAGACATCCTCTGGCCATAAGTTCCATTTGAGAGTATTCCGAACGACTGTGTCTCATCTCGAGGCGAATCATAAAGTCCACTGGAATAGGTGGAGCAAAGCTATCTGACAGTGGCGCCATCCATTTGCCTCAACATCAGTACATGTTAATTCTATGGCCACAACTATACCTTAATTGTGCAGACACTGGACAGTGAACACTGCTAGTCTTCTTCTACCACACGTAGGCTGCCTGCTTCAGTGCCTCCTAAACCTACTATTTGTAAACCATAATGTAACTGCTTTTCGTACTTGGGCAGATTGATGTTTCGCCGAAATTGTGTTGAAAACACTTATAGACATTGGATACATCTCTCTTCTGAAGACACAGACTTCATCATAATTTATCTATGTAATCTACATCTAGGCTTACACGACTACTTTGCAAATCCCACTTAACTGCCTGGCGGTTTCTTGGAACTACTTTCAGACTATTTCTCTACAGTTCCACTCTCTAACAGTTCGTGGGAAAAAGGAACACCTAATTCTTTCTGAATGAGCTATGATTTCTCGTATTTTATTATGACGATCGATCCTCATGTAGATACACGGCAACAAAATAATTTCATTTTCATAGGAGATAATTGTTGATTTAAATTTCGTGAAAAGATCTAACCGCAACGGAAAACATTTTTTTTTTTTAATGGATGGCATATCATCTCACTTGTTATGTCTGTGACACTCGTCCCTCTTTCGCGATAATACGAAACGAGCTGCTCTTCTTTGAACTTTTTCGATGTCCTCCTCCGACCCTATCAGATAAGTGTCCCATACAGCACAGCAATACTCTAGCAGAGGACGAACAAGCATGGTGTATGCAATCTCTTCCGTTGACGTTTTTCATCTTCTAAGTGTTCAGCTAGTAAATCGTAGTCTTTGGTTACCCTTCCTCTCAACGTTATATGTGTGACAATTCGAACTTACGTTCTCCATAATTGTAATTCCTACGTATTTAGTCTAACTGACAGCCTTTAACTTCCTGTGATTTCTAGTGTAATCGAAATTTTGTGGATTTCGTTTTGTACTCATGCGGAAGACCTCACACTTTTCCTTACTGAGAGACAATTGCCACTTTTCGCATCACTCAGATATCGTGTCTAAGCCACTTTTGAATTGGTTTTGATCTTCTGAAGACATTATTTATCGTCTAATGACAGTATCATCTGCAAAAATTCTAAAAGGGCAACTCAGATTACCTGCTAAATTGTTTATGTTGATTAGGAACAGATGAGGGCCTATAATACTTCATTGTGGAACGCTGCACATTCTGTTTAACTCTATGACTTTCGTGTGACGTTTCTGCAAGAAAACTGCGGATCCAATCTGCAAGAATCCGTAACTTGTACTAACCCTCCAGCTAACCCTGCAGCAGTAGCGGCTATAAAGCTAAGTACTGACAAATTTATTTTTGTTCTGTAGTACAGTTTTCAAATTTAATAGTTCTCAGCGGTGTTGCGTGCCGTTTGTGGCGAAATAAAGACTTAATAAACTTTTTTAATCGTTCGCTCGCTGTGTTTTTTAGAGTTTTCTGTGCGTTGAAGTACACTCCTGGAAATAGAAAAAAGAACACATTGACACCGGTGTGTCAGACCCACCATACTTGCTCCGGACACTGCGAGAGGGCTGTACAAGCAATGATCACACGCACGGCACAGCGGACACACCAGGAACCGTCGAATGGCGCTAGCTGCGCAGCATTTGTGCACCGCCGCCGTCAGTGTCAGCCATTTTGCCGTGGCATACGGAGCTCCATCGCAGTCTTTAAGACTGGTAGCATGCCGCGACAGCGTGGATGTGAACCGTATGTGCAGTTGACGGACTTTGAGCGAGGGCGTATAGTGGGCATGCGGGAGGCCGGGTGGACGTACCGCCGAATTGCTCAACACGTGGGGCGTGAGGTCTCCACAGTACATCGATGTTGTCGCCAGTGGTCGGCGGAAGGTGCACGTGCCCGTCGACCTGGGACCGGACCGCAGCGACGCACGGATGCACGCCAAGACCGTAGGATCCTACGCAGTGCCATAGGGGCCCGCACCGCCACTTCCCAGCAAATTAGGGACACTGTTGCTCCTGGGGTATCGGCGAGGACCATTCGCAACCGTCTCCATGAAGCTGGGCTACGGTCCCGCACACCGTTAGGCCGTCTTCCGCTCACGCCCCAACATCGTGCAGCCCACCTCCAGTGGTGTCGCGACAGGCGTGAATGGAAGGACGAATGGAGACGTATCGTCTTCAGCGATGAGAGTCGCTTCTGCCTTGGTGCCAATGATGGTCGTATGCGTGTTTGGCGCCGTGCAGGTGAGTGCCACAATCAGGACTGCATACGACCGAGGCACACAGGGCCAACACCCGGCATCATGGTGTGGGGAGCCATCTCCTACACTGACTGTACACCTCTGGTGATCGTCGAGGGGACACTGAATAGTGCACGGTACATCCAAACCGTCATCGAACCCATCGTTCTACCATTCCTAGACCGGCAAGGGAACTTGCTGTTCCAACAGGACAATGCACGTCGGCATGTATCCCGTGCCACCCAACGTGTTCTAGAAGGTGTAAGTCAACTACCCTGGCCAACAAGATCTCCGGATCTGTCCCCCATTGAGCATGTGTGGGACTGGATGAAGCGTCGTCTCACGCGGTCTGCACTTCCAGCACGAACGCTGGTCCAACTGAGGCGCCAGGTGGAAATGGCATGGCAAGCCGTTCCACAGGACTACATCCAGCATCTTTACGATCGTCTCCATGGGAGAATAGCAGCCTGCATTGCTGCGATAGGTGGATATACACTGTACTACTGCCGACATTGTGCATGCTCTGTTGCCTGTGTCTATGTGCCTGTGGTTCTGTCAGTGTGATCATGTGATGTATCTGACCCCAGGAATGTGTTAATAAAGTTTCCCCTTCCTGGGAAAATGAATTCACGGTGTTCTTATTTCAATTTCCAGGAGTGTAGTTTAGTAAATTTCGTGTTTTATATTTCAATTGATGTTTCTATTGTTTCTAGTGAAATATTTCAATAAAATTTTCATTCAGTATTTTAACTTCGCTTAGTGTTCCAGTGGCCGTTAGAATTTTTGGGTTTTAGCTAATAATTTTGTGAAGTCTTTTTGGTATTGGTATTAGCTGTGGTGTCGTAGTATTAATACGAATAGTTGCTTGCAGAGAATTTCCAGACCATTATTGTTAGTTCTTAAGTATTTCTACTGGTGTCACTGAACTTTGGTAATATAGGTGTAAAGTTCTTTTCAGTAATTGTAAAATTTACCGCGAGTGTGAAGTGTTGCTCTTTCGTAGGTCTGTTAGCAGTGGGTTACAGTGTAGGATTTGTTCAAAGCATTTTCATTGAGGAGAATACAGTGGGGAAGCCAGTGGTCATTTTAGTGAGATCCTCTCCTGGGAATGCAGAATCTGTAGTAGAAATAAGGTGATAGAGGAGCAGAAGCGTAAGATCTATGCCCTTCAGGTGCAGCTACAATGCGCAAACAAGGATCTAGAAAGGCCGAGGAGGGTGAAGGGTGGTGGGGTATGGGGAATGGCAACTGGCAGTTGGAAAGAAGGCAGCTAGAAAGATGAGGTATTCATACAGTTTTGCTTTGCATACATGAAATAGATACGACCAACTGTCAGTGTGGAGAGATTGGTGAGGAGACTCGTGTAGCTGTAGATGTAGGGAACATGCAGCAGTCCTCAGCAATTAGGAGGCCTAGGTTAGCTGCAATGTCCAGCCGAAAGAAGAAGGTTCTGCTGCTAGGTACTTTCCACAGGAGAGGTGTGGGCAGCAGTTGCAGGAAGTGCTGGGGAGTGAGTACGGGGTCACCAGCATTGTGAAGCCTAGTGCAGGGTTGGCTCAGGTGACTGACAGCATGGTGGAGCTATGTAAGAATTTTACGAAGGTAGTGACAGTGGGTGGAGCAGGGAACAGTGTTGATAGGGACGGGGAATATGATGTAGGTGGTGACATGGTTAAGATAGCTACTCAAACTGGTGGCTCTAATGTGCATTTCGTACAACTGTTTGAGTGTCATGATCGGCCTCACTTTACTTCGGATGTTAGGCACTTTAACGTGGGGCTGGGGAGGGAGTTGATGGCAGAGGGCATGGGTCAAATGTCAGTGGTGCAAGTAGATCAGGTTTCACTAGGTGTGGCCAGCACCTTAATAGGTATGGGAAGGGGAGGCTGACGAACCTTATTGGTGACAGGCTAGTGTGTGGTGGTGGTGGTGGTGGCGGTGTCACTCATGGAAAAATTCCTGTAGTAACTGGTGTTAGAACTGCACTTTTTTTAGATTGAAGCCAACTGATAGGTATACCTATTTAAAGGAAACCCCTCTAACTAAGGGCTCACCTACCAAGCATGTAATCTTTCCAGGATGAGAAGGAATTAGCATATTACATCAAAATGTAAGAGGTCCTAGACATAAAGTTAGTGAACTGCTCCTAGATGTTGACTCTGAAATTATTGGTATATATTTGACAATTCAGAGGCTTCCTTTACCAGAATACAGGTTCTCTGGCTGTTTCTCAAGGACCTCCTTATGGGGTGGGGAAGTGGCTATGTACGTAAAAAGCAGCATTCCATTTGAGTCCATAGATGTATCACGACACTGCACTGAACAGATATTTGAATGTTGTGCTGCGGTAGTTGAATTTAGTGAAACTAAACTTCTAATTGTTGTTGTTTATAGGTCCCCTAACTCCAACTGCAGAGCATTTCTGTTGAAGCTAGAGAGGGCTCTCGATTCACTCTGTAGGAAGTACCAGAAACTAGTTATATGTGCTGACTTTAGTATAAATTTTCTATATGATGGTACAAGAAAAAGGATTCATATGATCTGATGCAAACTGTGTTTTTTCCAACTAGGAAACAGTAGCACAGACATAGACAATATTTTTATTAATTCTTCATTATTACATGGGCAATCTGTTCGTAAAAGCGTGAATGGCCTTTGAGACCAGATGATGCAAAAATTTTAACACTAAAAGGCTTTTTTACTCAAAGCAGTGCAATATTTAATTACAAACTATGTAGAAAAGTTAATCCAACAGCAATAGAGGGTTTTTTACAACTTGTCAAGGAACAAGAGTGGCAGCATGTTTATAACAAAGATGATGAATACAAAGCTTCCCTTAACACATTTCTCAATCTCTTTGAGAGATGCTTTCCATTAGGACATTCTAAACGAGGTACTAGCAGTAATGGGCAGTCTGGGTGGCTGACTAGTGGGACAAGGACATCACGTAGAACAAAGCAGGAATTATATCAAAACGCTAGAAGTAGTCACAATCAAGCTATAGTAGCCTTACAGTATTGTAGGGTGCTTAAAAATGTTACTAGGAAGGCAAAGAGTACGTGGTATGCAAATAGAATAGCAAATTCACAGGATAAAATTAAAACCATATGGTCAGTTGTGAAGGAAGTGCCTGGACAGCAGCATAAGGTCGACGATATAGAGTCAGTTCACAATTACAATATTTCTGTTACACATAAATCAGATATATGTACAGTATTTAACAATCATTTTCTGAGCATTGCTGATGAATTAAATAAAAATTTAGTTTCTACAGGAACTCATATAACTTTCTTGGCAAATACCTTTCCGAGATTGATGTCTGAAATATACCTATCGGATACAGACATGAGGGAGATTGAGTCAATAATTAAATCACGGAAGACTAAGGACTTATAATTATGATGGAGTGTCAAGCGGAACATTAAAGTACTGTGCTGCACATGTTAGCCCTGTATTTAGCCATATCTGTAATTTTTCCTTTAGGGAAGGTCAGTTTCCTGAGCGATTAAAGTACTCAGCAGTGAAGTCTCTTTATAAAACGTGAGAAAGGGATAATGCAGATAATTGTGACCTATTTCTATGCCATCAGTGTTTGCTAAAGTTATTGGAAAGGCTGTGTATGTAAGGATAATTGATCATTTTATATCACAAGATTTGCTTTCATATGTAAAGTTCGGCTTTAGAAGTCGTTTAACAACTGAAAATGCTATATTCTCTTTTCTCTGTGAGGTACTGGATGGCCTGAACAAAAGGTCTCGAACACTTAAAATATTTTTTGATTTAACTAAGGCATTTTATTGTGTCAAACACAAAATACTGCTCCAGAATTTGGACCATTACGGAATACAGGGAGTAGCTCACAATTAGTTCACCTCTTTCTTTAGGAACAGGCAGCAAAAGGTCATTGTTCACAATGTTGATAACGGCTATGATGTTGGTCTGAGTGGGGTACTGTCAACTGTGGAGCGCCCCAGGGATCAGTGTTGGGGCCACTCCAGTTCCTTATTTACATAAATTACATGTCCTCTAGTATTACGGGTAACTCTAAAACATTTCTGTTTGCTGATGACACTAGCTTCATAGTAAAGGACGTTGTGTGCAACTTTGGCTCGGTTTCAAATAGTGCGGTATATGACCTAACTTCATGGCTTGTAGAAAATCAACTAACGCTAAATCACAGTAACACTCAGTTTTTACAGTTTCTAACACACAATTCAACAAAATCTGATGTTTTAATTTCACAGAACGGGCATATGATTAGTGAAACTGAACAGATCAAGTTTCTAGGTGCTCAGAAAGATAGTATTCTGTCATGGAAGCCCACGTTCAGGATCTTAATATGCCATTTTTACTATTCGAACGGTATCAGAAGTGAGTGATCGTTCGCCACGAAAATTAGTCTACTTTACTTGTTTTCATTAGCTTATGATGTATGGTATTATATTCTCGGGTAACTCTTTCCATTCTAAAATGATATTTTTTCTCAGAATCAGGTGGTTCGGAGAATAAGTGGTGTGAGTTCACGAATCTCTTATTGACCTCTGTTCTCGAGTGTGGGTATTTTGAATTTCGCCTCTCGATATGTGTATTCCTTATTGTCATTTCCTTTTGCCAGTATTAGTTTATTCCCAGGAATAAGCAGCTTTCACTCACTTAATACTCGACAGAAATCAAACCTGCATTTGGATCGTACTTCCTTAACTCTTGTGCAAAAAGGTGTGCAGTATACTGATGCATCTTTTTTCAATAAGCTGCCATTCGAATTAAAAAAGCCTAGCAGCAATCCACGCGCTTTCAAATTGAAACTGAAGAGTTTCCTCATGGGTCACTCCTTCTATTCTGTAGAGGAGTTCCTAGAAACGTTAAGCAATTTCTTATTGTATTGCTGATAGCGTTTACTAAAAATTATGGACTGACTTTTTTCAGGTTCATCTGTTATTATTTTTTACATTGTAATTCCATGTACTGACACGTTCCATGACCTCGGATATTTGCTCCTCAATTCGGTCCTACGCAACTTTAAGTGTAAATAAAATTAAATAAATGTCCCAGTTTAGCCAGTGAGTCCGTAAAGGACGGTATGAGGGGCCTGTAGTACGACTCGCCAGGCTACTCCATCCGAGATTTGTGGAGAATAAGCCTATCCGTCATAGTTCATTTTTGCGGGGTCGTCGGTAGGATTCCTTTTACCTACAAGTTATTATTGGAAGGTTTTTAAGAATGGGATTATAACTGTACAATGGTGGTACTTAAATTCTGCGGCGATGCATCTCCGTCAAAACTATCATCTTCTGACTCAACACACGCACTCTAACGGTATTTCCACTCTTGGCAATTTTTTTCCTGAAGTGTGTTAAGGACGTTGTCGGTTTTTCTTGGATGTCTACTATCGAGTTTTCAGTGAAAATTCCACTTTAGGAAATAGATAGAAGTCCGCCGGGACCAAATCAGGGTAATATGGCGGTTGGGGAAGCATAGGAGTTTTGAATTAGGTCAAAAATTCAACGATGGAGAAGGCACTATGAGCCGGAGCATTGTCATGGTGTAGCACCCAATTCCTGTCTTTCCACCTTGCAGGCCCCTTCCTCTGCACCTTGTGCCACAAACGCTCAAGGACATATTTGTAGTATTCCAGGTTAATTGTCTGTCCTCCAGGGGTAAATTCATGATGCACAATACTAGTAGAATCGAAAAAAGTCTCCAACCTTATCTTCACCTTCGACAGACTTTACCGTGCTTCCTTCAGTCGTGGTGAAACTGGAGTATACCACTGCAAAAACTGCACTTTGTTTTCGAGATCATATTCATATACCCACGATTTGTCCCCTGTAATTACTCTCTTCAACAACTATGGGTCATTTTTAGTCCGATTAATCAGTTCTTGGCACACCTGCGTTTTGTGGACATTCGATGTATGTCAGATCTTCAGTTAAAATTGACTGAACTGCTTAGAAACTTAAATTAAGTTCATCAGCCACCTCTCTAATTGTACGTGTATGATCAGAGAGCACTAAGTCGAGAGCTTTCACTAGTCTCATTCGTGTATGAAGTGGAAGGACGGCCGGACAGTAATTCACCTTCAAATGATTCGTGGTCATTTTTAAATCTGTTGAACCAGACAAATACATTTGACTGGCTCATAAAATTATCTCCAAAGCTGTTTTTAATAGTCCGTAAGTCTCAGAAGCTGATTTGCAGGTTTAAAATAAAATTTCACGCAAACTCGTTACTTCGTTTTTACATCCATTTTCATGCAGACAGAATCCGGCAATAAGCCCTAGCAGACCAGCACTCAACCACCTACCACAACGAACTGAATAAAGCAAACGCAGTTTCAAAATAGCTCTGAGCACTATGGGACTTAACTTTTGAGGTCATCAGTCCCCTAGAACTCAGAACTACTGAAACCTAACTAACCTAAGGACATCACACACATCCATGCCCCTGGCAGGATTCGAACCTGCGACCGTAGCGGTCACGCTGTTCCAGACTGTAGCGCCTAGAACCGCTCGTCCACCCCGGCCGGCCGAAACACAGTTTCCTGTCAGAGAGCGTTCAAGGACAAGGCAATGCCTCACTCTCCACCGTCCATATACCTGCCCGCCAAACCAGTAAGCAGTAGCGGATCCATTGTTAAAACTTTTGCGTCACTGCTCGTATTTTGTTGAGAATCTCTCGAAGTTTATGTCCCTCACAGCAGCAGTATCAGTGCCGTCGGGTTCTCTGTGAAGTGCGATTCTGCTTCCTCTGGTTGTAATTGTTGAAGCTGGAGGCTGTATTATTCGGAATAACGTTCAAAAGGGATGCTGTTATGATACATTTATTTACCGAACTCCATAAACTGATAATATCGACACAATTAATAATGATTACCTGAAAAACTAACAATTTTCAGAGAGCTTGGTCTTACGATAGAATTAGTTACAAAGGCGGCTGATTATTATGGCGCACAGGCTATACCTCGTACTTACACTTGCGATATTTCGTAGCCGACTGAGCATTTTATTTACCTTAAGCTTCATCGATTTATTTATTAAAATTATCGATTTGTGGCATTTTAATATTGTTGTAAGAAAGTACTCATGGCTTTAGGCCTCTCTTAATATCGGTATTGGATAAAGGAAATCTATTAGCAAATAATTATTAAGTAAGACTACTTGCTTCGAGCCAGAATAACTGTGCTTTCCGTGCGTACCTCGCTGTCGACGTTCTCATCTCTGGCGACAGCACCTCACACCATCATCTACTGGTAACGCCATGTGGTCCACCGGCTCCTTAGGCAATCTGGGAACTGAAGTCTTACCGTGACTGTCTGCTTTCATCAGTACCGCTTTACTCACTGAATGCTACGTAAGATCTGACGACGAGATACGAAATTGTAAAACTCGAGAATGTGGAAACTAAATGCGACTTAAAGAGAAGGGGCACCTTTCAAGTCACATAACTGAAGCGATACTCCATAGACATACAATTTGATTAGGAGTTTCTTGTCAGTAACGGTGTCCAAAGCCTTCTGGAAATCTAAAAATATGAAATCAAGTTGAGATCCCTGTCGACAGCACTCGTTATTTTGTGCGAATAAAGAGCTGGTTGTATTAATGTGAACAGAGATCAAATGAATAGGTCCAACTTCTTTTCATTGCAAGCCACCGGGCTCTTGTACAGTGACAAATCAGATCCAAAACACCGAGCTCGCTCCTTTGCTAACAGCAGCAGAGGAAGGATATGATACGCTTTTAGCAGTTAGGGCTTGTGAAAATTCCAGCCGGTGAAGTGACGCATCCAGAAGTCAAGGAGAATACCACGCACAGTACTTAATGTGGTCCAGTGTAGTCTCCCCCTGGATGGAATGACCTTCTCTTGAGGCACAAGATGAAGCATCGTTCTGAGGCACAGTGTTTCGGAGTAAATCATTGTAACCTATAGATCAAGAAACCGGCGGCTAGAATTCATTTGGGGCACTCTTCCCATAGGAGTGAATTCATTATTTGACCTGTAGGACATGCTAGTGTGCTCTGCGTTTTGATGTAATACAAATAAAATAGGCATCCAGGAATCTGTCATCTTTTATCAGACGAAGAGGAGACTGTGGGTATTACATTCATAGGTGTTTGAAATGTCAGATACTAATTTTTTATTCAAGGATTCATCAGCGTACAGGAAAATCGAAGGTAATTTTTATTTGATAGTCCTGCCAATGTTTACGGAGTATTTTAAAATTATCTTTGTAATAAAATCCATCCTTTGGCTAATTTTAGCACGGAGCCTACTTTTCCATCTGTAAATGCGGATGTTTGTGTGTGATGAGAAGAAGGAAAGACGGAAGATTCGGATCTAACGTCCCGTCGATAGCGTAAGGTGAAAAGGTTGAGTGTGAGCACTAATGAGAGATGTACAGAGGATGGTATATCTGATCTACTGTCTCGTGAGTTTTTAAATTCTCCCCATGTTAATTAAATTTGTATCTGACATTCTTTTCAAGGATGTTAATAACACTCCACTGAACATCTCAATTTAAGAAACCATTCAACAAAATTAGTTCTGTAAACCATACAAGGTTCTAAAGTTGTATGTTACACAAGAACAAAAGTTTCCTTCCAAATCCGATTGACGCTGGACAAAGAGAGATGGTGGGACGCTGGGGGGAAGGGGCGGTAATGAGACGGAAGATACGTATTTAACTTGCATAAAGCCCAAAGAGAAACATCGGCATTTCCAACTGGAAAGCTTTTAAATTAATAAAAGGTTAACCAGTGAATGTCACGTAAAAATTACTGAAGTAAACATTCTTACATATTTAAACATCAAGACAAAAGACTGTCATGACTATGAGCAACAGCAAATGTAGTGATGTATAGTTAACGAAGTAGCATAAACTTCGTGTCTTAAGGCGGCTGCGTTGTTGCTTGTGATCTTCAAATATTAGTTGGTATACCTCCCTATTGCGTCCGAAGTTTTCAGGTTAATTAGCGTTTCTCCGTGAAACGAAAACTTCTCACTCAATTAAGAACATGTTCTGAGGGAGGCATCGGCTTCGGTATGAAATGGAGTAAAATTTCATGGTGAGCAAACAGCGTGCCACTCTCCCCTCTCCGGAGATAACTCTTCAGTCAACACCCGCCTACCATCTTTTATTTTCGCTACTGAGGGCTGTAGCGCATTTGCTCAGGCAGTCATTAACCAACTAATTTGTTTATCCTAATGTCTTTTTAGTTAATACCACTTTGTTAGGAAAAAAAGGAAAGTAAAATAAATATACTTGTCACAATTCTGTGTTTGCCCGTGTTTGCATAAAATAAGATTGTTAGGAAGTACCTTCTAGTAATAGGGACTGTCTATCTGATTACCATTAACTGGCCTCCTGGTTAATATCTTCCTGGTCCACACAGGTAACAAACTATTTAGTATAATAATACAACCTGAGTGATAAAAAGTAACATTGTTGTATTGATATGTCGGTGACACAACCTGTCGTGCAGATAGGTCACTGAAACAAATGAGATACTAGACTTCGTAGATCTCACAACAGAACACAAAATCCACAAACCAGTTCTGAGTGAGCAGAGAGCTCAGAGAAACCAGCAAAATCATTCACACCAGTTCCAGTCACTGAAATATAGAGAAAGAGGCAAGTTTCAGATACATGATATATGGTTTTAACAGAGTCGTAATGAAAGGAAATGAACATAATCACACGAAATGCTGCTGTACGTGGAAGACAAAAAAAACACAAAGTATGGTATACACATACAACTACACCGAAATATCATACGTAGTACGTAAAACTACACTCCTGGAAATGGGAAAAAGAACACATTGACACCGGTGTGTCAGACCCACCATACTTGCTCCGGACACTGCGAGAGGGCTGTACAAGCAATGATCACACGCACGGCACAGCGGACACACCAGGAACCGCGGTGTTGGCCGTCGAATGGCGCTAGCTGCGCTGCATTTGTGCACCGCCGCCGTCAGTGTCAGCCAGTTTGCCGTGGCATACGGAGCTCCATCGCAGTCTTTAACACTGGTAGCATGCCGCGACAGCGTGGACGTGAACCGTATGTGCAGTTGACGGACTTTGAGCGAGGGCGTATAGTGGGCATGCGGGAGGCCGGGTGGACGTACCGCCGAATTGCTCAACACGTGGGGCGTGAGGTCTCCACAGTACATCGATGTTGTCGCCAGTGGTCGGCGGAAGGTGCACGTGCCCGTCGACCTGGGACCGTACCGCAGCGACGCACGGATGCACGCCAACACCGTAGGATCCTACGCAGTGCCATAGGGGCCCGCACCGCCACTTCCCAGCAAATTAGGGACCCTGTTGCTCCTGGGGTATCGGCGAGGACCATTCGCAACCGTCTCCATGAAGCTGCGCTACGGTCCCGCACACCGTTAGGCCGTCTTCCGCTCACGCCCTAACATCGTGCAGCCCGCCTCCAGTGGTGTCGCGACAGGCGTGAATGGAGGGACGAATGGAGACGTGTCGTCTTCAGCGATGAGAGTCGCTTCTTCCTTGGTGCCAATGATGGTCGTATGCGTGTTTGGCGCCTTGCAGGTGAGCGCCACAATCAGGACTGCATACGACCGAGGCACACAGGGCCAACACCCGGCATCATGGTGTGGGGAGCCATCTCCTACACTGGCTGTACACCTCTGGTGATCGTCGAGGGGACACTGAATAGTGCACGGTACATCCAAACCGTCATCGAACCCATCGTTCTACCATTCCTAGACCGGAAAGGGAACTTGCTGTTCCAACAGGACAATGCACGTCTGCATGTATCCCGTGCCACCCAACGTGCTCTAGAAGGTGTAAGTCAACTACCCTGGCCAGCAACATCTCCGGATCTGTCCCCCATTGAGCATGTTTGGGACTGGATGAAGAGTCGTCTCACGCGGTCTGCACGTCCTGCACGAACGCTGGTCCACCTTAGGCGGCAGGTGGAAATGGCATGGCAAGCCGTTCCACAGGACTACATCCAGAATCTCTACGATCGTCTCCATGGGAGAATAGCAGCCTGCATTGCTGCGAAAGGTGGATATACACTGTACTAGTGCCGACATTGTGCATGCTCTGTTGCCTGTGTCTATGTGCCTGTGGTTCTGTCAGTGTGATCATGTGATGTATCTGACCCCAGGAATGTGTCAATAAAGTTTCCCCTTCCTGGGAAAATGAATTCACGGTGTTCTTATTTCAATTCCAGGAGTGTATATCATACAAAACACATAACAAAAGGAAATAACCAACAGCGCAAGACATGGTGTATACTACTATTTAACGGAAAGGTAATCCATATAATGAGAAATATCACGAGAAAACGATGTATGCAAGTAATTTAGAGATCAGATTCACTAACAATACGTTTGCGAACATCCAGTGGAGACAAGGTAGCTTCGACAAACAAAGTATATTTAAATAAGCCTTATACGATTAAAACAGTTTATGTGGTGCAGATATTTAGAAACTCTGGGATAAGGTACTCGCTTCCATACAATGTTACATTCCAGAAAATGCTTTCAGGAACTTTATAACATTTATATTTATGTTACGTATTCTTCTTTAATTTAATCATTGTTATTTACTTTCTTTTCCTCCACTACCCTACCCCAAACAGCATAACACATCTACTACTATCACAACCGAGCGCAGCAGTCCCGATTAAAAGCTATCAGTGGTAATGTTAGAGTAGAAAGCAGTTCAACATAAAATTCTGGTGAATGGACCTCGATGATGGTGAAACCTAGAGTTGAACGTAATTAAATCGGACCGTGACAGAAGAACTGGTCTTTTTTTTTTCTTTTTCTTTTTGAGATGACCAGGATTTTATGAGTGGTATGGTATTAAGACTGCAGTGCGTTTCGATATACTGAGTCAAACTCAAGGCATCATATACTGTTCCCAATACTTAAGATGCACCCAGAAAGTTTATTAAATTAAGAACGAAGCTTATTAGGAGCAGAGCTAAACTGTGCCTCCAAATGTGACAGCATACCCTGTTTTTCTTTAACAGGGGACCACGTGACAATCACACCTCTGTAAATTTTTATGTTTGTAGTATGTGAAGTTCAGAACTGAAATACACCTCTCCCATACCAGTTCTACGTAACTCTCAAAAACTCTTACGGAAATCGACTCCTAATATTTGTACCCATATTTAATATGCTAAAATATCGTACATCTGCCTCGACAAGCAGTATGCCTCGTTCGCTGTGTGAAGTGGTGTGTATGTAGTGGTAAGGGGGGGTGGGGGGGGGGGAGGGGAATGGGGGGGGGGCTGGTTCGATTCCAGGTGGATTTCAATTTTTAAACGAAAGCGCATTTTCTTACAGCGTACAAAATAAATAAAGGCATAAAAAGTAATCTGTAGTTCTTCCAATTATAAAATCATCATTGAAAGTCTTCTATAAAATATAGGTCATTAGGAATTTTTCTGCAACGAAGACTTGATTTCTGTGTACAGTACATCGTTAGCAAAAAGAAAAGAGGCGTTTTTCGTAAAAGTTACACTTACATATGTTAATTAGCATGTATTTGATGAATTTTATATTTAAATGACCCAGGTGTTCGGACTGAAAGAAAAAACTAAAAAATAATGACCAAAACGAGACACTGTACGTTCCTTTCTTTTATTTTCAAGAACTAATGCATTTGCAGTGACCAGTTCGAAAAGTACGTCCGTCTTTTACTTAGAAAAATTTGGTATTCTTCTTTCATTATTAATTTCGCCAAACGTAAGAGAACGGACTAGCAGCGAGTTATAAAACACTTCTGTTTGTTGACGAAAGTGAGAGCATTTGACAACAACGTCTATAAGAGGTATGTATATAGGTGGCTATGTGAAAATTCATATTTGAACTAACATCTTTGCATTTTCGGGGCATCTTCCATTGCAATACGCGGAGTTAACGGCATTCAAAAGTACGGTTGGTTGACGACGGTTTGCTGACCGTTGATGAAGTTTTGTGCACCGCACCGCATAGACATTTTGATCCCGGATTATTTTTAACCGTGATCTCAGGACCTTGATTATCTTTCTTTTCCCAGACTTTGCTGCACTCGGGCATCAGTGTCTCATTTCCTAACGTAATTCTCTTATATCACCTAACTGCGTTCCAATACCTTTGTTTCGCCCTTGTTGTTGTTCATCTTACAACGTCTTCTCATACTGTGTTTATTACAGACCTTCCACTGAATTAGATAGACACAGTAACGACGAAATACTTTCTTGAGTATGTTGGGATACAGTATAAATGAAAATAATATGAAGCGTGGGAATAACCTTGTACACATAAATTATACTGTAGACTGTGGGGAGTAAGAGCTGCGGAGTATTTTAACGATGATGGAAAAAATAATAGCACGCATAATTCTGACCCATGATAACTTTTTTCTTATAATTCTGTCTTCAAAGAAAATAAACAGACATCCACATTCAATGAAGATAAACGTGAATCTGTTAGAAGACAGTTCCTGACACTTAAATGCAGTACATAATCTTTGGATCTGAATGAATTTCGTATCCAGGTAACAGTGATGATGATTTATAATTTTTAGATTCTGTTCCAGCCCATTCTGCTCATCTCTTACAACAACTAAGCTCCCACATCCCAGAGTACATAATTCCTCTAACAGCTCAAAATATTACGAGTGGAATAAGGCTTCCAGTGCATAAGGTGAGCGGTGCGCGGAAAACAGGGATTTCTCATACGACTGTAAATAAAATTCCCAGAAATGATTCGCGCCGTGGTAAATTTTCATTTAGAGACAAGAAATGTGACATACAGTCCTAAAATGTTAGCGGGTTCGTACCCATGAGATAGCGATACATATATTCGTATGAGTGTATTCCTAAGTGAAACTACGTTGAACGTTGTAAAATCTTCATTTCCTTCTGACGTGAGCAATGTGCACCTAATTTAAAAACGGAACGAAACTATCAGTATTTACGAATATAGCATCAAGTACTCCCACTACGATTCTAACCCCACAACCCATACTAACCATCAACCCATATTAGTCTGCGAACATTACTTACCGCAGACGGTACCCACAAAAAATAATGAGTGACATTGCCAGTTGCACAGCAGATAATTACGAAGCAACAAAAAATTGATTATGAAATTTGTGAAAGAACAGGATCAGAATTGACAATGCACGGATAAATACTTATTTAGGTGTAATGCAAATTGCAAATATGGTAACTTAATGTGGTACTGACTTTTTAAGGCCTGTGGAATGAGATAAGTGGCTTTCATCATATACAAAATAATGTTTATATCAGAAATGAACGTGATGTGATAAAGTTTTCTGAAAATGATCAACGCTACAAAGAAAATATCCGGTTATCGTAATAAATAGTTATTATCAATATATGTGTACCGATTTTCGGTTCTGAAGCGGTAGCAAAGGGAAACGATAAACGAATCAGTCGCATGGATCCATATACTGAAGTTAACAACATCCGTTAAAACTGTCCAATAATTTGTCACGCCTGTTATGTAGTAGGCACTACAGTTGTGCTGTAATTAATATTGATATTTTACATTAGATTATACTGGTGCATATACTAAAATTAGGTCCTCCATGTTAACGTATAAAATCTGCTTTTTTAGCGCCCAGAATGATAGTTTTTCCACAAAAACGCAAACTCTTCAAAGTTAATAAAAGTCCAAATTTGGCTATAAGATGTAGCGTAATTTTAAAGAGCCTACATATCGTGTTATCAATTAAACAGATAACCACTAACTCCGTTCTCCTGCTTATCTGGATGGTAACGTGTTCACCTCCCATGCAAGCGGGCCCAGGTTAGATTCCCGGCAGGGTTGGATATTTTCTCCGCTCAGGGACTAGGTGTTGTGTCCTCATCAAGTAGCCCAATGTGGCGTCGAATGAAATAATACTTGGCAGCCAAACTTCCCCGAATAGGGGCCTTCCGACCAACGATGCCAACGCTCATTTCATTTTTACCACTAAGTCACCCAAGACGTCCGTTCTGTTCACGATATGGTTAAGAACTCTAACTTACAAAACCACGTTTGATAGCTATTG
Organism: Schistocerca gregaria; assembly: GCF_023897955.1. NCBI lineage: Eukaryota > Metazoa > Arthropoda > Insecta > Orthoptera > Acrididae > Schistocerca > Schistocerca gregaria. The sequence continues at coordinate 734,539,791 of NC_064931.1, forward strand.
GACGATAAATTCTCGAAAAAAAATGTTATATAGTCAGCAGTTGGCGTTTAGCAATGGACATAACAGTACTTCATTGGTAATCCTGGAGTAGCTACGGTCCTTCCCTTGCAAAACTCTGTACACAGGGAGCGTCCTTTACACTGTTGACGGCAATTTGTGCCTAGAATTGGCCATAATGTATTAATCTAGTGACAAATGCATTTTGGGGAGCGAGACAGATGACTGCGTACCAGTGATAAGAAGCTTTTTTCATTTTAAGCTTGCACTTGCCACCATACTTCAGCTATCATACAGAAAAATACTTTATAAATGTCTTCTACAAAATATTTTCCCAGTATTCCATGATGTATTTGATCACAGGACGGCATGATGGTGGTACTAAGTACCGTACCCTATAGTTATGTGAAGGAGATAAACGGGAAAATGTAGGCTAAATGAAATATAAAAGATAATACTTCAACTTATACTGAAAACATCTATTAAATGAATATCCTGCCGACGATGATTACCACTTCCGTAATTAAAGTGATTGTTTCAGTTTCCCTTTCTGATCGTCAGACTAATTTTATCTCTGCACTCCTTAGTTCCGAGTTAGGAGAATTTTACATATTTTAGGCAGCTGTGAGTTTCAACTATGCTAGAAAAAGTTTTTTAATAGATTCGAATTACTTATTCATTTCCTATAGAGTAACACAGCAATTCCTGGTCCATCGGGTGCTTCTAACACTTATATCGATTAGGTGTAGGTTTATTTTAAGTAACTGTGTATATGAAATTTATGAAGTGTGCATTCTGTGTTGTTTGAACTCCTTGATGCATGGCAGAAAAATCAGAGTTCTGTAATGTATATATGAGAAAAAGACAAAGGACACGTTGAAATCGTAAATTATTATAATATGAGTATGGTTATAAATAGGTATATGTTTGTTGAAAGCTGGTTCATGCTTAGGGCACTTGAATATGTATCACGTAAACGCTGTAGGGAAGTCCCTCTGCAACGAATGTGGCATGGCGCGATGTAAAAGGTGGATTTGGTGGTCGAACTGAGCGGCTCCTTTGTGTCAACTACACGTATTGTCTCCCTAGCTTTGGCACGGTACAGCTCGACGGTGCTCAGAGAGGCAATTGAAAGCTGCATTAGAAGGGATTTGCTTCGGATGTGGATCTGGCTATTATTTGGTATTCACGAAATAATGGAATTGCTCTAATATGTTGAAAATCCGTCGCCAAGAAGAGATTTTATAGAGCATTCGCACATCATGAGCCGTGAGTACAGTTAGCCACTATTTCGCCTGTCACTAGTCTTCTTCACTGCTTGACAGACTTCACACATTCGGCTACGTAAAATATATTGGCATCGACCAGTTAATTTGTGTGTTGTTTCAACAATAATCACTTAAAAGATGAATTCGTGTTCGAAACCATAATTTCAGCCCTGATCTCCAACCTACGCAGCGTCCTCACTAAGTGCTACTAAAACCGAGTATCCTGATTTGCATGAACAATTTTGGAATTCATGTGTTTAAAACTGATTTTTTGTCTAAAGTGGAAGGAATAGCGAAAGTTAAAGTGAGAGTAACATTTCTATGCTTTGATTAAGGACTGCTCCAAGTGAAATTGTTAATGTAGGAAGTTTAAGTACAAAATATTAAAGATCAGTCAATAGGAAAGTGAAAACCTTAATTATTTAAAAGCTAAAACCGTAAAAATAAAGTTGGATAGGCTTTTGCTAAAGTATCCTTAGTTTATTATATTGTATAGTTTTGTGGGATTAGAGCGCAAGATTGTGTAAATATTACTGCCAAGAATACCTTCTTCATAGGTGATTAATGTACAAGTACAGAAATCTTAAATCAACTAATTTGCGGTAGTACCATTAGAAGTGAAGTAATGCGCATTTTGAAGATAGTGTAGTTTTGGTACCCATCATTAATGGTTCCTTCGAAGTGTTGCATTTTATGACCTTGCAAAGTAACTTAAGTGAATAATTAGTTTTTAGAGGTAGTCTTTACTTTTGAAATAATCAAAGAATATACCGGTTTAGGGGTCCCCATCATATTGTCTTCCTATTAAGAAAAAAAAAGAATTAATACTATTACTACGGAAAATTGCTATATGCAGAGGAGTTTAAACAGTGTATTTAAGATGTTATTCATCATTATTTGTGATATTCACGTCAGTCAAGATAGAGCCCCATCATGTCCAAAATTAGTTCTGCGCTTCTTGCAGTGACGTTACAGTATTTTGATTAAGTAATTCTAATGATTGTGGCCGTTATTAGTATGAGTTCGGTGCAGTTTTGCTCCCCGTAATTTACTGGTGTGTATGTTATTGGTAACTGCTGCTACACAAACCACAGAGTGCACTGTGCCAGTTTGTATAATGTTTCCTATTTAAAGAGAAAAAACAACAAAAGTAGCTTCAATAACTAACATCAGATTTTCTCAAATATATATTTCCTAATTAATGTGCCTAATAAGGCTGGCGACTGTTCAGTTTTTTTTTTCATTCACTTATAATTTTACTACTTCTGTTAACTCCCAAGGTTAAGGACTGTTTAGTTCTACTGTTAACTTCACAAACTTAGACATTATAGTACGATACCTTTTTCCATTAGATACACACACAGTCGAGCTTTGAAATCCTATCAGAGGGTAAAATTAGCGTGTTTAACTGCACGTTAGTGTCATACGTAGTTTTTCCCGTGACAGAACTAAAGGTTCAGTTATTAGGGAATAGTGTTGTATGCTCTACTGTTGACCCCTTGGTTGTACCAAATCCATGTCATTTCTAGGATACCCGTTTGGTACGATGGCCAAAGTACAGTGACCTCTCGCCGCGCAGAGTGCCCGCTTGGTTGGAGGCGTCATTTCACCAATTGCGCGGCCACTTCCGCCAGAGCTTTGAGTCCTCCCTCGGGCATGGGTGTGTGTGTTGTCCTCAGCTTAAGTTAATTTAAGTAGGGTGTAAGTCTAGGGACCGATGATCTTAGCAGTTTGGTCTCTTAGGAATTCACACACATTTGAACACACACAGTAGCCTCAGGTCGTCTCTCCTGTGGCCCACTGAGTGTCTGTATGCCAGCTAAAGACTGCTTCATTTACTCTCCTACAACATTTTTCTAAGTAATCAAGAATGATTTTGTAAAAAATAGAAAATGTAACATATGTTTCATTCAAAACTGCTACTGTTAATACTGATCTCAGTATATTGCCTTTAAAGGAAACTTTTAAGTTTTCTCGGGAAATATGCAGGGGAAAATTTATTACATCAGGAATTCAACGAGCTAAGTTTTAAAAATGGGAGGATTCCACCGTGGTTCAACAACCGTATCAGAAAGCTACTCCAAAACCAAAGCGTGCATCACCACAGATCCAGACGTAGCCAAAACCTCATAAACCAATCAAAACTGGACGAAGCCATAATTAATGCAAAGAGATCCCGGCATAAAACGTTCATGGCATTCGGAAGTAAAATTATATGTACCAATCTGGCAGAAAATCCTAAAACCGTGTATGTCTTTTAAATTAAATTTGTAATCGGATGGAGGCCATCCGTCCAGACTTTCAGTGTCCATAATAACAACCTAACTGAGGATGACGGAGAAAAAGCCGAATTACTAAATATCTGTTTCCGGAAATATATCGCTGATGAAGATCGTACTGCGGTTTCTACTTCAATGATCAGAAGAACGTCATAAATAATCTGACTAAATGCTACTATGGACACGTCTCAAGGGATTCTTACAAGGCCATTAGTTTTCATTGATGACCTAGTGGGTTAGTATTTAGTATATGGATAAACGACTAAGTGTACAACGTCGGAAGGGCCGTGAGACTGTTTGTGAATGATGCTTTTGTAAGCAGAGAAGTTGCAACCCTGGAAATTGTTGGCAAAATGCAAGAGGACCTGCAGAGGATCGATGCTTGGTGCAGCGATTGGAAACTGACCGTCATCTTCTTCATATACATCCATATCTACATCTACATCTACGTGATTACTCTCCAATTAACTCTTAAGTGCCCGGCAGGGGGTTCCTTCGGAGCTTCTGTAGCATTCAACCAACAGCGTCTGGGGAAAATGAACCATTGAGCCTTTCTGTAAGAGCTCTGATTCACTTTATCTTATTACGACGATAATTTCTCCAAATTCCGACTGACAACAGTAAAATATTTTCACATTGGGGGGAAAAAGTTGGAGATTGAAATTTAGGAAAAAATCTTGTCCCAACGAAAAATTAATTTAAAGACTGCCACCGCAACTAGTTCATCACATCTGTGAAACCCTCTCCCCTATTTCTCGATACTAAACAACGAGATGCCATTCTTTGGACGTTTTCAGTGTCATCCCTTACTGAAGAGCAATCCTCTAGCAGGCGACAGGATAGCGTAACATGCAGTCTGTGTAGTAGACTTGTTGCACCTTCCAAGTACTCTTCCAGTGAGACACAGTTTTGTGTTCGATCCCTCCGGCTCCCCCTCCTCGAACAACAATATCTATCTGATCGTTCCACCTTAAGCAGTGAGTAGTTGTAATTCCTACGCATTTAGTTAAATTGACAGGTTTCCAATTTCTTTGATTTGTCGTCTAAGTAAGATCTATCGGATTTATTTTCGTTCTCATGTAGACAATCTCACACTTTTCCTTATTCAGAGAGAACTGCCACTTTCCGTCCCATACAGATATATTATGTAAGTGATTTTGCAGATTACTTATTCATCTGACGACTTTAGTAGACGGTAAACGACAGCAGCATCTGCCGACAAACCTCAGAGTACTGCTCAGATTATCTCCTAAATCGTTTACGTAGATGAGGGAAAAGAGAGGCCTATAACAGTTCCGTTTTACTCTATGATTTTTCATCCATGACTTAGTACTATAGCTTTTACGACAGGGAACCAGGAATATGGTCCACAACCGTAGCGGTACACCATAGGCACACGATGTGATAAGAAGTCTCTTGTGAGGTACGGTGTCAAAAGATGTCTGGAAATCTAGAAATATGGAATCAATTTCAGGTCCCCTAGCGATAGGACTCACTATTGTATTCAAATAAAGAGCTATTTGTGTTTCTCAAGAACGATATTTTCTGAATCTGTGTTGAGTATTTATTAACAGATAGCTACCTTCGAGGTAATTCAGTATGTTCGAATGCAGTATATGTGTCATAATCCTACTGGAAATCGACGTCAGTGATATGGGTCTGTAATTCACCGAATTCCTGCTATTCCATTGCTTAGTATTAGGGAACCTGTGTAAGTTTCCAATGTGTTGGTACGAATCTTTCGCCGATAGAGTGGTTGTATCCAATTCGTATGTACGGGGCTAATGTATCAGCATAACATAAGTAATATATGTCGCATATCTAGACGGAAAACTTCTGTGGCTACACAACTGTCGAACAATCACTGGAAACGGTCACAGCCACTAAATACCACGGAGTATGTTTATGGAGCAATTTACAGTGGAATGGCCATATAAAACTAATAACAAGAACGGAAGATGGCAGACTGACGTACACTGGAATAATCGTCAAAAGAGTAGTTCACCACAAAGGTGGTAGCTTACAAAACGGCAGTTCGACCGATACTAGGATAGTGCTCACCAGTATAGCATGCCGTTATAGAGCAGCGTATGTATACATAAATAATAATGACATTTTTGTTTGCGTGGCCATCCTCCGCAGCAAGCACAGAAATACTTGTTTTCTAAATAAAACCGCCTCTTCTTGCTGCAACTTAATTTATTTTTCCCAGACACGTTTCGCCTTTTTCTTGCGCTAAGGCAACATCAGGGGGATCTATAACGATAGTTTTGTTATGTTTAGATTATCAAAGAGTTCACTTCTCGATTTTTTATGTAAATAAGTAATTACTTACGGTTTGCTGTGTTCTGCGTTTCCGCTCGTCTGGTCTAGACGTTGCACTACCATTTTATTACCGACACATAAGCACAAGTTTGCATTCCGAACTTTTTCACACTGTTCACCATGTTTCTCCCTCTTTTTTGTGGCGCAATGTTATTCTTTTGCCATTCGATATAGCTATTTCCACTGAAGCTGTAACGTAAATATTGTAACTTCCTTACGTATTTCCTCTTCTTGGGTTTGTTTCCCTACATGTTGTCAACATAACGTAATACATGTTCAAAACCAACTTCTATTCATGACGCTTATATCGCGAGCTCGCGCCTGTGTGTGTGTGGGGGGGGGGGGGGGGGAGAGCTTTTTAGTGTGTACGCACGGGGGCGGGGAGAGGGGTGGCGGTTTGAGGTTTGAGTTGTGGAGTGCTGAATACGTATCTACAAACTGCAAGCGAGTGGTTGAAAGCTTTGGTGACAGCTGATTTGACTTTTCGTTTTATTGTTCTGTGGAGGGGCTTATGGATAAGTGAGCGTAAAGACGTTGGGTGGTACTGTATTTATATTAGGTGGTATTATTATATATAACATTATATTATTTTTTTCTGTTACGGTAAACAATGAATTGTTTGGCATACGTACTTGATCATTCAACAGGATTTTCCTTTTTGCTTTCGTTTCCTTTATGAGGTGAATTTCTTGCTGAGTTAAGAGGTGCTTTTTTATTGTTGATTCTAATTATTATCTAGTCTTCTTCTCTAGTGGTTGGTTTGTGGTTATGTTGTCTTAGGTGTTCTGCAAATGGCGGGTAGTTTGTCCCATCTTTCCAGTGTCTCATGTGTTCTTTGTATGTGACGTTAAATTTTCTATCAGTTTGTCCTATATATCTGCTTTAACAAGTGTTACCCTATAGTTGATCAATACCTCCTTTCTGGTATATGTTTCTGCTTTTTGTCAGTTTTGGGGTATATTTTTATGTAGTTTTAACTGTTGTGTGTGCTATGTTTATTCCCTATCTTTTGGAAATGTTGTTGATTTTATGGGTGAGCTTGTGTTTGTATGTCATTGTGTACCATCATAAGTTTCCTTTCATCTTTTTCTGATTATTCTGTGTAGTTGTTATGAGACTGCGTCTTTGTGTTTGGTTCTGTTGTGGTGTTGTCTGTGGTTTGGTGCTTTTATTTTACTTTTAATTTTGTTGTTTAGCTTTGTGACTATGTTACTATTGTAACCATTGGTTTGTGCTATCTCCGTTATTATGTCCAGTTCTTTTCAGTAGTTTTCTTTGGTGAGTGGCACTGTGTTGAATCAATTTAGCTTGTGTCGAAGTGTTGCTTGCTTTTGTGAGTGTGGGTGGTTGTAGGATTGTTATATCCAGATAGTTAATTTGCTTATTCTGTTCTCTTTCAACTGTGAATTTTATATTTTTGTGTACCTTGTTGATATCTATACGTAGTTTTTTAAATTTTAATTGTGGTTCATCTATTAAGCAAAGGATGTCATACATTTACCTGAAACAATATTATACACACATCAAAAAAGGTTTGCATCACCGAGGTTCCCAGAAATCTAGAAGATAGACGTTGGCTGTGGATATTGTATCACAGACACAGTCCCTAAGACTCTTCAGAGATGCCACTAAATCCGCCCAAAGAAGTAAACAACCACGTATGAGCGGCAACTATTGGATTGACGGGTGCGACAGCCTTTCAGATGCAGTCGTTCCACCAGGAAGGAGCAACGCAGCTCGTATTGTCTGTAGTTCAACCGTGCCGTCTAGGTCAATACCGTGGTTCGATCGTGGCAGAATTGTTACTTTGTGACAGGAAGGACTCTCAACAACGGGGGTGCCCACGCGTCTCGGAGTGGACCAAAGCGATGTGGTTCAGACATGGAAGAGATACAGAGAGACATGGACTGACGATGACTTGTGACATGCCTCGCTCAGGCCGCCCAGGGGCTACTACGCAGTGGATGACGGCTATCTACGGGTTGTGGCTCGGAAGAACCCTGACACCAACGGCACCATGTTGAATAATGCTTTTCCTGCAGCCACAGGACGTCGTTTTACAACTCAAACTGTGCGCAATAGGCTGAATGATGCTCAACGTCACTCCCAACGTCCATGGCGAGGTCAATCTTTGCAACCACGACACCATTCAGTGCGGTACAGATGGGCCCAACAACATGCCGAATGAACTCAGGAGTGGCATCACGTTCTTATAACTGATGAGTGGTTCTAGGAGCTACAGTCAGGAACCGCGCGACCGCTTCGGCTGATGACCTCAGCAGTTAAGTGCTCTAGTGCTCAGACCCATTGGAACCATTTTTTGTCGCATGTGCTTTCAACCAGATAATCGTCGGAGACGTGTATTGAGGCAACCTGGTCAGGCTGAAAGCCTTAGACGCATTGTCCAGCGTCTGAAGCCAGGTGGTTTTTCCCTGCTGTTTTATGGTGGCATTATGTGGAGCCGACATACGTAACTAGTGGTCATGGAAGGCGTCGTAATGGCTGTACGATACGTGAATGCCGTCCTCCGACAGTGCAACCATAACGGCAGTATATTGGCTAGGCATTCGTCTTCAGGGACGACAATTCGCGACCCCATTGTACACATCTTGTGAAAGACTTCCTTCAGGATAACGTCATCGCTTGGTTAGAGTGGCCAGCATGTTCTCCATACATGAGCCCTAACAAACATGCGTGGGATAGAGTGAAAAGGGCTGTTTATGGACGACGTGACCCACCAACCACTCTGAGGGATCTACGCTGAATCTCCGTTGAGGAGTGGGACAATCTGGACCAAAATTGCCTTGCTGAACTTGTGGATAGTATGCCACGACGAATACAGGCATGCATCAATGCAAGAAGACGTGCTACTGGGTATTAGAGGTAAGGGTGTGTACAGCAGTCTGGATCAACAACACTGAAGGTCTCATTGTAGGGTGGTACAACATCCAATGTGTGGTTTCCATGAGCGATAAAAAGGGAGGAAATGATGTTTATGTTGATCTCTATTCCAATTTTCTGAGCAGGTCCCGGAACTCTCGGAGCCGAGGTGATGCAAAACTTTCCTTGATGTGGGTATGTTGCATTCTTTTGCTACTATTTTCGTGAAAATAATTTGTTCAATGTGGTTTACAAAAATATTTTCTTACTTTCTTGAAACTTGGGACCCCGTAGATAATGTATCTCCTTGTAAATAAAATTCATTATTGGATAGGAAGTACTTTTGTTCTGTTATTATCTTCATTTATGTATGTATTTTCTTAATTGTTCATCTGGGAGATGACTGACAGTTTCCAGTGTCTTATCAATGAATTCTGTTGTTTCTGGTACTGGCATGTTGGAACGCATGCTCTCTATATCAAATGAGAGTAGTATCACTGTGTCTGGGAATTTTATATTTTTTATTAGTTGTTTCAGCTGATTAGTTTTTTAATAGTTCTGCCTTCTTGTACTTCGAAATTTTCAGGCAGTAATTTTAACATGTACCCTGCAAGCTTGTAAGTGGCGTGTTTTGTGAAACCCAGTATTGGCCTCACAAGATGATTTGATTTTTGTGTCTTTGGTTGGCTTCGGAGGACAGGTACAGTGGGAGTAATGTGTCAACTTATTTTTCTCCTTTTTATCCATTGGAATGTCCATAATTTTCTGAGTGCTTTTTACTTTTGTCCGCAATCTGTTTGATGGGTCTGATTTAAATTTTGTAATGTTATTTTATGAGATGAATTCTTGTGTTTTTCCAATGAATTGTTCTTTGTCCATCAGTACTGCTGTGTTCCCCCTTTTCTGCTTTTGAAAGGATAACATTTTCATTTTGAAGTTTTGTCCTAAGTTTTCTGAGTGTTGCAGATTAAACAGTAAAGAGAGACAGATGTTGGAGAAATGATTAAAATACAATGTAAATTTTGAAATTGATAAAGATACATAGAAAATCTAATTATAGAAGCAGAAAGTGTTTAGACAAGAGAAGACAGCAATAAAAACAGCAGTGTCGAAATTGAATTAACTATAGAACTATTAAAAAAAGAAATCCATAATATAATAACCAGTATAAAAACACAACAACACAAAACCAACAAAAACACAGAATCTGTGACACTTAGGAAACTTAGGCGAAATTTTCAAACTGTAAATGTAGACATGTGGAAGACTGTAGCATTGTTTGGAAAAGAACAATAAATTGGATAAACAGAAAAATTCGTATCTCAAAGTAACATTATAAAATTAAAATCAGAACCAGCAAACAGATTCAAGACAAAAGTAAAAAACACTCCGAAAAATATAGAAATTGTACTGGATAACACGGAGGAAAGAAAGTTGACACAGATTAATCCCACTGCACCTGTCCTCCGATACCTTCAAGTTTCTTAGTAAAGTCTTTTGTTATAAATGTCAGTTTTACGAAATTATGGCTTGAAACACGTTGCCACATATATTGCTCTCTGATAAGTTGGGGAATTAATGTCGCTAACAAACGGTCACAGAGGAAGATCAGTTTTACGATTTTTACGTAGGCCACATAATTTGAAACAGATTGCTTCAGTCTTTATAATGTTTTTTTATCCTCTTTTTTAATCGAAGTAGATGACTTTATGAAAGTATTTTAGTTTTTAGCATGCCACCCGTAGGCTCCGTCTCAGTTTCTCTGTAATAGAACGAAATGAAAGGATTCAAAATTTTGATTCAATAACTAAATTTATTCAAAAGAACTGCATCGTTGCCTTTGCCACTGGGAAGAAACGCTGTCTCTTCATCTGCATTTAAATCATTGAGAGACGTTTTGTCATTTTTCGTTACATTATGTTTAAAAGTTTTAATGTGGCACAGTAGTGTATGTATTCACTATAACTCGTGTTAACGAATCTGTAAAGAACTGTAAGAAATAAACTCCTCAGTAGGCATGCCGGCCGCTGTGTCCGAGCGTTTCTAGGCGCTTCAGTCCGGAACCACAAGGCTGCTACGACCGCAGGTTCGAATCCTGCCTCGGGCATGGCTGTGTGTGATGTCCTTAGGTTAGTTAGGTTTAAGTAGTTCTAAGTCTAGGAGACTGATGACCTCAGATGTTATGCTAAGTCCCATAGTACTTGCAGCCTTTTGAATCATTTTTCTGAATCAGTGGGCACGTGGACTGTACAAGATTCCGTGTAATTGTGGAAAGATCAACACTGTAACTATTAAGAGAAGCGTCAATACAGTACTGCAAGAATATAAAAGTCTTTACACAATAGGGAAAACTGAAAAATCAGCTATAGCAGAGTAGATACTTTAGTAAGGAACTCGAGAAGTGACGTTTCTTGAAACCGAAAACTTATTGACAATGCCAAATTATTATCCATAAAAAAGAAAAGAAAAAACCTACTCACCACGACGGAATTATCCGATTAGGACGGTGATCGGTTGATTAACAAAAGAGATACAGATGATCAAACGAAGAGTGGAACGTTTCGTCACAGGGTCGTTTCGTCGGCGGGACAGAGTTGCGGAGATCAGTAATGTTCAACAAGTTGCCATTGCAGTCACCAAAAGAGAGGCGTTTTCCTCACGGACAGGGTTTGTGTTGATAATCGATGAGCGTATATTTCAAGAAGCGTAAAACAACATATTACTGCCTGCCACGTATGTCTCGCTAACTGACCACTACGAGACAATTAGAGAAATTAGAGAACGTAAGGAAGTTTATAAACAGTGTTTCTTCTCTCACCGCAGAGATGTGATAAATAATAGAGGTACCAGAGGTACCATACACCACACACCCCAAGGCAACTTCAAGAACGTATCGTATATGTAGATGTATTCAAACAGCTTTTCATTTGACCTCGTGAAGATGAATGAATCTATTCGAAGACATTTTCACAAGAGAAAATTCTGAAGTAGTCACAGGACATCGCAGCCGGGACCTCGGCATCTCTAGCCAAAAAACGCTACTACTGAACTACTAGGGGAGTCAGGAAATGCTACTATCACATAAGCTTTCGCTTACGTCCAAAGACTGTAGATAATCTGTAAGTCAGGTCAAAAAAGTGGGTGATGACTCAAGGCTGACGTACTATAACGGACAAAGAAACTAAACAGCCGGTTTAGTTGCGAAGAAAAAGTTGGCACTGTCGTTAATGACTGAAGCTACAGATGGTGAATCGACAGATACAGCATCGGAAGTCAGCGATACAACCGTGGAAGTTAGTTACACGGACACTGTCAAGGAAGCGACTCGAGCAGCAAAGAGCCAAAGACGAAATACATTGAAACTCCTCTTTCTCTCCTTGGATGGGCCACTCGATCAGCGGCGTGACCAAACGTGTAGCGAGTTACAGCGCTTCAGACGTAGAATATCGCTTGCGCGGTGTGGGATCCTTACCAGGTGGGATTGACGGAGGACATCGAAAGGGTGCAAAAAATGGCAGCTCGTTTTGTATTATCACGTAATAGGGGAGAGAGTGTGGCAGATATGATACGCGAATTGGCATGGAAATCATTACAACAAAGACGTTTTTCGTCGCGGCGAGATCTTTTTACGAAATTTCAGTCACCAACTTTCTCTTCCGAATGCGAAAATATTTTGTTGAGCCGAACCTACATAGGTAGGAATGATCATCAAAACAAAATACGAGAAATCAGAGCTCGAACAGAAAGGTTTAGGTGTTCGTTTTTCCCGCGCGCTGTTAGGGAGTGGAATGGTAGACAGATAGTATGATTGTGGATCGATGAACCCTCTGCCAAGCACTTAAATGTGAATTGCAGAGTAGTCATGTAGATGCAGATGTAGAAGAAGAGTAGAGTGTACACTGTTACTACACAGGGATTCCAGAAAGTGAGTTACACGTAACGTCCCGCATTAAGAACATAGCGCAACGAGAATGGAGGCTTATCAGATTATGTGCTCCGGGTTTCACGGTTCTGTTGGTGTACGGACAGCACGGGCGTCACACTGAGGGAGTGAAGTGGAGAGGTAACTGGGAACGAACTCCAGAGTTGAAGTACGTTAGAAAGTACGTTACTTGTGGGCAAAATGTCTAAATTTCACACAGAGTCACCATGAAATTCTGGCAGTATATCGACCAATTGCGATGTTGCGTCCAGTATTTGTGAAATTTGGATATTTGACCGAGGCCTAACAGACATAGGTCACATTGATCAGGGAAACAGGTCATCGATGTCGATCATGGATGGCAATGTCTAGCCAGCTGAGGAAGAACGTTTGGGGTAGAAAGGTTTTCCAGCGATGAGGACACCCACAGAGATGATTTGCGAATGGCTCTTTGACAAAGCGGATTTCTTTCGTCGCGGAAATGAACAATTGGTAGAACGTTTCGACCGTTATTTTCAGAACACTGGGAACTACACCCCTGGAAATGGAAAAAAGAACACATTGACACCGGTGTGTCAGACCCACCATACTTGCTCCGGACACTGCGAGAGGGCTGTACAAGCAATGATCACACGCACGGCACAGCGGACACACCAGGAACCGCGGTGTTGGCCGTCGAATGGCGCTAGCTGCGCAGCATTTGTGCACCGCCGCAGTCAGTGTCAGCCAGTTTGCCGTGGCATACGGAGCTCGGAGCTCCATCGCAGTCTTTAACACTGATAGCATGCCGCGACAGCGTTGACGTGAACCGTATGTGCAGTTGACGGACTTTGAGCGAGGGCGTATAGTGGGCATGCGGGAGGCCGGGTGGACGTACCGCCGAATTGCTCAACACGTGGGGCGTGAGGTCTCCACAGTACATCGATGTAGTCGCCAGTGGTCGGCGGAAGGTGCACGTGCCCGTCGACCTGGGACCGGACCGCAGCGACGCACGGATGCACGCCAAGACCGTAAGATCCTGCGCAGTGCCGTAGGGGACCGCACCGCCACTTCCCAGCAAATTAGGGACACTGTTGTTCCTGGGGTATCGGCGAGGACCATTCGCAACCGTCTCCATGAAGCTGGGCTACGGTCCCGCACACCGTAATGCCGTCTTCCGCTCACGCCCCAACATCGTGCAGCACGCCTCCAGTGGTGTCGCGACAGGCGTGAATGGAGGGACAAATGGAGACGTGTCGTCTTCAGCGATGAGAGTCGCTTCTGCCTTGGTGCCAATGATGGTCGTATGTGTGTTTGGCGCCGTGCAGGTGAGCGCCACAATCAGGATTGCATACGACCGAGGCACACAGGGCCAACACCCGGCATCATGGTGTGGGGAGCGATCTCCTACACTGGCCGTACACCTCTGGTGATCGTCGAGGGGACACTGAATAGTGCACGGTACATCCAAACCGTCATTGAACCCATCGTTCTACCATTCCTAGACCGGCAAGGGAACTTGATGCTGCAACAGGACAATGCACGTCCGCATTATCCCGTGCCACCCAACGTGCTGTAGAAGGTGTAAGTCAACTACCCTGGCCAGCAAGATCTCCGGATCTGTCCCCCTTTGAGCATGTTTGGGACTGGATGAAGCGTCGTCTCACGCGGTCTGCACGTCCAGCACGAACGCTGGTCCAACTGAGGCGCCAGGTGGAAATGGCATGGCAAGCCGTTCCACAGGACTACATCCAGCATCTCTACGATCGTCTCCATGGGAGAATAGCAGCCTGCATTGCTGCGAAAGGTGGATATTCACTGTATTAGCGCCGACATTGTGCTTGCTCTGTTGCCTGTGTCTATGTGCCTGTGGTTCTGTCAGTGTGATCATGTGATGTATCTGACCCCAGGAATGTGTCAATAAAGTTTCCCCTTCCTGGGACAATGAATTCACGGTGTTCTTATTTCAATTTCCAGTAGTGTATGTTGATAAACAGTATCAGGTATCTATGTTGCTTCGAAGGCTAGTGTTGCATTCAGTCATCCACTCATGTTCAGACAAAAACAGAACACTTCTAACGACTAGAGATAGGACGTTCATATTCACAGGACATGTACATGAGTATGTGCTGCAGAGATGATTACCACTGGAACCATGTCCACCCGCGCGTTCAAGTTCAACATCGATATCGGGACGCAACACCACCCACCATATCCACCTCCGGCTCTTTTTGTTCCTATAAACCGAAAGGTAATGGATCAGTGTGACTTGAGCAGACATGCAGGATGCCTTGCTGACGTATTCGTCAACCGCACCGTCAAATCACTGAATTATTGCCATGAGAAAATGTGTGGCATGAATCTGAGAAATCGCAGCTCGTGTGGGACTAAGGGTTTTGTGCATTGCAGCGACAGTGTGGAGAATGTTTCACGCAAGGTTAGAAGATCACGAGATTGGTCAGGTTGCATAATCCAGACCACCCCCCTAGAAGATCGTATACTATCAGGGGTGACAGTTCTTCGCCGTTTATTACGGCATAGGTTACGTGTGCGTCGTCTTCTTACCTTTGGCGAATGTGGGAAAAATGCTAGACGGCAATGGTGTATGAAACGGCGTCATTGGTTACAGGAATGACATTGTATAGTGTTTTCGAACGAATCCAGCTTTGTTTGTTTGAAATTTATGGCGGAATTTAGGTTCGCCGCAGACAGGGCAGTGGCATCTCAGTGACTGCATTCGCACAAGACATACAGCGCCAACTACATCTACATCTATATTTATACTCCGCAAGCCACCCAACGGTGTGTGGCGGAGGGCACTTTACGTGCCACTGTCATTACCTCCCTTTCCTATTCCAGTCGCGTATGGTTCGCGGGAAGAATGACTGTCTGAAAGACTCCGTGCACGCTCGAATCTCTCTAATTTTACATTCGTGATATCCTCGGGAGGTATCAGTAGGGGGAAGCAATATATTCGATACCTCATCCAGCAACGCACCCTCTCGAAACCTGGCGAGCAAGCTACACCGCGATGCAGAGCGCCTCTCTTGCAGAGTCTGCCACTTGAGTTTGCTAACCATCTCCGTAACGCTATTACGCTTACCAAATAACTCTGTGACGAAACGCGCCGCTCTTCTTTGGATCTCCTCTATCTCCTCCGTCAACCCGATCTGGTACGGATCCCACACTGATGAGCAATACTCAAGTATAGGTCTAACGAGTGTTTTGTAAGCCACCTCCTTTGTTAAGGGACTACATTTTCTAAGGACTCTCCCAATGAATCTCAACCTGGTACCCGCCTTCCCAACAATTAATTTTATATGATCATTCCACTTCAAATTGTTCCGTACGCATACTCCCAGATATTTAACAGAAGTAACTGCTACCAGTGTTTGTTCCGCTATCATATAATCATACAATAATGTTACATTTGTCTATGTTAAGGGTTAGTTGCCACTCCCTACACCAAGTGACTATCCGCTGCCGATCTTCCTGCATTTCACTACAATTTTCTAATGCTGCCACTTCTCTGTATACTACAGCATCAACCGCGAAAAGCCGCATGGAACTTCCGACACTATCTACTAGGTCATATATATATATTGTGAAAAGCAATGGTCCCATAACACTCCACTGTTGCACGCCAGAGGTTACTTCAACGTCTGTAGACGTCTCTCTATTGATAACAACATGCTGTGTTCTGTTTCCTAAAAACTCTTCAATCCAGCCACACAGCTGGTCTGATATTCCGTAGGCTCTTACTTTGTGTATCAGGCGACAGTGCGGAACTGTATCGAAAGCCTTCCGGAAGTCAAGGAAAATAACATCTTACTGGGAGCCTGTATCTAATATTTTCTGGGTCTCATGAACAAATAAAGCCAGTTGAGTCTCACACGATTGCTGCTTCCGGAATACGTTCTTATGGTGTGGATTGCTTTTGGGTACAACCACAGCTCACAGTTGGTGAGTATCCAGGGCACTGTGACAAATGTGACCAATGTGAATGAGTTCCTGCGTCCCGTAGCCGTACCCTTCCTGCACAACATCCCAGACACCATTTTTCAGCAAGACAATGCACGACCGCATGCTGCTGCCGCTTCACGAGCATGTGCCTTCTTAGTGTCACAGGATGTTAGCCTATTGCCCTGGCCCGCCAGTTCACCAGACTTGTCACCAGTCGCTAATGTGTGGGATACGGTGAAACTAAGGGCGTCAATGCCAATCACCATAGATTAACTTTGGAACCAGGTGTATGCAGCATGCATGGCTACACCACTAGGCGCCTTTTGCGCCTTACACGTGTCGATGCCATCACGCATGAAACACGTTATCGGCGGCCATGGCGGACTCTGTGCTAGGCAACAAGACATACGTTGAACCGCGGTGACTGAAATACTAATCATTTCTGCAAAACGTACTAACGTACATGACCTGTGAATATGAACGTCCTACTCTAGTGGATCAAGGCGTTCTGTTTCTTTCTGAAGATGAGTGTAGTTACTTGGCCTTCCATATAAGTGTGTAACCTACTCATAGAAGTCCCCCCGTACGTCACCTCCCTGCCTGCCAGCCGCAAACAGGGCAGTGCTTGCACCCTGGCCAGGTCTTCAGCTCGGTGATAACCTGTCTTGACACGGTCAACATAACTATTCGTACAATGCGCGGTATTTAGCAAAGTTAACGAGGCACCTTTTCCTAATCATCTTCGCATCACACAATTTGACTTTTGCATACGGGTTTGTGTTCGTTACTGATGGTGCTTCGATTCAGTATGCTTGGTGCGTATCACCATCAGAAATATACACTAGTTCTCTACAAGTATAAAAGTAAGAACCGGAATAAAAAGTGATATACTGAAAATAACATATCTTTCGTTTTCAATTACTGTTAGTAGTTACGTAAGATTATAAGATTTGTGATGGCACTGTCTAATCCGACGACGACGAATGAAAAAGTCAATTGGATTTGAACACAGAGTACAAGAATTCGAAACTGTGCTCGTAGACATTACGCTACCGACTATTCAACTGATGAAGCAGTGTCAGAACTTCGTAATTTTTTCGGAAAATATTGAGTGTTGGCACCGAAGACAAAATAATGGTCCCTTTCTTTTCACAGTTCTTTCACCAAGTGAAAATCCAACATTGTCAGATAGTGTACTATCACGGGCTCGTCTTCTACGATATAGTTCAAGGAAACCGCCTATGTAGCTCCACGCATGTAACATGGCGATCGTTCAGTATATACAAACAAGAAACGTAGGAAATGGATCCGAAATGTCTGTCTTCGGAAACAAATAAATTATTGAAAATAATTACAACGTTCTGCGTCCTTTAGGACTGCTATAATGGTATTAGGCATGTTAAAGTGAGGTTATACCGTTGAAACGGACAGGTTTCATTTTCTGTGATTTGTGAACTTTCTTATTCTCTCTTGCTAACTCATTTCCTGAAAGTAAACCGTTGCTGAGCTTTTCGATGAAATGGTAGGGTGGTAGTTAGGTATTGCATTACACTAGGACTGGAATGATGACAGTATCGGGAGGTGGAAAATGCCTTGAGTTACCAAAGTACTTAACATGACTCGAAGAGATCTTCAATTACACGAATTTGACAACTCTATGAGAGCTTAAATTATACATATTTGGTGACTGTCAGCTGCGTAGTGGCGATTTCAAAACGGAAATAGTTATTGAATGAATGATTTAAGGATCATCTCGAAACATTTAATTTATTCCACCAACCTCAATTCATGTAAATCTGTTGACTTACCAACGCATAATTTTCTCAAGTTATGAAATGGTAACGTAAAGAGTGAGATGTCTAATCTCAATTCCTATTTATCTTTCTGGCGTTACCCTCTCCATTGGACCCTGACGTTTTTACGTAAGTAACAGCCGATAAGTAGCTCTTCTAGGAGACAAGCTGATGCCTGCAGGATCTATCTTAAACGTGTTATTATGCCTTTCCAATAGACTGCAAGATAAAATGAAATTACAATTAGCGTTGTCCACTGAGTCAGGTCTAGTGAAAATCGGGCGTATTATTTAAAATAACGGTCTGTTATAACAATTACACCTTGATCAACCTCATATGAAGGTTGTGGAAGCCTAGAAGATTCGTTAGTGTGAAACTAATGGGAAATAAATTACGTACAAAATTTGCCAACTGTAAAGAAATGGCGTTCCACGCTCACCTATGGTAACCTCAACTTGTTCCTTTGGTTCCTTTCTGTCTTAAGTTGTGTTAAATTGAATAGCTCAATCTTCATGCGCTTTTCGCTTTTATTGTTCAAGCATTGCCAGTGGTTATATTGTAATCGGTGCTAAATGACAGTTTTCCTTCAGACTGAATTATTGGAGTCATTACTGTCTGCACTTTTTGTTCCTTGTAACACGTTCTCGTTACTAGAGCTCCCGCTTTAATATTATCAGAAGCTGCAATCTAACTTCCACAGCAGTGGTGCTCTTATTTAATTATCTTCACTGCTTTTCAGTTCTGTTTTTCGAACATTGTAAAAGATTTTCTTGCACGGTTCAATTTTGTAATATGAAACTACATGCTATGCGCATCTTACTAAATTTGATTACAAACCGCGAACATCCACAAACAATGTTATGTTGCCTTTTCATTTGCGTTATTATGCATTAGAGATGTTGCCAAGGCAAGCATACACAAGGAAAACTGTTTTGAAGTATGTAATATTAAAGTGAATGTTATTTACTCATTATGCTAAGAGCATCTGGTCATGCTACAAAAGCGAGCCGCTTCTGGTGAATGAGTTTTTTAGTTCGCAGAAAAACAAAAATACTAGCAACAGCTACGGAAGAGAAGAGTCATCCGAATAATTTTCCCTGCTATTTATATTATGATGTTCGAGATGCAGTCGGTGCACTTAGATATAATTCGTAACTAATCTTTAGCCCCAAATCATAGTTAACAAATCAAATGGCTCTGAGCACTATGGGACTTAACTTCTGAGGGCATCAGTATCCTAGAACTTAGAACTACTTAAATCTAACTAACCTAAGGACATCACACACATCCATGCCCGAGGCATGGTTCGAACCTGCGACCGTAGTGGTCACGCGGTTCCAGACTGTAGCGCCTAGAACCGCTCGGCAACTGCGGTCCGCAATAGGTAACAGAAATGTACGACGATCAGCCAGAATTGTATGACCACCCACGTAATAACTGGTATGTCCACCTTTGACACAGATAATAGCGGCGGCGCGGCGTGGCATGGAAACAACGAGGTTTTGATGGTTTGCCGGAGGGCATTGGCACCACATCTGAGTACAAAAGTGACCTAATTCCATTAAATTCCAGGGAGGGGGGCGATAAGCTCTGACGCACTGTCCAGCGAGTGCGGCAAGTTGGAGGTTCCCCGATGTTTCGGGGCGGTATTATATGGAGCCAACGTACGACACCGGTGGTCATGGAAGGCGCCGTAACGGCTGTACGATACGAGAATGCCATCCTCCGACCGACAGCCCAACCATATCGGCGAGGAATTCGTCTTAATGGACGACAGTTCGCGCCCTCATCGTGCACATCTTGTAAATGAATTACTTTAGGATAACGACATCGCTCGACTATGGCGGCCAGTACTCTCTGCAGACATGAACCCTATCGGCCATGCCTGGGACAGAATAAAAAGGGCTGTTTATGAACGACGTGACCCATCAACCACTCTGAGGGGCTACGCCGAATCGCCGTTGAGGTGGTATACATCAATGCAAGAAGACGTGCTACTGGGTATTAGAGGTACGGGTGTGTACAGCAGCCTGGGCCACCACCTCTGAAGGTCTCGCAGTGTGGTGGTACACATGCAATGTGTGGTTTTCTTGATCAGTAAAAAGGGCGGGAATGATGTTTATGGTGATCACTATTCCAATTTTCTGTACAGGTTCCGGAACTCTCGGAATCGAGGTGTTGCAAACCTTTTTTTGTATGTGTACATTAAACGCTCTGAGTTATTGTCACTCTTGCAATGAGGTACATGCATAAATTTCAACATAAATTGCAATGTACTTCTCCATTTATTTTGGGAACGCCCCGTCTTCGCCAAGGGAGCGTTGGCCTGCACAGTTGTATGCTAGCTTAGAGATGAAGAGTTCGACCTACAAGCGGAGGACTGCCTTTGTTTTCGGTTTTAATCTGTCAGGAGACAAAGTTTTTCGTCTTCTGTTAAAGAGCCACAAGCTGTTCGAAAGTCAGTAAAGGAATCCTAAGACTACTTCTCCCCTGTAAGTTTTGTCACTACCTTGACTCAGCACAGTATAGATTTAAAGGAGAAAAACTTCGTGATTTGCGCACTTGTTAGTACCTGCTTTTCCTGTTTCTGACAATTTTGTTTACTTAATTGTGGCACAGAATTGCTTCTTATCAGGATTTCATTACATATCCACTCATACGGCTACATTTGCATACTTTCGTGTTAGTTCTGCAACGCTGCTTCAGTATCATGAGAAGCTGTAATTCATTTGTAATCGCATATGTATACGAAACGGCGTTTCTTCGTTAGTTTGTTTAACACAACATGCAGACATACGTAATAATTTAATCGGGAGTAATGGCTAAGAAGGAATGGCTAGAAGACAAATGTAAGGATTTAGAAGCATATTTCAGTAGGGGAAAGATAGACACAGCCGACAGGAAGATTAATGAAGCGTTTGTGGAAAAGAGAAGCAGCTGTATGAATATCAAGGGCTCAGATGGGAAACCAGTACTAACCAAAGAAGGGAAAGCTAAAAGGTGGAAGGAGTATATCGAGGGTGTTTAAACTTGAAGTCAGTAGCAAGGAAAGGGATGGGGAATAGTATAAGATGAGAGGGAGTGGTATGATACTGCCAGAAGAAATTGACAGGTCTCTGAAAGAACTAAGTGGAAACAAAATCCCGGGGGCAGACGATATTCCGCCAAAATATATGAGACAGGCGAAATACCATCAGACGTCAAGAAGAATGTAGTAATTCCTATTCCAAAGAAAGCAGTAGCTGACAGGTGTCAAAATTACTGAATTATCAGTTTAGTAAGTCATGGTTGTAAAATACTCACACCAATTTCTTACAGAAGGAAGGAAAAACTGGTAGAAGCGGACCTCGGGGAAGACCAGCTTGGATTCCCGAAAAATGTAGGAACACGCGAGGCAATTCTGACTCTGCGACTTATCTTAGAAGAAATGTTAAGGAAAGACAAACCTACATTTATAGCTTTTTTATACTTGGAGAAAGCTTCTTTTAATGTTGACTGGAATAGTCTCTTTCAGTTTCACAAGGTAGCAGGAATTAAATACAAGGACCGATAGGATATTTACAACTAGTACAAGATAACCAGATGGCTTCTATAAGACTCGGGGGGCATGAAAGGGGAATAGTATAAGATGAGAGGGAGTGGTATGATACTGCCAGAAGAAATTGACCTCTCTTTCAGTTTCACAAGGTAGCAGGAATTAAATACAAGGATGATACAATAGATGAGATTTAACGTTTGGGTATCAAAATAACTGATAATGGTCGATGTAGAAAAGACAAATTGTAGACTGACTATTGCAAGGAAAGCATTTATGAAAAAGAGAAGTTTGTTAACATCGAATATAGATTTAAGTGTTAGGAAGTCTTTTCTGATAGTATTCTATCAGGAGTGTAGCCATGTACAGAAGTGAAACATGGACGATAAACTGTTTAGACAAAAAGGGAGTAGAAGCTTTCGTAATATGCTACGGAAGAATATTGAGGTTAGGTGGGTCGATCACGTAGCAAATGAGGAGGCACTAAATACGAGTCGGGAGAAAAGAAGTTTGTGGCAAAACTTGACCAAACGAAGGGATCGGTTGATAGGACACGTTCTGAGACATCAAGAGATCACCAATTTAGTATAGGGCGGAAGTGTGAGGGATAAAACCGTAGAGAGAGACCAAGAGATGAATACAGTTAGGTGATTCAGAAGGATGTAGACTGCAGTAGCTATTCGGAGATTAAGAGGCTCGCACAGGATAGAGAAGCATGGAGAGCTCTATCAAACCAGTCTTCGAACTGAAGACCACAACCACAGCAATAACAAATATGTTCTTCCACATTATATAAAACAGTATGACAAAGCTGGAATAATTTTTCCTACTTCACCTCTCCAGATCATATTTTGGTATTACTTTGTCTCCCTGAATTTGATGCTACGGTCGCAGGTTCAAATCCTGCCTCGGGCATGGATGTATGTGATGTCCTTTGGTTAGTTAGGTTTAATTAGTTCTAAGTTCTAGGGGACTGATGACCACAGCTGTTAAGTCCCATAGTGCTCAGAGCCATTTGAACCACTTTTGAACCTGAATTTGATGCTGAGTTAACAAACGGTAAAACAGGGAAGTTCAGTATAACGATAAAGCGAAGGGTCTCGCGAATGCTGTCGCCGAATATACTGTGATTCAATGGAGCGTACTTACTCGCTTAATCCTAATTTGTGGTATTCTTTTCAAACTATAATATTGTTGGTCCATTATTGTGTTCTTATTAATATTCCTATTATTACTGTTTTCTTGCTCACTTTGAGCGTACTTTGAGTTACATTCCAATGGGAAAAGGTGAAACCTCGTCTCCAGGTGTGTGTTAGAAATGAGCAGCCACTGCCCTGACCGTGCTTAAAGCATCTACCTCGTCCGCTACTACGGCCTAATTAAAGCTTCTCACAATTTCAGTGGACGGATTGAGGACGAAAGCGGAACCAAAGCTCTGTTTAAAGAAAAGTGGACCACGGACTCAATTCAGTAGGCATATTTTCATATAGACCCTGAAACGCATTAACAAAGAAGCTCACAGATCTCATAGTGAAAAAAGGCATCAAAGTGAGTGGCAAACGGCCTCTACACCAGATAGATATTACTGGACTTGTAGACAAGGCTCCGTCATTGAGGTAAAACTACATACGTAAATAATGAGAAAGCTCAAATGAAGGAACACAGCAATGAAAGGAGGGAAAACGAGAGATGCTAGTGATGGGACATGGTAGCGGAATATGATGGATTACCTCAGCGGCAGCATGGAGGGTTCGGTGGTCGAATAAAATCATAACTAAATAAGTTTAGCCGCCCGCGGTGGTCTAGCGGTTCTAGGCGTTTAGTCCGGAGCCGCGCGATTGCTACGGTCGCAGGTTCCAATCCTGCCTCCGGCATGGATGTGTGTGATATCCTTAGGTTAGTTAGGTTTAAGTAGTTCTAAGTTCTAGGGGACTGATGACCATAGATGTTAAGTCCCATAGTGTTCAGAGCCATTTGAAGGACGTTTACGAAAGATAGTCTCATAGAAATAAATGATTATTTGAGACAGAACAGTTAAAATACTTACTGTACTTATATTTAAATAACAATAATAGAATAATAAGATCTGAACTACTATTAAGTAAATCTTCCCGCAATATTACATATTTGATGCATGTTTTATAATGTGAAAAATAGTATTTCTAATATACATTCATAGGATCTTTTGTCATCAATCAGTGCCAGTAGGTTATAATGAGCAAACATTTATTCAATTAAATGTTATTTTAACCTTCATAAAACATTAAACTTCGCCCAAGATCCATGGACCTTGCCGTTGGTGGGGATGCTTGCGTGCCTCAGCGATACAGATAGCCGTACCGTAGGTGCAACCACAACGGACAGGCCAGACAAACGTGTGGTTCCTGGAGAGGGGCAGCAGCCTTTTCAGTAGTTGCAGGGGCAAGAGTCTGGATGATCGACTGACCTGGCCTTGCAACACTAACCAAAACGGCCTTGCTGTGCTGGTACTGCGAACGGCTGAAAGCAAGGGGAAACTACAGCCGTAATTTTTCCCGTGGGCATACAGCTTAACCGTATGGTTAAATGATGATGGCGTACTCTTTGATAAAATATTCCGGAGGTAAAATAGTCCCCCATTCGGATCTCCTGGTGGGGACTACTCAGAAGGACATCGTTATTAGGAGAAATAAAACTGGCGTACTACGGATCGGAGCGTGGAATGTCAGATCCCTTAATCGAGCAGGCAGGTTAGAAAATTTAAAAAGGGGAATGGATACGTTAAAGTTAGATATAGTAGTAATTAGTGAAGTTCGGTGGCAGGAGGAACAAGACTTTTGGTCAGGCGAATACAGGGTTATAAAAACAAAATAAAATAGGGGTAGAGCAGGAATAGGTTTAATAATGAATAAAAAAGTATGAGTGCGGGTAAGCTACTACAAACAGCCTAGTGAAAGCATCATTGTGGCCAAGATAGACAGGAAGCCCACGCCTACTATAGTAGTACAAGTTTATATGCCAACTAGCTCTGCAGATGACG
Source organism: Schistocerca gregaria (assembly GCF_023897955.1). Lineage (NCBI taxonomy): Eukaryota > Metazoa > Arthropoda > Insecta > Orthoptera > Acrididae > Schistocerca > Schistocerca gregaria. The sequence continues at coordinate 734,564,751 of NC_064931.1, forward strand.
AAGAAATTGGAGACATGTATGATGAAATAAAAGAAATTATTCCGATAGTGAAGGGAGACGAAAACTTAATAGTCATGGGTGACTGGAATTCGGTAGTAGGAAAAGGCAGAGAAGGGAACGTAGTAGGTGAATACGGATTGGGGCTAAGAAATGAAAGAGGAATCCCCCTGGTACAATTTTGCACAAAGCACAACTTAATCATTGCTAACACTAGGTTCATGAATCATTAAAGAAGGTTGTATACATGAAATAAATTGGTGATACTGACAGGTTTCAGGGGTAGATGTGGACTCTGACCACAATCTATTGGTTACGAAGTGTAGATTGAAACTGAGATGGGACCTGGATAAACTCACTAAACCAGAGGTTGTACAGAGGTTCAGGGAGAGCATAAGGGAACAATTGACAGGAATGGGGGAAAGAAATACAGTAGATGGAAAATGAGTAGGTTTGAGAGACAAAGTAGTGAAGGGAGCAGAGAATCAAGTAGGTTAAAAGACGAGGGCTAGTAGAAATCATTTGGTAACAGTAGAGATATTGAGTTTAATTGATGAAATGAGAAAATATAAAAATGCAGTAAATGAAGCAGGCAAAAAGGAATACAAACGTCTCAAAATTAAGATCGACAGGAAGTGCAAAATTGCTAAGCAGGGATGGCTAGAGGACAAAAGCGAGGATGTAGGTGCTTATCTCACTAGGGGTAAGATAGATACTGCCTACAGGAAAATTAAAGAGACCTTTGAGAAAAGGGAACCACTTGTATGAATATCAAGAGCTCAGATGGAAACCCAGTTCTAAGCAAAGAAGGGAAAGCAGAAAGGTGGAAGGAGTTCAAAAATGGTTCTGAGCACTATGGGACTCAACTGCTGTGGTCATTAGTCCCCTAGAACTTAGAACTACTTAAACCTAACTAACGTAAGGACATCACACACATCCATGCCCGAGGCAGGATTCGAACCTGCGACCGTAGCAGTCGCACGGTTCCGGACTGCGCGCCTAGAACCGCGAGAGCACCGCGGCCGGCGGTGGAAGGAGTATATAGAGGGTCTCTACAAGGGCGATGTACTTGAGGACAATATTATGGAAATGAAAGAGGATGTAGACGAAGATGAAATGGGGGATACGATACTCCATGAAAAGTTTGATAGAGAACTGAAAGAGCTATAGTCGAAACAAGCCCCCCAGAGTAGACAACATTCCGTTAGAACTACTGATAGTCTTGGAAGAGTCAGCCCTGACAAAACTATACCATCTGGTGAGCAAGATGTATGAGAAGGGCGAAATACCCTCAGACTTCAAGAAGAACATAATAATTCCAATCCCAAAAAAGCAGGTGTTGAAAGATGTAAAAATTAGCCAACTATCAGTTAAATAGGCTGCAAAATACTAACGCGAATTCCTTACAGACGAATGGAGAAGCTGGTAGAAGCCGACCTTGGGGAAGATCAATTTGGATTCCGTAGAAATGTTGGAACACGTGAGCCGATGCTGACCTTACGACATATCTTAGAAAATATATTAAGGAAAGGCAAACCTATGTTTCCAGCATTTGTAGACTTAGAGAAAGCTTTTGACAATGTTGACTGCGATACGCCCTTTTAAATTCTGAAGGTGTCAGGGGTAACACACAGGGAGCGAAAGGCTATTTACAATTTGTACAGAAACCAGATGGCAGTTATAAGAGAGAGGGGCATGAGAGGGAATCAGTGGTTGGAAAGGGAGTGACACAGGGTTGTAGCCTCTCCCCGATGTTATTCAATCTGTATATTGAGCAAGCAGTGAAGGAAACAAAAGAAAAATTCGGAGTAGGTATTAAAATCCATGGAGAAGAAATAAAAACTTTGAGGCTCGCCGATAACATTGTAATTCTGTCAGAGACAGCAAAGGACGTAGAAGAGCAAACGGAATGGATAGTGTGTTGAAAGGACTATATACTATGAACGTCAACAAAAGCAAAACGAGGATAGTGCAATGTAGTCGAATTATGTCACGTGCTGCTGAGGAAATTAGATTAGGAAATGTAACACGTAACGTTGTAAAGGAGTTTTGCTATTTGGGGAGCAAAATAACTGATGATGGTCGGAGTAGAGAGGATATAAAATGTATACTGGCAGTGGCAAGGAATGCGTTTCTGAAGAAGAGAAATTTGTTAACATCGAGTACAGATTTAAGTCTCAGGAAGTCGTTTCTGAAAGTATTTGTATGGAGTGTAGCCATGTATGGAAGTGTAACATGGACGATAACTACTTTGGGCAAGAAGACAATAGAAGCTTTCGAAATGTGGTGCTACAGAAGAATGCTGAAGTTTAGATGGGTAGATCATTTAATTACTGAGAAGGTATTGAATAGGATTGGGGAGAAGAGAAGTTTGGGGCACAACTTGACTAGAAGAAGGGATTGGTTGGTAGGACACGTACGGAGGCATCAAGGGGTCACCAATTTAGTATTTGAGGGAAGCGTGGAGGGATTGAGTAGCGTGGAGAGGTGCATCAAACCAGTCTCAGGACTGAAGACCACAACAACAACCACAAAACATTAAAACGTAACAGTAATGTTATTCATAGTAACACCTACGGTTAGGGAACCCACAGAGAGGTATATGTTGTGCAATTGTCATAACATAGTCCTCGCTTTGTACCAAAATGGCTCTGAGCACTATGGGACTTAACATCTTAGGTCATCAGTCCCCTAGAACTTAGAACTACTTAAACCTAACTAACCTAAAGAGATCACACACATCCATGCCCGCGGCAGGATTCGAACCTGCGACCGTAGCAGCCCCGCGGCTCCGGACTGCAGCGTCTAGAACCGCACGGCCACCCTCGCTTTGTACCCAGTACTACCATTTACTGTTGTTCAACCTCGACAGGTTACTTCGTAATGTAAACACAAGGCTAACTGTCATTGTTCCAAGTAAGCTTACCTACACATAAACACTCACTACATTAAATTGCGCACACACTCATCAGGAAAACGGTGCCCTTACCTCTAGCACTGAATACGCTGATTAATTTAACCAGATTCCTGAAAGAGGGGACATAAAGCAATGGAACCTACCGGTAATTTCCTGAGTTACGAGTTGCCATCGTAATTCCAAATGATCTGATAACCGAGAAGCAAAAGCAGTGACTGCTTTTCAGACTAACCATCAATCTGCTATCGACCTTTCTGATGCCTGTAGCACTCAGTTACACTGTCTAAAGGTGCATTCTAAGCGGTAGGACGGTGTGGTCTGGAGGCTGTTGTACCAGCCACGAGGTGTGTCTTGACGGAATGGCAGAGGCCTTGTTGCAAGGGTTATATAACACCTTGTACTTCAAAGGAAACCGCCGACTGCACAGGGAGCTCTGCTTTTCGTATCCAGACTAACTGTGCTCATTTGCACATTTCTGGGCAGGTTGCTAGGCAATGATTTTGTGTAACGGCTGAACCCCTTCTGTGGCACCTCTCTTGTGTATTCATACGAAAAGGACTCTTCATTCAACGCAAAAAGTTTCCTTAAAACGGAAAAATCCAACATGGTGAAAGTTACTAGGTTCTGAATTTGTTATAATTACGGCCAGAAAAAATTATGGGCAATACGTATATATGGAGGTATCAATACTGCACTCGCAATACCAGAAAATAAGTAATCAAATAATCGTCGAAATCAACTAAGTTCATTGTTAGCTTGAAGACCTTGTATATCTGTAAATAACCTAATTCTGGTGTAGCGATAATACTTTGTCATCCAATGGCCAGTTTGTTATCACATCCTGTGCTGTGTATTCTGCTGAACTCGGCAAAAATATGATTCAGGTGGCTGGTAAATTTATTAAGACAAGTGGAAGACTAAAATGTTCAACTGAGATTATTCATAACGCCTCCTGGAATAAAATGTTTATCTTCCTCTTCTAACGCATTTCTTGTCCTGCAATATTTTAATTCTATTTGGATTCATGTGTTACGTCAATTATATACTGAACTGTTCAGTTCATTTTGTTAACTGTGTCACCTATTCTCTTTGAGAGAAATTCATCGAAAAAGTACTTGTAAGAATTATCTTACCGTCCACTCTGAGGTCTATTTTCACTGAGTTGGCCAACTCAAGACCACAGGAAATATCTTATGTCTTCTTCGTTTTCACCTGTCTTTTTTTCCAGCAGTTCTTCAGTCTTCCCCTATGTTTTTCTCTTACCTATTCTATTCGTACTGCACCTGTCTCTATCTCTTTTTTCTCTAGAAGCCCTTGAAATCTTGTAAACTTCGGGGTTTTGGTGTTTCTTCCTTCGTTATCTCCACATCCTGCAAGTCTCCTTTAACCTCTTCTATCCACGTCAGTGATGTTTTCTGACTTCCGTCCAAAAGTTAAATTTTTATAATTTTTTATATCCAGCATTTTTAGGTGTCCATAGAATACAACAATTCTCATCCTCATTGTATCTCATATTCGTTCTATTTTCATACACCACAGTAATATTGCTTAACTTCCATTTCCCACTGTCACGTTTTGTCCCCAAGGTTTTCTTGATTATTTTCTTTTCTGTTTTTCTCTTTCATCTAATAATTTGGCCGTATTTAAGGGAAGGCATTCTCAAGTTTTCATGCATTCTCGTCTCTTGACAGCGCTGAAGCGCCGGACTTTGCATTTATGGATCTGTGAGGGGGTTCAGTTAGTAATGCAAGCCTCTTTTTTTTCTCCGCCAGTTTCGATCGAAAAAAATGTGTAATTTGTCGTGGGACATAGTGATATATTCCTGCTTCAGCCCCTAGAGCTTCATGTAGTTCCGACAGGTGGCGGTGTCATCCATAGCCTTGAAAATGGCGTCTCTAACGGAGTTGCGGTCCAAGAAGAGAGCTGCTACTGAGTTTCTTGTGGCGAAACACCAGAGCATCGCAGATAATCATAGGTGCTTGTAGAATGTCTGCGGAGACGTGGCACTGAACAAATGCACGGAGCGTCGCTGGACGAAACGTCTGTCATCGTCGTAAAATGGTGTGCAAACCCGCCCGATCTCCAGTGTGCCGTCCGACCGCACAGTGCTGGAACGTTTGGACACTCTCATTCGAGATGATCGATGAGTCATAATCAAATACCTCACTGCACAACTTGACTTGGTTGTTGACAGTGCTGACACAGTCGTTCTCCAGTTGGAGTACTCAAATGTTTATGTCCACTAGTTTCCTTGCCACCTAACACATGAGCATAAAGAGCAACGAAAGAGCATCTGTGCGAAATTACTTGTGCTTTACGAGCCTCATAGTGACAATTATTTATCGGAGATCGTCACAGGCGATGAAACATGTGCTCATCACGTCGAACCAGAAACAAAAAGGCAGTCTATGCAGTGGCGCCAACCAGAGAATAAGTTCAAAGCCTCACCCTCAGCCGAGAAATTCATGGCGACGGTCTTCTAGGATTATTAAGGGGTTATTCGGTTTTATGTCCTCCGCCATCGTGTAATGATGAATCCTGAAATGAACTCGGCTACCCTCAGGATGTTGAAGAAAGTTCGAGGTGTTCGTCGTCACAAAAATGCAAACAAATCTGTAATTTTCTATGACAGCATAAGGCCTCGCGTACGTCTGGCACCCAAGAGATCACGAAACTTTACTGGGCTATTATTTTTTATCCACGCTACAGTCCGTATCTCGCACCTTCCGACTTCATCTATTTAGTCCAATGAAGACTGCAATCCGCGGGAAGCAGTGCGTGGATGATGGGGAAGTTATTGATGGATCAAGATGTTGGCTCCAACGTCGTCCAGTACAGTGGTACCATGCCCGCATACAAGTCGTCTCTGTAAGATGGCGTAAAGCCGTCGATTTGAGTGGGGATTATGTTGAAAAAGAGGGCTTTGTAGGCAAAAGGTTGAAGAAAATATGATATATTGGAATTATGAGTAAAACCAACCTGCTTTCAGAAAAAATATGTGTTACATTACTTACTGAACGCCCCTCAGAGATATCTTTTTTTGTTTTTTGTTTTTTGTTTTTCATAGAACAGACGCTTCCATTTTTCTTGTCCTTCTTAAGCTAGCTTCTTCGTCTAAAGCATTCGGTTGTGTTGATTCACCCAAATATTTAAATCTTGTAGTATTTTCGGTTCTTGCATCAGTTTCCATGCATTTCGGCGTCTCGTCCTCATTGATCGTGTTCTCTGCTTTCCATAAAGATGTACACAGAGCTACTTTTGAAGCTGTTGCTACTAGGATATTTCTCTACATTTTGCATTTATTTATATTCAAGTGAGGTCACAAGGTCACCTGCAAAATCCGAACAGTCAGTACTCACGTATCTCCTTTTCTAATGATTATAATTATTCAAATTCCTTCTCACTCTGTTCTTTTCCTTCCTTTCCCGATTAGCTTTTCCCAAAACGCAGTTGAAGAGCAGAGGGGACTATCGATCTTGTTTTACAACAGTTCTGATCACAAAAGCCTTGGAGATATCTCGTAAAAATTTGGTTTTGCATTTTGTGATTGTTAGAGTGATTTTCATGATTCCCGTTGATTTTTGTCTACAAATGTTACATAACTGTTTTTGATTCTCATTCTTCTACCCTTATGTCGCAAAAGTCATGGGATATCTCCTAAAATCGTGTCAGACCTCTTTTTACCAGCGAGGTGCAGCAACTTGACTTGGCATGATCTGCATAAGTCCTTGGAAAACTGCTGAAATAATTAGCAATGCTGCCTCTATAGCCATATATAACTGTGAAAGTGTGGCCGGTGCAGGATTTTGTGTACGAAATGACCTCTCTGCTGTGTCCCATGCATGTTCGATGGGATTCATATCAGGCGATATGGGTGACCAAATCATTCGCTCGAATTCTCCAGGGTGGTCTTCATACCAGTCGCGAACAATTGTGGCCCGATGACATGGCGCATTGTCACTCAGAAAAATTCTATCGTTTCTTGGGGACGTGAAGTCCAAGAATTGTTGCAAATGGTCCCCAAGTGGCCGAAAATTACGATTTCCAGACAATTGTCGATTCAATTGAACCAGAGGACCCAGTTCATTCCATGTAAACACAGCCAACACAAGTATGGAGCCACGACCAGCTTGCACAGTGCCTTGCTGACAACATGGATCCATGGCTTCTTAGCGCCTGCGCCACTGTCGAAGCCTATCATCAGGTCTTACCATCCGAAATCCGGACACACCTGGCCCTTTCACGGTTTTTGCAGTCGTGTACGGTCCAATCGATATGATCAAGAGTCCAGGAGATGCGCAGCAGGCTATCTTGTGCTGTTAGCAGAGACGCTTGCATGGGTCGTCTGCTGCCGAAGACCATTAACACCAAATTTCTCCGCACTGTCGTAAGGGATAAGTTCGTCATACGTCCCACATTTATTTCTGCGGTTATTTCACGCAGTGTTGCTTGTGTGTTGACACTGACAACTCTACGCAAACGCCACTGCTCTCGGTCGTTAAGTGATTGCCGTTGCCTACTGACGCTGTGGATGTCGGAATACTGAATTCCCTAACGGTTTCCGAAATGGAATGTCCTATGCGTGTGTCTTCACCTACTCGCGTTCAGTGTTTTAATTCCCGTCGTGCGACCATAACCACATCGGAAACCTTTTCACATGAATGACCTGAGTGCCGATGACAGTTTTGCAACGCTCTACGTTTTAATGCCTTGTGTACGCGATACTACTGCCAACTTTATATTTGCGTATAGTTATCACATGAGTTTTTTCATCTCGGCGTAAACGTTATCTTAAATTTCAGACTTGAAATTTGTTCCTCACATGATCGTGCTGACGAAGTTTCTTTTTGCAGTGTTTTTGTAATACTTTTGAAAGAATTTTGCAAGTCACTGGGAAGAGAGAAATTCCTGTATAGTTTTTGGGGTCCGTTGTGTCTCATTTTTGATACACAACTTAGGTGGTTGGTAGGTATTGAGGTTTCGTTTATTGTTCAACTATCTTCATCTTCCCTAAGGGCTTAGCTCCTACTCCTTATCTACTTTACTGATGAAATTTTTGTGTCAGAGCACTGCTTCTATGTGCCTGGGAATTAGATAGGTGAAGGTCACGAATAGCAGTGTAAGCTAATTTCCCTTCTTTGAATATAATTGAACGTCTTTTGTTCTTACGCCTTTGTTCACACTTTCAGAACCATGTTCATAAAAAGTGAATTTTTCTCGTGTAATGTTTCTTTTTCCTGGGCTAATCTGTCTCATTTCTCTGTGAGCTTGTAGTAATATGGACTTTCTGCATAATTTAAATCATAAATCGCTAAATAGTTACTTGTAATGTAATGTTAGGTTTTGGAATACTATTGTCATATACTCTACATCAATGAAGCCTTCCGTTGATTTAATGGTTTATAAATATTCTATAAATCTGTCTTAGTTTCTTCGCGTGTTACTATCAGACAGTAATTCTACATGTTTGACACCTTTTACATTTCGATTACACTTATTCAACCAGTTTGTTCGTTTCAGCACTACAATATCACGTGGCAACTTCTGATGTTTCACATTCTCTCCACCTCTCCCACACCATATAATTCCATTACTGGTTTCTTGTTCTTATTTTTACCCTTCTGTCAGTAATCTTGTGCCTTTAATTGATGCGCTGATGTCAGCCCTCATACTTGGTGCCACTTCAGTGACATGCGTGCCTAAGATGCCCGATGTCTAATCGTATGATGATGCTGATAGTAATAAGAGCGTGCATAGCAACTTCTCGTGATTGTGCTGTTTTTGATGATTGTGAAACATAAAGGACAAGATGAAACAGGCATGTATTACTCTCTCGAATACCACTAAAGCGTCCTCCAGACTTATGTACCCATCTGACAACTGGGTCACCATCATCTATCTCAAATACTCTCACTGCTTCAGACTCCGCAGAGATGCCATGAAGTTAACGCAAAACACCATTGCTAAGGTTGGCGATTAGGCACATTGCGGCACAACCTTTTCTCCTGTTGGCGGCAAAATATTAGAGAAGAGACTCTATTATATCAACGAGAGAACTTTGTGATCTCAGTGCCACGGTTAAATATCATAAGACCAACAAAATTCTGCAGTAACTTTAGTTCATATTCTGAAAAAAATTTAATTTTGCATAAACTAGCATTGTCGGAAATTAATTGTCTACTCTGTCTCGTAGTGTACGCTGTAATTATACGAACATACCACCTAGCAATTTGGAGACTGCGTATTAAAATATCGAAATTACACTGCTCCGTCTATCGAGAAGTTTCGCGGAATGTCTAATACATTCGACAGTGTAAATCACAACATTCTGTTGGAGAACGTAATTGTATGTTTGCAAGAGTGTAATTTGTCAATAGTTGAGTACAGATTTAAATTTTTGGGATCAAAGTGTCATGTTAGATAATTTGTGTAATTTACAAAACTTGTAACCTGTGACGATACGTCGCTAATAAAAGTCTCAAGATATTAGTTTAACTTCTTTATTGCATTACGCGTTTCGGGCGTAGCCCATCATAAGATGATCAAAATACAAAGTTGACGAAAATATTGTAGACGTAAACAATGTCAAACATAAAAATCCACAGTGATGAGATAATAGTGCCAAGTGATTAACATCTACGTCAGTGTAGTGTGTAACATTGTTTGCGTCTGAAATTGTTTCATGAACTATTTATCGGTAAATGACAGATTACTTGACTTAGCAATAAGAAAGAATCATTTCATTCAGTCAGCTATATACCATTACTAAAAACAAAAGAGCTCAGAGAAATGAAATGTGTGAAACGAAACGTTCAAAAATCCTAGATACGGATAGCGATGAGGATTTGCATGGAACATTACATATTACTTACACTGTCAAACGCTGGTTTACAGCAACATTTTCTCTTTGTTTATTTGATGATTTTAGTGACAAAAGCATCATAAGATTTGCTTACTTTGCACATTTTCATACATTAACGCTACATCGAATAATTTTCTGAGGAAAATAACACACTTTGACAGAACGTATATACCACCAAGGAACTTATCGCAACGATGTCTGGTGTCCATTTTCGAATTTCATGTTTACAGCTGTTTATAAAAAATTATTCATAGCCACAACAACCTCTCTATATACACACATCATAAAGCGCTTTGCATAATCTCAGTTCCGAAAGTTCCGGAAACTGTACAGAAAATTGGAATAGAGATCAACATAAACATCATTTCCACCCTTTTTATTGCGCATGAAAACCTCACATTGGATGTTGTACCACCACACAGCGAGACTTTCAGAGATGGTGGTCTACATTGCTGTACACACCGGTACCTATAATACCCAGTAGCACGTCCTCTTCCATTGATGTATGCCTGTATTCAGCGTGGCAAACTATCCACAAGTTCATCAAGGCACTGTTGGTCCAGATAATCCCTCTCCTCAACGGCGATTCGACGTAGATCCCTCAGAGTGTTTGGTGGGCCACGTCGTCCATAAACAGCCCTTCTCAATCTATCCCAGGCATGTTCGATACGGTTCATGTCTGGAGAACATGCTGGCCACTCTAGTCGAGCGATGTCGCTATCCTGAAGGAATTCATTCACAAGATGTGCACAATGGGGCGCGTATTGTCGTCCATGAAGACGAATGCCTCACCAGTATGCTGCCGATATGGTTGCACTGTCAGTCGGAGGATGGCATTCACGTGCCGTACAGCCGTTACGGAGCCTTCCATGACCACCAGCGGCGTACGTCGGGCCCACATAAAGCCACCCCAACACATCGTGGAACCTCCACCTTGCTGCACTAGCTGGACAGTGTGTCTAAGGCGTTCAGCCTGACAGGGTTGCCTCCAAACACGTCTCCGCCTATTATCTGGTTGAAATCATATGCGACACTCATGGTGAAGAGGGGGTGATGCCAATACTGAGTGGTCCATTCGGCATGTTGTTGTGCCTATCTGTACCGCGCTGCATGGTGTCGTGGTTGCAAAGGTGGGCCTCGTCACGGACGTCGGGAGGCATCATGCAGCCTACTGTGCACAGTTTGAGTCGTAAAACGACGTCCTGTAGCTGCAGGAGAAGCATTATTCAACATGGTGGCGTTGGTGTCAGGGTTCCTCCCAGCCATAATCCATAGGTAGCGGTAATCCACTGCTGTAGTAGCCCTTGGGCGGCCTGAGCGATGTATCTCATCGACAGTTCCTGTCTCTCTGTATCTCCTCCACGTCCGAACAACATCGCTTTGGCTCACTCCAAGACTCCTGGTCACTTCAGTTGTTGAGAGTCCTTCCTGGCACAAAGCGGATGCGATCGAACCGCGGTATTGATCGTCTAGGCATTGTTAAACTAGAGACAACACGAGCCGTGTACCTCCTTCCTGGTGGAATGACTGGAACTGATCGGCTGTCGAACTCCCTCCATCTAACAGGTGCAGCTTATCCATGGTTGTTTTCATCTTTGGCAGGTTTAGTAACATCTCTGAACACTCAACGGGACTGTGTCTGTGATACAATATCCACAGTCAATGTCTATCTTCGCGAGTTTTGGGAACCAGGGTGATGATTCTCGATGTGTGTCTTTACTTTCTTAAGATTTTTTTCATTGAAGAACTTTTTACAATTTAAAAATGGTAGTAGAACTAATATAATAACGTTAGGAACCAATTTTTTTTTACAATATCCGCAATATAATCTTCCTTTTCCAGTGAAAGCACTGAAATATAAATTCATAAATATGTTTGACCACCTTTAGTGAGTTTTAATGGTGTTGAAAGACAATGAATATCGTTTTAAAATAAATAAAATAGTTTCTACTTTACTACTTCTTTTACTCCATAGATATATTTCTGAATATATGATATGTTTATGTGACTGGTTTGCATTTATTAAATTTTATTAGAGCAAAAGTAAAGATCATTTTCCGTAAAAGTTGTAAATTTCCATCATGTAGCTGTGTTTTCGCAGAGAAAATATATCTTACTTGTAAGCCATCTGACACGTCGCGTCATGTTCATATTATCCGTAGATTAATGCCTAAGTAACTAAACCATCAGTTTAAAACTTAGTGCTTAGCCAAAATTCAAACCCAGACCCATGCCTTTCACCGTCAATGCTAAATGGTAGTATCGTTCCGAGAACCGATCGCGGTCCTCTGGTTTGGAGCCGAGTGGAAGGCTTAAACCAGAGGCTCAGACGATTCTGCGGAGAGCTGGGGTGCAAATTTCTCGACCTCCGCTATCGGGTAGAGAAATGTAGGGTCCCCCTGAATAGGTCAGGCGTGCACTACACGCCGGAAACGGCTACGAGGGTAGCGGAGTACGTGTGGAGTGCACATGGGGTTTTTTTAGGTTAGAGAATTCCCTCCCTAGACCCGACAAGACGCCTCCTGAGACGCGGCAAGGCAGGAGTAGGCAAAATGCAACAAGGAATAACAATATTAATGTGCTAATAGTAAACTGCAGGAGCGTCTATAGAAAGGTCCCACAACTGCTCTCATTAATAAACGGTCACAACGCCCATATAGTACTAGGAACAGAAAGTTGGCTGAAACCAGACGTAAACAGTAATGAAATCCTTAACTCTGATTGGAATGTATACCGCAGAGATAGGCTGGACAGTGAAGGGGGAGGCGTGTTTATAGCGATAAGAAGTGCAATAGTATCGAAGGAAATTGACGGAGATTCGAATTGTGAAATGATTTGGGTGAAGGTCACGGTTAAAGCAGGCTCAGACATGGTAATTGGATGTCTCTATAGGCCCCCGGGCTCAGCAGCTGTTGTGGCTCAGCACCTGAAGAATAATTTGGAAAATATTTCGAGTAGATTTCCCCACCGTGTTATAGTTCTGGGTGGAGATTTTAATTTGCCGGATATAGACTGGGAGACTCAAACGTTTATAACGGGTGGCAGGGACAAAGAATCCAGTGAAATATTTTTAAGTGCTTTATCTGAAAACTACCTTGAGCAGTTAAACAGAAAACCAACTCGTGGCGATAATATATTAGACCTTCTGGTGACAAACAGACCCGAACTATTTGAATCAGTTAATGCAGAACAGGGAATCGGCGATCATAAAGCGGTTACTGCATCGATGATTTCAGCCGTAAATAGAAATATTAAAAAAGGTAGGAAGATTTTTCTGTTTAGCAAAAGTGACAAAAAGCAGATTACAGAGTACCTGACGGCTCAACACAAAGGCACGGGTTCACAGGTAGATGCCGTGTTTCTTGACTTCCGCAAGGCGTTTGACACAGTTCCCCACAGTCGTTTAATGAACAAAGTAAGAGCATACGGACTATCAGATCAATTGTGTGATTGGATTGAGGAGTTCCTAGATAACAGAACGCAGCACGTCATTCTCAATGGAGAGAAGTCTTCCGAAGTAAGAGTGATTTCAGGTGTGCCGCAGGGGAGTGTCATAGGACCGTTGCTATTCACAATATACATAAATGACCTGGTGGATGACATCGGAAGTTCACTGAGGCTTTTTGCAGATGATGCTGTGGTGTATCGAGAGGTTGCAACAATGGAAAATTGTACTGAAATGCAGGAGGATCTGCAGCGAATTGACGCATGGTGCACGGAATGGCAATTGAATCTCAATGTAGCGAAGTGTAATGTGATGCGAATACATAGAAAGATAGGTCCCTTATCATTTAGCTACAAAATAGCAGGTCAGCAACTGGAAGCAGTTAATTCCATAAATTATCTGGGAGTACGCATTAGGAGTGATTTAAAATGGAATGATCATATAAAGTTGATCGTCGGTAAAGCAGATGCCAGACTGAGATTCATTGGAAGAATCCTAAGGAAATGCAATCCGACAACAAAGGAAGTAGGTTACAGTACGCTTGTTCGCCCAATGCTTGAATACTGCTCAGCAGTGTGGGATCCGCACCAGGTAGGGTTGATAGAAGAGATAGAGAAGATCCAACGGAGAGCAGCGCGCTTCGTTACAGGATCATTTAGTAATTGCGAAAGCGTTACGGAGATGATAGGTAAACTCCAGTGGAAGACTCTGCAGGAGAAACGCTCAGTAGCTCGGTACGGGCTTTTGTTAAAGTTTCGAGAACATACCTTCACCGAAGAGTCAAGCAGTATATTGCTCCCTCCTACTTATATCTCTCGAAGAGACCATGAGGATAAAATCAGAGAGATTAGAGCCCACACAGAAGCATACCGACAATCCTTCTTTCCACGTACAATACGAGACTGGAATAGAAAGGAGAACCGATAGAGGTACTCAGGGTACCCTCCGCCACACACCGTCAGGTGGCTTGCGGAGTACGGATGTAGATGTAGATGTAGATGTAGACGTATTCTTTTCGGCTCTACTTAGTTTTATTTCCTGTCAGTTAGTTGTCTTCTACTTTCCAGTCACCGCAGAGGCTTTCGTGTCAACCCCCAGAGCAACGTTCAGTCGTTATGCTCATCCGCACAGCTTTAAAGTCTGCTACACAGCATAACAGGCAAGGCGACGATGTGCTACCAACATACTATGCACAGAATTGAAATTGAAAAACTATCCGAAATTTGTCAGATTGTTTTCAATCGTGTGTAGGACTATATTAATGTTGATTAGTGTGTTAACCGCAACACCTAAATATAAGGTATAAATGAAATAAGAAACGCTGATTAGTATGAACTGTACTAATAAAAATGAATTTCAGCTTATAGAGATAACATAAGTGTTTTAGTAAGACAAAGTACCACAGATCGTTACGAATTAGCAAAATATTATGCACATTCGGCCGCGAAATGGTGTCAACGTTCAGATCAGTCATACTTGATTACCGTTGCTTTCCTACCATGAAAGTGGGCAAATTTAGCAATACGGGAAGATTCAGAGCGAAATTCAGTGAAAAATCATTCAGTGCCACACTTAAGTCAATTCAGTTATTGACAGATGCGGAAAGAGTAAGCAGTAAAAAGTATGAAATTCTGCAACAGTTTCATATCGACATCCACAGGGCGCCGGTACAGAATAAAGGTAGCAATGAAACGTTTTAGGGGCGCGAGAATTTCTTAAAATTTCCTTTACTGATAGTCTATGTGCCTCCACCGAGATTAGAACCGAAAACAAACCAGACCTCCCTTGCAGTAGCAAACACATTTCACTACGCTTGCAGACAACCCAGGCAAACAGCCCTCTATTATTACCCCAGACATGAATAAGCCGGCAATTTCGCAATGAAAATGGCAAAATGATCTGCAGTTTCTGTTGCATCAATTGTCTACCTTTATGTCACCGCTTGTGTGACAACCATTCGGTATGTTTATCCAAATAACAAAAAAATGTTATTAGTGGGTAAATTTAGTACGATAATTCTGCACCACCCCAGGAAATAAACGGCAACGTAGCTGCCAAACGTATTCTACAATGTTTCGAATTCTCCATTAGACGTGCCACAGCCAAAAAACGTTCATTAGCCGAAGTGTTCCTTAAGGTAGCTATCAATGGGAATGCTCGCACATGTAAAACGCGGTGGCATTAATAGTGGGATCTGAATTGCCACGTGTATAGGCAAGTGGATTTTATTTGCATTCCTGTAAACGTGATTTGGATCGAAAGCGTAGCTACGATTAATGTGCTGATGTATTGACTGCAGCTGGAACATTTCAAATAAAGAGTAGGGGAAATTATTAAGAGGCCCTGATCTTCAATAACTGTCGTAGCTATTTTCGTCGTTAGGATTTCGCCACTTAAATCGGTAAAAATGGAGCCCTACTAGTCTAACTTTCTTGACCGTCTATCTACCCAACCCTTAAAACACGTTTACCTCGAGTACGGGTAGACATAATAAGCGGAAATGTATCGCACTTCATGCGGTATACGGTCCCTGGGTGGTGTAAAAAAGTGAGCTATGTCAACGCAATGTAAAGATACGGCCGTTTATGTACAGAAAATTTACGCGAAAGCTCAAAAAATGGCTCTAAGAACTATGCCACCAAACTGCTTAGATCATCAGTCCCCTAGATCTAGAACTACTTCAATCTACCTAACCTGACACACATCCAGGCCCGGGGAAAAATTCGAACTGTCGGCGCAACGAGCCGCGCGGTCCGCGATATGACGCCGTTTAGCGCACGGCTAACCCGCGCCGGCAAGCTGTTAATATCTCGTGGTGTTATAAAAAAGTTATTCAATTCTGGTGAATGATTTTCTGCGCAGTTCATTTAAGAAAGAGTAACTAATATACATTTGATGTTACGGAAGAGGAAGGGTGCACAATTTATTTCCCCTTGCCTTTATTCATAATGTTAGATTCTCAATCTGAGCATACGTACTATCATAACCACACTTTAGATCCAAGTCATAGTCACAGATATGCGAATAAAACACATTGGCTTATACTTGAGGTATTTCGTTTCCCACGAAGTGGTGGCAGACGATGCTGTGGCGTCTTCGAAGCGCGAGTTTCGCCAGTGCTAGCTATCTCAGCACATCAGCTCAGCGAACTTGCACAGTATGTTGGTAGACTTCGTCGCCTTGTATGTTATGCTGTATACCAGACTTTAAAGCTGTGCGGATCAGCATAACGAAGAGGCGAGGGGTCTCGCTAGTTTTGTCCACGATTGTACATGGCACATAATACGTATTCACCAACAGAAGCTTTGAGCCGGGTCGTAAGAAATTGTTGAATCTTCAAAGTCTAAAAGCGTCATCTTCAGAAGGCAATGATCAGTTTATATCTTCCTGCAGAGCAAAAAGTTTTAATCTCGACGAAATTCCCAGAGAGTATAGAACCAGTACAGCATTGTAAAGAAGCAGTGTTCCGTAGAGTACAGTTTATTCATGGTTGAGGCTATTTGAAGCTCTAAAACAACTATTCCGATGACCGAATGTGGCTTAACGTGTCATAAACCACACATTAGTCTTATTATGTTATTTCAGCCATAATGAGCATTGCTTACGAAAAAAAAGACACAGCCAGCAACGTAGACCGCTAGGGGAAAGTAGCTTTTTGTGCGTTGGGTCGTGGTATCTGCTTTAACAAGAAAGGCCTCAAACCGCACTGCCAGCCTCCGGCGACATCGCGTTACAGAGCACGATTCTTGCCTGAGACCGAAATCCGTGTCGCTATGAATGCGGTATGCGGGCGACCTGTTGACGTGAAATATTGCAAACAGCTGTCGCCACAGCCCGCGCTGCCCACCGTGAGGGCCGCCTCCATTCTCCCCGAAAAGCGAGAAAGCAGGTGGCGCGCCCTATGTGGAAGTGGAAATTCCACCGTGGTAAGCGCTTCTCACACACCTCCACCACGCCAAATGATTGCCTTTCTACTACTGTGGTCTGCGGGCTACTGAATGATGACGCAGGCGTGCGCTTTCATTTCTTACCCATGTACGAATGGAGTCCATAAAAAAGATTTTCTCTCTCTCTGTCTCTCTCTCTCTCTCTCTCTATCTCTCTTTCTCTCTCTCTCTCCCTCTTTTCGTGCCCATGCATACACTAGAATTTCTCGTACGTATATGACGTTTCAACGAATATTCCGAGAGCATACGGAGGTTATTTTGTTCTCCGTAATGAAATATTTAGAGGTTTAGCTATATCTGAGATTTAACTATGTTTGAAAAACGCGTCACTACTGCATGAATGACGGAGAGAGGCAGCGCACCGTTTAAAGTGTAACATTCACGGAAAGTATGGTTCTATTCCCCATCCGATCACACTGATTTAAAAGAAGTAAAGAAGACGAATGATCAACGTCCCCACTGAGAAGTAAAAAAGCTATGTCTTTTCTCAGAGGAATCAACGAAACATTTGCTCTAATCGCTTTAGGAAAAGTGTGAAAAACCTCAGTATCTGTGGCCGCATGGAGTTTTGATCACGCTCCCTTTGGATGCTGTCGATTGCACCAACCACTGCTTCGCTCGATGAATTAATATTAAATTTCTGAAGGAAGATGCGATGATGGCTACTTTGAAATATACACGGCTGATATCCTTCCCTCGTTGCCCAATTCGATCTAGATTTCCATCTCTAACGATCACATCGTCTACAAAACGTTTTTTCCTTGTACTGCTTCCTATATCCATATTGCTACGAATAACAAGTAGTGACACTTTTCTTTATTACCAAGTTTAATTTACTAGAATATTTGACAGACGTAGATGTAATCCTGTGACTGTTGAAGACATCCAAATACACTGAAGCGCCATAGAAACTGGCATATACTTCCGTATTCAAATACAGATATTTGTAAACAGGCAGAATACGGCACTTATATATAAGACAACAAGTGTCTGGCCCAGTAGTTACATCGGTTACTGCTGATAAAATGCCAGGCTATCAAGATATAAGAGAGTTTGAACGTGCTGTCATAGTCGGCACACGAACGATGGGACCCAATATCACCGAGATAGCGTTGAAGTGGGGATTTTCCTGTACGACCATTTCACGAGTGTACCGTGAGTACCAGGAATCCAGTGAAACATAAAATCTTCGACATCGCTGCAGCCGGAAAAAGATCCTGCAAGAACGGGACCAACAGCGACTGAAGATAATCGTTCACCGTGACAGAAGTGCAACCCTTACGCAAATCGATGCAGCTTTCAATGCTGAAACATCAACAAGAGTCAATTTGCAAACCATTCAACGAAACATCTTCGAGACGGGTGATCGGAGCCGTAGGCCCACTCGTGTACCCTTGATGACTGGAAGACACAAAGCCTTACGCCTCGGCTTGGACTGTTTATGACTGAAAGCATGTTGCTTTGCCGGACGGGTATCATTTCAAATTGCATCGATGGATGGAGACAACCTCATGGATCCATGGACACTGCATGTCAGCAAGGAACCGTTCAAGCTGGTGAAGGCTCGGTAATGGTGTCGGGTGTGTGCAGTTGGAGTGATACGTCTGATACGTCTAGATACGACTCTGACACGTGGCACGTACCTAGGCATCCTGTCTGATCGCCTGCATCCATTCATGTCCATTGCGCATTCCGAGAGACTTGGCCAATTCTAGCAGGACAATGCGATACCCCACACTTCCAGAATTGCTACAGAGTGGCTCCAGGAACACTTCGCTGAGTTTAAATTCTTTCGCTGGCCACCAAACTTCCCAGGCATGAACATTATTGAGCATATCTGGAACGCCTTGTAACATGCTGTTGAGAAGAGATGCCACTGGCTCGTACTCTTACGGATTTACGGACAGCACTGCAGGATACATGGTGTCAATTCCCTCCAGGACCACTTCGGACATTTGTCGAGTTCATTCCACGTCGTGTTGTGTCACTTCTGCATGATCACGGGGGTCCTACACGATATTAGGCAGGTGTACCAGTTTCTTTGGCTCTTCAGTGTAGTTTTCAACAACATGTGCTATCTCATTCAAACCGTCAAGACAACTAACTGCTGGCTAACATCAGTACGGTGTGTGTCCACCCTTCGCGGTTATGACGGCTTAAACTCTCCTGGGGACACTTTCAATTAGGTGTCTGAATGTCTGTCGAGGAATGGCAGCCCATTCCTCCTGCTGAGCTCCAATAAGAGAAGATAGTGATGTGTAATGTTGGAGTCTGAAGTGAAGTCGACGATATAACTCATCCCAAAGATGTTCCATTGGGTTCGCGTCAGTCCATCAAAAATATTACTGTCCACAAACCATTGCTAACATATATTGCTTTATAGCAGGGCGCACTGTCATGCTGACACAACAGTCATCTTGTCCTGACTGTTCCCGTACTGAATGAAGTACACTGTGCTGTTCTTATCCTTCCGTATTCAGCGTTTTCTTACGTGCTATAAGAGAAACACACCTTCTGGAGCCGAGCGACCGCTACGGTCGCAGGTCCGAATCCTGCCTCGGGCATGGATGTGTGTGATGTCCTTAGGTTAGTTAGGTTTAATTATTTCTAAGGTCTAGGCGACTGATGACCTCAGAAGTTAAGTCGTGTAGTGCTCAGAGCTATTTGAACGAGAAACACACCTTAACCACGAAAACACCGCCATACCGTAACACCAACTTCACTTTACTATTGGCACTACACACGATGACAGGAACGTTCTCCAGGCATTCGCCAAACCCAAACCCTTGCATCTGACTGCCACAAAGTATAACTCTTTTCCAGTTATCCTGCTCTTCAGACATCATTAAGCGTCGCTTGTAATTGATTAGAGAACTAAGTGGCTTATGGGGAGCTGCTCGATCATTGTACCCCATTCCTTTTAAGTCCTTACGCATAGTCATTGCGTTTGTTGGACTGCTGGTAGTACTTCGGGACTCACTATTTATTCCTTCCGCTGGCTTCAAGCGATGTTATACAATCAATACGGTTCCTGTCCGTCAGTGCATGAAGTCAGTCTGGTCTTGTTTTAACTGTGATTGTTCCTTCGCGTTTCCACTTCACAATCGTGTCACCAAGAGGCGACCTGGGCAGCTTTAGAAGGGTTGAAATGCCCCTGATGGATTAGTTACTCAAGTGACACCCAGTGACTGGTCCACATTGGAAGTCACTCCCTTGACCGTCCCATTCTACCGTTACTTCTCTACTGATAAAACAATATTCATAACCCCCTCCCACACACAAATCGATTATACTAGCAGGCTTGAAAAAGATCTCCTCCATTACAGAGCAAGGTAAGTGAATCTATGATGCGCCGGGTGTACTTCCCTTCGTATTCAGTGCAAATAAGTCCTTTATTTGCGAAATATTTCTCAGCCTTAAGGTTCCTTGAATGACTTAAACAAGCTAGATTTGAGAGTTTATAACGATCAACAACGGAAGATCAATGAATATATGTTACCAACGGGCATTTCACTGCTTCAAAGAGAAAAAAAAACCTTTATCTAATTTCCTGATTATTACTGAGTATCTATGCCAGCATATTCCAATGCAATTTACTACAAGTAGAAAAAATGCTTTTGTTAATATCTTACGTGTTCATGTCAAATACTTGAACTGTACAGTTTCTTCTTTCTAAAGGAGGGAAAGAGATAACTTAATGGTTGCTATCCGGTCGAGGTCTTGGCCGTTAGAGAAGATGGACAACCTCAGACTATGATTTGGTAGGAAATCGACTTTTGCCTATTGAAAGAATCATTCCTGACATCCGAATTAATTCATTTTGTGAAGCCATGAAAAATATGAATCTAAATAACCGGACGTAGATTGGAACCTCATCACTCCCTAATGCCAAGCCAGTGTGCTTTTCGGCGCAAAGATGTTCGGGTTCAGATGCGGTTCCTCTTCGTCGAAATGTCTTGGCTCAAACTCGTCTAGTGATTGAACCGCATGTGTAGCATCACCTCTCTCGGTTTCCTTCTTATAGAAACTTTGAAGTAAAGATCTATATTACCTCCGCTTGAAAGACTTCTTGATTCGATATGCAACTAGAGATACCGCTTTTGGCTTCTGTACACTTGAACGATAGGGATACCTCATGTTTGCCTAAGGGTAAATCGCGGAATACCGTACCTGTGGAATGTTTTGGCTCTGCGTATAAGCTAGTGCGTCTCTCGCGCAGTAACGTATAGTCGTGAAATTGACAGCTCCACAGAATTCCGTTCTTGAAATATTCTGTGTATCATCCCGGTAGTGTACCAAGTGTAGAAGTAGCCCTAGATCAGGGGAAGGTACGTTAATAAATCACATTTCAGTGCTTGCTCGCAGACTTGGAATTGAATCGAGTACCACACTAACGCTTCCATAAGAGTGATGGAACACTTAGTTTTTACCCAAATATTTGTGTCTTAATTTAAATATCTTCCCTTAAATTAGATCGATATCTAACACTTTCTCCAAATGTCAGTAATATTAATTAATTATGAGAGCTAACATCGCAAAGATGTTAGGGTTCACATGTGGTTCCTCTTCGTCGAAATGTCTTGCCTCAAACTCGTCTAGGGGTTGAACCGCATGTGTCGCATTACACGCGCTAAATTAGACACTCGTGGCCCGTATGTTAAGTTGTCTCGCTGATGGCAAGTTTGCGAAAGACAAAGTTAACACAATATATAATAAAAGTAATAATAATATCGGGAACTAAATTAACGACCCATAAATGAAGTAGGCCACACAGTTGCGATTTGGTTACAGTAATGTTTGTTCAGAAAACAAACTAATAGCGAAAGTGGTCGTATTTAGAGATACTGTTACACTCGAGCGCATATCCATTTGACACAGTTCTATCATTCACAATCTCATCGCGAAACACAATACTCCACCTGATATTTACACGAAAAGTTCGAGTTCACACCAGGCGCGCGGCTGCTCAGCGCTCAGAGACTTTAGTCCCGCGATACCATACAACGTTTCACTTCCTAGCTATCTAAGAACCGAGATTCCACTTTCGCGTCTCCACCCGTACTGTTCCCTTTGGTGTCTAGACCAGAACTGCCCGTTTTCACCTCTGCACCAGCACTCCCTCTGCCCGTCCCCGGCCGCGTTTCCCGCGCGCCGAATATCCTCGCTCAACTCACTAGAGCAGTTCCCTTTCCTGTAGCTGTCCATCGGATTGGCTACAGCTTATTCTCCATTACGTTTTAAGATAATTAAATAACCAAAGCTTGGCTACTTTCACGTTCTAAATACAGTAACGATAATATCCACTACATAATAAACGTTAAATTCTTTTACATAAAACCACAATTTCCATCTTAACTTTGAATGTCACGGCCAGTAGCCTTGCACCAATGTGCTTTCTGATAAATATATAAACAACAAAAGTAAAAATAATGCACTAAACTTTACAACAAATATTCTATTACCTAATGATTTAATAAGGTGTCATGCTGTCATCGTTCAATGTGTAGAGGAAATGATGATCTGATGCTTAACTGAAAATACTGATAATTTAAATTTACTATATCTTTTAAGCAAATGAAGTTACAGAGTTGATATTTACAACATTTGTCATTTTAATAAGGCGCTTCCATACGAGATGTTGGTCGTTACGATCGACTAAAGCGTTCAGATATTAGCATTCTGATCTTTGTCGCGAAACTTGTTAATTTCACTTTAACAGTAAATCTTAAATTATTACAGATATGACCAATATTCAAGTTTTATTGGGGTCACCATGATAATTTATGAAGGATGGTGGATTAAAAAAACTGTGGCTTAATTCCCTGAATTACTACAGAACTGAACAGTTTTCATAAATGTTTCCCTTTATGGCCGATCTTAGGTCCTCTGTATTTAACACTGCTGTGCTTCCCTGGGTTTCCCTATGATGTAGGTTCTCGTCTGTCTCACTCACACACTACAGAGCTGAGGCCTCAGCAGACAGTAGATGCCTATGCATTTCCCCATCTCGAGGTGAATCTGCACCCTTTGTAACACACGGTCCTCGACGACAGGGTTCGTTTCACAAATCCTAAAGGCTGACTTTTTCGGCCATATACTTAAATGAGAGAGAAACGCTAGTCAACTCACAATTAATATCTTTTATGTTGTTAGTGAGATACAAGACATTAGCTTAGATTTCATGAAACAGCTGAAGAAAAGTTGTTCAGAACCTAGGTTGTACCACAATTTTGAATTTTACCTTGATTAAATAATTCGTTTCTTTTCTGGAAAATTGGAAATTTTTTGCAATGACTATGGGACAAAACTGCTGAGGTTAACGGTCTCTAGGCTTACCCACTACTTAATCTAATTTAAACTAACCTACGCCAAGGACAACACACACACACCCATGCCCGAGGGAGGACTCGAACCTATGACGGGGGGAGCTGCGCGAACCGTGGCAAGACGCCCCTTTCTGGATCACCTCTTTTGTCTACACATAAAGAGGAGGAAGGAAGATGGGGTCTAACGTCCCGTCTACATCGAGTTCATCAGAGACGGAGCAGAAACTACAACGTTTGAAGTTATCAACATATAACGAATCTTTTACAATAAAGAGTAATTAAGAATGCAAAGAGGAGATCTACAAACCGCTTCTTATGCTAAAGCTGTGCATATCCTAGTGGAGTACACGTTTCTTTTTCTTTTGAAACAGATTCCCGTTAAAACGATATTTTTTCCTTAAAAAATGGTAATTTCATTTATAAAGTATTTGGTTGTTCACAGCGAACTCATAATATTTGAGGCAGAAATACTAGAACGTCCATCATCTTAGGCATGGTGTCTTTGAAGGGATCAGCCACCGTGTTTGTACTAACTACTATCCAGCTGTCTTGGGCGCCAAGACAAGCGTATAATCATTCATAGAAAAAACTTCGTTACATTTACATAAACTGAAACTGCCCTTAAAGTTAAAACATAGCATTAGCGACATTCTGTTTGACTATTCACTTTCCTGTCACAATAATTACCAGCTTAGCACTACATCGCTTTTACCTGCTGAGGTACCCGTTGTTCGTAGCTGCGCACGAGCTCGGCAAAGGTTAAAGGCAAATCCAAGCCGGGGGCGTGTGTTCAGTCTGGCATAGATGATATCTGCTGATAGAATCAACAGAGCTGATCTCTCTGTGTATCACTGGATGAACTGTGATGCAGCTCTAGGATTGCAGTTAACTCTGTTGTTCATTTATGTGTGAGTCTTGATGGGATGTGAAATATGACAACTGTTTCATACATTACAGTTAGACAGCTGCCACGAAGTTTTCAAGTCTTAAGCAGCATAAATTACGCTGACGATGCAAGACGTAACCATTACCACCGACGGAATGAATACGGCAGGTGGCTCTGCGGGTAACTGACACTGTAAAGAATGTATGTAAGTCGAAGAGAGATGTGTGGAGAGCCATCTTAGCGAACGTACGGGCCACAGGTGGGTTAATCCTCTGACATGAGAGACTTCGACAAACCGCAATTTGTTATGGTCCGATACCTGAAAAAAAAAATCTGTGGAAACAGCGAGTTAGTTCGCTTGCTACTGTTGTGAGCGTCGATGGAAAGTGGCTGAACGGCTGTGAAACCACCAGTAGGCGATTAGGTGTTGGTCGTCCATGCTCCAGCATAGGAAACGAAGATTAGAGTGTTTTCCGTCTGAACAGCGGAATAGGTAGCGATCTGGGGCATATGTGAATACAGAGTACAGTGCTGGAGCAGGTACAACTGCTTTTAGCACATATCGCTGAATGTGGTGCCCCGCAGGAGGCATCGATTATTAAGACTGCAGTAGACACAGGTTCCTTGTGGTTGCATCAGCGAAAACTTGTATCCTGGTCGGATGAATCGCACGAATCACACTAGGTCGATAGTTGTGTCAGGCAACGTCTGCTCGTATCGTGCGCTGTGCTATACACTCAGACAGGTAGGAGCAGTATTATTCGATGGTGCACATTCACCTAGGCTTCCATGGAGCCTGTGATAGTAACCTAAGGAGACAATACCTTAGAACTACGTTACGGTGGACTACCTTCATCCATTCACGCTTGATGGTATGCCAGCAGAATAACTGGTCGGATCACAAGGATTCAGAGCACCGTAACAAACTTACATTGTTGAGCGAATATGCCTCACCTGAACACGATGGAAACATGGGAGGCTATGGGCCATCAGCTCTGCTCCCACAAAATATTTTCCCGTCATTTACAGGCATTGGGCGACCTGTTTGTAGACATATTGTGCCACATACCACCACAAACGTATGAAGAACTTGTAGAATTCATGCCACACAGAATCTCTGTTGTACTGCGTGTCGCAAGTGGACCGACTTGTTATTAAGCAGGTTATCCTAGCCCTTTGGCTCGTCAGTGTATGTCGTCTTCAGAAGAACTAAAGAACTACTTTCAGGCACTTAGAATGACAATGACAGATCTTACGGCAGTAAGACAACGCGATGAAAGCGATCATAATACAACATAAGGACACATCCTAAAATATCTATGATCCATATACAAAAACTTAATAGTTCGGTTTTCACATTTCCCATCTCTTATGGATCAGGAAGTAACATTTCCTAATGGGAGTGATGAAAGAGCATCACATCGTTCTGACAATCTGGAGTACTGTTCCAGATTTTCTTCTTGTCTCTTTCACCTTCATCATCTTATGCTTCCTTCCTTAGGATATATACAGGCCATTCACAAAATCTATGGGGCTCCTGGTCACTTGCGTGGTGTGCTACCCATTCAGATTATCATGTAATAACGACTTATTGTTTCTATTTCGAAGACAATGTAAACTATTGTATTTGCCTACAGCCCAGTGGTGAAGTTAACAGACCATGACGACGTGAAGTAAACATTTCAACACTATAAATTGAAACTGAGAGACCAAGCTGAATCAACTTAAAATTGTGCTTTGTGTGTAAGACGGCGAGTGATATCGTCAGGAATGACCGAGGAAAGTATGATAGGACCGCTACTATTCTCTCTATACATAAATGATCCGGCATCGATTAAATATCTAAGCGTAACGCTGCAAAGCGCTATGAAATGGAGTGTATACGTCAGGTTGATAGACGGGAAGGGGAATGCTCAACTTTGATTTATTAAGAGAATATTGGGAAAGTGTAGCTCACGTATAAAGGAGACAGTGTATAGGACGCTGGTGAGACCCAATTTGAGTACTGCTGGAGTGTTTGGAATTCCCACAAGGTCGGATGGAAGAAAGACATCGAAGCAGTTTAGAATTAGGCTGCTGCATTTGTTACCGGTAGGTTCTATCAGCACTCAGGTATTCCTGAAATTCCTCGTAAACTCAAATGGGAATGCCTGGAGGGAAGTCGACGCTCTCTTTGCGAGACACGATTGTGGGAATTTAGAAAACGAGCGTTTGAGGCAGATTGCAGATCTATTCTACTGCCACCAAGGTATGTTTCACATAAGGGCTACGAAGATGAGAGAAATCAGGGCTCGTACGAAGACATATAGACGGTCGGTTTTCTCTCGCTCTGTTTGTGAATGTAAGGGGAAAGGAAATGACTAGAAGTGGTATGCGGTACCCACTGACATCCACCGCATGGTAGCTTGCGGATTATGTATGTAGATGTAAAAGGATGATTCTAGTAGTATCTGTCAGCGTACCAGTGGATATTTCATTACCCGGCCCGGGTATGTGATGTAGTAACTTGCCTGCTTTATTCTTCGAACATGAACGGAACTTTTATCTATGGCGATTCCTTCAATACTATTAACCAAACGATCCTCCTACTACACATGCGTTACGTAGTCACCAAAGTACCTAGCTTAAGAATACACGTTTCATCACCCACTGACACTAATCACTGCTTTCATTTCTGTATTTGCTACATCGGATGGATGATACTTTTTGTATGTACTAATCGAATGACTCCGAACACTTCGAAATATGGGTGAGATATACATGGTATTTAGACGAGCTTTAGACAACATATTCGATTCATGACAGATGCTGAAATCAGTTTGTAGTGAAGGCATCATTAGCTCTAAACATCTTGGCATAGAACCAAAAATAACCTGTATATTTTTCTTACAGCGTGTAGTTTGCATTCGAATCTGCAAAACGTCATTAATGGACGAGTAAGGCGAATAAATTAACAATCAGTCATATTCCAGACGTGTTCGATGGACCACTTGTAGAAGGATAAAAGAAAATTTAAGGATTATCGTATTGTCTTCGGCGAAGTGATTAGGCGAAGAACTTAAACTTTGAAGGGGAAGGAATGGGGAAGGAAATATGGATTGACGTACAAAGATTTGAACCGTCGTCCTCTAGAATGGAAGTCTAGTGTTCAAGGATACGGACGTCGATCCGGATACGGCGCATCGAATCTGCCCCTTACGCTTTTTGCTACAGAACAGCGCGCCTCTTTGCTACGGTGCAGCGGCATCGCTGACGGGGATGCCTTAAGGTTGTGGAAGGTGCGAGTTGGCGCCTGAGATCTGTTTGCTGGTGGCAGTGAGTCTGCGGCACTCGAGCCGTTCTCGGAGCAATCACGTCAGGAGGTCTCGAATATGTATGAGTGCGCGATCGCGTTTTTTTGTTTCAGAGACGTTAATTTGACGATTACAAAAGGTTTAATACTGAAAAGGCGATCATAAAAAACAGAATGGCAATGGCCAACTCATTCTAGAACTATTAGAAACAGTATAATGTGATTTCTAATCAATAAATAAATAAAATAGAATATTCCGTACAAGCGTATTATCTAATTTATAACCTAAATCACTTTCAAGACTTTTGGATCGGACTGTTTTCTGTTTGTGTGAATCGTGTAGATAGGACATGTTTCGTAGGTTACATAGGACGTACCTTAGAAATAAGCTTGCCTCTCAAGAAACTGGCTAATCTAGGTATCCGATATCTTTAAACTTTGACTTCTAGAATTTTTATAGTGGAACTAACGGTAGATCGTTACCTCTGAACTATAACTTTAATAGATCTTGGATTGGCTGTTAGTAATAGTACAATTCTAAAATTTTCCATAGCTCTATAATTTTATAGGTTTTATCATGTTCTGTAAGCCAAATATTCTATTGTTAAAATTATAAGTACTCAATCTACTACAAATGAGTATATTTTAGTTACAAATTTGATTTTTTTAATTACTCAAAAACTATAAGCGGTAGTTTAACTTGGTCTGTTAGTTATTAACTTTTAGATTGAACTGAAGCATAAAACAAATTTTTAAGATTGTAAGTTTAATATGTAGTGCCTTCAATTTTTCCTTAAAGCCGTGGATTCCGGTTTCAAGTTTTATTCTTTTTCTTTGAAACGTGCGCCACTCATTTACGACCTCCAAATGCACATTCTGACCAAAATCAGGCTTTCTGGCTTTCTTTTTTAGCGCCACCTTCTTTTTCATTAAAACTGCATGTTTACGAAAAGTATTGATTTAATTACTTTACGATTTGATATTTAAAACATTATAACAATAAAACTTATGTTGACAAAGTTTGAATATAAAATATGGCTTTAAATTTAATACTTAATTATGGTGCAATACCTGTGCGTTACACGCGGACGCGTTAAGGTGACGTGGCGCTACTAGCAGTGAACTGGGGTAAGTCCCGGCACACTCGCTTGCCTCTGTATTGATTTTTAATATTTCGCGTAGTTATTGACCGAATTTAAAAATTTTATATTGTGTCATAATCTACTCATTAAGACGTGTAATATTACAACAACAAGACAAATATTATGCTTACAAATTGTGCGTCTTTCTTGAGATAGTGTAACTGACAGCATGCAGTTAACCGGACCACATTCATCTAGTATTTGAGGATGGTGGCTCTTTGCCACTTCCAACAAACTTCACAAATACCTTTCCAACATTTAAGAAGCTTTTTCTCGCTGACACCCGCCATAAAATGATGAAAGGAAAATGATTATCGCTTATTACATTTTCGCTGTTCATGCGGTGAAGCTTTATCGTTAGACACGATATTTCAATTTATTATTTCTTTATCACCAGCTCAATTCACAACAGAGTACGCAGACAGTATCCACACATACTACTGAATGTACCCGGAAAATTACATTTTTGTAAAACACTTAGTTCAGAAGTTATGACGTTATAGACATTTAGATGTATAAAAACAAGGTTTTCTAAAAATGCGTGCAGTGAATCTTCAGCATCAGGAACATGAGGCATAACGTTTTAATTTTTACTTCTTTACTACTAATGCAGTTTGCAGACATTATCTCTCTGTCACGCATATACAGGGTGAGTCGCGTAAGACGTAACACCCCTACTATTCCGGGGCGATTGCACGTATCGACAAACGGTGTTTGGCGAATCATAGCCGACTATGGGGCACATACTTTGGTACATGCACAATAATCACAACGTGTATATTAACCGAGATAATGAGCCAAGTACATGTTGTTTAAAAGGGACGCCATACATTTTTTACCATTATTCGAACGGTCTGGAAAAGTCGCGTATTGTGATGTAACGCATGTTGCTATTGTGATTCAAATTTCGCTTAAAAGACGCTGGGAAATATTGTACGATTGGAGGTCGAGGCGGTCGGAAGCGGCTGCAACCTATAAACACGCCTCGCACGACCCGCGGGCCGAGTTGCTGTGCTGTATGCAGCATGCACGGCCTACGCTACGCAGGTAAATCCTCATCAGCCCACTTTTAAGCAAAGTTTGAATCACAATAGCAACGTGCGTTACATCACTGTACACGTATTTTCCAGAGCGTTCGAATTATGGTAAAAAAGTATAGCGTCCATTTAAAAAACATGTTCTTGCCTCATTATCTCGGACAATATAAACGTTGTGATTATTTTGCATGTGCCAACGTATGTGCCCCATAGTCCGCTATGATTCTCCGAAAACCGCATGCCGATACGTGAAATCGCTCCCGGAATAAAGGGAGTGTTACGTCTTACGCGAGTCACCCTGTATATACCACTGAATGCACTTGCAAAATTATTTAACCATATGACATATATTCATCCAGTGTTTCACAATGAGAGCACGTAACGTAAGATATTTTAAGGGATAATTTCATACTATTTATAAACTTTGTCTCTCTTACATGCTTGGCCTCAAATATTTAAACATTAACTCAATTGTAAAGTAATCAGACATCTGAAGCTGTTTTGTACATGGAAATTCGATTCCTTAAGGAATTGGGGGGTTTACTAGTACAATGCTAAACGCACGTGAGCAACAGGCCGCGACGCTGTGTGCGTGTTAGTTCGAAATGAGCTTTGCAAGTTGGTTTAGGAGGGTAGAGGGGAACTCCAGGCTGACAGAGCGTGAGGGGGAGAAAGGGAGCCACGAGATGGCCGTCCCAGCGTCTGTGGCCGGCCGTGCGACGTTATTGCATTTGCCCATCTCTGCTGTAGACGGAACTCTGCGGTGAGTTACGACAATACGGCGGTCATGGGGTGCTGCAGTCGAAGCAGTGACAGTCTAATTCTAATGCCTTTTGCGTATAGTGAATATAAATAAGCCTATTTTTCATACTCCTTGTATGAAAATGAAATAGGAGACCAGCGCCGGCCGCGGTGGTCTCGCGGTTCTAGGCGCGCAGTCCGGAGCCGTGCGACTGCTACGGTCGCAGGTTCGAATCCTGCCTCGGGCATGGATGTGTGTGATGTCCTTAGGTTAGTTAGGTTTAAGTAGTTCTAAGTTCTAGGGGACTAATGACCACAGCAGTTGAGTCCCATAGTGCTCAGAGCCATTTGAACCATTTGAAGACCAGCAAAGATATCTCAAAATTTACCTGCTAACTACAGCACCACAGATTAGGGACTTTCGATGATGTGGCCAATAGACAAGAAGTCTAAGATCACGTACAGGAAGAAGTTCGGAGGAATACTGCCGTATCCATTTGATAAGAATCATCCCAACATTGTTCTCACTCAGGCCGGCAGGAGTGGCCGAGAGGTTCTAGGCGCTACAGTCGGGAACCACGCGACCGCTACCGTCGCAGGATCGAATCCTGCCTGGGCATGGATGTGTGTTGTCCTTAGGTTAGTTAGGTTTAAGTAGTTCTAAGTTCTAGGGGACTGATGACCTCAGAAGTTAAGTCCCATAGTGCTCAGAGCCATTTGATTTTGTTCTCAGTCAGTCTAGGTAAACATACAAAATAAAAATCACTGGGGCTGAGCAGTGATTTGAGTACCGATTCTCAAAGCTGTGTTTCCTTATCATCGATGGGACGTTATGACCCTTGCTCCCACGTTCACAATCCCACATTCTCTCCACTGCGAATATAGCACTCTAAGAACTATCCAACCTACTGATTCTGAGTGACACCAGTTATTTTAGAAAATTACATTAGTTTAACTAACTCTTTATTGGTGACTTGCAGTGTCACTGCCAGTGTCATCATCTGAGACCATAGAAAATTTGTTTTCGTAAGCAGTTTTTAATGAGATCCAAAAGCAAGGAAGTCTTGGACTCAGTGATTTGGTCAAGCATCACAGTATCTCTACTAGGAGTAATTATAAACTATTTGGTACGCCTTTACATTTATCCAGCCTAAAATTTAACTCCAACATTTTATAGGCCACACTGTTTCCCTTTGTATATGATCCACGCTGATACTGGCTATTTTTTCATATGCAATATATTTTCAGAGGGGAATATCTTATTAACCGTCAGGCATAACTCTTAGGAACAGTAGTGGGTCTAACACTAATCTTTTGGATGTGAAACCTGCGACGTCGCAATGTTTGAATCTATCTGATAACACTGTAGTAACTTTTAATATCGCCAACAGCTTCAACAAACGTAATTAGTTCTATGCAGTTTTAATCTGCATCAGGATATATGCATTCCTGTCACATTAATGTGACCAGCAGTCAAAAGCCTGGATAAACAGCTTTTGCAGAGCGAACCACTGCGAGATGAGCAGGAAGTGAGTCAGTGAGGCTCTGGAAGGTACCGACAAGGGTCTGGAGCCACACCTCTTCGGTGTCATGGCCAGTTGTGCGAGATTTCTCGGTTGAGGATCCTTGGCGCGAACAGAGCGACCGAGGTGTTCCCACAGATTCTCGAAAGGGCTTAAATCCGGAAAATTTTGCGGCCAGGGTGTAAGACGTGTATATTTCTATAGTCAAATCACAATTCATGAAAGATGTTTACATTTTATTAATAGGATTAAGTAGGAATAATTAATATTTGTCATTTTGGAAGTAAATCCGGTAGCAGGGAATGTCTACACCAAAGTATTGTGGGCGGGAGAGACCGCACATTGATATTAGTTTAAAAAAGGCGGGAGAGACCGCGTATGGATACATCGACACATTTTGTAATGGTAGCAGGGATTGTCTGCACCAGAAGGTATTGTTGGCAGGAGAAACCGCACTTTAGCGTTCGTAAGATGTGAGTAGTAAGCGAGATGTGAAGTGAGTTAGTAGTAGGTCTGAAGCGACAGGTTGAGAGGAGCAGTGTGCCTGCCAGCCACTAGCTATGATTTACAAGAGATTATAAACGGGTGTACAGAGAAATCAGCTAACTATTATAATAAGAGGAACTAATATTATTGAATCCTTTTTTTGAGAAACTCAAGACTACTGAAGGTATGATTGCGCAATGCTAGTCGTAAGATTACTGTAAAAAGTAAGTCCCATTTGAACGTTTGTAAAATAATTTCATTACCAGCAGTAAATATTTGAAGAAAAGTTTTCAGAATATAATTAATTTTTGCCAGCAATGTTGCATTAATGATTATAATCCATCCCAAAAATCATCAACTAAAACTTTGCAACAATTTTATTGTTTTCAAGACAAAGTTTAACTATGAATTACGTAACTTCAGTCAAATTAATTAAAGAACAACGCCAGCTTTGCTATTAAAGAATAACGTCAGCTTTGGTAATAAATACAGCCACTTATTATGAAAGTCCACAAGCAGCTAATAGAGTGTAGTAAATCAGAGTAAGTATATTCATGTCGCAGTTCGATGTAGCACTCAGATGACGATCCAGTAACGGTAAAAGAGGTAAGGAACAGTTTTGGGTTATTGCAGTTAACGACTGAGGGCAACGACGACGACAGATTCTATGTTTCGTCGAAATAATCAGCAAATCAATTTTAATAAGCAGCAATTAAATTTGTATGCGAAGGTAGAGAAAGAGAAAAAATTTCAAAGGGAAGAATTCATTTGTTGTTATTAAGCAAGAGATAGAAATCATAAGTTTATTGAAAAGGGAAGGTTATCATTAACAAAACAAATATAGAGGAGACGGTTATTGTGTAATAACAGACGAGGTATAGAGGAGACGGGAAGGTTTCAAGGGTATTACGGTAAACTCATCCTGGCGCTCTTCACATACATTGCGAACTGTACGACTTGTAGCATTGTAGTGCTGGTAGATGGCATGGCCTCAAGGAAAAACAAACTGAATGTCGGGGTGGACATAGTCCCCAAGGATAGATGTATACGTGTTTTGATCCATTGTGCCTTCCAGAATAACGAGAACACCCAGGGAATGCCACGAAAACATTCCCCAGAATTCAACGATCCATCGACTGTGGCAAGGTGTTCGCTTATAGACGTTGCATCTGTTCCATGAAGTATAAAATGTGATTTATGTGAAAATGCACCTGCCATCGCTCGTTAAATGTCCAATTGTGATATGGGCTTTCAGACTCCAGCCTTCGTCACCGATGAACAGCAGTCAGCATGGGTGCAAGAACCAAGCGCCTTCTACGGAGGCCCATATGCTGCAACATTCGCTCAACGGTCGTTGAGGCTCCACTGTTGGTAGCCGCTTGGTTATTCTCGGCGGTCAGTTGCTCAACAGTCGCATGTCTATTCGCACGTACACATCTCCGCCAACGTCTTTCACCGCCGTCATCTATGGCCCAGCTCCCTCGTCACCGCTTTTGTACGCACCATTTTGCCACGCAAGGTATTATTTAACCATGGCGCCACCTGAACGCTTCGGAAATGCTTACACCCTTGGGCCGGAGCCTATAATCATTAACTTTTGGACGTCAGATTAATCGCTCCGTTTCCGTATTGCAGCACACTTTTTATATCAGCTTCTGCTAGTACTGCCATCTGCCGTCTGTGAGTGGTTACGAATTTTCACACAAAAAATTCAGGGGGACTACTTTTCAACATGCCCTGGTATAGTGAACGAAATCGCACGTATTGCTTCTGTAGTGTGTGATTGGAAACAGTGTTAAGTTACGCAGTGCTCAGTGTTTTAGACGGAGTACATTTGGTTAAGTAGACTATTATTGTCTACATCAACATCTTACCGCACTGCTGTCGTTTCTCTGTCTTCCTGTCCCGTTCTCAAGCGATGCGCCGGGTGAACGTCTGTAGGCATACACCTACACGAGCTCTAGTTTATCTAATTTTTCGGTTATAGTAATTTCAAAATGGTTGAAATGGCTCTGAGCACTATGGGACTTAACATCTATGGTCATCAGTCCCCTAGAACTTAGAACTACTTAAACCTAACTAACCTAAGGACATCACACAACACCCAGCCATCACGAGGCAGAGAAAATCCCTGACCCCGCCGGGAATCGAACCCGGAAACCCGGGCGGGGGAAGCGAGAACGCTACCGCACGACCACGAGATGCGGGCTAGTAATTTCAAAAAATGTATATGGCAGCGAATAATATCCCACCCGACTCTTCTTGGAACGTCCACTATCGTAATTTTAAAAGTAAATTTCTCCGTGATGCACTTTCGTACCCATTCAAGTCCCAAAATAAAAGTAGTTAAATACGTGAAATGTCTCTGACTTTCATCTCCTGAATAATGTATATGAACGTATGCAAATCAGTGGTTGTTCGTGAAACGCAGACCTTTACTAAAAAAGCGATGTAATGCTACAAAACTACGGTTTATCCACATAATTGAGCTACGAAAT
The DNA here is from genome assembly GCF_023897955.1 of Schistocerca gregaria. NCBI lineage: Eukaryota > Metazoa > Arthropoda > Insecta > Orthoptera > Acrididae > Schistocerca > Schistocerca gregaria. Next base: position 734,599,850 of record NC_064931.1, read on the forward strand.
ATAAAATACAAACTTTATAAACGCGCAAGACATTTATACCAAGGGTAGTTTCATATAAAATATGGAGAAACTGGAGAGTAATTATATGCCCTTTATATAGGAACTATAGCATTCTATCCTGCTCAAGTAATTTTCCGTGGTGTCGCATCGCTGTGTAGAATAACAGCAGTCCCCGACAGGATCAATGGGCAATGTTGGTATATTGCCGTGCTGCACTCCCCAGCGGTTCAAAGTAAAGCCGCCAGAATGGTGTTTACCCAGCAAAGTAATACATTTTTAAACATGTGTGTGAAAACCAGTAGTTCAAAGGACATCATTAATTATTAAGGACAGGTTAAAAGTGAGCGCAGGGCTGTGGCTTCCGCTAAGCAAACAGTATTTTGAAATGGAGGGACGACTACTGCGGAGCTCAACACGCTTCGGGCAAGTTTCGGTATTCTGTGTCGGGTCATTGCTGATTTATGGAGGCTCGTGGAACTTTGTGTGGCTACAAATACTGCAGAGCTCACATTTTATCAAAACAATTGAAAGTTCCGTGCAAACTAACGACTGCGCAGCCACGTTAGTGTGAAACTCTGAGGAAACAGCCATTGTCTCTCGTATCTTACTTCTTTCGTAGACACTTTTTTGTTATGATACTAACCGCTGGAATGAGAACACAGTATTCGGTTAAAAATTCGCAGAAATACGTTGGAAAAGAAGGACTGTGTTTTGAAAATTATGGAACCGTACGTGAGGATCTATTGTTAGTGGTACACATTTTATTTTCTACTAAGTAAAACATGTACTTCCAGGAACATATATGGGTATACCTCGCTGCAAGCTGTTAGCTTTTAAACACAGCAACTACCGGAAATCCTGTCCCGTTCTGAATCAGCAGGCGCTGTTTTCTAATTCCTTAGGTTCAAAGTACTTGACGAGCTAGTACCGGTTTTCCATCTTAGCTCCTGATATTCACACAGTTTCTCAAAAGGTCTATTTAATTTAATTACAGTCGGTATCTATCTTTACCCTAGTTATACGTGCTTCAACAGCCTTGCATTTGTCATATAGCTTTCCCCGCAAAGGCGTTTTGCACTTTCTGTCAATCTCACTTTTTAGACGTCACTACCTATTTTGCCAGCTTAATTTGCTGCACTTTTATATTTTCCCCATTTCATCAACTGAGGTTAATATCTCGCGTGATTTGGAAGAGTTTCTATTAGGCTATTCTTTTTACCTATTTGAACATCTGCTGTCTTTATTATTTCAACTCTCAAACCTACACATTTGTCTTTTACTGTACCATTTTACCTTTCTCTGTCAATCATTGCCTAATGCTTCCTTTGAAACTCTTAATAATGTCTAGTCTTTCAAGTCCTACAGGCCCTATCACATCAGCTTTTAATTTTTTTCAGTTTCTTCAGGTTTAATCAACGGTCATAACCAATAAATTGTGTTCAGTGTCAGTGTATAACCCCTGAAATGTCTTGCAGTTGAAAACCTGATTCCAAACCTCTGTATTACCATAATGTAATCTATATGAGACTGAATAATGTCCCCAAGCCTCTTCCATGTACACAACCTTCTTTCATGGTCATTATACCAAGCGTTAGCGTTAACTGAATTATGCTCTGTGCGTAAAACTGCCAGCTGGCTTTCCATTTCATTTCTTTTCCTCAGTCCATATTCTCCTTTTATATGCCCTTCCCTTCCTTTTCCTACTACTGGGTCCCATTTTCCATCAAAATTAAATGTTAGTCTTCCTTAGCTACACTCCTGGAAATGGAAAAAAGAAAAAATTGACACCGGTGTGTCAGACCCACCATACTTGCTCCGGACACTGCGAGAGGGCTGTACAAGCAATGATCACACGCACGGCACAGCGGACACACCAGGAACCGCGGTGTTGGTCGTCGAATGGCGCTAGCTGCACAGCATTTGTGCACCGCCGCCGTCAGTGTCAGCCAGTTTGCCGTGGCATACGGAGCTCCATCGCAGTCTTTAACACTGGTAGCATGCCGCGGCAGCGTGGACGTGAACCGTGTGTGCAGTTGACGGACTTTGAGCGAGGGCGTATAGTGGGCATGCGGGAGGCCGGGTGGACGTACCGCCGAATTGCTCAACACGTGGGGCGTGAGGTCTCCACAGTACATCGATGTTGTCGCCAGTGGTCGGCGGAAGGTGCACGTGCCCGTCGACCTGGGACCGGACCGCAGCGCCGCACGGATGCACGCCAAGACCGTAGGATCCTACGCAGTGCCCTAGGGGACCGCACCGCCACTTCCCAGCAAATTAGGGACACTGTTGCTCCTGGGGTATCGGCGAGGAACATTCGCAACCGTCTCCATGAAGCTGGGCTACGGTCCCGCACACCGTTAGGCCGTCTTCCGCTCACGCCCCAACATCGCGCAGCCCGCCTCCAGTGGTGTCGCGACAGGCGTGAATGGAGGGACGATTGGAGACGTGTCGTCTTCAGCGATGAGAGTCGCTTCTGCCTTGGTGCCAATGATGGTCGTATGCGTGAGGCGCCGTGCAGGTGAGCGCCACAATCAGGACTGCATACGATCGAGGCACACAGGGCCAACACCTGGCATCATGGTGTGGGGATCGATCTCCTACACTGGACGTACACCTCTGGTGATCGTCGAGGGGACACTGAATAGTGCACGGTACATCCAAACCGTCATCGAACCCATCGTTCTACGATTCCTAGACCGGCAAGGGAACTTGCTGTTCCAACAGGACAATGCACGTCCGCATGTATCCCGTGCCATCCAACGTGCTCCAGAAGGTGTAAGTCAACAACCCTGGCCAGCAAGATCTCCGGATCTGTCCCCCATTGAGCATGTTTGGGACTGGATGAAGCGTCGTCAGACGCGGTCTGCACGTCCAGCACGAACGCTGGTCCAACTGAGGCACCAGGTGGAAATGGCATGGCAAGCCGTTCCACAGGACTACATCCAGCATCTCTACGATCGTCTCCATGGGAGAATAGCAGCCTGCATTTCTGCGAAATGTGGATATACACTGTACTAGTGCTGACATTGTGCATGCTCTGTTGCCTGTGTCTATGTGCCTGTGGTTCTGTCAGTGTGATCATGTGATGTATCTGACCCCAGGAATGTGTCAATAAAGTTTCCCCTTCCTGGGACAATGAATTCACGGTGTTCTTATTTCAATTTCAAGGAGAGTATTTTAATAATTCCTTTATCTTATCATACAGTCTTTCATTCTCCTTATCAGCTCCTATGCTAGTTATGACTTTGTGCTCTGTGGTTGGTGTTGGCTTCGCGTTCACATTGACTACAATATTACGTTCACTATGCTGTCTATAGTAGCTTAACCGCATTCCTATTTTCTCATTCATTTTTAAACGTACGACTGGATTACACGTATTTGATTTTGTTTTCATGACACTGTACTCAACTGACCAGAAGTCCTTTCGCACATGTCACCCAACTTTACTAATTCCCAATTTCTAACACATAGAACGCCAGTTTTAGTTTTGCTGGTGACGATATTTTAATAAGTAATCCGCGCTCGGTGGTCCGAATGGGGGGGGGGGGGGGGGGGGAGGGGCTAACTATTTCATTTCCAGAAAGTTTTCCGCTATAGGGTGCTGTCATTATATCACCGATAAGTGTAGCTGCGTGGTCTCAGGAATAATTACGGCTGTAGTTTCCCCTTTCTTTCAGGTATTCGCAGAACCAGCACAACAAGGTGATGTTGGCTGATGTTACAAGACCAGATCAGTGAATCATCCAGACTGTTCAACGCAGCCTGCGAAAAGTCTACTGCCGCTCTTCAGGAACCATATATTTGTCTGGCCTCTGCCGGCCGGAGTGGCCGAGCTGTTTTAGGCTCTTCAGTCTGGAACCGCGCAACCGCTACTGTCGCAGGTTCGAATCCTGCTTCCTGCTTTGGGCATGGGTGTGTGTGTCGTCCTTAGGTTAGTTAGGTTTAAGTAGTTCTAAGTTCTAGGGGACTGATGACCTCAGATAATAAGTCCCATAGAGCTCACAGCCATTTTTGTCTGGTCTCTCCATATATGGTTGCAGCTACGGTGCGGCTAACTACGTACCTGTGTCACACCAGCCACCCTATCTCGGCGGTGGTTGTGGTTCGGTGAGATGGAGCACATACAACATCAACAACAGCTTGAGGTGAGACCAGTAAACGCTGTTCCGTGTCTTTGTTCGCACTAGAATTCTCCAATTCCGATGGAACGTTTCATTATGAAAATTTCGCACCTCTCGTACACCGAACTGTCTCTAGAAAATCACGCCATAATTTCATTAACAGAGATTGAAGATATTAGGGTAGGAGTATTTATTTAAATATATTAATCTCGTCCAGTTTGCGTAGACTTTTTATTTGCTTTTAGCCCTAAATCAACGCAGAGTGCCAGACAATAGTAGTTTTCGGAGAGGCAAATATAAAAGATTCTAGATGAACATGGTTTGAACGATTTACAAAACTGTATAGGATGATTTTTAGTAAATTTAAAAACATAGATGACACTGAGACGAGCAATTTAGTACAAAAACCATGGGGTCTCAAATGTCGAATAATATCCCAATTTTGGATGGCAAATAATGGATATATGACATCACAAGATGACATGCCTCGTCGCACTGCAGGGGCTGAGCCTATCGGTCTGTTGCACCTGATCCTCGCAACACAAGTGTTCACGTCGGTGTGTCTCCCGGGCTACCAGTGTTACTTTAGTAAGCGGAGCTAAGAATTCGAGTCTTGTATCTTTCAGACATTATACGTTTCATTGCGTGATGCAATTATGTGTTTACATTGCGGTAACATTTATTATTTTATTTACCGGTCTTGAGGTCTCCGGTGGTTTATTGTATAGTACAACAAAACAAAAACCTAGCGTTTTGCTAGCTTCCAAACTGCATCGTTAACAGTAAATGACCTACGTTTTCTTTAGTAAATAATCTGTAAACTATAAAAGAAGGGACAAAAGGAAAGGAACACGAAATAAGAACAACTTTGACTTGGTTACAGCGAGGACAATAATTTTGTAATTTCTGCGTTCACAATAGATGAAATTTACAAGAAGTATTCGAAATTTGCACCGTCTGATCGAATGCAAGCATTGCATCGCTTAAATTATTCCTTCACGCCCAAGTACGATCATCGCACGTGCGGAGAGGTACGTCATCTAGTGACGTCATATGTTCAACATATCTTATCTATTTTGTGGTAGTTTCTGACATTTGTAACACAAGTGTCTTATGTTAATTTACTTTTCTCAGCGTCATCTACATCGCTTTGGGTTTTTAATAATTAGTAAAATTCACCCTATATACAGTAATAGTTGCTTAATGGAATGATTATAATTTTTTTATTCACTTATATGAGCAAAGCCGACTTCAAAACTAAACTGATGAATTCATTAGTGAATATTAAACACCCGCATTTGTATAAAGTCTCTTGTAACCTATCATTCCTTAGTACACAGTGTGTAAGTAGTCACTAATGTGGTTATGCTTCCTGAAAATCGTTGAAGCTATCAATTCGCTACTCTGTCTCGGCTGTAGGCTTTTGATTTGTGTTTTCTCCACAAATCCAAGCAACTTTTAATTATGCAAAACAAATTAGTCTCGAACCTCACTAGAAATTCAATGAGACGAGAGAAATAAATGATTAGAGTCTAGATGCCACTTACCAGACATCCCTCCTAGATTCGGAAATTCAATGTATATTGTGCTTGGAATACTTGTACAATTCTATGTAATAAATATAGAATTAGTGAAAAGAAAAGAGTCTAAGCCTAACAATAGCTTCGAATAAGTCTCAATCAAAAAATTAAATTTCACTGAGCTTGAAGGATACATTTTCAGCTCTCTCAAGGTCATCTACACCTAGAGCAATTCCTACAATTCTTGCCTGGTTTTATATACTTGATCTCTTCAGGATAGCCGCTCGAGATTAGGCGAGCGGTCTAAGGCGCTGCAGTGATGGACTGTGCGCCTGGTCCCGGCGGAGGTTCGAGTCCTCCCCCGGGCAGGGTGTGTGTGTGTGATTGTCCTTAGGATAATTTAGGTTAAGTAGTGTGTAAGCTTAGGGACTGATGACCTTAGCATTTAAGTCCTATAAGATTTCACACACATTTGAACAGTTTTTCTTAGGGATAAATGCGGAGACGTCTGAAGAGCATAAGTTGGATTTTGCTCTTAAACACATTTCTTTAAATATTTTAGAGGTTCCTGTCCCTATACATAACTTTTGTCTTCGACTGTCTGCCAGTTACAAATTTTCAACACACAAATTACGATGTTTCGGCAATCAAACAGGCCAGTCCCAATTCGTATCCATGTGTTTTGTATACTCTTCATGTACTCAATTAGTCCAAACTGACATAGAGCCCTTACGCTTGAGCAGTGTTTTGTATGCTATTTCTCTTGTTGACAAACTGTAAATTCCCCGTATCGTACCAATGCATCATCGAAGCGTGCCGTTGGCCTTAGCTACATGTGTTTCTATATATTGGTTCCTCTAATACCTCTACGACTGGTTACTTTCAATTATTTGAATCAGTTGACTGACTCCAGATTTGACTCGTTAATCCGTTAGTCGAAAGTCACCACTGTTTTATATTTAGTGAAGACGCAGCTTCGCATTTCTTGAAAGCAAGAGGGAGTTATTAGTCTTGATACCAGCCTGATAATTTGTCGAGAACAAACTGGATATTATTGAAATATTTATCGTATATAAGTTCTTCGTCGGTAGCTGCATCATCTGCGAAGAAACTGAGCGTCTTTCTGCGGATTTTTGCTTAGTCTGTACCAGTTGTGCTGCAGGCACTTTTCCTTATAAAGCTTCTTGATATTACTTGAAGGGGAAAGTATTGTAGTTCCGAAAACTTTTAACATTTTCGCCACTATCCAGCACTGTAGTAGAAGTTAAATATGCTTACTTATTCCAATTTTAAATGATAACATTAACTTCATGTATGCTGCACTCTTTTTCTGAAAATCCAAAAATTACACCATTATAGTAAGGTTTTTCCAAAGGAGAAAAATTCTTCCAATGTACAAAAGCTTCATGTAGCTAGGAAAAAATATATTCTATTCAAATTTAAAAGTATGGCAACCCAGAAAAGCTTGTTAATTCTGTATTTAATAGTCTCTGTGTTAAATTGTTACACCACTACATACAAATTGTCAAAAAGTAAAACCAAATGAAGAAGAAATGTTATCAAAAGCCAGTTACAAGTTAAAAATGTTTTAAATAGAAGCTGTTTGTGATTTAAACATATTCCCATTTTCGAAACAGTGAAAATCGTTAAGAAGTTAAAGAAGCTCAGTTTACTTGCAAATATCGCGTGCACCATGGTAAACAGACCTTCCGTTTCTAGTTACATGAAGGTGCTCGACGACGGTAATCTCTATGTACAACACTCTCCCCAGTACGAAGACGAATTTCTAAGATCTAATGAAACTTTTAAATGCACATCACTCTTGAGCTCGGTGGGCGTAACATGAGGTCTTCTTGGGAAACCCATTTCTGAAGGTATAACTACTTCCTTATGTGTTGTACCACCTCTGTCTAGTTTCCCATTGTATTCACAGAATAAACTCATCCGTCCAACGTCTGTTCAGTCCGGTGCCCGATATCTGATTGATCTTGCCTCAGTTATCTCGTATTGCACTCGCTACTGACGGTAGAGGGAGTGGGTTTCAAAAATCCGTTCATCCTTCCAGATTTGGATTTCGCATTGTTCGCTAAATCGATTGAGGAAAATGCCGGGATAGTTAATTGAGAACAGCACTGTGGATAACGTTCGTTGTCCTGTACAATATGCCGAAGTTTTTTCTTCCACCTATTATTCACTGTTAAACATAGCTTTCATGTCAAGGTGGAAAGCCAGATCTGGATGCAGCAATAACTCCAGAATACCAACCGCTGTCTGTTACAGTGGTAGTCGTGGCTGTTTTTCGGGCAATTTTCCCACACACCTTTAGGTGAATGACTGGCTAGTTCCCCACGACTGCCTGAAGAACACAGCACACAAACAGCTTAAAACGCATCAAGGCTTGGCTCGTAGCAGCGTTCTACTGCTTTCTGCTATGTATCTGTGGTCTTTTCCCTTTTTTTCTCAACATCAGGACAAAACTCCAACAAATTTGCAGTCTCCCTGGCGTAAATTTTAGTAATTTAATTTAAATCTGTCTCTGATGTAGGTATCATCTCTTTACCATTTCTACGGGGACTTCTTTTATAAATATGTTGCACAAACTCTGCGGCTGTAGCGGTGTGAAGCTAATTTTTCTTACGTTCTTAAACTTTATAATACTAGAAGCAAGAAATTTTAAACTCATTTAACTTCATTTTATCCCAAGTGATTTTAACTATTACCAAGAGGTGAAAAAAGACAAATTCTCTGACGGTAATATTGGTCTCTTTTGATTGTGTGGTTAATGTGGAATCTCAAATCGGTCTTAATTAGATACAGATGCATCTGGAAAGCCATCTATTAATAATAAATCTGAAGAACTAAAAATACGAGGCCATTCAAAGAATTGACAGCAATTTTCGACTTTCTTGGCTAAGAGTTTTTCATTTACAGACGTGCACGTGGCAATAAATTAATTATACCATTATTAATACAGATGAAAGCCGTCCGTTAAATCTGAGAAGAATTTACACAAGATCGGCACAGAGTAGTTTATGTGATGTTACGCAGTATCGAACATTACCGTGTCACAGAAAGATATTCCTTCGCGCACATAATGAGATATGATCAAACAGAAAACAAGGAAAAAAGGAGAACTTCGGAGAAAGGTCAGTGTGTTCTATATAGTATTTCGAGCGCTCATTGGCTCACTTATTAATGCCATTTTGTACAGGTTTGATACGGACTCAGACTAATCTTCAAGTTTTCGAATCATCGATACAGTCCCTCTCTGAGGCTGTAAAAGTGTCAAGCATATTCGTACCAGCAGTTGCAATAGATGGTACAAGAGACAACGGGGAGTGTGTTCTCGTTATTCTCGCTAAGTTAAAGCATTGGTCTAAACGTGACGAAACAAATGTAGCCTATGACGTACATCCAGAGACAAGAAAACCTATACCTGAAAAAAAACGGAAGCTATAGTTTATTTGCCAGTGTCAGGGATACTGGAAAAAGAATGCGCCCTCACCAGACTCGTATGTAAGAGCTCAAAGGCCGCGAGTGGCTTTCTGTAGCCGTGATGTGATTTTGCTGAATCGGACATAATACGGCTTTCCGTTCCCCTCAAAAAACTGAAATCCAACAGGCCATTGAAAGGCCGTCGAAATGCAGGAATGCAAACGAAGTCATATGTCGGCGTTCCCACAGGCCGGCCGTAATCCCACTCAGCCCGCCGCAGCACGCATTCTCAGTCACTCCGCGGCTTTTGTGAGACTCGCAGCCTTTTGCAGAATGCTCCGCCCTGCAACAGATTGCTCACTGCTGTAAGCAAGATCTGCAAGGCAGGAAGTTCACGCACGCTGTAGCAACAGAACATATGTACACAACTGTATGTGTATCAAATGGATACGAAAACAATGGAAATAATAAATGAAATACACGCTAATTCTGTACTCGACTGCAATACTTTTATAAAGAAAAAAAAGTTTTACAGGAATACGAATAGAATTCACAAAAGGCAAAGAGGTGAAGCTGGGAATGTTAGCAATGTTCTGCTACGGAAATATAATAAAAGTTTTCAGTTTGGCGCAGGGATGACACTCATGTCAATGGAATTTCACATGTCCAATAATTTAAATTAAACATCTTAATATGGAGAACTATTTTGTTTAACGGACTTAATTTAATAAGTTGAGATATTTGTGTTTCATTCAGATAGTGCCATCAAAAAGGTTCTTCGAGCATTTAGAAGCAGTCTGAAATTTTAATTACAGCTGTTAAGAAAGCAACAAAACAATACTTCCTAGAAAAGGAAGTTCATCGTACAAGAATATAACGACAAGTGATACTTATTTCAGAATTTCATACAGATCTGTACCAAATTCAAAGGAACAAAGACGGAGATATCAGTGGAATAGTAGCGAAATTCTTATGGACATAACGCAAAAGAATGGAGTAAAATTTATACTAGTTTGTGAATACATGTGTACTCTAAGAATTGATGAATGTATACAGCGTGAATCACCTGAAACTTGCACCGTAAATATTGCGGAAATGGAAAGTGCTATTGATGTGCGGTTTTCACAGAATGGATTGGTAGTCAGAGGCTCGTAATAATACTTAGAACGTGTAATTTTTGTGCAAACATACACTTTTGTAAATGGAACAATGCCTATTGACATTAAAAAACTGAAAGTAAGGTAAATTAGAATGTCAGTGAAGTTCGTTGCAAGATTCTAGTACGAGTCATTTACGAGGTATTTCATTTTGAAAAGTTCCCACTCCAACGCTTGTACAATACCTGTGGTAGCACACATTAAAGAACAACAAAAGTGCATACACCACGTGCTAGCATTTCAGCGCAGATTTCCGAGTGGCTTTAGTATTACGTCGTTGCATATCATCTGATGTAGTTGGCATGTCCTTGTAGACAGCGTGTTTCAGCTTTCCCCACAGAACAGAGTCTACAGACGTCAAATCCGTGGAATGGTCTGGCCAAGGAACAGGTCCTCTGCGTCCAGTCCAACGATTTGGAAACAATTCGTGAAGACATGCTGCAGTACTTCGTGCACTGTGAGGTGTACAGCCATCATGTGGGTACTGCCGATTCGTCTCAGTCAGCAGAGAAACGTCTACCAGCATCCGTTGAATATAGTCTCTTAGGAGACTCTGATACTTATGAGTGTTCATTGTTCCGTCTACGAGAAACAGAACTGAGAGCTATCCCACAACACAGGTTTGCCCTCTATGGACGCGGCTGCCTGACGTGTAAACAGACTAATAATAAATGTTTCGGCGGTTTACTTAGCCATGACTGGTAAATGTAGATTCATCACTAAATAAGATAAATCTAGAGTATCTTGTCTTAATGCCCATATACAGAAGTTAACACGATTCTCATAATCGTTTTTATGCAGGTCCTAATGGAGAGGAATGTGATAGGCATGGAATCTATGTTGGTGTAGAACACGAAGGACGCTTATCTAACTCATTCAACTTCGTCGTGCGATTGTGCCGATCAGCTGCAGGATCAGCAGGAGCATTTATTTCCCCCTCTTCTGCCGTCACTTGTGTAATTCTGTTACGTTGTCTAGATTTTACACTACCACTTTCGCGTGACTGGTTGAAGAGGTTGATAAATAATTGCCGAGATAGCTGGCGTCTATTGGGCATCTTGCCGCATACATCGCCCAAGAACGAACTCTGTTCTTCCTACACTCTCCATACAGAATGAGCGTGTCGGTCTTTTCTGCATGGTAAATCCCATCACCTATCACGACCTACTGCTTGGACTGTCAAACACTAACTGACTGGCAAGTCGCAATGCAGTCAAGAAACACACAAGCACAATGTAAACAAACATAACAACACCGTACCTAGTAACTACGGATACCTGATGGTACAAACAAGTGTCGGCGTGAAAACTTTTCAGTACATAATACCCGCGCGGGGTAGCCGTGCGGCCTGGGGCGTCTTCTCAAGGTTTGCGCGGCTTTCCCCGTCGGAGGTTCGAGTCCTCCCTCGGACATGGGTGTGTGTGTTGTCCTTAGCGTAAGTTACTTTATTTAGTGTGTAAGCCTACGGATCGATGAACTCAGTAGTTTGGTCTCATAGTCCTTACCAAAAGTTTAAAATTTTCCGAAATACAGTATCTCCGAAACGACTCGCACTGGAATCCTGCAACAAACACCACTGAGAGTCTAATTTACTTTGCATTCAGTAGGTTAATGTCATTAGGCATTCTTCCACTTGAAAAAAAGTTATGTCTGCAGAAAAAATACACTTTCTAAGCATTATTAGAATCTGTTTATTGGCTAAAAATACGAGCTCCTGATTACCAAACCATTCTGTGAAAACCGCACATCAATAGCATATTTGCTGTGTAAGTTTTAGGTGACTCACTCAGTATGTGTATGTATGTTCCACATATCGTCCTAAACCACTGAATCGATTTTAGCCAAACTTGTTATACGTAACAGCTGCTGTCTGAAAAAACTCTCTTTTTGGGTAAGACAGACCTACCACTCACAGGGGTCCGAGAGGAGATAAAAAAAAAAGAAAAGTGTAGCTCACGACGCTTATATAGCCAGACTATATTCATCCAGTATTCCAGAATGAGAGTACTCAGTTGCTACCACGTTACATATAGTTCAAAATTTTTACGAAACTTTTGATCGCTTAAACAGCCCCTCTCCCACACACTCGCATACAGAATTGTTTGTTGTTGTTGTCATCAGTCCTGAGACTGGTTTGATGCAGCTCTCCATGCTACTCTATCCTGTGCAAGCTGCTTCATCTCCCAGTACCTACTGCAACCTACATCCTTCTGAATCTGCTTAGTGTACTCATCTCTCGGTCTCCCTCTACGATTTTTACCCTCCACGCTGCCCTCCAATGCTAAATTTGTGATCCCTTGATGCCTCAAAACATGTCCTACCAACCGATCCCTTCTTCTAGTCAAGTTGTGCCACAAACTTCTCTTCTCCCCAATCCTATTCAATACCTCCTCATTAGTTACGTGATCTATCCACCTTATCTTCAGTATTCTTCTGTAGCACCACATTTCGAAAGCTTCTATTCTCTTCTTGTCCAAACTAGTTATCGTCCATGTTTCACTTCCATTCATGGCTACACTCCAAACAAATAATTTCAGAAACGACTTCCTGATACATAAATCTATATTCGATGTTAACAAATTTCTCTTCTTCAGAAACGCTTTCCTTGCCATTGCCAGTCTACATTTTATATCCTCTCTACTTCGACCATCATCAGTTATTTTACTTCCTAAATAGCAAAACTCCTTTACTACTTTAAGTGTCTCATTTCCTAATCTAATTCCCTCAGCATCACCCGATTTAATTTGACTACATTCCATTATCCTCGTTTTGCTTTTGTTAATGTTCATCTTATATCCTCCTTTCAAGACACTGTCCATTCCGTTCAACTGCTCTTCCAAGTCCTTTGCCGTCTCTGACAGAATTACAATGTCATCGGCGAACCTCAAAGTTTTTACTTCGTCTCCATGAATTTTAATACCTGCTCCAAATTTTTCTTTTGTTTCCTTTACTGCTTGCTCAATATACAGATTGAATAACATCGGGGAGAGGCTACAACCCTGTCTCACTCCTTTCCCAACCACTGCTTCCCTTTCATGCCCCTCGACTCTTATTACTGCCATCTGGTTTCTGTACAAATTATAAATAGCCTTTCGCTCCCTGTATTTTACCCCTGCCACCTTTAGAATTTGAAAAAGAGTATTCCAGTCAACATTGTCAAAAGCTTTCTCTAAGTCTACAAATGCTAGAAACGTAGGTTTGCCTTTTCTTAATCTTTCTTCTAAGATAAGTCGTAAGGTCAGTATTGCCTCACGTGTTCCAACATTTCGACGGAATCCAAACTGATCCTCCCCGAGGTCTGCATCTACCAGTTTTTCCATTCGTCTATAAAGAATTCGCGTTAGTATTTTGCAGCCGTGGCTTATTAAACTGATAGTTCGGTAATTTTCACATCTGTCAGCACCTGCTTTCTTTGGGATTGGAATTATTATATTCTTCTTGAAGTCTGAGGGTATTTCGCCTGTCTCATACATCTTGCTCACCAGCTGGTAGAGTTTTGTCATGACTGGCTCTCCCAAGGCCGTCAGTAGTTCTAATGGAATGTTGTCTACTCCGGGGGCCTTGTTTCGACTCAGGTCTTTCAGTGCTCTGTCAAACTCTTCACGCAGTATCGTATCTCCCATTTCGTCTTCATCTACATCCTCTTCTATTTCCATAATATTGTCCTCAAGTACATCGCCCTTGTATAAACCTTATATATACTCCTTCCACCTTTCTGCCTTCCCTTCTTTGCTTAGAACTGGGCTGCCATCTGAGCTCTTGATATTCATACACGTGGTTCTCTTCTCTCCAAAGGTCTCTTTAATTTTCCTGTAGGCAGTATCTATCTTACCCCTAGTGAGATAAGCTTCTACATCCTTACATTTGTCCTCTAGCCATCCCTGTTTAGCCACTTTGCACTTCCTGTCGATCGCATTTTTGAGACGTTTGTATTCCTTTTTGCCTGCTTCATTTACTGCATTTTTATATTTTCTCCTTTCATCAATTAAATTCAATATTTCTTCTGTTACCCAAGGATTTCTAGCAGCCCTCGTCTTTGTACCTACTTTATCCTCTGCTGCCTTCACTACTACATCCCTCAGAGCTACCCATTCTTCTTCTACTGTACTTCTTTCCCCTATTCCAGTCAATTGTTCCCTTATGCTCTCTCTGAAACTCTGTACAACCTCTGGTTCTTTCAGTTTATCCAGGTCCCATCTCCTTAATTTCCCACATTTTTGCAGTTTCTTCAGTTTTAATCTGCAGGTCATAACCAATAGATTGTGGTCAGAGTCCACATCTGCCTCTGGAAATGTCTTACAACTTAAAACCTGGTTCCTAAATCTCTGTCTTACCATTATATAATCTATCTGATACCTTTTAGTATCTCCAGGGTTCTTCCACGTATACAACCTTCTTTCATTATTCTTAAACCAAGTGTTAGCTATGATTAAGTTGTGCTCCGTGCAAAATTCTACTAGGCGGCTTCCTCTTTCATTTCTTAGCCCCAATCCATATTCACCTACTATGTTTCCTTCTCTCCCTTTTCCTACACTCGAATTCCAGTCACCCATTACTATTAAATTTTCGTCTCCCTTCACTATCTGAATAATTTCTTTTATTTCATCGTACATTTCTTCAATTTCTTCATCATCTGCAGAGCTAGTTGGCATATAAACTTGTACTACTGTAGTAGGTGTGGGCTTCGTATCTATCTTGGCCACAATAATGCGTTCACTATGCTGTTTGTAGTAGCTTACCCGTATTCCTATTTTCCTATTCATTATTAAACCTACTCCTGGATTACCCCTATTTGATTTTGTGTTTATAACCCTGTAGTCACCTGACCAGAAGTCTTGTTCCTCCTGCCACCGAACTTCACTAATTCCCACTATATCTAACTTTAACCTATTCATTTCCCTTTTTAAATTTTCTAACCTACCTGCCCGATTAAGGGATCTGACATTCCACGCTCCGATCCGTAGAACGCCAGTTTTCTTTCTCCTGATAACGACATCCTCCTGAGTAGTCCCCGCCCGGAGATCCGAATGGGGGACTATTTTACCTCCGGAATATTTTACCCAAGAGGATGCCATCATCATTTAATCATACAGTAAAGCTGCATGTCCTCGGGAAAAATTACGGCTGTAGTTTCCCCTTGCTTTCAGCCGTTCGCAGTACCAGCACAGCAAGGCCGTTTTGGTTAAAGTTGCAAGGCCAGATCAGTCAATCATCCAGACTGTTGCCCCTGCAACTACTGAAAAGGCTGCTGCCCCTCTTCAGGAACCACACGTTTGTCTGGCCTCTCAACAGATACCCCTCCGTTGTGGTTGCACCTACGGTACGGCCATCTGTATCGCTGAGGCACGCAAGCCTCCCCACCAACGGCAAGGTCCATGGTTCATGGGGGGGCATACAGAATTATGAGAGGAAATATATGTTTTCCTTCGTACATTTTCGTCGTTCATACAGTGACACTGCCACATCAGGCATGACATTTGAATTTGTACATCTGATTGTACTTACCAAATATGATATTGTATGGCACACAGTTCAGGAGATACGTCATAAACACTGCGGTGTGTGAAAAACTGCTACATTTAATTTCTTACTTCTTTACTTTTCACTCTGCTTGCAACAAATTTTGCAGAAACTCTCCAAATGTACTACTGGATGGACCTGCAAATTTATAAAATTATACCATCTATAGTTCAGCAGATAAGGCGTCATACAACATTAAGCTGCCTGAAAACGAAACTGCAAAGCGAAATTCGCTAGAGATACAGCTGAAACATGAAAATAAATACATGTGGAATATGTTACATACAGGTATATGTGAAATGTATGTGGTATGCCTGTACCCGTGAATCTTCATGGGTAAAAAGATGCTACTAACCTCCTGTATCGCTTTGAACCCAACCTGATACACCTATTATTTACTACCTGTAAAGAAATAGTGTTGGCGTAAAATCAAGCAACCTACTATTGGGGTGGGGGTGATAACGTGGAGGTGAAGGGGGAAGGAGAAGATGGACAGACAGCGAAAGGAAAGGAGAAGATGAATGCATACAGAAGTGAAGAAAGTCTCCTAACTAGAAATCTCACCTACCATCAACCATGGATCTTGCTGTTGGGCCGGCCGTTGTGACCGAACGGTTCTAGGCGTTACAGTCTGGAACCGCGCGACCGCTATAATCGCAGGTTCGTATCCTGCCTCGGGCATGGATATGTGTGATGTCGTTAGGTTAGTTAGGTTCAAGTAGTTCTAAGTTCTAGGGGACTGATGACCTCAGAAGTTAAGCCCCATAGTGCTCAGAGCCATTTTTTCGTGCTGTTGGCGGGGTAGCTTGCGTGCCTCAGTGATACAGATAGCCGTAACGAAGGTGCAACCTCATCAAAGGGATATTTGTTGAGAGGCCAAACCAACATGTTATTCCTGAAAAGTGTTAGTTAAGGGGCAACAGTATGGGTAATTGACTGATTTGGCCCTCTAACAGCAACCAAAATGGCCTTGCTGAGCTGGAGCTGCGAACGGCTGAAATCAAGGAGTATCTACAGCCGTAACTTTACCGGACGGCATGCAGCTCTACCATATGGTTAAACGACTACTTGGCAGAAAATCGTCTTCGGGTGAAGCAAAACTGGCCTTCTAAGGGTCGGAGCGTGAAATGTTAGATTCCTTATTCAGGTACACAGGTTAGAAAAAAAATGGGAATGAATAGGTTGAAGTTAGGTATAGAGAGAATTAATGAAATTCGGTGGCTGGAGGAACAGGACTTCTGGTCAGTGGAATACAGGATTATAAATAGAAAATAGAGTAAACGTATTGCAGGAGTGGGTTTAGTAATGAACAAGAAAATAGGGATGCTGGTAAGATAGTATGAACGACATAGGGAACGCACTATCGTAGCAGAGATAGACACGAAGCCCACACTTGCTACAGTAGTAAAAGTTTATATGATAACTACCTCCACAGGTGATGAAGAGGTTGAAGAAATGTATGGTTAGATAAAAGACATTATTTAGATAGACAAGGAGACGAAAATTTACTTCTGATGAGAGATTAGAATTCTATAGTACGGAAAGGAAGAAAAGAAAAATAGTAGCTGAATATGTACTGGGGGAAGAAAAGAACGAGAAAACAGCCTAGAATTTTCCCCTAGCACTGGTTTAAGAATCATGAAAGAAGGTTGTATACGTGGAACGGATTTGGAGACACCGGAAAATTTCCGATTGATTATTTGATGGTAGGACAGAGATTTTGGAACCAGATTTTAGATTGTAAGACATTCCCGGGGAAAGATGGGGACTCTGACCACAATTTATTGGCTATGAACTGTGGATGAAAGCTGAAGGACTTGCAGAAGCTTAAGAAACTGAGGAATGTTACTTGGATAAGTTGAAAGAAACAGAGATTTTAGAGTGTTTCACAGGGACCCTTTAGCCAACAATTGAATAGAACAGGAGAGTGGAATACGGTAGTCGAATGGGTAGTGGGTGATGAAACAGTGAATGCAGCCGAGGATCGAATAAGTTAAAAGACACGGCATAGCAGAAATCCTTCGATAACACATGATGTACTGAATTTATTCCACGAAAGGATAAAATATAAAAATGCAGCACATGAACCAAGCAAAAGGTAATACAAACGTGTAAAATAGATACTGACAGTAAGTGCAAAATGGCTAAGCATGAATGACAAAATAAAAATGTAAGGATTTAGAACTACATTTGACTAGGCGAAAGACAGATACCGCCTACAGGAAAATTAAAGAAGCTCTTTGGAGAAGAGAGTAGCAGCCGTATGAATATCAAGAGCTCAGATGGGAAATCGGTCATAAGGGTAGAATGAAAAGTTGAAGGGTGGAAGAGGTAATAGAGGGTCTGTACAAGGGAGATGAACTTGAAGGCAGTATTATAGAAGTGCACGGGGACGTGGAGAAAGATGAGACGGGAGATATGATACTGCGAAAGCAATTAGACAGACCACTGGAAGACCTAGGTCGAAAGGAGGCTCCGGAAATAGACGACAGCCTTGGGAGAGTCTGCCATGACTAAACTCTTCAATCTGGTCTGCGAGATGTATGAAACAGGCGAAATACCCTCTGAATTCAAGAACAATGTAATAGTTCCAATACAAAAAAAGCAGTCGCTGACAGGTGATAAAATTGTCAAACTATCAGCTTCATAAATCACGTTTGCAAAATACTAACTGCGGAGAAACGGAAAAACTGGTAGAAGCCGACCTCGGGGATAATTAGTTTGGATTCCACAGAAATGTAGAAACACGCGAGGCGGTACTGACTCTACGACTTATCTTAGAAGATAGACATGCGTACAGAGTGACGAACAAAAGTCCCTACCCTGCACAATAATCCTTGATAATAGAAGAGCATTTCTTGACTGTAAATGCGTACATGAAATAGGCAATACTGCTCTTGTTCTGATCTGCCGCTTACCAAGAAATTAATCCATCAGTTTGTTACTTTACTATAACGAACAAGAGAGACATTTAAAGCAGATCTCAGTGCAGACTCCCACCTACAGTGGGCCTACAGCGTTTCCTTATATGATATCCTCTCTTCGTAGTTTGATTTGTTGAATTTTATAAGAATTATACTAACTTTTTTTTACAAAATTTTGTAGACGTCTTCGCAGGATTCTAATGATATAAATATAACCGCACGTAGGTACTAACCTCGGCATAAAACTTGTCTGCCTATACAGCTCTGATCTTATAGCCGAACCACTTGGCCTGCCATCCAAGTTAGGCGCTGTGCTAACGTCTCCGAAGTGCTTCATCTTTTCTCGTTTAGCAATTGCTTATTACTCTGCTGGTAATTAACACTTTTTAAATACTGGAATGATAGCTTACTATTGAGAGATGTTTTTATAGGAAACTCAAGTAAATTCACTGTTTTGCTTTTGCAATATTTATAACAGGAACTTATCAGTTTTGGCCCGCTACTTACGATCGCAGCAGCCTGTCGCAGAGGAGGCCCAAAATGTAGGCGGTCTTAATCACGAAACCCGTACCGAACAAACCATCTGTCATCGATACCTCCTACCATATTACGTCATCTCCGCACTGCTGCCAGAATGCGATGGGTGTAACGCCAGAAATATTCCACATCCTCTTTCTTCTGAGAGTTCAAAAAATTGGTATGTTGTCGCAGATAAGAATCAAGTTCGGAAATAAGCAAATGTTTATAAGTTTTTCAGTTCATCTCTCAAGAACCATACAATTCCACTGTACTTGAGAATTGCTATTGATTTTCAAAACTTGAATGTCCTTTGCATTTTTAATTCTCAAAGTATTAATTAATCTGTGTAATCATACACATAATTATTTTGTAATTAAAAAAAAAACTTATTGCTCCCCTCAGTAAATATCGTTAATAATCTTATATCCCAAAATCATTACTGTTTATTTTCGCATTCGATACTAACTACATTATTCTTTAGTAGTACAGATTTTCAATATAGCATTCTTCTACACCCTTACGTTTTTGGTAGTCTTTTGTTCACTTACAGTCTATCATCTCTGTTAGAATATTCTATAGCTCTGTACTATATACTTGCCAAGTTTCAATTGCTGAACTTTGTACTGCTGTTAAGCTACTATCGGCGTACTGCCGTCCATTAAATTCAACAAAATATATCTCATAAGAAGTTAAATTTTTGTACATTTTTGTCGCATTGCCGTTGTTTAGATTCAAAAAAATATTTGTCGGAAGAAGTTACACTGCTATACAATTACAATCTGTGCATTTCCGTCCTTTCAATTTGATGAAACATTTTCATCATCAGATGCTTTCATTATTCCATTCTTTACACTTTTTCTCTCTGTTATGTCGGCACCATGCCATTCTGCACTTACTTACATTTGAATGCCTCATAAAGACATCCACTTCATATGGTTACAAATAAGACAAATACAGCACTTGTACATTTCGCATACACTTGGAGACGGAATTACGTAAGACTCACACCTTAAACCAGAACATAAGCAAGCAGCCCACAACAGCAGCCAATATTGTTGTTGATGTGGTCATGCGCTGTGAAACTCCAGAAATTCCCAACTGGTGTTGAATTCAACAACAGTCAGTCCTCCCCCCCCCCCCCCCCCCCCCTCCAACCTCAGTGTGGAGCTCCAGTGAAATACCACGTAACAATACAAAACCCTTAAATTAGTTTTCTAATAAGTTTAAATAAATTAAATAAACATATTTTCATACATTATTATGATATAGTTAAATAATACGTAATGTTTTGTTTTGATTTTGGCTGTTTATAAACGATGCCACTGTTTTCATCCTACCACGAGAGTGGTTTATCATTGTTTTTGTTTTGATCATAGGTGTATAAACAGCCTACATACCGCTAGGGCATTGTGCTTTGCACTCTGTAAGAGCTCGGTGTTAGCTTGCACCATCTATTGCTACTGACCCGCGTCAGCAATGAATCACGCCGGTAAACGGCGTCACCTGCTATCCTCTTCCAACCTTACCTACGGAGGCTTTCACTCATTTACCAAATCGTTGTTTCATTCCACAGTATGAGGTATCATTCATTCTATATTGGACTGTCATTCTACATCTACATGGATACTCACTTAAATGCTTGGCAGTGTTTTCATCGAACAGTCTTCACAATAATTCTCTACTATTTCTGTAGGATACTGCCCACTCGTCGCTTATAGGGTGCCTAAGGGACTCTGCGTTCTCGGAATGCTATCAACAATTAAAGCAAATCACATTAATAGTTTCTATTGCAAATAATACGAATGACAATACGTAACTTGTATTTACAACAAGTTGTGACAAACGATGGGCGACATACAAATAAGTGTCCTTTGGTATATACTATGTTCATGCAAGTCTGACATAGAGTTTGTGTGTGTTATTGTAACGTTCTCTGCTAGGCCTGTCCGTATACTGTACTCATCTTATATTCTCCTCTTTTAGGGGCAGCTCCTGTCGTGGTGCGGTCGTTATCACGCACCACTGGCCAACGTCGTTTCTCTTCTCTTGCGTTCTTCATCTTCGTTCCGGCGCTTGTGGTTACACCACAACAATTCCAGTCTCGAACTCCGCGCGGAAAGAACGAAGACTTACATCTTTCCTTCCGAGCTACGACTTCCCTTATTTTATTATGATCGTCGGTTCTACCTATGTAGGTCGACGTCAACAAAATATTTTCGCATCCTGAGGAGAAAGTTGGTGGTTGAAATTTCATGAGAAAATCCCACAGCAACGAACAAAGCCTTTGTTTTAATAGTGTCCACCAGAGATCCTGTATCATGTCAGTGATACTCTCTCCCCTATTACTTGATAATACAAAACGTGATGATCTTCTGTGAACCTTCTTGATGTACTCCGTTAATCCTGTCTGTTAAGGATACCACAATCCGCAACATAACTCCAAAAGAGGACAGACAAGGGCAGTCTCTTCAGTAGACGGGTTGAATCTTCTAAGTGTTGCGTCAATAAATCGCAATTTTTGGTTCACCTTCTGCGCAACATTTTCTGTGTGTTCTTCCCAATTTACGTTGATCGTAATTGTAATTCCAAGGTATTTAGCTGAATTTACGGCTTGTAATTTGTCTGATTTATCGTGTAACCGAAGTTCAACGGATTCGTTTTAGCACTCATGTGGTTGACCTCAGACTTTTCGTTATTTAAGGTCAATTGTAAATTTCCGCACCATACAGATATATTTTCTACATCGTTTGGCCATTTGTTTTGATCTTCTGATAACTTTACTAGACGATAAACGACAGTATAATCTGCAAACCGCCTAAGACGGTAACTCACATTGTCTCCTAATTTTTTTTATATAGATAAGGAACAGCAGGGACCCTATGACACTACCATGGCGAACGCCAGGAATCACTTCTGTTTTACTCGATTACTTCCCGTTAATTACTACGAACTGTGACCCCTGTGCAGGAAATCACGAATCCAGTTACATAACTTAGACGATGTTCAATAAGCACACAGTTTGATTACAAGCCGCTTGTGAGGTACGGCGTCAAAAGTCTTCTGCAAATCTAGAAACACGGAATCAGTTGGAAGTGCCTTGTCAGTAGCAGTCAACACTTCGTGTGAGTAAAGAGCTAGTTGTGTTTCACAACAAAGATGTTTTCTAAATCCTTGTTGACTGTGTGTCCACAGACCGTTCTCTTCGAAATATATAATCTCTTATAATTGAATACAGTATGTGGCTTTACTCTCGTTACTTTATATTACTTGTGCTATTATATATAACTCAGATGAAAGAATGCTTCTATTACTACGTTTGTATTTTACGAGATTTCTATGCCATTGTTGTGTCGTACGTTGACTATGTGCCTACTCCCCTGCACTTCACAAAATATTTAGTAGAAACCCATTCGCCCATAAATAGTGCTTAGTTGCCCGCTAACACGTCGCCTTATGTCTTTCCTCCGTCACTCTTCATAAAAGACTGACCGATTTTCCTGTGACATAACAGTCATACTTCTCCTTTCTGTCGCTTAATCTATAACTCTGCTTTTACCTCTTTTCTATTGTAAATAATTAGCCGAATTATCTGTCGTCTGATAACCATAATTCTTGATTTACCATAAACATCTTTGACAGGACTAGTGCTGGCCTATCAGTGAGTCACAATTCATTACAGCGGAAACCATTTTACAGTTTCAATTCGAACTAAACAGTAATGATATGTCTATTTGGACACAATCTGTACATCATCTCAAGACAACGTTTAGTTATTTCTACTACTTTTGCCACTAGAATTTCTTATATTGTTCTTTGTCATATTCGCTTAACTGGTTTAGCATCGTCCTCTTCATCTGAAGCATTCAACTTATTTTTATGCTTTATTTCACCTGCGTTATACATAACCGCCCTCGT
Source organism: Schistocerca gregaria (assembly GCF_023897955.1). Classification (NCBI taxonomy): domain Eukaryota; kingdom Metazoa; phylum Arthropoda; class Insecta; order Orthoptera; family Acrididae; genus Schistocerca; species Schistocerca gregaria. Next base: position 734,622,961 of record NC_064931.1, read on the forward strand.
CCTGATTTCCTGTTCTTACAATATTTTCCCACGACAACGTTTGTTTATGGTTGTTGCAAATATTTAAAACTTGTTTCACTACATAGCTTATAATATTTATTATGTGCATTAATGTGGTACTAGTGTCTTGTTGTAACTATATACTCTGTCCTCTTGCTGGTGTACCTGTATCCTATGCTCCATATACTCTAAACTGTCCACATATATTCCACATATGTATTTCACCCGTGCTGTACAGAAGTTTATTTTGCTGGATTACTTTATTTTAGTCATGGCTGGTAATCATCAGTTAGCTAGCAATACAAAGAACGTAATTACCCACTGAAGCTTAGTAGTCGTAACAAATTTCATTCGTAATTCTCTCAGATTCTTCCACGTAATTCACCCACTCGCGATGTTTTCCTTCGTAATTCTCTCAGATTCTTCCACGTAATTCACCCACTCCCGATGTTTTCTAGAGCAGTATGCTTTAAACAGCCTATCTAGTTCTCTCGTAACTCTTTCACTCGAATTTATTTGAGGATGGTAATTCGATATGTATATGTTTCATGTCAAGTTCTCTCAACATATTTTTCCAATACTCTGATATAAATTGTGGTCTATTGTCACTGACGATCCTATCTGGTTTCCCTACATTCATTACGTAGTCATTGTTAATTTTATTTGTGAACAATTTACCTGTAGCTTTCTCAGTGCCAGCAGATTTACATGTTTCGAGAACACGTCAGCCACAACGAACAGATATTTGACCCTCTATGTGAGGTGGAAAGGGGACCATAGAAGTCAACACATACCTTCTCCAGTATTTTTGTTGGTATCGTACCATGCAGTTTCTCTTTGCTGCTACAGTTTAAAGCTTTTGTTTTCAGACAGACATCACATGAATTTAGAATTTTTTCCACCCTCTTTCCTATATTATTAAAATTGCAACTTTCCTTAATATTTATTAGCACAGTTCTTGATACCAGAATGAGTATATGTGAAATGTATGAACCTCACAAGCCTCTCAATTGCATGTTCTGGGCAACAGATCTTCCACTACTGTTTTTCTGGGTCTGCTCTACGATACAATACACCTTTATGCGTGACATAGTATTTGCTCACTTTGTCATTCACTCTCCTGCTCCTGTCAGATTTTATCATTTTAATAGTGTCATCCCTATTCTGTTCACATCTCATATTTTTAATATGCTCGTTTTTCGTGATTTACTTTCGTTGGATATAACATGGAGTCTTATTTGTGCCCTGAAGCATTGAAATCGGCTTTATCCATATCTACAGGCAGTATGGAAAATGCTTCAGCCACTGTATGCTTTCTCCTGTCAAGTATTCTATTATGAAATCATACTCCTGAAGCGCTAAAGCCAATCTCGTTAATCTGTTACGACCTAGTCTATAATCCATAAGGAATGATAGTGCCTTGTGGTTTGTAAGCACTTTTACTTCCCTCCCCATAACACAATGTCTGAAATTTTTAAACGCCCATACCACTGACTGCGTTTCCTATTCTGTTACCGAATATATTCTCTCCCGTTTGTTTAGTACTCGACTGGCAATGGATTTTCTTTCTACTATATCTCCGTTATCTATGAATCGACGAAGATGAGCTGCCAACCCGTATTCTGAGCTGTCAGTAAAGATGCCAAATTGTACATTTAAGCCTGAATATGATAGTGCTATACTATTACATAATTAATCTTTTATTTTTTGAAATTCTTGTTCGCTCTCCTGCGTCCAGATTCACGTGGCATTCTTCTTCGTTAATTGAAGTAGGGCTTTCGCATCAAGTGCGCGATTGTTCGCAAATTAGCGGTAGAGCCCGGTTAAACCGAAGAAGGCTTTCACACGCTTTTTGTTCTTAGGTCTTAGAAAGTATCTTATGGCAATCAACTTTCCTGGGTCTGCCTTGATACCCTCAGCTAATATAAGATGCCCTAGAAGTTTAATTTCCTGTTTTCCGAATTTGGATTTGTCGAAATTCACACTAATATTATTCTTCTCAAATTTAGATAAGACTTGACTCAATATCTCATAGTGTTCCTTCCATGTTTTAGTAGCAATCAAAATATCATCAGTAGCTAGTCTCCCAGCACCTTATCTAACATACACATAAAAGCAACTGTCGAGATTCTTAAGGCAAATGGCAACACTCTCAATTGTTAGATTCAGCCCAGAGGCAAATGCGATAAATTTTCTACATTTTTCTACTGGTGGGACCTTCATATCTAGACGGCATTGAACTTCTATACAAGCTCCTCTAGTGTCTCAGGCCTATCCATCTGTGGTAAAAACACTTTGTTTAAGGCTCTAGCATCAAATGTTATGCGTACTAAGCCATCTTTCTATGACACAATTACAAGGGAACTGCAATAATTCCTCTAGAGAACGTTAGATAGTTCGCCTGCCCGTCATTTTCTTCACGTTTTTACTTACTGCTTCTCTTTTCGGTAACGGAATAGAATACGGTTTAAACCGAAATGGATTATGTGGTTTTACCTGGAAACCATATTCATAATCCTTCGTGCATCCTGGTTTCTCTGAAACTGGTTTCTGATGCTGTAGGAGTGTTTTTGTGACCTTAGTGTCTCTTCCTCACTTAAATGCTCAATACTGTCCATTTCTTCCTTTATTCTAACCTCTATACTGATCTATTCATCTGGATCCACCACCCCTCCGCCGCCCCCCCCCCAAGTACAAAAATATGCTTCTTCTGGTTCCTAGTTCCAGTACATTTGTTCCCTTATAATCTGTACTCTTGCCTTATCGTCCTTGTTTTATGTGGCCTCATTTCCACTAAATTTAAATACTTGTTACTTCCGTTCTCTTATCTTCAATACACCTTCTGAAAAATGTAGCACTGCCCTATTGGCAAGTAACCAATGTGTCCCCAAAATTAAATTTTCGCATAGTCCAGGAACCACCATAGTATTCACTGAGAATGTTCTGTATTGCATTTTAAATTCTGTTAAAACCTGCTCATGTATCGCTTTATTTCTGGAACCACATGCTGTAGCCACTTTAACTCCTTGTACTCATAACTTCTTTACTTCTTCGTATAAAATTACTAGAGGCAGCACTAATGTCGGTGCCTGAATCTAGGATAGCAACTGTTTTCATATTTTCTATTTTAATTTCAATTTGGAAGGTACGCTTGCTTTAATTCCTGCATGTCTTCTTGCACGAGGGCATTTTTTACTTTATCCCGTTCGACGTCCCCTATGCGTATTACTAATGGTTCGTTTCATTCGGTCGTTCGCAGCTGGACCAGATCCGAACCGCACGCTAATTTTCCGGCTCTGTATGACCCCTATCTCTTTCAGGAGCATGGTCCCTATTTAGATTATTATAATATTCCACGTTCCCACAATAATAACCTTTTCTATTCATACCCCTTTGAAATGCGCCTCTCCCTCTTCTGGACTGAGACGCGGTTGTTTGTTTTCCTCCCATTCACGCCGTTCGTCATTTAGATTCGTACCATTGTTTCGGCTTTGCTCTCCGTCTTTACAGCTGTCTGTCCCGCTGCTGTTCTTTTTCCAGGCCTCCGGTAAATGAGACGTACTGGACAACGCGTCTGATTGCTCCAGCACGTCCATTAAGTGACTTGCGTTACTTTTATTTACAGTAATTAAATTTTCTTAACAGCCCCTCGTGATTTAAGTATAATAATTTCTATTAGGTCAGACTTTCTTAATGGGTCGATTAAGTATTGGTTCGTTTCCCAATAATGTTGGATAAATTATTTATAGCTGCTACAACCACAAGTTGAAAAGCTTCTGTCCTCTAAAATATCATTTCTAACACTTTCTTGTGTGTTAGTAGATCAGTATTTATTCAAAAATGATTGCTGAAACTCTGTACATGTTTTACATGTGTTACTAACTCCTGTTCCCCGTGATATTGCTTCTCTTTCTAACCAACTGGACAGGAATTTGATTTCTTGTTGTTCTGTCATGTTTTCAGGAATGAAACCATGAAACAGCCTAAAGAAGGCTGCCGGGTGTGTTGTTCCCTTATTAGAGAAACGATGGATTTTATACACTTTAACATAATTTGGTACGTGACTTACGTGAACAACACTTTCCTTACTTTCTTGATCGCACCAAATTTCAAATTTTTGTTTAACTTCGTTTTCTGTTTTGTCTTACGTCTCAGGAAGTACTTCTTGCTTCATTTCTCCAAGTTTGCTCTGAACCGAAAACTGTGTTGCCTTTATACGAGGATTCTCCGTCTGAAATATTACGACTAATTATTTCATGGTCATTTTTTGGTGCTTTGTAAATTATTCTGCTGGATCTTACCTTTTGCTTTGCTCTTATCTTCCATTACTAATTTCACTAACTGTTGTTTCTACACTCCTGGAAATTGAAATAAGAACACCATGAATTCATTGTCCCAGGAAGGGGAAACTTTATTGACACATTCCTGGGGTCAGATACATCACATGATCACACTGACGGAACCACAGGCACATAGACATAGGCTACAGAGCATGCACATTGTCGGCACTAGTATAGTGTATATCCACCTTTCGCAGCAATGCAGGCTGCTATTCTCCCATGGAGACGATCGTAGAGATGCTGGATGTAGTCCTGTGGAACGGCTTGCCATGCCATTTCCACCTGGCGCCTCAGTTGGACCAGCGTTAGTGCTGGACGTGCAGACCGCGTGAGAGGACGCTTCATCCAGTCCCAAACATGCTCAATGGGGGACAGATCCGGAGATCTTGCTGGCCAGGGTAGTTGACTTACACCTTCTAGAGCACGTTGGGTGGCACGGGATACATGCGGACGTGCATTGTCCTGTTGGAACAGCAAGTTTCCTTGCCGGTCTAGGAATGGTAGAACGATGGGTTCGATGACGGTTTGGATGTACCGTGCACTATTCAGTATCCCCTCGACGATCACCAGAGGTGTACGGCCAGTGCAGGAGATCGCTCCCCACACCATGATGCCGGGTGTTGGCCCTGTGGGCCTCGGTCGTATGCAGTCCTGATTGTGGCGCTCACCTGCATGGCGCCAAACACGCATACGGCCATCATTGGCACCAAGGCAGAAGCGACTCTCATCGCTGAAGACGACACGTCTCCATTCGTCCCTCCATTCACGCCTGTCGCGACACCACTGGAGGCGGGCTGCACGATGTTGGGGCGTGAGCGGAAGACGGCCTAACGGTGTGCGGGACCGTAGCCCAGCTTCATGGAGACGGTTGCGAATGGTCCTCGCCGATACCCCAGGAGCAACAGTGTCCCTAATTTGCTGGGAAGTGGCGGTGCGGCCCCCTACGGCACTGCGTAGGATCCTACGGTCTTGGCGTGCAACCGTGCGTCGCTGCGGTCCGGTCCCAGGTCGACGGGCACGTGCACCTTCCGCCGACCACTGGCGACAACATCGATGTACTGTGGAGACCTCACGCCCCACGTGTTGAGCAATTCGGCGGTACGTCCACCCGGCCTCCCGCATGCCCACTATACGCCCTCGCTCAAAGTCCGTCAACTGCACATACGGTTCACGTCCACGCTGTTGCGGCATGCTACCAGTGTTAAAGACTGCGATGGAGCTCCGTATGCCACGGCAAACTGGTTGACACTGACGGCGGCGCTGCACAAATGCTGCGCAGTTAGCGCCATTCGACGGCCAACACCGCGGTTCCTGGTGTGTCCGCTGTGCCATGCGTGTGATCATTGCTTGTACAGCCCTCTCGCAGTGTCCGGAGCAAATATGGTGGGTCTGACACACCGGTGTCAATGTGTTCTTTTTTCCATTTCCAGGAGTGTATTACCCCATTTTGATCCTGGAAATCTTTATTCAACTTTTTGATTTCATGGTCAACTTTATATTTTTTTCTGACTTAAAGATTTCTAACGTTTTTCCCCACTGTTTCATAATCTATTTTCTTCCAACATCTCTCAGCTCTAGTTGCAAGATTTGTAACCTTTTGTTCCAAAGAATTTAACTTATCGTTAAATTAGGTTACTCCGACATTAACTTCTTTTAGCCCCTTATCTATTTTCATTATTTTTTTGTGATTACAATCTAGTTTCTTGTGTTTGTTTTCTTAATTTCTCCTTAGTTCCTTAGTTTGCGAGTTTCTGCTGTTGCAAACTATCATGGTCATCATCCTGAGTTGGCAAAGTGTCAGCTGATGCTATACCTTTACTTAATTGATGTATGTAACTCATCTACTGGCTAATTCGTAACGTCGACGTCAGAGTTATTTTCCATAGTATCGTCATTCCAATCAATAATCTCATTTTGACTAGGTACTGAAGGCCACAACAACAACAAGTACAGATCCTGGGTTTACAGTATCATTGTTTGCCACTACATCTATACTTTTCAATGCCTTCATTACTAGTTAACTGTACATTCCCAGTAAAATCATTCATGGCTGCTTCAGACATCTCGATGATACCATAGGATGTTGAAGTTACTGTTCCCGGAGTCGTCACCAGAGTATGAATCTACGTTTTCTCTTGTTTTATTTGTGACTACATTTGACATATCATTAAGCTCATATCAGACTTCACTGACATATATTAGTATGTGACCCACCTCATCGTCTCTACTACTGTAAGACTGAACTCCTTCATTACTTCTCATTTCCTTTTCCCCAGACATTTTAGGAACATTAACGTTACAAATACAGACCTTAGACTACTACACACATCAAAGAAAGTTTTGCATCACCCCGGTTCCCAGAACTCTTGAAGATAGAAATTGACTATCCATATTGTATCACAGACACAGGCCCTTCGTCTCTTCAGAGATGTTACTACACCCACACGAAGATGTAAACAATCATGCATGAGCAGCGCCTATTAGACCGATGGGGTCCGACAGCCGATAAGTACCACTCATTCCACCAGGAAGGAGGTATACGGCTTGTGTTGACTGTAGTTCAACCATGCATAGACGTTCAGTACCTAGGTTCGATTGCGTTCACATTGTTACTTTGTGTAGGGAAATGACTCTCAATAAGGGAAGTGTCCATCCGTCTCGGAGTGAACCAAAGCGATGTTGTTCGGACATGGAGGAGATACAGAGAGACAGGAACTGACGATGACATGCATCGCTCAGGCCGCCCAGGAGCTACTACGGCAGTGGATGACCGCTACCTACGGATTATGGCTCGGAGGACCCTTACAGCAAGGCCACCACGTTGAACAATGCTTTTCGAGCAGCCACAGGACATCGCGTGGCGATTCACACTGTGCACACTACGCTGCATTATACGCAACTTCACTCCCGACGTCCATGGCGAGGTCCATCTTTGCGATAAGTGTCGCATATGCCTTCAACCTGACAACCGTCGGAGACATGTTTAGAGGCAACCCGGTCAGGCTGAACGACTTTGACACACTGTCCAGCGAGCGCAGCAAGGCGGAGGTTCCCTGCTGTTTTGGGGTGGCATTATGTGGGGCCGACATACGCCGCTGGTGGTCATGGAATGCGCCTTAACGGCTGTATGGTATTTGAACCCCACCCTCCGACCGATAGTGCAACCATATCGGCAGCATACTGGCGAGGCATTCGTCTTCATGTACGACAATTCGCGCCCCCATCGTGCACATGTTGTGTATGACTTACTTCAGGATAACGACATCGCTCGACTAGATTGGGCAGCATGTTCTCGAGACATGAACCCTATCGAACATGCGTGAGATAGACTGAAAAGGGCTATTTATGGACAACGTGACCAACCAACCACTTCGAGGGATCTTCGCCGAATAGCCGTTGAGGAGTGCGGCAATCAGGACCAACAGTGCCTTGATGAACTTGTGGATAGTATGCCACGTCTTGTACAGGCATGCATCAATGCAAGTGGACGCGCTAATGGATATTAGACGTACAAGTGTGTACAGCAATCTGGACCACCAACTCTGAAGGTCTCGCTGTATGGTGGTACAACATGCAATGAGTGGTTTTCATGAGCCATAAAAAGAGCAGAAATGATGTTTATTTTGATCTCTATCCAATTTTCTGTTCAGGTTCCAGAAATCTCGGAACTGAGGTGACGCAAAACTTTCTTGTTGTTTGTATATCAAAGCGCAAAATTTACACTACGTTTATTCCTCTACGTATTGCTGCTGATTCTCGAAACTGTTGGCTGCACCTCTGGCTGCAAACCCGCTGTCATTGTGTGCTGAAGCTGACACTTCAAACGCGTCCTGTAAAGTCTAATCTACACGATGACATTGGGTTGCGCCATTCGTTGGGTGGAATGAGTTCCACGCAGATGGTTTCATATTTGACAGTAGACACGGCGAAACCAGTATACACTTCAGTTTCGTCGTTTTGTGGGTTCCTGAGTCGTGTCTGAAATGGCAGCTACAACTAGTACGAATTGTGATGGAGTTAAAGCTTGTTGCGTGGAATCGCTGCGAAATAAAACATTAAGAAACGTGTTTCGATTCGTGCTTGGATGAAGGAAAGACGTCAGCTCGGTTGCTCAGGATCAAAATGGTTCAAATGGCTCTGAGCACTATGGTACTCAAATTCTGTGGTCATCAGTCCCCTAGAACTTAGAACTACTTAAACCAAACTAACCTAAGTACATCACACACATCCATGCCCGAGGCAGGAATCGAATGTACGACCGTAGCGGTCGCGCGGTTCCAGGCTGTAGCGCCAAGAACCGCTCGGCCACCCAGGCCGGCTGCTCAGCATCCTTGCTGAATTAATTTATAACGGTAGATCCAAGAAGTTCTTTTAATTGTGTTAGAATGTCACCAGAACTGCTACCGTTTTTTCTAAATAGAGTTAATTATGCGGTAAGGAGTAAAGATATTGTAATACATGAAACACTGTCGCAAGAACTGAAATTACATTGCATGCACTACAATCCTGGTTTGTAAACTACTGTCTTGAAGACAGATCTGTGCAGTGGCAATATTTCAAAATTCTAACATATTTGAATGGGGAGCACAGCAGCGACATTTTAAATTGATGAATATCTAATGAATAATGCAGCTTCTTTAATTTGTATAACCTTCCCTCCTGTCAACAATATTCCTTATCAAGGAGTTGACCAACTCGAACGATGGGATTATAGTTTAGTAGACAAGAGCATTGCCACAGCTAGAATTACAATTGTTCGTATTTTTCTTAATTGAGTTGTATATGTGCTCATAAATCAATAAATTTTGCATTGCAGCTCAGGTATTGTCTACCCATCTATGTTATGATCGCTGATGATGGTCTCAGCGGGAGAAATATGTTCCTTATTTTTGTAATCAGCATCACTGAAATCCCACAAACACTTATGCAAAGTACAGAAGAGTAGATATCTAAAAGGCGAACATTATTCTCCGCTCCCCACTTCATATTTCAATTTATCTACGTTCTACGAACACACATGACCACACCGAGCGAGGTGGCGCAATGGTTAGCACACTGGACTCGCATTCGGGAGGACGACGGTTCAATCCCGCGTCCGGCCATCCTGATTTAGGTTTTCCGTGATTTCCCTAAATCGCTCCAGGCAAATGCCGGGATGGTTCCTTTGAAAGGGCACGGCCGAATTCCTTCCCCGTCCTTCCCTAATCCGATGAGACCGATGACCTCGCTGTCTGGTCTCCTTCCCCAAACAACCCAACCCCATCACGTAACCTCAAAACTCATGCAACTAGTGTTGCCAAAGTTGGAGCACGCCGAAAGAACTTAGTTTCACCAACGAGTTGCTCAAACACGCGGCGCGCATGCGCAGTGGCCGGCAGCGCAATTGCATGCAACCTAGTGTCGTCGTGTAAACTAGGCTTGATGCTAACTGCGCCAGAGCCTGCTTGCTGCCGCCGCACCCGTTGTCTCACGCTGCCCTGCACGCTGGCCGTCTCGTAGCACGAAAAATCTTGTAGTGATGATTTTTAACGTAATCTCCTGGGCCGCGCACCCAGCGTTAACTTTATTCTCGTTGCGCTTCCGCACTTCCCCATTCCTGCTTTATAACGATACTAATTTCACGATAGCAAAAAATTTGATTTTTCGGTGTCTATTATTATGGTTCAACTGAAGTTCTAGAATACTTTAAACACAGTTACAAGCACACTTATCATAGTTCTTATGCAGTTCTTTGGTCATTTACGGTTCACTCTGATCACAATCCTTTCACAGTTCGCTTCGGTTAAAAATTCACATTTCTCGCTAATGAAATTTCCCCTCTTAATTCCAAAGCACTTCGACTTCAAAGTTTTTTCCCGCCAGAGATGCCATTTATCGAAAGCCGAAAACAGAGGGAGAGATTTCACTGCGAAGAGTATTTTATTGTGTACTATAAACACCTTCCCACGAAAATGTCTCTCCTTCATACCTCCTATATGTTCCTACAGATGGCATGTCACTGATCTCATTTGCACTAAGATTGCAGTACATGCGAAGTGCCTAGTTGCTTTCACCGCCCTGAGTGGAATACGTAAGTTCTCAATAATGTTTACTATCCTGCACTCTTCGACGGATATTATCTACTGCATAGGAAATAGCACGTAGGCCGGTAGTCCGTTATCTTCAGGCAGTAATAAATGGTTAGTGGGGGACTGGTATAATTCACGTTTGAAGTTGTATGTTTAAACGGGATGTCACTCGCTTTTTATTAGCAAAACACTAGAAGCCGCACAATTATAGACCATTTTACGAATTGTAAATAATCTCCATTCATTACAATTTCACAGAGAACAAACCAAATAACGAACTTAATGTTTTCATAATTACTATCAGACCAGTTCTCAATTACATGTCCAAAAAAAAAAAAAAAAAAAAGTATATTTCTAATTACGTTCTTAAGCGATATGGACCTTGGCAGATAACATGTCTGTTCTCCGTGACAGCCAATCCAGCTCTGTTCTTACAGTCGAACCACTTGGATCGCTATTCAAGCTAGGTGCGATCCGAAGTGCTTCGTCTGCCTTTTCGTTTAGCAATTGTTTGTTATTCTGCTGATAATTAATACTTTCGAAATAATGACATGATAGCCTGCTTCTGAGAGGCTTTTTATAGGAAAGGCAAGTAAATTCACAGTTTCGTTTTCTAATATTAATAACAGAAGTTTATCATTTTAACGCTCTATTTCAGACGCAGCAGCTAATCGCGGAGGAGCACCACAATTTAGGCGGTCTTTCTCACGAATCCCATACCAAAGAAATCATCTGTCATCGGTATGTCACACAACATTACTTCATCTTCCCACCGCTGCCTTCTCAACTGCTCTAAGAAGCGTTTCTTGTATCTGAATACAATGGCTGTAGAACCAAAAATACTGAAATATGCACTTCATTTTTCTCCTGTTACTACATTTTTAAAATTTTATGCATAGTTAAAATCATGTGTTTAGATAATTGTTGTATGCTAAATGTTGGATGTGTAGAATCCTAGTGAAGCATATTTCTTTGTTCAAGGTGGCCCACCAGAGCCACTGTAATCAGTTGACTATCATATAACGTTAAGTAATCAAAATCTCCTTTTAAACGCGCATGAAGAAATTGAGATGGTTGAAAATCTGTCATACTGACGATAATATTTTGTACATCGGTGGTGAACTCTTTTTTTTTGGCACAGTGTTTATCACTATCAAATATTTTATTTATGGCAATTTATATACCTGTTAACAACTACATAAGTATTCTCATTTTATTGCTATTATCAGGCTATTTCGATCTGTGTGACATACGCATTTATAGAGCGCCTAGAGCTTTTGTTGCTCTTGTTATATGCAGCTTTACCCAGAAATGTTAATGACTTTTATAACATTTGCCGTATAAATATAATACTAATTTTATTGAACTTGTCTCTATATTGCAATTTCAACGCAGTCTAAAGATTATCTGTAGCTTGTCTAGAAGTGGTTTTTATGTTTGTGGTGAATAGCTGAAATTTTAATGTTAGCACAGTGAGAATCTGCTTAGCGTCCATAGCCACGGGGTGACACACTGCTTTGCTGCTTCAGGATTTCTAGGCGCCTACCGTTGACAGGATCGATGGATACTTGCCTCAACTCTCGCTGGGATCGCTACACAACTCGGCCAGCTTGATAGCTCCTGCTTACCAGCCTACCTACGCTACAGCATCGTTATCTGCTAACTATATATCGCTAGACTATATCTCCGGTACTTTGGTTAATGAACAGCGGGTAGACCGCTCGTAAATTTAAAAATTTTTATCACAAAATTTCTTCCTCAGGTTCCTTAAATAGCTACTCCAGCTGAATTTCACACCGACGTCCCCAATCTTCTTATCATAGTATGGTTTCATACACTTAATTTTATTACAAAAATCTAATTTTGTACTATCGAAATTTGGCTTTACTTCATCTTTAAATCCCTCAGTGTTCTCAAAAAGAACTGACAATTTATTTCCTATCATCCAATCATTACCTGTAGCCATATTTTCCTTAGAATATTAGAGCTATCTGAATAGGTACTTTCACCCTCTGACCCAAACACACACTGACTGTGAAACGACTCACCTATCTTGTGAAACTGCAGGTATTCATTCCGAGCGCTGGAGACAGGTTTTATGGACTACCAGTTAATGACTTTTACCTGTAAGTAGCGCGACCTGACATTCTTATTAAATATAGGTGAAAAAAAATCACGCAAACGAGATGGGCAAATCACTCACAAGTAACACAATTGAACACTGAACACGTGATGGAAATTATTAATTCCCAGTGACACAGCCTACAAGTGTGGAATTTGCACACTTCCGATCGTGAATGGGCAACTGCAACCTGTCTTGCCTAATAACGATTGACATTCAGCTTTTGTGGTGAATACAGTGCTCCACAGTCTCCTAGTCTCAACAACCACAGATCTTTGAGTAGCAGGATCAGCGAAGGCGTAACTTGCGTGTTGAAAATTGTTTATCACATAAAACTTTAACAGGGAACATGTGTGCGTTATAACCCCGCAGAGATATTCAAACATAAATAAGGAACACATCCTCCCACGATAATGCGTGAAAATTCCAATATGGATACGAATACATGTGGCTGAAATGGGCAGTACACCGAAGAGGAATAATATAATAAAGCCACAACACCTAAACGGAAGATACATATCCTATAATTTTACAATAGACAATATAAACAGTTTTTGCCAGAGTGGCGATGGATGATTATCGAGGAAGCACAGCTAAGACAGACAGCTAAGCAGTGACAGTATGAGCACAGGTAATGAATGGGAGACGCATCATATTCCACTGATGAAGTAAGATACGGACTTCGATGTTCAGGTAAGGAGTATGATGTAACACAAGACGTAATTATGTGAGGTATATTCAAGATCAAACCCTCAGCGTGGGGCCGCCCACGTCTTACCACTCCTCCCACGTTTCTCTCCGGACCAATAAGATTCAAGTTCCCTGTTTCCTCTTTCACATTTTTAGTTCTATATCAACTGCGTGCCCCTCGTCATTCGATTTCTGTGCGCCATACCGAAAGGATCAGGTCTGTTTCTGATCACTGTGTGCGTATTTGTTATAAATAGTATTAATGACAAATTAAATTTATTATTGTTCCATTTACCGAACGTGAGTTTCGCCAGTTGATTTCTGCAAGCTGTAGTGAGAGGAGTGCTAGCATCAGCGATACTATGTTTAAAAAACGGAAGTAAATTGTATCCTAATGTACGAGGTAGTACACTTTGACTTTAAAGTGTGTTTAAAAATTAATGGGATCATCCCATAACTGCAAAATGGCTGTTAATATGACGCGAAATTAATTAGTAATGCAACACATCCTTTTTCAGAAAGCAGGTTGGTTATAGTCAGGATTCCGATTACCATATTATTCCCCACTATTTTGGCTACAAAACCCTGTTGATCAACATAAGCTCCGTTCAGTGTGGTGGCCTTATGCCACCGTGACTGGAAGGCAAGTATGCCCGCATGGTAACACTCAATTGATTGACGTCGGAGCCAAAGTATGGCTGCATCAATGACATCCCCGTCATCCACGTATTGCTTCCCGAGAAATGCATCCTTATTTGGGTGAAACAGTTGCAAGTCGGTAAGTGCGAGACCCGAGCTGTAGGGTGGCTGAGGAAGAACAGTTCAATGACGTTTTGTGAGATCGCCTCTGGTGTGCAGACTTCTGTGAGGCTTTTAGCTGTCATGTGCAAGGAGAAGTTCGTTTGCATTTTTGTGGCGACAAACACGCTGAAGTCGTTTTTCAGCTTCCAATATTGTAGGAGACACAGACGTAAGCTGCCGGCAAGCATGCGGGAAATCGCAAAGATTTGCATAATGTTCTTGCGATTATGACAGACGTCTCGCTTAACGACTCACCGTGCTTTTGTTCACTATCAGGTCTCAGTAGACATTCTGCAAGGGCCTTTGAACATATGTGATGCTCTGTTTTCCTCCAAAAGAAACTCGATAACAGCTCTCTTCTTGGAAGACACCTCCGTTACAAGTACCATTTAGAGTGTTTCGTATAGCACTGCCACCTATCGGAACTTCATAAAACGATAGGGGCTGAAGCCATACCACGGTTACCAACAAGAACTTCCGCATTTTTTCAACCGAAATTAGTCGACAAAAAATGTGTTGCAGTAGTTATTGACAGCCTCTCGTACTAACGTAATTTGTGATGTAAGACGCAGCGACAAAACAGTGGTGCTTAAGTTACTATTATCGTGATATATCCTGCAAAAGAGTACGAAGTTCATCTACTTCTCTAGATGAGTTGTGTGGGACAGTGAGTTACCCTACTTCAAAAGGTTATTACTAGAGAAAAGCGAATATTACAGAAAATAATGTTTCAAAATGGACAGTTTGAAGTTTTGCTCTTTATTAATATAATTTATTAGCAGCAAAGTATTTGGTATTCTCGTATTACTCTGCAAAATTGCTGTTAATACACTCCTGGAAATTGAAATAAGAACACCGTGAATTCATTGTCCCAGGAAGGGGAACCTTTATTGACACATTCCTGGGGTCAGATACATCACATGATCACACTGACAGAACCACAGGCACATAGACACAGGCAACAGAGCATGCACAATGTCGGCACTAGTACAGTGTATATCCACCTTTCGCAGCAATGCAGGCTGCTATTCTCCCATGGAGACGATCGTAGAGATGCTAGATGTAGTCCTGTGGAACGGCGTGCCATGCCATTTCCACCTGGCGCCTCAGTTGGACCAGCGTTCGTGCTGGACGTGCAGACCCCGTGAGACGACGCTTCATCCAGTCCCAAAAATGCTCAATGGGGGACAGATCCGGAGATCTTGCTGGCCAGGGTAGTTGACTTACACCTTCTACAGCACGTTGGGTGGCACGGGATACATGTGGACGTGCATTGTCCTGTTGGAACAGCAAGTTCCCTTGCCGGTCTAGGAATGGTAGAACGATGGGTTCGATGACGGTCTGGATTTACCGTGCACTATTCAGTATCCCCTCGACGATCACCAGAGGTGTACGGCCAGTGTAGGAGATCGCTCCCCACACCATGATGCCGGGTGTTGGCCCTGTATACCTCGGTCGTATGCAGTCCTGATTGTGGCGCTCACCTGCATGGCGCCAAACACGCATACGACCATCATTGGCACCAAGGCAGAAGCGACTCTAATCGCTGAAGACGACACGTCTCCATTCGTCCCTCCATTCACGCCTGTCGCGACACCACTGGAGGCGGGCTGCACGATGTTGGGGCGTGAGCGGAAGACGGCCTAACGGTGTGCGGGACCGTAGCCCAGCTTCATGGAGACGCTTGCGAATGGTCCTCGCCGATACCCCAGGAGAAACAGTGTCCCTAATTTGCTGGGAAGTGGCGGTGCGGTCCCCTACGGCACTGCGTAGGATCCTACGGTCTTGGCGTGCATCCGTGCGTCGCTGCGGTCCGGTCCCAGGTCGACGGGCACGTGCACCTTCCGCCGACCACTGGCGACAACATCGATGTACTGTGGAGACCTCACGCCCCACGTGTTGAGCAATTCGGCGGTACGTCCACCCGGCCTCCCGCATGCCCACTATACGCCCTCGCTCAAAGTCCGTCAACTGCACATACGGTTCACGTCCACGCTGTCGCGGCATGCTACCAGTGTTAAAGACTGCGATGGAGCTCCGTATGCCACGGAAAACTGGCTGACACTGACGGCGGCGGTGCACAAATGCTGCGCAGCTAGCGCCATTCGACGGCCAACACCGCGGTTCCTGGTGTGTCCGCTGTGCCGTGCGTGTGATCATTGCTTGTACAGCCCTCTCGCAGTGTCCGGAGCAAGTATGGTGGGTCTGACACACCGGTGTTAATATGTTCTTTTTTCCATTTCCAGAAGTGTATTAATTAATATAAGAGGTAAGACACTTTCACGGTTCAGTGTCTGGCTCTGAGCACTATGGGACTTGAAATCTATGGTCATCAGTCCCCTAGAACTTAGAACTACTTAAACCTAACTACCCTAAGGACATCACACAACACCCAGTCATCACGAGGCAGAGAAAATCCCTGACCCCGCCGGAAATCGAAACCAGGAACCCGGGCGTGGGAAGCGAGAACATTACCGCACGACCAAGAGCTGCGGACTACAGTGTGTGGCTGAATTAGTATAAGTTAATGACATCATGGCATATTCTCGACAATGGCGACTAATATTAACGTAATTTTGAAACTTTGACATTACAGAGTGTGATTGAATTGTTATAATTTTACAACGTCCTGGGATATACTGAAAAATGGTGGAAAATTTTGAAAAATGTATCCAGTAAAGTGGACGACTCCAACGTATTCACAAGAAAGCATGACAGTGTTCCTAAATGTGGTTCTTCGAGTTACGAGATTTTTTGCATTTCGAATTCTGAAAATTGGCGGACAATATTTGTCCATCCACTGACGTCTGTAGCATCTAAATCGAGGATGTCTGAGAAGCGAGACTGCCGCTATCTAAAACATCTGCTTTGCATGAGAATACTCCCCTCTTCCTCTTCCTGTCTGGACAAATCAAAATTAAACTCCCCCTCCCCAAACCGCTGTTATTACTAGAGAAAATGCGTTCACTGTATCGTTATTGTCCACCATACTGAGAGGATCATCATGAAGTATCAGCAGCAGCAGGAATCAAGCAGCGTCTCCAGCCAGAATGAAAAGAATGTGAAGAAATGAAAGTTTAATTGACCTAACATAACACGATTTTTAAACAAATAAACTCTTCCTACACACCAAATATACGACACCCCTATATAATTAGTGCATGTATGATGCCACTGTATGTGTTAAGATCGGGCGCGTTGTCCTATACTCAGAATGACCATGATTGAATGATGTCATGGCGTTATCTGTAAATACTGCAAAGCATGACTCCAACCAGTTTTCTCAAATACATAAGTGGGTACAAGACTCTTGAATGATTTATAAATCTAGAAATGCCTTATTTAAAAAGCAATATGCACTTAGTACAGGGCCGGCCAAACGCTGCACAGTGTGCAGACGTGAGGAAGTGCTGCCATGTGCGCACGTGTGCGACAGCGAGCGACAGCGACATCTGTTATTAGACATGTGTCCAAAATGAACGGCAGCGGCTCCACTTCCCTGTTTATGTGGTACAAGCTAGAGCGCTACATACCCAGTCTCCTTTACCCCTGTTAACCGTAAACTTAACAGAGAAGTACTGACAAATTGCAGGTACTGTGAAAAAGCCAACGACGGGAGATCTATGTTCACAGTCGTTTAAAAATAACTGGGAACTGCAATTCTTTTTTGTAGCTGTTGGTGAAAACTCAGAGTGTTTGCTGTGCCGCCGAATAATAGGAGGCCAGCGTTAAGTCTTCAATTGAAAGACACTACAATACATATCACAAAGACAAGTGTAGTGTACTCAACAGTGAAGAACGGCGAGCAAAATTAAATGTTCTTAAGAAAATGGATGAGACACATCAACTCGATTATCATTTCTCATGACCAGTGATAAGCCTGTTTGGATTTATTCCTTTCATAATTAAAAATTATTGTTTACTAAGTGCGCATTATTGCCTCATTCTGCTCCATGTTACATTATTATCAGGAAAGTTGGTCATTAAACCGATTGTTTCAATTTATACTTACATTTAGTTTTTTTTAGTGTGTGAAGGGCTACGTTCAGCTGAAGTCGATAAAACATAACATTCATCTAATTGTCGGTTATTATGCTGATTTCTGACGTAACTGATGAAAGATATAGCAATAATGGTATTGAAATAACAGGTGATCATGGAGAGGTCTGCGGTTATCATTCTGTTCAGAGGCCAGTGAGACAGAAATTATGTGGGTGTAACTGAGGGCAAAGAGAATTAGTTATAGGAAACCTTGCGTTAGTTTAATGTTATTTGAAATCAAGAATAAGGTTCCTTGGAAGTCGCTAAGTGCTCTCTTTCTTAAATACTAGAGCAAAAGCATTACGCGTATTTACGTGCCGTCAGTCAAGCTGCCTTAATAAAATCCCACGGTTGTTAACTGTATTACTTCTCTTACTGGGTTAAACTGTTAACATAAAAGTAGACTCCTCAATGAGTAGACTGTGACAGTATTTTAAATGTTGAATACGCGAAATACCCTCCCATGGTTGGCTTGCAAGCTGTGGAAAGAGCACTAGAATGCGCCGGTACAGAGTATCCCAGCAAGTGGATAAAGCGACATCTGTGCGTAGGAACATGCACTACATGAAAGCTTACGGCTGCGGTGTGCACGCTGTGACCCGGAAGTTGCACATGTGCAGGAACACCGCACGCGTGCAGAATATCTGGCCGGCCCTGACTTAGTAAATACCGACTCAACATTCTTCGGCTCCATCATTGTGTGTGTCATACCACTATAACAGTGTCAATGGCAAACCGTTACATAACAACGAAAAATCTATGCATACGACGCTACTAAATGAATATCGTAAAACAAGAGACTTCAGCAGCACCAAATAAATGAAGTTGCTAAGTATCATGGAAAACTAGTAAATATAGTGTGAAAATCTGAAATAGAGTGTTTCCACCGACCCAATGAGACAGGGCAATGATGGAAGTAACGTCGAGATTATGTATAATTCTATCGAAAGTCATTGCCTCCGTGACAGTAAATTTGAGAAAGAAGAGGACAGTTCTACATCTCTGAACACAAGATATTAATGCATATGGCTATCAAAGCATTTCCTGCAATAAACCTCCTTACTAGCCGAGAATGATTCAGACTGAAAGGGGTTAGCGCGGTAAAAACGTAAGTTACAAACGAATACTTTTATTTACAACTTGAGCCTTAGAAACACTAGTATATGTGTTTTAAGTGATGTGGAGATTACCCAGGTTATGACTTTTAAAATTAGAACATATATATACATCTATTGTAATTCGTGATGTCAACTTAAACAAACCCAGACATCTGCGGGGCATAAAAGACGTGTAGTGTACCAAACGTGGAGCACTACATATGTGATTTGTTCACAGCCTTTTCCTCTCAGAAGCATTAGGCACACATTTTACACCTACTAAGAAGTAACCATAGGGAAAACCTTCGACAAAGTTGGCTATTAATACATAAGGAGTGTCAAAATAGTTCACTGGTGAATTGCCAAATGTCGGTGTCCAATGGGAAAAATGTTTCGGCAAACAATCACGTTGTCATCATCAGGTACGCTTTCATCTCCTCCCCCTCTCCCCTGGTCGGCCGCTCAATCGGCAGTCCGCACCCAGAATACCTAGCCCCACTGCTCCTGCGAAGTCAGTGTTCCCTTCCCGGTTCGCGCACCTCCCCTGTTCCTCCGCCTACCCCCGAACTCAGTTCGTCGTCTATTATCTCATTCATGTTCTTGATCTTTCTAATAGCCTCATGGCTTACTACGTACGTATCCACTATCACGATTTAGCAGCCATTCCCTTACTCGAATCTCAGTAGATTCCTTCATGGCCGGCCGGAGAGGCAGAGCGTTTCTAGGCGCTTCAGTCTGGAACCGCACGCCCGCTAAGGTCGCAGGTTGGAATCCTGCCTCGGGCATGGATGTGTGTGGTGTCCTTAGCTTAGTTAGGTTTAAGTAGTTCTAAGTTCTGCGGGACTGATGACTACGGCAGTTAAGTCCCATAGTGTTCAGAGCCATTTGAGCCATTTGAACCATTCCTTAAAGACACAGTCCCAGAACTCGAAAGTCTGTGTCAGAATCTTGGTGTAGCTATAATCCACGCCACGCACTTTCGGCAGGCAATATTCTGCGACTGCAGACTTGTTACGCTGCTGCAATATGATATGGCTTTGGTTTTCTCAGTTACGATCTTAAATAGTACGCACCGTGTGACCTATGTAAGTCTTACGACAGTGGCAAGGAATCTGATAGATCCCGGATTTCCGTAGTCCAAGGTCATCTTTCACACCACCAAGTAGTGCCTGTGTTTTGGCTGGTGGGCGAAAGACCGTCTTCACTTGGTCTTTCCAGAGACTTCGTCCTACATTGCTGGATAACGCACGACAAAGAATGAATGCAATGGCTGCATCCTCCTGAGAATCCTCATCTAGTTTCACTGGTTGCACGGAGGGTGTACGACTAGGGATCTCCAAATTTGTCACTCCTTGTAGCCATTTTACCGGTAAACCGCCCTCAGATATTCGAATTCTTCGTTGATACAGAGACAGTGCGACGCTGTATAGCAATGTTTTGAGTATTAAGGCATCCAACAAAATACACAGCGTTGCGAATGTGATGTGAACACATGTCCACAAGAAAGCCTATCGTTGTGAACCTTCGGTAGTCCATGAAGTCTTGGTGGAACTGATTCTCTCTGTCTCAGTTTCTTAATAACCTCGTCTGGCAAGTCGCATTCTTTGAGAAGCATCATGGTCCTCCTCTCCGTCCATTTGGTAGGGTCAGTGTCGATCTTCCTGTATACACTATCTTCTAGTAGGCCCAACATTTTCTCGATGTAATTCTGGTGAGACCGGACTAGAGTTGCGTTGCTCTTGTCAGCTTTTAAGGCCACAATGTCAGGCTCTTCTCTTAGTTTCCTTATGAATGCCCTTTCCCTACTAGAGATGTTCGGTGCTCTCAGGCAAAAACACCTACAAAATACCAGAACACGCAATTCATCATGGAAGGCAAGGTGGGCGGAGTGCTCCCATTTCTGGATGTTCTGGTTATAAGAAAAACAGACGGCACTTCGGACCACAGCGTGTACCAGGAGAAGACGCACACCGACCTACGCTTAACATGCTGACAGCTGCCACCACCCAGTGCAGAGGAATGGCGTGCTAAAGACTTTGGTAAATAGGGCTCGCACTATCTCTGACGTCCGCCCCTGGTAGGTGCGTGGTAAGCGCGACAGACTGTCAATCCTAAGGGCCCGGTTCGATTCCCGGCTGGGTCGGAGACTTTCTTCTCTCAGGGACTAGGTGTTGTGTTGTCCTAATCATCGTCATTTCATCCCCATCGACGCGCCAGTCGCTGAAGTGGCGTCAAATCGAAAGACTTGCACCAGGCGAGCGGTATACCCAACGGGAGGCCCTCGTCACACTCCCATTATACTATCTCTGACGACGAAAGTACATATCAACGAAGAACTAAAATATCTGAGGGCGGTTTTCCGGAAGAATGGCTACAAGGAGTGGCAAATTTGGAGAGCCCCACTTCCTACACACTCTGTGCAACCGGCAGAACCAGCAATTACATTCATTTCTTTTTGTGGCGCGTTATACGGCAAGACAGGACAACTCCTTCGCAAACATCAAATGAAATCGGTACCGCCCACCAGCCAAAACACAGCCTCTACTTCGTCGTGTGAAAGATGACCTTGGACTACGGAAATGTAACATATGTCAGCTGGAGCGTGCTGTCGAAATTCATTGCCGAGAACAACAACGCCATACCAGATTCGCGCAGCCTTAGAAGGCAGCAGTCGCTTAATATTGCCTGACTGAACTGCACGGAATGAGCTATAACCCCACCAATGTTCTGACACAGACGTCCAAGTTCTGGGACCGTGTCATTAAGAAATCTATTGAGTTCAGGTAAGGAAACCGGTAATACAAACCTGGAAATGGAAAAAAGAACACATTGACACCGGTGTGTCAGACCCACCATACCTCCTCCGGACACTGCGGGAGGGCTGTACAAGCAATGATCACACGCATGGCGCAGCGGACACACCAGGAACCGCGGTGTTGCCGTCTAATGGCGCTAGCTGCGCAGCATTTGTGCACCGCCGCCGTCAGTGTAAGCCAGTTTTCCGTGGCATACGGAGCTCCATTGCAGTCTTTATCACTGGTAGCATGCCGCCACAGCGTGGACGTGAACCATATATGCTGTTGACGGACTTTGAGCGAGGACGTATAGTGGGCATGCGGGAGGCCGGGTGGACGTACCGCCGAATTGCTCAACACATGGGGCGTCAGGTCTCCACAGTACATCGATGTTGTCGCCAGTGGTCGGCGGAAGGTGCACGTGCCCGTCGACCTGGGACCGGACCGCAGCGACGCACGGATGCACGTCAAGACCGTAGGATCCTACGCAGTGCCGTAGGGGACCGCACCGCCACTTCCCACCAAATTAGGGACACTGTACCTCCTGGAGTATCGGCGAGGACCATTCGCAACCGTCTCCATGAAGCTGGGCTACGGTCCCGCACACCGTTAGGCCGTCTTCCGCTCACGCCCCAACATCGTGCAGCCCGCCTCCAGTGGTGTCGCGACAGGCATGAATGGAGGGACGAATGGAGACGTGTCGTCTTCAGCGATGAGAGTCACTTCTGCCTTGGTGCCAATGATGGTCGTATGCGTGTTTGGCGCCGTGCAGGTGAGGGCCACAATCAGGACTGCATACGACCGAGGCACACAGGGCCAACACCCGGCATCATGGTGTGGGGAGCGATCTCCTACACTGGCCGTACACCTCTGGTGATCGTCGAGGGGACACTGAATAGTGCACAGTACATCCAAACCGTCATCGAACCCATCGTTCTACCATTCCTAGACCGGCAAGGGAACTTGCTGTTCCAACAGGAGAATGCACGTCCGCGTGTATCCCGTACCACCCAAAGTGCTCTAGAAGGTGTAAGTCAACTACCCTGGCCAGCAAGATCTCCAGATCTGTCCCCCATTGAGCATTTTTGGGACTGGATGAAGCGTCGTCTCACGGGGTCTGCACGTCCAGCACGAACGCTGGTCCAACTGAGGCGCCAGGTGGAAATGGCATGGCACGCCGTTCCACAGGACTACATCTAGCATCTCTACGATCGTCTCCATGGGAGAATAGCAGCCTGCATTGCTGCGAAAGGTGGATATACAGTATACTAGTGCCGACATTGTGCATGCTCTGTTGCCTGTGTCTATGTGCCTGTGGTTCTGTCAGTGTGATCATGTGATGTATCTGACCCCAGGAATGTGTAAATAAATTTCCCCTTCCTGGGACAATGAATTCACGGTGTTCTTATTTCAATTTCCAAGAGTGTAAATCGTGATAGGGGGTACATACTTAGCAAGCTACAGGATCCCACTATTAGAAAGGTCAAGAAGAGGACTGGGATAATAGACAATGAACTGACTTCGGGGACAGGCGACATGATAGCACAGGTGCCTCCAGCGTACAAACTTGTGCGCGAACCTATGATGGAACACTAGGCCGCCGAGAGCAGTAGGGCTAGGGATGCCTGGTGAGGACAGCCAATGAGGGAGAGGGGAACAGACGAAAGTGCGGCTCCGGCCCCCCAACAGTCAATTCATCAGCGCACCTGAGGATGGCAACGTGTTCGTTTGCCGAAATATTTCACCCGTTGCGTGCCGACATCCGGCAGTTCACCAATGACCTGTTTCGACATGAAGTATGCCGGGAGAAGCTGAAGAATCACACGTAAGTACTGTGTTACAACATTTTCAGTTTTTCAATTGCTAGAATCAGATTTATAACTAGAATTATCACTCTGCATTTATAGGGATACTGAGGGAGAATCGAGAAGATTTTTTACGGTTTTAGAGGTATGCGATTATTCATTAGTGTGCTTCCAGAAGGTAGTATTTGTAGTTAAATGATGGACTGTATAAATTTTTTAGTGGAGAATATGTGTATATTTGATTCACGAACATGCTTAACGGCATAAATTTAGCAGGGAAGCGTTTCAAACCATTTACAGGAAATATAAATAGATAATGGCTATACTATATGAAACAGAGCTAACAGACATTGTAATGCAAGACTCAATTCCGGTTTTTAACAAAACTGAGCTGTGTAGCTACCTAAGAAGCACACAAATGCTCACTAACTTGCACCCATGCACCAGCTCTGTCACTTGTAGTTGCACTATTTTTCTTCCTTTAAATACAGTCTGCGTCTCAATTAGGGTGCACTCCCAATATCACTGTCCAGTATTATGTGCCTCGATAGTAATGAGGAGTACTGTAATTTATTACACTAAAAAATTGCTCAGTTTATAAACAATGAAAATATACACACACTGAAGCCCCAAAAAAAGAAAAAAACTGGTACAGGCATGCGTAATAAAATACAGAGCTATGTAAACAGGCAGAATATGCCGCTGCGGTCGGCAACGCCTATATAAGACAATAAGTGTCTGGCGCAGTTCTTAGATCGGTTACTGCTGCTACATCGGCAGGTTACCAAGATTTCAGTGAGTTTGAAGGTGGTGTTATAATCGGCGCACGAGCAATACGACACAGCATCTCCAAGGAAGCTATGAAGTAGGGATTTTCCCTTACGACCATTTAATGAGTGTACCGTGAATATCATGAATCTGGTGAAACATCAAATCCCCGACATCTGCAAAAATGGAACCAACGACGACTGAAGAAAATTGTTGAAGGTGACAGAAGTGCACCCCTTTCGCAAATTGCAGCAGATTTCAGTGCTGAGCCATCAACAAGTGTTAGCGTGCAAAACATTTCACGAAACATCATCAAGCCGGCCTGAGTGGCCGAGCGGTTCTAGGCGCTACAGTCTGGAACCTCACGACCACTAAGATCGCAGGTTGTAATCCTGCCTTGGGCATGGATGTGTGTGATGTCCTTAGGTTAGTTAGGTTTAAGTAGTTCTAAGTTCTAGGGGACTGATGACCTCAGAAATTAAGTCCCATAGTGGTCAGAGCCATTTGAACCATTTGAACATCATCGATATGGGCTTTCGGAGCCGAAGGCACACTCGTGTGACGGCATTGCACAAAGCTTTACGCTTCGCCTGGGCCTGTCAACATAGACTTTAGACTGTTGATGACAGGGAACATGTTGCCTGGTCGGACGAGTCTCGTTTCTTGTTTCTCGTTTCAAATGGACCCTGCATGTCAGCAGGGGACTGTTGAAGCTGGTGGAAGCTCTGTAATGGTATGGGCCACGTGCAGTTGGAGTGATATGCGACCCCTGATACGTCTAGATGCGGCTCCGACCGGTGACACGTACGTAATCATCCTGTCTGATCACCATTCATTCATGTTCATTGTGCTTTCCGACGGACCTGGGCAATTCCAGCAGTTCAATGAGACTCCCAACACGTCCAGAATTGCTACATAGTGGCTGCTGGAATACTCTTCTGAGTTTGAACACTTCCGCTTGCCACATAACTCCCCTGACGTGAACGTTATTGAGCATATCTCGGATTGAACGTGCTACTCAGAAGAGGTCTCCACCCTCTCGTACTCTTCCGAGCTTATGGACAGCCCTGCAGGATTCATGGTATCAGTTCCCTCCCGCACTAGTTGAAACATTAGTCGAGTCTATAAAGTTTTGCATCATCCCGGGCCACAGAACTACTTAAAATAGACGTTGACTGGAAATTGCATCACAGACACAGTCGTTTTGAGTGTTCAGAGATCTCACTAAACATGCCAAAAGATGTAAATAACCATGCACGAGCAGGAGTTATTGGACGGAAGGGGTCCGACAGCCGATCATTTCCAGTCATTCAACGATGAAGGAGGTACACAGCTCGTGTCGTCCGTAGTTGAACCATACCTAGACGGTCGATACAGCGGTTCGATAGCGTCCGCATTGTTACTTTGTGCCAGGAAGGTCTCTCAATAAGTAAAGTGTCCAGGTGTCTGGGAGTGAACCAAAGCGGACATGAAGAAGATACAGAGACAGGAACAGTTGATGACATGCCTCGCTCATGCAGCTCAAGGGCTACTACGCAGTGGATGACCGTTACCTACGAATTATTTCTCGGAGGAACCCTGACACCAACGCCACCATGTAGAATAATGCTTTTCGTGCAGCCACAGAACGTCATGTTGCGACTCAAACTGTGCGCAATAGGCTGCTTGATGCGCAGCTTCACTGCCGACGTCCATGACGAGGTCCATCTTTGCAACCACGACAGCATGTAGCGCAGTACAGATGTGCCCAGCATCATGTCGAATGGACCGCTCAGGCATGGCATCACGTTCTCTTCACCGACGAGTGTCGCATATGCCTTGAACCAGACAATCGTCGGAGACGTCTTTGGAGGCCACCCGGTCAGGCTGAATGCCTTAGACACACTGTCCACGATTTAAAAATGGAGGTGGTTCCCTGCTGTTTTCCGATGGCGTTATGAGGGCCCGACGTGTGCCGTTGGTGGTTTTGGAAGGCGCCGTGACGGATGTTCGATACGTGAACGCTTCTCTCTGACCGAAAGATCAACCATTTCGGCAGCATAGTGGCGAGGCATTCGTCGTACATAGTTTCTGAATGACTTCCTTCAGGATAACAACATCGCTCGACTAGAGTGGCCAGCATGTTCTCCACACGTGAACCCTATCAAACATGCCTGAGATAGACTGAAAAGGGCTATTTATGGACGACTTGACCGACCAACCACCCTGAGGGATCTACGCCGAATCGCCGTTAGGGAGTGCGGCATTCTGGACCAGCAGTGCCTTGATGAACTTTTGGATAGTATGCCAACATGAATACAGGCATGCATCAATGTAAGTCGACGTGCTACTGGGTGTTACAGGTAACGGTGTGTACAGCAATTTGGACCACAGCTTGTGAAGGTCTCGCTGCATGGTGATACAATATACAATGAGTGTTTTCATGAGCAATAAAAAGGGCGGAAATGACGTTTATGCTGATCACTGTTCCTATTTTCTGTACAGGTTCTAGAACTCTCAGAACCAAGGGGTTGCAAAACTTTTTTGGTGTGTGTAATTTGTTCTATGTGTGTATTTCGTATATATATAAATAGTGTGGTCCATTGATAGTAACCGGGCCAAATATCTCACGAAATAAGCTTCAAACGAAAAAACTACGAAGAACGAAACTCGTCTAGCTTGGGGGAAACGAGATGGCGCTGTGGTTGGCCCGCTAGATGGCGCTGCCATAAGTCAAACCGATATCAACTGCGTTTTCTTAAATAGGAACCCCCATTTTTTATTACATATTCGTGTCGTACGTAAAGAAATACGAATGTTTTAATTGGAGCACTTTTTTCGCTTTATGATAGATAGCGCTGTACTATTTACAAACGAATAAGTACGTGGTATCACGTAACATTCCGCCAGTGCGGACGGTATTTTCTTCGTGATACATTACCCGTGTTAAAATGGACCGTTAACCAATTGCGGAAAAGGTCGATATCGTGTTGATGTATGGCTATTGTGATCAAAATGGCCAACGGATGTGTGCTATGTATGCTGCTCGGTATCCTGGTCGACATCATCCAGGCTTCCGCGGCTGGCTTCCTACGTAATGTTCTACCGATGTTACTACAAGATGTTTCACTGCATGACAGAATGACGATGTTCTTCCAACATGATGGATGTCCGGCACATAGCTCGCGTGCGGTTGACGCGGTATTGAATAGCATATTTCATGACAGGTGGATTGGCCGTCGAAGCACCATACCGTGGCCCGCACGTTCACCGGATCTGACGTCCCCGGATATCTTTCTGTGGAGAAAGTTGAAGGATATTTGCTACCGTGATCCACCGACAACTCCTGGCAACATGCGTCAGCACATTGTCAATACATGTGCGAACATTACGGAAGGCGAACTACTTGCTGCTGGGAAGAATGTCGTTACACGTATTGCCAAATGCATTGAGGTTGACGGTCATCATTTTGAGCATTTATTGCATAAATGTGGTATTTACATGTAATCACGCTGTAACAACATGCGTTCCCAGAGACAATTTGTTGACAAAGGTACATGTATCACATTGGAACAACCAAACTAAAATGTTCAAATGTACCTACGTTCTGTACTTAAAAAACGTACCTGTTACAAACTGTTCGTCCAAAATAGTGAGCCATATGTTTGTGACTATTACAGCGCCATCTATCACAAAGATAAAAAAGTGGTCCAACGAATACGTAATAAAAAATGAGGGTTCCTATTTAAAATAACGCAGTTGATATCGGTTTGACCTATGGCAGCGCCATGTAGCGGGTCAACCATAGCGCCATCTGGTTTCCCCCTTCAAGCTAGACAAGTTTCGTTGTTTAAAGTGTTTTCGTTTGACTCTTAATTCGTGAGATATTTGGCCCGGTCACGATCAGTGGACCACCCTATATATATAGATGGGCGTACTGTATAAGGAGAATAGAGATCGAGCTGGGAAGCTTACATGTAAGTATCTAAGCACTTTGCTATGCAGTGGACATTGAGTATTCTTTCAATTTTTCAATATATCTGAATATATTTACCGATTAAATGGATATCGAACTGCACTATTTTTGAGCCTCTCTGTATATTAACTAATGAATTAACGCATTAAATTAATTTTTTCTCATAACCTTAAAATCCTTTTATTTATTATGGCCTTTCGTTTTTCTTCGTAGGTAACAAGGTTGCACAGTGGACAGCAGAAATCAGTATGTGGAAACATGTTGCAGCAATTGTACCTTACCACTGTATATGCAAACAAACAGCACATTTAATGATCCCATCAAGGTGGTGAGGCTGTCACCAGGACACAACTAGTGTGGAGGTGAGAAAGATGTAGGAAATAAGATGTAAAATTAATATCCCAGATGCTCTTACCTAGCAGAAAACGTAAGAAATCAACTAAGGAGTAATACAGTGATGCTTTTCTGGTGTAATAATTTTAATAATGACTCATTACTGGTAACAATGTCGATATTTATGAGGCGTGTAACAAGACATGTTTAGATTACCTGCATGCTGCGTCCTCTGGCTGCTCTGACAATATGCAGCCTTCTTGCACTATTATGGCTGCTTCCTTCGGTGGCTCCTGCATACTTCGTAGGCGATCTATATCGTTCAACGGCCAGAGTGTGGAGAGATTCAGTCAGTAGCTGGAGCGACACGGATCGATGATAGCCCTTCTGTCAGGTATGTAGAATGCTTAAGCTTCATATGTAAGGGCATCTGTGGCTTGTGAGCACTGTGTTTTTAGTCGTGTTGGCTAATCGAGAGACTCCACGTGAACGCTGCAGCTCTCTACAGCTGCCTACTGTCTCGCATTTATCGTGCTGTGGTAGGCTCAGCAGAGGCGCCAGTCACCACGGGTACTCAATGGCTTAGCGTGTAGAAATGGTTTATTTATTGCACCGTGGTCAGCGCTGTGTGACATCTGGGTGGTGTGGACTTGAACATACTTCGGATTTTCACTCCTAATTTAGAAGTCTGCCAATACCAACCTTACATTGATGTTATTGTCTTTGCCTTCCATAACGTCATTTCTTTTTCATTTTGGTGGTGGTAATTGCTGACAGAGTACATATAGCGAAGTGTTGAGATTGAATATACTCGAATTTTTCTGTAGTTGTTTACTACTCATCCAGTGACGTCACACACTGCTTATGAAAGTTGGTGCTTAGCAACGGAATTTTTATTCCAATCGTGAGGGTAAATGTTTTTACAGTGTGAATTTAGGAATGTCGTACATGCGATTTTTCGTTGTTATCAGTCTCCTGTGGGCACTCTTACAGTAGCGTCACACATACTCACCGATGATGCAGGTAGAATATTGCCTTGGTACTTAGCAAGTGCGTTTAATGCATTTCGGAATTTATTAATTATTCTAATGTCTGGTATCTTTTTACGTGGTTTGGAATACAGGTTGGGGGTCATGCTTTTTAGAGCTTACAGAAAACGCCATGACGTAGTTAAATCATAGTCATTCTGCCGATAGAACAAAGTACCTGCCTGATTTTAACGCAAACTGTGTCATCACGCACACTGATAATGTAGGGGTGGCGGTGATTTAGTATATAAGAAGAGTTGTTTTTTGTTTAAATGTTTTGTTGTGGTAGCTTAATTGTTAATACATTCCTTCTTAGCCTTCTTAGCCTTTTGCTTTCTCTGGGGGCACTGCCTAATCCCTGCTGTTGCTGATGCCTTCTTCCTCTCGTTATGGTTAACAGAACAAGAGTGACGTGGCGACGTGCCCACACCTTGACATAGAGTAGGGGGTGGGGCGGGGGTGGGGAGGGGGATGTTTCTCATGGGCGGTACAGGTGTGGCAGTGTGTTTCATATTACGGCAGTCTCTTTCGTCAACCGTCCAACGTGCCAGTAGATGGTAATGCAAGTGTGGTTGCAGAAAGTACGATCAGGAGTGGATGGACTAACAGCTTCCTCCATTTTGCAGAATCTGAAATGAAAAACGTGTAATAACTCGTAAGAATCAAATTCTCTAACAATATAATATTTTGAAATGATTGTGTTGGATTTTTCCTATTTACTAGAAAATTTTATGAAACTTTTCCGCCTTTTTGCACAATATTCCACAACTTCATGAAGTTATTGTAATTCAGTGACCCACACTAATATCTAAGTAACTTACGTAATAAATTACTATAACATTAATCATCGTCTTGTAGTAAATGAGACGATGTCATCAACTTATATCAGTACAGCCACACACTGTAATGAGCAAGTGACCTACCTCTTAAATTACGTTGACATTAGCAGCTACGTATCAGAATATGCTGAAAATGCCAGCTGCTATGCTATTAATAAACTGTATTAATAAAGTTACAAAAGTTGAAGATGGCTATTTTGGACAATTTATTAACGTTGTATTGGCTATCGTTTTGAAATAGGGTAACACACAATTCACCTACAGGAGTCGTTGAACAAACCATTTGCGATATTTCTGCAGAATAAGTCATGATGTCAAATGTTTAAACACGCTTCTAATATCAAAGAATCTTACGTCAGCCGCGCGGAGTGGCCGCGCGGTTTGAGGCATCATGTCACGGACTGTTCGGCCCCTCCCGCCGGAGGCTCGAGTCCTCCCTCGGGCATGGGTGTGTGTGTGTTATTCTTAGCATAAGTTAGTTTAAGTAGTGTGTAAGTCCAGGGATCGATGGCCTAAGTAGTTTGGTCCCTTAGGCATAAATTATTAGTTTACACGTACAGTAATGTTGAGGAGTTATGGTAATACTCATTTTCATTTTTTAAGTAGGATAACTCTGATGCTGCCAGTCTTCTCACTACGGCGTGCATACCTAGAATGATAAACTCACGTAATTAGAATAATAATAGATTTAATTTGTTATTGTTACTATTTTTGTAACAAACCCGAATCCAAACAAACCAGAGCCTCTGACTATGGGCCACAGAACTCGAATGATGAAGGCCACACATTTGCCATAATAATATAAGCGGGATGGCGCGAAGAGAGATCCTGAATCTCGTTGGCCCAGAGTGGAATGGGGCGGCGGAAGGGGAGGCGTGTAGTCGGGACCCCCGGGAGGTGTGTGACTTTCAATATACCTCGTACCACTACATCAGATGTAACATGATAATCGTATTTTCTCACCGGTAGTCTTTATCTTATTTTATCACTGGAAGTATCGCTCGATGATTATCGGCGCTCCATGTCAGGTTCTCAAAGAAACGCTGTAAACCCCCGAAAATTATGAATGAGTATAAATCCTTACTCTTAAGTCACTTGAAATGACTTATAGCTAATTTGGAGACGGATTAAAATTAACACGTGTCCTGGATCAACGGAATGCGAACATCGACACAATAAAGTGCGTTTGAGATTTGCACATGAAAACTAACAGAAATGTTGAGACCCAATTCCCAATTAAATGAACGCAAATGTAAGACAGTCTGCGATATTACCAAAGTTTCACTGCTTACAAGTCAAACTACCTTAAATTCATACTAGATAAATTATCCGCAAGACTACTTGCTATAGCTTATAACTCTACTTCAGCCAACGATTACAGAAGGATGTTCGTCTCGCGAGGACTCGGCGGAAACAGAACTAAATTTTGCCCCGTTGTACTGTAACTGCCTGAAGCAGTTAAAAGCCCTTTGCTCACACTGGATAGACCTGCTGTTCATCGCTTGTGACAAGGACACCTTGTACTATGAGAAACAGACGACTCGCGATTGAACGTCTGTGATGTAAACGAGTGACCTGCGGTGTGTGTAGCGCAGTTCTGTGATTTATGAAAGAAGCTCGTACTAAATGACCGACCACGGTTATCGATCAAAAAACGCAAACACAATTGGAACTGCTGCTTGTTCATACAGTATTACACAGAGTCCGCCGGACGGCGTCCAGCTGCTGCCGATGCAAAGCGAAGCGTTGCCTTCGGCCACAATAGCGAGCCCTTTGTCGACCCGCCTTCGCTGCCTACGTATGCGCTGCCACCAAACGATCCGTTACGGGCAACTGGACGCACTTTGACCACAGTCTTCATGTATAACTCCGCACACGCTACTGTTCTTACAGTCTGTTTATGTTTGTAGTACCTCTACCAACTGCAAATTCCACTTTGTCGTCTCGAACGCAGTATTGCCCGCTGCTATCTCTGTATCAAACGATTCACACAACATTAAACAAACAACTAAATAAATAAATTACCAAGTACCACAGAATTCAACGTTATAGAAGCGACAACACTGACAATTTACTAGTAAATCGTTAGCGATGCCAACGCTCCTTATTAACACACTCCGTTGCGCAATGGACATCGATACATTGTGTGAACCTCTCTCAGTTGTAGAGCAGACGCCATACTCACGAGTTCTTAACTTCAGGTACTGCAATACAACATATGCAGCCAATGAAGCAAAGGTATTTGCTGCTGTCATTTACTTCCACTGGTAAAAGTTTATACATATTACAACACTTTTATTTTAGTCTCAGATGGCTTGCGAGGATGCACATTTTGTTCGATGTATTGTATCTGCAAATATTCGAAATGTTATTGACTTATCAGATAAAAGCGTGCGCTGATGCGGATATCCTCAAGTGTGTCATGGCAATGTGAGTATTACGATATATTTTCGCAAAACAAACAACTCATTATAGTGGTTCTCATCGTTTAAATCCTTATTATTATCCATGCTGCTACAGTGGCTGGCATGCATAGTATCGTGAAAAGAGTAGATGCCTTGCTGACATGTGCCATGCCTAAAAATGGAAGGAAAAAAAGTAATATTAAGATTTTCTAATCCGTCGAAAACGAAGTCATTAGAGACGGGGCACAAGCGCGGATTGATTTTTTCAGGAATGGAAAGAAAACCGTCTGTGCCCTTTCTAAAGGAACCATTCCGACATTTGCGCGGGTACATTTAGAGAAATCACAAATACGTAAATCTGGATCGGCAGACAAGCATTTGAACCGTTGTCCTACCAAATCAAGTCCACTGTGCTAAGCAATGCGCTACCTCGATCGGTGTTGAAAAAGCCTCCCTCGGGCATGGATGTGTGTGTTGTTCTTAGCTGTTAGTTTAAGTTTGTTTAAACAGTGTGTAAGTCTAGCTACCGATGACCTCAGCAGTTTGGTCCCTTAGGAATTTACACACATTTGAACATTTGAGACATCCCATCGACTTGATCATACTGATATGTTTCCTTTAAACCGTCACGTGAACGATAATGTGGGTAATATCGAAATAAATCATGCAACATCATAACTGAAATCACTCGAGAGAGGAAAGGCTACTGAACGTGATGGGATATCAGCAAGAGTGTACATAGAGAATGTGAAAGAACTTTCTCCTCTAGTGTACCGTAGGTCTCTGCAGGAAAGAAGTGTTCCTGACGATCAGAAAAAAGGCGCAGGCAATTGCCGCTTAGAAGAAGAGTAGTAGATCAGACTCAAAAATCTATAGGACTATATTTCTGACGTCAGTCTGTTATACAGTAGTATGTAGTAATCAACATGGATTCCGTAAACGACGATGGTGTGAAATCCAGATCTCTCTGTTCGGCCGCCAACAGGTACATGTTGTGAGCCTTCACTCCCGTAAGGCATTCGATACAGTTGTAAACTGCCACCTCTTGATGATAATACAAGCGTATGGAATGTCAGAGCAACTGGGTGATTAGATCGAAGAGTTTCTAGCAAACAGAACACACCGTGTCAACCTCAATGGAGACAAGTCGGGAGGCGTAAAAGTATCTTCCGGCGTAAACCGAGGGAGTGTTAAAGAACCATTACTCTTACAACATATGTAAATGGCAAAGAGGACAACATCGGAAGCTCCAATAGGTTTTTCGCGGATGATGCTGCTATATACAGACAAGTTGCAACGTTAGAAAATTGAAGTGAAATTCAGAAAGAGCTACAAAGAATAGACGCTTGCTGCAGAGAGTGGCGATTCACCCTCAACATACACAAATGTTACTTACTGCGTATGCATAGACAGAAGGACTCATTATTGAAGGTTTCATGAGTCCAGAATAATCACTGGAGGCAGCTACTTTTATAAAATATATAGTTGTATGAATAAAGAGCGATTTACAGCGAAAAGACTACATAAAAATAATCTCAGTAAAGGCTGATGCCAGACTGAGATTCATTGGAAGAATCCTAAGAACATGTAGTCGATCAACAAAGAAGGTACCTGACAAAGGCGACGTTTGGAAAATATTTAAATATTATTCGTCTGTATGAGATCCGTACCACAAAGAATTGATAGAGGAAATAGAGAAGATCTAAAAAAGAGCAGCGACTTTCGCTACAGAGTCATTCAGTAAGTATGAAAGCGTAACGGAGATGAACACCAACTCGAGTGGATGAGAATGTAAAATAGGTGTTGTGCATCATGGTGTGGATTACTATTAAAGTTCCGTGTGCATAAGTTGCTATAAGAATCAACAAATAGATTCCTTCCTTCTAGGTATATTTCGCGAAAAGGCCATGAAGGTAAGATTTTGGAGATTCGGGTCCACATGAAGGCTTATTATCCGGAACCATTCGCAAATGGAACAGGAAAGGGGAAGTGACAGCAGTACCAACAATATTCTCCACCAGGCACCTTAACGTAGCTTTCGGAGATCTAGATACAGACGTAGATACAGATTTTTGACTTCACAGTCTGATACCTGTTGTGTCTCACATAGCCAATAACTAAATTTCAGTGTAAAACAGTGATACTGTCTCCATTCCTCTTAAAATTTCAACAAGTGCAGTATTCAGCACTTATTAGATTGATAAAAGTTATACTCGGAGGACGTCGTTATCAGGAGAAACAGAACTGGCGTTCTACGGATCGGGAAGGTAGGTTAGAAAATTTTAAAAGATAGTTTGTAAGATATGAAACACATAAAGTTAGATAAAGTAGAAATTAGTGAAGTTAGGTGGCAAGAGGAACAAGGCTTCTGGTCAGGTGAGTACGGGTTATAAATACAGAATCAAATACGGGTAATGCAGGAGGAGGTTTGATAATGAATTAAAAAATAGGAGCGCCGCTAAGATACTACTAACAGCATAGTGAACGCATTATTGTAGCCAAGATAGACACGAAGCCCACGCCTACCACAGTAGTACAAGTTTATATGCCAACTAGCTCCGCAGATGACGAAGAGATTGAAGAAATGTATGATGAGATAAAAGAAATTATTCAGATAGTGAAGGGAGACGAAAATTTAGTAATCATGCGGGACTGGAATTCGATAGTAGGAATAGGAAGAGAAGGAAAAGTAGTAGGTGAATATGGAATGGCGGTAAGGGATGAAAGAGGAAGCCGTCTCGTAGAATTTTTGCACAGAGCATAACTTAATCATAGCTAACACTTGGTTTCAGTATCATGAAAGAACGTTGTATACGTGGAATATGCCTGGAGACACTGGAGGGTATCAGATAGATCATGTAATGGTAAGACAGATATTTTGGAACCAGGTTTTAAATTGTAACACATTTCCTGGAGCACATGTTGATTCTGACCACAATCTGTTGGTTATGAACTGTAGATTAAAACTGAAGAAATTGCTAAAAGGTGGGATTTTAAGGAGACTGTACCTGGATAAACTGAAAGAACCAGAGATTGTAGAGAGTTTCAGAGAGAGCATTAGTGAACGATTGACAATAACAGGGGAAAGAAATACAGTAGAAGAAGAAAGGGTAGTGTTGCGGCCACATGTAGTAATCGTCGCTTCACGCAGTGGAGAATTGCAAAACAGAGGCAGCCGGCGATCACGGCATTGCGAAGTAGGCGCGGCGCAGATAGCCTTGCTGACAGTTGCAGTCTACCAACAGACTGACGCAAGGACGCACGGAGACCGAGCGCCGAGCGAAGCCTGGAGCGTGCAGAGTAAGGGAAGTGAGGCCAGCACACTAAGTTACGCTGCAATATACTGCGGTAGTAATAACAAGAAGCTGCCACCGAGGGTAAAAAACGTCCTCCTGCCGGATATAAATAGTGGAGCTCAGGCAGCAACGGACAGAAGCCATTAGGAAGCAGTTCGGATCTGAGGGGACGGACGTGGTCCATGTCCGAATGTTCAATCTTTGTAGGTGACTCTTCCGGAAGTCTGTTCCAGCTCGCAGGAGTCATTTGTTCGCCGCCAGATATCAACTTCAGCTCTGGAGGTCGGCCCGGGTTCAGTCGGCACCATGGCTGATTAACTACAGCGAGAGCTTCCAGCAGGACCAGCCGCAGCGCAGTCTTGGTCACAGGCGCCGTCGGAAACTGCCGCCCGGACTTCACGGCAACCCGGCCACGGCGTGTGGTCTGTCCATGAAGGGACCTCGCGGACATCGCGACTGACGGCTTCCCAGCCACCAGTGCAGCAGGCGTCGGCAGCTGACCTCACGGCTCTGTGGGCGAGCGGCGACGCGTTCATCTCAACCACAGGGCATCCTGGCTTCAGCGGAGCACTGGTGGCCTGAGGTTCCGAGTACGATCAGCCGCCCGTGTGGCGCGCATTGTCGGAGAATCTATACAGCAACAGCAGGCGGAGGGATCCGCAGGGCTGGGCAGCGACGATGGGGGAGAAATTGTAAAGAAAGTTCAATAAATAACTGTATAACTCCACGCCATCCCAGTCTTTGGCGCAGCCACTGTGTCTGCTGCTAACAAGTACTGCAGAAGCCATAACAAGTGGCGCCAGGAGGCGTACCAAGCGGCCATCTGCCGTAACAATAGCTTTGGGAGATGAAATAGTGAAGGCAGTGGAGAATCAAATAGGTAAAAAGACAAGGGCTAGTAGAAATCCTTGAATAACAAAAGAGATACTGAATTTAATTGTTGAAAGAAGAACATATACAAAAGCAGTTAATGAACCAGGCAAAAATGAATACAAACGTCTCAAAAATGAGATCGACAGGAAGTGCAAAATAGCTAAGCAGGGATGGCTAGAGGACAAATGTAGAGGCATATATCACTAGGAGTAAGATGGATACTGCCTAAAAGAAAATTAAAGAGACCTTTGGAGAAAAGAAAACCACTTGTATGAATATCAAGAGCTCAGATAGAAAACACGTTCTAAGCAAAGAAGGGAAACCAGAAAGGTGGAAGGAGTACACAGAGGGTCTATACAATGGTGATATTCTTGAGGACAACATTATGGAAACGGAAGAGGACTTAGGTGAAGATGAAATGGGAGATATGATACTGCGTGAGAAATTTGACAGAGCACTGAAAGATCTAAGTCGAAACAAGGCCTCGGGAGCACACATCATTCCATTAGAACTACTGATAGCTTTGGGACAGCCAGCCCTGACAAAACTCTACCGTCTGGTGAGCAAGATGTATGAGACAGGCGAAAATCCCTCGGACTACTAGAAGGATATAATAATTCCAATACCAAAGAAAGCAGGTGTTGAGAGGCGTGAAAATGACCCAAATTCAGTTTAATAAGTCACTGCCTGAAAATACTGACACTAATTCATTACAGACGAATGGAAAAACTGGTAGAAGCCGACCTTGGGGACGACCCGTTGGGGTTCCGTAGAAATATTGGAATACGTGTGGCATTACTGACCCTATGACTTACCTTAGAAGATAGATTAAGGAACGGCAAACCTACGTTTCTAGCATTTGTAGACTTAGAGAAAGCTTATGACAACGTTGACAGGAATACTCTCTTCCAAATTCTGAAGGTGGCAGTGGTCAAATACAGGTAGCGCAAGGCTATTTACAATTTGTACAGAAACGAGATGGCGCTTATAAGAGTCGAAGGATATTAAAGGGGAAGCACTGGTTGGGAAGGGAGTGAGACAGGTTTGTAGCCTATCCCCGATATTATTCAACTTATACATTGAGCAAAGGAAAGAAAATGAAAAATTTGTAGTAGTATTAAAATCCATGGAGAAGAAATAAAAACTTTGAGGTTCGCCGATGACACTGTAATTCTGTAAGAGACAGCAAAGGACCTGGAAGAGCAGATGAACAAAAAGGATCGTATATTGAAAAAGCTGAACATCAACAAATGCAAAACGAGGATAATGGAATGTAGTCTAACTAAATCAAGTGATGCTGAGGGAAATAGATTTGGAAGTGAGACACTCAGTGTAGGAGATGAGTTTTGATATTTGGGGGACAAAATAAATGATGATGGTCGAAGTAGGGAGGATAAGGGAGGATATAAAATGTAGACTGGCTATGGCAAGAAAAGCGTTTCTGAAGGAGACAAATTGGTTAACGTCGAGTATAGATTTAAGTGTCAGGAAGTCTTTCTCCAAATTATTTGTATGGAGTGTAGCCACGTATGGATGCGAAGCGTGAGCGATAAATAGTTTAGACGGGAAGGGAATAGAAGCTTTGGAAATGTGGTGCTCCAGAAGAATGTAGAAGATTAGATGGGTAGATCACATAACTAATGAGGAGGTGCTGAATAGAATTGGGGAGAAGAGAAATCTGTGGCACAACTTGACTAGAAGAAGGGATCGGTTGCTAGAACATGTTCTGATGCATCAAGGGATCATCAATTTAGTTCTGGAGGGAAGCGTAGAGCGTAAAAACCGTAGAGGGAGTCCAAGAAATTAATACACTAAGCAGATTCAGAAGGATGTAGGGTACCGTAGTTACTCGGAAATGAAGAAGGTTGCGCAGGATAGAGTAGCATGGCGAGCTGTATTACGCCTGTCTCTGGACTAAAGACCACAACAACAAGAAGAAATGTGGGACGTTAACACTATTCAACATCATGATGAATTAATGAACATTAGAAAAACAATATACACTCATTTTCAGAAACAGAAACAGAACACCTTGAACGATCAGATATAGGACGTCCATATTCATAGGACACGTACATCAGTATGTTCTGCAGAAATGATTAGCATTTTAACCATGTCGGCCCGAGGATTCAAGGAGAACATCGATATCGCTTCGATACATATCACCTACCGGTAAGATGTGCCTGCGGCTCTCGTTTTCGTCATAAACCGAAGGTAACTGATCAATG
The DNA here is from genome assembly GCF_023897955.1 of Schistocerca gregaria. Classification (NCBI taxonomy): domain Eukaryota; kingdom Metazoa; phylum Arthropoda; class Insecta; order Orthoptera; family Acrididae; genus Schistocerca; species Schistocerca gregaria. The sequence continues at coordinate 734,662,445 of NC_064931.1, forward strand.
TGACTTGAGCAGGTATGCAGGATGCCTAGCAGACATATGCGCGAACCGTACCGTCAAGTGAGTGAGTTTGAAAAAAGTCGCGTTATTGGCATAAGAGGACGAGGGCTGCTAGAAATCCTTGGGTAACAGAAGAAATATTGAATTTAATTGATGAAAGGAGAAAATATAAAAATGCAGTAAATAAAGCAGGCAAAAAGGAATACAAACGTCTCAAATATGAGATCGACAGGAAGTGCAAAATGGCTAAGCAGGGATGGCTAGAGGACAAATGTAAGGATGTAGAAGCTTATCTCACTAGGGGTAAGATAGATACTGCCTACAGGAAAATTAAAGAGACCTTTGGAGAGAAGAGAACCACGTGTATGAATATCAAGAGCTCAGATGGCAACCCAGTTCTAAGCAAAGAAGGGAAGGCAGAAAGGTGGAAAGAGTATATAGAAGGTTTATACAAGGGCGATGTACTTGAGGACAATATTATGGAAATGGAAGAGGATGTAGATGAAGACGAAATGGGAGGTAAGATACTGCGTGAAGAGTTTGACTGAGCACTGAAAGACCTGAGTCGAAACAAGGCCCCCGGAGTAGACAACATTCCATTAGAACTACTGACGGCCTTGGGAGAGCCAGTCATGACAAAACTCTACCAGCTGGTGACCAAGATGTATGAGACAGGTGAAATACCCTCAGACCTCAAGAAGAATATAATAATTCCAATCCCAAAGAAAGCAGGTGCTGACAGATGTGAAAATTACCGAACTATCAGTTTAATAAGTCACAGCTGCAAAATACTAACGCAAATTCTTTACAGACGAATGGAAAAACTGGTAGATGCGGACCTCGGGGAGGATCAGTTTGGATTCCGTAGGAATGTTGGAACACGTGAGGCAATACTGACCTTACGACTTATCATCGAAGTAAGATTAAGAAAAGGCAAACCTACGTTTCTAGCATTTGTAGACTTAGAGAAAGCTTTTGAAATTGTTGACTCGAATACTCTCTTTCAAATTCTGAAGGAGGCTGGGGTAAAATACAGGGAGCGAAAGGCTATTTACAATTTGTACAGAAACCAGATGGCAGTCATAAGAGTCGAGGGGCATGAAAGGGAAGCAGTGGTTGGAAAAGGAGTGAGGCAGTGTTGTAGCCTCTCCCCGATGTTATTCAATCTGTATATTGAGCAAGCAGTAAAGGAAACAAAAGAAAAATTTGGAGTAGGTATTAAAATTCATGGAGAAGAAATAAAAACTTCGAGGTTCGCCGATGACATTGTAATTCTGTCAGAGACGGCAAAGGACTTGGAAGAGCAGTTGAACGGAATGGACAGTGTCTTGAAAAGAGGATATAAGATGAACACCAACAAAAGCAAAACGAGGATAATGGAATGTAGTCAAATTAAATCGGGTGATGCTGAGGGAACTAGATTAGGAAATGAGACACTTAAAGTAGTCAAGGAGTTTTGCTATTTAGAAAGTAAAATAACTGATATTGGTCGAAGTAGAGAGGATATAAAATGTAGACTGGCAATGGCTAGGACAGCGTTTCTCAAGAAGAGAAATCTGTTAACATCGAATATAGATTTATGTATCAGGAAGTCGTTTATGAAAGTATTTGTTTGGAGTGTAGCCATGTATGGAAGTGAAACATGGACGATAACTAGTTTGGACAAGAAGAGAATAGAAGCTTTCGAAATGTGGTGCTACAGAAGAATGCTGAAGATTAGATGGGTAGATCACGTAATTAATGAGGAGGTACTGAATAGGATTGGGGTGAAGAGAAGTTTGTGGCACAACTTGACTAGAAGAAAGGATCGGTTGGTAGGACATGTTCTGAGGCATCAAGAGATCAGAAATTTAGCATCGGAGGGCAGCGTGGAGGGTAAAAATCGTAGAGGGAGACCAAGAGATGAATACACTAAGCAGATTCAGAAGGATGTAGGTTGCAGTAGGTACTGGGAGATGAAGCAGCTTGTACAGGATAGACTAGCATGGAGAGCTGCATCAAACCAGTCTCAGGACTGAAGAAAACAACAACAATGTGAGGTATCCATCCGGGATATTGGTGTTCGTGTGGGACGAAGTGTTTCGGCAATGCAACTGGTGTGTGAAGAATGGTTGACGTAAGGTCGTAGAACACGACGAGATGGGTCATGTAGCACCACTCAGACCACCACCCGAGAAGACCAAAGTCTCATCCGAACGGGATTGCAGGGCAGATCTGCGTCCTCCTTTGTTCTGGAGCAACAGTGGAACAGTGGATCACATCACACATTATCAGTGGTGACAATCTATCGCAGTTTTTTACGGTGTGGGTTACGTGCGCGTCGTCCACTTCTCAGCCTACCTTTGACTTATTTGTAGAAACACGAAAGACAGCAGTGGTATATGGAACGATGTCACTGGGGACAGGAATGACATCAGATAATGTTTTCGCTCGAATCCAGGTTCTGTTTGTTTGAAAATGACGGCCGCATTTAGTTCGCCGCAGACAGGGGAAGCGGTATCACAATGACTGCAATCGCACAAGACTTACAGTGCCAACTCAAGGCCTTATGGTTCGGAGTGCACGGGTACGACCTCAAATCATAAGTGGTTAGTGTCCAGAGCATTGATACCAGTGTGAAAGATTTTCCGCATCCCGTAGCCATACCATTTCTGCACAACAGCCCAGACGCGATTTTTCAGCAAGACAATGCTCAGTCTCTTGCTGCTGCACGAACCTGCGCCTTCTTGGTGTCACGGTGTGCCAGCCTTTTCCCTGGTCCGCCATTTCACCAGACCTACCGCCAATCGAAAATATAAGGGATATGGCGAAACGACGGATGCAGCGATGGGACCCAGTGCCAACTACCACAGATGAATTTTGGAACCAGGTGAATGCAGCATGGATAACTATACCACAGGACGCCATTCGCGCCTTATTCGCGTCGATGTTATCAGGCGTGGAACAAGTTATCAGGGTCCATGGCAGATCCTGTGCCTACTAGGCAACAGGATACATACTGAACCGAGGTGACTGAAATGCTAATCATTTCTGCAGAACACAATATACACGACCTGTAAATGCGACGGTGCTATTTCCAGTCGTTCAAGGTGTTCTGTCTTTTATGAAAATGAGTGTACAAGGCAAACATGATTAACTTTTTCTTGACTATGCAAGATGTCATGACAACTTGTAATTTCATTTGATTTCCCATTGTTGAGAAAATATTCTGCACAAAATTTCACAGTAACGACATAACTTATGGAGATTTGGAAGAGCAAAAAATTTTTTTCACGTTTTCGGATATTTATCTCATTAACAAACGTTTAATTTTCCCAATTAAATTATATACACTCCTGGAAATTGAAATAAGAACACCGTGAATTCATTGTCCCAGGAAGGGGAAACTTTATTGACACATTCCTGGGGTCAGATACATCACATGAGCACACTGACAGAACCACAGGCACATAGACACAGGCAACAGAGCATGCACAATGTCCGCACTAGTACAGTGTATATCCACCTTCCGCAGCAATGCAGGCTGCTATTCTCCCATGGAGACGATCGTAGAGATGCTGGATGTAGTCCTGTGGAACGGCTTGCCATGCCGTTTCTACCTGGCGCCTCAGTTGGACCAGCGTTCGTGCTGGACGTGCAGACCGCGTGAGACGACGCTTCATCCAGTCCCAAACATGCTCAATGGGGGGACAGATCCGGAGATCTTGCTGGCCAGGGTAGTTGACTTACACCTTCTAGAGCACGTTGGGTGGCACGGGAAACATGCGGACGTGCATTGTCCTGTTGGAACAGCAAGTTCCCTTGCCGGTCTAGGAATGGTAGAACGATGGGTTCGATGACGGTTTGGAGGTACCGTGCACTATTCAGTGTCCCCTCGACGATCACCAGAGGTGTACGGCCAGTGCAGGAGATCGCTCCCCACACCATGATGCCGGGTGTTGCTCCTGTGTGCCTCGGTCGTATGCAGTCCTGATTGTGGCGCTCACCTGCACGGCGCCAAACACGCATACGACCATCATTGGCACCAAGGCAGAAGTGACTCTCATCGCTGAAGAAGACACGTCTCCATTCGTCCCTCCATTCACGCCTGTCGCGACACCACTGGAGGCGGGCTGCACGATGTTGGGGCGTGAGCGGAAGACGGCCTAACGGTGTGCGGGACCGTAGCCCAGCTTCATGGAGACGGTTGCGAATGTTCCTCGCCGATATCCCAGGAGCAACAGTGTCCCTAATTTGCTGGGAAGTGGTGGTGCGCTCCCCTACGGCACTGCGTAGGATCCTACGGTCTTGGCGTGCATCCGTGCGTCGCTGCGGTCCGGTCCCAGGTCGACGGGCACGTGCACCTTCCGCCGACCACTGGCGACAACATCGATGTACTGTGGAGACCTCACGCCCCACGTGTTGAGCAATTCGGCGGTACGTCCACCCGGCCTCCCGCATGCCCACAAAACGCCCTCGCTCTAAGTACGTCAACTGCACATACGGTTCACGTCCACGCTGTCGCGGCATGCTACCAGTGTTAAAGACTGCGATGGAGCTCCGTATGCCACGGCAAACTGGCTGACACTGACGGCGGCGGTGCACAAATGCTGCGCAGCTAGCGCCATTCGACGGCCAACACTGCGGTTCCTGGTGTGTCCGCTGTGCCGTGCATGTGATCATTGCTTGTACAGCCCTCTCGCAGTGTCCGGAGCAAATATGGTGGGTTTGACACACCGGTGTCAATGTGTTCGTTTTTCCATTTCCAGGAATGTATATAAAATCTACACCAGTTGAAAACGTTAAAATTTTTACGCGTAATACTTCAAGATCTTATAAAATCGGTAATGTTTTATCTAGAAGGCTGTGGATTGCTGCTCTGTAAATGCCATATCCAGAAGAGGGCCGGCCGCGGTGGTCTAGTGGTTCTAGGCGCGCAGTCCGGAACCGCGCGACTGCTACGGTCGCAGGTTCGAATCCTCCCTCGGGAATGGATGTGTGTGATGTCCTTAGGTTAGTTAGGTTTAAGTAGTTCTAAGTTCTAGGGGACTGATGACCAGAGTAGTTAAGTCCCATAGTGCTCAGAACCATATCCAGAAGAGGATGGGCACCAGGTTGAGGATGTGGAAACAAAGTTTGAGAGATAAGAAACTTTCTGATGGTAAGACCATAAGAGGTTGGCTGACAGACAGAATGATTGATGAATACAGGAGTATTATGGGATGGTCATAAGAAATAATACTGAGGATTTGATGAAAATGAAGCAGGCAGTAGGAGCTACCTTCTTCCACAGACTGTCAACTGATGAAAAACCAGTACACTACTTTTGCCCTCCAGTGCAATTACCGCAATGCTCGGTAGTCAAATAGTTCATACAGCCATAAACATTCCATCCCAGCAGCAGTCATGAATATCGTAAAATCTATTTACACAGATCTGGCAAATACTTAATTACTGAAGAAGTGTCTGCATGTTCAGACTCAAAATCCCAGTGAGCCGTTCGATAATGTTATAAGGACTCGCTTATCAAAAGATGTTTTTGTTGCAATGAAGACACTAAAGCTGGGGGTCTGTGATGCTGTTATTGCTTTGAATGATGGCAACATTGGTAGGGTGAAAGTGCCACAGCATATGGGAATTAATTCTGGGGCAAACTGCATCAGAGAGCTTGAACGGATGGACAAGGTTCCCATTGATAAAGCAGAGTATGCAGAACAGTTGGCCACCAAGGAGTCCACAAAGAAGAAAAGAAGAAAGAAATTTGGAAAAAGATTAAGAGGATGATATACAGTATGGTGCTACTGAGTAGCTAAAAATAAAATATTAAACATGTATTGAGTTACAGTCTGTTGAAACTTTAGAACCCGTTCCTGAAAATTTACATTTTCTGTTGCATTTTTCCGTAAATCTCATAAACCACTTCGAGTATAGTATTCAAATTTTCAGGGAGTAATAACATACATATCCTGAGTCTACTCAACTAAAAGAGGAACGTAATGTTATGTATAATTAAAATTATTTAGGATAACGTACAAAAAAGTACACAAAATTTTAACCGTGTAGTAAAAATTGTATTTCGGAAAGCAGTCACGAAATGTAATTATTGTAGTTCGGTAGACTCAGAACATACAGTTTAAAGTCTTGAAAAGTTTCATGTAAATGGTTACAGTGGTTGCTGAAATACAGGGATGCCAAGTCACTAAATTTAACATTGCCGGGATAGGGCATTCCAACTCCGTTTAAAGATAGTGTCAAAATATGGAAGAGTGACTTGTATGAAAAAGTGGATAAAATCGACCGCTACAGTCTTCTTCTACGGAATCTTGAAAATGAGATCTGACTGCATTAGACGAACATTCTGTGCATTAACGAAAACATACTGTGGGGGTTAAAGTGATGCACAGTATTTTAATATTTGTATGCGGACCCAAGAATTACGGATGCAGCTGCGCATAGAAGACACGCAGATGCGCATAATGAATTAGCACACACTCATAAGGAACACGAAGATGCGAATAAAGGACGAGCAGGTGCGATAAAGGACTTCCGGATGCGGGTAAGGGATTTTTCTCATGTACACAGATCTCCAAGTATAGTTTTGCCTGAAGTAACATGAATCGACCAAATTGTCAGGATTCGAAAACACCACTGTTAAAAGTAAATCCGTCAGATCTCTCAGTGATAATTGTAACTTGTTCATACATATGTCACTAATAAACATTTACCAGTTTCAATGTAAATTCAAAAATGCCTGCTTCTGTAGAATATTTTCTACTCGAAAACAAGAGTCCAAATCACCATGTATACCACAGAACCTTCACCATTCACAACCTCCCCAGTCCACTTATTATCTCAACTCCTAGCTTCACTCATTTCTCATATGTAGACTGACGTACTCAAAATCCCACGTGCTTATAGGAGCACGGTGATTGCTTTGTCGGACTCTACAATCTGACGTTCATAATTATAAATTCTAATATTTCTGACAAACGATAAAGCAAAAAATGTTTCAATAATAATTTGAAAATAAATATGGCAGGTTTATTCATACCGATTATCCTGCTGGTTCCACTGGTGCTGTTATTTTAGCGTAGCGTAGTCAGTTTCTGATTGTGATACTTGCGTAAATACTATATCTAATTTGCAATGACACAAAATACATACGGGGCGATTTATACCAAACATAACGCCTACAGAAACTCTTAAAATCTGTATATCTGCTGTCTGAATCAGAAAATTTCTTGTTGCAAATACGTAGCCATCCGAATTTGTGTTCCTCTAATGTACGCCATGTGTGTGGTTTGAGGCGCAGTCTCCATTCCCACCTGAAAGGTCGATGATACTTAGACGGCAGTGGAAGTTGTTCGAATGGTTCAAATGGCTCTGAGCACTATGGGACTTAACATCTCAGGACTTAGAACTACTTAAACCTCACTATCCAAAGGACATCACACATCCATGCCCGAGGCAGGACTCGAACCTACGTCCGTAGTAGGCACGCGGTTCCGGACTGAAGCGCCTAGAACCACTCGGCCACAGCGGCCGGCTGTGGAAGTTGTAAGAGGGGTCATAAAATAAAAAGAATCAGTTACAGGCAACAATTTTAATCAGTCTGTTTCTTATAGACACTTAGTAGTGACTGTCAAACATTTTTATGAGATTTACATCTGGGAATTTTGTGGAGTGTAGGTTTGAAAATCAAGCGCACAACTTTTATAATAGCTATTCCTTTCCTTCTTGCGTTGGTGTCATCATCAGTATCAGTTACTAGGGCTGTCGTTGCATTTACTTTTATTTATCAGATCGAAAGGTATTGTTTTGTTTCTGTGTTTCTTTGAAGAACAGATAACAAATGAGGTAATTCTTTGTATTTTATTTATTTTGTGTAGTACAAGCTGAGGACTGTTCAGTTAAAGTTAACTGAATTGAAGCTATTAATTGTCAAAAGTCAACTGTCTGACACAAATATTTTGTACTCTTGTTGTACTTATTATTAACTATTGAAGACGCTGACGTGCTATGTTCCGGACTTTCGTGTGCTGGAGTTCTCCATGTGTGTGAGCTTGCGTAGTTGTCCGCTATGCCATAGTTTGTCACATTCACTCCTGATGTCACTATGAAGGCGAGCGTTCATTGACTCATCTTCAACCATAGGACAATGCTGTTTGTCAGAAGAGGTGGTTGGAGGAATGCGGCATCCAAAGCCACAAAAAGTAAATTTAAAGTATATCTACTTAGAAACACAAATAAGAATTAGGCTGACGCCTTGCTCAGAAACTGTCTCCACACCTTCCCAGATGACGATGTAAGTGTAGATCATATGTGGTATAGATTTAAAGAAATAGTATCTGAGGCAGCTGAGAGATTTATACCGAATAAATTAACAAAATATGATACTGACCCATTATGGTACACAAAGCACGTCGGAACACTATTGCTGAAGCAACCTGCAAGAGGATATCAAATGTAAAATACCACACTATCTCCAAGATTTGCGATGATTTACTGAACCTGCAAACTTAGCGTAGACATCAATGCGAGATGTTTGTAACAGCTTCCCCAACGAAACTATGTATGTATATCAGACAGAAAATCCAAAAAAATTTAGGTCATACGTAAAGTACACCAGAGGTAAGACACAATCAGTACCTTCACTGTGCGATACCAATGAGTAAATAGTGATGACAGTGCCACTAAAGTGGAGTTATCAAAGTTATCCGAAATGCATTCACCAAACGTGGCGAAGAGGTAAATATTCCAGAATTTGAGTCAGAACAACTGCCAACCTGAGGAACTTAGATCTAGAGATCCTCAGTGCAGCGTAGCAGTTAAAAGCACTTAATAAAGGCAAGTATTATGGTCCAGATAACATACCAATTAGATCCTTTTCAGAGTTTGCCAATAGAATAGTACCATACTTGCTGTCATATACACCCGCTCGCTCGATGAAGAATCTATGCAAAGGACTAGAAAGTTGCCCAGGTCACACCAATACTCAAGAAAGGAAATAGGTGTAATCCTTTCAATTACAGACCCACATAAGTGACGACAATTTGCAGTGGGTGTTTGGAACATGTACTGTGTTCAAACATTATGAGTTGTCTCATCGATAACAGTTTATTGGCATGTAGTCAGCACGGGTTCAGAAAATATCGTTCTTTTGAAATACAACTAGTTGTTTATTCACACGAAGTAATGAGAGCTATTAACAGGGGACCTCAAATTGGTTCCCTATTTCTAGATTTTCAGAAGGCTTTTGACACCTTTCTGCACAATTGATGTATAATGAAACTAGATGCCTATGGAGTGGTCCTTAGATGCCTAGGGTGGTCCTTATTTTTTCTAATTTTGCGTTTACTCACATACAGCCCCTAGTTTCTTTTTGCTTTTGTTTTAAGAATTTCGAGATCTATTTTGTTAAAACTGAAGACGAAGAATCGATGTCGCACTGGTCGAGAAATTGAGGTATGCTACTACGTATTGTTTATTACTATTTATGCATGCGAATGATTGCTCTGTTACGCCATTTCACTCTGCAGCGGAGTGTACTCTAAAATGAAACTTCCTGGCGGATTAAAACTGTGGGCTGGACCGAGACTCGAACGCTAGAACTTCGCCTTTCGCAGAGCAGTGCTCTAGCGACCGAGGTATGCAAGCATATCGCACGACCCGTCCTCACAAGTTTACCTCCGCTGATACCCCTGACAAAATGTTTTCAGAATAAAGTTTTCGCTCTACAGTGAAGTGATGAGTTCACTTCAGTCAATATTTTGGAGATGTTGAAAAACTTAAGCGTAGATTTAGATTTATAAAATATGATTGCTTCTTCATGGGATGCATACACTTCCTACGTTAGTGACAAGGAGGCTACCAAAATCAACAAATATGACACATGCTACGACGGAAAGTGAAGTTAATGTAAGTTTTCAGTGGACGAGTAACAGGCAATAACCGTCAAGCACATGAATGAGCAGTAATTAACAACACGTAGTGACATAACACAAATTGTCCACCACTGCGGAATGGGTTCCCATCTTCAATTTCAAAAAAATAATTCTTAAAATTCTTCTTAAAACTAGAGGAAAAACCAGAGGGTGTGTGTGATGAAACGAGAAATTCTAAAAAAATAAGGGCCGCCCTAATGGAGTATGCCTTCAGTAACGTGACATTTCTTCAGGTGTAGTTGCAATGTCTTCATAAACAATGTCTTTTACGAATCCCCACAAGAAAAAATTCAGAGGTGAACGAACTGGCCATGACACATCTCCTCCGCGTCCAATCCAACGATGTGGGAATTGTCTCTGCAACTCATCTCTAACCATAAGGGAAAAATGTGCCGTACACCCATAATGTTGACACCACATTCTTTTCCTTCGTGGTCTGTGACCGATACAGTAATTTTTGGTCCTCACTCTGTACTTCCTGGTATTTGTCTCAGTCTACGTTCAAGTATTCTCATACGGTGGTTCTTATGGGGAAAAGTCATATGGTTGTAGTTGAAAATAAAGTCGGCTGGTGGTTGCTAGTTCCGATTTTTCCATGAATGTCTGAGTCACGTTGTTGGCCAGGTTACGATTCTGTAGGGTATGATCAGGTCCTTTGATCTAGTGACTGTCGGTCTCTCTGCTGCAGTGTGAATAACACAAAGGGTCGAATTTCGTTTCGATTGTGTGTTCTGTCTCTTAATTGGCGGTTTCTTGCGTTTAGGTTCCTTAGTATGACAGAATTTCCTAGTGTCATAACGTACTGGAGGAAGAAAATGGGGAGGGGGTTGTGTGCAACAGTCATGTGTCGACTACAGGCCTTATGGGTGCTTTTAATTAAACTCACTCTCTTCCGGGTGCTGCTTTGCAGACTGTATGCATGACAGGACACTGAGACACTGTAGGTACGTTTATTACTCGGCGAACTTGCATAGGATGCAGTAAAATGTAATAGTTTCACTTTTTGCCACCAAGTGATAATATGGTGCTGTAAGCAGTCAGAATGTGAAATGCCTTTTGTTTTGATGTCAGAAGTCTATCACTTTGTGACGTGTGTTGGTTTCTCTTGCGAAGTGATTATTGATGTTAATGAGGCTGATGATTTCAGAGTGGCTATCGGGAAGAAAGAGCGCGCACTATTGGTAAAGATATTTCATCAGAACAGCAGCTGTAGCGACTATTCATTAAGAAATATAGCCAACAGAACGGCTGGGAAGAAACCCCATGCCAACAAATGGGGTAAGGAATATGATCAGAAGATTGGAACAAACAGATGGATTAGGTAGTGCAATAGGTAGAGGGGACCTGCCCATTCCCGAGGGAACTGTTCATGAAGTTGTTGTGGCTATAGCCGACCATGCAGCACGTGCGTCAAATTATGCAGCCAGTGCTCAAGCTGTGTTACACTTAATGTCTTTCCCCGTGTCATCAGCTCAAAGCACTGGGATCCCTAAAAAATTGTGGACGTGCCCAAAATGTAGCACCAATATAAGCTAGAACACAGTGATTTTGCTCTTAATTTTTTGGCACGCACAGAAATGGATGACATATACCAATGGAATAATCTTTGGACGGATGAAGCACATTTTACTCAGCACAGTGCCGAGAAAGCATAGAACTTTAGTATATGGGGCTCTACCTTACCACATAATGTGCAGGAACATCCACTGCACCCAGATTATGTGACCGTGTGATGTGGTTTCACAAGCTCCTTCGTTCTCGGCCGGTTATCCTCGAGGAGATGACACCTCGTGGGCCTGTTAGGTGTACAGTGACAGCTGCACTTTATAAGGACCTCCTTGTGTAACACATGATTCCAACTTTAGAAGAATGCAGTTGTGTCTACACCAATATTTTCATGCAAGATGGTGAAGCATCTCATGTAGTTTGCTAGGTGAATGATTTGCTTCGAGAACATTTAGTAACAACATCATCTCTAGGCTGTTTCAAGATGTGTGTCCAACCAGTCCCCCAACCTAAATCCATTAGAATTTTGCTCGTGTGATTATCTGAAATATTGTATCTGTCAGGGATGTATTTCGACTCTTCCTGATCTGAAGGACAAAATACGATGTCATATCTCTGTCATATGCTGCGAGCAACTGTCAACAATGCCGTAATATGGATGCAGTATGTTGTTGAATCGGGAGACCATATTGAACACATGTTGAACTTGTGACCATATCCTTATAAACATGCCAAAACAACAGTTATCAGGTGTTTGATCGTTCCTCCCACCCACACCACATTCTGATTGTTTACAACGTGACATTTTCACACGGAGCACGTCCATACCTATCTAGTATCAGCCGCACGCAGTAGACGTCAACAAGTGTATGGGCCTGAAGATGACGTTGTTATAACGTTGAAACAAGTTGCCAAAATAAAATCGACACCTTAAATACAGCTCGAGGAATTTCTTCATTTTTAATATAAATTTATACCAGCTGACGTCCCACTGTCCTCCATTTCAACTATGGATGTACGAAGTAGATGATTTCAGTCATCCAGGAGTCGATTGGAATGTGCGCAGTTCTGTCAGTGTGGCCGTGCCAAGACATTCCGTGAGAAAAACAAATGACGTCCCAAACAACCACGCAGAAAAATAGTTATTACATATGCAGACAAGAAGTGAGGAAGTCTACGTTGAAACTTGTATCAGTGACCATATTGCAACTGTAGCAAGAATGACTACCAAAACTCAAAGAGCAAATGAAAAAGTAGAAACATTTATATGCTTAGAAATCTACATTAAGATTTGAGACATTGATCTATGAACAGGACTAGAAATAGGAACTATAGCTCACCAGAACTGATTCCATAGAAGCAGTTTTGCTGGCGACTGTATTTACTTCAAGTAGGAAAGATAATAACAATTAGTCGCAAATCGTGTTTATTGAATGTCCCGATTTAAGTCAGTGTGTGCTGTAAATGTAAGTGCAGTAAATGTAAGCTGCAACATTGCACGACTTCATATATTATGCACATAGTCGCTAGTCGTTTGTTCTACATGTACATCTAAATGGATACTTTCCAAATCACATTTATGTGCCTGGCAGAGGGTTCATCGAACCACCTTCAAAATTCTCTATTATTCCAATCTCGTATAGGGCGCGGAAAGAATGAACACCTGTATCTTTCCGTACGAGCTGTGATTTCCCTTATTTTATCGTGGTGATCGTTCCTCCCTATGTAGGTAAGTGTCAACAAAATATTTTCGCATTCGGAGGAGAAAGTTGGTGATTGGAATTTGTGAGAAGATTCCGTCGCATGAAAAACGCCTTCCTTTTAATGTTGTCCAGCCCAAATCCTGTATCATTTCTGTGACACTCTCTCACATATTTCATGATAATATAAAACGTGCTGCCTTTCTTTGAACTTTTTCGGTGTACTCCGTCAATCCTATCTGGTAAGGATCCCACACCAGGCAGCAGTATTCTAAAAGAGGACGGACAAGCGTAGTGCAGGCAGCCTCCTAAGTAGGTCTGTTACGTTTTCTGAGTGTCCTGCCAATAAAATTAAGTCTTTGGTTAGCACTCCCCACAACATTTTCTATGTGTTCCTTCGAATTTAAGTTGTTCATAATTGTAATACCTAATATTTAGTTAAATTTACGGATTTTAGATTAGACTGATTTATCGTGTAACCGACATTTAACGAAATCCTTTTAGCACTCATGTGGATGACCTCACACTTTTCGTAATTTAAGGTCAACTGCCACTTTTCGCACCATTCAGACATCTTTACTAAATCGTTTACCAGTTTGTTTTGACCTTCTGATGACTTTATTAGCCCATAAACGATAGCATCATCTGCAAACAACCGAAGACGGCTGCTCAGATTGTCTCCAAAATCGTTTATATAGATAAGGAGTAGCATAGGGCCCATAAGACTACCATGGAGAACGCCAGAAATCACTTCTGTTTTACTCGATGACTTTCCGTCAATTACTACGAACTGTGACCTCTGACAGGAAATCACAAATCCAGTCACGTAACTGAGACGATATTTCATAAGCACGCAATTTCCATGCGAACAACTTGTGTAGTATAGTGCCAAAAACCTTCCGGAAATCCACAAATACGGAATCGATCTAAAATCCCTTGTCAATAGCACTCAACACTTCATGTGAACTAGTTGTGTTTCACAGGAACGATGTTTTCTAAACCCACGTTGACTGTGTGTCAATAGACAGTTTTCTTCGAGGCAGTTCATAATGTTCGAACACAATAACTGTTCCAAAATTCTGCTGCATATCAAAAAAAAATGGTTCAAATGGCTCTGAGCACTATGGGACTTAACATCTATGATCACCAGTCCTCTAGAACTTAGAACTACTTTAACCTAACTAACCTAAGGACTTCACACAACACCCAGCCATCATGAGGCAGAGAAAATCGCTGACCCTGCAGGGAATCGTACCCGGGAACCCGGGCGTGGGAAGCGAGAACGCTACCGCACGACCACGAGATGCGGGCTGCTGCATATCGACGTTAACAATATGGGTCTGTGATTTGGTGGATCACTCCTACTACGTTTCTTGAATATTGATGTAACCTGTGCAACTTTCCAGTCTTTGGGTACGGATACTTCGTCGAGCGAGCGTTTGTATATGCTTATTAAATATGAAGCTAAAGCATCAGCACACGTTCTGAAAGAAAAGTAACTGATATAGAGTCTGGATTAGAATACTTACATTTATTGAGTAATTTAAGTTGCTTCACTACTTCGACGATATTTACTTCTACGTTACTCATGTTGGCAGCTGTTCTTGATTCGAATTCTGGAATATTTACTTCGTCTTCTTTTGTGAAGGCATTTCGGAAGGCTGTGTTTAGTAACTCTGCTTTGGCAGCACTGTCTTCGGTAGTATCTCCATTGCTATCGCGCAGAGAAGGCATTGATTGTTTGTTGCTGGCAACATACTTCATATACGACCAGAATCTCTTTGGAATATCTGCCAGGCTTCGAGCCAAAGTTTCGTTGTGGTAACTGTTATAAGCATCTCGTATGGAAGTCCACCCTAAATATCGAGCTTCTGCATAAGATAGCCAATCTTTGGGGATTTTGCCTCTGTTTAAATTTGGAATGTCTGTTTCGTTGTTTGTGCAACAGTGTTCTAACTCGTTTTGTGTAGCATGGAGAATCAGCTCCGTCGTTTGTTAAATTTTTTGGTATAAATCTCTCAATTGCTGCCGATACTATTTCTTTGAATTTAAGCCACATCTGGTCCACACTTATATCATTAACTTGGAATGAGTGGAGATCGTCTCTCAGGAAGATGCCAGTGAATTTGTATTTGCTTTTTTTAATAGGTATATATTTCGCTTATTTTTCAAGGATTTGCGGATTGCAGTATTCAGACTCCTACAACAACCCTGTGTTCACTAATCCCTGAATCGGTTTTGATGCTCGTTATTTATTGCTAAGAGGTCAATGTCTCTTCACAACCGTTTACTATTCGCGTGGGCTCATGAACTAACTGCTCAAAATAATTTCCAGGGAATGCGTTTAGAACAATTTCGGATGATATTTTATGCGTACCTCCGGAATTGAACATGTACACTCCTGGAAATTGAAATAAGAACACCGAATTGGGGTCAGATACATCACATGATCACACTGACAGAACCACAGGCACATAGACACAGGCAACAGAGCATGCACAATGTCCGCACTAGTACAGTGTATATCCACCTTTCGCAGCAATGCAGGCTGCTATTCTCCCATGGAGACTATCGTAGAGATGCTGGATGTAGTCCTGTGGAACGGCTTGCCATGCCATTTCCACCTGGCGCCTCAGTTGGACCAGCGTTCGTGCTGGACGTGCAGACCGCGTGAGACGACGCTTCATCCAGTCCCAAACATGCTCAATGGGGGACAGATCTGGAGATCTTGCTGGCCAGGGTAGTTGACTTACACCTTCTAGAGCACGTTGGGTGGCACGGGATACATGCGGACGTGCATTGTCCTGTTGGAACAGCAAGTTCCCTTGCCGGTCTAGGAATGGTAGAACGATGGGTTCGATGACGGTTTGGAGGTACCGTGCACTATTCAGTGTCCCCTCGACGATCACCAGAGGTGTACGGCCAGTGTAGGAGATCGCTCCCCACACCATGATGCCGGGTGTTGGCCCTGTGTGCCTCGGTCGTATGCAGTCCTGATTGTGGCGCTCACCTGCACGGCGCCAAACACGCATACGACCATCATTGGCACCAAGGCAGAAGCGACTCTAATCGCTGAAGACGACATGTCTCCATTCGTCCCTCCATTCACGCCTGTCGCGACACCACTGGAGGCGGGCTGCACGATGTTGGGGCGCGAGCAGAAGACGGCCTAACGGTGTGCGGGACCGTAGCCCAGCTTCATGGAGACGGTTGCGAATGGTTCTCGCCGATACCCCAGGAGCAACAGTGTCTCTAATTTGCTGGGAAGTGGCGGTGCGGTCCCCTACGGCACTGCGTAGGATCCTACGGTCTTGGCGTGCATCCGTGCGTCGCTGCCGTCCGGTCCCAGGTCGACGGGCACGTGCACCTTCCGCCGACCACTGGCGACAACATCGATGTACTGTGGAGACCTCACGCCCCACGTGTTGAGCAGTTCGGCGGTACGTCCACCCGGCCTCTCGCATGCCCACTATACGCCCTCGCTCAAAGTCCGTCAACTGCACATACGGTTCACGTCCACGCTGTCGCGGCATGCTACCAGTGTTGAAGACTGCGATAGAGCTCCGTATGCCACGGCAAACTGGCTGACACTGACGGCGGCGGTGCACAAATGCTGCGCAGCTAGCGCCATTCGACGGCCAACATCGCGGTTCCTGGTGTGTCCGCTGTGCCGTGCGTGTGATCATTGCTTGTACAGCCCTCTCGCAGTGTCCGGAGCAAGTATAGTGCGTCTGACACACCGGTGTCAATGTGTTCTTTTTTCCATTTCCAGGAGTGTATTTTCGCCAACACAGCGAGAGTAAATGTTAAAGGTTGAGTTCACACTGATGCCGCTATTTAAAGTTGTCAAGCATTGATTGGCTGGATCTGGCTGCTTTTCGTGCTCTGAAGACAGCTGCACTCCTGTTTCCCGTCTTCCTGTTATCACAAAGGAGTGCATCGTTAACATGTTTGTCAATAAAGTGCCCCTCTAAACCCTCCCTGTCCCCCCCCCCCACCTCCCTCAAATCGGCAACACCCTCACTACCTTCACTGAGCATGTAAAAAATGTACTTGTCAGGAACTCTGAGACGAGATCACCTTGCTGCCTGCACTAGCGCCTGTAAGTAGGCAAACTCCACGCACGTTTTGTCGATAGGGGTGCCAGCGCATTCGCCAATCTGATTAGGTGTCGAACTTTCTGCAGGTACACTTGTAACGTGCTCAGCAAAGGAGAGTGTGTGGTACCCAGAGTGATGCTGTACTGGGAGGCCTTAAAGGGACACTTCGCCATTTTATTCATCCACATGTTAATTTAGCACTCCCACGTCATCAACCTACAAGAAGGTGGAAAACGGGAGAATTGAATATGTGTAAGTACCCTTTGCTGCTTCAGTGCTTGCTCAAATGTCGTGGAATGGTTTTGAACAGACTGTGGTGGTATCAACCTGTAAGCGAGTCCAAGGGAGTCAGCAGTATCGAAGGTTGTCAAGAACTCCTTGCTGCTGATCATCGCACAGCGATATGTCGTTTTCGACCGTGAAATGTATGGGAATCAGCGGCCCAGGGAAAGAGGTGATTTAACTGACGCTCTTTATGCCACACCCTGAGAGTCCTTTCCGCACCAGTTCTCAGATGCGAAGTGACTGAAACGTTCTTGTCGGCGACCTGTAAGAAAACGGCGTGATTTCGACGCTGGGTGTCGCTGTTCTGTCATCCATCGCGGAGACGCCAAAAGAAGGACTGAAATGTGGGTGAGACGGGCTGTGACACCCTTCTTATCACGTGACACGTCCACTTTGGAGCTGGACAGAATAGTGGTGAAGTTTGGTTCCAGTGAGACATCATTAACGCACCTTAACCTCAATGAACTCCCAACCTATAGCCTCTCGTTCGCATGTTTCTACAGTTTGCTGTTCTACGTGTCATCTAACCCGAGGATGACGTAGCAGATCGCCACGCTTTTGATCCATTCCAGAAGAAGCGTTTAGCCACTTTTGAGCCAGATTTTAATCCTTTGGTTGTGTTGCGCAATGTAGTTCTGGGAAACTGTAGTGCCACAGAGATATAAATAATTGCATAGTTTAGACAATCACTGTCTCCACTTTCAAAGAATTATGCATGGTTCTTAGGAATAGTATTTATTTTAGGAATTTAATGTAGTGAAGCCAAGGCGAAATGGAACTACGTTTTTTGTCCTCACAGTAAAAACGGCTGAAATAAGCGTCTGTTTAAAATCGTCAGTCATAGTTGTCATCATTAAACCGTCTCCACTGCTCGTAACAAAGAAACCTGTGTGTTTAGGCCCAGAGAAACCGCTCGCAACGAGCAGTAGTCAAACAAGAGTGACCTGGAAGCATCCAATCACAGCTCAAGTTTCAGGATATGGTTCAAATGGCTCTGAGCACTATGGAACTCAACATCTGAGGCCATCAGACCACTAGAACTTAGAACTACTTAAACCTAACTAATCTACGGACATCACACACATCCATGCCCGAGGCAGGATTCGAACCTGCGACCGTAGCGGTCGCGCGGTTCCCGACTGAAGCGCCTAGAACTGCTTGGCCACCTCGACCGGCTGAAGATTCAGGATATACGGCAATGGTCGCAGCGTGAAACACAAACCAGCTTGACATCAATGGCTGGCGAGGATCGTAGGAAGCAGCGGGGGCGAGCAGCGATGGTACAGCTCAAATTAGCCGGTAAACCCAGTGGGTTTGATTCACCATCGCCGGGCCATATCGGCGAGCAGCGAGCAACAAGGTAATAAATAAACACACCCTACTACTTTTCAAAAGTATCGCCACTATAATTGTGCACCTCTGTCATAAATTGACCGTGCTGGATCAGAGAAGGTTAGATTACAAAGTCGACTTGTGTAGTTGTGAGTGGCGTACTGGAACATGATGCATTGTATAGCTGTATCTCTATCCATTCTCACCCTCAAAGACCGTTCCTCTGTCGTGACCGAGCGCTCAGAGGCCATTGGGCAATAATGTTGGCTGCCCTTACAGACAGCTTTAGCCCACGTCTCGAACAAGGCAGCCCTTACGACGGTGTATCTTCTCAACATGTACTGATATCTCTCACTTGCAAGCCCTCTGTAGTTTTGAAGACGCCGCTGACACGATGTGCATTGCTCCATCCGCAATACAGGTAGGTTCCTAGTCAATAATTTATCAAAGAGAGTGATGGCTCATGTCTCACCCGAAATGTTTCCCGACGTGGATCGTTGCGAATACAATCTGAAACGAAATATCTTCCAGTACCCTGTTTTTCTTGTAGGAGAGCTTAGTTAGCGCTTTTGTCTTTTTGTATCCTCTAAGTACAAACTGGAGGGACATGCATTGCTTGAAGTAGTTGACAGTAGACCTATCCTCTGATAAATTCAGAAGACCTTATTTTTCCTCTAGACGTTCGCCTGGTCTCTCATTCATCCGTCATTTCATGAACGCGTTCATTCCGGTATCTACTATAAAGTTATTTGCAAATTCCCCCGCTCTTGCCCATGTGTAGCACCTGTACCACGGAGCTGCGTCTATACTGTTTCCCATGTACAGTTGACTGTCCAGAAAACGTCATTGTCGTAAAGTTGGAGTTATCGCAAATTGCATTACCTGATCAGCAATGGCTCCTTTTTATGGCCAAAACTTGATATATGTTGTGGTACCGAATTTCTTACCGTCCATCGGAGCCCCTAAAGCCACCTGAATGACGCTGTTCGTGGCTCCGCGTTGAGTTTCACTTGCGTAAGTCGGAACGTAGTCATTTGTTTGAACTGCACAATTCCATAACAGTTAGCTCGCCGACAAATCTGACGGTCACTAAAACATAAAATATCAACTACAACACGCAAAAAAGATATAATGCGATAAGTTGTAATTTATGGTAGTGTTCCGTGTATTATACAAACTCTTTAAGACAAATCACAGTATTCGTGGCATGTAACGCTTTATCCACTCAGACTTAATATATTGTTGTTATTTTAATTATTCTGGAACGACTTGGTTGCACTTCGAACGATACTCACACGGAAGCAATAGCAGCACAAAAAAAGCTTTAATTGGCATTAAAATGGCGTACGATCGCTCCTCAAGCTGCCAGAGACACCCAAATAGTACTATTTTCATCCCAGCAATGAAAAATTGCCGTATTTATCCCTTTCAATCTGATAATCTGTAGCCACAATGCTCTGACATGATCTGAACAAACTTCTCTTAGTCACGCGTGTGCAATGTGATTAAGACGCTTTCTTTACGAATCAGAGCTTCAGCTTTAATGTTTAATATCATAACTCCAGAAAATAAACTTCATAACCAGACTATTCGCTGTAAAACTTAAATTCAAGCCTGGCTTGAGTCTATCTGTAGTTTGCAGTTGCGAAGTATAAACTGCATTGATCGCAATAGCATTTGAGTGGAAAAGAAAACAAAACATACACATTATGTTAGTTATATAAGGCAAGCTACTTAGATCCTGTAGCCGTGAATTAGTTATATAATACGTAGCTAAACTTTTATCTCATTTCGGCAACAAATTAGATAAAATTCTTTCTAATCTTACAGCAAATAGTTGTTAAATTCACAGAATAACTAGTTATGTGTAAAAGGTCGTAATTGTTACTTGTTACAATTCTATTTATTTACACATTGTCATTGAGATATGGAGCGACACACGTTTCCTCTACGTACAATAACTGAAGAGAGTGAGAGAAATCTTGCCTCATCATGACTCTTGTACAACAGGTCACATAGATGACATTTTTAAATACGGAAAGTGCTGATACATCTCTCTTTGAATTAACAGTTGGATGAGACCATCATGGGTGCGATTTTATAGACGTTATGATGCAACGCGCCAGCGTCACAAACATATCATAAGTCGATTCAGTTCACAGCACAGATAAGGTCCTGCTGCTGCATCTCTAGTATCCGAGAAATCCCGAAAGTAGTCGGTCGTCATTACCTCTTTCTCAACATTAAGCTAAGACTAATAAATATATAATCCTCGCTTTTGGTCTCCTTGTGTTATGAAAACATCTGCGTCGAAGGTTGTAAGGCCGCGAGAAATAAAAATTTCAGACTACAGGATATAAGTAGCTTGCCTTATATAAACAGAAAGAAAAAAAAATACCTTACCTCACGTCCTCGCGGTACAAAGATCAATGCTGTGTCCATTCTCAGCTACTTAACTGTGACAGAAATGAATATAATAAAAACGCTGTATTTCGTTTAGCAAGGAAATTTGGAAATTTGTGATAATGTGTTATGGGACCAAACTGCTTAATCTAACTTACTGT
This sequence comes from Schistocerca gregaria, assembly GCF_023897955.1. Taxonomy (NCBI): domain Eukaryota; kingdom Metazoa; phylum Arthropoda; class Insecta; order Orthoptera; family Acrididae; genus Schistocerca; species Schistocerca gregaria. The sequence continues at coordinate 734,683,852 of NC_064931.1, forward strand.
AAGGACAACACACACCGATGCCCGAGGGAGGACTGGAACCTCCGACGGGGGCAGCCGCGCTAACCGTGACAAGGCGCCCCAGGCCGCTCTGCTACCCCCCGCGGCTTCGATTGGCAATTCGTATTCTGTAGACTGCCACATCCAACGAAATACGACTTGCCTCAGATAAGTCTGCTTGCTGAAGTAATCGTGAGGTAACGTGAAACAATTGCGTTCGGTTGCTGTAACTGCCTTGAGATTTCTTTTTGTTTGCCGCTTAGCTGTAGTAGGGTGCTGTGCCACTAAGAGAGACAGTCAGCATCCTGTTATCACAATGGACTGTCTAAACCTATTTTACACATGTTTATCGTCACTTCAGTATATTCTGTAAAGGCGGACTCTCAACATATTTAATATCTTTCTTTAAAAATCTAAGAAATGGCGTATCACACGAAATGGTGTTGTGGATCGTTACATTCAATAAACCGTTTGGTGCTTCAGAATAGTTACCAGGCAAAGCTCGTAGCAGGCAAATATTTAACTACTTTTGCAGTACAACAAATTGTCCATAATGCTGATCTGCTGAAGGGAAATGAGCTGAATCATCTCTGTTGCTCTTCGGTGCTGCAAAATGTGACAGCAAATACTGTCACTTTGTGAAATGCTGGCAAGAACACATACTTCATTAGAATTCGTTGTACCAAATTATTAAAGTTTGAGCAAGATTTTTACCTTGAATGCTTCGGTGTGTCTAAGTGTCTACGTTAGCTCGCCGACAAACCTGACGGTTATGAAGACATAAAATATCAACTACAACACGCAAGAAAGATATAATGCTATAAGTTGTAATTTATGGTAGTGTTCCGTGCATTATACAAACTCTTTAAGACAAATCACAGTATTTGTGACATGTAACGATTTCTCCACTCAAACTTAATATATTGTAGTTATTTTAATTATTCTGGAACGACTTAAATGCAACGATACTCCCACAGAAGCAATAGCAGCACAAAAAGAGCATTTATTGACATTAAAATGGCGTACGATCTCTCCGCAAGCTACCAGACGCCCAAATAGTACTATTTCAAAAATGGTTCAAATGGTTCTGAACACTATGGGACTTAATATCTTAGGTCATCAGTCCCCTAGAACTTAGAACTACTTAAACCTAACTAACCTAAGGACATCACACCCATCCATGCAAGAGGCAGGATTCGAACCTGCGACCGTAACAGTCGCGCGGCTCCGGACTGCAGTGCCTAGAACTGCATGACCACCGCGGCCGGCTAGTACTATTTCCACCCCAGCAATGAAAAATTGCAGTATTTATCCCTTTCAATCTGATAATCTGTAGCCACAATGCTCTCACATGATCTGAATAATGTTCTCTTAGTCACGCGTGTGCCATGTGATTAAGACGCTTTCTTTACGAATCATAGCTTCAGCTTTAATGTTTAATATCAAAACTCTTGCTGCACAACCCTAATTCAACACTTCTCGAGTTGTTATTTTGTACATTATGCTGTTATGCTATGTTTGCGTTACTAGTGTTCCACGTTCGTGATTTTAAAGATTTCACCACTAATTTTTAATTCACCTATTCTTTTTTATCTGTAACATAAATTCCGACAGAAATTGTCTATTTTGAAGTTGTTTGTCAGCAATGCGTATGGTGCCTAGACTTCAAAACATATCAGAGCATTATAACCTTCCACTAGCTTTTTTGTGAGGTTGATAAATTGTGACAAGCTCATTTCACAGAATTTCGTTGTAAGTTTTTTCTTCTGCCTTTACGCGTTTCTCTTACGGACTCGGCGTTGTTATACGGATTGAGACAATCTTAGTGGTTAGAAATCCAGCATAAGTGGAGTATAATAATGTTTCTCTTCAGATTCTTTCTCTTCTTTTTCTTCTTCTTGTTCTTCTTCTTCTTCATTATCGTCATCATCAACATCATTTTCATCGCGCTAAACAGTTTCTTACGGTTACTATATAGTGTGCTGGTAGCCTCCTCAGTAACAGTTTTTATAGTTTCATTAAATGCATGTGTTGGCTCTGTTAGTTTCATTTGGAACTGTATGAACTGACTTCTGTTTTGCTGAGTATTTTGTCATAGGTACGCTCGCGGAACCGAATAGGTGCATTTACGGTATACAACTTCTAGGTTACATGAGTGCGTTTCCTGTTTGGTTGTTCTTCTACAGGCTGGCAGAAAGTGACTACATCACACATTTTAGTGTCGTTGTTCTACCATTCATTATGCTAAATTCATCTTAGATCTTGCAACAAACTCAAGAGTAGCACGTATCCAGGTAGACATGTATACTGACGTCTGTTAGAGAGTGCTCTGAATGTTACATGGCCAGCGAAATGCTTTCCCCTCAGAGAAGTCACCACATCACTCATTGAATGTTGTGGCTTACCAACTGCGAGTGGACTTGGAAACAATACTGTCAGTGGATTTGCAGTGGTTTTACGTGGAAGAGCTTCCTCCCGTCTTGTGAGGTAGCGCGTCTTTGTGATAAATTAGGATCTTGCCAGTATGGTGGAAGGCTAGTAATGTGGTTGCGCTAAGGTTCGCGACTGGAACGGCATCATATTTCACAGCATTTGTACCATAGAGGGAGTGCGCTGAGTACTGTTTATAGTGATCACACTCTTGGATGGTCAGTTTACTTTTAACATGTTTCCTATTGAGCTGGGTTCCGTAACATAATTCCCATCCACACACGGCCCCTCTGATGCTCCAGTGCCTAAGACACGAGGTCGTCAACGACCTACATGCATCATTTTGCATTTCAGACATAACTCCTATGAAACACTCATGAGGTGCTTTAAGTTGAAAGGTTTCAAACCCACCTCCGTCGCCACTGAGCATGGATGAAATTTAAACGCACTTATGTTGTAATGGAGGGTATTATTTCAAGCCATGTGTGTGAAACGTCCAACTCAAATCCCATCACTTTTCACTACAAACCTTCCCAGACAGATCCACAGTACTGGAGCCGTTGTGTGTAGTGTTGCTGTGTGAGGGCATAATTGTAAATGCTAATGTCCTGTGTGCCACAGTGAGATGGACACCGCACGTGGTAGACGTCACCCGTAAATGGAAACAACAATACGAAAACTGAAACTGTGGTAGAAATTGAGGGAAGAAATAAAGGTAGACTAATGACTATCTGTCGCTAATATGTACAGATGACGATGAGAACATACGATGAAGATGTAGAGGATACAGAAAATCAAAGAACGTGGAGGAACATCTTGGAGAGATAGTAGTGACTCACTGCATAATACTCATTGTAACAAGTTCCCTATGTTGGAGAGGAACCTCTGTATTGAGGAAAGGCTCGATAAATAAAGAAACTCACAGAGTAACGTGTTATAATGTAGCTTGCGGAAATTCCAGTGTATAAGCTATAACCGTGCCTCCAGACGTGTTTCTGCCCGGGCTTTTGCACAGCGGTACGTGTGTGTGTGTGTGTGTGTGTGTGTGTGCGAGAGAGAGAGAGAGAGAGAGAGAGAGAGAGAGAGAGAGAGTCAGCGATCTTGATTTAGAGGTTTCCATAACACATTTTAGGGGCATGTCGGAATACGTTCTTCGACAAAGCCACGTCCGATTTTCTTCCTTGACGATTCCGAACTTGTTCTCAACCTCTCATGATACAGATGTGAACAGGATGTACGAATTTAACATTTCTTCCCTTTGTTTTGGCTGTTAGACGCTGTTATTTATTAAAGTTTTATATTTCTTCGTAGATTCACAACTACGATTAAAAATGAGGATTTTTTGCTTATATAAGAAACTTCTTGTCTTCCTTGCACTTAGGATGAATGCGACGTTGCACTTTCGGATATAGTGAGGAACAAACCAAGAACAATTTACTATTCGTTTAGGATAAATTTCATGAAAAAGATCATTTCTGAAATTAAAGAGTTAATTGATAGGCAAAACTGTTTGTAATACGCCTGCTTTTACAATGAGGTATCTGCCCTAAGAGCGTGTGTACTGTACGAAAAGTATTATGGTATAAAAAACTAGACAGAAATTTCCTTCGACGCAACGCGATGCACATGACACACTAATAGAGTTGTACGCAATATAATCTTTCCCTCTTGGAAAACTATTCTACAGTGTTAAGTGGGAAATAGCTGGACAATTCTTTCAGCGTTAGTATTGTGTACTTCGTACGCCCTATGATATACTCCGGACTTAAAAAGAGTTTTTTAATATCCATAAGACTTGGAAAGAGCAGAGAAAGTCATCGAAATGAACCGTACACGCCATGTGCTGACGTAGTGTACAGCGTGACGTTGTCGAAATGCTTATGCTCTTTGCTATAATTTAAACAACTGAGTGCCACATGTATCTCGCTTTCCTTACTCTCTTCTGTTCTCCGTAGAATGCTGCGAGAATTTTTTATGCCGTCAACATTTGCTTCTTGCGAATTTTCTGCCAGCGCTCGGACGCATAATTTGCGATGCGATGAATATTCAGAAGGTGTGGTCTCATTGTGGAATGCAGGATCCCTCAGACATGAAATTAAAGTAGGGAAGAGAAGATTCCATTACCAAATTGGCTTCTCCCAGACGGAGAAAGCCTCAGCTCCGGTCACTAATCCATTAGAGCGATGCCGGCAACATCCTCTGAAGTGACGTGCGCGGACCAAGGGCGGTTCACGCTCTCAGGACAAATCCCATGTTCACAGCTGCCTTCAGCTTTTCTGTCCTAATCTCCACTAAAGAATATTTTTGTAAGATTTATAAGTTATTAGAAAGTAATATGTCTGAAGTTAGCCACCGAAACACTTTGCACATTATCCCCTTCCACTGACGCATTAACTTTTAGTTTCTGTAGTAGAAATCGTAAGTCTAATATTACAAAGAAAATAAGTACACATTCTCGTCCAGCGATGGTTCTCCCTGACTTCGCTGGTGTTTACTCCCATTATCACAGCTCGAACATTCTAGAGCGCTTACCGATTAATGTGTGAATTATTACTCGACTATTCAGAGTCCTCTAAATTATGAAACATTCAGCAAAGGTAACGATATGAAGGTTAAGTGCAGAAACATGCTACTAATATCTTAAAATTTAGTTCATTCAATCAGCTATAGCCACGTCCAACACGGCAGTGATATGCGTTTCTACGCAACATTGTGCCAAATGCTAAATACCTTTCACAATCAAAATAGCCATATGCATTCACTGTTTTCTTCTCACACTTGCTGCGCCGCACGTGAAATAGGCACTTCACAGCCTATGCTGGTGCATGAATGCTTGTTGCAGTGTTAAATATAAAGATTGCTATTTCGAATGACTCAGAATCAGAAATTTCGAATAACGTGTCAGATCAAAGTTTATTCACATGAATTCTATTCTCTTTTCATACAGTATAATTTCAACCACAGCTCACTGTCGTGGGACTTCTGTCTTAAAAAAGATCCGTATAATTCCTTAGTCGGATTTTTCACAGTCTACGTCTTCCTCGGACACCCTATCAAACACAACTTCGTTCCCGATCTACTGTAATCGACTTTATCCGCATAACACACTATTCTTAATATAAACTGCTCTTCCTTACTGCCACACTTATAGCAGAGACTGAAAGATACTACCTCGTGGCACTCTGCTCCTCTCTCAACTACTGAGGTATATTACGAGTGTTTCGTTTATATCATAGAAAAAGACAAGCTATTGTTTCTTGTCCGGATCTCTGGCGTTTTCCTTGTGTAACTAAAGCAACAATCGGCTTCCACCTACCCACGAGCCGAGACTACTATTAGGCTGTGGTGAGGGTCTACCATTTCAACAACTAAATAACAAGACGAATAATTTCTTTATCAAAGAAATTGTTCACACAAAAGTTAAACCTAACTTCATGCAAAATATCATACTCCCTTCCCATAAAACAATGACCTCATAAAGACAGATGCACATGATAAAAAACAGTGTCATCCCCCTCAACACTTGCCTTGAACTCCCGGCGGAGACACATTCGCTTGCACTGTTAAATACAAAGACACACTGGAAACGATACATAGAGTCAAATTTGATTACTGCTACACAAAATGAATGAATGTACAAGATACTTATTATTCCTACTAATGGCTCAAAATTACTTCATGAAATTTCAAGCCCACAGTATTGTCTTAGCAACAACTAATTTGAACTTGAACTTGGAGAAAGTAATTCCTATTGCGGTCTTCCACGTCTGTAATTTCATTACTTTCAAAGAAGTACAGTTGACTATAACAGTCAAGCACAATACAATATATCACATCCCTCAAATATCCAATAGTTGGGTACCACATAATATATAAAATAAAACAGCGGTATGCAGTCAGCTGTTGCTTTTATTGCTACCGCATTCCTTGAATAATACAACACGGACTAAACAGAGCATTCCATACATTTCTCCCTTCCGACTCTTTATTATTCTACCTCGACACTGCTGGTCATTGTGAAGATCCTTAGCCGCGCGGAGTGGCCGCGCTGTTTAAGATGCCATGTCACGGACTGCACGGCCCCTCCTGCCGGAGTTTCGAGTCCTCCCTCGGGCATGGGTGTGTGTGTTGTTCTTAGCATAAGTTGGTTTAACTAGTGTGTAAGTCTAGGAACCGATGACCTCAACAGTCTGGTCCCTTAGGCATTCCCACACATTTGAACACATTTTGAAGAACTCTAAAAGCCATCTCGTTGAAAACCGGATGAACTATTTATCCACACTGCCCTAGTGTGGCATTTCGTGTTTTCACAGTCTTCATCTGCCAGTGACGAAACGCGATTTCATCGTCTTTCACTTATCAGCGTCCGAAAGATCATCGATAAGCTTAAATGAACATCTGTTAACTGCAGACTCAGTTCTCTCCATCTTAGACTCAAGGTTAAAGAGTGTTAAGACGTTTTTCTAAGCTCCTCAACACCGTATGCTCATAGATTGCCAAAAGCTTCATCCATGTCTATGATGGTAGCTTACAAATTCACACATGACATCGTTTCATTACAGCCTCAGAAACATTACGTAGATCTCTTGAACTCGCAAGCTGTATTACTCATTCTGACTTCGTGCAAGTAAATTATCGTATTTCACTTAAACAATGACCTACCTCAGGTATTTATTACCGATTAAATCTGTTATCAAGCAATGAGTATTTGACAGGTGTTATTACTTTCAGAGAAACTACTCCGCTTGCTTTGTGCTACATTCATTGTGATAAGCGCAACATTGCGAACGTACTAAGTAAATTACATTAAACATAAATAACAGAAATAACATCTCTGTGTTTTAGCCTGCAAGTCAACTGAGACATACGCGTTAAGCTTACAGCGGTGTTAAACGCACGTATAAAATCTCTAAAAAGGCATCAGTATTTGTATATTGTTGCTCTGTAGCGACAAATAACTAGTACTGCTTAAGAGTTCAAAACATCTTACTGAAATTACTACACACCTTATGACAATTATGTGGAGCTATAATGGAACGAGTGTTCAAACTTCCTGAATGTGAACACAGAAGTGCAAAGCGTATGGAGTATGAATCAACAACAGCACTGAGGAGTATAAAATGTGGATAATAGAGGAGTGAACTAAATTGAAACCTGGCAGATTATTTACCATGTAGTTAGCGTAGGATAATAGACGTTTCATCCTCGAGACCACCTCGAACCGGACAGTTTCTTCTAGAGTATTACACACCATAGGAGTATTGATGGCTTGACATTATCTTTGTCTTCAGATCTACGGCCACTGCTGCACTGTAGGCTAAGCACAATTCTTCTGTAGTTGCAGCACTTGTTACCCCTGATACTAAAGCCGGATCTACACTACTGGCCATTAAAATTACTACTGCAAGTAGAAGCAAATGATAAACGGGTATTCATTGGACAAATATATTATACAAAACTGACATTTTCGTGCAATTTGTGTACATAGATCCTGAGAAATCAGTACCCAGAACAACCACCTCTGGCCGTTATAACGGCCTAGATAGGCCTGGGCATTGAGTCAAACAGAGCTTGGATGACGTGTACAGGTACGGCTGCCCATGCAGCTTCAACACGATACCACAGTTCATCAATAGTAGTTTGTCGGCCACATTTTCAGTTGGTGAGAGGTCTGGAGAATGTGCTGGCTAGGGCAGCATCGAACATTTTCTGTATCCAGAAAGGCCCGTAGAGGACCTTCAACATGCGGTCGTGCATTATCTTGCTGAAATGAAGTGTTTCGCAGGGGTCGAATGAAGGGTAGGGCCATGGGTAGTAACACATCTGAAGTGTAACGTCCACTGTTCAAAGTGCCGTTAATGCGAACAAGAGGTGACCGAGACGTGTAACCAATGGCACCCCATACCATCACGCCGGGTGATACGCCAGTATGGCGATGACGAGCACACGCTTCCAATGTGCGTTCACCGCGATGTCGTCAAACACGGATGCGACCATCATGATGCTGTAAACCGAACCTGGATTCATCCGAAAAAATGACGTTTTGCCATTCGTGAACCCAGGTTCGTCGTTAAGTACACCATCACAGGCGCTCCTGTCTGTGATGCAGCGCCATGGGTAACCGCAGCCATGGTCTCCAAGCTGATAGTCCATGCTGCTGCAAACGTCGTCGAACTGTTCGTGCAGATGGTTGTTGTCTTGCAAACGTCCCCATCTATTGACTCAGGGATCTAGACGTGGCTGTACGATCCATTACAGCTATGCGGATAAGATGCCTATCATCTCGACTGCTAGCGATACGAGGGATCCAGCACGGCGTTCCGTATTACCCTCCTGAACCCACCGATTCCATATTCTGTCAACAGTCATTGGATCTCGACCAACGCGAGCAGCAATGTCTCAGTACGATAAACCGCAATCGCGGTAGGCTACAATCCGACCTTTATCAAAGTCGGAAACGTGATGGTACGCATTTCTCCTCCTTACACGAGGCATCACAACAACGTTTCACCAGGCAACGCCGGTCAACTGCTGTTTGTGTATGAGACATCGGTTGGAATCTTTCCTCATGTCAACACGTTGTAGGTGTACCCAACGGCGCCAACCTTGTGTGAATGCTCTGAAAAGATAATCATTGCATATCACAGCATCTTCTTCCTGTCGGTTAAATTTCGCGTCTGTAGCATGTCATCTTCGTAGTGTAGCAATTTTAGTGGCCAGTAGTGTACAATGAACTTCTTAATACAATTTAGTGGAGTCCCAATGCAATAACCAACGTTCCCGATGAATCTCTACTATGCTGATTATAGATTCTGTTTGAAATTTAGGGGGTAGAAGTGAATATTGTGGAATACACTGGTGTCCAAAATTAAAGTAACAAACGGAATTTTGCAAGGTCGCTTTTATTTTGCAACAAAGTAGTATAAACGGCTGATAGTAAAGCAGAAGAAATGCAAAGAATTCAAAACGTAAACAAATGCAACATGCATAACGGTACACAAAAATGTTAATCGTTTTTTACAACTTAATGTATTTGTACACACATTCCAACAACTGGTTAATGTGCTCAGTATGGTGTGTGACCACCTCTGGCAGCAATACAAGCCTGATAACGACGGGGCATGCTGTGAATGATGTCATCAATTTCATGTTGAGGCAATAACGCCCTTTCTTCCTGCAGATCTCCTCGCAGTCTTGGAGAGTGGTTGAGGGATGCTGACGTGGTGCAGGCCGTCTCCATAGTGCATCCCACACACCCTCTATGGGATTGAAACCGGCAGAGCGAGGACCCCACACCGTGCTTTCTGTATCTACCGTTTCCAAGAAAACATCACCCACCCGTGCTCTACGAGATCGAGCATTATTGTCCATCAGTACGAAGTTTAGGCCCCCAGCACCTCCCAGCAATCGCAAATAACGTCCCGATGTCTTGTCACGATACCTGACATCAGTTAAGTCTTGCCAATTCACCCGTTCAAAATATAGTTCAAATGGCTATAAGCACTATGGAACTTAACATCTGAAGTCATCAGTCCTCTAGACTTAGAACTAATTAAACCTAACTAACCTAAGGACATGACACACATCCATGCCCGATGCAGGATTCGAATTGGCGACCGTAGCAGCAGCGTGGTTCCGGATTGAAGCGCCTAGAACCGTTCGGTCACAACGGCCGGCAATTCATCAGTACAATTTCACGAATAGGGGCTCGAGTGGTAAATATAGCCCCTGCCCACATCATTAGGGATCCTCCTCGATATCAGTCTCTTTCCACAAAGCTTGGATCCAGAAATTGTATTGCACATGCCCTCCAGATGCGAATCCATCGACAATCACTCTCTGGACTAAATCGGGCCTCGTCTGTGAAAACAATATTGGCCCACTCTTCGACTCCGCTCTATACGTTCCCTTCTGTGAAGACGTGTCAGAGGAAGGCATACAGCATGTCTCCGAGAGTAAAGGCCACTCTGCCGAAGCCTTCTCCACACCGTTTGCTCGATACAACACGTCCAGTGAACGTTGCGAGCTCACATTGATCTGGTGAACTCAAATGGATCAACTGGACATGTACAGGTATTGGACGCGTATGGCTTTAGATATTGGAAGGATTTTTGTGAGAATATTTTTAGTTCTAGTTCTACTGAACGATTCGATATCAGTCTCTACTTGAGGAACAATATAATGTCCGCAGCTCGTGGTCGTGCAGTAGCGTTCTCGCTTCCCGCGCCCTGGTTCCCGGATTCGATTCCCGGCGGAGTCAGGGATTTTCTCTGCCTCGTGATGACTGGGTGTTGTGTGACGTCCTTAGATTAGTTAGCTTTAAGTAGTTCTAAGTTCTAGGGGACTGATGACCATAGATGTTAAGTCCCATAGTGCTCAGAGCCATTTGAACAATATAAGCAAACTGCAGATAACAGTGCCTATCAGTTTTCTTAGTCAAGGTTTTCCAGTGTACTGAAACATGCCTGGCACAAAGCACTATATTTGGAGAATTACCTGCCACAATTGGTAAATCTTGCTGAATTTTTTTATGTTGTGTTGTCGCCGTGTGTATGACGTGAGGAAACTTCTTTCATTTTATGTGTATGGTGTAAAAACCTTTATGTCTTACGGGATTTATTTACACAAATGAATCGAACAGTCATGCATGTATTAAAAGTTAAAGAAAAATTCTGAGTTAATGATTAACAGAGAGTGTGCAATATGCCTTTGAACCTATCACAGATACTACCGACTACTGTATCCGCTAAATAAGATTGCTTTGATAATTCAGTGTCATGTCGGCGTATTTATACACACACGAATATTTTTACTGCTGAGTTTGGTAGTGAGGATAGCTGTCGTTAGTAAAGATTAGAAACATAATAAAAATTATGAGACTTAGATTTTAAACTTCAGAGGTTTTAATTATCCTGTTGACTCAGCGTAAAACTAACAACGTATAGTGGTCGACGGGTCATCTTAATTTATTTGGCAGTAAACATCTTCCGCTCTGAGCTGGAGCTCTTCCAAGACTGCATTCACCATCCCGAGCCACGAATAAATTGTTCACTTGTCTCCACACGTAATGATCCGGCACCTTTAAATTCTACGCCACTCAGCGCCTCCATCAACTTGCCGAAATTCAGGACCAAGATAGCTGGAGTACTCAGTCCTCAAGGGAAGACAAGGAAAAATTGTCTGTCATAAAAATGAAGTCCCTGGCATGTTACAGACGTCACTTTCTAGTACTACTGCTTTCTCTAGCATCTAGTAATGTAGGAGAGGAAATTTAAGAGTTGGCAGAATTATTAATAAATTCTCGGTTACCTGCTTCATATATGCCAGCAAAAGAAGAAAATACAAATGCCGCAAAGACACCACGACCAAAGAGGCTATTTTCTTTTACTTAACAGTCACAGTAGTGATATTATGGGCAGTTTGTATTTTCATCAGACATTTACACAAAGACTAGAACGGGCCATGTTATATATTTAATGTTAATTAATCAACTCTGTTTTAAAACGTTTACAACTCCCTTGAGAAATAAAAACTTAATCGTTCATTATTCAGCCTTTTTCTCGATTATGAGATACACGCGATCAAATCTATCCATATGCGGGCATACCATAGAAACACGCCAACAAAAAGCTCAGTGTTAGCATAGAGTGACAACAGAATTTGGCCACCTGCTATATAACGAATTGTTGTAAGCATATTTTTCTTACCACAGTTAGTAAGAATATCGTGAATCTAAATTTTTGTAGTACTTTAGTAAATGTTAAAAAACACCTCAGATGAAAATAAAAGGACAGAGACAAACGATACTTGGAAAATGATTCTGTAAAGGCTTTCTAAAGACGAAGACATCTTTATGTGTAAGTTTCTGCATAAGAGACTTACAAAATAACCTAAAGGTACCATGTTAATCAAGCAGCTGCAAACCACAAACATTCTTAACGGAGTCGCAATACCGAAAAACACATTTGATAACGGCGTTTTTCTCTAGACACGTTGTAAAAAATATAAACGAAGGAAAATTGTGACTGGCAGCAGCAAAGGTTACGTCACCTGTTTCCTTACTCTTTCTACATACATTTAAATCTAACCCAATAGTATCATGTTTTCAACAGCAGATTTTAGCCTGATTTCTAGACATAGTACTATCTGAGTACTTCACTACTTACGTCTAGGAGGTAGTGAAGCTCAGATAGTACTACGTCTTCAAGCAGGCTAAAATCTGCTGTTGGAAACATCACAGCGGCACGTTTTTGTGAATGCTTCCGTAGCAGATCTCATTCTGTGGGGCCATTTCTCTCGACCTTACACTAGCGCTATGTCGTCTCTTACAGCTTCCAGTACCTGGATAGCGTAGAGTCGCCTAGTGCAAAGAAATCCCTGTGTGTACCCCATACACTGTTAGCTATCTGGCCTGCAGCACACTTGAGCTTTTAGCAGACCTTAGTTGGCTTCCCTACGGGAAAGACTAGCAAGTCATCATGTATCTGTTCTCATAATCTTCGAAGTCTCTGCTCCTGGGCTCCCACTCGACTCGGAACGGAACATTATACACTAAGAGATTTGTTGCAATGCTGTGGCAAACATGAGTCGTTTAAAGCTACTCATGCAGTTGCTGGTATTATCTGAGCATGATCTTGGAGCCCAGACGGTATCCATCGTACGTTCCAACGTGCGTTACATCATGAAGTTGATTTCACCCTGTTTCCTTATTGGTTGACATGTTAACTGAGTACATCAGACGTATCCAGTGCATCAACAAGATGATACGTGTTATCACTTGCTGTCATTTTGCAAAGGGATATTATCATTCGCCTTACACTCTAACAGTCGTCTCTCAACAGATCCTCGATATTCTGCGCTTCCTTCTTCTGACATCAGACGCAGCAGGCTTTCCAATCTATGACGAGTGTCAGTTTGATTCACGATAAACAGTAACTAGTATAATAATTGCTGTAATGCCCTGAGTGTCTTTGATCGCTGCCTTAACTGTAAGGTTCCCTAGACCTGCCATTTTTACGCAGTTCTCGGTCACGTAGACAAGTAGTGACAAGTCCAGTATATTCTAGAGACGAGACAGTTCCCATTGGGAAGGATATATCTATAGATTCCGGGGCTACCTATTGTGCAGCATTCCCAGCAGTGTGTCCAACTCACCAATTTAATGCACTTATGATGACTCGACGGCCGTCAGGGTGATTTCCGGTTGTTCACGAGCAGCAACTACATCATCTAGTGCAGAGCTGTACCGAAACGATTTAGCTTCCTTCCAAGAAATGCCAAATCCCCCTACCCTCTCAATCATCCGCTCCCTACGCCAGCAAAATACATTTCTGCGTTTTCTTCCACTCACATTAGCAGCGTTTATAGTTTTGTTAATAGGGTTCATAACAATGAAGCGTAATAGAAAAATATTACGCAAATGTGTTATACCGACGTAAAATATTGCACACAAGATAGTAAAGGTACCACATCTACAGCTACATTATACTCCGTAAGCTATTTAATGGTGTGTGGTGGAGGGTACTTTTCGTACCTCTAACTGAGCTCTCCAACACTGTTCGAGTCGCGAATAGCTCTTGCAAGAATGATTGTCGGTAAGCCTCTGTATTGGCGTTAATTTCTCTAATATTCTCCTGGCGGTCATAACGCGAGACGTATGTGGGTGGAAGTAATATGTAGGTCAACTCATCCCGGAAAGTGTTCTCTCGAAATTTCAGTAGCAAATCTCTCCGTGGTGGACAACGCCTCTCTTGCAACGTCTGACAATGGAGTTTGTTGAACTCGTGCCGGCTAAACGATCCCGTGGCGAAACGCTCCGCTCTTCTTTGGATCTCCTCTATCTCTTCTATCAGTCCTGATTTCCTCTATCTCTTCTATCATTACTACCTGGTAGAGATCCCAGATAGATGAACGAGACTCGAAAATCGGTCGAACAAGTGCCTTAACGATATTCTGCAAGTTCTGTCTGAAGCGCTCTACCACTAGAGCTCCTGCGATTACCATTTTTGACACTTAACTTCATAAAGATTAATTCACGATCGAAATTGGTTATAACCTTGCTGGATTTTGTCGTACTCTTCGGCGCAATAAACGCACCATCTCCATTGGCGACTAACCTATCCTTACGATAAATATTCCATTCTGAACTTAGCATTTCGTTGTCATTCTGAACTTAGCATTTCGTTGTCATTAACGTCCGGTTTCTACCAAATTATAGTTCCTGATGCTATTGTGCAAAACATACTACTTAGCCTGCACCCGTATGTGAAGCTAGTTGCCTTCACCAAATCAGCCATTCGCCGAAAGGAGCCGAGGATGCCCTCAGAATCCAAGAGACAGGTGTCATTCGTGCCTAGATGTGCCACTATATGCAGTCGGTTGCACCAAGTGTGCTCGATAGCCGCCGGCAGGGCCTTCGCCACATCATGGACGAGCAAACATACCGAGTTCACATTGGTATTCTTTCCCGTCTTGCGTGCTATTTCCCTCATGGGGCTTCATCACTAGCCTAACAATGGAGCTCCCAATGACGAGCATATTTACTCTCTGTACTTGTTTGGAATGGGCAGGATATTCGGCCGCTGTCCCAACAGGAGAGACATCCCGTGCTGGCACAGAGTTATCATCAACACTGCGTAACACCTCGTGCATGTTGCTAATGTGTAGGGAATCAGCCGCGGAACGTGCTCACTCTTTCGTCTTCCGCCCAGTGACACTCGAACCCGCCACTGTCTGCTACGTACTCTCTAGTGAGGACGGACCGGACACATGTTACGTATCAGAAGATACAGGCGTATCAGAAGATTCAGACGTATCAGAAGATACAGAGACACCCGGGTCACCAGCGCCCCCATGTCACCGCAAATTTGAATTTAGCCATAAGTGTGTAGATGGTAGCTAACGTAGCTTCCAGCTGTTTACTGACAGCACACAATTCTCCTTGTGTCTGCTCACAACAAGCACAGTCCCCAATCATACTGTAGCGTGTAGAAAATAGATAGGAGATCACAAGTGGCGATACTGAGTTTGGAAGCAACAACGAAACTGGTATAGGCGTGCGTATTCAAATACGGAGATATGTAAACGGGCAAAATGCAGCGCTGCGGTAGGCAACTTCTATATAAGACAACAAGTGTCTGGGTCAGTTGTTAGATCGGTTATAGCTGCTACAATGTCAGATTATCAAGATTTCATTGAGTATGAACGTGGTGTTACAGGCAGCTCACGAGCGATGGGACCAAGCATGTCCGAGGTGGCGATGAAGTTGGCATTTTCCCGTACGACCATTTCACGAGTGTACCGTGAATATCAGGAATCTTGTAAAACATCAAATTTCCGACACCGCTGCGTCTGAAAAGAGATCCTACAAGAACGGGACCAACGACGACTAAAGAGAGAAGAGAATTATTCAACGTGACAGAAGTTCAACCCTTCCGCAAATTGATGCATATTTAAATGCTGGGTCATCAACAAGTCTCAGTCTCAGCGTGCGAACCATTCAACGAAACATCATCGATATGGGCTTTAGGAGCCGAAGGCCCACTCATCTACCCTTGTTGACTGCACGACACAAAGCTTTACTCCTCGTCTGGGGCCGTGAGCACCGACATTGGACGGTTGATGATCGGAAGCATGTTGCCTGGTCGGACGAGTCTGGTTTCAAATTGTACCGAGTGGATGGACGTGTACGGGTATGGAGATAACCTCATAAATCCATGGACCCTGTCATTAAGGGATTGTTCAAGCTGGTGGAGAGTCTATGATTGTATGGGTCATGTGTAGTTGGAGTGATATGGGACCACTGATACGTCTGTATACGACTCTGACAGGTGACGCATACGTAAGCATCCCGTCTGATCACCTGTATCCATGCACGTCTATTGTGCAATCTGACGGACATGGGCAATTCCAGCAGGACAATGCGAACCCCACACGTCCAGAATTACTACAGAGTGGCTCCAGGAACACACTTCTGAGTTTAAATGCTTCCGCTGGCCACGGATCTCCCCAAACATGAACATTATTGCACCTATCTTCGGTGCCTTGCAATGTGCCGTTCAGAAGAGATTCCCACCTCCTCGTACTCTTAAGGAACTGTGGACAGCCCTGGAAGTTTCATGGAGTCAGTTCCCTCCAGCACTACTTCAGACATTAGTCGAATCCATGCCACGTCATGTTGCGGCACTTCTGCGTGCTCGCGGGAGCCCTAAGTTATATTCGGCAGATGTAACAGTTTCTTTGGCTCTTCAGTGTATAACGAAGATAATAAAGGAACATTGCATGTAATTAGTATGCAAACTAGAATGAAATGGTGTGCACCAGCACGAGATTTAAACTTAGTGGCGTGACGTGATGTTTCCGGCGGCGTAAAAATTATACCAGGTACTCACCTCACACAAGAATATGCACCAAGATTTGCGCAAAAACAAAAACTTAGAGTAATTTGCTAACCACTAATCGTTGCAGTAAAATACACAGGTATAGTACAATTCTTTGTAGAGGCTAATAAATTAAAAATTACGTAAACCTTCAAAAATAATTAAAGGAAACCAAAATTATATTTATTTGTCTATGACGGCTACTGCACATCGTTATTTTTGTGATTTCTAATAACGAACAGTGTTTATTTTCTTTCCATAATTAATTAATAGAGCGTAACATATTTATTATAACGAAAAGAAAAGTGTCTATAGCTAAACATTGAGAACATTTCCATTTACAAGAACTGTGTATCTTTTATTATTCAACTCTGCATTCGTTACTCTGAGCGAAGTAAACTCACTGAAATCACGTTTAGCAGCCACGTCGTATTCCGTCGACAAGATAACTAAATTTGACAGCTTGATTTCAGTTCATAAGATGCTGCAGTCACTCACAATCTCATATATATCTCTAAAGCTGTTTCGGTGTTTACCCAAACTTCTCGCAAGCCATACTTTGGAAAAGCCTTCGAAGGAGTCAAATGGGAAGCCGTGTCAGCGCCATCAGCCCTTTCACTTGAAACAACTCTGTGGTTAACTACCGCTGCAATATCAGTATCTCTGCTGTATGGAGCACCAAAATAGGCTGTACAAATTTCAAAATAAGATACGGAGTTTTCGTGTAAGGAGTTTCCGAAGAGGGACTTAAAGTCAGATGAATTGGTGTGAATATGATATTTTCTTTACATTGAAATTTATGTTCTGTCAGGTACTTTGGTGCACTCTGGCTCAAGTAGCCCACATCAATTGTGCCTCCCACTCAGCCGTCTCTCAGGTCATCCTCTTCACATTTCTCAACCTTTTCACATCAAAACTGCTTTGCATATACACTCCTAGACACCACGAACGAATTATCCAAATGTAAGCGAAATCGGTAAATGTGATTTATACGTACGGGCAAAGAAATGATTACAACTTCAGAAAATAGGACGATTTATCTAAGCGAAAGGGCTTCACAAATTGAGCAAGTCAATAACGTGTTGGTCCACCTGTGGTCCTTATGCAACCTGTTATTCGGCTTGATATTGATTAATAGAGTTGTTGGATGCCCTCGTAGGGGATGTCTCGCCTACTTCTGTACAACTGTCGCTTTAGATCGTCAAAATCCCCAGCTGGTTGGAGATCCATATCCGTAATGCTCCAAACGTTCTCAAATGGGGACAGTTCCAGCGACTTTGCTGGCCAAGGTAGGATTTGGCAAGCAAGAAGACAAGCAATAGAAACTCTCGCCGTGTGCTGGCTGGCATTTTCTTACTGAAATGTAAGCCCAGGATGGCTTCCCATTAAGGGCGTAGAATATCGTCGACGTACCGCTGTGCTGCAAGGGAGCCGGGATATGATAATCAAAGGGGTCTTGTTGTGAAAATAAAAAGAAATAAAGAAAGGAAATGGAATTCCAGACTATTACTCCTGGTTGTCGTGTCGTATGGAGGTGACAGTCAGAATTGTATCCCACCACTGTCTGGGGAGTCTCGAGACAAGCCTTCACTGATTATTAGGGTTCAGTTCGAGGCGGAGTTCATCACCTAATAAGTTTCTACTCTAGTCAATGAGATTCCATGCGGAAGATATCTAACAGTGAAAGTGTAGCAACAGGACAGATATCCCTATTAGCTGAAAAGTTCAGGGAAGTTTTTGAAAAAAGACGGGAATAAGAACCCCGCCATATTATATAAAAACAAAGCTTCACAGACTATATTTTAAGCAGTCTTATCCAACTCCACATGCTAGTAAAGAAACAGTAAAAAAAGAAATGCAAATAATGCTGAATACAGGAGAGATAGAGAGGCCACGGAGTCAGTGCACTAGCACTTTAGTCACTATTGCGAAGAAAAGCGGAAGTGTGAGGCTTGTGTTGGGCACACGGCGAGGCAACGAAGTATTTGAACCAGAAATGGATCGACTAACAAGCATAGACAAGCTAATTCAAAAATTCAAGGGAGCAAGAATATTTACAATTTTCGATTTAACATCTGGATATCATCAAGTCCTACTTGAACCGGAAATCGAGGCCTTATTCAGTAATTTTACACGAAGGGAGATGTTAAGAGTACAAAGTGCTGAGTTCTACCTTTTGCACTGAACGTATAGGTATCAGTTTTTATCAGAACACTAGACCGAGAGCTAGAGGAAGAATTGTTTCCATGGCTGATACATTGACAGACAACGAAACATGTGAAAAACACTTAAAGATATTTGTAGACATATTAAAAAACTGAGTACTTTCAAGCACAAGACTTAATTTTTAAAAATCGGAATTTGGAAGACGGAGATATCTTTCCTAGCATACATTATAGGACCGTAAGTGTTAAAACTCACCAAATAAAAGCTGGTGCCATAAGAAATTTTCCAATACAAAGAAAAAGGAAGCAATTAAAAAGGTTTTATATATCTGTGTATTCTTCCATCGGTTCGTCAACGAAGAAACTTTAAACAGCGTGGAACTGCATAGAAAAATAATACAGGTAATGTAAAGCACATGTATACAAGCCCCTCAGCATTGCAAAGTAATGGTGCGGAATCTTCGAAGTAAGTAACTAAAATACTTGCACTTTGATAATATGTTCACATTGTTTGAAATCGTTATGAGGCACAATGACAGTTAAATAGTTCAAAAGTGTAATAGTTAAAAAGTGTAAATTGATGTAAACTACAACAGAAATGTATCTTAATGTGAGCTAGACGCCGATGATGAACCGGTCGGTTCGAAACCAGAAACGGCGCTATTTACGTACATAAATAGCATTATAAAAAGTGGCTGGTTGCAGTTATCGTTTCTGCAAGAATCAACCTGCATTTTGTACAAAGCCACTGTCTCAAAATTTCAATTATCGACAAAATAACATGTTTACATATTGCAGCCACTTCAATGTCATTGGAAGTATCGCAAGGGAATGAGTTGCAGAACAGTGTGCGAGGGTAGTTACGACATGCGTGGTAGGCTAACGATCAGAACTTAACTTATCGGCGCGTACACCTTGGGAGTAAGTTCGCACTCCAAAATTGGCTACTTATGTATGTCCGATGTCTAATTTTCCAATCAGGCTGACTGCAGCAGGCAATAATCCAGTGTAAATCAACAAATAATGCGGAGTTAACAGCTTGCAAAATAGGGTACAAGAACCAGGTGGCTTGAATGTTTAGCACAGTCATTGCAGTTAAGCATTATTGCATAATATGCTTTAAAGCATCTATATTGACTATCCATCATATGTGGGCTTACGAACGACACGTCCGGTCGGCCACGACTGACAGGCACAGTGATACCATGGGTTAACGTTTAGTACAGTGATAAGCCAAGAAATTTAAGACCTTCATTGCTTTAGCATGTGTCAGAGATTGCCGCGTGAGAATAATAACAAAGAGCAGCCAATAACCAATGGCGGAGCATTCGTTAATTTATAGAAGGATTAGCCCGGCCGGGGTGGCCTGCGGTTCTAGGCACTTCAGTCCGGAACCGCGTGACCGCTGCGGTCGCAGGTTCACAGGTTCGAATCTTGCCTAGGGCATAGATGTGTGTGATGTCCTTAGGTTAGTTAAGCTTAAGTAGTTCTAAGTTCTAGGGGACTGATGACCTCAGATGTTAAGTCCCATATTACTCCGAGCCATTTGAACCATATAGAAGGATTTAATTTACATGTCTTCAAGTACAACGACTAACAACCTCTACCATATTATAAATCACCCGCAGACAGCTTCATCTTTCCAGAATGAGATTTTCACTCTGCAGTGGAGTGTGCGATGATATGAAACTTCCTGGAAGATTAAAACTGTGTGCCCGACAGAGACTCGAACCGAGTTTCGGTCCGGCACAAAATTTTTAATATGCCAGGACGTTTCGGCTTCATCTTTATCTGTTTGTTATTAGCACAACCGAAACTTGCTTGCTGGAGTGTCAAATACTGGTAAATTATATATCCTTGCCAACTTTTTTACATGATTCCCGTATCATCCTGTATCTCTCCAGTCCACAGTTGGCAGCCACTCACAGACGTGTCAGATTCTACGATACTGTAGAGAAGCTGCAGCAAGTACTTCATTGTTGAACATTAGTTGGCTTGTAGAGTATTTCAAAAAACTTTGAAATAAAAAAATAAAAAATTTGCCAAATACATCATTTTCGTAAAGTTTCTCAAACGGTGACCAAGCAATAACATAACAGTGCTTATAAACAGTATCCTGTACTAAATGGTTCAAATGGCTCTGAGCACTGTGGGACTTAACAGCTATGGTCATCAGTCCCCTAGAACTTAGAACTATATAAACCGAACTAACCTAAAGACGTCACAGAGTCATCACGAGGCAGAGAAAATCCCTGACCCCGCCGGGAATCGAACCCATGATGCCGGGCGCGGGAAGCGAGAACGCTACCGCACGACCACGAGCTGCGGACAATATATACTGTCCTGCATTAAGGTTTATGAACTATAATTTAAATGACTATTAACAACACTTTCCGCAAGCTCTTGTGGTTAATTTTTGTACTATTTTAAAGAAGTCAGATAATTTTGGCTGGTCAGCTTTTTATATTCATCTGGTGCAAAAATTAAATACGTTTTGCTTCGCTTTGTCTCTCCGTACATGCAATCCCTTTCTTGTATTATTCACTATTTCATGTGCATTAGGAACATCATCTGTGCATTCTTACCTTTAATCGTTTTTCCTCATTATCCTCACCTTCGTCTGCTTTAACAGTCTCATTTCGTACAGTATCAGCCGGCCGTAGTGGCCGAGCGGTTCTAGGCGCTACAGTCTGGAATCGCGCGACCACTACGGTCGCAGGTTCGAATCCTGCCTCGGGCATGGATGTGTGTGATGTCCTTAGGTTAGTTAGGTTTAATTAGTTCTACGTTCTAGGGGACTGATGACCAAAGTAGTTGAGTCCCATAGTGCTCAGAGCCATTTGAACCATTTTTTCGTACAGCATCAACGATGTCTTTGTCATCTGTCATCTCTAAAATCCATTCCTCGGTGTCGACGGCTTCCCAGCGGTTCAAGTCTGCAAATCAATATTGCACTGCAGAACGTGACGAGCAGACTGTTTGTCACTCCTGTTGAAAACCGTGTCCACACATTCTTCATCTGTTGCATTTTCTTCAACGGAATACTTGTTCCAACAAGTCCTAATTGTGGGGCGACTGATGCTTTCCCACACCAGGCCTACTGAATATGCAACAGTCTTCAAGTTTACATATTTAAAGAACATTTGCATTTCCTCATCTGAATTTACTATTGAAATAAGCAGTTCACAGCGACAATGAGAAGCAATTGCTCGTATGATGATCTATTCCAGTGGCTGAAATAATAGCGTTATCTTTTTAATCAAAAACAAAATATTATCTTTCCATCTTCTGATTGCAACACATCACTTGGTAGATAAGCTGGACAGAGGTGGAAGATGAGTAGCGCTTTTCTCTCAGCTTAAGTGACCGCAGGCATTTTCTCCCTGACAGAACCAACTCATTTTCAAATCACTTTAGGAAAATGTCACGTGTCATCCTACATTGACTCGGTGCATGTAAGTGAACTGTGATGATTACACGTTTAGATGCTAGAAACGTCAAAAGGAATTCACTCTTGCCTACAGTAAGAGGTTGCAGCTAAAGATTGATACACGATGCCGTCGACCCGCTCCATACAGTCACCTCTGCAGAATAAAGTGGTACTAGTTGACTTGAGAGCGGATTTTCCGCTGCCCATATTCTGTAATTGTAACTATTAACCTGTCTTGGAGGTTGAAATGGGTTTCGTCTGTCCACAGAATATTCCATGATCATTCATTGTCCACTTCCATGCGAGCAATCTGTTTCAGAGAGAGCGTTTGTCTTACTGGCAGGTTAGCAGGAAGCAAGTCCTGAACGTGAGTGATTTTGTATGCAATGCGACATGCTCGCAGTTATGTCCAGCGTTCGGGCAGTTCCCTGTGATCTTCATGTTTGCACACTACCGCTCGACTCGTCTTGCAACACTGTGGTCACACATTCGACAGTCGTCGGATCGATTGCTTTCCCCCCTCTGCCACACTGCACTTCAAAAGAACCCGTCATTTAGAATTTTGTAATCATTTTCTCCAGACCCTTTTCAGACATCGGACCATACCCTTGAGCGTGTGCATCTACTGCAAGGCTACTGGCACAGCGTCACCGTTCTTGCAGAAGCTCTTTACCAGCAGTACATTATTCTTCATGGAGACGCTCATGTTAGGTGTCTCGGACGAAAACTGAAGAACGCACGTGTGCCACGCGTCTGTTGGTGTGCATATTCTGACGCTCACAGTGCCATGTATTGGGGAAATTATTTTAGAATATTTTTCGTTCTATTATGTTTCCCCCTGTGTCAAAATAAGTTGTTAAAGTCTGACGTCATTCTGACCAATGGTTCTCTTTCTACAGCGTTTTGAAACTGTAACAGTAATTATGGACATACTGCATGTGTGGATGCAGAGTTTCTAATAAGCTTTATGTTGACATATATTGAAGCATGAGTAAAGTGAAGATGTTTGCTCAGTCAAGTGAAACTAGTCATCATATTTTCATGTTTAATAAAGTGCGCGATCTAGAAAATTATAAAATATTATTGAAATTATTATTTTTTATCGTTAATATATATGCAGTTGATTACTTTATCCTTTACTGACAATGTCAGGTTTCACTAAAGCAACCTCGGATCATCAGCATACAATTGATTATTACTTAAATACTTATCTACCATTACTTTGCGCAGAATTTCAGGAAACTTAAAATCAGATTCGTGATCGGAAATTTTTGCTTTTTTTAATGCTCGTTTGCCTAGTGCCATGGAAACGTTACGCCATGTAAAACCGTTTATCGGGTGCAAAAAAGTCTGTCCTGCTATTTATATCAAAGTGAAATTAGCATCTTCGCCTATAATAACTTGCCTGGTAAGTAACACACAGTTTCTCAAGTCAGTAGATATTTTCATTTCTTTTCTAGCGTCGACCTTTATCTGCTAGATTGTCGAATGCAAAACACCTTCAGCCGTCTATATTTCCAGTTTTATTTTATTTTTCCGACCGGTTTCGTCGCTACACTAAGCCATCTTTAGTCCGCTCTTGTACAATCGAAATAGAGGCCAGCATACAGTCACTGGTATCCGTAGACGTATTTTTAATAACTCGATCCCTTCGCTTAACTGTTGAACAGTACGCAATTGATGAACGATGGGATCGCGTAGTTGAAAACAAGCGTACGAATACCAGTGATGGTATACTGGCCCCTCTTTCGACTGTACAAAGAGAGTCGTGAAGATGGCGTAGCTTAACATTGAAACTGGTAGGAAAAATAAAATAAAATTGGAAATGAAGACGGCTGAAGGAGTTTTTGATTTGATAATTTATATTGAACAGACGAGGTCCCGCAGCCGTCATGGGCAAAGATCGATTTAGAGAGACTTTATGCTGATTCGCAGAAGTACATCTACATCTACGTAACACTCCGCAAGCCACCGTACGATGGGGTACTCTGTACTACTATTTGTCACTCCCTTTCCTGAATGAGATTTTCACTCTACAGCAGAGTGTGCGCTGATATGAAACTTTCCGGGTAGATTAAAACTGTATGCCGGACCGAGACTCGAACTCGAAACCTATGCCTTTCATGGGCAACTGCTCCACCAACAGAGCTACCCTAGCATGACTCACGACCCGCCCTCACAGCTTCAATTCTACCAGTACTTCATCTCCTACCTTCCAAACTCCACAGAAGCTCTTCTGCGAACCTTGGAGAACTAGCACTCCTGGAAGGAAGGATATTGTGGAGACATGGCTTAGCTACAGCCTGGGGGATGTTTCCAGAATGAGATTTTCACTCTGCAGTGGAGTGCGCGCTGATATAGAGCACTTGCCCTCGAAAGGCAAAGGTCCCGAGTTCGAGTCTCGGCCGGCACGCGGTTTTAATCTGCCAGGAAAGTTTCACTTCCTTTCCTGTTCCACTCGCAAATAGAGCGAGGACAAAACGACTGCCGCATGTCTCCGTATGAGCCCTAATTTCTGGTCTTCGTGCTCCTTGCGAGCAACGTATGTTGGCGGCATTAGAATCGTTAGGCAGTCAACTTCAAATGCCGGTTCCCTAAATTTTCTCAAGAGCGTTCCACGAAACCAATGTTTCCTTCCCTCCAGGGATTCCCATTTGAGTTCCCGAAGCATCTCCGTAGCACTTACGTGTTGTTTGAACCTACGGGTAACAAATCTAGCAGTCCGTCTTTGAATTGCATCGATGGCTTCCTTCAATCAGACCTGGTACAGATTTCAAACATTCGAGCAGTACTCAAGAGTAGGTCGCACCAGCGTTTACGTGCGGTCCCCTTTAAAGGTAAACCATTCTTTCCTAAGATTCTGCCAATAAAATGAAGTCGACCATTCGTCTTCCTGCCACAGTTCTCACATGCTTGTTCCACCTCATATCGCTTTGCAACGTTACGCCCTGATATTTAAACGGCTTGACTGTGTCAAGCAAGACACTAGTAATATTGCATCCGAATATTACAGGTTTGAACTTCCAACTCATCTGCATTAACTTACATTTTTCCATATTTAGGGCCGGCTGGCATGCATCACAGCAAATAGTAGTTTTGTCTAAGCCGTCTTGTATTTTCCTACAGTAACTCAACTTCGACACCTTATCATATGCTGCAGCGTCATCAGCGAACATCCACAGACTCCTGCCCAACCTGTTCGGCTAATCATTTTTGTATATAGAAAACAACAGCGGTCCTATCTCACTTCCCTCGGAGATTCCTGACGATACCCTAATCACTGTATGCTGTCGAGGATTTATTTAAGAAGCATTCGAGCCATTCACATATCTGTGAACTTATTCCATAGAAATATGGAATCCTCCTATTGCCCTTCATCCACAGTTCGCAGTGTATCATGTGGGAGAAGGGCAAACTGAGTTTTGCACGAGCGATGATTTCTAAAACCATACTGATTGGTGGACTTAACCTTCTCAGTCTGAAAAAAGGTTATTATATTCGAACTGGGAATATGTTCACTGATTCTGCAGTAAAGCGAAAGTAGGGATATTTGTCTCTAAAATTGCTGGTCCGTCCTTTTATCCTTCTTATATTATAAAGTCATCTGCACTTTTTCCAGTCGCTTGGGGCTTTGTGCTGGGTGAGAGATTCAGGATAAATGCAAGCTCGGTAAGAGGCTAACGGCATAGAGTACTGTTTGTAAAATCGAACTGGTATTCCATCCGGACAGGGTGATTTATTTTCTTTCAAATATTTCATTTGTTCCTCCACGCTTGGGGTGTTTATTACTTTGTCGTCCATATGGAAGTCTATCCGATGGTCAAATGGAGCTATGTTTGTACGATACTCCTATGTGAACGATTTCTTGAACGTGAAATTTAAAACTTCGGCATTCGTTTTGCTATCTTCACCTGCCACACCAGATTGGTCAGCAAGGGACTGAATGGAAGCCTTAGATCCACTTAGCGATTTTACATGGGACATGAATTTTCTCGGGTTCTCTACCAGATCTTTTGCTAAGGTGTGACGGTGGTAGTCACTGTATGCTTCGCACATTGATCTTTTCACAGACGCATGAATCTCTAATAACCTTCTCTTGTCGTCATTTATGCGTTCCCTTTTGAACCGAGAGTGCAACAGGCTTAGCTTCCTCACTATCGAATTTCGTTATTAAGCCATAGTGGGTCTTTTCTATCCTTGACGCATGGACACATAACTCTCCAGACCATGATTTACAACCTGTATAAACTTTGACCGTAATTCCTGCAAATCCGTCTTACAGGAACTAAGTGATGCCAATTTACTGTGAGTGAGATGTTTAAAACTGCTTATCAGACCCAACCTAGAACAAACACTCTCCTAGCCTTCTTGACTGTCTTATTAACTTTCGTAGCCCTCTTCGGTTGTATTCTTCTTTCGCCTACGTACTGATTGTTCTTTTAGTTTCATCACACACAGGCACACACACACACACACACACTCACACATACACACACACACACACACACACACACACACACCGTGCTAAATCTAAACTAGCTTTTGCATCACTATTCCCCGCACGATCAATAATTTTCAAATGATCTCTATCACAATATGCTTTTCGATTGTGCAACATGGAAACGATGTACAGAATTTTACACTGTGAATGAATAATGCACGACGCGTATTATTTTGGTGCTTGTATCGATTACTGTCAAGTATCCTCACATACCGGTAGTCTTTTCGTCCACTGTTTCACAGTAGTAACGGTGAGAAGTGTATTCAGACTTTTATTAGACGACAGAACCAACATAAAACCAAGGTTGAGCTTAGATATCATTATTCCTTTCGGTTAATGTAATAAGGGCTTGTAAGTTGTAAGGGTAATTGGTTCTACGGATGAATTCTTAGCACACTTCAAGTTTGGACACTGGGTTTTGTCCTATTCCACGGTATGTCATACCGCGGTGTATTGGGCTTTTGCTGATGCCATTTCCTTAAGATGCTTCCAAGCGGAATCACGTTGTAGAATTGTACCTGTGACAGTAGTGTATGTGTTTATGGCCGTGGAGCGAAGGAAAGCCTTCTTGTCCTATGCAGAAGATAGTAACACGATGGTTAGAGGACCTCACGTACCTATCTTGGCGTTTTCTTAAGCCGCCTTTTTCTCTCGCTTTCTTTTTGGCCAGTTTTCGCGGCCCCTCTATCACTGCGTCCTTGCTTCCCCTCGATACTCCCTGACCGTGCATCCGAGAACAGCGTTCAAAATGCTGCCGCAATGCTTTTGTAAAGACTAAATAAATAACTTTAAATGATCCTTACTGAATTCTTTTCTTAATTACAGGATCTCTTACTATATAAACATTACAAGTTCTCTTTATGAAATGAAGAAGCATCGACCAAAAAATTGGTTTCTGTTATAGCAAGAGCAAAACCTGGGAGAACAGTTATTGAATCCTGGAAGCTACTCAGATTTTTGTGTCTCGTACGTTTAATTATGTGGGCTTATGATAAAAGACTAGCTCAAAAAACTCGAATGTAAAGGCAACATATGACAAACATCGACAGTAAACAGTACTGCTGAATAGGGAGACTAATGTAACTGGAACTTGATGTGATACTTGAAAGACGCACAGAACACAATATTACCGCACATCTGTCGACTTCGTGGTAACTTTCTTGGAAAAAGATGAATATGTCGAACTAATTATACAAATTTCAACACTGCCATCAAGTGAAAACGATTCAAAAAAAAGATGTTGGTGCCAAATTCTGTGGAATACACAACTGCAGCCCACAACTGTCGATTTAATAGGAAATTCGTTAAATCCGACACTCGGAAGCTTTCCAAAATGCACAAAATACAGTTTTAATCATCCAGATTTACACTGAAATCAAGGGCAACAAATTTCTGGAAGAGTGTACTGCTTCAAATTGGTTGGGAATACAATTTCAGTTTAAATCTGACGATATAGTACAGATTAGATTTTGAATGGCATTTGCAGCAGACAGCAAATTCGGAAAGTACACAATATATCACGGCATACACATGTTTCGATACAGTCAATGGCAGGTATTGCAAAAAAGACTCTAATAGCACGTTCAGTTTACACGCAAAACGTTAGAATATAGAAATTATAAGGGAATTTCTGTTACACATATAGTCGGCTTACATATTTAATGTTTCTAAATACACACAGTTTTCACATACCTGATATCGTGACACTTTCCGCTGTATTGTGCCAAAGGTGAACACTATACCCTGTGTTTATCCCTCTGAAAACAGCGAAAATCTTGGAGCTGTATTGTGCCAAAGGTGAACACTATACCCTGTGTTTATCCCTCTGAAAACAGCGAAAATCTTGGAGCACTGTTAGATCACATCTTCTGCTAGAATTGCATCCTACTTTAATGCAGTAAATTACACTTATTCCAACTCATAATGAAACGTGATACTTCGAAACCTGAACTACAGATGAAAACAGATATTAAAAAAGTGAGTCAGAAGCAGGAACGAATTTCGTGGTACATTGGATATAAAAGAGAAATTACTGAATCGGATTAAATTACCCCTGATTTCTATGCGATTCTAAATTCGTACATTTTTATTATTCCTGTCTATACAATATCTGTTGCTGTGATCTTGTAACAGAAGTTTTATGGTAACACGAATCTCTCTTGCATTTAATAGAGCTATGATATCTACCGAAGAAAATAACTTTAATGTCCAATCTCCTCTTGTGACAACTCCTTTTATTTATTTTAGTATCATGTCTGACATTGTGCCAGTGTGAAGATATAGCACATAAGAGGAGAAGGAATAAAGTTCAGAAGCTCCAACAAAGTGTCAGTCTCGGTTTTCTTTCCCTGCAGACGGTGGGAGGTCTTTGGGTTATGTGCCGATAAATCGGAAAGCGTTCCCGCCTCGGTGAGAGGCCATCAGTGGTAGCGATGTGTTTGAACATTACCGTAGCGCTGCGTCGGTCTACGTATCTGATCAAGTGCGCAGCGATCGTTTCAAAAGGTGCCACCAAGTATTCACCACACACGACAGTTGCTTTTTTAGCAGGTTAGTAAAAGGAGAAATTGAATACCTGACTCAGAGAGAAAATTCGCCAGGTTTGGACCTGCTTCTCAGCTTGCGTTTCGTGGTGGTGAAGGTGACGGATCTGTGTGTGTGTGTGTGTGTGTGTGTGTGTGTAGAGGACGCTTTCTCAGAGCTTGAAGGGCAATACTTCCTGTTTTTAAAATACGACAAAAGTATGGTTCAATAGTACCCTCAAAATACTGTGCCAATACATTATTGAAAAGTCGTACATTTTTCACAAGTTAATGAAGTTTTTGCATATGGGATAAAAAAGTAGAGACTCATTCCCATTTAATGTTTCTAAGCTACCTAGCCCAACGAAATCATGAACTTAAGTTCATACTGCCATTGTCGCTAGTAATCAACCACAGATGTACTAAAATAATTCCGCTAAATTTCGGTTATGCGATAAATCAAACAAGCTTAAATGCTGAATTTTAAACTAAATATCTACGGATTACAATTGCAAATAACTGAAATTGCAATTATCCACAAGGAACAATGTTGTGGGCAAGCTGAACCAATGAATGCGTTTTACTGGAAGAGCAACTAATCTATTAATGAGACAGCTTACATTGCCTGACGCTCCTTTTGTTTTGTATTGCTTCACGACACGAGATGCTTAAGTGATAGGACTGACGGAGCACATAGAAAAAGTTCAAAGACAGGCGGCTCGTTTTATATTATCTCGTAACAGAACAGGTAGCGCCCAGGATATGATAAGATAATTGGGGTGGCAGTTTTTAAAACAAAGACGTTATACCTTTGGCAAGAACTTTTCACGAGATTTCAATTGAGAACTTTATCTTCCGTATTCTACAACATTTTATTGACGCCTACCTACATAGGGGGGCAAATGACATCGTTAAAAAAGAAGAGAAATCGGAGCTTTCATTTTCCCGCTTGCTGTTCGAGAGTGGAACGGTATGTAACGTAAAAACACTAATTATGTACACTCATATAACACAGATTTATATTTGTTTCGTCATGCATAGCGGAAAGGTCGGGGAAGAAGGCCAGTGTTCACTCTGTCTGCTTGCCGGGGGGTCTCATCCGAGATGTGGAGGAGGCCCTACCGGCGGCGATAGAGAGCACTGGGTGCACCCGACTGCAAATTGTTGCTCATGTCGGCACCAATGACTCTTGCCGTCTGGGTTCAGAGGTCATCCTCAGTTCGTACAGGCGGTTGGCGGAGTTGGTGAAGGTGGAAAGCCTCGCTCGCGGGGTGGAATCAGAGCTAACTATTTGTAGTATCGTTCCGAGAACCGATCGCGGTCCTCTGGTTTGGAGCCGAGTGGAAGGCTTAAACCAGAGGCTCAGACGATTCTGCGGAGAGCTGGGGTGCAAATTTCTCGACCTCCGCTATCGGGTGGAGAAATGTAGGGTCCCCCTGAATAGGTCAGGCGTGCACTACACGCCGGAAGCGGCTACGAGGGTAGCGGAGTACGTGTGGAGTGCACATGGGGTTTTTTTAGGTTAGAGAATTCCCTCCCTAGGCCCGACAAGACGCCTCCTGAGACGCGGCAAGGCAGGAGTAGGCAAAATGCAACAAGGAATAACAATATTAATGTGCTAATAGTAAACTGCAGGAGCGTCTATAGAAAGGTCCCAGAACTGCTCTCATTAATAAACGGTCACAACGCCCATATAGTACTAGGAACAGAAAGTTGGCTGAAACCAGACGTAAACAGTAATGAAATCCTAAACTCTGATTGGAATGTATACCGCAGAGATAGGCTGGACAGTGAAGGGGGAGGCGTGTTTATAGCGATAAGAAGTGCAATAGTATCGAAGGAAATTGACGGAGATTCGAATTGTGAAATGATTTGGGTGAAGGTCACGGTTAAAGCAGGCTCAGACATGGTAATTGGATGTCTCTATAGGCCCCCGGGCTCAGCAGCTGTTGTGGCTCAGCACCTGAAGAATAATTTGGAAAATATTTCGAGTAGATTTCCCCACCATGTTATAGTTCTGGGTGGAGATTTTAATTTGCCGGATATAGACTGGGAGACTCAAACGTTCATAACGGGTGGCAGGGACAAAGAATCCAGTGAAATATTTTTAAGTGCTTTATCTGAAAACTACCTTGAGCAGTTAAACAGAAAACCGACTCGTGGCGATAATATATTAGACCTTCTGGTGACAAACAGACCCGAACTATTTGAATCAGTTAATGGAGAACAGGGAATTAGCGACCATAAAGCGGTTACTGCGTCGATGATTTCAGCCGTAAATAGAAATATTAAAAAAGGTAGGAAGATTTTTCTGTTTAGCAAAAGTGACAAAAAGCAGATTACAGAGTACCTGACGGCTCAACACAAAAGTTTTGTCTCAAGTGCAGATAGTGTTGAGGATCAGTGGACAAAGTTCAAAACCATGGTACAATATGCGTTAGATGAGTATGTGCCAAGCAAGATCGTAAGAGATGGAAAAGAGCCACCGTGGTACAACAACCGAGTTAGAAAACTGCTGCGGAAGCAAAGGGAACTTCACAGCAAACATAAACATAGCCAAAGCCTTGCAGACAAACAAAAATTACGCGAAGCGAAATGTAGTGTGAGGAGGGCTATGCGAGAGGCTTTCAATGAATTCGAAAGTAAAGTTCTATGTACTGACTTGGCAGAAAATCCTAAGAAATTTTGGTCCTATGTCAAAGCGGTAGGTGGATCAAAACAAAATGTCCAGACACTCTGTGACCAAAATGGTACTGAAACAGAGGATGACAGACTAAAGGCCGAATTACTAAATGTCTTCTTCCAAAGCTGTTTCACAGAGGAAGACTGCACTGTGCTTCCTTCTCTAGATTGTCGCACAGTTGACAAAATGGTAGATATCGAAGTAGACGACAGAGGGATAGAGAAACAATTAAAATCGCTCAAAAGAGGAAAGGCCGCTGGTCCTGATGATATACCAGTTCGATTTTACACAGAGTACGCGAAGGAACTTGCCCCCCTTCTTGCAGCGGTGTACCGTAGGTCTCTAGAAGAGCGAAGCGTTCCAAAGGATTGGAAAAGGGCACAGGTCATCCCCGTTCTCAAGAAGGGACGTCGAACAGATGTGCAGAACTATAGACCTATATCTCTAACGTCGATCAGTTGTAGAATTTTGGAACACGTATTATGTTCGAGTATAATGTCTTTTCTGGAGACTAGAAATCTACTCTGTAGGAATCAGCATGGGTTTCGAAAAAGACGATCGTGTGAAACCCAGCTCGCGCTATTCGTCCACGAGACTCAGAGGGCCTTAGACACGGGTTCACAGGTAGATGCCGTGTTTCTTGACTTCCGCAAGGCGTTTGACACAGTTCCCCACAGTCGTTTAATGAACAAAGTAAGAGCATACGGACTATCAGATCAATTGTGTGATTGGATTGAGGAGTTCCTAGATAACAGAACGCAGCACGTCATTCTCAATGGAGAGAAGTCTTCCGAAGTAAGAGTGATTTCAGGTGTGCCGCAGGGGAGTGTCATAGGACCGTTGCTATTCACAATATACATAAATGACCTGGTGGATGACATCGGAAGTTCACTGAGGCTTTTTGCAGATGATGCTGTGGTGTATCGAAAGGTTGCAACAATGGAAAATTGTACTGAAATCCAGGAGGATCTGCAGCGAATTGACGCATGGTGCACGGAATGGCAATTGAATCTCAATGTAGCGAAGTGTAATGTGATGCGAATACATAGAAAGATAGGTCCCTTATCATTTAGCTACAAAATAGCAGGTCAGCAACTGGAAGCAGTTAATTCCATAAATTATCTGGGAGTACGCATTAGGAGTGATTTAAAATGGAATGATCATATGAAGTTGATCGTCGGTAAAGCAGATGCCAGACTGAGATTCATTGGAAGAATCATAAGGAAATGCAATCCGACAACAAAGGAAGTAGGTTACAGTACGCTTGTTCGCCCAATGCTTGAATACTGCTCAGCAGTGTGGGATCCGCACCAGGTAGGGTTGATAGAAGAGATAGAGAAGATCCAACGGAGAGCAGCGCGCTTCGTTACAGGATCATTTAGTAATTGCGAAAGCGTTACGGAGATGATAGATAAACTCCAGTGGAAGACTCTGCAGGAGAGACGCTCAGTAGCTCGGTACGGGCTTTTGTTAAAGTTTCGAGAACATACCTTCACCGAAGAGTCAAGCAGTATATTGCTCCCTCCTACGTATATCTCGCGAAGAGACCATGAGGATAAAATCAGAGAGATTAGAGCCCACACAGAAGCATACCGACAATCCTTCTTTCCACGTACAATACGAGACTGGAATAGAAGGGAGAACCGATAGAGGTACTCAGGGTACCCTCCGCCACACACCGTCAGGTGGCTTGCGGAGTACGGATGTAGATGTAGATGTAGATGTAGATGCATATTTTTGTTACATTTTCGCTAAACCTATTTAAGGAATTTTTCTAGATATGTAATTGTTGTAACGTTATATATTGTCGCAGAAAAAGCTGAGTAGCACCGTGGTGTAGTTGTTATGACGCTAAACTATTGCATGGAGGGTCGTGAGTTCAAAACTCACAAGTATTGTAGAGTTTTAATTTCTATATGCGGTTAGAGTACATTCTAGAAGCATCCATGAATATCAAGAATCATTGTACTGGAATGTTCTGTAGCTGTATATATACTACATGTTTCTGGCCGGAGGCAGTTCGCTCCGCGCTTTTGTATGAGCAAGTGCTCAATAAACCTTCGTTAAGTGTAGTTAGTATTCGTCATTCATCTAACTACACCTTCTTCTGCGTGAATTTATTCTGGTGGAGAGGCTGGGTATCGGGACCTGTGATAGAGCGCATTATCGACGACACAGTGCCTCCCATTAGGCCACGACAGAGCCGCCATTTACGTGGCGAGAAACCCGAGTTCGAGCCATATTCAACAGATCACAATCTATCGGAGAAACAAAAATAAGAGTACTTTACGATGACAGCAACTGTGTGCCACCACATGAGACATCCTCCCACGTTCTCTGGCGACGATGGCCCACATCCAAACAAGTAGCTGAAGGTATATGAGCATATAGCCAAATTTAACAAATGGGATGACATCGTGTCCTTGGATAACGTATTTTTCTACTTGGAGGGCACTGCCAAGAAATGGTATGAGAATGACGAGAAGAAGTTCACAAGCCGGGAAGTTTTTCAGGCGGAACTGAGCAAGTATTTCGGCGACACACAACGACAGAAGCACAAATCTGAAGATAAAGTGTAGGGCACAGCGTCCAAGAGAAATTACAGCATCCTACATTCAAGACGTCTTGGAGCTGTGCAAAATAGTGGATCCTAGAATGAAGGAGAAAGATAAGGTTGCACGTCTCATGAAGGGTGTTTCTGAGGACATGGAACTAAAAGTGGTTCAAATGGCTCTGAGCACTATGGAACTTAACATCTGAGGTCATCAGTCCAGTAGAACGTAGAGCTACTTAAACGTAACTCACCTAAGGACTACCACTACGAGACAAGATTCTAGCACAACTATCACCAGATCTCACAACGGAACAACAGAAGAAGCTACTTGTCATTTTTCAAGAGTTCTCTGAATGCCTCAACCATCAGGTGAAGAGCAAATTAGACAAATCGACGGTGAAGAACCGGATTAGCACTGGAGACCATCAAGCAATAAGCCAGAGGGCATATCGTGTGTCAGCAACGGAACGTCTGATAATTCGCTACGAGGTATAGAAACTGATGAAGAATGACATCATTCAGCCTCGGCAGAGCCCATGGTCGTCACCAGTGGTCCTC
This sequence comes from Schistocerca gregaria, assembly GCF_023897955.1. Taxonomy (NCBI): domain Eukaryota; kingdom Metazoa; phylum Arthropoda; class Insecta; order Orthoptera; family Acrididae; genus Schistocerca; species Schistocerca gregaria. The sequence goes on from NC_064931.1 coordinate 734,719,070, forward strand.
GTCAGGAAGAAGGATGGCATCTGGCACTTTTGTCTTGATTACAGCCGGTCGGAGTGGCCGTGCGGTCCTAAGCGCTACACTCTGGAGCCGAGCGACCGCTACGGTCGCAGGTTCGAATCCTGCCTCGGGCATGGATGTGTGTGATGCCCTTAGGTTAGTTAGGTTTAAGTAGTTCTAAGTTCTAGGGGACTGATGACCTCAGAAGTTAAGTCCCATAGTGCTCAGAGCCATTTGAACCACCTGAAGTGGACGATGTGTCTTTGTTATTTAGATAATATTATACTGTTCTCACATACATTTGATGAACATATAAAAAGACTAAGGGCCGTTCTTAAGTGTCTCCAGCAAGGCGGACTGAAACTTGATCCAAGAAAGTGTCTCTTTGGGGCTAAAGAAATCAAAATATTTTGGACACCTTGAGTCAAACGAAGATGTGTGGCCAGACTCAGAAAGGGTGAGATCTGTAACGGAATTTCCTATTCCTATTCCTAAGTTTGAGAAGCTTCCTCGGACTATGTTCTTATAACCGTCGTTTTATGAAAGACTTTTGTATCAAAGGCTGGTCCCTCTAAGAGTTGTTAAAATCTGATGCTAAATTTATCTGGGGTGGTGCTCAACAAGATTCTTTCGCTGTGCTCCGAAAAGCTCTGAAAACTGACCCTGTATTTAGTCTGTATGATAAGAGAGTACCCACAGAACTACACACAGATGCCAGCGGGTATGAGATCTGTGCTATTCCGGTGCATATTTCGGATGGAAAAGAGAAGGTTATAGCCTATGCTTCTAGGACATTTACAAAAGCCGAGAGAAACTACTCAACTACAGAAAGGGAATGTCTTGCTATGATCTGGGCCATGTGCAGATTTCGACACTATCTCTATGGAAGGCCATTCACAGTTGTAACAGAACATCATTAACTTTGTTGGTTGACAGGTCTTAAGGATCCAACAGGACAACTCGTAAGGTGGGCACTATACCTTCAAGAGTATAATGGTTCAAATGGCACTGAGCACTACGGGACTTAACATCTGAGGTCATCACTCAAAAAAAGAAAAAGAAAATGGTTCAAATGGCTCTGAGCACTATGGGACTCAACTGCTGTGGTCATTAGTCCCCTAGAACTTAGAACTACTTAAACCTAACTAACCTAAAGACATCACAGACATCCATGCCCGAGGCAGGAATCGAACCTGCGACCGTAGCAGTCGCACGGTTCCGGATTGCGCGCCTAGAACCGCGAGACCAGCGCGGCCGGCGGTCATCAGTCCCCTACAATTTAGAACTACTTAAACCTAAATAACCTAAGGACATCACACACATCCATGTCCGAGGCAGGATTCGAACCTGCGACCGTTGCGGTCGCGTGGTTCCAGACTGAAGCGCCTAGAACCGCTAGGCCATACCGGACGGCTCAAGAGTGTGACACTACCGTAGTGCACACAAGTGGAAGAAAACGCTGGCCGCTGTGACCGAGCGGTTCTAAGCGCTTTAGTCTGGAACCGCGCGACCGCTGCTGTCGCAGGTTCGAATCCTGCCTCGGGGATGGATGTGTGTGATGTTGTTAGGTTAGTTAAGTTTAGGTAGTTCTAAGTTCTAGGGGACTGATGACCTCAGATGTTAAGTCCCGTAGTGCTCAGAGCCATTTGAACCATTTTTTTGGAAGAAAACACCAAGATGCCGACTGTATCTCAAGAACCCCTGTGCAAGACCATCAAGGCTTTTATGAAGATAGTGACTGTCTCGCTGCACTCCAGGATCTCTCTGCTGAGCAGAAGAGGAACGCCAATATATCTCAAATTATGCTTGCCGTAAGTCGGTCAGAGGATGTGAAAGGAAAATTTAAGGTAGTTAATGGATCACTTTTCAAGAAAAGCTTTGATCCGTTTGGAAATAGGTGGCTACCAGTGATTCCTAAACACATGCGCTTTGATGTTCTACAGAAATTCCATAACAAACCTGAGACCGGACATTTAGGATTTAATAAGAGCTGTGATAGATCCGCAAGAGATTTTTCTGGCCAGTTTTATTTAGGAGTGTCCGTCACTATGTGTCGCACTGGTGAGGTGCCAGAGGAACCACCTAGCTGACTGATGCCAATTCCACCATCGGAAACGCCTTTCCAATGTGTTGGAATTGATCTCCTCGAACGATTTCCGACATCTGCTAGTGGCAATGGATGGATTATTGTTTGCACTGATTATCAGACACGCTATGCCATTACAAAAGCAATGAAAACAGCCGAAGCATCCGACGTAGCCAAATTCATCGTGGAAGACATTGTATTAAAACACGGTGCCTCAAGGTCGTTAATTACGGATCGAGGGAAAGTTTTTGAATCGAATCTTGTGACAGAGATAAACCGTCGGTGCAACATTACTCATCACTTAACGACTACCTACTATTCGCAAACTAACGGGCTTACTGAACGCCTTAATAAGACCTTGGCCACCATGCTATGAATGTTCGTCAATGCTGAGCAGAGAAACTAGGATGAGGTGCTACCTTTCGTGACGTTTGCCTATAACGCCGCCAAACAAGACACCACAGGATTTACACCGTTTTTCCTTGTACATGGGCGTGAGGCGACTACGACGATGAACACTGTCTTTCCGTTACATCCCGATGACGTGAACGATGACTGCATCGGCCAGGTGTTAACCAGAGCTGAGGAAGCTTGGCAGTTAGCTCCACTCCGCACGCTGCAGGCTCCAGAAAACGATCGCCCAAGGTATGACGTTAACCACCGCCCTGTTGCCTACAAGCCTAGTGACCTCGTCTTCACTCCCGTTCAGAAGGTTGGTCTCTCTGAGAAGCTCCTCAGGCGCTACTTTGGACCTTACAAGGTTGTAAGGCAATTGTATGATGCTACTTACGAAGTTGAAGATTTGGACCCCTACACAAGATGACGAAAGGTCGGTGAATCAGTCATGAGGAGTTGGAGTATGCAGGACCGATGACTACGATTAGGACGCTGTTCTCTTAAGGAGCGAGCAGAAGCTGAGTAGCACTGTCGTGTAGTGGTTATGATTCTTGGAGCGTCGTGAGCTCAAAACTCACCTGAACGGTACAATTGTAGTCTATATTCGGTTCGAGTACATTCTAGAAGTATCCACAAATAGCAAGTATCATTGAACTGGAATGTTCTGTAGCTGTATATACATTCTGTATGTGTTGTGGCCCGAGGCAGTTTGCTCCGTGCTGTTGTATGTGCAAGTGCTGAATAAACCAACGTTAAGTGAAGTTAGTGTTCGTCAGTCATCTTATTTCACCTTCTTCTACGTGACAAATGTGACAAAAATGAGATCGACAGGAAGTGCAAAATGACTAAGCAGGGATCGCTAGAGGACAAATGTAAGGATGTAGAGGCTTATCTCACTAGGGGTAAGATAGATACTGCCTACAGGATAATTAAATAGACCTTTGGAGATAAGAGAACCACTTCTATGAACATCAAGAGCTCAGATGAAAACTCAGTTCTAAGCAAAGAAAGGAAAGCAGAAAGGTGGAAGGAGTATATAGAGGGTCTATACAAGGGCGATGTACTTGGGGAAAATATTATGGAAATGGAAGAGGATGTAGACGAAGATGAAATGGGAGATACGATACTGTGTGAAGAGTTTGACAGAGCACTGAAAGACCTGAGTCGAAACAAGGCCCCCGGAGTAGACAACATTCCATTGAAACTACTGACGGCCTTGGGAGACCCAGTCCTGACAAAACTCTACAATCTGGTGACCAAGATGTATGAGACAAGCGAAATATCCTCAGACTTCAAGAAGAATATAATAATTCCAATCCCAAAGAAAGCACTTGTTGACAGATATGAAAATTACCGAACAATCAGTTTAATAAGCCACAGCTGCAAAATATAAACTCGCATTCTTTACAGACGATTGGAAAAACTAGTAGAAGCCGACCTCGGGGAAGATCAGTTTGGATTCCGTAGAAATATTGGAACACGTGTGGCAATACTGACCTTACGACTTATCTTAGAAGAAAGATTAAGGAAAGGCAGACCTACGTTTCTAGCATTTGTAGACTTAGAGAAAGCTTTTGACAATGTTGACTGGAATACATCTTTCAAATTCTAAAGGTGGCAGGGGTAAAATACAGGTAGCGAAAGGCTGTTTACAATTTTTACAGAAACCAGATGGCAGTTATAAGAGTCGAGGTACATGAAAGGGAAGCAGTGGTTGGGAAGGGATATTGAGCAAGCAGTAAAGGAAACAAAAGAAAAATTCGGAGTAGGTATAAAATCCATGGAGAAGAAATAAAAACTTTGTGGTTCGCCGATGACATTGTAATTATGTCAGAGACAGCAAATGACTTGGAAGTGCAGTTGAACGGAATGGATAACATCTTGAAAGGATGATATAAGATGAACATAAACAAAAGCAAAACGAGTATAATGGAATGTAGTCAAATTAAGTCGGGTGATTCTGAGGGAATTAGATTAGGAAATGAAACACTGAAAGTAGTAAAGGAGTTTCGCTATTTGGGGAGCAAAATAACTGATGATGGTCGAAGTAGAGAGCATATAAAATGTAGACTGGCTATACCAAGGAAAGAATTTCTGAAGAAGAGAAATTTGTTAACAGTGAGTATGGATTTAAGTGTCAGGAAGACATTTCTGAAAGTATTTGTATGAAGTGTAGCCATGTATGGAAGTGAAACAAGGACGATAAATAGTTTGGACAAGAAGGGAATAGACGCTTTCGAAATGTGGTGCAACAGAAGAATGCCGAAGATTTGATGGGTAGATCACGTAACTAATGAGGAAGTATTGAATAGGATTGTGGAGAAGAGAAGTTCGTGGCACAACTTGACCAGAAGAAGGCATCGGTTGCTAGGACATGTTCTGAGGCATAAAGGGATCACCAATTTGTATTGGAGGGCAGCGTGGAGGGTAAAAATCGTAGAGGGAGACCAAGAGATGACTACACTAAGCAGATTCAGAAGGATGTAGGTTGCAGTGGGTACTGGGAGATGAAGAGGCTTGCACAGGATAGAGTAGCATGGAGAGCTGCATCAAACCAGTCTCAGGACTGAAGACCACAACAAAAACAACTGTTCGTTATTGTTCCTTCTGTTTGTTCGAGGCGGACGTGTCAGACACTTTTTCAAGTTCATTATTGGTCCATTAACTAAGTTTTTTTATTACAGAAGACTGCTAACCATCGGAACGAACACGCTGAGCTATCGTGCCGGCAACCATTTGGCTGCCCCTGCACGACTCACGGCCAGACCCAAAATTCCGTATGTCGTCAACCATGTGTTACAGTCTGTACTCGTACATCCATTACGTATATTCCCGTACAGGGGAGAGATTTTAATTGAAAGACTCTTGCCTTATTTCGGCTGATAAATAAAATGTTGCAGTGCCTGTGTCATTCCGAATTACGGTGCAATAGTCATTCGGACATTCGTGCATGTCGGAAGGAATTTCTTTCTTTCTTTCTCGGGGCCTTTGTCCCACTCCAACGCGGGGTCGACTTTTGCTATGACGGATTTAGAAGTGTTAACTGCAGAGGGTGGACGGATGCCCTTCCTGAAGCCATCCCAAACCCCCCGGGACGGAAATAGTGTACCCAAGCTGTCTGCATCTAGTGTAAGTCATGAAATAGTGCGAACGTCTTTTCCAATGTCTGTGAGTCGTGCAGTTGAGGCGGCACTGGGAGACCAGCCGGGTATTCACCTAGCGGGATGTGGAAAACCGCCTAAAAACCACATTCAGGGTGGCCGGCATACCGGCTCTCGTCGTTAACCTGCCGGACGGATTCGATCTGGGGCCGGCGCCCCTACCCAAGTCCAGGAAGCACCGCGTTAGCGCTCTCGGCTACCCTGGCGGGTACCCTGGAATGTTGCATCTTTATTCGGAATAACACAGGCACTGCAGTATCGCATCGAATGAAGAATGTGGTCGGTATTATTCTGAAAGTACGAGTATCCTGAAAGAGTATGGTATCTCATATATTTAATTTGCTGAAATGTACTGCTGAAAAATTCAGCTCTTCCCCCCACAAGGCACATCTGGCTATCTTCCCCACGCTTATCCCGCTTATTATTCCCAGTTGCTGACAGCACACTGACCATCGCTTTGTGCGGTGGATCAATTTTTTTACTATTATCAATAATAGCTTTTTTATTCACGAATCACATATTGGCAGTTTGGCAAGCCGTACGTGAGTAACAAGCGTCTGGAATGCACACGTCACTCCGCTTGAGTGTTACGATCGTCATTATTTTCATACTGCGCAGATGCACAGGAAAAAAATCGTTTGGTATCTTCCCATTCCAGTCATTCAGTGGGTCCACCAAAACAAATTTAGCGATTTATTTTAAGTGAATTATTAACCATTTCTCATTCGAAGGAACATCGCCGTTTATGAGTAACAGTTACACAATTCTCCTGCTGACAGGTGTAATTTTGCTTCTTTTGCGAAAACACAGTATAATTTGCATAAACGCACCTTGCAGCAACTATTGCAACATAATTCTAAAACAGAGCGTCTCATTAAACAAGCATATGGCGACCAAAGGGTTCAATAGCTTACAGAAAATTTCGTTGTGTCGGTTCGCAATAACATAAGGAGAAATTTCACGTTTATTTTCATACTAGTTAATTCTCTTTCCTGTAGCTCACGATGACTGTTAAGAAATTACAGTACCGGATTCAAAAAAAAATTAAATAAAAACTTTAATATCTGCTATATCACAATAGATAAAAATAGTTCCGTGTCATAAAAGATTTCGCAAAATACTGTCCTCCTTGTATTCTATCATTCGCCAAAATCTCCATTCGATATCTCGAGCGGTTTAGGAGATATGAGGGATTTTATGAATACTGTATTTCATTCTAGCGCGCGTGCGATTGAATGCAGGCGCTATATAGGATCCGTTTTCTCGAGATCGAAGGCAGAGACCTCCGCCCAAGTCTACAGAAAAAATTCAGTATGTTAGCTAAATTTCATACAAAGCAAACATACAGGGAGACAATTACTAAACTTTATATTAAAAAAACAATTAAATCAGTTACAAACTAGGGCGTACACACACTTGATTCAACATGTAAACGTCACTACAGTGATTCCGATTTATAACATGTTCGATGACTGCCGTGCTTGGCGATGATGTGGCGCAGACGAATAGCGAAATTCTGCATAACCCGCTAAAGTGTCGGAACATCGATGGTGTCGATGACTTCTTGAACGGCTGTTTTCAGCTCAGCAATGGTTTCTCTGTTATTTCTGTACATCTTGTCTTTAATATAGCCCCACAAAAAGGGGTCGCTTGTTTCAGATCCGGATAATATGGTGACCAATCGACACCCATACCAGAGGCCTGTGAGTACCCCAGAGCCAGAATACGGCCTCCGAAATTCTCCTCCAGGACATCAAACACTCTCCCACATCTTGTCTAAATCGGGATCACTTTAGATAAGGGGATAAAATCATCTTCCAAAACCTTCACGTATCGTTCAGTGGTCACCGTGCCATTAAGAAATATCGCACCGATTATTCAGTTGCTGGACATTGCACACCAGAAAATCACCTGTTGAGAGTGAAGAGGGTTCTCGATCGCGAAATGAGGATTCTCAGTCCCCCAAATGCGCCAGTTCTGCTTATTGACGAAGCCACCCAAATAACAGTACGCTTGTTCGCTAAACCAAACAACAATGGGCATACTAATTCCCATCATATTCCGCGGCCAACCATGCAGTTTGAACGTCCTAACGCTAACTGTTCAGAAGTTATGACTATTTTATTTCACATTCCACAATCTTTGTCTCCCTGTACGATGGAACATGCACCAAATGCGAAATGATACAGACTCTTATCTTTAATTAAAAATTTTTCGAATATTGTGCAGTATCTTACTTAAATGCATGTACAGGGTGGCCCATTGGTAGTGACCGGGCCAACAATCTCACGAAATAGGCGTCAAACGAAAAAACGGCGCAGAACTGAACTTGTCTAGCTTCAAGAGTGAAACCAGATGGAGCATGGTTGGCCCGCTAGATGGCGCTGCCATAGGTAAAACGGATATTAACTGCGTTTTTTTAAAAATTTTATTACATATTCGTGCAGTAGGTAAAGAAACACGAATGTTTTAGTTGGACCACTTTTTTCGCTTTATGATAGATGGTGCTGTAATAGTTACAAACGTATAAGTATATGGTATCAAGTAACATTCCGCCAGTGAGGCCGGTATTTGCTTCGCTATATATTACCGGTGTTAAAATGGACCGTTTACCAATTGCGGAAAAGGTCGATATCGTGTTGATGTATGGCTATTGTGATCAAAATGAACAACGGGCGTGTGCTATGTATGCTGCTCGGTATCCTGGACGACATCATCCAAGTGTCCGGACCATTCGCCGGATAGTTACGTTATTTAACGCAACAGGAAGTGTTCAGCCACATGTGAAACGTCAACCACGACCTGCTACAAATGATGATGCGCAAGTAGGTGTTTAGCTGTTGCGCGGCTAATCCGCACATCAGTAGCAGACAAACTGCGCGAGAATCGGGAACCTCAAAAACGTCGGTGTTGAGAATGCTACATCAACATCTATTGCACCCGTACCATATTTCTATGCACCAGGAATTGCATGGCGACGACTTCGAACGTCGTGTACAGTTCTGACACTCTGCACGAGAGAAATTACGGGACGATGAGAGATTTTTTGCACGCGTTCTATTTAGCGAAGAAGCGTCATTCGCCAACAGTGGTAACGTAAACAGGCATAATATGCACTATTGGGCAACGGAAAATCCACGATGGCTGCGACAAGTGGAACATTAGCGACCTGGCAGTTTACTGTATGGTGCGGCAGTATGGGAAGAAGGATAACTGGCACCCATTTTATCGATGGCAATCTAAAAGGTGCAATTTATGCTGATTTCCTACGTGATGTTCTACCGATGTTACAAGATGTTTCACTGCATGACAGAATGGCGATGTACTTCCAACATAATAGATCTACGGCACATTGCTCGAGTGCGGTTGAAGCGGTACTGAATAACATATTTCATGATTGGTGGATTGGTCGTCGAAGCACGTTCACCGGATCTGAAATCCCCGGATTTCTTTCTGTGCGGAAAAGTTGAAGGATATTAGCTATCGTGATCCACCGACAACGCCTGACAACATGCGTCAGCGCATTGTCAATGCATGTGCGAACGTTACGGAAGGCGAACTACTCGCTGTTGAGAGAAATGTCGTCACACGTATTGCCAAATACATTTAGGTTGACGGACATCATTTCGAGCTTTTATTGCATTGATGTTGTATTTACTGGTAATCACTCTGTAACAGCATGCGTTCTCAGAAATCATAAGTTCACAAAGGTACATTTATCACTTTGGAACAACCGAAATAAAATGTTCAAACGTACCTACGTTCTGTATTTTAATTTAAAAAACCTACCTGTTACGAACTGTTCGTCTAAAATTGTGAGCCATATGTTTGTGACTATTACAGCGCCATCTATCACAAAGCGAAAAAAGTGGTCCAACTGAAACATTCATATTTCTTTACGTACTACACGAACATGTAATAAAAAATAGGGGTTCCTATTTAAAAAAAAACGCAGTGGATTTCCGTTTGACCTATGGCAGCGCCATCTAGCGGGCCAACCATAGCGCCATCTGGTTTCCCCCTTCAAGCTAGACAAGTTTCGTTCTTTGTATTTTTTTCGTTTGACACTTATTTCGTGAGATATTTGGCCCGGTCACGATCAATGGACCACCATGTTAAAAAATAGTTCAAATGACTCTGAGCACTATGGGACATAAATTCTGAGGTCATGAGTCCCCTAGAACTTAGAACTACTTAAACCTAACTAACCTAAGGACATCACACACATTCATGCCCGAGGCAGGATTCGAAACTGCGACCGTAGTTGTCACACGGTTCCCGACTGTAGCGCCTAGAACCGCTCGGCCACCCCGACCGGCTGACCACCATGTATACATTAAGTATGATTACGAACTTGATGATGGGCACGTCACCATGCAGCAGATATTTAAAGCTACAAGTCACGTAAAATAAAATTTTTATAACGAATAGTTTATGTAAAACGTTTGAGAAAGGTTAAAGGATGCCTGCTGCGATTCTGTCAGCTCAGCGCATCGCCAACCGTCGCGGGCGAATGCGTCTCAATATAGGCGGGACCTGGAGGCACGTCTGGAATGTGCGCATCGCGCTGAGAAATGTTGTCACTTCACACGTGCCACACGCGTCTCAGTTCACGCTTAGCCTGTGGAGTGCAGTTGGCGAATGAACAGTGTCGTGAGCTCATGTGGGAGTTTGGCTATCCTGTGCTCTGGTGTGAGAAGAATACTCGAGTAGAAAAAAAAAGTGGATGCTTCTGTGTGTGTTTGTCCTTAGGATAATTTAGATTAAGTAGTGTGTAAGCTTAGGGACTGATGACCTTAGAAGTTATGTCCCATAAGATTTCACACACATTTGAACAATTTTTTTATGCTTCTTGCTCTAAATTATAATTGCCTGCATTGGATGGCTGCTTTATATCACGGGTAGCTGGTGGAATCACAATTGCCCGCATCGCCGTATGCAGGAAAGAGGAACATGCTAACAGTACATGAGCAGTATAATATGCAGCAATATAAATGGGCATCTTCAAAAAGAGCTCAAAATTCATCTTCGACCAAAATGCAAGATGTAATCATTGAACAAACTTAACTCTGTAATAGATTATAAAGAGTTACAAATTGAGTGTACTTTAATGGTTGAAGGGTGCCCTTTTTTCATATCCCTGTAAGTAATTTTGTGTGTATTAATAACATGTTACTTGATTACCAAAGCTGCTTCACACTTACGCATGCCAGTGAACATCATCGAAGAGGCTACCTCCCAATGCTCTCTTAAGAGAGATTTAAATGCCGAAACCTTCTGTTACTCTTTGCGTTACTAATTTTGCTTAAACTTAATGAAGTAGAACCAGTCTGTTTCAATGCATTTGCAACTTATTCTGACAGCAAATACAATAAATTAAAAATGTTTTGTTAAAGTCGCACACCTTCAAAGATGACATTAAATGCAATAGTTTTTATTTCTATCAAAGTTTCGGTACACAAACACAATGGTTCAAATGGCTCTGAGCACTATGGGACTCAACTGCTGTGGTCATCAGTCCCCTAGAACTTAGAACTACTTAAACCTAACTAACCTAAGGACATCACACACATCCATGCCCGAGGCAGGATTCGAACCTGCCACCGTATCAGTCGCACGGCTCCGGACTGCAAGCCTAGAACCGCGAGACCACCGCGGCCGACCCAAACACAATGAAGGTCACACATGATTAGCTTTATAAGTAATAAAAACGTAGAATTTCTCTCTCACGATCATTTCAAATGATAATACTAACGGGAACATATCTTTACTCTTAGAAATAAATCAAAGTTTTACTCTTATTTTAATGTTAATGCAGGTGATACTTCGAAGCTCACACAATTTTCATCTTTGCTAGTAATTGAATGGATTTGGTTTTTATCACACAGTTCATGTAGTAACACAATTTTAAAGTTCACACATATTAAGCGTTGCATATAAATTTAGTATTAAAGTTTTGAGTCCATATAACTGAACAGAAACATCCAGCTTCAACTTTGCGAAAGAGTTAGGTGGTTCTGCAGTTACAAATTTAATGCATAAGAATGGCACACAGATTCTGAGAGATTAAACTTTATCAGTTCCGAGCTTCTGTAACATTTCGAAATTACAATCCTTTCAGCCTAACCTTTTATTTGTACATAGGTAACTTATTGACACTAACGACATAAACTCATATAAAGCAAAATGTATATTATATCATAATACATAGTATTATGTTACCTGGGCGAACTGCACAGCCACAAACTGTCGGGATGCTGAAGAAGAATAAACGAGTAGAAAGTAATACAGTTTATCAACAGCCATAGTCAAATGTGTTATTGTGCCTTCGGGTATTGAGTGCCTTTAATATTAACCTAGCTCACGATTTAAATACACGGTAACTGTTTCAGGGAGTAGCAGGTTACACACACTGTTAAAACCGACATACATTACAATTGCTTGTTTGATGGATAAAGTGTTTTCATTGTAGCAACTGCATTTGCCGACTTTTAGTTGAATAAATGAAACCAATTAAATAACTCCATCAACAGCACAATGCAAACAGCACAAATAGCTTGACTAGTTCTTTTTTCCACCGCAAACTACAGAGAGCATTAAATAAATAGCCCTTATACGTAGTTGCCGGCAAGAAGACTACGTTAAACCTGGCTGAAAGTTATGGGACACCAGATTCGTCATGAAGAAACTCGTAAATTTCGATGAGGGTTTTGAGTTTCATGAGTAGATTAGTTCCAAGGAGATAAACATTACTCGGAGGCGAGGTCGTTACATGCGGAAAATTACATCTGACCCTGTGCCAAACGTTTTGTGAAGAGCAGAGTAAAGCTATGGATGAAGATTACGTGTAGGATCGTTTGAACTGATCAGAAAATTTAATCCTGTTACTTTATGACGGCCAGTAGTTCTCTGCTATAGCTTTGCTTCGTAATTCATTTCACTCTACTGTAACGTAGTTATTTAGCGCCGGAGGCAAAAACAAGGTTGGCACAGTGCTGAGTTCTTAGATTACTTCTTGAGGGGACAATCTGATACTACAACACACAAAATATTAACTCACTTTACTATAACTTGAACAAGACGAAATAATTAAATTTAAAACAATCAAAAGACACAGGTATATAAAACAACAGAACACTAACATAGTACTTTGTGCAGTCCAGTCTTTTCTCTCAAAGTACGACTGACTACAAACTTTGCAGCACTTCTGTCTGATACTACTCTGGTACTGCTGGCTGTACAGAGACGAAGCTTTCGTCTCCGGCGATGATGCAGACGAGGCTGAGAGGCAATCCGTTCTGGCTTAAATAAGCCTTCTCCAACGGTGCTGTGTGGGGCGTGTCTACGCCGACGTCTACCGTCCGTCATTACGTCTGGCGCTAACTGTACTTACTTGTTGCGAGGCTCCAAACTTGCCTTGGGACATCGTTCTTCGGATGTGAAGCATAGCGCCTTTACATCGTCCCTATTGAGATGGAAGATCTGTGAACAGGCGCGTAGTTGTTATAAACTATTTCGTCAGTTTATGGCACTGAGGAAACGAGATTATAATTTCGGTAAAACAGTGTTGTTAAAAGGGAATTAATTTTATATTTGTGGGTTTTCAAAATTTATTTATGGTAATACACCGTTCTGATTCCGTGACAATTTTGATTGGTTCTGTATACATGCGCGGGATTGAGCGCATATGATGCTGATTTCCGATTGGCTGTGATGTTTCCTGGTCAATCAGAAATTAGCATATTCGCCCATATTTTGGGAGCTAGAAATTTCTTTTGTGTAGAGAGATGAGTACAGTCGGGGTTTGAATCTAATAGTGAAAATTATTGATATTGTGATATTTTGGTACAAAAATGTTTGAGAAGTGCCATAAAGTGTGGAAGAGAGTTTGATTTAAGGAATAGTGCGAAATTCGAATCATTTGGTTACATTTAAAAAACTAAATTCCGCGTGGCGTGTTGCTTACTTGCGAACATGAAAATTCTAAAAGAAACAATGCGTTTGCAAAACTCTCTGTGGAGGATAGTTAATAATTACCATAAACTGGCTACGGTAATGATTGATGTGTGTATATGAACTTTTCACACTTTGCACATCTTAGAGTAAGGCTTGGTAGTAACTGGTGTGTGCAAGCTTTTCGTAATAGAGTGAAATATTACGCACATAAATACTTTCCTTTAACTATTCCTTCTACCGACTAAACAATTTTAGTGCAGCTTGAGGTTATAATGTGTCCAGCTGTTTTTTTAATACATTTTTCCGGCTGAGAACTGAATGTCGGAAATTTCAAGGAGGTATGCGTGTAAGAAGAAATTCGCCTCTCGGTGAGTAGAACGTTGCAGCGCAGTGGACGCCGCAGATGATACTGCATACTGGATACACTGTACTTACTATTACATACTATCAGCTTAATTACGTGTAAGTGGTAAGTAACTGTAAAGTAATTTTTACATTTAAGAAATGCTCAACAACATACCTAATCAGCTGAAATATTGAGAGTTTTTACATACCTTCACTTGCAGCCATGTTCACGAAGACGTACTTATTACATAAGCATTTGACTCAACGATTGTGTCTTTCTCGTCATAGTGAAGTCCACCTGCGCCGATACGTTTTGGCAAGACGCTGGTTACAGCTTTATTTAGGAAAGGAAAGAAATTATCAGCGATAACAGATCAAAATCGTGGAAGAAATTTCAGTCTCTTGACTCTGGCGATAAGAGTAGAATTGAAAGAAGAAAATAAGAAAGCCTTTATTACAGATAATCTGCGGAAGGGGTGACCAGTAGTAGGACAGAGTTCGAGTGATGTAATGTAATATCAGCGACTGCAGTACACTATGTCCAGTCCCCTCTCCGCACTACCTCCAGGAGCCCCATAGATATGGAAGCAAGTCGACAGTGTACTAGAACATTTCCCGTTTGACCACATGTGTGGTAGGATAGGTGGAGACAATCCAGTCTCTTTTTAAATTCTACTTCGAATCCAAAAACAACACAACTTCGAAAATTAAAACAAATTGACAATTACTAGAACATTTTCCTTCATTCCTATCGTGGTATCGATCGGTTCATCTCCTCCACAGCACATCATACCCATCTACCCCTGGCATGCATCAGTTGTTGAGCATGCTTTCTTTTTGGTATCAGTAGGAAGATTGGGGTTTCGTTCAAGAATCAAATTTCTCCTCATTTCGTAACCCTTTGTAGACACGCCAACGTGACGTGTCCAAAGGTAGCAATGGCTCCACAATCGTCCAGTCACCATCGAATTCCTCTTTTCTCTGTACACAACATAAATAATCCAGGTACGGCCCATGTCTGTAGATAGTCCAAAAGATCAACAGTTGGTTTGACATGAATCATTTAGCGTCTCTCTCTTCTAGTGGCAGAAAGGGCTCACCTCTCGTAGCACTTCTGATGGAAACGCGATTATCTTTACGAGTCACAAGTACTTAATTTAATTTTTAGACTGCTTTTATGCATTCAGTAGATGGCCGCTTTTTCTCTAACACGTAGATTAAGAGGTAGGATAAACAAAGCACGTTAGCAATACGTCAGTTAATATTGTGCCAAATGCACCCGAGCAAAGCAGCGTAACTGCACGCTGCTGCACACGCACAAGATATAGCTTTGCTGTTGCCAGCCTAAATCTATCAGCCAAAAGCTACCAGCAAAACCCACTATGATCGCTAGTATCGCCTCTTGACAAGAAGTAGACGTAATCTTAGTTGTGTATCAGATCAAGTGTACGCCAATAGGTATTTGGGGACTTTAACATGAGGTGTGTCCGCAATTCGCCTATATGATGGCTTGAACTCTACTGGGTACGCTTTCAAAGATATGTCAGAATTTCTGTCGAGAAATGGCAACCGCTTCTTCCTCAAGTGCCAAAAGCTGACAAGGGATAAATGTTGGATGCTGGGATTTGGAGTAAAGTCGACGTTCTGACTCATTCAGAAGGTGTTTCGTTGGGTAAGTTTCGAGACTATGAGCAGGTTACCCCATTTCAGAAATGTTACTGTTTACAAGCCATTGTCTCAAAAATGCTGTTAAATGAAAGGATACATTGCCATGCTGACACAAACAGTCATCGCCTGCGAAATGTTCATCTCCTGCACGCAATACATAATGCTGTGGAACATGTTCATGTCGTCCAGTATTTAGAATTTTCTGAAGCGCAATACGGAGACCACAAGACACCACGAGAAAAAACGCAAATCGTATATTATCACCTCCTCCGTATTTAACTGTTCGCACAACACATGATGGCACGCCCTACGGATTCCCACAGGATATGACGTGACGCAGTACTCGAAATCACTAGTTTCCAGTCATCCACTATCCAATGCCGTCACATTTTACACCACCTCATGCGTCGCTTAGTTTTGGTTACAGAAATGTCTGGCTGATGAAGAGCTATTAGATTAGGCTACCATTAGTGTACCCCATTGTGTGTGACTCCATACGCACAGTGACTGTGTTAGCAGTACTGCTGGTAGCCCTTTGGAAGTTACGAGTGATTCCTTCAACTTATTACAAGCAATTTTTTACAACCGCCGTGCGCAGTGCTCGACAGTCCCACTTGGTTGGTTAGTTTGGGGATTGATGGGACAAAACTACAGGGTCCTCAGCCTCGACAGTCCCAGTATGTCAGTACAAACTTCCATGTCTAGGTGTAGCTGAGGTTTCTTTACATTTCCACTTCATAATCACATCACCAGTAGTCGACTTGGGCAGATATGGTTGAAATGCTCTGGTGAATAGTTACTCACGTAACATCCAATGACATGTCCTCGTTTAAAGTCACCGAGCTTTCCTGACCAATATATTTTGTTGTTGTTGCTTCTCTGTTGACCACACTATACTCCTCGTCTTCTTTTGTATTGGCGGATCCGCCTCTCGTGACATCTTGTGGTGAGTTCCTCGTTACACGGGCATCTTCGGAAATTTTTGAGGAGATAGTCAAGGCAAACCCAGTGAACCAGCTGCATTTACAGGGTGTTCAGCGAAGAAGTACCTCATTTCAAAGTTAAATATCTCGAAAACTAAGATCAATAGATGAGTGCAATAAAAGATGTATTTATTGTAAAATCTGGAAGAATTTAATATAAAAGTTTCGTAACAGTTCGAAAAGCAGCTAACAGATGGCATTTTATGTTGTGCAGCTTGTACAGCACCAGTGTGCACAATTAAACGTGTCCTCTGCAACCAGTCTTTCTAGTTACATCGCAATCTTTTCGAAATGTCCAACACTCGCAGTACGGAGGTGGCGTAGATCAATAGTTAAATTGGCCGCCACATCCTCTAATGTTTCAACGGAAATGGATTCAGGTGCCACACAGATCGCCACTTCAGGCTCGTCTATTTGGATGGGAAGTTCTGATGGACAGTGCCTTTCAATGTGCCCCACAAAAGGTGTCATAACAGATCAGATGGGCCAGTATGGAGGCCGATCCATCCCTGCGCCAATATTTTTGCAATAATTCAACGCAACTCTGTTCACGAAGCATTCATCATGAAAACGAAACGCCTGTTCGGTGCGATTTGGTCCGGCCACAACTTGCAGGAACCACCCGATGCCTGGTTCAACCGCCAGCGATAGCCGTTTGACGACAAACTGTTGCAATATTGAAACTTAATGTTCACTATTGACAGTTTCCTGAACGAAAAGAGGACCAATAATGCCTTTAATGCATACCGCATCCGAAACAGCAACTTTGGGAGAATACAGCAGTTTCGCTTCGCAAAATGGTGATTTCCGAACCCCAGAATCGCCATTTCTGTTTATTCACGAGTCCGTTGAGGTGGAATTGTGCTTAATGTGTGAACCAGATGAACCAACAATAAATACTCCATTATCAATCATTGTGAGATTCTGGTTCTCAAAAACAGCCCTCTGTCGCACAGCTCGTACGGGCATGGCCTGGTGGCTTTGGATTTCAATGGAAATATGTGTAGGCTTTGACCCGGTGTTCTACACTTTCTGACGTCTCTGCTGCGATTCGTTGCAAGTATTTCCTCGGATTTTGTGGAATAACTCCAGATATCGTTGCAACATTTTCAGGAGTAACTATAATTTGGCGACGAGCTTTGTGAGTGGTCCTTCGGAACCCTAGATCAAGTTTTAAAACCGTACCTAGCTCCCGTAGGACATCGTTATAACCAGTGGTATTTCAGCATCAAAAAATATGTTGCCAATGGGATACATGTTTTCTAACTTTTCCTTCGGTACGCTAACCTGCTTTCACGTTTCAACTGTGTAATTGTTCGCTCTGAGCTGCTTTACACTGTTTATCGGTACTACGTATCGAGTACAGCGTCATCAAACCATTTAGAAACCTCAGCCTAATTTCTTTATAAAGTTCTTACAGCTTTCGCAACAAACATACCATTTGTTGCACTCGTCTCGCGATCTTAGTTTTCGAGAGATTTAGTTTTGAAATATGAGACTTTTTCGCTGGACTCTCTGTATGTGGATACGAAATTTGCTTTCTCATGCAGGTGCATCCCAATTAAAAAAATTGTTGTGATACTTCTGTGTATGGATACATAACTTCCTTTACAGGTTATAAACTATAGCATAGATGAACTTCTAACATTTTATTGAATAAATCTAGAGGGAATTTTATTTACTCTAGATCGTTCCTGAGCTGTGTCCAGCAGAAATCCCACGTTCGTCTGTAACTGCAGAGTAATGTACCTTTGGATAGAAGACGGAAATCAGTGCACTGAATTATACCTAAATATTTCGTTTCTTTTAGTAGGCGGCGCATGAGCGATGGGACACAGCATCTCCGAGGAAGGGATGAAGTACGGATTTTCCCGTACGACCATTTCACGAATGTACCATGATATCAAGAATCCGCTGAAACATCAAATCTCCGGCATTACTGTGGCAAGAACGGGACCAACGACGACTGATGAGAATTGTTCAACGTGACAGAAGTGAAATCCTTCTGCAAATTGCTGCACATTTCAGTTCTGGCCCATCAAAAAGTGTCAGCGTGCAAACCATTCAACGAAACATTATCGATATGGGTTTTCGGATCCGAAAGCCCAGTCCTGTACCCTAGACGACTACACGACACAAAGCTTTACGCTTCGCCTAGGCACGACAACACCGACATTGGACTGTTGACGACTGGAGACATGTTGCTCGGTCGGATGAATCTCGTTTCAAATTGTTCAAAATGGTTGAAATGGCTCTGAGCACTATGAGACTTAACTTCTGAGGTTATCAGTCCCCTAAAACTAAGAACTACTTAAACCTAACTAACCGAAGGACATCACACACGTCCATGCCCGAGGCAGGATTCGAACCTGCGACCGTAGAGGTCGCGCGGCTCCAGACTGTAGCGCCTAGAACCGCACGACCACCTCGGCCCGCGTTTCAAATTGTCTCGAGCGGATGGAAGTGTACGGGTATGGAGACAACTTCACGAATCCATGGACCCTGCATGTCAGCAGGGGACTATTCATGCTGGTGGAGGCTCTGTAATGATATGGGACGTGTGCAGTTGGTGTGATATGGGACCGCTGATAGTTCTAGATACGACTCTGACAGCTGACACGTACGTAAGCATCCTGTCTGATTACCAGCATCCATTCATGTCCATTCTGAATTCCGACGGACTTGGGCAATTCCAGGAGGACAATGCGACACCCTACACGTCCAGAATTGCTATAGAGTGGCTCCAGTAATACTCTTCTGAGTTTAAACACTTCCGCTGGCCGCACGACTCCCCAGACATGAACATTATTGAGCATATCTGGCATGCGATGCAACGTGCTATTCAGAAGAGATCTCCAGCCATTCGTACTCTTACGGATTTATCGACAGCCCAGCAGGATTCATAATTTCAGTTCCCTCCAGTACTACTTCAGACATTAGTCGAGTCCATGTCACATGGTGTTGCGGCACTTCTGCGTGCTCGCGGGGGCTCTGCACCATTTTTGGCAGGTATACCAGTTTCTTTGGCTCTTCAGTGTACCTTCGGAACGACGTATTAGTAGATTAACGTATCTCAGTCTCTGCTTTCTAAATGCCCTTTAGGTGTTATTTCCTTAATTTGAGCGGCGTGATTCACCTTGTGGTCACTTGTCATTAGACCTTGAATTACTTGTTAATATTATTTAGGACCTCTGGCACGATTGTTCATCATGCCTATGTCAAAATTTGACTACGTAGACTAATGGGTTGCTTGAGAAATTTTCCTCGTGAAGCTATGATTATGTCTTATAACTTAAAATGACGAGCACCTGACACTCTGCTGCTCCATCAAACTGTTTAGGCATTAGCATTCATAGTCACGATGAACAATTCGACGTGTGGGTATTTTCGGATATGCTTCAGTTTCATCCCATGTATACCAACGTATACCAAGGTGTCATGTGCTGAACTGCGGGATTCATCATACTTCAAGGGCAAGTTCACTACAGAATTGTGTTATGCGTAGAGCCCACAATGTTTTGTTAGAAATTGTAAGTAGGCTGTTTATGTTTTTTTAATTGGTAACGACGCCGCCACGTAGCGCTATGTATGAAAATCACTGGCTGTGCCATGTGAAGTCTGTGGCAGGTTTGCATTGTTGTCTGCCATTGTAGTGTTGGGCAGCGGCAGCTGGATGCTAACAGCGCGTAGCGTTGCGCAGTTGGAGGTGAGCCACCAGCGGTGGTGGACGTGGGGAGAGAGATGGCGGAGTTTTAAAATTTGTAAGAATTGATGTCATGAACTGATATATATATTATGACTATAATGGTAAATACATTGTTTGTTCTGTATTAAAATCTTTCATTTGGTAACTATGCCTATCAGTAGTTAGTGCCTTCAGCAGTTTGAATCTTTTATTTAGCTGGCAGTAGTGGCGCTCTCTGTATTGCAGTAGCTTGAGTAACGAAGATTTTTGTGAGGTAAGTGATTTGTGAAACGTATAGGTTAATGTTAATCAGGGCCATTCTTTCTTAGGGATTTTGGGAAGTCGGCTCGCTGTATTGCAGTAGCTTGAGTAACGAAGATTTTTGTGAGGTAAGTGATTTGTGAAACGTATAGGTTAATGTTAGTCATGGCCATTCTTTCGTAGGGATTTTTGGAAGTCAGATTGCGTTGCGCTAAAAAATATTGTGTGTCTGTTTAAGCACAATCTTGTATAATTTTTCTTAGGGGACGTTTCAAAATGATTGTCCTTGTGATGGGGTACTCTACCTTATTTACGACATAAGCACTGTCTGACATCAAGTGGATGTTGCTATCCTTGGTGTGTGGTTTCTTTAAGCAGATTACATTTCATTTCATCTCATCTCCTTTCCTTAGCTAGATTCATTATTTGACAAAGAACTGTGCATGGCAGTGAATTGTGGTACGTGTGCCGGCCGGAGTGGCCGAACGGTTCTAGGCACTTCAGTCAGGAACCACGCGACCACTACGGTCGCAGGTTAGAATCCTGCTTCGGGCATGGATATATGTGATGTCCTTACGTTAGTTAGGTTTAAGTAGTTCTAATTTCTAGGGGACTGATGACCTCAGAAGTTAAGTACCATAGTGCTCAGAGCCATTTGAGCCATTTTGTGCTACGTGTATTCTTCATTTTACGTATGTGATATGGTACGTGTGTGTGTAATACTCTAGTTATTGTTTCTGCAAGCTGAAAAAATTCTGCAATGTGCAGTAACAAATCTCTTGTAAATTATTTCGTAAGCGATGTACTCATCTCTTCTGAAGAAAAACTGCACAACTTGGTCTATTAACTCGTCTTTACTGATATGGCGATTTATCATGTTCAGTTGCATCCTTTCCACGTTCTTCCTGACGGCTAATGTGATTTCATATTCCTTGGACTGTCCAGTCGGTGTTGGAGGTTGACAGCCTCCTAGTGAAGCTACGATTACTTCGACCCTCCTGAGCTATGTAGTCCTCTCGAATCACTCATCTATTGTCGGCCCCCGGTAGCTGTGTGCTTAACTTGAGAGACTGTCAATTCTAAGGGCGTGGATTCGATTCCCGGCTGGGCCGGAGATTTTCTCCGCTCAGGGACTGGGTGTTCCGTTGTCCTAATTATCATCATTTCATCCTCATCGACGCGCAGGTCACCGAAGTGGCGTCAACTCGAAAGACTTGCACCCGGCGAACGGTCTAACCGACGAGAGGCCCTAGGCACACGACATTTACATTTTACTCCTGTATTTTTTTCATGATCGACTTCACAAGTCTGCTTTCCGAGGCCAACGTCGACATTATATTTGTGAGAATTGGAATTGATTGCCTCATAAAATTTGTGGTTATTTTCTGTGTTTTGATGTAGACCAGGCGCGAAAGGTTTCTTGTTTTCTAGTGGCCCTTTTTGATTAATCTACAATACAGTGATGGCCTTAATCTGATTTTCACTTTTGTCTTCCAGTTCTGACTTACTGATTACGGGAATTTTATGTGTGGACAGTGCCACATTAAAGCGATCAGTAGACGTGTGAGATACATATATCTATCCGGTCTCAACTGTCTCATGGCATGTAAAGTTACTACTGTATCGAATTAGTCGTTTTGTGAGCGTCATGGAATCGCATGCTAATTTGGCAAGGAATTTGTATTTTCTCTCGTGAAAGTGGCTTTCACAGCTAATCTGCGGGATGTACAGCATCTATAACCTGGGCGTCACCCAGGCAAATCATATCCCACCAGCTTTTGCAGCGTGTGCACACGTGAGCAAGACTCCTGTTGCGACAACCTTCCATTCCTGAGTATCGGCTCCACAATGGGTGCAAATGGTCTTCACTGCGATGCAGTACTTCAAATTGCGGTATTTGATGCATTTCGTTACGGATGATTAGTCCTGAATGTTCAGTCCACTGTAGCTTATATAACGCCTCCTTTACTTACATGGTGTTTCTTCATTCAGGAGATAGGTCTAGACCTGATAAATAAAGTTCTACTCCTGCGCCGAGCGGTTTCACTGAAGCTTGCAGAGGGCTTACGATTACTGAGGACTGGAGGCGCTCACTAGTCCCCAGCACAGAACCCGCTGGCTCACCAAACCTGTCCCCAGCGAACGATGACAGAGTTTCCTTAGTTGTTGTTCGCCATTGGACGCTAACCAGAAGCCACTGTGTCTTATCGAAGGCCACGTATGAGTCGAGCACTAACCCAGCACTTAATCTTTTACGCCCATCACGCAACCACCGAGCGAGGTGGCGCAGTGGTTAGCACACTGGACTCGCATTCGGGAGGACCACGGTTCAATCCTGTCTCCGGCCATCCTGATTTAGGTTTTCCGTGATTTCCCTAAATCGTTTCAGGCAAATGCCGGGATGGTTCCTTTGAAAGGGCACGGCCGATTTCCTTCCCAATCCTTCCCTATCCCGAGCTTGCGCTCCGTCTATAATGACCTCGTTGTCGACGGGACGTTAAACACTAACCACCACCACCACATCACTCAACCATCTACCACCTTCCAGATGTTCTTTATTACTTCATTACACTGAACGGGTTCTAGTGTAGCTTTTCCATTAGATTCTTCAAATCTGTCCTCAAAGTTCATGCTACAGAACCAAGTGTTTTACCGTACTAGCAACTTTCCTTCCTATATATTTTTGTGCCCATGCATCATTTCATCAATTTCTTTTGTGGCGATCGGACAAGAGTAAGGGATGTTTAACAGAGAACACGTTCATTGCGGTGTCTCATTGAGCTGTCAGAAACGAAAACTTTTCTCTATACGAACATTTATGTCTCCATAATTTATGTGGAAGGATATTGCTTACGAAGGCCAGGACTACATACCATCTTACATCGTTTACAGATATCGTAACACACTTTAAATAAAGTCTGAACACAACAATTAAGTTTTCCGCTGCCGCATTGCATTTTCAAATTAATCTTTCACATTATGACAGTCCACGTTGGACTGCGTAACTGATCAGGTAATAACTCATCCAGCCAACGGAAGCTACTGACTAAGAACGATGATACAAAGTTTTCAAAAGATCTGGTGTGTAATTATGCGCAATCTCGAATGCTACGAATAATCACTCTTTGTTGTCCTTTCATCTCACAAATGACTTCTAAATTGTTATTTCATCACATCTGAAAAAACGTTTGCAAGACTGTGATGTGATTTGATAGCATGGGATCCTTCCGCGGGAAATGCAAACGGGTCTCCTTCCTCGTGGTCCGGTACGCTTGCGAATTTGCCCAACGTAACAGTAAACCTAGAAAGAGCTCACCTCCCTACTTTCGAGAGAACCAGCGATGTGTAACAGGTTCGATTTTCTACGTCATACCACTTTCGACTATAGCACCCCTAGCCTATGACAGCAGATCTGAATGAAGCTTAAAAAGTTTTGTTAAGCTGACTGTTTTGCAGCGGCGTCTTGTGGTATATACAGAAAATGTTTGAGACTTCTACTTTAATAGAGGACAGGAGAGGAAGTGCACTGTGAAATTTAATCGATGAGTTAGAAAGGCCAACAATGGTTAAACGTTTTACATGGAAGTGGCGTATTCATGTGGTTTTTAGTGTGATAAATGCTAATGTGATTACGGGATATCTGTACCACCTTCCGTTTATTTACAGTTAACAATTGATATTCACAATGCACCATTATCGGTTTGAACTGCAGGGGAGGGTGATGTTTACCGTCCCGACTACATCAACAGGACGTGCGGTTCTAGGCGCTGCAGTCCGAAACCGTGGGACTGCTACGGTCGCAGGTTCGAATACTGCCTCGGGCATGGATGTGTGTGATTTTTTTAACTACATCAACATTATTGGCTTTAATTGTAAATGTTTCATATACTGTTTCAAATAATAAAGTATCAAGTTCAAACTTCGGCGTTAGTGATTGCACTGGTTATTATGTATCGAAAGAACTGTGACAAGCACTTTCCTCTTCTATTTTCGTAAGAACCTCGTGCATTCAAATATATTACTGCCTTTATACATTAATTTGGGCTTAAGGAAACAGTCTGTGAAAATCCTACTCAGATATGGAGAATGATTCAGGTATCGACAGCAACATTGAAACATGACGTGTTTATGGATTTATACGTGAATAGTGATGTTTATTGTAACCTTGATAAAAATGACTGTGTTATCATTCCAAGTGTTTAATACTTTGTCAGGTAACAAAAAATTACCTACTTTATTTTTTGTTATAGGCAACATGCTCGGCAAGGCCAATAAGTTGATCTTGAAACCTAATCTTCCTTCCCTAAGGATTCACTTTTGAAACACTCACGTGCGGTTTTTTTTCATAAAAATTTGTGTATGTTAGTGAGGAACAAGATGAGTGCATCTATCAACACATCAAAGTGATGGAAAGACGAGATCACTGCAGCTGGAATACCAGTGTGAGGGAAGACTACTGATGGTCACTACACAGTGATTAACGACAAGCAAGCCGCCAGAGAAATAGCTGTAATAGATGCTTTCAGTACGACGCAGGAAAGAAATTTAAGCAAACGGATTTATAATTTCTATATAGCAAATACCTCTAGTTCTGGTGGATACATTAGCAGGAATCTGTTTTGGTGGTTAAGCAAAGCAGGTGAGGAAACATATGTTCTTCCTTCTGAACTGACTGATGTCCTTAACATTGTTATCGCGTTTTCTTGGTGGGCCTTGTAACGAAGCTGATCAGCGTTCTTTATTTTATCACGCATTGGATGCCCAATACTTCCAATATGCATAAAACGAAGTAGTTCAGAACATGATCCAACGGAATCAAGTCTTAACTTTGTATGTGTTGCAAATCTTATAAGATAATACTTATATTTCTCATAAATGCAAAGGGAACATGTAAGTGAAATGGAATTTTATTTCAATGAAATTTAACTCTTTTTCGTAATCTCAAAAACTGGTTCAAATGGCTCTGAGCACTATGGGACTTAACATCTGAGGCCATCAGTCCCCTAGAACTTGGAACCACTTAAACCTAACTAACCTAAGGACATCACACACATCCATGCTCGAGGGAGGATTCGAGCCTGCGACCGTAGTGGTCGCGCGGTTCCAGACTGAAGGGCCTAGAACCGCTCGGTCACATCGGCCGGCTTTCGTGTGGCGATTGTTATCTTGATATATTTAAGTTTTTCGACATCTTTTTGTGTGTAACGTTCCTGGCACGAAGCAGCTGCACTTATGTGTCTGTTGGTGGCAGTTGTAGTAGCGAGTTAGACGGACTGTATTATTCTGAAAGTGGATGACGACAATAAAAGTGTTTTGGAAAGAATTTACAATCCTGGAACGGCTTAGCATTCATTTAATGTGTGTTAGTGAAATACCTGGAGACCTATTTGTAGATACTGCATAAAAGAATCGCCTGCTGTGACTAGTGTGCCACAAAGAAGAATGAGAAGAATCCACAACGGCGGTCGAGAAATAAGCTAAGTTGGCCAAATTTTTATTAAAATTACAGAAGATAATTAACTGTGCCACTGACTCTCATGCTTTAAATAGCTCAACACAGTTGTTTGTTTCCTATCAAAACGCAGTTAATGAGCAGTTTCGAACAACTGTTATCTATCATAATTTTCCAACATCATATTTAATAGTCCATTGAGAGTGAAGGGTCAGAAACTGACACAATTAACGCTGCCTTACATGAAAATGCATCCACAATGGGCGTTTCGCTTCCAGCTGTAGACAGTGTTGTGGAAAAGTACGTTCCGGAACAGTGGACCCATTGTTATGCTTATGTAAATAAACCAGCCACTTGGCCTGTTCCAATTTAAGACTCTCATGTAAACAAACTGGCTGCTTCTGCTCTTACCTGATATTTATTTAGAACTTAATGATTATAATTTATAACCCACTATTAAAACGTAACTGCATCCCATTAATGGCTATACGTCGAAGGTCGCCAGGGAGGAGTAAAATCTCCAGTCGGCCTTAGAAAGCTGATATTTTGGTGTGTAGGTAGGTGGGGCAGGAGTCAGCAGTACGTGTCAGAGAGAACGGATCACTCGAGATGATGGGCAAGCTGGGCAGTGCAGAAGGAGAGCTCCAAATAGGAATAGATGTGATTGTAGTCTGAAAGGAACATGGGTGCCCCCGTGTTAAGGTAGATGAGGTTAAGGTAAATTGAGAAGGTCAGCCAAGAGGCCACCTCTCTGACAGGTTCTGGGCGAACTCCAAAAGGGATGGTGCGTATGAAAGTCACTGAGCAGCAGAAAGGGGTGAGGGAGTTGCTCAATAAGCTGGAGGAAGGCTGCCCTGGTGACACCGAAGGTCGGAAGGGTGTAAATGGTACAAAGGGAAAGGTGAAGTGAGGTAGGAAAATGCAGACTGTAACAGCGTGAATGTGGGTAGTCAGGGAGACGTGTTGACTTCCCCATGAGATGGTTTCTGTCCACAGGAGCAATGTCAAAGCGGATTGGGAAGAAATCCGAGAGCACAGAGCGGTCGTGAGGACGCCATTTTTTCTCCTCGAGGCAGAGAACAAATAGACGCTGCAATTCTAAAAGCAGCCCCAAGTCTTCTTTGTTGGATCGAAGGCCACGAACGATCCACTGGCTGAGAGTCGTAACGAGGAAAGGGAAAGAGGAAAAACATCAAGGGGTGTCACCTCCGTGGCTGTCGAGTGCCAGCCTTCAGAGGCTCACTGCTGCAGGGTGCAGAGGCTTGAGGATCCTGGTCTATGAGGTCTACAGAGTCGTCGGCATACTCCCTCTTTCGATCTGCAGAGTCCAGGGCAGAAAAATGGTTCGTGGTGTGCACAGGCGACACGGAGACCGAGCGGGCGAGGGAATCACATGGTGTCACCGTCAGAGAGGATCTCCAAGTCAGCAAAGGAGAAGACCGCTGGCCTTTGTTCGGCTTACTGGAGCCTTTCCAGATGGCAGAGGAAGATGGTTCAAATGGCTCTGAGCACTATGGGACTTAACATCTTAGGTCATCAGTCCCTTAGAACTTAGAACTACTTAAACCTAACTAACCTAAGGACATCACACACATCCATGCCCGAGGCAGGATTCGAACCTGCGACCGTAGCAGTCCCGCGGTTCCGGACTGCAGCGCCTAGAACCGCAAGACCACCGCGGCCGGCAGGCAGAGGAAGACTCAGATGTTAGTCGGCTGGAGGGACATAGGAAGTCTTCGCAGGAGTATTCCTTCTGTCCTTTCCAGCCTGCCGATTGTGTAGCAGGTGATTTCACCTCGTGACGCTGGATGCTAGAACGCAAGGTTTCCGACTAGCCAACAACTTGAGAACGACCGGATATGCACTTTTTCCTTCATTCAGATCTCCTGCACAGCCCACTCATAGTGATACACTTGGCAATCTCGCAGGAGGTGGAGGTGGCGTGGTCGCCATTGCAGTTCATACAGGGTGGAGAAGGAGGTGGACAGTTGCCCTTGTAAGCACTCCTACCACAGGTTACACATTTGCCCGGGTGTTGACAGAACATTCGAGTGTGCTTATAACGAAGACACTGGTAGTAGTGCATCGGGCTCTGAATCTATGGTCAGACTGATAATTTCATACTCTGCTTTGATCTTTGACGGAAGCACCACTCTATCAAAATTGAGAAAAAAAATGCGTGTGGGCAATGAGGATGTATCTACGTTTTTCATCACTTGATGGACTGCAATAACACCCTGGTCAGAGAGGTGTGTTTGGATTTCTGCCTCAGTCAGTTCGTGGGAGGTATTCAGCGTTCGAAGGGCCTCTACACGAACAGGAGAGGTGTGGGGGTGCAAAGCTTCAAGTAGTTGTTGTACTTGAGAATCAGCAGTAGTCTCCAAAAGCAAAGCGCCATTTCGTAAATAAGAGCATGATTTCACAGGGCCAGCAATTGCGTCAACATCTTTCTGAATAATAAACGGATTACCATAGCAAAGGACTGACTGTCTTCAGTACGTGAAATCAGGAGCAACTGTGCTGCAGCTGGGGGGGTCTTTGAACCCCTAGCCTCATTCCATTTGCGTTTGGTAGACCTGGACTGTGAAGAAGATAATTGGCTCACTGCGAGAAAATCCCCCACGATTGGCAGCGTCTCCGATGGCGCGCTCCTCTCAACTGCCGACCCCTGTCAGAAGGAGGCGCACCCGCCTTAGGTTAATTTTCACACCTCAGGTCACACCTCCCGAACATCTGACAGAGGGACCAATTGGCAATTTGGGAAGGTAGCAGCTAAGGCAATCAGCCCTCCCTGAGTTTAGCCTGTACCAGGGGTACATACGAACCCTGCCTGTCAACCTGGGGCTGGGAATTACGCGTTACCCAGTCACCTGTTACGCGTCAGACACGTGGGATTGCCTTCAGGAGCGCACAGGGAGGAAGAAAGGAAAGAGAAACCTCAAACGCTGAAGCCGAGGATGGAGAGGTGCAGGAGAATGGAGAAAGAAAAATGGAAAGAAAAACAGTGGAGAAACTGTTCTGATGTCAGTTACCGAAAGTGCAGAACACATTCCCAGAAACATCCCAGACTCGTTTACTAGGTGAGGGGAAAAAGAATAGCAAGAGAATAGACGTGCAACACGGAAGGGGAAAGATGCTGCAACGGCTGGGGGTCTTGTGGTAGCCAACCACGGACCCTCCAAGGATTGGCGAGCCGTGTGGGGGTATGTCCTCAGACCGCTCCTTGTCTTTGTGAGAAGTACCGTCACAGCACAGTGGTATTGCAGGGAGCTTATTCCTGATCGTGTCCATCTGTTTAGTGGTGCGGTAGGTCCTGACTTTCTCCTTATGGATGGCAATGTCCGCCCACACAGGATCACAGAAGTGTCGGCAGCACTACAAAGCGAGTATATTAACGTATGGAATTACCTGCTTAATCCTCTGATCTAAGCCCTGGCATGCATAGGATGCTCTTGATAAACGTATTTCTCAACGAACACCTTGCTCCCGAACCACACATGAACTGCAAACCGTCTTGAGGGAGGATGGAACAGTATCCCAAGTTAGGTAGCCAGCATGAGTGACAGGTACTAATTATGCATAGTGCCGAGGAGTGTGTATTCCATACTGACAGTCCGATATCGATCTTTATGTTGGGAATCTGACCTGTGTCAAACAAAAATGTCAATTATATCTATTATCCTGCCTTCTCATGGGATGAAATCTGTGCCATTTCTAGTTATAAATATTCCTCTCTATCTCTCTTACGTACGTATTGTTTTCCATGTCGTTCATCATTGCCTGAGGTTATATCTGTCCCTTAATGTATTTGTTACTTAGCAGCTGTGAAGTAGTGTACAAAGGCAGCTATGTTATAATAGTGGTTTATATATTAGAGCCATTAAGATAAGGCAGATCATAAATTATATTAAATATGATGAAGATAGCTAGAATGAACACCTGGTGGCCATTTTGAGACATAAATCATTGTCATTATAAAAAGGGTGAGGCATCTATGGTTTGTCAGTAGGTTGTGAATTACAGCTATTAAGTCCTAAATAAGTACAGGATGCGGGCATAAGTAATCAGTTTGTTTACAATTATACCAGGCCAAGTGGATGGCTTTTTCACGTAACGAGAACTTTGGGCCCACTGTCCCACAACGTACTATGCAACACTACTGTCGACACACAACATGTAGTCTAGCTGAAGGACACTCATGTTATGCTATGTTATGTTAACCAGGGACCTAGAAACGACGGAGAGGCTCTGTCCCCGCCGCAGCCGCAGTGGTCCGCAACCCCACGACGACTCTCGCAGTCCATTTCACCCCTCCGCCGCTCCACACCGATCCCAGGGTTATTGTGCGGTCCCCCCCCCCCCCCCCCCCCCTCCGAGGGAGCGTCTCACACCAGACGAGTGTAACCCTTACGTTTGCGTGGTAGAGTAATGGTGGTGTATTCGTACGTGGAGAACTTGTTTGCGCAGCAGTCGCCGACATAGTGTAGCTGAGGCGGAATAAGGGGAACCAGCCCGCATTCGCCGAGGCTGGTGGAAAACCGCCTAAAAACCATCCACAGACTGGCCGGCTCACGGGATCTAGACACTAATCCGCCGGGCGGATTCGTGCCGGGGCGGGCTAATCACGCTCGTAATAGCTTTCCAGCTGTCTCAGTTTTTATTCTGAGGACTTACACACTCACTAAGTCAATTCACTAGAATGTAAATGGCCTCTTCACTTCAGATCTTACTGCAATAAAGCATTCCTTCAACTGCAAGAACTGGAAAATGCACCGCAGAACATCTCCCCGCCGACATTAAGAGGCAGCGAGAACGGTCTGCTAGGTAATCTGCCCACTGTTCCACTGTAGCTGTTGGAATCTTCTATATGCACCATCGCTCGGTTCTTGCCGCTGTCTCTATGTCTTGTTTGGACGTGGAACGTTAATTTTGTTCCAAGGTTAATGAAATAGCTTGCAGGTATCACATTTGATAGAAATATATAAAGATACATATATTTCTTTGGAGTAATTTTGATGTTATTTTTCCATGCAGTCTTTCCCCTCTGTTTTAGTTGTATCTATTCTTTAATGGGTTTGCAGCCCTTCCGTTGCTATTTGATGCTTTATTACTGTTATACTACCATTATACAGGTGTTACACAGTTCTTCATTGCGTAGAAATTGGACTTCTCTATTGTTACTATTAGACGGTGTAGACAATTAACGTTTAGCAGCATCACAGATGCAAACTTGTATAATGCATCTAAGAAAAATATTGTTCCTGTTAGTGTGATCGAATCCGATGCCTTCAAAGTAACACCTTTACAAACGACTTGCGCTAGAACTTCATCTCGGATTCTGGTATTAGCAGAACAGGAAGTAGTGAGATTAGGGACAGAAGATCCCAAAGCGTCACAACATTCCCATAGATATAGAATTTAAGGTTGACAAACTTAAATTCAACTACCCGCTCCGCAGCAAAGATTTATGTTCAATATCAGTATTATAACTAGAAAATTTTTATATTTGTTGACAGTGTTATACACTGAGGTGACAAGAGTTATGGGATACCTCTTAATATCGTGTCGGACCTCCTTTTGCCTCGGATAATGCAGCATCTTGACCTGGCATGGACTCAACATGTCGCTGGAAGTCCCCTAGCAGAAATATTGAGCTATACAGCCTCTATAGCCGTCCGTAACTGCGAAAGTGTTGCCGGTGCAGGAATTTGTGCACGACCTGACCTCTCGATTATATGCCATAATTGTTCGATCTGGGTGACCAAATCATTAGCTCGAATTGTTCATAATGTCCTTCAAACCAATCATCAAAAATTGTGGCTTCGTGGGCATGGCGCATTGTCATGGACTCCACACATGGCCACAAATGGTCTCCAAATAGGCGAACATAACCATTTCCAATCAATGTTCGGTTCAGCTGGACTAAAGGACTCAATTCTTTCCATTTAAACACAGCCCACACCGTTATGGGACCACCACCAGCTTGCACAGTGCCTTGTTGACAATTTGGGTCCATAGCTTCTTGCGGTCTGCGCCACACTCGGAACCTACCATCTGCTGTTATGTACCGACATCGGGATTCGTCCGACTAGGCCAGTCGTTCAGCATCCAACCGATATGGTCACGAGACCAGGAGTGGCGTTACAGTCAAAGTGGAGGAAAAATAGTCGCGTCAGCCGTCTGCTGCCATTATCCATAAACGTGAAATTTCGCCGCACTGTCCTAATGGATACGTTCGTCGTACGTCCCACGTTGCTTTCTGCTATTATTTCACGCAATCATCGGTGCTCTCGGTCGTTAAGAGAAGGCTGTCGGCTTCTGCATTGCCGAGAAGAGGGGTGATGCCTGAAATTTGGTATTCTCGGCACACTCTTGGCAACGTGGATCTCGGAATATTAAATTCCTCAACAATTTCCGAATTGGAATGTCCATGCGTTTGGCTGCAACTACCATTTCGCATTCAATGTCTGTTAATTCCCGTCGTGTGGCCGTAATCACGTCGGAAACCTTTGACATGAATCACCTGAGTACCAATAACGGATCCTCCAATGCACTGCCCTTTTTTACCTTGCGAAACTACCGCCACCTCTGTATGTGCATATCCCTATCCTCGTCACCTCAATGTACAACAGCAAAGCAGCTGTTCATTGCAGGCGTTGAGGGACGTATAACGCAAACCAACTACGACCAATGTATGCATTAATTCCGACGAGAAACAAGCGCTGTCATTCAGTGAGTCTTTGCAGTAGCAGTGGCCGCGGTGCGAGATGGAGGTGGTTGCTGTGGCATAGCACCAGCTGAGGCAACTTCATATGGCCGCCTGTTGCTCGCCGCGAGCGCGTTGGGACAAATGACCAACTGCCGCAACGTATTTTTCTCCTCTCCCCCGTAACACCGGTCAGGCTAAAAGCACTAGCATATCAAATACAGCTTCACCCTCGACACCCTCCGCTTTCTATGTGAGTGGACAACGAATGACGCCGTCTGTGGACTGTGGAGGCTCACTTTGGTATAGGTCACAAAAATTGGTTCAGTGTTCAGAAACAGCGAATAATTTCGGATTGGCCTGGGTGGTTTAAGGTTTTGCTTCGCTGATATTTCATATCACACTCCCTAGTTTATTAATTATATTACTGTCTGTTACCTGTCACTTGAACACAGGCTGCTTTCATTCTTACACAATTGTTACTGTCGACGACAATTTTTTCCTATACCTCGGCATCTAATTGTACAATATGCATCTTTACATCCAACACAATATACATATCATCATATCTAATCCTACTATTAATAAGTAGTATTGTAAGTGGGCTGTTTAGGTTTTTATGTTGGTAACGTAACGTAGCGCTTTGTATGAAAATCACTGGCTGTGCTGTGTGCAGTCTGTGGCTGGTTGTCATTGTTGGAATATTCGCTATTGTAGTGTTGGGCAGTTGGATGTGAACAGCTCGTAGCGTAGCGCAGTTGGACGTCAGCCGCCAGCAATCGTGGATGTGGGGAGAGAGATGGCAGAATTTTGAGAGAAGACGATTTGGACGTGTGTCCATCAGAAAGAGTAAATTTGTTATACTGTATATCATGAACATATATATATATATATATATATATATATATATATATATATATGATGACTTTTGAATATTATTAAGGTAATTACATTGTTTGTTCTCTATCAAAATCTTTCATTTGCTAACTATGCCTATCAGTAGTTATTGCCTTCAGTAGTTAGAATCCTTTATTTAGCTGGCAGTATTCGCGCTCGCTGTATTGAAGTAGTTCGAGTAACGAAGATTTTTGCGAGGTAAGTAATTCATGAAAGGTATAGGTTATTGTTTGTCAGGGCCATTATTTTGTAGGCATTATTGAAAGCCAGATTGCACTGCTCTAAAAATATTGTGTGTCAGTTTAGTGTTGATCGGGATAAGTAAAGAGAGAAATGTCCGAGTACGTTCAGTTCTGCTCAGCTGTTTGAAAATCAAATAACGTAAGAGGTTTATCAGAACTGTCATTCATAATTTTTCTAAGGGAAGGTTTCAGTATACCTACTACAAAACCTAACTACGTCTCCATCTATTACAATAACATCAGCTCTTGTCTGCCACATTCTACCATGCAATTCATCACTCCCCAGTCGG
Organism: Schistocerca gregaria; assembly: GCF_023897955.1. NCBI lineage: Eukaryota > Metazoa > Arthropoda > Insecta > Orthoptera > Acrididae > Schistocerca > Schistocerca gregaria. The sequence goes on from NC_064931.1 coordinate 734,753,195, forward strand.
AGGCATACGCTACCGGTTCCTTGGAAGCAGCGGAGGGTATTATGGTCGCATTGTCAGTCAGCTTCCTGGTTACAGGAGACGATTCTCATGTGCTGAGGGAGCATCGTTGCTGCCACTGAGAAGTGTTCCCACATGCCAATCCACGTGATCCCGGTTTTAGTTCTTTGAGTGGTAATACGCGGTACATGGCTGCATTTCCACTCTGGGTTTTTTACGATCACCGAGCATGTGAGAATGGCTGCACGTTTGCCGTAACTGTCTACCTTAGCTGCCTTCATCGAGTTGCTTCTTGATCCTCTGTCACAACGTTCTGTAGTGGAGCAAACAGGATTGATTGATAAGGTGACCCGCTACCTAAACCTTTCTGTCATACTATAGTGCGACACGGGCTTCCCATTGACATTCTCCCGATTCCCGTGGCTTATGTGTACAGAATTACGTCCAATAACTTCCATAGACTGCGCCGTACTAACAGTTTTAACAATAAAGCATATCATAATTACCCTTCCTCGAAAGCATTGCACCCAGCACCCCGAAGGCCATACAGCAGGTTGCTTAAAGATTCAAGGCACGAGTGTCATGCTTCAGAAGAAAAAAAGGAGGACAAATAGCGTTCAAAGTCCCGTTGATATGGAGGCCATTCGAGACGTATACAAGAAGTAAGAAAAAAATTGTTCAAATGGCTCTGAGCACTATGGGACTTAACATCTATGGTCATCAGTCCCCTAGAACTTAGAACTACTTAAACCTAACTAACCTAAGGACAGCACACAACACCCACCCATCATGAGGCAGAGAAAATCCCTGATCCCGCCGGGAATCGAACCCGGGAACCCGGGAGTTGGAAGCGAGAACGCTACCGCACGACCTATAGATGCGGGCAAGAAGTAAGAAAACTTCATTATTCTATGTTAATAACTTAGTGAGTCGATGGACAAGTGTGAAATAATCAGAAGAAGTGCTCATCCTACATTCAAAGAAGAAATGGAGTGCTGCTAGAAGTTAAGACTGATTTATAAATGCCATAACATGTGTTTTGTATACTTTGTTCGGTTAATTTATTCCCAGTTTTACTTTTATTTCTTATCAACGAGGTAAAAATATAAATATCATCGTATTAAGATATTTTATATTTTTTTTAGAAAATCTTTCAGTATCTTAAAGTGAGATGATGTAAATATACGCAGGGTTCGCCAAGGAAAAGAATTATGGACCAGGTTTGGGTGGTATGGGTGGAGCTTAATGGAAAGAAAATATAAGAAACTATGAAAACGCATAAATAATAAATTAAAAGTTAACAAAGAGTTGAACAAAGAAGAAGAAGACCCTCAGAGGTCTATAATCCCCAACCGGGCAGTACCAAAGGAGTTTATCTATGACAAACATGTCTTCATCTTTAGTAATGGTATATACGGGGTGTTACAAAAAGGTACGGCCAAACGTTCAGGAAACATTCCTCACACACAAATAAAGAAAAGATGTTATGTTGACATGTGTCCGGAAACGCTTAAATTCCATGTTGGAGCTCATTTTAGTTTCTTCAGTATGTACTGTGCTTCCTCGATTCACCGCCAGTTGGCCCTATAGAAGGAAGGTAATGTTGACTTCTGTGCTTGTGTTGACATGCGACTAATTGCTCTACAGTACTAGCATCAAGCATATCAGCACGTAGCATCAACGTGTTGATGTTCATCACGAACGTGGTTTTGCAGTCAGTGAAATGTTTACAAATGCGGAGTTGGCAGATGCCCATTTGATGTATGGATTAGCACGGGGCAGTAGCCGTGGCGCGGTACGTTTGTATCGAGACACAGTTCCAGAACGAAGGTGTCCCGACAGGAAGAGGTTCGAAGCAATTGATCGGCGCCTTAGGGAGCACGGAACATTCCAGCCTATGACTCACGAATGGAGAAGATCTAGAACGACGAGGACACCTGCAATGGACGAGGCAATTCTTCGTGCAGTTGACGATAACCCTAATGTCAGCGTCAGAGAAGTTTCTTCTGTACAAGGTAACGTTGACCATGTCACTGTATGGAGAGTGCTACGGGAGAACCAGATGTTTCCGTACCATGTACAGCGTGTGCAGGCACTATCAGCAGCTGATTGGCCTCCACGGGTACACTTCTGGTTCATCCAACAGTGTGTCAATCCTCATTTCAGTACAAATATTCTGTTGCTGTGTGTTTCCATTCCATGATTAATGTGATTTGAAGAGAAGTAATAAAATGAGCTCTAACATGGAAAGTAAGCGTTTGGTTCAAATGGCTCTGAGCACTATGGGACTTAACTGCTGAGGTCATCAGTCCCCTAGAACTTAGAACTAATTAAACCCAACTAACCTAAGGACATCACACACATCCATGCCCGAGGCAGGATTCGAACCTGCGACCGTAGCGGTCGCATGGTTCCAGACTGTAGCGCCTAGAACCGCTCGGCCACCTTGGCCGGCGAAAGTAAGCGTTTCCGGACACATGTCCACATAACATATTTTCTTTCTTTCTGTGTGAGGAATGTTTCCTGAAAGTTTGGCCGTACCTTTTTGTAACACCCTGTATATTTGAAATTTAACACGGTGCAATTTACAATTATAGGTTCCCTCTAACAGGGTGGTCAGGTCCATAGAAAGATCGTGCGAATGAAATGGCATTCCACCTTCAATACGGCAATACCTAGTAAAGTGCTAAGGATTGATGGCCAATTCACCTTGATAATTTTAGCTTGTACTGACGTTTTGTTAGAAGTATTACACTTTTTGCTGAGCGTGTTACTGAATTACTTTATCCTATATTGAACGCTGGAAAGCTTTTTTCACTGATTTCTCTAATCTACATTCCAGAAATGACACCTTTTCTAAATCCACCCGTGTATAATATAAGTGAGAAGAGGCTATTAGGAAAAATACTGTCAGAATATTGTGCCCTTTTATGTTTCTCTGTAAGCCAAATTTTTCTGATGATCGCAACTGCGATACGGCTTACCGGTGTGACAATGATTGGAGTAACTTCTGCCCAGAACGTTATCGGTGTTACACTTCGTCGGCTATGTTGAAGAATGGACTCTCTTCAAAATAAGACAATATGTTGGTGAAACATTCATCGTCAGGTCGTGCTACTGCTGTGGGTGTAAGAAGTCCTTTCAGAATTAATGAAGAGTTGGAAATTGTGCATTAAGCTCCTTTAACTTTCTTAACTGGATTCCTTTTCGTTTCAGCAAGCGACTTCTACACTGCATGCTGTATACTTACAGAGGATCTGGGTTCCCTGATGATTAGAGCAGAAGCTCAGAGGAAGTATCATTTCCCTCTTTAGCTCTTATATCGAATGTCTTAAAATATTATAGGTATTTGAAAAAATATTACGGTAGTTTTCTATTTAATTTTTGCTAGTCAGATACAACCATGTTTGATTCAGTGCTCCCTCATATCGGTATCCCACCTCACATTGAAGTTTTCCTTTTATGATCTGTGTAGCTAGCTTTTAGGTAAAACATTGTATACTGGAGAAATCTGTGGGACAGACTGTTTGAAGCAAGCACGTAATAAAACAGCCACACATACATTCACACAATCGGTTCAAAATGGCTCTGAGCACTATGGGACGTAACGTCTGAGGTCATCAGTCCCCTAGAACTTAGAACTACTTAAACCTATCTAACCTAAGGACATCACACACATCCATGCTCGAGGCAGGATTCGAACCTGCGACCGTAACGGTCATGCGGTTCCAGTCTGTAGCGCCTAGAGCCGCTCGGCCACCCCGGCCGGCTCACACATTCGGGTTTCACAGAGATGAACACATATGAAACACACATCAATGGCATTCATTGGATGATACCCTATGATGAAAGAACGGACAGAATAGGAAGTAGCAAGAGAATAAATGTAAATAATTGGAACTACCTCAGTCACATTGTCATCTTCGAATTCTCGTAGCGGCTCAATGACGCCAGTATGCAGTTTATGCCTGTGCAATAATTAAGAGTGATGTATCCCTTAGCAGCTTTGGCATACTCTTTTAGCAGTTTGGTACTTCATAGCTTTCTTATTTGTGTAGATGTGTCTGTTTTTCACGAGAATGGTACAATGTTGCCGTATCCTAATTTATTTTAGCGACCCAACAAGTATTTCTAACGTTTCATGAAAGAGGAAAGATTGCCTGTTTTCAAGTAGTGTCTCTCAGAATAGAACAAGAATTATCACCTGAATTTGGTGTAACCCCTTTTGTTTACATTTTGCATATAATTGAGAGTTTAGTATCACATGTGATATTCCTATTGGTACACAATTATTTATTATTAACAGAAACGGTGAATTATTGTTGTGTTTCGCATGTAAAGAGAAATATGCACAACGAGGAACAGCATATTTTCACAGATACTCACCACAAAGCCACGTGATCTGGGAAGATGTCCTGTCCTTTTTATGTGAATGTTTGCTCCATATTTATACAGTAGGTGTATCTGCATTTAACGTGTAGAAATGAAACTTTCGTTAGAGGTGAACTTAGCGAAATATAAGCATAGAATTTAAAAATACAATTTTTAGGCAACTGCAATTTCTTTATGTACACACAGAGTACATTTTGTTGCGTTCTGCATTCTCACATTCTGGATATATGCCAAGGTCTTCATCGGGCAAAGCTCTTCATAAATGTTCGGAACATGTTTTGCATATTCAAAAATGCCACTCTGATGTTTCGAATAGGAGAAATTGGAAGAGTCTTAAGACTGAAACTTCCTGGAAGATTAAAACTGTGTGCCGGTCCTGGACACAGTTCTAATTTGTCAGGAAGTTTCATATGAGCGCACATTCAGATGCAGAGTGAAAATCTCATTCTGGAAACATCCCCTAGGCTGTGGCTAAGCCATGTCTTCGCAGTATCCTTTCTTCTAGGAGTGCTAGTTCTGCTAGGTTCACAAAAGAGCTACTGTGAAGTTTGGAAGGGTAGGAGACGAGGTACTGGCAGAGTTGAAGCTGTGAGGACGGGTAGTGAGTCGTGGTTGGGTAGCTCATATGGTAGAGCACTTGCCTGCGTAAGGCAAAGGTCCCGAGTTCGAGTGTCGGTCCGACACACAGTTTAAATCTGCCAGTATGTTTCACATCAGCGCACGCTCCACTGCACAGCAAAAATCTCATTCTAGGCTTAAGACTTCATTTTCAACGTATCAAACACTTTTGAGTTTGTCGATGCCCCCACAATGTTCTTTGGAATTTTCTCTGCAAATATTTTAGAATAAATAATGAGTTTAACAATGCAATTTATCGTGTGTGCGGCAAAGTTTCTGTGTACACGAGCAATACTGCAGGTCGGACGCTGTGGTCGAAAATCACGTTGGCAAGCGCTCCTCTCGTGGTCCTTTCTGAGCTTTCACAATGGAAACTACGTCCGTGTTCACATACATGTTTGCGTTCACATCCTGTTTGAGGACGGCTTCACTTAAATCCATACCAAAATATAATCCTTTAATGGTCGTTCTTCTGCTTTTGCTCATTACAGATCCCTGTCAAAGAGGACGAACATGACGACGATGTCTACAGATGAGCTTAAAAATAAACTGAGAACCCTTGCGTATGGCCTTACTAGCAGACCAGACGTTGGTGCCTATATTCGATCCGTATCTTTTCTCGCGAGCACCAATCTTACTGATGCACCGATTCCGAGGCTTTGTGTAGTTTTCATGCCAGTTTTACCTTTTGAAGCCCTCCATAGCCGCGGTGGCTAACGTACGCTGATGTGATAGCGCTCGACTAGGAGATAAGCCCGATCGAACCCCGGTTCAAAATGGTTCAAATGGCACTAAGCCCTATGGGACTTAACATCTGAGTTTATCAGTCCACTAGACTTATAACTACTTAAACCTAACTAACCTAAGGACATCACACACATCCATGCCCGAGGCAGGATTCGAACCTGCGACCGTAGCAGTCGAACCATGGTGGTGGATGAAATTTTAATTGCCAGGATTTAGCCAGTTGGAGGAGGAGAGGTGGTGGCGTAAAGCTTCTGATCACCACTATTTGTGCCAATGTCGTGAGTTAAATTCCAAATCTCTCCGAAGTGTCCCATGAAGTGAGTGCATCTGACTCCGTTAATAGTGATCCCGTCCGTCGGAAATAAACGTAAAGCTCTGCAGACCCCGTAGTGCTCTTCGAAAGGAGTGGGCTATGTGCTGGTACCGCTTTTCATCCTCTCCCTCTCATTCATCTGTAACAGCACAAATTCAACACCACACTGTACAAGGCACCCACACGACACAGATGAACACTTGACTCTTCATAACAGGACTGAGGAAGGCAACGGCAAACCACCTCCACTAGGACCGTACCATGAGAGGCGGTGCAGGATTCTTCTACTTGCTCTCCCTTCACTCATTCTCGGAGCATATAACTGTGTATCTGCTTAACTTTACTTCTTGAACGCCACAATAATGTAACAGTTTAATCCGTAGGACCAACCCCTTTTTTTTGTTTTGTTCACAAACCATCCAGTCGGCCGGAGTGGCCGTGCGTTTCTAGGCGCTGCCGTCTGGAACCGAGAGACCGCTGCGGTCGCAGGTTCGAACCCTGTCTCGGGCATGGATGTGTGTGATGTCCTTAGGTTAGTTAGGTTTAATTAGTTCTAAGTTCTAGGTGACTGATGACCTCAGAAGTTAAGTCCCATAGTGCTCAGAGCCATTTGAACCATTTTTTAACTAAACTGTAAACACTGATATTATATGCGTTTACTTGTACGTGGATGGCAATTCTGTCGACATGAGGTTCGCAGTTCGTGGTCTAGTGGCTAGCGTTGCTGCCTCTGGATCACGGGGCCCCGGGTTTAGGATTTTCTCTGACCGGGAGCTGGATGTTTGTGTTGTCTTCATCATTTCATAATCATTCCTGAAAGTGGCTAGATTGGATTGCGTAAAGTTTGGGTCTTTGTATGGGAGCTGATAACCGCGCAGTTGAGCGCCCCACAAAACAATCATCATCATCATCTGCAGACAAGAGAACCTCACGTCTGTCTGTGTTCATTCTGCTTGTTACATACAAGACACGGTATGACGTACGATGCATACAAATATGTGACCTGTTCCATGTTTGGAAGTGCGAACTCATTTACTTGTAATCGAGGTTGATCTCGACCGTAGAATGAAAGTAGCTAAAAATATAATTTTTGTTTTGTAACTGGCACTTAGATTAGTCTATTTTGAATAAATAATAGAAATCATCGTCGGTGTCATACCGATGGGATAAAAGAAACAAAAATACGTGCAGTACCAACACTTGCCATAAGAAAGTTTAAACTTTGTCGGCAAGAGCAGCGGCGGTCGATAGCGGCCTGCGAGGGGCAGCTTTAATTAGTATTCGGCGGCATCTGTTGTGAATTATTAGCTCCATGCTTTAAGTCTCTGGCAGCGGTGGCGTAAGGGAAGCGTCCTTCCTCCCCTGTAGCCATCAAGCAGTAAAATACCAAAATACGAGTGCCTGCTATGGAAAAACCTACACTTCTGTTTGCATTTTACATTCATACTTTTGTTTGGTACAGCACTAAACTATAACGGTTACATCAGCTTAGCGTCACCATCACTCTTCTGTTATTTTCCCAAACATCCATGGGTATTCCGCGTATGAAACTCTCACTACTTAAAGTCACTTTATGGCTACAATATCGCAGTTTTGAAGAGACGAAGAAAATTTCATGGTTTTACGTACCGATTCTGTATAGCTTTATGTAAATAGAACAAAATAACGCCCACATAAAACTATATGGTTCTAGACACCTTTTCAAGTCTCAAACGCCTACGATGTATGTACAGGGTGTTCGGAAATTCCCGTTACAAACTTCTAGGAATTGTAGAGGGGAATGAGTACACAATATCTGAATAGGAACCCGTGTCAGGGAACGTATCGTTTCCGTGCTACAGCCGTTTGCTTTGTAGGTACGTACAGGGGTGTCATGGTGGGTGTGGTTACGTCGGATTTTCTGATGTCATTTGTCATCTGTCCTACCTGGTTCGAGCCTGATTCACGTGTCTGTGAGTGTTAGATCCACAGGGTTCAGTACACATTTGCAGAATATACAAACACTGCCCTTCTTAATGGCGAAGCTCACGCTAATGGAAGAGCTGTTCGTCGCCTTTATCAAGTTCGTTCTCCCCAACGTCCGACTTCATCACATATCCTTTTCGCCATAATTACGCAACAGCTTCGAGATAAGGTACGTTCACCGTGAGCAAGCGGGACTGCGGTGCTGCAAGGAGACACCGGACGCCAGAACTGGAAGAGGTCGTACTGTATCACGTTGGAGAGAACCCGTCGATGAGTACACGAGTCATTTCTTCGGCTCTTTATAAGTAGAACTGCAAAACAAGTGATATATTGGATCATGCCTAATCATTTACTTGTAAAAGTGGCCGCGTTACCAACATATTCAAACGGTAGTAGCGCATCTACCCACTTCTCTCTACAAGTCCTACATGTTTGTAGCGAATTTTCAAGCACCTTGTATCTGCATACTGTAGCAACGAATGAAAGCATGTGTATAGATAAAATAACATTCAATATGGTCTTCCTATACGACGCACTAAATTTCGTGGATACAGATGGGGTTCATAGAACTTCGGGAAACATTTGGTTCAGTATTATAGATAACAGACACCTATGAGGTATGGAACGAAATTTACCTTGTTTGTAGCCTCATCTACAGGAACTGAGATATTACATGGTACACCAGAGTAGAATATAAGTGAACCGTACATTAATAACGGAACCAACAGTATTAGTCGTAATTGCATACTTTTCGCAAATCATACAGTTATGAGTGACAAAAGTTTACCCTCTAAAATTTCGAATTAGACTCTGACACTAAGCAGTAGAAACTCTCGTCGTGTGCAAACGGGCATTATCTTGCTGATATGCAAGCTCAGGGCTACAAAACGGGGCGTAGAATATCGTCGCCACATCTCTGTGCTGCAAGAGGTGTGAGGGATGGAAAAGAACCGACGTGGTTAGATAGTTATGTTGGAGAGGACTAGAAAAGTAAATAAAAATGTAGCCAAAATTTCAAATAAAAACAAAAATTAAACGGAGTCAAAATTGGCGCAAGGAGAGCCATGCGTATAACGTTCAACAAATTCGGAAATAAAATTATATCTAGTGACTTGACAGAAAATCATAAGCAGTTTTGATCTTATGTTAATCAGTAAACAGATAAAAAAAATCTGTCCAGAGAGTCTACGACCAAAATGGCACAGAAACAAAGGACGACACAGGGAAGGTCGAAATGCTGAATGTCTTTATCCAAAACTACTTCACAGAGGAAGATCGCACGGTATTGCCTCTTTTAAATCGACGTATAAACGACTAAATTGCAGTTATCGTGATAAGTGACCACTGATAGTTAATCAACTGAAATCGCTCAACCGAGGGATGGCCACTGGACCTGACAGGATAGTAATAAGATTTTACACAGAGTATGCGAAAGACCTTCCCCAACCATGGACCTTGACGTTGGTGGGGAGGCTTGCATGCCTCAGCGATACAGATGGCCGTACCGTAGGTGCAACAACGAAGGGGTATTTGTTGAGAGGCCAGACAAACGTGTGGTTCCTGAAGAGGGGCAGCAGCCTTTTCAGTAGTTGCAGGGGCAACAGTCTGGATGATTGACTGATCTGGCCTTGTAACAATAACCAAAACAGCCTTGCTGTGCTGGTACTGCGAACGGCTGAAAGCAAGGGGAAACTACGGCCGTAATTTTTCCCAAGGGCATGCAGCTTAACTGTATAGATAAATGATGATGGCGTCCTCTTGGGTAAAATATTCCGAAGGTAAAATAGTCCCCCATTCGGATCTCCGGGCGGGGACTACTCAATAGGACGTCGTTATCAGGAGAAAGAAAACTGGCGTTCTACGTATCGGAGCGTGGAATGTCAGATCCCTTAACCGGGCAGCTGGGTTAGAAAATTTAAAAAGGGAAATGGATAGGTTGAAGTAAGATATTGTGGGACTTAGTGAAGTTCGGTGTCAGGAGGAACAAGACTTTTGGTCAAGTGAATACAGGGTTATAAATACAAAATCAAATAGGGGTAATGCAGGAGTAGGTTTAATAATGAATAAAAAATAGGAGTGCGGATAAGCTACTACAAACAGCACAGTGGACGCATTATTGTGGCCAAGATAGACACGAAGCCCACGACTACTACAGTAGTACAGGTATATATGCCAACTAGCTCTGCAGATGACGAAGAAATGGATGAAATGGATGATGAGATAAGAGAAATTATTCAGGTAGAGAAGGGAGACGAACATTTAATAGTAATGGGTGACTGGAATTCGAGAGTAGGAAAAGGGAGAGAAGGAAACATAGTAAGTGAGTATGGATTGGGGCTAAGAAATGAAAGAGGAAGCCGCCTGGTAGAATTTTGCACAGAGCATAACTTAATCATAGCTAACACTTGGTTCAAGAATCATGAAAGAAGGTTGTATACAAGGAAGAATCCTGGAGATACTAGAAGGTATGAGATAGATTATATAATGGTAAGAATGAGATTTAGGAACCAGGTTTTAAATTGTAAGATATTTGCAGGGGCAGATGTGGACGCTGACCACAATCTATTGGTTATGACCTGTAGATTAAAACTGAAGAAACTGCAAAAAGGTGGGAATTTAAGGAGATGGGACCTGGAGAAATTGACTAAACCAGAGATTGTACAGAGTTTCAGGAAGAGCAACAATTGACAGGAATGGGGGAAACAAATACAGTAGAAGGAGATTGGGTAGCTCTGAGAGATGAAGTAGTGAAGGCTGCAAAGGATCAAGAAGGTAAAAAGAACTCCTTGGGTAACAGAAGAAATATTGAATTAATTGATGAAAAGAGAAAATATAAAAATGCAGTAAATGAAGCAGGCAAAAAGGAATACAGACGTCTCAAAAATGAGATAGACAGGAAGTGCAAAATGGCTAAGCACAGATGGCTAGAGGGAAAATGTAAGGATGTAGAGTCGTATCTCACTAGGGGTAAGATAGATACTGCCAACAGGAAAATGAAAGAGACCTTTGGAGAAAAGAGAATCACTGGTATGAACATCAAAAGCTCAGATAGAAATCCAGTTCTAAGCAAAGAAGGTAGAAGTAGAAAGGTGGAAGGAGTATATAGAGGGTCTATACAAGGGCGATGTACTTGAGGACAATATTATGGAAATGGAAGATGATGTAGATGAAGATGAAATGGGAGATACGATACTGCGTGTAGAGTTTGACAGTGCACTGAAAGACCTGAGTCGAAACAAGGCCCCCGGAGTAGACAACATTCCATTGGAACTACTGACGGCCTCGGGAGAGCCAGTCCTGACAAAACTCTACCTTCTGGTGAGCAAGACGTATGAGACAGGCAAAATACCCTCAGACTTCAAGAAGAATATAATAATTCCAATCCCAAAGAAAGCAGGTGTTGACAGATGTGAAAATTACCGAACAATCAGTTTAATAAGTCACAGCTGCAAAGTACTAACATGAATTCCTTACAGACGAATGGAAAAACTGGTAGAAGCCAACCTCGGGGAAGACCAGTTTGGATTCCGTAGAAATATTGGAACACGTGTGGCAATACTGACCTTACGACTTATCTTAGAAGAAAGATTAAGGAAAGGCAGACCTACGTTTCTAGCATTTCTAGACTTAGAGAAAGCTTTTGACAATGTTGACTGGAATACTCTCTTTCAAATTCTAAAGGTGGCCGGGGTCAAATACAGGGAGCGAAAGGCTATTTACAATTTGTACAGAAATCAGATGGCAGTTATAAGAGTCGAGGGACATGAAAGGGAAGCAGTGGTTGGGAACTGAGTGAGGCAGGGTTGTAGCCTCTCCTCGATGTTATTCAATCTGTATATAGAGCAAGCAGTAAAGGAAACAAAAGATAAATTCGGAGTAGGTATTAAAATCCACGGAGAAGAAATAAAAACTTTGAGGTTCGCCGATGACATTGTAATTCTGCCACAGACAGCAAAGGACTTGGAAGAGCAGTTGAACGGAATGGACAGTGTCTTGAAAGGAGGATATAAGATGAACATCAACAAAAGCTAAACGAGGATAATGGAATGTAGTCGAATTAAGTCGGGTGATACTGAGGGAATTAGATTAGGAAATGATACACTTAAAGTAATAAAGGAGTTTTGCTGTTTGGGGAGCAAAATAACTGATGATGGTCGAAGTAGAGAATATATAAAATGTAGACTGACAATGGCAAGCAAAGCGTTTCTGAAGAAGAGGAATTTGTTAACATCGAGTATAGATTTAAATGTCAGGAAGTCGTTTCTGAAAATATTTGTATGGAGTGTTGCCATGTATGGAAGTGAAACATGGACGATAAATAGTTTGGACATGTTTTGAGGCATCAAGGGATCACAAATTTAGCTTTGGAGGGCAGCGTGGAGGGTAAAAATCGTAGAGGGAGACCAAGAGATGAATACGCTAAGCAGATTCAGAAGGATGTGGGTTGCAGTAAGTACTGGGAGATGAAGAAGCTTGCACAGGATAGGGTAGCATGGAGAGCTGCATCAAACCAGTCTCAGGACTGAAGGCCTCAACAACAAAATGCGAAAGAACTTGTACTTCACCTGGTTGTAATCTACCGTAGGTCTTTGGAAGAGCGAAGGGTCCTGATGACTTTAAAAGGTGCAAGTCATTCCAGTTTAAAAGAAGGGTCATCGAACAACTTGAGGAGTGTATCTGCGAGGTCGGTCAGTAATAAAAGTTTGGAATATATTGTATAATCGTGAGTTATAACATGTCTGGGAACTGAAAATCTCCTCTGTAGGAATCAACATGAGTTCCAAAAGCGATGATGTTGTGATACCCAGCTTGCTCTTTCGTTCACTAGGCCCAGAATGTGGTAGATTCCGGCGTCCAGACAGATTTGTTCCTTGACTTTCGTAAGACATCCATTTCAGTTCTGCACTGCCACTTAATGAACAAAAAGCAGACCAGCGGTGTGATTAGATTCAAGTGTTTCTAAAAAATAGAACACAGCACGTCATTCTCAACAGACAGAAGTCTTTAGACGGAAAAGTGACTGCGGGCGTACCCCAAGGAGTGTTATTGTTCGATTGGTTTTCACGATGTATTAAATTGACATGGATTAAAACTCATAGGATGCTGTTACTTCTATAAAATATATAGGAATATGTGTACGGAGCAGTTCAAAGTGGAATGTCCTCATAAAACTAATCACAAGAAAGACAGGTGCCAGACAAATTCATTGGAAGGATCCTCACGAAATTTAGTCCATCAACAAAGAAGGTAGCTGATAATATCAGTTCACGAATATTCCTTGTAAGTAGGGGATTTATACTAAATAAAAACGATAGAGGAAGTGTAGAACATTTAAAGAAGAGCAGCATGTTTCGTTACAGATACGTTTTGTATGGTTTATACTTTCCCGACATAATAAATGTTTCATTGGTTCACGTACGTAGCGTGGGATAATGTTGTGGAAAAAAAATGTTCAAATGTGTGTGAGATTTTATGGGACTTACTGCTAAGGTCATCAGTTCTTAAGCTTACACACTAATTAACCTAAATTATCCTAAGGACAAACACACACACACACACACACACACATACACACACACACACATGCTCAAGGGATTACTCGAACCTCCGCCGGGACCAGCCGCACAATCCATGAGTGCAGCGCCCCTGACCGCGCGGATAGTCCCACGCGGCAATGTTATGGAAGCTGCACAATATTTCAACGAGACAGATTCTCGACATTTTCAGGTGCTTACTGACGTGTTGCTGCTTTTTTCTTGTGGGAGGCTGAAATACAGCTTCACTGGTTGCACACGGTCTTACTGTGTTGGTGAATTTCATTTGACACAGTTTCTATTGCAAAGACATCACCGGAGCGCACATTGAAGGTGTGGCGGTGGGACTTGAAGTCCCATACCACCCTCCGACGGTGGAAGTTCTGGTTGCAGGCAAGAGGTAACATAATGATGAACAACATCAGGAATCAACATCAGTCGTTTACGGTGGTCGACACCCATCGAGTGCTTAAGTCAAAACTATCGCTGCAGGAATTGCCATAAGAATGCTAACGTTAACCATCGTCGGAATCGGAGTTCTCAAGGATGGTGAGAGGAACTGGGTGTTGGTGCCAGTGCCAGGGTGTCGTGGTGCCAATTTTTTGTAAACCAACGACCGTGTCGCGTAGGGTTTATACTTTGGAATAGAGACGCCTTGCCTTCTCTCGCATGTACGTCATGAGAATGGCCATGTAAATTTCCCCATGGAGAGTAACTACTCTCACAATGGGAGGGGAAGGCAGGCTCCACCAAAGCACCATATTCTACAGGCGCTGGAGGATCTGCATCCAGAGGGCACTAATCGTAGTCCATTCAGTAGAGCCATAGGTGAGGGAAGGGTGAACAACCATCTTGTAGAGCTGAAGCTTGGTGTCAAGGTTCACTTAACTGCTGATGAACATTGGGTACAATGTTTTTATCCATCCGGACATCTAGATATTTGGTATCAGGGGACCGTGGCACCTGGACACTTGCTATAATGATGTTGTGGAGGAGGTTGGGGCGCCGTTCAGTGAAGTAGACTGCCGTAATTTTGACGGTATTGAGGGAAATCTTGCTGGAGCAACGCCAGGTCAATGTCGGATCCACCTGTCTCTGGAGGCGGGCAATGAGCTGACCTGTGTTGCGGCCGATGGTATAGAGCGCAGTATCACCGCCGTCTTGCGCCGGGTGACAGCGTGAGAGGACTGGCATCTCATTAAAATAAATGTTGGAAAGGATGGGAGACAACACAGAACCCTGATGGGTACCCATCGACATGTGACGTAAGCTGGAGTGTCGACCTTGCTCAGTAACCAAGAAAGTCCGATCGTGGAGGAAATTATCCCCGATCTTCATTAGATGTCGGGGATGGTCGTCTGTATCAGCATTTTTTACACAAGGTTGTCCTGCCATATCTTGTCACAGGCGTCTTGCTGCTCCAGGAAAACCGCTGGTGTCGGCATGGTGGCGTTAAGGACCTTGCTGACATGTTCTGTGATATGAAGGACTTAGAGTTTGGCCGACAGGTGGGAAGCGAATTCAAACTGTTCCGGATAGATGCTCCCAGCCACCGCCAGAGGCTGAGAAATGCGATGGAGGGTCAAAGATTCTAGAACCTTCGCAATTGTATTTAGAAGGCTAAACGGACTGTCGATAGTAGGGACTGTAGGATCCTTCGAGGGCTTGAGGATGGTAATTACTTTGGCCTGCTTCCACTGTGGATCAAAAACGCCAGGTGTGAGACAGCGGTTCAGGATGCTGGTTAATAACACCAGTGTCTTGCGTGTTCTTTTAAAATAGCATCCAAAACTGGAGCCGAATGTCCACCCTTTCGGTGGAGGATCCGCTGTATTCCGCCTTGGATGTAAGTTGAGGGGCAGACAGGAGTGGTCTGAAAGCAGACACGGCCGCTAGAATATCGTGTTCATCTTGTTGTTCATCAGGCGTGAGGTCGTGGATGAGTAACTGGTTTTTTGCCTCAAACGCATCAGCCAAAGTTCCTACCAAATGGAGGGCGTCGTAAGTTAAGCTATCAACAGTGCAGATGGGATTGTCGGTCTTCACTATGGAGCCCTGCAGGGCTCGTGCAAAAGCCTGTTTGGATTTATGTTGGAGGAGGAAGGCAGACATCTTGTTTCGTTTTCCAATCGGCGAGGCGGTGGCAGAATTCACGGTGGAGAAGCTTCATGCGACGCTCATCCTGAGGATCACAAAACTGCTTCCATCGCCTGCGGTAGCAGTTCTTTTGAATTCTGAGTTTGCGCAAGAAATGGTTCAAATGGCTTAGAGCACTATGGGACTTACGATCTGTAGTCATCAGCCCCCTAGAACTTAGAACTACTTAAACCTAACTAACCTAAAGACATCACACACATCCATGCCCGAGGCAGGATTCGAATCTGCGACCATAGCAGTTGCGCGGTTCAGTACTGAGGGCCTAGAACCGCTAGACCACCGCGGCCGGCTTTGTGCAAGAGCTGAGACAAGTCATCGAGTGGGGTTAAAGCCCTTGTGACAATGGAAGTAGAGGCCTTCGTCGCCTATTGTCCCAGTCCATGATGGTCAAGTTAGAACAGACGTCTAAGGACAGAGTGACGTCGGTAATGTGCAAGAGCATGGGATCGTGGTCAGAGGCCAGTTCGTGGTGAGTTGCCAACGAAAACTGCACCGAAATGTTCTTGAAAATGGCCACATACAGAACGTCCGCCCAGCAATCAGCACAGAATGGTATACAGGTGGGAGTGTGGGGGTCATCGACGGATAGTGCCAGAGGATCTTCTGGGTCAAGGAGGAGTCTGCCCTTGCGATTAGCAATCGGAGAATACAAAGCTGGATGCGTGGCGTTGAGATGTGCCCCAACAATGATTTTTCTCAAATGACGTCAAGGAACGGAGATCATCTTCAAGAAGTGGTAGGTTAGGGCTCAAATACGCCACAGCAAAAGCTATAGCACCAAGACGTGTGGAAACAGTGACAGCCGTAGCCTCTACAGGTTCGAGTGGTAGGAGAACCTCGTGATTATGAACGAGTGACTTATGCAGAAACATTGCCATGCCCCCATCGCGGCTATGGAGTCGGTCAGCGCGATAGCAAACCATGTTGCGGAGACGAAAATCTTCGGCGGGTTTCAGGTGGGTTTCTGAGACAAGCAAAATGACCACATGGTGGTCGCAGAGGAAAGTGTTCAGTTCACCGCGGCCGGCGTCAGGAACAGTGTCAAAAGCTTTCCGAAAATCTAGAAATACGGAATCAACTTGAGATCCTCTGTCGATAGCGGCCATTACTTCGTGCGCTGCACAAGAACGATGTTTTCTGAAACCGTGCTGATTACGTATCAATAGATCGTTCCCTTCGAAGTGATTCATAATGTTTGAATACAGTATATGCTCTAAAACCCTACTGCAAACCGACGTCAATGATATGGGTCTGTAGTTCGATGGATTACTCCTCCCACCATTCTTAAACACTGGTGCGACCTGGGCAATTTTCCAATGTGTAGGTACAGATCTATCGGTGAGCGAGCGGCAGGCGCCTGAGCATCAATGGTGGGATGGTCGTCGAATTCACCCTGTATGACGGAGAAATGGGTGAGGTCCCGTGATGATGGCAGTGGCCGATTTGTCCTTGATTTCCTTTGTGGAGGGCGGGAAGACTTCATAGCCTTCTGGTATATAGGGCAACCCTTCCAGGAAGCCAGGTGGTGGGGAGCGTGAAAAGTGCCCAAAGAGCGGGCACACATGGCTCTTTCTGAGGCTGAGAGTTTTCATTCCTCTCACGGATGCGAGTGAGTACACTTAACACATCGAAAAAGCAGTGAAAATTAATTGCCAGTGTGGCGAAAACGTTGACACCTACGGCAGATGGAGGTGCCGTTGGGCCCTTCATATGATTCAGTGCACAGGAGATACCTGATATGGTACATGCGTTCGACGTCCTACCTCTGAATGAGGGAGACAACATCGGTGGGCATAGGGATTAATTTCCTGGTGGCAGGTTCCCTCTTGTTGTATTGTTGGGCCAAAGGGTCCAGAAAATTGAGACGGAGTAATTCATACCAGAGTGTGACTTCGCAAGGAAGGTCTTTGATGACGATTTTTGTTCTTCTGTCGCCAGAATCCTGTTGAGTGTAGTATTCCATAGCCCTGGACTTCACAAAGCCGAGGAATTGGAGATAATCACCCATGGTGTGAAGCAGGTACTTGACTTGGTCTTTCTGGTGTACTGCCCGCAGTTTACCCGCAATAAGGCATTGCAGTTCAAACAACGGTAGGAGGGATCTTCTCCTTCTTTGGTGGTGGTGGCGGCGGAATCTGAGCAGTGAGGTCCGGAGGGGGACCCATGTCCTGCTCCATGGCGGCAACAAGTGTCGCTGCTCCAGGTGTGGAAGCATCGGAATCTGAATCTCGGCTGCTGCGACGGGCGCGAGCGGAGGATCGTTTAGATTGTTGAACACGGAGGAAGAGTGGGAGGGAGGGGGGGGGGGGGGGAAGCAGTGTTGGAATCCCCAGAAGGCCGACGAGATGGCGTAGATGAAGCAGCACCCAACGGGGCGTCCGCATGGCGGTCAGTTGTGTTAATGCCCGGGGCCAACATAGCTTGACTGTCACTAGGTGAGAGGTCGATCACGAGGCGACCATGGGAATCGTCAGAGAACGGTGACGGAGATCGGTGTCTCACGTGCGATGTGTACAGGGTTCACGTGAATCGGTATCACTCTCTGTGGTTGTCGGTGACTAGTGGCGGGAGGCACGATGCGCGTTGGGTGGTGTCAGTATCAGCGCAGCCGGCAGCTTGCCGGGACGGCCGTCGGGCGGTCGGTGTCACGTTGCCGCGCGAAGGGGCCGCGAATTCCTGTCCTTGGTGCTGTTCATACTTAGTCCCCGCCCGACTGACGTAGCCAGGGCGCTCGTAGGCTATAGGCACGACGTCCGTCGTCTATATATACTCTGTACAACGGGACGCGTAAGAAATAACAACTTGGCCTTAGAAGGCGAACGAAACATCAACGTCGACTTAGACACTACGACTACACAACGCTGAAAAACACTCGTGACCGTAACGAACAACACACACGTATTCGCAAGTATACACTGTCAGGACTCCAACTTGATTGACGTGTTGCTTTAGTGGCTCGCCCGTATATACGCTGACTCGGTAGAAAAGCTCAGGCGCCAAGGGGTGGCGCTGTAACATCATCGTAGACGAATCATAACGCACGGCGACATACAGTGCCGCCCGCCGGAGTGGCCGAGCGGTTCTAGGCCTTTCAGTCTGGAACCGCGAGATCGCTACGGTCGCAGGTTCGAATCCTGCCTCAGGCATGGATGTGTGTCAGGTTACTAAGGTTTAAGTAGTTCTAAGTTCTAGGGGACTGATGAGCTGATCTGTTAAGTCCCATAGTGCTCAGAGCCATTTGAACCATTTGAACATGCAGTGCCCCCTGCCGGAGAAACGGGCCACGGTCTCCGCACTCGCGACTCGGCAAGTACGCGGCCGCAAATCGCGGTCCAACGCGGACGCGGGTAATGCTTTGGTGCTCAGTTTAAGTGTGCGGACTCCGACTCTACGACAGTGTTGACTCGGATTCTTTTGTCAGCGATCGATGATACCTTAGTACCGCCAATGCTGCCGACGGCCCACATTCCCACCTACCGCCACCTATGATCACGTCATCCATGCTCGCTACTTTGAGATTCCTGCAGAAGGTCGGTCGTAACTGTGAATCCACTCTGAAGGTGATAGATCGAGGAGAATCTTTTGGACAGCTCCAAAAGTGCAGTACCCACCTATTCATATAATCGACCCGCCTCGATGGGCAATGAATCCACTACTTTCAGTGCAGATACATAATTCCATCCGACCTTCTGTGGGAATCTCAAAGTAGCGAACATGGAAGACGTGGACAACGGCTGCAGATAGGTGGGAATGTGGGTCAACTGGGAGGCGTACCTCGCAACTAAGATGAACACTGGTCCGGGTGGCGCAGTAGTTAACGCAACTGCGTAATAAACAGATCCTGGGTTCCATTCGCTTTCCTCACCTTTGGTTTCTCTCCTCTCCAACTTCAATTAAATAATATACAGTGCATCACAGCTCCAAATTTCGCGTGGTGTCTGTTCATTCAGACATTTCGGAAAGAACAGACACCGCACATTCTCATAAATTAATTATCCCACGATACACTACTTCACCGATGGGCAATACCATTTAGTTGTGGGTGCTTCACGGCGTGCTACGGTATCGTGGGGAAGGCTTCATTGTACACGAAGACGTAGAACATATGCCTGCTAACAAACAAAACATTATGTAAACAACTATTCTTTCGAGATTATAATTAAATCTCTATGACTACATTCCCCAGGTATCACCACACTTTTCCGTGCTGTGTCTAGGTGTTCTGACGTTTTATTGTTTGCTGTTACTGCATTCTATTCAACTAGCGGATAGGAAATGAAGTAATTTACTCTACGTCGGCATACTAAGAAACGTC
This sequence comes from Schistocerca gregaria, assembly GCF_023897955.1. Taxonomy (NCBI): domain Eukaryota; kingdom Metazoa; phylum Arthropoda; class Insecta; order Orthoptera; family Acrididae; genus Schistocerca; species Schistocerca gregaria. Next base: position 734,773,233 of record NC_064931.1, read on the forward strand.
GATCACTTGGGTGGATGTTAACGGTCGCATTCACAAACCATGATACGGGTATCAATACAGTTATTCCTAAATTAAAAAGCTTCAGAGAACAATTTGTGGATTATGCCAGTGAACTGTATCTTGGGTGGTGTTATATGGTTCAAATGGCTCTGAGCACTATTGGACTTAACTTCTGAGGTCATCAGTCCCCTAGAACTTAGAACTACTTAAACCTAACTAACCTAAGGACATCACACACATCCATGCCAAAGGCAGGATTGGAACCTGCGACCGTAGCAGTCGCGCGATTCCAGACTGCGCACCTAGAACCGCTCGGACACCGAGGCCGACTGTAGCTGCTATACATTTGTTTACACGGAAGCTAGCACCCTGATTGTGATATTGCGCATGGCTACTGCTTCCATTCGCACTGTTCTGTTTTGTCATATATTCAGAGGCTATATCTGATTACAGTACACTGTCTCCACCAGTTTCATATTTTCAACATTCAAAACATTCCTCTGTTGAAGCTACCAGATATTTAAAATAACTTAACATTACCATCGGAAATCTTATATTTTCTAAACGCTTTACGAAAAGTAGCTGTTCAGTCACGTGACATTATATTTAGAATCTGGAAACTGTCTACAGAAGTTGACAGTCTGAGACGATATATTATGATGCAATTAAATCTTCTGTATTATAAACTCTGCAGTGAATCGTATATTTACGATATGCTATTGCAGTGTATGTGTTCTTCAGAAATACGATGCAATGTTCCTTCGGACATGCAAGCATCGTATACTCTTGTCCAAAGAGATATACAGCTTTCCCTGTAAAAGCTTCTTACTAGCATTCCTGTAACTACTAAACTGTGTCCCAATAGGCCTCGGAAGGCCCAACGGAACCCACCGACCGCCGTGTCATCGTCGCCCCACAGGCGTCACTGGATGCGGATATTGAGGGGGATGTGATCAGCACACCGTTCTCCGAGCCGTTGTCAGTTTTGGTAATCGGAACCACTACTTCTCAGTCAGGCAGCTTCTCAGTTCACTTGACCGAGCTGAATGAACCCCGACTGCCAACAGCGGTCGACGGATCCATACGGTCACCCACCCAAATAGCAGCCAAGCCCGAAAGGCCTTAACTTAGACGATCTGACAGAAGCCAGTCTTACCACTGTGGAAGGCCGTTTGCCATTTAACTACTTGTTAATTATAATTAATGTGCGTCTACTCACGGAGGTCCATTGTCGACTGTAACTACAGTATGGAACCGAAACTTGGTAAATATGCTATGTTGTAATGCGGAACCGATGTTTACTGAAAAATAATTAATTCCAATTTTGGCCACCAGGTGCCAATCTGGCACTGTACATCATCTCGTCGACGTCTCCGGTGCTCATATGGAACAAATTGTGTAAGTGGTGTTAATAATAATAACTAACTTTATGTCTTTCTCACTTGTTTGACCTTTTCTGCCCACGTTCCATTCATAATTCATTATTTTAGGAAACATATCTGTACCTCTTTCTTGGTTTCACAGCGCCAGATTTGCACATGGTGACCCAAATTTGAAGTAATTATTTCCGGCGTAAATAGCCATTAGAAAAATTACAACATTTCGCTGCCATACGGTTGAGACCATACTGGACCTCTCTGAGTGGCTGAATTAAACAACCCAGTATTTTTCCATGCATCTCTAGTAACACATCTTCAGTTACATAGAGTGCCTTACACGTGAAGATAAATTATAGGATCGGATGTATCCGGACACCACTGTTATGCTGAGCTGAGCACTAGATGTCTCGAGAAGAAGACCTGCCAGTATAAAATGGGGATAGGGTTGCCACTACTGAAAAGTAACAGCATAATCGGTCAGTCAAAAAATGGTTCATATGGCTCTGAGGGACTTAACAGCTGAGGTCATCAGTCCCGTATAACTTAGAACTACATAAACCTAACTAACCCAAGGACATCACACACATCCATGCCCGAGGCAGGATTCGAACCTGCGACCGTAGCAGTCGCGTGGTTCCGCATTGAAGCACCTAGAAACGCTCGGCCACAGCGGCCGGTTCGGTCAGTCAGGCGAGCTCAGTGACTTCGAAGGTGGACTAGTCGGTGGACGACCTTATCTGAGTGATAAATCCAGCAGGAACATTTCAACCTTTTTAAAGCTGTCCAAGTCGACTGTTGGTAATGTGACAGTGAAAGAACAGCCACAGCTACATCAAAACCAGACAGACTTTATGTTCAGACTGATAGCGCACGTCGGTACTGCGGAGCGTGGTTGTAAAGAATCACATGAAATCAGTGGAAGGACTCAGTCCTGAGTGGTAAAGTTCTACCAGAAATGCAGGTAGCACAATGACTGTGCAAAGGGGGCTACAAACAATGAAGAGCAATGGTCGGGTAGCTCCTCATACGGCACACATTTCTGTATTCAGTGATAATCGGCACATCGGTTGCTGTAGAGAGCGACGCCACCGAACAGTGTATACTGGAAGACTAGGTATTTGGATTGATGAATCACTCTACCCTTCGGCACTGTGATGGAGGTGTTTTAATTTGGCGAATAGCTGGAGAACGTTAGCTTCTATCATGTGTAATCAGTCAGTCGTGAAACTGCCTTTTATATAGAGAAATTGCTGAAGATATGTGTAATATACACATATATCTATAACTTCGAGATCCTTTCCACGCAGGACCAGTGTAATAATCGCAACGGTTTCTGTGGTGTATGGGAGGGTGTCGTCAGTGAGTGACTGTAGGAAGATATAAGATGACTTACACGAAATTTCTAGTTGGTATGATGTATGGCAGCTTGCTTTAAATGTAGAAAAATGCAAGTTAATGCAGGCGAGTACGAATAACTGTCCCGTAACGTTTAAAAACAGTTTTAGTACTCTGCAGTCACGTAGATGAAATATCTAGGAGTAACATTACAAACCGACATGAAATGGAACTAGCACGTAAGGACTGTAGTAGGGAGGCGAATGCTGGACTTCGGTTTATTGGGGAAATATTAGGAAAGTGTGGTTCATTTGTAAAACAGACCGTGTATAGAACACTAGCGCGACCTATTCTTGAGTGATGATTTAGTGTTTGGGCTTCACACTAGGTCGGATTAAAGGAACAAATCAAAGAAATTCAAAGGCAGCCTGCCAGAACTGTTACCAGTATGTTCGATCAACGTGCTAGTGTTATAGAGATGTTTCGTGAATTCAAATGTGAATTGCTGGCGTGAAGACAATATTATTTTTCTTAGGCGCTATTGAGAAAACTTAGGTATTCAGTATTTTAAGATGACTGCTGAGTAATTCTCCAGAAGGTAACGTACATTAAGTGTAAGGTCCACAAAGATAGGAGAAATTGGCACTTCTATAGAGGCATTTACAGAGTCGCTTTTCCATCGCTCTCTTTGTGAGTGGTACAGGAAAGGGAGTAACTGTCCTGTCCATCATGCAGCATACGGTGGCTTGTTGAGTATGTACAGGGTGTTTCAAAAATGACCGGCATATTTGAAACGGCAATACAAACTAAACGAGCAGCGATAGAAATACACCGTTTGTTGCAATATGCTTGGGACAACAGTACATTTTCAGGCAGACAAACTTTCGAAATTACAGTAGTTACAATTGTGAACAACAGATGGCGCTGCAGTCTGGGAAACTCTATAGTACGATATTTTCCACATATCCACCATGTGTAGCAATAATATGGCGTAGTCTCTGAATGAAATTACCCGAAACCTTTGACAACTTGTCTGGCGGAATGGCTTCACATGCAGATGAGATGTACTGCTTCAGCTGTTCAATTGTTTCTGGATTCTGGCGGTACACCTGGTCTTTCAAGTGTCCCCACAGAAAGAAGTCACAGGGGTTCATGTTGGATAGCCCAAATCAATCACACGATCATCGAAATATTCATTCAGGAAATTAAAGACGTCGGCCGTGCGATGTGGCCGGGCACCATCTTGCATAAACCACGAGGTGTTCGCAGTGTCGTCTAAGGCAGTTTGTACCGCCACAAATTCACGAAGAATGTCCAGATAGCGTGATGCAGTAATCGTTTCGGATCTGAAAAATGGGCCAATGATTCCTTTGAAAGAAATGGCGGCCCAGACCAGTACTTTTTGAGGATGCAGGGACGATGGGACTGCAACATGGGGCTTTTCGGTTCCCCATATGCGCCAGTTCTGTTTATTGACGAAGCCGTCCAGGTAAAAATAAGCTTCGTCAGTAAACCAAATGCTGCCCACATGCCTATCGCCGTCATCAATCCTGTGAACTATATCGTTAGCGATTGTCTCTCGTGCAGCAATGGTAGCGGCGCTGAGGGGTTGCCGGGTTTTAATTTTGTATGGATAGAGGTGTAAACTCTGGCGCATGAGACGATACGTGGACGTTGGCGTCATTTGGACCCCAGCTGCAACACGGCGAACGGAAACCCGACGCCGCTGTTGGACCACCTGCTGCACTAGCTGCGCGTTGCCCTCTGTGGTTGCCGTACGCGGTCGCCCTGCCTTTCCAGCACGTTCATCCGTCACGTTCCCAGTCCGTTGAAATTTTTCAAACAGATCATTTATTGTATCTCTTTTCGGTCCTTTGATAACATTAAACCTCCGTTGAAAACTTCGTCTTGTTGCAACAACACTGTGTTCTAGGCGGTGGAATTCCAACACCAGAAAAATCCCCTGTTCTAAGGAATAAACCATGTTGTCCACAGCACACTTGCACGTTGTGAACAGCACACGCTTACAGCAGAAAGACGACGTACAGAATGGCGCACCCACAGACTGCGTTGTCTTCTATATCTTTCACATCACTTGCAGCGCCTTCTGTTGTTGAAAATTGTAACTACTGTCATTTCGAAAGTTTGTTCGCCTAAAAATGTACTGTTGTCCCAAGCATACTGCAACAAACGGGGTATTTCTATCGCTGCTCGTTTAGTTTTTATTGCCGTTTCAAATATACTGGTCATTTTTAAACACCGTGTATTTTGACGCGGATACTGTTGCGGCCACATGTAGTAAGCGTTGCATCACGCAGTGGAGAATGGCAAAACAGAGGCATGCCAGCGACTGAGGCGTTGCGAAGTAGGGAGGCACAGATAGCCTTGCTGACAGCAGCAGTCTACCAACAGACTGACGCAAGGACGCATACCGACTGAGCGCCGAGCAAAGCCTGGAGAGTTCTGAGTAAGGGGAAGTGAGGCCAGCACGATAGGTTACGCTGCAATATATTGCGGAAGTAATAACAAAAAGCTACCATCGAGGGTAAAAAACGTCCTCCTGCCGGATATAAATAGTGGAGCGCAGGCAGCAACAGACAGAAGCCATTAGGAAGCAGTTCGGATCTGAGGACGGACGTGGTCCGTGTCCGAATGTTCAATCTTTGTAGGTGGCTATTCCGGAAGTCTGTTCCAGCTCACAGGAGTCATCCGTTGGCCGTTAGATGTCAACTTCAGCTCTGGAGGTCGGCCCGAGTTCGGTCGGCACCATGGCTGACTTACTACAGCGAGAACGTCCAGCAGGACAGGACGCAGCGCGGTCTTGGTCACAGACGCCTCCGGAGATGGACGCCCGGACTTCATGGCAACCCGGCCCCACGGCGCGAGGTCCGTCCATGACGGGACCTCACGGACATCGCGACTGACGGCTTCCCAGCGGCCGGTGCATCAGGCGACGCGGCTCCGTGGGCGTACCCGTACTGCGGGCGCCGAGCGGCAACGAGTTCATCTCAACCACAGGGCATCCTGGCTTCAGCGGAGCACTGGTGGCCTGAGGCTCCCGAGTGCGATCAGCCTCGCGCGTTGCGCGCATTGTCAGAGAATCTACACAGCACCAGCCAGATGGAGGGATCCACAGGGCTGGGCAGCGACGAGGAGGGAGAAATTGTAAAGGAAGTTCAATAAATAATCTTAAAACTCCACGCCGTCTTAGTCTTTGGCGCAGCCACTGTGTCTGCTGCTAACTAGTGCTGCAGAAGTTGTAACAATACATATGAATATCCTCATTCACTTGTCGCTTAATGTATGAAGCCTCCTGTGCTACCGTACCATTTTTAAATCTCAGTGAGCTTGCAAATGAACCTAGGACAGAAATGAGATCTACTTAAAAATATCTTACACTTGTTTATTGCCTATAAAATTATTAGTAAGTATGTAGTAAATCTCAACTGAACTGCATATTTAAAAAATGAAATAAAACTGAATTGCACATAAAACCAATACTTCTTATCAGACTTACTAAATGTAATGAGAGGTGTGGCACTTTTTTGTGATCATCAAGTTTTTTGGTGTAGGGGGAGTGTGTCCGAAATTGAGGATTTTGATTTATGAACAAGGGTCAAAATATTTTCAGAGCTCAAGCTCTGAAAATACATCATTTTGAAAGTAATTGAGGTCCTACTTCACTGTAGCATTATCTTCTTGAACTTATCTAGTTCCCAGATTCTTGATTTACTACCTTTTTTTGTTTCTTTGCTACCTAGATTTTTCAGTCTATAGTTCATAACCAATAAATTGTTGCCATCGTCTGCACACACCTGCACCTGGAATTGTCTTACAATTTGAAATCTGCTTCCGAAATCTCTGTCTTACCGTTTCTTACTCAGACAGTAACCTTTCGGTGTCTCCTGGTCTCTTCCACGTATAGAACTTCTTTTCATGGTTCTTAAACCGAGTATTAGCGAGGATTAAATTACGTTCTGTGAAAAATCATACCAGGCGGTTTCCTCTTTCATTCATTTCCCTCATTCCATTTTCATTTATTTTTCCTTTCTCTTCGTTTCTCTGTTATAGAATTCCAGTCCCCTTTCACAAATTGCCTGTCTTCTCAATAGCTTCTTACGCGTTCAGTGTGCTTTTCGTAGTAGCTTACCCGCATTCCTTTTCTCTTATTTATCATGATGCCTACTCCTGCATTACCCCTGTCTGATTTTGTATTTAAAATCTTTTACCCTCCAGACCGAAATTCTTGTTCATTCTGCCACCCGACTTCACTAATTCCCTCTGTATATAACTTCAACCTGTTCATTTCCCTCGTGAAATTTATAACCTACCTCCCCGTTTAAGTGATCTAACATTTCACGCTCCCGTCGGTAGGACGCCAGTTTCGTTTCTCACGATGATGACATCCTCTTGAGTAGTCTCTGTCCAGAGATCCGAACGGGGGAATATTTTACCTCCGGAATATTTTACCCAAGAGTATACCATCTTCATTTAACCATACAGTAGATCTGCATGAGCTCGGGAAAAATTACAGCTGTAGTTTCCCCTTTGCTTTCAGCTGGTCGCACTACAAGCACAGCAAGGACGTTTTGGTTGATGCTACAAGGGAAGATCAGTCAATCATCCTGACTGTTACCCCTGCGACTACTGAAGAGGCTACTGCCCCTCTTCAGGAACCACACGCTTGTTTGGCGTCTGAACAGATACCCCTCCGTTGTGGTTGCACCTCGGCTCTGATTCCACCTATGGTACCACTAGCTGTATCGTTGAGGCATACAAACTACCTCACCAAAGGCAGAGTTCGTGGTTCATGAGGGGGGAGCGTTTACTTTTCTATTTAAAATCCACAAATCTTAGCAGCTGCTAAATGATTTACGGATTTCTTACCCAGTTATTGACAAATAAGACTCCTGATGTAACTAAAATGAAACAAATACCTGTTATTCGGAACTAAAATAACGGTATCGATCTTAAGCGGTCTGTTTTACACATCCTACCTCCGGATCCACTACCAGATCGCGATCGACGTTTAGTAATCAGTGTACTACCGGAACTAAGGTATCTGGACACCCCTGCTAATGCTGATTTGACCACTGGATCCGCAAGAGGCAGTCCCGTCCGTATAAAAGGAGGTAGGGAGTGCTTTGTTGTCAGTAGGGAGGCAGTAACAACAGAACAGGTCGACAGGAGAGCTCAATGACTTCGAACGTGGGCTACTCATTGGGAGTCACCTGATTAATAAATCAATCGGTGACATTTCTACCCATCCGTATCTTTCAGATAAAAACCCAGTATTGGCTGCGGAGTTTTTTTTTTTTTTTTGGTCAAATATCAATGACGCTTTTCGCCTGTGACAGTCATCTTCAGATGGTCTACAATGCAAAAAATTACAAAAACAGGTATAAGGAAACGTCCTGATGCCATCTTGTGCAAGAACGTACTCTATGGGAAAAGTTCTTAGACTAACTTATAGAACGTGGTCACGGCGAACGCCGTCAATAAATATGATTACATGACGTGAATATCGTACATCGGCAAAACGCAATTAGTCAACCAAAACATTGGAAATCCCCAATACCTGTGAAGTTCTTTCCTGAAAAGAACCGGAACGACTATTTTAGGGTTTGATAAACTGGAACTAATAATATTTCAAAGTTACGGCTAAGTAGACAGTGAAAATAAAAATAAATGTCGTAAAATCCTTTAATTACCTTACTCGTTGTCGTGCGTAAAGGACGCCCCTCAAGTTAGGAACAGATGCGCAGCAGAGCTTCATGGAGTGGGAGCTCAAAAATAATAGTTCAAATGGCTCTGAGCACTATGGGACTCAACTGCTGTGGTCATTAGTCCACTAGAACTTAGAACTACTTAACCCTAACTAACCTAAGGACAGCACACACATCCATGCCCGAGGCAGGATTCGAACCTGCGCGCCTAGAACCACGAGACCACCGCGGCCGGCATGGAGTGGGAGCATAATATGTATGAGCGGCCCGTTGACAAACATAGAAAGTGGAAAAGTATGGTAATACGGCCTGAAGCGCAAGTAGTGCAGTAGAATCAGGCCGATGGCGTTAGCTAGTCTATACGTTCTCCATTGCGCAGGACCATATTCATACTCAGAAGATGAAATAGACTTTTAAATCAAAATGTACTTAGTTTCTAAAATGACAGCCTTAAAAATAAGAGTTAAGTTAGCTAGAACCTATCCGATAAGGCAATAATACGTACTTTACGAGAAGGTCATCATAAACAGAAAACAAAAAGAATTAAATTATACCTTCATGATAAGGGTGTCAAACAAATAACAAAAGAGATCCAGTAAACTTCACACGAACGAGACCAAACTTCTTTAAAAAGGGACATCATTGTTGTTGTTGTTGTTGTGATTTTCAGTCCTGAGACTGGTTTGATGCAGCTCTCCATGCTACTCTATCCTGTGCAAGCTTCTTCATCTCCCAGTACCTACTGCAACCTACGTCCTTCTGAATCTGCTTACTGTATTCATCTCTTGGTCTCCCTCTACAATTTTTACCCTCCACGGTGCCCTCTAATACTACATTGGTGATCCCTTGATGCCTCAGAACATGTCCTACCAACTGATCCCTTCTTCTGGTCAAGTTGTGCCACAAACTTCTCTTCTCCCTAATCCTTTTCAATACTTCCTCATTAGTTATGTAATCTCCCCATTTAATCTTCAGCATTCTTCTGTAGTACCACATTTCGAAAGCTTCTATTCTCTTCTTGTCCAAACTATTTATCGTCCATGTTTCACTTCCATACATGGCTACACTCCATACAAATACTTTCAGAAATGACTTCCTGACACTTAAATCGATACTCGATGTTAACAAATTTCTCTTCTTCAGAAACGCTTTCCTTGCCATTGCCAGTCTACATTTTATATCATCTCTACTTCCACCATCATCAGTTATTTTGCTCCCCAAATAGCAAAACTCCTTTACTACTTTTAGTGTCTCATTTCCTCATCTAATTCCTTCAGCATCACCCGACTTAATTCGACTACATTCCATTATCCTCGTTTTGCTTTTGTTGATGCTCATTTTATATCCTCCTTTCAAGACACAATCCATTCCGTTCAACTGCTCTTCCAAGTCCTTTGCTGTCTCTGACAGAATTACGATCTCATCGGCGAACCTCAAAGTTTTTATTTCTTCTCCATGGATTTTAATACCTACTCCGAATTTTTCTTTTGTTTCCTTTACTGCTTGCTCTATATACAGATTGAATAACATCGAGGAGAGGCTACAACCCTGTCTCACTCCCTTCCCAACCACTGCTTCCCTTTCATGCCCCTCGACTCTTATGACTGCCATCTGGTTTCTGTACAAATTGTAAATAGTCTTTCACTCCTTGTATTTTACCCCTGCCACCTTCAGAATTCGAAGGAGAGTATTCAAGTCAACATTGTCAAAAGCTTTCTCTAAGTCTACAAATGCTAGAAACGTAGGTTTGCCTTTCCTTAATCTTTCTTCTAAGGTACGTCGTAGGGTCAGTATTGCCTCACGTGTTCCAACATTTCTACGGAAGCCAAACTGATCTTCCCCGAGGTCGGCTTCTACTAGTTTTTCCATTCGTCTGTAAAGAATTCATGTTAGTGTTTTGCAGCTGTGACTTATTAAACTGATAGTTCGGTAATTTTCACATCTGTCAACACCTGCTTTCTTTGGGATTGGAATTATTATATTCTTCTTGAAGTCTGAGGGTATTTCGCCTGTCTCATACGTCTTGCTCACCAGATGGTAGAGTTTTGTCAGGACTGGCTCTCCCGAGGCCGTCAGTAGTTCCAATGGAATGTTGTCTACTCCGGGGGCCTTGTTTCGACTCAGGTCTTTCAGTGCTCTGTCAAACTCTACACGCAGTATCGTATCTCCCATTTCATCTTCATCTACATCCTCTTCCAATTCCATAATATTGTCCTCAAGTACATCGCCCTTGTATGGACCCTCTATATACTCCTTCCACCTTTCTGCTTTATCTTCTTTGCTTAGAACTGGGTTTCCATCTGAGCTCTTGATGTTCATACAAGTGGTTCTCTTATCTCCAAAGGTCTCTTTAATTTTCCTGTTGGCAGTATCTATCTTACCCCTAGTGAGATAAGTCTCTACATCCTTACATTTGTCCTCTAGCCATCCGTGCTTAGCCATTTTGCACTTCCTGTCGATCTCATTTTTGAGACGTTTGTATTCCTTTTTGCCTGATTCATTTACTGCATTTTTATATTTTCTCCTTTCATCAATTAAATTCAATATTTCTTCTGTCACCCAAGGATTTCTACTAGCCCTCGTCTTTTTACCTACTTGATCCTCTGCTTCCTTCACTACTTCATCCCTCAAAGCTACCCATTCTTCTTGTACAGTATTTCTTTCCCCCATTACTGTCAATTGCTCCCATATGCTCTCCCTAAAACTCTGTACAACCTCTGGTTCTTTCAGTTTATCCAGGTCCCATCTCCTTAAATTATATTTTAAAAGAAATCGATTTTTGCTGACCGGCTGATCACTGAAGAGGCCATCAACCCCGAAAAACGTGCATTTAGCTATCTGAAATCTATCAAGTAAATGGAGTTTCCATCCCTTATGAGAAAAATGCAATATTTTGGTGTTATTGATAGTAGGCAGACAATGATCAGTTACCTTAGATGCTCTGCAAATTACGAGTATTGTTTTATCGGTCCTCTATTCGTGAGGTATTCCTGCAAACTGGGGTTAAAGATTTTCACATTTGTCCAACATATTCAGCGCTGAATTGGGTAGATACCAATCGGTAAATCTGACGGCCTCTGTGGCCGAGTGGTTCTAGGCGCTTCAGCCCATAACCGCACTGCTGCTACGGTCGCAGGTTCGAATCCTCCCTCGGGCGTGGATGTGAGTGATGTCCTTAGGTTAGTAAGGTTTAAGTAGTTCTAAGTATAGGGGACTGATGACCTCAGATGTTAAGTCCCACAGCGCTTAGAGCCATTTGAACCGGCAAATCCATGACATATCATGTACATACACATAGATACTCCGCAAGTTACGGTACGGTATTGGCGGAGGGTACCCTGTGCTACTATTGGTCATTTCCATTCGTGTTCCACTCGCAGACAGAGCGAGGGATATGCCTCCGGAGACCTACACTATGTGATCAAAAGTATCCGGACGCACCCTAAAACATACGTTTTCCAGATATGGTGCATTGTGTTGTCACCTACTGCCAGGTACCCCATATCAGCGACCTCAGTAGTTATTAAACATCGTGAGAGAGCAGAATGGGGCACTCAGCGGAACTCACGGACTTCGAACGTGGTCAGGTGTTGGGAGTCACTTGTGTCAAACACCTGTACGCGTGATTTCGACGGTCCTAAGCATCTCTAGGTCCACTGTTTCCGACGCGATAGTGAAGTGGAAACGTGAAGGGACAAGTACAGCACAAAAAAGTTCAGGCCGAGCTACTCTGTTGAATGACAGATACCACTGACAGTTGAAGATGGTCGTATAGCTGCAATAGGCACACATCTATTGAGACCATCACACAGGAATTCCACACTGCGTCAGGATCCACTGCAAGTACTATGATAGCTTGGTCGTATAGCTGTAATAGGCACACATCTATTGAGACCATCACACAGGAATTCCACACTGCGTCAGGATCCACTGCAAGTACTATGACAGTTTGTCAGGAGGTTAAGAGTGTGGAGAGGAGTGACGAATCACGGTACACAATGTGGCGATCCGATGGCCGGGTGTGGGTATGGCAAATGCACAGTGAACGTCATCTGCCAGCGTGTGTAGTGCCAACATTAAAATTGAGAGGCGGTGGCGTTATGGCGTGGTGGTGTTTTTCGTGGAAGGGTCTGGCACTCCTTGTTGTCTTGCGTGACATTGTCTCAGCACAGGCCTACATTGACATTTTAAGCATCTTCTTGGTTCCCACTGTTGAAGAGGAATTCGGAGATGGCGATTGCATAATTCAACACGATCAAGGCCTGTGACGGAGCGGTTACACGGCAGTAACACCCCTGCAATGCAATAGCCTGCAGAGAGTCCTGGCCTGAACCGTAAAGAACACCTTTGGGATATTTTAGAACGCCGACTTCGTGCCAGGCCTCACCGACCGACATCGATACGTCTCCTCAGTGCAGTTCTCCGTGAAGAATGGGCTGCCATTCCCCAAGAAACCTTCCAGCACCTGATTGAACGTATGCCTGATAGAATGGAAGCTGTTTTGAAGGCTAAGGGTGGGTCAACACAATACTGAATTCCAGCATTACCGATGGAGGCGGCCACGAACTTGTAATTCATTCTCAGCCTGGTGTCCGGATACTTTTTATCACATAATGTATGAGCCCTAATCTCTCGTATATTATCCTCGTGGCCCTTACGCGCAAAGTATGTTGGTGGCAGTAGAATCTTTCGGCAGTCAGCTTCAAATGGCGTTTCTCTAAGTTTTCTCAGTAAACGTCTCCTTCCTGCAGGGATTCCCATTTGAGTTCCCGAAACATCTCCACGACACTTAAGTGTAGTTTCAACTTACCGGTAACATATCTAGCAGCTCACTTCTGAATTGATTCGATGTCTCCCTTTAACCCGACCTGGTACGGATCCCAAACACTCGAGCATTACTCAAGAATAGGTCGGAACAGCGTCCTACGCGGTCCCCTTTACAGATGAACCACTCTTTCCAGAAGTTCCCGCAATGAATCAAAGTCAACCACTAGCCTTCCCAACCACAGCTTTCACATGCTCGTTCCATTTCATATCGCTTTGCAAATTTTTGCTCAGATATATCTACGACTTCACTCTGTCAAGCAGGACGCTAGTAATACTGTATCCTAACATTATACCTTTCTTCTTCTTACTCAGCTGCATTAACTTATGCTTTTTTACATTTAGACCTACCTGCCATTCATCAGACCAACTAGAAATTTTGTCTAAGTCGTCTAGTATCTTCCTACAGTCACTTAACTTCAACGCCTAACCGTACACCACTGCATCTTTAGCAAACAAAATCAGTTTGCTGCCCAACCTGTCAGCCAAATCATTTATGCATACAGGGAAAAACAGCGGTCCTACCACACTAACCTGGGGCACTCCTGACGATATCCGTGTCCCTGATGAACACTCGCCGCCGAGGACAACATACTGCGTTTCATTACTTAAGAAGTCTCACATATCTATGAACTTACTTCATGCAGTCTTACCTTCGTTAATAGCCCTCAACAGGGCACCGTGTGAAACGCCTTCCGTTAATCTAGAAATATAGCACTGGCCTGTTTATCGTCATCCAAAGTTCTCAGTATATCTTACGAGAAAAGGGAAAGCTGAGCTTCGCACGGGCGATGCTTTCTAAACCCATGCCGATTCGTTGTCATTAGCTTCTCAGTCCGTAGAAACTTTGCTATATTGGAACGGGGAAAATTTTGAAGGATTCTGCAGCAAAGCGAAGTTTGCGTTACTGGTCTGTAATTTGGCGGGTACGTTCTTCTACCCTCGTTATTTACTAGAGTAATCTGCACATTTTTCCAGTCATTTGGGACTTTGTGCTGGGCGAAAGATTCACGATAAATTTAGCCTAGGTAAGGGTGACTTTCGTAACTACAGTTGGTATACATCATGATCGCTAATCCCCGTTTCTACACTGGCATTTTCAATAATGTCCGGCATATTTGTAGCTAAATAGTCTAAGGTACTTCCATTGCTTGTGGGCTGCTGAGACAGCTGCTCAAGGCTGTTTTCAGAAAATTTTTGCGATGGCATTTTGCTTGACTGTCTGAGTCCATAGACCTCCCAGTCCCTATTCGGCAGGTCAAAGTCGCCTCCAACAAGTACTGCATGATCTGGGAATTTACGCGCTACTGACTGTAGACTTTTGTCGGAGGACTGTAGCACTGTCACAGCCTAACTGGGTGGCCGGTAAAAAACAGCCAACAGTTAACTTGGTTTCCCCTACACCTCTTATGTGTAACCAGAAACCTTAACTGTCCGGCTCAACTTCGACCTCAATAGAGACAATATTTTTGTGAACTACAATGTATCATAAATAATTTTCTCTGCTTCTTCATTACGAAAAAGTTGATGTCGTATATTGGTAACACTAGCGAAAGATATACATGCGTTTGTAGGCCGAGGAATCTTGGCTATGTCATAAGACATGCTGCCAAGGAAAGGGACGGGTTTCCACTTTACCGCTGTTCGACTGTAGACAAAGCATTCAGTTTCAATTTCTTCTCTTCATACAACTTCAGGATTGAGGAAATACGGTAGCCGCTTCTACTTGCTTTAATTTCTAAGTTACTAAGTTTGATGCGATCAGTTATGTAGCTGAAAAAACTCACTTTGTAACGCCCTGGATTGCAAAATGAAGCCACTCCGGCTGGCTAACCAACTGTAATTGAAAATCTAAGTAATTTAGTTTACTCGAGTCATCCATGACTTCATATGTAATTGGCATTTTCGAGGTCAGTTCATTAAGTTAATTGGGAAGCTGCTGCATTTCAGAAGAGTGGCCACCGAAAAGAATGAAAAGGTCAACGTGTCTTTTGTAAACCAAGATTTCCTGGCACAGGACTGAATTATTCCTGAAATAATTTTGTTCGATGTAACTGACAAAGATATCGGCCTAAACACCCGCAAGGCAACTGCCCTTTGCGAATGCGTCGTCTTATTTGTACAGAAAACTATTAAAAAAGAGAAATACTTATCCGAAGTAAGAACTCTAAGTACCGTAAGAATTTCAATGATATCATTCGGCGACATACTTAAAAAACTTTTCTTGAATAATTGAAGTAGTTTTCTGTAAAGACACACCTATTTATGTAGAGATTCATCGTCTCCATAGACGATAGATAGGAACCTTCCGGAAAAGATCGTCCGTGAAACAGGTCCACCAGCTGATTCCTTTTATGAACAGAGTAATTAGTTTGGAATGATGTAGGTGCAAGCATCGAGGCAGTTTCTGAGTTCCTTTGAGTACGAAGGAAAATAGGAACCCTCGAAACAAAGACTCTGCTTTTATCTCTTATACTCCAGACCCCCGTGTGTAACATCACTATCATATCTGGGTTCAGGAATTGAGAAAGAATGGACTGCCACTCCTCAGCAGATATTCATACACACCATTGAAAGTGATGCCATCAGAGATCAAGCCGTGGGGGAGGTTCAAAATACACGCATGGTATTAATTTTCACGAGACGTTGTCTGGATACTTTGGTCAGAAAGAGTACTGCAATGAACTTCTTAGGAATCTCAGTTTTCCTGTGATCAATCACATTGATCTAAAGGTAATTCTCCCGACATGGGATTTATTCTGTACGTTGCACAACATTATTCTAAAAATAATCCTTATGTATTTACCGACACAACTGAGGTCATAAATGTTTGTACAGGCAGAAAGGTGAATTGGTTACCACGATATTTTGTGGCACTCTATCCAGTGGAACTGCTAGTAAGCATATACTAGGCCCGCCCGGTTGGCCGTGCGGTTTAACGCACGGCTTTCCGGAGTGGGAAGGAGCGCCTGGTCCCCGGCACGAATCCGCCCGGCGGACTTGTGTAGATGTCCGGTGAGCCGGCAAGTCTGTGGATGGTTTTTAGGCGGTTTTCCATCTGCCACGGCGAATGCGGGCTGGTTCCCATTATTCCGCCTCAGCTACAGTATGCCGGCGATTGCTGCGCATTCTCCACGTACGCGTACACCACCATTACTCTGCTACGCAAACATAGGGGTTACACTCGTCTGGTGTGAGCCGCACAATAACCCTGGGTTCAGTGTGGGGCGGTGGAGGGGTGAAGTGGACTGCGGTCGCCGTCGTGGGGTTGTGGACCACTGCGGCTGTGGCGGGGACGGAGCCTCTCCGTCGTTTCTAGGTCCCCGGTTAACATACAATACAAGCATATACAAATGTATTCTTCGCGAAAAACTGTTCGCTTTCTGATTTTGATAGTAATTCTTATGGTCTAGGGAGGAGATACTAATCCGTGATTCATTGGGAATTAATTTCTAAATCTCAATCTCCATTCCTTGTTAATAACGCATTCGATTTCTTAACTGTTACGGTGTATGTGGTCTAATTGCTTGATGCCATGGCTCTGATAACACCCAAGCTTCATAGGCGATAATATTCTTCTGTAGTTTACAGTTTTACAGCAATAGCAACCAGAATTTGGCTATCGCTATTGGTTTTGTATGGCTTCTTTGAAAGCATATATCTGTGTCGATGATGAGCATCTGATTAAATTCAAGCATCGTTCGAGAGACGCCAGTACATGCGTGGCGCAACGGTACGATCTACCAGTATTTCAAAGATATAGTGGTGTGGCTCAATTAATAAGCAACCCCTCAGTCTACTGACAGCCAGTTCCTATCCTTGTCTTTCAGAGTAAAATATTAAATCATAGATAAAGTTACTCATAGATGGACCGATAATGCCACACCACCTGAAAAGAATAAGATAGAAACTCGGCAGCCGCACCTTCGTCGTTTGGCAGCACGACTTGACTTACTTTTATAAAATTGACCCAAGCGTACGTTTGTGACTCCTCATACACATCACACGGAGGCAGAAATAAGTTAATAATCCATATTAATACTAAACCCAAAATAGTTAATTATTATTTACAAAATCATGAGATGGGAGCATTAATCTGACCAAGGAAAGGAATTGGAAAATTCAAATAAACTTCTGGTTTGTAAGAATAATTACTGCAACAAACCCTGGTATTAGGAGAGCACAGAAATTTATCCCATGTTTTTGGAGAATTATGACCATGATTTACTATCTCCCGATTGCGGGTTAAATATTGGACACGAACGTAAACCGTGCTGGATATTCTCTGAAAGGTGTTATTAAACAGACTAGAACCGCAAGCAGATCTGCAAATAGGGAAATACCAGGCAGGCTTCAGAAGAGGGAGATCAGGCATAGAACCGATATGGAACTTTAGAACACTTTTGAAAGTCAGGCAGACAAAAAACAGTGTAGTTATCCTCGTTGACTTTAAAAAAAGCAAACGAATCCATAGACCCACAAACTCTCTTTGACATACTGGAAGTCTTAGACAAAATTGTCAAAAAATGGGAACAACAAGTTAAAGGATTACAGCTGGGAAGAACACGTGAAACAAGAACAATCATAAAATTGCATTTGCAGATATAATAGCCATACTTACTAATAACACACAGGAGGCAAAGGAAGGATTAGGGACACCTACATGAAATGGCTGCCAAAACAGGTCTACAGATATAGTATGAGAAAACTCAATACATGGAACGACAAACCAACAATGTACACATCATGCAAACGATGTATGGATCCATAAAAAGAGTCGAAAAATGTAAATATTTAGGGGAATATATGCAAATAGGAGGATCAAACAAGGCATCCAACACAGAACGAACGGAACGAATCCAGAAAGCATACAATCTCACATGGTCACATTATAATAAGAAAAGCATATGAAGACAGGCCAAAATTAGACACTACAAAACAGTTGTATTACCGGAAGCACTATATGCGTCATAAATGACCACAATTGGAGCATCAGGCATTATAGAGACAGAAAAAATAGGACGCAAAATTCTCAGGAAAATATTCGGACTAATACACAAAGATGGAATATGGATGAAAAGGCTTACCAATGAGTTATACCAACACACTGACAGACTCACAGACATGATCAGAAAACGCAGACTAAATTTCTACGGACACATACAGAGAATGGACAACACCAGATTTACAAAGAGAATCTTTGATGTAGTACCACACTCAAGACTTAAAACAAATAGTTATCATGTAATAGAGGAAGACATAAGACAGCTGGGAATCAACAAACAAATGATAAAAGACAGAAAGGAAGTCAGGAACAAAAATAAGAATGCATAATTTATGGTAAATGAGAAAAGGAAGACGGGAGCATTATGGACGGAACAAAGGAAACAAGAGCATAGTCAAAGGATGAAGAGATTTTGGGAAGAGAAAAGGATGAGAGGAAAGAATTGAAAATTGTGTCATCATGAGATATTTGAGTTCAGGCACTGTCCATAAGAGAAAAAATGATATGAATGACTGAATGTATACTGTTTTGGAAAGAAAGACACTTCCGTCGAGCTGCAGAACACAGTCATTGTTTTGAAACTAATTTACTATGTGGCATAATCGTATATATCGGCAACCAAATGACAGATTCGGAGTTTGTAAATCGCTCGGCTATGTTTGGCTTCAGCAGCAAGTATATCCTTCATAGAAATGTTTCTTTATTTGGATGCCACCAAATGATGGTTTGCTTAGGATAATAGCAGAAAGCCGACTTGGTGATAAGTTTCTAAATTCATTAAAGTCGTTGTAGCTCCGGTGTCGAAGAGGATAGAAATTGCGAGTTGATTTACGGTTATATTGTTTCTCGGTTTTACTTGGTTTCTTTGTAACAAGAAAAAATAGAGTTTTGGTAGTATGAATTTTCATCTCATTTTTTTCTGACCGATAGTATGCATACTCGCTGTTACAAGCAACTGCTTAATGGCTTCCTTTCCACAATACTGGCAGACGGCGTTGTGAAATCGGCTCTTACGTCATTCTTCTGGAACAAGACACTGAATCCAAAGTAGAAGAGAGTTCCTGTCTTGAAGTGCATGAACTGCTGGCAGCCTACGACGTGTTTGCCTAAGCGGAAAACTTGCTGTTTGCTGCTGAGGCGTCCGTGCTGTTTGCCTGGTAGCTGTTTGTTGTCGCCTGAAGTCAGGCCGTCATTTAACAGTCTTTCAAATATCGGAAATTGAGGAACTTCTTGATACACACACTTCCGCTATTGCTGGAGATCGATCTGTTTGCGTGTCGGTCCATTCAGCGAGTTCCACTGCCTGAGATATTTGCAATACGTTTCAAGCGTGAGTTCTGGTAATGTTAATGCTTCATAGCAGAATTCTCTATATGGCTCCTACTGTGCATTTAGAGATAGCATAAATGACGTTTGATACTAACTGCACTATAGTCAGCACGTGCGACGTAAAGAACGAAGACGCACTAAACAGATTTTGTAGGTGAAATGAAATGGGGAGTCTCCACCTGGGCAAGTTCGGCCGCGGAGTTGCAAGTTTTTTCAGTTGACGCCACTTTGGTTGAATTGCGTGTGGATGATTATGAAATGATGATGAAGATAGCACAACACCTTGTCTTCGACCTTCTTAAAACGAACGTTTGTGAGGCAACGGTTTAATTCCCCTCAAACTTTAGTTTTTGTTGTAAGGTGTAAATTCTGTGATATTGAAAAAAATTGCGCCTACAGTATTCATTCTCCCTACACTAGCAACGTCTCACCGCTACACGGGTTACCTTCCAAATGGGGGCCTGCCTCTGTGTCTGCAGCTCGTATCGTCTAAGTGGGAAGTAGGTACCTCACCAGACTACATGCATATGGGATACATTTTCAGGAAAACTATACGTATTTCTACTTTTACTTGTCGATAGTTATAAATATGTTTGTTCTAATAATTAAATATAATTAAAAATAGTAGTTGGTCAAATAACACGAAATTCACTAAACCTTCACGCAAATTCACGTGTTTTTTTTAATTATGTTACCTTTCAGAAATCGTATAAATTAAATAACATGACCAGTGATGAAAAAATATAGATTAAAAAGTAAGATTGAGCGGGAGTCGAACTGCCGCCTCATGTACAATCGCCTTACGTACCTCGAACGCTTACTACTTTTTACATTTTTTTTTACTTATCTTTATTTTGTTCTGAACTGTTTGTTGCGTTTGGTCTGGGCGGACACCACGCGACATCCTATCAAGTTGATCGTTGATTCCTTCACTCAGTTTTTTATTACAGAGAGCAACCTGCCCACTGACAGAACAAGCTGCGCTACCGTGCCGGCCAACTACACCACTCTGAACCCTAACAGCAAACACCTACGCACAGATACACCCGCACATAATAGACGCCTAGAACTTGTCTTGTGTTTTCTGAGAATTGCCAGAGTAGTGCACCTTACTACGTGTACAGAGTCTGAAGTAAATCTGTGACCCGTACGCCATAGCCTCCTCTTGTTAGAGCACCACACCGGCGCCAGCCATGGATCGCATGATGGATGGGATATCCAAGAGATCATTCAGAGAAACCACTCACAAAAAAGTTTTGAGAAAATTTTATTAGTCGCGTGCTTATATGTGGAGTAAATTATGACTCGACTTCACTTAGGTGCGTACTTTTTGCTTACATATGAAATGCGCTTTACGAAAATTAGACAATGTGTGGCCTCAGTCACAATATTATTGCATTCATACTTCATGTTTTTTACCAGCAGACACTAAAATATACTCATACGAGAATAGACTGCTGAATAGTTACTAACATTCCTCTGCATACTATCATCGCCGATAGTATTTCTAGCTTTTAGGTGCCCTTATACCGGATGTTTCCTGGACATGTATATTTTTCAGAGGTATTAGTAGTAGTAGTAGTAGTACTAGTAGAAGAAGAAAAAGAAGAAGTGGAAGTCGTCCAAACAATAGAAATAAGTTCATTAAAAATGAATCACCGCTCGTGGTAACCGTTGGGTATCAGGCGCCTTTCGACGGTTCGCGCGGCTCCTGCGTCGGAGTTTCGACTCCTATGACCTCAGCATTTTGGTCCCATACAACTTACCACAAATTTCCAATAAAAATTAATCGCGATTCATGTGATCTGAACGCTTCTGAAAGGGACTGAAAGACGTTTGGTCAAATTTTGGGCAGAGTCTTTCAGTCAATATGGTCAACAAGGTGTTTTACATTGGTTCTGTACCATGGCTCACTAGGTACACATTATTATCAGTATTAGATAGCCTGCAGTCAGTTGTGAGGTTGTAGTGAGGTAGTGCCGTCTTTCTAATCGTAATATTGTGCGTTTTGTAGAGCAAGTTATTCGTAGCTCTGGGTATTTATTGTAATTTTATATTTATTGACACACATGACTTCACATTTCTGTTAACAGCTGTTGTGCAATTTTCTCAAACAGAGGCCCCAGTATATACCCACTACACTAGTTGTTAGCAGTGAAAGTTCACTGTTCCGTAAATGAAATGTCGGATTCAATTTCCTTCTACGGTTTATCAATTACAAGCATGCGCGTCAGTGCTATCTACGCTGAACATTATTCACATTGCGAAGAAGCGTCCGATAAGCTGTTTGGCCGACATTACAACCTGTGAGAGACACATGATCTGTAACCAACCAAAGGGTACTCAATGGAACGATCAACTCAGCTCACATGCCTGAGATGGAGGAGTGTATCGTATATGTCGTCGGCAAAAATCTTGGAGCCAGTGTACGACGAGTGTCACTAGCAGAAGGCATAAGTCATGCTCTTCTGAGAGTAATACTGAGTACACAGCTGCTATATCCACACTGTCTTCAGCGCATCCAGGCACGAAGGCCATAAGACCACTGTGGCAGGTACCACTTCTGACATTGGCTCTTAAAAAGATGTAGTGCTGATCCACTGTCGGAATCAACGATTTTATTTCATGAGATAAGTTAATGTACATTTGTATAATCAGGAGGACCAATCCCCAAACTCTTTATTACTGTCTCTCAAAATATTCGATTCATTACCTTTACTTACTCCCCAATATAGGGAATTCTAATTGCAGCCACTTTTATTGTGGCAACTAATGGCTCGGATTTAGACACACACCAAAGTTAATTTTAGTCATGTGCCAAGCATTAAACCATACAGTTATTAATGATGGACTAAATATAAAATGATCGAAATTGATTTTACCCAAGGTATCTTGTGTTTTGTCTACTGAGACTCCTCAACGTAAGTTGAAGTTACAACCAGTTCCTAAGTAAATTGAGGTACTGAAAACCAACGGACGGAACACTGCGACACCTTCGGTGTTGTGTGGTAAGTGATTTATCAAAGGCATGCAACAAATTCATTCATAAATAGGCTAATTTTAACGGGAGAGCTACTAATAAATGACAATCGTCACGATCTAAATATACTGAAGAACCAAAGGAACCGGTACACCTGCCTTATATCGTGTTGTGCCCCCTCGAGCAGGCAGAAATGCCGCAACTCTGCGTGGCATGGACTCAACTCATGTCTCAAGTAGTGCTGCGGGGAATTGACAATATGAATCCAGCAGGGCTGTCCTTAAATCCGTAAGAGCATGAGGGGGTGGAGATCTCTTCTGAACAGTGCGTTGAAAGACATCCCATACATGCTCAATAATGTTCATGTCTGGAGAGTTTGGTGACCAGCGGAAGTGGTCAAACTAAGAAGAGTGTCCCTGGAGCCACTCTGCAGCAATTCTCGACGTGTGGGATGTCGCATTATGTTGCAGGAATTTCCCAAGTCTGTCGGAATGCACAAGAGATGAATGGATGCAGGTTACCAGAAACGATGCTTACGTGCGTATCAACAGTCAGAATCGTATCTAGACGTATCAGCGGTCCCATATCACTCCAGCTGCACACGTCCCGCACAATAACAGAGCCTTCAACAGCTTGAACAGTCCCCTGCTGACATGTAGGGTCCATAGATTCATGATTTTTATTAAAAATGAAATTCCTCCAGCTGTACTTAAGATTTCGTATTTATTTGGTTACGAGTTTCGACGTTGCGTCAACGCCATTTTCAGGACCTATATAACACACTATACATAAAACAAACAATATGGGGCATCAGTAGTCTATGAGCTATTGTACAAATTAAATATGTTATTAACATATTATATAAAGGATAACTTCATTGAAAGTAGTTACATTCCGTTCATTTTCACTAAGATGCAATTTACAGTGACACTGGCAGTTTATATGGTACAAACGAGTACAAATGAGGTTATATCCATTACAGGTTCATACCAGACATATGAATGAAGTGGGGGTATATGTAGGTCTAGGTTACAAGCCGTTACTTTTAGAGAATATAATACAGGAATGAAACTCTACGATTTTTACCCTCCACGCAGTCCTCCAATACTAAATTTATGATCCCTTGATGCCTCAGAACATGTCCTACCAATCCTATTCAACACCTCCTCATTGGTGATGTGGTCTACCCATCTAATCTTCAGCATTCTTCTGTAGCACCACATTTCGAAAGCTTCTATTCTCTTCTTGTCTAAACTATTTATCGTCCAGGTTTCACTTCCATACATGGCTACACTCCATACAAATACTTTCAGAAACGACTTCCTGACACTTAAATCTGTGCTCGATGTTAACAAATTTCTCTTTTTCAGAAACGCTTTCCTTGCCATTGCCAGTCTACATTTTATATCCTCTCTACTTCGACCATCATCAGTTATTTTGCTCCCCACATAGCAAAACTCCTTTACTATTTATGTGTCTCATTTCCTAATCTAGTACCCTCAACATCCCCCGACTTAATTCGACTACATCCCATTATCCTCGTTTTGCTTTTGTTGATGTTCATCTTATATCCTCCTTTCAAGACAGTATCCATTCCGTTCAACTGCTCTTCCAAGTCTTTTGCTGTTCTGACCGAATTACAATGTCATCGGCGAACCTCAAAGTTTTTATTTCTTCTCCATGGATTTTAATACCTACTCCGAATTTTTCTTTTGTTTCCTTTACTGCTTGCTCTATATACAGATTGAATAACATCGGGGAGAGGCTACAACACTGTCTCACTACCTTCCCAACCACTGCTTCCCTTTCATGCCCCTCAACTCTTATAATTGCCATTTGGTTTCTATACAAAATGTAAATAGCTTTTCGCTCCCTATATTTTAACCCCTGCCAACTTCAGAGTTTGAAAGAGAATATTCCAGTCCACATTGTCAAGAGCTTTCTACAAATGCTAGAATCATAGGTTTGCTTTTCCTTAATCTAGATTCTAAGATAAGCCTTAGGGTCAGTATTGCCTCATGTGTTCCAATATTTCTACGGATTCCAAACTGATCTTCCCCAAGGTCGTCTTCTACTAGTTTTTCCATTCGTCTGTAAAGAATTCGCGTTAGTATTTTGCATCTGTGACTTATTAAACTGATAGTTCGGTAATTTTCACATCTGTCAACACCTGCTTTCCTTGGGATTGGAATTATTATATTCTTCTTGAAGTCTGAGGGTTTTTTGCCTGTCTCATACATCTTGCTCACCGGATGGTAGAGAATTGTCAGGACTGGCTCTCCCAAGGCCGTCAGTAGCTCTAATGGAATGTTGTCTACTCCCGGGGCCTTGTTTCAACTCAGGTCTTTCAGTGATCTGTCAAACTCTCCACGCAGTATCATATCTCTCACTTCATCTTCACCTACATCCTCTTCCATTTCCATGATATTGTCCTCAAGTACATCGCCTTTGTATGGACCCTTTATATACTCCTTCCACCTTTATGCTCTACCTGCTTTGCTTAGAACTGGGTTTCCATCTGAGCTCTTGATATTCATGCAAGTGGTTATCTTTACTCCAAAGGTCTCTTTAATTTTCCTGTATGCAGTATCTATCTTACCCCTAGTGAGATAAGCCACTACATCCTTATATTTGTCCTGTAGCCATCCGTGCTTAGCAATTTTGCACTTCCTGTCGATCTTATTTTTGAGACGTTTGTATTCCTTTTTGCCTGCTTCATTTAGTGCATTTTTATATTTTCTCCTTTCATCGATTAAATTCAATATTTCTTCTGTTACCCAAGGATTTCTACTAGCCCTCGTCTTTTTTCCTACTTGATACTCTACTGCTTCACTACTTCACCCCTCAAAGCTACCCATTCTTCTTCTACTGTATTTCTTTCCCCATTCCTGCCATTTGTTCCCTTACGCTCTCCTTGAAACTCTGTACAGCCTCTGATTTAATCAATTTTTCCAGGTCCCATCTCCTTAAATTCCCACCTTTTTGCAGTTTCTTCAGTTTTAATCTACAGTTCATAACCAATAGATTGTGGTCAGACTCCAAATCTGCCCCTGGAAATGTCTTACAATTTAAAACCTGGTTCCTAAATCTCTGTCTTACCATTATATAATCTGTCTGATACCTTCGAGTATCTCCAGGATACTTCCATGTATACAACCTTCTTTTATGATTCTTGAACCAACTGTTAGCTATGATGAAGTTGAGCTCTGTGCAAAATTCTACCAGGCGGCTTCCACTTTCATTTCTTACCCCCAATCCATATTCACCTACTACGTTTCCTTCTCTCCCTTTTCCTACTACCGAATTCCAGTCACCCATGACAAATTTTCGTCTCCCTTCACTATCTGAATAATTTATTTTATTTCGTCATACATTTCTTCAATTTCTTCGTCATCTGCAGAGCTTGTTCGCATATAAACTTGTACTACTGTAGTAGGCGTGGGCTTCGTGTCTATCTTGGCCACAATAATGCGTTCACTATGCTGTTTGTAGTAGCTTATCCGCACTCCCATTTTTTATTCTTTATAAATCTACTCCTGCATTACCCCTATTTGATTTTGTATTTATAACCCTGTATTCACCTGACCAAAAGTCTTGTTCCTCCTGCCACCGAACTTCACTAATTCCCACTATATCT
The DNA here is from genome assembly GCF_023897955.1 of Schistocerca gregaria. Taxonomy (NCBI): domain Eukaryota; kingdom Metazoa; phylum Arthropoda; class Insecta; order Orthoptera; family Acrididae; genus Schistocerca; species Schistocerca gregaria. The sequence goes on from NC_064931.1 coordinate 734,799,448, forward strand.
AACTTCAACCTGTCCATTTCTCTTTTTAAATTTTCTAATCTACCTGCCCGGTTAAGGGATCTGACATTCCATGCTCCGATACGTAGAACGACAGTTTTCTTTCTCCTGATAACGACGTCCTCTTGAGTACAATATTTTATCCAAGAGAACCTCATCATCATTCAATGAAACTGTAGAGCTGCATGCCCTCGGGAAAAATTACGACTGTAGTTTCCCCTTGCTTTCAACCGTTCGCAGTACCAACACAGCAAGACTGTTTTGTGTTACAAGGCCAGATCAGTCAATCATCCAGACTGTTGCCCCTGCAACTACTGAAAAGGCTGCTGTCCCTCGTCAGGAACCACGCGTTTGTCTGGCCTCTCAACAGATACCCCTCCGTTGTGGTTGCACCTACGGTACGACTATCTATATCGCTGAGGCACGAAAGCCTCCCCACGAACGGCAAGGTCCATGGTTCATGGGGGGGAGGGGGATAATTTAACTATTAGGGAGAAAAATATGCGTTGCCAATCAGACATACGGAGTTCCCATCCGCTCGTTACAATTTGAAACTTGACTCGTCGGACCAGGCAACACGTTTCCAGTCATCAACTGTCCAATGTCGGTGTTCTCGGGCCCAGGCGAAGCGTAAAGCCCTTTGTCGGGCAGTCATCAAGAGTACACGATGCCCATATCGATGATGTTTCTTTGAATTGTTAGCACGCTGACACTTGTTGATGGACAAATCTGCTGCAATTTGCGCGTGGGCTGCTCTTCTGTCTCGTTGAACTATTTTGTTCAGTCTTAGCTGGTCCCATTCTTGCACGATCTTTTTCCGGCCGCAGCCATGTCGGTGATTTGATGTTTTACCGGATTAGTGAAATGGTCGTATGGGAAAATCCCCACTTCATCGCTACCTCGGAGATGCTGTGTCCCATCGCTCGTGCGCCGACTATAACACCGAGTTCAAACTCACTTAAACCTTGATAACCTTCCATTGAAGTACAAATAACCGATCCAACAACTGCTCCAGACACTTGTTGTCTTATACAGGCGTTGCAAACCGCAGCGCCGTATTCTGCCTGTTTACATACCTCTGTATTTGAATACGCATGCGTACAATAGTTTCTTTGGCGCTTCAGTGTATTATGAAGGAAACGTAAGGAAGTGCTGCAGAGCGAAGTCTATGTCTCCAGAATTTTAGTAATAATGACATCCTAATTATGGGGAACGTATTTCAGGCTTCGGACAGGAGCCCATTAGAGATTGACTTTCTATGTGTATGGAATAGCCACCAGCAGAAACAGCATATGATTTTGAGACGAAAGTTTCTCCTCCACATTTTCCTTTGGCCAAAGATTTAGACAATAATTAACGTAAAAGTTGCTTTGTTCATAGGAATGACCTGCAGAAAGTGCTTGTTGTTGAAAGAGGCAGCTCCATGTGGATGATAGAACAAGCAGCCGCACGAAAGACTTCATGGTCCGAATTGACAACTTGCCTTTGATACGTAGAAAGAAAAATATGCCACACTCACTCAGTAATATTAATCGTATAACTCTGCTGGCCAAGCTCTGAGGACATGAACTAAAAATTTCTTTGGTAAAATCCTTTAAATACACACCAAAGAACAATAAATTTGTTGTTAGGGATGTACAATGCGGACATGTGATGGAGTCGTCGAGTTTTAAAAATCATGTAGATTAACGTGGAATTACTACAATTAAAAGATTTTCACACGCATCGCAAAACTGAAAATTACAAGATAGTTATTTTGCTGGAAACTCTATATGCATTACCATCTGTTTCCAATGAAGTTCCCAATAAAGCTCCAAAAAGCGTGGACCAGAAATGAACAATTCTTGGTGAAATAAAAGGGGAAATTACGCTAGTACTGATAAAATAGCAGATCTGGGCTCAAATGGCTCTGAGAACTATGCGACCTAACTTCTGAGGTCATCAGCGCCCCAGAACGTAGAACTAATTAAACCTAACTAACCTAGGGACATCACACACATCCATGCCCGAGGCAAGATTCAAACCTGCGACTGTAGCAGTCGCTCGGTTCCAGACTGTAGCGGCTAAAACCGCACGGCCACTCTGGCCGGCATAGCAGATCTAAACAACGTTATTTGTACATGATTATCGGTATCGTTCGCCAGACATGCTTGAACTCTACAGATATATTTATGGAAAGGTCACCAATGGACCGACCAGAAGGCAACTTAAAATCTGTAGTAAAACAAAAATTTATGATTACCTGTCAAGAGGAATCTAAGCAAGAGTTACGGGAACTGAAATACACAGGAGTCATTATAAGAAATAGTGTAGGGTTTTGAACTATTGCAGTTAATGAACCGTTAAAAGGATGGGTGCTAAGAAATTATAGGAAGAGCTAAAGGAAAGAGGGGACATGTGAGAGGACAAATGGAAACCATCACATGAACTAACAAGATACAATCAACATTACGAATCAAGACGAGGATTACTATCGACAGGCCTGTAAGAATATGATTAATACATGAACCAATAAGAACGGTTTTAACATTACGTAACCGATGTTATCTTAATATGTTTGCTTTTCATTACTAAAAATAGTAAAGAGCCAGAACAATATTTTTAAGAAAACCCGGCAAAGTTGATGTTTTTATTAACCTACAAATAGGAGCTGCTTTAGTGAAGCCAGCGAAAGTAAACTAACTACATGCTTCCTTTGATATTAAATAGAGATGCTAATTAATAGCATTAGGTAAGATGTTGCCAAAAAACTACATGGAGGTATCTTTTTCTGAGTACAGCTGTACGCTCTTAGAAATCTGATTGGTAACCTGCAGTCTTTTCTTCTGCTCTAGACATTTTCTAAGATGTATCCTATGCTACCTTTTTCGTCTCTGTATGACAAGTGAAAGTTTATAAGATAAACCGCCTAAATAAGGTAGCCACATTAGCAGCCATTCCCAAAACGGTTTGTAAGAATGTGTCACGAAATTACTCTGTCAATCGAAAAGAAATATCAGCTACGTTACTTCATAAAAGGACTTCTTGCACATCTCTTATGATTTGAGGACGTGTATCGGATGTCAATTTTCCCCTAATTGCTCGTTTATGTGGGCAAACAAACATCGTTCAGAATCGGATATGCCTCTTTCCTTGTAGACATAGAGTTACGTTATAGATTATAACTGACATACTTCTCATGCGATAAGTGGAATTCCTGGAAGTGTAATCAATCGGCCTTGGGTTGAAGTGTAGTAGCAACATTCGCTTTTGTTACTGTCTACATTTTAAATGCAGCCTCTTTTCGTAGTTTTCAGAATTTCTGTGTAACAAAATGCACGCACAGTGGTCCATTGGATTTTTCCAGAGCTATCAACGATCCGCAGTCAAACTGCAGCTGTAGCACGGGGGATCAGAATGCAGAAAGCAGTAATGTTGGTGGCTGAAGAGCTTGTATTGTTCGCTTGCGAAGGACCGTATCGTAAACGCAGTGGTCGCTATTACGCGGTACACAGCCAACGGGCCGTTTACTGCGCGCTCTATCACGTTTCCTCCGGTACTTTCACGGGCCCATTGTTTAACTCGGAGCCAGCATGCGAAATCGAAATCGTGTTCATCTCATCAGGGTTGCAATGAGACATTAAGAGTGTCCAGCGATCAGGAACGCAGAGATCCATACTAATTTCTGAAACAGCAGGAGCAGTAAACATGCGTCTCAATGTAAACACATCTATTGAGTGCCAATCAATGCAGACTTTACAACAGGCGCTGTGATTTATTGTCCTTTGTAATAAGGCTTATATTCATTCCATTTACGTTTGCCGTGTGAAGTGATTCATTTGTTATATTGTGTATGTAGGAGCGATATCTATAACGGACTGTTAAAAGAAAACGAGATACATGGAAAGAGGTAAGTAAACTGTTCATTAATTCAGTCACCTTAACTGTAAATACATTTATGCCACTGTGAGACAAGACAACCATTCCCTTTACAGAAAAATGATTGGGGCAGCATACGGAACCATGCTAGTACCCAACCGCGTATTTCTTCGTGCGAAGCAAATTAACCGCCCCAAATGTCTCCTTCCGGACTCCAAAACCATAGAAATCGCATAGACAGAGATTGGGGCTGTATGTAAGATGTGTAATGGCTTCCCAGCTAAACATCTGCATCGTATCTGAAACAACCTTGCCAATATGTGGACTGGCACTATCCTGCAGCCGGCCGGGGTGGCCGAGCGGTTCTAGGCGCTTCAGTCCGGAACCGCGCGACTGTTACGGTCGCAGGTTCGAATCCTGCCTCGGGCATGGATGTGTGTGGTGTCCTTAGGTTAGTTAGTGCTTACAGCCATTTGAACCATTATCCTGCAACAGTATGATGCTGCCTATGAACATTCCTGAGGTTTTAGAATTGATGGAATGCCTCAATTTTTGCAAAGTTTCCACACACCGCTGCGCATTAATTGTGGCGCCATGTTCCCTAAAGTCAATGAGCAGCGGGCAGTTGTAGTCAAAGGAAAATATCATCATGACTTTTCCGGCGCTGATGAGCACGGGTTTGGATTTCTTGGTACGAGTTAATCTATTTGTTTCCAATGCTGGTTCTTACGCTTACTGTCCAGCTCAAAATGAGGATACAATGTTTAATCTCCTTTGACAGTTATGGACAGGAAACGATATTCTTCGTCATAATACCGTTCCAGATGTTGCAGTGCTGTCGACATTCTGCTTACTTTCTAATCCTGCGTCAGGCCGTAGGGATGCCACTCGGAACTAGCTTTCCGCAACTTCAGACGGTGTACGAGGGTTGCCCAGAAAGTAACGTACCTCTTTTGTTCTTCAACAATTCTTTATTGAACATAATGAGGACTACACACACTAAAAATGGTGTTTTATCTACACATCCTATTTTTCCACGTAATCTCCGTCCAGTTCTATTACCTACCTCCATCGCGAAACAAGGGCGTGTATGCTCTGTCAGTACCAATCCTTGTCCTGGTGGTGGAGCCAGTGCTTCATCGTCCTCGAAATGTCTTCCACGAATGGCATCCCTTAATTTCCCAAACAACTGGTCCAAGGGGCATAAGAGAGGACAGTAGAGTGGATGGGGTAACACTGTCCAACCATGTTCTGCGATGTATTCAGTAGTCATCAGACTTGTGTGCGTTGCTTTCGCGCCGAAGTCGCCGGAAGCGCGTCTTGAGTTTTGTTAACGTGTATAATTTTTCTAAGAGGACGTTTCATATGGCGACCCTGCCAGGATCCATATGAAACATCCCCTTAGAAAAATTATACACGACTGTGCTTAAGCTGACACACAATATTTTTAGCGCAACGCAATCTCACTTCCAAAAATCCCTACGAAAGAATGGCCCTGATTAACATTAACCTATACGTTTCATAAATCACTTATCTCACAAAAATCTTCGTTACTCAAGCTACTGCAATACAGCGAGCGCCGCTACTGCCAGCTAAATAAAAGATTCAAACTACTGAAGGCACTAACTACTGACAGGCATAGTTAGCAAATGAAAGATTTTAATAGAGAACAAACAATGTATTTACCTTAATAGTCATAATATATATATATATATATATCAGTTCGTGACACCAATTCTTACAAATTTCAAAATTCCACCATCTCTCTCCCCACGTCCACCACCGCTGGCGGCTCACCTCCAACTGCGCAACGCTACGCGCTGTTAACATCCAGCTGCCGCTGCTCAACACTACAATGGCAGACAACAATGCAAACCAGCCACAGACTGCACACGGCACAGCCAGTGATTTTTATACAGAGCGCTACGTGGCGGCGGCGTTACCAATAAAAAAACCTAAACAGCCTACTTACACTTTTTTCTGTTCTATTTGTGATACACCGTTAGACACGTCGGGACCCATCTTGCACACACTTTTGAATATCCAAGAGTGAGGATAATTGCATCGACACTTCCTTTACTAATTTACAGATGTAGCGCCAACTGCCATGTCTTAATGCATCAGTCCTCGCCAATGACAACATCAATTCTCTGCAACATGTCAGGTGTGATTGGTCTCCCCAACCGCTGCGAATCGTGGAGTTCCACCGAACCGCTTGCTGGCCACCTCACACTCCGTTCCCAGAAACTAACTGTACTTCTGTCGACAGCAGATGCTCCATAGGCTTTTCCCAAGCGTTTCTGAATATTACCAACAGCTTCTTTCTCTGCAGTGAGAAATTCAAAATACGACACGTTGCTTGTAACGTGCAGCTACTCTATCTGTCTAAGTAACGGAAACTTGGCGCGGTCACTCGGGAAACTTCAAATGATACATACGTAACGTTTAGCATTTGTAGCATTGCTTTCGACTGAGGAAAAAAAACTGCAATGCAATACTTCCTGGGCAACCCTCGTATCATGATGGTGTGAGCGGTACCGTAACTGATGCCCAACTTCAGTCGAATCTCTTTCACAAACCGGTGTCGGTTATTTCACACGGCTGCATCCACCGCCGCAATAACAGAAGGGTGCTGTCTTTCAGTGACATGCTACGTTTCTGGAACCGTTAATTCCACGCAAATCCTTGCGTACGTGAAAACCTATGTTCGGTATACTTATTTGGGCATGAATTTCATTTCCTGACGCCTCTTGCCCGGTCAAAAACGGCACTACACCTCGCTTCTTCTCTTTCCTTGTGTCCATAGCGACGTCGGACACACACACGACTCGCTGACTTCACATCGAGCATGTGTAACAAACTGCACAGCAGAGAACGTTACTGGAGAACGTTCGAGCTGTTCCTTCCTGTTTCCCAATAGAACGCTCTTTCACAAGTCACACCTACCTGCGTTACACACATCCGTACCATGCATGTAATCCAGGTTACAGACCTCTAGCGGTTCACGAACGGATTTAGTAGATGAACTTTTGATAAGGAATTCATATACGGAAATGTACCATTTGGATATATAATAACTACGAAGATCGGATCACTTTCAAACCTCCCACTTCACGATAAACACACAAGCGGAGAAGAGGGCGCCGGGAAATCGGTAGTTTCGAAACTATGAAGGTCGATTGTTGTACTCCAGGGACGCGATGCGCTCTAGACTTCGAAGAGGAATTCCTTCGGCACGCCGAAGAGAGCCCGAGGACAAGTACTCGAAACATTGCCGATGCCATGTACTGCAGCTGACACGTCAGAGCTCATTGTCTGCACTGAGTGTGTACCCTTAAGCGCTAGATTTAAGAGTGTTCCGTTCTTCGAAATGACCTTACATCATAACGGTACATTTTTAGACATGGGTTCTTCATCAATACTTGATTTGCTAAGTCCCCTCGGTAATAAGAACTTTGACTCACTCTGTATAGTCCGTCTCGTTATTGTTCGACTGACCCTTTCCAGCAACAGATAAATTTTTGTACATTGGATTCTGAAATTAGATTTATACAATTTTCTATGTACATTTTCGTAAACTGTAACACATTTTGAGTCAGTTTACAGCCATTGCTATTATTCAGGATATAGTTTATTTTTTCTATGAGTCAGACCGAAATATAGCCTCTCGCTCTGCCATTAGGTAAAAAAAAAAAGAAAAAAACAACTGGTATAAAGTTTCATCCAGTGTATTCGCTAACGTGGGTTGGAGGAATTTCCGGAATGTGTATTCGTAGTAAACTGTTCCACTCTTCTACTGCTCCATTCTGTATTTCGGGAACGGATTTCAAAATCAACAAATTCTACGAAGTTATGGAAAATCTTGAAAAAAATTATTTTCGGGACCCGCAAAACTTGGCCTATCCGGTGGGAATTACAAATGAGGGTTATACGCCAAAATAGGAAGGCTTTGGGGGCACCATTTCTTTGAAGCCATAACGTATAAAAAGAGGGGTCTTAGAGATTTTCTGCACCTTATTTTTCATAGTTTTTCTACCAACACCTGGTTCCTGTCATTGCTACACGATATAATTAACCTATGACCTACATCTTGGATTAGCAGCTCCATATTAAATCCTGTGTGCCATAAACGACACTAATAAACTGCTCAGGGGCTAACAGTAGATTCTTATCATAAATATGCGCAAAATGTTGCTCATAGATAAGTGACGGCTCAAAAATAATCTTTGGTTACACGATACGTGATCGCAGTTATTAGCTGTCCGGGAGGATGTCCCCATAGCAGTTTAATGTTTCAAATCCACATAAGAGAAGTTGACACAATAAAAAATACCTAGGAATAGATCTATGGAAACGTAACTTATGTTCTAAGTAGGTAGCTTACACAACTATCGATAGACTTGTTTTTGAACATGTCATGTCTGTCTGTGGTTTTTCATTGGTCTATTTCGGAGAATAGATACACGAGATCCAAAGCATAACAATATGTAATTTGATGTTTCCATCTAGTAAGCACGAGAGGGGATCTGGAGACGCTCATTCAGCTTCAGTGGTAATCAGAACTAGAGGGGAATTACGTTCTGTGGAGCCAAAATTTGTAGGTGATAAATTTCCAGGAGGGTCAAGTGACATGCTACTTCCTGTTACTCATACCTCGCGAAATGCTCATGGCGTTAATATAAGCAATTTTCCAGCATACCTGAATCAACTACGGCAGTAGTTCATTCTGTGAACTATTTGTTAGTAGCACAGGAAAGAATAACAATGGGCGCAGTACGTGAAGTGCTTTCTGTGTTCTTTCGGAATATGAACTATTAAAAGAAATTGCTCCACCTGCATAACTGCGAGCGGCTATGGGTTTGGGCTGAAGTAGAGCAGGGAATGAAAGATAGCAAACCTCTTTCAACTATAAAAAGAAAACTTGCTTTACTGTGAAATATAGACAAACCATTGACCAAAATAAAGGTGGTCTGTTAGACATTCCACGTCGTGTAAACAAACTCTGCAACTGGGCAACATTGAGTACCAGGTTTGTGCATCATGTTCGTTGAAATTAGCATGAATCCTACTTCTTAGGCTGGCCACCAGGTGGATGAGAAGTTGCTTTTAAAGCCCGTCCCACTTTTCGACGGTTCTCTCCTAAAATGGTTCAAATGCCTCTGAGCACTATGAGAATTACCTTATGATGTCATCAGTCCCCTAGAACTTAGAACTACTTAAACCCAACTGACCTAAGGACATCACACACATCCATGCCCGAGGCAGTATTCAAACCTGCGACCGTAACGGTCTCGCGGTTCCAGACTGAAGTGCCTAGAGCCGCTCGGCCACTCCGGCCGGCCACTCTCAAAATTTTTGCTCCTAAGCCGCACTGCAAATATTTCTTTTAAAATGTTAATGTCACTCTTTTTGCTGCATAACAGCACGTACTGCTCCTAACAGCACTTTGTACAGCTGTTCCTAGTGTCAGGTTCACCGAATAAACAAACGCAGCCTTGATAAGAGAACGTGGTACGAAATCCAAAACGCACCAACGCTAACTTATCTTTAAACTTTATAAAAAAACTACAATCACAAATTTATTTTATAATTTGGAGTTCGTATACACAGCTGAATTACTGTAGATTCAATTTTTACACAGTGATTAGCACAGGAAAGAAAGGTAAGGCAGTGTATGATGTTGCGTTAAGGATGACTTCCATCAATTGCAATTTGTGAGTCAATGAGCGATACAATCGTACAAAGCTCAGCCTAATATCGATGTGTGCACACTGTCCTGTCTTAGCGGTGAACTTTGTAAACATCAGATGCAGCCCAAACTTTTGACAACAGCTTTTACTTTTTTCTATGCATCGGGAATGTATGACATTAAAAACGTCAGTTACTTTGTTGAATTTTGTATAGTAACCTCTGCGTACTAATGTGGGATAGTCGATAATCAAATTTCCTTGAGATATCTATCGTTATAGTTACTGATCTGATTTAATAATTAGCAAGAGGTATTGACTTCCTAGCGCCTAGATCAGCAACCCTGTCCTCCAGCAGCAAAGCCAATGTTCGTTCATGACTAAAGTCATGGGATGGTGACATGTACGGTATACAGATGACGGTAATAATGGATACACAATGAATAACGGAACAGTGATTCAATTATTATGGCTGCGCGACTGGAATTAACGGAGTTTGAACGCGAAAAGGTAACTGAAGCTAGATGCACAGGACGTTCCTTTTTAGGAATCCTTCGAGAATTAAATATTTTGAGACAAAAGTGTCAAGACTGTGCGGAAAATACAAAATTCTAGCCATTATCTATCACAACGGGTAAAATTAACGTTAGTGGGCTACGGTTGCAGACGACGGACGTGAGTGTCTGCTAACAACACGGCATCACCTGCGGCGCGTCTCCTGGGCTCGTGTCTTGGGCTTGTGACCATACCTGTTGGGCCCTAGAGGACTGTAAAACCGTATCCTATTCAGCTGAGTCCAGATTTCAGTTAGTAAGAGCTGATGGTAGGGCTCGAGTGTGGAGCAGTCCCCACGAAGTCTTGGACAGAAGTTGTCAACAAGCCACTGTGCAAGCTTGTATTGGCTCCATAATGGTGTGGTGGACTGGGTCCTCTGGTTCAACTGAACCGATCTTTGACTGTAAATGGCTATATTCGACTATTTGGAGAGCGTTTGAAGCCGTTAGTGGGCTTCATGGTCCCAAACGAGATGTAATTTTAATGGATGATAATACGCCACGTCGCCAGGTCACAATAGTTCGAGATTTGCTTGGATAACATTCTGGAGATTTCGAGTGAATGGTTTGGCCACCCAGATAGCCCGACATGAATCCCATCGACATTTATGGTTCATAATCGAGAGCTCAGTTCGAGGACTAAATCCTGCACTGGCAACACTTTCCCAATTACGGACTTCTATAGGGGCAGCATGGCTCAGTATTTCTGGAGGGGACTTGAGTCCACGCCACGTCGAGCTCCTAAACTACGTTGCGCAAAAGGAAGTCCCACTCGATAGTAAGAGATACCCCATGACTTTTGTCACCTTAGTGTGTATTTAGTATAAGCTAGGATGAGGGAAGAAAATCGTCCGTGTCCATTTCAAGGAAATCACAGTATCATTTGTCTGAAGCAATTTAGCGAGATCAAGGAAAACCGAAATCTGAATGGCAGAACGGATATTTGACCGTCGCCCTCTCGAATGCAAATCCACTGTGCTTACGTTAGTGAAACAGCCTGACAGGCTCAGCCAGGCTGAGCCTGGAGTTATGATAAACTGAAGATTCGAAAGTCAAGATTTCACTTCACGAATAAACAAGCAGCGGGAGCAAACAAGCGGAAGTTCGCCTGGACATTGTAACTCATGCATAACAGTTAACTTGTAGGAATACAGATGTAGATCCTTTTTAATAATGTTTCGACTGGACGATCTCTTCATTCACACTTGCACAGATAGGCGACACTGAAATTGCGTCGGACGTTATTCGAAGATTTCCTTCACTAGAACAATGTTTTCTGGTGTTCTAACTAATTTAAGATACTTATTGTTTTTATTCGCTGCAGACCCGTTTCGCGCCTTTAGCCAATAAGTTTTGTTCAGCAGACCTTACTGAAGGTTTTGCCAAAACACTTGCCTTCTTGAATTCTTGCGCAAATAGTTATGCACACATTTTCCACGAACTGTATTTCCCATGATACACTTCAATGAAAACCCACTGATTTGTGGGGAGCACCATAATTTTTTTTTTTTTGGTTCAACATATCAATAAACTCGTAAACTCCTCTTTCTCAGTATTACGTAACGATAGAGCGAAGTGCTGGGGGCAGAGCATGCGGGAGATGCGCATACGCAGACATGTGACAAAAACAGTTTGCTACATTCGAATCACGGTTTCTAGTATTTTCTTTGACGGGTAGTTCCCCAGTATTCTAAATATTTTCCGAGCCACTTCTATTCTACATCTTCGTCATGGAGGGTACCGCAGCCAAATGTTTATTCAATAAGTAATTTTCACGCTGACAAATAAAATTATATATTTTACCTACACGCTAAGGGAAATTTGAATTTTCGAACTCCCCATTTCGCAGAACCTTTTAATAATTCTGTCTTACTTTCTTTATTTTATTAGATCCTCTCTTAGCTCGTACACTGAGATTACTAGATACTCACACTTTTTTCTTTGGTCAACAATAAAACTGTGCCTATTTCCCGCCTTATGGGTGCAAAGTAAATGAAAAAACTATCAAAGACCTAGACTAGTTCGTAAACCAATACTAACTGAGACACAGATTGTAAGGACGCTATTAATTTAGACACTTGGCCAATTTAATGACAACTGCTCGTATTTTTCGGCTAATTTACCTTCACATCATTGTGTACGTATTTCGTATTAATAACGTTTCTGTACATATGTTCACTAAACATTGGCTTCATAAGCCGAAACTGATCGCGAATAAATAAATAAGAGCTTCAGTTTTATTCTGTCCTCGCTGTGTGAGACCCGAAACAGGTATATAGGTAGCGAACAAAATCTGCAACTTACGCTGGAGACCACAGGTCGAAAAAAACACCACATGTAAAATTTCTTCCATTTTCCCTTATGTCTATAAAAACTACCCAGTTGTCATTTTTACCAATGCAACGTGGACTGTTTGAATGTATAGGCTATCTGATCAATAGTATGCGGACACCCATGCGTAATGCGGAACTGACCACTAATGTCACGAGATACGGACCCACCATTGTGTAAGAGGAGGCGGTGAGTACTGCGTTGTTACTAGAGAAACAGTAACAGCACAATGGATTGATGAAGAGAGCTCAACAGCATCGTCCGTTGACTTACCATTGGATCTCACTTGAGTTATACATTGTCTTTGATATTTCAAACCTTCCGAAGCTGTCGAGGTTAAATGTTGGCGATGTTATTATGAAGGGGTAACGAGAAGAAATTAACGCAACTGTAAGACCAGGCAGATCTCATGTACTGATGAATAGGAACTATCGAGCAGTCGAGCACTGAAGAACATGGAAAAAAAAGAAAAAGAAAAAGCTTGAAATCAGTGGAAAGAGTCACTTGTGAGTTCCAAAGTACTGGACTGCTGTCCAGCTAACACAGTGACTGTGTTTAGTGAGTTAAAAAGAAATGAGTGCAACTGTCGAGCAGTTCTGCACAGGCCACACATTTCTGTCGTTGGAGTTAGCGACGCTTGAGGTGCTGTAAAGAGGGGGGGAGGGGGTGGTTAGTAGTTAGGGAGTGGTCTCCTTAACGTGGTAAGGAAAATGCTAAATGCGGACGTATTTGAAATTATTTGACAGGACTGTGTATGCCATACAGTACAGGAATAGTTCGTAGACGATGGTTGTTGTTAGTGTGACGATGCACTTTGTCATTGGAATGGAATGACCTGCTCAGGATCCCGACCTGAACCTAATGGAACACCTTTTAGATGGGTTGCAATGTCGTATTCCCTCCAAACCCTAGCGTCGAACGTCACTAAATTCCTTGGTTTCGGCTCTTGAGGAAGAGTAGGCTGCTATTCCTATACAGGCAATCAGACACCTCATTGAAAGTCTCCTCAGCAGAATTCAAAGCGTCATAAAGGTGGCGGGTGGGCACACTCAACGTTAATGTACACTAATAGATGTTTGGATACATTTCATCAGGTAATTTGTAGAGACGAAGGGATATTCTTAGCTTAGGAAACATCCGACACCCGATTCTGTAACAGTTATATTTTAAAGAGATTGACAACACTGCGGAGTTACACAGAGTATCAAAATGATGACGTCAGTGTGCAAGAGGAATAAAGTCGCTCTCGTTAATGACGTCATTCATCTGCCTGCGCCAGCTTGTGAGCAGTCGCTGTGTTAATGCCCGCTACAACCAGAAGAACTGAATGTTCCCTATATACGCCGCCTGATTACAGTGTAGAAAAGGCAGCTCGCTCTGAACTCAATGCGTAACTCCCCCTCACCATCCGCCATCGTGTGGAGTTAAATGCACGTATTGCACTGCCGGCTTCTATCACCACTTTCCTCTGGGGTAGACCTGTTTAGTGCCCCGTATTTTCAGAAACCATGAGCAGTCAGGATAAGGAGCAGAGCTCGAGCTTCTGAATGATTGTGGCACTCATCCACACAGACGTCTCAGCAGTCACATAGCAGAGAAACTGCCAGTGAAGCGTGTGGTTCTTCATTCCGCCAGATCTTGTAGTCAGCTGCTTCTGTAATTGTGTCGTCTTCTGATACAGCAAAGAATTTGAGCATGGCACAGTCTTAGATTTTTCAACCATCCCTTTTATGATTATGCATATTCGTTTGCCATTTTCTTCAACGAAGAATATAGGTGCACTGTCTGCTGGACTTTTACTACATTATGTTGCGATGTAACTTGCAGTTGATTGTTGTTTCAGTATGTTGTAATATACATCTGTTGTTTACTGAAATGCAAATAACGGAATCTTTGCAAATGTGGTTGCAGGGAAAGTACAGATCCATTCTTTGTCTTTCTGATTATTTAGGAACGGGTGTTTTAGCTTCTGAAGCAAAAGGAATAGTGAATGTGGGTCCCGCTTAATATATGTTGTAGAGTTATAATGAGTCACTCTCCTCCAACATTACCTTTTTTTTTATAGAGATAACCGATACCATGTATACTCTCGATTCTTCCATAGGTTAAAATTATCTCAGCTGTTTTACTAAAATAATTCGTATGTATTATATTTCAGGCTAAAATGTATAAAAAAGAAACTGATATGTTATTATCGATATGTACTAATAGTTAAAATTACTCATTTTTAAAAATTATGAAAATTACAAAATTTTTGGCTAAGTTGAAATTAGTATTAATAATTGCACAATCTAACGCTAATTATTAAATTTATTTCTAGATTGATTTATAAAATAGCGATATAATTTGGTGAAGATTCTTCTTTGGTAAAGTAAATTTTTAAACTTTTTAGAACAATGTGAGTACCGCAAATGTGAAGAGTGGTGGGCATGCCTCTCATGGAGGTAGACGTTTTCTAAGTTTGTCACCAACAGTAAAATTAATGCTTTTTATGAATGTGGAAAATGTAAAAACGGCGTGATGTTGAAAGATGTGACAAAGAATAAAATTCAAGAATAATACAGACAAATCTTCATTAGTTATTTAGTCATCAAGAACCTACAAAATCGAAATTTCAGCTGCAGGAATGTACCCATAGACAAAACCTTTAGCCATCGACAATAACAACGAGGTAATGAAGATTGATTCCTTTGTATATCTTACGTCTCTCGAAGCTTTCAAAATTTGTGCAACAAATGAGAATTTTAATAGTGATGTGTGGGAGGGTAAGATTACAGAATAAAAAGTGAAGCGTTGTGCAATTATTGAATGAAACAGGGAAGGGAATAATATAAGAAACAAACTGGTGGTTTTGAGAGCTAAAATAGTGAAGGCATCAATCAAATCGGCACAATGACAACGTCCATTACAAATTCTTTGTTACTTAGGGAGATACTGAATTTAACTGGAGAAAAGAGAAAATATAACATTGCAGCAGATAAAGAAAGCAAAAGGGAGTGAGGGTGTTTACAATATGAGATTGGTAAGAAGTACAAAATGTTAAAACAGTAACGTATAAGGAGAAATTCAAAGCTTTAGAAGCTTAAATGAGTATAACAAACACAGGTGGACCACATAGGAAAACTGAACAAACCTTTGAAGA
Source organism: Schistocerca gregaria (assembly GCF_023897955.1). Classification (NCBI taxonomy): domain Eukaryota; kingdom Metazoa; phylum Arthropoda; class Insecta; order Orthoptera; family Acrididae; genus Schistocerca; species Schistocerca gregaria. The sequence continues at coordinate 734,815,017 of NC_064931.1, forward strand.
AATTAAAACCAGCGACATGAATATCAAGAAGTCAGACCGTAACTCAGTGCTAAACAAAATTGGGAAAAACTGAAATGAAGGACTACGTAAAAAAAGTAATTTGTAGACTGTATTGTCGAAAGAAAAGAGGGATCAGGGGTATTGCAATACTGAGGAAGAGTTTGACAGAACACAAAATCTTTACTCGAAACAACGCACCTGTAATAGAGGAAATTCCTTTAGAAAAACTAAGATCCTTCCGAAAACCATCCAAGACAAACAATACCATTTAGTATGCAACATTTATGAGAGAGACGAAATACCTCTAACTTAAACCAGAGTTTAATAATACCAGTTTCATAGAGTGCTGGTGCAGAAAACGTAATTATTACCATACCATCCCTTTATTAAGTCATATTTGAAAAATACTAACATCAATTATTTACATAGGAAGATTACAAAGACTACAAAGAGTAATCACCTTTGAAGGTTTTTTTCTTTTCGAATGGCAAGGTGATGGAAATAGTTTCACCTTATTGTTTATTTGCTTGCTAAGGTACCTGGGCTATCTAACGGTCCTTTAGTCCTTTGAGGGTGTTGGTTGTGTAGTAGTACGAGTGATTGACAGTAACTATTTACATGTAGAATACCGAATAACTGAACGTTGCGTCATCTTTGATGGACCGGTGTGGGTACAATAATTGCTCGAGGCACCTTGTATTTTTGCCAGTGTCGTGGTAGGGCCTGGCCTACATGCGAAAGGTGGCGGACATTTCCCCGATACTCATCTAGTGTGTGAAAGAGGCGAGTTGTATGGTCTTTTATGAGGGTGAGTCAAATGGAAACCTTAAATATTTTTAAATATTATTTGTTGTGCAGAAGTGGTACAAAGCTCTATCAGTTTTTAACATAATCTCCCCCACGCTCAATGCAAGTCCTTCAGCGCTTACAAAGTGCATAAATTCCTTTAGAAAAACTTCTTTTGGTAGTCCGCGCAACCACTTATACATCGCGTGGCGTACCTCTTCTTCAGAACGGAACTTCTTTCCTCCCATTGCGTCTTTGAGTGGTCCAAACATGTGGAAATCACTTGGGGCAAGTTCTGGGTTGGTCGCTCTCTTCGTTTCCGGTTGCTGGAAGTGAACACAGGTTTTGTCCCCAGTAACGATTCTTGCAAGGAAGCCATCACCTTCTCGTTCAAAGTGCGGAAGAAGTTCTTCACAAGCATCAACACGTCGTTTTCTCATTTCAGGAGTCAGCTGCTGTGAAACCCATCTTCCAGACACTTTGTGAAACTGGAGAACATCATGCACAGTGTGGTTTGCTGCAGTGTCATTCAGTGTCACTTGACGGTTTTTCATCACTATGGCTTCAACTGCTGTATTGTTCTGTGGAGTCACAACTCGTTGTGCCTGACCTGGACGAGGAGCATCTTCCACTGAAGTCACACCATTTGCGAACTTCCTACTCCATTCGTAGACTTGCTGCTGTGAGAAACATGCATCCCCGTACTGAACCTTCATTCGTCGATGAATTTTAATAGGTTTCACGCCTTCACTACTCAAAAACCGAATAACAGAACGCTGTTCTTTCCTCCTGCAAGTGGAGCGGATATCTTTATGCTGATACTGCGACGGTATGTGTGCATCTGCGCTATGCTGCCACCTTCGGGCCATTCTGCACGCCGTTTGTAGCACGCTTACCAACTTACAGGATAACGGCGCTAAATTTCGATTTGTTATTACAAATTTAAGGCTTTCATTTGACTCACCCTCGTATCTTCTAAGCGACGTATTAATCTACAGTCAGCTAGTGTAGTTCTCTCATCCTGGCCCACCTTGAGGCGCCCAGGCTCCACTTCAAGCACCTGTTTTGTAGTGGATGCAAACTGCGTATGTTAGAGTCACATGTTGTTCCCCAAGACGTCGATCAGTACAGCAGAGATGGTTGTACCGTTACTCTATAAAGGTTTAATTTCGTTGATGGTTTTATTTCTCCTTGTGTAAAACGGCGTGAGTACCCGGATCATCTTCTTGTATTCAATTTTCTTTCTTGTCTGCGTGGGGTAAAAGGCATCCCTTTATCCAATATCACTCGCAGGTATTTCGTTGTCGTAGTCTAGGGTACTGGCTGTCCACTGATGGCAAGTCACGTACTCAGTTCCGGCTGTTTCTTCGTAAACAGTATTGGTGCACATGGCTAAGCCATGTCTCCGCAGTATCCTTTCTTTCAGGAGTGCTAGTTCTGCAAGTTTCGCAGAAGAGCTTCTGTAAAGTTTGGAAGGTAGGAGACGGATACTGGCAGAAGTAGAGCTGTGAGTACCGGACCTGAGTCGTGCTTCGGTAGCTCAGTTGGTAGAGCACTTGCCCGCGAAAGGCAAAGGTCCCGAGTTCGAGTCTCGGTCGGGCACACAGTTTTAATCTGCCAGGAAGTTTCAGTATTGGTGCAGTTTCGTAGGGTTTAGGGTGATTTTATTTCTCTTTGCCCATGGTTCGGTGACGACAAGTTGTCGCTGCATCCTGTTGGTAAGTTGTTGGATGTTCCAGAGGTTAGGAAGGCCGCGTCATTGGCGTACAGACTGGCGGTGACGTTTTGACTGGAGGGAATGTCGTTAGTGTAAAAATTAAACAGGCATGGCAATATCACCGCTCCCTATAGGATTCCAGCTGAAACAGTTTTCGGTGATGACTTCTTCCTAGAAGCCAACCATGCAGAAGATCAATATGGGTTGCAGGAAAATATAGAAACGTGTGAGACAATATTGGCTTTTCGACTTGGAATAGAAAATAGACGAAGGAAGACAAATCTACGTTTATAGCATTTGAAGGTTCAGAGAGAACTTTTGAAAATGTGGCTTAGAATAAAGTATTTGAAATTTTGAAGGTAGCAGGGATAAAATACACGGGGTGATAAGTTGTCTATAACTTCTGCAGAAAGCAGCCTGCAGTAAGAAGAGGCGAAGGTAGGCAGTAGGTGAGTAAGAGAAGAGGCTGGCTTATAGCCTGTCTTTGTGCTTATGCTGTGTGTAAACTGAGCAAATAGTAAAGGAAACCAAGTGAAAATTAGGGAAGGGGATAAAAATTTAGAGAAAAGAAAGAAAAACCATGATGTTTGCCGATGTCATTTTAGTTCTCTCAGAGATGGCAGATGACATCCAAGAGCAGGTGAGCGGAACTAGTGTCTTGAAAAGAGGTTGTAAGATGAATACCAACAAACGTAAAACAAAGTAATGGTGAATAGTCGAATTAATTCAGAAAATGCAAAGGAAATTAGGCTAGGAATAAGGGGCAACATCCAATAGTGGAACGTAATGATGACATTGAAAACTGGAGCTTCATCGGCATTCGAACCGGATTTCCCACTTGCCGTAAGCTGTCGCCTTGACCAGTTTTTTTCCCCCTGATTTCCCGCTTGTGGTGAACGCTCGCCTTAACCACTTCTTTTAGGTTTTCATTTATTTTATTTTTTTTACGTTGGTTGTACAACATTCATTGCCGTTGTACATCAAAGCCACTAACACTCTTAAAATAATACAGAAATTTATGGAGATAATTTACAGAATCGGAATATGTTTCGGTTTGTAGCAAAGAACCTCAAGTTCTTACTACTCCTCTATAATAATCAACTACACAGTTTAGAGGCTATAAAAAATAATAATAGTAATGAAATCGTAGTTAAATAATCAGCTAAGGTAACTAGCATCATATTGCTTCCAGGCCGTCAGGGGTATTCAATACCGACTGTGGCACTTCAGCAAAAGCTGCACCATCGTAATACTCCTCAGGCTAAAATCATATGTAGTGGTCAACAAATGCATTCACAATGTCTCCTTGTGCAGACAAACCATGTGGCATGTCAGTAACGTGGATCAGCGTTCGTCGTTGCTGTTGCTCTTTGCAAAGAATATGGCGCATAGAAGGAGATTCACCGCCGACCCGATCTTGACACCGTGCTCCCATCACGACACCTTCAAGATGACGGTGCACATGTGTGATGATCTTCGCCTTGATCCGACGATTGTCTGTCTGTCGATCAGGGGACGGTGGGGTTCCCATGAGTTCTCAAAGCAATGTAAAGTAATGTTCCGTCATGTGGCAATGCCAAAGGGACTGTTCTCTATCATACTGCATTGTCGCTCGCCGTAATATCACTTTGGCGCATTCGAGCCACCATTTCAGAGTGGAGGGATATTCAGCAATCGGTCTTCGCAGGCAGTCTATGAGTCGATCAGATTCCGGCTCCTGATGGTGCGCTTCATTCATTTTCCTCAATACCCTCTGTCGACGGAGGGTGACAGTGCAGATGTATGTGATATGATCGGAAACGGCTAATGGCCATCTTTCCGTGTCCTACGTTGCTGTCGCTAGTTCAGAACACACATAAATGCGTTCGAGGCGACTCGAAAAATCACTGGTATCACATATGTGTCCTGGGCGACCGCTATGCACCCTTCCCAACTGTCTAGAAGACGTAGTTCTTGCACCAGCAAACAGGATTTGGGTACTGATCTTTCGGATAAAGCACATTGTTGAAATTATCACTAACGATGCAATTGTCACAGCGTCCTAGGAAGAGAGAAGTGAGCTCTTGTAATAGAAAAGACAGGCTGCGTCTCTTGTCCCTGGCAGAGGGCACATAGATGTTTGCAATCTGTGTGCCATGTGTGGTTATCGCCAACCCTCTGGCCGACAGTAAATACGTCATCTTGTCAACTTCTATGCCATCTCACACCAGTATGGTCGTACCGCTACTGGCATCATCAGCAGGCGTAACGTACGAAGTATAATTGTCGAAGTCTGGAAAGGTCTGCAAACAAACTTCTTGCATGAACGCAATGTCCACATTCACATCTGACATTGGGAGCATATGGTGCAGAAATTGAATCTTCACTTCCGACCAGATGATGTTGAGAGTGATGGAATCAATCCGGTAGCCTCCCACAGATCTGCAGGGCAGGAGCACTCGTTGCAACAGGCGAATGCGATGACTCGACATCCTCTTCAGTGTCCACGCGCGCTTCTTCCCCCACCAGAGCATAAATTTGTTAATCATGGGCTCATAGGCTGCCAAGGCATCGAGCGCCGGTACAACCTCAGTCGCGAAATCTTACACAGAAATATGTGTGTGTGTGTCTGTGTGTGTCTGTGTGTGTGTGTGTGTATGTGTGTGTGTGTGTGTGTGTGTGTGGAGGGGGGGGGGAGGGAGGGCATCAGCTATTAGCACCGCCGAGAGGCTCAACTTCGGCGGGTCCGCAGGTGTCAGTTGTGCTGTCCTCCTCTGTAGACAATCGGACCGGACATGGTCTTCTTTGCAGCATCACGTCTTCGGCTGGCCGTCGTAAATGATGACAGCCCTGCTTCACCCAGTACACACATCAAAAAACGTTTTTCATCACCTCGGTTCCTAGAGTTCCGGAACCTGTACACAAAATTGGAATAGAGATCAACATAAACACCATTTCCGCCCTTTTCATTGCTCATGAAAACCACGCATTGCATGTTGAACCATCATACAGTGAGACCTTCAGAGATCGCGATCCCGACTGCTGTACACACCGGTACCTCCAATACCAGTAGCACGTCCTGTTGCTTTGATGTATGCCCGTATTCGTCGTCGCATACTATCAAAAATGTCATCAAGGCACTGTTGGTCCAGATTGTCCCACTCATCAACGGTGATTCGGCTTAGATCCGTCAGAGTGGTTGGTGGGTCACGTCGTCCATAAACAGCCCTTTTCAATCTATCCCAGGCATGTTCGATGGGGTTCACGTCTGGAGAACGTGCTGGCCACTCTAGTCGAGCGATGAAGTTATCCTGAAGGAAGTCATTCACAAGATGAGCACGATGGGGGCGCGAATTGTTGTCCATGAAGACGAATGCCTCGCCATTATGATGCCGATTTGGTTGCAATATCGGATGGGGGATGGCATTCACGAATCGTACAGCCATTACGAAGCCTTCCATGATCACCAGCAGCGTACGTCGGCTCCATGTAAGGTCACAACAAAACACCAGGGAACCTCCACATTGCTGCACTCGCTGGACAGTGTGTCTAAGGCGTTCAGTCTGACCCAGTTGCCTCCAAACACGTCTCCGACGGCTGTCTGGTTGAAGGGATATGCGACACTCATCAGTGATGAGAACGTGATGCCAATCCTGAGCAGTCCATTCAGAATGGTGTCGTGCTTACAAATATGGACCTCGCCGTGAACGTCGGGAGTGAAGTCGCGCATCATGCACCCAATTGCGCACAGTTTGAGTCGTAACACGACGTCCTATGCCTGCATGAAATGCTTTATTCAACATGATGTCGTTGATTTCAGGGTCCCTCCGACCCATAATCCGTAGGTAGCGGTCATCCACTACAGAATAGCACTTGGGCGACATGAGCGGGGCATCTCATCGACAGTTCCTGTCTTTCTGTATCCCCGCCATATCCGAACAACAGCGCTTTGATTCACTCCGAGAGGCCTGGCCACTTCCGTGGTTGAGAGCCCTTCCTGGCAAAAAGTAACAATGCTGACTTGATCGAACCGCGGTATTGACCGTCTAGGCATGGTTGAAATACAGGCAACACGAGCCGTGTACCTCCTTCCTGGTGGAATGACTGGAACTGATGGGCTGTCGTCCCCTCTCCGTCTAATAGGCGCTGCTCATACATGGTTGTTTACATCTTTGGGCTGGTTTAGTGACATCTCTGAACAGTCAAAGAGGCTGTGTCTGTGATACAGTTTCCACCGTTAACGTCTATCTTCAGGAGTTCTGGGAACAGGGGCGATGCGAAACTTTCTTTGATGTGGGTATAAATAGGATAGGACGTGTTCATTTAAAACACTGCAGTCCTGATGTAAGCCATTAAGGATGAGGTATATGCTAAAATGAGGCTGTGTTCGCCACATGTCCGTGGTCTGTACGGTAAGGGCGAAGAGCGGAACCTACCTCATCCGCGGGTAGTACGAAAGACGTTCGAAGTCCAGATCGTTCGCAAAGCATGGTACATCTCCACAGAACCTACGTTAAAATCCGAGTGGCAAAATTTGAGCCCGTTTTTAGTCTCTCGACGGATCCTGTTGCAGACTGCGTCGTTGAGAAGCTTGGCATACACCACACTGCTCACTACAGGAAGGTATAAGCTAACAAGTTCTTCAGTCGGTATCTTTACTTCGCTTTGGAGAAAATGTTCTACTTCCAGCGTTTTTGGCAGAGAAAATTCCCTCTTGCAACTGAATGCGGCGTATATTTTCAGTAAATGTCGATCAATCTAATCGATGCTGACTCTAGAACGCGAGAAGCGGCCGAAGCGAGTAGACAAACACCGAGCACTGGCTTGCAGGTCTAAAGCAACATGAATTGCGGTGGCTGCTGCCGTTATGAAATACAGAAAATGTATTCGCAGTTGTGAGTACGAGTAACCTGCAACTGCAGAATGGAATGACAGTTTTCAATCGCACGAAGAAAACTGGAGCTCCATCGCAGAGTTCCAGCTCTGTAACACCATGCGTCAGCCGACGGCATGTCGCAACATCTGCTCCTGTGGCTGTCAACGCAGTCTGTTAACTGGTAAATAACTAACATCATAGCTTCTACAGAAATAACAAGGAACCTGGAGAGCGGAGTAATTGTCATATGTCTGAGTCCAGCGGTATGTTTAGCAAGGAGAGGTGTCAGGAGCTCCCCCGATTTCTGGACGAGGAATTTGATGTCAGGCTGAGATAACGACTACTAAAATTCTTGTGTTTAAAGAAAACCTATCATTCTGGGTTAAATCGTGCTGACCACTCAGCTACCGAGGGGGGGATAAACTTGTTGAGGATGCTGGATCGGAGAACGAGTAGAATATTGCATAATCGCAACAAACAAGGAGAGCTGTACTGTCTTCTTTAACGTGAAAATAAACTTGCAACAGCGAAGAGGATGACACTCGGTATGCTTTCAAGTAGGGTACCAGGTAACAGCTCATATCTGTTTGATATGACTTCTCCTGTTTAGTGCCTGAAATGTCGGAACATGAAGTACAAGATAGAGACATGTAGCCGTTTTCATAACTTCATTATACAGCTCAAGTTGATCCATATTCGCAACTGCTAATACATTTCGTGTATTTCAAAACAGCTGTAGTCACCGCAGTGCCTGTTCCTTTGGACATTTTTTCACTGCAATATCACATTTATCCGCGAATTTCGATTAAAGTGTGTCCCCTTACGGAAAAATACATAATGAGTGTACGAGTGCAGATTACAGGCACGGCCGGCCGTGGTGGCCGAGCGGTTTTAGGCGTTCAGTCCGGAACCGCGCGACTGCTACGGTCGCAGATTCGAATCCTGCCTCGGGCATGGATGTGTGTGATGTCCTATGGTTAGTTAGGTTTAAGTAGTTCCAAGTTCTCGGGGACTGATGACCTCAGATGTTAAGTCCAATAGTGCTCAGAGCCATTTGAACCATTTGAACAAGCTGAGACTACGGAGAAATGGGCACCTAACATAAGGTCATATCGGTTTGTTCTATAGTTGAAGATACAGCAAATACCACATGGTCCGTTTTAAGAGGCAAAAATGTTTGAAATACAATTGGAGTAAAAGAAGATACCAGTATTCTAAATCGTCCAGCCGAAGCCATCTCAGAAAAGCCAAGTTATATCTTTAATCAACAGACTCCACAGCAAAGCTGACAAGCACCAGCAGACGTGCTCAGTGAGTGATGAACCTGGCCAAATTCTCCATGGTCGTTTGACCCAACTTCACAATAATGAAATGACTTTGACGCTGGAGTACTCAAGAAAAATAAGTGATACGTTATGAATTATCGACATGCGTTCTGGAGGCAATAAGATGCGATTCGATTCGTCAGCATGGTTCTTCAGGTACACAAGATACAGAGGAAGTAGATACGTTCCAATAGCTTATCTTTCTTTCGCCGGTTGCAGTGAAGAGAACGTAAATGTAGAGATACACGGTAGTGTACTACTTAACTATTCCGAGAGAGTCAGCGACCCGAACGTTACGAATCGTTGTAGAAACAAGACATAATGAAAGTTGCACTTTGAAAACCGTGTAGCAAAAGAACCATTACTCAGAATGAGTGTCTCAAACGAGGATATAAGATGAACATCAACAAAAGCAAAACGAGGATAATGGAATGTCGTCAAATTAAGTTGGGTGATACTGAGGGAATTAGATTAGGAAATGTGACACTTAAAGTAGCAAAAGGAGTTTTGCTATTTGTGGAGCAAAATAACTGATGATGGTCGAAGTAGAGAGGATATTAAATGTAGACTAGCAACGGCAAGGAAACCGTTTCTGAAGAAGAGAAATTTGTTAACATCGAGTAGAGATTTAAGTGTCAGGAAGTCGATTCTGAAAGTATTTGTGTGGAGTGAAGCCATGTATGGAAGTGAAATACGGACGATAAACAGTTTAGACAAGAAGAGAACAGAAGATTTCGAAATGTGGTACTATAGAAGAATGCTGAAGATTAGATGGGTAGATCACATAACTAACGAGGAGGTATTGAATAAAATTGGAGAGAAGAGAAATCTGTGGTAAAACTTGACTAGAGGAAGGGATCGGTTGGTAGGGCATATTCTGAGGAATCAAGGGAACACCGGTTTAGTGTTGGAGGGCAGCGTGGAGGGTAAAAATCGTAGAGGGAGACCAATAGATGAATACACTAAACAGATTCAGAGGGATGTAGTTTGCAATAGGTACTGGGAGATGAAGAAGCTTGACAGGATAGAGTAGCATGGAGAGCTGCATCAAACCAGTCTCAGGACTGAGGACCACTACAACAACAACTCAGGATGAAATGAAATTTCAACTGACTGTTATTGAAGCAGGAAGAAACGTAATGAGAAAAAAATTAACGAAAATTTGCTCAACTGATAGCGTTTTGATCTTCAGAATATACAGGCACTCCAAGAGATGCGCTGTACACTGCTGTTCCTCAGTTTGCGTCCGAGGTGCCTAACATGACTCTTTATGAAGGATCACGCGATGGAGGTAAAGCTCTTTCACGAGAAAGGTGACTGTGCACCAGTAGTCCTACAGAAGTTCAGGACATTCAACGGTATGGAAAAAGGCATTTGTCCGATGTCTGCTAAGGGTTAGGAGAAAATGATTACAAAATTCGAAAAGACAGGATTTTCTGAAGTGTAATTTGGGAGAAATGCAGTTGATCTCATGTCTCTCCAAGATGTGCCCACAGCATTGTAGGAGAGGTCGAGAGGCGGTGTACAAACATGCAGTTCACAGGGAACTGCTCGAGCGTAGGACATTCCAGTGAGCGCGGTGCATAAAATCCTACGAAATATCTAGGATTGATATCCATATAAAATGACCAACCTCCAGGAGTCGTCCCCTGCTGATTTGTCGACAAGGCAAATGTTCGCTCATGAATGTCTTGCTAGCATTGAAGTGGGCAATGAATGGCCATGGAACTTCTGTGGACAGAAGGACCTCATTTCCATCTGCAAGGACATGCCAATACATGTAACTGCAGAATATTAGCAACGGAAAATCCGCAAGCGCGCCAACTGGTACCAATTCATTCTGCAAAGGTGACTGTCTGGTGTGGGTTCATCTTAATGCCGTATTTTTTCGAGGAGATGAGCCCTGCGGATCCTCTCACCTGTACCGTCACTGGTAAACGCTAAGAGAGTGTTTTGCGCACCAACGTCACTCCAACTTTTCAACAGCGTATACGCCTGGGGAAAATCATTTTTATGCAAGATGGCGCTCCTCTGCACATTGCACATCCCATGAAAGGGCTGCTGAAGAGGCATTTTGGAAAAGCTAGAATTATCAACTACCATATACCTACAACCTGGCAGACCAGATCGTCTGATATTAATAAGCGAGATTTCTGGCTGCAGGTTTAGCTGAAAGATGTTGTGTTTACTGCTGCAGTTACGAACGTAGTTGAACTGAATTCACACATTGCACAACGGATCTGAATGTGCCCGACGAGAAACTCCAATCTGTCGTGGGGCATGCTGTTTCTCGATTTCAACTTGTGGCAAGAAAAGGTGAACAGCCTGCTGAACATGCCTTGCGCCAGTAGCACTAAAAACAAAAGACGATGCCATTTTGCTTTTTATGCGGTTTTGGCCTCAGGAGAGTTAAAAACCGAATTCTCCTATTAGATGCGTCATGACCTTGCGGTGGTGGAGGGGCTTACCTAATTAACCGCACCACAACTGTGAGCCAAAATTGTGCAGTGATGCGTATTGGACAGTAAGCACAGTGTAATATGCGACTCAAACCGTAGCCGGGGTATTTCGATTCATCTGTCATTTGCAGCCGACATTATTTACGTTAAGACGCTTACAGCGCCGTCTATTGTTAAAATTTTTGGTACATTTGTTTGTTCTGTGACGTTTCCCCCTGCATCAATAATACGCTGTTCAAATCTGACGTTCTTCTGAGCGATGGTTGTCTTTCTACAGCGTTTTGAAACCGGAACTTTTATCATGGACGTGATGTGGCAGTAGCAACAGTGCGTATTAAAAGTCTATACTAACAGTATTTATGTTAGTAGTTTTAGTAGTAGTAGTACTCGTTGTTTGTTGTTACGGACCTGCCCGTCTGTTCATATAGCGATGCGCGCAACACAGTAGCTTGTTAGACAGACAGGTAATCAGAACTGAATTAAAACCACGTGGTGGATTATCGCTCTTTTGTCTGGTACATCGACTAGCATGAGTTTGGTTTTCAGCCAGTCCGAAACGCTCGTTTATGGAAATGCTACGCTTGTCTCCGATCTCCACCTCAGAAAGCACGATGCGAAACAGGTAAAACACGGCAGTAAACAGAACAAAGCTTACACCAGTCATAGGCAGCTTGCACCGACTATTTCCCCTCTTAGGTTAACTGACGAATGTGGTGACAGGAAGTACATCAGATCGCAAGATGAATTAAAAACAAAATTTTACGAATCGTCAGAACAGTGGATAAAAGATGGGATAAACGCTAGGAAAGAGATTAGTAGTCGCGGAAATAGTAGAAATGCTTTAATTAGAGATATATGTTTATGGTTGTTGTTGCTGTAAGCGCCCCGTAGTCATAAATGTTGTAATGAAACTGATAGTAACAAGGTGACAAATATAATAGTAAAATCAGTTAAGTGAAAGTTAGAGAAATATGTTTCTTTTCTTCTGATAGGAAAGGAACAGCCAAGAGAGAATGGTAAAGGTTGCCATTGGCAAACTGCACGAAGAGTAGTGTTTAGGTAGACATCGAAATGTTGGACTTGTGGAGTAGGCGAAAAAACTAAAGGCGGAAATTATTGCAAATTTATATCAAGTGGTGAAATAAACACACTGCAAAATTTCGTAACACAGACGTACATTACTATAAACTTTTCTTTAATGATCCATTGCTGTTACCGAGAATTAGGACTAGATAGAAACAGTAAATAAGTAAGCAATAACTTCTGGATTCGTCAGAATTCTGTTCATAGTTTAGCACCGATATTTATGGGAGAGTACCACCAACGTCCCTGTAGTTGACTGACAATATACTCAAATTTCCTCTTGCTGCCCTGCAATGACGAATGTTTCCCATCTGCACATGAGCTACAAAATTATTACGCACCTTAAGCCACATTCAGGCACAAAACTAACGCCGGTTGTAAAAATTCAAGTGAATTCAATACAAAAATGAAAATTCGTTTTTTTCTGCAGTAAGACCGAAAAAAAGTGTTGTTTACCTTGCTTATTCAATCAGCTCGTTTAGAAAAACATCGCGCATTACGCAAAAGATTTTAATAACTGTTGTGTTTCAAATAGCTTCAGGCTGCGAGAAATAAGTTCATTCATATGGCATTTCCTCCTTCATCGTAAGAAGTAAAATTATTTGCGTCTGCTCTCACTGTAATTTCCGGAAGACGTCTGAGACGAAGGATATCTGAAAGTTTACAGAGATTCACGAAAGAGCTTTTCGGCGGCTAGGTGTCAGTTTCTTGAGAAATGAATAGGGCGTGTCCTCACTTCTCTCGGGTTTCTGTCGACTCAGAATTTTTGTGCTGCTCTCGTCTCTGGTTTACGATTCGGTCAGGAAGTACGCCGCCCTTTCCTCCTCTTTTTCCGCCTCCTTCTTCCATTCAGCCTGTTGCTGACGTCAGGCGTCTCGAGAGTATTCGAGAAATTGTGCTCGTGCCTTCAAGAACCCTTCTCATACATAAATATTACAAAGATATATCGCGAGTACATGTTCGCAAAACTTGAATTGTTACGATTCTCATTAAAATTACCTCATTAGATATGGCTAACAGATGACGCTTTTCAAGCTGTAAAACGCTTCGTACATTTTTAGTTACTTGGTAGTAACATCTTAATTTGTGAATAAAACATGAGAAGCATAACTAGGTGTAGTATAGAATCTGTGAGTGCTTCGAGTGCCCCGCCTACTTATTTCCGTGTTTTTCTCACGTCTTGTTAGATGACCGTATCTAATTTCTTTCCTTGTAATCGACTTAGCAACTTAGTCGAAACACGACAGAGTGTAATCTCGGTAAAGTTACTACTTCATAACGTCTAGTAACAAAAAAGGTGGAATTAATAACTTGAAGAATATGAATTGTATGGTACTAATGTTGAACACTTTTACAACTTATTTTAGCTGGCAGAGCACTATCCAAACTAATGAGTTATTCTCAGATACCGTTTCTACAGTTAAAGTTGAAACGACTGAGAATTACATAAATGCAATGTAAGTGTAGACCAGATGTGGCTTGAATTCGAAGAAATACTATCAGCAGCAATTGAGAGTTTTATTCCAAATAAATTAACAAACAACGGAACTGATTCACCTTAGTACACAAAACAGGTTAGAACACTGTTTTAGAAACAACTGAACAAACATGCCAAATTTAAACAGACACAAAATCCCCAAAGTTGGCGTTCTTTTGCAGAAGTTCGAAATTTAGCGCGGACTTCAACGCGAGATCCTTATAATAGATTCCACAACGAAACTTTGTCTCGAAACCTGGCAGAAAATCCAAAGAAATTCTGGTCGTACGTGAAGTATCGTAGCGGTAAGACACAATCAATGCCTTCTTTGCGCCGTAGTGATGCAGGTACTATCGAAGATAGTGCAGCCAAAGCAAAGCTACTAAACACAGCATTCCAAAATGCCTACACAAAAGAAGACAAAATAAATATTCCAGAATTAGAATCAAGAACTGCTACCAACATGAGTAACGTAGAAGTAAATATCCTCGGAGTAGTGAAACAACATAAATCACTTAATAAAAACAAGTCTTCTGGTCTAGACTGTATACCAATTATGTTCCTTTCAGAGTATGCTCAGGTGATAGCTCCGTACTTAACAGTCATGTACAACCGTTCGCTCTACGAAAGATCCATACGCAAAGACTGGAAAGTTGCACAGGTCACACCAATATTCAAGAAAGGTAGTAGGAGGAATCCACTAAATTACCAGCCCCTATCGTTAACGTCGATATGTAGCAGGATTCTGGAACATATATTGTGTTCGAACATTACGAATTACCTTGAAGGAAACCGTCTATTGACACACAAACAACACGGATTTAGAAAACATTGTTCTTGTGAAACTCAAATAGCTCTTTACTCGGATGAAATGTTCTGTGCTGTTGACAAGGGATATCCGATTCATTCCGTATTTCTGGATTTCCGAAAGGCTTTTGACACTGTAGTACACAAGCGGCTTGTAGTGAAATGGCGTGTTTATTGAATATTCTCTTAGTTATGTGACTGGATACGTGATTTCCTGTCATAGTTAGTAGTAATTCACGGAAAGTCATCGAGTAAAACAGAAGTGATTTCTGGGGTTCCACAGGGTAGTGTTATAGGTCCTTTGCTGTTCTATATAAACGATTTGGAGACAATCTGGGCAGCCGTCTTCGGTTGTTTGCTGATGACGCTGTCATTTATCGACTAGTAAAGTCCTCAGAAGATCGAAACAAATTGAAAAACGATTTAGAAAAGATATCTGAATGGTGCGAGAATTGGCACTTGGCCTTAAATAACGAATATTGTGAAGTCATCCACATAAGTGCTAAAAGGAATCCTTTAAACTTCGGTTACTTGACAAATCAGTCAAATGTAAAGGCCGTAATTTCAACTAAATACCGGAGAATTACAATTACTAACAATTTAAATAGGATGGAACACATAGAAAATGTTATGGGGAAGGCTAAGCAAAGACAGCATTTTATTGACAGGTCACTAAGGAAATGTAGCAGGTCTGCTAAGGAGGCTGCCTACACTGAGCTTGTTCGTCCTGTTTTAGAATGTTGCTGCTCGGTGTGGGATCCATACCACGTACGGTTGACGGAGTACATTTAAAAAGTTCAAAGAAGGGCAGCACGTTTTATATTTTCGTGGAATAGGAAAGAGTGTATCACTGAAATTATACAGGATTTGGGGTGGACATAATTGAAACAAAGACGTTCCTCGTTGCGGTAGAATCTTCTCACGAAATCCTAATCACCAGAATTCTCCTCCTAATGCGAAAATTTTTTGTTGACACCGACTTACAAAGCGAGCAACGATCAACGGAAACCAGAGCTCGTACGGAAAGATATAGGTGATCGTTCTTTCCAAGCGCTATGCTTGATGGGAATAAGAGAGAATTGTGAAAGTGGTTCCATGAACCCTCTGCTAGACAGTTAAATGTGAATTGCAGAGTATCCATGCAGATGTAGATGTACCTCTTATGGCTTTACATCTGGAATCTGAAGTAGAAATTAATAATATAAATTTAGCCACTGTTAATAGCAAGAGTTTTATGGCGTGATGGATAGAAATCATGCAAATTTACAGCCTATTTTTCTGATTTCGACCTTTAACAAGTGTTATCAATTAAAAAAAAAACATTCAAATGGCTCTGAGCACTGTGGGACTTAACATCTATGGTTATCAGTCACCTAGAACTTAGAACTACTTAAACCTAACTACCCTAAGGCCATCACACAACACCTAGCCATCACGAGGCAGAGAAAATCCTTGACCCCGCCGGGAATTGAACCCGGGAACCCAGTCGTGGGAAGCGAGAACGCTACCCCACGACCAGGAGATGTGGGCTTATCAAATTCATAATACCCGAGAGATAATACACTCCTGAAAATGGTAAAAAGAACACATTGACACCGGTGTGTCAGACCCACCATACTTGCTCCGGACACTGCGAGAGGGCTGTACAAGCAATGATCACACGCACGGCACAGCGGACACATCAGGAACCGCGGTGTTGGCCGTCGAATGGCGCTAGCTGCGCAGCATTTGAGCACCGCCGCCGTCAGTGTCAGCCAGTTTTCCGTGGCATACGGAGCTCCATCGCAGTCTTTAACACTGGTAGCATGCCGTGACAGCGTGGACGTGAACCGTATGTGCAGTTGACGGACTTTGAGCGAGGGCGTATAGTGGGCATGCGGGAGGCCGGGTGGACGTACCGCCGAATTGCTCAACACGTGGGGCATGAGGTCTCCACAGTACATCGATGTTGTCGCCAGTGGTCGGCGGAAGGTGCACGTGCCCGTCGACCTGGGACAGGACCGCAGCGACGCACGGATGCACGCCAAGACCGTAGGATCCTACGCAGTGCCGTAGGGGACCGCACCGCCGCTTCCCAGCAAATTAGGGACACTGTTGCTCCTGGGGTATCGGCGAGGACCATTCGCAACCGTCTCCATGAAGCTGGGCTACGGTCCCGCACACCGTTAGGCCGTCTTCCGCTCACGCCCCAACATCGTGCAGCCCGCCTCCAGTGGTGTCGCGACAGGCGTGAATGGAGGGACGAATGGAGACGTGTCGTCTTCAGCGATGACAGTTGATTCTGCCTTGGTGCCAATGATGGTCGTATGCGTGTTTGGCGCCGTGCAGGTGAGCGCCACAATCAGGACTGCATACGACCGAGGCACACAGGGCCAACACCCGGCATCATGGTGTGGGGAGCGATCTCCTACACTGGCCGTACACCTCTGGTGATCGTCGAGGGAACACTGAATAGTGCACGGTACATCCAAACCGTCATCGAACCCATCGTTCTACCATTCCTAGACCGGCAAGGGAACTTGCTGTTCCCACAGGACAATGCACGTCCGCATGTATCCTGTGCCACCCAACGTGTTCTAGAAGATGTAAGTCAACTACCCTGGCCAGCAAGATATCCGGATCCGTCCCCCATTGAGCATGTTTGGGACTGGATGAAGCGTCGTCTCACGTGGTCTGCACGTCCAGCACGAACTCTGGTGCAACTGAGGCGCCAGGTGGAAATGGCATGGCAAGCCGTTCCACAGGACTACATCCAGCATCTCTACGATCGTCTCCATGGGAGAATAGCAGCCTGCATTGCTGCGAAAGGTGGATATACACTGTACTAGTACCGACATTGTGCATGCTCTGTTGCCTGTGTCTATGTGCCCGTGGTTCTGTCAGTGTGATCATGAGATGTATCTGACCCCAGGAATGTGTCAATAAAGTTTCCCCTTCCTGGGACAATGAATTCACGGTGTTCTTATTTCAATTTCCAGGAGTGTATAATTGCTCTTAACGCAACCATAAACAGGCAAATGGAGGAAGTGTCTCTCTCAGCTTTGGTACACACATGTCCAGCAGAAGTCCTATGGTACAAACAACTCGATGTCAAATCTTACCTCCTCTTTTCTTTAAACACAAATCTGTTACAAAATTATCAGCATGAATTAGACTTCACCTACTTTTCCCAGCACTGTACGTGAACTACGTGTGGTTTATGAAATGAGACAAAGAAAACACAAAAAATAATTCCTCATTGAAATTTTTGGATCAAACGGCCCATTCCCGTTATACATACCAAACTTGAGTTAAGAATTGAAACTGGAGCCTACAGGTACACTGCGAAAAAAAAGCAAACAGAGAACTATGTGAACCTGTAAAGCAATTAATCACCATCTTTAACAGTTGTCCTGTCAGGCACTATCATTTTTATGTTTTCACATTGACTACCACTGGTTCTGACTGCATTTTTCGTGTATTACTTATGTTTAAGTTTTGACAAATTCCCGTTGTAAGCGAAACCTCCACAATAGTGTACACTTTTCTGTGTATTGCTTAAAGGTGTATTATCGAAGTGCTAATTCCATATCGTTTAATGTGCATTGGCTGAATTCTATAATTACTTCTGAATGAGTCTGAGTCATTAACCGCACATCACACGACGGTGTATGTCAGAATAATGGCAATCTTATACCAGAGGTTTCTCTTAAGCTATCAACGATCTGTGTGAAAGGGGAACGTTTCCCCAAAATGTGGTTCCGCAGAAGATAACCGAGAGCAAATAAACAAAAATAAACTATCATTGAGACTCATGACCTTTTGAGAGTGGAGATTATACAAGCTATGGTTGAGACATTGGCGCAAGATAGTGGTTCAGTCTATGTTCCAGGTAAAAACACATAATATGTTCAGTGTCTTAAATAAAATACAGAGTTACACGGGAAACTGTTACTAGGTGTTCCCATACTCGAGGAGCGATGAATTACTTAAGCACGAAATCCTAACAACCATAATATCATGCGTGTTAGACCATTGTCTGCTGTCTTCCGAATTGTCTTATTCACTTTCTTATCTACACAATGTGATCAAAAGTATCCGGACATCCCCTAAAACATATGTTCTTCATATTAGGTGCATTTTGCTGCCATTTATTGCCATGTACTCCATATCAGCGACGTCAGTAGTCATTAGACATCGTGAGAGAGCAGAACGGGGTGCTCCGCGTAACTGACAGACTTGGAACATGGTCTGGTGATTGGGTGTCAATTGTGTCATACGTCTGTACTTGAAATTTACACACTCCTAAACATCCCTACGTCCGCTGTTTCGAATGTGATAGTGACGTGGAAACATGAAGACACATGTACAGCACCAAAGCGTACAGGCCGACCTCGTCTTTTGACTGACACAGACCGCCGAAGTTGAAGAGGATCGCAATATGTAATAGGCAGGCATCTATCCAGACCATCACACAGGAATTCCAAAGTGCATCAGGATCCACTGCAAGTACTATGACAGTTAGGCGGGAGGTGAGATATCTTGGATTTCATGGTCGAGCGGCTGCTCATAAGGCACCCATCACGCCGGTAAATGCCAAACAACACCCCGCTTGGTGTAAAGTGCGTAAACATTGGACGATGACACAGGGGAAAAACGTTGTGTGGAGTGACGAATCACGGTACACGGTATGGTGATCCGATGGCAGGGTGGGCGTATGGCAATGCCCGGTGAACGTCATCTGCTAACGTATGTAGTGCACCTTCTTGCTTCCCAGTGTTGAAGAGTAATTCAGGGATGGCGATTGCATCTTTCAACACAATCGAGCACCTGTTCATATTGCATGGCCCGTGGCAGCGTGGTTACACGACAATAACATCCCTCTAAAGGACAGGCCTGCAGAGAGTCCTGGCCTGAATCTTAAAGAACACCTTTGGGATGTTTCGGAACACCGAAGTCGTGCCAGGCCTCACCGACCGACATCGATACCTCTCCTCGGTGCAGCTCTCCATGAAGAATGGGCTACCTTTCCCCAAGAAACCTTCCAGCACCTGACTGAACGCATACCTGCGAGAGAGGAATCTGTCATCAAGGCTAAGGGTGGGCCAACAACATATTGTATTCCAGCATTACCAATGTAGGGTGCCACGAACTTGTAAGTCATTTTCAGGCAGGTATCCGGATACTTTTGACCAGTTACTAGGGCCGAATCAGTGTTCACAGAAAGACGAACTCCTAACTCCAAAAAGTTCCTCCCCTCTACCCACTACAGCTCCTACACGTCCTGTTGTATATAGGAGTACACAAAGAGAATGCGAAACATTCACATTCGCTCTAATGTAGCCTCAGTGAACGCATGGACATGACAAATGCAGATGAGTTGTAGCATGGTATACCTGTACCTTGCATTTTATCTCAGTTCGTAATATCTTGAAAGGTATGAATGTATCTAATAAAATGTCGCTGACTGTATGTTTCCACCAATAACTCCACAAGAGCATTCGAAACGTTAAATTAATAAAGCCAGTTTAATGATGAAAAGCACCCTGAATTTTTTTGGCTGCAGGAACTAGAAACAGAAATCCTCTCATTACAATATTCATTTTGTGAGTCTTCATAGCTTAGATGCTGGCAATTAAAAATATTTATTGTCCGTTAATTTGAGTTTCAGCTGCAGCTAACGTTCCATACGGCTTCCGTGCACTAGACGTGTGTGGTCATGAATTGCATTTTATTAAAATTCTGATTTATTCTCATATGAAAGTCAACTTCCATTTTTACTCAGTTCTACGATCAAGCAGTCCTCAGTTTGTGTGTTTAAAACACAGTTCAGTGTCATCTACCAACATTTTTCTTAACAGTCTGTAGAGCTTTTTGTGACAATTTTGTGAAGTGAATCTCAGATAAAACCGGTTACTTGCGATTTAATTTAAACAGTGAAACTGATGATTAGGTTTAATCCATTTTGTAATTCTTTCAGAGAGAGAGTCACGTATGTGACTACTACGTTATTTCTGAAATTTTACGTTATGTGTAGCGGGTTGCGTGTCCTAACTTATGAGTGCGTCCTCGATAGTTCATACATTTTGTATGCACGCTTCGAGGCAATGGTGGAGAGTAAAAATTCGCCTTTAATTGCGTACTTCTTATAATAGTAATAGACCTTTGATATAACTCTTATATAGCAAATGTGAAAAACCGATATACTGGATATTTTTCAGTTTTCATTTTGGGATTCCAAAGTAGAAATCTCTTTGCAACCTTAAACTAAAAAAAGAGCTATCTGAAATGGTGTACACATGAATTCGTACCTCATTCTGGGAATGTCACATTACATAATACACTGTCTCATATTCGGTATACGAAAGGCATCCATTCGCAATTATTTCAGTTAACAGAAAGTATATCGTAGAGATTTAACGTATTCCGATTTTTCTTTTCCTTTTTTCTCAGGGGATCCTTCCAGAATTTGTACAGACTTTTGCATCTTCATACTTGGAAACGGCAAGGTACTTTCGTGAAAGATATTTATATAGCGACTGTTTGATATCTAGTTCTCGTTGATGAAACACTTTACGGTCAGAAGAAGTAGGAGGGTACAAGACGAAGCAAAATGTTCTGTTAGTAGACACATTAAGAGGGTCTGGGAGCAATGAATTTCAATGGGCAGGTCTTCCGCTGCTACTCTGGTGAAGGATTATTTTGATGTAGCATTCATAACCTCAATTGTACGGTATTTTCAGACACGTTAATTGAAGATAACAGTTCGTGGTCGGTCGACAAACGGGTTGCTATAGTCGCACTTGAGTTGGGTAGCGTTGTAAATCGGTAGCGATTGTTCAAATGAACCATTGTGTTATTCACGTGGTGCGTTACAGATGATATGACGAGGATGTGATGAGCACGTAACCATAAAAATACCGATATCCTGTTGACAGTACGTCAGATTTGCGTTTCTATTAGTAACTTCATAGCTTAATGAACACAAACATATCGTTCCCGCAAGTGGAAGCATCCGGTATACAGCTAAACCCAATAATGTATGTGTCAAATATGCTGAAAATCAGATTACGTGTGGAGCGCAAGGATCACTATTTATAACAAAACATGCAAGGCAGTGATCTGATGTTTTAATTCAAGCAATACTTGGAATGAATCATAATATGAAAACTCCATTCAGAAAACTCGAATACTGTAGTGTCCACGCACTGAAACTGCCTTAACTGACATGTGACCCATGAAATCTGTTTAACGATAGTCGTCAAAGCAGACAACCTTTTCTATCACAAGAAAAGTTACATGTCTCTCTGTCTTGTGATACGATCACAAACCCCGTTACCCTTGCCTTTGGACAGACTTTTAATTTAAGTAAGCTACTGTCTACTTGTGTCTACAGTCAGATTTTTTTTCAAAGTATCACAGGCGCCTCAATGTCGTTATTAGATTAGAATAATTTTACCACCTTAGACTGAACATTCTTGACGTTATATAACATTAGGTTTTCATTTTCACTGTGTTAGGTGTAGGTCTAACAATTTTCAGCAGCATCCGAGCAAGTGGCGCACTTGTGTTTTGCAGGCAAACTCCCTTAAGGACAAATCACGTTGATCCAGCAGCCTACCAATGAACGAAAATCCACGACTGGCTTTACCTACAATTCAGATAATATGACCATTAAACTAAATATCCCAATAAACAGTCAGAGACTGATATTTTGTGAGTCAATGAGTTAACTCATTCTATTTATCACTCATTGATATTGTAATGATATGACACATTATTGCATTATGTGAAATGTATAATCAGCAATGAACAACTACAGCAGTTTGACAATCAGTGCACCACTTTTAAATCTCATCGAGATCTATCTAAATATGTATGCAGACTTATTCGGTCAGTACTTCATAACAGATAACCCCTACATCTGCCGAGATCCAGGTCACTGAAGTACAACATGAAGGGCAAGGGTCCCAATACACTTCCCTGACGTACGTCTGAAATTACGTCTGCCTAAGTCGATCAGTTTCCATCCAAGAAAACATACTGCGTCCTCTCTATCACGAAATGATCACTGCAGTCATAAATTCTGCTCATCGATAGTTACGAAACACTCCATCCACCTGTTTCACTTTTTCGAAGTCTTTCAGAATGTGTAATGAGAAATTGAGTTTCGCATAGCCGTTATTCCCGCATTCCATACTGGCTGGCATGTTGGACACCTTTCTGCTCGAGATACCTCATCGGTGGTTGTCAGTGATGTCTGAGGACTATGCCCCCCTTATAGACGGATGTGACATGTGCTTTGTTCTAACTACTGGAAACAGTTTTTTGATCCAGGGATGTTATACTAAAAGGAGGGTGAAACACAGTCGAAAATTTTGTAGAGAATCTGATAGGAATTCTTGATGACCCTGAGACGTCTTTAATTTTTATTAATTTCAGTTGTTTCTCAACATTGCTGTCACTAATATCTATATAACTTAACCTAGAAATTGTAATGGGACAGCTCTCGTGAAGACAGCAGTCAGCCCTAAAGTTGATGTAAAAGACTGCGAGCTGCGCTTCCACCTACGGGCGAAGTTAGCTAAATTAATCATTTTAGTCAGTAACAGAATGTAGCCGAGGGAAGTAACTAAGAAAGGTAGGTAAAACATCTTTGATTTTGTAATTTATTATGTAATAACTAGTACATTTCTTTTTCCAGTGACTTCTAGCAACCGTTACATATTTGACAAATGCATGAGACAAGGCCGTATTAATCTTTCATTATTATCAAAACCGGTTTTGCTGAAGCATCACCAACACAATGTGAAAGAAGTCTAATATTACTCACCTGTCATATCATATATTGACACGGAAATCCGCGTGAACTATACATTGATCATCATGGTGAATCTTTAGCATACTTGAATAACCAGTAATGATATCAGACTATCCTTCATGATATCGAACATAACAAGACCTTTGATAATTCTGTCAGTCAGTTTTGAGAAATATTTCACTGCAGTCGAACAAACACTGAATTGCTAAAGAAACTGCTACACCTGCCTAATATCGTGTAGGGCCCCGCGAGCACACAGAAGTGGCGCAACATGACGTGGCATGGAGTTGACTAAAGTCAGAAGTAGTGCTGGAGGGAACTGACACCATAAATCCTTCAAGGTTGACCATAAATCCGGTGGAGTACGAGGGGATGGTGATCTCTTCGGAACAGCACGTTGCAAGGCATCCCAGATGTGCTAAATAATGTTCATGCCTGGGGAGTTTGGTGGCAAGCGGAAATGTTTAATCACAGAAGAGTGTTCCTGGAGCCATTCTGTTCGTGTGGGGTTTCGCATTGTCCTACTGGAACTACCGTAGTCCGGCGGAACGCACAAGGGACATGAATGGATGCAGGTGATCAGTCACAATGCTTACCTTCGTGTCACCTGTTAGAATCGTATCTACAAGCATAGGGGGGACTCCAACTGCACACGCCCCACACCATAACAGAGACTTCAAAAGCTTGAACAGTCCCTGCTGACATGCAGAGTCCATGGATTCATGAGGTTGTCTCCATACTCGTACACATCCATCTGCTTGATACAATTTGAAACGAGACACGTCCGACCAGGCAACATGTTTCCGTCACCAACAGTCCAATCTCAGTGTTGACGGGCCTAGTCGAGGGGTAAAGCTTTGCGTCATGCAGTCATCAAGGGTACACGAGTTGGCCTTCGGCTTCGAAAGACCACATCGATGATGTTCCGTTGAATGGTTCGCACGCTGACACTTGATGTCTCAGTATTGAAATCTACAGCAGTTTGCGGAAAGGTTGCACCTCTGTCACGATGAACGATACTCTTGAGTTGTCTTGGTCTCGTTCATGCGGGATCTGTTTTCGACCGCAGTGATGTCGGAGATCTCATGTTTTACCTGATTCCTGATATTCGCGGTACACTCGTGAAACAGCAGTATGGGAAAATTCCCACTTCGTCGCTAACTCGGAGATGTTGTGTCCTATCACTCGTCCACCGACTATAACAGCAAGTTCTAACTCACTCAAATCTTAATAACCCGCCTTTGAAGCAGCAGTAACCGATCGAATAACTGCGCCAGACACGTGTTTTCTTGTATAGTCGTTTCTGACCGCACCGCCGTATTCTGCTGTTTACGTATCTCTATATTCGAATATGGATGTCTGTACCAGTTTCTTTGGTTACTTAGTGTATTTCAGTGTACTACAACTAACAAGCTTGTACAGTTTTCCCAAGACTACATGAATGCTCGTTCGACAAATGAAGACTTCCGGCATAAGTGCTCTTGTTGAAGGAATCATACAGGTATCCGGCGGGATGTGATTTAGAAAGACTGTGGAAGCCTGTAAGTCGGCAAATAAACCTATGACTACCCCGCCAACTGATTATGAACAAGTTTCACGTATCGTTCACTTCTTCACATGCCAAAACTGTCACGATTTACAAATCCGCCGTTAATGACAGATGTCCTACGTTCAACGACGTGTGAGGATACCCCTACAAATTACTGAACCATGTAATGCTATCCTGTGTTTTGAATCACATTCTGTTTATACGAAGAATGATCGGAGTTTAATGTTTCATTCATATCGACATCAAATTTCCATCACACCAAGCCATACTTACAGAGAAAACCAATGCTGATTTAAGAACAATACTACCACCAATCAAAAGGGGGAAGGGTGATTGCTGGTACAGCTAGTTTATAGTGAAATGAATTTGAACTGAATTTGGCTGAATTGAAATTTAATTTGCACTGGATAGTATTTGCATTCAATTCGAAATTTAGTTTTACTTAAGTAACACTTATGTCGCCTCATCAAAAGCGTGGTTGTCAATGTGGTGCAGCTAGTTGAGAATCTATGTTTATTAATCTACTACTACTGTACCACCTAGGTAGGAACCCATACTGGAAACTGTAGTATGAATCCCCATCTCATCTTTAAGAACTACTGTACTGCTTTTTCTCACGCAAGAATCCTCATAATTTGCTGTGGTATAAGACTGAATCATGCTATAATAGCTGGAGGACTAACCATATTGATGTTTCAGCCATCACTTTAGTCTGATCGCTAATGGACGTCAGTTCAAAACCTGTTATTTACGGGAGTTATGTTTAAACATACGATCCCAGGTACTTCTTGGGGAAACAGCTGTAGAACTGGTTCGTTTGCATGCTCGATCTGTCAGCAGCACTAAGCTTCTATGTTGAATGTCGTGTAAATCAGACCACTGTATCACGTCCATCTGCTAATTTGACCAGAAAATGATTTCCAATACATTTGTGTTGTAGGAGGAATCACACATACATTAATCATAAATGATTTAGAAATTCAATGCAAACGTATGATGTCTATGTGTGTGGTAGGGATATTGGGATGTGGAACACCTGCAGTTTAGTGTCTGACACATGCAGTCATGAAACACCTACTACCCAATGCGTAAACTGTATACCACTTGGTGTAAGGTGCTGCGGTAATGTATACACGAGTTGCAGGGAATTCTCACTGTGAGTATCTTTATGAAACCCCTAAAAAGAATGTTCCAAGTCATATTAGGTGTATACATCCCAAATTTGACAAGAAAAAGGCTTCCAACGCTAGCGTGTTGTTGAAGTAATGACACCCACATTCAACAGTGATGATTTAGAATTTAGAAGGAAAAATGTGACACTTAATTCGCTACACATCGACTGCGACGCTTCTGAATGGATTTACAACGCTACCATCTATCAGCGATCACAAATCAGTGACAGTTGTCATTGTTCATCAAGTATGTAGCTCGACGAGACTTTTATCGATCGAAGGGGATATAATTCCACATCTAGAGCTATTTGCAGCACTTGCGACGGCAAGACTTTCATGCTACTTTTGTTAGCTTACGAACTGTGATCTTAGAGATATTGAGTGACCGAAACAACAAAAAGGTCATCTCAACTCTTCCACTGTCCTACTCCTTAAGACAGTATCACAGATCTACTCTCGCGAGGTCTATACATAAAGTACCTGTGTTCATCTCCCTTATAATGACATTAATATGATTGGCTCTCAATTAAACCACGATGGATAGTACCACTATAAATCAGCTGGAGATGTTAGATGTTCTATGTACAATGCAAAACACTTAAGGCATCACTTAAAAGTTACGGTGTTACCCTGAAATTTAGAGCGCTTTCTGTTTGTAGGAGATATGATTGGATTTTAACGTACTTCTAAACATGAGAAACTGTCGAATTATTCCAAGCTAAATACTTTCAGGCTGCTTCTGATAAACTAAAGCTCTCAAAAAACGACTACGTGTACTCTGCAAGCCTTCACAAACCAGGTAGTGGAGTACATCGTATATAAATGCTGGTTCTTCCTTTGACAATTCCAGTCGCTAATGAAGCGTTCGGGGAGCGATTATGTGCTTCTGTACATTATGTATTCTCTGTCAAGTAGTTCCATCTATGATGCGTGTGAAATGTATAAAGTGCTTATACCTGCAATTCCGAAACGTTTGAGTAGTGCTATCTGAATGATTTTACTTTAAAATATGAACACATGGAGTGAGGGATGGCATTGAATTACGGTATCGTGTACATTGTGAGTTCTGCATTCTCGTCTTATGAGCACACTAAGGATTCACCAGGAAATATTTTAACCAGGATATATTTCACTCAAGAACGATGTAGAAAGGCCTAACGGTTCATAACATCATAGTTTCACTCACTCTCTTAAGCTACTGGCGTGAAATCTTGCAGATGTAGAAAGATGCCTACTAACTATCGTTTATGTTGCACAACTTCTTCTTGATGCTGAGATTTTTTTCTGTCAGGGCATATACTTCACAGTTATATTTTAAACTCACTACAGTTCTTCTCACATTCAGTTACTATATATACAATGAACTCGTCAATTAAGCAGAAATCCCAACTGGGAGAAGGTATTAATTTTAACGAATATTTCGTTTCATCGGTATTCATGTGACATTCTCTTGATTTGTTAACAGTAACAGATACTGGTATTGTGAGCGCCCATAACTGGGGAGAAGCAGAGTTACTAAACACAGCCTTCTGAAATGCCTTCACAAAAGAAGACGTAGTAAATATTCCAGACTTCGAATAGAGGACAGCTGCCAACATGAGTGACGTAGAAGTAAATATCCTCGGAGTAGTGAAGTAACTTAAATCACATAATAAAAACAAGTGTTCTGGTTCAGACTCTATACCAATTAGGTTCCTTTCGGATTATGATGACGCATTAGCTTAACTTAACAATCATATACAACCGTTCGCTCGACGAAGTATCCGTACCCAAAGACTGGAAAGTTGCACAGGTCACACCAATATTAAAGAAAGGTAGTAGGAGTAATCCACTAAATTACAGGGCCATATCACTAACGTCGATATGCAGCAGGATTTTAGAACATATATTGTGGTCGAACATTATGAATTACCTCGAAGAAAACTGTCTATTGACACACGGTCAACATAGGTTTAGAAAACATTGTTCCTGTGAAACGCAACTAGCTCTTTATTCACATGAAGTATTGAGTGCTATTGACAAGGTATTTCAGATCGATTCCGCATTTCTGCATTTACGGAAGTCTTTTGACACTCTACCACACAAGCGGCTCGTACTGGAACTGCGTGCTTATGGAATATCGTCTCAGTAATGTGACTGGATTTGTGATTTCCTGACAGAGAGGTCACAGTTCGTAGTAACTGACGGAAAGTCGTCGAGTAAAACAGAAGTGATTTCTGGCGTTCCCAATTGTAGTGTTATAGGCCCTTTGCTATTCCTTATCTATATAAACGATTCGGAAGAGAATCTGAGCAGCCGTCTTCAGTTGTTCGCATATGACGCTGTCGTTTATCGACTAATAACTTCATCAGAAAATCAAAACAAACTGCAAAATGATTTAGAGGAAATATCGGAATGGTGCGAAAAGTGGCAGTTGACCCCAATAACGAAAAGTGTGAGGTCATCCACACGAGTGCAGAAAGGAACACGTGAAACTTCGGTTACACGATAAATCAGTCTAAACTAAAAGCTGTAATTTCAACTAAATACTTAAGTATTACAATTACGAACAACTTAAATTGGAAGGAACACATAGAAAATGTTGTGGGGAAGGCTATCAAAGACTTCGTCTTAGAAAATGAAACAGACCTACTAAGGAGAGTGCCTACACTACACTTGTCCGTCCTCTTCAAGAGTACTGCTACGCGGTGTACAATCCTTACCAGATAGAACTGACGAAGTACATCGAAAAAGTTCAGAGAAAGGCAGCTCGTTTTGTATTATCGCGAAATATGGGAGACAGTGTCACAGAAATGAAAAAGGATTTGGGCTGGAAATCATTAAAAGAAAGGCGTTTTTCTTCTCACAAAATTCCAATCACCAACCTTCTCCTCCGAATGAGAAAATATTTTGTTCACACCGACCTACATAGGGAGGAACGATCACCACGATAAAATAAGGGAAATCAGAGCTCGTACGGAAACATATAGGTGTTCATTCTTTCCGCGTGTTATACGAGATTGTAATAATAGAGAATTGTGAAGGGGGTTCGATGAACCCTCTGCCAGGCACTTTAATGTGATTTGCAGAGTATCCATGTAGATGTAGATGTAGAACTTGTACTTTCCCCAGAGATCATAAATGATTTCAGACCGTCTTTGCTCTTCTCTCTGCGCCGCGCTGCGAACATTAACGAAAAATTTAGCATAGTTGATAAGTACTTAAAAGATGCAAGCCGTGTGTTCAGCGTTAAGGCTATTCCATCTAGGAAGATGGTGACCAAATGTATAGGGGCTGTTGCCTCAACAGGTTAATTCTTCGGAGTTAAATTTCTTAGTGGCACACTGTCTTTGCTTATTCCGCTACTGTATTGGTCTGGGCTGCTAACTGAGCTGTTGGGATTCCAAGCGACAGCGTTTGTGACACTGCGTTCTGCCTAAGGTACTACCAGCGAGTGATTTCCCAGGTCTCGGGTGGAAAGCTGCCGATAGCACTCCCACTGGTCGCTAGGCTGTCGAAATTCGTTGCAATGCTGTGTGTTAATTTGTACATGCATGAGCGCTCAGTCTGGTGCGGTGTGGCGAATCTCGTATGCAGATGTCGGTGTGTGGCGAAGTTTGCATACAGATGAAAGGGATGAGGTCTGAATCACTGGATACTGTCGATTATTGTACTGCTCCCTATCACGGAATTTCGATGTTTCGATCTGTGGGTCGTGATCAGACTAGTTGTCTGGTGGCGCTTGCTATACAAATACTTCTTTTTGTTTCTCTTCATGTAACCCACAGCATTTCACCATCATTACGTGTAAAGAGGTGAAAATAATTTTTTTTCCTCGCTGAGATCCATGTTCCGTGATTCACTTGAGTAGATCACCTCTAGGCGGGACAGTAACACAATACAATAATTACACACAGTTGAAATCATAGTAAAAGAATAGTTCATCAGACCAAATATAATATAGGCACAGAAGACAACATTCTTCAGACATGGACAATTTATATCCAATACGTTATTCGATTCGTGTAATTGAAGCAAACCTCTTTTAATTTCGTCATAAGACTTCGCACTCTGATGTATGAATTGCGATATTCTCTAGCAGAACAGAAGTTTAACATTACTTAATGAATCAATGAGAAACAGAATACTGAAAGAGAAACAATACAGTATACAGGGTGAAGAAAAATTCGTGCACTCAGACTTCGCAACGCGACTCCTCACATAGTGATAATACAAAAATATCTCTCACAAAATTTCGCCCTGTGCGTATTTCGGGCGGTAAATTGAAGTTAAAGACTGGCAAACTGGCAACACTGTAGTCACATGTCCGCTAACTAACTCACACACTAGTCTGCGCAGTTGTTGCAGTAGATAGCGTTTTGGGTTAGGGTGCTGGAGGTCGATAGTTCGATTCTCGGTAGATGCTTTTCTGTTTCTATTTGCTAAAAGTCGTCTGCGGGGTACGGCATTGGGTCTTCTTCAAAATATTTGCAGTTACGTACTACGAGCACAGAAATGGAAGTGGAATCGTTTTCATGGATCAGCTTTTATAAAAACCTTTTGCACGTCATGGTGGCTAATTGTCGCGCGCCACTGCTTCTACTAGATTGCAAGCCTGTTCTCTGCGTACCCTTCTCGAATGAGCCCATCGAAATTATTTGCAAGGCACTTTGCTAGCCCCACTGATGACGTAAGACCCAAACGAAGTGTAATGAATCTCAACGTGGCAAGTGTTAATCGATGGGACCTTTGGGGGAGGGTACATACAAAACAAGTTTGGCATCTAGTAGATGCAGTCGTGTGAAACAATTCGTGTCCACGATGTGGAAAACGTTTCTTTAAAAGCCGACCTAGGAAAAGGATTGTTTTTCCATTTCTTTGTTCGTAGTACATCACTGCAAATGTTTTGTAGAAGACCCACTATTATCGCTCTATAAAGATTAAGGCGCCATATATCATACCAAGTAGCCTACTTTTAGCAAATAAAAACAAATGAGCGTCGGCTCAGAATCGAAACCTCGACCTCCTGTAACCTGACCCAAAACGCTATCCACTGCACCAACTGCACAGCATCGTTGCAGTTTCCTGACAGAGGTAGTTACCGGACACGTGATTACACTGTTGTCAGATTGCCAGTCTTTACTGACCGAAATATTCGGAGGGCGAAATTTTGTGAGAGACATTTTTGTATTGCTAGTATGTGAGGAATCGCGAGGCGAAATCTGAGTGTGCGAATTTTCTTCACCGTGTATAGCGGGGAGGATTGGCACATATTCACGCGGAGACGTATATCGGCTGATCAGTGCACAGTGAAAGATATGGATTTTATAACATAAGTAATACACGAACAATAGAAACGACTATATAATCGTGAGTACGGATTGTCACCTACGTGCACCTCGTTTTGACGTCAGTCACATCATGCTCAGAGAATTTTACGTTTAAAGTGGACCTACATGCTACGTGTAAGTATGATAAATATGAAATACGTTTTGTAGTGTGCAGCTACTTGTTGACGCAGCGTTAGGAAGCTGTTTTGTACAGAATCACCTATGTTAGTCGCACATGAGGTAACTTTCAGTTGTGAGGGTAATTAACATTAATTGGAGATATTAAATGTAAACAATCCTCTTAGTGAGATTTTATATTAGTAAAAATAAAAGAGATAAATGCTCCAGTGGTATCAATCAGATTAAAATACATTATTGTAATCTTTATTTCAAGAAAATTTGTCGATTTTGGACCTTTGTGCATTGTTATGAATATGAAGACAACATTTTTACCACTGTATACAAGAAATTTCAGTGTTGCATTTGTGAGTGTTAATTGTTATTATGCGGTCAATGAAACTTTTGGCAGCTGGGCTTCTACTGCGAGCCAGTGTTACACACTTTACCTCTTTTGGGGAAACCTATTTTGTCCGTTGTCAGGAGGCAAATTCAAAAGGATAGGGTTATAGGTATATCAATCGTCGGCAGTTCGAACGTACGTCGAATGATGGTACTCCTGAGGAAAATGGCAGCAAGGGACAGGAAAGGACACCAGGTGCCCTCAGTGTGTACGCATGGAGCTCTCATTCAGCATGTTGAAGAGGCTATCCCTGCAACCATTGAGGGAACATTGTGTAACCATCTGCAGACTGTGGCGCACTTTGGAACAAATGATGCAGGTCGTCTGGTCACTGAGGTCATTCTTGGGTTATTCCAGCGACTGGTAGAGATGGCTGATAAGACCAACCTTGCACGTGGCGTTTCACCGAAGCTCAAAATTTGCCGCATTGTCACCAGAATTCATCGTGGCCCTTAGATTTTGAGTCGAGTCGAAAGACTGAACCAAAGACATCGAAGGTTTACTAACGAGCTAGGCTGCGACTTCCTTGACTTGCACCATAGGCTTGAGAACTGTATGGTCCCCCTAAATAGGTCAGGTGTGCACTACATATCAGAGGCTATTCAGGTAACTGACTGTGTGTGGGGTGCACACAAGGGTTTTTTAGATTAGGCGACTCTACATGAAATACAGATAATGACAGCTGTAGGAAACCCAGAAGGATCAGTTTAAGATCAAAGAAGTGCCTCCAACAGTTGAGAGTATTAAAATCCTAATGGTAAACTGCCGAAGCATTCGCAGCAAAGTGACAGAGTTTCAAGCACACATGAAAAGCCGCGAAGTTCACATGGTAGTAGGTACAGAACACTGGTTGAAACGTGAAATTGACAGCAGAGAGATTTTTGGGGAAAATTTACGTTTATATCGAAAGGAAAGGTAAATGGGAAAGGAGATGGTGTATTTGCCGCAGTAGACAAGAAACTCAAATCCACCGAGATATAAATTGAAACGCAATGTGAGATTATTTGGGCAAGACCGAGTATCAGATGTGGGCATAAAATGATAACAGAATCATTCTATCGCCCACCAGAATCATCACCTGATGAAATCTAAAAATTTAGAGAAACCTCAGTTCACTTGTATGTAAGTTCCCTAATCGTACTGTAATCATCGGTGGAGACTTCAATCATCCAACAATTTATTGGGAAAATTAATTTTGTTAGTGATGGGCGTCATAAGATATTCTGTGAAACTGTACTAAATGCGTGCTCTAAAAATTAACTAGAAGAGGTAATTTGGAACCCCACTCATGATGGAAATATGTCGGACGGCAACAAATATAGTTGACCTCTTTGAGGACGTCCACGCCGAAATTGGTCTCAGTGACCATGACGCGGTTGTGGCAACAATGATAACCAAATTGCAATAAACAACTAAAACAAGCAGATATATATATATATATATATATATATATATATATATATATATATATATATATATATATGTTCAGTAAATTAGATAAAATATCCGTAGTGTTATATCTCAATAAGGAACTTGAAACTTTCAGCACAGGGCAGAAGCATGTAGAGGAACTCTGGCTCAAGTTCAAAAAAACAAATTTTTTACCATGCACTAGATACATAAGTATCAAGTTGAACAGTTAATAATGGGAAGGAACATCCATGGTATACAGCCACTGTAAAGAAAGCTCTAAGGAAACAGAGATTACTGCACAATAGGTGTAAAACAAAGCGGATGGCTATAGATAGGGAGAAGTTGAATGAAACGCGCTTGCCTATCAAGAGAACAATGCGTGATGCCTTCAATGACTACCGTAGCAGAATACTGTCGAATGAGCTTTCACGAAACCCAAAGAAGTCCTGGTCGTATGTAAAAGCTGTTAGTGGCAACGAAGTTAGTGTCCAGTCCCTAGCGAATTAGACAGGAAGTGAAATTGACGGTAGCAAAGCAAAAGCTGAAATTCTTAACTCCGTTCATCTCAAATGTTCCTTTACAAAGGTAAACTCCGGAGAATTGCCCGATTTAATCTTCGCATCACTGAAAAGATAAATTAAATAATTATTACTCCCAGCCGTGTTGAAAAACAATTGAAATCGTTTAAATTGCACGGAGCTCCAGGCCCCGATGGAATCGCTATGGGACCCTATACTGAGTTTGTGGCTGGGCTAGTCCTTTTTCTATCAATCATCTGTCGTAGATCCCGCGAACAAAAATCCGTTACCAGTTCTCGGAAAAATACGCAGCTCACACCCGTCTTCAACAAGGGTAGTAAAAGTGATCCACAAAACTACTGTCCAACATCCTGGATATCTGTTTGTTGTAGAATCTTAGAACATATTCTGACCTCAAACATAATGATATATCTTGAACAGAACAACCTCATCAGTGCCAGCCAGCAATGATTTCGAAACATCGATTTTGTGAAGCCCAACTCACACTTTTCTCACATGACATACTGAAAGCTTTGTGCCAAGGCAATCAGATAGATGCAGTACTTCTAGATTTCCGAAAAGCATTTGACTCAGTACCGCACCTACCCTTATTGTCAAAAGTACGACGATATGGGGTATGATATGGTATGGATTTAGGACCTTTTAGTAGGGAGGATAGAGCATATTATCTTGGATTGAGAGTCATAATCAGATGTAGAAGTAACTTCAGGTGTGGCCCAAGAAAGTGTGTTGGGATCATTGCTGTTCATGTTGTACATTAATGACCTTGCAGACAATATTAATAGCAGAATCAGGGTTTTTGCAGATGGTGCAGTAATCTGTAATGAAGTACTGTCTGAAAGACGTTCTATAAATATTCAAACAAATCTTGATAACATTTCATGGAGTTGCAAACATTGGCAACCTGATTTAAATGTTAATAAATGTAAAATTTTGCATTTAAAAAAAGAAACGTAGTATTCTATGATTATAATATCAATGAGGCACCTCTAGAGTTCGCCAGCTCGTGCAAATACCTGGGTGTAACACTTTCTAGGGCTATGAAATGGAATGATCCCATAGGTTCAGTCGTGGGTAAGGCAGGTGGTAGCATTCGGTTTATTGATATTATATTGGGGAACTGCAATCAGTCTATAAAGGAGATTGCATAAAAATAACTCGTGAAACCGGTTCTCGAATGTTGCTGAAGTGTGTGGGACACGTACCAAGTAGACCTAAAAGGGAAAAGTGCACGTACACAGAGGAGGGCAGCATGAGTGATCACAGGTTTGTTTGATCCGTGGGAGAGTGCGACAGAGATACTGAAGGAAATGGACTCGAAGACTCTTGAAGATAGACGGAAGCTATCCCGAAAGAGACTGTTAAAAGGTTTCAAAAACCGGCTTTAAATGATTACTCAAGGAATATATTAAAACTCCCACAGTATCGCTGATATAGTGGTCGTAAGGATAAGATTAGAATAATTGCTGCACGTACACAAGCATTCAAACAATCATTCTTCCCGCGCTTCACACGTGGATGTATCATGAAGACCCCTAATTACTGGCACAATGGGAAATACCCTCTCCCATGCACCTCACGATGCTTTTTCAGAGTATACATATAGATGCAGATGTAGACGTTATCAATCATCTTATAGCCGAGGAGATGGCGCGGAGAAACTCGTAGACCTACACCAGAAGCTGTCAGCATTTACAGGTGGTAATCATTGCTTGCGACTTGCTGAAACTGGCAGTTTGCATCAACAAGTAACAGATGGTTATCAGATACACTAATGACATATGTTTTAAGTGACGTTGCAGCATACGATGAACTGCCTCACATCACATGTAATAACAAAGTGATCCACTATTGTGGTGAGTCTTTGTCTTCTCTTCCTCCCACCATTCTGAATAATTTTCCATGACTTGGTTTGATCAGTTGCAATTTTTTGTCCCATCGATCGAATTACTTGTTCAACTTTTTTCCTATTAAAATGAATGCTGAGTAAGGTTAAGTTTACGAAATCTCTATGAAAAATCTGTAAACTCATGTTTTGTATATTTATATGTCTTAAAGTGTTTTTTCTCTGTCACAGTTGTCTACAGTGCAATATTATTATGGAAGCGCCATCTCATGAACTGAGGCCTTGTTGTCAAGCTAGTTGCTTTTTTCGGTTTCCTGTGGAATCCTTTCTGCCTTACCACCTAGTACTACGAAACGTAGAGCTTTGGAAAGAGGTGAGTAGTTGGGATGATTTAGTAGAAGGAATAAATAATGTCATTACCATTAAAAACTCTTAACTTTAGCAAATGAATAATAGCATGGTGAGTTCATTACGGGCCCTCTGTCGCTGTTCTGGTTATTAAAGGGCAGATAAAAGGAAAATTGTCAGGAAATTTTGACCGATATGAAATAATAAATTCATCGTAAGTTAATACCTGAAATTATAATGTTTGGTGTCTGACATTGTACGAAGGACCGAAAAATATGACAAGACTGCAAAGCGAATAAGAACTTACTAGCGAAAATGGAAGTGCAAAGATTTTGGATCCACACATGGAGCAATCAGTATAGGAAAGTCGATCAAATATGTAGGAGCAAACAATTGCCCACAGTCCAAAGTTTCATTTGAGTATCGCTTTGATTCGCTATGTTTCTTCCAACAAGACATAGTACGCATTTACATTCCGTCGACTTTGGAACTGACATAACGTGGACTCCAAATCACGGTACAGCGTTGACATTTTCAAATTAATAGGTCATTGCCCGAGGTGAACTAGGGATAAGAGACAGAGAAGATCCTAGGATCGATCGATGATTGAACTCCAAAATTTCTATATCTACATGTACGGGATTACTCTGCTATTCACAATAAAGTGTCTGGCAGAGGGTTCAATTAACCACTTGTCTCTCTACCGTCCCACCCTCGAACGGCGATCGGGAAAAATGAGCACTTAAATTTTTCTGTGTGATCCCTGATTTCTCTAATTTTATCGTGATGATCA
The DNA here is from genome assembly GCF_023897955.1 of Schistocerca gregaria. NCBI lineage: Eukaryota > Metazoa > Arthropoda > Insecta > Orthoptera > Acrididae > Schistocerca > Schistocerca gregaria. The sequence continues at coordinate 734,851,815 of NC_064931.1, forward strand.
TTTCTCGCTGTGTCGGTGGACGCCAACAGAATGTTTTCGAAATTGGAGAAGAAAACTGGCAATTGAAATTTCATAAGAAGATCCCGTCGCAAAGGAAAACGCCTTTGTTTTAATGATTGCCACTTCAATTCACGTATCATGTCTGTAGCACTATCTCCCTTATTTTGCGACGGTAAAATCGAGCTGCCCTTCTTTAAACTTTTTCAGTGACATCCGTAAGTCCCACCTGATGCGGATCCCATACCGCACAGCCATACTCCAGGATAGGGCCTACAAGCGTGGTGTAGGTAGTCTCTTTAGCAGACCTGTCCCTACTTCTATGTGTTCTACCAATGAATATCAGTCTTGGGTTTGCTCTACCCACAACATTATTTATGTGATCGTTCCAATTTAGGTTATTTGTAATTGTAATCCCTAAGTATTTTGTTGAATTTACAACCGGCAAATTTGTGTGACTTATCGTGTACTCGAAATTTAGCGGATTTCTTTTAGTACACATGTGAATAACTTCACACTTTTCTTTATTCAGGGTCAAATGCCACTATTCGCAAAATTTTGGAATTTTTGCCACACAATTAGACTCGTAGCCACTGAGGGATGAAAACAGCTACAGCAAACAATTTCCAGAATTAACTGTCTACTTGGACACTACGTTCGTAACTGAGCTGCAGTTCGAACTATTCCAGGGGATTAAAAAACGACTAGAGTCATTGCCGACCCATCTGTTCAATTACTGTTTGATTCACGGCAGAGTACGTACTATCTGGAAAGCAGTTGAGATGATTATTATCAAAAAAGGAAAAGACTGAGATCCCACACCCGTTCAATAGTACATACTATTTGCCTGCTCAAAACTCCGTGCAAAATACAGGAACATCTCTTATGCTACCGGCTAATGGCACACAGAGACATAACTGGTCTAAATCGAACATTAAATTGTTTCTTGAAGAGAAAAGCTATCGGCGATGCTGCAAATTAAGTGAATGCAATCGTCGATAATTATACTGAGAAATACGCTTTGGCATTATTATAGATACAGCCATGAAAAGCGTCAAGACATTCACAGCCAGACAATTTTGATTTTTCTGATCTGCAAATCACATCTGAAACAAATTAAATGCATTATTTTTGATTCAAATGACGAGAAATCCGACAGTGATTGTGTAGGTCAAGTCGTGTTTATTAATCGCTTCTCTGTCTGGTAAATGGGAATCGGTACGTGAGTGTAGTATTTTTGCTTATAGGTCGGGGCAATAGCGTTAACAGAAAGCGAGGGGCAGTTACCATCACTTGCTGGCTTGTTGCTCCCACGCCACCAATGGGGCAACTTTAAAACGGTATGCCAACTGAGGGCAGAGGCACTCCTGCATACCCAAAGCAGGTACCCTGGAACTGCACGGTCCTTCTGACGCTGCCTTGGAGGACCCAGAAATCTTCTACTGAGAAATTTGTGAAGTGGAGATTAGCTCGTGGTCCCAAGCGCATTCTCGAAGAAGAGAGTCTGTGGCGACTCGCGTCCAGCATTAATTGAGGTTATACAAGATGTCCTTTTCTTCAGTGCGCTTTCTGCAGGGAACACTGTTCATTGGTCAGTAGGCTCGCAGAAGGCGGATGAGGAAGGGAAAACTTTTCTATCCCATGGTCACGAAAACAACGACTGGACTGTTCTGAAACAGACAGCTAAGAGGTGGAGGTCACTGACGTCTTTCAAATTTTTTCCGAAAGGAGATCACAGATGAAAAATTAAGGAAACAAGGCTCTGTCATAGCCCTGCTTGCTTGCAATTCTCATGACAGTGCAAGCGGGAAAACAAAAGATTTGAGGATGATTGTTACGCAGCCTCTAGTGGGAGAGATTAACAACTTAAGCATTACACTAATGGCTAACACCAAGTAAACTTTTTCCTCATTGGTTGGCAATGCTTTTCGAAGGAGACTGTTAGTAGAGCAAGCCAGGAGACGTATAGTCTATATTCATACTCATAACAAACAGTACACTAGACCGATTACTGGTAGCAGGCGGCACTTGGACGGCAGACAGAAGTAACCTGACTGAGTTCGCTTTCGGAGTGGATTGGGGCCAGCCTATGACGGAGAGATGCAGACTGCAGTCAGCTTCTCCACTGCTGATGACGAGGCTGATTTGGCGGACAAGCTACGGCGACATTCGTCTACAACCCTCAATCTACTCGTCCTTAGCACATAATGGTGACATTACCTAGGAGCATCATGTGGTTAGGGTGGAATACTGTTAAATTTTTCCTAATGTTTCATTAAATTTACGGTGGCTTTCCATGACAGGAGCAGTGGCACGTGGCACGTAATCTCATTTTCTCATTCGGACATTACTGTGCAATTGCTAGTTTCATTTCGCGGCTATGTTGTACGTAATTAACACATCCCGTATCCCTGTTAAATTATTATCTTTGCCAACAGTGCCACTTCTTAGTATCGTGTCTCATTTTTAATGTTTTTCTTGTGTGCTCCTTTAAGAAATCTCGTAATCTCCTTTATCAATTTGTGTATAATTAGTACATCCCCTTCTTAAAGTTAGTTAATGATAAATTATGGGAATACCAGTACCTGGAATTCGATGGCAGGGCCATCCTTCTCATTAAATGCGTTGATTAGATCACTTGTGTAACTTTATTAAACATTAGAGTTTCTCGTAGCGATCTGCCGCTGCCCTAGAATGACATCGATTAGAATAAAATTGTCTTCACTGATGAGTCCCACTTCGAACTGAGATCTGAGGTCCAGCGAACACCTGCCTGGAGTCTCACCGGAAAGCGGTGGGATACCAACCTGTATGTTGCCCGCTCTAGGGACCGACAACCAGGACTGATCGTCTGGGATGCCATTTTTTCACATAGCAGGTCCCCTTTGGCTGACATCCGCGGCAGCCCCACAGCTCAACGGTAGATCGACACCACTTCATGCCCCGTTTTGTTGTCCTCCATAGCAAACCAGCCTTGGCTTACATTTCATCAAGATAATGCCCGCCCGAAAAGGCGAGAGATCTACTAGTTCCCGAACCCTACCTTGGCCAGCATGGTCGCCGTATCTCTCCCCAGTTGAGAACGTTCGGAACATGATGGGCAGGGACCTCCAACCAATTCGGCATTTCGACGATCAACTGTGCCAGTTGGACAGAATTTGGCACAATATCCCTCAGGAGGACATCGAACAACTCTATCAATCAATAGTGAATCGAATAAATACTTGCATGAAGGTCAAATGTGGACAAACCCGTTATTGGCTTCATCTATATATACATTTATAGTCCGCAAGCCACGAAACGGTGTGTAGCTGAGGGCACTTTACGTGCCACTGTCATTGTCTCCCTTTCCTGTTCCAGTCGCGTATGGTTCGCGAGAAGAACGACTGCCGGAAAGTCTCCGTGCGCGCTCGAATGTCACTGATTTTACATTCGTAATCTCCTCTGGAGGTATAAGTAGGGGGAAGCAATATATTCGATACCTCATCCAGAAACGCACGCTCTCGAAATCTGGACAACAAGCTACACCGCGATGCAGAGAGCCTCTCTTGCAGAGTCTGTCACTTTAGTTTGCTAAACATCTCCGTAACGCTATCACGCTTACCAAATAACCCTGTGACGAAACACGGATCCCACACTGCTGAGCATTACTCAAGTATAGGTCGAACGAGTGTTTGGTAAGCCACCTCCTTTGTTGATGGACTACATTTTTTAAGGACTCTCCCAATGAATATCAACCTGGTACCCGCCTTACCAACAATTAATTTTATATGATCATTCCACTTAAAATCGTTCCGCACCCATACTCCCAGATATTTTATAGAAGTAACTGCTACCAGTGTTTGTTCCGCTATCATATAATCATACAATACAGGATCCTCCTTTCTATGTATTCGCAATACATTACATCTGTCTTTGTGAAGCGTCAGTTGCCACTCCTTGCACCAAGTGCCTATCCGCTGCAGATCTTCCTGCATTTCGCTACAAATTTTCTAATGCTGCAACTTCTCTGTATACTACAGCATCATCCGCGAAAAGCCTCATGGAACTTCCGACACTATCTACTAGGTCATTTATATGTATTGTGAAAAGCAGTGGTCCCATAACACCTTCCTGTGGAACGCCAGAGGTTACTTTAACGTCTGTAAACATATCTTCATTGAGAACAACATGCTGTGTTCTGTTTGCTAAAAACTCTTCAATCCAGCCACACAGCTGTTCTGATATTCCGTAGGCTCTTACTTTGTTTATCAGGCGACATTGCGGAACTGTATCGAACGCCTTCCGGAAGTCAAGGAAAATAGCATCTACCTGGGAGCCTGTATCTAATATTTTCTGTTCCCCATGAACAAATAAAGGGAGTTGGGTCTTACACGATCGCTGTTTCCGGAATCCATGTTGATTCCTACAGAGTAGATTCTGGGTTTCCAGAAACGACATGATACGCGAGCATAAAACATGTTCTAAAATTCTACAACAGATCGACGTCAGAGATATAGGTCTATAGTTTCGCGCATCTGCTCGACGACCCTTCTTGAAGACTGGGACTACCTGTGCTCTTTTCCTATCATTTGGAACCTTCCGTTCCTCTAGAGACTTCCGGTACACGGCTGTTAGAAGGGGGGCAAGTCCTTTCACGTACTCTGTGCAAAATCGAATTGGTATCCCGTCATGTCCAGTAAACTTGTCTCTGTTGAGTGATTCCAGTTGCTTTTCTATTCCTTGGACACTTATTTCGATGTCAGCCATTTTTTCGTTTGTGTGAGGATTTAGAGAAGGAACTGCAGTGCGGTCTTCCTCTGTGAAACAGCTTTCGAAAAAGGTGTTTAATATTTCAGCTTTACGCGTGTCATCCCCTGTTTCAATGCCATCATCACTTTGTGGTGCCCTTTCTCTTAAATAAATCATACAAATTCTGAAATTATAATCCTGCGTTTGTCTGTACATGTACATTACATTTATCGATTTCCGTCCCATTCGAATAATTCCTTCGTTGTGTGTCGTTTTCTTCTGTCTTAGGGTTTATATGATTTCAGACAGGAATTATATTTTATTTACAACTGTAATTCAGCATATTATATCGAGATCTCCTTTCAGAAAGGTCACAGTTCGTAGTGACTGACGTATAGCCATCGCGTAAAACAGAAGTGATGCCTGTCGTTCCCCAATTACTTGTTATAGGCTCTCCACAATCCCTAATCCATATAATCTGAGCATCCATATTAGATTTTTTGCATATGTTGCTGTCATTTACCAACTAGTAACGTCATCAGTAAGACAAATCCAATTGCAAAATAATTTAGACAACATATCTATTTGTACCAATTGACCATAAACTAAAGAAAGCGTGGAGTCATCCACTTTACGGAGTAAAGGCACGCACCGGCACCCCAGTCCGGAACGACAAAGAAGAGAAGACTGAGAATTCAGCCAGTCGCACGCTGGCCGGGGCTCCCTCCAGGACGACAACTCGACAGCAGCGGTTCCTATGTGAAGAGGTGTACGCCCCGCGAGCGGCTAGTGGCGGCCCAGTTCAAGAGCAGCTTGAAGATTACCGACTTCGATAGCAGCGTCCGCGCTAATCACTTTGCTTGTGCTCTCTATGTAGCACAGACATGGGATTGTCTACAATGAAGAAGACTGATTATTTTGTATGTCGCCCTTTGCATGTGACACATCTGTGAAATTGCCGAAGTTAAGTATTGTATCTTTTATTGTTGTAATAAAACTCATTAATATGACTTGTTTGACTGTTCGTCTAGCGAACCGAGTATTCACACTTCCTAGACAATTCAATCCACATGAGTACTAAAAACAATCCGTTAAATTTCTGTTACACGATAAACCACACAGCTCTCAATTCAACTAAATACCTAAGAATTGCTGTTACGAACCCCTGTAGTTGGAACGATCACATAAGTAAATTTATGCTAAGGCGAATCCGAGGCTGCGTTTAAAAATTTTTTTATTTAGCGAACCTGGGACGCCTTGCAATGTGCTGTTTAAAACAGATCTCCAGCCCCTCGTACTTTTAGGAATTTTTCGTTTTGAACCTTACAGTATATTCATACCTATTAAAAATTCGCAATCATAATTTCCCATTTCTATACGTGTGGATTTAGGTACCTATATGGAGCTAGGGGAAATTATTTTAATTTTTTACTTTGATTTAAACGCAGGTTATATCAAAAATTGATAGTTATATGTTATTCATTTGTTCTGTTTCCCATTTGTTCGACAGACAGAAGCAGGAGTGGCATCGTGATCTTTAGTCAGGGAATTTCGGAATCCACATTTTATGTATTTTGGCCTTCAGTTTTTAATCTTCCTTTTGGAAGCTTTCTTTTCTATTCAGTATGAGGAAATAATGCTTTGTTATACTGACTGGTGCTATATAAAAAGAAAAAAAAAATGTTTCAATTATTGGCTGTAAAGTATATCGGATCCCGCTTTCAGACTCAGTGAACTCTCCTTACGTAGCTTTGCTAACCGACACAAATATATCAAGGACGTGGCTTGTAATACATCTAAAATAGCACCACAATCGTTTTCAGTTGACTGTTCATGTAATTTTCTGATTACTTTCATGCTGCAATTCTTAAGGAGAGATGTCTTCTAAATTCTGAACAATTTTCTTGATGTTACAGATGAGTAATTCTTATAACTAAATTTACTGAAATTTACTGTACTGAAGAGTGTGAGCATCTTTGTTGCTCACAGAACCAATATAGGTCCATGTTATCAACAGCTCAACATAAATTTCGCAAGACAGGTTCAATACATCATCATATGCACTCGTGAACTGTCCCTGTATTCTGGCCTTAATGCATGGGTATCCAAATTTGCAGGCTGCTGACTGGTATATTTCATTATCACTATGAAATGGTCAAGAATATGTAAGCAACCCAATTCGTTACTCGATGTGAGCAGAAAGAAACAAAAATTCGATTTCATCCGAAGGCTCCATCTGAGTACTCGTCGTCACCCAGACTATCTTGGTTTTGTTATTGTATCTCATTAGACGTTTCTGAGTTTTTGTGTCATTTAAATCTGTATCCACCGTCGGTATCCAATTTTTCCTTGTGGTCTGTATTTTATTCAGATTGTGACATTTAACTGGTGATTATTTCCGGTTTCATCCTAGTGCCTGTTCCAGCTATTAGAGATCTTTGCTACTGTTTATTAGGTATAGTAATATTGGGAATTAACTCTAGACTATCTGGTATAGTTGGAATAGTTTGTGTATGCCGGTTCCTTGTAATTTATCTTTCGTTTGTGTTGAGTTGCTTTACATGAACTTGGACTACCATCGACTTATGAGATTTGTTGTACAAGTACAGGAGAACTACTCAAGTTCCTTCTGTGTTGTATAAGTAGCAGTCAAACGGGCTGGAGGGAGAAAGAAAGTAAACTGTTTATAAATTCGATGCATAAGTTTTAAATTAAATATTGTACCGTTTTCCTTATAAGCTAAAAACAGTAGGTGTTACAGCACGGTTTTAGTCTATACGCTTGTTGCACTACTTACGTAACGTGTTGGTGACTTTCACATGTGTGTTTGCTGTTCTTGTGTTGAATATAGCCCTCTGCCTATACCATTAAGAAACGTTGTCAGCATAGCAAACAAACTGCACACACCTTTCCATCACGATGTTATGTGTAGTGGTGCAAATGTGAAACGTATTTATGTGGTGAGTGTTGTCAAAGGTTTCATTTGTGTGTGTGTGTGTTAATTATTTCATCCCTTTTGTCAGGTTGTTTCGTGAGTTACCGTAAATGTGTATTTCATTATTTATTGGTTTCTTGCTCTCTGCTACGACCTTTCCTTTTAAGTGTGATGGTTCTCATACAGTGGAATGAAATGCTTGTTATAATGATTTATTTTGACAATTTTCATGCCATGACCTACACTTGTTCTGCAAACAAGAACTGATGAGTGCTGCACTCACAACATCTCGTTCTAAAATGCCTAACGGTGATTCCTTTACATTCTGTATAGCAGCCTTCCATGGGTGTTGAGTCCATTAAATTTTCTGGCAAGGTGTTTGTTGCTTTATTTCCTATACAGGGACCTACTTACCGTAGTGTGTTTCCTAATCCATGTCGGTCTGTCACTGTAAATGATTTCCTTTTCTTCTGATCAGTGTATTCAGTGTGTGTGTGTGTGTGTGTGTGTGTGTGTGTGTGTGTGTGTGTGTGTGTGTTCTGTTTGTTCATGATCTATTTCTCTTTTTTTGCATTTTCCTTGAGTACGACTGTGTACTTCTCGCTCTAAAATATCTGCTAGAAAATTTCTTTATATTGCTTGGATATCCTTCTCGCTGTTTCTCTTGTTGAGTGGGATCTTACTTATTTTATTCAACAAGTTTTCCAATGCAGCTCCTTTGTGGTTTGCAGGGATGATTGGATGTATAGGGCAGTTTTGTGTCTGGGGTTACAGATTTTCTATACGTGTAACATGGCTGTACATTCGGCTGGTCCTGGAGGAGGTTGGAGTCCTCCCTCGGGCATGGGTGTGTGTGTTTGTCCTTAGGATAATTTAGGTTAAGTAGAGTGTAAGTGTGGTGTGCGTACTGTAAGAGCTTCGGTACACACACCATCAGATTACTTGACTTGTCGCTCTAACGAAGTAGGCCAGTGTCAGCAATATGTCTCGTGGTCTTATCGTGGCGTGTTTATCTTCTGCCGTTAGGTCAGACGATAGAAATGCCACTTGCACGCTTAGAGTAGCAGATTGATGGTGACCAACTTTAAACAGAACTTGATTAATTTTCACACACATTTATTAACATAATAAAAAATATAGACTTACGTAACTTGATTCTGGATGCTGTTTACAATTGACAATCTGACGTTCCTTTGGTCTTGGTACGTTAATCTTATTCTCACATATCTCTGATAATTGACAAAGTGTCTATACATTTCTCTTCATGGCTATGTACAGGAATATGATAATATTATTAGGCGCAGACTGTAACTTGACTATAGACTAATGCAGACTAATGCAGACTGGTACAGACTAATGCAGACTGACTAATCGGAGGTCTCTACACTCGTTATAATACCTCGCGCGTTCAGGTATCACTGCGCGAGTGTGAGGAGAAAAGGTTCTACATTAGCAGCAATCTCATTGGCCGCGAGACATATTAATACGCGGATCGTCGGAAGCAGAATTTGGTCCGTCTCTAAGACAGCGCCATCTCGTAGTGCGAAGACAGACGAGCGCTGCGCGTGCGCTGTTGTGTTAGCGGGGCGCGCTCTAGTGGGAAAGTTATGTATGGGCTGACTACGCGGAACTATGTACACAACAGTAAGCTTACGGACTGATGCACTTAGCAGTTAAGTCCCATAAGATTTCACACAGATCTAAACTTTTTTTACTGCACATTTTTCTTTCTGTTATTTTTAAGTTGAGAAAGTTTGTCTCTCAGTTTCCTTTTACAATGTATATTTTATGTTTCTGTAGATGCTTTTTGGATTAATGTTTTGAATTTCATTAGTATTTTTCCTGTTTCGTCTAGTAGGTATATTACTCATTCAGAAAAAATGTGCCAACATATGATTTTTTTGATTTCCTAGTTTAACTATTGTTTCAAATGACTGATTCTATTAAAACGCTTATGATGATATTGGATAACGTTGCTGATGATGGAGAACCCGTGGGAAGACCTTTATTTTCCAGGTAACATCCAATATCCAACTGAGAGTAATTCTGTTCTGCTGTGATGGCCACGAGCGGCAAGAAAGTGAATCCTCTGCTTCCTAAGCAAACGTAATGCAAGTGAGGTGCAACAGGTGTCCTGAGATTTTGGAGCTAACGACTATTTCGTCTAATGAGCCAGCGTAGCACGTAATTCAGTTTTAGAATCAGATCTGTTTCTTTATTTAGAAAGATATGTGCTGTCTTCGAACTAATTGCGTCACAAAACTTTCTGCATTCATGTCCAGTGATGGTCACCGATGCACACCCAGCGTGAACGGTAATAGAGAACTAGTGCTGTAACCAGCCATAGGTTTTGTAAATCAGGGCCCAGACGAGTCTGACCATAATCATTGAGATGGTGGTACTCCCGACCGCACCACCTGTGTAGTACATGTAGCTTAGTGAATCCTACGGAAGTATGAAGCCTATCTCCCCAGTCTCAATAACAGTCACGAAACTCATGATTCGCATCGATGAGGAATGTACATCATAATGATTTATTCTAGTCTAGTATTCTATTACAACCACATTATTTTAATAACTTGGCTTTGTAATTTGAAGAGATTTTAGGAAACTATTATGTGTGCGACTGTTGTTGTAAACTTCGTTTCCAGAATTAAATATCGCTCAGGAAGTGACTTTAAAACGAAGCTCTTCGTTAAGTAATTGGATACTAACAAGCAATTTAAATGAGTGAGGTATGACGGAAAATATAATGCTTGAGACTGATGTTATGTGCATTGTTGTCAGAAATAAATATCGCCCAAACATGTAAATACATGCCACTCGTACTACGTACGTCCCTTTGAACAAGATGCCGTACAGTACAAACATATCGACCGACACCGTTTCCTGGCTTCCCTGAGGATTTTCGCTTTGCGGCACAGCTCGTGTTGCACGGTATTCACAGCGACAGTTCTTTGTTTGCGTGCAGACATTATTGAGCGTCTAACGCATTTGACGGGATTGTTTGCAGGCGGAAGTCCTCCGGGATGCGGCAGCCGTCCTAAAGTAAACATAGGGTGAAGCCCGGCGCAGCTCCCGCCCAGATGCGAAATGGACCGTAAAACTGGCAGCGGCGCGCAGCTGCGCGTGGTCACCCGTAAACCGAAGCTGGATAAGCACCCGTGCTATCATCCGGCCGCACACCGCGCCGCCAGCTGAATTTGTGAAACGCACGCAAGTGTTTGAACGGCCAGGAGCGGCTTTTTCGCAGCCCGGCGACTCGGCCGGCCGTTCCGCAGAGACACGCAGTACACGTGCCTCTGACAGACCGCTGTCGGAACGGTATCTTGTATGTGCTTTCGCAAGCTTTTGTCCGCAGAGTTTTTAAATCTGAAGTTCCAGCGTTCCCTGTCCACGCGAAATGACTGTGTGTACATTTCGTAAATATCTACCAACACTGACGCCACGGTGTAACCATTCAAGGGAAACGTCTAAACGAGGGAAACGTTATGTTGCTGGAAGACATGGTAATCTTCTGTTGGACGCACAGCAACTATAACATAGTCACTCACTCCACATAGTCGAAGGCCACATTTAGCATCCAAACTATTTTTATCTTTGCTTGCAAATTCGCTTGAAAACTATGTTATACGTAGTTTTATCAAGCCTCTCCAGATCATTCTCTGTAACATTATATTTAATCTTTTCACTGATTTTGAAATTACTTAAATCACACATCTATATGAGGATATTCCTTCATTTTTAATAACACTTGTTACTTATTTTTCCTAATTAAACTGTTTAATGCAAAGTCATTTAGTTTCAGTTTCAATCTGAATAGATTAATTGACTTTTAATGGGATAAGTTCATCGCAAAATTACGTAGTGCATTCCCAATAATGCCTAAATGATTTTTTTTTAAATTAGCGTAAACTAATCTGTAGTTACTGCAGAAACATTAACTAACTATTCCATACTTTATTTTAATTCTCTGCCGTCCGGCTACACCACAGTGGTGTCGTACGCGAAATAGCCATCAGCGACCGCCAACACCACAGTGGTGTCGTGTGCATAGTATCGCTCGGTGGCCCGCGCCACCACATTCGTATCGTGAGCACGGCATCGACCAGTGGCCGGTGACAGACTTCAGTATCTTTTGCATTCTGTTGGTCTTTTGTTGAGGTAAGCATAAGTTACTCACGTCAACAAGTTTTTTTTGTTTTTGTTTTTAAACGTACTTCTGCCCTTTCATCGTGGCAGACGAAAGGGATGATACGATTATTTACGATGAATGCGCGGAGCAAAACTTGGAGGTTGCCACTTCATCGCGTACGTCTCAACATGATCCGGTTGACAGACTTTCCGGTCACGTAAAACAGCACCAGCTAATAGGCCTAATTAACTTCCTGACAGATTAAAACTGTGTGCCGGACCGAGACTCGAACTCGAGACCTGTGCCTTTCGCGGACATGTGCTCTACCATCTGAGCTACCCAAGCACGACTCACGCCCCGTTCTCACAGCTTCACGTCTCCTATCTCCTTCGTGCTTGGGTAGCTCAGATGGTAGAGGACTTGCCCGCGAGAGGCAAAGGTCCTGAGTTCGAGTCTCGGTCCGGCACACAGTTTAAGTCTGTCAGGAAGTTTCATATCAGCGTACATTCCGCTGCAGAGAGAAAATTTCATTCTGGGCCTACGTATTTCCGAAACCAATAAACGTAAACGAAGAAACTGCCACGTATGTTACAAAATCAAGAAAAAGAACAATAAACTTAATCTGTAAGTCTTGTAGAGTTGCGTTACATCTGGGAGACTGTTTTGCTGCATATCATACTACAGAGAAATACTAAGTACCAAAGACAATGGAAATAAAAATTATATGAAACAACAAATTTTGTATTTATTTATGTATGTATATCTTGGAAATTTCATGAACGTAGGGAGCAAGGTTCAGAACTTATGAGAAATAATGATGAGATTAGTGAAAAATAACAGTTTATAATCTCCCGATAAAGTCAAGAACCGCCGACGAGAAGCCAAGTAATCGGAATTAGTGCTGCCGGCGCCAAGCGAGTAAATTTGTACGAGACGTGCGGACGGGAGAGCGTTAATTTATGGACATTATCAAGAATGGTGTAGAAACTACAAAAATACCTTCACGCCTCTTCAGTCCCCACCGTTGTATCTTTCTCATTTGATACTCACCGACGTTTGTCAAATGAGGTGTCGTTAAACACGAGGGATGTTCAAGTGATGCAATATATTACTTTTCTCGGTGAGTTTCGGTTGAATAAATGCGCAATTTTTTAAGGGACATCGTGAAATATACCTACTTCAGACACCATTTTTTCATGAAGATCCAGTAGGTTGCGGCGCTATGCGTAGCCATCAAAATAGCTTGCGTGACGGAGGTGCGTTCAAAGCAGAGAGCTGTCATTGAGCTTCTTTTGGAGGAAAACCAGAGCATCGCAAATATTCATAAGGGCTTCCAGATATCCTGCGGAGACCTACGAGTGCACAAAAGCATGGTGACTAGTTGGGTGAGACGTCTGTCAGCGTCACTGCAACGTCGCGCAGACCTATCCGATATCCCACCTGCCGACCGCCAACACATAGCTGCGACTCTTTCAATCTTGGAACGTGCGGACACTCTCATTCTATGTGATCAACGGATTTCAGTCAAACACGTTGCTGCACAACTGGAAATCTCTGATGATAGTGCTGTTGACACTCTTTCCACTAGATGAGCGTGTGCCCGCCTGGTTGTTCCCCCCGGCCGTTGTGTTCGGGCGGTTCTATTCGATTCAGTGTGTAACCGCACGACCACTACGGTCGCAGGTTCGAATCCTGGCGATGAAACAAACCTTCATCTCTTCGCACCGGAAACAAAACGGCAATCCATGGAGTTGCGCGACACCACCTCTCCTCCGAAGAAAAAGGTCAAAGCCGCATCCTCAGTCAGTGAAGTCATGGCGACGGCCTTCTGTGAAGTCATGGCGACGGCCTTCTGTGATTCTGAAGGAGTTATTTTGATTGATGTTCTCCAACCTGGTGCAACTATCAACTCTAAATGTATTGTGCTACCCTCAGGAAACTGAAGAAACGACTTCAGCGTGTTTGTGACCACAAAAATGTAAACGAAATTGTCCTTCTCCATAAAAACGCAAGTCCTCACACAAGTCTTCGCACACGAGAGTAGCTCACAAAAATTCACTGGACAGTTTTTCTTCATATACCCTACACCCTACAGCCCTCCAAATGAAGGATGTACTGCGTGGGAAGCAGTGCGTGGATGATGGGGAAATTATGGCTGCAGCAGGATGTTGGCTCCTACGTCGACCAGTGGAGTGGTACCATGCGGGCATACAGGCCCTTTCGGTAAGATGGCGTAAGGCGCTCGCAGTGAAAGGACATTAAGTAAAAAAATAGGTCTTTGTACCCAAAAAGAGTGAAGAACAATATGATGTACTGGAATCCTGAATATAGCCATCCTGTTTGTATAAATACATATGTCGCATTTCTTATTGAACGGCCATCGTATTACACATAAAATATCAGTATTCTTTTACTCATTTTTTATGTATTTATTGGACAAACTCTTGGTTCAAAAGAGAACGAGCAAATGACGAAAAGTAAAAGTTGGTGGAGATTCATTCGTCTGTGAAAAGATCTATGCCAGAAGCATACAACTACTATCACTGTCATAACTTAGAAAATGATGTGGTAGAGAACCCCAGAAAATTATGGTTCTATGTAAAATCACTAAATGGATCTAAGGATTCTATCCAGTCATTTGTTGACCAGTGTGCTGTGGCAGCTGACGATAACAAAACAAAAGTCAGTTTTTAATTTCGCGTTCAACAAATCGTTCACGCAGGAGAATCGTACAAACGTATCATCGTTTGACAGTCAAACATACTCCCATATGGACGATATAGTAATAAGATTTGAATGCAAGTAAATCACCAAATCCGGATAGAATGCCAATTCGGTTTTACAAGAGTATGCTACAGCATTGGCCCCTTACTTAGCTCGTATTTATCGCGCGTCTCTCGCCCAGCGCAAAGTCCGAAGCGACTGGAAAAAAAGCGCAGATGACTTCTGTACATAAGAAAGGCAAAAGAACTAACCCGCAAAATTACTGACTAATATCCATAACATCGTTTCGCTGCATAATCCTTGAACATATTCTCAGCTGTAATACAACAGAATTTCTTGAGACCGAGTGGCTTATGTGCCGGCCGCTGTGGCCGAGCGGTTCTAGGCGCTTCAGTCCGGAACCGTGCTGCTGCCACAGTCGTAGGGTCGAATCCTGCCTCGGTCATGGATGTGGGTGATGTCCGTAGGTTAGTTAGGTTAAAGTCGTTCTAAGTCTAGGGGACTGATGACCTCAGATGTTAAGTCCCATAGTGCTGAGAGCCATTTGAACCATTTTGAACCGCGTAGCTTATGTCCGCGAATCAGCATGGTTTTAGAAACCATCGCTCGTGCGGCATTCAACTTGCCCTTTTCTCACATGATGTATTGTGAACTACGGATGAACGGCAAAAGACAGATTCCATATTTCTAAATTTCCGGAGAGCGATTGACACGGTGTCCTATTACAGCCTGTTAAAGACCCTAAGATCACATGGAATAGGTTCACAGATATGTAAGTGGCTCGAAGTCTTCCTTAAATTACAGAACCCAGTATGTTACCCTCGACGGCGAGTGTTCATCAGAGACAAGAGTGCCGCGCGGAGTGGCCGTGCTGTTAGAGGCGTCATGTCACTGACTGCACGGCCCCTTCCGCCGGAGGTCGAGTCCTCCCTCGGGCATGGGTGTGTGTGTTGTTCTTTGCATAAGTTAGTTTAAGTAGCGTCTAAGTCTAGGGACCGATGATCTCAGCAGTTTGTACCCTTAGTAATCCACCCAGATTTGAACAGAGACAAGAGTACCGTCAAGTGTAATGGAGCCGCTATTATTCTCTCCAAAAATATTAGATGATTGGTAGGCAGTGTGTGCAGAAATCTGCAATTGCTTGCTGATGATGCTGTGGTGTACGACAAGTTGTCGAAACTGAGTGACTGTAGGAGATTGCAAAATGACTAAGACAAAATTTCTAGTTAGTGTGACAAATGACAGCTAGCGTCAAGTGTATAAAAAAATGTAAGGCAATGCGGATGAATAAAAGAAACAAGCCAGTAATGTTCGGATACTGTAGTAACCATGTAATACACTAAACCGATCAGTGTAACACAAATACGGATTTATTCAAAAATGGTTCAAATGGCTCTGAGTACTATGGGACTCAACTGCTGTGGTCATTAGTCCCCTAGAACTTAGAACTGCTTAAACCTAACTAACATAAGCACATCACATACATCCATGCCCGAGGCAGGATTCGAACCTGCGACCGTAGCAGTCGCACGACGGATTTATTTATAAACCTCTGAACAATAACGAAAGAAAGCCTCTCGCAGCTCCACACGTAACAATACAAATGAATCACACGGAATGTGCAACGTAAGTGATACACAGAACAACTGATGTGAGCGGTGCAAACTAACGCAAGACAACACTGCTCCGCGCGTATACAAGCGCGGGTCGGCGATTGACGGCGCGGCGGAGATTGTGCTCTGTGCACGCTTCCTACAGGTGACCTTTAAGTACATACGCCCGGCGACACTATGCTCGGTGCAGTGACACACACACGCACTAGCAGCAGGATATAGCCGATACAGCATTAGTATTGTTCTGCTTGACACAGTCACGTCGTTTAAATGTTGTGCACAACGGTGCAAAGCGTTATGCAATGGAACGAGCATGTGACGATTTTGGTAGGAAAGGCGAGTGGTCGACTTTGGTTTATTGAGAGATTTCTAGGAATGTGTGGTTTATTTGTAGAGGAGACCGCTTATAGGACGCCAGTGCTACTTTTTCTTGAGCACTCCTCCAGTGTTTGAGACTCGTACCAGGTCAAATTAAAGGGAGACGTCAAGGAAATTCAGAGACCGGCTCCTAGATTTGTTATTGGTAGTTTAGAACAACACGTAAGTGTTACGGAGATGCTTCGGGAACTGAAATGGGAGTCCCTGGAAGGAGAGTGACGTTCTTTTCGAAGAACGCTATTGAGAAAATTTAGGGAACCGGCATTTGAAGATGAGTGCGGAAAAATTCTGTAATCTCCAACATACATTGCGCATAAGGACCACGAAGATCAGATATGAAAAATCAGGGCTCATACGCAGTCATGCTGACAGTTGTTTCTTCCTCGTTCTACACTCCTGGAAATGGAAAAAAGAGCACATTGACACCGGTGTGCCAGACCCACAATACTTGCTCCGGACACTGCGAGAGGGCTGTACAAGCAATAATCACACACACGGCACAGCGGACACACCAGGAACCGCGGTGTTGGCCGTCGAATGGCGCTAGCTGCGGAGCATTTGTGCACCAGCGCCGTCAGTGTCAGCCAGTTTTCCGTGGCATACGGAGCTCCATCGCAGTATTTATCACTGGTAGCATGCCGCGACAACGTGGACGTGAACCGTATGTGCAGTTGACGGACTTTGAGCGAGGGCGTATAGTGGGCATGCGGGAGGCCGGGTGGACGTACCGCCGAATTGCTCAACACGTGGGGCGTGAGGTCTCCACAGTACATCGATGTTGTCGCCAGTGGTCGGCGGAAGGTGCACGTGCCCGTCGACCTGGGACCGGACCGCAGCGACGCACGGATGCACGCCAAGACCGTAGGATCCTACGCAGTGCCGTAGGGGACCGCACCGCCACTTCCCAGCAAATTAGGGAAACTGTTGCTCCTGGGGTATCGGAGAGGACCATTCGCAACCGTCTCCATGAAGCTGGGCTACGGTCCCGCACACCGTTAGGCCGTCTTCCGCTCACGCCCCAACATCGTGCAGCCCGCTTCCAGTGGTGTCGCGACAGGCGTGAATGGAGCGACGAATGGAGACGTGTCGTCTTCATCGATGAAAGTCGCTTCTGCCTTGGTGCCAATGATGGTCTTATGCGTGTTTGGCGCCGTGCAGGTGAGCGCCACAATCAGGACTGCATACGACCGAGGCACACAGGGCCAACACCCGGCATCATGGTGTGGGGAGCGATCTCCTACACTGGCCGTATACCTTTGGTGATCGTCGAGGGGACACTAAATAGTGCACGGTACATCCAAACCGTCATTGAACCCATCGTTCTACCATTCCTAGACCGGCAAGGGAACTTGCTGTTCCAACAGGACAATGCACGTCCGCATGTATCCCGTGCCACCCAACGTGCTCTAGAAGGTGTAAGTCAACTACCCTGGCCAGCAAAATCTACGGATCTGTCCCCCATTGAGCATGTTTGGGACTGGATGAAGCGTCGTCTCACGCGGTCTGCACGTCCAGCACGAACGCTGGTCCAACTGAGGCGCCAGGTGGAAATGGCATGGCAAGCCGTTCCACAGGACTACATCCAGCATCTCTACGATCGTCTCCATGGGAGAATAGCAGCCTGCATTGCTGTGAAAGGTGGATATACACTGTACTAGTGCCGACATTGTGCATGCTCTGTTGCCTGTGTCTATGTGCCTGTGGTTCTGTCAGTGTGATCATGTGATGTATCTGACCCTAGGAATGTGTCAATAAAGTTTCCCCTTCCTGGGACAATGAATTCACGGTGTTCTTATTTCAATTTCCAGGAAAGGTAGTGGTACGAGATACCCTCCACCATGCGACGTAAAAAAAAATGGTTCAAATGGCTCTGAGCACTATGGGACTTAACATCTTAGGTCATCAGTCCCCTAGAACGTAGAACTACTTAAACCTAACTAACCTAAGGACATCACACAACACCCAGACATCACGAGGCAGAGAAAATCCCTGACCCCGCCGGGAATCGAACCGGGGAACCCGGGCGTGGGAAGCGAGAACGCTACCGCACGACCACGAGATGCGGGCTATGGGATGTAAGATGGTTCAAAAAAATGTCTCTGAGCACTATGGGACTTGACATCTGAGGTCATCAGTCCCCTAGAACGTAGAACTACTTAAACCTAACCAACCTAAGGACAACACACACATTCATGCCCTAGGCACGATTCGAACCTGCGGCCGTAGCGGTCGCGCGGTTCAAGACTGAAGCGCCTAGAACCGCTCGGTTACAACGGCGGGCGACGTAAGATGGATTGCGGACTATATATGCAGATGTAGATGATAAACAGCGAATGAATTACAGTATTCTTTACGCTAACATCACAGCAGTATCCAGGGAGGAGGCACTTCAGAGAGTGAGTCGTGTCTCACTGCGGCTGCTGTGATGGTTGTAAACCATGCGCTGCTATCTTACAGCTTTGTTAACCACGACTTAAGACCCTGAGCCACACAAATTAATATGTGATCAGCGAATCTTCTCATGGTCATCCTTTCATCCTAAATTTTAGTCCCGTTCTTAGGTGTTGCGAAACAACTCAAATCACTTAAGAAAGACAAGTCTTCCGGTCCAGATGGTATACCAATCAGGTTACTTTTAGAATATGCAGACACAATAGCGCCTTTCTTAGCAGTCATATACAACCGCTCACTTGACGAAAGATCTGTTCCTAAAGACTGGAAAGTAGCTCGGGTCACACCAATATTCAAGAAACGAAATAGGAGTAACCAATTGAATAACAGACCCATACCACTGACTTCAATTTGCAGTAGGATTGTGGCGCATATACTGTACTCTAACATTATAAATCACCTTGAAGAAAATGACTTACTGATACATAACCAACATGGATTTAGAAAATATCGTTCTTGGGCGACGCAGCTAGCTCTTTATTCCCATGAAGTAATGAGTGCTGTCGACAAGGGATCGCAGATCGATCTCTTATTCCTAGATATCCAGAAGGCTTATGATACCGTTCCTTAGCGGCGACTGTACTATTAATCAAATTACGTGCATATGGAGAATAGTGTCAGTTGTGTGACTGGATTCATGATTTTTTTCTCTCGGAGAGGTCATATTTCGTGGTGACAGACGGTAAACCATCGAGTAGAACAGAAGTGATATCTGGCGTTCAGCACGATAGCGTCATAGGCCCTCTGCTGTTCCTGATTTACATAAATGATCTAGGTGATAATCTGAGCAGACCCCTTAGATTGTTTGCAGATGACGCTGTAATTTACCGTCTAGTAAAATAATCAGACGATGAATTCCAATTACAAAGTGAACTAGAGAGAATTTCTGTATCATGCGAAAAGTGGCAATTAGCACTAAACATAGAAAAGTGCGTGGTCATCTACATGGGTACTGAAAGAAATTTGATAAATTTTGGGTATACGATCAATCGCACAAATCTAAGGACTGTCAAATCGACTAAATACCTAGGAATTACAATTATGAGCAACTTACATTGGAAAGATCACATATATAATATTGTGGGGAAGGCGAAACTAAGACAGCGCTTTGTTGGCCGAACACTTAGAAGATGCGACAAAGACACTAAAGAGAGAGCCTACATTACACTTGTCCGTCCTCTGCTGGAATACTGCTGTGCAGTGTGGGATCCTTAACAGGTAGGATTGACGGAGGACATCGAAAAAGTGCAAAGAAGGGCAGCTCGTTTCGTGTTATCGCGCAATAGTGGTGAGAGTGTCACGAATATGGTGCGAGAGTTGGGGTGACAGTCACTGAAACATAGGCGGTTTTCTTTCCGGCGAGATCTATTTACGAAATTTCAATCGCCAACTTTCTCTTCCGAATGCGAAAATATTTTGTTGACACCCACCTACGTACGGAGAAATTATCATCGTAATAAAATAAGAGAAATCAGAGCTCGAACGGAAAGATTTAGTTGTTTCTTTTTCCCACGCGCCATTCGAGAGTAGAATAGTAGAGAAGTAGTATGAAAATGGTTCGATGAACCCTCTGCCAGGCAGTTAAGTGTGAACTGCAGAGTAACCATGTAGATATAGATGTAGATGTTGTTTCTTCCATTTCCCTTGTTAATGCTTCAGAGTGTAGATGGAACAGTTTGGTTCTTGTACACATTGTGTGTTACTCGTCCTTCCCAATAGCTTGTTTCTAGTTCGACGCATCCAGTACACGTGTCTTGATTTTTTTCCTTCAGTCTTGCTTCCATTATGAAGCACAACGTCGGAACAGCCTCCCTGTTGTCTTTACCCTACCTAAAGCTAAAATGACAATCTTTTAAAAGATACTCAATTCTAGTTCATTTTTCTGCATACTACCTTGGCCATCGTATGGGATGCATGAGCTCATACTCTGCCTGTGCTATAGTTTTCACGCTTCTCTGTCTTTGCTTTCTTCGGAGCTGTGTGGATAACATTTTTGCGACAGTCCTATGGTACGCTACCAGTATCAGAGATTCAACGTACCAAACTGAATAGTTGTTTTGTTACCAGCTCTGCCAATTATATTATAAATACCGAAGGAATTTGGTCAGTCCCTTCTGCCTTATTTGACCTCAGGTCTTCCAGAGACTTCTTAAACTGTGACTCTCATAGTGGATCCCGTATGTTTTTAATACCGACTCCAAATTCTTCTACTGTTACGTCATCGGACAAGTCCTCCACTTCACAGACATCTTCAATCTACACTTTCCACCCACCTGCTGTCTACTGTGTGTTTAACAGTGGAATTCCCATTGCACTTTTAATGTTACCATCTTTCCTTTTAGTTCCAACGAACGTTGTTAGGCTTGTTCTGTATACTGAGACTATCCTCCAGACGATTATTTCTTTTTCGACTTCTTGAGGTGTTTGCTTCGGCCTTTACGCCTTGGCTGCCCTGAGCTCCCTGTTTATTTCATTCCTTGGTGATTTATATTGCTGTATTCTTGTCTTTCCCTTAAAATTTTGTACTGCCTTCTCCCTCGAACAGTCTGAACTACTTCTTCTGTTGCCCAAGGTCCCTTCACATTTACCTTCCTGGTACCTATGTTCGACTGTCCAGCATCTGTGTTTGCCTTTTTTAGAAATGTACACTCTTTTTTCAAATTAACTGTCGACTCTGGTATTCCTTATGTTAATATTCACAATCCAAGCGAACTTGAAACACGTCTCACCACACCTCAGTACTTCAGTATCCCACTTCCTCCAACATTGATTCTTCCGGATGATTCTATTTAACTTCAGACTACTCTTCATTCTGTATTTTCTCCTCGTTACTCCTTATAATCTATTATATGATTCCTGAATTTCTGTCTGACCATGATTTAATCTATCTGTAATTTGTCACTGGTGCTTCCGATTTCTTACAGCTATCGCTACGTGGACTGGATGGTGAGTCACCTAATCGAAAAAAAGCCCTATCGTGCACCCCACACACAATCAGCTATCTGAGTAGCTGCCTGTGTTTAAGACCCGAGACATTTCGAAGGACCTTTACAGTTCTCAACGCAATGGTTCAAGTTCAGGAAGTTATATCCTAGCTTCTCATAGGTTTCAAGACTTCCATTCGACTCAGAAGCAGTGGACCACGATCTCTTCTGGGGACAATAGTGAAGAGCGCGAGCTTCGTTGAAACTCCATGAGCAAATCTGGTATTGTCAGCCTTCTCTGCTAGTCACTGGATTGATTCATTATGACCTCAAGGGCCAGACGAAGACTACGTTTGTTCCAACGTGTACCACAATCTACATTTGGTTGGACCCAGCGACTACTATAAAAAAGCTGCCACTGAAGGTACGCATGTTGACACGTTCCGCATGTTATCTTGGGAGACTACCCTCTTACATTGATGCAATGATGAGTACAGTTCAGCAGTTAACGTCAGACATGAGCCTGTGCGGTAGTTAAAACATCGACTGACAACAGAAGACTTCGCAGACTTTCAGGTATTGCGGGCCATAGCTTAACGTACAAGGAGAGAAAAAACATCGTTGCTAGTGGTCTTGTACTATATCAACCGTTCCACTAACTCCACTCAAATGTTGGAGACCAAAAGGAAAATATCCGACAGACTGAGTCGGTCACCTGTAACAGCTGCTTTCTATCAGGTCTCCCTACAGTATCTAGAGATGTCGCTCAATGGCAGAGCAGCATAGTGCTATGGTTGCTACGACTGTCAACTAGTAACCAGATCTCCACCGCTACAGTGGGAGCATTTAGAGGGAAGAGTTGATACTCAAATCTATCAATTCTGAGTCATGTAACTGCTTCCTCTTCTTGAGTGCTGCGTTCGGTACAGTCGGAGATTAACGGTACTGCTCGTGGTCACGGTCGAATATGATATAGCATACTGGGTAAGGCAGTCAAAGGAAATCCTACTGGAATGTCATGGAATGTCATTCCTCATGGCAGACAGGATAATTTGCACATCCGTGAAGTGGGGCAACTTTGATAAATTCCCTCATACCAGGAAAAGATTGTACATACATGAGTAGTTACAGAAACACCACCTAAAAAGAGTTGTGTAGGAATTACCCTCACGCCAATTGCCAGTCTTCGTTTGATATACCAACAGAGAATAGGTTCGTACCAATCTGTGGTTCCTCGAACTTTGGAACAAATTTTCTAAAGTCATTGATGAGCAACGACACTGCTGTGGGTACAATATCACTCCAAACTTAGGGTTAAAACCGCCTGCCATTTGGTAACCGAAGAGACTGTGAGCTATATTAGATTTAAGGAGACACAGGAGATGGTGTAGTGCTGTATACGTTTCTAATAGCACGTATAACGAAATTTTAAAAGTGGTTAACAAAGATTTAAGGAGATGCAGGAGATAGTGCAATGCTGTATACGTTTCTAATAGAGCGTTTAAAGAAAGTTTAAAAGTGATTGACAACTATAGAGCTGTATTCAAAGATGATTCAAAGCAGGCGATTCTCCTGGCAGTTCTGTGCTTTTCTATGATCGTGTCATTTACATTTTTTGAAGTGTACGGTTCTGAATTACACGAAATCTTGAGAAGACTGGAAGAAGTTGGATGTATTATTTTTACTACTATATGAAGACAAATCATTGTTTAACGTTGTAACCAAAAATCTCTAAATATACGTGGTCGATTTACTTCATATTTTTTCATGTTACTACAATAAATTTTTGGAAGGACACAGGCTGCAATTTATTTTAAATATATATGGTATATAAATCAGTAAATACAATGCAAAGGTGAAACGTTGTTAGCAAAAATCTCGAAAAGTTCTTGGGCAATTTACTTCAAATATTTAAGCGATACTCTAATAAAAGTTTGGACGGACCTATATATTTTAATGTGTATGGTGCGTAAATACACGTATAATATATAAGGGCGAAACGTTGTTAGCAAAAATCGTGATAAGTTCTAGACTGATATGCTTCAAATTTTTAGACTATCCTCTAATAAACGTATGGACGGTTGGACGGACATGAGCTACATATATACTTAATATGGTATATAAATATAGATATAATAATGCATAAAGATGAAACATTGTTAGTGAAACTCTCGAAAAGATCTTGACCGATTTTTCGAATTTCTACATGATATTCTTATAAACGTTTGGACGGCCATGGACTAGGGCCTTATATACCTTTTTGGAAAATGTATAGATTTCGCGTTAAAAACGACTGGGAGGGATAAAATACTCTGCCATGCTGTGCTGTGAAACGAGTGGTTTCGTTTTCTTTCCCACAATCAATGTTTTAGCTACAACAGCATGGGATTTAAACCATTGGATAATTTTTTCCTCCCAAATATATTTTTTCTCCTTATCTATAGTTTTAAACAAAAACTGTGTACACAATTATGTGCTGTTTGGTTTTCTACCTCGCACTCGGTTTTAACAGACAACTGGAAATTTGTATAAATGGTTTATCAGCTTTAGTTCAGAATACTCTTAAGGAAAGTGAATCATCTGAAATTTGGTACTCCTACCCATTTTGAGACTAAAACTAAGCGAAACACTGCCACTGGAGCTATTATCCTCACATATCCTGCAGCAGCGGAGGTCTAAAGTATCCGGATACTCCCAAAAACATACGTTTTTCATATTAGGTGCAATGTGCTGCCACCTACTGGCAGGTACTCCATGTCAGCGACATCAGTAGTAATTAGACATTGTGAGAGATCAGAATGGGGCGCTCCGCGGAACTCACAGACTTCGAAAGTGGTAAAGTAGTCGGTTGTCACTTGGGTCATACATCTGGACGCGAGATTTCCACACTCCTAAAGATCGGTATGTTCACTGTTTCCGATGTGATAGTGAAATGGAAACATGAAGGGACATGTACAGCACAAAAGAGTACAGACCGACCTCGTCTGTAAACTGATAGAGCCCGCCGACAGTTGAAGAGAGTCGTAATGTGCAATAGGCAGACATCTGTCCAGACCATCACACAGAAATTCCTAAGTGCATCAGGATCCACTGCAAGTACTATGACAGTTTGGCGGGAGGTGAGAAAACTTGGATTTCATGGTCGAGCGTCTGCTCGTAAGCCACGAAACACGCCGGTAAGTGCCAAACGACGCCTCGCTTGGTGTAAGAAGCGTAAACATTGGACGATTGAACAGTGGGAAAACGTTGTGTGGAGTGACAAATCACGGTAGACAATGTGGCGATTCGACGGCATGGTGTGGGTATGGTGAATGCCCGGTGAACGTCATCTGCCAGTGTGTTTAGTGCCAACAGTAAAATTCGGAGTCGGTGGTGTTTTGGTGTGGTCATGTTTTTCGTAGAGGAGGGTTGCACCCCTTGTTGTTTTGTGTAGCACTATCACAGCACAGGCTTACATTCATTCTTAAGCACCTTCTTGCTTACCACTGTTGAAGAGTGATTCGGGCATGGCGATTGCATCTTTCAAAACGATCGAACATCTGTTCCTAATGCACGGCCTGTGGCGGCGTGGTTACACGACAATAACATCCTGGTAATGGACTGACCTGCACAGAGTGCTGACCTGAATCATATGGAACACCTTTGGGATGTTTTGGAACGCTGACTTCGTGCCAAGCCTCACCGACCGACATCGATACCTCTCCCCAGTGCAGCACTCCGTGAAGAAAGGACTGCCATTCCCGAAGAGACCTTTCAGCACCTTTTTGAATGTATGCCTGCGATTTTGGAAGCTGCCATCAAGGCTAAGGGTGGGCCACCACCACTCTGAATTCCAACATTAACGATGGAGGGCACCTTCAACTTGTAAGTCAATTTCAGGCAGGTGTGCGGATACTTTTGATCACATAGTGTATGTCCAATTCCTGTACATACCTAGCAATTGTGAAACATTGTCAGGTTTTCCAGTGACTGTTAAATTCATTATCTACCACCGCTCCCTGAATTTTCTTCAGTCGCTATAAGGAATATACCAAACCGATATAGTAGCACGTAATATCCAGGACACCGATCTCCGCCCACAAAGGTTTGGGAAAGAGGTGTAATTCTGCTGGGTACTTAAGCTCATATATAGCAGGCATAGGGGAATGTGTGTGATGACGAGGAAGGTCACTGTGCCGTCGCTCTACGTTCTGTTATCTAGCTGTTGAGGTGTGGTGTGTGAACTCAAAAGATGAAAAGTGGCCAGATGTGACAGATAATAAGCAAAAGCTATGAAGTCGACAACGCGGCCGTGGCGTATCTCTTTGAGCCACAGACTCGATTGTTCTTCTCACTCACCTACACACTGATACAGTCCTACAATGCATTCTTGCTGCAGCGAGAACACCCTCTAGTGCTTCACGTATTTGTTGACTGGGCTTTATATTCAGACAAGAGAGAAGATGTTAATTAACTTGCGCATCTGCCCTTTGATTTAGCTGATAACAGCAAATCATCAATTACTGATAACTGCCCAATATACATTTATTTTGGTTTTGTGAAACTACGTCGCACATCAAATTACTTTGTTATTAGTGTTCGGAGATAACAGATATCTTTCTGAGGGAATGATTTTTTTTTTAAAGTTCTGAATTTGGTCTTCAACTGTAACAGCAGGGGACGTGCTACGTCTTTCACTTCTGCACCTTTTTCTTACCTTGCGCGTGCACAGACTGGCTGTCAGTTCTAGTTAGACAGCAGAACAGTGCACTCGAAGCATGTTGTGCACAACAAGGAGTTATTTTGTGAAGTAAATTACTTCATAATGTTCAATCGAGACGTCGGATTGGTGCATTTACAATTGTAAGCCGCCTCCTTTACGTAACTGCCTCGGATTTGAGATACTACAGTAGTTCGCACCTGAAATGCAGCAAACATTTGAGTTAAGAACTGCAGTATGACCAGCAGAAGCTATATCTGTGAAAATAACACGTGAAGATATTGTAAAATATTATCTGCTCAGCGTATACATGTCTGTTCTTCAGTAAAAGGCAAGAATTAGAACTGTAATTCGTGGATCGGTGGTGTCAGAGAAAGCTGTTGCTGTTTAGT
Organism: Schistocerca gregaria; assembly: GCF_023897955.1. Classification (NCBI taxonomy): domain Eukaryota; kingdom Metazoa; phylum Arthropoda; class Insecta; order Orthoptera; family Acrididae; genus Schistocerca; species Schistocerca gregaria. The sequence goes on from NC_064931.1 coordinate 734,878,794, forward strand.
TCTCATCAATGTAGAGGCATCACATCTAATACCATGTGTTACTACTATGTGAAAGATTATGTCCTTTCTGTTATGTCATCTTCCAAATTCATATTGTCGAGCGAAGCATAATTATTTACAGTACAGATTTTTATGCAATGAAATTAGTGTTACTCATACAAGCACAGATGAAATGCCAGCAATATCGGGGAAATGGGGTTAGTTATTTTATAAATGCAGATTTCTATTATTCTGATTCTGAACAGTAAATGCTGCAGTTCTTGGTTGATTTGGTTACCACAATCCTGCAAAATTAATGTAAAAAAAACATCGTTAACGGGTGACATTATTTCTCTTTGAATTAGTACCGTAATGTTAGTTGAAGAGGTAGAGAAACAAATTTTCTGTTGCTTGCTTCACTTGTTCACTAAAATAAAGTCGGAAAATGTCGAGGAGAATTCTGTTGGCGGTTTAGAGTGAAAATACAAGAGCAATTTTTAATTTTTTCCCCATCAGGACTGGCGATCGGTTTCTTTAGCTAATAGTATGCTCTTTCAGGTGGAAAACACAAGACAAGGTTGTACATATTCTCGTACGCCATGGTTAAACAACCTTAAAATCAATTTCTTTAAATTCATAGCTATTAACTATAGGCTAACTACTAAAATGTCTATTTGTCGTGATGTTTCCTCATTTGGGTTCGTGGTGAAACATGGTTAAAGTTAAAAGAATAGTTACGAAGAGTCGTGTTACGTACACAGAACAACAATACATTGATAGCAGAGCAGATTTCAGAAATGTGCTTTGTACCCTTGCATATGATACCGTAGTTTTCAAAGTTATGTTGTTGAATTTCTCAAACAACGTACTAATGTGATTCAACATCTCCATGGGAGGTTAATGTTAACGTATCGTCTGTGGACTAAATAATGCATCATGGAAAAACTCGTTTTTGGGACTGCTCCAGCGTTCAGTTATTGACACGTAACTGTTCTTCCTGTATATCAGTGCTGCTTCATCAGGAAGGCAGTCCTACGCCGGGCGAGACGTGAAAGTTAACGCACCTCGTAAAGATAATTTATCTGGATTGTAATAACATTTAGTTTGGTACCAATTATTCATTGAAAAGTGCATAAGGGTGTTTTTTACGCTTACTGTTAAACGTATCACTTTCCTTTATTTCAGAAAAGGCGAAAAGAGCGTTAGGTTAGTTTGTACTCGTATTTTTGTTTACGTCTGCGAGCAGTTAACTTAGAGAATCCCATCTATTTGCTCTGTTTTTCTTTCCAGCAATTTGAACCGAACGTGTCAAATTTACTTGTCTCAAGGTGTCTTCAGAAGCTGGGTTTAGGTTAGAATCAGGATTCAGGCACCCTGATTTGACAGAAGTCAGAATAATAGGAGAGTCCAACAGAAAGCTTAAGAATGCACAGAAAAGTAAGGTTAGCTTACTTCATCAAAATATTAGAGTATTAGGTAATAAGTCAGAAGAGCACCCTGTCTGAAAAATTTAGAGAGATCTTAAAAGACAGTCATCTCATGTCTATATGAGTATCACGTAACCATAGGGTTAGATAAGTTACGTATAAAGTAATACTCTCTAGCAGTATACTGAGACACAACTAATATGCGAGAAGGAGAAGTTGTTACATAAATTAAGACATAAGCTCAGAACCTTGAGATAAGTAGATTGTAGTTATCAGCAAACAGATGTGCGTCCTTGCGAATTAAGACTGAAAAACACTTTTACTGAAACTGTATATAGATCCGCACTGGGAAATTTAGAACTGTTTATGAGGATCAAAAATACAATTTCGTCAAATATTTCCCAACCAAATGTAGCACATACACAACTGTCATAATCACCTGTCTTAGCATTGCCCATATAACGTGATATGTCTGGGCACAATTAGAGTAAGTACTCCAGTTGTGTCAAGGCACAACGTCTTTATACGGACTGTGTTAAGGATACAGGGTACTTATAAATGGTGAAACATCGAAATTTTTATGAATTTATTAAATTGTATGGTCTTTCCCCACTACATTGCTATTTACATTATAGGGTTTCAAAAGAAATATGACCTATATATACCAAATTTTAAAGTAGCGGTCATGTATGCCAACACACCCACTTTATTTCTCTTACAGAAACCAGTACTATTTCGAAAAGAACTGTGGACTTTCTGTTTCCAGCGATTATACGTATGATACATTGTATATGTTGGAAATACTGCAGGTTTCTTGTGTCTGTAAATGATTATCTTTGCTAGTATTTACTTTTGTTTCGCCGTAGCAGTTTGTTCATGTGTTACTGAGTGTTTGTTGACCAACTGCTACATATATTTGTGGAAGATGATATCCTTTAGTGTGCAATATATACGAAATATGCCACGCACCAATTAAATAAAAGGAAATTCCATGGTCAACGGTTCACAACAAAGCAAGCCACAATATTGAAAGTAACCTATGTATCAGTTCTTCAGGGAAGAAACTCCCATATGGCACGCCTCCTGGTGATTCACATTTTTGTGTTAACTATGATGCTGTTTGTTGTGGATTTGTTGTAGTTGATGTGGGCATCCTATCTTCTTTGATGAAGGAAGTGGAGAAATGTAAACAATGTGATGGTGTAGGCTGTCTGGAAATAACTGAGCGACAAAGCAGCAGGAAGGGTTTTGCACAAAATTAAGTTGTTCTTTGTAGATCCTGCAATAAATCTTCCTCGAAAATGACTTCGAACATTGTGCATAATTCACATGATGTGAATTTCAAGTTAATGCATGCAATGCGTGTAATAGGAAAGAGAAAAAAAGGTTGCTCAAACGTTTTGTGGTTTGACGGACCTTCCTCCTCCTCCCAATAGGTTCAGCAAGTACATAAAAGTACTTTTAGAAGCCTTGACGGTTGTGTATAAAGCATCAATGAAACGTGCGGTAGAAGAAACTGTAAATATTAATGGAAGCAGGAACATTGCTGTTGCACTTGATGGGACATGGCAACGTCGGGGACATCGTTCCTTGAATGGTGTTGTAAGTGTTACTTCTCTGGAGAATGGAAAAGCTGTTGCTGTTGAGTGCTTATCTAAGTACTGTCACACCTGCCACGGTAACACCAGAGGACATATTGAACATCAGCGTTCTAAGAATTATGATGGTTACAGTGAAGGTATGGAGAGTGATAGAGCTTTTTAAAAAAGCATTGCTCAAATTATTTTTCTTTAACTTGCTATAGTCCATACTTACGTAGTAGACCTTAGCTTTATTGCAGAATCAACTAAATTATAGAAGAAATAACATTTTATTGGGAAAATTTTAAAAATTAAAATGTAAGATGTGATATTTGTTATCCTTGTAAAATACATAATAAGTGGAATTAAATAGGTCTAGTACCTCAGCTATCAGGTCATGCATATCTGGTAAAAATGTGGTCTCCTTCAAATGTATAACATTGGATAACATGGTACCACAATTTGAGTAAACGTTTTGGAAAAAAAATTGCATCAGTTTCTTTATAATTTTTAGTGACCCTAAGCATGTTGAAAAATATTCGAAATACTTATAATTTGTTTAGAAAGTGTGCTGCATTACCTAGTATCAACAAAAAATCCGTAAAACATATACATTATAAACAGTGACTGAAAGAATAAGTGCTGATTTTTACATAATATTGAGCTGAGAAAGTACCCTGTATCCAGACGGACTATTATGACAGTTATTTGTGTTCTACATTTGGTACGGTCATATTTAACGATAATGTATTTTTGATCCACTGATGTAAACTGTTTTTCTCCTGTGAAGATGACTGTAATAATCGAAACCAATAGAGAATAAACACATAATTGTACAGCTGGTTTCTTTTTTTTCAAAATATCTAAGAGATGTAGACAGCCACCTACTAAAATATCTATGTTTATAAGGACTCTTGATTTCTTACTTTGCTCTCTGTTAGGCAGCTGCAAGCAGTTAATAGCCTGCTATGACTTCAGTGTAGATTTTCTAATGGATTCTAACAGAAAAGATGATGTAGAAACGTTATTTGGTTCCTACAATCTGAACTCAATAATTAACTTCCACACACACATGGATAAAGACAGTAGAAACCTAATTGATAATGTTTCCTTCTGTGAGGAACAAAGCAATAAAATATCTGTTTACCCAGCAACAACTGCTGGCCCCTATCATGATGCACAGTTATATGGTAGTGACTTGCAGTATGGATACTTCTCAGTGGAAATCATAATAATTAAAGACTCCAGGACAAATTATTTCAAGAATAGTTTATATGAGGTGACCTGGGGTGAAATATTTAATACACCAAACCCTGACGCAGAAATTCATCTGTTCCATAGCAACTACATATCATTATTTGGAAATAGCTTTACAACAAAGCTAATCAGAAAGGAATTAAAGAGTGAAAGGAAAAGCAAACGTGTCTGTTCGTAAGAACAAGTGAAGTTTCTGCAATAGTTACGCACTACATAAACTGTCCATAACTACAGAGAAAAGTTATTAAAAAACCAAAGAACATATACATACTTTCAGAAATTTGTACTTACAACGGCAGAATTTAGGCTATATCGAAGGTAGTGAGACGAGAGACGGAACAGCCAGCCACAGAACAGGAAAGCCACACTATTGAACGGCATGGAGGGGCTGTAAATCATGAGTCACAGGTAGCAAATGTATTTAGTAATCATTTCAAAAATGTAATAGATAATACAAGAACAAACAGTTCTAGACAAAAATCACAGCCGTATATTGAAAAGGCAACGCTCATAAAATTACAGTCATATGAATGTTTCACAAATTATCTCCATCTGAAGTTAAGAAAATTGTATATTCTCTCAAAAATAAAAACGCATTTGAAAGGCTGAAATGTCGTTGTTGAGCCTCTTTATAAGAAATGTGATAGGAGAGATGTCAATCACTACAAACCTGTTTCACTGCTGACATCAGTTTCTAAGATTTTTGAGAAGGTGATGTATTCTAGTATCGTATCTCCCATGAGAAACAATAATATCCTCAGAATATTTGAGTTTTGATTCGAGAAGAGTCGCTCTGCTGCTACTGCCATTTTGAGTGTTCTTAGCGCACTTGTTTAGTCAAATCCGTCAAATCACTGTGTATTTTCGTAATTAGCAGGGACAGCTTTACATTTTAATATCTGTGACGTGTAAAGTCGAGTAGTCGTATGTAATTTGTGTATTTCTTCCAATTAGTCTTTGTACGTTACTGACAGTACAGTTAGCCTTCTGCCACCGAGCACTGTGTCAGCAGTGCGCAAGTAGCAGCATTACTGCATTTACTAGGCAGTCTTGTATTTTAATAACCGTTTAAATTATGTGTGGAATTGTTTGTGCTCTCTGTAGATTAGTTCAGACATTCTTTGCGGAACAGTATTTAGCATGGATAGGGACTGAAACTGCTGTGTTCGGATGCAGGCTGAGTTGGCATCCCTTCGCTCCCAGCTTCAGGCAATGTCGGCTTCGGTCACACAGATTGAGGTTGTTGCCAATGGGCATCACTGTGGGGCTCTGGACGGGGGTTGTCGGGGACAGCCAGCTCGTCCCATGCATCCCCCGATCGGACTACGGCTATAGCTGCCCGTGATACTGCCCACACTGAGGCTGATCCCTCACCCGTGGTAGAGTAGGAAGTCGTCTCGAGATGTGTCAGGTGGCGAAAGACATTTCGGAGGGCTGAACGGTGGGCCTTTCCAGTTTGTCTAATGAACTAGTTTCAAGCTCTGTCTCTGGCTGATACTGACAATTGGCCGGACATGGCTGCTTGTCCTGTTCCAGGGGTTACCCCTCAGTATGCGAGATCTGGGCAGTCGCTGAGCGTGGGCTTACTGGTAGTTGGAAGCTCCAACGTCAGGCGTGTAATTGGGCCCCTTAGGGATATGGCTGCAAGGGAAGGGAAGAAAACCAATGTGCACTCAGTGTGAATACCAGGGGGAGTCATTCCAGATGTGGAAAGGGTCCTTCCGGGTGCCATGAAGGGTACACCCATCTGCAAGTGGTCGCTCATGTCGGCACCAATGATGTGTTTCGCTATGGATCGGAGGAAATCCTCTCTGGCTTCCGGTGGCTATCTGATTTGGTGAAGACTGCCAGTCTCGCTAGCGGGATGAAGGTAGAGCTCAGCATCTGCTGCATCGTCGACAGGACTGACAGCGGACCTTTGGTACAGAGCCGAATGGAGCGTCTGAATCAGAGGCTGAGACGGTTCTGTGATCGTGTGGGCTGCAGATTCCTCGACTTGCGCCGTAGGGTGGTGGGGTTTCGGCTTCCGCAAGATAGGTCAGGAGTCCACTTCACACACAAGGCGGGTACAAGGGTAGCAGGGGTTGTGTGGCGTGGACTGGGTGGTTTTTTAGGTTAGATGGCCTCGGGAAAGTACAGAAAGGGCAACAGCCTCAAAGGGTGCGGGGCAAAGTCAGGACACGCAAGGACCAAGCAGCAATCGGTATTGTAATTGTAAACTGTCGAAGCTGCGTTGGTAAAATACCGGAACTTCAAGCGCTGATAGAAAGCACCGAAGCTGAAATCGTTATACCTACGGAAAGTTGGCTGAAGCCAGAGACAAATACTGCCGAAATTTTTACAACGGCAGAGACGGTGTTTGGAAAGGATAGATAGCATGCAACCGGTGGTGGCGTGTTTGTCGCTGTTAGTAGTAGTTTATCCTGTAGTGAAATAGAAGTGAATAGTTCCTGTGAATTATTATGGGTGGAGGTTATACTCAACAACCGAGCTAGGTTAATAAATGGTTCGCTTTACCGACCTCCCGACTCAGCAGCATTAGTGGCAGAACAACTGAGAGAAAATCTGGAGTACATTTCACCTAAATTTCCTCAGTATGTTGTAGTCTTAGGTGGAGGTTTCAATTTACCAGATATAGACTAGGACACTCAGATATTTAGGACGGGTGGTAGGGACAGAGCATCGAGTGACATTATACTGAGTGCACTATCAGAAAATTACCTCGAGCAATTGCACAGAGAACCGACTCGTGGAGATAACATCTAGGACCTACTGATAACAAACAGACCCGAACTTTTTGACTCTGTAAGCGCAGAACAGGGAATCAGTGATCATAGGGCCGTTGCAGCTACCCTGAATATGGAAGTAAATAGGAATATAAAAAAGGGAGAATGGTTTATCTGTTTATGAAGAGTAATAGGACGAAGATTTCACACTATCTAACAGATCAATACGAAAATTTCTGTTCCGACACTGAAAATGTTGAGTGTTTATGGAAAAAGTTCTAGGCAACGGTAAAATGCGTTTTAGACAGATACGTGCCGAGTAAAACTGTGAGGGACGGGAAAAACCCACTGTGGTTCAACAACAAAGTTAGGAAACTACTGCGAAAGCTAAGGGAGCTTCACTGCAAATTTAAACGCAGCCAAAACCTCTCACACAAACAGAAGCTAAACGATGTCAAGGATAGCGTAAGGAGGGCTATGCGTGAAGCGTTAAGTGAATTCGAAAGTAAAATTCTATGTACTGACTTGACAGAAAATCCTAGGAAGTTCTGGTCCTACGTTAAATCAGTAAGTGGATCGAAACAGCATATCCAGACACTCTGGGATGATAATGGCATTAAAACAGAGGCTGACACGTGTAAAGCTGAAATACTAAACACATTTCTCCAAAGCTGTTTCACAGAGGAAGACCGCACTGCAGTTCCTTCTCTAAATCCTCGAACGAACGAAAAAAATGGATGACCTCAAAATAAGTGACCAAGGAATAGATAAGCAACGGGAATCACTCAAAAGAGGAAAGTCCAGTGGACCTGACGGGATACCAATTCCATTCTACACACAGTACGCGAAAGAACTTGCCCCCCTTCTAACAGCCACCGAGCGAGGTGGCGCAGTGGTTAGCACACTGGACTCGCATTCGCGAGGACGACAATTCAATCCCATCTCCGGCCATCCTGATTTAGGTTTTGCGTGATTTCCCTAAATCGTTTCAGGCAAATGCCGGGATGGTTCCTTTGAAAGGGCACGGCCGATTTCCTTCACATTCCTTCCCTAACCCGAGCTTGCGCTCGGTCTCTAATGACCTCGTAGTCGACGGGACGTTAATCACTAACCACCACCACCACCACCCTTCTAACAGCCATACACCGCAAGACTCTAGAGGAACGGAAGGTTCCAAATGATTGGAAAGGAGCACAGGTAGTTCTAGTTTTTTAGAAGGGCCGTCGAGCAGATGCGCAAAACTATAGGCCTGTATCTCTTATATCGACCTTTTGTAGAATTTTAGAACATGTTTTTTTGCTCGCGTATCATGTCATTTCTGGAAACCCAGAATCTAACCGGCAGGAATTAACATGGATTCCGGAAACAGCGATCGTGCGAGACCCAACTCGCTTTATTTGTTCGTGAGACCCAGAAAATATTAGATACAGGCTCCCAGGTAGATTCCATTTTCCTTGACATCCGGAAGGCGTTCGATACAGTTCCGAACTGTCGCCTGATAAACAAAGTAAGAGCCTACGGAATATCAGACCAGCTGCGCGACTGGATTGAAGAGTTTTAGCAAACAGAACACAGCCTGTTTTCCACATTGGAGAGACGTGTACAGACGTTAAAGTAACCTCTGGCGTGCCACAGTGGAGTGTTATGGGACCATTGCTTTTCGCAATATATATAAATGACCTAGTAGATAGTGTAGGAAATTCCATGCAACTTTTCGCGGATGATGCTGTAGTATACAGAGAAGTTGCAGCATTAGAAAATTGCAACGAAATGCTGGATGATCTGCAGCGAATAGGCACTTGGTGCAGGGAGTGGCAACTGACCCTTAAGATAGACAAATGTAATGTACTGCGAATACATAGAAAGAAGGATCCTTTATTGTATGATTATAGGAAAGCGGAATAAACACCGGTAGCAGTTACTTCTGTAAAATATCTGAGAGTATACGTACGGAACGATTTGAGGTGGAATGATCATATAAAATTAATTGTTGGTAAGGCGGGTACCAGGTTGAGATTCATTGGTAGAGTCCTTAGAAAATATAGTCCATCAACAAAGGAGGTGACCGGCCGCGGTGGTCTCGCGGTTCTAGGCGGGCAGTTCGGAACCGTGCGACTGCTACGGTCGCAGGTTCGAATCCTGCCTCGGGCATGGATGTGTGCAATGTCCTTAGGGTAGTTAGGTTTAAGTAGTTCTAAGTTCTAGGGGACTAATGACCACAGCAGTTGAATTCCATAGTGCTCAGAGCCATTTCTGAACAAAGGAGGTGGCTTACAAAACACTCGTTCGACCTATACTTGAGTATTGCTCATCAGTGTGGGATCCATACCAAGTCGGGTTGACGGAGAAGATAGAGAAGGTCCTAAGAAGAGCGGCGCGTATCGTCACAGGGTTATTTGGTGAGCGTGATAGCGTTACGGAGATGTTTTGCAAACTCAAGTGGCAGACTCTGCAAGAGAGGCGCTCAGCATCATGGTATAGCTTGCTGTCCGATTTCGAGAGGGTACGTTTCTGGATGAGGTATCGAATATATTGCTTCCCCCTACTTATACCTCCCGAGGAGATCACGAATGTAAAATTAGAGAGATTCGAGCGTGCACGAAGGCTTTCCGGCAGTCGTTCTTCCCGCGATCCATACGCGACTGGTACAGGAAAAGGAGGTATTGACAGTGGCACGTAAAGTGCCCTCCGCCACTCACCGTTGGGTGGCTTGCGAAGTATAAATGTAGATGTAGATGTAAACGTTCACTTACCAATTCTACAAGCATTAAATAATAAAACTGCCTTGGTTGGTGTTTTTTTACGATGTATCTAAGGCGTTTCACTTCGTGAATCACAGTATTCCCTCGATAAACTAAAGTTTTATGGGATTGGCGATATATTCAATCAATGGGTACTAACCAAAAGAGCGCAAAAAGTTGTAGTTAGTAATCTGACCAGTGTAGTCTAGTGATGTTATTCTGGCGATCACATACAGGGTTTCTCAAGGCTCAGTCTTAGGTCCTATATTGTTTCTCATATATGTAAACGAGCTTCCATCTTCTGTACATAAACTAGAATTAGTTGATGACACTAGCATTTTAATCAGTCCAAGCGTTCATACTTCAACAGAAGGAACGGCAAACTGTTCTTAAAATTATCATTCACTGGTTTTTTGCGATAGTCTCACCCTCAGTTTTATAAAGATACGACATATTCAGTTCTGCACATCTGGGGGTACAACGCCGATGAAAGGTGTAGCACATGGTGAACAAAGAATAAATTGGGTCGAAAGGACATTGTCCTTGGATTGGTATTTAATCAGGAAAAAGTACATTTTGGATATCCTACAGTGACTTAGTTCAGCCTCATATGCAAACCTTGGACAGAGACAAATAACGAAGTTGACATATTTCAAATATTTTCATTGAATATGTCATGTGGAATAATGTTCATCTACACCTACATCTACATAGATACTAAGCAAGCCACCGTACGGCGGGTGCCGTAGGGCACCTTATAGTACTACTAACCATTTCTTTTGCTGTTCCGCTCTCAAACAGAGCTTGGGAAAGCGACTGTCTGTACATCTCTGTATGAGCACTAATTTCTCGAATCTTGTCTTCGTGGTACTTACGCGCAATGCAAGTTGGCGGCACTAGAATCGTTCTACAGTCGGCTTCAAGTGCCGGTTCTCTAAATTTTCGCAGTTGCGTTCATCTAAAAGCACTTCGCCTTCCATCCAGAGATTCCCATTTGGGTTACCGAAGCATTTCCATAACACTGAACATGTTGTTCGGACCTATCGATAACAATTTTCACAGTCCGTCTCTAAATTGCTTTGAAGTCTTTCTTTAATCTGACATGGTATGGATCCCAAACAATCGAGCATTACTCAAGAATAGGTCGCACCAGCGTGATATATGCAGTCTCATTTACAGGCGAACCACTTTTTCCTAAAATTCTCCCAATAAACCCAAGTTGACCATTCGCCTTCCTTACCACAGTTCTCACATGCTCGTTCCACTGCATGTCGCTTTGCAACGTTACTCCCAGATATTTGAACAATTTTACTGTGTCAAGCAGGACACTAGTAATACCAAACATTACAAGTAGTTTCATCATACTCATCCGCATTAACTTACATTTTTCCGCTTTTAGAGCTACCTGCCATTCATCACACCAACTAGAAATTTTGTCCAAGTCGTATCGTATCTTTCTACACTCACTCAACTTCGACGCCTTAACGTACAACACAGCGTTATCGACAAACAAACGAAGGCTGCTGCCCACCCTGTCCGCCAAATCTTTGATGTACACAGCTGCCCTGGGGCATTCCTAATGATACCTTTGTCTTTGCTGAACATTAGCAGTCAAGGACAACATACTGGGTGTATTACTTAAGAAATATTCTAGCGACGCACATATCTGTGACAGTATTCCACATTATCGTACCTTCGCTTACAGCCTCCAATGAGGCACCATGTCAAATGCTTTATGGGAAACTAGCTATATGGAATCCGCCTGTTGCCCTTCATCCTTAGTTCGCAGTACATCATGTGAGAAAAGGGCAAGCTTAGTTTCGCACGAGAGATCCTTTCTAAAACCAAGCTGGTTCGTAGACATAAGCTTCTCAGGCTCAAGAAAGTTTACAGCATTTGAACTGAGAATATGTTCAAGGATTCCGCAGCAAACTGATGTTAGGTATGTTTGTCTCTAATTTTGTGGATCATTTTTCTTAGCCTTTTTATAAACTGGAGTCATCTGCGCTTTTTTCCATTCGCTTGGGATTTTGTGCTGTGCGAGAGATTTACGATAAATGCAAACTATGTATGGAGCCATTGCCGTAGAGCACTCTTTGTAAAATCGAATTGAGATATTATCCCGACCTGGTGATTTATTTACTTTCACGGCTTTCATTTGTTTCTCTATTCCGGGGTTCCTTATTAGTATGTCGTCCATACCGGGAGTCGGTCCGATGGTCAAATGACGGTATGTTCTGGGGTAATTCATCTTTAAGAAGTAAAGTCTCAATTGTCACTACTGTTACAGAGTACGTTTCTTCCCTCATGAATGTTATTATAAATATTTCACTGCAGTTGGTAAGTAACAGTGAATAACTATAACACCAGAAGGATAAATGACATTCATTACTCCACATTAAAGTTGTCTTTAGCCCAAAAAGAAATGTACGGTGTTGTAACAAAAAATTTTGATAACTTATCCAGTGATATAAAATGTATGACAGACAGCAAAGTAAAAGTTGAAAACAAACTGAAAAAGTTTCTCCACGTCAACTCCTACTCCGCAGAAGAATTTCTACTAAGGTCATGTGTAAAAGATGGTTGGTAGGAATTACTAACTAACAACTTTATATATTCACAAATCATTACGATTTACCGTGCAAATTATCCGTGGAACATGAAAGTCACTAACATGTAAACTACACATTTGTAACTATCACGTACGTTCTGACGAATTACAGCTATATCGAAGTGCCATGCTTGAGAATATCATTTCTGTGGTATCAGGCAAGCTTTGAACAGTATCACGATGAGAACAAAACCTGGATTTCTAATTAAACCCAGATAAGTCGCAGGTGGCCCACACATCTTACCAGGTGTTAGTGGTAAATATTTTCGGAAAGTATTTCTTATTATACTCTTTGATACTGCAATGATACCGTATTACAATTCAGTAAAAAGATATCTTTGCAATCTTAGGTACGGATGTAAACGAAGATGAACAGTCTGTAGCTACATGCAGTTTATGTCTTTCGTGCCTACACACAAGTCCAAGGTTTAGAACCGTATTACCATACACAAATTCGATTGCAGTATAATGTCGATCCACCTCATGATCAGGAAGGGCAGAATCTATAGTATAAGCCACGCGATTTTCAAATACTTAGTTTATCTCGACCGTTTCTTAGTTACTTGGGTCCTCAGTTTGTCTCCTGAACTTAGATAACGTTCATATTAACCCGAGTTAGTACCATAGCAGAGACATTACTAGTTTCACATACTACACTGGAGAGTGTTAGTGATTAAGGGTGACTGTGTGCTGAGCATAATATCCAGAAATTCTGTATTCACCAAAATAAGTCTAGCACCCAACATAAACGGTAACAGGAAGAGATACCATACTACAGAAAAAAGTTGTACAAGGAAACTTGCTTGCATAGCTGCTACCTGTTGGCCGTAAGGTGTTTAACTAGAACACAGATAAGATGGTGAACAAAATAATAAAAAAAAGTAAACAGCTTTTACTAAAATAATTTAATCTGAAATACTGAAGTCTGGGTGATATATGATTCGTCAAATGTTTCAAATGGCTCTGAGCAATATGGAACTTAACATCTGAGGTCATCAGTCCCCTAGAACTTAGAACTACTTAAACCTAACTAATCTAAGGACATCACACACATCCATGCTCGAGGCAGGATTCGAACCTGCGACCTTAGCGGTCGCGAGGTTCCAGACTAAAGCGCTTAGAGCCGCTTGTCCACAGCGGCCGGCTTATGATTCGTCGCTCCGTAGTTAAAGTCCTGCAGCCCAATCTAATACAATGAAACAGAACCATCTAATATATAGTTTAGGCTTTAGTACTGCATTTATAAGTTTGTTGTTACGGCTCTAATCATAAATAACACTTCGACACTCAGCATTTAGTATCCGACAATCACTCGTTGATAACGGCTGGTTATAGTGTCGGCAAATGGTCGGTGACCGCTACTGGCAATGAACTGGGCGAATATTGCCGTGCGCCCTCATTTATCTGCCGCTGGCCGAAAGATGCCCATCAGCGATCTGTTTTACGAAAGCAGGAAGTAGTGCCTGTTGTCAGCTGCGTCTCTGACGACTGACCTAATCAGTGGCGGATGGAGTGGACTCTTTCTGGAACTTGCAGGGAAGCATAAATAGATTCGCGCTTAAGAACGCCATTTACGAGGAGACTGATCAGAAGATAGTGGCGATTAGCTCAAAACTGCCTGGATGGTGACACCCTCTGTGCCTAGCGCTGTGCAACGATTGCGAGTGCATACACAACCAAGAACAATACAAGTAGCCATGAAAATGAGTTCAGAAAATATGCTACCGCCACTTTAGTCGCAGTTGGGTTTCAGTATTCGTAACGGCGAAACTTCTTGGCAGATTACAACCGTGCTCCGGACCGAAACCGTGTCTTTCATGGGCAGTGTACTCACCGACAAAACTATATAGGCACAACACATGAGCAACTCCCACAGTTTGACGTATTCCAGTAACTCTCTTTTCCTTTATATACTTAAGGGAATAGTCCATTAAGGTTATAGTAAAGCCATTTTAGCGTAGTATGGTTTATTCGAATACTCCTGGGCCTGATAGATATGCAGGAAAGCGTCGGTGAAGTTTGGTAAGTAGTAAAGAAATATTGGCAGCACTGAATCTGTGACGGATGGTCGTGAGTGTTACCTGAGCAGCTCAGTTCCTCCCAAAGGCTTTGTTCTTGGTTTGATTCCCGGTCGGGCACACAGATTTAATGAGTCATGATATTTGAACACCGAGAACTCTCCACTAGACAGTGAAAGATTTTTACTCTAATACATGGTGAAATATTCTTACTCCGCCACACAGTGGAAGATTATTCAGACTGCAGGGCGGAATTCGCTGAAATATGTTCACAAGTATGAGTGGAATGTGTTAAATCCCGGGTGCTTATAATTAAACTTCGCTACTTGACCAAGCGTAGACGAAAAACCATTTACCATATGGATACCTAATTTTACAGGAATGATACTCAGACCGTGCGCTGCGGTATTTGCCTTGTTAGTAGTGTTAGTGCCAAGATTGGCCGTCAGGTGCCGATACTGGTACGGCGTCGCTGGTTCAAACACAAGCGTCAGTGGGCACTACAGTTGCAGACAATCAATATGGTTCTGGAGAAGGTGAGTAGGAACTTACTCTTAAAGCTGTTTAGCAAAACAGCACCAACAGTGCTGCTGCTTTTCGCGAATATTTCGTATAGTGGTTCAATAACATGATTCGGAAGTTCGAATTAACTGATTATTTGGGGATTCTTCCTGAGAGACGCCAACGGCCAATTACGTCGTAAATTGCTCAAGAATTTAATGTTTCCATGGCTGAGAATGCTGGAAGAAAGTGTAGATCTTCAAGCGGGGCACGAGTTGTGTCAGTGCGTTTTCAGGCTGTCGTGGACGAAGGCAGTGTTCACATAGAGCAACGTTTGTAACCTGGAACAGAAATGTTTTACGTAATTAAAAAATTTATCCTCTCAAGTGGAAATTAAAATGTGCTTCTTTCACTGGTTTATTCGCTATTTCTCTTCTGCATGTCCCTACAAATGTATCTACAGGGTCGTTGTCCTACGCTCACTTGTCTTTCATGGGGATCCTCTCGAGTAGCGAAAGTTTAATTATAGCCACCCTGCATTCGTGAAACATATGTGACTAGTGCGTATGTGGATAAAGCCACGGGTAGAAAGTTCCTCCTACTCCTAAACGCCTGGACCGATTTCAGCCGAACTTGATACATATACACTGCGTAAAATTGTATCACTTTTTCGAAACCTCCTAATTTTTTCCCTTTGAAATTTGGCTAAAAGGCACTTACAACCTTCTTGTGTAATGCTGCAAAAACGTGGCTTGCAGCTATGTCACCCTCGGGCTCGGCGACGTTTCAGACATGCAAAAAAAATGACATTGCTGAGAAGTTCGTGTGAGGTATAAGATGGATTACTGATATCACATTCCCACCAAATACCACCACAATTCTGCCCAAAGCCATCGTGGACGAGTCACAGGATGGAAATGACATCACACCCTCTCTTACCACATATAACCTCTTCTTTTGACACCTCTGCCATGGGGGTGACAGCTGCGGTACTCAGCGATAAAATCCAACGCTTTTCTTACGGGTGGGCGAGGAAAACGCTATAGACACACTGCTGCTCGGAAATGAGACGAAAATCCATTAGTAGGTGACTTAAAAGGCGTCAATGAAACTCCCCCCCCCCCCCTCTTTGGAGTGTTGATTACCACATACATTTCGGAAGAAAACGACAGTTCACCGTTCTATGAGCAATAGGAATACAGCAATAGGAATACGTTCTTGAGAACTTTCGACACTACTGACAACCACCGGACGATTTAACCCCTACTCTAACGACATCGTGTGGCTGCAACCCCACTGAACGTGATCTGACCGCTTAGGAGAGTCGGGCGACCGCCAATTTTTTTCCCTGGTATCCAAGGTGGGACGACTAAGGCCCGTGCAAGGCTATTCGGCGAAATTGGAACATGATCCGACGCAGCGAAGGGTGTTTATGGTGTTTCTGCCCTCCTGTTGTGCACCCTACCGTGGCGTGATCAAGGAAGGGTGCAACATTAACGCGACAAATACCTCCCCGCCCCCCCCCCCCCCCCCCCAGTTCAGTAATAACATCGGCGCCACGCACACACTTGCGTTAGGCACGTTAAAACTGCAAGTCCGAGGCTTCGACATCCATTCAGAAGTATGGTTCCTCCCTGCTGACCTAAGAGCTGAGGACAGGCATACCCTGCAATAACTTCTTTATTGCAGCTTGTTTGCCGGCCGGGATGGCCGAGCGGTTCTAGGTGCTGCAGCCTGGAACCACTCGACCGCTACGGTCACAGATTCGAATCCTGCCTCGGGCATGGACGTGTGTGATGTCCTTAGGTTAGTTAGGTTTAAGTAGCTCAAAGTCTAGGGGACTGATGACCTCAGATGTTAAGTCCCATAGTGATTAGAGCCAATTGAACCATTTTTTGCAGCTTGTTTACAGCCAGTGACCTGAAACTGCAAGTAACGATTGTGGGGGAGGTGAGAGGTCCGTGGCTACTGACTGTGATCGTCATGCTGCCACTACTGCTTCTGCGTCACCAGATTCCCAGGTTACCCAGTTGGAGCCTGTGTGTCCGACGACTTTTTCTGTGAGTACTTCAGGTTGCATCGTGCTTCAGTGCCTTTAGTGCAGAGGTTTTCTGTTGATACCCCGGTGAGGTCCCGAAAGGCTGTACCCTTGTTTCATACTCACGTGACAGCAGCAAAGTATAGGGCTGCCCTGGCGCCCTGAAACTCAGGTGGCAGTTAGCGGTTCGTGGCCGTATGCGGCATTTGCGTCTGTGTCATCGGGACAGTGCTGAACATCACGGGCCCTACGACACATAACTACCCAGGCATCCGAACGCTGACGGCTTGGTTCGGATCGGCTTGAACGCTCGTGCTCACGTCTGACTTTGCGGAAGTCGCTGTATTCGTGTCTTGCCCAAGTATCAGGAAATAGGCAACGACTGCCTGTCGTAACCGGCAGTAGGTCGGCTCCACTTCTTTCTGGTGCCACGCCCGGTTTCTTCGCACGGAAGGCTGTAACGCAGGAAGAGCTGTTGGTCCACTCACTGCAAGAGTCAATAGCCAGAAGATGGTTCAAATGGCTCTAAGCACTATGGGACTTAACTTCCCAGGTCATCAGTCGCCTAGAACTTAGACCTAATTAAACCTAACTAACCTAAGGACATCACACACATCCATGCCCGAGGCAGGATTCGAACCTGCGATCGTAGCGGTCGCTCGGCTCCAGACTGTAGCGCCTAGAACCGCACGGCCACTCCGGCCGGCACTCATGTTGTTACTGTTGTGGTTGGCAGGAGAGCCAACCATATTGCTAAACGAGGCAGAAATGCACGCGTTTTAGCTCACGCAGGCTGGCGTGAGGTCTGGAACATGACAAGGGAATTAGAATTGAGAAAAACGGACGTAGCTGGTGGAATACTTAACTTCAATCCATTAATGACGAACATCACTCTTGACATTACATGATTCACAGTATCAATAGCAACAGATAATGGCGCCTTGCTAGGTCGTAGCAAATAACGTAGCTGAAGGCTATGCTAACTATCGTCTCGGCAAATGAGAGCGTAGAAGTCAGTGAACCATCGCTAGCAAAGTCGGCTGTACAACTGGGGCGAGTGCTAGGAAGTCTCTCTAGACGTGCCGTGCGGCGGCGCTCGGTCTGCAATCACTGGTAGTGGCGACACGCGGGTCCGACGTATACTATCGGACCGCGGCCGATTTAAAGGCTGCCACCTAGCAAGTGTGGTGTCTGGCGGTGAAACCACAGCTACTGTGTCTTTACACTATTTACAGTTTCTGTCTGACTTCACTAGCACTTGGCTCCACATAAAGGTCTTTCTTCGTGGTTCTCTTAATACTTCGTCAAATTGCTAGGTGTCGTTAGCACTGGTTTGAATCCAATAATTTGATGGTTGACAGAGATAGAATTCAGTCTCCTTACTACTTGAATCGGTAGTCTGTAATGTCTATTACTGCGAAATCATTCAGGCAGCTGAGCTGGAGGTTCCTAGAACTGCTATTTTCTGCTGATGTTGATTATGCTGCCTTTCTACGTGTTCAAAAAGATGTACTACTTCTTATGCGGCCATTCTTCGTGGCCAGCATTTTATCTAGGGAGGCAAGCTGAGTCGTGTCTATCATGCTATTTAGAAAGGATATTTTCTCTACGGGTAAAATTTCAAGTTGTGGATAGGGTACATAAATCAATGTGTGGGTTATATTGAGGGTGGTAGTTCTGTAATCGGAGAGTCGGACTAGAAATGTCAAATTGGATTATTGACTAACAAACGACTTTGTAGTGCGATTGACAGTGTGCTACTTTGTCGACCTTCCTTGCAAGAAGTGTGCGTAATAGCTGTTTCTTTTGCTTCAGAGAAGAAACAGCATAGACGTAAGCCTCGAAAAAAATCAGTTCTGTCTGTAATTATTTTTTCTGGCAATCTGTCATCGATATGTGAGTGATAAAAGGTCAACTCAAATGACGTGAGAACGCTATGTGCCTGTTTTGCAAGGCACACTGTGAGTGGCCTGGTTCGGTAGTGTAGTACAAACCTGCGTGGAAATTAGGGAATGGAATTGTCCGAGCAAGGACACCCATAGTATTTCATCTACATGTACATCTACACCTACGTAGATATTCCGCAAGCCACTGTAGGGCGTGTGGCGAAGAGAGCCGTTTACCCCTGCTACTCATTTCCTTTCCTGTTTCGCTCGAAAAAAAGAGCTTGGGAGAAACGACTGTCTGTATGCCTCCGTATGAGCTCTAATTGCTCGTATCTTATCTTCGTAGTATTTACGCGCAGTGTACATTGGCGGCAGTAGAATCGTTCGGCAGTCAGCTTCAAATGCCGATTCTCTCGATTTTCTCAAAAGTGTTCATTGAAAAGAAGTGGCCTTCCCTCCAGGGATTCCCATTTGAGTTCCCGAAGCAGCTCCGTAACATTTACGTTTGTTCGATCCTAACGGTAACAAATCTAGCAGCCAGTGTCTGAAGTGCTTCGATAATTTCCTTCAATGCCACCAGGTGCGAGCAGTACTCAAGAATGCGAGCAGTACTCAAGAATGAACCACACTTTCCTGGAATTATTCCAGTAAAACTAAGTCGACCATTCACCATTCCTGCCACAATCCTCGCATGTTCGTTCGTGTACTTTATACTATATAAGTTTTTGTAAAGCTTTATACGCTAAGGGGTATGCATGAAATGTGAAACGTTCTAATCTAGAGTCGTTGCAGGTTAACGGTATTTGGATATAAATTTCCAACTTGTGCCCACCTACTTTTTCGTAACGTTGACCATACGGTAGTCTAGCGATACAAATTATTCCCCTCTTCTATTAGTAATTCTAATTGCGGAGTTAGTTCTGTTTGGATTTTCAGTAATACTTCCAGGGAATTATTCGGTGGTAGCGGTATTGGCGTAACAGATTGTAACAAGGTTTCCTATAGTTTCGTTGTATCAATGGCTGCTCAGTAATACTTTCGGCAAGGTTGCGGAGTAATTGTATAGACATTAACGGAGTGTCTGTGCTATCTAGATGATTCCTGAGTATGCTCAAGCCATGATTAGCTGTGTCTGCTACTACGTGGATGTGGAACTTTAGGTTTGCAACTAAGGTACTAAGTTTCTCATAGTGTTTATTACATTGTTTTCCAGAATATAGAGCTGGGCAGAACGCAAGTCCGCTCTTTCCTGGTTGCCGTGTACATCCGACTGTATTTTTTGTAATGCCTAAGTAATATATTCTAGGTCCTCTGAACCGACTGTTCCGAAAACTGTTTTCAAAATTTGACTGCCTGCATCCACCCAGTCTCTTTTTCTTCTCCATTTTTCTTCCACAGTCTGACACAGTTGTGCCTGTAGACATGAAAAAGCTAACCAAAGCAACAGATACTCTCCCTGTGTATCACTGAACTTTGTGTGGCTGTTTATCATGAGTTGTAATTTGTCACAGCGGCCGGCATCCATAATTATAAAAGTGTTTCTCATGCAGGATTTCATGCACGGACGGACCTCAAGATTATTTCCATAACTGTATGATGCGATTCATGTCGGGTTATCTGGATGGGCAAATCATTTGCTTTAAATATCGAGAATGTTCTTCAAACTGGTGACATAGCGCATTGTCATCCATAACAATTCCATCGGTGTATGGGAACATAGAACCATGAATGGCTGCAAACGGGCTTCAAGTAACTGAACATGGCCTTTTCCAGTCAATGATCGATTCTGTTGGACCAGAGGATCCAGTCCATCCCAGATAAACACATCCCACGCCGTTATGGAGCCAACGGCGGCCGCCACAGTGACTTGTTAACATCTTGGGTCCATGGTTCAAATGGCTCTGAGCTCTACGGGACTTAACTTCTCAGGTCTTCAGTCCCCTAGATCTTAAAACTACTTAAAACTAACTAACCTAAGGACATCACCCATATCCATGCCCGAGGCAGGATTCGAATCTGAGACCGTAGCGGTCGCGCGGCTCTATACTGTAGCACCTAGAACCGCTCGGCCACCCCGGCCGGCTGGGTGCATAGCTTCGTGGGGTTTGCGCCACATTAAAACCCTACCATTAGCTCTTACCAACAGAAATCGGGACTCATCTGTCCAGGCCACAATTTTAGAGTCGTCTAGTGTCCAACTGATCTGGTTGCGAGCCCAGGAGAGGTGCTGTAGGCGATGTTGTGCCGGTACAAAGGCACTTGCGCCACTGGTCTGCTCCCACAGCCCATTACCGCCAAATTTCGCCACACTGTCCTAATGGATAGATTCGTCGTACGTCGCACATTGATTTCTGTTGGGGTTGCTTGGCTGTTAGTACTGACAACTCTACACAAACCCCGCTGCTCTCGGTCGTTAAGCGAAGGCCGTTGGGCACTGCGATGTTCATGGTGAGACGTAATGTCAGAAATTTGGTATTCTCAGTACTCTCTTGACACTGTGGAACTCAGAATACTGAATTCTCTAACGATTTCCGAAATAGGTGAGATTTACTATTGATATTTCGGGACAGCACTTTTCACGAGGAGTAGGACGAAATATTACTTTCCCCCACATACATCTCGCGTATTGACCACTTGGAGAAAATTCGAGAAGTTAGAGCCAGCACAGAGGCTTACCGACACTCATTCTTCCCACGCACTATTTGCTAGTGGAACGGGGTTGGAGGGATCAGATAGTGGTACCGAAAATACCCTCCACCACACACTATTTGGAGGATTACAGAGTATGATGTAGATGCAGATGTAGATGCGACTAGCTCCAACTACCACTCTGCGTTCCAGGTCTGTTAATTCCCGTTGTGCAGTCATAATCACGTTGGAAACGTTTTCGCATGAATCAGATGACAGCTCTGCCAACCCACTGCCCTTTTATACCTTGTGTATGCGATACTACAGCCATCTGTGTGTGTGCACATTGCTAACCCGTAACTTTGGTCACATCAGTGTACGTTATTCCAAGTCAGCTATGGGGTGATGTGCTGCCAGGAAATTTTAAACCAAGAATGATTTTGTAGCCATGGTAGCCATGGTAAGAATTTTTACGTTAATCTGGAAGTTACCTTCCTCCACTCGGAAACTTATTTCTGTTTGACTGAGCGAATCTAGATGCCCCCTCCTAAGCCGCTTATTTCCCTGCGTGGCGGATATTATTCTGCTTTATGAAATATACCCTTACTGGCCACAGATACCTGAGATCCAATATCTAATGAGAATCTACTCAACTGCCCTATTACATATCCTGGCAATGGCAAGAACGTCGTTTCTGAAGACGAGAAACTTGTTTACAATAAATATAGTTTAAGTGTCAGGAAGTCTTTTTCTGTAAGTCTTGTTATGGAGTTCAGCCATACACGGAAGTGAAACTTGGACGACAAACAGTTTATACAAGAAGAGAAGGGAAGTTTCTGAATAGTGGTGCTACAGACGAATGCTGAAAATTATATGGGTAGATCACGTAACTAATGAGGTGGTACTGAATAGACTAGGAGAGAAGAGAAATTTGTGGTAGAACATAACTAGAAAAAAAAAAAGAGATCGGTTGACAGGACATCAAGGGCTCACCGTTTAGTACAAGAGGGCACTGTGCTAAGGTGGGTGGGGGACGGGGTGTGTAAAAGTCGTAGAGGGATACCAAGAGAGGAATACAGAGAGCACATTCAGATGGATATAGGTTGCAGTAATTATTCAGACATGAAGAGGCTTGCACAGGATAGAGTAGCGTGGAGAGTTGCATCAAACCAGACTTCAGAAAAGGCCACAACAACAACAAAAACAACAACAACCAGTCAGAAGAAATTCTTTCACTGATTTCACACTTGGGGAACCCTTTCTCGGAGCACTGTACTGTGGACACACTACACCCATGTCTATTTAACGGTAGCGTACGAAATCTGCTCTGTGACCATCTTCCAAGCACCTAAGAATTTCTGTTATCACAATGTCCGACACTATTACTCTCTGCAATAACTTTTTATATGCTCTGTGACACTTCTGGCTGTAAAACCCACAAAAACGTGTCAAGTGCGCCTGTCCAGCTTCTTGTAAAATGGATTTGTTAGCTTTATCATCCTACGTGAGCTAATTGGTATTGACATTAATTTTCGTAAGATAGTGTACAAAACTCTCTTGATTCCCTGTGATTTCGAAACACACCGTTAAGTTTCTCATGGTATTAGCTCGACTTTTTTTCTATATCTGACCACTAACCATTCTCAGAACTCATCAAACTACTATGCTCCCCTCAACTTTCTGTGCCACTTAACATACGTCCTAACACTTCCTGCTAGTTTTAGCTTGGCCACACTCAACAACTGCCAGTTTCCCAAACTAGCGATTGTGTCTAAATTTTCAATAATGGAAACACATCCTTTCCTGATTTTCATGAAAAGAGCGTAATACAGTGGTTTGGTGTGTACTAGGAAGCGACTATTCCCTAATTTCCTCCCATTGTTGTACTAATGTAACGTGAAAGTGAGCTATATGATTTATGCTGAACATCATCCTGATCCAAAATTTTCTCTTCCATACTGCATGAATTTTTCCAACGTAAGTGTAATATACACAAAATAGAGTGAAAGAGAAGAAGAAGGACTAGAGAATCAAGCACACCGAATAAAAAAAAAACTTTAAAAACGTCACATACGCGTACTGCTGCGTAGCATGTCCCTTCCGAAAATGGTCCATGGTTCTAACCGCCGTTTTCTGTTTGTCCATCTCTGGAAGTCCTTTTGAATCAACTCTAACAGGGCGTCTAAGATGCCTTAGCGTGGCTGTGATTCTCTGCAGAAGAGTAACGAAGTGTGCAGCCGAATAAGGTGTGATCATGATTATAATAAATTCTTTGTTGCACTTTTTTAAAATCATTGCCTTCGGTTAGCAAGTAACGATAATGAGTGACGTGAATGTCACGGCGTTACTCAGCCTGACGGACCGCGGGTTCTGTGTGTGTGCCTCTGGTGCTGCTCTTCCTGCTACGTTGCCGGATTCCACGGATTCCCTGGCCACAGGTAGTGCGGCGGTTGCTGTGAGGACGTCAGGCTGCATTACGCTCCAGTGCGCTCAGTGTAGAGGTCTTGCGTTGATATCCTAGCTAGGGCAGGGTTGGCGTAACGCTCGCGTCGTAATCCAGGGACGCTGACAAAGTACAGGGCTTCCCTGGCTACCGTATGCTCAGGCGCCGGGCAGTGGTTTGTGAGTCGGCGGTGACAGATGCGTGTGCGTCATCGGCTCTTTGCCGAGCAACGCAGGCTAGTCGTCAGATTACTACCAAGCAGACTGAATGCTGACAGGCTTATTCGGACTAGCTTAAATCCTGCTGCTCCCTGCTGATTTTGCGGTACTCACAGCGTTTCTATATCACGCCGAACTATCTCTGAAAGGGGCAATAGATAGCAGCACTGTGCCTAAAGCTATTCTTGGTGACTGGCCTGGTTTCGTTACGTGGAAGGCTGCGATGCAGAGAAGACGTTTGCTAACTCAGAACAAGGGTAGGTGATCAGTGCTTGGCTGAATTCAGTGTGAGAAAATTACTGTCGAGGCACACCATTGCTGGCATTAAATCCTGTTACGTTTAACCTTTACAACGATAAATAGTGGATTATTAGTGTAAACTTGCAGAAAATAATACGGAAGGAGTATTAGCAACCTAACCTGGGGCTTATTCCCTCGAACGTAGTGGAATCGAAAGCTGCTCACAGACAAAAAGCAATTGGACCGTGGAAAAAGTGACCCATGCACAGACATCACTGTCGGCCGCCGTGGCCGACCGATTCTAGGCGCTTCAGTCCGGAACCGCGTAGCTGCTACGGTCGCAGGTTTGAATCCTGACTCGGGCATGGATGTGTGTGATGTCCTTAGGTTAGTTAGGTTTAATGGGTGTAGGACGTCAAACGGGCCGACTTGGAACAGGAGAGACACCACACAACATTTTAATTTCCACTGTCTCTACTTTTACAAATAAATTCATAAAACTTTGTCAAGATGACCGGGAGGGATTCATAATTCACACTCTTAGCAATGTAATTTCAACAATATAACCAAATAAATGTTTTTACGTGTGAAATTTCATCATTTTTTCACTTACTGTTGGCTCCATTTGTTACTATAGGTACACTGTTCTTCATAAGTAAGAGATATTCTTCGATGAATTTTGCACAGCATACAAACTATACTTACAGGTGTATGAAACTCTAGAATTTATTCGATTAATGAAAAAATAAATGATTTTTTACATTTTAAACTTCATGTTTATAAAAACTCAAATTTTATGGTTAATTATCTCAATTTTACCACAGTTTGTAATAGATATGGAAAATTATAGAGTTTCATACACCAGTAAGTATGGTTTGAGTCCTGTGCAAAATTCATCAAAGCATCTCTCTGACTTATAAAGAAAAGTGTACCTATAGCAACAAATGCAGCCAATAGTAAATGAAAAAATGATGAAATTTCCCACGTAAAAATATATATTTTGTTATATTTTTGAACTTGCATTGCTAACAGTGTGAATTCTGAATCTCTCCTAGTCATGTTGACAAAGTTTTATGAATTTATTTGTAAAAGTAGAGACAGTGGAAATTAAAATGTTGTGTGGTGCCTCTCCTGTTCCAAGTCGGCCCGTTTGACGTCCTACTCCCCCTTAAGTAGTTCTAAGTTCTAGGGGACTGATGAACTCAGATGTTAAGTCCCATAGTCCTCAGAGCCATTTGAACCATTTGAACTCTGTGTTGAGCCAAATGCTACTGAAGTCGAACATAAAAGGAAAATAGTGCGAAGGTCAAAGTGACACAGTGAGTTGAAGTGGTAATGTGAACTGTTAGTAGTTACAGAAAAACGAGTGGCTACGTTTCCAGCAAAAACTGAGGGTAGATTTTTTTTTTTTGCATAGAGGGGACGCATTTAAGGGGAAGAAGTTGTAACAGGACATGGGGCCAGCGATGGGGCACTTGGAGAGTAACCAGGTCACACTGGAGTCAGCCAAGCGTTGGCTAGGGGCCCTCATACTGAGTGGACCAACACTTCTCCAACATCACTGCCTTCCACATGACAAAAGCAGGCACGTCACCAGGAAGAACTACAGCCTGACTGCTGCCGGTGATGGGAGCCGGTAGCTACCCTAAGTCCCTCATCGAATACAACAATAGTATCTAGGCTTCGCATTACTGAAGAATGAGGGTAAGGTCAAACCAAAGGATGTGGAATCATACGGGCAAGTATTTATGTTGAGGCTGTAACTTACATATATTGCTGCCCCTTCTTAATCACTGTTTGCAGTCTTCTGACAACAGCATGATATGTACCTTCTTCATCTTCACTGAACAGTGCCGTCTCCAGATAATGCCGTTTCTGTCACCAAAATGTTGGAGGCCTGAGCCAGATATTCCTCGTTGGGCACCAAAATGTGGCGATCAGATGAAGCTGTGGAGAAACGTAAGTGAAATATAAACAGTTCATGCTGGTCAGGATCCACTCGACACATCCTTGGGTGTTGTAGGGTTTGTAGTTGGGTACAGGGACAAGTGTGACGTGTGGGAGAGCTGTAGAGAAATTCACGGTGATCATAAAACAGTTTTTCGACAGCTATTTCAATTTAATTCCATCATGTAACTGGTCGGAAGTGGTTGCAGACATGAGAATAAATACAAACACTTCTTTAATTAACCCACCCAATATCTGGTACCAGGAGTAGCAACACCCAGAGGCAAAAGGATGTAGTTGAAAGCTAAAATGGCGTTCTTACTCGATGGCAATGGCCTAAACACAGCACGTGGCCCAGCCACAGTGTAATAGGGACAACAAATTGACGTCTTGTACTGTGGAATAGGTTATGGTGTCCCAGTGGTATGAAGATGGTGTTTCCCAGATCTGAAGTCTGTAACCGATGACAGAAGACCAGGGGGGTTAGTTTGTGGAGTGTTGGCTGCCAGGGCTGGGTAGACGGACGGAGTGACGATGGTGGCATAGTTGTGACGAAGACTCTAGGTCCGTGTAAGTAGAATTCATGGTGACGCCTGACACATGGCTGGCTTCATGTATGGGCCTGCCATGCCGATCATGACGTACTCGGCTGAGCCGGTGTTGAAATGCAGCTGCTGCGTGAAGACTTCTCTGAAGGTTGGCTTTAATGTGTCATCCTGCAGATGTCTGGAACAGGGTCGGCGACTGGCGTCTGTCTGTTGTCAGGTGGCAGCGTGTCAAAGTGCAGAATTTCCCTGGAGGGTGGTGAGCGTCCCAGGTCACTGGCACATGGCAGTGTTACAGTGCAGAAACTGGCACATGTCGAATGGTGCTTCTGTCGACGGTCGCTGCAGACGTTACATATGCAAAAGCAGCATTGGCTGTAACTCTTGCTGTTACGCATCACATTCGCTCAGACGTAGTTGAAGACGGTGGCAGCCTTTAGTTTACTGACTGCGTACTGGAAAAGTGCACTGGCCTGCAAAAGCCACTGCTTAAAAATCACTAGTTCGTGTCATCATCGAATATTGTTTGTTAATGTGGGTAGCACCCATACCAACAGGACTAACATGGGGTATTGAATGAATTCAAAGAAGGGCACTGGAAAAGCTATAAAACTAAACTAGCAGACACTTTCAGAAAGAGGGAAATATTAGCCCTCTAAATCCTGCTTACTAAATTTCGAAAACTTGTGGCAAGTGAAGAATAGAACAATACACTTCAGAATCTTGCGTATCACTTTCGCAAGGAACATGAAGACAAGATTAGATCAATTACAATGCGTTTAGAGGAATTTATGCAGCCATTCATCCTGCACTCCATATGTGACTGGATTGAGAAGAAACCCTTTTATTGGAATACCAAGTACCCTTCGCCATTCACTTCACAGTAGATTGGTCAGCATTTATTTAGATTATTTACAAATATTAAAATTAAATGCGATACTAGAAACAACTTTCTTTTTTTTTGTATTTAAACCACTGTAATACAACGTACGATTCCTGTACAGGTTATTAGCTCTCGGAAGAGTGAAAAATTTGTATGTCAGAGACACAAGGCGTGTGTCTATCTGTAATGCAGCAGGTTGGGTCAGATGAATGAATCTATAACGAATGTCGTTACTGCCATTTACAAGGCAGAAACAAGTTTAAAGCGATGCAATGAAAGTGGCCAGTTTACGTAGCATGACAGCTGTGCAGTATGCGGGATGGTCCATTGATAGTGAGCGGGCCAAATATCTCACGAAATAAGCACCAAACGAAAAAACTACAAAGAACGAAACTCGTCTAGCTTGAAGGGGGAAACCAGATGGCGCTATGGTTGGCCCGTTAGATGGCGCTGCCATAGGACAAACGGAGATCAACTGCGTTTTTTAAATAGGAACTACCATTTTTTATTACATATTCGTGTAGTATGTAAAGAAATATGAACGTTTTAGTTGGACCACTTTTTTCGCTTTGTGATAGATGGCGCTGTAATAGTCACAGACGTGTAAGTACGAGGTATCAAGTAACGTTCCGTCAGTGCGAACGGTATTTGCTTCGCGATACATTACCCGTGTTAAAATGGACCGTTTACCAGTTGCGGAAAAGGTCAATATCGTGTTGATCTATGGCTATTGTGATTAAAATGTCTAACGGGAGTGTGCTATGAATGCTGCTCGGTATCCTGGACGGCATCATCCAAGTGTCCGGATCTTTCGCCGGATAATTACGTTATTTAAGGAAACAGGAAGTCTTCAGCCATATAGGAAACGTCAAACCACAACCTGCTACAAATGATGATGCCCAAGTAGATGTTTTAGCTGCTGTCGCGGCTAATCCGCACATCAGTAGCAGACAAATTGCGCGAGAATCGGGAATCTCAAAAACGTCGGTATTGAGAATGCTACGTCAACACCGATTCCACCCATACCATATGTCTATGCACGAGGAATAGCATGGCATCGACTTTGGACGTCGTGTACAGTTCTGCCTCTGGGCACAAGAGATATTATGGGACGATGGGAGATTTTTTACACGCGTTCTATTTAGTGACGAATCGTCATTCGCCAACAGCGGTAACGTAAACCGGCATAATATGCACTATTGGGCAACGGAAAATCCACGATGGCTGCTACAAGTGGAACATCAGTGACCTTGGCGGGTTAATGTATGATGTGGCATTATGGGAGGAAGGGTAATTGGCCCCCATTTAATCGATAATCTAAATGGTGCAAAGTATGCTGATTTCCTACATAATGTTCTTCCCATGTTGCTACAAGATGTTTCACTGCATGACAGAATGGCGATGTACTTCCAACATGATGGATGTCCGGCATATACATCGCGTGCGGTTGAAGTGGTATTGAATAGCACATTTCATGACAGGCGGATTGGTCGTCGAAGCACCATACCATGACCCTCACGTTCATTGGATCTGATTTCTTTCTGTGGGGAAAGTTGAAGGATATTTGCTATCGTGATCCACCGACAACGCCTGACAACATGCGTCAGCGCATTGTCAATGCATATGCGAACATTAAGCAAGGCAAACAACTCGCTGTTGAGAGGAATGTCGTTACACGTGTTGCTAAATTCATTGAGGTCGACGGACATAATTTTCAGCATTTATTGCGTTAATGTGGTATTTACAGGTAATCACACTTTAACAGCATACGTTCTCAGAAATGAGGGTTCCTATATTAAAAAACGCACTTGATATTCGTTTGACCTATGGCAGCGCCATCTAGCGGTCCAACCATAGCGGTCCGGTCACGATCAATGGACCACCCTGTATAGTGGATGTGTCCTACCACTTTCGATATAGACTGTCATAGTTTTGACTACAGTGAACTGAGTGTGTAAAAGCATCCCAACTCGCCTGCCCCGAGTAATAGCTAACTAGAGGAGGCAAACTTTTATGTCCTGCGAAATATCCAGTTGATTTGTTATCAGTTATTACGTAGCAGCGCTGATGAGTCACAGATTCGTTTAATTGAAGTTTAAACGTAGAAAGTATTTAGTTATTAGGGCATGGCTGCATGTGTCTGGGTACGTTTGCGTGTATATGTGTTTGTAATTGCGTTTTAATGACTTTCCAATTTATTTTTATCAACTTTAATTGGAATCGTCTCGTATCGAATATTGCAAAGTGTTATTGATCCTTCTGTCACAAGTCGTAAGCGTTTATCATCGCTATTAACACGAACACAAGGAGGTAATGAAGATGTTTTAGATTACAGATATTTTCAATTAAAATAAATATAATAAAATTATTCCTGTTTTCTCACTTATACGAGAATTATAAAGTGGGAACTTCATGAAGACTTTCCAATGTAAATCTGAAAATATCATGTGTACGAGTCTACTTCTTTCAGAGTTGAGAGTTCATTTGATGAACACTGCAATCCATCTCGAGTTAGCCGATATTATTACCATTATATTACGTGAGGATGCAAATGCACATTGAAGCCATTAAAACTGCAACATCAAGAAGGATAAAAATACATTTTAGTTATAGGTGGTACACAGTATAGGACGAAGAATGCTTGATTAAATTTGTAGGTGAATTTGTGCTGTGCGGGGCGCGAAATGCTCTGGCAGCAACAAAAGCTGTAACCGGTCTGGGTACTGAGTACAACTGGAATGCGATCACAGATACGTGTAAGTGATTCCATACTACTTGAGCTACACTGATGAGTCAAAACATTATGACGACCTACTAAACAGTGTGTTGGTCCTCCTTTGGAGAGCAATACAACAGTGATTCGACATGACCCGGTACCGACAGGTCCTTGGTGGTTTCTGGAGTCATGTAACCCCTGGTATCAACGAAGAAGTCTCACAATTCACATAAATTACGGCCAATGGCTTTTGGGCCAAGAGCAGTTGTCTGTCAGCGTTACAGATGTGTTCCATCGTACTTAGACGAGATGCATTTGGTGAACAAGACATCAGAGTGTGTTCACCATCAAGCTGCTCAAAATACTGAATCATAGTCTAGACTTGTGACACGGACAGTTATCCGTCTGAAGAGATGCCATCGTCATAAGGAAAACAATCAATCTTGGCCGTTTTCATATGTTCCGAAATAACGTTCACGTAATCCACTGCGGGCATTGTGCCTTTGATTACCACCAAAGAGCCCGTAGAAACTAAGGTGAATATGTCCCATAGCAAAATGCTAACCACCATCAGCCCCTGTCCGTCGCGCAACCTGCCGTTCACCTCGACGATGTGTTTGTACACACCTGGTGTAAGAAGGGACCGGTCCGTAATTAACCCGACCAAGTGATACGTTTCCACTGATCCACGATCGCAACCCAGTGATTTACATGTACATTTACAAACATACTCTGCAAGCCACCGTACGGTGCATTGCGTAGGGTACCCTGTACCACTGGTAGTCATTTCCTTTCCTGTTCCACACGCAAATGGGACAAGGAGAAAACGACTGTCTATACGCCTCCGTAGGGGACCTAATATCTCGTTATCTTTGGGGTTCTTAGGAGCAATGTATGTTGGCGGCAGTAGAATAGTTTGGCATTCAGCTTCAAATGCCGATTCTCTAAATTTTCTCAGTAGTGTTTCTCGAAAATAACGTCGCCTTCTCCCCAGGGATTCCCATTTGAGTTCCCGAAGCATCTCCGTAAGACCTACGTCTTGTTAAAACCTACTGGTAACAGATCTAGCAGCCCGCCTCTGAATTGCTTCGACGTCGTCCTACAGTTCGACATGGTAAGGACTCCAAACACTCGATAGTTCTCAAGAACAGGGCGCATCAGTGCCCTATATGCGGTCTGCTTTACAGGTAAATCACTCTTTCCTAAAATTTTAGCAATAAGCCGAAGTCGACCATTGGTCTTCCCTACCGCAGTACTCACATATTCGTTCCATTTCATATCGCTTTGCAACGTTACACCCATATATTTAAACGACTTAACTGTGTCCAGCAGGACAGTAGTAATATTGTAACCGAAAATTACAGTTTGGTGTTTCCTACTCATCCGCATCAATTTACAAATTTCCCGGCATAGAGATAGCTGTCATTCATAATACCATCTAGAAATTTCCTTTAAGGCTTCTTCTGTCTCCTTACATTCACTCAACCTCGACACCATACCGTACACCACAGCATCATCAGTAAACAACTGCAGATTGTCTGCCAAATCATTTACCTATATATAGGATAACAGCGGTCCAATCACATTTCCCTGCGGCACTACTGACGAAACCCTTATCTCTGATGAACACTCGCCGTCGGGGACAACGTACTGGTTTCAATTACTTAAGAAGTCTTCCAGCCACTCACATGTCTGTGAACTTATTCCATATGCGCGTACCTCCATCAACCGCCTTGCGGGCTTTCAAAAAACTACGCACCGTCTGACTCAGAGGTGAAATATTAAAAGTTTGGTTTATTTCTTTGTCTAGGAGCTGTGATACGTATTTGCCGCATTAAAGGCCAAATACTGCTGAGTCTGCTGTATACAATACGAATAGACACATGAATCGAATTATCGAAGGTTCCTGTCACTCGGCCATTGCGAATTTTGAACGTAACATAGACGTTTATAAATGAAAGATTGCAATTAAATAAAATCTGCAAGTGCTATCTTAACGACTTGAAATAATGAGTACGACAGTAGAAGTACTTTTCAGAATGTAGTATATTTCTGCAAAACATTTATTGGTGTCTGTGGTCCAGCAATTAAATATAATATAAGTTGAATAACAGGGAAACTGTGGATTCCTACGAGACGTAATTAGTTATGAACAACGAACATAGCTCACGAGATATTTACTTCTGAACGCACACTATGTCTTCACTGCAGAAGCCACGGAAATCACAAAAGAGCACAGGTCGGCACTGTCCTCCGCGACCAAGCGCAAACTGCTCCACTGTCGAAGGCTTTCCGCCGACTGTGCGTCCGTCGCGCTGTACTGTCCGCGTCCAGCACTCCCTCCCGTGTCCTGTGCCGTACTGTCCAGAACTGCCGACTCCGCGAACTGCCCTTGTGTCCTCTCTCGAAACGATACTCCTTCCCCACTTCCATACAGTCTCACCACTAACGAGCGCTGTGATTGGCTAGAGCGCTCGCTCCATATCTCCAAGCCAACGTACACTCACAAACATATTTAAGCACAAACAAAAAACTAGCTTTACGTTTAAATACCTGAAATTAAATAAATATTCTTACGGCTGGACCATAAATACGCTCTAACACGCATTATTAAATACATAAACAAATGAAATAAGCATATATCAAAGGAAAAGCAACAAAAGGTAGGCCAGTAGCCTAATGTCTCTGTGCTTTCTAAAACACAGTAAATATTTAACCAATTTCTTCAGGAATAGTATAAATCGGATATAAACGAAGACACAGGTGAGTAATATATTTATAAGCATGCTGCTACCGTTTTTTCGTGTAACTTTGGAGTACTTATGGTCTGAAGCGATCGATAGTAATCAGCCACTTTGACCTCCGATTACCCATGTACTATTTAAGTTACATGCCTGTAATTCATACCAATTTAGGTTTACACTAATAGCTTTCTAAAGACACGTAGATCGACGAAATCGGACCTACAGTTTAGACTGCGGAAATTCGTTGCTGGGTGTTACTTATATAATTTATTGTCAGATACTAAACTTTTAACTAATAAATATATTGAAAATCTGAATTATACCTTCAGAATCGTTGTGCAAATAATGGTAATGTAATGTGATTCTTTAATTTCTTCAGGTGTGTTTTATGACTAAATAAATCCCGGGTAAACAGCCTGGTATGAGTGTCTACAGGACACAATAACGAGAGTGGTGCCGGCAAACCCTCCTGAACGAGAAGACCTAGGACGCAGCGCCCAGACGGCGGGAGAAAGGATGCTCTACCTGGACCGCGCGTGGGACACGGACCGCACCGACCCATAGGAAGCGCCTGAGGCAGGAGCGGGAGGGGAATTGTCCTATATATACACTCCTGGAAATTGAAATAAGAACACCGTGAATTCATTGTCCCAGGAAGGGGAAACTTTATTGACACATTCCTGGGGTCAGATACATCACATGATCACACTGACAGAACCACAGGCACATAGACACAGGCAACAGAGCATGCACAATGTCGGACTAGTACAGTGTATATCCACCTTTCGCAGCAATGCAGGCTGCTATTCTCCCATGGAGACGATCGTAGAGATGCTGGATGTAGTCCTGTGGAACGGCTTGCCCTGCCATTTCCACCTGGCGCCTCAGTTGGACCAGCGTTCGTGATGGACGTGCAGACCGCGTGAGACGACGCTTCATCCAGTCCCAAACATGCTCAATGGGGGACAGATCCGGAGATCTTGCTGGCCATGGTAGTTGACTTACACCTTCTAGAGCACGTTGGGTGGCACGGGATACATGCGTACGTGCATTGTCCTGTTGGAACAGCAAGTTCCCTTGCCGGTCTAGGAATGGTAGAACGATGGGTTTGATGACGGTTTGGATGAACCGTGCACTATTCAGTGTCCCCCCGACGATCACCAGAGGTGTACGGCCAGTGTAGGAGATCGCTCCCCACACCATGATGCCGGGTGTTGGCCCTGTGTGCCTCGGTCGTATGCAGTCCTGATTGTGGCGCTCACCTGCACGGCGCCAAACACGCATAAGACCATCATTGGCACCAAGGCAGAAGCGACTCTCATCGCTGAAGACGACACGTCTCCATTCGTCCCTCCATTCACGCCTGTCGTGACACCACTGGAGGCGGGCTGCACGATGTTGGGGCGTGAGCGGAAGACGGCCTAACGGTGTGCGGGACCGTAGCCCAGCTTCATGGAGACGGTTGCGAATGGTCCTCGCCGATACCCCAGGAGCAACAGTGTCCCTAATTTGCTGGGAAGTGGCGGTGCTGTCCCTTACGGCACTGCGTAGGATCCTACGGTCTTGGCGTGCATATGTGCGTCGCTGCGGTCCGGTCCCAGGTCGACGGGCACGTGCACCTTCCGCCGACCACTGGCGGCAACATCGATGTACTGTGGAGACCTCACGCCCCACGTGTTGAGCAATTCGGCGGTACGTCCGCCCGGCCTCCCGCATGCCCACTATACGCCCTCGCTCAAAGTCCGTCAACTGCACATACGGTTCACGTCCACGCTGTCGCGGCATGCTACCAGTGTTAAAGACTGCGATGGAGCTCCGTATGCCACGGCAAACTGGCTGACACTGACGGCGGCAGTGCACAAATGTTTCGCAGCTAGCGCCATTCGACGGCCAACACCGCGGTTCCTGGTGTGTCGGCTGTGCCGTGCGTGTGATCATTGCTTGTACAGCCCTCTTGCAGTGTCCGGAGCAAGTATGGTGGGTCTGACACACCGGTGTCAATGTGTTCTTTTTTCCATTTCCAGGAGTGTATTTATAAGCATGGTGCTACCGTTTTTTCGTGTAACTTTGGAGTACTTATGGTCTGAAGCGATCGATAGTAATCAGCAACTTTGACCTCCAATTACCCATGTACTATTTAAGTTACATGCCTGTAATTCATACCAATTTAGGTTTACACTAATAGCTTTCTAAAGACACGTAAATCGACGAAATCGGACCTACAGTTTAGATTGCGGAAATTCGTTGCTGGGTGTTACTTATATAATTTATTGTCAGATACTAAACTTTTAACTAATAAATATATTGAAAATCTGAATTATACCTTCAGAATCGTTGTGCAAATAATGGTAATGTAATGTGATTCTTTAATTTCTCCAGGTGTGTTTTATGACTAAATAAATCTCGGGTAAACAGCCTGGTATGAGTGTATATAGGACACAATAACGAGAGTGGTGCCGGCAAACCCTCCTGAACGAGAAGACCTAGGACGCAGCGCCCAGACGGCGGGAGAAAGGATGCTCTACCTGGACCGCGCGTGGGACACGGACCGCACCGACTCATAGGAAGCGCCTGAGGCAGGAGCGGGAGGGGAATTGCCCTATATATACATGGCGCCGGCCCACCGCCGGTCAGTACATCAGTGCACCTGATGATGGCAACGAGGTCGATTGTCGAAATATTGCGTCCTATGCACACTCATACCAGGCTGTTCACCCGAGATTTATTTCGTCATCGGTAATGTACATGTTTCTTTTGGAGGTAACATGACTCATCTGGCTACTATTAATTTCTATACGAACTGTTAAATTTCTGCCATTAAGGTTTCAAAAAGTCCACCATCTTTGACCCTCCCAGCACACAGCGTCACCAAGGAATTCCCAGCCACGTGCTCGATGGACCACGTGCTCCGGCCGTTATGAGGCACCACGCGGATGCTAACGAGCTCGGCCCTGCCGCGCGGCCTGGCCGGTGGCCACCAACTCCGAACTTAGAATATATCCAGGGCGCCGCAAGTCGCCCGTTACCTCACAGCCTCCAATGGGGCGCCGTGTCAAATGCTTTCCGGAAATTTAGAAACATGGATTCTGCCTGTTGCCCTTCATCCATAGTTCGCGGTATGTCATGTGAGAGAAGGTCAAGCTGAATTTCGCACGAGCAATGCTTTCTGAAACTATGTTGATTCGAGAGCATTAGATTCTCAGTCCCTAGAAAGTTTATGATATTCGAACTGAGAATATTTTCAAGGACTCTGCAGTAACCCGAAATTAGGGATATTGGTCTGTAATTCTTCGGGTCCGTATCCTGGAGTCACTTGCGGTTTCTTACAGTCACTTGGTAGTATGTGCTGAGAGATTCACGATGAAAGAAGACTACATAAGGGGATAACGCCGTAGAGTACTCTGTAAAACTGTGTTGGAAGTCCATCCGGACCTGGTGATTTATTTGCTTTCAAATCTTTCAATTTCATCTCGAAGCTAGGGTTGGTTTATACTATGTCGTCCGTGCGGGAGTCTGTCTGCTGACCAAATGACGGTGTCTTTGGACGATTCCCCTGTGTGAAACATATCTATAATGTGAAATTAAAACGTCGGCTTTTGTTTTGCTATCTTTATTTGCCACACCAGTCTGCTCAATTGGGGACTGATTGGAAGCCTTAGACCTGCCTAGCGTATTTACATAGGACCACAATTTTCTTTGGTTCTCTGCCAGATTGTTTGCTAAGATGTGACGGTGGCAGTCGTATGCTTCGCGAATAAATCTTTTCATAGACCCAAGAATCTCTACTAACGTTCGCTTGTCGTCATATGAGCGTCCTCTTTTGAACCGAGAGTGCAACAACCTCTTATTTTCGAGTACATAACTCTCCACCTCACGATTTACAATCTGCCTCAACTTTGTCCGTAATTCCTCTACATTTACCTTATTGGAACTGAGTGCTGTAAATTCATTGTTTAAGCGAGACACTAACAACTTTTTATCTGCCCTATCTCTTGCTACACACAGTAATAAATGACAATGCGTTGGGTCAACATGGGAACGCTGTGGGATTATCGGCTGCAGAGCCCCATGTTTAACCAGCCGGAGTGGCCGTGCTGCTTAGGCGCTACATTCTGCAGCCGAGTGACCGCTCTGGTCGCAGGTTCGAATCCTGCCTCGGGCATGGATATGTGTGATGTCCTTAGGTTAGTTAGGTTTAATTAGTTCTAAGTTCTAGGCGACTGATGACCTCAGAAGTTAAGTCGCATAGTGCTCAGAGCCGTTTGAACCATTTTGAGCCCCATGTTCAACGATATGTTGTCTGATCAAAAACAAACAACATTCAGCGTCAACTTCTAGCATGAGCAACCCGCTGCGAAATCATTCCTTTGACACAAAACGTAAATGACATCATTCCTACCACCAATGAGCAATTGCGCTGAAATGCTATTATTTTATACATTTAAGCATGTAGTACGCTCCATGCAGATCTGCCGACCTGTGTGCCCGAGCGGTTCTAGGATCTTCAGTCTGGAACCTCGCGATCGCTACGGTCGCAGGTTCGAATCGTCCCTCGGGCATTGATGTGTGTGATGTCCTTAGGTTTAAGTAGTTCTAAGTCTAGGGGACTGATGTCCTCAAATATCAAGTCCCGTAGTGCTCAGAGCCATTTGAACGATTTGCAGATCAGATATTTGTTGGATGAAATTACATGTCGTTACAAATTTAATGATCTGCTGGGTACCTTTTCAATATATTTAGTTGCTTAAAGAATATCCATCAGAAAGATGTTTCACAGACACCAATGACGGTTTTGGCCGCCTCTGTGGACAAAGGATGAACTTTGCGAACGCTGTGAATTGTACCAAAATACGGTGTCTGGCAAAAACACAACCGAGATAATAGCCATGTGGTAGCATTCACTTCCAGAATGAGATTTTCACTCTGCAGCGGAGTGCGCGCTGATTTGAAACTTCCTGGCAGATTAAAACTGTGTGCCCAACCGAGACTCGAACTCGGGACATTTGCCTTTCGTGGGCAAATGCTCTACCAACTGAGTTACCCAAGCACGACTCAGGAGCCGTCCTCACAGCTTCAGTTCTGCCAATACCTACTCTCCTACATTCCACATTTCACACAAGCTCTTCAGCGAACCTTGTAGAACTAGCATCCCCAGAAGAAAGGATACTGCAAAGGCTAAGATCCCGAGTTCGAGTCACGGTCCGGCACACAGTTTCAATCTGCCAGGAAGTTTCATATCAGCGCACACTTCGCTGCAGAGTGAAAATCTCATTCTGGAAACGTCCCCCAGGATGTGGCTTAGCCATGTCTCCGCAATAGCCTTTCTTCCGGGGGTGCTAGTTCTGCAAGGTTCGCAGAAGAGCTTCTGTGAAGTTTGGAAGGTAGGAGACGAGGTACTGGCAGAACTGAAGCTGTGAGGACGGGTCGTGAGTCGTGCTCGGGTAGCTCAGGTACTGCCGCGCGGTAGCTCAGTGTGTTCCGTCAGACAGCCGGTTGGCCTCTGTAATAAAAACTGAGTGGAAGGATCAACAAACGAACTTGAACGGATGTAATTGTGACGTCCTCAAAGACCAAACACAACGATTAACAGCGAACAAAATGGAAAAAGGTTGATAGAGCACTTGCCCACGAATGGCAAAAGTCTCGTGTTCGAGTCTCGGTCGGGCACACAGTATTAATCTGCCAGAAAGTAGCATTCACTTGTTTCCTTAAGCAAAATTATGCAGTAACGTACGCCTTCATTAATGGGCCTTATGTCTCAGTTAAAAAATATAGTAACGATCTGGAAAAAATACTAGGGATATGATTTTGTGGAAGACATTACTATAATAATAATAATAATAATAATAATAATAATAATAATAATAACACAAATCTTAACAGCGATATGACAATGAAATGTAATAATTAGTAACCTAAATTGTGGAATTTTTAGTAACGCGATGTGCTCCCTCCTGGGGTGATAGGAAGATCGAGTAAAATCAGGATGTTCATTAATTTTAGTAGAGTATTCAAAATATTTTTAAAGTCGGTAGATGCTGTACATAAGGCAATTAAACCATTCACTACACAGAGAGGCTGTAAAAATTTAACAACATTAATGGGAACTATGTGTTCTGCAGTTTTTGCTGCGACACCTCTACCAACTTTTGAATAAGCTACCTGGAACACAGTTTTCGTTATCAGTGCCATGGCACGAGTACTTTATCGGTATGAGTTTGGTACGGAATCCGGATTTCGGAGCGAAATCTTATCTCCTAGATATAAGGCTATATTCTATGACCCCATACTGAAAGACCCCAAACATAGAAGATGAAGGAGGCTGCAGAACTTTCGAAAACGTGAGACATGGAACTAAATGAAACCAAACATTTACTTCCGAAAGACAACTTCGTATTTACAAATTTGTATCCATTAAAATGTGAGTTCACTTCCTATTCAAGTTTCTTACTTCCGTCCATATGATAAGACCCGCCAGTCACTTCATCTGCAAACATAAACTGAAGCCAAGCGAGAACGACATCTTGAAAAGCTAGAGGTCCTGTGCTAGGGAGTGCCGACAATTCGCCTTCTGTTAGCCATTCCTCAGCTCCTCTTGACGAGCAACTTAAGCAGAAGCCTCTCTTAAAGGGGCTTTCCCTCAAGGCTGCTGACGACATGCCGTACAATTTGGTGGGAGAAGTTGGACACTTTGCTACAGATGGCCGGCAGACAATTTGCTCGGGTGACAGGGCTGTCGGCGCCGGCATCCCTGAGGGGGGGGGGGGGGCAGCTCCTCCCCCTCCCCCGCCTACGCCCTCGCCTCCAGCGACGTCCACTTTGATTAGCGGCGCCTTGTCCGTGTTGATTAGCGCAGGGCCACTTCAAAAGCGGGCCGCCCCCGGCCGCGTCTCATTACCGCTTAAGCGCGTCGCACAAGTCGCCGCCCATATTAGCTGCACCTTAATTGCCCCCAGGGACATTCGGTGGCAGTTTCCGATGGAACATGAGACTGGCACGTCCCTATCTTGCGGCAGATAGTCGAACCGTTAACGAGACTTCCAGGTACGGTGGGGTCGTCACTGCCATCATTACACTGTACGCCTTTATTAGCAAATGAGAGCAGATCCATCACGTGCTTTCAGTACTTGCCTTCCTAAAGTTACCCCACATTATTAAATTTTCCTGTTCTTTCTCTCGTCACTCGGCGTTCCGAAAAGGACAGTCATTTAGCTAATAGGAACCTACTCTTGCAGCCGTTACAGCGTTTGATATTTGATGAAGACATTTCCCCAAATTTTGACACAGTGGAGATGGTATTTGTTCTCAGTCGTTCCGGAGCATGATAAATAGTTACCTGGCGAATTGAAGTGCCACGTAGCCAGCTCTTTCGTTAGACCTACAGTCGTTCAGTGGAGTTAAAATCCCTTGCTTTTCAGATAGGAGAATTATTTTTATGAAACCGATAAAGAAATGACTTGCATTTTTCTCTTGCCGCAATATACAAGACATACAACTCTACAACATGAGATCATTGTGCAAAGTGATATACCGTAGGGGTCATTGGGAAAAACAAGAAGCCACAAACCCATCAGTTCCACCTGTCTTCACTGTAGCCACAGTAAATTCTAGTAGGCCTAAATACTGTTCGCCAGATATCCACATGACCCACACTGTGGCGAAAGAAGCTTTGTATCATTTTACGAGGTACAGAGGCAATCGAGTGTGCCATGGCTTCTCACAATTCACTACTACTAGCGCCACATCATCATAATGCGCCTGTGCATAGCATACAAAGGATTGAACCATAATCTAAGAATGAAATTAAAAATGAATATAACGTTTTCAAACTTTGTCAGTCTATGCTTCAGTAAGATGAAAATGCTCAGAAAGACGGAAATTCGTATGCAGCCTCAGTTTGATATAAAAACGTTAACTAGGTGATACCTGGAAGCTGCCTCTACTAGTTTTCAAGTTATTTACTAAAAACTGAATTTGAAACGGAAATGTCTTTATTCATAATAGATTAAATATAATTTGTATTTCTTAATACTAAGTTCTATTTAGAGCATTACAAGGAATCTTAAAGAAGCAGTTCAGAAAACATGTTACACTTTCCGTTCCATTCTAAAAATTCTAGCCGGCAAAGTTCAACAGGAATCGAACTAAAACTCTTTGAGTAACTAAATCCAACTTAATTCCATTCATATAAAAATCAAGAAGACTGTAAATTTTTAAACGACAGATATATT
Source organism: Schistocerca gregaria (assembly GCF_023897955.1). NCBI lineage: Eukaryota > Metazoa > Arthropoda > Insecta > Orthoptera > Acrididae > Schistocerca > Schistocerca gregaria. The sequence continues at coordinate 734,920,153 of NC_064931.1, forward strand.
AGTTACTACATCTCCGAGAAAGGGGACCATTTAAATGCTGCTACCTGTGCTTAGGGCTGTTGATAGCAGATCTTCCGTTTGGCGGTCCACTGCGTCCATATATAAAAAAAGGCCAGAGGCAGTGAAAAGAGATACTTCGCACCCAGATAAGGTATCAAATTGTCTGCGAGGCCTGGGCCTTGAATGACGTCAGAGCTAGTCACCTACCAAAATTTGTCAGTAAAGTTAGGCAGTGAACTCACAAGGACTGTACACTATCCTGGAAGTAAATGTTTGTGTGCCCGCCTGGTTAGTTGTGCGGTCTAACGCACGGCTTTCCGGATTGGGAAACAACGCCTGATCCCCGGCACGAATCCTCCCGGCGGACTTGTGTCGAGGTCCGGTGAGCGCGCCAGTCTGCGGATGGATTCTAGGCTGTTTTCTTTCTGCCTCGGCGAATGCGGGCTGGTTCCCCTTACTCCGTCTCAGCCACACTATGTCAGCAATTGCTGTGCAAACAAGTTCTCAACGTACGCGTGGACCACCATTACTCTTCCACGGGTGGTGTGAGGGGTGGGGGGGTGGGGGGGGGGTGGAAGGGGGCCGAACCGCACAATAGCCCTGAAAGAGTGGTTCGGTGTGGGGTGTGGGGCGGCGGGGGTTTGAAGTGGGCTGCGGTAGTCGTCGTGGGGTTGTGGGCCACTGCGGCTGCGGCCGGGACGGAGCCTCTCCGTCATTTCTAGGCCCCCAGTTAACACACAGTGCAATACAACTGTTTGTGTGCCGCCCGTTATGTTGACAAAACCACGTGGCAAGTGGAAAGGTTATTTTCCACTGTTAGGGCAGCAAATAACTTTTGTGATTACAAGTCAGGGCGATAGACCATTTTACCTGGAACTTCCCATAGAGGTCGCCTCTTAAGTGTAAATAGTGTTGTTTCCAACAAAAATATTAGTTACAATAAAATATTTTGTGCATGTGAGCACTTTAACGAGTAGATCAATAATTTAAAACTAGAAACTTCTATTTGTAATCATAGTTTTTAATCCCACTGAGTAAATAGCAAGTAGAAATAATTTCTTTCTGTGCATGCAAAGAGTACTGTGGAGTTACAGACTAGGAATTATGGTCAGTATGGTCTTTATTGCATTCTGGGTGACCGCAGAAATACTTTTCAGGTTCTTGTAAATGGCGAAGGTAGGTGTAAAGCAGGCACGCACAGACAATTTAAGTGTTCTTCACGTTAACTATATAAAAAAAACGTAAAGTCCAGTTAGATCAATTCCCACCACCCCAAGCATGGTGTATCAGCTGGGAATCTGAACTGTGGAAGTGATCAGTACAAAACAGGGAACACTTGTAGGCACTAACAGGACACCGAAATGATATATGTCGAAGCCAGCGTGATACAAGTGCAAAGATTTGCGTGCGAGTGTGAAAACTGAATTGTAATTATTAGCCACAGCAACCTTGAACGTGGCGGAATGAGGTAAGATAACACTACATCACAGCTACCATCGCCACTGAGATTAGAAGACAGAGCATCATAATGGAACTGCGTGGACCTATAAGTTACCTGCAAGTTACTGCCTGCGCTCATTGGTTCCCAGCCCTCCTCCCCTCCTCCACCCCCCCCCCTCTTTTCCCCTGGAGCTACTGTTAGGCGCTACTCACCTCAATCCTCATGACCAAAGCAGCTTCTGCTGCCAGCATCACGTCGCAATGCGTCGCACCACGCATGCTGTGACACCACACCGCTCGTCGAGGTCAAGCAGTTAAGCATATTTCGAGTATTTGTTAATTGCTTCTAACAGGCTATTAAAAATAGACTATTGATAAGGATGCTGTGAAAGTTAAGATGGAATCAGTCTCTGACGATAAATCCTCAGAATTCGAAATTGAAATTAACAAAGATGGTTCCATAAAAGTAATAAACAAAATCTCAAGAAGATATGTCAAAAGTAAAATAGGAGGTAAAATTCAGTGTTACCTACAAGTTGGAACCATTTTCTGAGGATGATGTAATTGAAGTTGAAGTCAAAAACGAAAAAGTAGAATTAAGAGAGGAATCAGATAATTCTGATTGAATTCAATATTTCTGATATTTCGCCAGTTCAGAGAATGCCAGAAACTCCTTTAAAACCAGTGGAAATGCCAAGTGCCAAGGTGGAGGCACCAAATACGATGCAATTATTGTTTCTTAAACTTGAATCGTATCATAGAGAACTAAAGTATAGTAGTGAACAACTGAACAGTAAGATGGAATCCAATAGTAAACAATTAAACAGTAAGATTCAATCTAGTAGTACAAGACTAAAGGATATTAGTAAAGAACTAAATGATGGTAGTAAGGAACTACAGGATGAAATAACCTCAAAACTGAATAGATTAAATTATTAAATTTTTAACTACCACGATCTGCAAGTCAAAGTAGGGCAACAGCTAACTAATTTGCATAGTACTTTCAAAACTGAAATTGGTGAAGTTCGTAAAGATTTTGCAGATGCAAATAATCCTATGGAAGGGAGGTTGTCAGAAAGAATAGGAAATGACTCCAAACTTTGCTCTAATCGATTTGAGGAAGTAACTAATAAAGTAAATACTTGGCAGATGGATATTGAGAAATTAAAGTCTTACTGTCTGAAACTAGGCAAGCATGTTGAGCAAAATATTTCTGACACAGTCGAAGCAATAGAAGTGAAAGTAGAATAAATAAATGCTAGTATTACTAACATAGAAAATAAAGCAACCGCTGGTAGCTCTTGCAATATTACAGTACAGCATGTTTTTTCAGTTGATACAGCTTTCCTCGGATGTCGTCAGTTTCACGTATTGATCAAGACGGACAAATTCACCCATTACAGTTCTGGAACGATTTTGAGGACGTTTCACAAAATGTATGGTCAGAACGTGAGAAAATTTCTGTCATAAGCTGTCATTTGTCAGGAGATGCTTCACGATGGGCACCTGGCGTAATGATTAAAAACAAAACTCTTTGGTGTATTTAAAAATGCATTTCTTAATGAGTACTGGTCTCATAACAAACAAAACGAAGTTTTTAAGAAATTTCGGAATGGTAAAATGTTTGCTCTAGGCCGTGAATCAGTTACACAGTTCTCTAGGAAGTGCCTTTCACGGCTGTAACTTCTGACAGAAAAGATGAAACTGAAAATGGCAGTCATGGGACTAGATGGTAAGTGCCTTGGTATTGGCAGAAAAGATTCATTTCCGCACCTAGATGTAATGTGGACAGGTCCACTGATTATGTGGAGCGACTGGAATGAGTAGCTGCTGTTGAGGAGCGGGTGCAGAACACTAAAAGTTCCTGCAAAAGTCATATAAACATCCGTAATAATGACATTGGGAGAGTGAGTGGAAGTTCAGAATACACGATGCGTTATCGCGGTCCTGTCCGTGCTAGAAAAAGAGGAGGTAAACAGCCGCCGCGCTCTCGCAGTAATTGTTATGGCGAAGGCAGAAGTGTAAATAAGTGCCATTGACACAAGACGGAAAACCGAATGCTAACCGATCTGATTCTGAATCGAATGATCACAACAAGTCATATATAGGAAACTAAGTCCCGCCTATGAGGAAACTGGCGCTCATCAGGCGGTAACAGGGAACAGCAAGTAACGAAAACACAGACCACAGTCCGTCAGCACACGTAAACCGATAACAGGAATTACGAAATAGGAACAGACAGTACCACTAATGTGCTAAATCAGTCTCATTATATAGCTGACAGCATATACCTATTACAAAAAAAAAAATGGGTTAAGAAGTAAAAAGAAAACGCTGCAGATAATAGGGAGGAACAAATTAATTCGTCTGATCAGACGAGGACGAAGATGAAGTAAAGGCTCATATATTTGACAATAATGGCAATCTTAAGGATGAAGTTTCGGTAGAGGAAGAAGTTTTGCAACGTTCTGAAGAGGAGGAGTTGTTAGACGGAGGAGGTGTAACAACAATGAGGCCGGGGAACCGATTAGCTGTATGGACTCGCCCCAAACTGTAAAAGCCGACGACACTATAATAGATAGTAATGTTGCACACGGACACAGTTGCTCAAAAGTATAGAGTAGTTTAGCTGATGTCCAACAAACGAAAGTAGAGGAGCTCATCAAGTGCTCTGATTTAAAATTGGAGGACAGTTTAGAAAAGACAGCTCCGAATGTAGAGATGGATAACGCCGTCAATCTAGGAGTAAATATACCTGCAACTGACCAAAATTACTTGATATATTAGGATACTTTTATGAGGAACCTGTTCAAACTAGAATAGCTCACCCTATTATAAAAGCTAACACCTCAGGCGTAACATTGCGGTGTCTTCGTTGTTGTGGCAATGAATCAAATTCCTTGTCCCAAGCATTCTTGAATTATATTCCTAACAAGAATGAGTCAACGATCATGAAAGTAAGTGGTTTGGGAATAATAGGTGATACTGGAGACGTTTCTGCATCAATACGGTACAAAGCTTTAATACCAACTGGTATAGGTCACATAATAATATATCATTCGTATTTAATTGTGCTCAGTTTTAGTGTCCACTTGTTGACTGATACAGATCTTTTAACAAAATATCAAGAAAAGGTTGACTTTGATCACAGCCACTTACTACTAACTTTGCCAGAATCTGGAATGACTACTGAGCCTTTCATTATAAATTATGTGGGCAGTAATAACGAAGCACGGGAACCGCCTATTTGAGTAAAAAAAAATTAGAGATACTTGCAGGAAGATATTAAATTCGCAAATAATGTGTAAGATGCTAAAGAGGAAGAACCCATAACCTCGAAGAAACAGAAACTAACTGATAATCAGTAGATCAAATTTCTCATAAAAGAGATTTGGACGGAAAAAGATCGCATGACACGAAATCTTCCTCCTCTAGTTTTTACATTAGGGAATTAGTGTTAGTCAAAAATAAAGAAAAATGTAAGAAAATTCAGCTGAAAGAAATAAGTTTATGCATCTTCAGAATAGTAGGTAAGCGTCATGCAAAGACTTACTGTTTGGAATACCCGAAAAGTAAGAGAGAAATAGGTCTACGAAACATTTTAGATCTGAAGCCTTTCAAAGCTGCCAGTAGTTACATACTGTAGGGGTTAAGTAAGGACTATTTACCTTCATGTTGTACAAATGCTGATAGTTTGTAATGTCTTCCTTGTAAGTAAAAATGATTCCTGCAAATGACTGCACCGGAATAATGACTTACAAGAATGTATGAGGAATAGTTTGCAATAATAAATTCTAAATTTTAAAACAAGAATGAGCAACTTATGAGCACAAATGATAGAAAACTAATGGCTAAAGTTAACACCTAATAAATAAGATCCACGAAACGGAATGTTGTTGTTGTGGTCTTCAGTCCAGAGGCTGGTTTGACGCAGCTCTTCATGCCACTCTATCCTTTGCAAGCTTCTTCTTTTCCCAGTACCTACTGCAACCTATATCCTTACGAATCCGTTTAGTGTATTCATCTCTTGGTCTGCCACTACGATTTTTACCCTCCGTGCTGCCCTCCAATACTATATTGGTGATCCCTTGATGCCTCAGAATATGTCCTACCAATCGATCCCTTCTTCTAGTAAAGTTGCGCCACAAATTTCTCTTCTGCCCAAATCTATTCAATACCTCCTCATTAGTTATGTGATCTACCCATCTAATCTTCAGCATTCTTCTGTAGCAGCACATTTCGAAATCTTCTATTCTCTTTTTGTCTAAACTATTTATCGTCCATGTTTCATTTCCATATGTGGCTACACTCCATACAAATACTTTCAGAAAAGGCTTCCTTACACTTAAATCTATGCTCGATGTTAACAAATTTCTCTTCTTCAGAAACGTTTTCCTTGCCATTGCCAGTCTACATTTTATATCCTCTCTACTTCGACCATCATCAGTTACTTTGCTCTCCGAATAGCAAAAAACATTTACTACTAATCTAATACCCTCAGCATCACACGATTTAATTCGATTACATTCCATTATCCTCATTTTGCTTTTGTTGATGTTTATCTCATATCCTCCTTTCAAGACACTGTCCATTTCGTTCAGCTTCTCTTCCAGGTCCTTTGCTGTCTCTGACAGAATTACAATGTCATCGGCGAACCTCAAAGTTTTTATTTCTTCTCCATGGATTTTAGTACCTACTCCGAATTTATCTTTTGTTTCCCTTACTGCTTGCTCAATATACAGATTGAATAACATCGAGGATAGGCTACATCCCTCTCTCGCTCCCTTCCCAACCACAGCTTCCCTATCATGCTCCTCGACTCTTATAACTGCAATCTGGTTTCTGTAAAAATCGTAAATAGCCTTTCGCTCCATCTATTTTACCCCTGCCACCTCCAGAATTTGAAAGAGACTATTCCAGTCAACACTCTCAAAAGCTTTCTCTAAGTCTACTAATAGTATAAACGTAGGTTTGCCTTTCCTTAATCTATTTTCTAAGATAACTCGTAGGGTCAGTATTGCCTCACGTGTTCCAACATTTCTACGGAATCCAAACTGATCTTCCCCCAAGGGCAGCTTCTACCAGTACTTCCATTCGCCGGTAAAGAATTACTTTTAGTATTTTCCAGACGTGCCTTATTAGACTGATAGTTTGGTAATTTTCACACCTGTCAACACCTGCATTCTTGGGGATTGGAATTATTATATTCTTCTTGATGTCTGAGGGTATTTCGCCTGTCTCATGCATCTTGCTCACAAGATGGTAGAGTTTTGTAAGGGCTGGCTCTCCCAAGGCTATCAGTAGTTCTAATGGAATGTTGTATACTCCCGGGGCCTACTTTCGACTTAGGTCTTTCAGTGCTGTGCCAAACTCTTCACGCAGTGTCATATCTCCCATTTCATCTTCATCTACATCCTCTTCATTTCCAAAATATTGTCCTCAACAACATCGCCCTTGTATGGACCCTCTGTATACTCCTTCCACCTTTCTGCTTTCCCTTCTTAGCTTATAACTGGGTTTCCGTCTGAGCTCTTGATGTTCATGCAAGTGGTTCTCTTTTCTCCAAAGGTCTGTTTAATGTTCTTCTAAGCAATATCTATCTTACCACTAGGGATACATGCCTCTACATCCTTGCATTTGTCCTCTAGCCATCCTCGCTTAGCAATTTTTCATTTCCTGTCGTTCTCATTTTTGATACGTTTGTATTCCTCTTTGTCTGCTTCGCTTACTGCATTTTTGTATTTTCTCCTTTCATCAGTTAAATTCAATATCCCTTCTGTTTTTGCCAAAGATTTCTATTAGTCCTCTTCTTTTTACCTACTCGCTCGTCTGCTGCCTTCACTATTTCATCTCTCAAAGCTACCCATTCTTCTTCTACTGCATTTATTTCCCCCATTCTTGCCATTTTTTCCTAATTCTCTCCCTGAAACTCTCTACAACCTCTGGTGCTATCAGTTTATCCAGGTCCCATCTCCTTAAACTCCCACCTTTTTGCAGTCTCTTCATTTTTAATCTACAGTTCATAACCATTAAATTGTGGTCAGAGTCCACACCTGCCCCTGGAAATGTCTTACAATTTAAAACCTGGTTCCTAAATCTTTGCCTTACCATTATATAATCTACCTTAAGCCTTTCAGTATCTCCAGGCTTCTCCTATGTATGCAACCTTCTCTTATGATTTTTGAACCAAGTGTTAGCTATGAATAAGTTATGCTCTGTGGCTACCAGGCGGCTGCCTCTTTCTTTCCTTAATATCATTTCATATTAACCTACAACGTTTCCTTCTCTTCCGTTTCCTACTCTCGATTTTCAGTAAACCATGACTATTAAATTTTCGTTTCTCTTCACTATCTGAATAGTTTCTTTTATCTCATCATACATTTCATCAATCTCTTCGTCATCTGCGGAACTAGTGGGCATATAAACTTGTGTTACTGTGGTAGGCGTGGGCTTCATTTGTATCTTGGCCATAATGATGCGTTCACTATGCTGTTTGTAGTAGCTTACGCGCATTCCTATTTTTTTTATTCATTATTAAACCTACTCCTGCATTACCCCTATTTGATTTTGTATTTATAACCCTGTAGTCACCTGACCAGAGGTCGTGTTCCTCCTGCCACCGAACTTCATTAATTCCCACTATATCTACCTTTAACCTGTCCATTTCTCTTTTTAAATTTTAACTTACCTGCCCGGTTATGGGATCTGATATTCCACGCTCCGACTCGTTGAACGCCAGTTTTCTTTCTCCTGATAACAACGCCTTCTTGAGTAGTCCCCGCACGTTGATCCGAATGGGAGACTATTTTACCTCCTGAATATTTTACCCAAGAGGACCCCACCATCATTTAAACATACAGTAAAGCTGCATGCCCTCGTGAAAAATTACGGCTGTAATTTGCCCTTGCTTTCAGTACCAGCGCAGCAAGGTCGTTTTGGCTAGTGTTCCAAGCCCAGATCAGTCAATCATCCAAACTGTTGTCCCTGCAACTGCTGAAAAGGCTACTGCCCCTCTTCAGGAGCCACACGTTTGTCTGGCCGCTCAACAGATACCCCTCCGTTGTGGTTGCATCTACCCTACGGCTATCTGTGTCGCTGAGGCACGCAAGCCGTCCCGGATTAATAGCAACCGAATACAAATGGCTTCAAATGGTTCAAATGGCTCTGAGCACTATAGGACTTAACATCTGAGGTCATCAGTCCCCTAGAACTTAGAACTACTTAAACCTAACTAACCTAAGGACAGCACACACATCCACGCCGGAGGCAGAATTCGAACCTGCAACCGTAGTGATCGCGGGGTTCCAGACTGAAGCGCCTAGAACCGCCCGGCCACTCTGGCCAGCCAAATAAAAATACTTTGCGTTAAGAGAAGTAATTGAAGTTGAATATTTCTGAAATCTGAAAGAATAAACTCTTTGTATATTTATAATTTTGATGTTGGGAGTATGGTAATCTGTAGGTAAGGGAGAGTAATAATATGGTGTCACTAGATGCAAGCCAAAGCGTTTTGATGTTAATTAAAGGAGGTATGTGATAGTGATGTGAGGATCACACCAAAAATCGATGTAAATAATGAGGTCTGTATGGTGAAAGAGGCTTCGAAATAAGTAGGAAAGTCACATCTATGGATAAATGAAAATAGGGAAAAATAGAAGGATGGATAAGCTTGCTTAAGACAAATAGTCATTTAACAGATAAATGTTGACATCTACACAAAATAATACAGGAAAACTAATGTATCAAGACATGCGCATTGTAGATTATTGATATGTTATAATAGAAACAGTTCTTTAATTATGTGTGTAACAAAGCAGAGTAACTCCTTGAAACGTCCCCTTAGAAAAACTATACACGACTGTGCTTAAACTGACACACAATATTTTTAGCGCAACGCAATCTGACTTTCAATAATCCCTACAAAAGAATGGCCCTGACTAACATTAACCTATACCTTTCACAAATCACATACCTATCAAAAAATCTTCCTTACTCGAACTACTGCAATACAGCGAGCACCACTACTGCCAGCTAAATAAAAGATTCAAACTACTGAAGGCACTAACTACTCATAGCCATAGTTAGCAAATGAAAGATTTTAATAGAGAACAAACAGTGTATTTACCTTAATAGTCAATATATATATGATAGTTCATGACATCCAGTCTTACAAATTACAAAACTCCGCCATCTCTCTCCCCACGTCCACCACTGCTGGCGGCTCACCTCCAACTGCGCAACGCTACGCGCTGTTAGCATCCAGCTGCCGCTGCCCAACACTACAATGGCAGACAACAATGCAAACTAGCCACAGACTGCGCACAGCACAGCCAGTGTTTTTTCATACAGAAAGCTACGTGACGTTACCAATAAGAAAACGTAAACAGCCTACTTACATCCTGACGAACAAATGACTGCTGTAACATACTAATCTATACGATAATTGAGCCATATGAAGACATAACTTCCGAAGATTATTCGATTTTCTAAGCAAAGCAACATCTAACAAGGGAATGGTCCAAAAATACATGTCAAAACCTACCCTGAAATTTTTTACCCAGGGAGAAAACAACGAAAGAAATGCACTGCCAAAATCTTAGCGCGACTCAACGAAACACTCACGCAGCGCCAAATACCGGAATTATCCTCAGTTCCCAGACTCCAATTTTAAGCACCGAGAGCCTGGTTTACAATAGAGTGAATGGAAGCGAACACATGTAAATGAGCATTTGCTGAAAATTCACTACCATTCGATTATATATGTGTAGCATCTTTTGCACTAGAGGGAACGGAAGAGAACACAAGGAGGCGAACATTGCCTATGAACGCTGTGTTATTATATTTTCGTTTTTGGAGCTAATATTAACCATACAGTGTACAGCTCTATCTTGTTAGGGCCACAATGCTAAACTTTGCTATTCTTTGAGGATTATTTTGCATGTCAAGCGCCCTCTTCCCGACGGAGTGTGCAAAACGGCGCAGGGAAGGAAAAATTTAAGTGTCTCAATTTGTATGAAAGCGTGATATGCATGGAGATCGTGCATTTTACTTCCAATTAGAGGCCCATCTCTCCTTAGCACTGGTCGAAGATTTTCCTCGTATGTCCACAGCCATTTTTCCCTGGTTTCTCATTAGCATTGAGAGGAAATTTATAAAGACAACACTAATTACTGACATCGAGTATCATCTCAAGAGGTGACACAGCTAATGTTTCCACTACGCGTGTAAGGTCTTCTTTTTATCTAGAATAAAAATGGTCTAGTGACGCTTGATGATCCAGAGAACGCGGGATCAAATCCCGTTCAGAGCACAACTTTTTCACTGTGGTTTTGAACCAAGCATTCACTTCTCACAGATGTTGGAGTGGCCACGAAAGACATCTGGTTCGAATTCCAAGTAAAACGGTAGGTCTCCATTTTCTGTTTAGGTATAAGGAGAAGGTTAGCGACATGTGAGTAGCTGTAGTGGCATCCAGTTGAAAGACCTGCAAGAGGCATACCAGGTACACAAGACGGAAGTCTCTTCTTCTCGTGCTTGTTAACTTGTTTGCTCCGGTGGAAACCTGACTTACACTATACAAACATTTTTTTGAATAACTTAATACGACATTTCATTTCTTGCACATGTAATTCAGATAAAAGTGGCTATCAGAGAAAATAAAATCATGGCAGAGTTTGATGTCACAGGCGACTACCATCAATTAGGACTTGTAATTTGTTGAAATGAAATGTGTCTTACAGTACTACATTTTATGACATTTTCTGGGGGCCATTCCTTTTAATAATGTTTGAATATTGTACATTTGACTATCAGTGTAACAATTCTTTGCTTATTCCCTGTAGTTGCCACAAAAATTAGAAGTATCTATTGAATGACAAAAACAAACAGTTCTCTTACACCAGGCACACCGGAGAAAGGAAAAATTGATGCAGTCAGGCACTTGGCAGTAACCACTAGTTTTACTTAGACAGAACTGGGATGGAGTCAGAAATGGTCCCGGCCGTTGTTCTTCATATTGCGATTCATACCAACCGTACTTGATCAAATTCGTAAAGAATGTCGAAGCTAACTGATAATGCACAGATGGCTGGAGCTTAAGAATACTGTTTACCTGTCCGCAGCTTGTGGTCGTGCGGTAGCGTTCTCGCTTCCCACGCCTTGGTTCTCGGTTTCGATTCCGGGCGGGGTCAGGGATTTTCTCTGCCTCGTGATGACTGGTGTTGTGTGATGTCCCTAGGTTAGTTAGGTTTAAGTATTTCTAAGTTCTAGGGGACTGATGACCATAGCTTTTAAGTCCCATAGTGCTCAGAGCCATTTTTTTACTGTTTACCTGATGAACCTGAAATGCGAGAACGGTATCAGAAATTATGTGGTCTGATAATTTCTTGAAAACTGCCTTCCACTGCCGAAAAAGTTCTTTCTCGAGAGGTTGAATAGCACCAGTAGTTCCACGGAGAATCCACATTACATCTACAGATTTTTCGTCGTCCTCCACAAAAACACAGGTGTCGTTACGTCCAGTCCATAAATCCAACAAAAGAATTGAATAAGTTCTGCAGCTGGTAGGAATATATTTCGAACGAAATGTTGAAAATTATTCTTTCCCATTTTTCCAGACTTTTTACGTCGATTACAAGATATTTGCAACCAAACACTCCATTTTTTAATTTTAGGTCCTAATTTGAATGTCTCATTGCATTCATTGATTACTCTGTTTTTTTCCTCCTTGAAATGATAAAGCGCGGTGGGCATGCAGTTCTTTCACGAAACTTGACTGATAAGCGCTATTTGCGGGGATAACAGACAGTGTCTTCTACGTCAGCTATGAATTTCTCCACAGCATTGTCTATTACTGTCAGCTGTACTACATGTTTTGCGACTTCATATTCTGTACGATACCTTGAAAATGCGGAGCCAGGTAAACGAAGCCTGGAAATTAGCAGTGATAATGTCCGACGCAATTCTTAGATCTCCACCGGTAATGGTGTATAGCCTCTCACGAGCAGTTCTAAATCTTTCGAACAGTTTTTCATTCAAATTGTTTCGGGTTTCCGTTTCGCGCATATTTCTTTCTTCATGTAATTCATTCTTTGTACAACTGACGGTCCGATTTTACGAAACGAAAACGCCTTAGCATACTATGCAACTTCAAGCGCTTTTCCCCTCATTCGGTTGACCTATATTTCACTGCCTTTTCTTTGTGGTTGAAAGCTGTTGCAGTACGCGTTTTTTTTTTTTTTTTTTCGCTGGAAAGATGTTCTTCTTCAGAACTGTTACTGGCACAACTGACGTCGTCCGAAAAAACATTCATGGAATCCGTCACAGATATTTCCTATTTCTTCTAACAGTTCCATAATTTCGAACTATATGTCGATATCATTCAAATGAATGTCAAGGAAATCAACTAACAAATGACACATACGTACGTCCTCAGAGCAAGTAGATGATTTCGACTGGAATCCACGTTCTTCATATTCAGTCATTGCTAAACCGAGAACGTTAATTGGATTCCAAATTACTGTGAAATTGGAAGAAAAAAAAGCACTGTTAGCAAGCATACACTACTGAAGCACAATAAATGTTAATTCACCTTTATCTGCAATTGTCAATACTTAACAATAGCGCAAAAATCAAATGATGATTTGTAATAGATGTTACTCGATTGGCTAACTCGAGAGAATAGTAACTGTGTACTGTAGTGTCAAAGAAACTATAAACTAACGGTAACCTGAAACGTCCTTTACAAATTAGTATCGAGTTTTGTCGTGTTTCCTGTTTACAAATGTATCGCCGACCTCGGCTATGTGTGTGCCTTGTTGCGTATGCGCAGTTGATACAGCGTCAATAGGGGTTTACATTTCTACCGCTGCATGGCGCGCTACAAATTTGGCAACTTCCAGCTATTTACAACACTTGCCGTGCGTCTTAGCAGCTAAAATTCTGACGGAGCATTTCGTTCCCTATCTTATTTATTTATTTATTTATGCATTTATTTTACCTGGCAAGATTAGGGCCTTCAGGTCCTCTCTTACACCTAACCAGGCAAACTCAGATTGAACGAGTTACAGTTTCTACAGAACATTAAGGACATATAATGTATTATGCAGTATTGATGTTAAAGAAGAAAAATAGAGATTATAACTGTAGTGCAATGATAACTGTAACAATAAAAAATAATTATAACAATCAAGAATAATAATGTTAATAATAATAATAATAATAATAATAATAATAGTAATAGTAATGACTATGTATATTAAAGTAAACATACTTTTCTTTTTTGAATGTCAGTCCTATTGTTAGTTGGGAATTTTCTCGTTATGTTCTTGCAGCTTGTGAGTTATTCTCATCGAGACATAAGACGATAGAATGAGGTAAAAGAAATATATAAGAGGTAGATAGGTTATAGGAAGAGAAATGGAATGGGAAAATTCGAAGCTGTGATGGAGAGGAGAAAGAAAGACATGAGAGGGGCACAACAATGGTGGCTATACCGTCCCTAATATATAAGTTTTCAGTTCCCTCTTGAATGTTGAGTAGTTCTGTATAAGACGCAGATCACAGGGGAGCGCGTTCCATAGTCGTATGGCTGAGATGGAGGATGACACGGAGAAAGATTTTGTGTTATGTAAAGGTACAGCCAAGATGCTAGACGTATCCGATTTGGTATTGCGATTGTGGAATGATGATAGGTGTTTAATGTGAGAAGATAAGTATTGTGGGCACCATTCCGTAAGAAATCGATGAAGTAAGCACATCGTGTGGAGATCGCGTGCCTTATGTTTGCGTATCCAACCTAGCTGGGAGTATGAAGGACTGATATGATCATACAACCGAATATTGCACACGTATCTAACGCAAGCATTCATCACTAGCTCGAGGCATCTAGAATTTTCACTATTTGTGCCTTGTTGAACTACATCACAGTAGTAAAGATTACGCAAGACTAGTGTTTGGACTAATTTTTGTTTAACATGGGTTGGGAATATTTTTCTAAATTTTTGAATTGCATGTAGGGAGGAGAGCGATTTCCGGCAAGCTGTGACTGTTTGTTCTTCCCAGTTTAGGTGTTCATCCAAGATTATTCCAAGGTCTTTTACTGTTTTTTGGTATGGTAGTTGGGTACCATTGAGGAGTATTTGAGGGACTCTTTCGCGAAAGTACCGGCTGATTAACTTTGGATGAGATATAAGTATGACCTGGGATTTCTTGGGTTTAGTTTCAGACCTAGGTTCTGTGCCCATCGAGAAACAGAGCAAAGATCTGCGTTCATACTCGCTGCTGCGTCAGCAATGTTTTTGGGGCTTGCGCTTATGTACAGTTGGATGTCGTCGGCATAGAGATGGTAGTTGCAGGAGTGAATCACTGAAGAAATATCATTAATGTACAGTGAGAAGAGTAGTGGACCAAGGACGGAGCCTTGGGGAACTCCAGAGAGCATGTTTTTCCATGATGACTTTTCCGACCCACAAATGACTTGTTGACTTCTGTTTTTGAGGTAGCTGCCGAACCAGTGTATTGCGCTGTTTGAGAAATTCAGCTGTTTCATTTTAATTAGTAATATATCGAAGTCAACTGTGTCAAAAGCCTTGCTAAAGTCAAGCAGTGTTACGATAGTAACTTCACGTCTGGTCATAGCATGTTTAATGTCATCAGTTACTTTGATTAATGCAGTTGCTGTACTATGGTGCTTTCGAAAGCCTGACTGATATTCGTCATGGATGTTATGAGTTTTGAGGTAATCCGTCAGCTGTTCATGGAATATGTATTCTAGGGCTTTACATATTGCTGATCGGCCTTCTTCCCGTGCAGGTTTCCACATGTCTTATTGGACCATTGCACTGTAAGATAATGAAATAAATTGTAGACTAACCCAAAATGTGATTATTCAAAAACCTATGTCGACTTTAATAGCATAATAGCTACGTTTTATAAAACAAATTGCCAAGTCCGTGATTCAAGCTTAATAATGACGTAACTTGTAAAAGTGAGCTACAGTAAAATCAAGATTTTGTGAAGCTTAAAAAAAAGCTTCTGATAACTTCTGAATTGCTTATTTAAATTATAGAGCGAAATAGAACACAGAATGTGTTTTGTTCTCCCTTAGACTTAAGTTGAGAACAGAAGCTTAGACTATGGTGTCTGTTTATCACGGACATATAGGCTCCATGCATGGCAGCATACACGCTGTATTGGAGAAGAAAACGAAAAGTACACCAACCACATTGTCTCTGACCCTTTTCCTTTTTGTAATGTAGCATCGTGGAAGTCGCCATACATTGTGACTTCCCACCCTCTATCTTAAATGTTTTAGTGAAAGTGGTTCGTAAGGACATACACCATGGTGCCTACGTTTGAGATTAGATGAATGAGCACTGAAAATTTATGTAAGGGTGAAATGTTTTTGTGTGTTTCTCTTTCAGGTAAAGAATGAAAATTCAAAATCATAAAATTTGTTTTCTGACAACTGAAAATTTTCTTTCATATTTCTATGTTATTTTCTTTAGATGATATGTAAAAATCCTCTATATTACGTTTTTCGGTATATATATATATATATATGGTTAATTTTATGGGTGTGATATTAACAAAAATTTTGCTAAAATCTGTTTCATTTAAAGGGGAGAGTAGCTTGACTTAGTGCTCGTATTTAATTTTGCACAAAAATAATCTTTTTCACAAAGATAGATAAGGTGTGATGAGGCGAAACAAGTGCTATACCTCTGTAAGTGGTACAGAGACGAGTGAATTAGCCGGGGCTTGACCCAGCTTTCCATTACTAACGACACGTCATCATAACGCGCCAGAGCATACCATACAAAGCACTGCACCATAAACTAAGAGTGAAATTAAAAAATAAAGTAACCTTTCCAATGTTGGTCAGTCTATGCTCCAGTATATTAATGTTAACACTGTGAAGTCTCATAATGATCAAATGAATATGTTCCGATAAATACATTATTTCAAGAAAAAATAATGAAGTTATAAAGCTAAAAACTAATCAGAATGTGAAAATTTGTGTCACAATTTAAACTTACAGCACTCAACTTGATCAGAGAAGTATTTTGGTCAAAATCTGCGGTTTTAGGAAAATTTAAGGCGATAAATATAAATTAGACTCAGAAAAATGAAAATTCGTATGTAGCCTCAGTTTGATATAAAAAGATTAAATAGGTGACATCAATAAACCACTTCTACTAGTTTTCAAGTTATTCACTAAAAACAAAATTTTTAATGAAAACGTCCTTATTCATAATAGAGTAAGTATCATTTGTATTTGTTAACAGACAGTTTTAATTACAGCACTTGATTACATTCAGCAAATGGTACAGTTATACCAAGTTTCAAGACTTTTTGTAAATAACATTCATTACAATGAATCTTAAAGATGCACTTCAGAGGTCATGTTCTATTGTCGGTTCCATTCTAAATATTCTAAGCACCAAAGCTTAACTGTATTCGAACTAAAACTTCTTCACTAAATAAAGCGACTTATCTGCATTCATATAAAAATGAAGATGATTGTAAATTATCCTAGGATGGATGATACCTTATGTTCCATTAGACAGTCCCCTGTACCCAAATACTGCTAGAGAGGCAGTGAAAACAGACACTTCGCAAGAGATATCAATCTGTCCGTGTCAGTCAACCGCCTGTGTGAGCTGTGCCTAGGATGACGTCAGAGCTAGTCACCTACCAAAAGTGTTTTCAGTAAAAGTAGGAAGTGAACTCACAAGGACAGTACACCCTCCGGGATCGCTTACGTCTATGGATGTAAATGGTTCTGTGCCAAACGCAATGTTAAGAAAAGCACGTGGCAAGTGGAGAGGTTTTTTCCACTTTTAAGGCTGCAATTAACTTTGGTGATTATAAGTCAGGGCGATAGACGATTTTACTTGGAACTTCCCGTAGAGGTGGCCTCTTAACAGTTAATAGTGTAGTTTCCAATAGGGATGTTAGTTACAATAGAATATTTTGTGCTTGTGAACATTTTAATGCATATATCAATCAGTTAAAACTCAAAACATATATTTATAGTCATAGTTCCTTATCACGCTGAATAAATAGCAAGTAGGGAACACTTTCTTTCAGTGTCTACGAAGAGCAGTGTGGAGTTGCAGACTCGAAATTATGGTCAGTACGTTCTTTATCGCTTTCTGGGTGACTGCAAAAATAGTTTTCAGGCTCTTGTAAATGGTGCAGGTGGGTGTAAAGCATCCACGCACAGACAATTTTAGTGTTTCTTCACATTAACGACACAACAAAAATTAAACACCAGTTAGCTTATTTACCCACCACCCCAGAAGACATACTACTTTGATTACTCCAGCACATATTGTGAAAACGTATTCCACTAAACTTTCTGCCACTCCTATTTATTCTAGCATGCTAATTAGAATGTTGTTTACTTAAATGTATTAATTTTTTATTTGCTTTTTGCTTTTTTGTCTTTACAGTTATAATGCTGGGAGCGCGGACGCTATTATGTGTATTCAAAGACTTCACTCTACCAATTAAGACCAAACTATGTGTACAGTAATCTTGACTTTACTAAGCCGTCTATCTTATTTCAACTAAAAAACTTCAATAGTTAGTGAAATAAACTTATATTCACCTCAAAGAACCTACGTAAAGTTAAAACTGTTATATGTAGTCAATATAGATTTGAGTATAGGTTCTTTTAAATGGTTTTGCATAGTGATTAATGTAATGCACTCGGTATCTGAATACGTTGCAGCTGCATAGGAACGGATGCTTTCTTACTTACGTGATTTAAAGGCACGCTTAATACTACACTGTACAACACGAATCTTTCAAACGTTTAACTCTGTTCCAGACGAACATTAAGCAACAGCTTCTTTAATAGAGAATAACGGCTTTCCTTTTGTGAAGCAGCATTAATATTCGGTTGTGTAAGTAGACCAATTGTCCACACTACTTTATGTACACGCTGAGAAGTACTATGGAGAAAATTACAGTTCAGTCTTTGACGATGAAGACCACAATCTTCTTGCTTTTCTGTGTACTGAACACAATAAGTGAAGAGAATAATGCGGTAGCGTTCTCGCTTCTCGCGCCCGGGTTCCCGGGTTCGATTCCCGACGGGGTCACCCTTGCTCTTCAGCTGCTGTTGGTCCAGACTTTGACCTCACAAGTGGATGTAACGCTCTTACTCGTAACACGCAAATACGTAATACATGAGAAAGCCTATGTATTAATTCAGACCAAAAAGTTGTTTCCCTGATGAGTAATTAACCTCCCGGTAACATTGAACTTCGTAAATACACTCCTGGAAATTGAAATAAGAACACTGTGAATTCATTGTCCCAGGAAGGGGAAACTTTATTGACACATTCCTGGGGTCAGATACATCACATGATCACACTGACAGAACCACAGGCACATAGACACAGGCAACAGAGAATGCACAATGTCGGCACTAGTACAGTGTATATCCACCTTTCGCAGCAATGCAGGCTGCTATTCTCCCATGGAGACGATCGTAAAGATGCTGGATGTAGTCCTGTGGAACGGCTTGCCATGCCATTTCCACCTGGCGCCTCAGTTGGACCAGCGTTCGTGCTGGACGCGCAGACCGCGTGAGACGACGCTTCATCCAGTCCCAAACATGCTCAATGGGGGACAGATCCGGAGGTCTTGCTGGCCAGGGTAGTTGACTTACACCTTCTAGAGCACGTTGGGTGGCACGGGATACATGCGGACGTGCATTGTCCTGTTGGAACAGCAAGTTCCCTTGCCGGTCTAGGAATGGTAGAACGATGCGTTCGATGACGGTTTGGATGTACCGTGCACTATTCAGTGTCCCCTCGACGATCACCAGAGGTGTACGGCCAGTGTAGGAGATCGCTCCCCATATCATGATGCCGGGTGTTGGCCCTGTGTGCCTCGGTCGTATGCAGTCCTGATTGTGGCGCTCACCTGCACGGCACCAAACACGCATACGACCATCATTGGCACCAAGGCAGAAGCGACTCTAATCGCTGAAGACGACATGTCTCCATTCGTCCCTCCATTCGTCCCTCCATTCACGCCTGTCGCGACACCACTGGAGGCGGGCTGCACGATGTTGGGGCGTGAGCGGAAGACGGCCTAACGGTGTGCGGGACCGTAGCCCAGCTTCATGGAGACGGTTGCGAATGGTCCTCGCCGATACCCCAGGAGCAACAGTGTCCCTAATTTGCTGGGAAATGGCGGCGCGGTCCCCTACGGCACTGCGTAGGATCCTACAGTCTTGGCGTGCATCCGTGCGTCGCTGCGGTCCAGTCCCAGGTCGACGGGCACCTGCACCTTCCGCCGACCACAGGCGACAACATCGATGTACTGTGGAGACCTCACGCCCCACGTGTTGAGCAATTCGGCGGTACGTCCACCCGGCCTCCCGCATGCTCACTATACGCCCTCGCTCAAAGTCCGTCAACTGCACATACGGTTCACGTCCACGCTGTCGCGGCATGCTACCAGTGTTAAAGACTGCGATGGAGCTCCGTATGCCACGGCAAACTGGCTGACACTGACGGCGGCGGTGCACAAATGCTGCGCAGCTAGCGCCATTCGACGGCCAACACCGCGGTTCCTGGTGTGTCCGCTGTGCCGCGCGTGTGATCATTGCTTGTACAGCCCTCTTGCAGTGTCCGGAGCAAGTATGGTGGGTCTGACACACCGGTGTCAATGTGTTCTTTTTTCCATTTCCAGGAGTGTAGATTATTTAGCATTGTCCGTGCCACTGTGATGGTTTGCTGATTAGGGACAGCCTCCATTACCTCATAGCATGGAAAATGATCTATAATGGCTAGTACATAATAATTCTCTGTCAGTGTTTGCCCAAAAGTTCCTATGATATCCGTAGCGATAAGTTCTAATGGCTTACTAACCGCTGGTAGCCTTTGCAGTGAATTATGCTGATGGCTAATTTCAGCACCCTGTGCACATGGGACACTATTCTTCACAATTTTGTCCACATCCCGTTTACATTCGTGCTACCAGTATTGTTCAGCTACTCATCATTCCATGGTCCTTTAGACCACATGTTCCAACAGTCTCTCATCAATCGTCACTGGAGCCACAAAACATGGTCCGAATTTTGTCTTCTTGCATAACACACTTTCCTGCAGAGCATACCACATTTGCTTGGAAAATAGCTTACAGCTAGCAGCTTTTGCTGCCTGTCACTCCACTATAGTGTGATTCACTCTCTATAATACAGAACACTTTCTATAGAGGCCATTTACAGTCCCATGATTATTCCCACACTTATTAATTAGTTCCAAATCGACTTCCCTTGGCTCCAGTACCTAATGAATTAGTCTACTAGATGGATCTTTCAACTGCAATAACCATTTAAAGACTGCATCATCTGTTATCGCTCTAAATTTCTTAGCATAGAAAGTACGTCACTCTTCATCCTGGGCTCAGCATTTACTTTTCCATGGCTGAATAATTTCTGTGCGCTTTATTTGCCTGATGGAAGGTGCTGGCTAATGCATGGTGTGCCCTGCCCAATCTACTTCTTGACTCAATACACAGCCAAACGCATGATTATTAGTATCTAAAGGAAATATAATAATTTGGGAAAACCAACACTGGAGTAGAAGTCAACGATTCTTACAATTTCCCAAATGAAGGTTCGCATTCTGGTGTCCAGTGAAAATTATCTCCTTTTTCAATAAGTTTGTGAAAGGTGATATTATTTCTGGAAATGTTTGTACGAATTTCCTGATTTGTTAACCCTAAGAATGACTGGAACCCTTTCTTCATATGAGGGCATGGAAAATCCTGTGTGGTCTTCTCTAAGTTAGGAACCTCTGTACTCCATCATGATTGATCCCATATACTAAATATTGCACTTCTTGTAATGTGAGTGACACTTCTCAACACTTAGTGCCAGGTGTGCTGTGTGTAACCTCTTAAATGCCCTCCTTATCCACTGGGTCCAAATACATCATACACTGCCTTGGTTTCAACTGCCACAGATCTCCATCCAACAAATACTGACCTTTGGCTAGCACATTTTTCAACCCAAACAGCTCATGGGGATACTGCTAGTGTCCTGATGGAACTGTAAGTGCCATTTTTGGCTAGTCCCTGGTACTACTTGTAGCCGATGGTAGCCCTGCGGCAGATCCATGGTGGAAGAAATGCTTGCACTGCCCCAAATTGCTTATGGTTCCTGTTAAATTTGGGTGTGGATATGCATTTTTAATTGTATAACTATTAAGATATCTGTATTCACGGCAGATATCATAAGCATTTGTTTCATCGATACCTTTTTTTCAGAATAGTCACAATTGGTGCTATCAAGGACTGGCACATTATTCAGTATTGCAATCCTGTAACTATTATTGAACTCTTCCGTCACCAGTTGTAGGTGATAAGGTACACAGTATAGTTTACAGTACATGAATGACTCATTCCCTGTTGGGATTCTCGGCTACATCACCAGCGTCTCTGGCAGAGATCAATAATGATTAAACATGTCCTCTACTCTAATAACTATTCCTGCAGTGTTAGTTTTGCAGTTCATTCTAAATTTTTCACTTTCTCCCATACTGCAGTTCGAATGGTGGCTTACACTTAGTTTAGATTTATGCTATCCTGAGCATCTTCACCCAAAATATTAAAATTTGCAACCATCAAACCCTGTCCTAGGCAGCAACGGAATCTATTCAGACGGACGCTACCTGCTAATCGGCTATCTTCCATACTTGTACAAGTCTCCTCTGAACAAAACAATTAACTTTATCTAATTCATCATTTTCTTTTAGTGTTTCGACCACACAGAAGACATTCACCGATAAATTAGTCCTGCACCTAGCAATATTTTATATAGCAGGCTGATGTTTAGTGACCTTGTATGTCGCTTAAATGGTTCCGTGAGAAACGAACCTTGCAGCAATGTGGGACTGGGAACAGTTTATCCCAGATGAAACGATGTTCTATTATATGTTGACCAAGGTAAATTTCGCTTGTTAATTTTATAGGAAATCTAAGATCGTAAAGTAATCATCATCTATACGAGGAGAAAGCTTCCCAGGCTGGACCAAATACTAGTATAGGCCTAATTCCATTAGTGTCTGTTCTGGCATCCAGCGGCTAGTAGTCAGCGTCTGTTCACCAGGTTGGTGCGGCTGCTACAAATATGTCTTCATCAAGTCTGTAACATTTTTGATCTCCAAAGAGATCACCACAACCACCATCAACTTGACAAAAATCATGATGTAACAACAGGAAAAAACATCCACTACCCCAGGCCGTAGTAAATATACTGAACGTTCCTGGTCAACGGGACCAAGAATATCATGACAAGGAGAAGAATCGGAGATTCTCGAAATAACTCCGCAAACATTATATTGGCACGCTCAAAGCAATCCGTTAGTTAAGATAGGCAAGCTCAAACAGCTTACGGATGTTCTGGAAAAATTTAACATCCAAATCCTCGCAATTCAACATACGCATTTCACAAACTAAAACAGAAAACTACACGATTTACAGAGGAAAACCTGCTGTCAGAAGAGTAACACCGACCGTGTTTGGTACAGGATTTGCGGTACACAAATCAATCATAGAGAACGTCGTAGATTTCAATTCAGTGTCACAAAAGTTCTCTACAGTAACCTTAAAATCAGGAAACAAAAGTTACACAATCATCAATGAACATGCACCGAAAAAAGATCAAACCGGAAAGAAACCATAAGAAGTCGAAGACTTTTGGGAAAATGGGCAAAAATAACAATTAAAACACCAAAAAGACACGTTAAGATCGTATTAAGAGGCTTTAGTGCACAACTAGGCAAAGAGAAGTGCAAGCAAATAACAGGTCCATACACAGAACATAAACGTAAAAACAAGAATTGGGAAGATCTCATACTTTACCGTAAAAAATTTTAGTTTAAAAATTGTGTCAAAGCGATATCAAAAGTCAAAAGCAAAACCCACAATTTGGAAAATGCCCGAAAACTATTAGCCATCACAATCAGAAGAAAATGAAAACGAAATTCTGAATGTGAGAACCCGAAAACAATTCTTCGAGACGGACCGTCACTTGCTACAAGTAGAAATTAGACCAGTCCCAAGGAACAGAAAGCCAATAGAGAATAAAAGTATAGGACCGGACCCACAATACTTCAAGACAAGTAGAGACAATATTATTGAAGAAAATAATCAAAGTTCAACAGAAAACTGGACAGACTTCCCAGAGACAATTCAGAATGCAATGGGTTGTGGTCAAACTCCCAGGAAACGAAAACATAGAAGGTTTCCACAAAGTCCAGAAACAATCCTCGAAAGTTGCTGCTAGAGTAAAAACCACGTAGGAAAAAATAGACTACATAAAATAGAGGAAGACGTCAAGAGAAATAACACAAGAGATATCTACGGAATTTTCAAGGCAAATATAACGGGTAATCAGATTCCAAACATTTTCTTCAAAACAACATACCGATCTCTAGAAATAAACACTAAATGAAACGGCAAAATTCTAAAAAATTATGTTGATAAACTCCTCAATAGCGAGAAGCTTAAAGAAAAATTTAATTCACTGAAACAGTACCATACTTTGATCCAAAGATAGCTTTTGTAACAGAGGTAGAAGAGATTACAAAACACCTAAAAAAACAGAGACGCAGAAGAAGACGACATTATCTCCGAGATATGGAAACTCAAAGACCAAATCATCACAAAGAAAATCCATGAAATTCTTATAGAAATATGGAATACAGAGAAAATACCACACGAATGGAAATGTGCATTGATTCACCCACTCCACATAAAGGGCGACAAGACAAACCCTTACAACTACAATGGTATCTCATTACTACCGGTCCCCTACAAAATATTCTCCAAGGTGTTACTCAACAGACTAGAACCAGGATCTTATACAAAGATAGGTGAACACCAAGTAGGCTTCAGAAACGGAAAGTAATGTAATGAACAAATTTGGAACCTTCGAACATCCTGAAAATCAGACACACGAACAACGCTATGGTCACATTCGTGAACTTTAAGAAGGCCTACGACTCCATAGACAGGCAGCGTCTCTTTGACGCGTCGGAAGAATATGGAACAGACAGAACAACCGGGACACTTATACAACTGACGTTTACAGAAACCGCATCCATAATAAAATTTATGGGAGAAATCTGAGACCCATTCGAGACACATACAGGGGCCAGACCGCTTTTATTCAACGTTGTCTTGGACAAGATTATCAAACAATAGAGAGAAAAAGTTAAGTTAATTCAGTTAGGAAGAAAGTGTGCAAACAAGACGATTATAAAATCCTTGACTTTGGCAGATGACCTGGCAATACTCAGTAACAGTAGACAAGAAGCACCGGAATACTTACATGAACTCCCTGCGAAAACAGGTCTACAGATATGTATGAGAAGACGCGATACATGGAAAGAAAGAACAACAACCAAGCCATGTAGACAAAATACGGAAACGTTAACAAAGGTGAAAAATGCAAATATCTTGGGGCATATATACAAATAGAAGGATGAAAAAAAGTAGCCAACATACAAAGAACAGAAAAACTTTAGAAAGCCTACAAACTGACATGGTCGCACTACAATAAAAGAAATATTTCAGACAGGAGAAGCTGAGGCTCTACAGTACGGTTGTACTACCAGAAGCACTCAGAAACAATTACAGAGCATCCCGCATCACAGAGACTGAAAAGAATACTACGTAAAATCCTCAAAATAATTGTTGAAGTAGTAGACAGTGATGGTTTATCGATGAAGAGACGAAACGAAGAATTATATGAATGCACAGACAAGTTTACAGACGTGATCAGAAAATGCCAACTAACATTCTATAGACTAACACTTAGAATGGACAACAACAGACTCACGAAGATGATTTTTGATGTAGTAACCAGTTCAATCAAAAAATCAATTGATTTCAAGAAATAGACGACGGCCTAAAACAAACAGGATCAGTACTGAAATAATAAATGAAAGAGGTAAATACAAAAACAAAATTATTAACACGATATCTGAAGTAAAAGAAAGAAACAAAACAGGCAAAATATATACAGAAAAAAAGAAACAGGAAAACAGCCAAAGAATGAAGAGGTTGTCGGAGGACAAAAAGAAGAAGGAAACAAGAACAAATGAATAATCATGTAATATTCAAGTTAACGACTGCCCTTTAGGCATAAATGTGTAATTATATACCAGAATTCTGGCCAATTCTTTAAAATTACTGCAGTACATACGAACTAATAGACGTGTCATTCATCATAAATTTATCGCGCTTATATATTGTTTGTACACAGCACAAACCACCAAAAATTTGAGAACTAAATATCTTATTCTTGTTCGGGTACTTGCGAATGTTAACAGCTTTTAGTAAATGGTACAGTCTGATATTAAGTGTTATAAATTTACGTAAAAATTTATTATATATTCTCTCCAGCAACATAAATATACTTAAAATGTAGTGGAAACGTGTAATGACATACAATAAAACATGCATAGCAACAGGGGCAGATAATCCACAAATAACAAAATTCTGAGGGATTATCGCCGTTGCTGTTATCTGCCCATTATGGCGTCTAACGTATCCCGTATCGCAGTGCAAGTCGTTACGATAACTATAGTCTACTTTCATCTTTATAGCATGACAAATTTACGTTTTTTGTGTAATTCGTATCCTCTGAATATATTGCAACTAAGAAGTAATTGTCAAAGGAAATATGTTTGTTTTGAAATCAGTGCTATCCCGCACAAGGATGAGTACACTGTCGACAATGGGTTAGAGGCTGGAGATCTGTAGGGCCACATAACACCTGTAATAATATTCCATTGTTGTACCAACACTAGAAATGTACACCTACAAACACTTGGCGCCGGTACTCGTGCTGAAGGTCTGTGAATACTCAGCGATGAAGATGCTTGGTCAGTCACTGCCATACAATTCATATGTTTGTCATCGTACAGTAGCGACATTCTCTTCATTCACTTGTTGGCAATCGGGCTACAATAAGCCAATAAACGTGCAAGAAGGTTAACGTTTCGCACCATTGTAAGTACATACCGATCATACTGCTTCTATTGTCGCCTACGAGTAATAGCAGTATGTAATGAAAATTTCATCATACGTCAGTGTAGAATTAAGTTTGTTCCTTTTGACTTATAGAAAATAGTTAGTTCCTTATTTCCAAGTCCATTATCACGACTTCTGTTGCATTTATGCTCAACGAGTAAGTGTACAAGATTTGCGTAGCTAATTTGTTGTTTTGTATATCTGTAAGTTGGCCATTTGCAGTCTGTTAAACAGAAAAATGGCAAAAGTTTACCAGAGTTAACATACTTGTCTTTCACATTATTCGAGCTGTTAGTCAAATGTAATTGACTACAACGACAAAAGCAAACATTTTCGTCTGCTGTGCTTCATTTACTATTATTATTAACTTCAAAAGCTGATTTATAATTATAAAGCGGTTGTCGATAAAATGCTTTACATTTGCATAACAGCGGTAGCGTTCCGTTTTAATGACAAAATTTTCACCGTGTACTGCGCTACTTTTTGCTATATATACAATGGCAACTTCGATTTCTCAGTCATTTTGAAGCGGGTAAGGTGCTGAAACGCAACAGTTATCAACATTAGTAAATTAAGTAAAAAGATGATCTTATGCAGCACGGGTTAGCATACGTCACAAACATCAACAGTACGCAACGTACAGAAGTAAATCTCGGGAAACCGAATTCGTAGTTTCCACACATGTCGAAAACCTACTCTCTAGTAGTGAAAAAGAGGCGAGAACCAGTTTTCATTAACGAGCACATTGTCAAAGATCGTATGACATAATGATGAACGATCTTCGAGGGACTGGCCGCCTTAATTATATTTTCACTCTACCACGGGATCTAATAAGAGAGCGTCTTCTAATTGACAAAACTCTTTCACATAGTCATAATTCTTTTCTTGTTAACACGTTGTAGAACTGAGAAGCCATAGAAACTATGCCGAATGAAGATTGCAGCTTAATGGAAATGTCTTCAATATTTAATTCGTATTATTGTGGTCTTAACTGCAGTTCCTTATGGATTTTACAGCAGCCCTACATGCCACGAATTAAGAACAACTATGATTAACCTAAAAAGATAACTCTATTTCAACCAACTTAGTTAGGACACTGATGAATTACGACAAACACTTAAACGACGCCCCACCCTTGCCTCGTTGACACTTTATTTACTTTATCAGTTTTTCTCTATAACGATGATTTGTACCCTTACCAAAATATCACGACTTAAAACATAAAATGGGCAAATTAGACTACAACTAGTCACAATTTTTTGGCAATTATTTGCTTAAATATACACATATGAAAACTAGTAACAGACATGCGCTTTATAAGATACTGAAAATGAGAATATTGTATTTATCTAATGTCAGACTTATTTCTGACTTACTCATATGTAATTACAGAATTATACTAAATCATATGCAAATCATATTTAACAATCGTCTAGGAGCAACCCATCAACCTTTTCAGTGTGGCTGTTAAGGATATCTTGTGGTTCTTCACGAATCTGAATGAAGATTCTCATTCCCTCAGAAATTCAGTGTTCTGTCTCATATGTTCGTAACTGGCAAAGTGGGTGGCAGCTGTATGATTTGCAATCATTATAAATTTCATGTAAACTTCTTATTTATTTTTTCATTGCATTTTCCGAAGTCGTTTTTCCTAACGTTTATTTCAGTCTAAGCCTAGCGAATGAAGTTCAGTATGTAGAGGTATATGCTGCCTAGAGAGTGGATAGGAGCACTGTGCTACGGCAACAACTACAGACAGGACTTCGAAATCAGTCGAGGGGCGTGCAGGAGATCCGCCATCGTATTCATTTTGGTGTACATCAGAAAAGTGCTGGCTAGCATTCTGCAATACGGCAGTCTGTCGTAGCAGTGAGCTAGATATTCACATATCTCTTTAATAGCCACCTATGAGACAGGAGGCGTTTTTTCATTCTCAGCTTAGCTGATCAGAGCTGCTCTAAACGTTCGCCACCAAGCCTTCAGCAACACTTGTACTTCGACTAGATCTTGGACTTTTGATCAAAGCTGACGTCATTACAGTCTCCATGCCAGACCTCAGTCCAATGTGTGCCAAGGAGCTTCACCCTCTACAAGCAGCGTCATCAGCTAGCCACTGCTCTACAAGTTGTTGACAGAGCTGATGGTTCTAGGTCTTAAACTGGTGCCACCGAGTGAAGACCACGTCTAATGTCTCTTCGTCCAGAACTCTAGGCAACCCCCAGGATCCTAGGCTCGGTGCAGGGCTTCTGTGTGCTTGGCCAGCCATTGCTCTCCCGGTGAGGCACCAAGCTTACACACACACTCGCTGATGCAGAGCCAAGCAAGCCGCCTGGAGTTACGCTGAGGCAACCACATACGCTGCCGAGACGCGGATAACAATCTCTTGTGAGAAAGTCATGCTAAAGAAAGGATGTTTACAGTTAATGAGCTCTCTTGAGACTATATGAAATGTAGGCGAGTAGAGCATCGGATAGAAGATTACTGACAAAGGCCCAATAGCGAACCTGAATGAGAGTTTCACTCTGCAGCGGAGTGTGCGTTGATATGAAACTTCCTGGAAGATTAAAACTGTGTGCCGGACCGAGACTCGAACTGGTGACCTTTTTTTTCACGAGGAAGTGCTCTGCCAACTGAGCTACCCAAGCACAAGTCACGACCCGTCCTGACAGCATGACTTCCGCCAGTACTTCGTCTCCTACCTTCCAAACTTCAGAGAAGCTCCCCTGCTAAACTTGCAGAACTAGCACTCCGGGAAGAAAGGATATTGTGGCGACATTTCTTAGCCACAGCTTTGGGGATGTTTCCTGAATGAGATTTTCACTCTGTAGCGGAGTGTGGGTTGATGTGAAACTTCCTTGCAGGGACCACCGCTGATGTATGTGGTGGCCGTGAAACGATATGAATGCGCCAGTAGATTGTATGGACACAGTACAGTGAGTGGATACGTTACAGAAGCTCTCGCATTTGAATGTACCCATGACCACCTGGTGAGTGAAGTTGCCCAGTACCTCGGTTCTTGGTGCATCATGAGGGTCTATCCAACCTGTCTAAAGCGAATGGCGTACCACTCACAGCTGTGTAACATGGCGTAAGTACAGTGGCTGTGAAAATGTCGTAATCAACAGGGGCCTAAGACGAATGTAGATCCATTCCAAACCATTACTAACCAAACACTGCAATGGTATATACATGTAGCGGACTTCAGAGATTGGTTGCTTTGCGAAGTCCACTACCCACAGTGCTACATAAATCTGCTCCAAACCAGACAAGGACTATACATTACCTGACTTAATGACTGTAGTGTGTTTTGACAAGTCGAGTTTTTACCTATTTCCCAATGATCTAAGTCGTCTAGTGGACCTTTCCGTTTCGTAAACATTACGGCATCTTATACCTCAATTTTGGTTACTCTCTCCAGCTACACGACGCTAACATGTAGCGCCACAAGGTGAAGATTATAATGTTCATGTAACACCCCCATTTGAAAATGAGCCTGCTGTAGTGTGAAAAGTAGTTAATGGTAGAATCAATCGTATCAGATTTCTAAAGCGACTGGTTGCAAATAAGTACTCATTCTTGTGGTTTACTTTGTTCAGTACTGTGTAACAGTTTTATTGTTCTAAACCCTAGCGGTGCATCATGTGAGGAGCACTTGTCAAATACACAGTGCTCCTTTATGGACTGGTAACTTATAGCCAGAAGCCATGCCATCTTGAAAGACAGATTGCCATTTATTCCAACAAGTTCATACCCAAAGATCTGAAATATAGAACACTATGCCGTATTCATTGACAACTATCCATTTCTTAAATTTGTTACTGGTGTTATTTATGTGACGGTACAAACCCCTGTTACTAGAAGAATATTTCTAGTATGAAAAGATTGCTTTGTGGAGAGCGAGCGCGCTACATGGTGCGCGATACGTGTAAGCGCGTGGCGCGCCCGCGTGAGATTTGGTGGGATGGTCTCTGCCGTCGGGCGGCCACGTGGCCAGCAGCTTGGGTCAGTGTTTGGTTTTCCGCGCATTACGCGAAAACTATGTAACTTACGGTGAAGAACAGTGCGGCAGTGGATTGTGGTCAGCAATATGCATCTTTCTTTCAAGTGACGAGACGCAAAAGTTATAGTAACCTCAAAATCGGTTAATATCACGAATACTGAAAGATTATTAAAATTAGTACATAACAGCTTACAGGGATGAACGAGCACTCATTAAAAACGTTTAGTCATAGCGGATCGAGTGCCGTAGTAATATGTTAAGATTCATAAATAATTAAGCCCGTAAAGTGCAATAATCAAAGTTTGAGGGAAAATTGTTTATAAAAGTCAATAGAAAATTCATGACGTAAAGAAATGTGCTATATAATATTAGGGTGGAATCACACGTTTTTTAAACTACTCAAGTTATACTATACACTTAACTTGCAATAGTTTTCATTGTTCGCAAATTATTATTACCAGTTATCGCCCATAATTAATTATTATAAATCTGAAGATTGTGAGAAGCGCAATGTGTAGATCGCTTTAGATTACGTCTAAAAACGGTGCTATATGCTGTTCTATGTTCAAACTTAGCTGCACAAATGTAAACAAACAAATTTGCGCTAAGTGGCGAAATTTTGCAAAAACTAAAACTTGATTTATGAGCGATAGAATAATCCTAGAAATTAATGTAACATAGTATATAAGATGTACTTATTAGCGCAGTTCCGATGGTGTACTTATTTCTGTCGAGGGATGCATGTATCAAAATTTGTAACCTTAACTAGTGAGATTGGTACTTAAATAACCAGGGGGGTTGACGACCGAACCTATATAAGCG
Organism: Schistocerca gregaria; assembly: GCF_023897955.1. Classification (NCBI taxonomy): domain Eukaryota; kingdom Metazoa; phylum Arthropoda; class Insecta; order Orthoptera; family Acrididae; genus Schistocerca; species Schistocerca gregaria. The sequence goes on from NC_064931.1 coordinate 734,951,483, forward strand.
AGCGGCCATCTTGGCCAGGGGGCAGTCGATGGGCAGACGTTGGTCAGTCGTTTTGGAGGGTGGGTGGCGAGCAATCCACTTGACGGTGGCCCATGTGGGCGTTTGAGAATTCTTTTCCCCGTTGATTTATTTCGACAAAGAGTATTGTTTAGTCGTGAGCGTGTGCAAGCATATATTTGGTGAACACGAAGTGCTACGATTATTTGTGTGAGTACGATTTACGAGGTATACATCGTCGTAAGTGAACATGTGGCGAACTGCGATTTCGTGCCAAAACTGTTAGAACAAAGACGACAGTGGGACTTGTGGCTCTGTTCGAACTGAATGAGCAATTTTCGTTTATAGCAGCTTACATTACTGCTATTGGGTGCTCGGAGTCAAATTATTATTAAAGTAAAACTGTTAACCTTCTCACCAGTGCTAATTTCATTATGTGAAAGAAAAGGACAACGCCAATAAATAGTGACTGAATTATGTCGTGAAAAACTGATTTTAGTATAATAATCACCTAATTCTTGTCCCCTAACATAAACTGTACTTATGTCTGAGTGAATAATTAAGCTGGTTTTATTTAGTTGGTTTGCGTAGACTTGAATATGACATTTTTCACTTATATATAGTTAATGTCCATTTGCAGGAATTCACTTCATAATAATTTCACACTATCATTGTCAATTTCTTCCTCTGTTATCATCCTATTGTACTACCACCTCATAATAATTTAACAACATTACTGTCAATTTCTTCTTTTGATAACGCCCTATTGTACCATATATAATGGCTGTGTCACTGATTAGATGTGGTAACCCTAATTAATCTGTGTTAAATGCAAAGTTAGTGATGTATGGAATAAGAGAGAACTTACAATTGACCACTGTAGTAATTTATTCATGACTTTCACCATTAATAATATTTTCACCGTTTCTGACAGCATTTGAATAGTTCAGTATCACTTTTGTACTTCTTTTATTCTATGTGATCACAAACTTTGTGTTTATAAAATTATCACTGCGACAAAGTTTAACGTCTTTGAAGAGAGTAGCACAATGTATACATTTAAACACATTAAAAACATCCTTAAATGACAGGTTGGCAGTAGTTTGGTATTTAAGGCTGAAAATGTGTAAATGTGTAAATGTGTAAATTGATCTCATTTGACCAACCCTTCATGAACACTAAGTATTTCGTGGTAGGAAAATTAGTACATATATTTCTAAGTTATGTTATGTTCAAAAGATTACACTCTGCAGTATTATAAGAAACATCCCAGTATATAAACAGAACAACAATTTTACATCCTCACATTCACTCTTCTTATAAAGATGTTTAGTAATGGACTGTGTACATTTTAATTTCTCTGAGAATGTTCCCAGTCTGAGTGGCGTATTGTACATACCATTCTTCTTTGACTTATGAAATTAAAAGATTAGTCTGAGCTCCTTTTCAGAATATGTTAATACACTACTGGTCATTAAAATTGCTACACCACGAAGATGACTTGCTACAGACGTGAAATTTAACCGACAGGAAGAAGAAACGTTGTGATGCCTCATGTAAGGAGGAGAAAAGCGTATCATCATGTTTCCGACTTTGATAAACGGCTAATTGTAGCCTATCGCAATTGCGGTTTATCGTATCGCGTTGGTCGAGATCCAGTATCCCAACGGCCTCGTATCACTAGCTGTCGAGATGACAGGCATCTTATCCGCATGGCTGTAACACATCGTGCAGCCACGTCTTGATCTCTGAGTCAACAGATGTGAACGTTTGCAAGGCAACAACCATCTGCACGAACAGTTTGACGACGTTTTGCAGCAGCATGGACTATCAGCTCGGGGACCATGGCTGCGGTTACCCTTGACGCTGCATCACAGACAGGAGCACCTGCGATGGTGTACTCAAAGACGAACCTGAGTGCACGAAAGGCAAAATGTCATTTTTTTAGATGAATCCAGGTTCTGTTTACAGCATCATGATTATCGCATCCGTGTTTGGCGACATTGCGGTGAACGCACATCGGAAGCGTGTATTAGTCATCGCCACAATGGCGTATCACCCGGCGTGATGGTATGGGGTGCCATTGGTTAACGTCTCGGTCACCTCTTGTTCGCGTTGACGGCACTTTGAACAGTGGACGTTACATTTCAGATGTGTTACGACCAGTGGCTCTACCCTTCATTCGATCCCTAAGAAACCCTACATTTCAGCAGGATAATGCACGACCGCATGTTGCAGGTCCTCTACTGGTCTATCTGGATACAGAACATGTTCGACTGCTGCCCTGGCCTGCACTTTCTCCAGATCTCTCACCAACTGAAAACGTCTGGTCAATGGTGGCCGAGCAACTGGCTCGTAACAATACACCAGTCACTATTCTTGATGAACTATGGTATCGTATTGAAGCCGCATGGGCAGCTGTACCTGTACACGCCATCCAAGCTCTGTTTGACACAATGCCCAGGAGTAAAAAGGCCGTTATTACGGCCAGAGGTGGTTGTTCTGGGTACTGATTTCTCAGGATCTATGCACCCAAATTGCGTGAAAATGTATCACATGTCAATTCTAGTATAACATATTTGTCCAATGAATACCCGTTTATCATCTGCATTTCTTCTTGTTGTAGCAATTTTAATGGCCAGTAGTGTATTATGTGAGAAGTTTTTTCCCGGAATTTATGACATTTGCAGCCACATTCCGTTTTTAAACGTTTTATGGTGTGTTATTCTGAATATATTACCTTCATTCTTCAATGTAACAACGTTGCCCTATATATGTGTCTTGAAACTACTTGCAACTTGTGAATTAGCAGTTACTATGTAGTCATTATATTAGATTACGATTATTGTGCCCTGGCTATCATTTCTCTGAATTCCTTACGGTTTTGTATCAGGTGACTGCATCTCGTTATATCTACTACATAAATTCTCTTTCTCTCCATCTTAACAGATCTCTGAAGGTCCATTAGTACTGACCGACCGCCGTGTCATCGTCAATCCATAGGCGTCAGTGAATGCAGATGTGGAGGGGTGTGTGGACGACACACCACTACTTCCCACTCAAGTACCTCCTTAATTTGCCTCCCAAGGACTGAGTGCGCCCCAGTAGCCATCAGCCTCAGTAGACCTGACGGTCACCCGTCCAAGTGCTAGCCAAGATCGACAGCGCATAACATCCGTCATCTGACGGGAACCGGTGTGACTACAGCCGCAAGGTCTTTGTCACTGTCTAAATTACCTTTCTACATTAACCAAAAAAAAAAAAAAAAATCGTTCGCTTTAATTATTCGTGGTGATTTGTAGTTTAGTGGGTTACCCAAAAAGAAAACTTTTAGGGGACTTACTTTCATATATTTCAACAATGTTCCTAATTAATGTACTGAATTTGGCATCAGCCTCCTGTTTCTTGGGTACCTCACCCGCTACACCTTTCTCTGTTATGGTTAACTTTTTGTAATTATTAAATTTCTTAATCAAATCCAGCTCACTATTATAAACATGTGTAAGTGCTAAATCATGTTATATTGTTGGTTTTTAACTATTTTGCTATCATGTTTTAACCTTTAATTAGCAATATAGTGTAAACTAATTTTATAACTTTCTCTGTTGTCTATGACAAGCTAATCAGTCAAGATCTTTCTATTTTGCCGTTCACAAAATACAGAGCTAACGACTGAAACAAGATTCTGGCAGTTGCTAACAGTTATAGATATTTTTCACTTACTTTTAGCGATAATGAAATCTCCCCAAACAATTAATTGCTACGCTTCGTTCGATAAGCATGTTTACAGTGAGTCTGTAATTGTCATAAACTAATGATAGTTATCCCGTGAAGATCTGTACACAGACACAATTAAATCTTAATAGCATATGCTTTCGGTTTCTGATCACACCAAAACCGCCTGCATCAGTACTTCGGATACAAACCTGTAAGCATACATATTTAACCTCTGTGTCCCTTTGGTTATAAGGCGCTCAGAAAGGTGTACTGCAGCTATCACTTTAAAACTCTGAAAATCTGTGAAAGTTGATTTATTTTCTTCTCATTTCCTACATAATCCGATAAAAGCAAACTAATCTTACTGACTGTCCGCACTCCCACGTGTAATACACACAAGTAATTGATTTAGTAATAGCTGCACAGCAGTATGTAGCAAACCGTTCCTCCCAGTTGACGACGATGAAACTGCACGATTTACACTCCACGTGAAACGGAAAGCATCGGAGAGATGTCCTTAATCATGACCGCTCAAACTGCCTTACGTAATTAGGTGTGTAAGACATGGATTCAAGGCGCGCATTTTTCTCTGTAGTGACTCGATGGCGCTCTGCGTAACACTGAAGTCACTTTGCTTGCCTGTATCATAGTTATAGCCGTGGTGTGTTGTTCAAATCATTATGACACAATTCGGAAGTGAGGGACAAAGGCACTGTCTTGTCGAAGGTTCAAGCCACCTGCTGGGTGTTGTGTGCGCCCACAGAGATCGACATGATCAAATAGTTTATTCCTATCTCTCTTGCCAGTGACTGACGACAACATACTGAATTTTACCACGTATTAAGTTTCCTAACACTGCGAAAATTCCTACCTTCACCCAGAATGCACAGTGCAATTCGTCATGTCGGTTTCGACGGAATCGTTCCCTGCGTTTGACAAGTACTGAGGCATACCGCAACTCATCTATTCAGGAAAATGTTTTTCACGTTTACAGTGCTCAAATGAGAGATTGCTTCAGCCACGCTAAATCCCGTACGCTATTACATGTTGTGAGCGTTCCCCAAGGTAGTGTTATAGGCCCTTTGCTGTGTCTTATCTATATAAACGATTTGGGTGACAATCTGAGCAGCCGTCTTAGGTTGTTTGCAGATGACGCTATCGTTTATCGAATATTAAAGTCATCACAAGATCAAAACAAATTGCTAAACGATTTAGGAAAGATATATGAATGGTGCGAAAATTGGCCGTTGTCCCTAAATAACGAAAAGTGTGAGTTCATCCACATGAATGCTAAAAAGAATTATTTAAACTTCGGCTACACGATACATTAGTCTTATCTAAAAGCCGTAAATTCAACTAAATACCAAGGTTTTACAATTACGAAGGACTTAAATTGAAAGGAACACATAGAAAATGCTGTGGGGAAGGCTAACCAAAGACTGCGTTTTATTGGCAGTACGCTTAGAAAATGTAACAGATCTACTAAGGGGACTGCCTACACTACATTTGTCCGCCCTGTTTTAGAATACTGCTGCCTGGTGTGGGATCCTTACCAGATAGGACTGACTGAGTACATCGAAAAAGTTCAAAGAAGGGCAGCACGTTTTGTGTTATCGCGAAATATGGGAGAGAGTGTCACAGATATTGTACACGATTTGGGCTGGACATCATTAAAAGAAAGGCGTTTTTCGTTGCGACAGTACCTTCTCACGAAATTCCAATCACCAACTACCTCCTCCGAATGCGAAAATATTTTGTTGACACCGACCTACACAGGGAGGAACGATCACCACGATAATATAAGGGAAATCGGAGCTCGCACGGAAAGATATAGGTGTTCGTTCTTTCCGCGCGCTATAAGAGATTGGAATAATGTAGAATTGTGAAGGTGGTTCGATGAACCCTCTGCCAGGCACTTAAATGTGATTTGAAGAGTATCCATGTGGATGTGGATGGATGGATGTGGATACAAGTGTCCGACTTGGGCTCCTCCACCCCATAACGTGAAAGTCTTTTCGGATGGTGTAGCTGCTCTTCAGCTGTTATCGGGCACTCTATTGGCTTGTAATTTACTGCATTCTGAACTTTCTCCACCTTAATGGAGTCCTCGATAGCAGGAAAAACCGCTTTTATCAACAAGCGGTTGCTCAAGTCGATGAATTAGCCGATGGCTGTTTTCAACGAGACGAAGTAATACCAGCACACACTTAGCCGTGTGGCAGGTGAAAAGGCAGTAACTACACGATCAAAAAATGATGTGTACCACGCAAAGGGGATCCAAAGTCTGCCAGCTATTCATCACAGTAATATCGTGTGTGTAGCCCAGTTCTTCATCGCATGTCTCACCGATGGCCAGGAAAAGGTTGGGCAGCATCAGAGTCGCTTGACATGGGGATGTTTTCCATTTCCCGTAGACGCTGGAGTGCTCACTCTCAAGCCTAGCAGTTATCACTAAGGAAACTCTAATCATAGTACTAACAGCGGAGTATGAAATAGAAGGAACCCTGGATTAGGACCAGTATCTAGTTTGATCTGCTAGGCGCTAGTTCTTTACTGAATAATTAATATCATGAGATGTCATGGAAGGAATTCGGATCTGTGGTAATTCGTTGTTAATTAATTAAGATATACGAAATTAGTTCATTACACACTGACATTTGCCTAAACTACAAGACTGAAATATTGAAATTTGTGTCAAGTAGAAACCAATGCAATGTTAATCCTTCGGTGACGCGGTGGCAGATGTCGGTCGATGGCTGGCCGGACAACGTCTGCTCAGCAGGCAATTACCCAAGATACACATCAGCCGCGACGGATAGGTTTCACCTGTCGTGTGGGCTTTCGCTGAAGGTCTCTCCCATTGGTTGTAATTGCGCGTTCCTCGTTCAGTCTGACGAATTCTCTGACAGGTCATGATGCTGACTCACTACGGAGTGACAGCTAAAGATGGGTTCTTTTTATCAGGCAACTTACTTAGAAGGTGGGAATGTCAGCAGCCAACATGCGATAAGCTCGTTACTTGTACTCAGAAGGTAAGTGGTGTAGATTGGGAAGCAATACATATACAGAAATTAGAGCGCATTACTCTAAACTGGAATATGACTGGTACTCGAAAAGACTTAGATTGTCAGAGTGGACCATATTTCAGGTTTTTCTCAAATTAAACATTGTTGCCTCTCTCTTCGCTGAAAAGATACAATTCTCAATAGTAGGTGCTAAAAGAATTTTAAGGTTTCGAATGACAGTCAAAGTTCTTTTATGTTCCTTAACAGATTTATATATGGTTATTGCGGGTCTCTAATCTACTGTTTCTGTATTTGATGCTCATAGCTAACAACAACAGTGAAATCTTCCTCAGTACACAAATCTACATAAATTCATCGTATTTCAGCGAAATATGGACCTTGCCCGTAGTCCTAGCCATTGTGACAATGAGAATGGCTCTTAGCAGACAGTTTATTATGCAGCGGTGGTCGTCCAATGTAGCAGAGGTATTGTAGGACTCTCTGTGCGCACAGCACCTACAGCTTCCACTGGAAATAGTTTTGTGCTAGTTCCATCTGCTAAATTTGCTCATTTGCTGTGTTGTCCTTTTAGGTGTTAGACGGTGGTCTCTGACGCAGTATTCCATATTTGCTATGTTTTTGTCTTCGATAACATTATCTCCACACCAGGCGGAATCTGTGGGGTGTTGCTCATCATACACGGTATTTCCCCAAGTCAATAGTGCGTTGGTGGGGAGAAGGCGAACCCCACAAATATATCACATAACGATGTTTATGTGGAAACTACAGGATCCTTTTTAGGCCTCCTGCATTGCAGTTTCTTTCAAGACTGTCAATATGTATAGTTTCTCTATTCTAGAATGATGTGCACATTTAGACCAGTTCTTACAGTTATTTTGAAAGGTTATATGATGGCTCTACTAACACGCCTCCCAGCAGTTTTGCTAGTGTGTCCCCTCCTCTTCTATTGAGAAATGTATTTAACTGTTGCAACACGAACACAAATGATAGTTTTCGTTGTAGTGACGATAAAATCTTTGTACACATGACCATCACGTATTGTAACGCAGGACCGATCATGAAAATTCGAAACTTCCACCAAATACAAAGTTATGTTGGCGAATGTAATATTTCGTCAAAACTATCGCTGTTGCAAGAAAAAAATCTTTGCTGAAAACTACTTGTCCTGTACTCCAGCAATACTAACTTCACTCCTATAGTACAAGTATTTTCCTGTTAATAAAATGTGGCACATCTTATCTGCTTAGCTTTCGTCTCCTCCCTCAGTAGGAAACAAATGTTTTCCTTATATTTTTGCTTAACAGACGTTCTTTGCATAGTGAATATAAACATCGACTGTAAAGCACATGTGTGAAGTTCAGACTGAGATTACGAACTACGCCAAAGTAATTTACTTAGAACATGTATGGTGCATGCACTGCATTAGCTTCTACATCGTCTTTAAAAAAAAGGGTAAGGACCACAACATAACGAATTGCGTGTACTGGAACCACAATATATAAACACTGTCTCACCTCATATCGAATTACATATTCAAACATGTTTGTGCAGTGCAGGAGTAGATGACAAGCTGCTGACCAAAATATAAATGTAATTGGAAATATTAGCAATTTAGAGATGGACACGATAACCCAGAACCGGATGTGGCATTGAAATAAAGCATTTAAAAGTGTTTGTGCCTGCTAGCGTTACTCGCCACCAATCATTAACGGTCGTGGAGTTCTTGAGATCTAACATGCATAAAATAACATCCAAAGCTACTCCTGTTCCATAAAGAAAATCGTTAAGGCTATATTCTGAGTTGGTTGGAAAGCTAGAGCTAGTTTCCACGTTATATGTAGCTCAAATAAACTTATGACATGGTTTTATTAGGCTTGTCACCTGTTATTCCATACTTAGCTTTTCTTGAAGCACTTCAAATACACATCTTCGATAACCACTGTAAACCAGGAAAGGATTTTCCTTATTACTGTACTTTATTAAGATGGTGACCCTGATGTAGTCTTACGGAATGCCGTGCGGGATTAGCCGAGCGGTCTGGGGCGCTGCAGTCATAGACTGTGCGGCTGGTCCCGGCGGAGGTTCGAGTCCTCCCTCGGGCATGGGTGTGTGCGTTTGTCCTTAGGATAATTTAGGTTAAGTAGTGTGTAAGCTTAGGGACTGATGACCATAGCAGTTAAGTCCCAAAAGATTTCACGCACATTTGAATGTTATATTCTTACGGAATTTTAATTTGCTCTATCTGGTTACACGCATATAGATACAAAGGGCAATGGTTCCTTACTAGAACTACAAAGACTTTTGAATTTTCTCCTGCATCAGTTATTACTCGTTTTCAGTTTACAGCTAATGTAAATCTGGTCAGCCCAAATCATTACGCTGACTGAGGGACACAGTTCTGCCTTCCTTACTGCAATATTCTCTTAAGTCGCCTGTGTAATCTAAAGGTTCAAGGTAATGCCTCATGATGTGTTTCATTGTTCTGACTACTGTCACATGAGTGAAAAACCAAATTACAGATTTTACATTTCCCTGTGAGGCTACCTCACCTACAAATACTCTCCTGAAAATGGAAAAAAGAACACATTGACACCGGTCTGTCAGACCCACCATACTTGCTCCGGACACTGCGAGAGGGCTGTACAAGCAATGATCACACGCACGGCACAGCGGACACACCAGGAACCGCGGTGTTGGCCGTCTAATGGCGCTAGCTGCGCAGCATTTGTGCACCGCCGCCGTCAGTGTCAGCCAGTTTTCCGTGGCATACAGAGCTCCATCGCAGTCTTTAACACTGGTAGCATGCCGCGACAGCGTGGACGTGAACCGTATGTGCAGTTGACGGACTTTGAGCGAGGGCGTATAGTGGGCATGCGGGAGGCCAGGTGGACGTACCGCCGAATTGCTCAACACGTGGGGCGTGAGGTCTCCACAGTACATCGATGTTGTCGCCAGTGGTCGGCGGAAGGTGCACGTGCCCGTCGACCGCAGCGACGCACGGATGCACGCCAAGACCGCAGGATCCTACGCAGTGCCGTAGGGGACCGCACCGCCACTTCCCAGCAAATTGGGGACACTGTTGCTCCTGGGGTATCGGCGAGGACCATTCGCAACCGTCTCCATGAAGCTGGGCTAAGGTCCCGCAGACCGTTAGGCCGTCTTCCACTCACGCCCCAACATCGTGCAGCCTGCCTCCAGTGGTGTCGCGACAGGCGTGAATGGAGGGACGAATGGAGACGTGTCGTCTTCAGCGATGAGAGTCGCTTCTGCCTTGGTGCCAATGATGGTCGTATGCGTGTTTGGCGCCTTGCAGGTGAGCGCCACAATCAGGACTGCATACGACCGAGGCACACAGGGCCAACACCCGGCATCATGGTGTGGGGAGCGATCTCCTACACTGGCCGTACACCTCTGGTGATCGTCGAGGGGACACTGAATAGTGCACGGTACATCCAAACCGTCATCGAACCCATCGTTCTACCATTCCTAGACCGGCAAGGGAACTTGCTGTTCCAACAGGACAATGCATGTCCGCATGTATCCCGTGCCACCCAACGTGCTGTAGAAGGTGTAAGTCAACTACCATGGCCAGCAAGATCTCCGGATCTGTCCCCCATTGAGCATGTTTGGGACTGGATGAAGCGTCGTCTCACGCGGTCTGCACGTCCAGCACGAACGTTGGTCCAACTGAGGCGCCAGGTGGAAATGGCATGGCAAGCCGTTCCACAGGACTACATCCAGCATCTCTACGATCGTCTCCATGGGAGAATAGCAGCCTGCATTGCTGCGAAAGGTGGATATACACTGTACTAGTGCCGACATTGTGCATGCTCTGTTGCCTGTGTCTACGTGCGTTTGGTTCTGTCAGTGTGATCATGTGATGTATCTGACCCCAGGAATGTGTCAATAAAGTTTCCCCTTCCTGGGACAATGAATTCACGGTGTTCTTATTTCAATTTCCAGGAGTGTATATCCAAATTAATCATTATGACAGAAATTTTGTAGCAGAAAATAATAACAAGCTTCAAATATAAACTAACGGAAGATAATAGGGAATACTTGAAAGAGTATTTATCTGTCAACAAGTTTCAGAGAAAAGTCACTACGGGTTGTAGGTGGAAGGAAAATACTAACAAACATATTAACTTCAAGTGGGCTTCATCACTCAATGAACACGAAGTGAATGTAAAATAACTTTCACCATATTCTCGACAACACTATTCAAAACAAAGGGTTTGAGAAATTTAAGTAAAGTGCCTTAATTAATCAAAAACTCAGAGAGCCTTCTGATCCGTGATCGACTGCTAACGACTTATATCAAAGTGTGTTTAAATCGCCTAAATATTTGGCGCCCGTAATTGTTCTCCTCGTCCGATATATATTTAAAATAAATAAGTTCAGATTAATTGCTACAAACTGAAAATGTGCAGTTATATTGATGGCCTTTAACGACGACTAATGTTTGTGGCTGTGCCAGTGGTCAATCAAGTTTACTTGCAAACAATTCTGTGGTTCAACGGATTCTCTGCTGATCCGCAGTCCTACACTCGTGACCGCGCCCCATGTACGCTAAACGGAAAATATATATATTTGGCCTTGTAATATCAACCTAATTGTGAAAAAAAGTTATTATTGCAACTCTCGTCACTCATTACAATGCGAACAGATCATACGAATTATTATATAGTCTTCCCAAATTCATGGTTGACTGGATGATTTGGGGGAGGGGACCAAACAGCGAGGTCACCGGTCCCGTCGGAGTAGTAAGGATGGGGAAAAAAAGTCGGCTGTGCTCTTTCAAAGGCACCATCCCCGTATTTGGCTGAAGCTATTTAGGGAAATCATGGAAAACCTAAATCAGGGTGGCCGGACTCGGATTTGAGCTGTTGCCCTCCCGAATGCGAATCCAGTGTGGTAGCCACTGCGCCACCTCGCTCGGTCCTGAATCCATGATCATCAACAATATTTACGCTTTACATTTTCGTCTGCTGACGCTACCATTTTTATCCTTCTGGACCGTACTGTGATGGATTCGATGAAATAGTGTGCAGCGGCTGCCATCCGTTGACGGCGACGAGTTTCGACGGATCATCACGGAGGCGAATCCATAGGTATCGACATGACGCATCTAAAAGTTAAGTAGCTGATCTGGCTGTCCTGCTGTTGCGTGCCACCGCTGCCTTTCCATGATGGACAAAGTCTTAAGAAAGATACTAGTACCCATACACTTGCTGGCGAAAGTAAGCCTCATGCTGTTGTTAAAGTTTACAAAACGACTAGACGTAACCTGAGAATAGGACATTTTCGATACTACTGTCTGGATAAAACAGTTGCCTAATATCGCGGAGAAATATGTCTACACAGAGTCACAGCTCCAACTATTTGAAGACGTAGAGATTCACGCCTAGGACAGAGAAACCTTCCAGGCTTAGAAAAAAACGAGAGTGATTCAGATGTGTCACGCCCACGCAGCTGACCAGATTTTCTTAGATGCTGTATTTCCTTTGAGTGCGTTGAAACTTAGCATCAAGCAGCTCAAAATACAACTGCCATAATTTAAATGCGATGTAATGCAATTGTGACATTTTTGGGACGCGTCTGTGTGTCTCGTAAGTAATGAGGAACTAGAGTTTATTGTTAAGTATGATCATTTGCTGAATTGACTAAGAAGTACAGCACACAATGTAATTACTCGTCTTCCAGTGACTGCTGTTAACTTTAAGGTAGCCTTTTTTTGTATAACAATCCGCGTTTCGTTGCATCGCTACGTTTAAAGAAATTGTTCAAGCTGCCGTGAGTGACAAAGGCATGCGTAAGTGAACTTCGTGCGCTACTCAATGAGGCTTCAAGCACTGTGCATGTGCTGATGATGGCATTACACACAGATGGGTCTGTGCAGCACATATACTATGTGATCAAAAGTATCTGGACACGTGGCTGAATATCACTTGCAAGTTCGTGGTGCCCTCCGTCGATAATGCTGGAATTCAGTATGGTGTTGGCGCACCCGTAGCCTTGATGACAGCGTCCACTCGTTCAGGCCTACGTTCAATCAGGTGCTGGAAGGTTCTCTGGGGAATCGCAGGCCATTCATCAACGAGCGCTGCACTGAGGAGAGGTATCGATATCGGTCGGTGAGACTTGGCACGACGTCGGCGTTCCAAAACATCCCAGAGGTGTTCTTTAGGATTCAGGTCAGGACTCTGTGCAGGCCAGTCCATTACGGAAATGTTACTGTCGTGTAATGACATCGCCACAGGTCGTGCATTATGAACAGGCATTCGCGATGCCCGAATTGCTCTTCAACAGTGGCAACCAAGAAAGTGATTACAACATCAGTGTAGGCCTATGATGTGATAGCACCACGCAAAACAGCAAGGGGTGCAAGCCCCTCCATGAAAACCTCGACCAAACCATAACACCACAGCCTTCGAATTTTAATGTTGGCACCGTGATTCGTCGCTCCACACAACGTTTTTCCACCGTTCAGTCAACACTCCTTACAGCAAGCGAGGCGTCGTTTGGCATTTACTGGCGTGATGTGTGGCTTATGAGCAGCCGCTCGACCATGAAATACAAGTTTTCTCATCTCCAGCCTAACTGCCATAGTACTTGAGCAGGATCCTGATGCAAATCGGAATTCCTGTGCCATGGTTTGCATAGTAATCTGTCTATTACACATTACTACCCTCTCCAACTGTCAGCGGTCTCTGTCAGTCAACGGACGAGATCCGCTTGTACGCTTTTGTGCTGCACGTGTCCCTTCACGTTTCGACTTCACTATAACATCGGAAACAGTGGACCTAGGAATGCTTAGGAGTGTGGAAATCTCGAGTACACACGTTTGACACAAGTGACACCCAGTTACCAGACCACATTTGAAGTCCGTGAGTTCTGCGGAGCGCCTCTTTCTGCTCTCTCACGTTGTCTAATAACTACTGATATCGCTGATATGGAGTACCTGGTAGTAGGTGGCAGCACAATGATAACGTGTGTTTTTGGGGGTGTACGTTTGATCACATAGTGAAATTACATCAGAGCCCCTTATAGAAAGAGTGTAACGGTCTGTCTCAGCAGAGTTTGAAGCCAGTTGGGTTCTAACAGCTTCCCAACATCCAAAGAAGTAATACTGTTCTCTAAAACATGTGTAAATCTTTAGAAATCGTCAAGGTTACTGAACAACCGCGACAAGGTATGTCTGGCAGTAAGCAACAGAATGTCAGTTTAAGTATTCAAAACAGTCTTATGTGGCTACTAGTGCTGCATATGTCATGTTCAATCAGCCTCACGTACTGCACAAGTGCAGGAAATTCCAACAAGCCACTTGTAGCGAACGTAAAGCCCTTCTAATATACGACAAGCTGTGCTACAAACGTCTGAAGAATTATCAGAAGGCTTGTAACAGTGACTCCATTGGTGTCGTACTGGTGGTCAACGACAACACACGTTGCTACACGCAGATTCACAGCGCACACGGGATGCTACAAGGGACGAGTGTACAAGTGATATGCAACACGAACACAGTGGTAAACATCCGTCAAGTACATCGAGTTATTGCACACTGAAGATCAGCTCAGGCAGACGAGTGCACATTGAGACAGCCAGAATAAGCTTGCAAGGAAGCAATGGAAATACAGCAGACTTGCTGTGCTCTTTTAGATTGTCATTCGCCATCATGATTCATATCGGAAGCATGTGTATGATACCTCAAACTTCACAAATGGCTGCCGAAGATAACGGACACCTTGCCTGAACAAATAATTGATCCCAGTACGTGGAAACTGCCAAATATACAACTCGCTGATTCAGAGCTTTGGTGCCTGGAAAGATCGACGTTTTGCTAGGACCAGAATTTTGTCTGTGTATTCAAAAGTGAAGGGCTATCTCCATGAGGGCTGACCATGTAGTGTTTCAAAAGACGGAAATACATTGGGTAATATCAGTGCGATTTCAAACGGTAGAACACACCAGCTCCTCACGGTGGCTGGTGGTGTCGTGCTTTGTAAGAATCGACGCTGACTTTCAAACACTTTTGAAAAATTTCTGGGAGATGGAAGAATTAATCCGTGATATAATGATGCAATAAGAGGTGCAGAATGAGGCGCACTTCGTGGAACACACAATCAAAGATTCCACAGGCAGATTCGTTATCCGTCTTCCGTTCCGCGAAGGGCCGAGTCAATTTAGCGATTCTTTCCACAAAGTACGCTTCTCCCAAACTGAACAACTAGCAAGACAGCCGTAGCCTAAGGAAAGTTACACTGAAATTTTGATGGAGTATGAGGACTTAGGAGGTGTGGAACCAGTAGTTACACCTGCTGTCATTTCATATTACATGTCACATCGTGCTGTCCTTAAGGAAGCAAGCTCGACTGCCAGAACTTTCGTAAACTGGGGGCGTTCATTTTGATGAAAATCTCGCAGCCGCTGAAACAGATTAATAATGGTGTCCCGGTAGGACGGATGAGTGGATTCTAGGGCAGCACACACACTATCAAAGTAACATACAATAGTGAATGGCCAAATATGTTACTCAACTTTGGTAACATTGGTTGTAGTAATTTTAGACTGCAAATTTAGCCTATCTGTCCTGCGTTGACTACAGTTTCATGAACAAAAAATAAATAATGTTCCCTGAAGTAAAGTCGGAAGAAACATAATCTTTTGTTTTGAAGCACTATTCGATAACAGTTCGAAACAAACAGTACTCATTTAAATCTGTTGGCAGACGGTCTCTGTCTGTTCACCGTTCTGTTTCTATTGAAGACTAACCAACGTCTATGTATCGGCAAGTGTTTCTATCGCACTTGACGAATTGAAGAGTTGAAGACTTGAAGACACGACGAACGTTCTGCAGAAACTCCCTAGCAAGACTCGAACTGACAACTTGCAATAGACAACTTCTGCTCGTACACAGTTACTTAAGCGCTCGCCTCTGTTCCCTGTGGCGCTGCCGCTCCAGGTGGCGTGATTCTCGAAGGCAGCGTGATTGGTTTGCGCGCAGCGATGTTCCTGCTGGTGACGGACATCCACGATACTTCTGGTACCACATGTCGCAAACTCTTCTTTCATTACACCACAAAACAAGTGTAGTTTTTCACTGTTCGGCCAAACCGAGCAATAATTTGTCGCTGAACAGTTTGTTAATGGGAAGAACAAGCATTGAACAGAATTTGTGCTCCCTAATTTTACGATTCCGCATGCATCGCATTGCCTTCACAGCTGACATAGAGAAGAGGTGTCGAAAACTTCAGTTAACGGATGAAAATCGCGCTTACGACCAAGTTGTAGGAGTGATGGATGTGCACAACTAAAGGAATATCAGTTAAATACAGTAACGTACGTAATGGCTTCTGCACCTCTTCTTGCGATACGACGTCTGTTACAGTCAGTTCCCGAAGAGCATGAAGATGGCAAGGCAGCAAACAGTTTTGCTAATGACTTGTTTGTGGACGATTGTGTCTCAGGCTGTTGTACGGTAGAGCAAGACCTAACGAAGATGTTGAAGAAAGGTGGTTTCTCATTACGGAAATGGTGCAGCAATAGTGTGGAACTATTCGAAAATATCCCATCAGAGTTATGAGAGACAAATTTACTCTTGCAGCTTGATAACGAAGAGGACATTAAAATTTAAGGTCTGTTCTGGCATCCAGCTGCTGATCTGTTATAAACTGTGAACGATGTCAAGCCATCTAAACACATTGTTCTTTCCATCACGTTATCCATTTTCACTCTCTGGGATTACTTGGTCACATTATGATCACGTTAAAGATCTTTTTGCAACGACTGTGGCAATATCAGTTAACACGGGACGAGCCCTTGTCTCATGATTTGAATTGTGTGTAGCAGACACTATAATGCGAGATTCACATGATAAGCAATATTTGTCTGATCGTAGAGTCGTTACAGAAGGGATGCTGGTCAGGTAACCAGCATGGAGTCACGTCGGTCAAACTATTGTTCTCCAAAACACGACCATCTCGAACGAAAACGCTATCGTCACGTCGCTTGGAACTCTGTGGGGCTCTATTGCTTTCGCCACTATGACAGCACGTTGTTCGCTCGCTGCGTATAGATATCCAAGGAACTCACTTGTGGACTGACTCAACCATCCTACAGGCATGGCTTGCGTCTCCATCCACGCAGTGGATGACAATTGTGGTGAATCATGCTTCGGAGATCCAGGGAATCGGTAGCTGCGGTATGGAACCATGTATCCTTTGTGGAAAACCCGGCTGATCTGACCTCGGGAGGTATGCCACATGCGGATCTGCAAGAAAACAACCTGGTGTGGGAACGGCCAGCTTTACTGAAAGAAGGTGTCACTTCATGGCCTACATTTCATAAGTTGCCAGAGGAAAAAGGGTAAGCCCTCTGTCATATCGGCAGAGCAATTCAAGACGATCTCATTTGTCTACTCTGAAGCTGTAATGGGTGCAGTGGGTAATTGCGTACTGTTTCAGTTTCGTTCATAACTGCAAGACTGCGAAAGAAACAAGCGTAATTGATGAATCGTCTCACAATGAAATGCAGGACGCTTTGCTAAGGTTTGTCAGAAAAGCACAAGAACCCACATATGCAACAGATATCCACCAGTTGGCGACCAACAGGCTAATAGACAATCACAGCAAACTCAACGACATAAGATTACTTGGCGACAATCGGGCTAGTAAGCAATAACAACAAACTCAGTGACATGAGGTTATTACGGACTGGAGGCAACTAAATGCTGATCTATCAGAAGAGGAAAGCATCAATTCATACTGCGACATCAGTATCATCTCACAAGACTAACAGTGGAAGGTGATCATCGTCGTCTTTCCCACGCTGGGTATCGACTTCTGCTTACGTCTCTGAAGAATCAATACTGGATACCTAACGGATGACATGCTGTTCGGCGTGTTCTACATCAGTGCTTGACTTGCAGCTCATGGGAGACTGGCCACGCACACGTGTAGAAGCTATGAGTCCTTTCTTCACTTGCTAGAATGATTACACAGGATAGTTTTGTGCGAAAAGTGGCTCACGGCGATCCAAATTAACGGAAAACTGCTAAATTCGCCTATTTATGTGCTTGGCGACACGAGCAGTAGATTTGGAGGTAGTGGGCAGCATGACTTCTGAAGTATTCCTGCCGGACCTTAGCAGATTTGTATCATGACGGAGTAGGGACTACGAATTGTACACCACCGATAATGGGACAAACTCTGTTGAAGATAATCGGGTACTCCGCGAGTTACAAGCTGCTATGAACAGTTATTATCAGTAGATATCGGTTAAAAACTTTATGCACGCGGAAGGCATCGGCACTTCATTCCTCCGATGTCATCCCAATTTGGCGGAATATAGGAAACAGGAGTGAAGTCCTTCAAATACCAATTGCGGTGAACGATGGAGATGCAATGTCCAACATTAGAAGAGCTGACAATATTGACTTGAGAAATTGAGGCTTGCTTGAACTCTTGTCCTCCCACGCCGCTATCTTGCCACCCTACTGTTGGCAAGTCCTCATCGCAGGTCATTTTCTGGTTGAAACCGCAGTCACAAGTACCCCTCAGCCAGATCTGGGTACAGCTAACCTGAACTTGCTAACAAGATGTGAACTACTGCAGCGAGGGTTCCATATCTCTTGGCAGCGCTGATCATCTCATTATCTGCGTCATTGAGCCAAGTGGACGGTCCCCACTCAGACCGTGCAACCTGGTGCATCGGTCCTAGTAAGGGAAGACAATGTGTCACCCTCATGCTAGAAGCTGGCTATCAATGAAGGAGAACTACCTGGGTGTGATAGAATGGTGTGAGCGGCCACTATTCGCACATCACAAAGGGTTTTCAAGAGACTTGCCTGTAACCTACGTCCTTTACCAAGTGAAGTGATACAAAAGTGGACCGTGTATTGATGTTTCTTATTTTTTATGTTTTCGTTTCATTGACCTGTGTGTACACTGTAGCAGACTAAGTGGATTTTTTCACTTTGAATGTTTCTTTGTATTAATTGTTTATGTGATTGCGTTTTTCAGGCATCAGTTCCAATCTCTGTGGACAGGGCACCTGGTTGAAAGATGCACCGGTATGTGTATTTGCTTTCGTTCGATGTAGCGGGACTTGTTTTACTTGTATTACTTTGGGAAGAAATTAAAATTTCTCTTGCGGCCGTTATGTCCGGTTGCTACATAGCACTGGAGAGTCCTGCTCCCTATGGAGGCATTTGTACCTGAGGGACAATGGTCATTAGGCCACCCTCCGAGGGCATATGATGGTACAATCACCGTGATGAGGGAAGAACGATGGGTAAATGGCCGCTCGGGCCGTCGATTGTCCTACGGTAATAGCGGCGGGCCATGAACGCTAAACGGCAAATATGGATATTTTGACAGGTAAATATTAACCTAATTGCGAATAATCAGTGATTTTCCAAACTGTCATTATTTATTACATTCCGAACATATCCCAACAATTATAAAGGCTTCTTAATTCATGGTCCTCTAGTACAATTAAGCTTTGCATTTTCGTTTGTGGATGCTAGTTATTCATTTAGAAGTGCGAGTTGAATTAAGTGCACAAATTCATATAATTTACTTATGAATGTAAGAGGCAGAAATAAGTTTCATGGCACTACAGTTAAACCAATTCCGCAATGATCTTGATTTCTGAGGCAAATTTTACAAAATTCCGTCAACAGCGACATCATTAACATCTGCCATAAAGTTTTAAACAAGGACTCGCGTAATGTTGTAGAGAGAATTATCACCTACTTATGAACCATCCACTTCCTGTTTTAACAAGATTCCAGGTGTTGTATCAGTAGTACTGCGGATGTTTGAAATAAACAGTGAAACCGAACTTAAATAAGTAAATCAGCAGATAGAACAACGACTTAACTGAGACCGCTGAACAAATATTTGGTTAACACTTCTTTTGCAAACCATTCCAGTAAATCATTGACTGTACAAGTTCCCAGGCACATACCTTGGAGAGAATGAAACACTAAATAGACTTTTCCAGTTGAATCTGTAACTTTTATTATCATAAAATTGTGATTAATAGATAAAAACTGCGTCATTCAGCAAGCAGTAATGTTCGTGTTATTTCGCAGAGACACAGAGCTAATCTATGAAGTAGTGTTATAGTTACTTGGCTCGTGGCCTTGCTTGCGGAGGAAACGTCAGGGTCTGTGCAGAGCTTCGGGGTCTAGCCGCAGCAGTATAAATAATTCATTGCCCTGCTATGTGTCCTTGTTGACCTATATCTGCAAACTCTAGGGTACCGGCAACTACAGACCGTGAATGAGATGGCATGGCAAAGGGGCACAACTAGATTTAGCGTCAGAGGCCTGTACCCAGCGTAGAATGTATTCAGCAACAAATTATTTATGACTCGATTTCTTCGTATTCTCTCAGTGTAGCTGCATTTGTTGATTAATGAAACCAGTAATGGAGATTTCTGGACTGTTTTCAAGAAGCAGTACAAAGAAATCACGTATAGAGCACGCGTGAAAAACCAGTGGTATAAGAAAGGCCAATGATAAAATCTTCATTATACTGTTCACATGATTCAAGTGTCGACCCTAATATAAATGGGACTCTGTGGTTATAAATGTAAGCGTGAAGTGAGTTCTACACAAGATGTTAACGAAACGGCACCTTCATTCCAGCGGAAGTAGGGCACTGGATTCTCACACTGATGAATAGAATTATTTTCTTTTTACCACATACAGCTGGAGAGGAAATGTTATCAAAACACCTCCAGGAGTGTATCAGTAATATTCGTTGATTACATATACGATGACGTACAATAATTTCAGATGATATCAAAAGTAGTAAATTACATGTCTGATACCTCTGCTGGACAACCAAGAACATGTAATAGTTGGGAACCAAGATGAATTCATAGTTTCTTAGGGGAAGAAAAACTTCTTGGCCAAAACATATTACTGAATATCTCCTCATATCCAATGTACATTTTGGTGTAGATAGACGGCAACCGACACAGTTGTTTAGGGTGCCGGATGTCTCGTATTCTGCTATTACTCTTCAGTATTTGGTAGTATGATTTGAACGTAGACCTGGAGCTACGTAGCGAGGTATAAGTCCCATGAGTGATGGTAAATTTTCGTAGCTAGGTATCTAGTTAGCTACATGACAATATTCCTAGGCATCATTATATATTAGTTCGTAATTTATACTCATATTATGAATGGGTTATGATTTAGGATCAAATTTTGTTTTCTATTCAGTATAATTTGGCTACAGACGTCGATATGCTGAAGCTAAGAAGCAAGCTATAACTACTTTCGACCGCTTTCTATTGACATGCCACATAGCAACCATGGCCCTGATATAGGCAATCACATCGCCCAATTTTTCCGTGCTCTGAGCATGCTATGTTGCACTATAACAGTATAATTTTGAGATTAGTAGCCCTGGCTCCAGACTTTTGGGTTAACACAGCTGCTTAATAATTTCCTAAAAGTTTTTGGCATTCAGTCTAACCTCTTTTTATAATATTTAATAAAAAGTAATGTTTCGTATTTATTTTGGTGATTATTTAGCTGTTCTGTCATAAAAGTTTTTGCAGTTTTGTGATGATTTAATGCATTTGTTGTTAATATGATGAATAGGATGTCTTAACTATGCTTTGTCAGGAAGAAATCATCAAGACGTTTTTTAGAATTTTTGAACTTTTTATACTTGGAATCGTAGTTGGTATAAAACTACGTATTTGACTTTTAATGATAGAAACTATGCACTGCAGTGACACCTGTCTTATTTGTTTCCTATTCATCTTATGCATTTGCCATTCACAGTCAGTCTTGTGGCGCCCAAGTAGGCGTGACGTGTAATCATGTGGATACAATGTTGTAGCGATTTGTATACATAGTAATTTTAATTTTTACTTTTGACGTGCCAACACTTTATTTATGCCATATTTTGTTCATGTGGAGATTTAATGGAAAGATTTTGTGTGCAACTGACACAAGAAATCTATAATAACCCGTACGAAGGTATGTTCTTATTGAATCTAATTTTGGCATTATTTGGGTAACAGGTTATAGCACCTTTTGTGATGTTAATGGAGATGTGATGATTGTAACATATTTTACCTAAACCGGTCATCCACAATACAGTGTTTTATTGCCCGCCTTGGCTAAGAAGTTTTTCTTCTCCTAAGAAAGTAAATACATATTGCCCCTTCATACTCATTATAAGTAAACAAATGAATTCATAGTTGTTTATCAAATTACAATGTGTTTACATTAAGATTATGAATAACGTAGCACTTCTAAACACAATAAAAGTTGGGTTACGTCAATGACGATATCTGTACAAAAAACAACGACCAGGCCTCGGACAGAATGAACTCCATGTTTACGCAGAGGATTCTCTAGTGAAATGAAGAAGAACTGAAAGTTGAAAAATATATATATAAAAATCTTTTCCTTCTGTCACAACATTGGGAGATATTACTGCAACGTGGTTCAGGTAATAAATATTGCCGTGCACGAGCGTCAGATTTGGGCAAAGGAAAAAGGAAGATATGGATGGAACGTCCGAGGCCATTAGAGACGGAGCGTAATGTTTGACTGATGGGGAATAATTCAAGGATGGGGAAGGAAACCAGCCCTGCCCTTTCAAACGAATCATCTTTGCATTTTCCTGGAGCGACTGAGAGATGTTGAGAAAACCTTAATCTGGATCCTCAGATACAGATCGTAACCGTCGTCCTCCCGAATATGAATCCACTGTCAGAACCGCTATATTTCCTCGCTCGTTTCTGGCAAGTGAATTTCAGAAAGAAGTGATACTGGATGATTCAGCATCAGCCGTTCAGGCTATATCTTTATACAAACATCCCAAAATATTGTTTGTTCAATATTTAATCGAGTATAAATCCACTACTATGGGAAAGGAACTAAATAATCTACCAGCATTACATTACATGCGACGATTTATTTTAGTGAGGTGACATACCAACTAGTCAGACACTTTAGAAAAAAACCGTCATCTAATATATAAAAATCAATGTTTGTTTGTTCATATTTTATGCACTGCCATATCGTTTCTGTGATAGCAATAACACTTTGTCTGATTATTGCCTGTACTTGCGCGAAGGTTGTAGGATAGTGAAATTAATTTACAATAGGTGGCGCTCGTGTCGTACCGTTAAATATATTTGGAAGAGCTTTGGAGTATTGAGATATCTGAATGCGACAGAAACCAAAAGATGAGTGTTTTATGGTGTCTTACTCATTTCGATGCCGATTAATGTAATTTATATCTAATCGAAAATGTTTCAGTGCAAACAGTAATTTTTCTACTTTTTTCAACGAATGGACGAAAGTTATTTTGGCTACACAAGCGTATATCGTGTTAATATCTTCGTCAAAACTTATGTCTCCCAAACATTCGTCCCTTCGTAGTTCTACCAGTGCAGCACGTAGAAATAAGCGAATTAAAGCTTCTCAAACAAAGGAGGAACAACAAGCGACTAATGAAGCAGATCGTCCACTAATTACACTTTCACGTACATCAAAATCAAAATGCGGCAAGAATCTAAAGAGAACGTGTACTTGCTACCTCATAGCATCATCACAATCACAAGATCAACATGCAGCAAGAAATGAAGCAGATCGTTTAAGAATCGCTTATTCACGTGCATTACTGTCAGAAGATCGACGTGCTGCAATAATCTAAAGGGAGCGTTTACGTGCTACACAATCGCCCGCATCAGAGTCAGAAATCCAACATGGAGCGAGAAACGAGAGAGAACGTTCATAAGCCACCTGATCGCCCGTATCAGAAGCAGAAGACCAGCATGCAGAGAGTACTGAAAGAGAACGTTTACGAGCCACTCGATCTCGACGGACAGTATATCTTGTTTTGAATCTTGCTGCATTTCAGATTGATGATAACTACGATTACAGTTTGCATTCGAGTGTAAATATCGGCAGAATGGATAAGGGGTGTGAGCATTGCGGTTCACTTCAGTCCAACAATGAAGCACCAAGAATGTGCTACGAAAATGACTAAGTTAAACTGCCGACATTGCAGCCAATGCCTGTTTTATTGTTTCCATTGCTTTCGGTCGACACATCTGATTCCAAACACTTTTTACAGAACACTGGTAAACATGATTCAACGTTCTTAATGACGTATTTCGGAATGTTCAAAGTTTTCCAAGACCAGCAAGTGAAGACTTTCAACGATCAAGGACAAATATAAACCTTGTAAATTGACTTCTATCCGTTTCCGACGCTGGACACAAATTTCTACAAATCTACTTCATGAATGGCAATGGCCCACAAGTTGATCAACGCTGTGATGCTATTCCAGACACCAACCACCAAACTTTATCCTGTTTTCAAAAATTTTTCCACCAAAACAATGTGTTGAAAAAATTATTCAAAAATTCAGTTGATGTATTAATGGCAGATAGTTATTCGAATCAATAACAAGGCGACAAAACATCATTTGGACAGCATGCCGGAAAAAGCGATTGTCATAGCTGGCAGAGAAATTGACTTCATCGACAGAATAAAAAATTTCAAAGTGTGGCTGAAAAACATCAATAATATGATGTGCTGCAGTATACCATAATGTTCTGGGAGAGTCAGTACGGATATCACTCCAATTTTATGCAAATTAATACAGTTGTAGGTAAATACAGATGTCTTTATTTCACTTTATCAAAGTATAATATTTTTTCTTTGTAACTTTCAAATATTCATAACTGTAATAAAAATTTTCGATATCTCTTCAATTTTCTTTGTTCTTATAAGCGAACAACTCAATAAGAAACTATCAGCGATGAATTATTATTCATATCACATAATGATACCTCAGAATGGAACAAATCATATGCTGCAATGCCGTCAGCTACTACATCGATACGTAGAAGACATGTATGCCAAAAGTTATTCATTAGCTTAAATCAATCGTCGGTGGGTTGAGAAGACCATATTAATTTACGAGATGCAATTCGAAACGAGGGATATGTTTCCGACACTGGCAAAATAGTCAAACTTCAAGCAACTTTCAGTGGAAGCCCACGGCATATGCGTGATATTAACAAGACTCCATATGGTCGCCCCGACTTTTTCTTGGCATTTACTCTTACATGCAATCGAGCATTCTCAGAACAAAAAAAAAAAAAAAAAAAAAAAAAAAAAAAAAAAAAAAAAGTAAAATCCAACTCGCACATTTCTCACATCACATATTGAAAGCTTTGGACCAAGGCAATCAGGCAGATGCAATATTTCTTGATTTTCGAAAAGCCCTTGACTCTCTCTTTGGTAGGGAGATGCAGCTTGTTGTCTTGAATGGAGAGTCAACGTCAAATGTAGAAGCAACGTCTGGTGTACGAGAACGAAGGGTGTTGGGACCCTTGCTGTTCATGTTGTATATCAATGACCTTGCAGACGATATTAATACTAACATCAGGCTTTTTGCAGATGATGCAGTTATCTGTACTGAAGTACTATCTGGATAAATATCCAGTCCGATAATGACAAGATTTAAAAGTGTAGCAAATATTGGAAACCTGATTAAAATGTTGAGGAATGTAAAATTTTGAGCTTCACAAAAGTAAGAAAGTAATATCCTACAATTATAAAATCAATGAGTCATTGTTGGACTCGCCCAACTGGTACTAATATCTGGGTATAACACTTTGTAGGGATTTGAAATGAAGTGATCACATAGGCTCAGTTGTTGGAAAATCAGGTAGTAGACTTTGACTTATTGGTAGAGTACTGGAGAAGTGAGATCCATTTACAAAGGAGATTACTTACAAAATATTGATCAAGTGTGTGTGACCCGCACCTGACAGGGCTAACAGGAGATATTGGACATATACAGAGAAGAGTAGCACGCTTATATAAGACAACAAGTGTCTGGCCACAGTTGTCAGATCAATTACCCCGCTACAATGGCAGGTTATCAAGGTTTAAGTGAGTTTGAACGTGCTGTTGGAGTCAGGTAACGAGCGATGGGTCACAGCATCTCCGAGGCAGCGATGAAGAGCGGAATTTCCCGTGCGACCATTTCACGAGTGAACCGTGAATATCAAGAATCCGGTGAAACATCAAATCTCCGACCTCGCTGCGGCCGGAAAAACATCCCGCAAGAACGCAACTAGCACCAGCTGAAAAGAATCGTTCAACGTGACGGAAGTGCAATCCGTCTGTAAATTGCTGCAGATTTCAATGCTGGGCCATCGACAAGTGTTGGCGTGCGAACCATTGAACGAAGCATCATCGATGTGGGCTTTCGGAGTCGAAGACCCACTCGTGTACCGTTAATGACTGCACGACACAAAGCTTACGCCAGTCAACACCGACATCGGACTGTTCATAACTGGAAACATGTTGCCTACTTGGACGAGTCTCGTTTCAAATTGTATCCAGCGGATGGACGTGTACGGGTATGAAGAAAACCTTATGAATCCATGGACCCTGCATGAGAGCAGGGGACGGTTCAAACTGGTGGCGGCTCAGTAATGGTGTTGAGTGTGTGCACTTGGATTGATGTGGGACCCCTGATATGTCTAGATACGACTCTGCCAGGTGACACGTGTGTAAGCATCCTATACGATCACCTTCATCCATTCGTGTCCATCCTAGATTACGACGGACGTGGGCAATTCCAGCAGTTCAGTGTGACTCTCCAAACGTCCAGAATTGGCACAGAGTGGCTGCAGCAACACCCTGCTGAGTTTAAACACTTCCGCTCGCCACGAAACTCCCCAGACACACACATTATTGAGCATATCTGGGATCTATTGCGACGTGCTGTTCGGAAGAGACTTCCCCCCTTCGTACGCTTACGGATTTATGGAGAGCCCTGCAGGATTCGTGGTGTCTGTTCCCTCCAGCACTACCTCAGAGATTAGTCGTGTGCATGCCACGTCGTTTTCCGTCACTTCTGCGTCCTCGCGAGACCCCTACACGATATTAGGCAGCTGTACCAGTTTCTTTGGCTCTTCATTGTAGCTAACCAATAAATTTTTTCATTTCCTTAGCATCTGTCCCAACGGGTTTATGCTCTTCGTATAATGCAAGCGATGTTGCATCATATCATATTTAGTTATTAAATTGCTAAGAGAATGTGTTTCACCACAGACTCTGTTTTACAGTTTAGCTGTGACCGTGCTGTGGCAGCACTTCTGTGGTATAAACTTGGCGAAGTTGTATGTCAATTGTTTAAGTATGCAATCTTTTGTGGCCATGCTCACTGAAGATATAGTCTTCTGGGTTGACAGGATAAATCGTATTTCATTGCTGGGTAATCGTTATTGTATATAGTAAGCGAAGTTTCCTAATGTAGAACAAGTGGTGTTACAGGATAAACTTACTGTGGCTACTAGTGTTGGGTCAACGTCACTGGATGGAAAGAGCCTCCCTCCCCCCCCCCCCCCTCTTGTTCTGAAGTACAATTTTTGGTTAAAATACTTACTGCTACTATTGATGGCCACGGTCATAGTATAAAAGCAGAACTGGCAGAGCAAGAGGTGGGGAATATGTCGATCGTGACATTGATTAAAATAACATACACGTGCTGGCAAAGGAAACCAAAATTTATAGAAGAAATGTTCCAGAGCTGTTTTACATTTCTAAGAACGAATGTAAATCCAGTAGGGAGGGCGGCTATAGGCCTCCTGCTTCGTTGTTCCTCACCCTCAACGACCGTGAAGCCAGCTCTTTGGACAACAAAATTTTCTATAAACATTCTGCCCTTCTGGCTCAGTCTATGTCGCTTGTGTCTTACTGGGGTGGCCCACCAGTAGAGACAGGAAGAAATTGTGACCTCTAAACATTCATGGTGGTGGCTGTTTGTTTTATATCGTGTCTCCCTACCACTTTCGCGCAACGACGCTCTGAGCATGTTTTTTGGGAATTGACTAGTTTCAACCTGGGACCTGTTGCTGGTAAGGAGATGCCAGACCACACATTACACGTAGAATTCAGAAGAGTTCAGTGAGACTAGCGATGATATAACCAAATACTAAATGATCTCAGCGTCAGCTCCACTGCACTCCCTGTAAAAGAATCTTAATACTAACTGAATGTAGTGGAAGGAGTTCAAGGCTTTCCTATTTTTAGTTAGCGGGTAAAATAACGTCGAAAAGGGCAGTTAAGTTTACCATTGGAAATTTTATTCTACTCACAAAACATCGTTTATAAATTGCACTATTGATAAAAGGAAATGTTTTAATACAGGATGGTAAAAACCAACTGCGTTCAACAAAAATGTGAACGAATATTCCCTGAATGGGTTTCCAAGTTCTACAATCGATCGAAGGATGACCTATGCCATATCACATCTATAATCTAGGTTTAATTAAGTTTCACAAAAGAGAAAAACTATCAAAATGGTCTATAGTGACCCTCAATTATCTTTAATTACTTATCTAACTTGTCGTAAATTACAGTGGCTGATGTGGCTTCTCAATAACTATATAAAAGAAAAATCATCGCGTTTCAGATCTGTTCTTCAAGTGGCAAATGTGAACACCATGAGTTTTAATTAACGATCGACACTAGCATTACGCAAAGAAGGGGGTGTAACAGATGAGACTTCTGCAGTTCTGAGTGAAGCCTTATGCGCTCAAAAAATGCGGCATCGCGTGCGTTCATTACCTTGTTGGTGTTTAGGCAGCGTCAGGGCAGCGGCGGGCAGCACAGCTCCGCTCACTTCGCCATCTCGGAAGCAACTCTCTCCTTACTACAATTTACCGAAGTTGTTTTAAAAAAAAACTATCTGGCTGTGTTTTCATCTGACCAATCAGGGTCTCTATGTTAACCTTAAGCTCCGCCTACAAAAATTCTGTCTATCCAATAAGAAACGTTATACTTTACGTGGTGGGGCAATGTTTTTAACGTTTGCAACGTAGCAGAGACGCGAAAAAGTCTCACGCTAAAACCTGCAGCTGGTGTGGTCCTTTTAGCGTTATCGTGAGATCTCTATTGTTCTTCTGGAGGGCTGTATCATTTAACATGGGCTGGAGGATGGTCCAAATGTAACAGACACGCGAAAAAGTCTCACGCTAAAACTTGCGGGTGGTAGTGGCCCTTTTTGTGCTATCGTAAGATCTATACTGTTTTTCTGGAGGGCTCTATCTTTTAACAGGGGCTGGGGGGTGGTCCTTGACGTAACAGAGACGCGAAAAAGTCTCACGCTAAAACTTGAGGGTGGTGTGGTCATAGTGGTTAGCTGGCGACGTGGGTGTCCAGTCGGTCCCTTATCGTAGGGCCTTCTAGCTTAACACGGTTCTGCTTTCGGCTTCTGTTCTCGTTTCTCCCCTCGGAACTGCGTCGGTCTCTCGGTGGGAAGGTACGACATGCATTTAGGTATTCTTGTGTTAGTCTGTGGTATTCCATTTGCTCTCTCGTTACTCGTATTACTTTGGTTAATTTAATGTCACGATTTATTCGGAGCTATGTGACATACTACTAGATTTGCTTACTATGTCAAGGTTTTCATGGAAGGTGTTGGATTTGCCTGACACCTTACAGACCAATAACTCTTCTTCAGCATAAGCGCGGCAAAAATTCATGTCTATCCAATGATGTTGGCCCACAACTGGGAGACACAGGAATTTTAACCAATGACCCGACTTCTTTCGCCTAAGACATGAAACTTCACTTCCTATCCAACGACGATCGTCCACCTATGCTAGGCAGAGGAATTTTACCCAATAACCTCACTTCTCTAGCAGAATCACTTATAAAAGAATTCCTTAATCGAGCACAGAAAAAGATCTTTCAGACGATCACAGCAAAGGGGTTGAAACACTGATCACATTGAAGAAATGTGACATACCCTAACAACTCAGAATATTTTACCTTCAGTGACAACGGCCACGAAAGTCTGTAGACTTACACAAAAGGCTTGTGTGGGCAAGATATTTACACCATCCTCAGAAGATTGTTCTGCACAGAACACGAGCCAAATTACCCAGTAACCTTGCTTTTCTCTTCCGGTGTCGTGATAAAAATGTAAACCCCAATATCTTCAGAATTAGTCACCATGTGCAGATAATGAAAACCAGAAGGGTCTTCCTAATGCCGAAATAAGCATCTTTTCGCGAAAGAAGCCAACAAAAGCGAAGGGACTCAACTATGTTAGGTGCTTATAATTCCTTTGGATATTTCACTGGTGACAACTCTCTCAGCTCAAGTCTTGGATTAAGTAGACAGAATTACGTTCACTCATTCAGCAATATTATCAGATTTAAATAGCAGTGAAATAAAAAGCGAAGGTCGAGAAACTAATGCGTGAATTTCAGAAAAAAGAAGTCAATCTGCATCCGAAACGAGTAGCAGTGAACATTTCGTCAGAGGAACTCGATGAAGCAGCCATCTCAGTTCTGGGCAAACGTCTGAATTTCGCAACTTCACTTAAGGAAAGTTACGTTGAAGAAATTTCTAGTTACGCTGAAGCATTCTTGTTTCCTTTTCCGAAGATTCAGGCCAGAGAAGTAAGACAGGATGTGTCGACAGTTATATGGAAAATTAAACGACCCGAAAGCAACATATC
This sequence comes from Schistocerca gregaria, assembly GCF_023897955.1. Classification (NCBI taxonomy): domain Eukaryota; kingdom Metazoa; phylum Arthropoda; class Insecta; order Orthoptera; family Acrididae; genus Schistocerca; species Schistocerca gregaria. The sequence continues at coordinate 734,981,760 of NC_064931.1, forward strand.
AACGCAGTAAGGGAAAGTTCTTAATGACCTCAAGAGAAACTTAAGAATCGTGTTGACAGAAGTAGGTAAGAAAACGTTACAGTTTTTGTGGAAGTCCTAGAGTACCACAAGAAGGTGGAACTACTATTAGCTGAGCTTGTGTACTAAAAGTTAAGTACCGAACCGGCAAACAGAACCGTTCGTAAAGTGAAAACACTGCCATCCAACTCCAGTATAGATAGCTCTACTACATATTATTTCACTGTCTCACGCAGATTATTTGGCCCACACAAGATAAACAAGGAAGGGTGTCCATTGAGACTGATAGTCAAGGGAATTAACTCGCCAACTTGGTTTTTAGCAGTTCATTCCCTGCAGATGATAAACGAGCAATTCTTGGACAAATATATTATACTAGAACTGACATGTAATACATTTTCACGCAATTTGGGTGCCTAGATCCTAAGAAATCAGTACCCAGAACAACCACATCTGGCCGTAGCAATGGCCTTGATACGCCTGGGCATTGAGTCAAACAGAGCTTGGATGGCGTGTACAGGTACAGCTGCCCATGCAGCTTCAACACGATACCACAGTTCATCAAGATTAGTGACTGGCTTATTGTGAGAAGCCAGTTGCTCGGGCACCATTGACCAGACGTTTTCAATTGGTGACAGATCTGGAGAATGTGCTGGCCAGGGCAGCAGTTGACCATTTTCTGTATTTAGAAAGGCCCGGCAGGATCTGCAACATGCGATCGTTCATTATCGTGCAGGGATCGAATGAAGGGTCTAAAACATCTGGAATGTAACGTCCACTGTTCAAAGTGCCGTTAATGCGAACAAGAGGTGACCGAGACGTATAACCAAAGGCAGCCCATACCATCACGCCGGGTGATATGCCACTATGGCGATGACGAATGTAGACTCGCAATGTACGTTCACCACGATGTCGCCAAACACGGATGCGACCACTTGATGCTGTAAACAGAACCTGGATTCATCCGAAAAAGTGACGTTTTGTCATTCGTGCACCCAGGTTCGTTGAGCACACCATCGCAGACGCTCTGGTCTGTGATGCAGCGTCAAGGGTAACCCCAGCCATGGTCTCCAAGCTGATAGTCCATGCTGTTGCAAACGTCGTCGAACTGTTCGTGCAAATGGTTGTTGCCTTGCAAACGTTCACATCTGTTGACTCAGGGATTGAGACGTGGCTGCACGATCCGTTACAGCCATGCGGATAAGATGCCTGTCATCTCGACTGCTAGTGATAGGAGACCGTTGGGATGCAGCACGGCGTTCCGTATTACCCTCCTGAACCCACGGATTCCATATTTTGCTAACAGTCATTGGATCTCGACCAACGCGAGCAGCAATGTCGCGATACAATAAACCGCAATCGTGATAGGCTACAATCCGACTTTTATCAACGTCGGAAGCGTGATGTTTTGTATTTCTCCTCCTTACACGAGGCATCACAACAACGTTTCACCAGGCAATACCAGTCAGCTACTGTTGGTGTATGAGAAATCGCTTGGAAACTTTCCTCATGTCAGCACGTTATAGGTGTCACCACCGGCGCCAACCTAGTGTGAATGCTCTGAAAAGCTAATCATTTGCATATCACAGCATCTTCTTCCTGTCGGTTAAATTTCGCGTCTTTAACACGTCATGTGCGTGGTGTAGAGATTTTAATGTCCAGTAGTATATGTGTAGTGAAGCCATCCGCTAGTAATATTCTTGTGAGGTTCGATGAGAAATCTTAATTAATCAACAATCCAGTATCAGATACAATGGAGATCATAGTTGCGAAAGTTTCACACTGATTTCAGCAACATACTTGTGCTTACCAGGGAAACCAACATTTATAAAAGAAAAGTCCCAGGAGTGGTTGAAATTTCTAACAAGGAATGTAACTTCATTAGAGACAATGACAATAGGATTCCGGCTTCGTGGCTAGCCACCATCAAGGAAGTGAATTACTCCCGCGTCGGAGGTTCGACTCTTCCCTCGGGCAGAGGTGTGTGTGTTGTTCTTAGCGTAAGTTAGTTTAAGTTAGATTAAGTAGTGTGTATGCCTAGGGACTGATGACCTCAGCATTTTGGTCCTATAGGAAGTTACCACAAATTTCCAAAAGGTATTGAATATGCGATGCGCGTCTGATACAAACATTGTCCACGTATCCAACTCGGCCGACAATTATATTTTTGTTAAACGTTCTCTCTCTCTTCATCTGCCCATGTCGCTTCTGTCCTATGACGTTGGCCCACAAATATTTATCATCACATACAAACAAGTTTGTACTGCATTTACGAAATTCTTTCTCGAAGGAGCCCCTATTCATTTAATAACACTAACCATCCTCGCTTACTATGAAAATCTTCTCGAAGTTATAGTTTACTTTTGACGCTCTTAGGATTATACAGCCACTCAGTTCTTTTCCAGTCTTCATGTTGTTTCACGATTTGTTTAATGTATGCAGCTTGTTGGGCCAAATGAAAATCACAGTTTTAAGACACACTACTGTAACCCATTTTGATTCCACACTCCAGGTATACCACAACGTAAAAGATACTGAACGAAATCTGTGTGGGCTCCTCACCAATTGTGCTGCTTCCGGCACATTTCTTGCATACAGAATAGTCCCCTTTAAAATAACAATGATTTTTACCAGTTTAACATATTCTGAGATTCTAAGGTATTATTAAATGCCGAATTTCGACGTTCTTAATGAAATGCAATTATTCTGTTTGACTCCTACAGAAAATTCTCTATGATATGTGGTGAGTGGGTACTATTATGCTTATATTTCCGTATGGCACATGAATACCATACTGATTTTCAATAAGATTACTAACATGTGCAGATAATATTTTCAGTTACTTTCACAAAGTGTCTAAGACACCTTCCGCCACTAGCCAGTGCTGTTATTGTAGCTTTATACTTCTCATCTCCTTTACCTTTGTTTGAGAAGGATATCTCTTACTGCACATACCCTTTTTCAGTAAAAACGACTTTAATCTCTCAAAGTCGAAAAGAATGACGTGGGTGGGTGAAATAACAAAAGCGTCCAGTGAAAGCAGCGACAGAAACGGTTCTCTTTCACGACGGAGAGAAGCTGAATGTTTGAGCTGCCACCACACATCAGGCCGCTAGCGGACCCGTAACGAAGGCCTTTGTGGCAACTGGAGAGCCGTAAACGTGTGGCCTGCGGGAAGATTTTTTTTCGATAATTTTCTACTTCGGCGACAGTTTTGCCTGACAGAGATCTCTCTTGAAACATTTTGTTAACTGCAATATCTTGCAGGCTTGGGATGTGTGATAAGTTCTTCTTGCAATAATAAATATAAAACAATTCTTTTGTTTCATACAAATGTTTAAAAAAAGTAATGTTAAGCTGAAATTAAGCTTATCATTTGTGTCTGATATTACGAAATATGCTTTAACTCTAGGAACCACTAGTAGCTGGTATCGCGAAAATGTGTGAGAGGGATCTATGTGGTCTCTACTTCGAAACAAACATAAACAGTATTGTCTAATTGGATGAATTTATTGACACAGAACGAATAAGAAAAAGTTGTTATGTTACTATGACATTTATTTTAGAACATTAAATTCAGTATCACAAATTTCGTTGCAATTTTTCTGATATAAACAAAAAAATCAGTTTTATTGAGCATAGAAGCTCTACTCATTAAGAACATTCTTTTAGCTGAACATTACACTATACTTTTGCCAATATTTTCTTCTGGATTTGCTGCATGTCTAATTCATGTAGGCGTATGAGAGATTTTTTCTGTGATCTTCACATTCACACGATCATCGACTGTTGGTTAGTAACTTCAGAACATGTCATGACTCTTAGAACATTATTCTGGATACGCGTGTTAATTCCTCTCTTGTTCAGACGATAACGTACACCTCGTCGTCCAGTTCCGTGACTAAAAGCTAGATTTGTCCGTAAGTCGAAAGGGTGTCTCCTCCACTGTCTCTAGTATTTGTATGTAATTCCCTTGTGATCGAGAAAATCTACTCCTGATTTGGCTTTAATTTTGATAAAACTATCTGTAGCTTGTGTTGGTTAAGGCTTTCTCTATGGATTAGTTGGACATATGTGAAATTTCCACATTTCTTCGGAGCAACCGACAGACATCTTCAGGTGCGGCCAACACACTGCTCAGGCTGTTATTCTGTTTTCCTTTTTTTTTTTTTTTTTGGAGGTGGCTTTGTGCTGAAATGTTACCACCTTGGTGGGTGGACTTCCTGGGTGCCTGCTAAATGCGCCATCTACTATTTATTCAAGTGTACGAAGGATAGTGGGCTCGGAGTTGTCCTTGAGCCCTTCGGTGGAGAGAGGTGAGGCAATGGGAGGTGTTGGTTGAAGTCATTTGACTTAATTTAAAGTTTTATTATGGAATCTCGACGATGGCTCAAGGTACCAAAATGCAGTGTCAGTTTTTCCATTTTGTCGAAAAGATTGCATGTGTGGGAAATGATAAGTTCCTCAACAGCTGGCATGTCGACTTCCTGGTGCAGGTCACCGGCAATGGCCCACCTGATTGCCCCAAACAGAACTGAAGGCATAGATTTTGCTGACCGTAGTTTGATGTTGGATACGTACATCATCCCATAGGTGGAGCACTCGTATAACATGGCTGGAAGAACTTCTGGCATCAGATAGACAGAGTTTTGTGCAGACATCCATGTGTGTGCTGGCCAAGTGTGGAAAGAGTTGGTCGTTCAATCCAAGGATTTTTATTGCCTTCTCAGTAAGGTTGACTTTGAAGAGGAGCTTGCTGTCGAAATGCACATGAAGGTAATTTATGCTATTTTTTCAAGTGATTTCCGTCCCACTCAGCACTAGCCTATCATGATGGACTGGTGTATGATGGATAAACATTATTGCCCTCCTTTTTTCAGAGTTGAGATCGTTGAGGTTGTCAACTGCCCACTTGACCAAGGTATTGAGATGCCACTGCAATCTGCTAACTTGCCGCCTACTGGTGGGCAGGACTGTATTGTCGGTGAAATGTGCAAGTACCACCTGGGGAAGCACCGGTATATTGTTGAAATCTATTATAAACAGTCGGGTTGCAGCACTGAGCCTTGTGGAATTCCATGCTGCAAAGTCTTGAAGGTAGATTATTGCCCATCAGTCTCAACACAAAATCGACAATCCATTAGAAAATTGGAGAAAACTTTGACTAGATATCCTGGAAAAATGTGAAGGATGAGCAATTGAAGGAGAAGTATTTTCTTCCAGATCTTGTCGCACACCTTCTCCAGATCCAGGGACACCACCGATGTGCAGCTGGCATGGTTGAGGCTGTAGACGATATTTTATGAGAGCTCGACAGGGAGAGGTCGCTGGAAGGTAAGTTGATCCTGTTGCTCGACGTATTGAGCGGTGAGAAGAAGTTTCGGTTTCTATATGAACACCCGTTCAAGGACCTTGGCCATGGTAGGTAAAAGGCTGATAGGCTAGTGACTTCCTAGTTGACGTAAATATTGGCAAATTTTGGGGAAAGACACCACCCTTCCTGAGCTCAAGGTGTATGGAATGTAGTCCAAGCAGAGATAGCTTTTAAAAATCCTCGTGATGAGGGACAATGGCTTGCGTGGTAGCTGGTTAAGATGAGAGTTTTTAATTTTGTTTCGTCCGGATGCTAAGTGAGTGTCCAGGTGTCGGAGGATCATCCTGAACTTGACAGGACACAGTATGAAATACAAAACCACCAAAATTCTGTCGTCGACGTCTTCATATTGGGGCAGCATTATTGAAGAAGCAGTGGAAATTGGCGGCTCGATTGAGCTGCTGAACCAGGACACAGGAGACCAACTTGGCACAGCATGGGATCCAGCGAGTTTCATGTTTAAATCACAGAGATCATAAACATGAACTGTTGGTCGTACAATGGATGACGCTGCGCTGGTGACATAGACGACGGTTATTCGGGCAGTAGGGAACGATCGGTTACGAAATGGAAAGCACAGTGAAAAACAATTAGTGCCTGAATCGCTGTCACCTTTTTGATCCAAAAAAGCCTCTTCTTCAAGCCGTTCCGGAATTGTTAATTCAAAATTCTGATCATCTGTGACGACTTCAGATGAAGTTATTTTCCTTATAACAAATAAAATAGAATACATGGTGCTAGCAAAGGCTAAAAGTGTTTAGCATAATTATTCTGTTCCTGAAACTAACCTATGCTCATCTGAAACAATTTTGACATGAAGAAGCATACTTATCTGCCACAAAAATACTCAATTGTTGCTTTTACAGTATTTCTGACTGGTCACAAATGATTATAGGCATGCTGAACTGTTAACTGTTGTCAGTAATCCTGCAGACACAATGTGCCATTAAGACCAAAGATAACCTATTCAGAAGATGGCTTGTTCGCTAAAGGTTCTAAAAGATCAGTGCCATGCATTAGACTTGTAGCATTACAGAATTAATAAAGAAAAATAATTAATTTTACTTGCGCCAAATAATGTTTTACATAGAGAAAGTCAATCTTTGGGAAGATGCCATCGCCGTCATGGAAGACACAACGCATGAAGAAATGCTGTGGTTCAAATAGTTCATATGTTTCTGAGCACTATGGGACTGAACTTCTGGGGTCATCAGTCCCCTAGAACGTAGAACTTCTTAAACCTAACTAACCTAAGGACACCACACACATGCATGCCCGAGGCAGCATTCGAACTTGCGGCCGTAGCGGTAGCGCGGTTCTAAACTGTAGCGCCTAGAACCGCTCGGCCACTCCGGCCGGCTGATGCTGTGGCCCACAGTAGCGTTCACCTAGTCCACAGCTCTCAAAGTGCCTTCGATTTCTACTAAAAGTCCAGAGGAGCCCTAGTTGACTTCAGAGCATTATAGTGATATCACCATCATACCTCCTTGGTGTGTGGCATGTTTCGAGTAGCCTTTTGTCTAGATGACGGAATATCTCGAGATGAACATAGATGTAGTGCATCACGAAACGTGATTCATCGGAGAACACACGTATCCGTTCATCTACAGTCCAATCTCAACTATACTGTGACACCGGTATCTTAACTGATGAATCGTTGGGTCAACATGGTCATAGTGGTCGTCTGTTGTGGTGCACCATCTAAAACTATGTGCTCTAAAAATTTGTTCCTCCACCAACATTGTACTGTGCCGTCTGATCTGCCCCCTATCGCCGCTTATCCTACCTCACAGAGCAGCCAGACCTCCAACCTCGACGTTCAGACGAGTAGAACACTAAGACGTTCTGGCATACTCGTGGTTTCACCGTCTTTCAACAACTTCCCATAGATGCTCACAACAGTAGCACGTGAACAGCTACCCAGCTTCGCCTTTTCTGATTTTCTCGTTCCCAGGTGCACGGCCGTAACAGTCCGCTCTTTTTCAAAGTCACTGATGTCTATATTTTTGTACCTGCGGCCTTTATCGTCGTTAATATGATTACCCATCCGTCTCTTCCCTGTTTACATACTTTCGCTTCTGTGTCATGTGACCACAACGTCACAAGAGTATATGTAGTTCTTTTCTCATGTGGTAATGAGCGTGATGAAATAATATAGCCAACGGACGAATCAGATAGCAATAAATTACTTAATTTCACTGAAGTTCGGTGTGGAAGGAATTTTAAACATTAGCATCAATGCATTCAAGCTCTTCTGCCGATTAGCGGGATGGACTAACACCGTCTGAAATAGAATTTTGGTCATAGTCACATATTTTTATAGGTAGCTGCGTTGTAGGATTGGTCAGAACTATACGAAAAGTTCCTAGCATAACATGTCCTGAATCCATTACATGTTCAGATGTGAGCCGTTGAAGATCCGCGGTTCACAGACTGCATTTTATTTACAGATGAGACAGGATTCACGAAGGACGGCATAGTAAATTACTACGACACTCATGAGTAGGCAGACACAAATCCTTGAGCAATCATAAGGTGAGGTATCAGAAAAACTTCACGATCAATACACGACTATGAATTGTCGCAAACAGACTCTGGGCCATACAATTATCAGCTACATTAACAGGTTGATGTGCCATCAATTTCCGCGCAGTGACGCACCAGTGCTATTGGTTAACATTCCTCTACGACTACGGTTCTTACACACGGGGAACAGCCCCATTTTCTATGCGTCGTGCAACAGCAGTATGTAGCATACCCTCCATTTTCTTCGGATCTGATTTCTGACTATGAAAACACTCAAAGGGATTGTGTAAGTTCAGTCAAACGATACTGTGCAGACGTTACAGGAGAATGTGTCCAATGGATGTGACGCAATTGAAATGGAGCCGGATATACGCTGCTGGCCGTTAAAATTGCTACACCACGAAGATGTGCTACAGACGCGAAATACAACCGACAGGAACAAGATGCTGTGATATGCAAATGATTAGCTTCTCAGAGCATTCACAAGGTTGGAATCGGTGGCGACACTTACAACGTGCTGGCATGAGGAAAGTTTCCAAACGATTTCTCATACACAAACAGCAGTTGACGGCGTTGCCTTGTGAAACGTGGTTGTGATGCCTCATGTAAAGAGGAGAAATGCGTACCATCACGTTTCCGACTTTGATAAAAGTCAGATTGTAGCCTATCGCGTTTGCGGATTATCGTATCGTGACATTGCTGCTCGCGTTTGTTGAGATCCGATGACTGTTAGCAGAATATGGAATCAATGGATTCAGGAGGGTAATACGGAACGCCGTGCTGCATCCCAACTGCATCGTAATACTAGCACTCGATATGACAAGCATTTTATCCGCATGACTGTAACGGATAGTGCAGCCACGTCTCGATCCCTGAGTCAACAGACGGGGACGTTTGCGAGACAACAACCATCTGGACGAACAGTTCGACGACGTTTGCAGCAGCATGGACTATCAGCTCGGAGATAATAACTGTGGTTACCCTTGACGCTGCATCACAGACCAGACCGTCTGCGATGTTGTGCTCAACGACGAACCTGGGTGCACGAATGGCAAAATGTCATTTATTCGGATGAATCCAGGTTCTGTTTACAGCATCATGATGGTCGCACCCGTGTTTGGCGTCATCGCGGTGAACGCACATCGGAAGCGTGTATTCGTCATCGCCACAATGGCGTATCACCCGGCGTGATGGTATGGGGTGCCATTGGTTAACGTCTCGGTCACCTCTTGTTCGCATTGACGGCACTTTGAACAGTGGACGTTACATTTCAGATGTGTTACGACCCGTGGCTCTACCCTTCATTCGATCCCTAAAAAAACCCTACATTTCAGCAGAATAATGCATGCCCGCAAGTTGCAGATCCTGTACGGGCCTTTTTGTATACAGAAAATGTTCGACTGCTGCCCTGGCCAGCACATTCTCCATATCTCTCACCCATAGAAAACATCTGATCAATGGTGGCTGAGCAACTGGCTCCTCACAATACGCCAGTCACTACTCTTGATGAACTGTGGCATCGTGTTGAAGCTGCACTCACAGCTGTACATGTACACGCCATCCAAGCTATGTTTGACTCAATGCCCAGGCGTATCAAGGCCATTGCTACGGGCAGATGTGGTTGTTCTGGGTACTGATCTCTTAGGATCTATGCACCCAAATTGCGTTAAAATGTATTACATGTCACTTCTAGTATAATACACTCATGGAAATTGAAATAAGAACACCGTGAATTCATTGTCCCAGGAAGGGGAAACTTTATTGACACATTCTTGGGGTCAGATACATCACATGATCACACTGACAGAACCACAGGCACATAGACACAGGCAACAGAGAATGCACAATGTCGGCACTAGTACAGTGTATATCCACCTTTCGCAGCAATGCAGGCTGCTATTCTCCCACGGAGACGATCGTAGAGATGCTGGATGTAGTCCTGTGGAACGGCTTGCCATGCCATTTCCACCTGGCGCCTTCGTTGGACCAACGTTGGTGCTGGACGTGCAGACCGCGTGAGACGACGCTTCATCCAGTCCCAAACATGCTCAATGGGGGACAGATCCGGAGATCTTGCTGGCCATGGTAGTTGACTTACACCTTCTACAGCACGTTGGGTGGCACGGGATACATGCGGACAGCATTGTCCTGTTGGAACAGCAAGTTCCCTTGCCGGTCTAAGATTGGTAGAACGATGGGTTCGATGACGGTTTGGATGTACCGTGCAGTATTCAGTGACCCCTCGACGATCACCAGAGGTGTACGGCCAGTGTAGGAGATCACTCCCCACACCATGATGCCGGGTGTTGGCCCTGTGTGCCTCGGTCGTATGCAGTCCTGATTGTGGCGCTCACCTGCACGGCGCCAAACACGCATACGACCATCATTGGCACCAAGGAAGAAGCGACTCTCATCGCTGAAGACGACACGTCTCCAGTCGTCCCTCCATTCACGCCTGTCGCGACACCACTGGAGGCGGGCTGCACGATGTTGGGGCGTGAGCGGAAGACGGCCTAACGGTGTGCGGGACCGTAGCCCAGCTTCATGGAGACGGTTGCGAATGGTCCTCGCCGATACCCCAGGAGCAACAGTGTCCCTAATTTGCTGGGAAGTGGTGGTGCGGTCCCCTACGGCACTGCGTAGGATCCTACGGTCTTGGCGTGCATCTGTGCGTCGCTGCGGTCCGGTCCCAGGTCGACGGGCACGTGCACCTTCCGCCGACCACTGGCGACAACATCGATGTACTGTGGAGACCTCACGCCCCACGTGTTGAGCAATTCGGCGGTACGTCCACCCGGCCTCCCGCATGCTCACTATACGTCCTCGCTCAAAGTCCGTCAACTGCACATACGGTTCACGTCCACGCTGTCGCGGCATGCTACCAGTGTTAAAGACTGGGATGGAGCTCCGTATGCCACGGCAAACTGGCTGACACTGACGGCGACGGTGCACAAACGCTGTGCAGCTAGCGCCATTCGACGGCCAACACCGCGGTTCCTGGTGTGTCCGCTGTGCCGTGCGTGTGATCATTGCTTGTACAGCCCTCTCGCAGTGTCCGGAGCAAGTATGGTGGGTCTGACACACCGGTGTCAATGTGTTCTTTTTTCCATTTCCAGGAGTGTATATTTGTCCAATGAATACTCGTTTATCATCTGCATTTCTTCTTGGTGTAGCAATTTTAATGACCAGTAGTGTATTAGGTTAGTGTACCAGTTCGTAGCGTTTTTCCATAAGTTTAATGAACACAATAGATTCACATAACAGAGACCTTAGTCATCAATAATATATTCTCATTCACTATTTACAGCAGCATCCAATATTGGTGTAACCTTTTTGATTCCACGACTAAGAAAATAACGCGGCTATGAGGCGAAGAACTCGTCGGGCCATGTTCGAAGAGGATATTAATCCCGAAATTAGGCGCTGATGACTGCGCAGTTGAGCGCCCACAAACCAGACATCATTATCATCATCATCTAGAAATTAAGTTCCTAAGGGTTGTTCCATAGAGAACGTAAAAAATGAAAATTTAAAGGCGAAAGATCAGGTGAAAAAAGTGAGTGCGGAATGTCTTCCCAACCCTATGCATGTACAGTGTTTTTTGTCACTGTAACAGAATGCGGACGGGTGCTATCCTGGAGAAGAATCAGTGGAAACTCTGCACCGTACACCCCTCAGATTTACTGGTAAGACGGCCCAGTGGATAGCCCGTCAAACACTCTACACAGATCAAGCTTTAAAAGAGGAAGAAAGTGTAGTGAACTGTGAATAAAAAGAGAAAAAGTGAACGATCCAAGCTTAGATATGAGGAAGCGAATAGCTGTGGTGACGTGGTTAAGTGGTCACGTTGTTGGACTATCAAGCGGGCGAGACGTGTACAAAATTCCCTCCTGACATTTCTTTTTATTTTCTTTTTTCACTACATTGTGAACTGTTCGTCGGGTCATTGACATGTTTGTTCTCTTTCTGTTGTTTTAGCAGATGTCATGCTATACAATGGTTGTAGAATATGAGTCATGTTGTAAGAATACGTTACCGTCGCAAGCAAATGTGATGAATAGTGATAGAATGCGAGATACCACATAGGTGTCGCGCAGAAATGTAAAAAACAAACGGGTGTGAACTATGTTACAAAAAAGGAATTCAAGAGTCAAAGCTTCCAAAACGGAACGCAACTTAAAAAAAAGTTATTAACATAATTTTTGAGAGTGCACACAGAACTGTGGGACTGTGAAACTTTTGCGTCATTTGTTGCAGCTCGTGTGGCAAATCATTATGGTTTTGTCATTTCCTTGGGAGTGATCACATCTATTCGAACTCCTAAATCTGGCAAGGCGGTGTGTCTCACTCACTTGCCAGTCGTACAAATTAGGTGCCTCGGTAAGGGATTTCTGTCACACGACACACCTACGGTTGCTAATGACGTGTATGATACACCAGACGTTTTCCGGTGCAGGATTCGGTAGACTTGTCGCCCAGTCGTCAAACATTTGCGGTTCCCATTCAAAAGTCAGTTCCTTTCGTCTGTTAATAGAGTAATTGTACAGAATGAACTGTCATAATAGCTTCCTTCCTTACACCCCGATGTACCAAACGGACGATACACAACGACGCAGAAATAAATTTGAATACAGACAAAAGCGAAAAAAAAATGGCACAAGGGAGATTTAAAGACGATTAATCCGCGTGGCAGTCCATGACTATGGCCACTTCACCACTACGGCAGTGCTATTTGGAGTTGCTGTACATTGCACTTCTTTTCCGTGGACCGGTGACTGTTCCTATTTTGCTTTTTTCATACTTCACTACATCTTCTTCTACTTCCTGTTTTCATGCTTGATATTTTTTTCAGTTTTTGACGGGCTGTCCACTGAGAGGGCTGCGATGGGGTGTTTCCCTTGTCAGTGTTCCTGGTGGTCATTCTAGGACTGTGTCTACAAGACGTCTCAATTGCTGACAGCAAATATCCGGAGCATAAGATTATATTTTGTGGATGTGAGCTTGTGTTTGTATGGGGAGCTACTGCTTTGTTTGGGCTCAACCATTCCCTTTTTTTTACTTATGTTAGCATAAATACCCCGTTTCTCGCCACCAGTAATGGTACAACACAGGAGTGGCCGGGGTGTTCACTAGCCAATCGACGACAAGTAACCAAAGATGCACATATGGCCTCCCAGAGATTTTTTTGATTTTGACTTAGAGCGGGTGGTACCCACACACCCGATTTTTGAACTTTCCTCATTGCATGCAAATGTCGCACGATGATAGAATGATCACAGTGCATCACATTGGCAGTTCACATGCATATGTCGTGAATAGTTGTGGAATAATGCGCTTAAACGATCTTCATCAAACACCTAAGGTATTCCCGAACGTGGAGAGCAACTAATTTCACAAGATGCGACATCGTCGCGAAAAAACACAGTGACCAGTATATGCCAAAACGAACCTCCATCAACCGAGAAAACCATTTTCTTGCCGTCCTCTGTCCAGTTGGATTATCCCCATACACGGTGAAAATTTTTATGGTTGCCTCCGTTGATGTCAGCCCTCTTCTGAGCTCAAACAGAAGAATAATAGGAAATGTTCCGATATCTCCACTTGACACTCCATTTTATAGCATCCACAGGTCCACTCAGTATCTCCGAATCATAAAATTAGAATATGCAAATTCAAATAGCAGCGATGAATTGCAAATCAAAAATGACAGCTGTTAAATGAACCATCAGCAACCGGAATACCAACATGCAAAATAAAAACGCTAAGAACTTGTGCACCAGTCTAATACCTGAAGAGTGCGTGATTCACTGAGAAGGAAGGCATAATGGTGTGTTTGGAGATAAGTAGTAACCACATGCAGTACTACACATAGAGTTGGCTTCTACGTGGGAAACAGATGGGAATGAGACGACAGATTGGCCCGTATTTCAACAGGTATTGGCTTCCAGACATACCATCAGTCTAGTTTTAACCAATTCTACTTTTTGTGGGAATATGCGACACTTTTTTGAGACACGCGGTTTACAGGTTGAACATCAGTAAAACCGACAATCTGCAGGAACGGATTCCTGTGAACATGTGCCCGTACCTGCATCGCTGCCAACGTAGATCGTGCTGGCGCATGAACGTTCCTCTGACCACCCTGCATTCATTTCAGATGATAGGGATTGTAGCGGCTGTCATTTAGGATACACATAATCGTACTTTGGCTTACGTCATGTTGGTGGGCCACCTGCCTAGAGCTTGTACCAGGGTTCGTACCAATATCCTGCAGAGCCCTGTCCTCCAGATCTTGTATACGCACAGTCCCACGCCTCTCTGCACGTGCGTCTGTCTGAAAGGGCTTCAAATGATGTGTGATGTGTCTGGTGTCTGTGAGGGGACTAGTTTTCGTATAATCGTGCTGCCTCTCGACAGTTTCCCTCTGCGTGGCCGTACACAGACGCCTCCTTCGCTTGTTTGCGACGTGTATACCGGACCATTCTGCTGCTTACAATACTCTGGGAGGAACCTTCATTCGTCAGCGCCATCCACCTTGGCAACAATGCCTTTCGAAACACGACACTCGTTCGTAATACCTTTTTTCCTCCACTTCCAGTCAGTTACCTGTCCCTACAGTTTGTCGGTTTTATTAATGTTCACTTTACATAATTTGTAGTAGTTAGCATCTACCTGGACATCGGGAATATTCAGCTTGTTGAAGAACTCTGTCGCTACCAAATAGTTCGTTCATCGACACTTCCGCAGGTGGTGCTGGCAACTAACAGCACAGATTGCGTAGCAGTCACCACTTTCATATTAGCAGTGGCTTCTGGAAAACTTCTGAATCTGTCCCCTTGTTTCCTGTAAGAACGATGTCCGTCACACAGCTTTACCAGTCGTGTACGTATTATTCTTAAGCACGACAGACGTGGCACCCAGTTTCATATCTTTGAAGCGCTTGCCGACCGTATACGTTTTAGGAGAATTTTCTTCGATTGTTGGACGAATTACAACCGTCAAATTGTAAACCGTTCTTCACCTTACAAGTTCTTCAACTTAATCCGCCAAATTACTGTTCCTTGCTAACATGAAGCCCTGTGACAGCTTGATGTAACAGCGATAGTATTAGGTTTATCAGGGTACTATATTTTTCATTCAGTGGGCAATAAACACTTTAGTTAATTCTTCCAGTGTTATCATTGGGTGGAAGTCGTTCAAAGAACTTGAACTTGGTTATAACGATTAAATCAATCAATCAATTCTTCATAATATTCGTAATGCAGTATCCCCCCCTCACACAAACTAGGTGGACATTTACGAAGTAAATGGAGTGGTACAACGTAATTCACTTTTACACTTACACAGCAGTATGGCAATGTTACTCAGAACTGTATTTCTGAGTCAGTTTACCGTTTAGTTCGTAAATAACACACTGGAAGACAGAATAAGTGTTCACAAAGGCATACAGAGAAAAATTTTACTGTGGTATCTACAAGTTGGAAGACGGGAAATTGATACATACAAACTGTGATTTACTCATCATCCGGAAAGATTACCAAAGCAAATGAGGAAGTGTCCACATCGGTTTCGGGTTCGCTCTTGCTTTATCAGAAAACCACAAACCCTGGAAGTAATCCATTTGCAGTTTTCTTTCATTTTGTTGTGTCTTGCCACATTAAGACATTCTGAGGATCCAGAAAACTTATCACGTCAATTTATCATAAAAGTTTATAGTTCGTCATTGACAGGAAAATTCATTTTAATTTATGAACTAATTTTCACCACTAATTCGGACCCTTTTCTTGAGTATTAATGAGAGAAAGTATATCAGTGTTTAATGAAAGAAAATGTACTGACATAAATAGGCGTCGAATTACACAGCTGTATGAAGTTTAAAGATTGTTGCTGAAGTAGCAGTATGGCAGCTAGGATTATACTGCCAGAGTCTCCCGTGTACATGTCTGTGAAAGTATGAGAGACAAGAATAGGATGGTAGTACTGCACAGAGTGGTCAGATATTTCCTTAATCTGATGTGAGGGTGGTGCAGGGTAGATTGTGCTGAGAAATAATTGCTAAGAACAAAATTTGATACGTCGCGCCTTTTCCGAGTTAATTAGCATTGAAGTTAGCCAACAACCCACTGTGCGCGCAAATACAAGCCGGCTGCCAGATATAGTTAGTGTCTGTTGTTCTCATAGCGCAGATGATAGCGCACCAAACTGCTCAGCCTTTGGCTCGGTTTCGGTCCTTAGTGTTGTCCCATGTACAGTTTTGTATCGCTCTCCTGTTCATATTTAGGAAACGAAACGAAGTATACCTTTGGCGACACCGTCTCTGGTGTGAAGCTTTAATTTGCCTGAGCAAAGGCCTGATTGGTTAATTTCATTGCTAATTAACTCGGAAATTGCACATAGCATCGAGTTTTTTCCGTAACATTTATTTCTGAGCACAACCTACCCTGCAACATCCTTAAAGTTTTTTCGGACTGTTTCTGACCACCGTGTATATGTAGCTGAAGGAAGGGTTGTTTTATATTCAGAACTTAAATAAGTCGCATCACTATTCTTTACCATTGCGCCAAAAAAGCTAAAACAATTTAACACTGTTGGTGTGTCGAGGTTTATCTTATGCGTCATTGCTTTAAGATATTTGTCTGCATTCATCCTTTAGGGCTCAACCAACACATTTGTCGCAATAGTTTATACAAAAAGAAGGGTCTCATGTCACTTGGGTTTTTGTTTAAAATAAGCGTAGTTAATTTATTCCGTTTTTTGGTTGATTTTTCTTGCATTTATTGATCAGAGCCTTGCCCCACGATAACTAACATGTAGAGTCAGGAACCTACCAAGCTTATTGTAAACACAACCGCTTGCGTTCATACTGAAAGTTCCACAGCAGCTCAACTACGTGAAGTTACTTGTGCCCACCTCGCGCAAACTCTCTCATACAGTACTGGCCATTAAAATTACAGACGCAAAGTTTAACCGACAGGTAGAAGATGCTGTGATATGCAAATGATCAGCTTTTCAGAGCATCCAAACACGGTTGGCGTCAGTGGCGACACCTACAACGTGCTGACATGAGGAACGTTTCCAACCGATTACTCATACACAAACAGCAGTTGACCGGCGTTGCCTGGTGAAACGCTGTTGTGATGCCTCGTGTAAGGAGGAGAACTACGTACCAACACGCTTCCGACTTTGATAGAGGTCGGATTGTAGCCTATCGCGATTGCGGTTTATCGTATCGCGACACTGCTGCTCGTGTTGGTCGAGATCCAATGACTGTTAGCAGAATATGGAATCCGTGGGTTCAGGAGGGTAATACGGAACGCCTTGCTGCATCCCAACGGTCTCGTATCACTAGCAGTCGAGATGACAGGCATCTTATCCGCATGGCTGTAACGGATCGTGCAGCCACGTCTCGATCCCTGAGTCGACAGATGGGTACGTTTTCAAGACAACAATCATGTGCACGAACAGTTCGACGACGTTTGCAGCAGCATGGACTATCAGCTCGGAGACAACGGCTGTGTTTACCCTCGACGCTACATCACAGACAGGAGCGCCTGCGATGGTGTACTCAACGCCGAACCTGGGTGCACGAATGGTAAAACGTCACTTTTTCGGATGAATCCAGGTTCTGTTTACAGCATCATGATGGTCGCATCCGTGTTCGGCGACATCGCGGTGAACGCACATTGGAAGCGTGTATTCGTCATCGCCCCATCACCCAGAGTGATTGACGAGGGTGCCATTGGATACACGTGTCGGTCACCTCTTGTTCACATTGACAGCACTTTGAACAGTGGACGTTATATTTCAGATGTGTTACGACCCGTGGCTCTGCCCTTCATTCGATCCCTAAGAAACCCTACATTTCACCAGGATAATGCACGACAGCATGTTGCAGGTCCTGTACGGGCCTTCCTGGATACAGAAAATGTTGGACTGCTGCCCTAGACAGCACATTCTCCGGATCTCTCACCAACTGAAAACGTCTGATCAATGGTGGCCGAGCAACTGGCTCGTCACAATACGGCAGTCACTACTCTTGATGAACTGTGGTATCGTGAAGAAGCTGCATGGGCAGCTGTACCTGTACACGCCATCCAAGCTCTGTTTGACTCAATGCCCAGGGATATCAAGGCCGTTATTACGGCCAGAGATGGTTGTTCTGGGTACTGATTTCTCAGTATCTATGCATCCAAATTGCGTGAAAATGTAATCACATGTCATTTCTATTATAATATATTTGTCCAATGAATACCTATTTATCATCTGCATTTCTTCTTGGTGTAGCAATTTTAATGTCTAGTAGTGTATATTCTAATTTCACCTTAAATCAGACTGGTGAGAAATATTTAAATTCCCTTTGTCACTAACTCGCTAACACAAAATTATTTTTACATTTTGACCGTAGAAGCACTACAGTTTCACAAGTCCCTATCTTGTACTTAGCAAAATTCCTGCCACTTCAGGTCGCGGCTAACTTGCCACTCATAGACAGGTACAACAGCTCTGCTCCCGCCCTGGAGATCGTCTCTCCCATGCCAAAACGGCCGCAAAAAATTGAAGCCCTGTCACTGTCGTTGGGAAAACTCTCATACTATATTTTATGTGTAGCTTAATAATTACTTATGTTATGTTAAAACATATACAATACATCACACTACGCTGAAATGTTCTTAGCTTTCCGATTTTGTCTAGTTTTTTAGTACGTCTTGTAGTTTTTCCATAAGTTAAGGTTTTTCAGTGCAAAATTTTATGTACAATAATATGCAGTTTAAAGTTTGTAAAAATAAATAAATACATCTATAGATAACTATCATACCATGATTTACTGTGTTGCCCCGACTTGTAATACTTAATTTTTCTTTGAGAGAAATTGACTTTTTTCCAGCATATAATTCAAAATATGTATCATTTATGTTGTGTACGAAACATTTATGTTGTTTTCCAATTCCTCTGGCCTTTCGAGTACGTCCGCCTATTGTGTGGACAGCCAAGAGGGAACACTGTCATCTGCCACCTACTTTACTTCGACCTTGTGTGAGCGGACATACATAATCTTCGGCCAACTGTCTCAAAAAGTAAAAAACTGTGGACAGTCACTAACGATAGGACAGTTTTGCTGCAGCAGTTAACGTCAGTGCCTGCTGTTAGCTCGGACAGTACTCGGGTAGACTATCTTCCAACAGAGCAGTCGCTATTCACGGAGAACTACGAGAAGTAACAGCGTATCTCGAAGCATCACTAGCGGTGATACTTGCAATGTTATAGACCGCCAAGAGGTAGGAAAGTTAGTTAGATATCATTGAATTAGGTTTAGGACATCAAGTTCCTCGAATCGAACTGTACCATAGTCAATTGTCATTGTTTACATAAACTTCGTAAATATTATTTTTATTTCTTATCATGTTGCCACATCTCTGTTATGGTGACGCCCTATTAGGCAACTGTTTAATAATCACAGCATGCAGTAAACACCATTGAGGAACTGTAGCAGCACATTTTTCTACCACCAAGATATTTGCGCTGAATGAAGAGTAGCATTCCGTTACTGTGTTCAAAACATATTTTCGTTCGAGGAAAATGTTTTCATATTGTTGATAATATTTCTTGCCAGACATATCTGGCTACGAGTTAAACCTTTAAGAAATGGGAGCTGTTTTCATCAGTCAACGTTTTGGTGACGTGACAAACTAGAAATTGTTGACATCGAATCAGTGCAAAGCCACAGCATTCTCTTCACCATTCACTGACGATTAAAGTGAACCATTCTAGTGAAAAAGTTAATTGTACTGAGCAAGACAATTTTATTTTCCTTAATCCATTGTGTTTTGGTGCAACACCGCTTGGCTTTATTCCACGTTTGTTCGATTCTTGGACTGTTAATCCGTTTCCTTTCCAGGAAGAATTTTGAGAGTTTTGTAAACTATTCTGAGCACACTCTTCTGAGATGGCTCAACAAAAATTCATCTTACAAGTAATGTTAACTTTAGTGTAACAGCTGTCAGAAAGTCAGGAGCTCTTGGTGACGCGCTTCGTCCGGCTTAAAGAGCACAAAAACGAAGGCCCACCGATGTCCTCCAATGCAATTCAGGCTGCCGCCGCCACTATGTCCGGCATGGTATCGGAAATTTGAGTTCTGGTGTAACTACATCCAGGGACTGGAACAGGATTAACTTACTCGTTAGATATCAAATGACGTGGATCGAGAATCATTTTCATCAGCAAGTGCACGCCTCATTGTACTTCTTCTTCTTTACAAAATTATCTCTTACATGTGGACCAGTAACTCTCACATACCCTGACAGTAAAGAAAAGCTTGCGATATATTTCGACTTCCAAGTTCATACTGCTGTTACCAGAAACAGGTTTTTTTCAAATCAAAGCTATAATGAATAGAACACTCAATTATATGGCCACTCTCAGGAATGTAAATTTTATCCTGAAAATGATCAGTGTAAGAAATCCTATGTAGACTCACTAATTTGTAACATATTTGTCATGCATTCCTTTATAATAAACTGTAGAAGCATATGCTTAGTCTAACAAATCCTCTCTTTAAAAAAAAATTACATTGACCTGGGAGTACGAACAAACACGTGTATCTGCGGAAGCAATGCTGTGCGACAGTGCTGATGTATTCAGTGCGCGTAAACGGCTGTCACGGCCAAGCATGCAGCATCGTCAGACCCAGAAATCACAGTACTTACACACTATCCGCACATAAAGAGTCAGAAAACAAGTGGTCTTCAATCCAAACACTGGTTTGATGCAGCTTTTCTTGCTGCTCTATCCTGTGAAAGCCTCTTCATCTCCGAGTAACTACTTCAACCTACGTCCTTCTGAATCTGATTACTGTGTTCATCCCTTGACCAGCCTCTAAGATTTTTACACTCCACGCCTCCCTCCAATAATAAATTCGTGATCCCTTGATGCCTCAGAATGCATGCTACCAACCGATCCCTTCCTCTAGTCAAGTTGTGCCACAAATTCCTCTTCTCCCCAGTGCTATTCAGTACCTCTTCATAAGTTACGTGATCTACCCATGTAATCATCATCATAATTCTGTAGCACCACATTTCAAAAGATTCTATTCTCTTCTTGTCTGAACTAGTTGTCGTCTATGTTTTACTTCCTTGACTGGCTACGCTCCATAGAAATGCTTTCAGAAAATGCTTCCTGACACTTAAATCTATATTCGATGCTGACAAATTTGCTACACTCCATAGAAATGCTTTGAGAAAATGCTTCTTGTCACTTAAATCTATATTCAATATTAACAAATTTCTCTTCTTCAGAAACGCTTTCCTTGCCATCGCCAACCTACATTTTATATCCTTTCTACTGTAACCATCATCAGTTATTTTGCTGCCCAAACAGCAAAACTCATCTACTGCTTTCCTAATCTACTGTTTTCCTTATCTGTTTCCCTCAGCACCCTCCTTTCAAGACACTGTCCATTCCGTTCAAGTGGTCTTTCAAGTCCTTTGCTGTCTCTGATAGAATTACAATATCATCGGCAAATCTCATGATTTTTATTTCTTCTCTCTGGATTTTAATTCCTACTCCGAATTTTTCTTTTGTTTCCTTTACTGCTTGCTCATTATACAGATTGAATAACATCGAGAATAGGCTACAGTCCTCTCTCACTCCCTTGTCAACCACTGCTTCCCTTACGTGCCCCTCGATTCTAATAACTGTCATATATTTTCTGTACAGATTGTAAATAACCTTTTGCTCCCTGCATTTTATCCATGTCACCTTTAGAATCTGGAATAGAATGTTCCAACTAACATTGTCAAAAGCTTTCTATATGTCTACAAATGCTATAAACGTAGGTTTGCCTTTCCGAAACCTATCGTCTAAGATACGTTGTAGGGTCATTATTGCCTCGCGTGTTTCTGTATTTCTACGGAATCCAAATGGAACTTCCCCGAGGTCAGCTTGTACCAGTTCCATTCGTCTGTAAGGAATTAGTGTTAGTATTCTGCAACCGTGACTTATTAAACTGAAAGTTTGGTAATTTTCACACCTGCCAACACCTACTTTGTTTGGAATTGGAATTATTATATTCTTCTTGAAGTCTTAGGGTATTTCGCCTGTGTCATACATCTTGCTCACCATATGGAAGAGTTATGTCGTGGCTTGCTCTCCCAAGGCGGTCAGTAGTTTTAATGGAATGTTGTCTACTACGGAGACATTGTTTTGACTTAGATTTTTGTAAACCTTCGTCGTCAGTCTTGTAAAAGCCTCATCACTACTGCTCTGGAGGCAGAGTTGCCACTGTTGTTAAGGTAGGACGAGTTCGTGAGTTCGTGAAATGGCCTCTGGTGCAGTACACCGCTAAGACAATAACTCCCTCCCTCCATTACACAGAGATGCCCTAGGGTCAGGTAACAGGACAGGAACACGAAGTTTCTACAACACTGCAACAAATTAGTAACAAATTCACACAAATGAGTTACAAAGGTTTACTTATCTTAGTAACTTATTGTATGATTAAGTCTGCAACTTCGCATGTGATATAACACAAAAAGGTCCTCAATGGCTAGGTGCAAGTAATCGTAAGTAAACTTCACAATCTATGGCAAGTGCAATTTACAACAGTTGTCTGCTTACTTCTAGGAATTCACTGAATGACTTTCTCTGCCTAAATCAGCCCTGGACGATGACCTATAATCAAGTGGGCGAGATCTGCTCTTCTGCCTTTCGAGTAGGCTTCTGCCCGATGTCGTTCGGTAATTGGCGGATTGTACTCGGCTGGCATTGGCCGAGGCGAAGTCGATATCTTCATCCTCAGTGCCGCCCGTGGCGCTGGTGGAACTCGCTCAAGTGGCGAAGCTATGTGGCGCTGGAACCACCTCGTATCTTGCGCCTGTGGAGCTTCTGTCCTTGCTGTGTCTTTCTCGGACGACACAGCATGGATCTTTGAGTGCTCTGTCAAATTTTTCAAAAACAAGCTTAGAATTTCTAAATTACTATATTGTTGATGCTGTGGCGTAAAGCAAAAGAGAGACGACTCTTTGTGTCACAACGCACGCTGCAATTACAGTGTAATTACTGGACATAGGTCTGAGGTGCGACAAACGAAGCACAATTGACCAAACAAGCAGGCACTCAAGTACACTGCAATGATTAATAGTAAAATGTCAACCAATGTTCGTAACGAGCAAGTGCAAATTCACAAATCTTTCACGGACAGAATGTCACGTAAACGGAATGTTTTCTGGCAATAAAAAGTCATTAACTCTAACTCTTCCAGTTAACAAAATGCCGATCAATTCTGAAACTGATACAGGGTCTTCACTTTCAGTCGTTAATCTATAGAAGTACCGAAAATTTGGAATCCTAAAGTTAACAGACTTTCTGAGTTCGTTGTTCACTTACAACACGAACGCTATTCCAGTAAAACGGTAATTTTCAACAGACATCACGCATAAACACGTTCGAAACCAGTTACATATGTAGCTGTAAATTCAAATACTGCTCCTAATTTTGTAGGACAGTACATGTTCAATGCTTCGGGCTTTAGGAGTAAGTGAATGAAATTCAAACCGGCATTCCGAATGTAAAGGTCAATTAGGTGCTGTATAAATATGAGGTTTCTATTTTTTTCGAAGCTACAGGCAGTATTAAAATTTACAAGGCACGCATTACCCTGAAGCCGAATGGCGCACCCGTAATTTTGCAAAGCATGCGACATTCCTTTTGCATTGAAAGATAAAGAAAAGCAAGAACTCGACCGTCTTGCACAGAATGAATTTGTCGAAGGCAATGGATGAGGCCAATTGTTGTCGTACAGAAACCGGACAAATCGCTTAGCATCTGAGGACATCTCAAACTGCCAGTTAATTCTGAGTCTATTATTGATTCATATTCTGTTTCCAAGCTGGAAGAATTGATGTCAAAATTAGCTGGTGGCGTGCACTTTGCCAAGCTCTATCTTAAGGAAGCATCTTTACAGACCCCTTAGGGCGAAAACACACAGAGATTTATGGTGATAAAAGCTCAATTTTATCTCTGTCGTCACAAAAAGTCACCCTTCGGAATACCCATAGTTTGTTGCGGTCTTCAGTCCAAAGACTGGTTTGATGCAGCTTTTCTTGCTACTCTCTCCTCTGAACGCCTCTTCATCTCCAAGTAACTGCTGTAATCTATGTCCTTCTGAACCTGTACTGAATTAAGTTTGTTTTAAAACGATTAATTCTGTGGGCTCCGAACACTATGAACTACCTGGAAGACGCAATTATCTGAGGCACAACTCCACAGTCTATCTTACTGGATTTGGTATTTGTTTTCAAACATCTGCAAGCGACAAATTTAAAAGACAACAAAATGCAAAGTACAATGCATGTGACATATACTATGTACACACGGCTTCAAACCGACACAGTGATGCCAATAAAAACCTTCCGGTTCCCAAGGACGTCAAGCAATTATGTCCTGTGCCTGGAAAAATAAATTATAATCGGAGGAGTCTCGCTCATGCAGCTTCTATTGACGAATCTTCGCACAAGTTGTTATGTAAAGGTACCAACTGTAATTAGAACATGAAGCAAAGCAAGCGCTGTATCATGTATAAGATACAGAGGCGAGCGAGTACACGGGACTTACCCTAGTTCACTGCTAGTAGCGTCACGTCATCGTAACGCGCCTGCATATAGTATTGCACCACATTTAACATAAAAGTAAAAATTAAGATTTGTGTGTAAAACTTTGTTAAAGTATAGTTCTATGTAATAATGTTTCAGGTAACAAATCTTAATGTTATAAAATTAGTAGTTTACGTAAAATTCACGTTTTGAAAGAAAAATAGGAGGCGCTAAATAATGACGCTAGGAAGCCAAAATTTGGTGAGAAGGTGCAGTAAGAAGTCATTAATGAGTGGTGCTGGTTTCCGAAACCATAAAACTAAAATTGACTCCAGAATCCGCGTTTTTCGGAAAAATCAGAGGCGCGAAAAAATAGAGCTACAATATTGAAAATTGGTAGGATGCTTCAGTTCACCCTAATAATAATAATGGAAATACCACAATCAGTTACCTCTTCTAGTTTTTTAGTAATTTAGTAAAAACTACTTTTGTGAGTAAAATGTACATAAGCATTATAGATTAAGTACTTTAAATTTTAATGATAAAACAAATTCTTTAAGACCAATGATCAGATAGGACAATTAACAAAGCTACACCAAGTTTTAGTCTTGTAGCATAATTAACAGCTGATACAAGTCTTGATAAAGCTATGGTTCAGAGGTAACAATCTACCGTTAGTTCCATTGTAAAAATTCTAGAGAGTAAAGTTTTAATTTTAGCGGGCTGAGATTTTCTACGTGCTTCTGTACTGCTCAGATGTATGTATACAAAAATTGAGAAGTTTGTAAAGCTATTATTAAATGTGATATTTAAGATTATGTGCCTGAGATAGCGATCATTTTGGCTGCAGGCATCTGCATAGGAACGAAAAGAACAGATGCTCTCTTGGCGGTACGCGCCGGAGCTATATAAAAAGAGCGGCAGAGGCAGTAGTAAGCTCACTCCGCATTAGACCAACGCCTAGTCCACGCGAGCTTAACGTCCGATCGCGCCTCGCCTCGGGTGACGTCATAGCGGGCTGTGACATGTGCGTACTTAGCAATGTAAACGGACATTGAAAATCGCGAGGACTGTACACCGTCCTGGATCGTTTAGACTTCGGTAACAAACTGTTATTGTGCCGTCCGTGTGAAGTATAATTCCGCGTGGCAAGTGGTGACTAACTCCACTTTTAAGGCGAGCATTAATCTTTATTTTTAACGTTATTGCGAACTATTAATAGAGCACCGTTAGTTAGAGTAATGAACTATTCGGGAGGAACTTGCTGTAGAAGTCGCCTCTGAACTATTAAACGATTGGCTGCATTAACAATATTTAATGTCTTTAGCATTTTCAGAAGTTTCGAGTAATTTGTGTGAGCCTTTAAGATAATAAAATCTTGTTTGGAACTTTAAATTTTATTGAAGCAGCCCTAATCCCGTGAAGAACTATGGATATTTTTCGTTTAGCTGGGCTGTACAGGAATGTGGCGTGCAGACTGGGAACTAAGGTCAGTAAGTTTCCCTTCGCTTTCTGACTGGCCACCAAATTAGTTGCCAGGCTCGCGTGATTTAAGGTGGCAATGTTCAACTTTCATTCAACATTAAACAACGACTTCTTTGCCGTCCCACATATGTTGCATCGGCAATAGTCTGTTACGTGAAATGAACATTCAAACAACTCATTCGACGACTTCTTCGCCGCCCCACATATGGTGCTTATCGGCCGGGAAAACTGAATTAAAAGCAAATAAAAGTGCTCGATGTGTGAAAGCGATTGGTA
This sequence comes from Schistocerca gregaria, assembly GCF_023897955.1. Taxonomy (NCBI): domain Eukaryota; kingdom Metazoa; phylum Arthropoda; class Insecta; order Orthoptera; family Acrididae; genus Schistocerca; species Schistocerca gregaria. The sequence goes on from NC_064931.1 coordinate 735,008,025, forward strand.
TAAATTAACGAACTCGGTAGGCAATAACAGGACACTGAATTGAACTAGTGTGGGAACAGTGTTACCAGTAAAGGCGGGTGTTGTGTATAAACAATAAGTGTCTACCGCTGTACGTTGGTTAGTGACGATGGTGAGGAAGGCGACGATGCTGGATCGCGGCTGCCGACGGCGCTGAGACTAAAGGAAGACGGTGCGTCATCGCGGAGCTGCGCTGATCTGCGAGACAGCTGCCGGCTGCGCCGAGCGGTCAACGGTGCCTTGCTGCCCCCCCCCCCCCCCCCCCCTCCCTGGAGCTATTGCAGTAGGCGATTCCTGTGGCGGTACTCGACGCTACAGCTGCTGCTGCTGCCTTCAATACGTCGCGACGCGTCGCATCACGATTGCTGGTACACCGCGACGACATCATTCGTCGAAATCAAGCATTTAAGTTAAGTCAAAGACTTTTAAAATATTTATTAACTGCTGCTAACAAACTAAAAGATATGGAAAGTAGTGTACATTTCAGAAGGGAACCGGTCTCTGACCAAGAATCCTCACGATCAGGAATTGAGTTTAATGAGGATGGTTCCATTAATCCCTCAAATATTGAACTAGAACGTAATTTGTCACCAGTAAATTATGACTTTAATTTAAATGAGAGTGCAGGGATGCAATCAATAAGTGAAATAGAAGTCAAAAGGGAGCCAGTAGAGTTGCTAACTTTGTCAGGTAGTGAAACTGAGCTCAATATATCTCCAGCTCAGTCAAGTCAAGAGATACAAAGTATCAAGGTAGAAGCTCCGGATTGGATGCAAATACTGTTTGCCAAACTCGAATCAAACCAAAATAAAATTGAGGCTAAAATTGAAAATAGTAATAAAGAGTTGGAGAATAAAATTGAGGTTAGTAATAAAGGGTTGGAAAATAAAATTGAAAATAGTAATAAAGAGTTGGAGAATAAAATTGAGGATAGTAATAAAGAACTAAAAGAAGAACTGCAATCAAAATGGAATATTTTGAATTATAAGATAGATGCTATTCATCATGACATTCAAGTAAAAGTAGGGCAACAGTTAACTAAAATGCATAGTACTTTCAAATGTGAAATAGATCAAATTCAAAAAAATTATCAAGAGGCAGATGAACTTTTGGAAGTGAGGTTGTCCGAAAGATTGAGCAACGAGTCCAAACTTTGCTCTGACAAAGTTAAAAAGGTACAAATTAAAGTAGATACTTGTCAGAAAAACATTGAGAAAGTAAAAGAAACCTGTACCGAAATTCGTGGTGCAGTGGAACAAAGATGTTCTGCCAGGATAGAAGCAGTAGAGTCACAAGTGGAGGAATTAAATACTAACATTGCTAACCTAGAAAATAGAGTAACCTCTGTTAATTCTAGTCATTCTACTGTACAGCATGTGACTTCAGTTGACGCCGCTTTTATAGGGTGTCGACAGTTTTTGCGCTTTGATCCTGATAAGTACATTCACCCTCTTGAATTTTGGAATGACTTTGAGGATGTTCTCCCCAACACTTGGTCAGAAAGAGAAAAAATTTCATTTATAAGAAGTCATTTGTCAGGTGATGCTTTGCGATGGTCAGCGGATGTAATGATCAAATGTAAAACTTTATCTGAATTTAAGTCTGCATTTCTCAACGAATACTGGTCACATAACAAACAAAATGATGTGTTAAGGGAATTCTGGAGTGGTAAGAAGTTTTTCCCAGGGCGTGAATCAGTAAAGGATTTCGCTAGGAAGTGGGTTTCAAGACTGTCACATTTGACAGAAAAGATGAAGCCAGATATGATCATTATGGGTTTAGAAGGTAAGCTGCCGTGGTACTGGCAGAAGAGGATCATTTCCGCCCCTAGAGATAATATAGACAAATTTATTGAATATCTGGAAAGAGTGGAAAGAGTAGCTGCTGCTGAGGAGCAGGTGCAGCAGAATAACAAATCTTCTAACAATCACGTACAAAATAATGGAAACGTGAACGTTAGAAATATGGAAGTTAGGCACACCAAAACAAACTATCGAAACCAAAGCCGTGGCAGAGGAAGAGGGGGTAGATACTCACCACGCTTTCGTAACAACTACTATGACGAAAGTGGAGAAGTAAATCCTATGCCATTAAGACAAGAAGGGAGTCATGATGCTACTATATCTAGTGGTGTCACAGATGAACACAACAGGCCGCGTGTGGGAAACTAAATCCCGTCTATGAGGAAACTGGCGCTCACCAGGCGGTAACAGTAACACAGCCAGTAACGGAAACACAGACAATCAGCCAACATACACAGACAGACAACATGGATGACGAAATAAATACAGATAATACCAGTGATGTGTTAAGCCACTCTCACAAAATAGTGGATAGTATTTTGGATACACTAGAAAAATGGGTCAAGGAAGAACAGGAACTCAAGGTAGATAATGGGGAAGAAATAGATAATGGGTTTGAGTCTGATGGGAATAATGATGAAGTAAAAGCTTACATCTTCGATGAAAATGGCAATCTAAAAGCTGAAGTAGAAGTAGCAGAAGTAGAATCAGTACTGCAAAACTTTAGAGAGGAGGAAATGATGAATGAAGGGGGTAGAAATAGTAACGAGGTGAAAGAATCTAGTAGCTGTGTAAACGTGCCACAAATGGTTGAAGGTGACGACATTCTTATGAACAGCAATATTGCGCAGGGACGCAGTTGCTCAGAGGTAGAGGATAGTTTGGCTGATGTGCAGCAAACAAAAGTAGAAAAAGTCGTCAGATGCTTCGATTTAAAGTTAGTGGACAGATTAGAGAAAGCAGCTAAGATTATAGAGCATGATGAGCCCCATGATGTAAATGTAAATGTAATTGCAACTGATCAGAATTACTTTAGCTGGAAGAACATAGAACGAGATTTATTAGACGAGGTGTGTGAGCAACCTGTTCAATGTAAAATAACTCACCCTGTTATCAAAGTAAACATATCAGGAGTCACTGTGCGTTGTCTGCTTGACAGTGGCAGTGAAGCAAGTGCTTTATCACAAACATTTTTTGACACCATACCCAATAAAGAGAAGTTAACAGTTATGAAAGTAAGTGGCTTAAAGATTATAGGTGCTACTGGAAAAGTCTCTAGACCAGTTCAACACGAAGCTTTGATACCCATTGGTATAAATGACGTAGTAATAGATCATCCTTGTTTGATTGTGCTAGGCTTAAGTGTTGATATGTTGATTGGTACTGATTTCTTATCAAAGTACCAGGGAAAGATCAATTTTGATCAGAACAACTTAATTTTAACTTTACCTGACTCTAAAGTGATAAGAGAGTCTTTTATAGGAAGTCATATAGGCGGTAGTAATGAAACTTGGGAACTGCCTATTAGAGTAATAAAGAATAAAGGATACTTGCAGGAAAATTTGGTTTTCAGTGAGAATGAGGAAAGTGCTAAGGTTGAAGAGAGACACATCCTAAAGGAAATAGAGGAAAAGGTACAATCAACAAAGCAAATTGCTGACGAACAAAGATACAGAGGTGAGCTAGTGCTGGTCAAAACAAAAGAAAAATCAAAGAAAATTTCTGCAGAAACAAAAAAGTTTATGCATGTATATCATGGACCATTTAGAATAGTAAGTAAACCTCATGCAAATGCCTATCGTTTGGAATATCCAAAGAGTAAGAGAGAACTAGGTCTAAGAAATATTGTGGATCTAAAGGAATTTAAAATTAACAGTAATTAATTACTGTAGGGAGTCTGCCACTCTTTGGCGGATACACGGTTTGGCGTACCGTGCAGTCCCAGCTGGGTGAAACTTTATTTCCTTTTCAAGTTTCATTCCCTTCTTCTGGTCTATCATAACAGGTAAGAATCACATATGTCTTCATGTTGTATATATGCTATTAGGTTTTAAGTATTCTTAGTAAGGATCTACCTAGTGAATGGCAAAACAAAAGTCTGAGTACCAATAAGAGGCAAACATGGCTAAAATAAATAAATTAAAATATTTCATGTAATCGTAAAGGGTTAGAAACTACAACTAAGAGAAACACTTTGCAGTATACGAAGTGCGGTATGAATATGAATAATCCACGAGATTATGCAGAAGGTAGTATGTTGCTAGAAATAAGGTTGTCTGAAGGAAAACAGCGTAAGAAGGTAATGCTCATAGAGGCAAGCAATGGCGTTTTAGAATTAAATAAATGGAGATGTGTGGAAGTGGTGTGAGGATCGCACCAAATATATAGAAACAGGACGTCAATAGGCTGACAAAAGGAAAAGGGAGAAAGAAGTGGAGAAATGAAGTATTTTGAATCTGGAAGAAAAGGGAGAAAATGAATAAGGTGAAGAAGTGAAGTAAGTAAATTGAAGTAAATGATGTAGGATTAAAGAATAATTCCCTCACGTCTCGTGAAATGGTGAAAAACGCTAAATCTTGCTTGAGGCAAATAAATAGTTAAACAGACAACAGAAACACACAAATATTGGAAAATGCAGAAATTTGGAATCGGTATACTGAAAATAACTAATTTCTTTAGTAATTCATACAATAAAGCAAAGTGCTGGTCAGCAAATGACTTCTTTGATGAACTAATCCATAACGATAATTAAGCCAGAGTACATTAAAACTAAAAGGTTACTCAATTTTCTAAGTTGAAGCAAGATCTTAATATATTAATTTGCTAAAAGAATTTTCACTATTTAGGAACCTAAAAGATTATTTATGAAAGAAGAAAGTAGGAGCTATTGTATCAGATACGACTTAGTGCTAAATGTCTTTCTGACAACTTCACAATTAGTAAAATAGTGCCAGAATATAAACTATAAAATGTACTTTGTCCTACCTTAGATATAAGTTGAAAACAGAAACTTAGACTGTATTGTCTGTTTCTCAGGGACATGCAGGCTGCATGAATGACTGACAACAAGCGGTAGGGAGATTGGAAGTAGAGACGCAAACCACAGTGAATACAATTTCCTCCCACAATTTTGTCAATCAGTGAAATTAAATGAGTGTTACAATAGGACACCCACCACAGTGCCAAGTATTATAGTAAAAGAAAAATGTGAGTGCGTTGCAGTGATAAAAGTCGTGTGTATTTTCTTTTTCAGGAAGAGACTGATTTAAAAAAAAAAAAAATAACTATTTTGTAACCATTGAAAAATTTATATTTCCATGTAAATGTATGTAAATAATTTGTGAATGTCTTCTGTACTAGGTTTTCTATGTGTATATGAGTATGGTTATTTTGGGTATGTAGTAATAAGGAATTTCCTAAGAAGAAGCAACTTAAGTTGAAAGAGGTATACTAAAGTAATCCATCGCTTGTTTGTTCTTTTAGAAATTTAATTTTGTTCAAAAGTAGATTTTCACGAAAATTAAAAAGGGGGTGATGAAGCAAAGCAAGCGCTGTATCATGTATAAGATACAGAGGCGAGCGAGTACACGGGACTTACCCTAGTTCACTGCTAGTAGCGTCACGTCATCGTAACGCGCCTGCATATAGTATTGCACCACATTTAACATAAAAGTAAAAATTAAGATTTGTGTGTAAAACTTTGTTAAAGTATAGTTCTATGTAATAATGTTTCAGGTAACAAATCTTAATGTTATAAAATTAGTAGTTTACGTAAAATTCACGTTTTGAAAGAAAAATAGGAGGCGCTAAATAATGACGCTAGGAAGCCAAAATTTGGTGAGAAGGTGCAGTAAGAAGTCATTAATGAGTGGTGCTGGTTTCCGAAACCATAAAACTAAAATTGACTCCAGAATCCGCGTTTTTCGGAAAAATCAGAGGCGCGAAAAAATAGAGCTACAATATTGAAAATTGGTAGGATGCTTCAGTTCACCCTAATAATAATAATGGAAATACCACAATCAGTTACCTCTTCTAGTTTTTTAGTAATTTAGTAAAAACTACTTTTGTGAGTAAAATGTACATAAGCATTATAGATTAAGTACTTTAAATTTTAATGATAAAACAAATTCTTTAAGACCAATGATCAGATAGGACAATTAACAAAGCTACACCAAGTTTTAGTCTTGTAGCATAATTAACAGCTGATACAAGTCTTGATAAAGCTATGGTTCAGAGGTAACAATCTACCGTTAGTTCCATTGTAAAAATTCTAGAGAGTAAAGTTTTAATTTTAGCGGGCTGAGATTTTCTACGTGCTTCTGTACTGCTCAGATGTATGTATACAAAAATTGAGAAGTTTGTAAAGCTATTATTAAATGTGATATTTAAGATTATGTGCCTGAGATAGCGATCATTTTGGCTGCAGGCATCTGCATAGGAACGAAAAGAACAGATGCTCTCTTGGCGGTACGCGCCGGAGCTATATAAAAAGAGCGGCAGAGGCAGTAGTAAGCTCACTCCGCATTAGACCAACGCCTAGTCCACGCGAGCTTAACGTCCGATCGCGCCTCGCCTCGGGTGACGTCATAGCGGGCTGTGACATGTGCGTACTTAGCAATGTAAACGGACATTGAAAATCGCGAGGACTGTACACCGTCCTGGATCGTTTAGACTTCGGTAACAAACTGTTATTGTGCCGTCCGTGTGAAGTATAATTCCGCGTGGCAAGTGGTGACTAACTCCACTTTTAAGGCGAGCATTAATCTTTTTTTTTAACGTTATTGCGAACTATTAATAGAGCACCGTTAGTTAGAGTAATGAACTATTCGGGAGGAACTTGCTGTAGAAGTCGCCTCTGAACTATTAAACGATTGGCTGCATTAACAATATTTAATGTCTTTAGCATTTTCAGAAGTTTCGAGTAATTTGTGTGAGCCTTTAAGATAATAAAATCTTGTTTGGAACTTTAAATTTTATTGAAGCAGCCCTAATCCCGTGAAGAACTATGGATATTTTTCGTTTAGCTGGGCTGTACAGGAATGTGGCGTGCAGACTGGGAACTAAGGTCAGTAAGTTTCCCTTCGCTTTCTGACTGGCCACCAAATTAGTTGCCAGGCTCGCGTGATTTAAGGTGGCAATGTTCAACTTTCATTCAACATTAAACAACGACTTCTTTGCCGTCCCACATATGTTGCATCGGCAATAGTCTGTTACGTGAAATGAACATTCAAACAACTCATTCGACAACTTCTTCGCCGCCCCACAAACACTGAACTCCAAGGCGCATTTAACAAACTGAAACAATGTTTGCTTGATGCCAAATCTCTTACGACATATGATACGAGCAAAACGCTTACGAAAGCTGCAGATGCTTCAGATTATGGCAAAGGCGCTCTCCTTTCATTTCGACATCAACGTTTTGAACGACCAGTTGCGTTCGCTTCAAATAATCTGACAGTGTCTCAAAATAAATTAGTAAGAAAGAAGCGACTATTGCTATTATATATTTGTATTTGAACCGAACAATATTATTGCTACACGGTCAGCTGAACGTTTGCAGCGCTGACCGCAACTTCCGTCGAACTATCAATACGCACGCAACAGGATGTTAGCAAATATGTTACGAAACGCCGCACATAGAAACAGGCAGTTTCCGGGCTTCCTACCTCAGGTTCTGTTGGAGATGGAAAAGTATGGTCAGGAGTATGAGAAAGCCCTTGGGCTAGGGACGACTTTTATACCCATCATCTTAGTGTCACTATCGTACAATACAGTGTCAACATATGAATATTAAACACTTCCTCCAGCTTAGGCTACTGAAACAATTCGGTTCGTTCTTTTCGAACTTCATGTGATCTACGGTTGCCGTTTACGGAGACACGAGAAGTTCACTGGTGGTTTCTTAGAAACCCAAGGAAAACACTTTTTACAATTCTTCGTAACACAAACGAGCTGTGAATACCAAGATGGTTACGCACAGCAAACCACTGAAATTTTTATGGTGTATACCTAAGATCCCAATCTCAAGCAGTCTTGAAAATTTTCTTGATATTTCTATCAGTTTTCGAGATAAAGATGTTGAAATTTACCATAGTTCTACACGTAAAATCGGTATGACGTGAAATCTAAATAATAAATAACGTCAGCAAACTGCTCAAATTTTGATGGTACAATCTCTACTTTCGTCAATATGCTCTGCAGGATAACACAGACCAGTATGTGACCCCAGAGAGACAACGATTCTCAGACACTCGAAGGGAGCACTGGGAATCGGCCAAGGAGTGTGTGAGCTTCAAAAAAATCCAGTGGGCGGTGGGGACATTCCAGCCGTTCATGTCACTTGGCCCAGATGGAATTTTTTCAGCTCTCCTGCAACAGGCAGGAGGAAAGCTTATAAGAATCCTATGCAGGCTATTTAGGGTTAGCTTAGCAGTAGGAGTCATTCACAATGTTTGGAGGGCAGTGAAGGTTGTCTTCATTCCAAAGCCAGGGAGAATTGATCATACCAAGGCCAAGGATATGAGAACAATCAGTCTGTCCTCCGTCATTCTCAAAACATTGGAAAAACCGGTTAATATATACGTTGGGGAGAGGAGGCTAAGTAGGGTCCCTCTACACCTGAACCAACACGCATACCAACCAGGTAAATCATGTGAGACAGCTCTCCAGCAACTCGTCGGGAAGGTGGAAAAAGCACTTCACTTCCAAGAAATAGCCCTCTGCATCTTCCTGGATATCGATGGGGCTTTTAGTAACACGACCTCGATGCCATGGTAAAGGCAGCAGAGGTGCATGACCTGTGGACCACTATATGTAGGTGGACCAGAGCCATGCTTAGTGGAAAGAAGGTAGGGGCTACCATGATGAATGAAAAGCTGGTAATTAAGACCACTAGAGGCTGCCCACAAGGAGGAGGTTTGTCTCCTCTATTGTGGAATCTAGTGGTGAACGAACCCATTAAGGAACTAAATTCCAGACAAATCCTCTTGGCAGCTCGACTCAGTAAGTAGAGTCAATGGTCATAGATCTAGGCTTTCTGACTGCCAAGCTGCTTCACAATACAAGCGTCTCTGAAGAAATTCGAATCGACCGTCAACGATACGAAATTCGATATTGTTCTTCATTTAAGACTCACATGCCAGGGTGATAAGTATGAAGGAAATGAACTGATAAGCAAATCGCAAGAAAATACTTCCAGTTCATAGTGCAATGGTGAAAAACGTACAACGCTGCACAACAGGTAACGCTTCTTTCCACTGCTGACAAGCAAATTTTAGGTATCTAAGAACACATAAATATATTTATGAAATGCCACATTTGCATACCTGTTGAGCATGACACAGCAAATCATTTAAACACAAACCCAATCGACATCCAAGTGAGTAGTATTTTACAAATTCGTGCCGATAGAGGCACGCTTGTGTACAGATATTCAGGTTTATTAAAACAGACTGTCGTCGTAAGGTTATCATGGGTAGTTTCATTTCATTTCTTATAATACAGTGCACAATTTTTGGGTGGTTTCTTTTAGTGTTGTTAAAACAATGCTAAACATGAGAGAGAAATTAATCATCAATGATATATGCGAATTCTCTGATGTTATCTATAACAGTCTGACTGTGCACATGCAGTTTATTGATTACATGTACGTAGAAAACTTGTTCTGAGTTAAAGCTGTCAAACAAGGTTTTAAGAAGAATAAAATGCCACTACCACACGACAGCTAATGTAGAAAATACTTTTCTGACTATTTTGGCACGCTGCGCTATCCCCATACATAATACAAAAGCTTCTAGATGCATCTGCTGCCTGGTCGTCCATTAAACCTGAAAAGAACAAAATGTTGCAGAAGTTAGCCCTTTTTCCACTTTCGACGATTTTGGTTTGAGAAGTGAAGAGAATTGCAGACAGCAGAATTGCGTTTTAAAAAATGTAGCAGGGAATGTACACGAACTCACGATATCTTATCTACAGTGCACAACGCTTACTGTTCACAGGACACTGCGAAAAGCTTTTAGATACAACTCATTACACTGGCCCACAGTGTGATGACCACAAACTGCACATCGTCATCAGTACCCGATTTTCTAATCGAATTCTACCAATGGAAAATTATTCTACCAAGAGCTTTTCGATCGACTAGGCCTACTACCTACATGGTACTAGGGTGTCTTACCCACCTCAGAAATGAATATAGGTTACTTTATTCTGTCTAAACAGAAATGTCTGCCCTATATTTAGAAATACTCATCCTGAAACATGCGTCTACTCCCAGTTCCTGCATGCATAACATTTTATCTTTCAGATATTATGCAGCTTTGATGACTAAAAATTTTTAAATACATTATTTTACACCGTGTTGTTAACATTTGCAACTACTTTCCTCGTTTGCGAATAATAATTCTGCCAGGAAGTTTGAATAATTTCCTTATTTTCACATAGTGTTACATATAAGTCTAAGGCCTCTTCAGAGAAAGGAATCTACGAATGCTAACTTGATATTTCTGGTTCATAGTTGTTACGAATAGACGTAAAAGTATCGTATAGGAAAATAGTAATCTTTGCTGTAAATAGAATATCATTACTTATATTGAGGATTATGAATGAAGGCAGCTGAGTTTAACTTCTCGATGTTGGCGACAGCATTAAAGAGGGAGTCAAATGAGAATTTGGCTCGGCTCGAGGAGGAAGTCGCACACATCATTATTTGCAGGGCAATCCACGAATTCTTTTCTAGTGATTAAATGAAACCATTAAAAACTGAACCAAGGCTTACCCCAACGGGGATTTCAATTCGGCACACCCGAGTTTCTCTCAAGTGTTTTAACCAATAAACCATCAAGTCCGTTATGGCACTGCATCTAAGGTACTATGACAAATTCTTTTCTAATTTATTTTTTGTTGAAATTCTGTGATAGAGTTTTGAAGCGATTATCATCACTTCTTTCACCTCTGACACTGCTTTTTAATGTGAAAACTGATGATTGGAAAAGCGATTTGGAGACCACGTTACTGAACTGTACGTGAACTTGTCACTGGCTGCAAAGTTCATTTAGCGAAGACTGGAGGAAGGAAACAGCGTACCACCTCCAATCAGACCACACTCAGCACTGTCTGAGAATGTGCTGAGAATTAAGATGGCAAACATCACACAACGACAGCGATGTGTTGTAAGACGGGCTATTTACTATTGAGCAATAATAAGAAAATTTAAGCTTTAACATCCCGTCGACGACGAAGTCATTGAATGAAAGTTGATGTAATCATAGTAAGGAAGAGAGCAAGCCAGTGTTTCGAATTTGTCATTGCAGACAGAGCATATCCTCGAAAAATACTAGGATGGGAAATGAAATCTGTCATGTTTCTTTCGATGGAACCATTACGACAATAACGTTCATCAACTGACGAAGATTACTGGAAATATGGATCTGTAAGGCCGGGCAGCGGTTGGACAGAAACGTGGAAACACAGCGAGAAATGCAAGCTTCAACATACATGCAGACGCTAGCCAAGCTAGCCGATTATATTGTTGTATTGGACCACCCATTTCATCTGTGCAGTGACCTTAGTATGTTGCTAGCGTCAGTCGTGAACATTGTTCTGCGTAGTTGTGAGTATTTTACGTCGCAGCCAAGTGAATTCCAAAGTGGGCAGGTTGCTGGTGCTCGTATGGTGGGTACTTCCGTAACCTGGATAGCAAAAGTATCTAGTGTTCCAAGAGGCACCAAATCGATCATTTGCATCCCATACAGGAAAAAAAAAGAAAAACGTCAACTGTTGTGTCAAAACGTTTACGAAAGTGTGTGTTGAGTGATCCTGCCAGACGGTCATTGATGAGAATCATTACGAAAAATAAGAGAATAGCTACAATAGTCGAGTCGTTTTGTCAGCACCAACACAACACGAAGGGAGCTCTAGAAGGACGGACTTGCAGGACCGAGCTAGGTGGCGCAGTGGTTAGCTCACTGGACTCGCACTCGGGAGGACGTCGGTTCAATCCCGCGTCCAGCAATCCTGTTTTAGGTTTTCCGTGATTTCCCTAAATAGCTTCAGGCAAATTCCGGGATGGTTCCGTTGACAAGGCACGGCCAACTTCAATTCCCATCCTTCCCTAATCCGATGAGAGCGATTACCTCACTGTTTGGTCTCTTCCCCCAACCCAAACGGACTTGCAGGGCTACCTGGGTTTCCGGAACTGCTCATCAGTAATGCAGATCCCCGTAACAGATGAACGCGGTGCCGGAGCGATAAAACCTGGACTATGCAGCAATCGAAGAAAGTCATTTGGTCGAATGAGTCTTGTTGCATACTGTTTCCAACTTTTGGCAGAGTGTAGGTCCCAAGAGTGAAACTTCGGAGAGGGTGGTTCTGCAACTGTTTGGGGAGCCATATCGTGGTATTCCGTGGGCTCCATTGGTACTCGGCCATATCGCGCTACTGCCAAGGATTACTTGAGCGTTGTGGTCGATCAATTTCATCCAATGGTTCAATGTTTGTTCCACAATGATGGTGCTTTGATCCAAGCCGACAGGGCCTCTGTTCGCACTGCTCGCATAGTCCAGGACTGGTTTTGTGAGCACGAGGATGGATTATCATATCTCCCCTTGCCACCACTACCACCAAATCTCAATATCACCGAGCCTTTATGGTCTACTTTGGAGGGAAGGGTGCATGATCTCTATCCATCTCCGTCATCGGTGCCTGGACATGCCAATGTTGTGCGGAAATAATGGTATGAGATTTCCTTGAAATCCATTCAGCGAGACTTGTGTTTATCCATTCCGAGACGACTGGAAGACATTTTGAATGCCAATGGTTTTCCTACACTGTATTAGGCGTGGTAACGTGTTGTGTTTTTAGTGCTTCCATATTTTTTTCCACGCTTAGGTACCTCGGTCAAGCCGGATTCGTGTGCATCGCCTTAACGACAGAGGCCTCCTGTTTAGGAAAATCGTTACGTGGTCGCATGGGATTGATTTCCTGGGCTAGATCATCAGAACCCATTATTCAGTCACCGACAAACTTCTGACTATTTAAAACGTGCACAGAGCTCATTGAGTATCGCCTGATAGATGAATAACGGAACTTGAGAACACCTCTGTCTCTGTTGGCACTGGGGAGAAAACTATCTAGCAAGGATGAAGAGGCCGTGAAAAGTGTCAGAGAAAGACATAGCACGTAAATCTGGAGGGAACTAGTACCAGGTCCTTGTGATTTATGAGAACTGCTATCAAAACTCTACTGTACTCAATGCATAAGGATGACCAGACATCTATTAAGACCATTGCCCTCTTGAAATGTAGCGTTTTGGCTTATTCGTCCCTACCCGTACTATAATCTGCCAGTCTGTCGGTTTGCAAGAGTGTTTAGTATTGTTTGTGAGCCTCTGTTTGCCTTAAATACAAGAAGTAGAAACTAGAGCGTATGACTTTGTGTTCATTAATTCTTCAGTCCACACTGCATCGCCTAAATGAAAATTTCCCGAGTATCGTCGTGGCCTCAATTGTGAAAAGGGTCAGAACACAAGTTTACAAGCACTTCTGACTAACCGAAAGCCCATCTCAGTTGTAAACCTATTCGAGAGGTAGATTAATTGCTTTTTGTTATTTGTTGTTGGTTGGAGCGCTCAGTAGCGTGGTTGTCAGAGCCCTTGGCTAAAACTGTTAGAGAAAAAGTGTTTAAAGTGTTAAAGCTACATGTTGCCTTTCCCAGTGGCTGCTTAAGCCGCATTCCGGAAGGTCAATAGAACCGCACGTCTCGTCTTTCACTGCCCCTGTTGCCCCTAGCTCAGAGCCGAGTTAGTACAAAGGGAAGAGAAGTAAGTGGCGCTGGCAGACCACAGATTACGTCACCAGGCAGCACATTCAGTTTCACGCCACTCTTTGCAAACCTTTTCGACGTGGCTGTTGAACATGTAATAAGTTATTAGCTGCATGAGCTGAAACTAACTGTTCGAAATGCTATAGATGAGTCTAACTGGTAAAAGATAAAATATGTAAATTTTTTAGTATTTATTATTTTGTCTGAATTGTGTAAATTTAATTGTAAACTCATTTTACATTTTTGTTGAATGTTTTTAAGTTGTTGATTTTCTTGAATAAAAATTGAAATCAAGTAATCTCTGATTTAATAGGGTAAATATTCTAGATGTGGTTGTCTCATTACGAACATTGAGGTGTCTAATGAAGCAGTTGTATCATTTTCAAGTGGAAATGATTGATTAGAAGTGTAGGAAAATATAGTTGAAATGGAACGTAAACTCAAATAGAGCCCGACGGGGTGACATGAGCTGTCAGCCTCTCTTTTATGCATACCAAGAACGAGACAGAAGCAGCAGGTGTTAAAGGGAGTCGCTGGTGTCATGGCATCCCGATTCGTTGTCACCACACAACGTATTCCACCTTCAGATGTCGCACGAGCAACGCAACTGTATACCTGTCGCAGTTGCTGACTGTATTTATGACGAGTGAGAAACTTTTTTGCGCTTTTATTCATTACTGACCATTCATTCCGTAGTTGCACGAGATTTTAGACGCCAGTGTCAATGACCCACAGTGTCTGTGTAAGTGGGTCCACTCTTACCGAAATTTGAGTTATTACGGTTTTTACAGTTGGAGTGGAATAACTCTATAAAAGACTCTGCTGACAATGGCGAAGACAAATCACCTACAACAAACATTTCGGAAACGCAGTCATGATGGATGTGAGAAGAAACAAAGGTAATGTCTTGAAGAATGTCCTCGTTGAAACTCAACATTAGAGACCATGAGGCGGTTGTAACAATAATGCTCACAAAAGGAGAAAACTAATAGAAAGTTGTGCATGTAGAGTAAAGTAGATGAAGAGGCAATAGTTTTCAACGTCACTTGGTTTCTTTGGTAAGTGATAAATATTGTGAATTTAATCGTCACATGAGATCAGTTTGTTGCTACGTAACCACGATAGGGCGGATGCACGACATTAAATTTGTAAATGACTAGTCTGCGAATTGGGTGCACCACAAAATGCCTCTAAGCACTGTGGGACTTAACATCTGAGGTCATGAGTCCCCTAGACTTAGAACTACTTAAACCTAACTAACCTAAGGACATCACACACAACCATGCCCGAGGCAGGATTAGAACCTCTGACCGTAGCAGACGCGTGATTCCGGACTGAAGCGCCTAGAACCACTCGACCACAGCGGCCAGCGGGTGTACTACACTAAATTTGTAAATGACTAGTTGCAAATTACTGATTTGGTCGTTGCGTTAAGCCTCTAAAGAACCATTGGCTGTTCATATGATGTACTTAACTAACAATTGATGAAAGTTTTATAAACACTTTAGTAAATGAAAGGATAAGTAAATAAATGAGACGAAAAGGAACCTAATGATTACGTAGCTTACGATCTTTACTTATTTCTAACTTATATAATAATATTTTAGACTACGTGCAGCAGTCGTCACTTAATTACAATTTAAACTATAAAGGACAATTACATTTGACTTTACACCTTGCCGCTGCCATACTACGCTACTCAAACAGCAGTCTTACAAATACTGACTTCTGAAAATTCTTAGACAACAAACGTAAATAAATTTTAGTCATATGACAAATCATTCATGCTGATGTTAATCTAACATGTATCTGAAGAGAACTTTTTGATTTCGTACTGTTTTAATAAACATTAAACAAATCACATATAATAATTAGTGTCAATAATAACATTAATACGGTCACATTTTAGTTGACTCCAAGACCTATCCAACGGTGCGTCCACCCATTTGTAGCGAATTTGAGAAATTTGTTACTGTTGTTATAAACAATTTCACGGATATGTCTTAGTAGCTTTGTTAACTTTCACTGTATAAATATGGTAAAAATTACTAAATTCTTCTCTTTATTGCGATTTCAACTCTTTCATCAATATTTCACGTTTGGAAGTGGTTTTCTGTATTTAGTGAAGATTCAAAGTCATTAGTGTAAACGCAGTCACACCTGGTCCATAATACTTAGCACTTGCAGGTGTACGGTGCTACAGTTTACCTAACGGACACGGGAATTCCAATACCCGTTCGCCCAGCAGCTCACCGGACTGCGGACCAAATCTGAACTAGCCGCTTCACGGCGGCTTGCCAGCTACATGATACCCAACCAAACACTCCGTTTCTGAATACCGTGTACTGCGGATATACCGCTCTTAACAATACAATTGTCATATCTCGAGGCGGAGCACGAAACATTTGTCTCTGTGCAGGAGAGTGTAGAAGATCTGTGGCTAAAGATCATGAAAATAATTAATCATTCACTGTGTAGGTGTGTAATTAGGGGAACAATTTATGATGGAAGGAATGCTCCCTGGTATACAGTCTCTCCAAAGCAACTTTTAAATAAATAACACGTACTGCACTGTAGGTGTAAAGCAAAGATAGATGAGAGACGCAAGACAAAACATGCTTGCCTGTCAGAAAGCGATTCGAAAGGGAATGCATTTGGCTATCAAAAGAAAACTATGTGAGTCCTTCGATGACCACAACAGGAGAATCCTCTCAAAAGACCTCTCACAAAAGAGAAAGTAATCCCGGTCATAAATAAAGATCGTCATTGTCACCAAATTGTATGTTCATCCTCATGGGTGACACAGCATCTTAAACTAAAGGCAGCAAAGCAAAGAAAACTCTGCACTCTGTTATCTAGTCATCCCTCACAAAGGGAAATCCAGGTGTACGGCTGCAGTTTAATTCTTGCACTACTGCGAAGGCAAGTGACACGGATAACAGTACCAGTGCCGTTGAGAGACATATGAAATATCGAGAAGTGAAGATAGTTCCAGGGTCCCATCGAATCTGTGTTAAATTCTACAAACAGTTAGCGTCAGCATTAGTCTCTCTTTTAACCCATATAAAGTAGATCCTTCTACCAACGTTCCTCAGTCGCTGGAAGAAAGTAAAAGACACCATAATCTATAAGAAGTGTAGCCGAAGTTTTCACAAAACTACCATCTAGTATCTTTTATATCCATCTACAATGAAATCTTAGAACATATTCTGGGTTCAAACACAATGACATATCTCGAAAAGAATGACCTTATCCAAGACAACTACCATGGATTCGAAACCATCAGTAATGGGTAACACAACTCGCACTTCTCCCATCAGACTTCCGTAAAGCCATGGATCTAAGCAGTTCGGCGGACGCAATCTTTATTGACGTCAGAGAGAATCTGACTCAGTACCACACCATTACATAATAATAAAGGTATGATCTTATGGGCTCTCATAAGAAATTTATTACTGGACTGAGGATCTGTCGGTATGGAGGACGTAATATTTTATTCTGAATCAAAAGTCATCAACAGGTAAAGAAATACCTTCAGATGAGTCCCAGGAAAGCGTACTGGAACCCTAACTGTTCATGTTGTATATTACTAGTAACGCCAATTTCTTTGTAGATGATCCAACTGCCTGTAACGGAATACTTTCTGAAAAATTCTGGACAAAATTTTGCCAGACCTTGGAACAATTTTATAATGGTGCTAAGCACGTCAACTTGCTTTAAATGTTTGGAAATACAAAACTATGCACCCTTCAAAACACAAAACGTATCTTCCTACGGCTACAGTTTCAGTGAGTCACAATTGGAAACTATAAACTTATACATATACTGGGTAGGGGTGTAAAATGTTCATAAGCAAAGCATATGATAGACTTCGAATCATTCCTAGGATACTGGTCAAATGCCATGAGTGTACAAAAGAGATGCTTACTATACACTCCCGCGATCCATCCTAGAGAATTTTTCATGTTTCTGGAACTCGTATCAAATACGGCTAACATACGTTACTGAAAGTGTACGAAGAAGGACAGCACGCATTACCACTGATTTGTTTAACCCACTGGGGACCGTTAATATGCCGCTGGAGAACTTCAAGTGGCACAACCAATTTATAAAGCTACAAGAAACAGTATTAAGCGCGTAATCAAGGAATGTACCACAACCCTCTTTATATGACTCCCGTGGAGACAGCGAAGACCAGGTTGGACTAAATATAGTGCACACAGAAGCATTTAGGCAATCATTTTCCCTGTGCTGCATAAGAAATAGAGATTGGAAGAATCCTTAACACATGGTACAATAGGAAGTATCAACTGCGATCCACTTTACAATGGTTTGCAGAGTGTAAATGTAGATTTAGATGCAGAACTTTAGTTCCTCGTCTGATTAAGCACAGTTTTCAGTAAAAGTTGTACCCATAACCAGCAGCCGAAATCGAAATATGATAATCTTCGAGCGAGTACCATGTTTAAAAGGCAACGAAATAGACTGCAACCCATCCATTTAGCCATGGCTTCTAACACGATGTCCGCGGAGCTGTGGACAGTTTAGGACTCGGAAGGCAGTACATATACTGGTATGTAAGGTATAAATGCCCAACAATAAGGAAAAGAATTACATTGAATCGTGTAGAAAATATTAACAATGTTAAAACAATGACATAAAACTGATAGAATGAAGAGGGAAACATACAGCGATTTCAGTTAGCTAAATGCATTTCTAAAGCACCTTCTAATGATATGTTGTGGTTTTATTATTATGAAGGTGAACTGTATCGACGTTTGTGCCTGATGGCTACATTTTTAACGTACCTCCACAACATTACGTAGTGTAAAAATTCTTTGTGAGTCAGTGATTCTTGGTTAGTTTCACTTCATATATCTATATTTTAACAAGTGTATAATGTTAACCATTTTAGGTGTGAATCACTGATACTTCCGAAGAAGATGTTTTTAAAGACGTCGACACCTAGGTCAAAGGGTATTAATAAACCATTTTACCATCGTAACTCATGTGGCTGTTTTTCACGTTTTCCTCACGAAAAATTACATATCTCTTACTTATATCAAGTTAGTTTTATGCCAAATAAAATATATCTTACAAGACTTCACCCTTATTACATACGACTTACTGGATTGTCATGTTTTTGTGATATAGCGTCATCTCAGCTAGTTTTCCTCATGCTACACTCATTGTGGGTTCATTGTTTATAGTATATACAACATGTTACAATTACTGAAAGAGACTGATACTAACTTTACTCTCTGAATTCTTCCATTGACTATAGTAAATATCTTCATGTAACCTATTTTAAACTTTGGTATTATACTCCTTGATGGTATTGGTGTTACGTGTTACCATTTCAGGCTTATGCAGAGGACATTAATCTCATATCAGGCCACCAGGTTTTCAAGTCTGTTTTAGCGCCCTTCTGCTTGGTGGAGAATACACTTCGTCGCTCGATATCCAACTGCGTACGCCTATGAAACTTCACATGGTGCGTGTTTTTGATGAGTAAAGTTTATTTAACATCGCGTTGGGGATGGTTCTGTTGCTTGATTGAAGTAGTGCAAGATGTGGCCGTCAATAACAACTAGTTGGGAGCGGCGTTACGCGCAGCACAGGTAATATTGCTTCTCTTTCAGCATTTTGTTAACGTACAATCAGTAATGTAGACACAAGGTTTACCCATGCATTTTAAGGGGCCGGTAAGTAGTACAGTATCAATTTTTGCATTTTTCCGATTCCTCACAGGGGCAAACGACATTTTAGTGAATGAATGTTTGCAGGATCAGAACAACATGTGTTCATTTCCATATTACGGTTTTGTAGTCTACGTTCCGGAGTATTTATATTCATTATTTTTCACTCTCTGATACGTTTGATGTTACGAATATTGCTACAGCTTGTCAGATTCACTTCTGTGTCCTCTATCGTCCTCGCATCAATGAAATCAAACTACACAAATCAAACGAAATTTTGCATCACCTCGTTTGCGAGAGTTCCGGAACCTGTACAGAAAACTGGAATAGAGATCAACATAAACATCATTTCCGGCCTTTTTATTGCTCATGAAAATCACACATTGCGTGTTGTACCACCATACAGTAAAGAATAAAGTTAAATGTGAAGAGCTGATAGCTATAAAATTCTTTTTCTTCAAATACTGAACAGCCGTAGAAGGTTGCCTACAAGAAGTCTAAGTAGGGTGTTTAGGTTTTCATATTGGTAACGCCACGTAGCATTCTGTATGAAAATCACTGGCTGTGCTGTGTGCAGACTATAGCTGGTTTGCATTGTTGTCTGATATTGTAATGCTGGGCAGCTGGATGTTAACAGCGCGTAACGTTGCGCAGTTTGAGGTGATCCGCCAGCAATGGTCGATGTGGGGAAGTGAGATGGCGCATTTTTGAGAATGGATAATCTGGACGTGTGTCCATCAGAAACAGTAAATTTGTAAGAATGGATGTCATGAACTGCTATATATATTATGACGATTAAGGTAAATACATTGTTTGTTCTCTATTAAAATCTTTCATTTGCTAATCAGTAGTTAGTGCCTTCCGTAGTTTGAATCTTTTATTTAGCTGGCAGTAGTGGCGCTCGCTGTATTGCAGTAGTTCGAGTAACGAAGATTTTTGTGAGGTAAGTGATTTGTGAAAGGTATAGGTTAATGTTAGACAGGGCCATTCCTTTGTAGGGATTATTGAAAGTCAGATTGCGTTGCGCTAAAAAAATATTGTGTCAGCTTAAGCACACTCATACATAAGTTTTCTAAGGGGACGTTACAGAAGTAATAACCATGTCAATCAGAGTTCCCGCCAATCATGTCATACGACATTACTTTTTGTGGAGAATGTAAGAACTTTAATTTTAGGAAGGATAAGACTTGTTAAATAAATAAGAGTATGCATAGTGATCCAACATTCAAGACACTTCTCCATTGCTTGTAGTAGCTTCTTCTTTCTTATAACATCACATTCTACCCTCTGTAGCAAGACAATAGTCTTTCCGATTGGTTAATGATGCTCATACAGCCAACCCGTTAACATTTGTTTCTCTTGTATATTAGAGTTTTAGTATTAATTAAATTTCCCTTGTCGCTTTCTATCTCGTAAGTTTTGCTTATCACTCCAAGAAGGAACTGTTTATACACTATTTCCATAATCGGTATACTGTTTAATTTCATTTCTTTCTCATTTATAAAGTGTCTGATTTCCTGATGCCTCTGAGCACTATGGGACTTAACATCTGAAGTCATCAGTTCCCTAGAGCTTAGAAAAAAATGGTTCAAATGACTCTGAGCACTATGGGACTTAACTTCTGAGGTCATCAGTCCCGTAGAACTTAGATTATTGTATCATATCTTACCAATTCTTTTACCAAGTATAAAGAAAGATTTTTAGCTTCTTCGTATTTTATCACCTCAACCGTGAAAATTGTAGCTTCAGCTGTTGCGAGACTGAAGTGTGCCTACCTTTCAAGGTTGAAAAATTGATTAAATGAAACGCAAGCAAGAGTCTACCCACCCACTTGTGAATATAGACGGCCTCCCACTGACATTCGGTCCATTATTCAAAGCCCACTGGCAGCCGGTATAGAGTGAATGCTAAATTGGAGCGCCTGAATGACTATGACAGAATGATGGATTAAGTGCGACGCGCCAAATGACTAATTCCCACGTCCTGCAGGTGTCAGCTGTACCTGCAATCCATATCGCTCGAGTATAATTAATAATCACGGCCTCTCAGGAGCGTTAAGAATGGTGGCATCTTAGCAGGAGTTACCGCTTACCGGCTTCCCTGGGGCAAGTAGTCCTATATAGATGGAAGCATTACTGTTGGCGTCACCTTATAATACCCTCGAAAATCTTGCAAATAAGGATCATTATTACGTTGTCAAGTATGTCTTGATATTTATTCGAGAGTTCCTAAACATTAATAGTGCCTTTTCTTGTGTAGACTAGGCTAGAGTTTCAATAAGCCTAACTGCTACTGTTCAGTAACAGGCACAATTTGTAGTATCACATGCATCGATAAAAATTTCAGATTTTAAGTAACACAATCTGTACATAATAGTCAAATAATGAACGTAGATGTAATAAACACAATCAATACTATGTAGAGAATCTAAAGTGACATAAAAGGAAATGGTTCAAATGGCTCTGAGCACTATTTGACTTAACTTCTGAGGTCATCAGTTCCCTAGAACTTAGAACTACTTAAACCTAACGATCCTAAGGACATCATACACATCCATGCCCGAGGCAGGATTCGAACCTGCCACCGTAGCGGTTACGCGGTTCCAGACTGTAGCGCCTAGAACCGCTCGGCCACTCCGGCGGCCATACAAGGAAATCACACGTTTAGGTACCTACGTGAGATTCTCACCTCCAACATCAGTTACAAAGCTTAAGTCGGCGAAAGGGCCAGAAAGATATAGTTCACATTCAGACTGTGTCAGAACACTAAAATGCTCCAATCTGCGTCTTATCACGTCCAGTTCAGATAGTAAGGTACGTAGTCAAACGTTTATTTTTATTACCACCAGTGACAGCTGCCAGAAAGGTACCCTCAGAAACAGAGAAAAAAGAAAATAGACTTGTGTAGATAGTCCTGACCACGAAGTAAAGAGAAACCCACATTAGATTACATTTCACTTACAAAAGAAGAAGAATGACTGGTGTTTAATGTCCCGTCGACAAAGACGTCACTAGAGACTAAGTATAACGTCGTATTGGAAAAGACGGGGAAGGAAATCAGTCCTACCGCTTCAAAGGAACCATTCCGAAGCCACGCTGAGTGACCGTGTGGCTTGATGCGCCATGTCACGGACCTCCGCAGTTATCTCCTTTAGGAATTCACACACATTTTAACATTTCTGAACCACTCCGGCATTTGCCTTAAGCGATGCAGGAAAATCACTGGAACCTAAATCTGAATGGCGACATAGGGGTTCGAATCGTCGTTCTTCAGAAAGCGTGCTAACTCCTGCGCTGCGCACCTTTGCTTTGTCTTTCACCTGAGACGAAACCTGTAGTCACATGAGAAAAAATGAAATTATATGAACTGTAGTGACGAACATAAGTAAGTCTTACTATATAACACAATAAATTATTTATTGATCCAGAAAGTTATACAAATAAAATACTGACTTGCCAGGAAATTAGAGGAACAAAAGCCTTACTGGTTAAAGGAGTATAGGATTTAATGTGGACTCAGCAAAGACGATACAAGAAACAGAGACTAAAAGCTACAAGTGTGGCAGATATATTTGACGCAGGCTAGACAGAGTATTATCGGAAGTATAACGAGTAACAGTGGGTCGGATAATGAAGCAAGTGAGGCGAAAAGAAAGAACTTCGGACGAGATGGCAATTGTGCAGTCAGAAAACTTAAGCAGCATAATCAAACAAATAAATAATGGAACTACCATAGGATAGAAACTCTGAATTTATATGTATGATTTGTTTACGCATAAATAATTAGAGTCTGAAATGAATTGATGTTGCTTACTCGGATTTTCATTTTCGTTGAAATTGTACTTTGGGTGGGAGGCGGTTCGGCCAAGACACTGGGCCCGTATTCCGGAGGAATCAGATGCAAATCATCGTCAGATATTCCTGACTTGGTTTTCAGTGGCATACAGAGTGGTCAGAAACAGTCTGGGAAATACATGAGGGTGTTACAAGGTAGATTATGCTGGGAAAATTTTGTTACGACAAAAATTCGAAACTTGGCGCCACATCAGAAGTGATTAGCACAGAAGTTAGCTAATAAAATCATTGATGAAAAAATGAGTGTGAAATCTTATGGGACTTAACTGCTAAGATCATCAGTCCCTGAGCTTACACGCTACTTAACCTAAATTATCCTAAGGACAAACACACACACCCAAGCCCGAGGGAGGACTCGAACCTCCGCCGGGACCAGCCGGACAGTCTATGACTGCAGCGCCTGAGACCGCTCGGCTAATCCCACGCGGCATCAAAGCATTGCTCGCCCAAAATCAAGCGGGTCGCCAGAGAGCATGCCGCCAAACGTGTTCTTCGTTTTGTTTCCTAAAAACTAAAGAAAGGGCGATACCAAAATTGGACATGAGACGGTAGTAAGGATCGAATCCAAACCAAATGCTGAGCTGTCTCGTGCGCTATCATCTACACTGTTGATGAGACTAGCTTGATAGTAAAGGATGTAGTGTGCAACATTGCCCCGGTTTCAAGTAGTGCAGTTCACGACCTAAGTTCATGGCTTGTAGAAAATAAACTAACGCTAAACCACAGTAAGACTCAGTTTTTACAGTTTCTAAGAAACAATTCAATAAAACCTGACATTTTATTTTCACAGAATGGGCATATGTTTAGTGAAACTGAACAATCCAAATCTCTAGGTGTTCAGATAGATAGTAAACTGTCGTGGAAAGCCCACGTTCAGGATCTTGTTTTAAGACTTAATGCTGCTATTTTTACTATTCAAACGGTATCTGAAGTGAGTGATCGATCGACACGAAAATTAGACTACTTTGCTTATTATCATTCGCTTATGTCGTATGATATTACATTCTAAAAGGATATTTTTGACTCAGAAACGGGCGGTTCGATTAATAAGTGATGCAAGTTCACGAACCGCGTGTCGACCCTTGTTCATGAGTCTGGGTATTTTGACATTGGTCTCTCAATATATATATTCCGTACTGTCATTTCTTGTTAACAGTGTTAGATTATTCCCAAGAATAAGGAACCATCACTCGGTTAATACGCGGCAGAAATCAAACCTGCCTTTGGGTGGGACTTCCTTAAATCTTGTGCAGAAACGTGTTCAGTAAACTGCTGCATCCAATTTCAACAAGCTACCACTCGAATTCAGATTTCTTAGCAATAATTTAACCACTTTCAAATCTAAGCTGAAGAGTTTCTTCATGTGTCACTCCCTCTATTCTCTCGAGGAGTTTCTTGTACTGTTGACTGCGTTTGCTTAAACTTATGGACTGGCTTTTTTCGAGTTCATAAACATTTTATTTTTATCTGTTATTAATTTTATGTTGTAATTTCACGTACTGGTATGTCCCATGAGGTTGGACATTTTCTCCTCAATCTGGCCCTCGGTAACTTCACTTATAAATAAATGAATAAATACTACGAAAACAACTGACGCTAGTTGTATCTGGCGGGCCGCTTGGATGTGCGGGTACAACGGCCTCATTGACGAACTTCATTGTCAATTAACCCGAAAACGGCACTATGTATTAACTCCTTTTCCTTAACAAATGTTTCTCAGCACAGCCTATCCTGCAATACCCTTACAAACCCATGCTCATCAAAGGCTGGCCATGCTTTTCCACGTGAATGATGATCCGTCTTCAGTGATCAAATATGCGCAAAACCTAGGGTCAGCTCAAAATGCGGAAAAGCCGCAAGTAATTTTAGTATCCCTGCACAAATGAACCAACTGAGACTTTGGCCCATAACTGCCTATTATTCGTTCGAAATATCAAGAAACAGTGAAATTCTTGGGTCTAATTCGGGATTATTACCCTGAAACATCAATACTTCGTGCCATTATTATAACTACTGCAGTGTTATTATTGTCTATACATTAAAACATGCATTTTGCACTATTTTTATTTTCTGTGTGTGTTTTATTAACCAAAAAATATTGGTTCTATCGCTGGTTCCTGCACAGGGATTGATTGCAGAAATCTACTTTTACGGAAGGAAAAGCTCAAGAAAATCTCTCTGTGTACAGGAGGTGCGTAGCGCACCAAAGTGAACATCGTAAGGCGCGTAGTGAGGGCATCAAGAGAGAAACGGCAATCAGTCAGTCGTCAGTCTTTTGACAACCAACACCCTAAAGTGAAAGCGAGGCGAAATTATTTGCAGTTTTCTGGAAATATGCATTTGATCGATGCATAACAGACTTAGGGTAGTGCTGAACGTTTGTGCGATGTTGTACGGTTTTTAGATATGAAAAAATTAATTATTTTAGAGAAATTTGTACACAGAAAACTCTTACCCAATACCACTCAAAGCCATCGTCAACCGCAGGCAATTTGCTGTTTCATTAGATTTATAAAAATGCTTGAATCAGTGTATCCTTCACTTGATCTAATACATTGTTAGAATGTAAACATAGTGTGTTGCAAGACAGTTAATGCCAACACTCACGTAACCAGTCACAGTGCCCTATTCCCAATCGTAAGAGTTATCAGAGGCTCAACAACGTTGAATCTGACCATAAAAGAACTGTTTGTATTTTGTCAATAATAGTATCTAAAGAACTAAAAACTAGGGAACATAAATAGTTAAGTTAACGATATACTGATCTTCTCAGACTGCATAATATGAACCGACAATCTGCTTCTTTGAGAATGCGGCTCCCTCATGAAACATGATGGATCTTTCCGTCGGTGGGGTGGCTTCCGTGCCACAGAGGGACAGATAGCCGTACCGTAAGTGCTATCACGAAATGGTTGAAATGGCTCTGAGCACTATGGGACTTAACATCTTAGGTCATCAGTCACCTATAACTTAGAACTACTGAAACCTAACTAACCTAAGGACATCACACATATTAATGCCCGAGGCATGATTCGAACCTGCGACCGTAGCGATCGCGCGGCTCCAGCCTGAAGCGCCTAGAACCGCTCGGCCACTGCGGCAGGCGTGCAACCACAACGGAGGGGTATCTGTTGAGAGACCAAACAAACATGTGGTGCCTGAAGAGAGTCAGCAGTCGTTTCGCTAATTGCAGGTGCAAGAGACTGTATGATTGACTGATACGACCTTGTAAAATCAATCAAACCCACCTTGCTGCGCTGGTACAGCGAACAGCTGAAAGCAAGGGAAAACTCCAGAAATAATATTTCCCGAGAACTCGCAGCCCAACTATATGGTTAAATGATGATGACGTCCAGTTGGGCAAAATATTCCGCAGATAAAATGGTCCCTCAGTCGGATTTCCAGGTGGGGACTACTCAGGAGGGTGTCGTAATCAGGAGGAACAAAACTGGCAATCTATGGATCGGAGCGTGGAATGTTACATCCCTTAACCAAGCAGCTAGGTGAGAAAATTTAGAAAGCGAAATGGTTGGACTGAAGTTAGATATAGTGGAAATTAGGGAAGTTCTGAGACAGGAGAAACATGGCTTCCTGTCACGTGACTATAGAGTTATAAATACAAAGTGAAATAGGGGTAATGCAGGAGTGGGTTTAGTAATTAATAATAAAATAGGATTGGGGGGGGGTAGCTATTATGAACTGCATGGCGAACACATTATCGAAGCTGAGACACACACGAAACCCACACCTGACAGAGAGGTATACGTTTATGTGCCAACTATCTCCGCAGATGATGAAGAAAGTGAAGAAACGCATGATGAGATACAATAACTTATAAAGATAGTTAAGGGAGACGAAAATTTTGTGCTGATGGAGGACTGGAAATCGATAGTAGGAAAATAAAGGGAAGGAAAACTGGTAGGTGAAAATGGACTGGGAGGAAGGAATGAAACAGGAAGCAACCTGGTAGAATTTTACACAAAGCATAATTTAATGATCACTAACACTTGGTTTAATAAACGTGAAAGAAGATTGTATTCGTGAAAGAGCCAGAAGATACTGGGAGTTTTCAGACTGATTATGTAATGGTAAGACAGGGATTTTGGAACCAGATTCTAAACTGCAAGACATTTCCAGGGGCAGGTGTGGACTCTGATCACAATATATTGATTATGAACTATAGATTAAAACTGAAGAAATTGTAAAAAGGTAGATAGTTAAGGAGATGAGACCTGGACAATTTTAAAGAACCAGACTTTGTTGAGAGGTTTAATATGAGTATTAAGCAACGGCTGACTACAACAGATGAAAGAAATAGAGTAGAAGACGAATGGGTAGCTTTAAGAGATGAAACAGTGAAGGTAGCAGTGGATCAAATAGGTAAAAAGACAAGGCCGAATAGAAACCTTCGAATAACACAAGAGATACTGAATCCACCGGACGAAAGGATAAAACAAAAAATTCAATAAATGAAGCAGCCGAGAAAGAACACAAACGAAAAAAGTGAGATTGACAGGGGTGCAAAATGGGTATGCAGGAATGGCTAGAGGACAAATCTAAGGATTCAGAAGCATGTTCATTGGGGAAAAGGTAAATACAGCCTACATGAACATTGTAGAGGCCTTTGGAGGAAAGAGAAGCAGCTGTCTGAATATCAAGAGTTCAGACGGAAAACCAGTCCTAAGCAAAGAAGAGGAAGCTGTAAGATGGAAGCAGTATGTAGAGGGTCTATACAAGGCATGTTAATTTGAAGGAAATGTTATAGAAGTGGAAGAAGCTGTAGATGAGGGTGGATTGAATATATGATACTGTGAGACTAATTTGACAGAGCACTGAAAGACCTAAGTCGAAACAAGGGCTCGCCGACATTCCGTCAGAACTACTGATAGCCTTGGGAGAGCCAGCGATGACAAAACTCTTCCACCTCATGTGCAAGATGTATGAGGCAGATGAAATAGCCTCAGCCTTCAAGAAGAATGCAATAATTCCAATTACAAAGAAAGCATGTGTTGACAGGTGTGAATATTATCGTAGTATCAGCTTAATACGTCATGGTTGCAATATACTAATAAGAAATCTTTACAAAAGAATGAAAAAAACCTGGTGGACGCTGACCTCTTGGAAGATCACTCTGGATTCCTGAGCAATGTAGGAGCACGCGAACCAATGTTGAGCACACGACTTATATTAAAACATATGTTAAGGAAAGCCAAACCTACGTTTATATCATTTGATGGTTAGATAAAGCATTTGATAGTGTTGACTGGAACTTTCTCTTTGAAATTCTGAAGGTAGCAGGTGTTGGTTGAGGAGGCAGTGAGACACGGTTGTAGTTTGTCTCTGATGTTATTCAGTTTGTACAATGAGCAAGCAGTAAAGGAAACCAAAGAAGAATTTGGAATAGGAATTAAAGTTCAGGGACAGAAACGATATCTTTGAGGTCTGCCGATGACATCATAATTCCGTCAGGGACCACAAAGGACTCAGAAGAGTTGTTGAACGGAATAGACCGTCTCATGAAAGGATGATATAACATGAATATCAACAAAAGCAAAACAAAGATAGAGGAATGCAGTCGAATTAAATAATGTTATTCTGAGGGAATTAGATTACAAAACGAGACACTTTGCTATTTGGGCAGCAAAGTATATGATCATGGCCGAAGTAGAGAGGTTATAAAATGTTGACTGCCAATAGCAAGAAAAGCGTTTCTGAAAAAGAGAAATTTTTTAACATTTAATGTAAACTTAAGTGTTAGGAACTCTTTTCTGATGGTATTTATTTGGGCTCATGTATTGAAATTAAACGTAGCCAATACACAGCTTAGACAAGAAGAGAATAGAAGCGTTTTAAATGTGTTGCCACAGCACAGTCCTGAACATTAGATGGGTACTTCACGTAACAAATGGGGAGGTACTGAAAAGAATTGGGGACACAAGAAATTTGTAGCACAACGAAGCTAAAGGAAAGTACAGGTTGATAGGACGCATTGTGAGACATCTAGACAACCACTAGTTTAGTATTGGAAGGATGTATGGGGGGTAAAAATCGTAGAGGGAGATCAACAGTTGAATACAGTAAGGAGATTCCGAAGGATGTAGGATGCAGTAGTCATTCGGAGATGAAGAGGCTTGCACAGGATAGGATAGTTTGGAGAGCTCCATCAGGCCAGTCTTAGGACTGAGGACCTCAACAACAACGAGAAAGTGACTAGCAGGCTATTCCGATCTGTTTTGAAGCTATTTTTAAATAAGTACTGACACAAAGGTTGACCACTATAATGCATTTCAATAGGCCATCATACATTCTGGGCCACATCTCACGCAACTAACATGTGAGTGGACATACATTCAGGGGCAGGGCCTGCGAGAAGGAGAGCAGCGACAGCTGGCGTATTGACGTCATCATGCCGCAATCCTCTCCAAAGCCATTCCTCTTTGTTAGAAATACGCCAATCTGGATGCTTCTAAGCCAACGCACGCATGTTTAGACCTCCTAATCAGAACCATTTATCTTTTCGTAAAATTACATTTTAATTTTTTCTTAAGACCCGTCACTTTGCAGGCCGAAGTGGCCGAGCCGTTCTACACGCTACAGTCTGGAGCCTCGCGATCTCTATGGTCACAGGTTCGAATCCTGCCTCGGGCATTGATGTGTGTGATGTCCTTAGATTAGTTAGGTTTAAGTCTTTCTAAGTTCTAGGGGACTGATGACCTCAAAAGGTAAGTCCCATAGTGCTCACAGCCATTTTTTAACCCGTCACGATTTGGAAATAAGGTGATTAAAGTATAAGCCAAGACATACATATTTTGCTCTTCCAGTCTCTACCAGTATTATACTGGTCATTAAAAAAGAAACAGCGAATCAGTATGTCCCCTAGAGACACCAACTTGTCAGCGTGCACACTACCAACTTAGCACAAAACACCCACTCACCTACTCACACGCACAAACACACACACACACACACACAAACACACACACACACACACACACACACACACACACACACAAACTCATATTTTAACCTCAAATTCCCGACCCAGTATTTCACCAGCCGTTAACATCCAGTCATTATTTACCCTTCTGTCGGCCATCTTATTATCGGCAACGTCAGGTTCTACTCCGCTGGTAGTACAAAACCAACTTTCTAGAAGGCTGCGACATTAATGATCGAACTTTGGTGTCAAAACTCTCTGAAAAGTTTACGGACTGTATATAATTTCCATCCCATAATCAACTACTAATTAATACCACGACCTATAGCATGTTTAGCAACCGATGTCACTCTTTCTGACAACAAAGTATACGAAAAAGGGCGCATTTTGAAGGGATCTTTAATCCGGTGTAGCAATTAAACAGAA
Source organism: Schistocerca gregaria (assembly GCF_023897955.1). Lineage (NCBI taxonomy): Eukaryota > Metazoa > Arthropoda > Insecta > Orthoptera > Acrididae > Schistocerca > Schistocerca gregaria. The sequence continues at coordinate 735,038,581 of NC_064931.1, forward strand.
TATTTTCGAACTACGGATGTATCACTATGCGAAGCATCAAATAAGACATGTTAGTTTCAAAAACACGTTTTGAACATCGTGGCTGATGGGCCTGCATGTATCAAAGACATTCCACATTGTATTTCGTGCAATACTAATAGTCACTTGTGAACTAGTGTCATTGGCCAAAGTTCCACACACAGAAAGGTCGATCTTTGCACTAAAGTAAAACAGAAACTTCAGATACCAAACGACTCTCAGTTTAATGTTTTTATAACAGTAGAAAACACACTGAAAGTAGCTTGCAACAGTGATGGCATTCAGAGCTATTATTTCTCCCACGTTTTCTGAATCGCTAGTTTCTGCAGATATGTGTACCAAGCGACTAATAGTGAAGGTATTACGGTCGTCTATTAGCTGAGTAGCGATATCTGAAGTGAGACTCTTTGGTGAGATATAGTGGTAATCAAAGGGAAGCGCGTGCAGTCACGTGTTCCTTTGTGTACAACCCTGTTTGTACAACCCCACGAATTTTAGTTTTGTCTTAGTTATGCTGTCGACGATTATGGATATTGCGGCTCTGCTCTGGACGAGTGATATATTAAACTGCTTTGAAATAACTTTCTGTTGGTCATTCCCAGGCCACGAGTTATGTATGTATAGTGAAATTCTGCACAGCTTGGTATAATATTGTTTGCAGCATTTTTATATGTATAATGTTCAAACTTAATATTCGTCTATAGAACATCATCAACGTACATCACTTAGTTGGAATATATGTAGCAGTATACACCCTTCGTCCTATGTGGTGTTAAATGTATTTACAAAACTTAAATCTCTATGACAGAAAAGTGATTCTGGCTATTAGACTCAAATTGTTTTGCGCAAAATGTCATCAGCTCGAATAATCACATCAGTTGTTAATATCACCTTAACTTACTGTCGACTTCAGTGTTTTATGTGAATGAAGAGTTTTTAACAGGATTGTATAGTTTTTTTATATTTTTGCATTAAACTGTTCTAGATAAGTATCACCTGATATCCGAGAAAAGCCGGGTCCTGTCGAGTCGGCGAGTTCGCTACGCCCAGCCGACTGCTCAATTGTGGCGAGCGGCAAAGATAACTACTACGATGCAGCTGGCCACTACGAACGTTTGTCACCCACTGCTAAGAAGAAACACTTATTGTTAAAGAAGGAGTCAGCGTGGTATGTTTGGTCACAGACAATGGCTTTTGGCTTGTCCTTCTAGAATTTCAGTTTAGTATACGAGTATGTCCGAGTAGTGAGCGTCTAGAGAGATTATCTCGACTGTGATGAGATCGGCTCCCACGTATGATACGTGAATTAGTTTGCAACGGGAATAGAACTCAAGTGTGTTGAAAGCAGTTCTAAGTTGTTGTAAAGATATTTTCAGAAAATTATCAGCTTGTATAGAAAGCGATTATTTCGTTGATTCTGGTTGAGTGTAGACTGGTTAGATATAGGAAAAGCTCCTATCTATTGAAGCGTGGGACCTCTACTGTTCCTGATCTATATAAATGACCTGGGGGACAATCTGAGCAGTTCTCTTAGACTGTTCGCAGATGATGCTGTAGTTTACCGTCTAGTAAGGTCATCCGAAGACCAGTATCAGTTGCAAAGCGATTTAGAAAAGATTGCTGTATGGTGTGTCAGGTGGCAGTTGACGCTAAATAACGAAAAGTGTGAGATGATCCACATGAGTTCCAAAAGAAATCCGTTGGAATTCGATTACTCGATAAATAGTACAATTCTCAATGCTCTCAATTCAACTAAGTACCTGGGTGTTAAAATTACGAACAACTTCAGTTGGAAGGACCACATAGATAATATTGTCGGGAAGGCGAGCCAAAGGTTGCGTTTCATTGGCAGGACACTTAGAAGATGCAACAAGTCCACTAAAGAGACAGCTTACACTACACTCTTTCGTCCTCTGTTAGAATATTGCTGCGCGGTGTGGGATCCTAACCAGGTGGGATTGACGGAGGACATCGAAAGGGTGCATAAAAGGGCAGCTCGTTTTGTATTATCACGTTATAGGGGAGAGAGTGTGGCAGATATGATACACGAGTTGGGATGGAAGTCATTACAGCATAGACGTTTTTCGTCGCGGCGAGACCTTTTTACGAAATTTCAGTCACCAACTTTTTCTTCCGAATGCGAAAATATTTTGTTGAGCCCAACCTACATAGGTAGGAATGATCATCAAAATAAAATAAGAGAAATCAGAGCTCGAACAGAAAGGTTTAGGTGTTCGTTTTTCCCGCTCGCTGTTCGGGAGTGGAATAGTAGAGAGATAGTATGATTGTGGTTCGATGAACCCTCTGCCAAGCACTTAAATGTGAATCGCAGAGTAGTCGTGTAGATGTAGATGTATTTGTGATTAATGATGCGCAATACTGTTTAATAACCACACGTTTGTAGGCGAACCGTGTTTCGATATTTTTGGGGAATTTTCCGTTGGATGGTGTGTATGGAGATACGTGTTCAAGCGAAGTCTTTAGATATTTTGTGGTTGAGGATTAAACCACGCGCTAAGGGATGTAGCAATACTTTGCATTATTGTGGTTGTATAGGTCTACGTAAGCACTGAGGAATAGAGTCTTAGTGATATCTGATTAGGATTTATTGTGTGATTTAGGCGTGAGCGCCATGATATAGTAAATTTTGGAAATCTCGTTGGATGCATTGAAAGTGTAGTGCATATTAAAGAGAACGGTCGTCCTAAGCAACAGTTACTTATTGAGAAACCTTCGGAAGTTTACTGAGAATTTAATAGCTTTTCCCCTCGTCCTTAAACGACAAATCAAGAGGCATTAATTAGAGAACACACTCAGTCTCTCTAAAAGATATCATCGAGTGCTGTGTTTCGAGTTTTAAATATAAGTGAGTCGCAGAACTCAACGTCTGAAGTGGCTGAGCCTGCTATGATTATTTAAAATTCTTATAGTTAAAAGTGGCGGATTTTTTATTCCAGTTCCGCATTGTGGTGTTTTAAAAAGAGGGAAACAGCACTCGTAAAGTAAAACGCTGACTTGTACCTGTATCGAATTAAGCGCAGGGAATAAAAAATTAACTCTTTCAAACTGAAAAAGTCAGTACACGACTTGTCCTTTATCCCTAAAATATGACAAGATAAAAATTCAGAAGTTTTCTTCAAAGAAGACTAATATTTCGAACGTTTCTTCTCGTATCAAAGTAAATCCAAAGGCTAGACTGGTAAAAGCAAAGTTCAAAGAAATTAAAATCCTTAAAGAAAGGGATAGTATTTTTCGATGACTAGCTTACAACGAGGAGAAAGATAATTAATCTATATTTAGAGAGGGAAAGCAAATTTACTTTTTATTGAAAACTGATTCATTATAAATAAAAAGTTATTCTGTTTAATTCTGAAAGTTAAAGATTAACTAAACAACTTATTGCGAAAAAATTTCAATAGAATCAAGGTGCTACTTATAGATATTATCGTTAATTGACAACGAAAGATAAATAATGTAAAATTGTATCTTTGCGTTTTGAACGTAAAAATTTATAACGTTTGCACTGATTACTTTTACATCCGATTATTCGCTGAAGTTTCAAAAGAGGAACGCAACAAGAGGCAACGGACTTATATGACGTATTTATCAGCTAACGTTTCTGGTTCCTGTGTTGTCGAGAAAGTGTTTAGTGTGTTGTCAGAGTACACAGAGTAAGCGTCGCTATAGATTGCTACTCCCTGAAGGCTCTCATATTTAGTATTTTCTTGGTGACTGATACTGGCTTTGATGGTAGTTTATCTTTCGAATCTAGTGAACCCAGATAATCAGATGCGTTATTTTAATAAATATCCAGATAGCTACCACTGATCCCACTATGCCACGAAAAGTGTTACTGTGTCCATCCTTTTGTATATAATGTTGTCGTGGGAAGCTGTAGTGTCATTTATAGCATGGGAAACGAAATATCAAATCTTACGTGACGTCGTTGTGTTAGTACAGACGATTGTTTCAAGTCACACAGATTACGTCGTTGTCTTGTCAGTACAGCTTATTGTAGTATTACGAGAGAGAGCTACATTGCCCGATGTTACTTTCAACTTACGTACTGCAGTACTGTCACAACCTGTTCATACACTATATCTGCTACGAGTTGGTGGCATCAAAAGGGTGGCGCAGTATCATTGACAAGGTGCATATTCAACCAGTGTCGCTGAACAATATGAAAATTTAAAAAAAATATTATGTGAAAACTCACCAGGTAAGGTCATGATGCTCGAAATATTAAAGATCACATTCACATTGACGCTGAAAGGTCTTTAAGTAACGTTGCATGATACTTGATGTGCTATATTTTTCATAATGTTGTAGGTCAAGGTTCTATTGTAAAACATTTAATATCGATAACTGCATTAAATGACTGCTTTTACTGTATCGCAATTAATACTCAGTGTACCAGCTGTTTAATTTACTTCACAACATGATCAGCGACAGGAAAGGGCATTACAGTAGTGCTGTATGTCGTTCTAGTGACACAGACGGAGCAGTGAGTGGAAATAATAAGCGACAAGGAGCCCTACAACTGCCGTGTAATATAGCTTCAGTGGATGTCTGACTATTCAAATGTTCAAATGTCTCTGAGCATTATGAGACTTAACATATGAGGTCATCAGTCCCCCCTAACTAACCTAAGGACGTCACACACATCCATGCCCGAGGCAGGATTCGAACCTGCGAGCGTAGCAGTCATGCGGTTCCACTCTGAAGGGCCTAGAATCGCTTGGCCACAACAGCAAGCGGTTGACTGTTCAGGCCGAGATATAACCACCCTGGCAAGTGCACATTCGTAGCTTATTTTTCTGAATAATCTGCGTGCTTAAAAGATATATTAAACATTGATCAGTGGGATGGGTAGTTCAGAGCTTATGATACGTGATCTGGATGTTATTAGTCCATCTTAATAATACGCTTGTTGCATTCATCATACTCTGCTTTAGTTAAATGTTCCCACCTATTTCTACTGCATACAGACTTTTTTGTTGTCCAATTCTTTCTTTTTTTGGTGGTCCAGTGCACCACATGTTTCAATGAGAAGCGACTGAATACAATGTTGTATCACTAATCATGTTTTAAACGAAACAATTAATAACTGAATCAAAGCATCTGAGATTCATTCATTTACCTATACCACTGATAAATTCATATTAAAGTATTCTGTTACTTCCATGTTATTGTGCGCACGTTGTCAACAGAAATTAACTGCAGCATGAACTATTCCACCGTCTGTGCCTTTAGCGAGAGTGATAGTCAAAGGAAGACACTACTGCACTCAGTATACACATTTTAAAAACTCCCATGAGCCCAAAACCTTACCGATCTATTGCGTGACTTACAGGTCAGAAGATAAGTTATAGAATGGAGATTGTGAGTGAGTTGGACACACATTATGCTTAACGTGACTACTATATATCTTTAGGTTTCATGTTTCTATGTATAAAGTGTTTGGTATGCCCCCCGCAAATAGGTCCCTTATATCATGATTTACTTGCACATTTCAGAACTGAAAGACTTGTTGGTCGTAAAAAGATCAAAATAAATATTCATTTATATCCACTTTTCTTATTGCTGCTCAAAATAAACAGTCATTAAAATTAAATATATTCCTATCTTTTTTTTTAAATGCTGTTAGTGTCATTCTAGTCACACATTTTTTGCAACTAAAGGACGTTTATCCAGGAAATGTTTCTGAAGGCATATTCGTATGTACACTCCTGGAAATGGAAAAAAGAACACATTGACACCGGTGTGTCAGACCCAAAATACTTGCTCCGGACACTGCGAGAGGGCTGTACAAGCAATGATCACACGCACGGCACAGCGGACACACCAGGAACCGCGGTGTTGGCCGTCGAATGGCGCTAGCTACGCAGCGTTTGTGCACCGCCGCCGTCAGTGTCAGCCAGTTTGCCGTCGCATACGGAGCTCCATCGCAGTCTTTAACACTGGTAGCATGCCGCGACAGCGTGGACGTGAACCGTATGTGCAGTTGACGGACTTTGAGCGAAGGCGTATAATGGGCTTGCGGGAGGCCGGGTGGACGTACCGCCGAATTGCTCAACACGTGGGGCGTGAGGTCTCCACAGTACATCGATGTTGTCACCAGTGGTCGGCGGAAGGTGCACGTGCCCGTCGACCTGGGACCGGACCGCAGCGACGCACAGATGCACTCCAAGACTGTAGGATCCTACACAGTGCCGTAGGGGACCGCACCGCCACTTCCCAGCAAATTAGGGACACTGTTGCTCCTGCGGTTTCGGCGAGGACCATTCGCAACCGTCTCTATGAAGCTGGGCTACGGTCCCGCACACCGTTAGGCCGTCTTCCGCTCACGCCCCAACATCGTGCAGCCCGCCTCCAGTGGTGTCGCGACAGGCGTGAATGGAGGGACGAATGGAGACGTGTCGTCTTCAGCGATGAGAGTCGCTTCTGCCTTGGTGCCAATGCTGGTCGTATGCGTGTTTGGCGCCGTGCAGGTGAGCGCCACACTCCGGACTGCATACGACCGAGGCACACAGGGCCAACACCCGGCATCATGGTGTGGGGAGCGATCTCCTACACTGGCCGTACACCTCTGGTGATCGTCGAGGGGACACTGAATAGTGCACGGTACATCCAAACCGTCATCGAACCCATCGTTCTACCATTCCTCGACCGGCAAGGGAACTTGCTGTTCCAACAGGACAGTGCGCGTCCGCATGTATCCCGTGCCATCCAACGTGCTCTAGAAGGTGTAAGTCAACTACCCTGGCCAGCAAGATCTCCGGATCTGTCCCCCATTGAGCATGTTTGGGACTGGATGAAGCGTCGTCTCACGCGGTCTGCACGTCCAGCACGAACGCTGGTCCAACTGAGGCGCCAGGTGGAAATGGCATGGCAAGCCGTTCCACAGGACTTCATCCAGCATCTCTACGATCGTCTCCACGGTAGAATAGCAGCCTGCATTGCTGCGAAAGGTGGATATACACTGTACTAGTGCCGACATTGTGCATTCTCTGTTGCCTGTGTCTATGTGCCTGTGGTTCTGTCAGTGTGATCATGTGCTGTATCTGACCCCAGGAATGTGTCAACAAAGTTTCCCCTTCCTGGGACAATGAATTCACGGTGTTCTTATTTCAATTTCCAGGAGTGTATTTTCGCATTCGGAGGAGAAAATTGGTGATTATAATTTCGTGACAACGAAAAACGCCTTTCTTTTAATGATTTCCAACCCAAACCCTGTGTCGTATCCGTGACACTCTCCGCCATATTTCGCGATAATACAAAACATGCTGTCTTTCTTTGAACTTTTTCGATGTACTCCGTCAGTCCTATCTGGTAAGGATCCCACACAGCGCAGCAGTATTCTAAAAGAGAACAGACAAGCGTAGTGTAGACAGTCTCCTTAGAATGTTGTTGTTTTCGTGGTCTTCACTCCTGAGACTGGTTTGATACAGCTCTCCATGCTACTCTATCCTGTGCAAGCTTCCTTATCTCCCAGTACCTACTGCACCCTACATCCTTCTGAATCTGCTTAATGTATTCTACTCTTGGTCTCCCTCTACGATTTTTACCCTCCATGCTGCCCTCCAATACTAAGTCGGTGATCCCTCGATGTCTCAGAACGTGTCCTACCAACCGATCCCTTCTTCTAGTCAAGTTGTGCCACAAGCTTCTCTTCTCCCCAATTCTACTCAATACCTCCTCATTAGTTATGTGATCTACCCATCTAATCTTCAGCATTCTTCTGTAGCACCACATTTCGAAAGCTTCTATTCTCTTCTTGTCTAAAGTATGTATTGTCCACGTTTCACTTCCATACATGGCTACACTCCATACAAATACTTTCAGAAACGACTTCCGGATATTTAAATCTATACTGGATGTTAACAAATTTTTCTTCTTCAGAAACGCTTTCCTTTCCATTGCCAGTCTACATTTTATATCCTCTCTACCTCGACCATCATCAGTTATTTTGTTCCCCAAATAGCAAAACTCCATTACTGCTTTAAGTGTCTCATTTCCTATCCTAATTCCCTCAGCATCACCCGACTTAATTCGACTACATTCCATTACCCTCGTTTTGCTTTTGTTGATGTTCATCTAATACCCTCCTTTCAAGACACTGTCCATTCATTTCAACTGCTCTTCCAAATATTTGGCTGTCTGTGACAGAATTACAGTGTCATCGGCGAACTCAAAGTTCTTATTTCTTCTCCTTGGATTTTAATACCTACTGCGAACTTTTCCTTTGTTTCCTTTATTGCTCGCTCAATATACAGATTGAATAACATCGGGGATACGCTACAACCCTGTCTCACTCCGTTTCCAACCACTGCTTCCCTTTCATACCCCTCGACTCGTATGACTGCCGTCTGCTTTCTGTACAAATTGTAAATAACCTTTCGCTCCAGTATTTTACCCCTGCCACCTTCAGAATTTGAAAGAAAGTATTCCCATCAACATTGTCAAAAGCTTTCTCTAGGTCTACAAATACTAGAAACGTAGGTTTAACTTTCCTGAATCTTTGTTCTAAGATGAAAATGAAATGAAATGTCGTGTGATGAGCTCCTCCCGTCGGGTAGACCGTTCGCCTGGTGCAAGTCTTTCGATTTGACGCCACTTCTGTGACTTGCTCTTCGATGGGGATGAAATGATGATGATTAGGACAACACAACACCCAGTCCCTGAGTGGAGAAAATATACGACCCAGGCGGGAATCGAACCCGGGTCCTCTGGATTGACAGTCTGTCGCGCTGACAACTCTTTTTTTTTTTTTTTTAAATCTCATTTCGTTCGCTTCATCCCCTCGGGACGGACGTCGTAAGACATCCGTTTAAGTTCGTTGTTGATCGATTAACTCAGTTTTTTTTTATTACAGAGGGCTGCTAACCCTCTGACCGAACACGCTGAGCCGGCGACCACTCAGCTACCGGGGCGGACTCTTCTAAGATAAGTCGTAGGGTCAGTACTGCCTCGCGGGTTCCAACATTTCTACGGAATCCAAACTGATCTTCCCCGAGGTCGGCTTCTATCAGTTTTTCCATTCGTCTGTAAATAATTCGCGTTAGTATTTTGCAGCCGTGGCTTATTAAACTGATAGTTCGGTAATTTTCACATCTGTTAATACCTGCTTTCTTTAGGATTGGAATTATTATATTCTTCTTGAAGTCTGAGGGTATTTCGACTGTCTCATATATCTTGCTCACCAGATGGTAGAGTTTTGTCAGGACTAACTCTCCCAAGGCTCTCAGTAGCTCTAATGGAATGTTGTCTACTCCGGGGGCATTGTTTCGACTCAGGTCTTTCAGTGCTCTGTCAAACACTTCACGCAGTATCATATCTCCCATTTCATCTTCATCTACATCCTCTTCCATTTCCATAATATTGTACTCAACTACATCGCCCTTGTGTAGACCCTCTATATACTGCTTCCACCTTTCTGCTTTCCCTTCTTTGCTTAGAACTGTGTTTCCATCAGAGCTCTTGATATTCACGCGAGTGGTTCTCTTTTCTCCAAAGTTCTCTATAATTTTCCTGTAGGCAGTATCTATCTTACCCCTCGTGAGATAAGACTCTACATCCTTACATTTGTCTTCTAGCCATCCCTGCTTAGCCATTTTGCACTTCCTGTCGCTCTTATTTTTGGGACGTTTGTATTCCTTTTTGCCTGCTTCATTTACTGCATTTCTTTTGTTTTCTCCTTTCATCAATTAAATTCAATATTTTTCTGTTACCCAAGGGTTTCTACTTGCCCTCGTCGTTTTATCTATTTTATCCTGTGCTGCCTTTACTATTGCATCCCTCAAAGCTGCCGATTCTTCTTCTACTGTGTTTCTTTCCCCCATTCGTGTCAATTGTTCCCTTATGCTCTTCCTGAAACTCTGTACAACCTCACAACCTCTGGTTTAGTCAGTTTATCCAGGTCCCATCTCCTTAAATTACCACCTCTTTGTAGTTTCTTCAGTTTTAATCTACAGCTCATAACCAATAGATTGTGGTCAGAGTCCACATCCATGGAAATGTCTTACAATTTAAAACCTGATTCCTAAATCTCTGTCTTACCATTATATAATCTATCTGATACCTTTTAGTATCTCCAGGGTTCTTCCATGTATACAACCTTCTTTCTTCTCTCCTTAGAATGTCTGTTACATTTTCTAAGTGTCCTACCAATAAAACGCAGTCTTCGGTTAGCATTCCCCACAACATTTTCTATGTGTTCCTTCCAATTTAAACTGTTTGTAATTGTAATTCCCAGGTATTTAGTTGAATTTACGGCTTTTACGTTAGACTGATTTATCAAGTAACCGAAGTTTAACGAGTTCCTTTTAGCACTCATGTGGATTACCCCACACTCTTCGTTATTTAGGGTGAACTGCCACTTTTCGCACCATTCAGATATCTTTTCTAAATCGTTTTGCAGTTTGTTTTGATCTTCTGATGACTTTATTAGTCGATAAACGACCGCGTCATCTGCAAATAACCGACGCCTGCTCAGATTGTCTCCCATATCGTTTATATAGATAAGGAGTAGCAAAGGGCCTATAACACTACTTTGGGGAACGCCAGAAATCACTTCTGTTTTACTCGATGACTTTCCGTCAGTTACTACGAACTGTGACCTCTCTGACAGGAGATCACAAATCCAGTCACATAATTGAGACGATATTCCATAAGCACGCAATTTCGCTACGAGCCGCTTGTGTGGTACCGTGTCAAAATCCTTCCTGAAATACAGAAATACGGAATTGATGTGAAATCCCTTGTCAATATCACTTAACACTTCATGCTAATAAAGAGTGAGTTGTGTTCAAAATGGCTCTGAGTACTATGGGACTTAACTTCCGAGGTCATCAGCCCCCTAGAACTTAGAACTACTTAAACCTAACTAACCTAAGGACAGCACACAGAACCATGCCCGAGGCAGGATTCGAACCTGTGACCGTAGCGGTCACGCAGTTCCAGACTGTAACGCATAGAACTGCATTGTCACGCCGGCCAGCTGAGTTGGGTTCCACAGGAACGATGTTTTCTATACCATTGTTGACTATGTGTCAATAGACCATTTTCTTCGAGGTAATTAAGAATGTTCGAACACAATATATGTTCCAGAATCCTGCTGCATATCGACGTTAACGATGTGGATTACTCCTACTACCTTTCTTCCAGTCTTTGGGTACGGATGTTTCGTCGAGCGAATGGTTGTATATGATTGTTAAATATGAAGCTAATGTATCAGCATACTCTGAAAGGAACCCAATTGGCATACAGTCTGGACCAGAAGACTTGCTTTTATTAATTGATTTAAGTTGCTTCACTATCCCGAAGATATTTACGTCTACGTTACTCATGTTGGATGCTGTTCTCGATTCGAATTCTGGAATATTTACTTCGTCTTCTTTTGTGAAGGCATTTAGAAAGACTGTGTTTAGTGACTCTGCTTTGGCAGCACTGTCTTTGATAGTATCTCCATTGCCATAGCGCAGAGAAGGTATTAATGGTTTCTTCCCTCTAACGTACTTCACATACGACCAGAATCTCTTTGGATTTTTTGTCAGGTTTCTAGACAAAGATTCGGTCTGGAAACTGTTATAGGCATCTTGCGTTGAAGTCCGCGCTAAAATTCGAGCTTCTGTAAAAGATCGCCAATCTTGGGGATTTTGCGTGTGTTTAAATTTGGCATGTTTGTTTCGTTGCTTCTGCAACAGTGTTTTAACCCGTTTTGTACCAAGGAGGATCGGCTCCGTCGTTTGTTAATTTATTTCATATAAATCTCTCAATTGCAGCCGATAATATATCTTTGAATTTAAGCAACATCTGGTGTACATTTACATTGTTAATTTGGAATGAGTGGAGATTGTCTCACAGGAAGGTGTCAAGTGAATTTTTATCTGCTTTTTTGAACAGGTATATTTTTCGCTTATTTTTCGAGGATTTGCGGATTACAATATTCAATCTCGCTACGACAATCCTGTGTTCACTAATCCCTGAATCGGTTTTGATGCTCGTTATTAACTCAGGATTACCTGTTGCTGAAAGGTCAAGCGTGTTTTCACAACCGTTTACTATTCGCGAGGGCTCATGAACTAACTGCTCGAAATAATTTTCAGATAATACGTCTAGCACAATTTCGGATGACATTTTATGCCTACCTCCGGAATTAAACATATATTTTCGCCAACATATCGAGAGTAAATTAAAGTAGTCAACAACTATTATCGAATGAGTCGGGTACGTGTTTGAAATAAAACTCAAGTTTTCTTTGAACCTAATAGCAACTGTATCATCTGAATTGGGTGGTCGGTAAAAGGATCCAATTATTATTTTATTCCGGTTGCCAACAATGACCTCTCCACGTACTAACTCACAGGAAGTATCTACTTCAATTTCGCCCCAAGTTAAATTACTTGTGACAGCAACAAACACACCACTGTCAATCGTGTTTAGCCTATCGTTTCGGAACACAGTTAGGTTCTTCACAAAAATTTCGGCTGAGCTTATGTCCGGTTTCAGCCAGCTTTCAGTGCCTATAACGATTTGAGCATCAGTGCTCTCTATTAGCGCTTGGGGCTCTGGTACTTTCCCAACACAACTACGACAGTTTATAACAGTTATACCAATGGTTCCTGTATCTACGTTCTTCCTGTGTTCAGCCTACACCCTTTGTGACTGAAGCCCTTCTTGTGTTTCCCTGCGAAACTATAACCTAAAAAATGACCCAGTCCACGCCACACAGGCCCTGCTACCCTTGTAGCCGCCTCATGCTTACAGTGGACACCTGACCTATTCAGCAGAACCACAAACTCAACCAACGTTTGGCGCAAGTCGAGGCATCTGCTGCCTATACGGTCGTAGAACCGTCTGAGCCTCCGATTCAGACCCTCTACTCGGCTCTGTGCCAGAGGTCCACAATCGGTCCTGTCGACTATGCTGCAAATGGTCAGCTCTTCTTTCATCTTACAAGCAAGACTGGCAGCCTTTACCATTTCTTTTGGCCGCTCGAAACCAGGGAGAACCTCTTCTGATCCAAAGTGACACACATAATTGGTAACGACACGAGCAATCACCTGCAGTTGGCTGCACCCTGTGGCATCCAGGAGGACCCTTTCCACATCTAGAATGACTCCACCTGGTATGCACACGGAGTGCACATTGGTTATTGTACCCTTCTTTTGAGCCAAGTCCCTAAGGGGCCCCATAACGCGCCTAACGTTGGAGCTCCCAACAACCAGTAATACCACCCTCTGGGATTGTCCGGATGTTGCAAGCTGAGTGGTTTCGTCTGAAACAGGACAGGCAACAGCATCTTTCTCAGCGACAGTGTCGGTCACAGACAGCACCTGGAACCTGTCAGACAAACCGGGGAGGCCTTACTTGCGGCCACCTGGGAAGTCTTTTGCCGCTTACTTCGCCCTGAGGCGACCTCCCACTCGACCACAGGTGAGGGGTCAGCCTTAGTGCGAGCAGCAACTGGGTTTGCCACCGGTGAGGAGCGATAGGAGGACTCGGACGTGCTGGACATCAGTTTGATCCCCACAGCCGGCCCACAACTGTGGTGTCCATCCATTGCAGCCTCAAGTTGTGTAACCGAAGCCATCACAGCCTGAAGATGACAGCAAAGTGTCACCAACTCAGCTCCCATCCACAAACAACAAACAACAGTCCCTGTCCATACTAAAGACAGTGGAAACTAAACTATGCATATAAACGGACTATTGGCACGTGTTGCACATCTCTACTGTAGACCCTGACGAAAACGCACGAACTGTTTCTAGTAATACGCAGATATTCAAAAACCTAGCTACCGAAGCACTCAGTTGAAACTAAATAATTTACCCCTAATTAGGAACTTGTAATATGCCACAAAATCGGTTTACTTTCGGACGCAAACGAAAATGCAACAACTGTGGCTACTAGATATAAAATTTACACACAGAAACTCAAGAAACGAAACTATTAAAGCACACAGTTGATACAATAAAATTCGCTACTGGTTAGGAACTCGTAAATGTCACAAAAGCGGTTACTTCCCTGTTGCTGCGCCTGTCTCTATCGACTACTGCTTCCTGACAATGTTATTCCCACGTCTAAACTGTCTACATTATATGTCAAAAACTAGTCTTCATTTGATTAGACGTGATACATCTACCTGGGTCAGACGTTTACGGCACAACAAATACGACAATTTGAACCCGCCAACCCTGTGCTGGAAACTGTACATCGCTAGACATAGTTGCTGCATACAACCTGTACTGGACTGAGGTCCAGGATCTAATCATCACGACACATTATATGCGGTGTCTGGAGTCTGCCTCCACGATACTGGAATCCGCATAAACCAGACACTGCGCTGTAGTTGAGAGTATTTGAGAATTTTAGCTTGGCCTCTTATGTCCTGCACAGTAATATTGTTAAGACCCTTCATATGCTCTTGTGTGTAAGATAGCAACTCTTGCCGATATTCTAGCCAAATATATATGTACAGCTTTAAGTTTACCGCTTTTGCAACTGAATGCTTGTTAAATGTAGTTTTCCTATCAGTTTTAAATTCTGCAAATGGATTTTCTGTCGCTACATTCACATTTTCTATACCACCATATTCAGATTCAGTATAACCGTCCTTTTAAGCAGATACCGAAGGCGACAGAGAGCACTGGGTGCACCAAACTGCAAATTGTTGCTCATGTCGGCACCAATGACTCCTGCCGTCTGGGTTCAGAGGTCATCCTCAGTTCGTACAGGCGGTTGGCGGAATTGGTGAAGGCGGAAAGCCTCGCTCGCGGGGTGGAATCCGAGCTAACTATTTGTAGTATCGTTCCCATGACCGATAGCGGTCCTGTGGTTTGGAGCCGAGTGGAAGGCTTAAACCAGAGGTTCAGACGATTCTGCGGAGATCTGGGGCACAAATTTCTCGACTTCCGCTATCAGGTGGAGAAATGTAGGGTCCCCCTGAATAGGTCAGGCGTGCACTACACGCCGGAAGCGGCTACAATAGTAGCGGAGTACGTGTGCAGTGCACATGGTTTTTTTTTAGGTTAGTGAATTCCCTCCCTAGGCCCGACAAGGCGCCTCCTGAGACGTGGCAAGGTAGGAGTAGGCAAAATGTTACAGGGAATAACAATATTAGTGTGCTAATAGTAAACTGCAGGAGCGTCTATAGAAAGGTCCCACAACTGCTCTCATTAATAAACGGTCACATCGCCTATTATAGTACTAGGGACAGAAAGTTGGCTGAAACCAGACGTAAACAGTAATGAAGTCCTAAACTCAGATTGGAATCTATACCGCAGAGACAGGCTGGACAGTGAAGGCGGAGGCGTGTTTATAGCGATAAGAAGTGCAATAGTATCGAAAGAAATTGACGGAGGTCCGAAATGTGAAATGATTTGGGTGAAGGTCACGGTTAAATCAGGTTCAGACAGGGTAATTGGATGTCTCTATAGGCCCCCTGGCTCAGCAGCTGTTGTGGCTGAGCACCTGAAGGATAATTTGGAAAATATTTCGAGTAGATTTCCCAACCATGTTATAGTTCTGGGTGAAGATTTTAATTTGCCGGATATAGACTCGGAGACTCAAATGTTCATACGGGTGGCAGGGACAAAGAATATAGTGAAATTTTTTTAAGTGCTTTATCTGAAAACTACCTTGAGCAGTTAAACAGAGAACCGACTCGTGGCGATAACATATTAGACCTTCTGGTGACAAACAGACCCGAACTATTTGAAACGCGACACGGGGAATCAGCGATCATAAAGCGGTTATGCCATCGGTCATTTCAGCCGTAGATAGAAATATTTAAAAGGATAGGAAGATTTTTTTCTTTAGCAAAAGTGACAAAAAGCAGATTTCAGAGTACCTGACGGCTCAACACAAAAGCTTTGTCTCAAGTACAGATAGTGTTGAGGATCAGTGGACAAAGTTCAAAACCATCGTACAATATGCGTTAGATAAGTATGTGCCAAGCAAGATCGTAAGAGATGGAAAAGAGCCACCGTGGTACAACAACCGAGTTAGAAAACTGCTGCGGGAGCAAAGGGAACTTCACAGCAAACGTAAACATAGCCAAAGCCTTGCAGACAAAAAAAAAAAAAAAAAAAAAAAAAAAAAAAAAAAAAAAAAAAAAACGCGAAGCGAAATGTAGTGTGAGGAGGGCTATGCGAGAGGCTTTCAATGAATTCGAAAGTAAACTTCTATGTACTGACTTGGCAGAAAATCCTAAGAAATTTTGGTCTAATGTCAAAGGGGTAGGTGGATCAAAAGAAAATGTCGAGATACTCTGTGACCAAAATGGTACTGAAACAGAGGATGACATACTAAAGGCCGAAATACTAAATGTCTTTTTCCAAAGTTGTTTCTCAGAGGAAGACTGCACTGTAGTTCCTTCTCTAGATTGTCGCACAGATGGCAAAATGGTAGATATCGAAATAGACGACAGAGGGATAGAGAAAGAATTAAAATCACACAAAAGAGAAAGGCCGCTGGACCTGATGGGATACCAGTTCGTTTTTACACAGAGTACGCGAAGGAACTTGCCCCCTTCTTGCAGCGATGTTCCGTAGGTCTCTAGAAGAGCGTAGCGTTCCAAAATATAGGAAAAGGGCACAGGTCATCCCAGTTTTCAAGAAGGGACCTAGAACAGATGTGCAGAATTATAGACCTATATCTCTAACGTCGATCAATTGTAGAATTTTGGAACACGTATTATGTTCGAGTATAATGACTTTTCTGCAGACTAGAAATCTACTCTGTCGGAATCAGCATGGGTTTCGAAAAAGACCGTCATGTGAAACCCAGCTCGCGCTATTCGTCCACGAGACTCAGAGGGCCATAGACACGGGTTCACAGGAAGATGCCGTGTTTCTTGACTTCCTCAAGGCGTTCGAGACAGTTCCCCACAATCGTTTAATAAACAAAGTAAGAGCATATGGACTATCAGACAAATTGTGTGATTGGATTGAGGAGTTCCAAGGTAACAGAACGCAGCATGTCATTCTCAATGGAGAGAAGTCTTCCGAAGTAAGAGTGATTTCAGGTGTGCCGCAGGGGAGTGTCATAGGACCTGGTGGATGACATCGGAAGTTCACTGAGGCTTTTTGCAGATGATGCTGTGGTGTATCGAAAGGTTGCAACAATGGAAAATTGTACTGAAATGCAGGAGGATCTGCAGCGAATTGACGCATGGTGCACGGAATGGCAATTGAATCTCAATGTAGACAAGTGTAATGTGATGCGAATACATAGAAAGATAGGTCCCTTATCATTTAGCTACAAAGCAACTGGAAGCAGTTAATTCCATAAATTATCTGGGAGTACGCATTAGGAGTGATTTAAAATGGAATGATCATATACAGTTGATCGTCGGTAAAGCAGATGCCAGACTGAGATTCATTGGAAGAATCCTAAGGAAATGCAATCCGACAACAAAGGAAGTAGGTTACAGTACGCTTGTTCGCCCACTGCTTGAATACTGCTCATCAGTGTGGGATCCGTACCAGATGGGGTTGATAGAAGAGACAGAGGAGATCCAACGGAGAGCAGCGCGCTTCGTTACAGGATCATTTAGTAATCGCGAAAGCGTTACGGAGATGATAGATAAACTCCAGTGGAAGACTCTGCAGGAGAGACGCTCAGTAGCTCGGTACGGGCTTTTGTTAAAGTTTCTAGAACATACCTTCACCGAAGAGTCAAGCAGTATATTGCTCCCTCCTACGTATATCTCGCGAAGAGACCATGACGATAAAGAGAGATTAGAGCCCACACAGAGGCATACTGACAATCCTTCTTTCCACGAACAGTACGAGACTGGAATAGAAGAGACAGCCGATAGAGGTACTCACGGTACCGCCACACACCGTCAGGTGGCTTGCGGAGTATGGATGTAGATGTAGATGTAGATGTAGACGTAGATCCACAAGGAGAAACAAGATTAAAAACGAACTTGATGTATAAATGCTCTAATACGGTAAATGTCATTGTGTCTACTATTTTCTGCAAATATTCTTTCATATGGCCACTTCCCATTGATGTTTACGGTAAACACTTATATCCTGTATCCCTCTAAGTGATATCCAAATTTTTTAATGTACTGTGTTTAAAATGGCGTGGAAACCTTGTTTGCCCATCTACAATTCTTTGGCCTTTCGCCAGTAGTAGAAAATATTTGCCTTTCATGGCAACTGTTTTCGCCAAATATTCCAGTTTACCTTTATTTTTATACACAAACCACTTTGACAGACTTCAAAGGAACTATTAATGTTTAGGGAAATGGTTTAAGTCAGTTTAATACAGTGCCTCTTTTTCTTCATGCCTCCAGAATAATATTGACCATGGGAACCAATCATATATTGGAAATATGAAAATTTTACAGTATTGTGGAGAACAATGTACTGAATGAAAAATTATATATTTGTCCATTTCTAATATAACATCTTCGTTTTCCTTTCTGGCGTCTGTATTAACAATTTACACACCGTTTAAGGATAAATAATGAAAAATATAAGCTTACGGTACACAGTTTATAATCTATTCTCAGTCCTGATTGCCTATATAGTTTACATGTCCACCAGTGAATTTGCGGGTATTTGTATTTCCGCAGAAGACAAATTCTAGATCACTGTTTATCACAACAGAGAAACTGCTCTTTAAGCTACAAAATAGTTTACACCACGTAAAAGTCACTGGAATAGAGTGCAGGAGACTATCTTGTAAATACGATTTGTTGGCATTTAATACAATTAGACAGTCTTCTACAGAAATGAACACTGTATCTGATCTGTTGTTCTAAATAGTAGCTTCCAGTTGGGTAATAGCAGATTATTAATCGAGCAAGAAGTAAAAATTAGGAACATTTTACGACTGCCATTGTTCACAGCTGGGCTTGTTATTTGATATATAAATCTGTTATCTATCTTTCTTCTGCAGTTGGAGCTGAACCACATCAAACTAACAATTCCAACGCTCTTATCATTGTTCAAAATCACATTGCTGTTTTCTTGGTATTCATTTTACATACGGAAATTACGGTTTGATCTTGTGTAATTACATTTTGGTAAAAATTGTATCAAGCTCTTGCCCTTAGGTGACAGTCGTCGACAGGGACCCTCTGTAGTATACCAGACAGCTCGTGCTGGAGAATTTAGCTCACAGATGATTATTAAATACACCACATATTTCGTCTTTTAACATTATAGACCATCACTTCGCTAATTTTTCTTGGCAGTGCACTAGCACACAGCTGGCCTCTCATGCAGAAATCTGGTATATGGTCAGCTGGCATATTTATAGCGTGAGAAAGTAAAAACTGTGCAAGTTCAAACTATGCACGCATCTTACCACAGTTCCTTTGACACCACATTCATGTGGTCTCCGCTGCCAGCCCTCCCCTTCTATCGATATCATAAGCATATGACGTTTGGGGGATTACGCTAAAATGTATACGTGTGCTTAGTCAGCAAGATGTCTGACGAGTCAAGACTTGCGGGCACATTCAAACTTGCACATGTGCTACTTTCCCATAGTAAATATTTCCAAAGGATGTGAAATGTACATCTGTGCAATCAATCGTTCCGCTGAACTTCAACTAATGCTTCTGTGTGTTACATTTGCAACATGCATCTACTTGATAATGTCAGTGCTTCATATGCTAGTTAGAATGGTTGCAGGCTGACAATTTTCATAACTGCCATACGCTATGTCTACTTCAGGGGCTCCTCAGTGCGTATGTACAAAAATATCTCACATAAGAGATCTCACATCATATCTCGTGAAAAAAGCAACCTGATATTTCATCTCCCTGATACCCTCTTTGTGGCAGATTATAATTGAAAACACTCGCAGACAACTTCTCTGTTGACTCTGGTTCCTCTGGAACAATGTAACCTATATTCTGTGCACAAATCAATATCCTGTTGCATTTAAAGAAAATCCGGAACACTTCCTTTTGTCAACCTAGCAAGTTTCACCTAAAATATTAATAGATGTTACTAATTTCTCTCTGTCGATCTGTAGAACAAATGCTTTCATCTTCTTCCAGGTATGGTTGTTTCCCTTTTCGGTTCTCAACCAGTGATGCCACCGATTTCCCCTCTTCTCATTGCCTATGTCCTACCATGTTCCAACGTCTCTCCCTCTGTTATCCCTTCTCTTATGCCAATTGTTGCCAGCTGCCGCAGTTTAAATCTACCTGGCTGTAATATATATTTGCTGTTCTACTTTTAATAAACTTACATAAACTATGACGATCCATTGAGTGGCTACTACTGTTTTCCTCTATTTACGATACAGATAATTCTAAGTATTGTACCCCATATTAGATTTAATTCTTTTTGTAACTTGTGTTTCGTTGTGAAAATAATATAAAATACGTATAATTCCTGGTTAAATGTAAGAGAAGGCTTGATGACCATTATCTTTCCAGTATAAATAAATCAATAAATAAAAGTATTAAACACTATAATTATTTTCAAATTAGGCTACTGATAACACACAAAGACGACAATGTTCATTGAGTAGCATATATCTAACCCTGAAAGTAACATATGATGGATGGGAAAAAATAAAAATTATATTGTGTAAAATGTGACACTGTGTCTATTTAATCAGCTTAAAAGATGGAAAACATTCGTAGAAAACTCTGTGATAAGAACACTATGGGGTCAGTTCAGTCTTTGCATACCGCGTCAGCCTGTATCAACCAAGTTCTTTTCATATAGTAATAAAGGAGATATTTGTATTAAATTTTCATATACTTGCATCCTAAATGCAAACACATATTCATGTTTTAGTGGAGACCCTAGTAACATACACATTCATAAGAAACGTGGCCGCCACATTATCTCTTGTTTAAGGACAGCGACGAAGTAGCCTGCATATGAATTACCGATGACGTGCCGCTCGTAATTAAAACAGAATGGTCGAGCCATTATCAGTATTTGATAGCATCCGTGTATTTCATTCTGCTAGCGCCGAAAAATTAGGACGGTTCCGTGTTCCGCCTGTAAATTGGCCATCGCAATCACGTCACTCACAGCAGGACAACAAAAGGACTGACATTTAGCTCAGGGGTGAGCACAGCAGGCGCACAGCTGCGATTACATAGCGCTACATTTCACCGCGATGAAATAAGTCCGTATAGAAGATGGAAAATCCGAAAGGTTATGGATCGTCAGCATTCTTGTCTTTTTTTTAAAAAATAAACAGCATGAACGTGACGTCGAAACTCGAGGGAGATATTTATTTATAATCTTGCTATTATTTCATTTCTTCATCCGGGAACTGAATTAAATTGAACATATAGAGCGACACAGTTGCATGCATAGTTCTCTTACATGAAAATAATTTCCTAAATTCGTATTAAAACATCACCATACTATTGTTTTTGTTCTTCTTACAACAATGGTCCTTTCTGAGAGACGTCACATATCGATTAATTTAGGTCTAATCATATATACAGTTGCTCTGCAATTTAACATTATATTTTTTGATATGATACTTTCTTTATCGGGAAGTGGATAAGCGAAGATAAAAATCTTACTGTGTGTTCAATTCGAAGAGAAAAATCATAATTGCTATCTCAGACCTCCTTAATTGATTCGCATGTCTGCAGCACTTACTGTCACGCGAATATAACTAACAGTAACTTAAAGATTAAAGCGTCACATACGATTTCTCTTCATCGTGTGTTGTAGCCTATGAATCAAGTATGAGGTGAGACAGTCGGCTAACAAAACCTCCTGCATCAAACTACCATTGTTATTTCTACACACCTTCAATACTGCTTACCGTGTTCATATTTCATGTGTATACTTTTGCTAAACAAAATTTGAAACTTGTTTTATGTGAGACCCTACTCAAGATTCTTCCTAACTAATCGCGCCACGACGGCCGGAGTGGCCGAGCGGTTCTAGGCACTACAATATGGCACCGCCCGACCAATAGGGTCGCAGGTTCGGATCCTGCCTCCAACATGGATGTGTGTGATGTCCGTAGGTTAGTTAGGTTTAAGTAGTTCTAAGTTCTAGGGGACTGATGACCTCAGAAGTTAAGTTCCATAGTGCTCAGAGCCATTTGAACCAATCGCGCCACGTCTTTGGTATCACAGGGTCTCGCTGAATTTATATAAGAAAAAGAACAAAAAAGACAAGAAATTTTAGTGGAAACTTATTTTTCGCTGTGTATATGAAATTTTCCATTGGAATCTACAACTCTTCTATAACTCAAGCTCAAGTAGCAAGTAGTGCGTAGAACATCTGGCTTAACCCAAGAAATATGTATCGACAGGTTGCATAGAAATTTTTTCAACCATCTACACATGGTCTGAAACACTCGATTGTTGATAGCTAAGAACTGAAGATTCCATAGAACTCGATAAGTGAATGTAGCTAACGATAACTATAGACTCCGTGACGGGTTCTATATACTTCTTTTGTAAGGATCCTACAGCTATCGCCGCATCCCGCGCCTCTGCCGCCTGACGCCTCTTCTTCATCCTCTTCTATCCTTCTTGTCTCCATCGCTTCTTGGATGCCACTTAGTCACACTTTCCGTGGTCTTCCTTTTCTTCTCATTCAAAGAGGTTGTCATGAAAGTACTCTCCATTCTTTTGACAAGCCCAAACCATCGCAGTCGTCTTTCTTCTATTATATACGTAATACTACAATGAGTCTGTGTTCTTTCTCTTCTTTCGTAATTTATTACGTGGTCAAGTCGGGAATTTCTACAAGCTCTTGTCAAGTGGTCCATTTCTAAGCTTCTACATCCCTTTTTTTCTTTCTGTGAGTTCCCAGCAATCACTCCCATAGTTAGTTATTGGCTCCACGATAGATTTGTACAAATATATTTTTGGCTTTAAACTCATTTTTGAGAATCAAAGTACAGGATTGAAATTTTGGATAGCCGCCCGAGCTCTGTGAGAATTAAATCGTATATTAATAGCGCTGGGACAACTAACCTTCGGATTTAAATCCAAACTGAATTGGCACACATTAATTATATTATGTATTACCATTATTAACCTTATTAATAATCCTATAACAGCGTAGTTTCTCACATTGACGTTCTTGGATAAATGCTTCACAGATCTGTTGCTGTTTCAGTTTTCTATGGTATCTCAAGCTTTCGACGACTACCTCCGTCCTCACGTTTGGAGTTATCTGTAGGCTGTATGTTACTTGAGGTAGTTTGCTGAATAATGAGTTTCAGACGTTAGGAAGTCACGGAATTTCCGTATGCTACCAGAGGTTATGTCGATGTTTGTGACAGAGTAACTGTGACAGCTACACTGATTTCGTCAGATGGTGGAAAACGTAACTCATTTTGTCCAAACCGTTTCGTTATGAAGCGCCTGTTTCATTGCACCACTAAGGGAAAACCGGTGTCCCGGTTGAAGCTTCCGTTGCTCGTTCTGGTCTCAATGACTTCTTTGATAGGAGAGCCCCAAATGGCAGATGTGTGGAATAAGATTTCCGTTTCATCGAAGAGACTTTGTTCATGAGACTGTGGTCGACAACAGAAAATTGTTGGAATTGTGATACCTAATGTGGCATCGGTGGTCCGTACAGCACTGTGAAATCGTTTGTGTTAACTGATAGCGGTTTCACATGGAATTTTGTAAATTCAAAGAATACGGATACCAAGGCTGTCTTTTACTGGACGCAGCATGTCTCGAACTTTCTTGTGTCGCCAGAAAATAGACTGAATACCAGGTATGCTCAGGACTCTGCCTATTGCATTTGATGTAAGTACCAAGAATAGAAGGAGTAGTATAGGCTGATTATCTTTTGGCGACTGCGCATCTCCATGTTCTAGTTTCTGAGAGAAATATGACTTAATATTTCGTTCACTACAGCCGTCCTTTCGTAGCACCTGGTCAGATATCTGATCTGGGAACCCACATGATCCTTATCGGAAGTAGTTAAAAAGGGCACTCTTTTTCAGTGGACGATGAAAATCTTAGTGCTGAAGTACAAGTCGGTATGTTTTGGCTTCTGGTAAGGCAAAGTAGTCGAGGCATCTATCAGATTTTTGCGCAAATGTAATACCTGGAAATAGTAATTTACCATCCCTATACATCTGAGGGGGGGGGGGGGGATAATATGTCTCTAGAGCAGCTTGCTTAGCCAGTCCAGCACCTGTCGCCACCATGGAGTACTAGGTCTGAGGATGATGTAAGTACAACAGATCGAAACCGACTATCATTTTAAATTAAATATTTATGCGATGAAGTACGTTTTTCTCAAAAATTTGTTGGAACATTTGAGAGTGTTTAATAGGATGTTCGCAGCGACTTACTGTTTCCTTAAGGGGTTAGATCAGGGTAGAAAATGATTTTCATTTTTTTTTTTTTTTTTTTTTTTTTTTACTGGCTTAAAATGTTCCTTACAGCGTCTGCTTTCAACATTGTATGGATGTAGGTACAGAACGTGCGACCTAGAAACGGCGGAGAGGCTTCGTCCCAGCCGCAGCCCTCTGTGGTACACAACCCCATAACAGGCTACAGCAGTCCACTCACCCCACCGCTGCCCATCACCGAACCCAGGGTTATTTTGAGGATCGGATCCAGTGGACCGCCCGGGAACGTCTCATTCCAAACGAGTGTAGCCCCAATGTTTTTATGGTAGAGTAATTATGATGTACGCGTACCCGGGAACAGTGTTTGGGCAGCATTCGCCGACATAGTGTAGCTGACGCGGAGTTGGGGAACCAGCCTGTATCCGCCGAGGCATATGGGAAACCGCCTTAAAAACCATCCACAGCATAGCCGGCACACCGGTCCTGGACACTAATCCACCGGACGGATTTGCGCCGAGGACCGCCACGTCTTCCCGCTCGGGAAGCAGTACGTTAGATCGCACGGGTAGCCGGGTGGGCTTATTTAAGATTCATTCATATAGAGTTGTGTCATAAATATTAAAATATGTTAAAAATGCGATTTACCTCATGGCGGTTGGTGCATCCGAGCTCTCGAATGCGACCCATGTCCCTAATGAAATGGAATATCTGCAGCTGTCCTTTCGACGTTATTTATTATATAGCAACCAGTATAGCTGACTCAGTACACCATCTTCATGCCTTAACTGACTCTGATGATGGCTGCAGACACAAAATCGCTGTTATAGTAGTTTACGGAAGCCAGTTCATAGATGTTGGCCACTGATGAGATCGTATATACGACTGGAGTTCACCCCCTCAGCTGCCGTTAAGGCCTGAAAATGGTGTATTGGGTCAGCGAAATTGGTTTTATATAATAAATAACACAGGAAGGATGGCGGCAGATATCCCCTTTCCCTACGTAAGTAAACGACAGAAGTCCCACAAACATCGAATCAGAAGGATAGACATACAGCAACCGATGTAATACCATAACACTTACCACAGGAAGAGGGGTCCTGTTAGTTTCGGCTAGTATCACCAAGGGCATCAGTATAAACAAAAATACTATTCTCGACAAAATTTCTCTTCGTAACGTGACGCGTTTATGGTAAACAGTCCGAAAGCATGAGTTTGTCTGCCGTCTGCTTAAGTTGTGTTTTCGCAAGTCTTTTATACGAAGTAAAATGAGACTGCTGGAAAATGAGAAGCAAACGTATTTATGCGGGTACTAAATGTTCGAAAAGTAATCTTCGCTGGTTAGTGGATGACAGTTAATCGATATAATTTCGCCAAAATGAAAGTGTTTCGACATCGCCGAAGGAAAAGGCCAACTTTATGGTGCTGGAACTACCGATTAAGGGTTTGTTCAGTTTCAGTATTAAAAGACACTAGCTGAAACTTTAAACGCCTGTTTTTGTAAAACTGCATTTTTCATATTGGCGGGAGCTACAACCCATTACATGATACCGTTTGGTAACTTTTGAATTGACATTTTTTCTGTTGTAGTACGTAGGATTTTTGTGGTACATTTTAATTCCAGTTTTGTAGTACACCTTTTTGTAACGACTTTTTTGTCGAAACAATTGACTCTTATTTGAGAGTGCCACCATTTTGTTAAATACAAATTACTAAATATCCCTACATACTACGTTAGGCAGTATCACCAGTGTCAAAGCAGTTTATGAAATTTTGTTCTACGCTGAAAATAGTGGCCTTCAGAACTTGCATCAAACACCATCACTCTCCACGAAGGCCTTTCGTCGATGTCGCTAGTGTCCTATGGGTGCAAATCTTTTACTTAAAAAAAAAAAATAAAATTTTAAGGGTGTGAGATAAAGGTCTGAACAATGTTTTGTAATTAGTTTGCCATTTTATAAAAGAAATCATGAAAATCGGTTCCAAAATCGAGCATCGTCTTGGTATACTCCCTTAGCCCGCCCGGTTAGACGTGCGGTCTAACGCACTGCTTTTCCAGGCGGAAAGGCGTGCTGGTCCCCGGCACGAATCCGCCCGACGGATTAGTGACGAGGTCCACTGTGCCGGCCAGTCTGTGGATGGCTTTTAAGCCGGTTTTCCATCTGCCTCTGCGAATGCGGTCCCTTATTCCGCCTCAGTTTCACTATGTCGGTGATCGTTGCGCAAACACTTTCTCCACGAATGCGTACATCATAATTTACAATACCCCGCAGACATTGGGGTTACACTCGTCTGGTGTGAGGCGTTCCCGGGGGTGGGAGTCAACTGGGGGCCGAACAGCACAGTCACCTTGGGTTCGGCGTGGGATGGCGGTGGTGTGGGTGGTCTGCTGTATCCTTTTGTGGGGTTGTGGACTACTGAGGCTATAGCGGGGACGAGCCCTCTCTGTTGTTTCTACGTCCCCAGTTCGATACTATACAATATAATACTCCCTTAAATAACTCCAGTTCTAACCTAGCATGTGGATTAGAGAATCCATGATATTAACGACAGTTTACAATGGAACGATTTCCTAGGGGATTTTCGACAAATCATACAACCCGTCTAAGAGACTGCGTTTACACGATCTATGTCACTTTGTCTGGTAGGTTAGAATACTTTAGTATCTTCATGACGCTACCTCAATGAAACGTGTAAATCCGAGTAAATGGAGGAAACCAGCGCTGACCTGCGCTAATGGACAACGTTCTTTGTCTCAGTTAGCAGAAGTTTTTGACGATTAGTTTGGCTGGGATAACTCATGTTACTTTGTATCACTGACATACATTACTAGACTGGCAAACACGCATCATTTACTGAAATCTGATTTGGTGAGGTATGGTAGCGGTGTCAGAAACTTTGTGTATGATACTACTACGACTTTCGGAAACTAAATGACGTTGTAGGCTTTAAGAAGTGGTTTGAACAAGTTTTGCAGTTAATAAAATATTCAGTACTAGTTCAGTTCAGCACATACATAGTAGAAACGTGTCATGAGAAGGACGTCAAGTCAAATATAAACATGTTTAAATGAAAACCCTTGTTATCAGCGACATATAGCGCGTTCTACTTGCAGGAGCGCTTTCATAAGGAGCATACCTTTCGAAGAAAAGCTGAAGTTGTTTCGATCTGCTTAAACAAACATCACTGATCTACGTCTGATAAAACTGTATTTATTGAACCCCTTAGAATATACACAAACTATTTAAAAACTGAAGATATTTCAGATAAAACCAAAGATAAAAACGTCAGATATGCTAGTACTGAGACGTGTTCCTTTCCTTGTACCTACCGTCTGCTATATGAAAAATTACTGCCAAACACGATGCATCTGTTGACCATTATGTCAAAGCTGTAAGGGAAACGTAATTATATCAGTTAATCCCCATTTCTTACGACTGTTTTATCAGTAAGTAAACAGCTGTTTTTGCGACATTTGCGCTCGTCACCATAATGCGATTCTAAAGTGTCGGTTTCAGTGACACCAGTGATAGTGTATACGGTATTCCCTGGGTAGTATGGCATGTCTGTGCTTTGAATTCTCCACTGCTGCCGCAGCTCCTTATGCACCACTCACAGTACTTGGTGCATGGTCCATGTACTGTCTGCTGACGTACAAAGGGCGCCAGCTCCAGAGTGGCATTCAGTCGACTGAAATATGCCGTTGTTAAGCCCCTCTTTAAGAAACTTGATAAGAGAGATGTCAGTAATTAACGACCTGTTTCACTGCTGACGTCAATCTTCTAAATTTTTGGGAAGGTGATGTATTATAGAATTGTATCTCACTTTAACAGCAATAGTATCCTTAGCAAAACACAGTAAGGATTTCAGAAGGGTTGCTCTACCGAGAATTCTATTTCCACGTTCACTCACCAGACTGCACAAGTATTAAATAATAAAATAGCACCGGTTAGTATTTTCTGCCACCTCTCTAAGACTGTGAATCACAGTATTCTCCCAGATAAATAAGCATTTTATGGGAGTGATGGTATAGCCAACCAACAGATAATGTCATATCCAATAAAAAGAATGTAGAAAGCTGAACTTAGTACTTCCAGAAACACAGTCCAGGAACATAATTGTGGCTGGGGAGAAACCACATATGGGTTTCCCCAAGGTTGAATATTAGATCCACTATTGTTCCTCACTGGGAATGCTCTTACCCTCAGTTTTAAAAAGACCCAAGATATTCAATTGTGCACATCAAGAAGTAATACAAAAGTGATAAGTGTAACACATGGTGAGGAAATAATAAATAAGGTGGAAATTTCAATATTCTTAAGGAACCACATTGATGAGAATTTAACCCCCCTCCCCCCACAAAAAAAAATTGCGAACTCCTAAAACCACTTAGTTCGGCCACATTTGCGCTTACATACAAGTCAGTAAGTTTACATATTTTGCATATTTCCATTCAATAATATCATATAGAATAATGCTCAGGGGTAACCCATCTTCAAGAAAGAAAGTCTTAATTGGCAATAACGTGATGTAAAACCAATATATGGTGCACACCCACGGCCATTTTGCAGGCATCTGTTTAGGGACTGGGGAAATCTGACTACTGTTACACACTACATTCTTACTCTCAAGATGTCTGTTGTAAATTATTCACTGCAGTTCATATGAAACAATGATGTAAGTAATTACAATACCAGAAGCAAATGTTGTCTTTGGCCCAAACGGCGTGCACGATGGTGTAACTAAAGGTTTTGATAACTTTTCCAGGGACATAAAATGTTTGGCAGACAGAAACGTAAAATTTGATAGCAAACAGAAAAAGCTTCTCCTTTACAACTCCTTCTATTCCGTAGAAGAATTTCTATTATTGTTATGTGTAGAAGGTGGTAGCTGTAAAATACTAGCTCCTATCTGTACATTACAAGTGTTCAGAATATAAGCGTCTGTACAAGTTAATTTGCGATGTTAATGTATAATGACTCGTTCCACATCCACATTTGGCACGATCCATCGTGCAAAATGAGCAATGATACATGTTATTAACTCGCTGAGAGCGACGGCTGCTTGAAGATGATGGTCAGCTGGACCGCCGAAATACAGTCTTACCGTGACTTGAGAATCCGGCTGCAAACCCGATGATAGTCTCATAACATTATCAACTTCGTGATAGTGAGCAATCATTGTATTCATGTGATTACGATGCAGTCCTTCTGTTCCGAACATGCAAATGTATTTACTATTAACAATTTGTTTTTCTTAATATTTAGTATGACTTCATACTCGTCCAGTACTCTGCAAATTGAAAACTGTTACCAAAGGATAAAAGACTGCGTACAACACGTTCAGCGAAAGTAACTTCTACTTGACAAAAAAATTATGTTCCCAGAACCGCAGTTAAAAATATTCGGTGTCCTGCTATCATGGTGGAAGAATATTAAACTTCGAGGGTTCACATGTCACTAAAAGTGGGTCCCCCTAGTCAATAATAGTGCATGGTAGTGTTTGAAATGGTTCTCAGTTGCTGTTGCATCAATTTCTGCTTTAACTTTTACTACAGGCCCACGAAAGTTTCTAGTACTGTGCATTTTAATAAAGGGAGTAGAGATCTTATATCGCTACCGTGCGATGCAGTAGGCACTAATAGTGTCTGCAAGCTACGGTGATGTGAGGTTGAAACCCATTCCACAAGAGACGCAAAAAGCGGCTGCATTAGCGGCGCTCTCTGTCGTAGAACGGGCATAAAACCGGCAGCACGGTGCACTAACAGTCCGCATGCTCTGTACGTAGCTAATCGTTACGCGCCATGTCAGACCTGTCACATCGACTCGGCTGTTCTCTTGGTTTTCTTGTTGTTTACTGTGGAAACTCCGTGCCTGACATCAGCTTTAGCTTCTCTTACAGGCCCTCCGTACAGTGCTCTGCTCGCTGTCTGCCACAGCCCCCCCCCCCCCCCCCACCACGAGGCTTTTGTTGACGTTCACAGTGCTCGTGCAGCCGAACGTTTACGTTCTAGTCATCTACTAAAATATCGTTAATATGTTAACAGAAACGATTTTAATGGCTCGGTTTCTCATTGCCAAGCTAAAGATTGTTGAGGCTGTAAACTTTATTCATAAATCCTATATCAAGTAACGTGGTAGTGACGTGATTAGCTTTAACTAAAATCTATAAAGACACATGAGTGACTATGTAGCCAGTAGCTGTTATTGCCCTTTATCTTGCTCGAGAAAGGGGATAATTACAATAATTTTCATTTCGAGGATGTGTAACAAACCCTAGAGTGGTAAGGTATGGCATAAACACCTCGCCACTCGCATAAGTAAACATCCATATATTTTTTTAAGAAAAAGGTTCAACAACGTAGCAAAGCAGGAGTTAATCTTTGACAAGGTACCTGTGAAGGTATTTTGCCGTTGCCTTTATCGGAGAGTTTATGAAGGGTCATGCGCGTATTTGTATTATGCAGAAGGCTGAAATACACTCCTGGAAATTGAAATAAGAACACCGTGAATTCATTGTCCCAGGAAGGGGACACTTTATTGACACATTCCTGGGGTCAGATACATCACATGATCACACTGACAGAACCAAACGCACGTAGACACAGGCAACAGAGCATGCACAATGTCGGCACTAGTACAGTGTATATCCACCTTTCGCAGCAATGCAGGCTCCTATTCTCCCATGGAGACGATCGTAGAGATGCTGTATGTAGTCCTGTGGAACGGCTTGCCATGCCATTCCCACCTGGCGCCTCAGTTGGACCATCGTTCGTGCTGGACGTGCAGACCGCGTGAGACGACGCTTCATCCAGTCCCAAACATGCTCAATGGGGGACAGATCCGGAGATCTTGCTGGCCAGGGTAGTTGACTTACACCTTCCAGAGCACGTTGGGTGGCACGGGATACATGCGGACGTGCATTGTCCTGTTGGGACAGCAAGTTCCCTTGCCGGTCTAGGAATGGTAAAACGATGGGTTCGATGACGGTTTGGATGTACTGTGCACTATTCAGTGTCCCCTCGACGACCACCAGAGGTGTACGGCCAGTGTAGGAGATCGCTCCCCACACCATGATGCCGGGTGTTGGCCCTGTGTGCCTCGGTCGTATGCAGTCCTGATTGTGGCGCTCACCTGCACCGCGCCGAACACGCATACGACGATCATTGGCACCAAGGCAGAAGCGACTCTCATCGCTGAAGACGACACGTCTCCATTCGTCCCTCCATTCACGCCTGCCGCGACACCACTGGAGGCGGGCTGCACGATGTTGGGGCGTGAGCGGAAGACGGCCTAACGGTGTGCGGGAACATAGCCCAGCTTCATGGAGACGGTTGCGAATGGTCCTCGCCGATACCCCAGGAGCAACAGTGTCCCTAATTTGCTGGGAAGTGGCGGTGCGGTCCCCTACGGCACTGCGTAGGATCCTACGGTCTTGGCGTGCATCCGTGCGTCGCTCCGGTCCGGTCCCAGGTCGACGGGCACGTGCACCTTCCGCCGACCACTGGCGACAACATCGATGTACTGTGGAGACCTCACGCCCCACGTGTTGAGCTATTCGGCGGTACGTCCACCCGGCCTCCCGCATGCCCACTATACGCCCTCGCTCAAAGTCCGTCAACTGCACATACGGTTCACGTCCACGCTGTCGCGGCATGCTACCAGTGTTAAAGACTGCGATGGAGCTCCGTATGCCACGGCAAACTGGCTGACACTGACGGCGGCGGTGCACAAACGCTGCGCAGCTAGCGCCATTCGACGGCCAACACCGCGGTTCCTGGTGTGTCCGCTGTGCCGTGCGTGTGATCATTGCTTGTACAGCCCTCTCGCAGTGTCCGGAGCAAGTATGGTTGGTCTGACACACCGGTGTCAATGTGTTCTTTTTTCCATTTCCAGGAGTGTACGTAGGTGGTTGTGTGGTTAGCGTTGTGTTTTTGCTTTAGGGATGAATAAGGAAAGAAAGGATGAGAAATGTGAGGTCTTGTACCGTCACCTCACTTAGTCCTCAGTCCGCAGCTCGTAGTTGTACGGTAGCGTTCTCGCTTCCCACGCCCGGGTTCCCGGGTTCGATTCCCGGCGGAGTCAGGAATTTTCTCTGCCTCGTGATGACTGGGTGTTGTGTGCTGTCCTTAGGTTAGTTAGGTTTAAGTATTTCTAAGTTCTAGGGGACTGATGACCATAGATGTTAAGTCCCATATTGCTCATTGCCATTTGAACCATTTGAACTTAGTCCTCTCAAGTATCACATAAGGGTTGCCGAGCTTACCTTCACCATCCTACTATCGGTTACAATCAGCAGTCACCTGTGATATTATTAATACAAGTCGGTCGTGGTTTGAAAGCCCCTTTATCTGAGAAGTGGTTCAAACCTATACGAACTTGAACGTTAAAACGTGCCTAAAATTATACTTTTAATTTTTTAATCATCTTAAGTAATCCTAATGTTTTCTGTTATGGTAAGTTCATCAATACTAATAGTCTCCCTCTACCACGTAAGGTTTCCTTTCCAAAAAGTAATGATAAAGATCCATGAAAGTCACACAAAACACATGCGCTCAAAACAAATAAATTAAAAAACATGGCAAACAATGACATTCCTAATATTATAATGAAATACCATATTCTTCAACACTAAAAGAAAAGCACGAGTTTTAAGGTCTTCTTTTCCCCCTCAAATCTCCGTTTCCTGCTTTCTAATTACACTCCTTGTAATTTCCTGTAAGTTAACTGTCAAGATAACCCAGGAAGTGTAGCTTCAATCTCCTTTATGCACCTAGTACTTCGAAGTTAGGCAGAACCTTTCTTAGTATATTCTCCTAATCAGGATCTTTCTAGTTGCCGTGAAACTTTCGGACAACGTATGTAGAGTGCGTCGTAGTTAATCTTCAGTTTCTATTATTTCACTTTAAATGTTTCGTCCTTCATTAGTTTCTGAACGTCAAAGCCGATGAAAACTCCTTTCAGTTTAGCTTACGATAGCAGCGGAAACTTATTTACAACATATTTGAAAGTATCACAATCATATAGTAGGGCTTGGAGAAATCGTTTCATACTGCCAAATTTAATGTGAAGTGGGTACACAAATAAATTTTTGCATTGCTCTATAACAGAATCGCAGATTTTCTGAACCCATTTCTTACCTTTTCCATAATATCTATTTCTTATAGGAAGCAGGGTTACATCCTATAGCAACCCCAATGATCAAAGATCATAGAGTACTTCCAAAGTCTTGCATTTGGTCTATTTTTGTAATTAATGTTGTAATTAACATTGTCAAGAAAAAAGGTTAAAGGATCATACGTTTCTTTCTTTGGGCCTTGTCTCGCGCCAACGCGAGTTCGGCCGTGTTATTACGGATTTGGCAGTGTTCGTTACAGCAGGTGGGCGGATGGCCTCCTTGCCACCACCCCGAACCCCCCAGCTTTCTGCACCTAGTGTAATCCATGGAACAGTGTGAACATATTCTAATGTCTGTGAGTTGTGTATCTGAGGTGGAACATTGGGACCAGCCCGGTATTCACCTATCGGGATGTGGAAAACCGCCTAAAATCCTCATCCAAGCTGCAGAGCGGATTCGATGCGGGACCGGCGTGCCTACCCGAGTCCAGGAAGCAGCGCATTGCTACTCTCGGTTACCCTGGCGGGTCTAAAGGATCATACATCTCCGGTATAGAAACAAATTTGTTCCACAGCGTAGAACGAGAGCGTAGAGAATTCTTTTGGAAAAATCACGGAGGAGGTTCCAAGCTTCTGCCTTATACTGAATTCAGAAAATTACATCAAACGAGAAACATCAGTATACAAGAGGACATTCGTGTGAAAGATAAGGAACGGAGATTCTACTCTATTTATCAACCAAGATAAAGATGTTTTAGAACTCCAGCCGTCCAAGAGGGAGCCAACACCAGAAGCAGTAGTTGTTTTTGATTGTACAGAGCTAAAAGCTTAGCCATTTCTGACGAAATTCTTTGAAGAGGTGAATTTTCAGTGTGTGAGCTTGTCAGAGAAGAGTTTAATTATATTTTGTATTTGCTTAAATTTTCTTCCGTACATTAGCTGTTTTGTGAGATGACTTTCAGACGAAAAATAATTGTTTATTATCTGTTTACAGTACTGTAATTTCTTTGTGCCTCATGAGCTTTAGGGTTTCGCAACGTTTGTGTGGGGTCAGAACACATCTTGGCGTTGCTTCCTGTTATTCTCGTTATTTGGGCACATCCCGGGCCAGTTTCAATAGCGCCACAGTCAGGTAATTTTATCTCCTGCTTAGATGTCTTCTGTCTCAGTATGCCTTGACTACTTTGTTTGTATTTTTTTCTGAGATTTTATTTCGTTTTCTATACAGCTGAAATGGGCTTGTTGCGTATGAACGCAAGGAGAATTGGTTACCATCTGGGAAGAGCTGGAAGCTGTGTTGGCCACGATCGACAGGCTTCTAGCTGCTGCCGTAACTTGTGGCCGTCTTAGAGCATCAGTGACGAAAGCTGTAACATGTCTGGTGCACCTGCAATTCCCTGGTAACCCCGACATTACTGTGTCTTCTGATGTGCTTCAACTGAAGAGTTTGTCTTCACACAAGGGTAAATAGCAAGTATAGGTACTTGCTGGGAGGTCTCGCCCGATATGTATAGAAGACTCTGCGGGCAGCTGTTTTACGCACTGGGTGCAACCGGTTGCAAACTGTGGCTCATGCTGGCAAAAACGACGCCTGCCGCTTGAATTCTGAGGTCATGTTGGTGTCTTTTCTGTAGTTGGCTGAGTTGGTGAAGGCAGCTAGTATCACTGTGTGTAACATCGTACCAAGAGTTAATTACAGCCTTCTGCTTTGGGGCAAAGTGGAAAATCTAAACCAAAGACTGTAATGATTTTGTGACAATATCTAGTACGAATTTCTCGACCTCGACTATGGTATGTGAGCTGTAGGGCCCTTCAATGTTTCAGGTTCGTAAACACGCTACTAGAGTAGCAGAGTACATGTGACTTCCACAGTTTCATTTTTTAAGGTTTGAGAAATCCCACCTTGAGGTCAGTGATGAAGAACTCGCAGAAGTCTAAGACAGATCAGAAACAGTACTCTCAGACATCGATCGTTTAAACAGATAAATAAAGGTTTAATGTGATATCCGTAAACAGTAGGAGCATTCATGGTAAAGTCATAGATTTACTATCGCTTATTAAAGGTTATAATGCCCAGACCGTGTCGGAAACAGAAAGTTTGTTGATACTGGAAATGAATACCAGCGAAATCTTTAGTTCTGTCAATGATGGCAGCGAGTTCATCGCAATAGAGAATTCGATATAGACCGCATACGTCAGGAGCTTTAGTGGCCGTGCGCTTCTGAGAAAACATGCATAGTAACGTTAATAAGTTTCTCACAACGCTGTTGTAACTGTGTAAATGGGAGAGACTTCAGTTGGCCAGCTTTAGAAAAGGGGAGCCGTGTGATCGAAACTGGTGCCAGAAGCAGGGATCCGTGTGACATTATTCTTAATGTCTTGAAAGATGGCTCTTTAAGACCACTTTGTCTTTTGTTGAAGAGATGTGTGTGGCATGCTCGCGTATGTCCTGCGCAGATGGTTTTTCTGTGTTGATGTAGTTCTTTCGGAGGAGAATGCGTACAGTGCATCCTTTCACATCCCCTCTATTTGGCAATGTTAGCTCTGCAAGTATGAATGTGTGAGTTTATATGTGAACCTGTCGGCGAGGGAACAGAGACTCTCTCGTAATGTCTGCTAGTGGAATGACAGGGCATCTAGGCTTCTACAGGCAGGTCTAGCAAAGTGCTTAATTTACAGTCAAAATGTTTCCATTGGTTTCTGTTAGAAAAATCGCCAGCGACAACCACCCCTCACTCTCTTTAGTAAAAAGACTGGTCTTCGCGACAACTGCCATTGGCTGGTCTTTCTAAACGCTTGATAAAGTTTCACTGTGTGAATATCAGAGCGTTTATTCCTCTTCCATTTCCAGGAGTAATCGGCTATCTTCCCCACGATCTTAAAAAATATATAAGCAGCTGGTCGCCCCATCAGTGTCCACAGGTTGGCATCTTTGGATCTTCACTCTTGGATTGGACAGTGGTATGTTACGCATGAGGATCTTCGGAACGTGTTTTGGTACATCTTTGTGTTTCGTTTAATGAGGATAGACACTCGTTTTGGTTAGCAAATTGCTTCATTTACTTCATTAGACATTCGGGAGTGTTTTCCATTTCGAGTTATGTAGTTTATTTTTATCAGTTGTTATTGGTGCTGTTTGAATCATTCTCTCTTTGTGGATGAGATATACCATTAGCACTGGTGTTGGTTCACTTGAAAAACAATCCGAATCTGCGCTAAATGTGATATTTTTCTAAATTCGCGAGCAGGAGAGACGCTCAGTAGCTCGGTACGGGCTTTTGTTAAAGTTTCGAGAACATACCTTCACCGAAGAGTCAAGCAGTATATTGCTCCCTCCTACGTATATCTCGCGAAGAGACCATGAGGATAAAATCAGAGAGATTAGAGCCCACACAGAAGCATACCGACAATCCTTCTTTCCACGTACAATACGAGACTGGAATAGAAGGGAGAACCGATAGAGGTACTCAGGGTACCCTCCGCCACACACCGTCAGGTGGCTTGCGGAGTACGGATGTAGATGTAGATGTAGATGTAGATAACGACGTTGGTATTAATTGACCCGTTTGTATAAGCAGGCTGATTGATGATTTCGATTAATTAGCCTCGTGCAGAAAAAAGTTAAACCTAGCATCTATTGAATCAGATCGCACTCGTGAAGTGAGTTGCGTCTTTCGGTCGCCGGATTTGAATTTTGCTTTTTTATTTCTATATTAGGGATATTTGCACAGCTCAACCATCATGTGTGCAAAAAGCGATGATACCGCAAGCATAGAGCTCATTAATAGGTGGGAATACTACTTCCGTACAGAATGAACCCCAACGATTTTCAAATATCACGGATATTACAGGGTTTACTAAAACTAGTGGTAAAGCTTTGACACCGACTTAAGCCCCTCTGTAGAAAGACTTCTTTCTCCGCTGTGATTCAGCAGCGCCGTAGGATTTTTTTTCCTTTCTGTTACTGTGTTGCATATCACTATTTGAATACTAATGCAGGAACATTTTCCCTTTTGTAAGGATCCGAAACATTCATATCATTACCTTTGAGATCATCCGCCCTAGTCCTTTCTTGGAACTTCATTTAAGCCTGAGTTGTATTAATAAGTTACTACATGAAGCTAAGCTAATACTGCGTCATGTATTCCATGTGGGTTATCACTCGTAGTAATAAATTCAGTCTTAGTCACTGTTGCTTCTGAAATTTTTCCCCTCGCCATGTACTCACGAAGCCTACACAGATATTATTAACAATGAATCTCTGAAAAGTGTGTTTCGTCACAAAGTGGCTATGAGTGACATGAAAGTTATATGATAATAAAGGGCCAAAGAAACTGGTACACCTGCCTAATATCGTGTACGCTCCCCTCGAGCACGCAGAAGTGCCGCAACACGATGTGGCATGCACTCGATTAATGTCTGAAGTAGTGCTGGATGGAACTGACACCAAGAATCCTGTAGGGCTGTCCATAAATCCATAGTAGTACGAAGGGGTGGAGATCTCTTCTGAACAGCACGTTGCAAGGCGTTCACGATATGCTCAATAATGTTCATGTCTGTGGCATTTGGTGGTCAGTGGAAGTGTTTAAATTCAGAAGAGTGTTCCCGGAGCCACTATGTAGTAATTTTGGACGAGTGAGTGTCACATTGTCGTGCTAGAATTGTCCAAGTCCGTCGGAATGCGCAATGAACATGAATGGATTCAGGTGATCAGGCAGAATGCTTATGTACGTGTTCCCTGTCACAGTGGTTTCTAGACGCATCAGGGGCCCCCATATTACAGAAATTCCACACGCACTCACCATTACAGAGCCTCCATCAACTTGAATAGTTCGCTGCTGACATGCAGGCTCCATGGATGCATTAGGTTGTCTCCATACTCGTACACAACTATCCACTCGATACAATTTGAAACGAAACTTGTCCGACCAGACAGCATGTTTCCAGTTATCAACAGTCCAACGTCAGTGTTCACGGGCCCAGGTGAGGCGTAAAGATTTGTGTTGTGTTGTGCAGTCATCAAGGGTACACGAGTGGGTCTTCGGCTCCGAAAGCCCATATCGATGATGTTACGTTGAATGATTCACACGCTGACACTTGTTGATGGCCCAGCATTGAAGTCTGCACCAATTTGTGGAAGGATTGCACTTCTCTCACGTTGAACGATTCTCTTCAGTCGTTGTTGGGCCCGTAGTGAACGGACAACAGATTAAAGAACCAAAAAAGACAACCACATCCACTGGAATAGAAACACGAAGGCAATACGCTGTCTGAGTCGATATGTCCTGAGACGCCACGCGATGTCAGACTCGTGGCTGAGCGTTTTTTTTTCTTTATTGTTATTTTCAAACCTGTTTACAGACAGGCCTGCAGCAGCATACTACGCCACTCTTTGGCCTCAGAGAAACACACAAGAGACAAATGAAGACAATGGGAGACAAAAATACGGTGGACATATAAACGGAGACAAGCAGTTTTTAAAACACATAGAGACATTCACGGGCGTAGAGTCCAAGATAAAAGTTGTTCAGACACTTGGACACACATAGACGAAAATTGTCACACGTGAACGTAGGTGCACAAAACTAATAACACTGAACCACAAAAGCACAAACAACGGCACACACGGGAAACACGAGGCGTTGATCTCTGCGCGCGAATGTTCACTAATAGTGTACGAATCTGGGGGACCTGCCAAAAGAGGAGGAGTAGGGAGGGGTGGGAGAGAGAGACGGAGAAGCAGAGGGGAGAAACGATGCCTTTGGCAGGGGAGATAGGGGGAGGGGAGAAGGGGGGGAAGCCCAATGGAAGAGGGGTGGAGGAAGGGGACGGGGGAAAAGGAAAGAGAAGGGAGGGATGGTGCAAAGAGGAGACGAAACAGGAATTGGGGAGGGGAGGATCAAAGTTGATAAGAGAGGTAGATGGAAGGGAGGAGACATCATCAGGGAGGGGAGCTGGCGGAACCCACCTTGTGAGAGGGTAAGGAGTGTGGAGAGATGGAGACCAGTTGGGACATGGGAATACAGGCGCGGCAGTGGGTGGGGGTGGGAGAGGATGGGCGAGACAAGCGGGTGAGGAGGGTCGAGTTTGTGGGAGGTGTACAGGATCCGTATCCTTTCAAGGAAAAGGAGGAGATGGGGGAAAGGAATCACATCATACAGGAACCACGTGGGGGAGGGGAGACGGATGCGATAGGCGAGGCGGAGAGCATGGCGTTCAAGGATTTGAAGGGATTTATAAAAGGTAGGAGGGCGGAGATCCAGGCCGGATGAGCGTAGCAAAGGATAGGGGGGATGAGGAATTTACAGGTGCGGAGGATGGTAGAGGGGTCCAGACCCCACGTACGGCCCGAAAGGAGCTTTAGGAGATGGAGTCGGGAGTGTGCCTTGGCTTGGATTGTCCGGAGATGGGGGGTCCAGGAGAGGCGACGGTCGAGGGTGACGCCAAGGTAGTTGAGGGTGGGAGTGAGGGCGATAGGACGACCATAGACTGTGAGATAGAAATCAAGGAGGCGGAAGGAAGGGGTGGTTTTGCCTACAATGATCGCCT
Source organism: Schistocerca gregaria (assembly GCF_023897955.1). Taxonomy (NCBI): domain Eukaryota; kingdom Metazoa; phylum Arthropoda; class Insecta; order Orthoptera; family Acrididae; genus Schistocerca; species Schistocerca gregaria. The sequence goes on from NC_064931.1 coordinate 735,078,546, forward strand.
GGGTTTTGGGGGGATTGACCTTGAGCAACCACTGGTTACACCAAGCGGTGAACCGGTCAAGGTGGGATTGGAGAAGGTGTTGGGAACACTGCAGGGTGGGGGCAAGGGTAAGGAAGGCCGTGTCATCGACAAACTGGAGAGGGTGGATGGGGGGTGACGGCGGCATGTCCGCCGTATACAAAAGGTACAGAAGGGGGGAGAGGACGGAGCTTTGGAGCACATCGGGGAGGGAAAAAAGGTGTATGAGTCCGTGTTCTGGATGGTGATGTAGGAAGGACGGTGGGAGAGAAAGGAGCCGATCAGACGGACGTAGTTAATGGGAAGGGCGAAGGTTTGGAGCTTGAAGAGGAGACCAGAATGCCATATGCGGTCATAAGCTCGTTCGATGACCAGGGAGAGGAAGATAGCGGTGCAACGGGAATTAAGCTGGTCGGAAAGGAGATGAGTGACGTGAAGGAGACGGTCGTCGGAAGAGAAGGAAGCGGTGCTGGCGGAGATGCTGGTGGATGCGTTGGGTGAGGATGGATTCCAGGACCTTGCTGAAAACCGAGGTGAGGCTGATGGGACGGTAGGAAGAGACGGCGGATGGCGGTTTGCCAGGTTTAAGGAACATCAGGATACGGGAGGTTTTCCACAGGTCGGGGTAGTAACCGGTGGACTGGACTACATTGTATAGTCTGGTCAAGGTGGAGAGGAAAGAGACAGGAGCTTCTCGAAGGTGACAGTATGTGACACGATCGTCACCAGGAGCGGTGTTGCGTTTTCTGCAGAGTGTAGCAATGAGATCCTGTGTAGTGATTGGGGCATTGAGTTCTGTGTGTGCAATGTTGTCCAGATACTGGAAACCAGGTGTGAGGGGAGGGACAGAGGTGTCAGTTCGATCGCGGACATCCGGGAAGAGGGAGTAATCGAACTGGGGATCATCAGGGATGGAAAAGACATCGGACAGGTAGGAAGCAAAGTGATTCGCCTTACTAAGGGTGTCAAGGAAGGGGTGATTATTATGGAGAATAGGATAGTAGGGGGAGTGTTTAGTTACGGTAAGGCGACGGAAGGGTAACCAGAACTTGGACAAGTTGATAGGTAGGGTAGCATTTAAACGGGTGCATGTCTGTCGCCAGTCCCGGCGTTTCTTGGCTGCGAGCAAATCACGAATGTGTCGCTGAAGTTGCCGGTGGCGTCGTAGTGTGTCCGGGTCACGCGTGTGGATGAAGGCACGGCAGAGTCGGCGGGATTCACGGAGGAGGAGGACGGCCTGTGGGGGTAAGGTAGGACGGTCGGGGTGGATAGCGACAGTAGGGGCATGTGCCTCCATGGCTTCAGACAAGGTCTGCTGGAGAGGCGGCATGGGTTACATCGACAGGGTGGCGGTAAGTGAAGGGGTGGCTATCGACCTGGGTGGAGAGGGTATCCCGGTAGGCATTCCAGTTGGCATGGGAATAGTCATGGACGTACTTAGGGGGAAGGTCATTATGAGGGTCGGGGCGGGGGCGACGACTGTCTGAAACGGTGAGAAGGACAGGGAGATGGTCGCTACCAATAGGCTCCAGGACATCCACCATTATGCGGCCAAGGAGGTTGGAGGAGGAAAGGACAACATCAGGAGATGAGTTGGATTTGGGACGGGTGTGCTGGGGGGTGGGGATGAGGTCGCCTTGAAGGGAGGAGAGGAACCAATGCCACCGCCATAACTGGGAGGCAGAACGACTGTGGTTGTTGAGGTCGGCGGCGATCACGTAGTAAGAGAAGGTACGGCCAATGTGGGAGAGGAAGTCGAAGGGAATAGGGGCGTTAGGGTGGACATAGATGGTGGCGCAGGTAACGGTAATGCCGAGGAAGAAGGGACTAAGGATCAGGTGTTCGGTGGGGTCGGGAAGTAGAGGTTGGAGCAGAACAAGGATCTGGCGGTGGTGACCAATGGCAACTCCACCACGCGCAATTGGGAGGGGATTATGAGAATTGTGAAGGAGGTATGGCGAAGTGTGGACGGTGTGGTGGGGTTGGAGGAAGGTTTCATTGAGGAGGAAGGCGTCCACGTGGTGGGTGGAAAGGGTGTGCAGGAAGAGGTTCTTGTTGGCAGCAAGGTAGCGGGTATTGTTGAAAAGGATACAGTGCTGTCGCGCCATGACAAGGATTTAGACAATGGTGTCAAGACCGGAGAAGGTGAAATGGACCTGGCTGTTGGGGTAGGCGGCGTACATTTTCAGGTGGAAAACGGAACGGGCGGACAGGGATACCTGTTGGAGGGTGTGGGGGCGTTGAAAAGGATGAACATTCTGAAGGACGATGGTGAAGAACCTGATGATGTCCTCAGCGGTAGGGGGGGGACGAAAGGAATTGCCAGGAGGGGTGGGGGCGTCCAGAGGGTGGACAGGAACGGTGAGCTCAGGAGTGGTAGGAGGGGGTCGGGCTTTACATTTCTGGGAGTAAGTGGGGTGAGGGAAGTTACAGGTATTACAGGAGGGGGGGGGGGGGGGAATGGAGATTATGGAACTGCCTGAGAAAGTGGACTTGCCTACATTGCAGGCAGATGGGGGCCTCGCAGCACTCTGATGTAGGGTGCGCATTATACTGCAAGCACCTCTGGCAGTGGAGGGATTGAGGAGGGGAATGGGAAGAGTCAACTTGGTAGCGGTGGTGAAAGAGAAGGGCACTCTCCTTCAGGAGACGGTCGATGGAGGGGGCGTGTTCGGAAAAGACCTGCATAACGCGGGTGGGGCTGGCGGTGTTATGGATGCACCGAACCGTACGCACCTCCAGATGGGGATGCGCCTTGAGCTCTGCCAACATCTCCTCCTCCGTGATCGGCGGACTAAGCCGAGTGATCAAGGCAGTGAGGGTCGGCAGGCGACACGGGGGTTGGGGTTAGCGGGAGGGAGACGGGGAAGGAGCAGGGGTGAGGGAGGCATTAGGGCCAAAGCGGGTGACAGGGATGCGGGAAAGGAGGTCCGTGTGGAAGGTAGGGCTGGGGGAGGAGATGAGCACCGAATCATGGCGAGGAGTGAGGAGGGAGATGGGGGCACCAGGAAAATGCTGGCGATGAAAGAGGGTGAGGTTCAGGGCTTCAAGAAAGGAGGGGTTAGGATGGGAGAGGAGGTAGCGGTAGGAGGAGGGGGTGGAGGAGGAGGAGAAGGAGGAGGAGGGGGCAGGTGGGGAGACATCCATGGCATAATGGGTTGGGGAAGGGGGATGAGGTGGAGCCTTTTTGGGTGTAGAGCAGGCAGGGGTGCCACTGGGGCGCTTGACGGCGGCGGAGAAGGTAAGGGGGATGAGAACGACTGGAATGTGGCGGGGAGTGACAGGTCCCGGTGCTGGAGTCAGTGCCGGAGACGGTGAGGGCAATGGCGAAGGCGACGGTGAAGATGATGACGACGAGGGCAAAGGGGAGAGTTGAGCGTGAGCTGTTGCTTTCTGGGCAACCACCCTAGCGGGGGCCGCAGAGGGAGGGAGGGGAGGGAAGGGATCAGAGGAGGCATGGGAGGGTGGAGCCGGGGATGGGGCGACAAATGGGGAGGGAGATGGGAGAGTCAGCAGTGGGGGGATGGACTGAGGGGGGAGTGATGCGGCACACCATGTGATAGTGGTGGCAGCGGCTGAGGAGGAGGTGTAGACGATGGCAGTGGTGGTGGCTGTAGAAGAGGTGGTGGGGTTTGACATTATGATGAGAGGAAAAAGACAGGACAAGACAAGGAAACAAAAAAATGAGAGACGGGCAGGGCGACGAGAGACAGAGAGTAGAAGGTGACGGAGAACGACGAAGGACGAAGGAGACTGGGGCTGAAGCCCCACTCTGCAGTCGCTGGCGGTGGGGGCGACCTGGGTGGCTGGCCGGTGGGGACGCCTCCGCTGCTGCTGCTGCTGCTGCAGGCAGCTAGGACCACTGCTGGCTACTGGCTGCGACCAGGGCTGGCGGGGACCGGCGCTGGCGGGGACCGGCGCTGGCGGGATGCTGGCGGAGACCGCTGCTTCCGGGGACCGCTGCTGGCTGCTGGCTTCTCGCTGCTCGCTGCTGGCGGGGACCGCTGCTGGCTGGACTGCTGCACGTCGACGAGATGGCTGGCTGGCTGGTTGGCTGGCTGGCTGGAACCTGCAACACCTATCGCTTCGTTTGGTACCGCAACAGCACAATCCAGGGGCGGTATCCCAAGCGAATTACCGCCGGAGATGGCTGGCTGAGCGCGAAGCAGGCGCTTAAGTGCGCTATCGGGGGCGCAGCTATTGGCCTCTGGGACCACGTGTTCCACAGTGGCTCCCCCACACTAAAAGCGAGCCAAGAGGCGCCCGCCGCCACAGCTTACGGCGCGATGGTACAGAGACCTCTATGAGTCTTCGACGTCCATGAAGTCTGGCGCGGATTAAAATTCCGTGGCGTGCGGTACCAGAATGACCTCATATGTTGAGCCCCATAGTGTTCAGAGCCATTTGAACCATTTTTATGCATCTCTATATTTGAATACGCATGCTTATACCAGTTTCTTTGGCGCTTGAGTGTAAGTACTTACTTCCTCATCTCAGTGCCCACAGGCAGATATCAAAGTAAATGACCTATGTCAGCTTGCGTTACTATTACACTGTCGAAGGAAGCCCTTCGGAATTATGTATGTGTTATAAATTGAATACACATTTTAATAAAAGTGTTCTTCATAGAGGTAGTAGCTATGTATTTCCCTGCCTCTATGAAAGATAAGAAATAGCCTTGCAGTCTTATCTGAAAATTACTTCAAAGAGGCAGAGAATTTACTCGTGAGGGTAACATCTTAGACATTATAGCACATGACGTAAAATTTTGTAAACCGTTAATCTAGAGGAGGGCAGTTGTGATCATTAGAGGATGAGAGCACCAATGACTATGGGAGTTGTAAGGAGATGTAAGAATGGAGGGAGATTAGTTTTCATAAGTAAAACTGACAGGATACAAACTGCAGAGTGTTTGTGTATTCAAAATCAAATATTCTGTGCAATAACAATCTGTTAGAGAATTAGCGAGAACTCTCGCCTAATCATTAATTTCAACTGTCTCTAATACAGCATACAATATGTGATCAAAAGTATCCAGAGACCCCCAAAAAACACACGTTTCTCATAAATGATGCATTGTGCTGCCACCTACGGCCAGGTACTACAAATTAGCGACCCCAGCAGTCATTAGTCATCGTGAGAGAGGGGTGTTCCGCGGAAATCACGGACTTCAAACGTGGTCAGGTAATTGGGTGTCACTTGTGTCATACGTCGGTACAAGAGATTTCCACGCTCCTAAATATCCCTAGGTCCACTGTATCCGATGTGATAGTGAATTGGAAACGTGAACAGACAAGTACAGCACAAAAGCGTAGAGGTTTACCTCGTCCGTTGACTGATAGAGGCCACCGACAGTTGAAGAGGGTCGTAATGTGCTATAGGCAGACATCTACCCAGACCATCGCACAGGAATTCCAAACTGCATCAGGATCCACTGCAACTACTATGACAGGCGGGAGGTGAGAAACTTGGATTTCATGGTCGAGGGGCTCTTCATAAGCCACACATCAAGCCGGTAATTGCCAAACGACACCTCGCTTGGTGTAAGGAGCACACTGTACAATTGAACAGTGGAAAAACGTACTGTGAAGTGACGAATCACGGTACACAATGTCGCGATCCGATGGCAGGGTGTGGATACGGAACATGCTCAGGGTGAACGTCATCTGCCAGCGTGTGTAGTACCAACAGTAAAATTAGGAGACGGTGGTGTTATGGTGTGGTCGGGTTCTTCATGGAGGGGGCTTGCACCGCTCGTTGGTTTGCTTTGCATTGTAACAGCACAGGCCTACATTGATGTTTTAAACACCTTCTTGCTTCCCACTGTTGAAGAGCAATTTGGGAATGGCGATTGCATCTTTCAACACGGTCGAACAGCTGTTCATAATGTACGGCCTGAGGCGATGTGGTTACACGACAATAGCATCCCTGTAATGGACTGGTCTGCACAGAATCCTGATCTGATTCCTATAGAACACCTTTGGGATGTTTTGGAACGCTGACTTCATGCCAGGCCTTACCGACCGACATCGATATCTCTCCTCATTGCCGTACTCAATGAAGACTGGGTTGCCGTTCCCCAAGAAACATTCCACCCCCTGATTGAACGTATGTCTGCGAGAGTGGAAACTGTCATCTAGGCTGAGGGTGGGCTAATACCGTACTGAATTCCAACATTACCGATTGAAGTCGCCACGAAATTGTATGTCATTTTCAGCCAGGTGTGCGGGTACTTTTGATCACATAGTGTAGTGTAACGTGCAAGGCGACGAAACGTCACCAAGATTGTGTTCAGGTGTGAAGACGAAAAACGGCGTGAAGTCGAAAAACTATCCGTTTTTGAACGAATTTCTGTGACCTTACTTAAAAATGGAGCTGTACATTGTAGAATGAGTAAAGGTATCCCACTTTGTATGATGGCCTGATTGACAATGAAATCGGGATATCAGTGTGCTCATTAAAAGTTAATAGACCACAGTGTACACTATTGAGTTATACCTACGACGTACACTTTTACAGTGGAGAATTACATTCGCCCATAACGAAAGTTCCGTATTCTCATAGCACAGCAAACAAAAATCGCCAGTAGAAGCGATGCAACTAAGAAAGTAGATGCCTGGATCCGTAATCAATTGCCGGCTTCAGTTTTGAGAAAAAGGTTTGATATGCTTCGTCAAACGCTAATTTATCACCATAGTGCTAGGCATTAAGCAACATTAAAAAGGTTGCTTTTCCTAACGATACATTAAAAAATGTTCTGTGGCAATGTGCTTTCACACCTTACTCACGGTACTTTGAACTTTTATGCTTTGAATATTTTTATGATATCCGTCACCTTGGGAAATGCATTGGTTCTCCCGAAGCATAAAAGAGAACGATGAAATTCTAGAAATTATATGTTTTTCATTTTCAGTTTCTATTTATTAGACAGGGTGTAACAAATATAAATGCCGATAACTTCATTGATGGCTGGGAACAAGGTTTTCCACAACATTACACCAGTATTTACATCATTTGCAGACTAATAATATACGTACTAAAAGCAATATGTTTTTAGGTTCGGTAGTACCTCCAAGCATATGTGGCAAGAGCAAGCCGTTGATGTATGTGTTCCGTTGGGCAGCAAGTCAGTCGCAGAAGTGTGGACGCAATACGGTTAGCCTATACTGACAAGCATAGTCCACTTACTGGTCCAGTTATGCACGTGCAAAAAAAAAAAAAAAATCTAATAGTGAACTATGTTAAGGGTTTGTGAGAAGACTTTCCAGTGCAGAGAAAAACAATCCACACACTGATCTACATTTACATCTACATTTATACTCCGCAAGCCACCCAACGGTGTGTGGCGGAGGGCACTTTACGTGCCACTGTCATTACCTCTCTTTCCTGTTCCACTCTCGTATGGTTCGCGGGAAGAACGACTGTCTGAAAGCCTCCGTGCGCGCTCTAATCTCTCTAATTTTACATTCGTGATCTCCTCGAGAGGTATAAGTAGGGGGAAGGAATATATTCGATACCTCATCCAGAAACGCACCCTCTTGAAACCTGGCGAGCAAGCTACACCGCGATGCAGAGCGCCTCTCTTGCAGAGTTTGCCACTTGAGTTTGTTAAACATCTCCGTAACGCTATCACGGTTACCAAATAACATTGTGAAGAAACGCGCCGCTCTTCTTTGGGTCTTCTCTGTCTCCTTCGTCAACCCGATCTGGTACGGATCCCACACTGATGAGCAATACTCAACCTCATTTGTTGATGGACTACATTTTCTAAGGACTCTCCCAATGAGTCTCAACCTGGTACCCGCCTTACCAACAATTAATTTTATATGATCATTCCATTCCAAATCGTTCCACACGCATACTCCCAGATATTTTACAGAATCATATAATCAAACAATAAAGGATCCTTCTTTCTATGTATTCGCAATACATTATATTTGTCTATGTTAAGGGTCAGTTGCCACTCCCTGCACCAAGTGCCTATCCGCTGCAGATCTTCCCGCATTTCGCTACAATTTTCTAATGCTGCAACTTCTCTGTATACTACAGCATCATCCGCGAAAAGCCGCATGGAACTTCCGACACTATCTACTAGGTCATTTATATATATTGTGAAAAGCAATGGCCCCATAACACTCCCCTGTGGCACACCAGAGGTTACTTTAACGTATGTAGACGTCTCTCCATTGATAACAACATGCTGTGTTCTGTTTGCTAAAAACTCTTCAATCCAGCCACACAGCTGGTCTGATATTCCGTAGGCTCTTACTTTGTTTATCAGGCGACAGTGCGTTACTGTATCGAACGCCTTCCGGAAGTCAAGAAAAATACCATCTACCTGGGAGCCTGCATCTAATATTTTCTGGGTCTCATGAACAAATAAAGCGAGTTGTGTCTCACACGAACGCTGTTTCCGGAATCCATGTTGATTCCTACAGAGTAGATTCTGGGTTTCCAAAAACGACATGATACTCGAGCAAAAAACATGTTCTAAAATTCTACAACAGATCGACGTCAGAGATATAGGTCTATAGTTTTGCGCATCTGCTCGACGACCCTTCTTGAAGACTGGGACTACCTGTGCTCTTTTCCAATCATTTCGAACCTTCCGTTCCTCTAGAGACTTGCGGTACACGGCTGTTAGAAGGGGGGCAAGTTCCTTCGCGTACTCTGTGTAGAATCGAATTGGTATCCCGTACATATTAGGGTACCACATATCAAAACATCTGCACTTATACCTGCGGCACTCTGTATAAAGTTAGTATACAGGGTGATTCAGCTGCCCATTCTCAAGAGTTTTAGACATTCTGCAACGCCTTCAAATACCACCAGCATAATTGGAATAATCTCTCCCTCTCTACATGCAAACTCTAAACCTACAGAAAAAATTAAAAGACTTTTTTAGGAAATTTAATGTCGTTAAATTTTGTACTAGGATACGTTTCCGTTATAGGAAATCTTTTTTTAATTATGTAAGAAAAACGTACAAGAGCGGCCTTCAAAAGCGTTTTTTGAATAACTCAAAAACCGTGGCCTACAGCGAAAATGTATTCCAGTGCAAAATTTTACTACATTAAATTTCCTACAAAAATGTTGTGTTCATTTTCTCTGTAGGATTCACAGTTTACAGGTAGAGAGCGGGAGAATATAAAATCTTGCGCGTGGATATTGTAGGCATTGAAAGCTGCAAAAAACTTGTAGGTAGATTAGAATTGATAAAATTACGCTACTGGACATTACCAATGCTACACCACGAAGATGACGTGCTACAGACGCGAAATTTAACCGACAGGAAGAAGATGGTGTGATATGCAAATGATTAGCTTTTCAGAGCATTTACACAAGGTTGGCGCCGTTAAGACACCTTCAACATGCTGACATGAGGAAAGTTTCCAACCGATTTCTCATACATAAACAGCAGTTGACAAGAGTTTCCTGGTGAAACGTTGTTGTGATGCCTCGTATAAGGAGGAGAAAAGAGTACCATAACGTTTCCGACTTCGATAAAGGTCGGATTACAGCCTGTCGCGATTGCGGTTTATCGTATCGAGACATTGCTGCTCTCGTTGGTCGAGAATCAACTACTGTTAGCAGAGTAAGGAATCGGTGGGTTCAGGAGGGTAATACAGGACGCCGTGCTGGATCCCAACGGCCTGGTATCACTAGCAGTCGAGATGACTGGCACCTTATCCGCATGGCTGTAACGGATCGTGCAGCCACGTCTCGATCCCTCAGTCAACCCATGGGGAGGTTTGCAAGACAACAACCATCTGCACGAACAGTTCGACGACGTTTCCAGCAGCATGGACTATCAGCTCGGAGACCATGGCCGCAGTTACCCTTGACGCTGCATCACAGACAGGAGCGCCTGCGATGGTGTACTCAACGACGAACCTGGGTGCACGAATGGCAAAACGTCATTTTTCTGATGAATCCAGGTTCTGTTTACAGCATCATAATGGTCGTATCCGTGTTTGGGGACATCGCGGTGAACGCACATTGGAAGCGTATATTCGTCGTCGCCCTACTGGCGTATCACCCGGCGTGATGATATGGGGTGCCATTGGTTACACGTGTCGGCCACCTCTTCTTTGCATTGACGGCAGTTTGAACAGTGGGCCTTACTTTTCAGATGTGTTCCGACCCGTGGCTCTACCCTTCATTCGATCCCTGCGGAACCCTACATTTTAGCAGGATAATGCACAGCCGCATGTTGCATGTCCTGTACGGGCCTTCCTGGATACAGAAAATGTTCTACTGCTGCCCTGGCTAGCACATTCGACAGATCTCTCACCAACTGAAAACGTCTGGTCAATGGTAGCCGAGCAACTGGCTCGTCACAATACGCCAGTCACTACTCTTGGTTAATTGTGGAATCGTGTTGAAGGTGCATGGGCAGCTGTACCTGTACACGCCATCCAAGCTCTGTTTGACTCAATGCCCAGTCGTATCAAGGCCGTTATTACGGCCAGAGGTGGTTGTTGTGGGTACTGATTTCTCAGGATCTATGCACCCAAATTGCTTGAAAATGTAATCACTTGCCAGTTCTGGTATAATATATTTGTCCAATGAATAGCCGTTTATCATCTGCATTTCTTCTTGGTGTAGCAAATTTAATGGCCATTAGTGTACCTTCATCCCCGTATGAAGTTAACAGTAGAGACAACAAACAATCCCGTCTGTTTATACAGTCAGAGGTTTAGCTGGTTCACAAGCACTTGACATGTAATACGCTGTTTTATTTGACAGTGTCACTGTGTCACTCGTACTGCTGAGTTTCCTACATTGGTGCACTTCAGCACTCGCGAGTAGACGTGAGGGTGACAAACGGCTCTACAGGATGGGGCAGCAGGCAGCAGCGGACGATGTTGGAAGGGGAGAGCGCTGGTCCCTGGGCGGCCGTGATTTGCCGGGGCGGGGGTGGGCCGTGCCAGGGGACTCGTCTGCGCTGCGCAGACTTACTCAACGCCTCGTGCTGCCTCGCTTCCTCCCGTCACCTCACAAACTCACTGAAACTGAAACGCATACAAACGTACTCCTGCTCGGATTTCAGTGTCCAATAGCGGTATGATTATGCAGCACAATCAGTGGTTCGTACGATTCAGAGGCCACACATCTTGGCGATATTAACAAAATTCACCCTTGTCAAGCCTAAATGCCCATGTGATGATTTTCGATAAATCGCATGGATCTGTGAGTGGATTTTTTGGACGGTCATGTGTTTATTAAAACTTTAATTACATGTAGCAGGTAAGCCAAATGACATTTAAATATTGTGTGCTTAGCGTAGTGGAATAGTGTTTACATGTCTCGACTAATATGACACCACGCTTTACGGATTAGTTTGCAAGCCTGTCGATGGAACTGCAGTTGGATATATATCGAGTTCCAAAAGCATCATATGACACACGCTGTCCCTTGGATGCCACTTTCCACGTTACACAAATACGCTTAAAATTGTGGGTGAAGCGACTGATATCTAAATGGCAATGTGTGTCTGCAATGCAGGAATGTGAATATGCGTCGAAATACTTGTAGAAATCTTCCACGTATGGACGAACGCACGAAACAAAAGTTGATATTTTTGCTCGTCCAGTTAAGAGGTAGTGATTATCTTGTTGGCGTGTTTAGGGCGCTCAACATCGTGGTTATCAGCGCCCTTACGTATACTGCATGAGATGAATAGAGTTAAGACGTATAAAATGCAGACGGGCTTAAAATGTACGTGAGATCACATTCGCTGTCTCTTACTTTTCTCACGTTTACCGCACCTAGTTACTCTTAACGGTACAAAAGTTAGAACCGACTGATTATAAACTATTATAATACTATTATCAGGTCAAAACAGCCACGGAAAAGCAAATGTGGAAAAGATCAGTAACATCATCAGTAACATATTAACTGGATTGGTCACCCGTACTGCCGGCCGCGGTGGTGTCGCGGTTCTAGGCGCTCAGTCCGGAACCGCGTGACTGCTACGGTCGCAGGTTCGAATCCTGCCTCAGGCATGGATGTGTGTGATGTCCTTAGGTTAGTTAGGTTTAATTAGTTCTAAGTTCTAGGGGACTGATGACCGCAGATGTTAAGTCCCATAGTGCTCAGAGCCATTTGAACCTTTTTTTCCCGTACTCTGCACACACTATTTTATTGCCCAACACCTTAAGCAGGAGGTAAGACAACCACAAAATCTTAAGATACATGCCACATTCATCTCATCGTCACTTAAAACTGATGGGATTGTAGGTAATATATCGGCTAGTGTCCTCTCGTTATAATATAAACGAAAGACAGTTAAAATGTCACGACCTTATGACAGTACGCTATAACTGTTACAAACAGTCTATTCTCGTGTGAGAGGGAACCAGAGGACTGTGTCCTATTGGAAAACGTATTATGCCGACTTCATCACAGTCATGTAGATTAAATATCTAAGCGGAGCGTAACAAAGTGATATGAAATGAACACTTAAGGACGGTTGTAGCGAATACAAACGGTCGATGTCGGTTTATTGGGAGAGTTTTAAGAAAGTGTAGCTTTTCTATAAAGATGGATCCGTGTATAACATTAGAGTGACCCATTCTTGATTCCTGCTCGATTGTTTTGGATCCCGTCTAGATCGGATTAAGGGAAGGCATCGAAGGAATTTAGAGACGTGGCGCTAGATTTGTTACGGTCAGTTTCAATACACTCACGACTATATGGGGATGCCTCAAATGGGAATCCGTGAAGAGTAGACAACTTTCTTTTCGCGATATACTATTAAGACAATTTAGAGGACTAGTACAGCCAATGATAAAATTTAGACAACTTGTACAGCCAATGATACTGTAATGAAATGGACATATTTTTGTAGCATTGATTCCGGAAGATTTGGTACTACGCGCTAATCGTTGATCGAATTTACATTTTGTTCACTTAAAAAAAAGTTTTAAAAAAAGGCTGAACCTCGCTGTATGAAATCCTACAGAAGGAGACGCGCCATTTGTCATTTGTAGTAAGATATGGTTCTTTTATAATCTATCCATGAACATGTATCAGGGCACGTGAAGAACAATCAGTTAAAAAGAAATCTGTGGATCACTTGGTGACGCTTTGAAGCTGCAAGGAGGGGCTGCTTGGGACTTAGGTCTTCGTTGTACTGATGCTCCAAAAGAATAGATAGTCTTCCGGACGCCGCCAGGCTGAGGGTCCAGGTTTTCTGTTTTCAAGTTCGCAACTTCCTGACGCAGACCAAACCTTGAGTGAAGTAACCAGGTTCAAACGGAAGTAGGTTGCAGCGGTATGCACATATTAAGAGGCTTGTATAAGCCGCTGAAGCATGGAGAGACGCATCATACCTGTATTAGTCTTCGAGCTTAAGATCACAAGAACAACAACATCTCTTTCCTGAGAGACTGTCTGTTGTACTTTTCCGATTCCAAATGTTCGCTACGAGTGAACACAAGGCAACCTAATCTCAAATTGGAGATCGGGCTCTACTGAATCTTTAGAGGAGCGTTTCCAAGTACACTGTAAGTGCCAAGCTAGGTTGTCTTCCGTAGGAGTCCTTTCCCCATCTCAATAAAGTCATATTTAATACCCATATCCGTAAGCCGTTCATGACACGCTCTTCAATGTCTCAACATGTATGATGGGAAATGCAACACTCAAATTCTGATGTGATGCAATTGTTCCATTATAGAGATAAAATTCCACAAACCGCGGTTATTCATATTCTAAACATATTTCTCGCCTCAAACATTTTCACATCAGTGACACATTTTTCTTGTCTACGATTATTAGCGGTGAACTAATGCTGAATCACGTTCCTGGTATAGTCTGTAGTCCTATCACCAATGGTTGCGAATAATCAGCAGGTTCAATTTTCAGAAAGAGCATCGGAAGTTTCCTAACGTTACCCGTAAATTGAATGCCAGTGTGGTTGTGCTATAAACAGTCTAACAGTTCACAAAAACATCTTTACACCACTAAGGGATGGGGGGGGGGGCGGGGGAGGAAGGGGTTACTTTGTGTCAACCCAAAAAAAAATTAAAAAATTAATTGATTGTTGTCGAATTATATTACAACATACTTTCTAAAAAGGTATTGACGTGTAAGTAGCGTTTAGAACCTGACAACACATCTTAGAACACTTTTAGCAATATCAACGCACTTTCAATGACGTGTATTACCATCTTTATGAAAACATAGTTCGACTATTGTTGTTGTCTTTTACTCCAAAAGTATTTATTAAAGAGATGCTGATATCCTAAGTACATACCTGAACCGGGGAGTATTGAATCCGGTATTCAATGGATTAAGTGACATCTACTATGGAGACTTATGTTCAAATGTGTGTGAAATCGCCGGCCGCGGTGGTCTAGCGGTTCTAGGCGCTCAGTCGGGAACCGTGCGACTGCTACGGCCGCAGGTTCGAATCCTGCCTCGGGCATGGATGTGTGTGATGTCCTTAGGTTAGTTAGGTTTAAGTAGTTCAAAGTTCTAGGGGACTGATGACCACAGATGTTAAGTCCCATAGTGCTCAGAGCCATTTGAACCATTTTGTGTGAAATCTTATGGGATTTAACTCCTAAGGTCATCAGCCCCTAAGCTTTCGCACTACTTAACCTAAATTATCCTAAGATAAAACACACACATTCATGCCCGAGGGAGGAGTCGACCCTCCGCCGGGACCTAAATTATCCTAAGGAAAAACACACACATTCATGCCCGAGGGAGGAGTCGAACCTCCGCTGGGACCAGCTGCACAGTCCCTGACTGCAGCGCCTGAGACCGCTCGGCTAATCCCGCGCGGCACGGATGCTTAAAATTTTGGGTTAAGTTCATCTGAACATTATAAAACATATACGGAATCTGATACAAGAGGTCATTAAAAACTATAAATATTTTTTTCAAAACTTTAAAATTGGAAATAACTGACTATAAACAATGTTTTCAAAAGCTGGGTGTAAAATACGTCTCCCGTCTCCCTTTGGTATTGCGAGACTTAATGGTCGCAATTTTGTTCTAGACACAAGGTCAATGACTTCACCTAGACAGTATAGCTTGTCATACACTAATATACCTGTTGTAAGTCGTTGACGAATCATAAATCAAGGAATTCGATTTACTGACAGTTCTTTTTTGTCTACGTACTCACACTGACTTCATTTCAGAAGCTGTGAAGAGATATAAAACCCCAGCTATATTACTGGACGAAATAAGATAACAGTGATCTTGGGTAATAGACAGTCGCCTTAGTCATGTGACGCAGCCTCATTTAATGTAAATAAATTTCAGTCTGAGACGAGGAAATGAATTTTTGACACGTTAGTCTTAGGACTCGTATAAAATGATGAATCGTACACATACGAGAAGTAAACCTTCCATTAATACTATTAGTCATTTAACAAAACCAGTGTCTCCTTAATGATTAACAAAGGACGTAAGAGTAATGGATTTGCCACCAAGCGAAGTTCATTGCCGTTTCTAAGGTTCAGCTGGCAGACTGCAGTTGCCATACAAGGCGCTGAAGATACGGTTTCTGGTAGCACATGCTAAATGCCTGCACTTGCTACGACCTGCATGATACATGTTGTATAATGGCTCTTAATCTAACAAGGGTCGCAGTATATGCACGTGTTCTGGCATAATATGAGAGTTAGCAATGTGTAGCTTTATCTCACGTATTCATCTTGGTTAGTTTGCCGCGCAGAGTTAAGTAAGGGTGGAATTTAATGACCGGGGAAACACTTAACGACTCGGACTCTGTGTACGTGATATTTTCGGTTTTTGTACTGTTGTGAAAGCTTAGCTGCTTCTGAAATTTGTCAGCAGGGGGTATTTTAACGTTTCTGAAATGATATGTTACAACGAAGACAATATTAACAGTAGAAACGAAGACAGTATAGCCAAATGGCCCGCACCTCTAACCTCCCAGTACAGCGGAAGATAGCTAGACTGTTTCTGTCAACTGTTATTTAAATTTGTTTTCTTTGTTATTGTTATTTCATCTCTCTCACCCTACATGGCCGACTGTTTGGATTGGGGGGGGGGGGGGCGGAAGTGGCTAGGGTGCTGTCAGCCTTAGCTAAGGAGTTTTCCTTAAAAGATAAAGACAAATTTTCTGCACTAATACCTAAATATGTTTATAGCTATACAATCTTATATTTTTACCCACTGTTGCCTGATTTTGACATTGATAATCAATTATTCAGCTTTGTTCAGTTATATAACATTTTCAAATCAGATTTTTGTGGAAACTATTTAGTTTCATGTACTGTACACGGCTTCCACATGGCGTATGGTTGGTAATGATGGTGGTGTATAGACTTTAATCTGAAATGTCGTTCAGACGGAGTTAATTGTAAATAACGGAGAGGCAACCACGAAATCTTATATTGCGTGTTGTAGTAATATACAATATCTTCAGTGTGTATAATAAGGATTTGTAATATAAAAAGTACGCCTATTAACTAGTGCCTGCCAAGGAAGGGTTCGTCTGTTGCCACTTCCAGTAGCGTCTGGTTGTCAAGTGTTAAGTGGTGTCTCCTGAAGCAATACTAGACATGGTTCAGTACCTTCGTGGTCACAAGATCCCATTAGCCGCAGTCGATGATACGGTTAAAAGTCTTCTTGATGCAGCTGGTAAGAGCCGCAGTTCGATGCATGTCACTTAAGGAAAATATCGGGATAGTTACTTTGAAACTAAGACGAGCTATTTCCTTCCGTATTCTTCTCCACGTCTGGCTTGCACTTTGCCTCTGATGATGTCATCCTTAAAGAAATAACGAAATCAATGCAAGTTGCGGGAATCTACACTGTGCCGCTGAAGACATCATCCAGACCTTATTGGCTGCCACGACCGCCAAAAGAGTGTTTCGTTATCAAGCATGCCGTGGACAATATCAGCACTGTACCTAGACATTGAAGGAGAGTCGCCTGTATGGACTATCGTTGTTTTCATTCTGTTTACATGCAATGGATGGCTAGCGATGCGCACTAGGAGTCTGGACAGGTGAGAAATTTCATAGGTCGCATGCATCTCATTCATTCCTATACCCTCTCCATCGCATATAATTCATTCAGTAAATTCATTTTGGCACCATTGGTTAAGCAGTGATGTATCGACGTGTGCTTTCTTTCTGAGATTCACCACTGTAGCCTGGCATTGTAGCTGTGATGTTGATTTAAAATAATGAATAGTAATATATTTCAAAATGTAATCCAGAGTACAATATCACTTGTTCTCTTTCAGATCAACAGTTATTATCGACCTAGTCAAGCAATCAGGCTGCGTGCCGCCTACAAACCTCAGTAGAACTTTTCTATTTATTCCTCACCAACTATCACGACGTCTGCTTTTGCGAGGAGCCCAAATACTTTTCGTTCGTTGGTAACGTATGACAGCCACAACTATTGGTTTTTGTCCAATGAAATGAAGTCATGATGATAGTGGATAAACCACGAATCTATATGCTGGACGTTCCAGGAGAGCTTTCACTGGCTGGAAAATGGTGATTCACCAATGTTAGCACAAATACACTCCTGGAAATGGAAAAAAGAATACATTGACACCGGTGTGTCAAACCCACCATAATTGCTCCGGACACTGCGAGAGGGCTGTACAAGAAATGATCACACGCACGGCACAGCGGACACACCAGGAACAGCGGTGTTGGCCGTCGAAAGGCGCTAGTTGCGCAGCATTTGTGCACCGCCACCGTCAGTGTCAGCCAGTTTGCCGTGGCATACGGAGCTCCATCGCAGTCTTTAACACTGGTAGCATGCCGCGACAGCGTGGACGTGAACCGTATGTGCAGTTGACGGACTTTGAGCGAGGGCGTGGCGTATAGTGGGCATGCGGGAGGCCGGGTGGACGTACCGCCGAATTGCTCAACACGTGGGGCGTGAGGTCTCCACAGTACATCGGTGTTGTCGCCAGTGGTCGGCGGAAGGTGCACGTGCCCGTCAACCTGGGACCGGACCGCAGCGACGCACGGATGCACGCCAAGACCGTAGGATCCTACGCAGTGCCGTAGGAGACCGCACCGCCACTTCCCAGCAAATTAGGGACACTGTTGCTCCTGGGGTATCGGCGAGGACCATTCGCAACCGTTTCCATGAAGCTGGGCTACGGTCCTGCACACCGTTAGGCCGTCTTCCGCTCACGCCCCAACATCATGCAGCCCGCCTCCAGTGGTGTCGCGAGAGGCGTGAATGGAGGGACGAATGGAGACGTGTCGTCTTCAGCGATGAGAGTCCCTTCAGCCTTGGTGCCAAGGATGGTCGTATGCGTGTTTGGCGCCGTGCAGGTGAGCGTCACAATCAGGACTGCATACGACCGATGCACACAGGGCCAACACCCGGCATCATGGTGTGGGGAGCGATCTCCTACACTAGCCGTACACCTCTGGTGATCGTCGAGGGGACACTGAATAGTGCACGGTACATCCAAACCGTCATCGAACCCATCGTTCTACCATTCCTAGACCGGCAAGGGAACTTGCTGTTCCAACAGGACAATGCACGTCCGCACGTATCCCGTGCCACCCAACGTGCTCTAGAAGGTGTAAGTCAACTACCCTGGCCAGCAACATCTCCGGATCTGTCCCCCATTGAGCATGTTTGGGACTGGATGAAGCGTCGTCTCACGCGGTCTGCACGTCCAGCACGAACGCTGGTCCAACTGAGGCGCCAGGTGGAAATGGCATGGCAAGCCGTTCCACAGGACTAAATCCAGCATCTCTTCGATCGTCTCCATGGGAGAATAGCAGCCTGCATTGCTGCGAAAGGTGGATATACACTGTACTAGTGCCGACATTGTGCATGCTCTGTTGCCTGTGTCTATATGCCTGTGGTTCTGTCAGTGTGATCATGTGATGTATCTGACCGCAGAAATGTGTCAATAAGGTTTCCCCTTCCTGGGACAATGAATTCACGGTGTTCTTATTTCAATTTCCAGGAGTGTAGAATGTTATAAGTCTGCTTCAGAATGCACCTGTCGTAAACGTCATACCTTCATGGTAAATCTCGTCGATTCAAATAAATGTTCTTGCTAGTAATACACCTTTCACCAATAACCCAGTCTCAACCCCACGACAGCCTTAAAAATTTTTCATGAGACGCAGTCTACTAAGACTCCTATGATCCGAAATTGAGGAATCTTTGTATTCTATGTGCTTTACGGTGCCTTAATTTACAGATAATTGACGTTAAGTATTAGAGACCCTGTTGCCCGAAATCGGGCTCACAAACTTCACCGAATCATTCACATATGTAATAGTACAAGGGTGAGTCAAATGAAAACCCTAAAAAAAATTTTTAATATGTGCAAGACTGTATCACTTTTCAAATTATCGCCCCTTCACTCAATGCAAGTATTCCAGCGCTTACAAAGTGCATGAATTCCTTTAGAAAAAAAAATTCTTTTGGTAGTCCGCGCAACCACTCATACACTTCGTGGCGTACCTCTTCGTAAGAACGGAACTTCTTTCCTCTCATTGCGTCTTTGAATGGTCCAAACATATGGAAATCACTTGGGGCAAGATCTGGTGAGTATCGTGGATGAGGAAGGCACTGAAAATGCAGATCAGTGACTGTTGCAACTGTTGTACGGGCAGTGCGGGGCCTTGCATTGTCATGTTGCAAAAGGACACCTGCTGACAGCAATCCACGTCCCTTTGATTTGATTACAGGCCGAAGATGATTTGCCTTCACTATGGCTTCAACTGGTTCAATGTTCTGTTGAGTCACAACTCGTTGTGCCTGACCTGGACGAGGAGCATCTTCCACTGAAGTCACACCATTTGCGAACTTCCTACACCATTCGTAGACTTGCTGCTGTGACAGATATGCATCACCGTACTGAACCTTCATTCGTCGTTGAATTTTAATAGGTTTCACACTTTCACTACTCTAAAACCGAATAACAGAACGCTGTTCTTCCCTGGAGCAAGTCGCAAGTGGGGCAGCCGTCTTTTACTGATACTGCGACGGTATGTGTGGATCTGCACTATGCTGCCACCTACAGGCCATTCTCCACGCTGTTTGTAGCACGCTTACCAGCTTACAGGATAACGGTGCGAAATTTCGATTTGTTATTACAAGTTCAAGGTTTTCATTTTACTCACCCTCGCATCTCTCATTTTACGTTAGGTTGAAGGGAAATGTGTCACTTATGATTATCGTCGATTCAATGCTATCCCTGACGAAAAACTGAAGCCAGTTCACATCGTTCACTCTTTTAACTGATAAGGCGCCAGGTGCAACTGACGTCTGCCTGTTTCAGGGTTGGAAGAGATGAAATGTTGCGAAACTTGCCATCTGTAAAAAGTTAAAGCTGACTTCACGAAACTAACCCTCACAATATCAGGAGGGGTGTCTTTCTGCCAATATTTTGAAACTATTGTATCTAGTTAGTTACTTAATATTTTAAAATTTTGGAAAAAAATTGTATGTAATATAATCTTCAAACAGGTACCATACAAGTTTTAAATTTTGCAGTTAAACATAACCAAAAGCCTTAAGTCTTAGTCGAAGACATTACTCTCTCCAGTGAACGTCATATTCAATATTTTCAGGTACAGGACGTTATAGTTGGAGCCATGATCAACGGAAGTCGAGTTCAGGCCCGTTCTGCGCATATAAAGTGACTTCATCCACCGACAGCCAATGAACGTTCGGTAGTTTTCTCAGCACACTGCTGTGAACGTCTTGGTAGTGCGAGTGTTACAAGTGGTTGTCGCAGTTGTTCGGTGTATTTTCATTCTTTTCGTTGCGATTTGTCACGACAGATGGTGGCGGTAAGAGACAAGTTCTCCTTAAACAAGCGAGAGACATAATTTACAGGATACACGCTTTATTCAAATGCGAAGCAGAAAACGGTGGACCTATCACAAATGTTGCCAGATCTCAGGAACGCATAGCAAAAGCGAGTGGCGTCAGCTCGAGGACTTTTCAGCGGATTTCCAGTGAAGGTAATTTGTCTCTCCAGACCCGTGGAAGCCCAGATTTCAAATCGTCAGGGAAACATCACAGTCGTCAAAAGCCTGTCACATATTTAGACGATTTTGACAAAGATGTTTTAAGGCGAGTTGTTCTACATATGTACAAGACAGGTGAACTTTACACTATTAAAAATTACGTTGAAAATATGTGAAACTATAAATTTTAAAGGCATTGTTACTTCAATACGAAGAATACTGAAAGACATTGGGTTTAAATATATATTTGTGGAACGTCGTGATACCGCTGTTTCAAGGCTACAATTATTTAACAATTGTTTTCTCTAAATAAGAAAATCTTGAACATTTCTTACTTGGGCGAAACACGAGTAACCTAGAATTATAGAAGGCAAGCGTGTTAGAAACTCAGTAATGGTTCGGGTGGTTTTGAAGTGCTAGTTGTTAAAGGGGGACGAATAATTTGGTTTATACTGGTTCTGCTTCCTGATTCATTTCAGACAGCAAATTAGTGTTCCTCGCAAAGAAGAGCAGTTTAGGTGGTGGTTGCCGTTCTGAAATGAACTCAGAGCTATTTACATTATGGCTTAGGAAACAGTTTCTCCCTTACTTGACTGCAAAGTCAGCGATTATTATGGACAATGCGAGTTATCACTCAGTTTTTGTTGAGAAGGCTCCCACAACAAGTACAGAAAAAGACGATATCATGCTATGGCTTTCAAGTAAAAAGACATCGCAAACTATCAGTCAAACTCGCGCTAAATTATGAAATCTTGTAGGGCTTCGTAGGTCCAGTGTATAACTGTATGAAATCGATCGTATTGCACAGGAACAAGGACGTACAGTTTTGCGTTTGCCACCTTATCATTGCCAGTATAATCGGATGGAGCTCATATGGGTACAAGTGAAAGGGTATGTCGCAGAACGAAGCACGAAATTTAAAACTGCTGAAACAGAGAGGTTTTCGCAAGAAGCACTTGGCAGTATAACTCCTTCAACGTGGGCTGAATGTGCTCGGCGACCATAACGGCTATAGGAGGAGGACATGGAAGAGGAAATTTTAATTGATAATCTGCTTGATTCCATCATCACTCTTAAGACCAGATGAGTCAAACACTGTTATGGACTGCAGCAATGTAGATAACGACGGTCGCAGTGACTGAAAACAACCAAAGATGAGCCCCACATACAATTTTCATGTTGTCCTTTCTTTTTCTATATCTTCTCTTCCACAGGTGCTTTTTTACCAGTAATATTGACATATATGCTGTCTTTCACTACTGTAATAAAAGTCTTATTTATACCAGATGTGTTTTGTTTTATTCTGAACCATTTTCAGTTGACAGTGTTTTGTCTACTATTCTGCCAGTTGGTTACCTGACTTGGTTTCGTGCATTGCTGCTGTTGTAAGACCATATTCAACGTTTGTATCGACTGATCTATATTTTAGTAAATAATTGATGGTTTGTGTGTGACAGACACACTTAACTTAGTTCGTTTTCGGCACATTGCAATTCACTGACACTCTATATATTTTAGTCTTATATTTTTATGAGTCCACAACTGACTTTGTATGCTATTAAACCTTGTATTAATCACGGTGCTTTAAAAGAAGCGAAATGCGTCTGTTAGGAAAAGCACGTTCATCGCCGTCGCAAAAGACGGAAAATTTTCAAATATTAGGTACAATATTTTTGTGGTGTTAAAGTTATTCAATTTAGAATGTTATATGACGTAATTTGTAATAGACTTTGTCCATGTTGGAAGTAGTTAAGTACTGTTCATTGCAGCTACGTACCGGTGTTTTACGAAAATAATTATCTGTAAACTTTAAATTTGTCATAGGACTCAAACATTCGTACTTCACTGTATGTAGATGCTCGGTACAAAGCATCGCAATTTACTCTGCCAGACGACTTTGCATATCTTATTCTTCTCGATCCCACAGTGGTAGTCATGTGGTGGTGGGAGCTTAACGTTGCGACAAATCGGAACAAACTGAACCTTCGCAGCCTGCCGTCGTTCATGAATTCAAATATAGTTACCAATTTTTCGTTAAATGTTATTTGTGGGTAAGATTCAACAACAATGAACAAATTGTGCATTTTTTATTTTTCTTTTTCAGATGGATTTAAAGTACCCCACCTTCCTCCTCCTCCCCCCCCCCCTTTTCGTGGGTAGCATACGTTAGTGAAAGTGCGTCGAGAGTGTGCTGAAAGAAATTTTAAGGTTTATAGCCTAATTTTACATCAGTATCTCTTGGAAAGGTGTATTTTCAGGCTGCCGGAGTGGCCGTGCGGTTCCAGGCGCTACAGTCTGGAACCGAGCGACTGCTACGGTCGCAGGTTCGAATCCTGCCTCGGGCATGGATGTGTGTGACGTCCTTAGGTTAGTTTGGTTTAATTAGTTCTAAGTTCTAGGCGACTGATGACCTGAGAAGTTAAGTCGCATAGTGCTCAGAGCCATGTGTATTTTCAATGTAAGACAACAACCGTTAATGAATTTTGTTTCTTTTCCAACTTTTTTCATGATGAGCGCGAAGTACATCCTCCCCCTTTCCCCCCTTTATAACGTGCGTTACGAAAAGTGCATTGGTACTGGTACGGTTAAAGCAAGTCCAACTTTATCTCCTACAGTTACAGGACAAGTCAGATACTTGCTAAGTTCTCATAAAATTAGAGTTGGAATCTGATCACGAAAATAAGTTTCGTATCGCTCTAACACCATGTTGCGAAAATAAAGTTCAAATGGATGCAAAGCCTACAGCACGTCATTGAGTATTCATGACAGGTTCCTCAGAAAATGTTCGATAACTTCACGATAGTTGGAGTGTCTCAGAAAAATTACAAATTTTTAGATGCACAGCACACTAAGTCACACGAGCGGCATATAGTAATAGTGAACTAAATTTGTCAGCACAATAGATATTTCAATAAATTACTAATTAGTGCTTTAATTAAACGAAAAGTTTTCACGGCTAACTTTTCTAACAGACACAAATTAAATGCGGGTGTCAAAAAGACCCATTTGCGCATTACATATTACCAAAACGTCAAAATTAAAATTTTGGTATTAAAATGCCTTTCTCCTTGTGCACTTTCAAATCGTGTATCCCATCACTTTTTAGGAGACACCAAGGTGAATTTTCATTGTGTAATTAAAATTGTGGAACGTTTCCATGAGAATTCTAGGGTCCACTTGTCAGACGTCATCGTAAACGGCAACGATGGAGAAATTCGAGTTCAGTGTGAAATAATATAGCCCTACGCGGGCGCTGCCACGTATTCTTTGGCTGTGATATGCGGCTGGCACTCGTGAATTTCGTCACGTCTCTTCCAACAGCAAAACCACTGCAGCTCCAACGTGAACATCGTTTCCACAACAACTGCAGTATCATTAACGTCAATCAGTATGACATAAAGAATATTTGTGTTCTTCTACTTCTTCTTCTTACCGTGCCTGTCCGATTCGGACGTTTGCGATAATCATGGCTATTCTGTTTTTATCGGTTGAAATGCGAAACAGTTCATCAGAGGTAATATTAAACCAAGATCTAAGGTAGTCGAGCCTGGAAATTCTTCTTCGTCCCGGAGTTCTCTTTCCCTCGATTTTTCGTTGCCGGACACGTTGAAGCAGATCGTATCTTTTCTGATTAATCATGACGTGGCCAAGATATTGCAGTTTGCGACACTTGATGATTTTGACCAGCTCCGGGCTTTTGTTAACTCGACGTAGAACCTCGACGTTTGGTGCTTTTTGAATCCATGATATATTCTGTATAGCTAGAATTGAAAGGTTTGGAGTCTTCCAGTGGCACCCTTTGTAGGGGCCCATGTTTCCACACCATAGAAGAGAACTGAGAGCACGTAGCACCTGAGGAGCCGCTTTTGGTGTTCATGGTAAGATCGTGACTCTTGAAGGCTGAGCTAATCCAGCTGAAAACACTCCTTACCTTTCCGATGTGACACTTTATCTCCTGCGAGTTGTCCCATGCTTCGTTAATGATGGTGCCCAGATACGGGTACTGTGAATCTCGCTGTACGCTTGTGCCAACGGTGTACAGATTCACACCTCGAATGTTCTTTCTGCTGATGATCATAGGTTTTGTTTTGTTTGTGTTGATGTCCAAGTCGTATTTCTTGCTTGTCTCAGAAATCTTGTTTTTCAGCTTGTGCAGCCCTTCCATTGTATCCGCAAACACCACGGTGTCATCTGCATAACGAAAATTATTGAGTGTGACCCCATTCACTGAGATTCCCTCTTCCACGTCGAGTAAGGCTTTGTTGAATATGTGTTATGAATACGGGTTAAAGAGTATTCTCACTTGTTCTGATTGGTCTTGATCTGTTCTCATGACTGCAGATTGTTTCCAGTATAAATTGTCTATTATTCATAGTTCTTTCCCATCATTAGCTGTTTCCTTTAGTGCTTCCATCATTTGCTCATGCTTCACACGATCAAATGCCTTCTGATAATCAATGAGGGAAGCAAGTACATCCCAACTGATCTCCCTACATCTTTGGAACAATACTTGTTCACTAAATACCGCTGCTATTGTGAAAACTGCATGTAAAAACTGGAACTGGTTGGGCGCTATATGGTTTTCACAAATATTATACACTACTGGCCATTAAAATTGCTACACCTCGAAGATGACGTGCTGCAGACGCGAAATTTAACCGGCAGGAAGAAGATGGTGTGATATGCAAGTGGTTAGCTTTTCAGAGCATTCACACCAAGTTGGCGGCGGTGGCTGCAACTACAACGTGTTGACATGAGGAAAGCTTCCAACCGATTTCTCATACACAAACAGCGGTTGATCGGCGTTGCCTGGTGAAACGTTGTTGTGATGCCTCGTGTAAGGAGGAGAAATGCATACAATCACTTTTCCGACTTTGATAAAGGTCGAATTACAGCCTATCGCGATTGCGATTTATCGTATCGAGACATTGCTGCTCTCGTTGGTCGAGAATCAATGACTGTTAGCAGAGGATGACTGGCATCTTATCCGCATGGCTGTAACGGATCGTGCAGCCACGTCTCGATCCCTCAGTCAACCCATGGGGATGTTTGCAAGACAACAACCATCTGCACGAACAGTTCGACAACGTTTCCAGCAGCATGGACTATCAGCTCGGAGACCATGGCCGCAGTTACCCTTGACGCTGCATCACAGACAGGAGCGCCTGCGATGGTGTACTCAACGACGAACCTGGGTGCACGAATGGCAAAACGTCATTTTTCTGATGAATCCAGGTTCTGTTTACAGCATCATAATGGTCGCATCCGTGTTTGGGGACATCGCGGTGAACGCACATTGGAAGCGTATATTCGTCGTCGCCCTACTGGCGTATCATCCGGCGTGATGATATGGGGTGCCATTGGTTACACGTGTCGGCCACCTTTTCTTTGCATTGACGGCAGTTTGAACAGTGGGCGTTACTTTTCAGATGTGTTCCGACCCGTGGCTCTACCCTTCATTCGATCCCTGCGAAACCCTACATTTTAGCAGGATAATGCACGGCCGCATGTTGCATGTCCTGTTCCTTCCTGGATACAGAAAATGTTCTACTGCTGCCCTGGCTAGCACATTCGACAGATCTCTCACCAACTGAAAACGTCTGGTCAATGGTAGACGAGCAACTGGCTCGTCACAATACGCCAGTCACTACTCTTGGTTAACTGTGGAATCGTGTTGAAGCTGCATGGGCAGCTGTACCTGTACACGCCATCCAAGCTCTGTATGACTCAATGCCCAGTCGTATCAAGGCCGTTATTACGGCCAGAGGTGGTTGTTGTGGGTACTGATTTCTCAGGATGTATGGAACCAAATTGCGTGGAAATGTAATCACACGTTAGTTCTCGTATAATGTATTTATCCAATGAATAGCCGTTTATCATCTGCATTTCTTCTTGGTGTAGCAATTTTAATGGCCAGTAGTGCATATACGCTTGTGGGTCACTAAGAAACAGTCTTAGCAGTTGGCTCATTAAATTGATGGTACAGTAGTCCCCACATACTTTGGTATTTGATTTTTTAGTTAGAGGACAGAACTCTGATATCAGCCATTTTGGAGGGATTTTGCCCGATGAGTGAATGTGCTGAATATTTCTGACACTTTTTACTTTTTCTTTATTGAGTAGTTTGAGGGGTTTTGCTTGCATGCCATCTGCCTCAGCTGCTTTCACTTCCTTCATTTGATGTATGGCCGCTGCCACTTCACTTACCAGGATATCTGTGTCTAATATCTTTGGTTCTTGCCTCCTCTGAAAAGTGTTCTACATATTTCTCCCACGCCCTCTTTTTTTTCCTCCTTATTGACTATGAGTTTGTCACTGCCATCTACTAGCTTCCCACTGTGTGATTTGCGATATTTTTCTGTTGCCCCTCTGACCTTCCGATGCACGTTAAAATCATCGTACCTACTTTGATAAAGCTCAGTTTCTGCACATAATTCAGTTTTTTTCCTTCTCTTTGGCGTCTCTGATTTTCTTTCTGATTATGTTCCTCATCGCGTTGTATTCCACCAAATTACCTGTTTTCTTCCTCCGTTCTTCCAGGAGGTCCAGAATCTCACGTGTCATTCAAGTTCTCCTGTTTCTAAGGTCCGGTATCAAATACTCTTCCTTGACTCCTTGTACCGCTTCTCGTAAGTGTGTGAGTTTTTCATTGGTGTCGTCCCCACTGTCTCTGCATTTGTTGTTTAAGGCTGCCATAACTGTCTGCTGTAAGGTAGAATCTTTTAACTTTCTCAGGTCGTATTTTCGTGATATTTTGGAGACAACATGTTTCATTTTGATTTTGACATTTCCTGCGAGTCGGATATGGTTTGAGTATATGTTGGCTCCCAGATACATTCTGACATCTGTACAACTATTTCTGTATCTCTTGTTCACTGGCATGAACTCGGTCTGATTCTTCACACGTTGTCCTGGTTGGTCCAAGGGCGAGATCGATATCGATATGAATAACTTGCGTGGTGGATGTTTCAACCATGTATTCATCACCACTAGTTGATTTATTTCTGAAAGTACTTCCAAATCATCTCCTCGGGTGTTCCTATCCCCTAGATCGAAGGGACCAACGGAGCTAATATAACACTAATATAACACATTTTGCGGTTCTTTTGTAGAGTATGATTCCAGCTCCAAGTTGATGCATACCACTGTCTGTACCTGAGTAGTAAACTCGGTGATCATCTATGTTGATGTTTCCAGTTCGTGGCCATCGCATTTCTCTTATTCCCAATGTATTTATTTTCATTATTTTCATATCCTTTATTGCATTGTGAATATTTCCTCCCTGGCTCATCGTCCTGACATTCTATATTCCAATTTTGATGTGGCTGTTTTGAATAGCGACTCAAAAGTGGAATCTTTCATCCACACAGGTTGTTACCTCCATTGTATCTAACCATAGCTGCATGTAGCATAAGCGCAGAACGTTTTGGACAAGATTTAATTCGATAACTGCATCCGTCAGATTTTTTGAAAGTATTGGAAAATCATATGCGTTGGCGATAATAATTTTATAAGATAATGCTGCTGCACACCCAGAAGGATCCTAATGAGATGCTGCCAAAGTGTACTGAGACATTTTTCGATAATACTATTTACCTTTAGCAGCCTCCTATCTATCAGAACATATTTCACCTAGGGTTTGTGGTATCTTTATGATCGTTTTTCCAAAATTCAAGCTTTTGTTTCATGTGATACATAACGTTGTAGTGTTACGCCACTCAGTGCTTACCGAATCATGGAAAACATATGGTTATAGTGGACTGGCGGCGTTCACTAGTACCCCTACCTACCTCTCCACAGCGGCATACTGACTTGTAAAATGATTAATCTTTCTGCAGCATGTTGCTGAACGGATATCATTTCACGTATTCGCTATTTGTACTGACATTTGCTGACATAACAGTGCCTACTTAACGGTGGTGACCAATTGAGGTACCTTTCCTTCATGATTCGGATAAGAGAACAAGCAGCCCAACTAACAGATTCATGTTTCTGTGGTGTGTGTTCAAACACATCTAAGCCTGCACTCGACGGAACTGCAAGTTGCTTTCTAAGCAAAAGGAAATTGTGGTTGCTCGTGGTGAATTGAATGAGGGTGGTCAAAGAAACGACGTGACTTTTCTGAAGGGTTCATCACTGAATTCGCGTGATTCGGTAAGCGAAGGTAGCTCGAGACAGCCGTTTGGGTCTAACCTCTCCTCCTCCTGAATGTGAGTGCAGTGGCTAGCGTGTATCAAAGACGACAGGCGTTCAATAAATAATGCAACCCAGTTCCGTTAACAAAAGGCGGAATTTGTTGCAGAACACTGCTTTTTCGCTTCAGCCACTACATTTTCGTGAAGTTCAGATAGGTGACTGGTCAATCCATAGCCTTCAAAATGGCGTCTGTAAAGGAGGTGCGTTCCAAGCAGAGAGCTGACATTGAGTTTCTTTTGGATGAAAACCAGAGCGTCGCAGATATTCACAGGCGCTAGCAGAATTTCTGCGGATACCCGGCAATGAGCAAAAGGACGGTGAATCGTTGGGCGAGGCGTCTGTCATCATCGCAGATAAGTCGCGCACACCTGTCCTATCTCCCGCGTGTCCGCCGGTCGCACACAGCTGTGACTCATGTAACGTCGCAACGTGCGGACACTCTCATTTGAGGTGATAGACAGATCACAATCAGACACCACGTTGCTCCATGCACGTCTCTGTTGGTATTGCTGACACACTCAAGAGGAGCTCACAAAACTTCATTGGATTGTTCTCAGTTATCCAAGCTACAGCCAAGATCTCACACCTTCCGACTTCCATCAGTTTGTCTCAGTGAAGGATGCACTCCACGTAGAGTAATACATGGATGATACGGAGGTTATTGATGCAGCAAAACGTTGGCTCCAACGGTAGAATAGTATAATGCGGGCGTAAAGTCCCTCCTAGTAAAGTGGGGTAAGGTAGTCGCACAGAATGGAGATTATGAAGAAAAATAGGATTTTATAGCCAAAACATTGATGAAAACTTTGATGTTTTGAAATCCCGAAGAAAATCAATGCGTTATTTTTTGAACGCCCCTCGTATCTCTGTGGCTCAGTGTGCCGTCTCCTAAACGCTGTACGAAGGAAAGGTTAAGCCCAAATGTTCGTATCTGTTTCCAAACGCTGTAGTCTCACTGTTGAGGTGGAAGATCATCCACCAGCTTGAATGAGAACATCTGCAAGTGACGGAAAATAGCGTGGGATTACTGAAGGGCGATAATGTCCTTCCATCTACGCAACTGATAGGGCTTTGTCCAGTGACGAATGACTTCTTGGCTGGTGGAAGGACTTTCCCTGTGTGGTGCATGTTGCGTAAAGATTACAAAGCCTGCTACGTTTTGATCGATTGTGTTTTACGAGGGAGTGCTGAAAAGTAGTCCCTCCGAATTTCTTATGTAATAACTCTTAAAGCTTTTTAAATATTGCAAATGTTATTAACATGTTATTCTTTATGTCTACCTATTTATTTTTCGATATAGTCACCCTGGCGACGAACACACTTCTCCCAATGAGAGACCAGTTTGTTGATACCGTCACCGCAGAATGTTTGACTTTTCCTTGCACCGCTTCACCACTATCGAAGTGAAGTCCTCGAAAGTATTCTTTAAGTTTTGGAAACAGATGAAAAATCGAATGGAGGATGATGGACGGATGTCAATGAAGCTAAGGCGTCGGATTGTAGCACATGTCGCATAGCTCGTGTGTTGTGTGGCTTTGCAATGGTGCAGAAAAAGTTGCTCACTGTGTGAACGAACTCTTTCAATTCGAAAATCGATTACAGCACTCTCTTTGTGAAGCACCGATATAGTTACGTTACACACTGCCATGTTCAATGAACAATTCGGAGAACTCTAGAGGCAGAAGGTTGGAAATATGTGGACATGAAGAACGAAGATGTAAAAAGGTAATAACTTCTGTTTTCCTTAAAAAGCCGTAAGAGTTTTGGAGACCTTACTTTTTATCACACTCTCGTAAATTTGAAAAAGAGGGTACCTGAAGATCTGCCCTCTATTTTAGCTGACAATGAGTCGATTGAGATACAACTTTGGCGTTTTTGTGAACTGAAGGTGAAAACGTCTATGATGTTATGTAACGGTATGTTCCTCATCAATTTCTTGTAAACGGTCCGCCTGCTTAGCTCGGCGGAAACATGCTTGCCTCCGATACAAGCGGGCCCGGGTTCGATTCCCGGTCTGGTTGGAGATTTTCGGCTCTCGTGGACTGGGTGTTGTGTTGTCCTCATCATCATTTCATCAACATCAACGGCGTGCATGTCGCCCAGTGTGGCGCAAATGAAATAAGTAGTACTACTACAGTGGCACTCACCTGAAGATGGCCAGAAGACTCTGCGCCGAAATATCGTGGCAGGACGTTACTGATATCCGGCAGTTCTCCCATGTTTTTATGAAACAGTATATTAACTGTTGTGTCAGACTACTCAGCATAGTTGGACGCGAAAAACTGCAAATTTTATAGCAAGATACATCATATTACATAAATAAATAAGATAATTTATTATAAACGTAACCGTATTAATGAAAATGACTGATTGGTAGCAGCCGACTGTGTTGCAGGAAATCGAGAGTATGTGCGTAAAGAAGTACCTTGACGTGATCTCATCAGGATCATTTACTCAAGCAGAAGCACAATGCACCTTCTCACATGCAGGAAATAGCAGACACAAAATGCTTCCAGTTATTGTACAGTCAGCTATAGCTAGTGGGAACACGAACGGCATATGTGTTCGGAACAGACGTTACGAAACAGAGTAGTAAATTTGATGTTACTTCTGTGCAGCCTGCATCGCCACGTTACCCATTCAATTTAAGGTGTAGCCGCGCCGCCGGAGATTGGTTTGGTGGATGGCCACATTTTATGGTCCATTCCGCACAGATAACGACACAGTTACCAGCATCTGCCTTCTGGCGCACAGCGCGCTCGGTCGCCCATACACCACGTTTTACGCCGATTCCAACCGAATCTTAATTTTGAAGACCTCGAAGGCTCCCGCTCGATGTGCACCACACCACATATTTGCTTTAATAGCTGATGTGATGAAACTACGCCGGTTTTACAGCGTGCCGAAGTCGTAGGATCATAATGGCAGGAATTTAAGATGGGAAGCTGTATATTGTGCTCAAGCACCACCGGCCATTCTTATGGGGTATGTAGTGCAATCAACGTACAAAAGTCGTTTTATCTCATCCGCGACCTAGTTCACCGTTTTGTCCCAAATAAACATTGCCTTCTCACGCCGACCGGGTGTGCTGCTATCCACCGTAAGCAGAGACTTTCTCTCAAAGTGAGACTTCCGTTTCGGACTAGTCTAATAGAATCATTAATTCATACACTATCAGAGAGGACTAAGCGAAAGTCCTGCAACAACAGAACTGTTATTGGGAATTATGTTTTGTGTGGAAATGGGAAGGAACTTAACCATCAGGTAAAATATTTTCCAAAATCTGGTCTTATTTCATAGGACACTGTAAATGGTGACACAAAACCGTAGGTACTCAATATATATATCTAGTTTTCACATAAAATGTATCGGTACTTCCCTCTGAACACATAAATATGTATTAGCTGGTTTTCTGTACTTCATTCAACATTCTTGCTACAGTATCTGCAACCAGATAAAACCAGGAGCCATGGTAGCATCGTGTGCTAAAATAATACTGTGAACATACGCATCATTTAGTATTATATAGTCAAGTCTTTGCCTACAAAACACTGATAATCAAAGAAAGAATCGACAAATAAGTGCCATATGATAATTTAAGTTACACAGAATGTTTCCAAGTTTGCTCTGGTTCCAAGAGTCATCTATGAAACAAAATACAGCTGATAAATCAAGATTCGAAAAATATTGTAAGAATGGAAAATTCAAAGTGACCTTGTATCTGACAGCTGATACCGCAGAGTTATAAAGACACACCAGATCAAATTGACGGAGAAAGCAGAGAAGATCCAAGTAATACCCTTGAGTTTCATTACAGATTAATTACAAAAGAGCAAAAGTATCTCGGAAATGCTGATACTGCTTCAGTGGCAGTCGCTTCAAGAGAAGTGTTCTTCGCCTCATTGTGAGATAGTTAGTCAGTTAGTTAGGTACATGTTCCATAATTCATGTGAACTACTCTTTTACCGAATTCATGTGGAACCAGTCAGTTTACAGGATATGTATACATGTTTAGAGTTAACATTAACGAATATATTATCATTTTATTGTTAATGGCGCAACTACCCTCGAAAATATTTTTTACTGCGTACAAGTTGTTCAGTGGTATGTAATTCATTGTATTTGTCAAATTATGGGAGTACTTATGACGAATTTGCTAAGCGAAAATATATATTATGGAGGTGCACTTAAATTCCTTTCTAAGTGATGATTTACCCCATAAAATTATTCTGTGTGACATTATTGAGTGGAAATATGCAAAATATGTAAGAAGGTTGATTGTTTGCTTCCAAGATTAGGATTATATGAAGAGCAAAATAGATGGACTTAACTGTTTGAGAAGCTCAGTAACATGCTTCTTCCAGTTCAAGTTTTCGTCAGTATGTACAGGTGACACAGTATAACGGGAATATTTGAAAAATTGTTCAGATGGCTCTGAGCACCATGGGACTTAACTTCTGAGGTCATCAGTCCCCTAGAACTTAGAACTACTGAAACCTGACTAACCTAAGAACATCCCACACATCCATGACCGAGGCAGGATTCGAACCGGCGACCGTAGCGGTCGCGCGGTTCCAGACTCTAGCGCCTAGAACCGTTCGGCCACCTTGGCCGGCGGGAATATTTGAAGTGAGTAGTGCCAGCCATGGACAAGTGGCAGCACGTTCATGACAGGTAGCGAGTAAACAGTCCGCCGTTTCAGTAATCATGAGTCAGTGAAACGGACAACAGCCTGCAATAGCCATAAAAATATTTTATAAAAGCAATGATAGTTTGGTAGCGTCGCAGAGGGAGTTTCGAAATTTTTATAATTTAAGAAGTCATGATGCCGTTCTGCAGAAAACCCGCGATAAGATGTTGGATTAATAACTTTGAAGAGACTGGGTCTGCCCTCAAGAAGAAGCTAACCGGATAACCAAGAAGTGTTCGTTCTCCACCGAACATTTAATTTGTACGCTAGTCTGTCTTATGGAGTTCACGGAGTTCAATTCGTAAGCTAGCAGCTGCGATTGGAATGTTCCCAGAATTTTTCATCTTGATTTAAATTTTCATCCGTACAAACAACAGATGGTGCAACAATTGAAGGACAACGATTACCGGTTTAGATTAGGATTCTGTCAACAAATAATAACAAAAATAAACAATTGCGATGAATTTATAAACAAGTTTTGGATGTCAGATATGGCACATCTTCATCTCACAGGCTAAGTGAATAAACAGAACTATCGTTGCTGGGCAAACACAAATCCTAATTACGTTCGTGAGCGCCATTTACACGCTAGTAAAGTGACAGTAAGCTGTGGTGTTTAATCACATGGGATTATCGGACAGTATTTTTCCGCAAATGAACAGCGAATCACAATAACTCTCAATGTCGATCATTACGTGGAGATGTTGCGAACTTTCGTTGCACCTGCATTGAACAACTTTCCAAACGTTCAAGAAGCCTGGTTTCAACAGGACGTAGAGACATCACATGCTGCGTGGCAATCAGTGGCATATGTGCAAGAATTGTTTGGCAACAGTGTGATCTCACGATTCGGTAACAATACCAGTTGTATCCGTTTGTGATTTTTTCTTGTGGGGCTACCTCAAGAGCAAAGTCTACGCGACTCGACAAAGAACTCTGGATGAGTTAAAACAGAGAATTCGGGATGCAGTTCACAGTACCCCAGCTGAGATGTTGCAGCGGTCAATGAGGAATCTGAACAACAGGTTTCACTACATTAGTACAGGAGGACGCCATCTAAAGGAAATAATTTTATAAAATGATAAATGCCATCAATATTTCCTAAATAGCGAAGTTGTAAGGTTTCAATTCGCATGAATGTTATTTCTCTCCTACATAAGTTATATTTTTATTGGATTGTGGAAATGTTCCCGTTTTTCTGTGTCACCTTGTACAACCAAAAACGTGGATCGTTCTGCCCTACTTACTGATTGCTGCTCATGTGCTACATCAATTATGGGTATGACAACTTGTTGTACAGAAATAAATGTACTGTGGTTTTTTCTTTCAAAATTTTTGGAGAGTCTATTGTTAGAGAACCAATTAATAATTCTTTGGAAAACGTAAGTTACTAACCCTTCTGTTGCTTTCTCTATAATGGCATTTGCAATAACATTAGCATCATCTGCAAAAAGTATCAATTTTGCTTGTTGAAGGTTAAGTAGAAGATCATTGAGGTACATAAGGAGTACGAATGAATCCAAAATTGAACCCTGTGAGATTCCCTTTGTGATTTTACCCTATGTTTCCGACATTTTCTGAATTATTCACCACAACCTTTTGCATTCTGTTTTTTAAGTGTGATTCAAACCAGCTGTGTGGAAAGCCATCAATTTCATAAAACTTGAGTTTTTCTAAGAGAGTATCATGATCTATACAATTAATGACCTTGGTGAGATCACAGACAATATCAACAGGCAATATACTATTATTTAAGGCTATTAGTATTTGATGAATGGATGTATAAGCAGAATTCTCAGTTGAGCAACCTTAATGGGATCCAAACTGTAATACGGTAAGGAAATTGTTTCCCCTTAAGTGTGCTACTGCTCTTACTTTTTCTGATATTTTGGAGAAAGATGTCAATAAGGAAATTAGACAACAGAGGCTGTCTGTCTTGTCACATTTCTCATGAAGTTGTTTAATAATTGCATATTTTAACTTGTCCGGAACGACTCCCTGTGCCAGTGACGTATTGCATATATCACTAAGGACATTACTTTTTACGTTGGAACTTATTTTGAGAATTGTGTTTCAAATTCCATTCACCCCACAAGAGCTTTTCTTTCTTAGAATTTTTATAAGTGTATTAATTTCAGTAAAGGATGCTGGTGCTACTTGCATTTGTTTAAGGTTTTGTATTTTTAATATATTCTCTTGCTTCTTCAACACAAACAGTTACTCCTATATTTCCTGTTGTGTATATAAGATATTGATAAAAGTACTTGCAACTTGTGAATTATCATTAACAACGTTGTTCTTGGTTTAACTGTTATAGAATATTGTACACTGGCTGGCTGTTCAGTCTCCGTTTGACAATGTCCCCTATTGTTTTAATCTTATTACCTGCATTATTTATTTCTGTCAGGACATGCATACTTTTGGACATTTTAACGACTTTACTCAAATAGAAAATTATTTTTATGTAGTACACAAGTTATGTTGGATGTTGACTGAGTCTGGCCTTTACATAAATTTCCCTCTTTCTCTTACATGAGATTTTAGTTTACTTATTTATCAACATATTACGTGCCTTTTGCATGTATCTTCTTGATAACATTTTAGGAAAGGAACTTTCAAATATTGACATAAATTTGATATGAAATAGAGTGAATTTGACATTTATATCTTTTTCTACAAATACCTAATGATACACCACCCTTTTTAACTCACTCTTACAAAGGTGATTCCTGTTCTAACTAATAACTCTCACTGCTTTGTGTGTACCTGCCTCTGGGTTGTAAGGTGCCATACTGTTTATTTCCATTGCTTGTGCATCATGACCATGTAGTCCGTCAGTGTTTGGGTACACTAATTATTTTAGCTTGAGCACTGTCTATAAAAATATCAGTTAGTGTCCTACTACTTTTCTGTACACGAGTTGGAAAATTCACTACTGAAATTAGATTGAAACACAAGAAAAATTAACCAGAATTATTATTTTTGTGTTTTCGGAATAGAGAAAGACGATTTCAGAATAGAACAATTTAAACACTTTGGGCTAAAACCTCTTCTGTGGCTAAGGGACCAAATGAACAACTGCGTCAACACCATGCACATCTCCATGGTCAGAAGAAAGGCCAGAGTGGTAGCTCTATTAAAACCCGAGAAAAGTCCAATAGATGTTAAGAACTTGCGTCCAGTATCTCTGCAGTATTACCTGTTTAAGGCCCTCTAGAGAATGGTGTTAAATGGAATATCCAAACCTGTGGATGAGGTCGTAAGTTCTGAACAAGCCGCCCTTATACCTGTATGCTCATGCACTGGGTAAACTTTGAATTTAACCCAACACGGTTAAGTTGGATATGAAAGAAAGCAGGTGATTGGTGTGGCTTTCATTTACCGGAGCGCAGCCTGTGGTACCAATAACCACAGTACACTGATATGTAAGGTTTGACTAAGGATTTTAGATTCTCTAGCGTTGTCCATTGTGTACTACATCACAAGCGCTTCTATGTTATTACGCAGAGAAAAAATGTCTGTACTAAGGTAGCAATACCAGAAGACTGTACAAAATGGAGAAGTGGATTGATCTACTCGCTATTGATCACAAAGGACCGGAAGCATTAACTATCGTTACCTAGCAAACATTTTACGATTAAAGGAGAGAATTCACCGAAAAGCAAAAGCGTTGAGTCATCGATAGGCACACACAAAAGAAGGAGAACTTTATAGCTTTTCGAAGTTGTCCTTTGACGAGCTAGCGTACATAAACACACACACACATACACACACACACACACACACACACACAGACAGACAGGCGCGCGCACGCACACGAGCACCTATGCTCCTCCACATGATGCCGGTACCATATGGGGACAAAGGCGTGTGTATGCGTATGTGTGAGAGTGTATGTGTCTTTATATACACTAGCTCGTCAAAGGTTGGTTGGTTGATTTGAGAGGGGATGGGGGGAGGGCAGGGGGCAAACAGAAAGATCATGTGTCCCAGTGGATTAGGGAAGGAAGTCGGCCGTGACCTTTCAAGGGAAACATCCCGGCATTTGCCTGAAGCGATTTAGGAAAATCATGGAAAACCTAAATGAGTACGGCCGGACGAGGCAGTGTGCTAACCACTGAAACACCTCGCTCGATGCTCGTTAAAAGATAACTCCAAAAGCTAGCAAGTTTTCCTTTTTTTGTGTGGTCCTGTCAACGACTCAACGCTTCTGCTTTTCAGAGAGTGGTCTCCTTTATTATTAAGATATTTACACTCTACAAGGACTTTCCTACAATATATATATTACGTAGTAATAATCCTGAGCAATGCAAACTTCATTAAAAGCAGGTGCCATGATGAGATTCAATGGGAGAATTTTACGGAACTTTAATTAATCCGCGAATCAAATCACTTACAAAGCACTTGTTCGGCCAATTATTGAACGTTGTTCATGAGTGTGGGGCCTTCATAATTCTGGACGAAGAGTAGAGATAGAGGAGATCCGAGGGGTCGTTTAGCAGGCACGAGAGCATTACCGAAATTCTCAACATATTCAAGTGGCAAACGTTACAAGAGGAGTTGTGGACCACACAGGAGTTTAGTGGTAAAACTCCGAGAGCATATGTTCGAAGAAGATTCACGCGACATGTAATTCCTCCCACGTCCGCCCCACGAGAAACTCAGAGAATTTATAGCTCATATAGTTGGAACTGGAAGGCTTCGAGACAACGATGGGAGAGGGAGTGTGTTGGTGAAGGAGAGGAGGACAATAATAACAAAAATACCGTTCGCAACACAATGTAAGACTGTTTGCAGAATTTAGCCATAGATGAAGACTTTGATGCCTCGCACTGCGATGTTTACAATGTTTAATAAGCTATTAAACTACTGTGTCAAATGTACCAATCCCTCAGCAAATCAAACGTGCGTTTTTGTACGCTTTATGTTGCCACTGCTCTTTGACAGCACTGCGTTTTGAATGAGTGCCTCCAATGCCCTCGCTCAATGTCACATTAAAGTATAATGTTTTTACGTTAGATCCGAAGATCGTTTTAACAATCACTTACCATTTGTGAATTACACAACTTTCGAGAAGAGCTTTACTGTGTTATTTACATTGCAATTCTAATAATAAAACCAGCTCTTCTGATTCGTTAATAATTAGTTTCATTATACTCTTGATCATGACAAAAAGTATCTAGTTATACTTCGCAATCGTTACTGAGCCCATACTGAAGACTTGCAACCTAGAAACACAGTTCTAAACGCAGTACACAAAATGGAAGCACAGTTGATGCTACTGAATTTGTATTTCGGTCCACAGCGCCAACATCGACCGTAATCTGCAGCACTCATCACAATAGAGTCATAAAGAGCATGTGGTGAATGTGAGCAGGCGATGGTGCTTTCGAAAACAAAAACTGAGCACACACACCGGACCTCTGAATAGCCGTCACACTCCGGTCATAAAATATTTAAATTATACGGAATTCAGTCTATGATTGCA
This sequence comes from Schistocerca gregaria, assembly GCF_023897955.1. Taxonomy (NCBI): domain Eukaryota; kingdom Metazoa; phylum Arthropoda; class Insecta; order Orthoptera; family Acrididae; genus Schistocerca; species Schistocerca gregaria. Next base: position 735,117,901 of record NC_064931.1, read on the forward strand.
CATCGTCCCCCATCAAAGTTAAACAGCTGTGAGCTTCGCCTCCAATGTACTGCCCGCCACTTATTATCAGCAATTACATAAGCAGTCTTATATTTAATTGCTTCTATAGCGGTCACGATGTCTGATAATGAGTCTGCAACACTGAAAAGTCTCAGGTGATAATTGGCATTCTCAGGCAACAAAACAACACATTTACCGGTGCAGTTGTATCGATGTGACTATAATGATGTACAACTTACGTTCTATTGGAATGTATGAAAACAGTTCTTTCGTCCCCGTTTGTGAAAAAAATCAAAAAAATCTCCCGAAGGCTGTTATAAATAGAGACAACAATTTTTATAAAGCGAAGCATCGATGAAATGTTGTGGTTATAACCTGAACGGATAAAGCAGCACTCATACTATATTGATTAATTATTTCCACAGTTTGCGAAAATCGATCAGGCGATCAGCAATCTAATTCAGCATTGCCAATGCTGCTCACCCCTTGTCAGAAACACGGCGTGCTAGCCTCTCAATGGACGGACTTTAACTATTTTAGAGATAGAAATAAGAGAAGCTAACAAACGAACATTGTCAGGTATAAATAAACGATCTTGATGAAACATGACGGGTATGAAGAGGGGTGAAAGTAATGCAATAGGTGCTTATTCCTTTTTACCTAGTTTCACTTTTCAGGGGTAAACACAACCCGAAAACTAATTTGGCATATTAGATTCAGAGGGAGAATCTTAGAATCTATGATATACAAGAAATGTGATCCGTGTAGCAGTTGAAACGTAGTTGACCTTCTTGAAACGTGCGTAGTGAACTTCTGTACTACGCTGAGAGTTTTCAAAATACCCCAACACCATTAATTGATTTTGAAAAACGAAAACTTTTGGTACGCCATAAATTAAGGAAGATTTCACGCCGAATGCATCCATGTGTAATAAAGCTCATTTCTGAGGTACAATTTTTGGCAAATAAGCTTTACACAATGGGATGTCGGGATATTTTTAACAGACTTAATTAAAATATCTAAACGTTCCAATTATTTATTTTACTTATATTTGTCTGATGTTTTAAACTGTTATTTCACTTATATTTGTTTGATGTTTTAAATTGTTATTTTACGTTTTACCTTCATGTCTTTATTGTTTCCTTTAGTTTACCGTTATACATAAGTGAATTTCGGTAAGTGAACGCAATAAGTAACTTTTTTATGATACAAAGTCATTGCAATAATCTGTGAACAAATTATTTAAATATAACTGTTTTTTTTTAATCGTACACGTAAAATGGACGAAATTTCTACACACAGTACTCACGACAAACAACACAATATAAAACAAATTTCAGCAGGATATCTAATTGAGCGTGTGATACTCTAAATATCGTGATTGGTACCAGGCATGTTTCAGTGCGTTGGAAAACTTTGGCGAAGAAAATTGGTTATTTACTAGTGACTGGAGCTTAATTATATCGTTTCTCAAGTGGAGACTGTCTTCGTAATCAGTCAGCGGAACTAGATCCGAAAATCTTCTCGAACAGTTCTTCCAACATCGAAAGCCGGATACATTCCACAGCTCTGCCTGCGTCGAGTCTTTTGGGAACACCAGATAAATAAGTTTCTTGTCCTCCCATACGGCACTCTAAACGGTTTCTTCAAACTCACCAGCTCCATTTTAAGAGTTTTAAAAGAAACTAATGGAAAGTCTGGGCAAAAAATCCGAGAATCTCTGAATCCGCAAATGTTCTTGTGACAGCATCGACATCGTGCAAACTAAAGACTGATTAGGTCAAAAGATGTTTGAAAGAAGTCTTATTTCCCAGTGACAGAGAAAAATCTTTTAGTGGTCAGTTTGAAACAATCGTTTTGAGTATAGTACCTGAGAACAAAGAATATGTTCATCTGTTGATATCAAAAGTCTCGACGGGATAGCTCATATAATAAAGAATTTGATATTGTGAGATCTTTCTGAGACGATTTTAAGATATAGTGGGGCTGAAAGATTACGTTGTCAAACTCCAATTCAGAAGCAATGTAATGAAGCTACAGTCCCTGGTACACAATCAGTTCTCTTCGCAAAGGTTTCCCAGTGTAATGAAATATACATGATACTAATCAAGATGTTGAGAGGTGATAAAATGTTTTCGGGTTGACAGCTCAGTCAACCCGAGAAGATTTTATCATCGAGATTCGCCGAGAGAGACTGCATTCTCATATAACGTATTGAGAGGGTTGGCCACTTCAGTTTGAGAAACCGGCTGAACTTTGTTTTATGCTGTGTTATCCATCATGTGTATTGTGTGAAGAAATTGCTTTTACGTTATATAACTCATGTAAAAAATGATAACTTTTAAGAATTTGTTTAAAAATTATCTTTATTTTAATTATGTCATGCCATAACAGTGGATTCCTTATTACTTCTAGTTAACGCAATACACAAATATGAAATGGTAAAACGAAGAAGCAAAAGAAAACCCATGAATGTGAAACGTAAAATAACGACTAAAAACATCAAACAAGATTAAGTAAAATAAATAATTGGAAGATATAGATGCCTTAATCGGGTACGTTACAGATTATGTGCCAAAAATGGGATTTGAGAAACCGGTATTATTACACATGGACGTACAGAGCGTGAAAGATTTTGTATCTTATATATTAACAAAGGTTATAATTTTTCAAAATTAGTTAACAGTGGTGGGGTATTTTATGAAATTTCACATTATCACAAAAGATGATTACACAGTTTTCTAGAACGTTAATTGCATTTCATCTTTTATATGAAATACATTTGTATACAGTATATTTCCTAAGATTTTCCCTCTAAATCTAATACGCCAAATTAGTTTCGGGGAGCGTTTTACCCCTTACAAGTGAAACTGGAAAAACATTTAAAAATAATACTTATTGCGTTATTTTGACACCCCTACATTCTCACCAACTTCCATCAAGAGCGTTCATTTACATCTAGGAATGTTCCCGTGTAAGTATTAACATCCGTTCTTTGCAAATAAAGAAAATTCGGAATTGCTACCCTAGACAAAAATTAACGAAACTACAAATTGCAGACTGGGGAATTTACCATTGAAACGAATTTATATCGTATTATTCTGTTCTGTAAAATATTCTGAGTAATTTAGATAACACATAATCATTACTTTCGTCGATAAGATTCATTTACTGTGAGAGATTGCGGGGAACTCGCACTTCTGATATGGTGGTATGCTGCGTAATGTTCCTAGGGAAGTTGATCTTTATTACTTGGTTACTATACCTGGATACGATCTGACTTCATTCATATGGTGAAATGGTTGGCAGTAGTTAACGCTCTTGCTTGTGTGCTCTTGTGAAGGAATAATGGTAAGCTTCACCTGCGTTCAAAGGAAGAGGGTACCATTATAAATGCCAGCAGTAAAAGCGTACGGTGGCTGAGGGTAGCGTTCATTCTCTGGAACCTGGGTGAAAACTTCGTGGGGTGCTTAGTTCCTCAGTCTCATTGTGCAGACATGTTGGATGGCGCCGGTCGGTCGGCGGCCGCGTCCAGGTTGGCAGAGTAGCGCCGCGGAGTCGCTGCTGCTGTAGGAAGAGCATTGATGACTGGCAATAAAGCAGAGGATGGGCCCTCGTTAGGCAGGTAGCTGATGTGGTGAATGTGTGTTTCTGCGAATTTCCGTGGGACAGGTCAGTTGGGCCCAGACGTCCAGACTCAGCTACAAATCGTATTTGTGAAGGTACGAAGCTTTTAGCAAGTTCATGGCCGTTGTTTGGAAAGTTAGAAATGGACGCAACAAGTGAGATAACGACCTTTTTGTGGAGGGCTGTAGTTCCATCCAGGTCATGCTTTTAGCCAAGACATGGCGTAAAACTGTGGGAAAGAGGCCGCAAAGCTGAATATTTTTTTCCTTTTCCTCCCAATTAATTTTTAAAGTATCTTGTTGGTCAAATCTGTGTATGCAAAGCAAGGGGCCGTCTCCCAGCTTCGAATGCCGCACTCCAGCTCTAGATTGGCTTAGGCTAGAATGCGTGTAGTGTAAGCATGTAAATGCGCTATGCTACTGAGATGGTGAGGTAAGTTGAGAGAAAGAGAAGAAGTCACTCTTGTACTGGCACTTCCTTAGCAAATAACTGCAAGTCTTTACCTAAATGGCGATACTTGTGCCCTTTTCTAGTGTTGTTGTTGTTGTCTTCAGTCCTGAGACTTGCCTGATGCAGCTCTCCATGCTACTCTATCCTGTGCAAGCTGCTTCATCTCCCAGTACCTACTGCAACCTACATCCTTCTGAATCTGCTTAGTGTACTCATCTCTCGGTCTCCCTCTACGATTTTTACCCTCCACGCTGCCCTCCAATGCTAAATTTGTGATCCCTTGATGCCTCAAAACATGTCCTACCAACCGATCCCTTCTTCTAGTCAAGTTGTGCCACAAACTTCTCTTCTCCCCAATCCTATTCAATACCTCCTCATTAGTTACGTGATCTATCCACCTTATCTTCAGTATTCTTCTGTAGCACCACATTTCGAAAGCTTCTATTCTCTTCTTGTCCAAACTAGTTATCGTCCATGTTTCACTTCCATACGTGGCTACACTCCAAACTAATATTTTCAGAAACGACTTCCTGATACATATATCTATATTCGATGTTAACAAATTTCTCTTCTTCAGAAACGCTTTCCTTGCCATTGCCAGTCTACATTTTATATCCTCTCTACTTCGACCATCATCAGTTATTTTACTTCCTAAATAGCAAAACTCCTTTACTACTTTAATTGTCTCATTTCCTAATCTAATTCCCTCAGCATCACCCGATTTAATTTGACTACATTCCATTATCCTCGTTTTGCTTTTGTTAATGTTCATCTTATATCCTCCTTTCAAGACACTGTCCATTCCGTTCAACTGCTCTTCCAAGTCCTTTGCCGTCTCTGACAGAATTACAATGTCATCGGCGAACCTCAAAGTTTTTACTTCGTCTCCATGAATTTTAATACCTATTCCAAATTTTTCTTTTGTTTCCTTTACTGCTTGCTCAATATACAGATTGAATAACATCGGGGAGAGGCTACAACCCTGTCTCACTCCTTTCCCAACCACTGCTTCCCTTTCATGCCCCTCGACTCTTATTACTGCCATCTGGTTTCTGTACAAATTATAAATAGCCATTCGCTCCCTGTATTTTACCCCTGCCACCTTTAGAATTTGAAAAAGAGTATTCCAGTCAACATTGTCAAAAGCTTTCCCTAAGTCTACAAATGCTAGAAACGTAGGTTTGCCTTTTCTTAATCTTTCTTCTAAAATAAGTCGTAAGGTCAGTATTGCCTCACGTGTTCCAACATTTCGACGGAATCCAAACTGATCCTCTCCGAGGTCTGCATCTACCAGTTTTTCCATTCGTCTGTAAAGAATTCGCGTTAGTATTTTGCAGCCGTGGCTTATTAAACTGATAGTTCGGTAATTTCCACATCTGTCAGCACCTGCTTTCTTTGGGATTGGAATTATTATATTCTTCTTGAAGTCTGAGGGTATTTCGCCTGTCTCATACATCTTGCTCGCCAGCTGGTAGAGTTTTGTCATGACTGGCTCTCCCAAGGCCGTCAGTAGTTCTAATGGAATGTTGTCTACTCCGGGGGCCTTGTTTCGACTCAGGTCTTTCAGTGCTCTGTCAAACTCTTCACGCAGTATCGTATCTCCCATTTCGTCTTCATCTACATCCTCTTCTATTTCCATAATATTGTCCTCAAGTACATCGCCCTTGTATAAACCTTCTATATACTCCTTCCACCTTTCTACCTTCCCTTCTTTGCTTAGTACTGGGCTGCCATCTGAGCTCTTGATATTCATACACGTGGTTCTCTTCTCTCCAAAGGTCTCTTTAATTTTCCTGTAGGCAGTATCTATCTTACCCCTAGTGAGATAAGCTTCTACATCCTTACATTTGTCCTCTAGCCATCCCTGTTTAGCCATTTTGCACTTCCTGTCGATCTCATTTTTGAGACGTTTGTATTCCTTTTTGCCTGCTTCATTTACTGCTTCTAGTGTGTCACTTAAAACCTGTGCCAGTCACCATCTGAACCATAAAAGGTACTCCATCTAGCGTCACACACACGACGAATGATGCGTGAGTGTACTTATTTGTTTTGAGTCGACCATCTACACATTTGATATATTCCGTCACGCATAACCCTGGCACAGATTCAAATTGGTTTGACAGACCAGCATACGGGTCCACCTGCACACTGTAATCCACTGGGGTTTCAGAGGCTCATAGGGCAGTACCTGCGTTCCGAATTAGTCGTATCGATGCCCCATACTAGTATTTTTCGAGGGCCCGCCATTAATAACAGATTGCTGCTGTCCATGATTCCAGTCGCCGAGTGCATCGTGGTGTGCTGCCCTGACATGCAGAACGATAAAGCATTCGCTGCTAAGGCGTAGGGCTCCAATATATGCTTCTCAGCACCATGTTCTTTTGAACCATATTTTTCTTTATGTAATAGTATAGATGTTAGATAGTAGCATAGTTTTTTGAGCATACCACGGATTCACATGTATGGAGTCGAGTAAAGCGATTAGTTCTGGTTAGTATCGTGTGATGATTCCCAGCTGACTACTTTGTTCACCATAGACTGCATATCAATCAAGGCGTTTGTGAAAAAATAGTTTATGTGCCATTTCTGTAGCCATTTTTTGTCTTGTGATGTTAAGAATGAATAAATCTATTGCTATTTAGACCCCAACTCCCCGCAGTGTTCTGATTAACATTGCCCTGGCCATTTTAATTAAAGTCTTGATAGCAATAGTAAATGAGACGCTTGCAACAGTTCTTTGCAGAGGTAACACGCAAGACTCGTATTCGGCAAGACAGCTGATCAGATCTACGTCTTGCCATCCAAACGGTGATTTCCCACAACTTTCTAAATATTGGTTTACTGCATAATTTCGTAGCGCTTTTCCCGAAGTTTAATAACAACAACAGATACGCATAATAGAGACTTTAGTCATCAGTGATACGTATGATCTTCTTCACTATTTACAAGTGTCTGCCAAGACTGGAGTAGCTCTTCGATTCCACTTTGTTTGGAGGCAAGTAACTGGTCGAGTCATGTTCCTAATGCATTTTCATCTGGAAAGGAAGTTCCTTGAGTTTGTTAGACGGAGAGAAGAAAAGGTGAAAATTTGTGGAAGCAAGATCATTTGAATAAGGTGGGTGCAGAATGACTTCCTAACCTAACTCCTGTATAGTGGTTTTTGTATGTCTATCAGAATAAAGGCGGGCATTATCATGGCGTTGCGTCACTTCAGGTGGTATTCCTGGTCGTTGTTATTGGATTGCGTTTGTAAGATGACTCAGTTGTTGACAACAGATGTCAGCAGTGATAGTTACACCTGAGAGAAGCAATTCGTATGATAGCATAAAGGCAATATTTCTCGTCACCAATAAGGATACAGGATAGGAATGGTCGGCGTTGTTCACAAACCAATTGATGACGAGCAAGGAGAGATGCACATATGGCCACCTGCTGATTTTTGTGATTTTGGCGCGTAGCAAATGGTACCGGTATATTAGATTATTTGGTTCAAATGGTTCAAATGGCTCTGGGCACTATGGGACTCAACTGCTGTGGTCGTCAGTCCCCTAGAACTTAGAACTACTTAAACCTAACTAACCTAAAGACATCACACACATCCATGCCCGAGGCAGGATTCGAACCTGCGACCGTAGCAGTCGCACGGTTCCGGACTGCGCGCCTAGAACCGCGAGACCACCGCGGCCGGCAGATTATTTGGGCCTTCCTCATCGCACGATGATGCAATGATCACAGTTCGCAATATTCGCCAGTTCTGGAGTAAACTAAGGTGGATCATTGTGGCTTAATGCGCTTAAGCGATCTTCATCAAACTCCAAAGGTCTTCCTGAACTAATGTCAAAACGATCCTCTGTCAACCGAGAAAACAATTTTCTTGCCGCGCTCTGTCCAGTGGTATTAGTCCCATACTTGGCGCAGCTGTTTGTGGCTACTTCCGCTACTGTCGCCCCTCTAGTGAACTCAAACAGAAGACTATGTCGGAAATGTTCCGTATCTCCACTTGGTACTCCGTTTTCTAGCTTCCACAGCTCTACACACAAAATGACAATATGTGAATTCAAATAGCAAACAGTGAACTAAAAAAAATGACAATCTATATCTGTAACAACCGGAATTCCAATATACAAAACCAAAACGCTACGAACTTATGCACCAAGCTAATAGTTCAAATTACGGGATGGCTTCTTTGAATGACCACGACCTACCTCTGTCCCCGCTGTTATTCAATCAAAGCTTGTGCTCCGTCTCCGGAAACCTAATCGTCGACGGGAAGCTAAGCCCAAATCATCCTTCATTCATTCATTCCCTCTCTCTCCTTCACCACTTAAAGTTAAGCAGTGGAATTAGGCTATCAGACTATTTGGTGGCATCAGGTTTTATACTTCATCTTGTTTTAACTTCACATTCATTCTCTACAACATAATAATATCATTGCAGTGCAATGCAGCTAACACGTCCGATGACAAAAAATGGCATACAGCTCCCATTATTACCTTGCCCAGAACAGCAAATCGGGATTCACTATTAGCGCCGACGCTCAGTAATGGTTGTGGGTTGACTGTGACTTTACAACACTTAATATGATGCGATGGGATCCACAAACATCTGAAATCTTATGTACATACAAATTACATTTTTGAGTGATCTTTGTTTTTCTAGAGCTTACCTTTTTGTGTTGAAGCTGTTACTAAATGAGAACTGTGATTTTAATCGATTTGTAGTGGTATAAAAACAATGATAGTTAAAACATGTTTCATTACTACACAAGAATACTAATACGATTCTGTTATAAATCCTACTTCAAAGGAAGACACTGCAAGTTGATCTGAAAAATGTGAAGTTACATTGTGGCTACTCACATCTGTGCCGACTTCACAACTCGTGGCGAGACGGGCAAGCTAGCTGCCTGTGACATCTTGCTGCCAGGGCCAGAATATAGCTGAAGCGGCATGGTGGGAGACCCCAGTCTGTCGCAGTGGTGAGCTAAATTACCTCATTCTGGGCCCTAGCGCTGCGCTACATTGTCCCCTACATTATCGAATGTAGCGCCTGCTCATAACTAAGCTGGACAAAAGCTGGCACAGGCACTATAAATATTCGCCGCTCAGAGCTAGCAATATCTAGCCTTAACTACTACCGACGCCGAGAGTTACTCCGTGCCTGCAGACGGTCCCATGTGGGTCAGCTTCCTTCGTCTACGTCTTTCCGCGTCATCCGCTAACTTCTGGTCTACAAAACGCTGCCAGGGGCCCTATTCTGTATCTTTCCGCCATTTTGCCGATTGCCAAGGTACTCTAGCGCGGTCTTGGTTTCGGAGCAGAGCCCCATAATTATTCTTTAAGCATTCCGGAAGCGATGTCGAACGGTTCTAGCGAACGGAAACGCTGTTGTCAGTTCTCCTCGCGTCAACCAGTCAAAAGCAATCTGCCTCAGATATGGGTATGCGCGCTGCAGCGTCACAGTGGCATGAACCCGAAGCGGCTAGCAGCCAACACAGGCACGCTGTTTTTCAGAGTACCGGAAAGTGTGGTTAGAGTATTTAATATTGTTCGAATTTCACTGAGCAAGTGCTTCCATGAATGCATGATAACGATACAATATTGACTGTTTTCTGGAAACCGTCATAAATGTCACATTGTGTCATTTTATTCTCATTCACATCGACGTCTTGTTTTACATTTTACGTTTCGGAATATGAGTTAGTAATGGAGTGTAATAGCACATGGTACAAATACATATACAGAAACACCCAAAAAATAGCCATTTTTTCTGTTTTTCGTCGTTCCTTAGTTGCTTCAAAATTCATGGAGGTACGTTCCGTCTATGCAACTAATTTCAAGGCAGTTTCTTTATTGCCATATGGCTTTCGCTTCTTTTATTCGTAAAAGTAAAAAAGTGAAACGAGTATGGCAATAAACAAGTAGCCTACTTCCCTATATGATACATTAACGATTTGGTTCATAGAAACAGAAACAAAATTTAAAAAAGAAGTGTTTTTGGGATCGTGTGCCGAGTGCAGCTATAGAAGTTCGTTGTAGTTCATAACATGTATCTGACGAATCAAAATATATCATATATGGTGGTATAGTCTAAAAATATTGTGGCTGAGATCTTTCATCTCTGTCTGCTGTTGTTAAGGATTCGATCGCAGATAGAGACTTGTGACAAGCTAAAGTATAAAGACAATTGCTGCTAGTTTCGTTCGCAGTAATTTAAGTTGTGCTCTTAGATTCCTGTCTGACCACCCACGAGCAAATCACTACAAATAAAAAAAAGGTGAATTATTTGTGACAAGAAAAAGTATAAGTGTCACTGTCAGTTGTTTCACGCACACCAATTTCATATTTCATTTCTTAAACATATGGAAGTCGTGAAATCGAAGATATTCATTACTGAGAGAGCGTACACTTACGTGTAAATAACTACGAATATGTAAGAAAAATTCTTAACTTTGACGATTAACGAAGTCTCAGAACGTGTTACAAACACGAAGAGGAGAAAAAATATTTTGGTACCCAGCGGTATGCGATCCTATTTTACCCACTGTGCCACTACCACTCAATTGTCTCCATTGCATTATTTTATGTAATTCCAGTCGGGATAGAGGCAGGTTGACTTCAGTGCCAAATGATGCGGGCGTAAGCCGACAATACATGTCATTTTGGCAGGTTTCCTCTATTAGGCTTCACAAAATTCCTTTGCATTGTTACTTGAAGGTTTTAAACGCGTTTCGATCATTAATAAGTAAACCATTTGCGGGAAAATAGTATGCGAAGTCACTAGTAATTTCAGCTACCATTCATATGATATACGTAAAGAGAGCCAACCTATTGAAATTTAATGATTTTTTAAACTCTTAATTACGTAAAAATAGTTTTATTTGCGAGAAACTTTTTTTAATGTTACAATCGTTTACATTAACAATAACATGAACATATTCCTAACAAAGGAAAATGGTCTAATATGAACTCAGATTACACCTGGACACACCCTAACACAATCATTAAATTCGAAGTTAAAACCTGTCAATGTGCTTAAAAGAAATTCTAATTGTAAATAAATCACACCGAATCGAACAAGAATTCTTTACCGAAATCCAAAACCTCTCGGTACAATTGTCGAAAATTCGTGAGGAGGACCGATCGGTAGCAGGTCTCAGAAGCTTACTAAATAGAAACTTCAGATGAAGAACCGAAAATGACGTCACTACTGAGGCTAGCCTACTGCACCGATCGGTATGAACCATACAGAATAGGGCCCCATGCCTGTTGCGTCTGAGGCTCCACCAGAGCCAGCATGAGAGGGCCATCTCCAGGATTACTTTATCTCGTACATGTGCCTCTCGCAGGGCCTTACATTCGGAGCCTGCGTACCAGGATGCCACGAACCGGACCGTCTGCTAGAGCAGCCAGATGCCCAGCACACACGCAGTTGTCATCAGCTGAATGCCTGACGTCATTCTTGTATCTACAAGGCCTCGTGCTGGTGCTGCCACTTGGCTGAACCAGAACTTCTGCTCGTCTACCACGCCCTACCGCAGCCAGGCTTTCGCTTTACGCTATGCTGAGGCAACGATTGCTACCTGGATGTTAAGGCAAGCCATCGAGTCGCCGTCTTCAACCATCATAGTAGCGTTTTAGTAAACAAGGAATGTATTTTCCAGTTGAGCGCTACTAATTCCAAGACCGCCGAGTTGCTTGTGTTACGCAACCAATTCTTCTCCACACGCCGTCCTGAGTCACGAGATAGCCACCCTGGCAATTACTCGGGGTCCGCATCCCCGATCCCGTAACAGTTACTTTTACCGATGAGCTCAGAGGAAATCTGGCTTTAATCCTTTAATTCGAAACTTAAATGGCATTTATAAAATTAACTGTCGATAAATGCTCAGTTTTATGCATGAAACTTTTGTACTATAGTGGACAAAATTTTTCCCTCTGCTTTCATACCTATTTGATTGTTGTTGTTGTTGTGGTCTTCAGTCCAGAGACAGTAACCTACATCCTTATGAATCTTCTTACTATATTCATCTCTTGGTCTCCCTCTACGATTTTTAACCTCCACGCTGCCCTCCATCATTTAATTGGTGATCCCTTGATGCCTCAGAACATGTCCTACCAAACTATCCATTCTTCTAGTCAAGTTGTGCAACACGTTTCTCTTCTCCCCAATTCTATTCAGTACCTCCTCATTAGTTATGTGATCTATCCATTAATCTTCAGCATTATTCTGTAGCACCACATTTCGAAAGCTTCTATTATCTTCCTATCCAAACTATTCATCGTCCATGTTTCACTTCCATATATAGCTGCACTCCATACAAATACTTTGAGAAATGACTTCCTGACACTTAAATCTATACTCGATGTTAACAAATTTCTCCTGTTCAGAAACGCTTTCCTTGCCATTGACAGTCTACATTTTATAACCTCTCTACTTCGACCATCATCAGTTCTTTTGCTTAGCACACTGGACTCGCATTCGGGAGGACGACGGTTCAATCCCGTCCCAAGCCATCCTGATTTAGGTTTTCCGTGATTTCCCTAAATCGTTTCAGGCAAATACCGGGATGGTTCCTTTGAAAGGGCACGGCCGATTTTCTTCCCAATCCTTCCCTAACCCGAACTCGCGCTCCGTCTCTAATGACCTCGTTGTCGACGGGACGTTAAACACTAACCACCACCACCAGTTATTATGCTCCACAAATAACAAAACTCATTTACTACTCTAAGAGTCTCAATTCCTAATCTAATTCCCTTAGCATCACCCGACTTAAGTCGACTACATTCCATTATACACGTTTTGCTTTTGTTGATGTTCTTCTTTGATTGTGTAATACTAAATATTTCGTTTGATTGTTTTATTGTAACACAGTAACCTATCACAAAGTGGAAAAATGGTCGCAGTTCGTTCTAGAGCTTATGAAGTATTTCAACATGCCATTGCATCAAGTCGCGTAGCTACAGTATCCCAACAGAGCCTGGGTTCGGTGTGGGGCGGCGGTGAGGTGGGTGGACTGCTGTGACCTGTTGTGGGCTGTGAACCACTGAAGCTACTGCGGGACGAAGCCTCTCCGTCGTTTCTGGGTCCTCGTTTCAACACACACACACACACACACACACACACACACACACACTCACACACACACACACACACACACACACAATACGCAATCCCAACAGAGTACGGAGTTTACAGGACGATCCTTCCCTAGTGTGTGAGAAAGGTATTTTATGTAACTGTATTCTTCTATCACAGAGTGTAAGTTACCGCCACATGCTCACAACGAGTCACTTACGCAGTAGCTTGCTTGTACTGTAAAAGCAACGTAAATTAGCTGCTCGTGACCCTCCGTCTCGTAGAAACATTTGCCCTTACCTTATTGACCCCATAAAGGAATTTAAGTCAGATTATGTAGCAGGCAGCCCAAGGATATTTTTCTACAAGCGGTGAAATCACAGTTTCCACACTGGATAATGAGTAAAGATTCATTTATAAAGCCACGGTGTCCCTGTTACAGATGCTGTACTATCATTGCAATTGTTTCTATTAAGAAGAAGGCAAGAAAAGCGTGAGAGGGTCAATCGAACTGAAAACTATAGTGCGTTATTTTATTTCATTGCTTAAACATGTTCAAATGGCTCTGGAAAGGAAGTGATGACATTCTCAGTGCTTCCGATCCACATTCCACCTCTTCTGGAACCAGGTGAGATTATTTGTGCTGTGGACAAAATGCTGAAGAAAGAGATGAGACAACATTGTATTTGAAAGATCAACTTCTACACCTACTATTTATATCTAAGAAGCTCCTCAGTTCCTTGGTGCATGAATGTGCAGCCGACATTCGAAACTTTGCAGTTTATTTATGTAAACACTGGTGTTGTAAAGAACATTCTCTTATATTTTTTACCTATTTGGTTGTCTCACCTGAATATATGTCGCTCATTAGAAGTAGCTAATACCTGAAACGAATTAATCTCTGCTATGATATACTGATCGTTCAAACGCCTTACTTAGTTTGTTATTTTAAGAGGGGAAATGTAACGAATTTACTGTTAGACAGGCAGTTTTTGTCAATTACTGCCCCAGTTATCAAGAAAGAGCGTAAATCTGTTTGCATACTGTGTACGAACTTTCATTGTTGATGTCGACCTGTACTGGACAGGGATGTCGAGGCGCGTAGACCGTGATCAACAGTCAATGTATCCCCATCCGCCATTATTTGCCAAACCTCTGCTCAGTGTCTGATGGACGGGCAGCATGTGCATCTTTTAATGGTGGTATGACCGTCTGGTGCAAAGTTAAGATCAGTGGTTTTCGAGAAGATCATTTTAAGTGCTGGATACTTAGTGAACGGAGATTCTTCTCCTCCCGCACCCCTCATTATCATCAACGGAACATCCATGACACTTAGAATACATCAAACTCCACACTCAGCGACTTTATCCAACGTACTGTTAGTAATTGGAAAGTTCATTAGTGGGAGTAACGAACTCAGTCGATTGCAAGACTTCCTTAGACTGCTTATTTTCAAAAAGGAACCCACTGGTTTGTACGTCTACTGACAGGTTAACAGGAAACCATACTGGCCTAGGAATGATTCTTATAAACGATTCGTTGCTGCAAGTATCAGAATATTAACCTACCGGAATCGAATTCATAGTGGAAGCTTCTCACGAGAAGACCGGCATTAGGCAGCCATCTCAAAATTAAATAACTGTCTGAATGACAACACAAACTCTTATCTTTTGAACGAGAATGTAAGTAACGAATGTACGTACTGAAACAAATGCGAAGTTGGTGTTTTGGTGGGTGTACATTTAAATTAGTTAATTAATGAGTTACTGTTTTCTTTACAATCTACACTGACATAAAGGAATCTTTGGTTCCACTATTTCCTTCTTGTGGATAAACGATTTTCACGGTAGTTCTGCGAAATATATGCTCAAAAATATTTAAGTACCTGCAAATAATTTCGTATCACCTAACATAAAAATTATATTTAGTATCGTCTGTACAAAAACGCATGTGTCTGCGATTAATGTCATAAGTGCTCTTAAAGGAGTAATGCAGAGTGAAGACGAATTCCACCGACAAAATTTCCAACGGCTTTAAGAGAAGTTTTCTGATTATTTTCGTCTAAGGGTTAGTGGTCTCCTGTGATTTGTTGCAGATTAATAATGTAACTATGATTTGTTCGGTTTCTTAATCTAATTACCCCGTGTTTCTCTGAAAATACTTTCACTTCAGTCAAATGCCGGAAATATGTATTTACCGAGAGCGTCATTGTGCAGAGCTTTCATTACATTCATTAAGGCCGTACAGGCGTTGCATGTCGACCAGTTCTATACCATGAAACCTATCCAAACTGAGCTGTATCACTGTTAACGTACATCTAACACCACCAGCAACATTAAGACGAGACAGTACCTAGCAGCACTGCAGGCAAGCTAAGGTCTGAGGAGTCATGCTTTCACTACTGTTGTCAACAGAAATTAACTTGAGCGTATGGAACGAGATTGTTTCCAGAGCAGACGCACGGCACATAGAACTAAAATTTGCACTTTTGAGTAGATATTACAGTAAAATAAAGATACAAAGATAGGTGAAGTAAAAAATCAAATTACATGAAATTACTCTTTAAACATCCATCGGAGTCACAGAGTCCCATATTCCAAAAAACTCAGAAATGTATTCATGAATAAGCTCAGAAAATCTTTCAATGGAGTTCAGATGCAACCTATATTTAGTATAGCCTGTTTAAGTGCAGTCCGTAATTTGTAAGTGTATTTTAACCGGAAGTTAATGTACACAGTTAAAGAATATCAAGTTCACAATCGACACCTCATTTTCGGAAAATGATTTCAGGCGTCATTGAATGGCGAGTCAGTTGTCCCTCTAATATATTTAATTTTTTACTTTTAGACAAATCGTCTTCAAAATATTTCACGACTTTAAAATAATATATTTGGCATTTTGATCAGAAAGCAAGAAATCTAATACACAACGGTCATTTCGAAAGTTCCACCCTTAGACACAAGTGAAGAAAATAATTTCTCTTGTAAAATATCTTACAAGCCTTCAGTGTAATTTTCATTCTTGCTTATGACAGCTTCCCAACGTTTTATCAACTTATGTATTCCCAATAGGGTACGTTCACTGTTGAGCTGTCTAATTACTCGGCCACCTCATTCGAAGCTTCGTCAGTTGTACCACAATATTTTCCACGGTGCTGTTCCTGCAGTTTGGGAAACAAATTAAAATGGGGTGGGCTCATATTTAGACTGCATGGTAAGTAGGGAAATATATCTTGTAACACTTATATCGGCTAGAAGTAGGTTGATATTGTGGAACTTTCTACCTTTAATTGTGAAGCGTTTATTCTTTGTTAATTAAGGTCATTGATTTGTGACAGAACCTCTAAAGTTTGTACTTTATATATGGAAAAAGATAAGTGATTGTTTAAAATTGTGAAATTTTATAATAGGTGCAAGTTTATAAGGTAAACAATGTGTATTGGAAGCTGGTTCATGCTTAGGGCACTTGTATTCTTAAATGCAAAAGATGTAGTGAATTCCCTCCACAACGGAAGTGCCATGGCGCTATGTAATAGGTGGTTTTGGCGGTCGAGTTGGGCGGCTCCTTTGTGGGAACGATACGCAGTCAGTGGCTAGTCGTTGCACCGTACACATCGACGGTGACAAGGGAGGCGACTGGGGGCAGATTTGCAAGGAATTGTGCCTCAGATGTGGATTTGGCTGTTGCTTGGTACTCTCGACAATAGGGAATAGCTCTAATAAGCTGAATAACCTTCGCCAAGAAGGAATTTTATAGACCATTCATACATCAAGAGCCGTGAGTACAGTTAGCCGCCATGTCGTTTGCCAGCACAACTTCGCGACTGCTCCACCATATTCATGCATACAGATATGTATGAGAGCGTGGACCAGTTAATTTGTGTGAGTGGTTTTAATAATAATCCAAATGCTATAAATCTGTGTTGATTTATTTATGTTTGTCAATTGTGCAAGGATCAACAAAAGTGACATTAGCTAGAATTTTGCCAAGGTACTCTCAGCTTATTGCAAAGTATCGTTTTGCAAAAGTACTGTGGCAGATTGTCTATATGTTACTCTCTAAAATACCTGCGTCACTGGTGATGCAAAAGGCAAATAAGTTAATCTCGTTTGAAACGCCATTTAGCCTTGATTATTATCATGAATGATTTTTTAAGTTAATTGAGCTCAGTGTTGAGCAATTTGCCTTGAAAAGTAAAATAAACTATCCCAAGTAAAGTTAAGAAGTGACTTTGTTTGAATTAAATTTTGCTACTCAAATAATCAGTTTCAGGAATGATCCTATTCCAGTTTATGGGTCGCTACCATATTCCACTCATATGAGAAAGATAATTGGAGTATTACTGCTGCTAAGGAAGACAGATATAAGCAGAGAGATATGAACAGTGTAATTGTGGTATCATTTATCTTTATTTGTGGTTTTTACATGCCAGTTAAAACAGAGGCCCCTCAGGTCCATCTTTAGTCCTGCACTTCTTGCCTTAACATTTCAGTACTGGTTCAAGTAATGATCTTGGGTGAAACTGTTATTAGTGTAAGTTTGGTACAATTTTTGCTTTCTATGATTACTAGTTTCAGCATTATTGGTAACTGCTGCCACCCGCAGCTTAGAGTGCCCTGTGTCCGCTTGTATCCTGTGTGCTATGCAAAAGAAAATATTAATGAAATTAACTTCAGTAACTAACATTTAACTTTCTGAAACATATATTTCCAAATGCATGTGCCTAATTGGGCTGGCGACCGTTTATTGTTCCATATGTATATGAATTTTACTACTTTCATTTACCCCAAAGTTAAAGCCTGTTTAGTTATCTGTTAATTACAACACCTTCAATATTACAGTCCGATACCCTTATCCATTACATTTACACGAGGTCATAATTCCCAAATCCTCTCAGAGATTAACATTACCTTGTTTCACAGCAGGTTAGTGTTATAATCTCATCCATATGTGTCAAGCTTTTCTCTCGTTTTTAGGGCAATATGCGGCCTTGCATTATCATGAAAAATGCGGAAACCAGCTGCAAGCGTGTCAAACCTTCTTTGACAGATTTTCGGGTGCAAGACATTTTGTAGAAACAGATTGTAGTACGCACCTGTTACAGACGTTCCCTGCGGCACTACGTTTGTAGCCATGACTCCATTCGTGTCATACGCAAAGATCGTCATCATTTTCACCTTTGATTGTTGGTTGCGGAATTTTTTCTGGCGTGGAGAGTCGTGACTTTTTCACTGTGACAACTGAGATTTTACTTCTGGAACAAAATGGCGTACCCAGGTTTCATAAGTGCAATAACCACTATCAGAAAGCGTTCTCCTTCTGTTCGATAATGTTGAAGCATGTCTTTTGCGATATATTTGAGTCCTGCTTTCTGCTCTTCACTCTGATCAAGCGGGATCCAAATGACGGCATTTTTTTCTCATTTATAACTTTTATGTTATGATTCCGTAAACTAAAGTGAAAAAAATTCTGGCATCATATGTAATTTCCTCACATGTTTTTAATCTTTCCTCTCTCAAAACTTCATTAAAAATAACCTGGCGAGGAGTAGTATGTTGCAGTTGATGGCCTTCCACTTCGTCGGTTGTTCTAATTGCTTACCTGATCTTAACGGAAACGAGCAAACCACACTGATAACAATTAATATCCACTACATTATTCCCACACACCCCTTTCAAAGCGTTGTAAATTTCCGTCGGGTCCCTTCCACGTAGGGATTCAATGTTGATATAGAAACGCTTGTCACTACGTGAAATCCGACGTGACTCTGTCTCAGCTTCCATTTTGAAACTGAATTATTCACGACCACGCCACGCGAACCATCGAACACATATGTAACTGTCACGCTCAAGTCTCGCTCACAATTGACATGAATTTCAACTTGAACATCCTAAAGGTCGCAGATAAACGGTTTGCTGGGCTTCTGAAATGATACTTGTAGTTAAATTTCGGACGGTGTTCTGTTATTAGAAAGAGAATACAGAAGAAGAGAAAACAAAGAATTTTCAATTAATTCTGTGATTTGACATTTATTGCAGACCTAGACGTCACTCTGGCCTGTTTGACAATTCTCTTTCCGTTTCTCACTGTTCGTTTGGCTACGAAAATTCGGAGATCTATCAATCGTGTAATGTATAGGGAGTCTTGTTTACGATCCTCTCGAACATTTGACGGAATAATCAGACGCAATCAGTTGGTGCAATTTAAGCAAACTTATAATTTATGAAGCAGAGTGACGCTTCCGATTCCTGTTAGATACTTGTTACTGTGCTGTAAACTCACGTGAATGAGCCATACAAACTGTAGTTGAAATGAATTGCATGAAAATATGGATACCGACTATAGCGACGCTAAAGAAGAATATTATGACAAATTACGAGGGCTCATCTTTCACTTAGGTAATAAAACGAAGTGTTCATCTTCGGCAGGGGCCGTTAGATCATCATCATCTAATGAAAATAATTAAATAAACTTCATAACTTTAGCAACCAGTAATTTCTGTCAGTCTTTCCTCACCAGTATACGTCTCAATCCCGGTCTTCCTCGATTCATTATGGAAAACCTCAGGAGTATACGTTATATGTAAATAACGAAAAATTGATTTCGGACACTCCATCGGGTCCAAGTGATCCGTCATTAATGTTAGGGGATCATACAAAGACTTTAACTGGGATAATACCTTAAAATGTATGGGTAACAAGACGATAAGCTATATTCTGTCACACCAAAACGAAAGAAGAAATAAGTCAATAATGTAAATAATAAATTTTGCGTCAGCAAAGTTTTCAAAAAGATAAAATATATGTGATATAAAATGTGAAAACCAGTAACATGAAAATACTGATGTTGGTAGCTTTAGAGGCAATTAATGCTAACAGCTAGACAATACGAGATTGGAATTGGGGATGGAGAATGACGCAAAGTGAACAGCGCCAGAAACGATTCCATTATGGGAAACACAGGCTAACGTGCACCATGTTGGTGGTGCTGCAGCATAGATTGGAAATGAAACAGACGCAGCGTTTAAGGGAGTATCACTTGTAGTTTGTGGATTAGGTGGAAAGAGGTACTACCTAATACATAACATCGGTCAGAGCGTAACGGCATTCTGTCTGATGTCGCGACGAACGTTCCATAATGTTTTTTTTTTTTTTGTACACTTCTTAAACCTGAAGTAGTAACAATGATCAAGAAGTATGAAATTAGTTTGGCAATACTGTCTCTTGGAGATGCTTTGTTTAGTTGTGGAGTTTAATAATTTCAGTACTTTATGAGACATTCGTTATATGTTTCAACTATCATGTAAGAGATCTTTATTATAGCGAATTACGTCTGAGTGACCTAACTGACGAGAGAAGATAGATCGGATTTTAAGTATAACTAACTAAGTACTCGGCGTTGCCCGGGTATGTATTTTATTCGTCACCTCCTCCACCCATTCTATGTCCTTTTGCTCCTCCCCATCTCCTGCTCCCCTTTCTATGTGCCCACCTCCTCTCCTACCTAATTCCATCTCCTCATCCCCCTCTCTATTTCCATTTCCTGCTCCCCTTCTCTCTATCCATCTCCTCCTCCCCCTCTCTCTGTCTGTCTCCTCTTCTTTCCTTTCACTGTTCACCTACTTCTCCTCTTCCCCCTCTCTGTCCATCTCTTCCTCCTTCCGTCTGTGACAATATCTTTCTCCATCCTCTTTCAGTCCATCTACTCCTCACACCTCTTTCCATCTGCACCTTTCACTCTGTTCATCTCCTACTCCTCCCTCTCTCTGTCCATCTCTTCCTCCCTCCTCTCTGTCCATCTCTCCCTCTCCATCGCCCTGCTCATCTCCCCCTTCTTCCTCTCTCTGTCCATCTCGTGCTCTTCCCTTTTGCTGATGGTTTCCTCTTCCCCACTCTCTGTCCATCGCCTACTATAATCACGTTAGTGCCTGCCTGTGTTGACATGCAGTTGGTCACTGCACCAATATTGGAATCACACATACACGAAAAACGTCCAAGTGAATTTTAGTTCACCTTAGGTTTGTTATACTGGATATGGAAATTCCGTGTGGCAAGGGCCTCCCGTCGGATAGACCGCTTGCCTGGTGCAAGTCTTTCGATTTGACGCCACTGCGGCGACTTGCGTTTCGTTTAGGATGAAGTAATGAGGATAAGGAAAACACAACACCCAGTCCCTCAGCGGAGAAAATCTTCTACTCAGCCGGGAATCGAACCCGGGCCGTTAGGTATGACATTCCGTCGAGTTGAGCACTCAGCTACCAGGGATGTACTTTGTTATACTTAATCCATACATACTATAAAATGTACACATATCCTCGTAAACCACTGGAATGATTTCACCCAAACTTGACACACATGTTACTTCTTGTCTGCAGAGAATCGCTGTGGGAGTAAAAGCCATTTAATTATTAAAGCAGTGGGAGTGTCGCTCAAAAAGAAGTGTAGTCCACGACGTGCGAATACGCAGAGTTTATTCATCCGGCATATGAGAATGAGAGCACCTAGTGACTTGTAACAAATGTTATACATAATTTCGTACATTTGTGAACTTTTTTCTTACTGACAGCCCCACAAAATGATGAAAGGAAAATTATCGCTTAATACTTTTTGCTGTTCATGCAGTAAAACTGCCGCATCAGGTATTACGTTCTAATTTATCATTCCTTTACTACTAAGTGTATTCGCCATACATTTTCCAGACAGAATTCACATATACCACTGAATGTACCTCACAACACGAGACAAAGTTTAGGAGATATGACGTCCTAAACATTGAGCTAAGGGAAAATGAAACTGCATGCGAAATTCGCTAGAGATACAGGTGAATTACGTGTGCAGATATGTGTAAAATATGTGAAATACATGTGGCATGTAAGTAATTTGGCAAAACCACTCTAATAAACTCCTCCTAAACACCCGAATCGAATTCAACCTAACTTGATCCATTAATTAAATTGTAGTGTTGTGTTGTTCTAATGTACTTTTCAATGTCCTTCAGACATGCATGCATGTCTGGAGAAACAGGCACTGCTGCAATCTACAGTTGAATGAAATACGAGAAACATATTGTCACTGCGAATACGGCTGAACTTAGGCAGCAGAATCTGTTCCATCAGACATGCAAGCCTGTTCTGAAGGACATTGTTAATTATACCAGGACGACACAGGCTCAGCAGTTTAGTATCTCATTCTAATAACTTGGCTTAGACTTTTATCATACGTCTCTTCCTGTACGGGACTCATAGTATCTGTGCTAGTATAGGATGTAGACCAGAGTGGTGACATATGGAAGTATGGGTTGGTCTGGGGAGCGTGCTCGGATGGTCGAAGTGGTCAAGGCGACCGATAACATCTAGTGTAAGATCCAGGTTCTAGTCCCAGTCTCTGGTAAGTTGGAGAAAGAAGAGGTTAGGAGGAGGTGGACAGACAAAGTGGGGAAGGAAGAGATGGGCAAAGATAGGGGAGAGATGGACAACGAACTGGGGAAGGCGAAATGGACAGAAATGGAAGAGGAGGAAATGGATAGAGAGAGGGGAGAGGAGGAGAAGTATAGAGAAAGGAAAGAGGAAAATATGGAGAGGGAGACAGAAGAGGAGGGCACCGGCAAAGGAACAGAGCGTTCCCGTTTTTCTATATGAAATAGGAAGAAAACAATAGACATTTTAAAAAGAAATGAAAATACTTCAGCAATTATTTGGTTGTAAAGTAAGTACCCTAGAAGATATTGTGTGCACTTGTTAGGTATTAATTTCCGTGGATGCAAAGGAAATAAAAATACTATCAAGATACTGTGTGCCCTTACCACAAAACAACGCAGACATTGGTAGTTATGTGTCATACTGCATAGTGGAAAGGTTACTGTAGTTGAAACGATTAATGTCACAGTGGGAAAGCACTATACACAGACAAAGACACGGTCGGGAACTCAGAACATGAAGTAGCCTTAATACCACAACAAATGGTACAAATGGCCCTGAGCACTATGGGACTTAACATCTGAGGTCATCAGACCCCTAGAACCTAGAACTACTGAAACCTAACTAACCTAAGGACATCAAACACATCCATGCCCGAGGCAGGATTCGAACCTTCGACGGTAGCAGTCGCTCGGTTCCGGATTGAAGCGCCTAGAACAGCTCGGTCACCACTGCCGGCAATACCAAAACACAATAAGAATGTCGGTGGTGATATTTCGTGGCATTCCGTGAGAATAGTGGTTTGAGCGGCATTTTGAGCAGGCTGTTTGTCTCTCCCTTTCTTCTGGACAGTGATGGGTGATAAACTTGCAATAACCGATACACAAACAAAACACTGGCATGATGTTACACCCTTATAACACAGTACAGAAACGATTCTGGATGGCATGGATTACAGAAGCCCTTGGTAGGTTTTCTGAGGTACGTGGCACAAGAACACTACGCACAAGTCCCTCATTTTCCATAAATTTTTTCCGCAAGTCTGTGAACGTATAGCCGATGCGTGGCAGTGTCCTAGACGAAAATTCAGTTTGCCCTTTTGTAGTAAGATATCGAGTGAATAATGGATAAAGGGCAATAGGCAGATTCCATATTACTGTAGTTCTGGAAAGCGTTTGACAGAGCGCCCTACTACATGCTGTCAACGAAGGTCCGACCTCACGAAACAGGTTCTTAGATTTGTGAGTGTCTTGAAGACTTCTTTAAGCAATAGAACCCCAAACGTTGTCATGGGTGGCAAGTGCTCATAACAAGCAAGTTACCGCCAGGGGTGTCCCCAAGACTTCTGACACGACCGCTGTTGTTTTCTATACACATAAACGATCTGACAGCAGGGTGAGCAGCATTCTACTGCTGTCGCTATTGATTGTGTAGTGCACAAAAAAGTGTAACGAAGTGACTATAGGAGGATACAAGATGAATTTTAAAGAATATATGTTTGGTGTGATTAATAGCAGTGTGCTCAAACGTAGAAAAATGTAGGTTAACACAGATTAGTAGGAAAAACAGTCTCATAATGTTCGAGTACAGTATAAGTAATATGCTGCTTGACACAGTCACGTCGATTAACTATGCAGGCGTAAAGTTGCAAAACGATATGAAATTGAACGAGCACGTAGGGTCTGTAGTGGGTACGCTGAGGGTCGACATCGGTTTTCGGAGCGAGTTTTAGGAACGGGTAGCTCTTCTATAAACGAGATCGCTTACAGAATACCAGTGTGAACCATTCTCGAGTACTGGCCAGTGTTTGTGATCCTCACCACGACGTATTAAGGAATTTAGAGGCGTGCTTCTATATTTGTTATCGTTATGTTCGATCAACACGTGAGTGTTATGGAAATGGTTCATGAAATCAAATCGGAGGGTGGAAGACAAAGATCTTTCCGCGAAACTATAGTGACTAGGAATGAATTGTTCACTCTGCAGCGCAGTGTGAGCTAATATAAAACTTTCTGACGGATTAAAACTGTGTGTCGGACCGTGACTTAATGACGGGGTCTTTCTCTTTCGCGGACAAGTGCTCTGAGGAGTTTGGAAGGTAGGAAATGAAGTAAAGGCGGATGGAAGGCTGTGAGGATGAGTCGCGAGCCTTTCCTGGTCTGGCGGCACGATAGGTCAGCGTGTTCGGTCAGAGGCTACCCTCTGCAATAAAACAACTGACTGAAGTACTTACCGATGATCTTTTACGGGGTGCCACGTGAAGCTCGCCCAGACCAAATACCGATAACAATGACGATCAAAATGAAGAATAAAAGATCGGTAGAGCTCTTCCTTGCGAAAGGCAAAGGTTCAAACTTCGTGTCTCAGTCCACCACACAGTTTTAGTCTATTAGGAAGTTTCAGCACTGAGGAAATATATAGAAGACGCATTTCCGGCTGACTGCTCATAGATTTTACAGCTGTCAACGTACATTTTGCGGAAGGACCGCGATGAAAACGTAGGTGAAGTTAGAGCTCGTACAAAAGCAAATACACTCCTGGAAATGGAAAAAAGAACACATTGACACCGGTGTGTCAGACCCACCATACTTGCTCCGGACACTACGAGAGAGCTGTACAAGCAATGATCACACCCACGGCACAGCGGACACACCAGGAACCGCGGTGTTGGCCGTCGAATGGCGCTAGCTGCGCAGCATTTGTGCACCGCCGCCGTCAGTGTCAGCCAGTTTGCCGTGGCATACGGAGCTCCATCGCAGTCTTTAACACTGGTAGCATGCCGCGACAGCGTGGACGTGAACCGTATGTGCAGTTGACGGACTTTGAGCGAGGGCGTATAGTGGGCATGCGGGAGGCCGGGTGGACGTACCGCCGAATTGCTCAACACGTGGGGCGTCAGGTCTCCACAGTACATCGATGTTGTCGCCAGTGGTCGGCGGAAGGTGCACGTGCCCGTCGACCTGGGACCGGACCGCAGCGACGCACGGATGCACGCCAAGACCGTAGGATCCTACGCAGTGCCGTAGGAGACCGCACCGCCACTTCCCAGCAAATTAGGGACACTGTTGCTCCTGGGGTATCGGCGAGGACCATTCGCAACCGTCTCCATGAAGCTGGGCTACGGTCCCGCACACCGTTAGGCCGTCTTCCGCTCACGCCCCAACATCGTGCAGCCCGCCTCCAGTGGTGTCGCGACAGGAGTGAATGGAGGGACGAATGGAGACGTGTCGTCTTCAGCGATGAGAGTCGCTTCTGCCTTGGTGCCAATGATGGTCGTATGCGTGTTTGGCGCCGTGCAGGTGAGCGCCACAATCAGGACTGCATACGACCGAGGCACACAGGGCCAACACCCAGCATCATGGTGTGGGAGCGATCTCCTACACTGGCCGTACACCTCTGGTGATCGTCGAGGGGACACTGAATAGTGCACGGTACATCCAAACCGTCATCGAACCCATCGTTCTACCATTCCTCGACCGGCAAGGGAACTTGCTGTTCCAACAGGACAGTGCGCGTCCGCATGTATCCCGTGCCATCCAACGTGCTCTAGAAGGTGTAAGTCAACTACCCTGGCCAGTAAGATCTCCGGATCTGTCCCCCATTGAGCATGTTTGGGACTGGATGAAGCGTCGTCTCACGTGGTCTGCGTGTCCCGCACGAACGCTGGTCCAACTGAGGCGCCAGGTGGAAATGGCATGGCAAGCCGTTCCACAGGACTACATCCAGCATCTCTACGATCGTCTCCATGGGAGAATAGCAGCCTGCATTGCTGCGAAAGGTGGATATACACTGTACTAGTGCCGACATTGTGCATGCTCTGTTGTCTGTGTCTATGTGCCTGTGGTTCTGTCAGTGTGATCATGTGATGTATCTGACCCCAGGAATCTGTCAATAAAGTTTCCTCTTAATGGGACAACGAATTCACGGTGTTCTTATTTCAATTTCCAGGAGTGTAGATTTCTCGCCCGATTTGCGAATGGAACAGGGTTATGAATGACAAGTGGTTGTAAACGATACTTACCTCTATACTCCATGTGGGGGCCTGCGGAGTGAATATGTAGATATTGATTTTTTATCAGGCTCAGATGCAGGGAATTTGGTGGCCAATACATGAGCCTTGGTTTACTATCACGCTCCTCAGACGAAAGTAGCCGGCTACTGCCCTTGTTTCTCATACAGTTATCCTGTTGGAAGAAGACATCTTCATCAGAAATACCTCAAGAATGAACGGATGCAGGTAGACAATAATGCTCACGTATTCAACAGTTCTCATGATGCCTTCGATTACATCCATAGGTTCCATAGAATCCCAGATGAATGTTCTCGATAGTATATTACTGCTACTTCCAGTCTGCATCGGTGACGCGTTTAGTGTTTTGATCGGCCATTCGCCTTGATGATGGCGTATCCGGACATGCCCATCGATCTTGGCTAACAAGAAACGTGACACATCCGACCAGTAGCCACCTTTCCATTGATCCTCGGTCCAGCCTCGTTGATCTTGTATCAACTGCAATCTTAAATGATGATGCTGTTGAGCTAACAAAGAAACAAGTTGGGTTCCTCTGCTGCGGAGCCCCAAGTGAATAATGTGCGCGAAACTTTGTGCTCCTAAACATTTGCAGCAGCATCGGCATTGCACTCTGCAGTCATATCGCTAAGCATCAGCATAGTGATCGAACGTAGTTATGTACGTACACTCTAAGATAGAGAAACGACACATCATGAAGAAATTATGTAAATGTACAGACAAACAAACGATAAATATTTCAGAAAATTAGGATTGTTTGTTCAAGAGACAGATCTTTAGAAATGGAGCAAGTCAATAACGTGTTGCTTCACCTCCTTCCTCTGTACAAGCAGTTACTCGGCTTGACATTAACTGGTATAGTTGTTGGAAGTTGTCCTGAGGGATACAGTGACAAATTCTGTGCAAATGGGGCGTTAGCTCGTCAAAATCCTGATCTGGTTGGAGGGCCCTTCCATAATGCTCCAATCGATCTCAGTTGGGGACAGATCTGGGGATCTTGCTGGTCGAGGTAGGATTTGGCAAACATGAAGACAAACAGTAGAAACTGTGGCCACGTATGGGCATTATCTTGCTGAAATGTAATCTGAGGATGACTTCCCACGAACGGCAGCAAAAGGGGCGTAGAATACTGTGCGCATACCGCTGTTCTTTAACCTCTGTACAGCGGGCAAATATCAGGTTGGTATTCCACCGCCGTCCATGCCGTCTCCAGTCATGTCTTCGGACTGGAATCCCACTGACTGGACTATAGCGATGAGTCCTGCTTCGAACTGAGCTTCGATGACCAGTGAAGACGCGTCTGAAGACGCTCCGCACAGCGGTGGGAAACCAATCTCTCTGCCTCATGCCATGCTACCCGACAAGAAGGATTGATAGTTTGGGGTGCCATTTCATTTCATAGGAGGACTTCTTTGGTTCTCATCCGAAGCTCCCTTACACCACTGTGGTACGGTAAAGACATTCTACGCTCCGTTTTATGGCCCTTCATGGCAAGTTATTCTGGACTTACATTACAGCAAGGCAATGCCCACCTATACGCGTAGAAAGTTTCTAGTGCTAGTCTTCGTGATTGCCAAACCTTGCCTTGGTCATCAAGGCCGCCGGATCTCTCCCCATCTGAGGCAGGGCTCTCCAACCAGCTCGGCATTTTGACGATCTAACGCCCCAGCTGGACAGAATTTGGCACTATGTCCCTCAGGAGGATATCCGACAACTCTATCAATCAACGCCAAGCCGAAGAACAGCTAGCTTATGGGCCAGACGTGGACCGAAGCGTTACTGTCTTGTGAACCGCTTTCTCTTGAATAAATCACCCAAAGTTTCTGCAATAGTAATCATTTGTTTGACTTAAAACATACAACACATCTACCGATTTCCGTCCCATTCAGATAATTTCATTGTTGTCTATCGCTTCTTTGTCTAAACGTGTGTATTGGCACCACAGAGGATTCTACTATGTGTAGCGTTGCTCAACAGGTCCACAACCTGCGACCGCCTGCCATTCCAGTGCCCACTGGCAGTGTACCCACGTATTGTCATCATATCATCAGGTTTAACGTTTCTCTGCGAGGCGGCGTACGCAAGATTAACTGCTTGACTTTACCGGTTCGATGTGCGTAAGTATTACCGGCTCGCGAACTACAGACACCCGTATTCAGGTTTGACGTGTAAGATGCGTGGAACTCTTCCTCCCGTGGAGCCAGCCCTGTTCGAAAACTGGGACTCCTGTTTGTGTTTTTAAATTGGTTAAGAACTTATCGTTGATAACTAAGCCGTTGTCCAGCTTTCGATAAGTTTCTGTGTATGTCATTACTCTATGGAACCAGTCCGGTTCTAAACCTGGGTCGAAATTTTGTGTTTTTAATTTATATTAGAATTTATCTTTGTACTTCGCTCTCAACGTTGTTCTGTTGTGAAAACTGCAATGAGCCAACAATAAGTAAATAAAAACCTATGGTCTGAAACAGCACGACTGCTACGATAGCAGGTTCTAATCCTGCCTCGGGCATGGATGTTTGTGATGTCCTTAGGTTAGTTAGGTTTAAGTAGTTCTAAATTCTATGGGGCTGATGACCTCAGATGTTAAGTCCCATAGTGCTCAGAGCCATTTGAACCATTTGAAAAAGCTATCTTGCCCCTTTCCGTCTGTCTTGTTAAAAATGTCTTCTTACGCAACAAAGCTTCTAGAAAGTTATGGAAACCATAGCTGCTACTAATTCTCAGCGCCTACTCTGAATTTGAGTTGCAATTCATTAATATGACTGTGAACAGCATGTTTTACCCGTAACTAGTATGGTCCATAAGTTTTCCATAACTGGTAAGATGGGGTCGCCAGGACCCCAATATTTCTTAATTCAAAATGTTCCCTGTTAACGTTCAATTAAAATTAAAACAATTTATTTACAACCACACATCATATCTAAAGGTATATAAATAGGACTGAAAACAATAAACGTAAATTTTCATTTTATAAAAGGTATATTTAACGAAACGCAAAACTGTAAGAATGAAAATTACAAAATATTAAACATTAAAACTAAGACATGAGTACATGCAATTATTGAAAAATAGTGACTGGTGCCTATTATTTACTATATGAGGAACATCAAAAGTTGGACAAAAAATAATATACAAATCACAGACAGTATTTCAGGTAGTCTTAACAGACACTCTTGGCACAATCCTCGCTTATTGGTGTACTGCAATGAGCACAGTAAACCTTTGTTATTTTTATCCCTGCTCCTTGGACACTTCCCACAGCTTATTCTTTTACTAGGTACAGCTGAGGGCTTTGGGATTCCGTAATTTACCAACCTAGAAATCGACTACCTAAGATCAAGCAGAATGTGCAAAATGATGACCCTCCTCTGAAATTGCGGCTCATGCACCTGCCTCGCCAAATTTATAATAAAGTCTGAACTTGATAATTGACTATTTTCCGGTAACGATGAATAAATCACATTTCAATTTACAGAAGAAATATTCAACATAGCGTAAAAAGCAGTAAGGGGCCAACTTCTGCTTGTTCTGTTTGCAGAGTATACTGTGCATTTTTCGTGAAGAGCACCGATTCCTCCTTTTGTGGCATTTTAATAATGTATTATTTCAGGCTTTCCAGTTCCGTCATTAACAACAGTACTGTGACACATCGAGGAATCTAAAACCACTGCCTCTCTTAGTTTGGGGCCTAGGATACTAAAGTAACATTCTCCCCAAAGTCTAAAATTGATGTTCGTGATTTCCTTGTTTTTAAGGGAAGAAATTTTCCTTGGAATTTCTTTTTTACTTTTTCTCAGTGTCCCAATATAACTAAGGCCCCTTTTCCTCAACTCCCTTACAACCTAAACGGATGAGAACTAATAGTCTGCAGTCATATTGCGGTTGATTTTGTCAACCTAAGGACAGCCTACGTTGGTTTTGAGAAATTTCTTCTCTTCTTCTGACAAAGTATTACTATCACTTCCTTTGCCACCATAAATATATCCATCCCAAAAAAATGAGTTTTTGCATCAATAATTGGAAGAAATTTGATACCGTATTTTCTTAGATTATTTGGAATATGCATTCTCAATTTAGACCTGCTTAGAAAGCCAACAAGTATTTCATCGATGCACTTCGTCAATAATAAAATAATTTTCTTTACACTTCTTTAAAAATAGATTAAATATACGAGAAATTCCTGTGGTTGTGTCTGTTTTTGTACGCTCTTGTCTAGTAACTGAGTCGTCAAAATGGAGGGTAGCTACAATTATTGCAAATCTTTTCTCTGACATATGCATCAAAAAATTTCTCTGCCAGTCCCATCAGTTTCAAATATTGAGTTCAAATCTTCGTCATTTGATCTGAAAATAGCCGTGAAATTGAGAAGGCCCAGGAATGCTTTCAACTCCGAAATATCAGTGTCTGCTACCAAACATCTGTTATCTGTAAACTTATTTCTTATGGGCTCCATTTTTTTATTTGAGCATAGTAATATTTCATCTAAAATACCATTTATAAAAATACAAGACCAAGCAGCTAGCTCAGAGCAACTTTCTCCAGCTAGTTTAGCAGGGTCTATAACTCCTGCTAAAGGGACAATTGTATTGTGGGTACAGGTTCGTACATTTATGGCAGGTGGAGTGGAACACCACTTGGACCTATTTTTTACAAAACAATTCTGAGCTGTCATGAACTGAGATGCAAAATTTTCCTGCACACCGCATCATTGTTCCGAATTTTCCAAAGAAATACCTGAATCGGCTTCATATTCCTGACTGTCATCAGTCCCATAATGTAACTCCATATTCAAAAAATGCTGGCTTTCCAAATCTGAATCAATGTCCTGGTCACTTCCACAATCGCTAATAGCACCTTACAGCCATTCCAGAAAATTGGGATCATTAAAATTCATCGACTGTCACTCTGAAAATGTCATTTTTGACTGAGGGAATATCAATAATTTTAATAAAACATTTTCACCAATAATATGGTAGGGTCACACGGACCCCACTCTCGACTAATAATCGAATAAAATTCATAAATAACTTATTGCGGTACAACCACTTCTGTCAACAGGTCATAAGCTAGTGCCTGAAAGGTATTGTGAACCACATCTCCTAATACCAGCCCCTATGGGAATTAAGGAAAAATCAAAACTGGCTGGGGCCCCCAGGACTCCACCATACTGATTACGGGTTTTTTGCGGTAGCAAGGCAGGATGGCAGTTCACTAGCGTAGCACATTTAAATAAAGTAAGTTTAACGGTAATGAACCATAGACCTTGCCGTTGGTGGGGAGGCTTGCGTGCCTCAGCGATTACAGATAGCCGTACAGTAGGTGCAACCACAACAGAGGGGTATCTGTTGAGAGGGCAGACAAACGCGTGGTTCCTGAAGAGGGGCAGCAGCCTTTTCAGTAGTTGCAGGGCCCACAGTCTGGATGATTCACTGATCTGGCCTTGTGACACTAATCAAAACGGCCTTGCTGTCCTGGTACTGCGAACGGCTGAAAGCAAGGGGAAAATACAGCCGTAATTTTTCCCGATGGCATGCGGCTTTACTGTATAGTTAAATGACGATGGCGTCCTCTTGGGTAAAATATTCCGGAGGTAAAATACTCCCCTATTTAGTACTCAAGAGGACGTCGTTATCAGGACAAAGACAACTGGCATTCTACAGATCGGAGCGTGGAATGTCAGATCCCTTAATCGGGCAGGTAGGTTAGAAAATTTAAAAAGGGAAATGGATAGGTTAAAGTTAGATATAGTGGCAATTGGTGAAGTTCGGTGGCAGGAGGAACAAGACTTTTGATCATGTGAATACAGGGATATAAATACAAAATCAAATAGGGGTAATGCAGGAGTAAGCTTAATAATGAATAAAAAATAGGAGTGCGGGTAAGCTGCTACAAGCAGCATAATGAACGAATTATTGTGGCCAAGATAGACACGAAGCCCACGCCTACAACAGTAGTACATGTTTATATACTAACTAGCTCTACAGATGAGGAATAAATTGAAGAAATGTATGATGAGATAAAAGAAATCATTCAGATAGTGAAGGGAGACGAAAATTTAATAGTCATGGGTGACTGGAATTCAATAGTAGGAAAAGGAAGAGAAGAAAAGGTAGTAGGTGAATATGGATTGGGGGTAAGAAATGAAAGAGGAAGCCGTCTGGTAGAATTTTGCACAGAGCACAAGTTAATCATAGGTAACACTTGGTTCAAGAATCATAAAAGGAGGTTGTATGCTGGAAGAACCCTGGAGACACTAAAAGGTTTCAGATAGATTATATAATGGTAAGACAGAGATATAGGAACCAGGTTTTAAACTGTAAGACATTTCCAGGGGCAGATGTGGACTCTGACCACAATCTATTGGTTATGAACTGTAGATTAAAACAGAAGAAAATGCCAAAAGGAGGGACTTTAAGGAGATGGGACCTGGATAAGCTGGAAGAACCAGAGGTTGTAGAGAGTTTCAGAGAGAGCATTAGGGAACGATTGACAACAATGGGGGAAATAAATACAGTAGAAAAAGAATAGGTAGGTTTGAGGGATGAAGTAGTGAAGGCAGTACAGGATCAAGTAGTTAAAAAAAAAAAAGAAAAACGAGGGCTAGTAGGAATCCCTGAGTAACAGAAGAGATACTGAATTTAATTGACGAAAGATTAAAATATAAAAATGCAGTAAATAAAGCAGGCAAAAAGGAATACAAACGTTTAAAAAGGAAGATCGACAGGAAGTGCAAAATGGCTAGAGGACAAATGTAAGGATGAGGAGGCTTATCTCACTAGCGATAAGATAGATACTGCGTACAGGAAAATTAAAGAGACCTTAGGAGAAAAGAGAACCACTTGCATGAATATCAAGAGCTTTGATGCAAACCAGTTCTAATCAAAGAAGGGAAAGCAGGAAGGTGGAAGGGGTATATAGAGTGTCTATACAAGGGCGATGTACTTCAGGGCAATATTATGGAAATGGAAGAGGATGTAGATGAAGATGAAATGGGAGATATGATACAGCGTGAAGAGTTTGACAGAGCACTGAAAGACCTATGTCGAAACAAGGCCTCGGGAGTAGACCACATTCCATTAGAACTACTGACACACTTGGGAGAGGCAGTCCTGACAAACCCCTACCATCTGGGGAGCAAGATGTATGAGACAGGCAAAATACCCCCAGACTTCAAGAAGAATATAATAATTCCAATCCCAAAAAAGCAGGTGTTGACAGTTGTGAAAATTACCGAAGTATCAGTTTAATAAGTTACAGCTGCAAAACACTAACGCGAATTCTTTACAGACGAATCAAAAAACTGGTAGAAGCCGACCTCGGGGAAGATCAGTTTGGATTCCGTAGAAATGTTGGAACACATGAGGCAATACCGACCCTACGACTAATGTTAGAAGCTAGATTAAGAAAAGGCAAAACTACGGCTATAACATTTGTAGACTTAGAGAAGGCTTTTGACAGTGTTGACTGAAATACTCTCTTTTATAATCTGAAGGTGGCAAGAGTAAAGTACAGGGAGCGAAAGGCTATTTACAATTTGTACAGAAACCAGATGGCAGTTATAAGAGTCGAGGGCCATAAAAGGGAAGCAGTCGTTGGGAAGGGAGTGAAACAGGGTTGTAGCCTGTCCCCAATGTTATTCAATCTGTATGTTGAACAAGCAGTAAAAGAAACAAAAGAAAAATTCGGAATAGGTATTAAAATCCTTGGAGAATAAAACAAAAATTTAGAGGTTCGCCGACGACATTGTAATTCTGTCAGAGACATCAAAGGACTTGTAAGAGCAGTTGAACGGAATGGACAGTGTCATGAAAGGAGAGTATAAGATGAACATAAACAAAAGCAAAACGAGGATAATGGAATATAGTCGAATTAAGTCGGGTGATGCAGAGGGAATTAGATTAGGAAATGAGACACTTAAATAAAGCTGTTTTGCTGTTGGGGAGCAAAATAACTGATGATGGTCGAAGTAGAGAGGATATAAAATGTAGACTGGCAATGGCACAGAAAGCGTTTCTGAAGAAGAGAAATTTGTTAACATCGAGTATAGATTTAAGTGTGAGGAAGTCGTTCCTGAAAGTATTTGTATGGAGTGTAACCATGTATAAGAAGTGAAACTTGGACGGTAAATAGTTTGAACAAGAAGAGAATAGAAGCTTTAGAAATTTGGTTCTACAGAAGAATGCTGAAGATCAGATGAGTAGATCACATAACTAATGAGGAGATGCTGAATAGAATTGGGCAGAAGAGGAGTTTGTGACATAACTTGACTAGAAGAAGAGATCGGTTTATTAGAACATGTTCTGAGGCATCAAGGGATCAGCAATTTAGTATTGGAGGGCAGCGTGGAGGGTAAAACTCGAAGAGGGAGACCTAGAGATGAATACGCTAAGCATATTCAGAAGGATGTAGGCGGCACTACGTACTGGGAGATGAAGCAGCATGCACGGGATAGAGTAGAATGGAGAGCTGCATCAAACCAGTCTCACGACTGAAGACCACAACAACAACAACGGTAGTACGTTTCTGAGAAATGAGTTCACAAGACGTGATTGTAACAAGAAATATATTGACCTTTAAAGGCATCTAAACCTCGTTACAACCTCTTAGCGGTAGCCTAAACTACTCTTATCCTTAAAAACCAACACAATCTCGTTGGGTTACCTAATCCACAATCATCAGCACAAATATTACTCTTACATTCCGTTAACAGCTAACAGCAATGAATTTGTGATTGCACGGAATTGAATAACGATATCAATGATGTAGTTAATAGCTTCTGACCAATTATGAATTCCCTACCTACTTGCACCTGTTCCACTGTACATAAACATGGGATGGAATACCTAATTGCAGAACGATACTAGCCAGCTATCCTTACATGCAAGTTACACCTCAGCACTGAATATAAATTGGCTTGATCTTACCAGATGTTTTGTTCTTATTAATGTCTGATTAACAACAAGTATATTCCTCAAACGGAGGTGATTTCCATCAAAGTGGTGTGTGACTTCGAAGGTAGCTGTCAAACTAACAACTAGGAAAAGACTAGGAATACACTGGAATATTAACTGGCTTAAAAGAAAGAAAGACATGGCGTGCAACCAGTGAACTCTTCCTACTGATCGAGATCGAGAGCGGCTCACCAAAGACTACGTTCGACACAGTGACGTAACAAATAGGTTTCACATAGGGTTATATCGATATGTATATACTGAAACCCGTTAGTGCAAGATAACAAGTATTATACACTCCTGGAAATGGAAAAAAGAACACATTGACACTGGTGTGTCAGACCCACCATACTTGCTCCGGACACTGCGAGAGGACTGTACAAGCAATGATCACACGCATGGCACAGAGGACACACCAGGAACCGCGTTGTTGGCTGTCGAATGGCGCTAGCTGCGCAGCATTTGTGCACCGCCGCAGTCAGTGTCAGCCAGTTTGCCGTGGCATACGGAGCTCCATCGCAGTCTTTAACACTGGTAGCATGCCGCGACAGCTTGGACGTGAACCGTATGTGCAGTTGACGGACTTTGAGCGAAGGCGTATAATGGGCATGCGGGAGGCCGGGTGGACGTACCGCCGAATAGCTCAACACGTGGGGCGTGAGGTCTCCACAGTACATCGATGTTGTCACCAGTGGTCGGCGGAAGGTGCACGTGCCCGTCGACCTGGGACCGGACCGCAGCGACGCACAGATGCACTCCAAGACTGTAGGATCCTACACAGTGCCGTAGGGGACCGCACCGCCTCTTCCCAGCAAATTAGGGACACTGTTGCTCCTGGGGTATCGGCGAGGACCATTCGCAACCGGCGTGAATGGAGGGACGAATGGAGACTTGTCGTCTTCAGCGATGAGAGTCGCTTCTGCCTTGGTGCCAATGATGGTCGTATGCGAGTTTGGCGCCGTGCAGGTGAGCGCCACAATCAGGACTGCATACGACCGAGGCACACAGGGCCAACACCCGGCATCATGGTGTGGGGAGCGATCTCCTACACTGGCCGTACACCTCTGGTGATCGTCGAGGGGACACTGAATAGTGCACGGTACATCCAAACCGTCATCGAACCCATCGTTCTACCATTCCTAGACCGGCAAGGGAACTTGCTGTTCCAACAGGACAGTGCACGTCCGCATGTATCCCGTGTCACCCATCGTGCTCTAGAAGGTGTAAGTCAACTACCCTGGCCAGCAAGATCTCCGGATCTGTCCCCCATTGAGCATGTTTGGGACTGGATGAAGCGTCGTCTCACGCGGTCTGCACGTCCAGCACGAACGCTGGTCCAACTGAGGCGCCAGGTGGAAATGGCATGGCAAGCCGTTCCACAGGACTACATCCAGCATCTCTACGATCGTCTCCATGGGAGAATAGCAGCCTGCATTGCTGCGAAAGGTGGATATACACTGCACTAGTGCCAACATTGTGCATGCTCTGTTGCCTGTGGCTATGTGAATGTGGTTCTGTCAGTGTGATCATGTGATGTATCTGACCCCAGGAATGTGTCAATAAAGTTTCCCCTTCCTGGGTCAATGAATTCACGGTGTTCTTATTTCAATTTCCAGGAGTGTAGAAAAATAAATACCACCAGTCACAAAAAGGTAAAATACACCATGAGAAAATTAAAGAGTATCCAACAGTCACATTTCAGCCCTTAGAAACAGTACTAAGGACATCAAATTTAGTTAATAAAATTGTATAAACAAATTATGGAGGGGAGCAACCTGTACATAAAGCTAATAGTAGGTTTGCTGCTGCACTACAATTTGTCTATAGCTTGCTGATAAATTACGCCAAGTTTATTCGTATGGAAGTTAACGCGAGAATCTAACACGAAAGAGCTTCATTTAAGTTAGGTATTCTGCTCTTCCAATATTAATACTGACAGATGTTAATCTCGTTTCCCAAAGGTCATACCGCGGCGTCTGGAAATGTCTCGCGATATTTTCAGTTGTTTACATTAGTTTATACCTCACCAAGGAGAATATTTTATCTGCTTCCGTCGTTGCCTGATACATTATTTGAACTGTAGCTCCATTACAGAATTTAGAGTGGCTAGGAAATCCACGCGATACTATCGCCTTATCATCTAAGTGACAGTGTCGTCATGAAGTCTGAATATGGCAACTCAGATCCTAGTGACATTTATGATGAATACAACGCTGATACTCCGTTGATAACCTAGGAAATCCTCTACCGACATATGATGGTATTGTAAAAACGGGGAAAAATTCAGGAAATTGCTCATTCTAAAAGTCATGGTGACTTGTTTAATTTTTGAGAGAACTGTAACTTTAAAATGTAAATGAAAGCCATTAAAATGTAACATTCCCATTTTCTATAATATTGTATTAAACTGAAATATCCTTGTTCTTTAATATTGTATTTAGTTAACAAAAGATATGTATGTTTTAAACTCCAGTTGACTGTTGTGAGGCATTTCGATGCAATTTTGGTAGCACCTCCTCTCGAAATACAACTTCCAAGTGTCTTTGAAAGTGATGATTTTCAGAGTCAAATAAAATTTGTATTTGCACAAGGAAACAGATATCTTTTCTTTTTACAACCGTTTCGAGATGGTTGGTATTCTCGGTTTGGTATGTGGATAGGATAATGTCTTATGTTTGTGTAGATCCCGTGATGTTTCTAATGTCGAAAAAAATTACAGTTTAGTATCTTGTAGCGTTCTGAAACAATGAACTGCGGAAAGGGATGGAGGCCAAGTAGATACTGAATATCATATTGTCACAGGTTTACTGTGAAAATTAGATTTAGGAACATACTTTAACTGCTATGGAAAAGAAATAGATATTATTTTTTAGGTCAGTATGAGTGACGTTGGAATGCGTGTCCTGAACAGTACCTTACCCTCTCATTCAATACTTGTTATAAGGATGTAAAAATTACTTAGAAACAATTAATTATTACAAGGTTCGACGTGACTGGAATAACGAAAATACTGTAGTTATTTATTTCATACATGGGTGGGTAACAGTCTGAGCATTTCAATGTTTCCTTCATTTGGTTTAGTTCATAGACAGGCCGTCTAGCACGTGAACATTCTAATAATTTTTACTTATATTACATAAACACCTTAACGCGCATTTACTTTCCAGAAAAGTTCAGAGGACATTTGACATGTATTACTCGTTCTCGACTTTCATTCGTATTTACTTTTTGTGTATTGTAAGCATCTTGATGAAAACCTCCTCTCTTACAGGTCTTGTCTATCAGGTGAATATTGCTTTACTCGTTAATTCCTTTACCTAAAGAACGAACCGGTCGATATTCTTTCTCGGTGCACAGGGATTAGTTCAGTAATTTCTTGGAAACGTCATAAAGAGGCGGAGCGTCCTTACCGGGGTGAAGTCATTGCGCGAAAGCGGAGCAGCGAGTTTGAGAGTGCCGGGAGCGGCCATAATGAGCGTGAGTTTGAAGTTGGCGGCCCTGCGGTGCCCTTAAGGGTGGCCGTGGCGGCGGCAGCCTTTATGACGCCTCCAGCGCCGCGCCGCGACGCGACAGCTGCTCTCACCCCCCCCCCCCCCCTCTCCCTCGTCCTCCTCTTCGATTTTCTCACTTACTATTCATCATGACTCGCAAGTAATAAATCTAAAAAAATCAGAGTCGTTTAGGTTTTGGCTCATCCGATAAAAATATTTTATTTTCAAATCCGTGATAGTCATTTTTAAGATGTCACAAATTAAAATTCACAACGTTTTCTATCGGCGTTTTTTTATTGTACTGCCTGGTATGAAACATAATATGGCGTCGTCTAGTGTATGGCCTACCCGTTTTCCGTCTACATCGTCATAGCAATTCCTGCATAATGTATCTTGTTTTTCTCATCGTGGGTACTCTTAGTAGTTTTTCAAAAATTGATTCATGCACAGCTAAGACTTTTGTGGGGATAGATAACATTTCTTTGACCTACTAAAAGGCAAGACAGCTTTTCAAAAATACTGACGAGGTGTTATACACTATGTGATTTCAAGTATCCGAACACCTGGCTGAAAATGACTTACAAGCTCGTGGCGTTCTCCATCGGTAATACTGGAATTCAGTACGATGTTGGCCCACCATTAACCTTGATGACGCCTGCCCAGACCTGGCTGTTTCGTGAATTCAGAACAGAGTCCCTGGTGAACTTACATTCATCTGTGAACGGAACTAGACGTGGAAATAGGGGTCTATCGATGCAGTGGTGCAGGAACCACTCTCAGTTGCCAACGCGTTGTGGAAAATAGGCTGCACCCACAGCGTGTACCTTTTGTACGTGGTATGGATGTAACTGTTGGTCGCACATAACGTTCCAGACGATACAGTGACTAACACCCATTACACACGTTGAATGGTTCTCTTCATCGCAGTACATCTTCTCCAAATTCGGGAGTGCGGCATTGACGCGGAGCAGTCGAGCCTTCACACTGTGATGGTACCTTTATCTCGGAACCGTTGCGTATCTTGAGAAAAAGTTTGTGGGATGTCGAGCTGCGTTGCGGAAAACGTTCTTTATACATCCGACTAGCACCTCTTTTATTACTTCGAGCTTCATTATACACGAGGAAATGTGTATTCCCCAAACGTGTACCGAACGATATTCACTGTGTCGGAGACGCATAGCCACTGAATAGGACTCGCAGCAGGGCAGACGTTAAGTGACATCAGGTGACCGACTGATGTAGTACACGTCATCCTGTCGACCCTACTGCCTACTAGGACCAGCAACTCTGAGAGTTTTCTCTTTCCCTCAGCAGACGTGGAGGCGTTACACATCTGAATTGAAACCGTTGTAGAGCAGAAACGCTACGTTTATGGACATGGGTTCCTATCCAAATCATTATTTACTCACGCCCTTCTACAAGTCCTAGAAGTTTGTAGCGGCAATTTCCGAATGTCCTGTATATTCAACAGATTAAAGTTCCACCGACAGACTGGCGCTAAATAATTTCTAACTTCATACGCGGCCTTCGCCGAAATAAATACTATCCTACTCCTGCTTCCTGCTGCTTCTCCGCCAGGTGAATGAAGCCGCCGACCGGCAAAGGAGAGTAACACTGGTTCCGAAGTTGAAGACTATCTAAACCGGCAGGTCGACAAATACATATTAACCAAGATACAACAAGAGGCGACTAACGTGCGCACTTAACACTGCGCTCAGCCCACCAGCCCGTTTAACTGCCACAAGATGATTCTCGCGAAAGAAATGAACGTCGTATGGCATATTTGGCCTAGAGTCCGGTTTTGGAGAGTTCAGCTGCCTGGTGCATGAGATTATTTTGAAGTCACTTCGGTACCTTGATGATGATATGATGGTGATGATGGTCATGATATGATGATGATGATTAGAACAACACACACAATCTGGAGAAGAGAAACTCTCCGACTCGACCGGGAATCGACGCCGTAACCCCGTAATTAAGAGTCAGCAATGATAATCACAATAACACTAACGGATGGTTGCTCCTTGAGCTTCGTCAGTATCTTCCGGATTCCTAAAAAATTTCGGTGATGGAGCTGCAAGTCAGGCTACTTCAATTTTTAAGCTATACTTGAAGGGTGGCGCTGCTGTAAACATAAGAACAACTTATCGCTTCTGAATATTAATTAGGTATACTCTGCGTATTCCGATAACGCTAGATACGTAACCACTTGAAAATGGACCTGGTGGCTGACACCGGTCATGATAGTCGAAATTAAAAGTGAATCGAAGCTGTACTCTGATATCCAGAGTGCCCAGGTCGCTACCGTTTTCTTGTTTTCCAGAAGGCATTCGATACAATACGATACAGCCGACTAATGAACATAAAATAATCTTACTGAGTATCGTACAGATGTATGACTGGATTCCAGACTTACTAACAGATAGATCTGAATATGTTTTTCTTAAAAGGAAGCAATCGGTAGATATAAAAGTAACTACGGTAAAATCCAAAAGGAGTGTTATAGGATCTTTACTGCTTATAATATACGGAAATGTTCCAGAAAGTAACCTGAGAAGGTTTCTGAAGCTATACGCCCATCATGCTGTTGTGCATATGACCACTGTAGCGAAATGCCGGAAATCAGAAAAGTCTTTTCTTGGCTCAGAGACTGGGATCAGACACTAACGCTGAATAAAATCCATTACTGTTCCGTTACGCTGATTGATGATGAATCGCTGGTAACAGTAACAATCATAATATACCTAGCAATAACCGCCTAAATTATGAAATGAATGATCATATATAACTGGTTGTAGGGAAAGCCTTGGCACTATCTTTAGGGCCTGCCGGAGTGACCGAGTGGTTCTAGGCGCTTCAGTCTGGAACCGCGCGACCGCTACGGTCGCAGGTTCGAATCCTGCCTCAGGCATGGACGTGTGTGATGTCCTTAGGTTAGTTAGGTTTAAGTAGTCCTAAGTTCTAGGGGACTGATGACCTCAGAAGTTAACTCCCATAGTGCTCAGAGCCATTTGAACCATTTGAACTATCTTTAGGCTATCTCATTGAACAAAGTCAAAAGTGAATTACAGACAATCTTTCTACAGATTTTTGAGTTTTCGTCGTCAGTCTGGAACTCTTCCCAGATTGGATTAGTAGAAGAGGTAGGAAAGATTCGACGAAGAGCAACGCACTTCGTCAGGTTTTCGTTTACTAAGCCCGAGATCGTTGCGGAAATGTCCAACAAACGACAAACATCAAAAAAAGTTTTCCGTCACCTCGCTTCTGAGAGTTCCATACCCTGTACAGAAAAGTGGAATAGAGATCAACATAAACATCATTTCCGCCCTTTTTACTGCTCATTGCATGTCGTACCACTATACAGCGAGACCTTCAGATGTGGTGGTCCAGATTGCTGTACAAACCGGTACCTCTAATACCCAGTATCAAGTCCTCTTGCACTGATGCATGCCTGTATTTGTTGTAGAATACTATCCACAAGTTCACCAGCGGCATTGTTGGTCCATATTGTCCCACTATTCAACGGCGATTCGGCGTAGATCCCTCAAAGTTGTTGGTAGGTCACGTAGTCCATAAACAGCCCTTTTCAATCTATCACAGGCATGTGCGTTGGGGTCATGTGTGGAGAACACGATCGCTATTCTAGTCGCGCTATGTCGTTATCCTGAAGGAAGTGATTCGCAAGATGTGAAGAGTGGGGGCGCGAATTATCGTCCATGAAGATGAATGTCTCGCAAATATGCTGCCGATATGGTTACACTATCGGTTGGAGGATGGTATTCACGTATCGTACAGCCGTTACAGCGGCTTCCATGACCACCAGCGGCGTACGTCGGCCCCACATAGTGCCACCACCAAAACAGCAGGGAACCTCCTCCTTGCTGCACTCGTTGGACAGTCTGTCTAAGGGGTTCAGCCTGACCAGGTTGCCTCCAAACACGTCTCTGATGATTGTCAGGTTGAAGGCATATGCGATTCTCATCGGTAAAGAGAACGTGACGCCAATTCTGAGCGGCCCGTTTGGCATATTGTTGTTCTCATCTGTACCGCGCTGCATGGTGTCGTGGTTGCAAAGATAGACCTCGCCATGGAAGTCAGGAGTGAGTTGGCGCATCATGCAGCCTATTGCGCACAGTTTGAGTCGTAACACGACGTCCTATGGCTGCACGAAAAGCATTATTCAACATGGTGGCATTGCTGTCAGGGTTCTTCCGAGCCATAATCGGTAGGTAGCGGTCATCCACAGCAGTAACAGCCCTTTGGCGGCCTGAGCGAGGCATGTCATCGACAAATCCTGTTTCTCTGCATCTCCTCCATGTCCGGACAATATCGATTTTGTTCACTCCGAGACGCCTGGACACTTCCCTTGTTGAGAGACCTTCCTGGCACAAAGTAACAATGCGGACGCCGTCGTACCGCGGGATGGAGCGTCTAGGCATGGTTGAACTACAGACACCACGAGCCGTGTACCTCCTTCCTGGTGGAATGACTGGATGTGATCGGCTGTCGGACCCCTTCCGTCTAATAGACGCTGCTCATGCATGGTTGTTTACATCTTTGGGCGGGTTTAGTGACATCTTTGAATAGTCAAAGGAAGTGCGTCTGTGATAAAATATCCACAGTCAACGTCTATGTTCAAGAGTTCTGGGAACTGGGGTGATGCAAAACTTTTGTTGATGTGTATATATCGACAGACGGCACCAGAGATGCATTTTGTACCATGTAAATGTATACTGCTAAAATTTTGAGAGCCTATATTCCAAGGGGAGTCGGGGAACGTGTCACCTCCTCCTATTTATGTCTTTCAAAGTAGTATCAACGAAGAAGAAGGAGAAAAGGGAATTCATGTAGAGACTTACGGACATTAGATGGTCTCACTCACGATTAGTCAATGTATCAGGCAAGGGAAGAAATACGATAATGCAGTGCCTGTGTTATTTCGAATTACGATCCAATGTTCCTTCGAACATGCATACATGTCCTATAGAATAGGCAATGCGGCAACAACAGCTGCCATGAAATATATGAAATCTATTCGCAGGTGCGAATATGGACAACCACCAGCTATATAATGGAATGACGACAATGGACATTAGTGCTGACCGGTACTCAAACTCGGATTTCCTGTTTATCATGAGCGGTCGGCTTGCCGTTTAGCTATCCGAGTTTCATTGTGATCATTACATTGTACAGCTGATGTTGTCCATATTCGTAACTGCCAATATATTTTATGTAAGAGAACAAATGATAGTGGCCCTATACGTAACACCCACCACACACAGTAAGATGACTTCCAGAGTTATAGACATAGACATTTTCCTCGAGCAGTAAAGAAGCAATTTACA
The DNA here is from genome assembly GCF_023897955.1 of Schistocerca gregaria. NCBI lineage: Eukaryota > Metazoa > Arthropoda > Insecta > Orthoptera > Acrididae > Schistocerca > Schistocerca gregaria. The sequence goes on from NC_064931.1 coordinate 735,162,288, forward strand.
GGCGGCAATGATAAATATTATTATTATTAGCAGATGTACTTCTGTGTACAGCAAAAGAAGTAAGTAAAGAAACTATAGAGACATTAATTAAGAAGTAGATATAGTTGGTTTATAGATAAGTTTTATTAGTAAGTTGTGTTATCATAGTAGTTTCGGAATTAGCTCTCAATTCAGTATTACACACGAGGCATCTACGAAGTGAAATTACAGAATAACATTTAATTTAAATTAACAGGATGTTACCGTTTGCTTTAGATTCTATATGTCAGTTCTTAACATATACAGCAATAAATATTTAAACAAATCAGAATATGCAATTAATTAATTAATACATCTACGTATAACGCACTACGGCCATTCATTTGTTAACTGAAGGTGACATTCTTTCATCTAACGCGTAATTTAGTAGGATTCTTGTTGGTCACACCCTAAAACACAGCTAGTTTCAGCTCATACAGTTGTTTTCTAGAGTAAATTTACATAAACTAGCACGTCGTCCCAAATTAATTTATTACGCTGTTATTTACGACGTGCATGTAGTTATTATACGTTTACCCTTGAAAACTGCTATGTAACATGAAACTAGTAGTTTGTAAATGATGTGACCAACGAAAGGTCCTAATGAAGTTACAGCTTCAGTGGAAAATGCTTAAATAAAAGCGTTTTGTTTGATTTGCTTTCGGGCAGAACCCCTAACACCTGATTCAGTTATCTGACATATTATATAACCAGAAGACTGATCTGATTTCATTATAGTATGAATTTCATGATTAAAATAGATCAGGAGTCAACAGAGTATATCAGTGTGATTGCGCTATCACAATAAAGGCCACGTAATTTTATCATGAAAACTAGTTATCATACATACATACGTAATGAAATAGTAAATATATCCTCAAATTTTGTAGTTGTCTTTTACAAAGATGAATGCAATGGATCTACTCATGGAACTAAAAACTACCCTAAGAGAGAAACAGTCCTTAATTCTTAAATTAATGTGCAGTGTAATTGTTTTTGGATGATGGTATTTTTAACATTCTATTAATAATGTACAACATCTTCGTACTCATATTTAAGATATTTCTGTGCAAGAAAATACTAGTTGGTAGTGTATAAAAAGGGTCCCTCTACATATGAATGCCTTTCCATTCATTATTAAACTACGGAATATTATTACCAAGTAAATGTGTACTACAAAAAGACTTTGTTAGCAAAGAAAATATTACATGTAAATATTGCGAATATTCGAGAAATTAATTTGCTATCATATTATTATTATTATTATTATTATTATTATTATTCACGTATGGGTCCAGTAGGAACCATCAATGTCACGTTTGATGGTTGGACTCTCGTTGTCCTCAAATTTGTTTCGTCCTTCCAGAATGAAGTCCCTTTCTTTCATCAGACCACGGTGTTGCAGTCCGTTTTCTAATTTCCCTCTGACCTACTTTCCAATCAAATATCTTTTGTCTGAAGGTTTCATATTTTTAAGGTTTGCCTGAGCTATACCGGCTGCTTTAAGATCCTCCTTAATCGCAGCAATCCATTTCATAGGCTTCTGTTTTCGTAGAATTCTAGTATTTGTCTTGTAGGCCTAGTGGGTGCCATTCTTTTAATGTGCCTATAAAATTTTAAGTCTTCATTTTCTCATGTCACCGTGTATGTCTGTGTAGTCTTCTTTTTCCTTATTACTTCTCAGCCTATAAGTTTCTCTATCAGTAATTTTGGGCCTAATATTTTCTTAAGAATCTTACTTTCTTTCTTTTGAATTGCTTCAGTATCCCTCTTCCTATTTAAAATTAAATTTTCTGCTCCATAAAGACATTCAGGTTTGATCACAGTGCTGTCATATCTACGTTTACTGAATTTAGAATGTGATTGTTTAGTATAAATATTTTGTGTTAATCTGAATGCAGTTGCCATCTTTTGACGTCGAACTTCATTTGCAGCTTATTCCAGACCGTTTTCTTGTATGATTTCCCCCAAGTATTTAAACAGAGATACCCTTTCTATATTTACATATTTCGTGTTCAAAAACTTTGATGCTTGTTTGTTCCACGTCATGTACTCCGTGTTATCGAAAGATATTTGTCGTCTTACCTTTTCAGAATCTTCTTTAAGAATTTCAATGTGTTTCTGAGCTGTGGTGATAGCCCTAGTTAAAAATGCAGGATCATCTGCTAAGGCGAGGCGATCTACCCTAAACCACATCTACCTAACTGTATTTTGAATCGACTCGTCATTCTGTAATTACCTTTTCCAAAACACAATTAAACAGTGAAGGGAGAGAGTCCATGTCCCTGTCTAACACCAGTCTTTATTTCAAATGATTCAGAAATCTCTCCCATGAATTTAACTTTAGATATAGTTTCGGCCAAATTTTTCTTTAATCAGTGTTAGAGCTTTATAGTCTAGCCCTTGCTCCTTTAAAGTTAGGAAAACAGAAGATTCACGATCAACTGAGTCGTAGGCTTGTTTTAAAACCACAAATCTACATATAATATTGTTACTCGAAATCCTTTGATATCTGAGGATTAGTTTTAAGGCAAGATTTTGTTCCGGGCAGGGTTTGTTTGGTCTAAAGCCCGCTTGGTATTCTCCGATTTTAAGTTCTAGCTGGTCTTGGACTCAATCAAGCAAACACTGCGAGGGAATTTTGTAAGTAACTGGGAGAAGAGAGATTCCTCGCTAATTATTAACATCAGTTCTATCCCCTTTTTTATGCAGTGGATGAATTAGGGCAGTTTTCCAGTCCTCAGGTATTTCCTCAGTTATATATGTCCTGTTAGTTGAGTGATCTCCTTTACAGTGGTAGGGCCAGCTGATTTTAGTACTTCTGCGATTATACCGTCTTCTTCGGATGCTTTATTGTTTTCAAGTCTCTTAATTTGTTTACTTATTTCGATTTCGGCAGGTGCTTTAGAGATAGTATTATTAGTTTTCTGTGGTTGGTAATTATTCGGTGGTTCTGGACAGTTCAATACTTTTCAAAATAATTAGCGAGTACCTTACAATTTTTCTTTTTGTTTCTTAAGAGCCAAACTGCAATTCTCATTTTTGAAGTAATGACTTTGATGTTGCTAACCGATTAGTTTTGTTTTTTTTAAATGAACCTCCTATATTTTTCCTTCAGCAATCCTTAGCATGACGAAGCACATACACAATGGCGTTGATTCCATCGCAATATTCCCATTACATCCATAGATATTGAGACGCGGTGCTAGTTCACGTCCTGAGGCTCAGGCATGAACCCCATGCTGCCCGTAATCGCGATGTGATTGACATGCGTAATCACACTTCCATACTTATCAAGAGGTCCGAAACGAATAATACGGTCTGCTGTCATCCTGCATTAACGTCGTACATTCCAGCAGGTATTTATCCCATAGGCTAGGGGATATGCGGTTCTGTAACATATCTGTGTACCGCAACGTTAGTCACAAAGTTAAATTCGCTTATCGTTAATCCGTTACTAAAAAGGTAACACCGTTCAATGTTAAAACTTTACTTTACTGTAGATCTAGCGCAAGTGACAGTTAATCATTCACTCGTAATAGTAAAATTCATGTTGATGGTTTTAGTGAAACGTGAAACGAGCAAGTGGACTAAAAGTTTTACCGTTGTTTAGGTAAAAATGTTTTGATTTGGGAAGTTCAGGTAGGACATTGAAGATGAATGTAAACATGTTTAACCAATTAGTTTTATTATCACATAATTATCAATGTTATGTTTATGTAATGCGCTAAATGACAAATTGTTTCAGACAAATGTTTCTTAACATCACTGGGTAAAATGGCCTTTTTTTGAAACTTCCACTGTGCTGGCTGTACAGGCATCAATAATGCGTGGCTTCATGTCCTTTGGTGTTGTTGGTTCACGTTGGTAAACAGCATCCTTCACTGCTCCCCAATGAAAATAATCCAGTGGTGTAAGGTCCGGATATGGGCAGGCCACCTAACTGGGCCACCTCGTCCAATCCACCTACCAGAGAACTTACGGTTCAGAAGTCGTCGTGCTCGTAAGGCGTTATGTGCAGGGCATCCGTCATGCTGATACCACATGACCATTCTCCGGTTCAGAGATACGGTGTCCAAGAAAACAAGAAGATTGTGTCGTATAAATCTGGAGTATAGTCTGCCATTTTGGATGCCATTTATAAAGAAAGGTCTGATAATGGTATCTCCAATAATCCCATACCAAACATTAACTTTCAACGGACGTTGATGCTCTACCTGACGGAGCTATTTTGGATTGTCTGCGGACCAATAATGCATATTCCTCATATTGACAATTCCTTTGTTTGAGAATCAAGCCTCGTCGGTAAAGAGAACATCTGAAAAAACATTTGGATTATTCAGAAGTTTTTGCTGAGCCCACCGACAAAATGTTACCCTATTGCGGAAGTCATTTCCATGAAGATTCAGGTGTAAATGAACATGGTAAGGATGAAATTTATGACGTTTAAGAATGCGCTGTCCACTTGATTTCGACACACCAACTTCACGTTCAATTTGACGTGTGCTGATTTGAGGATTCACAACTACGGTAGCGAGCCCGGCAACTTCAGCACGTTCATCTGTGCGTGTTCTAGGACGATGTCGATGTCTTGGATTTAAGCTTCCAGTTTCACGTACACGAGATGTCATCCGACGCGAAGGCGATGGCTCGCCAGGGAATCGTCTTCTGTACAGTCGTTCTGCCTGAACAGCATTTCGTCCACCTACAACAGGGTACAGTACAGGTATGTAGAGTAGGGTAGAAAACAGACATATTAACTTAATAATCATAATGTTCGCTAACAGTACTATCAACAAACAAGCAATCTCATAGCGTAATTCCCGTCAACGTACATCCTCCATAGATCAGCAGCATTTCTACCATATCTTCATGTGTGTACATTATACTGTACAGCATAAGTTCCACAACACAACGTTTATTGACAATGTGTACTACTTCCGTGCCGTCACTATATTACTCTGATGCACGACTACACTGGCAAGCGGTGTACTGCACGCCAAAGCAACAACAAATGGGATGCTCGGAGGGTGGTTGGAGTACAGGAGTTTGCATGGGTCGCAAATCATAAACAAGGCGAAGTGGTAACTGTGGCAGTAGTGGGAACTACGTTGGACCCTTGACTAGGTAGAGCCAGGCCCTGTGCGACAGGCACAATGGGTCAAATAACACATTAGATAAATCTTACTTTGGGTGTGCAGGATAAGTAAGACAACCTGACGGGTGTACACCGATCGGTACTGGTTCATATTGTGTACGTAGATACGTAAACCGTGCAACAGGGGAACCATTATGTGCTTATGAGAGTTGATGGCAGCAGACCGTATTATTCGTTTCGGACCTCTTGATAAGTATGGAGGTGTGATTACACATGTCAATCACATCGCGATTACGGGCAGCATGCGGTTCACGCCTGAGCCTCAGGACGTGCGCTAGCAGTGCATGTCGGGTGTTTCAGGCGTCAACTTCGCGTTTCAATATCTCGAGATGTAATGGGAATATTGCGATGCAATCAACGCCATTGTGTACTTGCTTTGTCGTGCTATGGATTGCTGAAGAAAAAATATAGGAGGTCCATTTAAAAACACATAAGTTTATGTTAAAAGACACATATGCTTTCGGTTTAGAATGTTTCCAAATGTTTACATTCATGGCCCCCAGCCCTACATTGATACCAGTGAAAGTCGTTTTCCAACAGCTGTTATTGTTCCAGAGATATTTTGGGTGGACAAGATAGCTGGGACACCTTTTATACATATACTACTGGAAATGGAAAAAAGAACACATTGACACCGGTGTGTCAGACCCACCATACTTGCTCCGGACACTGCGAGAGGGCTGTACAAGCAATGATCACACGCACGGCACAGCGGACACACCAGGAACCGCGGTGTTGGCCGTCGAATGGCGCTAGCTGCGCAGCATTTGTGCACCGCCGCCGTCAGTGTCAGCCAGTTTGCCGTGGCATACGGAGCTCCATCGCAGTCTTTAACACTGGTAGCATGCCGCGACAGCGTGGACGTGAACCGTATGTGCAGTTGACGGACTTTGAGCGAGGGCTTATAGTGGGCATGCGGGAGGCCGGGTGGACGTACCACCGAATTGCTCAACACGTGGGGCGTGAGGTCTCCACAGTACATCGATGTTGTCGCCAGTGGTCGGCGGAAGGTGCACGTGCCCGTCGACCTGGGACCGGACCGCAGCGACGCACGGATGCACGCCAAGACCGTAGGATCCTACGCAGTGCCGTAGGGGACCGCACCGCCACTTCCCAGCAAATTAGGACACTGTTGCTCCTGGGGTATCGGCGAGGACCATTCCCAACCGTCTCCATGAAGCTGGGCTACGGTCCCGCACACCGTTAGGCCGTCTTCCGCTCACGCCCCAACATCGTGCAGCCCGCCTCCAGTGGTGTCGCGACAGGCGTGAATGGAGGGACGAATGGACACTTGTTGTCTTCAGCGATGAGAGTCGCTTCTGGTCGTATGCGTGTTTGGCGCCGTGCAGGTGAGTGCCACAATCAGGACTGCATACGACCGAGGCACACAGGGCCAACACCCGGCATCATGGTGTGGGGAGCGATCTCCTACACTGGCCGTACATCTCTGGCGATCGTCGAGGGGACACTGAATAGTGCACGGTACATCCAAACCGTCATCGAACCCATCGTTCTACCATTCCTAGACCGGCAAGGTAACTTGCTGTTCCAACACGACAATGCACGTCCGCATGTATCCCGTGCCACCCAACGTGCTCTAGAAGGTGTAAGTCAACTACCCTGGCCAGTAAGATCTCCGGATCTGTCCCCCATTGGATGAAGCGTCGTCTCACGCGGTCTGCACGTCCAGCACGAACGCTGGTCCAACTGAGGTGCCAGGTGGAAATGGCATGGCAAGCCGTTCCACAGGACTACATCCAGCATCTCTACGATCGTCTCCATGGGAGAATAGCAGCTGCATTGCTGCGAAAGGTGGATATACACTGCACTAGTGCCGACATTGTGCATGCTCTGTTGCCTGTGTCTATGTGCCTGTGGTTCTGTCAGTGTGATCATGTGATGCATCTGACCCCAGGAATGTGTCAATAAAGTTTCCCCTTCCTGGGACAATGAATTCACGGTGTTCTTATTTCAATTATATATACTTGTTACACTCTGGTTAATTCAGTGGCCCAGAAATGTGGCCGGTCTCAATGTTTCGCTACGTTTTCGCCATAGGGTGCCAGCTCACATCTGTCTTAAACTCAAACTCAAATTTTAAGGTGGAATAAAGTAAAACAAAACAATGCAGGCACTTATTGCAGCGAAATTTAAAATATCGAGTCACTCATTTTGATTTACAATTTGAACAAGTAATTTATATTTCTTCAATATATTCACTAAACACTCAAAATGCACTCTGAGCGGCTTTTACGCAAGGGCGGCCTTTAACAACTGATGCTACAACGCTCCACTATAAAATTCATATCTCGCGACCACGGCACTCGACAGTCTGTTCACGATTCACATAATACACTCTTGTCTGCTGTCCTAAACCACTGTATTGCCCTCCACTCGATCGCTTTCGAACGTCGCTACATACATGCTTGTCCCTGAAAGTGGCTAGCAATCCACTTCTGCACCCAGATGCGCGGCACGTCTGGCTCTTAGCACCGATGAATTTCAACAGTCCCCGTAGACCAAAGATGCCCGCCCTAGCCTCGAAACGGCTGCCTAACTCAAATCAATGTTTGACAAAAATTACGAATGCTCTAAAACCAGACATAAAAACACATATGATATATTGAATTATATGGAATTTTTCCGGGAAATAACAACGTTATTTTTTTTACAATGTTCCTGCGGCCTGATTTTGATTTTCTCGGATTTTTAATACTAAACATAAATGAACAAATAAAAATGCATACTTAATTACTCATGTACCTCTTCTCTTTAAATTTATTTGTTGCCCCAAACACGGCTTCTCTCAGACGAATCCCAATTTCCGACCTTTTATTTAAAATTGTACAAATTTGTCTAAATCGGTTATGAGTGCTCGATGCAGCTCTACTAACCTCATCCTTAGACACTTTTTTCATATCAATCGGTCAAAGCATTTCCGAGATATTAGCTTTTGAACTTTTACCGTTTTTAAGACAACAATAACTTTTAAACTAATATATATTTTTGTGGCTCGTCTAGATAATTTAGCTTTACATATTTTTCTATCCGTGTGTCAACTCACACCTCCGTGTCACTCTTAGTTCTGTTTTTATCAATTTTTCTGTGGCATGTAAATTTCTCCAAGCGACAAATCACGGCCGTACGCGCCCCTGCCTAGCGTCGTTTTTTTTTTTTTTTTTTTTTTTTAAGGCCGCGTAACGCTAGCCGCTCACCACGGTCCCGCAGCAACCGCCAGCCACGTGGTCTACGGCGGGAAACTGCCGCTCTAATCTCCCCCTACAGCTTGCACGCCCACAAGCTTTTAGAGACGCACGTGGCTCGTTTTATAGCTCTACACCAGGGTTGGAGCAGATCTTTCTCTTGGTTCGCGTACAAGCTCAGAATTATTTTAAGGGTGGCAAGTATTTAGAAATATTTAACTCGAGATTTATCCTTAAAATCGTCCTTTACAACATTCCAGAAGGTTATTGTAACCGGATGTTCTACTGCGGCGCGTGTTCTTACCATGATGAATGGACTTTTGTTGGTCATCTCTCACAGTCAGCCATGTAGGCCTGCAGTTCGTAAGCTGATATTTTAACTGTCAGCCCGTTCATCTTCCACTACATTTCTTCATTCCTTATTATATCCAAAAATTTGCATTTCGAAAAGCGTTCGTGTTCTGGTCTGTAAAATCTTCTATGATAGCACATTCTCAGACGATGTGATCCTGGGCACCGATTCTCCACATTGGCAAGCGTCTATAGTGGACTGCAGTATTTTTAGTAAGTGGCTGGTACACAGACCATGTCCCCACAGGTAGTGTGTAGATCCCTTGGTCCGAAGGAAGTGTTTCACTCTTGTTCTTTCCTTTATATCAGGAAGAAACCGGGAGGTTCTCCTCCCTGTTTCTGCCATGTCATAGATTTCTTCTCTTTCTCTATCACTAGTTGCCTTTATTCCCATTTTTGATATGGATCTTGTGCCCAGCATCTTTTTTACCTTATCACATTCCTGCTTTTTGAGCCCGCATTGTGCATCTCTCTTTCTTACTGTTAGGTTTAGAGGTAGCAAGTCTAATACAACCAGCAAATCCTTAGTCGGTGTTCTCTATGGGCCTGTCAGGTGCAGGAGTGCGCTTCTCTCTGCTCGCCGCAGAGCCTGTGCTGTCCTTACCCTTTTGGCTCTATGAGCCCAAACACACGACCCGCAGCGAACGATAATGAGGAAGACTGATTTGCGGTCCGTTCTTACTGCACTTAATGGCTGCTGAAAACTTCTTTGGCCAGTTCTTGCAATTTTATTTAGAATTTTAATGAATGTTTGGCAGGCGATTTCTATGTGTGCTTGACAGTTTTGCATTTCGTCTATGGTAACTTCAGGGTACCTATATACTTCTTCTTTTCACAGGTTGGCCATTTATTCTGTTTGTGGGATTTCTCTTTCTTGATACTGTTCCTTTTAGTAACATATTAACCTTTTTTTTTTTTGCCTCGCTGTCGTTAGTTTGTTTTCTGCGCACTAGTTGCTTAGTCTTTCAGGAACTACCGTATTATTTTCCTCTAATTTAGCCCTTTTGTTAGTAGGTACTACAATTAGTAGATCTTCGACGTGGGCAATGCACTCTGTATTGTTAGCTATACTCTGACGCTGGTTCGGTAAGGGCTCTATGCCACATTCCAGAAATCTGGTCCTCAGACAGAGGCATTCTTTGGTGACGTGTTTCACAGGTTTCTTTCCAGGGCATTCTAACAGCACCTCTCAGTCTTTGTAGTAATTCCCTTAGAATGTTAGCCACCCGGGACAGGGACAGACCACCACAAATTACAAGACGCTCCACCTACATCAAGTATTACGCTTATATTATACTTCTCGTCTTAAGTGTTAACAATATCCATTGCGTGATTAATCGTATCTCCAGTCGATATCTCCTTCTTGAAAGAGTACTGCTGGGGTCTCATGCCTACTACCTGCTTATAGTACCTCAAGTGGTGGCACAGAAGTTTGTCCTGCGCTTTGGTTGGAGTATTTACCAAACAAATTGGCCTGTAAGATTTCAGTTGTATCGGGTCTTTGTCATCCCCATTTTTAGTATAATGGTAACCAAGATTATTCATAGTCTGGGCACAAGACCCTGCAAAAAACATTCGTTTAGTAACAATGTTATATACGGCACAATTTGGTCCACTAGATGATGCAACACTTCTGCCACCATTCTATCAGGCCCTGGTATTTCCTTCCTCTTTAACTTCATTACTACCAGTCCCACATCATTCTGTACAAATGGAATCACAACACTGTTAATCACATGCTGTTCTACTAGCTCATAGCGAAGATGCTGATGGTACTCTGTGTCTTCCATCGTAGTATCGTCCGGCAAAACTGTAAAAATGAAAACTACAGAATTTTAAATATTAAATTAAGACACGAGTACATGACAAATCATAAAAAATTGTGACTGATTTCTATTACTTACTATATGAGGAACATTAAAAAACTGGACAAAAAATATTATACAAACCGCAAACAGTATTTCAGGTAGCCTTCACAGACACTCTTGGCACCAATCGCGCTTATTGATGTACTGCAATGAGCACAGTAAACCTTTGTTTTCTTATGCCTGCTCCTTGGGCTCTTCCCACGCCATATTCTTTTAGCAGGTACAGCTGAGGGCTTAGAGATTTGGTAATTTAGCAACTTAGACTCAGATCAAGCGGAATGTGCAAATTGAAGACCCTCCTCTGAAGCTGCGGTTCAACCAGCTGTCTCGCCAAATTTATAATTTAGTCAGACCTTGATATTTGTCTATTTTCCGGCAATGATGAATACATCACATATGAATTTACAGAAAAAAATTCAACATTGCCTAAGAAGCAGTAAGGGGCCACCTTCTGCTTCTTCTGTTTGTAGAGTATACTGTGCATTTTTCGTCAAGAGCATCGATTCCTCCTTTCGTGGCATTATAATAATGCGTTATTTCAGGATTTCCAGTTTCGTCATTAACAACAGCACTACGATGCATCGAGGAAACTAAAACCACTGCCTCTCTTGGTTTGGGGACATGGGATCCTAAAGTAATACATTCCCCAAAGTCTGGAACTAATGTTCCTGATTTCCTTCTATTTGAGCGAAGAAATTTCTTTGGGATTTGGTTTTTTTTTTTTTTTTTTGCTTTTCTTCAATGTCCTAATATAAGTAAGGCCCCTTTTCCCCAACTCCCTCACAACTTAAATGGATGAGAACCAGTTGTCAGCCGTGATATTGTGGTTGGTTCCTTCGACTGATTTTGGCAACCTAAGGACAGCCTGCGTTGGGTTTGGGGATTTCTTCTCTTCTTCTGACAAAGTATTACTATCACTTCCTTTGCCAGCATAAATGTATCCATCCAAAAAATAATAAGTTTTTGCACCATTGACTCGAAGAATTTTTATACAATATTTTCTTGGCTTATTTGGAATATGCATTCTAAATTTACACCTGCCTCGAAAGCCAATAAACATTTCATCGATGCATGTCTCGTCACTAATAAAATAATTTTTTAGAAATAGATTAAATGTATGAGAAATTGCTGCGGTGGGGGCTGTTTTTGTACACTTTTGCCCAGTAATTGAATCGTCGAAACGGAGGACAGCTAAAATTATTTTAAGTCTTATCTCTGACATACTGCATCTAAAAATTTCTTTGCCGGTCCTATCAGTTGCAAGTATTGAGTTGAAATCTTCTTCATCTGATTTGAAAATAGCTGTGAAAAATAGAAGGCCACTGAATGCTTTCAACTCCACAATATTAATATCTACTACCAAATAACTGTTACCTGTAAAGTTATTTCTTATGGCTTCCAATTTTCTTATTTGAGCATAACAATATTTCATCTAAAACACCATTTACAAAAAAACAAGACCGAGCAGCTAGCTCAGAGCAACTTTCTCCAACTTGTTTAGCAGGGCCTATAACTCCTGGTAAATGGACAATTGTACTGTAGGAACAGGTTCGTACGTTTATGGCAGATGGAGTGGAACACCACTTGAACCTATTTTTTCCTAATTAATTCTGAGCTGTCATGAACTGAGATGCAAACATTTTCCTGCACATCGCATCCTTGTTCCAAATTTTCCAAAGAAATACCTGAATCCTCTTCATATTCCTGATTGTCATCAGTCCCATAATCTAACTTCAAATTCAAATCATGATCACTTCCCAAATCTGGATCGAAGTCCTGGTAACCTACACAATCGCTAATAGCACCTTCCAGCCATTCGAGAAAACTGAGATCATTAAAATTCCTCAACTGTCACTGTGAATGTGCCATTTTTGGGTAAGACAATACCTACTATTTTTAAGAAAAAAGTTTCACTTACAGTATGGTGGAGTCACATGGACCCCACGCCCCACTAATAATTGAATAAAACTCATAAATCACTTACTGGACAACAGCCACTTCTGTCTACAGCTCAGAAGCTACTGCCTGAAAGGTACTGTGAACCACAGCTCCTAATAGCAGCCCCATTGGGAATTACAGAATAAACACAACTGGCTGGGCACATTTAAATAAGGTAAGTATAAACGTTAATGCGTTTCTGCGAAATGAGTTCTCAAGGTGTGATTGTAACAAGGAATATATTGACTTTTAAAGGCATCTAAACCTTGTTATAGCATCTTACCAGTAGTCCAAACTACACTTATCCTTATAAACCAAGACAATATCTTTGGGATACCTAATCCACAATAATCAGCGCAAATATCACTCTTATACTCCGTTAACAGTTAACAGCAATGAATTTGTGACTGCACTGAATTGAATAAGGATATCAATGATGCAGTTAGTAGCTTCTGTACAATTATGAATTCCCCACCTACTTTCACCTGTTCCACTGTACTTAAACATGGCATGGAGTACCTAAGTGCAGTATGATGGTAACCAGCTATCCTTACATGCAAATTATACCTCTCCACTGAATATAAATAAGCTTGATCTTACCAGATGTCTTGTTTTTTTTAAATGTTTGATTAACAAAAAGAATCCTCATCAAACAAAGGTGATTTCCATCAAAGTGGTGTGTGACTTCGAAAGTAGCTCTCACACTTACAACCAGGAAAAGGCTAGGGCTACAGGACTATACTGTTATTTCCTTCTTCTATAACTTCATTATTATCAGTCCCACATCTTTCTGTACAAATGGAATCACAACAGTGTTAATCATAATGCTTTTCTACTAATTCACAGCGTAGATGCTGATGGTACTTTGTGTCTTCCATTGTTGTATCGTCCAGCAAGAAAGTTCTTGGAAGGTACTGCGCTTATGTCTCCCAGTCTGTCGTCATCGTGGCGTCGGATCATCTGGGGGTTGGTAATACAGTGTGTGATCGAACCTTCTTTGTTGCAAGTTTTTTATGGAAAACCCTAACATTTTTTACCATTTGGTCCTTAATGTACACATCCCATTTTTCTGCTCTTGTTTCGTTGCAGTAATTCTTTATATTGTTGTTTGATCGTTCGATAGGAACTCAGCCATCTTTGCAGTTGTGTTTCGATGAAGGATCTTTGGTAGTACATCGTCACCTACCTTGGTCTGCGCCTTGAGGGCTACTGGATGGAACTCCCAGGAACTTTAACCCTTTGTACTTCCCAAAATATATCTGGATCGCCTTTTATAGCGCTGTCTGCAACGCTTGCACCAATTCGTCCCCTTTGGTATCACCATCAATTCCAGTTCCTCGCAGTGGTTGAATCTTTAATACTTTGTCTGTATTCTTCTTCTATCAATACAGTTGGCCTTCTCCAGTGAGTCTCTGGGAGACGGTCTGAAGGAAAGCTGAGGTGCATGCTACTTGCTTTGTATCTGCATCTCTGACAAAACGTTATGCACAGCTGGATAATAAACTGAAACTATGTTCTATCCCGTGCTGATATGCGTATATCATCAGCTCCCAATAATGGTCCGCCAGTTTTATCTGTTGTAGGCTTGATAATATCCATATATCAATAGCTTCTGTTGTAATTTAATTTTCAGTAGCAGATATACCTTTCATTATGAGCAATGGTAGACTTCGGAATTTTGCAATAATGCAATCTCATTTTGTGTTTTGGGAGGATTAATTTTATAAAGTGAGTTATATAATCCTATTGTTCCCAAGTTTCTTACAATATGTAGTGTTAAATCATCACTGTAGACATCTACTAATCAATCATCAACCAAACACGCTTCTCATATCAGTTAAAATCTGATGCCGTATGAAGTATCATGTGTTGTGTATGTTATTTCAATAAAAATGATGGCCGTTTACTTACTGTCTACACGATAACTTAGTTTTGTACCTCTTTTTCATCTCCAACAACAATCTCACTATCATCATCACCAACATCTTCTATATCGTATTCTTCTTCTTTTCCTCCTCCTCCTCCTCCTCCTTCTATACTTCCACCTTGTGCTTTCTAAGTACACTATTTCCTTTTGATTCATCTTCTTCGTTTTGGTTCGTCCTCTGCTTTCGGAATAGCTGACACAATCTCTGCACAGGTTCAGAAACGTGTTTAAATACATTTTACAGTACAGAATTAGTTTCATCTTGAGTTTTTGCTACAATGCAGTTGCCTGCAGAGAGTTCACCAGGATTTCAATTCCCAACTTTAATGAGTAAATCTAATATTTTGTGTATTGGAACTTAGAAGCATATAGACTGTAATGCTGAATCAACATCTGAACTGACTGCAACCAACCGTTGCATTTTATTTCACTGCTTGCAGTATTTTGAAACAGTAAATGGAGAACAGTAAACTATAATTGGTTAAATGGTTAAACGATAAGTGGCAAATTATGAATGGCAAATGAAGCAGCATGACTCTAAACCTGATAGTGTGTGTGAGCTATTTGATCTTACATAGTATTTCTACACCAGAAACGGACAATGTGCATATGCAGTGGATATCTGCTACTGATATTTAAACAATATTGTAACAATAGAACCTGACAGTATGTTTGTGCAGTGGGTGCTAATTTCTGGATCTTGAGCCTATAAGGTAAATTAAGTTTGTCATCATATGAAGAGTTCGTTACCTTATGTAATGATTTACTACAGGAGGGATATGGTATTTAAGTCATAAACAAGTATTATTTTACTGTGCAACCCACCAACATTGAACTAGGATAGTTATTTGACCTTTTTATAACGCTCTCTGTTTCCATTTGGTGCTCAGAGCTAAATTGTTAAAATACAGGGATTTATTTTAACAGTTTTCTTACTAGTAATAACAACTATAATAACCGAAATACGTCCATAGAGAAAAACTTAGTTTCCATACATGAGTGCCACTAATTCAGGGTCTTTATGTGTAGACAATCGTCGGCACGAATTGTTAATACTATAAGTCTTATGTATACGACTGTGTGGCCATATATTTGCTAAAAAAGTGCTACCTAAATAAAATTCTGAGTCAGTCCGTTGTACATACACTCCTGGAAATTGAAATAAGAACACTGTGAATTCATTGTCCCAGGAAGGGGAAACTTTATTGACACATTCCTGGGGTCAGACACATCACATGATCACACTGGCAGAACCACAGGCACATAGACACAGGCAACAGCGCATGCACAATGTCGGCACTAGTACAGTGTATATCCACCTTTCGCAGCAATGCAGGCTGCTATTCTCCCATGGAGACGATCGTAGAGATGCTGGATGTAGGTCTGTGGAACGGCTTGCCATGCCATTTCAACCTGGCGCCTCAGTTGGACCAGCGTTCGTGCTGGACGTGCAGACCGCGTGAGACGACGCTTCATCCAGTCCCAAACATGTTCAATGGGGGACAGATCCGGAGATGTTGCTGGCCAGGGTAGTTGACTTACACCTTCTAGAGCACGTTGGGTGGCACGGGATACGTGCGGACGTGCATTGTCCTGTTTTAACAGCTAGTTGCCTGGCCGGTCTAGGAATGGTAGAACGATGGGTTCGAGGACGGTTTGCATGTACTGTGCACTATTCAGTGTCCCCTCGACGATCATCAGAGGTGTACGGCCAGTGTAGGAGATCGCTCCCCACACCATGATGCCGGGTGTTGGCCCTGTGTGCCTCGGTTGTATGCAGTCCTGAATGTGGCGCTCACCTGCACGGTGCCAAACACGCATACGACCATCATTGGCACCAAGGCAGAAGCGACTCTCATCGTTGAAGACGACACGTCTCCATTCGTCCCTCCATTCACGCCTGTCGCGACACCACTGGAGGCGGGCTGCACGATGTTGGGGCGTGAGCGGAAGACGGCCTAACGGTGTGCGGGACCGTAGCCCAGCTTCATGGAGACGGTTGCGAATGGTCCTCGCCGATACCCCAGGAGCAACAGTGTCCCTAATTTGCTGGGAAGTGGCGGTGCGGTCCCCTACGGCACTGCGTAGGATCCTACGGTCTTGGCGTGCATCCGTGCGTCGCTGCGGTCTGGTCCCGGGTCGACGGGCACGTGCACCTTCCGCCGACCACTGGCGACAACACCGATGTACTGTGGAGACTTCACGCCCCACGTGTTGAGCAATTCGGCGGTACGTCCACCCGGCTTCCCGCATGCCCACTATATGCCCTCACTCAAAGACCGTCAACTGCACATACGGTTCATGTCCACGCTGTCGCGGCATGCTACCAGTGTTAAAGACTGCGATGGAGCTCCGTATGCCACGGCAAACTGGCTGACACTGACGGCGGCGGTGCACAAATGCTGCGCAGCTAGCGCCATTCGAGGGCCAACATCGCAGTTCTTGGTGTGTCCGCTGTGCCGTGCGTGTGATCATTGCTTGTACAGCCCTCTCGCAGTGTCTGGAGCAAGTATGGTGGGTCCGACACACCGGTGTCAATGTGTTCTTTTTTACATTTCCAGGAGTGTATAAACAGCATGACATCTGAGCTATGACACTAGTCACCAACAAGCGATATATGCAAGAGTTTACGTATCTGCAATCCATTTTCTTTCACTAAGTAACTCAATAGTTACAACTCAATTCTGTACGATTCTCTTGAGATTTTTTAAATATATGTACATTGAAGTACATGTGGAAGACTGTACGAAGGTCGCGCCTGGTTGCCACTTTAAGATGACAACAAGATTATACTATTGGTTTTAGTTAATATATAAATTATACTTGCCGTAATAATATTTAAAGTTTTCTATAAACCATTTTGGGAGGTTCAAGATTATTGCCAAGGTCTTCAACTCTCTTTGGCATAATATACCACTCATACTTATTCCTCCAGGTAAGCAGGCATCGGAATTTCTGAACTCGCTGACTGAGCATCTTGCCTGTTCTGATAAGTCATTTCTTGCTGACCCGCAAAGGTTGTTTTGAGTTGGCGATATAAGAAATTGCATGGAAACTACAAAAGTACGGACTCTCTGGCTTAGAGAAAAAGCTTAGCAATAAAATTGGAAGACATGTATTAATCAAGAGAAATTTATTGATGTTGCTGACTTGTGTGGCAAAGATGACAGCTGTTTTAGACAATGGAAAAAAGAACTACAATCGATCTCGAAATTTGTCGTTTTACTACAGATCTAGATTTCAGTTACTATGTAGTTATCATATAACAACAGGTAACAGAGATCAATGTGTGACTAGTAGAGTCCATGTTAGCCTCTGTAAACTCTATATCAATGTAGTTTACTACATGGCACATTGTACTAATGTCACTTCTTGTTATATGGTGGCTATGTAATAGATGAAATCTAGATCTTCTGTAATAAAACAACAGATATCGCGATCGATGGTTGCTCTTTTTCCCCATATTCTATATTCAACGATCGCTGCATGTAATGGGATCACATTGATCCCTGTTTTATTACAAGTGTAATAGTTTCTGATATTTCTCACAAACGCCCAGTGGAGGTGTTAATTGTTAACTTAAGTGAGAGAAATGAATGTAAATCACCATATCTGAAATCAGAAGAGCTTTTCAAGCTTCAAACTCTTGAATTAAATTACTGATAACATCGAATGCACAATAGAGATCTTTTCATAAAAGCTGTTTTTCCAGGCTGTCTTCAACGTACTGAAACTAACTTTCCCTGATGGTGTCAAAATGTGATAGCTGGATGACTGCGGATTCAATAAATGCAAATGAAAGGAAGAGAAATGCTGAAGATTGCAATTCTGCATACGTCTAGCTTAAGTGAAAGTAGATGTGAACTACTTTTTACAGTTTATAAGAAATTTGGAAGAGAGAGAGAGACTTGTTTGCTTTCATGGGATCCTTAACTGATACGCATTGTAAGGGGCAGAATTACGAATCTATGCTAATCACACCCAAATAGATTGATCTTGAATATGCATAATGTATGTAATGTAACCTTATAATGCCTCTGATATAAATTCTACGTGGAGCAGCTGGCATCTCGTATAATTTATTCATTATATTTACTGACCAAGGTTCCCCTCCGAAAATGATGATGGGAAAGGATTCCGGTGAGTCTGACTGCCACATATAAACACCTTTCCTAAATATTTACAGTTACATTCATTTTCTTGAGATGAAACGGAAAATATCATTAATTTGCACAAGGAACAATCGTGTATATTAACATAAGTCAAGCACATAAATAGTCCTTATGTGACAGCAGTGTTGCTAATAACGTAGTACAAACGATGCTGCATAGAATGTAGTGTGCTTGTCTACTATGATAACGTGGAGTAAAGAGATCAGATAAAATGTATAACATCGATGAACAAGTGGCTAATCGGATGCAGCAATACAATATCACCTAACGAGTCTAAATGATTCTATGGATGTCATCAGTGAGAAAACTCAAGTGAAATTTTGGGCAGCTGAGAAACCTACTGAAATCTTACATGAGGAGTTGCTTATATTACTTACAGTATGGTGCAAGGTGGCGTTCTGATCACAGCTGCTACTCATGGTTGGCTCTGGCTAATGGAGATGGGCTCTGCCTAGGAGACTGATCAAAGTGTGCACGCGAAAAATCTAAGTATTTTTCTGGGTGGCTGGACAAGTGAAACTGCAAATTAAACTGCTCTGCAGCAAGGAGGAAAAAGTGTGTCACCGACTACGGCGACAGCCAGGAACCAACAACCTCAAAGTTGTCTTCTGCCCACACCCAGAATTCGATCGCTCCGCCATGCCATAATTCGGCCAGTCGTCACTGAGAAACAAAGCTTCCAGCAGTTATGACCTTACAACAAAGTAGTATAGACTCCCACTGCTGTATTCCGTCTGCCTAGGCGCGAATTCCATTCCTTCACACCAATTCCCGACACTGACAGCAAACGTGAGCTAATCTAACAGTAGAGCAGTCCATCACAGCATCCACAAGGACATTGCGCAGGCAGCTTTCTGGGGACAGACGCCAACAGAATACAATAACTGGGGTGCTACATGTGGCGCCATTCTGCCAGCTATTCCGTGCATATTAACGACCATTTTTCCAAAATTTCCTAACCAATAGCACAGTTGTTCCCCTGAGCTGGCACTTTCCTGCCCAAAACATGAGGCTTTCATGAGAAAACAATCCTATCCATAGTAAAAATAAAATTTGTTGCTCTGGCCATAAGACCCAACATCAAAAGAGAAATCAGTAGTGTATGTATGTTGATTCTGATGCAAAGAGCATATTATTTTAAAAATTCTTGGATTTAAAACCGAGATTTAAATTTCAGTTTTCCTAGTAAAAATGTATTTACATTTGCTAAGGAAAATTTTAGTTACTTATTAATATAAATATAATAAATTATTTTCTTTATAAATACGTTCTCTGATATTGTGTTTATCTATATCCTCAAACTAAATTTTCATTACATAAAATATTAAAATCTAATAAAACATTCTTTATAAATAAGCTCCACAAGATCGTATTAGTCTACAGCCATGAATCAAATATTATTTATTCAAAAAAATTAAGTCTAATAACGTTTTCTCTTTATAAATAATGTGTGTCAAACCCTGTCTATCTATATATAATTTAAAGGTAAAAGTTTTATATTTAAAAAAGTTGTATTTCTTTCTACATAAATAAGTCAAAAGAAAAATATACTCCAAACCTGAGTTATTTCGAAAGTTAGATAATTATTCTAAACAAAATCGTGGATTAAGTTATGCTGGTTTATAAAATTATTGTAAAGATAAACGATATTCAAATGTAACTGATCAAGATGTAGCGGAAATTGTTGATTACTTTAATACAAAAGAAAAGAAGAAGAGAGAATGAATATATCAATGTATAGAAGAATTTTGAGCAATTTCTAAAATGGGAAAATAAAAATTTATTCTAAAGTCAATAAAGAAAAATTAAATGCCCCCATTCTATATCGTCTTGACAAACCTAATAGTAGTGATAACGAACTGAATAAAAAATATTTTTAAAGGAAGATTAAGAGATCTGTAAAACAAACAATTTGAAAAAGTATTCCAAACTAAATAAACTACAATTAATCAAGATGATCAAAAACTCTTAGGGCAATATTAATAATAAAGAAAACGAATTCAGGTACTCCTTATCCGCAACCTAAGTTGTCATTAGACACCGTGCGACAGCAAAATGTGGCGCTCTGCGGAAATACATTATGTAATGAAAAGTATCTGGGCACACCAAAAATCATTCATTTCTCCTATTAGGTTCATATTAGCGACTTCATTAGTCATTAGACATCCTGAGACAGCAGAATTGAGCACTTTGCGGAACTCACAGATTTCGAATGTGGTCAGGTGATTGGGTGTCACTCATGTCATCCATCTGTATGTGAGATTTCCACACTCCTAAACATCAGGATCCACAGCAGATACTATGACAGTTAGGCGGGAGGTGAGAAAACAAGGATTTCATGGTCGAGCAGCTGCTCATAAGACACACGTCACGCTGGTAAATGTCAAACGACTCTTTGCTTGGTGTAAGGAGGGTAAATTTTAGACGATTGAACAGAGAAAATCGTTGTGAGGGGTGACGAATCTCAGTACACAATATGGCGATACGATGGCAGGGTGTCAGTATGGCGAATGGCGAATGCCCTATGAATGTTATCTGCATCTGTAGTGACAACAGTAAAATTCAGAGATGGTGGTGTTACGGTACGGTTATGTTTTTCATGGATTGGGACTTCAACTCCCTGTTGTTTTGCATGGCACTATCACTCCACAGGCCTACATTGACATTCTAAGAACCATCTTGCTTTGTACTGCTAAAGAGCAAGTTGAAGATGGCGAATGCATCTTTCAAGATGATTGAGCACCTGTTCATAATGCATGGCCCATTTCGCAGCGATTACAAGACAATAATATCCCTGTAATGGACTGGCCCGCACAGAGTCCTGACCTGAAGCCCAAAGAACACCTTTGGGATGTTATAGAACGCCAACTTCGGGCCTGGCCTCACACACCGACAGTACTCTGTAAGGAAAGGTATGCCATTCCCCCAGATACCTTCCAGCACTTGACTGAACTTTTGCCAGTTAAGTGGAAGCTGTCATCAAGGCTAAGATGGGCCATCACCATATTGAATTCCAGTATTACAGATGGAGGACACTATGAACTCATTTACAGCAAAGTGTACAGATACTTTTGATATCATATTTTTATTTCAATTAATATTTATGCTTATGATTGAAAATTTATTCTATATCCTGTTTATCATTCGAAAAATAAACAAGAAGAACATGTTAATCTTATAATTTGGGGTAAAAATTTTTCACATTATTGTAAGATAAAAAATCTATCTATATTAGTTAGTTGGCAAGCAACTAAAAGTGGATATCAAATCATTGCTTGTGATAAATATTTAAGATTTTTAATTCTCTAGAAAAATCAGTCAATCACAAAAACTACAACAAAAATCATAAAGAAGTAAAAATAAATATGCTAATAAACATGAAAAAAATTCATATGAAAATAATAATAATTCATTATGAATACCTTTTGTAATTTATGCACATTTTGAATTTTATTTAAAAGAAGTTAAAACTTCTCAACTTAATCCTGAAAAAGATTGTATTAATAAATACAAAAAACCATTTACAGATTTCATTCAGTTATTGACTTAACCCTTTCGCGGCTGGAAGGCTGAGCGTCCTGCCTGCCTGGCCGGGTGACAGGGACGAGCGCACTGCGCGCCTGGCCGGCGGCGGCTGTCGCAGCCCTGTGGCCGCTGCAGGCTACGGCCGCCGCAGGCTTCCCGCGTGTTGCCGCGTGCACAGAACCACTGTTCAGCAGCGCCTTAAAAAAACACTATACTCTGTATGGTCACTTTGGTTATAGTTTCTGATAACAACGAAAGAGAGCTTCGAAAATAGCCAACACTTTCAGTTATATGTTTATTATGGGCTGAAAAATGGTTGGTTTAGAAAAATGATAGGAACTTTTTTAATAGTAATTCCAAAATCCTCTAACTAGAGATTTACACCGTCGATGTATGTGCCTAAAACATATTAAAATTCCACTATCATCACATGAATGTATTTCAAGATATATAGTTTTAAATAGAGTTGTGCGTAGCGAAAACGCCCAAATCTCGAACAATATTCTTACTACGGTCTTAAATAGATAATAATTACAGAAATTTAAAACCTAATTTTGTCATGCAATCGGACTAAGAGTTAAACAAGGAATATATCTGCATAACTCATTTTGCGATAGGCCCTTGCCTTCGTTTGTAATTAAAACCTAAAGTCGATTCTCCACAGTAAGAAATTGGATAGTAAACGCCTACCTTCTTCTAGCTCGCTGTCTTCTTTTTCAGCCCGTCACGTTCAGTACGGTTTACTTTAATGGTTTCCCATCCTCATTTTCGACGCAGGCTTTGGACTGCCGCTGGCTGAGTTAAAAACCATTTTTTTTTACTTTTATCTGCTTTTTTTTGTCCGCAGCTCGTGGTCTCGCGGTAGCGTTCTCGCTTCCCGAGCACGGGGTCCCGGGTTCGATTCCCGGCGGGGTCAGGGATTTTTCACCTGCCTCGTGATGACTGGGTGTTTGTGTCGTCTTCGTCATCATCATCAATCATCCCCATTACGGTCGGAGGAAGGCAATGGCAAACCACCTCCACTAGGACCTTGCCTAGTATGGCGGCGCGGGTCTCCCGCGTCGCTCCCCTACGCTCGGTAAACGGAGTATGGGACTCATCATCATCATCTGCTTTTTATTTTTATTTTTTTATTTTTTACTTTTATCTATTTGAAACGTACAAAGTTACTAAAACGTGCTAATATTTCTTTAGCGTGTGGTAATTTTCGAAACATGGCACCATGCAGAGAGCCACATCCCACTTTTTGCATCTTATGCGTGTCATTTTTCGTTGTGAATGAGCAGTGCATACTACACAGCGTCTCTGGGGAATCTCCTTTTTCTCCGTTGCTACGAGGAACCCTGGATAATGTCCCTCTTTATTCTGCAGTCGGAAAGGGCTTTCTTCTTTGGTTGTCCGTGGGATCGCACTTTTACACGTTTGACTATGAAATCTGTCAAGCAATTGACGGATTAGCTCCAAGTGGTATTTCGCTAGTGGTATCTTCTGTTGCTTTTGTATTTCAAAAACAGTTTTTGCGTTCAGCACACACAAGTCAGTCAAATGAAAGAATACTTTCTTGTACCACTTCAGTGTCTTTCGGATGCACTGTACAGAAGATAATAGCATGTCTGTCTTATCCACTGCACCCATTGACTTATTATAGCTGACGACACAGGTGGGTTTCAATTTGTTTTGGCCTGTTCTATGTTCTTTCTTCTGTGTCTCCACAAACTCTGGTCCATTTACGGTCGAAAGCATCCACACTTCTTTCTTGTCCATCCATTTTAGTGCCATTAATGTTCCACAAGATTTGAACTGTACTTCCCCTTTTTTCAGCTTGTCTGGTAACGGTGGTAGATGTTTCCTGTTTTTTCGTACTGTTCCGACGGCGTTTGTACATTTTTTGTGGAGCCATAGAAATAATTCTGGGCTCGAGTACCAATTGTCCAAATAAATGGTATGACCTTTGTTGAGGTATGGCAATAACAAACTCACAACAACATCGCCTGATTTTCCCCAATCAGAATTTCCAGATTCTATTTCCGTGGCAGCACCAGTGTAGATAATATAATCCAGAATATAATTCGTTTCTACGTCACAAAGGACGAAAATTTTAATGCCAAAACGACTACGTTTATTTGGTATGTACTGCTTGAATCGGAGCCTTCCCTTGAAAAGTAGCAAACTTTCGTCGATCACTAGGTTTTCAAAGGGTACTACTGCCTCGCGGAATTTATTTCTTGTGTGACCTACAATGAGACGTATCTTTACAAGAATATC
The DNA here is from genome assembly GCF_023897955.1 of Schistocerca gregaria. Classification (NCBI taxonomy): domain Eukaryota; kingdom Metazoa; phylum Arthropoda; class Insecta; order Orthoptera; family Acrididae; genus Schistocerca; species Schistocerca gregaria. The sequence continues at coordinate 735,186,713 of NC_064931.1, forward strand.
TTGAGACGCGGTGGAATTGTCACAGAAGTGCAATAAACGCAGAATCAATTTGTACCGGTCCCTGGCCATTATGTTAGAAAATATTGGTGTCTGAAGCAAAGAATCTGTCGACCAATATTCATTCACTTCTAACTTTTTACTTCTAGGCATAAGCAGAGAACATGCTAGGAAACAATAAAATTCTGATGGCTCTATATGCTTCCAGCGTGCTAATCTACTGGGCACTGTCGTCATTTTTTCAGTAATAAATTTATAATAATTATTGATCTGTGTACAAATGGCAGAAACAAATTCCATGGACATGAAGTACAAAAAGAAATCTAAATGACTTGCTGACTCTTCGAAGTCCACCTTTAACCCGCTAAATGTGTTCACAAAACGGTGTCGTTTCGTCACAGGATGATTCTCCGTCCAGTCATACTTTCTTTTTCCTGACGAAGTTTCACTTACTCTATCTTCTTTTCCGTCTTCAGAGGAAGAATCTTCTGTTCGTGATACCGAGGATTCAGCAATAAGTCCAGGAGCATCGAACTCTTCATCGGAAGAAAGCTCCGAAGTATCACTACAATCTTCGTCACTGCTATTCATGAGGATATCCATGATTTCCTTGTCCGATAAACTGTGTCCCGACATGGCAAAGTCTACACACGCGAACGCTGTCGTCTCACCAGAAGCGAAAAACGGACTGGCCGATTGTTAGACTCGTAAGCAGAAAGTGTGCAGGGGAGGGGAAAACTAAAGTGCTTTCTCACTTTACAAAGAAGACCAGACAATGAAAGTGTTGTCTGAAAAGTGGACAACAGCCAGCAGCCGCTCTATTGTGAACGTTTACCTGTTCCCGAGCCCGGGCGTATATGTATGCCATTAGCCGTCTGGTATTCCCGCCTGCCGGGCGTAGATGTATGCCCGTAGCCGCCTGGACTTCCCGCCGGCTGGGCATACATCTACGCCCGTAGCCGTCTGGTCTTCTAACTGCCGGGCATACATGTATGCCCGTAGCCGCGAAAGGGTTAAATATTCTAATGGTGATGATAGAAATTCTGTTTTGCATACTGGTAAAGATCGAAATGTTCCAATGATAGTGACAAATGAAGTTTAAATAATTTTCAAATAGTCAGAATCTTCTTTTATTTGTGAACAGATATTTACTTAACAAGAAAAAACTAAATAATTGCCATTTATTAGGAAAAATCGAGGAGCAGCACATGAAGATCATAATCTTAATTATAAAAACCCTTTTTTACTTTAGCTTCTATTCATAATTTAACAAATTATGATGTTCATTGGTTTATCAAATAATCAGAAATAGATATCTGAGGTATTGACACTATTCCAGAAAATAAACAAAAATATATTGCTTTTCGTAAATGAATGTGAAAATTGTGGAAAAATTTCTGTAGAGCACGTTACTTTAAGATCGAAAATTATTGCTAATAAAGTTGGTGATAAAGGCAAAAAATCTGAAGGATATAAGGAATCTGTTATGAATAGTGATATTAGTTTGTATAGTTATAAAACTGTTTAGGTAGCAAATTAAAAAGGTATAGAAAAATTAACTTAATTATGTCATTTACACCCAAACTGTATACAACTGAATGTAATAAAATTGTTTTAAGATGTGACAATGACAAATACATGATGTTATAAGATGACATTAGTACACTACCATATGACCATTATAAACCAAACTCAAATAAAATAATGAAAGGTAACAATGTTATCTTACATGATTTGAATTCTTACTGAAAGGATAAATAAATAAATAATCAGTTTCAAGTTTTTTCTCATGATATCCTATATTTTTGGATGTTTACAGATGTACTCTGCAAACAAATTTTCCACAAAAGTATCTAACTTTTTGATAATACCTTTCCTTTTGTTTTTGATAATTGATAGCTTGTTTCTCTTTTTATGTTTGACTATCGCCACTCTTAAGAAAATATAAAACATTTTTTTGTTCCAGGTATTAATATGTTCTTTAACATGTTCATATTTATTTCCTCTCTATTTTCCTTGTTACTTTTTTATATACTCAGTAGAACAGCTTATTAAGGTGTTTTTGTTTCTTTAAGAATTTCCTTTACCTTGACTGGACAGTGGGAAAATCGTATTATATGTATAAATGGAGTCTTACTTACGATCAAAAAATTAAGAAGTAGAAATTATCAACAAACTAATTTTAATAAATATTAATGAAAAAATAATACATAACTTTCGGCAAATGAAGTTGGTAATATCTTAGTGTATAAATGTACTTGAGATCATGTAATAACAGATGTTAAATAAAAATTTGTAAGACATTTGAAAATTTTTATACCAATGAAATATAGTTATGTAGAAATATTTATCCCTACACTAAATTTATTAATGAGTCTAGTATATACTCTTTAACTATGAACAGAGAAATGCCATTTGCAGAATATTTTCAGGATTGGGTTAATGAGGAAATTTTACCATCAATTCCAAAACATGGTGAGTATAAAATTATGATTAATATGAAACAGCTTTATGAAAGGCAAATGAATCATTTAAAAGACACAGATTAAGTTAAGTATAATTGTATAAAAATTCGATGAAATAATTTATTGACCTATATAAGTATTACATGAAAGAAATGAACAAATAGCTGTTGCTCCTTGAGCCAATGATGAAAATTAAAGTTATGTTTTTGTTATTTTAAAATGTGAGCATAATTTTAATTATAATTAATAATTTATTTGAGCTAAATTTAAGAGTGTAGGAATATAAGTAATTAAAATTAGAAATATACATCGAAATTCTAAGGAATTTTGCAGCATTAATTATAAACAAAATGTAATACATTTACAACAGAGACTTAAAATAATTTTTAATATTGGTTGTTTTCGAAATTATTTCTGTATTTTAGATAATGAATCATAGGAAAAATTGCCTGACAATGTAATTAATCATATCAATTTTTATTAGAAAATGAAACTAATTTTCCAACTACTCTTTCCTTCATTGAATTTTAAATAACATTCATAACCATTTTGATGTGCAACTAAGAAGTAAAATGCACTAAAACCATCTGATATAATAAATTCAAATTTAAAATTTTCAAATAATTCGGAGAGTGCCTTATTTTTCATATCCATCATACGAATATCAAAACACACTCTATATTATTTAATAAAACAATAACGATAATGAGTATTACACTCACAAGAAAATATGTTTGCATTTTCCATATCAGACTCTATTTATGTATAAAATTTTAACTACATGTTAAATAGTCACATTACTTTTATTTGACCATTTATTGTGTGAATGATCAAAACCTGACTATTTAGGGTACACTATATTACCTCTCTTGTTTATAACTTTGTCAGTGATAAACACCTGGAAACTTAGTTTTTAATACTTCTTATCATAAAAATTTCCTTATATTCCTTCACCATTTAAATCTTTCGATTTATATGTGATTGGATCAGAAGGAATAATATCTTCAATTTCAAAAATTTCTATCGACCAATTTGCTATATATCCGTTTTTGAAACTTTCTTTTAATTTACTTACTCTTGCTTTTCCACATTTTTATATTTAGTATTAGTATCTAACAATTTGATGTAAATAATTCCCAATTTTCTTTCATTTTATTTGGTCACTTACTTTGGTTATATTTTAATTGTTGAAAATTTGTGTCATTATATTTATAATTTTATTTAGAAAATAGTACAATTCAATTATAAGGTTTTTGTAAGCTAAAGTTTTTTCACTTCTTTTCTTTCATGTTCTATTACATTCTTCAACAACAAGTGATTTTAATTCATTAAAATATGAATAATAGTTAATTTTAAACATTTTGTTAAGTCTAGTAAATTCTTATTAACATTATGTGTTTGTAATTTTTTTGATTTTCTAAACTCAAATATTGTTCAAAACGAAATAACTATATTTTGCCTGTTTTATCTTTAACTGGAATAGCCCAAGCAAATTTCGAATAAACATCATTAACAGTTAAGAAATAAAAAATTAACATAACCTCTAGTTACTTTTAGAATGACATACAACTCTTTCTTAACTTGTTTAATTGCATTATCTATTTTTGAGTCAACTGCTCATTGAATGCAATTAAATTTTATATCTAATACCTATAATGATGGTTTTTCTATTTATGATGTCAATTGTTTGTAAACTTTTGAATCTTTTGTTGATTGAATAGTTTTAACTTTTAACAGAAAATTTTCCAATTTAGAAATAAATTCATTGATACTTTTTGTTCTAATGACAGGAGATCTTTCATTTTTCTAAATCATTACTGTGTATAGCAAGTAACGTATCTCCTAAATTGCCCATTTACTTAATTTAAAATATTATTTAATTTATAACAAATAAACACAAATGACCACATATTACTTCATACAAAATTTATATCAATTCGCTGTTATAACATAAATCATTTTTATGTAAGTAATTTACTAGTTGTTTTACTATATTCCCTCCAAACAAATGAAAAATAAAGTTTATATTTTTATTCTTATAATAAAAATGCAGTGAGTACAAAAAGTATCAGATGAATCGAAATTCACCATTCCATGTTCCCAAATTTTTTGTTCATCAGGTAATTCATTAATGATGAAAACATTTAATTTTTTGTTGTGTCACTAATTCTTCTATCTCAAAATGAGATAAAGGATTATTAAATTTTTTAATTGTATCTTTTAATTTTTTCTACTTCCAATTCCTATCCATTGCATTACTAATTATGTCTTTTCTGTCCTTCTAATTGTTTGTCAGCTTATTCTTATTTATAACTGCCTTTGCCATTGCTGCAGATCCACCAGCATGTGAAACAATAGTTGCTGTGTATGGTGACGCCACTAAAAACAATGGGAAAAATCCAACTTCATGTCTTGCTTCTTTTTTGTTCATTATGGAATGAACATTTTTTTCATGACAGGAATACCTAATGTAATAATTAAATTTCCATCAATGTCATATCACTTTTTCTTATTTGTGCACCAGTTAAAAACTGACCAGAACTTTTTCATTCTTCATTATTGAATGTAACTTTAATTGATTTTTGTTTCATTTTGCCATTTGGAATTTTAGTATATTCAATACTAAAGGTATTCATTTATATAGATTAAAAATGAATAGAGAATTTTTTATAATTTCCATTCATTTTTGTCAGTATATAATCCAAGTCATAATTTTCGTTTTCCATACATTATTCCTCTACCTGCAGCTAATTTTTCGTCAGTCAAAGAATCTGTATCACACATTCTTTCTTTTGCAGCTAATTGAAGTTCTTTATAAGCTCAATGTCTACATTCTCAATCTTTGTGATTATGATAGGTACTGTCACGTTGTCTGCATGCTTTGACTACTTTGTTTGTTCCTCGATCTCCACATGATAATATTTTATTTACTTTTATCCCAGGATTACAGTAATTCTAAACAAATAAATGCATTACAAACGGTAAGTAATTAATTGCATCACTAACAGAGCTTTTTCAATATTTTTCACTTTCAAAATGCACGCAGTGAATCATTCAAAATTCTGATAAAACATGGTATATCATCTGGTTTATTGATAATGAATTCACTCAATTTATTTGTCATCATTTTTGTTATTCCCACTTTTTCATTGAACTGTTTCCTTTTTTCTAGCCATTTATACTACATGAATAACTTTTAATCTATCAGATATGTCATGAACAAGTTTTACATATTTCCCTAACTTATGTGTTAAATTATACAAAAATCTTATGAAATACAGTATACTTTTTGGATTGTTGACAATGCAGTTCAAAAATTTATCTGTGAACATTCGTATTGTTCCAACTTTTTCATAATAATAACTGTTTTTCCCAGCTAATTCTTGTGAATGAATTACTATTAATCTATCAATTAACTGACTAACATCATTCATCCTAATACATCCAACTTTTTCTTAATATTATTTTGCTAAGCCTTCACCAACATTTCGAAATGAATCATCAAGATTACTTTCTGAAAACGTAGGAAAATGAAGTTCAACATTTTTTTAAATCAGAAAGTTATATACAACAACTGGCCTGTTTACAGCTACAAGGTCAAAGAAATTTCCATTGCATGTGGGCTGGCGAACTACTTGCTCAAGACTCGTTTTGGAAATGTGTTCAAAAGTACTTCACATGATTGTTTGTCTGTACATCTACAATGCACCTACATATATGCCAGTCTATACATGATTGATCAAAGTCGCTTCCATCGATTACTGCATGACCTGGCATTTACATAGTATTTACTCTGTTCATTAGAGTTGTAAATTATTAGAACACTTCATCCACTGAGTCTAGAACTGTCATATCGAAAATAGGTTGCCAGTAAAAGCATCTAATAATAGACTTGTTTCCACCTAGACCTGTTATGTGTGACCAGATAGTCTCACTGTTACAATCAACCTCGAGCTCAATAGGGACAATATTTTTGTCAACTACTGCGAACATTCCCATCCCATGGTCTGTCGTTAGCACACTGCTATCCCATCAAGGAAAAATACCTGGCAGTAGTCGGAAACAAGCCCTGGCCCATCACTTGGTAATTAGCAGTACTGAGCACTCAGATGTGGAAGCAAATAGTGCCACCTATTCGTTATACATTGTTATTACATGTCTCTTCCCTAGCTTTCTGAGTTTCATCACTAAAGGATTTCTGTTGTGATGATAGTGATAGTCCCTCAGTAACTTGTGAGAGCCTGATGATGATTCATTTATATAATTTGTTCTACAAGGCTGGACATCTGCTCAACATTACCAGTATTGCAAAATATCCACAACCACATCATATGAATCTTCAATAGTGTCTGCATGGCCAACTTATTCCTGTGAGATGAAGTTCTCATGTCGGCTGCTGTGGGAGTCAGCATCGAGACAAAAAAGGAAGAAGAGAAGTTGCGATGGCTGGTGGCTGAAATCCATATTGATCTGTACATAACAGCTGTACATTTATAGAACACTTTATTTCTAAAAAGATAAGAAACATCACTTCTTTTTATAAAGTGGCTTCCTATGCCTCCTACTTACAATTACTTCAGACACGAACCTACTCGCAGAGGGCATGCTAAATATCGTCATTCTGTTACACAGCACTGATGCTCACGATGTCTGCGACAGAACTGGGGCCTACCAGCCCTGGGCGGCTGGTTAAATCAGTGTTGACAGGAGGAGCTAAACTCTGTCTTTTTTTGAACGTGTGGCATTGCCCGCTCTTTCCATTGGTGCGTGGGTCAGCGCCTTTTTGATGCCTTTTCGGGGCACTGCGCCGGTCGGGGTGCAGGATTGCACATCCCTCCCTCTCCCCTCCCCTGCTTCAACTTACAAATCGGGAGGAAGGTAGGCAACCGGGTAGCGTGGGGAGCCGGGAGCCACAACTGAGAGCGCGCCAAGCCCATGGCCGAGCCTCGTCATGTCCTGCGCTCCGAAGGGAACGTCGGTCGGAAAACCCCAGAAAGGGCACCCACCCTCTTCCTGAGCCGGTCCAACGAAGAATGAAGAGGGCGTCGATGACGACAGTGGCGGCAATGACGGCGACGACGACTGTTGCAGCACCGGGTCCACTGCAGGCGTCGGAACGAGCGCCGGGAAGTTGAGCTGCTGCGACGGCGAAGGTGATGGGTGCCGAAGGGGCACCTGGGGGCGGGCTCGCTGGCCGCAGGATCCCGGTAGGCTGCGAAGCCGGGGACAGAAAACCTGTGGAAGAATCTCGCAATCGACAAGCGCGAATGTGGTTATGATGGCGGCGCAGCAACCCAGCAGGAGTTAGAATTAAACACACGCAAGGGCCCAAATTTCGAAGAATCCTCCCTCCTAGCGCTTGGTTCGAACAAAAAGTATGAAAAGTGTAGACTCATTAGGAGCAAAGCGATACGTGCAGAGCGTGTGGGGCGACGTGCGCTGCGGTGGGTGCAGCAGCTGGAGCTACGTGCGGTGGCGTTGGCCGTGCAAAAGCTCCACCGGCGTGGAAAAAAATGCAGTGACGACAAAAAATCGGTACACCAAAAGAAAATTAATATAGAGTAATGGAATCTACATCTACTACATCTACATCTACATCCGTACTCCGCAAGCCACCTCACGGTGTGTGGCGGAGGGTACCCTGAGTACCTCTATCGGTTCTCCCTTCTATTCCAGTCTCGTATTGTACGTGGAAAGAAGGATTGTCGGTATGCTTCTGTTTGGGCTCTAATCTCTCTGATTTTATCCTCATGGTCTCTTCGCGAGATATACGTAGGAGGGAGCAATATACTGCTTGACTCTTCGGTGAAGGTATGTTCTCGAAACTTCAACAAAAGCCCGTACCGAGCTACTGAGCGTCTCTCCTGCAGAGTCTTCCACTGGAGTTTATCTATCATCTCCGTAACGCTTTCGCAATTACTAAATGATCCTGTAACGAAGCGCGCTGCTCTCCGTTGGATCTTCTCTATCTCTTCTATCAACCCTACCTGGTGCGGATCCGGAATACATTTTGTACGTATCATATTTAAATGATTAACATTTCAGAATGACAGATTAATGTAAATACGAGATAAGCCACTAGAGACGTGGAATGCTTGTGCATTATTAATCGGTGCTGCCACCAGGGTGTTGAATTCAAGCATGTAAACGCGTATGCGTTGTGTTATGCAGTTGCTAGGTGTCAGTTTGTTGGATGGACTTCCGTGACTGTTGCACTTCCTCGGTCAATAGAGGGACGCTTAAAGATGTTTGTGGACGACGATGTAGTTGTTGTCTGTTAAAGTCCCATACGTGATCCATTGGAGACAGATCTGGTGATCGAACAGGCCAAGGCAACATGCCGACACTCTGTAAGCTTGTTGGGCTACATCAGTACGTGAAAGAGCTTTATCCTGTTGGAAGACACTCCCTAGTGCAGTGTTCATGAATAGAAGCACAACAGATCGAATAATCAGACTGACCTACAGACTTGCAGTCAGGGTACGTGAGATAACCATAAGAATGCAGAAATCACATCCCTGACCTTAACATGAGCTGTAGGTCAGTATGTCTAACTCGCAGACAGGTTAGTTGCAGGCCCTCAACTGAGCTCCTCCTAGTCAACACACGACCATCACTGACACCGAGGCAGAACCAGCTTTGATCGGAAAACACAACAGACATCCACCCGGCCCTCTAATGAATTTGCGCTTGACACCATTGAAATCAAGAACGGCGGTGGTTCGGTTTCAGTGTAATGCCCGCTACAGGGCGTCTTCTTCGAAGTTGTCAGTGAAGTAACCGGTTTATAGCATTTCGTTTTGTCACTGTGGTGCGAACTCCTGCTCAGATTGCTGCTGCAGATTTGCAGCTGCAGTACGATGCGACAGAGAAAGACGCCATGTGGTCGCCAAGAGCTCGGTCTTCTTGGAACCATACGTTCCTCTGACCACCGTTGCTAGAAGTGACTACATTGCTGCAAAGTCTTTCTGCAGTATTGCTGAACTAACATCCAGCTTCTCTTAGCCCTTTTACAGACGTTCTTCAAACTCAGTGAGGTACCGAGCGAGGTGGCGCAGTGGTTAGCACATTGGACTCGCACTTGGGAAGACGACGGTTGAAACACGCGTCCGGCCATCCGATTTAGATTTTTCGTGATTTCCTTAAATCACTTAAGGCAAATGCCGGAATGGTTGCTTTGAAAGGGCACAGCAGATTTCCTTCCACATCCTTCCCTCATCTCAGCTTGTGCTCCGTCTTTACTGACCTCGTTGTCGGCAAGACGTCCAACATTAATTTCCTTTCCTCCTCGTCACTGAGGTGTCAGTAATGTGGTCTTCGTCGCCTTAAAGACAGTCTGGACTAACATCAACTGACAATGTCCAATCTCGAAAGTATCTAACGCTCACGTCAGTTATAGCGTGTATTTAAAGCCAACTTTATTTATAGTCTCACAGTGCAACTGGCCCGAAATGTGAATAGACGTTATCTTTCAGATCTAAAAAGGCGCTTTCCAATTCTCATATATGTCGCACACCTCCTTTGTGGTGTTGCGACTTTTTACCGCTAGTGTAGTTCCACTTTCTGCCACCAGGTAAAGATGTGCCGCTATAAGTAGTCAGATTGTGGTGTCGATGCAGAAGAAGTGGGGGAACGATCGTTCTGGCACGATTATTAGGCTATGGTTACAAGTTACAACATATGTTCAATATGGTTTCCTGACTCAGCAACATGCTACATCTCTACCATGGCATTGTTTTGGCAGTTGCTGACAGCATACAAGTGTAATGACAGCGATAAGTCATTTTCTGCTATCCTTCAGATCAGGAGGGGTCCTGCTACGTCCCTGATAGACACAACCTTTCATATATCCACACAAACAGAAATCACATGTATTTCGGGCGGTGGATATGAAACTTCGTGGATATGTTGCAGTCGTTACCGAAGGTTTCTGGAAGCAAACCTTTCACCTGGGAAATGACATGCGGTGTCACCTCATACTGATTGAAAATATTGGTGAGGAGGCAGTTGCGTTCTTAGAAATCAGGAACTAGCTGTTGCACAAGGTCTTAATAACGTGTAGATGTCACTGTACATCAAAGAGGCTCACGAAGTGTCATCTCCTCAAAGAAAAACGGACCGAGAATGAAGGAGCTTGAGAAGCCACACCATACAGTACATAGGCTGAGGGCAGCTGATGTCACTGCTCAACATATGGAGGAATAGAAACCCATTTCACACAGGTCTTTGCATTCACAGCCCCGTGAAGAGTAAAATGTGCCTCAACCGTCCAAAGAATATTCCGCAGCCATCCATTTCCATACGTACCAAAAGACCAAGGGCCAAGTCAAGTCATTTTAGCCTATCTTGTGGTTTCATTTAGTGCTTATTCTGAATCTTGTAGGGATGAAAGTGTAAAATGCACCGAAAAGTCTTTTGAAATGTTGACTAAGGGCAGTACAGTTTCCATGATACAGCTCGAGCACTGGCTGCACAATTTGAGGCATGTGCTGCACCGCCGACTATACGTAGAGCAACTTCTTCAATAACTTTAATGGGAGTGGGCTGCCTCCTTGTCCCTGTTGCACCAACTAATTCACCTGTTTCTTCAGATATCTTGATCATAGTCTGTAGATAAATTATTTGCATGTGGTGTCTCTGTCAGCGGTATTGAGGCAGTTTAGCTCTGCGTCTTGAAAAAATAGTTTTACCAAAAGTACATGGAGCGTCTTGCCAGAAGGGTAGGACTGCAGGAGGACTCTATGTCAAGTAAAAAGCCCACGCACAAAGAGCTTGTACATGAAGCAACCATGCCATACAAAGGCTCTAGACAATTCCTGGAGTACCACCCCAAGGCACTCTCACGGCTCCAGTGCCATCCTAGCCGGTTATACCAGGCGTAGTATTTAGTGAGAGGTGGCATGGCCATTTCTGAAGTCAAACGGCTCGTAAAGCGAGAGGCATTCCTCATGGACATCTGCCTGTAGGAGCCACAGGCAGAACCTTTCAAAGACCTTCGAGAGGGACAGGAGGGGACTGATAGGACGATAGTTAGATGCCACCCGAGAGATCTTGCTGGTATCCGGGATGGCGACTACTTTTGCATCTTTCCATGTGGAAGGGTAGGACCCCAAACGAAGAATCTGGTTACAGATGTGGGGCAGATATCAATGGACCCCCGGCAGCAGGTTCTGCCTGTCTTGTGTCGAGGGCTAGAAGCTGCACGGCAGCTTCCTCTTTGGAGACTAGAGAAATGACATTTGCCTCATTGCTGATGTCCAAGAAGGTAGGCAGCAGTTCGCTGACAAGCCAAATGTAGTCGTCATGGAGAAAATCGGCTCCTGGAGTGAAACTGGCCTCAGTAGTGTCAGCAAATACACTGGCCTTCTCGTCTGGGTCACAGACGAGTTTCGTGTCGTCCTGCAGCGGATGGATGCGCTGCTGGCGTCTCAGGAGGCTTCGGACGATGTTCCAAGCGCTCTTGTCCTCAGGTTCAAGAGAAGAGACGCGGTCAGCCCAGGTGCTATTGTGATATTCCTCGACTCCAGACTTGGTCGCCCTGCGCATACTGTTGAGTAGGTTCTTGGTAGCTGACTGGAAAATGAGCTGCCACTCTCGGAACAGTACGTTCTTCCCCTGGATTTCCGCCAGAAGATGAGTAGAGAAGGAGCAGGAGCAGTCCCATGGCCGTTGTAGCTGACTCGAAGCGGCAGAGACGCTGCTTGAAGAAGCCTCTGGTGAAGGAGGCGAGAGCCACATCATCTCCCTCCGCGTCTGGGGCTGGTGTGTCAGTGACCAGGCAGAGAACTTCCACCCAGTAACGTTCGCCGTTCAACTATCAATAAGATGAGCACGCAGGAGGCACTGCTGCACCAACCACATCCACATCAAAGATCACCGGGAGGTGGTCAGAGGACATGGCAGTGAAGACGGACGTGTACTGCTTGATGCCCATTTTGGAGCACATCCAGCGGGCCCTGGTGTGGTAGTTAGTGGGGTCAAAGGGCCGCAAAACGATGGCGCTATGACCCTGCACCGTGAGGATGTGTCGACACCCACTGATGTTGGCGAGGCGAGAAGTTCACTGTGTGCTCTTTGCATTGAAGTTGCCTATAATGAAAAGCCTCCCCCTCCCCTCCATCTCCTCTATAGTCAGCAGTGCTTCGAAGTCAGCACCCTGCAGTAGATTTCTGGTCAGCCAATAGCAGCAATGAAGGTTATCTTACCGGCCGATATGTTGTCGACCCCTCCTGTCGCTTCTAGGAGGTCCAACTGCAACAAGTGGTCCTGGTAGTGCCGTAGTAACGTCCTAACACAAACGATGGTCCCACCACATGTAGTCAGCCTATTTCTACGGTAGCAGTTAAAGATTGTAGGGAAGCAGCCTACTCACACCGTATAAAATTCACATCAGTCTTTCCATTGTGTGCCAGCCAGTCAGCTGTAACTAGCTCTGACGTCATAAATGTTGTGCAATACTTTAAAAATCAAGTAAATAACCTGAACCGTTCTAGCATGTCAGGAGTAATACTAAATCAATATACGTTGAATATCAGTTCAGTAACTTTAACCACTTTCGAAATTTGGACGTTTTTCCGTAAAAATCATTGGCGCAACAGAAAAGAGCTAGAAACTTAAAAATTTATATTTAGATTCCTTTTGCATAATAATTTAGTAGAAAAAATATTCTGGATCTCATAAATTAAAATTTTTGTTGAAATTCGTGATTTTCTGTTTTTTGCCTTAAAAATTAAGGAAACATGATAGATTAAGTAGGTGAATAAATAAAGCTAGGATGTTTAAATTTAAGTTGAAGGGAGATGTGCTATAATCATAAAGATGTGAGAAGTTTCAACAGAACAACTATAAAACTATAGCGATATTTCCAAAGGGGCAAGTTCAGAGCTCGTCTAGTGCGTGAAGTGTAATTAAATTAATTCTCTCGCCCAAAATATTTGACTTAGTCACGTCAGACTTTTATTATGATTACTTACATGTGTGCTGATTGCACATTTAAATTTAGAGCTTCATCAGCCATCAGCAAAGGAAGCAATGATTTATTTGATAACTTAAAGTGGTGCATTACTAGCCCAGCGGCTAGTCGGGAGAGCGGATTTAATCAGGCGTTCCCTTAGCCGTCCGCACCGAAGCTTTATATATAAGAACACTGCGCGAGAAATAAAAGGCCCCAGTTCTCTCCAGACGTTGATTAGCAACTGGGAGTCGTGTCGTGTCGGTATCATTGCTATAAACAGCCTCAGATGCCGTAATAAGTTACTCAGGATACGCGTAACCATGAAATCGTTTTCGAGTGAAGTGTTAATTCTGGGATGACCTTGATGATCTATCTTCAGTTTGCGTATGTCGTATTTTCACGTGCCGCCGCGGGACAGACATTCTACCATTATTTAGCGTGGCGTTTGACGAACATTATCATCAAATTATGGCAATCATTTCGCTTAAACATTTAATTTGAACAGTTATTGTTGCATCAGCACGTTAGACTCTGAACAGCTCTGGTAGTTGGATTGTGTGGATTCTTTTCGGTCTGTGACTTTCAGAATGTAGTGAACATTTTAGAGTGAATTGTTTTTGATTATGAATCCCAGACAATCTCCTAATTCCTCAGAGCTGTAAGCTGTAGCTATAAGTGTTCTTCTCAGATGAAGTAGGCACTAGGAATTCTAACTACAGGCTTCATGTTTTGCTAATGACTTTCTGGTTGCCAATATTGTAGTTAGAGAGCCAGTGTTGAGAACGGCAAACAACAGCATTAAATAAATCATAGGAACATTTTAATAAAAATAATTCCACCCACCGCCCCACATATGTTGCTAATCGGCTGGGAAATGCATTTTTTCTACATTACATTCCACATTCAATAACAAATATTTCCACCCGCCGCCCTACATATGGTGCATGTGCCGGGAAAGACATTACATTCATTATTTTTCAATAAATTCCAGCCGCCGCCCCACAAGATGACCACAAACATGTAGACTCGCACCTCGAGGTGAGTTCAGCAGACGAAGCAGATGGCGGCTCGTCGTGGACAAACTGGCGAAAGTCACCCCACTGTGGCCGGCGACGGTTGGTGACGCGGCAGCATGCTCTCCGTACTTATTAACTCTCGGACCGCTTGGCTCCGCACGCGGCCACAGATACACAAGGCACCAGAAGCTTTGATCGAAGGAAGAGAGGTACAACATATGCTTGCATTCTGAATGTTTTGCTATAACGCAAAATGATAACATTTTTGGACAAGAAACGTATTGGAAACCAAGGCATACGGATTTATATTTAAGTGCAAATAGCTACCATTGTCCTTCCCAGACCATGAGTGTTCTCAGAACTCTGATATACACAGCACACATGCTTTCTGACGAGAGCGATTTGGAGGACAAGTATCTGCGTTTGAACACAGTTTCTGAAGCCAATGGTTACTCTCCACAGCAAATACGAAAGGCAGAACGAATTAAACCAATAGCAGGGAGAAGGAATGCAGAAGAAGATATGAAAAGTTTTAAATCCATGGCTTTCCTGTCACATGTGGGAAGCCTATCGTAAAAAATAGGACAGATCCTCATCAAATACAAAGTAAAAGTGATTTTTCGCCCTCCGCCAAAGACAGCATCACTCCTGGGTTTCATTAAAAACGGTTTGGCGGTTCAGAAGCCTGAGGTTTACAAAATATACTGTGAGTGTGGTCTTTCATGCGGCAGACGACACGTACAGTCGATAAAAGTTGCACAAAACGCAGCAGGTACACCTGGTTCATACAACCTAATAGGTCGGCGGCGGCAGAGCAGTGTATTGACACAGGACACTCTATAGCGTACGAAAGCTTCCAAAAACTTGTCAAAAGTGACAAAAAGCAGATTACAGAGTACCTGACGGCTCAACACAAAAGTTTTGTCTCAAGGACAAATAGTGTTGAGGATCAGTGGACAAAGTTCAAAACCATCGTACAATATGCGTTACATGATTATGAGCCAAGCAAGATCGGAAGAGATGGAAAAAAGCCATCGTGGTACAACAACCGAGTTAGAAAACTGCTGCGGGAGAAAAGGGAACTTCACAGCAAATATAAACATAGCCAAAGCCTTGCATACAATCAAAAATTACGCGAAGCGAAATATGGTGTGAGGAGGGCTATGCGAGAGGCATTCAATGAATTCCAACGTAAAGTTCTATCTGCTGACTTGGCAGAATATCCTAAGAAATTTTGGTCTTATGTCAGAGCGGTAGGTGGATCAAAACAAAATGTCCAGACACTCTGTGACCAAAATGGTACTGAAACAGAGGATGACAGACTAAAGGCCGAAATACTGAATGTCTTTTTCCAAAGCTGTTTCACACAGGGAGACTGCACTGTAGTTCCTTCTCTAGATTGTCGCACAGATGACAAAATGGTAGATACCCAAATAGACGACAGAGGGATATAGAAACAATTAAAATCGCTCATAAGAGGAAAGGCCGCTGGACCTGATGGGAGACCAGTTCGATTTTACACAGAGTATGCAAAAGAATTTGCCCCCCTACTTCCAGCAGTGTGCCGTAGGTCTCTAGAACAGCGTAGCGTTCCAAAGGATTGGAAGAGGGCACCGGTCATCCCCGTTTTCAAGAAAGGACGTCGAACAGATGTGCAGAACAATAGACCTATATCTCTAACGTCGATCAGTTGTAGAATTTTGGAACACGTATTGTGTTCAAGTATAATGACTTTTCTGGAGACTATAAATCTACTCTGTAGGAATCAGCATGGGTTTCGAAAAAGACGGTCGTGTGAAACCCAGCTCGCGCTATTCGTTCACGAGACTCAGAGGGCCTTAGACACGGGTTCACGGGTGGATGCCGTGTTTCTTGACTTCCGCAAGGCGTTCGATACATTTCCCAACAGTCGTTCAATGAACAAAGCAAAAGCATATGGACTATCAGATCAATTGTGTGATTGGATTGAGAGGTTACTAGATAACAGAACGCAGCGTGTCATTCTCAATGGAGAGAAGTCTTCCGAAGTAAGAGTGATTTCAGGTGTGCCTCAGGGGAGTGTCATGGGACCGTTGCTATTCACAATATACAGAAATGACCTGGTGCATGAAATCGGAAGTTCACTGAGGCTTTTTGCAGATGATGCTGTGGTGTATCGAGAGGTTGTAACAGTGGAAAATTGTACTGAAATCCAGGAGGATCTGCAGCGAATTGGCGCATGGTGCAGGGAATGGCAATTGAATCTCAATGTAGACAAGTGTAATGTACTGCGAATACATAGAAAGATAGATCCCTTATCATTTAGCTACAAAATAGCAGGTCAGCAACTGGAAGCAGTTAATTCCATAAATTATCGGGGAGTACGCATTAGGAGTGATTTAAAATTGAATGATCATATAAAGTTGATCGTAGGTAAAGCAAACGGCAGACTGAGATTCATTGGAAGAATCCTAAGGAAATGCAATCCGAAAACAAAGGAAATAGATTACAGTACGCTTGTTCGCCCATTGCTTGAATACTGCTCAGCAGTGTGGCATCCGTACCAGATAGGGTTGATAGAAGAGAGAGAGAAGATGCAACGGAGAGCAGCGCGCTTCGTTACAGGATCATTTAGTAATCGCGAAAGCGTTACGGAGATGATAGATAAACTCCAGTGGAAGACTCTGCAGGAAAGACGCTCAGTAAGTCGGTACGGGCTTTTGTTAAAGTTTCGAGAACATACCTTCACCGAAGAGTCAAGCAGTATATTGCTCCCTCCTACGTATATCTCGCGAAGAGGCCATGAGGATAAAATCAGAGAGATTAGAGCTCACACAGAAGCATACCGACAATCCTTCTTTCCACGAACAATACGAGACTGGAATAGAAGGGAGAACCGATAGAGGTACTCAGGGTACCCTCCGCCACACACCGTCAGGTGGCTTGCGGAGTATGGATGTAGATATAGAATTTTAGCCTCGACTTCGTGTTTCTTGGTCTCAGTAGTGAGATAAGCAACTGAAATTCGGTTGGCGACGACTTTAATTAATAGAGACAGCAGCTTCAGCCTGGATAAATTATGGATTCTTGCTCTTTCTGAAATATATTTACAAACACTTCGCCATAGTACACCTGGCAGTGACACATCGATATCCCAGCGTGGATCGACTGCACAGCTACAGATCTAATTCGTGTATATGTTGAAACTTTTTGCCGCCTATTAACGTCTCAGGCGCCTTCTGTATCTGTGGCAGCATGCGCAGTGGCGTTGTCTGCTAGTTTAAAAGGACGGAGCGAATGCTGGAGCGTCAGTCATTCGGCTCACTCTGAAGATGGCTGAGTGATACACAGCCGATATATCAGACGAAGAAGTGGAATTTATGCAGCTGCACGCCCGAAGTTTAGTGGAGCAATATACTGAGGTTTACCTGTTTCCAGGATGCATGCAAATGTGATATGTAGCAGCAGCAAGAGCTGCTACCGGTCGAACACAGTAAGGGAGCTCCCTGTAGAATATGCAGCACTTCGAGTGCAAAAGGGCAGAGAATTGAAAGTCTGGCTGCGACCAACACAGGAGAGCTAACACTACTGGCTGCGACCAACACAGGAGAGCCAACACTACGCTGGCCAACTGTCCAGCAGTTGCAGGGAAATTTTCTGTATATCAACAATTTATGTGTAATCGTCTCCGAAGCAACTGACCAGGTTGGTTACTGAAATGTCATTGGCATAAAAGCAAGTACTTAGGGAGTGCTATTCCACATACGTGCATATCAGCAGACGGGTCCTGATACACCTGCTGAAATGTGGGGGTAGCTTTGCACATAAGCAACAAGTGCTCCCCTCACATATCCCCTTTGTCTCTGTACCAATAAGAAATAGACTCTCCCAGCCAGTCAGCTTTTACTATTAGAGAAACTGTGTGCGGACATCAGTCTTGGTCAGCCAGTCCTCCCAGGTGGAATAAAAAAGAGTAAGAAGACAATCAACCTACCACAACACAACTGCCACCGAAATGAGACCGAGTAATAGCCACAGTGGAGCAGAAATGAACCATTTATACATGCGAAGTCATTGACCCTCCTAGATCCCAGCACCTCTCCCGATGTAATGTAAATGCGGCCATAGCGATATTCACCAGACTCGTGCCCTCTGTCTATAAGCCGAGACAATTAAGACGACACTGTTCAAGTGCTGCCTAAGCCGCATATGAGGCATCTGACGTTAAAAATCTGAGTATGTGCACTTACAACAGATCAGTGTAAACTAACACCGTAGCTCAATGGTTTAGTATAATCGGCGATTTCCACGATGCACTATTTAAGAAATAAGGCTCCTGCATGTATACTATGTGAGCGTACGGTGACGAATATCTCATCACTCCTTTAGTAAAAACAATTTTACTGACTCTCACACAACATTCGAAAAGATGCACATGGGACTAGTCGCCACATAACCACTAGTGGTACTGACGTCATCGGTATAACACTCCAGTAGCCGTGACGGAGCGCTATTCGAGATGCTCCCATCTCTGTGAGAAACTCAGAATGTCTGTATCTCGGTTAGTTGTTTAAAGTTTAGCTGTTGGTAGTAACGACACTCCTCAATATGCAACCTACAGGATTTATCCATTGGACGAAAAACAGTTATTGAGGCCCAGCAATGGTTGGCCAAACATCCTAACATACTTGATCAACGAAACTACCTTGCCCTCTTTCGTTTGAGGTAATGGCCAGTTTCCCTACCCCTCCGCGTCCCTGCCAGTAAATCTCTGATAGCAACACGTAGAGCATTAATTTTGTAGAAGATCTTCAAAAACCTATAACGTAATGCTAGATTTATTACCAGTAGGTTCGATCAACCTTTCGCTAAAACAGAAATCAGAACTTACAATCGTAGCTAACATACACTTCACACAAAATAAGAGAAATTTGGACTCGCATAGAAGTATACAGACAGTCGTTTCCTTTCAGTGCTTCATTGTTGCGAATGACACAAGGCGCCATATGGTGGCTTGCTGAATATATACGCTTCCTAACAAGCTAGAGAGAGACTACACGATAACATGACGAACTTACACGGAAACAGCATAGTAGAGTTAAGGCCAACATTAAATAACACACAAATCTGTGACATATGTGTGGTATAGCAAGCATCTACCTGTTTCACACGGTTCTGTCAGGAGATACACTCCTGGAAATTGAAATAAGAACACCGTGAATTCATTGTCCCAGGAAGGGGAAACTTTATTGACACATTCCTGGGGACAGATGCATCATATGATCACACTGACAGAACCACAGGCACATAGACACAGGCAACAGAGCATGCACAATGTCGGCACTAGTACAGTGTATATCCACCTTTCGCAGCAATGCAGGCTGCTATTCTCCCATGGAGACGATCGTAGAGATGCTGGATGTAGTCCTGTGGAACGGCTTGCCATGCCATTTCCACCTGGCGCCTTAGTTGGACCAGCGTTCGTGCTGGACGTGCAGACCGCGTGAGACGACGCTTCATCCAGTCCCAAACATGTTCAATGGGGGACAGATCCGGAGATATTGCTGGCCAGGGTAGTTGACTTACACCTTCTAGAGCACGTTGGGTGGCATGGTATACATGCGGACGTGCATTGTCCTGTTGGAACAGCAAGTTCCCTTGCCGGTCTAGGAATGGTAGAACGATGGGTTCGATGACGGTTTGGATGTAGTGTGCACTATTCAGTGTCCCCTCGACGATCACCAGAGGTGTACGGCCAGTGTAGGAGATCGCTCCCCACACCATGATGCCGGGTGTTGGCCCTGTGTGCCTCGGTCGTATGGAGTCCTGATTGTGGCGCTCACCTGCACGGCGCCAAACACGCATACGACCATCAATGGCACCAAGGCAGAAGCGACTCTCATCGTTGAAGACGACACGTCTCCATTCGTCCCTCCATTCACGCCTGTCGCGACACCACTGGAGGCGGGCTGCACGATGTTGGGGCGTGAGCGGAAGACGGCCTAACGGTGTGCGGGACCGTAGCCCAGCTTCATGGAGACGGTTGCGAATGGTCCTCGCCGATACCCCAGGAGCAACAGTGTCCCTAATTTGCTGGGAAGTGGCGGTGCGGTCCCCTACGGCACTGCGTAGGATCCTACGGTCTTGGCGTGCATCCATGCGTCGCTGCGGTCCGGTCCCAGGTCGACGGGCACGTGCAACTTCCGCCGACCACTGGCGACAACATCGATGTACTGTGGAGACCTCACGCCCCACGTGTTGAGCAATTCGGCGGTACGTTCACCTGGCCTCCCGCATGCCCACTATACGCCCTCGCTCAAAGTCCGTCAACTGCACATACGGTTCACGTCCACGCTGTCGCGGCATGCTACCAGTGTTAAAGACTGCGATGGAGCTCCATATGCCACGGCTAACTAGCTGACACTGACGGCGGCGGTGCACAAATGCTGCGCAGCTAGCGCCATTCGACGGCCAACACCGCGGTTCCTGGTGTGTCCGCTGTGCCATGCGTGTGATCATTGCTTGTACAGCCCTCTCGCAGTGTCCGGATCAAGTATGGTGGGTCTGACACACCGGTGTCAATGTGTTCTTTTTTCCATTTCCAGGAGTGTATGTATATGTAAACAGCGGACTCTTTTTCCCATCTACGAAGTAAAATAGGCATCTATGGAAGAGCTACAACATAGTTGTCTGTATAACTATGCACCACATCCATTAATCCAACCTGCTAAGTGTCTCAGGCTTTCAAACAAACCCGATATTTCGTACACAGCACACCACAGAAATCTGCTACATGTTATGGAACTGATACATAATAATTATAGATTAGATCGAACGTAGTAGGTAATCATGAGTATTTTACAGCTGCGTATTAACATTAGTGCTACAGATTGTCGCAGGCAGTCAGTCCATTTTAACGATATCCAACTCCACAGTATCCTAAAACTGGGTGTTTACAAGATTAAATAATGCAACAGGGCAACACTCGAGACGTATAATTTCTATTTGCATTGCTAAGAAGTACACTGTAAACAAGTTCACCGAACATATTGTACAGATTAGGAAATGGTAGAGAAATGTATTTCATTACTAAAGTAGCCTCTGCATATCTCCCCAACTTATCTACTGAGAGCCAACTGCCAACAGCGCCAACATGAGCACACATGGGACGTAGAATATCTCTGTGACACTCTCTCGCCCACAATCAGTCAGCATGAAGTAACCTTGGGTCACAAGACACAAACCAAGGAGGAGAACAGGGACACTGGATAGATAATCAAATGGTTCAAATGGCTCTGAGCACTATGGAACTTAACGTCTGTTGTCATCAGTCCCTTAGAACTTAGGACTACTTAAACCTAACCAACCTAAGGACATCACACACATCCATGCCCGAAGCAGGATTCGAACCTGCGACTGTAGCGGTCGTGCGGTTCCAGACTGAAGCGCCTGGAACCACTCGGCCACTGCGGCCGGAGCCTAGATAATAAACAACGCATCAAAATACAGTGTGTATCAACTTTATTTCCAACTAAAGGCATACAGCGCATAGTTTTATAACTCATCATCGGTCCTGATTGCCCTTTTCTAAAGTAATCTAATTTATAGGTATATTCCATTTTATTAATGTTTTTCGTTGTATGTAGGGTCATCATGGAGATAATGAATGCTACTAGATTTTTTTCCATATTCAAAACACTGGCAAAAGCATCTGGGAATGCGGTGCTTTGCCTGACATAGTACTGCAACGGTCAATAATAGCATGTTTTCCAATCTTGGTCTTATAGGAAGCACCTGATCTGAGTGTCGTGCATGACGAGTTGATTAGACGAAATTTTCTAGAAACCCATATGACTTAGGTCCCATTCAATACGACGTGGAAAGTCATTGAAAAACGGAAGAGCTCTTTATCATGACACAAGTCGAATGAAATCTTAGAGTGATAAAGGGAACTATCATTACAGGAACGACTTAAAGTTACAATGCATTTAGCCTGCAGATAAATTTACAAAAGCATGACCACACTGTTCTAATAGCTATCGTGGCGGCAATTCGTATCAGAACAAACTGTTTTACGGAGATTTCGTTATATATACTCCCGGATATTTAAAAAGACACTCCTTAACACACGCGCGAATGGCCACAAGGTTTGAGTCGCCATGTCACGGATTGTGCGATCCATCTCGCAGGAGGTTAGAGTCCTCCCTCGGGTATGTGGTGTGTGTTGTTCGTGGCATAAATCAGTTTAAGTAGAGTGTAAGTCTATGGACCGATGACCTCAGCAGTTTGGTCCCTTAAGAATTAAAAAAAAAACAACCTAACATTAACCACCTGAAAGAAAAGTATTTAGAATAATGATTGTATAGAAAGGAGACACCCTGATACCTGAATCGAGTAACTACACGGATCTTTCAACTCACTGCTGCAGTTAAAGCGTTGTAAGATGGGGCCGCACCAGAGAGCCTGGAGAGCGAAGGTATTGGAGGTTAGCAAAGAAGCACTTAGGAGCACGAAAACTCTCTTTGGTGTGCTGTATGAATGAAGACAAACCTCTCAGCTTTCTCCAATCATCATCTCAAGTCGGCAGAACTGGCACGTTATGCTACAAGTTTCAGTTAACTGCGAACTCTTAGATGGATGACTGTCAGGCTCCGTCGGGTGCTTTTGGCAAGTGGGGTGCACTCAGCCCTTGTGAGGCAAATTGAGGAGCTCCTTGACTGAGAAGTAGCGGCTCCCGTTTCGTAAACAACGGCCGCAGGCGCGGAATGCTGACCACGTTTTCCTCCAGTGACGGCCTGTGAGCTGAGGATGACAAGACAGTCATTTGGTACGGTTCGGCCTTCCGAGGACTGTTCGGACAAATTTTATTTAGTTAGAAACACAATATTAAAGGAGATAGATTACCATTGGTTAGGTCTACAATGAGAGCTAAATTCTGGCTTTTCAAGTAGAAGGCCGATACAAGCTCTTGTTTACGCAAAGGAACTACGAAATACTACTGAAACACAGTAGATGCAAAAAAGACTATAAACACTATTCAAATCGGAAGGTGTCTATAAAAATTACTTATTTATTTATAGTATTGCTTTTCGACACATTGGAAAAGAAATATATTCCGCGTAGAGCATAATATTTTCAACATAAATTCCTATAAACAATTATCTACTAAGTTATGTATCGTCGTTGGAGTCGCAGCAGGAAGTCTTACAGTCTGCTATCGTATGATCTTATGAGTCATTTTTCTCCGAAGAGTCTGATGGTACGTGGTTCTCCACAGTCACAAAATGACAGATTTCAGTCCGCATTCATGTAAAAAATGTGAATCTGCTACGTTGGGATCTACTTTTGTTTAGCACTGACCACGTTTTGAGTGGAAAGTGAAATCACGGTGGTTTTTGGGCGATACGCAACATAGTAAATCACCGTTGTTGTTCTTATTACAGAAGTTTATTCACCCAGATCACAGCACAGTACACAATGAGTATTGATTGCGACGAAATTTAGTCGCCTTCTTCATATCACTTGCAAGGAAAAAATTTTTACAGGGCCAGTCAACTTCACAGACTGTTCACATTAATTGAACGTCGCCGAAATGGATTCGCCCTGTAAAAATTTTTCTATGCAAATGATCTGGTGGCAGCGATATAATTTCGCCAAAACTAGTAATGGTTGTGTATTTTTGTGCGGTCTGGGTGATAAAGCTTCTGCAATAAGAAGAACAGCCGTGTTTAAATACGGAGAGTGAATACAGCTGACGATGTCAGATAATCATCATAATAAACCAGATTATTATCTTGTTGTCCAATCCATTCTTGAGTCCATTCATTAGTAAGGTTCAGCTTGTCTTTCACAACAACCTTTCCTGACATTGTTGGTGGTCGTGTAGAGTGGATTCCGTTATGGTTTGCGTCATCGATATCTTGATGGATTGCTAGATTTTTATCATCTGTGATGTTTGAGTCCTAGCCCATGAGAGCGTTTATGCATCGTAGTTGAAGGGCTGAAATTAGGTTAAATACTGGCAGACATTCCGTAGCTGTTGATTTTATAACACCAGCCATCTTTCTCATGCACTAATTTAGTTGCACAGCCTTATTTTGTGGATATAAGCCGTTTAGCAAAAATGGGGCTCAACAAAAAGCGGTTGAGAAGACAAGACCCAGAGCACTAGAGTGGTGGGTGAATGCCGATGCTACCACATAGCTTCTGTATGGTGCAGTTTATTGTTTCCCGTTATTCTGCTGTTTTTGTAAAATACTCACAGAAAGGTAGAGTCTTATCAAAGGTTATCTCAAAGTGGTTTATTGTGAGTTGGTGTAGAATTTTACTACTGTTGGTTGGCTTTTCTTTCGGCAGGAAACCCTTTTGTAGGCGTTGTAACATTAATGTTTCTGGGAGCTGATTTTGGATCCCATGACTGCTTGCAACAGTCGGTCGTTTAGAATTTGTCGATTAGGATAGAGAGTGGTTTGGAAGGAATTATGCAAAGAAACTTGTATACCGCTCCTTCTGTCCACACTGTAGCATATGCCGATGATAAGCCAATGAATGCAGCTTTGGTTTTAAGTTTTCTTTGAAACCCTGCCTCGAAGTAGGTTGTGAGTGACAGAACTTGATCTGTGCTTCGGCATAAAACCTGATTGTTCGACCGGGATTGCTTCAAGTAATCCTGCACTGATTCTGTTATTGGATAAGTCGTTTCAGTGGCTTGCAGGCCACAGATATATGAGCTATTGGTCAGTAACTATTAGGGCTTTGAGCTGGTTTGTCAGGTTTTACTGTAGTGATTATCTTTATGCGTTTAAAATTATGTAGTATATTTTCAGTTTGCGTAATGCCTGTGAAGAAATGAGCCACCCACACATTTGTATATGTTAGTTTTTAATAATGTTACTTATTGATGCAAATCAGTTCCCGGAATATGCTTTCGTCGTCTTTGTCTGTTATGCACCTCGCTGCATTCTATTGTCAAAAAACTTTCCTCGACGAGAGCTCGATTACTTCCCGACATGGACAGAAGTACTTCTTCACATAGTTTTATAGGCACAAGCCCGACATCGCAACGACATTTCCCTAGGTACTTTAGAGGCCTCTGAAGCGCTGATAGAGGTTTACATCTGAAGCATTAGCAGCGAGTGGACACAAAACGGTACCGTCTCGAACACTTACAGCTACTACGGTCCTCTATCGATTTATAACCAGACTGACCATGATCAGCAAAGCTCGATAAATATTAGTCGGAATTCTATGGCCATGATGGAACAACCCTGATATAAGAAGGGTGGCCCTATCTTAGCACAGCTGCATGCCTTAGCCGAAGGGGCACAACAAAATGTTTCGCTATTTATGATTAATGCGTTATTCGAAGTTCCTACACAAATTATAAGCATGCCTCAAAAAAGGCGAAACGTGTGAATAATGCGTCTGCTCTCTCTCCAATCTCGACTGTTTTTTTCCTACAGAAAATAAGAAATGAAATTCTATCTGATGAAGTATACGGAAGATGATCTTGCTGGTAAAACATTAACGAATTTACGACTAAGATATTTAAAATGATGTAAAAAGAAATACCGAAGGAATAAGATAAAAACATATCCTCTGTTATTCCCACAACCAAAGGGCTATCGTAAAAAATCAGTCGACGTTTCTCCAGATAAGAGAGCAGAAACGGTTCATCACATTCACCGTCTTGTTTGTTGTTCTTGTACTGCTGCTACCAAACGCTCTAATTGCCAATGCCTTGGTTCAAACATTGTTACATTTAGAATTACAAATAAAAATCTGTAGAGGATATCGCAAAGTAGTGTCTCCTGTGTCTTAACACCCAAACCTCCAGATGTCAAAAACTCAGACCGGTCCCAAACGTTGTGTGTCGTCAGAGTATCAACCAAAGCACCGATTTTGTTCGTGCTGTGTGCTGTCGTCTAGTAGAAAATGCGTCAACTGTAATGAACAGTAACACCAGAACTATGGAGTAGATGCAAATCAAGTCTGTGATCTCATAATGCGAAAATTACTGGTAGGTGAGTTGTTAGAGTGTCACAGTACCGTACTAAAAGCCCCGAGGTCGAAACTCGCTGATGGTGATATTATTTTTAACACATTACGCATGAAATTGTTATATGGAAATGAAATCCGATGCTTCTTGAGAGAGCGTAGATGAACGTCGCGGGAGACCCGCACCGCCATACTGGGAAAGGTCTTAATGAAGATGGTTTGCCGTTGCCTTCCTCCGAACAATTATATGAGAGAACATTTTTCTACCATGTAAAAGGATGTTTCGGAGTTTGTAGCAACGTTCTTTTGGCAGTCTGCTTTCACTTCGTTAGTTGAAAGTAGGAAACCTAGAGCGTACATTTGAATAGATAACACCACAGCTATCTATACCAATGTTCTCTATAGGTTTGCCACTTTCAACTAACGAACCGAAAGCAGACTGCCGAAACAGCCTTGCTACAAACTCTGAAGTGTCCTTTCCCATGGCAGAAAAAATGTTCTCCAACACAACAATTCCATGCGTAATCTGTTAAAAAGAAATCGCCATCAGTGGCTTTCAAACTCGTGACCTTTGGTAGGATGATGTGCGTTCTTCGAATGCACCTACCAGACAGCTAGCGTCACATTCCAAGATGACAGATACAATTTGCCTATACTCCGTATTTCTGGTGTCACTTTTAATTACCGTTTACGCATCTTCTACTGGACGACAGCACACAGCACGAATTAAATCAGTGTTTTGGTTCATTTTCTATCGACACACAATGTTTGATACCGATCTGAGTGTCTGACATCTGGAGGTTTAGGTGTAAGGAGTGTAGTAAATGTAGATCACGAAGTATTGGTTGGAATTTTTCTTTGGCAAGGATCTGTCTGATCAGTCTAATTTCGATGACCGGTTAATGCATATATATTCACTTTACAATCACGTTAAATGTTTTAAATGTTGTAATTATTTCTGTGTGGAGTGCTTGTAAGATTCCAAGTATATTACCTCAGTTAAAAGCTACGTTGTACAGCGCATTATGATAATCCGATGTGAATTCCTGTGGTTCATTTGCAGCTTAACAACAGCGATGGCTAAGCTAGCGATTTTACGATTCTGACCGTCGTTAGTGGTTAAGTGTAAGTCAGTTAAGTTGGAACGTCCTGCTGCTGCTAATAAAGAGTCCACGTGGGGTACGCTTCCCTGATAAAATATAGTGTGGTGCTTACAGTTTGTTAAGAAAAGGGAGAACGCGGAGATAGGGTAGGGGACGCCTCGAAGGGTGGAGCGCCTGTATCAGCAGCATGTCGGACCCCGGCGCGGTCAGCAGATATTTCCCCTCGGCCGGACCGTGCCCAATATTTGACGACTCTCGTTCAGACGACCAATTTTACTGCCGCCTGTCTCCCCTTAACAGCCGTATTGGCGGATTTCCCCACCGTCAGTGCAAAAGTACCCGACATTTTGCGCCCACTTCTTGTTGGGCGGCGTCACAGCTTCTCCATCGTAAAACATTGCTACGATGCACGTGTTAGTAAATTATTTCTCACTTCACAGTTCTCTATCTTTATTAAAGCTCTTTATTGTACACGTTGACGCAGAGTCTGTAGGCCTTAGCCTGCTGTGACCTGGGAACAGACATTTGTAGGAGCGCTTTATGTTGCAATCCAAACCTCGTAGCAACATAAAATTTCTCATACTTCAGTGTTGCCAAAGATGAAAGTCCTATTAAGATCTGAAGAAAATTTTGCTAATAATGAGGAGTCCATCCCTGAACTTTATCAGTGTAGTATGACTCGTAGTTATCGAAATCCCATTGACTTTTAAATACTTAATTTTATCAAAAAGAACGCACACTCTGCTTATAATGCACTGACTTAACTATTTCTACACATTTGAAAACCACTACTGAGCAAGGCTTCATAGTGGTTGGCAAACTGGACTCACATTGCGGAGGATGACGGTTCAAATCCCCGTCCGGTCTTAAAGATCTGGATTTTCTGTGATTTCCTTAAATCACTCTAGTGCAATGCCGGAGTTGTTCCTTTCAAAAGAGCACAGCGTGGGGCGTAGCCCATTGATATGCGAGGCAGACAGGTGTGTAAGACATTGCTCTCACCTATAATCCACATTAACGACCGTAGGGAAGATTTCTTCACCTGTCCTAGAAGCACTTAAGCAGGTTCGTCATTTCCACCGAAAATAACTAATAATAGTGAACACAGGACAACAAATTTACATGACTCGTAACAAGGTACAGCCGGCCGCTATGGTAGAGTGGTTCTAGGCGCTTCAGTCCGGAACCATGCAGCTGCTACGGTCGCAGGTTCGAATCCTGCCTCGGGCATGGATGTGTGAGACGTCCTTAGGTTAGTTAGTTTTAAGTAGTTCTGAGTGTTGGAGACTGATGACCTCAGCTGTTAAGTCCCATAGTGCTTAGAGCCATTTGAACGATTAATAGGTTACAATCACAGAGTTTCTCTCCATCTGGGGTACGTATGCAGCACCAAGAGGGCTATACATCGTGGAATGAAAAGAAAAGTAATACCAATGTAAATAAGGTTCATATCATTACAACCTTACGACGTTTGGTTGCAGTACGTATGGATCATGGAGACAAATTGCTTCTCATATTCCTGTCCCTACTATTTACTCTTGAGACCTTCTTTACTGTCGAGGGAACAAGGTAATATGCTGATCAAAACCGTCCCCTTTCAGTACTCATTCTGTATTTCATTCCTTCTCCGTGTTATATGCGCCCTAATTTAATACGGTCGCCATCAGGCAAAGACCTCCATTTATTTTCTGCGGCGAGATTCGTTACATATATGTCACGGCGAATTAATTAGTTCTGACAATGTAGGAACGACTGTTGACAGATTATATAAGTGACCGAGTATGTACTGTATTTCCGTATGAATTGCATATGGACCGTTAGTTAATTTGGAGATTAAAAAATTGTTTATCTGTGTCTCATGTTGCACGTCAAACTGTAAAACCATTCACAACTGGTTTTCTGTTAGCTTGGAGACAGAGGAGTACATCCAACACCATCACGACCATCATTAGTAAATCGTTCTCCTGCTGAAATAAATATAAATATTGAACTCAGGTTTTACTTGAGTAATTGTATAGCAGGTTTATTTAAGACAGTAATTATGTATGAATTATTTTAATGTTAGAATAACATTTATATTCACTCACTACGGCGGTTCTACTTGTGTGTAATGGCGAAAACTGAACTTTTAATACGGTTTTATGACAGAAGAATTGACTTTAAACTGATGTAGCTTTCGGTGTCGCTCTGTTTCTTTCGTCAGATCATTCGTTACACTCGTTTGTAAGCTTGGAAACGACTGAATTGGCCACGCACTATGGAGTAAACATAGCTCACATTCACTCGTGTAACCTAGTGTTCAACGTGTTCTTAACAGACTATTCTCGGTTTAGAGCTTACGAAAAACCTGTAATGCACACAGCAGCTCATGCACTACTTCAGGACGACCGCTTTGTGATTTGTTTTCGTAAGTGTTGTTCTAATTAGCCTTAACTGTATTGGTAGGTCTAGTCTGCCAAGTATTTCTCCGATTTCTTGAAAAGACATTCCTTTTAGAAGCAATCTGATGCCGTTATCTCTGTCTTCTTTTGTGGTTTCGTAACATTTACGGCCTACATTACTTAAACATCACGCAAAGACTCTGAGTGACCAATCCACCGTGGCGCATGAAACACAATTGCTTAAGGAAAGGTAGAGCAGTGTGTGACAGTGTGACACTATACCAGGGATTTTGTTTACTTGACGAATATTTGGTACAAATGGCTCTGAGCACTATGGGACTTAACATCTATGGTCATCAGTCCCCTAGAACTTAGAACTATTTAAACCTAACTAACCTAAGGACATCACACGACACCCAGTCATCACGGGGCATTGAAAATCCCTGACCCCGCCGGGAATCGAACCCGAGACCCCGGGCGTGGGAAGCGAGAATGCTACCGCACGACCACGAGCTGCGGACAGACGAATATTTGTTTAACATGAACTGGGGTATGATTTTAAATAACGTTGATCTGTTCACAGATTAGGCTACCGTACACGGGAACCCACATAGCATTTTACGTCTAAATATAGATATTACTGATGTAAGGAAGTAGTTATTGTTCGTTTCTTAGATATATTTTTCTATGGCTGTGCTTTTTATATTCTATGTGTTTTGCTCGTACTACTTCCCTTGGGAGTAACTATATTTTATTTATCAGAAGTGGAGTTAAATTTTGAAAGCTTAATCCTTTGCCCAATGAAAACTTAAAGTTGATATAGGGAAATTTACAAGCAACCAGCCATAAGGATATTCTAGGCTGAACGGGATAATTGAGTACACATGTACAGTACAATCTTCGCAAATGTGAAGAATGGTCAGTAAAAACCGCCACTGTGAGTGTTTCAAAAATAGAAGCAGAGAAACGTGTATGACTGAATTATTGAGAACGTACTGCAATAGGAAGTAAATTAACATTCCTTTACAAATATCTGATTAACTTTTCATTGTGCTACTACTGTTATTTCTTCTGCAGTCTACGTGAGGTGCCATAATTAACCAGACATCTGTGGAGTATTGCACTGTTGTGCTTACAAAATGAGTTAACAATGAACACGTAGATTAATTCCACCTAGTGAATGGAGAGTTTTAGATGTTTCGTTCTGTGCACATAAAAGGAGCAACCGCCAAAGAATTCATCGGCAGCTCGTTTAGATTTATGGTCAATTTTATTCTGACGTCTCTCATATGTAGGTAGCCAAGATTAGGCGTTGAAAAATCGATTAAGCTTTCACGGAGTTTTTATTATGAAGATGTGACACCAGTGGATACGTTTAAGGCTTTACAGTGCCCAGTAACAGGAATTGCGAGTCACTCTTTCAGCCACAACAGAAGTTGCCTACCGTGAAATAGAACCAAGACGAAACGTGAAGGAGTACACAAAGAACTGAACATTTTGCAATAACTTCAGCTATCGGAAGTGAGACCTCTTGCTTTTGGTGAACGGTGAAAAACGGTGGATTCTGGCTGAGAATATGAGCACTGGATTGGTAATGCAAAAAGAAAAAAATTGCTATGGAAATTAGAGACAGGCACTTTTCGTTTCCCACTGATGGTTTTATTCTCTTATTCGGAAGCCTGTTGGTCTTGTAACTGATGGAAGTTGCCCGATGCAGTGAGCACCAGTGACTTTGCATGGCTAGGGACAGTCACAAGGCGCGCTGTGGGCTTACGTCCACCGGTGCCAGCGAACGAAGAGGACGAGGCACGGTGATAGGACCAGCCTCACTGTGGCGAGTCACCGCAGACCCGCCGGGAACCCAGTGTGGGGCAGTGTCAGTGAGATTAGCGCTGCTGATGGGACCTGAGCCCTCGGGCCCTGAGGCAGGCACCAGCCACGCGATACAAAGGGCCAGCACATTATCTGCCGGGCTTCACTGCCGTCGCTGTTGCCTCCACTAAGCAGCAGGTATAAGACACGCACTGCTGCACGCGCACCTGCCTTCAGCTGCTCTACATGAAATTAATTCTGATTAACCCTTCAGTTCACAATGTTCCTCTTAAGCCACGTAGATTTTCGATAACAACGACACGAGCACTAAGAGGCGTACTGCTCTCTTCTTTCACTGATCCCATGTTAATTTTGTGGAAGCCCATCGTCCTTGCGGACGTGGAACAGCGGCTAGTGACATAAATAAAGTAGATCAACCACCACAGCCGTACCATCAAAGAACATTATTTCGGACTACTAGTAACTGTCGTGTGAGAAGAAAGGTGAAACATTCAAAACATAGCATTTGGCTTACTTTAAAATTGTACCAGTAAAATACAATACAGCCTACAGCAATTTTAGATTTAACGAAGGGGCAAAATATCAGACACTATCCAACTGAAAACATATACATTGATGTAGAAAAAGTGCATATAGGTCATAAAAGCGATGTAAAATACCACAGGCAGCAGCAAGGAAGCAAAACGGTGCAGGCTAAGTGCAAGCCATGTACAAATGCAAATAAGCATACGTAAATACGATGCCGAAACAAAAGTAACAACTTGATGAAAAACCTCTGTTAAAAATAAAACCCCTAGATAATTCTGAATGCTGGAATAACGAGTGTCATATGCACTATTTTTTCACTAAGTCATAAACACAAATTCGTTAAAGATGAGAAAATTAAAAATCTTCACAGTGGCGGCTTCTGTGTAAGAGCACTAGAACACATGAAATTCCTAACTTCTGACACCTCTCGGATTTATTGGTTATTTTTCTTTGAACGCTGTTATACGTAATGTAGATGGGGTAATCTAAAGCACACGGCACTAAATCTTCCGTGCTCTGCTACATTGCTACACTTATAGACTTCGTGAAACTTGGCATCAGGGTCGTGAACACACCTTCAGTTGCAAAGGTTTGAAAGAGCTTTTACGTATGCACAACTGGCGTGACGTAATTGCCTTACGGGCTAAATACGTAAGGATTTGATAAACAATATACAGGGTTCGTGGCGTGCACAGGCAGCCTCTACCACTCAACTACAATAACTGAAAAGCACCAGTTTGATTTTGTTCTACAATATTACTTTTATTGTAAACCGGTTTTCGGCTTACAAGGCCATCTTCTGACATTTACTGAGTATTATCACCAAAGAAGTTAAATGTTCGCAGGCAACATTGAAAGAGACGTAACACATCGAGACTGATGTAGAAACATACAGTAAGTAACATTTTTGCAGTGAAAAAGTAAAACCAGAACTGTACATGAATAACAATGGAGCAGTCAGGAAAACCTTTAGCACAAAATAGGAATAGCATGCCTACATAACAGTTTCTAATAATAAACAAAACAAATAAAATAAAATTAGTACTAGACAAGGCTTCATCAGGAGGTATGAAACATGGAGAAACATGAAGATGGCCTTGTAAGCCGAAAACCGGTATACAATAAAAGTAATATTGAAGAACAAAATCAAACTGTTGCTTTTCACTTATTGTAATGTTGTTCTACCAAGAACCGACGGAAGATTCTGTTAATACTCAACTATAAGTTTACGTCAGTGCCCCCAGCTGGTAGCACTCTGCAGTAGACTTTTGTCCGCCTGGCATAAATCGCCCTAGACGATAGCACATTCTTCAGATATGCCAATTCACTCACCATAGTAACATTAGATCAGACACTACTATAGTTTTACTGACAGAAAAACGTATTTTTGTGGATTCTGAATGAGATATAGTGTATTAAGGTTTGGGTTTTATCATACGTTACTCTATTTGAGGCGCTGAGGTCCATAAAGTACAGTTCCTCCTATGATGTCTGTCTGACTGAGATATGACTGTCACTATTCTAAGACAAAGTGTTTGTAAATTTACGGAATAATTTAGATATTGTTCAGTTGCAAAGGAATATGGGATGCTATTAACTAATCCTTTTGTACCCTACATTCTTGATGATGGTTAACAACTAAACCAATAGATGACTAATGAGACAAATAAAAAGCTGATGGCTAAAATGCATTTTACAAAATACTTTACATCTGTTGAACCTCATATTAAGGAAACATTACAAATAAACCACACATCATCGATTATGAGACTGTAGCATTTATCCATGCTTCTGATATCTGTTAGTCTTATGGTGGGTCAGGTTTATCTGTGCTGTAGTGGCCGGCCAGGGTGGCCGAGCGGTTCTAAGCGCTTCAGTCTGAAACCGCACGACCGCTACGATCGCAGGTTCGAATCCTGCCTCGGGCATGGATGTGTGTGATGTCATTAGGTTAGTTAGGTTTAAGTAGTTCTAAGTTCTAGGGGACTGATGACCTCAGCTGTTAAGTCCCATAGTGCTCAGAGCCATTTGAACCTTTTTTTTTTTGTACTGTTGGCCCACACTGTATATATGATGAACTTCCACGAAAAGCCGTCTGACTGGTTTCTTTGATATTCACTTAGATGTGGGATCGACGACGGCGTGCTTTTGCCCCTTATGATAATTCGAATTTAGTCATTTCAACAATCAGCAGTTTGTGTTTAGCGTTAGTTGTTTACTGTGCACGAATCGGCTTTCGTGTGCAGTGTCACATGAACTCTGTTGAATCTGTTTTAAGCGCTAGAAGAAAAGAAAATTACCAGAAAAAGTTAGCCGCACAGGAACTAGGGTATTCCAGACCAGATCCGTTGACTGAGAAAATGACGAAATCAAATAAGCGTGACTATAAGCGAACATTTAACTAAGAAGTGTATGATAAGAGTAAGTTGTCATAAGGTGCAACGAAATAATGTCTGATTTTGAGCATGGAAGTTAATACGTTAAGTAGTACACGTGTAAGGGAACTTTTAAGTTTGTCCGAAAACAATAAAACAGCTGGGAGACTCACACTTACACAAATATGCGAAACGGAGAGTAGCGAAAACTTAAATGTTATCTCGTTCTTTTCCTAAACTGTACTTAATTATGTACAAACAATAAGATTCAGACGAGCAATGGTATTATTATTATTCTTTCCTGTCTCATACGTTACGTATGGTTAAAAATGGAAAGTTACGCGGACCTTGATCAAGAGTGACTTCCTTTTAACTGTACGGTATATGTTACATTGCATTTAGGAACATTGGGGTAATTGAACATGTATCAATAATTACAGATTTCAGTAGTTGTATATACACGTTTGGATGTAGCTGTATTGCGTTGATGTACTTGTGTATATTGTGTGGTATGACTCCTGTAGTTGATAGCATAATTGGTATGATGTCAACTTTATCCTGATGCCACTTGTCTTTGACTTCCTCAGCCAGTTGGATATATTTTCAATTTTTTCTCCTGTTTTCTTCTGTATATTTGTTGTATTGGGTATGGATATTTCGATCAGTTGTGTTAATTTCCTCTTTTTATTGGTGAGTATGATGTCTGGTTTGTTATGTGGTGTTGTTTCGTCAGTTATAATGATTCTGTTCCAGTATAATTTGCATCCATCATTCTCCAGAACATTTTGTGGTGCATACTTGTATGTGGGAACGTGTTGTTTTATTAGTTTATGTTGTATGGCAAGTTGTTGATGTATTATTATGCTACATTGTCATGTCTTCTGGGGTATTCTGTATTTGCTAGTATTGTACATCCGCTTGTGATGTGATCTACTGTTTCTATTTGTTGTTTGCAATGTCTGCATTTATCTGTTGTGGGATTGGGATCTTTAATAATATGTTTGCTGTAATATCTGGTGTTTATTGTTTGATCCTGTATTGCAATCATGAATCCTTCCGTCTCACTGTATATATTGCCTTTTCTTAGCCATTTGTCGGATGCGTCTTGATCGATGTGTTGCTGTGTTTGAGGATACGGGTGCTTGCCATGTAGTGTTTTCTTTTTCCAATTTACTTTCTTCGTATCTGTTGATGTTATGTAATGTAAAGGGTTGTAGAAGTGGTTATGAAATTGTATGGTGTAGCCGATGTATTTATGTGAGTGATTGCTTTGTGTATTTTGCTAGTTTCTGCTCGTTCTAGAAAGAATTTTCTTAAATTCTCTACCTGTTCATAATGTAGCTTTTTATGTCGTTAAATCCCTTTCCTCCTTCCTTTCTGCTTAATTTGAATCTTTCTGTTGGTGAATGTATGTGATGCATTCTATATTTGTGGCATTGTGATCGTGTAAGTGTATTGAGTGCTTCTAGGTCTGTGTTACTCCATTTCACTACTCCAAATGAGTAGGTCAGTATTGGTATAACGTAGGTATTTATAGGTTTTGTCTTGTTTCTTGCTGTCAATTTTGTTTTCAGTATTTTTGTTAGTCTTTGTCTATATTTTTCTTTTAATTCTTCTTTAATATTTGTGTTATCTGTTCCTATTTTTTCTCTGTATCCTAGATATTTAAAGGCATCTGTTTTTTCCATCGCTTCTATGCAGTCGCTGTGGTTATCCAATATGTAATCTTCTTGTTTAGTGTGTTTTCCTTTGATTATGCTATTTTTCTTACATTTGTCGGTTCCAAAAGCCATATTTATATAATTGCTTGATACTACTGTTATCTTTAGTAATTGGTTGAGTTGTTGATTTGTTGCTGCTAGTAGTTTTAGATCATCCATGTATAGCAAATGTGTGATTTTGTGTTGGTATTTTCCAGTAATATTGTATCCATAATTTGTATTATTTAGCATGTTGGATAGTGGGTTGAAAGCAAGGCAGAACCAGGAAGGACTTAATGAGTCTCCTTGGTATATTCCACGCTTAAACTGTATTGGCTGTGATGTGATATTATTTGAATTTGTTCGGATATTAAGTGTGGTATTCCAATTTTTCATTACTATGTTTAGGAACTGTATCAGTTCAGGATCTACTTTGTATATTTCCCATATTTGTAGTAACCAGGAGTGGGATACACTTTCAAAAGATTTTCGGTAGTCAATGTAAGCGTAGTGTAGCGACCTTTGTTTAATTTTAACTTGATATGTCGCACCTGCATCTAATTATCAGTTGCTCTTTACATCCTCGTGCTCCTTCGCAGTCCTTTTGTTCTTCGTTTATAATTTTGTTCTGTGTTGTATGTGTCATTAATTTCTGTGCAATGACTAAAGTTAATATTTTGTATATTGTTGATAGGCATGTTATGGGTCGATATTTTGCTGAGTTTCCTGTGTCTGCTTGATCTTTAGGTTTCAGATAAGTTATTCCATGTGTGAATGTATCAGGGAATGTGTATGGGTCTGCAATGTAACTGTTAAATAATTTAGTTAGATGTGAATGTGTTGAGGTGAACTTCTTTAGCCAGAAATTTGTTATTTTATCTTTTACAGGGGCTTTCCAGTTGTGCGTAGAATTAATTGCTCGGGTGACTTCATGTTACAAAATTATCACTTCAGGCATTTGTGGTATCATCTTGTATGTGTCTGTTTCTGCTTGTATCCACCGTGCATGTCTGTTATGCTGTACCGGGTTTGACCACATGTTGCTCCAGAAGTGTTCCATGTCTGTTATGTTTGGTGGGTTGTCTATTTTAATGTGTGTGTTATCTATTGTCTGATAAAATTTCTTTTGGTTTGTGTTGAATGTTTGCTTTTGTTTCCTTCTATTTTCACTTTTTTTTGTATCTTCTAAGTCGTTTGGCTAATGCTTGTAGTTTCTGCTTCTTTTCATCTAATATCCCTATCGCTTCTTGTTGTGAGATTTTACCTAACCTTTTTCGTTTTTTGTCTCATATTTCATTTCTTATAAATTGTGTTAGCTGTCCGATGTTTTTTTCTCAGTTTCTCTATTCTGATCTGTAGCCTGTGTTGCCATTATTATTATTGTTATTATTACTATTATTTTTATTACTTACTTTTATTACTGGTAGTGGCTGTAGTGGTATAAATATGTTGATAAGCATAACTGTTATACAGCAGATGCTACTAATTTCACACTCTCACATGTATCTGAAGCTAAAGATTTATGAACACCCAAAATGTATACTCACCAGCCGCCCCTGCATTTTTATGTACCTCATTCTCATTTAATAAAAGTAACCTCGGCAAAGTTAGTTAAACTACGTGTCACCGCCAACGGACCAGGAACAGTACACGGTCAGTGTAGTACCAATATACCTAGCTGTCCATAACTACGTTGCATCGGTATTGGGGACCAAAGTATAGAACTGAATCCGGTGCCACTTGCATTCTTACAATGCACGGCACATATTGCATGAATGATCAGTCACGCATACGACAGCACACACTCAATTCCTTACATCACTTTTATGACCGTCTTCATACGTTTTTGAACATTAATGTTATGTTTTCAGTTGAGTCATTTCTGATATTTAGCCCATTTGTTAACTCTAATACTGCTGTAGACTGTGTTATATTTTACTGCTAAAATTTTAAAGTGAGCCAAATGTACCTTTCAATTTTTCAACTTTTTTTCACATACGACAATAACTACATTAGTTACGGTTAAAAATGTAATTGACATACACACTCTCAGTTTAACTGTTGTTAGTGCATTTATAGTTTTGTGCATTTGTAGTACACTGTTTTTACATTATTTCGCTTATCAGACTTAGTTATTGTAGCCATATAAACTGTTATTTGGTAAACAGGTCTTGAAGAAGTGTTGCGCCTAAACTAGTGGTCTGAAATACTTGTAAATTTCTTCGGTGAGCTGGCTGTGGTGGTCCGATTTCTTTCTTTAAGTTAATTTTAGCGCCATAACGCGAAATGATGCTACTCCTAGCGGCTGTTACATAAGTTTTGGCCCCCGTAGTGGAACTGTTCTTTGTTGTTGAATAGCGTTTATTTAAAATATGCTTCAGTTTATTTTGATTAAATGTTACACCTTCAGTACTGGTATAAATATTTTTTAGTTGCATTTATTTTCTCCTCTGGATTGGCAGCTTCATTTTCTTTATTCTTAATGTCACTGCACGATACCAGTAAGCTTTAC
The DNA here is from genome assembly GCF_023897955.1 of Schistocerca gregaria. Taxonomy (NCBI): domain Eukaryota; kingdom Metazoa; phylum Arthropoda; class Insecta; order Orthoptera; family Acrididae; genus Schistocerca; species Schistocerca gregaria. The sequence continues at coordinate 735,225,553 of NC_064931.1, forward strand.
GTATTGTTTAATATCTATTCGTATAAGGAATATAAGGCAGTAAACGCTCAGATACTGTGTATGTGAAAGTAGCATATAATGGGTGATGATACGTGACATTTGTTCACTGTGTCTGACTGCTATATCTTGCCACCTTAACTATGTGCAGTAGCGTAATTCTTTCGGCAAGCTACCTCGAGCCTAGTAACTAGTCTGTTTCTTTGCTGTCAGTGTGATAGATTTATAAAAGCAAAACAGGTTACAGAAGATTTGGAGGTCTAAATAGCGCAAGGTTCCTCAAACGCAACGGCAGTACAGGAATTTAATACAAGACTGAGACCCGAAGTATGCCTATCGAGCGAGATGACGCATTGGTTAGCGCAGTGGACTCGCGAAAGGGAGGACGACTGTTCAAATCCGCTTTCGGCCAAGAACAGTTAGGGTTTCCATGACTTCCTTAAATCGCTCCAGGCAAATGCCGGGACTGTTCCGTCGAAATGGCACAGCCGATTTCCTGCCCCCATCCGTGTAACATTTCGAGCTTGCGCTCCGTCTCTAATGACCTCGAAGTCTATCACCATTACTTTCATGGATTATGCCTGATGCTTAGCTTTAGATAGGTTTCACAGATTATTATTTGTTGTATCTGAAAATTTGTAACAAAGCATCAAAAGGTAGCATACAAGCGATTATAAAGGTGAGATAAAAATTTTGTGTGATGCCAAGCCCACGCGAGTACACTCAATATCAAATTTCCGAAATGCGGTGCCAAAAAATATATCCGAGGTCGTTTCTGCTAGTACTAGGAAATTAATAATGTGGTACAGATGTCTGAAAATACTAAAATCTTCGGATAATACTAGTAGTGTTTGATCTCGAGAAAGTGGGATATTTCTTCATTTGCAAAAAGTACACACGCTAAAAATAAGAGAAAGTTACTAGATATTTAATGTGACGTCGCTGTGAGAGTCGTGGAAACAGTCTTTCCTTTGACACTGCCCTTGAATCTTTGCTGCTTCCTGAAACTGTCCCAAATCTTAGGTTAGGTGTGGACAGGGTTGTTGGTGGTCTCATTTTATCGCTGATTTTTTTAAAGGTTGGATAACAAATACACTGTTTTTGTTCTACTGATTTCTGTTTACTTCAATCTAGTTTTAGGGTTATTGGGCCACCTTCGTGAAACATCTGGCTAGCTTGTGGATGGGACACTAGTTCTTAGATAGAGAAACATTATAAACAAAGATACAATACACCTCCATGTCGTGTTTTGCATCTAAATTGTTCATTAACGTTGAAGTTACACCTTATCCAATGCAAAATATTAAGCTTAATAAATAGCTAGATTACACAATATTACATGTTAAACTGTTACAATGTACGCATGTAGAGAAGAATATTATAGAATTTTGATAGCATATTCCTTACTAGACGTTTTAACACTACAATTGGAGTTTTCAGACCTTCCGATATAGTGCTCAACAGCACAAAATTGGCTGTGGCTGAAATCTGAATTGCCTGCCATGTTACACACGAGACAGTCACATAATGTCGTGTACAGATCTGCTAAGAACATTTGTAATTGTGAGTGTAGTAGAAGGATGTAGATTAAAACTGAAGAAACTGCAAAAATGTGAGAAATTAAGGAGATGGGACCTGGATAAACTGAAAGAACCAGAGGTTGTACAGAGTTTCAGAGAGAGCATAAGGGAACAATTGACAGGAATAGGGGAAAGAAATACAGTAGAAGAAGAATGGGTAGCTCTGAGGGATGTAGTAGTGAAGGCAGCAGAGGATAAAGTAGGTACAAAGACGAGGGCTGCTAGAAATCCTTGGGTAACAGAAGAAATATTGAATTTAATTGATGAAAGGAGAAAATATAAAAATGCAGTAAATGAAGCAGGCAAAAAGGAATACAAACGTCTCAAAAATGAGATCGACAGGAAGAGCAAAATGGCTAAACAGGGATGGCTAGAGGACAAATGTAAGGATGTAGAAGCTTATCTCACTAGGGGTAAGATAGATACTGCCTACAGGAAAATTAAAGAGACCTTTGGAGAGAAGAGAACCACGTGTATGAATATCAAGAGCTCAGATGGCAGCCCAGTTCTAAGCAAAGAAGGGAAGGCAGAAAGGTGGAAGGAGTATATAGAAGGCTTATACAAGGGCGATGTACTTGAGGACAATATTATGGAAATAGAAGAGGATGTAGATGAAGACGAAATGGGAGATACGATACTGCGTGAAGAGTTTGACAGAGCACTGAAAGACCTGAGTCGAAACAAGGCCCCCGGAGTAGACAACATTCCATTAGAACTACTGACGGCCTTGGGAGAGCCAGTCATGACAAAACTCTACCAGCTGGTGAGCAAGATGTATGAGACAGGCGAAATACCCTCAGACTTCAAGAAGAATATAATAATTCCAATCCCAAAGAAAGCAGGTGCTGACAGATGTGAAAATTACCGAACTATCAGTTTAATAAGCCACGGCTGCAAAATACTAACGCGAATTCTTTACAGACGAATGGAAAAACTGGTAGATGCAGACCTCGGGGAGGATCAGTTTGGATTCCGTCGAAATGTTGGAACACGTGAGGCAATACTGACCTTACGACTTATCTTAGAAGAAAGATTAAGGAAAGGCAAACCTACGTTTCTAGCATTTGTAGACTTAGAGAAAGCTTTTGACAATGTTGACTGGAATACTCTTTTTCAAATTCTAAAGGTGGCAGGGGTAAAATACAGGGAGCGAAAGGCTATTTATAATTTGTACAGAAACCAGATGGCAGTAATAAGAGTCGAGGGGCATGAAAGGGAAGCAGTGGTTGGGAAAGGAGTGAGACAGGGTTGTAGCCTCTCCCCGATGTTATTCAATCTGTATATTGAGCAAGCAGTAAAGGAAACAAAAGAAAAATTTGGAGTAGGTATTAAAATTCATGGAGACGAAGTAAAAACTTTGAGGTTCGCCGATGACATTGTAATTCTGTCAGAGACGGCAAAGGACTTGGAAGAGCAGTTGAACGGAATGGACAGTGTCTTGAAAGGAGGATATAAGATGAACATTAACAAAAGCAAAACGAGGATAATGGAATGTAGTCAAATTAAATCGGGTGATGCTGAGGGAATTAGATTAGGAAATGAGACACTTAAAGTAGTAAAGGAGTTTTGCTATTTAGGAAGTAAAATAACTGATGATGGTCGAAGTAGAGAGGATATAAAATGTAGACTGGCAATGGCAAGGAAAGCGTTTCTGAAGAAGAGAAATTTGTTAACATCGAATATAGATTTATGTATCAGGAAGTCGTTTCTGAAAGTATTTGTTTGGAGTGTAGCCATGTATGGAAGTGAAACATGGACGATAACTAGTTTGGACAAGAAGAGAATAGAAGCTTTCGAAATGTGGTGCTACAGAAGAATACTGAAGATAAGGTGGATAGATCACGTAACTAATGAGGAGGTATTGAATAGGATTGGGGAGAAGAGAAGTTTGTGGCACAACTTGACTAGAAGAAGGGATCGGTTGGTAGGACATGTTTTGAGGCATCAAGGGATCACAAATTTAGCATTGGAGGGCAGCGTGGAGGGTAAAACTCGTAGAGGGAGACCGAGAGATGAGTACACTAAGCAGATTCAGAAGGATGTAGGTTGCAGTAGGTACTGGGAGATGAAGCAGCTTGCACAGGATAGAGTAGCATGGAGAGCTGCATCAAACCAGTCTCAGGACTGAAGACAACAACAACAACAACAACAGTAGAAGGATAAACACAATTTTGATACTTATCATAAGCACACACCTCCTAAGAACAGTAATGAAAAGGGACCGATGACCGTGGCAGTCTGGTCCCTTTAATCCCACAAACCAACCAACCAGTAATGAAAACTGCAGTCCTAGTAAACGTCATTTCGTGATGTGGAGTCAACAGGGGTCAGATGAACCAAAATGTTCATAGCTGCAGCATAATGTATTTGTTGGTCGGTGAAATAGTCGGCGGTGTAGTAGGCAACTGCCTGGTGAAAACGTTAGGCTCGTAACAGACGTAGCGCTATTAACAAAACTAATAAATTATTAAAACAAACAGCACACAGTTCTTATTAAGGTATTTCTGGACTTCAAAAGGACACACCAGGATGTTGCTGATTGCGTCATGGAGTGACTTCTGGTCTCATCTGGTTGTGACTGCGGGAGCTCTGAAAAAATAACGGACATCCTGCCACCTCACACGTTGCTTTTAATTCCGCTATATCGTGGTCCTATCATCAAAAGGACACTGCTGCTCCACAGACGATAATTATCACTATAAACTTTCTGAGTAATGTTGAAGTGCTCCAGTGGACATCAAGATACCGAAATTTGTCTCTAACAGAACATGGGAGGATCCAACTCGGACGTCAATCCCGTCCCAGTGTCAGTATCCAGGATATCAAGGACCTGTTACAACAGTTGTTGAGGTTGTCTCACGAGAGGTTAGAAAGGCTTGATGACACTTTCCAACCGATTCAGTACATATAAACATGTAAGAGTGGGTGCAACTGATAAGTTATTCGTAGATTTGACTCGAATTTGCAATCACTAAAATAACATCACATGCTATGTGTACCAGTAAAGTTTCATTTCCCTTTCTCCTCCCCTTCTGGAGAATTCACCCTGTGAGTTAACGAGCATTTCGCTCTCATTTAAGTTATATGGCCGAAAGAGTCAGTCTTCAGGAATTGAGAAACGAACCCTGTCGTCCCGGACAGTGTGCCACAAAGAGCGCAGCTTCACCACTAGGTGGGGAAATTCACAGGCGTCTATTGTGCTGAATAAGCACTACGCACTGTAGAGCGTGAATGAGACATACAAGAACGTACGTCATAGGGAAACCCCGTAGGAGCTGTTTGTGGCCAGGGTTCAAAATGGTTGAAATGGCTCTGAGCAGTATGGGACTTACCATCTGAGGTCAGTAGTCCCCTAGAACTTAGAACTACTTAAACCTAACTAACCTAAGAACATCACACACATCCATGCCCGAGGCAGGATTCGAACCTGCGACCGTAGCAGTCTCGCGGTTCCGGACTGAAGCGTCTAGAACCGCACGGCCACTTCAGACGGCTGTGGCCACGGAGCCATATCAGTGTTCAATATGGCGAACCTAAGGTCGGCCGTAAGGGGAAACATTTATGAAAACTGTTTAATTCTGTAGTAATTCAGGGAATGAAGCCACAGTAATTTCAGTCTACCATCATTCATAAATTGTCATGGTGATCCCAATAGAATTTAATTATTGATCATATTTATAATAGTTTAGGATTTACTGTTAAAGTGAAAGTAACAGGTTTTGTGACAAAGACCTGAATGCTAAAATCTGAACGCTTTGGCCGATCTTAAGGATCAACATTTGATATAGAAGTGAATCATTAAAATGATAAATGTCTTAAATATCAACTCTGTAACTTTATGTGTTTAAAACATATAGTAAATTTAAATTATCAGTATTTTCCTTTAAGCATCAGATCTTCATTTCCTCCACACAAAATACATTTAAAGAAGACAACATGACATCTTATTGAATCATGAGGTAATAGAATATTTATTGTAAGGTTTACTGCATAATAGTTACTTTTGTTCTTTATTTATCGGAAAGCACACTGCTGCAAGGCTACTGGCTGTAACATTCAAAGTTAAGAATGAAATTGTATTGGTTTTATGTAAAAGAATTTAACGTTTATTATGTAATGGATATTATTGTTACTTTATTTAAAAAGTGAAAGTGGTCAAGCTTTGATTATTTAAATATGTTTAAATGTAAAATAATGTAGAATAAGCTGTAGCCGATCAGATGGACGGCTTCAGGAGAGAAAACCATCCTAGCCAGTTAAGAGACGATGTTCGGCACGCGGTCGACGCGGCCGGAGACGGGCAGAAGGACAGTTCTGGTCTAGACACCAAGGGTTCAGTGCTGGTGGAGACGTGGAAGCGGACGGTCAGCCTTTAGGTAGCTAGGAAGTGAAACGAGTTAGAAAATTTCTCGTTGTGTGGTATCACGGGACTTAGTCTCTGAGCGCTGAGCAGCCGTGCGCCTGGTGTGAACTCTTAACTCTTCGCGAAAATAACGAGGTGGAGTATTGGACTTGTATTTCGCTATGAGATTGTGAATGATCGTGTCAAATGGGTATGCACTCGAGTGTAACAGTAATTCTAAATACGACCACTTTCGCTATTAGTTTGCTTTCTGAATAAACATTATTGTAACCAAATCGCAACTGTGTGGCCTGCATCATTTGTGGGTCGTTAATTTAGCTGTTGTTATAAGTAGTATTAAAGTTTTATGTTTCATACAATTTCGCAAGCATTACATCATCCAGACAATTTAACCAAACGGTCACAAGTGTCTAATTTAGGGCGTGTAATACGACACATGCGGCTCAACCCCTAGACGAGTTTGAGCCAAGAGATTTCGAAGAAGAGGAACCGCATGTGAACCCGAACATCTTTGGGATGTTAGCTCGCAAACCCTTTTTACAAGTAGTGTGCATCTGCAACAGTTGTACGACAGATTATGACCTTTTCTTAGATGTTTGCATAGGCTGCCAATTGCAAGTGGGGAGAGCTGATTTAATGACCCACAATTTTCTTTATTGACTTGAGGGACATCTCCATGTAATTGTTCGGTGTGTTTCGTGCAAGCAATTATGCTCTATTACTGATGAACTCCGAATGTTACTGTAAACTAGCCATTATAGTTACGTATACAAAACGCTACAACAGATTGCATGGATTTCGAGAAGCAACTAGCATCACTGATGGGGAGAATATGAGACTAAAAGCTACTACAGTCACAAATTTCCCATCTAAATGAGTAAGGAAATATCGAACTCTATTGGCATTTACCATGAAAGAACTACATTACTAAAGTACAGAAGAGATGATAATCATTTAGGTATAGGTTGAGTAATCATAACCAAAGCGATCATTAATGTTCAAAATTATAACTGAATACTACAAAAATGTGATTTACTGCTGCAAAGTTTTCGCTAATGCCAGTTTTTAAGGATTCAGACATAGCTCAGTCGACATAATTTTACTAACTGCTAAAATACAATTACTTACTGACAAGATCAGTGTGGAGAAAAGCGATATTTGAAAATGTTAATCGTTAAAGACTTTTTTATATGATATCCTTTAATGTCCAGGTAGCAATATTTTGAGGATCATTGATTACTAGGTTCGGCTGAGCACGCAACGATCTTCAGATATGATATGTTACAGAATGTTGCACATCAAGGGAAAAGTATTGTAAAGCCCACTAACAGATTTAAAAAGAGGTAAATGACGGCAAATGCATAACAGTTAATAATGTGAGTGCAGTGCCTAATCAAAAGATTGGATGAAAACACATTGTTCTCAACACAGCGCATGCTTGTGCACGTAAGTGACTAGAGGAAAAGTTTTTCGTATTACAAATCAATGGAACATTACGTAAGTAGTACCTAAAAATGTAAATAAACCTAATAATAACAAACGTGACACAATGCGTCATGGCACCAGTGTAAGTTTAAGAAGACAAACCTTTCGTGTCCAAACAAGTAAGAACGTCATAAAAGTACACACACACAGGGAAAAAAACGGGATACATTCCTCGGTTCTGGTGTGTAGAAGCTGAACTGCGACGACTTTGAGTAGTTTTATGTTGGCCAGCTGGACCGTTCTTTTGAAACTACATTTCGAAAACATGTGTATTCCGAGAACAGAATGGCCTTTTGGTTGCATATGAATAGTTTAGCACAGTGTTCAAGATATTATGAAACACAAAATGAAAATGTTGTATAACGCGCCTAAAGGATGGATATTGGACATTTTGGTGGAGTTGGAAATCTATAGTCCCAATGAAAAAGTACCTGGTCTTATACTCAGTAATCACCACGAGTTTAATGAGGGTTATGTTTTGGAATTTTTTATGATTTGCTATAATCAAACAAAGTTTTCTCATTAACATGCGGATGCCACCTATATGGCGCCACTAATTTTCAGTCGTCCAAAATACGCAGCATCAGCTTGTGACGCACTAGCTCATATACGTAAAATAAACGTAGGCTTACGATACGTCACAGGTGAATTTTTGTAACAGCATCTTCAAACACTGTAGTTTCTTCGTTAACATGACTGAAAGTGTACTACTATATCCAGTCCATTACTCCTCCTCCCCCCCACCACACTATGTTTAATACTGTTTTTTTTAAATTCTAACGCTAAGGACAAGGGAACGAAAGACGCTAAAGATATATAAGCATACACATAAAACACTTGCAAACAGGTGTGTGGCGTTCTTACATGTCTGAATATGAAATGTTTGACTCCTCCACCTTGCACTGGTGTAATGACGCATTATGACACTTTTATTATTACTTGGTTACTTTTTTATTCATTGCTTACGTAATGTTTCAACGATTTGTGAGTCAATTTCGTTCACACTCATGTGTAAAATTGATGACAACGTATCTTCAGTCATTCTTGTGATCAGACAATTGACTCATTATATTAACTGGTATGTATTTACCGTCATAAACCTCTTGTTAATCCACCATTTGCCATTATTTTATCAAACAACATCAAAATGACACACTGTTTTCTGTAACATGTTCGAAGTTTTGTCCATTAATGGATAGTGGTGCTTGCAAGCAACATCCAGGCTTTCGTATGAAGCGGCATTCTGTTGTCTCTGGTGCCGGCCGCGGTGGCTGTGCGGTTCTAGGCGCTGCAGTCCGGAACCGCGGGTCTGCTACGGTCGCAGGTTCGAATCCTGACTCGGGCATGGATGTGTGTGATGTCCTTAGGTTGGTTAGGTTTAAGTAGTTCTAAGTTCTAGGGGACTGATGACCTAAGATGTTAAGTCCCATAGTGCTCAGAGCCATTTGAACCATTTGTTGTCTCTGGTGAAAAGTTTGTGAGAGTTGTGCATCATTAGCAGACATTTTGCAACGTTATGTGACCATCAAACCACGGTGAAGTAGTTTCATTTGATTTTATGGTTCTGCTTTTGCTGTACAACGGAAAGTGCATATAAAGAGAAGGAGGAAATTTTGCGAGTGAGTTGTTGCAGAGATGTGTTGCGAATTCTTACCTGGGACGTTGCTAATGGGTTTATGTTTCCTTGGAAGAGAAAGTCTGACTTAGAGCATTCGATCGACAAGAAGACCAAAAGAAGTACACAGTAGCTCCTATGCCATTGAATGATATGTGAAATGACAGTTTTGGCCAATGCCTAGAGTATTGGTGAAAAGCAAACGCATAGAATTTATGTCAGGCATAGCCGACTGTAAAAGGCAGAAAATATTGGACTGTTGCGTGCTTTGTAGTAACAAAGAATTGTTGTATGATATTTCATGTGCAATAGTGCAAAACATATGCAGCCACAAGTAAAACATTTATATATATATATATATATATATATATATATATATATATATATATATATAATTAGACTAAATTAATACTTTTTCTTCACAGTCTTTCTGTATGAGCCAAATAAAGGGGTAATTTTGACACTGTACTTTACACTGTTTTCCTTTTTGTGTGCAATTTCCTCTCACATTTCAGATGTGAAGAAGGCTGATACTTTAGCCGAAAGTAGTTATCTATGATGGTCAGTTAATTACACTATTAAAAGTTTTTCCATACAAAATCTGTTGCGTTCAATACTAACATTCGTATGGCTCTGTGAAATGGTTGAAAGAAGGCCAAAAACTTTTAACGTGCGGTAATTAGTAATATCCTGTATTGATAACTAATTTGTGTGACTACGTTGATAAGTGTGTACAAATATAACTATTATATTTTGCAAACATAAATGTTGTTGGTTCGTGAAGGTTTTTGGCGTATAGTGTGTGCCATCATCTCTTAGACAAGCATCCAGGACAACACTATTTATTCTTCCGATATTTTGTCTGACAAACGTACAGGTATCTTCTCAGTGAGTCGGCGACGGAATTAAAACACTTTATACAATATTTGGCTGTAGCTGGTTGGCTATCAGACGAAATATCGGAAGAAGAAATAATGCTGTAGCTGATGCACGTCCGGAAGGTGATGGAAGATGGGACGTTCGTAAATAGCAGTGCCTCATAACAATTTTACAGTTTGATCCGGAAAAAAATGAGAAAACATCGAAAGTGCAGTGACGAAAAAAGAGTCTTAACATTAAAAAGTAATTAATGTAGAGTAATGAAATTTCGGAAATACATTTGTCTAGCTAACATATTTAAGTCATTAACTTTGCTAGATTACAGGTTGATGTAAGTGCGAAATATCCATTGCAAGTGAGGTATGCTGGCACATTAATAACCAATGTAACCACCAGATTGTTGAATGCAAGCATGCAGACGTGCATGGATTGTGTTGTACAGATGCCGAATATCAGTTTGTGGGATGGAGTTTCACGCCTGTTCGCTTAGTCGGTCAATACAGAGATGGTTGATGCTGTCTGTGGACGACAGTGGAGTGGTCGTCTGGTAATGTCCCATGTGGGTTCGACTGGAGACAGATCTGATGATCTAGCTGGCCAACACAACATGTGTTGGGTTACAAAATCGCTATGTTGGCGAGCGTTATACTCTTGGAAAACACCCTAGAATGCTGCTCATGAACAGCAGCTCAGCAGGTCGAATCACCAGACTGGCGTACATATTTGGAGTCTGAGTGCATGGCATGCTCCTGCTGTCATACGGAGTAGCACTCCTTACAATAATTCCAGGTGTAGGTACAGCGTGTCTAGCACGCTGACAGGTTGGCTTCAGGCCCTCAATTGTCCTCCTCCTAACACACGGCCATCACTGCCACCGAGGCAGAACTAGCTTTCATCAGAAAACACAACGAAACTCCATCCTGCCCTCCAATGAGCTCTCGCTTGACACCACTCAAGCTGTAAATGGCGGTGGTTTGGGGCCAGTGGATTCAGCGCTAGAGGGCGTCTGTCTCGGAGCTGTCCTTAAATTAACTGATCTCTAGCAGTTGTGTCAGTGTGGTATCAACTGCTGCTCAGACTGGTGCTGCAGATACGATACGATGCACCAGGACTATACACCGAAAATGATAGTATTCACTCTCGGTAGTGCCATGTGTCTGGAGCTCGGTCTTATTGCGACTGTACATTCCCGTGGCCACCGCTACCAGTAGTCACGTACGGTGGGTGTATTCCTGCCAAGTGTGTCTGCAGTATCGCAGAAGGCACATTAAGCCCTATTACACGACAGTGTTCAACTTAGTGAGGTGATGGTAATGCCTTAAAGGCGTACTTGACTAACATCAACTCACCTCGTGCAGTCTCGAAGGTAACTAGTGCTCACAGACGTTGCAGCACGTATTTAAAGCAAACCTGATTTGCATCCTCTTAGTGGTGCTACTAGCGCCACTATTATGCGGCTGGGGCCACATTTGAAGAGACATCGTGTTTCACGTATAGAAACACACCCACCAACTTCCGTTTATGTCGTACAACTCGTTCTTGTTTGTGCTACTTTTTTCCGTCAGTGTATGTTCATAACAGCGAGAAGCCCTGTAGTAAGCAACCATCAAAAAGTGCGACACGAAACATACAGTAATGAATGAAACAACCCTCAGACGAACGAAGTTCTCTTTCAAGATAGTATGTTCATTCCGTTGTGTCGGTGTATACTGCTGTGTAACAGACGTACAATCGTGTCGTTGCTGGTATAGTTCAAACTTTCACACACCAGAATGTACAGCGACGAACCGTCGACTGATTTACACGTTCAAGAATCCGAAACCTACGGCGTACTGCTTCCACTGCTTCGTTCATCCCAACAACGGGGTCCACGTGAGTATCGAAACGAGTATCTCAAACTATACTATTTACATGCCCCCAGAAGAATTGTTTTGGTTTCATCTTCGATGACTGAGCTAACCACAGAACATGACCAATGGGACCAAAGGAATTTGTCCAAACAGTACATCAGCGTGTTTTCCAACATCGATTACTAAGTCTGCTGATGGTCCGTCAAGTAGTAACCACGAATTATCAAAAGTCCCTCTTCTGGAAACTGTGGTTAGGCAAATTGAAGGAACACTACGTTCACGAATCCGTTCAGACTATCGGGACGAACGTTACATCCAATCACATATTCTTTAACAACACCCCTTCATACGAGCAAGCTTGCGAACACTGCGGATGAGTTCCTGCTGTCCTATACATGACTATTCCTATACGTGAACATGAACTTTGCATTACACATGACCTCGACTGCAAGCAAAACAATAACCGGGAAATTGAAGTTTTCTTCACTGTGCTGAAGAAACAAGTTTCTAAATTCCGTTCAGCATGAGAGGTAGGCTACCTTTAATGGCACAACTTCTGCGGTTGATAGGAGTGGAATTGTTTTTCGTGGAAAAGTCACATAAATTCTTAACAGCTTATTTTAAGAGCTCGTACCGCACTTCCACTGCTGACGGTACGATTGAGACTAATCGCTTGTAACGCGTTCTTTCCGACATCGAATGTTCAGGCATACCCCGCAGGGGCAATTCGCTAAGGTGACAAAAGTCCTGGGATACCTCGTATTATCGTGCCGGGCTTTCTTTTGTCAGGCGTGGAGCAGCAACTCGACGCGGCATTGGCTCAATAAGTAGTTTCAAATCCCTCAGAAATAGTGAGCCATGTAGCGTGTTTAGCCGTCAGTTATACCGAGAGTGTTGCCGGTGTAGGATTTTAAGCACGAACTGACCTCTCGATTACGTCGCACAGATGCTTGATGGAATTCATGTCGGCCCATCTGGATGGGCCAATCATTTGCTGAAATTGTCCAGAACCAATCGCGAACTATTGTGGCACAGTAACATGGCGCATGTTCAGCCATAAAAATTCCATTATTGTTTTGGAATATGAAGTCCGTAAATGGCTGCAGATGATCTCCAAGTAGTCGAACATAACCGTTTCCAGTCAGTGACCGGTTCCGTTGGACGAGAGCCCACATCATTATGGAGTCGCTACCAGCTTGCACAGTGCCTTTTGACAAGTTGGCTCCATGGCTTCAAGGCGTCTGCGACACACTCGAACCCTACCATCAGATCTTACAAACTGAAATCGGGGCTTACCTGAGCAGACCAACCTATATTTTTACGAGCCCTAGAGCCGTTGCAGGTGATGTCGTGCTGTCTGCTGCCACAGCACATTAACGCCACATTTTACCCCACTGTCCTAATAGATAAGTTGGTCATATGTCTACATTGATATCTGCGATTATTTCTAACCGTCTTGCTTTTCTGTTAGCACTGACAACTACGCAAACTCCGCTGCTCACGGCCCTTAAGTGAAGACAGTCGGTAACTACGGTGTCTGTGGTGAGAGGTAATGCCTGAAGTTTACTATCTTCGACATTGTATTGATACATTGGCTCTCGGAATACTTAATTTCCTAACGAGTTCCGAAATGGAGTGTCCCATGCGCTTAGCTCCAACTACCATTCCACGTCCAAAGTCTGTTAATTCCAGTCGTGTAGCCACAATCACGTCGGAAACCTTTTTACGTGAGTCAGCTGAGTACATATGAAGGCTCCGCCACTGCACTGCCTTGCTGAGTACATATGAAGGCTCCGCCAGTGCACTGCCTTTCATGCCTTGTGTATGCGATACTACCGCCGCTTGTAAATGTGCACATCCCTTTCCTGACTTCTGTTACCTCAGTGTTTTTCCCACTGCAACACCGTAAGATCCTCTACCTCGTACAGATCTACGTATGTATGGATGTAAATTCACTAAGGTTTCGTTGCCCTTGTCGCGGCAGCATCTCAGCACAATGTCATTGCGCCGCTCTTCCGTTGCACTTAGTAAACCCATATATGACTCCTCCCTAGCTGAGTGGTCAGTGTGGCTGACTGCCACGCGCGGCCTCGGCCTCTACTCATGATCGTAAATCTGTCCGCTCTGGGACTAGGTTCTGTGTTGTCGTCCTCCTCCTCATCATCATCAACATCTACGCACAGGCTGCCAAAATGGCGGTAAATAAAAGGATTTGCACTAGGAGGGCGAACGACCCCTGACGGAGTCGCTCAGCCAATAAGGCCATACAATCATTTCAACCCGTACATGAGGTGGGAATCTGCCTACTCGTCTACGCAACACCGCTAACGTCCAGGTCATACTGTCAATACACAGACCCGAGGAGAAACCGAGCAGTACTGCAAACAAGATGACGGACGTAGTGTAATGTGGGTTTTACTGTTGCCAACTGTAAGTACTGCGTTTTAACCCCTTCGTGACCAGCGGGACACACGTTGTGCACGTACAAATGCACTGAAGCGGCAAAGAAAATGGTATAGGCATGAGTATTCAAATACAGAGATATGTAAACACTCAGAATACGGCGCTACCATTCGCAACGCCTGTATAAGACAACAAGTGTCTGGCACAATTGTTGGATGTGTTACTCCTGCTACAATTATAGGTTATCAAGGTCAGAGTGAGTTTGAACGTGGTGTTATTGTCGGCGCACGAGTGATGGGACACAGCACCTCCCAAGTAGCGATGAAGTGGAGCTTTTTCCGTACGACTATTTCACAAGTCTACAGTGAATATCAGGAATCCGGTAAAACATCAAATCTCCGACGCTGCTGTGGCAGGGAAAAAATCCTGCAAGAACGGGACCAACGACGACTGAAGAGAATCGTTCAACATGACAGAAATGAGACCCTTCTGCAAATTGCTGCAGATTTCAATGCTGGGCCATCAACAAGTGTCATCGTGTGAACCATTCAACGAGCCATCATCGATATGGGCTTTCGGAGCCGAAGGTCCACTCATGTACTCTTGATGACTGCACGACACAAAACCTTACGCCTCGCCTGGGGCCGTCAACAACGACATTCTACTATAGATGACTGGAAACTAATTGGCAGGTCGGACAAGTCTCGCTTCAAATTGTATCGAGCGGATGGACGAGTACGGGTATGGAGACAACCGCATGAATCCATGGCCCCTGCATGTCAGCAGGGGACTTTTCAAGGTGGAGGAGGCTCATTAATGGGGTTGGGCGAGTGCAGTTGGAGTTATATGGGACCGCTAATACGTCAAGATACGACTCTCACAGTCGACACGTAAGTAAGCATCCTGTCTGATCACCTCTTCCACTCATGTCCATTGTGCATTCCGATGGACTTCGGCAGTTCCTGGAGGACAATGTGACTCCCCTTAAGTCCAGAATTGCTACAGAGTGGTTCCAGGAACACGGTTCTAAGTTAAAACACATCCACTGGCCACCAAAGTCCCCAGACATGAAATTTATTTAACATATCTGGGTCTCCCTCCTTGTACTATTACAGATGTATGGACAGCTATGCAGGATTCGTGGTGTCCGTTACAGCCACCACTACGTCAGACATTAGTCGAATCAATTCCACAACGTGTTGCGGCACTTCTGTGTGCTCACGGGGTCCCTCCATGATATTTCAGAGCACTGAAACATTCAAGTCGAAACAGGGCACCGGGAATAAACAACATTCCATTAGAACTACTGATAGCCTCGGCAGAGCCAGCCCTGACAAAACTTTACCATCTGGTGAGCAAAATGTATGAGACAAGCCAAATACCCTCAGACCTCAAGAAGAATATAATTCCCGTCCCAAAGAAAGCAGGGGTTGACAGATGTAAAAATTGCCCAACTATCAGTTTAACAAGTCACCATTGCAAAATACTAACGCGAGTTCTTTACAGACGAATGGAAAAACTGTAGAAGCCGATCTCGGGGAAGATCAGTTTGGATTCCGTAGAAATTTTGGAACACTTGAGGCAATACTGACCCTACGACGTGTCTTAGAAGATAGATTAAGGAAAGGCAAACCTACGTTTCTAGCATTTGTAGGCTTAGAGACAGCTTTTGATAATGTTGACTGGAGTAATCTCTTTCGAATTCTGAAGGTGGCAGGGGTAAAATACAGGGAGCGAGAGGCTATTTACAATTTTTACAGAAACCAGATGGCAGTTATAATAGTCGAGGGGCATGAAAGGGAACCAGTGGTTGAGAAGGGAGTGAGACAGGGTCGTAGCCCATCCCCGATGTTATTCAATCTGTATACTGAGCAAGCAGTAAAGGAAACAAAAGAAAAATTCGTTACAGGAATTGAAATCCATTGAGAAGAAATAAAAACTTTCAGGTTTGCCGACAGCGAAGGTTCGGGAAAAGCAGTTGAACCGAATGGACAGTGTCTTGAAAGGAGGATATAAGAAGAAAATCAACAAAAGCAAAACGAGGATAATGGAATATAGACGAATTAAGTCGGGTGATGCTGAGGGAATTAGATTACGTAATGAGGCTTTTAAAGTAGTTATAGCTATTTGAGAAGCAAAATAACTGATGATGGTCGAAGAAGAGAGGATATAAAATTTAGACTGGCAATGGCAAGGGAAGCGTTTCTGAAGAAGAGAGATTTTTAACATGCAGTATAGATTTAAGTGTCAGGAAGTCGTTTCTGAAAGTATTTGTATGGAGAGTGGTCACGTATGAATGTGAAATATGGACGATATATACACTCCTGGAAATTGAAATAAGAACACTATGAATTCATTGTCCCAGGAAGGGGAAACTTTATTGACACATTCCTGGGGTCAGATACATCACATGATCACACTGACAGAACCACAGGCACATAGACACAGGCAACAGAGCATGCACAATGTCGGCACTAGTACAGTGTATATCCACCTTTCGCAGCAATGCAGGCTGCTATTCTCCCATGGAGACGATCGTAGAGATGCTGGATGTAGTTCTGTGGAACGGCTTGCCATGCCATTTCCACCTGGCGCCTTGGTTGGACCAGCGTTCGTGCTGGACATGCAGACCGCGTGAGACGACGCGTCATCCAGTCCCAAACATATTCAATGGCGGACAGATTCGGAGATCATGCTGGCCAGGTTAGGTGACTTACACCTTCTAGAGCACGTTGGATGGCACGGGATACATGCGGACGTGCATTGTCCTGTTGGAACAAAAAGTTCCCTTGCCGGTCTAGGAATGGCAGAACGATGGGTTCGATGACGGTTTGGATGTACCGTGCACTATTCAGTGTCCGCTCGACTATCACCAGAGGTGTACGGCCAGTGTAGGAGATCGCTCCCCACACCATGATGCCGGGTGTTGGCCCTGTGTGCCTCGGTCGTATGCAGTCCTGATTGTGGCGCTCCCCTGCACGGCGCCAAACACGCATACGACCATCATTGGCACCAAGGCCGAAGCGACTCTCATCGCTGAAGACGACACGTCTCCATTCGTCCCTCCATTCACGCCTGTCGCGACATCACTGGAAGCGGGCTGCACGATGATGGGGCGTAAGCGGAAGACGGCCTAACGGTGTGCGGGACCGTAGCCCAGCTTCATGGAGACGGTTGCGAATGGTCCTCGCCGATACCCCAGGACCAACAGTGTCCCTAATTTGCTGGGAAGTGGCGGTGCGGTCCCCTACGGCACTGCGTAGGATCCTACGGTCTTGGCGTGCATCCGTGCGTCGCTGCAGTTCGGTCCCAGGTCGACGGGCACGTGCACCTTCCGCCGACCACTGGCGACAACATCGATGTACTGTGGAGACCTCACGCCCCACGTGTTGAGCAATTCGGCGGTACGTCCACCCGGCCTCCCGCATGCCCACTATACGCCCTCGCTCAAAGTCCGTCAACTGCACATACGGTTCACGTCCACGCTGTCGCGGCATGCTACCAGTGTTAAAGACTGCGATGGAGCTCCGTATGCCACGGCAAACTGGCTGACACTGACGGCGGCGGTGCACAAATGCTGCGCAGCTAGCGCCATTCGATGGCCAACACCGCGGTTCCTGGTGTGTCCGCTGTGCCGTGCGTGTGATCATTGCTTGTACAGTCCTCTCGCAGTGTCCGGAGCAAGTATGGTGGGTATGACGCACCGGTGTCAATGTGTTCTTTTTTCCATTTCCAGGAGTGTAGTTTTGACAAGAAGAGAATAGAAGCTTTCGAAATGGGGTGCTACAGAAGAATGCTAAGATAACATGGGTAGGTAACATAACTAATGAGGAGGTATTGAATAAAATTGGGGAGAAGATAAATTTGTGGCACATCTTGACTAGAAGAAGGGATCGGTTGTTAGGGCATATTCTGAGGCATCAAGGGATCACCAATTTAGTACTGGAGGGCAGCGTGAAAGGTAAAAATCGTAGAGGGAGACCAAGAGATGAAAACACTAAGCAGATTCAGAAGGACGTAGGCTGCAGTAGGTATTGGGAGATGAAGAAGCTTGCACATGATAGAGTAGATGGAGAGGTGCATCAAGCAGTCTCTGACCGAAGACCACAACAACAACAACAACCAGTTTCATCAGCTCTTCGGTGTATATTTCCCGGCTTCTGCAGGAATGTGAAAGTTCTACATCTGTGTGGCGCTGCGTACTAGCGTTGAATGTACGAACTGTTTCGAGCAACATGCTGAATGTTTGACACCTAATTTGCGAGACAGCGCTTAATTGTTTCATTGAGCAATGTATGACTTCTGTTGCTTTCACATTAACGTTTCCGGTTGTGTAATCTTATTTTATTTCCCTTCATTTGATATGAAACGGAAAACACCACAAACTCCTTGTTCATTTTTTGTGGTGAACTCTTGCCTTCCCTTTTTTTACGTTTCTCTCACTTGAAAGCTACCTTATAGGAGGCAGATGAAATGCCAGGTGGTCGCATTTTCCCCCATTATTGCGGTTCCTCATGATAACACTGTTTACTATAGAAACGTTCAAAAGAAAATAAGGATGATGAAACCACCATCTGAGTGACCTAATGCTGATCGAACCAGTCTACAGCTTCCGTTACAACTGTGTACTCTGCAGGATATAGCTGATGTTGTACCACCCCTGTTTTTTTATTGTGACAAATTTTGTTCTTTCGTGTGGTGAGCAGCTGTCAGTACTGTAAATGGCTTCGTATTTCTTGTGTTTTACTACAGATGAACACACTTCTGTATGGGTGATGATGTACGCTTATGTGCAGTTCGGAGATATTTTCCGACAAGGAGCATCAGTAGGCGACACAGATAATGGAGCACACGGAAGCAAGAGATAATGACAAATTTCAGTATAGCTACTGTAAAGTACCAGTGTATTTTCAGCCATGTTTTGAAAAA
This sequence comes from Schistocerca gregaria, assembly GCF_023897955.1. NCBI lineage: Eukaryota > Metazoa > Arthropoda > Insecta > Orthoptera > Acrididae > Schistocerca > Schistocerca gregaria. The sequence continues at coordinate 735,244,654 of NC_064931.1, forward strand.
ATCACAAAAATGTAATCCTGCGAATAATTTGTTGGAAATAATAATGGTACTCTCCTTCTTTAAATGCGAACATTTTAGGTTAGGCTTTACCGTGATTGTTATTGGCATTAAATGAAATAACAAGTTTTCTGTTACTGGTCACTGTTTATTTATCTCCATGACGCGTTTCAAAGGTTTAAACCTCCATCATCAGGTGGATTTACATTTGTTAATATGGCATTTGTGTGTGTGTTGTGTTACGATAATTTGGAGGAACTTGTGGCACTGTCTCCAGCGGTCGAAGGTTTCTTTCACTGTCGTAAAACATCACATGTATGTTGTAATATTTTCTTCTGTCTGCAAATCCCAATCCCGAACGTTTCACACCAGACGAGTGTAACCCCTATGTTTGCATCGTAGAGAAATGGTTGTGTTCGCGTAGGTGGAGAACTTGTTGGAACAGCAATCGTCGACATAGTGTAGCTGAGGCGGAATAAGGGAAACCAGCCCGCATTCGCCGAGGCAGATGGAAAACCGCCTAAAAACCATACACAGGCAGGCCGGCTCCCCGGACCTCGACGCAAGTCCTCCGGGCAGATTCGTGCCACCAGGCGCTCCTAACACGCTCTGACTCAGCATCCATTGCGAAAGCAGGAAACCAAAATATACTCCAATACTCGAAAATTTAATTAAGGGTTAATGAAACAGGTATGTTGCCAGTCGAAACGCTCGGGGAATTATATCTAGATTGCACAGTTGTGCAGATATTTTCAGTGTAACAAACATACGAAGGTAAATGCAAGTAAGAAATCAAATCGAACGCAGTCACTCTGTAACGAGCCACCAAAGCTCTCTGGTCCCTTACACCAAAATACTACGAAAGTATTTCAGAACAGGCTCAGAAATGTAGTGGGAGGAGTTCAGGTTCACGCGGCATATAACTTGAGCGTTGCAACAATAGTAAACAGGGTACAAAAACAGTTCCACGTGTTTTGTCGAGTCCTTCTCTGTGGTCTGTAAAACGACAACCAACTGCTGAACTGTCAGGCAGATGCGACGCGCAAACAAGCTAACAACACCGAGTGTCGACCAGGAGACCCTCATAGGCACCAGGGGTGGCGCCGCGCGAACTGGGAGCCTGTCGCTGAGAGGCCCTTGGCGATCCCGGATGGCCGCAGGCTGGTTTGCAAATGTAAGGGGAGCGGGTTGTCGAGGAAGGCGGCGACGCCGCGGGCGGCGGGCCGGCCTTCCCGAGAGGCCCTTGAGACGGCGCCCCGCGGCGCTGTGCCCGCACCGGCCCCCCGCAACCCCTTCACTCAGACCGCCGCCTCACGCCCTGCTGTGGCACGAAGAACAGCCTGCGCAATCCGTAGGGAGCGCGCGTTATTGTTGAAGCATGCACACAGAGTAGATCTTGAGTAGTACAGTACGTAATGCCGTACTACAACATCACGAAAGGAAAATCTCTCGCAAAAAGGTTCCTTTCTTGTACAGCTCTACTGCAGTATCGATATGAACAGGGAAGATACATTCATGTTTCTAGAACGAAATTTTCACTCTACAGCGGAGTGTGCGCTGATACGAAACTTCCTGGCAGATTAAAACTGCGCGCCGGAGCGAGACTCGAACTCGGGACCTTTGCCTTTTGCGAGCAAGTGCTCTACCAACTGAGCTACCCAAGCACCACTCACGCACCGTCCTCACAGCTTTAATTCCGCCAGTACCTCGTCTCCTACCTTCCGAACTTCACAGAAACAGTCCTGCGAAGTTTCTGTGAAGTTCGGAAGGTAGGAGACGAGGCACTGGCGGAATTAAAGCTGTGAGGGCGGTGAGTGAGTCGTGCTTAGGTAGCTCAGTTTGTAGAGCGCTTGCCCGCGAAAGGCAAAGTTCCCGAGTTCGAGACTCGGTCCGACACACAGTTTTAATCTCCTGTTCGCAGTAAAGTTTCTGCGAAGTTTGGAAGGTAAGAGACGAGGTACTGGCGGAATTAAAGCTGTGAAGACGGGGCGTGAGTCGTGCTTGGATAGCTCAGTTGGTAGAGCACTTACCCGCGAAAAGCAAAGGTCCCGCGTTCGAGTCTCGGTCCGGCACACAGTTTTAATCTGCCAGGAAGTTTTTACATTCATGTTATTATACTCGGGAGCGTGCAATCTCTGAAATCTTAAACAAAAGAATGTATTCAAAATAATGTGTGACAAAAAGTAAAAGGGAGAACCATTAGTTTATACGCTAATATCGTGTGTTCAGTTGTGCTGCAAGTGGATAATGTAAGCGGCGACGCCTAAAGCAGTACATAGGGTGATGTTCACCACTGGAACAGTGAATAAGATAATCTTACTTGCTGTGCCTATTTACTATTAGTAGGGACAAACACTCTTGTATTAGTTGGTGATTTAGGGGTACAACAAGCACAAACTTTATTACACATATCTGCCACTGATAGTCTCAACAACAGTTCAAAACCGGTTGGGCATGGAATTGAACTGAGGCATCGTGGTGGTTGGCGTATGGTGGCATCTTCCTCTATAATAAACCTATGACCAGATGTTTTCAGTGGCTAAGAGATCAGGAGAAGGTGATAGCCGGGGTCACAGTCGAACACGCTCTGTATCGAGATAAATTCTGGCAGCGTGGCCAACACGCGGTCTTGCTTTATCTTCTTGAAATTTAATATCACGAAGAATTCGAAGATAGGTTACATTTCCTAGTCTTAACAAGTCATATGTATAGCGGCTGCTGTCCAAATTATCGGATAAATGGCTCTAAGATTCTGCAGCCCTGAGCGGAAAATTTACTGTCCTCGTGGGCGCTCGTCACGAAAGAGCAGCTGCGATCTTGTGTGGCTTCAGTATGGCCCTCCTGTACCCATCGATATCATATTCGTGTAACGGTCGTGAGATCCTGACCATCTTGAGCGGGAATAACGCAAAACGATAAGCTCCACTCTCGACTGACAACGATCCTGCCACTATCGAATTCCGACATGTTTTCATAGACATTACTCCTTTTTTATACGAGGCGTAACACGATCATCTAACAATCTAACTACATACAAATGCGATATCTCAGAGAGAAATCCGCTCCGAAGTCTTTCCTTATATATAAAATGTAGATAAAGACACGGCTACTTAATTTATGCGGTTGCAAAGAAATGGCAATGATTTTTAATACAAGCATGCAAATCTGAAGTTCGTTGCTTCTTGTCTTCACGGTGCTGCAGTTTTAATGGCCAGCATTGTGTCATTATCTACCAGTATTATGCCACTTTGGTTTCCCTAATTGCTCAGGCAACGGGGCAGTCATAGTTCAAGCAATTAATTACGTATTAGAATATTTACAGTAATTCTGACCCCCTAAAATTATGAATAACATATCGTGCACACAACTCAGGTGGCAGGAAGCAACAATATGGCATTTATCATGATTACATCATTTCATCCGATCACGTCTGCTCCTTACCCATGACGCTCTGATCGGCCTTCCTCCAAGCTGGCAGACGTGCAGTTGAGATACCATTGAAGACAGTGCTGCCAAAGCACAGTTACTAAACACAGCCTTCCGAAACACCTTCACAAAAGAAGACGAAGTAAATATTCCAGAATTTGAATTGAGAACAGCTGCCAACATGAATAACGTAGAAGTAATAATCCTCGGAGTAGTGAAGCAACTTAAATCACTTAATAAAAGCAAGTCTTCTGGTCCAGACTGTATACCAATTGGGTTCCTTTCGGAGTATGCTGATACATTAGCTCCATACTTAACAATCATATACAACCAATCGCTCGACGAAAGATCCGTACTCAAAGACTGGAAGAAAGGTAGTAGGAGTAATCCACTAAATTACAGGCCCACATCGTTAACGTCGATATGCAGCACGATTTTGGAACATACACTCCTGGAAATGGAAAAAAGAACACATTGACACCGGTGTGTCAGACCCACCATACTTGCTCCGGACACTGCGACAGGGCTGTACAAGCAATGATCACACCAACGGCACAGCGGACACACCAGGAACCGCGGCGTTGGCCGTCGAATGGCGCTAGCTGCGCAGCATTTGTGCACCGCCGCCGTCAGTGTCAGCCAGTTTACCGTGGCTTACGGAGCTCCATCGCCGTCTTTAACACTGGTAGCATGCCGCGACAGCGTGGTCGTGAACCGTATGTGCAGTTGACGGACTTTGAGCGAGGGCGTATAGTGGGCATGCGGGAGGCCGGGTGGACGTACCGCCGAATTGCTCAACACGTGGGGCGTGAGGTCTCCACAGTACATCGATGTTGTCGCCAGTGGTCGGCGGAAGGTGCACGTGCCCGTCGGCCCGTCGACCTGGGACCGCACCGCAGCAACGCACGGATGCACGCCAAGACCGTAGGATCCTACGCAGTGCCGTAGGGGACCGCACCGCCACTTCCCAGCAAATTAGGGACACTGTTGGTCCTGGGGTATCGGCGAGGACCATTCGCAACCGTCTCCATGAAGCTGGGCTATGGTCCCGCAAACCATTAGGCCGTCTTCCGCTCACGCCCCAACATCGTGCAGCCTGTCTCCAGTGGTGTCGCGACAGGAGTGAATGGAGGGACGAATAGAGACGTGTCGTCTTAGCGATGAGAGTCGCTTCTGCCTTGGTTCCAATGATGGTCGTATGCGTGTTTGGCGCCGTGCAGGTGAGCGCCACAATCAGGACTGCATACGACCGAGGTACACAGGGCCAACACCCGGCATCATGGTGTGGGGAGCGATCTCCTACACTGGCCGTACACCTCTGGTGATCGTCGAGGGGACACTGAATAGTGCACGGTACATCCAAACCGTCATCGAACCCATCGTTCTACCATTCCTAGACCGGCAAGGTAACTTGCTGTTCCAACAGGACAATGCACGTCCGCATGTATCCCGTGCCACCCAACGTACCCTAGAAGGTGTACGTCAACTACCCTGGCCAGCAAGATCTCCCGATCTGTCCCCCATTGAGCATCTTTGGGACTGGATGAAGCGTCGTCTCACGCGGTCTGCACGTCCAGCACGAACGCTGGTCCAACTGAGGCGCCAGGTGGAAATGGCATGGCAAGCCGTTCCACAGGACTACATCCAGCATCTCTACGATCGTCTCCATGGGAGAATAGCAGCCTGCATTGCTGCGAAAGGTGGATATACACTGTACTAGTGCCGATATTGTGCATGCTCTGTTGCCTGTGTCTATGTGCCTGTGGTTCTGTCAGTGTGATCATGTGATGTATCTGACCCCAGGAATGTGTCAATAAAGTTTCCCCTTCCTGGGACAATGAATTCACGGTGTTCTTATTTCAATTTCCAGGAGTGTATATTGTGTTCGAACATCATTGATTACCTCGAAGAAAAAGGTCTATTGACACACAGTCAACAAGGGTATAGAAAACATCGTTGCTATGGAACACAACTCCGCCGGCCGAGGTGACCGAGCCATTCTAGGCGTTACACTCTGGAACTGCGTGACCGCTACGGTCGCAGGTTAGAATCCTGCCTCGGGCATGGTTGTGTGTGCTGTCCTTAGGTCAGTTAGGTTTAAGTATTTCTAAGTTCTAGGGTGCTGATGACCTCCGAAGTTAAGTCCCATACTCAGAGCCATTTTTGAACACAACTCACTCTTTATTTGCATGAAGTGTTGAGTGATATTGACAAGGGATATCACATCAATTCCGTATTTCTGTATTTCAGGAAAGATTTTGACACGCTACCACACAAGCGGCTCGTAGCGAAATTTCGTGCTTATGGAATATCGTCTCAGTTACGTGACTGGATTTGTGATTTCCTGTCAGAGAGGTCACAGTTCGTAGTAACTGATGGAAAGTCATCGAGTAAAATAGAAGTGATTTCTGGCGTTCCCCAAAGTAATGTTATAGGCCCTTTGCTACTCCTTATCTATATAAACGATTAGGGAGACAATCTGAGTAGGCGTCAGTTGTTTGCAGATGACGAGGTCGTTTATCGACTAATAAAGTCATCAAAAGATCAAAACAAACTGCAAAACGATTTAGAAAAGATATCTGAATGGTGCGAAAACTGGCAGTTCACCCTAAATAACGATGAGTGTGGGGTAATCCACATGAGTGCTAAAAGGAACTCGTTAAACTTCGGTTACTTGATAAATCAGTCTAATGTAAAAGCCGTAAATTCAGCTGAATACCTGGGAATTACAATTACAAACAATTTAAATTGGAAGGAACACACAGAAAATGTTGTTGGGAATGCTAACCAAAGACTGCGTTTTATTGGTAGGACACTTAGAAAATGTAACAGACATTCTAAGGAGAGAAGAAAGAAGGTTGTATACGTGGAAGAACCCTGGAGATACTAAAATGTATCAGATAGATTATATAATGGTAAGACAGAGATTTAGGAACCAGGTTGTAAATTGTAAGACATTTCCATGGATGTGGACTCTGACCACAATCTATTGGTTATGAGCTGTAGACAAAAACTGAAGAAACTGTAAAAAGGTGGGAATTTAAGGAGATGGGACCTGGATAAACTGACTAAACCAGAGGTTGTACAGATTTTCAGGGAGAGCATAAGGGAACAATTGACACGAGTGGGGGAAAGAAATACAGTAGAAGACGAATGGGCAGCTTTGAGGGATGCAATAGTAAAGGCAGCAGAGGATCAAATAGGAAAAAGACGAGGGCAAGTAGACACCCTTGGGTAACAGAAAAATATTAAATTTAATTGATGAAAGGAGAAAATATAAAAGTGCAGTAAAAGAAGCAGGCAAAAAGGAATACAAAATGAGATCGACAGGAAGTGCAAAATGGCTAAGCAGGGATGGCTAGAGGACAAATTTAAGGATGTAGAGGCTTACCTCAGCTTATCTCACTAGGGGTAAGATAGATTCTGCCTACAGGAAAATTATAGAGACCTTTGGAGAAAAGAGAACCACTTGCATGAATATCAAGAGCTTTGATGGAAACCCAGTTCTAAGCAAAGAAGGGAGAGCAGAAAGGTGGAAGGAGTATATAGAGGGTCTATACAAGGGCGATGTACTTGAGGACAATGTTATGGAAATGGAAGATGATGTAGATGAAGATGAAATGGGAGATATGATACTGCGTGAAGAGTTTGCCAGAGTACTGAAAGACCTGAGTCGAAACAATGCCCCCGGAGTAGACAACATTCCATTAGAGCTACTGACAGCCTTGGGAGAGCCAGTCCTAACAAACCTTTACCATCTGGTGAGCAAGATATATGAGACAGGCGAAATACCCTCAGACTTCAAGAAGAATATAATAATTCCAATCCCAAAGAAAGCAGCTGCAAAATACTGACGCGAATTCTTTACAGACGAATGGAAAAACTGATAGAAGCCGACCTCGGGGAAAATCAGTTTGGATTCCGTAGAAATGTAGGAATACGCGAGGCAATACTGACCCTACGACTTATCTTAGAAGAAAGATTCAGGAAAGGCAAACCTACGTTTCTAGCATTTGTAGACCTAGAGAAAGCTTTTGACAATGTTGATTGGAATACTCTCTTTCAAATTCTGAAGGTGGCAGGGGTAAAATACTGGAGCGAAAGGGTATTTACAATTTGAACAGAATGCAGATGGCAGTCATTCGAGTCGAGGGGTAGCGTCATGCCAGTTTTCAACAGGGCACTCCTCATACATACATGGCACGTATTTCTGTGAAATGTCCACCTGATGTTGAGTTACTGTAACACCCCAAGAAATCCTAAAGCTCAAATAAGAATTTCATGATAATTTAAAATAGGGAACAGTGTTATCCTTACAGGTACGACAACTTTGACAATAGTGTAGCACCTTAAAGTTTTGATGAACACCAATTTAAATAATTACTGAGTATGTAATGATATAAAGGTAGAAAGAAAGAAAGGTTACTTTTAACTGGCTATCAAATATCTCAGTAATAACTGTAAATCAGTACGAAGAAAGTTCAGTCCAAAGTAATATGTCGGTCATGGATTATTGTGAAAGAGAGTTGTAAACGCTGCGAAAAGGAAATTCAATGCGTCTACAATGCTCGATCATGAAAATGTTAGTCGTTTGCTAGCTTGCTTGCTATCAAGTCGTGAGAGAGAACCGTTTGTTATAGTACTACAAACGGAACGCTACGAGATTGTTTCTATTCAAAAAAAGTATTAGTGAGTAATAGAGATGTGCGGACTTTGTTCTCAGTTATTCTAACTTGAGAACTTGAACTGAAGTGATATTCTGATAGTGTACGACGAGTTAATGAATTTTAATTACTGGAGATATTATTGTTGGACTCAACTTTCATCAAAGTGAACAGTTACAACGAAGAATGGACATAGTATCAAAATATATTAATTTAGAACATTTTAATTGAAATAGTGACTCGATGAACATTGAGCATTGAAAGGAGAATTTTGCCGAAACAATATTACGAAGCACGAAAGGAAGATATCATTATAGATTATCTCTGGATCTGCGTAGTGCCGTAGTGAACAATTCTGCCTAGCAACGTAGAAACAACTACTGATACTGAACCGCAAATGAATTTTTCCTTGCTTACGTGGTGTGATACGACGCCGGTGATGAATGATTCACTCAGTACTGCAATAACGAACTAACCAGGTATAGCAAATCATCACAAAACCATAACAGACAATTAAAATCAGCAGTTCGCATTGCTGAGAAGACTGTGCGGACTCGCAACCGAACTTCCATACATTACGCGAGGAACAATTTTCTTTAGAGATTTTCAGGTGCTGTCCCACGTTATCCGACGGGGACAACCATCACTGCGCGTCGCGCCTCCATTCCACCGACCGAACTGTAGCAGTGGCTTCTCAACATCAACAGTGACCACAAACGGGGAGAGTGGACATCACAGTAGTCTCGTGGCTAGCAAGGTCCCCAGGGTTGTCCCCGACAGAACATGTGTGGGACTAGCTCAGATACCATCTTCCTCCCACTGCCAGTATCCAGGATGTCAAGGACTAGCTACAAGATTTTTGTGCCAACTTGCCTCAGGAGGGGAGAGAACCGCTTTATGACACTCATCGCAACAGAATTAGTGCGTGCATCCAGGCGAGAGGGGACGCAACGTCACACTGATTAGTAGGCTCGTAGTGGCGGGTTCCAAACAAATTAGACTCGACTTTTCAATTACAGAAATGGCATCAGATACTCTCTAATCCCATGATGTTCCATTTCATGTTCTCCTCCCCTTCTCGATGCTTTTTCTTTCTGATTTTTACGGTCATGCAACCTAATAACAAAAAAGGGTGCTGAGGTTTTATAATGTCAACAAAATTAGGTCCTGACTGCCATAAATGGGAAATTAGTAGAGCAAGTAAATATTGTAAGTATTGGATTTGCAGTATATCATTTGCAGACGAAACTGATTTTCAGCATGTGATACAGAAATTTGTCTTAATGAACTTAAGGAACCTTACGAAGTGAAGAAAGAAAATAGAAATTTCTGAAGTTCTGAAAAAATTGTCACTCCCAGATATACCATACGGAAGCGAAACTTAGATAACAACATAATTGGACCCAGTAAAATTCCTGAACGCGAAACTGAGGCTTTTCGGATACAATCATGTTATAACAAGATCAGTTCGAAAGCGACTTAAAAAGTAAGATAGCACTTACGATTAGCATCTGTAAATGAAAGAAACTGAAGAATGCAGAAGGAAATTGAAAGAGCACGTCGTGGGCTGGAGGATAAGTGACTACCAAAAATATTCTACAAATACAAATCAACAAGAATATGGTACACACAGGATGTTTCCGAAGGAGCGTCCAAATATTTAACAGGACACTGAGGATACTTCGCTGAAAAATTTGGGCAAAGGAACCTGAGATCGGAGAAGCCAGCTTAAGGAGATTATAGGAACATAATCAAATTACGGCATACGTTTTTATTTACATTACTTACAGTTAAGTGCAAATACAATCGGTGACACAATGGACGTACCATTTGTACTGTATCTGACAAAATGTTCTGGAACTTACGGCTGTTAACTTCAATGCAAGCATGACATCGGCGAACAAGATTCCTACGCACCCTGACAAATATCAATGGTGAGTTGCGAACCACATAACAGGTTCTGGCAACTAATTTCATCCCCGTATTCACTGGGGTCTCATACACAAGTCACTTTGTATATCACACATGAAATAATTAAGGGGATTCAGATCAGGTGACTTCACAGTCTATGGAATAGGACCTCCCCTTCCAATCCAGAGACCAAGATATACTATACCGGTACTGCTCTGTCGTATTCTACTTCCGTCTCTGAACAGCATTTAGTGATGAATGGGTCTGTCGTTGATTCATAGCACGTTCTGTCATGGAACAATATACAGGGTGACAATTATTGAACTATATGAAAAAAAGCGTAAATTAATTACAAACTACGGCGTTCACACACTTTATTCAACATGTAAATGTCACTACAGATATTCGGATTTAGGTTAAGACATGTACGATATGCCTGCCATCATTGGCGATGATGTGGCGCAGACGAATAAAGAAATTCTGCATGACACGCTGAAAGTGTAGAAAAATCGATGCCGTCGATGACCTCCTGAATAGCTGTTTTCAGCTCAGCAACGGTTTTGGGTTTATTGCTGTACACCTTATCTTTAATATAGCCTCACAAAAAGGAGTCGCATGCCTTCAGATCCGGAGAATGTGGTGGCCAATCGAGGCCTATGCCAGTGGCCTCTGGGTACCCTGGCTTCTACAGGACATCAAGCACTCTGCTGCTTCGATGGGCTCGAGCTCTGTCTTGCATGAACCACATATTGCCGCAATCAGGCTCACTTTGAATAATGGGGATGAAATCCACCATTCGGCAGTCACCGTGCCATCAAGGAATATCGCACCGATTATTCCGTGACTGGACATTGCATACTACACAGTCACCCGTTGACGATAATGAGACTTATCAATCGCGAAACGCGGATTCTCAGTCCCCAAATGCGCCACTTTTGCTTGTTGACGAACCCATCCAAATGAAAGTGGGCTTTGTCGCTAAACCAAACCATACTGCGCATAGTAATTCCCATAAGGTCACGCGGCCAACAGCGCAGTTTGAAAGTCCTAACACAAACCGTTCAGAAGTTATAACGATCGTACTCCATATAGTTCAATAACTGTCACCTTGTTAATGCAATAGAGCCACCTTATGGGCAAGTAAAGTAAACAAAACCTGCATCATGACTTCCTAGTAATCAAGCTCGTCGTCCTTGTTTCCTTGCAGGAAATAAAAAATGTAATATAAGTCAACAGCATAGTAAGTGTAATCTTGTACGGATGTTATTGTGTAATAAGACGGGGAACAGTGGGGCTAGACAAAGAGGTACACAAATTCACTTCCATATCTCCTTAATCTATTCTCCGACCCCAGGATCCTTACCTCAAATTCTTCAGTAGTGTATTCGCCATGTCTTGTTGTGGCCGAACGGTTCTAGGCGCTTCAGTCAGGAACCGCGCGATTGCCACGGTCGCAGGTTCGAATCCTGCCGCGGGCTCGGATGTGTGTGATGTCCTTAGGTTAATTAGGTTTAAGTAGTTCTAAGTTCTAGGGGATTGATGACCGCAGATGTTAAGTCCCATAGTGCACAGAGCCATTTGAACCATTTTCTATGTCTTGTTAAATTTTTGCACGCTCTTACGGAAACACCCTGCAGAAGGGACAAAATCTAGATTACGTATTTGGCTTGATCATCATAAGTAGCCGTAACAGACTAACGTGCGGGGCACGAGTTCGTGTTAATAATGATGACGTTCCCCATTTCAGAAATTATACACTGTTTCCCTCCACTAATAATGAGACGGAAGTAATGCTATGAATATTAACAAACATCTATATTACAAGCTAAAGAAGGAGAAATACATTAGGAACTGGGTATTTCGCCAATAGTCGAGGAATGTTCCGTTACATCAATGCGCTTGAGAAAAAGGTTATCAAGTGCGTGTGTAGGAAAGCTTACATTCCTTCATCTACTCACTTTGTCTCGTGTCACAAAATCCCCTAACCATGACGTTAATCAAACATATCTTTTTACATTCGGCCATTACCATGTGTCAGAATGTTGAATGCGCTGGTAGACATCGCTGGATAGATTTTTAACGATAGATTTTTATGAAATAGTGATTATTAATGTCTTTAATGTAACTACAGCGAATTACCAGTACAGTATCAGAGTGGAAGAATATGCAGTTGAAATGAAGTTCAGCGTTCTGGCGCTGCCGGACCAACTGGGGCCGACTGGCTGTCGTGTTATCCTCTGCCAATGGCGTTATCCGATGACGTATTTATCGGCATGCGGTCCACATAACGCTCTCCCGGCCGTTGCCGGGATTCCTGCCTTGGGACCTCTACTAATCGGCCAAGGAATTCCTCAGCTGCCCCTACGAGACTAAGTGCACCCCATACCGGGCCCCTCAGCAAGGAAAAAATGCCTCACAGTATTAAGAATCGAACCCGAGTTGCCTGCATAGTCGTCAGCCAAACTGGTAACTTTTTTTCCCCCATAGAAATGAAAATGAACGGACACAGTCAGCTTCAGGCCTGGTGCAGACAAGGCGGGCAGGGATCGAAACCCGAGGCGTAGCGTCAATACCTCCTGCCCCCCCCCCCCCCTCCCACGCCTGTAACTGTACGTGTCCCTCTATGGACAATGTAAAAGGATGTTTTTCTTTTAATTTCACGTTTCTTATTTTTGTATTGTCTGTTTTTATGTTTTCTTAATTTTTCCTTTACTTTTTTATTTGCTTTATGAAAAGAAAACTAGGCAGACAAAAAGTTCACAATTCTGGGACTCAAAAGGCAACAATTTTTTTCTCTGGGAAGAACACAATGAGAGAAGACTTCAGAGAAAAGAAAAAGAAGAAAGGAGCTACTTAATTCCTTGACGGTTAAGACAAGGTGCAACATATTTGCAAATAAAGCACGATAACGTGGAATCCTCTGCCACTTGCTATGAGCATTCACCATATGTTCTCGAGTAACATGGGGGTCGGAATCGTTATCACACCCGATTAGATAGTGGGCGTAGTGTACGAGGAGCCATAAGATCGAATTAGTCTTGGACCGAGGGAAAACGCGAAAGTCTGGGTACAGAAATAGTTCAACCGAGAAAGCAGCTTCAGCTAATCGGGTAAGGAAAGCCAGTTGTCCGCGAATCCAGTGCAAGTGTTCTCGCCCACAAGAGACAAACCTGTGTGATAATGTATAAGGTTGACGACCTGTGTCGCAACGACCAGTCGACGAAGACCAATGCGATAGAGGCGTTCATTGGTCGGGACCAGATTGAAAATGACCCTACACCATGATGAGCGACTTCCACCTGGAGGATAGGAAGACTAACGTGAAACCCCACTGTTTTACAGGATATTCGTTATTATGTTTTAATACAGTTTTATATTAAAAAGTGCCTGTATTGAAATAGTTATTTTCTGGTTTGTAGTCTTCTATCCGTGAAATTTTTCAGTTGTTTTAAAACATTTTGGGACGTTATAGCAGAGACATGTGGTAAACTACAGGTTTATTTCAGTTTTCTTTCAACTGGGTCAACCAATATATTACATCCTCATAGACATATCTTGCGAAAAGAGTGCGCATGTGAAAATGGCAGAGAATCGAGCTCGCATGGAGGCTTAGCACAAATCGTTCTTAACTGCGAAATATTCGTAACTGGAACAGGAAAACAGCGAAATAGCCGTGGAACACCAAGTACCTACTCTCCGCCACACACAACAATAGGAGAGTTAATATTTCATTGTCATCAAGTTCTGAGATAAATTGAAAGTTTAAAGGCTATAGCTTATAGCGAAGTCAGTTTAAAATCAATTGGAAAATTTGTACAGAACTGACAGACGGGCCAAAAAACAAAGTACGCTACACCAGACTCGAAAGCGAGTTAAAATTGCAGTGTCATTCAGTTCTTACACCAAGTGCCTACTTCCCGCCTCACAACAGAAAAGAAACCCAATTAATATTTCGTTGTCATCCCGTTCTGGGTTAAGTTGAAAGTTTCAAACCTTGAACTTACTAGGTAGTTAGTTTCAAATCAACTGCAAATTTTTATCGAACGGAATGACTGACAGACAGACACACAGACGGAAAAACTAAGTACCCACAGCCACACACCAGCCTCGACAGCGAGTTAATATTACAGTACCATCCAGTTCTAATCTATGTTGAAAGTTTCAAGGCTCTTGTTTTTCGGGAAGCTAGTTTAAAAAAATTGTAAAATTTGTACCGAAAAAAGCAGACAAGAAACCGACCTAATAAAGAAGAGTTAAAGAGCGATTGTTCATTTATATGGGGTGAGTCACTAACTATTGGCACCAAGAACAACTCCGAAAGTATGATAGTAACTGAAACGTTTGTGCGATAAATGTTGCATGGGACAACGGGGGCCATAATGTGACGTGGGTTTTTGTTTCCAGATGGGGTCGCGTCAGAGATATGAAGGTCAACTTCGTTTTTTTAACTGAGGTGCTATAGTTTGGTACTTATTTTCTGAGCGCTGCAATCTAGACGAATCCAATGATGTACAACAGTAAGGTCTTCTAAGGTCAACGAAGGTCAAAAAGATGGCATGAACGCCCATTTACAGAAGATGTTCGAAGTGATGACCATTATTATCAATGCAATGCTGCAATCGACTTATCATGGATTGAGTGGTATTCATTATCACTTCGGCATTTATCGAAGCACAGTCTCTGACAAGTCTCTCAAATTGTAAATATTCGCCAAATACGGCGTATCCATCCAACGTGCCATTGACTTGTAAACACCACTGGACCGTTTTAGCAATAAAACACTAATAGGAGCAGTAGCCCTAAGACTAGTATCGTCGAATCAAGAGAATGTGAGTGATGTATTCCTCCGAAGAACAAGTCGATATTCTTCTCATTTATGGAGAATGCTAACGAAATTCATTGAGAGCTAAAGACTTATACGCTTAAAGATATCATAAACGTACTCACCCTAAACGTCTTACATTTAAATATGTGTGTGATAAATTGAGGTATAATATGGGGAGGTATTGAATAGAATTGGAGAAAAGAGAAATTTGTGGCACAACTTAACTAGAAGAAGGGATTGGGTGGTAGGGCATATTCTGAGGCATCAAGGGATCACCAAGTTAGTACTGGAGGGCAGTGTGGAAGGTAAAAATCATAGAGGGAGACCAAGAGACGAATACACTAACCAAACTCAGAAGGATGTAGGTTTCAGCAGGTACTGGGCGATGAAGAAGCTTCCACAAGTTAGAGTAGCTTAGAGAGCTGCATCAAAACTTTCTCTGGACTGATGACTACAACAACAACGTGATAAATTTAGAACAACTGGATCTTTATCGCATGAAAAATATCCGGCAAAGGAAAGTTACTAACGGGCAAGCAGAAATTGGTACTATTGCCACTTTGGTTCGAGATCCTTGAGTTAGTTCGCGTCATATGCAAGAGAATCTGGCATGACCCAGAGTAGTATTGTTGCTGTCCTGCATCGCTATAAATATAATCCTGACCATATCAGTCTCCGCCAATAATTAACTGGTACAGATAGTATGCGTCGCATTGAATTCTGCCGATGGGCTCAACTTCAGATTCAGAGGGATGACACATTTATTAATTTGATTTTATTTACTGAAGAGGCTACATTCACGAACCATGGAAATGTTAATTTGCATAACATGAATTATTGGGCGACTGAAAATCCATGTCGGCTGAGGCAAGTTTCACTCCAAAAACCGTGATCAGTGAATGAATGTATGGTATGGGATTCTGGAGGACAAAATTATAGGCCCCTATTTTATCGAAGGAAATCTTAATCTTAGGAAACATACCACATTCCTGCAAGAAACATTAGGTCTGTTATAGGAAGAAATGCCATTTAGGAACTAGGAACAGTATGTGGTATCAACACGATGGGTGTCCGGGGCATTCTTCATTGATGGTTACAAATAAGTTGCAGAGACAAATGCCATATCATTAGATTGGAAGAAGAGGACATGTATCGTGGCCGGCTCGTTCGCCAGACTTGACACCTCTGGATTTTTTCTTGTGGGCATTAGTAAAAGACATTGTTTATAAATACGTTCTTACTACACCTGAAGATATACGAGAGTGAATTGTCATAGCATGAGCTTCGGTAAGTGCCGATGTGATTAGGAATACCACTCAATGCCTGATAAGAAGATTGTAGCACTGCAGTCATACCTATGGTCATCACTTCGAACAGCTTCTGTAAATGGACATTCATGCCACATTTTTGACCTTCTTTGACCTTCAGAGACCTTACTGTTACACATCATTGGATTCGTCTCGATAGCCGGTTTCTGAAAACAAGTGCCAAACTATAGTATCGTTTAAAAAAAATTAAGTTGACCATATCCCTGAAGCGACCCCACCTAGCAACAAAAAACTAACGTCATATTATGACTCCCTTTGTCCCATGCAACTTTTGTCCCACAAACTTTTCAGCTCCTATCCTACTTTCAGAATTATTCTTGGCAGCAATAGTTAGTGACTCACCCTGTATATACGGAAATCTACGGTGCAGCACTAGATATTGAACTTTTAAAACCAACAAAAAATTGATATTTAGTGCCACAAGTATGAAAATTTGTGTTTCGGTAAGTTAGTACATTCATTTGGAATATACTTTATTTTTAATGTTTTTAATTCACATCTGTTTGAAGTGACATACTTTATTTGTCTCTAACAATATTGTGAACCCTAGTCCTGATCCCTAGTCCATGTATAACCGAGAAAGCTGGAAGAGATGTAAATAAGATTATTGAAACACGGTGAGCGACTGAAAACATTTATGCAACAGCCGCAACCGACGGACACCAATTTTAGTTGGTTGTCTTAACACTGAGTGAAACCACTCAACCAATCGATTGTTAAAAACAGTCGATTGTCCCATTACCACCGAGCCCCAGTGCAGATGGAGGACGCTAACACCATACCTTCTCATCCCTGCGACCTCGAGGAACTAGCACGAATCTTACACCAGGCTCTGGTTAATGAGGCGCCTGCGACAGACCATATCTCTACGAGCTTTTACAAGAGGATTTGGCTCTTACTGGGACCACACCTCAAGCACATATTTAATAAAGTTTTTAATGGTAAACTATTACCATAGCCTTTTGCTGGAGAGATCACCGTCCTTCAGAGGCTTTTGCTAGAGAGATCATCGTCGTTATAGCCAGGCAAGCGAAACCTATAATGCCACGGCATTACTGACCTACCACGTGCCTTAACGCTGACTAATAGGTATATGCGCGGGTACTTAATTCACAAATGCGGATAGTCACATCACAGATACAGAATCCAGAAATGCGGATAGCCGCACCCCAAATGCAGGAAAAGCATTACTGCGGTACAGGGTCAATCGACGGGAGAGGTTCTTGCACTACAGGGACATTGTCCCAATGACATGCTATGTGAACGCTACCTTCTTCTCTCGCATTGAGTATTCCTAAGATATTTCCTGATGATTTGAGGCTTAGAGCTCAACTTCGTTCTGACTATAATGGGATGCATCTTGCAGTTCACAACCAGTATTAAATTCAATCAGTTGCACATATATTACATATCTTTCCATCGAGGTCTGAGACAATGACGCCCGCTGTCGGTGACGTTTACATGCGTTAGCCAAATGAACCACTTGTGCAACACCTCCATTCTAAACTTGAGGGCTTCACGTCACTCAAACACAAATATGTAATTCAGGCATATATAGATAATGTAAAATAGTGGCGCCATCATATATACGGTTAAATCAGCTCTGATACGGTGGACAGTGAACAACACTATCCGAAGAAGGCATATTTGGACATAGACAGGACCGGGTAACGTGTAGTTATGATTCCTATTAAAAATTTAGGTCCCCTTTTTCCAGATGGATAACGGAGATACAATAGAGACACATAAGTCGCCAAAGTGTCGTCAAATTGAAAGACTTGCAACCGGACACTGAGGCAATAGATACTATTTCAACTGGACTATCCGAGTTCAGTGTGACGGAACCTCATCCTCTTGACACGGCATCCGCAACTGTGCGTGGAGAGGAGTATTCCTAACACCACAGGCAATTTCATTTCCCATATTTATAAGTAATTCTGCTTAATCAGGGAGGTAGAAAGAAAGTGCATAACGTCGTCGCCAATGTATCCTGCCTATACTTTCACCACATAAAAGATAACTTGAATGGTAACCTAGAAGATAATGGGGATATTTTTAAGTTCTGGATGTTAAATATACAATCTCCAGCGGAACTAGCCTCGTCTATAAAGACAGTGAAGTAGCGTAGTTCACTCTGTTGACATGCTGCCGCTGCTGCCATAACACTTAGGTGCAAAAGAGCTTTTGTCTTGAATAAGCTTAGAGTTTTAAGACGTGCAACTTTTGCAAATGTCAAGTATGAGAGCCGCTTTCATTTGATACATTTGTAACAGCACAGAGCTCTACAGCTGTTGCTCTGGGAATGGTGTAAGGCGTTGTTTTGAAATAATGAAGCATCCTTCATGAAATTCGGAAACCACGATTTATATTCGCCGATCTGCAGTGGCTGTGTGTAAATACACACATTAAAAAAAAGTTTTGCATCTTCCTGATTCCCAGAACTCCTGAAGACAGACGTTGACTGTGGATATTGTATCACAGTCACAATCCCTTTGACTGTTCAGAGATGTCACTAAACTCGCCCAAAGATGTAAACAACCATGCATGAGCAGCGCCTATTAGGCGGAGGGGGTACGACAGCCGATCAATTCATTCCACCAGGAAGGAGGTACACGGCTCCTGTTGTCTGTAGTTCAACCATGCCTAGACGATCAATACCGCGGTTCGGTCACGTCCACATTGTTACTTTCTGCAAGGAAGGGCTCTCAACAAGGGAAATATCCAGGCGTCTAGGAGTGAACCAAAGCGATGTTGTTCGGACGTGGGAGAGATACAGAGAGACAGGAACTGTCGATTACATACCTCTCTCAGGCCGGCCAAGAGCTGCTACTGCAGTGGATGACCGCTACTTACGAATTACGGCTCGGATGAACACTAACAGCAACGTTAGCATGCTGAATAATGCTTTTCTTGCTGCTACAGGACATCGTACTACGACTCAAATTGTGCGCAATAGGTTGCATGATGCGCAACTTCACTCCCGAAGTCCATGGTGACGTCCATCTTTTGCAACCACGACACAATTCAGCGCAGCACAAATGGGCCCAACAACATGTCAAATGGACCGCTCATGATTGGCATAAGGTTCTCTTCACCGATGAGTGCCCCATATGCCTCCAACCAGACAACAAAGTGAGGCTCAACGCTTTTGACACACTGTCCAGCAAGTGCACCAAAGTGGAGATACCCTGATGTTTTGGGGTGGCATTATGTGGGGCAGACATATTCCGCTGGTGGTCATGGAAGGCACCGTAATGGCTGTACGATACGTCAATGACATCCTCCGAACGATAGTGCAACCATATCGGCAGCATATTGGGGAGGCATTCGTCTTCATGGACGACAATTCGCGCCCCCGTCGTACACATCTTGTGAATGACTTCCTTCAGGATTGCGAAATCGCTGGACTCGAGTTGCCAGCATATTCTCCGGACATGAATCCTATCAGACATGCCTGGTATAGATTCAAAAAGGGCTTTTTATGGAAGTGACCCACCAACCACTTTGAGGGATCTTCGCCGAATCGCCATTGAGGAGTGGAAAAATCTGGACCAACATTGCCTTGATGAACTTATGGAGAGTATGCCACTACGAATAGAGGCATGCATCAATGCAAGAGGACGTGCTACTGGGTATTAGAGGTACTGGTGTGTACAGCAGTCTGGACCATCACCTCTGAAGGTATCGCTTTATGGTGGTACGACAAGCAATTTGTGGTTTTCGTGAACAACAAAAAGGGCAGAAACGATGTTTATGTTGATCTCTATTCCAGTTTCCTATACAGGTTCCAGAATTCTCGAACCCGAGGTGATACAAAACTTTTTTTGCTGTGTGTGTAATTGTTACTTTCAAACTAGCGTGATCCCTTAGTGAAGTTAACTGTGGTGGCATTTCTATCAGAAAATTCAGCTAACCGTCTTCTAGAAACCCAAACATACCAGGAAGAAAGCGTCGACGTAACGATGCCGTGATAAACTGGAAGTGTGGAAGTTCTTGCCAGTACCGCTCCAACTTCCGTGGAGACCGGATGCCGCAAACTTGAATCATATCTGGGAGACTAATTATCCGACTTCAGTAAAATAAATACAACTAGTAGACGGGTATATATGTTGCAACTTATACTTGGTTCCGGGAGTGTATCTCGAATCCGCAATTAAGATGCGAGGCTGAAAATTAGGTGATAAATAAGGGCAACATGCAGCAAGGAAAGGAAAACTCCGACAGGAATAGATAAAGAATGAAATTCGAAAAAGAATGACAGCAATAACGCTGTTCCTGGTTCCTCAGGATCCACGTACACTACAGCCGTGAATGAAGGTAACGCTAGCGCGCTCGTACGTCGGTTTCAGTAAGCGTCTGACGGTCAAGAGTCAAGTATCGATGTGAATTTCGTTAGTAATGAGATGGAGAATTGAATGACAGTGGAGCAAGATCCACAGAGACAGTATGTCACAATTAATATGGTTTTGGGGACTTAGGATTCGATTTACACTGAAACCAACACTTAATTGCAACATTTTATACACGATTGATGTATTCACAGCAATAATTGTTGTACATTCCAACATTACGTGTTAGTTATTTATAGCTCGCAGGAAAAGAGTATTCCAGTGTATGGAAAAGGTCAAATGTATTACTTTTCGTAAAGTAACAAACTCTTTTTTAAACTAGTATTTATGAGCATATTTAAGGTTGTGAGAGTGAATAACATTAACTGTTAGAAAGTACGTTTTAGTAAAGGCAAATATGAAAACGTTGAAAGCACGTGTTTAGAAGCTGTACCACAAGCCACTATTACAAGCTATTTACCTTCACATGTATGACGGATCCATTCTGTCAAACATA
Source organism: Schistocerca gregaria (assembly GCF_023897955.1). Classification (NCBI taxonomy): domain Eukaryota; kingdom Metazoa; phylum Arthropoda; class Insecta; order Orthoptera; family Acrididae; genus Schistocerca; species Schistocerca gregaria. The sequence continues at coordinate 735,265,650 of NC_064931.1, forward strand.
ATAGAATTATACTTCAATCATCAAATGCATCACGGATTCGGGAAATCAACTCATCCCTACTGCCCGTAACAGTAATGTCCACCACACTCTAGACATGTCCGCACACAGGGGAATCAAAGGCCGTTAAATCAAGCGACCACGCAAGCACACGCAACAGGTCCTGTTTGACCTCTCTAATGTTGCCCTCATTCGCAATTTCGCCATTTGCGCGTATGAACGCTGAAGTATGCTGGATCTGCGTCATGCTGCAAACAGAGCCTGCTGTGTACAAAAAGTGGTACTTTGCCGAACAATACTTTAAGTGTGCTATTAATTACATATATTAATCTGCTTCAGTTAGACTCCTGGTGCAAGTGCAAGCCGAAGATGATTATTGCCAAAAAGTCCTGCAAACATTGGCATAGAACGCCTTTAATAATGAGATATAACAGCAAGAAAGTATGTTATCATAGACTCTGGTGTGACTATTCTGACCATTAAGAAACCAGAAAATTTAAGTTACGTCTCATATGTGTACAACATAAGTTTATTCACGGAAGAATTTTCTTCATTTAAGTGAAGAAATCACAGCATCAATTACACACAGAATCAAGTGGTCTTGTTGTTAGAAACATCTGAATGACACAGATGTGTAGGTTGTACTTCAGTAATAATTACCAAACGAACAGGTAACTTGTGTCAACAACATATGCCTTAGCATACATGCAATTTCAAGATTCGTTACTAAATAGCCATCTGTGGTAGAATTATGTTTCGAATGACTACTTCTGAAAATGATTAGGTAACACGCAGTGTATCACTTTGCTTTAAGGAATAAATTCTTTTAAACATGCCACAAGGCAACACCCGAGAAGTTTCCTTTAAAACGGGGACGGGCTTAAGGCCTTCGATAATGCGGGCTATTGCTCAGTCTCTAAATAATCTCGTGTATGGGACATTAGACCCTCAGTTTCGTAGTCTCCCCGTGGCGCACATTCAAGTCAGCGATCAACAACATGTAGTCCGTGATCAACTGAGAACTACATTTTTAAAAGATGGACTGAATTATTTCACATCACGCTGTCCGCAGACGACGTGAACAGGTCCCATGTTGTCTATTACGTAAAGTGATTGACAAAGTGAAGCGTAGGATTAGAGTGATGATATTTCTCGTTAGAAAGAGATGCTCATTGAACTGACTGGTCGCTTATCCATGACTTTTCATCTCATCGCATCAGAGTTAGATAACGTAGTCATAAAGACTGCATTCCCATTCGAGACGACTGCAGCTCAATTCTTCGTCCCGCAATGTAGATTTAGGCTCCTCATGGTTTCCTTAACTCGCATAAAACAAAAGCAGGGAAGTTCTTGACTTCATTGTGCGACTGATTTGGGTTTATTAAGGAGGTCTCATCGACGACCAAATAACGAAAGTCGACGTCCAACTAGTCTCGGATGAGGTAGGAAATCGACTGAGACCTTGAAATATGAAATTATATAGTATTCGCCCTATATTACTTAGGTAAACGAATGGAAATGTTAGCATAGATTTGAAACACGATTCTCCCATATGTAACTCTACTGTCTTAAGCCACGTGACACTCTTTCAGTCTGATAAGAACAGCTGATTGTATTATAAAAGAAAATGTCGATAATTACGAATGATTTGTAGCATAAGTAATTATCACGCGTCGGAAATTATCCTTGGTCTGGGGCACTGTCTTCTGATTCCTCATTACGTACATATTCCTAAATATGATACTAGCTGTACAACCTTACATAGGACATATTTGACCTCGAACTCTTGGAACCGCACGAAACAGTACTTAGAATAACACTCGATCATAAAATCGTCAGTGGTCTGCGTCGTTTCCATGAAAAATGTTGCATTCCACCAATAGTGGCGTTCTAATAGAGAGAAACAAAGTAACATGATATCAATAACACTCGAGCGAAATTACACATAATTCAATGACTCCAGTGTATCATTACTTTATCAGTCAAGTGCCAAAAACCCTCTTCGTGAAGAGATTACAACAGCGTAAGAGGCTCTTATCCTGCGCACCTAACGGCGCTTATGTTAGTCCTCATAGTGCAGACGCAGGATTTCGATCAAATGGTTAGAACAAAGCGGAAGAGAACAACGTGGACTCCTCACTAAAGCCACGACCTTATATTCAAAATCACGGCCACATTCAAGCAGTCAATGTCAAAAAACACACTAATTACACATTCAAATGAGGCCTTTCCCCAAGCAGACTGCAACATAGACTTATACTTTGGTGCAGAAAATTGATTTTAGACCACAGAGCGAAGTTTGATGGTGAAATATGTGTTTCCTCCTGTGGTTTGGTACATTGCAGTCTTACAAAAACAGCAATCCATGTACTGCACTTATATTGCCGAAGAATATCTTCAGCATAATATCTCTGTTTGGGAAACTTGCATCTAGAAGGGTATCATCTCTATGACCTGACCAGGAATCATACAGCAATAGGCTCTTTTTATTTGTTACATGTCAGACAAGGAATAAAGTTAGAAGCCGTTTCATGCGTTCTTTAGTTATTCCTCCACTTTTGCTTGTCTCCACATGAATGTTTCGTGGGCTAGTTGTTTCAAGTTTCTTTGAAAATACTTGGGCCGAAAGTTCCTTTTGACTTTTGTTTGCTAGTCTGCCTTTTACTGATAAAGCCATATAAATTGTGTAGCTGTGTACAGAGCTATGTACAGACTGCATCGCACTAGCTGTAGTTTTCCCACCTCTGTGAGACAGTGTTGATGATGAAGACATTTTCATACGGGAATTGACTCTGGTCACTATTCCAAATATTTCGTTTCTCCAAAGCCTGCTCTGTCACAAACTGTTGTGCCTCCTGACGTATACTTTCATCTTCTTTTGTGTCCTTACGTGTGAAAAATGTAGTAATATGTCAGAATGATATGCCGTATATACACTCCTGGAAATTGAAATAAGAACACCGTGAATTCATTGTTCCAGGATGGGGGAAACTTTATTGACACATTCCTGGGGTCAGATACATCACATGATCACACTGACAGAACCGCAGGCACATAGACACAGGCAACAGAGCATGCACAATGTCGGCACTAGTACAGTGTATATCCACCTTTCGCAGCAATGCAGGCTGCTATTCTCCCATGGAGACGATCGTAGAGATGCTGGATGTAGTCCTGTGGAACGGCTTGCCATCCCATTTCCACCTGGCGCCTCAGTTGGACCAGCGTTCGTGCTGGACGTGCAGACCGCGTGAGACGACGCTTCATCCAGTCCCAAACATGCTCAATGGGGGACAGATCCGGAGATCTTGCTGGCCAGGGTAGTTGACTTCCACCTTCTAGAGCACGTTGGGTGGCACGGGATACATGCGAACGTGCATTGTCCTGTTGGAACAGCAAGTTACCTTGCCGGTCTAGGAATGGTAGAACGATGGGTTCGATGACGGTTTGGATGTACCGTGCACTATTCAGTGTCCCCTCGACGATCACCAGAGGTGTACGGCCAGTGTAGGAGATCGCTCCCCACACCATGATGCCGGGTGTTGGCCCTGTGTGCCTCGGTCGTATGCAGTCCTGATTGTGGCGCTCACCTGCACGGCGCCAAACACGCATACGACCATCATTGGCACCAAGGCAGAAGCGACTCTCATCGCTGAAGACGACACGTCTCCATTCGTCCCTCCATTCACGCCTGTCGCGACACCACTGGAGGCGGGCTGCACGATGTTAGGGCGTGAGCGGAAGACGGCCTAACGGTGTGAGGGACCGTAGCCCAGCTTCATGGAGACGGTTGCGAATGGTCCTCGCCGATACCCCAGGAGCAACAGTGTCCCTAATTTGCTGGGAAGTGGCTGTGCGGTCCCCTACGGCACTGCGTAGGATCCTACGGTCTTGGCGTGCATCCGTGCGTTGCTGCGGTGCGGTCCCAGGTCGACGGGCCGACGGGCACGTGCACCTTCCGCCGACCACTGGCGACAACATCGATTTACTGTGGAGACCTCACGCCCCACGTGTTGAGCAATTCGGCGGTACGTCCACCCGGCCTCCCGCATGCCCACTATACGCCACGCCCTCGCTCAAAGTCCGTCAACTGCACATACGGTTCACGACCACGCTGTCGCGGCATGCTACCAGTGTTAAAGACGGTGATGGAGCTCCGTATGCCATGGCAAACTGGCTGACACTGACGGCGGCAGTACACAAATGCTGCGCAGCTACCGCCATTCGACGGCCAACACCGCGGTTCCTGGTGTGTCCGCTGTGCCGTGCGTGTGATCATTGCTTGTACAGCCCTCTCGCAGTGTCCGGAGCAAGTATGGTGGGTCTGACACACCGGTGTCAATGTGTTCTTTTTGCCATTTCCAGGAGTGTAGCATAAGATTCTCGATAAAAGAAATCGAAGCTTGGAAACTGACCAAGCTTCTAGTGCCCCAATTTGCTTACGCCAATAGTTCAAAATGGTTCAAATGGCTCTGAGCACTATGCGACTGAGCTTCTGAGGTCATCAGAACTTAGAACTACTTAAACCTAAGGACATCACACACATCCATGCCCGAGGCAGGATTCGAACCTGCGACCATAGCGGTCTCGCGGTTCCAGACTGTAGCGGCTAGAACCGCACGGCCACCCCGGCCGGTACGCCAATAGTGAAATGTAGACCCATACGACCTTTCTCTATCAAATTGGGATATTCCATGTTCTTTTACAGTTTATAAATGGGACAATCTGTGTCCCTTGAAACGGGTTCCTGCTCGTCTTTCATTAGACACATAATTTAGAATTAATCTGCAATCTGATTTACCTTTAATGCACTTTGACTGGTCTGTTCGCGTTCTTCTGAACATGAACGACACGTACTGCTTGAATAGTAGCCTTCAGGTTACGGTTCTTCCTGTCCTTCAAACTCGTTATAACTCTCCAGCGTAACACCATGTATGTTTGCGACGCCCCCTTTACACTTCTGAAATCGAAGAAATGGAAATGAGCGTTTGGCGTAACTGAACGGGAGGCCTCCTATGCGGCAGGTCCGGCCGCCTTGGTGCAGGTCTTATTACATTCCACGCAACATTGGGAGACCTGCGCGCTGGATGAGGATGAAATGGTGATGAAGACAACACAACAACCAGTCACTGAGCGGAGAAAATCCCAACCCAGCCGGGAATCGAACCCGGGCCACTTAGGACGGCAGTCCGTCACGCTGACCATTCGGCTATCGGGGCGGGACTAGTTGTGAAATAATATGTTATATTACATATCCGCGAACTCGCTGTCCTCGACCACGATTTATTTCCATATTCAGCACGTCGCAACTTCGTAGGCTTATTTTTCTTCGTAATATTACTGCCCACAGTTTACATAATAACCTACATGCGAACACTCCAAGACACACACTCGTACCGCACTTATGCCATTCACGCATCTCAATCATTTGAAGTGCAGCTACAATATGCCACCGTCTTATGGTACTAGTAGGCGTTTGCGGAATTTTGCATGGAAAAGACACTGTTGTTTTTATTATCGAGTGCCGAGTGCTCGAGGCCAAAGGTGTCCCTTGTTAATTGCAATAAACATTACTACGAATCATTAGGTGGTTTAAACGAAATTAAATTCATTGATGGAAATTATCGTTCAGCATAAACTGTGAAGTACATCAAATATTATCACACGGGAAAGAACGTGCATCGTTCTCCTTATACAATGTAAAGAATCTTAAACTTCTAGCTCCTGTTGTTCGTCCTCACCGAGGAGTATCTAGACGGGTATATGCAACAATCAGTGGGTTCACTAACACTTATTCATCTAGATATCGCGTAGCGTCCCAACTTAGGAGAAAAACTGGTGCTCAGACCTGAACTACACCCGTGCGCATGTGGTTGATCCTTTACCCTGTAATTCACCAGCCTTGCTAGCCTTGAGGTGATTTCCTGTTGTATTCTAGACCAATGCCGAAATAATTCCTATTTCTAACTTGGAACACTAACACAAAATCATTTGAATTACAAGACACTTACATTGTTACGACATCCCCTTCCATCGTGGGGTCATTGACGATATGGTGGCAGGAGTGACAACCAGCCACAGAAAATAGTTATTGCTTGTCCACCGTCCATTACATTAAAAGAAACAAATGGACCCAGAAAAATCGAAATACCCTCAGAAAATACAGGAGCTTATTGACTAACTTGGTATTTAATCATCCTATATTTTACTTGACCAGAAGACTTATTTGACGCTTTTATGTATCACACCATGTGAAAAATGTAGCTGAAGTTTCAGGAAGCACTTACGTATTTATTAACAGAGATTTCTAATTATTGGTCGTTACTTATTGCTTCAGATGATCGGCGGGATATGTACTGTATTTATTATTTATCTGTAGATACATTCCCGGTTCATCTTAACAGACCCTCGATACGTGTTCTCTGTTATGTGTATTTTCGATAAAATGATGTGTGATGCATTCTGCTCGTAGGAACGATAAAAAATATTCACGTTGTCGTGCATTTTATTCGGGTCATGAGCCAGTTAAGTGAAGTTACACAGTGACAAAGAATGCTTTGCCGTCCCAAGTTGCTTGGCTGTGGGCGAGGTGCGCTGTGGATGAGACACTGGGAGCTTGTGGATAATGTGGCGCATTTGTCAGCGGCGTTGCCGCACGCCTGCAGGCTCCCATTAGCTCAGACGGGCCTCGCTGTCGCCTCATTGCCCGAAAGTCACAAAGGGACACCTCCAGTTTTCATACGGAGGCAGGCGCGGCCAGCGGAAACGAAGCGTCTCTGCGGTTCCCCACACACCGAAAGGGACCGCAGTCGATAAGCTGCGCAAGACCTGTGCCGCATTGGAAACCGTTCGGAATTCCTCCCTGCTGGAACCTGAGATTCCCCTTGCGTTCTGTAGTCTCCCAAGCTGGGCAATATTGACCGCCCAAATCCCGCAGACCGGACGCGGCCGAGGCAATTCCTCGTGTTGTTTACCTTTCCCCTCAACAAAATTGCGTATGCGTGCGTGTGCGCTTTCTCTCTTTTTTTGTGCGCGGGAAAACATTTCCTTCTAGTTCCACGTATACCCTTGTAGCGGTTGATCTCGTAGGTGCGAATATTTTGTTCTGCCGCGTGCAGGTTCGTGCCGTGTTCCTCCGCATCTTGAATTGATCAAATCGTCAGAGCTTAACATTGTTGTCAGCTTCCTTTCTTCCATCCGAAAAAGAAACCATAGCCACATCCGGATTAAACTCTGTGGAAGCTCCTGGGCAATAATTATTGTGAGTTCCTTTCTTATATTATTTCCCAATAAGATCTTAATTTTTCTAACAAAAGAAATAAATAAACAAATTTTATGGTACAAAAACACCGATGATTAGTGCTGTTCATACTAGAAAAATACAGTGTTGTTAAACCATATTGCAAGAGGTTTTTAATTAAAACAAATAACTGTTATTGAATCACTCAATTATTCAGAGTTTATTGCTTGGCACTTTAAAAGACAAATAAAAAAAAGTATATTGAATAATCCAGAAACATCAGTAGAGTTTGTTTCCTATAAGACATTGTTTTCAGCAACGATTACGTCAAATGAGCGGTGATAGTTTTCCAGAAGCTTTAATTCCAAAATTCTATCGATAACAGTGAGAAATTAATACTGGGCTCTGTTATGGTATTTGGGGCGTTGGTCTCACCATGTACTCAGAAATACATTCATATGATCGCGATGCTGAAAATGTTTCGAGACCTTGAGGCTAACAGCAAAATGCAGTATTTAAACTGAGTCACTTTCATCACGAAACACACTTCCGTGCTCTCAGAATAAGTCTCTGTAAATCTTTGGGTAGATCCTCCGACTTCAGCGTCAAACTTACTCAATTAGTTTTGCAGTAATTAGCGGACTTTACACAAGGAATTTTACACTCTGCAGCGGAGTGTGAGCTGAATTGACACTTCCTGCTAGATTTAAACTATGAGCCGGATAGGGAATCAAACCAGTAACCTGGCCAAGGTCCCTGATTCGATGCCAGGTCCGTCCCACAGTTTCAATACTCCTGCCTTTATCATTAGTGGACTTTAAACGTCGAGAATGTCCTATAACATCTGTTCAACACTGATACGTTACGGGTAACCTAAGATCTTTGACAGAAAACGTAGGCATCTCCTACAGCACAGGCACAGCACACTTGAGAAATTATCGTACACATATCCACCATATGAAGAGTATTGTTTCCTTTATTGCCAGTTTCCCTCTCCAGATTAGAGCATCTTCACATAGGCCTATTGACTGCCAGCGGGCGGATGTGGCCGAGCGGTTCTAGGCGCTTCAGAACGGAACCGCGCTGCTGCTACGGTCGCAGGCTCGAATCCTGCCTCGGGGATGGATGTGTGTGATGTCCTTAGGTTAGTTAGGTTTCATTAGTTCTAAGTTCTAGGGGACTGCCGGCCGTTGTGGCCGTTCGGTTCTAGGCGTTTCAGTCTGGAACCGCGTGACCGCTACGGTCGCAGGTTCGAGTCCCACCTCGGGCATGGATGTGTGTGATGTCGTTAAGTTAGTTAGGTTTAAGTAGTTCTAAGTTCTAGGGGACTGATGACCACAGATGTTAAGGCTCATAGTGCTTAGAGCCCTTTGAACCATTTGATATTGCCTACCGTCATGTAAACACGTTAAAGGTTCAAAGCTTAGCACAACAACGTCTCTACACAAACGCAATACTGAGTGGAATTTTGAACGTTTAAATTTTTCCGTTGTGTAAATAAGAATCTAAAGATGTTGTCGTTTGTAGAGTGAAGCTGATAACAAAGAAACAATAGGCCAGCTGTGGTTTTCAAATTTTTATCGTCCACAAAGCATTGTTTCTTCTCTGTTGTTGCCGTCAAGATATTTTCACTTCGTGTCGACATACCAGGATTCATCAGAATTCTGTGTATCGAATCTTTCTTTTTCTTTCATGTCATAGACATCTATTTTATGTTTCATAATAATCGAGCGGCGATTAAAAAGTTTGAAAACAGTCTGAAGCTCAACATTTTCTTGTGCAAGACTTTCTCAACACACATTTGTCCGTGTGAAGTAGTCTTAATGACGAAGGAGGTCCACGGGCCGATGCCTAATATGCCTAACTGGTAGTACTGCAGTGATAATATTACCAGAGTTGGCTCTTAGAAACGCATTAAATAACATGTCTATATACGTCCTGATTGATAATGTAGTGTTTAAGACACGAAGGTCCTAATCGAGAGTAACTAGTTCCAATGCCTGGTACTCCGCAGAAGCGGGATTAAAATTCTCTACAATTCTGGCAGCCATTTGTCTCCCAAGGTCATGGTGTCAGTGCGACGTTTACATAATTTTAAAAAAAATAGGAATCTCACGAGCTTCTTTCCTTTAGACTAATTTTTTCTATAATCAATAGTTCTGAAATACTCTTATTGCGGGTAGTTACGGAACTGTATTCCAAATTACAGTGCTAACGAAGCTTCCTACCAAATGTTATCACCGTAAATGAATCTCACTGCGGTTTGTGTAGTTGTTATTCTATATTTACTTACGGAAACTTTTATATATTGTTGCACCAATAAAGAAGATACAACACTCATTTTGATCCCAGATCTCTACACGCATATTCTGAAGTAGCTGAAGTACCTGCATCTGCCAACATATATTTCACATATATGCTTCGGATTTTTGATATCGTGTTTGAATAATTACGGTTTTCATTATCATGGACGAAGTGTCTGAAAGTCCATACACCAGCTGAAATTTGAGTTAATGCAAATTTCAGTGATAGCAAGTATATTCGATCTGCGTATGGTGCTATTATGTACTCTGACATCATGCGATCAAGTACCACATGAAACAATGAACTTTTCTCCAGATTTTGAAGCCTTTTCGCACGGATGATACGCGGAGAGAACCACTTTCCTGTTACTGTATGGTGGGTTTAAATAACTGCTACTTGTGTTAAGTACACGGCAACGGTCTTGCCCAGTACAGTATGTTAACTCTCATTATCATTCATATACCACACCGAGGCTAAAAGTGATAACTAACCTTAACATAACCCGAAAAACGGAAGTGTACTAAAATTTGCGACGCTAGTTTTTTAGTTACCAACTGCAAGAAAAGACTCTTGAATAACGCTGTGTGCATCGCCCACTTACAGAAAGCACTCCAACGGGTGTCGAGGGTTACGCTATGGAATTTTCCAAAGTCCAGAAGGCCCGAGAAGCTCGTTAATTAAGTGCGTCAGTATCATGATATCAAGTTTTCCCGCAAACAGCATGACAACGGCCTCAGAGAGCAGTTTCCCGTTACAAGTGGCGTCATAGAGAGATGTGTTATTGTTCCTGTACATTTCATAATGTACCTCGCAGCTGTGATGAGCGAAGAGCTCAGGAATTGCAATAACAATATTATGTTGAACAGTGGAATTACCGTAGGCTTCTTTGGGGTCTCACATTTTAGATCAAATCGCCAAATTCACTAACTAATGTTTCTTTAGATCCTCTCTCCTGATGTCTTCCTGATACCCGACAAACCGTTAAGTCTTCAGCAATCTGACCACCAACTACATACCTTGCTTCAGAAATAGAACCTGGTGATAAGGGTTGTCGAAAACTTTGACGCTCAGACAACTTGACAGATAAGATGTGATCGACACTCATTTAAAATCAGCGAATGAAATATTTTTCCAGTATCTGGGAAACGTATTTCGGATCAACTACACCGTAGAAATAGAAATCATTAATTGCACTGCACTGCTACTTTTGACTTCCGTAAGTTAAACCAGATGGATGGAGTACCCATCTGTATATCTAACTACCATTGTGTAATATCGCCTACTCCGACGAGTACCTCCGAGACTTTGTATTCCAGCAGAGGTGATTCCAAAAATTTGGGTAATTACTTTAGTTGATCGGCTAACGAAATTGCAAAATCGTATAGCAGACACTGAGGTTCGACAATTTGGTGAGAATGTGACTGATATAGATTTCATGAGGTTTTCGGGCAATTTAATGGTTTCTGTTGTGTGTGAAGAGTGGAAACTTGCTCTGAATGTAGAAAATTGTAAACCAGTACAGATGAGAAGAAAAGCAATCCTGTGACGTTCGAACAGAGAATTTGTGATTTGTGCTTATTAGAGTCACATCGTTTATATATATAGCCACTCGTAACGTTGCAAAGCGATATGAAATGTTACATGTAGTGCGGAAGGAGTGTGGTCTTCTTCAGTTTATTGGGCGAATTCAACGGAAGTGTAGCTCATCTACAAAGGAGACCCCATGTAGTAAACCAGTGTGACCCATTGTTGAGTACTACTCGAGTGATTGGGACTCCACGCGGTCGCATTAAAGGAAAACATAGAAGTAATTCAGATGCATGCTACAGCTACACGTACATCACTACTCTGCGATTGACACTTTAGTGCCTGGTAGAGGGTTCCTCGAACCACCCTAACGCTATTTCTCTACCCTTCCACTATCAGCAGCGAGCAGGAAAATTGAACATTTAAATATTTTTGTACAAGTTCTTATTTTTCTAATTTCATTACTATGATCATTTCTCCATATGCAGATTGACGGTAGTAAAATATTTTCACATTCAGAGGCGAAAATTGGTGACCGAATTTGGGTGAAACGATCTCACTGTTACGAAAAACATCTTTGAATTATTGTCACACCAACTCGCTTATCATATCCATGGGAAGTTATGCTAGATTTCTTACCAGGAGGTTCCTACAACACACGAGTATCACGGAATAGCTCCGTTAACTCGAATGGAAACCCGGGAAAGAAAGATGGGGGCTTTCTCACGAAATAATATGGAACAAGTTAAGAGGACGGGCATTTGCGGTTAATTCCAGAACTATTCTACTGCCACCAACATACAAGTCGCTTAAGGACAGCGAAAACAAGATAAGAGGAATTAGGGATCGTACGTTGGCATATAGACACTCGTTTTTCTCTTTCTCCATTTGCGAGTGGAACAGAAAAGTAAATGCCTAGTAGGGTTACATGGTCCCCTTTGTCATGCACCCCATGGTAGCTTGCAAAATCTGTATGTGGATATAGACGTACATTTTGATTATTTGACAAGTGAGAGGAGAGCACGGAAGCACATAGTTATAAGATGAGAGGTGTGACTAAGGTGAAGTGGGCAGGCTTGTCAGACGGCGTGGTGCGTAGCAGTGAGAGTGCAGAGAGAGGCGAGTGTAGTTCTGGAGGATGTCACGTTATGCAGTTGTCAGATGTAGTGTACACGACACCTGATTCTGGGCTATTGGTGAGATATACCAAAAGCAAAATAAACCACGGCTCTCAGGAGGACAATGGAAATATGAAAGGTTACTGAGTGGGGAATTCTCCGGTTGTTTCAGGGTAGTATATGGCGTGGAAGGGTGACATGGCGCAAATGGAAAGGAGCGCGATCTATATCACTTCCTCTGCAGTAGGAATAAAATTATCTAATAGGCACTAATACTGCATGAATGAAAAAGGAAAGGAAACACTTTTACAGACACGCTCCGTACGTGGAATACTACGTTAAACAGAGACAAAGAAAATCGCAAATCTGCCTTTCTTCTTTGAAAAGTAATACGAACAAATGCATTGAGTGATCATAAAAAACTAAACTTCCACCGGCAGAGTTACAACAGTGCTACCAATAAACAGTCTGAAATTTCTTATTGAAATAACGAAGTATAATAATAAGCAGGAATGTAATTTCTGATTATTAAAAAATCATTTAAGTAACAATAACAAATTGAAAAACAATAAGTATAGTTGTAGTATTTTATAAGAAATCGTTCTCGCAGTCTTTAGATGTGTTTTTCTACTTAGATTAATATAGTGAACTGAGAATAGCGTCAATTTTGATTGAATAATCATAATGTTAAGCAAATAACCGAAAACCCTACAAAGGCACCACATAAAAGCTGGTGACGTTATAAGCCTGTTCAGTGTATAGCATTGATAATAGCTACAAGATTTAATTTAGTTTTTATTCAACGAAAAGTCTGTGTGTGATGGACAAGGGAGAATATGCAAATTGTACCTGTCAGTCATAATGAGACTGGTCTCATAGATGTATGGCTTTAACAGTGGTATGTACAATAAATTCATTATTATGAGCTTTCCAACGTATTATTGACTGCTAGATAAAGACTGTACCCGTATTTGCCTTGCTCTGTCTTGTAAGGCTGGTATAGATAGGTCTTTTACCGTGTTAGTAATAATACATACAATATATTCCAACGTCAGATTTACAGATATACAAGGAATGTGACCATATTTGGCTTCATCAGTCTTATATGCACTATTAGAGGTAAGATCGATAAGCGTGTGTGTGGAACATCAGTCGATCCTAAAAGTGGTTAAGATATTTCCTGTATAAGTCTAGGGACATGTTAATTTCAATGTGTGCTCGTGGAATTATATGTTTTCTACAGCAGATTTTGCCGACTCTAACTCAGAAATGCAGCATGGTGCTTTACGTCTTATCTTTGATCATCAAGCTTTCGATTGGTTATTATATCTCCACTTGCATCTTTTAGAAGCTGATTTCTTCATGTACACTTAATTAGAGACACCTGCATTACGGATATCTTGTTTTAAAGATTCCAGACATCGTCTTCACGCTATCTTAGTAATGGTCTCAGTAATGCCAGCACAATCTGCATTGTTGGCAGAACTCCCCAAGTTCAAGGTGAAAGGTTACACCTCCTTCTCATATCCCCCACGGTTAAAGGAAGACTAGTGGGGCAAAAATGGTGGGGATAAGAGTGCAACCTGCATGATTACCCGTCTTTTTCCATAGCACTGCAACGGAAATCAATGCTGCCTTATATCTCAGATCAGTATATGCAGTTATTCAAGTTTCCATTATCTGCACCCCCACCACTCATCGAGCAGAAATCAGCACCTGATATTTTGGAGCAGGACACACAACTGTTCTAGTTTTCAATGTCTGCACTACAGCAACCACCAACACTCACTGACCCACAGCTACATGATTCTAGTTTACTACTGTCTGTGGTTACATATATTTTGCCTTCCAATGGATCGAAATGTGTAAATATAGGTACATACAAAAGCAGATAGTAGCTACCATTTGGTGATATAAATTGAAAATGTTTAAGATGGTGCTAGAGTGCAGTTTTCTCTGATTGACTGGGATGAGCTATTTGGTACGGTGGAATACATCAATGCTCAGAAAATGATGGAGTATAATGGATATCGTCTTCCACCAGAATTCCTCTCTTTGGCATTAAGGTGTCCATCACCAAAATGTAAGGGGATCCAACACACAAGTAACATCTGGAGACTCTTGCATTTATTTACATTACTGTAATGTTATTAACTTACGTGGACTATACTGTTCATTATGGACTGCAAAAGACAGGATGAGTTGCTGGTGGCCATATGTCAAGCCACTACTGAATAACTTTGTAAGCATTCTGCGTGAGTCTTGCTGTAAATGAGTGAGACCAACGTATAAATCCATTCATTAATGCAGTAACAAAATCTGCTGCTATTACACCCAAAAGTTTTAAATCCTGTATAAGTGGAATTTATGGATGTAATACCAAGACATATCACTGTTTCTATAGCTCTGTGTGTAATACAATGTTAATTTAAGGTATGTAAGGAGCGTTTGTTTGGGGATTATAGCAGTGGGTTTGCTGTAGTAAAACAGGAATGAATATAGTTTTTACGGTTACGATAGACAGTGTTTGAAAATTATGTAATAAAACATAATATTTCTCACAAAACTGCAATATTTTCCCACCTCACGACGACATTTATTGTGATTTAAGAGTTTATAAAGATATGCAGTCCTTGTAACTCTGGGAGTAGGATTACTGAAGAAATACATACAGTAATAGTCTCATTACTGTCTTCCTCTGTATTGGCAAAGTACAATGACAATGAGATTGAGGTAAGAATCTCTGAAGAAAAACGTACATGGTGCATTGGGAAATATTTTTTTGTTTCTTTTTACAACCCTCAGCGCGTACTTTTATAGGAGGAGGTCTATCAATCTGATGTCATGCATTCAAATCATAGTGCTTCTAACAATACCCATACTTAAAACTAAGCGCATCACTCTGAAACGAGGTAGCCTATGACAGCTGTGTGAAATACCACATAGCAATGGCATCACTTGTTTAGGAATCAAATAATAGTCAATCGTATTCAAAGTATGAACCTTTTCTGTAATGATCTTATATATTCAGTATGTGTCAGTTGTACGGACAAGCATGCTCTGGACAGACGACTAAGATGTCAGCCACATGTCTATAGATTATACGAGAAATATGGACCAAAGTGATAGAATTATAGTGCCAAGCTTAACATTCCTTGGAAGACATAGTCGCTCATTTTATATGTTTGATCTGCTTCAGTACATGCAGATATGTATGAACCAGTCATGCCAGATGAAGGAACTTTAACATCCTTATGTAACCCATCATAAACCAATGATATCTGCCTGTAACCACCACGTCGGTTTTCTTGTGAAGCACCCGCGCCTTTAGAATTAAGCTACCGATACTGTGAGAATTCAGAAACATCTAGTGTCAAAATGGGGTAATTCCATCACCGTAGTGCGTTGTAGCAGTCACTGATACCGTCCAAAGTGGTGCTACAAGACTGTAGGAGATTGTGACATACGGTTTTGTTATAGTCACCATAATAAAGAAATCATTGACAGCGGAACTAGATATAAAATCTAAGGCAAAAATAAAACACTGCACCACAAGGGAATTACCTAAACTGGGCGGAAATCAGTAGGTGTTACGCACATGTACAAACAAACAAATGACCATAATTTGAGAAAAAAAGGATGATTCATACAAGAGGACGAGCTTCACGAACTGAACACGTCAGTAACACGTTGAACCACCTCTGGCCCTTATGCAAGCAGTAATTTGGCTTGGCACTGATTGATAAAATTGTGGGAGGTCCCTTGAGAGAGACCGTGTCAAATTCTGTACAACTTTTGCATTAGACCAAAATCAAGAGCTGATTGGAGAGCCCTATTAATGGTGCCCCAAAAATTCAAGATGATGAGAGATCCAGCAACGTTGCTGGCTGAAGGAGGTTTTGGCAAGTACGACGAAAAGTAGTAGACACTCTTGCCGTCTGCAAGAAGTCATTATCTTGATGAAATGTAAGCCCAAGATCACTAGCCATCAACGGCAACAAAACAGGGAGGAGGATATCGTCAACGTAACACTACTCTGTAATGATACCACGGATAACAACAAAAGGGATCCTGCTAGGAAATATAATAGCAACCCAGATCATAATTCTTGGTTGTGAGGCTGTATGGTGGGCGGCGGTGAGAATGGTACTTCACCACTCTCCTGGACATTTCCAGACACGTCTTCGGTGGTCATCGGGGCTCTGTTCGAAGCAGGACTCATCGCTGACGACAGATATACTCCAGACAATGAGATTCCAGACCGAATATGCCCAACACCACTGCAACAGACTTGGTGTACAGAGGTCAATGGTATTCGATAAAACCTGACTCTCGCCCACCATTCAGACTGACAACCTCAAGTGATAATCTTGGGTCTCAATTCATTTCATAGCGGGTTGCTATCCACTGCACCCTTACAGCATAGCCTTTTTTTTTGCCCCCTATGACATGCCATCCGTGAGTTCGTGCCCGCAAGGTCGCAGGATCTCACACTAAAAGAGAACGTTTGGAGCAATGTGGGTGGAGCCCTGTAATCATCTTGGTATTTTAACGATATTACGTTGCAGTTGGACAGAATTTGGCACGATTTCCATCAGGAGGACATCCAACAACTCCATCAATCAATTTTAAGCAGAATAATTGCGGTCATGAGGGCCAGAAGTGTACCAAAGCGTTAGTGACATGCTGAGTTTGTGAAGCTCTTTCTCTTAAATAAAGCATCTCATTTTTCTGAATCTGTAATTGTCTGTATCCCTATAAATGTACGCCCAATTTTCCTTTTTATTTTATACTCTCTGTTGTTTTAAGCATTATGAGCTCACGGAAGTTTCGAAGTGTGGGACTGAGTCTAGGAAAACTGTGAATCTGCTTTAAAATACGCCACATGCTATTACAGCTGTGTGAAAACTCTATATCATAGCGACTCCAAAGTACAACCACCTCCTTTAAACGACTGATCGTTTATTTTCTCCAATATCTTCTCGTATTCATTGCTTACTGTAATAGTAAAGGTTAGTTTAGTGCAAAATTTTAAACTTATTCACTGAAGGGAAACACACGCCTTAAAACATCTGGCGGATTACTTATTGTCACTTTCTTCATGTATTCGTTGCTTACAATGATAATAAAGGTTACTTTCGTGAAAAATTTAGAAATTATATTTGTTTTCATATTGTTGGAGCTCAAAAGGTTAAGCATGTACATACATACAGCAATATGTAAGACTTTATAAATGAAAAAAGTAATGAATTGAATTTGTATTTTTGCCCCATAAAATCACTTGTCTGCTAATGTTAGCATATAATCATCGCCATAGTCAACTGGAGGAAACACCCTTGTCATAAGGCTTCATAATAACTGACCTGTCTGGCAATATTACAGAAAATGGATGAGGAAAAAGAAGAAGTAGAAGAAGAAGGAGGAGGAGGAGGAGGAGGAGGAGAATAATAATAATAATAAGAAGACAGGAGTACTCTTTCCTGATAATGTATGAACAATAATGTAAGTACATGCGACAGTAGCAAGACAAATGTTATTACGTCATTTCTAACATATGTCTAACATATGTCTATAGGTATTCTCAGAAACTTTATTTCTTCCCAAATACTACCTAATACAGGAGATACTGCATGGTATTAGTGATGTAACATGCACTACATTCAGCAAACGCAGTGATATTCTGCCACATGAGAGAGGAAAGCCGACCACTGCCTTCATATTTGACTATGATGCAGTGGAAAATAACGATAAAGTCGATAAATATTTCTGTTTTGTTCGTTACATAGGCTTGACATATTTATTTGACTAAACATATTGTAGGACTTCAGATTCGATGGTATTGGATAACAGAAACCTTCTTATTGCTTTCAGATGAGGCAATATGAGTTTAAAACACTTTAACGGACACATATACGAACTGACAGGCATTTAGTAAATTCATAACCATATGCGGAAAGTCTCGGAACTTCCAAGAGTTCTTTTTTTTTTTAATACTGTACCTACATGTAACTGTGTAAGTGTATCGCGTACCGTGGACATTCACTCCCATGTCACGCACTCAGCCCGAGAGAAGCTTCTGTGTAGACAGAACAATCGTCCACATATGGATGTCTCAACTTAAACAATAAATGAAAGAATTAAACTTCATAATATAGAAATTTAACTTACAAATCTCTGAAAACTAAGTCTGCGAGAACTCAACAATGATTGAGAGAATCAGTACTCTCAATGGAAATCTTAAATGTCATAACACATATATTCAAATGTTCAGCTAAGTTCTCGAAACCCATAATAACTTGCTTACAGTGATATAGTGGAAGGAATTAGTGCTATAAATGCTTGAGAAGATAACCATTGTAGAGCTATTGTGGTCTATGTAAATAAGGTAACTGTAGAGCTTCGTGAAAAGCGCCAAATACTGTGAATATTAGTAACGTTAAAAACTTTTTGAAGTCAGTGAACATATTAAATACAAACATTAAAGTTTTGACAAACGTTTAGAATTACGACAAAATTTCACGAGACTAAACAAATGCCATACAATCACGAAGTCAGTTTAGTATGTAACAGCATGTGACAGAAAATAAAATCCAGAATGAGATTTTTACTCTGCAGCGGAGCGTGCGCTAATATGAAATTTCCTGGCAGATTAAAACTGTATGCCGGACCGAGACTCGAACTCGGGGCTTTTGCCTTTCACTGGCAAGTACTCTAACATCGGAGCACGACTCACGCCCCTTCATCACAGCTTTACTTCTGCCAGTACATTGTTTTCTACCTTCCAAACTTTACAGACGCTCTCCTGCGAAACCTTGACCACGAAAGGCAAAGGTCCCGAGTTCTAGTCTCGATCAGATACGCAGTTTTAATCTGCCAGGAAGTTTGAGAACATAAAATCATCGAAGCACTTAAGACCATTCCACAGAAGGTATACTCGGTGAGGTGGCGCAGTGGTTAGCACACTGGACTCACATTCGGGAGGACGACGGTTCAAATCCACCCACAGCCATCCCGATTTATTTTTCCCGTGATTTCCCTCAATCGCTTTAGACAAGTGTAGGGATGGTTCCTTTAAAAGGGAACAGCCGACTTCCTTGCCCACCCTTTCCTATTCTGATGGGGCCGATGACCTCGCTGTTGGCTCCCTCAAACCAAATCAACCAACTGCATCTTAGAGAATTTGGAATGAGATAAATGTCCTAGAAAAAAAATTTAAGTCTGTTATTGGCTCTCTTGAACTATCCTGAAGGCGAAAGCAGTAGAATGTACCTTAGCCGATTCATTGATGGACACATAATGTTAAGAGAGGTGAGATATATGAAGTCAAGCGGAAAAACGGTAAATGGTGAGCACGGAACATATATGTTTAAAAAGAAGCACTGTACTGGTTGTTGGTAGAGAATTTGAAAGAACGTTAAGTTTACTAGATATAATATTTCTGAGAGCTTTGGGAATTATTTACCGAAAAAGTATGTATGTATGGTGAAACATTACATTTGCCTGATGTGTGTAAGAAAGTCATAACTCATGCAGAGCTGAACACAAAAGAAATTAATAAACTGGCCCTAGATGCTAGACATAGCATCGGCAACGGTATTATCAAAACATTGGTCACAATACGAATTACGTCTCATATCAGTGAGCTCATACCAATCGTTTCTGCGCATACAGAATGATTCATTCTAGAATAATTACGGATACGGTTGCTCAGGGACCCTATTAACCACCGTAAAAAACTTTCCATGTACTAAACCTTATAATACAAGCCTCAGGCGACTTCTGGCGACGAGATCTTGTAGTTTGGAAACAATATTTACGTGGGGATGGCGTTTCCAAATATATTTTAGATGTTATTGATGATTATTTGAAATTGGCTCAGGCATTACTGGTAGAATGGAAAATGGGGAGGGCAGCAGAATAGGTGATCTAGCAATTGGTGCAGATGGGGACAAATCGTCGCACAGAGAAACCTCAAACCGAACGTGGCGGCGAGATTTATGATAAGTATTTCAAGGCAGTAATACAGCAGTATGGAATACACCGTAAGTGAATATTTTCCCACCTGAAGACAAGTATCGTGAAATGTTTGAACAGAAGGATAAGAAAAATGACGGTTCCCCCACAAATAACCCGACAGTATAACCAAACTGTACTTCATACAACAAAAAAGAAACCAATTGATATTTATGATAACAAGCTTCTAAATACAGCATACAATTGTATTCAAATAGTGAGTCCACCCATATTGAAATTTGATGGTGAATTAGCACCTATTTTCAAGTACAGGGTGACATGCGATAAACTATACATTGTGTGTTCATAAACAGTTCATAGTTTTCCTAGATACAATCCAAAATTTCAAAGCGTACATGAACTCATAATGCTTAAATCAAATTGTAGTCCTGAATAACAAGGAAAAACAGTCTTAATATTCAACAAAGTTTTTGTTAGAACTACATAGTGTCCACTGCTTTCATTCTGAAACCACTCAAAAGAGCGGCAGTACAAACTCAGATTTACGTTGCAGTATTTTGAGATAAACTCAAAGACAAGAAAAGAAACTCGTGCAAGGAATTATCAGAATAGATTGGAGTTAAGTAGATGTAAAATACAAACTATTCACTACAGTTTCAGAAAAACTGAATGTTTTATTCAAGAAAAAGACCTCCACAAATTGAAAGTGTCAGTAACACGTTGGTTCACCTCCGGCGCGTATACAAGCAGTTACTCGGATTGCAATTAATTGATACAGTTGTTATATGTACTCTGTGGCATATCGTGTAAATTCTGTCCAATGGGTGCGTTAGACCTTGAGAATCCCGAGCTAGTTGGAGGGTTTAGTCCATAACGCTCAAAAAGTTCTCAGTTTGAGAGAAATTCGGCAGACTTGCTGTCAAAGGTGGTGTTTACCAAGTACGAAGAAAGGCACCAGAAACTATCGTAGTGTGCAGGTGGACATTATGTTGCTGAAATGATAGAGCAAGATGGCTTCCCACGAAGGCATCAAAAATGGGCGTAGACTATCGTCGACGTACCATTGTGCTGTTAAGAGTTCTGCGGATGGCTCCAAAAGGGGTCTGCTATGAAATGAAATGACACCCCTGACACTTACTTCTGGTAATCAGGCCATATGGTGGCAGACAGTCAAGCTGCGTAGGCTGCCATTGACCTTTGTACACCAACAAACCCGTGTGTGGGGGACATTTGGCCTGGAATCTCATTTACTGGAGTAGAATACACTTCAGTGATGAGTCCCGCTTCGAACAGAGAACAGATGACCACCTAAGACGTGTCTGGAGGCATGTCGGACAGTGGATGGATACCAACCTTCCTGTCGCTGGAGATTTTGATAATGTATCACTCCAATTTACAGAATTTGCCACGATATCTCTCAGAAAGACATCCGAAAACTGTATCTACCAATCCCAAGTCTAATGACTGCTTGTTTAATGGTCAAAGGTGGACCAGCTCTTGAATGAATCATCTATTATTTTCTGAAACTGCAATCATTTGTTTGTCTGTACATGTACATCACATCCATCGATTTCCGCTGCTTTCTGATAATTCCTTTGTGGTGCGTTTTTTTCCTTAGAATATATACTTCCTTACACTGTCGATGATCTCCTTAACTTGGCCACTATAAAAGAAAAGCATGTTAAAATCTCCTACACTCCTGTAGCACAATCTCCGCTCCTTCTATTGCCTTGGATGCTCTAAGTAGCTCCTAAAATGCACTACATTCGTAGAAGTACTTCAATATACCACTAGATGTGTCTATATTGTCACAGCATCGGCGGTTTCATTCTAACAGCAACGGTCCTTAAAAAAATAATAAAGTGGTGGTTATGGGCAGAAACCACTGGTACTGAAAGTGTTAAATAAGAACTTAGTTCTGTGCCTGCATCTGGCATGACTGGTTCATACCTATTTCTTGTACTGATGCAGAGCAAGTGTCATAAAAATTGAACAACGATTTTCTTGCAACGATGCAAAGAATCATCAGTCAGGCAGTGCTGTGTGACATTCCTGATATCCATTGTCAGTGGCCGAATGGGCAGAGGGGCACATGCTGGCCGATAGATGATCGCAAGTATTACTAAGATCCCATCTAGAAGTAGACGGTCTGGATGCTGTTTCTCGTGGTCTGGATACCGTTGACGGTGACATTGACAGTACAGCTAAACACGATGTCACTCATGAAGGTCCGGACGCTTGGAACGTCTCTTGTTGTATCGCAATTGCTGACATGGGTGCAGGCACTATCGGCGCTTGTGCTTGTGACGATCTGCACACTGGCAAAGCTCCCCGTGTTGCGGATGCTGTTGGTGCAGGTGACGACATCGGGAAAACAACTCGCAGTCCCATCAGTGGCGAGGGCAGGCCTAATTCGTTCAGAATTTATGAGTAATCATAACTGTCTGTAAGTATCACGTGAAAAATTTGTACACGTAAAAGTAGAGAGACGGGTAGACTGATACTTATCTAAACTCATCCCCCACTTTCTCACTCAAATTTGCTTGCAGTGTGCATCTTCCCAGTTCCTTCTTGAGTAATGAGTAAGCACATTTGCTTATTATGGGTGATGTCACTATCTGTGATACATGTTTGCAATTCCTGGACCAAATCATCGTTCAACATCTCAATACATTTGTTGACGTCAGTCCAATACACACACAATTATGCAATAGTTATGCAAGTGTCCATCATCATCAGCGGAGCCCACTGATGATGTAACCTAGCTCACACACACACACGCAAATATATATATATATATATATATATATATATATATATATATATATATATATAGTGGCCCATTTAAGGTAGCATTCCGCCACAGCCACGGTCCACGTCGACAGAGGCAGGGGACCGAGTGAAGTGACGCCCTTTACAGCGACATGTTACTGCCGTAACCAGCGACAGTCTCTACTGTGTATCGTTCGAATTCGAAGACGACGACTACCTGCGGAAAAATGTCGACTATTGAAATTGTGGGTTTACTTTTGGAAGGTGAGGAAGGTGATGATTTCTTTTTCTATATGTTAGAAAAACATTTAAAAAGTTATTTAGAAATATATATATATATATATATATATATATATATATATATATATATCTTATGGCAGAGTAAATAAAAACAATTTAATGTTATTTTGAAATTAATTTGCGAGAAATTACAGCCAAGAACTACAAGAAATGTGATCATAGTCGAAGAAAAATTATTCTTGACAGTAAGTTGTTGCATTTGTACTATCCTATACCACATTTTCAATTTCTTGTACACTGAATTTATGCTGTTCTTGAACAGGTTGTAGCGTCAAATCAGAAGGCTCTTGAGGCGAGTATGCGAATATGGTAACGGAATTGGTGAAAATAGAAGGCTTCGAAATGACATAATAAGGAGCGCTCGCAGTTTGTGGCATCGAGTGGAATGAACTACAGTTACATGACACATCGGTACTGTTCTGCTGAATACGAGAGGATTGTCAGCTGGCATTATTCGATAGTTAATCAGACTGTTAAAAATTTCTTGCTTCGCTTTAAGTTTGTAAATTTGTGGCAGCGAGCCCAAAACATCTCTGACGTGATTTCGCAAAGAATGTATTTCGTTATCATACTTTTATGGTATATCTTTCAACGATATAGTTTTGAACTTAATGAAAAAAAACTAATACCAATAGCCTTACCCTCGCCAAATGAAATTAGTTTTAAGCACATTGAACAAGATATCTGTCAGAAATGGAACATACCGAAATTTGTGGGTAGAATTGATGGCAAAGATGTGAACATGTGAGCATAAAGGCACCAAAAAACAGCTGATCCGTTTTTTCTCAATTACAAAAATTATTTTTCGATTTTTATGTACAGATTCATTGTTGTAGATGTTGGCTCTTGTGGCAAAGAAGGTGATGGGCGTATTTTTAAAAGTCTGAGATAGAGAGAATGATTGGGATGAAAAATTTTAATTTCCCTGCACCTAAGTCCCTTCCAAACAATAATATTTTAGTGCCTCACTTCATAATAGGTGATGAAGCATTTGCACTTATTAATTACCTAATGAAGCCATACTCTCTAAAAGTTGCACGATTGGGCGAGGAAAAAGAAATTTTTAACTACCATTTGTGTTGCGGGAAACGCGTTTGGGTTATTATCTCAAGTATTTAGAGTGTCTTAAACAGCAATTCAGTTTTAGCTGAATCAGCTGACGATCTGATTAAAGCAGCTGGTTGCCTACGTAATATTCTGCGAGATGCTTATCTTGGAGATCAATCATTTCCCTTCTATCGATGTAAAACACCGACTCAGTTAAAAAGTATGATCGAAATTGCCTATAATAAAGGTTTTCCATACCGTGTCAGATCTGAGGTGAGAAACCAGCTTAAACATGTTTTTCGTAGACACAAGGCGTAGTATCATGGCAAGGTAATGCTATAAATAATAGTAATTGATCTTCGTTGAATTCATGTAGTTAAGTAGAATACTATCTAAAAGTAAACATAAATAAAGATCTGTAGATAAAAAAGCTAACCGTTTTTATAGAGTTCCTTCCGCAAGGGTATTTTTGTATGCATCTAATTTGACGTCATATAGCCGGGGATTCGCGAGTAAAATCCACATTTATCGCTCAGTGACAGGCGAAACTACTGGTTTGAGAGCTACTGTCGCGTGCACGACGGATACAGACATGATCTGCAGCGCTCACATGCAAGATAATATAAACCAGTAGTGTTGCTGTCGCTGAGTGACACTTGCCTTTGTCGCCTGTTTCTGTCGACTGTTGCTGTCACTGCTTTCGGAATGCTACCTGTAACATCTTGCTGGTGTTGTGTTCGGCTCACTAGAAAAAAACCCAACAGCACCCTTTAAGTGTACATGCATACACAGGCACAAAAGCAAACGAACTAGATAAGAGTACCATCATTCTGATAATGACGGTGGCAAGAACTGGCAAGGTACACCACCATTCAACAATGGTTCAAATGGTTCAAATGGCTCTGAGCACTATGAGACTTAACATCTATGGTCATCAGTCCCCTAGAACGTAGAAATACTTAAACCTAACTAACCTAAGGACATCACACTACACCCAGCCATCACGAGGCAGAGAAAATCCCTAACCCCCCCCCCCCCCCGGGAATCGAACCCGGGAACACGGGCGTGGGAAGCGAGAACGCTACAGCACGACCACGAGATGCGGGCACAACAATGCTAAAAGAAAGAATATAGCAATCGATAAGTAAAGGAGAAAAACACACACACCCACACACACATACACATTTGCAAGGAAAAGATAATTGAAACCTCCACCGAAATACGAGTATGTTTCATGAAAAGTGCAAGTGTTTCGAAGTCCAACACAGTGTATGGCATGCTATCATCCTCGTCCTTGAGACACAGCCATTTGCTACCTCTGCTGCCAATGACAGTGCTGCTGACTGAATGCTCCATAATGATGAAGATGCTGCCGATAGTGACAATACAGATGCTACGAAGATAGTCAAGTAAAATAGCAGTTGCCGGCCTGCTTTATGTACTCGTGGTCTGGAGGTCGGTGGTGGGGTAAGGATTCGCCAGTTCTGTTGCAGATCTTCTGTTGAATGGACGTCACCGCTGCAACTCCCAAGAGTGAGCACTGATGCAAGTGCTGTGGATTAGCGTGCGAAATAACAAGATGTAAGATATTTTAAAATCAATCATTTACATGTCATCCAGGCTTATAATTTTTGTACATTATCTAATGCACACACGGGACTATTCTTCTGCGTCACCCTATAGAGGTATGGTGGTGGACGTCGAGACGATTCCAGATTTTTAACTGCAGTGTTCCATCTTGATAAATTTTATGTCTCTGAACAGTTTTCTCGAGGCAGGGGATTGTAAAGAATGTTGTGAAGGTGATGTCTTTATATAAAAATTGCCATAATTACTGAGGAGGCCTTGGATGTCAGTTGTAATGTTGGCAGTTTGAGGTGTTACAATTACATGTGATACTGCATCTATTAATGTATACAAGTTCCTTCATAATTCTGGTAAGTGGTAAGCAGTTATTGATACAGTCATCGAGTATTAATGTAAATGCTGCTACATTTCATGGAAAGTTAGCAGAGGCTTACATTTCAACATGCTCATCTATCGATTCAGTCTTCACACTTTCATTCTGTTTTGAGCACCCTAGAATGACAATGGGAGCTAACTTCTTAAATTCCGTTGGACTGAGCAATTGTCTCTCATTGTCTTCACCCTATAGCTGGCTGGGTGACTCCATGCACACCTTTCGAACAAGAGGCTGTATAAATTGTCAGACCAATCTTAGTGCAAAAGTATCATACAGGTGGAAATCTGGATTGAAGTAAACTTTTGCATTCCCTAAATTGCAGTTGTTAAATTCACTTGTATCACTTTCCAGGTCTGCTTTCTTGTTGGTTTGAAATCCAAGTACGATAAACTGAGGCATTTTTAATAAAAGAAATTTTTAACAGACCGTGATTCTCGGGTTGCATTCGGATGTAGAGGATATGCAAACAGCGCACATTATCTATAATTTAAATGCATTTGAATGCAAGCAGCAGGTATTTTTTAAATTTTTTAATCTTCCTTGTGGGCTATAGAGGAATAGCGGGTTTCCGAAATTAATTTGGCAAACACAATCTTATTCCCTTCACAACTGGCATCTCTCCATGGATATATTTGCTTTATCGTCTGTCCCACTCTGTACTAAAATGAGTTCCTGTATTACTTGACGAGAGTCATTTTCACGTCAACGAATTTGCCCATCAGCATCTTGAGTAGTATGCAAGCACTAAATCGTTCGTATTCATATGTTGACATCACTTTCTCGAAAAACTCTCCTGCATTTTCTACGCCATTCTAGCTGGATTTGTATGCTGAAACGTACGTTTTTTAGGGTTGACGTGATACATTCAGAATGCAGTCAATTTCAACCCAATTCGACTTGCATTTAGTTACTGGAACAGGAAATCAACTGTGATATATGTCAATCGAAATCTTTCTGTAGAGCTCGCCTTGCCCTTTTTCACAAAATTCCCCTCAAAGTGTTGCTTGAAGTGATTAAAGTACCTTGGTTTTGGACCACAACCCGGATCTTCTCATAGTTACCAAATTTTGCGGAAACAATATGTTTCCTGCTGAAAGAGTCATTTTTATTCATCATACACGACTAGGGCAGTTATGTCGAGCTCCAAATTTGTTCTTGTGTAGTTTCTAGTCCAACGATTTAAGGAATTTACAGTTATTTGACTATAACATTCTGTGTTTCCATTGTAAAGTTGTTTTCTGCTGGATGTGTGTGATGGTTTTATATGCCCACCCGGCTTCAAATGCAGAAGTAATACCATTTCTTCACCCCAAACATCAACAATACGGTTGTCTTGCTGCACAATATTCAACTCAAGATTATCTTTTATCGAAACTGTCACTGAGAGGTATACGGCGTGGGTTGTCATCTATTTAATTTTTGTTCTAGGCCCACTACAGGGAAGAATCCGTAGATTGTGCGAAATCAGTTTTCCATTGAGATATACATTCGTTACAATACTGCATCTGACGCGAATTGTAAATTGGTAGTGCATCCACTGACTCAACTGACTTGTATCATTTTTCTGATCCTTGAGAAGAATCTTATGCTTTGCGAAACCTGTTAGCAATGCAATTGATTTTTCCCATGTAAAGTCTGTAACCTAAGTTGTTAATTCATATTCTTAAAGATATTCTTGTTCCCCCTTAGCTCTAAACATTGTGCTCCCTGTTTTAAATATACATTTCAGTTATCAATGTTGTATGTACCGTGGGGTCTTTACACAACCTTACCACTTCCTGGATCTACTTCACAGTTTCATTCTGTGATATTATAAATAGTGTTGTACATTACTTATCCTATCAGCGAATAAACTAATCAAATTTGCTTCATTCAGCTGGAGGAAAGTAACTGATGCATAATACAGTCAAAGTGTATGGCATCGCACCTGAAGCGCAACCGAAGAACTGATTTTCTTCATTATTGTATTTATACCTCCTTTGTGGCTGTCAGGATAAACGTAGAACATAAGTGGAAGCAGAGATACGTACTGAAGTTTTGGTAGCTATCAACACTGTAGAATACGTGGTTTCATGCAAAATCGTAGCATAATTCATCTGGTGCCGTATAGCTCACAGCAAATCAAATTAGTGGACTCTATTTCGGTTTCTTCTTTTCAGCATGTACTACTCGCTGAGTTCCAGTTCCTCCCTCAGCATCTAAATGTACAATATCACATTGATCAGACTTCCATATGGACCTAGATAGAGAATTTTAAATACAAATCCCATCAAATCTATGAATGGGCAACAGTCAGACGATCGACATTTTCGTGCACTATGTCAGGCATTATAGCTACGAGATTTTTTCAATTTGTGATTAGTCCGAGCGTTTTCGTTTATGTCTTTAAATATTATTTAATCATTGCTCAGGAGAACAATGCAGTATTAACTTGCTTTCTTCAAACTGTTCTGTAATGGTGGTTGTGATGGGTAAAATGTTCGGCAGTGCTTGGTATCTCGGCTGCTCTGCTAGACCGCTGTGTTCTGAGCGTTGTAACGGAACTTAATTTTGGTGGTCAGGCACAGGTGAGTAGAGAGAGGGGGGAGACACAGATGGACAGAGAGTAATGGAGGAGGCGGAGTGTACAATATATGTGACATATGCATACACTGGCTATGACGTGATAAAATGTTTATAATGCTTAAAATTAATTCCGAAATTTCAGACACACTATATTGGAAAGTATATAATAATTACTTAGTTATAAACATATTTTAATATGTTTCTAAAAAGAATTAAAAAGCCTCAAGTAATTTCTCGTAGTCCCATACACAATCCTAATCGTATAGCGATAGCAGTGAAAATTTGTGCTTGTGAATTTTTAATGTCTATAACAATGCCATTCTTGAAGATTTCCCGGTGTAAATGGTACTCCATGAGGTTTCAGGATTACTGTCGATTAACATTGACATGTTGTCATGATACTTCTGCAGACAACAATTCAGTCATCTTCAAGTGAGTGTTTTGGAGTGGAGATTGCTAGTACTCGTCACTAACTTTATATAAAAATTGGCACAGAGATATATGTGCATAGGCAGCCACCTATCGACATTTAGCACCCTAATTCTGCTCCATCTATAGCTCGCAGATGCATGCATAAGGCTGGTACTATAATCACGTCCTCTATCAGAATTCAGGTTCGTGGAGTTAAAATTCAAGTGTCACATTAATAAAATTACTGTCGCTAGAGCTGTCACTAGGTACAAAATATTTTCTTCTGAAGATATTAAAGGAATCACTGGGATCCAGGCCTTGTACAATTGAAAGCAGCCTTCAGAATTAAAAAAAACGTGTTCTCACAGATTCCCTAATAACTGAATCCCAGAAAGATTCCAGAAGGTCAGTGTCAAGATTTCGGTGGCAGAATAATCAAAAGAATCTCCTATGGAGATACAGTGCTCAGCAATGGCTGCCTTACTGAGTTGTGAAAGGTGCGCATGGCAATGATATTCAGTGCACCTTTCATATAATGTGCGTGTGGTCAGACCAATGTAGTATTTGCCACACTTTCAAGATCTTCTGTAGATTCCCGCCTTTTTCAGTCTCTGGTCGTTCTTTACCGAACCAAGAAGAGCACAAGCCTTTGCAGGTGGCCAGCAGATTACATAAATATAATATTTCTTTAGGACTCTGCTAGTTTCAACTAAATATTGCCGAAATATGGGAGGAAGTCTCTGAACTTCAACAGATCTTTCTCTTCTTGATCTTGAGAAGTGTCGCGTTTTTCCTACTTTTAGCAGTGCTGGCCTGATGTGGAGAATATCCATTGTCTTTCATCACAGATTCCATATGTTCCAGCTCCTTTTCAGGGCTTTCTCTATCACATACAACATGTGTCCGACGCACTAACTTTCGAAGGACGCCCACAGTTTGTGAACAGTGGTGACAATTACACGCCTGCAAGAACATGTCCGTATGTGTGGGCTTATGGTAAACGGAATGCTCCAATTACCGATCCACTTTCCGGCGTTCTAAACATGCGGATTTCCGCCTTTCTTCACTCCCGTCGAAAACTGGATACTATCGAGGACAAATGTTTCTAGAGTTTTGACAGTTCTTCCCTACAATGAGACCATACTACAAAAATATCATCAACATGTAACCAGAAGACTTTTGGTTCCGCCGTAAGTGCCCTCTTCTCAAAGTCTTCCATAAAAAAGTTTGCTACCAGAGGGGAGAGAGGACTACCAGTGTCAACATTGTCAATTTACTCAAAATATTCACTGTTGCTTGTCAATTTGCTCAAAATAGTTTGTGCACGGCTCCCAGGTTCATGCCATATTTCTCGACTTACGAAAGGCGTTCGACTCAGTTCCGCTCTGTCGGTTGCTCCTAAAAGTGCGCGCTTACTGCCTATCCGATGACATACGCGGTTGGATAGTAAGTTTTCTAACAGACAGGGAGCAGTATGTCATCCTGAACGGGGTGACTTCAACAGAAACAAGCGTAATTTCACTTGCGACCCAGGGCAGGGAAATAGGTCATCAACTTTTTACAATTTACGTAAACGATCTTGTTGATGGTATTGACAGCGGCATTAGATTGTTTGCCGCTGATGCTGTAGTATCACATGAAAGTTGTGAACAAATCAATGGGGATTTGCAGAAAATTAATGAGTAGTGTAATGACTGGCAGTTATCTCTCAATATTAGTAAGTATAACCTACTGCGTATAACAAGGCGAAAATCCCATTAATGTACGACTACAAAATAAATGCCCTATCTTTGGAAGCGGTAATATCTGTCAAGTATCGGGGTGTGACTATTCGAAATGATCTCAAATGGAATGATCAGATTACACAAATAACAGTTAACGCAAGCTCTAGATTGTGATTTATTGGTAGAATCCTGAAGAGATGCATTCCTTCAACAATGGAAATAGCTTACATTTCGATAGTTCGTTCAGTCTTAGAGTATTGTTCGTCTGCATGGGCCCCTTACCAGTTGGGTCTGATTCAAGAGATTCAGAAGGTCCAAAGAAGAGCGGCATGATTCATGACTGGTACATTTAGCCATCGCGAGAGCGTTACGAATCTCGTAGAAAATTTAAAGTGTGACACACTTGCAGATAGACGGCGTGCTAAACGGAAGGGGCTGTTCAGTAAATTCCGATATTCATCGAGGATGTAGAGCATATATTATTACCACCAACTTTCAGATAGCGCAATGATCACTATTCAAAGGTAAGGGAAATTAGAGCTCGTACTGAGCCGTTCAGACAGTCGTTTTTCCCTCAAGCGATCCGCGAGTGGAACAGAGGAGGGGAAAAGTGAATTTGGAGCGAACTGTGCCCTCCGCCACACACCGCTTGGTGGCTAGCGGAGTATACAGGGTGAGTCACCTAACGTTGACGCTAGATATATTTCGTAAACTACATGAAATACTGACGAACCGATTCCACAGACCGAACGTGAGGAGAGCGGCTAGTGTAATTGTTTAATACAAACCATACAAAAATGCACGGAAGTAAGTTTTTTAACACAAACCTACTTTTTTAAAATGGAACCCCGTTAGGTTTTTAGCACTTCTGAACATATAAACAAATAAGCAATCAGTGCCGTTTGTTGCATTGTAAAATGTTAATTACATCCGGAGATATTGTAAGCTGAAGTTGACGCTTAAAACCTCCGAGGTTCAGTTGCGTGTTGTAATAAACATGGGCCACGGTCGGTGAGCAGCATCTGCAGGGACATGTATACGATGACGACCGTGTTTACGAGTGTGCCTGTAGTGCATTGTTGTGGTTTGGTCTAGCTGTCGCAGTGTCCGCATCTAGCGCTTGGTGCTATTGTTATTCTGCATTCGTCTCCGCACGCAGACCAACTGTAGTACACCGTGTTACCAGACGTCTGTGATAGTGTAGTGTTGTAGGAACAGTGACCATGGTATATTCGAACTCTGAAGAGGCGGAGATGATACTTATCTATGGCGAGTGTCGACGAAATGCAGCTGAAGCCTGCAGGATGTATGCAGAACGGTACCCGGACAGAGAGTATCCAACGTGCCGCACATTGCAAAACATCTACTGCCAACTGTATGCAACAGGTATGGTCTTAGCACGCAAAAGGGGTCCTTAACAGCCCCGTCACAGGAGAAGCGGGTGCAGTTGGTGTGTTAGCTGCTGTTGCCATGGACCCACACATGAGTACACGGGACATTGCGAGAGCCGGTGGACTGAGTCAAAGTAGTGTCATGCGCATACTGCATCGTCATTGCTTTCACCCGTTTCATGTGTCGCTAAGTCAGCAATTATACTCCTGGAATTGAAATAAGAACACCGTGAATTCATTGTCCCAGGAAGGGGAAACTTTATTGACACATTCCTGGGGTCAGATACATCACATGATCACACTGACAGAACCACAGGCACATAGACACAGGCAACAGGGCATGCACAATGTCGGCACTAGCACAGTGTATATCCACCTTTCGCAGCAATGCAGGCTGCTATTCTCCCATGGAGACGATCGTAGAGATGCTGGATGTAGTCCTGTGGAACGGCTTGCCATGCCATTTCCACCTGGCGCCTCAGTTGGACCAACGTTCGTGCTGGACGTGCAGACCGCGTGAGACGACGCTTCATCCAGTCCCAAACATGCTCAATGGGGGACAGATCCGGAGATCTTGCTGGCCAGGGTAGTTGACTTACACCTTCTAGAGCACGTTGGGTGGCACGAGATACATGCGGACGTGCATTGTCCTGTTGGAACAGCTAATTCCCTTGCCGGTCTATGAATGGTAGAACGATGGGTTCGATGACGGTTTGGATGTACCGTACACTATTCAATGTCCCCTCGACGATCACCAGAGGTGTACGGCCAGTGTAGGAGATCGCTCCCCACACCATGATGCCAGGTGTTGGCCCTGTGTGCCTCGGTCGTATGCAGTCCTGATTGTGGCACTCACCTGCACGGCGCCAAACAAGCATACGACCATCATTGGCACCAAGGCAGAAGTGACTCTCATCGCTGAAGACGACACGTCTCCATTCGTCCCTCCATTCACGCCTGTCGCGACACCACTGGAGGCGGGCTGCACGATGTTGGGGCGTGAGCGGAAGACGGCCTAACGGTGTTCGGGACCGTAGCCCAGCTTCATGGAGACGGTTGCGAATGGTCCTCGCCGATACCCCAGGAGCAACAGTGTCCCTAATTTGCTGGGAAGTGGCGGTGCGGTCCCCTACGGCACTGCGTAGGATCCTACGGTCTTGGCGTGCATCCGTGCGTCACTGCGGTCCGGTCCCAGGTCGACGGGCACTTGCACCTTCCGCCGACCACTGGCGACCACATCGATGTACTGTGGAGACCTCACGCCCCACGTGTTGAGCAATTCGGCGGTACGTCCACCCGGCCTCCCGCATGCCCACTATACGCCCTCGCTCAAAGTCCGTCAACTGCACATACGGTTCACGTCCACGCTGTCGCGGCATGCTACCAGTGTTAAAGACTGCGATGGAGCTCCGTATGCCACGGCAAACTGGCTGACACTGACGGCGGCGGTGCACAAATGCTTCGCAGCTAGCGCCATACGACGGCCAACACCGCGGTTCCTGGTGTGTCCGCTGTGCCGTGCGTGTGATCATTGCTTGTACAGCCCTCTCGCAGTGTCCGGAGCAAGTATGGTGGGTCTGACAGACCGGTGTCAATGTGTTCTTTTTTCCATTTCCAGGAGTGTATATGGCGATGACTTTAATCATCGAGTGAAATTCTGTCAATGGGCATTAACAAAGAATGCGTTGCAGTTCTACCTGTTTACCGATGAAGCTGGTTTCAAAAAACCACGGGGCAGTGAATCTACGGAACATGCATTACTGGTCCGTAGACAATCCTCGCTGGCTCAGACGGGCAGAACGACAGCGACCGTGGACTGTAAATGTATGGTGCGGAATCATTGGCGACCACCTCATTGGTCCTCACTTCATTGCAGGGGCCCAAACAGCTGCAACATACATCGCGTTTCTACAGAATGATCTGCCAACGTTGCTCGAAAATGTCCCACTGGAAATGCGTCCACGTATGTGGTATCAGCATGATGGTGCACCTGCACATTCCGCAGTTAACACTAGGCTGACCCCTGACAGGATGTTCGACGGGCGTTTCATAGGACGTGGAGGACGCATAAATTGGCCAGCCCGTTCTCCTGATCTTACACCTCTGGACTTCTTTTCTGTGGAGTACATTAAAGGAGAATGTGTACCGTGATGTGCCTACAACCCCAGAGGATATTAAACAAAGTATTGTGGCAGCCTGCGGCGACATTACACCAGATGTACTGCGGCGTGTACGACATTCATTACGCCAGAGATTGCAATTGTGTGCTGCAAATGATGGCCACCACATTGAACATCTATTGGCCTGACATGTCTTGACACACTCTATTCCACTCCGTGATTGAAAACGGAAACCACCTGTGTACGTGTACCTCACCCCTCATGGTAATGTACATGTGCGTCAGTGAAAAAGACCAATAAAAAGGTGTTAGCATGTGGACGTAGTGTGCTGTTCCAGTCTCTTCTGTACCTAAGGTCCATCACCGTTCCCTTTGGATCCCTGCGTAATTCTGTGCTGTCCGATACACACTATCGAACAGCGGAGGAGTGGTACTAAAGCGTCCACTTTAGATTACAATATCTGCGGATGTAATTAACATTTCACAGTGCAACAAACGGCACTGATTAAGTATTTGTTTATATGTTCAGATGTGCTAATAAACCTAACGGGGTTCCATTTTTTTAAAAAACGTAGGTTTATGTTAAAAAACATACTTCCGTGCATTTTTTTATGGTTTGTATTAACCAATTACACTAGCCCCTCTCCTCACGTTCGGTCTGTGGAATCGATTCGTCAGTATTTGATGTGGTTTACGAAATATATCCAGCGGTAATGTTAGGTGACTCACCCTGTATATGTAGATGTAGATGTAGAAATATTCACTGTTGCATAAAAAATAGATCGAGGAAAGAGTATAGTGATATAGGACTATTGTATAGGCTTTGAACTTACTGCTGATGAGTTGACAATGAAACCATAAGAGGGAACTTTGCGAAGAGTGAGAGGACACCGAAACTTACTAATAAGTCTCATTCATGGAGTCATAGTGACTTCATTCTGTCGATAGATTCACCAGAGTTCTGAATGTGATGTGAGCGTTTTCACACTATCTACATCGACAATTACATCTGCATTATTACTTTGGAGGTCATGGAACCACCTTTAAGTTACATTCCTACCGTTCCAGTCTGGAACAGCGAGCTGGAAAAACGAACACAAAGCTTTCCGTTGGTGATTGAAATTTCATGAGAAGTTCCTGCCGCAGTGAAAAACTCTTCGTCAATCCTGTCTGATTATGATTCCACACCACACAGCAGTACTCCAGAAGATGGAGGCATGATTAGTGTAAGCAGTCTTTTTAGTACACCTGTTACGTTTCCTAAGTGTCCTCCCAATAAACCGCAGCCTTTGGTTTGCTTTCCACATAACATTATCTACGTTATCGTTCCGATTTAAATTAGTCATAATTGTAATCCCTGAGTATTTTGTTGAGTTTATAGCCTTTAGATTTCTGTGATTTATCGTGTAACTGATATTTAGCGGATTATTTTCAGTGCTAACGTGGATGACTTCACATCTTTAATGATTTAGAAGCAATTGCCACTTTTTGCACCATACAGATATCTTGTCTACATCATTTTGCAGTTCGTTGAATAACAATAAATGACAGTATCATCTCCCAAAATGTTGTTCAGATTGTCTCCTAAATCGTTTACGTATATCAGGAACAACAGAGGGTCTATAATAGTTCCTTCGGGAACGCCAGGTATTACTCCTGTTTTACTCGATGACTTTCCATCAATTGTTAGTAATTGTGACCTACCTGACAGGAAATCACTAATCCAGTCAAACAACTATGACGTTACTCCATTGCACGCACTTTAATATGATGACACTTGTGAGGAACTACACCTTTGTAAGATCGTAACCTGTTTGAAACGACACTCAAGTTTTATTTAAACTATTTAGCAACACTATCACCTGAGTCGGGGCTTCGGCAAAATGACCCAAAAAGACCATATGTCTCAGTGATGAAACAAGGTGTCTTGTTAAGTCATATATCGTATGGCCGATACTTCTCATAAAAGGATGTAATGATAGATTTACTTTGCGAATTTTTGGAAGACAACATAACCTTAATGGAACAAAGCTGAGAGGTCCTAATATTTCGCAACTTCTTGCAGAAGACGAGATGAATTCAACTACGCTGACTTTTTTTTAATCTCCTTTCTCTGTGGGGTGTTTATCAGTCTACAGGGACGTTGGTTCACTGAACAAGCAAAAAATATTCGAGTCACAGATCTCATGTGGCAACATCCCAGTGGAATTTTCCTTACCTGCTGGAAGGACTGCGGTTTCAAGATCTTCTCGTAGCTAGCGTAGTATGGTCCTTTCCTTGGAGAAAAAGTTACTCTCGTGAGAAGGAGCTCTCGTAAGCGTACAACATGGTTCACGAATTATTTCTTATGCTGAATCTTTGGGCAGAGGTCTAACAACTTCTCAAACAGTACTGATATAATCAGTTAAATCCAAGGTTACAGCAGTAGGCGTGAAGTTGAAAACCTTCACAAGCACCAACAACATCTCACTGTCGAAACCTGTCCATAAAACTGACCACGGAGTATAGAACAGCAAGTTCCTTTGGTGTCACTGTAATCAACAATGTTGCCTACCTGTTATCAACGTCATGACCAAATTCAGTTATAACTGTAATTTAACCCCAAATCCAGTTTAAGTTTCGTTGGCACTTCTTTATAAATGATAAGTGTGGCAACATGCTGACCGATGCCTGTGATCATCTTGCAGATATTTCTTTGACATGTCGTCAAAAATGTTATGACTGATGTGACGTCCTTTGAAATTTTCTATATGTAGCGTATGCTGTTTTAAGTCCCCTGTTACCACACGTCACTCATTTCTTAAGCCTCATTCCTAGTCCGCAGCAGTTGTACGTGATGATGCGTAGTACTGTAAGTAACTTTTCGAGAGTATGACTACCATTTCAGATGCGGTTACTATCATGCATGTTATGCTATTATACCGTTTGAGGTTTCCACACCTTGTTACATAGCATATGATTGGCATTTACCCGTTTGTTGTGCGATGAAGGGCAGCCTTATTCTCCCATCGTTTCGTGACACGTTATATCAGAAAGAATCCAGTTCACTGCATCTCTTCAGTTTAAAAACTACCAGCTGTTTCACAATCACTTGTGTTCTTTAATATGTAAGTTCTAGGATTCTTCTGTTCAACATAAGAAACTGTAAACATCTTGAATGACGATTGTGGTGGAAACTGTTTCTTATATTCAGTCCTGCATTGTGGAATATTTGTTTCTATCTGTGCATATCTATCATTTTAATACGACTGTAATACGCATTCGGAAGCTTACTATTACGAACATGCATTGGTTTGTGAGACCTTAGTTTGTCCTGGCTTCTACAACGTTCATATAACTTTTGTTGTTAGGTGTTCAGTCTGCTTATACTGATCCGTTATTTGTGGGTGAGCAGCCGTCCATAAGTAAGATCCATGAAGATGAAAATGCATCGAAGTTCATACTTTGATTCCACATCACTCCATTACCATCTAGAAATATCTGGTATAAAACTCCCTGCCATGATCTGTTAGAAAGTTGTCCGGAATGCGATTGGATCCAGTTTGCAGCAGTTGACGGATCAATTGTGCAATTGATTTCCCTATCTTTCTTTTCAGAGGTATCACCCCAGAAAAATTTGAGTGCATATTAATGACCACTTAAATATATTTGAAATATTTGTTGCATCGTGAACATTATTTCATGTGTAAGCGATTCTCTAGCAATTAAGTGTTCCACAATTTAGTTTATAACACTTCTAGACGGCACTGTAGTGCATGCTGGTTTGTAGACTTCTTGATCTACTGTCTCCATTAGTTGGAAATTCCATAATGATATCCATCTTATCAACTGTCTTTCCGACTGTGATCAGTACTGTGAGCAGCTGTTCAAATGGTTCAAATGGCTCTGAGCACTATGGAACTTAACTTCTGAGGTCATCAGTCTCCTAGAACTTAGAACTACTTAAACCTAACTAACCTATGGTTATCACACACATCCACGCCAGAGGCAGGATTCGAACCTTCGTCCGTAGCGGTCGCGCGGCTCCGGACTGTAGTGTCTAGAACCGCTCGGCCACTCCGGCCGGCGAGCAGGTGTAATCGTTCAATTAATTCACGGGGCTCGTTGTAACATTTATACTGTTGAGATGAATTCTTAATTTTTCAAATTAGGATTATCGATAGTGCTAGCGCCAATTTTGTCATCTAAAGTAGTTTTAGTGTTCCGAATAGTTAGGTCTTCTTTTTCCTACTCCATTGGCTTCGTTATATATTTTACACATAGCACAGTATTTAATCATTAATTTCTACAACTTTCAGTTAATAATTCTCGAGTTTTGAAGTTTTTGAATGTATCAGGGTCAGTAAAACAGATATTCTTTCAAACTCTTTCTCACCAACCTGTACATAACTCGTCTTTAAACTTACAGGTTGCATATCCAAATTATGCCATTTTTCTCTTCTTACTTCATATGTTCTGTATATGCTACTATCACTGTTATGTTTAATGAAATCGTCAATGGCATCCAACTTCTTCTTCTCCTCCTCCTCCTCCTCCTCCTCCTTCTCCTTCTCCTTCTTCTTCTTCTTCTTACTTCGTCGTCAAGAGTCATCGGAGAATTCAATAATGGACCCAAACAACTCCATAAACGTCTTGACCTTTTCCTGGTGGACCGCATATTCCATTCTTTTTTGGGCATGCACCTGGAATATTTTTAATTCATGTCCAGATATTTCGGCTGACAACATTTCAGCCATTCTCAGTGTGAGTAAAGTGCAAATTTTTCATTCACTGTGGCATGAATTGTACGTAAGACAAATTAAATACTTCCAAGCTACTCACCCTGAAAATGGCTGGAAAGTTGTCAGCCAAAACATTGTAACGTGAATTAAAAATACCCCGGATGCGCGCCCGAAAAATGATGGAATATTTCTCTGAGTGTTTATCGTGTTTCGAAATGCCACAGCGTCAGCGACCGAAGCGTCTCTCGACAAGCTTTGTGTGCTTCATGGAGTTTAAGTTTTGTTTAAATGCTGTTATACGCTAAGCAGACTTTGAGGTAGTATACAACTTGCATACACTCTCACTAGCTTTCTTTTCAGTTACATGCACTCTTTCAAAATGGCAAGGAAATGAGTATTTGCTTCTCTGGTATTATTTCTGAGTGCTTCAGTTGCCATAGTAGGACGTTTTATACTACCGTCTAGAGACTGAGGAGTCTTGTCACGGTCCGCGCGGCTCCCCCATCGGACGGTCGAGTCCTCCCTCGGGCACGAGTGTGTGTGTCGTCCTTAGAGTAAGTTAGTTTAAGTTAGATTAAGTAGTGTGTAAGCCTACGGACCGATGACCTCAGCAGTTTGGTCTCATAAGACCTTACCACTAATTTCCAGTTTTCCGAAGAGACTGAATTTTTGTATTAACGTACAGACGAATGTTCTCTCTTCCTCTCTCAGACTGACTGTGAATGGATGTGCGTGTAAATTTGTCCATTGCTTGATATATGAGAATGAAACTACCTTATTGCTTCGCTATATATATATACACGGCATATCCTTTGAAAATCTCGTGAAAGTTCCATCGTAATTTTTGAAAAGTATTCCGTCAGTGAGCATTAGCAGGGACATGAAGACCTTTAGACCTTTGTCGTGCCACAACGTGAGCTGTAATTCTTCTTAAGCTGTACGCATACATCGGCCAGTTCAGTGCATACCGTATAGCCTGACCAGCATACATTAAATTCTTAAAGCGTTTTTCCTGCATATGAGCAGATTCTGTTTCACTGAAAAGCCTAATTTCTTATGAGAGACAGCGTGCACAGACCTTGTGATGGCGTCATACCACTGCGGAGGTCCGAATATTTAGAGCAAACACGCCAGCAATAGCCAATGAATTATCACTCAACTGATACCACTCTGTCAGCAATAGTGTCGCTTTACTGCCACAACATCATGAGTTTTAAAAAATCACAGCTAGGCAGAATTCCCGAACAAGCATAATTCCGACGTCGACATATTTTGCGTCAATATAAAATGAGTGACGTGTTGAATATAGGTATGTGCTCCTGTTGTGGCAACTTCATCAATGGGTACATCAGCACGTAACCGGCAAATAAAAGAAAATCAGTTACATTATGCGCACACAAACACATACACACACACACACACATGGACAAGCTCATTGGCAGTCTGTACATGATCCAGGTTGTTTTGAAGGAGAATATTTAATGGTGGTGATGTTTACCTATGATAACTGATAGCTAACTAAAATGATTCCCTATTGCTGGCATGCATGCTATTTTCGAGTTGCTTTGTAGCTAACCTTGTAAGAAGAACTTGTGTGGTTGACGTGTTGCAGCTAGTTGGGATATGTACTGATTGAATCTTTGGCTTGAATATATTAGCATAACTACGGCTGCTACAACTCTACCAACTGTAACATACCTGCCACACGTTTTCGCGAACATTTATAGCGTGTTTCGATCCTGTAGATTTTGTAGCTACACCAGTATCTCAAGGAATTGTCTTTGTCGCTCCTGTTGAAGACCTGGAAAAATATTGACGCTTGAAAGTGGTGAGTGAATGATATGTTTTCACACCTGAAAGTAGGTCAGCTGTAGATAGCTGATGGAATGTGTTTCTGGTTTCGACATATCAATATAGGTTGCTACGTGTAGGACGATGGTAAAGATTGGACGGTTTCCTTGACAGGGCATGGCCGATATCTCTCTCCATCGTTGACGCATTTCGAGTTTTTACTCCGTGTCTGATGACCTTGAGGTCAACGGGACGTTAAAGACTAAACGTCTCTCCTTTTTTTTCTGATAAGCAGATTCCAAATGCATTGCGACCAGCCTGCACTAAAACTCTAGAGCCATCAGAATAAATGGAGAACTGTACGAGGATTGGTACTTATGTCTTATGTTGGTGTACTGTTCGTTAACGGCGGCAGGCTATTTAAGAAACATCAAGTAAATTGAAATTGCAAACGATGCTGGGTTCTGTTAAAGACGACCAAGAACTAAGGAGACCAGGAATACACACGTTTTGGCCAGTTAAATACGGCTGCAATGTGTGATGTCTTCCTTTCCTTTACGTATACAAGAGTGAGGAACAGATGGTTTTCATGAACAGAGAATTCATATATTAATTTGTGGTGTCACCGCCAGACACCACACTTGCACCGCCAGACACCACACTTGCTAGGTGGTAGCCTTAAATCGGCAGCGTCGTAATCCTTCGTGGCAGCACCATTGTAACACGGTGGCAGCTGTAGGACTGGTGGCAGCGCAAATTACGGGGCCCGTATTTGAAAGTGCGACAGATCGGATAATAGCCGAAACCGCATAATGAAAATAGGCGTCACACTACATTAGGTCACCCAGAAAAAAACTACTATTGCTGATTACTGTCTTGACATGGGACACCACATGAACTAGGGAGATACCAAGCTCCTCTCGTCCACCTGCTCATACAGGGACTCCATCATTAAACAAGCAGTCGAAATACTTATACACAGCGACATAGTTAACAGAGGCACGAGATTTCAAGACAGCAAAGCATGGTAACTAGCATCGGCAGCAGAAAGGAGTCGTCGGCCACAGACAGACGAATGCAATGAGCTAACATACTTGGAAAATCGAAACCAGGACAGGTAAGTCGAGCACCACCACACACATACGCTGCGTCCATACTTTTCCCGCGTCGCACATGAACATGGACCCGCTTCTCCGGAAGGGAGCTTTGTATGTTGTCATCCTCTACACATACTGCTCTAGTGGGACAGTCCATAAATTTGAGAGCCACAATGGCAGTGCTTTGGTAGGACCTGAAAATGACGCGCTCCTGTATCGTGGAAATATTGTACACACTTTACGGCACGACACCTGTGAACCATTGAAGCATCTCGGCTGTTTGTAATGGGAAATCCTGTTTATCTCCTCTCAACTGTGTCAGGTTCTCATGTACTTGGCAGCGTCCCTCAACTGTCAGTTTTTAAACGAGAGCACTTCATTTGTAAAATACATCTTCCCATCTTCTGTCCCTTTGCGCAAAGTCTAACTACAACAAGTCGAGGCTTAACTGCAATTCTTTTGTTCAGGGCGTTTAGCATTGAGATGCAGAGTACAAAATTCTGTGCCCTCTGACTAGGTGTGTGCAGAAATTCACATGTTCGCTGATATCTTCTTTACCCCACAGTGAGAAAATGTTTCCGAGTGATGCGGCTGCTCACAGGTTGAACGTATTCAACTCTGAATTTATGTGTGAGTTACTGCATTGTTGACCGTCCGGTCACTGTTCAAATCTAGCCACCTCAGCCCTCGTCGTAATCACGTTGGTACCCATGGCCGCTGAGTGTAATGGTGGAGGATTTCATCAAATCCACATACTCGTGGTACACCCTTGA
This sequence comes from Schistocerca gregaria, assembly GCF_023897955.1. Classification (NCBI taxonomy): domain Eukaryota; kingdom Metazoa; phylum Arthropoda; class Insecta; order Orthoptera; family Acrididae; genus Schistocerca; species Schistocerca gregaria. The sequence continues at coordinate 735,308,484 of NC_064931.1, forward strand.
CACGATTCCAACTCAGATGCCCATCGCCTGCACGACTTCTGAGATGTGTAGAGAACACACGATCATGCTCACCGAGCGGTTGAATATTTTCATTGATGGTCAGTACAAAGTCTGATAATACCCTAATCAAACGACAAGTCGAACTTCTCGGTTCACTATGGAAAAAGAGCGCTCTGTTGTGCAACTACGTGTTATCATGTACTGCTTTCATCCATTTTATGTGGTAATACAGATTCCAAAATATTTCTTCGTCTTGAGGATATCTCCGAAGTGCAGTATAATAAGGTCATAAAGTTTTTTCTTAAAAATTTTATTTCTTGCGTATACCTATCAACCGCTGTCTATTTTTATGAATAAAATTCGGTATTCTGATTATTTCTATCGCGATTTATTGACGAACATAATCTTCGGAAAAAGCAAATAAACTGATGATAACTCTGAGTTAGCAGATAGCTGTGATGTTATGCAATTCATCAATTATTTACAAGTATCGTATCAGTCTGAATTGTGCAGCAGGAAGAAAATGCTCTTTAAATTTATGAAATGAATAGTTAACTAAATTTTAGGTGCTGGTCGTTGAGGTTAACGGTCCCCATGATAAGGTACTATTCTGGAATGTTATTAAAACAGGGTTCCTAGTCCGAACCCTTACTGTGCTGACACATAATTGCTATCTTTCCCATTTCCTTTCTGACATTTTGTTTGTTGTTACCCTTGTCCGTAAATATTTTCTTTGGCATCCTGCATGACATCAGAAAGCACAACAGTAACATCACAGCGCGGTTAAATCTAGAAATCACTGCCATCTGTAAATACTGTAGAAAATATGTTTAAAGTTGTTAACGTATGGGGAACCTAATTATTCTGTTATTAATTGTGGTTTATTTACCGAGAACTTGCCAGTAGCCCCCCTCGTACATCCGAAGCTTGAAAAAATTAAATATCAGTACTGCAACTACTTCTGATAACTTTTACCAGAATAGCGCTGTCAAACTGTTTTTATGACAGCTTGGGATCTCTTAGTGATTCCTGTGGCAAGATCAGCTAACATATTTTTGGGGAATAGCAGTCAATTACTAGCAAAGAGCCACAATGCAACTAATTTATTTAAAACTAGTGGAGTTACACCATGCAGTAAGATAATGCACGACCTCTGTCCAGTTTTGTAAATTTTTTTATCGGCTGTGTATGTCAAATGTAACGTCTGAGACTCGTGGCACCAATATGAGTGATGTGAAGTTGTTTCATCTTCGTGACTGCTCACGCATCAACGGTGACAAGAATTTGCTTAAGTGCTCAAACGGCTCTGATGTTGACCCACGTTATTTTGGTACCGGTACAAAATATGCAGAGAGTTGTAAAATTTTCGTTACAGGCTTCTAGGCAACCCGTTGTCGGAAATGGGCTTTTAGTATAAAAATAAAATAAATTTGAAGATCGGCTCACTTTCTAATCTCCTGCTTCACGTTACGCACACAGCGAACACAATGAGTGCTGACCTGTGTGCACTACAGAAGCCAATGGCGTGGGTAATGCTTCAGGTGCTCGTCATCGTGTTACCTTCTGCGTGACAAAGGAAGTGCCTTTCGAAGTTGAGTGTGAGGCGCGTCTGTGCGGCACAACACTCAACCAGCCTTGTTCTACTCGTACCAGTTCATCGCAGTCCGTTGTAGTCGGACGAAAAAAGTAGTGAAGTCATGATTACAACATGGATTGAAGAGAGCGTAATTTTCTCAGTTTGTGTGCTTGTCGTAAGGCGAGGCATATGAAAGTGATACAATCTTCAAATTTATTTTACATTCAAATGATATATTTCTGGACTTGGGTTTCTGACAAAAACTTTACTTAAAAGCCCCGTCTACAACCCCTAGACTCCTGAAATGTAATTTTGAAACATATGCAGGTGCGCTTTTACGAGCCATGATCAACACCAAAATATTTCTGCGCAACTGAGCGTGGATGCAGCTACAATTAGTCCGCATCCCTGATTATTATTCGTCATTTAGTTTTGAAGCTCTTGCAGTAGACAAAATTATTTGATTTCAGATCTGCCTGTTATGCAAGAAACTGTTCCTTACATAAAGGCACATCTTTCAGCACCTGAATAAACAGTAGCCTTTGAGAAGGTATCACAACACAGTTGAAACATGTTTTGATTTATATTGTCACCTAGAAGATGGTGTACTTAGATGAATGACGAACACTAACTTCATTTAACGAAGGTTTATTCAGCACTTGTACATACAAGAGTGCGGAGCGAACTGCCTCCGGCCAGAAGACATACAGTATATATACAGCTACAGAACATTCCAATCCAATGTTTCTTGACATTTATGGATACCTGTAGAATATACTCGAACCGACTATAGAAATTAAAATGGTAAGGTCCACGTGAGTTTTGAGCCAGTGACTGTCCATTCAGAAATTCTGTATCATAATCACTACTCCACGGTACCACTCAGACAACAGTTGCTTACATAACAAACGGACCTGAAATCAAGTAACCCTGATTCCGTGTTGTGTATCTAACTAAGGAGTTTATCCTGTGGTTACACGAAAAACAGACAGCAGAGTATTGTATATTTAAAGAAATCACTGGCTGCGAAACAATACATTTACGTTCGACTGTGTGTACTAATAACCAACACATAGTTTGTCAATTTTTGGACTACAGTACAGTAGCGTTGTGCATGGCATGGTTTAGAGACGTCCTCGGCAGACTTCCGGAACTTTGTGACACCTATATCGTCTCAGATGTGCTCCATCGGCTCCAGATGAGGCGAATTTGGTAGTCGAGGTAAGTTAACTATCCTTCTCCTCATAGCACTATTATGGCCTAGTGACACGGAGAACTGTGTTATCCTACCGGCGTGCGTCCAAGACAGGGCGAGTGCTTCGAGCGACCGTTTGCCTGGAAGACGGTGTATCCGGCAACGACAATCGACCTGGTGTATGAAGAAACATGATTCATCCATCCAGGCATGTTTCCATTGATCCACTATACAACATTAATGATACCTTGTCCATTGATACAGTAATAGGCAACGTTGTTGCGCCAAAAATGGAACAAGTAGCTATCTTAGACCGCGAAGCTTAATGTTGTATAATGTAAGCTGAAAGGTGTGCTCTGAAACACGTGCACTCTGACGTCAGATCTGCCATTGATCGCCTCGCATCCTGTTTTACATATTGGACAAGCCTTCGAACTCCACGTTGTGTGATGGGGCATAGACACTGAAAATCTCGTCCCCTATTAGTGGTCTCACCGTCCTTCAAACCTATTCCATAGAAGATGAACACAGTCGCACCTGAGCAGCTGACCAGGTCCGTCGTTTACGAGATGCTCGTTCCCAGGCGCAGGAACGTAACAACCAGCACTTTGTCAAAGTAGTTTCTATCAGTGGGTGTTCCCACGTACGACCTTTATCGTCTTACAACTGTTCCCCACTGGTTTTTGCTGTGCTTCCACACAATCTTTATTGCGTCACGAGTCACCAGACGGCATTCAATTTCGTGGTGGGCAATGCTGATAATGTTATGGCTCGTCAGTGCATATCATATTTCTTGGTAAATCATCTTCTGAGTAAAGTGCTGTTGATCAAATAGAAGTGAAAGAGGACAATTTCAAGTCCGTGGTCTTGCTATCGATCGTGGTGTGCGTGGGTTATCTTTCTTCTGAAAACAGGTCGTATAGTCTTTAAACATAAAGCCAAGATAGACAGACACTCGCTTTATCTCTGTGAAAGTAATCCAATAAAATCAGGTGTGTATACAATTGTATTGCAGTGGGTTTTTTCATAAATTGGACTACCGTATGTACAGTTCAAGAACGGAGTGCAGAATACCAACGCGGTGAGCACCTGCTACAGTTTAAGAAAACTGCCTTGACTGAACAATTTATGAAGGCAAACCACGTTATGGAATACAAGAACATCCCCATACATCTGCTTCATTCTTATCGCATTCAGCGTTCAAGAAAGTAATTTAAATAAGTTTGACGAATGATTTACTCCTTAACAAAATGGGCATCTGCCACTGGCAGATGTTAGTTCTTATAGATGATCGTGCTGTTCCATTGCCGACCAGAATTTGTGAAACACCATCTTCACCAAGGGCTCAGAGTAGCACGTATATCTGCCGCCTGTGTGGAATTTGTCCGCCATGATTTGCTGTGAACAGTTACGTTCTTGAGTCGTTCCCGTTAGTGTGTAGTCAGCGTGCCTCACTGCAATGCGGAGGACGCGGTTTCGATTCCCGGTGCTGCCAGGGATTTTCCTTGGTGGGGGGACGGGAACGGGGTGCACTCAGACTCGTGATGCGAATCGGAAAGCCACTTGACAGAGAAAGAGCGCCGCCAGGTCTGCTAACCGGACAAGTGTCGGGAGTACGATGTGCTTACCCCCACCCCTCCATATCGCATCTACGTGAGGCCGTTGGCTAATGGATGAAACGGCGGTCCGTCCGGCCCCATTGCCTCGTCTGTAGCAAGAACGGTGATCGTTGACTTGATACGTACTTGACCCGCCCTACCGCTACGTAAGGTGGACGGGAGCGCTTTACCGTCAGTCTGTACCACTCGCTCAGTAAATTGCTGGACGGTTTACAGCCGAAATATTGGCAACCGACGAAGTATGGTTACAGCTCAGGTCAAGTAATTTTACGGATTATTTAATTCCCCTTGAAAATATGAATAATCACGTATACCTTTCTACTTCCATATTATTTTCCATCTCCTTGCCTCTCAAAAACTTAGCTTGTGGTGGTATGCTTTACTGATCCCAGTAATGGATGTGAACTTTCCTGGTACCCACCCACTCTATGAGGATAAAGACGTTATTGATGCTTATTTACAATGAATGAAGGAAATGAAAGAACTGCATAGTACATCTCAGCCACTTGGCTTGGATGCATGAATTATTGTACTTGAATTAATCCGTATGCGTTCTTGAATGCAGCTGGGTTTATACGATTTAAATGTTCATCAAGTGAGTGAGTTGTCTTCAATCATCAAAGAATATTTTTAGAGGGATTTGTAGCTATCTTGCTGAAAGGAAGCCTCATAACAATGCAGGCATCACAAATTATTGGTTGATTTTAAATGCCCATGCTGCAAAGCGATGCTAAAATGTAAAATCACTTATTTACATATTTCGAGCTCCATTCTTTCCAGTCTGAGCTGCAATCCACTGGAGAGTTCTATGTTCTTCTGGCTTCATGAACCTGTTCCAGTATATGAACATACACTGACGCTGGATACCGCGTGGTGCCGTTGCGGGCACATGACATGGTAGCAAAAGCATGAAAGTGGAGCAAAGACAGGCGGCTGGTCATTTTAGTGAAGATATGGGCACCAAATGTGAAAATTCATTGAGAGAACGTGTATCTCGAAAACGACGGAGCTGGTCGAATTTATACGTGGTACAGTTGTGAGCATCTACGGAAAGTGGTAGAAGAAAAAAATGGTTCAAATGGCTCTGAGCACTATGGGACTCAACTGCTGTGGTCATCAGTCCCCTAGAACGTAGAACTACTTAAACCTAACTAACCTAAGGACATCACACACATCCATGCCCGAGACAGGATTCGAACCTGCGAGCGTAGCAGTCTCACGGTTCCGGACTGCGCGCCTAGAACCGCGAGACCTCCGCGGCCGGCAGTGGTAGAAGGACAGTGAATCTACCTTTAGATGCTAAACGGTTGGACGTCCACAGACGCTTCACAGCACATGGAGGCTTGTCTGCTGTTTAAAGTAGGATAAATGGTGTTCTATGGCATCTTCGAGGAAAGGGGACAATGCCGGTGCACCTGTGACTCGGAACACACCGTTCGTCATACATTAGTGAACACGAAGCTCCCAAACAGACCAGGCCTACGTGTTCACATGTTGGAATAAGTCCCGTGCGGGGCAGATCCGGCCGACTTGGTGTAGGTCTTCGACGCGACAATGGGCAACCTTTCACATGTTGACCCAACGACATCGTCAATTACGATTGCAGATCGCATGGGACGAATGGGATACGATCGTCAATCAATAGAAACCTGTCGGCTCTTCAGGTGAATCGCATGTTTGCTACACTACGTCGATGGTCATTTCCACAAATGCTGTCATCGAGGTGAACAGCGGTTTGAAACGGCAGCAAGCCACGGACGCAGGAGGCTGATGGAAGCAGTGTAATGTTATGGGAGACATTCTCCTGTGCTTGCAAGGGACCTATGATACACTACTGGCCATTAAAATTGCTACACCACGAAGATGACGTGCTACAGAGGCGAAATTTAACCGACAGGAATAAGATGCTGTGATATGCAAATAATTAGCTTTTCAGAGCATTCACATAAGGTTGGCGCCGCTGGCGACCCCTACAACGTACTGACATAAGGAAAGGTTCCAACCGATTTCTCATACACAAACAGTAGTTGACCGTCGTTGCCTGGTGAAACGTAGTTGTAATGCCTTGTGTAACGAGGAGAAATGCGTACCATCACGTTTCCGGCTTTGATAAAGGTCGAATTGTAGGCTATCACGGTTGCGGTTTATCGTATCGCGACATTCCTGCTCCCGTTGGTCGAGATTCAATGACTGTTAGCAGAATATGGAATCGGTGGGTTTAGGAGGGTAATACGGAACGCCGTGCTGGACTCCAACGGCCTCGTATCACTAGCAGTCGAGATGACAGGCAACTTATCCGCGTGGCTGTAATGGATCGTGCAGCTACGTCTCGATCACTGAGTCAACAGATCGGGACGCTTGCAAGACAACAACCATCTGCACGAACAGTTCGACGACGCTTGCAGCAGCATGGACTATCAGCTCGGAGACCGTGGCTGCGGTTCCCAAAAATGGCTCTGAGCACTATGGGACTTAACATCTATGGTCATCAGTCCCCTAGAACTTAGAACTACTTAAACCTAACTAACCTAAGGACATCACATAACACCCAGCCACCACGAGGCAGAGAAAATCCCTGACCCCGCCGGGAATCGAACCCGGGAACCCGGGCGTGGGAAGCGAGAACGCTACCGCACGACCACGAGCTGCGGGCGGCTGCCGTTACCCATGACGCTGCATCACAGGCAGGAACGCCTGCGATGGTGTACTCAACGACGAATCTGGGTACAGGAATGGGCAAACGTCATTTTTTCGGATGAATCCAACTTCAGTTTATAGCATCACGATGCTCGCATCCGTGTTTGGCGACATCGCGGTGAACGCACATTGGAAGCGTGTATTCGTCATCGCCATACTGGCGTGTCACTCGGCGTGATGGTATGGGGTGCCATTGGTTACACGTCTCGATCACGTCTTGTTTGCATTGACGGCACTTTGAACAGTGAACGTTACATTTCAGATGTGTTACGACCCGTGGCTCTACCCTTCATTCGATCCCTGCGAAACCCTACATTTCAGCAGGATAATGCACGACCGCATGTTGCAGGTCCTGTACGGGCCTTTCTGGATACAGAAAGTGTTCAACTGCTGCCCTGGCCAGCACAATCTCCGGATCTCTTACCAACTGAAAACGTCTGGTCAATGGTGGCCGAGTAACTGGCTCGTCACAATAAGCAAGTCACTACTCTTGATGAACTGTGGTATCGTGTTGAAGCTGCATGGGCAGCTGTACCTGTACGCGCCATCCAAGCTGTGTTTGACTCAATGGCCAGGCGTATCAAGGCCGTTATTACGGCCAGAGATGGTTGTTCTGGGTACTGATTTCTCAGGATCTATGCACCCAATTTTGCGTGAAAATGTAATCACATGACAGATCTCGTATAATATATTTGTTTAATGAACACCCGTTTATCATCTGCATTTATTCTTGGTGTAGCAATTTTAATAACCAGTAGTGTAGTAATCGAACACACACTGACAGCTGCGAACCACCTGCATCCGTTCAAGCTTGATGTCTTCCCCGACGGCGACGGCATCTTTTAGAAGTGTAGTTTTCCGTGTCTCGGAACCAGAGTCGTGCTACAGTGGTTCGAGGAGCATTATAGTGAACTCAAGTTTATATTTCGGCGACCAGACGCGCCTGATGTAAATCTTATGACGCCCATCTAGGTCGCTGTCGAGGGCCATTACCGCGTATCCAAATCAGCGACCAGTTATTTACGATGATTACATGACCTGTTCGTAGATATTTAATGCAACATACTTCTACAAACTTACCAGAAAGCTGTCGGATCCTTAATATACAGAATCAGTGATGCATTTCGTTCCAAAGACCGACAAACACTCTAGGTCTCAGTGTTTTGGATCATCAGTGTATCAGTCAGTCCTGAAACATGTTACACTGAAAACTTACTTTTGTTAATGTATTCTCTTAGAAAATGAAAACGATTTGTCCTCATACTAAGAGGTCCTTTTCACCAAGGATAGACGGCTTGGCCCCTACCTTGGTTGTAGACGTGTGTATTTTAGTTCGTCAGCAAACATTTAATCTCGAAATTATTCTGAAAATTTCTGCCATGCAATGGTTTTTTCACTAAATGGGTACCATGTCATGGGTATACAGAAGGTGAGACAAATTTTGACAGCCCAAAGAAATGTTGTGGGTTACATTATCATATAGAGAATGAGCTGGGGCATTGTCGTAGAGCTAAAACCTCATCTTGGTCTGTGTTCCATGACGACACTTCTTGACAGCCTCCCGTAATGTGCTCAGGAGATTTCACTTGTATGCTCCAGCGACGGTAGCCACTTACGAGCATAATCTGTTAGCACCTCATCATGGAAGTACCAAAAAGGATCAGAATCTCCTTCGGCGGTGGCGAATCTTATGGTGGGGAAGATCGTAAGAACAAGAAATGGACGGGAAAGAATTAAATGGAGAGAGTAGTCGCCGAGACATTAACGTGAGTTCACTATGATGCTCCTCAAACCACTGTGGCACGGCTCTGGCACCGAGACACGGACTATTACACTGCTGAAAGATGCCGTCGCGGTTGGGGAAGCCATCAAACAAGAAGGGATGCAGGTGGTTCGGAGCTGTCAGTGTGTGTCTTATTACTACCACAGGTCCCTTGCAAGCACAGGAGAATGTCTCCCATAACATTACACAGCTCCCATCAGCCTGCGTCCCTGGCTTGCTGCCGTTTCAAGCCGCTGTTCACCTCGATGACAGCGTTTGGGGAGATGACCATCGGCATAGTGTAGCAAAGATGCGATTCACCCGAAGAGCCGACACGTTTACGTTGATTGACGGTCGAATTCCAGTGGTCCCATGCGCTCTGCAGTCGAAATTAATGATGTTGTTAGTTCAACATGTGAACGCGTAGGGGTTGTCTGTTTGGGAGCTTCATGTTCAGCAAAGAATGACGAACAGTGTGGTCCGAAACAATTATATGTGCACCAGCATTGTCCTCCATTGTGAATGTTGTGAATGGAATCACAGCGGTAACGGATTCCAACCCAGAAATTCGTCGGGAAATAGTACAGAAGAGAATAAATAGGCGTGCTCATGGGGTCGCAGATAGTCGGAATTGACTAAACGGCTGTAGGGAATCAGATAGAGAATTGAAGTTTCAGCTACTTTCTTCACTGTTATGTCTTAGGTTTATAGTGATACACCTATCATTCGCCAATGACGATTAGATGGGTAAAAATTCACCTGGATTGGACTGACAAGTGTATTAAATTTCTGTTACTGCGTCGGCTCGGTAAGCTATTTGAACGGGTGTGAACAATCAGAACCCAGCATGCGGCGACCTTCGTCGTGTTGAAAACAGCTACAAACTGAGGCATTACTGATTTTAGGTATCTCCACTTCTGCATTGAAAGTGATACACCGATCTCCGAGCCGTATATTTTTCATCAGATAATTATAAATTTATGACTACTGATGGCAGAATAAGTGAAAAAGTTTTAGAAAGAAACCAGATATGTCCAAGTTTGCCGCCGAGTAACGGATGTTCAACCTGCTTCCAAATGTAGTGGAGAACGGGTGATGCTAATTGAAATATCCTGTTAAACAGAGAGAGCAAAATGATGCTCGGATCGGAAGCTACATGAGGTCCCCCTGAGGGAAGTTCGCTAGCAGCGAGTATTGGTGCACTATCCGTGCCGGGTCTGCTCTGCGGGCCATTCAGCGCGCCGAGCGACGTAATGGCGGCGTGTGTCAGCTTATTTCACCGGAGGTGTCTCTGTGTGTCTGCGCCAGAGGAGAAATGTGAAGGCGCCCCGCCCACGCCGCGGCGGTTGCCGCTGCCGCCGGCGCGTCGCCTGGCGTCGATACGCGTTAGAGAAGCGGAGCGTGTCGCCAGCAGCGGTCAGCCGAGCCCGGCGCTCTGCCTCGTATATAACCTTCATTACCCGCCCAATGGCAAAATTACCTTCACCTATAAGCACTCATTAAATTGATCGCACATCGGTGGCTCCTACACTAGATTATCAGCTCATTAATTCACCTCGATGCCACGGGAAATGTTTAGCCGCCTTGTTAGCTTTCTAGTCTATACCCAGCCGAACATAAAAAGGGTGAAATAACCGTGAGGTGTCTGCAGTATCTGTGAAAGACTTAACTCACGTGAAAAACGACACTAAAATTTATTAACCTCGTCCTCAGATACGTAAGCTCACAATTAACTTGTTACGCTTGATAAAGCTTAGACTTCTATTGCACCAAGCTGAGATTACTGTAATGCCGCCTACGTGTGAAAGAAGTGGCCGAACAGTCGAACTTGATTCAAAGCTAAAATACAAACATTTGCGCAAACACAATTTTGCCTCTAAACTGCACATTTTACGTTGCCTCTTTCACATAGTTACCAATTACTGCTGAAGACATTCGGTTGTAAGTAAGCACCAGTCCTAGACTATCGCTTCTACCATATGAGGAATGAATGAGAACCAGTGTTCAGTATGACGATGGGCACAAAATCTGGCTCTTAAATTAAACCCCAAGAACTCCTAGATCCTCCTCCATCACACCAAACGTTGATCACTGTACGTCGTGGAGAATAGTTCCTTCAGTGCTTCTTAATAGTATCCAGTGAAAGGTCTCGTCATATTAATAAATTGAAATCTAAACTAGAAAAAGCTAGTTATTTTAGTTTTCAGGAAATCTTTCTCTGGCCTACATGGAGTATAAAAGCATGAAAAATAATTCCAGGTCGGCCGTTGTGGCCGAGAGGTTCTAGGCGCTTCAGTTTGGAACGGCGCTACTGCTACGGTCGCAGGTTCGAATTCTGCCTCGGTCACGGATGTATGTTATGTCCTTAGGTTGGTTAGGTTTAAGTAGATCTAAGTCGTAGGGGACTGATGACCTCTGATGTTAAGTCCCCTAGTGCTCAGAGCTATTTGAACCATTTGAAAAATACCAGCTGAGATGAAACATAAACTAGTCCAATATTTAGTGCATCTTGATCTTTACTCCCGCAATTTAATTCAACATGGAGCAAACAATGAAACACCCATACGAACGAGCTCGCTACGATTGCGTGCATAAAATTTCGGCCAGTCCTTCCTACGCTCAGTTAGGCTGGATCCGACTTAATAGGCGACTTGAGTGTTATACGCTCTGCTCTCTTGGGCTGTTTGTTAGCCACCGGTACCCTCAGTACGTCTCCTTATACAACCAGTGACTCTCATCTTTCCATAACTGCAATACCAGACTGAGTACGTCCAGCATAATGGCTGAACCTTTGTATAACATTTAACATTTCTCCATGTCAACCATACAACTGTGGAACAAAGTACCTTGTAACCTACTTCTACAAACCCCGATTAAAGCTTTATCTGTTACCAATGGCATAGTTTACTTCTCAGCACATCCTTGAAGTTTCAGTTCTGTACAGCAACGAACCAGTATCTCTGTCATGATGTCAAAACTGTCCATGGTTTCCTCCATCCCATCTATTTCGGTATTTTCCTCTTACGCCTCATCTGCTCACTCTGCCCAATTATTTTTCTCTAGATTGTTTTGTCTTGTACTCCTGCTGCATTATGATAGATTTCGTTACTGGCATTCAGCAAATATGTAATGGTGATGCTATTTAACAACAACACGTCTTAAATTCCATATACTTTACACATGATATAATTACTGCTTATTTCGCCTGGCCAGATTAGAGGATTAAGGAATACCAAGCATGTTAAATAACTTTCAGGATAATAATAATTGTCATTAACAAAAACAATAATAATAATAATAATAATAAGCAATAATAATAACAACAAAAGTCACTAAGAACGATAATGATTCGTTTAGGACATTTCAAGCTATATTGATTATTATCAGAACTGAAAGGGACAGTGAAAGAGGGTAAGACTGAGCGCAAAATTGAAATGCTCCAAATTTTTGGGCGTATATATTGATGAAAATCTGAACTGGAATTACTGTGCTTCTCAAACAATCTAGTTATTTTTTTTCCTCTTCGTATTATTGCTGAACATGGAAATAAATATTTTAATCTCCTGAAATATTTTGCATATTTACACCCTATAATTTCGTACGGAATTATTTTCTAGGGTAATTCTTCATTTACAAAGACTATATTGATTGCACAAAAGCGGGCTGTAAGAATAATATGTAGTGTTTACCTACGGACATTATGTAGGTACCTCTTCAAGGAGATAGGCATCATATTTTCGCTAGTGACATTCGTCATAAATAATTCATCATAATTTGAGAAGCACAGTGATGTACACACCTACAACACTAGATGTAAAAAGGAGTCTTATTAGCGACTGGTAAAGCTGTCAGTGGTTCATAGAAGAGTCCAATACACAGCAATATTTTTATAATCATTTGCCCAAAGTAATATTTCAGAGCTAGATCAGAAATGTAAGGACTATGGTATGAAGATTAACATCTCCAAAACGAAAGTAATGTCAGTGGGAAAGAAGTATAAACGGACTGAGTGCCAAATAGGAGGAACAAAGTTAGAACAGTTGGACAGTTTCAAGTACTTAGGATGCATATTCTCACAGGATGGCAACATAGTGAAAGAACTGGAAGCGAGGTGTAGCAAAGCTAATGCAGTGAGCGCTCAGCTACGATCTACACTCTTCTGCAAGAAGGAAATCAGTACCAAGACTAAGTTATCTGTGCACCGTTCAATCTTTCGACCAACTTTGCCGTATGGGAGCGAAAGCTGGGTGGCTTCAGGTTACCTTATCAACAAGGTTGAGGTTACGGATATGAAGGTAGCTAGGATGATTGCAGGTACTAGTAGATGGTAACAATGGCAGAAGGGTGTCCACAATGAGGAAATCAAAGAAAAACTGGGAATGAACTCTATAGATGTAGCCGTCAGGATGAACAGGCTTAGATGGTGGGGTCATGTTACACGCATGGGAGAAGCAAGGTTACCCAAGAGACTCATGGGTTCAGCAGTAGAGGGTAGGAGGAGTCGGGGCAGACCAAGGAGAAGGTACCTGGATTCGGTTAAGAAAGATTTTGAAGTAATAGGTTTAACATCAGAAGAGGCACCAATGTTAGCACTGAATAGGGGATCATGGAGGAATTTTATAAGGGGGCTATGCTCCAGACTGAACGCTGAAAGGCATAATCAGTCTTAAATGATGATGATGATGATTTGCCCAATAACATAAAATGTCTGACAGGTAGCGAAACACGTTTCAAATCTAATTTAAAACATTACTCCTGAACAACTCCTTTTATTCCACTGACGAATATATACTCAAAAACTGGTAGACAATAAAAAGAAAAAAACACAAAACATTGTTTCTAGGAATAGTTGTACGAGTAGCAATAAAATGACATTGTGTTCATTACTGTTAAGAGTAATAATGTATACATATCTTGTAAACTAACTAATTCCACATCATTTCCATAAAGGAAGCGTTCAAATTATCTGTGGAACATGTAACCAAGTAGTTGACTGATTTAGTAGAGAACTCGACAGACAAATGTAAGTGAAAAGTGACAGGAGACGGAGTGTTGATCGGAGTAGACCGCAAAGAAATGTTTCGATAACTGCTGTGATAGAAGGTGGACCGTTAGCACAGCTGAAATACTCGTTCACAGTAAAGTAAAATCCTTTCAGTATCACTACATAACACTCCCAATTTCTCTAAGTAATGTTCTGTATTAGAAATCCGATTTCACAACAATCTTCTTCAAAATATTAGGGAATTTAAATTACTTTCCCACTTCAAAAGTTTGACCCTTGTTAACGAATATCATAGAGGGTGCTGCAAATTGCCCTCATCGATGTCGATGCAGCACTGTGATCGATTTATCAAACTATGAGGCATATGCAGCGGCTCTGCCTGAGGAATGGCAATATCAGAGTTTTTCAATGTCCTGCTGTGGGTCACCCAGTGTATAAGGATTATCTTAGTACACTTGACCCTTGGTTTTGCCACACAGGTAAAAACGATGCGTAATGTCATATGTTCTGTGAGTTTACATACCCTGAAAGGCAGATCCAAGTCTCAACTGAAGAGATGAAAACCTGAGGAGTTAAAAGAGCCGATTCTACCTTACTGAGAAAGCAGTGGAATAGCTCAACACGAGAAAGTTCGTCTGGACTCTTTAACTCATGCGCTATAGTACATTTGTAGGGATACGGATGCAGATCTTTTTTGACAAAATTTAGACGCGACCATCTCTTGATTTCCACTTGCCCAGGTAAACGACTTAGAGATCTCGTCGGACTTTGTTTCATGCTTTCCTATTGTAACGACACGGGGCGGAGAAGGGGTCCATAACCATAACTAGGCCGCAGTCACAACCGATGGCCACAGTCAAAGACCAGCTCACACCAGCACTGTCGGGTTCAGGCTCCTACGACTGTGCAACATACTGCCTTTCGGTCACAGTTGGGGCTAGGATTCTGGCCCTCATTTTGGAAACTTCCACTTGATGCAGGAACGACGCAACGGTGCGCCTTCCACGTGGTCAGTTCCAGACAATTGTATTCAAACAACCGGAGCCAGCCTGTCATCATCGGTGCACCTTGGCCAAGCTTCGACGCTCAGCCACTGCCAATCAACGCTTCACTTCTGACGCAGCCGCCACCAACGTTACTGGGCCGCTAAATGAAGTCTGCTGCCTGACCATCCAGGTCCTCGGTATCGAAGAATCTGCCACGGCCTCATCGTTTAAGGCACGAAGTGAGATCCAGCCAGCTCCGAACCGAGGGGTCTAATGGCTCATTCCGTCACTTCCCAGCCTGCGGTTACATGTTCAACACACACGACAGTTCTGCTGGACCAGCCTGCCTTGCGCCGGCTACCGTTTATCACGTCGCCGTACCGCTATCCAGACAAAACACTTCTGTTGGCGTGTCTGTGCCAGTGGGATTGGGCCCGAGGGCCAGTGCTGCCTGATGCGGAACCCTACTATACTATTATTTATGGTTGAAAATAAAGAACTTTTAACAACAAATTGACTATCTACATCGTCTAAACCTCCGCCCACCTCCAGCAGGGCTCAGTTCGCCGACACCTTGCTATGGATACCCGTCAGCTTACGCTCGAGTATTATTTTCTGATGTTCAAACTTTTTTCGTATTGTTACAGTATTTATTTCTTAGATGTACTGCTTCGCATCTGTTTGTGACTATATTTTGCATTCCACACATTGCTGGGCGTTTAATCAAAACATTTCCAGTCTTAAACCTTTGCGTAAACTGTTTCACCCATCTTGTTGCATAACACTCAACAATGAGCACGTGCTGTTCTATTGTGAGCGACATTTTGTGTTGTATTCATGTGTCGTCACGTCTGTTCCTCTCACTCACTGAAAAGTAATGACACAGCAAAGTCCTCGGGACAGAGCGAGAGGGAGTTGCGCCTACGCAGACATGTTAGACAAACCGAAATTACGGTTTCCAACATTTTCTGCGATGGGTAGTTCTCATTTTCATTAACAAGGTTCAGTTACCGAGCAGTCTCATAAATATTTTTCAGACCAGTTTTATTATGCCCATCCTATCCAAAAGCAGACTGGAGACAATGAGGAATAATTCCAAGTACAGTATGAGTCGGGAAACAGGATAGCCGCTGACATAAGCGAGTTTGAATACTGGAAATATCTTAAAGGCCGGAGATATTAGAAATGACGAAGCTGGTCGACAGTTCTCGTGAGACTATCCAGGGCATTTTCAGAAAATGGTGAAATGGCAGTGAAACCACAAGTAGCCAAGTAGTGTTGGGCGTTCACGTTTCGTCACAGAATGTGGAGGTCGGGATGTTCGCTGCTTTGTAAAGCACGATAGAGGTTGACCTGTGGCAGAGATGATGACACAACATAATGCAGGGGTAGCCACAAGTGAATCGGAGCACGCCTTTTAGCGCATATTATTGAACACGGGACTCTACAGCCGGCGACTCCTACGCGTCCCCGTGTGGAGCAAACATCTTCAATTACGATTGCAGGTGACACGGGATCATCAGAATTGGACAGTGCATCGATGAAAACACCAGGCCGACGGTCGTGTCCGGATATACCGTCTCCCAGGCGAACGGTGCCACGAAGCATGCAGACACAGGCTAGAGTGGGTAGTGCTGTACTATAGGGGCATCCACCTCGGTTTTCACAGTATGGTGGAGGTAATCGAAGGGATCATAACAGCTGTAGACTACGTGAATATTAATGTCGACTCCCTGTTTTTCCTCATGCTTGGTGACTTTCCAACAACGATGAAATTTTCCAGTATAATAACTGTCTGTGTGACAAGGCTTGAAGAGCACGACAGTCAGCTTACCTTCATGTCTTGGCCATCAAATTCACCTTACCTGAACCGGTTGAAGGACCATGTTTGAGACCAGTCTGTGTCGACGAATCACAAACCTTTAATGTACAGTAATAGTTCGAGCTGTGAGTAACATCTGGTTCCATAGACTTGCAGAAACGTACCAAGGACTCTTCGAATTCATGGAACCCAGAAACGCTGATGTATTGCTTTGGAAAGGTGGTAGAACGTGCCTTTAAGCGTGGTCGTAAAGTTTTGGTTCCTCTATGTAATTTGCTGAGGAGAAATACAAATTGTAATATTCCCTCGAGTTATTGCATGTGCAGTGTTAGTCATGGTAGTGTCGCTGGCTGGTGTGTTGCGAGTCGCCATTTCAGACCTAGCCATCAGCAAATATTTGCTATTTAATATTTATCGCTCCTGGAAGCTTCTTCAAACATCTTACGTTTGTAATGTTTGCATATTCTAGAATAATGTATCGGTACATATTACAATAATTGATGTCCGTATATATATATGTACATGTCTATATACGTTCCACATCTCCTCGTGAATCACTAGACCGATTCCAAACAAACTTATTGCCAGGATAGAATCGTAGTAGGAGTAATAACCATCTACCTATCAAAGAGGTAGGAGCAAATAGGCCGATTATATTTATTTAGCGTTTGAGAATCAGAGCACTTAGTGACTTGCAACAAACTGAACACATAATTTCAAACGTTTACTAAACTTTATTTTTCTTCTCCATGGATTTTAATACCTACTCCGAATTTTTCTTTTGTTTCCTTTACTGCTTGCTCAATATAAAAATTGAATAGCATCGGAGAGAGGCTACAACCCTGCCTCACTCCCTTCCCAACCACTGCTTCCGTTTCATGTCCCCCGACTCTTACCACTGCCATCTGCTTTCTGTACAAATTGTAAATAGCCTTTCGCTCCCTGTATTTTACCCCTGCCACCTTTATAATTTGAAAGAGACTATTCCAGTCCACATTGTCAAAAGCTTTCTCCAAGTCTACAAATGCTAGAAACGTAGGTTTGCCTTTCCTTAATGTATTTTCAAAGATAAGTCGTAGGGTCAGTATTGCCTCACGTGCTCCAACATTTCTACGGAATCCAAACTGATCTTCCCCGAGGTCGGCTGCTACCAGTTTTTCCATTCGTCTGTAAAGAATTCGCGTTAGTATTTTGCATTTGTGACTTATTAAACTGATAGTTCGGTAATTTTCACATCTGTTAACACCTGCTTTCTTTGGGATTGGAATTATTATATTCTTCTAGAAGTCTGACGGTATTTCGCCAGTCTCATACATTTTGCTCACTAGATGGTAGAGATTTGTTAGGCCTGGCTCTCCCAATGCTGTCAGTAGTTCTAATGTTGTCTACTCCAGGGGCTTTGTTTCGACTCAGGTCTTTCAGTGCTATGTCAAACTCTTCACGCAGTATCATATCTCTCATTTCATCTCCATCTACATCCTCTTTCATTTCCATAATATTGTCCTCAAGTACATCGCCCTTGTATAGACCTTCTATATACTCCTTCCACCTTTCTGCTTTCCCTTCTTTGGTTACAGCTGGGTTTCCATCTGAGCTCTTCATATTCATACAAGTGGTTCTCCTTTCTTCAATGTTCTCTTTAATTTTCCGCCAGGCAGTACCTATCTTACACCTCGTGAGATAAGCCTCTACATCCTTACATTTGTCCTGTAGCCATCCCTGCATACCCATTTTGCACTTCATGTCGATCTCATTTTTGAGTCGTTTTTATTTCTCTTTGCCTGCTTCATTTGCCGCATTTTTGTATTTTCTCTTTTCATTAATTAAATTCCATATCTTTTCTGTTACCCAAGGATTTCTACTAGCCCTCGTCTTTTTAGCTACTTGATCCTCTGCTGCCTTCTCTACTTCATCCCTCAGAGCTACCCATTCTTCATCTACTGTATTTCTTTCCTCCATTCCTGTCAATTGTTTCCTTATGCTCTCCCTTAAACTCTGTACAAACTCTAGTTCTTACAGTTTATCCAGGTCCCACCTCCTTAAATTCCCACCTTTTGGCAGTTTCTTCAGTTTTAATCTGCAATTCATAGCCAATAGATTGTGGTCAGAGTCCACATCTGCCCCTGGAAATGTCTTTCAGTTTAAAACCCGGTTCCTAGATCTCTGTCTTACCATTATATAATCGATCTGAAACCTTTTAGTATCTCCAGGGTTCTTCCATGTATACAACCTTCTTTCATGATTCTTGAACCAAGTGTTA
This sequence comes from Schistocerca gregaria, assembly GCF_023897955.1. Lineage (NCBI taxonomy): Eukaryota > Metazoa > Arthropoda > Insecta > Orthoptera > Acrididae > Schistocerca > Schistocerca gregaria. The sequence continues at coordinate 735,327,406 of NC_064931.1, forward strand.
GCTATGATTAAGTTATGCTCTGTGCAAAACTCTACCAGGCAGCTTCCTCTTTCATTTCTTAGCCCCAATCCATATTCACCTACCTTGTTTCCTTCTCTCCCTCTACCTACTCTCGAATTACAGTCACCCATGGCTATTAAATTTTCGTCTCCCTTGACTACTTGAATAATTTCTCTTATCTCATCATACATTTCATCAATTTCTTAGTCATCTACTGAGCTAGTTGGCATATAAACTTGTACTACTGTAGTAGGCGTGGGCTTCGTGTCTATCTTGGCCACAATAATGCGTTCACTACGCTGTTAGTAGTAGCTTACCCGCACTCCTATTTTGTATTCAATATTAAACCTACTCCTGCGTTATCCGTATTTGATTTTGTATTTATAACCCTGTATTCACCTGACCAAAACTCTTGTTCCTCCGAACTTCACGAATTTCCGCTATATCTAACTTTATCCTATCGATTTTCCTTTTTAAATTTTCTAACCTACCTGCCCGATTAAGGGATCTGACATTCCACGCTCCGATCCGTAGAACGCCAGTTCTCTTTCTCCTGATAACGACGTTCTCTTGAGTAGTCCCCGCCCGGAGATCCAATTGGGAGACTATTTTACCTCCGGAATATTTTACCAAAGAGGATGCCATCATCATTTAATCATACTGTAAAGCTGCATGCCCACGGGACAAATTACGGCTGTAGTTTCCCCTTACTTTCAGCCGTTCGCAGTACCACAATAGCAAGGCCGTTTTGGTTAGCGTTACAAGGCCAGATCAGTCAATCATCAAGACTGTTGCCCCTTCAACTACTGAAAAGGCTGCTGCCCCTCTTCAGGAACCACACGTTCGTCTGGCCTGTCAACACATACCCCTCCGTTGTGGTTGCATCTAGGGTACGGCTACCTGTATCGTTGAGGCACGCAAGCCTCCCCACCAACAGCAAGGTCCATTGTTCATTGGGGGGGAGCACTATGTTACGAGGTTCAAAAATGGTTCAAATGGCTCTGAGCACTATGGGAATTAACTTCTGAGGTTATCAGTCCCCTAGAACTTAGAACTACGTAAACCTAACTAACCTAAGGACATCACACACATCCATGCCCGAAGCAGGATTCGAACCTGCGACCGTAGCGGTCGCGCGGTTTCAGGCTGTAGCGCCTAGAACGTTACGAGGTAACAGAGAATGTTGAAGAAGATGTGCATCGATCTAGGGCAGCAATCTCCACCATCAGTCGAACAAATATTGAAGAATGGACTCCGCCAACTCAGACTTGCACAGCTGCCGTCAAACGTCAACCAGTTTCTGACCGGAGAGGGTACAACCAGCTCTTCCATCAAGTAAAACAATTGAGAAGGGCGAGGAAAACTCGCTAGTCTGGTTTCACTGTGGACGCCATGGACACACTGTGCACCACTCCAAGGGAAGTGTAAACGTAATTAAAGACTATTAGAGAGCAAAACGTCAGTCTCCGCAGAATTCATAATCTCCTGCAGACGATTATAGTCGACTTGCGTGCCGAAACCCCACACCCTGGCCGAGGTCGCTCCCCAACATTCCGGAGCCGTTCCCCATCGCCGTACATATGTACCGCCAACTTGCTTTGCCACCGAATTCAAGAAAACCCAGCGAGTCGACCGTATATGGAGATGAGGACGCCATACATGAAGATCCTGTAGTGTCTATAATCACGAACGCGCGACTGCTACGGTCGCAGGTTCGAATCCTGCCTTGGGCATGGATGTGTGTAATGTCCTTAGGTTAGTTAGGTTTAAGTAGTTCTAAGTTCTAGGGGACTGATGACCACAAATGTGCTCAGAGCCATTTGAACCATTTATAATCACGAACATGAGAGAAAATCTCATAAGCTTTATCATCCACTGTGTACCGGTTCCTGTGCTAGTCGACTCAGGAGTTTCTTTTTCTATAATGTCAAATGCTTACCGTCGTCATCTCAAAAAGTCTATGTTTCATGATGAGAAAGCGACTGCGCTGGAAATCGCTAATGAGAAACACGTCAGCCGACAGGAACATGTACTGCAATACCAACTGGCAGTGAGAAAATACAGACCTTCGATTTTGTCTTTTTAGCAGAACGAAGTCTTCATATTATTCTCGGATGGGACTTCTTGAAGGCATCACAAATAATCATAGATTGTGGAAGACCAGAGGCCCAGACCGACGGAGCTATTCCAACAAGCAAACATAATAAAGATTGCTCAGGACCGTTGTTTGCCGTTGAAGACATTGTTATCCCGTCATCTTTAACGAGACGAGTTGTAGTCTTCAATCGAGATTCAAAGCTAAGCTGTGAAGCTTTTCTCGACTGCAAAAAGCTTATCAGGCTCACAAAAGACGTCTACATGCAGCGACAGTCATAAGAATTGTGGGTGGTCAAGGAGAAGTTTGGACCAGTAGGTGTTACGAGCAGGCACAACTAAATCCGTAAAGGTATGTATGTAGGGACAGATGAACCAGTCCAGGAAGAGCAGTTTAGTGTCATCGACGAAGAATCGTGCTCCTTCACCACCAAAGGCAACGCAGGTGAGGAAGCTACTCTCAAACTAGCAATAGGATTTGATTCACAGACGAACAACATAGGTAAGTGATAGTTGTCCTGCGTCAGTATTCGGGTGCTTTTAAATCCGTGGTGGAGAAAAGGCAGACCAAGTGGACCACGATAAAACACAGTATTTACACTGGAAATCACCCACCGATTATCCATCGCTCATATGTTGTGTTACGAGCTGAACAACGCACAATGCACGTAGAAGTGGTGAAGAGGCTACAAGATGACATCATTAAGCCTTATGAGATACTTTAAGAAGAAAAAGGGAAACTCACGGCATTTCTTCGTCGGTAATAGAATCATGAAGAAACATTTCTGTCCAGTGCTGCGCACTGATGACGACCTAGAGTGTTTAAAAGAAGCAAAGTATTTCTCAACTATGGATATGTGGACAGGCTACAGGTGAAGCGAGATTGATTAGGCTTACCAAAAAAGAGTACGTTGGTTGCTCGTTCGTCACTCCCGATGGCATCTATACCTTCGAAGTTGCCGAGCGTGGTAACCGAGTGGTTCTAGGCGCTACAGTCTGGAAACGCGTGACCGCTACGGTCGCAGGTTCAAATCCTGCCTCGGGCATGTATGTGTGTAATGTCCTTAGGCTAGCTAGGTTCAAGTAGTTCTAAGTTCTAGGGGACTGATGACCTCAGACGTTAAGTCCCATAGTGCTCAGAGCCATTTAAACCTTCAAAGCTATGCTCTTTGGACTATATAACACTGCAACCACCTTCAAACGTATTATGGACAACATACTTCAATATCTTAAATCGTCACTGTGTCGTTCTTGTATGTATAACAACGCCATTTTTTCGAGGACCTTTGCAAAACATCCAAGCTGCCTGAAAGCTGTACTGAAGCGTGTTCAAACTACAGGTATCCACATGAATCCGAAAAAATACCTCTTCGGTAACCAAGAAATAAAAGTTTGGGGCACTTACGTAGTGAACATGGAGACTATACCGATCCAGAGAAAATAAGAGCAGTATCAGATTTTCTGACTCCTCACCACATTCGTGGCGTAAGAAACTTTCTCAGAATGTGCTCATACTACAGGTGATTGATGAAGGGCTTCTGTACCAAGGCACTTACCTTGCAAGAGCTGCTGCAGGGAGACGACAATTTTTTCTGGAACGAGGTGCAACAAAGATATTTCCGTGTCCTTAAGACAGCGTTAACATCTTTTCCAGTTCTAGCACCGAACGACGGGGACGCCAATACAGAACTTCAGACTGATGCTAGCCGTTTTGGGATAGAGACAGTTCGAGGATAAATTCAGAAAGGTGTTATAAAGGTCATAACTTATGCCCACAAAGCCCTCTCCAAGTCAGAGAAGAACTATTCTACAATCGATAAAGAGTGCCTTGCAGTTGTTTGAACCATCAGTTAGTTCCAGACGTATATGGGTTAAAAACCTTTCACTGTTGTGGCAGATCACCATTATCTATGTTGGCTGACTAGTCTGAAGGTTCTCCATATCGACTCATAAGATGGTCACTCAGGCTCCAGAAATAGCGCGTCAGAGCGCTAAACAAAAGTGGACGCAAACACAGGAATGCCGACTGACTTTCAAGTACTCCTTTCACAGAACTCATCAGCGTCGAAGGTATCTCAGTCATCGCTGCGTTAAAAGAGATTGTTGTTGAACAGAGGGAAGAAACAAAGTTACGGAAAACCATTGAAGCTTCGAAGGATGAGGAACTGAGCAAAGAAATATTCCAATTAATAAACGGAACATTACGTTATAGGAACTGTGCTAAGATGGGGCGGAAATGATATCTCATCGACCCAGCTCATCTGCGGCCAGTGATTCTGAAGTATTTGCACGATAGTCCATCATCTGGGCACTTGGGGCTCGTGAAGATTCTTGACTGAATCAGTTGTAGATGTCACTTGCTCAGTATCTACTAACCTTTTAGGAACAATGTCAGGCACTATAAGGAATGCCAAAGAAGGGAGCATGTGCCAAAACCACCTAAGGTACATTAGGTATCAATAACAATCGTAGCAGTCCCCTTCAGCCGATTTCGAATTTAACTTTTTGGGAGGTTCCCTATGTCAACAAAAGCAAATCATGGAGAATAACAGCCTCAACCTCTATGCTGTCACCAAAGCGGTGTCATCTGCTAGAACTCTCGTCATTGCAAAGTTCTTAGTAGAAGACATCATGCTAAAGCATGTAGCTCCCTGTGTGATGACGTCTGATAGTGGAAAGGTTTACCAGTCGGGACCACAATTAGAGGTATTTTCACACTGTAACATTGCTCACAGGATGACAGCTGCCTACCATCCAGAGACAACGGGTCTCAAAAAACTCTGCAATAAAACGATGGGAGATATTATCTCTATGTACGTGGATTTTGAACTTAGAGACTGGGATACAGTAATGCCCATCTGGTTATTTACGTACAACAAAGTGAAGCAAGACAATAAAGGATTTACACTGTCGCTTGTTTTCCATTATCACGAGAGCAAAACCACAGTGTGTAAACTGTTCCCGTTTCAACCAGACTATATTGAGGATGACTAAGTAAAACACCTCATCACCAGTACTGAAGAAGAGAGACAACTGAGTTGCAGAAGGACCTGGCCGCCTAGGAGAAAGGCCGAAAGTGCTGTAACCCCCAGCACCGGTCAGTGGGATAAGCCCGGGAGACTTGGTATGAATTTTTACATCTGTGAGGAAATTGGAACTATCAGAAAACATACTGAAGTACCATTTCAGTCGGTGTCATATCTTTCGTGACTTTCCATAATTCATATGTACAATCGAGGATTATAGGCCTTCATCAAGTAGATCATAGTACAGAGACGTCGTCGATGTCCTCTGTATGAAGCCTTACAACAGTCCAGAGGAGCAGATCGAAGATAACATGTTCCAGGAAATGAAACACTTACCCGATAATAGCGAAGGCAGTGGCTACCTTCAATGCTCATAACAATGAAGAGGATGTGTAGCGTAACGACTTTATTTGGTCAAAAGTACGCCACAGTTGACGTGAGCTACAACAGAGACAGCCGCATGCTGGCAAGAGTGATATGCGTTGCGAAGCAAAACACGGCCGACAGGCGTTGTGAGACAGAGACAGCTGGGAGCGGTATACCAACCAACCGATGCTGCAGTTGTGGTACTCTAGCTGTAGGAGCGAAGCTTTTACCCACTTGCCATCATGGGAATGTTTAGAGTACATGCCTTAAGCCCTAAACGAACAGAGTCTGGAGCGTATAAGTACTCAGCCATTCGTGTACTAAAATATTCTCGTCACAATACCACAGTCTACATCATGTGCCTGTGACACCACGAGCGACAACCTGGAATGCAGTACGTGGACCGTCTTTCGACCATGGGACAGGGCAGCCGGCCCAGAGTCACGAAAACTGCCGCTGCCTGAACAGAGAGCCGACCGCTCTCTGGAGGGAAATAACAACTGCTCCCACGAAATCATCATCTGCGTTGTCCCACTGTCATCATGGTCCAGCTGGATCGTCGCTGACAGTGGCATTCGAATGACGCCACACTCGGCCGTGCTCTTTGCGCTGTGAGTAATATCGGGTATCTGTTGTTTCGCATGAGAGGCAAGTGCACGCCTACAACAACTGTTCCTGATGAGCTACAGCCGACGGCCATAATAAATAACTTAACTGAAAAGATCTACTGTCGTCCTCAGATCTCATTTCACTCTCCACAGGTGATACTCCAAGGATCATCTAACAATGGTATCAGATCATTGACATCGCCTGCTTAGAGTGACGTCTGAACCTGCAGCCTATGGTACAGTGATTCCAAAGTTTTTGATTATATTTTGGTCATGGAGAAAAAGTCATTTATTTTGTAAAGTACATTTTATTGCGAGCAGAGAACCAGTGGATCTGCATAGACTTAGAAGTTGCGGAAGTCACGATTGATTAGTGCCTGTTGGATGTGCACAGTGTAACCTCGAGAGTCACTCAACCTCATGTATAGAATCAGTTCCAGTAACATGTTATAAATGTAATCGTAGGGGGCATTTGGCTTGGCAATGCTTTGAGTCGAGATGGCGCATGATCAGCTATAAGAATTAAGTTAACGTATTTTGTTTTCTTGTCTTGAGAGTGTCAGTTCAAAATGAGTGTTGTCAAGGACAAAACTTCGACAGAGCCAGAGACGCAAGAAGTGTCACAACAACAACAACAACAAAACTTCCAAATGTGTGTGAAATCTTATGGGACTTAACTGCTAAGGTCATCAGTCCCTAAGCTTACACACTACTTAACCTAAATTATCCTAAGGACAAGCACACACACCCATGCCCGAGGGAGGACTCGATCCTCCGCTGGACCAGCTGCACAGTCCATGACTGCAGTGCCTGAGACCGCTCGGCTAATCCCGCGGGGCTAGCTGGAAGCAGTAAGCATATTACTATACAAGATAACACAATTAATAGCAGATAATACAGTACTGTGTCAACTGGCAGAATAGCAATCGTCACAACAGGGTGTAGATTTGTCAATCGCAAGTTTAATTGCTCCTTTTTGTGATAAGGCAACCGACAATGTGCAAGTTTTTGTGGGAGACCTTGAAAATCTGGCTGAGATTGAAGGCTGGTCTCATAAGGAATTACTGAGTGTTGCAAAACTGAGACTAACAGGGGAAGCTAAAGTTTATGTAGGATATACAGAAGCTCTTAAGGGAGCCACAACATTCGAAGAATTTAAAGAAAAGTTAATTCAGTGATATACGAAACGAAATACTGCCATACACTATAGGGAACAATTTGGAGTAGTAACTAAGAGATATATGGAAACTGTGGAACAATTTGCGCATAGTATAAGGAAAATAATTAAATGCACCTATGAATTAGGACATGACGCTGCAATCAATGAAGCTACTTTGTAAGAAGCTGAGCAGAGGGTGGACGATGCATTTTTAAGAGGCATCCATGTAGAAATGTCAAGCAGTGTACGGACGGGGTTCCAATGGATTTGCGCGCAGCAGTGTTGTTAGCTACAGTGTGTGAGGTGTTCGATTTGTTTGAGGTAAATGGACAATGTTTGCAGCTAGCATAAAATGGTTCATGTGTGGTTGAACAGGGCATGTAAAAAGGCAGTGTCGCCCGTCTCAAGGTGATGTGAGTAAAATAAATGGAAGTAATGGTTCTAGAAGTAGATGTCTGGGGAAGAATGAGGTTTTAAACGTCTATGAGAACGCCAGGTACACCTACAATCACTCGCAGTAAGACTGTATACAGCAAAATCGTATGCAGAGGTTGATTTTACGATAAGAGGAATATTACAGGAAAGGGTCTCAGGATATTCTTGGGCACAGGGACACATGTGTCGGTGGTCAGTAGTGACCCGTGAAATGTAAGCTATAGGACACACAACGGTATAATTTGTGTGGAGTGTGGGGTAAAGACGTCACATCATTAGGATCAGTGGACATAGAATTTTGACTGAATACAGTCAATTTTAAACAATGTTTTGAGATTGTGCCAGAGATGACTGACGGCCACGACATGATTCTAGGATTAGATTTCTTATATCAGCATGGTGTCACAATTGCTCTTTGGAAACATAGGTCGGAACTTCATGGAAAAATTTTACGGTTAGGTGAAGCCATTGCGAGTGTAGCGATGTCGCGAGGGTGTCTGTCCGACTAAACCACGAACGATCACAAGAAGAATTAATTCCCACGATTGTATACCTAAAGGTACTGGAAAATCACTTTGGGTCAGTGTTGAGTCTAGGTTACACGCAGGACTTTTGTGTGTGGTGGAACCGTTAGAGGAGAATGAAATATTAGATCAGATGTGTTGCTTAGTTAAAAGAGGTATTGCATGTGAACATGAAATAAAGGGCGAAAAGAAGATACCTGTTTTTTATAGATAATTTTAGCGTGACGGACATTAACAAAGGGTTAGTTAATCGCTAATAACGATATCCTGGAACAAGAAGAAGGGAATACCAGACTATGAGCCATAGACAGTCGCCGGACTCCATTGAAACTGCATTAAGAGGAAAATTGAAGCACATAGAGTAAAGCAGTACCGAAATGAATTTATGGATTTATTCTTTTCAAATGGGCTATTAACAGTCACGCATATTACACAGCAGCGCATACCAACGGGAAATGAAGCACCACTCTACCGCAAACCATACAGAATATTTAGGTACTTACAGGCAATTTTGGAGGAATTTATCGATCAACAGCTGAAAGGTGGAATAACCGAAGAAAGTAATAGTGTATGGGGGCAGAAATACCCGTAGTCTCAAAATAATCAAAGGATGGACCACGAAAATATAGGTTTTGTTGTGATTACAGTCATCTAAATGCGAAATCCATAACGGACACCTACTCTACTGCCAACATCACACAAACCTTGGACCATTTAGGGCAATGTAAATATTTTTCAACAATGGCTCTGAAGAGTGGTTATCATCACGAAGAAGTTTCACCGCAGGATCGACACGAAGCAGTGTTTTCGGCTCCCTGGGGGCGCTAAAAATTCAGACGAATGCCATTCGGATCAAAAAATGCACCTGCAGCGTTTCAGATATTGTTGCACAGAGTACTCAGAGTTTTAAAACCACGGTAATGCTTAATGTATCTCCATGACATAATCGCTTATGAGAGCGAGATGGAACAGCATTTCCAGCGGTTAAGGAAAGTATTCTTAAGGTTAAAAGCATTGAAGTTAATATTGGGTACATAAAAGTGTAATTTCATGATGGACGAACTAGCATACCTAGGTCATATCGTGATTACAGATTAATTAAAGAAGTACGTGAATGTCCTCTACCAGCATCAGTAAGAGAAATGCAGTCGTTCTTTGGAGTCGCGGATTATTACCACCAGTTCGTAAAAGCAATTGTGAATATTGCCAGACTGTTGCACAACTGTTAAAAAGGGCACTAAATCTGTATGGTCAGAAGAGTGCCAGCATACTTTTGAGCAGCTAAAATAAGCCTTAACATCGAGTCCGATATTGCCATTGTCCGATACTTTAATAGAGAATTTGCATTATCATGTGATGTATCAAACCATGCACTTGGCTGTGTATTGTCACAAGAAGTAGAAGGCGTAGAACATCCCACGGCTTAAGCATCGAACAACTAAATTCTGCAGAAAGTAATTATTCCACGATGGGGAAAGTTTCGTTAAGTTTTATCTAGGGAATCACATGTTTCAAATGTTATCTGTACGGTAAAAACTTTAGAATAATTACAGATCATGCAGTATTAAAATTATTGTTGGGGTTTAAAGGATCCTTCCAGTAGGTTAACGCGTTGCAGCACCTGCAGGGTATAAATCTGTACCCATAATCATAGACCATTTTTCGAGATATGTAGCAATGGCCGTGATGCCAAACCGTCAGGCAGCAACAGTGGTACAAGCACGTGTGAATAATTAGACACTGAAGTTTGGAGTATTTGTGACAACAGTAACAGACAAGGGAAGGAACGACACGTCAGATCTGTTCAAGGAACTGTGTAAGTTAATGAATGTGAAGAAGTTAAGGACGAGTCCTCTCCATCTACAAACCAAAGGGAGAACTGAAAGAGTGCATATGAGAACCGGGAAAATGCTTGGACACTATGTTGACTCACAGTACGTCATGTGGGATGTCTGCTTGAAGTACATAGTCCCCGCCTATAACTCAAAACGGCATATGAATACAGGATTATTGCCATATACAGCAGTATATGATTGTAAAATGCCATCACTGTTCGACTTTCATCTACATCTACATCTACATGACTACTCAGCAATTCACATTTAAGTGCTTGGCAGAGGGTTCATCGAACCACAATCATACTATCTCTCTACTATTCCACTCCCGAACAGCGCGCGGGAAAAACGAACACCTAAACCTTCCTGTTCGAGCTCTGATTTCTCTTATTTTATTTTGATGATCATTCCTACCTATGTAGGTTGGGCTCAACAAAATATTTTCGCATTCGGAAGAGAAAGTTGGTGACTGAAATTTCGTAAAAAGGACTCGCCGCGACGAAAAACGTCTTTGCTGTAATGACTTCCATCCCAACTCGCGTATCATATCTGCCACACTCTCTTCCCTACTACGTGATAATACAAAACGAGCTGTCCTTTTTTGCACCCTTTCGATGTCCTCCGTCAATCCCACCTGGTAAGGATCCCACACCGCGCAGCCATCTTCTAACAGAGGACGAACGAGTGTAGTGTAAGCTGTCTCTTTAGTGGACTTGTGGCATCTTCTAAGTGTCCTGCCAATGAAACGCAACCTTTGGCTCGCCTTCCCCACAATATTATCTATGTGATCCTTCCAACTGAAGTTGTTCGTAATTTTAACACCCAGGTACTTAGTTGAATTGACAGCCTTGAGAACTGTACTATTTATCGAGTAATCGAATTCCAACGGATTTCTTTTGGAACTCATGTGGATCATCTCACACTTTTCGTTATTTAGCGTCAACTGCCACCTGCCACACCATACAGTAATCTTTTCTAAATCGCTTTGCAACTGATACTGGTCTTCGGATGACCTTGCTAGACGGTAAATTACAGCATCGTCTGCGAACAATCTAAGAGAACTTATTGAAAATGAGGAAAGGAAAGACTGGAGAGTTTGTCAATGGTTTTGCCAAAGTGGTTAGGGAAATCTGAAATAGAGTACGGAGGGAAAACAGACGAGTTATGGAAAAACGGGAAGAAGGAGTGAGCCGTATGGAAAGAATGCCACAGTATAAGGCTGGTCAGTAGATGATGCTATCAGCTTCGTATACGCCAACATACTCAGTTGTCGATGCTACGTCGCCAGAAAACGTCATGATTCAGTCGCCGCCCTGAAAGACCATTGTGCATGTAGGGCGATTGAGAACTTTTCAAGGGAGTCCGGAAGGTATTTCAGGAATAGGACATGCGAGCCGGAGAGGGAGAGTGAGGAGTAAGGTATAGGAAGATAAATAAGAGATCGTGAGTGAAACGGTTAAGAGGAACCCCCTAAAGATTAAGGCCTAGGAAGCAGTAATTTAGTATGTTTTTAGATTGTGTATGGATTTAGTGTAATTAGTATTAGCAGCAGGGAATTTGAGGGAAAGGAAACGAATGGGTGTTCACGCCCGTAGGAAAGGTGCAGGGAATACGAGATGATGTGTTTCGTAGCAGGACTACTGATCTCCGTCGGTGTGGAAGCGTTACGGAATCAGCAACCGAAAGGAAGATTGCTGTTCACGAAGCAGAAAGACGTAGTGATCACCAGTCATTGCTGGGTGATACAGGTGGTATTCAACGCAGAGGAGATGTGTAACGAGGTGAGAAGATTGGAAGAAGAATTGGACAGATTCCGTCAGGTAATGGATAGGCACAGGATACCCAAATGAAGTGCTGCGGTATATGGGAGAATACACAGATCGTGCGAGAAATGTAGGAATGAAGTGACTCAGATACTGGAGGTTATTTCGCACACGCGAAGGATCGATGATGGAGGTCGGCATATGACAACAATGTTTGGCACTGTTAAAGAGGAAGATATTTGAAGGGTGAACGACCCCGTGGAAGAAGTTAAGCAAGTTTAGAGAAGGACAAATTGAATTACACACAACTATTATGACAACTGACTAGATAAGTAATGCAGTATGCCAGAGCTGCAGAAGAGGCGGTTAATCAGAATATCTGGGAACTACAAACCGAAGTAGAACTCTTAGATGCAGAAGTATTAAGGACAAAATGGTTCTAATCCGCAGAAGATAGTGTTTAAGAAGCAACAGGGAAAGTAACAGAACGACAGGAGGTTACGCAGCAGGCTGTAAGAGATCAGCTATGGTTAAACACATTGTCGCCAGAGCAGTATTTAGAGGATCTAAGGAAAGTACAGAAGGAAGTATCACTAAAGTTGGAGTTGATTTTAGAATCCGAGCACAAAAAATTAACTTTTTATTTCAAGGAAGTCACAGTATCGGTGAGAACCGGTGGAGCGAAAGTTTACATTTCCGCTTCTATACCAGTAGCAGAGAAACAAGCGCGTTACGTGTTCTACGTAATTCATGTGTACCCTGCCAAGTGGGGCATATTGAAGAAATTTGTGACACTGCAGTGACTATCATCAATTGCAAAAGACAACGGACGATATGTAGAAATGGAGGAAGTAAAGATACAGAAATGCTACTCAGGGTAATTAACAGTCCGTTCAAACATGATAACAACAGAGGGGCAGGATTGCTGTGTTGTGAAATTGTTAATGGGACAGAGGGAGGTTAGAGAATACAATAAAGAAGTGATCGAGCCAGAACCGTACTTTCAACAGGTGGAGGAGGGTTGGTTGTACCCAACTTTTGACAAGATCGTAGTAGTGGCTAATTGTCTAGAGCAGGGGAAAGCATACATACATCAGCAACGAGGATAGAATTAAACAGGATTAGTTTGTTATTGAATGGAACAGCGTGCGAGGCACTGGGGTCTACTTTCAATCTGCCCTCCGCTATTTCAGGGATAACTAACCTGAATATTTCGCAGCCTCGTTTGTATTGGCCAGAGGAGCCCATGGAAGTGCTACTTGGTGCAGATCAAACCAGCTTACATCAGGCTCTAGGGCCGGAATTAATAAAATCTATAAACATGATTCTGAACCAGCAAGAAGTACGAGTCTCTCTGGAAACCTTTGTGTAGCATGTAAATTTAAATCAATAGAATCCATACCAGAAAGAGCACAGAGATTATTGTCAGAACAACCACCACAGCGATACTTGTTCTGCTGAGTGTAGTCCTTATTTGCGTACGTAGAAGACGAAGTGCAAGACTGAGTTCGGACTCGGCAGTTGTTCAGATTCCAATGGATTGAATACTCTGAGCATAAAAGCAACAAAGGAAGATGAATGTATAAGGAGAAGTATTAAGTGTGGAATAGGGAGTTAGAAATTCTTTTTCAAGAAGCCTAGTAATGAAATAAGTTAAATGGAGTTTGAGTTATGGAATATGGAAAGGATTTGTAGAAATGATTTTGTTGTTGTGGTCTTCAGTCCTGAGACTGGCTTGATGCAGCTCTCCATGCTAGTCTATCCTGTGCAAGCTTCTTCATCTCCCAGTACTTGCTGCAACATACGTCCTTCTGAATCTGCGTAGTGTATTCATCTCTTGGTCTCCCTCTATGGTTGATACCCTCCTCACTGCCCTCCAATGCTAAATTTGTGATCCCTTGATGCCTCAAAACATGTTCTACCAAACGGTCCCTTATTCTTGTCAAATTGTGCCACAAACTCCTCTTCTCCCCAATTCTATTCAATATCTCCTCATTAGTTATGTGTTCTACCCATCTAATCTTCAGCATTCTTCAGTAGAAATGATAGGGTTAAAGAAACCTGTTATTAGAATAATTCTTAAGAGGTGGGACAGGGCCAGAAGAGTTGGTTATCAGGAACTCTAGTGTAAAGAATAATCTAGTTTGGTCGACCTGAGGGACCAGGTATTGGTAAAAAGGATGGCAGCTTAGTATATCGACCACATTTGGTCCGAAAGTACCCAAGAGTAGAAGTCAGTTGCAACAGAGCCAGCTGCAGGCAGGCAAGAATGTTAGCATTGTGAGGCAAAGCGCAGCCGACAGGAGTTGCGAAGCAGAGCCATCTTTGTGTGGTATAGCAATGGCCGATGCTGCAGTATGCCAACTGAAGGATGGAAGCTATTCCACAGCTGCCACCGTGGGAGTGTATGGAGTACGTGTCTTAAGCCCTAAACGAACATAATGTGGAGGGTGCAAGTGCTCAGTTATTCGTCTACTAAAATGCTCTAGTCTCAGTATCACAGCCTTCACCATGAACCTATGACACCCACAGTGCAACATTATTGAACGTAGTACAGGGTCCACCGTTTGACCATGGGACACGGCACTCTCCCCTGAGTCACGAAAGCAGCCACCGGTGGAGCAGAGAGCTGTCCACTCGCTGGAGAGAGCTCACGGCCTGTGGAATTGTCACCTGTGCTTCCATACTGTCATCACATTCATAGCCAGAAACGTCGCTGATGGCAGCATTCGAGTGTCGCCACGCTCAGGCCCATTCTTTGCACCGTCTCCCGAGAGGCATCTGGGCACCTGTACCAAGCTTTACCTGATGCACTACGGCTGAGGGATGGGATAAACAAATTAATGAAACAAATGCACTATCGTCCTCACACATCATTTCACTCTCCATGGGTGTCAAACCAAGGGTCGTCTAACAGATGTAATAACATGACCAGAACACAAAGACCTGCCACTGCTGCCAAACAGAGGACGATTGACAAGCCCAAGATCCAGGGTGTTGAAGTCAGCTCCAAGAAAACTTCTAAGGCAGTTGGTCACATTTCCTCAGAAGAAGCAGCAACACTAAGCTGTGTAGGGCGCACTCTTGTGTTCTGGTTGGCATCACTGTCTGACATGCTGGGATCGTCAGTTCAAACCCGGCTAGCATTACTTATTGTATCTGGAAAGTTATTGCCATATCTTATGTATTTAATGTATGTGTATTGTGTAATATTGGATTTAAGTATAAATATCACATTCAGGAATACTCGAAGTTTGTATGAATACTTACAATATCCGTCCAGGATGTCATTTCTGTTCTGGCTGTACGGTTGTGTAAGTAATATAGGTGCTTTCAGTTCTAAGTGTTGTGTTTCATAGGTTGCTGTTTTCGGTTTTGGGTTTGAGTGTGGTTTCGACACGACAATAATTACTCACTAAAGATGTCTAGTTTGATATGAGAGATGGTCTGATGCTTCCAATCAGGCAAAATGAATTCACTAATACAAAAATAACTACAAATAAATCCCGATCGAGTAATGATTCCTTTTTGTGATGCCGCACTATATTACATTGTTGCCAGTACAATGAAAATATATTTGACTTCAATATCATGTCGACACTAAGAGTCGTAACAGATTTTCTATTGGAAAATGTGGTGATACAATGCTGCCATATGTTACATTACAGAACAACCTAGGAAATCATTTGAACCGATTTAAGTTTTTAGCTCACCTTCTCTACAACCAGAATAAAATGTCATAGTTACAACATCATGTTGCTCGACTATGCCATTCAGAAGAATTCTGTCAACGGGCTCTGGTTTACCATCACTATAAAATTGTTCTTCAAAACAAAAGTTTATAATTTTTTTACAGGTGACTTACAACTGCAGTACTGAACTTAATAAAATTCATGGCGCAGAGGTGTATTAATTCTGTTTTGTTACTATTACCAATTTCAGCAATCTGCTTGGGATGAAAAAGATTAACATTACTCACATCTCATAACAATTTCTGACATAAAAAACTACATGAGATACATAAAATCTTCACAACTGTGCATATATGGGAAGCCAATGAGTGCTTTGCCACAGAAATGAGTGCGGTCGTTAGAACAGCAGATAACGACTAATCATCATGTACTAACCACAGCCAACATTTTTTAACTGCATGATGATCAGTCATTATCCATTTTTCTAATATGCCGCACTCTTTTCTGTGGTAAATCACTTATGGTATTTCTAGATATGCGCAACTGTTAAACTGTCTGTGTACATATTACAGATATTCTTGAAAACAAACGTATCAACCTCCTAACATGTTTGGCACATCTCCACGCAATAATGACATTCGAAATAATTTTCTAGGGCAACTCATCACTTAAAAAGAAGGTACTGAATGTACAAAAGCGAGCAGTAGGAATAATGTATTGTGTTCACCTACGACGTTATGTAGGTATCTCTTCAAGCACGAAGTCATATAGGTATCTCTTCAAGGAGACAGGCATTTTAACTGCGCCGCCACAATACATACTTTTGCTAAAGAAACTCGACATAAATAATTTATCACAATCGGAGGAAAACAGTGATGGACAGTCGTGGACAAAACGAGCGAGACCCCTCGCCTTTTCTTTTGGCTGGTCCACACGGCTTTAATGTCTGCTACACAGCATAACAGGCAAGGCAACGAAGTGCTACCAACATACTACTCACAGGCGTGAAATTGAAAAACAATCCGAACTTTGTCAGACTGTTTTCAATCATGTGTGAAACTATATTCATGCTGATTAGTATGTTAAACACAACAACATAAGAATAAACGAAAGAAGAAACGCTAATTAGTATGAACTGTACAAATAAAACTGAATTTCAGCTTATCGAGATAACATAGCTTTTTTAGTAAGACCAAGTACTCCAGATCGTTACGAATTAGCAAAATATTATGCGCATTCGGCCGCGAAACAGTCTGTGGCAACGTTCAGACCAGTCATACTGGATTACCGTTGCTGACCTACAATGAAAGTGTACAAATTTAGCAATACGTGAGGATTCATAACGAAATTCAGTTAAAAATCATTCAGTGGCAAGCTTAAGTCAATTCCATCATTGACAGAACCGGAAAAAATAGGAAGTAACAAGTATGAAATCCTACAAGAGTTTCATATTGACATCCACAAGGCGACGGTACAGAATAAAGGTAGAAATAAAACGTATTTGGGGCGACAGAATTTCTTAAAATTGCTTAACTGATAGTCTATCTGAATCCATCGAGACTAGAATCGAAAACAAACTAGACCTCCCTTCCAGTAGCAAACACCTTTCACTACACCAGCAGACAACCCAGGCAAATAGCCATCTATTATTACCCCACACATAAATACGACGGCAATTTCGCAATGAAAATAGCAAAATGATCAGTAGTTTGCGTTGCATAGAGCTTTCTGGACTCAAAAACATGAATTTTCTACCATTATGTTACAGCTTATGGGACACTCATTCGGGGTGTTTATCGAAATAACAAAATATTGTTATTAGCGAGTAAATTTAGATGGATAATTCTGCACCACCCCAGGAAATAAACGGCTACATAGCTGCCTAACGTATTCTACAATGATTCGAATTCTCCATTAGACTCGCCACAGCCAGAACACGTTCATTAGCCGAAGTGTTTCTTCAGCTTGCTAGCAACGGGTATGCTCGCATTTCCAAAACGCGGTGGCATTAATACTGTGATCTGAATTACCACGTGTATAGGCAAATAGATTTTATTTGCATTCCTGTAAACGTGATTGGGATCGAAAGCGTAGCTACGATTAATATGCTGATGTATTGGCTGCAACAAGAACATTTCGAATAAAGAGTATGGGGAATTATTTATGCGGCCCTCATCTTCAGTAGCTGTCGTAGCTATTTTCGTTCTTAGCATTGCGTCACCTAAGTCGGTAAAAATGGAACCCTGCTAGTCTCACTTTCTTGACCGTCTATCTGTCTACCTAACCCTTAAAACCCGTTTACCTCGACTACGGGTAGATATAATAAGCGAAAATGTATCGCACTTCCTGGGGTATACGGTCCCTTGGTGGTGTAAAAAAGTGGGCTTTTATGTCAACGCAGTCTAAAGATAGGGCCATTCACGTAAAGAAAATTTAGACGAAAGGTCAAAAAAGGGCTCTAAGAACTATGGGACCAAACTGCTTACGTCATCAGTCCCCTAGACCTAGAACTACTTAAACGTAAGACCATCATACACATCCATGCCCGAGGTGGAATTCCAACTTGCGACCGAAGAAACCGTGCGGTTCGTGACTGAAGCGCGTAGAACCGCTCGGCCACCGCACCCGGCGAAACCCTTTTCACTTCATGAGTAATGATAAAATCTACTGTCTAGTGAGGATAAACTGTATTCGCCTGCAACTCAGATCGTTTGATCACGGAACTCTTACGAAGCTACATTCAAATTTTGTTCGAAGTCGTCTGGAATATCCTCTTATAAACACCCTAGGAACGTCGTATGCGATATCCACTTCTGAAGACGCTTGCAAATACTGCAGTACCCTAACAAGTAGTTAAGAATTTATTGTTATTAGTCCACGCAAAGCACTTTATTTCAGTATCAAATTAACGCACCTAGGTGTTTGTCAATGGCTGAAAATAATGAAGAAAAAATAAATAAACAGCAAACAACTGCGATGTTCAAATCAAATGTAACTCACATGTCGCATTTACAACATAATTTCGTTGTTACATCTACATGACTACATCTACAGGATTACTTTGCAATCCAGACTTACGTGCCTGGCAGAGGATTTATCGAACCACCTTCGGACTATTTCTCTACCGTTCCACTCTTTAACAGCGTGCAGGAATACGGACCATTTAGTTCTTTTCTTAAGAACCCTGAATTACATTACTACTATGGTCATTTCTTCCTGTGTAAGCTCCCGAGGAAATAATTTTTTGGCTTTCACAACAAATGTTGGTGATTGAAATTTCGTGAAAAGATCTCGCGGCAACGAAAAAAGCTTTTGTTTTTCATGAATGTCACCCCCTATCCCCTCGCTTATCGAATCTGGGACTCTCTCTCCCCTATTTCATAACATCACAAATCGTGCTACCGTTCCTTGCACGGTTTTGGCAGTGCACCGCCAATCACGTCTCTCAAGGATCCCGCACCGTGCAGGGATACTATAGCAGTGGACGGACAAATGTGTAGGCAGTTTTTTCAGTAGACCTGTGGCGTAATCTTAGTGTGCGGCCAATAAAACGCAGTCTTTCGTTTGCCTTCAACACAAAAGTACATCTGCGATCGTTCCAGTTTAAGTTTTACTGGATACTGACATGATCTGACAGTATTTCGATTTGTGTTTTGTCATGTAACCGAAAGTAATTATTGCTACTGGACGCAGCTTTCGTGTATAATGTATTCCTTATTCAACACTTCTCGTACATCACACGTAACTGTTTCAAAGTATTAAATTCTTACTGACGTTACCAAGCTGCAGTGGTCATCTAAACTTGCCGTTTTGAAACAAAGGAAAATATTATAGCGAAATATGGTAACTAAGAAGAGGAATATCCAAATAAACAAGCGTTTCCAGTTCAAGTCATTGCAGTAAGCCTACTACAGAGTAACGCAAATTAGGAGCAAAGTCCATTAGCAGATCTTTATCAGTAAAACCAGCCCTCATAATGCAAACTCCCACTACAAGAACGAAAGTTTCCAAACATGTCAATGAGTAGTCGAGGAAAGTGGACGCATTCTGTCTACTGAATCGCAACGCACGCCACTTACTAGGGGACCCGCCAAGTGTCATACCCCGATCTTGCTGAAACTCCGTTCAGTGAAGAGGGGACAAAATAAGCGAACACGTGTCTCGGCTTGTCTTCATACACTCGACCGTTTCTCAGAAAATATAAAGGATGTAAAAAAATCGAGTGGATTTACTAACATAACTATGAACCACTCAAGAAAGTAAATCGATGGTTACATAGTTGTCAAACGTATTCTATGGTGTTGCCATTGTCCATTAGACTAGCATCAGGAAGAAAAAGCTCGCTCAGCTGATGTGCTGAGACAGCTAGCACTGGCGAAGCTCGCGCTTCGAAGACGCCACAGCAACGTCTGCCACCATTCCGTCTGAAACAAAATACCTCAAGTGTAAGGCAGTGTGTTGTATTCGCATATCTGTGACTATGACTTGGATCTAAAGTGTGGTTATGGATAGTACAGATGCTCCGATAGCGAATCTAACATCATAAATAAAGACAAGTGAAAATGAATTAGTCGTCCTTCCTCTTCCGTAACATCAAATATATTTTAGTTATTCTATCTTAAATAAACTTCTCAGACAATCATTCACCAGAAGTGAATAACTTCTTAGCAACACCAGATGATATTAACAGCTTGCGGCACGGGTTAGCCGTGCGTGCAACGGCGTCATATCGCGGACCGCGCGGGTGCTTGTGCCGTCAGTTCCAATCTTTCAAATGGCTCTGAGCACTATGGGACGTAACATCTGTGGTCACCAGTCCCCTAGAACTTAGAAACTGCTTAAACCTAACTAACCTAAGGACATCACACACATCCATGTCCGAGGCAGGATTTGAACCTGCGACCGTAGCGGTCGCACGACTCCAGACTGAAGCATCTAGAACCGCTCGGCCACACCTGCCGGCTCTAATCTTTCCCCGGGCATGGATGTGTGTTACGTTAGTTAGGTTTAAGTAGTTCTAGGTCTAGGGGACTGATGACGTAAGCAGTTTGGTCCCATAGTTCTTAGAACCCTTTTTTGACCTTTCGTCTAAATTTTCTTTGCATAAACGGCCCTATCTTCAGACTGCGTTGACATAAAAGCTTACTTCTTTACACCATCAAGGGACCGTATACCCCTATAAGTGCGATACATTTCCGCTTATTATTATATTTTGACTAAAGTTCAGTCTTGATTACACCATTTATGTCTCAATGACATAGATAACCGGTTTCGGTTATTTTTACATAACCATTATCAGACCCATGGTTTGCTTAGGATGGTAAGCGGAGCTCTCCTCAGCTGCAATTGAGTTGACTTCTGCTTTAGGTATACTATATGCAGTGTTTATGGAAAAGTGAAAATTCAGGATATTGCCACAACTTTCAAGAGTAAAACTACGGAGGTGTCACGAAGATTGGTGGAAAGATGGTAAAAGCTGAGTTCGTCATGGCGAAAAATGAAAGTTGGAGGATGTCTATTACCTCTTACGGTATTCTTGTGTGAGTCATTACGTCATTCCGTTTAGTTAATAATCTCCACTTTGTAATGTGGATTTAATATTTGACTTTTAAAATAACTTAATGGTTACCATTAATTTACTTTTTTCGTGTATGATCAAAAAGTAACACTGTGGTTCTGTTATTACAGCAGAATATCAAGTGCAAATTACATTAGTTAAATTTACGTGATGTTTTACACTAGAAACAATGTGAACTTCAATTCTTCTAAACTAGATAATGATGAACTAGTTTAATGTCCCTATATTACTATGTAGAGTTAACTACAGTGTGGTTATAATGAAACTTTCGTAACTTGATAGGGCCCCTATGAAAAACGAGAGCTCGTAGTACAATGAAACTTTGTGGAAATATGTACATGAACATGTGGAAGAGGAAAAAAGAAACAATGAAAGAAACACATTTTAATTTCCGTATGAGGGAGTAACATTTGTTAACTAAGTACCATGTTTTCGTTACAGGTTACATTCATTTCTCAGTGCGGCGACCACGTACATCCACGACATTGTGGATCATGAACGAAACAACGGTGGTCACTGAATATTCAGCTGTCTTGAAACAGTTCGTGCACTGCTTGACGATCGCATATTACGTTCAGCATTATGAGACATGGCTTAAATAACTTCAACAATTTGTAGCTCAATAGACCATCGGCCTCTCCCAGCAGCAGTTCTCAAATTTCCACTTAATTCGAGCTTCCAAATCACGTGCTTCAGCTCCGGTATGGACAGATGACTTCTCCATATTCCTTTAATGCGTCGATACTCGTGAAGATAGAGTGAACTCTTGTTGTTGTTTTGATAAAACAACTTTACGAGCAAAACCCTGCTCACCTTGTCCAGGCCCATGTTTACTGTTTGAACTGTAATGCACTCTGATACTTGTGTTTCAACACTACGTCTCCGCACCAGTACCGGTGGCTAACGGCAAATCATGACACTAACACTACTAAGAACGCCAAACCTGCAGCCCTCGGTTACTACACCACTCCTATAAAGTTGGTTACTCACTCGGTAATTAGCTTTCGGTCTACAGTGGCTGAAGTAGTGAAAGTAAAATTATAATGACTCTGTATTACATGGCACATAAAGTTCCTTCAGTATATCCGTGGCTTGAAATTGTAGAGAAGACTGCTTTGATCCCTCACTACTAACTGTCCAGATTTTGATATGAACCAATGTAATAGCCGTTAAGATCTTAGTATTGTAACTAAGAAAATAATTATAAGGATGAGTGCTACCAAAGCGACATCGATTACATTGTAGCACAATTAGGAAATAATTCAGCCGTGGCCTCGTTGAAAAGGTTCACGTACAGGAAAACTACCATGAGTTTCTTACAAGTAGATACCTTAGGGGTTGCGAAGCAACTCAGATCGCCTGATACGGGCAAGTCTTCAGGTCCAGATTGTATACCGATTAGATTCCTTTCAGATTACGCTGATACAATAGCTCCCTACTTAGCAATCATATACAACCGCTCGCTCACCGATAGATCTATACCTACACATAGGAAAAATGCGGAGGTCGCACCAGTGTTTAAGAAGGGTAGTAGGAGTAATCCATCGAACTACAGACCTATATCATTGACGTCGGTTTGCAGTAGGGTTTTGGAGCATATACTGTATTCAAACATTATGAATCACCTCGAATGGAACGATCTATTGACACGTAATCAACATGGTTTCAGAAAACATCGTTCTCGTGCAACGCAGCTAGCTCTTTATTCGCACGAAGTAATGGCCGCTATCGACAGGGGATCTCAAGTTGATTCCGTATTTCTAGATTTCCGGAAAGCTTTTGACACCCTTTCTCACAAGCGACTTCTAATCAACCTGTGGGCCTATGGGGTATCGTCTCAGTTGTGCGACTGGATTCGTAATTTCTTGTCAGGAAGGTCGCAGTTAGTAGTAATAGACGGCAAATCATCGAGTAAAACTGAAGTGATATCAGGTGTTCCCCAGGAAAGCGTCCTGGGACCTCAGCTGTTCCTGATCTACACTCCTGGAAATTGAAATAAGAACACCGTGAATTCATTTTCCCAGGAAAGGGAAACTTTATTGACACATTCCTGGGGTCAGATACATCACATGGTCACACTGACAGAACCACAGGCACATAGACACAGGCAACAGAGCATGCACAATGTCGGCACTAGTACAGTGTATATCCACCTTTCGCAGCAATGCAGGATGCTATTCTCCCATGGAGACGATCGTACAGATGCTGGATGTAGTCCTGTGGAACGGCTTGCCATCCCATTTCCACCTGGCGCCTCAGTTGGACCAGCGTTCGTGCTGGACGTGCAGACCGCGTGAGACGACGCTTCATCCAGTACCAAACATGCTCAATGGGGGACAGATCCGGAGATCTTGCTGGGCAGGGTAGTTGACTTACACCTTCTAGAGCACGTTGGGTGGCACGGGATACATGCGGACGTGCATTGTCCTGTTGGAACAGCACGTTCCCTTGCCTGTCTAGGAATGGTAGAACGATGGGTTCGATGACGGTTTGGATGTACCGTGCACTATTCAGTGTCCCCTCGACGACCACCAGAGGTGTACGGCCAGTGTAGGAGATCGCTCCCCACACCATGATGCCGGGTGTCGGCCCTGTGTGCCTCGGTGGTATGCAGTCCTGATTGTGGCGCTCACCTGCACGGCGTGAGCGGAAGACGATCTAACGGTGTGCGGGACCGTAGCCCAGCTTCATGGAGACGGTTGCGAATGGTCCTCGCCGATACCCAAGGAGCAACAGTGTCCCTAATTTGTGGGAAGTGGCTGTGCGGTCCTCTACGGCACTGCGTAAGATCCTACGGTCTTGGCGTGCATCCGTGCGTCACTGCGGTCCGGTCCCAGGTCGACGGGCACGTGCACCTTCCGCCGACCACTGGCGACAACATCGATGTACTGTGGAGACCTCACGCCTCACGTGTTGAGCAATTCGGCGGTACGTCCACACGGCCTCCCACATACCCACTATACGCCCTCGCTCAAAGTCTGTCAACTGCACATACGGTTCACGTCCTCGCTGTCGCGGCATGCTACCAGTGTTAAAGACTGCGATGGAGCTCCGTATGCCACGGCAAACTGGCTGACACTGACGGCGGCGGTGCACAAATGCTGCGCAGCTAGCGCCATTCGACGGCCAACACCGCGGTTCCTGGTGTGTCCGCTGTGCCGTGCGTGTGATCATTGCTTGTACAGCCCTCTCGAAGTTTCCGTAGAAAGTATGGTGGGTCTGACACACCGGTGTCAATGTGTTCTTTTTTCCATTTCCAGGAGTGTATATAAATGACCTGGGTGACAATCTGAACAGTTCTCTTAGGTTGTTCGCAGATGATGCTGTAGTTTACCGTCTAGTAAGGTCATCCGAAGACCAGTATCAGTTGCAAAGCGATTTAGAAAAGATTGCTGTATGGTGTGTCAGGTGGCAGTTGACGCTAAATAACGAAAAGTGTGAGATGATCCACATGAGTTCCAAAAGAAATCCGTTGGAATTCGATTACTCGATAAATAGTACAATTCTCAAGGCTGTCAATTCAACTAAGTACCTGGGTGTTAAAATTACTAACAACTTCAGTGTTGTGTGCTGTCCTTAGGTTAGATAGGTTTAAGTAGTTCTAAGATCTAGGGGACTGATGACCATAGTGCTCAGAGACATTTGAACCATTCAGTTGGAAAGACCACATAGATGATATTGTGGGGAAGGCGAGCCAAAGGTAGAGTTTCATTGGCAGGACACTTAGAAGATGCCACAAGTCCACTAAAGAGACAGCTTACACTACACTCGTTCGTGCTCTGTTAGAATATTGCTGCGCGGTGTGGGATCCTTACCAGGTGCGATGGACGGAGGACATCGAAAGGGTGCAAAAAAGGGCAGCTCGTTTTGTATTATCACGTAATAGGGGAGAGAGTGTGACACATACGATACGCAAGTTGGGATGAAAGTCATTAAAGCAAACACGTTTTTCGTCCCGGCGAGATCTATTTACGAAATTTCAGTCACCAACTTTCTCTTCCGAATGCGAAAATATTTTGTTGAGCCCAACTTACATAAGTAGGAATGATCATCAAAATAAAATAAGAGAAATCAGTGCTCGAACAGAAAGGTTTAGGTGTTCGTTTTTCCCGCACGCTGTTAGGGAGTGGAATGGTAGAGAGACTGTATGCTTGTGGTTCGATGAACCGTCTGCCAAGCAATTGCAGAGTAGTCATGTAGATGTAGATGATACAAATAAGATTTTTTATTGTCCGCTTTTCTATAACAATCGCTCAGTTTATTAAACACAACAGCACCACTGTTGGTGAGAAAAGAACATAGAGTTTCTCCAACGTGACATTTTTTTATTTAGAATGATGAACGTTACTTATTATTTTTTACGGCTTTAATGTAGTTTCTTACAGCGATAGTAACGGGTATCACAGTTTAACGTGGGAACGATCGTACTCTTTCTTTGGGACTTTAGCTAACGTTTAACTTGGTAATTTGCAGACTGGGCTGTACTTCTCGTGCGTCGGCTCCCATTTAAACTAAGATAGTAGAACTGCGGACTACACGCGAACGCACTGTGTTGAAACTGCCGGACGTGCGCACTGTAGCACGTTGTATTGCCCCGCTGCGTCAGTAGCTGACCCTTGCGCCTTATTCCACACATGGGAGGGTACCAGCTCACGACGGCGTAGAGTGTGTACAGCGCATAGTCGCAGATGCAGACACAGCCCTTTCATTAAAACGCCTGCGCCAAGTTTGCTAGGGAAGACGGAGGTGCGCGAGTGCGTGCACCAAGGAGCGTGCGACGAGCTCCCTGGACACTTGATTAGCCGGCCCGTGGGCCACACAGATTGCACTCTTAGCTCGGCGCAAACTTTCTCCGCCAGCCGGTCCGCTGGTTTCTCTGTCACCAAATTTAAGCTTCTTCTGTCGCGGCAAAAGCCGACGCCGCCACTGGCGTCTAGATAGCGCGTGATTTAATTAAAAACTCCTACGGTGTGAATGAAGGAGCTAAATGTCCTCCGCCACGTTCGTGACACAAAAATTAAGGTACTTAAATAAAACGGTTTCTCCTGTACCCACAAAATGCAGCTGAATGAAACTACATCTTCAACAATCTCATGTCTTAAGTAAAAGTAGATGTCCGCATTTGCATACATAGATCTTGTAACCGAAGTTTTTCTCATGTTTGATAACAGATTATACTTCCTTAGATGGTAGTAGAAAGCATTTAGTCTTAGACACTATTAACGTAAGACCCTCGTAAACGATCAAACGTGTTTGACAAAATCGCTCTTACCTTGCTACGGATTTGCCAAGCAAGCTCGTACACTTTCAAACGATGTTTGTCAGTCTAACCTCAATTTGAAGCAGACGCCATTCGTGTTCGTCAGTATTGACAGTAGGGAGAATGGCCACAAATGCAGGCAAAATAGTCGTGGCATCGGCACTGTGTTTAAAGACAATGAGGAAAACAAGACGCTGGTCTAAGGAATGGCTTAAAATTAGGGATTTACCGATGAATATCTGCTAAAGGAATTATTAGCTTTAGAACCCGATGATTGCATCAGCTTTCTTCGAATGGACAATGAAACTTTTAAAAATTTGTTAAGGCCCATGTAGAAGAGCGAACTTGTCCGTCGCTCTTATCAAGCCACTGACGTGTCAAACAAGTCTGTATACGTAAGAATGAAAGCTTGTGAATTTAACCTTACTTTTGGAGCACGCTTTTCGTGTATGCTGTAGTTTGGCACTATAGCGAGAATGACCACAAATGCAGATAAAGCATTTCTAACATCGACAGTGCTGTGTTTAAGGAATAAGGAAAAGAAAACGCTGTTCCAGGGAATGGTTTATAACGAGAGGGAAATATACAACTGAGAACATGTTACTGAAATTGTTACACTCAGAACCTGCCGTTTACATCAACTTTCTGTGGATGTACAGTCAAATGTGTCATAACTTGTTTGGCGTTACTTCGCCCTCACACTAACAAAGACGCAAGTATGTGAAAATTTATTCTCTCCTACTTGGCCCTCTAATGACAGTTCATTAAAATACCACAGCGTGAGATCATACAGCCACATCGTCCATGGAAGAACCGGAGAACTATGATTTCTTTTATTTCATTCCATTTCCGCTTGCATGTTACTAAATACCAAAATTTTAATTTTGTTCATAATGTGTGTCTAGGAAAGATGTGGTACCTCTACCATTTTGGAATAGGCAGTGCTATATTTTTTATACTTGATCGCAGTTTTCACAGTTGTGGAACCTCACTACACAGTGAGGTAAATCGTAATAGAACATTTTTTTAGTAAACAAATGCGACGAAACATCAACAGGAGCAACTTCCG
Source organism: Schistocerca gregaria (assembly GCF_023897955.1). Classification (NCBI taxonomy): domain Eukaryota; kingdom Metazoa; phylum Arthropoda; class Insecta; order Orthoptera; family Acrididae; genus Schistocerca; species Schistocerca gregaria. The sequence continues at coordinate 735,354,815 of NC_064931.1, forward strand.
CCATCTTGTCAAACTTTCTGTCAATCAGAATTTCTGGCAAACACTTCAAGCACGATCTATGCTTGACAAACACGTCAAACAGCAACGTACACGGTCAAATGTTTGGCAAGCATAGTTATGTTTGACAAAATTTTTGATCGTTTACGGGGGCCTTTATATACCGGGTGTAGAGACATTGTTGTATCCATAATAACTTTCGTAATAATCCAGTAATGACCTCATGTCTGACATCGATGAACGGGGAAAAGCGAAACGAAGTGAATGAGAAGAGATTCTGAATTCGTTATTGCGGCCGTCGATGCTGTTGCGTGACACAACTTGCAGTCGACGACCATTTACACTTTCAAGTCCGCCCCGATAGCTGAGTGGGTGCCGGTAGCTCAGCGTGTTCGGTCAGAAAGCTCCGATATTTGAGTGGGTGCCGGTAGCTCAGCGTGTGCGGTCAGAAAGCTGGCTGGCCTCTGTAATAAAAAAACTGAGTGAAAAGATCAACAACGACCCGGCTGGGTCTGGTATTTTCTCCGCTCAGGAATTGGGTGTTGTGTCATCAGCACTATCATTTCATCCCCATTCGGCGCGCAGCTCGCAATGTGGCGTCGAATGTAATAAGACCGGCACCAAGGCGTCCGGACCTGCCCCGTAAGGTGCCTCCCGGCCAACGGCACTAAACGCTCATTTCCATTTTTTTTACACTTATAAAATTTTGACAGCAAAACCTATGTACGAAAATTGAAATAAATCGGGCATTTTGTTGCAAAAACATAGTACTGGGTAAAAATACTTCATATTGTCCCATATCTTTACAGGTTCACTCTGTGTTTCACCAATTATAGTGATGACATGAAGTCCCGCTGAATCAAAAGTCTCTGCACAGGAAGGAGGGGCTCATAGTTTGATGATTATATTCTGTGCGAGCTACTTGCAATGTAACAATAGTTCTGAACGATCTGTTGCCTGAAGTTTTCAGATCTTTATTGCAGATGCTACGCTTCGTATGAGTATAGTCATTTAACACGTACCTTTTACATCTACATCTACATCTACATCCATACTCTGCAAGCCACCTGACGGTGTGTGGCGGAGGGTACCCTGAGTACCTCTATCGGTTCTCCCTTCTATTCCAGTCTCGTATTGTACGTGGAAAGAAGGATTGTCGGTATGCTTCTGTGTGGGCTCTAATCTCTCTGATTTTATCCTCATGGTCTCTTTGCGAGATATACGTAGGAGGGAGCAATATACTGCTTGACTCTTCGGTGAAGGTATGTTCTCGAAACTTTAACAAAAGCCCGTACCGAGCTACTGAGCGTCTCTCCTGCAGAGTCTTCCACTGGAGTTTATCTATCATCTCCGTAACGCTTTCGCAATTACTAAATGATCCTGTAGCGAAGCACGCTGCTCTCCGTTGGATCTTCTCTATCTCTTCTATCAATCCTACCTGGTGCGGATCCCACACTGCTGAGCAGTACTCAAGCATTGGGCGAACAAACGTACTGTAACCTACTTCCTTTGTTGTCGGATTGCATTTCCTTAGGATTCTTCCAATGAATCTCAGTCTGGCATCTGCTTTACCGACGATCAACTTTATATGATCATCCCATTTTAAATCACTCCTAATGCGTACTCTCAGATAATTTATGGAATTAACTGCTTCCAGTTGCTGACCTGGTATTTTGTAGCTAAATGATAAGGGACCTATCTTTCTATGTATTCGCTTCACATTACACTTGTCTACATTGAGATTCAATTGCCATTCCCTGTACTATGCGTCAATTCGCTGCAGATCCTCCTGCATTTCAGTACAATTTTCCATTGTTGCAACCTCTCGATACACCACAGCATCATCCGCAAAAAGCCTCAGTGAACTTCCGATGTCATCCACCAGGTCATTTATTTATATTGTGAATAGCAACGGTCCTATGACACTCCCCTGCGGCACACCTGAAATCACTCTTACTTCGGAAGACTTCTCTCCATTGAGAATGACATGCTGCGTTCTGTTATCTAGGAACTCCTCAATCCAATCACACAATTGATCTGATAGTCCGTATGCTCTTACTTTGTTCACTAAACGACTGTGGGGAACTGTGTCAAACGCCTTGCGGAAGTCAAGAAACACGGCATCTACCTGTGAACCCGTGTCTAAGGCCCTCTGAGTCTCGTGGACGAATAGCGCGAGCTGGCTTTCACACGACCGTCTTTTTCGAAACCCATGCAGATTTAGGAATCATAAATTCCCGTGCCCGCCCTATACTACCTTAGTAACTTACACCACACTTAGTAAATAATCAATGAAAAACACTATACGTCACTTCATGGGCTGCAAACCTACATGGCTGAAAACCATATGGATTTCACTAAACAGCTGAAGTGAAAAGACTGAAACTCGTAACTGGCTTCTGAGCCGTAGGTTTATTCACCGACGAGCAGATGCAGAAAGACAGTTTACTCACAAGCTGGCAGTTTCACGAGCATCTAAAATCAACTGAATTCTTCAACGTTCATCTATAATGAAAAAGGGGAGTATGTACTTCCAGAAAAAATGGTACAACCATTTAGAAGTTTCCAATTCCCTCAATATTTATTGTTGGAACAGTGCATATGGTATACATGAAATTAATTACGTTTACAGATCAATAGCACAAGCGGTCGTGAGCAGCCAGGTATCGACCCATGCTGATACAGCCATATTAGTGCACGGTGTAACCTCCACGGGAGGGAATGCAGGGACTGATCCCGGCATCCAGTGAATCGAATAGAGGGCAAAAACTATCCTGGGACACGTTATGCCACCCCTGCTCGACCATTCATGTAGTTCTTTAAGAGTTGTTGGTTGACGAGTCACACGAATGACTTCTCGTCCCACCATATCTTGCACGTTCTCGATTCATGATAAGTCCGGGAACTATGAGAGCGAGCATTATGCTGTTGAAACAACTCAACAGCATCCTGCTTCGAGAACGGCAAAAGAATGGATCTAACACCATTCTGCACGAATGGCTTGGATGGCGTGTACAGGTACAGCTGCCCATGCAGCTTCAACACTGTACCACAGTTCATCAAGAGTAGTGACTGGCGTATTGTGACGAGCCAGTTGCTCGGCCTCCGTTGACCAGACGTTTTCAGTTGGTGAGAGATCTGGAGAATGTGCTGGCCAGGGCAGCAGTCGAACATTTTCTGTATCCAGAAAGGCCCATACAGGACCTACAATATGCAGTCGTGCATTATCCTGCTGAAAGGTAGGGTTTCGCAGGGATCGAATGAAGGGTAGAGCCACGGGTCGTAACACATCTGAAATGTAACGTTCACCGTTCATAGTGCCGTCAAAGCGAACAAGAGGTGACTGAGATGTGTAACCAATAGCACCCCATACCATGACGCCAGGTGATACGCCAGTATGACGATGACGAATACACTCTTCCAATGTGCGTTCACCGCGATGTCGCCAAACAAGGATGCGACCTTCATGATTCTGTAAACAGATCCTGGATTCATCTGAAAAAATGACGTTTTGCCATTCGTGCACCCAGTTTCGTCGTTGAGTACACCCTCGCAGGCGCTCCTGTCTGTGATGCAGCGTCAAGGGTAACCGCAGGAATGGTCTCCGAGCTGATAGTCCATGCTGTCGTCGAGCTAATGACCTCAGAAGTTGAGTCTCATAGTGCTCAGAGCCATTTGATCCATTTTTTTAATGAGAAATGTAGATGTATTATCGAGGTATCAGTCAGACAGGAAGAAACAGTAGTTTGTGGAAATTTCAATGTAGATTCCTTAAGAGATAGTTAATTCTCCAACTCTTGTGCAACAAAATAGTAGGACACTGACTGATATCATTTTTATAGACAATGTTCCGGCTGAAATAATTAATGTGGTCCCAGCTGTTAATCGACTACCAGGTGATGATGCACAGGTAATATTATAGCACACAGCACATCACAGCACTGAGGCAGATTCAGAGAGAGAAGAGAGAGAGAGAGAGAGAGAGAGAGAGAGCAGCCCTGAGGCAGATTCAGAGAGAGAGAGAGAGAGAGAGAGAGAGAGAGAGAGAGAGTGGGGGGGGGGGGGAGATATGCTGACATCAAATTCAGTTTGCTCCACATCACATTTCTGTCAAAATTTTAAAGTTACATTCCTACAAATCTCGTAAAACGTGTAAGCCATATGTAACAAAGGGAATTGTAATCTCATCAAAGTGAAACAGGGAAATGTATATACAAGCCTGAATGAGATAAGATCTAAGGTGCATCATACAAAAGTTTTGTATGATTTTAAGGAAAGTCATTAAAATGTCCCTGTGAGAGACAGTGAGAGACAGGACAGCTAGTCAGCATACAAGATACCATTGCAGTTGAACTAAATAACAATGTTCTGCATGATAATTCAGAAGTTTCACAGTTTCTAAATGTAGCAGAAAAAGTAGGATAACATAGTTCACTTGAAGTAGGAATAGGCTCTATTAAAAATGTTATACCAGAAACCTTAAAGCAATCAAAGTAGCATGAACATCCTTCAGTGAAATTCACAGAATTACAAAAATGCCAGAAACCAATGGAATTCCAAACAGAACTTAGAGAAATTTCTATAACTTAATAAGTAATGCCCTCAGTGATATTTGTAATGGACCACTGTCGGAAGGAATTTATGGAGACAGATTAAATATGTTATTGTTTATCTCCTTTTTAAGCAAGATGATAAGAAAAACTTAAACAGTTATCGTCCAATTTCCTCACTGACATATTTTCTTCAAAATAGTCGAAAAATTAATGTACTTAATAGTAAGCTGTCTCACATTTCAGTAATAGGAAGGAAGGAAAGGAAGAAGTTTTTAACTCCCCATCATAATGGGGTCACTAGATGCGGAGCACAAGCTCGGATTTTATCGAGCGTAGAGAAAAACATCGGCCATGCTATTTAAAAACAATCATTCTAGCATTGACTTGGAGCGATTTAGATGAGTTAAAGAAAGCCTAAATCAAGATCGTCCGACTGAGTCTAGAACAATTGTCCCAAATAGAAGTCGAGTGTGCTAACAACAGCGCCATCTGGAGTGTTAATTTAAGTATAATCAATTTAATTAGCAAATTACAGCTGGAATTCGAGGTTGCTTGCTCGTACGAGGATGTGGTTTATACATTCACTTACCTAATATTACAAGTCTTAGATAATAAAATATCGCCAGCTGGTGTATTAGCGATCTTTCCAAGGGGCGCGCGCGCGCGCGCGCGCGCGCTCATGTGTGTGTGTGTGTGTGTGTGTGTGTGTGTGTGTGTGTGTGTAGATCATGTTAGATTCGTAGAGAAACTTAAGTTACATGGAATTCATGACTTTACACGCAACTAGTTTGAATCACACTTAATTATCAGAATGCAATACATTGTGCTGAACAGTTTAAAAGCGTTGGAAGGATAGGAAACTTCAGTGACTCTGGAGAAATCCCAAAGGACGTCCTAGAGGTTCAGTTCTGACTCTCCATATATTACTTACTTATGTGAATTACCTTGTACTTAACATTCAACAAGCATAACTGATGCTTTCTGAAGACAATACTAGTGTTATAATAAACGCCATTAGAGAGAAAGCAACAGAGGAGATAGTTAATGACATTTTTTTAAAGAATTATTAACTGTTTCTCCGGAAATGAACTCTTCTTAAATTGTGAATAAACTCACTGTGTTTAATTAAGCACTTAAGAATAATACTAAAAATTGATGTAGCAGGAGTCAGTAAAGAGGGTGGAATGTTCAAAATTGCTAATCTTGGAGACAAACGAATGAATCTCCTGTCTTATTTTGAATATTCCAATCAATAATGTCTTATGGAATAATTTTCTAACGTAACTCACGAATCAGTAAGAAAGTATTAATTGCAGAAAGTGGCACGGAGAAAAAATGTGGTGTTCACCACATGCAGGTACCTCTTCAAGAAGTTAGGAACGTAACTACACCTTCAGAATGTGTACATGCGATAATGAAATTTGTGATGCATCATCCATCACAGTTTGAGGGGAAAAGTGACGTCCATATGTGAAACACTAGAGGAAAAAATAAACTTTATAACTCACCCATGAGTTGCTCAGAAAGAATTTCAGTGCGCAGCAACCAAATATCATGATCATTTGCCTAGTAACATAAAATGACTGACAAATAAAACAACAAGTTTTAAATCTAAATTAAAATCGTTTCTCATGGACAACTCCTTATATTTCACAGGCGAATTTCTAACTAATTTTAAGTTCAGGTGCATGATTTGGGGTAAAAAATTATATTCACTTCAACGTTACCACTTATCATGTATATATATATATATATATATATATATATATATATATATATAGTATATATATATATATATATATATATATATATATATATATATATATATATATATATATATATCCTTTAAACTGACTCGTCCCACATAATTATGATAAAAGAAACGTTCTAATTCTCTATGGAACCTGTAATTCAACAACTAACAAACACACCCTGACACTACTTCCGATTACCCATCGTTGGACTGACAGAAGCCATGGCACTAAATCGCCGTCCCCATTTCCGGTTATCGTTAAGAGCAAACCAATTGGGTCTGCATCTACATTTACACCTACATACATACTCCGCAAGGCACGGTATTGTGCGTGGCGGAGGGTACGTTTTACCAGTACCAGTCATTTTCTTTCCTGTTCCACTCGCAAACGAGGGAAAAGCGACTGTGTATATGCCAAAATTTCGCACATCTTATCTTCGTGGTCCGTACGCAAAATGTACATTGGCGGTAGTAAAATCGTTCTCCAGTCAGCTTCAAATGCCAGTTCTCTAAACTTTCTCACTAATGTTTCTGGAAAAGAATGCACCTTCCCTCCAGGCATTTCCAGTTGAGTTCCCGAAACAACTAGAGGTATGTGCATTAGCCCGTGGATATTCTGAGGCATTTGCATGAGTACCAGCCTGTCTACAACTCCGAAGAAAAAATTTTAATTATTGTTACTAACATGTGCTTCGATTCATAACTATAGTGCTTTGGTAAGTACATTTATGTATATACTTCTGTTTACAATTGTCCAGTATGGCAGCCGTTCTTGTTTGTAGTCTATGTTTTGCGACTTGACTATTCAATTCAGGTGCACACTGACTTTTAAAAAAATTAGATGATGAACTGAAATTGTCTCTTGAAAGTTTGTGTCCAAAGAAATAACTGAATTAACTCAGCGCCCCCATCATTGCTCTGCCGATTATGAGTGTGTCAATGTTCCAGTCAGTATCACTCTGCCCCAGTAAATGGTTGGATTTTTTTTAATAGCTTGATTACATTTAAGATTAACTGCCAACCAGTCACTTTTACCATTCGTCCTGAAATCCTCAAGTACAAATAAAGAAATCTTCCAGTCAAATGCATGTAGAAATCTATATAAATAGAGTTCACTACACTCACTGATTAAAGTGACCGCCGGCCGCGGTGGTCTAGTGGGTCTAGGCGCTCAGTCCGGAACCGCGCGACCGCTACGGTGGCAGATTCGAATCCTGCTTCGGGCATGGATGTGTGTGATGTCCTTAGGTTAGTTAGGTTTAAGTAGTTCTAAGTTCTAGGGGACTGATGACCACAGATGTTAAGTCCCATAGTGCTCAGAGCCATTTAAACCATTAAAGTGACAAGTTTATGAATTGCCAATACTGAGCGTTATCATGACAAAGCGAGAACTTAAAGAAACCAACGTAGTATCTCGCAAAAATTCTAATTCTCACTCGTTTTAAATTCAAGCTAAATTTCCTTAGTCGCGAGCTGGGAAGAATTAGATATCCCGAAAACCACTCGCTGAGGTCGGCGGTGACATTTCAAAGTTCGGAATCTTCTCCTGATGAAAAATCTTCGAAATCCACTGTTCGGAAATATTTCTAAGAGTTTGCTAGCGACATAGGTGTGAATCTTATAGATCCACGTTCCGACACTTCAGAATATTTGAAAACTTCCTTAAAGCGAGTCTCTTGCCACGTATGCAAAATTCTCCACCATGACTTCTTCCGAATACTGCCCAAATCAGACTGTTCGCCTCCTAACGTCACCAAAATCAGGCTGTCAGTGCGAAAATGGCTGCCAGATGTTTATATCCTCGCACTGTAACATGATCAAAACGTATACCTTATATCTTCCATAACATATAACAGCTATAAATATATCGCTATACACACGTCTTATACATGGATTCGCATGCTGATTTTCCCTGCTTTTCATTGCTACCTTCATTGTCTCATTACATTCCTTAGTTTCCTAGTAAATTCTAATTATAACATGGAAAACGTTATTTGTTGTTTTATTTCCGTTAATAGATATTAACAGTTAGAAATAAAAAAACTCCTACTTCCCTAACTATGTTTATTTTGCAAATGCCGTCGCTACCTCCAACATATTAATTAATCTTACTGCTGAAATTCACTATTTTCCCGCGGAAAACACATCCTGGTTTTTATTTCAAAGCTGGTAATACGTATAACGATTCTGTTTTGATTCTCTTATAGATCTCTACTGTACCTATTCATAAACACTTCAATTATAAAAGTCGGTAAAGGTGTCGCTCCGTTATTAATTTTTAAAGTTAATACTATTCACAGAAAATATAACATAAAATAAGTTAGAAATTACGCATTTTTCTCCTTTTATTTTTGGTGCTGGCTTTCGAGTATCTTATTAATTTTTTATTGAGATATCTTATATTCAGCATTTTATCTGGTCCCGCTGGCCAGTCATGGAGGCCTTTTCCTCCATTCTTGGCCTCCAACGGCCAGCGAGCAAGAACTGTGAATGTCTGCTAGTCACCAGGACTTCTCGCGCTTCCAGAACGATCCAATAGCAGGGGGTCAAATAGTTCCAACATCTGGTGGACTTCCAAAGCTGATGCCGATGTGGGCAGCTCAGCGCGGCCCCCACGTGGCTGGCTCGTTACCATTCCTCTCTTAATGCCAAACCCGCACCCCTTCGTCCACTTCCGTCATTCAGCCCGCGCAGAAGCATACGCTCTCAAAGATTATGGATACGTTTTTGGGGGCGGTATGGTCTCAGTTTCATGTGCGGCACATCAGTCACGATGGTACCATACGTAGGAATAGTGCAATGATTTTCAACGGTAAATATTGGTTATACCCTACCGTGAAAAACGTCGTATGTGAATACGGCAGCACTGTGGGTAGAGGTCAGAGTATCAGAAGACACATCCTGCAAATGTTTCTGTGAAAGATAACGTTGTTGTCCTAGTGTAATTGAGTGGGGTGCTATCAGGTAAGGCTGTATGTAATCTACTGTAGTATTTCACGAAACTCTGAGGAACATCTGTATGTCACACACATCTTGTGTCATCACGTGTTACGACTCATGAGACTTAACATCCTGTGTGATGTATTCCGATAGGAGGGAAGCCTTCGATCTACAGAGAGACCTACTTCCCATTGTAGAGCTGACCTTTTGTGTGGCATCAGGACTCCTGCTCAGTTTAATTGGACGGAGGTTTCAATGTGGTTTTAGGAGTTGGTTCATCTCTTTAGTTCCGCGATCACTCAACCTTCTTACTGACTTCCTAACGCTCATGTCGGAACAACATGACAGAAACACACGTTCCCATTATAATAAAATCCTCTCCGTTCCACTGCATCACTCAGTCACCTTCTCCAAGTCCTTTACAGTAGCGGGAACCCGCCTCTGGAATAACCTCCCTCGTTATGTTAGAGAACTTAAAAACATGTCTAGCTTCAAAAAACAGTTAATGACGTATCTACTTAAGCAACACTAATGCCTTCCTCTATACATGAATGCACTTCACTTCATTACTTCCCTCTTTCCTCCTCCTTAAATCCCCATTCCCCAAAACACGCTAAACTAGTAAACATATACTTTACACACCAAGATATTATGTACATCTGCACAAACCTTCGTTACTATTGCCAATCCTTCTCATGTTTGTCATTATTATTTGATTTTTTTTACTGTTATTATTATTGCTTTTATCATAATCTGTATGTATAGCACCTGCTGTAAAAATACTGCCAGCATTTAATTTATTAAGTCTTAGTCATGTTTATCATTACATTTTATTATTGCTTTTATCATAATCTGTATTTATAGCACCTGTTGTAAAAATACTGCCGCATTTACTTAATTAGGTCTAAGTCACTACTCTTTATTCATATTGTCACTAGAGTAAGCTAACATTCTCATTTAAACTATTGTCATGATGTAACTCTGATGTGTGAAATGCTGCATGTGTGGAACACTGGTCCGATGTAAGACTTGGCCTGATGGCCCTAATCTGATCAGGTTAAATAAATAAATAAATAAATAAATATGACTCTATCTCATGGCACTTTTGTGTAGCATTTTCTGTTGTTGTAGCTATCGTTAAAGGGCTTCAACTTACCATACTAATCAAGTGTACCCCTCATTCACCAGTGCGAAAATCTAGGGAAACGGCGCTGTTGATCAAGATTTTTAGCACCCAACAATTTTAAATTCATCCGTCCATCTCTCGTGAGATAGCATCCTCGTACAACCATTCCACAAAAGAATGTTCGTTCTTAAACGGTACAGTGCCTACAAATTGCCTAAGATTTTCACCTACTTGCTCTTGGCCTGCAGGATCACACGATCTGTCTCCAATAGAATACGTGTGGCATCAGACTGGGCGGTAATATCATCTCGGTGTGAGAAATCAGGATACTGAGAGTTTCAGGAGGGAATTCAGCAGCTGTATCATAACCTTTCCAACCGAATCAGGGCATGCATTATGTCCTAAAGTGGTGTAACATCACACTGACAAGGCCCAGCAGTGTTTCCTTATTTTAAACATCATTGCTCCTGCTATGTGACTTTGTATTCACTGAAATAAAACCACATAAACTCTCAATTTTAAGATTTTTGGACACTATCTATGAGAGTGTACTAGGGGCAGTGTGTGTTTTTCAATCTTTTATAATCTCTGGGACAAAAGGAAGAAACATCACCATCTGATAGTTCGTTTTAACTCAGATATTCAGCTTTCTAAATGTGCATGAACGTCTGAATCACAGTGAGATGAAAGTAAATAAGGTGACGGATTAATGATCGACATTTGGACAACATGCTGTAAGCTAAACGTGTCACCGGGGTGGTACAAAATGGGAGGCACCTGCGGGAGCTCAGTTTTAGGGGATATGACATACATTTGACGAATAAAGTCTAAATCAGCTGACTACTAAAGAGTGTCACCTGTTTCACGTTGTTAGAAACTGTGGGCATACTTCCGTGACCATTGTGCGTTACGACGATGGAACGCTGTATGTCACAGTGAACGGGGATCTTGGCTGTAAGAAAATGAATGTACTGTACGGCTATTGTGGCTAAATTGACGTTAACGCTCAAGCTTCGTTGGACCTGTAGCATCTCATTAATACTAAGCTTGTCTCGATAACGCGATGTTCTCTTTGGCACGTGGATCTACGAAATCACACGAACTGACCTCTCGATTATGCCCATAAATGTTCGATGCGATTGATGTCGGGTGATCTGGGTGGCCATACAATTCGCCCAAACTGTCCTGAATATTCATCAAACCAACTGCGAACAATTGTGGCCCGGTGACATGGTGCATTGTGATCCATAAAAATTACATAGTTTTTTGAGATCATGAAATCCACGAATGTCTAAATATTGCCTCCAAATAGCCACCCCACACCATTATAGGGCCACGAACGGCTTGCACAGTTGGATACCTGAATCAATGGCTGCATGGGGTCTGCGCCACACGCGAACCCTACTATCAGTTCTCACAAACTGAAATCGGGACTCATCTGACCGTGCCACGGCTTTCCAGTCGTCTATGGTGCAACCGATATGTTCACAGTCTTAAGAGAGGCGCTGCAGGCCATGCCGTGTTGTTAACAAAGGCACTAGAGTCGCTCTTGTGCTGCCATTGCCCATTGACGCCATATTTCGACGCACTGTCTTAATGGATATGTTCGTCGTACGTCACACATTGATATCTGTGGTTATATCATTCAGTGTTGATTGACTGTTAGCACTGATAACTCTACGCAAACGCTGCTGCTCTCAGTCGTTAGGTGAAGACGATCGGCCACTGCGCTGTCCGTAGTGAGAGGTAGCGCCTGAAATTTTGTATTCTCGGCACATTCTTGGGACTGCGGATCGTGGAATATTATATTCCCTAACGATTTCCATAGTGGAGTGTCCCTTGCATCTGGCTCCAACTACCAGTCCGCATTGCCGTCGTGCGGCCGTAATTACGTCGGGAACATTTTCTCACGAATCACTTAAGGACAAATGACAACTTCGACAATGTAATGCCCTTTTATATCCTGTGTACTCTGCCATCTGTATATGTGCACATCGCTGTCTCATGACTTTGGTCGCCTCATTGCATAGTTCTCTGTTATCGATGTACTAAAACCTCCTGCAATGACAAAAGTTATAAAACAAGGGAGTTGAAAATAGACATAAACCAGAACATCAAGTTCATCGTGACTACTCTGCATATATGGATCTAAAAACGTGTCATCTAAATCCGTGAATACACAATAGCCTGCATTAAGGAGAAACAACCCAAAAATCAAAATATCATGGGGCAAATTTCCCATGTTAAAGATAGAAAAGGCTATAACATTCTCTTATTTTGTAAAAATCATCAAAAAAAGAAGTGAATAACAGTAATACTATTTTCAACGCTGACTGTAAGAGTGGAAGGTGAAGAAACACATAAAGCTATTGGTGTCATCGTAGAGCTTCTCATGTCTCAGAAGCTCTCACACGAAACGGCTTCAACTAATAACGCTGAAAAGAGTAGATAATATATCACAAACCATTTCATGTTACCTTCAGCAGTAAAAGATGATTATGAATATAAACTCTTAAGCCTAAGATAGATTTGAAGTGCATCACTATGAATTGTTCGGTGGGAGGTATATACCCTTGGCTTTTTCTTACCTTTCTGCTGAGTTACGCATTCAATTATGGTGCATTGGCTGTTTGCGAACTAACATCCCAAAGATGTTTGGCCTCACATTCGGTTCCTCTTCGTCGAAATGTCTTAGCTCAAACTCGTCTAAGGACGGAATCGCATTACACGCCCTAAATTAGACACTTGTGACCCATTGGTTAAACTGTATGGCTGATGGCAAGTTTGCGAAATACAAAGTTAACATAACATACAATAACATTTGTAATAATATTGGGAACTAAATTAACGACTCATAAATGATGTAGGCCACACAGTTGCGATTTCGTTAGAATAATGTTTATTGAGAAAGCAAGTTAATAGCGAAAGTGGCCATATTTAGAGTTACTGTTACACTCGAGCACATATCCATTTACCATAGTTCGATCATTCACAATCTCATCGCGATATACAAGTTCGATACTCCACCTCGTTTATTATACGAAAAGTTAGAGTTCACGCCAGGCTCGCGGCTGATCACAGCTGTGGTATCCCGCGATACCACATAACGCGAAATTTTCTAAGTCGTTTCACTTCCTAGCTACCTAAATACCGACCGTTGGCTTCCGCGTCTGAAGCCGTCCATCTGATTGGCTACAGCTTATTCTACATTATTTTACGTTTTATCGTATTTAAATAATCATAGTTTGACCACTTTCACGTTCTAAATAATGTAACAATAATATCCCTTATACAGTAAACGTTAAATTCTTTTACATAAAACGAATACAATTTCCTTCTTTGCTTTGAATGCCACGGCCAGTAGCCTTGCTTGCACCAATGTGCTTACTGATAAATAAATAAAGAACAAAAGTAACTATTATGCACTAAACTTTACAACAGATATTCTATTACCTAATGATACAATAAGGTCTCATGCTGTCAGCGTTCGATATATTTTGTGTATAGGAAATGATGATCTGATTTTTAATTGTAAATGCTGATAATTTAAATGTACTACATCTTTTAAGCAAATAAAGATACAGTGTTGATATTTACAACATTTGTCATTTTAATGATGCGCTTCTATATGAAATGTCAATCGTGAAGGCCGATCAAAGAGTTCAGAATTTAGCATTAAGGTCTTTGTTACAGAACCTGTTAATTTCACTTAAACAGTAACTCCTAAACCATTATAGATATGATCTTAGGTCTACCATATTTAACACTGCTACGTCTCCTCGGCCACAAACGGCTTCTACTGGGGTTCCCTAGGATATAGGTTCTGGTCTGTCTCACTCGCTTAGGCCTCAATAGACAATAGACGTCTGTAAATTTCCACATCTCGTGGTGAATCTGGGCCCTTTTTAGCACGCAGTCCTGGACGACTGTGTTCGTTTCACAATTCCTGCAGGCTGACTCTGTAGGCCATATATTTAAATGAGAACGCAATGTTTGTTAACTCACATGTTTCATGTATACTCCGAAGCAGGACCAATTCAACAAAAGAACTTACATTTGCCCACTGTTCCTTGTACATTTTCAATTAAGTCCGTTACAAGTTGTGATGCGTACTGTGCACGGATCGTGCACTTTGGCCACCCTCTCAGCTTGGCACCCCAAGTGGCGACTTATGTTGCTTGGGCTATAAACCGGCCCTGCTCCGGACAACTTCGCAACTTCTAACCTGTAAGTTCACGTATTTCACAAGGCGGACAGGCAGGCATAAGTAAGACTCAACTCCCTGACTGAGTATTCGAGAAATGTCACATCCCATAGGCGTAGTACGAAACAGATGTTGAATAGGCTCTGACAAGACTGAACTAGCTGACTAACTGTTTTGCTTGTTATAGCAAATCTCACATTTTGTTGGCATAATATAACATGGATACATTATAGCAATATACGCTGGGACACTACAGCTTAAAGTGCACTTTAGGACGAGTTTTATTACCATGCTGATATCAAAGACTGACAGACATGATAGTGACCAACAGATATTAATTTCTTTAGACATCGATGAAGCTTGTCAAGTATAACAATGTTCTTCCTATGTCTAAAACATCTGCAAAAATACGTCAGTAACAAAAGAAGCGCAATGTTTGTATCAAACTGGTATCCATAACATTATTATAAACCTTAAATTAAGTATCTCAATGCGATTTTCATTCCTTAACGCGCATGAAACATGTTCTTTATAAACAGTGAAAAATGGATGTTTACTCGTGTGACGTAAAAACGAATTAGTACTATGCAGCAGTTGAAGATGAGTTTTACTTTAAATACTTTTCCGGAAAACATCAAAAGCGGAAGGAAAGGAAGAGGAGTGGATTTAACGTCCTGTCGACATAGAGGTCAGTAGAGACGGAGCACAAGCTCGAGTTTTGTCAAGTATGGGGAAGGCAATCGGCCGTGGCCTTTCAAAGGAACTATATAGGCATTTGCTTGGAGCGATTTACGGATATCACGGGATATCCAAATCTGGAGGACCGGATGCCTGTTTGAATCGTCGCCTTCTTGAATGCGTGTTCAGTGTGCTCTGCAAAAACGCGAAATAATGTAAACACCTGCTTTTTAAACTCCTGCCGGCGGCGGTGGTCTCGCGGTTCTAGGCGCGCAGTCCGGAACCGTGTGACTGCTACGGTCGCAGGTTCTAATCCTGGCTCGGGCATGGATGTGTGTGATGTCCATAGGTTAGTTAGATTTAAGTAGTTCAGAGTTCTAGGGGACTGATGACAACAGCAGTTGAGTCCCATAGTGCTCAAAGCCATTTGAACCATTTTTTAAACTCCTATTGCTTGTCAACAGCAACAGGTGGTGGCGTTCATACTTCGTTCTGTGTACCGTGCTTTGTTTAGGACACAACAGAGCCTCACATTCAGTATATTCCACATCTGTGATGCTTTTCAAGTGTCACAATGTTGACACCATAGTTACAACTGATAAATATAGCAACGTTTGTCGAAAACGTTACTGTACATAACCGCTAGTAGCCCTTAGTCATTTGTAATAAAGGCAATACTTTTCATTTAATATGACTGAAGTTCGCTAAGAATGTGGATACTGCTATAGGAACACCAAAGTAGGTTGCGCAGTTGAAGAGGAGTGAACGCTTCTAAAGAAGCCAGTCAAAGATGCTGGAAGGACAAACAGAGATACAGCGACAGTAAGTATGAAGAAACCTTGGGTAACAGATGTAATAATTTAGATGGTCGACAGAAGAAAGAAGTAAAAACATGTCGAGCAAAAGACAGGACTGCGCCTACACAGGGTGAGTCAGCAACTATTGCCTCCAAGAATAACTCCGAAAGTATGATAGTAGCTGAAACGTTTGTGGGACAAAAGTTGCATGGGACAACGGGGACCACAATATGACGCCGGTTTTTTGGTGCTAGGTGGGGATGCATCAGTGATATGAAGGTCACCTTTGTTTTTATAAATGGGATACTACAGTTTGATACTCGAATGATGTGTAACAGTAAGGTCTTTGAAGGTCAACTAAGGTCACAAAGATGGAATAAACGTTCATTGACAGAAGGTGTTCAAAGTGGTGACCATTGTTATTAATGCAGTACCGCAAACTTCTTGTCATGGATTGAGTGGTATTTGTTATCACATCTGCACTTATTGAAACACATGCTCTGACAATTCTCTCTCGCATATCTTCAAGTTTAGATGGAACAGCTTTATAAACAATGTCTTTTATGAATCCCCACACGATATAATCCAGAGGCGTGAAGTCTGCCGAAAGAGCCGGTCGCGACACATCTCCTACGCGTCCAATTCAACGATTTGGGAATTGTCTCTTCAACTTATTTCTAGCCGTCAGCGAAAAATGTGCCGGACACTCATCGTTACACATCACTGGATTTGTCTCGATAGCCGCTATCAGACAATAAGTACCAAACTATAGCATTCCATTTAAAAACACAAAGTTGACCTTCATATCACTGATGCGACCAAAAGTAGCAACAAAACACCAACGTCATATTATGGCTGCAGTTGTCCCATGCAACGTTTGTCCCGCAAACGTTTCAGCTACTATCATACCTTCGGAGTTATTCTTGGTGGCAATAGTTAGTGACTCACCCCGTATAAATCCGTGAGGTTCTAATGGCTCTGAACACTATGGGACTTAACATCTGAGGTCATCAGTCCCCTAGAATATCATGGACTCCCGAAGGTTCACAAAGAGGTGGTACCATTACGCCCCATTGTCAGCAACATCAGGGCACCTACGTATTTGTTGGCCAAATACCTGACGGGAATATTCAGTCCTTATGTGGGTAAATGCCCTCATCACATCCGTAATTCCGTGGATTTTGTTAAACGCCTTGATTGCTTCAGTTTGGATGAGTCAGATATCATGGTGAGTTTTGACGTCGTTTTCTTGTTTACGAGGGTACCCCTGCGGGAATCACTAGAATTGATTAGTCAGAAGTTTGACGAGAAGACCACTGAACTTTTTAGGCATGTCTTGACTTCCACGTATTTTCTTTTTCATGGAGAATACTACGAACAAACGGAGGGAGTCGCCATGGGTAGGCCACTCTCACCAGTGGTGGCGAATTTGTACATGGAGAACTTCGAGGAGGAAGCCCTGTCGTCATCCGAATGGAAACCTACTTGCTTTTTCCCTTTACATGGACGACACGTTCGTCATCTGGCCACATGGTATGGATAAACTCCTTGACTTCCTTACACATATAAACTCCATACACCCCAACACCAAATTCACTATGGAGACGGAAACGGAGGGTAAATTACCTTTCCTTGACGTCTTGGTCAAGAGATGGGCTGACGGCACCCTAGGTCATGGGGTGTATCGGAAGACAACGCACACTGATCTGTATTTGCACGCAGACAGCTGCCACCACCCTTCACAGAGGAATGGAGCACTTCAAACTCTAGTACATAGGGCGCGCACTATCTCTGACGCAGAGAGTCTACCCCAGGAATTGGATCATCTGACAACTGTATTTTGAAAAAAATGGGTTCTCAGAGCGGCAGATTCAACATGCTCTCTGCCCAACCACTACAGTACAACCTGTGGAGGTGGATGAAATCGTGAGGGAGGAGGTAGGCACTGCGCTTATTCCATATACGGGGAAAATAGCCCGCATTTTGAAGAAACACCGGGTCGGAACTGTGTTTTGTCCTCCGAATAAAACTCGTGCACTGGTAGGGAGCGCCAAAGATGACCTCGGTTTGAGGAAGGCCGGCGTGTACCAGATTCCGTATCAATGTGGCAAGTCGTATATTGGTCAGACGATGCGTACCGTCGAGGGTCGATGCCGTGAACACCAGAGGCACACTCGACTAATGTATCTGAGGAAGTCGGCGGTCGCTGAACATTGTTTGTCAGAAAAACACGCTATGTAGTATGAACGTACGAGGATTCTGGTACAGACGTCGAGATACTGGGACAGCGTTGGTAGAGAGGCCATGGAATTTCGCACCAATGACGACCTCATAAACCGTGACTGTGGCTATAATCTTAGCAAGGCTGGGAACCAGAGATTGGGTTAATCAAGAGTAAATCGAGGAAACGTATGGTTGTGACGACCACGGTGGACAGAGCCATCACTCCGACGTCATCTCAGACGCCTTCGCAGTCTGTTCCACCGCGCGACCGAGGCGCGGGGCGCGGACAGCGGAGGGAGCGCGCCGCGGGCGGAGGGTATTTAAATCGGCCTCCGCCAAGACCGAACCCAGTTCCCTCTGAGCAGCCATAGCGTACGGATCTCCGTTCCGGCACGTTCGCAGGAGCTCAGTCCGTCAGTTCACCTGATAATGGTGACATGAATGATCGCCGAAATATTGTGACCGTTGGACACTGGAGACCGGCAGTACATCCGTGGATATTTTGATTACTGAACATAATTGGGATGCCTTGCAAAGTGCTGTTCAGAAGAGATTTCTACCCCCTCGTACTCTTGAGGATCTTTACAGGATTAATAGTGGCAGTTCTTCCAGCTTTACGTCAGACATTAGTTGAGTCCATACCACGTCGTATTGTGGCACTTCTGCGTGCTCGCGGTTGACCTACGCGATATTAGGAAGGTGTACTAGTTTCCTTAGCTCTTCAGTGTATAAGACGGGTGGCGCACCATCTGACTTTCGGAAAAAAGTCATTCACTCATTTCTGAAGATAGTAAGGGAAGATAAGTATGAAACCTATTTTACAATGAAATTAACAGCGCGTATATCCAGCTCATACATCCATGCTTCTGGCGAGAATAATATGCAGAACAATGGAAAAGAAATTGAGGATCAGCTAGATGACGATCAGTTTTACGTTATAAAAGGTGAAGGCACCTGAGAGGCGCTTCTTACATTTCGCTTGGTAATGGAAGGAAGACTGAAGAAAAATCAAGACACGTTCATAGTTTTCGTCGACGTGGAACAAGAGTTCGACATCGTAAAGTGGTGCATGGTGTTCGAGCTTCAGAGACAAACAGAGTAAGCTATAGTAAAAGACAGGTAATATACAACAGTCACAAGAACCAAGGCCAAACAATAAGAGTGCAAGACAAAGAGCGTAGTGCTCGGATTAAACAAGTGTGTAAGATAGAGATGCACTCTTTCGCCCCTTCTCTTCAGTCTATACGTCGAAGAATGGATGGCAGAAATAGAACAAAGGTTCAAGAGTGGGATTAAAATTCAGAACGAAAGCAAACCAATGAGAAGATTTTCTGATGGTATTTCCAACCTCACTGAAAGTGGAGACGAGTTACAGGATCTGCTGGATGGATTGAACATTGTATTAAGTACAGAATACGGATTAAGAGTAAACTGGGAAAGCTAAAAGTTATGAAATGTAGCATGAATGAGAATAACGAGAAACTTGACAACAAAACAGGGGATCATTAAGTAGACGAGGTTAAGGAATTCTGCTACCTTGCAGGCCAAATTACCCATGACGGCTGAAGCAAGGAGGATATAAAGGCAACCTAGCACTGGGCAAAGACGGCATTCCTGGGCAAGAGAAGTCTGCTGGTATCTAAGGTATGTCTTATGTTGACGAATGTACGTTTGGTGCACAGCATTTTCTGGTGGTGGATCATGGGCAGTAGGAAAACCGTAACAGAAGATAATCAAATTGTATGAGATGTGGTGCTGTAGAATAATGTTGAAAATCAGGTGCACAGATAGTACAAGCATTATGAAGCTCTCCGCAGGACAAGAGAAGGAAGGAACGTGTGGAAATCAATGACAAGAAGAAGGATAAAATGATAGGACACATATTATGGCATCAGAGAACACTCTGAGATGAAGAGGTTAGCGCGTGAGAGGACTTCTTGGCAGCGTACCTCATACCAGTTAGAAGACTGATGACTAAAAAAATCGTTTTTTGGACTTCATCACACTTATGGGTTTATTATTGTATGATGCAAGTAAAATTATAGATTTCTGACTGAAAACGAAAATTCGATATTTTACCAAAATTAAAATAATGCTCAAAGTATCTAAGGTTTTAAGCACAATACACACATGTCACTACCGTTATAACCTAACTTTTCCATAACTTTACAATAATACATATGACTAGCATAGCGACACTACTGATAAAATCCACAGATTATGGTAGACCGACACTAAAATCCATTACTGTGCAACACTTTACGAGCACAATGTACTCTCAAATACTCCCACATCTAAATTGCGTATATTTCTCATTGAAATCCACATGGCTTACTCATCGGCACTTCTGAAATAAATTACAGGTTAGTCGTCGACGACTTTCTTTGTACCATCTACATCTACATCTATATGACTACTCTGCAATTCACATTTAAGTGCTTGGCAGAGGGTTCATCGAACCACAATCATACTATCTCTCTACTATTCCACTCCCGAACAGCGTGCGCTAAAAACGAACACCTAAACCATTCTGTTCGAGCTCTGATTTCTCTTATTTTATTTTGATGATCATTCCTACCTATGTAGGTTGGGCTCAACAAAATATTTTCGCATTCGGAAGAGAAAGTTGGTGACTGAAATTTCGTAAAAAGGTCTCGCCGCGACGAAAAACGTCTATGCTGTAATGACTTCCATCCCAACTCGTGTATCATATCTGCCACACTCTCTCCCCTATAACGTGATAATACAAAACGAGCTGCCCTTTTCTGCACCCTTTCGATGTCCTCCGTCACTCCCACCTGGTAAGGATCCCACACCGCGCAGCAATATTCTAACAGAGGACGAACGAGTGTAGTGTAAGCTGTCTCTTTAGTGGACTTGTTGCATCTTCCAAGGGTCCTGCCAATGAAACGCAACCTTTGGCTCGCCTTCCCGACAATATTATCTATGTGGTCCTTCCAACTGAAGTTGTTCGTAATTTTAACACCCAGGTACTTAGTTGAATTGACAGCCTTGTGAATTGTACTATTTATCGAGTAATCGAATTCCAACGGATTTATTTTGGAACTCATGTGGATCATCTCACACTTTTCGTTATTTAGCGTCAACTGCCACCTGACACACCATACAGCAATCTTTTCTAAATCGCTTTGCAACTGATACTGGTCTTCGGATGACCTTCCTAGACGGTAAATTACAACATCATCTGCGAACAATCTAAGAGAACTGCTCTGATTGTCACCCAGGTCATTTATATAGATCAGGAACAGCAGAGTTCCCAGAACGCTTCCCTGGGGGACACCTGATATCACTTCAATTTTACTCGATGATTTGCCGTCTATTACTATGAACTGCGACCTTCCTGACAGGAAATCACGAATCCAGTCGCTCAACTGAGACAATACCGCATAGGTCCGCAGCTTGATTAGAAGTCGCTTGTGAGGAAGGGTGTCAAAAGCTTTCCGGAAATCTAGAAATACGGAATCAACTTGAGATCCCCTGTCGATAGCGGCCATTACTTCGTGCGAATAAAGAGCTAGCTGCGTTGCACAAGAGCGATGTTTTCTGAAGCCATGCTGATTACGTGTCAATAGATCCTTCCCTTCGAGGTGATTCATAATGTTTGAACACAGTATATGCTCAAAAACCCTACTGCAAACCGACGTCAATGATATAGGTCTGTAGTTAAATGGATTACTCCTACTACCCTTCTTAAACACTGGTGCGACCTGCGCAATTTTCCCATCTGTAGGTACAGATCTATCGGTGAGCGAGCGGTTGTATATGAGTGCTAAGTAGGGAGCTATAGTATCAGCGTAATCTGAAAGGAACCTAATCGGTATACAATCTGGACCTGAAGATTTGCCCGTATCAAGCGATTTGAGTTGCTTCGCAACCCCTAAGGTATCTACTTCTAAGAAACTCATGCTAGCAGATGTTCGTGTTTCAAATTCTGGAATATTCCATTCGTCTTACCTGGTGAAGGAATTTCGGAAAACTGCGTTCAATAACTCCGCTTTAGCGGCACAGTCGTCGGTAACAGTACCATCGGCACTGCGCAGCGAAGGTATTGACTGCGTCTTGCCGCTTGTGTACTGTACATATGACCAGAATTTCTTCGGATTTTCTACCAAATTTCGAGACAATGTTTCGTTGTGGAACCTATTAAAGGCATCTCGCATCGAAGTCCGTGCCAAATTTCGCGCGTCTGTAAATTTTAGCCCATCTTCGGGATTTCGCGTTCTTCTGAACTTCGCATGCTTTTTCCGTTGCGTCTGCAACAGCGTTCGGACCTTTTTTGTGTACCACAGGGGATCCGTTCCATCTCTTACCAATTTATGAGGTATGAATCTCTCAATTGCTGTTGCTACTATATCTTTGAATTTGAGCCACATCTCGTCCACATTTGCATAGTCAGTTCGGAAGGAATGGAAATTGTCTTTTAGGAAGGCTTCTAGTGACACTTTATCCGCTTTTTTAAATAAAATTATTTTGCGTTTGTTTCTGATGGATTTGGAAGAAACTGTATTGAACCTAGCTACAACGACCTTGTGATCACATCCATTAAAGTAACCAAAATCGACAACAAATTGTTCTATAACATTTTCAAACACACGTGGGCATTACTGATTGTCCTACTTACAGCTTAAAATGCATTTACCTACACGAACATTTTGATTTTTTCATCGAAGCAAACAATGTTAATCCCATGTCTACAATAACGAAAAACTCGTCTTAGTTCAGCTAAAACTGATGTCCAAGTCAGCCATCATTATTGTGACCTTCATACTAGGTAGATCAAAACCATTGTTACGTCCTGCTGAAATGGAATGTCGTGTGACGATGGCCTCCCGTCGGGTAGACCGTTCGCCTGGTGCAAGTCTTTCGATTTGACGCCACTTCGGCGACTTGCGCGTCGATGGCGATGAAATGATGATGATTAGGACAACACAACACTCAGTCCCTGAGCGGAGAAATTCTCCGACCCAGCCGGGAATCGAACCTGGGCCCTTTGGATTGACAGTCTGTCGCGCTGACCACTCAGCTACCGGGGGCGGACCTCCTGCTGATAATGATAAAGCATGCTGTAATACAGCACAGTCTACGTAATAGTAATAACACACATTCAGATAAGTTAGAAGTAAGGCTAGTTCTGGTTTAATTATCTACTTTCAAAGTCTCTAAAGCTGTATAAAAAACCCATGCTGTGGTATTAACTTAATACTGCAGTACGAACGTTTGTCATCTTTTGCTGTTGTGCCGTGGAGCCCATAATACTACCGGTTCTTACTATATAACGAACAATTTGACAAATGTTGCTTATGTGAAAGGATTTTTATTTTACCATGACTGAACGTAATGGATAACGTATTGGACTAAATTATTTACTATTATATATATTGAAAGAAGTAATAGCAGTACAAAATGAGAATCGAACTGAGGTTCTGTTAGCAATAAAATGAACTGCGATAACGCTAAACGAAAAGGGTAGCGAGCCTAATAAGGCAAAGTTGTACCAAGTATTAGCACTCTTCATACAGAAAGTTAACTATTGGTATTTACTTTACTTGATACTGAAATACTATTTTCGCATATGGGACACAAGACAGTAGTACACTTCAGCACGTCATACACGAGTGATTTGCTATGTATAACACAGAAGGAGTAGTAATATGTTTTGGCAACAAATGGCTCTCAGTAACTCTTACTACCTGTTTATTAAATCAGAAAGCTAATCTTCATCACAAGTGAAGAACCACTAACTTCGACATGATGTCATTTCTTTGGAATACTGTCATTGAAATGGTTTTCTGATAATTATTTTCTCTATTCTGATCATTATTTGTTTACTTAAGGAGAATTCACAGCTTTATACTATAAAACTCAAATGAAACATGCGGTTCCTGGGTCTGTTACAGTCTGAAAAATGATAGTAAGTTCATTACTATAGAACGACCAAGTTCTAAGATTGGAGGTTGCGCTTGTTTCGTACTGTAACTGTAATATATAAAGCTAAAACTGAAGCCTGAAGCTATTCCATAGCCTGATTCAGATCAAAACTGAATATTGTAGTTAATAAACACAAGAGAAAAATCTTTGAATTTCAATCACTTTAAAATATTAATACTATTGCAAATCTGCTCGGTGATTATTCCGAACGTAGGCCCTCCAACTTTACTAGCCGGGAACAATTCTTAATAACCCCAGAATTTTTCATGTAACTTTACTACTGTACTGGGATTTCAATAAGAACAACATTTAAGCAAAACACTTTGAGGTCTTGCCTTTGCAGTTGTGGTTTGGTGAAACTTTAAGTATTCTTTTATGAAAAGTACGAGTGGAGTAGTTCGAAAACTAGGATGACTGAATGATTATGAAATTTAATACTCCACAAAAGTTACTAAATTCCTGTTAGTGAAAATAATTTCTTTTCAGTTCAATAAAATAAGATACTCTGAAACATTCCAGCACCTAGAGAACGACTCTGCCTCGGTAAATGACCAGGGATTAAGTATAAGTCTTCGACACAAAGTTTTCCGGCTGAGGTGGCCGAGCGGTTCTAGGCGCTTCAGTCTGGAACCGCGCGACCGCTACGGTCGCAGGTTCGAATCCTGGGTCGGGCATGTATGTGTGCTGTCCTTAAGTTATTTAGGTTTAAGTAGTTCTAAGTTCCAGGGGACTGATGACCTCAGATGTTACGTCCCAAAGTGCTCAGAGCCATTTGAACCAATTTTTTGCATCGTCTCTGTTTACTAATGGAGCGATACTCCTGGAGTGAGTACAATGATATGGTTGGTGCTTACTACGTAGCGCACGACAACGGAAGAGCTGCACACCGGGTTTATCAACAACAATATCGCCGTGTACCACATCATACGATCTTTGCAGATGCGTATCAACGTCAGCGTGAGACCGGATCATTTAGCAGATTACCTGGACAGGGACGCTGTCGCACGGTAAGAACGCTGCAATTTGAGGAAGCTGTGTTGCAGCATGTGGGGCGGTGTCCTTCAATCAGCACTCGTGCAATTGCAAGTAACATGGGGATGAATAAGACGAATGTAAGAACAGTCCTTCGAGAGCAATTGTTACATCCATTTCACTTACAGCGTGTCCACAACCAGGAAACAATTGATTATCCACCCAGAGCACAGTTTACGCAGTGGTACCTGGGACAGTGTCAAATGCATCCTACATCTCCATCCTCTGTGTTGTTTAGCGACGAAACAACGTTCGGGAGTGATGGAGTCTTCAACATGCTCAATTCGCATGTTTGGAGTAAGGATAACCCACATGTCACTGTTACTAGCTGTCGCCATGTGCGGTTCTTCGTTAATGCGTGGGTCGGTGTTGTTGGTGACTGTTTAATTGGTCCGTATATGCTACCTAGGCTATTAAATAGCATGCAATATTACGATTTTCTCGCCAGAGCATTGCCACAATTGCTGGAAGACGTCCCACTCCCTACAAGACAACGCTTGTACATGACGGGGCGCAGGTACATTTCAGTAGTCGTGTGCGTCGATTCCTGGACTGATGGTTCCCAGAAACGTGGACTGGCAGAGGTGGTCCTGTACCATGGCCTGCTCGAACCCCAGATATGTCCACTCTGGACTTTTTTGTGTAACGAGAGATGCACAACCTTGTTTACGCAACTCCTGTTGCATCCGAAGAGGATCTGGTTGCCCGGATAGTAGCAGCAGCAGGAATAATTCAGGATACTCCTGGGGCTTTTGCCCGTGTCAGACAGAACATGAGCCGACGATGCAACCTTTGTTTGCGTGTCAATTGAGACATTTTTGAAAATCTACTATAATTGAAATTGGGTTGTGTTAATGTATTGTCTATTGGTCATAAAAAATGGAAAAGTGAATGTTGGTTTAATTAATTTGCCGCCAGAGAAATCTTCCTCTACCAGTTCAAATACTCCTCATAGGAAAAAATGACATTAGGGAAAAATATTTGTTTCGATGTCCCCTACAACCTCTCAGAGTTTGTCGGTTTAAATACTTTTCACCTTGTATACCATGAGTTTCACTGGATAGCAACTAAATTAAGCTACAATGTTATCGGACACAGCATATGTAACTTCATAGCATTTACTGAAGAAACACGAATTGAAAATACTTTTTTGAAATAAAAAATTTTCACTATCAGTCGTCCTTTTGAAATGTTATTGGTAGATCTAGATTTCAGCTAGAAACTCCCCAATGCACTATCATTTTTGATCGATGCATTTAATGCCTGTTGGTCGGACATCATCCACAGTTCATTGATACTCTTAAACACTACAGCACCTGGAGAAGGACCCTGCCACGGTAAATAACGAGGGATTAAGTATGTCTTCGACACAAAGTTTGCCGGCTGGGGTGAACTGTGAACTGTGGACGAAGCCCGATCAATAGGCGTTACGTGCATCGATCAAAACGATAGTGCATTGAGAATGGCTAGTTTCTACCTGAAATCTAGATCTGCCAATAAAATTTGAAAAGGCCGACTGATAGCTGAAATCTTTTATTTACAAGTCAATATAACAGTCACTGCGTGCAACCGCTTCTGAATGGAGGGTAACCTGATGAAAATTTTCACTAAGTAGCTGTGGCCTGAGAAACTGTGTTGGTGACTTTCAGGTTTATCGTCATTCTGAAGAACATAATAGAGAAGTCTATGGCCTTTTCTGAAGCACATTAGCGTTGATATTTTCATGACTTACTGTTCTAATGCTTGAAGGGGATTCTTTTCGTCCCAAGAACTGCAACACCAACAGTCATAACTGTAGCAAGGACCTGCGCATCGCGCCTTCAGAAATTACGCCTGTAAACCTATTTTATTAAAACTGTGTAACTAGTCACACCAGTACAGTTACTTATGTTATGATTCGAACGATTGGTAGACTGCGTTTTTATTTCGTGCAACTAATCTAATTCAGCGGAGTAGTAGATAATGAAACAGTCATTAGCTTCCTATATTTACATCAGCGCCAAATAGCTTTCCTCATTACAAAACTTAGCATGTCTTCATCGTACTGATAGAACGACTAAATTAATTGAGAATCTCTACACAGACGTTTCTTGTGGTAGCAGCAGGTAGCTTTGTTGTTACTGAAGCATTCAAGAAAATGATACTGACGTTTTGGAACTCCCCCTACTCAGGAACACTCATCTTCAATAATTTGCCAGCAAACATACAAAATTTAGTTACAAATAGAGATCACTTTAAAAGGAGCCTGAAAGACTTACTAGTGGCCAACTCCTTCTACTCCATTGACGAATTTTTTAATAGGAACAAATGATGTGTTGTATATATTTATACTATTAGTATTGTTATTTCAGCTTATATATATATATATATATATATATATATATATATATATATATATATATATATAAAAGAATGGTGACATGTTCCACATCCACGAGGATCTCCTTAACACGGATCTATGGAACGAAAAACTAATCTAATCTAATCTAATACTTTCATCTTAAGTGCACATGAAATAACTAAGTTAATGTTTACATTAGTTGCAGTATTAAAATTTTGCAAGTAAAACATTACTCTGACAGTACTACAGTCGATAACATATCGAAATTATGGCACACATATGAAACTATTATTAAATAGAACATTGTCTATATGGGTAAGAGAAGGAAAGAATATATGAAAAGTCACATCTAAATTCTTACGTACCAGGCACATGTATCTTCGTTTGCAAACACAAAAAGCAAAAAGAAAGGAAAGCTTATATCCCTTCACAAAATTAGAAGGAATGATCAATGACTGTGCGTAT
Organism: Schistocerca gregaria; assembly: GCF_023897955.1. Classification (NCBI taxonomy): domain Eukaryota; kingdom Metazoa; phylum Arthropoda; class Insecta; order Orthoptera; family Acrididae; genus Schistocerca; species Schistocerca gregaria. The sequence continues at coordinate 735,382,873 of NC_064931.1, forward strand.
GTACAGCTTCCGGTCACCAGTTTGTTGTATCCTTTGACCATCCAAAGCAAGCCAGGCGCCAGTCCAACACGATTATTGGGCGATTTCCATCTCACAGCATTCCATCCATATTAAATCTGCCTTTTCATCACCAGATCGTGGCACGAGCGTCAGTTTGACTTGCTTGCCCCACATTATTCCATCCGACATAATTTAATATTCGCAGTCCGGTATCCACCCCTTCGTAGCAGTGCAACCGTTTGAAGCTGACTGACGTCAGCAGTGACTAAACGGGGACTGCCTATGCTCTATCCTCGTGCGTCAATCCTCTAACTGTCAAAAGCGTTATTACTCACTCTATCTTGCAACGGAAGAACACTTTCATAGTAAAATGATATTTTCCCTTCAGGGGAACATCAGCTTCTACAAAGGCTTCATTATGCAGTCTACACAACATTTATTTTGCCTTATGGAATCAATAAACTCAAACATAATTAGTACTAACGTAAATATGTACAATGTACTGTAGACAATCACGTAATTTTTTTTTTTTTACACAGAGTATAGTTGGTAAGAACAGTGCATTCATTTATATGCGTGTTTGTAGTGCTGCCTCGTTACAAACGGCCCATTTGCTGGACTTTGGAATCAGATAGGGGTTTCTTTGCTGACAGATAGGTTTAGGAGATACAATGGTACCTCTGATAGCCTGACCCTGCTAAAGACTGCTATAGGACTGCCTTTGTTGCTCTGGCTTCACATTATTAGCGATTTTCTTCGTCTGTGGAGAGACCACGATATTATTTGGAAGTGCAATATCCTCCAATAGACCAAACATTGCGTTTTGAGAGACGTCTACTCTTTTATTTTTCATTTTCCCTTACTCTCCTCACGCTATAACTACACTTTCTGCAATTTCATGTCTGGTTGCTACACGCTACAAAACTGTGTTCTACATTGCAGTATTTTAAGTGTGACGTTGATGGCAACAATGATACACATTTTTACGTCCACGATAAGAACCGCTTGAGTGTTTCTTGTTCGTTAACTATCTACAAATAATATCTTTAATTCAAACCTTACATAAAAAAGCACCAGATACGTGCGACGTTTCTGATGGTCGGCTATTCGAAGTAAAAAAACATATTTCAAGTTTTGAATGTGAAAATTCAAGCAATTTCGTTTTAAGCGTCATATGCATTTCTTTAACCTTCTAGAGCTTGGAATTTTAAACACTGGTTTTCCGGCAGAAACATAAGTGACTGCCCCACTGAGAGGAACTAAATACGTGGTCCCAAACTGCAGATGATATTTTAGAATGCACTTCACATAGAACGTGTGTCCGACCGAATTCCTGTGCTCGAGTATCTTAGTCGGAGCGTTTCTGCAATTCACAGGGACAAGATGAAGCTTCACTCGCTCATCTCTGTATTGGGCGACGACCCATTACTCTCGGCTTCTTGCTCCGCGAAAGAACGCAAATTCTTGTACTGTCTGAGGTAAACACCTCTCTCTTTTTTCAGTGAAATTACCTCCATATGATTGTATATTTTAATACTTATTCGTGCCACATTGTAGTGGTTTCTGATCTAGAGCCATTCTCAAGTGCGAAAGTGAAATGTCACAAAATGTTCGACATACCTGAATGACATGTCATCATCGAAATATTACAACATATATCTGGTCTTAAAAACTGCTCGCTACATTACACAAGATGAGAGCAGAGCAAAAATACTTAATACGGCTGACATACTGCACGGAAGACTTTAACTTACTGAATGGCGTGTAAAACCGCCGGCGTTCTCGCTTCCCACGCCCGGGTTCCCGGGTTCGATTCCCGGAGGGGTCACGGATTTTCTCTGCCTCGTGATGGCTGGGTGTTGTGTGATGTCCTTAGGTTAGTTAGGTTTAAGTAGTTCTAAGTTCTAGGGGACTGATGACCATAGATATTAAGTCCCATAGTGCTAAGAGCCATTTTTTTTAAGTGTTGCGACCAGAAAGCATACTGTAGCCGTGGTTTTTAATTGTGTCTGTGTACTTACTGTGTGTCTTCATTAGCTTCGCCAACCCGTCTTTCCTCTATTTGAGCTTCCGCAACTTTGCGTCATTTTACTGTTTTTAACAAAGTCACCGTTTTATCGCCTTTACATATTGTTTTGTCATCTTCCGACTATGTTCTTTAACTCTGCTATCGGCTAAGGAGCTGCGTATTAAGCTTATGTCAACCCCCTCCCCTCCTGGTGTGGGGGGGGTGGAAATCAAAATTCAATAAAGAAAAAAAACATATTAGACTCTAAGACAAAAAATGGGCAGTACCATGGAGTTATTCTCGTGGTGCCTAGTTCGGTAGATGTGATGTACATGTAAGGCCCAGAAAACGATTACATTTTGAGGAAATTTGGATGATTTGTTCAAGAGAAACAGCTTCACAAACTAAGCAAGTCTGTAACGTATTGGTCAACCTCTGGTCCTTCTGCAAGCAGTTGTTCGGATTGACATTGTTTGATAAAGTTGTTGGATATCGTCCTGGGGGTATCGTGTCACATTCTGTCCAATTGGCGTATTAGATCATCACACAACACCCAGCCATCACGAGGCAGAGAAAATCCCTGACCCCGCCGCGACCGAACCCGGGAACCCGGGCGCGGGAAGCAAGAACGCTACCACACGACCACGTGATGCGGGCGCCCATAATGTCGCAAACGTGTTCAATTAGGGAGAAATCCGATAACCTAGCTGACCTAGGTAGGGCCTGGCAGGCACGAAGACAAGCAGTAAAAAATTTCACCGTCTGTGGGTGGGCATTATCTTGCTGGAAGTAACTGCAGGACAGCTTACCGTAAAGGGCAACAAAACGGGGCATAGATTATCGCCGACGAAGCGCTTTGCTATAACGGTGCCGCGGATGACAACGAAACAGGACCTGACATTAAAAGAAATGTCACCGCTGACCATCACTCCTAACTTACGTGCAGTATGGAGTGCGTCGCTCAGATTGAAATACAACCGCTGTCTGCGGGATCTCCAGACACGTCTTCGCTCGTCATCGGGGCTCAGATCGAAGCGAGACTCATCACTGAAGACAGTTCCACTTCAGTCAATGAGATTACGTGTCGAAGACGTGTCTGGGATTTGTTTGATTTAGGTAGAGGAAACCTAACTGGGAGGTCATCTGTGTCATCGGATCAGAGAAGGATGGAGAAGGAAGTCGGCTATGCCCTTTCAGAGGAACCAACCCAGCATTTGCATTAGGCGATTTAGGAAAATCTTGGAAATCCTAAATCACGATGGCCGGACGCGGGATTGAACCGTCGTCATCCCGAATGCGAGTTCAGTGTGCTAAGCATTGCTCCACCTCGCTCGGCCGTGTCTGGGGATACCATGCACATTGATGAGTTATCAGCCTGATTGCTACCTGCCATACGGCCCGACAATCAGGAATGATGGTTTGGGGTCAAATTTCTGTCATTATAGGACTCCTTTGGTTGCCATCCACGGTACTCTTTCAGCACTTTTCACCCCGTTTCTTTCTTTTTTCTTTTTTTTTTTTTGCCATTCACAGTAAAACCATCCTGGTCTTACATTTACATTTCAGCAAGTTAATGGCCACCCACACAAGGTTAGGGTTTCTACGGCTTTTCTTCGTGCTTCCCAAACTCTAATTCGGCTAATGAAGTAGCCGGATCTCTCCCCTATTGAAATCTGTTCTAACATTACGGGCAGGTCCCTCCAACCAGCTCAGGATTTTGACGCTTTAGCGCACCAGTTGGACAGAATGTGGCACGATGTCCCTCAGAAGAACATCCAAAAACTCTGTCCATCATTGTTAAACCGACTAACTACATAGAGAAGAGCCAGGGATGGACCACCAAACCACCAATACGTTACTGACTTGCTCAGTTTGTGAAGCTCTTTCTTTTGAATGAATCATCCTGTTTTTCCTCAGTTGTAGTCGTTTGTTGGTCGGTACTCGTGTATCACATCTATCAGTTTCCGTTCTCTGTCCGACGTGCATAATTGAGCCCTGGTTCGTTTTTTTCCCTTAGAGTGTATTTCGAGGATGACATGCCCTTTAGACACGACAGACACTATTTGCCATCTCGCCTTTGCACTTGACGAGGGCTATAAAGATAAAACCACAAAAGCGTGAAAGAAATAAACAATTAAATGTTAAAGTTTCATTCTAAAATTGTGAATGACTGTAGTGTGCTACTAAGGAAACATCATTAAGTTCCGTAAAACTGGCTAAATATGTGACACAACTTTTTGTAACATAACCTTATACAAATACACTCCTGGAAATGGAAAAAAGAACACATTGACACCGGTGTGTCAGACCCGCCATACTTGCTCCGGACACTGCGAGAGGGCTGTACAAGCAATGATCACACGCACGGCACAGCGGACACACCAGGAACCGCGGTGTTGGCCGTCGAATGGCGCTAGCTGCGCAGCATTTGTGCACCGCCGCCGTCAGTGTCAGCCAGTTTGCCGTGGCATACGGAGCTCCATCGCAGTCTTTAACACTGGTAGCATGCCGCGACAGCATGGACGTGAACCGTATGTGCAGCTGACGGACTTTGAGCGAGGGCGTATAGTGGGCATGCTGGAGGCCGGGTGGACGTATCGTCGAATTGCTCAACACGTGGGGCGTGAGGTCTCCACAGCACATCGATGTTGTTGCCAGTGGTCGGCGGAAGGTGCACGTGACCGTCAACCTGGGACCGGACCGCGGCGACGCACGGATGCACGCCAAGACCGTAGGATCCTACGCAGTGTCGTAGGGGACCGCACCGCCACTTCCCAGCAAATTAGGGACACTGTTGCTCCTGGGGTATCGGCGAGGACCATTCGCAACCGTCTCCATGAAGCTGGGCTACGGTCCCGCACACCGTTAGGCCGTCTTCCGCTCACGCCCCAACATCGTGCAACCCGCCTCCAGTGGTGTCGCGACAGGCGTGAATGGAGGGACGAATGGAGACGTGTCGTCTTCAGCGATGAGAGTCGCTTCTGCCTTGGTGCCAATGATGGTCGTATGCGTGTTTGGCGCCGTGCAGGTGAGCGCCACAATCAGGACTGCATACGACCGAGGCACAAAGGGCCAACACCCAGCATCATGGTGTGGGGAGCGATCTCCTACACTGGCCGTACACCTCTGGTGATGGTCGAGGGGACACTGAATAGTGCACGGTACATCCAAACCGTCATCGAACCCATCGTTCTACCATTCCTAGACCGGCAAGGGAACTTGCTGTTCCAACAGGACAATGCACGTCCGCATGTATCCCGTGCCACCCAACGTGCTCTAGAAGGTGTAAGTCAACTACCCTGGTCAGCAAGATCTCCGGATCTGTCCCCCATTGAGCATGTTTGGGACTGGATGAAGCGTCGTCTCACGCTGTCTGCACGTCCAGCACGAACGCTGGTCCAACTGAGGCGCCAGGTGGAAATGGCATGGCAAGCCGTTCCACAGGACTACATCCAGCATCTCTACGATCGTCTCCATGGGAGAATAGCAGCCTGCATTGCTGCGAAAGGTGGATATACACTGTACTAGTGCCGACATTGTGCATGGTCTGTTGCCTGTGTCTATGTGCCTGTGGTTCTGTCAGTGTGATCATGTGATGTATCTGACCCCAGGAATGTGTCAATAAAGTTTCCCCTTCCTGGGACAATGAATTCACGGTGTTCTTATTTCAATTTCCAGGAGTGTATAAACTGCGACACTAATTTCCACATACAAGGTATTTTTAACCCTTATGCTTTAATTTTGATAGCGATGAAGGTTTAATGTGCGATGAGATATTCGTATTGTCCTAAATTAAACGTTACCATGTCTCCGCCTCTACCCTAGCGGAGGACATCAGTGTGACATGAAGTTACAGACAATGGCTGAAGAAAATTTTTGCAAAATTTTGCTCTTATACAGAATGCTATGCACATATAACTTATTTATATAAACTTACTTTCAGTAAGTCAGCTATTCAAAGTTATTAGCAGCAGCAGTAAGTTTCGAAGAAGCCAACAAATACTTCTTGTCACCTGGAAACAAAAGTGCAATTTACGTACCTGTAGCTTCTATCACTAATGTCATCACCATGGAAGATCGCACTACAGCACAGCTGTATGTCGAATGTTCACCCGAGATATAGCATTTAAGAATAAGAAGCTGGTTATTTCAAAGTAATACTTCAGTCACATAGTTTCCCTGTTTTACAGCACCTCATTCAGTTCATTGTGTTGTAATAGTGTGCAGTTTCGTATTCTGAGCAGATGGCTTCTACACTCTGTTTTATCTGACGACGAAACATATTTCATTTTGCAGTTAAACTTATTGTATTGACTCAGAATTTTCCGATGAAAATGTGTTGGAGAGTACCTAGCTAATCCTCCTTCAGGTTAGTGGTCATACAGCCACACGTTGCTAATGTAACTTCATTTAATTTTCCTTGTTGAATACTTTTCTTACTTTACTTTATTACATGATACACAGTCAGTTACACAAGAAAGTGTACGTCTTCATCTGTATGAAATGAAACTCACTTTATAAATATATGTTTTACATGAAAATACACGTTATTACTAATTGCACATTTACCTAACAGTTAATCCAATCGCCGCCATTATCGATTATAACTTGGCGCCTTAGCCCCCTCTCCGGTAAATAATCCAAGTTTCCAAACTCTAAATATCGTTTGAACCACTTCACAACGAATGTCTTTGATTCTCCAGGAATTATAGCAGCAGCTCTGTATGAAAGCTTTGGCACTTTCGGATGATTTACAAGGAACACTGCGTCGTGATGCTTCAGATAATTCGCACTCATTTTAAACTGCAACCGACAAAAGAAAACACTCAACTCTCACACTCTTCATGCACACACTGTGCACACGCGCATTGATTACAGATTCGAGACCACTACCAAAGATATCGCTGCAGTCGTTGCATTTAAAATTATGGAGTACACTTTCTTGTGGAACTGACTGTATCAACACACATCTAATACAGCCTTCATATTTTGTATGTGAAGGCATGTGTGTCTGTGTTGTACATATTTCTCTGTGAATTTAAACGATTAATTCTTATAGAATCATTCATTCAGAGATATATTGTCGATGGTCAACAACACCGGTTATTTCTGCGACAGATCTTGCTTTCATATTTCTACGCTCTATATTGGTTACAAAACGTGAGGATGAAAGTAACTTTCACATAACGTGTCATTACCGAACAACGTAGATCGATCTGATTTGGACCAATGTGAAAATTACCGAACAATCAGTCTAATAAGCCACAGCTGCAAAATACTAACACGAATTCTTTACAGACGAATGGAAAAACTAGTAGAAGCCGACCTCGGAGAAGATGAGATTGGATTCCGTAAAAATACTGGAACACGTGAGGCAATACTGACCTTACGACTTATCTTAGAAGAAAGATTAAGGAAAGGCAAACCTACGTTTCTAGTGTTTGTAGACTTAGAGAAAGCTTTTGACAATGTTGACTGGAATACACTCTTTCAAATTCTGAAGGTGGCAGGGGTAAAATACAGGGAGCGAAAGACTATTTACAATTTGTACAGAACCCAGATGGCAGTTATAAGAGTCGAGGGACATGGAAGGGAAGCAGTGGTTGGGAAGGGAGTGAGACAGGGTTGTAGTCTCTCCCCGATGTTATTCAATCTGTATATTTAGCAAGCAGTAAAGGAAAAAAAGAAAAATTCGGAGTAGGTTTTAAAATCCATGGAGAAGAAATAAAAACTTTGAGGTTCGCCGATGGCATTGTAATTCTGTCAGAGACAGCAAAGGACTTGGAAGAGCAGTTGAACGGAATGGACAGTGTGTTGAAAGGAGGATATAAGATGAACATCAACAAAAGCAAAACGAGGATAATGGAATGTAGTCAAATTAAGTCGGGTGATGCTGAGGGAATTCGATTAGGAAATGAGACATTTAAAGTAGTAAAGGAGTTTTGCTATTTGGGAAGCAAAATAACTGATGATGGTCGAAGTAGAGAGGATATAAAATGTATACTGGCAATGGCAAGGAAACCGTTTCTGAAGAACAGAAATTTGTTAACATCGAGTATAGATTTAAGTGTCAGGAAGTCATTTCTGAAAGTATTTGGACAATAAATAGTTTGGACAAGAAGAGAATAGAAGCTTTCGAAATGTGGTGCTACAGAAGAATGCTGAAGATTAGATGCGTAGATCACATAACTAACTAGGAGGTATTGAATAGGATTGGGGAGAAGAGAAGTTTGTGGCACAACTTGACTAGAAGAAGGGATCGGTTGGTAGGACATGTTCTGAGGCATCAAGGGATCACTAATTTAGTACTGGAGGGCAGCGTGGAGGGTAAAAATCGTAGAGGGAGACCAAGAGATGAATACACTAAGCAGATTCAGAAGGATGTAGGTTGCAGTAGGTACTGGGAGATGAAGATGCTTGCACAGGATAGAGTGGCATGGAGAGCTGCATCAAACCAGTCTCAGGACTGAAGACCATAACAACAACAACAACAACAACAACGCAGAAACAACTGCTACCGTGTAGGAATGACACTTTTATCGAAGATCATTACTTACACGGAAGTCACCGCGATTCGTGTTGCTCCCCTGTAAGTTACATATAGGCGGCGTGATGATCAACACGGGCGGTGACGCATGCTGTGCAACTTGCTCTCGTAAGGACCACAAGGTCAGTAGGGAGTCCTACTGGTAGTGAGTTTCACTCGTCCACTAGCGCGGTTGACAACTACTGTTCGGTCGATGGGATACGTGGATGTGCATCCCGCACTTATTCGAAGCGATCTACGTTGGGGAACGGGCAGTCCAGTCGGTTCCCCGAATATCCTATCGTTGGAAAAACTCTTTCACCTGTTCTGTTCGATGCACTGTCATGCTTAAAAATTAAGTCAGGGCCGACAACAGCCCTACAAAGTCGCACATCGAGAGGGACTACAATGTCACAATAACCCTGACTGGTGAGTGTACCGTGTGCAACGATTTGAAGATCAGTATGCCAATGCAACATTAGGCCTCACCATAGCACTACACATCCTGTTCGACAGTGGTCTTGTGTGCATTACATATGGTCATAAGACAAAAGGTGGAAAAATATAACACACCCGGGAACACCAACGAACAGGACCGATTGTTTGTCCATTTTGCGTGTGTATGGCGGCCACCCAATCATTTTTAAGGAAGACAATGTGCGACCCCATCCCACAACTTGAATCCTATAGAGTTAGCTTGGGACGCAATTGGGGAGGGGAGGCGTATTGCAGGACGTCCACATGCACCAACGGCCATCCAGCAGCTTTTAAACACGCTGGTTGAAGAATGGAACGCTTTATCTCAAGAACTCATTACCAACCTTGTGGCCAGAGTGCGGAACGTCACAGAGCATGTATTGCTGTCCGTGGTGATCACGCGCCTTACTACGAACCAAGTCCCACCTTTTGTAACGGTCAGATGGCCACCATAAACTACGACGCCTTCAGCGTAATTATTTTTTTGTATATCATCTGTTCCTGTCACTGCGAATTTCTTTATCTTCTGTCTTACACTGACGAAGTTCTTTCTCTGTATGGTCCAAGTTTCATTGAGCTATGTCATGCGATATTTACTTTCGTCCTTATCTTTTCCTCTCAAATGTTTCATTTTTCTGGGTAATCTCTGATTTTTGCTCGTCCTATCAAATAAAGGTTATATAATAAAGATATTTTCATATCTGAAGTATTATCTTGATACAGATAGACTGATGCACTCCAGTTTTAAGGTTTACATTTAAACCGTGGCATAGTGGCAGCCTAAATATTTCACAAACACACACATATATACAGCGTGGTCCATTGATAATGAGCGGGCCAAATATATCACGAAAGAAGCCTCAAACGAAAAACCTACAAAGAATACTGGATAAAAAACTACAAAGAATACAGGATACCGAGCAGCATATATAGCACACGCCCGTTGGGCATTTTGATCACAATAGCCATACATCAACACGATATCGACCTTTTCCGCAATTGGTAAACGGTCCACTTTAACACGGGTAATGTATCACGAAGCAAATACCGTACGCACTGGCGGAATGTTACGTCATATCATGTACTTACACGTTTGTGACTATTACAGCGCCATCGATCACAAAGCGAAAAAATTGGTGCACATAAAACATTCATATTTCTTTACGTACTTCACGAACTGGTAATAATAAATTGGGGTTCCTATTTTTAAAAAAACGCAGTTGATATGCGTTTCACTTATGGCAGCGTCATATAGCGAGCCAACCATAGCGCCATCTGGTATCCCCCTTCAAGCTAGACACGTTTCGTTCTTTGTAGTTTTTTCGTTTGTTGCTTATTTCGTGAGATATTTGACCCAGTCACTATCAATGGGCCACCCTAACTAGGCGCCGGAATCGACACCTACAACGTGCTGACGTGAGGAAAGTTTGCAACCGATTTCTCATACACAAACAGCAGTTGACGGGCATTGTCTGATGAAACGTTGTTTAGATGCCTCGTGTAAGGAGCAGAAATGCGGACCATCACGTTTCCGACTTTGATAAAGGGCGGATTGTAGAATATCGTGATTGCGGTTTATCGTATCAAGACATTGCTGCTCGCGTTGGTAGAGAACCAATGACTGTTAGCAGAATATGGAATCGGTGGGTTCAGGAGGGTGATACGGAACGCTGTGCTGGATACCAACGGTCTCGTATCACTAGCAGTCGAGATGACAGGCATCTTATCAACATGGCTGTAATGGATCGCGCAGAAACGTCTGGATCCCTGAGGCAACAGATGGGAACGTTTCCAAGACAACAACCATCTGCGCGAACAGTTCGACGACGTTTGCAGCAGCATAGACTATCAGCTCGGAGACCATGGCTGTGGTTACCCTTGACGCTACATCACAGACAAAAGCGCCTGCGATGGTGTACTGAACGACGAACATTGTGCACGAATTGCAAAACGTCGTTTTTTCGGATGAATCCAGGTTCTGTTTACAGCATCGTGGTGGTCGCATCCATGTTTGACAAAATCTCGGTGAACGCACATTGGAAGCGTGTATTCGTCATCGCCATACAGACGTATCACCTGACGTAATGGTATGGGGTGCCATTGGTTACACGTCTCGGTCACCTTTTTTTTTCTCTGACGGCACTTTGAACAGTGGACGTTACATTTCAGATGTGTTACGACCCGTGGCTTTACCCCTTATTCGATCCCTTCGAAACCCTACATTTCAGCAGGATAGTGTACGACCACATGTTGCAGGTCCCGTACGGGCGTTTCTGGACACAGAAAATGTTCGAGTGCTGCCCTGGCCAGCACGTTCTCCACATCTCTCACCAACTGAAAACGTCTGGTGAATGGTGGTCGAGCAATTGGCTCGTCACAATACGCCAGTCACTACTCTTGATGCACTGTAGTATCGTGCTAAAGCTGCATGAGCAGCTGTACCTGTACACGCCATCCAAGCTCTGTTTGACTCAATGCCCAGGCGTATCATGGCCGTTACTGCGGCCAGAGGTGGGTCTTCTGGGTACTGATTTCTCAGGATCTTTGCATCCAAATTTGCTTGAAAATGTAATCACATGTCAGTTCTAGAATAATATATTTGTCCAATGAATACCCGTTTATCATCAGCATTTCTTCTTTGTGTAGCAATTTTAATGGCCAGTAGTGTCTATAAATGTGCATCTCACTGTATAGAAACTAGTAGGCTGCGTTGCCTCCCAACGTAACTGAAACTGTCCTGTTGATAAATCCTCTGTACCTGAAACGTACTAAGTCTTTGACTAAACCTATGTCTATGAAGGCAGTTATGTGTTTACATCTACAGAGTCTGGCATTTCAGTCAAATCCACGTGGTTTAGCGTGACTGAATGTTATCTCTGCGTTCCATGACATACTACGTTAATGAGATGTAAGCTATAAAGGCGTTGTAGTGAAGGATTGCCCCAGAAAGTAATGTATGACAACATATTAAAGAAAAAGAAACTGATGCTAAGTGCATCATATGCGACAGAAGTTCGAGAACTTCAGATAACAAATCCTTCAGATGTACAATCAAATCCCAAGTATGTCGCACAAAACACAGTCATGGTAATGGGAGCGCTATTTTCTTGTGTTACCAACCTTAATTCCTTAAAAACATATCTGTACTTCGCAAATGGTGCAGCTGTCAATTACAAAATGAAACTTTTTACATATGTTGGAAAATCTCAAGCGTGTGTAGGCGACACTATGTTTTTGTACTTCAGCATCATTGCAACTTTTGTCGTCTCTAGATCCCGTGTTTTCAGTTTTTACGTCGTGTGACATAGATGACTGACCTAGTGACCTAATCATTCTTATCAGTAAAGTTATCAGTGACATCGTTGCCGTTATCCATGAAATCTCTTTTATCAGTGGAAAGCTGTTACCCTCTCATCTCCAGGCAACCATAACGCAGTATTAAAGAAATCCAGCATGGCGGAAATACTGCAGTTGCGTTGGTAGGACATTTAAAAACCCTCCACAGTATCCCCTATCTCCAGTGCAGCGTTCCTTATCTCCCACCAATCATAGTGCGGTACTGAAAATCGAAGTTGTAAGAAATAGCCAAATTCTGCTAATAGAAAAAACTTGCCTCCTTATATTGAACCAGAATACATTTGTGTGCTATTATACACCCTTTCCTTTATCCTCTTCGAAGTGTAGTGTTAGAAAACACCATGAGAAATTAGAAATAGCCTGGGAAGTTTACAAAACCGTCTTGCCACCCCTTTCTCTCCTCCTTAATTCAATCATAGTACAGTAATAAACATCTTAAGATACTTGAAACACACCAACTGTGTACCTTACATCCCATTCACACTGCAAACAAACGGAGTGTAATACAGAAATGGTGTCACATTACGTTACTTCAAACGCAGACGTCAACTCATGCCCCTTCCCCTTCCTTATCAATAACAAATGCAAGAGAAGAAGGAAACTGAAGAATTGAATGCTCCCCCTCCTCTTTTTCCGAACAATCAGAGCATGTCATTGAAACGATGTGTAAAACTGGCGCAAGGTATGTAATAGAAATTACGCAACATTCCTTTTGTATGTGAAAAAGACATAAAAGTGGATAAAATTCATCCACATGTTACTCACGTTTACGTAAGAAGAAGATGGGTGATGTAATGGTAAGAAAATGGATTAGGCCGTGTGAAGATAGAAGTACTAAAGTGCCTTGAGTCGTGGAAGTGTGGGACAATCTGTCATCACTCAACCTTGGTACAGAAACTGGATGCAGAAGATCCAGAAAACGTACACTTAAAAATTGCTCTCTTATCAAAATGGTTTCCTAAAGCAACAGAAAGTATTTTTATTATATTCTTACCCAGTGCTTAAACTAAAAGAAGTAATACTTCTGCTGGGTAGCAGAAACGCTGAGTGAGGTAGACAAAACCTCTCAAGTATGCAATTAAGGTCATTAAATTTCAAGTTCAGATGATATATGAGTGGTTCATTTTACACCAGTAGCTAAACAACAAAGTGGCTCTGAGCACTATGCGACTTAACTTCTGAGGTAATCAGTCGCCTAGAACGTAGAACTAATTAAACCTAACTAACCTAAGGACATCACATACATCCATGCCAGCGGTAGGAGTCGAACCTGCGACCGTAGCGGTCGCTCGGTTCCAGTCTGTAGCATCTAGAACCGCACGGCCACTCCGGCCGGCTCATAATATGGTGGCATGTTACATTATTTACATACACACATACCTCTGACATAGTGTGAAACTGTTAACTTTAGCTAAGTTATGTACTTATATACCTCTGGCGTAATACTGAACCAGTGATTCCAAAGTCAAACTTTATGCATCATTTATGTATACACATATATCAGTAGCTCTTACATCAAAAATATTGTTCGCACGTGTCTTGTCCAGTAAACATTCCTCATACACAGTGTCAAATAGAGCGCACATTTTTGCTTGCCTCGCTCCTCCTTCAGCAGTACTGACTCCAATATTTTTTGTTGCTTCTGTCCCATCGAGAAGCTGATTGCAGAACCAATTTATGTTGGAAAAACATTTGTTCCACTTTTGGATACCAGGTGGGAATCTGGCGCTGTGAGTGCAAGAAAGAGGTACACAAATTTTCCCGTAATTTCTGTATTAGTATCGTGACACTGACTGAAATGGTCAAACAAGTGAAAAACGCATCATGCTGATTTTATTATTAACCACCTCTTACACAGTTTGTTCTATATCTTCACCAGAGACGTTGACGAGATGCTGTACAGCACCAGATTTGCATCTGGTGGCCAAAACTGAAGCTACCTTTTCTCTAGTAGAATTCGATTCCACATAAACGGATTAGAATATATATCAAGTTTCGCTATTATACCAGAATTGAAGTCCACACTGGGCCTCTGTGAATAGCTACATTTGTAATTATAACCACCGAGTATATGAGAGCTAAACTCTCTTGCGAATAAAGCACGGCTTCACAACAACAGGCTTCTTTCGGAGGTACAATATTAACAGCTGTTATTCCTGCACTGTCATATACTTTGTGAATAGAGACTAAGATTTTTATATATACGTACAAACAAATACATATCAATAATTTCAAAAATGTCTTTGTCTGCGTTACTCTATCTTCCACAATATGCTACGTACACTCTATCACCGTTGAGGATTTCGAGTTTAGTAAGACCGATGGTCGAGCATCTTGAAGGTAGGTATCCCTAGCAATCCATCACATGAAAAAATACCATTGCTCCAAATTTCGTGGTAAAGCGTTTAGCTCTCAATATCGCAAGGCACTGCTTCTTCTACAATACCGACAGTCTCACTGTGAGTACATCACTCCGCAGACCCTTCAGATTTTTAACATGGAATCCCTGATTTCATATTTTACTGCAAGTAATTGATAAGCAAAATGGATAGATTCTTACCAGCAGCAGTGACTCCTGTACTTATACCCTTTGTGAAGACAGAGGCTGCGATGTTGCCTCTCCAGCGGTTCAGCATCAACTAGAAATGTCTGGTCGTTCTCAACTGCAAGGCACTGGAGTTACCGCCCCCCTCCACCACCACTCTCTCACTCCATAAAGATTCAGGAGCTGGTGCCTCAGCAGTGACAGGAGGTTGGCGGCGTCCTTGCAAGTGAAAAGATTATGCGCATCTGTTATCTGGCAGAGTGTCAAATAGAGCGCACACGTTTGCTTGCCTCGCTCCTCACTCAGCAGTACTGACTCCAATATTTTTTGTTGCTTCTGTCCCATCGAAAAGTCAATAATGATGTGGACTATTTCCGAATCTATTCTTGAATACCAATAATTTCGTCAGACACCATAAACTCTTGGCAATAATAAATGCTTCACGAAAGTCTTCTTCAGTAGATATTATTTCATTGCTTTCAAAGCCAGCAAGAAAACTTATGGCTCCATCAGGTTACACGTGTCGAAAAGATTGGCAATTTTTTCTAGAACTTTTTGCTATCGCGAATACCTTCATCCTATTCTTCTTCTTTTCCAGTGTAATATTCATCTTCCTAATTCCTCCTCCTCCTCATCTTATTCTTCTTCATCTTTTTCTTCTCCACCTTCTGCTTTCATAGCGTCTTCATCTGTCTCCTTTTGGCATGGATGCCCTGATCTCTGAGAAGCGGGTTAAACTGCTTGTTTATTGAGTTGCATTGTCTTCCAGTCCTCTGACAAAACATGGTAATTTTTTTAGAAACAGTTGTAATTGCCTTCTTTCCCATGCCGACATGCACGTCATCATCATCTCTCAATAATGATCCATCAGTGCTATCTAATGCTGCCTCAACAACGTGCATATACTTATAACCCATGTTGGAATTTTCTTTAGGCGAGATACGTTTGCTGATCACCACTGGTAGCTTTGATAATTTTTAAGATCTAGTGCTGTCTAACTCGTTTTATGGGGTCTAATTTCGAGCAATGGGTAATACACTGACTGAAATAAAAATCGCAACACCAACAAAAAATTAACGTAGAGTAATGAAATTCCGGGAATACATTTGTCTCGCTAACATACTTTTGTCGTTAACATTGCAAGATCATAGGATTCTCTAAACGCGAGATAAGCCATTGCAAATGTCAAATTCTGGCACTACAATAACCGGTGTAACCTTCAGAACGCTGAATGCAAGCAAGCAATCTTGCATGCGTTCTGTTGTACGGATGCTGGATATCAGTTTGTGAGATGGCGTCCCATGCCTGTTGCGCTTGGGTAATCAATACAGCGACTGTTAATGCTGTTTGTGGATGACGTTGGAATTTTTGTCCGATGATGTCCCATATATGATGCACAGGGGAAGATATAGTAATCGAGCAGGCCAAGGCAACATATTGACATTGTAGAACATGTTGGGTTACAAAAGCAGTATGGGTGCAAACGTTATCCTGCTGCCCCTGGACTGCTGTTCATGAAAACAGGTTGAATCCCGAGACTGACGTACAAATCGGCAGTCAGAGTGCACCTGATGTCATACGAAATCGTACCCTAGACCATAACTCCAGATGTATGTCCATTTTGTCTAACGTGCAAGCTGGTTGTAGGCCTTCAACTGACCCCCTTATAACCAACACACTGCCATCAATGGCACCGAAGCGGCACCAGGTTTCATCGGAAACCTACTTAGCACTCATATACAACCGCTCGCTCACCGATAGATCTGTACCTACAGATTGGAAAATTGCGCAGGTCGCACCAGTGTTCAAGAAGGGTAGTAGGAGTAATCCATTTAACTACAGACCTATATCATTGACGTCGGTTTGCAGTAGGGTTTTGGAGCATATACTGTATTCAAACATTATGAATCACCTCGAAGGGAACGATCTATTGACACGTAATCAGCATGGCTTCAGAAAACATCGCTCTTGTGCAACGCAGCTAGCTCTTTATTCGCACGAAGTAATGGCCGCTATCGACAGGGGATCTCAAGTTGATTCCGTATTTCTAGATTTCCGGAAAGCTTTTGACACCGTTCCTCACAAGCGACTTCTAATCAAGCTGCGGACCTATGGGGTATCGTCTCAGTTGTGCGACTGGATTCGTGATTTCCTGTCAGGAAGGTCGCAGTTCGTAGTAATAGACGGCAAATCATCGAGTAAAACTGAAGTGATATCAGGTGTTCCCCAGGGAAGCGTCCTGGGACCTCTACTGTTCCTGATCTATATAAATGACCTGGGTGACAATCTGAGCAGTTCTCTTAGATTATTCGCAGATGATGATGTAATTTACCGTCTAGTAAGGTCATCCGAAGACCAGTATCAGCTGCAAAGCGATTTAGAAAAGATTGCTGTATGGCGTGTCAGGTGGCAGTTGACGCTAAATAACGAAAAGTGTGAGATGATCCACATGAGTTCCAAAAGAAATCTGTTGGAATTCGATTACTCGATAAATAGTACAATTCTCAAGGCTGTCAATTCAACTAAGTACCTGGGTGTTAAAATTACGAACAACTTCAGTTGGAAGGACCACATAGATAATATTGTCGGGAAGGCGAGCCAAAGGTTGCGTTTCATTGGCAGGACACTTAGAAGATGCAACAAGTCCACTAAAGAGACAGCTTACACTACACTCGTTCGTCCTCTGTTAGAATATTGCTGCGCGGTGTGAGATCCTTACCAGGTGGGATTGACGGAGGACATCGAAAGGGTGCAAAAAGGGCAGCTTGTTTTGTATTATCGCGTTATAGGGGAGAGAGTGTGGCAGATATGATACACGAGTTGGGATGGAAGTCATTACAGCATAGACGTTTCTCGTCGCGGCGAGACCTTTTTACGAAATTTCAGTTACCAACTTTCTCTTCCGAATGCGAAAATATTTTGTTGAGCCCAACATACATAGGTAGGAATGATCATCAAAATAAAATAAGAGAAATCAGAGCTCGAACAGAAAGGTTTAGGTGTTCGTTTTTCCCTCTCGCTGTTCGGGAGTGGAATAGTAGAGAGATAGTATGATTGTGGTTCGATGAACCCTCTGCCAAGCACTTAAATGTGAATTGCAGAGTAGTCATGTAGATGTAGACACCCTGCTCTACCATGAGTTCTCATTTCACACAAATGAATTGGCAAATGGCGGCAGTGTGGATCAGTGGAATGCACGCTACACAGCGTCTAGCTCGGAGCTGTCCTTGAAGTAACCGATTTGTAACAGGCCGTCGTGTCACTGTGGCGTCAACGTCTGTTCAGATAGCAGCTAAACAATATGAAGGTCTCCAAAAAAGGTTTTTGCGGTCTAGAGTGTTTGTAATCCAATTTCAAAGCAAGAGCCAGTTTTCCTTCGAATATCTCAACACCTGACTCGTAAAACTACTCTTCCGTCCAGTCTAACTGAGAGAGACATGTTGACAACTGCTGCCCCCAATCATAACAAGCAAACGTCTCATTTTATAGCAGTGCTCTCAGCGTTAGCTCTGGGCCTTAAGCAATATTCTAACACCAGATGGACATTTGACGGGTATAAATAATAACTTCCGTAATACAGTTATTGGAAATGTAAGATCCGAATCGGTATAGTTACTGCAACGTCACGCGAACAATGAAATTCGCATGCTGAACGACTTCCAGCGGGTCGTGTTCGTCAAACGACACCTTTTGCAGTGGTACAGTCGCAGTGTTCGTTTACGGTGTCATTTAAAAGCGGTTAAAACAAATGATTAGCCAGGTGATTGTGAATACTGATTCGGCTTCAGACAGCAAGGAATGTTACAGCAGCGGAATTTCATATAGACAGATAAGCGAAGTGTATGCCCCCAATGTGATGAGTGACAGAGAATTGCGTTACTGGGTGAAAGGTTTCAAGGACGGACGGGAAAACGACCATGATTGACCGCGATCAGGCCGACCATAGTGATCTCAGAAGACTTGATCAAAGCAGTGGGCAAAAAGATTCTTGAAGACTGTCAGTTCACAAGATGAGCTTTAACATTGGAATTTCCGAATGCGCATAGAAGAACTTTGCACAAAGTAGCCTCTGTAAAGCTGCAGTTTCGCAAATTATACGCACGTTGGGTTCTGAGAAATGGAATATGGAAGGATGGCTCGTCTATTTGATTTTTCGGACTACTGTCATTAGGAACGTGATCAAATTTTAGAGAAATTGTCAAAGTGGTTAAGCCTTGGGTTTTTCACATGACCCCAGAGACCAAACTTCAAAATTTCAGTCAGTGGAATGGCGTCCCACTAAGTGTAATGAAACGGATAGACATCAGCAAGATTACACTAGAAACAAAAAAGTTGAGCATTATTCCCACAGGTTTTTGCTAATACTTATTTCCCGACCGTAGAAACTTCCAGTGTATCTCTCTTTAGGAGCGTAGTAGGTGTTCTGTCTTAAATTTCTTTCTAAAAATTACCCATTCAAAAACTGGTTTTTTTGAAACAACAACATTTGACTGTATTGAACCATGGACCTTGCCGTTGGTGGGGAGGCTTGCATGCCTCAGCGAAACAGATGGCCGTACCGTAGGTGCAACCACAACGGAGGAATATCTCTTGAGAAGCCAGACAGACGTGTGGTTCCTGAAGGGGAGCAGCAGCCTTTTCAGTAGTTGCAGGGGCTACAGTCTGGATGATAGACTCACCTGGCCTTGGGACATTAACCAAAACGGCCTTGCTGTGCTGGTACTGCGAACGGCTGAAAGCAGAGCGAAACTACGGCCGTAATTTTTCCCGAGGGCATGCAGCTTTACTATGTGGATAAATGATGATGGCGTCCTCTTGGGTAAAATATTCCGGAGGTAAAATAGTCCCCCATTCGGATCTCCGGGCGGGGACTACTCAAGAGGACGTCGTTATCAGGAAAAAGAAAACTGGCGCTCTACGGATCGGAGCGTGGAATGTCAGATCCCTTAACCGGGCAGGTAGATTACAAAATTTAAAAAGGGAAATGGATAGGTTAAAGTTAGATATAGTGGGAATTAGTGAGGTTCGGTGGCAGGATGAACAAGACTTTTGGTCAGGTGAATACAGGGTTATAAGCACAAAATCAAATAGGGGTAATAGAGGGGTAGGTTTAATAATGAATAAAAAAATAGGAGTGCGGGTAAGCTACTACAAACAGCATAGTGAACGCATATTGTGTCCCAGATAGACACGAAGCCCACTCCTACTACAGTAGTACAAATTTATATGCCACTAGTTCTGCAGATGATGAAGAAATTGAAGAAATGTATGATGATATAAAAGCAATTATTCAGGTAGTGAAGGGAGACGAAAATTTAATTGTCATGGGTGACTGTAATTCTAAAGTAGGTAGAGGGAGAGACGGAAACATAGTAGGTGAATATGGATTGGCGCTAAGAAATGAACGAGGAAGCTGCTGGTAGAGTTTTGCACAGAGCATAACTTAATCATAGCTAACACTTGGTTTAAGAATCAGGAAAGAAGGTTGTATACATGGAACAATCCTGGAGACACTAGAAGGTATCAGATGTATTATATAATGGTAAGACAGAGATTTAGGAATCAGGTTTTAAATTGTAAGACATTTCCAGGGATAGGTGTGGACTCTGACCACAATCTATTGGTTATGAAATGTAAATTAGAACTGAAGAAACTGCAAAAAGGTGAGAATTTAAGAAGATGGGACCTGGATAAACTGAAAGAACCAGAGGCTGTACAGAGTTTCAGAGAGGGCATAATGGAACAATTGTCAGGAATGCGGGAAAGAAGTACAGTAGAAAAAGAATGGGTAGCTCTGAGGGATGAAGTGGTGAAGGCAGCAGAGGATCAAGTAGGTAAAAAGACGAGGGCTAGTAGAACTCCTTGGGTAACAGAAGAAATACAGAACTTAATTGATGAAAGGAGAAAATATAAAAATGCAGTAAATGAAGCAGTCAAAAAGGAATACAGACGTCTCAAAAATGAGATCGACAGGAAGTGCAAAATGGCTAAGCAGGGATGGCTAGAGGACAAAGTAAGGATGTAGAGGCTTATCTCACTGAGGTTAAGATACATAGATACTGCCTACAGGAAAATTAAAAACACATTTGGAGAAAAGAGAACCACTTGCATGAATATCAAGAGCTCAGATGGAAACCCAGTTCTAAGCAAAGAACGAAAAGCAGAAAGGTGGAAGGAGTATATAGCGGGTCTATACAAGGGCGATGTGCTTGAGGACAGTATTATGGAAATGGAAGAGGATGTAGATGAAGATGAAATGGGAAATAAGATACTGCTTGAAGAGTTTGACAGAGCACTGAAAGACCTATGTCGAAACAAGGCCCCGGGAGTAGACAACATTCCATTAGAACTTCTAATGGCCATGGGAGAACCAGTCCTGACAAAACTCTACCGTCTGGTGAGCAAGATGTATGAGACAGGCGAAATACCCTCAGACTTCAAGAAGAACATAATAATTCCAATCCGAAAGAAAGCAGGTATTGACAGATCTGAAAATTACCGAACTATCAGCTTAATAAGTCACAGCTGCAAAATACTAACGCGATTTCTTTACAGACGAATGGAAAAACTGGTAGAAGCCGACCTCGGGGAAGATCAGTTTGGATTCCGTAGAAATGTGGGAACACGTGAGGCAATACTGACCTTACGACTTATCTTAGAAGAAAGATTAAGGAAAGGCAAACCTACGTTTCTAGCATTTGTAGACTTAGAGAAAGCTTTTGACAATGTTGACTGGAATACTGTCTTTCAAATTCTGAGGGGTAAAATACAGGGAGCGAAAGGCTATTTACAATTTGTACAGAAACCAGATGGCAGTTATCAGAGTCGAGGGGCATGAAAGGGAAGCAGAGGTTGGGAAAGGAGGGAGACAGGGTTGTAGTCTCTCCCCGATGTTATTCAATCTGTATATTGAGCAAGCAGTAAAGGAAACAAAAGAAAAATTCGGAGTAGGTATTAAAATCCATGGAGAAGAAATAAAAACTTTGAGGTTCTCCGATGACATTGTAATTCTGTCAGAGACAGCAAAGGGCTTGGAAGGGCAGTTGAACGGAATGGATAGTGTCTTGAAAGGAGGATATAAGATGACCATCAACAAAAGCAAAACGAGGATAATGGAATGTAGTCGAATTAAGTCGGGTGATGCTGAGGAAATTAGATTATGAAGTGAGACACTTAAAGTAGTAAAGGAGTTTTGCTATTTGGGGAGCAAAATAACTGATGATGGTCGAAGTAGAGAGGATATAAAATGTAGACTGGCAATGGCAAGGAAAGCGTTTTTGAAGAAGAGAAATTTGTTAACATCGAGTATAGGTTCAAGGGTCAGGAAGTCGTTTCTGAGAGTATTTGTATGGAGTGTAGCCATGTATGGAAGTGAAACTTGGACGATAAATAGTTTGGACAAGAAGAGAGTAGAAGCTTTCGAATTGTGTTGCTATAGAAGAATGCTGAAGATTAGATGGGTAGATCACATAACTAATGATGAAGTATTGAATAGAATTGGGGAGAAGAGGAGTATGTGGCACAACGTGACAAAAAGAAGGGACCGGTTAGTAGGACATGTTATGAGGCATCAAGGGATCACAAATTTATCACTGGAGGGCAGCGTGGAGGGTAAAAATTGTAGAGGGAGACCAAGAGATGAATACACTAAGCAGATTAAGAAGGATGTGGGTTGCAGTAAGTACTGGGAGATGAAGAAGCTTGCACAGGATAGAGTAGCATGGAGAGCTGCATCAAACCAGTTTCAGGACTGGAGACCACAACAACAACAACATCGCGACAAATGCAATGTTGACTCAGTGAAAAAGTCTGAAATGGATTCCCACCAATTTTCTTGTGAATTAGAGCCAGTATTCTAAGAAAATGTTTGCAGGGGATTCCTCGAAATTTATTGTGAAACGGAGCCTGCACATCAGCAGTCTTTAAAGAAAAGTAGGCCGGGTGTGGGTATGGCGAATGCCTGGTGAACTTCATCTGCCAGCATGTGTAGCGCCAACAGGAAAATTTGGAGGCGGTGGTGTTATGTTGTGGTCGTGTTTTACATGTTTTGCGTGGCACTATCACAGCACAGGCCTACATTGAGGTTTTAAGCACCTTCGTGCTTCCCACTGTTGAAGAGAAATTTGGGGATGACGATTACATTTTTCAGCACGATCGAGCAAATATTCATAATACACTTCCTCTGGTTACACAAAAATAACATTCCTGTAATGGACTGGCCTACACAGAGTCCTGACCTGAATCCTATAGAACACCTTTGGGATGTTTTGAAACGTAGATTTCATGCCATGCCTCACTGTCAGACATCATTATCTCTCCTCAGTGCAGCACTCCGTGAAGAATGGGCTGCGATTCACCAAGAAACCTTCCAGCACCTGATTGAACGTATGCCTGCAGGAGTGGAAGCTGTCATCAGTACTAAGTGTGGACCATCATCATATTGAATTCCAGAATTATCGATGGAAGGCGCCACGAATTTGTAAGTCATTTTCAGCCTGGTGTCCGGATACTTTTGATCACATAATGTATCTCTGTAACTGGTGTAAGTAGGCTGTTTAGTTTTTTTTTATTGGTAACGCCGCCGCCACGTAGCGCTCTGTATGAAAAATCACTGGCTGTGCTGTGCGCAGTCTGTGTTTAGTATTCATTGTTGTCTGCCATTGTAGTGTCGGGCAGCGGCAGCTGGATGCTAAAAGCGCGTAGCGTTGCGCAGTTGGAGGTGAGCCGCCAGCAGTAGTAGACGTGGGGAGAGAGATGGCGGAGTTTTGAAATTTGTAAGAATTGGTGTCATGAACTGATATATATATTATGACTATTAAGGTAAATACATTGTTTGTTCTCTATTAAAATCTTTCATTTGCTAACTGTGCCTCAGTAGTTAGTGACTTCCGTAGTTTGAATCTTTTATTTAGCTGGCAGTAGTGGCGCTCGCTGCATTGCAGTAGCTTGAGTATCGAAGATTTTTGTGAGGTAAGTGATTTGTGAAAGGTATAGGTTAATGTTAGCCAGGGCCATTCTTTCGTAGGGATTTTTGGAAGTCAGATTGCGTTGCGCTTCTGTTGGTCATAGTATATATACAATATGTGAGAAGTAGGGACTGATAGTGTTTGCACGTGTGTTAATAACTCGGTAAGGGACTGGATAACAGCATTGCTGGTTCTAAGGACATTTCAAAAACTATTTTTCTGAGTGCACAAGTGGTTGTTATGGACTTGTTATATTATCCGCAAAAGTCTTCAGTGGTGATTGTGCGCCTGCACAGTCAAACAGATGGCTGCTGGCCATCTCTACAAGGACTACAGTGGGTCTACACCTTTGATGACCCACCAATACCATTATTTCTACAAGGACTGCAATGGGTCTGCACGTCTGGTGGCCCACCAATAGTAATCTCTACCAGGAATACAATGCGTCTGCTCTGTGATGACCTACCTACCGATAGTCTTCAACGTCGACTGACTCTGTTGTGGCCCATTACCTGTCTGCATGTCAAGAGTCAGCACTGTCTTTCCGTTGGAAGGACAACACTACTTCAAGACTGCATGGAAATCCACTACTTCCGTGTGCATTTTCTTTTACTACTCAGACTTTGAGAAAAACACTTCAATTTTACTTTGATGAATGATCATGATTGTCTTTATGGACTGTGAGAAAATTTTAGCTTTTGACCAACATAGTATCGATAAATGTGTGCATTTCATTTCTTTGTAACTGTCATTATGAAAAAAAATTTCAAATCTGTATTGGCCACTGCCCAAAACAACTTGTAATTTTTTTGGTGGGAACATGGGGGCTATGTAAGTAGGCTGTTTAGTTTTTTTTATTGGTAACGCCTCAGCCACGTAGCGCTCTGTATGAAAAATCACTGGCTGTGCTGTGCGCAGTCTGTGTTTAGTTTGCATTGTTGTCTGCCATTGTAGTGTCGGGCAGCGGCAGCTGGATGCTAACAGCGCGTAGCGTTGCGCAGTTGGAGGTGAGCCGCCAGCAGTAGTAGACGTGGGGAGGGAGATGGCGGAGTTTTGAAATTTGTAAGAATTGGTGTCATGAACTGATATATATATTATGACTATTAAGGTAAATACATTGTTTGTTCTCTATTAAAATCTTTCATTTGCTAACTGTGCCTCAGTAGTTAGTGACTTCCGTAGTTTGAATCTTTTATTTAGCTGGCAGTAGTGGCGCTCGCTGTATTGCAGTAGCTTGAGTATCGAAGATTTTTGTGAGGTAAGTGATTTGTGAAAGGTATAGGTTAATGTTAGCCAGGGCCATTCTTTCGTAGGGATTTTTGGAAGTCAGATTGCGTTGCGCTAAAAATATTGTGTGTCAGTTTAAGCACAGTCGTGTATAAATTTTACAAAGGGGACGTTTCACTGGTAGCCCCAGAATCGTAAATGATCTGTGGCCCGATTTTCGTTAATACCAGATCCAGAACTTTTTTTTTCTTTCTGTAGTTAGCATCAGTTAAAACAGGAAGTTTTCTGTCACCTGTTGTAAAATAAAAATCTCAGTACGTTGCTTGAATGGGAATTGAGATAAATACGAGTAGTTTTCGCTACTTGTGGTCTTTATTTCAACGCTGCAGTTACACAGAACCTCCTAATAGATATTGACAGTAAAATTGCTCCCAGCCTACTGATGCATAATCTCATCACATGTTAGTCAATTAAACAATGATATTCATTTACTATTCAGTTACGATATTTTTCGTAAGTAATTCGGCTCAGGGCAGAGGGTGGTAACAGTTTTTGGCAGAATCTTCTCCAAAATGACCATCGGCTGGTGTGTGTTAGTAGTCGGCTTGCACTGAGTAACAAAAGTCATGGTGTAACGGTACCACTGACCGCCTTAAACGGCAATCGATGTTAACATTAGATCTCTGTGAGGAATTTTTAAGTAGTTGTGACCGTGAGATAACTTAATGGAAAGCAGGCCGCTGTGGTCGAGCGGTTCTAGGCGCTTCAGTCCGGAACCACGCTACTGCTACTGTCGCAGGTTCGAATCCTGCCTCGGGCATGGATGTGTGCTGTGTCCTTATGTTAGTTAGGTTTAAAGTAGTTCTACGTTCTAGGGGACTGATGACCTAAGATGTTAAGTCCCTTAGTGCTCAGAGCCATTTTTTCCCGTAAATGTGCTACAAACAAACAAATGGCCAATGAGATAGTAAATGACAACAAATGCCTCTCAACAACACGTACCTTAAATGAACTAGGTGTAACAGATTATAAAACCAATTACCGATACACGTGAAACTAGTGTCAATACTGAACAGGGAAAAGATTTAAATGATTCTGAATTTAAATCGGGGGGTCTGCTAATGATCATAATCTATAACTTCATTACTTAGTACAGGGTTTCTATGTCTGTGCATTAACCAGCTTGCATTAGAATAGATAACACAGTAAATAGTTCTTTCTTAAACTTTGTTTGACACAACTAAACAGTAGGAAATCCTAACTATACTGCCTCTGAAGGAACCTTTTCATTTCTTCATTAACTAAATAGCCTAGTACATGTGGGCCCTTAAACTTTCATGATCTGAAGAACCATGCTCATTAACCGAACTACACTAGTATGTTTGAGAAGTGGCAAGTACTCTTATCATTTATTATTAATTAAGTAATGCACAACAAACTATAACTGTTTAAATAACAAATGAGCTTTCATCAGCACTCTTTTGACCTATTCAAAAGAAATAATTGGCTGTGAAAATGGCAACACAACAATACTTTCTCATAATAAATTAGGACACTCGGAATTAAACACACTAGGATAAAACTCTTGTCCAGGTTTGTGATTTGGGATAATCACGGGTGTAAGATAGAGTTTTTAGCAGCACCACAATTATTATTATAAAATTAACCAAAATCTCACAAATACCTGCTCCATTTACAGAGTGCCAAATATAAACAAGGTAGTGTAAGGCTGGTGGCACTTGTGGTGTAATTTGCAATGGCTATTACCTAGCGGCGATGCAATCACAGCAATACTGTTGGCCTCACCCTGCTACATATCTGCTTGGCGTCGGAATTATATTTATTAAGCCAAAAACCATGCCATGATAATGGTAGCACCAAATTCAGCATCTCAGGCCCATAAATACTGCCCTTAAGCTCTTCTGGTCTCAAAACTCCAGGAATATGAGCCACTTGCTAGCCAATCACACCATTTCCACTCTGCCAGCCTACTTCCATAGCTGCGGGCTTTACCACATGTTTTACATTCAAGGCTACGGCCAAAAATAGGTGTTACAATAGGATTCCTCTTAATATTGAGTCGGACCTCCTGTGGCTCAGTGTAGTGCAGCTCGACGTGACATGGACTCAACAGGTCGCTGTAAGTACCCTGCTCAAATATCGTGCCATGGCCGGCCGGTGTGGCCGTGGCGTTCTAGGCGCTTCAGTTTGGAACCGAGTGACCGCTACGGTCGCAGGTTAGAATCCTGCCTCGGGCATGGATGTGTGTGATGTCCATAGGGACTGATGACCACAGCTGTTAAGTCACATAGTGCTCAGAGCCATTTGAACCAACCATTTTATCGTGCCATGTTGCCTCTATAGCCGTCCATAACAGCGAAACTGTTGCCGGTGCAGTATTTTGTGCAGTGACTGACCTCTCGATTACGTTTCATAGATGTCCTATGGGATTCATGCCGGGCGATCTGGGAGGTAAAATCTGTCGCTGGAATTATCTATAATATTCCTGAAACCTATCGCGAACAATCGTAGCCCGGTAACATAGCGCAATGTCATCCATAAAGTTCTATCGTTGTTTGAAGTCCATGAATGGCTGTAAATAATCTCCAAGTAGCCGAACATAACCATTTTCAGCCAATGATCGGTTCATTTCAAATTAAACACAGCCTACCACCATGGAGCTACCACCAACTGGCACGGTGCCTCATTTAACACGGGTCCGTGGCCACATTCTAACACTACTGTCAGATCTTTCCAATTGAAATAGGGAATCATTTGATCAGGACACAATTTTCCAGCCGTCTAGGGGTCCAACCGGTACAGTCAAGAGCCCAGGAGAAGATCTGTAGCAATGTGGTGCTGATAGGAAAGACTCTCTCGTCAGTCGTTTGTTGCCATAGGCCGCTAACGCCAGATTTCGCCGCACTGTCTTGAGGGGTACGTTCTTCGTCGTCCGACATTGCTTTCTGCTCTTATTTCACGCAGTTTTGCGTGTCTGCTACCACTGATAATTCTGCACAAACGCCGTTGATCTCGGTCGGTAAGTGAGGGCCGTCGGCCACTGCATTTTACGTGGCGAGAGGTAATACCAGAAATTTGGTATTCTCTGCAGTATCATTGCCACAGATACTACTACAACGCCGCACCAACTCAAGGTTGGCAGCCCGTCGTCTGCCGAGCACAGCGCACTCTAGCGGGCTGTACAGCTCGATGGAACTGGAGTGTGCCTCGTTCACTTCTTAGCTAGATTTCAACCTAGGCAGATGCACTTTCATAATGAGCTCTGAGCCAGTTCCGTTTGCATTGATTCTCTGAGGAGGGCCCATCAGGCTTAGTCCCTGAAAATATGTTGTGTTAGTTATAGCCGTAGTTGCACTCCTACAATCTACTGAAGATAAGTAATTTTCATTGTACTATGTGTTTCTTGAATAATAATGCTTCTCTCTAACAGTGTGCCGTACCGCATATTATTGTAACCTGGACTCCTTGAGCTCCTATCAACTCGGCCTCCTACTTATTTGTATTTAGTAACTAGCTGAAAACACCCACGCGTTTTGTGCCTCTAAACAGTGAGGCACAATATGCTCAGCACACTCTTGACACTGTGGGCATACTCAGTTACCTAACGCTTTCCGAAAGGGAACGTCCCATGCGTCTGTCTAGCACTCCGTATTCAGAGTCCTTTAATTCTCGTCGTGTTGCAATAATTACGTCGCAAACCTTTTCACAACAATCACCTGAGAAGAAATGACAGCTTCACCAATACACCGCCCTCTTATACGTTCCTTACGGGATACTATCGCCATCTGTATATGTGCATATCGATATCCCAGTAGTTTGTCTCCGGCGGCAGCGACGAACGTGTTGCCGTCGGCGCATTGCAGCACTCTTCTGCACGATAGGAAACAAACACAAGGAAACATTTATGCTCAAACAATATATTTGTATAAAAAAAGAAATTCGGCGTCAGTAACTTAATAGCTGTTGCACCAATACCTCACCTTCTCACTTACATACGTTGGGGCGATAATAATCCTGATGTAACTGACGATAATTTCCGTTAGACCGCAAAATTTCCGGCATAAGTGTTGTGCGCCCATTATCATCAGAATGATAATAGTACAAAAATTATTTACAAAATACTTAAGTTGCGGTATCGTAATGTTATCCTCAATGCATGATTCACTGTCTTTATCCTGGTCCCTTGCTGTTTTTATTCAACAGCAATTTAACTTACTGTTCTTAATCTTCATTTTTATTATGTGTGGAGCTGCAATGCAAGTATTCACATTTTACTCTGTGACGTATTCAGAGCAAGTACTTCGCTTCACTTTTCGACATTGTGAAATAGATATTACAACAGCCCACGTACATAAATATCGGAGGCAGAATTTCTTTCGTGCCGGTTTGTGTCGCGTCAGTGCCTTGGCGACAGCAACAGCGGCAGCCCCAAGTCTGTCGCCACCATCGCTCATGCGTGGAGGCGGCGCTCGGGCGCGGGTTCTGTCTATGTCGCCGGAAGTCGGCGAGCGCCAGAACACAGCGGCGGCCGTTGAGGATCGATGTTGCGTGCGCCAAGCGCAAACTGCCCGCCGCTCTACGCACTGTCTGCCTTTGCGACCGCGCTGCTCTCGCGAACCACTTTGACACATTCCAAATCACAATAAATAGTTGCTGCACACTCAAAAGTAGAAAGTACGGTATGAGAGACGCTTGACTCAATAATTTTCTCTGACATACGTCTCTTAATTTCAGTTGTGATGAAAACTTGTTTTCGAATTTCATGTGCAAATGAATATTCTTCCACTTATCATTACGCAAATTTCCTATTATTACGAGACATTTATTTTTTCAATATTAAAAAGCAACTGCATTTTTAAAAACGAATTTAATATTGCGTGACGGCCTAGCCCATCGGCTAATTTTCAAATAAAATTCCACTTATTCAGTCTGGAGATACTAAAAGGTATCAGATAGATTATATAATGGTAAGACAGAGATTTAGGAATCAGGTTTTAAATTGTAGGACATTTCCAGGGGCAGATGTGGACTCAGACCACAATCAATTGGTTATGAACTGTAGGTTAAAACTGAAGAAACTGCAAAAAGGTGGGAATTTAGGGACATGGGATCTGGATAAGCTGAAAGAACCAGAGGTTGTACAGAGTTTCAAGGAGAGCATAAGGGAACAATTGACAGGAATGGGGGAAAGAAACACAGTAGAAGAAGAATGGGTAGCTCTGAGGGATGAAGTCGTGAGGGCAGCATAGGATAAAGTAGGTAAAAAGACGAGGGCTGATAGAAATCCTTGGGTAACAGAAGAACTATTGAATTTAATTGATGAAAGGAGAAAATATAAAAATGCAGTAAATGAATCAGGCAAAAAGGAATACAAACGTCTCAAAAACAGGAAGTGCAAAATGAATAAGCAGGGATGGCTAGAGGACAAATGTAAGGATGTAGAACCTTATCTCACTAGGGGTAAAATAGATACTGCCTACAGGAAAATTAAAGAGACCTTTGGAGAGAAGAGAACCACGTGTATGAATATCAAGAGCTCAGATGGAAACCCAGTTCTAAGCAAAGAACGAAAAGCAGAAAGGTGGAAGGAGTATATAGAGGGTCTATACAAGGGCGATGTACTTGAGGACAATATTATGGAAATGGAAGAGGATGTAGATGAAGACCAAATGGGAAATAAGATACTGCGTGAAGAGTTTAACAGAGCACTGAAAGACCTATGTCGAAACAAGGACCCGGGGGTAGACAACATTCCATTAAAACTACTGACGGCCTTGGGAGAGCCAGTCATGACAAAACCCTACTAGCTGGTGAGCAAGATGTATGAGACAGGCGAAATACCCTCAGACTTCAAGAAGAATATAATAATTCCAATCCAAAAGAAAGCACGTGCTGACAGATGTGAAAATTACCGAACTATCAGTTTAATAAGTCACAGCTGCAAAATGCTAACGCGAATTCTTTACAGACGAATGGAAAAAATGGTAGATGCGCACCTCGGGGAGGATCAGTTTGGATTCTGTAGAAATGTTGGAACACGTGAGGTAATACTCACCTTACGACTTATCTTAGAAGCTAGATTAAGGAAGGGCAAAGCTACGTTTCTAGCTTTTGTAGACTTAAGAGAAAGCTTTTGACAATATTGACTGGAATACTCTCTTTCGAATTCTGAAAGTGGCAGGGGTAAAATACAGGGAGCGAAACACTGTTTACAATTTGTACAGAAAACAGATGGCAGTTATAAGAGTCGAGGGAGATGAAAGGGAAGCAGAGGTTGGGAAAGGAGTGAGACAGGATTCTAGCCTCTCCCCGATGTTATTCAATCTGTATATTGAGCAAGCAGTAAAGGAAACAAAAGAAAAATTTGGAGTAGGTATTAAAATTCATGGAGAAGAAGTAAAAACTTTGAGATTCGCCGATGACATTGTAATTCTGTCAGAGATGGCAAAGGACTTGGAAGACCGGTTGAACGGAATGGACAGTGTCTTGAAAGGAGGATATAAGATAAACATCAACAAAAACAAAACGAGGATGATGGAATGTAGTCAAATTAAATCGACTGATGCTGAGGGAATTAGATTAGGAAATGAGACACTTAAAGTAGTAAAGGAGTTTTGCTATTTAGGAAGTAATATAACTGACGATGGTCGAAGTAGAGAGGATATAAAATATAGACTGTCAATGGCAAGGAAAGCGTTTCTGAAGAAGAGAAATTTGTTAACATCGAATATAGATTTATGTATCAGGAAGTCGTTTCTGAAAGTGTTTGTTTGGAGTGTAGCCATGTATGGAAGTGAAACATGGACGATAACTAGTTTGGACAAGAAGAGAATAGAAGCTTTCGAAATGTGGTGCTACAGAAGAATGCTGAAGATAAGGGGATAGATCATGTAACTAATGAGGAAGTATTGAATAGGATTGGGGAGAAGAGAAGTTTGTGGCACAACTTGACTAGAAGAAGGTATCGGTTGGTAGGACATGTTTTGAGGCATCAAGGGATCACAAATTTAGCATTGGAGGGCAGCGTGGAAGGTAAAAATCGTAGAGGGAGACCAAGAGATGAATACACTAAGCAGATTCAGAAGGATGTAGGTTGCAGTAGGTACTGGGAGATGAAGAAGCTTGCACAGGATAGAGTAGCATGGAGAGCTGCATCAAACCAGTCTCAGGACTGAGGACAACAACAAGAACAACAACATTCAGTCTAAGACGAAAAAACACCAGACACGTCTTCAGCTTGTAATTATAACGACTGGGGTAGAATTGTTTTCGTTGATTGGTCCTGCTTCGAATTCAGTCCCGATGAATAGCGAAGACATTCTACAGAAGCCCCAAGCAGCATTGGCATACCAACGTGACGGTTGTGCCGTACGGCACGACAACCAGGAGAGATGGTCTGGGGTGCAATTTTATTTCATAGCAGGATCACTACCGTTCTCATCTGCAGCACCCTTACAGCAAATGGTACGTTATCGATATTTTACGCCCTATTTTGTTACCTTTCAAAGCAAGGCATCCTGGGCTTACATTTCAGCAAGACAATGCCGTCCGCACAAGGCGACAGTTTTTGCTGCTTGGGTTCGTGCTTGCGAAACCATACGTAGGCATGCAAGTTTGCTGGCTCTCTCTTGAACTGATAAAGTTTGGGGCTCTCCAACAATCTCTATACTTTTAAGATTTAATTTACGTACTGTACTGAATTTAGTACGAGGTCCTTCAAGAGGCAATCCAACAACTCCGTTAAGCAATGGCAAACCGAATAAGGGCCAGAGGTGGACCAACTACACTACTGTCCATTAAAATTGCTACACCAAGAAGAAATGCAGATTATAAACGGGTATTCATTGGACAAATATGTTATACTAGAACTGACATTTGGGTGCATAGATCCTGAGAAATCAGTAACCAGAACAACCACCTCTGGCCGTAATAACGGCCTTGATACACCTGGGCATTGAGTCAAACAGAGCTTGGATAGCGTGTACAGGTACAGCTGCCCATATCGCACTGCATCAAGAGTAGTGACTGGCGTATTGTGACGAGCCGTTGCTCGGCCACCATTGACCAGACGTTTTCAATTGGTGAGAGATCTGGAGAATGTGCTGGCCAGGGAAGCGCTCGAACATTTTCTGCATCCAGAAACGCCCGTACGGGACCTGCAACATGCGGTCGTACACTATCCTGCTGAAATGTAGAGTTTCACAGGGATCGAATAAAGGGTAGAGCAACGGGTCGTAACACATCTGAAATGTAACGTCCACTGTTCAAAGTGCCGTCAGTGAAAAGGAGATGTGACCGAGACGTGTAACCAATGCACCCCATACCATCACGCCAGGTGATACGCCAGTATGGCGATGACGAATACACGCTTCCAATGTGCGTTCGCCGCGATGTCACCAAACACGGATGCGACCATCATGAAGCTGTAAACAGAACCTGAACTCATCCGAAAAAATGACGTCTTGCCATTCGAGTACCCAGACTTGTCGTTGAGTACACCATCGCAGGCGCTCCTGTCTGTGATGCAGCGTCAAAGGTAGCCGCAGCCATAGTCTCCAGGCTGGTAGTCCATGGTGCTGCCAACGTCGTCGAACTGTCCGTGCAGATGGTTGTTGTCTTGCAAACGGCCCCATCTGTTGACTCAGGGATCGAGACGTGGCTGCACGATCCGTTGCAGTGATGCTGATAAGATGCCTGTCATCTTGACTGCTAGTAACACGAGGCCGTTGGGATGCAGAATGGCATTCCGTATTACCCTCCTGAACCCACCGATTCCATATTCTGCTAACAGTCATTGGATCTCGAGCAACACGAACAGCAATGTAGCGATACGATAAACCGCAATCGCGATAGGCTACAATTCGACCTTTATCAAAGTCGAGAACGCATTAGTCCTCCTTACACGAGGCATCACAACAACGTTTCACCAGGCAACGCAGGTCAATTGCTGGTTGTGTATGAGAAATCGCTTGGAAGCTTTCCTCATGTCAACACGTTGTAGGTGTCGCCACCGGCGCCAAGGTTGTGTGAATGCTCTGCAAAGTGAATCATTTGCATATCACAGCATCTTCTTCCTGTCAGTTAAATTTCGCGTCTTTAGCACGTCATCTTCACGGTGTAGCAGTTTTAATGACCAGTAGTGTATTGCTGACTTGCTCAATTTGTAAGGCTCTTTCTCTTGAATAAAACATTCAGTTTTCCTGAAATTGTAATAATTTGTTTGTCTGTACCTGTGCATCACATCTACCGATTTATTGTTTGTCTGTACATCTATATCACATCTACTTATTTCCGTTCCGTTCGGATAATTCCTTCGTGATGCGTTGTTTCTTTTTTGTCTTAGATTGTAGTATTGGATTTATCGTAACTAAAAACCACTTCAGAGCTGCATTCTCATAAAAATCTGCCACATTACCTTTTTTCTTTTTTTCCCAATTGCAAGAGGAAATGACAATGACTGCGAGTTAGATATGGGCTATGCAGAGGTTAATCAAGTTGGTCTGAGATATATTAAAGAACGTAATGAGACAAACTTGACTGAACATGCCATGATGTTTATTTGGAACTGCTCGATGAGCTCACAGTGCGTCTCAGAATTGTGTTACCGTGAGGCGAAACATACAAAAGCCACATTCCTTATCCATTCGAAAAGCATAAGTGCGTACGACACTTAGGGCTGAAACTGTTTGTTTCAGTTACACGTTCTTTGGCTATTTTAAATGCCTCCATTTCGTACATTGTTGTTTGACTGCGGCCGGTGTGTCCGAGCGGCTCTAGGCACTTCAGTCTGGAAGCGCGCGACCGCTATGGTCGCAGGTTCTAATCCTGCCTCGGGCATGGGTGTGTGTGATGTCCTTAGGTTAGTTACGTTTAATTAGTTCTAAGTTCTATGGGACTGATGACCTCATATGTTAAGTCCCATAGTGCTCAGGGTCAATCTGGTGTTTGGTTACTGGCGTAAAATGAATCACTCATATATAGTCTCAACTTAAAATTTAACGACCTTAATTGCATACTTGAGAGGTTTTGTCTACCTCACTCAGCGTTTCTGCCACCGAGCAGAAGTATTACTTCTCTTAGCTTAAGCACTGGGTAAGAATATAATAAAAATACTTTCTGTAGCCTTAGGAAACCATTTTTATAAGAGAGCAATTGTTAAGTGTACGTTTTCTGTATCCTCTGCATCCAGTTTCTGTACCAAGGTTGAGTGATGACAGATTGTCGCACGCTTCCACGACTCAAAGCACTTTAGTACCGCTATCTTTACACGCCCTAATCCATTTTCTTACCATTACATCACCCATGTTCTTTTTACGTAAACTTGAGTAACATGTAGACGAATTTCATCCACTTTTATGTCTTTATCACATACAAAATGAATCAAAATGAGTCAAATGGCTCTGAGCACTATGGGACTTAACATCTGAGGTCATTAGTCCCCTCGACGTAGAACTACTTAAACCTGACTAACCTAAGGACATCACACACATCCATGCCCGAGGCAAGATTCGAACCTGCGACCGTAGCAGTCGCGCGCGTCCAGACTGAAGCGCCTAGAACCGCTCGCCCAAATGTAAAAAGTTATGTGAAAAGCACATTAGACCACAACACTGCGACATTTTTTAAATTAAACGAATTTCTCTAACAATTTCTTTTTGTATACAAATGTGAATTGTTCTAACTAAATTGCATCTGACGTGATATTTCTCTATCCAAGCCTAAGTCGCAGCATCGCCACACCAAATGTTTCCTGTGGCTGTTCTTGGTGTAAAACGTGCATGAAGAAAGGAGATTACAATTTTTGCTGATTCATATAGTACTGGAGCTTATACGCTCAAATAACGGAAATTAATCAATCAGATATGGGAATTTCAAAATTTTGGCAAGTACTCCACTGACACTGAAAATTAAAATAGTCCACTGTATCATTTTTATTACCTATATAGGTCTGCGTAATATACTTGAAGTATATTACTGGTTTGTATTTTACAGTCATTATAGAACCTCGTGCCACAATCATACATATTGCTCCAAATTCAAAAAAAACAAAAAAAAACGATTAGAGTGATTATTGAAATCTACACATCTCTTCAAGCCACAAACTTTTCTCTAATCGTTATTTTAAAGCTGTTATTGTACATTCAAAGATCTACACTCCTGGAAATGGAAAAAAGAACACATTGACACCGGTGTGTCAGACCCACCATTCTTGCTCCGGACACTGCGAGAGGGCTGTACAAGCAATGATCACACGCACAGCACAGCGGACACACCAGGAACCGCGGTGTTGGCCGTCGAATGGCGCTAGCTGCGCAGCATTTGTGCAACGCCGCCGTCAGTGTCAGCCAGTTTGCAGTAGCATACGGAGCTCCATCGCAGTCTTTAACACTGGTAGCATGCCGCGACAGCGTGGACGTGAATCGTATGTGCAGTTGACGGACTTTGAGCGAGGGCGTATAGTGGGCATGCGGGAGGCCGGGTGGACGCACCGCCGAATTGCTCAACACGTGGGGCGTGAGGTCTCCACAGTACATCGATGTTGTCGCCAGTGGTCAGCGGAAGGTGCACGTGCCCGTTGACCTGGGACCGGACCGCAGCGACGCACGGATGCACGCCAAGACCGTAGGATCCTACGCAGTGCCGTAAGGGACCGCACCGCCACTTCCCAGCAAATTAGGGACACTGTTGCTCCTGGGGTATCGCCGAGGACCATTCGCAACCGTCTCCATGAAGCTGGGCTACGGTCCCGCACACCGTTAGGCCGTCTTCCGCTCACGCCCCAACATCGTGCAGCCCGCCTCCAGTGGTGTCGCGACAGGCGTGAATGGAGGGACGAATGGAGACGTGTCGTCTTCAGCGATGAGAGTCGCTTCTGCCTTGGTGCCAATGATGGTCGTATGCGTGTTTGGCGCCGTGCAGGTGAGCGCCACAATCAGGACTGCATACGACCGAGGCACACAGGACCAACACCCGGCATCATGGTGTGGGGAGCGATCTCCTACACTGGCCGTACACCTCTGGTGATCGTCGAGGGGACACTGAATAGTGCACGGTACATCCAAACCGTCATCGAACCCATCGATCTACCATTCCTAGACCGGCAAGGGAACTTGCTGTTCCAACAGGACAATGCACGTCCGCATGTATCCCGTGCCACCCAACGTGCTCTAGAAGGTGTAAGTCAACTACTCTGGCCAGCAAGATCTCCGGATCTGTTCCCCATTGAGCATGTTTGGGACTGGATGAAGCGTCGTCTCACGCGGTCTGCATGTCCAGCACGAACGCTGGTCCAACTGAGGCGCCAGGTGGAAATGGCATGGCAAGCCGTTCCACAGGACTACATCCAGCATCTGTACGATCGTCTCCATTGGAGAATAGCAGCCTGCATTGCTGCGAAAGGTGGATATACACTGTACTAGTGCCGACATTGTGCATGCTCTGTTGCCTGTGTCTATGTGCCTGTGGTTCTGTCAGTGTGATCATGTGATGTATCTGACCCCAGGAATGTGTCAATAAAGTTTCCCCTTCCTGAGACAATGAATTCACGGTGTTCTTATTTCAATGTCCAGGAGTGTGTATTCGTAATTATTATACGTGTAAAATATTTTGAGACCATAATACCTCACATATCAAACACTGTATGTGTAAAACAGCAGGAGTAATGATATAGACTTCAACGAGTATCACCAGTGGGATCATGTTCTAAAAACTGAGTTTCCTCGTACTCGTAAGTAGAGCTCTCACCTCCGGCAACTTACGAAATCTGAAACCAAATAATAATTAATGGACGGGAAGTTTTCCTTTTGGAGAAGTACTGGAATCATAGGAACGTATGCACAAAACGATTTCTGGTGAAGTTATTTTGGTATAGTAGAACGGTTAGTGATGCGTAAGTGCAGACTTTCGTTAGAGTAGTGGTTCACGCTATTGATTGCCACTTTAATACGACACTAATTTCGAATTTATACCTGGAGCACGCCATAGGCGTGTAACGTTAAGACTGTTTCCTAATCTCAGATGTGGTTGTCTCTTGCGTAAAGCTAGAGGCGCGTGTTAAAGCGTCCTTCACCACTATGATGTAGTATTTTCTACCTAGGAAACTCATATAATATCCGTTTCCAACAACAAGATACTTAATCAGCATCCGAGAAAAACGTTAGAATTCTAAAGTTTGTGTTAGTCGTTCTTACAGTTAGTGTCGGAGCATTAATAGTGTGTATATGTGTTTTTTCAATCTGCAGCGAAATCATTAGATATGAATAAAGTTTAGAAAGAGCCAACCATCGGACTGTTAATGCCGTCACTGTAGTATTCACTAAGCGTTACCTCGAAAATTCACGAGAATCTTCCAGCTAATTAAGAGGTTTTCTGCAGTTTCGGATTTGCATAGGCTACAGTGTGTAATTGGCACTGAAAAACTGAATAACCATTTAAATTGAAAGTTTCCTTTCGGAATTCCTAATGACCCCTACACACATGATGTAGTTAAGGAAAACATCGATCCATAAAGATACCAATGTCTGCAAACACATTTAAAATTGTGGTCATTGACAGAAGCTTTGTTATCTTTACCTAAAATTGTACTTAATTAACTAAATTCGTTGAATCGGGATAAAATGTTGAAAACTTTTTAATATTGGTGGTAGCTACTTTTGTGAACAATCCACAACGATAAGATGGGCAGATACGCAGCTGAAACTGAAATCTCGCCTGTCAGTAATTCTTACTGAACCGTGCCTCCCAAGTTGCGACGCTACCTAACGATTACTGCTGCTGAGTAGTTGCTCTTCTAGACAGCAGTTCATACGAGTAAATCAACTGAGTTCTTACCTCCCGAAGTGTAAGTTCCTTCAGAAAACTCACATTAAAGTATACAGAATCGTTCCCTCAAGCTCTTTAATCCAAGAGTTGCAGTCTCCGTTTGACGCCCATGGTGTTCATCCACTGTCCGCTTTTGAACGGGCTGAAGGCCATCCTCACACAAAAAAAAATCGTTCTTACGCACTAAAAACATGATTTGTCTCATCTCAACCGCTTCCTGGACTAGACTAATATATTACAACAATATTTAAATAAAGAAACGTTATAAACATTATGTCACACTCAAATTGTTTACAATGACTGTAACTAAAAATTTGTCAGTAAGTAAATATGCCAGCATTCTTTCGCAAGTGCACTCACATCAAACCACAGTAAAGTGTCGTGAAATATTATTTAAATAATTATTTACGCCTTCTTGACAGAAGCGTCTTTTGTTTCTCTTTTCAATCGTGATGTCCATTAACACATACGACTAGCCACTTATAAATTATCCCCCAGGGGCTCAGCATTCACTTGCTGAGTACGGGCTTGGCGACCCCGGGGTCCTGAGTTGGGGACTGGTCTGCGCCGCCAGTGTCCTGACACCGTAACCCCCGGACATGCTTCAGCGACCACCGTACGGCGCGGCGGTGAAACGTTGTGTGCTGCGGGGAATGGTAATCTTGGCTTGACCGCCTGGATTGCGAGGAAGGCCAACCTCTATAAAAACCCCTCAATCTTTCGGTGTGCTCCGCGCCTAGAAGATGCATGGCTGTTGGGGTGGAACAGTCGCAAGCGGGCAACCTCTGGGGCACCTGCCGCACCCCAGTTGTATAAGGCTTACTCAGGCACGCGGGGCTCTGTCTGAGCGGACTTTTAGTTCCCTAGCTGCTCGTGGGACCACAATGGACCCTTCGACCTCTACTTTTCCCCCTACCAGTGGCTTGGGTGGGCCGCTGGTAGGAAAACACACCCAATCGAAAAAGCGGCTACGCGCTGCGAGTCCTCCAGCGCCTGGTGTTGCTAGAGATTTAACAGAATGTAGTAACGGAGCACATGCTGATCATCAGAATGTGTTTTTGATTATTAAAAGGAAGGAGGGTAGCTTTGAGAGGGTTTCTCCCTTTTACATCCACAAGGGTCTTGAGGGAATTGCAGGAACGCTGAAATCTGTAAAGCGACTGCGCAATGGGACTCTGTTAGTTGAAACTTCTAGTTCCCGTCAAGTCGCTGCCCTTCGGAAAGCAAATTGTCTAGGAGAGTACGCTGTCGAGACCGAGCTCCACTCCACTTTGAACTATAGTAAGGGTGTTGTGACGTGTAGGGACTTGGTGGATATCCCCATAGACGTGCTAAAATCTGAGTGGGCTGACGAAGGAATTGTTGACGTGCAGCACATTATGAAACGAGTCAATGGGGACCTCGTCAAATCTGACTCGTTTATTCTCACATTCAGTTGCCCGAGACTCCCGGAGCATGTTAAAGCGGGGTTCTTACGTTTGTCCGTACGGCCATATTTCCCCAACCCAATGCGCTGTTTTAAATGTCAGCGCTTTGGGCATACTACGTTGGGGTGCAATGGAATAGCCACGTGTGGTAAATGTGGTCAGCCTGCCCATGACGGAGCCGATTGTTCCTCGCCTGTGAAGTGCGTGAATTGCTCTGGGAGTCACCCTGTCTGGAGCCGGATCTGCCCCATCTATCTCGAAGAGCGGAAGGTACAGGAGATTAAAACCTCTAAGCGCATCCCCTATGGTGAGGCCAAGAAGATCTTTAAGGCCATGCAACCTCCTGTTTTTTCCACATCTTTCGCTTCCGCTCTCAAAAAACCGGTACAACTGGCCACTGTTGCTACACAAACGGAGGTTGCTAGTGTTAGCACTAAAACCTGCGCTTGCCAGTGCACATGTGCTGCTGCGGTTGTTTTGCAATCTGCGGCTCTCCCCGCTACATCGGACAAGGCCGTGGTTGCTGACATTGAGGTACTTCCAGCCTCCCCCCATATGGCGCCTTCTGCCCAGGCGAGTCAACCTCCAACTGTTGACAAGGCTCTGCATTCCAAGCCCCCCAAGACAAAGCCTCAGAAGCTGAAGGTTCTGCCACCTGAGGAGACTAGTCAGCGTCGGTCCGATGATGATGCCATCGTACTGTCTGACATCTCCCGTGGGTCGTCATCGGATCTTATGGACATTGATGTCGACCGGGGGC
Source organism: Schistocerca gregaria (assembly GCF_023897955.1). Lineage (NCBI taxonomy): Eukaryota > Metazoa > Arthropoda > Insecta > Orthoptera > Acrididae > Schistocerca > Schistocerca gregaria. The sequence continues at coordinate 735,424,008 of NC_064931.1, forward strand.
GATCTTCTCGCCCCAGGAATAAATCTCCGGCCAGTACGGTCTCTCCTCCAAAGCACAGAGGCAGGGTGAAAGTTCAGCCACCCTGATCACTGGCTCCCATATTACAGTGGAACCTGAATGGTTTCAGGACGCATGTGGCCGAATTACAACTCCTCATACGAGAGTGCCCCTTGTGCTTATGTCTCCAAGAGACACATTTTCGGGCCACTGATTCTCCTTCTTTACGCGGCTATACCGCATATCGAAAAGATGATCTGACGGGGCAAAGGGCAAAGGGTGGTGTTGCAGTTTTTGTCCGTGATGTGCACCCCTCATCTGAGCTCCCTCTCGTCACCGACTTGCAAGCAGTTGCAGTTGACATTCTTGTGGATCGGAGGCTCACAGTCTGTTCTGTTTATTTACCACCTCCGGATGCGATAGACACTGAGGCTCTCACGGACCTTATTAGCCAACTCCCTCGCCCATTTCTTCTTCTGGGGGACTTAAACGCTCATAATGTCTTATGGGGCTCTCCGACTACTTGCCCCAGGGGTCGCATTCTGGAAAGCGTCATGATGTCTGAAGAACTGTGCCTCCTCAACTCTGGTGCTCCCACTCATTTCTGTACTGCTTCCGGATCGTCATCGGCTATTGACCTTTCCTTTTGCTCTCCAGCACTCGCGGATTCTGCTCTGTGGGAGGCTGCAGCTGACCTCCATTCTAGTGACCACTTCCCCCTCTGGATTCGCCTCCTGGATGAGGCTGTGGCATTGCCAGTGCCGCCCCAGTGGCACCTTTGCAGAGCTGATTGGACACTTTTCAGCCAACTGGCTGTTTTGGAACACCGTGCCAGCGTCCACGAATGGGTAGACCATGTTGCAGCCGTGATCTCTCATGCTGCTGAATTGTCCATCCCACGGTCATCCGGTCATCCCAAGAGGCGTCCTGTCCCTTGGTGGACCACTGAGTGCCACTCAGCCATCCGCGCCCGCCGTGCAGCACTGCGCCGCTTCAAGTGCCGTCCCTCAGCTGACAATCTTGCGGCCTTTCGAGTGGCAAGGGCCAGAGCGCGGCGGGTGATTAAAGAGAGCAAACGACGGTCATGGCAATCGTTCTTGAATTCCATCTCTTGCTCCACTAGTTCTACGAAAGTATGGGAAGCCATCAGGAGGATTTCCGGGAAACTCAGCCAGCTACCTGTCACGGCATTGCTGCATCAGGGATGTCTCCTCACGGCGCCGAGAGACATTGCCCAGACACTGGCCATGCATTTTGCGGAATCTACCGCCACTATTAACTGTGATCCAGATTTCTGCCGCTACCGCACTGCCGTCGACAGGGGTCACTTGGACTTCCGGTCTCTAAATTCTGAACCCTATAACTGCCCCTTCACAATGTGGGAACTGGATTCTGCGCTGTCTGTGGCTCATGATACTGCGCCTGGTCATGATCAAATCCGGTACAGCATGCTGCGGCACCTGTCGCTGCCATCCAAGGAAGTTCTCCTGAACTGTTTCAATATGATATGGTTATCTGGCACGTACCCTGACTCGTGGAGGGAGGCAATTTTGATTCCCCTCCTCAAACCAGGGAAGGACCGAACGCATCCCAGTAGTTATCGGAGTATTGCCTTGACGAGCTGTGTTGGGAAGACGTTGGAACGCATGGTCAACCGCCGCCTGGTTTGGCTGCTCGAGACCAGGCAGCTCCTTAGCCCCTCTCAGTGTGGCTTTCGGAGATGTCGTTCCAGTATAGACAACTTGACCCTGCTTGAGGCCGCCATCCAGCAGGCCTTTCTACGTAACCAGCATTGTCTAGGGGTCTTCTTTGACATTAATAAGGCGTATGACACTACTTGGCGCCGCCTTATCCTCAATCAACTCCATGAGTGGGGCTTTCGTGGCCGTCTCCCCATCTTCATTCGGTCCTTTCTTTCTCACCGCCTCTTTCGGTATCGGGTTGGTAATGTGCTATCGGATTTGTACGTGCAGGAGAATGGTGTTCCTCAGGGCAGCGTTTTAAGTGTCACCCTCTTTGCCGTTGCTATTAACAGTATCACGTCCACTATCCGGAGTCCTGCCCAATGCTCCTTGTTTGTGGACGATTTTGCTGTTTTCTGTTCTTCCTCCAGTCTTGTCAGTGCTAGTCGGCAGTTACAGCTTACGATAAAGCGCTTAGAGGCATGGACTGCAAAGACGGGTTTTACCTTTTCTGCAGACAAATCTGTGTGTGTTCATTTTAATCGTTCTCGGCGTCTTTTTACCTCCCCTGAATTGCGTCTGAGGGACACCGTTCTTCCTTTTAGAGACACTGTGAGGTTCCTGGGCCTCACTTTTGATTCCAAGTTGTCGTGGTTGCCTCATCTTAAAGACCTCAAGGTGCGGGCCCTGAAGGCACTGAATATTTTGAAGTGTCTGAGCCATCGGTCCTGGGGAGCAGATCGGGCGCGTCTGCTTCAGTTTTATAGGGCTTTCGTCCGATCGCGTCTTGACTATGCTTGCACCGTGTATGGGTCAGCAAGGCCTTCGTATCTGAAGATCCTTGACGCAGTACACCATGAGGGTATCAGGCTGGCCACTGGTGCCTTCCGTACCAGTCCCATCCCCAGCCTGTGTGCTGAGGCAGGGGAACCGCCGCTCGCCATCCGGCGGAAACTCCTCATGGTGCGACGGGTGTGTCATTTCCTTGCCTGTCCTACCTCCCCTGCGTACCCTACCGTTGCCCGACCGCCTATGGAACGTCTCTTTTCCAGTCGTCCCAGGGCAACAAAACCATTTGGGATTCGTGCCAAGCATTTGCTTGAGTCCCTTGGTGTGGAGCGTGTGGCCCCCCAACGACAAGGTTTTACTCGCCTGCCTCCCTGGTTGCTCCAGAGGCCCAGCATCCTTTTAGACTTGTCGGAGAACCGGAGGAACTGCACTCCGGCGTTTGTTTTTACCTCCTTATTTTACGATATTTTAAACCAGCATCCGGACCATGTACCTGTATTCACAGATGGCTCTAAACAGGGGGACACTGTTGGTTGTGCTGTTGTTTTCCCTGATCGAGTCGTCAAGTTACGGCTTCCTGCGGTGTTTACCATCCTCGATGCCGAATTATTTGCAATACTGCGGGCATTGGAGCAGATGAGATGTGTTCCCAGTATTAAGTTCCTCATCTGTTCTGACTCCCTGAGTGCCCTTCAGACCATTCAACACTTGTACCCAGCGGATACGGTCGTCCAGAACATCCATGATGCCCTACTCCACCTGCAACGGCAGGGGAAGGAGGTTTCTTTCTGCTGGGTGCCGGGGCACGTGGGTATTAGGGGCAACGAACTGGCGGATGTGGCTGCCAAAGATGCATGTTCCCTCCCTCACGTTGTTGAATGTGCCGTCCCCCTCCATGCTGTAACCTCCCTTTTGCGTTTTCGTGTTATGCATCAATGGGAAGAGGAGTGGTTGGCAGTTTCTGACAATAAGCTGCGTCTGGTAAAGGCCACTACGCGACCATGGCGTACGTCCTACCAGTCATACAGGCGGGATGAGGTTCTCCTCACTCGCCTCCGCATTGGACACAGTCCCTTCACGCATGGTTTTTTACTCCGGCGGGAGGACCCCCCAATCTGCAGTGCTTGTGGCGTCCAGATTACTGTCCGCCACATTTTACTTGACTGTCTTTTATTCTCTGACCAGAGGGCGGTGGTTTCCTTGCCACCAGATTTGCCCTCTATTTTGCAAGACGATGCAGCGACTGTGGTTAAGGTTTTACGGTTTTGTGTCCTGTCCAATCTGTTGCCTCGGATTTTAGGGAGAAGGTTTTAATGTGCTGCTGGGTGACTGGCTCACCCAGTTTTTAGGTAAGAGGTCCGCCAGTCACGATTACCTCCTTCTTTCACTTCGGTATCTGTTCACTTTTCCTTGTGTTTCCTTTCCTTTTTTAGTGTGTTTCTTCTCCTCTTGTTTTGCCTCTGTATGTGCGCATTTGGAACTGCGTCAGGCCTGTGTCTTTTAGCCGTTCTCCTTGTTCGGCGTCCGTCTTCGTCCCTTCACCGCCTGTGTTCCTGTTTCTATGCGCTTGGGCGCTGATGACCACGCTGTTTAGCGCCCGTAAACCTCAAACACACACACACACACACACACACACACTTATAAATTAGCACAGACTTTTAATAGCACTTGCAATGAACATTTAAACAAAGTTACTGGCAAAATAGTAAAATGTTCATTAAATATCTGCACAAGTATAACAATATGAGGTGTTGATACTATGACCACTTACTATGTAATTGGGGCAGATACGATGTTCTGACAAACATCTGTGTAACAAAAAAGTTAATATACAAAATACACTCATGCTCATAATTAAGGATAATGCTGATCATGGTAATTCAACGATCTGGTGCGCGGTTTGCGGGTTTAAATCACATCGGGGTATGACAATGCGGTGCATTTGACCTGCGGTCGTCGTACGGTGGCGCCGGTAGCAGTCCATATACGCAGAGGTGTGTTGGTGTATATCAGAGTACGGTGCAGCGAGTAAGTGTGCAGACGTTTTCAGACGTGCTAATGGTGGCTGTGTGTCGAAAATGGCTCAAAGACCCAACATTGATGACACGGGCCCCCCGTGTGCCACAAAGTGTGATCTCAAGATTATGGCAACGATTCCGGCACACAGGAAACGTCCCCAGGCGCTACAGTACGGGACATCCACAGTGCACACCATCATAAGAAGACCGATATCTCACCATTAGTGCCCGCAGAGGGCCACGGAGTACTGCGGGTAGCCTTGCTCGGGACCTTAGCGCAGCCACTACAACTGTTGTCTCGAGACACACAGTCTACAGACGACTGAACAGACATAGTTTATCCGCCCGGAGATTTGCAACGGGCATTCGCCTGACCCCTGGTCACAGGAGAGCCCGTAAAGCCTGGTATCAAGAACACAGTACATTGACATTGGAACAGTGGTCCCAGGTTATGCTCACGGACGTGTCCAGGTATAGTCTGAGCAGTGATTATCGCTCGCTTTTCATCTGGCGTGAGCTAGGAACCAGATACCAACTCCTTAATGCCCTTGGAGGTCGTGGTTTTATGGTGTGGGGGTGGGATTATGATCGGTGCACGTACACCCCTACTTGTCTTTGACGGAGGAACTGTAACAGGTCAGGTGTATCGGGACGCCATTTTGCACCAGTATGTCCGCCTTTTCATGGGTGCAGTCTGTCCCTCCTGATGTATGATAACGCACGGCCCTACCGAGCTGCCATCGTGGAGGAGTACCCTGAAACAGAAGAAGGAATGGCCTGCCTGTTCTCCAGACCCCAATTCCATAGAGCATGTGTGGGATGCTCTCGGTGGACGTATCGCTGCACGTCTTCAAACCCCTATAACACTTCAGGAGCTCCGACAGACAATGGTGCAAGAATGAGAGGCTATACCTCAGCAGCTGCTTGACCACCTGATCCAGTGTATGCCAACCCGTTTTGCGGCCTGTGTACATGTCCATGGTGATCACATCCCATATTGATGTCGGGGTATATGCGCAGGAAACAGTGGTATTTTGTATCACATGTGTTCGGGACGGTTTTCTCAACTTATCACCAACACCATCGACTTAAAGATCTGTGTCGTGTGTGTTCCCTATGTGCCTACGCTATTAGCTCCAATTTTGTGTAGTGACACGTCTTGTGGCACCTATTTCTGCAATTATCCTTTCTTTATGAGCATGAGTGTAGGTCCAGATGAGTGGCTTTCAGGGATAATACCTACCTTGAGCCGCGCGGGATTAGCCGAGCGGTCTGGGATGCTGCAGTCATGGACTGTGCGGCTCGTCCCGACGGAGGTTCGAGTCCTCCCTCGGGCATGGCTATGTGTGTTTCTCCTTAGGATAATTTAGGGTAAGTAGTGTGTAAGCTTAGGGACTGATGACCTTAGCAGTTAAGTCCCATACTATATCACACACATTTGAACATTTGAAGCTATCTTGAAATGCTGTTTTCTGAGATAGCGTTTGTAGGAATCGCGATTGAAGTTGTTAATTCAGATGTTCATTGTGAAAATGTTAATTTACTGTGAAATGTTAGCTTCTACCGTTTTAAAGATATTGACATATTGTTGTGTCACTGGATGTGCTTCATTTTTCTGCTATCGCAGATGTATTTAGTTTTGCACTAATATTTGACTGTGAGTTACTGTCGAATCTCAAAGACCCTTAACTTATTCAGGATTTTCCCAATTTCCGGTGACGCTTCTAGTCTTTGTACCTGTACTCGCTTGTAGCGGTCATCTAGCCAAGGGGCTGCCTGAGACATCAGCCCGCTGGCGCTCAGCCAGATAGCAAATTCAGCCCTCCTTGTGCCAATTCAAAGCGGCCCATTAGCTCGCCAATGTACAAGTAATGTTACAAAGTGCAAAATCGTAACCACCGTGATACTTTTTTCCTAAAATTAACGATAATTCACATTCTCTTTACAACCAATGCTACTGGGTACATTTGATTCGTAGAATTTGATTCTACAAAGAAACAACCTATACCGATAACAAAATATTGTGATCAATTGTTTACAGTGCATTAAACAATCAATTAGTGTTAGACATAAAGAAAATACTCACAAAAGATGAAACAGTGTGAAGCTGGTAAATTTTGTGGTATAAAATAATAATACGAAATGATAATACGAATTCCACATAGTAAATTAGGACGAAAAAATAATTAAACAACAAAAAAGAATGTGTAGAGCACACAAGATCGGAAAACAACAGGATAAATAAGTGAACATAAATATACTATAGAAACAAATAAATAACAGAACATTGCTACATTAAGTGTATAAGAAGATGGTAATGACATTGAGCAAGAGAGGAGACAAATCGGTATATTTCTCGCTTTACAGTTTAATGTTTTTCTAAGTGAGAAAATTCATCATTGTAGGTTATTTAGCAATAAAAATAAGCAAAGACCTTTTACTTTATATTTTTTGGGAGTACAGTACTAAAATTAAAATGTGTAGATAAGGTTAAATGCATGATTTCAAGTGTTCAAAATTGTCAATCTAAGTTATACAGTACATTCGAATGTGTACATTGTAAATACCAGAATAAATCGAAATAGAGTATTGGATGCAAGTTCTGACAAAGCATAAAGTGGTATCTTGAACTGCACAGACTTTCTTACCACATTCTTATAGATGACTATTAATCGTTTTTGTGACTTTCTATAGTTAATATCACACTTTTACAAGTAATAGATTTACAAGTAATACATGAAACCTATTTGGTGCATCAGCTTATTTTATTCTTAAGAATTCTTCACTTAGCGTTGTAATAACGACATTAGAATGTTACCTTGCTCTACATACCACTACATACGAGATGCCTGACTAATTAATATAACGAAAAGGTAGAAGAATATATTTACAGTGCTATCCTACATTGACTAGGTGCACGACACCAGAAACATGGTATTATGTTTGTGTTTCGTGTGTATTTATTTTAGATAATATATGTTAATTATTTATGTTTACTACCTATTACCGTCTAAAATCTGCCTGAATGATTTTGCAATGTTGGGATGCCATTCAATAATTACCTGTGAACTGTGAATCTAACCACACTATTTGTCAGCGCACTTGTTCTCATTCGGTTCATATTTGTTTCGCAACATTTTTATTTGTCTTGAAGAACCGGTAACTCTTGAAATAGAAAATGCATAGACCAGAACACTGTGCCAGTAATTATATTGTAAAATGGTCTCGTTTCTGATGACTGCCGCGTTTTTCTAACTCAACAATTACATTTTTCAACATTTTCGCCACCACTGGCCACTAGCACTATGTCCACTATTGTCGACGTGTAAAAACAATTTCCCACCACCACATGTTTCACACTTGCCTCCGGAATTTTATCTGCTTGCACGTCTCTGACACTGAGGGTCACACTGAATGCGGCACCCACCTGTCGCGTGTCCAAGGATGTTGTCTCACAGGCTGCCCCATCCATTAACATTCAGAATGCAAACCAAATATGTTTAGCCTTGTTCGTGAGAAACTTTCATGACGAATAAGCTCTTAACTTAACGCATTCATAGGTGGTGTAATATGGTGGGATCTTGCGGTTACAAATCACACAGGCCACTATTGACTCAGGTTCTGTTTGTTTTGTTACTTACGCCTGTATTACATCGACATTTATTCGAATACATTGATTGTATGGATTACAAGTACGTAGGGTAAGTCCTGGAGAGTTGGGCCACTTTTCACCTTCACCATAAAATTTGTGTGTTTTTTAACTTTCGTTTGTCTTCTGCCAGCATGTTCGTATAGAGTGTCATATAAAATTAAGTAAAATATATTACTGAAGTACTGCCCTTGAATTACAAGAGAGATGAGTAAATATAAATGTATATGAATGGTTCATCTCACCCATAGATGTGTACGTGAGATGAGCCAGTATATTCGGAGAGACTGGCTTCATAAAATGATTATACATGAAGATAAGAGTTAACTAAAATTAGATATTTTTATTTGGAATATATTTTTATCAATTTAGTAATATGTTTCACCACACGCAGCCATTCAATTTCATGCCATTTATCAAAGCTACCTTCGTAAACATCTGCAATGTCTTGAATGTTGTGGATTTCTCCATCTGAAGAATGAGGTAAATTATTTGCAGTATTTTCCTTTTTTAGTTTCTTCGGTCTGCTTTTATCTTCAGTAATATTTTGCTTTGGTGATCTTCTTTGTCCCCTTCCTATGTTTACTTTCATTTTTCATCCTGCTTTTTTTGACAGTTTCAATACTTCCAGAAGAGTTTGGCTCTATTGATACAGTTTTTTTTTCTTCTTCTTAATACTAGTGGTTTACCACCAGAGGGAACAGGTGATATTTCTTCCAAAAGTTTGGCAGGTGTTGGCTTAAGAGTAGTCAGTTTTGGTAGTATAGGAAATTTTGGGTTCTGGAGTTGTGCCAGTGTCAGAATATGGCTTCTATAGATAATTCAGCTTTTCTTATTTGCTTGAGACCAGTAGATATTTTCATCAATTTTAAAGTGGTTGGTTGGCCACCGTGTGACACATGTATGGAAGCCACTTCTACCATTTTCAAAGTTGGCTGATTTAGCCCCCTCTGAGTTGAGTAATTTTCCAAAATGAACACGGATAATTTTCCTGGCTACATTATTCTTCATTAAAATGTAGCAGGCCTTGTAAAAATATCTTCCCATTGATTTCAGTTAAATTTTGGTAGACTCACTAAAATAAGGTCTTGTTCCTCTGTAAACTCTGACTTTTCCAAACATGTGTAGCCATCAAGTACATTCATGCACTTGTTCCAGGCGACATTCCATCCGTGAATTTGTGCTTCAGGTCTTTCCCCCCCTTCATTACGGGAAAGGACGGAAGAAACCCGCCTTTGCCATTGACACAACTCAGAACGGAGATGCATCCCCTTTCATGCCAGATGTGATACAATTAACATTTCATTCACCTCTGATTGCTAAAACAGTGCCAGTTTTGTGTTCAGGTGGTGTCAGGGTTCATTACGGTTGTAGATGCGCTGTGGTTTGCCAAACATATCGTTTTCGTGCATCACAGTTCGAAGAAGTTTCAATTACTCTTTCACAGTGGTTTTATAGATCCCTTTAGATCACGTGACTTAGACAGTCTCTGCCTTTCTTATACGAATATTTTGATTACGCCCGAGAAAAGCGGTAAGTCAGTCTCAACAGGATTTATTATTGTTTATTGCAAGTATGTGGTAAGTTTAGCCTGTCTGCTAATTCAAATGCCATAAGTCTTACTGAACTGTCTACACTGTTCGAAACCTCGCTCTTGCAATGTGTTAGTATGAACACTGAACTTCCGTTCGTTGTCATTCCGCAGTAAAGTATGATGGCCCCTATTATCCTAAGTTTTTTTTTTTTTTACCACAGTTTTCTTTTAGCGTGGTTTTATACATACAGAAAGCTTTAGCTGCAGTATTGGCGCTCAAGACATTAGTCTCCACAGTATTTATGGCCTTCAGAAACCCATATTTCGTCCATTTATCTCTACCACTAGACCCAGTCCTTTCGTAATTAGTTGGCATTTTTCTCAAACATAAAAATACCAACTACGAAAAATCCGTGTCATTCAATCGATTTTCAAAATTTAAATTAAATTTCCTTGGTTATCTAAGTTAAATTTAATTGTGGTCCATTTCTACCACATTAAAACTCGTGATCCCTCTCATGCAGACAGCAATGGTTAATCTCTTCCGACTCTCCGGCCACGAACTGTGTTGCCATCTTAGTTTAGTTTCATGCCTTCACACTGGTCGTGCTCGCAGTAGAAAACTGCACTGATAGTATTCAGACAAAGCCTTAATACTAAACTTACGCAATTACACGATGAAACTTCTCGGCTTACCAGAACAGAGAATTTGATTTTTCTCCAGAAATGACAAGAAAATAACTCCAACACTTCATCCGCACGTTCTTCCACAAAAGAGCTTCCTCACAAGCAGCGAGAGATGCTCTCTAGTAGTGCATTTTCGATATATGTCACTGGTCTGTCTCTCCCAGTGCAATAACTCCTCCGCAATTACCCCATCCTTTTAGAACTACATGCTTCAACATAAAATTTCCTTTACCTACTGAAGGTGTACTCCAGCAGAACCTTTTCTAGCATGCTTCAAAATATACTTTGGCACCAGCATTTTCGACATGTTTGTAAGTTAAAATCAGTCTTAATTGTGAAGGTAATTTATAAGGCACTGTAAGAACGGATGTAATCATTTATTCTGTATTACAGTTCATAATTTAAAGAAATTTCCTAAGAGAATATGAGCTCTGTTACACTGAAATAAAACTACCAGATTCATTACAGCTTGCCATCTTTTTTTTTTTTACTTCATATTGAATTGGTATATTAATTCTTTCTCCATAAGTTTAATAATAAACACAACATATACACAAAACAGACACTTTAGTCATCAATAATGTTTTCCCTTCAATATTTACAATAGTCTGCCAACGGTGGGTTAACTTGCAGATTCCGCCATTGTAGAAATTACGTGATTGTAAGGAGAAGAGCTTGTCTAGTAATGTTCAGAGCGTTTCATCCGGGAAAGATGTTCCTGGAAAGATGTTCGATAAAGAGCAGAAAAGGTGAACATCTGAAGACGGAAGATGAGGTGAATAAGGTGATTACGGAATAACTTCGCAACCTATCTCTCGTACAGTATTTTTTGTCCGTCTAGCAGAAAGCCAGTTCATCATGAAAATGTAGCAGGCACTGTAAAAATATCTTCCCGTTGATTTCAGTGAAATTTTGGTAGACACTGAAATAAGGTCTTGTTCCTCTGTAAACTCTAATGTTTCCAAACATGTGTATCCATCAAGTACAGTCATACACTTGCTCCAGGCGTACTCAAAGTATCCTCCACCACACACCGTCAGGTGGCTTGCGGAGTATGGATGTAGATGCAGAAAGGGCGAGGGCGTTATCGTGGAGCAGCATCACTTCATGCAGTATTCCTAGTCGTTGTTCTTGGACTGCATTTACAAGACGTCTCTGTTGCTGGCATTAAATGTCATCAGTGGTGATTCACCTCGAGGAAGCAATTCGTAGTACACCATGCCTTCACTGTTCTTCCAAATGCATAACATTATCTTCTGTGGATGCGCATAGGTGCTCGTATGGGGAGTGGCTGCTTTGTTTGGGCTCAACCATTCCTTTATTTTCCTTATTTTGGCCTAAGGACGCCATTTCTGGTTACTAGTACCAATACAGGACACAAATGGTCGATACTGTTTCCGAGTCAACTGATGACGTACAGAGGCGCACATATGGCCATCCACGATTTTTTGCTTTTGAATTAGAGCATACAGTACCCAAAACCTGATTTTTCAACCTCCCCATGGCATGCACCAGTTGACGAGTACAATGACGTGGATCGTCATGGATTAGTGCCTTTAAACGATCTTCATTAAGCCCCGATATTTTCCTGAACGTGGAGAGTCACTTTTACCCTGAAACAGAAGATCATTTGCGATCAGGGATGTTATACTTGGAAATAAACATTGTTATCTTAACGGTTTTACCTGTCTTGAAAATCTTGTGTCAGTTACCAATAGCTTCTATTGCTAAGTGTATTTAACTTGTAACTGCTTTCTGATAATAGTTTTGCACATTTTGATTTCACTTGCTGCTTATTGACACGTAGTAGAACAATAACGTAACAGGTAGACTATTAAGTACAATATCAACAAGATTTTTTGGACTGAAACGCTTTTAAAATTCTGTAGAATAATTTTTCCTGTGTATATTACCATGTTGTACGCTGAACATTGTTTCGCAACTTAACTTCCGCAACTTCATTTCCGGTTTAATTTTTGTAATTTCAAGAAAAGTCTGCAACACATAAAACTTCAATGCCATCGTTTCAAAATGGAATAAGAAAATGTATTAAACTTCTATTACGGGGCTGGCTAGAGACGACAATCTCGAAAGTATATGAAGGTGCACCGTCCCATACTCTTAAAAATCGAAGCAAAACTATAAGATCCAAAACTGCCTCATTAGCCAGCAATACTAAAACACAACGAAATAATGTGACTTTATGCCGTTTTTCGAGAGTAAATAGGGAATGTGTGTTTCTAAGTTACATTTCTAATTAACAACAACAAAATATTTCGTGCTATAATATCCTTACTCAGAGTTTCACGTTTCCTTATTATATCAACAAGATCTTACCGAAGCGTCAGTGACTTACGTTGGATTAGAGTGTCACACTTATGGATCCTTATGTGACGTAGGTGTAGTGTTACGATGTATAGAAAACCACATTTTCCCACTGTAGGAAGTATTTCACCGTTTTACGGATTGACTGCGAAAAGACAGCTAATAACGCATAGGTATTCTGGGTGCACAGAAGCAGATACCAGGATTAAACTATTTCGTACAGGTCATTCATTAATTCAAGTAAATTCTGTATACCTTTTGCATATGGTATTTAAGCCAGTTTATGAAACGTCCCCTTAGAAAAATTGTACACGACTGTGCTTAAACTGACACACAATAGTTTTTAGCGCAACGCAATCTGACTTCCAAAAATCCCTACGAAAGAATGGCGCTGGCTAACATTAACCTATACGTTTCACAATTCACTTACCTCACAAAAATCTTCGTTACTCAAGCTACTGCAATACAGCGAGCGCCACTACTGCCAGCTAAATAAAAGATTCAAACTACGGAAGTCACTAACTACTGTGGCACAGTTAGCAAATGAAAGGTTTTAATAGAGAACAAACAATGTATTTACCTTAATAGTCATAATATATATATCAGTTCATGACACCAATTCTTACAAATTTCAAAACTCCGCCATCTCTCTCCCCACGTCCACTACTGCTGGCGGCTCACCTCCAACTGCGCAACGCTACGCGCTGTTAGCATCCAGCTGCCGCTGCTCAACACTACAATGGCAGACAACAATGCAAACTAAACACAGACTGCGCACAGCACAGCCAGTGATTTTTCATACCGAGCGCTAAGCGGCGTTACCAATAAAAAAAACCCTAAACATCCTACTTACAAGTTTAGTAACTCAGTTTCACTCTGTTTGGAAAACCACGTTGTAAAGCAGTACTGTTTTACAACTGATGCGCTGTACAACAAGCATACATCTTCAACTTTCTAGAAAAAGGAAGTTACTTTCGAAGAACAGTGAAAGCAATGATGTTGAAAGAACATTATTGCGTAACACACAGAGTAACACATTGAAAGAAATGTCACACACTCAATGGAATTACTCTATGACACACTTACATGACCCATGATTCCAGAATAGTTACACGAGAAATGAGATACTGCAGTAAGAGTGTAGTTCGTATTCAATAAGGGCAGCCCATACATGAAGATATTACTTATCAAAGACGCACGAAAATAACAATGTCAGCATCCCGCTGTGGTTGGCCTTCTGTCAACTTTCTTCGCTCACAAGACAGTGAACTGAGACGGCGGAAGTTCGAGTGGAGATGCATAGAATGTAGAACACTCCCTCTGGGAGACAAGCCTCGGACCCGGACTGACGCAACTCCCACCGTGGCGACAGTGTATTACTTACGCCATCACAGAAAGCATTTGGAGGAAGGAAAGTTACTGTTTAATGTCCCGTCGATGATAAAGTCATTAGAGTTCGAGCGAAACTTCGGCCTGGAGGAGGCTGATGACGAAAATCGGCTGCTTTTTTTCAGCAGGAACCAACGTGATATTCACCTTAGGCGAATTAAGGAAATCACGGAAAACCAAAATCTGGATGTCTGGACATATATTACAACTGTCGTCCACCAGAACGCGACATCAGTGCCTTAGCACTAAGCCAAACTAACAATAAGAAGATAGACAGTTGTTGCCAAATACCTGACTGGCCAAATCTTCGGTTCTGGCATAATAGTGTTAATAAAGGTAATAAATTGTCAAAATAAGGGGTTTATACGAAATTGTAACAGCTGTGAAATTTCTGTATTGAGACGAATTTTCGGCAATAGATCCTAAGGACATACACAGCCGCAAAACAAAACCGTCTGGAATAGAAATAAGCTCTTATAGACTACATTTTTGGTGTGACTGGTCATTTACAGATACAAGACACGTCATCCTAAGAAAATTTGTAACGAACAGAACACACTCATGCAAAATAGGTATTCTCATTGTATGATATTTTCTGTACACATTACTAGCAAATTCATTTTATTTAACGTGCAGCATCATGAAACCACCAAAACCTAATTTAATGCGTATGTGCGTAGGTATTCTGGCTAGCGGTCTTGATATGCTCCATTTCAGATCAGCACATTGTGAATGTTCCCCTGGTAAACCCTTTCCTTCAGGTAGCCCCGCAACCGGAAATCACAGGGAGTGAGATCAGTTTATTATGCAGACTAAATATTGGGAAACGATCGGCTGATAATTCTATCGTTTCCAGACGTGTTTCGGAGAAGCAGGTGAACTTCACGAGCGATGTGCGGTGGGGCCTAACTTGCACGAAAACTGTTGGGTTCAATGCGTCTCTCTCCTGTAGTAAGGATACGACATTCTGACGAAGCATATCGCAGTAATGCTGGCCAGTCACACTGCACGTCTTTGGTCCGTGAGCGCCAAACTGCTAAAATAGAATGGGCCACTGATGAACGTAGCCATGAAGCCACACCATGCGGTGACACGTTCTCCATACAGAGGAACTTCATGCAGAGTAAAGGACGCTGAAGATCTCCACACTCGGCAATTCTGTATGTTCACCTCCCAGTCACAGAAAAATTAGCTTCGTCTGTCCATAGGATGGTCCAGGAACGTCCCTCGTCAACTGCAATCCTTGCGAGAAAGTGAGGTGTGAAGTCAACACGTCGTTGTACGTTCTGTGGTGCAAGCTGCTTTACACTATGGATCTTGTACCGGTATCATTTGGGAATGGTTCTAAGCACGTTCCGTACTTTGGACGACGGGATTTCAACTGTCGTGGCACAGAACGCACAATGCCTGACGATGCGAAATTACGCGCTTCATTGTCTGCCACAGGAGCAGCGATCTCACCAACCAGCTGTTGCAACCGGTCGTCGGGCTCTTCCCATCAGTGACCCCCAGTTCTTAACTTGATTCGAACTTCTTCATCATGCTCCGCATAGCAAGTGGAGAAAGGAATCCTTTCAGCCGGCGGTATGCTCGAATTGCAGCTGAAGCATTACTGTTGTTTTGATAATAGAGTTTCGCCAATAATGCACTGCTCCTTTTGTCCAAGCTCATGTTGACATGTCAACAAGTGCACTGGTGTGTGAGACTATGAATCACGGTAACTGATCGCGGCTCCTGGTGGCCATAGTTGGAACTGGACGGTGGCACTTTGACGCTTGGAAATCATGCTCTGCACATTAACATTACCGAGTTTAGTTCTTGTACATTAATTAGTTTCCATGTTATAAACTGTGAAATAGGGAAAGTATGATTATAACCACCAGATACGTTAACTTAAAGGAACGTTATTTGGAGTCAGAGACATGGCTTTTTTCAGTTGTAGAATCTGACATGCACACGTAAGTTATCACATAAAATATAAGGTAATCTATGTACATGTATTTGACAGTTGTAGCAACTGGAAACTGTTATGCAATTGGATTGAAGGAACCCTCCTTTAGCCCGCATCTCGTGGTAGTGCCGTAGTGTTATCGCTTCCCACGCCCGGGTTCCCGGGTTCGATTCCCGGCGGGGTCAGGGATTTTCTCTGCCTCGTGATGGCTGGGTGTTGTGTGATGTCCTTAGATTAGTTAGGTTTAAGTAGTTCTAAGTTGTAGGGGACTGATGACCATAGCTGTTATGTCCCATAGTGCTCAGAGCCATTTGAACCATTTGAACCCTCCTTTAAGTTGATGTAACTCTAATCAGTGCTCCGATATAGACAGTAGAGTCTTGTGGGTATATATAAAATTAATAGTTATTTGGACGTTGAAGATTTTATTGAAACTTTTATTTGTCTAATAGTGCAATGTATAAAATAGTGTTTACTAGTTTCAGACACTTAAACTGTCATCTTCAAATCTGGAAAGTATTATAAAAAGGGTACAGTATTACTTAGATATTATCCAAAACCAGTGTTCTGAAGCTATGTGCAACAAAATTACTGTGAAAATGTACCTTGGAGTCGTATTTACATTATACACATTATACATTTGAGAACCTTGCTGTACAAACATTACTGCAGTAATTTGAATATGACGTAAGTTGAAGTTATAGTGACAGATCACAGAGCCAGACAAAGCTTACGAGACCAAGGCTGCAAACAATTCCTGGCACTGTGTACACAGGTCAACGAAAATGCTGCCTGGTGGTGGCACAATATAATGAATTGCAATATAATGTACAACCATAACTAAAAAAAGAACGGAAAAGCTAGAATAATTTAAAAACAACTGACACAACCAATAATTATATATCTATAAAATTATTAAAATTTTGTGTAACAAAAGTAAAGTTGCACAGATAGAAGACATAATATTATATTACACTAATAATAGCACAGAGATAGATTTAACATTAATAACATTTTATTTTTGACATTCCTCTTTACAAAAATAATACGTATTAAATATTCACGGGCTACATGTAATTAAATTAGACTTCACAGCACAATAGGGAAGCCAGCAGAAATATTTCCTAAATTTTAGGTACTGTCCCTTAATAATCGAAGAAGAGGCTCTAGTAAGTGCCTGGGTAGCATTAATCCCAATATAATTAACATAGTTCTATATGCTGGGTACTCAGATGTGAATTCCGCCCACCCTTTCAGTATAACTGCCTTTACATCATAATAATTCTCCTTACTTAATTATACCAGCCACCGAGGTGACTAATTCTCCAATTACACATTCCATGCAATACATTATCGCAACTCAAGTATATAAGTAAAATATCGCGACAATATCAACCACTGCATAGTCAAGTTGCCTCTGAATTCGATTGTTATTGAAATAATACCTAGTGCAGACGTTATTTATTTTACATTAATTGTCTCACAAGTTTTTGGAAGTGTTTACAGATAGGTCAGTCAAATAAATTTTCAACTGGTTATATACTTGAATTTTAATAAAATGATCACCCAGTCTTTCAAATAACACGATTGTGCCATCACTGAAACTTTTAACTACGTATATGGTCAGTAAATTTTGTCTCAAATTAAATTCCATGTCAGACCAGTCTTCTCTCAGACAGCGCAAACTAGTGTCTTAAATCCTTTCATAGCCTGCATTGTTACAAGTATGAACAGGAATATTCCATACCTTCGATGTATATTAGCAAACACGTTAATATAAAATTCCTGATTGCACTTAATACTAAAGCCACACCAATAACACTGCACACACTTTCTCAATTAATTCGAATACAATGCAATATGCTAACTGTTCCACGATTCTGTAACTCCAGTTGCTTTCCACTGATAGCCAAAAATGCAAAGAAAAATCCGAACAGCAGTCAAAAATCAGTCCCTCCTGTTGACTTTAATTTGGTTGCAATACGTCTCACACTGACCATTTAGCACTTCAGTCTTTGCTGAAAGCTGAACTGAACTGAATGTCGATTGCAAGCCCGCAAACGTGCATGCACTGTGCTGCATAAGTACCAGATGTCAGTTTACGCAATGGAATTACATGCCTGTTGCACTTGGTCAGGCAATACAGGGACAGTTAATGCGGGTTGTGGTTGAGGCTGCTCCTATCGTCTGATGACGTTCCATGAGTGCTAGATTGGAGGTATAACTGGTGATCGAGCAGCCCAAGGCAGTTGCTCGACACTCTGTTGGGCTTCAACCTCAGTATGTGGGCAAGCGTTTTCCTGTTGGAAAACACCCACTCATTTGCTGTTCATGAACTGCAGCACAACAGGTCGAATCACCAGACTAACGAACAAACCCCGAGAGTGCTTCTAAAGTCCTACGGAACAGCAACCCAACAGTCGGTTCCGTGTGTCTAGCACACAGACAGGCTGGTTGCAAGCCCCTAACTTGTTTCCTTCTAACACATGACCATCATTTGCACCGTGACAGCACCAACTTTCATCACAAAACACAATATGCTTCCATCCGGCTCTCCAATTTGCTCTCGCTTGACACCAATGAAGTCGCAAATGGCGGTGGTTTGGGATCAGTGGGATGCACGCTACGGGGCATCTGGTTCGGAACTCTCCTTCAAGTAAGCGATTTTTAACAGACCGTTGTGCCACTATGGTATGAACTGCAGCTCAAATGGCAGCAGCAAATGCAGTACGATGTGCCAGAGCCATTTGCCGAACACGATGGTCTTCCCTCTCGGTAGAGTCACTTGACCGTCATGAGCCCGGTCTTCTTTAAAACCTGCATTCTCGTGACCATTGCTACCAGCAATCACGTACAGTGGCTACATTCCTGCCAAGTCTTTCTGCCACGTTGCCAAAGGAACATCCAGCCCCTAGTAGCCTAAGTACAGGACCTGGTTTAAACTCAGTGAGGTGTTGATAATGGAGTGTTTGTCGTCTTAAAAGCGTTCTTGACTATATTAAACTCACCACGTCCAATCTCGAAGATATCTAACGATCATTACTGCTGCAGCGCGTATTTAAAGCGAAACTGAGTTTCATAGTCACAGTTGAGCTACTAGCTTTACTCTCATGCATCTGCCACGAAATTTGAATAAACATCATCTTTCAGATGTAGAAACAGGCCGAGCACTTTTGTTTACTCTTCGTTGATCCATTATGGAGCATGGGATAACGGCTGGCATGTATTTCTTAATGCAAAAATTTACCAACAGCCGTATGTATTGTAGAAATTTATTTTATAAACTTCTTATGTGCTACCAGTTTCGGCATTACATTGATGCCACCTTGAGGCCCCATACGTCATAGGCGTGAGTCTGTGTCGCCTGGCCACCAAGAGCTGTTGCATTACGATTTGATTTACGGAACCAGTTATATGGCTCCTTCCGTGTATAGCGACTTTATAAGTATGACGTGTGGGGTCTAAAGAAGGCATCAATGTAATGCTACAACTGGTAGTACTTAAGAAGTCCATAAAATAAATCTCTACAAGAATGAGGGAAAGAAATACAGTAGAAGAGGAATGGCTAGCTTTGAGGGATGAAGTGGTGAAGGCAGCAGAGGATCAAAAAGGTAAAAAGAAGACGGCTAGTGAAACGCTTGGGTAACAGAAGAAATATTGAATTTAATTGATGAAAGGAGAAAATATAAAAATGCAGTAAATGAAGCAGGCTAAAAGGAATACAAACGTCTCAAAAGTGAGATCGACAGGAAGTACAAAATGGCTAAGCAGGGATGGCTAGAGGACAAATGTATGGATGTAGAGGCTTATCTCACTAGGGGTAAGATAGATACTGCCTACAGGAAAATTAAAGAGACCTTTGGAGAAAGGAGAACCACTTGTATGAATATCAAGAGTTCAGAGCAAAGAAGGGAAAGCAGAAAGGTGGAAGGAGTACATAGAGGGTCTATACAAGGGCGATGTTCTTGAGGACAATATTATGGAAATGGAAGAGGACATAGATGAAGATGAAATGGGAGATATGATACTGCGTGAAGAGTTTGACAGAGCACTGAAAGATCTGAGTCGCAACAAAGCTCCGGGAACAGACAACATTCCATTATAACTACTGACAGCCTTGGGAGAGCCAGTCCTGACAAAACTCTACCATCTGGTGAGCAAGATGTATGACCCTCAGACTTCGAGAAGAATATAATAATTCCTATCCCAAAGAAAGCAGATGTTGACTGATGTGAAAATTACCGAACTATTTATTAAAATCACGGCTGCAGAATACTAACACGAATTCTTTACAGACGAATGGAAAAACTAGTAAAAGCCGACCTCGGGGAAGATCAGTTTGGATTCCGTAGAAATATTGGAACACGTGAGGCAATACTGACCCTACGAATTATCTTAGAATCTAGATTAAGGAAAGGCAAGCCGACGTTCCTAGCATTTGTAGACTTAGAGAAAGCTTTTGACAATGTTGACTGGAATACTCTCTTCCAAATTCTGAAGGTGGCAGGGGTAAAATAGAGCGAGCGAAAAGCTATTTACAATTTGTACAAAAACCAGATGGCAGTTATAAGAGTCGAGGGACATGGAAGGGAATGAGACAGGGTTGTAGCCTCTCCCCGATGTTATTCAATCTGTATATTGAGCAAGCAGTAAAGGAAACAAAAGAAAAATTCGGAGTAGGTATTAAAATCCATGAAGAAGAAATAAAAACTTTAAGGTTCGCCCATGACATTGCAATTCAGTCAGAGGCAGCAAAGGACTTGGAAGAGCAGTTGAACGGAATGGACAGTGTCTTGAAAGGAGGATATTAGATGAACATCAACAAAGCAAAACGACGATAATGGAATGTAGTCGAATTAAGTCAAAGGATGCTCAGGGAATTAGATTAGGAAATGAGACACTTAAAGTAGTAAAGGAGTTCTGCTATTTGGGGAGCAAATAACTGATGATTGTCGAAGTAGAGAGCATATAAAACGTAGACTGGCAATGGCAAGGAAAGCATTTCTGAAGAAGAGAAATTTGTTATCATCGAGTATAGGTTTAAGTGTCAGGACGTCGTTTTTGAAAGTATTTGTATGGAGTGTAGCCATATATGGAAGTGGAACATGGACGATAAATAGTATGGACAAAAAGCTTTCGAAATGTGGTGCTACAGAAGAATGCTGAAGATTAGATGCGTAGATCACATAACTAATGAGGATGTATTGAATAGGATTGGGGAGTAGGGAAGTTTGAGGCACAACTTGACTAGAAGAAGGGGTCGGTTGGTAGGACATGTTCTGAGGCATCAAGGGATCACCAGTTTAGTATTAGAGGGCAGCGTGGAGCATAAAAATCGTAGAGGGAGACCAAGAGATGATGACACTAAGCAGATTCAGAAGGATGTAGGTTGCAGTAGGTACTGGGAGATGAAGAAGCTTGCACAGGATAGAGTAGCATGGAGAGCTGCATCAAACCAGTCTCAGGACTGAAGACTACAACAACAATACATACGGCTATTGATAAATTATTGCATCAAGAAACTTTTGTTTACGTCGCACAACATATTCTTGGTGTTGGGATATTTTGCAGGCAGTGTTACAGGGTGTAACAAAAATGTACGTCACAAATTGCTGAACACATTCCTCAAACTTTGACAAAGAAATTATGTTGTATGAAGATGGATCTGGAAAAGCTTTATTTTCATATTACAACTCAGTTTTTCCAACGCATCAATCGTGAGAAACACGTACGAACAGAACGTTAGAATGATGGGGAACATCACTCTCTGTGACGTCTGCAACGTTGTGCAACGCCAGTGCTTTGTTTTACATGTCCCTGTTACCGTGCAACATAGATAATTGGTTGTTTACAGGTAACAGTCAACTGTTCCAGCGATCAGTACGACTGTTGCAAGCACACGGGGTACTATGCAGAGTAAATCACAGAAATGGCTCGTGGACTGGCAGTCTTCACAAACGCAGATGTCCAACTGATATATGGATTAGCTGAGCAGTGGCACTCGCACCTCAACGTTTGTACTGGGAGAGATTTCCAAGGTGAAGGTGCCCCAATAGGGAAACTTTTGAAGCCATTGATCGTTGACTTCTTGAACATGTGGCATTTAAGCTTGCTACTCGCTGTTAGGGGTGGTCTAGAAGGACTAGGACACCGTAGACTGGAAGCGGCAGTTCTTCATGCAATTGACGACGACTCTAGTGTCAGTAAGAGACGCAGAGCTGCCGCACTGAAAGTTGACCGCATGAGTGTCTGGCGAGTATTGCTCGAGAACTGGTTGTATCCATACCACTTACAACGTGTGTAGGCACTATCAGTAGCTGAGTTTCCTGCATGGGTGCTCTTCCGAAAATTATTTATTCATCGAAGTGCCAACCCTAATTTTAGTTCAACATTTCTGTTTACAGATGAGGCGTCTTTTCATCGAGATCCGACTGTACATTTTCGCAGTCGGTATGTATGGGCAGATGTCCATTTTCACACATCTGTTGAAGTAAGACATCATCAAAGATTTTTTTGTCAATGTTTGGACCGGCATCCTTGGTGACTGTTTGATAGGGCTTCACTTTTTTCCACCCCGGCTCAACTGACTAAATTATCATAATTTCGAAGAGAATATTGTACCTGATCTGCTAGCAGATGTGCCTTTAGCTGTGCGATAAAGCGGTAGAGCACCTCTTCATTTTAGTGTTAATATCCTCAGCGTCTAAACAATGGCGTTCCGTGACATAGTGATTGGTAGAGATGCACCAACTGCCTGGCCTCAACGCTCTCGAGACCTAAACCCACTGAACTTTTTTTCTGTGGGCATTTGAAAGCTCTTGTGTGTGCAACCCCAGTACATGATGGGCAGAGCCTCTGTGTCTGTATTGTGGAAGGCTGTAAAAGCATACACAATATTCCAGGGATACGTCAGCCCATCAGAGGTTCACTATAACGGCGGGGTGATGCATGTATCAATGCTCACGAATGGCATACTGAACATCACCTATGAGAAAGAATTGCATGTCGTGTGCTGGTGCATTCTGTTCATGTGTGTTTCCCATCATTTTAATTAGTTGG
This sequence comes from Schistocerca gregaria, assembly GCF_023897955.1. Lineage (NCBI taxonomy): Eukaryota > Metazoa > Arthropoda > Insecta > Orthoptera > Acrididae > Schistocerca > Schistocerca gregaria. The sequence goes on from NC_064931.1 coordinate 735,447,088, forward strand.
ATAAAATGAATTGTAACATCGAAATAAAGCCTTACCAAACCCTTTTCAAAAAACACAATTTCCTCGTCTGGGAGTGAAGAATTTGTCTTTCAGTTTGTGCAGAACATTTTTGTTACACCCTGTAAACGAGATACAAAATCCATCAGTTTTACTATACTATCCACATCATTGTTTTCTATATGCCTTGAATACAGCGTGCATCGTATTCAGGACTATAGGCGCAATAACATACATGGACATTCCTTCAGTGTATTCAGCCTCCATTGATACTATTGCTACAGGCTCAACACATACATTCTTTGATATTGATTGAATACAAGTGTTACAGGAATTTTCACACTGTTCTAATTGCCTTACACTGCGCTATTCACATGCAAATGCTTTACAAAGTCGCAGTACACAGCTATAATATATGCACCCCTGCGGCTCATTCTGTCTGTATCAATTGATAACCCACAATGTAGATCAACTAAATTGACAAACCTGAAATATTTTAGGTATACCTTTGTATCCCATGAGATTAAATCAAGCTTTGACTCCCAATACATATCGACTATGCAGACCTTACATTCTAACATTTGAACATCAGCAGGAGTGTATGATGGCTCATATTCTGTCGTCATCCTCATTTTTATAGAATCCTCCATACTGCGTAGATTGTCCATCAGATGTCACGAATACTGCAATTAAGTACACAGACATTTCGTGCTTGCAGCCCGTGTAAGTGTCTTAAAGTCATTGGTAGATGCCAAGTCTACATTCATACATTTAGAACCACTGGCAGTCACACTGTATGTGCTGGCGAATTACAGAACTCTTGTAGGAATTCCCTGCACCTCAATTGCCGGCAGCTGTTTCGGTCATGCTATGGCATACACGAACGACTCCAGGTTCAAAATGTTGGGAAGACATCCTGTGCAAAGCGACTGCTGCTGTGGTTCAGATAAGAATACCTAAGTGTCCAGAACTGGATCAGGCTAGGAAGATATTCTGTGCACAGTGAGTACTGCTGTAAAGTTTGGAAAGTCTTCAAGTGCTGTCTGTAACAATAATACCTAATCCTTAAGTATAATGACACACACACACACACACACACACACACAATAATACTAATTAGGGATGGATTGTCAGAATATTTATTGAGAGTCTCCGTCTTCCCAGCTGATTGCTGATGCTGCTGGTGACATTTCATGCTGGATTGCAAATGATGGCACTCACACTATAAAATTATTATAAAAAATGCCTCAGTGGTTGGGGAGCTGAACCGCAAGCAACTGGCTGAGTGACAGAATGATGAGTGGGGGCGTGAGCACAGTGCGTGTTGGTTTTGGGCCCTGCGGATGCAGGGCTGCTATGGCAATTGCGGGGTGTGGGGGGGGGGGGGGGGGGGGCGGATGCACAGAGAGGTGGCAGGCGGCTGTGTGGGAGTGGGTTTGCAAGGGGGTGTGAGTGGGGTGGCCTCCACAGGCAATGACGTGATGATGAGAGTTTCCTGGTGAATGTGCCCAGATGCGATAATGGCAGAATTCCAGGTATGGCCTTAACGATTAGAACGTTCTAATGCTGATAAGAAAGTTCTGATGAAGATGTCAGCCGTTTTCTGGGCAGAAACCGCAATGATCTACTACTTTAATAAACTGTAACGTGTATTTGTAATTGGTATATGAAGAGTGATTTTTATACATACAGAGTTTCGGTAATGATGATGAATACTATACTGGTATCGGTAGCAGCAATTTGAAAGCCGCTTCCGGTTGAACAATGACTGACATGAAACTTCCTTACAGATTAAAACCGTGTGCCGGAACAAGACTCGAACTCGGGACCTTTGCCTTTCGCGGGCAAGTGTTGTACCACTTGCCCGCGAAAGGCATAGGTCCCGACTTCGAGTCTCGGTGCGGCTCACAGTTTTAATCTTCCAGGAAGTTTCATATCAGCGCACACTCCGCTGTAGAGTGAAAATTTCATTCTAGAATGACTGACATTTTTTGCGTTTGATCCACATTTTGTAGTGGGGTTATTAACTTTACCACGTTACCTATTTCTGCTTGAGAGCAATGTTGCGTTCACAGTAAATATATGCTTGACTGTATTATTACACCATCTGTATAACAAGAACCATTCGCTTGCCTTCATATTTACTGTTGTTGCAAGGAGTGGGGATATGACTTTTTAAATCTTGATAGCTCGTATAACATTCACAACTGCATGCTACTATACATCCTTCCCGCTACTCAGCTGTTCCAACTGCGACTTATGCGAAATCTTAATATAATACTGACGAAGTCATATGATAGCAGAAGTTACAGTTAATTTTTTGACATATATCTCACCAGTTTCAGCTTTAGGGTGAATATTATCCGCTGGGCCCAATTCCTTAAAAACTGGTGCTAAACTCCAATGTGAATAAAGTTGAATACCTATTATTCATGAGACAAGGCAGCTGGGTAACGTATACAACGTGTCTACAATACCTCAAAAGATATAGTAACTTACAAAAGTATGACAAGATCAAATGAAATTAGTATCGTAAGCACAGCCATCGTCAGTATTAGTGTATAAAATTGATGTATACTTCGGTAAAAGGACATATGGTCATATACAAAAAAATATATAATCAACTTGACTCAATACAACATGCTTTGCAGGGATATGAAAGTAACGTATGTTTGTAGAGGTAGATAACTAATGTCGAAGCAGAATTCGTACAGGAGGTGTGGTGGGGCTACGTGGGGGTAACTGCTGAATGACGCAGGGAAGGTGGGTGGTGCGGGAAAGACCTCTCAAGAAAAAAATTTTGAAATTTGTGGTAAGGTTTTATGGGACCAACTGTTGAGGTCATCGGTCCCTAAGCCTTCACACTACTTAATCTAACTTAAATTCACTTACGCTATGGACAACACACACACCCATGCCCAAGGGAGGGGAGCCACACGGACCGACAGCCCAAGACCAGGTACAGAATATTGGTGTGTTTCAAACCATCATAAGTATTTTTAAATTATTAACACGGTGAAACAATTTAGAAGACTGGCAAGAGAACATTTGCTGAATACCGCAAATCAACATTAATAGTAAGCAGATGATTTGTTATAAATCTAAACGATTACCAGAAACGCCGCATCATTCGAGAAGAAATAAATGTCTGGCATATGCAGGATGAGACGTAAGCAGAGAATCTTATAGGGAAGAAGTGAGACCTGATCTAAGATTTGCTTAAAACGTGAAGTAAGGAGTTCACATGCAGATGCACGTGTAATCACCTGGAGCAATAACAGCAGCAACAACGAAAGCGGTCAGCTGCATCCAAACTTGTCAATGACTGGGCAAAAAATACCGAATTAGTGTATTTTCTTTTAAGTGGTTCATTGAGCACACTGTCTTCGTAGGTCCATAAAAGGGCATATTTATTTCTAAGGTTTTCAAGAAGTGAGGCAAGCTGACTTGAGATTTTCATCTTAATTTTTTTTCTTTGTTTAATTGAGTAAGAAATAGGTTGCACATTACGGCCAACGCTATATTATAAGAGATGCTTTCTGGGAGAGATATCCTGCGTACGTCAGATAAATTCAGAGAAATGTAAATAATTTATTTAATGTTTGTGATGTGACAGTTCTGAGTTCCTAGTAATATTACAGTGGTACGTCCGGTGTTTGGCTGTGTGCGACCAAATAAATGATAGTATTTCGCCATTCGCATTTAACCTCAGTTTATAAAAACATGTTATCTGACACAATTTGTTGGTATTGCTCCACGTATATCCACATTTTACGTGCCAGTGGAGCATTCAATCTGCGCTTAGCACTAAAAATGCTTGTCAGTACAGTATACAATCTACAAACACACTGGAATTGTGTTGCCATAAGAAACTATCTGTTTTGATGTGTCTTTAACGGCCGGCTGCAGTGGCCATGCGGTTCTAGGCGCTTCAGTCTGGAATCGGGCGACCGCTACGGTCGCAGGCTCCAATCCTGCCTCGGGCATGGATGTGTGTGATGTCCTTAGGTTATTTATGTTTACGTAGTTCTAAGTTCTAGGGGACTGATGACCTCAGCTGTTAAGTCCCTTAGAGCTAATTGAACCAATTGTCTTTAACGATGTCACTGCCGCGTAGGACAACTAACGACCATGTAATTTTTTACACAAAACTCTCCTTACTGTATCTTCTAGTGTTCTGGAAAACGGCTGAATGACTGAGGGTTTTCACTGTCTATCTTTATGATACCTTCACATTACCTTTAATTATTCATTACACTTTTTTTCCTCGATAACAGGAACGCTGCAACATTGTGTACATATGAGTTCCTAGGGGACCAAATTACTGAGGTCATCGGACCTTATATTCACACACTACTTAAGCTAACTGAAACTAACCTATGCTAAGAACAACACACACACCCATGCCCGAGGGAGGACTCGAACCTCCTGCGGGAGGGGCCGCGCAATCCGTGACGTGGCGCATCTAACCGCAGGTGCTGCAACATTTTGCACCGCTGGATTGTACTTGAAGGTTCCCAGCGCAGCCGACTATCGATTATAGCAAATTTACGTTAATTCCACGAGAAGCAAAGGTCCCTTCTAATTTGAAAAAGGGTTCTGTGTTCATGCAACAACAAATTTTATGTACACTGAGTCCAGTTTGCTCCGCTAAGCTTCCATTCTGAGGTTTCTGGTTCTCCTCATTTTACATGATGTATACGATGGGCAAATAGTGTTATTGGTCATTGGAGCAAAGCTCGTCAGTCACTTGCTAGTGAATATGCTCTGTGTTGTCTTGTGAGCTAATTGCGAGGTCGATCTCAGACAATAACGATATTAATTTTGTTAAAACTAACATTTCTCATCTGTAACAGGACATGCATTATGTTGTTGTTGTTGTGGTCTTCAGTCCTGAGACTGGTTTGATGCAGCTCTCCATACTACTCTATCCTGTGCAAGCTTCTTCATCTCCCAGTACCTACTGCAACCAACATCCTTCTGAATCTGCTTAGTGTATTCATCTCTTGGTCTCCCTCTACGATTTTTACCCTCCACGCTGCCCTCCAATACTAAACTGGTGATCCCTTTGTGGGGCGGCGAAGAAGTTGTCGAATGAGTTGTTTGAATGTTCATTTCACGTAACAGACTATTGCCGGTGCAACATATGTGGGACGGCGAAGAAGTCGTTGTTTAATGTTGAATGAAAGTTGAACATTGCCACCTTAAATCACGCGAGCCTGGCAACTAATTTGGTGGCCAGTCAGAAAGCGAAGGGAAACTTACTGACCTTAGTTCCCAGTCTGCACGGCCACATTCCTGTACAGCCCAGCTAAACGAAAAATATCCATAGTTCTTCACGGGATTAGGGCTGCTTCAATAAAATTTAAAGTTCCAAACAAGATTTTATTATCTTAAAGGCTCACACAAATTACTCGAAACTTCTGAAAATGCTAAAGACATTAAATATTGTTAATTCAGCCAATCGTTTAATAGTTCAGAGGCGACTTCTACAGCAAGTTCCTCCCGAATAGTTCATTACTCTAACTAACGGTGCTCTATTAATAGTTCGCAATAATGTTAAAAAAAAAAAGATTAATGCTCGCCTTAAAAGTGGAGTTAGTCACCACTTGCCACGCGGAATTATACTTCACACGGACGGCACAATAACAGTTTGTTACCGAAGTCTAAACGATCCAGGACGGTGTACAGTCCTCGCGATTTTCAATGTCCGTTTACATTGCTAAGTACGCGCATGTCACAGCCCGCTATGACGTCACCCGAGGCGAGGCGCGATCGGACGTTAAGCTCGCGTGGACTAGGCGTTGGTCTAATGCGGAGTGAGCTTACTACTGCCTCTGCCGCTCTTTTTATATAGCTCCGGCGCGTACCGCCAAGAGAGCATCTGTTCTTTCCGTTCCTATGCAGATGCCTGCAGCCTCCAAATGATCGCTATCTCAGGCACATAATCTTAAATATCACATTTAATAATAGCTTTACAAACTTCTCAATTTTTGTATACATACATCTGAGCAGTACAGAAGTACGTAGAAAATCTCAGCCCGCTAAAATTAAAACTTTACTCTCTAGAATTTTTACAATGGAACTAACGGTAGATTGTTACCTCTGAACCATAGCTTTATCAAGACTTGTATCAGCTGTTAATTATGCTACAAGACTAAAACTTGGTGTAGCTTTGTTAATTGTCCTATCTGATCATTGGTCTTAAAGAATTTGTTTTATCATTAAAATTTAAAGTACTTAATCTATAATGCTTATGTACATTTTACTCACAAAAGTAGTTTTTACTAAATTACTAAAAAACTAGAAGAGGTAACTGATTGTGGTATTTCCATTATTATTATTAGGGTGAACTGAAGCATCCTACCAATTTTCAATATTGTAGCTCTATTATTTCGCGCCTCTGATTTTTCCGAAAAACGCGGATTCTGGAGTCAATTTTAGTTTTATGGTTTTGGAAACCAGCACCACTCATTAATGACTTCTTACTGCACCTTCTCACCAAATTTTGACTTCCTAGCGTCATTATTTAGCGCCTCCTATTTTTCTTTCAAAACGTGAATTTTACGTAAACTACTAATTTTATAACATTAAGATTTGTTACCTGAAACATTATTACATAGAACTATACTTTAACAAAGTTTTACACACAAATCTTAATTTTTACTTTTATGTTAAATGTGGTGCAATACTATATGCAGGCGCGTTACGATGACGTGACGCTACTAGCAGTGAACTAGGGTAAGTCCCGTGCACTCGCTCGCCTCTGTATCTTATACATGATACAGCGCTTGCTTTGCTTCACCTTGATGCCTCAGAACATGTCCTACCAACCGGTCCCTTCTTCTTGTCAAGTTGTGCCATAAACTCCTCTTCTCCCCAATTCTATTCAATACTTCATCATTAGTTATGTGATCTACCCATCTACTCTTCAGTATTCTTCTGTAGCACCACAATTCGAAAGCTTCTATTCTCTTCGTGTCCAAACTATTTATCGTCCATGTTTCACTTTCATACATGGCTACACTCCATACAAATACTTTCAGAAATGTCTTCCTGACATTTAAATCTATACTCGAAGTTAACAAATTTCTCTTCTTCAGAAGCGCTTTCCTTGCCATTGCCAGTCTACATTTTATATCCTCTCTACTTCGACCATCATCAGTTATTTTGCTCCCCAAATAGCACAACTCCTTTACTACTTTAAGTGTCTCATTTCCTAATCTATTTCCCTCAGCTTCACTCGACTTAATTCGACAGCATTCCATTATCCTCGTTTTGCTTTTGTTGGTGTTCATCTTATATCCTCCGTTCAACTGCTCTTCCCAGTCATTTGCTGTCTCTGACACAATTACGATGTCATCGGCGAACCTCATAGTTTTTATTTCTTCTCCATGGATTTTAATACCTACTTCGAATTTTTCTTTTGTTTCCTTTACTGCTTGCTCAATATACAGATTGAATAACATCGGGGAGAGGCTACAATCCTGTCTCACTCCCTTCCCAACCACTGCTTCCCTTCCATGTCCCTCGACTCTAATAACTGCCATCTGGCTTCTGTACAAATTGTAAATAGTCTTTCGCTCCCTGTATTTTACCCCTGCCACCTTCAGAATTCGAAAGAGAGTATTCCAGTCAATATTGTCAAAAGCTTTCTCTTAAGTCTACGAAAGCTAGAAACGTAGATTTGCCCTTCCTTAATCTAGCTTCTAAGAGAAGTCGTAAGGTCAGTATTGCCTCACGTGTGCCAACATTTCTACGAAATCCAAACTGATCTTCCCCGAGGTCGGCTTTTACTAGTTTTTCCATTCGTCTGTAAAGAATTCGCGTAAGTATTTTGCATCTGTGACATATTAAACTGATAGTTCGGTAATTTTCACATCTGTCAACACCTGCTTTCATTGGGATTGGAATTATTATATTCTTCTTGAATTCTGAGGATATTTCGCCTGTCTCATACATCTAGCTCACCAGATGGTAGAGTTTTGTCAGGACTGGCTCTCCCAAGGCCGTCAGTAGTTCCAATGAAATGTTGTCTACTCCGGGGGCCTTTTTTCGACTCAGGTCTTTCAGTGCTCTGTCAAACTCTTCACGCAGTATCATATCTCCCATTTCATCTTCATCTACATCCTCTTCCATTTCCATAATGTTATCCTCAAATACATCGCCCATGTACAGGCCCTCTATATACTCCTTCCACCTTTCTGCTTTCCCTTGTTTGCTTAGAACTGGGTTTCCATCTGAGCTCTTGATGTTCATACAAGTGGTTCTCCTATCTCCAAAGGTCTGTTTAATTTTCCCGTAGGCCGTATCTATCTTACCCCTAGTGAGATAAGCCTCTACATACTTACATTTGTCCTCTAGCCATGTCCTCTAGACATGCATTAAGGAGATAAGTATTCTGCAACAGTAGTACGCTGGTGTGTTAGATGGGAGGAACATCGAGTGACCAGCTGTATGAGTGCTGTATGAGTGTTTCCATTGGCAGGAAATGAACGGATCATAGTGATATCTGAACGACACATACGTCATCAGAACTTGAGAATCTTTAGAGTTGATCTGGAGGACAAGTCAGTAATAGTATGGGCTACACGTAATTGTTTATGTCACCTCTTAAGCTCTCTAGTATCACTGTCCTGAGAGGCTGACTACTCTATACTTACGACAAAGTATGTGACGAAAGATTCAAGGAAGCAGTGGCTGTGTTCTATGATACAAACATCTCTCTTCAGCTGTCATCATAACTACTCCGCTACTATTAGTAGCTCCGCTCCGCTACTATTAGTAGCGGAGTAGTTATGGTGACAGCTGAAGAGAGATGTTTGTATCATAGAACACAGCCACTGCTTCCTTGAATCTTTCGTCACATACTTTGTCGTAAGTATAGAGTAGTCAGCCTCTCAGGACAGTTATACTAGAGAGCTTAAGAGGTGACATAAACAATTACGTGTAGCCCATACTATTACTGTCTTGTCCTCCAGATCAACTCTAAAGATTTTCAAGTTCCACATTAGTATGCACAGTATTACTTGAAGAAAATATTTCCCTCTCCCTCTTTAAGCCTTCTTAGGGTCTACCAGGATAGTGGAGGTAGAGGGGAATGAGTTATACTCCTTTTATAGTGATTACTTCCACTCTTCTCAGAGACGCTTGCTTCTTTCGTCACTGGTGTTTTACATTCGGCTTTGTTGCACCTAGATTTGACCTTTCCTGCAGCGTTTCCTTTTTTGGGAGAAGTAGACTAAGGTGGTAGGTTGAACGAACGAACGTTTTCACGCGCCCGGGTTCCCGGGTTCGATTCCCGGCGGGGTCAGGGATTTACTCTGCCTCGTGATGACTGGATGTTGTGTGATGTCCTTAGGTTAGTTAAGTTTAAGTAGTTCTAAGTTCTAGGGGACTGATGACCATAGCTGTTAAGTCCCATAGTGCTCAGAGCCATTTGAACCATCTGAACGTTTTCAGTGGACCTCTTCCAGTCTTTATGAAGGTTGGGAAGGCACGTTAAATTTTAGCCTAGTTAGGTGGAGATTTAATAGAAACATTTATATTTCAAACAAATTTGTTGAAAGGAAGACAGACTTGTATAAAGAAGTCTGTGAATGCTCGTAACCACACATCCGCAGTTATTTCGCAAAGGATAATTTACTAAAAAATTTTTGCTTCTAATTTGTCGCACACTGTCTGTTTTCACTGTTAATTAAAGTATATAACGAACACACATCCATTACTGTCACCTACTCTCAAAAAATACATTTACGGGACAACTATCACACACCATGCTGTGCGCAGCGGAAGAAAATCATTTCCGATCAGGTGACTGAACAACAGTTAAAAAGGTCTGCAGCGAACAATGCTATATGGTTCGTACCCTTCCCAACGGTTTCTTCATGAGCTTCAGTTGATTTCTTTGACAAGCAAACGTTACGTTATACATACGGTGGCAGAATCTCTTAAGAAGTGCTCGTTGCTGACCCACGCTGGAAGATTTTCGATTCCAGAGCGCCCGCGGGAAACACCACCTCCATTATTTACAGTACTGGACAACATCGACGGCGGCGCGCCCTTCCTGCGGGGCTTATTTTAATCTCATTGTACATCACACAAAGCTGGAGACAAACGACCGTGATTAAGCAATTGGTTCCGAAGCGCTCCCCCTGTCGTTGCTGGTAATTTATTAGTCCTCCCTCCATTATCCGTACAGTAAGGCAGCGTGCACTCACTTATTCGCGCAAGGAATCTCTTCGACAGCTTGTGACTACCTGATGAGGACAGGCCCATCTGCCACGAGTTTATCTCTAATGCTTAATGCACACAGGCAGACACGATTCCAAGGCTGTTGCTTATCTTTCTTTTTAAGGAAAAAGTTGATGTATCGTACGTGGGTAGAGAATTGATGGCAGGGAATCAGAAGCTTTTCAACAGAGACGACAGTTTCTGATTACCAATCTGTTTTATGTATGCATAAAATACTGTGTGAATCACCTAAAACTTGCACCACAAATATTCTGGAAATGAAAAGAGCCTTTGATGTGCGGTATTCACAGAATTTATTGGTAGTCAGGGCCCCATACTGTTAGCTTGTCAACAGACAGTGATAATACTTAGAAAGTGTACCTTTCGTGTAAATGTACACATTTTAAATAGATGAATACCTATTGCCATTAAGGAACTAAAAGTAAGGTAAATTATAATGTCAGTGGTATTTGTTTCAGAATTCTAGTGCGAATTGTTAACGAGATATGGTATTTTGAAAAATACCCACACCGTCACTTGTACACCACTTGTGGTAGCACACGCTAAAGAACAATCTAAGTGTATAAACACGTTATGTGGATTCTGAGCAGCAGCGAGACAAATGACTCTCAGAAATTATGTTCAAATTGACCACTGGGAGTGGTAATACACACTTCCAGTCTGGTATTGAACGAAGGCTGCACACGTTCTAAACTTTCGGCGAAACGTCCGAGCAGGCTGCAATAATACGTTGTTGCACATCATCGGATGTAGTTGCTATGTTCTTGTAGACAATGCCTTTCAGCTTACCCCACAGCAATAAGTCTACTGGCGTCAAATCCGTGGAACAGACCGGCCAGGGTACAGGTCTTCTGTGTTCAGTCCAAGTATCTGTAAGCAATTCGATAAAGACATGTTGTATTATTTCGTGCACTAGTGGCTGGACGGCCATCATATTGGTACCACTGGTTCCTCTTAGTCTGTAGAAGAACGTCTTCTAGCATCCGTGGAAGATGGTCAGTTAGGAGGCTGCGATACTTAAGCGCATTCAATGTTTCGTTGATGAAAAATTTGCATATAGGTTGATGGTTCACAATCACACACCACACGTTTACTCTCCATGGACGCTTACGTTCCACCTGAAGGAGCTGACAGGGATTGTCAACAGACCAATACTGCGCGTTCCGTCACTTCAGCTGGCCATGATTGCTAAATGCGGCTTCATCACTAAACAACATGCACGATACATCTGGAGTATACAGTGGTAATGTCCACATGCAGAGGTTAGGACGATTTTCATAATCGTTTCCCTGCAGCTCTAGATGAAGAGAGATATGATAGGGATGGAACCTATGTCGAAGGAGAATGGGCTGGACACTTGCCTGACCCATGCCACTTTCTCTTGCGATTTCGAGGGAGGTAACGTGTGGATCAACTGCAACAGCTGCTATAACATTAATTTCCCCCTCTTCTGTCGCTACTTGTTTCCTTTTTTACGATGTGTAGTTGTTATACTGCACTTTCACGTAACTGTTTGAAGAGGTTGACAAATAATTGTCGATATGGTTGACGTCTGTTGCCGCAGACACCGTACAAGAACGAACTGCATTCTTCCTACGCTCTCCATACACCATGAGCATGTCAGCATTTTATGCATCGGTAAATCCCATTGTCAAAGGAACACACAAGCACACTGTAAGCAAACATAACAACATCTTACCTAACAACTACTCAGGTTGAAAAGCAAAAAGAAGTGTCGATGTGGAAGCTTTTCAAAATACGATATCTCGTAAGCGATTCGCACTAGAAATCTGCAACCAACATTTTAACATCCCCACATCTCTGCTTTACCCTTGTCTACCCCCTTCCCTTTCATCCCGTCCTCTGTTATCCAAATTACCTATCCTTCCCCCATATTTTCTATTTCCTCCCTGCTTTCTTTTTCTCCAAGTCCTGCCCTCTTTATGATGCCCACGCCTCTCAGCCCTCCATATATTTCCGCTGATTCCTATGAAATTGATATTATAATTTCACTTGTTGTTTCATTGTTAGTAAGGCGGGTGCCAGGTTGAGATTCATTGGGAGAGTCCTTAGAAAATGTAGTCCATCAACAAACTAGGTGGCTTATAAAACGCTCGTTCGGCCTATACTTGAGTATTGCTCATGAGTGTGGGATCCGTATCAGGTCGGATTGACAGAGGAGATTGAGAAGATCCAAAGAAGAGCGGCGCGTTTCGTCACAGGGTTATTTGGTAAGCGTGATAGCGTTACGAACATGTTTAGCAAATTCAAGTGGAAGACTCTTCAAGAGAGACGCTCTGCATCGCGGTGTAGCTTGCTGTCCAGGTTTCGAGAGGGTGCGTTTCTGGGTGAGGTATCGAATATATTGCGCCGGCCGGAGTGGGCGTGTGGTTCTAGGCGCTACAGCCTGGAGCTGAGTGACCGCTACGGTCGCAGGTTCGAATCCTGCCTCGGGCATGGATGTGTGTGATGTCCTTAGGTTAGTTAGATTTAATTTCTACGTTCTAGGCGACTGATGACCTCAGAAGTTAAGTCGCATAGTGCTCAGAGCCATTTGAACCATTTTTTGAATACATTGCTTCCCCCTACTTGTACCTCCCGAGGAGATCACGAATGTAAAATTAGAGAGATTAGAGCGCGCACTGAGGATTTCCGGCAGTCGTTCTTCCCGCGAACCATACGCGAGTGGCACAGGATAGGGAGGTAATAACAGTGGCACGTAAAGTGCCCTCCGCCACACACCGTTGCGTGGCTTGCGGAGTATAAATGTAGATGTAGATGTAGATGTCCTGATTCCTATCATTCTCTCTCTGTTCATCATACCTTGGTCTGTAATGTACATTCTAATCCGTATTTTCAGTAACTTTGAGAAATCATTCCACAGAATCAGTTGACTGTGGATGAGAATTATGATGATTCAGGTAGCCTTCTTTCAAAGAATAAATTTTTGTTAGCACAGTCTGTAGCCTATTCATACGAATGTATCTATTTAGTTCCCTAACACAAAATTCTCTGATGCTTTCCTTTCCATTTCTGTAACCTGATCCATTCAAAAAAATCATACTGCAAGTTTAACTAATTTTTCTATCCCCATATACTTATTTAAGAACATTGCCTCTAATGCTTTGTAGTCTACAAACTAACAAGCATTTTGGTTACCCATGTTAGAGCTCCTTCTTTTAAATGTATTTTTACAATCTTAATCTCAGTAAACTCACTCTCGCAAGTTACAAAATTATCCTTGCATGCGGCCTAGAAATCCACTGTATCATCTCTGTCCTAACAAATAAAATGTTCCGTATGGAAACATTGCCACATGGGATAACGTACTATTAAATTTCGCTGCGAACCCGCTATATTACTTCTGGTTTTCTGTAAAATGATTACTTCTTCCAATTCATTCTCAATATTATTTATTCCTTGATTAAATTCAAATATTTCCTCACTCATGGACTTCCATTATGAGTTTGCCTGGATTCCATATCTTTTACCATTTTGTTCATGTGCCTGAATTTGCCACACATCACTTTGCACAGCTCACGGTTGACATCTACATCTGCATTTACATCTGAATCTACACTGAAGCGCCAAAGAAACTGGTATAGGCATCCATACTCGGGATACCACGACTGTGATGTGAATATGGAATCTATGATTTCAGTAGGTTCAAATGGCTCTGAGCACTATGCGACTTAACTTCTGAGGTCATCAGTCGCCTAGAACTTAGAACTAATTAAACCTAACTAACCTAAGGACATCACACACATCCATGCCCGATGCAGGATTCGAACCTACGACCGTAGCGGTGACGCGGTTCAAGACTAAAGCGCCTAGAAGCCCACGGCCACACCGGCCGGCTATCCATACTCAAATACAGAGATATGTAAACAGGTAGAATATGACACTGCGATCGGCAACAAGAGTGTGGCGTAGTTGTTAGAGCGGATACTGCTGCTAAAATGCCAGGTTATCAAGATTTATGTGAATTAGAACGTGGTGTTATAGTCGGCGCACAAGCGATGGAACACAGCACCTCCGAGATAGCGATGAAGTGGGATTTTCCAGTACGACCATTTCACAATTGTACCGTGAATATTAGGAATCAGCTAAAACATCAAATCTAAAACATCGCAGGGGCCAGAATGAAAATAATGTGAAAAAGGGAACAACGACGACTGAAGACACTCCTTCAACATGAGAGAAGTGCAGCCTTTCCGAAAATTTCTGCAAATTTCAGTGCTGGGCCATTAACAAGTGTCAGTGTGCGAACCATTCAACGAAACATAATCGATATCTGCTTTCGGAGCCGAAGACCCACTTCTGTTTCTTTGATACTGCACGACACAGGTAGAATATGACACTGCGATCGGCAACAAGAGTGTGGCGTAGTTGTTAGAGCGGATACTGCTGCTAAAATGCCAGGTTATCAAGATTTATGTGAATTAGAACGTGGTGTTATAATAATATAATATATTATATAATAATATAATATAATAATAGAATATAATAATAATTATAATAATAATAATTAAGCCTTACCTGGCTCCGTCAACACCGACATTGGACTGTTGATGGCTGGAAACATGTTGCCTGGTCGGACGAGTCTCGTTTCAAACTGTATCGAACGGATGGTCAAGTACAGGTACGGAGACAACTTCATGAAATCATGGACCCTGTATTTCAGCAGGGGACTGTTCAAGCTGTTGGAGGCTCTGTAATGGTGTGGGGAGTGTACGGTTGGAGGGATATAGGACCCTGATGCATCTAGATACGACTCTGAAAGGCATTCTGTCTGTTCACCTGCATCCATTCATGTCCATTGTCCGTTGGACTTAGGCAATTCCAGAAGGACAAAGCGACACCCCACAAGTCCAGAATTGCTACAGAGTGGTGCTAGCAACACTCTTCTGAGTTTAAACACTTCCGCTGGACACCAAACTCCCCAGGCATGAACATTATTGAGCAAATCTGGGATGCCTTTCAACGTGTTGTTCAGAAGAGATCCCCACCCCTTCGTACTCTTACTGGTTTATGGACAGCCCTGCAGAATACATGGTGTCAATTCCCTGCAGAACTACATCAGAAGAAATGAAATGTCGTGTGGCGAGGGCCTCCCAACAGGTAGAGCCGATTGTCGGGGGCAACTACTTTGAGGCGATGTCACTTCGGCGACTTGGGAGTCGATGAGGATGAGATGATGATGATAAGTACGACACAAATACCCAGTCCCTTAGCGGAGAAAATCTCCAACCCAGCCGGGAATCGAACCCGGGTCCGCCGCCATGGCAAACCAGCGCGCTGTCCACTCAGCTACGGCGGCGGACACTGCTTCAGACATTAGTCGAGTCCATTCCACGTCGTGTTGAGGCACTACTGCGTACTCGCGGGGGGTCCTATAGGATATCAGGTAGGTGTACCAATTTCTTTGGCTCATCATTGTACATACATACTCCACAAGCCACCGTATCGTGCATGGACGAGGTTACCTTGTCTCACTACTACTCATTTTCCTTCCTGTTCCACTCGTAAGTAGAGCGAGGCACAAATGACTGTTTATATGCCTCTGAATAAAGACTAATTTCTCTTAACCTCGTTGCCCTTACGTGAGTAGGCAGCAGGAGAATAGATCTGTAGTCTACTTCAACGCCGGTTCTGCAAACTTTCTCAAGTGTGTTTCATGAAAAGAACGTTGTCGTCACTCCAGGAAGTCCCATTTGAACTTACGTAGCATCTTCGTAATATTCGCGTGTTGATTGAACCTACTGGTAACAAATCTAGCAGCACGTCTCTGAATTGCTTCGATGTCTGTCTTTAATCCGTCATACGGGGATCCCAAACACTCGAGCAGTACTCGTGAATGGGTAGTGTTCTATAGGCAGTTTCCTTTATAGTTGAGCTATACTTTTGTAAAATACTCCCAGAGACCCCACGTCCACCATTCGTCCTCCTCACCACCAGCCTTACACGAAAATTCGTCTTCCCCACCACCATAATTACGTTCTCGTTCCATTTGATATCACTTTGCAACTTCACGCTTGTGACAAACAGGAAACAAATA
Organism: Schistocerca gregaria; assembly: GCF_023897955.1. Lineage (NCBI taxonomy): Eukaryota > Metazoa > Arthropoda > Insecta > Orthoptera > Acrididae > Schistocerca > Schistocerca gregaria. The sequence goes on from NC_064931.1 coordinate 735,463,397, forward strand.
ATCGTGTATTTGAAGAGTATGGAATTCGTTTCTCTACTCAGCTCCATTAACTAATATTCACAAAAAGCCACCATTCATCACACCAACTAGAAATTTAGGGTGACTCATCTTATATCCTTTCACTGTCACTCATTGATGATGTCTTGCAGTTTGCTGCTCACACTGTCCGTCAAATCATCTATCTATACAGAGAATAAGAGCGGTGCTGTCACGCTTGCCTGGGGCACTTCTGACGATACCCTTGCCGCTGATGAAACTCGCCATCAAGGACAACGTGCAGGCTTCTATACTGAAGAAACATTGACACCACTCACATGCCTGGGAATGTAATCCGTACAGTTGGACCTTCATTAGCGATATGCTGCGAGTAACCCTTCCTCTACCTCATGAACCCTCTGGTTTCCCCAGCCCCCCTGCCAGTTTGGTTTGGGACATATTTCAATTTTGTTTTCGTTTTCTGTAAATTTAGCTTCGAAATGGTCAACCATGTCACTTACTTTGCTAATTTTGCCCCAAGCTCTGATTTTCATACCCAACATTATTCCTAAGCTTTGATTCCACTTCTCCAGCTGTATCAGATTTCGTATTTCCAAAGTTAACAAGTTTTCCAATTTCTAAAATTTACTGCAATGTTCTCTCTGGATATTCATGACAGGTGCTAGCTGATTTTCAAATTTACCATCATTTCCTATAACTATCCCTTCCCTCTGCATTTTAAGGCTACTTGCATCACTCTCAGCAATCTGTAATCTTCAATTACTTAACGATTTCTCTATTTAGTTAGCCATAACTGACTAACAAGAAAACGCAACTTTTTCTGTAGTTAACTCAAAATTCCCTCGCTTGCTGCTGTGGTACTTTGTACTGTGAAAGATATGAAAGAGATGACATATATGTTGAGAACAATCTATGGCATAGGTACAATGCAGCATGGACGTAGCACCGCTTGATGGGACTATGGCACAGAGACGACTTAGCATGGAAACAATACAGCACAAAGGCAGTGACACGGAAATGATTTGGCACAAAGGGAGGCGATGTCGTGTAACTCCTGCGCCCTGGCAGCGGCATGGACAGATGTCAACAACTGGTGCCGCGCGGTCAGGAGCAGTACATAGGCGTGGCGGCGCTGCGACGCAACGGATATTCAGTATCGTAGACGCAGCTGTCATGCGACAACTGCAGTGTGGACAGATTTCATTGCGGAAAGGAGTGCCAACTCAAGTGTGGTTAGATTGTGCCATGTAGGCACGGTGGCCATAAACAACTTTGGCACAGACACTCATTGGCATTGATGCAGCTGCTGTGCAACGGCTGTGGCAGGGAAATTTTATGGTGTGGACATGCATCGGGTCGTACATGACAGCTGCAGTGTAGTTAGATGGGTCTGTATAGGTGCGGTGGCCCTGCAATGATTGCAACAAGGACAGGCAATGGGATGATTTCAATAGCTGCATGACTGCTTTAGTGCGGAGAAACTGCAGTGTGGACAGTCACTGATGTGGGCAGGAAGACAGGAATGATGGCTGCATTTTAATGAGATCGCACCATCTAGGTACGTGGCCCTGTGATGGTTTTGCACCGATAGATATCGGCGCTGGTGCAGTGGTTGTGCAACAGCTGTGGGTGGGGGACATGCTTCAGCGTGGACAGGCATCGGCGTGGGTGGCGAGTTGGCTGCAGTGGACTCATGTGAGACTTTGTGCAGGTCCGGCAGCCTTGCAACGGGTCTGGCGTGGCCAGGAAATGGCACCTATGAAGTGGTCATGCAACAGCTATAGTGCAGAGACACTGAGGTGTGGACAGGCATACATACAGATAGGTGACACGGCTGTGGTGTTGTCAGGTGCACAGCATGGGTGTTGCGGCCATGGAACGGCTTCGGCAGACAGGTTGCTTTATAGACTTGGTGGTCCTGAAAAAATTGTAGCATTTACAGGCGGCACCACGACCACAGGGTCCTCATTATAAAGAAGTAAATTTATAAATGAAATTTAGAACCAGCAGTGCAGTGCCATGGCATAATCAGGCTACAACTAAGCCATACATGGGCCACTGGACTGCATAACAGCAGCTTCGCAACTACTTCTGTATTAACAGATTACTCATACCGCTAGCCTTCATGTAGCAATTACAGCCCGATTACGACTACTAGATCGTCTGCCCCAGCCCAGATATTTCTGCAGCCAACTAACGACGACGTTACCGTAGCACAGAGAACCAGTGTTTAAGAACGCGCAAACTGTGTCACTCTGAACAGCGCCTATGATTCAGACGCCTCTGCCTCAGCAGGGACACTGCTGGCCTGCTACTTGCTGCCCTGCGTGGGCGCCAGAGCAGCTCTACACTTGGCTGACGTCCTAAGAGTATGACGAGAAGAATCATCCATCTGTGCCCTCACCGGAGTGTCATGAAAGGACAACTATGATCGCAAACCTGGAGCGGGACACAGCCGTGTCCTCTCAGCAACAGCTGTTGGCCACACTGTAACCGGGAGCATGGCAAAGCAGCAGCGATCACAGCAGCAGAAGTGTGCAATGGCCACCCACCGGGCAATCACCGTCATATTCACTTCGCTGCACAGTAATGATTGTAAACAAGTCTCTACATGGAATTCACTGTAACCATCATCGGACCTACCTCAAATGCAGGACGCACTTCCTAAGAAGGTAATGCCTGACATCAAGGCCGTCCTATCAAAAGTAGTGTCTCTTGTTTTTGTCCGAATGAACCAGTGTTATAATAGGTGTCAGAACGACTACTGAGGATAAACATAAAGATTTAACTGGACAGTCAGAACAAAGCAGACAGACCCATGAATTTTCTGCAGCATGGACGTCCTAAGCAACAATACGAGTAAGTGCAGAATTCAAAGTTTGTTTGAGCCTATATGGATGTTTCTCTATCCTTTCTTCCTCCTTTCAGCTTTTTGTGTACCGGTACTTCGTTTCGTTGTAAGTAGGCAATATGGAGAAGTAAATTTCGTATCAGGACGATATTCAGCACTTAATACATGAAGTTGCCCAGCTACAGGTGGAATAATGGCAGCTAAGGGAGAAAAGAAGGGAACAGTCGCTTCCTAATACACCTATCCTGGTCACTAATATCTCTGTTTTAGTCACACCGTTTTCAGGAAATTCTGAAATTTAACCAAGACAAACAGGTAGGGGCTTCTAGGCTGTATGAGATAAACCACAAAAAGGACATCAGTTCAATGTGTTCAGCGAAGAAAGATGTAGGACAAAAAATACATCGAGATATTGCCATGAGCAACCAAACAGTTTTACTTTTTTTTTTAATTCATAAGGGATCAATAGAGATGTAGCTCACCAATCATATCTGGTCAAAAATGCGCAGAATAGGAAGTAGATCGCAGAAGCTTGCCAGCCCCTGGCAGGAGTGTATGTTATGCCTTATAAAATGAAACTGATACCCAAAAACAACAATTATTAATTAATTAACTAATTTGTTCTTAGACTTTTTTCTTTGAAATAGGTACTCAGACCGGTACTGCATTAAAAAAGAAACTCTCTTTTAATTTTTTTGCCTGTCTAATACAAACAAACTGTGAAAAGATTTGACTATAGATTAATATGTTTTCTTCGTGGCTGCTGTAAGGAGAGGACGGGTTAGGTACAGGATGAATTGGCGTTCGGAGGTTTCTGCTTCTCCGGTTCTCAGATGCAAAGTCGGAGAAAACTGCTACAACTGGAGATGAAGACGACGTCTCCCTTAGCAGCTACAATATTCACAGTAAAATTACTGCTGTGTCTTAAACCAGAAAAATACTTCAAGAAAAGAAATGACTAGCCCTGAGTTGTAGTTCCAACCAGTTGAGGAGTATTGGTTGTACTCGGAGTTGGATAAAGTGATAGAGATAGCCAATTGTTTTGGACGGGGCAGCTCATAATAGCGCAAAGGTTGGACCTAGGTAGAAGTAGTTTATTAATAAACCGGACACTGTGTCAAATACTAGGTCCAAATTTCCGTCTACCTGCCACAATTTCGGCAAAAAGCAATCTCAGTATTTCGCAGCCTCGATTGTATTGGCCAGAAAATGGTACGGAGGACTTACCTATATCGCAACTGACTATGCTGCACCGTACATTAGGACCCGAATAAATACAGTCCATAGACGAACTCATTAACGAGCAGGAGGGACGGGTCTCCGTGGAGACACTGATGCAGTATGTGGATGATAAAGGGGAAAACAACATTGCCCACAATTATACCAGTTATGCTGGACCTAGCACTTGTTTACATGTACAGGAAGCTAAACACAAGACGAAGTTCTAATCCAGCCACTGTTCAAATCCTGGTGAACTGGATTCCCAGAGCCTAGGAGACAGTGGAGGGAATTGGAACAGCAAGTTAAGCTAATGGGGAAGTGATTGGGCTTAGGATAGTTAGTCCATCAGAGAACGTAATGATAAAATTAATCTTGGAAAAAAGCGGACCAGAGCCATTTGGGCCAGCCACCCGAGAATTGGTCACTCTAGTTTCGCTTAAGAATAATGCAGGTTAAGGCGACCTGAGGCACCAGGTCACAACACATAAATTTATAAATGAAAAATTCCAATTAAGTAAAATCTCCAGGTACTATCTTAACGACTTTAAATGATGAGTACGATAGTAGAAGTACTTTAAAGAATGTGGTATATTTCTGCAAATACTTATTGGTGTCCAGAAATTAAATAAAATGAAGGTTGAATAACAGGGAAACACTAGATTCCTGCAGCACGTAAATAGTTAACGACAACAACACAGCTCGCGAGATATTCACTTCTAAACGCACACTACGTCTTCACTGTAGAAGCCACAGAATTCTCAGAAGTGCACAAGTCGGCACTCCAAAGTATTTCTATCGGCCGCGACCACGCGCAAACCGCTACACACTCTCTAAGTCTCTGCCGCGACCGAGCTTCCGTCGCGCCGATACGTTCAGCACTCCCGTGTCCCGTGCTGTACTCTTCAGAACTCTTCTCCCGAACTCGCTTCCATCCAGTCTACCCATTCACGAGTGCTATGCCATGTCTTCATTCCAACGCACCCACACAAGCATAGTGAAACACATTCTAAGTACTGGATCTACATTTAAATAACTTGAAATTAAATAAATATCCCTATGGCTGGACCATTAACACACTCTAACACACATTATTAAATACATAAAAAATGAAATAAAAATATATCAGAGGAATAGTAACAAAAGGTAGTCCAGTAGCCTAATGTCTCTAAGCTTTCTAAAACACATTATATATTTTACCAATTTCTTAATGAATAGTATATATCGGATATAAACAAAGACGCAGATGAATAAATATATTTATAAGCATGCTGCTACCGTTTCTCTCGTGTAACTGTGGAGTACTTATGGCCTGACGCGATCGGTAGTAACCGGCCACTTTGACCTCGAATAACTCATGTACTATTCAAGTTACATGCCTGTAATTCATACCTATTTAGATTTACAGTAATATCTTCCTCAAGACACGGCGATCGACGAAATCGGAATAAGCGTTCATATATTTTGGTAATTCGTTGCTGGGTGTTACTTGTATAATTTACCGTCAGATACTAAACTTTAAACTAATAATGATACTGAAAATCTGATTACACCATCAGAGTCGTCGTGCAAATAATATTTCTTTGTGAGGTATCATCATTCATCTGGCTACTATTACTTTGTACACGAACTGTGAAATGTCTGCCATTGAGATTTCACAAAGTCCACCATCTTTGGCACTCCCGACATAGAAATCTCCTTCGTCAACACACAGAACTGTCCTCGTCACAGTGTCAACATGGAATTCCAGCCATGCGGCCGCTGGACCCCTCTTGCTTCCGCCAACGGCTCGGCAACTGCCGAGCGGCCAGCGCCCGCCGAGCGTCCTGTGCAGCCGCCCCAACTCCGAACATATAATACTCTCCTGGAAATTGAAATAAGAACACCGTGAATTCATTGTCCCAGGAAGGGGAAACATTATTGACACATTCCTGGGGTCAGCACGTTGGGTGGCACGGGATACATGCGGACGTGCACTGTCCTGTTGGAACAGCAAGTTCCCTTGCCGGTCTAGGAATGGTAGAACGATGGGTTCGATGAGGGTTTGGATGTACCGTGCACTATTCAGTGTCCCCTCGACGATCACCAGAGGTGTACGGCCAGTATAGGAGATCGCTCCCCACACCATGATGCAAGGTGTTGGCCCTGTGTGCCTCGGTCGTATGCAGTCCTGATTGTGGCGCTCACCTGCACGGCGCCAAACACGCATACGACCATCATTGGCACCAAGGCAGAAGCGACTCTCATCGCTGAAGACGACATGTCTCCATTCGTCCCTCCATTCACGCCTGTCGCTACACCACTGGAGGCGGGCTGCACGATGTTGGGGCGTGAAGACGGCCTAACGGTGTGCGGGACCGTAGCCCAGCTTCATGGAGACGGTTGCGAATGGTCCTCGCCGATACCCCAGGAGCAACAGTGTCCCTAATTTGCTGGGAAGTGGCGGTGCGGTCCCCTACGGCACTGCGTAGGATCCTACGGTCTTGGCGTGCATCCGTGCGTCGCTGCGGTCCGGTCCCAGGTCGACGGGTACGTGCACCTTCCGCCGACCACTGGCGACAACTTCGATGTACTGTGGAGACCTCACGCCCCACGTGTTGAGCAATTCGGCGGTACGTCCACCCGGCCTCCCGCATGCCCACTATACGCCCTCGCTCAAAGTCCGTCAACTGCAAATACGGTTCACGTCCACGCTGTCGCGGCATACTACCAGTGTTAAAGACTGCGATGGAGCTCCGTATGCCACGGCAAACTGGCTGACACTGACGGCGGCGGTGCACAAATGCTGCGCAGCTAGCGCCATTCGACGGCCAACACCGCGGTTCCTGGTGTGTCCGCTGTGCCGTGCATGTGTTCATTGCTTGTACAGCTCTCTCGCAGTGTCCGGAGCAAGTATGGTGGGTCTGACACACCGGTGTCAATGTGTTCTTTTTTCCATTTCCAGGAGTGTATTTATAGGGCGCCGCAACTCACCCGTTACCTCACACACTGAAGAGGCAAAGAAACTGGTAAACCTGACTAATATCTTTTAGGGCCACCGCGGGCACGCAGAAGTACCGCAACACCACGTGGCGTGGACTCGACTAATGTCTGATGTAGTACTAGAGGGAACAGACACCATGAATCCTGCAGGACTTTCCATAAATCCGTAAGAGCACGAGGGGTTGTAGATCTCTCCTGAACAGCTTGTTGTGAGGTATCCCATATACGCTCAGTATTTTCTACATACTCGTACACGTCCATCCGCACGATACAATTTGAAACGCGACTCGCCCGACCAGAAAACATGTTTCCAGTCATTAACAGTCCAGTGTCGGTGTTGTTGGGCCTCGGTGAGGCGTAAAGCTTTGTGCCGTGCAGTCATCAAGGGTACACAAGTGGGCCTTCGCGTCTTCTGTCACGATGAACGATTCTCTTCAGTCGTCGTTGGTCCTGTTCTTGCAGGATCTTTTTCCGTCAATACTGGTGTCGGAGATTTGATGTTTTACCAGATTTCTGCTATTCACAGTGCACTCGTGAAATGGTCGTACGGGAAAATCCCCACTTTGTAGTTACGTCAGAGATGCTGTGTCCTATTGCTCGTTGGCCATCTATAGCACCACGTTCAACCTCACTTAAATCTTGATAACCTGCCCTTGTAGAAATAGTAACCGATCTCGTAAATGTGCCAGACACTTTTTTGTCTTGTATAAGCGTTCCCGACCGCAGCGCCGAATTTTGATTCTTTACATACCGGGTGATCAAAAAGTCAGTATCAATTAGAAAACAGAATAAATCATGGAGTAATGTAGATAGAGAGGTACAAATTGACACACGTGCTTGGAATGACATGGGGTTTTATCAGAACCAAGAAAATATAAAAGTTAAAAAAATGTCCAATAGATGGCGCTTCATCTAAGTAGAATAACAATAATCAGCATAACAAAGTAAGACAAACCACTGATGATGTTCTTTACAGGAAATGCTCAATATGTCCACCATCATTCCTCAACAATACCTGTAGTCGAGAAATAATGTTGTGAACAGCACTGTAAAGCATGTCCGGAGTTACGGTGAAGCATTGGCGTCGGATGTTGTCTTTCAGCATCCCTAGAGGTGTCGGTCGATCACGATACACTTGCGACTTCAGGTTACCCCAAAGCCAATAATCGCACGGACTGAGGTCTGGGGACCTGGGAGGCCAAGCATGACGAAAGTGGCGGCTAAGCACATGATCATCACCAAACAACGCGCGCAATAAATCTTTCACGCGTCTAGCAATATGGCGTGGTTCTAATAAAACCTGACTGATGACCTTAGAAGTTAGGTCCCATAGTGCTCAGAGCCAACTAATAAAACCCCATGTCGTTCCAAGCAAGTGTGTCAATTTTTGCCTCTCTACCTACATTATTCCGTGGTTTATTAAGTTTTGAAATTTGTACTGACTTTTTGATCACCCGGTATATCTGTATTTGAATACGCATTCCAATACCAGGTTGTATGGCGCTTTAGTATAACATAGGTTACTGATAACGTCACACCCACAAAATAAGCAGTTCCCAGCCCTAGTTTATAGGAGTGCATTTTACAAAAAAGCTCACTTAACAAATGCAAACAAACACTCACTGAATAAAATTTAAATAGCTCCACTATATAAATAGAATCTCTGGTAGGTTATTTTGTCTACTTAAATAAGAGAACTGTACCGGAAACTTTGCAGAAACATAGTTTGTCTGTAAACTGGAGCCGGCCGTTGCGACCGAGCGGTTCTAGGCGTTTCAGTCCGGGGCTGGTCGACTGCTACGGTCACAGGTTCGAATCCTGCCTCTGACACGGATGTGTGTGATGTCCTTAGGTTGGTTAGGTTTAAGTAATTCTAGGGGATGTTAAGTCAAATGGTTCTGAGCACTATGGGACTTAACTTCTGAGGTCATCAGTCCCCTAGAACTTAGAACTACTTAAACCTAACTAACCTAAGGACATCACACACATCCATGCTCGAGGCATGATTCGAACCTGCGACCGTAACGGTCGCGCGGTTCCAGATCGTAGCGCCTAGAACCGCTCGGTCACTCCGGCCGGCGATGTTAAATCCCATAGTGCTCAGAGCCATTCGATCCATTTGTAAACTGGAAAGCGAGCAGCACTGATGGTGGAGTAAGTCACCTTTCCCATAAGAAAGCTGCAACTGCAGTACAGGATGAGTAACAAACAATTTGCCCTTCAGCAGTATAGAACAGTGTTAAGAGATTTACGTAGAATCTTATCATACGCATTTCTTGCCTTACTGTTATTAACAGCTCGTAACTGTGTGCAACATTGTGCTAACACACTTTGTGGGAATGAACACCCACCGGGAGTGTATGCGCACTGCTTCGCCAGTGATTCATAAGGCGAACTGTGAAAGGGTTGTTATAACTTTGCACCTTTTTTCGACGTAGTATAGTAGTGGAAGTGGTCACTCGCCTTTCGCTCTTCGGTTCGCGGACATAAAAAAGAGGGAATTAAATGATCACAATCTGGCAGCAGTCTTCCGTCATGTGTTTGCCCTCTAGCCCTTTCCCCAAACACTGATACAGCCCCAAACCGAGCGTCACACCCCAGAACTTAAATTATCCCTAAACAGGTGTACTGCTCTTAGATATGGATCACATAATTAATATTTTCTTGACGCGCTTTATGTAATAGCAAACATTAACGTTATACCACTAACACCTTATATGCGTATTTTTAATTATGTGCTATTTTGACATTTCCTTTAACGCGGTAACTATTAGTTCTAGAGAAAGTATAACTGTCTCATTTTTGTAGAAAATGTACTGTATTTTAATTTTGTACTGGAAAATTTATTCGCTAGATGTCACAGTTTTCGAGATATTCGAGAAAAACACAAAGAAATAAACTTCAAACACACCCCAGGCCTACGCGCATCCCTACGGTTCAGGGATTTTGGTATGTTGTTCACGATACTCCCCGCTAATAATGTGCAAAAATTTGTGACAGCACGACTTTTTTCCCCTGTATAATTCCCTTGGTCTTCGGTGAGTCAGGTAGAAGTGACGTGCATGCAGTGGACAACATAACTCGGGTACCTCGGAAAATACCATTGCTCATAACACGTCTTCGATGGGCTAAACAACGCATAAACGAGATCGTAATTGAATGGAGATATGTAGTGTGCTCCGATGAGACGCGATTTTGTCTCCTTTCTAATAATGCAAGACCCACAGGGTGTGGTCTAACCCACCGACGGCGCATCAAGGCGTTTAACCTGCAGTATGTGGACGGTTTACACCTTGCCGGACGTGTTTCTGTTTGAGTATGATTTTCGCAACATGATTTGGGCATACTGATTCATATTACTGTCTACATGAACGGGGATGTTTATTTCAGCATTGTCGGAGCCATGCTTTGCCCTTTCTTCTAAATTTGTATAATGTTTCCCAAGACGACACCAACCATGTTTACACAGAAGGAAGGAAGGAAAGTTACAATTTAACGTCCCGTCTACAGCGGGGTCAGCAGAGAGAGGTGTTCACAAGTGTGCACGGCAAACTTCCTGGTCTGACTAAGACTCAGGCGACCTATTTCACCTTGATAGGTTAGCTAAATCACCCCATCATAATATGATTGAAGGTGCCTACGACTGCTTGGAGCAGCGAGTGAAAAACATCCTTTCAAATTTGCAGCAGTCATCAATGAGAGAACACCTGAAGAAACTTGTGTACTGCCTATTCGCCAAAATAAAGGCCACTGTCAGGGATAAAGGCTGTATTAGATGATAAGAGAATGAAAAGTCTTTTATCGTTGTTATTACCACATGAAGTCGGCTCATTAGGCACTGAGATTGCAATTAGATGGGCGGATAATTTACTTCAGCAATAGTCCACATTTGTATGGAGAATATATGTCAGAACTCGTCATTACTTCATGTATTTACTAAAAGACGCAATTGTATAGTATCATCGAGGGAATCATCAGGTCAGCAATTTTCCTCCCGTTTCGTTAGTGATACATGTTGACGTGAGAGGCACTACGAGAGTATTAGGAAACCCCTCAGCAGTCGTAATGTTGTTGAATTTATCCCGCTTAGCTCCTCCCAGCTGACAAAATTCCTTGGTGGAACCGTGAATCGAACCCACGTCGTATGTGTGACAACTGGACGTAAATACGTCTCTACCACATTGGCGGACATAGCCTAGCTACTGATCAACATGAAGGTTCAGTCTTGAATAAGTTGATAGTCTACATGATATTCCATATGAAATTTCAAGGCAAATTTGGAGCGCTGTTACATTTCATGACAAAACAAGTGAAGCATCCACAAGGGAAACGAAATTTCAGTAGTTGAGAAGTATGTGATGTTATTTTGGTGATTACTAAATCGAATCAAATTTACAAAGAGCTTCGCAGTATGAACGCACTTATCAGTCTGACGATGCACATCTGGTCTGGATGCGTGCTCTTATTCGGATGGGAAGGTTATCATAAAGCCTTCGTATCCTCTACTGAGGCTAGGTCGCTCACAACTATTGTAACCGATCCTTGATATCCTGAATTCTAGCACAGGGACAAAGCCAACGTCCGAACAACTCTTGTAACCGATCCTTGATATCCTGAATTCTAGCACAGGGACAAAGCCAACGTCCGAACTGGTCCCATACGTGTTCTATCGAGGAAACACTGGGATATTTCTGACCATATGAGTACCTCAACATCGCGCAGTCACTTTATAGATACACGTGTCCTGTTGAGAAATGCCGGCCGGGGTGGCCGAACGATTCTAGGCGCTACAGAGACAGGATTCGAACCTGCGACCGTGGCGGTCGCGCGGTTCCAAGCTGAAGTGCCTAGAACCGCTCGGCCACACCGGTCGGCGGCAATCATTTGGGTTTTTGTGTTAACTGTACTTCGCTAGTCTGGCTGTTATACTCATCGACCAATGATGTGGAATGGCGCAGAATGTTGTAGGTAGCACATTAGTTGTTCTCCGATGGCTGACGCAGGTGTGAAGGCACACAGCATGGCGATCCTCGTTGTGGTGGTCAGACGTGGTTGTCTGGAATAATAACGACGAGTATTCCAGCCCTCATTATGTCATGCAGTCCAACATCGGAATACACTCACATTCGAAAGCTCCAAAAATCTGTATATGATTCAACGAGCCGGCCAACTGGAGACCCACAACAAAGCCACTTTAAAACTGTGTCTAGTGCTGATGACGCTGTCTCACTCGATTACATGGCATCTCAGTGTCCTTCGCTGCGATCAGTCACGTTGTTTACGCCATCACCTAGCCTGGTAAGAACAATATAAACAGGAACAACATTAACACACTGAGGTAGCCGTTCTAACTGTCACATAGAATTACAACTGTCATTATTTACATACAATGAACCGCCGAAAAAATTGTATAGGTATGCGTATCCAAATATAAGACATCGAGTGTTTTGTGTAGTTGTTAGATCAGTTACTGCTGCTATAATGGCAGGCTATCACGATTGAAATGAGTCTGAACGTGGTGTTATAGTTGGCACACGAGCGATGGGACAGAGAATCTCCGAGGTAGAGATGAAGTGCGGATTTTCCCATACGGCCATTTCACGAGTGTACCATGAATACCAGGAACCCAGTAAAACATCAGACTTCTGACAGCGCTGCGGCTGGAAAAAGATCATGCAAGAACGGGACCAACGACGACTGAATAGAATCGTTCAACCCTTCCACAAATTACAACAGATTTCAATGCTGGGCCACCAACAAGTGTCAGAGTGCGAACCATTCAACGATACATAATCGATATTGGCTTTCGGGGTCGAAGGTCCACTCGTGTATCCTTGATGACTGCACAACACAAAGTCTTACGCCTCGCCTGGGACAATCAACACCGACAATGGACTTTTGATGACTGGAAACATGTTGCCTGGTCGGACGAGTCTCGTTTCACATTGTATAGAGCGGATGGACGAGTCTAGGTGTGGCGAAAACTTCATGAATACATGGAGCCTGCATATCAGCAAGGGACGTTCAAGCTGGTGGAGGCTCTGGAACAGTGTGGAACATGTGGTGCAGGAGTGATATAGGAGCGTTGATGCGTTTAGATACGACTCTAACAGGTGACACGTACGTAGCATCATGTCTGATCACGTGCATCCGTTCATGTCCATTGTGCATACTGACGGGCAGTACAGTGTGACACCCTACACGTCCAGAATTGCTACAAAGTGGCTCCAGGAATACTCTGCTGGCCATTAAACTTCCCAGATATGAACATTATTGAGCATATGTAGGATGCAAGGTGTTATTCAGAAGAGATCTCCACCCCCTAGTACTCTTACGGATTTATGGACAGCCCTACAGGATTCATGGTGTCAGTACCCTCCAGCACTATCTCCGACATTAGTTGAGTCAATATCACGTTGCGGAACTCCTGCGTTCTCGCGCGGGCCCTACACGATGTTGTGCAGGTGTACCACTTTCCTTGGCTCTTCAGTGTACCTTGCAATGGTGTGTACGGATACTAAGTTATATTGACGTCCGATGATGTCTTCAATTTACTTAGCATTTCTGTCAGGCAATGTATATCATTCTGATCTACTGTTCGAGTACTAAATCGTGATGTCACGAGACGTCACATGTCCGGGCTACTTAAATGCCGCGCTAATGCGACAGTTAGTTAGTGTAACCGTACGATGGCGCTCACGCAGCTCACCGTTGAGAGTGTGTCTGAGAAGCTCAGCTTTCGGTGCACGCCGAGGTAGGTGGTGGATCGTCAGTTGCGCCTGTGTGGTGTCGGTGGTTGACAGGTCACAACGTGGTGCTAACGTACTGCACGTTGGCTATTCTCTTGGTCCGGTGAATAACCGTATTGTATGGACGTCATGTGCGTTCGGTATTTATCATAAACGGCCGAATAACCCTTGGCTCATCGAAGTAATTTTGTATTTCACTGCCTGTTTAGGCTATAATCTCTATTAGTCTTACATTTAACGTCTCAGGCTGTACCTTCAGTTATATTCTAACTGATGTGCTAGAACTGTGGTTTTTGGAACATTACTTGAGTAACTCACTACTCAAGTTACTATATTGTGAGACCGTTTTACTTAATTTTAAGATATTATTGACTCTTGAGTTACATTCTCAGTGACTTGTCACATTAATATACAGCTGGTCTATTTTGTTTATTATTGTTTAATTGATGACCATTAAGATTAAATTATTTTACTTAATGTTGTGGAGATTACTTTGATTAAACTTCAAAGGATTTTATATGAATCTTGAGCATCCAACCATTTTTCTGTTCCTTTTTAAAGCATGATATCTATGCGGAATAAAATGGTTACGATTAATTATCAATCACAGCTCAAACTAAACGTACCACTTCCTTATTTTATCATGTACATGAATTAAGTAATTAACATTTATTTATGATACTCGTCGTTTCCTCTGAACAGCAGTGTACCTCGTTGTTTATTGAAATATTCTGACAGTACTAATGATTACAAATAAGTAACTGACACTGCTCTTGTAACATCTATAATAATCTGTTACCACCAATACTAGAACTCAGGTTGGTGAAATATTGTCTGCTGAATAAGTACTGACGGATGAAAAGAAACAATTTGTTTCATGCATTGTAATTTTCGATCAAACTGCCAAAACGAGTTACATGGATTACTAATGCACATTGATGTAATTTAGTTTGGGCTTAAACTTGGGGTTTGTCAATTCCAAAATCACGTAGTTATTCATTTAAGCACTGCACACATACTATACATAAGGTGAAGTAGAAAGTAAAGAGGCTAATCCGAAAATTATTTAATATTGAGATAATTATTACGCCACAATACTAAACGTTTTTCATGGTAATAAGTTACGCCATTTTAAACCTCAGTAACTCGCTTTAATACTTCGGATGTGGTTTTGATAAAACTAATTCTCCCGCGTGATTTTCGAGCCATGATTACCTACTTGTATGCTTCAATTTAAAGATATTTTAGAACTTTTGAGGGCTTCATTACATAATTGTGGGTACGTCCTTAATTTGGTAGAGAGAGATATGCGGAAGAATGGAGAACGAGCGGCTGTGCAGACGGTGAACTCGAGTTTACGCATTCAGCAGGCTTCTCACGTACAGGAATTAAGGCAAATTTATTCTCGCCCTGATGAAATTCGGAAGGAATATGGCGACCGAGGAATCTCCAGTTTCTTGATGATTTGCACAAAGGACATGCATATTATGTTCATACATGAAATTCCTAGTCCATGTTTGTTTAATATGTCATTTCAGACGCTACATTGATCGTCTCATGATCTGATAGTACACTGTGCCAGAAAAAATCTTTTGTATAAAACTTCGAAAAAATGTGCCTCTCTTGATGTTTAACTTTAAGCCTTGTTACCCGACAGCTTTATGTAACAAAATGGGTTTATTTTAGATTCGATGAGAAAAGTAGCCTACTCTTAAAAGGATTCTTCCACTCGAAAAGTGTATGTTTAGTAAAGCCATAAACTTTTACTGTCAATGTGCCCAAATATTCAACTCAGAACCGTAATGAAGTAACACTTAAATTAATTGAGTGCTGGAAAAATCTGTTTCTACAACAGAGTTACTGTAAAAGTCACGTTCACAATTAGGAAAAAAGACCGAAAAATTATAAATTATGACTATCCCATGAATACCTTTGGAAAAGAAGGTAAGCGAATTATTATATTGCTCAAAGATATTTGAAGAAATTAGTAAGCTCACCCTCAAGTTCGGGAGTGTTTAATATGACGTGTTCCAGAACGTAAATATACGTTCCTGACAACGTACACAAGGCAGATTTAAAACTCCCACGGTATTTTGACCTTACACAAAACACAAACAACCTTTTTTTTTAGATTGATTGAAACCAGAATCTTAATCTTGCATGAGGCGGAACTTCTCATTCCATTTTCGCAGCAAGCACGGACACAACAAGAAGAACTGCAACACAAGACGCTGGACGACGCGTGCATTTCACAAAATACAATATATATACACGTAAAATTCCGTAACAACATCACTGAACACACATATGCCGAAGCACTCTCCCCAAGCAACACAGATAATGGAAAAACAAAGGGAGAAAGTCCGAAATCAAATCTATCAGTTAATAATAAAAAATATGTAGTATTTTTGCGACTCTTTAAACCAGAAGGTGCTCAGTGTATCACTCTCTAAATCCAACGAAATTTTTATGAATGTCATTTTATTTAACATAAAACTGCTTACAAATGACTCGAACTAAACTGACAAGCTGTAGTATTAGAGAAATGAACAGCTAACAATGACAAAATTTATACTCGAAGTTAGTTAGTAGGAAATTGCATTTACGGCGAAGCTCACATTTGATGAAGCCAATGAAATTAAAATTACGTTACAAATTATTTGAACTATTCTCAGAGTCTTTATGGAGGGAGAGTTGTATGGGAAGAGCAAATACAATGTTGCCTATCTGGGTGTTATGTATGATACTGTCTGGTGTTGTTAGCAGCTTCGTGGTGGTGGAGAATTTGTAACAAGTACGCTAATACTGAAGTACAGCCGTTTCACTCTCTTGGCATGTGCACAATTCGTTTGGCGACGGTAGCATTCCTATGTCAACTGCCACTGTATACCGCCTAGTCGGAAGTGATTAGCATTGTCATTCAGTAACGGCCCTATCTGGACTACAACAACATTTCTGGCTCACTGTGCAATTACTGCAGACAGATTTTAAGTTTATAAGGAAACCGGGTCACGTCAACTCGCAGAATATGAAAATACTGTTCGTCCGGTTTTGTTACACGTGCCACACCCAAGAACTCACAATTCGGCGTTTAACATTCACGTTTCTGCTGATATGAAAAATTGTTGTTACAAACACATTAACTGTATTAACGCACGTTTAGCTGTACTGGCATGATTATGAAATATATAAAACTCAACAGTCTTTGCCACTCACATCACATCAGCAAATTCTGTACAGCCAAGCAACAATTACGGCTTCCGCCCGTATGAACTGTGGATGTAGCCTGTAGAAATTTTACGAGGCGGACTTTATATGAATCAGTCTGATACTTTCTTCACATGGTTTACATGCCAATATTAAGTCTATACTGTAAATAAAACGTAAGTAATAGGCCGTACAAATTCTGTTCGACTCTCCGTCTATCGATTTATCACTCGCTACCTTACTCTCGTATAGTCGTTCACTATACTCACTACATTTGGTATAATTATCGCAAACATTTACCAAATATTAAAATATTGCACAACCACGAATCAATATGTTGATAATAAGAACACAGCATAGCATAATAAAACGATGCCTAGTTATACACCTTAAGTTGACGTATTGTAGTGATGTCAAAAGATAAAAGAAAAGAATAAATATAGTACCACTCAGAAACATCAATATCCTCACAGACTCAAGAGTGAGGAAGATGGAGGAAATCCCAGTCATGCAGACAATGCCTTTCAAGTAATATCTCAGTAACAAATTCGCTCTAAAGTGCTCTGGTTGATGCTGCCATCTACGGCACAAGAGTAAGAACTAAAACAATAGTGTCAGCAATTGTCGTTTGATGCTGCTAAGAAGCAAAACAGATGTGATAGGTTTCATCAGTTTTCTTGTAATCCTAGCTGTGTGATTTAACCGACGTAAGTGTGAGAATTCTTGTCAGTTTTATGGAGGACTTGTGATTTATAACTTTGTTACACATAGGAAATCACTGTGACAACTTAATGTGTAATCTGAACTGCAATGTTTCAACTAATTTACAAGGTATGTGATGACCTTTAGGTGGGCGTTATGGCGATCAACATAACAGTGATTGCCTCCACATCTCACATCACCCCCCCCCCCCCCCCACGTAATAAAGGTTTTGATTTTACTCTCATTTAGGTGGCGACAAATCGTAAAAGAAATTCCAAAGGCGTCAGAAGGACATAAGAGCAGCGGCAAGGTGCTTCTACATCTACATCTATATCTGCATATACAGATTACCCGACAATTCAAAATTAAGTGCCTGGCAGGGGGTTCATTGAACAACCTTCAACTTGTTTCACTACCTTTCCACTCTCGAGAGGAACGCTGCAAAATCGAGCACCTAAGTCCTTCTGTGCGAGCTCTGATTTCTCTCATATCATAATACTGATCATTTCTCCCTATAAAATGTAATTTCATAAAAGAGAAACCAGTCACTTTTTTTTGAAATAGTTGTTTATTCATTCCATGAATAAAATACAGAATAAAATCATACATACCACCCAAACTATTACACAACATTTCAAAAGTCAGGAGTATACAAACTAATTTGCAACCTATGCCCACGTTTCTGCCTTGGACAAACTGGTAGAAGTGTCACAACAAGATTTAGGTAGCACATAGATGCACTCCGCCTTAATTATCTGAACAAATCCAGCTTTGCCACACATCTTCCCCAACACAATCATTCTGCAAACAACATAGAACGAAACTTCCAAATACTCCATCTTCCTAACAACGGCACGATACATGACCTTGAACAAATCGGAATTTTTTATCAACACAATTACAACATCCGACTACCTACTCGATGAGAAAACTGAACTGAGAAATAAATTTTCCCTACAGAATTTCGAAGACTTACTAGTTCAAAACAGGTAGTTAGTCAACGAAACCTGTGCCTGTCACAGCCCCGCCCCTCCTCTTGACCCGCGTCTATCCTTCTCTCTGGATCCTGCCGACACTGGTGTCAACGTAAACATCCTACCACAGAAAAATCCTATAGTGTATATCTAAATGTCGAAGACTTCTACTCTTAAAATAAATCAATACTTTACATATGTTACCTTTGGCTGAAATAAACAGAATTTGCCTTTACTAATATTCCAGATCATGTTAATGTAGGAACAGAAATAACTCAGCAGTTCATTGGAAGACTTGTTCTTGTTTTAAATATAAACTTCACACTTATGTAAACAGCTGCAGTTCATTACAAATATTATAGCTCTGCGTTGTTCTATGCCTGGCCATTCATATTAATGCCAACCTTGGTTTAAGTATTTTCTCATAAAGTGACTTTATTGTATGTTAAGATAAGACTAGAAATAACACCCAAGTTCAGTAAGTTTGGTGTTGTAGTAATTTATTTATTTATTTGTTTTATTTTGGCCTTTCATGTTACCGCCAGTTTTGATTGAAGCACTTGCTCATACGTCGATTGTAATACATCCAAATAACAATAAATAAATAAATAAATAAATATCTCTGAGCAGAGGACGATTACGTCATATGTTTGTGTGAAGATCTTTGTAACAAGTAACAGTTGTATAGCACATGCTAGGTGCTGCAAAGTTTCGTTATCACACTGTATGTGCATACATGTTCTGTAGAAGTGAGTGATGTGGTACCAACTGTTCATTACAGTGGAAGCAGGTAGATGGATATTTATAACAAAAGCCGCCCATGCTGTCTCAGTATGCACAAAATTAAAAATTACCGATAGAAAAAGGCAGATAAATAATACTCTTGGCGGTGCATAACGCATGTTCCAAGTTCTTGTCACAGAGCCAACAACCAGCATTATCCCTGGAATAGTTATGTAACTTCCTGTATACCATCTGAAGATGAGCCTGAAAAGGATCGAAAACCTGTTCACAGAATGAACAAATAACTATTTCAAAAAATGACTGACAGCGGTTTTATGTATTTACGTTTTTAAATATCCTTAGTGGACGAGCTTAATCACTTTTCCCCATGTATGTGGCCCCTCAGAATACTTTCGCAATTCGAGGAGAGGTTCCTGACTGAAATTCCACTAGAAGGTCGTGTCGCAACGAAAAACGCCTGTCTTTTAATGATTTCCACCACAATTCACGTATCATGTCTTTGACAAACTCAACCATATTTCGTGGCCCTTTTTCGAACTTCTTCGATGTCCTCCGTCAGTCCTCTCTGATTCGGATCCCACACAGCAAAGCAATAATCTATAAAAGGGCGGACAAGCGTGGTGTAAGCAGTCTTCACGTAGACCTGTTGTACTTTCTAAATGCTCAGCCAATAAGCCGCAGTCTTTGGTTTGCTTCACGCACGGCATGTCATTGTTCCAATTTAAGTTATTCGTAATCAGTTGAATTTACAGTCTTTATATTTGTGTGATTCATCGTGTAACTGAAATTTAACTAGCAAAGATGGGAACCCCCCCCCCTCCCCCCCCCCCCCTCCACATGAACCACGGACCTTGCCGTTGGTGGGGAGGCTTGCGTGCCTCACCGATACAGCTAGCCGTACCGTAGGTACATCCACAACTGAGGGTATCTGTTGAGAGGCCAGACAAACGTGTGGTTCCTGAAGAGGGGCAGCAGCCTTTTCAGTAGTTGCAGGAGCAACAGTCTGGATGACTGACTGATCTGGCCTTATAACAATAACCAAAACGGCCTTGCTGTGCTGGTACTGCGAACGGCTGGAAGCAAGGGGAAACTACGGCCGTAATTTTTCCCGAGGGCATGCAGCTTTACTGTATGATTAAATGATGATGGCGTCCTCTTGGGTAAAATATTCCGGAGGTAAAATACTCCCCCATTCGGATCTCCGGGCGGGGACTACTCAAGAGGATGTCGTTATCAGCAGAAAGAAAACGCGTTCTACGGATCGGAGCGTACAATGTCAGATCCCTTAATCGGGCAGGTAGGTTAGAAAATTTAAAAAGGGAAATGGATAGGTTAAAGTGAGATATAGTGGGAATTAGTGAAGTTCGGTGGCAGGAGGAACAAGACCTCTGGTCAGGTGACTACAGGGTTATAAATACAAAGTCAAATAGGGGTAATGCAGGAGTAGGTTTAATAGTGAATAAAAAATAGGAGTGCGGAAAAGCTACTACAAACAGCATAGTGAACGCATTATTGTGGCCAAGATAGATTCGAAGCCCACGTCTACTACAGCAGTACAAGTTTATATGCCAACTAGCTCTGCAGATGACGAAGAAATTGAAGAAATGTATGATAAAATAAAAGAAATTATTCAGATAGTGAAGGGAAATGAAATTTTAATAGTCATGGGTGACTGGAATTCGAGTGTAGAAAAAGGGAGAGAAGGAAACGTTGTAGGTGGATACGGATTGGGGCTAAGAAATGAAATAGGAAGCCGCCTGGTGGAATTTTGCACAGAGCACAACTTAGTCACAGCTAACACTTGGTTTAAGAATCATGAAAGAAGGTTGTATACATGGAAGAACCCTGGAGATATTAAAAGGTATCAGATAAATTATATAATGGTAAGACAGAGATTTAGGAACCAGGTTTTAAATTGTAAGGCATTTCCAGGGGCAGATGTGGACTCTGACCATAATCTATTGGTTATGACCTGTAGATTAAAACTGAAGAAACTGAAAAAAGTTGGGAATTTAAGGAGATGGGACCTGGATAAACTTAAAAAACCAGATGTTGTACAGAGTTTCAGGGAGAGCATAAGGGAACAATTGTCAGGAATGGGGGAATAAATACAGTAGAAAAAGAATGGGTAGCTTTGAGGAATGAAGTAGTGAAGGCAGCAGAGGATCAAGTAGATTAAACTACGAGGGCTAGTAGAAATCCTTGGGTAACAGAAGAAATATTAAATTTAATTGATGAAAGGAGAAAATATAAAAATGAAATAAATGAAGCAGGTAAAAAGGAATACAATCGTTTCAAAAATGAGATTGACAGGAAGTGCAAAATGGCTAAGCAGGGATGGCTAGAGGACACATGTAAGGATGTAGAGGCATATCTCACTAGGGGTAAGATAGATACTGCCTACAGGAAAATTAAAGAGACCTTTGGAGATAAGAGAACCACTTGTATGAACATCAAGAGCTCAAATAGAAACAAAGTTCTAAGCAAAGAAGGGAAAGCAGAAAGGTCGAAGGAGTATATAGAGGGTCTATACAAGGGCGATGTACTTGAGGATAACATTATGGAAATGGAAGAGGATGTAGATGAAGATGAAATGGGAGATACGATAATGCGTGAAGAATTTGACAGAGCACTGAAGGACCTGAGTCGAAACAAGGCACCCGGAGTAGACAACATTCCATTGGAACTACTGACGGCCTTGGGAGAGCCAGTCCTGACAAAACTCTACCATCTGGTGAGCAAGATGTATGAAACAGGCGAAATACCCTCAGACTTCAAGAAGAGTATAATAATTCCAATCCCAAAGAAAGCCGGTGTTGACAGATGTGAAAATTACCGAACAATCAGTTTAATGAGCCATAGCTCTAGGGTTAGCACGAATGGAATTACTAGTAGAAGCCGACCTCGGGGAAGATCAGTTTGGATTCCGTAGAAATACTGGAACACGTGAGGCAATACTGATCTTACGACTTCGTTAGAAGAAAGATTAAGGAAAGGCAAACCTACGTTTCTAGCATTTGTAGACTTAGAGAAAGCTTTTGACAATGTTGATTGGAATACTCTCTTTCAAATTCTAAAGGTGGCAGGGGTAAAATACAGGGAGCGAAAGGCTATTTACAATTTGTACAGAAACCAGATGGCTGTTATAAGAGTCGGGGGACATGAAAGGGAAGCAGTGATTGCGAAGGGAGTAAGACAGGGTTGCAGCCTCTCCCCGATGTTATTCAATCTGTATATTGAGCAAGCAGTAAAGGAAACAAAAGAAAAACTCGGAGTAGGTATTAAAATCCATGGAGATGAAATAAAAACTTTGAGGTTCGCCGATGACATTGTAATTCTGTCAGAGATAGCAAGGGACTTGAAAGAACAGTTGAATGGAATGGACAGTGTCTTGAGAGGAGTATATAAGATGAACATCAACAAAAGCAAAACGAGGATAATGGAATGTAGTCGAATTAAGTCGGGTGATGCTGAGGGAATTAGATTAGGAAATGAGACACTTAAAGTAGTAAAAGAGTTTTGTTATTTGATGAGAAAAATAACTGATGATGGTCGAAGTAGAGAGGATATAAAATGTAGACTGGCAATGGCAAGGAAAGTGTTTCTGAAGAAGAGAAATTTGTTAACAGTGAGTATAGATTTAAGTCTCAGGAAGTCTTTTCTGAAAGTATTTGTATGGGGTGTAGCCATGTATGGAAGTGCAACATGGACGATAAATAGTTTGGACAAGAAGAGAATAGAAGCTTTCAAAATGTGGTGCTACAGAAGAATGCTGAAGATTAGAGGGGGAGATCACATAACTAATGAGGAAGTATTGAATAGGATTGGGGAGAAGAGAAATTTGTGGCACAACGTGACCAGAAGAAGGAATCGGTTGGCAGGACACGTTCTGAGGCATCAAGGGATCAGCAATATAGTATTGGAGGGCTGCGTGGAGGGTAAAAATCGTAGAGGAAGGTCAAGAGATGAATACTCTAAGCAGATTCAGAAGGATATAGGTTGCAGTAGGTACTGGGAGATGAAGAAGCTTGCACAGGATAGAGTAGCATGGAGAGCTACATCAAACCAGTCTCAGGACTGAAGACCACAACAACAACAACAACAGTTAGCATAAGTAACACATCATTTCACCATCATCAGACAAAACTGCTGCCTATATCCGGATTACAGAAAGTATGCTTCGAATTGTTTTCTCCAGAATGAAGGAGACATCTGTTACTTTCTGTTACCACCTGCGTTGCCAAGACCACTACCGCAAGTCCACACGTGGCTGGTGCGTCGCTCTAACAGGACGCAAACGTTTCAAGTTCTTACGTTACAAGAAATTTGCATCACTATACTTTTACAAGATATCAGTTCAGATGTATCTGGTTAAAATTAACTTTGTGAGATTAGTCATGAAAGTATGGGTTAAATTACATATCCGTACACAGAGTATAATACGATCAAACCAAGACACTGCTAAATCGTATGTTGAACTTGGTAATTGTGTTCATTTTTTGTGATAAGGATACATTTTTTCCTCAACTCGTGATCTAGTGGTTAGCGTTGCTACCTCTGGACCATGGGGATCCGGGTCGATTCCCGTCCGGATTGGGGATTTTCTCTTCCCAGGGACTGGGTATTTGTGTTGTCCTCATCATTTCATCATCATCCTCATCATTCGTGATGGTGGCTAGATTGCACTAAGATAAAAATTGGACTGTGAAATAATTGGAACTTTGTACGGGCGCTGATGACCGTGCAGTTGAGCGCCCAATAAACCAAACGTCATAATCAACAGATCGATTTCATATTCAACTTGTAACACCGAAAATGTGCGATGCATGGCACCTGCTACCGATATATAATTTTTTTATTGTATGTAAACATGTACATTTAGGCGGAAGTCTGTTCAGGTTTTATTGTATTTATCTGTGTTTTACTGTGAAATTTATAAGCTCTGGAAAAAGCCGAAGGAATTGTTATTTGCACCGACTAACAACGATAATAGCAGTGCTTGTGCATTCGAAAATCTTCGGGTAGGGGGTATGTTGCGCAGAGCGCGTGGAGAAAGCAGGAGACGGGTTCCAGCGCTTGTAGTGTGCGGAAGTGTGGTGTTAACGCTCTCGCAGTAGAGAGTACCATTTCGGCGGCATCGTGTACGCGCGCCGGCCATATGACTAGAAGCTGGAGGAAGGACAGTGGACGGGCGGAAGAGGCTGTATTAATTACGATTGCCCGTGCCTGTAATTAGCCGTGGCCCCACAAGATGCCACTGTCTTCAACAACAGCAGCAGTTCCAGCAACACAAATTCGTCGTCGGCTCCGAGTTTCGTTGCACACACAGCACTGAAGTAAGACTGTTCATTGGTAGAAAGTATTAACGGCTAACCCAGCAGCACAACTGAATGTGATTTGGTTAATGAACTTTATTTAAATAATAATCAGTTAAATTCAGGGCGATTGTGTCCTCATTGCCCCAAGACATTGTTAGCAAGCACGATCCTTGTTTCCTTTTTCCTTACATGCTAACTGGAGCTTGAGAATCTATCACTGTTTGGTTTGGTATGTATTCCAGTATTTAATTCTGTTCAATTCAGCAAAAAAAGGCTCAGTTGTTCTGACAATAATATGAAATCAATTGGAAAATTAAGTAACTGCAAAGTAAAAAGTGCTTTCTGTAAATTTCTTTGATGACGTTATGTTCAGGAATCTGAAAGTCATTGTTCGCGTAACGAAGCTCAATACTAACATACAATCAATGTGCATATTTTCAAGTCATTACTCGATTGCCTTTTTCAAAAATTTAATGACAAGCTTAATGTAAAAGTGACGTCTCAGTTTTCTTTATCATTACATACTCACTTAAAATTAATGTCAAAAAACTTGACAACCTCCAGTTGCCACGTCAGTGTTTAATAATCAGTCTTTTTCTTTCCCATCATCTTGTACAGGATTTTGGATGTAAATCGCCCCAGAGGGCTGGCGACCGTAATTATTTCCTTTTCGTTTATTGGTGTAACTTTTGTATTCATGATCAGTGGTACTCCTTTTTTGTCCAGTGTTATTCGAAGTGAATGCACAAAATAACTTTAATTTTTACAAATTGTAGCCCTGTTTTTATTTTTAGTAGGCTTTTCTATTAGAAAGATCCGTTGTACACTTTCCCCCTATTTATCGGTATTATTTCTTCGGGGAAGATAGCCTTATTCAATTAGAAAATTCCATAAGGTATAAACGCGATCCATGGTCATATTTTATATCGCAAGTAGGATAGGCCGATTAGTAAGGGGGAGGTTACAACCTGTCTGCTGAAAGTCGTTAAGGACATACACATGCCTCTCACGCATCATGTCAAAAGCCACGTCTTCAGTATCAATGACGTCATCATCACGTGAAACGCCAACTACTCCCTCCCCCTCCCCCCTACTCACCATTTCCCACATCCTTCCTCAAACACCACCGAGTAATAGCGTAGAATTAAATCGAAACAGTTATTCACAGTGTATTATTTCATCGGGCATTAATATCAAACAGCCATTCGTAACCTAGCTCCACAGAAGTCATCTTTGCTTTGCTGAAAAGTACCTCAACGATCTGCATTTTTGCCCAATTTTCAAAAGTATTTATGCAAAAAATTACATAAATGGTGTATCTCATAGTATCTCCGAATCTAAAACACTAATTCCAGTTCCGTAAATGTGCTACTGCATCAGCATTAAAACTTCAATCTCATTTGTGGACAGAATATTAAAAATATTTCGTACGCTATTTCTATATCTGTCTCACTATTATCTCTGATGTATACATTGGACTAAATTTCCCATCTCTCTGTCTTCCCATCTCTGTAGATACTGTACAGATTCGTCTCAAAATTTCATGTCGAATGTGTACACATAACATCAAAACATTAAATACATTGTTTCCACATTTGCATAATTAACATCATACTCATGAAATTATATCTCTGTGAATGTATACCAGAGTAGATCCCCCCCCCTTTCTCTCTCTCTCTCTCTCTCTCTCTCTCTCTCTCTCTCTCTCTCTCTCTCTCTCTCTCTCCCTCTTTCTATCTCTCTCTCTCTCTCTCTCTCTCTCTCTCTCTCTCTGACTCTCTCTCTTAGTTCATCTGTGTATCTATCTGTCTGTCTGTCTATCTAGATATCTCTCTGTAATTCTTACTTTAATGAAGTCACCAATTTATAATACCCCGCAGAAGGACCAAACGGAATGCAGTTTTCACCAGTAGCTGAATACCTGAGTAGCTGACACATCCACACTTTCTAGCAGCTGAAGAACCAGTACCTGATACCCTCTGCCCTATGGGAACAAGTCTTGACAAGTCATTACTTGCAGTCTAATCGCTTTTGATTGTTGGAATATCTTGCAGCTGGTGTAGTCGATATCTCAGGTATACTTGCTGATGTCTGTGCATGCACATTGAAACAATCTAAAAGCATATCACGTTTAGTAGTATCCAACAGTTATTTCAGTCACCCACAATTTGTCGTAACGGGGGTCATGGTAGTCACCTGGTAAACTTATCATTATAGCCCCAGGCTATAAACTGACCATTACTGCGCACACAACAGTATCAACCATTCATTCAGGTAACGGTAGTCTCCATGAAAGGGATCATGGACAGGGAAATCACCATCCACTGTTTAATGTGCTATGTCATCTAATTATCATTTAGTTTCCATTGTTTGATAGCATGATGCAGCTTTGTCAGCGGAAGATGACAAACACTTTCTACTGAAGTTAGTACCCTAGAATGTGGTCATTGTAATGTTTGACTGACTTCTTCGATATCAGTATTAAGACGAGTTTTTAATGCATTTAGGTCTGGAAATAAAACTATTTGCTTCCGTAATTGTCGTTGACAACTGCAGAAGCAGTAAGTTAGATCTACAGGAGTTCTCACTCGTGTTTTTCAGTGTTACAGAACACATTTTTGGGTATGTTGATTAACTGATATGGTATTAATGCTTGGTACAAAGATGAAACTACACTCAAATACTAGCCCGTAATTTCTTTCAGTAATGCCAATAAGCGGTCCATGTGTATTTTAATAAGAAAAATAGACAATTGAGATGTGAAAATATTTAATTTGAAGGTCCGTTGTTCTTGCAAAGTTGGTACAATCATCAAATTTTGGTCGATAACTACTGCTGCTTAAAACTATACGATACGTTCGCAGTGTCAGATTCGATGAAATGTGTGCTTTTTAAAATATTTAGATCAATTAATTTATTATAGTAGTGCCACATGTTATTTGTGCCCTAAATTGTACATATTTCGCGAAATAAAAAAAAATTACATTGGTGAAAAACTGGAATTGTCGTTCACTATCAGAGATTTTCAATTATACTTGCGTATTACGAAAACATGTGTGTGAGCGTGCGTGTGCGTGTGAATTTGTGTGCGTGCGTGTAAAATAGCACTGTGACACCTGACATAAACGTCGTTCTTTTTTTCTATCGCTGGCGTATTTTTACAGACATTTCAGATGTTGAATTAACATTGTAACTCTTGACAAGCGTCATAGAACAATGTAAATGCTGTATGCATTTATTTTTGAACTGTTGTGTGTAGTATGATGTATAGTTCAGAAATCGAACTTTAGACATTCACTAGTGCTGGTTAATCTGTAGTTTCTCGTCACAAACATTGTGTGAATATGTGTGTTTTGGTGAGGTATTTACGTAGCTTTTTGGATAACGTTTTCAAGAACAGTGTAAAAATTTAGATCAATCGGATACTTCTGAGCACACTATTTGAAACAGTTAACGCAGAACAGGGAATCAGCGATCATAAAGCGGTTACTGCATCGATGATTTCAGCCGTAAATAGAAATATTAAAAAAGGTAGGAAGATTTTTCTGTTTAGCAAAAGTGACAAAAAGCAGATTGCAGAGTACCTTACGGTTCAACACAAAAGTTTTGTCTCAAGTACAGATAGTGTTGAGGATCAGTGGAAAAATTTCAAAACCATCGGGCAATATGCGTTAGATGAGTATGTGCCAAGCAAAATCGTAAGAGATGGAAAAGAGCCACCGTGGTACAAGGATCGAGTTATAAAACTGCTGCGGAAGCAAAGGGAACTTCACAGCAAACATAAACATAGCCAAAGCCTTGCACAGACAAACAAAAATTACGCGAAGCGAAATGTAGTGTGAGGAGGGCTATGCGAGAGGCGTTCAATGAATTCGAAAGTAAGGGTCTATGTACTGACTTGGCAGAAAATCCCAAGAAATTTTGGTCTTATGCCAAAGCGGTAGGTGGATCAAAACAAAATGTCCAGACACTCTGTGACCAAAATGGTACCGAAACGGAGGATGACAGACTAAAGACCTAAATATTAAACGTCTTTCTCCGAAGCTGTTTCACAGAGGAAGACTGCACTGTAGTTCCTTCTCTAGGTTGTCGCACAGATGACAAAATGCTAGATATCGAAATAGACGACAGAGTGATAGAGAAACAATTAAAATCTCTCAAAAGAGGAAAGGCCGCTGGACCTAATGGGGTACCAGTTCGATTTCACACAGAGTAAGCGAAGGAACTTGCCTCCCTTCTTCCAGCGGTGTACCGTAGGTCTCTAGAAGAGCGTAGCGTTCCAAAGGATTGGGAAAGGGGACAGGTCATCCCCGTTTTCAAGAAGGGACGTCGAACAGATGTGCAGAACTGTAGACCTATATCTCTAACGTCTATCAGTTGTAGAATTTTGGAACACGTATTGTGTTCGAGTATAATGACTTTTCTGGAGACTAGAAATCTACTCTGTAGGAACCAGAATGGGTTTCGAAAAAGACGGTCGTGTGAAACCCAGCTGGCGCTATTCGTCTACGAGACTCAGAGGGTTATAGACACCGGTTCACAGGTAGATGCCGTGTTTCTTGACTTCCGAAATGTGTTCCATACAGTTCCCCACAGTCGTTCAATGAACAAAATAAGGACATATGGACTATCAGACCAATTGTGTGATTGGATTGAAGAGTTTCTATATAATAGAATGCAGCATGTCATTCTCAATGGAGATAGTCTTCCGAAGTTAGAGCGGTTTCAGGTGTGCTGCAGGGGAGTGTCATAGCACCGTTGCTATTCACAATATACATAAATGACCTGGTGGATGACATCGGAAGTTCACTGAGGCTTTTTGCAGATGATGCTGTGGTGTATCGAGAGGTTTTAACAGTGAAAAATTATACTGTAATGCAGGAGGATCTGCAGCGAATTGACGCGTGGTGCAGGGAATGGCAATTGAATCTCAATGTAGACCAGTGCAATGTCCTGCGAATACATAGAAAGATAGATCCCTTATCATTTAGCTACAAAATAGCAGGTCAGCAACTGGAAGCAGTTAATTCCATAAATTATCTGGGAGTAAGCATTAGGAGTGATTTAAAATGGAATGATCGTATAAAGTGGATCGTCGGTAAAGCAGATGCCAGACTGAGAATCAATAGAATAATCCTAAGAAAATGCAATCCGGAAACAAAGGAAGTAGGTTACAGAACGGTTTTTCGCCCACTGCTTGAATACTGATCGGCAGTGTGGGATGCGTACAAGACAGGGTTGATAGAAGAGATAGAGAATATCCCACGGAGAGCAGCGCGCTTCGTTACATGATCATTTAGTAATCGCGAAAGCGTTACGGAGATGACAGATAAACTCCAGTGGAAGACTCTGCAGGAGAGACGCTCAGTAGCTCGATACGGGGTTTTGTTAAAGTTTCGAGAGCATACCTTCATCGAACAGTCAAGCAGTATATTGCTCCATCCTACGTACATCAGGCGAAGAGAGCATGAGGATTCAATCAGAGAGATTAGAACCCACACAGAAGCATACCGACAATCCTTCTTTCCGTGAACAATACGAGACTGGAATAGAAGGGAGAACCGATAGAGGTACTCAAGGTACCGTCCGCCACACACCGTCAGGTGGCTTGCGGATTATGGATGTAGATGTAGATGTAGAGCCAATGTGGATGCTCCGGGGCTACATTGTAACTGGCTATTTCATGTTTATGCTCACTAAAATATTACGCTGTGACTGGCCGTTCATTAGTGCTACATTTATATTCGCTTGAGGTTGGTGGTGGAATGGGAAGGGGGGGAGGGGTTAGGAGAAGTGAAGTGTAGGGTTGTGGCATATCACGTGATGGGGCATTGGCTTTTGATGTGATGGGTGGTAGGCACTTGTATGTTCTTCATTACATACAGCAGGTGGTTGAATATGATATCAGGATGATGTCGCCATTGATATAGGTGTACTACCAATGTCGATAACAATTTAATTGATATTCGTAGGCTTCTGTGGCAACCGTCATGATGATTATAAGTCTTCTGGGTGTAGCATCGCATCAGTGTATAAAATACCTTAATTATACGCTTAAAATCAACGTTTCTGTCGTATTAAAACGACCTCCTGCAGACCGAAACTAGCCTTGAGGTAGGCCGTTCTAATACGGTCGAAACGTTGCTTTTAAGTTTATAAATAAAAAGTCTTATACAGTGACATGGTACAATGCCAAGAAGAATTTTAGTAATCACAATTGAAGTAATAGATGAACTTGTTCCCAGCGGTTCTCTTTACCACTGAGCTATACACTTAAACCTAAAAAAAAAACAGAAACAAAATCAATATTTTGTAGTGGGAACACGCCAATTCACTATAAGAGAGAAGACTATTCGCGTTGTTAAATTAATTTACATCTCTGAATTTTCTAATATCGCATGTTATCCGATTTTGATTAAAGTTTGACCCATGGCTCAGTGAGTGTCAAACTGCAAATGCCAATGTCAATCCTCAGTCCTCATTCGTCCCTAGGATATTTACTGCACTTTATGCTTCGTTCACCTTCAAGAATGATTCTTATGTTGTTAAAAATGGCACGTAGCATAATACTTCGGCGTCCTGCAGGTCGCCCTCGAACTGACTCAGGATATCAGTACAGCGGTTCGATGAAGGCAAGATCACAGCACCGCCAAGAAGACAATGGCTAGTGACACGCTATGATGTTCAATCGAGCCTTCGGTTCGAGATTCGATTTACTTTATTTGGACACTCATAATATTAATTAATAATAACGTGACTGGTTTTGTAAGAACTTATAACCTCTCGAAAGGTAAAGGTGACAGACTCCATTCCTTAAACATAAAAAAAATTTTAAAATTTTTGTTGGTATTTTCACTACAGCGAAGTACTATCAGGACTTAAACAAATATCTAAACTGCACGTGGGTGATTTCCCTGTAAGATGAATTTTGGTATATGATGAACGTAAGAAGATGTGGATTGTAGTCAAAGGTATTTACTTCATACGCAACAGGCTAGTTATATTATTCAATATTTACACATAGCCTATATAAACCGAAATATAGTACTATCCATGCACAGAACATGGAATACCAAAGGCACACTTTGGGAACTGGGCTGTGTTCCAGGGTTTTGTTATGTGATTTATAATTCTTTGTAAGTTTTAAAACTATAATATAAGCCTATCAGAGCAAGCAGTCAGAATTAGTTATTTCCTCTAGTGACATAAGTAAATGTTAGACTTATCCACATATGTTCATTTTAATCGATTGATATTTTTGTTGACAAATGTCGTTAGCGCATTTTGCCATTGTTAGAACAATTTCGCTCATTGGGCAAAGCCCAGGGGGACCATTATACACATTACATACTTCGGAACATCCTCGCTGACCAAGCTAGTCCTGCCTTTAAGCCAAAGGTACCATAATAAGGAGGAGTGTTGAAGTCCTCAGTCAGACATTCTGGCTTAGCTTCTTCACAGAGCTATTCTCCAGATCCACAGCCTTATTGCTACTCTGCTTGTATCCATCTGACTTATTGGTCATGTTGGAAAGTTATCTGTTATAGTTTGCCAACTTTCATATATTATATTCTTACGTGTGTACTACTTATGAGCAATGTTTTCTGTCACATCTGCACTCACTGACCGATTTTCAGTATATTCACTATTGTGCCTGTTGTGCTGGTTAAGTTTGCGTAAGATATTTGAGACCAGCCTTGGGCATTTAGAATCAAGAGTGCCGAGGTGCTTCACATGGCTGGCCAATTTGAAGGACAACAAGGCCTTCTTCTTCGTCCAATTCGTTTCAGATACGATGGAGTGAAGGTATACTTGTCCTTGTGTGTGTTATGGAGTGCTTTTGAGTTGCATTTCACTATAATGAGGAAGATTGAGGCAATATCTGAAAGCAGCTTACAGTATTCATAATGTAGTACTAAGAATTGTACGCAATTTTTCTACATACGTCTACTTAGGAATACCATGTAAGGCTTTTTTTTTTTTGACGTATTGGTGAACCATATTGGGAAGGTAATTTTCCCTTGTTATGAAAGCAGAATTAATAGCACAGTGGTACTAGTGGTTACGGTTGATATGGGGTAGTCTCCATTCTAATTGTGCGTTGTTTTTGATTCGTGATCGAGGTTATGCAGTCGTTATTTCATTCACTAAAACGTTCTTGAAACTCTGTATGTTTTCAAGTCTTCTTCGTCGGACAAGTCTTTGTATAACTGTTCTGAGAAGACCACGCGATTGATGTAAGTTTAATCTGTATTCTGCTTTATTAAGTAATTACGAATCTAAAGAAACTGTTTAGTTACGTTTCATTCTCTTATCAGTTTAATTAAATGACATAGATATGATTGAGGCAATGAGCTGTCATGAGGCTATTCACCAGTGTCTTGTGTGCAGAGACAATAAGAGACATGATCATCTGTTTACGGCTCATTCATTAGTTTGATGAGAATTTCTCCTTCTGTCAGGCGAACTATACAAACTGGAAGGATGTATTTTATTTTAAAAACGTGTTTTCGTATCACGGAACTAATGTTTCCTCGAGATTTCTAGGCCAGCAGTTGCTTTGTAGGTTTAATATAGTTTTATGTGGGGATGCAGTAATACCAAAGTGTAGCAGCTACGTGCAATAAATTGCAACATAATTCAAAATGATACTACATATACTGCCTAGGGTACGTAATCTAGATGTTGCTTGTGGGATAGAACACTTGGGTCGGTGATGCAGAAGCTGATTAGTGAACAATATTAAACAATATCAGATATCCAAGAAAATCCGTCATGCCAAGTATGTGTGTCTGTATTGAATCATTCTCGAATGTCAGTCAGATAGAGTAGTTATACTACCTTTTTGGGATATTGTATAGAAGGCATCTTTAAAACACGGACGTTTTATGTGGAACTTTGATGTTCACTACAATAAAAGCATTTTACAGACATCATACAGGCTCCAATAATAAAGCTGAAGTTAAACTATAACCTTCCTTGTAACATTTTAATAGGAAGGAAAAGTAAAAAAAAAATGTTTATATCTTTCGTCCCAGTGATTTCGAGATAAATGGAGACGGAAACCTTCTCATATTGAAAGATGACTGGGGATGAGATCACTCGTGGCCTCGTAGAAGGAAACTCTTGAGCCTAACCCGACGTGCTACAGGTAATTATAAGAGAAGTAAAAGGGAATTGCCATATTTTAAGCTGTTTCTTAACGTATAAGCGTTCACTGATGTCACTAATCAGCCAGTTCACTCGGATTTTTGTACGGTACTATGATTTCATCCCATTAGCAGTTAACTGCAAATAAGCTACAAACGGGTTCTTGCAGTCTTACGCTAAATGTTGTTATGTTTAAGTTTACAAAAACTTTTTAATTAAGGCTGGTTTACAAATAAACTACAAAGTGAAAGACGGAGAAGCGATAGTGGCAGGAATTTTCTGGACGGTACATTTTATGCTTACCCTACCTGAAACACTCAGTGAAATGGAATTCATGGAGGACTTGTTGATGTCAACGAAGAAACGCTGCTAATGCTTGAACGAGAGGCAGAAATGTCCATAGAAGGAAGGCATGCTTTGACTGGGGAACGGGCGCCTGCAATAAACATTCTATCCGTTCGCGGATGAACAAGCTAAATTCCTTGTTTGATCTGTTGGCAGGGAAGCGGGGAGGCATCGCTCTTACCCCAGAGCTTTGTGAAAGGAGGTGGAAGACGGGGGTGGCTGTTGACTCAGGGTGCGGCCCGCTGCGCCAGCTCATTTCTTTTGTGCATGTCCTTCCCTCCGCCTCCCGTTATTCAAGTGCACTTACACGGCTAACGGACCCGAAGGAATTTTCCGGAAATAGCTATAATAACGCGCAGTAAAAGAGCAAAGGGGATTAATCGCAGAGACGAATTTTCTTCTTGCGATTCTCGGCCGTAAATTAAAATAAGAAGGACTCATTCGGAAAATTGTGTCTCGTACGTGGCATGAATAAGATGTTGCTGGTATAAAACTGTAACTCTGCACAGCTCAGTAAAGCCAGTCTATAGGATCCCACCATGATTATTAGAAAGATTTTGCTTTCTACAGATCTTGTGTGGCTGTTCACTCTGTACTGTTTCGACAGCAATGACTACATCTCAGTAGAAGTTATTTCTCGGTAATCTATAGTCTTCGAATAAATCTTGTTACCAGCAATGAGAAATGAAAACGTCCTTCATTTATTTCTGACTCCAAATCACGCCAGGTTTTATCTCTTTTCCACCACTTTCATGCTGGAGAGGTTCTTCTTATCTGCCTTCAGAAACCTTTCTCACAAAGACGTTTACTTGGTGGGTGAGCTGACACCGTGTGTATGAACTTGATCCCTGATCCGAATGAGTGTCAGCAAAATAAAGTTCCTGGCTTCGAAGGCTTCCTTTACACCAATGTCGACATGTTTCTATCAAAGCGTGTACCATCAGTTTCCTCCTCGTCATTGTCCAGTTCAGATACAGCCCTGTACTAAATCCTTTGTCGTGCCACCCAAAAGTTAAGGATCTATATATATATATATGAAAATGGGGCTCAATGTAATCACATAAATATGCACAAACACCATTTCTCAAACAACAGAGAAACAAACAAACAAGACAAAAAAATATGTTATCAGGCAGACTCCCACGCAGCGTCAGCAGTTTTCAGCCTCACATAAGTGCAGTTTTCCTTCTTATGTTTTGAGATCTTGGCTGTGTGCAAAATGCAGGTTGATTCATTCGTAGAAAGAGACAGCAACCTGCCACTAGTCATATTGCTATTTACTTAGGTAAGTAGGACTATGTCAGAATACCCAAATCATATTAGTGCAGTGTACACTCTGAAGTATTTCGTGAATCCAGTATAACAAGATTCCAAGAAAATTACGAAGGACGTGCATCTTGTGAACAGCCTTCTGAAGTTGAGACTGTTGGTTCGAAACTGGTTACGGCGCTATTTACTTATATACAAGTATTACTAACAGTGGCTGGTTGCTGTTCCTTAGACCAACAGTCTAAGTTGTTTCTTGCCATAGAATTTAACTTATTTTTAAACCTTGGCAAATCCCTGATTATTCTGTGTCCATTTACGCTTCTGATGCGTGATCTAGAAAGATTGCGTAAGTGAATTCTAGTTTGATTTTTTTTTCTGAAGGTCAGATACCATCAGACGTACTTGGAATCTCATATATTATCTCACAGTACTCAATATTATCCACAAACCAACGAAATTATTCCTTGGTTACACAAGCGTCAAGGAAATTAGACTCAATGAGTTGAGTTTTGCTGAACAGTAAAGAAGTTTACGAGATATCCGGCAGGGAAAAACACTCGCTGATATTCAAAAGTCACTGGATAAAAGTCTGCTGTACAGTACAGACAGTGTGCAAAAGTCAAAAATACTTATTTCGAATGTCAGTAACATTTGCCTATTGCAAATTTTTTAGTTATATGGAGTCTGACAGCAAAGGTTATACTGTGCCTCGACTTTCTAAAGTTCTACCAAGTACTGTCGCACTTGAAACAAAGATTTGCATTCCTGCAGCTGAATAGAACGGAAATTAAATTAAAATTTAAAGATAATTTAGACGGTTTGGCTGACGGAAGCGATGATAAATCAGGGATTGTGCTCACTGGTGAAGGAAAAGTTCCATCAGGAAGCAGGCAAGAGCAGTTAATAGATGTGGCTAAGGAAAAGTTAAATTAAGAAGAGGAGTGTAGTGAAACTAGTATGTCACTTCTTCCACTGACAGGAAAAATAGAAGGGAAGGTATCAGATACCATAGAAGAATGCAGAGCTGATGACATCGAGTCGGAAGATATGTTGTCGAGCGACCCCTACGATAAGGAGATAAATTACCAAGGATGTAATACTGTAGAAGTGATGGGTGGATGTAATACTGTAGAAGTGATGAGTATGGCATCCGATATTTTTCTTTATTCAGGAGGTAGGTAGGAGGAAGACTCATGCAGTGAGGAATACGAATGGGTACACTGCGAATGCATAGTAAAACCCTGGCAAGCAAAATGTATTATAGGCACAAGATGTTTAGATGTTCTGACAGCTGAAATGGAAAAAAAGGAAAAAGAAGAAGTTCTGAACCGTTACAACGAGGATGACGTGTGGGGCAATTAATTCAACGAGGAAGACGAATGAAGACAGGAAATACCGAAAGTATGGAGGTGTATATGTTATGATTAATTAGTTCATAGGTTATTTAGCATAAATACCATGTGATTATTCATGTTGGTGTACACGTGAATTAAAGGTATTCTTTTGTAATTCAGCGATGAAAGCCAAGAGACGCCATGAAAATCATAAACAGGCAATAAGGTAGAGTAGGAGATAAGGCTTTGTTGTGACCTAGAAAAAGATCCCAGGAAAGCATGTTCTTGAGATACAAGTTTTTTCAAATATTCTGTGGACTATATCGTGTGAGGAGAGTTATTCTCGACAGCCTTCTGGAAACAGAAACACTGAGAAGGCGCAAATGGAAGGGCCAGCAACACTTTTCCCATCTCAAACGATTTAAGGCGCAAAGTATGTCTGAAACCACACAACATAAGTCACATCAGTGGAAGGAGGTACAGTTAAAGAGCATAAGAAGTAATTGAACCCATGGCTAAGTAGAATAAAAGCATAATAATATAAGTTAAATTTAAGAATGTGTGACTTCCCGTTACAGCTGGGATGATGGTAACTGTGTGGGAAATGGCCAAGAAGTAAACGGTGGATGAAGTGTTGGAAACATTTCGCCAATGAGGATAGGTTGCATGTTATAGTTTTAAGGGAAAGTTTCGGGGCACACTAAGTCATGATTTACAGGTCGCAACGCAACACGGTGCTGCTGGTTCTCTACTTTTTTAATTATTTTTTTTTTTTTGCACCACGTTGCGTACGGATACGTAATACCATATCCAAAATGGCAAGAAAATAACAAATATATCACTAATAAGAATACGAGTACTTGGATGAAATAAATAAGAGAATGAAACTCCAATGAGTAAAACTTGAATTGAATACTCACAAGGTACAAGAGTAGACTTATCTTACGTAATTATATCTTATATAATTATCTCATAATTATACCTTATATAGTTATACAACTAATAATTGTAACCAGGTATCTTGCTTGTGAATAGTAAAAATACTAGATGTATATATGTCTACTGCGTTTTACAGGGGACATATGGTAGTATTTTTCAACAACAGATATAAACTAAAACATAGAGGAGAATAACAGAGCGAACTAATTTCCAATGTAATGGGCCATTTTAAATAAAGACGAGAAAGTGGGGAGCCACACGGGCACTATGAAAAGCTTGGTGCCTCATATACCTTCATAGTGTAGATTTACAGTACAAAAGTGCAGGAACAGGTGTTTGCGAGATATCTGCATGGGGGGTTATTTCAAGGGTTAGTGAGTTTGCCTATGCAAATCTTAAGAGCATGGCAAGTAAATTGTTTAACGTATCCACCCACTTTCAGTATCGAAATAAGACGATAAGTCAAAATAATTACTGCAACTAAAGTAACGGAAAAATGTAAGAACATCAAAATGTAATTAAAGTAGAGTAATGAAGGTTCGGGAATACGTTTGTCTAGATAACTTATTTAAGTGGTGAGCATTTCAATACCACAGTTTAATGTAAGAGCGAGATAAGCCACTGAAAATGTGAAATAGTGGTACATTAATAAATGGAGTAAACACCAAAATGTTGAATGCAAGCATACGAACGTGCATGCATTGTGTTGTATAGGTTACAACATGACTGTGGCACTTGGTCGGTCAATACAGGGACGGTTAATGGTGGTTGTGGATGACGCTCTAGTTGTCGTCCGATGGTGTCCGATGTGTCTCTGTTGGAGAAAGACCTTGTGATAGAGAAGAGCAACGTAATCATGTCGACATTCCGTAGAGCAGGTTGGGTGACAACAGCGGGATGTTGTCGGGCGTTATCCTCTTGCATAACATCCCCTGGATTGCTGTTCATGAACGGCATCACAAGAGTCGAATCACCACACTGACGCACGACTGTGCAGTCAGAGCCCGTGGAATAGCCGCGAGGGTGCTTCTCTGTCAAACGGAATCGTACCCGAGGCCGTAACTCCACATCTAGGTCCGGCGTGTCTAGTACGCAGACGTATTGGATTCAGGTCCTCGACTGGCCTCCTCCTAACCAACACATGGCGATCAATGGCACAGAGGCAGAACCAGATTTCATTAGACAACACAACTGATCTCCACTCTGTCCTCTAATTAGCTCTCGCTTGAAACTTCTGAAGTCATAAATGGTGGTGGTTTGGGATCAATGGAATGTACGGTACATGTAGTCTGGCTCGGAGCTGTCCTTGAAGTAACCGATGTGTAACAGATCTTTGTGTCACCGGGGTGCGGATTGCTGCTCAGATTGCTGCTGCAGGTGCAGTACCATGCTCCTGAGCCATACGCGAACACGAAGGTCTCTCCTCTCGATAGGGACACGTGGCCGTCCGGAGCCCGGTATTCTTGCTACCGAACATTCTCGTAACCGTCGCTGCGTACAGTGGCTACATCCCTGTCTTTCTGCACTATCACAGAAGGAACATACAGCTTCACGTAGCACTATTGCACAACCTCGTTTAAACTTAGTAAAGTGTTGATAAAGGCGCCTTTGTCGCCTTAAACATATTCTGGACTAACGTAGCTCAGCACGTCCAGTCTCAAAATGCTTTCGACTGTTGTAGCGTGTATTTAAAGCAAACCTCATTTACATCCTCATAGTGGCCCCACTAGTGCCATAGTTAATGTGGCAGCTTCGAAATTTGAACAGACACGATCTTTCATATGTAGAAACACGACTACCAACTTTCGTTTACGTCGCGTAACTCCTTGGTGTTACAATTTCTTCCCGTCAATGTAGAGATGAATGGTGCTGTACCATTTGCTTGTGGTTGCCTTTTAAAATAAAATTAGGTTGGCAAAGATTAAAAAGTTTTTGTAGCCACAAAACGTTATGTTCTAATGTACTTCCGACATTTTGTTTAAAGGTCAAAGAACCATTCAGTTGTGAAATTTTATTAGTAAAAATGGTATGAGCAATTTATCATATCATTCCTTAGGGTTACTTTCAGCGAGATATAACTGTTTGCGCATTCGTGACTCCCTGAGGGACAGGCGAAAGTACTGGTATGCGACACTGCTATTGTCTGCAATGGGGGAACTGCCTGCTACGGCCACCACATCGACGCGTGCAAGACGGAACTCTTTGCAGAACACGAACATTTTGGAAAGGAAAATATTTGATTTGTAAAAATCCTGAAACTGCTTAACAAATAAAGCAATCAATTTAACTCAATATAGCAATATTTTGCCTACTTTTCAAATACAGCCTGTTAAGTTGGCACTGACTATTTATTTGTTGTCAAATTCAGAGAGATAAAAAAGATTTCGCAAGAAATTTTTTACACGACTAACTCAAAAATACCTTTTTATTCAGAATGAATTGTCTGGATGCACATTTTTCTGTTGTTTTAGACAAACGGGCACCTTGAACGTTGTACACATCCAAATTTTTTACGTAACAGGAATACCAGTGTACTGCATACGGCACACTCATAGATGTAGCTTATTTTCGCTGATGTTCACTACCACCCAGTCTGATTTATTTGTCCACATGCAGCTTATGTTCACTGTGAGTTACGCCTTTCCTTTGACTCGTTCCACATATGTCGATAATTGTTTTGGTAAGAAGTTCTTTGTAAATTTTCCTTTGGAAGTCTTTCTTCATGAATTGCTTTCTCTCAGTTTCTTTGTGTACGATAAATGCGTTCGCTATGCACATATCAATGAAGTGAAAAAAGCATATGCCAGCATTGTTTACTTTTGCGACTACAAAGAAAGTGTTTTTTAGATGATCAAAATTACTCACACATTCAAATGTGGAGACGACCAGTAATCTCGATAACTTGGTAACGTTTTGACACTCATAAATAAATTTACACCTAGGAAATCTCTTATCTAATCCACATTAATTGGGTTGAAAGGTTTCCATTTTTGTGTGGTTTTGACACTCATAAATAAATTTACACCTAAGAAATCTCTTATCTAATCCACATTAATTGGGTTTAAAGATTTCCATTTTTGTGTGGCATACAGATTGTTGTGAACTGTTACATGTTTTACTACTTCATTACAAAAAAAGTCATACAATGTTTTATGTGGTGACGGATTTGAATTTGAGTAAAATTGGCTGTATGGCCACTTTCTTCCAAAAAATTTGGCAGTGCTTCAACTCTGAAATTATGGCTCCACTGTGGAGGACCAGTCTGAACAATAGGTACAACTGTAGGTTCGACGGAAGTACCAGAATGATTTGGTGTGTTTGGTTCTACATATGAAGAAGTATCTGCCACAGATGCTGCATTCTCATGGCCGATGGCGAGTTCGAAAATCCAGGCATGGACAGAGAAATTGATGCAGATGCTAAAGAAATATCATTTGACTGTTATAGCCATCGAAGGTTCTTCATGGCCATACAAGTGAAAATATGTTTTGGTAAATTGTCATCAGAATTATTGCTACATTCTTCCGAACACGATAATGTAATATCATCACAGTCGGGTTCGTACGTAGCGTCATTGTGACAGTCCTAACTGAAACTTGTTTCACTGTGTGACGCTGTGGGAAGGTCCTCGAAAAAATAATTGCTAACCATGCTGGATTAAAATGGTACCCCGGCGGCGTAGTGGTTAGCAGTACTAACCTAGATTAAAGTGACCGAAATATGAAATAAATAAACTTTCACATAACTATCGCACTGAAGTTCATTAGCACGAAACAAAATTTACATATGAAAGCAATTTCTTTTAAATGAAACAGCGTACGTGTGCCAAATTTCATCTTCAAAATGTACACCAACTAACCCGCAAGAAGTGGTTGCAAGCCAACGAACGATCAAACGGTCAGTACTGTACCAACAATAGGAAAGCCAAATGCGTGATATCCTATGCCATGACATCTAGGGAGAACTCCGTCAACTAACTGTGAAACACAGAAAGATTATCGCTGCCCTATTCAAATACCAGGCGCCTACAAATAAGTGAATACCATCCCATCGGTAACTAACGTCCCTGACAGAGCAGGGACTGCAACAACTGACGCGGCTGAATGTAATAGATGATGTGGTGTAGCGGCCTCAGCGAGTCGGTCATTTGACTGACTTTCCACTACCGGCCTACTCCAGTGGAGGACCAGCTAACCAGACGGCTTACGACTACGGATATTCATAAATTATGATCAAAAAGAACGAGACATGTTAACAGCCGATCTGGAATAAAG
Organism: Schistocerca gregaria; assembly: GCF_023897955.1. Classification (NCBI taxonomy): domain Eukaryota; kingdom Metazoa; phylum Arthropoda; class Insecta; order Orthoptera; family Acrididae; genus Schistocerca; species Schistocerca gregaria. Next base: position 735,505,450 of record NC_064931.1, read on the forward strand.
TCTAATCTTGCGTCGATACTGTACATAAATAACAAAGTTTTCATCTGTGTAATGCCCGCGCAAGTCGACATCAACTTGCTATTTATAAATGTCATGTGAACCACCCACTTGTAACTCTGATACTGGTGTATCGTAACATGAAGGAACTATCTACCCATAACGAGAGTGTGAGTCCTTCCACTTTGATACACAGCTGGCCATTAAAATTGTCACACCACGAAGATGACGTGCTACAGACGCGAAATTTAACCGACAGGAAGAAGATGCTATGATATGCAAAAGATTAGCGTTTCTGAGCTTTCACACAAGGTTGGCAACACCTACAACGTGCTGACATGAGGAAAGTTTCCAACCGATTTCTTATACACAAACAGCAGTTGACGGGCGTTGCCTAATGAAACGTTGTTGTGATGCCTCGTGTAAGGAGGAGAAATAAGTACCATCACTTTTTCGACTTTGATAAAGGTCCGATTGCGGTTTATCGTATCGCGACATTGCTGCTCGCGTTGGTAGAGATACAATGACTATTAGCAGAATATGCAATCGGTGGGTTCAGGAGGGTAATACGGAACGCCGTGCTGGATCCCAACGGCCTCGTATCACTAGCAGTCGAGATGACAGGCATCTTATCCGCATGACTGTAACGGATCGTGCAGCCACGTCTCGATCCCTGAGTCAACAGGTGGGGACGTTTGCAAGACAACAACCATCTGCACGAACAGTTCGACGACGTTTAGAGCAGCATGGACTTTCTGCTCGGAGACCATGGCTGCGGTTACCCTTGACGCTGCATCACAAACAAGAGGCCCTGCGATGGTTTACTCAACGACGAACCTGAGTGCACGAATGGCAAAACGTAATTTTTTCGGATAAATCCAGGTCCTGTTTACAGCATCATGATGGTCGCATCCGCGTTTGGCGACATCACGGTGAACGCAAATTGCAAGCGTGTATTCGTCATCGCCATATTGACGCATTTGTCCGCCTCCACAGCTGAGTGGTCAGTGCGGTGGATAGCCATGTGAGGGGCCCTGGTTCGATTCCCTGGCGGATCGGAGATTTTCTACGCACGGGGACAGTGTTGTATTGCCTTCATCATCATTTCATGCTCATTGACACCCAAGTCGCTGAATTAGAGTCAACTAAAAAGACTTGCACCAAGCGACCAGTCTACACGACGGGAGACCCTAGCCACCAGCACATTCCATTTCACTACTGCAGTTGAGACACGGGCCATTTCTGCAGGGTCTATTTACTTAATCACACTGTGATGTATACAGAGATGGAGTGGGAATACGAATCATGTGACTATTTACTGCTAACAGGATATGAACGAGGACCGCATCAATGAAAAGGAACATAGATGTGTAGCCAAACAACCAATGGCAATCGTTACTCCAAGCTTGTAATGCATATCACGCTCCTGTAAAATGGCCAATAACGTGTCAGCAAATAGTGACGCTGTCGAATTATGTCATTTCTCATGCCAAACTCTCACGTTGTTCTGATCGTGCGACATACCGTGTAGTTTGCTCAGAATTAGTGTAAGTGTTTTCTTCATTATATTTTCAGGGACACTCTATGTGTGTTTTATGTGTCATATGTGTACTTAGCTAACTGTAGTTTCTAAGACTGAACGGTAGACCCTTTTAACATTAACATTAGAAAACTACCCCCATGCAAATGGCCCTCCATACATGAGGCCGTCAACTTTTAAACACACCACCAACGGTGCTGAAGTTCTTTTTTTATAATCTTTTAATGATTTTCTTTTATTCTGGGTTGGGTTGTTTGGAAACCATTGAACTCCATGTGGAGCAGCTTAATCCTTTGTGTTACATTAAGTGTAGCTCTTCCACCAGTTGCACACATTTACCAATTTATGCGTAACTTACGCATTCGATTTAGTTTCAACTGTTTATCTTGTAAACCTTTTTGTATTGATATGTGTTTGAATCATGAAATGACGAAATTTTTAAACTGCGTTCAGCCCATAATCATATTAATGTGATTGATATTAGGAATTGGGAACGACTCGTTCATTAAGTAGTTGTTAATTTTATGATGAATGTGAGTGTAGTTACTACTAAAGAAGTGCCACTTTTAAACGATTGTAATAGAAATAGTAAGTTGTGAAAGGAATTTTGTGAGTTAATCCTTCCTTATGGAGAAACAAACAATTTTATTCTGACACAAGCAAATGTGTAGCAGCTTATTGTATATTGCAAATGTGAACTTAATATATGATCTTGGCCATGCTGTATCCACTAATCTGTACCATAAAGGACTTAAAGCTAAGAAAATTACTTTGATATACTTGCACCATAACAAGTCCCAGCCCAGTTTCATAAGCATCAATATTAAAACCAAGGAAGAGGGGATAGGTTTTCACAAAACTACAGTGTACCACAATTAATAGCCATTTTTATTCTATAAGTTGCTTAAATTAAAGTATCCCAAGTAATGCATGAAAGTATGCAGAAAATTCAAATAAAAACAGTGGTTGCAAAAATAAGTAGTTCTTTTTTTTTTAGGCGACAAGGAGAAGTGCATAATTTGCTGTTCATCTGAGTTCGCTTGCTGTCTATGGAAACACGAAAGGGTCACAGGGGCAGAACATTAAGTGTTAGATCTGAAAGCCAGGGCCTGTAGCAGAAATGCTCTGCCCTGCGTTCACTTTGTTGAGCCAGCGTTTCATGCCACGGTGTCACTAAACACTGGATGGCAAGGGGACGAACTCCGTAAGTTATAAGACTGCATTCAGAAAAAGCGTCGAAGGGATGTCTTCACAAAGGTTAAGGTCTGCTACGGGAGGAGATGACGCCCCATGCTCAGGGGTGTTCACTTTCTGTGTCAAAGTCCCTACAAGCACGCAATTATTGCTTAAAGTTTTGTAAGAGCAGATGCGATTGGTTTAAAAAATAAGAAAGGAGTAGGAGAACAAGAATCTTTTGTCCTGCGTACACAAAATCTCACTGGTAGGGACACGAGAAGGAGAGAGGAGTGCGAGTAATTTTATTACTGCTTCTCAGCTCCTGCAGTCATTTCGTTAATGACAGATAAATTATGTAAGGGAGAGAGGGTGTTGGCTCAATAAGAGAGATCAAATTGGTCGGCACTCACAAAATCTGCTGCCGTATGGTAATACAAAGCGTCCCGAGACCAAAATATTGCAAACGAGGAGAAAACGGAAGTTTCACCCAGGAGCTACGACTAGGAGCACTACTTCTTAGGTTCTGGGAGAGAACACTTCCTTCTAGGTCCACAGTGTTGTGCTGATGTATGATGATTGGCTCTCTGATTTTCAGTTAAAACCACAGTTATTCTCTGTCTGATTGTACAAAGTGTGGCAAGCATGTGCAGAATTGGTGAACGACGTTTCCGGGAGCTGCGAAGTCCATTGATTCAAGTTAGGTATTGGTATTCTAAATTGATCCACCCACTAAGCAAGCTCAACTCAACATACGTTTAAGTTAGGGAACCGAATGGCACCCTGTTCCTGGGTGTGATCCTTCATTATTGTAGTTAGTTCGTCAATCGATGGAAGTTTACGTGGAAATAGTTAATTTACTTGCTGTCATCACTTCCATTCAAAGTTAATCCAACTTTTTCAAGGTATTATTGTGTACGTTCACACAATTCATTTTTCACTTCACGAACGTAATAGCTACTTGTTTTACCCATTCTATATCCTAAAGCTAAGTCGATACATTTTAATAATAAAAGAGACTTTATTGTGACCTCTGGTTTCATCCTATACTTAGATGAAACCCTACTCATTATATCTTTGAGAATTATGATACCTATATTTCATGTGTGAGAGGGTTCACCCTCTTTACTTTCTCATATATTATGTAATTATTAGTTAATCAACTTTTGGTGGTGGTGGTGGTGGTGGTGATTTGTGTTTAACGTCCCGTCGACAACGAGGTCTTTAGAGACGGAGAGCAAGCTCGGGTTACTGAAGGATGTGGAAGGAAATCAGCCGTGCCCTTTCAAAGCAACCATCCCGGCATTTGCCTGAAACGATTTAGGGAAATCACGGAAAACCTAAATCAGGATGGCCGGAGACGGGATTGAACCGTCGTCCTCCCGAATGCGAGTCCAGTGTAATCATTAAGTAACAAGATCTTCTTGGAAACTAACTGAAAACTGTAAAGGTCACTGGTTTCAGGACTTAACAACAATGCGGAGATATGCTTAAAGCTCCACCGTATCGTTACACCCGAAATTAAAGAGTCACCTCGTCTCCAATATTCCTTCTTTTTCACATGTTTGCATAATCCTAAACTGAGACGTCTCGCTATAGTACTTTTTCAATAGGGTCGCAAAGCAAATGGCCCAGTCAGCTATCAAACATTCAAACTTGCAAAAAAACCTTGATACTTTTATGTAACTGTCTCAGTTCACACGTGCATTCTCATGCCTGAACTCATTTTGCCTCCTCCCGATCAAAAGGAATTATAATTACTGAATGGACAGGCGCTCTCCTTTGCAGAAGAGATAAGACAACTGACATTTATTTTTCTTGTTACTCTTGTTTCTGTACAGTTCAGTGTGAGGCATTTCGTATCTATTTAAGATCTTCAGTTTACCAGCTCTTATCAATGAAAGCTGATAAGAGTTTTCCTGAAACGAATCGTTTTACTTGATTTAGGAAGTATTTCTTTTATATTTACGCATTTTTATTTACTATAATCCAAAACTGCGAATTGAACGAATCTGTACAGCAACAGATTCGAAATGCTGCAAATCTGGAAGGCCAGACATAGTGAGGTCACATTATAACTTATAAAGCAAAAACCCTCGCTAAAATTAGAAATTAAAAATTTCATTCTAAAGTATGAATAAAATAGGAATTAGATGAAACGTTTATGGAAACTAAACTAAAGTATTTTTATTGTCCAAATGGCACACTTGCGAACTCTCTCTTCGTACGTCATTTTCTTAATCTTTTGAAAGTGAGTGTATATTCAAACGCGAAATTATTTTATAAACTGTACAATCTTATAGGTCAGAATTTGACCTCTGACATTTTACGAGAATGCAGCAAAAGCAAGAACGGTAGTTTACAGCGAAAACGTAATATTTCCTCCTCAGAAATGTTTAATGCCCAGGTTGAGAAGCATCAGGGAACTAATTGAGGAAGATGGTAATGTATGTAATATTTTATTGAAACGAGAGAGAAACGCCTTTGTTCTTCTTAATGGCTCGATAAATAAAATATTTCCTCTTTATAGTCCATTTCTGGCTTAGACGTATGCTGCTGGTAGACATTTCAGCTTACCTGATGTGCAGGATGTCTACGCGACGGACGTCTGCCTTCATAGAGGTAGATCTGAGCTTTCAGGAACGCCATATTCGACGAAGGAACTACAAGGTGTTTCTCTCGACGTTGTGCGCACTCTGTTTCATCCGTAAAGACATTATATATCATTATATTACGTCAGAAAATGTCATTTTATCTCAAAATGTCGATAGCAGTGTAATTTTCACATCAATGAAGTTTATCATTCTCATTGATTTTCTGCGTAGCAACCCAAAGAATGTGCCGTCCATCGAATGTTATTGCATCCTGATGACGAAGACGGGCCTTATTACAAAAAATGAACCAAACTCACATAAACGAAATTAAAGGATAATAACTCTTTATATCACTCTAAATTCAAATATTATTCCATCAAAAGCTACGATCCAAAACTAATTTTTATTTTATATCCTAATCGTGTATATAGCAGCGACTAAGGGTGACATGGATTCCACAAGTCCTTGGTTCACTGCGAAATCTACGTGACACCAGATTAGACAATTCCCATACATTATGGGCCGATGGTTTGTGGGCGCAAAGCCGCCGCTCGATAGCGTTCCTAATGTTTTCCCTTGAGTTGAGACCAGGCGCATTTGGCAGCCAAGACATCGACATGAGTTCACTGTAATTCTCCTGAAACCGCTGGGACACGAATTTGGCCTAGTGGCACGGACAGCTATATTGTCCCACCGGCCTGCGTCCGTAGCACAATGAATGTTTCGACCAGTAATTCGCCTCGATGACGGCGTATCTGGACGCGACCATCGATCTTGTCTAAGAAGAAACGTGAGTCATCCTACGAGAAGACAAATTTTAATCAGTCAAAGGTTTTATCCTGATGATCCTGTGCCCACTACATTCGTAACTGAGGATGTGTTGGGTCACCATGGGAACACGTAGGGGTCATCTGCTCAGAGGCTCTATGTTCAACAATATTCAGTGAACGATCTGCTGTGAAACACTTATACCTGCTTCATCATTGTACTCTCTTTCCAGATCTGAAAAAGATCACCATCTAAGCTGCTGTACAGAGCATGCAAGCCTTGGACCAGCACGTCCGTTCAGAAAGAGTTGGGAGGTTTCGTTGGTACCTTAATATCTACTAAACGCCAGCAAAAAAGTTTCTCGCGGATTGAAACTAACCGGTCAAAGCAAAGCAAAAAGAAGTTGGTTTACTATGACATAGTTGTTCAGAAGCACACCCCAATCAACTCAAGGAAGGGTATGGTCACATGCCTTAATATGGACATTGAGATCTCGGAACAAACAAGAATGGGCATCACAGGGGACAGTCGATTCTGAACAGAGGACACGAAGAAATAGTAGAGACTGAGAACATCGCCACTTTCATTTCATATTCAGTTCTCCAGGGCTGGGTTCCTCTCATCTAGTGTTCTACCTTACATAGCTTACCCTATGAGGTAGTACAATTACCAGCGATTTGGCATCTGCATCAACTGCTCTGGTTGCTACACAGGCTAGAGGAGGGACTGCTCAGTATTCCCTGAGGAACGACAAATCCAACCAATGCAAACTACGAAGAAATTCCCTTATGCAGAAGCCAAGAAAGAATATAATCCGACAACACACCCAGTCTTTGCTAATTCTTTTACGTCCTTAATGAAGAAACTTGTCACTTAGATAGATTTTCAGCGCAAACAAGGCCCAGCGAATCAGAACACAGGTCTCAAGTATGTAGCTGTACACCTGAAAAAGCAAACAGAGTAAAGATACAGCGACCAAGGCAGCGATGTTTCAAGAGAAGAGCAAAACTCTAACACTAAGTATAGAGGGGACACACACAAAGAAGAACGCCTCTCGACTTACCCTTTCGCCAAAAGCCTAAAAGAAGAGGCAGATCCTACTGGTGAAAGGGCGAAAGATAGGGTAGGGTTATTTACCAAAGGCATATTCCACTCCTCAACTGTACCCTTAAAAGGAACGCTACGAGCAGTGTTTGTCAGTATATAGGCCCACATTCATTTCATAGTGTGCTGTGTGTACGATGAGATTCTGAAACAGTTTATTGCTGAATTACCACATCCTATTGACATCTCAGAACACTTCAATGGAAACAGTGCACAACGGCGATTCAACACCACTTCCCATATGAGATGATTACTTGAACATCTTTAGCAAGAATGAGATTTTCACTCTGCAGCGGAGTGTACGCTGATATGAAACTTTCTGGCAGATTAGAACTGTGTGCCAGACCCAGACTCGAACTCGGGACCTTTGTATTTCGCTGGAAAGTGATCTACCACCAGAGTTCTAGAGCACTTGCCCACGAAAGGCAAAGGTTCCGAGTTCGAGTCTCGGTCCAGCACACAGTGTTAATCTGGCAGGATATTCCACGTCTTGTACAAATTGAAAACATCATACTAATGAACATGAGTTAAGTTACTCATGTCAGCACCAGTACTCGTTCGTCTCCAGACATAGTCGTCACGTGCTCAGCTGCTGTAGCAAACACTGCTCAGTGATAAGTGGGCGACGACTACTCGGTCTGGATTCACCTGCCAGGTGGAGCAGATCGCAAAAGGAGGCCTCCGAGATGCTTGTACAGAAATGTTAACTGGGTGCTTGACAGCCGGTTCTTTTTCTGAGCAGTGTGGATGCGCCCTAGTTATGGTGGACTACATTACATCTCAGATTCAGAAAGCTCCTGATGCATGGATCCCCAAGTTATCAGGAAACCCAACAAGACAGTCTGCTCCTTCCTTGCATGATGTCGTCCTGCCATCATGAACATGCGGCCAGCTATGCGTAGGTTCAGTTGATGACCTGTGGATAATAATCTTTCAACCTATCGGGTGAAGAGGGAAAAGAAGAGAAGAATAGTTCGAGAGAGTAAGAAATGGTCTTCGCAGAAATTCCTGAACTCCATAAATAGGTTCGAATGGTTCAAATGGCTCTGAGCGCTTTGGGACTTAACATCTGAGGTCATCAGTCCCCTAGAGCTTAGAACTACTAAAACCTAACTAACCAAAGGACATCACACACATCCATGCCCGAGACAGGATTCGAACCTGCGACCGAGCGGTTGCGCGGCTCCCGAATGAAGCGCATAAATAGGTCCACACTAGCAAGCAAAGTATCTGAAGCCTTCAGAAGAATCTCAGGGTGACACTCACGACCGCCAATAGCAGCTGTACGAGAACTGGGGTGCCTCGTAAAGTCACGAGGAGACACAGCTCGAACATTGCCTGAACCTTACATAAACATTACGGATGATTGTACCCAGGGACCAGCTTTTCATCGTTATCGGATGACAAAGGAAACGGTTGGTTTCGATTACCGTTACACCAATGTGGAGGACACAAGCCGTTCTTAGTCTCTGAAAGTTGGATTTTGCATTGTCCGTAGCTCGGCTGCGACCTGATAATACACAGAATGTTGAAGCAGCTGAACCGACAATCGAAGGAGGTCCTATTTAAGCGTCTTAATGAAATCTGGTTGACAGAGGTATTTTACAACTCGTCGATAGTAGCTATTTTAATACATGTCATGCAACCAGGGAAGGATCGTACTTACTCCAGCAGTTATTGTAGCGTCAATGTCACTACCTGCGTAGACAATTCATTGAAGCATATGGTCAAACAGCACCTAGTGCCCATTCCCGTAATCAGTTCTCTACTAAATCGCTCTCACTGAGGGTTCAGAAGGTATTACTCGACACTCCATTACCAGCATGTAGTCAACAGATTTCCTGATGTACACAACACCTTCGATCTAGGAAAGAATGAGAATATTATCTGAAATCATAATATTTTGTTGCAACTCTGTAACTGGAGATTCCGTGGACGTCTCCCACTTGACCACAGTCCTTTCTCTCAGAAAAGTATTTTAGATCCACTGCCCGGAATGTCGCGTCTGACAGTTTTCAGCAGGCGAAGGGTATCGCTCAAGGGAGGTTTTTTTAAGTGCCACTGCCTTCGCCATTGCGATAAGGAGTATTAGGCCCACAGTAAGGAGTCCTGTTCAACATTCCTTTTTCGTGGGTGACTGCATCTTCTTTTCGCCTGTAACATTATTATTCAGTCATCTAACTTATATCAATTCCTTGCCTTTAACGTTTATCGTAATATAAGTGTGATACGCAAAGACTACATGAAAAGTGTGATATATGTGACGTTAAGGTGCCCTGCTAATGTAGTTTTGTAAGCTATGTTTAAAAAAATGTGAAGTATATAATACACTAAATAATATTCTGTCATGGATCAATAAAATGAAATTGTTCGTGTGTGTAATTTTATATATTTGTTCATGTTGTCATTTGTATAAAATGATACGCACTTAGAGACGATATGTAGTGTATGTGCTATGTAAAAAATGGAAGGCTTTTGTACTGTAAGGATAGTTACTGTGGGAAGCGTAAAAGTTCACTTGTGGTTTTGGCACGTTACCAGTAGGCCAAGTGGGAACACAGTCTGTAGGCAGCAGTGAAAGAAGCAAAACTCAGACGGAGCAGGAGACGCCTTGAATGGAAATAGTTGCACAGTGGACTCGGATGACGATTGCTGGACTATTACGGCTTTGGTATAAGTTGTTGGGGTATGTTACGGAATGTTAATTAGTCCATACTTCAAGAAACGTGAGCGCTATACCATGGGTATTGTAGACACCGTTACTATTCCACACCACTAACGACTACAGCCAACTGTATAGTTAGAATTGTAGAAGCGTGAACGATTAACTCAACATTAGCTTTGAGTAGTTATTATGTTAAACACAAAATTTTATTCGTCGTGTTGTTTTATTCCTAATCATACACCTATATATGGTTCTTTTCTGGTGTTGGATTATTCCGAGTATACCTGTTATAAAAACATTTGAAGTGCTTCATTCAGTATCTACAAGGACTGATTTTTGTCTTTGAACAATTTTCTGAAAATAATTGCTATCGACTAACTTTCAGAGTGCAGATAAACGTACTGTATGAAATGTGCAGTAGAAGTGCTGAAGTGAAATTGTGCTTATGTACTGAAGTAGATGTTTTTAAACTAATTTAATCATTTTAATATTTTTGCTCTCTTCGTGGTAATAAGTAAACTGAAAGTGACTAAATAAGTTTTGCTCAAAAGACGAACTTGTAATGCATAAACACCGAGGTTTTGGAAGTTTATGTTTTGAGTAACGTAAAGATAAAAATCTTTCAGCTATAAATGAATTTAGTTAAGTACAATGAGTTATAAGAAGAAAATTACTTATGTGTCTGAGTAACACTGAAGTAGGGTTGCATAAAAATACAGAATGTATAAGTGGATTTTCTCGTGACAGGACTATTTATTCTGATGGCGTATAGTGTTATACGTGGCACTTGGTGAAAGGGTCATTTACAATACTAAAGAGTCCAGAAGTAGCTTAGTAGTGTTGTACATATCACAGATACGTAGGATTCCTTGAAAGAAGTAGAAAGGTTTCAGGGGCACGACATTGTTATATGAGTTAGAAAAGGATAAGCATATGTTGTTTAAGTAATTGTAGAAAATGCCCAAAGAAAAGTACATGCATTGTAGGGAAGGAAAACGGGAGGACAAAAGTGAGGATAACCCTGTAAGCAGTGATAAAGGGTGGGACACAAAGGATTTACTTTTGTTATTAAAAAACATTTACAGAATGTGGAACTTGGGGATGAAACCTTTATGCTATTAAGCCTATTTCAAATTAAGAAGAAAAAAGATTCAGGTGGGAAACACAAAGGTGTAGAAAACAGCGCTGAGCCAAATTAGCAACTATTGATTCATTTGTATGCATTGCTGCACAGTATGAATACGCAGCTAACAGTACAAAACAAAAACGCAATATTTTTGAGTGAACAAATGCAAACATACTATAAAAACACGAAAAACTCAGAAAAAAACTAAAGTTAGTCAGGCGCAATCTATAGTTACTAAATGCTGAGTGAGAAATTGGAAAAAATAATCACAAGTTAGAAGAAGTAATGGTTGGTTTGAAACTAAAATACATAAAATACAAAAACAGGTCCAACCTATGGTGTAATCTAAGAGTGAGGAAAAGTATTTCCAGGCAATGAAACTACTGGTTAATGTAAATGAAGAACAGATGTCTCAAATGAGAATAACTGTTCAAGAGGGTAAGAAAATTCTTGAGAAGAAGTAGAACATTGCCTAGAGAAGGGTTTTAGCAATACGTCCAAGATATAGGAGAAAGTTAGTGACACAGAAGGGAAGATCAAGTGTAATAGTACTTATGTTGTAGATAGAAAACCATGTTACAAGGTACTTAATGGCAAAGAAAAACTAGACCCTTATGGGAAACACAGTGGATTATCCCCAGCCTAGTTTATAAAGAACTGTAAACATTGTGAATAGTGTGAGTAGTAAAATGGAAATGAGCTTGTGGAATTGTTGGTCAGGAGGCCACATCCTGGGCAGTTCAGCCGCCGACTGCAAGTCTTATTTCAGTAGACGCAACGTTGTGTGACTTGCGCGCCGGTTATGAGAATGAAATGATGTGGACAACACACCATCCAGTTCACGAGCGGGGAAAATCTCTAACTCTGCCGGGAACCGAACCCAGGCCTGCTGCATGGGAGGCAAGCTCGGAACCACTCTTTTTTTATCTCATTTTGTTCATTGTTGTTCATTGTATTTGTTCGGGGAGGATGACTCATGACGCTTGTTCAAGTTGATAGTTGAACTCAGCTATGCAGGTGGACTGTGATCAATAATTTAGCAGGCATTGCTAAACGATGAAGGATTAACATAAGCACTGAAGAAATGGCGTTCGATGAATTTAGAAAGAAGTTCTTGGGGGAATATTGATCCGAGCAAATGCAAAACAGTCTGTTGCATGAATTTATAATGGTTAGAATGTTTGAAGGTAAAGGACTAATGACTATGAAAGCAAGTCTCACTTAAGAGGCTGTAGGAGTGATTCGGAAATTATATGGGAACTCTGGAAGAAATTACCTAAAGATCCCAAGAGGTATGTCTTCATTTTTAGAAAAAGTAATTGATAAAGACCAGTGACGAGAAAATCGCTGTTGCCATCAGAATGACAACAGTAGAAACAGCTGAAATAATAACAGCGACTAGCATGACAACCAATATCAGGTTAATACTGTTCAGAGAGGAAGAGATAGAGGAAGATTTTATTCTAACAGTCGTGGATGTAGTAACAGGCTAATAACTAATTCCAATAGAGGGGAGGAAAACTAATAATCCTGAGCGTCAAGTGTCGGATGGACGTGGGAACAACATACAGTAGGCCCAAAAGCAGGAAGAATTCTCAACACAGACCGAAGCTTTGATACTCCTCTAAACTGTAGGGATGGGAAGCTGGGCAGTAGGCCCGCCGCAACAGATGGTGCAGAGCGTGAACTACAGCCAGCTAGGAACAGACGTAAGATGTGTGCTGAGGAGCAGTGCTGTCTGAGAATGACGTCATGGGACCGGTCGCTGAACTGCGACTGCAATCAGCTGATGCAGTAAGTAAGCATGTAGACTCCGATTCACTCTCTATAACCAGTCCAACGGCATTGGACAGATAACTTGCAGTAAATAAAAAGCAAGATAGCGTTACTAGAACCAAAAATGTGGCTAGGAATGGCAACGAAGTGTAAGAGAAAGATTTATTTAATGGAGCCGTGCAGAGTTCGAGAGCTGGCAATGCAAATGAATCCAAAAGCACTGCGAAGGGATGCATGTAGCTGACATTAGGGCAAATAAAGAGATAGTGAGTGGACGCAAAATGGAAGATACAAATTTCCATGTTGCTGAAGAGTCATTCGGTGACAACTTATCTGAAAACAAATGGTTCTGTCATTCAGAAATCAGACTTCGAAGAAACTGAATTTGTGGGACTGAGAGAAGTCCACAAAGATTACATCTTATATGAGGACATCAGGGAAGATGGGGAAGACAGTTTAGAAGTTGACGAACTAATACTTATGAAAAAAATCTGACTGCTAATGAAGGAAAACTGGAGGAACTCTTTACTACCGAACGAATACAGAAGTGCATTAACTAGGAGACTAGCAGTGACTTACAGCTTTCAAACAAATGAACAAGGGCTTTCATGCACTGATACTTCAGGGAAAATGAAGATTTCATTCGATCAAGTGATTCAGAATCAGAAGGAAAAAAGGTTATTCAAAACTTCTGTCTTACAGAAACAATAAAGCCAGAAAGTGAGAATATTCTGTACGTAAAGTTGCCGAAACGAGATATTAAACATGAAGAAGAAGTTTTTCAAGACGAAAGAAAAACTCTAGAAGACGAGGCGTGTGAACTAGCAATATTTTCAATACGGGATCCAGAAGACGTAACAGAGCCTATGAAAAAGGAACCACCAGGCAAAACAATTAGTAACAAACGACAACTGAATATCGTGAAAGAGTTTGCGATCAGAAAGAAGAAAGAACCACGAGACATGTAATTAAAACAAATGGACGCCATTTTATGGGAAGTTGCAATGGCAGATCAGTACTTACTGTGGGCAGAACAACAGGATACGGAGGTGAAAGTAACTAAATAAACCATAATTCCAATAGAGGTTTATGGCTATAAAATTAGAGCGTTAGTGGGCACTGGCTCTTAGATTAGTGCTTTATCTCAATTTCTTTAGGACCACATAGAAAACAGTCCAGTAACAGTCGTAATGTCTGTGCAAGAAATCAGAATTGTAGGCGCAAATGGAAGAAAAAAATAAACCAATAAAGACGCTAGTTGTAATTGTATTTGCAATAAAAGGTCATGTTTTTACACACGATGGTGATCACAGAACTTAGTACCGAAGTAATTATGAGCATATATTGGCTGCAGGAGGAACAAGTAGTATTTAATTGTGCAAAAGAAATTGTGAACATTACGGAAGGAAAGGAACCGTAAACATGGACTTTCAAGAAACAGACGAAAGCATTGAATCAGAATTTCAGTCTATGATGATGGAAATAGGTGCAGATAATGAAGTATTGTCAGAACTATTAGAAGGTTATCAACATACGTAAGCTAAGAAAAACTGTAGAAGAATTTCGTAAAATTGTCAGTGATATATCATGTTCAGATCCAACGCAGAAAAATGAGTCACTACTAATACTAGAACAAAATTATTGCGTGTTTTCAGATACTCCTGGCATAGGGAAAATTTCGAATGTCATCTGGAAATACAGGCACATAAACGTTTTCCCTTTACACATATCCTGTAACTGCAGCGAATAAATAAGCCGTTCAAACCAAAATTGACAGGATGCTTGAATGGGGACTCATAGAGCGTACCAACAGTGAATATAATAATCCATTAATTACTGTAGGTGGATTAAGAGTGGTAATTGATGCCAGAAATTTGGATAAGATAGTTAAGAAAGAAATAGATCGTCCTGAATCATTAGACAAAACGTTGCAAAGATTTTGTGATAGTAAATGTTAATCAAGCCTGGCCATGAAACCGGTTACTGAAAATCGCTTTGCACACTGAATTGAGAAAGTATACAGTTTTACTGTACGCTGAAAAATATTGTTACTACATGGTAGTGCCATTTGGCTTACATACATCGGTTTCTGTGTTCATACGTGCGTAGATTGTATGTTAGGAAGAGGATTGAGCAGTAGCATCACAGATTATAGAGACGATTTATTAATAGCTACACAAAAATGGAAAGCACATAGTGGAATACCGCACCACGTATCCACGGCATTGCAGAAAGGATGACTGGTTAGGAAAATGGGACTGGTAAGGGAGTTGTGTAGAAGAAAAGCAGAAGTAAGAGCCGAAATAAATGATGAGAAATTTAAATTCACATAATTTAATATTGGTGAACTAGTCCTTATGAAAGATCACGAAAAATCTAGTGAGGGGAAACCATGAGATATCCAAATTTAAATACGTTTATTATGATACTGTTGAAATTCAAGGAAAACCACAACCTAATGCATATTTCCTGGTATATCCTAAATCCATAAAACAACTATGCGTCAGAAACATAGTTGATCTAAAGACATACATAGTTAGAAAAGTGTAGAAATTCCTACATCTATTAATGATGACAAATCTGTATGTTGTATGTAATCTTGTTACACCTGTACTAATACCTGTTAAGTTTCAGGTTCTGAAGTACTTGTTTATATCTATTAATGCTGGAATAAATGAAAAAAAAAGTGTCACTTAGAGGACTGTTAAGCGAAGTAACGCAGCCTAAGGGGACCAGCAAACATATAATTTTGACACCAAAGAACTGTCCAGATATGTTAAGGTGAAAAGCCAGCCAACAGACAAAGTTGTACTGGGTGTAATTAAGTAAAGTAGGAAACAGTCTGTTCATAATGTTATTAAATGGTAGGGAGAAAGCGAAGTTAATACAATACGATTCAGAGGAACAAGAAGTATTGCCGTAATTCCTATACCGGGGCAGCAAGCTTTTTCAATAATACGTAAAATATTGTATAATTTATGTAAAAGTGTTTTCTACATAAATGTGCTTTTATCATAATTTTTGCAATGGAACGTCTGTATAAATTGTATGAGTTGAGAAAACGTTTTCATGATGACAGTGCATGAAAGTACCTGAACCCATACCCAAACCTTCCCTTGTATATTTTGGCTACCCTTACCTGCTGGGACACATAATTGAAACAGGGGCATATTCAATGAGTCATCTAATTTATAATTTTTTTCATTTAAAGTATGTCGTAATATAGCTGTGATATGCAAAGACTACGTGGAAATTGTGATATACATAATGTTAGAGTTCCCTGCTAATGTATGCTTGTAACATTTCTTTAAAAAATATGTGAAATGTATAATTTACCAAACAATATTCTGACATAGATTAATAAAATTAAATTGATCATCTATGTAATTTTATATATTTGTGGAAGTTGTCATTTGTATAAAATGTTACACGTTAGGGAAAATGCGCAGGGTATGTGTTATGTAAAAGATGGAATGCTTTTGTACTGTGAGGAAATTGCTATGGAAAGCGTAAAAGTTGGCTTGGGTGTTTGGCACGCTAGCTTTAGAGCGAGCGGGAACGACAGGACACAGTCTTGTTGGCACCAATGAAACAGGCAACACTCAGACAGAGTAGGCGATGCATTGCCTGAAAATAGTTGCAAAATAGCTTCCGATGACGACTGCTGCATTATTACGGCTTTGGTACAAGTTGTTGGACTATGATATGGACGTTAAAAAGACGCCAAAAAGAATTAATTAGTTCATAATTCAAGATACATGTACGCCATACTGTGGGTACTGTAGCTACTGGTAATATCCGCTCACCCAACGGCTACAGCCAACATATTACGAACTGTATAGTTAGAATTGTAGAAGTGTGAACCATTAATTCAAAATTTGCTTTTGAGAAATTATTGTTATAAACACAAAACTTGGTTCGTCCTCTTGTTTTATTCCTAATCTTAAACCTATATATGGTTCTCTCCTGGTGTTGCATTGTTCCGAGTACATCTGTTATAAAAACATTTGAAGTGCTTTATTCAGTATCTAAACGGAATGATTTACGTCGTTGAATAAATGTCTGAAAATAATTGTTGCCGACTAACTTTCAAAGTCCATATAAACGTACTGTATGAAATGTGTAGCAGAAGTGCTGAATCGAAATTTGGCTTAAGTACTGAAGTAGATGTCTTTAGACAGATTTAATGGTTTTAATATTCTTGTTCTCTTCGTGGTAATAAATAAAGTGAGAGTGACTAAATAAGTTTTGCTCAAAAGACGAACCTGTGATGCATAAACACAGAGGTTTTTGGAAGTTTAATTTTTGACTAACGCAAAAGATAAAAATCTTTCTGCTATAAATGAAATTCAGGGTAGCATAAAAATATCGAATGAGAACATAGCGTGACCACATCCTACACCCTACCTTTATTTTTGACAGATCATTTGTTAACAGAAAGGAATAAACAAAGTATCTTATTAAATTTAAATATGTGTATTAGTTATTAGAACATTTAAGTACATAATTTGTTGTTTATACAAAACGCAGACATAGAAGCCCACTCTGCCCAAATTTTTGTAGCACGTAGTGATGATTAAAAATTCGTCGCCTTTCTAGATCAAAACTGTGTATGTACGTGTTTGTGTGTGTGTGTGTGTGTGTGTGTGTGTGTGTGTGTGTGTGAAGGGAGGGGTGGGTGGTTGTAGTAGCTAAGAGTTTCCTGTGGCTTTCTCAGAATCATATCCTGATAAGTTATTTTTCTGAAACTTAGTCCACATAGGTTGATGATGACCATAAATTCATTAGAGAAAACACGTAACGAATTTTTTACAGAAATATCATAGATTGAGTGTTATTCCATTTTTACTGCGTTTCTTTCTAACAGCTCGAAACTCTTAGTAAAAGAACTAATAATACTGTAAAAAGCGTAACGTTATACGACAGTTTATGACTTGTATACTAAATGCACATTTCCACGTATGACGGCGTTATTCGTGACTTTTCTCATGACCGGACTATTTATCCTGTTGGGGTATAGTGTTAAACGCCCTCCAACCTCGCAAAGACTACTCGACAATAGCATTTGAGGATCATGCAATTAGAGCAATGGGCAAACACCGGGTGTTATCTTTCAAGTTAAGTGTTTGTGTTTTTTTCAATCGCACTCATTCTGTTTTTAATCTATCTGTGATAAAACTGGGGGGATACCATTCTCACTTTTTAGAAAAAAATTGAATTATGGGTTCATCTCAATTGACGAACCACTCACATTGGTGCCACATCTTAAAAAACTGAAAGTTAGATGCACGAAATCTTTAAACATCCTTAAATGCGTCAGCCGTAAGTCTTGGAGAACCTACAGGGCATGTCTGCTCAAATTTCATGAATCTCTCGTGCGACTCCGGCTTGAATACCGATGACAACTTCATGGATCATTAAGGCCTTTAAAACTTAAAATGCTCGATGCAGTAGACCACGAGGGATTAAGCTGTAAACAGGAACTTACTACACGACTCTTGCTGGTTTGTATGCAGAGGCTGGTGAACCTCCACTGTCGCATCGACATCATCTCCTCGTGGTTACTCCACGCATACAAAGCTCTGTCCATAAATCGACAGCCTCCATCTCTGTTGCCTTCCATGGCACGACTGTTCTGTAACCAAGCGTGGCCAACAAGTCAGTGCGAAGTATTGCCTTAAATTATTGCAGGTAGTGGACATTAAGGTCTAAAGATGGGAGTGGAGTGTGGGATCATCCTTGGTAATAAAGAGCTCCAGGTTTATGATTTAACTGAAAGAGGAGAGGAAGGCTTTTACAGAGCTTTTACCCAGATTATATTCTTAAAAGTAAATCTTATGCCATTTTAAATCACTACCTGGACTGTACAAGTGTTTCCACTAATGGCTTTAAGCATGAGGACTGTCTCAGAGCCCTCAGAATTGCTTCACATATATTGTATTGTAAGGAATCGTTTGCTATCGTTAGAGCACTGAAGCAGATGAGGCACCATCGTGACAGGAAATTTCTCATCAGCTTAGATTTCCAAAGTGTCCTTTCGCTGTTGATCAGACATACCCAGCGGATAGCATTCTGCATTAAGCCCAAGACACATTCCTACTTATCAAAGGCAGGGCAACGAAATTATTTTCTGTTGGGTTCCAAGGCATATAGTCGTCCTGGGAAACGAACTCGCTGATGCGGCTGCTGAGGAGGCTTCCTCCGATCCACATCTTGCTTGCCGTTGAGACTCTCTGCGGGAATATTATCATTTAATTGACCCGAAAGGTCACCTGTTGGTCGCAGACTCCTCGGCTGGAAGTGAGAAGTAATAAGCTGCGGTCACTGATACTTTCAGTGCGACGCTGGCTTACCTGCTTCCAACCATGTCGAGCTGAAGAACTAGAACGACTTAGAGAGGGACATGGCCCACTGGCACAAAGCTTTTTCGTCTGCCACGAGGAGCCACTAGGGTGTCACTGATATGGAACACAGCTGTCGATACAACGTATTTAAATGAGACTTTTTAGTCTATATGACGACCAGAGGACAGATTTGGGTCTCCCACACGACCTGCCCTGTGTTTTAACTAATATTGTGACTAATATTGAGGAGATTGTGGTTCGTGTTTTGAGGTTTCGTGTGATGTCAGTACTCCTTCCCAAAACATGACGTCTCAGACATTGACATGGTGTAGAGTGGCTTGGTCACTCACTATTTCTAGGTCGTCCTCAAGTCACAATAATCTGGACTCTTCTTAATGTGTCTGTATACGTATTTCAACCTTGACATTAACTTGCTATTTTACTTTGTTTTATCTGAATTTTATGGTTGACCTTTTATGAGTCTAAAAACATCAGTTGTGTTTTTAAACCTTCGTTTAAAAATGTATTCTTACCTTTAATAGCTCTTCAGCGCCCCCATCTCTATTTATTTCATGCAACGGCCCAGATGACCTCACCCTATAGTGCCCGAAAACACTAGTAACGTTCATCATCATCACCATCATCATTATCATCATCATCATCGTAGAAGATTCCGGAAGCCTCTCTAAAACGATCACTTAGACGTGGGACCTGAGCCATTTCATGCAGTTGAGTTATCGGAATGGTCCTTGATAGTAATGTTTCTCCACTCGTCTCTGCTCCGCTTATATGCGTGGGGCATTCAATAAGTATTTTTTTCTCACCCAATTTCGGGTGAAAAAATGCGGAATTCGTTGCGAGGCGTCGTGGAGCATTCCTGCTTCAGCCCCTATAATTTAATGGAGTTCTGTTCGTAACGGAGGTGCGTTCCAAGCAGAGAGCTGTCACTGAGTTTCTTTTGGCGGAAAAGAAGAGCATCGTAGATATTCATAGGTGCTTGCGGACTGTCTACTGAGAAATGGAAGTGGACGAAAGCACGATGAGTCGCTGGGAGACGCTTTTGTCATAGTCGCAAAATGGACGTCCCAATCTGCCTGATGTCCTGCGTGCCAACAGGCCACATACAGATGGGACCCCTACGATGTTGGGACGTGTGGACACTCTTATTTGAGGTGATCTCCATGACAACGCAAGGCCCTTACACGAGCCTGTACACCACAGAGGAGCACACGAAATTTTATTGGACTGTACTTCCTCACCCAACCTACAGTACAGATCTCGCTACTCCCGTTTGTTTGGACAATGAAGGATACACTCCGTGGGAAACGGTGCGTGTTGGGAAGCTAATTGATGCAGCGAGACGTTGGCTCCAACGTCGATGAGTCGAGTGGTATCATGCGGGCATAAATGCTCTCTTAGTAAGATTGCGTAATGTCAACCCAGTGAACGGACATTATGTTGAAAAACCGGCTGTTGTTGCCAAAGTAGTGAGGAATAATATCGTGTATTGGAATCCTGAATAAAAACAACCTGCTTTCAGAAAAAAAATGTGTCGGATTAATTATTGATTTCAACTCGAATTTTCCTTACAGCATCGCGCGCTCATAACGACAGCAGGAGGCATTCTATCTCGCGGTGAATCGATAATGTTCTGGCCCATCAGTGCGTTAATCGTTGTTACCTTATTTGAGTTACGCAGTGTGGCAGATTGCCCATAGATGTCTTCCGTACTAAAATGATGGCTAACAGTGACGAAATACACATTATGTGCATAATTGTAAAATAATAGCATAGAGAAATAACAGTGGAATGACAGTTTTTCGTTCTTACGTGGTATTCGGGTATTTGCACCCCTTATTTAGGTCGTACAGCTCTTTGGAACATCTGAAAGCATGGCCATAGATTATACGTAAAAAATAAGATAGTAAGAAGTTAGCTGAAACTAGGTTTAATTTGACTGGAGCAGCTATCGGATACTGATGACGATTTATAAGTTTATGACAGACTTAACTACATATATTTCGCTTACGAGAACTAAGCAGATGAAAGAAGAGACACAATGGGAATCATATGTTTAAAACGCGCATCACAAAAAGTAAAGTAGAAAGAGGGACTTGTGTAGAGCGCCAATATATAATAAGTTAGTTGATGTTGAAATAATAACAATATATCCATTCTACTGTAGGTGTTAACACTAGTTCGAATTTTTCTTAATATTACTATTATCTGAAGTTGTGGTCGATAAAAATCCACTAAAGCATTTTCACATATTTGGAAAGACGTAATCAACAGATCTCATTAAGAATTCACGATCTTCAGGGTTCTGTGGTACAAGATGCCAGGAACGGAAAAAATCAGCAGAGTCTCAATCTGATTAACACTTGACTTGGAATGAGAGAACTTAGATACTCTGTGTCGGTTAGAAACAAAACTTGTAACATTAATTGCGCTGTCAGACAAGGACAAATATTCGAGAAATTAATGGAATGGTAACTCTGAAAGAAATAATGAGAGGAAACAGTAAGTTATGGGAGAGATTTACGACAATTCCGTAATTTCGTTTTCGCTTCGTGCAGTGAAGTTGTGCGGCGCGTGCGGGTATCCCCGCTAACTCTATCCGGAAAACAGCAGACGCTGGGGAACCACATTTTCCACGCCATGAATTGCGCCCGTGGCTCTTGCTCCTTAGCCATTTCTTATACAGTCAGAGGACGAACGACACCGACGTAACGAGAAGAAGAAAAAGATACCCTGTTTCTGCGAAGGGGAGCTCGCTTCGGCGCGCCTGACTCAGCAATGGAGAAAAGACTCATTGAATCAATCCGCAGCTATCGAATAGATCCCCTTTACATCTTTATAAATTGCATTCTGGTTATCGAGACCACAGTAGACGTCTGCCGGGTGGTTCCATACGAATTCTTTTTCTGGAACAAATTATATGCCGGCTAATTATCACACAGTTTACATGACGAGTAGTAAATGAAAATAGTAATTTTGCTTCAGAGGACTTGGAAACGGTGTGCGGATTCCACAAAAGGCACGGAAAGACTCATTCTAAAAGCATTATAATCATCATGATCTTCTCCTAAACGTTAGACCTTGACCGTGCTACCATTCTCCTCTACTTTGTTATTTTCTCTTGATCCCTTGATAATTTTGGCTCTTTGTTTCTTCCAATAAATAGTCGATTTTATATTCCATCACTTAGCAGACTAACAGACGTTCATGAAGTCATCAATGAGGACTTAACTGAATGCCATTGTCGTATCTCTTAGACATTCGCCGAAATTTTTGTTATTAAGCTCGTCACATTAGTTGTTCCGACATTCTGCTACAATTATGTGAAAAACGTACGTAATCTGGACCTTTAGTCTCTTGATTAACTGACAAAACGGAGTGGAACGAGGTAGAGACTAGAATATAGTAATCTGGCCATCCAGATTGGGTTTTTGCGTGGTTTCCTAGAACCATGTATGAGCGTAGATAAAACTAACGCTCAGTAAAGTTAGTTACGTAATTTTTGTTCTTCATTAAATATGAAAGTTAATTCAATGCAATTTACTGCGTGAAGCAGTGCGCATACGGGCAACTAGAAAAAGAAAGGTCTGGAAAAATATTTAGTTTTTAAATGTCATAATTAACAACTGAAGTTTAACCCTGAAACAATGATGATTTTCATGGATTCCTTGTAACTCATGATGTTACAAACACTTTGCACTTATTCGCATTGTGTTTTACAGCTGTAATACATAGATATAACATTCAGTAGGATTATAAAGTGGCTAATTGTGGAAACTGTTTTATAATAAATCGAATTCCTCAACTACTTTATATACCGTATTTACGCTTCCAAAACTAAAAACCTTTTGATCTACAGCAGAATTTAGTGCATGCTGTAGACCATCATAACTGGTGTATCTTCTGAAAATTATGATTCATGCATTAGGCAAAAAACTATCAGGGAAACGATTTTCTAAATAGGCTACGAACTGAAAAAATCAACTTAGACTTTGAAAAAGTTATACTGACTTCTGCGAACTAAAACAGCCCAAGAGAGTAGTACACATTTGCTCCTTCTCCTTTCCTTGTTTCAACTTGTAGTTTCTTGCATACCTTGTTTCCTTGGTGAAACATTCTTCCACCTTTTTAGAAGAGTTCATTTTAAACATGTATTCATTCTAAAAACAATTTATTATATTTTGCTCCATAAGTGCTTTTAGTATCAATAACCTTTAACCTGCCATCCATTCAGTCACTAACAGTAATCACAACATCTCTAGTTCCTAATGAAACTCTTCTTACTGCAAAAGGTGCCGGTTTTTCGACGTATTTCCAAACTTTGGACTGGAACGACTGATTAGAACTTTGAGTGAAACCACCCACAAATCTCTTTAGCAGTTTTTGATGACTAGTATAATGAAAAAGTGATTTAAGTTCTTCTATCACTGCTGTGGGAAGTTGTTTTTGTGTTTAAATTTAGGTAAAGACTTCTCATGTAGGCTTCTTGATATGGGCACCAACTGTCACCTGTTTCAGGACAAAGTGAATGCACTAGCTTGCCCATTGAAGAACTTTTGTGAAACCACACAGTCCAGACACCGTTTTTCCAATCTTCCACATACAAGTTATTAGTCCAAGTTGCATTGCCATACAACTGGTTACAGTTGCTGTACTGTCAAGCGACGTTTGCACTAAATCCCTTTTCCATCTGACGATGTGATTGTTCCTTTACAGACAAAGCGTAAGAAAACAGTGTGTAATAGTGAAGTTACACAGTGTTATCTACCATATACACGGCGCATACCCAACAAAGGCATCTTTTTTATCTTTACATGTGCATTACAAATTATATTTCCACTGTTTGATATACATTCCGTAAAACTGGAATTGCTTTTTGCTTTTTTCTCCAAAGAACTTCGCGTGTTGTTTTGATTATTAGGACTCTCCAGCAAATTACTCTGTTGGTATCTACGAAAGCATATTGTAAGATGCTTTGCCCTCTCCCATTTCTAAATAAAAAATTATCACCTCACAAATAGCACTATCACAGCTACAGAAAGACATCTGCACACTAAATAACACCACTCAATTACGTTACAAACTGTTCTAAGCCGAGCTATTGAAGAACTAAACCTTGCCTACATGGGATGTATCCATTTCCGTTATTCGACATGCAAGTGTGAGAAGTACATGTTAAAGTAACATGAAGAGTCAGAAAATTAACACTTAGGAACATTTTAAAATTCTTTATTTGTACTAGAACACTTAGGAACTACTGGACGAACTGGGCATATACTGTTAAATGTCACATGCACACCACCATATATATTTTCCTTTACAACTATGAAATCAATTATGACTTTATGTTGAAATCTCGACATACGTAAACCTAAAAAAACTAAAGGATTCTTCCGCAAAAACTTTTAAAAATGTGTTTTTTGCACCCTAATACCAGTATCTATCCTTCGGCAATTGTGTTGGGGGTTTCTTAGAAAAAGTTACGGTCTGTTTCATTCCTCATTCTTTCCCAACCCAAATTTGCCGTGTAGCGCTCACGCAGCTTCTAAGAAAATACCATAACTATGCTCATAAACTACGCATGTATTCCAATTGCAGAAGTCCAAACTTTGAGATGAGTGTTGCTAGTCTAAAAACGATATTTATTCTGACATTTTTCTTGTACGTCTTGTGTTTTCAGATCAAGACGAGAGCATATGATACTCATTTGCATGCTGCCTTTTCTGTGAGAAAGTGTTTAAAAAGAAATATAGGAAAAAATCCGGAGAGAAATAAATATCAGCAGATAGTGGTTCGGACAGAACTCTTATCATTTTCTGTTCAATTGCTTATATGTTCCTTAGGTCATTAGCATGATTTTTAACCCAGTGATGTGTAACAAGTCAGTATACGGACAATGTGTACATGACATGTTTCTGAGTGTATCTCCATATACTGGATACTAAATATAAAAAACTTAAATTTTATACGAACAAAAATACGAGTTTTTGATTTAGTTCATGTAACTAGTGACATTAACTCTAAGGCACAAAAATAAACGCACCAGGAAGGAATAATCGGAGTGGATGCAGATCGGTAGACGTGGTGTACACGTACAGGTAAACAAATATTTCAGAAACATGGAATGATTTATTCAAAAGAAAGTTCTGCACGAATTGAGCTAATCAGTAACGCGTTGGACCACCTCTGGCCCTTATTCAATCATTTTTTCGGCTTCGCATTGATAGAGTTGTTAGACGTCTTCCAGACAAATATCGCATCAAATTCTGTGAAATTGGCGCGTTAGATCGTCAAAATCCCAAGATGCTCCAAACGTCCTCATTCGGGGATTTAGTTGGCCAAGGTAGGGTTTCGCGAGCATCGAGACCAGTAGTAACTCTTGCAGTGTGCGGGAGGGCGTTATCATGTTGAAATATAATCCCAAGTTGGCTTTTCATGACGGGAAAGAAAACGGGGACTAGACTATCGTCGATATACCGCTTGTCTATAAGGGTGCCACAGATGACAAAAAAGGGTTCCTACTAATAGGATAAATGGGCTGGTTCTCAGAAAGAGCATGTCAATGATTACATCACTGATGACTCACAGGATTTCCCCATACCACCCCCAATCCCACCTCACCCCATCCCACTACACCCCCATTTTAACCCCAACCCAACAAGTCCCAACCCAAAAAAATGGTTCAAATGGCTCTGAGCACTATGGGACTTAACAGCTATGGTCATCAGTCCCCTAGAACTTAGAACTACTTAAACCTAACTAACCTAAGGACATCACACAACACCCAGTCATCACGAGGCACAGAATGACCCAACTCACATCCACACCCCCACTCGCACCCATACCAACATCCACACACATGCCCACCTTCATTTGAGAAAGGCATAGTGTCCTATGTCTAAAGTCTCAGGAATTTTAATTATGGCAAGAAATTCAAAATTTTAGTGGAATTTTAAAAAAGAGCCCAATTGCAGCAGTAAGGAATTACAGTTGTTAGTGGTATAAGTATAAACTGACGAGAAATTCAAAATGGTGCATTGTCATGTTGGTTGACTTGTAATACTGGGACAGGGATTTTGAGACTTGGATCACTGGAACAGGGTCTGTGGCGTCTTAATACAAGATGGCTATGCAAGATGGAGGAGCTGGATAAAATATGTATAACACAAGATGACAAACCTGGAGTTCTGGTGCAGTCTTAGTAGGTCAGAAGATAAAACTTGAGTGTTTACGCATTCTTTCTATGACACTAGAATACAAGATAGCGATGCAAGATGTACGACCAGGAATACGGTGCTGCGGAGAGGTTTCCTTCGTCCATTACCTGCACCTACCTGTGAACTCGTTGCACCAGATTGCCCCTAGAAAAGCCGAGCAGAAACCTATCCTACTGCAATTCACAATAGACTGCCTACAACATAACTATTCCAGGAATCTGGAGAGTGCCTTAGTTCTGAATGTCAGGTGGAAATACTGGCAATACTTCGGTATATTCTGAACCTTGATAATGTACACATTTACCGCCAAGCCCGTGCTAATCTTAACACAGTCATGCTCAAACCCTTTCATTCATGTTAGCAAGTTTATGGTAACGTATTTCCTAAAATCTAAACAGCTACTAAGCACGGACTGTTCTTACATGAAAATGCTCACCGTACTATTAAGTTTATCGGTGTCTACCGCACTCAAGTTTTTAGTCACCTTTATCCTCAATATGCCACGCGAAATTTACACATACATAATATTACTTAAAAATCCGAACTTTCTAAAAAACACACCGGAATAAATATGCCTTCACTTTGAAACACTTTTGAAGCATGTGGCACAACTAAAATCGGCAAATTACAACTTCCTTCGGACCTCATACTACACTCGACCGTACCATTGAAAGGCTGCCTCCGACCCTTTACATTCTATATCGCCAAGAAAAAAGACGTTCGAAGAATATTCTCATTGCTCGTCTTTTTTTTTAAGGTCAATAGAAAATCACTATTCTCCCTCGTTAGTCCGCGCTTTTCATGACTAACAAATCAAAAAATAATACACTTTCTAACTGTAGAAATAAATATTTAACATTCTCATAATTTGTTTAGACTTTGCATTGTCAACTATTTTATTTACACTCGAATTAGCTTTCCTTTTACCATAAACTTACTTAACATATTATGATACAAAATTCCCCGTCATCTGCATTCGGTCTGTCTTAAAAATTTCTCAGCCTAGTTCCTACAGCGTTCATTAGTAGAACAATGATCTACATATTTGCTTTAAACCATATTCACGCATCATTCACCCTACTAAAAGCTTATACAAAACTGTACAAACATAAATAAACAAAAAAGACTTCAAGAAACAAACTGTACAATTCACACACTCTTCACTACTGTCCTCTAGCAGACGAAAATTAGAACTTCTCATATTACTAAAGTCAATCCGTACTGTCAGCTTTCAGCAGGGTAGTACACTCTTTTTCTACCTTCCCTTCTTACCTTAATTATTTTCCTACATCAACATACTTATGTCATCACTTCACTCCATTACAGTTTCATCACCATTTCTGTTACCAAAAAACTTATTTCATCATAAGACACTGTAATACCCTCTGAGGCTGTCAAACATATTACCTTCAGTGCTAGCGAAGAAAATTACAGATGATAAATTCAGCTCAAAATGACAGAAGAGGAAGATTGACAATACGAAAAGGAACTAAAATAGCATTATCAACAACTCAAGCACCTGCTATTCGTTTAACACCTGGTATTGCATAGGTTGCAAGGCCCTCGGAGGCCTCCCTATTTTTTCTTGTACCACTTTCATTTCCTCAGGATTCACTTCCACATTATCCCCATACTCCCCATACTCAGTGTACCCTCTAAATCTTCCATCCTTCTACAATACCTAATTGGTATACCGGCTACTTCTTCTGATCAGCCGGCCGGAGTAGCCGTGCAGTTCAAGGAGCTACAGTCTGGAACCGAGCGACCGCTACGGTCGCAGGTTCGAATCCTGCCTCGGGCATGGATGTGTGTGACGTCCTTAGGTTAGTTAGGTTTAACTAGTTCTAAGTTCTAGGCGACTGATGACCTCAGAAGTTAAATAGCGTCGTGCTCAGAGCCATTTGAATCTTCTGTGGTCAAATTGTTTTTTTTTCCAAAAAAATGGTACAATCATATCTTTCTTATTTCTTTCCAAAATTACTACATTTTGATCAAAATTTGATTTCCCTTTGTATTGGTTAAAGAAATCTACGCCAATGACCATTCTTATTCATATCTCTGGGATTATAAGGAAGGTATGGAGTATTTGCACTCCATTTATTTTTACTGGCAATAGAGCTTCATGTTTAACAGGTTTTGGACTTTTCCTGTAGCTACAATTATCTGCACTCACATTACTGGCATTATTACAAGTTCATTGACACCAGAACGAGATTTTCACTCTGCAGCGGAGTGTGCGCTGATATGAAACTTCCTGGCAAATTAAAACTGTGTGCCCGACCGAGACTCGAACTCGGGACCTTCGCCTTTCGCGGGCATGTGCTCTACCAACTTTTTTTTTTTCCATAACTTTGCGAAAATAAAAATTAGTTTTCACTCTAGGGAAGACTTGAACCAAGGACCTCTCGTTTTTTTTTTTTATCTGGACAGGAAAGGAAAAACTACAAAAAAAAATGTCTATTTGCCACCGCCACTTGTATTCTAACAAAAAAATAAAATTAAATGCACCTCTTCAGGCGTTGGCACCTATCTACACCTATTCCAAAACAACTAACCTATTACTGCAAAGGTGTAGGAAAGGAAGGAAGTAGGGCGGAAGAAACATAGAGAGTAGCGATAAAAAAATGAAATTTGTTGTGAACAGGAACTTTGTTTTTTTTTTTTTAGTTTATTGTATTGCATTTTTGTATTCTTTATTTTTCTTTGTTTTTTTTGTATGTATGTTTTTATTTATTCATTTTTTTGTATTATGGCAGTCGTTGCACCAGAATTCTAGGAGTCGCTTGCGCCGTCTGATTGGCGGAACATCCAAACGTGTCTTCTCGAAATTTTAGTGGGGATTCCGTGTGTAGTACGTTCAGAACATCATATCGGCAAAAAGCATCAGCATCTCATGGCTTGGACGTTCCAGCTGGAAGGCGGGTCATGAAAGGCGCTCCGTAGAAAATTGGAAAAGAACTGCTTGTATCTGGGGTTGCGAACAAGTGCACAATGTCGATCGTTAAGGTACGTCCAATAACCTAGTTCTGATTTCTCATCGGGCCCAAAAAGGTAGCGGACTGTATGACCGCGTATCCAATTCACGGCATTAGTTTTTGTTGTGGGGTAATGAATCACATCCGGGAATAGAAGCGTCAGGAAAATAATCTGAGCAGGCGGCTGTCGGGTGAGGAAAGCCAGGATACGCTGTGCGAGCCTCCAGACGTCAGCAGACGGACCACATGAGAACCGATGAGCGTCCGTGTCCTCTACACCACAGTGAACACAGAGTGGTGTGTCAGCAAGGCGGATGCGGTGCAAACGAGACTGGTTGACCTGTTTGCCATTGACGGTGATATACCAGGTGGACTGAACGCTGGTGTCGAGGTAACCAGCATGCACTGCTTTCCACACACGGCGCCATATGATCTGGGGAAACTTGTGTTCAATGGGGTTGGGGGTTTGACACATTTGTAAGGTGTCGTATACAGTCTTTGTCTGGAGTATACGGAGAAGGGGTAAGGAGTGCAGAATGTAACTGATTTCAAAGAAAAAGTACCGAAAGTGATAAAAGGGGGGTGGAATGTCGGATAACATGACCGGGGCTGACATGGAGACTGGTGCGTATTCACGCAAAAGCAGTCCGGTCAGGCTCGTCGGGCAGCGACGCCAGACTTTCAGTTGGGAGCTAACAAAAAGTGCGGTAACTCTGTCTGGCACATGGAATAAGCCCACTCCACCACGCTCCCGCGG
The DNA here is from genome assembly GCF_023897955.1 of Schistocerca gregaria. NCBI lineage: Eukaryota > Metazoa > Arthropoda > Insecta > Orthoptera > Acrididae > Schistocerca > Schistocerca gregaria. The sequence continues at coordinate 735,535,504 of NC_064931.1, forward strand.
GAGGGCAAGGGAGGAATATTGAACTTTAAATAACATCCCGGCACAGACAAAGGATCCCATCGCCATCAACATACGACGTGCGAGGGTAATCGGAACCGGGAACACTTGTGTCACATGGGGGATGCGTGAGGCGTGATAAACATTCACGTATTGCGCGCGCTGTATAATGTCGAGGGATCGAAGCCGGTGGTCCACAAGGCCAGCCCTGATCGTTTGTAGGAGACGTCGACCGTTGGTTGCCGCTGAGCGACGGAGGTCATTCATAAAATCAATGCCCAAACAGCGGACGCTGGTGGTCACACTTAGAGGAGCGACAGATCTTTCTGGTAGACCCTCACCAATGAGCAGAACCTTCGATTTGGAAATGTTAAGAGAACTGCCCGATGCCTCCCCATAAGTCGTCACCCAAGTCAGAGCAGCGCGAACATCGTCTTCATTGCGGAGGTAGAGGACTAGATCGTCAGCATAGGCTGTACAACAGAAGCGGTGCCCATGCAATGTCAGGCCTACCAGGCGTTGGCGAAGCCCCTGTAGGAGGGGCTCTAATGCCAAAGCATACAGTATCGTGGAAAGTGGGCATCCCTGTCGGACAGAGCGCTCGATCGCTAGAGGCGCGGTGAGGCGACCATTACAGAGTATTCTTGAAGCTGCGCCGCTCAAGAGCCGCATTACCACGGTGATTGTACGAACCGGAAAACCCATGTGTTGGAGGACCGATTTCAGAAAAGTATGGTCGACACGGTCGAAAGCTTGACGGAAGTCAAGCGATGCCAATGCGCCAGGTAAATGTCGCGAGCGCGCGAGCGCAATCATGTCCCTATAACGGCAAAGGGCCGTATGGATGTTGTTGTCACCGCCCAACGAAGTCTGATCAAGGGAGGTGACGGATCTTGCTGCCTTCTTGAGGCGTGAGGCCAACAAACGGGTGAAAATTTTCATGTCACTGTTGAGTAGAGTGATGGGCCGGTAATCACAGATCCGTGATCGCCCATGTGGCTTAGGGACCAGGATGATGACCCCATCAAGGAAGGTGGCTGGGATCATCGTTGTGGGTGACATCAATTCACGACAGATGGACGTCCAAGCAGGTAACAAAAGGTAGCTAAAATACTTGTAAAAGTCGAGGGGGAGGCCGTCAGGTCCAGGGGACTTGTTGGCAGCCCCCACCTTGATTGCATCTAGGACTTCATCAGAGGTCACTTGTTCCTGAAGTTCTTGAGCCACATCCTCTGGCATGGTGTTGACAGTCATTGCTGCCACCTCCTCAATTAAGGTCGGGGGATGAGGGAGGGCAGCGAACAGTTGACGGAAATGAGAATAGAAAGCGTGACCAATGTCGCATTGCGTAGTGTGTCGTCGTCCTTCCGCATCTGTGAGATCGTGGATGAGGGTTCGACGACGACGTCGGCGTTCCCTGAGAAGGTGGTACATCGATGGCGTTTCATGAGGCATATGGTCACGGGTGCAGGATCTGACAAGAGTCCCTTCTAAGCGCCGTCGCGTGAGGGAAGTGATCTGCGCTTTAGCACGATGCACCATCATCTGACGATCAGGAGAGAAGGCCATCGAAGTGCAGTCACGAAGGACTGCATAATAAAAGTCCATGGTGCTCGCTTGCCAGGCTTTGAAGTCTTTGCCATATCCTATCAGCGCCCTGCGCAGAGCTGGTTTCGCGCATGATACCCACCACGATAAGGTGGATGCGTAGGCGGGGCGCCGACGATGACAGAGGGCCCACGCATCCTCAACGATTCGTCGGCAGTCAGGGACAGTCAGGTGGGAAACGTTGAATTTCCACAAGCCGCGGCTGTGCCACACTTGTTGGCGGGCGAGGACGACATCGCAGATGTAGGCGTCATGGTCAGAGAAAGCCAGAGGCCATACTTCGGCATGTCGAGTGTCGGCAGCAAGGGAACGTGTGAGGTATATACGATCGAGACGACTAGATGAATGCGCCGTATAATATGTGAAACCTGCACGGGTGCCATGCACCTTTGTCCATGTGTCAACAAGCTGGAGTCTGTCGATGATGACGGAGAGGGCCGCACAAGGGGAATGATGCGGTAATTGATCTTCAGGCCTTTGCGTGGAGTTGAAATCGCCACCGAGGACCATATCATCTAGGGGTCCCTCAAACAGCGGCGTTACCTCGTCAGCAAAGAAAGTGTGTCGATCACGACGTTGACTGGAGCCGGACGGCGCATATACATTGAGGATACGGACGCCGAACAGCGTGAGAGCCATACCCCTAGCATTAGCAAGGTACACTACATCTTCAGCAGGGAGTCCAGAACGGAGGAGGATGGCAACTCCACTACCGTTGTCAGAAGCATGGGAGATGTGTGCCACGTAGCCAGTGGGGGCATGGAAATCGGCGACAAACACTTCTTGGAGGAGGGCAATGTCGACATCAGCAGCATAAATGGTCTCACGGAACATTGCCAGTTTATGGGGGGCCCGGATGGTGGCCAGATTCGTCGTCGCTATGCGGTAATTTTGGGGGCGTGCTCCCACCATTGGCACAGATGTTCCGGCAGAGATGTCTGGCTGGCGTGTAACATCTGACGTAGTCACCGTTGTCGTAATCACTGGCTGGAAGGTGGGTCAGGCACCTCCATGGGGCACTGCCTGATGGGAGGACCACCATCTCGAACTGCTCCTTCGTCGATATCATCAGCCCAGGAGACTGGAACAGACGGTGAGCGACTGTCACACTCCTCGAGGGCGAGTTGTAGCGACGCTGCTGTAGTGGGGTCCAGGGAGGCACCCTCCTTGGAATCCGTCATATTCGTGTGAGATCGTTCTTCAGATGGGACATCAGGAGCAGCCTCTCCTGTCGTCAGAACGCTCGAAGGGAGATCACTGTCGTGTATCAGCTCCACTGCCTGTGATGCCACATGAAGAAGTGTGTCGTCAGATGGCGTTTGACTCCTCTTCTTCCGTTTTCTGGGCGACCGTTGCTTTCGGAGGTGCTGTTCTGAATCAGAATGTGGGTGTTCGATGTCCGAGGTCGCGCCAGTCTGAAGAAAGGCAGAGGTAGGCACCGCATTCGCGTCGATGTCCATCGAGCCCTGGAGAATTGGTGGTGTCGTAGCCGTCAGAGGAGATGGTGCCGGTGAGGCCATGGCAGCACCGTCATTTCCAGTGGGGAGTGCCGGGTGGAGAAGAGGTGCTTCCTGAAGTGACGCATCGGGGCTGCGTACGGCTGTGGCGTAGCTATCTGGTAAAGAAGCGGCCGTCACTTTGGGAGCTGAGTCACTGGTCGGGACCTGGAGCAAACGTCGGCGGAGACATTCTGACCGAACATGGCCCTCCTGTCCGCAACCGGCACACGTCCGCGGCTGGCCATCATACATAACGATGGCTCGCACGCCACCTATCAGCAGATAGGATGGTACATGTTTGGAGAGTTCGATTTTGATTTGGCGGACACCATTCAACACGTTGTATGTCGTGAATGTCTGCCATTTCTCCGCGATGTGCCCCACAACATTGCCATAGGGTCGGAAAGCTTCGACGACCACATCTTGCGGCACTTCGAAAGGGAGCTCAAAAACCCGGATTGTTCGAAGTCGGAAACCAGCGTGATCGACCGTCACCTCTCCAATATGCCCGTCAGAATGTTTGAACTTGAGTCCGCGTGCGTGTTGTCGAACTACGTTAGCACACGCTTCCTCCGTCGTCATCTTGATATAGACGATGCTGCTAGTGATAGAGAAATGAATACCTATCACTTCCTGAGGGTCCAGACGTAGCTCTTCACGAATGAATTGCTCAATTTCAAAAGCGCGTGGTCTAGCATGTTCGGCTTGGAATGTTACTTTAACTGTCGCTCGGCGGTAACAGTGCGCCATGAGGTGCAATAGAAATGGACGCTACACAACACGAAATACGGAAGTAAACAAACTACGGTGCGCTGTCCGGCGTGCGGAGCCGGTCCGCACGCGACCACGGCCGAAAGCCGACTGTCGTGAGCTACCGATGCACGACTCATGCCCGGTAATCACAGCTTTACTTCTGCCAGTACCTCGTCTCCTACCTTCCAAACTTAACAGAAGCTCTCCTGCGAACCTTGCAGAACCAGCACTCCTGAAAGAAAGGATATCGCGGAGACGTGGCCCAGCCACAGCCTGGGGGACGTTTCCAGAATGAGATTTTCACTCTGCAGCGGAGTGTGCGCTGATATGAAACTTCCTGGCAGATTAAAACTGTGTGCCCGACCGAGACTCGAACTCGGGACTTTTGCCTTTCGCGGGCAAATGCTCTACCAACTGAGCTACCGAAGCACGACTCACGCCCGGTACTCACAGCTTTACATGTGCCAGTACCTCGTCTCCTACCTTCTGGCACTGGCAGATGTAAAGCTGTGAGTACCGGGCGTGAGTCGTGCTTCGGTAGCTCAATTGGTAGAGCACTTGCCCGCGAAAAGCAAAGGTCCCGAGTTCGAGTCTCGGTCGGGCACACAGTTTTAATCTGCCAGGAAGTTTCAAGTTCATTGTCATTTGGCAACGATTCTAAGCAACTTTTATCCACAGCACATTAATCACTGCCACTATCTGCTAAACATTGCACTTCTTCATTATACAATTGCAGACTAATTACTGGCTGACTCAAGACCTTCCTTTCATTGCTAATGTCAGAATCCTCGAATTGCAGAATTATCCTCATCATTTTCCGCTAATACATCATCCATTTCGTCTTCAATACAGTGCTTATTTTGTGTATGTCTGTCCAAAAATCCCCTAACCTTCCGTTAAATATACAGATTTTTATGTAGCTCGTTTCGTCTGTTGTTATTATCTTCTTCTGCTCCTCACTTATAATACCTGTCTGTTTAGTACTAACATATACAAAGGGTTTTGCCAGCGGGTTCAGATTACTACTTCTCTTTCACAGATGGCATTTAGTTTAACGGATTCTGCAATTCTGTATCATTTCTAATATTTGCCCCCTTTTGCCATCGCCTTGCCACAGCATCATCCTCTCGCACCGAAGAATACGATCGATCATTGTTCACCTGCTCCTCATTATTTCGTCGGTGATTTGCAGGATAGCGCCACCTCCCGTCGCCTCTGCTCATGTTATTTCCACGGTGCACGTCAATTCTATTAACGTTTATATTCTGCCACGGTTCTGCATTATTTGGTGGCCTGACATTTCGATTTGCATGCTCCTTCTCATCCAAAAGTTCTCAACTCTCTCCAAATAACTAACGAAATTATGAACGTCATCCCTCGGAGCTGCAATAATTTTGTTTCGCCGGTTCATGGGCAGTTTACCTTCCAGGCCCATAACAATTTCTTCTTTGTTGTTTAAATATGACAAATTTGCCATCCACTTTAACGGGAACTTTCTTACGCATTCTTCTCTGGTAGTAAAATTTTCCCCAGCCCACAAGCTGTTTAGTAAATACGTTTGTATTTTCTTGCCACAATATTCTTTAAAGAAAACACTTTTTTAAAATTTATCTAGACTATCGTTCTGTTCTGCAGAGATAACCCCAAAGTCCTAGCCTCTCACAAGAATTGTCTGTCTGACCACAAACTAGGTAGATCATCTTCAAAGTCATTCCAAAATAATTTAGCATGTACATTTCCTCTTGAATCAATACGTAAAAATTGCCTGTTATCGACACATGATTTTTCATCAGACGATTCTGCTACCAAACTACACCCATTACAGTTAGTTCCACGTCTGAGGTTAGTTTCAACTTGGCATAATCAATTGCCATGCTCATCCAACTTATTTTCAACCTCTTCTACGTAGTTAGTTAGCAGAAGAATCATTTTCTTCATACAGCCCCCCCCCCCCCCCCCCCACTCGGTCAGAGACACGTTTTACTTCATTCAGACATATGGCAGTTTCTGAACTGATTTTACTGTCTCACAATCTGTGATAATTTGCATATACAGACTCTACCGTCGCTATTTTGACCTCTACTTTCTATAAACTTTCTTTTATCAAATCTACCCTTTGTTTGTTTCTAATAGCAGCAGTTTTCGGTGCACCTGTTGATTTTCTTTTTACAGTTGTTATGAACTGTTGGCAGTTATTCTCAACTGTTCCGAGCGTCTGGAACAGCAGCTGAATAGCGACAGGTTATTACGCAATTTAATATGCCAGTAAAAGCGTACACGAGGTAGTGATTTTGATTTTCTGATACGAAGTCTCATTGGAACTGTGATAAACTTTAGAAGAACGGTAGAACTACGTATCACAATCAAGATTCATTCTCATCGTAATGGGTATATGATTTTTTGCATGATTTGGCGCTGGTGTGTCTTCAAAGTTTTACTGTACGCAAGATGGCTGTAGAGTCGAGTGCAGTTAAACGAATCTAAATTAATTGTGTAATGTGGTGATGTTCAGGCGAGCGGGTATTTGTTGTAGTTGCTTCATTAGAAGTCACATGTGGTAGTGCAAAATTAATTTTTAACTCTGAGTGAAACTGGTATCTAAATTCTATCTACGTAAAGAGAAGACACATTATTCTAGAAGGGCTAACGTATATTGCATTGTTGTGAAGAATAGAGCCTGATTCATTGTGAAGATAATTTATCAGCATAAATGAGAGATGTGTCATCATAAGGGGTGTAAGGAAAGACATTAGCGTGATGCTCTGTCATTTGTGTGCTCTCGGATTAAGTGCAGGTGCCTAACATTACTGTAAAAGCATTCCCTTGGAGTTGTAACATGTGATTTATTGGAGAACACTGCGCCTCTGAGTTATATTTCATTTAACACGGTAGGTACATGTTCTTATTTGGTGCAACGCCCTTTTTCATTACAATTATTTACTTGATTGATATCTTGTTTCTCAAGATTGCTTACAGTGAGTTGTATTGAGAGCAGGAGAGAAGGACTATCATTGAGAGCCAAATATCTGCGTGAAATGCAGATGTCGTGGTCTGCTGTCCTTACGACACGTAGCAAACGTTGGCCCGCTGAGCGCCCGATTTAATACCATCTATATGGCACCAAGGCTCTGAAGTGACTAACCACTGGCACCGATACGTTACTAATAATATGAAACTCACGTTATATCCCATTCCAGCATTCGGTTTAGTCATAATGGTAGTCAGATGGAATAAATCTCGTAGTGATAAACTGCTCCACCTACCCTGCTAACTTCTATACTGCATCGTACTTAAGTGTACATAGAGTGTACCTAAACTTTAATTTCATGTGCTGTAATATTCTTTCATGCACACGTAGAGACGTTGGAAAAGAAAAAGAGTTTATGTGAGGATCTCATAAATATGGAAGTCGTTAGAAGGTGTACTAGCACCATTCAAGGAAGAAAACTGCCACAAGCCGAAAAAAAGTAGTGAAACGCGCAAAAAGAGACACAAAACACCTGGAAGAATATTAGAGCCCTCTTCAGAGTACTGATTTAGTGTTTTAACTCCAACATCATCTCTATCATTAGTACTGAAAGCTACTAAACTACTTATAGAACATATCTTGACATTAGTTACGGTGCGGCGAATATAATTATGGAACAATGGTTCATTTATTGTTTTATAAGGCAAATCATAACAAGGAAGTCTTACACCAGCCACTTGTTTCAGTAACAATCGAGGGAAGTGTTGCGATTAAAAATCCTCAGTATTGTAGATTGAGTACTTAAACATTCGCATGGTATACTGAACGGAATCCTATGCTGTGATACGTTTTGTATAAACTGGAGGTGGAGACGGGAGGAAGCAAATGAGAGGGAAGATACTATTGATGTCTGGCGGATCGGCACTTAAGGTGAATTGAGCACACATGTTCAATTGTCGCCGTTGATTCCGCATAAAGTGCCGATACATTTGACATCAGTAATTCCTTTCCTTTCCTTTCTTTTCCTTTCTCCCACCTCAACCATCATTTTACATAGTATTATGGTCGTATTCCATCCTTTTGTCGAATGGTAGTATTCCCTTCTTTCGTTGAAATAAACAGAGTGGCAGTTGCTTCCAAGGAATAGAACAAACTGAAGATCCGATATTTCTAAATGTCCAGATTTACTAGCTTTCTGTGCGTCAATTTACCGCGGATACTTTATTCATCAGTGTCGAAGTGAGTACGGTGGGAACCTACGAGGTTGTCTGGCTGAATGATGTGTTCATCTGAACTGTGATACGCTCGTGTTGGTATCAGCGATTATGGAAATGGGAAAGGGCAGGGAATAAAATTCAATGGTCCGCTGTTATACAGGTAAAAAATTCTGTATTTGTATTTCACTCACTTTATGATCATTTATGTTCGTATCAGAAATTTGCAGTCATCTTGTTAAAAAGTTACTTTCTTTCCTATAAATCGAATTAGATGTTTTGGTATCTTTTCTTAGTATGTGTCATTTACTTTCCTTACCTTAACAGTCACCATCGCTTTTTTCTGTGAGATAAATGCGATATGCGTACACAGATTTAGCAAATATCTGTTGATGTGCCACCTTTAAATTGGGTGACGCTGTGTTTCACCTTCTATAAATAAAGTTAGTCTTTCATCTGTGCACATAAGTTTATTACGTTAAAGGTCGATGGCAGCAAGCGAAATTTAAGACCGATTGACGTGCAACGCCGAGCAACTATGGATAGCAGATACGCATCCTTAAATACATGAACTTTTCTAAAGTAATTCACTTATAATTTCATTGCTGACCGTATTATAACTCCAATGCATCACTTCACAGGAAGAAAAAGTTGCGGGAAAGATTTGAGAACTAGAAAGTATCTCTAAAATTTTTCTAACATTGTTAAGTATGTATTGGCGATTTGAAGCACAATAGTGTTACTCTCATATAACACAAACTGCATAACATGTTTTCTTAGAACGTTTATTGAGAAAATGTGATTTGTAGAGGTAATGTTGGTACGTCAGTACATATCGTAACTGAAAGAACGATGAATCAAAGAAGAAGCGACAGAAGAACTAATCCAGTGAGGAAGGCAGTATAATGTAGGTTAACGTGACCTTCAAACGTAGGGTAAGTCACAACAAATGTTTAGAAATTAATGCTGCTGGACTAAATAAAATTGTGATAGGAAGCTTTAGAGTTGATCCTTAGTTATCTCAGTTCTCCTAGTGTCAGAACCTTCACAGCTCACCTCTTTGTTCTTTCAACGGATCACTTGAAAAGAAGTGCAACATTTGAAACAAATCACAGTATTAATTTTTTTTTATTTTCTTTTACACTTACCTGGAGGCACTCAATTTGCAGAAGTGCTTACCTAAGATTGTATTCTTCTCAATGAGCCTTTCGCCGATGTAGGGAGTCATTTATTTCTTTCATGAGCTACTGACTTAACGTATATCGAAAATTGTTAGTCACTATACGACCGTTATCGCGTAGCAGTCATGCTGCTTGCTCTTAATAAAAAGGCACTAAGTTTTCAGTTTTCTGTTTCCTTCGCTTGTTTTTTTGTTCTAATTTAAGGGGAAAATCTTGTTTTGGTATTTTGAGCGGTATAAATAATTTCAGTCTAGGGTTGAACGGTATAAATAATTTCAGTCTCGGGTACATCAGGTTATGTAAATACGATATGGGAGTGCTTGTGTTATTCCGAAATACGACGCAAAGTTCCTGCGAATATCGCGACCGAGCACAGCTCACGGTCAGACCCAAACTTCCAAATGTCGTCAACGATGTGTCTACATGCCTGCATGTATGTCCAAAGAAACTTTTCATCGTAATCCGGAAGAACAGAGGCAATCTAATATCGTATTTATCCTGCGACACAGGGCAAGCGACTGTCAAGTAAAATGTGTCCGCAGTACGTGAATATACGTGGTTGATGCGCGGGTACAGATTTCCGATATAGTTGCCGACGTATGGAACTTTGGGTCTGCTCGTGAGTGGTGCTCGCAAAACGAAATGGTAATGCGATAAGAGGGAAATCCGCGTTCCACCCTTGGTCTGGCACAAATTTTCACTGTCGTCACTATATTATACAGCATATGATAGTCCATATTCGCAACTGCGAATACATTTATGGGGTTACGTAAATGTTTAAACCGGTATTTTATTCATTCTGCGTAAACAGTAAAGTAGGACAGAAGAAACAATACATAATCATATTTGTAGGTATTTGTGGGTACACACAGTGCGGAATTAGTACCCAAGGTTGCTACCTCTGGCAGGAGCGATGGTTCTAACTCAGCAGAGCACAATCTTAAATGACGAATACTGGTACATCATTCCACGCTGCTTCAACTGTATGGCACAGTTCATCGATAGTGGTGTCTGGCGAGTGGTAGCGGTCAATTACTAGGCAATCCATGACCAGATGTTTTCAGTGTGTGAAGAAACTGGAGAACGTGCTGGTTTGGGCAACAGTATAACATTCTCTTGATTGAAGTAAGTCACGAAAGCATGAGCAACATACAGTCTTGAGTTATTTTGTTGAAAGATAACGTCAACGAGACCTCGAAGATAGGGCACAGCCACCAGTCCACACCCGTCATAAATGTAGGGGCAAATGTCCACATTACTGGCTATGCGAAACGGAAGTGATTAATGTTGTGTACACATTAGTATCCTATACCATCACTCAAGGTGCTGGATCTTTCTCCTCGGAGTCTCCGTATACGAATACTTAACGCTCCTAATATCGAATATTCCTTGTTACACTGAATGCTACTGGGGTCTCTAATGAATCCACTAGAATCAATTTATTTTTACTAAGGATAATTTTAACAAGTGTTGAATATTCCTTATAGTTATTTCACATTCTAAAACTTGATGGTAGTGGAATGTACATAAATGAAAATAAAAAGCTGTTTTTTTTACCATTTACTTCAGTAAAAAGTAGAAACGACTGTGATGAAACCAAAAATAGTTTTGATTAAATTTCAAAGTGACAATTGCTTGTCAATACACTTCAGGAAAGATATTTCCGAGTCGTTTTTACACACAGAACATCCACATATTGAATACTTATCAGTGGAATCTCTATCCACAAATCTTTGACAGAATGGACACGTTCCTCGATAGTTCGTCTGCAGTGCTGCTAAAAGTACTGATGAAATAATATTGTTTAGTTTTCTGCCAATGAGTTTTCTACCCAGTTCTATGAGGAACGCTCACCTCTTATAGCAGTTACTCCTTTTTCCCATCCTGGTGTAAGACGCTGCCATATTATAAACGCATTTGGTGCACTAATATCAATCATGTTATAAAATAGTATCATTGGCCACTTTCTGCTCATCTTCTTCGTAGTGTACGTTCTGACCAACTTGTCCATTGTATGCACTCGTGACTTTGTTTTATTATAATCCAGAATCATTATGGGCCTGAATTCTTAACGGTCCTTCACGTCCTTACTTGAATGCGTTGTGCACAGCGAAGTTACAACTTTGCACTTTTGTGGACAGTGCGAAACGATTGTTACATGTTCTTGGAGTCCAGAAATGGCTGAATATCTCCTCGGATCTGAGTGAAAGTTTCTGGTACTTCTTCTTTACTTCCAATTGTTCCTAAACGTGTGAGATGGATTTTCAAAAGTGCTCTCGCCAAAGTATGCCTTGTGAAAAAATTGTCAGCCGTTATTACATTTCTACCGTTGTTTTCTGAGGCTTTCATCACATCTTAAACATCTCTCTTGACTTGACCAACTTCACATGATTCATGTTTTGTTGATTAGTGTTAAGATGCAGATTTAGATTGTAAAATGTTGCTCTATCATATACAGCCCGTAACTCCAACTCAGATTTCCCTAGATTGAAGGAATATGTAGCAGAAAAGAATATCTACCACGAAATTTCTGAAGTTGTTCGTCAATTGCTACATCGTTGTGAGGAACATGAGTGTGTTGAAATGTCTCTACCCGTATTTCAAACATTTCTCTGATTATAACATGCTTGTCAGGTGCAAGATTACGACATCTCCCATCCGCGCCGGCCGCGGTGGTCTCGCGGTTCTAGGCGCGCAGTCCGGAACCGTGCGACTGCTACGGTCGCAGGTTCGAATCCTGCCTCGGGCATGGATGTGTGTGATGTCCTTAGGTTAGTTAGGTTTAAGTAGTTCTAAGTTCTAGGGGACTTATGACCACAGCAGTTGAGTCCCATAGTGCTCAGAGCCATTTGAACCATTTTTTTCTCCCATCCGCACCCTCAAATTCGATGCATCTTGAAATTTGAGTATAACAGTTACTGTCATTTATTCACTAGAAATGGGTCTACCATCCTCCTCTGTGTTAGTCTACTTTAGTATTTCATCAGCTATGTTCTTCCTAAGAAACAACTGAAAAGCTGATTCTATGATGTCTACATTTACTACTGCGATTTTTTTTGGGTCTGGCTTTACTCGCATTATATGGCATATTTCCTCTATTCCATAAGTTGTTCTCAGCTGGTGTTTGTTCCACTCTCCTTCTTTGTTTTTTTGTTCCAGGTCAAAGGGGAAAAAGGTATATCCGTGGCACTAGATGCTATCGAAAGTGTGTAGTAACTTAAAATACAATAATTAACCTATAGTAGTCAGACGTATGTCTCAGCCCCTTTACAGGCTAGACATTTTCGCTGTCCAAATCTTCTTCTGGACTTCCGTCTGATTCAGAAATATTCTTTTCTAAGACGCCTATGCCTCCATCACTACACGAGACATCAGAATCTGTATCACTGATATCACTATTTGATTCTCTAGGTAGAGTAATATTTCGAGTACTTCTTTTTTTTGAAAGCTGACGAGCCATTCTCAACTAAATGCGACACGGAACAAGTCTCCTCAAGCAGGCAACAAACAACTGATGGCATATGAAGTCCTGTCAACAATCACACTTTCCAATAAATTGTAGATTTTGTAACGATAGTAATGTATGATAAAACGTGTATTCTACCATGATTTTCTGCAAAGCTATGGGAAATACATTCAAAACGTTTTGTTAATACATTATGAAACTTAATTATTTCATCAGATGCCCAATTCCTCATAATTTTGACAAATTTACAACAAGATTTATTTTAGAGAAAATTAGGCTCCGGACTCACTACAGACCCCACGATATTAGGCGGGTTAAACGGCAAGAGCGGTTTCCCAGGATATCTTCGTTCTTTGAGATTCAGTTTCTATGCTCATAACTAACGATGAATGAGACGGTGTGGATATTGATGTCTGGAGAGACACAGAGGGAATGCAGTTTCACCATCGTATTTCGTCTTTGGCTTGCAGTCGCAGCTGAAATCTGTGGCTCTATTGTGTAACCTCATGCCATCCAATAAACGGAACAGACAGGGGCGTAAACAATCAGCCGCTAACCTAATTGTTACGTCTCAGAAGCCGCTTAGGCTTAGAGGATTAGTAGATATCCTTGTTTGCTGGCGCATTTGTGTTGGTTGTCCATTACGGATCTGCGAGTCAACACGGGGCTCTCCTCCGTGTCACCGTGGATCGATCTACCGCCATTCATCAGGCCCGCTGCTTTGTTCCCTCGCTGTCCTCGGGGTAGCTTCGCAATAATAGCGGCCTGAAACCTTGTTCATTGTCCCGCGTTTTTCCTTTGCTGGGGGCCGCCAAAAGAAGTTGCACAAAATTAATTTACTTTTGCCAAGCACTACAACTCTGCAATGTCGCTTTAGCACAGTGCATTATCCGTCACTAATAACGTCTGAGTTTACAGAGTGTATGGCACACAAGCATAAAACTGTGATGTTTTACCGATTCGCTACAGCGCTCCTCATAAATGGTGGAAGATATTTCATTCATAAATTGTGATTACTGCGACCAAACGATCCGGCTCTGTGCACACAAAGTTACAACCTTAACTACAACATCTTTCAAATTTCAATATATAGACGCTTGTTTTCTGGCAGGTATTTTCCTTTTTTGTACTTAGGTGTATGATTAAAGCAAGTATTAACTAATCTCGAATTTAAGAGCTTTCTTGAAGTTTCTCAGCCACAACCACCGCCATTAAGTACAATTTTTCATGAGTACCATCATTGTCAACCTATTAAACGGATTCTAAAGAATAACTGCGACCTGGTCCCCTTGACCTTCTGCTACTCAAGCACATGCAGAATCCATCGTAGAGTTATACACAAACATTTCCCTTAGCCAGACTGTATTTTAGATAAATAATAGGTTTCAGCTGTCAGTCGTTCTTTTTAAAAAAATTATTGGCGGATCTAGATTTCAGGTAGAAACTAGCCATTCTCAATGCACTATCATTTTTGATCAATGCATGTAATGCCTGTTGGTCGGGCTTCATCCACAGTTCATTGAACACTGGTAATATTAAATGAACTGTGGATGAAGCCCGAACAACAGGCATTACATGCATTGATCGAAAATGATAGTGCAATGAGAACGGCTAGTTTCTACCTGAAATCTAGATCTGCCAATAAAAAAGTTAAAAAGGACGACTGACAGCTAAAATCTTTTATTTACAAGTCAATATAGCAGTCGCTGAGTGCAACAGCCTTCTGAATGGAAGGTAACCTGAACTAAATATAAGTTGCGTCAACGGAAATGTCAGTATTTCATTGAGAGGAAGAAACTCCTTTGGAAAATGTTAGGATAAAACTTCTATAATTCTGCTATATCAGTTATGTAAGATACTGTAGCAAGATGAAAATCAGATAGTATGTTCTATGTGTGATGGCACATGTTCACTTTATCATCGCTTCTGGTACTTCCATCACCATTTTGTCTGGAGAAAGCCCGTCATCTTAAAGACAAGATCCATTGCTTTGTTAACCTTATTTCGGAATGACTGACAGAAGGCGTACATAGTTCCATTAAGAGCATTTCAAATCCGACTCAGCGGTTTTTAAAAACTCTGTTTCGTTCTACTACACTCGTTTTACTCAATTAATTTCAAATGCCGTCAGTGATGTGTGGTGAAACCTACTTAGACGTACGGAGTGCTTCTGGATCCCAAAACAGTTCCTTAAGAAACATGGTGAAGCTGCTTCTTGAATTTTTGTGTGTTCTGAAAACATTTGGAAGTTTCGTCTGCATGCACATTTTTCATTTATTCCTGAGTCACTGATATCATTGTCTTACTACCTTCTTGCTGCAAAAAATTAAATTGTATGCGGTTAGGATCTCAAGCACATACTAAAATAAAGTAAAAGCTATTGGTTATCTCTTATGCTTTCGAGTTCAAATTTTCACGAATTAATAAACTTGACTTCTCAAATACACAGTTCTACGTCATCCGCAATCTCAAGGTTATATGAACAGTACAAGAAGTGACAGGGCCTGTGATGATACAGAAGCAAGTAACCATTATAAATTTATTAAAATGTAACGCCGTTAACATATTTCACAGTTGTTATCATTCTCTTTATAATTCGTTGCCGAAGGACAATATTCATGTTATTAATTGAAACTAAACATTATTTGCAAACTAACGAAACTAATAGTGGCCGATCGTCTGGTTTACCCACACTGTGTCGAATTTGATATTACTTCAACCGGAGCGACGTTCGTCCCTCCAGTCTATACCACAGTTTCCTAATGGCGTACCGGTTACCGGTTTTTCTCACGATTGTCCTTTTCTTCCAGTTTCTTATACTCCATTATTAAACGTGAAGTTTGACTAAGAAATGACGAATTGAGAATGTGTGACAACACGTAAAGGAATGAGGACACAAAGTCAGATCTTTCACAGCTCCATTACAATCAAAAGCGGCGGTTGCCAGGAGTGGTAGTTCTGATACCTTTACAAATTTGGAAATCCATAACTGTGTATGAATCGGTGTAACAAAGTCATTAGTTATTCATACAGAGTGAAATATTGAATTAAATTTTGCTATGGACAAACCAATCGACATATCGTGTAGACTAAGAAAATTTCAAATCAGTGTACCTATTGTAAATAATCTTGTACGCAACGTACCACTACGAAAAAAGTTTTAGTAGGGATGAGGAAAGGTCAGTAAACAATGGCACTGAGGAGAAGTAATGCTAAAATAAGTTTAATCAAAAGGAGTCATCATATTTAGAGCATAAATGCGGTTGGCAAGCTCAGAAACTATATGATGCTGACGTAAGCACTGGTTGGTGATCTGAAGTACTAGAAGTCCGTAATGGTTCCCAGTTCTGTCACGTTCAATGTTTACATAATGTAACATTCCAAAACAAATGTTGAAACATTAGCTTCAATTATACAAGCATTAACCTAAAAATAGCAGGTATGTATAGCTAAAGGATTACATTATGTGGCCAATGGGCCAGTACTGCGCATACAAATAGTATTATGAGCCAGTTTCTATACGTGGAAACATACCTTCTACCAACTGCGACAAGAAAACCTTATAAATCGTTGCAGATAATGTTTATCTCGGTAAATCCGATGTCACAGGCGAAGTCTAACTGAATGTCCACATAAACGTGGACGCTGAAGTGGTGGCCAACATGGTTTTTGGGCGCTCGATAACGTCATATATGACCGCATGCTGTCCAGTGGGAGTTGTCGATTGTATCTGTCGCACCTGACCACATAGATTTCTACACTCCTGGAAATTGAAATACGAACACCGTGAATTCATGGTCCCAGGAAGGGGAAACTTTATTGACACATTCCTGGGGTCAGATACATCACATGATCACACTGACAGAACCACAGGCACATAGACACACGCAACAGAGCATGCACAATGTCGGCACTAGTACAGTGTATATCCACCTTTCGCAGCAATGCAGGCTGCTATTCTCCCATGGAGACGATCGTAGAGATGCTGGATGTAGTCCTGTGGAACGGCTTGCCATGCCATTTCCACCTGGCGCCTCAGTTGGACCAGCGTTCGTGCTGGACATGCAGACCACGTGAGACGACGCTTCATCCAGTCCCAAACATGCTCAATGGGGGACAGATCCGGAGATCTTGCTGGCCAGGGTAGTTGACTTACACCTTCTAGAGCACGTTGGGTGGCACGGGATACATGCGGACGTGCATTGTCCTGTTGGAACAGCAAGTTCCCTTGCCGGTCTAGGAATGGTAGAACGATGGGTTCGATGACGGTTTGGATGTACCGTGCACTATTCAGTGTCCCCTCGACGATCACCAGAGGTGTACGGCCAGTGTAGGAGATCGCTCCCCACACCATGATGCCGGGTGTTGGCCCTGTGTGCCTCGGTCGTATGCAGTCCTGATTGTGGCCTTCACCTGCACGGCGCCAAACACGCATACGACCATCATTGGCACAAAGGCAGAAGCGACTCTCATCGCTGAAGACGACACGTCTCCATTCGTCCCTCCACCACTGGAGGAGGGCTGCACGATGTTGGGGCGTGAGCGGAAGACGGCCTAACGGTGTGAGAGACCGTAGCCCAGCTTCATGGAGACGGTTGCGAATGGTCCTTGCAGATACCCCAGGAGCAACAGTGTAGCTAATTTGCTGGGAAGTGGCGGTGCGGTCCCCTACGGCACTGCGTAGGATCCTACGGTCTTGACGTGCATCCGTGCGTCGCTGCGGTCCGGTCCCATGTCGACGGGCACGTGCACCTTCCGCCGACCACTGGCGACAACATCGATGTACTGTGGAGACCTCACACCCCACGTGTTGAGCAATTCGGCGGTACGTCCACCCGGCCTCCCGCATGCCCACTATACGCCCTCGCTCAAAGTCCGTCAACTGCACATACGGTTCACATGCACGCTGTCGCGGCATGCTACCAGTGTTAAAGACTGCGATGGAGCTCCGTATGCCACGGCAAACTGTCTGACACTGACGGCGGCGGTGCACAAATGCTGCGCAGCTAGCGCCATTCGACGGCCAACACCACGGTTCCTGGTGTGTCCGCTGTGCCGTGCGTGTGATCATTGCTTGTACAGCCCTCTCGCAGTGTCCGGAGCAAGTATGGTGGGTCTGACACACCGGTGTCAATGTGTTCTTTTTTCCATTTCCAGGAGTGTATTTTCATACAAATCGCTACGTGTGAAATAACTGTGTTGACTTTCATTTTAGCCATATTTCACTGCTTCGAACGTGACTGTATTCAATACACTGGTGGTATGAATTATAAAACGCCTTCGGTCACAACTTTTCGTGCTTTATTAAGTACACAATGCATTTCGGACCCTGTGGGTCCATCATCAGGTGTAATTTATCTTAATACATGATTTACTTTTTCTCTTGAATGAGGTGAAAAGCATATTCCTGTCATTAAAAGGTTTCATATTAGATTATGGATTTCACAAGTCAAACGCGGAAAATATGTTCGACATAGTTTAAAAGATGAACAGTGTCAAATTACCACATTATCCAAGAAATGCGTTCTTAACGTTTTAGCACCAGCAAACATTCTTTTCTCTATCGTTTTCGTACTATGAAACGTAACCTTCAAAAAATTATACAAGACTGTGCTTAAACTGACACACAATATTTTTTTAACGCAACGCAATCTGACTTTCAAAAATCCCTACAAAAGAATGGCCCTGACTAACATTAATCTATACCTCTCACAAATCACTTACCTCACAAAAATCTTCGTTACTCGAACTACTGCAATACAGCGAGCGCCACTACTGCCAGCTAAATAAAAGATTCAACTATGGAAGGCACTAACTACTGATAGGTATAGTTAGCAAATGAAAGATTTTAATAGAGAACAAACAATGTATTTACCTCACTAGTCATAATGTATATAGCAGTTCATGACACCAATTCTTACAAATTTCAAAACTCCGCCATCTCTCTCCCCACGTCCACCACTGCTGGCGGCTCACCTCCAACTGCGCAACGCTACGCGCTGTTAGCATCCAGCTGCCGCTGCCCAGCACTACAATGGCGAGTATTACAACAATGCCAACCAGCCACAGACTGCACACGGTACAGCCAGTGATTTTCATACAGAGCGCTACGTGGCGGCGGCGTTACCAATAAAAAAACTTAAACAGCCTACTTACAACGCCCTCGCTCAAAGTCCGTCAACTGCACATACGGTTCACGTCCACGCTGTCGCGGCATGCTATCAGTGTTAAAAACTGCGATGGAGCTCGGTATTCCACGGCAAACTGGCTGACAGTGACGGCGGCCGTGCACAAATGCTGCGCAGCTAGCGCCATTCGACGGCCAACACCGCGGTTCCTGGTGTGTCCGCTGTGCCGTGCGTGTGATCATTGCTTGTACAGCCCTCTCGCAGTGTCCGGAGCAAGTATGGTGGGTTTGACACACAGGTGTCAATGTGTTCTTTTTTCCATTTCCAGGAGTGTATTTTCATGCAAATGGATACGTGTGAAATAACTGTGTTGACTTTCATTTTATCCATATTTCACTGCTTCGAACGTGACTGTATTCAATACACTGGTGGTATGAATTATAAAACGCCTTCGGTTACAACTTTTCGTGCTTTATTAAGTACACAATGCATTTCGGACCCTGTGGGTCCATCATCAGGTGTAATTTATCTTAATACATGATTTACTTTTTCTCTTGAATGAGGTGAAAAGCATATTCCTGTCATTAAAAGGTTTCATATTAGGTTATGGATTTCGCAAGTCAAACGCGGAAAATATGTGCGACATACACTCCTGGAAATTGAAATAAGAACACCGTGAATTCATTGTCCCAGGAAGGGGAAACTTTATTGACACATTCCTGGGGTCACATACATCACATGATCACACTGACAGAACCACAGGCACATAGACACAGGCAACAGAGCAAGCACAATGTCGGCACTAGTACAGTGTATATCCACCTTTCGCAGCAATGCAGGCTGCTATTCTCCCATGGAGACGATCGTAGAGATGCTGGATGTAGTCCTGTGGAACGGCTTGCCATGCCATTTCAACCTGGCGCCTCAGTTGGACCAGCTTCATGCTGGACGTGCAGACCACGTGAGACGACGCTTCATCCAGTCCCAAACATGTTCAATGGGGGACAGATCCGGAGATCTTGCTGGCCATTGTAGTTGACCTACACCTTCTAGAGCACGTTGGGTGGCACGGGATACATGCGGACGTGCATTGTCCTGTTGGAACAGCAAGTTCCCTTGCCGGTCTAGGAATGGTAGAACGATGGGTTCGATGACGGTTTGGATGTACCGTGCACTATTCAGTGTCCCCTCGACGATCACCAGAGGTGTATGGCCAGTGTAGGAGATCGCTCCCCACACCATGATGCCGGGTGTTGGCCATGTGTGCCTAGGTCGTATGCAGTCCTGATTGTGGCGCTCAACTGCACGGCGCCAAACACACATACGACCATCATTGGCACCAAGGCAGAAGCGACTCTCATCGCTGAAGACGACACGTCTGCATTCGTCCCTCCATTCACGCTTGTCGCGACACCACTGGAGGCGGGCTGCACGATGTTGGGGCGTGAGCGGAAGACGGCTTAACGGTGTGCGGGACCGTAGTCATGGAGACGGTTGCGAATGGTCCTCGCCGATACCCCAGGAGCAACAGTGTCCCTAATTTGCTGGGAAGTGGCGGTGCGGTCCCCTACGGCACTGCGTAGGATCCTACGGTCTTGGCGTGCATCCGTGCGTCGCTGCGATGCGGGCCCAGGTCGACGGGCACGTGCATCTTCCGTCGACCACTGGCGGCAACATCGATGTACTGTGGAGACCTCACACCCCACGTGTTGAGCAATTCGGCGGTACATCCACCCGGCCTCCCGCATGCCCACTATACGCCCTCGCTCAAAGTCCGTCAACTGCACATATGGTTCACGTCCACGCTGTCGCGGCATTCTACCAGTGTTAAAGACTGCGATGGAGCTCCGTATGCCACGGCAAACTGGCTGACACTGACGGCGGCGGTGCACAAATGCTGCGCAGCTAGCGCTATTCGACGGCCAACACCGCGGTTCCTGCTGTGTCCGCTGTGCCGTGCGTGTGATCATTGCTTGTACAGCCCTCTCGCAGTGTCCGGAGCAAGTATGGTGGGTCTGACACACCGGTGTCAATGTGTTCTTTTTTCCATTTCCAGGATTGTAGTTTAAAAGATGAACAGTGTCAAATTACCACATAATCCAAGAAATGCGTTCTTAACGTTTTAGCACCAGCAAACATTCCTTTCTCTATCGTTTTCGTACATGTAACTTCATTCAAGAGGCACATTTTCATGCAAATGTTTGTAAACACTTCAACGATGTTTTTCAGGCTCAACAACTGCGAAAAATCAGTCATTGAACAATATATGTTGGAAACGAAACATGTCATCAACAGTCTAGGAAACAATTTGGTAGTACTACATAATGAAGCCAATGGTAAGACCCTAAATCAGTTCGTACAACTGGTGACATACCTCCACAAATTCTAAAAACCAGCATCTATGAACAAACAGATTTCGCAAGCCAAAGTTATTTCAGTAATTTTAAAGACCTATTCTAAAGTTATTTCCTGCTTATTGCGATTGTTTAATAATTATATCCTTAGCTCTACGAATAAATTCATCTTTGACCACACCATGTGCAAAAACATCTGTGAAGTGATTACAAACATGTGTATGAAAATGTGCCTCTTGGATGAAGTGACATGTACGAAAACGACGGAAAAACGAATTTTTGCTGGTGCTAAGACGTTGAAAACGTTTACACTGTTATTCTTTTTCACTATTTCGCACGTATTTTCCGCGTTTGACTTACGGAATTCTTAGCCTAATATCAAACCTTTTCGTGACAGGAATATGCATTTCACCTCATTCAAGAGAAAAATTAAAGAAGTTTTAAGACAAAGTACACCTGATGATGGACCCACAGCGTCCGAAATGCATCTTGTACTTAATAAAAGACGAAAAGTTGTGAGTGCAGGCGTTTTTTAATTCATAGCTCCAGAGTGTTGAATTTAGTATCGACTGTCGTAGGTGAGCGTAAGAAATGGCGAAGAACGCTGTGTAGACCTCAGTGGACCCTAGGGAGTATTACGTATTGGAAAACAAACTTTAAAATTATATATAGTTTCCTTCTAGGCAAAATGTCAGCTTCAACAAATTTCAACAAGAAAATTAATTTTCTAATATACACGAGAAGTTAAAATTATACTGGGTGCACCACAAGTAATAACGGAAACAGACACAGGTGGAGGCATATGATAATACAAACGCAAAATCGCTGCGGTAAACATGGCCCGATGAACAAGACGTTTCCGAGGTAAGTGCGAATGCGTGGTTAATAACCGCTACTGACTTCACAATGAAACATTGTTCTAGTCAGAAAAATATATTGGAAATACAGTTTGGTCATAAACAGTCAAAATCTTGTAAGCTTGTAACGGTGTTGCTGGATATGTTGTGCTGAGAAATAATTATTAAGAAAAAAACTTGATACGTTGCTCCATTTCCGATTTAACTGGTAATTAAGTTAGCTAATCACATCGTTGCAGCCCAAATTCAAGCAGCCTCCCAGAGACGGTGTCACCAAACGTGTTCTTCATTTGGTTTCCTCAAAAGGAACAAACGTATCTTTTGCTTACCCATCTTATATTTATCAATTCCGAAAAAGGCACATTTCAACTGGTAACGAGCATCTGAATAAGTGGTAATTCATGGATCCACAGACGTCTATGCATTACCGCATTTTAACGCGTGTACGTGCTTGAATATCGCGCGCAATGGCCTGACTGGCTGGCGTCGACGGTAATAAAATCGGAAACAATACAACTTATCGATTTTTTTCGTGACAAATATTTCTCGACACAGACCATTCTGCAATTCCCTTCAAATTTATCACACTGCTTCTTCCTGATCTTTATAAATACGGGTAAAGTATTCCCAATTCCCAATATGAAGCACCATCGGAATTCAGATAGTGGAAATTTGAACCGGGCCAGAACTCCAACCCAGATTTCCAGCATTACACGAGTTTTTGCGTTAACAGCTGTGGACATCCGTGCCCGAATCACGACCAGACACAAACTTCCGCATTTCGTCGTACATGTGTCAACCTAATCCAGTACGTTACGTATATTCCTGTCCACGAAGGATACATTTATTGAGAGTCGAGGACCTGGCATTGACGAATAAATACCAAGTAGCTGTGCCTGTGTTATTATGAAGGAACATTGCGTCCTAATAATACAGGAACTGTCATTTCCGGCCTTCCTAAACTTTTGGTTTAAGTCCCCGTTTGATTGGGCTCAGATTTCACGTACGGGCAATGTTATTGCAAATATAATAGGGCCTCAGCATGTTACATGTTACCATTTACTGTACACAGTTTACCTGTTATAAAAGGTTTCCCACGTATCGTTCTCGCATTTCGATGCAGTAGTGTGCTCGGATCATCACCTAAATCTAAATCAACATTTCATGTTGTGTTTACAGTAGACAGCAAAATATAGGGGATTGAGGCCAGCGGACTTGTGCGCTGGCCCATCCATGGCGGGCTATATTGGCACCGTAGTTATCGTCTTACAAAAAAATGGCTCTGAGCA
Organism: Schistocerca gregaria; assembly: GCF_023897955.1. NCBI lineage: Eukaryota > Metazoa > Arthropoda > Insecta > Orthoptera > Acrididae > Schistocerca > Schistocerca gregaria. The sequence goes on from NC_064931.1 coordinate 735,558,818, forward strand.
CTATGGGACTTAACATCTGAAGTCATCAGTCACCTAGAACTTAGAACTACTTAAACCTAACTAACCTAAGGAAATCACACTCATCCATGCCCGAGGCAGGATTCGAACCTGCGACCACAGCAATCTCGCGGTTCCGGACTGAAGCGCCTAGAACCGCACGGCCACCGCGACCGGCTATCGTCTTATATAAGCACTAATGTGTTCCAACGCCCAATCATGAAATCTATCACATTCGTTAGCCATGAGTCATGGGTGACATCTGAGCCCAATCCAGTCCATGCGGATTACATTGAAAGTTTCGTATTGTAAACGCATTTGTACTACACTGAATTGTCATTCTACAATGGAGTGTGCGTTGATACGAAACTTCCTGGCAGATTAAAACTATGTACGTGACCAGAACTCGAACATTTGAACTAAACTGGACATTTGTAAAAAGCACAACAATTGTCTCTTAAGCGGCTCGTTTTCGGACTCGTGTTCTCTGGTATATCTCAATATCTACTGTTGTACGGAGGCGTGCTGAAAAGTATTGCCTCTGAATATTTTATATGAAAGCTCTTAAATTTTTAAAATAAAACAAACGCTATTAACATTTTACATGCTTATTCGTCACATCTAAACATTTAATTTTCAACATAGTCATCGTGACGACTAACATATTTTTCCCAACGAGATCAGTTTGTTGACACCATCCCTATAGAACGTTTGGCTTTGTTGACGGAGCACCGGCCGGGTGGCCGAGCGGTTCTAGGCGCTACAGTCTGGAACCGCGTGACCGCTACGCTTGCAGGTTCGAATCCGGCCTCGGGCATGGGTGTGTGTGATGTCCTTAGGTTAGTTCTAAGTTCTAGGGGACTGATGACCTCATAAGTTAAGTCCCATAGTGCTCAGAGCCATTTGAACCATTTTTGTTGACGGGGCCACAAATTCACCTCTGCTTGCAGAACTACATTAGTATCAAAGCAAAGCCCTCTTAGGTGTTCTTGAAGTTCTGGAAGCAGATGAAAATCGGATGGGGCCAAATAGGGACTGTGTACAGGGTTATTTTTTCCAGCGTGTACGAACTCTGGGGTTTGATCGATGGGAGGATGCGGAGCTAAAAAGATCTAATGAATATGTATCCGCAAATGCATGGTTTCCGAGCTATTATTTATTCAATCATAGTTTGTTACAGAGACTGCGGTCTAGTACGCGCTCTATCATGCAGCCACAGTTGCAGTATGCAAGGTTTCCTCCTAAAAGTTAGTATCATTGCTCATACATCAATCACCAGCGCCCTCTCCTAGCACAATAATAGGTAATGTTGTGTGTGATTCACTTCTCTTCCTGACTCACCTTGTAGTGGATGTGATACACCGGTATACACAACGGTTCCGTATTCGAATCTAGAGCTTGCCGACATGGCAACAAGCAGCCGGCCACGATTCGTATCAGGGGCCTATCCCCGCCGACAACAACCACAGCATTCAATGTTTGCAACAGTGTTTCCCCATTTGTCTGAAAAAGTGTCGTTTCGGGAAGCAGGAAATCATTAAGGACGTACCCGAATTGTTTGAACACCAGTCGTAGAGGAAAATGTGATTAACACTGTGGAATGCGACGGCTGTGTCAGTACCAGGCAGCTGGCTCACCGGCACAGGGTATGCCAGACGACCGTGTGAACATTCTCCATGACAATTGTTACTACTCTTATCACTTACTTACAGCGTGTTCGGCCCCGGTAACTGAGTGGTCAGCGCAGCATTCAATTCTATGGTCCCGGGTTCGATTCTCGGCTGGGTTGGATATATTCTCCGCTCAGGGACAGTGTGTTGTGTTCTCCTAATCATCATCATTTCATCCCTATCGACTCTCAAGTCGCCCAAGTGGCGTCAAATCGAAAGACTTGCACCCGGCGAACAGTCTACCAGACGGGAGGCCCTAGTCACACGACATTTATTTACTTACAGCGTGTGTAGGGCCTACTAGCGATAGACCTTCCATGTCGGGAGCAGTTTTGTCACCAGTTTCTTCACAAGGCAGCCACGATTCTAGGATTTGTGCCATCAATCCTATTCGCAGATGAGGCCACCTTTACTCGGAGTGGTATCCTCAACTTTCGTAACAACCATCTGTGGCATAGTACACAGAACCCCCGTTGTATGGTGACCGCAAAACATCAGCATCGGTAGAGCCGGAAAGTGTACGCCGGGATAATGGGCGACCGTATTTTGGGACCAGTCTTCCTTCCACGTCGACTGACGGACAGGAACAATCAGCGTTGGTAGCGGGTGACTTTGCCTCCCCTGCTGGAAGAAGTGCCATTGATGAATGTAAAGATTATGTGGCGGCTACATGATGGTGCTCCAGCCCACTTTACCGTTACTGTCTGGTCGTATCTCAGTCGTGTCTTCGCTGGTCGATGAATCGGCCGAGGGATCCTGTTGCATCGCCTGCACGTTGACCGGATCTCAACCCATACGACTTCTGGTAATGGCGTCATCTCAAAAGTGTCATGTGTGCAGAGCCCATTCCAGATATGGAGCCGGCTGGGGTGGCCGAGCGGCTCTACGCGCTACAGACTGGAACTGCGCGACCGCTACGGTGGCAGGTTCGAATCTTGCCTCGGGCATGGATGTGTGTGATGTCCTTAGGTTAGTTAGGTTTAAGTAGTTCTAAGTTTTAGGGGACTGATATCCTCAGAAGTTAAGTCCCATAGTGCTCAGAGCCATCTGAACCATTTGAACCAGTACTTGGCTTAAACTGTAGCAATGAACGTAATTTCACTAAGGATGTATACATACAAGGGAAACTCAAAAAGTAAGTATTACATTAAGAATGAATTCTCATTGTGTAGCCGCGTGTGCGCTGATTTGTATCTTGCTGGCAGGTTAAAACTGTTTGCAAGGCCGGAACTAGATACTGCGACCTTTTAAAGTAACACAAGTCGTTGCACTCTACAATTATTGACTAATAATAGTGATGCGTTGTCAGGAGAGCGCACATGTTCTGATTTTCTAGCAGACACAGTTTCGCTGCTGTGCGGTTAATACACTGAAGAGCCAAAGAGACTGGTACAGCTGGCTACTGCCGTGTAGGGCCCCGCGAGCACGCTGGAGTACCGCAACAAGACCTGGCATGGACTCGACTAATGTCTGAAGTAGTGCTAGAGGGAACTGAAACAATGAATCCTGCAGGGATGTCCATAAATCCGTAAGAGTGCCAGGGTGTAGAGATCTCTTCTGAATAGCACGTTGCAAGCCATCCTAGATGTGCTCAACAATGTTCATGTCTGGGGAGTTTGGTGGGCAGTCTAAGTGTTTAAACTGAAAATAGTGTTCCTGGAGCCACTCTGTAGTAGCAGTTCTGGACATGAGGGGTGCTGCATTTTCTTGCTGGAATTGAAAAAGTCCGTCGGAAAGTCTAATGGGCATGATTGGATGGAGGTGATCAGACAAGATGATTACGTACGTGATGAGGTGTGGTGCCTTATATCGTTCCTATCTAGAGCCCGTGTATCGGGAGAATGACACATGCTTGCACAGTAACAGATGACCTGAAGCTGGTTCAATCGAGTACGTACTTCTAATTTTCATGTGCTAGAGGACAGTAGCGGGCTCTACTAAAGAGAAAGAACTATAATGTGGTTAAGAAATTCGACCACCGGAGTCCAAGTGTGCACAGAGACATTCAAGAAACAGGTGAAGAGAATGTTTTTATGAATTGTTCTGTTCATTTCTTGAAGGCTTTTTTGTTTATTTATATTTGTACAGTTTTGTATATGCTTGTAGTAATGTGAATGATGCGTAAATGTGGCCTAAAGTAAATATGTAGAGTGTTCTTCTACTGAAGAACGCTGTACGAATTAGTGTGAGAAAATTTAAGACAGTGTGAATGCAGACGACGGGGAATTCTGTGTCATAGTATGTTAAGTAAAGAAAAGGTAACTAAAATTGTTGAAAACGTAAAGTATAAACAAAATACCAGAATGTTAAATATTTATTTCTGGCAAAAGTGCAGTTCGAAAGGGTGTTATTTGTTAATTGGATAGCCATGAAAAGCGCGGACTAAAGTGGGAGAATAATGTTTTTCTATGGGGCTTTAAGAAAACTGACCAATCAGAGCTTAGTATTTTTTACACGTCTTTTCTCTTGGAGATATAGAATGCTTATAGCAGTCTAAGGAGTCGGAGCCCAGCCTTTCAGTGGTACGGTCATGTGTAGGATGCGTTCCGAAGGAAGTTATAATTTGCCTGTTTTAGTTGTGCTGCCTGTTTCAAAATGTTTTAAAGTGAACGCATATTTATTCCGGTGTGTTTCTTTAGAAAGTAAAGATTTTTTAAGTAATTTTGTATATGAGAAAAGACAGTAATTCCGCTTGGCATGTTGAGCAGATCGGTTACTAAAAACTAGAGTGCATTAGACACCGATAACCTTTTCCCGATTCTTGTAATAGTTACGTTGTATGCAGCCTGGTGTGAGTTGCAGTACTGTAGGTTTCTGCTCGGCTTTCCTACCAGCCATCTGCTGCAACGAGGTCACAGGTAGATGTAGGTAATGGACGAAAGTGACGCCGCAGTGTCACCTATAGGAGTCCTACCTAGACGTATCAGGGGTCTCATACCACTCCTATTGCACACGCCCCTCTCCATTACAGAGCCTCCATTAGTTTGAAAAGTCCGCTGTTGACATGCAGGGTCCATGTGTTCATGGGGTTGTCTCCATACCCGTACCCGTCCTTCCGCTTGATACAATTGGAAACGACACTCGACCAACCAGACAACATGTTTCTACTCATCAACAGTCAAATGTCGGCGTTGACAGGCCCAGGTGAGGCGAAAGCTTTGTGTCGTGCAGTCATCAAGGGTACACTAGTGTGCCTTCGTCTCCGAAAGCCCATATCGATGATGTTTCGGGGAATGGTTCGCAGGCTGACACTTGTTGATGGCGTAGCACTGAAATCTGCAGCAATTTGCTGAAGGTTTGCACTTCTGTCACGCTGAACCATTCTCTTCAGTTGTCGTTGGTCCTGTTCTTGCATGACCTTTTTCCTGCCGCAGCGATGTCGGAGGTTTTATTTTTTTTCCAAATTCATGATATTCACGGTACACTCGTGGAATGGTCGTACGGGAAAATCTCCACTTCGTCGCTACCTCGGGGATGCTATGTCCCATCGCTTGTTCGCCGACTGTAGCACCACGTTCAAACTCACTTAAATCTTGATAATCTGTCATGGTAGCAACAGCAACCGACGTAACAACTGCGTCAGACACGTGTTGTCTTATATCGGCGTTGCCAACGGCAGCGCCGTATTCTTCCAGTTTACATATCTCTGCATTTGAATTCCCACTTCGGTGTAGGTGTACCATAATTTACGATTGAAATGGCGCGGCTACTCGAAACGTACTCCGAAGTTCAAGTACGGAGGACAGTACGATATTTGCATCCACAACATATAAACTGCAAACATATTCACGATGAAATTCTGGCCTTACATGGACTAAATGCAACATTGGGTCTGGCGGTAGTAAAATAGCGCCAACAATTTGACCAAGGTCAGACATACAGGGTGATACTGATCGGGAAGGACGGTCATCAACATCGACCACAGACGAAAACGTCTAAGCAATCGCTGAATTGATTTGCAGCAATTGGAGATTTTCGAACTATCAGGGTGCTGACACAGCAATCCTCGACTGGCTCTGCGACCAAGGAGCCGATTTCTATCGTCGAGGTACTGAATTATTTGTATTATTGGTAGAAGGTTGTGACCATTTGTTACTATTAAAATTGTAACCCGTGCTATTAAAATTGTATAACTCTTGGATTTGCTGAAATATGAAAGCTCCACTACACTATTCGCAGCAATCTCTGTCAAAGGTTGTCTGAAGGAGTTAAGGTTTATAACTCTTTTCCGCCGGCCGGTGTGACCTAGCGGTTCTAGGCGCTTCAGCCTGGAGCCGCGCGACCGCAACGGTCGCAGGTTCGAATCCTGCCTCGGGGATGGTTGTGTGTGATGTCCTTAGGTTATTTAGGTTTAATTAATTCTAAGTTCGAGGGGACTGATGACCTCAGATGTTAAGTCCCGTAGTGCTCAGAGCCATTTTTAGAATTAGTTTCATTTCATCATTCAGAAGCCTTGCTAGGATTCTGCAGTCCAAATTCATTAAGGTAACTGTTTTGTAATCCTACAAATCTTTCGTCTCTTGCACTTAAGATATGACGCCATACCCTGGGGCAGGGGCTCCCTCTAGCTCTAAGGGAAAGGGAAAATTTAGTGCAGTCAGGTGTTTTTCTTTCTGAAAAATGATTTAAAGTTGGCATTACGCAAGTTTTTAACAGGAATTTGAATTGTTTATGGCTACTTACAAGTCGCCATTCGTCTTCCATAATATTAAAAATACTCCATACCACAGGTTTAGACGACCCCATTCCATTCGCCGCAGCAAACACCGTATGGGCGCCGTTTCTGCAGATCATAGACATGTGAAATAATCTTCCACCGTACATTTCTTATCCTTACCATAGTCAAATATCTTTCTCACTTTTAACGGTTATTTGTATTCTAGCCAGACGAGTAGTCGTGTTAGATATCTCATTCAGTAACGAAAGCAAACTATCCAGCGTTTGCTTTAGCGTCCCCTGTACAAAAGTCAAATCTTTTCTGGCCTAAGTTGTTTGGTGTACGTCTTCCGGCTGACAGACTTGTTCAAATATGCCAAACACAATGGTCTCATAAACTCAAGGGACATATTTATGCATATCGTTGTTCTTCATATAGTACCTGTTACGTAAAATATAGCCAGTCGATGGGCACTTTAACATTTGCGGAAGTATATTCTTTTATGTTGGCACGCACCTTTCGAAACAAAACTTTTATTGAAATTGGCAGCTCCGCACATTAATTAAAACTGGAGTCTTGATCCTCTTTTGTGAGCTCATAGTTAAAGTATTATGTGCGAGTGCTCCCTCGCTAATATAATTAGGATTTCTCCTCAGAAAAAGTTTCTTCTACACAATCTGTTGAATGTTCCAAAAAGCTCATACATGTTAATTAAAAGGGCTCCTGCATTTGCAGCGCAATATTTCTTCTGATTTCCAGCAACGTCATTGTGTTATAAGTATTATATCTACAATCGGGCTCTACCAAGACTGATAGTATTGACAGAACTGGTAGGGAAAGAATCAAAAATGAATGCGTAAGAGAGAAACTTGGAGCCGACTACTTCTCTTTGTTGTTTTGTTTCTTTGTACAGAACATCACTCACTGTTAGTCCATTATGCATTTCGTATCCTTAAAGAACATAAAATGCGCTTTATGGGTAATAATAATTAGTTGATCGCGTTACTTCTGCTCTTTAATATAACCAAAGCAATTACTTTTGATACAAGTACAGTTTACATGTACAACCATAAAAAATTGTATAATTATTGTTGTTATTTTGAATTCAATGGCGTGTTCTTCATCAAGACCAAAGGTGAGAGTTTCCTGTTATTATGGATTACTACGAAAACTGTTTATGAAGACCGGAAACATCTTTTTTATACGTTCGACCAAATACTGAAGCGATGATTGATATATTTTTGTTTTAATTTTTTTTCTTATTTTACCTGTTCATGAAGTCATCGCGTTTTCTATCGCTGTGTGATATGTGTCTATTGTTGCCTTTACTTTTACAGCAACAAGCCTCTGCGTCACATTACAAATCAGCAGTTATCGAATAAAAAGTGAATTAAACGCTAACAGCTTCAGTTTTTATAAAAAAATTGTTTACTCTTTGCTGAAAACGCTGTTTATTCTTTTGCTAAAAATGCTGTTTATTCTGTTGTACCAGACAGAACAATAACTATGTAGTTCAAAAATATTCCATAGGTTACCCAACACTTTATATATCGTCACTCACTTTCTAGACGATTCACCCCTTCTGGCTTTTAGGGGAATCTAGTAAGACACTGATCACATACATAAAGTAAGCGATCGTTGTGAGGTAACACCTGATACATATGCAATACACCTAATGTACAGTTAATGTGGATACGACCTTAAGCAACCAAAGTTACTAGAATAAATACTGTAGTGTACGCTTACTTGAGATGGTCTACCGCCGCCTGCGGTAGATTTTCAACTCTAATTGTACGTAATTCCTTCTGGTATTAAAGCTGGAGTGTCAAGCTGCAGATCAGTATTAATATTAAAAATAATGTCATTATTGGTGAGTTTGATCTATCTTTGCATTGACAACTTTCTAAATAAACAACACGTAAATATCCGCTGAGAATGTGTAGTAATTAAATGTTCGTTTTTCACATGTCACTGTATTTCATTTTGACTTTTAATTACGCATCTCCGATTTCATCGCCCCTCTAAGATGTGTCTACATACTTTGGGTATCTACAGTTCGCAATATTTTCATAGAAATTAGAGTACCTTGTGTAGACGGGCCTTGCCAATTCGTTAGTCCACCAGTCGTATTTCTTTCTCTTGGCCTCCGTTCGTAATACTTTGACACACTATTTCACACTATCTTAATGCTTGTTTCTCGTACTCGTTGTTTTATTTCCTCCGTTCTTTTGTGAGTCTTCCTTGTACTGTTCAGGTTTTCGGTGGTCCTGTTCTCTAGCCTGGGTGAACGGCCTTTCTACGTGAGGTATTGTTTTAACCAGAATACTTTCAACCTGCACTAACACTGTGATTCAAGATTTATTTTTCCAATAGAGTTACATGAACTTCTGACTTCTAGTTTTCACGCAATGGAATCGTATACTGTTACATTTAACGGTCACATTGCCTGCTTGTACGCATTTACTGTTGTTCTCTATGTGTACTCTGTATCAGCAAATCATCTGCTTCTTTAAATATATCTTTCCACTGAAAATTTAACAAACGTTTCCATTTGCATTTTTAACTCTTTCGAGTATAATCGTGTGGCTATATTTGCTTACGAAAAGCGGCATTTGATGTAATAAATTGCTAAAATTGTTTGGAACGGGACATTTAACAGGTTAGCCTATGGACTTTGCAAGTAGCTATTATGTTGTCGAAAGACTCACAGTTGGCGCGGGATCTTGTCTAAACGTCACCGATAACGAGACTTCTGAATCATTGCACCGTAAAATCAGAGGGTAAATGGCATTTGCATTCAGTTGTACTTTTAAATCCTGTCATACATATTAGAAAGTATATTATTAACCCACTACTAGCGTTCTACGATACAGTGTTTTTTTTTTATTTTTTTTCATCCTAGAATATCAATTTACATAGTTGCAGTGTTATCTCACAACGTCTGATGTTGTGCAGTGTGCAACAGTATGACCATTCAAACCCCAAAGCGGCCAGCATTATTTGGGATTTCCTTGGTATTGCTAAAACACTTAAAGTACGTTCAGGGAAGAAACTTTGACAAGTTTGAAAAGTACAGGGTCAATGTCCATTCTCAATCTTCCACAGCTGTAGCTTTCACTCCGTTTCTCGTCGTGTCGTATTCGACGGGACGTTAAATCCTTTCCTTCCTTCTTTCTTTGTATCGAAAAAAATTTATTGATGGAAAAAATTCCTGAAACGAAAAATTCTGCAAGAAGGAGCGGATGGAAGACAGAATGTCGAAATATCGTCTTCGACAGCAGTAACATACGTAAGTAGTAGCCTGTATTTTAATTTTCATTCGTGGGTTTGATCTTTCCGCACTGACCCATAATGTAGCAACATAGCGTTTGCAGTGCTCAGAAAGGGACAAAGGGCAGAACAATTAATTCTTGTAACATTCACACAGTGCAATTTACCACGAAATTCCGCTCCGTGCACAAAGTTGCACGACGTAGAGTGCTGGACACGGCACTGAAAAGGGCATTACGCAAGCCAGTGCGGAGATTACTGCTAGCTTAGGCGTAGGAAGCCCTGGAGGACCACGTAAACTTCGTTAAGTTTTTGAGAATACGCCGGAATTCCCATAAGGTTCTTATTTTAAGTAGGAATTTTACTGTGTAAATATTTTAGAGTGATTAATAACGATACGAGTAACACGTTTATCAGTAATTAAAGGTAAGTAGCCGGCCGCTGGTGGCCGAGTGGTTCCAGGCGCTTCAGTCTGGAACCGCGCGACCGCTATGGCCGCAGGTTCGAATCCTTCCTCGAGTATGGATGTATGTGATGTCCTTAGGTTAGTTAGGTTTAAGTAGTTCTAAGTTCTAAGGGACTGATGACCTCAGATGTTAAGTCCCATAGTGTTCAGAGCCATTTGAACCAAAGGTAAGTATCACGTAAGATTTAAAGTCATGGCTACAGAGTCAAGACTATGAGGAGAAGCAACCAGGGAAAATGTGACACCCAAAAAAAAATTGTTTACAGATACTACTTAGTTTGATAAGTTTAACCTGCGGTACAGGGCCAATGAATCCGAACAGGAATAAGAAGCCCCGAAGACAATAGTTGATCAGGTTTTACTGTCTTCACGTCATGTGACATTGTGTTAAAACGGCGAAAGTGCTGAGGTACGAAAAGAACACTAGAGACGTTACAAGTCGTGACGCCGTCAATTAAATCGCTCCAGAGTCCTCGAGAAGCAATGTCTATGACAGCGATAGATCTACCAATAACAGCCGAATAAGAGAAGGATATGACGTAGCAGAAAAATCTATCAAATGTCAAAAAAAAAATTTTAATTAAACTAATAAAAATTTTTATTCTTCAGGATGGTCAGAAACAGTCTGAAAAGCTTGTAAGGGTGTTGTAGGGTAGGTTGTGACGCGAAATATTTACTAAGAAAAAAGTCGATACGTTAAGCCTTTTCCGAGTTAATTAGAGTTGTAGTTAGGCACACAGGCCATTGCCCACGCAAGTCCAAGCAGCCCGTCAGAGACGGTCTCGCCCAATGTGTTATTCATTTGGTTGCCTAAAACCGAACAAGAGAGCGATACAAAAATTGGACACTGGATGGTAGTAAGGATCTAACCCGAGGCAGAGGCTGAGCAGTCTGTTATGCTGCCATACACGCTATGAGAACAACTGTCACTAATTGTATATGGCGGGCCGCTTCATTTTGAGCGCGTAACGCCTAATTGGCTAACTTCAGTGCTAATGAACTCGGCAATGGTGCAACCCGTCGAATATTTTCGTTAATAGCTATTTATCGGCACAACCTACCCAGAAACACCTTTACAGGCTTTTGAGACTGTTTCCGACTAAACTGTATACAGCACATTTGGGCCTGGTATAGCCCCTGTAGTTGGGGAAGAATTAAGGACGTGTATAAAATTATTGAGCACCACAGGTAACGCTGGTATAGCACCTGCAGCTGGGAAGATTATAGCGTTACCGTACAGCACAGGTGGAGCTTGAGAGTTCGTCTAGTCGGGCCCGTGTTGTTTGACAGCCCTTGGAGTGACACTTATAGATAAATCTCGTATGGTGAGAGGAATTAAAATTGACTTACTGAGTGAGAAGAGTAATACGTTATGTAACTTGGGACAGATTTCCCAGTCTTCACGTCTTGAAAGCGACTAAAGCAAGGTTATCATGGATTTATTATTATTGTAAATAAATTTTCTGAATTGAGAAGGTACAAAAATACGGTACCAAAGGGCTGTGCGCCAACCGCAAAGTTTATTTATTACCGTTGTAATTAAATTTTCTAAATTGATAAGGTTCAAAAATAATGTGAAAATGAGAGTGAACAAACAGCAAAGATTTCAGAGGCCAGCATCACTAATAGGTCAGTGCACGTACCATTTAGTTCACGTGGGACAGTTTTGTTCCCCATAAGGTAAGGAAAGGCTTAGCCCACCCTACGTCGTTAATGATAAACAGTAAATTCGTAGTGTAAACTTCTGGAGGAAGATATCGGTTGAGAAGATAAGAGCAAATCAGTTCGAAATGATATGGAGCTACACTGCTACCCACGGCCTTCCATGTACTAGATCCAAATGTTGCTAACACACACTGAAGTTAATGACAATGGATTGCACCAGACATGAACCAAAAACTCTGCGTGTGCCAAACGCTAGTGAAACAGCGAAAGAAGCGTAAATGATCAAGTAAGACGCGAAGGACACAAAGGGTAAATAATTGTTAATATATCAGTGATTATGTTGCAACCAGTTCACAGACTGGAATCCGGAGGACCGGATTTTTCTGAGGGGAAGGAAGTGTAACGTCACGGACCACAGCCACAGGTCCGGCCGGAGTGGCCGAGTGGTTCTAGGCGCTACAGTCTGGAACCGCCTGACCGCTACGGTCGCAAGTTCGAATCCTGCCTCGGGCATGGATGGGTGTGATGTCCTTAGTTTAGTTAGGTTTATGTAGTTCTAAGTTCTAGAGGACTGATGACTTCAGAAGTTAAATCCCATAGTGCTCAGAGCCATTTGACCCTTTTTGAATCGACTCAGTATTTGCCATTCTCGCCAGGGATCGACAATAGCAGCATGTAAAACTGAAAGAATGTAAATAAACAGCAATATAGGGCTTCTCGTATCGAGGAGCTGTCTTCTTCAGTTGCTCTCACACCCATCTCCAGCAGAGAATAACCTCGCACGCCCACCTACCCTAGACACTCTGTTAAGTAATTTAATTTGTCGTAAGGTCTTACGGGACCCAACTGCTGAGGTCATCTGTCCCTAAGCTTACGCACTACTTAATCTAACTTAAACTAACTTACGCTAAGGACAACACACACTCATGCCCGAGGGAGGACTCGAATCTCCGACGGTGGAGGAGTGGGGGGGGGGGGGGGGGGGAGGAGCCACTCTGAAATACGTACTAACTTTGTTCGCACGCCTGGATCTACATACTTAGTATCCACGCTCAAATAAAGCAATTAGTCCGTGCTTACCGTCATTTATTTTAAACAAAGTACATCTGAATCACTCAATTTCATGTTTTGGTATTGCCAGTAATATCTATTCAACACTCTTTGTCGTTTTGAACAATGGAAAAGCTAACTTTAAGAAACCGAACTTACGTACAGCTAACTAAACTAAACACATCTGCACACTTCCAGGAATAAGGCTAGACTATGAACCGTACACATATTACTAACGACCCCTTAGATTGTGTTTTCAATTTGTTTGGCTCTGACCATTCCAAGCTCATTTAACGAATCCTTGACTTTTACATAATTCCAACAGATATAGTCAGATGCCTGAAGAGGTTTGTATTCTCATTCATACATATCAGTTAGAGATATAGCAATATTTTCAGTCTTCGGTTTACCAATGCAGGCACTTTTCAACACAAAATCGTACCTTCAATGACGGACTTGCGATATATTGTAGACGCCTACTATCTAAATCGAGGTCTAAAACTGTACACCGCAAACTATTTTATGGTGTGTAGTGGAGTTAACGTTTGGTATCAGTTTAATTTCCCACCTTCCATGTTAAATTCGTGAATGGTTTATGGTAAGAATAAATGTCGTTGCCATAGCATTATTTTCTTTGGTTTCTTCGTTGTGCTTTTTTTTGGCGAGACATATGTGAGACGAAGTAATATGTTGTCCGTCTCTTCTCCGAACGCCTCTCTTGCATGGTCTGCAACTGTTGGGCATTTGCGTAGCGCTCTGATGTAACAAATCATGCCGCTCTTATTTAGATCTTCTCCATCTCTTCTACTAATTCAACTGGTAAATGTCCCAGGCTGTGTACTGAAATATAGAACCGATCCCACAAATGTTTTGTAAGCCACTTTCTGTGTGACTTGGTTACTTTCGTATACCATTATTCGAACGAATCTCAGTCGAACATCTCCTTTTCCTTCAGTTTATTTCCTTTCGTAGTTCTAATTTATGTTGTTTCGGTCTGTTGCTCCTTTGTGTCATTAAAGTTCTTACTTTTTTCATTGATTCTTCGTCTGTAGCGTAATCAAACAGTAAATGGTCTCTTCGCCAGTTTACCTGCAAAATGTTACATTTGTTTACGTTCATAGTCAACTGCCGGTCCCTGCACTCATTATATATCCTTCGCAGGTTTTTCTACATGACGCCATCGTTGTCTGTGAATGTGAAGGAAGAAGAAAGGAAGATTGTGTTTAACGTCCTGTCGACATCGAGGCCATTAGAGAGGGCACACAGTCTCGGATTGGGTCAAGTGCGGGGAAGGAAATCGGCCGTGCCTTTTCAAGGGAACCATATCGGCATTTGTCTGGAGCGATTTACGGAAATCACGGAAAATCTAGATCTAGATAGCCGGACGCAGGTTTGAACAGTCGTCCTCACAAATACGATTCCAGTGTGCTAACCACTGCGTCACTTCGCTCGGTCTCTGGTTGTAAACTTACAATAGACAGTATCCTTCCCTGCGAACAACCTCATAGATTCTTCAACGGTATCCTCTAGATCAGTTATACGTACTTTAAACCATAACTGCCTGTAAGACTCGCTAGGGATACCCTCCTAAACTATCCATACATCAATCAGTTCGTGCCTTTAGGTGCATGTTGACCTCTATTTGCAAGGAAATTCTGAAACACGTCACAAATCTCCTCTTATTCTAGGAAATCTCGTATTTTCTTTACTAAACCATAATGTGGAACTGTAGAGAATGCCTTCGGAAAGTCAGGCAGTATTGCATGCCATCAACCAGGTTGCATTTGGCTACGGCAATTTACATTTCATGGACGAACACAGCGAGGTGTATTATGGAGCATCTCTGTTTACTGAAAAACCGTTTTTTATTGAGATATTTTTTTCTCCATGAACGCCATAATGTGTAAAAAACGTGTTCCATAATTTTACAGCAGATTGACGGTATCCAGATAGGTTCGTAATTATGTGCATCTGTCTGACAAACTTTGAAACCTGGAAATACGTGCAAATTTTTACTATCGCTTAGTAGTTCCTTTCGTCTTTCCTGTGACCTAAGATAAACTGCTGCAATAATGGGAGCAACTTCTTTTACATAATCTCTATCTAATGTCCAGCACGGATGTACGGTATTTCCGAACCGGGGCAAGAACTTGAGAGTGGTTGATCTTGAAGCGCACATCTTTCTGAAGATTTTTTTGTATATACATATTGTTGTAGGAAAAGTAAGACATGGTATTTGGCCTTAAATTTGCGCAAGTGCAATGCCACGCTTCTTCACACAGCATTCCTCTGTCGCACGTCACTGTATTTCGCTCTTTCGAATTCAAACGTGTATATTTTATAATGGCATACATCAAACCTGCATTCAAAGCAGTGGAAATAAACATGCCCTGTGGTGCCTCTCCTGCTCTTAGTCGACCGGTAGACATCCTACAATCCTTAAAAAATGACAGTTAATACTGGGTGGGATTACTTGTGACTGGGAGAATAAAACTATTCCGAAATTTGCACTCTTTATTGCCTATTAGCTAATAATTTTCTCTTTTGTGTCATAACAATTATAGGGAACATAAAAGTAAGACAGTACACATACCTTCAGTCTTTAGGTCCTAGCACTTTTTCCCTCTCATCTCGCTTTACATGGCATGCTTTCCTTTATGTGAAAGACTATTACCTCATCAAAGTTCGTCAAACGTTTTGCTACAGGAAAAATCAAAATGTCGTCTAATACCGAAAACGCTGTTGACACGAAGAGTACCTCGATTTAATTACGTCTACCTTGTCACTCTTTACTAGATAAAATAAAATAGATCTTTCTAATATAGCATCGATTGTAACACACGCCCAATAAGCGAAGCTGTTATGGCACAAACGGTCATTCTTATGGTCCTCATTTAAATAAATTACACGAAGTACCAATATGAAATGCCTATTAGCACTACTGCAAGCAAAATGTTTTGTGTTAGGAAATAGTTTCACATTTCATTCGTATGATCCAGTGGCTCAAGCATGAGATTGAAAAGTTATAGTACGAAATTTTTATATAAATGTTGACACGTCATATTCTATGTACATAATTTATGTTATGTCCCTGTTTCTTCTCCTTCCTCGTTTTAACAAAGCATCTTATCACTAATTCTGTAACTGCTCCTACCATTATTAAAACATATTCTCCGGTTAACTTCGCTAACCCTGCTAGAATCACCGATTCAGTTATCCCGCGTTTATTCTCCGACCAGGCGTCATTACGTGTTCATACAACGCGTTTTCCACGCTATTCCGAGAACAGCAGTAAGCGGCTGCTAACCAGGGACTGTACAACTGCCCCTTAGTAGTGTAGCGATCTGGCAAAAATTTGTCCAAATTTAATTTTCTTGGATACACCGAGAATATAATATGAAAGCTTTGTTACTTTTTATTGCTCTTAGACGTTTATTTACACTCTGATAGCCTGAAGCTATTTATATCGCCTTATGCGACAGGGTTTCCCCTGGCAGAGACATCACGTACACTATACACACATTCAAAAACCAACTTATGATTTGTTCAGATATCAACTTAGAATGTGTTCAAAAATGTCCAAAAACCTACAGGGATGCTTTTGAAAATCATACGAACAATCTAAACACAAAGTGCCCTGCATGCCAGGCGCTTTGTGAAACAAATTTTATTTTTCCTTCAAGAATATGAATTTGGCGCTCCCTTGGGAAGACACTCTGGTTTGTGCCTGCTAGATCCGGACCTGCGCACCTCACATGTATCTTATCTCATACAGATGTCCTTCCACTGTTGGGCACTTTTAGTTGATCTTCAATTTAACCATCACTTATCTTCGACGGTGTAATAATTTCGGAAGACCGATTTCAGTGTTCGACATTATTTCTATCTTCTTCCACGTGGGTATCAGTATCGATCGCTGAAAGACTGAACAGGTGATTTATATCGGCTTACTGATTTTAAGAAGGAGCAAATGTCTTATGATATTTAATGTCCAGTTTGCAGAACATTACTTGCAAATTTATTGAGCACTACTCTCCTCGTGTTCGATCTGCCTTTGTTCAGCTTTTGTTCATCAACTAGACTTCATTTCGCTTAAGTTAGGACAGATTGATTTTACTGCTTCCTTGTTTCCATGACTGATTTACATGTGATTCAATTGTTTCAAATGGTTCAAAAGGCTCTGAGCACTATGGGACTTAACATCTGAGGTCATCAGTCCCCTAGAACTTAGAACTACTTAAACCTAACTAACCTAAGGACATCACACACACATCCATGCCCGAGGTAGGATTCGAACCTGTGACCGTAGCGGTCTCGCGGTTCTAGACTGAAGCGCCTAGAAGCGCTAGACCACACCGGCAGGCCTCAATTGTTTCCTTTAAATAATTAACTGAATGTTCTTGATGCTTGTGTAGGGTATAGTTTTACTTCAGGGATCCGCAAAGTCTTCACGGACGTACCGGAATAAGATTTTCAAAATAAGCTACTACGATACCTGAATAACTGATGCAATACGACAGCTACATAATTTAAAAAAGTTAGTGTAGTAACCACAACAAACAGAGGGAACGAATTGGGCTGCGGACCGGAGCCGCCAGGCGGGGAAGCCGCCGGCGGTGGAGCACGCACCACCGGGTAAACACAGGACGAGTCGGACGACAGACCAACGACCACTGACAACAACCGACCACGACCGACTGTGAGCGACACAACAAGGAAGAGATACACAACGGAGGCTTGTGGAAACCACAATACCAAACACCAAACGTAAATCCACTCGGAACCAGAGCCAGGCAAATGTCAACAACGCGCAACGACCAGAACGCAGTACCGCCGAGATACAAACGAAATCCAGAGCGAGTACCAGACCGGCTGGACTACGGCAGAGCGGGTCCCTATGTACGAAACCGGTGGGAGCGGCTATTGGCCGCTGTCTGCACGTGGCTTAGCGGAATAGCCGCCGCGGAGGCGGAGCCCTCTATGGGCTGACCACGTCCATTTGTTCTGCCACGTGTTCGACTTCCGCGGCGAAGTTACTAACGTTACAGTGAAAATAAGTAAATAGCTTATATAACGTCCCCATTTTACTTATTGCTGAGTACTATGTCATCACTTCACATTTTCGTCCTGCCAGAATGAATAATGTTTTAATACTATTATTACTATTATTGTCATGTTCTGCGATTTTCTGACCGCGTCCACGAACTTACTGTTATATGCTAACCAGAAAACTGCTACATTTCTCGACACTGATGTGTCGTCCTTCCACTGTACCTCTCCTTACAGGACAACAACGATAAAACCAAGGATCGGTGCAGTCTGAGATGCGCGCAGTGGATGTCTTCGATTTTAGTGAAGTGAGCTGATAATTTATCACTTGTCTTCCTATTACATGGTAAGATATCCGAAACTATTTACCATGTATCGTTCGCGTAGGCATATATCATCTTAGCAGGGTATCTCAGTCTGCTCCCGTGTTAATATCCGCTTCGGAGCCAACAGGAAGTTCGTAATACCGAGAAGTTGCTACGGTGGCGGTGTTCAGCCGTGACAATAGTGGTTCCGTCAGCCGGCCGTCTCAAAAGCAGGGCTTCATCCCACATCCAAAGCTGATTCACCTCAAAGGGCTCCTTCAGTAATGCGCTTCATCATGAGCCATGTTCGTCTTCGCTTCGCTCAACTGCAGTTACAATACTGTCTCGCCCTAGCATGAAAGGTGCCCATCTACAATTCAAATAAGCGCGCCTTAGGCAACAAGAGAGTAGGCGAGGTAGATAGAGAAATTTACAACAGATTTTGGAGAGACTCGGACAAACTCATTTCGATGCACGCTTCTATTGTAACTGGGGTTAATACAAGACGCCTTGTAGATATGTCGCTGTTAAGCTGACGGAGTCTTAGCTTCAAGCTGAAATGTGTATTTATACATCGTGATTCGACAGTGAAGTAATAATTTTTCCACCCAGACAAATAATTTTCTCTGTTGTGTCACAGGAAGTTCACTATCACAGGATATTCCGTTTTACGCTGTGGAAGGACATCAGTCTCTACTAATATAAAAGTTGTTAGTATTTAACATAAACGAGGTAACTTCCTGCCAATGTCAACATTAATTTCACCCACAGAGGAGTTGGCATTATCCATCAAAACAAATTTTCATGCCGTAAGATTAAGAAGTATTTATTTATTCCATTGTAGCCTGTTCACGTTAAGTTAAACACTGGTTGTATGGCTCACACAGAGTCTTCACAGATTATGCAGTATAAATTACACTGAAGCACCAAAGAAACAGGTATAGGCATGCGTATACAAGTACAAAGATATGTAAACAGGCGGAACACGGCGCTGCGGTCAGCAACGCCTACGTAAGACAACAAGTAACAAGTGTATGGCGCAGTTGTTAGATCGGTTACTGCTGCTATCATGGTAAGTTATCAAGATGTAAGTGAGTCTGAAAGTGGCACGAGCCATGGGACACAGTATCTCCCAGGTAGCGATGAAGTGGGAATTTTCCCATACGACAGTTTCACGACTATACCGTGAATATCAGCAATCCGGTGAAACATCAAATTTGCGACATCGCTGTAACCAGAAAAAGATTTTGCCAAAACAGGACCAACGACGACTGAATAGAATCTTTCAACGTGACAGAAGTGTAACCCTTCCACAAGTTGCTGCAAATTTCAGTGCTACGACATCAACAAATGTCAGTGTGCGAACCATTAAATGAATGGTTGCCAAAGGCTCACTCTTGTACCCTTGATGACTGCACGACACAAACCTTTCCGACTTGCCTGGGCCCACCAACACCGACATTGGACTATTGATGACTGGAAACGTGTTGCCTGGTCGGACGAGTCTCATTTGAAATTGTTTCGAGCGAACGGACAGGTACTGGTATGGAGACAATCTCATGAATCCATGGACCTTGCATGTCCGCAGGGGACTGTTGAAGGTGGTGGAGGTTCTATAATGGCCTGGTACGTGTGCAGTTGCAGTGATATGGGACGCCTGATAAGTCTAGATACGACTCTCAGTAGCGACATGTATGTAAGCATCCTGTCTCACCATCAGCATCCATTCGTGTCCATTGTGCGGACATAGGCAATTCCAGCTGCACAATGCAACCGCAGACGTCCAGAAGTGATACAGAGTGGCACCAGGAACACTTTTCTGAGTTTAAACACTTCCGATGGCCACCAAACTTCCAGACATGAACGTTATTGAGCATGCCTTCCAACATGCTGTTCAGAAGTGATCTCTACCCCCTCGCACAAATACGGATTTACGGACAGCGGTGCATGATTCATGGTTTCAGTTCCCTCCAGCAGTACTTCAGACGTTATTCGAGTCCATGCTACGTCGTGTTTAGCACTTCTGCGTGCTCGCGGAAGATCTACACAATATTAGGCAGGTTTACCAGTTTCTTAGGCTCTTCTGTGCATTACCTCCTTCACAATGTTACCACCCATCATCAAATGGCTCTGAGCACTATGGGACTTAACGGATGAGGTCATCAGTCCCCTAGAACTTAGAACTTCTTAAACCTACCTAACCTGAGGACATCACACACATCCATGCCCGAGGCAGGATTCGAACCTGCGACCGTAGCAGTCACGCGTTTCCGAACTGAAGCACCTAGAACCGCACGGCCACCGCGGCCCGGACGCCCATCATCACTATTATTGCTAATAATGATAGTAACACTAATCAGAAAAAATGCTATTTACCCTGTAAATTAAAACAATATCTACTACCAAATCAGCTGCGAGGAGTGGCCGCTCGGTTTGATCATCATGTCACGGACCTCCCGCCGGAGGTTCGAGTCCTCCCTCGAGCATGGGTGTGTGTGCTGTTCTTAGTATATGTTAGTTTAAGTAGTGTGTAAGTCTAGGGACAGATGACCTCAGCAGTTTGGTCCATTAGGAATTCACAAACATTTTTACTACCAAATCTAATTATGTCTACTAGAACTATAATAACGTCACTTTCTGTCTACTACATTTCGCAGTGCACCCCATCGTTCCCCAGCCCATATGCATGGAGTGCTGGTTCCCTGGGCGCTGTTGAGGGTGTTATGGTCTCAACTGCCTCTTCCATTGTTTGTCGTATTCGTGGTTGCAGGGGACGATTCCCCTGTTCTGAGGGAGTACCGCTGTTGCCCGTCAGGAGGGCAGCCACACGATGACCCAGGTCACCCCGGTTTTATTTCCTTGGGTGTCGAGACAAGGGCATGGCTGAGTTTCTCTCTCGGTGTTGTTACAATGGCCGTGCATGCGGCGTTGACTGTTCTTCTACCATAACTGTTGACCCCAGCTGCCTTCGCTGTGTTGCATCTCGATCTTCCGTCGCAGCCAACCGTGCTGCAAGGACGAGGTTGATTGATAGGAGAACATGCTAGCCAAGGCTTTCTTGAGTAGCATCGGCAGTGTTGTCAAAGATATGTAGTTCTGACTAGCAACACAGGAGCTCCTTGACATTAAGTCTTCGGTGCCGATGTAGTTTGTTACTAAATAAGATACTTAATGGTTATGTGGCTTTACGATACGCTCTATCAAGAGGAGGAGAGACTTCGAAGCACGCGTACGAAATGTGCGACTGATCTTTGCGTTCAAATATTTGTAATACCCTCTAATGAACAAGAGATCTGAAACTCTCATAAAAATAGGTACATACTCTGAAGCGTCAAATAAACAGGTATAGGTATTCGTATTCAAATACAGAGATATGTAAGTAGGGAGAATACGGCGCTGTGGTCAGCAATGGCCATATAAGACAATATGTATTTGACGCAGTTTTTTAGATCGCTTACTGCTGCTAAAATGGCAAGTTATCAAGACTTAAAAGAGTTTGAACGTGGTGTTATAGATGCCACACGAGCGATGGGACCCAGCATCTCCGAGAGAGTGATGAACTGCGGATTTTCCAGTACGACCATTTCACGAGTATACCATGAATATCAGGAATCCGGTAAAACATCAAATCTCCGACATCGCTGCGGCTGGAAAAAGATCCTGCAAGAACAGGACCAACGACGACTGAAGAGAATCGTTCAGCGTGACAGAAGTGGAACCCTTCCATATATTGCTGCAGGTTTCAATTTTGGGCCATCAGAAAGTGTCAGCTTGCGAACCATTCACCGAAACATCATCGACATGGGCTTTCGGCGCTGAATGCCCCCTCGTGTACCCTTGATGACAGCACGACAAAAAGCTTTGCGCCTCGCTTGGGCCCGCCAGCACCGACATTGGGCTGTTGATGACTGGAAACGTGTTGCCTCGTCTGACGAATCTCGTTTCAAATTTTATAGAGCAGATAGACGTGTTCAAGGCCGGCCCAAGTGGCCGAGAGGTTCTACGCGCTATAGTCGGGAACCGCGCGACCGCTACGGTCGCAGGTTCGAATCCTGCCTCGGGCATGGATGCGTGTGATGTCCTCAGGTTAGTTCGGTTTACGTAGTTCTAAGTTCTACGGGACTGATGACCTCAGATGTTAAGTCCCATAGTGCTCAGAGCCATTTGAACCATTCATGTCCATTGTGAATTACGACGGACTTGGGCAATTCCAGCAGGACAATGCGACACCCTACACGTTCGAAATTGCTGCTGAGTGGCTCCAGGAGTCTTCCTCTGTGTTTAAACGCTTTCGATGCCCACCAAACGTCCCAGACATGAACATTACAGAGTACATGTGGGTGCCTTGCAACGTGCTGTTCCGAAGAGATGTCCACTCTCTCGCACAGTTCAGGGTTTGTGGACAGTTCTGCAGGATTCATGGTGTCTATTCCCTCCACCACTACTTTAGACATTAGTCGAGTCAATTCCACGTAGTGTTCTGGCACTTCTGCGTGCTCGCGGGGGCCCTATACGATATTTGGAATGTGTACCAGTTTCTTCTGCTCTTCAGTGTAGAATAGGGAGTGGTTCACGTGTGGTATCAAAATTAAGGGTGAAAAGATTCGAATGAAAATATTTGCTGATGACTTTGCTATTCTCAGTGAAATGGGTAAGATTTACAGGAACTATTGAAAGAAATGAATGGTCGAATTGCCACTGATTACCACTGTGAGTATACTAAAGGTACAAGTAAGTAATGTGTAGTAGAAATGAAATTGGCAATCAACTTAACATGAAACCTGCGAGCTATGTTGTAGCATGGAAGCAACATAAAGCATGACGGACCAAGCAAAGAGGATGTAAGATGCAGACTAGCAGGCTAGCAGACTAGAAAGGGAAAGGCTGCAAACCCTGCTAAAAGAGGCCGACTAGCATCAAATAAAGGGCTTATTATCAGAAAGAACTTCGGAGAATATACATCTGGAGCACAACAAGGTAAATAAGTGAATCGTGAAGTGAGATAAAAATGGAAAAGATGTGAAACGAAGCGTCTGTTATACGGAGCTACAGAAGGACGACGATAAGTTATTTGGCTGATATATGAAATGAGGACGTCCGCCGCAACCCGGTGAGAAAAAGAAATTTGGGAAATAGTGATTAGAAGAATGGACAGGAAGATAGACCATGTGTTAAGACATCAGGGTATAACGTCCATGGCACGAGAAAGCCATAGAGGACGAAGACTGTACAAGATGCCGGTGCTGGAACACAAACACCAAATAATAGAGGACGTTGGGTATAAGTGCTGCTTAGACGTGATTAGTTTCGCGGCGGGGAGGAAGCCGTGACGGTTTACACTAAACCAGTCAGAAGACTTATTTACACACATTTCCAAGAAATGGCACCATGTCAGACCACAATAAAATCAGATTGCACAAACATCGACTTACAGTTGAAATCTCCCTCTGCCGAAGAACTAAGGCGACTGTTCCACTCCAATGATATGAGTTTAACACCGCTGGACCCAACTCATCACGCGCCACACAGCCACACACTCATAGATATAATAGCAACAAAGCGACCAGATAAAATAATCTGCGCCAATCAGACATCCGCTCCGGGACTCTCTGCTCATGACGTGATATTCTTAAATTACTCAGTGCATACTACCAAAGAAAAATCTCACCTGGTAACCTACAGAAACTTAAAAAATGTTAACCATGACGCTCTTCAAAAGGAGTGCTCAGACATCCCTTGGTATGATATAAGCAATGAACCGACTTTAGACGGAAAAATTCGGCAATTATGTAGCAAAATTATTGCACTGTATGATAAACATGCTCCTCAACGCACTGTCAAGGTTAAGAGAGCTCCCGCTCCTTGGCTCACCACTGCATTACGCCAGTTAATGAATAAACGTGATGCTGCACACAGGGCCTTCAAGCGTAACCCAACTCCCGAGGCGTACGAAGCTTATAGGAAACTCCGAAACAGAACGAAGCAAAGCGTGAGGAATGCCAAAATCAGACATGCCCGCTCTGTCGTATGCGGCATATCAAAACCTGCTGCACTGTGGAAAAAGCTGCGCAGTTTCGGTATAGGGAAGCGAAGATATGACGCTGTTTATCAAGCGTCTGCAGAAGAATTAAACGATTTCTTCTCAACAGCTGTAATCTGCCACGCAGCGACAAATTACCAGCCTTAAGATATCAATCTCTCGAGAGACAAGTTTTTCCTAAAACATTTCACTACCGGCACAGTACACAAGGCAATTATGAGAATCTCTTCCGAGGCAGTAGGAAATGATGGAGTGAGCATTGGCATGATTAAAAACGTCGTAGACACTATTATTCCAGTTATCACAGACATCTTCAACCTGTCTCTTGTCAGTAGTATATATCCTACTGAGTGGAAGCAAAGTTTAATCCAGCCTATACCCTAGACTGACAACCCTAAGTCGCCAGGTGACTACAGGCCGATCAGCATACTACCTGCCATATCTAAAGCCCTAGAATACATCGTCCATGAACAGCTGACGGATTACCTCAAAACTCATAACATCCGTGACGAATATCAGTCAGGCTTTCGAAAGCACCATAGTACAGCAACTGCATTAATCAAAGTAACTGATGACATTAAACACGCTATGGGCTGACATGAAGCTACTATCCTAACACTGCTTGACTTTAGCAACGCTTTTGACACAGTTGACTTCGATATATTACTAACTAAAATGAAACAGCTGAATTTCTCAATCAGCCCAATACACTGGTTCGACAGCTACCTCAAAAACAGAAGTCAACAAGTCGTTTGTGGGTCGGAAAAGTCATCATGGAAAAGCGTGCACTCTGGAGTTCCCCAAGGCTCCGTCCTTGGTCCACTACTCTTCTCACTGTACATTAATGATATTTCTTCAGTGATTCACTCCTGCAGCTACCATCTATATGCTGACGACATCCAACTGTACATAAGTGCAAGCCCCAAAAACATTGCTGGCGCAGTAGCGAGTATGAACGCAGATCTTTGATCTGTTTCTCGATGGGAACAGAACCTAGGTCTGAAACTAAACCCCAAGAAATCCCAGGTCACACTTATATCTCATCCAAAGTTAATCAGCCGGTACTTTCGCGAAACGGTCCCTAAAATACTCCTCAATGGTACCCAACTACCATACCAAAAAACAGTAAAAGACCTTGGAATAATCTTGGATGAACACCTAACCTGGGAAGAACAAACAGTCACAGCTTGCCGGAAATCGCTCTCCTCCCTACATGCAATTCAAAAATTTAGAAAAATATTTCCAACCCATGTTAAACAAAAATTAGTCCAAACACTAGTCTTGCCTAATCTTTACTACTACGATGTAGTTCAACATGGCACAAATAGTGAAAATTCTAGATGCCTCGAGCTAGTGATGAATGCTTGCGTTAGATACGTGTGCAATATTCGGTTGTATGATCATATCAGTCCTTCATACTCCCAGCTAGGTTGGATACGCCCACATAAGGCACGCGATCTCCACACGATGTGCTTACTTCATCGATTTCTTAGCCACTGGTGCCCCCAATACTTATCTTCTCACATTAAACACCTATCAGCATTCCACAATCACAATACCAGATCGGATACGTCTATCATCTTGGCTGTACCTTTACATAACACAAAATCTTTCTCCGTGTCATTCTCCATCTCAGCCATACGACTATGGAACGCACTCCCCTGTGATCTGCGTCTTATCCAGAACTACTCAACATTCAAGAGGGAACTCAAAACTTACATATTAGGGACGGTATAGCCACCATTGTTGTGCCCCTCCCATCTCTTTCTTTCTCCTCTCCATCACAGCTTCGAATTTTACCATTCTTTTTCTCTTCCTCTAACCTATCTACCTCTTATATATCTCTTTCACCCCATTCTATCGTCTTATGTCTCTGCTCGATGAGAATAACTCACAAGCTGCAAGAATATAACGAGAAAATTCCCAACTAACAATGGGACTGACATTCACAAAAGAAAAGTATGTTTACTTTCATATAAATAGTCACTATCATTATTATTATTATCATTATTATTATCATTATTATTCTTGATTGTTATAATTATTTTTATTGTTATAATTATCATTGTACTACTGTTATAATCTCAATTTTTTGTTTAACATCAATACTGCATAATACGTTAAATGTCCTTAATGTTATTTAGAAACTGTAACTCGTTCAATCTGAGTATGCCTGGTTAGGTGTAAGAGAGGGCCTGAAGGCCCTAATCTTTCCAGGTAAAATAAATGCATAAATAAATAAATAAATAAAATTGCCAACTGGTTCATCTTACAACCATCTGCCTCCCTATGACAATATCAGCTGCCCAATGAAAGTTTCACTTATTGTTTTATCAACTCTAGTATCAATCGCTCTTCACTAAATGCAATAAAAAACAATAGACAAATTAAATGTTGTGCATGGAAGGGAATAATAAATTCGCACTAGGTCACTATGACAGTCGTTTTGAAACTGGTATAGTGTCACTGAAATGAAAATGACCCAGTAAATAATTGTCTCACAGTAGAAGAGATACCTCTGTTAATGAGCAGGAGGGTCGCAACAGGTATTTTAAATCAAGACTTCTATCGTCGGTACAGCACTGTACGTGACTTATAAAGACGTTGTTACAATTGCTGAAAATACTTCTCGCGATATTGTTATTTTGGCCTTCCTGTGCATCATGTGGTTGATGGCGAAGCTGATGGAAGAAATATAGATCACGCTAATGTCAAAAATGAAAAAGTAACTCATTTTTCATGCGGGTGTTTCTTTCCGTGAAGTTTTGAAGATGGGAAGAGGCGAAAGTTCGCCAATCATAGCCAAAGGTTGTTGGTTTAAGAAGACTGGAAATAAAGTTATGAAAAATTTAATCTCGCGTTTCCATCCAGCCCTGAAGTTTACCAAGGAAGCCAAAGGAAGTTACACGAACTTTGGAGACGGCGAAGTGTTGCTAAAATTAATTTAATTCTGCCACTTTGTGACCCAACGCAGTCCAGCCCAGGTCGATTAAAATCACGTAAGTTAAAATTTTCCTCATTTGTGAAAGATTACATTTCATGATATTAACACAGATACACGGAATCAATTTCGCAAATATCTGAATTTAGGTGAACCAGCGATTTGTTTCTAATCAACGTCTGAAACATATAACGGTGCAATGGTGAGCGTTTTAGAAACAGGCTTAAATGTTAGAAGAAACATGAAGGCTTCTAATTCATATAACATGAAGGGATTTTAATTTATAATGCGTCTGTTATATATGCAACAAGGAACACAGCAATGCGGGTTTTGTTTGATAAAGTATGAATTATTTTCTCAGCTAAGTCATGGTCAGTTCCTGACTCAACACTACATTTACGGTTGATTTGTATTTCTCATTTGGCAGTAAGTGCATCACTCATCCTTCTACCTCTTTCCTCAATTATTATTCCGAACTGTCGCAACTCCGTATTTTCCAGTATACATTTCGAGGCAGAAGACGCTTGGACTATTCTCCTATACTATGCCCTATCTACAATAAAATAACTTCTTGAACATAGTCGTAATATATTACCTGTGCGTACAGTACTGTAAATTTAATATTTAATGAATTTATTGAGAGTGTTTCCAACATTATCGCCGTTTATCAAATCTGTTTTCCTTTCTCCACGCATAGTCCATTTCTTCTATTCATTTCTGAAATAAATTACCCACCGAGCACTGAAGCTTCGGCACTCTTCATAATTCGACCCGTTTCTGTAATATGTAAAATGTGATTTTACGTGACATGAGCACACAGCACCTTAAGAAAGTTTTTCGTCAGATGCATTTCGTCGTTTTATGTCTTTAGTGAGTATTATCAACATCGCGATTGCAGCGTTTATACAAAAGGCTTACAAATTAAACGCATAAACGCTGTACTGGTATTTTCGATGTGGGAAATAGCCACTGAATTCTCGAAAAACAAAAGACATATAGTAATACAGTTCGAGTACAAATCAAATACAGCACCAAAGAATTTGTGTGTAGTTACCCGTGACCTTAAGTTTCACAAAATTAAAGCGAAGGGCATATGATAATCAAATGCAACGAAAGGAGTAGCAGACTGCCAAAAGTCGAAAAATAACAAGTCGTTAAAGTGGTATCAAGTTCCTATCGACTATATCCTCCGCCGACAAGGAGGGGAGGAACCATTTGTTATCAAAATGAATTAAATGAGCCCTAAACGCTCTAAATAACGATTATGAAACATCAGAATTATAAACAAAACTGTTGTCCCTCTATGGCAATCCAATTGCCTAACACTATTACCTATTCAAATTATTTTGAGTGTTACCGCTACTGACGTTTTCCCAATTAAGTGAAACAGGTGAAAAGTTTCTAAATTTTCAGTACGCCTAAGAGGGTAAAAATAAAATAACAATTATTGTAACAGTAGTTGCAGACAAATATTGTAATAGCCCAAAAAACTATTATTTTACTTAGTAATTGAAGACAATACGTCTTAAGAAGAACTTGATCACGGTAAGTATGAAAGGAGCAGAAAAGTCAGGCCTCCGACTTTTTTACGTGAAAATTCTTAAAGCTTTTTAAATAAAACGAACGTTACTGACAATCTAAATTTTTTTTTTCTTCATGTAGACATATTAGCAGCCCTCTGTAGACAGAGGGTTCCGAACTGTAACGTGTAACGAAACTATGTCGATGAGAGAAACTGTGTGATGTAATCGAGTTTCGAATTCAAAGAGTTGGCCCACACACGGAGCACCCTCTCCTTCAGCTAACAATGCCAGACCACACACGAGCGATGCGACATCTGCAACAATCCTACGCCTTGGGTTCACTTTCATCGATTATTCTCCATACCGTCACCACTTGACCCCATCCGATTCTCATTTCTTTCCAGAATTTAAAGAACACCTTCAAGTACTTCAAGCGGTGCAAGCAAAGGTGAGGTTGTGGTTCCGTCAAGAAAGTCAAACATGCTGTAGTGACGGTACCAACAACCTGGTCTCTCAATGGGAGAAATGTGTTAGTGGTCAGGATGACTATGTTCACAGTTAAGTATGTCGACAGTAATAATAAAGATGTAGAATATTGGCTCTGAGCAGTATGGGGCTTAACATCTGAGGTCATCAGTCCCCTAGAACTTAGAACCATTTAATCCTAACTAACCTAAGGACATCACACACATCCATTCCCGAGGCAGGATTCGAATCTGTGACCGTAGTAGTTGCGCGGTTCCAGACTGAAGCGCCTAGAACCGCTCGGCAACTAGGGCGGCTGTAGAATATTAATACAGATTGTTTTAGTTAATAATTTCACGTTAAAAATTCGGAGGTCTTAATTTTCAGCACGCCTTCATATGATGAGTAGACATCCTCAGAGTCACTCATTACATTCTTCCTATTTTGAAAATCGTTTAGCCCTGGTTCACAGATCCTCTTCGGATCCATAGCTGGGAGAAAGTGCAAAGCAAGTGATATTACATACTACACAGGTGTTTGGCTTTAAAACTCATGCATCCAACGACAAAATTTTACATAATGAATATTGTCATTGATAGTGTGCCAAACTAAATTTTTCCAATAGAGTGAATACGTAGCTGTAAACTAGGGAACATGTACAGGTGATGCATTACCGAGAGTTGTGTCATCGGACACGTTGTAACACGTGCGTATGTTAGCGCCCTCACATAAGGACAAAAGGCATTCCTGATGTGTGAAAATCATTTAACGAAGTTATGACAAAAGGAATATTGACTTAATGTATGACATTTACACATATAAAGTATTATAATGCATTCTTATTATGTAATAATGAATATGTGCTAATATCAATACATTTAATAATTAATTTGTCTTTCTTCTTTCATTCACAGTTTTATACGTGAAGGTGAACTGTGCACCAGATAGAAACTAGTCGTCTAAATAAAATATAATTGTTAATGGTTTTCATTGTATTCCTTTTACGGAGTGACAATATCTGAAACTATAAGAAACAAAACCATTATGATTTCTGAAAGGTATGCGTTAGGACGTTCAATTTGCATGATTGGCAGCGGGGCATGATGGGAGTTATTGTGGGCATTTGCACACGCCTTGTTGCTGTAGGCCATTTGCACGCGAAAATGTCACGGTTCCTGAGCGTATAGCGCTCGTGAAGGCCTACTATGCGAGCAATAACAGCCCAACTGCGTCTCAAATGAGATTCGCGACCGATTGCAAGCTGAAGACAACCAGTCCAAGTGTACTAACAATCAATAATTTTATTCGCAAGTTTGAGAGAACGGGCAGTGATTGTGATGACAATGTTGGCAATGTCGGTGGTTCGGAAAGGGTGAAAACGCCTGAAAATATCGAGAAGAGACGCGCAGTGCCCCAGGAAATCGATCAGACGAGCTGCACAACTTGTGGAAATCAACTGGGAGACATTGTGACAAACTGTTGAAGACCTGTCTCTCTTCCCATACAAAATTCAAACCTATCAGCCATTAAACCCCAGGGCCATGGAACAGCGGTTGTGTTTAGCCAACACTGTTGTCCACAGAACTGACGAAAAGGATTTTGTTGTGAATATAGTTTGGTTGAGCGACGAAGACCTCTTCTATCTCAATGGATTCGTCAATGCATTGGCGAATTTGGGGGACTGTGAGAATCCGCATTTCGCGATCGCGAAATTTCTTCACCCTGAACAGGTGATTGTGTGGTGTGCAATGTTGAGTCATGGAATAATCTCAGCGATGTTCCTTGATGGCGCTGTAAATGATATACGAATGTTTTGGAAGATGATTTCATTCCCATTATCCAGAGTGACCCTGACTTCGACAAGATGTGGTTCAAGCAAGACGGAACTCAACCCCATCGAAGCAGGAGAGTATTTGATGTCTTGGAGGAGCACTTTGGAGACCGCATTCTGGCTCTGGGTTACCAGAGACCACTGGCATGGGAATCGATTGGCCGCCGTATTTTCTAGATCCAAACATATGCGACTCCTTTTTGTGGGGCTATATTGAAGACGATGTGTACAGCAATAACGCTAAAACCATTGCTGAGCTGAAAATAGCCATTCAGGAAGTCATCAACGGCATAAATTTTCCGACACTTCAGCGGGTCATGCAGAATTCTGCTATTCGTCTCCGCCATATCATAGCCAATGATGGCAGTCACATCGAACATGTCATAACCTAAATCCGAATATCTTTAGTGACGTTTATATGTTGAATGAAGCGTGTGCTTGCCGTAGTTTGTATCGAATTTACAGTTTTTTTCAAATAGTTCAGTAATTGTAACCCTCTAATTATTCATGTTGGTTATCTCAGTAGGAGAAATTTCAGAATGGATTCTCAGTTGACCCTGTTATCTCTGCTGTTTCAGAATAAATAGAGTGTTAGTTTTATGGGCTCCATCAATCATATATAAAAAATCATATTGTGTTAACAGGCCATTGCCCAACAGTTATGCCACTCTGTCCTGGTGTTTCGGATGAAGCTACAATGGGCTTAATCAGATTTCTGGCATTCCTCTGACACTTGCCGTATTACTCTGTTAACAGTACGTGTGTTACATCCTCATTTTCATCCCTCTCTGGCTATAAATATTGAAAGCTGTTACGTTTTCATTCTGATATTTTGACGGTAGTCAACTGGAAAAGGTGAGTTTTGAACAAAACGTCATATCGAGCATCTCTGACCAACAAGTGATCAATTTTTGTGAGACAGAGCGATTTTATTTAAAAATATTGTGCAATAAAATGTCATTTCTTATCCAGATATGTTACCTTACGTCCACATCCTAAACTGTTTGTCAGATTCACTAGATAGTTCCTCAATTCTGCAACCCCATCAGTCTAGAACGTTCTATTCAGTATACTAATTCTGGTTTCCCTAGAACTTTTGTTTTCACATTTTCATTTTAAACTTGTTTACGCCTCTAGACAGTATCACTTCTGTAATCATCAGAAATAACTAATTTAGCCCTCCATAATTATCAAATGGCAATTGATTTACATGGAATTAGCCACATGTCGAAGTTCCATTCTGATATCTCTCCAAGCAGTATCAGTGACATTCCCCTGTATCAGTGACATTCCTCTACGGTAGCCATCAGCACATACATATTCACTAAATAATTTGGCCTTGAAAATTGTAATATGACCATTACTATTATTTATTTTTACAATGATGAAATTAAAGCGAGAGTTTGGAAGAAAGCACGATTAGTGTTGAATGCCTCACCACAAAAGTTATTCATAAAAGCCTTAGACTGTTTTTAGATGCTATCCACGAGAAACTCTAGTAACTCCTAATTACAAATCAAATGGTTCAAATGGCACTATGGGACTTAACATCTGAGGTCATCAGTCCCCTAGACTTAGAACTACTTAACCCTAACTAACCTAAGGACATCACACACATCCATGCTTGAGACAGGATTCGAATCTGCGACCGTAGAAGCACCGCGGTTCCGAATTGATCCTAATTACATCTCGTCAAAATACCAACCTGGTGTAACGACTGGAAATTACCTGTCAGTGTAGAGAAGATGTAATGTGGCATTTATAAACTCCAGGAGCATCCATCGTAAAATTAGTATCGCTTATCAGATATAACAATAAGTACTTAGTATTCACGATGGAAGCCTATCTGGAACCGAAAGTGAATAGCAGCGAAATTTTAAATTTGTATAATAATACATATTGCAAAGGTAGGAAAGAGACAAATGGTGGCAATAAAGAGCTCTGTAGTGTCTAGTACGGTTATTTTATATTGCGAATGTGAAATAACTTGGGTCAGATAAAGCATAAAATGTGTGCTGAACAGGGTAACGAGATGTTTTTATAGAGAGCTTTCCTGTCCAAGTGTTTCAGAAAGAAGGTGGAGAACATACAGAGCGAGTTTATTGACAATGCTGGTATAATCGGGGAGAGTTCAACTTGTTGGCTATAGAATTCGTGAGTCATGCAATTGCGCCAGCTTCCAGAGACTCGGATTTGTTTAAGATTGTTCAGAATATACTGTATGAAAATTACCTAGAGCAGATGGTTACAGAACCGAATCGGGAGGGCAAAGTCGTAGACCTCCTAAAAAGTAAACTGCGCCTAACTTTCCTAATCAATTACTGTAGGTCCCAAGAAATAAAGAGAAAAATAGGAAAATATTTTTGCTAGGGAAGAGTGTCATATCGCGAGTCTGGTCTAATACTCTATAAGATCGTAATCTCTTCTCTATGAGACATCGCGGTAATGCACAGAATACCTTCTGAAAATAAACAAACGTTGCCAGAGCATCGTTGCCTACGGCACTGTGAATCTGAAAGAGTAACAAGGCGATCTGAGTGCCGCAGATCTCTCTTTGCACATTTCATTTCGACTTTGACGGAGGGAATATTCGTTCTCCATAAAAGTCATAACACGTGAGTGTAAAACATCTTCTCTAAATCTCATTGAAGTCAATTACATTGGCTTATAATTATGAGCATTTGTAGGATAACCACTCTGCGAAACGGCAATGATATGTACTTTCTTATCCCTATTTAAACTTAGTTCCGATAAATTACGGTCAGAAGTGTAGGAAGTTTTTTCGCATAGTCTCTGTGCAATGTTAAATGTATGTAGACGTGGTGCTCAGGCTGTTGCGGTGTTCTTTTATTTCCAGATGATATTCTGTATATTCCTGCAGTGCATTTTAGTGAAGAGAATACGACCTTATTGAATATCGGACCAGATTCTTGATTGGATATGAGACTTTATTACAGACAGAACACCACAACAACCAAATAGATGTAAAGACAGTTTCGAGAGTACCCCAAGCTAGTGTTGCAACGTCGTTACTGTTTATAACGGAAATTGATGATTTAGTGCCTTGTGGCCTTGAAATGGCGGCCAGCGCAGCATTCCTCTCCTATATCCCTTCGTTCCTCAGGAAAAATCTACGATACGTGTCTTCATTTTTAACATGCAGCAGAAGCTCACTTTGAATAGGAACCATCCTACGCACTAATTTTTGCCATAATGACAGTTGGAAAAATGGCAATGATTTTATACGTAATATCTTTATCTTAAGACAGATTAAGTTTACAAGCGTTAAGTTGAAGCGTATCAACCCAGCGGTGGAGTGACACGTCTTATATAAATCATTGCTTTTGATTCATTTTATTAAAATCCCTATAACGTTTCTACTAGTCTGCTGCATATAATATGGGTGATGTCAGTGATTGCAAAAATCCAGCCGCTAACACATGTAGTAATTTCCCTCTGTCTCTGTACTTAGTGGTATGTCCTGTACTTCTTGTGCTGTACGAGTTTTATGGAGTCTTGGCTGGGACCTCCATGAAGGAGTTACCAGGGGTCATTGCTGGAAAGTCCCAGAAGCCTCTGAAGAGTATAGGCCGCTTCATATAACCAGGACACTGGCAGCGTGAACAGTCACCCAAAAAATGGACGTCACGTAGGCAGCTGTATTACCCTGTATTGCCTGGACTTGCGCTAAAGTGGTGCGTGCTTTCTAGATTGTACACGTCCCTGCCACGTACTGCGGGGTCCCGTAGACCCTCCAAAAGGAGCCAATATAAAGAATTATGTTGCGCGTCTGCGGAGTGCGGAATAAATTATTTTCACGAGTCGATCTACGTGCGCAAAGAACACACTGTTGAAATGTTGTTTTTCGCTGCAAACCCCTTTCGTAGAAAAACAGAGGTTGCCAGGGTGGTCGGGAGATTTTCATCCCTGCTTTCTCGTGGGAAGCTCTGCAGCTGTTTATTTTTAACATTATTTTCTTCTCCCTTTATGGTGAATGTACTGAAGACTTCTCTGTCTCGCAAGACAGGAAGAAAGCCTACTGAATGCTTTGAAATAATAACTGGGAAGTGGGAGTTTGGAAGTCGGCTTTATCATCACTGTATGTGCTGGGAGGAATCCCATTTGATAACCTATGAACCATTTGCTATATAGGGCATGGGTCGCGGTTTTTAAAAAATATCTCATTGGCCACTGTCCAAAGAAGCTGTCTGATTTGTGGAGTATTATTTTGTGCTGGTGTTGTCAGAGTAGAGAGGAAAGGTAGAGAATGCAGAAGTGGACACTGACCGTGAAGATGTAAAAGCAGAAGGTCGCAGGTTGGAGACGTGAAGAAGGGGACATACTGATTTTGCAAGTGTGGCGGCGGCCGCACTTCACCGTATGTAGGATTCGATGATCCAACTCATCAACTATGGTGCCATTGTAGACTGACAGGGAAGGAAAGTAGCTGGGTGCTTTTTCGGTCCGTTGCATTAAAATTTGATTGGGTTCAGTGATTTAACAATTAGTCAGGAATCCCAGGGATTGTATATGACGTTCAGGAACGTTCGGTGATATCACTGAACACCCGCCCATTGTTATGAATCTTCTAGAATGATCTACTAAGATGATGGTCACTCCACACCCACTTGTTCCCTTCAGACTACGCCAAACCAATTTAATTCTGATTTGAGTACCCTGAAATTATCAAAATAGGTAATTACTCTCGCGTTGTAGTTTATTGCTCACATTATTACATAATTATTGCTTCCTCGATTATTTACGTGCTCGCAAACTATGATTGTAATAAACTGGGCTTAATAAGGCTAAGGCTTTGAATGTAGTAGTTAGACGAAACCCACTTTCAATTTTTAAAACTTTAATGCTTCTTGTAAGAATTAACACCCAGGACTCATTTTCCATGGCCATATTCTTCATATTGTTCAAATGGTTGTGTGACAGAACCATTTACATAACTGAGTTCATGGGGAGCGATCTGTCTGTGGGTGGATCAGCCAGTGCTGATCACTTTTGTAGTCAAAGGGCTTCTAGTTTGGTTGATGTCTCAAATTAACTGGCAACCCTGTACAGGATTTAATCTGTTGTAATATCCTGATGTGTAGTGAGACGTTGAAGCATTAAAGTGAGGGATCATTTGCAGATCTGTGTTTAGTTCTGTTGTTTACATCTGACACAAAAGATTAGTGATACTAATCAGAATTCACTTGGAAGGAGCTTTTGATAACACCTAGATCAGAAAAGATTAATTTACAAGTCTGCCGTATTTAATTTTACCATGTTTCCTATCAGCATTTATATTATATTGTGCTTGTGTGTTTTGTTACACCTTGATTTTTTTACTGTCGTTGACCAGCGTTGTAAAAGTTTGGTTTCTTTACTGTGCGCTATGTTAGGGAGACAGTGAAATGGAAATGAGCGTATGGCATCGTTGGCCAGGAGGCCCCATCCTGGGAAGTTCGGCAGCCAAGTGCAAGTCTTATTTCAGTCGACGCCACATTGGGCGACCTGCGCGCCGGTGATGAGGATGCATTGATGATGAGGATAACACAACACCCAGTACACGAGCGGAGAAAATCTCCAACCCAGGCGGGAATCGAACCCAGGCCATCTTGCAACAGTGTTTTAAGATTAAATGTTTTCGCCTTTGCGAATATGGCCATCAATCACCTTCAGAATGGAATGACAACACCGAAACTTTGTGTCGGACCGGGAATCGAATCCGGATTTCCCGCTTGTCACGAGCGGTCGCCTTACCATTTGGCTGTCAATGCACGACTTAAGGCGAGACCCAAGCTTCCGTATGTCGTCAGTCAAGCGTCTACAACATGTAATCGTACGTCCGTTGCGTGTATTCCTGTACAGGTTAGACATTTTACTTGGAAGTCGCTTGTACGGTGTCAGCGGATAAATATACTGGCATCCAAAATCAAAGCAACAAACTGCTATTTCCCCGTCCTGTGTCTGATTCACCATATTATCATATAAAATGTCAACACATGTCGTTACGATCGTGCTCAGTATGGAAGATGGCGTTTCGATCAACGGCCAACCACACCAACAATGACGTCATGGCACCTATCAAGCGGGTTAGTGTTTGCAGGGTAGTCCCACATCTACAATCGCTGTGTACACAGTCACAGATAGTGTATTATGGCACAGAGAACACGCCTACAGACTCTCGGCTAAGAAGGGACATAGGAAGAATGGAAGCAGGAAGTCGCAAACTGATGTGGCCTGATGGTTTAATGTGAATCGTTCTGTTGTTTCTCCGACGAGGTGACAGTTTATAGAGACCGAAACTGTATCGTGGAGGCCAGGACAGGGCTGACCACGTATGACATTAGAAACGGAGAACCGTTATTTGGCTATAGGGGTTCGAAGGTACCGTCTTAGTACTGCACGGCAACTGGCATCTGACCTCGCTGCATCCTCTGGATGTGTTGTAGCGAGGGAAACGGTGCACAGAAAACTTTGGCAGACTGGCCTTCTTTCTGCGACCTATTGGATGTGTATCTCTGACTCGTCTTCACAGAAAGGAGCGTCTAAAGTGGAGCCGTCAACATGACACCTGGCGGTTGCACGGTGGGCCTATGTTCTTTTCACAGATTAGTGTCGATTTGGTCTGGAGAGTGATTGTCGACGGATTCGCATCTGGAGGGCATGTGGAACACAATTTCGGGGCCCAAACATTTTGGAAAGAGACCGATATCGAGGAGGATTCCTAATCGTGTGGGCAGGGATTATGTTGACCACTCGAACACCTCTTCATGAAACTGTACGGGTGAATCAGCAAGATTTAATTGTTGTCAGGTACCGTGATGAGATCTTGGGATCTCGTGCGCGGTTTTTGCGAGGTGCTGTGGGCCCACACTTCGTACTGACGGACGAAATGCTCGACCTCATACAGCACAGGTGGTTAATGTTGATATTGGAAACGGAAGACATTGCACTCATGGCGTGGCCTGCTCGCTCTCCCGATTTGAATCCCATATAGCACATCTGTGACACACTAGGGGGACGGGTTGCCTCATCTCAATGTACACCGACCACTCTCCGAGACGGTTCTAGGCGCTGAGTCAGGAACCGCGCGACTGCTACGGTCGCAGGTTCGAATCCTGCCTCCGGCATGGATGTGTGTGATGTCCTTAGGTTACTTAGGTTTAAGTAGTTCTAAGTTCTAGGGGACTGATGACCTCAGATGTTAAGTCCCATAGTGCTCAGAGCCATTTTGAACCACTCTCCGAGACATGTGAGTAGCTATGCAGGAAGAATGAGCGTATTGCCCCAACATGAGATCGATGACATCATCATGTCAGCATGTCCCGTCGATACCAGGCCTGTATTGGTGCCAGAAGTGGCCACGCCCCATACTGACAACATTAAACAGTTGTCAGAATATTGTGCAAATCCGTTAAATTGAAAAAAAATACGAAAAACATTTTTGTTATGGTTTTGCATGTTGTATTTGATACGTTATGTATTCTTTGCTTTGTTTATACTTCACTATCACCTGTTTATACTGTTTTGTGGCAAAATAGACGCAACTTTGCTAAATTTCCGTTCGTTGCTTCAATTTTGGACACCAGTGCCTGTGTCATTCTGAATTACGATGCAAAATTTCTTTGAACATACATGGATGACCAAAGCAACTTTGTATCGTAACTCAGAAGAACACATTCACTGCAATATCATACAGTGCTTTTAGGTGGTGCGTTGACTAACAGTGTAGCGACAGGATTTTGACTTCACACTCCGAAAACGGCAGTAGCTGTAGAGCAGGTGACGTTCCCGGTAGGAAGCATAGATGTGAGTGAGCAAGGGGGTGCTCCTGACGCATATCACAGACTAAGAATCGCGTAACGACATGACGATGTAGGCAAGAATTAATCGTCGTAGCGTTAGAAAATGAAGACGAGACAGAAACACACAACATTTCCCGATGCAGACAGCAGCGCTAGATCAAATTTTCCTGCAACTGGAAATGTTCAATTGAATCAGCCTAGAAAATCATCGGCAAAACCTTTTGGGGGAAAAGGGGAAGTTTTAAATATTACTCAAATTGGTGAATGAAATGAATTAGAACAAAAAAATACGCTGACTAAGCATAATGAAGATACAAAGGAAATAACAGACAGACAGAGTAAAGAAACAAAGTAGAGATTGGTAAGCAGTGTGAAGGAGCAAATAAGAATCAGAAAGAGACAAGACAGATGTTTAATAGGTAGGAGATATGTTTTCTTGAAACTTCGGCCTAATCTGGAGTATCCCAATAACAGATTATCTGAGTAGAACAGTGATTAGAGGAGAAAGGAGGAGTAGAAGGCTGGATAAATTAAGAGGAAGGGAAAGTGGATCAGAAACGAGAGGAAATCGAAACTCGATTTATGAAAAAAAAGAACAGCTCAATATCAGCAGCCAAGAGACGTGTCTGGTGTTGATAATTGCGCATAGCTCTCAGATAGCCATACGTGTGACCCAGTACATGCTAGTCCAGAAACATGCTATGGATTGGAATGTTCTCCTTCCTCACGTGAGTATGACGGAGAACATGATCTGGAGACAATCAGACGAACAAGATCACAAGAGGATGAACACTTTGACTACAAGTAATTCTGATCGGTATGGATATCCAAGTCTTAATGGACAATGGTAATGCTTTTCATCCGAAGGCTTGGACTGAACAGTTTGATCAAGCTTTGTCACGTTCATGGCTACTACGGTATTGCCTGGAATTTCTGTGCAGATATTTCAAGGGTGAAACACGGACGACAACACGACAAATGGTGCTGTAGAGCACCTCATACAGGGAGTTTAGCATGCTTCTTAGGCAGTTGCAGGAGAGAGTCAACCAGCAGATAATAGCAAGTCGGAACCTAGGGGGTTGTGGTTTCTGAAAACCAGTAAAATTCTTGGAAGCCATTCTAATGAAGATTCAGTTCCTTGATACACCATTCAGCTCTCCCAAACTTATGTGGCTTTGTTACTTGCAGCTACCAGCTAGTTACCAACAGGTTCTTGCCAGGAGTTGTGGAGAGGATAATGAAAATTCAAAAGTTTCTTCAGATGTTAGAGTACGCCCAGGGAGGGGATAACGCTGCAATTCTTTCACACCACGAAACCAGCTTGTGGGTGACTTGCTCGGTGGATATAGTATCTTAAAGAACTGAGACTTATGATCATCAATGTGTGAGGAACTACCAGTACCATAGCAGATTCAGTGTCGCTTGCCGATAGGTCCAGTCGAGGGAATGGACTGAGATACAGTAGAAAACGATTTTATCATGTACCAAAACAAGAAAATAGTATTTGAAAATAATGTGTCCTCCTGTTTGGCAGACAGTACCAAGGAACAGGTTAATTACCCTGCCAACCTGGATTCAGGAATTAATGTAGGGACAAACAGTACACTTCAGTTATGCAATATTATTTAGTGGGAAAAGAGGTTCTGTTTCATCACCAGGTCTTGGATAAATCAGTCTGTTGATGAGTTAGTGAAGTATGGTATGCAGACAAAAGCAATACCCACTTTGGACAAAAGAAAAGTTTCCTGAAGCTGTGAACGTCATATCACTTTAATAATATTGATTATAACAGCTAAAATGTTTTATTCACTAGTAATGCTGGCCAAAAGGCAAAGCCCTCCTCCACGTCAAACCCGGTGCCTCTTTTCCCATTGTACTATAAAAATTACGACAGTTGGCTGCAACCTAACTTCTGGCGCACCTTCCAAGGACGAGACGTGGATTCTGCTATATTTTGGTGGAGACTGAGTTAACATCAAAATCTGACTGACTTTACTATGGAATGTTACAGCTAAGACGGTGTCAAATGCCTTTCAGTGCTGCTCTTGAATCAAGCCAGGCACGT
This sequence comes from Schistocerca gregaria, assembly GCF_023897955.1. NCBI lineage: Eukaryota > Metazoa > Arthropoda > Insecta > Orthoptera > Acrididae > Schistocerca > Schistocerca gregaria. The sequence continues at coordinate 735,599,614 of NC_064931.1, forward strand.
AGATAAGGTTATTTCAGATGACTGACCACAATTTTGGTCCTACTGCTGAATGAAAATGCTAAGGTGGCACCAAATGAGGCCTGTTTACATCTCAGCTTATCATCCATCCTCAAACCCCACAGCGAGAATTTGCTGAGGCACGTAATTTGTGCAGGTTGTACTGGTCTAAAGAGCATGTGTCCAGGGATTTCCAAGATCTCATGAAGGAACTTCCTCACAACGTTATGGAATTTCTGCTGATCACTGTGTTGAGGAAGCGACCTACCAAAGACCCGATCATGGAGTTGGTGGTTTTGCCACCTCATAAGTCTTTAAGAAACGAGGAAGTGACATCTCTGTCCATCAAGCATATCAAATTGGGCACAAGAGAGAGGAAGGAACACACCAATGGGAAGGCTACAGTATGGCAGTACAGAGTGGGTCAGAAAGTGTTAGTGAAATCCCAAAGGCAATCAAATAAGCAAAACGCGCTGTGCCAGAAGTTCATCTCTCTAGGTCAATGGTCCAGGGCGAAATGAGAGGATCGTGCATGTGATCACGTCTGAGATCGAAAATATTAAGCCAAGAAAGCTGTGGAGCATACATGATATTAGTAACATCAAATCGTTTATGAAATGAAGCATTCAGTGAAAGTTGGACAACAAGAGCGGGATTCATGATATAAGTAGTGGCTGTCTTCATTGATTAGAAAGATCTTCTGTAACCAGGTAATGTGCATAGAGATCTACATGACTGACAAAATTGAGATTTTGTTATATGTTTTGATTGAATTAAGTAGAACTGAATATTATTTGTGAGACGTGGTACTTACTGGAAGGAAAACGTGGAAGGGAGGGTCCAAAATACAACTTTCATTTCACACAACCTACTTATTGAACAATATATAAAAATAAATTTTGTTTTATTACAAATGAAGTAATTTGTGAAACGAATAAGCTTTTGCAAGAGAAATCAAACAACAAATAACATGACAATAATTACAAGACGGCCGGACTTGCAGCCCGCCCGTTGTCAGGTGAAAGAGCAGTGTTTACTACCGAGCTGGACACAGTTTCTCTTATTAAATGCCCTTCTGCAACACATGAAAACTATATAAGCACCACTGACGACAAGAGTGTTTCAATTACTCAAACACATGACGTAACTTTTAATTTGAAAGCTGTATGTCGAAAGGTTTGGGGTTTAAGATACGCAGCTGTGCTTAAAGGTTAAACAAATTAGGAAATAATTATGACAATGATAAAGCTTGCTTCAAAACAAGGAGCCTCGTTTTAAAACATTACTTGTGAACACTTATTACAAGAGAACTCACCCGACGGAACCACAAGATCCAACTAAAAATACAGCAATGATGACCCGGTCTTTCAAATACAGCACCGTACAGCTTAGTACAACAGTTTGTTCAGCTTATAACTAATGCAATTACGATCAAAGAATTGAACCGGTTAACATCTAAATTTAACCAGAAGACCGCTTTTTTGTTTAATGGCAACCTATGCCTTAGTACAATTCTTCCCGTTGTATTTACTACCAGCTGCTGATTCATTAGAACATTATGATCGACTATGAACCAGAAAGGAAAGGCAATATAATAGCGAAACACATTTTCAAACGACGACTAGTGCCTTAGTATAATACTATATTTACGACCAATGATCCGACCAAGTAAAAGTCTGAGCGTCGGGTAGAAATTAGAAAATAATCAGGAGGGCAGGTAGGCAATGACACAAATCACAACGAGGATTACTGGATGTAACTCCCCTTTATCAGCAAGCAGCTGTATGGTTCCACGGTGTGTCGCGGAGGTTACTGAGTGGTGCCGATGAAAGGCAGGTGTAAGAGGACAGCCAGGACACGAGCGGTCGTCCGACACAAATGTTGCCAACCGACCGACGGAACGTCGGCCTACTGTTGGTATCCGACGCTGGTGAAGTACTCCATTATCTTCGCTCTGTGCAAGCCCTCCTTGCGTAGCTCATGGCTTCGACTGCTCGGACCTCGTGACCACCTCTTGTCGCGACGCTACCGCCAATCCCCAAATTTCGTGCCTTTCCCTCCGAGCCAGCGACCACTTATATATATCGCTAAGCAAAGACCTTCTAAAGACACAACCCACAGATACCAACTCTTCCCCAGGGGCCTCCAGAGGGTAGTCGATACTACCATTGAGCCAGTGGCGCCAGACACAACAATCTACTAACTCTATGGCGCCATGGCTCAATTTGCAGTGGTTCGAGTCTCATGTGTGTCTATAGTGTTTCCTCTCATGTATTTGTGTCTTCTATTGCTGATGACTTGAGAGTTGTTATGTCTACTTACTTTCTTTGATACAGGTGGTCAATGATCCAGAGTTCGAGAGAAGTATAATTACTGGCTTATATGGGATTTGTTTATTTGAGGCTGACTTGGTACCAAGTTGTTTTTTGATGCATTTCATCGGATAAGTGAATATCCAGTATAATTTCTTTGAGTTGAGTGGAAGGGCGCTTGAGCCAAGACGTCGTCGGTGTGTCTTTATCGAGCATTTTATTGGGTTCTGAATATACTTTGTGTGAGGTGTCATTACAGGGAAGGAAGAGTTGAGTCAGGTTGTCATTGTTTGGGAGATGAAGTGAGATTATGTTGTGTTAATGTCGATGCCAGATGAGGCTCTGGACCTTATCGATAGAGGAAGTGTGAGAGGATTTTTGAATTTTGTTGATGTCCAGTGACAATCATGTGCATGCATCCTTTGTAATGGAAGGATGGTATCTGTTTAGGTGCTATGAGATTTGTGCATTTATTAATAAAAAAACGGTTCAAAGGGCTCTGGGCACTATGGGACTCCACATCTGAGGTCATCAGTCCCTTAGAACTTAGACCTACTTAAACCTAACTAACCTAAGGACATCACACACATCCATGCCCGAGGCAGGATTCGAACCGGCGACCGTAGCGGTCGCGCGGTTCCAGACTATAGCGCCTAGAACCTCTCGGCCACCACGGCCGGCATTGATTATCACGTTTTCTTGCTGTAGACAGGTGCAAAGGGCTGCCCCAAAAAAATAGGATAGTGTGGTGTGCACAGTCAACGGTAAGGTGAACAACAGCATGTAACCAAACCTTAAAGGATGTAGAATGATGACTGCGGATTAACTAACCGTAATGCTTCATTTTTTCCTCTAAGTAACTCCATTTAGGCAGCCACCATGTAGATTAAAATTGATCCACAAAGTATAAATCATAAGAAAGGAGGAACATTATGAAGTAAATGATGACAAGCACAAACTATCTATGTAAATGAATGCCGTAAATTAAATGAAGGTAGGCATCGAAGCCAAGTAGAGGCAGGAGCAGAAGAATCCGAAGTTATGAAAGTTGAAGACGCCACTCCGTGTAAAGGTACCCTTATCTGTGAATACAAACCTTGGTGTCTTGGTTGCCTGGTGAAGAAACCAGTAGCAAAACTGCTCCCAGTGTGGGAAGCCTGCGACTAGCAAGCCCTGCACACGCTGTAAGTGATAAGGGTAGTAACAATTGTCATGGAAAATGTTCACACGGTCGTCTGGCTTACCCTGTACTGGAGGGCCAACTACCTGGTACAGACATGACGGTCACCTTCTACAATGTTAATCACATTTTCCTCCAACTCTGATGTCTGAACATTTCGGGTACGTCCTTCATGATTTTCTGCCTTCTGAAACGACCCTGTCTCAGACAAACAGCGAAGCACTGTTGCAAACACTGAATGCTGTGGTTGTAATCGTTTGGGGTAGGTCTCTTGATACAACTTTGCTGCCAGCCGCTCGTTACCATTCGTCTTACCGTAAGTAAACACTATGTCGCCAAACTCTCGATTCGAATACAGAAGCATTGTGTACAACGCTGTATGACGTTCACTACAAGGTGAGTCAGCAAGAGAAGTGAATCGGACACAATATTACCAATTACTATGACAGAAGAGGGCGCTAGGGCATGATGTATGAGGAACAGTATTACCCTTTATAAGGCATCCATGCATACTGTAACTGTGGCAGCATGGTACAACTCGTGTTAGACTGCAGTCTCTGTAACGAAGTATGATTCAGTAATGGCCTCTAGCATGGAAACCACGCATTTTCGGACATAAGTTCATTAAACTTTTATGTTCCGTATCCTCTCACGGATCAATCCCTAGAGTTTCTACAAGGTGGAAAAAAATCACCCTGGATGAGGAAATGCTGATAACGTATTATCAACTCGACGGGCTTTGTACAGCGACTGGAAGACATACACAGTTTGAATACTTACATTATGATCAGTTCTGGTGCAGTTTCTTTCCTCGCCAGAGTGTCACCGAAGGATTCAACAGAACTGGTAAGTGAAAATTTCGAGATAATATCCAACCAATTCTTGTACAAGGGATAGTATTACGAACAAAACTCAATAAAGCCATGGGCAATCACTATTCTCAATGGTGGCGGATTTGTTTATGGAACACTGAGATGAAACATCTTTAAACTCATCCCATACAAACCAAATTCATTCATAAGGTATTTAGTTCTGTGATATGGCCCTAAGTTTAGTCCAATCTCAGTGAGTTCCATCTTCATGTAACAATGCGCCACCCTAACATCAGATGTACCATGGAACTGGAAAAAGATGTACATATACTGATGTTCAGTTAAGATAGAGAGTAGATATGTGGCCTGCTCAGTAGACAGGCGTCTGCTCCCTATCAAATGAAGAAAGCTTTGTCTCTGAACTTCAACTTCTACAAGAAGTCTACTACGAAAAGTGCTACCTCACTGCGCAAATCGAGCATTCACAGCGAGAGCGCGTTTTCAAACAAAATGAAGAAACGGAAGTAGATAAACCAAAGGTGATAGTGTACACACATTATACATCTGACCAGATCGGCAGAATTGTACATAAATTTGGAGTTTAATGTGTGGCATGTCGTGCCACTAAGAGAAGCAGCCTACTTGGCAATGCAACGTATAACTCACGCTTCAGAAAGCCATACATCTACAACGTTCCTTGTACAGGGTGTTTCAAAAATGACCGGTATATTTGAAACGGCAATAAAAACTAAACGAGCAGCGATAGAAATACACCGTTTGTTGCAATATGCTTGGGACAACAGTACATTTTTAGGCGGACAAACTTTCGAAATTACAGTAGTTACAATTTTCAACAACAGATGGCGCTGCAAGTGATGTGAAAGATATAGAAGACAACGCAGTCTGTGGGTGCGCCATTCTGTACGTCGTCTTTCTGCTGTAAGCGTGTGCTGTTCACAACGTGCAAGTGTGCTGTGGACAACATGGTTTATTCCTTAGAACAGAGGATTTTTCTGGTGTTGGAATTCCACCGCCTAGAACACAGTGTTGTTGCAACAAGACGAAGATTTCAACGGAGGTTTAATGTAACCAAAGGACCGAAAAGCGATACAATAAAGGATCTGTTAGAAAAATTTCAACGGACTGGGAACGTGATGGATGAACGTGCTGGAAAGGTAGGGCGACTGCGTACGGCAACCACAGAGGGAAACTCGCAGCTAGTGCAGCAGGTGATCCAACAGCGGCCTCGGGTTTCCGTTCGCCGTGTTGCAGCTGCGGTCCAAATGCCGCTAAAGTCCAAGTATCGTCTCATGCGCCAGAGTTTACACCTCTATCCATACAAAATTCAATCGCAGCAAACCCTCAGCGCCGCTACCATTGCTGCACGAGAGACATTCGCTAACGATATAGTGCACAGGATTGATGACGGCGATATGCATGTGGGCAGCATTTGGTTTACTGACGAAGCTTATTTTTACCTGGACGGCTTCGTCAATAAACAGAACTGGCGCATATGGGGAACCGAAAAGCCCCATGTTGCAGTCCCATCGTCCCTGCATCCTCAAAAAGTACTGGTCTGGGCCGCCATTTCTTCCAAAGTAATCATTGGCCCATTTTTCAGATGCGCAACGACTACTGCATCACGCTATCTGGACATTCTTCGTGAATTTGTGGCGGTACAAACTGCCTTAGACGACACTGCGAACACCTCGTGGTTTATGCAAGATGGTGCCCGTCCACATCGCACGGCCGACGTCTTTAATTTCCTAAATGAATATTTCGATGATCGTGTGTTTGCTTTGGGCTATCCGAAACATACAGGCGGCGTGGATTGGCCTCCCTATTCGCCAGACATGAACCCTTGTGATTTCTATCTGTGGGGACACTTGAAAGACCAGGTGTACCGCCAGAATCCAGAAACAATTGAACAGCTGAAGCAGTACATCTCATCTGCATGTGAAGCCATTCCGCCAGACACGTTGTCAAAGGTTTCGGGTAATTTCATTCAAAGACTATGCCATATTATTGCTACGCATGGTGGATATGTGGAAAATATCGTACTATAGAGTTTCCCAGACCGCAGCGCGATCTGTTGTTGAAAATTGTAACTACTGTAATTTCGAAATTTTGTCCGCCTGAAAACGTACTGTTGTCCCAAGCATATTTCAACAAACGGTGTATTTCTATAGCTGCTCGTTTAGTTTTTATTGCCGTTTCAAATATACCGGTCATTTTTGAAACACCCTGTAAGTGTGTCATGTCGCACATTCGCCAGAAAAAGAGAACTGTGGAACTTCAATGTGTGGATCACCAGCCTCACACTAGGCTGAACCAACCTATTGTGTGTGCAGCAGCTGAGCACTTTCTGAAATACAATTGTATAAAGTAGGACGAACGAAAATACCGACACAGACTCTCAAATTTTGGGGGGAAGGGGGAGGAGGAGCAGTGTCATCAAGGAGGTAACTGACATGTAGCTTGGGGAAAACTTGATCATCAGGGATTCCGGTTACCAGCTCAGCAAGCTGTGGTATTCTACTCTGAAATATCTGAAGCAGCAATGGCATTTGCACGAGTTGATCAGAGTCTACGACAGTGAAAATGAAGGTCCGAATCCTCCATTGGTGAAGAAGACATACGACACCGTGAATCCGGCCGAGAGAGGTCGAGGATGGAGGCACGAACGTTGGCGCAGACCTGGGTGCAGACGGCCTGATGGAGCACTGGCGGAGGTTGGAGAACTCTTATGTCATTCCAAACATGAATGGCTACCACACCTAAAGGACTTGACGGTAAGGGCCCTGAAGCAATGCACACCGTACAGTGCCTTAGCAGTAGGTCCTGGAAAGCCGACAGTGAGCGTCTGCTGTAGTTTTATAAAGCTTTCATGACATTAAGGGCAGATTATGGGGGCACAGTGTATTGACCACGGACACGAACTTACATCACGATCATTGACGGTATCCTCTATGAGGACCATCTCCATACCCATTTTTGTGTTGCAAATTGTATCCGGACCGTATGTCGCTACTGTCACTAAAATCCAATGCGAACGCGTACCTGAACGATTAGAAATTTAAGTTGATGGAAGTACGAGCCACTATTTGTTTCATTATCACTGCCATGTAAGTTTCATTACCATAAAGAATAGCTGATGCACCTGTGAGCTTGTTGCCATATTCATTGATAAGATTGTACTAACTAGGGGAGGCCATTAAAACAACATAAAATGCAAGTATTTAGGTGCACTACTCTGCCAATTCCAACAAAATTGCAAGAGGTTTTACGTGTTTCATATGTTACTAATGCATCTGTGCGAAGCCGCTGGACGTAAGAAGTCAATTTGATCAAGTGGTTAACCTTCACGCTTTGCAAGCGCATCGCGGACTAGGCGATAATTCTAATCCCGTGAACACTTATTTCCTGATCCGTAATGTTTTCATCACTTGTCACATTATTTAATTTAAATGACATTTGAGAAGTAACATCAGTGAAGAAAAACCACGTGAATTTTCGTGAAGTTGTAGTGACTTTAATATGATATTTGACCATTTACTGTTTGTAATAATTGTCAAGGACGAGGAACAGAGTCGGCCTTTGTGACCAAGCGGTTCTAGGCACTACAGTCTGGAACCGCGCGACCGCTGCGGTCGCAAGTTCGAATCCTGCCTCGGGTATGGAAGTGTGTGATGTCCTTAGGTTAGTTAGGTTTAAGTAGTTCTGAGTTCTAGGGGACTGATGACCTCAGTAGTTAGTGCTCAGAGCCATTTGAAACATCTGAACTAGGAACAGGCTCGGAAAGTTCAAGTCAGACATCGGTAAATAATGATCCGAAACACGTTATCACAATCAGTAATGTAGTAAGTAAAAATGTGCCATACCACAAGTGCAATGTAAAATTATTCGCCGCTAAAAGCTCTTGCGATTTTCTCGGAATTACCAGAGTGGTGCACCTTACTACTTGCACATTGTGTTGTTGAATAGCCTATCATAGGTGTACAAAGTCTGAAGTAAATCTGTCGTGGACTACCCTGGTAAATAAAGAATTTTTTTCTGCCTTGGAAGAAATTAAAAGAATCCGCAGCTTTGCACTGCAGGACTTGCCGACCCCTCTACCTGTTTTTTCAGTGGATGCCAGACATGCTACTCATGTTGTTGTTGTTGTGGTCTTCAGTCCTGAAACTGGTTTGATGCAGCTCTCCATGCTACTCTATCCTGTGGAAGCTTCTTCATCTCCCAGTAGTTACTGCAACCTACATCCTTTTGAATTTTTAAATTTTCTGACCTACCTGACCGATTACGAGATCTAACGTTCCACTCTCCGATCCTTAGGACGCCAGTTTTATTTCTCCTGATAACGACGTCCTCCTGAGTAGTCCCCGGCCGGAGATCGGAATGGGGGACTATTTTACCTCCGGAATATAGTCACAAAAAATAGCCACCATCCCTGCCCACGAGCGTGTCATTACCCACTCACATTCACCTGCATTCACCCAGTTTGGCCTCTACGTATTTTTACACTTGGCGAAACTAAATCTTTCTCGCCTTTTACGTTATCAAATATTTATGAAACTTATGACCGGTATTTCTAATGTATTTTCGTAATCAGATAAGGCTCTTTATGGGATCGAGCTTTACCACCAAAGTGCAGAACTGGCTGGATGGTTCGATTTGTGGTAGAACAATGCCCCAGCCATCACACAAAATATATCACTTACTACCTTATGTACAACTTCCTTGCTTTGGTGGCCGAAGTCAGCTTCTTCAACAGCAATCGAACTCAGACATGAGGAGAGCTGTTGTTACTACCACATGCTCTTGCTGTAATACTATACCTGAAAAATCGATTTAAGACAATGAGGAATAGTCACGGCTCTCAGCAAGCATATTTTATTCAACGTTTGTGAATTAATTTTTGAAACTTCAATTTTTTTGAAATCGTTGTTTAAGAAATTGACTTTACTTTGAAACTGAAGTATTTATGTATTCCTCGTTAAACTTTGGTGCAAACGCAGACACCTGATGGACTGACTTTCATTTAATTGTAGCACACTCAGTACCAACATAAAAAACTGTCTTGCGCAGTTTGATTAGAAAAGTTATAATGTAAATAATCACTTTGGAAAATTTGGTTAAGAAAATTTACTTTCAGTGAAAAATATTCTCAGCAAATATAAATAAGAAAACTGGTCTTATAATTTATTAAAAATCCATTTGTTCTGAGGAAGCGTTCAATCTCTTATTCTTACGATGTCAATGACATGTTTCTGAGGTAATAGTAAACTTCTGAAAAGCATTTATACACACAACTTGTCACTTAAATTTACTTGAATAGGGGATACAGAAAAACTGTTGTAGTAAATAAGAATTTGAAGGCGGTCAACTCGATTTGCTCTACTTTCTAAGACTACATCACATGTGCTGAGATACTAACTGCGCTCTCTGACAATTTTGAAAACGATTAATAAACGTAAAACTGCCTCTTCTTGAGTGTGCAGATGTTGGAATGAGGTGGCTGAAGACTGATGTCTTCACATCTCAGTATATGGGGCCTGTATTACAAGCCCTTATGCTTGTTGGAGCCATTAGGTTCTTGGTATCCGTACCCGTGGTTGCCAACAATTTTAGTTCGGTAGATCTTGCAGTCCGTAACTTAAATAACAGAGACGACTTTTACCCATCATTTGCTGCTACCATTTACGAAAACAGAACTGGGCGCTTTAATTCCGAATTCTCATCGTTATTAATATCAAGGAAGAACCTGAAGTTCGTACCCTCTGCCTACCTTGTCCACTGAAAGGATAATCTGATGTAGGTCCCCTTCATAAGTGCACTACATAATTATTCTGATCAATAATTATTAAACCTTAGAAATTACCAGTCAGTTCCTTTTACAAAATGACAATTAATGATTAACTTAAAATTTTTAATATTTATTGCATAACGTATCATGATTCGGATATGCTGTGTGACATCACTTCTTAGGTGTCCGTTGGTACGAGAAATTTCTCGGACAAATCTTCTTTATAGTTTGTGGAAAATTCTCTATATAAATATAGGTTACAATATATGTGTCCCACTTCTTGATGAAATCTCCTTATGGAATAGTTCAACAGAATTATTCTACGTATCATAACCTCTTTGCATCATAAACTCAAGAATTATAAGTTGGTGTATTTCAATAGAACAACAAACCCCAAAAATTTTCCTTAACTATAAACCAAAACTACTCGTATCTTACTTTACACATTTGCGTAAATGTACATAAATTCTTGTCTAGTACTTTGTAAACATATGGTTTTTCATCATTCTGTAGAGTGCTTGTACGAACTTCAAACGCTCAGACTCAGTAACTAAATCACATATTTTGACATAAATATACACAGTAAAATACTTTATATTCTAATGTCTTCAACTCAAATTTGAACTTTTTCATGCGGGTGCTGCACCTTTGTACCTGTCCTTCTCCTATCACTTAATTTCCACTACATTTAGTGAGTCCTCAGCTTGATATTTCCACTTCACTATGTATTTTACATTATGTGTACCTAAGGCTTATTGTGGAGAACTGTTACACATTGCCATACACGTTTTTGGTTTCGATTTTTTCTGTAACTTAGAGAACTCTCTTTGTATATGATGCACATATGAAACGTACATTCGAACAAACACAAACTAAATACGTGTACCCGTCATAAACTCTGTTTTCTTTGTATCTTAAGAAAATTAATTATCTACGGAATTCTTTCCTCAAAGTTTCACTGTGTCTGAGTCAGGTTTTTTGGAATTCTAGGTTTACTGTTCTTTAAGTCACTCATATATCTGATCGCAGTCGTTTGCCTGTGGTTGGGTGTTCTAAATAATAAGCGTTTATATTTAGGCTGCCTGGTGTTTTAAATGGGTCATTGTAAGTAAATCTAAATTTGGTGATCTCATTGTTTATTTTACTTTAATTATCATGGCTTTCCATGAGTACGTGACCGCCTATTTTAAATTTTCTTAGATATTTTGTCTTATCGAGATACTTTGCTTGCCAGACACTTCATGTTGTCTTTGAGCACAGATTTTTTTTCACATTGACGTTTAACCCATTCCGTGGTCGAAACTGCAATAGGTTCTCTACTAAACTCTTGGTTCATTTCTCTTTAGGATCTCTCCCAGAGTGAAACCAGTGCTCTCGTTTATCAATGAATTCATAATTTGTTAGAAATAATTTACATAAATGCCCCCAGTTCTTATGGTTTCTGTGATACCGCATATTTCACGCATATATCGTTCCACTGCATTACTTGGAGAATGTTCCAGCTAGTGCTCAACCATTCCATTTCGCCATCTTTTCGAGCAAAATTGAACAACGTTGTCTGGCAGTACTGTCTGACAGTATTGTCTTTAGCTTCCATATCTTCACCAAATAGTCTTCAACCTTCTTTTCAAACACTGTCTTTGTTGTTGCCTTCCTTATTGGGTGTTGTTTAATATGCTTGGAGAACAAATGGATTACAACTAAAATATATACAAAGCCACCTACCGTCTTTGGTAATGGACCGAAAATGTCTACAGCCACGATATCCAGCACTTATTCAGGCTTTATGGCCTGTATTCAGCCTCGACTGGTTGCATTATCCATTCTTAATATCTGCCGAAGATCACACAACTTTATCGCTTGCATAGCCATGTTTACCAAGCTATTAAATGTCACACTCAAACATCTTCTCGGTACATTTCCTTGGCCCACAACGTCTGCTGGCTAAGTGAATATAGTCTATACTTACCTCAACGTGCTGCAAAGTCAATCACACTCTCCATACACCTGGATTACATATTTTCTTCAAATGTAACACACCTTTGTGTAATATACACCGAGTTCTTATATTTCCAGCATATACATAATTAAATCTGATCTTCAGAGGCCTGAGCACATGGTTTGCATTTTGATGCCCTCTAATTTTGGACGTACCTCTCGTATTGTATCTTTTCCCTTTACTGTCTCGTAATAATTTATTTCGAATGTACCATCATTACGTTTTTTTCTCTGTATAAAGCTTCACTGCTCTCTGGCAGTACTGGTAAGGCATCTGGTACTACATGTTCCGTATGCTTGATGTACCTGGTCCCCATATCAAATTGCTGCAGGAACACGGGCGATAAAGCCAACCTATTATGCAGCAACAGATAGCGTCTTAGAAAATCGAGGCCCTGTGATCAGTGTGAATGATCGTTTTGTTCCCCGATAGGAAATTTTTACAGTAAAGAAAGTCCCAGACTATGGCTAGAGCCTCTTTTTCTGATTCTGTACAATTTTTCACAATTAGAGTGCAGCTTGCAAAAGCTATTTGTCACTTGGTGTCATCGGCTGCTACCTCTATTTCCTGAAATACCTATACCCCTCACCCATGGTCTGAGTTGTCCATAAGCTTACAGAACAGTTCAACTGATTTAGGATGCCACAACATACTACTCTTGGCTAAACCTTCAAGTCAATTAAACGCCGCATTACATCAGTCATGATGAATGTACCGGTTTAGATGTGGACTATTAAATGCCTGAATATCCAAATATTTTGCGATAAAACGGACATGAGAAAATATACGACTTCAATTGCTAATGTGTTCTTAGTACCGAAGAACCTTGAATTGCTGTTATCTTCCCACGATTCTTTTTCTATTTCTCGTGTTGTAAATAGAAGTCCCAAGGATTTGATTTCTTTCCTGACAAACTCGCACTTTTTTAACCTCAAGGTCATCCCTCCTCTTATTAGAAGTCATCAAGTAATGTCAAACGTTCTTCCCAAGTTTTGGTTTTTAACGTTAGGTAGTATTCGTATACTACTATTCGCAAACTGATGTCATTACCCAGGATACCACCTAAAACACTCATGAAAACAGAGACAAAAGTATTCAGTCTTAAAACGATCACATTTCAGCAAACCGAAATGCTGTATCTTTTCGAGAGTCTGTATCTAGGGGCACTTGTCACTATCCTTCCGTAAGACGTAGGTTCGACGTATACTTTACGTAACAAGTCGTCTGTAATAGCTCATACATATTCACTGGATTGTCCGACTCTGTTTTGACAATCTTATTTAGTGTGTGTGCATCTGTAACTACATGTACACTTCCATCCTTCTTTCCAACAATTACCAAAATCCAGAATGAGATTTTCACTCTGCAGCGGAGTGTGTGCTGATATTAAACTTCCTGGCACATTAAAACTGTGTGCCCGACCGAGACTCGAACTCGGGACCTTTGCCTTTCGCGGGCTAGTGCTCTGCCAACTGAGATACCGAAACACGACTCACACCCGGTACTCACAGCTTTACTTCTGCCAGTATCCGTCTCCTACCTTATAAACTTTACAGAAGCTCTTCTGCGAAACATGCAGAACTAGCACTCCTGAAAGAAAGGATACTGTGAAGACATGGCTTAGCCACAGCCTGGGGGATGTTTCCAGAATGAGATTTTCACTCTGCAGCGGAGTGTGCGCTGATATGAAACTCCTGGCAGATTAAAACTGTGTGCCCGACCGAGACTCGAACTCGGGACCTTTGCCTTTCGCGGGCAAGTGCTCTACCAATTGAGCTACCGAAGCACGACTCACGCCCGGTACTCACAGCTTTACTTCTGCCAGTATCCGTCTCCTAGCTTCCAAACTTTACAGAAGCTCTTCTGCGAAACATGCAGAACTAGCACGTCTGAAAGAAAGGATACTGTGGAGACATGGCTTAGCCACAGCCTGGGGGATGTTTCCAGAATGAGATTTTCACTCTGCAGCGGAGTGTGCGCTGATATGAAACTTCCTGGCAGATTAAAACTGTTCCGTAAACTGTACAGAAAATTGGAATAGCTATCAACATAATCATTTCCGCCCTTTTTACTGCTCATGAAAACCACACATTGCATTTCGTACTATCATACGGTGGGACCTTCAGAGGTGGTGGTCCAGATTGCTGTACACACCGGTACCTCTAATATCCAGTAGTACATCTTCATGCACTGATTCATGCTTGTATTTGTAGTGGCATACTATCCACAATTTCATCAAGGCACTGTTGGTCCAGATTGTCCCACTCTTCAACGTCCATTCGGCGTAGATCCATCACAGTGGCTGGTTGGTAGTCCATAAACCGCCTTTTCCGGTCTATCCCAGACATGTTCGGTAGAGTTCATGTATGGAGAACATCCGGGCAACTGTCGTCGAGAGACGTCGTTAAATGAAGGAAGTTATTCACAATATGTGCACGATGGGAGCGCGAATTGTCTTCCACGAAGACGAATGCTTCGCCAATATGCTGCCGATATGGTTGCAGTATCTGTCAGAGGATGTGATTCACGTATCGTAAAGCTGTTACGGTGCCTCTCATGACCACCAACGGCGTACGTCGGCTCCATATAATTCCACCCGAAAACAACAGGGAACCTCCACCTTGTTGCACTCGCTAGACAGTGTGTCTAAGGCCTTCAGCCTGACCGGGTTACTTCCAAACACGTGTCTAGTTGAACGAATATAAGACATTCATCGGTGAAGAGAACGTGATGCCAATCCTGAGCGGTCCATTCGGCATGTTCAAAAAATGGCTCTGAGCACTATGGGACTTAACATCTGTGGTCATCAGTCCCCTAGAACTTAGAACTACTTAAACTTAACTAACCTAAGGACATCACACACATCCATGCCCGAACCTATGGCCGTATCAGTCGCGCGGTTCCAGACTGTAGCGCCTAGAACCACTCGGCCACTCCGGCCGGCCCTGTGGCTGTGGTACGTGACGTGACACTTCCTTCCCCTCAGAAAAATCTGGTCCTCCGGATTCCTGTCTGTGAACTGGCTGCAACATAATCACTGATAAATTAACAATTATTTACCCTTTGTGTCCTCCGTTTCTTACTTGATCATTTACACTTCCTTCCATAGCTGTTACGCGGTTCCAGACTGAAGCCACACCGGCCGGCATTCAGCATCTTTCCCGAATGAGATTTTCACTCTGCAGCGGAGTGTGCGCTGAAGCTCTCCTGCGAATCCTGCAGAACTGGCACTCCTGAAAGAAAAGATAAAGTTTGGATTGTAGGAGTCAAGATACAGGCAGAAGTAAAGCTGCGAGGAAGGGGCGTGAGTCGTGCTTGGGTAGCTCAGTTGGTAGAGCACTTGCCCGCGAAAGGCAAAGGTCCCGAGTTAGTGTTTCGGTCCGGCACACAGTTTTAATCTGCCATGAAGTTTTATTCGGCATGTTGTTGGGCCCATCTGTACAGCGCTGCATGGTGCCGTGGTTGCAAAGATGGACCTCGCCCCGGATGTCTGGAGTGAAGTTGCGCATCATGCAGCTTATTGCGCAAAGTTTGAGTCGTAAGACGACGTCCTGTGGCTGCATAAAGCATAATTCAACCTGGTGGCGTTGCTGTCAGCTTTCCTTCGAGCCATAATCCACAGGTAGCGGTCATCCACTGCAAAATTATCCCTTGGGCGGCTTGAGCGAGGAATGTCATCGACAGTTCCTGTCTCTTTGTATCTCTTCCATGTCCGAACAACATTGCTTTGGTTCACTCCGAGACGCGTGGACGCTTCCCTTGTTGAGAGCCCTTCTTGGCACAAAGTGACAATGCGGACGCGATCGAACCGCGGGATCGACAGTCTAGCTCTACAGTCAGCACGAACTGTGTATCTTCTTCCTGGTCGAATGGCGAACTGATCTGCTGTCGGACCCCCTCCGCCGGCCGCTGTGACCGAGATGTTCTTGGCACTTCAGTCCGGAACCGCGCTGCTGCTACGGTCGCAGGTTCGAATCCTGCCTCGGGCTTGGATGTGTGTAATGCCCTTAGGTTAGCTAGGTTTAAATAGTTCTACGTCTAAGGGACTAATGATCCCAAATGTACGGCCCATTGTGCTTAGAGCCATTTGAACCATTTGGACCCCTCAGTCTAATAGGCGCAGTTCATGTATGGTTGTTTACATCTTTGGGAGGGATTAGTGACATCTCTGAACACTCAAACGGACAGTGTCCACCGGGGTGAAAAAAAAAACCTTTTTTTGATGTGTGTAGATGTAGTTAAGTACGGAAGACACTGCACTTTCACACGCATTTTTAATATCATGACAAAGAAATTTTAACACAGCACCACAAATATATTGCTGTAGTCACAGATGGGTCTAAGCTGGTGGAATCCCTTGGCTGTTCTTTGGTTTCCACTGAGCGTGTCCTTAATATCTGGTTACCTAAAGAATTAATTGTATGTAATGTGGAATTCTACTCATTTCTGACGGCACTGCAACAGATGAGACGTGTTGAGACTGCCGAATATCTCATCTGCTACGGCTCACTAAGTGCCTTACACTGTCTTCAAGGCATATACTCAGCAGACAGAGTACTGAAGAACATCAAGGAGGCGTTTCCCTGCCTACCAAATCTGGAGAAGGTGGTGCCTGGGCATATGGGAGCTAATGGAAAGGAATTCGCAAATGTAGGAGACAAGGGGAAGTGTAGTGAACGTCAGACTGCTCAGTTTGCCCTCGCCCTACATCCTATCACGTCACTGTTGAAGTACTGAGACGTGTATAAATGGAAAGTATAGTCGATGGAAGCGACGGACGGTAAACTGTGGCTATTAGGCTCGTTTCACACTGGGACACTTGTGACGGTCACCGGTGACGGTCACTGAAAGAGATACATTCGTTTGAATTGGAGCATTCACGCCGGGACACTGCACTGAGTCACCGAGTCACCGTGACCCAGTAGTGACTCACCCTCGCCACATGTGACGGACACCGACACTGTGTTCGCTGCGGTCACCGCCGGAAATGCATTAGCTTGTATTGGAGTGTTCACACTGGGACACCGATCACAGACACAGCAGTGCAGAGTTGCCAACAGACAGGCAGCCGTTGCTGAGCCCAGTGGTTCTCCACACAATGCAGCCATGAGTTTAGAGTTCATCAACACAGAAGATTTTATAAGTGAAGTGGAAAGCCGTCCCGTTATTTGGGATATGAAAAGCGATGACTACAGTAGCAAAGTCATGAAAATGAAAGCGTGGCAAGAAATTATTACGAAGTTTGTGCCTGATTTCGATGAAAAGAGCATAGATGAAAGAAACAAAATTGGTAAGTTCTATATTCTTTTTTCACTTTAATACCGTATTTTTTGGACCACAAGAATAGCGAAATATATTTTCTACCCCTGTACGAGGCTAGGAGGTTAATAACCTACAAGGAGAATGCTATCCCTCACCTCTTTTCTTTTGCATACCAATAGCAAGTGTACTGTTATGCAGTCTCAATGCGAGAAGAATGGACAAAATGAATGAGTGCAGAAACCATGTACTCACGCCTACAGGGCGAATGAAAGTAAAATAAAATTAATAGTTTTATTTCAACATTTTCATAACAAAATTAAGGGTACGTCTTTTCGTAGTCTAATAAGGCGCTCCGCCTTATGGTCGAAAAATACAGTTAAACTATTATTCAAAACAACAAGAATTTACGCATATGTTGTTACTATAATAATGAATTTCATTTATTTACCATAATACTATTGACTTACAAGTTTTTGACACTCGAATGAGAACAGTGCTCGTGCTTGGGTTCTGTTCAATTAGGTACACACAACTGTAATACAAAAAAGTGCATTGTAATTATAATTTTAATTGCAAGTTTTAATCAGTTCAGTGAACGCAACAGTATGGTTTGTTACAGTTAACATGGTAATAATTGAACACTGCACATTTCAAACACAATTCCAATGAACATTTAGGCCTAACGACATTAAAGTTCACATAACATTTCTAGCACTTAGATTTTTTGCAGCTGCCATGGCACTTCGCCTTCAAGGCTGATGAAGTAGTTTACGAAAACTTCTCTGATACCGTTCGCAATATTTCCTCCACGGACCAAGCAAGGCAACATGTCCTGCAATCCCTGAATAGTTAGTTAACGTATCCTCAAACTGTATTCCATCACGGTCACGCACAAAGTTATGGAGGACGCAACATGTCTTCACAATAGACTCTGCCAAATCTAATTTAACATCCAGTGGTCGATAGAAAATGCGCCACTTGTTTGCAAGAATTCAAAAAGTACACTCGATGTACCTTCTAGCTCTGCACAGTCTATAGTTGAACACACGTTTTTAATGTCTAAATACTTTCCACCATAAGGGCGCAAAATGAATTTTGACAATCCGAAACCTTCATCTCCTACTAACATGAATGGCATAGGTCTTTCAAACGATAATGACAGTTGTTTTGGTGCAGGTAAATCTAGCGTACCAGCTTGTATTTTATAATTTAACACTGTATTACCAAACACAGTTGAGTCGGACGATTTCCCATATGCTCCAAAGTCTATAAATAAGAATTTGTACGTCGAATCACAAACAGCTAACAACAGATTGGAAAGATAGTTCTTACAATTGTAGTAGAGTGAACCACTGGATGTGGGTTTTACAATTCTGATGTGCTTCCGTTCCACTGCACCCACACAATGAGGAAAGTTGGCCCTCTTATGGAATCCTTCAGCTGAGGGAAGCCATAGATCTTTCGAGAGGTCGGGAAAACATTTTGACTTCATATTACGTCATATGGCAGAGTAAAAGTCTCGTATAATATACGAGATAGTTGCTACTCCAATTCTGTACTGAAAATGTAAGACCATCATGGATGATCCGGCCCCCAAGTACCTGTAAAAAAAAAAAAAAAAAAAAAAAAAAAAAAAAAAAAAAAAAAAAAAAAAAAGAGGATAAAGCGTATGGAGCAAAACTACAAAATTATGCAGGTTACACACAAGCATACACACGCACGCACACGTAGACATTATAGATAACCAGCTGAAATACCCGGCTACTATAATTTTAATAAATGTTAATAATTGTACTATGCCTATAACTTTCACGTAAGTGACAAAGTTTCATCGCAATCGGATGAACGGTACGGCTGCGCATAAAATACGAACAAAACCAAACAAACATTCATTTTTTGTATTAGATATTACAATACTATGGTGGTTTTTGTTTGTTGCAGGGACAATCCTTCAAAGGAAATGGAAGAGCTTAAGGGCCAGTTATACCAGAGAGTTATTAACGCAAAAAACAGAAAAGAGTGGTTCTGCAGCAACTGGTAGGAAGAAGTATGTCTACTTCGATCAGCTGCGATTCCTAACAACTGACTGTAAGAACACTACTTCTAGTATTGACAATGATGATGATGAAGACAGAAATGAGTTTGATGAAGGAGAAAATTTAGAGCAGGAGTCACGTGAAAAAACTGCTGAGCGACGGCAAAAAAGGCCACTTGAAAAGAAGAGTCTTCAAGAGGAAGATATCCTATATAACATTTTGAAGGAAAAGTACGCCAGAAAAGACAATTCATCACAGCAAGTCAACAAAGATAGCTTCTTCATGCAGTCTTTAGTACCTGAAATAAAAAAAATATTGCCCAGTAATGCAAGATTGAAAGTGAAATCAGATTTCATGAATGTCATTATTAATGCTCAACAATGTTACAGCGCTTCTGCTTCCTCTTCGTCCCAAATAGGATTTGCGCCGGTACCAAATTGCGCTACGGGGGATCCGCATCACGACCGTGCATATCATGGAACAGTTCAAGGCTACACTGGAGGACGGTCGAGGTTTACCGATCAGTAACCAGCTGTGTGCTCGCCAGCGGCCTCCGAGTACAGTGACGAGTCCTTAATATACTTTTCAACAGCACAGGCAGAGAAACAATGAACTTAAAACTATCAGTGAAAGTTTTACAATATTTTGTAATGTATATTAACACCAGTTAAAATCTGTAAAATGTGCTTTCAATAAAATAAAATAATACTACAGTACCTACCTTAATGTAAGAGCAAGTTTCTCCTCTGGTGGGATAGCCTTTCTTAGTATAGTGTCTTCTCCTGTGATTGCTTCTTTCACATTTTCTAGTAGTTCATCAAATGAAGTTTTTGACATTCGAAAATACTGAAAAAACTTCTTCTCAAATTGTCTGAGATCGTCATAAAGAGTGTAGTACAATCCTTTCTCTAGCAGATCACGTAGCAGTGGATGTATGTGTAATGAACGTTTTGTCTTCATTCTCCTCCTCCTCCTCATTACGAGTACTAACAACAGTTCCTCCTCGCTCGAGTCCATTTCACCAACTAATCAGTTGGCAACAGCTGCAGTGTGGGACACCAGTGACCCAGGAGTGTTCGCCACAGTCACCGGTGACCGTCACCGGTGACCGTCACAAGCGTCCCAGTGTGAAACGAGCCTATAGTCAACAACGCGGTCGTGGTGTACCTCCTTCCAACAGCACGCACACGAGGTGTCATTACACTCGTCTTCGCATACGACGCAACACTATAGCGAATGGCTTCTTGCTGCGGCAGAAAGAACATCCAATGTTTGTTCTTGTTGCGCACAGATTGCAGTGCGCCACCATACTGTTGACTGTGCTTTAAACTCAGACAAGACTGTAGTGGCTAAATTACCTGCAGATTAGCCCCTATTTTAGCAGACAATGAAATGAAAGTGATACAACTTCGAAGATTTTGCGAAATGCACGACTTGCCCTTAAAAATTTTTTAAGGTATTTTTAACGGCGTTTTTGCAAGTGATCATGCAGCTACATATTGCTGTGAAACTACTTTTGCCTATTTCATGTATTACCTGCGATTTATTAGAAGGTTTTGGGACGATTGATGAAATCTGCAGTATGTTGAAAGATTCGTGGCAGTTCAGATATACAGATACATGTGAGTGAGATTAAGAAAGAATGAATGTAAATGGTCTTTTACCAATTTTTCATATTTTAGACTTTTTAACCACGTTATATTCAATTTCTTTTCGTTAGGACCCTGACAACACACACATAAATATATGGTGGTACGATAATTCATATGCTTTCAACACAATGATTAAATTTCATCAAAGTGTATGTAACGTTAATTTTACTGATTTCTTTCAAACTTGTCTGGTATCTATTTTTAATATTTTAGACTTTTTGACTACATTACTTTCTACTTATCTTGGATAAAGCCACTCACAACACACTCATGGACAAATATCGTGGTATTTAAGTAATTTAAATAATTCCAATACAAAAGTGAAATTACGTGAATATTTATGTAGAGTTAATTTAGTTGTTCTATTGGTGAGATATCTGCAGCAAAATTCCAAGTGTTTCATCATCAATGCAGTTAGTCATATATTAGGAGCGCAAAGATAAATGACTGTTTGTAATTCCAAACCATTCGCCACCGACATTTGAACTCTATGTACACCCCTACGCAATACAGTCTTTTGCAGTCTCGCTCTATTTCGGTTCGAGTTGTGGTTGCCAAAAGCGGAATTTGATGTCTTCATTAACAATGCTTTTCCGAAAAAATCTAATTCGCCAGTAACAGTTTCTGATATAAGAGCGAACGGCGCCTGGGATAACGAACCTCTGTTGCCACTGACAGGAGTGCTAATATACCACTTTAAGAAAGTTGGAGTAGGTTTCTGTGTCGAGGATCAGCTGCTAATTAGACTTGCCTCAAGTTAGATTGGGTCCCCGCTTTCGCCCGGCGTCAGCAGCTGCAGCGCAAAGCTGCCTTTTGGTGTCTTCCACCGAAAAGTAATCCGTTTTCCGCCAGTTCGTTCAAAGCGCTGTCGACTTGTTCTTTTGGAAAATTCATTTCCGGCAATTGAGGATCATCGGTTTTGTTTTATGCGGCTTTTTGACATTGCTTTATACTACATGTTTTTAGATCATGTAGACTGATTATAACGAAGTATAAGGATTTTGCATATTTCCATCTTTATCTGCTTAAGAGAACGTATTGTCATTTCGATTCAATCCAGTGTACTGAACTTTGCCATTTTTTTATAAAATTGTACTGAACCAAATTCTTGAATCATGCTTACACTTCTGTAACTAGGTGAGTATGGAGTATCGCTAGAATTTCATGACATCCCTCAAAAAACCAATACAGACTGTAATATCGGTTGAGCAATTAGTAAGTAATTTTATAGTTTGGTAGTATGTATGTAAGTGGTCATCGGAACTGTAAATAATGATTATATGACGACACGCAATGACTGAGACTAATATCTTACAGCATGGAAAATGATAAATATCCTTCTGGAGAAATCTAAATATGACGTGGCACTAAATTACTGATACTATCTGGTATGAAGCAATGCCTGATAAGAGTAAAATGAAGATGAAAATTGTTGCTGCATGTACTTAGGCTCATACTTTCTCACTGGTGACTAGTCTACGACATTCTAAACAGTATCGTCTTTCAAAATCGCGAAAGAGCATTAATAGGTTGTGGAACAGCTTCTTGTTTACATTTTGCAAGGCCCACACTGGAGCACTGTCTTATGTTTACGGTTGCTGCTTGTTCAAGCAGTTTCGACCACCAATTTAGCACCATAAGTTGCTTAAGTGAAATTTTGTTGTTTTTAAACGCGGATGAAATGTACTAACCTTATGCGTACCATAGCCTATCACAGTGACAGTGACAGCCCTGGCTTGCAAAATTCACATTTACTTCACGAGTGCAGTTCGAGGCTCTGTCTGTCTCGGAATTACTCGCCACGTATCGACTTCACTCGGTCTTTCTAAAAACTGCTAGGCACAGCATGACATTTCCTTTAGCATTGCGAAATGACGCTCTATCTTCGGGAATCTGGTGCGTCATTTTTCGGTTTGCACGACATTCTTCAGTTTGGTAGAATTGTGGTGTATGTGCTGTTTATTCTTCGCTATTTTTTCGTGTTGTTAAAGGAAGTTTATAGTTCCAGTAGCTGTTTGCACCAAAAAAGCATTTTGGTGATCTATCGTCACACCTATAATTGGTATCACTGAAATGAATGGCGTAATCTCTCAGTATGAATTACACTGGGCTGTCGCATAAGGACGGGTAAGGAAATCTTGTTATGGGAAGAAATTATGCTACCACAAAGAAAGATACTAAAGATTAAGTTGATGAAGAAAGAGTAAAACATTACCACGATGGACGTGATGAAATTGGTGGTGACAACAGTAAATTATCTGAAGTCACACACAGTATTATACCCTCAGCTGAAAAAACCTTTTGTAGGACGTAATGAAAGGTATGAAGACGATATACACTCCTGGAAATGGAAAAAAGAACACATTGACACCGGTGTTTCAGACCCACCATACTTGCTCCGGACACTGCGAGAGGGCTGTACAAGCAATGATCACACGCACGGCACAGCGGACACACCAGGAACAGCTGTGTTGGCCCTCAAATGGCCCTAGCTGCGCAGCATTTGTGCACCGCCACCGTCAGTGTCAGCCAGTTTGCCGTGGCATAGGGAGCTCCATCGCAGTCTTTAACACTGGTAGCATGCCGCGACAGCGTGGACGTGAAACGTATGTGCAGTTGACGGACTTTGAGCGAGGGCGTATAGTGGGCATGCGGGAGGCCGGGTGGACGTACCGCCGAATTGCTCAACACGTGGGGCGTGAGGTCTCCACAGTACATCGATGTTGCCGCCAGTGGTCGGCGGAAGGTGCTCGTGCCCGTCGACCTGGGGCCGGACCGCAGCGACGCACGGATGCACGCCAAGACTGTAGGATCCTACGCAGTGCCGTAGGGGACCGCACCGCCACTTCCCAGCAAATTAGGAACACTGTTGCTCCTGGGGTATCGGCGAGGACCATTCGCAACCGTCTCCATGAAGCTGGGCTACGGTCCCGCACACCGTTAGGCCGTCTTCCGCTCACGCCCCAACATCGTGCCGCCCGCCTCCAGTAGTGTCGCGACAGGCGTGAATGGAGGGACGAATGGAGACGTGTCGTCTTCAGCGATGAGAATCGCTTCTGCCTTGGTGCCAATGATGTTCGTATGCGTGTTTGGCGCCGTGCAGGTGAACGCCACAACCAGGAGTGCATACGACCGAGGCACACAGGGCCAACACCCGGCATCATGGTGTGGGGAGCGATCTCCTACACTGGCCGTACACCTCTGGTGATCGTCGAGGGGACACTGAATAGTGCACGGTACTTCCAAACCGTCATCGAACCCATCGTTCTACCATTCCTCGACCGGCAAGGGAACTTGCTGTTCCAACAGGACAATACACGTCCGCATGTATCCCGTGCCACCCAACGTGCTCTAGAAGGTGTAAGTCAACTACCCTGGCCAGCAAGATCTCCGGATCTGTTCCCCATTGAGAATGTTTGGGACTGGATGAAGCGTCGTCTCACGCGGTCTGTGGTGGTGATTAGTGTTTAACGTCCTGTCGACAACGAGGTCATTAGAGACGGATCGCAAGCTCGTGTTAGGGAAGGATTGGGACGGAAATCGGCCGTGCCCTTTCAAGGGAACCATCCCGGCATTTGCCTGAAACGATTTAGGGAAATCACGGAAAACCTAAATCAGCAGGGCTGGAGACGGGATTGAACTGTCGTCCTCCCGTCACGCGGTCTGCACGTCCAGCACGAACGCTGGTCCAACTCAGGTGCCAGGTGGAAATGGCATGGCAAGCCGTTCCACAGGACTACATCCAGCAGCTCTACGGTCGTCTCCATGGGAGAATAGCAGCCTGCATTGCTGCGAAAGGTGGATATACACTGTACTAGTGCCGACATTGTGCATGCTCTGTTTGCCTGTGTCTATGTGCCTGTGGTTCTGTCAGTGTGATCATGTGATGTATCTGACCCCAGGAATGTGTCAATAAAGTTTCCCCTTCCTGGGACAATGAATTCACGGTGTTCTTATTTCAATTTCCAGGAGTGTATATTACTGCAAAAAACTTTGGTTAAGCAAAGATCTGCATGGAACGATTTTTCGGATTAAAACACACAAGTGATGAATTTCTGAAGGGAAAAGAAAAACGAGATCGAAAATTAGAAAGTCTGGTATGCACTGAGGACCTCACATTTTAAATGGACTTTACTGCACTATGCCCACAATAGAACGTTAAAACGTGACAGACAACTTATTTCTTATTTGTTGTGGATACATTAAAAAGGAAAGGAAAACTTCTGAGATAAAACAGTCCCTACGCTCTTTGGGAATAAATGAAATCCCCATTTCGAAAAATTCACTGCAGCGTTGAAACAATAACAAGTGTATTTTGCCTAACGTTTATAAGAGACTGTTTTTGAGGTGTTTATAAAACGTTTTCCATTCTGGTTGAGAGCGCCGCAGTGTATTTACAGATAGAAGTGATCGATCTGTAGTGTTGTACCGGTAGAAAAGAAAAATTCTTTTACGTCAAAACTGTCCAGGAGTTCTAACTTTTTTTTCCTTTGGCAGAGTTTTCCCATCTCCATAATGAGTTTGCAAACGTAATAGTATGTTTCGATTAACGTAAGTGCCTTCAGGCTTTTTCACATTATGAAATTGCGTAAGTCACGACAATGTGGCAAACTGACTGTCAGAAAAATATGTAATTGTCTTCATTGGTATGTATAACTGCAGCTACCAGATATAAACTTTTATTGTGTATTCGCATGCCGAAAATAATAAAATAATAAAGGAACTTCGGCGCTTTTAGTTTCGCCTTTTCTTTCTTCTCTTCCCACTCAGACAGCGCGGAGTGGTAGAGGGGAAAATGTGCAAGCCGGCAGTAGTGCTCCACATGTGTGGACATAGTCGGCATGCATGCCAGTATCCGTGGCTGTCCCTGGTCTAGTGACTGTTACGGTATACTGCTAAATCCGAAACAGAATAAATCTTAGCGGAGATAATTTAATTAACAATATCATCGTCCGCCCCGGCAGCTGAGTGGTCAGCGTGACGGATTGCCGTTCTACGGGCCCGGGTTCCATTTCCGGCTGGTTCGGGGATTTTCTCCGCTCAGGGTGTAGTGCTGTATTCATCCTCATTTCATCCCCATCATGCGCGCATGTCGCCCAATGTGGCGTCGAATGTAATAAGACCTGCACCTTAGAACATATAGTGTGTTCGAACATTAGGAATTACCTCGAAGGAAACGGTCTATTGACACACAGTCAACATGGGTTTAGAAAACATCGTTCCTGTGAAACACAATTAGCTGTTTATTCAAATGAAGTGCTGAGTGCTATTGACAAAGGATTTCAGATCGATTCCGTATTCCTGGATTTCCGGAAGGCTTTTGACACTATAACACGCAAGCGGCTCGTGAAATTGCGTGCTTGTGGAATATCGTCTCAGTTATGTTACTGGATTAGCGATTTCCTGTCAGAGAGGACACAGTTCTTAGTAATTGACTGAAAGTCATCAAGTGAAACAGAAGTGATTTCAGGCGTTCCCCAGGGTAGAGTTATAGGCCCTTTGCTGTTTCTTATCTATATAAACGATTTGGGAGACTATCTTAGCAACCGTCTTCGGTTGTTTGCAGATGACGCTGTCGTTTATCGACTAATAAAATCATCAGAAGGCCAAAACAAACCGCAAAACAATTTAGAGAAAGTATATGAATGGTGCGAAAAATGGCAGTTGACCCCAAATAACGAAAAGTTTAAGGTCATCCACATGAGAGCTAAAAGGAACTAATTAAACTTCGGTTACAAGATAAATCAGTCTAATCTAAAAGCCATAAATTCAACTAAATAACTAGGTATTACAATTATGAACAACTTAAATTGCAAAGAACACACAGAAAATGTTGTGGAGAAGGCTAACCAAAGACTGCGTTTTATTGGCAGGAAAATTAGAAAATGTAACAGACCTATTAAGGAGACTACCTACACTACGCTTGTCTGTCCTCTTTTAGAATAGTGCTGCGCGGTGTGGTATCCTTACCAGATAGGACTGACGGAGTACATCTAAAAAGTTCAATGAAAGGCAGCACGTTTTGTATTATCGCGAAAAATGGAAGAGAGTGTCACAGAAATGATACAGGAGTTGGGCTGGAAATCATTAAAAGAAACACGTTTTTCGTTGCCACGGAATTTTGTCACGAAATTCGAATCACCAACTTTCTCCTCCGAATGCGAAAATATTTTGTTGACACCGACCTACATAGGGAGGAACGATCACCACGATAAAATAAGGGAAATCAGAGCTCGTATGCAAAGATTCAGGTGTTCATTCTTTCCGCACGCTATACGATATTGGAATAATGGAGAATTGTGAAGGTGGTTCGATGAATCCTTTGCCAGGCTCTTAAATGTGATCTGCAGATTATCCATGTAGACCTGCCCCGCAAGGGGCCTCCCGGCCAATGACGACAAACGCTCATTTCCATTTCCTATATCATCATGAATTCTTTGACATGGATAAACTGATATTCATCATAAATGATAAGGTGAACTTCAGTTGGAATTGTACACGGAAAAGAACTAACGACTGTATGGAAACCAAGAACGATTGGGACATAAATGGAGAGTGCTTTACAGTAGTAACACTCGATTATGATTTGATGTATTTAGAATAAAAAAGAAGACGTGAAGATAAAGTCCTGTTGCTTCCTTATGCAGCAGTGCTCAGCATGTACCTGTGAGGTACGGCTGAGTAACAACAGTAATAGGAGGAGGAATGAATTAAAGACTCCACAATAGTTACCGGAAAAATTAAGAAATTCATACCGCATCGTCTAAGAACTTTTCCTGCAATACTCTTGTCCGAAATGTTTTTCCATATCGCTCTAATTGTTAGGAATTCTATGAAACAAGATACATTACACGTAAGATGAAAAAGTTGTGGGACAGACGTAAGAAGAGGAGGGTAACAATAACCTCGTATGAATTGTGGTTCTGGCTGACCGCAATGATGGTCAGTCATGTAATGCCATACAGTTGTAATTCCAGGGACGCTGCGCGGCCTCGGGAGATGATATCACTAGACATGTTGAGGAAAGGAAAGCGAGACAATTAGGGTTCAACATCCAGTTAACATCAAGGTCATTACAAATGGAGCTCAAGCTCGGAATTGAAAACTATGGGGAAAAGTAAGGGAAAGTAATCATTCTGACGTTTAGCTTAAGTGACTTAGGAATGCCAACGAAAACCTGAATTTAGATGGTTGGAAATGCTAACTGCACTGGAGCGATACATGCGGAACCAACGCTACGGTTTTATAACATAGTTCTTAATACAGAACAACTAGATCTGCAACTGAGATAACACAAATTGGCTCTCAAATAAAAAACATTGAAACATACTGAGGAAAATTCTGGAACTTAACTGTGGAAACGAAATTTAAGTGAAAAATCAAACAAAGGTAGTAAAAAAAGACACAGAAAAGTCGTTGATACAACCAAAAACGGTATTAATACGGAATGAACAAAAACAGGTTCTCGGGAAGATTCTTAACTGAGCATTTGCGCTGTAGAAATGAAAATAATCGCCGACAGAGATTTATGAAGACCTAAAGGCAGTTATCAAAGGAAAGATATCTTTCAAGATAGAACCGAATTTCGAATCAAAATTAACAAACGAATTTCCTGAGTAGCTAACTGGACCAGCTGCAGTATGCACCGACAAATGGAAGAAGACATTCAGCGAACGGTTGAAGAAATATTACGTCGAAACGAAAAAAAAAAATGCTACGTCAAATGGCTCTGAGCACTATGCGACTTAACTTCTGAGGTCATCAGTCGCCTAGAACTTAAAACTAATTAAACCTAACTAAACTAAGGACATCACACACATCCATGCCCGAGGCAGGATTCGAACCTGCGACCGTAGCGGTCGCTCGGTTCCATACTGTAGCGCCTAGAACCGAATGCTACGTTAGTTGAAAGGCGTTCAGCACTTGGTTCCAACGAATAGAAAGAACGTTGGAAGTGTACTGGTCGTTTTCTAGTAGTATCACCATTTTCAGTGTGTTATACTCTTCAGTTATTTAATTATTTTAATTTCTCCTCATTATGTTTCCTAAGTTTATACTTTCTAAGCCATAAGTATCATAAATACTTCATATGTGGAGTCAATCGTGTTGTAACTCTGTAAATCCTGATGGGTAGCTTCCTGGGAACTTGAAGGAAAGGGTTTCTTGCTGTGTAAAATATGTAATCGTAATAGAAATATGTACTGAAGAAAGAAAGAACGTGGTACACCTATCTAATATTTTGTAGGGCACCCGCGAGCACGCGGAAGTGCCATGGACCCGACTAACTTCTGAAGTATTGCTGGAGGAAACTGACACCATGAATCCTGCAGGGCTGTCCATAAACACTTAAGGGTACAATTGGGTGGACATCTCTTCTGAACAGCAAGTTGCAAGGCATCCCATATATGCTCAATAATGTTCACGTCTAGTGCCCTGCGGAAGGGTTTAAACTCAGAAGATTATTCCTGGAGCCACTCTGTAACAATCCTGGACATGTGGGGTATCGCATTGTCCTGCTGAAATTGCCCAAGTCCGTCGGCATGCACAATAGACAGGACTGGATGCAGGTCATCAGACGTGATGGTTATGTACTAGTCACCTGTCATATTCGTATCTGGCATATCACTGATCCCATATCACTCGAGATGCACGCGCCCCACATCATTGCAGAGCGTTCACCAGCCTGAACAATATCCTACTGACATGCAGGGTCCATGTATTCCTTGGGTTGTCTCCATACCTGTGCACGTCTATCCTCTCGATATAATCTGTAACGAGACACGGCCGAACAGGCAACATGTTTCCAGTCATCAACAGTCCAATGTCGGTGATGGCGGGCCCAAGCGAGGCGCCAAGCTTTGTCTCATGCAATCATCAAGAGTACACGAGTGGGACTTCGGCTTCGAAAGCCATATCGATGATGTTTCATTAAATGGTTCGCACGCTGACTCTTATTGATGGCCCAGCATTGAAATCTGCAGCAATTTGCGGAAGGATTGTACTTCTGTGACGTTGAACAATTCTCTTCAGTCCTCGTTGGTCCCTTTCACGTAGGATCTCTTTCTGGCCGCAGAGATGTTGGATATTTCACGTTTTACCGGGTTCCTGATATTCATGGTACACTCGTGAAAGGGTCGTACGGAAAAATCCCCACTTCATCGCTACCTCGGAGATGCTGTGTCTGTCCCATCGTCTGTGCGCCGACTATAACACCACGTTCAAACTCACTTTAGTCTTTATAACCTGCCACTGTAGCAGCAGTAACCGATCCGAGAACTGCGCCAGACATTTGTTATCTTATATAGGCGTTGCCGACCGCAGCACCGTATTCTGCCGCTTTACATATGTCTGTATTTGAATATGTATGCCTATTTCAGTTTCTTTAACGCTTCAGTGTATGAAGTTCCCCTGTTAGCCATCCTCATGCTGTGTGTAAGCGACAACAATTCTTCTTGCTATCGTAATATGTGGGTATGACATAAAGGACTTATACAGATATTACTGCAGTCTTGTTAATTGTGTTACTTCCTGTATGTAGATGAAGAATAGAAGCTTTCGAAATGTAGTGCTACAGAAGGATGCTGAAGATTAGATGGGTAGATCACATAACTCAGGAGGAGGTATTGAATAGAATTGGGGAGAAGAGGAGTTTGTGGCACAACTTGACTAGAAGAAGGGATCGGTTGGTAGAACATGTTCTGAGGCATCAAGGGATTACCAATTTTGTATTGGAGGGCAGCGTATAGGCTAAAAATCGTAGAGCGAGACCCAGAGATCAATACATTAAGCAGATTCAGAAGGATGTAGGCTGCAGTAGGTACTAGGAGAAAAAGAAGCTTGCACAGGATGGAGTAGCATGGAGAGCTACATCAAACCAGTCTCAGGACTGAAGACCACAAGAACATGCAGCTGAATCACACCTACTGACCCCTAAAGAAAATACAAAATTTAATATTCGACAATGCTGGACCTCATATGGCCAAGAAAAGAACTTAAAGAATCCAGGAACACTGTCGAAAATGATCGTTTTGATGTTACTGATGTTCTGATGTGGAAAGGTATTACGTTTCATGGGCATACTGATATACAAAGCTTTGAGCATGGTACACCCATCGGTCAATAGTTTTGTGACTCCTACCGTAAATGCATCTCTTCAGGAGTTCATTGGGCCCTGACCACATTTCTCTGGAAGACCATGCGCAACCGCATCGAACAGCGCAGATTGAAATAGAGGGTACGTGACGAGTGGAGTACTACGTGTGGAATGTGTCGGGGAGATCTTCTGGTGCACGTCCCCCAGTTGCCAGCTGCGCTAGTGCAATACTCTAACTTCAGCGCCTATAGTTTGAGTTCCCGATACCTGGTGCTCAATTGCTGCTCACTGGACGTCTCTAAGGCATGTGCCCGGCTGGTTTACTAGCCGACTCACTGAAGACCATACAGAGTAACGAAGTACCATTTGGGTGGAATTGCTTGCGTGTTATGAAGCTGACTGTTAAAATTTTCGACATTTTTCTGTTGAACAGCGTCACAGGCGATGCAACATGGATTTATCACATCGAATCGGAAACTGCAATCCATGGGGTGGCGCCACATCACCACTCCTCCGAAGGAAAAGTTCAAAGCCGACCCTCAAATAGAAAAGTCATAACGATGATCTTCTGGGACTCTGAAGGGGTTATTCTGTATGAGGTCTTCCCTCATTGTGCAACTATCAACTCTGAAGTGCATCGTGCTACCATCAGGAAACTGAAGAAACGACTTCTGCGTGTTCGTATTCACAAAAATGAAAATGAACTTCTCCTTCTTCATGAGAAAGAAAGGCTTCACACACGTCTACGCACCCGAGAGGAGATCGCGAACCTTCATTAGACTGTTCTTCCTGATCTACCCTACAGCCCGGATCCTTCACCTTGTGCCCAATGAAGTATGCACTCTGCGGGAAGCAGTGTGTGGCTTATGGGCATGTTATTTGCCTCCAACCTCGACCAGTAGAGTGGTACCATGCGGACATACAGGCCCTCCTAGGAAGATGGTGTAAGGCTGTAGCACTGAACAGTGTAGCCAAAAGTCTGAAGAATAATATGAAGTATTGGAATCCAGAACAAAAGCTACCTGCTTTCAGAAAAAAAGTGTTCCGTTACTTATTGAACACCCCTCGTATATAATAGTCGTACTACTCAAGTCAGTACAGCATTTACTGAGAGAGTACTTTCGAAACACGATTAAACAGACAGTGACACTTTGTGAGGGTTCAAAGTATGGTAACCCTTTTGGATTAGTAAGAACGTAAGCCTCTCATGGTGAGATTGTTCATGGGGGATTATCAGTTTCTAACGCACATTGCTACTCGTTCATGTAAGGTGTGCTGTGCGTGTCTTGCGCAGAAATGTAAGCTGACTAAATTACCGTTGTTTTGGGTAATACACCAATGGGCGCAACGAAATTGATGCTATTGATGTAACGAGGGTGAATCACGGAGGTGTAGAATAAGAGTAACAGATCAACGTTCTCTGCAGAAAAATTAACGTTGAACAGTTATAGAAATACACATGAGAAATGATGCTGTTTTGTTTATTTCTAGCACTGGTGGCTAATGCTTAAGCGAGTTCTATGAACTCGTTAATCAACGCGATGTTATGACAAGTGGTTTATGAGATTTGTTTTTTTTTCCTATTGCCCATGATGGGCAATTCTATTCTAACAACTAAGGGAAGACATTAGTCCTCTCAAACTACCAATAAGTTGGATAATATTGAAACTGAGAACACTCGCAGCTGAACTGATTTGAGAAACGAACAACAGCCCAACTAATTTTGTGGAGAAAGTAAAACCCAAAATGTGAAAAGTTTGTTCACCACAGGCCGTCATTGGCTGGTCGTCGATAGCTGATCGGTTGCCAAATTGGGCACCCAACAAGCATTACTGCAACGCTGTAGAAATTATCATAAGAAGTCCTCTATTAGTCAGAAAATGTTACTTGCTGAGGTCCTGATCCAGCACGAACAAATGTTTGTTTTTGTTTCTTAAAGACATTGTATTCTACCAAAAACTGCTGTATTGTCCACTTTATTTTCAGAAATTATTTAAATTTCATGATTACTTTCACTCGATGAAGTTTTCTTGTAGCAGAAAAGCTTACAAAGCGAAATCCAGCGGATTCAAAAAAATGTTAAATCTTACTAGAATTCTGATAAAACCTTACCACTTCACTTGTACAAACTGTCTCCGTCTTGACATCACTGCAGAGTGTTTGTAAAACTGACATGAGAAGGTTTCATTTGCGCAGCAGTAAGATTGTGTTCGGTTTCGTCTGCAAAGGCTGCTCTTTGTAAGCTTCGCTGCTTACATCCATCGCCTAAGGATTACCATATGATAGCAAAAGATTCCGACAGATGAGGTGTATAAGGCAGCAGATTCTCACGGAATAGAGTTAGGTTTTTTAATGGTAATGTAATGATTACTCTAACGTATAATTGGGACAGTGAAGGCGTTACATTGTTAACTGCTAATTTCTAAAAACCGGTAAGAATGACAAACTCATCATCCTCCCACTCCTAACGAATTGAAAACATGTGACGAACATGTACAGAGAAACAAGTGATTGTGGTTTCAGAAAAACTGGAAGATTTATTCAACAGAAAAAGCTTTACAAATTGAGCAAGTCAATACCGCGTTTCTCCACCCCTGACTGCTACGCAAGCAGCTATTCCGTTTTGCATTGACTGACAGAGTCGTTAGATGTCATCCTGAGGGCTATCGTGCCAACTTCCGTCCTACTCACGTGTTAGATAGTCAAAATCCCGAACGGGTCGGAGGGCCCTGCCCATAATGCTCCAGTGTCAATTGCGGAAAAATCGGGAGACCTTGCTGGCCAAGGTAAGATTTGCAAAGCACGAAGACAAGCAGCAGAAACTCTCGCCGATTGCGGTAAGGCATCATCTTGCTGAAATGTAAGCCCAGCATGGATTGTCATGGCCGGAGGGAGGGGGGAGGGAGGGGGCAACAAAACGGAACGTCGAATAACTTCGACGTACCGCTATGCTATAAAAATGCCGTGGATGACAACCGAAGCGGTTCTACTATGAAATGATGTGGCACCCCAGACCATCAATCCTGGTGGTCAGGCTCTATTGCAGGTGAAAGTCAGGTTTCTATTCCACCACTCTGCAGGATGTCTCGAGACACGTCTTGGCTGCTCATAGGGATTCCATTGGGAGCAGGACTCTTCAGTGAAGACAATTCTACTACTGGCAATGAAATTCCAGGCCGAATGTGCTGACATCACCACCAACGGGCTTATTGGTACACACGGGTCGAAGTTAGTCGGCTCCAGGGGCGCCGTGAGCTTTGCCCCATTTCTGTGAACCGCACGTTAATGGCCTTGCGGAGACAGAAGTACCAATGGCACGTCGAATAGATGACAATGATGAATGATCGTTGAAAAGTGGCATCGCTCATATGTCCGCGGATCACTTCTTTTAGCCCAACTACACGCCCTCTTTCAAATGCTGACATCTGCGTACATTGTTCACTCACCTGTCGGCGCGGCGTCATTACTGTCCAGTTGAGTACATAGATTGAAATTCGCAAACACTTTATGACCTGGTATCTACATGTCCCTTGTTTATTAGCCTTGCCAGCTGCACCATGAAATTGTAAAATTGCTTTGCAGCGTTGCACTCTCATCAATCGGCTGTAAACTTTAGTTTTGCATATTCTGCCGATACCTGTATGAATATCCATCTGTGACCAGTTTTCATAAATCCTTCGTGGTACGTCGTTGATTTTTTTAATTTTTTTGTCCCGTAGAGGTGTGATGTTATTTTGATACTTACAAAATAGTGTCAAATTTACAAATAATTTGGCAGTACGAATCCACTTGTTAGTATGACGTTACGTCCTCTCTGGTTTTCATGCAGGACCTCATTCGTCTGAGAAGGGCTTTATGAAGCCGTTGTTTGCTTTTCTGACGCAAGCTGGCCCTAAACTACGTCAGAGTTGGGATAGAGCAGGTCCACTCATGTTCCATCTCAGACATAATTGGGGATATTGCTGGCGACGTGAGTACCTCAACAGTACGCAGGCAGTTTATAGAGGCACAAGCAATATCCACTTGAAACCTGGAACACTTGAGGACGCACGATATCCATGAGGTCATGTTCCGTCAGTAACTACCAGCCATGACGTGGAGTCGTACCCGATGGGTTCCCACAAAATGATGCTAGTAGTAACAACGCTGTGAATCTCCAAAGTGTGGGAAGAATGGCATCTCTCCTAGATAGCCGCCATAACCGCCGACGATTGTCATCCGAGGTAGTGCTGAACAGCGACTCAACTCTGAAGACAATGCAACGCCATTCATCAGGAGACAATGTTTTTCGATCACGGCACCACTCCAGACGGAGTCGTTTGTGTTGTGACGTAGACGGCAGCCTCCTCATCGGTCGGTAAATCCTTAGTCCGAAAGCTGCAAATCCCTGACAAGTGATGCAGGACGACAGAACGTTCCAGAGAACCCATTACTTGTTCTCGGGTGTCTGGTGCAGATATGAAGGGTTACAATATCCTCAGTGCACATTACGGCGATCCTCCATTGTGGTGACCAGACGTGGTCAACTGGAATTTTGACACGAGTATTCTTGCTCTCATGTTCCCTTGCAGTCCAGTACCGGGGCCAAATGGAGACCCACTATGAATTTCTTTTCAAATTCTGTTGGGTGCTGAAAACTCTGCTTCACAATAGTATGAAGTAACTCCATGTCCTTCACATTGGTCACTCAGTATTAATACTCTTCATATACGAGTGTATCCTGCTAGGCCTGGTAACAACACTGAAACACCCAACACTAATGCACTCTGGTGGCCATACTACCTGTCACAGAGAACTGCACATCTAATCATTTACATACCCGCTAGTAGTGTGTTCGGGTATGAAGTTTAGATTCACAATGTCTTATGGGTTGTTCACTTTTTGTCAAACAGTGTATTTACTTTGTAGAATTGTCTTAGTGCGTTTTTCAATGTTATCAGTCTCTAGGGCAGATATTAGTCACAGAAACGTTAAAAATGAGGGAGTATGGTACGTTCCAAATTAATACACTGTCTAGTCACATTAATTGGACCACCTGTCAATAGCCTAGATAAGTACCTGTCCCAGCGCGGACCTCTGAGACACATGCAGGATGCGATTCAATGAGGCTCTTTAAGGTACCGACAGGGATGTGGAGCTATGCGGACTCCAGTGAAGTGGCCAGCTGCGCTAGGATTCTTGGACGAGGTTCCATGACGTGAACGAGGTTGTCACATAGATTCTCGACTTTGTTTCAATCCGGGAAGTTTGGTGGCCAGTAGAGTGAGGTAACCTCGCTCTCGTTTTTTCGAACCACACACGGACTCTAAGAGCTTTGAGTCAAGTAGCATTGTCCTGATAGTAGATGGAAATAGAACCCAAGAGTAGATGTAAACCTGTGTGAATCCATTGTGCCTTCCAGAACGACGAGATTATCCAGGAAAAGCCATGTGAACATTCCCTCGACCATTACGCTCCCTCCTACGGCCTGGACCCTTCCGACGATTGGTGCAGGGTTTTGCTTTCAGACTTTTCACGCTTATGGAGCGTAAAACGTGACTCGTCTGACAGGATCACCTGTAGGCTCTCAGTGGACGTCAGCCTGCGTTACTGGCGTTCCAATTCAAACCTTCGTTGCCGATGAACAGCAGTCAACATGGGTGCGTGACCTAGACGCCTGCTACGGAGGTCCTTCCGCAGGTGGACAGTCGTGGAGGAGAGAGAGCCTCTTGATCCATCTGGACGTTCAGTTACCCAACAGTTTCACGTCTATCGGCCCGTACACCTCACCGCAGCCGTCATTCAGCCGTGTCTTCAGTGGCCCGAGATGTACCACTGTTGCCTCGGCGTCCGTTTTCGATAGCGCCATTTTTCCATGCACGTTATACGTGAACCATGGGGGCACACGGGCAGTTTAAAAACTTAGCGGTTTCGGGAATACCCCCACTCATGGCTCAAAAACCAACGAACACCAGATAAATAGCTGCGTCCTCGAATTACGACAACTATTGTACTGTTACCCGCGTGTCCCGGACATGATTTATATACCCTCCACTGCTGGTGCCAACACCTGCCGTCGGTGAGTGGTAGCTGCAGGCTGACGTCGAATATAGGCGGTAGTCACTTTAATGTGAGTGGAATGTGTATTCACCCATCGATGGCATTACTTTCATCTCAACAATGTCTGTCTTCATCATTTCATATCATGAAACACCTATCCATTTCAATAAGGAATGTTTCGTAAGAAGCGTTTTGTTATTTTGTACATTGCTAAAGTAATAGCTTTATAAACTGATCATTTCTCTTGAATAAGATCTGAAACATTTTCATGGCGTTTATTTCTATTTTGTATGGTGCCTATGTGATAACGACAATACAATAAAAACGGCAAGAATATACGAAAATTTTCTTATTCTTACGACTATGTTTATTGGACAATACTTTATGTGACAGCGATTGACATTTTAATTTCATTCGTGAGGTTCTGTCGTGAACAGAAGTAGTGGATGTACTTAATTTTACGTATTTCATCTCATTCAAGGAAAAAAATAAAACATGTATTAAGCCATGGACCCACAGGGACCGAAATGCATCCTGCACGTAATAAAATACGAATAATTGTGACTGAAGGCGTCTGTTAATTCACGCTTGCAGTGTAGTAGATCTATTGTTATCCAATTACTGAATACTGCTATCTAAGTTGGTTGCAGGCAATTCTTTAGTACTTAATGTTTGCAAATATGCATATAAATCGGAAAACGTTTTTTATTTCTCCTCGCGTAATGTAGCCTGATACTTTGCGTCGTCCCCACTGTGTATTCTATATAAAGTGGAAAAGTATATTTATAGATATAAGTCTGCAGCGATCATAATGACCACCGAGTCTACTACTTTCACTGGTCTGAAACCATTTCTTATTGCCAGACAATAAATGCTAGATAACGTAACGCGTAGTGGAATGGCAGGAACTTTAGCGACACATAAACCATGGGTAATGGCGCAGAAGTAAGGAACACGAACGCTGTACTGCCGAAGTGCAATTCATTGCCTCGCCCTCTTAGTTTCCCTAAGTATCTACCCGAGAGATTCAAGACTGCAATAAGATCGGTAAGCTTTCATGATGCTTTTCTAAATGTTTTTCTTTGGCAAGTACTCAGCTTCTAGACTTGTACACACAGCCGTTGCTGAAATTTCTTCTTATTGATTAACAACGTTTTGTTCATGAAGCAATATACAAGTGTCGACAACATCACTGGTTTCAATCGTCTACATCCCTGAGTGCATTCAAACGTTCAGTCTTAAGTGAACCTAACGGATCAAATGAAGTGTGAAAGCCATATTTCAATGTTTCTACATTTCATTTGATTCTGATGATAATACCCGTATGTGTTTAGCCTTGTTAATCTTCTTACATGTAATTAATATCCCCGTTGGTTCAGAAATATTTTAAGTCAGAATTTTCATGGTCTGTATACTCAGTAGGTACTGAGGTTCTCTTAGCTTTAGGTAACTTGGATATTTTATAAAATTATAAATTTGTTGTGGAAACTGGCAAATAACAAACCATTTCAACTAAAATTCGTTGAGGAAGAAAAGGAGTAACAAACGTAAGCCGTTAACTAGATTGATGTCATTCGGTTCAAGACTATTTGTTGACTGATAAGCTTGTTTCCTAGGATTTTTTCGTTAGTAAAGTAATGTCTGTGGTAAATTACCACTCCCATTTTCTTTTAGTTTACTAAAATACGTTTCAAGACAGTAGGGATATGTTTGCAAAAACCATATAAATAATACTGTATCCACAATTTTATTGCAAGTCGGAACTGTAAAACACATATGTCTTTTAGATTTCATAAAAAATAGGTATTAGAATAGAATCGTGTCATAACTAAATGCCAGTCATTAGCTTCTTTTTTATTTTGTTATTTTTTTTATTTGTCATAGGATGTAGAGAGCGCTCAAAGTAACTTCGCCCGTACGTTCACAGGTGGTGTGGCAGGGGATGGGACAATGGTGGCGATTCGTGTTCCTTTGCGTGTTACCACGGTTCTGTGGTGGAGATACAGTTCAGTAGCTGAGGTCCGCTCACAATCAGAACTTCGAAACGTAGTTAGCGAGTCTGCAAACGATGGTATTAACAAATTATGCCAGTTTGGCCAATAAACTGGCATTTAAATGGTCTCTGACTAGAGTAGTTAAGAAAATAATCAAGACAGAAACTACTAAGACGGACGCTTGTAACATAGGAACAAACAGCTCAGCAAGCGACAGCGAACTTAATGCGCCTGCATCTTCGGAACATGGAAGTAGACACCCCCAGCGCTGAACGCGAATGTTTTTCTGCGTATGGGCAAAGTTATTTTGCGTTACCATTTCATAGGTATCGTAAGGGAAATCGATCAGATTTCGCTCCAGGCCCCCAGCACACGAAGTAATATTCGTGTACTAGTCCTCGGCCTCGAAAACCCTAATCGCGTCACATACTATCTGAACAAAAGTATCCGGACAGTCCTGTGCAGTGAAGTATTAAACATTCAGTTTCACGATAAGCGGACTCGCCAGTGTAAAAGAAGGTGGGAAGTACCGTGTTGACTAGTCAGCGGAATAACAATTCCAACAGCTGCACAAGTTGACTGATGGTGATGCAACTGCGAAGCTGAAACGCGCAGGAAAAAGCACATGTAAAGTAAGAAGAGACAGACCTCATTTACCGACGGCCGGCCGCGGTGGTCTCGCGGTTAAGGCGCTCAGTCCGCAACCGCGTGACTGCTACGGTCGCAGGTTCGAATCCTGCCTCGGGCATGGATGTGTGTGATGTCCTTAGGTTAGTTAGGTTTAAGTAGTTCAGAGTTCTAGGGGACTGACGACCACAGATGTTAAGTCCCATAGTGCTCAAAGCCATCTACCGACGCACAGGGACGGTCGACCATTGGTGTGGATGGTTGAAAAATATCATGAAACCATCCGAAAGAACCACACGTCAGTTCTATAACTCTACAGTAATCCGCCTAACGAAATGACAGTGCGTATAGAGTTAAAAAGAATGAGAAAGAATGGTCGAGCTGCTCCTCGCAAGCTACACATTCCTGTAGTTGAAGGGGCACGTCGATGAAATTGACCAAAAATGTAAATTTTCGATTTAGTTTTTAACTACATCTCATGGACAATAAGTTCCCAAAGTTTCAATGTTGAAATTGCATCCGAAGTGCCTGACACTTAGTTGAAAGTATGACGCGGCCTCCCACCTACACCCACGTTATGAAGCAGCACCTCAATACCACCTCAGAGAACAACGCTTCTGTGTATTACTTTCACCCAAACGTGTGTGGGATACATCTAGAAGGTCGTGATACATACTCTTTGGTTTTATAGATCATCTTTGACTCTGTTCCGTATCTTATAAACAATAACAAACTAACTGCATCGTCTATGACGCAGCAATCCTTTTTTTTTCACCTTGTGATACTGACGCACATTTATACAAGGGTTCGATTCTTTCTTCATTTAGTTATGCCACGGTCACAAAGAGTGTATAAAAACTGGATAAACTGCGTTTGAATAAGTTAGTGAATGGAAGACGTGCTCTGGAGTGTAATTAGCAGTCTTCGAAAGGGAGGCAAGAAGGAAATTAAAAGTATTTTGGACAGGTCAGGAAAACTGCTGGTGAATCCTGTGGATGCATTGGCCAGATGGAGGGAATATTTTGAAGAGTTGCTCAATGTAGGTGAAAATACGATCAGTAATGTTTCAGATTTCGTGGTAGAATGGGATAGGAATGATGATGGAAATAGGATCACATTTGAGGAAGTGGAGAAAATGTCCAATAGATTGCAGTGCAATAAAGCAGCTGGGGTGGATGAAATTAAGTCGGAATTCATCAAATACAGTGGAATGTCAGGTCTTAAATGGCTACACAGCATAAATGAAATGGCCTGGGAGTCGGGACAGGTTCCATCAGACTGGACAAAAGCAGTAATCACACCAATCTTTAAACATGGAAACAGAAAAGATTGCAACAACTTCAGAGGTATCTCTTTAATTAGAGTTGTGGGTAAAATCTTCTGAGGTATTGTTGAAAGGAAAGTGCGAGTATTAGTTGAGCACCATTTGGATGAAAATCAGCGTGGGTTAAGGCCTCTTAGAGGTTGTCAGGACCAGATCTTTAGCTTACGGCAAATAATGGAGAAGTGTTATGAGTGGAACAGGGAATTGTATCTATGCTTTATAGATCTAGAAAAGGCATATGACCGGGTTCCTAGGAGAAAGTTATCGTCTGTTCTATGAGATTATGGAATAGGAGGCAAACTTTTACAAGCAATTAAAGGTCTTTACATGGATAGTCACGCAGCAGTTAGAGTTGATGGTAAATTGAGTTCATGGTTCAGAGTAGTTTCAGGGGTAAGACAAGGTTGCAACCTGTCTCCACCGTTGTTCATATTATTTATGGATCATATGTTGAAAGCAATAGACTGGCTGGGTGAGATTAAGATATGTGAACACAAAATAAGCAGTCTTGCATATGCGGATGACTTAGTTGTGATAGCAGATTCGATTGAATGTTTGCAAAGTAATATTTCAGAGCTAGATCAGAAATGTAAGGACTATGGTATGAAGATTAGCATCTCCAAAACGAAAGTAATGTCAGTGGGAAAGAAATATAAACGGATTGAGTGCTAAATAGAAGGAACGAAGTTAGAACAGGTGGACAGTTTCAAGTACTTAGGATGCATATTCTCACGGGATGGCAACATAGTGAAAGAACTGGAAGCGAGGTGTAGCAAAGCTAATGCAGTGAGCGCTCAGCTACGATATACTCTCTTCTGCAAGAAGGAAGTCAGTAACGTGACTAAGTTATCTGTGCACCGTTCAATCTTTCGACCAACTTTGTTGTATGGGAGCGAA
Source organism: Schistocerca gregaria (assembly GCF_023897955.1). Classification (NCBI taxonomy): domain Eukaryota; kingdom Metazoa; phylum Arthropoda; class Insecta; order Orthoptera; family Acrididae; genus Schistocerca; species Schistocerca gregaria. The sequence continues at coordinate 735,641,641 of NC_064931.1, forward strand.
AGCTGGGTGGATTCAGGTTACCTTATCAACAAAGTTGAGGTTACAGATATGAAAGTAGCTAGGATGATTGCATGTACTAGTGGATGGGAACAATGGCAGGAGGATGTCCACAATGAGGAAATCAAAGAAAAACTGGGAATGAACTCTATAGATGTAGCAGTCAGGGCGAACAGGCTTAGATGGTGAGGTCACGTTGCACGCATGAGAGAAGCAAGGTTACCTAAGTGACTCATAGGTTCAGCAGTAGAGGGTAGGAGGAGTCGGGGCAGAAGGTACCTGGGTTCGGTTAAGAATGATTTTGAAGTAATACGTTTAATATCAGAAGAGGCACCAATGTTAGCACTGAACAGGGGATGGTAGAGGAATTTTATAAGGGGGCTAGGCTCCAGACTGAACGCTGAAAGGCATAAATAGTCTTAAATGATGATGATGATGATGATGATGACGATGGAAGACGTGAGAAACAACGACAAACCAGCAGTGAGGCTACGTCCGAAGTAAGAACATGTGCTGAAAATGTGAACTCGTCTCCTAGCAGCTGGCCGGCGGCGGTGGTCTACCGGTCCTAGGCGCGCAATCCGGAACCGCGCGACTGCTACGGTCGCAGCTTCGAATCCTGCCTCGGGCATGGCCGTGTGTGATGTCCTTAGGTTAGTTAGGTTTAAGTAGTTCTAAGTTCTAGGGGACTGATGACCACAGCAGTTGGGTCCCATAGTGCTCAGAGCCATTTGAACCGTTTCCTAGCAGCTGCAAGCGAAACATTGGTGAGTTGACTGGTACATACTACAGTGATGAATCTCAGTAAACTGGATTTAGGTTAATTGAACTTGAATTATTCACTGCAGCAGTGAAATTTTCTTTTGTTTGTAAGACGTGTGGTAGTGATAACATTCACATTATAGATGATGTTAAGGGAGTAGGCTTGGCTGCCAACCTGCATATTGTGTGCAAAAAATGCGATGCCGATAGCTCATTCAAAACTTCTAAATGTAAAAACGGTTACTATGAATCTAATATGAGGTTTATCTATGGATTGAGATGCATTGAGTTTTGGAGAGAAGGGGGAAATTTATTGTGTGGAATAATGAATATACCAGCACCATGCCTGAGATTTACATAAATAAACTATGTACTGGAAAACAATTTCTGACGTGTGTGAGGACAGTATTATAGCAGCTTCAGTAGAAGCTATTGCTGACAATGACCCGTTAGATGAGTATGATTCTGGTCATGTCAGAAGAGATCTTGTTGTGTCATGTGATGGTACATTCACGAATAGAGGGCAAATAAGTATTGACACAGGGAAGGTACTAGATACTCAAGTTATGAGCAAATTCTGCCGTAACTGTGCACTTAGTGCAGAATATGTAGAAGATGTAAAAGGACATAACTGCAGCAAAACATTTTCTGCTTTTAGTGGTGCTATGGAAGAGCTGGTATGCAAATTATTTTTAAGAGATCTGTCAAGGAACGTGGTGACACATATGTGAAATATCTTTGGGTTGGTGACTCCAGTGACAGTCAAGACTGTGAAAGAAAGCAAACCTTACGTAGAACTTTCAATTGGGAAACTTGACTGCATAGGTCACATCCAGAAGAGAATGATCTTAACATTGAGGAAACTTGTCAGTGACATGAAGGGCAAAAAGTTGGAAGAAGGGAGGGGCATTGGTAGATACAACAGACTCACAAAGAAGACGATAGACTCTCTTCAAGTGTATTATGGCAAGGCTATCAGACAGAATCTATCCAATGTAAATGACTTGAAAAGTGCTGTATGGGCTACATATTTCCACATGTTGTCAACAGATGAACACCCTAATCATAATCTGTGCCACATTAGCTGGTGTAAATATCTACAAGCTCAAAGGGATAACAACCCCTACTTTCACAATGAGAGGCTTCCAAATTCTATCCTGGATCTTATCAAGCCCACTTATAGGTTTCTGGCCGATCCTGCACTTCTCAAAACGTGTGTTCATGGCAAAACCCAAAATCCAAATGAGTCTCTAAATTCACTCATATGGAAACGATGCCCTAAAAACACATTTGCATCTGCTCCAGTTGTCAGAATTGTGAGAAAAATATATTTACAGCTCGTCGCTGCAGCTGAAAAGTCAGTTGAAGACCTGGTAAAGGAAAGAAGACTGACAATAAGAAACCAAAAGAGAAGCCTTGAAGGGAAAGACGACCCAGAGTAAAAATGTGGTGCCTTCTGAATGAGTTGGCATAAGGAATAAAGTTAGGTTGTACTTCAAATTGCGTTTATTGAAAAGTTTGTTTTTTAAAGTTTATGTACCTTTTCCTCAGATTCTATAATTTCTAGAATTATGAAATTTTGTACACACATTTCTGTAAACCTAATAAACGCTGTCACAAGAGCAAATTTTGAAATTCAGATTGAAAGCTGAGATATGCGGCAAAGTGCTTGGAATTTTGCATTAATTTAAAATTGTAGTTGTGGAATTATTATTAGAGATTACAAAAATTCTCCTATTTGACTTCATGAGAGATGCTTACAACATATAAAGAGATGAAACATGCTCAAAAAAGGAATATACATTATTTTTTGAAAATAAAACTTCAAAATTCATTCAAAAAAAGTTTATGATATATGTCAAAGGATTTTATATGTCAATGTGTTACTTTCATGTAAAGCGTGGTACAATATTTCATTGCCTTATCTCCAAAACTGTGGATTTTGTGTATATTTCAAATAGTGTGTGCTTTTCATCAACGTCCCCCCTTAATGATAAGTACTCGTTGACGTGGAGTAAGGCAGACGCAACTGGACAGTATTGACTGGAAAAGAGTTATTTGAAGTGATGAATCACGCTATAACCTGTGGTAATCTGAAGGAAGGGTCAGGATTTGGCGAATGCCTGGAGAACTTTACCAGCCATCATGTGTAGTGGCAACAGTGCAGAGTGGAGGAGGTGGTGTTGCCGTAGGGATTAGCTTTGCGTGGTTAGGATATGATCCCTTCATTGGGCTTAATAAAACGTTAAATCCGGAAGGATGTGAGCACATTTTACAGATTTTTGCAATGTGTACAGTAGAGGAACAGTTCGGAGATTATAACTGCATGTATCAGCATGACAATGCAACCTGTCATGAAGCAGCATCCCACACGCAGTGGTTCGTGAACCATAACGATCTTGAAATGGACTGGCCTGCCAAAAACCCTGACCTGAACCCAATGGAACACCTCGGGAACGAGTTAAAACATCAACTTCGCTCCTGACCCCAGCGTAAAGTATCACTGCCTTCTCCGGTTCCAGCTTTTGAGGAAGAACGATGTATCATTCCTTCACAAGAAATCAGACATCTCATTGAAAATGTCCCTAGCAGAGTTCAAGCTGCCATAAACTTGAATGGTGGACACACTCCATATCAATGTCTACGAATAGGTATTCGGATACTGTTGATCAGATAGTGCCGCTCTGACAGCAGGCTGTTCAGAGACTCAATGACTAAAAATAATCAGAAAGCCTACAGTAATTGGTGGGCATTATAAATTTAATTTATAATCTCGGTGAAAAGCTCATTATTCTCTACTACAACCACACTCCTATACATACAGTTCTTGCTTCTCACCGATAACTGTCGTCAGAAGATGAGCAGCAGGGATACTGCTCACAGACGCAGTAAGTCTAATCTGAAGCCTAAACAGTACGAAGCATAGAGAACGTTGTAACAAAAATCGTAAAGCCATTCCCGTGAACATCAAAATTAGTCACATGCTTTTCGTTTTGTGCAGCAATACGAGCACTACGATTGCTTTGAAAGAGCTCATGTGTATACGGTGTCAGAAATACAAAATCAGCAATGTACTACCATGATTCAAGAACTTAATCTTTTTTCTCTGCATCAGTCAGCTCCCATGCTGCAAGACACAGTCTCTCGAAAGAAACGCTAGAGTACGTATCATACACTGGTACTTCCCATTTGAAATAAACACAAGATTGAAAGAAAGGACGAGAAGCTCCTGTAGGCGATAGGAAATGGTGGTATTTCAAGGTGCGACGGGGCAGTAAATAATGAAGTGCTGTTGAAGAATTCACACGAATGTGCATATACAAATGTTGGTTATAAAACGTTATTGCAAATTTTGGCTCTCACGTAAGTCTCAGGGGATGATTTTCACACTTGGTGCATTATTACACTGTTCAACACCCGCGCATTAGTTCCAGTTTTTGAATTAATTATTCACTCAGACATGAGTACAGTATATGATAGGGAACAAAAATCAGGCGATTATTATAGAAAAATTAGTTTTTCTCGACACTGTTCAGTCACTATTTATTGGCGTTGTCCTTTTCTTTCACACAATGAAATTAGCACTGGTGAGACGGTTTACAGTTTTACTTTAATAATAATTTAACTTTGAGCCCCCAATAGCAGTAATGTAGACTGCTATAAACGAAAATTACTCAATCAGTTCGAACAGAACCATATGTCCCATGTCCTCTTTGTTCTAACAGTTTTGGCGCGAAATCAGTTCGCCACATGTTCACTTACGACTATGCATACCTCGTAAATCGCACTCACACAAATAATCGTAGCATTTCCAGTTCACCAACTATAATAAAACCCCATGTCACTAACAGCATGTGTGTCAATTTTTACCTCTCTATCTACATTATTCAGTGATTTATTAAGTTTTCAAATTTATACTGACTTTTTGATCACCATGCATGCTTGCACACTTGACAATATTAAACAATACTCTCTGTCAAAATAAATCGGCGGGAAAAAGAATTCTCAAACGACCACATGGGCCACCCTCAAATGGGGCTCGTACGCCATCCACCCTCCAAAACGACTGACCAACGACTGACCCCTAGCCAAGATGGACGCTCGGATGTCCACCCCACTGGCTATTTAAGTACCAATCTCACCAGTTAAGGCTACAAATTTTGATACATACATCCCTCAACAGAAATAAGTACACCATCGGAACCGCGCTGAAAAATACATCTTATTCACTATCTCACATTAATTTCAAGGATTTTTCTATCGCTTGTAAATTAAGTTTTAATTGTTGAAAACTTTCACCACTTAGCGCAAATTTGTATGTTTACCTCTGTGCTGCTAATTTTTGACACAGAACTGCATATAGCCCCGTTTTTAGACGTAATCTATAACGATCTACACACTGCACTGCTCAAAATCTTTATATCTATAATAATTAATTAATTATGGGCGATAAATGTTAATAATAATTTGCAAACAATGATAACTGTTGCAAGTTAAATGCACAGTATAACGTAACTAGTGTGATGCCACCCAAAATATTATATAGTGTTGTTCTCTTACGTCATGAATTTTCAATTGAATTTTATGAACAATTTTCCCTCAAACTTTGTTTATTGTGCTTTACGGGCTTAATTATTTATGAACCTTGAAATATGACTACGGCACTCGATTTGCCATGACGAAACGTTTTTAATGATAGCTCGTGCATCCCTGTAAGTTGTTTATTATTTTTATTAATCTTTCAGTATTCGTGATATTAATCGATTTTGATGTTACTACAACTTTTGCGTCTCGTGACTTGAAATAAAGATCGATCTTTCAGAAGGTGCATATTGCTGACCACAATCCTCTGCCACATCGCTCTTCACTGTAAGTTACATAGTTTTCGCGTAATGCGCGAAAAACCAAACAATTCCCCAAGCTGTGGGCCACGTGGCCGCCCGGCGGCGGAGACCATCCCACCGACCATTGCAAATCTCACGCGGGCTCGCCACGCGTTTCCGCGAATCGCAAACCATATAGCGCGCTCGCTCTCCACGAAGAAATCCTTGCATATTAGAAATATTCATCTAGTAACGGGGGTTTGTACCGTCACAAAGGGAAACATACACCCCACATTCCACCAATTTTCGCATGTTAATACTACATACTATATGTACCAAAGCTGCTGTAATATGATGTATTTCTCAAGCTTTGTCCGAAGCTATCATGTCGAAAGTTGGCATAGTGAGAACCGTGGCTGTAGTAAAATTATAAACCTTAACAGTCTTATGGGTATGCTGAATACCATGCACTAGCCGCCGAGCAGCTTAAGCGAAACTTGTTACAGCAGCCGTCTATACGGCTTCCTGCACTGCGCTCGAATACTATAACGAATAGTGCTCTTCGAAAAGAAACAATAGGAACAACAATGTTAATTAACTTGTCAGACAACAGTGTTAGTAACAGTGGTAGACTGGCGGGTATATATAATCAAGGTGTAACAGGGAATCGTAATGAAATGAAAATTTATTTAGCGATACGTTCATGTTCATGCAGACATTAAAAAGATGGTGTACTAAAGCCATTGTACTACGGTGGCAGATGACGTTCACAGGACATTCGCGATACCCACACCTTGCCATCGAATCGCCACACTGAGTGCCGTGATACGTCACTCTACTCAATGTTTTTCTACTGTTCAATCGTTCAATGTTTACGCTCCTAACACCTACCGAGGCGGCGTTAGGCATTGCATTTACTGGTGTGATATGTGGCAAACCGGCAGCATTAGCAGGAGCGTCTATCACAAAAGCATGAAATACGTGGTACATTTGTGAATGTCACTTTATGAAAGGCTCAGTTTACGTTTTGTAATGTTAGCAGAACATAGTCTTCATTTAGATTTAAAAAGAATGACAGTTCAGAAATAATTTTTGCAGTAATTCCTGAGTATTTCAACATAGCTTCGAACACCGGAACTGTCTACTGATGTAGTAACATGCAGTGAAGACTAGCACAATCTTCAAGAGACGATACGTCTCTCTGGTCCTGTGACATTGTATAGATATTACACAGTGTCTTCAGGAAAACTTTTGGCCAGTGTGGACAATTGTGCTGCTCGACAGCTGGCGTTCTCCTATGTTGCTGAACGGGCTCCTGAAACTTTGAACTTCGACGTCTAAAGAATGTTTAAAAAGGTCATCATATAGACCATCATTTTTATGTTGGTGCAAATAGCTTTTGGAAACTCCTATATGGATATTTTCCAGAATTTGTAGCAGCAGACTTTCTTCTAAAGTACGAGAATTTTATGTGTGATACTGTATTTCACTCCATAACTATCCAGTACCCGTGACGAATCTTTAGCTTCTTCATGTAATCCTTTTGACTGACTCTTGGTGGCAATGATTTACAGAACAGCGAATGATTATCAAGACTGAATGTCAAAAGCGACCTGCTCTTCAGCACACTTTCACTTTCTTAGAGTTCTTGGATTACATCGCCGTTTCTTGTTTGACCTTTTCATGGAGGATTCTTTGATCTTTCCATCTCATACTCTTCTGCAGGACCCTTCTCCATATTTCACCATTTTTACTGTGTCCACGGTATTTCAGAACTTAATACGATGGTGCGAATGACAATCACTGATGTACGAGGGTTGGAACTTAAATAGTGGCAACTATTTACTCACAACCGAAACAAAAGGGCTATATGTTTGCACCTGTTAATGTCCTTCAAAGTAGTCGCCAGTGTTGTGTAGAACTCGTTGCCAGCGATGTGGAAGGCGTAGTATAGCGTTAGCAGAGCTGTTCTGCATGGAGTGCTGCACTGAGCAGGGGTACCGATATCGGTCGGGGAGGCCTGGTATGAAGCTGGCGTTCCAAAACATCCCAAAGGTGTTCCAGAGGATTCAGGTCAGGTCTCTGTGCAGGACACTCCATTACAGGGCTGTTACTGTCGTGTAAGCACTGTGCCAGAGGCCGTGCATAATGAGCAAGTCCTCGATCGTGTTGAAAGATGCAATCGCCATCCCCGAATTGCTCTTCAACAGTGGGAAGCAAGAAGGCGTTTGAAACATCAGTGTAGACATACGCTGTGATAGTGCTACGTAAAACGAGGGGTGCAAGTCCCCTCTCTGAAAGACACGACCACACCATAACACCACCGCCTCCGAATTTTACTGTTGGCACCACATACGCTGGTAGATGACGTTCACCGGACATTCTCCATACCCACACCTTGCCAACGGATCACCACATTGTGTGCCGTGATACGTCACTCTACTCAACGTTTTTTCACTGTTCAATCGTTCAATGTTTAGGCTCCTTACACCTTCCGAGGCGGCGTGAGGCATTGCTTTTACTGGTGTGATATGTGGCTTATGAGCAGCAGCTCGACCATGAAATCCAAGTTTTCTCACCTCCTGCCTAACTGTCATAGTACCTGCAATGGATCCTGACGCAGTTTGGAATTACTGTGTGATAGTCTGGATAGATATCTGCCTATTACACAATACTACCCTTTTCAACTGTCTGCGGTCTCTGTCAGTCAACAGACAAGGTCGACCTGTACGCTTTTGTGTTATACGAGTCCCTTCACGTTTCCACTTCACTATCAGATCGGAACAGTGGACCAAGGGATGTTTAGGAGAGTGGAAATCACTCGTACAGAGGTATGACACAAGTGACACCCAATCATCTGACCACGTTCCAAGTTTGTGAGTTCCGCGGAGCGCTCCATTCTGCTCTCTCACGATGTCAAATGACTACTGAGGTCGCTGATATGGAATACCTGGCAGTAGGTGGGGGTGTCTGGGTACATTTGATCACATAGTGTATATAGCCGAACGTTCGTCGAAAGATCCGTACCTGAAGAACGGAACGTTGCACAGATCACACTCATACCCAAGAAATAAAATAGGAGTAATCTGCTGAACTACAAGCCCATATCATTACAGCGGATTTGCAGTAGAATTTTGGAACGTGTAATGTGTTCGAATATTATGGATTACCTTGAGAAAAAGAAAGAAGAACGATCTATTGACAAATAGTCAGCATGGATTCATAAAATTACGTTCTCGTGAAACACAACCAGCCTTTTAGTCTCTTTAAGTAATAAGTGCTATAGACAGGGGATCTCAAACTAATTCCATAGTTTTGTATCTCCAGAAGACTTGACACCGTTCCTCACAAGCGACGTCTCATGAAACTACGTGCCTCTGGAGTATCGCCTCAGTTGTGCGACTGGATTCCTGTCAGATAGGTGACAGTTCGTAGTAATTGACGGAAAATCACTGAGTAAAACAGAAGTAATAAATGGCGTTCCTCAAGGAAGCGTTAGAAGTCCTTTGCTGCTCCTGATATACATAAATGACATAGGAGACAGTCTGAACAGACCTCTTAGATTTTTTGCAGTTGATGCTGTCATTTACCGTCTTGTAAAGTCATTCGATGATCAAAACCAATTGCAAAATGATTTAGACAAGTTATCTGTGTGGTATGAAAAGTGGAAATTGACTCTCAGTAATGAAAAGTGTGGAGTCATCCACATGATCAGTAGAAGGAATCCGTTAAATTTCGGTTACATTATAAATCACACAAATCTATAGGCTATAAATTCAAGTAAATGCTTAGGGATTACCATTAAGAATAGCTTAAAGTGGAACGATCACATAGATAACTTTGTGGGGAAGGCAAACGAAAGACTGCGATTTAGTGGCAGAACACTCAGAAAGTGCAACACGTCTGGTACAGAACCCGCTTACACCACACGTTTCTGCCCTCTTCTCGGGTATTGCTGTGCGGTGTGGAATTCCCATCAGATGGTCCAGACGGAGGACATCGAGAAACTCCAACGAAGGGCATGTCGTTTTGTATTATCACGAAATAGGGGAGAGTGGCACCGATATGAAATGCGAAATGGGGTGGCGTCTTTCGTTGCGACAGGATCTTCGCATAAATTTTAATCACCAACTTTCTCCTCCGATGGTAAAAATATAATTTTGGCTCCCACCTACATAGGGGAAATGATCATCAATATAAAATAATTGAAATTAGCTCGCCTTTCGAGACTGGAACGGTAGAGAAGGAACTTCTAGGGGGTTCGATGAACCCTCTGCCAGGCACTTATTTATGAATTTTAGAGTAATCGTGTTGATGTAGTTGCAGCACTCGTCCCTTTCGAGGGTACACCACGTGTCACTAGTCCACCACCAATTACCTTTGTTCTTCAGCAAGGTACAAAGAGAAAGGGAAGACAAATCTCACCGACCGATAATGGGCATACTACAGTGGAATATACGAGTAAATGGCTTCGGCAATCATGTGGACGAACTAAAGCTAGTAACACAGTCTAGAACAGCGAGTCTGTAGCCTCAGAAAAGACATATTAAGGATAAAAATACCACTGTGCTAAGGGGCAATCACCAATACTGAAAACAGGACCTAAGTGGTGGAGGGGCTAAGGGACAAGTGACAATGTTCCTCACTGACGCACTTCTTTCCTCACCTGTCACCCTAACCACAGCACACTACAAGTAGTTGGCGTGACTGTGCATCTTGTCTCATTTGAGGGAACACTGTGTTCCAATTATTTTCCCCCTCGTGAATCATTACCTGGCGAGGCAATCTTCTTGCTGATCAGCCATATTCCCCGACCGTTCCCTCTTTCAGGAGATTTTAGTGTACGTATTACTCTGTGGGGGTTGGCACTCCAACTGTCCAAGAAGTTAAGTGATTCAACGTGTATTAAGATCTGAAACAATATACCTTCTGAATACGGACACAGTGACGCAATGTACATCAACAGGGACATTCTCCGCCATTGATCAGACAGTTTGCTTTCGTGCTGTCGCAGATTCTGTCCTGTAGGAAGTAGTGGACAATCTCCACTGCAGCGACCACTTACCTATTTTCGTCCATCTTTTACAAAGAACTGAACCTGAGTGAAAACCAACTAACTGCATGTTCTGCAAGGCTTTATAGCCAGTCGGCTACATATGAGTGGCGGTACAACGTCCGAGACCGGGTGGATCACATTACTGATGTGATCCATTCTGCCGCTAATGAATCTGTGACAGAGATATCCAGGAAAAAGATTTTATGTCTATTAGTTGCCATATGGGACAATAAAGACCTGAAAATTACGCCAATGGGGATAGCACAGACCCTGGCAAGGTACGTTTACATTACATCGTCCATACTTTAATTTCCGAATTTCCACTCCTATTGTGAAATTTGGTAGAGGAGATGAATTCATTTCGACTATAGCAATGAAGAGGCCTATAACCTTCCGGCCAACCAGAGTGGCCGAGTGGTTCTAGACGCTAAAGTCTGGAACCGCGTGACCGCTAAGGTCGCAGGTTCGAGTCCTGCTTCGGGCATGGATGTGTGTGATGTCCTTAGGTTAGTTACGTTTAAGTAGTTATAAGTTGTAGGGGCTGATGACCACAGCAGTTAAGTCCCATAGTGGTCAGAGCCATTTGAATCATTTTATAACCCTCCCTTCTTCATATGGGAATTTGACAAAGTTCGCGAAACCACCCCAGCGCCGGACTTGATAGTGTATGGCATGCTTGACACCTTAATCACGAATCTAAAGTAATCCCACTTGTATTTTATAATCGGATATGGGGTGGTGGTCTGTTCTGAATCCTGAAGGGACTCAACAACTATTTCCATTCTAAAACCATGTAAGGACAGCATACGGCCTAGGAGCTACGGTAGTGCCGCTCTTACCAGTTGTGTCGGAAAGCCGCTAGAGCGGAAGACAAACTCCCACCTCCTCTTGAGTGTGGAGTGCAGAAATCTCACAAGCTGCTTCCAGTCTGGGTTCAGAAGATAGCGTACCTTGCTTCCAGCCTGGGATCAGAAGATAGTGTTCCGCTCTTGATTACCTCACCCTACTGGAGGCGGCCCTGACGTAGGCATTCTTACGAAAGCAGCATTTGACGTCACTGAAAAGGTACACGGGAGCACAATATCCTATGTCTGTTGCAGGAATGGAGGTTTCTTGGTCATCTACCTAGTACTCAGCTACCCTTCCTTGCCCGAAGTACTTTCCGAGCCTGAGTCAGGAACGCTATTTCCGACACGCTTATGTATGTGCCCGGTATCCAACAGGGCAACGTTATAGGTGTGACTTTGTTCGAAAATGTGATCAATAGCACACTGTCCGCTGTGAGGAGTCCTGGAAACTGCTCATTGTTGGTGGATAACTTCTTCATTTACTGTTCCACTTCTAGTCCCACATACTCATCTCGTCAGTTACAATGAGCACTTCAGAGATTGGAAGAATGGTCTGCTGAAAGTGGTTTTTATTTTATCCCCTGAGAAAACTGCATGTGTTGCTTTTAATCGTGATCCTTTCCGTTTTTACGTCCTCAGATCTCAGGCTCCGGGATACTGTTTACATTTTAAGGATCCTGGGTCTCTTGTTGACGGAAAACCTGACATGGCTGTCACACCTAAAGGCGTTAAAAGTAAGGGCCCTTAAAGCGCTGCACATCATAAATGTCTGAATGGGAGGAGCTGAGGCGCAGATAGATCCTGCCTGCTTCAATTTTATAAGGGTTTCGTGAGCTTTCTTCTAGATTATGGTTGTTTGGTTTATGGCTCGGCACGGGCAGTGTGCTAGAAGATGCTGGACTCCATACATCACGTGGATATGAGATAGGCCACAGTTGTCTAAAGAAGAGGCACTATGCCGAGCTTGTTTGCAGAGGCAGGTGAGTCGCCATTATCTGCTTGCCCACGGTTCCTTGTGGCTTTCTCTCTGGCTGTTCAAATGGTTCAAATGGCTCTGAGCACTATGGGACTTAACATCTTAGGTCATCAGTCCCCTAGAACTTAGAACTACTTAAACCTAACTAACCTAAGGACATCACACACATCCATGCCCGAGGCAGGATTCGAACCTGCGACCGTAGCAGTCCCGCGGTTCCGAACTGCAGCGCTAGAACCGCACGACCACCGCGGCCGGCTCTCTGGCTGTTAACATTCATGCAATCCTAAAAGGACTTCTGCACGAAAGACGAAATTGTTCAGTATACGGTCAACGCAGAGTTTGATGGATCCAGACGTGTCTCCGATAAACTTTCAGAGGCAAAGTTGATGCAGACCACCGACCTGGTTGTTAGTGAAGCCAAAAATAATTTTAGATTTTTACAGAGTGCAACAAACTGTGCACTCCAGACTGTTGTAAAGAACAACGTTTTTACCGTTTTAACTGAGAAATACGGTTTTAACGTGGCATATATTGATGGGTCAAAACAGGGGAACGTTACTGGTTATCCCTTCGTTTCTACCACCTGTGTCTGCATCCTCCGTTTGCCACGTGAGTTAGCTGTCTTTGACGCCGAACTCAAAGTGACTCTTAAGCTGTGGAGCAGACGAAACGTGGTCGGCGTTTGAAATTCCTGATCTGCTCTGATTCACTCAGTGCTCTGTACCCAAATATAAGGCCGTTCATAACATCCACGACGTCCTTCTCCAGCTGCAAATCGAGGAAAGGAGTTCTGCTGTGTACCAGAACACGTGCGGATTCGGGTGAATGAGTTAGCTGACACCACAGTAAAGGAGGCATGAAACCTTCCTAACGTAATGTACTGTCTTATCTCTTAGTGTGCCGTGCGGTCATCGCTGAGATGGGCTGTAATGCGTCTTTAAGAGAATGAGTGAGTGTGTCAGAGAACAAGCTCAGACCGAGTAAAGAGACTATAACGCCGTGGCGTACCTCTTTCCAGCCAGGTGGAAGCGTTGAAGTCTGGTTAATGTGTCTTCGAATAGGACACTGCGACGCATTGCTTGCTACTCAGATGTGAACAACCACACGATTGTAATGCATGTGGCATGCTGACTATAGTTAGCCACACCTTAAATAACTAGTTTATATAAAGAGGAGACGGCAGAAGCCGCTTTATTAGTAAACCGCCCTTCAATATTACGTGATGATATTAACATGGCACGTGATTTACAATTCTGCGTCTTGTCTGCCCTTCCATCTAAGCTTCAATCTTTTAGTACGTGTAAAGAATGATTGGCTCATACAGTGACTATATTATTGAGCCGCCAATTTGTCTTTTCTGGATTTTCTTCTAGATGGCTATTCGTTTCAGGTACCAATATTTCAATAATCTCTAAAATCGCCTGTTTTGTACCGTTGTGTGTGACTGTAGTCCGCAGCTCGTGGTCTTGCGGTAGCGTTCTCGAGTCCCGCGCACGTGGTCCCGGGTTCGAGTCCCGGCGGGGTCAGGGATTTTCTCTGCCTCATGATGACTGGGTGTTGTGTTTGTCTTTCATCATCATTGACTCGCAAGTCGCCGAAGTGGCGTCAACTAAAAAGGACATGCAATACGGCGGTCGTACTTCCCCGCATGCGGCCTCCCGGCCAACAATGCCATACGATCATTTCATTTTGTGTGACTGTGTATTCTAATGCAACAAACAGTGCAAGAGCGCTAGTGTGAGCGTATGTTGCTTTTTAGCATATCTTCTTCTTACGTGTTTTAACACCGTTCGTCTCATGCAGTAATTGTATGGGTGCTGATGATCACTCCGTTGAGCGCCCAAAACACAATAACGACAACAACAAAATGCTCAGCCGTAGAAACTACTGGTAGACTTCGCCATCACCCCTGGCGCGTCGTCGTTTATGTAGCCGCCTTTCAACTTCCAGAATCCATCTGACGCTCCACTGTACAGAACAAAGCGAGGTGGCAAATTTGTGAGATAGTGGCCTCAACTTTGGGAGGCCGGCGGTTCACATCTACGTGCAGCCATCCAGAAGTTTTAAGTGCTTTTCCCAGGAATAGTGAAGGCGAATTTCGGAAGGAGATGGTCGAATTCCTCCACCATTCTTCCCAAGCGCAAACGTGTACCAGTAATCTTCGTTGCAAGTACACTCCTGGAAATTGAAATAAGAACACCGTGAATTCATTGTCCCAGGAAGGGGAAACTTTATTGACACATTCCTGGGGTCAGATACATCACATGATCACACTGACAGAACCACAGGCACATAGACACAGGCAACAGAGCATGCACAATGTCGGCACTAGTACAGTGTATATCCACCTTTCGCAGCAATGCAGGCTGCTATTCTCCCATGGAGACGATCGTAGAGATGCTGGATGTAGTCCTGTGGAACGGCTTGCCATGCCATTTCCACCTGGCGCCTCAGTTGGACTAGCGTTCGTGCTGGACGTGCAGACCGCGTGAGACGACGCTTCATCCAGTCCCAAACATGCTCAATGGGGAACAGATCCGGAGATCTTGCTGGCCAGGGTAGTTGACTTACACCTCTAGAGCACGTTGGGTGGCACGGGATACATGCGGACGTGCATTGTCCTGTTGGAACAGCAAGTTCCCTTGCCGGTCTAGGAATGGTAGAACGATGGGTTCGATGACGGTTTGGATGTACCGTGCACTATTCAGTGTCCCCTCGACGATCACCAGAGGTGTACGGCCAGTGTAGGAGATCGCTCCCCACACCATGATGCCGGGTGTTGGCTCTGTGTGCCTCGGTCGTATGCAGTCCTGATTGTGGCGCTCACCTGCACGGCGCCAAACACGCATACGACCATCATTGGCACCAAGGCAGAAGCGACTCTCATCGCTGAAGACGACACGTCTCCATTCGTCCCTCCATTCACGCCTGTCGCGACATCACTGGAGGCGGGCTGCACGATGTTGGGGTGTGAGCGGAAGACGGCCTAACGGTGTGCGGGACCGTAGCCCAGCTTCATGGAGACGGTTGCGAATGGTCCTCGCCGATACCCCAGGAGCAACAGTGTCCCTAATTTGCTGGGAAGTGGCGGTGCGGTCCCCTACGGCACTGCGTAGGATCCTACGGTCTTGGCGTGCATCCGGGCGTCGCTGCGGTCCGGTCCCAGGTCGACGGGCACGTGCACCTTCCGCCGACCACTGGCGACAACATCGATGTGCTGTGGAGACCTCACACCCCACGTGGTGAGCAATTCGGCGGTACGTCCACCCGGCCTCCCGCATGCCCACTATACGCCCTCGCTCAAAGTCCGTCAACTGCACATACGGTTCACGTCCACGCTGTCGCGGCATGCTACTAGTGTTAAAGACTGCGATGGAGCTCCGTATGCCACGGCAAACTGGCTGACACTGACAGCGGCGTTGCACAAATGCTGCGCAGCTAGCGCCATTCGACGGCCAACACCGCGGTTCCTGGTGTGTCCGCTGTGCCGTGCGTGTGATCATTGCTTGTACAGCCCTCTCGCAGTGTCCGGAGCAAGTATGGTGGGTCTGACACACCGGTGTCGATGTGTTCTTTTTCCCATTTCCAGGAGTGTATATTAACCCCCAGCCTTCCTTCCATTCACTGCTTATAAACGTCACTTCGAAATTTCGTTTATCTGCGTTGACTGAGCAGTCATTTTATCCCTCGACATATTTAATGGCATTATAGTAACAATACCAAAAATATTAAAAATAATGCTTTCTGTTGTACCATTTGGTGACACACAGCCTCCCAATAAACCGTCAGAACCCCGGCCGGTGTGGCCGTGCGGTTCTACGCGCTTCAGTCTGGAACCGCGCTGCTGCTACGGACGCAGGTTCGAATCTTGCCTCGGGCATGGGTGTGTGTGATGTCCTTAGGTTAGTTAGGTTTGAGTAGTTCTACGTTCTAGGGGAATGTTGACCTTAGATGTGAGTCCCATAGTGCTCAGAGACATTTGAATCACAACGTCAGAACACTGTAATGAATATTTTTCCCGTGTTTATTTAGAATTAGTTAAACCTAACACTGTATTTTTAATAGCATAGGTAACTATATCATTCAGTTTTTTGTGATGGGTAAGAGCAACAGAGAGACCAAAAAACTGTGCTGCTTGCGGTTGCTAACTCTGGAAAATTTCTTGACACCTTTGGGTACACTACCACTTTTCGTGGTCGTATTCGATTTTTACACAAAGTCCACTGTGGGATACGAAACTCCGAAAAAGGTGCTTTCTTTTATTGTGGTAATTTTCTGTGCTATGTTTATTACAGTCATTGCAGGAAATATTTCAATCCACAACACAGCGACTCTTGGTACGTGTTTATAGTAACAACCTTGCTGAACAAAATGAAATCATGTTGACCGCTAGACATACGATTCCACTAATGTTTAAAGAAAGTTTTCCTTTATTCATTATTCCAAATACTGTCACATTAATACTTCATAAACTATCGTGAATAATCGGTTGAAACCTGAAGAACTACTTTCTGTGTAAGCGACTGGAAATCTTCCCTTATTCAACCGAAGAGTTATGTATTGTTGTTGTTCTTGAAGCTGTATTTTACGAGTTCACTGGAAGTATACTTCATGAGTTCGTGTAAAGGCCAGTGCTTCTGCTGTTTATAACGGTGAGAGGTACATCACCCAGTTTCCCCGAGAAATCTAAAGAGGTAGTATTTTATTATTCTGATTCCATAAGAGGCAGCTGAGCAATCCATTACATATTGAGCATGCAGCAGTGTAAATTCCATCCCTTCTACTAATATTTCGACCGCGTATCTTCCGGCTATCCTTGGAGTGAATTCTTCCCGAGTATGGCCGGAAGAAACGCAGCCGAAATAATAGTTAAAGAGACGGGATTTGCTCCGATGTATAACTTAAATTCAATAAACGATTCATTACACCTTGAGAATTTGAAGCTGCACAGGCTGCAGAGCATTTGAGATATTGAGCCAAAACACTGGTACACTCTCTCGTGACCAAGAGCTGCGATTTACAACACTTCCTCTCCCCTATGACGAAATTTCGGCAAATAGTGTATCTATCACCTTAATACAAACCAGTTGGATCATGACCGAGTGCTTCAGCTACTGAGATGAGTCAAAAAATTTGAGCTCAAGTGAGTGTGATGTGATTTCAAAACTTCGCGTTTAATACAGCAGATACAAAATTTTCAGATGCAAAGCGAAGTTCCATTCTTATATACCAAATAAACTGTTTCGCTGTAACGAGCGAAAGATTTCGCAAAATAAGGAAACTGAAAAATATAGAAGAAAAGGGCATACTATTTTTAACGTCAGTTACTGAAACGATTTTCATATTCTCAAATTAAACCGGGTGACGCGAGTACAAGGAACAGTGACAAAATGTGATCTGTCGTAAAGATCTTTCCGTGACTGACTTAACTGACGCATGATAACATCGCTTTTACTATGAGTTGTACATATATGGAGAGTACGCCGTAGGCCAGATTAATATAACGCTTCCCTTTAGGTGAATGAATGACTTTTTCTACGCTTCCGGAATGTTGCTGATTCCGTTTTAACGTTCACAACAAGGGCATACACCACCGTTACCGTATTGAAAGCACACTCCTGCTCTTGGGTTGCGTCACACGGCTGGGCGGATATTTCTCCTCGAAGGCTTTACGTCAGAAAATTTTACGCCAGTGAAGTGCTCTTGGAAGTCGTGTATCTCGGCCGCATTACATTCCAGCGAAGGAGCAGCCGACGGAACGTTTTATGAATCCTTCGAGAAACGAACGAAATATAACTCGCAATGAGAAAATTTAATCTAGAAAATGTTGAGGTTTCTTCGTAGCGATAAATTTATTCTGCATATTCTATTAATATCTGTCTCCTACACAAGCTATCTCAAACGTCAAAATCGTCTTGCGAAGTTATTAAGTGACACTGCCTATACTCTACCAAGAAAAAATTCTGTCGAAAATTAAATTTTCGAAGGTCAGTTAGCTCCCCTAATACGCCAACGTGAAATTAAGCTGTAATCAGTGTACATAAAACATTAATTAAACCTTAAGACCGCAATAGATGAGATGGGGAGGATTCTAAGTTATTGCTCCACTAATGCAACGGTGCGCTCGCTTTCTTCCTATCGGCTGAGTCAGCGCCCATCTTTTCTTTTTCACTTTCAGTCAAGAACACGTAAATCCTCTCTGAAAATTTAATACAGCTTATGTGTACGAAAAAGTCCATCAGATTTTCCAGTAAGTTGGAATGCTAAAATCCTCCCCTGAAATAAGATAAATACCAATGAAAGTGTTAGTATGCGAGACGTTTGTGATTATATTTTTACAAAATAGTCACTTTTTGAAGCAATGATGAAAGTGAGACGATGATAAACGTAGAATCACGATAAAATTGTTGCTAAGATTTCGCTGACTCCGGCTAAATCAGTGTACGTGGCCTGTCATCAATTCTCGATGCTTATGACAACCGTAAACAGTGCAGCATTTTCAATAAAAATCACTCATCCTTCTTGTGGAAATACATCCGCATCGATTCACCCGAGCAGGTCTCGTATCCCTGAGTGGAAAGTTTTGAACGGTGGGAAGTTCGGCGTTTACTTCGTGTCAGTTTTAACTTCCATATAGCTTACTGCCTGGCAAAGACAAAAGACTACATAAAACTTCATTTTTAACAGTTCGCTACCCATGGGCAGAGCGGTAAATTCGGACTTCACTTTCCATCGAAACGAAAGGTGGGAAGTTAAATTTTAACGTTCGATAGACGTTGATTATTAAAGATGGAGTAGTAATTTTGCCAGCCAAAAGTAAGAAACAAAACGCGTTGGTCCTTTCGGAGGATCGACTAGATACCCTCCTTAAGTTGATTTATGCAGTGCTGCTTCCGGATAGGAATGCATCGTCATACTCCTATCATCATTTTAGTTGGTGTGAGTCACAAAGTATTCCTAAGCAGGAAGCATTGTTAGCTGAATGTAACAAACTGTCCTAAATTATCAGCAGTAATAAATAACGCACACCAACACGAACCACAAATATGTTTTACAAAACTTGCTTGTTAAACTGCAGACAATAATACCAAATGTATGACTTTAATTGATCAAACGTTATGTATCGTTTGCTGTTATGTAATGAGAAATTCATTGTGGGTTATGTCACAGCAACGAAACGTGAGTAGGAATTAATGGACAGGAAAAAATGGTCTTTTGCCCTCGGTAGATTCCTCGAACTTGTGTTTGTTTTTAATAAAATAAAATCTAGATTAGTGAGTCATTTGTTGAAAAAAAAGTCTCTCAACATGAATGTTTCTAAGACTTCCTGAATCTCGATTGTTCTCTGAGGATGTCACGCCCACTTAAACGTCCGTGTCGTCCAATCAAAACAACAGCTATAGGCATTGTCTACCACGTGAAGAGGAGGGCACCTATCTCACTTCGTTGATGTAAGATGCACTAGACGTTACTTTCTGAAGTTGTCTCCACTTTAAGAACAAAGTAATGTTTTCTGTTTGCAAGGAAAGAAGAAATATCGGAGTTTAACGTATCGTCAACAGTCACATCATCAGAAAAAGTAGCTGAGGCTAGGAAAGAACTTTACGTTTGTCTTAAACATTTAAGAGAAATTACGGAGAACCATACTCTGGATGGTTTGACCACGATATGAACAGCTGACCTCCAGATTAAAGCCGGCCGCTGTGGACGAGCGGCTCTAGGCACTTCAGTCCGGAACCGCGATGCTGCTACAGTCGCAGGTTCGAATCCTGCCTCGGACATGGATGTGTGTGATGTCCTTAAGTTTAAGTAGTTTTAAGTCTAGGGGACTCATGACCTCAGATGTTAGAGCCATGTGAGCTAGATTACGGGCCAACATCTAAGCGCCACATCGCACAGCATTTCTGTTTCTTGGAAAGTATAAAATCCAGTCGTATACATATTCCACTACCAAGCAGAAAGATATTGTATTTACAGGATTAGTGTCCAAAACTACACTCCTGGAAATTGAAATAAGAACACCGTGAATTCATTGCCCCAGGAAGGGGAAACTTTATTGACACATTCCTGGGGTCAGATACATCACATGATCACACTGACAGAACCACAGGCACATAGACACAGGCAACAGAGCATGCACAATGTCGGCACTAGTACAGTGTATATCCACCTTTCGCAGCAATGCAGGCTGCTATTCTCCCATGGAGACGATCGTAGAGATGCTGGATGTAGTCCTGTGGAACGGCTTGCCATGCCATTTCCACCTGGCGCCTCAGTTGAACCAGCGTTCGTGCTGGACGTGCAGACCGCGTGAGACGACGCTTCATCCAGTCCCAAACATGCTCAAAGGGGGACAGATCCGGAGATATTGCTGGCCAGGGTAGTTGACTTACACCTCTAGAGCACGTTGGGTGGCACGGGATACATGCGGACGTGCATTGTCCTGTTGGAACAGCAAGTTCCCTTGCCGGTCTAGGAATGGTAGAACGATGGGTTCGATGACGGTTTGGATGTACCGTGCACTATTCAGTGTCCCCTCGACGATCACCAGAGGTGTACGGCCAGTGTAGGAGATCGCTCCCCACACCATGATGCCGGGTGTTGGCTCTGTGTGCCTCGGTCGTATGCAGTCCTGATTGTGGCGCTCACCTGCACGGCGCCAAACACGCATACGACCATCATTGGCACCAAGGCAGAAGCGACTCTCATCGCTGAAGACGACACGTCTCCATTCGTCCCTCCATTCACGCCTGTCGCGACATCACTGGAGCTGGGCTGCACGATGTTGGGGTGTGAGCGGAAGACGGCCTAACGGTGTGCGGGACCGTAGCCCAGCTTCATGGAGACGGTTGCGAATGGTCCTCGCCGATACCACAGGAGCAACAGTGTCCCTAATTTGCTGGGAAGTGGCGGTGCGGTCCCCTACGGCACTGCGTAGGATCCTACGGTCTTGGCGTGCATCCGTGCGTCGCTGCGCTCCGGTCCCAGGTCGACGGGCACGTGCACCTTCCGCCGACCACTGGCGACAACATCGATGTACTGTGG
The DNA here is from genome assembly GCF_023897955.1 of Schistocerca gregaria. NCBI lineage: Eukaryota > Metazoa > Arthropoda > Insecta > Orthoptera > Acrididae > Schistocerca > Schistocerca gregaria. The sequence goes on from NC_064931.1 coordinate 735,663,151, forward strand.
AGACCTCACGCCCCCCGTGTTGAGCAATTCGGCGGTACGTCCACCCGGCCTCCCGCATGCCCACTATACGCCCTCGCTCAAAGTCCGTCAGCTGCATTTACGGTTCACGTCCACGCTGTCGCGGCATGCTACCAGTGTTAAAGACTGCGATGGAGCTCCGTATGCCACGGCAAACTTGCTGACACTGACGGTGGCGGTGCACAAATGCTGCGCAGCTAGCGCCATTCGACGGCCAACACCGCGGTTCCTGGTGTGTCCGCTGTGCCGTGCGTGTGATCATTGCTTTTACAGCCCTCTCGCAGTGTCTGGATCAAGTATGGTGGGTCTGACACACCGGTGTCAATGTGTTCTTTTTTCCATTTCCAGGAGTGTATATCGAAGGATCTCCTTAATCAGGTAATAGGCTCAAACAGATCTACAGTGAAGAGGAACCCCAAAACTTTAAGTAGAAAATAACACAGACGATGCAGTATCCTAATCAAAGCATTATGAAAAAGGCGCCAATGATCGGAGACATTTTAGATTGTGTGTGGTACTGACTAGACAGTACGTCCGAGCCACATTTCATAAGAGGGTTCTGTTTGTGCGTCTACTTGAATGAGTCTTATTGCTGTTGTGGTCTTCAGTCCTGAGTCTGGTTTGATACAGCTCTCCATGCTGATCTATCCTCTGCAATCTCCTTCAACTCGCAGTACCGACTGCAACCTACATCCTTCTGAATCTGCTTAGTGTATTCATCTCTTCGTCTGCCTCTACGATTTTTACCCTCCGCGCTAAATTTGTGATCCTTTGATGCCTCTGTACATGTCCTACCAACCGATCCCTTCTTCTAGTCAAGTTGTGACACAAACCTCTCTTCTCCCCAATCCTATTCAAAACTCCTCATGAGTTACGTGATCTACACACCTAATCTTCAACATTCTTCTGTAGCACCGCATTTCAAAAGCTTCTATTCTCTTCTTGTCCAAACAATTTATTATCCATATTTCACTTCCATACATGGCTACACTCCATTCAAATACTTTCAGAAACGACTTCCTGACACTTAAATCTATACTCGATGTTAACAAATATCTCTTCTTCGGGAACGCTTTGCTTGCCATTGCCAGTCTACATTTTATATCCTTTCTACTTCGACCATCATCAATTATTTTGCTCCCCAAATAGGAAAACTCCTTTACTACTTTAAGTGTCTCATTTCCTAATCTAATTCCCTCAGCATCACCCGATTCAATTCGACTACATTTTCATTATCCTCGTTTTGCTTTTGTTGATGTTCATCTTATATCCTCCTTTCAAGACACTGTCCATTCCGTTCAACTGCTCTTCCGAGTCCTTTGCTGTCTCTGACAGAATTAAGATGTCATCGGCGAACCTCCAAGGTTTTATTTCTTCTCCATGGATTTTAATACCTACTCCTAATTTTTCTTTTGTTTCCTTCACTGCCTGCTCAATATACAGATTGAATAACATCGGGGAGAGGCTGCAACCCTGTCTCACTGCTTCCTTTTCATTTCCCTCGACTCTTATAACTGCCATCTGGTTTCTGTACAAATTGTAAATACCCTTTCGCTCCCTGTATTTTACCCCTGCGACCTTTAGAATTTGAAAGAGAATATTCCAGTCAACATTGTCAAAAGCTTTTTCTAAGTCTACAAATGCTAGAAACGTAGGTTTGCCTTTCCTTAATCTTTCTTCTAAGATAAGTCGTAAGGTCATTATTGCCTCCCGTGTTCCAACATTTCTACGGAATCCAATCTGATCTTCCCCGAGGTCGGCGTCTACCAGTTTTTCCATTCGTCTGTAAAGAATTCGTGTTAGTATTTTGCAGCTGTGATTCATTAAACTGATAGTTCGGTAAATTTCACATCTGTCAACACCTGTTTTTTTGGGATTGGAATTATTATATTATTCTTGACGTCTGAGGGTTTTTCGCCTGTCTCGTACATCTTGCTCACCAGATGGCAGAGTTTTGTCAGGACTGGCTCTCCCAAGGCCGTCAGTAGATCTAATGGAATGTTGTCTACTCCTGTGGCCTTGTTTCGACTCAGGTCTTTCAGTGCTCTGTCAAACTCTTCACGCAGTATCGTATCCCCCATTTCATCTTCATCTACATCCTCTCCTATTTCCATAATACTGTCCTCAAGTACATCTCCCTTGTATAGACCCTCTATATACTCCTTCCACCTTTCTGCTTTCCCCTCTTTGCTAATAACTGGGTTTCCATCTGAGCTCTTGATATTCATACAAGTGGCTCTCTTTCTCCAAAGGTCTCTTTAATTTTCCTGTAGGCTGTATCTATCTTACCCCTAGTGAGATAGGCCTCTACATCCTTACATTTGTCCTCTAGCCATGCCTGCTTAGCCATTTTGCACTTCCTGTCGATCTCATTTTTGAGACGTTTGTATTCCTTTTTGCCTGCTTCATTTACTGCATTTTTATATTTTCTCCTTGCATCAATTAAATTCAATATTTCTTCTGTTACCCAAGGATTTCTACTAGCCCTCGTCTTTTTACCTACTTTATCCTCTGCTGCCTTCACTACTTCATCCCTCAGAGCTAACGTGTGGTTCCTGAAGAGGGGCAGCAGACTTTTCAGTAGTTGCAGGGCAACAGTCTGGATGATTGACTAATTTGGCCTTGTAACATTAACCAAAACGGCCTAGCTGTTGTGGTACTGCGAACGGCTGAAAGCAAGGGGAAACTACAGCCGTAATTTTTCCCGAGGGCATGCAGCTTTACTGTACGACTAAATGATGATGGCGTCCTCTTGGGTAAAATATTCCGGAGGTAAAATAGCCCCGCATTCGGATCTCCGGGCGGGGACTACTCAAGAAGACGTCGTTATCAGGAGAAAGAAAACTGGCATTCTACGGACGGGAGCGTGGAATGTCAGATCCCTTAATCGGGAAGGTAGATTAGAAAATTTAAAAAGGTAATGGATAGGTTAATGTTAGATATACTGGGAATTAGTGAAGTTCTGTGGCAGGAGGAACAAGACTTCTGGTCAGGTGAGTACAGGAATGGCTCTACGTATACCAAATACGAATATTTCAGTGGTGTTTCTACGGTGAACGTATTCGTAAGGGGCTAGATGAAGTAGTTGGCATTTGAGATTACAGTAGAAGCAGAACAGAAACTGGCTAGTAGGGTCGTTGCTATCTGTATCATTGTACAACGATCAACAATGACGTAGACACAGAAACATCAAATATGTTGTCGACACGTTGCAGAGGCTTCCTTTAACTCGTTTCTGAGGCAATATTCCAACAAAACAATGACCTAGTATATAGTGCCTAGAAGTCCCAAAGCTGCTTCTAAGCTTGTAAGTAAACATTTCTGCCATTACTGGTTTTTCCCACATGCGACCTGTTCTCTAATGTCTAGGCATGGTTAGTTTTAAATTCAAATTTCCTTGACCTTTTGGCATTTACAACTGAGTGAAAGTAAGTAAGATTTCTCACAGAAGTATTATCCTACGGCGTATAGTTTATACACTCTTCTTAAAATAAGTGCAATACAGTCACGTTACAATGGTTACATGATCGACTAAGTCTACAGATGTGAAATGACAGAAAGACTAGAGTGCTTAGCTTACTTGCACAAAAACTGATGATAATTACAAACAGTAGCAGTTACAGTAACTTCATAAGTGTGCAGTAGTACTATCACTCACTTCAGTTATTTGATTTCCCGCTTAAATAGTGTACTTTCGTCCTTACAGTAGAATATACATTTTCAATGAAGCAAGGCCATCCTGAACCCTTCTCAACTGTCAGAAGGATACCGAAACATACACAGATCAATGAATTTAAGCTCTTACTGAAATGATGCAAAACTTGAAACGTACCCTTAGAAAAATTATACATGACTGTGCTTAAACTGACACACAATATTTTTTAGCGCAACGCAATCTGACTTTCAATAATCCCTACAAGAGAATGGCCTTGACTAAATTAACATACACGTTTCACAAATCACTTACCTCACAAAAATGTTCGTTACTCGAACTACTGCAATACAGCGAGCGCCACTACTGCCAGCTAAATAAAAGATTCAAACTACTGAAGGCACTAGCTACTGATAGGCATAGTTAGCAAATGAAAGGTTTTGATAGAGAACAAACAATGTATTTACCTTAATAGTGTTCAAAAACCATAATATATATAGCAGTTCATGACATCCATTCTTACAAATGTACTGTTTCTGATGGACACACGCCCAAATCATCCGCTCTCAAAAATCCTCCATCTAACTTACTCACATCCACCACTGCTGGCGGCTCACCTCCAACTGCACAACGCTATGCGCTTTTAACAGCCAATAGCCCAATACTACAATAGCGAATATTATAACAATGCCACCCAGCCACAGACCTCACACAGGACAGCCAGTGATTTTCATACAGAGCGCTACGCGGCGTTACCAACATAAAAACCTAAACAGCCTACTTACAAACTTAACAACTGCACTCAAATCGAACACAAAAACACTAATCGAGAGCTAACATTGTCACTTTGAGTAAAGAAGGGTTGTCAGCGCTGTTAGTGACACAAACCACAGCGTCATCATTCTAACAGTCAGCTACTATCGTGATACGCAAAACATTGAAGATCGACTTCATAGTAGTTACCCCTATTGTCCTTGCAGTCAATATTTCAGCGACGGGTTCGTCTTTATAAACTATAATGCACGAACACATCGCTCCAGTTTCTTGAAGATCTTCCTCCAAGAGGCAGAAATCAACGAAACTCAATAGTCAGCACTATCTATTCACACGGATCCAACTGATAATGCTTGGGAACAGTGTGTCATTGTAGGAACCATCGACGCACACGGGGAGAACGACATTGAAGAGTGGAACAGGCCTAAGCTTAAGGATTATTTTGCCGGACCGCGAGACCATCCAATCTAATTCCACACATGTTCGCAGATAAAGCTGGTGGTACCAACAGACCTCTTCCAGCGCCAACAACGTACTCTAAACCTAGCACACGTAAAGACAAGTAAATAGTGGTTGAGTGACTAAAATCTCCCAAATGCTCCAAGTTTCTGTGAAGTGTGGTACGGTAGTGAATTATTTTTTCAAGTATCCCATAATTTGTGCTTCAGTTTCATGGAATTTTCCGCTCTCTAAGTAATAAATGGTGCAACGGTACCATTCAGTTGTAAACATTTTATTCACATTCATGGGATTTATATAATCCTTGAACCTAGAGCGTAAAAGATAGTAGTTGTTACTCAAAACATTGTGGAATATCAGTCATTTGTTAAATTATAATTTCTACATCAAGCAATTTGTTTGTAGTAATATTTGGAACACTCATTTGAGTGGACCGCATCACATATTTCTTAGATGTACAATTTCCGACATTTTCACATGTTCTTTTTGTCAGTAGTATCAGTTCTAAGGCGTTTTGCAGATGCTCTGAAAGTAATTCATAAATTTACACTTTGCGGTCTTTTAGAGACACAGACATCAGTTTCCTATGTGCTAATCTTGAATATAGTTGTTTACTAGCAATTTTCAGGCTGACGTTCATTTCGCTCATCACCTTATCGCCTCTTACACTGTTGAAAAATTGTAATGTGAGAGACAAATGCGAAAATATTCTTTCTATCGTACTCGAAATATCGACACCTATGGCAGGGAACGGAACACAGCTGATGGTACAGTGGCTTGCTCAGTCGTCTTCCTAATTGGACACATGCGTTATTTTCATTCACACTGTCACAACATGAGGTTTGAGATTTCAAAATAAACTGACTTTTACTAGATGCATTTAACATATTACAAGTTTTTTGGACCTCACCGTAAATCACTGACGCTGAGGATGTCGTGGATCTGATTTATGATACATCGACAGGTCTCTTCGGTAACTAGAATTTGGCGGCGAAAGCACTGGTGTCTGCTATGAGTCAAATCGTCTTAATTGATGGAATAAATCAGCAACAGAAAGCAAAGCCCATGGGTGCACTCATCTAGTTCCCATCAATGAATACTATAACAGATATCAGCCATGATGACGCCGTAAGAAGCGAAACTCTAGACAGAGGCTATGATGGGCTAGGAAATAAGTGCTTCAAACTCCAAACTATAGTTCAAGTCCAACATGCAAGAGTATCGTCCACTATTAGAGGCCTCATTCAAGGGTGGTTAGACGTTAACTTTGTCCCCTGGCCAATATCCTGGATGTCGAGAAGCACTTACGAGAGTTACAGACCATCTTGCTCATGAGAGGATGCAATGGTTATGTGACACCTTAATCAACCGAACCAACGCTTGCGTCCAAGTAAGAGGGGATGCCACGTCATAATGGTAAGTGGGTTTATGCTGCGAAGTTTTTTTGTGAATTTGTCTAGATTTTATCATCACTGAAGTAACATCCCAAACCCTTTCAATACGGGAAGTTTTATATCGTTTCCTCCTCCCCTTCTGGGTTCTTCAGTCTTTTTGTCACGTAAGGTAAGAAAGGGTCTCAGACTTCCTTCACTAAGTTGGAATTACTTCTTTGGAAGGAGTGCTACGTTATTTCTTAGATGGCTGCTAAGGATAGGCATGTGTGGATCCTGAAAAGTTCTGTCAGTGTTATGTATGACAAATTTGGCTCACCGTCGACTTAGATGGATATCTGAGTCATGTATAAATATTTAGTGTAAAAAAACAATGCACATTGAAAAGTACAAAATAAATATATCGTTCCCTCAAATGAAACGTGTCGGTAATTTAGACTGCATGCATTGTTATCATCATAATTTTTTCAATAACTTAACACCACTTACCAAAATAAAACAACGGATGTGCGGGAGCAGAGCTGTCACTAGAATCCGCTAAGTCGAGAAAGTAAACAAACCGTCGATACTTGCGACAACTATAGAGACATAAGAAATAATTGTGTTTCCGATCTGGTAACAGTAACCTACGTGATATTGCATGTGACACTAATTTCAAATTTCTCTGCAGTCATGGTACAGATTACTACAACATTTGGGGTGGTAATGATCCGTGTTCGCTTCCCTTGCGGCTTTTCTAGTCACGTGGGTTTGTATTGCTGCAGGCCACGTATTTCGTAATGTTACTCACGTATTTGATTTCTGTTTCCCCTCTCAACTCACCCTCGCATGCCTCCGGTTCTCTTTCCCCTCTCAACAAGCCCTCACATGCCTCCGGGATGTGAACCATTATCCTATTTGTTTCTGTAGCCCCAATTTTCGGAATATTTTAGTTTCAGTTTTTCCAGGTAATTCATTTACTTATGCCTTTTAGACAAGTCCTTTACTATAGGAGCATTTTGTATTAGATTTTCCGATTTATTTTTCTGATCGCGTTTCTTGTCTCCAAATCTTTTATATTCGATAGCCTGATCCCTAACGTGAATATGTCACTTTTACTGTATGATCAGCGGGATGGGTAAACGTCTCAGTAGACAATTTTTATGGATAGTTTCGAGTTTGAAGATGTCGATGAAGCTGGGCTCATTTTTCGGTTCGATTGTTTATACAACTGTCGCTATTCAAGTAAAATTACGCACTAGCAACTCTAACGTCTGATCAAGTTTGGTGCTGATTGAGTAACACAGGTTGTTCTTACAGTGTCACACATTTTAGACTCGTAAAATAGGCCTATATAATATTTGCGTTTGCAAATTTTGTCTTTGTGATTATTTTGTTGTTTGTGAAGAATGATGTAGATCGTCCCCCAACCGCAGATTTTTAGACTGTTAACTTGTGTTCCCAGCTCGAGAGAATGGTGCAGTTCTCAGTGCACACAGTCCTTTCATACGTCCATCCGTTGGTGGTATCGATTCCTTTCTCCATCTTTACATTTCTTCTTTGGTAAAAATGTTTTTACTGACAGGATGCAACACTTTATTCAAGACACTGAAAAACAGCGAATGAGCTTTTTGGGATGGAAAATTTTTAATCACGTATAAACGTTTTCATTTGTTCACTGATGTATCCAGTGTATAAAGAGCGTGGTAATTGGTCTTCCGCGTCACCGGATCTTTTTCTGAAACGTTGAATGTGTAGTAAAGTCTACAGAGAAAACGACAGCACTAGGAAATAATTAGCCTTACCCTCATTGTATATGCCAAGGCAGTCTGAAAAGCGCTGCACTTAATAATGAATTAATAATGCATTAATACTGTGGATTCAATGTTTTAATAATAATGAACTCGTTAGTGGAAATTCTGAAAATACGCTCTTAGCTGTTGTAAATTATTCTTGAGTTTTGCAGCATTTAACTATTGCATTAATCTACCTCTGTGGCCGTAATCATTTATGTGCCGCTTCTTTTGTCCGCTACATACACCACATCCTCTGCAACATCTAAATTCACGGCTATCTGAACCCAAGAATTCGAAATTAATTCATACTACTGCTTCTTTAAATTATTACCTATCTTTCTGGAAAATGATGCTCGTGTGTCTCTACCCTCACCATACCATTGCCGAGTACCTACTCGCTGATTGTGGTAGTCTATGAGAAGACGCTGGAACGGAAACGATTATCTGTCTATGAGCACTCGACTATGAGGAATATAGCGTCACCGTAGCACTATTCTTCGGTGTTCTAGCAGCCTGTCCCATCGTGCGTTTTTCGGCGACGTACTAGCTAAACAGCGAAACAGCGCAGGCGACCTCGACTGTTACGAATTGTAATTTCTTTCATCAATAGTTACCAACCTATTGAGATGCTGCCCTTATTCATCTCTCTGCAGTCAGTACCAGAATACTGAAGATTTAGATAAACGAGCAGCTTAGAATTGAGAGTACACTTCCAGTGCCACTGTCATTCAATGTCGGTGGCTTATAGTACGTCTTGTAGCATTTTTATATCACCTAAGACAACACTGTCGCTATATAAATGATGTGCAAGAACCCTTAAAGTTTATCTTTAACACATTTTCCGTTAGTTCTTCCGATGCACCAACTGTCTGCGACTGGTGAAATGACGGAATAGGATATTTTAGAATCGCAGGGATAGTCGTAGAATCTACACACATCAAAAAATTTTTGCAGCAGCCCGATTACCAGTCTTCTGAAAATAGATGTTGACTGTGGGTATTTTATCACAGACAGTCCCTTTGACTGTTTAGAAATGTTACTAAACCCGCTCAAAGATGTAAACAACCATGCATGAGCGGCGCCTATGACACGGAGGGGGTCCGACTGCCGACCAGTTCCATTCATTCCACCAGGAAGGAGGTACACGGGTCGTGTTGTCTGTAGTTCAACAATGCCTAGACGGTCAATACCGCGGTCCCGTCGCATCCGCATCGTTACTTTGTGCCAGGAAGGGATCTCAACAAGGGAAGTGTCCAGGCGTCTCGGAGTGAGCCAAAGCGATGTTGTTCGGACATGGAGGAGATACAGAAAGACAGGGACTGTCGATGACATGCCTCGCTCAGGCTGCCCAAGGGCTAAAGCTTTTAGTGCAGCCAGAGGGCGTCGTGTTACTACTCAAACTGTGTGCAATAGGCTGCGTGACGAGCAACTTTCCTTCCGACACCATGCAGAGTGGTAGAGATGGGCCGAACAACACGACAAGTGTACCGCTCATGACTGGCATCAATTCCTCTACACCGATGAGTGTCGCATATGCCTTCCACCAGGCAATCGTAGGAGACGTGTTTGGAAGCAGCCTGGTCAGGCTGAAGGCCTTAGACTCACTGTCCAGCTAGTAAAACAAGCAGAAGGTTCCCTGATGTTTGGGAGTGAAATTATGTGGAGCTGACGTACGCCGCTGGTCGTCATGGTAGGCTCCGTAACAGCTTCACGATACGTGAATGCCATCCTCCGACCGATACTGCAACCATATTGACAGCATATTAACGAGGCATTCGTCTTCATGGACGATAATTCTCGCCCCCATCGTGCACATATTGTGAATGACTTCCTTCAGGATAACGACATCGTTCGACTAGAGTAGGCAGCATGTTCTCCAGACATGAACCATATCGAAAGTGCCTGGGATAGACTGAGAAAGGCTGTTTGTGGACAGAGTGACCCACCATCCACTCTGAGGGATCTACGCCGAATCACCGTTGAGGAGTGGGACAGTGTGGATTAACAGTGCCCTGATGAACTTGTGGATAGTATACCAAGATGAATACAGGCATGCATCAATGCCAGAGGATGTGCGACTGGATATTAAAGGTACGGGTGTGTACGGAAATCTGGACCACAGTCTCTGAAGGTCTCGTTCGTAGTACGAGGTCTCGAAAAAATGCTATAACCTTATGACGGCACCACAAGTAAAGACAATCGCTGCCAAAGATAGAAACGAATTGGTGACGGCATAGACACGTCCCCAAGTGTTTCCTTGTGCCGTCGCAACTGGAAGACTGTATACGTCCGAGCGCGGTGCTGCTCTGTCTGATCTCTAAGTAATCGCCCTGACTGTGTGATCAGCGATCACGTGAAATCATCGCTTATGATGACAGTATCGTCATGGTACAGATCCGGTTGTATGAGAACAGAACAGTTACGGACAGTTGTACTCTGATGTGAAACAGTCCTGTGGCGATGAAGTGTTAATTGTTATAACTCTCAGACACAGCATCAAACACGTCTCATCTGTGTGGACACTGATTCTTATGAAAGTTAATTTGTGTGCGTGTTGTATCTGCTCGACCCGTCCTGAAGTAACCTTGTTGCTACAATTCGACATACCAGGAGTAATATGCACGTATATTGCATTCTCAACTGATAAACTAGCAACCATGTCATGAGGAGATGAAAAATCATCTGATACGAAAAGAACATTAGTGAGAGTTAACATCTCAGTGAAGGGAACTGGCATGTGGGCGAGCAGAGCAATCTTAAATAGTCTTATGAATACCCACACCCTGCCGACATGGAATCTAGGGCCTTCGATATCGTGAATTCATGCAGATGTGTATCAAGACCCACTGAATGATCTATATTGCACAACAGAGGTAAATAACTGGGCTCAATGGATGGAACTGTAATGTGTCTCCATCAACGATTATGACCAAATTACAAATATGTACGAGTGAACTGTGTGGAAGAACTAGTGTACCTCAGTATCTCTGTCAACTTGCGTTGGCCCGTGGCTCACCTTCATCTTAAATCACTGTACAAGTATTTACACGTCTCTGATAGAAACGGATTGGACGATAGACCAGTGAAATTACTGTCTCAATATAGTCGCTGAAAGTGAACTTTTTAATACTTCCTGTTCCTGAAATCCATGAAACTATGATAGGAACCGGCAGCAGGCCCATGAGCGAACCGATGTGACATCACAAAAAGAATTAACTTCCTAAATTAGAGATTAAAGGTGCCATTTTTACAGTTTGCTAAATGGACCTTGAGTTCAGTATCATGCAGTGATATTGTAAGTAGGCTGTTTAGGTTTTTTATATTGGTAACGCCACGTAGCGCTCTGTATGAAAATCACTGGCTTTGCTGTGTGCAGTATGTGGCTGGTTGGCATTGTTGTAATACTCGCCATTGTAGTGTTGAGCAGCTGGATGTTAACAGCGTTTAGCGTTGCGCAGTTGGAGGTGAGCCGCCAGCAATGTGGATGTGGGGAGAGAAATGGCGGAGTTTGTAAGAATGGATGTCATGAACTGCTATATATATTATGACTATTAAGGTATATACAATGTTTGTTCTCTAAAAAAAGATCTACTTCCAAGAAAACGAGGGAACATAAATAGACATTTCCCTTCACAGGAACTGGATAAATAATTTTTTTTACAATTTGGTAACTTGTATGCTAGAGTAAGTTCTCGTGACGCATCACCCTAGTGTTAAGATGTTACATAGGTATTAAATATGGCCATTTTACTGTAATATTTTTCTGCTTGAGCTTTGTCATGTTTAGATATAAGTTATTCCATTGGTTGCGGCTGTTTGCCAGGCATAGTGCTACTAAATTTCACTTTGCATTACTCTGTCAAGCCATTTTTACTACTGATTTATTTTTCTTGTTTGCTGCTCATTGCCTTATATTAGTTGTAATATTGCTGCTTGCTTTGACAATTTCCATTTTTTCATTGCCATTTGCATTAATTGTTTTGTACTGCTGCATTGCCTCGTCCCTTATTTTAGCATCTTAGCTCAGTAGATTTAAGTTAGCTTAAGAGGCGGTAGACTATATAAGAGAATGAGTTACGATGAATTGGAAGGAATTCATTGAGAAGCTATAAGAAAATGGTTTGGCCAAAAAAGTATTTTGAAAGAGGATAGGAACAAAAAAAAAGTTGGGTTTAGGGACAACAGGCTTAGGTAGGATTTTCTTGGAAATAAATGATGAGGTAAGATGATGGAAAATAAATAATGAGGTAAGAAATATGTGAAGATATAAATACATAAAGCATGCTTGGATATGATTTTTTTGGCTGGAGCAAATGTTGAAATAAGAGGGACGATCTATGGAATGAAGTTTTGGGTTTGACTGAAGTGCCAAATGTTACACTGAAAACAAACCCTGTACTTTCCTTTTGTGTGATCCCACTATGTGTTTTTGTACCCTTGTGTATTTGTTTTCTTCATGTCTCTGTGTACTCTTTCATAGAATTTTTTCTCTTCTAATACTAAGCTGCATTCACTATGATGAGGAATAATGTTATCCTCAAATATAATTTGTATTAATAATATGTTATTTACTTTGTAAAGATGTTTAACCATTATTAGTTCCGTTTTGTTTTAATGCTCATGTGTGAAATTAATGTTTCTAAAGTTATTCTGATCTTTTATGTATTTACTTATGTCGTAATACCTGTAACACTGATGTATATGTTTATTTCTATTCTTTTGTAAAGCCCCTATTACTACAAATGTTATCTGTATTATTATGTTTTAATGATGAATTTTGTACCTTTGTTATTGTATTCTTATGTTATAAAATTGTAATTGACACCAGTTCATCAAATTCAGTAACTTGTAAGTTACATTTCACTGCACACATTTCTGTTGCTCATAGTATATGGACAATATGTGAGAAGTAGGGACTGTTAGTGTTTGCACGTGTGTTGATAATTCACCAAGGGACTGCTTAACAGCATTGCTGATTCTAAGGACATTTCAAAAAAAAAAAAAATTGCGATTGCACAAGTGGTGGTTATGGACTTGCTATAGCTCGTGGTCTCGCGGTAGCGTTCTCGCTTCCCGAGCACGGGGTCCCGGGTTCGATTCCCGGCGGGGTCAGGGATTTTTCACCTGCCTCGTGATGACTGGGTGTTTGTGTCGTCTTCATCATCATCATCAATCATCCCCATTACGGTCGGAGGAAGGCAATGGCAAACCACCTCCACTAGGACCTTGCCTAGTATGGCGGCGCGGGTCTCCCGCGTCGCTCCCCTACGCTCGGTAAACGGAGTATGGGACTCATCATCATCATCATCATATTATCCGCAAGACTCTTCAGTGGTGATTGGTGATTGTGCACCTGCACAGTCTCTCCAAGGACTACAATGGGTCTTCACCTTTGATGACTCACCAATACCATAATTTCTACAAGGACTGCAGTGGGTCTGCACCTCTGGTGGCCCACCAGTAACATAATCTCTACCAGGACTACTTGTGGGTCTGCTCTGTGATGACCTACCTACCAATATTCTTCAACTTCGACTCACTCTGCTGTGGGTTTGCTCTGTTGTGACCCATTAACTGTCTGCATGTCAAGCATCAGCACTGTCTTTCCGTTGGAAGGACAACACTACACTACTTCTTCAAGACTGCTTAGAAATCCACTATTTCCGAGTGCATTTTATTTTATTACTCAGTCTTTGAGAAAAACACTGCAATTTTACTGTGATGGATAATCAGGACTGTCTTTATGGACTGTGAGGAAATTTTAGCTTTTGACCAACATTGTATCAATAAGTGTGTGCATTTGATTTCTTTGTTATTGCAATCATATTTATGAAAAAAAATTCAAATCTGTATCGGCTAGTGCCCAAAACAATTTATAATTTTTTTGTGGGGAGCATGGGGGCTATGTAAGTAGGCTGTTTAGGTTTTTTTTATATTGGTAACGCCACGTAGCGCTCTGTGTGAAAATCACTGGCTGTGCTGTGTGCAGTCTGTGGCTGGTTGGCATTGTTGTAATACTCACCATTGTAGTGTTGGGCAGCTGGATGCTAACAGCGCATAGCGTTGCGCAGTTGGAAGTGAGCCGCCAGTAGTGGTGGATGTGGGGAGAGAGATGGCGGAGTTTTGAAATTTGTAAGAATGGATGTCATGAACTGCTATATATATTATGACTATTAAGGTAAATACACTGTTTGTTCTCTATTAAAATCTTTCATTTGCTAACTATGCCTATCAGTAGTTAGTACCTTCCGTAGTTTGAATCTTTTATTTAGCTGGCAGTAGTGGCGCTCGCTGTATTGCAGTAGTTCGAGTAACGAAGACTTTGGTGAGGTAAGTGATTTGTGAAAGGTATAGGGTCATTCTTTTGTAGGGATTTTTGAAAGTCAGATCGCGTTGCGCTAAAAATAATGTGTGCCAGTATAAGCACAGTCTTGCACAATTTTTCAAAAGGGACGTTTTAATATGTTCAGTTGTTACGTTTTCCATGCATATCCAATATGCTACTGTAATTACTTTTTAATATAAAAGAATCCGTTGTCTCCCTTGAAGTCTGGTCGGAAACGGTGTATTTTGCTCATACTTACGCTTGTTAAAACAGCAATAATCGTGGTACATAAAATTAAGAAGACAGCCTTTCCTGTTTCAGAAGAACGGCAAGAGGCATACGAAATACACCTTAACGAGAAGTAATGTAGCCCAATACAACGTAACGAAATGTTCCAGTGAATAATTTATTACCACTAGAAAGTCGTTTTTTCCGTGTGAAAGCTCTGTATTGCTCAAGTATGTTGTGCTTTACTTATTGTAATTCAGGTAACGATCCTTTAACTAAGTTAACAAAGTTTACGCCGGTAACATTAGTCGACTGCCGACGTTTTATGTTTCACACAGTTTGGAATAATGTAATATTCTAGTGTTACTAAGAGTCTGTTTTAATTTGTAGCTATCTCTCCTTTCGTACTGTGATAAACATTGTCTAGCTCATCTGGCAACAATTAACATTAAGGTACCTAATGATGGGTAACGGAATACGGTATTTTCGTGTAAAAAGAAAGCGGGAACGTTGCAACTTAGGAAGTTTGATACCGAAAGGTATTATTATAATGACGATGGTAGTAATAACTGGGATTGCTAGTTCAAATGTTGTATTGATCATGAGAAGGTTATTACTGACCAGTACCTCGACCTGAGTTTTCGGAACTGCAATGTTTGGAGCGTTAAATTCTGTGGCTTATAATCTTGGACTGTCACGAACATGAAAAGAAAAGCCTATGAAAATTTTGGTATAAGGTGTTTGGGAGAATCAAGCATAATTAAGGTGCAGACAAGATTTGAATGAAGATGTGCTTAGAAATGACAGGAAAGGAGGACGGATAGTGTCTCTTAGTCGCTAGTGGAAAATTGCTGAATGGTTTAAAGGTCTTAAGCATTTTGTTACTGAATGGACAAAATCTAAGGCGGATCTTCTTAAATTAATTAATTACTGAATGGAATTAGTATGTAGCTTCAGTCCTTGGAAACAGAAAATTACCATTATTGCATGAATATAGAGAAAAAATGGCAATACGGCTCGCTGAATAAAGAAACAGAAGATATGGAGATTTGGAGAAACAGGTTAAAACTATGTTCATTAGGCAGAAATATATAATAATAATAATAATAATAACAGTAATAACCTCAGACGGGTAAATTCACATTAATAACAAAAAGTGCGTTAACTATGATATCTATTATATTGCTTGCGTCATGATAATATAGTGTCAGTAACTGACGACAGGATGTTGCAATTTTTCTTGTTCGCTCGATTTTATGTCAACGAATCTTACGGAAATGCTCATAATCTTCACTCCTCAGGTGATCAGTACAGTGTTACTTATCAATATGAAGAGGAGGCACTTCACTACAGTGTTTCTACGCAAAGCTTTCGAACCTTGTTAATGGAGATAGTTGGTGTGATTCCATAAACTAATTCTTGAAGGATTTTATTAGTGTGGTGGGAAGATGTTCTCACGCGAATATGAAACTTACTTGAATTTGTTGGCATAATTTTTGTCGTCATCCCATCAGCTTAATGGTTACAGTGCTCCGTCTTTCCGTCTGCTTAGCACTTTCATTCACGGCATGGAGTGTTGCATGATTGCTGTATTTCTCCGTCTGTTTTAATTTGTACGGTCCTAAAGTATGCCTCACTTTTCAGTCCCCTCCTTTCTTGTCATATTTCTACTAACATAGTCTCTTTTACTAGAGATTTCTCGATAGTAACAACTGTCTTCGAAACGGATGCACTCGGTTTACTGCATGCACGCGTTTAATGATTAATGCTGAAACCAGGTGCAAATATCCTCCCAAGCTGCCAATTCGTGTTAGAGTAGCCGAGTAAAAAATTTGATCATTGCTGTTTCGTTCTAATTACCTACTCAACCCGATTACATCTGAACGAAATTTCTATTCCGTTCATGATTATTTTGTGCTAGAGTAATTAAGTAAGTTTTTATTTAGTCATCTGTGCTCAGGTCATCCATGTGCCTCAAATGGAAAAATGAGATGTGTCTTCGGAGATTTTTGTTTTATGGGATTTAGGCCATGTCCAAGGCATATTTCCCTTCCTTAGAAGAGTGCCTTGATCTTTTGTACAAGCCTACTAGACAACGCTGTGTACCAGAATAGAAAAGGAGATGAGTAATTAAAATGTTGCGCATATATTCCAGTCACCAGTCTAACCTAATGACATATCATGTTAAAAATCACATAATGCCATTTCACGACAATTTCTCAGAACCACTGTGATCTGGCAGCAGCACCGCGGGATTTAAACGTAGTGAATAACATCTCCTACATAAGAAAGAAAATCTGCGTGCAGTATACAGCACAAAATTTAAGTATCGTAGACGGTCCTATGTAAGTGTCTTTCGTAGATTTTACTGGGAAGAAAGCGTAACAGTTCGGTAAACGAGACGTAACCGGCCGCGACGACAGTCAAGGGGCTCTGGTTCCGACAGCGACCAACAGATCGCAGTGGAATACACTCTCCCTTCTCTTTGCTGTATCGAGTGATCAGTGCTCTGTTACAGGAGCGCTCAGGCGCTGTCGTACTTGCGCTGTAATGTTTCTGACTTTTAATTCCTTCGGCAATAACATACCTTCTTACTTTGCTAACATGTAAGTTCTTCGAGAAACCTGGATCGTATATAATGGAGACATGTTCAGAAAAGAAGTTCTGTGCCATCCGAAGAGAGTGTGATTGAGTCTAGTAAGATGAATTTAGGTGGTTCATTTGATCAAATCCTGCTGTTTAAGTGTACGTTGAAGCAAAAATAGAGCCTCACAGCAATGTATGAATTCTTGAGTCATTAAAGGTGATTCAGGAAAAACTACAGAAAAGATCTAAGCTATATAAAAACCACAGAAACGAAACTCAAAAACTCATTGGAAAGAGGGAGGGTAAAAAGTTATGTCCTTTGACTTTGCTGCCACACAAATAACGTGATAGTCGCATACTTTGCTTTCTACTATATTAATTTATTACAATGAACTATACGCTGTTGTTAGCCTTACATATATTTTCACAGATATCATAACTTGTGCAAGTGAAGATGCTTCGCAATTACTTGCGACATTTATTTGTTAATAATAGGAAATAAGTTTTCCAAGGTTATTCTGTAAGAATTTCAAACGACTTACCGCTTCATACCAAAGGATAATAGAACAATTTTCAATGTATACCAGTCCAAACGGAAGTATTCTCTTTGTAACAGAGATACATGTTAATAACCTCACTATCAGCGTATGGGTCTCCTGAGTTTTAATCATATATTACCTCATCAGATAGTGTTGGAACAGTATTTCTCATCTTCTTTCTTGACTTTCGTAGAGAGATTTCTATTCGTATTTCCTAATGTGTAAACTGAATCTTTATGTAGATATCCGAACTATAGTGACTGCCGCAGTAGACAACAGTTTCATATACAGAGAGCTTAAGTCACTCATTTTACAGCATGGAAAGATTTTTCTAGAACTAAACGGTGCAATAATATTCTCGTCAACCTACAGGATACAATTTATGGAGTCCTGGGAAAAATACATAATGACAGTCTTGCCGAAAGTTTTGTACTTAACACGTTACTCAAATTAAGTACATTAACCTTTTGATACAAAACTATTTAGAAAACAAAAAATTCTACTATTTATTGTCTAAAGGGTGTCCGCAGCACCATAGTTTAGTGGCTAGCATTGCTGCCTCTACATCACGAGGTAACGGATTCGATTCCCAAACGGGTCGGGGATTTTCTCCTCCCGGTGACTGGGTGTCTGTGTTATTATTTAATCATCATTCGGGAAAGTGGCGAGACTGGACAGTGAAAAGATTGGGACTTTCTACAGGCGGTGAGAACAGCTCAATTGAGCGCCGCACAAGCCAAATATCATCATCATCATCATCTAAAGGGTGCAAATTGTTATAATCGCTGATGGGAGAAACGTTCTTCATTTCGTCCTGGCTTTTCATTACCTGTCTGAGATTTCACGCAGTCTGAACGGAAACAACAAAGGAAGTGCACACTATGTAATTTCCCAGATGGAACTTCTGAACCTCGCAGGTTACGCCCAAAATGCCTCTGTACTTGTGAACCCAGGAAAAATTCAAAATACCCCAGAAACTCGCCTCTTGATCATTACAACGTTTCCGTTTGATATGCTGTGCTCAGAAACTTGAAGTTAACAAGTTAATAAGGCGTTTTCAAGTTACTACACAAATGACCGTTCGTCAGTGATGGTTCTAGATTTTTCGGTAGATTTTCTTCACTGCCACAAGGTGAACAAAGAAGTTCTACGTAAGTCCCCGGTAATGTTCAAGTTATCTTAAATTTCTTCCTATGCCTTTCTTGTTTTAATGTTTGTATGTAGAGTGCAATTGCGCCATCCGTGTGTTTGGAAAGGAGTCGATTATAGCACTCTTGAAGCCATTAGGCATCTATCACCTTGCGGTAATTTATGAAAGCCAAAGTCGGGATTTGGGAATTCCTATAGAAAAATTCAGTTTTTCACAATAAACCTGTTGTCTCTGTCTCCATCTTCGTATTATCCATCCATTCTAACCAACTGTCTAGTTCATTTAAGAGTTTTCCCTCTTCACTCTGGCTACTTTTGCAATATTTTTTTCTGTTTTTAAGCGTAGTAACAGAAAAACGGTCCCGGAACAAATTATAAAGGGTGCCCCGAAATTATCCGTTCAAATTAATAAAGGTGGTAGAGAACACCAAACCAAATATATAAAGTCGTTGTATATATGGTTCCCATACTCCCATCTCTCCCACCCACCACAAACCTTGGACCTTGTCGTCGGTGGCGATACAGATACCTGCGCCGTAGGTGCAACCATAACGGAAAGGTATATGTTAAGACGGCAAACAAATCTGTGGTTCCTGAAGAGGGACAGCAGCTGTTTCAGTAGTTGCAGGGGAGACAGTCTGAATGACTGTCTGACGTAGCCTTGTAACGCCCACCAAAACGATCTTCTTGTGCTGATACTGCGAACCGCTGAAATCAAGGGAAACTACAGCTGTAATTTCTCCCGAGGGCGTGCAGCTCGACTGGAACGTTAAATGATGGCATGCTCTTGGGTAAAATATTCTGGAGCTGAAATTAAAATAGTCACCCATTCAGATCTCCGTGCGGCGCCTACTTAAGAGAATATCATCAGGGGAAACAAAATTGGCGTTCAACGGGACGGAGAGTGGAATGTTCGATCCCTTAATTTGGCAGGTACGTTTGTAAATTTAAAAAGGAAATCGGATAGGTTGAAGTTAAATATAGTGGGAATTAGTGAAGTTCGGTGGCAGAAGGAACAGAACTTCTGGTCAGGCGAATACAGTTTTATAAATACAAAGCCACATAAGCATAATGCAGGAGTGAGCTTAACAGTGAATAAGAAAATTTAAATGATTGGTAGGCTAGTATGAACAGCATAGTGGACGCATCATAATAGCCAAGACAGACGCAAAGACCACACCTATTACGGAAATACAAGTTTATACGCCAATTAGCTCCGCAGATGATGAAGACTCTGAAGATATCTATAAAGAGGAAAAAAAATTATTCAGGTAGTTAAGGGAAACGAGAGTTTAATTGTGATGGGGGACTGGAATTCCATAGTAGGGAAAGGAAGAGAAGGAAAAATAGTTGTTGAATATGGTCTAGGAGAAAGGAAAGAAAGAGGAAGGATCCTGGTAGAATTTTGCGCAGAGCATAATTTAACTATCTCCTAACACTCCGTTTAAGAATCATGTGTACGTGGAAGGGACCTGGAGCCTCCGGAACGTTCCTGATTGATTATGTAATGGTAAACAGAGATTTCGGAACGACATTTTAAATTGTAAAACATTTCCAGGGGCAGATGTCTACACTAACAACTGTTTATTGATTATGGACTGTGGGTTAAAACTCAAGACTTCGCAAACAGGTAGGAATTTTGAGAGATGAGGCCATTGATGAGTGAAACAACCAGAGATTGTTGAGAGTTTTAGACGGAGTATTAGGCAACGGTTCATTATAACAGCGAAAAAGACTGCAGTGGAAGACTAATGGATAGCTTTAATAGATGAAATACTGAGCGAGGTGGCGCAGTGGCTAGCACACTGAACTCGCATTCGGGAGGACGACGGTTCAATCCCGTCTCCGTCTATCCTGATTTAGGTTTTCCGTGATTTCCCCAAATCGCTTCAGGCAAATGCTACGATGGTTCCTTCGAATGGGCACGGCAGACTTACTTCCCCGTCCTTTCCTTATCCGATGAAAACGATGACCTCGCTGTCTTGTCTCCTCCCCCCAAAACAACCCAACTCAATTAATGAACTAGAGGAGGCAACAGAAGCAGCAGCAACAACAACAACGCGGACGATGTAAACAGAATGTGGTGTCCGTTGGAAGATTCCGGCTTGTGCGCAGTCGTACCAGCAGCAATGGCATTTCGAGTGACGAGGACTACTTCTGTTTCCACGACGGTTTCTTACACCAGCTGCTTCATATGCCACCAAAGGAAGAAATCCCGACACGTGAGGTCAGGTGCACTGAGTGGACATACCACAGGGTCACCTCGGCGAATCCATCGACTGCTGAAGGTGGCTCTCAGGTGATTCCCCACAGCAATGCTGAAATGAGATGGCGCCCTATCATGCTGGAAGTACTTTCTTTGTCTAACATTCAGAGGTACATCCTCCAGCTGTTACGGCGTCGCATTTTTCACTAAGATGCTATATCTCCGTCTGTTGAGACGGAATGCTAGAATTTATGATCTAGTCAACCTGTCACCTGATGGCCCACACATGAGAAACGAATTGGTGACCAATACTTAGTGGATTCACATGTGCCGAAAAGCGAGAATTGTGAGTACTTAAACAGCCTTCACGAGTAAACAAAGAATGGTGGTGTACAAGACCTTGGCCAGAAAAAAGGAGTGCTGTCAATAAGGGATGTTGTAAAAGCCATTTTGCGAACTGCACGCGTTGGGGAAAATCTTCAGGTGTTAGTGATACCACGGGACGAAAATGGAAAGGATGAGGCTGCTGCTCATGTACCACTTTCCACACAAGGCTATGTATAACGCCAAGGGTGTTTGTAGGAAGTAGTGTACTTGTAGATGATGTGTCTTCAAAATATCGCAGACTCTCGTCGTCCGTTTCGGGATTTTGCAGTGTTCGATTTCGACCTATATGAAGCATAATTGCACGGAGAGTGCTTCTTTCAATTAGCAGGTGATCAGATATCCGAATGTTTGGTGTCATGGAGCCCGTCGGTTGGGAAAGTAATATTAATACTTTTTCACTGCAAATCGTCCTTTTCCTTCGTAGACCCGTACACCAGATACATGTGAATCCTTTAAGCGTACGTAAACCGCTAGGTGTTCAGTGCTGTTGTTATAAGGAAGTAATGAGTGCGACTGAATCGGTGTGCTTACAAGGAAGTCAGCTGTGTTGTTAAAACACTGTAAATCTGTGGTAAGTTTTTTGGTAACGAACTGCTGAGGTCATCGGTCCCTAGGCTTACACACTACTTACTCTAACTTTAACTTAAGCTATGGACAACACAAACACCCATGCCCGAGGGAGGACTCGAACCTCCGGCGGAGGGAGCCGCGAGAACCATGGCAAGACGCCTCAAACCGCGCGGTTACCGAGCGCGGCCTTTGTTGTTACAAGGCGGTGATACTTTAGAATGAATCGGTACGTTTTCAAGCACCTATCCGTCCACAGAGCAGTTCTGAAGCTCAGTACACATTCCCACTTCGTTACACCGACACAATAGCTTACGTAACACCACTAACAAAATGCTTCCTAACATCACAAACTGACTTCAGAGACCATATGTTCCATAGCGAAATATATTTGTTTTGATGTTCTGCCTCCTTTGTTAATTTGAACAAATAATTTTCTATGGTTTCACTTCTTTCCTTGTGAGTGTGTAGACTGTTCTTAAGCATCCTAGAGTTTTCTATTTCATTTTTCTTTTAGTACGTCATCAGTGGACATAATCTCGTGTTAGACGCTGCTTAAGTTTTAATCAATTAATTTTGAGATTTCGACAGGTATAAGGCATTAAGAATGATTCTGGGAGATTGTTCGTTTGGTATCCCTGAGAGAGTACGATGACTGCGAGGCTGTTTCCGCAGCAAATTAGGACGAACGTCACGCCTGTTTTTCAGCTTCGTTCTCAGAAATACATCATACAAATTATTTACATACGCACTGGTCAGTACGTACAGGTCGCAGAATGATGACGAATGTGACTTTTCTCCTTAGATAAAATGAATTTTTTCAGTCGTATAGGCCATTCGGAATAGAGGAACTCTTTATGTTAAGACGTAATAGTGAATATGGGATGGCACCTCAAGAATAATAAGAGAGAAAGAGAGAGAGAGAGGGGGGGGGGGGGGGTGGCGTCGCGACCTGTGGACACTGTCTTGGATAAATTAAACCAAATGATGAATAGGCTTGAGAAGGGCTGTCCTATTCCATTTGAAGATTTGCAGTGTATAACGCCCGAATGTAGCTGTTAGATGCGGTGTATGGAGCAAGTGTAGTGCCTGCATCTGAGCAGTCAGTTTCATAATGATGTATGGTGCACAGCGAAGCATATCCCACGACAGGATCAGAGTATTATTCGACTAGGTCTGGCGAATAGTTGTATGACAACATTTGAAATCCGGGTAGAGGTTACAGGCAGAGTGCCATCACAGACCGTCTCCAATTGATAACTCGAAGCTGGACCTGGATCTTGAATTATTTTTCTTTGATTGTTGCTAACACTACATCACAGGAAACAGGCAGCTGCATGGTGTAGACGCAGTGTATGGCATTGATTCGTGTTTAGTGATGGGTGTCGCTCCTTTTTGCCCTGATGATGATGCTTTGTGGTTCGTGGGCCTCTTAACAGCGCGGTTACCAAGCGCCCATACAAATTCCCAATCCATGCAGTCAAGTCTCGTCATTTTTCCAAATGATGATGTTATGGTGAGGACGGCACGAACACCCAGTTCCTGGTCAGAGTAAATCATCGACCCGACAGGAAATCGAGCCAGGGATCCCGTTATCCAGAGGCAGCAACGCTAACCACTGTACCAAGAGCTGCGGACTTGTGCCCTGATATGTATACCACTGTGACCGTAGACGATCTTGCGGAAGGTCTCTGGAAACAGCGATTTTCGAGTCTCATATCTCCCAAACTTTTGGAATCCTGGTGTGTGTATGTGGGAAGGGGGGGGGGGGGCATCCGACAGAGAACCCGAGAATATACTGGTCTTCTGGTCGTATGTGAAACGGCTAAGATGTTTTAAGGCTTCCATCCAGTTACTCGTTGACCAATATGGAGTCGCAATTGAAGACAGCAAGACAAAAGCTGAAGTTTTAAATGTCGTTCTTAAAAAATCGTTCACTCTGGAGAATGGTACAAACATACCGCCATTTGACAGTCGCACACAGTCCCGTATGGTCGACATGGTGATAAGCATCCCTGACTAGAGAAACGACTGAAAGAGTTGAAAAAAATAGGCCGCCAGATACGGATGGAACACCCGTTCGCTTTTACAATGAATGCTCTACGGCATTGGCCCATTACTTAGCTCGCATTTATCGCGCATCTCTCGTCCAGCGTAGAGTCCCAAGCGACTGGAAAAATGCAAATTTGACTCCTGTATACAAAAAGAGTAAAGGAATGGGGCCGCAAAATTACAGACCAACATCCACAACATCGAAAAACTACAGATTTCCGTAACATATTCTTAGTTCGAATATAGTACGTTTCCTAGAGACCGTGTAACTTACGTCCACGAATCAAGACGGTTTCAGAAATCGCCGCTTAAGCGTAACTCAATTTGCCCTTTTCTCACACGATATACAGCTAACTATGAATGAAGGGCAACTGGCATATTCCATACTTCTAGATTTAGGAAAAACATGTCACGGTGCTCGACCGAATACTGTTAAGGAAGGTATGAGTATGTGGAATAGGTTCCCAGATCCGTGAGTGGCTCGAGGACTTATTCAGTAATAGAAATCAGTATGTTGTCCTCGATGGCTAGTGTTCATCAGAGACAAGCGCATCCTCAGCAGTACCCCAGGGAAGTGTCATTGGATAACTATTATTTTCTGTATACGTATATGATTTTGTGGACGCAGTGGGCAGCGATCTGTGATTACTGCCTCATGATGCTGTTTTGTACTGTATGGTGTCAAAGTTAAGTGACTGTAGGAAGATAAAAGATGAATTCGACAAAATTTCTAGTTGGTGAGATGGGTGGCATCTGACATTAAACGTAGAAAAATGTTAGTTGATGCGCCTGAGTAGGGAAAACAAACCTCTAATGTTGCGAAATAGCATTATTAGTGTCCTGTTTGACAGTCACGTTGTTGAAATACCTGGGCGTAACGTTACAGAGCTAAATTAAATAGAACGAGAATGCGATGATTGTGGTAGGCAAGGCAAATCGTCGATATCGGTTTTCTGGGAAAATTTTAGGAAATTGTGATTGATCTGTAATGGAGACCGCAAGTCGAACGGTAGTGTGACCTATTTTGAGTCCTCCTCGAGTGTTTGGAATCCGCACCAAGTCGGATTAAAGGATGAAATCGAAGTGATTCAGAAGTAGGATGCTAGATTTGGTACCGGCAGGGTCGAACTGCACGTAGATAATACGGAGATGCTTCGGAAGGTCAAATGGAACTCTCTGTAGGGAAGGAGATGTTCTTCTCGAGGAAAAGTATTGAGTAAATTTGGTGAACCGGCATTTAAAACTAATTGCAGAACGATTGTACTGCCACCAACATGATATTTCGCGTAATGACCATGAAGATAATGTACGAGAAAAAAATTGCTCTGAGCACTATGGGACTTAACATCTATGGTCATCAGTCCCCTAGAACTTAGAGCTACTTAAATCGAACAAACCTAAGGACATCTCACACATCCATGCCCAAGGCAGGATTCGAACCTTAAACTATAGCAGCCGCGTGGTTAGGAATTAATGATCAAATACTGTGCTATGTCTGAAATAAGTAAGGAAGCCAAGGCCACCGGACGGCAGTGGTATAAGGTACACTACGCCACGCACCGTACGGTGGCTTGCGAATTATATATGTAGATTTAGATGTTGATGTGGAAAGAATGTTAAACACCCGTTAAGACGCATGCGCAAAATGGCAAACTGCAGCGAGATAATTTCACACCATAAGTGCCTAGAGAAATTTACTCATGTTTTACTGACCCGCCCTGTTCTCTGTTTGATCACTTTATACAAAATGCAGTGGAAAGACTTCGTATTGTTTTATACCATCCTGTAACTAGCAGTATTCACTAACAGACACAGGATGTCAGGCATGGCAAAAAATTCTTGAAGTTGACATTGGAAAGCTTATTGTTACCATACCGTAAGATATACAGGAGTTTATTTGTTCCTGTGGAAGTGACACCTAATACTGATGTTGCTAATGTGCACCAGTTCCAGATGGAATGATAACGTAAACAGTAATTACCTATCGTGTTATGCACATCTCTTTGATAAAAACTGGGATGGTTCTTCATGGAGTAACACTTCCTATTTCCGTCAGTGTATAATAGGTACCTTAAGCAAATTCTGATAACAGGCATACAGAATGATATGTACATAACATTGTCTCACTTCACTGTTGAACCTTCCCTCATTTTCTTCCGTTAACGGTTTGTATTTCATAAGATTTCCTCCGTACATCGTATAATGTTGGGAATATAAGATGGCAGTCAGATTTGAGTGCCGTTAATGACTCCCTGGCACGAAGCAGAGGGGTGTCGATGCTGACACTCTGAAGGGGCACGGCACCCCGCTGCTCTCGCTCCACCTCTGGATCTGCGTTTTGTTACCCATTTGCTACCTGCCCCAGCTCCTTTTTCAGATTTATCAAACAAATGGAGCAGGTACGGCGAACGTATGCTTTTATGAAAATACAAATCTGACGCCGACCGCGGAACAGGTCGCATCTGCATCGAGATAGCAATCGCGCCTAGGCCGAACAGCGGAATAAACAACGGAGCGAATACCGTGCGCTGCGCCTCGGCCTTATATACTGCAGCGGCCGGCCGAGCCAGCCTGCGACGTCACGACTGCAAAAAGAGCAAAGCCGCCTGCAAAATGCCTTCACCGCAGACTGCAGCCCATGTAACCACCAGGACCACTGACGCTACGCCGCTCGCTGTGGCCATCCCTGCTTCCACTGTACCCGCGGCAGCGCCCCTTACACCAAAATTCCGGAATAAAACTGTTTGAGGATTAA
Source organism: Schistocerca gregaria (assembly GCF_023897955.1). Taxonomy (NCBI): domain Eukaryota; kingdom Metazoa; phylum Arthropoda; class Insecta; order Orthoptera; family Acrididae; genus Schistocerca; species Schistocerca gregaria. The sequence continues at coordinate 735,690,014 of NC_064931.1, forward strand.
ACTTTCCGTGTCTAGCCTGAAGAGAATAAAAAGTTTCAATATTTCATCATTTCTCACTCAAAAACCATCCGTTTTCTTTCCAATACTGATGATACAGAGCATCCTTCCACCGAAAGCAAGGACATGTTTTACAGCTTCGTGGTTTAAACAAGAGTAACAAAGACTTTTCTGCCATAAACATATTTGCCTGCACAATAAACAAATCACATACTAGACTACGAATATAGTGGGTATTAATTATTTAGTGCCAAATTATCCGTTGAAGTAACAGTTATGTCCATCTTCATAAAATGAGGAAATGATGGAATATTAGTATTTGACGTCCCATCCATTTTATGGTCATTAGAGATAAATCAACAGCTCGACTGGTACAAGGATTGGGAAGGGAAGAAGCTGTGATTGTTTCACCGGAACATACAGACGTTCGCGTCTTGTTTAGAGAAATCGCGGAAAACACGAATGAGGACACGTACCCAGATCCTCTTAAAGACAATTCCAGGATCTTAATTACACTGCCAATTCACTCAGTATCGTTCTCATAACTTATAAAAATAACATTTTGTTGTCATTGGTCTTTTCTTTTCTTACCTGCCCCATTTTAGTAATACGTACTTTCCTTTGACAGCGGTGTTAGTTCGCCACGTGTCGGAAGTCTAATTCGGTAAAGTGTTTACTGCCTCATTTGCTACGTTGCACTAACATAATATAAAATAAATGAACTTATAATTGCATTACGAAGGAGGTAAGACAAAGTAAACATTGCGATGACTGCCTTGTTGCAGAATACTCTTTGCTTACCTAGTGCAAATATTTAACAATTTGAAAACGAGATTAAATTGCTGAAGTGCTTCGTCTTAGCACAATAAATGTGAAAAGTTACAGAACAGTTTGTTCCCCGTAAAAAGTAATTTTTCGTGCGCAATATCAAGTAACTTTACAAAGTTCATTTATGTGGACAAAAGGGAAAGAAGAGTGACTACCTCAGTTACAGAGTTATTAAAATTGCGGTTAAATTTGAAACAAAATAATAGGAACAAGTGGCAACTGTATTAACAACTGAGAGAGACATTCGGTTTTATCTTTGTGTGTTTGTGAGAAAACAGTTATCTATGCTACGTTTCTCTCTAGTGTGTGGTTTCGTCCACTCTTTCTGGTATGTAAAAGTTTCATAGCTCCTGGAACGTAAGTCACTTGTCTAAAGGTAGTTTTCTAGCGCTAATCCTGTAATGAAGAGGAATGTGGATTGGATTAGAAAAAAATTCTCGAGTATTTTATCTGTATTAAATTCTAACACGTAATTGCTTGTAACCTAAGAATCAGAGGCGAAGCTACCCTACAAATTAGGACGATGAACTTATCCCACCTTTGTTTAGAACAGAAAGCTAGAAATTTAATTAGTTAGTTATTCAGTTACATATTCACTTTACAGAATGTTAATTGATATATATATATATATATATATATATATATATATATATATATATATATATATATATATATATATATATATATATAACCATTTACATATGAACTTACGTAACAGAAAACAACATTGATGTTACTAAGACAGGTAAGATTGTAACATTTGTATTTATTTATTTATTCACTCATCCAAAAGATTCTTTACAGCTTGTGGGGGACAGAACAAACACAAAACAGCCCAGTAACACAACACAGTGAAAATCCAGTATTTTTGGCTAATACATAAATTTTACCTTTTTCGACAAACGTTTCAGTGCAGTTGTTGCACTGTCTTGTTTCAAGTCACTTGCATCTTGAATGTTCTAAAAATTCTTCTACTTACAGGAATCAATGATCTAATAAGAATGCTCTTAAGGTTTTACAAAAGATTGTGAATGATGGTATGATTTTTACCTTATGTGGAAGACTATTGTAAATTTGTATACCACTGTTTACTGTGGAACTTTTATAGGCTGATGTCCCTACTGACTGGACATGAAGGTTTGCCTTTTATCTTGTATCCTGCTCAAGGATATTAAAATTATCGGTTATGTCTTAAGTTATTCGTAACATGCTTATAGATTTATAGTGTGTACAATCAGGGAAGTGGGAAGATTGACAACTTTTGAAGAAGGGGTTTGCAAGAATCTGTTTGTCGAGCATGTGTTAAATAAGCTGCATGTAGGTAAACAAAAATAATTCTGCGGCGTATGAGGGGTGTCCCGAAATGAATTTTTTCAGTTTAATTTCTAATGTAGCTTTTGAACTTGTAAGGCATTTAAAATAAATGGGTAAGTGATCAAAGATTTAGTTAGCGACATTGTTGTCCTCTTTCTGAGTGAAAGACAGTTCTAAAAAGAGCACTAGAGGCCATTTTTTCTTCCGGCATTGTAAGTATGAATTTCATTATTCTATCTGATCTATACTGGATTTTTTACAACATATTTCATGACTGAAATTTTGTTCTGTGACTCTTAGTTAAAATATTTAACTTCTTAAACCGTTGTCTGTAAGATGATCTAGCGCTAACATTACGTGTTACGGTTGTGGCACGCTTTTGTGGAATAAATAATTTCTTTCTTAAAGTTGAGTCAACCCAGAAAGAATTTATATAACACTAGTAAATGAAAATAGTCTCAGCATGGTAGCTTACAGATTTGTTTCTCTCCAAGTCTTGCATTAACACGAAGTGCCAAAGCGGCTGACCAGAGCTGTTTAAAAACCTCTAAAACCATGTCATAGCAATATGACTCATAACTGAACTATCGTATATGGCCATTAAAGTCTGAATCTTACTGTATGTTTTGACTTACGTAACACAAGAACTCTTTATGCTTCTTCATAATGATGAGCATAAAATTCCTGACAGTGTTCGGAGTAGCTACTCACCTGTAAGGCGCTACACTGACGTACTGCAGCAATGAACTAGAAAATTCTTATCTGTGAAAAGAAAATGGTCTCTCTCTCTTGTAAGGCTGAGATGAATTGATTACTGACCTCCAGAATCGACAAAACGTGAAGTATCTGGACAGAAATTCCTGAAAATGTGATCAGCGAAACGAATGAGAAGCGGGGTTAGATATGGACTAAATACGTGTTAAAGCGCCGAAATTTACTTGTATTCCGGTGGGACTAAAATTAAATCGATTCTCACACTCACTCGTAGCGCCGATTACTGAGTGAAGAAACACGATTATTAACTGTTATCGCATACTATATGGAACAGTTCTCTCTAGGAGCTGTGGAAGAAGCCATTGCTATGCTGAATATATATTTTTTTGCTTTTACCACAACTGTGTATGATAATTTAGAGGGATCCGCTTCACTTGTACTATCTATTTATTCAAACCACGACTGGTTTCTAGTTTTTAAAAATCCCATCTTCACGTGTATGAAATTATTGTATATGGCAATGCACAAATGTGGTTAGGCCAGTCAGTGCAAGGGCTCCAGATCACTGTATCTTGACGGAAACTGTCCGCCGTCGGGTTGGTTGACTGTTTTATTTGGGGGAAAGAACCAAACAGCAAGGTCATCTGTTCCATCGGATTAAAGAAGGATCGGGAACGAAGTCGGCCGTGCCCTTTCAAGGAACCACTCCGGCATTTCCCTGAAACGATTTAGGGAAATCACGGAAAACCTAAATCAAGATGGCCCGACGCGGGTTTGAAGCGTCTACTACTTAACTGTGTCTCATACATTGAAGATATGATTTTCAAATCCTGAAACCCGTCATGGTTTGAGTCTCTTTAACTAGCATACCTCTCGGTTAAGGATGTCCTACATACCATACCACACCTGTGTACACTAGAGTAATCCTTGTCTCTTCTGACTGGTGTAGAGGGACGATGCGTAATATTTAATAGTGTTGAATAATTTTCAGGACGGGCAAGAAAGTGTTATACGCCCTCTGTTGTTTTTGATCAACATAACCAATTTAGGGAACAATCATTGTAACCCTCTTAGATTGTTTGTAGATGATGCTGTTATTTACCGTCTTATGAAGTCATCAGATGATCAAAACAAATTGTGAAATGTTTCGAACAAGAGATCTGTATGGTCCGAAAAGAGTCAATTGACTCTAAATAACGAAAAGTGTGAAGTCATGCACATGAATACGAAAAGAAACGGGCTTAATTCCGGTTAGAGGACAAAACACACACATTTAACTAAACACTTAGGAATTACAATTACGACTAACTTAAAATGGAACGAACACATAGATAATGTTGTGGGAAGGCAAACCTAAAGCTCCGATTTGTTGACAGATCACACATAAAATGCAACAGGGCTACTAAAGAGACCTCTTGCACTACGCTTGTACACCCTCTTCTGACGGGCTTATTGCTGTGCGGTGTGGTATCCGCGTCAGATAGGATCGACAGAGGACATTGTTTCGTATCATCGCAAAATAGAGTGCGACGAATATGATACACGAATTCGTGTGGCGACCATTGAAAGCAAAAGCGTTTTCCGTTGGGGCAGGATCTTTCTGTCACCAACTTCCTTCTCAGTGCTTAAAATCATTTGTTGCCGGCCACCTACATAGGAACAGTGGAGAAATTGTTTAAAGGTGGTACTATGAAACCTGTGCCAGGCACTGAATTGCGAATTGCAGAGTAATCATGTAGATGTAGATGTTTAAATTCCTGTGCGCGTATGTTGATTAGGTTAGCATGAGTAACTTTAGGTGAATGTATAAAAGGTTTTCTCAGTAAGATCACGTCCTCTCTCCTTCCCTATACCTAAGCTTGCGCTTCATCTCAAAGGACCTCAACGAACTGGAGGCGTCAATTTATGACCTTCCGTGCTTCCTTTTTACGAATTTAGTGGCGCTATTGCTTGTTTGACGCTGTGAGCAATGATTCTGATGACAGAGGAGCCACCTGATGACATGTAGATCAGTCTTTTTGCTCTAAATGACGAACACTTGAATCACTATAAGGAGTTACAATTGCACATTATGAAGGGCGTCACCGCTATCTGCACAGTAGGTGGGAATCCGATTAAACCCCAGCAGCCGTCATATTGTAGTTCAGATCGTCTGCGTATAATATTTATGTGACGTGAAGCTAACACACTGTATCTATAATGTAGTTGATTTCGAGTCAATGGAAAGGTATTGAATTTAAAACACCTAAAATTGATGGAAGGGAGAGCATAGGAGTAGGATTTAGCGTCCCGTCGATGGTAAGGTCATCAGAGACGAAACTGAAGCTGAGAACATTCCGGACATTTACCTGAAGGGACTCAGTTAAATCACGGAAGACTTCAACCCAGACGGCCGAAAGGGGATTGGGACCACCATCCTCCCGAATACAAGTCCAGTTTCTTACCGCTGCGTCGGCCGCGGTGGTCTCGCGGTTCTAGGCGCGCAGTCCGGAATCGCGCGACTGCTACGGTCGCAGGTTCGAATCCTGCCTCGGGAATGGATGTGTGTGATGTCCTTAGGTTAGTTAGGTTTAAGTAGTTCTAAGTTCTAGGGGACTGATGACCACTGCTGTTAAGTCCCATAGTGCCATTTCTTACCGCTATCTCACCGCGCTCCATACATTAGATCCGAGTCTCATGTCCGTCTATATCGATCTAATCGTGGAAGTGATCTAAAACCCTTTAAAAATGAAATGAATATGTGGTGATAATTGAAAATTTGGACTTGAGGGCGACGCAGACCAATATTTTCAACCCATCACAGACTGTCTCATTAATCATTAAGCTAACTGAACACTCCTCCACGGTAGCCAACTCGCATTTTTAACGCTGTTTCCCAATAAGATTTCCAACATTACTACTGTAAGTGGTAGGTATGTGGGAATTTTAGTGCATTTCATTAATTTCATCCTTTAAAAGCGTTTCTGAAGTACATAACTTTGGTTTTTTTCGCTGACAACCAAGTGTCTTATGTTATTATCGTCCGCAGCAGTTAAGGAGCCGTCACTAAATCAATCAAGAAACTGAAGAAACTTAGGACCTATCGGTGAGACGGGCCCATTAAACAGTAACACGCTGGGTGTACAATATACCATAATGTGTAATAATACATGAAAACTGTTTTAAATGGAGCTAACTGGTACTGTGTTAAGGAAACAAATAGTAGTCGCACTGAAGTTCCCAGCGGATCATTGTGACTTCAGTGCCCGTGGCGTTCCTAATTCATTTCAGACTACTGTCGAAAAGTTTTACTCTCATAGTCCTCAATTCTAACATTTCACTCTGTCATCAATAATATCTACGTTGAACAAATGATAAAACATAAAATAATTTCCTCATCTCTACGAGAGCAATTGCATATCTATTTATTAATCGGATTTCGACAACTCAATAGAACACCACATCTGCTCCTAGATAAAGAGGGATTCTTAAGCCAAACCATTCACTTTTATTTTTAAAGCCACTCCAAATGTAACGTATACAGATAAAGTGTCAGACTTTCTCAATATAAAGGGCTTATCAAAAAGATGAAAAAGATATCAGACTTTTATTACTACCAAATTACAAGAGATGGACAAACAATTCCAACGCACCTGGAAAGATAAAAGTTCGATTTCTTATGCATTCAATGTGAACACCATGTGTTGCACGACAAACATCAAAACGGTGGCTCATTATCAACCATATAGGAGGCAGCTGGTCTCTCGTTGTCGAATTCACTTCTTCAAAAATGCGATGCCATAGAATTTCAAGAGTGTTAGGCACTTAAGGGATAAACACACTGTCTTTTTCGTAACCCACAGATACAAGTGCATGAAGATGAAGTCATCTGAATTATCTTCAGTTTGAGGAAACAACCAGTTTTGATGCATTTCTAGATGGATTACTGCTGTCACTGTTTTCTTCAAGAAGAAGAAAACAATAGCGCCAATGCGGCCGAGACTGGGACGTTCAAATTTAAACTGTTGACTGTGCAGGACCGTTAGAATTACGTTGCAACGTTTTGTAATTTAGAAGATAAGATTCTAAAAATTGTGCCTTCATTTTGAATAACCTTATAGAAGACCAATGTTAAGTTGTCCAGTTGTAGGAAAGCTCATGCCGCGCGAATATGAGTGAGTGATGGAATGGCACTTCAATACGACCCAAATGAAAGCAGTGATATAGATTTATAATCAGCGGGGTGCCCGCTACGATCCTCTCTAGACTATCATATGCATCCAGCTGTAGGTGAATGTTTGATTTTTCAAGGACTGGGTATGGCGCCATTGGCTGACTACTCACCTATATTGTTATAAGATGAAGTCAACCATGGAAACGTATTTCTCAACAGCCAAATGAGCTTTTTACGCATGGATTATGTCAGCTCTCCCATAGCACTCTGATGCAGTAGAGGAATCGTCCCGTTAGTTAATATATGGCATCAAAGAGCAGTGTGCTACCAACACCCTCTCGATGGTATCCCAGCACCTAATGTAAGACCTGCTAAGGAGACAGGGAGAAGGATTCAAATGACAGACCGAGGACACCTTCTACATGGCTAGGAAACATGTTTATACGCACTTCCAATATGAGTGGTTGACAGATAAGTGGGGAGGTGGTATTGAAGAACTACGCAATGTCAGATATATGTTGGTCATTTTACACTACGAATGTACTGTCAACCAAATGATAACTGCAACAGTAAGAGAACCTCTTAACTCATTAGAGCTCAGCTATGCTTACAACAGGTTGAACAACAACAAGGTGCCAGAACGAGATTTTCACTCTGCAGCGGAGTGTGCTCGGATATGAAACTTCCTCGCAGATTAAAATTGTGTGCCAGACCGAGAATCGAACTCGGGACCGTTGCCTTTCGCGGGCAAGTGCTCTAAGCCAGAGGTCCCGAGTTCGAGTCTCGGCAAGGCACACAGTTTTAATCTGCCAGGAAGTTTCATATCAGCGTACACTCCGCTGCAGAGTGAAAATCTCAGTCTGGAAACATCCCCCAGGCTGTGGCTAAGCCATGTTTCAGCAATATCCCTTCCTTCAGGAGTGCTAGTTCTGCAAGATTTTCAGGAGAGCTTCTGTAAAGTTTGGAAGGTAGGACACGACGTACTGGCAGAAGTAAAGCTGTGAGAACGGGGTGCGAGTCGTGCTTGGGTGGCTCAGTTGGTAGAGCACTTGCCCGCGAAAGGCAAAGGTCCCAAGTTCGAGTCTCGGTCTGGCACACAGTTTTAATATGCCAGGAAGTTCCTACAACAAGGTGATTTTTACAGTTGATATCTCTAATGAATAATCACATAAGAATAATGATAGCGCTAAAATGAACGAAACGTGATATAAATGTGTCTCAAATGAGGCTCGAACATTAGCAATGGAATTTTCAAAATGTGAAGCTATCACGAAACTCAAGACGGGATGTTTTAATGACTGAATTAATTGTAGAGCACTGGTATTTTTTAGGCCACCCGACGAAAACTGAACTAAATATTGTTAAAGGAACACTAAAAATTTAATTAACCATGTATTAATGACATTTTATTCACTACATCAGCATTAGGAATTTATTTATTTGCTCCCACTAACGATCTTTCGCTAATCTTCAGTCGGTACACAAATACTTCCATATATGACAAAGCAGTAGCTGTGATATCATAACTGAAAAATACCATCGCCGTAGACTCACAATTGTAAGCGAAATTACGATGGGACTCACGTTGGACAAACAACCGTATTATTCGTTCTGAAGCGTCATCACGTGCGTTCACCGCAAAGAAGAGGACCCAGTTACGTGTTTCCTTGGCAGCCCAGCGGAGACTGGGTGGTCTCAGGGCATCATCATAAACTCTCTCCACGAGTGGAGTTATTATAGTCAGAAAATACGTTCTTAACAATGGTGGAAGAGGATCACTTTAGATGTAGGAAACACGAATGTCTCATATCCAGTACTGGAGCGGCGATACGCAAGGAAACCAGTGCAACAAGGAGCGTGCACACTGAGTAAGGCGGGTTGTTGACCATTTCGTTTGTCGAATTATGTCTCAGGCTGTTCTTCATCGCTTTCTGTCACACTCGAAAATCTGAATTGTGGGTCTCTTGTGACCGTAGAGTAAAGAAATAATGTGCTATTGTCAGGATTGCCGCTTATCGTGGATTTTTGACCACCTCATTGTTTAGTGCGGCAATTGGCTAAACTACAATACGTCTTCATGAAATACTACTTGATATTAATATCGTTAAATACACAGTAAAATATAAACATATAAATATATTATTTACTTATGGTAAAGAAGGTGCCTTTAGTTGTTAACTTGTCAAACCCAAGTACAACGAATGAACTGAAGAATGAACACAAATACTCCCAAGCACATTGCTGTTTATGCCGACCATTAGTGCATGAGCTTTGAGTCCAGATATGCTAATAAGGTTTGTGACATGATACATATAAAAAGTAACGATTTACTTTTTTTAAAGCGTTCCACACCTCAGTTGGTAAAAACGGAACCCTTCTGGGATCACTTTTTTGGTCCATCTGGGAAGACCACTTTTTCTCAGGAACGGGTTGAGTTGTCACGTTGAAATTTATGTCTAAACTAAGGTCTACGATCCCTTAGCTACGTACAGAATTTAAGATTTTAAGCCAATGCAGTCAACACATACGGCCGTGTGTGTCACAAATTTTGAAACTGCGAACTCTGTCATCTAAACCTATAGATGAATCTGGAGGCTGTTTGCGGAAATAGCCACAATATTTTGATAAAACAAGCTTGTGCTCTCCGGTGATACGATATAGAGTGATGGTTTATGTTTTGTTTTATTACCTCCGTTTATTTTTGCATCTGTGATACACTGCAAATACCTGATCAACAGTGAAAATGTCGACGGAATGCGCTGTGTGTCTTGTTTGGAAACAAACGTTTTCCATTAGCTCGCGGTATTCGCGTTGACAACAGTAACGCCTGTTTTACGCCTCGCCATCAAGCTTGCATTCAGTATTGGTCGGTTCTGTCTCGTAATGTGTTTCTCCTGCAGTGTTACTTTTACATTAACAGTCGCTGTATTATCTGCCATGATCATTACGGTCAATACTTTGAAAAGTACCTGTATGAGAACAGTTCTGCAGTTGTTATTCACACCTCACTCACAGAAAAGATTGAAAATACTGCCATAAAAACGTACGTCTGCCGTCTTCTGAGGCTTGTTACGCAACTCCGATTAGTGTTGAACGTTTACGTCTACGTCTACATCTACATTTGTAATCCTCACACTACCTTAAGGTGTGTGGAGGAGGGTACTTCAGATACTACAGTCTCTGCCTGTCCTTTTTTTTCCCTTCCGTCCATGAATGGTGCATGGGACCGGTAACTGTCGGTAAATCTCTTCACTTATGTTCTACAATGTATCCGACTTTGAGAGACATATGAGAATGAATGTAATATGTTGCCTATCTCTTCCCCGAACACACTATCTGAATTTCAATAGCGTCTGTTACTGCAGCCTGTTGAGCATTTCCGTTGCTCTGTTGTGCCCAGTAAGCAATACCGTGACAAAACGCGCCGCTGTTCTTTGAATCTTCTCCATCTTTTCTATTAATCCTACTTTGTTGGTTGGTTGATTTGGGGAGGGGACCAAACAACGAGGTCACTGATCCCATCGTATTAGGTTCAAATGGTTCAAATGGCTCTGAGCACTATTGGGACTTAACTGCTGAGGTCATCAGTCCCCTAGAACGTAGAACTACTTAAACCTAACTAACCTAAGGACATAACACACATCCATGCCCGAGGCAGGATTCGAACCTGCGACCGTAGCGGTCGCGCTGTTCCAGACTGTAGCGCCTAGAAACGCTCGACCACGTCGGCCGGCCATCGTATTAGGGAAGGATAAGGAAGAGAGTCGGCCATGCCCTTTCAAAGGAACCATCCCGGCATTTACTTGAAGTGATTTAGGGAAGTCACGGTAAACCTAAATCAGGATGGCCGGAAGCGGGTTTGAACCGTCGTTTTTCCGAATGCAAGTCCACTGCGCCTACTTAGTAATGGTCCCAGACCTATATTTTCTAAGACGCCTCTTTCCTGGATGAATTACGTTTTCGCTTTCCGTACTGAATGTTTTGTAAGCTACGAGGGGCTCGCTTAAAAGAAATTTCCCAGAACTTTTTGTGTAAAAAACTTAAACATTTTTAATTAAAATTAATATTCTATATGTTACATCTTGATATCTACAAATTTGTAGCCCTCTACCGCTATAGTGCTCTGAATTGTAGCTTGCAACATGGCGGTTTGTAATGTAACGATGTCGGTGCGCGAGAAACAGCGTGTCCTAACCGAGTTTCGAATTCGAAGAGTTCGTCCACACATGGAGAACCCTCTCCATTAGCATTACAACGACAGATCACACAAGTGCTCTGCGACATCGGCAACTAGCCGACGCCTTGGGTTCACCGTCACCGATCATCCTCCATACAGTCCCAACTTGGTCCCATCCGATTTTCATCCTTTTCCAAAACTTAAGCCTCACCCTCGAAGACTTCACTTCGATAGTTATGAAGCGGTGCTAGCAGGCGAAATGCAGGTGACCTGTAAAGGATCGACGATCTGCGTAAGGACTGGCAGCTGATCCTGAAAACACGATAATGTACTGAAGAGCCAAAGAAACTGGTACACCTGCCTAATGTCGCGTAAGCCCCCGCGAGCACACAGAAGTACCGCAACACGACGTGGCATGGATTCGACTAATGTCTAAAGTACTGCTGGAGGGAACTGACACCACGAATCCAGCAGGACTGTCCATAAATGTGTAAGAGTACGAAGGGGTGGAGGTATCTTCCAAACAACACGTTGCAAGGCATTTCGTCAACAAAATCAGAAGTTCTTCAGTGACAGTGTCAACAGACTGGTCTCTCGTTGAGAGACATGTGTAAGTCGCCATGTTGACTATTTTCGGAAATAAATATATAGAGATTACGAACAAAGACACAGCATGTTAATAACGTATGTTTTATTCAAAAAGCTTCAAGAGTTTTCACATAAAAAACTCACTGGCATCACTTTTCAGCACGCCCTCGCATTTCCACTAGTTCGCTCAGGACGGCTATTTTTAGTTATTTTACGCTAGTTACTATTCCTGTTTTTTATTGCCAATATTGCAATCGAGCAACAGTAGATCTGTTTTGCCTTTTTATGTGCAATATGCGATACACTGAAGTACCAAAGAAACTGGTATAGTCATGCGTATACAAATACAGAGATATGTAAACCGGCAGAATATGTTACTGCGGTCGGACACGACTCTATAAGACAACAAGTGTCTGGCGCAGTTGTTGGATCGCTTACTGTTGCTACAATGACAGGTTAACAACCTTTAAGAGAGTATGAACGTGGTGTTACAGTCGGCGCACGAGCAATGAGACACAGCATCTCCGAGGTAGCAATGAAGTGGGGATTTTCTCGTACGACCATTTCATGAGTGTACCGTGAATATCAGGAATCCGGTAAAACATCAAATCTCCGACATCGCTGCGGCCGGAAAAAGATCCTGCAAGAACGGGTCAAACGACGGCTGAAGGGAATCGTTCAACATGGCAGAAGAGCAACCCTTGTGCAAATTGCTGAAGATTTCAGTGCTCGGTCATCAACAAGTGTCGGTGTACGAACCATTCAATGAAACATCATCGATATGGGCTTTCGGTGCGGAAAGCCCACTCGTGTGCCATTGATGAACACATGACACAAAGCTTCACGCCTCGCCTGGGCCCGTCAATGTCGCCATTGGACTGTTGATGACTGGAGACATGTTGCCTGGTTGGACGATCCTTAATTCAAATTGTATCGATCGGATTGACAGGAGACAGCCTCATGAATCCATGGACCCTGCATGTGAGCAGAGTACTGCTCAAGCTGGTGGAGGCTCTGTAATGTTGTGGGGCGTGTACATTTGGGGTGATATGGCACCCCAGATACGGCTAGATACGACTCTGACAGGTGACACGTTCGTCAGCATCCTGTCTGATCAACTGCGTCCTTTCGTGTCCATTGTGCATTCCGACGGACTTCGGAAATTCCAGCAGGACAGTGTGACACCCCTCACGTTCAGAATTGCTACAGAGTTGCTCCAGGAACACTCTTCTGACTGGGAAGCAAACTCTACTGACACGATTCGTGGTGTCAATTCCCTCCAGCACTACTTCAGACATTAGTCGAGTCCATGCCACGTCGTGCTGCGACACTTCTGCGTGCTTGCGGGGACACTACGCGATATTAGGAAGGTGTGCCAGTTTCTTTGGCTCTTCAGTACATTATCGTGTGTTCAGGATCAGATGCCAGGCTCTATGCAGATCGTCGATCCTTTACAGGTCACCTGCATTTCGCCACACTCCTCTTCCCACCATCCTACAGATCACAATTGTCCACTAATAGATTCACTAAGCCTTCAGTGTTGTCCACTATAAGATCACTATAAACTGTAAACGGTAACGGCCCTGTAACACTCTTGTGGCACTCCCAATATCACTTTTACATCTTCTGTTTGTATGGAAGTTCTGAATCCAATGAGAATTCTGATCCAATATTAAGCAAGTTCCTATTTTTCGCTACACGACAGCAAGGAATTCTACCGAATACCTTTCAGAAGTCAAGGAACTCTTTATCAACTTTAATTTGTGGTGTATTGAATTTCGTGGACGAAAAAAGCGAGCGAACTGAGTTTCGCAAGATCTGTGTGAGATCTATGATAATTTTTGTACAAGAGATTTTCGTTACCCAAACACGGTAAAACACGTCAGCATTAAAATGTTAAATAACCCTACAGCAAACTACCTACAGCAATACAGGCCTATAATTATTGGCATCTGTTGTTCGATTCTTCTAGAAAACGGTAATGGCCTGTTCTCTTCTGCTTTTGTTATACACCCTTACTAGGTACAGCATCTTTCAATAAACTACTGCTACAAGAGAAGAAAGTTTCTTCGCATAATCTCTATAGAAACTGACTGGTTTCTTATAACATTCAATTGCGTAGCAACTATCGAGCAGTTTTAGTTTATTTTCTCTTCAGCCGTCGCTTATCTCAGTGTCTGCCATTTCGGTATTATGCTGTCTATCGCTGTGAAATAATGTCGAAATATCTAATTGTGTTTCGGTGTCTGATCGGTCACTGAGAGACTGAATAAACGATTTCAATCCATGTATTGGATTTTTAGTCATTTCATTTGGAAAAATTTTAGTTTTGATTTATTGAATGCTTCTTCCAATACGACCGTCATGGCTGCATTCAGATTCAGTTTTCTATTAGGCTTTGACTTCCCTTAAGCCGTAGATGCTCTTTTCTGTGTTTAGTATATCCGTTATGGGTGACGAACTGCAATTGTGATTTAAAGTGTCGTTTTATTTGGGAATATATGTGCAACCAGTCGGTTTTGTGGTTTTTTGATATAATTTATTTTACCATTAATTTATATTGGAGCCAGTGCAGTGTTATCATCAGATGGAAGTGTTATAGTAATATTACATCGTGGACTAAGTCAAGTCAGATGCTGTGGTGATGGTGCTGGCAACAATGAGTGAATAGTTATCGCAACGAAACGTTTATGTAAAAAAGGGCTCCTTACGTTTTAGGTACTTAACGTGTACTGAATTACATTATGCATAGCAAAACTGTTTCCGTAATGTACATTATCAGGTAACAAGCACAAATATACAAAGTATTTAGCTGCACTTCATTTTACACTTATTTACAGAAGGTAAACACTGGATGTTGCTACAAAGAATATGAATGTGATAGAAAGCACTCTTTGCTACATCATGGTCGTTGGCCTGAGATGCACTGTGCTATAGTATAAATATTAGAGGTACACATAATATATTTATGTGAATCTTGCTGGTTGCAGGAGTGTTCTTATATTAACAAAATACGCGTAATATGGATTAAAATTTACATAAAATGTAAAAACAGAGTGAAATATTCACTGTGTAATTAAACGTTGGATGAGTTACAGAATGCTATAGACGTTAAACGACTAGGAGATATTTATGCCGGAGGATGAATATGTCTTCGTTCCCTTTGCTTTCCCTGCAACTTTCTGACACACCTACTGAACCACGGTCTCACAACCTCGCAAATTCTGCAAAACGTTTTAGGGTTATTCATTTTTGTCGTCAAAGGTAATTATTTGATGTTGACTACTTAAATCCTCTGGAATTACTACGTGTCACTCCTGCTAATCATCTATGTTTACCTACTTTTTTTAACATTTCTTGTAATTCCCTTAGACAGTGGCGATGTCAATGATTTATGATTACTGGTGGACTCCTCGAAATTAACTCATTCGAAAAATGCGCCTCTGTTGTTATGTGTCTGAGACATTGGCCTCACGTGTCGGTTCTTTAACTATTTATTCGAAGTAACTTCAGACATGACATTCAGAACGATCTCATAAAAATCTTTGTCTCTGGGACCAGTTTTAATTGAATGAACCTCCCTTTCTCTAACTTAGAGCCTGAAGTAGCACCCTATTGAAGTAGCACAATTAGCAAAATTGCTGGTGATATTCTTCATGTTGCCTCTGGACCGATCTGCCACTACAGCTCCTGACGCAAGCGGTCTGCAAAAGTATTTTAATACTGTGTGTAAGCCCCTTTCGTTATTTCATGTTACTATGCAGGCCTCTTCTTAGCTGCGAGGATGTTTTCTCGGAAATAGAGAGAAATGGGTTAAGAAAAGGGGAACAACCGAATAAGTTACAATTAGCGTATTACTCAGTACGTTTCACCCACGACCATGTGTCTCTTATACAAAAGTACGTAGAAAATATCCCATAACGGCCTCCGAATTATTGTAGGAGGACTTAGAGCTAAACGTGTGCACTCGTAAGCCCTCTTACAGAATTTCGTGGAGGGTACTTCTTGTACGACTGTCGGTTCCCTCCTTCCCTGTTTCGTTCGTAAATGGCAAGTGGGAAGAGAAGCCTCCATCTGAGCTTTTAATTTCTTTGATTTTCTTGTCGTAATTATTGTGGGAGACATAGGTGGGAAGAACTGCTACGTTTCTCGACTCTTCCAGGAACGCTCGTCCCGAGATTATAACACTAGACATTTACGTGATGGACAACGTCTCTATTGTAGTGTCTACCACTCTAGATAGTTAACTATCTCCATAACGAACTTAGATACGTGCGTTTCAGGATGTTCGGTTCCACCACGCTATCTAAATTGACGTACATGTTTCACCTTGAGAAGCATCGGAAGCGAAGTGGAATACTGTCCTTAGCGAGTACATGACCCGAAATGAAGAAACTGTTACCCCTTACTTGAATTTCAATTAAGTAAGTCTTTGCGTACTTCTCCTGGTGTAATAATGTCTCATCTTGCATGTTGGAATATTCTACTTGACTTGTTCTAGGGTCGATTGACGATTTGCTGGCACACTGGTTACTTCCAGAGACAACTGCAAATACTTCTGGAGACGAAATCGCCGTTCATAGGACTTTTCATCGATGAGCGTTAGGTGACAAAAAAAATGTGACGCGTAAAAAAACACACTTTCTTATAATGTTCTGTTGAATATTAAAAGAAGCTGAAATCGTTATAGGTATGGAAATCTGGCTGAAGCCAGAGATAAATTCTGCCGAAATTTTTACAAAGGCACAGATGGTGTTTAGAAATGATAGATCGCATGCAACCGGTAGTGGCGTGTTTGTCGCTGTTAGTAGTAGTTTATCCTGCAGTTAAGTTGAAGTGGATAGTTCCTGTGAATTATTATGGGTGGAGGTTACACACAACAACCGAGCTAGTTTATAATTGGCTCCATTTAGCGACCTCTCTACTCAGCAGCACTAGTGGCATAACAACTGAGAGAAAATCTGGAATACATTTCACATAAATTTTCTCAGCATGATATAGTCTTAGGTGGAGATTTCAATTTACCAGATATAGACTGGGACACTCAGATGTTTAGGACGGGTGGTAGGGACAGAGCATCGAATGACATTATACTGAGTGCACTATCCGAAAATTACCTGGAGCAATTAAACAGAAAACCGACTCGAGGAGATAACATCTTGGACCTGCTGATAACAAAGAGACCCGAACTTTACGACTCTGTAAGCGCAGAACAGGGCATCAGTGATCATAAGGCCGTTGGACCATCCCTGAATATGGACGTTAATAGGAATATAAAAAAAGGGAGGAAGGTTTATCTGTTTAGCAAGAGTAATAGAAGGCAGATTTCAGACTACCTAACAGATCAAAACGAAAATTTCTGTTCCGACACTGCCAATGGTGAGTGTTTATGGGACAAGTTCAAGGCAATCGTAAAATGCGTTTTAGACAGGTACGTGCCGAGTAAAACTGTGATGGACGGGAAAAACCTACCGTAGTTCAACAACGAAGTTACGAAACTACTGCGAAAGCAAAGAGAGCTTCACTTCAAGTTTAAACGCAGCCAAAACCTCTCAGACAAACGGAAGCTAAGCGATGTCAAAGTTAGCGTACGGAGGGCTATGCGTGAAGGGTTCAGTGAATTCGAAAGTAAAATTTTATGTACCGACTTGACAGAAATCCTAGGACGTTCTGGTCTTGTGTTAAATCAGTAAGTGGCTCGAAACAGCATATCTAGACACTCTCGGATGATGATGGCATTGAAACAGAGGATGACACGTGTAAAGCTGAAATACTAAACACCTTTTTCCAGAGCTGTTTTACAAAGGAAGACCGCACTGCAGTTCCTTTTCTAAATCCTCGCACAAACGAAAAAATGGCTGACATCGAAATAAGTGTCCAAGGAATAGAAAAGCAACTGAAATCACTCAACAGAGGAAAGTGCACTGGACCTGACGCGATACCAATTCGATTCTACACAGAGTATGCGAAAGAAATTGCCCTCTTCTAACAGCCGTTTACCTCAAGTCTCTAGAGGAACGGAAGGTTCCAAATGATTGGAAAAGAACGCAAGTCCCTGTATTCAAGAAGGGTCGTCGAGCAGATGCGCAAAACTATAGACCTATATCTGACATCGATCTGTTGTAGAATTTTGGAACATGTTTTTTTGCTCGCGTATTATGTCATTTCTGGAAACCCAGAATCTACTCTGTGGGAATCAACATGGATTCCGGAAACAGAGATCGTGTGAGACCCAACTCTGTTTATTTTGTTCATAAGACCCAGAATATAATCGATACCGGCTCCCAGGTAGATGCCATTTTCCTTGACTTCCGGAAGGCGTTCGATACAGTTCCGCACTGTCGCCTGATAAGCAAAGTAAGAGCCTACGGAATATCAGACCAGCTGCGTGGCTGGATTGAAGAGTTTTTAGAAAACAGAACACAGCATGTTCTTCGCAATGGAGAGACGTCTACAGACGTTAAAGTAACCTCTGGCATGCCCCAGGGGAGTGTTATGGGACCATTGCTTTTCAAAATATATATAAATGACCTTTTAGATAGTGTCGGAAGTTCCATGCGGATTTTCTCTGATGATGCTGTAGTATACAGAGAAGTTTCCACATTAGAAAACTGCAGCGAAATGCAGGAAGATCTGCAGCGGATAGGCACTTGGTGCAGGGAGTGGCAACTGACCCTTAACATAAACAAATGTAATGTATTGCGAATACATAGAAAGAAGGATCCTTTATTGTATGATTATATGATAGCGGAACAAACACTGGCAGCAGTTACTTCTGTAAAATATCTGGGAGTATGAGTAAGGAACGATTTGAAGTGGAATGATCATATAAAATTAATTGTTGACAAGGCGGGTGCAAGGTTGGGATTCATTGGGAGAGTCCTTAGAAAATGTAGTCCATCAACAAAGGAGGTGGCATACAGAACACTCGTTCGACCTATACTTGAGTATCGCTCATCAGTGTGGGATCCGTATCAGATCGGGTTGACAGAGGAGATAGAGAAAGTCCAAAGAAGAGCGACGCGTTTCGTCACAGGGGTATTTCGTAAGCGTGATACCGTTACGGAGATGGTTAGCAAACTCAAGTGGCAGATTCTGCAAGAGAGGCGCTGTGCATTGCGGTGTAGCTTGCTATCCAGATTTCGAGAGGGTGCGTTTCTGGATGAGGTATCGAATATATTGCTTTCCCCTACTTATACCTCCAGAGGAGATCACGAATGTAAAATAAGAGAGATTCGAGCGCGCACGGAGGCTTTCCGGCAGTCGTTCTTCCCGCGAAACATACGCGACTGGAACAGGAAAGGGAGGTAATGACAGTGGCACGTAAAGTGCCCTCCGCCACACACCGTTGAGTGGCTTGCGGAGTATCAATGTAAATGTAAATGTAGAAGTACATGTTGATGGAGTCATTTGGGAAAATTGCAAAAGAAAGTTCTGCGCTGAAAACAGGCATTCTGAAATCGGCAAAGCGTCTAAGAAATGTAATACTGTTAGTTCACACAGATATCAACTGACAGGCAGAGCAGAGTATGGACAAAAAACAACCTTGTGAAATCGTTTTATCATGCAAATTCACCAAACTCTACCAAAGCAACTGTGTCTTGTCGTGTAGGTACTCAATGCAAGACAATATCTTCAAAGTGAGGGCGTCACTGATGTAAGAGAATTTAAGAAAGGTCATTGTCGAGCTGTAGGAAAAACCCCCATAATAATAATATGTCGGTCATTTTACTTTATCCGAACTCATGTACCTAGTTTCACACTCCTCCAGATGCGGCTTACATCACCAGTCCCATGTACTGTATTAGGTATCAGCGGTATGGGCACACATTTTACATCCAGGGAACAGGTTACATGTAGTTTGTATTGATTTCATGAGTAGTACGCTATAGTCTAACGAATGTTCACGCGCTTAACATTACATTCCCTACAGCAGATGCCATCCACATATGCTACTAAGGAATAGTTAATTAATTTAAACTTAAATATGTTTATGTAGCAAAAGCTGCAAAACTAAAAAGTAAGGACTGTCGGTCACTCTAGGAGACATTGCATTGGGCCTCTTTGTCAATGGCACAATACCTCTATCGTATAACCTCCACAGAGAACCATAACTCAGATTTTTATTTTTACTCAGAAGATGGTAAGATCTACAGTATTTCTTCCTGTGGGAAATTCTTCCTGAATTAGGTATGTCCAATGGCACCTCACTTCAACCAGAAATGTTTCGTTATGCAGTGTAGAAATAACTACATTCGGCATCCAGAAAAAATACTTCTTAAATAACTTAACAAAGTTGGGTGTGAGGATAACAACCCTGACCTGTGAAGAGAACCAGGCACGATCATATGGTTCAAATGCCTCTGAGCACTATGGGACTTAACATCTATGGTCATCAGTCCTCTAGAACTTAGAACTACTTAAACCTAACTAACCTAAGGACAGCACACAACACCCAGTCATCACGAGGCAGAGAAAATCCCTGACCCCGCCGGGAATCGAACCCGGGAACCCGGGGGCGGGAAGCGAGAACGCTACTGCACGACCACGAGCTGCGGACAGGTACGATCAAATGGTTCAAATGGCTCTGAGCACTATGTGACTAAACCTCTGAGGTCATTAGTCGCCTAGAACTTAGAACTAATTAAACGTAACTAACCTAAGGACATCACACACATCCATGCCCGAGGCAGGATTCGAACCTGCGACCGGAGCGGTCGCTCGGTTCCAGACTGCAGTGCCTAGAACCGCACGGCCACTCCAGCCGGCACAGGCACGATCACTTTCCCAAAATTAATAAAGAATTGCCCTCATACAGGTAGTATTCTAATGAAATTTACACGACTTATCGCAGAAAGATCCTAGAGCAGTCAGTCAATAAGCATCTAATTTCAGTACTATTACATTCAGCTGTCACCATAAACCTGTCCACGACAGCTGCCTTTACTGAGTCCTTATTAGACTCCAAAGCGTCGCGCTTAGCTGGTAGCGAAAGAGACTTCCCATGGCACTAATCGATGCCTGACCTCTTGTCAGCACTAGCAGCGACGATCCCTTCACTCTTGCTACGGCCGTCTCTTGACTTTTCGATTGTTATGCTGTACATAACACAGAAAAACAGAACCACTTCCATCAGCTGCTACATGCATAGTGAACAATAGCATTCCTCTACGGCACACACAATATCGGTAAAATCTCCAAAGCTGAAGAAACGCATGTCATTCACTGTTACCAATGCTAAGAATTCACGAAAGATTTTTTTTTGCAAATGCATTATTTAATATACAAATTATCTCTTACGCAACTTCCTTCAGAAGAACTGCATTCCTTAGGTGAGTTTCAAGCATTGCTTTCTTACATACAGCCATACACAGTCAAAATTTCTGAGTAGTATTCTCTGTTTACGAACGAATCCTCCGTTTTCTATTCATCCTCTAGTACCGAGTTACAGTCAAATCTTAAGGGGCTGGATGAATCGATTAGCCGGTCGGACTGTCCGAGCGGTTCTAGGCGCTGCAGTCTGGAACCGCGCGACTGCTACGGTCGCAGGTTCGAATCCTGCCTCGGGCATGGGTTTGTGTGATGTTCTTAGGTTAGTTAGGTTTAAGCAATTCTAAGTCTAGGAGACTGATGACCTCAGATAAGTCCCACAGTGCTCAGGGCCATTTGAACCATTTATTCGTCCTGTGGCATTCCACGCCGTATACGAAAAACACGGACAGCTACGGCAGCCAAGAATATATTTGAGAATGAATTTTTCAGTCTACAGCGGAATGTGCGCTGGTATGAAACTTCCTGGTGGATTAAAACTGTGTGCCGGACCGAGACGCGAACTCGGCGAAAGCGATCAGCGTAAACTCCGCTGCAGAGTGGAACATTCATCCTGGAATAATTTCTCAGACTTTGGATAAGAAATATCTCCACAATATCCTTTCTTCCAGAAGTGTCAGTCCCGAAAGTTTTGCAGAACTTCCGTGAAGCCTGTAAGGCAGGAGATATACCCGACTCCGTACCTGAGGTCCGTAAAGAAGTCAGCTTTCAGCAGTGATTCCGTGCGGACGGGCTCGGCACGCCGAGCAGGGCTCTGCAGACCTTGTTGTTTACCCGCTAGCGTGCGGTCGTGCGTCATTCTCTTGACTTTTAGTACCGGTACTGGCCCACCGTGGCGTTATCACATCGACAAGCCACAATCAAACTAACGTTCAACGAAACGTACACGAGCCCGGAGGCTCACGAAATGGATCGCTTTCTTCGTGACGTCATGCATATCGAACTGCAAGAACTGGTTGTCTACTGTATCCAGCACAGTGTACCTCATACTGATTGACGAAGCGGACTGCGACAGACTCCTCCAAAGATCTGAAAACGGATTCCGCTTCAGCCGCGCTGACGGTATGTAAGCGTGGTAGTAGTTGACCATGCTCGTCTGGGGGTGCGTAACGTGCACATTTTCGGTTCCCTCCTACCTTGTCGTTGGTGCTTTGAGGCCTTATAGCACATTTTGAGCCACACAGAAGAGAAGTGGAATACATTCGAAACGTGTCCTGTCCTTAACGGGCTACCCCAAGTGCGCATAGATCTTAAGAAGCACGTTTCATCATGTTTTCGTTGGCGGCTGCTCCACAATTGTTATATACACATAAAAAAAATTTTCATCAGCCTGGATCCCAGAACTCCTGAAGATAGGCGTTGACTCTGGATATTGTATCACAGACACAGTTCCTTTGACTGTTCAGAGATGTCACTAAACCCGCCCAAAGATATAAACAACTATGCGTGATCAGTACCTATTAGACAAATGTTTCAAATGGCTGTGAGCACTATGGGACTTAACAGCTATGGTCATCAGTCCCCTAGAACGTAGAACTACTTAAACCTAACTAACCTAAGGACATCACAAACATCCATGCCCGAGGCAGGATTCGAACCTGCGACCGTAGCAGTCGCGCGGTTCGGGGCTGAGCGCCTCGAACACCTATTACACAGAAAGAGACCAACAGCCGATGTGTTCCAGTCATTCCACCAAGAAGCGGTTACACCGCTCGTGTTGCATGTAGCTCAACCATGCCTAGACGGTCAATCCCGCAGTTCGATCGCATCCGCATTGTTACTTTGTGCCAAGAAGGACTCTCAATAAGGGAATTGTCCAGGCGTCTTGGAGTGAACCAAAGCGATGATGTTCGGACATGAAGGAGACACAGAGACAGGAACTATCGATGATACGCCTCGCTCAGGCCACACAATGGCTTCTACTGCAGTGGATGACTGCTACCCACGGATTACGGCTCGGAGGGACCCTGTCAGCAACGCCACCATTTTGAGTAATGATTTTAATGCTGCCGGATGGCTGTGTGGTGTACGAGCTCACCGTGGGCTTGCACCTGTACGTTGCCTTCACCACTTGGTATGTCTCAGTCGTACCGTGTGGGAAACCGTCAAGGTGTCCACTCCACTGTCATGACCCGCGTGTTACACAACATAATCAGATGGGCAGACTTGGACATTTCCTTTCTCCAGGAGGTCCATCCCGAACTGCGTTTAGACCTATATAGCTACACCAAATACAGCCTACCACCTGGTGATGGCGCAGGAGGAACGGCCATCGCAGGAGGAACTGGCATCGAAGCCACGGACGTAGCATATTTCCCAAACGCGCGAGGCATCGCTCTCACGCTTTGCGCAGTCCACCTCGTTAACGTCTATGCTCTTTCCGGTACTTCACAACGCGGTGACAGGCACGTCTTCTATTCGGAGGAGGTCGCCCCATTTTGCAAGGAAATATGGACCATTACATATTGGGCGCCGATTTTAATAGTGTTCTGCGGTCCGAGGACCAGACAGCAAATTATGTCCCGTGCCCAGCTCTACAAGCACCTGACCGCGGGATCCACGTCACATGGCTCTTACATCATGGAAACCAGCGCGGATATACGACCTTTATCGGCCACTCTGCCAGTCGTCTGGACCGGATACACTTCTCGTGTGGCCTCCGCACAGCGACCTGTGATGCAGAACTCTGGCCGACGCCCTTCACGAATCATCTCCCGCATATCTGCAAAATCACTCACCAGACGCAGCAGAGGCCCATGGACGCTAAACGTCACCCTCCTTCGTGAGGAAGCGTGTCGGCAAGCAGTTACTGACACGTGGTGTCGTTGTTTTAGGCGCCTGCCCAAGTACGTTTCCACGTTACTGTGGTGGCTGCGATGTGTCAAATCTGCACTCCGAAAGACGCTGATGGCCTACGGGCGTGACAGATGGAACTGGCAAAGGAGGACATCGGAATTTTACTATACAGCGTTACGTGAGCTGGAGACACAACCAGTCTCCCGAACGTCCGATGTTCGTAAAACGTATCAAAGCTTGTCTACTTCGCATCAGGGCGTAACATCTGGAAGATGTCCGCATCCGAGTGCCAGTACAAAACTGCATCCAACGAAACGACATCAGTTTATCACATTGTGCGTGAGAGGCGCCACCGCAAACGTCAGCTCATTAAGGTGATAAACACGGAGGTGGACGGCCGCGCAGTGTCGCAAACGGACATAGCGCACACGTTCGCCCGACGCTATAGGACCTTGTTCATGGAAAATACCCGAAATGTACGTTATTATGACGAGTTGCTGCACGATTTTCCCGCCCCTAGAGACGTGGCACCCGATGACACTGCTGTCATCCATCACATCCGCCGAGCTGACATCGGCCTTGGCACATGGAGCACCGAACAAGTGGCTAGGGCCGAACGGCTAACCCCTGGAATCCTACCGAACTTTTTATGACCTTTTGAGCGACAAGTGGCTCCAAATGTTTCAAGAAATGGTGCCCTTATTTCACTGTCCCCATAGAATTCACAGACGGCATCTTGATCCCAATATCGGAACCGAATAGTGGTTGTAGGAGCCAGGACTTTCTTCCATTCACACTCCTCAACAACGACTACATACCCTTCGCTCGCATCCTCTGCACGCGTCTCCACACCAGTATCGGGAAAGCCATTCACACCGATCAGACATGTTTAGGTGGTGTCAATAACATTCATACAGCGTTAGGAGCATACCAAAAGTAATTGTTTTGACGGGGACCAGCAAAATACGAGGCGCCCTTGTCGGCGTCGATTTTGACGCTACGTTTAGGAAATCATAGGCCTCTCTCCACAGTTTGCAGAGGTGGTCCTTCGTCTGATCCACGGAGCGCGTTCCCACATCTTGGTGAACGGTTACAAGTCTGGTCACATTGTTGTTAGACGATCAGTGCGACAAGGGTGCCCCTTGTCGGGTATATTTTATTTGCTGCAGCGCTAGAACCAGCTTTGCATGGTATATGGAGGCGATTAGCAGGCATTTGCATGTGGGACGTGACGTTCCATTGTGGTGCATTCACCGATGATGTCTTGTTCCTAGCCAGAGCAGAGGATGAAATGCACATGGCGCTTCAGTGGCCACGCCAGTGCGTCATCAATGTGAAGACAAAATACATGGATGTCGGAGGGGGGCTTTCCCATTCAACGGCGGTGCCTTTTGACAAGGTGCCCATACTCAAATGTTCAGAAACGCATTTCTATAGCAATGTTCGCCGCACGGCAGCGGCTACGTTCCACCGGCTACTACACAAGACACGTGCTCTGCTACAGGACAACAAGTTGCGTCGAATGGAGATACTCCTACGAACACGTTACGTCAACACCTATCTTACCTCCAAACTGAACTATTTTGCGCACGTTCTTCCCTTCACAGTTACAATGTCCGACAGATTTCAAGCAGCATATGGACATTTCGTGAGCGCTATTAATGTTATTGAAGACAGATACGCCACACTGACACTGCCGCAGCGGGCGGGCCAAATCGGTTTAATTCATGTCTATAACCGCGAGCGATGGCTTTATCTCAACACTATACGTCGCACATGGACCTCTGCCTACGCCAGTCTGATGGGCACACTAATAGCTTAATTGGCACCACACTCTCTGCATCCCCCGGTTTCTTTAGGACCGATTTCACCGGCACTTGTCCACAACTGAGTGTTAAGCTACTTAAGACCAAAGCTTTCGACGACACGGATGCCCAACACGAAAGACTATTATCGTCTTTATCAGCTGCAGCAGCAGCCTGTCAATACAGTCGCTCACAGATATTCCTAAGTTGGCAAGAACACGGTGTGGCGAGAAGTACACACGCGTTTTTTTACCTACGACGGTGCATTCATTGTGCTACTCGTCAGAGGCTATATTCCATTCATCTGATTGACGACTCCTTGTGCCCGACATGCTCAGTCGTTGACTCGGGTACACACCGCCTGACGTCCGGTGAGCAGCGAGTGCTGGCTACTCACGCCGCGCATGTCGGCATTACTCTTGCCGTGATTGCCGGAGTCCATCTCCCTGGGTGATATATTGCACCCCGACGGCGAATACTTTCCACCGACCAGGACGAATGCTGTTAACTGGCTCAAAGGCATGGCCCTTTACCATATATTTCGTGACGCTCACAAAATCGTACTACTTTTGGTCCCTACTGATGACACATGCAGGCTTCAACCGCCACCTGATGCACAGGGCCCACTTCGATAATTATATAGGTTCGTTATTTGCGGACCCTCCTGCTCACTGGGGCGTTCTGGGTATGAGACACCGAAACTGAAGAAGAATCCTGGAGCATATTGATCCACTACGAACGGAATAGGGGGGAACCGCTACCAAAAGACGAGAAGACGACTCTGACTTCGTAGTGTCTTGTTGTATTAGCACGAAATTAATTCCAAAAATAAAAAAATAAAAAATAAAAAAATAAAATACAGACAAACCCGCTAGATTCTTTCCCTGATCCTAGAACACGATCCGAGGGTATGGCGGCGGGTTGGCCAGGCCTCGGGTATCGACCCCTGCCCTACCCATTGCCAAGCTCCTTCAGCGGTTCCTTAAAAAGAAGAAAAAAACCGCACTCCTCTAAGGTGGCGCTCGACTCGGAGATAAGCCGGTTAGAATACTGATGCTGGACGAAATTTTCACGGCCGGTATTTGGCCAGCAATGAGAGGAAAGCTGGTGGCATAATGTTTCCCATCACCGGTCTTTGTGTCAATGTGCTCGATTAAATTCCAAACCTTTCCTCAGTGCCTTATGAAGCGAGCGCATGCGACACTGTTGATGATCTTTCAATCGGATGGGGACGCAATGCTCGGGCGTCTTGTTGGTGCTTTTCGGGAGGAGTACGCTACATGCCAGGGCCGGGTTTCATCTATGTTCCCTCGTCATCTCCAACACGAACGTCACACTACACTCCACACATACCCATTACAGTCACCTACACTTATCAGCTCTCATACTTCGTGAAGGAAAACTGCCTGCGGGAGCGGAGGATAGGGAAAACCTCTGCAAACAGGTGGCTGAGCCAGTCCTTCGGGGTCTGCGAGCTATTCGTCCCACACTACTTTTCTTTACTAACTACAAGTTGAAGTACTGGGGAAGGTGAAGTTGTGAGGACGGGTAGTGGATCGTGCTTGCATAGTTCAATCGGTAGAAAGGCTACGGTCTCGAGTTCGAGTGTCCGTCCAGCACACAGTTTTAATCTTCCAGGAAGTTTAAAGAAGGTGTTTGTTTACGGTAGCGTAATACACGTCACAATGCCTTCAAACATTGTGGCATAATTGTTAGGGAGCTTTACCATGCATCAGTGAGACTCTGAGTGGCTGAGGGTGACTGGCAGAATGTGTAAATACAGATCAAATTCCGTACCAGACATCAACATTCAGTTTTTCCATGTTTTTCCATGTTAGCTAAGGTAAATAGCTGGACGTTTCCCTTGAAATGAGACCCCCGATCTCCTTGAAACTCGTTCCACAAATCGAATATGTGTTTTATTTCTTAAGACCCGTGTCAGCTCGAGTTTACACAACATTCCGGTTAAAAAGTCAGCATCAGAGCCGTAGAATACTTTTGACACCCCATGTATATGTCTTGAGTTAGCTCTCAAGAACTTGGAATAGGGCGTTCATGACTGACGAATCGTTTCTTCCAGTATATGGTGCTTGTGGCGCATCACTAACTGTACATGATATTTTGGCTCACTGTATTGCTTGCATTGCTGACAGGAGAGAAACTATTTCTTATACTCTACTGAATGCGTATCAATTATCTGAACTTTTGCTTTCTATTTTAAGAGACAATTAGACGAGATTAGCAGTTTTCTATACTGGGTGTAAGGTTCGGTGTTCTCCGTAACTCGTTAGGGTGTAGATTTTAGAATGTGTATCTGATTGGCAAGCTCATTCCCGTTTCTACATTAGTGATCAGCAGTCTAAACACTTGTAAAAATTGTTTTAATTACTCTGCGTTTACTGTTCGCTTTTAAGGAGGAGATATTTTATCTCAGAAGCATTATAATTTTTTGAAACAGTAAACACTTAAGCATGATTTAGAGTATGTCAGTCAGCCACGGCTATCTGGATAGCAGTTTTAAATTTTTTTGTTGAATGTTTAGCTGGTAAGTTTTTGATTTCTTCATTATTACTGCTGTTTTAACATGCTGGATGAAAGTTCTTTAGCAGTTGTGCTCTCAATTGTCTGAAAGCCACTATGTATAGTCATTTAAGAGCCACAAGTTTGAGCACTTTAGGAAGCACCTAAATGATGGTGACTGTTCTTCCACCTGGACAGTAAGATAAAATACGCTTTAACAAAACAAATCATAACCCTAAAGATTTAACCTGATAGTAACGGAACACAAAATATTCTGGCTATGAAGCATCTGGAATCGATGTTTTCGCTACGCCCACTAATACTTGTACACACCTGCTCAGCGGGA
Organism: Schistocerca gregaria; assembly: GCF_023897955.1. Taxonomy (NCBI): domain Eukaryota; kingdom Metazoa; phylum Arthropoda; class Insecta; order Orthoptera; family Acrididae; genus Schistocerca; species Schistocerca gregaria. The sequence continues at coordinate 735,718,582 of NC_064931.1, forward strand.
AATTGTCAGTGGTCTGAAACCTAGTGACGACTTTCCGATCTCAATATACCTTCCAGACAGTGCCATCTTCAAAAGAAACTGTCTGTACGAGTGTCCTGTAAAAAAAACTGCAGGGCCTACTGGCTTCATTTAGACATGGAAACGGTGCCCAGAGTGGTGTAGGTCCCAACTCCGCCAAGATCTTCCACGCATAAGAGGTTCCATGCAAATTTTTCGCAACAGCTAGAAAGACAATCTGTTCCCTAGTGGCGTGAAGATTGCTGCTATGTTATTAGATACACATTTGTGACACTGAACAATTCAATAGAGAACTTTATACATTCGGAATGAGAGCGTTTTACGATTTTCATGCTGGATATTTATTTCGCAAGCGACTCATTTCCACCACAACTTTCTACTGAAGAGTTCAAAGCTACGTTTTGCATTTAATTGTTCATTTTTAGATAAAATTGTTCTAGTTTAACTCTTCTAGTTCAGGAGTAACGTTATTCATTGCCGAGTGTTTGACATAAAAGTTGTTACCTTTGAGCGCTGTATGTTTCCACGTCCCACTACAATAATTTCCAGCGAAACACTGAATATGAATAGAATGAAAGCCGTTTCTGGTATAAGCATAAAGGTAGCAACACATTTCATTTGTAACAAGAATAAAAGTTTTTTATATATAAAGACAGAACTATATACTACACACTGAATTTGTTCAAGAAAATCCCGTGCTATATTCTTTTCATTACATCTACATATATACTGATACTCTGCAGAGTACTATGAAATGCATAGTGTAGAGTACGTTCCATTATACCATTTATTAGTGACTCTTCTTTTCATTCAAGTATGGAGTGCAAGAAGAATGATCGTGTAGAGGCCTCTGTGCGTACTGTAATGAACCTTACCTTATCCTCGCGATATGTAGTGTGTTGTAGAACATTCCTAAAGTCATCATTTAGTTCTGGTTCATGAAACTTTGTAAGCAGGCTTCTAACATTCTGGGTGGTGTCTGTTTGTTCTATATCGTGTCTCCCTACCACTTTCGCGCAACGACGCTCTGAGCGTGCTTTTTAGGGAATTGACTAGTTTGAACCTGGGACCTGTTGTTGGTAAGGAGACGCCTGACCACACATGACATGTAGAGTTCAGAGGAGTTCAGTGAGACTAGCGATGATATAACCAAATACTTAATGATTTCAGCCTCAGCTCCACTGCACTCCCTGTAAAAGAATCTTAATACTAACTAAATTTAGTGGAAGGTGTTCAAGGCTTTCCTATTTTTAGTTAGCTGGTAAAATAAAGCAGTTAAGTTTACCATTGGAAATTTTATTCTACTCACAAAACATTGTTTATAAATTGCACTATTGATAAAAGGAAATGTTTCAATACAGGATGGTAAAAACCAACTGCGTTCAACAAAAATGTGAACGAATATTCCCTGGGTGGGTTTCCAAGTTCTACAATGGATCGAAGGATGACATATGCCATATCACATGTATAATCTAGGTTTAAATTAAGTTTCACAAAAGAGAAAACTATCAAAATGGTCTACAGTGACCCTCAATTATCTTTAATTACTTACCTAACTTATCGTAAATTACAGTGGCTGATGTGGCTTCTCAATAATTATATAACAGAGAAATCATCGCGTTTCAGATATTTACTTCCAGTGGCAAATGTGAACACCATGAGCTTTAATTTACGATCGACACTAGTATTACGGAAAAATAAAGGGGGGGGGGGGGTAACAGATGAGACTTCTGCAGTTCTGAGTGAAGCTTTATGCGCTGTTATGCCGCATCGCGTGCGTTCATTACCTTGTCGTTGGTTAGGCAGCTTCAGGGAGGCAGCGGCCGGCGCAGCAGGCATCCAGCTCGCCGTCTCTGAACTAACTACTCCTCCTAACTTCTCCTTACTACCATTTACCGAAGTTGGTTTAAAAAAACTATCTGGCTGTGTTTTCATCTGACCAATAAGGGTCTCCGCCTACAAAATTTCTGTCTATCCAATGAGAAACGTTATACTTTTCGTGGTGGGGCAATGTTTTTAAAGTTTTCAAGGTAACAGAGAAGCTAAAAAGTATCACCTAAAACTTGCAGCTGGTGTGGTCCTTTTAGCGTTACCGTAAGATCTATACTGTTCTTCTGGAAGGCTCTATTTTTTAACGTGGGCTAGGGGGTGGTCCTAATGTAACAGAGACGCGTAAAAGTCTCATGCTAAAACTTGTGGGTGATGTGGCCCTTTTTGTGTTATAGTAAGATCTATACTGTTTTTCTGGAGGGCTCTAGCTTTTAACATGGTCTGGGGGTTGGTTCTTGACGTAACAGACACGCCAGAAAGTCTCACGCTAAAACATTCAGCTGGCGTTGTCCTACTGACTAGCTGGTGACGTGGTTGTCCAGTCCGTCCCTTATCGTAGGGCCTTCTAGCTTAACACGGTTCTGCTCTCGGCTTCTGTTCTCGTTTCTCCCCTCGGAACTGCGTCTGTCTCACGGTGGGAAGGTATGACATGCATTTAGGCATTCTTGTGTTAGTCTGTGGTATTCCATTTGCTCACTCGTTACTCGTATTACTTTGGTTAATTTAATGCCACGATTTATTCGGAGCTATGTGACATAGTACTGGATTTGCTTATCATGACAGATTTTTCATGGAAGGTGTTGGATTTGCCTGACACCTTACATGCTTTCATGGTGTATTTACGTCTTCAAGAGTCTGCCGTTTCAGTTTATTCAGCATCTCTTGACAAGCTACCACGGGTCAACCAAACCAGTGACCAATCGTGCTGCCCTTCTCTGTATACATTCCATGTCCCCTACGAGCCCTATTTGATACGGGTCTCACACACTTGAGCAGTATTCTAAGATGTGTCACACGAGTGATACGTTAGCAATTTCCTTTGTAGATTGATTTCATTTCCCCAGTATTCTACCAATAAAGTGAAGTGTGCCACCTGCTTTAGCAACTACTGAACCTATGGACCATTCCAATTCATATCCCTAAGTAGTGTCACATCCAGGTATTTGTACGAGTTGACGAATTCCATCTGTGACTCATCGATATTATAGTCATAGCATACTGCATTTCTGAACATTTAAAGCAAGTTAGCAAACTTTACACTACACTGAAATTTTGAAATTTTATCTATATCTGAATGAAGATTTAGGAAGCTTGCTTCACAAAGAACTTCATTGTTCATAACAGCATCATCTTCGAAAAGTCTGAGGTTACTATTAATACATTACATACTTTGCTATTACCTTCATGTCATCGATCTTTATGCTTTATTTACTGCGTGCAGTGATTCCATTTTTAAAGTTCAGTATGTTGGAAACTGACTGCATTGGTGATTTCACATAATATCCTGCTTTCAAGTAAGTTTGTATCTCACATTTGAAATACGGAACATTGATCTGTTTTCAGTAATCAAAATAGTCTCCATCAAAATAACAGACACTGTAGGCTCACACAAAATACGAACACAAAAGTCTAAACTCTTAATAACAGCCAAGGTTTTGGATCCGTCAGGGGTATTTAACTTCTGTTTCGAAGCAATATATATTGCTCTTAAGCGGTTGAAATTAAAAAGGAAAGGGACATGAAAATTAAAAACCTTTCCATACTTCCCACTAAGTTCTAAATATAAGCAGATGTTGCCTATTTATTATTGATTATTTGAGCCATAACCATAAACTCGTTCCCAGTATTAATTGAAAATCTGCTGTTTACGACACAGCGGCGTAGATTTACTACAGTCCGACTTTGTATTCACCGCTGGAAATACTGCGCATTGTACAAGTTTTAATTTGGTTGGTAATATTCGCTTAGACTAGTGTACTGCAGTTTACTTGCTGCGCCAATAACGGATCACTAACGATCTGCAATAAAATGTTCTTATTAAAGGGACATCCGTTTTACATAAAACAAATTTGCACCATAAATCCCTCCGACAACTGTAATCATTTATTTCCTGAGTTCCGAAAACAGCTGTTTCGTTAATGTTATTCCTGGAAACTCTCTCACATTCCTATAAATGCTTTTATTTATCATGATATTTTGACTTATTCGAAGTGACCCACACAATCCATTCAAAGAATTATAAAGCGTTGCGACAGGGATAGCGTCACAATGCCCTTCCCGAGTGCAATTTTCGTAACAAATATGACGTGAAATAACATTTCTTCTGATACCATAAATTCAAAGATTGTCTCTCGCTAATGGATTGTCCTAATCTGCGCTATAAACTGAAAATAGAGTATCACACTTTGATTGTGACTATTATTGATGACTGATTATCCAGTTACTAGTACTGAAAGTTTTCCATCCTTTCGTTGTGTATTCGTAGCTGTCTGTCTATTGCATCAAAGTCGAAAATAGAGTTGAAGACGAGGTAAAAAGTGTCCTTAATTGAGCCCTATTTGAATATCCACAATAGTGGCAGAGGTTTCTTTCACTGGTACCTACTTCACTCCATTATCGGTAACGAAAGGTCATTACCTACACATGACAATAAAATGTCTGTTAGTGACGTATTTTTTTCCTTCTTTTACACAAAAGTGGGGATCGAGAACGTCATGATGAGCAGCACTCGTGCATGCCTGATGGAATAGTTGGTTCCGAAGTTACGAAATGAATAATGAAAATACACAATTCGAAACGAAAGTTTGTGTGTTACTGCAACATACTTTTTTTTTTTGAGCTGGCTGTCGACACGACGTCTGTTTGAGGCTCGGAACAGGGGAGCTGAAATATTTATTGCTCGCTGATGCCCTGCAGGGAGAAATGAGATTAACGGGTAGTGAGGGTTGCACATTCGATATCAATACATTCAAATATTCCACCAACAGTCAAATAAAAATAAGAACAATTACGTAGTACTGGTATGACATGTGTAAAATTTATGTGTGTTTAAATGAATTTGCGCTTCGCATGTCAAGTAAAATGTATTGTAACAGACAAGATTTGTTCTGTACCAACTAGCGTGTGGAACGAATCCATTTTTTTTTCAGTAAGTAAGCTGTATTATCAGTTAACTCAGAGACATTATTTACAAAGTACTAGCATGAAGGCTATGTAAACATATACCTAGATAATTCAGACAAAAATCTAGTATTGATGAGTATAACCACTTGGAAATACATGAAACATTTCTTGGGCTAATATGCAGTTGTAGGCGCTCAAATAGGTCTCTTATACATTCTGAATCAATATGTTCACATCAAATATTTGCGGAGTCTTTTTAGAAATCCTAATTCTGTTTCCGCACAGATTAATTATAAGAAACTCCTCACTGAAAGTCAAAATTCATACGCATAGCTATTTAACTGTATGCAGCTGCGACGAAGTGCGAGATATCGCGTTATGATGTGGATTTGTGTTCAGTAATCGAGACTGTCCAGCCTGACACAGAGGAGAGAGTCTAATTAAAAATTTGGAATAGTCGCACAGACACACCATCTGTATGGCAAAGTACGAGCCACCTTAGTCATCCACCAATTACCAACCGTTACTGTCCTATTCTTGTATTTGCCAGAGCCTTGAAGTAAATATCAATTTTGAGGCACAAAGTTGCACTTAAAACTGCAATAGTAATCTAAATATTACAAAATAAGATGCTTCCTCAAAATTGCATTCGTCGGAACAAATGTTCGAACCATCTACTGCAGTACTCATTTACAGTTACTGGTCAAGGACGTATGGACAGATTGAAGAGATAGTCAGACATAGTGCCTGAACTGTATCGTTGACCTCATCCCAGAGGGAAATGTCAAATGGCGTCGACTTGCAGTACAACAGATAATGCCACTGCTTCGTATCCACTGTGGAGAAGCCGGTGACACTTGGGTAGGATATTGTGAATGGATGTTCCCCGTTACCATTTCCACAGTGAAAAAAGGATTAATTACGTATTTTACAATAATCCTAAGCAAACTGTTCACACTCATTGCCTCTAATTTTCGACCTATCAGATTCTGAGAACCCCAACAGTGCATTTTGTTGCACGACTTGCTTAAATTGTTACTGTGGTAAAGAGAGTTCCTTCAAGAACAAACTTATTATTTAGAAATCTCAGCAGATCTGAGTAACAATTCCTAGTGTCTTCTAGAATGAGATTTTCAGTCTGCAGCGGAGTGTGCGCTGATATGAAACTTCCATGGTACAGCACTTGCCCGCGAAACGCAAGTGGTAGAGCACTTTCCCGCGAAAGGAAAAGGTCCCGAGTTCGAGTCTCGGTCGGGCACACAGTTTTAATCTGCCAGGAAGTTTCATATCAGCGCAAACTCCGCTGCAGAGTGAAAATTTCATTCTGGAAACATCCCCTAGGCTGTGGCTAAGCCATGTCTCCGCTATATCCTTTCTTTCAGGAGTGAAAGTTCTGCAAGGTTCGCAGGAGAGCTTCTGTAGAGTTTGGAAGGTAGGAGACGAGATACTGGCAGAAGTAAAGCTGTGAGTACCGGGCGTGAGTCGTGCTTCGGTAGCTCAGATGGTAGAGCACTTGCCAGCGAAAGGCAAAGGTCCCGACTTCGAGTCTCGGTCGGGCACACAGTTTTAATCTACCAGGAAGTTTTCTAGTGTCTTCTGCGCCTCGACGTTTCATATGTTGGCCTAATGAGAGCCAGCCACGGCAAAACTCTTCCGTCTGATGTGCAAGATGTACGAGATGGGTAAAATACACTCAGACTTCAAGAAGAATGTAGTAATTCTAATTCTGAAGAAAGCAGTTGACAGGTGTGAAAACTACCCAACAGTTTAATAAGTCACGGTTGCAAAATATTAACACGAATTCCTTAAAGAAGAATGGAAAAACTGTCAGAAGCCGACCTCGGGAAGAGCAGTTTGGATTTCTGGGAAAAGAAGGAACACGTGATACAATACCAACGGCACGACTTTTCTTAGAAGATAGGTTAAGAAAAGGCAAACCTCCATGTATTGCATTTGTGGACTCAAAGAAAGCTTTTGATAATGTTGACTGGAACACTGTTTGAAATTCTGAAGGTAGCAGAGGTAAAATACAAGGACCGCAATGCTATTTACGACTAGTACAGAATCCAGACGGCAGTCATAAAAGTCGAGGGGCATAAAAGGGAAACAGTGGTTGAGATGAATGTGAGACACGGTTACAGCGTATCCCGATGTATGTACACTGAACAACTAGTAAAGGAAACCAAAGAAAAATATGCAGAAGGAATTAAATTTCAGGGTGAAGAAATAAAAACTGTGGTTATCCGACGATGTTGTAATTCTGTCAGAGACAACGAAGGACTTGCAAGAGCAGTTGAACGGAACATATACTATCTTGAAACGAGGATATAAGATGAACACCAAAAGCTAAACAACAATAACGGAGTCTAGTCTAATTAAATCAGGTGATGCTAAGGAAACCAGATTAGGAAACAAGACACTTAAAGTAGTAAATGAGTTTTGCTGTTAGGGCAGCAAAATAACTGATGTTAAAATATGTGTGAATTTCTAAGAGGTCCGCAGCTCGTGGTCGTGCTGTAGCGTTCTCGCTTCCCACGTCCGGGTTCCCGGGTTCGATTCCCGGCGGGGTCAGGGATTTTCTCTGCCTCGTGATGACTGGGTGTTGTGTGACGTCCTTAGGTTAGTTGGGTTTAAGTAGTTCTACGTTCTAGGGGACTGATGACCATAGATGTTAAGTCCCATACTGCTCAGAGCCATTTGAACTATTTCTAAGGGAACAAATTGCTTAGGTCATCGGTCCCTAGGCTTACACACTACTTTAACTCAAACTAACTTAAGCTAAGAACAACACACACACACCAATGACTGAGAGAGGACTCGAACCTCCGGCGGCAGGGGTTGCTCAGTCCGTGACATGACGCCTCAAACCACGCGGCCACTCCGCTCGGCAAAAAAATACCTGATGATAGCTGAATTAGAGAGGATATAAAATGTAGACTGGCAGTGGCAAGAAAGAATTTTCTGATAAAGAGAAATTTGTTTACATCGAGTAGAGATTTAAGTTTCAGGAAGACTTAAAGTATTTGTATGGAGCGTAGCAATATACTGTAGTGAAACATGGATAATAAACAGTTTGGTAAAACAGAGTAGTATCTTTCGAAGTGTGGTACCACCGAAGAATGCTGATGATTAGATGGGTCGATCACATAAGTAACGAGGCGGTGCTGAACAGACTTGGGGAGAGAACGAATTTCTGGCAGAACTTGACCAAAAAAGGTTTCGGTTGATTAGACACATTCTGAGACAGCAAGGGATAAGTAACGAGGCGGTGCTGAACAGACTTGGGGAGAGAACGAATTTCTGGCAGAACTTGACCAAAAAAGGTTTCGGTTGATTAGACACATTCTGAGACAGCAAGGGATCGTCCATTTATTACTGGAGGGAAGTTTGGGTGGTAATAATCCTAGGGGAAAACCAAGAGATGAATACAGTAAGCAGATTTAGAAAGATATAGGTTGCAGTAATTATTCGGAGATGAAAAGGCTCCCACAAGATAGAGTAGCATTGAGAGCTGCATTAAACCAGTCTTCGGACTGAAGACTAGAACAACGAATAGAAGCTGGTTGAGGGTGAATTGTGAACAACTCTGGAATTGAAACTTCCTGGCAGATTAAAACTGTGTGCCGGACCGAGACTCGAACTCGGCACCTGTTGGAAGGTAGGAGACGAGGTACTGGCAGAAGTAAAGCTGTGAGGACGGGGCGTGAGTCGTTCTTGGGTAGCTCAGTTGGTAGAGCACTTGCCCGCAAAAGACACAGGTCCCGAGTTCGGGCTCTCGGTCCGGCACTCAGTTTTAATCTGCCAGGAAGTTTCATATCAGCGTACACTCCGCTGCAGGGTGAAAATCTCATTCTGGGACTCTGGACTTACATATTTCAGAGGAACCACTATTTGTTGTGTAGCTGCCACAAGGATGATGAGTAACAGCTACAGGCTTGCTCTTTACTTTTTACGTGTCAATTCAGCTCCCTTTCAGTAAAAAAAAATTTAGCCCTTTCTCTTAACCGTCATTTTTTTGAAGTATCGGTTCTCAGGATATGTTTGTGCTTACATCTCAAATATTCTCTTTGCGTTTCTTGTGCATTTTTGAAATGGAAGTACTTTAATTTTAGAAATACACTTCTTTTACAGTAATTATAAATTGGATACACGAGAACTAGACTGCCTTTGTGTTGGTACCGTACTCCATTTCGTCCTTATTCGATTTAACGTATTCTCGTATTTCTGTACGATATCACGAACTCCGTCATACGATCGCTTTTGATTCGATGTTCAAAACGGATTAATCCTACGTTAGAAATATTGCAATTTCTCCTAAACAACGTACTGGAATTCGAGGACAAACGTGGTAGAACTTCCGATTTTGACCTCTAAGATACTATGCGTAAAATTTACTATACCGCCATGCAGAAAACGAAATTCTGCCCGACATCTCTGTAACTAATGTAGCTTCAACAAGACACTAATCCTCATTTAGTGGGGACTATCTTTGAATACATCTGAACGAAGGCCGGCCGGAGGGGCCGAGCGGTCCTATGCGCTTCAGTCTGGAACCGCGAGGACGCTACGGCCGCAGGTTCGAATTCTGCCTCGGGCATGGATGTGTGTAACGTCCTTAGGTTAGTCAGGTTTAAGTAGTTCTAAGTTCTAGGGGACTGACGACCTCAGCTGTTGAGTCCCATAGTGCTCAGAGCCAACCATCTGAACGAAGACTAAATTAACGATTCCTGGAAGATCTCCTGAAATATGTATTTGAGGTGAACAGCTAGACCTAATCAACATACATAGTCATCAAACCACCGCACAATATTGACGAAGAGTACGTAGTATTAATTTTATCATATTTATGTTTCACTGCATTCACAGACTGAGTTGTTCAAATGTGTGTGAAATATTATGGGAATTAACTTCTAAGGTCATCAGTTCCTAAGCTTACACACTACTTAACCTAAATCCTAAATTATCCTAAGGACAAACATACACACACCACACACACACACACACACACACACACACACACACACACACACACACACACACACACATGCCCGAAGGAGGACTCGAACCTCCGCCGGGACCAGCCGCACAGTCCATGACTGAGTTGTTTAATTGCAAATATATATATATATATATATATATATATATATATATATATATATATATATATATATATAGGGTGAGTCACCTAACATTACCGCTGGATATATTTCGTAAACTCGTAAACCACATCAAATACTGACGAATCGATTCCACAGACCGAACATGAGGAGAGGGGCTAGTGTAACTGTTTAATACAAACCATACAAAAATGCACGGAAGTATGTTTTTTGACACACACCTACGTTTTTTTAAATGGAACCCCGTTAGTCTTGTTAGCACATCTGAACATATAAACAAATACGTAATCTGTGCCGTTTGGTGCATTGTAAAATGTTATTTACATTCGGTGATATTTTAACCTAAAGTTGACGCTTGAGTACCACTCCTCCGATGTTCGATCGTGTGTATCGGAGAGCACCGAATTACGTAGGGATCCAAAGGGAACGGTGATAGACCTTAGGTACAGAAGAGACTGGAACAGCACATTACGTCCACATGCTAAAACCTTTTTGTTGGCGTTTTTCACTGACGCACATGTACATTACCATGAGGGGTGAGGTACACGTACACACATGGTTTCCGTTTACAATTACGGAGTGGAATAGAGTATGTCCCGACATGGCAGGCCAATAGGTGTTCAATGTGGTGGCCATCATTTGCTGCACACAATTGCAATCTCTGGCGTAATGAATGTCGTACACACCGCAGTATATCTGGCGTAATGTCGCCGCAGGCTGCCACAATACGTTGTTTCATATCCTCTGGGGTTGTAGGCACATTCCGGTACACATTCTCCTTTAACGCACCCGCTTCTCCTGTGACGGGCCCGTTACGGACCCGTTTACGCGCTACGACCATACCTTTTGCATACAGTTGGCGGTAGATGTTTTGCAATGTGCGGCCCGTTGGATGCTCTCTGTCCGGGTAGCTTTCTGCATACACCCTGCAGGCTTCAGCTGCATTTCGTCGACACTCGCCATAGATGAGTATCATCTCCGCTTTTTCAGAGTTCGAATACACCATGCTCACAGTTCCTACAACACTACACTATCACAGACGTCTGGTAACACGGTGTACTACGGTTGGTCTGCGTGCGGAGACGAACGCAGAATAACAATAGCAGCAAGCACTACATGGGGACACTGTGACAGCTAAGCCAAACCACAACAGTGTACTACAGCTACACTCGTAAACACGGTCGTCATCGTAAACATGTCCCTGCAGATGCTGCTCGCCGACCGTGGACCGTGTTTGTTACAACACGCAACTGAACGTCGGAGGTTTCAAGCGTCAACTTTAGGTTACAGTATCTCCGGATGTAATTAACGTTTTACAATGCACCAAACGGCACTGATTACGTATTTGTTTATATGTTCAGATGTGCTAACAAAACTAACGGGGTTCCGTTTAAAAAAACGTAGGTTTGTGTTAAAAAACATACTTCCGTTCATTTTTGTATGGTTTGTATTAAACAATTACACTAGCCCCTCTCCTCATGTTAGGTCTGTGGAATCGATTCGTCAGTATTTCATGTGGTTTACGACATATATTCAGCGGTAACGTTAGGTGACTCATGCAAATTTTTGCATATGAGAATCAAACAGTTATGTAAATAAAACAACAACCTAATTATAAGTAAACCACGACATATATATGTCATCAGAAACAGCTTTGGAAATAAACTAACAAAAGAACAAATTCTTAATAAAAAGCAAATAATACCACTAACTAACTGTATTAAAAATATTAATTCTAAATAATTAATTAATTTTCATGTCCCTGTTATTATTTCCAAATCTTTTCGCTATAGATATGTTGTTAATAATAATTCGTCTGTATCAAGCCTCAACGTCTCTCCAAGATGCACAGACCTTGAATGAAGAAGTCCACACAATTGAACTAGTTATAAACGATGAGGTGCGGTGCGCTGACCACATGTCCGTCCGTATCTGCATTTGGTGACGCCTAAGTTGAGGATTACTTGGCGGCCGGTCGGTACCGTTGGGCCTTCAACGCCCTCTTGGACGGTGTCTGTTTTTTATAAAGGACGAGGAGGGGGAGGGGGCGCTTGGATCCTACTGGTCCAGGAGGTGGGAAGTGGTGTCCTACCAGTTTATTGTGCTCCTATTGGCTGACAAAAGGGAAGGGGTTTCCGCCATTTTTATATGACACAAGACCACATGACCGGTATTGAGTTGTTTCATTACCTTTAACATAAAAAGTACAGTTGCGTAAGGTAAACAAGTAGGAGGGGAAGTGGAGGGTATGGAGATTCCTGTGGATGACCACGAATGTACCACATAGTCATGGGAGAGAGACGGGAGGGGATGGAGGTTCCCATAGATGACCGTCGATGAACCACATTAATGTGCTAGTAACTCCCAAAGGGGAGGGGATGATGGGAAGTGCAGGAATGACCTCGAATGTAACTAGCCCAAGTGCGTAACATCAAAACGGAAGTGTAGCCTGATACCCCGTTATCTTATCATACAAGCTCGTTATCTTGGATGAACGTGCATTGGATAACTACTACTTCTCAGTTTCAGCCTTATCTTATCACTGACCCTCTTGAGTACTGTTGGAGTGTTTTGTGATGCAGAACCCCTCCTTGACAACTACTTCAGTAAGGAGATGAAAGCCCATGTATACTGAAATTTTTAATCCTGACTGAACTGCAACTGCTGTGAGCATGGATGTGTGGCCTAATACAGAATGTACCTCATGTGTTACTTCAAGTTTAAAGACCGATTATCAAACCGACGTCCGAAGGGGCTTCAAAATGTAAGTTATACATGTTAGGACAAGTAAATTTTATTGAAAGTTGCAGAACACGTAAAAGTGACGCATGTACAAGACACTATTTTTCACCATGATCGTCAATTCTCTGTAAAGAAAATTCTACCAGTCATTAAATTCCTCCACGATAAAAACCAGCTTCTTGCCGATGGAGCCATTCGAAAGCTGCTGTGTTCGTTTTGTTGGAAAACCTATTTCCCCCAGACGTTCTTTTAGCTTTCCGAAAAGATGGAAGACGCATGGTGCAGGATCTGGACTTCACGATCACCATCATCCACGTCTGAGAGATCTTGGTCATTTTTTGCCCCATTTCACTACTGCTGGACGTGATGCTGCATTTGGTCAATATAGAGCCAGAACTTGGCGGTGAGACGGTGTGAAATTTAGAAGTTTAAGCAACACTTTTCTGTGTGCCTCAACTCTGGAGCCCGTTCCAGTAGTTGAGCTATTTTAATTTCAGACTGTTATGCACCTGTTACCCTTACCACGGTGTAACTGCGTCTGCAGGAAGCAGATAACATTTACTCAATTGTGACTTTATACCACTCTTGCTGCGCAATGGTCTGAGCGTGGGACGAAACGTAGGACTTTCTTTCTGCAGTCTTTACGAATACGAGCTGTACAAGAAACACTTTATTATTTCCACACATGAAACATAAGTCTAAAGACGGAAAGACTGGAAGCGAGACAAGACAATAGAAAAATAACTCGTATAGACACTGTAATTCCCGAAAACTGTGTGAACACGCGCTCGCTTTATCCGATACATCACAAATATCTCGGGCGCTGTTTACTGGAAACATTTCAGTGTGTGTATTTTTAGTGGAAACAGAGCATTGCTTCCATGACTCAGAGAATTAAGTCGTTAGTGAAAATATTTTGGGCGTTAGCAAGTGTCCGCAGCTCGTAGTCGTGCGGTAGCGTTCTCGCTTCCCGTGCCCGGGTTCCCGGGTTCTGTTCCCTCGGGGTCAGGGATTTTCTCTGCCTCGTGATGACTGGGTGTTGTGTGATGTCCTTAGGTTATTTAGGTTTAAGTAGTTCTAAGTTCTAGGGGACTGATGCCCATAGATGTTAAGTCCCATAGTGCTCAGAGCGATTTTGTTAGCAAGTAAGACAAGTGACAGTCTCTGTTTTGTTGGTGACATCTCTGGCTGTATTTTATGATATGGAAGCCATGGTAAATAAAGGAACCAAAGAATCAGGAAACGTTTCCGAAAAATGTAATCTATGGAATGGAGAATGTAGAGATGACATATATTCCATTCCATTCTTACGCTAATGAGTCATTGAAATATGAACACCAAATTAATAATGTAATGGTCATTCTTTTTCATGCAGACAGAACTCAAACGACACATGTAACGCTTTGAAACCACTTTAATCTATGACCACTCAATTGTGAATCAGAACTCCTAGAAATTAGTCGTAGCTCATTCCAAACCACAAACATCTCGGTCGATGGCACCCCAGATGTACTCAGGAGACATGGGATCATGTGACATGTAACCTGTGGTGTGAATTAGTGTGAATGTGAAGTGCTCCTCAATCCCTTCTCACACGATCTGCGAGCGATATGGTGTTGCGTTTGCTTACACTTTGTACAGGTAGCCAGCGGGATATTGTGGGCAAACAAGTGGAAGCACATGCAGATATTAGGTTGCTGTATGAATGATGAGATTCACTGATGACATTGCTTACTTCAGTGAAAGTGAAAAAGAATTACAGGATCTGCTGGATGAACTGAGCAGTCTAATGAGTAAGACAGATATCTAAATACACTCAACAAATAATTGAGGACGTAGGGTGCAAATTCTGCTGTGAGATGAAGATGTTAGCACAGTAGAGGAATTCGTTGCGGGTGGCATCAAACCAGTCAGAAGAGTGATGACAAAAAGACGGATGTTTCGCTGGTGCGAGAAGAAGATAGAGCCGGCCGCGGTGGCCGTGCGGTTCTAGGCGCTTCAGTCCGGAACCGGGTGACTGCTACGGTCGCAGGTTCGAATCCTGCCTCGGGCGTGGATGTGTGTGATGTCCTTAGGTTGGTTAGGTTTAAGTAGTTCTAAGTTCTAGGGGACTGATGACCGCAGATGTTGAGTCCCATCCTGCTCAGAGCCATTTTTGAAGAAGGTAGACGTGTTAAGAGTCCTTATTTCATCTCATGTAATTACTCCCAACACGAGAATACCTCTACATCCTACTGGAAAGGTACCCTATAGCCAAACGGTATGCATACCAACGGGGCACCCACATTTACCACGACCCATCAGCCATGAGACCTTCTCCCAACCTTCGAGTGTCCCTACGTCAAGGTTAATACCTGCGCTCCGTAACATGTGATGGAGGTGAGAAGCGGTAACTTTCATACTCCTAAGCGAGAAGGTGATTCTGGATTCCGAGGCTGCTCAGCGGTTGCTGTAGTTCAAGATGCAATTTGGTGTGCGATTTGTTGCACTGTGGTTTGGGTAATCGCTGTTACAGTCAACCATTGTCGACGATGTGTCCCATCGTTAACAAGTTGGTGACCACAGAATATGAGTAGCGGCGCTGCTTTTCTCCCTTAGAAGTTCTCAAGGTACATCCTCGCCACGCGCCCAGTACAACGCGTTACGATCAGTTCCTTGTGTTGAATACTGAAGTCTGCACGAAATCTAATACGCTGTTACCTCCCGTCTTCCCCATCCCACTTTTTGTTACTGTACAGATCTGTCTCCCTTCTTTGTGGTACTAAACTGGACACTATTAAACCTAGTCGGTCATATGAGATCACAATAGCCCACGGATGGCAGCCCTCCTTCAAATGTTGGGCCTCCGAATCTCTTTTGGCTATGGGGGCTCCGTTACTGACGTCCGAACCGGATAGCACCGTAAATTAAACGTAGCATGTTTAGCGTACTGCAGAGCGCTGCAGGTGGAGTGGAGCACGTCCATCATTAAGACTGCCCCCCACTGCGGAGCTCACGAGCTCTTCTGCAGACTGGCTCCGCTGGTGCGTCTGCTACAAGAGCTCGCCTCCTGGGTACTTAAACAAACACGTGTCGCGTTAAGCTGTAATGCTGCGCGGAAGGGCCCGCACTCACTCCCACGCTTCCTGCGCTGCCAGGGCATTTTTAGAAGACAGCAGACATTCACCTTCTGTAATGCCCAGGAAGGGTCCGCCATCGCGTTAGGACTTTATGCCAGTACAATCGTGGTACGGCTAGGCTGTTGTCTGTGTTTGAGTAAAACTGTTGATTAGTGTCTATAAGTTACGAATACCTGGTTATATACCGGGTGATCAAAAAGTGAGTATAAATTTGAAAACTGAATAAATCACGGAATAATGTAGATAGAGAGGTACAAATTGACACACATGGTTGGAGTGACATGGGGTTTTATCAGAACCCAAAAAATACAAATATTCAAAAAATGTCTGACAGATGGTGCTTTATCTGATCAGAATAGCTATAATTAGCATAACAAAGTAAGACAAAGCAAAAATGGTGTTCTTTACAGGAAATGCTCAATATGTCCACCATCATTCCTCAACAATAACTGTAGTCGAGGAATAATGCTGTGGACAGCACTGTAAAGCATGTCCAGAGTTATGGGGAGGCACTGGCGTCAGAAGTTGTCTTTCAGCATCCGTAGAGATGTCGGTCGATCACGATACACTTGCTACTTCAAGTAACCCCAAAGCCAATAATCGCACGGACTGAAGTCTGGGGACCTGGGAGGCCAAGCATGACGAAAGTGGCGGCTGAGCCCACGAGCACCACCAAACGGAGGAGCTCAAGAGATCTTTCACGCGTCTAGCTATATGGGGTGGAGCGCCATCCTGGGTAAACATCGTACGTTCCATCAGGTGTTTATCAGCCACACTGGGGATGATGCGATTCTGTAACATATCAGCGTACCTCTCACCCGTCAAGGTAGCAGTTTTGATGTCCAACGCCATCCGTCGGACATTTTGTGAACTTTGTTTTTTTTTTTTGTTCTAATAAAACCCCATGTCATTCCAAGCATGTGTGTCAATTTTTACCTCTCTATCTATATTATTCCGCGGTTTATTAAGTTTTCAAATTTATATTGACTTTTTGATCACCCTGTATATTAAATCAGTCGGTGATACTGGAGCTCTTTCGCCAATGTGAAGGCGATTAGCTAGACATAAAAGCTGGAAACCATAAAATAGGAACCATATAGATGTTGTTGTACTACCTAACATTGTACTACCTTACTTTCAAGTGATTGTTTTTCATTCATTGAACCCGTAGAAATAGTCACTAACTTGCCAACATGACGAATTTACCCGCAAGTTGTTTGTATGTACTGCAAAAATGAGAAAAGATACCAAAAGTAGTTCACGGCTGAAACACGGAATGAGATGACAAAATCATTAGGAAAACCGGAAGTAAAGTTAGCGGTTGACGTCTCTGTGTATGATCAAGAGCTGGTCATCTATAAAAAATTACAAAGAATGTCGGATTGTGAGGCTCTAATGATAGTGAATGGTTTCAGAGTAGACAGAATTCGTCGGTAGTGGTGACAGATGCCCACCTATTTCTGTACTGTGGAAAACTCTAGTGACCAATACACAAAACACGGCCCTGACAATAGTGGAATATTTCACCAAGGTCACTTACACAACAAGACAGGATTTGGCTTACCGGGCTCGTAGAATTATAGCTGAGAGTAGTTGTTCAGACTTTTGTTCCACCAGCAACAATGCATACAACTGTTCTTTTGCCACTTGGAAGACACTGCGTGCGCCATCTGAAACATCATGTGATCACGACAAGGTCTATGGGAGTACGTCCGGTACCGATCGGCAAGAAGTAAAGAAATCCTATTTGCCCTTTATAGCTTTACTTTTTGAGAGACTAGTTCCAGACTTACGGGCGGAAGTTACACAAAAACTGCGTTTAAAACCTAGGAAGAACTGTACCTGCATTAGTAGCTGTTGGTCTGGTTCCCATAGCAGCTTCATGAGAATGACAGCGAAATATACTGTATAACATTTGAGGGAGCATAACAGTCATTTTAATAAGGAATCCAATCTGGTATCAAACAATGCATTACTTGTTACTGTCAATGGGGTAGTTTATTAACATTTTCAGCGCTCAGTTGGCACCATGTAAAATTCATAATTGTTATAACGAACCCTAGAACACTTTTGTTGATATCTAGAATTGTATGATATTATAATATTCGACTGATATTCTCACCGATAGCGAAGAAAAGAATGGTTTTACCAAGCCGCAATCACGACCATGCCTGCAGTACAAAAATTTTCAAAAGTTGTGGATTGAAAAGCAATTTAAAAATAAATAGTTGAAATATGGTTCAAATGGCTGTAAGCACTATGGGACTTAACATCTGAGGTCATCATTCACCTAGACTTAGAACTGCTTAAACCTAACTAACCTAAGGGCGTCACACGAATCCATGCCCGAGGTAGGATTCGAACCTGCGACCGTAGCAGCAGCGCGGTTCCGGACTGAAGCGCCTAGAACCGCTCTGCCATAGCGGCTGGTATATGAATAGCACTCAATATATTTTGATAATGACCACAAATGAGACCACTAAAGTCAACTTAGTCATTACAGGACATTAAAGAAACGTGGTTCAACGAAAAACATAACTTGATAATTTGCTAATTTGTTGAAAGTAACTACCTGTTTAAAATTTATATTTCATCAGAAAGTTTAGGTGACATAATACCCGGAATGTATTTTGTTTCTTGTCAAAGTTTCTGGATTCAGTTGCTGTTGAAACATGAAATATTAAAATTTTGTCGCAATTCTGAATTGCAAGTTTCAGGTCAATCCTCTGTATATTGATAACACCAATGTTGTATTAGGATTTTTACACTGCTATTTTTGGAGCAGGTTTCAAAGCAGCTTCTGTGTCATATTACCTGTACTTCTTCTTTCTTTCGTTGTGGCCTTTGTCCCGCAGTTTTTGCAGTGTCTGCAAGGCTACAATAGGATTCGCCATGGTTAATTTGATGGAGTGGCTTGATGCCCTTCCTGCCGCCACCCCATACCCGTCGGGATGGAATCAGTGTACCCCAGCTGTCTGCATCAAGTGTAAATCATGAATTACTGCTGACGTGTTACAAATGTCTGTGAGTCGAATAACTGAGGCGTGACGTCGGGACCACCCCAGTATTCACTTTGTGGGATGCCATCCAGCACATAGGCCCTCGTCGCCAATCCGCCGTGCAGACTTCATCAGCGGCCGTAGCGCCTACCCGAGTCCAGGAAGAAGCGCATTAGCTCTCTCGACTTATCTGTAGGGTCTCGTATTACCTGTACTACTAAATACAAAAACTGAAATGTTGTATTTCCATAAATAAATATCATTACCTCAATATACAATTAGTACAGGAAAATCATCGAGATCTGTTCTGCTTTTGTCATAAATATTGGTTTCTATTAATTGCCTGTGTAAGTAGTATGAAACTAAATAATTTATTTCATATTGGGAGCTGGGAGTACGTTTTCCACAAGAAACGGAAGTGGCAACATCGGCGCGCTCCGACTATATGAACAGTCGTTACTTGGATAGTGTTCGCACAGTGCAAACAGTACTAATTCGATCCGGTATTACACAAACTTACATAGCCTCTGCCAAATCGGTAAAACCTTTGCTACGCTGCGATCACCGCCATAGACGGTGGCGACTGCAGCTCTACCGCAGCACAAACTTCGCAGAACCAGACGCTGAGTCCCAGAATGGATGCTGATGTACTTCTCGCTCCCATTGTTCAACTGATTAGGGACACATTCATCCCGTCCAACAACGCATACACACACTAACACGCCCCATCTGTCGATGCGCTTACACTATGTCACCAAAAGTATCCGGACACCCCCAAAAACATACGATTTTTTATATTACGTGCATTGTGTGGCCACCTACTGCCAGGTACTCCATACCAGCGGCCTCAATAGTCATTAGACATCGTGAGTGAGAAGAATGCGGCACTCCACGAAACTCACGGATTTCGAACGTGGTCAGGTGACGGGTGCACATGTGTCGTAAGTCTGTACGTGAGATTTACACATTCCTGAACATCCCTAGGTCCACTGTTGCCGATGTGATAGTGAAGTGGAAGCGTGAAGGGACACGTACCGCACAAAAACGTACAGGCCGACCTCGTCTGTTGACTGACAGAGACCAACGACAGTTGAAGAGGGTCGTAACGTGTAATAGGCAGACATCTATCCAGACTATCACACTGGAATTCCAAACAGCATCAGGATCCACTGCAAGTACTATGACAGTTAGACAAGAGATGAGAAAACTTGGATTTCATGGTCGAGCGGCTGCTCGTAAGCCACACATCATCCCGGTAAATGCCAAACGACGCCTCGCTTGGTGTAAGTAGCGTAGACATTGGACGGTTAAGCAGTGGAAAAACGTTGTGTGGCGTGACGAATCACGGTACGCAATGTGGTAGGATGTGGGTATGGCGAATGCCCGGTGAACATCATATGCCAGTGTGTGTAGCCACAACAGAAGAATTCGGAGGCGGTGGTATTATGATGTGGTCGTGTTTTTCATGGAGAGAGCCTACACCCCATGTTGTTTTGCGTGGCACTATCACAGCACAGGCCTACATTGATGTTGTAAGCACGTTGCTTCCCACTGTTGAAGAGCGATTCGGGGATGGTGACTGCATCTTTCAACAAGATCGAGCACTTGTTCGTAATTCACGGCCTGTAGCGGAGTGGTTACACGACAATACATCCCTGTAATTGACAGGCCTGCTCAGAGTACTGATCTGAATCCTATAGAACACCTTTGGGATGTTTTTGAATGCCTACTTCGTGCCAGACCTCCCCGACCGACATCGATACCTCTCCTCAGTGTAGCTCTCTGTGAAGAATGGGCTGCCATTACCCAAGAAACCTTCCAGCACCTGATTGATCGCATGCATGTTAGAGTGGAAGCTGTCATCAAGGCTAAGGGTAGGGTAACAACATATTGAATTGCAGCATACCGATGGAGGGCGCCACGAACTTGTAATTCATCTTCAGCCAGGTGTCCGGATACTTTTGATGACATTGTGTACAACGACGGACCTGCGGTCCTCGTAGAAGCGTCAATGGGACCGCACAGAGAAGGAAGGATACGACGACCAGCGGGGCAAAATGGAGAACTTGTTAAGTGTCAATGCCACCCAAGAAGCAACCATCACCCAAAAACATGTCTCTCACACTGCTAACTTATACCCGACTCCCAGCAAAGGATCTCGTATCTTGTCTGTTGAATGTAAGGACAGGCACCACCCTATAGCATTACGCAGACTTATTAGAAAGGAATGTGAGTCTTATTTCGCGCACGTTATCCATTTTTCGGTGGCAGCGAAAAACCACGTGAAAATTGAGTCTGTGTCAGGAGTGACTTCTAGTGCACTTACGTAGAAAAATAAATTTGGAGGTCTATACTACGAAGCTCTTCACTACTAACGAAGGCACAGTAATGTTGGAAGCTCCCTTACGGAGGATGATTTGCTAACTGCATCTACGTGCTGCTACTAATTTATTGTCATCAGGTGATATACTAAAATTGCGAACATGAGTTTGGAAAGGGTAACAGAGAAGTCACCAGTCTGCGTTATGAAATTTAGATCACACCAGCTCCTACTATTTGTTTATATTAGTGGAGTCCGCTGTCCAGAGGATTTTTACGTGCCCTCCCTCTTACAGTAGTACAATTGTTTGCGATTTGGACATGGCAGAAAACAGCAAAGAAGTAACACAAGATGTTCATACTATGCAGGCCCATGCAGAAGTCACGCCTGATGGAGGACTAATCAACCAACAATTATTCATTGTACCGATGATCACAATTCCCTACCTCGAAATGCCTAATGTACCTCACATTTAAAGAAATTAACAAAATTATCTATTTCATTAAAATTACCTTGCGAGAAGCAACAGCTGTGTTCTAGAACAGGCCTTATGCCAAAGCAATTACGTCTCCCCAGAACATTATGAGACAGGCTAGGGAATTCCCGCCTGTCTCAAAAAGTCAGCTGCTAAATTCAAAATTCAGCACCGCCTCCTACGAGTTGGAACAACAAACCGATGCCATGACGACAATGCCTCAGAAGTCAGGAACGGTGGCTCCAGTGGATTCACCGCCGATAGCGCTGCTCGCTCCTCTCACGAGGGTTGTCCAGAAAGTAAGTTCCGATCGGTCGCCAAATGAAAACCACAGCAAAAATCAGAAACATTTCATTTGCAAGAGTTAGCTACACTTTCCAGATTCTTCTTTACATTGTCGCCGCTCAGACTTAGACATTTGTCGGAGCGTTATACCAAATTTCCAACACCATCGTCAAAGAATGTTGTGCTTTCCGATAATTCTCTATGCTGGTCTATAGCGCGTAGCCTGCTACCAGGTGTTGTCTTCGTATGCAGCGTTTCATGTGAACAGAAATGATACTCAGGACCAGCCAATTATGACTGTATTGTGGGTGATCGAACACTTCTCATCGAAAAGGCTGCAGGAGCATCTTCACTGCCCCTGCAGAGTGCGGCTGAGAACTGCAATGAATAACTAAGTGTGGGGCAGTTGTGTTAGGTGGGCTGCATTCATTAAGGCGAAGCCTCTCAGCGGCGGGAGACATCGTTGTTCTAGGCAACTTTACTGGTTCACAGCGCGCTCACAACTGAAAAGAGCGTCTTGATGCGATCGACGGTCATACTAGAGACACTACCCAACACATCTGGGCAAAGCCTCATCGGGTTTTCACTGTGGTGTTCATTTCATGACCGATTGGAACTTACTGTCTGGACAGCCCTCGTATATCACGTCCAACTACACCATCAGCAACGCGTAAATGCTATGGGTGATAGAGGCACCCACCAAACCATGGTTTCCTGCGACCGATTGTACCAACCTGAAATCTGCTTCCCTCTTGCTTCAGTGGGTCCCAAATCCTACCTACCAGAATATCACAGACTCAAGCATCTGTGTGACGTTGGGGACTACATCATTAACAAAATTTTAAGCGTAATTATGGCTGTAATGAATCACACCAGCAGGCTTCAATTGGGCCTGCAATAGTATTTCAAACAGATTCGATTCGAATGTCAACTTAAAATATGTTTTTCTCACTCTTTATACACCATAATAGCCAATAAAATCATCCAGTGGAACGCTACATCGTTCTAGGCAAACAAAGACAGCCTTCGATATTTTCTGCTCGAACATAACGTAGACGTTTGCGTCATCACTGAAACAAGGTTCAAACCAAACTAACCGTTCGTGCTCCGGTTTTATTCCGTCATTAGAGAAAATAGAGATGATCGCTACGGAGGTGGAGCGTTGTTGGTGAAACACGATATCCTCTTTTCTGTTCTTAATTCTAGTAATCAGCATGATACACGGCAGATGATATCCACCTGCTTGTTCAAGGATCTCCTTCTGAATTTGGTCTCAGCGTGCAAAGCATCTAACGACAAACTTCCCGAACAGTTAACAACAATAATCGACTCCATCGGGGAACACCATGTGCTACTAGATGACTTTAACGGCCACCCAATATCGTGGGGCTACATCAATGTTAACGCGATAGGAGAAATATTAGTGGATTCACTAGATTGGGAAAACCTTATAGCACTAGAGAAAACACTAATGGTTGCACTAGATTCTTGAAACTTTATAGTACTAAATGATGGGTCAACCACAAGGATAGTCAGACTAAATGAAGTTCCGGCTACAGACTCCCATCAGCTCTATAATACAATGCCGACCATGAAAATTTGTGCCGGAAAAGGACTCGAACACGGATGTCAATCGTTAAGAGAGTGATCGCCGTAGCCGGTTTGGCTATCCGTGCACGAATGACGGGCAGACTCCAACTTCCATTTGCATCACACCCAGCACTCATACACATCATGTAATTCTCGGAATCGCTGCCCAGTATCGGCGGATAAAAACGATATTGCAGTGCCTTTGTTATTAAGAACATGCAAGTATGTCCAAAGGAACACTGCACCGTGCTTCTTAAAAACACAGGTACTGCAGTATCGTATGACACCGGGTACATGAGGTTCGGATCACTTGCCAATTCAAATCGCCATATCTATTTATTTACACCTCAAGTTCCATAGGACCAAACTGAGGAGCGAATCAACAAGGTCATAGAACGTGTCAGTACATGACATTACAACATAAAAGTAATAAAAGATAAAAATAAAATGTTTATGAACACGAAAAAGCCAGCCCATAAGTTTAAGTAAACGCAGTCAACTGTACAACAAGGATCAGCTTACATTTTGAAGGAACTCTTCGTCAGAATTTAAGGAGTGGCCCGTAAGGAAATTCTTCAGTTTCGATTTGAAAGTTCGTGGATTACTGCTAAGCTTTTTGGATTTGGGTGGTAGCTTATTGAAAATGAATGCAGCAGTATACTACACACCTTTCTGCATAATAGTTAAGGGAGTCCTATCCAAATGCTAGTTGGATTTCTGCCGAGTATTAACTGAGTGAAAGCGGCTTATTCTTGGGAATAAGCTAATATTATTAACAAGAAATGAAACATCCTGAATGTGGGCTTTCCACGACAATTCACTATCGATCTGAACACCTAGAAATCTGAACTGTTCAGCTTCACTAATCATATGCCCGTTCTGTGAAATTAAAACACCCGGCTTTGTTGAAATCTGTGTTAGAAACTGTAAGAACTGAGTCATATTCTGATTTAGTGTTGATTTATTTTTTACAAGCTATGAACTTAGGTCATGAACTGCACTATTTGAAGCCGAGCCAATGTTGCACATAACATCCTATACCACCAAGCTACTATCACCAGCAAACACAAATATTTTAGAGTTATGCATAATACTAGACGGAATATCATTTATATAAAAAAGGAACAGCAGTGGCCCAAACACTGATCCCTAGGGCACCCCCCACTTCACCGAACTGCACTCAGACCCCACGTCACAGCGATTCCCAACATTGTGAACAATAACGTTTTGCTGCATCTTGTTAAAGTAAGAGGTGAACCAGTTGTGAGCTACTCCCCGTATTCCGTAGTGGTCCAACTTCCGGAGCAATATTTTGTGATCAACACAATCAAACGCCTTAGTTAAACCCAAAAATATGCCTAGCGGTCGAAACCGTTTGTTTAACCCATCCAGTGCCTCATAGAGAAAAGAGAATATAGCGTTTACAGTTGTCAAACGACTTCTAAAGCCGAACTGTACATTTGATAGCAAATCGTGTGATATAAAATGATCAATTATCCTTAGATACACAGCCTTTTCAATAACATTAGCAAACACTGGTGGCATACAAATAGGTATAACATTGTATACATTATCCATTTCTCCATTTTTATAAAGCGGCTTTATTGCTGAGTAGTTTAATCGTTCAGGAAACTGACCATTCCTAAAGAAAAAAATACAAATATGGCTAAATACAGGGCTAATACGTGAACCACAGCGCTTTAATATTCTACTAGGCACTCCATCACAACCATGAGAGTCCTTAGTCTTCATTGATTTAATTATTGCATCAATCTCCCCCTTGTTTGTATTACAGATGACTATTTCAGACATCAATCTCGAAAAGGCATTTGCCAAGAAAGTTGTATGATTCCCTGTAGAAACTAAATTTTTATTTAATTCACCAGCAATGCTAAAAAAATGATTGTTAAATGCTGTATATATATCTGATTTATCAGTAACAGAAATATTTTTACTAAGAATTGACTTTATATCGTCGACCTTGTGCTGCTGACCAGACACTTCCTTTGCAACTGACCATATGGTTTTAATTTTATCCTGTGAATTTGCTATTCTATTTGCATACCACATACTCTTTCCCTTCCTAGTAACATTTATTGGCACCTTACAATACTGTTAGTAATGCAGCTTGACTGTGAGTACTTCTAACATTCTGATATAATTCCCGGTATGTTCTACATGATATCCTTATCCCACTAGTTAGCCACCCGGGCTATTACCCAGTTTAGAACGCTCTCAACTCTCAAACAACATGAGAAATGTCTCTAGGAATGGATTATATTTATCATCGAGGTTATCGGCACTATAAACATACTGCTACTCTTGTTCCTTGACAAGGTTTATAAAACTCTCTATTGCTGTTGGATTCACTTTCCTACATAGCTTGTAAATACATGTGACATTTGTTTGAGTACAAAAGCGTTTTAGTGTTAAAATTTGTGCATCATGGTCTGAAAGGCTAACAAATACCTATCTAGTAATGAAGAATGAATAAAAGTATTGTCTGTGACTGTCCTATTGTTCCCCTGCACCCTAGTTGGAAAAAACACAATCTGCATCTGATCATACGAATTTAGGATATCTTACAACATCCTTTTTCTTGCACCATGGTACACAAAATTTATATTAACTTCGTCACATATCACTAATTTCTGGTACTTCCTACTGAGTGAATAAAGAGCCCTCTCTAACTTGAGCAGAAATGCTCCGAAGTTAGAGTTAGGGGACCTATAAACAACAACAACTAGAAGATCAGTGTCACTAAATTCAACTGCCCCTGCACAACATTCAAGTCTATGTTCAGTGCAGTGCCATGATACGTCTATGTACTCAAATGGAATACAGTTTTTTACGTACATAGCCACTCCCCCAGCCCGCAAGGAACTCTTCAAAAACAGCCAGATAATCTGTATCCCGATAAAGGAAGCCTCTGAATTGTTAAATTATTTAGGTGGTGCTCAGACATACCAAAAATTTCGGGAGTCAATTTCTATGAGCATTTCACTAACTTTATCTCTAATAATCTCGTAATAAACGCACAACCTAGAGAGACTGTCAAACGCACAATCAGCCGGAAACACAAAATCAACTTGCGGCTATACGAAACAATAATGGAAGAAAATCTGGTACTGATCATCGAAACAGATATCCTGAAAGAGGCTATGGGTTCTTTGCATCTCTTGCAGTGAAGCCGTGAAGTCTCAATACTTCACAGATAACTTCCATACGATTTACATCAGGCGAATTTGATGGCCGTGACATCAACATGAGTTCTCTATAATGCTTTTCAAACAGCTGTAGCCGTGTTCTGGCTCCGAGACACGGACAGCTACATTTCTGAAAAGTGACATCGTCGTCGTGGAAGACATGAAGCATGAAGGGATGCAGGTGGTTCGCAGCTTTCAGTGTGTCCTCGATTACTACCATAGGTCCCATGCAAGCGCAGGAGAATGTCTCCCATAGCATAATATTGCTCCTACCAGCCTGCGTCTGTGGTGCGATGCACGTATTGAGACGCCATTCACCTCGGTGACGGCGTTAGAGTAATTAAACATCGACCGAGAATAGCAATAGTGTGATTTTACCCAGAGAGCCGACACGTTTCCACTGATGATGGTCGAATCCCAATGGTCGCGAGCACAGTGCAATCGTAATTGACGATGTCGTTGGGTCAGCATGGGAGTGGTCTGCTGCGGAGGTCCTGTTCAACGTTGTACGATGAACGGTGCTCTCCTAAACACTTCTGAGTGCAGCAGCATTGTGCTCTGTCGGCATAGATACTATGGATCACCATCTATCCAGCTTTACAGAGTAGTTAAGCCTCCGAACCCATGTTCTGTGAGGAGTTGCTCACGTTCAATTATTTTGATCCCTAGCAGTAGTTTTACTGTCCTTCTATTGCTCACAACAGTAGCCCTCAGCTTCGCCGTTTTCTAGATATTCGCTCACAGGCTCTGCATGATAATAATCTACCCTTTTCCGTAGTCGCTTATGTCAGCTGATTTCCCCATTTTCGGCCTATATCTTCTCTTGGGTGACCCCCGTCAGTCTCTGCTTCGCTTACATACATTTGTTACTATGTAACTTGCCCGCAGCGTCACCAGGCAGCATCCAACGTAACGGTTTTGGCTGATGAGTCTAAATGAAAACTGCGTTCATAGACTTGATTAAACCCAACAACGTCCCCTTGTCAGTCTCCGAAAAAAAAGCAAGAAAAAAAAGCTGGAGAAACTTCAGATATCAAAATCACTTGCGCGTAACATTGTAAACGTCGTGAGCAACAGGAAAAGAATCATTTTGCGTCACGGAACTATAATGGGACCCTGAGGAATTAGCAGAGGACTCCCACAGGTATCAGTCTTGGCCCCTTATTACTTAGTCTCTGTACTGGAGACCTTCATGATCTCTTTGCCAGTAACGTCCAATATTACAATACGCGGACCACGTATTCATGTGTTCCGAAGACTGTAGTCTTCAGTCCTGTTATTTGAAAATGCACACTCGTCCACATAACTGGTGTACAGAAAGTGGCTTCGAAATCTCTGACAGGAAGTCCACTCACATGATCATTACTCATCATAGGATTTCACTTCACCAATCAATGTAAGTGTGATAACATTCTTTTTCAGTTTTTGAAACAACGCTATATCTTGGGATGATTATCAATGACAAAGTAAGATGGGCTCCTGATGGCCGACACATGATCACCAGACCTGAAAAGCCTGCAATCTCATCAGAGCACTGATCAGCGGACAGCGGTGACTTTATACCGGTCCCTGCTAAGGACACGCTTTGATTACGGGCACATGTGGTACGGATCAGCATCATGCAACACTCTCAAAGACTCGACACTAATCACCACTATGCCTTACTTATAGTTATTCTGGCTTTCATGTCAACCCCAGCCAACACATTACTGTTTGAAGGGAATGAACCATAGTTAAACTTGCGACGTATATTACTCTGCAACAGATTGGGCCTGCGGCTCTATTCCGTCGAATAAGTGCCCCTTAACGATTCGATCGGGGAATTAACATGCTACTGTGAGTGCGAAAGATTTTGTATAAATAAAGTATTTCCACCCGTCGCGCCTGAATATGTTACTATGCAGGAATTAAGGTACCAGGTATGGAAAAGTCCTCTTCTGCCGCACTGTAACTGGCCATACAAAACATCGACTCTGCCGATTATTGTCAGGACCAGTTTAACGTTTCAAAAGTTTAAACTAACACAACTGTAATGAAACTCCTGTCCTACTATCACAATGCGTGCGTGGTGTGTGCAGATGTGTCCAAGTCTATGGACGTCGTTTGGTAATGCCTGCCGGGTATCCCGAAGCAAACGACAAGGCCTCCATACAAGCTGGATCTTCACGCCACTTTTACGACAGCAGAACTGTTGGCGATTTTGGGAGCACTGCTCTTCTCACGGACGACCACAGCAGACAAAATAATGGCATCGCATTGACACAGCGAACTGTTATAAATCGGTTACCTCAAGGACAGCTTCGTGCCAGATGCCCTATAGCGTGTATTCCACTGACCCCAAACCACCGCCATTTGCGACATCAGTGGTGTCAAGAGAGGGCTCATTGGTGGACAGGGTGGAGGTCTGTTGTGTTTTCTGATAAATGGTGGTTCTGCCTCGGTGCCAGTGATGGTCGTGTGTTGTTTAGAAGGAGGCCAGTTGCTGGCCTGCAACCAACCTGTCTGCATGGTAGACACAATGGTCTCGGAATATGGTTTCGTTTGACAGTAGGAGCCCTCTCGTGGTTGTAAGACAATTTGGTAATTCGACGTGCTGTGCTGCCATTCATGAACAGTGTTCCAGAGGTGTTTTGCAACAGAATAGCGCTCGCCCACATACCGCTGTAGTAACTGCTCTACAGAGCGTCGACATGTTACCTTGGCTCCTCGATCACAAGATCTGCCTCCGTTCGAGCACATATGGGACGTCATCAGACAACAACTCCTGCGTCATCTACAAACAGCATTAAAGGGCCCAGTACTGACCAACCAAGTGCATCAGACGTGGAAATCCATCCCACAAACTGACATCCGGCACCTGTGCAACACAATGCATGCGCGTTTTCATGCGTGTTTTCAACCTTCCGCGTTTAAAACGCATCTTAATGTAGCAACATTTCACATTTATAATGACTTATCTCGCACTTACGCTAACCTGTGATCTTCAACAATGTTAATCACTTAAATATTTTACCTACACAATATCCTCGAAATTTCATTACTCTACATGAATTATTTTTGGTGTTGCAAATTTTTTTCCATCAATGTTCTGACGATTAGTCTTCGGGCTCTTCGTTATCTGTTCCCAATTAATGTCCAAATCCTGTTAGGATCCACCGATGTAGCAACGTATAAAATCCTGCTCGAGTTCGTCAACAGTGCCAGCATCCCGACGTAGCTCCCTACGTTGCTAATCTAACGTTCTTGGTAATTAGAATGCAGTGGGAACCCAAAACACAATTAACTGACTGTGTCCCCACGTGCTGCTCAGGAAGATGTGGAACACTCAGCCTGTAAATTATGTCACTATGTACCTCCTATGTGTACGTGTCTGAATACTGGTATGACACGTGGGCTCGGGGTGAAGAGGAAGGATGACACCAGCGAGTGGGAGAATCGAGTCGGCGGGCAATATACTGGGTGCGAATGTGTTCAAGGAGAAGGAGAAGTTGAGGGAAGGGGATGAGGTTGTATAGGATGTGCGTAGGGGACGGAAGGCGGATGCGGAACGTGACGCGGAGTGCATGGTGCTCGAAGATTTAGAGTGCGTTATAGAACCCGGGAGGGGCAGAAATCCAACCAATGCTGTCATAACAAAGGATGGAGCGGATCAAGGATTTCTACACCTACTTCTACATGGATACTCTGCAAATCACATTTAACTGTCTAGCAGAGGGTTCATCGAACTACCTTCACAATTCTCTATTATTCCGATCTCGTATAGAATGGACACCTATATCTTTCCGTACGAGCTCTGATTTCACTTATTTTATCGCGGTGATCGTTCCTCCCTATGTAGGTCGGTGTCAACAAAATATTTTCGCATTCGGAGCAGAAAGTTGGTGATTGGAAATATGTGAGAAGATTCCGTCGCAACGAATGGTGGGTAGGATGAGGTAGGTGTGAAGGATGGTGGAAGGATGCAGTCCGCATGTCCGGCCGGACAGGGGTTACAGGAGGCGGAGTCTGTTATGGGCTTTGTGTTGGTTGGTCGGTAGATGGGGAGTCCAAGGCAGGTGGCGATCGACGGTGAGGTCAAGGTATTTGAGGGTAGAAGTGAGGTGGATAGGATGGCCATAAATGGTTAGGTAGAAATCATGGAGACGGAAGGAGCGGGTGGTGTGGCCTGGGTACAAAACAAGTTGTCAAGCGCGGTCTTATATGCTCCACTGCGGAAGTGCTGCGCATGCGGGTGACAGATGCTAGCCAGCGGCAAAGAAATACGCTTACACACGCGCCGCCTGTGGCGAAGGCGTACAGACATTCGATTCGCTTGTTGATGTATGTTCGCGGCGGTGATACCATGACGACTTCTCTGCAGTTTAATTACCCCAAGAGCCGGACTCCACGCCTTGTCCAAATTAAAACCATTATCTATATTTATTAAACTATTTATTAAATTGTTAGCTAATCTAATCTCTATCGCTTCCTTGAAGACAGATTCCCAAAAGGAAGAGGTGGATGCTGAAATCTTCACATCACTGTAATTCGTGGAATGCCCTGTATAAATACAGTCTTCGGCCACAGCTGACTTGTCTGGCTGTGAAAAGTGCGTGTATCTTCGATGCTCCACACATCTCTCATGAATGGTGCGTGTTGTTTGATATATGTATCACTTCTCACAATTTCCACAAGGAATCTGATACACACCTGCTTTACAAGCATTAAATCGTCCTTTACAGAGCCGAGTAAAGCTGCAATCTTCGTGGGTGGCCGGAAGATCACCTTAACACAGTGTTTCTCAAGAATCTACATCTACATCCATACTCCGCGGCCCATCTTCAAGGATAGAGCACCCACATAGGGCCAAAACACACTTGATCTGAAGGAATTACTATCTTCTTCCCCATCACACACCTGCATTCTAGATTTTGCATTGAATACTCTGAGAATTTGTTGCGGAGAAAATCCATTCGCTTTAAAAATGCTCTTTAGGTATGTGATCTCTTCTTGCAAATTATCTTCATTGGATATGCAGTGCGCCCTACGCACTAATATTTTAAGGACACCTATGGTCTGTGAAGGGTGATGACAGCTATTGGCATGTTTACATAGATTTGTGTGTGTTGGTTTCCTGCTTTCTGTAGTGAACTTCCCCATTCTCTATTCATTTTTTTCCAAGAGTAGTTACACAGTAAAGGAGAGAATCTATTCCCTTGTTGAGCTCCTGTTCTAATTTCAATTGAATCCGAAATTTCGTTGTGGAATTTAACTTTTGATTTAGTTGTGTGACGTTGTTAAGTCAAACTAAGCGATGTATTTAGTAGACACTGGAGTAATTTCCTGTAGTGGAGACAACAGATTTGGTCTGCCGATTGAATCGTAATTTTTTTTCTTAATGCAGTAAGGTAATGACATCCAGCAGTGACTTGTTATTCAATTTTAACTGAATATTTATTCCACACACGATCTTCTGTAGCCGGTACTTTCTTAACGTACTCCTTTATGTTCATCACGTTGCTTTTTCCAGCCTCTTTAGTATTTCACCAGAAACTGTTTCGTAAGTTATCTGAAGAAATGAGATGCATATTAAATTATAGGCCTCTGTTTTACCTCCTTCTTGTAGTGCGGTGCATTTCCAATTTTCCGTTATTTCTTCCCTATCTCGAATCTTTAGAATTACGCTGCGTACGATCTTCCCTAGTTTTCAACCTGATATTTTCCACGTTTCTGCTACTATGACGTCTACACCTTGAGCTTTAAGCTCTTTTATTATTTCTTGTTTTTTTCCGATTGTAGGAAACTCAATAGGTGTTCAGTATTGCGCTGTTTCTCAAAGCATTCGGTTGGCAGTTCATAATTAACTGTGTTATTCAGTGCTAGTACTCCATCTCCTTTTGTGGAGGGTAAACTTGGAGACCGACATTTCTCTAACGTTTGTTTAGTGATTTGTAGAAGTCTACTGCTCTTCTGAAAGGATTCATCAGTAGATTTTAATTATTTCAGGTCGAATGTTATTCTGACATTTCTTAATATTTTGGCTGCTTGTTTCCGTTTGTTCTTCTTTTTGTGAAGTTTTAATAATGTTTCTGGGTTTCATTACTGTATCATTTTTCAGTGCCAGTATACGTTTGACAGGGCTTCATCGCAATCTGCGCTGCACTATCTGTGATTCCGAGCTCTTCTTAGAAGTACCTTACCAACTTGTGCTATTTTCCTGGAAATTTCGGTGCAGACTTTACTACTTTACTGTCAGTTTCATCTAGTTTCTTGAAAATAAGGGAGTCGTTTTGAAGTTTTGTGCTATCTATTTTCTCCACTTTTTGAATTTTGATGCGTGTGCCTACTCAGTGGACAATCCGGAGTTTTATTTTCGATACCTCATTACCTTTTTCTTATTAATTCCCTTTTTGACTGAAACATTAATACTTTCTTTCCGGTTTCGTTTCAATATTGCACACAGCCTGTTTGAGATGGTGCTGCATTTGGCGAGCTGCATGTATTTGGTTTTTTAGGAAGTTAGGAAGTTTGTACAGAAACCAGATGGCAGTTATAAGAGTTGAGGCGCATGAAAGGGAAGGAGCGGTTTGGAAGGGACTGAGACAGAGTTGTAGCCTGTGGAGGGTAAAAATCGTAGATGGATACCAAGAGATGAATACACTAAGCAGATTCAGAAGTATGTAGGGTGCAGTAAGTACTGGGAGATGAAGAAGCTTGCACAGGATAGAGTGGCATGGAGAGCTGCATCAAACCAGTCTCAGGACTGAAGACGACAACAACAACAACAGGAAGTTCTCTGTAGTGGGTCTACTTTACTTTAAGTCGACGGCCTTATGTAATTCTGTCAGTGTCAAATCGTTTGGTTTCGTCCTTCTGTGCGCAGGATAGTTACTTAAAATGTTATTCGTTACGTATCCAGAAAACTTCAAAAGAAATAAATCACGGTAATAAAATGTTAATCTAAATTTCGGCTATTTTCCATTTCTTTCCTCCGGCTATGGTGGGCTGTCACGAGCCGACGAACCGCCAGTGGTGTCATTCAGGTGCAGCGTGGAGTGGCATGCGGCACATCGCATTTCCGACCGTTATCCGCTTACCACATCCCGGAGCCGTTACTTCTCACTCAGCTAACACCTCAGTTGGCGTTACGAGGCTGAGTGCAAGCCGTACCACTCCTACCGCCAAGGAAATATCACGGGCAGCACCTTCTCTTCAAAATCACGGTATGAAGGTGACAATGATAGCAATAGTACTAATTAAGGCTAACAAATTGAGATAAGTCATTTCCGTGCCCTCTACAAGTGTACTAGGGCGTAAATTATCGTCATCGAAGCCTTTTAGTCACATGACAACAGTAAGGGTTGACGAAAGCCAAAATGACTGGTATCTGTAAAGATATGAGAAGACAGGTCATTTGAGACGATACAAAATGAATACCCACCCTGTACGAGTACTTCCGTGAATTAGCTCGAAGACGAGAACTCTAGAACAGAAGTAGTAAGTAGAAGTCTGACCAGAATCAAAGATATTTTCAGCATGTGAACCTACATCTACCCCTATGTCTACACTCCATAAGCAACTTTAGGATAGCTGAGACAGACGGAAGAATGATTGGCGCTAAGACTCTTTACGAGCTATATTTGCTGTGTTTTCCGCTTTGCGGCCATTTCAAAAGATATGTGTGGGAGAAATTAATATGCTGCCCAACTTATGTCGTAACGTGCGCTCTCGGAATTTTAACAGTAAAACTTTTCGCGACGTATAAAGCATAAGCATTTACCTTTTAGGTAGCAGCTGTGCACAGCAGAATGAAGATAATGAGAAATCTTGTCCATAAAGTCATTTTTCTCAGGATATTAATTTGATAATTTAGAGACTGTCGTTGTAAATAGTGGCATTCAGTTGTCGGATGCTCAGACGGCTGCTTTATATCTTCGAAAGTTTAATGTTCTGTCTGAAACATCATGTAAGAAAAGTCTCGTGAAATAAGACGGAAAATATCTCGTGCCTTAATGGCCATTAAGGATCTTTTTTAGTTATCATGTTTACCTGCTCCCATTTTGGACTGGACCAGAAACGTGTATTTCAACAGGGAAAAGATTGCCTGAGGTGAATGAACACACAGATAAGGCAAGTCTGTACTTTACGAGCCACGCTGCTTTCGGTATACTCTCGTCTAGGTTTCCTTCTGCACTCGTTCTTAGCAGTAAAACGAGTTCTACTACTACTGAAACATGTTCTTTGAACGGAAAGTTCAGGAGGAAGTGTTATGGAACGCATTAAGATAGGAGTTTCGAAATCTACAATTCGACGACGCAGTTTTGCCTGTAGAATGACGCTCTACTCCGAAGGAGCAGCTATTAAGGCAGGCCCCTCTTACGGTATCTGGCGAAAACAAAGTCGTTATGCTGCAAGGAAATGAGCTATGAGGTCGTTGTAGCAGCGAGAGGACAGTCCATACTAGCGTCAGGAGCAATGCAGCACGTACTCACACTTCTTGTCTTAGCAATCTCAGCGGCAACTGGCTCACCTTTGAGAACCACTGAAGGTAACTCTGAGTGACATTCATTATGCATTTCATAGTCAATTCGTGAGTAAGATCAGGTGTACTTGTGTAGCAAAGTGCTATCTTGAAAGGTATAGTAAAATATTTCCATAAAATATCTGGCCGCCTGCTACGTTTTTTATACTGTATTTTTGTATCTGGTCTCGTCACCGGAAATGATCTTTGATCAATATCGAGGTGTAAGGTACTCCTGCCCTTGCTGTCCTATTGCAATTTGGTATCCTTGTAAGTTATGGGGAAATATTAGACGGAAATGCAGCAACCACTTTATCACTATTTAATACGCTACCTGTTCTGATAAGAAAACTTGTCCATTAAGTCTACGATGACTTACCCAAATCGTGGACAATGTGTTATCAATATACACAAACCAAAGAGGAAGGTATCAGTTATATTGTGACGGAAATGTATACAGCAGTTATAATCATTTAAAAAGTCCTTTACCGCATGTCAAATACAACTCCTTATAGGTGTCTCAAATGTTTTAAGTGCAATTCTAAAACGAAAGAATGTGATAAGAGGCTACCAGTGTAATCCAAGGTAAAAACAACATCTTCTTCACAAAGTGTCTTGACAATGGATTAACGGTCGATTTATTTTATATTCTTACAAAAAAAGTACTTTTGGCAATTTTTATTTTCTGCTTATAATAAGAACGGTTTCATGGCGCAAAGCTGTAGAAACTCTCTCTTCGTCTACGTTGATGACAACATTCCGCAATTCTTCTGTTTCTGCAGGAGGATACATAATTTCCCGACTTCCCTGTTCCATCCGGAAATAGCGGTCAAGCTACACCACTGTCGAATTTTCCTGATTTTTACATAAAAGTTTTTTGGATGTTATGACGCATCATGTTGCAAAAACTGTCACTGAGCAAAACGGACGTTTCGGCCAGTAGGTCCAGAGGAAGGCTACTGAATACGTCTCCAAAACGTTGGTTTTACTAAGTGGTAATTATTTTACGTGACGCTGCATGATACGTAGAAAAATTTTATGTAAACCAGCTTTGGTCACATAAACTTTTGCACTTCTGTGGTAATTCTGTCGTAGATGTAACTTGTAGCTTCACCCTTCATGAATTATATATTAACGAAATTTTAACAGTTAGCCTTTTCGTGTAGCACAACAATGACTTTGTGACATTGGCCACAGGATAAGCGGATACGGCTAAGTCTCTCGGTTAAGTCTTTGCCGTTAGTAAATAAACTCTACACTCTTCCTTGGGTTTTTTCTCACTATTAACTCTTAACTCATGCTGTCTTGCGGTATTCTAAGTAAATAACGTTCTAATACTGCACATGTATACTGTTTGATACGTGTTAGCTATCGTCAAAGAGAGAAAAGATAGTCGTATCGCTTACGCTGTAGCACATCATAGAGCTACTGTGATATCACTTACATAAATATCTTCAACATTTCGCGGCCCTGTCAGCAACAGTATAAATATTAATTTTAATAATCAACAGCCTCAGTAGCACCGTGTTGTACTGGACTTCCAGTACAACACTTGTGGCTTACTCAGCGCGGTGGCGAAGTGGGGCCGTGGCACTTTCAGATACGTTTTTACAGTCTGACTATAATTTATGGATTTGTAGTTTTAGCTTGACGATGTCCACTGTCGACAAACGATAGTTACTGTTATTCCGAAGAAGGTTCGGTTACCCCGACTGGTATCTAGGTAAATTCTAGGCAAAGGGTGCAACTGAGGCTGTTGATTATTAAAATTAAAATTAATATCACTTACACGTTTAATGGACTAAAATCATGGATTCATATCCCTGTTAAGACAAGTAAGATAGACGTCTTAAGCAGTTTCCTCTTTCACACCGAACCTCACCTCAAAAAATTGTATATTACTTCACGTTTAGTGTGATTGAAAACAGTTTCTTTGCCATTGCACCGTCAGTGAAGAGCGTACATAGCCTGGAGCGCTACAGGGTCGGTGTGCTTGGATATTTGGTGGTTTAATGTCTGTCTCAGAGGTAACTGATTAACCAGACATTATTAATTAGTGTAGATTATCATAACAGTTACTTCAAAATTGACATCCGCAGTTGCCATATGTAGTGAGAAATATTTCAGAACTCGCACTATCTTCTTAGGTGGCTGCTGCGTCGGCGTTTAAGTTTACAAATACAGGAGAACCTATAGAAAATGCGTTTGTTGGAGAAAGGAGGTCTGAATCCATCCCAATGGCACCAGATACGTCACACAACCGCCTAATTATTTCCCTTTCTGATCTGTAATAAACTCAAGAGACACGATCACGTGCCTTACACCAACAAATAAGTCAGCACAGTTAATGTCATACAGATTTCTGTTATATGCATTCCAGTTTGGTATAGTGCTTCCTTCAGGGAGAGCATAAGGGAACAATTATTAGGAATGGGGAAATAAATACAGTAGAAGAAGAATGGGTAGTTTTGAGGGATGAAGTAGTGAAGGCAGCAGAGGATCAAGTAGGTAAATAGACGAGGGCAAGTAGAAATCCTTGGGTAACAGAAGAAATATTGAATTTAATTATGAAAGGAGAAAATGCAGTAAATGAAGCAGGCAAAAAGGAATACAAACGTCTCAAAAATGAGATCGACAGGAATTGCAAAATGCCTAAGCAGGGACGGCTAGAGGACAAATGTAAGGATGTAGAGGCTTATCTCACTAGGAGTACGATAGATACTGCCTACAGGAAAATTAAAGAGACCTTTGGAGATAAGAGAACCACTTGTAGGAACATCAAGAGCTCAGATGGAAACCCAGTTCTAAGTAAAGAAGGGAAAGCAGAAAGGTGGAAGGAGTATATATAGGGTCTATACAAGGGCGATGTACTTGAGGACAGTATTATGGACATGGAAGAGGATGTAGATGAAATGGGAGATACGATACTGCGTAAAGAGTTTGACAGAGCACTGAAAGACCTGAGTCGCAACAAAGCTCCGGGTGTAGACAATATTCCATTAGAACTACTGACAGCCTTGGGAGAACCAGTCCTGACAAAACTCTACCATCTGGTGAGCAAGATGCATGAGACAGGCGAAATACCCTCAGACTTCAAGAAGAATACAATAATTCCCTCCCAAAGAAAGCAGGTGCAGACAGATGTGAAAATTACCGAACTATCAGTTTAATAAGCCATAGCTGCAAAATACTAACACGAATTCTTCACAGACGAATGGAAAAACTAGTAGAAGCCGACCTCGGGGAAGATCAGTTTGGATTCCGTAGAAATACTGGAATACGTGAGGCAATACTGACCCTACGACTTACCTTAGAAGATAGGTTCATGCATTTGTAGACTTTTAGAACGCTTTTGGCAATGTTGACTGGAATACTCTGTTTCAAATTCTAAAGGTGGCAGGTGTCAAATACAGGGAGCGAAAGGCTATTTACAATTTGTACAAGAAACAGATGGCAGTTATAAGAATCGAGGGCATGGAAGGGAAGCAGCGGTTGGGAAGGGAGTGAGACAGGGTTGTAGCCTCTTCCCGATGTTATTCAATATGTATATTGAGCCAGCAGTAAAGGAAACAAAAGAAAAATTTGGAGTAAGAATTGAAATCCATGGAGAAGAGAGAAAAACTTTCAGGTTTGACGATGACATTGTAATTGTGTCAGAGACAGAAAAGGACTTGGAAGAGCAGTTGAACGGAATGGACAGTGTCTTGAAAGGCGGATATAACATGAACATCAACAAAACCAAAACGAGGATAATGGAATGTAGTCGAATTAAGTCGAGTGATACTGAGGGAATTATATTAGGAAATGAGACACTTCAAGTAGTAAAGGAGTTTTGCTATTTGGGGAGCAAAATAACTGATGATGGTCGAAGTAGAGAAGATATAAAATGTAGACTGGCAATGGAAAGGAAAGCGTTTCTGATGAAGAGAAATTTGTTAACATCAAGTATAGATTTAAGTGTCAGGAAGTCGTTTCTGAAAGTTTTTGTACGGAGTGTAGTCATGTATGGAAGTGAAACATGGACGATAAATAATATGGACCAGAAGAGAATATAAGCTTTCGAAATGTGGTGCTACAGGAGAATGCTGAAGATTAGATGGGTAGATCACATAACTAATGAGGAAGTATTGAATAGGATTGGGGAGAAGTTTGTGGCACAACTTGACAAGAAGAAGGGATCGGTTGGTAGGACATGTTCTGAGGCATCAAGGGATCACCAATTTAATATTGGAGGGCAGCGTGGAGGGTAAAAATCGTAGAGGGAGACCAAGAGATGAATACACTAAGCAGATTCAGAAGGATGTAGGTTGCAGTAGGTACTGGGAGATGAAGATGCTTGCACAGGATAGAGTAGCATGGAGAGCTGCATCAAACCAGTATCAGGACTGACGACCACAGCAGCAGCAGCAGCAGCAGCAGCAATAGTGCTTCCATTCGCAGCTGGTCAGCCAGCTCTCTGTAGTGCAAAGATATTCTCCATTTCTACTGCGTTTGATATCGATGAGATATTTGCATGAAGTTTGCACCTTAGATTGTTTTAAGTTATGTTTAATTAAAATTTTATGTATCGTAAGCACTTAACTAAAAACAGAAAAACGAATTTAAAATACGGACTGAAGCGGATCCAAAATCATATTACAGGGAATTGGTTCAAATGGCTCTGAGCACTGAGGGACTTAACTTCTGAGGTCATCAGTCCACTAGAACTTAAAACTACTTAAATCTAACTAACCTAATGACATCACACACATCCATGCCCGAGGCAGGATTCGAACCTGCGACCGAAGCGGTCGCGTGGTTCCAGACTGTAGCGCCTAGAACCGCTCGGCCACTTCGGCCGGCTACAGGGAATTAACTAAGGACACTTACGGAGAAGCAAATAGTTGGAATCATGCAGGTTAATCAAACGGCGAAGCAAATTGTCTGAATTATTATGTATTTTATTAAATTCGCTGCACCAGTTACGGCCTGATCTCTCATTCATTACCTTTTTACTGTGATCTTCAAGCTTAAACTTCAACTTACATTATTTCCTTCTTCGTCTGCCAATTCCACATTCAAATGGTTATTATTATTATTTATTATTATTATTATTACTATAATGTTTATGTAGAAATCTACAGATTACAAAAATGTTAAATTATCCATCAACAGAAGTGCTAGAGACTACCCACCTGTATTTTTGTTTTAGCTGAAAAAGTACCTAACTGGTTTTTAAATTATAATCAAAGTCACTTACCCCATGTGACATAACGCTGTCCTTCTCTGAAAATGGCAAAAATATTATATTTGCAACTTATGTAAAGAAGGAGTTCCGGAGATATAACTGTCCGCTGTAAAAGGCTAGTACCGATGCCAGCATACAAGCTGGTCTTTGTAGTCTTACGTCTTGCAGTACTCCCACATTTTCAGAGGGCCTCCCACACATGCATCCCCACTACTTAAGGACTGTTATCGTCGCTCCATCTCGATGTGATTACTGATGGAACAATAGAACAACTGGAAGAGGTTAAGACAAGAATTATGTTGTGCACATGTTGAAAGGACCAGTGTGCTGAATGTTTAAAGAGGTTAACGAAACAACAGGAGAACTGAGTCTCTTCGGTTGAGTGGCTATCAATCCGCAGCTCGTGCTCGTGCGGTAGCGTTCTCGCTTCCCGCGCCCGGGTTCCCGGGTTCGATTCCCGGTGGGGTCAGGGATTTTCTCTGCCTCGTGATGACTGGGTGTTGTGTGATGTGCTTAGGTTAGTTAGGTTTAAGTAGTTCTAAGTTCTAGGGGACTGATGACCATAGATGTTAAGTCCCATAGTGCTCAGAGCCATTTGAACCATTTGAGTGGCTATCTGAACCTTGTGCCTCCTGAAAACCGAAAACTAGTCCACTGTCTCCTTTTCTTTTCAAAAAGATTCAGAATGTAATGTGTGCCGCCATATCATTACTGGCTGTTTTTGATTCCACTTCTGAAAAAAAGTTAAATGTCAGTTTGCTCCTGGAATTATCCTCTCATTTTGCAATTAAAGCGTAAGTCTTGACCTATTTATTAATTTCCTTACGACGGATTATATCCAACACTCTCTGACAAGATACTGTAGCACATTTGTACACCGTGCATCGTTCATCAAGCGTGGTTCATAGGTAGTCTACATAAAACCGGAGAAGGCTGTTGACTCTCCACGTTTTACTCATAATGTATTTTAGTACTAGGCACCAGAAGGAAGTCATTTAACATGTACTAAAGTGTGGCAGCAACATACGTTTCTGATAAAAACGAGAGGAAAATATCGCTTCTGTTGTTTAAAATGGAAAATGGAAATTGTGTCCTTTCATGTTAACTTTAAGAGGACTTACTAAACGATAAGAATCGTTAAAATAACAACAAACCTGTTAGTCTTCCGAAATCCTAAAACCAGCTAAAAGTGCACAATCCACCAGCAATGTAAGAGCCTTCTGCAGATTATTTGTGCATTCAGAAAGTCTACAAGGTTAATTAATAACTGAAAAGTCATCCACGAAAAGAGAGCATGTGACATAGACTCTTATCGTTGATCTAATTCTGTGAACAGCCATATTTAATAAGAAAAGAAACGGAATCACGTCTTGAAATTGCCATGAGGACGCTATTCCCTTCAGCAGGGTAACGATTCGATGAGGCCTCGCTAACTCGGTATCTAAAAAAGCATCGAAGAGGAGGAACGATTCTTTGTACTTGGTACTTTCTGCAGACAGTACTAGTGTTATAATAAATCACACTGGAAAGAAACAAAAGGAATAATTGTTAATGATAATTTCCTGAGAATTATAAAGTGGTTTTCTGAAAATGGACTCTCACTCAATTTTGAAGAAACACACTTCTTTCAGTTCTGTAAAACAGACATAGTCATATCAACAATTGATGTACCACATGTGCATGAGTCAGAAAGAAGGGTAGAACGTTGCAAATTTTTAGGTGTACATGTTGATGACACCTGAATTGGAATCAATACATATATCTGAGCCTATCGAAAAATTAATTGTTCTTCCTATACTTGATGATCTTGTAAACAAACGTAACTACCTGCTGACTTGAAATTTCCTCGTAGATTGAAACTGTATGCCGGCCCGAGACTCGAATTCGAAACCTTCACCTTTCGCGCGCAAGTGCTCTACCAAATGAGCCACCCAAGCACGACTCCCGAGCCCTCATGACAGCTTAAATTTTGCCAGTACCTCGTCTACTACCTTCCGCACGTCACAGTAACTCTTCTGCCAACGTTGCAGAACTATCACTCTTGGAAGAAACGATACTACAGAGACATGGCTCAGCCACAGCCTGGGGGATGTTTCCAGAATGAAATTTTCACTCTGCAGCGGAGTGTGTGCTGATTCAAAACTTTCTGGCAGATTAAAACTGTGTGCCGGACCGAGACTCGCCAGGATGTTTCACATAAGCGCACACTCCTCTGCAGAGTGAAATTTTCATTCTGGGAAAATCCCCCAGTCTGTGGCGAAGCCATGTCTCCGCAATATCATTTCTTCCAGTAGTGCTAGTCCTGCAAGGGTACTGGCGGAAGTAAAAGTCTGTGGAAGTGTCGTGAATCGTGCTTGGGTAGGTGAGTTGTAAGAGTTCTTGCCCGCGGAAGGCAAAGGTCCCGAGTTCGAGTCACGGTCCGACACACAGTTTTATTGCGGTATATTGGTAATTTTTACTTTATGGACCGTCTTACAGCAGCTGAATGAAACACGATTGCCATACGCGTTTCGCCTTTATTTTCTGCAAAGCATCTTCAGTGGCCCGGAATATATACTTATGTTTGCTATTTAATGTACATTTTGGTCACTGTACCTATAGGTTATAAACAGTTCTGACAGTTCTGGTGGTTGGTATTTCCTATTAAGAAGTAACAGTTTGCGTGGACAGTTCAAAATATTACTACTTAATAGGAATATACCGTATTATTACAAGCAACTGAGGAAGACAGGACTACAAAAGGCCAGCCCGTGTGGCCGTGCGGTTCTAGGCGCTTCAGTCTGGAAACGCATGACCGCTACGGTCGCAGGTTCGAGTCCTGCCCCGGGCATGGATGTGTGTGATGTCCTTAGAATAGTTATGTTTAAGTAGTTCTAAGTTCTAGGGGACTGATGACCACAGATGTTAAGTCCAATAGTGGTCAGAGACATTTGAACCATTTTTTTTACTACAGTAGTCGAAGATGTCAACAAAGTTTTAGTCTACCTGGAAGTTTCGAACCAGCGCCCACTCCGCTGCAGACTGATACTTTCATTCTGGAAATATGAGGA
Organism: Schistocerca gregaria; assembly: GCF_023897955.1. NCBI lineage: Eukaryota > Metazoa > Arthropoda > Insecta > Orthoptera > Acrididae > Schistocerca > Schistocerca gregaria. Next base: position 735,762,183 of record NC_064931.1, read on the forward strand.
TATATTTTGCATATTTGAACTCACTATTCATTATGTCTTACGGAATAATTGTCTGGGTAACTCATCACTTAAAACGAAAGTATTCATTGCACAAAAGTGAGCAGTAAGAATAATATGTGGTGTTCTCTCACCGACTTCATATAGATACCTCTTCTAAGAGCTAACAAGTTTATTGCGCCGTCACAATAAACATAGTCGCTAACGAAATTCATCATAAATAATCCATCACAATATGAGAAGAACAGTGATGCCCATACCCACAACAACAGAGGGGAATATTATCTTTACTACCCATTGTTAAAGATTTCAGTGGCACAGAAAGAAGTACAATATGCAGTAACAGAAATTTTTGGTCATTTGTCTAATAACATAAAGTGTCTGGTAGGTGGCGAAGCAAGTTTTAAATCATATTTAAGACCATTTCTCCTGAACAACTCCTCCTATTCCACTGACGAATTTCGACTTAAAAACCGGTAGTCAGATAAAAGAAATAATAGTGTAGTTGATGAGTAGGATTAAAAATATTCTATTAATTAATGTTAACATTAACAATGTATACATATCCTGTAAACTGTTTCGTTCTAGATCATTTGGATAAAAGAATTGTTCAAATGGTCTATGGAACATGTAACTAACTAAATAAATAAATATCTATGGTCGCTGCAGGAATATTTATTACATTTCTTAATTACAACGCCCCACTTAGCCGGGGTAGTTTGACGAAATGCTCTCAAAATTAATAACCTGCGATTGTCTACCATTCCTGTTGGCCAATTAGTTTGGTTTTTATTTGAAAGCTGAACTGTACTAATTACTGCTTGGAATTAATTCAAGTTCTAGATAAATTATTCAGCCTACTGTTATCTCAAACACATATTCAACGAGCAAGCTTTTCGCTACTAAGTCCAAACTTTTCATACGATTAACCTTAGGTTTCTTTATTTAAAAGATCTCAAAATAACCCATCATAAATTGTTGAGAAAAGCATTTAAGTTGATAAAGTCTTCTTCTCATCTTCGGAGTGAAACCATTGTGAAGAATTACGTTTACTGGTCGTAGAATAGTGTGTTCAAAAATTATTTATTTGACAAGTGAATATCTAAGGGGAGGCTCAAAATAACGGTGAGAGCGTCAAATGTTCTGAGAGGCGACTATAACTTCCTAGAAGTCCAATCATACCTTTATCACGTGAAGTATTAGATCCGAAAGTTATGAACACATGTGGAGAAAGACCAACAAATACATGCTAAAGTGCAGTGATAATACAACGTCCATTGAGGCCGGATGTTCGAGTGGTACAGCTTCCAGATATCTCGAGATTATTGGCTTGCGTCTTGCTTCTGGAATCTGTATAGCCTCACGTAATGATAATAATTTCGAGCTCCGAAATTTGAGAGACGATGCAGTTCCACCCAGTTGAATGGCCTATGTGCTCCAAACTAGGCGACTTGGAACTCTTGTGCCGCACCAGTAATGAACAAAAGGTAGATCACATAAAATCACCTAATAAGTAAGCACAGTTTGATATATAGCAAGTTTTCCTGAATGCTTATTCATAGTAAATTTGGAGAGAACGTATCATTATGGCTACAGACTGTATCCGAAATATTTTTAGAAAACGTTTTTTACGCCAGGGTTGCTTTGACAAATTCCTTAAAAATAATATAGGCCCAAAATATTTACTTTATTTGTGTCCTAAGGAACACGATTCTGTTAAATTATTTTATCGACACTGTCTTACATTTTCATACAGTACAACGTTAGCAAGAGAAATACATGGAAAATGGTAAAATTTCCCAACAACATCCGAAATAAGAATGGTAGATACATTACGTTTTTAGAACGGAATTTCTATTTCATTAAGAGATACTTGAAAAGATCACCTTCCATTAAACTGAGCGCGTCTAGAAAGATCAACATTTTTCAGTTTTCATCAAACTATTCCACCACAAGAAAACCTGTATTTCTAACTTTTATTGCATTCTTTATCAAGCGCTGTAAGAGAACGAAATTATCTGCGTCATTGATTTTATTTGAGGTGATAGTTCTGCATGATGGTAGGCCACACACAGGGAGTGACGTGTTCGTATAGAAATGTACGGCGTGGGAACATCCCAATGCAAAGAGTAGGAAAGCTACACTTAATTGTGAGCTTACTTGCAGCTATTTTTGTAGTATGTGCCTTCATTTGTATGCTCACCTGTTATGGAAACACACACTGAAATTCGACATATATTTTTGTTGGACTCCAATCCTCAGAAACATACGTCGTGTGTCTGTGGGTGCTTCTACAACAGATCAGTGTATCTGTAAGAACAGGAACTACGAAAACAACTTTCAGTAATCGGAAAATTAGGCAGCGAACTATTGTCACTCACAAAAACGTCGATTAATTGCAGATAGCAAGCTAACGGTACACAATAATGAAAAGATGTTCCTCCAGAACCCATCATTATAGCAAATAAGATAACACTCACAATAGGAAAGTTGTTTTTAGGCCCACTTTCGTTAGAATAATTATTACTTCAAATATATTTGCATTTTACAGCCCGAATAAAAGTACTCACTGATGATGGTAGGAAGATGCTGAAAGTATCTGAGTATTTAAAAAGTACCGTTGGTAACATAAAAGATAGACTTGAATTGCCACAATGAAGGTAAGAATACTAATGTGAATTTCCTTTACTTCGCTGCAGCAATATTTTGATGTGCTTTAAACTATGATGAATCCAGTTCAAAAATGGCTCTGTGCACTATGGGACTTAATTTCTGTGGTCATCAGTCCCCTAGAACTTAGAACTACGTAAAACTAACTAACCTAAGGACATCACACACATCCATGCCCGAAGCAGGATTCGAACCTGCGACCGTAGTGGTCACGCGCCGGCCAGCGATGAATTGAGTAACCATTAGGAGAAGGAGTAGTAATAACCACCATTATTGATTGAAAATAGACTACAGCTCTCAGCAAAGGTTTGGAAGAAACAAAAAGTCAAATTCTGGCTAGCTCTTGGAGTGATTTGAGCAAAATACTCCACCATGGATAAGACAATCTTTCCACAGATCTTCTAAAGATTCATGTCAGTAACAGCATTAACATGATATCTCTCATCTCCTCTTTAAGTTCTCCCGCTGGCCTCTTATACACGCACTGGTGTAGTGAAACGAGTGATGAAACTGAGCAGTTCCTTCCGTGACGATAACTTGCTCTCGTTAATTAACGATACTATTCGCTCCCCCACCAGAAGGATTTGAACTTGAATCTATCCCTTCTACAAATCGGCAGTCTTCACTTAACTCAAATACCGGATCTTTTCAGTTGTCCAGAAAAGTTTGAAGTAGACGACCAGCAGAGTCGTGGATTGCGCTGGTTATGTGTTCTCTAATTTCTGGAGAGATTTAAATTAGGTAGCTCGTCCCCCTCACCTTCATATACAACCATGTGGGCAGCTGACATTTTGCCACTACTCAGTGTGCTAGGCGTATTCACAGCAGTTCATAGGAGAGCATATTATCTATAATTTTCGACTGAACGATATAAATGAGGACTGGAAAGCATATGGGAACACTGATAGGATAGACTGATCCAGTAGCAGTAATGGACTGAGTGCTCTATCCCATGCTCAAAAGCTATAGATCTTCTGATAACAAGAGGTTCTCCACATCTACACTCTCGAGAAATTGTCACAGAGTACGATCGGGCGGGGGAGCTGTGTTATATAATTTCGGATAGCCCCATAGTTTAAGACGTAAGTAGGCAACGTACTGCCATCTTTTTCAGTACTATAGTTGCAACAGCTTGCCCGTTGGTATTGAGGAACACAACGCTACTTATGGTCCCTCTCCACTGAAGTTGAATCTTTGTGTAAACAGTAAAGTTTCGGAAGATGCTAAAATCAGTAGTGTGTTCACTGTCCTAGCGACCTCACTTTCTTCACAATGCCCTGAACTCAATTTTTTGCTTTGCCGGGGTAACATTTTAGAGGCAGTGTTCTCTTTTGTCTTTCATCTTTCGCCGGCTTGGCGATCCATAGTTGACTGAACGTTTAGAGGAACTTTATTACACTAAGCTAACTGCAACATCTGACATATCAGACTCTAGTCATTAAGGCGCTAGGCAAATTCTGTGCGTGGTGTATGGATTTAGCAAGTAGACATCTTTGGAAAAATTTCTTGATTCCTCCACATCTGCCTTTGTGGAATACGTGAAGGTCTTCGTCTTATCGGTATCTTGAACGTTAGGTAGTGACCAGGTACGTGCCACTAACTTTAACACACGTTTTAGTTCGCATGTCCATTAAAATGTACAGGTGTAATTCACGCTCTCGATGATCAGCTGCACATTGGAATTTGTTCATCATAGTTGTCAGTGTTGCAAAATACATGACTGCTCGTATCGGTATGGTTCCGCTCTGTAATAACGACGTCACTAATTGTATTTTCCTATGAATTTTGTGAGCTCATGTAGGTTGGCTAAATCTTGCATGTTATAGAGGGGTATTCATTCCACTTGCGTTTAAATCACCTCATTAGATTATACCCTTAGGATCCAAGTTTCTCCTTTACTTTTTTCCAGTACTTCTCCACTTCTTATTCCTGCTTTACGTCACTCTTAGCCTTCTCCCTCTTCTTCAGCTTAGGAACAGTTTTATTGAGAAACTATAAACGTTTGCAGTTGCGATAACACGATCTCTCCATAATGCAAATCCGTACGGTAAGGTATACGTGCAGTTTTTAAAAATTTTTGTTTGTTTATTTCTTTTTTATTCAGACACCAAGTCTTATCGGGAAATCTAGTTTTTCGTTTCTGAGTAGGTTTTTGTTGGGGAATGTCTTGATCATACTGCATTCAAATAATGACGATGATAATTTTACTTCATTCTCTCAAATTTGTCAATCTGAGTACAGGAAAACGTTTTTAAATGACGCATTGACCAGTTGCTTCCCACAGCCATGATAGCTCATACGCTTCCCAACCTGAAATAAAAACATTAGTACCTACATAAGAAAAAACTGTATCGCTCTGTTTCCTGTAATTTATAAATGATTGTATGATTACATTAAATATCTCACAAACACCTAATTGGAAGCAGTTTTGTTTATAGAATCGCACTCTACAAACAACTGTGACTGCGCCCTCTAACAGCCTAAATATTTTCTGTCAATTTCTTCCTGCTAGTGATAAGAATTCTTCATTTTCTTTTATTCCTAGCGTTCTGAAGGTTGGTATAACGAATTTTATGTGTAGACGAATATCATCTCCATTAGCAACGGGGAAGTACTCTAGCTGACAGTTAACCAATTTCGAGACTACTACTATCAATAGTTACTTATTACAAAGTCAAAGAGCGAAATTTATTCACGAAATGAGGACATATTTTCAGATCACTTTGGTGGTATAACTACGGAACAAGATAAATCTTCATCACAAGACATTTGATGTTCCTAAAACATATATGTGGAGGTCTCTCCTCCATATCCCGTAATTATTATTTAGGACTCAGACTTTGAGACCTAAATGAACAGTTCATGACACACTCAGCGCTGCCGACCTGCTCCAGGGGGTCCTAGGACTGAGCCCTTCACAATTTGGGTCAATGGGGAATTTGTTGTAGTATGTCATGATACTCACCGGGAGAGAGCATTGAAATCACACGAACAGTGCTACCAAGACTTAGAGTTTGTGAGTGTAGTGGACAGATTTTCGTTATATTTGACTTGCAATATCTGTTCGTGATGGCATCTGTTCTTAACGAAACTTGGACAATCATTTACTGTGATTACACAACGCCTCTCCTTTCAATACACAGGGTGTTTCTCAAAAGAGTTGTAAAACACATTTTCTCTGATATTTCGGCAGATATTTGCAAATTCTTTTTTGCAACGTGTAGCTGGAGTGAGCACAAACATATACAGCTCAAGTCATTCATACGACGGTGAGCGCAATGGGAAACGTCAGTTTGTTTTCCATTACAAATAAAACTATTTATGAGGTGGAATTTCACGTGGCCAGTCGACAGTGGTTCCAGATTAGTCTAGTGCGATATTTCTTTCACTGATGTGTTTTCAAACGAACAGTGAAATACGAAGAATAACTGGTACTTTAGCAGCAACACACCGACGTGGCCTGCGCTGTGCTACCGCCATATATAAGCGCTGCTCAGTTGCTGCTGGAGTGTTGACTATTCTTCATGTTTCTTCATTACATATCGATAGAACGAGTAACGCACTAGACTAATTTGGGACCGGTATATCGAATGGGCACGTAAAATTCCACATTAAAACATTTTGTTTGTAATGCGAAATAAATCAACGTTTTCCGTTGACAAAGGGCGTCGTATGAAGACGTGATGAGCAGGCGTTGTTAAGGCTGGCTCCCGTAACACGTATATAAAAAGAAACTGCTAAGATCTGCCGACACACCAGAGAAAATTCTCCTTACAGCCCATGGGACAGACACCCTGTATATCTTTTCACGGTTACATCATTTCGGCAATAGTGCACGTAACCTTCATTGAGGAAATCATACACTGCTGTCCGCTAAAACTGCAATGCATAATGGTATAGCGGATAAAAGAGTTTTATTCTTTTCCATATACAGCACAGTGGGAGGAACAAGTGTTAAAATTTGTAGACGATTTGTATGCATATGGGGAGAAAAATTTGATACACGGTGCTGCCACCCCTGACTGCAACAATGGGACTAGCACAGGTGACATAGAGTCGAACCGAACTTGAATAATTGATACGGATACGAAGTACCGTGCTACTTCAACTCTATACCAGAATTCATCAACCGCAGTGGCTTGCATGTGGTAGTGTGACAGTCTCTCGGCAATCCATGACCAGATTTTATAACAAGAACTCCGCGAATACTGTATTTTGAACCTCCTGGTTTCGTAGCTTATAGCAACATTATCAGGTGCATATCGAAACAGCTGGAAATAAGCAATCATAGTGACTGAACATCTATACACCAAAATGTTATCAGAGCCGTAAGCACCTAATTATGAAAAGAGATATACCACATCTGTACTTACAAACATTAAAACATGGAAAACAAGATGGAGAACACAGAAGGCCCAACATTCATAGTGAAAACCATAATCTCCGTGGATCGTATAGTCAATACATAAAAAGTAGGAGCGCTTACGCCGACTACAGAGTAGTTTTCCATGTCCAGATGTTTAAACCGGCGAGAGATGTGGGGAAGTTGCGGATTAGGACAGTTGTCGAACACGCTCAGCTACGGTCGAAGGTTCGAATCCTGTTTCGGCCATGGATGTGTGTGATGTTCTTAGGTTAGTTACGTTTAAGTAGTTCTAAGTTCTAGGGGACTGATGTCCTTAGAAGTTAAGTCCCATAGTGCTCAGAGCCATTTGAACCATTTGAACACGCTCAGTATCGAGGTGGGTCATGACTGCACAGGCAAAATTCAGTCTTGTGCTTCCTTCTTGGCCGATAATGTCACGCTACGTCAAGGTCTTATCAAGCCAGAAATTTAACGGCTGCTGTCAAAATTACCGGTTACGCGAACGGAAGTGTGGCGTAACGAATGGAAGCCCCTGTCATCATATTATCTAAATTGATGGTGAAGTGTAGGGGGGGGGGGGGGGGGGGGAGGAAAAGGAAGGAATTCGTGATATTAGCTGCATCGGGACCTTATGCGGAATCAAAATATGTGCCGATAGTATGTCGAACCCGGTATCTCCTGCTTAATTTTTGTTATATTCTGCCACTTTTTTTCCTCATCTGGGCAGGAAAGGGAAACTACAAAGAAAATCTACTTGCCATCGCCACTTATGCCCTAACAAAAAAAAAAAATTCACCTCTTCAGGCGTTGGCTCCTATCTACGCCTGTCCCAAAACAACTAACCTATTACTACAAGGGTGTAGGAAAGGAAGAAAGTAGGGGGGAAGAACATAGTAGCTCTGGAAAATAAAGTAGTAGTGGACGGGCTTTTGTTTTTTAGTTGAGTTTATTGCATTTTTTTTTTGCTTTTTTCGTTTTTGTATGTATATTTTTATTTTCTTTTATTAATTAATTAATTAATATTCATTTTTTACATTTTTAATTAAATTAGTCTATGTACGAGAATTCCAGGAATCGCTAGCGCCTTCCGATTGGCGTAACATCCAAACGCGTCTTCTCGAAATCTTAATGGAGGTTCCGTTTCCAGTGCGTTCAGAACATCGTTGTCGGTAAAAGATCACCAGCATCTCATGGCTTTGACGTTCCAGCTGGAAGGTGGATCATGAAAGGCGCTCCTTAGATAATTGGAAAAGAATTGCTTGTATCTGGGGTTGCAAAGAAGTACTTCCGATAACTTAGCTCTGATTTCCAGTCTGGGCCAAAAAGGTAGCGCACCGTATAACAGCGTATCCAATTCACAGCGTTAGTTTTTGTTGCGGGGTGATGAAACACATCCGGGAATAAAAACGTCGTCTTAATAGGCAATTGTGTTAGCCACAGCGCCACTCGGACACAGTGTTTATCAGAAAGGCGCGGACTGTCTCCGCACTCTCCCGGGCCTACTCACTCTCCCACCAAGCACCACCTATCCTTGTCCATGTCCTCCATGCTCCCAAAATTTAGATTCCCGCTGGAGGTGGAATGTAAATGAGCATTCACACTGAAGGCTATGGAATGATTGCTCGTATATACGAATCAGTAATATGAATGCGTGGTGTCTGTTATTTCGGAACTGTATGGAAGAAAGGACACCACGCATTCATGCCATATTATCAAGCCACGTACTGGGCCCACATACCGATGACGAATGTAGCCTCACAGCTTTAAATGAAGCATTCTCTGACAGAGTGAACCAGTTACAAATTTGGGCATTTCGAGTTTGCAATGGCAAATTATATAGGAAATCTTAAATATTCAGATATGGTAACAACTCAAGAGGGATAGTTTTCATAATGTTATTTCTGATGTAAATATGTAGACGAAAGTTCAGATGCGTCAAATGACAGTGATGTGGATCTTGAGTGTAGTTACAGTGACCAATACGTGCCATTCTGAAGCCAGTCCAGTAGCGAAGATACGTTATATATTTAAAACTACATGAATTTGAGCGGAAAATGTGTAAAATGGTCTCTTGTGGTGTACAGTTAAGCGAGTCTACGGACGTATGCGAAAGTGTACTAACTATATGAAGGTGTTCTGTGTCGCCATCTACGGAAGAAAAGTGTGAAATACGTACAACCACCGATAGGTACACGTTTATTATCTCAATCTTTGACTTCTATGCCTGTGTTCGGTGGAGATACCAATGGTGAATTCGTATGACGTAGGTTTACATGAAGAAAAAAATATATCTTTTGAGGAATCCAAAAAATGTATAAGAGCGAAGCACAAGAAAAACAATCAAAACATACAGAGTCAAGAAACGAAAGTTCGATCCCATAGAAATGAAAAGTGACGGTTCTGACAGCTTAACGTAAGTTTTAAACAACTGGAAAAAATGTGACGCCGGCCGGTGTGGCCGAGTGGTTCTAGGCGCTTCATTCTGGAACCGCGTGACCGCTACGGTCGCAGGTTCGAATCCTGCCTCGGGCATGGATGTGTGTGATGTCCTTACGTTAGTTAGGTTTAAGTAGTTCTAAGTTCTAGGGGACTGATGACTTCAGATGCTAAGTCAAATAGTGGTCTGAGCCATTTGAACCATCTGAACTAACTGTGTCGTAAATGAACATAAGATGTATCAGAATACCAAAGAGAAGTCCAGTGTGATACATTTGAAGTTCACTCACAACGACGGTTTGGAATACAATAAAACAAGGTTCTCTAAACTAATTAAGATCGGCCTGTTGAACTTCACAACATTGCACTGAACCTCAAGCATCCCAAAGGACGAGCATTGAAGAGCCCAAAGAGAAGGATCTTGAGTCATTTCTGAGCTTCATGCCTCGACCCATCACGATTTTTACAAGGAACTAGGCCGCGCGGGGTAGCCGCACGATCTTTGGCGACTTCTAACGGTCCGCGCGGCTTCCCCCGTAGGAGGTTAGTGTCCTCCCTCGGATATGGGTGTGTTTGTTGTCCTTTGCGTAAGTTAGTGTAAATTAGATTAAGTAGTGTGTAAGATAGGGGCCGATGACCTCAGTAGTTTGATCCCATACGACCTTACCACAAATTTCAAATTTACAAGAACTTATAAGACACTGCACACATACGTAGCTGGAAATTCCAGTGAAGACGTGTTGTCAGAAGTTGAATGAGATTCGCCAAAATTCTATTTAAATTGGACAAGGCATTACCTCATAATAACACATAACGTTTCGTTCAGACCTGTTGTACACGTAAAATCTACGTTAACAGAGTTCAGTTGCTCAATTTTTATTGCACTTCCTTGTGATGGCCATAATTTTTTTCCAGCCTAAAATGTGTGTGTATTATATGAAAAGTCAGTAAACAGCACAAAATCTCTGTTAAGAGTCTGTTGAACGTCATTTACTACCCTCAATCAATAGATTTGTTTGCTGTGGTTGAAATGTAGAACTGATTATCTTGGAACATGCAATTCGTTGTTGTTTCCTCTGGTACAGAAATCTCCAGATCTCTTCAGAGCCTGCATGCTCGGATACTACCTTGGTGATGCTGTGCACATAACCGGAACTTGCCTGAAGAGACGATGTGGTACCCTCTCCTGCGTGCAGTGTTATCTTCGGGGGCATCACTGTAGGCGCGCCTATCTGTGTCTGCAGCCACCTGAAGGGAAGCTGCTAAGTGTGGTCGGCGTGATGAGAGCCCCTCACGATGCTCAGTATGATAATGATGATGAGGTCCCATACTTCGAGGAGCGTAGGGGACGATGCGAGAGAGCCGCACCACCTACTAGGAAAGGTCCTAGCGGAGGCGGTTTGCCATTGCCTTCCTCCTGAGTATATTCTCCTGAATTCAGTGATTCGATATTCAGGCGACCATATGTCGGAACGGTAAACCGCAGTACCGACAGGCCAGGATCATGCAATTATCGTTTTGCAACAGTCGCTGGTAGACGTGTCTCTTCCTTACGCGATACATAAATCGATTTTCTCACATTCATGTGAGATTTGTCAATAATGTCGCGTGGCTATGGCCTCTCGTCGGGTAGACCGTTCGCCGGGTGCAAGTCTTTCGATCTGACGCCCCTTCGACGTCTTGCGCGTCGATGGGAATGAAATGATGATGATTAGGACAACACAACAGCCAGTCCCTTAGTGGAGAAAATCTCCAACCTAGCCGTGAATCGAAGTCTGGCCCTAAGGTTTGACATTCTGACGCGCTGACCACTCGGCTACCGGGGGCGGACTAGATTTCTCAGTGATAAATGTGCTGTGTCATGTGTACTCATACGCAGAATGTAGATGACGTTACTACTACTTATGATTTGCGACTGCACTGGAATGCTAATCATTTGTGTAATCAAAGAATGTAGTAACTACCGTCTTAATTTGACGCTTGTTACACGCAGCTTTCACGGGGTTGCATTTTTAGTGGCCGTCAGTTTATATACATGCAGCGAACTGAAAAGTGGAAGCACAGTCTTTGAATATGTCTGCCTGTGCTACCTGCGGTAACAGCAGCAAGTGACACATTAGATGTATTGCAATCAGGTATGAGATAAATTTTGGATCAGTTAGTCCATTACACAAGAGAATATTGTTGTTGTCTCCAGTATGAAGACTGATTTATTGCATGTCTTTACGCTAATGTATTCTGTGCAAGCCTATGCATCCCTGCGTAACTACGGCACTACATCCATTTTAGACAAAATAGGTATTTTACTATTTTATGGATATCATCTGAAATGGTTAATTATGTCGTTTAATGTTCATAATATGCCTTATTTACTCATGAATTTCAGCATTTTTTTAAATGGAAATAAAATACAAATAATCTGAATGCCCGCTGAAACGTTCCATTTAAGTCACGCGATACATGTGGCGTCACTGGCTAGCGCACTGCTCCTACAATCGTACAGCTAGTTTACTGTGCTGTTTTTTTCTGGAATGTACGTTTCGGTAAGTGGTTTGTACAAATACATCTATAGAAACTCTTGAAAATTGTTTTGGATACTTCCAAAGAATGAAAAGATGTGGAAAGTATGGTCTTATCGCGCTCGTTGAGATTCAAATGAGACAGTACTAGCTATGACTGCTTATTTCTGTGAGGGTTATTCCGACGTAAATAAAAACTTCTTATAATATCTTTGTCGCTTATAGAGTATTAGGTATCGTGCTGGATTCGAAATACAGTGTTCACAACATTTATTCTCAGTCGGAGAATGTTTTTTTTTTCGTTTTTCTCCTGTTCCGCTTATTACTATTGACTTCTTCTGATCACTTTATTCGTGTTACAGTTACGTAAGAGCTTCAAATTCTATATAATATTACATTTTAACATATATTTTCATTCACAACCTTCATTGTACATCTGATCAATTTGAGATCAATCAGAAGGATGGCGTTCAGAAACTGTATTTGATGCTTGATGTGGCTCATATTCTTAAGAATCTAAGAAACCATTTAACATTTTCCATCAACGTTATCCTTCCCAAACATGTCTCTGAAGACAATAACTTTCTAGTTCCAACCGTCACTAGTTATCCTGTTGTAAAACTGTGCGATTTTACAAAGGGAAAAACTGAACATTGCTTGGAATCTACGAAGAAATTTAATAAGACTTGGGACCTACGATAAAATGCAGGTTGATCTTTTTTAAATATTTTTAAATCATAGTGTTCCAGCAACAGTTAAGTACGCAGTAGAACAACAGATACTTTAAAGTTTTACTGTGTCAACAGCGTATTTTACAGACGCAACGTCCCTATGGTTTAAATTAATGACCTGGAGAAACAGATATAAAAGCTGCTGAAGGCAGTCACCATGAGACCTTGCAATTTCCCAAGAGTGTTACCACGTTGTCAGAAAATTCCAGCTGAGTGTTTTGATACGTGTAGTCTTCTTTTGGCGAACGATGCTATGTTTCGTTGTATTAGTCTGTTTCTCACGTCATGCATGTTTCTTTCGGCACGCGTCATTTTACTTCAAAAACAGCAGAACCCATTCACAACGTCCAATGAATGGTTCCTAATTTTGATGTTAAGTTTCTCACTGATGTCATTTTAATCGCTTCTAAATACTTTCGTCTTTCTCTGGGTCGATACTCTGCATTCAATTGACTATTCATCCCATTCGACATATTTTCTAATTCTTCATCAATTAGACAGAGAATAGTAATGCCATCAGGAAATTTTTACCCTTTCACCATGAGTTGGAATCCCACTTCTCTTATTTCCTTCGTGATACTATAGGCAGGTTGAATCGTAGAGGAAAAAGACTGCATCCCAACCTTAAGCTTTTCGATTTGATCACTTCTCTCTTGGGCTTTCATTCATTTTTACCTCTTGGTTCCTACAATTGTTACCTATTATCTGGCCTCCACTGCAGCTTAAATATATTTTGCTCAGAATTTAAAAGCCATCTAGTACAAATTTATAGTGTGACAATCTTTACCTAGGTTAACAGATATTGTGCTCTATCTTAAGTACTACTTCTACTGTCAAACATAACGTCTCTCTCGAGCATTTACTTTTCCTAAAGCCAAACTAGCCTTCATGCAACGTACTGTGTCCTTTACTTCGTATAGATACACGAGCTGTCAAACTGAGTGTACAACATGTCACACAGGAGATAACTCAGTACCGTCTATACGTGCAGTGCTGTGCTTAAATTTCAGGCTCATAAAAGTTTGAAATGCGTTCTAATTTCTTCGTTTTAATATTATGGATCCATTGAGTAAAAAATGTTTGTTCGCCATCACCGCACGCGTGTTAAACGTAATTGTTAATGAAGGCCGACAGACTCATTACCGAACGATAATTTTATTAAATCACGGAACTTTCGAATAAATGTTTTTCGGTAAAGCAAGCACTGTTTTATTTTAAAAAAAGGCTGAAGCGTAAAAGCTTTTTAAAAATGAGATAATTTCAGCGGTCATCGGTAATGAAGCGATAAACTTTGCACCTCACTGTGTTTTAATGGAATATATTTTATTTCCCATCAAGATGACATCTGACAATCAGTGTTTTACAATTGCCACGTTTTAGGGGATAAAAATGTTTTCAACGGATTGTAAGATTTGTGCACGATGTTAATCTTGAGCTTGTGCATTCTCTTTTTTTTTTAATTATGAAACGGGAGGAAACACAAATTGTCGGCAGATTATGACTTTCTTGCTTTGATCTTCTTCCGCTTTTTCATCTCCATCTGATTGTGTATGTACGCGCGTGCGTGCGTGTGTTTGTGAGGAGAGTAGAGGAAAGAATAGGAGAAATGAAGTAGACTAACGAGATGTACGCAGTTTGTGTCCGGAGGAGCGTATATAGAGCCACTAAAGGATACTCGAAACACATGACCGGATTGGTATTTAATTCAGACCCGTTTATTCCATAACATCACGCTACTCGGTAACAGAAATGTGTAGCTACTTTCAGCTTATGCACCGGTTGACACAAAACTGCAGAAAATTACCGTGCACATACAGAAAAAAGGGATATAAATAATTTCTTCGTCAGGCAACGTATGTTTTCTGCATGAATGTAAACAATGAGGTACACAAAAGCAACCAAAAATTCATGTACTTAGTCTTTGATCTTGTCCTGCCGTGGAAGATTTGGATTGTAAATATAAATTATGACGGTGTTTCATTGTTTGAAATAATCGGTGACATCAGCCGTCGGCGGAATCGCCCTTTGTCGGGATGCACTGTGAATGTGTCCTCAATCATAGATCGCAGTGCAAGCGTTGACTAGTGTATTGTGAAGCCTTCTTATGGGCTTTCACACTTCGTGAGAAAGACTTGATTGCAGTATGAAGCGGTTCCTGGTTAGTGGTAGATATGAACACACCAGTGGTCCATCAAGTAGCACAGGGGAGAGAGTTACTCAAAACGGAAAAACGAGAAGGTGTGACGTGAACTGTTTGTTGCTAGGCTTCACGAGAACTACAATCATTGATACAGAACGGGCGTAGTGTGTAATTTGTGTAATCATTTTATCCACTGACGTCATGAAACCTAGTAAGCTAAAGAGATATCTTGAAACCTAACATCCGGGATCAACGTTAAATAATGTTTTCTGAGGGCCGGCCGGGGTGTCCGAGGGGCTCTAGGCGCTACAGTCTGGAACCGCGCGACCGCTACGGTCGCAGGTTCGAATCCTGCCTCGGGCATGGATTTGTGTGATGTCCTTAGGTTAGTTAGGTTTTAGTAGTTCTAAGTTCTAGGAGACTGATGACCTCAGAAGTTAAGTTCCATAGTGCTCAGAGCCATTTTTTGTTCTCTGAGGAATCAAAACGTTTTATTATTTACTCAGAAGAACTTTACTAAAAGGACGATGTGACTTCTAAGGCCCTTTGAGCGTGTTATCAGATTTCGCATAGGATTGCAAAATTCAAGAAACTACTCGTGGTAGCAGAAACCCTGGTTTTACCAGCAGCGAGTAATATAGTATCAACAATGCTTGGTGAGTCATTTGTTCAACAGGTGAAATGTATTCCTATCCCTAATGACAGAGTGCATAAAGGAATTTCAATCATTTATGACGATGTACTCTAGCAGTTAATTGCGTAACAACTGTTCTGCACTTCAGGTGGACGAATCGAGTGATATTCGTAAAGGTGCTCATTTGATAGCGTATGTTCGTTATGAGTTTAAAATTCGAGAGGAACTGCTTTCCTGTAAGTCGATACTAAAAACAACTACCACTCAAAGCCGTTTTGAAATAATCAATACTTTTTTTATCATAAAGGGACATCATGGAATTGGTAAGCGTGTCCGGACACATGTCCACATAACATATTATCTATCTTTGTGTGTGAGGAATGTTTCCTGAAAGTTTGGCCGTACCTTTTTGTAACACCCTATATATATTCACTTATGAAATTTGTTGTTAATAATCCAACCCAGTTCAAAAGTAATAGCAGGGTGCATAACTATAACACCAGGAGAAAGGATGATCTTCACTATGTAGGGTTAAATCTGACTTTGGCACAGAAAGGGGTAAATTATGCTGCCACAAAAGTCTTTGGTCACCTAGTAAACAGCATCAAAAGCCTGACAGATAGCCAACTAACATTTAAAAATAAATTTAAAGAATTTCTAGATGACAACTCCTTCTACTCATTGGCTGAATTTTAGATATAAATTAAGGAAAAAAAACTTAATCATTAGTGTCATGCAATATTTTGTGTAATGTAATATTTTGTACAGACATCTATTATTAACCTGACACTTTCCACATCATTACGAAGTGTCGTATTCATGACCTATGGAACAAGTACTTATCTTATCTAATCTAATCTCATGTTATTATCAATCAGTAGCCATTAAAAATGAAAACAGAAAACTAATTTAACGTAAGCATCTGAGTCTTCAGTTACCTTTCCCCAAAGTGACAGTGATGTAACGATGTTCAACAATGAACAACATTCTGGACTTAAAGAGGTCAACTAAAATGATGAAGCTACTGATAAACACATGGCGCTAATAGTACGGATAACGAATATATGATTCAGTATCTGCGCGTCGGATACTCTTGATCCGCTCCGCTCCTGTTAAAGGTTAAATCTGTGGTGAAAGGTTTGCGTGCAGCACAGTTTTATATTTTTTCAAGAGTTCCTCGCAGTAGTTCTGAGTCTTATCCTGCCACATATTACGTATTTTGTATAACACTGCAAATTTTTTTTTGTTTTTAAAGTTTCTATAATCACCATTTTCGGCTTTTATATTTTCTTATTTTCCTTCCGGAAACTATGGAATGTAACAGTTCTGGTACTAATTGTAGCACTTCTGCTACTAAATATAACTGGGTTTTCTCTTTTGATGCTAGTCAGTTGTCAGGATGAACATTACTGCAATGGGCATTTAATTCTAAAGCATTACGTCAGGGTGAAAATCCTAAATTAATTAATTTTTCTTTCGTAACACATGTAGGCAGGGTAGGTTCATCTTTGGCTCGGGTATGAGGTAGAATGAAACAGCATTTTTACATAAGATAACTTTTATTGCAAGTTTCGCACTACTGTTTTCTTACTCGATGTTCTGGCTCGGAGAACGGCAGCTGTGTCGTTTGCGTAGCCTTCTGCTGCGGCGGCGGCGTCTGATTACTCGTGGCAGTGTGTATCTCGTGTCGCCGTCTCGCCCAGATGACTGGAGACGCGCAGCGCGAGGTGGCCCGTTTAATTATTGCGAGCGAAGTCGCGCATCGGATGGTGGTACCTTGGATGTGGCGTCCCAGTGTTTCTCTTCTCTCAGCGGCCGCGTGTGTTGTGCGTCGGCCAGCGGGGCGGCGCGGCGGGGGAAGGCCAGTGTCCCGGACTCGAACAACGGACTCTCGCTTGCCAGTCTTCGGCTGTCAGGTCTTCATCCCAGCTAAAAGGTGACTGCTGATGTGAGGCCGTCTCCTTCCCGTCCTCACGAGTCACCCGGGTTCGTAAAAATCAAATACCTTTTAACTTTTGTCTTCTGGCACCGAGGCTGCTGCTTGCTATTCCATTACAGCGGCGGACTTGGTGCGTCTGTGTATGATGTAGTCTCTTCTTGCATGGCGGTCTTCAGCACCGAAACTGACTGAATACTACTGCTATTCTTCTCTTCTTCCTTCATCTCTCGTCTCTTCGTCTGTCAGGCCCACTGCATCTCGCGTATTTATTCACTTCAGTTTACTGGAGGTGAACGTCTTCAAGGTCATTGCCTCATCTGTCACGTTGAAAAGCTTCTCGAAGAATCTTCTTAACGTCGGTCATTGGCTCTTGGAATTTAGGCGAGGGCCTTTGCTCACATGCGACAACTGAGAAACACGTGAGCCGGTCGGTCGATGCCCTGACGGCTGAATCGACAGCTTCCGTTTATGTGGAACTTGCTGACTTCACGGTAATTGTCTCTTCTGCTCTGCTGTTCTGCCCACTGTTTGCCAGTATGTAACTCTCTAAACTAAACCAAGTTTTTCATTTATATTCTAATGTCTACTTCACTTTGATTTCACTAATTTATTTACTTAAGTACCACTCAACAGGAGTAACACGTTTCACCAGCAAGGACCTTGGCCACACATTGTTCCAAGAAAGAAGACAGATAAATATTTAAAAGAAGTATGCTATCTCATACTTCTCTTTTTCTTTCTGTTACAAAAATCACTGGAATTGCTATTCGGGAAATGAGACTGGCGCTTATGGTGAGAGGATTGCAGTATTTAACCAGACTGTATCTCCATTACGAACCAAATATTCAGGCGAGTGGTGTTAGCAGCGTTTTTAAACAAACAGCTCCAATTACGGCAGAACTGGGTCGCCCGCAAGGGAAGCTGAAGACATTCAGTGAAGCTTTCTTCGATAGCAGGACTGTGGCCCACGAGGGGAGCGCGGGCGGCAGCTCGTTTTCCGTTGGAACTTCCACTTCTGCGAGGGAACAGATAGTGGCTATTTGATACTATGGCGTCGTCAAAGGCGAACGCTGTTTCCGAACTAAGTTCGACTGCGCCATACGCCGGCCTGAGGTGGCACACCACGTGATATGGCCACAGAGAACGCTGGCTCCCAGCCAGCGGGCGTCAATAGAGAGGTGACGCCGCTCTGTGTTTACTCTGCGCCACTTCTTACAGACAATTTGACTCTAGTCCCTCCACTGTATACGCTAGACGACTGCTAAGTGCCCATTAGGCTTCGTGAAACGTGTTACTGCTCCTGGTACGATAAGGTCTCCGACAAGTTCGCTTGTATTTCCATCATCTGCAGCAAGCTTAGAAATACTCGTTATGAAAATATAACGCCTTTTTCTGATGCAACACATTTTATTTGTTCCAGACGTGTTTTGCCTTTTAATGTTGGGCATATTCAGCGGAATACAGTGTGAGTCACTAAAAGGTTCCACCTAGAATAACTCCTAAAGTATGATAGGAGCTGAAAAATCTGTGGGACAAAATTTGCATCAGACAACAAAGACCATAATATGACGTTGGTTTTTTGTTGCTAGGTGGGGTCACTTTAGAGATATGAAGGTCAACTTTGTTTTTTTTTAATTTTTTTATGGGGTACTGTAGTTCGGTACTTACTTTCTGATAGCGGCTATCGAGACGAATCCAATGATGTGTAACAGTGAGGTCTTTGAAGGTCAACGAAGGTCACAAAGGTGACATGAACATCCATTTACAGAAGGTGATCGAAGAGATGACCCTTGGTATCAATGCAGTGCTGCAATCTTCTTATCGTTCATGCCACCTTTTTGATCTTCGTTGACCTTCAAAGACGTTACTGTTACATATCATACGATTCGTCTCCATAGCCGCTATCAGAAAATAAGTACCGAATTGTAGCACCCCATTAAAAAAAAAAACAAAGTTGAACCTCATATCTCTGCCGCGACCCCACCTACCAACAAAAAACAAACATAATTTTATGGAACCGTTATAACATGCAACATTTCTCCCACAAACTTTTCAGCTCATGTCATACTTTCGGAGTTATTTTAGGTGGCAATAGAGATTCACCGTTGGTAAGCGAAATTATAGTGTGATCTCCATCATCTGACTAAATGAAAGGAAACGCAGATGTCAGCCAAACACTCGAATAACTTTAAGTAAATACTTATTTGTACAGAAAATAAGACGTGAACTGTTTTATAATCTACAAACATTGCCTATCAAACCAAAACTGTATCATTCTAAATTCCACCGGAAATTTGGCAAGTTACGAAGCATGTAAAGTTTTAAATCCATAAAGTGACTTTTGAAAGGAAATCACTGAGAGAGGACGCAAAAGCGCAACTAAAATTCCTTAAAGACATGAAATCATTGGGTGTGTCCTCCTCTGCAGCGTAGCGGTAGCGTTACCGCCTACCACCCAAGGAGCCAGGGTTCGCTTCCCGGCAGGGGACTGGATGTTGTATTTCCATCATAATTTTCATCATCATTGCCTCGCAAGTCACTGAAGAGGCGTCAACTGAAAAGGACCTCCAAACCGGCGGCCGAACTGCCCCGAATGGGGCCTCCTGGCCAACAAAGCCATACGATCATTTCATTTCAATGGGTGTATGTAGTCAAAGTTCCATTCCAGCTTTCTACCGTGAACGAAAGAAGAAGCAGTTGTCTTCATAACGTATACAAAGTAGAATAAAACACTGAAAGTAATTTCTGAAACACGACATTACTGAGAAAAACTGTGTTCAGGCCTACAACACGTAATAGGTCGTGAAATACTGCATATTCGCAGTTTCAGCATTATAACTGTGGATGATACTTTGACAAAGAAAACAGGCTTTTGGTGAAACAGTTTTTCAACTATAGTATGCTTAAGGCAGCAACAATATCTAGTAACAATTGTCGCCCAGGGTGACCACGCGAACTGAGGACCTGCTCTGAATTTTTTACGTACGTCAGCGTTAGCGAACCGGAAAATTCATCTTACGTATACATTAGAACATGACTAATTAGAAAACTAGGAATAAAATTCAATCGAATAGTCAGTTGGCTTATCTACGTTATTCAGATTTCAGACGCATTGTTTATCTGTAGCTTGACTACTGAACTGTCTCTAGCTGTATGAGATATCCAGATGTGAACAAAATGGTGGTCAACTGCGGAAATATCTAACCTTCATGCCACTACAATAGTATAAACTTCTCATAATGACACGAAACTTTTCGTAACCCTACCATCATCCATTTCATTTCGGCAGTGGTTTACAATTTCCTAGCTGATTTCGACTGAAGATTACTACGTTACCTCAATGAAACATTCTGAATAATTCTTCGGTCTTAGCCACTATTATGGTACTAAGGGAGTAAAAGACACGAGTATATCGTGATCTTAGTGGTGGTGTACAAGTCTTTTGAAGTGTTAGCTGCTATATTTTTGTATTTCAATCTAATTGCTTGGCCAGTGTACCTTCTTAGTGGTTTAAATAGTAAATTACGACACCAGTTACGTACATGACTCGTTTCATATACATCTGCATGACATTATGTACACGCCTGCACCGCAGTTCACATTTAGGTGCTTCGCAGAGAGTTTTCAGAACCACATTAAGACTATATCAGGAATTTATTCCCATCAGCAAGTGCTGTAGGGGTTTGCATCTGTATTGAATCTGCTATCTTCGTATTCGTTATACTCTCTTTCACCACAGTCTATTTTTTCACACATAATTATACATAAACGCAAAAAATGATTCACAAATTAAATCATATCACATAAAAAAAATTATAGTAATAATCTGCAGTCGAAAAACGTATTAGACTGGAGAATTACATTTTTGTTCATATTTTCATTTTTGTTTCTCCATCAGATGCAGTCATATAAAATTGTTTGTGTGAGTACAACAGTTTGATTTATTCGTGTGAGATATCAAATACACTACCTACCACAATAGTGGAACACTCAGGAGAAGATCAGGAAACGAAATGAAACTACACGGCTGAGAAGGTGTGTGATGTTATTTCACTGATTACAAAATCATATGTAAGAGGAACTTGGCACTATTACTCCACTCACCAGTACGACGTTGCATCCCTTTTGGCCTTGATGTATGCGCTGATTCGGTTGTGAATCTTGTCATAACGTCATTGTACCTTCTTCCGAGGAAATCTGGCCAGCAACTACTGTAACTTTTCCTAGGGATCCTGGAAACTGACAATGGGAAGGAGGTGATGTCCGAGCTTGTCCTGTATATGTTCTATTGAGACATATCTGGGGATCTTACTGGCCACACAAGTACCTCAACAGGACGAAGAAAGTGACATGGTCGAGGAACATTGTCCTGTTGAAGACTGACACTACTATAACCTCGCATCAGAAGTAATACATGACGAAGCAGCGAGTTCATCATTTACCGTTGTACCGACAAAGTTCCCTCAATCTCTAGCTGCCGTGACATGATATCATACCGAGTCGCTTGTGTGACTTTCCAAATCATTGGAAGAACCTCCAGCTCGCCGCCATACTCGTCACCGATGGTTATCCGGGGCAGTACAGAACAGCAATTCGTTGCTGAAGAGAATAAGACACCATTCGCCAGAATGACTCTAACCGCTGAGGTCATTAATCCCCTAGACTTAGAAATACGTAAACATAACTAACATTCCTACGCAGTGGACGGTGATATCCTAATCCGTTACCGCCGCTCTCCGACCAACGGCGCATGGTAGCACAGAATGTTGTGGCGAGGCCATTACTTCTTCTCTGGTGGCAGCAGCAAATGTAAAGTGGAAACGGTGTGTTTGGTACGCAATACAGCTGTCGTCCTTTGTGGTGGTCAGTCGTGGTCGATTAACAGTTGAATAACGAGTATACCTCCCCTCATTTCCCATGCCGTCCCACATCGGACCACTGCCACATCCTAAAGCTCCACAAATGTGGAAATAGCACTGACCAACCAGCCATCCAAATGGAGACACCCAAAGAGACCTCCTTCAAAGACAGTCCGGTGCCGGCCGCTGTGGCCCAGCGGTCCTAGGCGCTTCATTCCGTGATCGCGCTGATGCTACTGATGCAGGTTCGAATCCTGTGATGCCCTTATGTTAGCTATGTTTACGTATTTCTAAGTCTAGGAGATTAATGACCTCAGCGCTTAGAGTCATTTTAATGATTTTCTTTTTGGACTGTCAGGTGTTGCTAAAACTGTCTTAAACAACTTCGTGGTAATGCTCCTAGTATACCCTAACACGACTAGTAACCACACTAAACACGAACAACACCAACGTACCCTGATAGCCATGCTACTTGCTGCTACAACAGCAACTCTAATTACTTACAACCTCGTTGTGGGTGTGTACGTGCACTAAGTTATGCTGACATCTGGCCAATGCATCTACTCCAACCACATCTTCTTCAAATTTTCATACCAATTATTGGTTTAAAGACGATGGCACGGGAGCACACAGTTTGTTTCGAACTCAGCAGTCTGTAACAACATAGAAAATTACTTTGCTTCGCTTGGGCATGAAATTCGCTCCATTATACACAAGGGTGTGCAGAACCTAAGGACGAAACTAACTTTCGCATCATGTGTCGCTGTCAAGAAACATCACTCGAGGGAACTTTGACCATACATAGAAAGAACTGCTGCAGTATATTACAAAAGTTAATCCAAAGAAATATGCAATGAGACGAACATAAATGACAATTTTATTCAAAAGCAATAATTACGCTGTAGTCACCGAAATTCATGATGGTCTCCTGGAAATTACAAAAGGCAGGACATAGTACTTAATAGGGTATGTGATCAGCGCAAGTGGCAATACATACTACGCAAAATAATGCCATGATGGCCACAAAGTTGGCAGAAAGTTCTTGTGATAAGGCATTACGTTCCTGCAGCAGCGTGGTTGGCAAAGGCTGAATGGTTGTTGGGGCATGTGGTCGTGCTGCATTACGTGTCTCAAACGTACCCCAAAAGTGCTCGATTTTATTTAGGGTGGGAAACTGGCAGGCCAATCGATTCACCGAATATCCTCTCGTCCCAAGAGATCCTCCATGTGTGCAGATCGATACGGCCGCGCAGTGGCATCCATAAAAATGAAGTCAGGGCCAATTCTGTCCCTGGATAAATGCACTCAGGTAAGGAGTACAGTACCACAATAACCATGACCGGTCGATGTATCGCTTTCAGTGTTTTGATCAGTACGCCCAGGCACATGATGTCTCTCCACCTCCCCTGCCCCCCCCCCTCCTGGAACGTAACCAGTGGAACACAATTACGATCATTTTCTACAATTTTCTACGGTATCTTACGTATATGTATCCTCATACGGGGAGAGGTTGGAGCGCGTAATACACCAGAAACATTGTCGAACCTGATTGTGTTTGTATTCCATGTGTTATGGCGAGCATAATGTTGTATGGCCGCACTGACTTGCATGTTTTTGGGTTTTGAACAAGGTACTCTCACTGGTCAGCACCATCGTGACACTGCACCTGTTCCCCATGTGCGTATTTTCAGGAGAGCATTTGTTCCTGTCTTCGTTTTTATCGCTGACAATGAGAGACCACATCTAACAGCGCAGATTGAAGAGCTTTTGGAGTGAGAAGATATTCCCGTTTCCCCGACTTGAATTCCATTAGGCACCTGTGGAAGTTGTTGGGAGACATGTTTTGCAGCAGGTACACATGCACCAACAACCACCCAGCAATTTCTACGCGCGCTGGTGCAGGAATGGGACGCCCTGCCACAGCAACTCCTTGCTAAAGCTGTTACGAGAATGGGAGCCCATTGTAGAACCCTCGTCACCAGAGGGATTCCGCAACTCGGTTCGCATCAGCGATGCTCCAACCACTAAAATCTCACCTAACATAACTTGTCTGTGCTCTAACTGGTGGCACAAACACAATTTTTGAATTAAATATTTGTATTGGAAACAGTTTGTTTTGAAAGCAAGGATGTACTCGATGGGTCTGTTAAAGAGAGTCCTCCAGTTAGGTTGATGTACGTTAGTAACAGTTGCAATTCAGAGATAGATGTCCATCACACCAGAATTCACAAAGTCTTCACGGAAGCCATCAGTTCAAATTGATCGTCTTTTCAGCTTAATTTTGACGAAATAGCGATACCATTGCCACGTGGAACTTTATAAGAGAAACACCAAGATAGTTATGATACAACTTGGGCCCTGGACCCACAAGATTCTCCTCTGCTATTAAGTTCAAACACGAAATTGCGACCAGAAAACCATCTGCAAATATCTATCCTAAAACTGAGAACATGAGATAATAACTGTAGCCCTACTGACCAGTACCAGAGACATCACGCGCTAAAATAGCATAATCTTCGTTCATCTGCTCTGTGCACTTCTAAATCTGTAGTTACTGTCAAAGTAAAAATATAACTTTTGATCCCCACTCAAAGTCACTTTCTGTACGAACGTACATAGCTATAATTCGCAAATATGAGATGATCTAACAATAAAACTTACTGCATGGATGAGGTTGAGCTGTCACCAACTAGATGGTTTGATCTCAGTCGTCACCCATTGTGTTCTGCAGTGAACAGTGGGACACTACTCCTATTTGTAACTTTTATAAGATAGTGATTTTAGAAATGTGAATTTTTCTGACATTCGTTATTTAGCTACTTTGACGAACCACGCTTGGAACTCGCGCGTAAACTTACTCTGAGCCTTCTTCTAACAATCTGGCGATCTCGCCCTTAAGAGCCAGTGGCAATTCCATCCGGCTGCTGGTAAGGGGTGTCTTTCCTTTAAAACTCCATCTTACTATTTAATTTTAATGGAATTATTCCCACGTCAAGTTTCTAGAACATTCGAGGCGCCTCACTTTCACCGCTCCCTGATACCTCGCTTCCACCCACCTAGAGGACACGAGTCTCTCACTGGCGTTTTCATCATCTTGCTTGACAATATTCGAACGTGGCTGCCACTCGCCTCCCCGAAATCTGATGGGCTAGTCAATTAAATTCACACTGCTCTAGAATCCATTGTCTCATTTAGATATAGGTTGCATTAATAGATTGAAAAATCCACATAGCATATTTTATGGTTTGTTGAAACACAAGTGAAGCATTTCCTCAGGTCAAGAGATTATGTAATGTTAGGTTCGGAAATGAGTGGATGGGAAATTAGTCTGACACTGCCATATCTCAAAACGACAAACCGCAAAATAGAATCACTTAGTTCAGTGTATGGATTTAAAAAGTCTATATATTAAAACTGTGCAGCGAAATACATTCAGTAAATTAAAAGCAGAATTACGTTACGGAATAGTTAGAATCAAAACTGAGTCGGAAACTGTAACCTTACGAGCAGTTTGGTAGTTCACACCATACCGTATGGTCATGAGAAAATGCAGTACAGGAAAATATTTAAGTTTTAGAACTATATCAGATCTTAATATAATTCCATACTGTCCAGTATTAAATTCATATTGTACGACTCAACGTGATTTCCAATGAGATGTAGATCAAGCATTAGCTCTGCAGAGGTTGGCACCATTCATCACATTCAAACTAGACCATGTTCCTGAACTCTCTGTGAACTAGAATTAAACAGTTTTCATCGAATTTATAGGCTGTTAAGTAGCCTTCAAAGAGATTCTATAAGGAATTCGACGATCTGGTTGTAATTCAAAATATAGAAGATATAAACTAACATTAGTCACACAGCAAGGAGTCGAGAACAAAGCCGCTACGGTACACAGGTTGGCATTAGGAGCAAAGTACGTGAAAACAGGGTTCGAGGTTAGGCATTATTTCCAAAGTACGTTAGTGACTTTAACTCTACTATTTAGTCTTATTTATACAGTTTTATAGTGAATTACACATTTTTAAATTTCAAAAAAAAAAATATACAACCAAAAGACGTGCATCCAGTTCAAAAATGTAAACAATGAGTCTAAAAGTATAATGAATGCCTACTAGCTTGGCAATGTGTTACTTTAGAGATCAGATTAAACAGGATTACACATTGGAGCTAGTCTACATTATTTATCAAAAAAACCTCAAACCGTCAAGGATAAGGAAATGCTGTAATACAAAAATATGAGAAATTCGCGTTAGATACAATTCTCAAAGCAGAAAGGTTGAAGGAGTATATAAAGGGTATATAAAAGGACGATGTAGTTGAAGGCAACGTTATGGGTCTGGCTCTGAGCGCTATGGGACTTAACATCTATGGTCAGTAGTCCCCTAGAACTTAGAACTACTTAAACCTAACTAAGCTAACGCAATCACACAACACCCAGTCATCACGAGGCAGAGAAAATTCCTGACCCCGCCGGGAATCGAACCCGGACACCCGGGCGGGGGAAGCGAGAACGCTATCGAACGACCACAAGCTGCGGACCAACGTTATGGAAATGGAAAAGGACGTAAGTGAAGATGGAATGGGAGATTTGATACTTCGTGAAGAATTTGACAGCACTGAAAGACCTAAGTCGAAACAAGGCCCCGGGAGTAGACAACATTCCATTACAACTAGTGATAGCCTTGGGAGAGCCAGCTATGACAAAAGTCTACCATATGGTGAGAAAGGTGTATCAGACAGGCGAGATATCCTCCGACTGCAAGAAGAGTATAATAATTCCAATCCCAAAGAAAGCAGGTGTTGACAGGTGTGAAAATTACCGAACTATCAGTTTAATAAGTCACGGCTGCAAAATATGTACACGAATTCTTTACAGACGAATGGAAAAACTGTTAGAAGCCGACCTTGGGGAAGATCAGTTCGAATTCCGTAGAAATGATGGAACACGTGAGGCAATACTGACCCTACGACTTACCTTAGAAGATAGGTTCATGCATTGGTAGACTTTTAGAACGCTTTTGACAATGTTGACTGTGATACTCTCTTTCAAATTCTGAAGGTGGAAGGTGTCAAATACAGGGAGCGAAAGGCTATTTACAATTTGTACAAGAAACAGATGGCAGTTATAAGAATCGAGGGCATGGAAGGGAAGCAGCGGTTGGGAAGGGAGTGAGACAGGGTTGTAGCCTGTTCCGGATGTTATTCAATATGTATATTGAGCCAGCAGTAGAGGAAACAAAAGAAAAATTTGGAGTAAGAATTGAAATCCACAGAGAAGAGATAAAAACTTTGAGGTTTCCCGATGACATTGTAATTCCGTCAGAGACAGAAAAGGACTTGTAAGAGCAGTTGAACGGAATGGACAGTGTCTTGAAAGACGGATATAACATGAACATCAACAAAAGCAAAACGAGGATAATGGAATGTAGTCTAATTAAAACAGGTGATGCTAAGGGAATTAGATCAGGAAGTGAGACACTTAAAGTATTAGATGAGGTTTGCTATTTGGGTAGCAAAATAACTGATTTTTGTCGAAGTAGAGTGGATATAAAATGTAGACTAGCAATGGCAAAAAAAGCGTTTCTGAAGAAGAGAAATTTGTTAACGTATAGATTTAAGTGTCAGGAAGTCTTTTCTGAAAGTATTTGTATTGAGTGTAGCCATGTATGGAAGTGAAACATGGACAATAAATAGTTTAGACAAAAAGAGAATAGAAGCTTTCGAAATGTGTTGCTACAGAAGAATGCTGAAGAATGGATGGGTAGATCACGTAACTAATGAGAAGGTACTTAATAGAATCGGGGAGAAGAGGAGTTTGTGGCACAATTTGACTAGAAGAAGGGATCAGTTAGTAGGACACGTTCTGAGGCATCAAGTGATGGAAGGAAGCGTGGAGCGTAGAAATCGTAGAGGGAGAACAAGAGATGAATACACTAAGTAGATTCAGAAGGATGTAGGTTGCAGTATTTACTCGGAGATGAAGAACCTAGCACAGGATAGAGTAGCACGGAGACCTGCATCAAACCATTCTCTAGACTGAAGACCACAACAACAACAACCATTTTCAATAAGTGCAACATGATAATGGAAATTTCTATACAGACTTTCTCATACAAAGTAAGCTGTGTTAAACACAACTACGCCCAAAATGCTGAAGCCAATAGAGAAGTTCTACTCGTATCTTGTGAGTGTTATAAGTGAGCTACATTTCTTGTGACTTCTATTAGGACATTGGTTATAATTTTTATAAACGTAATATGCCGAAAACAAATTCGTGACCAAATGGGTATAATTTTGCAGAACATTAGGAAGTGTTTACTATTTTATTACCAACTCCTTTGCTGCCACTGTTACAGATAATTTCTGAGAAATTAATGTACAAAAATCTAGTTGCACATCTCAATACACCTAACTTCTTGTAAAACACACAGTTTGCCTTCCGAAAATAAATGTACACAGAAAATGCAATTTATTCTTTCTTGTGTAAGGCACTAAAAGGGCTAAACGAGAGCATGAGGACATTAGGTCTTATATTCAGGTGAAAAATTACCTATTTTGGTTACGCATTACTTTTGCACAAGATTGAAAATTATGATACTAGGGAAAACACATAATAATGGTTAACTTCGTATGTGGAAACCAGGAAGCAAGTCGTTGTCTCTGGCGTCAACAGGCAGGGATGAGATCAGAATACGACTTGGGTCATGTGAAGTGGACCCCGCTTGTGGTCCGTTGCTTTCCTAAATCGTCGTCATGGGCTGATACTTCTCAGTATTGCATCGCAATTCAGGTGTGGCGATGCATTTCATGGCTAAGCAAACCAATCCTGCCATGGAAAATGTG
This sequence comes from Schistocerca gregaria, assembly GCF_023897955.1. Lineage (NCBI taxonomy): Eukaryota > Metazoa > Arthropoda > Insecta > Orthoptera > Acrididae > Schistocerca > Schistocerca gregaria. The sequence continues at coordinate 735,791,323 of NC_064931.1, forward strand.
GCCACATACATTACACGTAATAGAGGGTGTAGGGTGCCTGGCGAAGTATGCACCTGTACCGTTTTCTTTCTATTTTTTTTTATTTTCATGTCTGCGACGTTGCTACTCAAAGTGAAGACAGCAGCTAAAGTGGTTGTGCGCCAGCGATTACATTATTCTGCTGCGGTGCACCAGTTACTCAGGTCATTGATTACACTCTTTTCATTCTTCTTGAATTGGTCCTTATAGTTTTCCTAGATACAGTGATAAGGCAAAAGATTATGACCACTGCCTGCCGCGACGTTGCCTGCCTCCTGGTAGCGTTGCGGGCACATGAAGCAACGCCAAATGTATGTAAGCGGATCAGACACGGACGGGGATCAACCTATCGAAGATATGGGCTGCAAATGAGAAAATCCGTTGAGATAAGCGACTTTGACAAAGGACAGGTTATTATTACACAGAGCCTGTGAACAAGTATCACGAAAATGGAGAAGCTGGTCGAATTTCATGTCGTGAAAATCTACAGAAAGAGGCAGGACAGTGAAACTACCGCTAGGCGCTAAATGGATGGACGTCCAGGACTCTTCACAGAATGTGGAGTTCGAAGGCTTGTCTGTTCTGTAAAGTAGCATATATGGTGATCTGTGGCAGCTCTCCTGAAAGAGCTCGATGTTGCTGTTTCGGAGCACACCGTTCATCGTATGTTGCTAAACATGGAGCTCCGCGGCAGATCACCCCTACGTGTTGACATACAGACCCAACGACATCGTCAATTACACTGACAATTGCTGTGGGCATTATGATTAGACTGTCGTTCAGAGGGAACGTTTCGGCTCTTCGTGTGAATCACAGTTTTGCTGCACTAGGTCGATGGTCGTCTCCGCAAACGCCGACATCGAGATGATCGGCGGCTCGAAACGTGCAGCGCTCCACGAACGCAGGTTGATGGGAGCAGTATTATGTTATAGGAGATACTCCCCTACGCTTGCATGGGACCTGTGGTAGTAATAGCACACACGCTGACAGCTACGAACCACCGGCATCCCTTCATGCTTGATGTCTTCCCCGACGGCGATGTCACCTTTGAGCAGTGTAATTGTTCGTGTCTCGGAGCCAGATCCACGCAACAGCGGTTTGAGAAGCATTATAGTGCACTCACGTTGATGTCTCGGAGACCAAATTCGCCTGATGTAAAACCTATCGGGTGCCATCAGCGAGTACGCAAATCAGCGGCCCGTTACTTACCAGAATTACATGACCTGTGCGTAGACATCCAATGTCGCGTACCTCCACAAACCTACCAACAAACTGTCGGCCCACTGATATGCAGAATCAGTGATGTATTTTGTTCCAAAAACAGACAAACAAGCTATTAATCAGATTGTCATAATGTTCTATTTCATCAGTGTATATATCAACGGACTTTACTAAAAATTATAGATGATTTGGAGATTTTCTCAGTGCAGAAAGACGTGGAATGTAATGTATGGTGTATCATTTTCTGCATTTTGTGTTTAATTTTGGACGGTTTTTCTTACTTTGTTACTAGAAAAACATATTTAATGTATTGCAGTATAAACTAATAAACTCTAAGTGATTACATTTGCCTTTGTCCAGTTTCCTTGATTGTTACATGAGATGGAAATAATATTACATAAAAATGCATTCTTATATGAAGAGACGCAGAGAAAAGCAGTGCAGAGTGGGTGTTTGGTGTTTGTGCAGATGAGCAACCTGGGCCGTCACAGCTGCCGCTGGTGACTCTGGACGTCCTGAAGCACCTTGAACAACTGCCTCCTTCTCAACGCATCGCGAAGCTCGAAAACCTGCAAAACGAACTGCACTTTGTTCCTCAGGCTGAGCCCGAGCACAGACCTCAGGTACATCTCAGCCAGATATCACTTCTCAGCTTACACAGATAACAATGGCGCATACTGCGAGTGAAATTAAGGTCATTCATTTTTACTGAATGGAGAGATTTCTGCTGTTCACACGGCTTAACAGAAAAGGCTATATTGGCAAGCTTAAATATTTTCCACGTCTCCTTCATCAAGCGTTAACGCCGTTTCTTTAGTTCAGCTATTCTCTCTCATTTGTTTTCATTTTCTATTTCTTCCCTGTTTTCACGTTCTGCTACTACTAGTTCCTTTCCATTAGTATTATCTAATTCTCTTTCGAAGATTAGACGGGTGGTCGTTAAATAGGTTAAATAAATATTAGTTACATTATATTATATAGTGTTCGTACCAAGAAACAAGAGCAGCAGACTACCGAAACTGTAGTCCGCAACCTTAGTAGCTTTCAATACATAAAAATATAAATGTATATGAATTCAGCACAATTTTGTATCATAAATTTTATGTCAAATAAGAGGGTCCATGTTATCAACTTTGACTTTTTAAAAGGATAAAATCTGAATGAAAAATGAGTGCATATAGATGCTGTAATTGTGTTTCCTTGTAGATGAAAGTAAAAGAAGCGATGCGGCGACAACCAGTGCTAGGATATATCTTGCTCCTGTTAAAAGATGTAGCATGAAATGCAGTAAATACTCAGTGTGCGCTGTTCAAAGAAAATTAGGCGACAGTTATCGACAGCAAAACATTGAATAGGCTTTTCGTTGAAAGAAATCATAACGAGTAAATACTTTCAATACAGACGGTAATGATTCCTATGTTCCTAGCATACAGTACGCTATCGCTTCCCATGGGTCATGTAAAGAAAGAGGGCGAACCAAGGAATTCAGTGTCTATGTTAGGCACTGGTGTGGTGAAACAGAGATACTAGATTTCCATATGCTTAGACAGATGAGTGCCACCAGTCCTCTGTTTAAATTACATTATATTAGATGAGACTTCATTTGTTGAATACATGCATAGTGACGAGATCCTCGAGGATACAGAACATGTCACAAAATCAGTATACGTAATATACACTTTTTTTTTTTTAAAAAAAAAGAGAGATATTAATTTCATTTTCACAGACCCTAAGTGAAATGATCGTCATGGTTGTGGAATAAGTCAAATAATTTAAAAATAATATCATTTAGGAGAAATAGCAAACTTGTCAAAAACATGTAAATTTACAATACAATGAACTAGATATGTTAATCAGTAGCTTAATGTAGCACGCATCGTCAAAGAGAAAATCAGTTCATAGCTCATATAACTGTACCAAAGGTGAACAGAAGACAAATTTTACGAACACTCATATTATTTTATGTTATTAACAATATATACATATCACTCGGTTGTAGTAAGAGATTGCTCAGTAGAGTAGAAGGAGTTGGCCTCCAATGAAGTCTCCTGTAGACTGAAGTTTATATCTGGTTAAATCTTTCATGACTGCTGACAGTTCCACAGGAAGGCACCCATTTATTTAAAAAAGTAAATGACTTTAAATATTTGTGAATATTATTATTACTTTCAGTATCGATACTAAGAACTGGACAGTATGTTCGGAAAAGATACGTGTTATTTATGGGGGATTTTGTTAAGAAATGAATATATTACAAATGTTTTGACTGGCTCTGAGCACTATGGGACTTAACTTCTGAGGTCACCAGTCCCCTAGAACTTAGAACTACTTAAACCTAACTAACCTAAGGTCATTACACACACCCATGCCCGAGGCAGGATTCGAACCTGCGTCCATAGCGGTCCCGCGGTTCCAGACTGTAGCGCCTATAAACGCTCGGCCACCTCGGCCGGCAATTTTTTTACTCGGAAAACTTTAGTTTCACTTGATAAGTTAGTAAAAAAAATAACGTATTAGAAGACTGGAATGAAAGTAAATGAATTATGCTGACATTTTTACTTTGGTATGACCTTTATATGGCAACATCAACACTGCAAATAAAGATATGTTTGGGCGTTTCGGCAGTTCTGTGGTATTTCTCCCAGCTGAATTTACTATCAAGCTCTTCTCTCTCGCTGTTCTCATATTTTTCAATATGTACTGGAGAAACTCTTACAGGTTGTGAACTGCATATGGTGTGTCTTTTCAAAGGTTGGCGACAAAAAAATTATTTTCTAGGAACCATTGATTAATATGTATGAAAATTTTGTAAATCGGTATTTCTAAATGTTTCATTGTACTACATGGCGATATTTCAGTGATGAACTTTAGCAAGGGCTTTGTAAGGTTTAATGACAAAGGAAACCGGTATCTTTGCTTAATTATCCAGATCACGGAGATAGGATCAAGATGTGCAAAATAAATTCTGCGACACTGTAAGCTTTGAAGCGTTCAGACGTTTGGTCTTTATGGTAAATCAACTTTAACAAGCAACATCAGAGGAACCTCGCAGAACTGATATTGTCCAGATAACGCTGAGCTCCATGTGGATACACATTTATTACCGTAACTACTCCTGGGAGGAAATTATTCGTTAAAAGCATTCTCAAGAGGACTCCCGTGCCATTTCGTAGTAACAAATCCCAGTTAACAAAAAGGACACCAGAAAGCTAGCGAGTGACGAATGCATTGCAACATAGAGGTTAATGCTTCAGATAATGTGTTTTATGGTGTACAAAAGGGAAGATGGCTATTTTGTAAAAGAATCCCCTATTTGTATACAAAAAAGGTTGGAGTACATGTCAGGGAATCTTAGGCCAGTAAAATGACTTAGAAATTCGGAAATGCTAGCAAAGATATCGACATCTCAGCAAGGCACACAACTAAAACTCACCAAATAATCTGGAGGAGATCCAGCTGCTAACGAACTTGATAACACTGTCAACTGCGGCGAGACAGTTGTCTGGCCTGGTGGTCTAATACCCAAGGTAGACTTAATATTCAGCTGGTGAGTTCGTGCAATGCGGTGATCTGTGATGTACTTGACTAGTTTCGTCAACAAGTGTTACTGTAACTTGAAAGTAGTTAAACCTTCTTGTTCATCTTCTTTTGTGTATCGTCCGTGAAGCAGAGGTTCCTCGTCGTACCCGTTAATCGTATCCATGGATTCGATCAGGAAAAATACTTTGACGTTCGACTGTGACAAGGATACAAGACATGCACAACCTACAGAGTTGGAAATTCGTGACTGCCAGCAAGGAGATTCCTGTATTTATGATGATAATGCTGGGTTTATTGAAATGGATAATGAAAAATACTGTGTGTTTCCTAAATTGTATAGACCTGTTATGTCAGAGAGATTATTACAGAAAACCTATGGTGAATTTAAATTCCTTTACTGTCATGACTCTGTCAGTACCGCTGACATAAGTAACACTTACAGCGAACTTAAAATAGTCACGCTGTAAAGCTTCCCCCAGCTCTAGACAACAAGATGTGATAAACGTACTTTCAGGATATGGACATGTAAAAATCATTGATTATAAAAGTGGTGTAATAGGCACAATATTCAACGATTCAACGAAATTAGATTGTACGAATGTTTGTTAGTCCGATGTCCCGTCCACATTCTTATAGACGGTTGAAGACATACGTAACGTGTGTCGGGCCAACTCCCATATGTCACTTTTGGAATGAGCGTGAACATTGACAAAACGGTCGCCGGGGGGTGTTGATTCTAAGAGACTGCCTGCAACAGCGGGACAGATTAGAGGCACAAAATCTGGTCACCTCAAATACTGCTGTGGGAAACATCCTAATTATTTCATGGAATCTACAGAGCAACCTTGTACTTTAGTTGAAGAGAAGAGCCTATTATTGAATGAGATACCAGCAAAAAATGTATTCCATGAGAAATCAGACAACGCTGAAAAGGACGAAATCGATAAAGACCAGTATGCAACTACTTTCCAGGAGAAAAGCTACAGAGTCCACTAAATCTTGGCTCAACAGCAAGATAACAAATTGGCATGAAAAATGCAAGTCCTTCCAGTTAGAAGAAGACACAAAAGAAAAATCGGCACAGACACCGAGGAAATAGAAGTCCGAAAGCGTTTAAGCATTACAGGGTGCGTCCTAGCTGGCAACAGGAACTCAAGCGGAGCGAAATGTTTTCCCGTCAGCCCGACGTTGCGAGCCTCTTCTGCCATCCACAACGGGAAAGAAAACACTAACCGACGCAGGAAGCAATACGCCAGGCAACAACATTGTGGCTTACACAACACCTGTTACTGGAACTTGTAAACAGGGAAATAAAGTGAAAGGTTGTGTAACAACAACTTTCGCCATCACCACAGAGTCAGCGAAGCCGTGTGGGCAGGCGAGGATATCAGTAGCAACCGAAGGACTACAAAAACTCATAGTGTTGCTAAGGCACCAAGAGACAAACTCAATTCCAAACGAAATGCGGCGCGTCAAAGAAAACAAAAACAGAAAGAAAGAAAGAGGCGGAGAGGGAATACAAAGAATAAAGGAAGGAGGAAGCAGAAAGTGAACGTATTGGGAACGACTTCGGTCAAGAAAATTAGATTGGGATATAAAACTGAAAAACAGCTGGCAATGGACATCATGACAGTCCGTCGCAATGGATGTAGATGAATGACAATGACAACCGATGGCTACCAATCAATCGTAAAACGTAGAAAGCCACTTCGTCTGAATAATGGACGTGAGCGTGCATTCGTATAAAATAGCGACTGTTGACATCCACAAAATTCGGATGTAAAATAAAATGCTTAACCGACTATTTATATTCCGCTTATGTAGACGTAGCTCTTATCCAGGTACTGACAATACCGAAGATTTAAGATATATTTCGATGCGATAAGATACTTAACACTAGTGAAGAATCTGGATTGCAGCTATGCACAGGAAGAGATACAGTATGAAGTTCAATCGTGTTTTGAGCTAGGCAGAAACATTGCTGTCCTGGTTCAGGATGTAGTGCTCCTTAACACGTACGCCCTATCGGGTAAAAATGGTAGAACAACGAGAAATGAATTATATCGAGACGGAATGGCAGTTCTTCTTACTAACAAACGTCGAAATTTAATACTGGAGGAGACTTCAATTGTGTGTTAAAAAAAAGTAGATCAGCTCGTGAACCATAACTTTTGACCACAGTTAAAACCTTCAACAAATCGCTTGGACCTAGAGGACGCCTGAATTCACTTCCATCCTAATCTAACACACTGTTCGCCAGAAGATTACATTTAATCTACATCTCCAATGACATGTTAAAAACCCCATAAAATTATGGAATATGCCGCTGAACTACACTGATCATTGCGCTTGCCATATAACCATTAGCTACACCAGATAGAAAATTTCTCTTGGATGTGGCGTGTGGCAGTTGAAAGTGTCGCTATTAGACAGTAATATGTTAAGGCAGGAAATTAAAGAGGTTTGGAGGAAATATTTAAATAGATGGGACAGGTATCGAGAACGACTGCTGATAAGGACGGACTGGGCAAAGCCGCAAACAATAGTTTACAATTTTACGGGAATTCTGCTATTAACGAACACCTCTAACGCAAAACTTAGTTAAAATTAAAAGAATTAAACCACATCTGCACGAGTTCGCTAAAAATTACCTGATACTGAAGTACAGGCTGGAGATACCACTGACGTCAGCGACGAAAGTGCATCCACCTCCCTTCTAATAAGTGAAACAAAAAGTGGCAAACAAAAAATGGTTTCTTAGCTTATCGGTGATGGTGGAAATGAATACCCTCAACGATGAACTATCAAATAACACACTGTAAGGTATTATAAAGACATTTGCTCAACATTGAATGTAGAAGAAATATCGGTCAGATTACGAAGAACTAATCGCTTGGGTAACAAACGAGGATGTCAGACGTATCATCATCGACTCAACGAAAAGGAAAACTGCTGGATTTGATGTATTACCCATAGAATTTTACGAACAGTTTGGGACTTTCATAGGAGAGGAACTCACCAAAATTAACTTTTGGGACACAACGTTTTCTCCTCATAATTTAAGGAGGGAATGATATCTCTGATAGCAAAGACTGCCCAGAGTGATAAGCTAGAAAATGTCCGCCCTCTTACGTTGTTCAACACCGACTTCAGAATTCAAATGCGCGTTATGAACAATAGAACAAATCAAATACTCCGTGAACAAACTGGACTCCACCATGTCAGTGCCTCTACAGGGCGACCAATAATAGATGTTTTAGCAGAGTACAGTCACGTTGTACATGTAACATAGATATGCAAGATGAGATTAATCAATAGTTTTTCTAAGTTTTAATACAGTCTTCTACAGTGTTAATCACCAGTTTTTATTTAAACTGTGGGAAACGTGTTTTGTGAGCCAATCAAGAATCAGATAAAGAAATGGGTAACTAATGAAGGGTCGAGGTTGAAGATTTATGGGCAACTGACAACTCTGTTGTCTATTAAACAAATGGCCGACCCTTCTCGATATCGCTGATCGCCACTGCAATAGAAGCGTTATATAACAAACCTTACAGTTCCTACAAATCCTTCAGACACACATTATGCCAAGCTTTAGCAGATGACTTGAACGCCATCTTCATTTAAGGAGAAATGACAATACAGTTGGACGATTAATAACGAAACTCAGATATAACCGGAGCAAAACTCAGGTCCAATAAATGTACAATCCTGGAAATGGAAAAAAGAACACATTGAAACCGGTGTGTCAGACCCACCATACTTGCTCCGGACACTGCGAGAGGGCTGTACAAGCAATGATCACACGCACGGCACAGCGGACACACCAGGAACCGCGGTGTTGGCCGTCGAAAGGCGCTAGCTGCGCAGCATTTGTGCACCGCCGCCGTCAGTGTCAGCCAGTTTGCCGTGGCATACGGAGCTCCATCGCAGTCTTTAACACTGGTAGCATGCCGCGACAGCGTGGACGTGAACCGCATGTGCAGTTGACGGACTTTGAGCGAGGGCGTATAGTGGGCACGCGGGAGGCCGGGTGGACGTACCGCCGAATTGCTCAACACGTGGGGCGTGAGGTCTCCACAGTACATCGATGTTGTCGCCAGTGGTCGGCGGAAGGTGCACGTGCCCGTCGACCTGGGACCGGACCGCAGCGACGCACGGATGCACGCCAAAACCGTAGGATCCTACGCAGTGCCGTAGGGGACCGCACCGCCACTTCCCAGCAAATTAGGGACACTGTTGCTCCTGGGGTATCGGCGAGGACCATTCGCAACCGTCTCCATGAAGCTGGGCTACGGTCCCGCACACCGTTAGGCCGTCTTCCGCTCACGCCCCAACATCGTGCAGCCCGCCTCCAGTGGTGTCGCGACAGGCGTGAATGGAGGGACGAATGGAGATGTGTCGTCTTCAGCGATGAGAGTCGCTTCTGCCTTGGTGCCAATGATGGTCGCATGCGTGTTTGGCGCCGTGCAGGTGAGCGCCACAATCAGGACTGCATACGACCGAGGCACACAGGGCCAACACCCGGCATCATGGTGTGGGGAGCGATCTCCTACACTGTCCGTACACCTTTGGTGATCGTCGAGGGGACACTGAATAGTGCACGGTACATCCAAACCGTCATCGAACCCATCGTTCTACCATTCCTAGACCGGCAAGGGAACTTGCTGTTCCAACAGGACAATGCACGTCCGCATGTATCCCGTGACACCCAACGTGCTCTAGAAGGTGTAAGTCAACTACCCTGGCCAGCAAGATCACCGGATCTGTCCCCCATTGAGCATGTTTGGGACTGGATGAAGCGTCGTCTCACGCGGTCTGCACGTCCAGCACGAACGGTGGTCCAACTGAGGGGCCAGGTGGAAATGGCATGGCAAGCCGTTCCACAGGACTACATCCAGCATCTCTACGATCGTCTCCATGGGAGAATAGCAGCCTGCATTGCTGCGAAAGGTGGATATGCACTGTACTAGTGCCGACATTGTGCATGCTCTGTTGCCTGTGTCTATGTGCCTGTGGTTTTGTCAGTGTGATCATGTGAGGTATCTGACCCCAGGAATGTGTCAATAAAGTTTCCCCTTCCTGGGACAATGAATTCACGGTGCTCCTATTTCAATTTCCAGGAGTGTAGCTTCTCAAACCAAATACGTAGATCAAACGTGGATACAGAATACTACAGAGATTAAACGTCTGTGAATCACATTGTCCCAGCGACTAAAAGATATGATTAAACTGAAATGGGAAATGAATCTTACCGCTCTGTGGCATACGGTTAAGGAGCACACTGAGGAATTTTAAGCGAATACAGAAGCTCATCTTTCTCATAAGAACATATCTAGCTGAATATACGTCATGGCTGCAATATTTCCCATTGCAAAGAATACAGAAAATAAAATATTAGGCCTCGCTTATTGGTATGCGTGGAAAGCGAATATCTGTAAAGTCAGCTACAAGACCACAACGGCAGTCAGTTTGTTACATGTTTCATAGATCACTTGAGCGATTCTTTTATCAAAATGATGGGGATCGAGTCAGTTTATAGGATATATTTAAATGATTAGTGTTGGCATTAGTGAGCACACTATTTATTAGTCCTACTGAACACACTGTAATTAAAATACAAGTTTTTTCATTATCTTCATTAAGAGTACAGCTAGAATAGTGCAAGACAACTGAAAAAAGATTACAAAACTGTATGCTATTTTAGATCCCAACGACAGGAATCTAGCGACAAACACGTCAACACGGGATTGGAAAACATTCGTCGATATTTCACAGAACTCACTCATAAGCAAAAGAGTCCACAAAAGAATAATAGCATGCAGATTTAGAGTCTTATCACAAATTCGAAGACGGTTAACCACATCGAAGATAAGTACTCTCATTGAACTGGAAATTCATTTGGGACAAAATTAACAATCTCACTTTAACTTCTAGTGTGACTGCACTGTTGTACAACGTAGTAAACGAGGTAGTTCGCACAGGTGAAAAACTAACTTGAGCCTCAAGCCGAAATATTACTGCGAAAAGCGTCACCTCGTCGTTATGTTATCGAACACCTGGATTATTAATCGGACATCGGCGACATAAGTAATGGTCGAATAAATAAATATAAAATCAGACTATAATTTATACATCACTAGAAAAAATAAATTATGTGATGACAAAAGTGGCGCCACAATTAGTAACGAATCTGTCAGCAACCGCAGTGCTTATATTTGGCGACTAGTTTCATACCTTACTAGTTCATTTTCAAGCCTGGTATTCTGAGTGTGCTCTGGAAATGCATGATACTAAATATTGAAGCTCAACTCGTCTTTTACGAAAAGGATGAATATCATAATCCACACGTACCTCTTAGCAAGTCAAATTCAAGTTTGATTCTGACTTGTTGGAGACATGTGTGGATTGTGACATTTGTTCTGCAAACATCTTATAAAGGATGTGTTGCCATCCTGATATTGACTGTTAAGATCAGGTATTTTCAGAGCAGCCTCAGTAGACCATACATGTACAATGAACCTGTAAGATTTTAAACTAGTCGCCAAATAAATGTACTACAACTGTTGACAGATTCGACAATAAACGCTTTATGAAATTTAATGAAGTTGCTAGTACCTTGTCGACAAAATGTTGAAACTGAAAAAAAATATAGCTTACATTTTGAACAGTGGCCACCGTATTGCCCAACATTCCAAATACCACGAAAGATATCTAGTTGTGGTGTTATCACAAGAAAGAGAATTGATCGTAGTGTACCTAGCTGAAGATGACTGGGTGCATTCCCTTCTGTGTGAACTGAGTGACCGACTGTACAGAATCGCAAATATTGTTTCTATATTAGTTTCTAGCTTGTTTCTTCATTAAAACGGCAAGAAGTGGAATTTATATTATCTGTGCCTAATTACGTCAAGTCTCAAATATTTTTTTCTAAGAAATTGATGACAGGGGGATCGTCATTATTTAATTTATTATCCATTTACCATCAAAGAAGACTTTAAATTCGTAAATAAATGTGGTAAAGGGCATGCTAAGAAACTCAGTGATCAAGGGATCGTATCCCGGTAGGACCACAGAAATTTTTAGTCTGCCTTCAATCTATACTTAATTTTTCAACGACGTGAGAAGTTGTCAGGAACGATACGTGGTTTACTTTCCGATTAAGCTGTAGATACCCTTTCGACAGTGGTCTAACTGGAGTAGATTAGGGCAGCATTGGTGTCCAGTCGAAAGACTTTCATTCGGCCACTGAGGCACATGAAATTATTATTATTCTTATTATTGATAAGTTAGTTGTGTGGTGCATCGATTTAATTACTTATTGGAGCTTTAAAAATAATCTGAAGTAGGAGAAATCAACGATGCGCACAATATTACTAAGAGAGTGTATGGAAAACTAGAAAGAACTTAAGTTGAGCTCTCCACTCCTGGTACATGAAGAACCAAAGAAATTGGTACGACTGCCTAATATCGTGTGGTGTCCCCGCGGTTACACAGAAGTGCCGCAGCACGACGTAGCATTTACTCGACTAATGTCTGAAATGGTGCCGGAGGGAACTGACACCATGAATCTTGCAGAGCTGTCCATTAATGTGTAAGAGTACGAGAGGGTGGACATTTCTTGTGAGCAGCACGTTGCAAGAAAACCCAGATATGCTCGATAATGTTCATGTCTCGGGAGTTTGGTGGCAAGAGGAAGTGTTGAAACTCAGAAGGGTGCTCCTGGAGCCACTCTGCAGCGATTCTGGGCGTGTGGGGTGTCGCATTGGCCTTCCAGAATTGCCCAAGTCCGTCGGAATGCACAATGGACACGAATCGATGCAGGTAATCAGACAGGTCGCTTGCGTAAGTGTCACCTATCAGAGTAATATCTAAACGTATCAGGAGTCCCGTATCACTCCAGCTGCACACGCCCCACACTACTGCAGAGCCTAAACCAGCTTAAAAAGTCCCCTGCTGATATGCAGGATCCATGAACTCATGATGTTGTTTCCATACCCGTATACGTCGATCCGCTCTACAAAATTTTAAACGAGACTTGTCCGACCAGGCACCATGTTTCCAGTCATCAACAGTCCAGTGACGGTGCTGACGGGCCCAGGCAAGGCATAAACCTTTGTGCCGCCCAGTCATTAAGGGTACACGAGTGGGTCTTCGGCTCCGAAAGCCCATATCGATGATGTTTCGTTGAATGGTTAGCACACTGGCTCTTGTTAATGGCCCAGCATTGAAATCTGAAAAATTTGCTAAATGGTTACACTTCTGTCACGTTGAAATATTCTCTTCAGTTGTTGTTGGTACCGTTCTTGCAGGATCTTTTTGCGAGTCCCAGCGACGTCGGAGATCTGATGTTTATCGGACTCCTGATATTCACGGCACATTCGTGAAATGGTCGTACGGGAAAATTCGCACTTAATCGCTACCTGTGAGATGGTAGGTCCCATCGCTCGTGCGCCGGCTATAACACCATGTTCAAACTCACTTAAATCTTGATAACCTGCCATTGTAGCAGCAGTAACCGATGTAACAACTGCGCCAGATACTTTTTGACTTATATAGGCGTTACCAATCACAGCGCAGTATTCTGCCTGTTTAAATTCTCTGTATTTCAATGTCCATGTCTATATCAATTTCTTTGGCGCTTCAGTGTATATTACGTAACAGCGTGATTCCCCCTTCGTAAAGTTAGCCCTTTTTTCTATTATCATTAATGTGTCAGTGTATCAGCATTAACTTCACATAACCACGTCAATGAATACAGATCTTGTGTTAGATGTGGCGAAGCTGCAAATGAAACAGGAACGCTTAATGATAGCAACCGATATGATTAAGCTATCGTCAAGAACATTCCCAGGAGAATTGTTGGTCAAAACTATCAAAAGATCAAAAGACGACCGTAAGTACTTATTGATTAGGTATGGGCCATTATGCTCTATGGTAGCGATCAGTCAGTTGACACTGCAGGAGGAGCTCAGTGTCGTTATCACTCATTCTGAAACATCCTTTAGGCATCCTTCTCAGTCTGGAACCGCGCGACCGCTACTGTCGCAGGTTCCAATCCTGCCTCGGGCATGGTAGTTCTAAGTTCTAGGGGACTGATGACCTCAGAAGTTAAGTCCCATAGTGCTCAGAGCCATTTGAACCATCCTGCTCAGGGAATCACTAGCCCTTGTGAACGCACGTAAATGACATTGGGTTTGCTCACATAAATAAAATTCACGCTTCTATAAAGTGCGCACAATATCGTGGGCGTGGAATGTATCAACACCTTCAAATAATTTCAGAGCCAGAAGACTTAGGGATTGAAGTCAAACACACAGCGAGGTCACGCCATTGAGCTTCCTGGACCAACCCATTAGTCATTAAATGTGTGATTTGCGTACTGTCGTACGAGACATAGAAAATGGGTTGTTTACCAATCGTGAGTAAAAAACGTCACTTATGAAAATCCCTGGCAGATTAAAACTGTGTGCCGGACCGAGACTCGAGCTAGGGACCTTTGCCAATTGGAGGTCTTCTGTGAAGTTTGTAAGGTAGGAGACGAGGTACAGGCGGAATTGAAGCTGTGAGGAAAGGTCGTGAGTCGTGTTTGGATACCTGAGATGGTAGAGCACTTGCCTGCGAAAGACAAAGGTTCCGATCTCGAGATTCGCTCCGTCACACACTTTTAATTTGCCAGGAACTTTCATATCAGCACACATTGCACTGCAAAGTGAAAAATTCATCCCATATGTTTCTCCACGTGCGACGGTCTCCCGTAGCACGTGTAATTTACCACATAGATGTTGAAATGTGTGTGAAATCTTATGGGACTTAACTGCTAAGGCAATCAGTCCCTAAACCTACACACTATTTAACCTAAATTATCCTAAGGACAAAAACACACATTCATGCCCGAACCTCCGCCGGGATCAGCCGCACAGTCGATGACTGCAGCCCCACTGACCGCTCGGCTAATCCCGCGCGGCGTACCACTCAGAAATCAGTGCCAAGCGTCATATGTTAACCTGTGATGTAAATTATATGACCCCGGAAAATGAAACGTTCGGCTCTCATATTTATGCCATAAAAACTGATACCACGCTTCTACAGGATGACAGCTATTAAACTATACCAAAAAACGTAAATTGTTTATGAACTACGGCGTGGACACACTTTATTCAGTATGTAACAGTCACTAAAGATATTCGGATTTAGGTTATGACATGTTCGATATGCCTACCATCATTGGCGATTATGTGGTGCAGACGAGTAGCGAAATTATGCATGCCCCTCTGAAGTGTCGGAACATCGATGCTGTCGATGACTTCCTGAATGGCTGTTTTCAGCTCAGCAATTAATGTACACCTTGTCTTTAATATACCCCACTAAAATGAGTCGCATATGCATGGATGCGGAGAATGTGGCGGTCAATCGAGGCCCACTTCAGTTGCCTCTGGGTACCCCAGAGCCACAATGAGGTCCCCAAAGTGCTCCTCCAGGACATCAAACACTCTGCTGCTTCGATGAGGTCGAGCTCCGTCTTGCATGAACCACATCTCGTCGAAATCAGGGTCACTTTGGTAATGGGGATGTAATCATCTTCCAAAATCTTCAGGTACCGTTCGGTAGTCACCGTGCCATCAAGGAATACCGTAGCGAATATTCCGTGACTGGACGTTGCACACTAAATAGTCAAACGTTGAGGGTGAAGAGACTTTTCAGTCGCGAAATGTGGATTGCCCCCCAAATCCGCAAATTTTGCTTAGTGACGAACAACAAGGCCGTCAACAAGAAGCTGAGTGCGTATGAGAATACTAATTCCCATCATGCTTCGCAGCCAACTGTGCAGTTTGTACGTCCTGACGCAAACCGTTCGGAAGTTATGGGAATTTTATTTCATATAGTGCAGTAGTAGCCATCCTGTATGATCACTCGGGGATTTTAATGTGCCCACTACTGAATATTGTGGCAATATATTATGTATGGTAAGAAAATGCAAGCTGTGCATTGCGGATCTTCATTTCACCAACTGAAAAATTTGAGTACGGATTTGACGAGACGGGAGGCAGCTGTAAGCGGTGTGCATGATAAAAACTCCATAATCAGAGAATGAAGAACTGAGAAATGAGCAATGAACATCTGCAGGACGACAACCTACAACACCAAGTATGTAACGTTCTTGACATGAGTAAAATGGCCCATATCTCGAAAAGTATTCATTTTTGCACATACTCTAACGGAAATCGGACGCAGTTACGAAACTTCGCGCGGAGGTTCGTAATTCAATTGATTAAACTTTACTTCCATTTGAAACTTATGTCCACTATGAAAATCAAGTGATTCGCATGTTACTATCAGTATCACCAAGCGAAATCGGGTAGTTGCCATCATATTGCACTTGTACTTGCGATAAGTGACATTCAAAGTCCCATGTGACAATGTAGATGTGGGTTTCCCATTAATATTCTGAAACGATTAAGTCCTATTTCGGGTTGGTTCCTGAATGCCGCTTTTGTTTTTCAGCATTCTGGTATTTCGAGGTTTGGCTCTGACCTTATTGATCTCGTCGTCTACGAGATTCTAAACCCTCCTTATCCTTCATCCGTTTCTAGCAACACAGATTACACTGGCGTGAAATACCGTCATCGTTCAAGTTCATAGACCGATAACACAGAAATCAAGTTGAACGAACAGGCTCCAGTCTTTGATACTCACATTGCTCATACGGCTGCTCATCATTAGGTTCATCTTATCCAAATACCAGTGACTACTTTAATAAAACAGAGATTAAAAGATTTAGACTGCTCAGGTACTGAGAGAATGAACTAAATTCTTGGGTGAAACAATGTGAGCACAAGCGTCACTGTGCATTTTTCTCTGAATTCATTTTTTATACGAATTTCCATTATTCTTTATTTCTTTAATCAATTTCTTACTGATAAATAAGTTGTGTTGTTACAATACTTATGTACTTATAAACCTGTTGTATCACCACATCTATCCTGCATTCGGAAATAACACTCAGTGAATTCACAGCTCCTAATAATTTGTGAAGAAATCAATGAACTCTTTTGAACATGCATGAGATCTATCAACTTCAGATTTCTGTGCTTTGATTTGATAATTTATTTCCGAAATTATTAATGTATCTGAATATTTTTGTGTCACACCATTTTAAAATAAGTTTGGTTCATCCACGTGGTTATAACAGCGTTTGTGGTTTCAGGAGAAGTGGTGGACCACCAGCTGGACATTCTTTCTGCCACACACTGTTATCAGCTTCACCCAGCTTCTACCTAGTACCTTGGAGCGGCCATTATCAGCAAGAGAATTGTGGAACTATGGGTACTAGTCTTCTAGGAGACTCTGAAAACGATTTTTCAAATACTTGAGACATCTTCCGTGTCTTCTAACAGTTGTCTCTGAAGAGTGTTTTATAACTTTATAATAAAACTATGACGTTTATAATAAATCTGATGTACGGTAGATGCTCTGTAACTAAACACTAAAGATACACATAACTAATTAAACTCCTTCCATACCTTGTTTCCATTACGTTACAAAATTAATATTGTTTATGTAGTTATACAGGGGGTCCCAGGAGAAATGATCAACATACAGGGATATGGGAGGAATGATCGTTTGAAGTACAACACATCATTTGTACATATACACTATTCCGAATGGTTTACGAAATAGAACCCATTTTATGTACATTGCTATTTATTTTCTGTACTATTCAATACGTTTTACACATCTACAACAGTTCGTAAACATTAAAATATGTGTTTTACGAAGTATCAATTGAGAATTTCGTGTTTTTTACACATTCATTTATAAGCGTTGTCGTACGCTTCACATTACTGTAAGTTATACAATAAATATTCGAACATCACACCGTCAGCTTCAATGTGTTTGTCCAATTTTGGAAGAACATGTTATGTTGCCTGTCTGTGTGCCACAGCCCATTGCCTAAAATGAGGGCAGCGCGTCTATGATGCAACCAAGTAGATCATCTTGCGTTATCACCTTTTGTATATACACCTGGGACACCATCCTTTCCCCATAAATAAAAATGTAATAGCTTATGGTTTGGTGATCTTGGTCGCCAATTAATTGCAGGGTAAGTGTGAGTGAGGTGTTTCCTCACACGTCTGCCGGAATGTGGAGGGGCTCAGTCATGCTGTAGGTACATTGCTGTTCGTGTGTACAAAATAACGTCCTCACGGTGTTTAACAAACTAATTTTCCCAAAAATTATGTCCCATCATTCGCTCGTCTAAAATGACTGAACCTATCAACTTGTTACAGATGATTCCACACCAAACACTGATCTCAAAACGAACTTGAAAATTGGTTTCCATTGTAGGGTGCGGATTTTCCTGTGACTGTTGATGGTTATTACGTATGTTACTGATTCCGTTCCATGTAAACGTGGCTCCATAAGTGAATACAACTAATGGAAGCAGATGACTATTGTCATTTAACCATTTGTCAATTGTGTGTCATTGGCACGAATGGGAAAACTTCGGACTACCTTTGTGTGAAATAGATACAAGTTTTTCTCATATAATGTTCCCCACACACGTGTTCGTGGGACACTGATACGTACGTGCTGAAAGTTGCCGTGTGTTGGTGTTACGGCTATGCTGCACCATTTCAACAATGTGTTGCTGTTCCTGAACGGGTTGTTGAACTACACGTTCAGAAGAAATATGGGAACCTGTAAGACTACATGTTCCGCACAATATATTGCATACTCAGGTAAACACTCTGCGAACAGGAATTCGACGTTTAGAAAAGCAACGACAGCAGTATTCGACACCAGCAGGAGCACTACCATCGCAGAAGCCGTAAACATAGACGATATATACATATTATTTTTTAGTGTGAATGTGTGGCATTTAATTTAGCGCGTGTACAAACACAGTTATCCGTTGCTTCTCTCTGATGCACTGTCAGTCCGTCTTCACTCATAACACTCCATGGACAACTGCCCATGGTAAGGGCTAGTTTTTCGTTTTTTTTTATTTTTTTTTTTTTACTGTGCGACTTAACTACTGTGGTTATAAGTCCCCTAGAACTTAGAACTACTTAAACCTAACTAACCTAAGGACATCACACACATCCATGCCCGAGGCAGGATTCGAACTTGCGACCGCAGCAGTCGTGCGGTTCCGGACTGCGCGCCTAGAACCACGAGACCACTGCGGCCGGCAAGGGCTAGTTTAATGGCAGAAAGACATCCCTAGCCAAGAGGCTGAAAACAACGAACTAGCTTGGGCTAGAATACAGTGTCAAAGAGGCTGGGTGGGTTAAACGCATTCGTGCGCGACGCTACCCCAAAACCAAATGTGCATTAAATGTGTTCAATTTTGGAAACCTTTTGGAGTAGGACATATATCCATATGAAGTTTTTTACTTCAAATGAGCGTTCCTGTCGTATCACTGAATATTCCCTGGGATACACTGTGTACATGACGTGCTCTGAACCTTTAAAATCAAATGTGATAATCCTCACTAGCTTAACAGCACAACCACTTCGTTGCTACTGGTTATTTTGTGAGAAACAGAACATTGGCATGTGGACGTTCACCCGAGTGCCTTAAAAATGGTTCAAATGGCTCAGGCGCTATGGGAGTTAACATCACAGGTCATCAGTTTCATAGACTTAGAACTACTTAAACCTAAGGATATCACACACATCCGTGCCCGAGGCAGGATTCGAAATTGCGACCATAGCAGCTGCGTGGTTCCGAACTGAAGCGCCTAGAACCGCTCGGCCACCGTAACCAGCTTGAGTGCTTTAGTGCTGGGCTTTACCATGCGATGTCATTCTGGCAGCGACGGTGTGCATGGGACAAGCATGACCTGTTTATGAGTAGGAGTCTAAAGAATATGGTAATGATAATCATTACGATCAGGACCAAAGTACGGAGTAACCTCCATGCTTTAGTTCAAGTTTCTTTCATATGACGTAGCAGCGGCTCAGTACAAGGTAGCGTTCTGCTAAATTTTTTGTGTGCAGGTCAGTAAACCTGATTGGTTAGAGCGATTCCTTCATCCTACCAGTGTAATTTCATTGCTGTTACGTACAAAACATATGAGGGTATACTGGTCCTATGACTCAGAACATAAACTGAAAAAGGCAAATCTGCGAGTGTGAAATTTGTAGATTCAGAGTAAGTTTATGACAACGTTGACCGGAAAATACTCTTTGATGTTCTGAAGGTAACAGAGATAAAACGAGGTTAGCGAAAGGTTATTTACAACCTACACATTGATAAGATGTATCGAACCTTCAACCAAGGTAACATCACTGACAACTGCCAAAATTCGACAGGTGAATACCTCGTAGTTATCAAAGCAAGAATGCATGGCATCTTAAGTCTTCTGTTGGCCGGGTTACGCACACCAGGAATAGAACGATGGCGCATGCAGAAAGATAACACATAGTGTAAAACAACTAGAACAACTACACCAAAGATATGTTGCTTGCATTCTGCTTCGAAACCTTCTGTCTTCCTGGTGAAGCTACAGACGGACAGAGTTATCTGAGCTAGATCACTTGCTGTTAATTAATATTTTTCTGTTGATAACGTGAGACGCTGATCATTTTTTGTTATATTATGCCGCGAATTACCTATAGTGAGTGTTAACTTCCTATTCAAGCTGTCCAGTATGTGGTTGCCATTTTTCTGAATTTTTTCTGAAGGAGTGGAATTGATAACAACTAATGTAAACCTATAGTTGGTATGACACGTGCTGGGGCATCAAAAATTAGTTAATTTACTAATGAAGCATAATGTCGGTTGGACAATTTCTAGAGGAAGACCAAAGCTTGAGTGCTGTAAGTCAAGAGGATGAAAGTTGTAATAGCTAAGCAGAGGTGATGAGCCTAGCACAGGACAGACTAACGTGGGGATCTGCAGCAAACCAGTCTTCGGACTGAAGACCATAAAAGCAACAACGGCAACAACAACAACAGAGTTATCTTTCCTCACGATGAAACAAACACATACTCGTCAAGAACGGTTCTCTCTGTAAGATTTCCTGTATAAAAATAAGTAGCTGAGTCGTTAGTACGTCAGATACCTTACATTATCTCCTTTGTCTAGTAGCTTCCTCTACCCACGAAAACTCGTTCTCGGTGCCATCGCAGTGCGTTTCGACACTACTGCAGCTGGCAAAAGATGAAGTGAATGCCAGCCTGTGGTTCCATTGCTTGGCGACCTTCTCTTACTGTGTAGTGGATCTCTCACATACAAGCAACACAATATATAGCATGTAACGAGTCTAAGTACAGATATTCATGAATGAGATACCTTATGTACACACATAATTGTGTTCGCTGTTTTTCTCTGCATCGAACAGTCTTCCCACGAACATTTTACATAATTTTCTACCTGATATTTTCTGCGTGGTTATAACTGCACCACTAACAGGACTGTGTCTATCACTACAGACTAACCGATTTGCGTCCACCCGACCACACATGAACACCTGACCTGCTACCCAAGGGAAAATAAACGTTAATGGTTTGCTCTTGCCACATGTACTTGGAGGTACTACACAACCTAAAAACGTACGACTTGTAGTATCTATAATTGTTAGTCTCCAAATGGAATAAATGCTGCTGAGATGTTGTTCAGTGCACCGTCCTCAGCCACAAATTGAAACATCAGCACTCTACTCGTTACAACCTGTATAGCAACCCCTTTGAAGAAACCTATACACCCTTTGCCCACATATGCTGAAGTTTCAACATTTAGTGTTATGGAAATTCGAAAATGCATCATCACCAGTTTATTGGGAGTGCAGTTTATTGCTGTCATCATCGAGAAACCTGAGTTCTTTTCGTATTAAATGTTAAAATAACTTACAGGGAATGCAGACAAACACCGGTATTTCGACAGGTGGGCGCACCCTGTAATTTTCAACGCACAAATGCAGCAAGGTAGCGCTCGGTTTGCAGAGCATCTCAGGAAGAATAAAACACACACACACTCACACCCTGTGAATACTAGAGCCACCACACAGCCAGAAGTGATGGACGTCAGAAGTCATCGACACCCGCATTACGCAAACCAAGATCTTAGCTGATGGTCGAGAAACATATTTCCGCAACATACAACCAATCCATGTTGAAAATGCTTCCTGTGAGAGGCAAAAAGTTCGTGGAATTTGGTGCCATCTCGGTATTATCGCCTGTCACCCAGTGCGTGGTTGAAGCCTGAGTGATTTTTTCGGTATGTAGACAATTGGCCTCTTGGTAGCGAAAATTTAAACAGATTTTTGTAACATTTTAATTCAGTTTACCTGAATATTCGTCTCACGATGCAGGAGGGGAAAGATAGCTGCCTCCCCTTCCTTGATGTGTTGGTCAGGAGGAAGATTGATGGTACATTCAGACATTCCGTTTATAGGCAGCCAACTGACATCGACCTCTGTCTGTTGTTTGGTAGCTGTAACCTCACGGCTCGGGGCCGAGGTTCAAGGGGCGCACATCATCTCATACCCTAAAAGTCTAGCAACCGAGTTAGCACATCTCGAAGTCATCATTCGTCAGAAGGGTTATAGTGAAAGATAGATCAGAGCCCAGTTGCTCTTTCGTCCAACCTTGCACCAGGTAGTTGATAATAACGCTGATGTGACAGTCGAGCAAATCTGCTATCGCAGAACGTTGTCTAGGAACCGGTAATCCTATCAAATATGTTACACTGAGCTTCTGGTATGTACTTCCAGCTATTGAAATAGTGTTATTAAGTAAGCAGCTGAAGCTGAATTTACAAGTGTCCTTGTACATAAAGATCGAGGTTTCTGCTTAAATTCTGTTCAGGTAAGCAGCTGTTAACATCTCACTTAAGAATGAATTCACATCACTTAGTTCCAGAAAGATGGAGGTAGAGGAAATATTGGCCAAATTTACCCAGATTGTTAATTGTGGTCTGGAGAACTATGTGCCGAGTAAGTGGAATAAGGACAGAAAAGACCTGCCATGGTTTAACGACGAAATTCAGAAAATGCTAAGGAATCAAAGGCGGTTGCACTCTTGGTTCAAAAGAGAACGAGCAAAAAACACTGGTCCTACGTAAAATCACTAATAGGGTCTAAGGCTTCCATCCAGTTACTCGTTGACCAGTCTGGTGTGGCAGTCGAACACACCAAAATGAAAGCAGAAGTTTTAAATTCTGCGATTAAGCAATCGTTCTCGCAGGAGACTGGCCTTAACATACCGTCGTTCGATCATCGAACAGACTCCCATATGGGCGGCATAGTATTAAGCGTGCCTTGTGTAGAGAAACAACTGAAAGGGTTGAAAACATATTAATCACCAGGACTGGAGGGAGTCTCATTTGGTTTCTCAAACTGTATTTTAAGGCACTGGCCTCTTACTTAGTTTGTATTTATAGCGAATATCTCCCCAAGCGCAAAGTTCCAAATGAGTGGATAAAAGTACAGGTGACTCCCATACATAAGAATGGCAAAAGAAAGGACCTACAAAATTACAGACCAATATCCGTAACATCGTTTTGCTAGTTCGATTATAATAAATTTCATATTAACAGAATCTTCCGTCGGTTCTTGGTAGAACAACAATATAATAACAAATGAAAAGCACCAGTCTGCTTTTGTTCTACAATATTACTTTTATTGCTAACCGGTTTTCGGCTTACAAGGCCATCTTCAGACATTTACTGAGTATTATCACCAAAGAAGTTAAATGTTAGCAGACAACATTGGAAGAGAAGTAACACATCTAGAGTGCAAAGATGTTACTTGCTGTATGTTCTACTTCACTCTAGATGTGTTATTTCTCTTCCAGTGTTGTCTGCTAACATTTAACTTCTTTGGTGACAATACTCAGTAAATATCTGCCTATGGCCTTGTAGGCCGAACACCGGTTAGCAATAAAAGTAATATTGTAGAACAAAAGCGAACTGGTGCTTTTCATTTATTATTATAATAAATTTCCTTTAGAGCCGGCCGAGGTGGCCGAGCGGTTCTAGACGCTACTGTCTGGAACCGTCTTACCGCTACGGTCGCAGGTTCGGATCCTCCCTCGGGCATGGATGTGTGTGATGTCCTTATGTTAGTTAGGTTTAAGTAGTTCTAAGTTCTAGGGGACTGATGACCACAGATGTTAAGTCCCATAGTGCTCAGAGCCATTTGAACTATTTTTTCTTTTAGACCGAGAAGCTTATATCCATATCGCTCGTGAGAAACTCTGCTTGCCCTTTTCTCACACGATATACCGCTAACTACGGATGAACGGCAACAGGCTGATTTCATATTTCTAGCTTTTCGAAAAGAATTTTGCATGGTGCCCGACCGCATACTATTAACGAAGGTATGTTTATGTTCCCAGATAAGTGAGTGGTTCGAAGACCTCTAAAGTAATAGAACCGAGTATGCTGTCGTCGACAGGCAGTGTTTATCAGAGACAAGGATAGCGTCAGGAGTACCCCAGGGAAGTGTGATACGATCGTTATTATTTTATATACACATAATTTATTTGGCGGACAAGGTGGACAGAAATCTGCGTTTGTTTGCTGATGATGCTATGGTGTGCGGGAAGGTGTCGATGTTGAGTGCCGGCAGGAGGATACGAGATGACTTAGACAAAATTTCTAGTGGATGTGATGAATGACAGCTGGCTCTAAATGTAGAGAAACGTACCCTAATGCAGGTAAGTTGGAAAAACAAACCCGCAGTGTTCGGATACAGCATTAGTAACGTTATGCTTGGAACAGTCAAGCAGTTTAAATATCTGGGCGTAACGTCACAAAGCGATGTGAAATGAATTGAGCATGTGAGGATTGTGGTACGGAAGGCGAATGGTCGCCTCTGGTTTATTGGAAGAATTTTGGGAAAGTTTGGTTCTTCTATAAACCTGGCCGCATATAGAAGTCCAGTACGACCCAATCTTCAGTACGGCTCTAGTGTTTGTGATCCACACCATGTCGGATTAAAGGGAGGCAATTCAGAGGTAGGTTGCTAGATATGTTACTATTAGGTTCGACTAACATGCTCGTGTTACAGAGATGGTTCGGGAACTAAATTGGAATCCTTTGGGGAAGGCGACGTTCCTTTCGAGGAGCACTCTTGAGAAAATTTAAGGAACCGACGTTTAACGTTAACTACAAAACGATTCTATTACCTCAACATACATTTCGAGTAATGACCACGAACACAAGAAACGAGAAATTTGGAGTCATGCGGAGCCATATAGACAATCGTTTTTCCCTTGGTATATGTGCGAGTCAAACAGGACTGGAAATGAATACTAGTGGTACAGGGTACCCTCCGCCACGCACCATACGGTGGCTAACGGTGTGTGTCTGTCGATGTAGAAGTGTGTGTGTGTGTGTGTGTGTGTGTGTGTGTGTGTGTGTGTGTGTGTGTGTGTGTTTGTGTGTGTGTGTATGTGTGAGTGTTACCTTTCAGGATATATTCTGCAAACCGAGATTTTAAGTACCCGTGCACAGAGCTTCCTACTACATTTGCGTCTTGAAAATAGCAGTATGCACCCATTGAAACACAGACCGTTGTCGAAGACGTCACCCGCCTGCATTGCAGTAAGCTGTTTGAACGCTACGATTACCAGTCTCATCTAATGTCACTAATCTCCAGTAGATTTCTGTCACTTCCTGTGATGGCTTTCCCATAGGCTTCTCATTTCCTCAGTGTAAGCATAGGCTATACTTTAAATGTTTCTAAATTGGATCTTGGATCCCATTCTGTTCATAAAAGCGACCATAAAAGGATGGCTTATTCGTTGTATGGTTTTATAATGCGACAGGAAAAGTGGTAGACACTAGCTGTAATTCGGCTGTGTGCTTAGGACACGAGGAACGGCGTGTGGGATCTTGATCAAGTATTCATTAGAATATGCTCCAACGTGGGTACTTCACACATGAGCTAGGAATGGTTCGTGTAAACAGGTACATCACAAAGACGTCCTACATCGTTACATCATAGTGGTTGGCAGCTACACCTATAAGAGAGTGTATAGAGCCATAAGTCTCATACTTGGGATAGATAGTGCTCCATGAACCTTTTGAAACACGTATATGTGGTGTCTAAAAGGTATGTGAAAATGATGTTTGAAGAATCTAATGTCTATGAGACTGGAGTATCGTTAATAAACGTCGAATGCTGTATACATTTGTCTTCGTTTACTCTCACTTAAGACGATCATGAAGTTAACTTGAAAAAAATTACATGTTTACTCAACAAAATCTGTCAGAAACAAACTAGTAGTTAGCACATTAAATAAAAATAATAAACCAATGATGAGGACAGAGATGTGTTACATCATTTTGGGCATAGAATTTAAGAAGACTGTGTGTTTCGAAAAAAAAAACAGGAGAACGCAGTCTTATTTTACATCAGTAAAATGTGAGCAGCCGGAAACAGGTTGGCGATTTTGCGTCAATACCAAGCTGGAAATCAGCTGATAACTCCAGAAATTTCACCAGGGAATTATTTTTGATCCATTAATATAATTACACATACTCCAGACACTGATACTATTTTAATGTATATGTTGCCCTGTTTGGTTTAATTTTTCTGCTTACTGTCTAATGGTTTCCATCGACCAATTTTGACCACTTCTCGACTATCTTTCCTGTATTACCTGGCAGGACAGCATCACACGGAAGTGGTCGGAAACGACAGCGGCGTGGGTGCTGGCACACGAACCACTGGAGGTACCGTAAACGGCACCGTAAACAGGAAAGTTCGGAGAGGTGTGGCTACCAGCAAGCAAGCGACCGGCAGAGACGGTTGGGAGGATGATTCACTAACTGCCGAAGATAACAAAACGCGAGTCAGAAAGCAGTGCGATGCACAAATTGTCATCACCCAAACCCAGAATATCCGAAGACCAGTCCCAAACCAAGACATCGAGACGAAGCCCGCTCGGTTCCAAGATACTAAATGGAGGCAGTGACGTATACTACTTCATCAATAATATCCGAACACTATATTGGTTGAGGAGAGAGATATGTGCATCAGTTATCGGGTAGCCGCACCAAAAATTGTATTTCCAGAAACGCACGCACGTAGAGATGCGTGAGTGTTAACAACGTTTTGGCAATTCTGAAACACTAGTTGAATTTTAGTTCATATAATTTTTTGGTGTGCTGATTTGTATTTACCTTTTCTCGCAAACGACGTACAACAATACCGGCGTGGCTGCAGCATCAATCCTTTCTTCGAGCCGACTTCCTCTCCGAAGAGCTGAATTTTAAAATGCTACTCCTCGTCGCATCGGGAGAAGGAAATTAGAACGTAGCTCGGTAGTAGAATGAAAAACTCACGACTCCCACATATTATATCTTTTACTTAACACAATACTGAGACAACTCGATTACATACGCCTCTCTTGCACTAGCGCAGAAGACCGACACCGAGATTAGTGAAAAAAGACAAATGAGTTACATAAAATAATTAATATTTCAGTTCATCAGCTTGCTGTCGACGCAGATATAATCACACATCCCTATGATAACTTTGCCTTACGGGGAGCCGTGCGAGGTAGCCGTGCTCTCTCAGGCGGTTCGCGCGGCTCCCCCCGTCGGAGGTTCGAGTGTGTGCAGTCATTAGCGTAAGTTAGTTTAAGTTAGTTAATTAGTGTGTAAGCCTAGTTACTGATGACCGCAGCAGTTTGGTCCCATAGAACCTTACAACAAATTTCCATACGGGGACGGCGTGAATATTTGTTTATATCTGTAGGCCATTTAAAGAACGTACCCAACTGCCCACCACCCCCAGTGATCCATATTACTGAACGTCAGTATACAATGGTGAAGCATTACTGTGTTTGCGACTTTAAATCTCTTAGTGTGTCAGGGTAGTGAGACCTATATTTGTGGCCAAGTTTACCTCATTTACTCCCGGAACGTGTCATTACGTAACACAAATATGTGATTTTAATTAATTTACACTTCACGAATTATTACTACTAATACTTACAAAAGTTTCTTAAAGGTTGCGTCAACAGGCGCATTTGAATTCAGAGTCTAATTTGGTTACTGGAATTTAACCACTGCTACTGCGGTATTGTCTAGCACGCACATCTCACGTGACGCATGCTGCGCGCGCACTTGAGTTTGTCAATGCGGTTGAGTTCAGTAGGGCTAAACATGCGTGTGCTACAATTTCACTTGTTTACCCAAAGTCATTAAAAGTGCTCATCCCATTGCTGCAACGTGGTATTCTGGGACTTATGCATAGTGATGCATAGTGGGACCACAGATGATTTGGCGAGGGGCTTCATCATTTATGGCTCAGGCATTTGTTCCAGTCGTAACTCAGATGTTTCAGTGGTTGAACCAGGCTCACGCTATTCAGCATCCCGAAGACCCTTCAATGAGTTAAAGGTAAATCTCCAATGCCTTTACTTCATTCCATATCTACATCTACATCTACATCTTCATCCATACTCCGCAAGCCACCTGACGGTGTGTGGCGGAGGGTACCCTGAGTTCTCCCTTCTATTCCAGTCTCGTATTGTACGTGGAAAGAAGGATTGTCGGTATGCTTCTGTGTGGGCTCTAATCTCTCTGATTTTATTCTAATGGTCTCTTCGCGAGATATACGTAGGAGGGAGCAATATACTGCTTGACTCATCGGTGAAGGTATGTTCTCGGAGCTTTAACAAAAGCCCGTACCGAGCTACTGAGCGTCTCTCAAGCAGAGTCTTCCACTGGAGTTTATCTATCATCTCCGTAACGCTTTCGCGATTACTAAATGATCCTTTAACGAAGCGCGCTGCTCTCCGTTGGATCTTCTCCATCTCTTCTATCAACCCTATCTGGTGCGGATCCCACACTGCTGAGCAGTATTCAAGCAGTGGACGAACAAGCGTACTGTAACCTATTTCCTTTGTTGTCGGATTGCATTTCCTTAGGATTCTTCCAATGAATCTCAGTCTGGCATCTGCTTTACCGACGATCAACTTTATATGATCATTACATTTTAAATCACTCCTAATGCATACTCCCAGAAAATTTATGGAATTAACTGCTTCCAATTGCTGACCTGCTATTTTGTAGCTAAATGATAAGGGACCTATCTTTCTATGTATTCGCATCACATTACACTTGTCTACATTGAGATTCAATTGCCATTCCCTGCACCATGCGTCAATTCGCTGCAGATCCTCCTGCATTTCAGTACAATTTTCCATTGTTGCAACCTCTCGATATACCACTGCATCATCTGCAAAAAGCCTCAGTGAACTTCCGATGTCATCCACCAGGTCATTTATGTATATTGTGAATAGCAACGGTCCTATGACACACCCTGGGGCACACCTGAAATCACTCTTACTTCGGAAGACTTCTCTCCATTGAGAATAACATGCTGCGTTCTGTTATCTAGGATCTCCTCAATCCAATCACACAATTGATCTGATAGTCCATATGCTCTTACTTTGTTCATTAAACGACTGTGGGGAACTGTGTCAAACGCCTTGCGGAAGTCAAGAAACACGGCATTTACCTGTGAACCCGTGTCTAAGGCCCTCTGAGTCTCGTGGACGAATAGCGCCAGCTGGGTTTCACACGACCGTCTTTTTCGAAACCCATGCTGATTCCTACAGAGGAGACTTCTAGTCTCCGGAAAAGACATTCTACTCAAACATAATACGTGTTCCAAAATTCTACAAGTGATCGACGTTAGAGATATAGGTCTATAGTTCTGCACATCTGTTCGACGTCCCTTCTTGAAAACGGGGATGATCTGTGCCCTTTTCCAATCCTTTGGAACGCTTCGCTCTTCTAGAGACCTACGGTACACCGCTGCAAGAAGGGGGGCAAGTTCCTTGGCGCACTCTGTGTAAAATCGAACTGGAATCCCATCAGGAGCAGCTGCCTTTCATCTTTTGAGCGATTTTAATTGTTTCTCTATCCCTCTGTCGTCTATTTCGATATCTACCACTTGGTCAACTGTGCGACAATCTAGAGAAGGAAGCACAGTGCAGTCTTCCTCTGTGAAACAGCTTTGGAAGAAGACATTTAGTATTTCGGCCTTTAGTCTGTCATCCTCTGTTTCAGTGCCATTTTGGCCACAGAGTGTCTGGACATTTTGTTTTGATCCACCTACCGCTTTGACATAGGACCAAAATTTCTTAGGATTTTCTGCCAAGTCAGTACATAGAACTTTACTTTCGAATTCATTGAAAGCCTCTCGCATAGCCCTCCTCACACTACATTTCGCTTCGCGTAATTTTTGTTTGTGTGCAAGGCTTTGGCTATGTTTATGTTTGCTGTGAAGTTCCCTTTGTTTCCGCAGCAGTTTTCTAACTCGGTTGTTGTACCACGGTGACTCTTTTCCATCTCTTACGATCTTGCTTGGCACATACTCATCTAACGCATATTGTACGATGGTTTTGAACTTTGTCCACTGATCCTCAACACTATCTGTACTTGAAACAAAACTTTTGTGTTGAACCGTCAGGTACTCTGAAATCTGCTTTTTGTCACTTTTGCTAAACAGAAAAATCTTCCCACCTTTTTTAATATTTCTATTTACGGCTGAAATCATCGATGCAATAACCGCTTTATGATCGCTGATTCCCTGTTCTGCATTAACTGATTCAAATAGTTCGGGTCTGTTTGTCACCAGAAGGTCTAATATGTTATCGCCACGAGTCGGTTCGCTGTTTAACTGCTCAAGGTAGTTTTCAGATAAAGCACTTAAAAATATTTCACTGGATTCTTTGTCCCTGCCACCCGTTATGAACGTTTGAGTCTCCCAGTCTATATCCGGCAAATTAAAATCTCCACCCAGAACTATAACATGGTGGGAAAATCTACTCGAAATATTTTCCAAATTATTCTTCAGGTGTTCAAGGTACTTACGGGCATTCAGCCAGGTTGAAAATGGCGGAGTGTGCATCCGCCGAAATATCGGCAGGTGTCGAAAATTCAACCAGGCTGAATGCCCGTAAGTACTTTGAACATAGTTTACGCCAGGAGAAGCTCAGGTCTCATATTCTTCAGGTGCTGAGCCACAACAGCTGCTGAGCCCGGGGGCCTATAGAGACATCCAATTACCATGTCTGAGCCTGCTTTAACCGTAACTTTCACCCAAATCATTTCACAATTCGAATCTCCGTCAATTTCCTTCGATACTATTGCACTTCTTATCGCTATAAACACGCCACCCCCTTCACTGTCCATCCTGTCTCTGCGGTATACATTCCAATCTGAGTTTAGGATTTCATTACTGTTTACATATCCTCTCTGTGGTAGAATGTGTTGTCGATACCAGAGTCCACCGAGGATATAAACGTTCGTTACTGCTCAGCATTCGCTCACGTTCTTTCACAGGAACCCTCGGAATTACGGGTTTCAAACCTTCTAAAATGGTTCGTAGCAGATGTACTGTTATCAGTTCACATATGCCGTCCCGGAAAACATATTCAGCTTTATATAGTCATTACATTTCATCATTGTTACGATAACATAAGTATTTACATTTTAAAATGTATTGACATGGAGGGCTTGTGGGTTTATTACCCCTTATATATACATTTTCATATTGTGTTTACATTTCTTTACATAAATATTATCATCATCATCATCAAATCGGCGATCGAGGACCCCGTAGATCATGCGCCGACCTCTCAATGCTCCTCCATAGAAGGCGATCTTGTGCTCTTCGCATCTAGTTGTAAATAAACACTGTACAGAAATTGTGCAGGCAAGACATTCAATATTACGTACATGTCTTATGTTTTATGCCACGTAACATCTTTGAGTTTACAGTATCATTTTTGTCACATTTTGCTCTCGGGCATTACCCTCGTATATGAGCAGTCTGTATTCATAATGTCATCTTACTTTAACATTACACAGGTTGTGGTTTTTTCAGTCTCATTTTCCAGTCCTGACAAAATGTATTTGCATATCACGTCATCACACGATGTGCACAAGTTTTCTGTCCATACATTGCACTTGACGCGATTATCCGTAGTTACGGATGCGGGGGAAAGAAAGGTTCACAACATGAAATTCCGATAAGCCTACATAACTACTCTCAGCTACTTCACTGACAAGTTTACGAGGATATGTCTACTGGCGTACAGGAAATGTTATGGACAGCGAGAAGCATTCATTTTTTACTCTACTACAGCAATCCTTCGTTCATCAGGAGAGAACTATTGAGTGCATCACTTCATGGCCATCTACTCATTTTAGTTCACTTGACTTGTGTTTAGTAGCTACTGATACATTCTGACAGTACGGTTTTGTCTTATCCAAGTGTTACAATCGAGTATAAACATTGTACTTCAATGTCGGTGACTTACACTTCATTTTATAATGTATATAACTCTTGTGTATTCTGTTGTGTATGAATACGTATCTACGAGAATTTTGCTAATGAACAAGTGTAAAACCATGTTGAGAGAGCTTGTGTTCGCGTGCAAATGTATTGTATTAACTCTTGCATGTCGCTCTTCTCAGTCACATGGACGTAGAATGCGTAGTCTGACCGCTTTGAATTCGGTAGAACAAGACTTAAGTTCAACCTTTTTATACATCTGGTGTAATGTAGCTTTTTCATACACGCATTTACACCATCACACTCACATATTTTTATACGTATAATTATTTATTTTAGGTGCGACCCTTGTGCTTTGGTACGAAACTCCTAACTATTGTGTTCTATTTTACCTAGGACTTGACTCTGCATTGTCTGCTAGTAGGACACTTAAATACTAACTTCAAAACAAGTTTCTCGCTGGATGTCTACGTATCACGTTTCCAATATTCATACTTTCAGTTTCTATGAACAGGAAGTTCGTTCTTTATCAGTTTTAGAACCACGGTTGTCGCTTTGACTCACCTTTTTGCACCTAGAAAGAAAAGTACTGTCTTAGGCTTACCACAATCCTATCTCTCGTAGTATATTCAAGATCTAATTTATATTCCTTCACTTCTCATTAGATATCCCCTTTCGTGTGGCGTGTAAAAAGCCACTTGTATAAAGATAAATAACTTTTACATATCATCAAAGTGTGTAGATAGTGTTTACTTCGTCCTCTCTCTCTCTCTCTCTCTCTCTCTCTCTCTATATATATATATATATATATATATATATATATATATATAGCTTAGTTCTCCCTAATTTCTTAAACTTAGCTTAGTTCTGCAGTGGAGTTGTTTTATTTCCTTACTAGTCAACTCATATTATTAAGTTTCACTACATGTCGATTGTTTGACGTTTCTTTGCTAAGCTATCGACGTCTGGCGACGATACGCCGGCTTACGCTGTGCTGTACGCATACGCGGAGGTTGTCAACCTTACAGCTAGGTACTGCGCGTGCGCAGTTCTGTCCTCACCCCATTTCGCTACTTCCAGGCGCTACGTCTCAATCGAATGCCAACAGTGTGTAACAGTATAGTGTCAAATTAAAGAATTTCTCGCACTCGGCGATGGTAATATTTTCTGAGTTACTCTGGCTCGTAAACATAAAATAAAAATCTTACATTACTAAAACGTACAGCCTAATAAGGCAACACACTTGACATAGGCAAAAATGAAATCTTTCCTTAATCATAATCATCAATCGTCATAAGTATATTGAAGTGGACAGTTGGTTTGCTCTTATATACACTTATATATATTCCTCCAAGCCGTGCTTGACCAGCGTCAGATTCTGTTTAGCGCACAAGTTCACGTAAATCTTTGTGTGGGTAGAGCTCTTTCTCCTTACCATTGTTAAAGTATAGTAGCTTACAGACTCCTGGGTGAGGGATAGTTAGCATAACAAATGACCCTGGGTACAACAGTTGCCACGTGGGATTCGACTTACCATACTTTGTCGGTTTTGTATGGGTTCTAAGGAGTATTTGTTGTCCCACATGCCGCGCGGGAGTAGCCGAGCGGTCTCAGGCGCTGCAGTCATGGACGGCGGAGCTTCGAGTCCTCCATCGGGCATTGGTGTGTGTGTTTGTCTTTAGGATAATTTAGGTTAAGTAGTGTGTCAGCTTAGGGACTGATGACCTTAGCAGTTAAGTCCCATAAGCTTTCACACACATGTGTGTGTGTCCCACATGGTACTTGACAGTGAGTCCTAATTTCAAATCATACAATTGTTTTCTGTGCCCAGCTTTCTCTTCAGTGGTGACCAGTGTCCAAGGTATTTTCTCCTCATGCGATATTTCCTTGCCGGCCGCGGTGATCGAGCGGTTCTAGGCGCTTCAGTCAGGAACCGCGCGACTGCTACGCTCGCAGGTTCGAATCCTGCCTCTGGCATGGATGTGTGTGATGTCCTTAGGTTAGTTAAGTTTAAGTAGTTCTAGGGGACTGATGACCTCAGATGTTAAGTCCCATAATGCTCAGAGCCATTTAATATTTCCTTCCCAGGTGCCTTGGGTAGAGGTTTATCCCAGTCGTCTACTTGTCTTGTGTCAAACAGTAATTACGCAGGAGTAGGACTCGAACCTCCGGCGGGAAGGGCCGCGCGGGCCCAACAGGTCGCGGTCCAGTTGAATAGTAGCTTCAAGATTACGCACTTGTACAGCAGTGACTTAGGATTCTTTCTACTGAAGAACATTGCTTATTTTGCATGTCTCTCTTTGCTTGCGACACTTCTGTGCTATAGTCAAAGTTAAGTATTGTAATCGAGAAATGAAAGGAAATTCTCTGTACTGTGTTCAGAAGTGGTGATAAATTTCACCCGTATATTAGCCAGTAGCTGGCTTTTCAACATTTTTAATATATCGACATGTAATATCGGGTTTGTCCAGTAACAGAATTTATCTAGTGTTTCTCGAAGTTTCTTCTGAGTGCTCCGTGTTTACAGCTGGATGGTGCCCGGTTAAACATTTTGAGGCTACATCTCTTTTGTACTACGATGGACCAGAACTTGTCTAAGAATGCCCTTTCAAACTGTGCGTAGGTGTTACATTTTTCCGCGATGTCAGTGGCTCACAGCAAGACATCGCCCTGTTTATAGCCTACCACAAAGCGTATCTTCTGTGCTTTAGTCCAGTTCCTTTGGAAAACATGGCGGAAGGGTCTTATGAACACGACTAGGTTTATTTGCTTACCTTCAGAAGAAGAAATCGGAGACTGCGTGTGTGGTAGTAAACCTTCGTCGGCGAGCAAAGTAGAAAGGCATACAGCACTGTCCACTGCCGGCGTGTCATTGTTATGATGTATCGGATCGTATTCCGAATACCTCTGCGTGACAGGGGCAAAAGTAGACAGCACGAGCTGCATGTTATAACTGCGATCTATGTCATCTGATAGGTTAGGGTTCAAGTGCGGATGGATATTCCGATTATCTATACTGTCAGTTGTCATAGACTGTGCGGCTGATCCCGGTGGAGGTTCGAGTCCTCCCTCGGGCATGGGTGTGTGTGTTTGTCCTTAGGATAATTTGGGTTAAATAGTGTGTACGCTTAGGGACTGACGACCTTAGTAGTTAAGTCCCATAAGGTTCCACACACATTTGAACATTTTATACTGTCAGTTGACGCCTGATAGCTTGAAGTTGAACATTCCCTTTCCTTTTCAATGTTACTAACGATTTTTCCTCAACTGCTTTCAACCTCTGATCTATTTCAGGTCTTAGTTCTGCCTTCTGTGCCTTCATTGCCTCCTCGGTTACATCTGCATAACCCTTACGTTCCCGGACTCCTTCTGCATCAGGGTACTGCCCCGGTCTAGGATAAAAGTCTCTGCTCTATCTTTTATTTCCTTAATGTCTTTATCTATCATTTCTTGCTCGTTTCTCATCAAATGAGTATTAAACTTTTGCTACTTAGTTACAATGACAGGTCTTGCACCTGTTGAGAGAGGCCTTTGTACGCTGTTTGCAGCCCGTCATTGGTACCTAAGAGTGTGTTTACAGGTATACTCGTATTCTGGCAAAATTTTGGCTATTCCTGTTGCATTTTTCTCTGACCCTGAGATACTTCCTTCGCCTTTTCCGCGAACTGTTCTGGTGTCTTGCCTATTGATGACACTTTTCAGCTTAAATTATCTATATCTTGTGACAAATCAGTGAGCAATTGTGTTTTTAGGTGTTTCCCCATACCTAAAAGTTTACCCGATGATTCATTTGAAATACACTCCTGGAAATTGAAATTAGAACACCGTGAATTCATTGTCCCAGGAAGGGGAAACTTTATTGACACATTCCTGGGGTCAGATACGTCACATGATCACACTGACAGAACCACAGGCACATAGACACAGGCAACAGAGCATGCACAATGTCGGCACTACTACAGTGTATATCAATCTTTCGCAGCAATGCAGACTGCTATTCTCCCATGGAGACGATCGTAGAGATGCTGGATGTAGTCCTGTGGAACGGCTTGCCATGCCATTTCCACCTGGCGCCACAGTTGGACCAGCGTTCGTGCTGGACGTGCAGACCGCGTGAGACGACGCTTCATCCAGTCCCAAACATGCTCAATGGGGGACAGATCCGGAGATCTTGCTGGCCAGGGTAGTTGACTTACACCTTCTAGAGCACGTTGCGTGGCACAATATACATGGGGACGTGCATTGTCCTGTTGGAACAGCAAGTTCCCTTGCCGGTCTAGGAATGGTAGAACGATGGGTTCGATGACGGTTTGGATGTACCGTGCACTATTCAGTGTCCCCTCGACGATCACCAGAGGTGTACGGCCAGTGTAGGAGATCGCTCCCCACACCATGATGCCGGGTGTTGGGCCTGTGTGCCTCGGTCGTATGCAGTCCTGATTGTGGCGTTCACCTGCACGGCGCCAAACACGCATACGACCATCACTGGCACCAAGGCAGAAGCGACTCTCATCGCTGAAGACGACACGTCTCCATTCGTCCCTCCATTCACGCCTGTCGCGACACCACTGAAGGCGGGCTGCACGATGTTGGGGCGTGAGTGGAAGACAGCCTAACGGTGTGCGGGACCGTAGCAAAGCTTCATGGAGACGGTTGCGAATGGTCCTCGCCGATACCCCAGGAGGAGCAGTGTCCCTAATTTGCTGGGAAGTGGCGGTGCGGTCCCCTACGGCACTGCGTAGGATCCTACGGTCTTGGCGTGCATCCGTGCGTCACTGCGGTCCGGTCCCAGGTCGACGGGCACGTGCACCTTCCGCCGACCACTGGCGACAACATCGATGTACTGTGGAGACCTCACGCCCCACGTGTTGAGCAATTCGGCGGTACGTCCACCCGGCCTCCCGCA
Source organism: Schistocerca gregaria (assembly GCF_023897955.1). Taxonomy (NCBI): domain Eukaryota; kingdom Metazoa; phylum Arthropoda; class Insecta; order Orthoptera; family Acrididae; genus Schistocerca; species Schistocerca gregaria. The sequence continues at coordinate 735,828,286 of NC_064931.1, forward strand.
TGCCAACTATACGCCCTCGCTCAAAGTCCGTCAACTGCACATACGGTTCACGTCCACGCTGTCGCGGCATGCTACCAGTGTTAAAGACTGCGATGGAGCTCCGCATGCCACGGCAAACTGGCTGACACTGACGGCGGCGGTGCACAAATGCTGCGCAGCTAGCGCCATTCGACGGCCAACACCGCGGTTCCTGGTGTGTCCGCTGTGCCGTGCATGTAATCATTGCTTGTACAGCCCTCTCGCAGTGTCCGGAGCAAGTATGGTGGGTCTGACACACCGGTGTCAATGTGTTCTTTTTTCCATTTCCAGTAGTGTATAAGCACGCAAATCTTTATCCAAGTCATTTAACTGTTGTGTTATGCCGGTTTTGAAAGCATGAAGAGTTTGCTGTGGTTCTTCAAGTAATTCCCTTTCTGTCTCTGTCTGTTGTTTTAAAAACTCATTAAATTTTTCATTAATAATTTGCTAAGTGTTTGATTTTGCTCGTTAAACTTATAAACTTTTTCGTGTTGTTTTTTGAAAAATCATTAAAACTTTGTTCAAATAACTGTTGAAACATTTGCATCGTGATCGGGATTTCCGGTGTGAACAATGCACCCTGTCCAATCACGTTTCCATTATGCGTAATTGTGGCAGGCAACGAATGATTTAATAAGTTTGCGCTGTCACGCGTTACGTTTTCACCAAGGAAAAAAATACTCCCTGGAGAAAATTGTGATCCTGTCTCAACTACTGTCATCATTTTGTCATTTAGAATGATAATGTCACTATGATCTGTGTCCATGTTACCTGAAAAATCTAATTTGTTGTCGTCACTGCGACCGATATTTTCAGTTTCGATTTAATTTGCTGCCACGTCCATTTCGGCGACGTCTTGACTATCCAGCAAATGCGTAATAATTTTTTGGTACTTTTACAAAATGAGAAATTAAATGAATATCTTTGAGATTGAAATATTCCATTTGTAATGGTGAGGATACCACTACGAAATCCATTCAGTGGTGCCTCGCTAATCATTTACTCAAAATACATTGTCGGCGTAACTGAATTGTATGCACAGATTTCTCTCCCTCAATTTATTTTCTGTCAAATTGCCTATGTATTTCACGAGAATACTTCAATTTGGAAACTGGATTAGGAAAGGTACTACGATCACTATTCGCAGAAACGCTACTAAGCACGGTCATGCACACAATAGATCGTGAATTTTCCTACCTTTTAGTTGGCTTTCTCGGTCCTTTCGGAATCAGTTCTTCCACTGATTATGCTGTTTTTTCGAAAACTAACTTTCTGATCTCGTTGTTGTGTACAAAATATTGTTCGATTCTTACAGCAGCCAGCCCCTTTTAGAATGCTATTTATTTATTTAAATAGCGGCGTTACCGGTTTCTAACCGAAAGGTTCATCTTCAGAGAAATTTCTCGGCGTGATTCAGATTATGTGTGTAGGTATACTTGGAAAAAGTGCATCATACAGTCTTCCTGCTGCATCATCACAGGCGCTCAGCACTGGAACGTAATGGCTTGGTTTTGACGACATCCCAAGGAAATTTCATCATCTCGGAAAACAAAGAGTGAAAGCTAATGCAAAATGTAATTTAACGTGAGCCAGCCTTCTGAAGATAAATCTTTCGGTTGGAAACCGGTAACGGCGTCATTTAAATAAATAAATAAATAACATTGTAAAATGTGGCTGGTTTCTGTAAGGGTCAACCATTTGGTTATGTTTAGTCTTTTGCATACTGTGTGATTTCCATTTATTTATTTATTTTATTTTATTTTTTTTGCTCATTGCAGTAATAGAGTATCCCATTCATGAATCAGAGAGATACCACAATTATTACAATAGAAAATTTACAAAATTATGTAATTACTTTAAATTATTGCAAACGTGCTAACTGTCGCTCGATGTCGAGGTCCTTCTGTAGGTCTCGAGACATATTGGTTGGGGAGAAAGATATATGCATGAATTATCGGGAAACCGCACCAAAAACTGTCTTCACAGAAAGGCACGCAGGTGTGTGTAATTACGTTGATGACAGTGACACTAGAGTTTATTCTGTACATAATCATTATTATCAGTGGCCACATTCAGGTCATCAGTATCGACAGCACAGCACGTGTTCCCCTGTGTATTACAATATTACAGTTCTTAATTTTGAATCCACACAATTAGATGTGCTGCTCTCAAAAATACTGGTGAACTGTCAATAAACTGTCAATACGAGACCTTCATCCATCGGTGATATGGTGAAAGGATGTCATCACATGACCATACGATGCTATTTACTTTCTACACGGTTTTCGGCGTCCACTTCACTATCAGAATGAAACTCTGTCAAGCCTGTTACTCCTTCACACTCACGCCTGTGGATGCTGGATTATGGGCTGCATCTTTTTGTATGCACACACTGTTCGGGACGTGGCGCTGTGTATAAATCGATAGGAAATCGTAGCGATGAAGACTGACCCGTTCGATTATAAAAGTGGATCCGACTCAACTTATCGCTGAATCTAGTATCAAAAGTGTCATATTTCGATATTCTCACTGTCAGCTTCTTTCAATCGGCTATAAACTGATAGAAAAGTTCTTCAGCGAAGAAAAAAAACTCATTTTTCTGTTTTCATCTAAAATCCATAAGAAATGTTTCTGAGAATTAAAAATACAATCAAGAATAAGACAGATATGAATTGTTTTAGGCTTGGTGTTTGATTTAAAAAGATAACGACCAAAATCCAATAGATATTAAAACTGGGATAGGTACTGACAATGTGCTAGATGGAAGTTAAACACAATGAAATCAGATACTACAATCTGGAACTGTGAAGCAAGAATAACAACAACTTTTGATGCTGGTAGCGGGCATGGAGATGACTGTCGGCTGGGGATAAAATATTGCTCTACACGATGCATCTACTCTCTAACACATACAGAGACAAACCATACACGTCTAAGGATTTATTCGAATGAGTTTGAAGCGAGACACGTGTTTGGCCTGGAATCTCATTGACTGGAGTAGAACTGTCCTCTGTGGTAAGTTCCGCTTCGAATGAGCCTCGATGACCATCGAAGAGATGCCTTAGACAAAGGTGGGATACCAACCTCACTGTCACCAGCCACACGGCGGGACATCTAGGGGTGACGTTCAGAGGTGCCATTTCTTTTCACAGCAGGACACCTTCGGCTGTCATCTGCAGAACCCTTGCACCCCAGCGCTAAGTTGACAATATCGTGCACCCAGTTTTATTTCCCTTCGTGGAAAGTCAATCTGGACTTACATTTCAGCAAGATAATACTCGCCCGCACACGGCGAAAGTTTCTACTTCTTGTCTTTGTGATTCCCAAAACCTACCTTGCCCAGATAGGTCGCCGTATCTCTCCCTAGCTGAGAGCGTTCGGAGCATTATGGGCAGGGCCCTCCAATCCGATTTTGACGTTCTAAAGCGCCAACTGGACGGAATCTGGCACGATATCCCTCGGAAGTACATCCAACAACTCTGTCAATCAACGCCAAGCCAAATAACTGCTTTCATTATGGCCAGAGGTGGACGAACGCATTACTGATTTGCTCAAATTTTAAAGCTGTTCTCCTTGAATAAATCACCCAATTTTTCTGAAATTGTAATCATTTGTTTGTCGGCACATATCTAACACATCTAGTGGTGTTCGTCCTATTACGGTAATTCCTTCGTGGTGCGTTCCTTATTCCTTCTTCTTTTGTTTTTTTAAAGTGTAGAACTCCTGCTGCCGAGCAACACCCTACGGACATACTTTTTATTGTAATGTAATTAAAATCCCCATGTAAACCACGAATCATCCAAATAGCTTTACGTAAAATAAGCTGTTCAACGGGATACAACAAAATTATTTAAAATTGACCTTAAACGAGTTACGCTGTAAGAAGTTATTTCCTTTACATTCGACCCTAAAGGCGTTTATATGTCTCTGTCTCTGCTGCAGAGTTCCTTGCTTTTGTGAGTCCAATAGATGTAATTTTCTTGTGTTCGAAAGTCAGCTATGAGTTTGTAAACTGGGAGGATTTAGAGGAGATAGGCACCAAATAGAAGTATATAAGTGAATGATTTTTGCAGCGTCTATTCAGAAAGTGCAATTGTTCTGAGAGATTTATTAAAATTTAGAAAATTAGACATAATATTGCTGTGCTTATGAGGATAGGTATGAATTGTTGAATAGATATACGCAGGCTAATATGGAGGTAGGATTAGACAAAGGATACCTAGGTAAAAAGATAAGTTGGTTTTGGCAGTATGTGTCAGTATTAATTAAATGACATTGGAAATAAGCTGCCTGTATGACTTTTTAAGGATATGCGTACATAGTGAAAAGTGGTAGAAAAGAAGCACGTAATGTATTCAGTTGTGGGACTAAAAGATGAGGACTAGTTTACATAGAGTGGTGTCACCATGAGACAGTTTACTCTGCTTTGATGGTAACAATATTTGTATTACTCGTATAGGACATGGTTAGGGGAACATGTGGTAAGGAATCGGAAAAATTAGAGTAAGGAGACTGAAACTTCGTAATATGTTGTAACCTGGAGATATTCCTGAGACGTAAAAGACACTCGGAGAAGTCTCAGCACGGTCAGGTCCAGTCCTCTTACAATGAAAGGCAGCTGAATTACATAAAATCTCATTTACGATTGCGGATCCGTATTTCTGAAGTAATCATGAATTTTGTGACATAGTCACGGGTCAATAAATCAATTAATTAAACAGTCAATGAAATGAATCAATCAATTTATGCATTAAATCAGTCTGCTCTCGCAAACTGGATTTTTTGATGTTTGGTTTATTCTGTTCGTAGGACGCTCAACTGCGTCGTCATCAGCACCCGGAAAAAATACTCATTTTGACACAATCCAGTCTAGCCACTGTCACGAATGAAGATCACGATGATGATGAAGACAACACAAACACCCAGTACCCGGGTAGAGAAAATCCCCAACCCTTCCGGGAATCGAACCTGGGACCCCGCGAGCCAGAGGCAGTAACGCTAGCCACTAGACCATGAGCTGCGGATAAGGGTTACCGATGGCTCACTGTAGCAGAAGACCAGCGATTAGTGGGGCAAAGCAACTTTTATGCCCAACAATCAGTTCAGGAAATTCACAAGGTGTTGAAAACCTGTAGAAGGTCTTGGCCGTTACTTTCAAATACAAGCTGCAGCGACGCCGGCCTCTAAGGACACCAGCCTCTCCTGTGTTCAGGGAACTGACGTCAGCACAGGGTCCCCAACCCGAGAGTCATGAGGCCGAACTGCCCTTACGTCTGAAAGCACCTGGAACCGTTTACATTTCCACCTCCAGTCAAGTTGCATATAGGGAACATTTAGTGTCGGAGGAAACACACAGCTGTGTTACATCCGAGATCAAGAAACTACGGAAAGGCGCTCTCCATTGCAGTTCTTGGTCAGCTTCACTTCGTTATTAGTGCCAGTACGGAAGATGCCACCATTTTAGTGTACACGTGACGGCTTCCATCACTTTCGAAGCAACCATTTACAGATTCAAATCACCTTTAGTCAAGATGATTCGCGATAGAGCGCTACTGGCAATTTCGGCCCTGATTAATACGCAAATACGCTGTTTGCAACATGAGTAACTAGGATTACGATTCCATCGATGATAAAGGCGTACTCTTTGTGGCGTTGCCTCTCTCTATGTATTCGTATTGCGTGACATCTCATGACTAACTACTTTCTTTAATCATTTCCAGTTCCCAAAATTCATATAATTTTTTTTTTCAGTTAACCACTCTCTCTAGCCACTGGACGAGTTATCACTGTTTCTGGTTTCTTTATTGTTGCTTTTCAGGTATATTTGTCATGTTATACAGTAAGTTGGTAGCTCGACATATAGTCCAGAATTGTGGGTTGTTTAAATCTATTCTTTGTGACCTCCCGTTTACGTTTCTTTATCGTGAATATATTTGATATAATTTCAGTGTCACTGTCTGTTACTAGTCTGTGCTTTTCCCCTGTCCACTTCATTAACTGAATCATTTATCCAGGCAAGAGAAATCTCTGCTGCATATGATGAAGGTTGATGTATCCAGGGTCGAAGGAACAGAACATTAGCATCTGCTGAGAGGGGATCAGCAACATGCAGAATATCTCATTTCCACCCACTAAACCTACAGTCCCAAACCAAACGAAAAGCCAGCATCTACAATGTGATGATTATACTTGCAATATGGACAAGGGGGAGAAAGGTCCAGTACTTTATGAGGGCACAGTCAATACCATCACACTTTGCAGAAGACACAGCAGGTCAGACGCGCCACTTCTGTGTGAATCATGGCCTGGTTATGAAGTAGATATAGCTACTCTCTAATTCAATAACTTCATAGCGTAATTGTGGCACACAGTAACAGTCAAAATTAATGTACTTTTATTTATGTGATAAAGAAAGTTGCGTTCTTAGTTGATGAATAGTGTTTGAGTAAAAATCGTGTTTCATAAACTTCACAAAGTCGTTTTCTGATACCAAACTGCAGCACCAAGCGGATGAATACAGAAAATCAGTTATTGTCACCGCAGGAGGTATTTGTGTCAAAGGTGTGTTGCCCTTTCATTGTATTTTACTGTATGGAAGTGGGGACCTAGAAACGACGGAGAGGTTTCGTCCCCGCCGCAGCCCTCAGTGATCCACAACCTCACAACAGGCTATAGCAGTCCACTCACCCGACCGCCGCCCCACACCGAACCCAGGGGTATTGTGCGGTTCGGCCCCAGTGGACCCCCCGGGAACGTCTCACACCTCAATGTTTGCATGGTAGAGTAATCATGGTGTACGCGTACGTGGAGAAAGTGTCTGCGCAGCAATCATCGCCATAGTGTAACTGAGGCGGAATAAGGGAAACCAACCCGCATTTGCCGAGGCAAATTGAAAACCGCCTTAAAAACCGTCCACAGACTGGCCAGCACACCGGACCTAGACACTAATTCTCTGAGTGGATTCGTGCCGTGAACCGGCACACCTTCCTTCTCGGAAAGCAGTTCGTTAGACCTCATGGCTAACCGGGCGGGCTACGCTTTCATACTATTATACTGTGTGGTTATAATTAAAGTGCAGCTACTCACAGAGGTCCAGCGTAGGCTGTAAGTATCGTACGGCAGTAAAACATGGTAGAAAGTCAAATTCACTGATGCGTAACAGATTTAGCAAGAAAAAAGTTAGTTCCGATTTTGGCCACCAGGGGCAAATATGGCGCTTTGAATACAAGAGAGTCTACATAAATGTTTCCACATGTAATAGATTAGGAACAGAACGTGGGCAGGAAAGGTCAAAGAAGTGACAAAGACACAATGTAGGTTTTATTATTAATCACCGCTTAAACAGTTAGCTCAACATTAGCACCGCTAACGTCGACGAGATGCTCTACAGCTCCAGAATTGCACCTGGTAGCCAAAGTTGGAGATAATGGTTTTCCAGCGTTTATCATTTCCGCATTAATATATCTACCAAACCTCCTTCCATATCAAAATTACAGCCTATACAGGACCTCCGTGAGTACCTGAACTTCACTTATAATCACACATTACATCAGGCATTTCATGTGAGGGGGTGGTGTGATACGGAGTGGAAGCGTTCAGTGTTGATAAAAAAAATTAGGACTCCATGGGTGATAACGTGATCAGTGGACCATAACGATTCAGGCACATGAAGTTAAGGAATCTGAGACCACAGCTGTTTCAGATGTGGAATATGTTTAGTATCTGAGTGTCAGCGTTGCAACACGATTCCTACTCCACTGCATCCCCTGCTGTCTCAGGGTCAACCTCTTACTCAAAGAATGAGTTTCATTGGGTAGTGGGGAGCTAAGTTAGTTTGGGATACGCTGGACAGATGGAGAGCGATATGTGTGCCACCTAAGATTACGCTTGGTAGTTTTACATCGTAGGAGCGTGTAGTAATCAGAGCAAGAGGATTGTGTGTGAGCTATGCTTAGGCTACGGAGAAACTATTTTACATCACACTAGGATGAATGAATGGAAGGTGGGTGTGATATCAATTGTTTCAATAATGTCATGTTTGTGCTGGACCTTTTGGACTTCTGTAGTGGATTAGAGTGTCTTTTATTGAGATTTATTAGAGGTTCTGCGAGGGTAATGAATGGTAGCGTCAGTCTGTGAACATGAAATACACGCAAGTGAAACCGTTCGTGACACTTCTACTGCTGATAAAGTAACTACTGCAGTTGAAACTGCTGCGGATACGACTCTTCAGGATGGAAGTGTTGATGCTGTTGGTAGATCCTGTTCTACGGGAACTGAAAGAGAAAATAGAACTATAGAAAGCATTGGATCTACAATTGCAGCAAAAGGAAGTGCAAGTGTGACTGTTAATTCCGAAGGCGTAGAATGAAAGAAAGGAGGGTCCAAACGAGTAGTGGGTTTGTGAGAACGGGGTAATGAAGGTCAGGGGTAATTAAGTTGAAGCAAAGGTAATATGCATGCCGAGGTGGTGGAGGTATTCGTGTGGGTGACTGTTTATGTGGTTGCGGAATGAACCGTAGGTAACTTAATAAATAATCAGATAAGTTGAAGTCAGAAGTGAAGGTGAAGTAAGTGGTGTTTTCAGTTTGAAAGACACAGGTCTAAGACGGCGACCTTAAGGACGGAGAAGACTTCACTGCGGACGGTATGGTCGCTGTCGATAGCACCGAAAAATAGGGACGGTGGCATGTGGTGACGACGGCTGGTGACGGTGGTGGCAGTTCGTCGCAGCGACAAACTTGATCAAATTCAGAACCGGCGGCCGTGGGGCGTGCCACGAAAACATGACACACGTTAACTCCGTAAGTTGCCCAGGCTGGTTCCTACATGACAGTGCCTCTAGGCAGGCGAACGGAGGCACATATCCTTACTGAGGATGAACAACTATCGGAAATTCGGAGCAACAAGGCATGCTCAAACTCTTAGCGTGGCAATCACTCGACATCCACAAGATGTAAGAGTGATGGACATGCCCTAGCTAGTGATCCAGGTTGGTGACCAAAACTGACGTCACGTTGCACGCACTGAAACGAGCTACATTGGCTACCCAAAGTGCGTAAGTGTCCAAACTTAAGGATGAAAGTAACTTCCGCATGATGTGTCACAGCCAAGTAAAAGCTCGAATAAATTTGGACCGTGCATAGGAAGAACTGCTACTGTAGAGTAGAGCAGGTAACGGGGAGAAATACGCATCGAGACGAACCTTAGTGAGTAGTGTCACAATAACGATGGCCAGTGGTTGTACAGTGTTCAAAGATCTGGAGGTCAGTACTCCCAGGCAACGTAAGCGTCCCTACACTGTAATACATGGACCATCAAAACGATCATTTTCGACAATGCTGGACGTGCCGCCATATGGCGAGAGGTCGGATCGTGTAATACACCCAGGAAACTTGATCGTTATGGCGGACTACATGTTATGGTTAGGGGAGACATCATGATGCATGGGCGTACTGATTATCAAATCTTTGAACACGGTGCACTCACCGATCAGCGTATTGTGTCCCTGTACTCGTATCCCATGTGCACCTTTTCAGCGGTGCGTTTGGCCCTGACCTCATTTTTATGCGCGGTCCCATTGTACAGCGGAAATGGAGGAGCACTTGTAAGGAGAGGATACTCGGGGAATGTACCAGCCTGTCCGAGCCCCCGACTTAAAACCCGTCGAGTACGTAAGGGACAAGTTTGGGGGACTTCTTCCAGCACGTGCGTATTCACCAACGACCGTCCAATAGTTGCCAGCTGCGCTGCTGAAGGAATGGAATCTTTGTCACAAGAATTCCTTATCAACCCCGTGGTTGTCTTTAACTAAAAGTGCTATTTTTTTGCGTATTTTTTAATTACTTTCAGTACTGTAGTGTAATAGTTCTTTCTATGTATGGTCCAAGTTTTCCCCGAGCTATGTTACATGTTAATGACTCATCATGAAGAAGTCACTTTCGTCTTTAAGTTTTGCATATTGTGTATTATGACCGCTGAGCACAACGAGATTGAAAGGCACGGTAGGTTTGCGGGCACGTGGCGCTGAAGGTAAAGCGCATATGCGGAGGAGATGAGAATGATGAATCATCCTAGCTAAGGTTCAGGCTGCAAATGAGGAAATCCATTTACACAAGCAAGCGAGACAAAGGACAGAATTCATGTATTATGGGCCAGCGCCTGGGAACGAGCATCACGGAAACGACGAAGCTGGTCAACTGCCTACGAGTTAGTATTGTGGGCGTCTATGGTAAGTGCTTGAAGGTGAGTCGAAGCACTAGTAGGCGACAAATAATGGATGTACACGCCTAACATTGTGTTCGGAGGCTTATCCGCTTTATAAATCAGGAAAGGAAGTGATCAGTAGCTGACCGGACGACGGAATACGATGCTGATGCCGGCGTAGGTCTTTTGGAACTCAAGTTTCAGCACACAAAGCTGCACTTGTGTTTTCGCAGCAGAGGTTCGCTACTTGTTCCCATGTTGAATCAGTGACGTTGTCAGGGACGATTGCAGTTGACACAAGCAGATCGAGACGGGACCATGGATAAATAGAAAAGTGCCGCCTGGACGGAAAAATCAAGTTCCTTCTGACACCAAGACGATAATTGCGTCCTGATACGTCGCCAGCCCGGCTGCTCGAAACGTGCTCCGCTCCATAGTCACAGGCCTGTGGAGGCAGCATTACACTGTATGATACATTCACCAAGGCTTACATGGGAATTGTGGTAAACATTGAAGGCAGCATTACAGGTGCAGACTACGTGAACATTGTTGCATCTCTTCCTGCTTGATGTCTTCCCCGACGAGGATGGCATCTTCCAACAGGATAACTGTACTTGTCAGAAGGCCAGAATCGTGCAACAGTGGTTTAAGACGCGTGATAGTGAACGTGCGTGGCTGTCTTGACCAACAAACTCGCCGATATGAGCCCTGTGGAATCGATCTGGAGCGCTATCCGACGACAGCTCCACGTCCACAAACGACCAGTCAGTAATATATGGTAATTCCGTAAGCTATGCGTAGACACGTGTTTCTGCATGCTGCGCGCTACATTCCAAGGACTTCTCTAACCCGTGAAATGATAATCGTTGATGTATTCCTTTGCAAAGGTGAACTCACATGCTGTGAAGCACATGCGCACTATATTTTGACTTATCACTGTATGTCGAGCAAGTTGTGTACGAAATATATGCAATGGGTATTTACGTTCGCTGCGTCCAAGGTCTTTATATTTCATTATAACGTTTGTCCATCACTACAGCCATTACTCACCCTTACACTACTGGCAATTAAAATTGCTACACCAAGAAGAAATGCAGATGATAAACGGGTATTCACTGGACAAATATATTATACTAGAACTGACATGTGATTACATTTTCATGCAATTTTGGTGCATAGATTTTGAGAAATCAGTACCCAGAACAATCACCTCTGGTCATAATAATGGCCTTGATACGCCTCGGCATTGAGTCAAATAGAGCTTGGATGACGTGTGCAGGTACAGCTGCCCAAGCAGCTACAACACGATACCACAGTTCATCAAGAGTAGTGACTGGCGTATTGTGATGAGCCAGTTGCTCGGCCACCATTGACCAGACGTTTTCAGTTGGTGAGAGATCTGGAGAATATACTGGCCAGGGAAGCAGTCGAACATTTTCTGTGTCCAGAAAGGCCCGTACAGGATATGCAACATGCGGTCGTGCACTATCCTGCTGAAATGTAGGGTTCCACATGGATCGAATGAAGGGTAGAGCCACGGGACGTAACACATCTGAAATGTAACGTCCGCTGCTCAAAGTGCCGTCAATGCGAACAAGAGGTGACCGAGACGTGTAACCAATGGCACCACATACCATCACGCCGGGTGATACGCCAGAATGGCGATGACGAATGCACGCTGCCAATGTGCGTTCACCGCGACCACCCCAAACACGGATGCGACCATCATGATGCTTTAAACCGAACCTGGATTCATCCGAAAAAATGACGTTTTGCCATTCGTTGCCCAGGTTCGTCGTTGAGTACACCATCGCAGGCGCTCCTGTCTGTGATGCAGCATCAAGGGTAACCGCAGCCATGGTCTCCGAGCTGATAGCCCGTGCTCCTGAAAAGGTCGTCGAACTGTTCGTGCAGGTGGTTGTTGTCTTGCAAACCTCCCCATGGGTTGACTGAGGGATCGAGACGTGGCTGCACGATCCCTTACAGCCATGCGGATAAGATGCCTGTCAACTCGACTGCTAGTGTTTCGAGGCCGTTGGGATCCAGCACGGCGTTCTGTATTACACTCCTGAACCCCATATTCTGTTAACAGTTATTGGATTTCAACCAGCGCTAGCAACAATGTGGGGATGCGATAAACCGCAATAGCGATAGGCTAACATCCGCCCTCTATCAAAGACGGAAACGTGATGGTACGTATTGCTGCTCCTTACACGAGGCGTCACAACAACGTTTCACCAGGCAACTCCGATCAACTGCTGTTTGTGTATGGGAAATCGGTTGGAAACTTTCCTTATGTCAGCACGTTGTAGATGTAGCCACCAGTGCCAATCTTGTGTGAATGCTCCGAAAAGCCAATCATTTCCATATCACAGCATATTCTTCCTGTCGGTTAAATTTCGTATCTGTAGCATGTCATCTTCGTGGTGTAGCAATTTTAATGGGCAGTAGTGTATATAGTATCATTAATGATAATTTGTTACTATATTTCGGTATTTATGTCAGCTCCTTTCAAAAACGAAGGGGTATGAAATGTTCCTGATCCATTCCAAGAAACTGTCATATTATTCACCTCATTGTAAACAGGAAACGATGGGTATTGAAACTTGTTGTCTTTCCGGACATTTGTATTCGAGTCACCCCAATATTATTATAGTTCCTTAACCATTACACTGTTGCGATGGCAAGTGTAATTTCTGTCCTTGGCCTCTATTAATTATGGTGATAAAATAGATGCTTACTGGAACTCTCACTCATTTAAATGATAACGTGAAGTTGTAATGATTGATGTAATTTTCTGGTAAAATTTCTAATATTTACGACTTCTCCTGTGAATGTTTCGTTTCTAATGACACTATACTGTAGTCCTACTGATGTGAGTCAAATGAATTATAGATTTGCAATGAGCTCAATACTTTCAACAGAACTCCGGCGTGTCAAGCTGATTATTTTTTTTTTTTCGTAAGTGAACTGAACTTGTATTTAATGAAGAAAAACACTTCACATTTGTTTCATCTTAGCTCTTCTCCCATGTACTACTAAGCAATTTAGCCTCTATATTTTCTCCGTCTAAGTACGTCTATGTGTGTGGTTAACGGCTGTAGCTTGGTCAATACATGTGCCTAATATTACTCTCGTAGAACCGAAATGGTTATTACAATACCCTGCGCATAGGGCTTGGTGTGGATCGACTGTTAGACGCAAAATATTTCTACTTCTGTCATCCTACTTTAATGCTGGGTCAAAACCAGCTTATGCGTATCGTTTGTCTTCAACTTGCCTCCGTTTTTTAACAGTTAAACTGAAAACTAGAAAATACTGTACCCGACTCTTGAGAATTTCAGTTATCAGCTCTTGTGCCACTGATTGCTGATTGTGGAGCTTCAACTCACAAGAGAATATCAGTCGAATTCAGCAAAGGGTAGATTGTTTTGTTGTAGAATTCACGATGTGTCTCATTCCTTGTTACCAGTCACCGTTTTATTTATTTCCACGACGCGTTTCGAAGGTTTAAACCTCCATCATCGGGTGGATGGAGGTTTAAACCTTCGAAACGCGACGTTGAAATAAATATAACGGTGACTGGTAACAGTGCACTTTTTGTTTCATCTAATATCAGTAACAGTCACGGTAAAGCCTAACCAAAAAATGTTCACATTTAAAGTGTCTCATTGCATTATTTTGATACATCTTACCAGAAAGCAATTTGTGAACCTATAAGTGATACATAATTCTACGTGTATTTTCTCTTTCGACAGGAATGTTTGTTGTGGAATTCTTTGCTTTACTGTCAGGCCATAGCGCTTTTGATGCAGAAGCGGTCTCGGTCGTGCATTGGATTCTTAGAAGACACGCGATAACTGTACTGGTGTAAGGTTTTGTAGAGCGATACGGTAATTATTTGTTACGAAACGGTGTTTACTGATAGACTTTCGAAGGTTCTGAGGGTGACTGTCATTTCATGTTTACATAATATTGCTTACATTCATTATTATAATCAGCAATTTACCATCGAGTGTTGGATATGGGCTCCTTACGGTCTTCTCCATACACTGCGATCTTCAGATTACCACATCTAAGTTTGTCCTCCGTATTTCTATATGTCGTCAGTATACACTCCTGGAAATTGAAATAAGAACACCGTGAATTCATTGTCCCAGGAAGGGGAAACTTTATTGACACATTCCTGGGGTCAGATACATCACATGATCACACTGACAGAACCACAGGCACATAGACACAGGCAACAGAGCATGCACAATGTCGGCACTAGTACAGTGTATATCCACCTTTCGCAGCAATGCAGACTGCTATTCTCCCATGGACACGATCGTAGAGATGCTGGATGTAGTCCTGCGGAACGGCTTGCCATGCCATTTCCACCTGGCGCTTCAGTTGGACCAGCGTTCGTGCTGGACGTGCAGACCGCGTGAGACGACGTTTCATCCAGTCCCAAACATGCTCAATGGGGGACAGATCCGGAGATCTTGCTGGCCAGGGTAGTTGACTTACACCTTCTAGAGCAGGTTGGGTGGCACGGGATACATGCGGACGTGCATTGTCCTGTTGGAACAGCAAGTTCCCTTGCCGGTCTAGGAATGGTAGAACGATGGGTTCGATGACGATTCGGATGTACCGTGCACTATTCAGTGTCCCCTCGACGATCACCAGAGGTGTACGGCCAGTGTAGGAGATCGCTCCCCACACCATGATGCCGGGTGTTGGCCCTGTGTGCCTCGGTATACGACCATCATTGGCACCAAGGCAGAAGCGACTCTCATCGCTGAAGACGACACGTCTCCATTCGTCCCTCCATTCACGCCTGTCGCGACACCACTGGAGACGGGCTGCACGATGTTGGGGCGTGAGGGGAAGACGGCATAACGGTGTGTGGGACCGTAGCCCAGCTTCATGGAGACGGTTGCGAATGGTCCTCGCCGATACCCCAGGAGCAACAGTGTCCCTAATTTGCTGGGAAGTGGCGGTGCGGTCCCCTACGGCACTGCGTAGGATCCTACGGTCTTGGCGTCCATCCGTGCGTCGCTGCGGTCCGGTCCCAGGTCGACGGGCACGTGCACCTTCCGCCGACCACTGGTGACAACATCGATGTACTGTGGAGACCTCAAGCCCCACGTGTTGAGCAATTCGGCGGTACGTCCACCCAGCCTCCCGCATCCCCACTATACGCCCTCGCTCAAAGTCCGTCAACTACACATACGGTTCACGTCCACGCTGTCGCGGCATGCTACCAGTGTTAAAGACTGCGATGGAGTTCCGTATGCCACGGCAAACTGGCTGACACTGACGGCGGCGATGCACAAATGCTGCGCAGCTAGCGCCATTCGACGGCCAACACCGCGGTTCCTGGTGTGTCCGCTGTGCCGTGCGTGTGATCATTGCTTGTACAGCCCTCTCGCAGTGTCCGGAGCAAGTATGGTGGGTCTGACACACTGGTGTCAATGTGTTCTTTTTTCCATTTCCAGGAGTGTATCTTCGGTTACGTCATATCCTGGGTTCTTCTTTATCACGAGGATTCCAGCACAGGATCTCCTTCAACAGTCTATATTATTGTTCGTCTCCATTCCAGTTTCGTGAGAGTCATCTCCTAAATTCCTATCTTAGCTCTTACCTATACGTTTCTTTTTCCGCTTCTTCACCTTACTCCCAACAAACATCATAATTGGAACTTCTTCTGACAGTTGATCATCGAGAGGCACATCAACACCTCATTTCTAGTGAAGATTTCCAAACAATCGGATGTCACAACCATCCAGTCTCTGTTCACCTAAGATATGCAGCAGTTTTTCATGCCAAGCAGTGTCAAAGATTTTTCATAATCGATGAAACAAGCATTAACATTGCTATAAGCCTAACTAAATGATTTGAACAGTACCAGAAGATTGGGTCCTGAAACCGCTCATGAATTCGAACTGAGAATTTTCAATGCTCCCCTAGTATTTACAGTATATTCTCAAATGCAGTTTTTAGAGACAACGTAGAGGATCTGACTTTTTAAAGAGATCATTTTGCAGTCATTGCAACACTTTGCATTGGGCTTTTTTTGAAGTTGTACAAAAGTTGATTTGAGCCAACCATGTGGTGTGAGTCCGCTTCGATAGAAACTGTTGAACAAAAAAACCAGGTAAGAAAGAGGCCGTTTGTCCTTGACCAGCTTTAGTACTCCAATGTGCATTTCGTAAGGACCTGGAGCTTTCCCACTCTTTGACATTTTTATGGCCTGCTCTACTTCTGCTCTTGTGATATCCCTAGTATCGCACTCCCAGACACACTGATCAACAGCTCTGTGGCCCCTCATTTGTTTTTAAACGTCTTCCTTCCACTACTCTAATTTCTTACCAGTACTGCTATTATGACTGCTCTGTTCTTTTCTCTGCTGTTTGCTAAAGGCATTCTGAATGCAGTGCAGACAACATCCTCTCATTACTGAACATTGTTGAGGTAAGTTCCATTTATTCATATTCCTTTTTCATCCTAGTTGAATAATTAGAAGCCGTTTACCAAATATGATGAATGTAATTTTGGTGAAATGGAGTCACATTGCCTAGCCTCGTTCTTAATTCTGAACAATTTCACCCCCTGGATGTAATCGAATGGAAGTTGTAATTTTATTGTATAAAGTCTTCAACAAAAAGATGCAGGTAGAGACTATCCTTTGATTCTCTAGTGCATCCTGCATTCTTTCATTGTCAGAGTCGAACGTGTCTTCATATTCTGTAAATACCATAAAAACTGTAACTGATATTCGTTGCTTCTTTCTATGAATTCGATAAAATGTAAATTCTCCATTATCGTATGTTCGTTTTTAAAATCAAGTTGCTCATCTCCTTGGTTAAAGTCTAACGTTATTTAAAGGCTAGTGGTAAGGATGATTGCAAGAAACTTCTTCACCACTGACAAATCTTCCCTTCTCCATTCCTTGTGAGTAGTATAGCTACAGGTCTTCCTGCTCCCCTTCAGCCCTGGGTCGGATCTAGAGGTGCCGAGCTCAGGACCCAATGAGAAGAGCTTTGACAAAATCAATTCAGTGCCTACATGCAAGGGCAGAGCATCAAAATCCTAGACAGCCGAGTCCAAGATGACGCTGCATGGAAATTTAAAACTACAATATAGTGTTGTCAGGAAGTTGCAAATGCAATATGGCGCTGGAAGGAAATTTAAAAGTGCCGCATTGCAACGTCAGGAATTCAGTAGCGTGGCGAAACTAGCCCGCTGGTGTCAGTAGGCCTTCTGGCATCATGTTCAAAAGCACCAGAATGATCTGAATGATTTATCAAAAATTCGTATGCACACACACACACACACACACACACACACACACGTTTAGATCTTTCTATAACAGCCCAGCATTTCTCCAGCCGGTAACACGAATCTGCCAACCACTGTGCTGTTTTATCGGCCACTAAAACAAAAGTGCTGCGGAGTACGTGCCGGCCATCTTGCAAATGTTTAATTGTTCCAGCACGTTAAAAAGTACACTAACGATCTGATTTTTGTGCAGTTCGAAGCCATGTTCAAATGTATTCCAACTAGCTGAATCTTCCGCAAGGTAACAGCACATTCAAGAAAATCCGGACGACCTGAATTTTGCGTATTTTTGCGAGATGTTAAAAAGTATCCTCACTACCGGTGTTTTACGTGCATTAGTGCTTTATCTTACCGTATCCGAAATACTTGAATTTTGCGTAAACTGGCGCCAACTTGGAGACACTCAAAAGATCTTAATTTTGCATAACTGATACCATATTAACAAATATTCAAACGATATGAATATTTCATAAATCTGCGTCATGTTCAATAGAATCCGAACATTTCAACTTTAGGTAAATTAATTCCATGTTCATAAGAATCCAAAAGGTCTGATTGTTGCGAAAGGTGGCGCCACGTTCAAAAGTATCCAAATGACTTAAATTGTATGTATGAAAAACCCTGTTAATATACAGCCAGGAATCGCCATGATGGCTATACTAAAATATATCTGAACTACGCGAATTGCATAATCGAAACTACCACCGCACATCCTCCATCTTTGGATCAAGCTCAAAAGCATTCGAATGAGCTGAGTGGTGTAAACTGAACTGCCTGCGAGAGACTTCTGCACATGTCTGGTGAAGGCTGACTGTGGCAGATGGGAGCAAGAAGAGCAAATGTGGTGGGTTTGGCAGCTGCATTATCAAGCCTGAGCTTGTGTGACTTCGCAGAAAGCCCCCTCTCCAAAAAATACACACAAACACAGAATAACATATGCACGTGGTTGTCGGCATCCAGCTCAATCCTTATTATGGAGACTCATGTGATGTAATCTAGGCAATGGAAGAAGATGGAGTACTTTGTTATGAAACTACAAACAAGACAGGATAGGTAAAGATCGTAAGAAAAACACTGACATATGTATCTCAATATAATATGAAACATTAGATTGTCATAATACATATACAACCAGTAAGCTACAGTTCTATTTTTATAACACGTATACAACATCGATATCACAATTTCAGTTTCATAATACATTTACAACATATTGACTACATTCTCAGTGTAAAATATTTCCTTTGTCTCCAACAATTACCTTACATTTGCCTTTATAACCTTTACTGTATAAACACCTAACAGTTAATAGTCACAACTTCATAATAAACCTGTAATATACAGATTACAATTTCAACCTTCTACTTTTCTATTACACTATTAGATACAAATATTGTTACTACAATAAATACGAAAATGCACATTACTTAAATCATCATCTTCGCGTACAGCTAGCAAAATGTATGGATTCTTGCTTCGTGCTCGTTTACACGTTTTGAAAAACGCATTAGAAAACTTTTTGGTGTTAACGTGATACCTAAATACAAGGACAATATTGTGTTCACCTTATTTACAAAGAATAATTGTATTAAAATTGTCTCTAATTAACCAGTTCAGAATTTTGATAATGTTTGATGTAAATAAAAGCTGTCTATGCCAAAATAGTGATGCATAGGAAAGTATCCCTTCTTATAAGCTTGCTTACAACGCCAAATGTCACAAAAAATAAAAAACGGAAATTGTAGCATTTTATGAGGCTCTGTGATATCCTCCTTGCTTGAAAACGTGAAATACTCAATATTATTAGAATATTCATATACTTGTCCTGTAAATTAAACTTGAGACAAAGTTTATGAAATAGAAGTTTATTAATCACTTTCGTTTCTCCACAGCTAGGGGGACCAGATAAAATGCATGCAGTTATATCGAAAAAGGATTGACATGTTTGCAATTTTGTGTTCATAATCGACTTTCATCAAAAAGGAAACTGGTCATAAGTTAAAGTGCATGCTTCTTGAATCTCATCTTCCAATACACTGTGCTCATTTTCTCCTCTGGCAAAACCTAACAACATTTATTTTACCCACCATTAGGCACAGCTGGATTAGGGTCTGAACTTTAGAATAATATTATATCCCATATATTTGTCCATTAACCCTCACAATAATATGCGTCGATGGGGGCGGGGGCGATACTTTATACCAATCTTTTGAGTGCTGTAATTTAGCCAGTTCCTTTGTATTTAAAAAGTTTGAATATTATTATTTATTGTATTTAATGTACTTTTCTACCTGACTCCATAAATGTTTCAGTTTCTCACTTACACTTAAACGAAAAATTTAAGTCTTATTAGTAGAAGTCATTTTCCACTAAAAATGTCATATTCAGTATTTTATGGTTGAGGAACCTACTTAATCATCTGTATATCTTTAAAATGGGTGTTGTGAGTAGGAGACAACAAAAGTTAAAGAAATTTACACTGTAACATTTTTTAGGTAGTACACATTACTGAAAATTCATTGATATTGCTAAGAGAGTGCTAAAAGATATTCTCAGCTTCTGGACCCTGTTCATACATCAGTACCACTTTAAAAGATAAATTGTTAGTATAAGGCAACAACAATTAATGACTTGTGTTATTTTATCTTTTTTATGATAGGCATAAAATATCCCCCTGAATCCCCTTGATAATGTCCATTACGGAAAATATGTTGGTATTGTTGGGATTAAGTGATGGTATGAAACTGTATAAATATTGTCTTTAACCATCTTTTACATGTTGATTCATTTTGTTTCTTGTGGATGATAGCGATAATTTTGTAATTTAATTCATGTTAAGATATTCATTCAATTACTTTACTTTTTTCTAGCTAATTAAACAGTAGAATCACATGTAACTGTAAATATTATTACCAGCAAAACAGTTTTCGTTTTTTGACATAATTGTTACAGGGTCATGAAATTTATTCCGTATTTATTAATGGTCTTCCTCACTGAAGAACCACCTCCTTCTGCAATTCGCTGTATCTTTCTTTTGGCGTTGTGTCTTTGTTCGTCTTCTTTCTGAAATTTATCATTTTGACTTCACAAGTAAAACACCTAATAAGAATTTGCACATGACAATGTGTGGTAGTTATGCTGCTCTCCTTGTCTCCACCTGCAACAGTTTGTTTTCACCAATAATGTGTAAATGTTACTGAATTTCTGTTTAGTTCATACAATTATGTTATTCAGATACCTTCGAGAAGGAAGTAAATATGGAGGCTCTGGGTACTTTTCAACTACACAGTTCATGTGGTTCAAATACTTTTGAAGATGACGAACTACTGGGCTACATATTGATGTGGTGTTTCATCTACTTATCTATTTCATCTACAGAATTCAGATCATTTGGATAATACTGAACATGGCGCCAATACATGCAAAATTCAGATCGTAGAAATGGTATATACACTCCTGGAAATGGAAAAAAGAACACATTGACACCGGTGTGTCAGACCCACCATACTTGCTCCGGACACTGCGAGAGGGCTGTACAAGCAATGATCACACGCACAGCACAGAGGACACACCAGGAACCGCGGTGTTGGCCGTCGAATGGCGCTAGCTGCGCAGCATTTGTGTACTGCCGCCGTCAGTGTCAGCCAGTTTGCCATGGCATACGGAGCTCCATCGCAGTCTTTAACACTGGTAGCATGCCGCGACAGCGTGGACGTGAACCGTATGTGCAGTTGACGGACTTTGAGCGAGGGCGTATAGTGGGCATGCGGGAGGCCGGGTGGACGTACCGCCGAATTGCTCAACACGTGGGGCTTGAGGTCTCCACAGTACATCGATGTTGTCACCAGTGGTCGGCGGAAGGTGCACGTGCCCGTCGACCTGGGACCGGACCGCAGCGACGCACAGATGCACGCCAAGACCGTAGGATCCTACGCAGTGCGGTAGGGGACCGCACCGCCACTTCCCAGCAAATTAGGGACACTGTTGCTCCTGGGGTATCGGCGAGGACCATTCGCAACCGTCTCCATGAAGCTGGGCTACGGTCCCACACACCGTTAGGCCGTCTTCCACTCACGCCCCAACATCGTGCAGCCCGCCTTCAGTGGTGTCGCGACAGGCGTGAATGGAGGGACGAATGGAGACGTGTCGTCTTCAGCGATGAGAGTCGCTTCTGCCTTGGTGTCAATGATGGTCGTATGCGTGTTTGGCGCCGTGCAGGTGAGCGCCACAATCGGGACTGCATACGACCAAGGCACACAAGGCCAACACCCGGCATCATGGTGTGGGGAGCGATCTCCTACACTGTCCGTACACCTCTGGTGATCGTCGAGGGGACACTGAATAGTGCACGGTACATCCAAACCGCCATCGAACCCATCGTTCTACCATTCCTAGACCGGCAAGGGAACTTGCTGTTCCAACAGGACAATGCACGTCCGCATGTATCCCGTGCCACCTAACGTGCTCTAGAAGGTGTAAGTCAACTACCCTGGCCAGCAAGATCTCCGAATCTGTCCCCCATTGAGCATGTTTGGGACTGGATGAAGCGTCGTCTCACGCGGTCTGCACGTCCAGCACGACCGCTGGTCCAACTGAGGCGCCAGGTGGAAATGGCATGGCAAGCCGTTCCACAGGACTACATCCAGCATCTCTACGATCGTCTCCATGGGAGAAT
The DNA here is from genome assembly GCF_023897955.1 of Schistocerca gregaria. Taxonomy (NCBI): domain Eukaryota; kingdom Metazoa; phylum Arthropoda; class Insecta; order Orthoptera; family Acrididae; genus Schistocerca; species Schistocerca gregaria. The sequence continues at coordinate 735,850,511 of NC_064931.1, forward strand.
AGCAGTGTGCATTGCTGCGAAATGTGGATATACACTGTACTAGTGCCGACATTGTGCATGCTCTGTTGCCTGTGTCTATGTGCCTGTGGTTCTGTCAGTGTGATCATGTGATGTATCTGACCCCAGGAATGTGTCAATAAAGTTTCCCCTTCCTGGGACAATGAATTCACGGTGTTCTTATTTCAATTTCACGGTATATATATATATATATATATATATATATATATATATATATATATATATATATATATGTGTGTGTGTGTGTGTGTGTGTGTGTGTGTGTGTTTGTATGTGTGTGTGTGTTTATATACTTCCGATAAATAATTCAGATGGTTCAGATGCTTTTGAACATGAAGCCGTAACTCGCACTAGCAAAAGTGGGCTAATTCCGCCATATTGGATTTTTTTTTAATTTCCCACTATCACAACTGGTTTCGTTCGACCTTCTTGCATTTTTCAATCTTCCACCAGGCCTATCTAGTATTTGTAAATTTCTCGCGAGCACCATTATAAGTTTTTGAATTTCCCACAACTACCGCCTTGAATTCAACCATCTTGGATTGTATTGCCCTACCCCTGCGTCTAGGCAACCTATGGTTATTGGCAAAACTGCCCTCACTTGGTCCTGATGCTGGGACTTTTAGATATGAGCCTACAGCTGAGGGGTGTGCTGGAATTCTTATTTATATACTGCTCTTGTGGGTCCGTGTCAATTACAGCATTGTTCGGACGCTCTAGTTTCCTCCTCTTTTGGACTCATTACGTAAATAACCGTGCAAGTTTTGATATCAACACCTCTTCCTGTATTTCATAATTTCTGCAGTTTTCGTATCATTACCGTGGTTTCGCCCCTTCCAAGACCGAATAGCTTTCTTTGCACTCCTGACGGTACTTCCAGAATGCACTCATTCTCGCAATCTATTATGTGAGTGTTTTATTACTTGTACTGAATATACGAGGGTTGGAACGTAAATAGTGGCAACTATTTATTCACAACCGATACAAAAGAGTTACATGTTTGCACCTGTTACTGTCCTTCAAAGTAGTCACCAACGTTGTGTAGAACCCGTTGCCAGCGATGTTGAAGGCGTAGTATACCGTTAACGGGCCTGTTCTGTTGATGGTGCGTAAGGAGCGGTCTACTGCCTGTCGAATCTCTGGAACAGTTCTAAAGCGAATGCCACGAAGTGGTTCCTTCATCTTCGGAATCAAATCGAAGTCACAAGGACTTACGTCCAGGGCGTATGGTGGATGATACAGTACTTCCCAGTCCCATCGACCGAACAGAGCAGCCACAGCTTGCGCTGTATGCGCCCGCGCATTGTCGCGCAAAATGATGGGTGGGTTGCGTAGAAAGTGCCACCGCTTCTTTCGCAACGTTGGTCGCAGGTGATGCTCCAAAAACGAACAGTAATACTGTGCATTGACGGTCCGTCGTGGAGGAACGTAATGCGTTAGGATAACACCATCATAGTCGTACACGAGAGCCACAGTATCTTTAGACCGCTTCATTCGCACCATCAACACAACAGACTCTGCTAACGGTATACTACGCCTTCCACATTGCTGGTTACGGGTTCTACACAACGCCGATGCCTACTTTGAAGGACAGTAACAAGTACAAACATGTAACTCTTTTGTATTGGTTGTGAAAAAATAGTTGCCACTATGTAAATTCCAAACCTCCTATTTTAAGAGTACCTTGGAAGAGTCGAGTATGGTCTCCCAGTTCGTCATCACAGTGTCATCGGGCACCCTGATTAATGTGGTATGATTTCTGTTCTGCGATAAGTGGGTGTTTCTTTTTCTTCATACTTCAGTTGTTTTCGATTACGTTCCTCATAATCGTCTCATTATACTTTTAGACGCACTCTAATAAACGTTTCTCAATAGTTTTATTTAAATCACTAACTAATCAAACAGTCTCCTGCTCTCATTTAGCTTTAAGTCCTATCTGTTTCGTCAGTGTCTTCTGTCATCTGACATTTTGTATTCTTTATAGTTTTTCGCTTCTGAACCATCTTTACCTGTTACCAGGATAATATAATTTAATTACAGTTAGAGGACATAGTAAAAAGTAGTATATCCAAACATAAAATGGCAAAAATATTTATTGAACGACACATAAACATATGTTACCAACTTCAAGCACTATGAAGTTTATCTTTATCAGAAATTACCTGAGTATTGAGAAATTGTCAGCTGATTGTTGGCGGCTCCTTCGATGACAGTGGAAGAAAAAATTTTCGCTGATTCGTTTCTCTTCTTCTTCCAGTGGTCTTAATAACTATATGTTGACGTATTTTAATCCTAATCCTCTCTCCATCATCATTCTCATCTTTCACTAAAATACTACCCTATCTTCTTGTAGTACTCTCACAAGCTTGAATTCACATTCAAGTTTATTTTCATTGTAGTCTTCTTCATTTTCTACTGCTCCTCCTCTCACAAATGATAATGTCTTTGATATTCTACTTTTTCTAATATAATTTAAGGTGATTTTAGTACACGTACAGCACCTACTTGCATCTATAGGCTTTTAGGACAGGTGGTGCTTTGTAGAAGCGTTGGTAACCTTGTGAATTTTGAGACAGCAGGTACTATCACGCATTGTGCATGTCTTGTTATAACGTTTTGCTTGGAATAGCACATTACGGAACTTCTTATGGTGCCAGAATGGTCATCTGGCCACTGAAACTGTAAAATGCCAGTGGTAAGCAAAGCGTTGGGTGAGAATGATCTGTTCCTCGGCGGTCGTGGAGTCTGAAATTCATGGATGTGCACAACACACTTTGTTTAGTAAAAAATTCGTACAGTAGCAGCAGGGGGGGGGGGGGGGGGGTATCGTTGATCGTTGGCGCGCGATGATCCTAGATGCAAGACTCCGGTTGTATAAAACACAAGGCGACATGCTCTATGACGGTCGGCGTCAGAACGCCTGTAAGGAAGACGTCAGGAGAGTTGAAGCGTCAGCGGCCTTGCAGTATATGTGGCTGCGTCAGGCGTTCTTCGGCAGTAAGAGGCGTATCACCAGGTCAGCTAGCAGCTCTGGCGGAATATGAGTTGTGAGATCTTCCCAGACACAGAATGCAAATCGAGAACACCTTGTAGCTGCCCAGGAGCTGGTTATTGACGGCCTGGACGAGACCTCAGCTGGATGACACGCGTTCATACACTGGCAGTATCAAGTACAGGACCCGCCTAGAGCCTAGCAGACAGAGCAGACAGTGGTCAGTTGTGAACTAGGCTGAGTGACCCATATCGGGCCACCGGCTGGTATGGAGTAGATCTGTAGGTAGGCAGCATACCAAGTTAGTTCTGGGTGGTGATTATTTATAGAAAATTTGCCCAACGTTGCTATGACCGAGCCATGCCACTGTTCACTTAGGGGGCAAGGCGGCGCAGCATCAAGGCTCTGATTGACGTAACTGTGCTGGCCTCTGCGACCGGTCTGTCTCTTGCGCCAGTCCACTGCAGCGTTATTCCGGCCCTGACAGAGGAATTTCATAGGCAGCGTGCAGGAACGCTTGGCTGTGAGTTGTGAAATCTGCTAGCAAGTGTTTTCCAGAATATTCTACATTGCCATTGGTTAAATCGTCGTCATCAACATTTAGTAACGAATTTACAAGTAACAAGTAACAAAGCATCACGAGTTTCTTTCAGTGGTTTGTGGTAATTCAAAGACATCATATTGCCAGTGGTCTGTTGTAGCTAACTTTTCCGTGTCTTCATCTTCTTGTTCTTTTTACCTCTTCTTTTGGAAATTCAGTTTTTTCATTGACGTTACATTTGTTAATGAGGTCGGAGACAATATTATATTTTTGTACGTCATCTTTATGATTCTTTCCCAAAACTGCTTTCTTTCACGCATCAGTCTTGTTAGTCACTGCGAAACAGGTTAGTGTCTTTTACAATTTACACTCAAACAAGATTTTTCTTTTTGCAGGGTTAGCATCTGTTTTCATCCTTTCATGATCTCAATGTTCTCTGCAAAAGAATGTCGAAGCTTGCTGTGGGAACTACTGTTCAAACAACATCTGATCTGAAACTTCCTGGCAGATCAAAACTGTGTGCCGGATGGAGACTCGAACTCGAGAACTTCCAGGAGTGCTAGTTCTGCAAGGCCCGCAGGAGAGCTTCTGTGACGTTTGAAAAGTAGGAGACGAGGTACTGGAGGAAGTAAAGCTGTGAGGAGGGGCCGTGAGTCGTGCTTGCGTAGCTCAGATGGTAGAGCACTTGCCCGCGGAAGGCAAAGGTCCCGAGCTCGAGTCTCAGTCCGACACACCGTTCTTATCTGCCAGGAAGTTTCAGATCAGCGCACACTCCACTGCAGAGTGAAAATCTCATTCTCGAAACATCTGATCTGCTTTTAAAGAGTCACGACAATTTATAACGTTTAATAGTGAAATGTTTAATAATACTTGAACGATGAAGATGGTTATTATATGCTCATTATTTCAGACTTCTTGTGTGCCGCATATGCATGGGAAGGACAAAAATAAAGAGCTGTGCATAATGCGGTGCTGGAAACCCGTTGGCATTAACAGCTGTCAGTCGTCTCGGAATGAAAAAATACAGGGCCTGTGCGGTTTATACTTGAATCTTACAACAGCCTTCCATTCAAAATTGCGTCAGTTTCAGGTAACGATAGTAGTGGTGGGCAGCGATCATGTACCAGTCTCTCCAAACTAGACCACGAACGCCCAATAATACTGAGATCTTGTGACTATGGTGGCCAGGCGAGATACGACAGTTCAACCTCGTCCTCACAAAACCAGTCCAGGGCGAAGCGAGATGTTTGAATAGGGTCCCTGTCGTTTTGGAATATAGCATCACCACTTAGGAGCAAAAATGGTACCATGGTATGGACCTGATCAGCCACAATAGTCCCATAATATTTGGCAATAGTAAGATCTTGCAGAGTAACCATCGAGCCCATGAAATACCACGCTAATATGGCTGCTCAAATCATCACCGGTCCACTGCCATGCTTCACTCTTGGGACGTATACTTGACCAGAAGCTGGAAACGATGTTAAACGAGACTCATCCGACCAAATGGCTTTCTTCCTTTTCTCCATAGTTCACCACGTTTTACGGCTTCGGCACCATGCCTTTCTATGATGGGGAATTCAATCATGGCTTTGGAAGACCAGTTTACCCTGAAATTCTCAACTGACGGGTCTCTCTTCATGTCGTTTTCGGGGTGACGTTTGCAGCTGACGTCAGTTTATTTTTCGCCAACAATACTCTTCAATTACCGTCTGCCACTATGACTCAACATACACTTTCGTCCGTGTTGTTACTTATCTGATGAAGTTTTCCGCGTTCCCTGTACGTGGCATAAGCCTTCAGTTCCTACTGCAGCTTGAAACACCAAACACTTCGGTTCCCTTGCTTACGGAAACACTCACCATGAAAGCACCAATTGTTTCCCAAATTCGAATTCACTTAGCTCCCACATAAAGCATTCACCATTATACACAACACTGTTCTGACTACGTGTGACACTTGCAAAGTATTGAGGGCGTTTCACAGGGTGGCTTTCACGGTCAGACACAACAACACAACCTGCATTCATGTTCAAGCATTCATTCCTAGCGGTGTTTCTATGTTTTGGTCCAAACCCTATATATGTAGTTAGTCAATTTACTATGATAACGGCCTTTTAGTTTGTTTATTGGGTAATGGTAGTGTACTTGTAATCACTCATACTCCATAACTGTTTACTCATTTCAAAGTATACGCTAAACTTCTTATCAGAATTAATTTTATCACTGAATACAGAGTCCTCTCTATTTACTTGAAGAAGGCAAGTACTAAAGAAAAATATGATTTCATAATACGATAATGCTAATCACAAGCGAAATAATCGAAAGTAAAACTGGAAACAATAAAAGTTCACTGGCATGATCACATCTCCCTTATTAGAAAATATAAAAGAATCAAATACGATTGAAATTATTTCGAACGTTGTTCGCAAGTGTATCATAGGTAAGTATGAATATCGTTCTGTACTTCTGCCCGTGGCATTTAAGTGATGAATAATCATTTTACTTCTTCCATTATAATTATATACATTTTATAACGCATCTAATCGCATAAGGAACGAGATCTCCTTGTATGCATGCTTGTGGTGCAAGTACAGCATCAATAAAGGGACGAATAGGAGTTTGCAAAACATGGTTCATTAAATGAATCTTTGAACAAAGTAAGGAATGTTCCTCGTTACAACGACTAACACATGGACGAGACGTTGCTTTCGAAATCCCATTTGTTCGTTAGATGCTGAGCAACGAACAATAAGAGCAAAAAAATAACACGAGGTGGATCGCCACTGAATCACGCAGCTGACAATTTTCGTATTGAACTTTAGCTACCTGATTATTCATATTGTGCATATAAGCGATAGCAAAAAGATTGCTAAGAGCGTATTTTGGTACAAATAATTTACATGTTGCCTGCCTGTAACATGACTGAGCTTACACAACACATCCACAAAGCAGTCTGACTAATATCAAGCTGATATAATTTTTTTTCTGCTGTAGCGTGGAAGAGATGGAAAGCGAAAGACGCCAAACTACCTGAGAAATCAGCTGCCCAGCTAGTCAGTGCCTTCATTTATGGTACACATAAACTGCATTTGGTATGAAGAAGAATAACAGAAGTGTACTGAAAAATGTAACTGTGAAAGTTGTATACGGTCGAATGTACGCGAAGTCAAAAAGCATTGTCATAGCAGTTGGGTAGGTAGCTTGAGAAATAGCATACGCTCTGCTCCAAAGAGCCCAATATAAAAATGGTTCAACAAACTATATGTGATGCCAGCCCCTAAAACCAGTGGAATATTCCTTCTAATTACAGTATTTGCTGCCTTCCTTTCTGCGCTTGGTGGTTAGCAGGACTTGCGGCCAGGCTGGCTATAACTGTAGACGAAGTCAAATTCGAACGTAATCAGTTGCCTAAATGCAACGACACTGTAAATTAACAGAAGAAATGTCTCTCCGGGAAGGTAAATATTGGTGTTTATGACTGTACAGGAAGTTGGTCTTGATTTGTACCTAATATAATCAGAACACTGAGAGGAAAACTCTACTGTTCTATCCTTCCAATTAAAACTTTATGTTAAAACAGGATGAACATCTTATTTTTGGGGTGTTTTATCATTCTATGGCCATATTTAATGATTGGATAACGCGTTTCTGAATCTTATAACAGATGAGGAGTTTGGTTTGCTGAGGGTATGCTATAAAAAGATAAATAGCGTTCTTTATTTCTTCAATATTTTTGATAATTTAATAGCAGGTGTAGAAATAGTTATCTTAAAACTGCCACATCAAGTATGATAATAGTATGTCTGAATCACTTAAAAATTAGAAGTGTCACCTGTGTTTCAAGTCACTGACCTCTAGAAAATTTAGCAGGTTTTTGAACACAACGTTTCAGTACTGCAATGGATGTCCCTGATCACTGTGTTAAGTTTCGCCTAACGGGGAAGTATCTTCTATAAAGTGTTGCCCATATCTCTACAAATATTTTTTTCTCATTTGACTTTGAAAATTGCTGAATTCAATCACTTTTCTCGTAATTCCATTCCTAATGTGGTTTTGAAAATTAACTGTCTATTCCTATAATCGCATAAGCAATTTAAAAATTATAATTTATGATCTACATGAGAATTTTGCACTTGTTCAGTGAGGCAAAATTATACAACATGAAGAATTTTTACGAAAATGCTCTGGATAATTAAACAATATGTTAAAACTGAAATTTAGTTGCGATAAAATTCTCAAACCCTTTGAGATTCGGAGTAACGTGTTAATAGACATTAAATTGGATAATTTTGAGGGTTTGAAGACGAGTAACTGATAATGAATCCTAAAAGACAGCGAAAAATCATATCATATGCTAACGCCCTGTGCATAACTTGCAGCAGTTCATTGTATAATCGGTTATATTTAAGGTAACGTATAGACAATAGGCTGACATTTGCAAATGATACAACAGTAGACAGATAGGCGACATTTGCTAATGATATGACAGTACACAGACATTTATTTGTGCTGCAAAAAGTACGAAACGACTAATAGTAGTAATAATAACAATGGCAGGAGTTGTAGTAGTAGTAACAGTAGTGGTACCAGGAGTAATCGCAAAATACTATAATCGCTGGGATACAATGCATCAGACACTCCACCGACAATCTTCGGGAATTCGAAAGTCATTAACAACGTACTCAATGTATTTTAGAAAATCTCTTATAAATCTCTTATCGATGCCTCTCTCACTCTGCTCAAAATGGCACAAATACTAACAGTTTGGCCAGCTAGAGTTTACTCACAATGATTCTGTTACCGAATGCCATACAAAATTAATACGCTTACCTGCTGTCCTGCGGGAGTTGACGATTTATTAAAGGAAGACTTATCGATGAGCCACTAACAGCGGAAGTTGTTGTAGTTGTTTTAATCATAGTTTGTGAATTTTACCTGTAGTGACAAATTCACTATCGCCTCGACAGCCAAATTATTAACCACACTCACAGTTCAGGAATTACGATACAGATGAAGGTCATGAATTCGTGTGAAGAGAATGCTATAAAATTCTTGTTTGGGAACTGGTGATAAACAAAAGGAACGAAATAGATTCAATCTCTTCCCTTATCTTTTTCTCCGTAACAACACATTTATTCTGATTTTCACGTGTATTTAGTCACTCTTCTTCTTGTTGCTTTCGATAAGCGAAATATGACCCATTCGATCTTATTTAACGCCTCTTCCAGCACCACTACCTATCTCCGTATCCTTAATTTCTGTGATTTATTGTGCTTAAATAGAAGTAAGTAAAAATAATAGAGTTTCTAAAGCCAATGTTACTGTCTGTTTAGACAAACGTCGCGTAGCTTGGTCCGGAAACTGAAGTGGCTTGGCGAGCCCCGCTGTTGAAGGCACTGGATGAGGTCAACCAGTCATTTTGTCCCGACAGACTTTCACCCTGGCTGCAATATCGACGTCTTAGGAACTTGCACGCCGTCGTAGGACTTCCAATAACGCTACACATAGTACACCAGTCTGCCAGCGATCGAAGAAGATTCGTGCCACAAGTGAAGGTTTCCAACCGATGGCGGAGCTATTTTCACAGCTGTCTCAGGATAATCATGAGTAGTTCCAAACATCAGTGCCTGGGATCAAAAAGACCTGTTCGAGAACTAAAACAAGTCAGCTAGAACATCATGCCAGTCATGTCATTTAGTGGTCAATCAGTCTTTGTGCCACACGTATGTCATTTTGTAGAGATGGTAGCAGACTTTTCCCACAACGCTGCCTGCAGAGCTGGTTGGCAACTGCGGGATACATATCTGTATCCAATAGAGTACTGCGTCAAAAGTTTCACCATACTGGTAACAGCAGCCACAGGGTGTGAACATTTGGACTGACCCTAAGGATCTATCCTGACTGGTTCCCTTAATGCTCACAAAGGAGTAGTTAATAGCTGTCCTCCCAGACACCTACTGTTTCCCAAATAAAGCAAGGAGCAAGCACAGTTAAAAGTGTAATAAAAATATATTTAAAAATCTATATTTTTATTTATTCAGTCAACAATTACATACGAATATTGCAATAGAAATGCAAGTAGAGACTGTTGTATTCACTCTGAAAACATTCTTATAATGAACGAAGCACTTCAATTAGTAACTCAGATGTTAACGTAAGTTCTCTACGGTAATTGTGTAGCATAAAGGAAATTTCATAACAACAACACCCTTAAAACATTTACTGGGGCATAATGTTAGTTGTACGATACTTTCTATAAAATGTTTCATTATTTCAGAACCATTTCTTTATTTATTTTCTCTAGCTCATATTTCGTTTCATTACTATTATCCAACAGAGCCCACTTTAATACAACCTTTGACATACCTAATCCTCATAAACAGAATTGAAATATGTCAATTAATAAAATATTTTAACTATTTCATGTATAAGAAGTAGATGCTAACTAAATTACAGAGCGGTCATCCTAGCTTGCTTTGTGAGCTGGAGTAGTTACGTTAAGAGCTACGTTTTCCTTCTTGGAATCACTGTCAGCTGGCGTAGTTTCATTTTTTTCTGTAACAATAGCTACTCTCACAGGGAAGTTATTATCTATTTGTTGACTCATATCCTTTCCGGGCTCTGAGTGTAAGTGAACGACAACGGGGTATGGAAATGGGTAAGGTACAAGAAACAATACTGGTACAGCGACACTTACTGGTTGACGAGCAGGTGCGTCATATGTATTATATGATGATTGTGGTTCCACTTTTGTAACAAAATGGAAGTCACCGTCTGCTGCTGGAAGATGGTATATTTTTGTGCGTGTTCTGGAGGGGTGGTCGCCTAGAACGACATCTAGGAGTGAGGTATGGTGGTTCTTATCCGAGGTGCTTGGTAAGGGCATTTTTGTGTGTGTTCTGTGGGGGTAGTCACCTAGAAGAACATCTACGAGTGTGTTAAAGTGATTCGTATTGGAGGTGCTTGGCAAGGGCAGGGGGTCTATGGGTAGGCTGCGGACTTCGCTTTCCTCACTGTAGTCACCAACGTCAGTGTAGGGGATGTATCGGGCTACTCGTGCTTTTTCCTGTTTGGTTGCCGGCGCCGCGGTGGTGGTTGTAGTGCTGTTAGATCCTCCACCAAGCAGCATCCACGGGATCTTCAGCGCGGACGTCACAAACATAGTTACCATTGCCGCCAGTGATGGATAGATGTTACTAAGGAATCCAGCGACGCGCAGCCCCTGGTGCAGGTCCCCATCGGATATAATCACCTGATAGGTAGAGAAAATGACTTCAGAATGGCATTCATCATGTCAGATTGCACTGTAGGGCCAGAAGTAAATACAGATATTACAGGACATACATGCAATACAGTTCATTTCTCAGTAGCTATAGTTGGCAAATGTCTAGTTTCAAGATGTTTACCAAAACAGTAATGTCTGTGTGTGGGAAACAAATTTTGTTCCTAGTTTACTGCAAATTATTTAGTATCATCGGTAATAACCTTAATCGAATGGAAATACTTTCGTGTCGGGAAACAACTGACCTGAAAAATATCTTGAATTTAAAGTCTCACCTGCAATAGCAGACAAATTTATTTACTTGATAACACAGTGTAAGACGACAACCCTATTTCCCACTGCAGTGATAAATCGAGATGTGACTCTGCAATCAATCAACATACGAGGGTCGGTCAAAAAGTAATGCCTCCCATTTTTTTTCTACTTAAAAAAATTAAGTTAAGTGAAAAATTTGAATTTGGCGCCATTCCTCAAACCTTCTTCTGCAATCCACTGCAGTAGTAACTTTCTGTGTCAACAGGTGGCAGCATAGCAGAAGTTTGTAAGATGGCCGACATCGATGTTCGTTTGAGACAGCGTTGTGTGATTGAATTCTTGAATGCAGAAGGTGAAACGCCCATACGCATTCATGAAAGACTGAAGAAGGTGTATGGTGTTGTGACAGTGGATGTCAGCACTGTTAGACGATGGGTTCGTCGTTGTAAGGAAGCTGAAGGGCAAACACCGTTGACTGACGAAAAGCGGAGCGGCAGGCCGGTGAGTGCAGTGACTCCACACAACATTCAGCAAGTTGATGACATCATTCGTGGTGACCATCGGGTGACTGCAGATGAAGTGTGTCGCATTATTTCTCTTAGTAAAGGCAGTGTGATCACGATTATTAAACAATTGGGGTACTCAAAAGTTTGTGCACGGTGGGTTCCAAGAATGTTAACCGATCAGAATACAGAGGCAAGGAAAACAATAGCCTCCCAACACTTGCAGCGCTTCCGTTTGGAGGGAGATGAGTTTCTGAAAAAAATTGTGACCGGGGACGAAACATGGGTGCATTTTTTTGAACCCGAATCAAAGAGGCAGTCACACAAGCTCGCCGAGGAAGAAAAAATTCAAAACTGTGCGATCGGCAGGGAAAGTTATAGCAACAGTTTTCTGGGATACAGAGGGTGTGATTCTGGTTGATTTTTTGGAGCAGGGATGCACAATAAATTCTGTTCAATACGTCACAACCCTCAAAAAACTTAAAGCACGTCTTCAGCGAGTTCGCCCAACAAAATCAATGGCAGATGTTCTTCTTTTGCATGACAATGCAAGACCACACACCAGTCATCACACCTCTGACGAGATTGTCAAAATTGGATGGGAAGTTTTGCCTCATCCCCCATACAGCCCTGACCTGGCACCATCAGACTTCCATCTGTTCGGGCCACTAAAAGAAGCTCATCGTGGGATTCATTTTGAAGATGAGGAGGCCGTCAAAACATCCGTGCGTCAATGGCTTAGGAAGCAGAGCTGTGATTTTTACCGTGCTGGGATACATGCCCTTGTTCAAAGATGGACCAAAACTGTAGAGATGGGCGGAGATTACATTGAAAAATGACAAAATGATCCTCAATGTTGTGGTTTTCAACCTATGTAATTGCATTTAAATTTCCTGACAATTAAATGTAGAAAAAAAATAGGAGGCATTACTTTTTGACTGACCCTCGTACAAAGATATCATCTTTCAGGAGAACGTTCAGATAAGAGGCAGCTTTATGAAGAAGTCTTAATCGACATTAACCATTCTATTAATAACGTACTAACACTGAGAGTTACATCGCCAATGGTTAGGGTTCACTGGGAATTAAAAACAATTGTAAACACCATTTTACGGCAGACTAATGTGTCGGCGTACATATCCAAGAGACAACTGCGAATGGTACGCTTCTTCCTGCTAGAGGGAATCTGGGAAATAGATTTGCATCATTTCTTATCTGACACTGAAGTTCTGCCTTTTCTTAGTTGATGAAAGGGCCACTGTGGAAAGAGCGGAAGTTAATAGAGTAAAAACGCAATTAATCCACTGTGGTTAATTCCATTTACTGAACAATTTCACTCAACATGAAGCACCAGTGCATTTCAGTAACTTAAAATTTGTTGGATACATTCTTGTGTGTAGTGATTCTGATAGAGCTCAGAACTACCTAATATTAAATTATTAATTTATGGAACTATCTAGAATATTGTATTCTTTAACGTTGTCTTAGTTTTTAGGTAACTTCCATGGTTGTTAGAAGTGTCTGTTCGCCTTAGCTACGGATTTAGTGTAGAATAAGAGATTTTTATAATTCACTAATTCACACATGTAATACTGACCAAGTAAAAGAATGCCTCGTATGCTGCCTCCACGGCTGAAATTGGTATCACCTTCGATCATTTTGCAGCCTAACCTAATTTAATTTTACTACACTCCATAATTCCTATGGTTTCAATGTACAGTTACTCTCTAAAATAATAACTGAAAGCATAAAGTACTTATTCGTTATATCTATGTACAGTTCCTTCATCTATTAAACCGTCTCGTGGCTTATTTCTGTAAGAGTTCGACTTTCGCCTAGGCTAAAGCCAATAATTTTTTCATTTCTGCGTCAAACATTTGCACACTATTTCTTTCAATCTTCTCTTAAATCCATTATAGTACATCTACACTCCTGGAAATGGAAAAAAGAACACATTGACACCGGTGTGTCAGACCCACCATACTTGCTCCGGACACTGCGAGAGGGCTGTACAAGCAATGATCACACGCACGGCACAGCGGACACACCAGGAACCGCGGTGTTGGCCGTCGAATGGCGCTAGCTGCGCAGCATTTGTGCACCGCCGCCGTCAGTGTCAGCCAGTTTGCCGTGGCATACGGAGCTCCATCGCAGTCTTTAACACTGGTAGCATGCCGCGACAGGGTGGACGTGAACCGTATGTGCAGTTGACGGACTTTGAGCGAGGGCGTATAGTGGGCATGCCGGAGGCCGGGTGGACGTACCGCCGAATTGCTCAACACGTGGGGCGTGAGGTCTCCACAGTACATCGATGTTGTCGCCAGTGGTCGGCGGAAGGTGCACGTGCCCGTCGACCTGGGACCGGACCGCAGCGAAGCACGGATGCACGCCAAGACCGTAGGATCCTACGCAGTGCCGTAGGGGACCGCACCACCACTTCCCAGCAAATTAGGGACACTGTTGCTCCTGGGGTATCGGCGACGACTATTCGCAACAGTCTCCATGAAGCTGGGCTAAGGTCCCGCACACCGTTAGGCCGTCTTCCGCTCACGCCCCAACTTCGTGCAGCCCGCCTCCAGTGGTGTCCCGACAGGCGTGAATGGAGGGACGAATGGAGTCGTGTCGTCTTCAGCGATGAGAGTCGCTTCTGCCTTGGTGCCAATGATGGTCGTATGCGTGTTTGGCGCCGTGCAAGTGAGCGCCACAATCAGGACTGCATACGACCGAGGCACACAGGGCCAACACCCGGCATCATGGTGTTGGGAGCGATCTCCTACACTGGCCGTACACCTCTGGTGATCGTCGAGGGGACACTGAATAGTGCACGGTACATCCAAACCGTCATCGAACCCATCGTTCTACCATTCCTAGACCGGCAAGGGAACTTGCTGTTCCAACAGGACAATGCACGTCCGCATGTATCCCGTGCCACCCAACGTGCTCCAGAAGGTGTAAGTCAACTACCCTGGCCAGCAAGATCTCCGGATCTGTCCCCCATTGAGCATGTTTGGGACTGGATGAAGCGTCGTCTCACGCGGACTGCACGTCCAGCACGAACGCTGGTCCAACTGAGGCGCCAGGTGGAAATGGCATGGCAAGCCGTTCCACAGGACTACATCCAGCATCTCTACGATCGTCTCCATGGGAGAATAGCAGCCTGCATTGTTGCGAAATGTGGATATACACTGTACTAGTGCCGACATTGTGCATGCTCTGTTGCCTGTGTCTATGTGCCTGTGGTTCTGTCAGTGTGATCATGTGATGTATCTGACCCCAGGAATGTGTCAATAAAGTTTCCCCTTCCTGGGACAATGAATTCACGGTGTTCTTATTTCAATTTCCAGGGGTGTATATAACAGTCATTTCCGATACCCTTATGTTAGCTGAGATTTACGTTTTCTGTCGTTTAATAGATCGTTGAGGGTCTTTGAAAAGGATACAGATAATTTTCTTCGTATCCTTGCTTTAACTGAGCGCTGCCTTTAACAGTGAGTTGGTCTTCTAGAAGTTAAGGCGCTACTATAATTTTGTTCTCTCTTCATTGCAACTATTTCGAAAAAAAATCTCATGTAATGTACACATTCTCAACATCTCCATAAAGTTCTTGATGCAGTGACGCGTGGTATGGATGATACTTGCGATGATGCAGTTTCGTGATAGTGCTAGCTACGGACATATCAGAATCTCAGTGTGTTTTTCGGTTGCTTACCTGTGGGTTGTGGTGCACTGCCACTAGTACAACTATTTCGTTAGCTTTTCCTGTGATACGTTGCTTCGTTTCCTTTTCTCGGTCCGTAAGCTGCTATCCGACGTGAAGGCGTTGACAGCCTTGTAAAAGAACGAACGAGAGTGAACTTTCACTGGAAAATGCTCGTCATCTCGTCATACAACAGCCTCAACATTTCTCCTACCTTCTCTGTAGATCAGGATCATTTCAATGTTTTCTTCTGTAGTTCAACATTCATCGTCCACTTGCACGACGGTTCTCCAAATGATAGGTTGGTGTGTAGGCAACAAATACTGCTCAAGTATTGTAATGTTTAGACCCGATATCTGGTCTACGTCTGCACGATACATAAGCTCCGATCGCAGTATACTGCCTGCTAGGATACGTTGTAGTTCGCGACACAGCCATGGCGGTACGTCGCGTGGTCTCCTGTTCGATATGTCGGAGGAATACAACGTTGCGAATTTAGTTTCCAATTAGAAATTTTAGAGTACTGGCCTGTCCTACCCTCAAAGCATGGAGGTGGGGTCCCACATGCCATTGGATATTCCAGGGCCATTGGAAGTAACAAATCATAAATTACGACTTGAACCCATTTCTATCCCTCCGATTACAGCGCCATCTTTGGCGAAACGATGTAAATGCTTCAGACAAAACGTACGTAGATTCTGCCGTAGAATCGTGATCTACAATAAAAAATGGGGTTCTCATGGAAGACTTCAAAGTAGTCCCTAGTCACCCACGCACAAGGTGGGATGACAGGTCGAGTGTTGTATCAATGGATGTCCCCCTGTGAGACCAACAAATTGGAATTAAAATTTTTCTGATCATGTATTTAGTTTTCGAGATATTTCAATGTCTTCAGTTAAAATAAAGACCCTAGTTAAACGAACTATCAAATAAGCAACAAAACATATTGTATTCGCTTATAGTTACTACACGTCACGTATTCTCTGCGAGTTACACAATGACAGTTTACTATAGGCTCAATATGGACGTCAAATTAACCTAGACGTATGTACCAATGTACTATTACAACTTATCATTACTCACATCGACTACCACCTTATACGTAGATAATTTCATCAGTGTTGTACTGATAGGCTACTTGAAAATTGTAAGAAAGTCGAAATAGTTTTCTTAATAAAGAATATTAAACTTATTGCAGCTAGTCTCAAACATTTCTTTTGAAAAAGAGAATATTAAGACTGAATTTTACTTTTGGCACATGTTCTAGGAATACGTTAACTGCTCAAGATACTGTGCAGTAATTGGTAAGATGAACCACAGCAGTGGGTTCCTGCCGCAGGTGACAGCTGACTGATCAAACTACGATTCCAGCGACTATAAAAATATTATTTTTTATTTCAAGAAACACTTACAGAAGATGCCTTTGATCTTAACCGGTCAGGCCATAATTGATCATCTTGAGGTACTATGAGTCCAAAGCAGCTTATGATGGACAAAGTGCCATCATATTCATCAAACAATGGCGAATGTATAGCCGAAACCAATCACGACTAAAAGTCAGTTCTGTGGCTAGCTAAAAAAATAAATAAAACATTTTTATAGTGCATGTCAATCGCATTTTTTGGTAGACAGGATGGTTTTTCTGTACCTGATTTTTGAACAGTACTTAGTTGTGATATGTCGACACCGTTACGCCACATTACGAAATGGTTTTCGTAACGTGTCGTTGTATGGGTTCTAGACAAGTCTTCGGTAAGTTCACAGAGAATACTGTGGATGCACATGGAAGATTAGTATACTCTCGCCAGTTGAGGTATAACATATCGATCTGTCAGTGGTTAAGAAACGGTGGAACATGTTGGTTGGCCAAAAATGTAAATGTGCTTCAAGAAAAGCCATGGGCGTGCAAATGGCTATTTAAAAACAGAATTGCTTCACAATAGTGGACAACTGTGTAAGTTTCACAGCTGAGCTGCAGCTCTGTTGAGTACCTGACGAACTGTCACAAATATGGCCAACCAGACACCATATTGTCTACGAACAGTCATTGAATGGTGTTGATTAGCAGTCACCTACTGCATTACTTGGGTAACATTCTAATTAGCAAGCAAAGAAAAGTAATTTTGCTATGAGCCCTTCCTTTTCATAGTTGATATATAGAAGAAGGTTTGCATATCTGACGAACAGTTGCTGATATCATACTCAATGTACAGGCCTGTGCAGTTTTACAGCATACCGTATGGGTCTATGGATCCACTTAGCTAGGTGTCTCCACAGAATACTTGTTGTGGTAACTGCATGTCTTGGAGCTGCCGTGAACGGTAAGTTTTTGAGTGAATTCATCCAGCATTTGGTTGTTAAGTGTATTATTTATTGTGACTGCGATTATACACAATCATTTTCGTGTATTCTCAAATGGGTCACAAAATAAAATACGCTATGGCTAAAAAATTAAGTAGCAAACGTTTTAAACTCAGAATAAAAGGATAAGTACATGGGATTTTGGAACCCACTATACAACATTTATTTGTGACATGATGGAAAGTAGTTATCAGCAATTTGACACCATCTCTTTTTCTTATTTTTCTTATAGGAATTTTATCCTCGTCACTCCATACTGGTTGGCGTAGTGTGGTTTGAAATCGACATATTCAACCAGGTTTTCGGCAAAGAGACAAGTAAAAGTAAGATGAACGATAAATACTAAATTAAAAGATGAAATATTGACCACAGAAATTAAAAATTTGTAAAGGTGAAATTAATGGAGGGTTTTATATAAAGTGCACTTGATTTCCTTTATTTGAAGCAGGTATAATAAAAAGATAAACTTGAAACAATAAGAATATATTTAAATCATTTAACACACTATGTAAAACACTTATATTAAAATGAAAGACTTGACTGTCACTAACGCTTCAAGAAGCTGCCCTGGAAAGTCTGTTGTTGAGTGAGATATGGAGGATATGACAGTTGGGCTATAACAATGGATGACTGATGGGTAGTTTCGATGGACAGGAAGTGGATGCTGGTCGACAGGAAGGAAGGGGTAGTTGGGGTGTTGGTAGGGCCATAATTTGAACTGCAAAGTCGGTAGGAAAAGAACGTGGAGGGGTATGCTCAGATGGGGAGTGAAGGAAAAGGTCTCCCGGATGAGATGGAATGGGCAGGATGGATTTAAGGTTGGTGGGAGGGGCAAATTTGTGAGCGGAGTTCATAGTCTGGAAGAGGCATAAAGTTAACATTCCGCTGCGAGAAGATGTGAAGAGTGTACAGATGGAGGGTTCGTGAGGCGTGTCGTTATAGACAGCATGCTAGGTTCGGAAATTAATCAGCAAACAACATAATAATTGGAATCTAATTGATCGATGGTTAGGGAGTTCGATGTGATGGTGAAGGATCCATGTTTTTGGAAGATAAACAGATGCGGAAGGTTAGGCACATTTCATGACTCCAGTATCTGGAGGGACAGATAACACTCAGGTGGCGTGAATATCCACGTACAATTGTAGAGGGGAGGAAGGGTCGGATAAAGGTTTTGGAGGTGTGAAGGACATGGGGAGGGGCTCAAACCAGATATGTGCGGTGGTATAAATCCAACTGATATTCCACACACCAGACGAGCACAAGCCGTGTAGCTAATATAATAGGGCCAAACGGCTACCATGAAAGTAAAAACAACGTCAGTGGGATAGTTTTGTATGTTCAAGATCCGAGGGACATTTCGCAAATAATGCGCACTGATTTTTTACTTAGACGTTTCTTTTTGTATTTTTTTTTTTTTTTTCAATATGTCTTTACAGTCCTTTGGTACAATTTCCCTGCTTCTCTCTGACTCAATCCCAACGTTTCGAAAGCCCCTTCTGCTCATCTCTCGAGTGGTTCGGGTAACGGTGGTAGAAGGAACTTTCAGAGAAAGGTAACGACATCCAAGCATAAGTTTTTCAACTTCAGGACTAAGTCGAAGTGTTGGGGACTTAAGTGGTTGGTATGTGGGCGAGCTTATCCTGTTCGAAAATACACCCTGGAATCCTGTTCAAGAACTGCAGTACAACAGGCCGAATCATCAGACTGACGTACAACTTTCCAGGGTGCATGGGACAACCATGTGAGTGCTCCTGCTGCCATACGAATTCGCACCCCACACCGTAACTCTACGCGTAGATCCGATGTGTCTAGCACATAGACAGGTTGGTTGTCGGCTCTCATCTGGCCTCCATCTAATGAACACAGGTTCATCACAGGCACAGAGGCAGAACTGGCGTTCATCGCAAAACGCAACAAACCTCCGCTGTGCCCTCCAATGAGCTCTCACTTCACACCACTGAAGTTTCAAATGGCAATTGTTTGGGGCCAGTGGAATGCACGCTACAGAGCGTCTAGCTCGGAGCTGTCCTTGAAATAATCAATCTGTAATATTTCATTGCATTACTGTGGTCCAAACAGCTGTTCAAATTCCTGGTGCAGGTGCAGTACGATGCATCAGAGCCATACGTCAGACACGATTGTCTTCCCTCTCGGTAGCGCCTCGTGGCTGTCCGTAGCCCGGTCTTCTTGTAACTGTACATTCTTGTGACCAACATTGCCAGAAATAATGTGCAGGGGCTACATATCTGTCGAGTCTTTCTGTAATATCACAGAAGGAACATCCAGCTTCCAGTAGCCCTATTACACGACCGCGTTCAAAGTCAGTGACATTCTTGACTAAAATCTAATCACCATGTCCAATCTCAAAGGTAACAACGCTCATGACCGTCACAGCGTGTATGTAAAGTAAACCTGATTTGCATCCTCATACACGCGTTACTAGCGCCACTCTTATGCGACTAATGCTAGATTAGTCTAGACATCATCCTTCAGATGTAGATACACGCCCACCAACTTTATTTCATGTCCCTCAACTCCTTCTTGGTGTTGTGATTCTTTTTTATGTCACTGTATTTCTGCGTGCCACGTCATTCACTCCCCGAGGTCACGGCACCTCTGCCGAGCTTGTCGCTATATGTTAAATGCGACCGTTATCGGAGAAACAATTGACTCTTTACAATACATGGACAAACCATTTAGCTGTCGTAGTCCCCCAATACGGAAAACACATGCATATTTACTGTCGGATAAAAGATCTACACACACTTGATGAATAAAGAATCACCGACATCTCATCTCGATTTGCAACGTAGCCACGAGAAAAGATGCGCCCGCAGCCGCGAAGATGCGATCTCGGCCACAGTCGCTTATATCTGAGACGGCTAAATTCTCAGTTTCTCGCGTATATGGTAACGTTCTATACCTCGCGCTCATTGGCGGTCATTAATGATGGGCCAGCGAGGGAGTAGTAACACGCGGAGGTCTTCCCCTTCACGTTCAGTGTGCTCTCTACAACACCTCAAGCGTTTGGAGATGCCTGTAACAACCAGGCTCATTTATTCTCACTAACAGGCAGTAAGTGAGGACATGATAAGGCGACAAGGCCAAAGCATACCACTCAAATGAGACAGGAAACGCTTATTATCTGTGTTTATTTCGCTGGATTTAACCTTTATGTTACTTTGCGGTTTTTAAGGTTGCTGGTTGTACTTTGAATAGTAGTAAACATATTTTGTTGCATGCGAAAACGCGAAAACACTGTAACACGTTCCTTAGAAAGTATTGGATTACAGTGCAGATGGATTTCTGTAAATCAGTCAGTTAATACTAGATTTGCTACCGGCAGAAACCATCAACTCCAGTATATTACGGAGATGCTCCGTAGTCCCAGAAGTGAAGAGTTCATACTTACCACAAAAATTTATAGAACTGACCGTCACAGCTGACTGCGTACATTTAGAATAAGACAACAGAAATTAGGTCCCATACAGATGCACATGGGAAGTGGCTTTCATCCACGGAGCTGTTTTTGTGAGTGGCACAAGGTGCCCTTCACCACGCACCATACGGTGATATAGGGATTATGTGTGTCTTAAAAATATTTGAAGAGACGTTATTATCACCTGACCAACTGTTAAGCATACAGCTTCCTAGATTTTGGATCAACATTAAATAACACATGAATCGGTGGCATGTGTGTGCTAGCATTTGTCCGATATTAGTTCGGAAATTATATGCGAACTCAGGACTGGCTTCTCATCCCCACAACAAAACAGGCTTCCATAGAAGAATGCCAACATAGCTCTCGCAATAATTATAGACATCATCTATTAATACAACCTGATAAGTGCTTAAAATGTTTGGCAAAATCCCGCATTTTTCTTTTGCAACACACTATAAAAATTCAAAGTGTGCTCCGTAAGTGATATATAATATAGATTAGATCGAACATGATGATTAATTGCGGCTATTTCACAGCCGCATATTGACGTTAGCTCTACGTGTTTTTCCTGGCAGTCACTCTATTTTAAAGGCAGCAAGTTCTACATTGCAGCAAAAAGATATTTTTCATGATTAAATAATGCATTGCGACAACACACACAGTTTATTTAATTCTGCCTTCCTTGCTACGAAGTACACTGTAAGCAAGTAGCCCCACAAATGGCACAGAACAAGAAACGGTAGAGATAAATGCACTTTATTTAAAAACAGTAAGAACCACTTATAATTGTTTCTGCACACATCCCCAGCTTTGCTGTAGAGAACCAGCTGCCAGCAGCATTGCTATCCCTCTTGCTCGCCACAATATGAACGGGTGAAAACCAAAACGGTATAAGTGACATTTTTTCAAAACTGAGTTAAGTGCACTTTGGAGTACGAAACAAGGGATACTTGTCAGTACCATAAAGATCCAGGTACCTACTGTTAAAGTCTATCGGCATGTAGAATAACTACATTTATCGAATCATAATCGATAGGCGGTGTCAAGACGGTACAAGCAACAACATGGCGGACGCTTCAAAGAATCTCGATTTAGGCTCTCAATTACTGACGAAATGTCGATCAGCAACAAATAGTTCTTCCTTTCAGGATATTCAGTGCTATTTATAAACAACTGATGAAGACTTATCAGATGATGGTTCAGTCGCAGACGAAGATTATGTTCCTGTTCAAGGTAACTAAAGTTCAAGCACTTTGTGTAACATTTTAGTGACTACGTAAGGTTTTGTGTTGAAATTTTCAGTGACTTTTGGGGCCATTAGAAATGTCTTAAACTATTTTTTAATATATAAGCACACATGAAACTAGCATCACAACATCTGCTTACTGTCGATAAAAATTATGTTCCACGTGAAAAATATTGTCACTTATACTGGTATGTCATTGAAATGCTTAAAATCTTTGAGGTCCGTTAGCATTTCTTTCATACAATTATATTCACCAAAACGACGAGATTATTTTGGGAGTTTTAAGTATGAAACTGATTTTTATATAGATATTTGCCTTATATCGATGTTTTAATGGTATATTTCCTTTTGTATCCAAATGCATTATCTTCCAATGAAAACGAAGATCATAGCAAGCCAGAAAAAACCCTAACAATAAAAAAAACCATAACACAGTTGAAAAGTCGTGTATGTAAGTCCCTCATGAAGAAACTCAAGAAAAAATTGTTTCAAGAAAGAGAAAAATGAATGTGGAATCATGGAAAGTGATTAGAACAAATGGCTAAGAAACCTGGGATGAGAATTTATATCTACAACCGGAAAAATTATGCATGCAAGGGTCATCCAGCCATTTCAACATACCTGCTGATATGAATGCAGGACTTTTACAGAAGAAAAACGCAAAGTACTGTCATTATCCTGGATGGTAATCGAGTGTGTAAAGAGTTCTTCCTGAAGGCATTACTGTAAACAATCGTCGGCTTATCACATCTGCGTTATACAAACCAAAAGTGGAAGGCCTATCTCCGGTTGATCAACGGGGTAAACATGTTCCTGGAAATAAAGTACCAGAAGATCGCCTCACTACTGTAAGGGACCACGTAAAAAGCTTTCATCATTACACAAGTCGCTATTCTCGTAAACATAATCCTCACAGGAAATACCTCATGTCCGAGTTATCTGTCTCAAAAATGTGTATGCTTTATACTAAAAAGCGTAGGAAGAAAACAATTTGCCAGTGAAGGCTTGCATTTACCGTAAAGTATTCAGTTCAGAATTTAATCTATCATTTTATAAGCTAAGGAGTGACTCCTGCAATACCTGTGACCAATCAGAAAATTTAATCAAAGCGGAGGTAGAGACCAGTAAAATTCACAAACTAAAGCTGGAGAAAGAGCTTCACCTAAGTAAAGTTGAGCAAGCAAGAGCCAGTAATAAAGGAGACATACACAAGGCAATAGAAGGCTCAACACATGTACTCACTTTCTAACTTGAAAAAACATTGCCAACTGCAATGCTAACAACCAATACTATTTGCTACAATAGACACCTTTGGACATTTAATCTTAGAATACATGACTGTAGAACAGATAATGCTTTCATGTATATCTGGTCTGAAAATACTGCCTCACATGGACCTACAGAAATTAGTTCTTGCTTACTGAAGTATATAAAATGATTGCCACATGATATTAAATATTTTATTGCTTACAGTGATTGTTGCGGTGGGAAAAACAGAAATCAAATAATGGCCCGATCTTGGCTCTATATTGTTGCTCACACTTCTATTGAAATTGTTAATCATAACTTCCTCGTGCCTGAACATAGTTACCTTCAAACTGATGCTGATTTTTCTCATATTGAAAGGAAGAAAAAGCAAACACGATTTATATTTGTGCCATAGGCTTGGATGAAGCTTGCAGAAAATGACAGGTACCATTTCATGTGAAAGAAATGAGGGAAGATGATTTCCTATCTACAGAACCAATTGCAAAACTTCTCATCAACAGAAAAATAGACACTGAGAAGCAAAAGGTTAACTCGTTGACACTGAGTTGGATGCAATACAGAAAAGCTGAACCAAAAGCTTTCTTCTTCAAGTAGACATTGAATGAAGACATACAATTTCGAAAAGTAATTTTTGCACGTCCATGTAGGTGTGGAACAATAACTGAATAACTCCCATTACTTCGACGTGGACCAGTATGTTTTAAGCAAGCAAAAATTGATGACTTGACGTCGTTATTACAGTTTTTTCCTCCAGTGTACCACAACTTGTATAAGAGTCTAGCACTGATTCAGAGCTCACCAGAAAACCAAGCAGGACGTCTTGGTCACCCTTGTGGTCGGCCTCGTGGTGGTGGCAGAGGTCAGTATCACCCTCCACACTTTCCACAGTACACTGAGCAGCCAGGTAGGTGATTAAGAATGCTACTCTGACAACCGTGATAGCGATGAAGTGAAAGAAGGCGAGTAAGAGGAAGAGTTTATTTTTAAAGGCATAGTGACACAAGTGACATAATGGTACAAGTGAACTTTGTGGATGTTTTAAACTATGGCGCCTTAAACCAAGGACCTTTAGATACTTATCATATATATGTCCCTCTAGTGAAAGTATAAATCTTTTGTTTCGTTTTGTATAAATGGTATTTAAAACAGTCAGCGTGACGTAATCGCCGGAGTGTGTGGACACACACATGATGCACAGCTGCGCCTCAGAAAAGCATGTGAGAAGGTGATGTTTTCGCCAGACATAGCAACCGTAAATAACGAAAAGATATATTCCAGTTTTGGTTCTATAGGAAGTATCTGCCTCACGTAACGTGGCTGACGAACTGATTAGACGAACAGCCAGTCCCTCATATCTGTCAAGAATATGTGCTCTGTTATAACTGAATTCTTGTAATGCACCTATATCCCACACTTATGCAGAAATGTACTTTGCTTTCGATGAACAGACAACCATGTGCAGAGCAACATAGAATTCCATAATACTACTGTCAGTATCTCTGGTTGATGGTTTGTGTAACACATTATCTGTCTTGACTATCTGAAGAGAGAGGGAGAGAGAGAGAAGGAGAAAGAGTGTACATCTGTACAGTACAATGATATCTACTTTAATTCTACGGAAGGCTTCGTTTCGATTCCACGTCAGTCCCGTCTAAGTATTCGTGTATGTTAGGACAAATGTTGGAATCTGTATTATCGCAGCAATATGATTAGAGAGACTGCCAATAGTAAATGCTTTTTACTGATGACAGTTATTCACAACAGTAGCAAAAACTTTCTGGTAAAGGCGACGATGACAGCACTTCTGAAGACGTGATCTTCTGGTCGTGCTATCTAAATTTGATTGTACTTTAAATTCAATTGTAAACTCCAACTGCAATTACTCGCACAATGTTTCGTATGTGTGCTGCGACGTGGATACCCCGTGGCTAGGGTAAGTTGTGTGAATGGAACCAGCATCGCTAGCAACATGGATGTATTTTGATTGTATGCATAGTGTTACTCTGCACAGCTGAACACATACTAAGGGAGGATATTTAGTGGTTTGTGTTTACCAAAGTGTCAGCCTCGATGCTGATTTCACAAAAATGGCTTTTGAACTATATAGACAAATCCCGGCAACTTCAAGAAAGAAAGAGGTAAAGTCAATGTTGGAAGTTACCCTAGCGTGGAGAGTAATCATAATAAATGGATGACATTGATTTCCTTTCAAGTATGACTAAGACGTGTATTCTGACAAAATAATACAGAAAATCTAACTTTGTCCCTCAATCCTTATATAATACATACGTGTATACATCCTCTGTAGCAGTACACGTTTTGGAATACATTACTTTCTCTGAATATACAAACTCTAGGGATTGGTCAATGAGGTCACATAAGAAAAAGCATATAATGAACTCATGTTCGGAAATGTATGGTTTCCATGCTAGAGAGCATTTATTGAATCATACATTGCTACAGCTACCTAACACTTCTCTGACATATTAAGCCTTTGATCATTTTTTATCATTTTTTTCCATTCTCCTCTCTAGTAGTTTCAGTTGCTGTCATCGCTAATAGCATTCTTATCATATCGCTGTTGTTCGGAAGGTTATACTCGTATCTACTGGGAGGCTTTCTGATCATAGAGCTGTGATAAGATGCGTTTCTGCATTTGTCCTACGCATACACGAATACGGTGACAGCCTAACGTGGAATCGATCGGGGCCTTCCCTAGAATTAAAGTAGATATCTACATCTACATCATACTTCACAAGCCAACTAATGGTGTGTGGTTTAGGGTACTTTCGATACCATTGTCTCATCCCTCCAACCCTGATACTTTTTATTGATAACGATAGATATGTGCATGGTGATTTTTCCCACCGTGTACCGCAACAGCGCGAGATTTTGTAGTCGAATCCACTTTAAATAATAGTTAAAACTATGGACAGACAGATAGTAGCTTGCTCAGAAACAAAGTTTAGGTTCCGTCTACAACACAGGCTTCTCAATTCTGAAACCAATTACTGAATAAGACTAAAGTGTATTTGAGAGGTGGGGATCTAATGCTCCTCAATTGGCCTCACAAGAGCTGAGTGCACCACGCTTGCCAACAGTGCTCGGCAGGCCGGATGGTCACCCATTCAAGTTCTAACCCAGCCTGACAGCGCTTAACTTCGGTGATCTGACGAAAATCGGTGTTGCACACACACACACACACACACACACACACACACACACACACACACACAAACACACGCACACGCATACAGGTTGTCAATTGATGGTGATCGGGCCAAATATCTCACGAAATAAGCATCAAACGAAAAAACTACAAAGAACGATACTCGTCTAGCTTGAAGGGGGAAACCAGATGGCGCTATGGTTAGCCCCCTAGATGGCGCTGCCATAGGTCAAACGGATATCAACTGCGTTTCTTTTATGTAAGAACCCCCATTTTTATTACATATTCGTGTAGTACGTAAAGAAATATGAATGTTTTAGTTGGACCACTTTTTTCGCTTTGTGATAGATGGTGCTGTAATAGTCACAAACGAACCTTGTATCACATAACATTCCGCCAGTGCGGATGGTATTTGCTTCGTGATACATTACCCGTGTTAAAATGGACCGTTTGCCAATTGCGGAAAAGGTCGATATCGTGTTGATGTATGGCTATTGTGATCAAAATGCACAACGGGCGTGTGATATGTAAGCTGCTCGGTGTCCTGGACGACATCATCCAAGTGTCCGGACCGTTCGCCGGATAGTTACGATATTTAAGGAAACTGGAAGCGTTCAGGCACATGTAAAGCGTCAACCACGACCTACAACAAATGATGATGCCCCAGTAGGTGTTTTAGCTGCTGTCGCGGCTAATCCGCACATCAGTAGCAGACAAACTGCGCGAGAATCGGCAATCTAAAAAACGTCGGTGTTGAGAATGCTACATCAACATCGATTGCACCCGTACCATATTTCTATGCACCAGGAGATGCATGGAGACGACTTTGAACGTCGTGAACATTTCTATCACTGGGCACAAGAGAAATTACGAGACGATGACAGATTTTTTGCACGCGTTCTATTCAGCGACGAAGTGTCATTCACCAACAGCGGTAACGTAAACCGGCATAATATGCACTATTTGGCAACGGAAAATCCACGATGGCTGCGACAAGTGTAACATCAGCGACCTTAGCGGGTTAATGTATAGTGCGGCATTGTGGGAGGAAGGATAATTGGCCCCCATTTTATCGATGGCAATCTGAATGGTTCAATGTATGATGATTTCCTACGTAATGTTCTACCGACGTTACTACAAGATGTTTCAGTGCATGACAGAATGGCGATGTACTTCCAACATGATGGATGTCCGGCACATAGCTCGCGTGCTCTTGAAGCGGTATTGAATAGCATATTTCATCACAGGTGGATTGGTCGTCGAAGCACCATACCGTGGCCCGCATGTTCACCGAATCTGACGTCCCTGGATTTCTTTCTGTGGGGAAAGTTGAAGGATATTTACTATCGTGATCCACCGACGACGCCTGACAACATGTGTCAGCATATTATGTAAGCATGTGCGAACATTACGGAACGCGAACTACTTACTGTTGAGAGGAACGTCTTTACACGTATTGCCAAACGCAGTGAGGTTGACGGACATCATTTTGAGCATTTATTGCATTAATGTGGTATTTACAGGTAAACACGCTGCAACAGCATGCGTTCTCAGAAACGATAAGTTCACAAAGGTTCATATATCACATTGGAACAACAGAAATAAAATGTTCAAACGTACCTACGTTCTGTATTTTAATTTACAAAACCTACCTGTTACCAACTGTTCGTCTAATATTGTGAGCCATATGTGTGTGACTATTACAGCGCACTATTTACGCACTACACGAATATGTAATAAAAAATGGGGGTTCCTATTTTTAAAAAACCAGTTGATATCCGTTTGACGTATGGCAGCACCACTAGCGGGCCAACCATAGTGCCATCTGGTTTTCCCCTTGAAGCTAAACAAGTTTTATTTTTTGTAGTTTTTTCGTTTGACGTTTATTTCGTGAGATATTTAGCCCGGTCACTATATATATATATATATATATATATATATATATATATATATATATATAGGGTGTTTCAAAAATGACCGGTATATTTGAAACGGCAATACAAACTAAACGAGCAGCGATAGAAATACACCGTTTGTTGCAATATGCTTGGGACAACAGTACATTTTCAGGCAGACAAACTTTCGAAATTACACTAGTTACAATTGTCAACAACAGATGGCGCTGCGGTCTGGGAAACTCTATAGTACGATATTTTCCACATATCCACCATGCGTAGCAATAATATGGCGTAGTCTCTGAATGAAATTACCCGAAACCTTTGACAACGTGTCTGGCAGAATGGCTGCACATGCAGATGAGATGTACTGCTTCAGCTGTTCAATTGTTTCTGGATTCTGGCGGTACACCTGGTCTTTCAAGTGTCCCCACAGAAAGAAGTCGCAGGGGTTCATGTCTGGCGATTAGGAAGGCCAATCCACGCCGCCTCCTGTATGTTTCGGATAGCCCAAAGCAATCACACGATCATCGAAATATTCATTCAGAAAATTAAAGACGTCGGCCGTGCGATGTGGAGGGGCACCATCTTGCATAAACCACGAGGTGTTCGCAGTGTCGTCTAAGGCAGTTTGTACCGCCACAAATTCACGAAGAATGTCCAGATAGCGTGATACAGTAATCGTTTCGGATCTGAAAAATGGGCCAATGATTCCTTTGGAAGAAATGGCGGCCCAGACCAGTACTTTTTGAAGATGCAGGGACGATGGGACTGCAACATGGGGCTTTTCGGTTCCCCATATGCGCCAGTTCTGTTTATTGACGAAGCCGTCCAGGTAAATATAAGCTTCGTCAGTAAACCAAATGCTGCCCACATGCATATCGCCGTCATCAATCCTGTGCACTATATCGTTAGCGAATGTCTCTCGTGCAGCAATGGTAGCGGCGCTGACGGGTTGCCGCGTTTGAATTTTGTATGGATAGAGGTGTAAAATCTGGCGCATGAGACGATACGTGGACGTTGGCGTCATTTGGACCGCAGCTGCAACACGGCGAACGGAAACCCGAGGCCGCTCTTGGATCACCTGCTGCACTAGCTGCGCGTTGCCATGTGTGGTTGCCGTACGCGGTCGCCCTACCTTTCCAGCACGTTCATCCGTCACGTTCCCAGTCCGTTGAAATTTTTCAAACAGATCCTTTATTGTATCGCTTTTCGGTCCTTTGGTTACATTAAATAAACCTTCGTTGAAAACTTCGTCTTGTTGCAACAACACTGTGTTCTAGGCGGTGGAATTCCAACACCAGAAAAATCCTCTGTTCTAAGGAACAAACCATGTTGTCCACAGCACACTTGCACGTTGAGAACAGCACGCGCTTACAGCAGAAAGACGACGTACAGAATGGCGCACCCACAGACTGCGTTGACTTCTATATCTTTCATATCACTTGCAGCGCCATCTGTTGTTGAAAATTGTAACTACTGTAATTTCGAAAGTTTGTCCGCCTGAAAATGTACTGTTGTCCCAAGCATATTGCAACAAACGGTGTATTTCTATCGCTGCTCGTTTAGTTTTTATTGCCGTTTCAAATATTCCGGTCATTTTTGAAACACCCTATATATATATATATATATATATATATATATATATATATATATATATATATAGAGAGAGAGAGAGAGAGAGAGAGAGAGAGGAAAGAAAGGCGATAATGGGCATCATTAACGAATCAACATTCGCGAATAGTGCGTGGGAAGAATGATTGTCGGTAAGCCTCTGTATTGGCTCTAATTTCTCTAATTTTCTCCTCGTGGTCAACACGCGAGGTGTTTATGAGGAGAGCTAATACGCTGTAGGACTCCTCCTGAAGTCCCGATATTTAAGTAGTAGATCTGTCCGTGATGCACAATGCCTCTCTGGTAATTTGTGCCATTGGAGTTTGTTTGGCATCTCCGTAACGCTCTCTCGCCAGTTTAACTACCCCGTAACGAACGCGCCGGTCTGCGTTGGATCTTCTCTACCTCTTCTATCAGTGCTACATTATAGGGATCACAGATAGCTGAACAATACTCAAGAAGAGGGCGAACAAGCGCCATATAAGCCACTTATTTCGTGAATGAGTTACATTTCCTTAAGATTCTTCCGACGAATCTGAGCCTAGTATTTAATTTTCCCACTATCTCTTTCTTGTCCCCCCCCCTCCCCCATGAACCATGGACCTTGCCGTGGAGGGGAGGCTTGCGTGCCTCAGCGATACAGATAGCCGTACCGTAGGTGCAACCACAACGGAGTGGTATCTGTTGAGAGACCAGACAAACGTGTGGTTCCTGAAGAGGGGCAGCAGCCTTTTCAGCAGTTGCAGGGGCAACAGTCTGGATGATTGACTGATCTGGCCCTGTAACTCTAACCAAAACGGCCTTGATGTGCTGGTACTGCGAACGGCTAAAAGCAAGGGGAAACTACAGCCGTAATTTTTCCCGAGGGCATGCAGCTTTACTGTATGATTAAATGATGATGGCATCCTCTTGGGTAAAATATTCCGGAGGTAAAATAGTCCCCCATTCGGATCTCCGGGCGGGGACTACTCAAGAGGATGTCTTTATCAGCAGAAAGAAAACTGGCGTTCTACGGGTCGGAGCGTGGAATGTCAGATCCCTTAATCGGGCAGGTAGGTTAGAAAATTTAAAAAGGGAAATGGATAGGTTAAAGTTAGATATAGTGGGAATTAGTGAAGTTCGGTGGCAAGAGGAACAAGACTTCTGGTCAGGTGACTACAGGGTTATAAACACAAAATCAAATAGGGGTAATGCAGGAGTAGGTTTAATAATGAATAGGAAAATAGGAATGCGGGTAAGCTACTACAAACAGCATAATGAACGCATTATTGTGGCCAAGATAGATACGAAGCCCACACCTAGTACAGTAGTAAAAGTTTGTATGCCAACTAGCTCTGCAGATGACGAAGAAATTGAAGAAATGTATGATCAAATAAAAGAAATTATTCAGATAGTGAAGGGTGACGAAAATTTAATAGTCATGGGTGACTGGAATTCGGTAGTAGGAAAAGGGAGAGAAGGAAACGTAGTAGGTCAATATGGACTGGGGCAAAGAAATGAAAGACGAAGCCGCCTGGTAGAATTTTGCACAGAGCACAACTTAATCATAGGTAACACTTGGTTCAAGAATCATAAAAGAAGGCTGTATACATGGAAGAAGCCTGGAGATACTGACAGGTTTCAGATAGATTATATAATGGTACGACAGAGATTTAGGAACCAGGTTTTAAATTGTAAGACATTTCCAGGGGCAGATGTGGACTCTGACCACAATCTATTGGTTATGACCTGTAGATTAAAACTGAATAAACCGCAAAAAGGTGGGAATTTAAGGAGATGGGACCTGGATAAACTAAAAGAACCAGAGGTTGTACGGAGTTTCAAGGAGAGCATAAGAGAGCAATTGACAGGAATGGGGGAAAGAAATACAATAGAAGAAGAATGGGTAGCTTTGAGGGATGAAGTAGTGAAGGCAGCAGAGGATCAAGTAGGTAAAAAGACTAGGGCTAGTAGAAATCCTTGGGTAACAGAAGAAATATTGAATTTAATTGATGAAAGGAGGAAATATAAAAATGCAGTAAATGATGCAGGCAAAAAGGAATACAAACGTCTCAAAAATGAGATAGACAGGAAGTGCAAAATGGCTAAACAGGGATGGCTAGAGGACAAATGTAAGGATGTAGAGGCTTATCTCA
The DNA here is from genome assembly GCF_023897955.1 of Schistocerca gregaria. Taxonomy (NCBI): domain Eukaryota; kingdom Metazoa; phylum Arthropoda; class Insecta; order Orthoptera; family Acrididae; genus Schistocerca; species Schistocerca gregaria. The sequence goes on from NC_064931.1 coordinate 735,882,935, forward strand.
CTAGAGGTAAGATAGATACTGCCTACAGGAAAATTAAAGAGATCTTTGGAGAAAAGACGACCACTTGTATGAATATTAAGAGCTCAGATGGAAACCCAGTTCTAACCAAAGAAGGGAAAGCAGAAAGGTGGAAGGAGTATATAGAGGGTCTCTACAAGGGCGATGTACTTGAGGACAATATTATGGAAATGGAAGAGGATGTAGATGAAGATGAAATGGGAGATACGATACTGCGTGAAGAGTTTGACAGAGCACTGAAAGACCTGAGTCGAAACAAGGCCCCCGGAGTCGACAACATTCCATTGGAACTACTGACGGCCTTGGGAGAGCCAGTCCTGACAAAACTCTACCATCTGGTGAGCAAGATGTATGAGACAGGCGAAATACCCTCAGACTTCAGGAAGAATGTAATAATTCCAATCCCAAAGAAAGCAGGTGTTGACAGATGTGAAAATTACCGAACTATCAGTTTAATAAGTCACAGCTGTAAAATACTAACGCGACTTCTTTACAGACGAATGGAAAAATTGGTAGAAGCCGACCTCGGGGAAGATCAGTTTGGATTCCGTAGAAATGTTGGAACACGTGAGGCAATACTGACCCTACGGCTTATCTTAGAAGCTAGATTAACAAAAGGCAAACCTACGTTTCTATCATTTGTAGACTTAGAGAAAGCTTTTGACAATGTTGACTGGAATACTCTCTTTCAAATTCTGAAGGTGGCAGGGGTAAAATACAGGGAGCGAAAGGCTATTTACAATTTGTACAGAAACCGGATGGCAGTTATAAGAGTCGAGGGACATGAAAGGGAAGCAGTGGTGGGGAAGGGAGTAAGACAGGGTTGTAGCCTATCCCCGATGTTATTCTATCTGTATATTGAGCAAGCAGTAAAGGAAACAAAAGAAAAATTCGGAGTAGGTATTAAAATCCATGGAGTAGAAATAAAAACTTTGAGGTTCGCCGATGACATCGTAATTCTGTCAGAGACAGCAAAGGACTTGGAAGAGCAGTTGAACGGAACGGATAGTGTCTTGAAAGGAGGATATAAGATGACCATCAACAAAAGCAAAACGAGGATAATGGAATGTAGTCGAATTAAGTCGGGTGATGCTGAGGGAATTAGATTAGGAAGTGAGACACTTAAAGTAGTAAAGGAGTTTTGCTATTTGGGGAACAAAATAACTAATGATGGTCGAAGTAGAGAGGATATAAAATGTAGACTGGCAATGGCAAGAAAAGTGTTTCTGAAGAAGAGAAGTTTGTTAACATCGAGTATAGATTTAAGTGTCAGGAAGTCATTTCTGAAAGTATTTGTATGGAGTGTAGCCATGTATGGAAGTGAATCATGGACGATAAATAGTTTGGACAAGAATAGAATAGAAGCTTTCGAAATGTGGTGCTACAGAAGAATGCTGAAGATTAGATGGGTAGATCACATAACTAATGAGGAAGTATTGAATCGGATTGGGGAGAAGAGAAGTTTGTGGCACAACTTTACCAGAAGAACGGATCGGTTGGTAGGACATGTTTTGAGGCATCAAGGGATCACCAATTTAGTATTGGAGGGCAGCGTGGAAGGTAAAAATCGTAGAGGGAGACCAAGAGATGACTACACTAAGCAGATTCAGAAGGACGTAGGTTGCAGTAGGTACTGGGAGATGAAGAAGCTTGCACAGGATAGAGTAGCATGGAGAGATGCATCAAACCAGTTTCAGGACTGAAGACCACAACAACAACAACTCTTCCTTGTGGTCATTTCACTTGAGGTCACTCTGGATAGTTACGCCCAGCTGTCACCGGCTGTTTGTCATCAGTCGTGTAACTATACAGTAGTGGATTTCTTTTCCTATGTATGCGCAGTATGTTGCATTTATTTACGTTCAGGATCAACTGCCAGAGTCTGCACTATTCATCAATTCCATGCAGGTCGTTCTGTAAATTCTTACTATCTTCTGGCGTTGCTCCTTTGGTATAGACAACTGCCTCATCTGCGAATGGCCCTAAAAAGATTCCGACGCTTTCTACTAGATCATTTATACACTCCTGGAAATGGAAAAGAGAACACATTGACACCAGTGTGTCAGACCCACCATACTTGCTCCGGACACTGCGAGAGGGCTGTACAAGCAATGATCACACGCAAGGCACAGCGGAGACACCAGGAACCGCGGTGTTGGCCGTCGAATGGCGCTAGCTGCGCAGCATTTGTGCACCGCCGCGGTCAGTGTCAGCTAGTTTGCCGTGGCATACGGAGCTCCATCGCAGTCTTTAACACTGGTAGAATGCCGCGACAGCGTGGACGTGAACCGTATGTGCAGTTGACGGACTTTGAGCGAGGGCGTATAGTGGGCATGCGGGAGGCCGGGTGGAGGTACCGCCGAATTGCTCCACACGTGGGGCGTGAGGTCTCCACAGTACATCGATGTTGTCGCCAGTGGTCGGCGGAAGGTGCACGTGCCCGTCGACCTGGGACCGGACCGCAGCGACGCACGGATGCACGCCAAGACCGTAGGATCCTACGCAGTGCCGTAGGGGACCGCACCGCCACTTCCCAGCAAATTAGGGACACTGTTGCTCCTGTGGTATCGGCGAGGACCATTCGCAACCGTCTCCATGAAGTTGGGCTACGGTCCCGCACACCGTTAGGCCGTCTTCCGCTCACGCCCCAACATCGTGCAGCCCGCCTCCAGTGGTGTCGCGACAGGCGTGAATGGAGGGACGAATGGAGACGTGTCGTCTTCAGCGATGAGAGTCGCTTCTGCCAATGATGGTCGTATGCGTGTTTGGCGCCGTGCAGGTGAGCGCCACAATCAGGACTGCATACGACCGAGGCACACAGGGCCAACACCCGGCATCATGGTGTGGGGAGCGATCTCCTACACTGGCCGTACACCTCTGGTGATCGTCGAGGGGACCCAACGTGCTCTAGAAGGTGTAAGTCAACTACCCTGGCCAGAAAGATCTCCGGATTTGTCCCCCATTGAGCATGTTTGGGACTGGATGAAGCGTCGTCTCACGCGGTCTGCACGTCCAGCACGAACGCTGGTCCAACTGAGGCGCCAAGTCGAAATGGCATGGCAAGCCGTTCCACAGGACTACATCCAGCAGCTCTACGATCGTCTCCATGGGCGAATAGCAGCCTGCATTGCTGCGAAAGGTGGATATACACTGTACTAGTGCCGACATTGTGCATGCTCTGTTGGCTGTATGTGCCTGTGGTTCTGTCAGTGTGATCATGTGATGTATCTGACCCCAGGAATGTGTCAATAAAGTTTCCCCTTCCTGGGACAATGAATTCACGGTGTTCTTATTTCAATTTCCAGGAGTGTATATATTGTAAACAAGAACAGTCTTATCACACTTCCCTGTAATACTCCGGATATTACCTTTACATCTGTCTATTTTGTTCTGTTAAGTGCGACCTGTTGAGGTCTGTCTACAAGAAAGTCTTGAACACAATCGGAAGTCTGCTCCGATACTCCGTAAGCTCGTATGTTTTACATTAAATGGCAATACGGGAGGGTGTCAAATGACTTGCAGAAATCAAGGAACACGGCATCAACCTGAGCGCCGTTTTCCACTGCTTTATGGAGGAAGAGAGCGAGTTGGGTTTCGCAGGATCTCTGTTTGTGGAATCCATGTTGATTTTTATAGACGAGCTATTCATTTTCAAAAAACGTCATAATTCTTGAGCATAAAAAAGTGTCATAATTCTACAACAGACAGACGTCAACGGAATGGGTCTGTAATTAAGTTTATCTGTCTTACGGTCTCTCTTAAAAACGGGAATGACCTGATCTTCTTTCCGGTAGTCAGGTAGCTTTCGTTGCTCAAACGATCTACGATAAATTACTGCTAGAAGGGGAGCATGTTCTTTCGCATAATCTCTGTAGAATCTTACAGGTATATCATCTAGTCCTGACGCCTTTCCACTACTAAGCAATTGCAGCTGCTTTACAATTCCGCGATCGGTTATCTCAATAGCTGCCATTCCGAAGTTCGTAGTACGATTGAAAGGGCGTGCAGTGTTACGGTCTTCCGCGTGAAACAACTTCGAAAGGCCGAATTCAGTTTTCGGCCTTCTCTCTGTTATCTTCCGTTTCGGTACCGGTGTGATTACTAAATGAATGAATTGAGGATTTTGATCACTTACTGATCTTACATACGATCAAAATCTGTTAGGGTTTCTACTCAGCGCGGCTGACAACGTCTTACTTTCAGAATCACTGAACACTTCTCTCATTGCTCTCCTTACGCTTGTTTTCGCTTCGTTCAACTTTTGTTTGTCAGCTAGTTTTTTACTTCTCGTGAATCCGAGATGAAGCGCTCTTTGTTTACTTAGCGCTTTTATAACACTGCTATTAAACCATAATGGATCTTTCACATCCCTTATAACCTTAATCAGAACATAGTTGTGTAGGGCATATTGAACGATGCCTTCAATTTTTATCCATTTGTTCTCCACTCCTTCGTTCTCATCACCGAATATTTAATGCTGACTGCTGAGATATTCTGAAATTTGTATCCAGTCACCCTTGCTGAGCAACTATATCTTCCTACCTTTCTTAACATTCTCCGGCCACTGTGGCCGAGCGGTTCTAGACGCTCCAGTCCTGAACCACGCGACTGCTACAGTCGCAGGTTCGAATCCTGCCTCGGGCATGGATGTGTGTGATGTCCTTAGGTTAGTTAGGTTTAAGTAGTTCTAAGTTCTAGGGGACTAATGACCACAGCAGTTGAGTCCCATAGTGCTCAGAGCCATTTTTGATAACCTCGCTAGATTCTATCGAAATGTTTACTGCAATAAACACGCCGCCACTACTGGGGACTAAATTATCCTTACGATAAACATTCCACTCAGCACTTAGGATTTCGTTCTCATTGACGTCTGGTTTCAACCAGCTTTCTGTTCCTAATACTATCTATGTATTATAACCTTCAGTAAGCGATACTTATTCTGGGACCTTTCCTTGCATGGTCCTGCAGTTTACTAATCATATTAATCTTTTGTATCTCTGATCTACGAGGACCAAAATTCTCTGATGTCACTGTGCCTGATTTAACAGGCAAATCGACTTTGATCCCAAGGGAGAGGTTCTCAAATCTAAAAAAGCCCCATGTGCACGCCACACGTACTCCACTACCCTACTAGCCGCTTCCTGCGTGTAGCGCACTCCTGACCTATTAAGGGGAACCCTACAATTCTGCACCCAATAGCAGAGATCGAGAATTTCGCATCCGATATCATCGCAGAGTCGTCTGAGCCTCAGGATCACATCTTCCACTCTGCTCCAAACCAGAGGACCGCGATCAACCTTCGGTACGATGCTACAGATAGACAGCTTAGCCTGCACCCAAAGTGCGTTGCTAGTGGCCTTCACCAAACCAGGTAACCGCTAGAGGATCCGAGGATGTCCTCAGAACACAAGGCGTCATTCGTGCCGATACGTGCCACTGCATGGAGCTGGTAGCACCCAGTGCGCCCGACGGCAAACATACCGAATGCACAATGGCGTTCTTTCCCGCTTTGCCTGTTATCTCCCTGAGGGCTCCACAACTCGCCTAACGTTGGCGCTCGCATTCACAGGCATACCCACCCTCTGTACTTGTCCGAACTGGGCAGGAAACTCTACCGCTGGCCCAACAGGAGAGGAATCTCGTGCTGGCTCAGAGTTATCATCAACACTGGGTAGCACCTCGTACCTGTTGCTAAGACGTAGGGAGCCAGCCGCACGGCCTGTTCCCTCTTGCGCCCTCCACCCAGCGACACGCGAACCCACCAGTGTCTGCCACCCACTCTGGAGCGAGGACGGTCTGGTCAGGTGTTGCGTATCAGAAGCCGTAGCGACGTCCGGGTCACCACGGGATACCAGTGGCACCAAAGGGTCGCAGAGTTCGGTACACGCGCCCCGACCTCACCGCAACTTTGAGCATTAGCTAGAAGCTTGTCGACGGTAGTCAACGCAGCTACCAGCTGCCTAAGGACAGCTGCCAACTCTCTTTGTGTCCCTCACAACAAGCACAGTCCCTAGCCATATCTTACCGTGTACAAAACAGATATAAGGTCTCAAATGGCGCTACTAAGTTTGAAAAGTATACAAAATACAGCACAAGAGAATAAAGTGTCACTAAACGTTTCTGTGAAGATTTCTCACTGTACTCTGAGACCAGAAGCTATTAAACAGGAATAAATTTCTCTACAGAAGTTGATGTATTTACAGTTACCTGTTACTAGAAATCCTGTTTGCCGAAAAGTTACTGCACGAGATAAACATTGAAACTGGAATGCACTGATCTAAAGTGTATGCTGTCTACTAGCACAAAATTAAAACAGTGGCGTGACGGAGTTTCTGGCTACGGGAAAATTTACACTAGGAAGCCGCCTACACAAGGATATTCACAAGGCGTACCCAAAAACAAAAACTACAATTAATTTTCTTACCAATAGTCTACACAGTAAAATACACACGTATAGTTCACTTCTTTGCAGAACATATTGTACTGTTTATCAGACAAGTGCTACTGCTGCTGCTGCTGCTGCGCGTCCTCTCGGCTGTATTGTGTAGAAGTACAGGCATTCCAGGCAATCAAGACCAGCAATAGGTTACACGAACACTCAAACAGGGTTCCTGACAGTAGTAGTATCGATTTATATGTTGCTCTACTGGATGGGTATCTATTCGTCATAACCAAATTACATTTTTAAATTAGTATGGCTTGTAAATGCATTGTTATATTATGTAATCATGCAAATGTATGTTTTTAGTACAATGTAGTGTGTGTGTGTGTGTGTGTGTGTGTGTGTGTGTGTGTGTGTGTGTGTGTGAGTGAGTGTGAAATCTTACGGGACTTAACTGCTAAGGTCATCATTCCCTAAGCTTACACACTAATTAACCTTAATTATCCTAAGGACAAACACACACACTCATGCCCGAGGGAGGACGAACCTTCTCCGGGACCGGCCGCACAGTCCATGACTGCAGTGCCTGAGACCGCTCGGCTAATCTCGCGCGGCACAATGTAGTGCTGGCTATGGTTAAAACGGATCGACAAAAATGGTTCAAATGGCTCTGAGCACTATTGGACTGCTGTTGTCATCAGTCCCCTAGAACTTAGAACTACTTAAACCTAACTAAGCTAAGGACATCACACACATCCACGCCCGAGGCAGGATTCGAACCTGCGACCGTAGCGGTCGCGCGGTTCCAGACTGTAGCGGCTAGAACCGCTCGGTCGCTCTGGCCGGCCGTGGATCGACAGCCTGGACAATACGTAACGCTAATGTCAGTAAGCACTTATAAAATACCCACGGTTACCCATTATGTCGGACCTAAAGTAAAATTATTTATCTGTTACTTAAAACGTTTCGGATTTTCTAGGCGTGTTGCGAAAAAAAAGAAAAAGAAAAACGGGATTCGTTCGAATGGCTGACACACATACCAGGTTGTGAGGTTGTGTTAATATCTGTGGATTGTAATTGTCACGATCGGTGTCGTTATTCTTTGATGGAAGTCTATTTTGTTGTGAGCATGGGCATCCAGTTCATTGTTTACATAGGTCTATATCCGAACCACTATCAGATGAGTACTCGCTCACACATCTCACAGATTTTTGCCTTAATTAAAGTAGTCCAAACCCCTTCGCTGTATCATTAAAAGTTGATCATGTAATTATGACATCTCTTCTGCAGTTTTTAGAACACACATACTCCGTATTCCACTGTATTATGTGTTGTGGAGGGCATCTTGTAGCTCTGGCAAACGTAGATTGATGGACAGAAATCACTGTCTATATGCCTCTGTACGAGCCTTAATTTCTCCTCTCTTCAGTAATCGTACTTCCAAGATATCTAAATGCTATTCCTTGGCTGATACTATCTTTTCCTATCTTAATATGTGCCAGTCTCCTACCTCTGCCGATCACAGTGCTCTTTATACTTGCTGTGTTGATTCTCATCACGTATTCCATACAAGCAGCATTCAAAATTTTTAACATTTTATTTTAATTTCTTCGCTTTTTGCCCGTTATGCCATGTCATCAGCAAACTGTATATAATCTAGTCTCTTTTCAGCAATACACACTTCTCCTTTTTCATCTAAGCCTTTCGCAATATTGCCTTCCCAGTTCTTAGCCTTACTTTCTGTTGTAAGTGTAAGTTCTGTACCAATCGTCTCACCATCCAATCTGCTCCTTTCCTCTTAAAAATGTCAGCATGTTCCATTGTCCTCCGTCGAAAGCATTTTTCCAAATCAATTAAAGCAGCAGAAATGTCTATCTTTCTCAGTATATCTTTCCTCTATGATTCTTAATAGGCAACTAGCATCTCTTGTTTCTTTTCCTCTTCCAAATCCGAACTGTTCCTCCTCAATCCACCTATCCAAAATGTCATATAGTCTTGTATTCAGTTCTGTCAGTAATACTACATGAGATATTAACCTGATAGTCCTATGCTCTTCACATTTTTTGGTATTCCTTTTTTCCGCATTTGGTATCATTACCGTTACAAGAATGTCATCTGACCATTTCTCTTTTTCGAATATTATTATTTTCTACTTTCCCCTGTTTCCAAAACTCTTTAACACTTCTGCAGGAAGGATATCGATTCCACATCAGTTCCGATTCTTCATCTCCTTATGCGTTTTCCTGCTTCCGCTTCCACGATGCTGTACACCTTTCCATCTTCTGGCACACATTCCTCCTCCTCATGCTTGGTTTCACTTGGTATTTGATCCACCTAGTACAGACATTCTATGTTCTTGTCACCTGCTCAAAACCTCTTGTGATTTTTCACTTTTTCTGTGTTAACCTACCTTCTTTTACTTTCAAAATCTATCTCCCTAGCCAATCTGTGCAGCACTCCATATCCATCTCTCTCCTTTTTGCCCATTCCCTCGCATTTCTCTTTCATAAATCTTTCTCTTGCTTCTTCAGTTTCTCTCCTTAATTCAATATTCAGTTCGTTCTATCTCTTTTTACCTTCTTCATCTTTCATGCTTTCCCACTTTCTCGTTTCTTCCATCAATTTCAGCATGTTTTCCGTTATCCGGTCTTTCCTATTACTTTCGGCCACTTTAGTGCCTAGTACTGATTTGGCAGAGTCCAGGAGCCCTTTCCTCATTTTTATCCATTTGTCATTTACACAGTCTTCGTTTCTACCTGTTTTCCGTTTTTCCATAAACCTGTCTTCCAGTTCTGAAGCCTTACCTACCTCCTTGAGTATCTTCAAGTTTAATCTTTACTTTGCTTTGCCTCTCCACATTTTCTTCAACTTCTCTTGTATATCTCCCGCTAGGAGGTTGGGGCCTGAATTTATGTCTGCTTCTTGGTGGACTCTGGCAGTCTTCAGACAGTTCCTAAACCTTTTTTGTATCAGGACGTCAACCAACTGATACCTTTCTCTAGTCAAACTTGAGAGCCATGTATAACGTCTCATTCTGCGATTTTCAAATAGTGTGTTAACCACTACCAGTAAGTTTTCTTTGCAGAAGCTAATAAACCGCTCCTCTTTCTCGTTTCTTATCTATAATCCAAACTTTCCCACTGGATCTTCGTCTCTTCCTAACACCTTCGCTGCATTTCAGTCCCCCATAATGTTAATATTGCTGTTTCTACTTTCTATCTCGAGAAGTTCTTGAATTTGCTCATAATATTCTGCCACCTCCTCATCTCTATGCTGGCTTGTCGGCATGTATATCTGTATTAGTAGCATATCTTTCAAACTACCTTAAAGTCGTTCCATCATCAATATTCCATCAATATATTGCACATTTATTACCTTGTTTTTCTATTTCTGTCCTAAATGTTTTCCTACTCTGTTTTCATCATTGTTGATTACCCATGAGCTTATAGTCTCCACTTTCTACCTCTCTGATCCATACCCATCCCACTTCATACATACCAAGTGCGTCCATCTGTTCCTTTTCATCTTCTTCCTTGCTTTTTTAGTTTTACCGCTTGCCGCAGTGTGAGCACAATCCATATTCCAATCCTTATCTTTCCTACCTCTTTTCTCTCCTTGTGTTCCCTTCCCAGAAATCCGAGTGAGGGGAAGTTTTAACACCAGACACTTCACATGGAAAGGCAAATCAGGTACTGCTTAGGAAATTAAAGTGGTAGCATCCCATTACTTTCCAATTAGGTATTAGGGTGTCCAACCTAAAAACAGCTGCTCACAATGACCCAGACTCTGTATGTACCCATCCCTCTTAGGTACAGTCGCTACTTGTCCTCTTTATCCACACGAAGAGAAAAAGGTGCCTCTTCGGCCAGCTTCACCACTCCCAAACATTCGTTCTCCTCAGTCACTGCCGTTAATATCTTTACCGTAAACCCGGAATGGGGCCTTTTTAACGAGGTGTTATTCCTCCGCCTCCTTCTTTACGGTTACTTTCAAAATGGGGCCCCGAGCTTGCCCCCAGCTTAACGGAGCTCTCCGAGAATTAAGGAGACACGTAATAAAGACTATTAGACTGTCTTCAACACAGTGCTGCTGCAGTACGCCTTCGTCGGTGTCCCCTCACTGCATCCTCACATCGGAGTGATAATATGTAAGTGTGGACGTTACAGGCATCTTCAACCGCTTGACGTGCCCTAGGCAACTGACAGAACTTGGAGGGGCAGGCTTCTGCGAGTTACCATTCGCTCGTTGCCTGGCTGTTACTAGCAGCCAATGAGAGCGTAGTTTCTGCAGTGTGAAAACTGTCGGTTGCATATATGGATGTGTCACTGTTTCTCCGTGGTAGACTGTTAACATGTGTGCGAGACACTGAACTCTTGTCTTTTTCAGATAGAAGTGTCTATGGTGGAGAACCCACCATCTTGGTTGCGAGTGTTTTTTTTCTATCGTGGGTACGTCGGAAATCGAGAGGAGATAACGGAGATTCTTGATCTGTTAGCTATGTGTATTATTTTTCTTCGGCATTCAATTTGCATATGTTGTTGTTATGGTACTACTTCGCTGGCTAAATGGTTTACATACGTATGCAGTGTAAAGAACAGAGTATATCTTTAAGGTATCTGCAACGGTACATTTGTTGTTATAAAATGCTATGATAATTTGATTAAATCGTAATTTGTTTATAAAACGTTCTTTGGTATTTGTTTAACGTTTAAAGTTCCTGCAACGGCGTAATTGTTGTTAAATAATTTGTTACAGTAAGAGCACGTATACTGTCTTACATGGACATACGGACCATAGTAAAGTATGGAGTATATGAAAATACGAAAACGGTGCATATGAGTAAAAATACAAAAAAATGAAATTTTTTTAAAATATAGAAAAAGAAAAGAAATATACAAAAAAGTGGAAAAGTATGGAAAATGAGAGTACTTATACGTGTAAAACATTCTCGGTTTTCCTGCCACGTCAGTTCGGGATAAGAGCTCCAGCTTTCGACGATAGTCTCCATCGGCGTCGTCAGGAGCTACTGCCTGTCTTCACTGTGGATGTGGTAGCCTTATATAGGCTGTGGACGGTTTCTGATTGGTCGGCTTGTGATTGGTTGGCGATTACTTACTGCTGTCGCAGACGGTTTCAATGTCAGCGTTGCTGACGCCACCGCTTCGATGGGAACGTAAACACTGCAATGAATGTTTCTGCTGCTTCTACGCATCGAGCGCTCGTTTCCATGCATTGCTCAGATAATATCCGCTATCACAGTTAAAGTACTTCGCAATCATTATTATTTCAACAGCCTTCTTAATAACAGAATCCCAATATGTGGAGGCATGGCACAAAATTATTGTTTCATCAAACAGTATTTTATGTTTGTTAGTGAGACTGTGCTCCAGAATTGCCGATTTCTCTAGTTCTCTATTTTGAATACGCCGTTGGTGTTCTGCACAACGGTAGGAAACAGTACGAATGGTCTGACCTATGTAATTTCTTCCACACTCACAGGGGATATTATAAATTCCAGGGATCCTAAGGCTGAGTCTGTCCTTAACAGGGCGCATCATCTCCTTAATTTTTTTAGGGGGACGAAAAATCGGTTGTTTACCCCTTCTTACCAGGACTCTTCCTGTTTTACTGGCTATAGCGCCACAGAAAAGAAGAACCGTAATCGGTGGTTCATCCTGTGAGTGTGCAGCATTTTCACGTTTCCTTTCCTTTGAGAACGCTGCCTTTATATCGCGTGCACCATAGCCACTCTTCCGGAACACGTACTTCAAATGGTTAATTTTGGACTTCTAGTGGTCGTCGTCAGAAACAGTTTTTGCCCTATTTACCAACGTGTCCAAAACGACTCTCTTCTGAAAAGGATGATGAAACTGTCTAATTGATGGAACGATTCGGGAGTTAGCCTCAAGTTTTCGTGTCTTCCTGGTATAGTTTACAGGTGATTTTACAAGGGTCGTACAATAAGTAATTGCCCTCATTTTTTTAAAAAAATCTATTAATATACATAGACAAACGTCATTGTTGGTGCTTCACATTTGATGTTTGTTCTGTGAGCCGGTGAAGTTTTGAACCGTTCTGGCAGATGGCAGAGATGTAGTACAGCTTCAAACTGGCGTCTACGCACGACTCTCGTTACAAGCAGTGTGCTGTTACTGAATTCTTGTGTGCAGAAAACGAAACCGTAATGAACACCCATAAATGTTTGCGTGCAATGTATGGCGATGCTCCAGTTGATAGGAGTACAGCTGGGCGATGCGTCAAGAAAATGCAGAAACAGAGCTCCATGATCAGCCACGCTCGGGATGTCGTATCACAGCGACTGCTCCAGACATGCTGAATCGTGTCGATGCCATTATTCGTGCCGACCGGCGCATCACAACTCTACAGTTGGCTCTACAGATGTCAGTCTGCATTGGAAGTACGTCTCAATGATCGAGACTCCGGATATTCAATGAAGTGTTTGCGATGTGTTCCACGAATACTCGCAGCGGACCACAAGATTGAAAGAAAGGCCATTTCATCTGAATTGTTGGAGAATTTTGAGACCGACGGAGAGGCCTTTCTGTTACCGGTCGCTACGGGGGACGAAAGCTGAATGCACCACTTTGCGCCGGAGCAAAAAGTTAGTCCATGGGACGCGTAAATATTCTCTACTGGGAACACAATTTGAAGACGACGAGAGCGTCTGTCATAGAGTGAAAACACAGCTACGGCTATAGGACAAGAGCTTTTCCCAACAGGGATTACATGTTCTTCTAGAACACTGGTGTACGGCCATAGAACGTGATGGAGAGTGCATAGAAAAATTGTATATGGACTACACATGTTGATGTATATTGTCACCAAATTATGACTCTTAACAATAAATATGTTTGGAGAAAAAATTTGGGGCACTACTTATTGAACGACCCTCGTATATTAATAGCTTTGTAAAAAAATTTGGGGCATTTCTTATTGAACGACCCTCGTACTAGTTGCATCTTAAAATAATTTAAAATATTATTGTACAATGCAGCTTTGTACTTTACCCTCCTAATCGTAGGTTTAAAACACATAATTGCAAGAGAATTTACAGGAAATCTTAAGATTTTCTTATATTGACTATTTATGTGGTCCTCTGTTCATATCTATGCCGAAATGGGAATGAATTTAATTATCTGAACAGTCCGAAAAATACTGATATGGGCTTGTAGTGAGCATTTTCCAGTATCCACTTCATGCTATCATCTGAGTGTTTTTCAGACCGAATATTTTCTCTCTGTGTTGGCTAACAGTAGAACTGCTAAGTGCCGTAGTATCTGCTCCTGTCGTTTTTCTACATCTACATCTATGTCTATACTCCGAAAGCCACGTTGTATCATTATAACTTCCTTTTTTTCCTGTTGTAGCCACGAATGGTTCGAGGGTAGAACAGTTGCTGGTAGGCCTCCATGTGGGTTCCATTCGCTCTTATTTTATCTTCATGGTCTTTTCGTGAGATCTACGTAGGAAGAAACAATATGTTTCCTGATTCAAGGAACTTCCATTCTCAGAGTTTTCTACAGTAAACCTCGGCGTGATGCAAAACTCTTGCAGCATCTGCCTTCATCTCCCTGATACATTCATCCTCACTAGATCAACCTGTAATGAATCTTTTCTGTTTCACCCATAAATCTTGTGTGATATATATCCAACACTGATGAGCAGTGTTGAGGTACTGGTAGAACGAGGATGATGTAAGCAATCTCCTTTGTAGATGGATTACATTTCCTGAGGATTCTTCCTGTGAATCTCAGTCTGACATCCGCGTTTGCTGGGATTAATTTAATGCTGTCGCTCCACTTTAAATCGCTTTGCTTTGCAGGGTAGCCACGGGTCTTTGGAGCCTTGTTACGGTCAGTGCGACCCCCGCCATCGGAGGTTCCAGTCCACCCTCGGGAATGTGTGTGTGTGTGTGTGTGTGTGTGTGTGTGTGTGTGTATTATCCACAGCTTAGGTTAGTTTAAGTTAGATTAAGTAGTGTTTAGGCTTAGGGACTGATGACATCAGCAGTTTGGTCCCATAAAACCTTACCACAAATTTCCAAATTTTATATCGCTTCGTAAGCATATGTTTAGATATTTCATCGAAGTTAGTGCTTCCAGCAATTTTTCTGCAGTCATGTAATTATGTAGTCATGGCTCTTTCTATCAATGTGTACACGGCACGTTACGTTCAGAGTCAACTGCTGCGTGCTGTGCCAAGAGTTGATCTTCTGTAGGTCTTCCCCGGATTTCGTTAAAATTTTCTAGGGTTGCAACTTCTCTGTAAACAACAGCGTGAAAATCCTGATGGAACTTCAGATTTAGTCTACTGTATCATTTATATACACTGTGTAAAATAGTGGACCTATAACATTCCCCTGGGGTACACCGGAAGTCAGTCTTACGTCTCAAGACATCTCTCCATTGCGAATGACATGCCATGTTCGGTTTTCTAGAAAATCTTCAAACCCATCACACAGTTGGTTCGATATTTCATACGCTCGTATTTTGTTCATCAGAGGACAGTCTTTTCTTTGTGTTGTAGTGTGTGTATGAAGTTTAGTATTCCGCTGTTTCTACAGTGATTACTTTTGTACTTATTTGTGGTGGAGGGGGAGAGTCTGAAAGGAGAGGCAGATTTTTTACTGTTTTCTGTGGGGTGAAAGGGAAATATCTGTATTCGTTTATGAGAAAAATTGTAAACGTAGATGTTTCCGTTTAACAAAAGAATAAAAATCACAAAGTTGAAGACCAAGAGAAAAGAGAGGGTAAAAAGAAATCACATATAAAAAGTAGTACATTATTTTACCTTCAGCTCTGGTGCAGATACTTCTTCAGAATCTAGTGCACGAATACCTCCATCTTCCAGTAAAGATGTATATTTATCATATTCTTCGGCTGAAGTGAAGATAGCGTATACTGGTCGGTCGTATTCCGAGCCTCTTAGGTCCTTGGGGTCCCTTTCGAGAAATTCCTCTCCGTCTGAAAATAATCAAATACGTTCAGTTTATAACTAAACAGCGTACCTTTTTCATTCCTTTACCTACTTACTTTATCGAAAACTGAATGCTTCATGTGCTACATTACTAGTAAAATGTCGGACAGTGCTAAAAATTACGAGTATAACAGATGCAGACAAACAACAGTAAGACCACATTCCTGAAAAATGAAAGTGTGTTAGCATAGAATGTAAATTTAGGTGTTCTGCATGGAAATATTCGTCTGAGGTGGAAGGTGACGAGTTGACGACAAGCAGTGTTGACAAAAGGACATAACAGAAGATACGGAAGTGTAGTGTGATAGTAGAATACAGAATCGAATAGAGCAGAAAAGTAATTTACGGGTGTTGTGTACATAGTCCCGCGTAGTCAGCGCGTACACAACTTTCCCATTAGAGCGCGCCCCGCTAAACACAACGCAGCCAATGAGATTGCTGCTAACGTAGGAACTTTTATCCTCGCGGATCACACCCGCGCAGTGATACATTATTATAACGAGTGTACAGACCTCCCATTAGTCAGTCTGCATTTGTCTGCACCAGTCTGCCGGCCACGGTGGTCTTGCGGTACTAGGCGCTGCAGTCCGGAACCGCGGGACTGCTACGGTCGCAGGTTCGAATCCTGCCACGGGCGTGGAAGTGTGTTATGTCCTTAGGTTAGTTAGGTTTAAGTAGTTCTAAGTTCTAGGGGACTGATGACCTAAGATGTGAAGTCCCATAGTGCTCAGAGCCATTTGAACCATTTTCTGCACCAGTCTGTACCAGTCTACATTTGTCTGTACCAGTCTATAGTCAAGTTTCAAATTGCACCCAATAAGATTACCATATTCCTCTACATAGCCATTAAGATAAATGTATAGACACTTTTGTCAAATATCAGAGGTATATGTGAGAATAAGATTAAAGTACCCATACCAAAGGAACTTCAGATTGTCAATTGTAAATAGCATCCAGAACCAAGTTTAGTAATTTTTGTGCTTGTTATTATTTTAATAAATGTGTGTGAAAATTAATCAAGTTCTGTTTAAAGTTGGTCACCGTCAATCTGCTACTCTAAGCGTGCAAGTGGCATTTCTATCGTCTGACCTATCGGCAGAAGATAAACATGTCACGATAAGACCACGAGACATATTGCTGACACTCGCCTACATCGTGAGAGCGACAAGTCAAATAATCTGATGATGTGTGTACTGAAGGTTTTACAGTACGCAGACCACAACGAGGAAACTTGGCAAAAACAGTTTGAGAGGACACATCCTGAGATATTAACGAATCTTAATATGGTAACCAGTCCACTGAAATGATGATTCTTAATGGAAAGTTTTGTAGAAATTTCTTTGACAAGCCTTCTATATGTTTTAGAGGGTGCTGAATCCGGATGTTCTAATTCCGACCAAACTTTTTGGTCAGAAATGGATAAAAAATGGAAAAAAAATACGAAAAAAATTGCCGTTTAAGGTTTTTCGCTTGTAGCTCGGAAATGACACTATTTTCGGCCAATTTGGTTATTTATGAAAATAAAGAACAAAAAATATTCCACAAAATAGGTCTGCGTGAAACGTTTCGTCAAAGAATCGTATGGCATGTAGTGCGTGTTGAAATTAGCGTAATTTCGGGCGACACCACCAAAACCGAACTCATCATCCTTCATTATGCTGTGATGTTTATGGCATAGATAGCTTTCACAGTCCTCTTCTTGCTTCGTGCCCCTTGCCCTTGTCTTTTCTTGATACTTCTGCAAAATGAGAATATATATATGTTACAGCTAAGATAATATGATGACTAATTTGAGTCCAATACAGATAACAGGTAAATAATTATTTACCTATTATAACTGTAATAAATTAGAGTTAAAAAAATTGTACAGTATTTGCTACAGTAATAAGGTCATGACGCTTGTCAACAGTAAATTATAATAACAGCAATGTGAAATACGGCTTAACTTCTTCTGTAGCAATCTTCGTTTCATTCTTCTGTTCCTCCTCTGTTTCCAACACGGTTTCTTCTAAGTCTTGCGAATCGAAGTGGCCGATATTCTCACAAATTGTATCGTAGTTCATGCAGAGCTTCGAGCAGCAGAGGCCTGTCTTTCGGCAGCTACAAAAGTAGGCACGACACCCAGTTTTGAATTTCCATGCGATCTAAGTCAGGATAATACCAGCTGCTGGCGGCTGCAGCATAGTTGCTGGAACCAGGTGATCCTTGGACCCGGTGCAACCACATTCCTCGGGATTTTTTTTTGTCCAGTCGTTGTTGTCCTAGGTGAGTCTTCCGGAGAAAATCCTGGGCAGCAGCATCTTCAGTTGGTCGCAGAGAAGCGATGATGGTAGTTGTTCTGAATGCCGATTTGAGGTAGTTTCTTTACCGGGTGTCAATCAGAGACTCTCCACACACATCACCATACAACTTAATGAGGAATTGTTTATTACACTCCGCTAATGGCTTCTTGTCTCCATTTGGGTATTTAAATATTTGTTATGTTCTGCTTAAATTCAGGGTTTTTCTTCAGTGTAGTCATGAATTTCACTTGGCCCTGACTGTAAAGACCAGAAGTAATGTCATAAGCACTGATTGCATGGAACACCAGGATATTCTTTCGAACGAGATAGCCAATATCCTGAGGAGAGCAAAACTGCTGTAGGATCTTCCCTCTGTCTCGTTTCGTCAACATTACATTACACTGATCAAGACAGACACACGAATGGTGCATGTGGTATCAGTGAGCGTGATCTCCGTGCGTAGAATGGGAAAGGCACACGATCTATCTGAGCTTAAAAGGGGTAAAATTCTGATGGCCTGGATGGTGGGTATGAGAATTTCGGAAACTTCACGACTTGTCGGGTGTTCCAGGAGCGCTGTGGTGAGTGTATTCAAGCACGTCCAGACGTCGTGAGATTGGGCTTCCACCCGGCATTACAGATGTCGGACACGTAGGCTTGGCAGACTGGTAAAACAGGACAGGCGGTGAACTGTGGCGGATTTAACGTCAGGCTTTAATGCTGGACAGACTACAAATGTGTCTGAACACTCTTAACGATGGACATCCGTTGCCGATGACCCATGCATACGTCAATTTTAATACCACAACATCGGCTGCTGCAACTGAAATGGGCCCACAACCATTATCAGTCGACGTTGGCGTAGTGGCTCAGCGCTGTATGGTCTGATGAATCACGATAGCTTCTTTATCATGCAGATGGGAGGACGTGAATCCGAAGTCCTCCAGGGGAACATCTTTTTCACACCCGTACTGCGGGATGGAGAAATGCTGGCGGCGGCTCCATTATGCTTTGGGGAACATCCACGAGGGCATCCATTGGTCCAGTGGAGCTCGGGCAAGGAACCACGACGGCCAATCAGTATTGGACACAGGTTACAGAACATGTACACCCCTTTATGAAGATCATGTTTTCCGCCGGCACTGCCATTTTTCAAAAACATAATGCACCATATCACAAGGCCAGGGGTATGATGGAGTGGTTCGAGGAACACAGTGGCGACTTCCAATTGATGTGGTGGCTCACCATCTCGTCAGTTCTGAACCCGATCGAACACTTCTGGGATGTAACTGAATATGGCGTCAAAGCTAATCGCCCCTCTCCCCGGATTTACGGGAATTAGGTGAACAGATGTGGTGCCACCTCCCTCCAGCGACTACCAAGGCCTAATTGCTTCCATGCCAAGAAGACATACCGGCTATTAGGTAAGTGATCACAGTGTTCTGGCTGATCAGTGTTCATTGTTGATTGAGGCCAGTCAGAACGACGAACGACGAGAGGTTAGTTCCATGTCTGTAACAACAACTACGACGGTGGAATGTGTAGTGCGGCGTTGATAGTCAATGTAACAATATCTACCACAGCTGTTTGTCCTTTAGAACTGAGGTCATTGTTCTTCGAAATAGAGAGCAAGTTTTCCTGAGCGACCTGTGTTATCATTGTTTCTTTGAAGATTGTTTCTATAGAACTGTGTTTGTGGGACCTTCTCGCTGGCTCGTTATCCTCAGTCTTTCGTTAGTGTACTTTTTCGACATGGTTCATAAACCTCAACCACAGTTTTGCCCCTCAAAAGAGCAGCTATCCCATCCTTCCGTTTCTTACTTGCTTCAAGAGATTCTTCAAGCCCACTTTGGCCTAAGTAACACTTTTCTGCTATCGTTCAGTACACCATCACACAGAACACGCTTATCAGTGGAATCATTATTCATAACTATTTTATGTATTTACACTGACTTTACGGGCAGAATAAATGTTCTAAGCAGCCATACGAGGGCCAGCTCGTACACGACTGCTGGTGCAGGAGAGCAGTATATAGAACAGTCTTCTCCGTAATGACGGGGAGGTCAGTGCCATCTTACAAACAGCTTACACCTCCACCACGGCAAGCGTTAAGTACCAACCAATCTAATAACATCGAGACACTACTGGTCGAGGGAAGTCGGCAATGGATGTGCAACAAAATACGGTAAGGGTGAAGTGTGGTAGGTCCTGAGATGGCCCTCTCCTCAGCTTTGAAATGACACTAAGTTCAACACGCGCTACAAGTCATGTGGGTGGGCAGAAGAAAATGTCTGTCTGACCTGTTTTATTTGAAAATTTATCCTCTTTACTTTGAAAGATATCCAGCTTTGACGAAAATTGCATTGTTTCCGATCTATAAGCGAAAAACCAACAATAGCTCCTTTTTCTGTTGCTTGAATTTTTGGCTCACTGCTAGCACGAAATTTCGGTGGGTTTTGATAATTCGGATTCAGCACCCTCTAAACATATAGAAAGCTTGTCGAAAAACTTCTACGAAACGTTCCGCTGCTTGGCCTTTCTGAGCCCAATTCGACTGGACTAAATGCAGAATTGGTGAACTAACGCTGACTCGATAGGTGACCGGGAGACAGCACTGCTGCTTCTGATTGTCCTTTCCTCACCGAACACGTCATGCGCTCGTGATGAGGTTATCAAGGCCATGTGTGCTGTTGCTCCTTCTCGCTGAAATATCAATATAGTCGTTCTTTTTCTTCGATTAAACACGCATATGGATTAAGTAGTTTCTTGGACCTAGTGGTTAGCGCTAGCAGTTTGCTGAAAGAATTGCATTCCAAGGCGGACACAAGATATTCCTGATGAAAGTCGTTCTTGAGACTATGCAACAGCTCTTCAAAATACTAATGAGGATTTTCTTGTGCATAATGGCGCATGTTCTTTGAGGTCA
The DNA here is from genome assembly GCF_023897955.1 of Schistocerca gregaria. Lineage (NCBI taxonomy): Eukaryota > Metazoa > Arthropoda > Insecta > Orthoptera > Acrididae > Schistocerca > Schistocerca gregaria. The sequence continues at coordinate 735,903,540 of NC_064931.1, forward strand.
TGGACTCTGACAGACGGAACCAAGCCTCATCTAAAGGAATGGAAATCTGAGCAACCAGAAGTCCTGATTCCATTCCACTCAGAAATAACCAGAGGAACCCAACGCGCGAAAGTTCGTCTCATAGACAGCAGCAAATGTAATGGGTGTCAGTTTCTTTTCATTGTTTTTGCACACGACGATTTAGAAATTCCCGTTGAGATTTTGTTGGACTTTGTTCCAGGCTTCCTTTAACTCAAGCAATGATTTCTGGTATTCCAACTTTTTGGATAGTTAGGTTTCTTATTCGTTACACAGCCTTGTCGTGCCCTTATTCCACCAAGTTTGGCACTGCAGACTTTGCCGGAGGGTTTTCCAAAACACTTCCATGCTCAAACATTTCCGCAAAAGATTCCGGAGACATTGCCCACGAATTGTGCGTCCGGGACCATGCCCCTGCGACAGTCGCAGGTTCGAATCCTGCCTCGGGCATGAGTGTGTGTGATGTCATTAGGTTTAAGTAGTTCTAAGTCTAGGGGACTGATGACCTCAGATGTTGCGTCTCATAGTGCTCAGAGCCATTTGAACCATTTGAACAAATTGTGGCTAGCATAACACTCGACAGTCAACGCACACTGTTTTATCGTTAGCATCATTTCGTGCTGTATTCAACTGCTCACCAAACACGCATGTTCCCCTCACTCATTCAAATGTAATGACACAGCTAAGTACTAGGGACACCGCATGCATAACATGCCCATGATCAGACGTATGACAGTAACCTAATGGTGCATTGAAATCACGGTTTACAGCATTTTCTGTGGTGAGCAATTCTCCTATTCGTCAACAAGGGTCAGTTCCGCGTCAGTCTTATAAATATTTTCCAGGCGGGTTTTATTTTGCTTACGCCATAGAAGGGAGTGTCGGTGGTAAACACTATTGGCGTAAACGAGCGTTTTCGGTATAGTAAACATGTATAAGTGGAAGGAAGTTTCAGTTCCTAGCCGGCCGTCGTAACCGAGCGGTTCTAGGCGCTTTAGTCCGGATCCGCGCTGATGCAATGGTCGCAGGTTCGAATCCTGCCTCGGACATGGATGTGTCTCATGTCCGTAGATTAGTGATGACCACATATGTTAAGTTCCATAGCGCTTCCAGCCATTTGAACCATTTTTCAGTTCCTATGCAAAGATGAAGACTCTTTCACAGGATAAACTAACGTTGAGAGCTGCGCAAAATAGGTATTAGGACTGAAGGCTGCAATGAAGACCACACTTCAGGATTTTAAGTTAAGCATGTATTTAAAAACATAAATTCACGAGGCGTGTTTGAAACAGACCGAGTTCACGGAACTTGGGTGCATTAAAACGGTTGAATGCATGTACATTGAGACACCTGAAGATAGGCACCACATACTTCTCCGCACACAGAGTTAAAGCAGATTTGTCTGCTGAAATCAATCGGATGAATAGAGGGTTGGAGACTTTTTTTGAGTCATAAGGCAAGAGAATAAATCAGTAATTATAAAACCAGTTCGAAATAAAGCTCTCACGTGAACCGCCACTTTCAGGTTGACCACAAACAAGAATTCAACAGATAACAGAGAAATTTTGAACTTTAGGCTCTAAGGTTATTGTTAGAGGAATTCAGGATAACAAGGGCAGAGTTAACGGCATCATCAACATACATTTGAGTAAGAGGAAGATTTGGTTCTTATTCGTGAAACACAAGTTGACTTTCGAGCAAAAAGTAGCACGAAAGTTTAACTGCTGATGGTTTCATTGATATATGTGAGAGGTATACCCAACCAGCAATCATTCATCAGAGAGGTTGGGAATCGGTGCAGAAGGCTCGATCAAGAGCAGGGGAACCGGTCGCCAAGATTGTTTCACACGACTACGGTTATAGAGAGTAGTTTCGTTATTTTCGATTATTGTATCTATTCTGTAATATGGAGACAGTAGTCTAAGTGCTGTGGAAACCACGTCTTTTTTATCTCTTGAACTCTTCTCCCTCTGCAGAACAGAGCTATGTTTTGTCTAGAGCTACACAGCTTAAATGCTGCCTTTTTACCCTTCCGTATATATTATCCGTTCTGAGTTCAACCAGAGGCTAGTTGTAACCGGACGTATTTTAATGGTTGTTACATGATGAACAGTACACTACCAGGGAGAAATGCTTGAATACGTGATACTTGATTCTGATATCATTGCACAAATGCCACAGAGTACTCTTTGTAAAATCGAACTGGGATTTCATCCGGAACATGCGACTTATTTTTCTTCAGTTTTTTCAGTTGCTTTTCTACACCATGGATGTTAAATACTATGTTCTCCATACAGGAGCCTGTGCGATGGTCAAACCACGGAATGTTTGTACGATTCTCCTGCGTTAACCATTTCATAAATGTGAAATTTAAAACTTGGTATTTCCTTTTTCTATCTTGTGCTTCCACAACGTCAACATCAACGGACGACATAATGGAAGCCTTAGACCCTCAAAGCGATTTTATTTAGGGCCAGAATTTTCTCGGATTCTCTGTAGTATCTTCTACTGAACTATGAGGGTGGTAGTCGTTGTATGCTTCGCGCATAGATATTTTAACAACAGCACGAATTTGCAATAATTTTTGCCTGTTGTGATTTGTCCGGTATCTTTTGAATCTAGAGTGCATCACCCTTTGCTTCCTCAGCATTTTGCAGTTAAATCGCGATGGGTCCTTCCCGTCCTTTATATACTTACTCGATACTTACCTCCTCAAAGGATCATGTACAATCTGTTTAACATTTCCCCATAATAGTTGTAGGTCCATTATTTGTCCTAGTGGGATGCTAACAACTGCTAATCTGTTCTGTCCAGTAGAAATACCCTCCCATCTTTCCTGGTTGATTTATTAACTTTAATACCGATAGCCGCTAAAAAGACGTCATGGTCACTAATCCGTGACTCCATACTGACGCCGTCGGTAAAGTCAGGCTTGTTTGCAGCTGGTAGGTTTAAACCATGTCCATTGCGTACGGGATGTTTTCAGGAAACGTGTTCAAAGGTACTTCTCGAGACTGTTTGTCTATGCTCCTGCCATGAATTCATAGACGTCCCAGTGTATAATCGGATGTTCCTCATCAGTGGAACAGATGACAGCTACATTCCTGTACAGAATATCTCGAATTCAGGTAAGAAATGATTTGAGAAAATACCAACTCGCTGAGTAATTTTATGGCCTTCAATGTCTTTAATATTTTTGTTAGACGGTGAAATCTGTACAACGCGTTTATACATCACATATACCACAAGCAGATGAAATATCCCAATTTTCTCCAGGTTTCATTCCTGCTCGTTTTCCCGTCTGAGTTACGCTTTCCGCCTGACCCATTGTAAAGCACAGTATGAGAATTACAACGTAAATTAATTTATTCTTTTTACAAAATGCTTGAAACGGGTTTAAGGTCTTGTTGTTTACTTACTTCAAATCGCTTTTACGAAACAGAAATACACGGTATCTGAGGTTTTATTGTTCAGCTGCCAGGATGTGTTCCTTGTACTGCTGCAACCTGATAGCCGAACACGCCAAAAACACTCGTGGTCAAAATTTAGTGGGAATTAGAATCCAATAATTTAAAACTTTACTTGGAGAAATGTGTGTCAAAATATTTACTTCCGTGTTAAAGATACGAAAAACGGAACAAGTATAACACAGCCAATACATCCTAACCACCCAGTTCTTATATAAGCAGTTCTGGAATTTTAGGAAACCGTTCCTGCAGTTATTATTTATCATGTGACAATAGTACTGATCTCTTATAGCTGTTAATAAAGTGATGTATACAGCGATCAAGCCTGACCAGTAGAATGTCAGTGTAACGTTTAAGGTTGTTTTATAGCAACTTTTTACATTCATATTACTTTTATCGGGCTGTAAGTATTCCATTACACTTGTCAATAAGTAAATACTGTGAGTTGAAAAGTGTATATTATTCACTGTGTGCACAAAACATGTCAAAAGGAACTGAAACTGCAGTGTAAAATTACACAATGACAATTACGTAGACAATGACAATGATCGACTTGTCATATTTTGTTATAAGTATAAGGAGTGAATAACACATTATTAAGCTTGAAGGCGTAGAAATGAGACTGACACTTCGCAACATAATCAATGACAGACTCTAAGAGCAGCTGATACATATTACAACATAGTGTAACCTTGTTCCTCGCAGAGTAATGATAGCATTTCCAGTGTCAGTACAGAACAGAGAGAGTGAAATTACATTGATGCCTTAAATCAAAAATATTATTACTCTCTATTCTCAGTAAAGAGACCATTTAACGTTAGATAGATCTGACTTTGGATAGAGTTTCGGTATACAAGTAGGTATTATAGAACTCTTTCTAATGATCTACAATATTTGAGAAAATAATTTTAATTTATGTAAATAAATTACAGTCGAGTGATACATTTAACACTAACAAGTAACATAGCTTATGGAAATATCCTACATCAGCCTAAGGTCAAAAACTAATTGTTTATTATATTTACTGTATGTTGCTTGCAAAGTACTTGTCGAAAGTTACATGTCAAGTACTTCGTTGGTGTTGTTTACACACTACCGAAATACGTTAAGTATAGAAAAATAATATCGAAAAAAATACGGAATGTATACAGAAGTTTCATAAAAATTAAATTACTTTTCCTCACTTTACTTTCGGGCGTCTATTAAAGGACTGAATAAAAAGAAATTCTCTATTTTTGAAATAAATATTATCGAAACGAATAATTTTTCCACTTGTTTACCGTAATTTAATATCATTAATGAAAATCAAAGACTTAAGCAGCTTTCTTTGATAGACAAGGTGTTATACACGCCTCCTGAAAATCTTGACAGCGCTAGTTATTCACCGTTGAGTAGAGTAAACTTACCATAGTACATTGAGAAACAAATAGGTAGAGCGACAAACAACACAGACAAGACTGAAAACTGTGCCATTGCTCCTAAGTCTTTGATGCGGCTGAACTGGAAACAAAGGAGACACCATGTCAATTAGGTATATATATACATACACACAAACACACACAGGGATGGTGGGGTAATCGCATCATTTGTGTGATTGGTTGCTCCGTCTTCGTCACATGGGTGGTGAGAGATAGCGCGAGTTAATGGCGCTGTCCCGGGCAATAACCTCAGCCTCGAACGCTTTGTGTCTTGAGAAGCCCGTAGCATTTTTAAGCTCCTACAGAATTTCTTCCATTTATTATCGGTTTCTTTACTTTCGACAACATTAAAAAAACAATGAATTGCATCTATTTTTTAAAAAATAAACAATTTACTTCACTTCAAAATTCTCGACATACTTTCAGCTGATTGTCTCATCATGTTGTACTTGTTCAAATATTTAAAGACTTACCTGAAGTTAATGCTGCCATAAACAGACTACTTGAAAATGAAGGAAGGATGTCTCACGTTGGTGTCTTGCATTAAAATAGAAAATACTTCTATGAAACTCCTCTTCGGGAGACGTAACGTTTTTCTTCAAAAACATGGACACCCAGAATGTTTCCTAAGTGGCTCAAGATACTGTTACAAGTTTTCGGTAAACGATAAGATCCATTTTTAACAAATTTATCAGTTTTTATCTATCAGGATACTAAAGAAAATCTAGTGAGCCGATTTTCTAAATACGAGTGCTAAGGCACTTGTAAGACGTTGTCTCTCATCCAGTGTAGGCATAAACATTGCTGAAAAGGACGAAGACAGTGTGTTGTGGTGGACGGCTGCTTTGGCATCCGTATTTACAAAGATGTCTACGTAATTCTGCAAAACTTTCACTGGACCGGTAACGAATGGGATCACTGAACTTAAAGCCGTTTCATTACAGAAACATACTAGCTCCCACATCAGTATAGATAAAAATTAAACAAGCGTTACCAACAGAAACAAATTACCAGCAGTTAAGGTATAATCGTTTTCTGGGAACTTCATTTCGATAAGTATAGCTAGAAACTTTTAGGAAATATTCAGTGGGTCGAAATCAGGTGGTTCACACAGCACTACTTCTGATTTTTAACCATCCTTTAACTAAGAGAGAATAATATTTCATTAAGTCAGACAATTCCACAATCAGTTTGCCTCACGTGAAAGTGTTTTATAATACATGATGAAATTAAAACATGTACTAATTATTATCGCCGGCCGGTGTGACCATGCGGTTCTAAGCGCTTCAGTCTGGAACCGCGTGACCGCTAAAGGTCGCAGGTTCGAATCCCGCCTCGGGCATGGATTTGTGTGATGTCCTTAGGTTGGTTAGGTGTAAGTAGTTCCAAGTTATAGGGGACTGATGACCACAGATGTTAAGTCCCATAGAGCTCAGAGCCATTTGAATCATTTGAACTAATCATTTTCAGTTAATATAAGAGACGAAAATAATATCAAAAACGTTTAGACGCTGTAGAATCTTTATATGTGACAGTAAAACAATCACAGTTGCGGTAATTTTCGTCATGAGAGAAACAGCATTTTACTCTGACTTTACGGTGTGTGTTACTGAACGTTGTGTGGTTCCAACAGCGAGCTGTAATATATTACCTACCTTTAAAACAGCAGTGGTCTTTCCTTGTAAGTGGTAAAGGGATGTGCTCCGCAGCTAGATATAGATTTCCAAGTCTTCTGGCCACTGGCACATGCGATTAACCATAGCATAAAGCAGATAACAGAATCTCGTGAGCGTGCAATTCACCATATAATATAGAATAATATTTCCAGACTGACAGAGAATCTAAACAATAGGGTCTGGGGCACCGTCGACACTCAACTGTCATCTCCTAAGAGATGAGATATTCAACTCTACAGACGGCAATAGATATTTAGGCACCACTCGCTGCATGGGATACGCTGAAACTCGTATGAGTAATGTGAAGATGAGCAACTGTGTGTTTTTTGTGTAGCTGATTATCCTTAAAAACTGATAAAAATTAAAAGCTTTATATTAAGTGAAAATATTAGAACATACTTAACCTATCCTCAGAACTGTAACTTTCTGGGGTTAGAAAATTGTTAAGACTTTCGTGGCCACTTGTTGACAAACTGCTTATTTGCTTCTGTCTCGGGTTCTTCGGCCGACGTTCGTGTGATGATTTTGCTGACGTTTCGCCAGCACGAGTGGCTGGCATTGTCAAAGCTTCACCCTCCATTGCCGGAGGTGAATGGAGGGTGAAGTTTCTGGGGTTAAATAGTGATCTTGTACGCCTACTACTCTTCACAGAGAAACATCACACACAGAGCCACTTGCAGATTGGGATTTGCATCCGTACATGGTTCATGCTGGATCACTATGTAACATTTGGTTTGGAAATGGTAGGATACGTTTGGTGTAAGGATTGTACAGGAATACCATTGCTTCGGTACAGCAAGCATCTTCAGACGGATGTAGGTTGCAGTAGTTACTGCAGAGATTATGGGACCTGAATAGGAAAGATTAACATGGGGATCAGCAATCATCAAGTCATCAGACTGAAAACTGTAATTAAAACAACAGCAGCAGCAACAACAACAACAAAAGCAACAACAACGACGATGAACACCTGTTAAGAGGAGAAATAAAAGTACCGTTATGGGTCCTTCTGAAATCTTTTTCTGTAGTTTATGACCCTGTCTTTCATCATTTGTTTTAATGATGGCAGTCTAATGAAAATGACAGTAAATATACCTCATTTTCTATATTTTCTATAGTGTCAGACTTTCTTTGCTGTTGAGGTTAGAGGTCAGCTTCAGTATCTACCACCAACCACAAACGTAGTATGTTACAACAAAATTCGTCTTAGAAATACAAGAAAATGTCGAGTTCTTTGAATCGTAACTGCTGCTTGAAGAGTGGAGCGAAGAGTCTCTTCAACAGCAACATCTACTCCCCCTTTTACTGTGTGTAATAACTTCTTGATCGTTTGTGTTTCGCAGACAACACACCAGTTGTGAATTAATAATAGTCCGTCGTTAGTCACAAATTCCAACGCGTGTCGGAGCTACAATACCATTTTCAAGGACTGTATAGATGCCGTGGGCGTTAGTCTATGACAGTGGAGTTATAGCTCCGAAACACGTTCAACAGTGATTGTAACATAAAATTTGACGACGGAGTAATATTAATTAATAATACCTAACCTATAATTTACGCTCACGGACATCTCACGATTTAATGTCTATTAATAATTACGTTAGTGGCGAAGAAATGTTTCCTGAAAATTCTAATTATGCTTCATTCTTTATAGACATACGATAACTTACTATTTATGAATGAAAATTCGGAGATTTAACTAAGTACTTATTTATACGATCATTCTACTGGGTTGTATTATCTCAAGTATCATTATCACATTTCTTTAATTCTATTTCTACACAATACACTCTATTCCAGCATTGTTTCGAAACTTTGTGGAAATACAGGAATGTTTGCTGTCGTTCAAGACATGGTACTTCATGCGTCGTTATATGGTAGCGAGGTTGCGAGTTTGTACATCAATCTCACAGAAAAGAAGTAAGGTATTGCTTAATCTGGGCAACAATACGCTGCGAACAATATGATGTCAGAGCCGTGCGAGAGCAGCCATAAAGCGCTAAGCTGTCTTAAGACTCAGCCACAGTGGTTAAAAAAGTGCACCGCTGGCGCTTAAAAGAAATTTATGGCTGCAAAAACGCGTCGTGCTTCAGCGAGGAAGGGATGAAGCTGATGCTCCCGGAGGAGATCTATCGCGCCGATACCACGCGGGTCGCAGCCCCGCAACGCAGCCTAATGATGCCGATGTAGCAAACCCAGGACTGCCTTGTCTTCCCAAGGGCCTAATAGGCTCACCGATATCTTCACGACTCGATCGCTGGATGTTCAACTTGATTAAATGTAGCAGGGAAAACGACGTGACAAGAGCTGTTTTCTTTACTCTTTCTTCGTTCAGTGCCTTCACACTCAAGTGTCAGATGTTAGGTGAAAGGTATCAGCTCTGAATGCAGTGCATCGGCAAAAATTTTCGTTTTTGTCCACTAAAGTCAACAGTAAAGGAACTTAGATATTTACCTTCCATCAATTCTTGTAGTTTGAACATCCTCTGAAAGTCTTTTAATGAACAGAAGCTGTATTCGGAGCACTGAAATGAGATAAGAAGGAAAAGTTAGCTTAGTTCTGAAATTCAATAAAATTTTTAGAAATATTGAAAAATCTCTCGTAATTTCTTACCTCATGTTATCTGAGAAGTCAGTGTAACTTAATGCTAATATATTTAATCAACATTATGCAATGACTGTTAATAAAAGTAATTAAAAAACCAGTGTAAAACAAATAATGGTGCGAAAGATTTCCAGAATGAAAATCTCACGTTCATATAGTAAGAAAAGTAAAACATCCTGTGGTCCTGATATTATTCCATTTCAGCTTGCTAATAAAAACTCAAATCACATAATCATATAATCAATGTATCATTTATCACATGAATATTCAAAACAATTTTTTTAAAAACTAGTGCAGCCACTTTACAAAAAGAATGATACCTAAGACACTGACATCTATATAACAGTCCCACTGTTACCTTCCTTTCCTAATAATAATTTAATGAGTCATGCGTGAAAGGATAGCTAACTTTTTGAGTACAAAAATAAAATAGTTATTAACGGTAAAAATGATTTCAGGAAAGTAAGTCTACTGAGGAAAGAAAGTCAATAATGCTGTAGACCAAGTGGAATTCAACTTTCGGCTGTGTCTAGGCCTATCTAAAGCTTTTAATCTGTTCAATCGTGATATCCCCCTTAGGAAATTGTAAGGATCCTTGGAGTTGCCTGCAACTGGTTTGTATCTTCCTGGCAGGTAATGTCTGATAGAAATTTGTCATAAAAATTAAAGTTACTTCTCAGTATACAGGGAAGACAGTATCGGAGCACTACTGTGCTCTCTCTTAGGCAGTATGTTTTTCTTGATTTTCCTCAATGGTTTATCATGCTATTTGCCAAAAGCATACTAGACTAATTACTAAAGAACAAAATTCAGTTCTTTAACAGCAGAAGATCTCTGTGACAACAGGAAAAGCATAAATACGGTTTGGAGACAATTACGTGGTAGTACATGAGAAAAAATTGTATAGGTGAGCTTTAGAGACGTAAACACTTCAGCCAGGATCTCCACTGTCGCAGAATTAAGGGACCAGTACCATCAAAAAATAACTTACATTAAGTTTCTATGAGATTAATTAGATTTCTTCGTAAGGTGGGAACAACATGTTGAACTACTGAGCAAACGTTTTAGTAAATACTGTATTGATGAGGGACTAGTGTAACGATGAAACTGTTCTATGCTTCCTATGGAATTATGCATTACCTGTTACAGTATGGCGTTACATTCTGGAGAAGTATTGTTATCAAAGCAATAATTTAAATTTCAGAAACTAGTGATAAAGATGATGGAAGGGGTTACCAACAGGGATTCTTGTAGGAATACACTAAAAGGCTTTGCAATTTTCGATCCTCCAGAATTGCAAATACACTGAAAAACGTATAAAACGCTTCTGAGGTGCCAGATTTTTTTCTAGTAAAATGAATTTTGTTTCAAACAGTGCATCAGGAAAAAGAAAAACTACGTATTATATTTTAAATATCCTCAAACTTTGTTAGTGAAAAATAATTCTTTTTCCTGACAAAATTTTGTTCTTCTAGACACTTACTGTACCTTGAAACTCCATAATATTATTACTTTTTAGGGAAAAATCCTTTACTGTCTATTGCTGTGTAAGGAGGATAAGGAGGAAGGTAGATTAGTTTTTAACGTCAGGTCGATAACTTGGTCATTAGAGACAGAGCACAATATAGGATTTGGAAAGGATAGAGAAGGATATTGACAGTGTCTTCGCCTTAAGTAATTTATGAGTGTCAGGCAAGACATAATTCTGCATGGCCGGAAGGGATTTAAACCGTCGTCGTCCCGACTGCGAGTCCAGTGTGCTAAGTACTACACCAACTCGCTTGTCCATCGTTTAATTCATTTAGCCATTCGATTGTACTTGTAAATAGCCGAACACGAATTACAATGATAATTTCGTTGTAAAGGAAGGGAAAGAGTGATCTTTATGATATTTGTTAAAATTTAAAGGAACCATGAGATATCCTTTAGTGCCTAAATCACATATGGATAAGAAAATTAAAATGTAATGATTATCTAGTTTCGGCAGCATGAAATAACCCTCTTCATATCATCCACATATTAAATGCCAGTAGAACACAATCTGGATGTACCAATAATAAGTCTCACACTGTCACATGCGTTTGTGTATAAAGCTATGAAAATAAGAAATTTGTTGATAGCAGCAACAACAAAACTGATCTACGCAGCACATCATACTCGAATGAGGCACAGGTTTAGCAAGCTGGTATCAGTAATAGTCAGTAATAGCCGCGTCACTGATTAAGTCGCAGCTGTATGAAAGAAACGTTCTGCGGACAAATCTTTCATGTGATGATACCAAGACAGAATGATATTTCACCCTGCTTAACCAAACCGTAGTCAGTCATAAAATATAAAATATCCATCGCTGCGTAACTTAACTCGTCGAGATCAAAATAAAATCTTTTTGTGCCGAACAGGATTGACTTGTTTGCCCCATCCAGAGTCAAAACATTTTATGATCTGGGATGTAGAACCATACTCAGTTTTTGTGGCGTTGCAAAAAAGTTGATTTCGCTGAACTTGCATTTCATACAGTTGCAGGTAATGGCTGATGTGATTTTTATTGATAAACCAATTTGTTCACACTGCGTCTCGTATGTGTATGGTGTGCAATGCTAATCCTGCAGAACACAGTTTAAAGTCGGGTCCCCCATAAGAAAAATAGTTTTCCGTCTACACTGCATGAAGTAGCGAAAGTTTAAATATTGTAATGTTGTTGCCTTAATTTGCTATGAAAGCGGTGCTGATATTCATTACCATAAAAGTAGGATAAACCTTGCATAACTGAGGAACTGTTTCACCAGGTATCCAGTCTAGCTTACCAAATTCCAAACCTGACTAACATTAATTATAATCTTTTAATCGTCATACGACAACCGGTTATATATATATATATATATATATATATATATATATATATATATATATATATATATATATATATATATATATATATATATATAAGAGAATAATAAAAATAAATAAATCGGTTTACATTTGGAAATTTATTTTAAGATTATTCATTGAAATTTGAGCATATTAAACTTGATTCATAACTAAACTGGTGCGTTATTTAGGATTGTGAAAATGTGAGTTTGTAATCTTACAGAACACATCAAATAGCGAGCCAAGATTGGGAGACTACATACAACACTGCATTCATGAAATAACACTCGAAGGAAGTTGAAACATATGGAAGAGGAAATTAACCACAACCAACCGATTCAATTTACACCCAAAGAAGTAAAGTTCGTAGCGCAATCCTGTCCGTCGTGTAATTACCACACACTGGTATACTAAATTCATACTAACTCTATGTGAAACCTTCCCGAAAAGAATAGCTGAGAGCTACTTTGATGCTTACACCACATGCTTCACGTGGTCAACTTGGTTTACACAAAGAATGTAACTCCACAATAATTTTGATAATTAAAATAAATTAGGTCCATATGTAGGAGGATAAGAGTGGAGAAACTTTAGGATAAGGAAATTAGGCACAAGTACGTGACAGCGATCTCAGAAAGGTACCAGTTAGTTGAATGTAGTCAATTACAAGCATTGGAAAAGGAATGGACAACGTACAGGGACACAGTACTAGAGGTGGCTAAAGAATGTCTTGGAACAGTAGTGTGTAAAAGTAGGATGAAGCAAACAGCTTGGTGGAATGACACAGTCAAGGAAGCCTGTAAACGGAAAAAGAAGGCGTATCAAAAATTTCTACATACTAGAGCTCAGGTAGACAGAGAAAGTTATGTTGAAGAAAGAAACAAAGCCAAACAGATAATTGCAACATCCAAGAAGAAATTTTGGGAAGACTTTGGAAACAGGTTGAAGACTATGGGTCAAGTTGCTGGAAAACCATTCTGGAGTGTAATGAGCAGTCTTCGAAAGGGAGGTAAGAAAGAAATGACAAGTATTTTGCAAAGGTCAGGAAAACTGCTGGTGAATCCTGTGGATACCTTGGGCAGATGGAGGGAATATTTTGAAGAGTTGCTCACTGTAGGTGAAAATACGATCAGTAATGTTTCAGATTTCGAGGTAGAATGGGATAGGAATGATGATGGAAATAGGATCACATTTGAGGAAGTGGAGAAAATGGTCAATAGATTGCAGTGCAATAAAGCAGCTGGGGTGGATGAAATTAAGTCAGAACTCATCAAATACAGTGGAATGGCAGGTCTTAAATGGCTACACAGGATAACTGAAATGGCCTGGGAGTCGGGACAGGTTCCATCAGACTGGACAAAAGCAGTAATCACACCAATCTATAAACATTGAAACAGAAAAGATTGTAACAACTACAGAGGTATCTCTTTAATCAGCGTGGTGGGTAAAATCTTCTCAGGTATTGTTGAACGGAAAGTGCGAGTAGTAGTTGAGGACCAATTGGATGAAAATCAGTGTGGGTTTAGGAGTCTTAGAGGTTGTCAGGACCAGATCTTTAGCTTACGGCAAATAATGGAGAAGTGTTATGAGTGGAACAGGGAATTGTATATGCTTTATAGATCTAGAAAAGGCATATGACCGGGTTCCTAGGAGGAAGTTATTGTCTGTTCTACGAGATTATGGAATAGGAGGCAAACTTTTGCAAGCAATTTAAGGCCTTTGCATGGATAGTCAGGCAGCAGTTAGAGTTGACGGTAAATTGAGTTCATGGTTCAGAGTAGTTTCAGGGGTAAGACAAGGCTGCAACCTGTCTCCACTATTGTTCATATTATTTATGGATCATATGTTGAAAACAATAGACTGGCTGGGTGAGATTAAGATATGTGAACACAAAATAAGAAGTCTTGCATATGCAGATGACTAAGTTGTGATGGCAGATTCGATTGAAAGTTTGCAAAGTAATATTTCAGAGCTAGATCAGAAATGTAAGGACTATGGTATGAAGATTAGCATCTCCAAAACGAAAGTAATGTCAGTGGGAAAGAAACGGATTGAGTACCAAATAGGAGGAGCAAAGTTAGAACAGGTGGACGGTTTCAAGTACTTAGGATGCATATTCTCACAGGATGGCAACATAGTGAAACAACTGGAAGCAAGGTGTAGCAAAGCCAATGCAGTGAGCGCTCAGCTACGATCTAATCTCTTCTGCAAGAAGGAAGTCAGTACCAAGACAAAGTCATCTGTGCACCGTTCAATCTTTCGACTAACTTTGTTGTATGGGAGCGAAAGCTGGGTGGATTCAGGTTACCTTATCAACAAGGTTGAGGTTACGGATATGAAAGTAGCTAGGATGACTGCAGGTAGTAGTTGATGGGAACAATGGCAGGAGGGTGTCCACAATGAGGAAATCAAAGAAAAACTGGGAATGAACTCTATAGATGTAGCAGTCAGGGCGAACAGGCTTAGATGGTGGAGTCATGTTACACGCATGGGAGAAGCAAGGTTACCCAAGAGACTCATGGGTTCAGCAGTAGAGGGTAGGAGGAGTCGGGGCAGACCAAGGAGAAGGTACCTGGATTCGGTTAAGAATGATTTTGAAGTAATGGGTTTAACATCAGAAGAGGCACCAATGTTAGCACTGAATAGGGGAACATGGAGGAATTTTATAAGGGGGCTATGCTCCAGACTGAACGCTGAAAGGCATAATCAGTCTTAAATGATGATGATGATGATGATGATGATGATGATGGAAACAAATTAGATCGAAAAGCAATTTACAAAAGAAAAACCTCGAACTGGTTACTATCGTCTTAATATTAACCTGATGGGTGAAACAACTGTATAAGCACGTGGTACTGGTCTCACAAAGCGCACCCCACGTGGGTTGAACATAAAGATAAGTTTCTATATAAAAAAATATTGTCAAGACGAGACGTTATAATCTCACGCACATTCACATTTAAGATTGATGATCTTAGAGTTACTGATCAACACGTGGTTCCACTTTACTCACAAAGTAGTGACAAAGCAACTGCCGGAGGATATTCTGAACTGTACACTCGATTCACACTTCGTTGCAATTTAAGATAACATTATATATTTTAGAGCTAAGCCTGAAATAAAGGTGATTAAATTTTCAGTTAGGCTGAACTTAAGAAATCCATTGTCCTACGGACTTAGCAGACACGCGCTTAGCTGGAGATCTTACCACTTCAGACGCTCGCCACGGACAGACTGACCTGGGCTTCTACCAAGGGTGCTGCCGTATACAAAACGGAAGTGACCAGAAAGGCAGCTTCCTATACCAACATGACAAGGCACGGACAGGACAATACTAAGGATAGAAACCTCTTTGCTTTTAGAAAGCGTAGCTACCTGTTCCGACGTTGGTCCTACTGTTCTCTAGCAGACAGGCTTGTCTGCTACCCTCAAGCATGCAACTAGAAATACATTTGCTCATTCATCCTCTCACACAGAAGGGAAGGGGGATGACAGTATCTTATCATATACAGTATATAAACGAAAGCTGATGTAGGTTCCGTATGAGACTGTGTGACATGAATTACACATAAACTATGTTTTAAAGTGTAGTAATGTGACAGATCGTTCTTGTTTATGTGTAAAAGTAACACGTTTCACTGCTCAGTCTCCTCCCAGATAGTCAGAAATACCACAGTAAATTTATAAGAGGAATTTATGCCGTAAATGACAACAGATTTCAGAAATTAACATGAAAGGAATCGAACAGATACCTTTCAATATAACAACCCTAAACTTGCTGAAACATCCATGTGAAGCAGTGTTTGAAGCAAAGGACGTATTCTCTGGAGCATTATTTTTGCAGTGTTTGTGTAACACGCTATTGTAGCAACGATTAGACCAGCGTCGAGTATGGCTAATTAGTTATAAGCATTAGGATTTTAAAAAATCACATACTGAATTAGCCCCTTGCTATACCCTGTGATTATGAAAATTGGTTACGACCGTACACTTTATGTCCCAATTGAAATTCTGGTAGGCTCGTATTTGGAAGGACCGTGGATCAAATCTTCGTGCGGCCATAGGGCCCGATTTTTTTCAATGTTTCTCAAAATCGCTTTGGAATTACTGAGATGATTTGAGAAGGACACTGCCAGTTTCACTTCCTATCATTCCCAATCCGCGGCTGTGCTCCGGCTTCCAGTTGTCTCGCCATCGAAATTATTCCAAAGTCTGCGGTAGCTGTAGGGGTATAAGAGGTTGGCTTGAAGTTGGTTACTTCTTGTCTAAGTCTACAAGGTGACTTCGCGTTTATCTGTTGCTAGATTTAGGTACATGTGGTCTGGTCCTCGGTCAGCATTTGTTTTCTTCTTGCGCAGTTACACGAAGAATATCTCGAGGTGACTTTACACCCCTGAAACGAATTACAGCACTGACAGGTATTAGAACCTTCCAAACATGCCATTAGAGCTTAAGGATGGATAGCTATAACCCTTCCGTGACTGGGTCTGGCCCTTTCCAAAGTTCTTAAACTTTCCAATCTGGCTCTTGTTTAATAATTCGTTGTTCAGACAGACAATGTCTCTAAATCGGTAATGTGTTGTGATTGTTTCGTCATCGTCTGTTCCTTCGTTGGGGACTGATCTGCTACTATGGACTCCATTCAAATCTTTTTGGGTTCCACTTACAAAACACTACGGAAAAGAAGTACACAAAACAAATAAAAACCCTAGGATAACGATTTTTCCTCTACTTTACACTTTTACTGTCTTTGGACGTTCACATATCCTGGCGAGATGTAACACTTCCTTTGCTAGCCGGTCTCATCGGTGCACTCCGGTATCTAGCACAGGGATCAGTACGTTGATGGATCGCCCTCACTTGGCGCAGAAACCACACGCCTGTTGGCAGAACCGGTCCCGCAACAGGGGAATCTCTGCCAGTTGGTGTAGGCCAGACGTGTGGGAAGTCCCTGGGCAGGTGAAGACCTCTGGCTGTGTTGGAGCCGCTCTATTTCGCCATTGGCGGTCCCAGTACAAGGCTACTGCATCGCTTTTTTACATCATTTCTGTCAATGTATCATTTGTGGTTCCTGTTCACAGCACCTTCGGCAAAGTATGTACAAAATTTGATTTACGTGCTATGAACATACAACAGAAATTCATTAGTTCTAGAAATGACTGTTTTCCGTTTACATTATGTGACTGAGAAAAATTCTAACAGCTTCAGATACTGAGCTAGTCGGTCCTAAACACCAATTCTTCACTTACATGCAGTTGTTAGAGGTGTGTCTGAGAGCCACTTTTGTCCTTTTCTCTTGAATAACACGGAAACTGCGGTCTCTTATGAAATCAAATCCCAGAACAAAAATTAACTACATCGATTTTCTTATAAAAATTTCCTATTCATTTTTTGCTCTAGGACTAATAATAGCAAAGGATTATGAAAATCTCCAGCACCCCGCATGGGTTGTTGGTTACGAGGTTTTGTAGGGCTGTACTTTCCTTACTTGGCTGGTTCAAATGGCGCTGAGCACTATGGGACTTAACATCTGAGGTCATCAGTCCCCTATAACTTCGAACTGCTTAAACCTAACTAACCTAAGGACATCACACACATCCATGCCCGAGGCAGGATTCGAACCTGCGACCTTTAGCGGTCACCCGGTTCCAGACTGAAGCGCCTAAAACCGCATGGCCACACCGGCCGGCGATAATAATTAGTACATTTTTTAATTTCATCATGTATTATAAAACACTTTCACGTGAGGCAAACTGATTGTGGAATTGTCTGACTTAATGAAATATTATTCTCTCGTATTTAAAGGAGGGTTAAAAATCAGAAGTAGTGCTGTGTGAACCACCTGATTTCGACCCACTGAATATTTCCTAAAAGTTTCTAGCTATACTTATCGAAATGAAGTTCCCAGAAAACGATTATACCTTAACTGCTAGTAATATGTTTGTGTTGGTAACGCTTGTTTAATTTTTATTTAGACTGATGTGGGAGCTAGTATGTTTCTGTAACGAAACGGCTTTAAGTTCAGTGATCCCATTCGTTACCGGTCCAGTGAAAGTTTTGCAGAATTACGTAGACATCTTTGTAAATACAGATGCCAGAGGCACAAGAAAAAGCAGAAGAAAAAGAAGCAGCAGAAAAAATAAAATAAATTTCTATACAGTGAACTAGGTACTTGTCTGATAGCACTGTTGCTTGAGAAATATGTGTTACAACTTAGCTTTTCCTCGTAATGTGCTTCTGCATTGTATACGTTGAGACAGAACACCAAGCGTTGCACGTACAACACGAAAGGGAAATAAAGATCAAACGTCAGAAACAGGAAATGTATACATATGGAGGTCTGTCTGTCAGTACTTAACGCTATGTTAGTTGGTGAAAACATATAAAAGATGTAATTAATCTCAACTGGGTCCACAAGAGCGCAATGAGGATTTTCGAAGGATAATTAGGAATCCTCACTCCGTTCATCAGGATGAATTTCGGGAACCTGATTTGCTGGTGAATAAACGATAATGTGGAACATAAGTATTGGGTATTTCAGTTTTTAGTATATATATGTTTCTACAGGCACTGAAGCAGTATTTCGTACTTGTAGTCATTAATAGGCTGTATATTCTTTTTACATCTACATCTACGTGATTACTCTCTTATTCACAATAAAGTACCTGGAAGAGGGTTTAATGAACCAGCGGAAATATTTACTGCTTTCTTAGAACATGTCCAATTTAAAAATATGTCGTGGTGGTGTGTACATAAGATGTCGACACATGTACCGTCAACGGCTCGCAATAGAAGTGGTTACGTATTTCGAGCAAACGAAAATTGAGAGTGAGCTGTAGGCAAACATTTGCTTCTCGAAAGAGCCTCGATTAAATTTTTAAAATACCTGCAGATGTGTTTTATATGACTTCGGATAGGGCAGGTTCTGTTTGAGGTGGAATGTTCCCAGGTTTACGAAATCGGTGGTGTTCTTGTTCCTAGCGCATTGCTGAGATAAGACCAACTGAAAAAGAATTAAGTCTCACTGAGAATGAGATTTTCACTCTGCAGCGGACTGTGCGCTGATATGAAACTTGCTGGCAGATTAAAACTGTGTGCCCGACCGAGACTCGAACTCGGGACCTTTGCTTGTGGCGGGCAAGTGCTCTACCAACTGAGCTACCGAACCACGACTCACGCTTCATCCTCACAGCTTTACTTCTGCCAGTACCTCGTCTCCTACCTTCCAAACTTTACACAAGCTCTCCTGCGAACCTGCAGAAGTAGCACTTCGGAAAGAAAGGATATTGCGGAGACACGGCTTAGCCACAGCCTGGGGGATGTTTCCAGAATGAGATTTTCACTCTGCAGCGGAGTGTGATTTTTCATGGACAGGGTATGCCCCCCTTGCTGTTTTGCTTGGCGCTATCACAGCACAGTCCTACATTGATGTTTTAAGCTCCTTCTTGATTCTCACTGTTGAAGAGCAATTTGGGGATGGCGATTGCATCTTTTAACACAATCGAACACCTGGTTATAATGCACGGCCTGTGACGGAGTGCTTATATGACAATAACATCCCTTTAATGGTTCAAATGGCTCTGAGCACGATGCGACTAGAACCTAGAATTACTTGAACCCTAACAGGACATCACACACATCCATGCCTGAGGCAGTATTTGAACGTGCGACCGTAGCACCAGCGCGGTTCCGGACTGAAGCGCCTAGAACCGCTCGGCCACACTGGCCGGTCCAAGGTTTCGAATAAATTAATATACTTTAAAGTCAAGTGTGGGCTGTTAGTCTGGCAGCGAAACTTGGTAGATATTCAAATGCGCTAATGCGGAACTCATTTACGCTGGGAAAAATTTAGTTCTACATTTGGCCACCAGGTGCAAAAATGATGCTGTGAATGCAAGAAAGACGTGTAGAAATGTTCCCGTACTATGTAATGCGTTAGGAACGGGATGTGGGCAGAAAACATCAAACAAGTGAGAAAGATGTAATGTTGATTTTATTATTAATGGATGCTTACACAATTTGTTCAATGTGAGCACAGGCGAGGTCGTCGAGATGCTGTACAGCGACTAATCTGCACCTGGTGACCAAAATTGGAACTAACTTTTTCCCATCGTAAACCAGTTCCCCGTTAACGCATTAGCATATCTACGAAGTTTCTCTGCTGTACGATAACTATAGTCCACGCTGGACCTCCGTGAGTGGGCTACTTTCCTAAGTTAAAAATATGGTTCGGATTGTTGTTGTTCTGACTGATTACAGCATTCAAATAGCATTTCGATCAATATGCTCACAAAATATCTGTTATTTTTATGTAAGTAAAATGTAAAAATCATTAAAATCAAGATTTGGTCACGATATAGAAAAAGCTCTGTTATTTGGTGAAGCCCTGGTGACGTCACAAACTAGGAGTAAGACGAAGCTGTAGGTGTATTATAGGAATGTCTGACGAAGTCACGACTTTTTATGTACTTTTTCTGCAAATAGTTTAGCTATTTAGTGACGGAAAACACAATTATAACTTTTAACTAACAATAAAAAGGATTTTTGTGAACACTGGCAGCGGAAATTTTGCGAAAGTTGATGCGTTTATGCTCCACTCATTTAGATCGCCGATGTGTGCTACAAGGGACATTCTTTTCCCTGCTTCGTGAAATATCATTAAATTCGCTCGAAAATATGGAACTACAGAATTTTTGCAAATTGATCTGTATATTATTAGTGGAGCGTCAGCTATCAAAAATTATTCTTGGCAAACCTTCGTGCGTATTTCCAGTGTAGAACACACTCAGTAGAAATGTACATATGAGCAATCGGTCGACGGCGAAACGGATAATGCAACTTACTCCGGATGAAGAGGTCACATGTTCGAAGCGTAATATGTTTTTTAGAAGTTTTACACGAAATACGAAAACATCGTTATCAAGAACTCTTGGTAACAGTTGTTTTGATGGTGGGATGTCATATATCTATCTATCGCTTGCGCCTTGTCCCGCAGTTACGCAGGGTCGGCCATGATTAATCGGATTATTTGGCATGTTAAGTTTAAGGGGTGGCTGGGTGCCCTTCATGCCGCCACCCCATACACCCCCCCTCCCCCCCCCCGAACAGAATTAGTGTAGCCCAACTGTCTATGTCTATGGAATCCATGAAATAGTGTGAATGTGTTCAGATGTTTGCGAGCTGTGTAACTGAAGCGGAAAGTGGGGACCTGCCCGGTATTCACCTAATGGGATGGGGAAAACCGCCTAAAAACCACATCCAGACTGGTTTGCACACCGACTCTCATTGTCACACCGCCAGGCGGATTCGAATCGGTGCCGACGCGCTTACCTGAGTCCAGGGGCAGCGCTTTAGCGCTCTCGGCTACACGGCGGGTTGTGGGATGTTTTATATATAGCTTCGTATTAATCTTAGTCTGAGAAATGAACATTAGAGGATAAATCTATTTAATTTGCCAACCAACAGTTTACTTTATTGGGAATCATTGCTAGTGGTGAAGATATTACCATAGGCCCGCAGTACAACGAGGATTTTTTATACGGAGAAATATAAAGCATGCGCAGCATGTGGGTAACACAACCGTAAGGGCTATGATGTTTGCGAGTGTAAATTATGTCAGTGTCTGAAGCAGAGTTACTTCATCTTTATGTTATATGATGAAACTTCAAAATTTTAAACGATAAGGATCCTAGCTGGACAGAACAAAGGTTTAAGAAAAATCATTGTTTCTAATAAAAAGTGTGTGGTGACATTAACTAGAAAATATCTTTATGAACGTGACGTGTGAACAGTGATTGCAAATATAAGCACATGTAAACAACAAGGAAAGCACAATAATATTCTGTTGGGGGCCATTGTGAAGTTTTGTAATTGTGATTTGGTTCTCACATATAAGTTAAAGTATGCTTTCAAGGTGGATTCGAGCCAGCGTTGTATGAACAACACGTATAAAATTCGACGCTCTAGTGCTATAACAACTGAGCTACCAAATAATTTGGGTAAAGTAGGGTAAAAGGACAATTTTCACTGAGAGTTTAATTTCGCTGACGAAGCTTTCCTTCCTTGTAACAGGGAAAAGCATACCTCCGAGGTAAATTAATGTTAATTTGACAGTGCAAGGCGTTTTTAATAAACACCGGCCGGCCCACAATGCGTAAAAACACATTATTTTCTATTCTTCGCCGTATTGCATTTTTAATGCGCATATACTTTGTTGAGGCCTGTATGCAGGAGAACACCGACCTGCAGCTTTATTGTCATGACTCTCTTCGCCAATGTACACTAGTGACCATTAAAATGGCTATAACACAAAGACGACGTGCTACAGACGCGAAATATAACCTACAGGAAGAAGATGCTGTTATATCCAAAGGATTAGCTTTTCAGAGCATTCACACAAGGCTGGCGCCGGTGGCGACACTTACAACGTGCTTACATGAGGAAAGTTTCCAACCGATTTCTCATACACAAACAGAAGTTGACCGGCGCTCCCTGGTGAAACGTTGTTGTGATGCCTCGTGTAAGGAGGAGAAATGCGTACCATCACGTTTAACACTTTGATAAAGGTCGGAATGTAGTCTATCGCGATTGTGGTTTATCGTATCGCGACATTGCTGCTCGCGTTGGTCGAGTTCCAATGACTGTTAGCAGAATATGGAATAGGTGGGTTCAGGATGGAAATACGGGACGCCGTGCTGGATCCCAACGGCCTCGAAACACTAGCAGTCGAGTTGACAGGCGTATGAAGTTTGTTATTACGGCCAGAGGTGGTTGTTCTGAGTACTGATTTCTTAAGATCTATGCACCCAAATTCCGTGAAAATGTAATCACATGTCAGTTCTAGTATAATATATTTGTCCAATGAATAACCGTTTGTCATCTGCATTTCTTTTTGGTGTACCAATTTTAATGGCCAGTAGTGCACTTGGCCTTCTCACCTGTCGAGGCAGAAATATTGTCGCAAACGTAGCTTACACCGTACCTGACTACGATGAGTGCGTGTAGAATGTTGCTGACTAAAGAGGTGTTAGAAAGGCGCGGGAATCTCTACCGCCACATAATTCATTTCTCTGTAAACAGTTCTATCCGTTCAGGAGCAATGTCTTCTTCCCAAGGCGGGATTTTTTTCAAGTGCACCTGGCACACATAATCAGTGGATTCTTATTGCAACATTATTCTCTGTAAAGTGGTTTTGTATATTAAAGAGTTAATTTGAAAGTTTCAAATTATCTGGTGATAAGCAATCTCTTGCCGTTATTGTAAGTGCACATGTAGTTTTACACGAAAAATTGGTGACCTATTTTATCAAAGAATGTAATTTAACGGCGCAGTAAAATATACGCCCTGTCACGGGTTCAACAGAATGAAATATGTCACTAAAACCTATAATGTACGGATGATTGCGTAGAGAAAACAGGAATACGTACATACAGTGCTCAAAACAATTTGGCATAACAAGGGTTACTTCAGAATGTAATAACGTGAAGAGGTATGTTACTTTTATAACTTCTTCCTTACAGCAGTTGCTTTAATAATTTACTGTGCTTCCGCATATGCATCGTTAGTATGGTTATCAAAACAGAGATGTTGAATTGTAACTCCTTCAAAAAGCTGCAGATATTTTTTAATTTTCTGCTTTTTTAAGCTTTTTAACGCTCGAAAATTTGTCGTAATAATTTAGTTAGTTCTTAACAGACATAAAGCCAATGCGTATTTTCGAAAATAGAAATAGAAAGAAACAAGAAAAATGGAGATGCTACACAGTCATCATTCACGATTTTTGGTTCAGTAGGCAATGTAAGCATAAAATGGAAACAAGGGTAAAGCATCCCTAGTAATTCCGTCCGTCTATGAGTGAGTGAGTGTGTGTGTGTGTGTGTGTGTGTGTGTAATGCAGACACCCATGTGACAGTGCAGAGAACATCACATGTTATAAGCAACGACTGAACATCTGAAAATGAGTGTTCCTTTCTTCATACAATACCTAGACTAAAAGGCACCAGACCTGCATTTCTCTTCTTGTATTTTCCCAAAAATAGTGTGATCTAAGGGCTGGTGTCGTAGCCACATAGCTACATTACTTCAGAAATTGACGTCATTCCGATAATAGCTTTGTAGTGTGCTTAAGATTTAGGAAAACTTCGAAATTATATTCATTTTAAGGTCTTCCTACTTTGATTATACCGATGAAATAAATTTGCATCGAAATTTACCTGATCGGGATGTATGATGAAACACTTCCCAGGGTCGTGAGAGATCGCCTGTAAAACCAAACAACCCAACCCGTTCCTGCACGTTCCTAAGATTATAATTGCTGCCCCGGGGACGTAGATCTGTTCATCCATTAAACCATTTTATGCATTTGATAGCATATAAACACATAGCTCGAAGTCTAGTTATAAATTACTAGCTTAGGCAAACCTTACGCTCCACCTTGAGCATTATAAGACGCACGAAGTTTTTAGGATAATTTGCTTATTTTTAATTTACTCAAGCTTCGTTATTCGGCATAATGCAGGGCTGTGATGAAGCTTGATTGATTGGATGTGTCTCAGCGCATGCATATTAAACACTGATAATTATTGCGTCGATGTCTGGGGAAATGTGTGGCGCGTCGAAACGACGCCGCTAACAAGCTCCGTCTCCCGTATTATTTAAACTTTTACGCTACAACATACTTACTCCACCTAAGGTGCAGTTCTGCGGGGTGGATTAAATTCTAAAATTTTTCGATACATTGATGGCCCTTCCGTTACCCCACAACGTCTTGTAATAGAGTTATCAATGGCAGTAGTTACAAAATGATATCCTGTCAGTTGTTTCATACTAGATGACCATTGGCATACTAACAAACATCTGTACTGTGAAATATTAATTACAGGAAATACATGGCAATACAGTATTAACAATAAGAACTATAAGGGGTTTTGCTAAATTTATTCTAAAACTGTAGAAAGTGCTAACACTAGTATTAGCCTAATAATTATAGATAATAGTTACGTTTGATTCCAGTTCACTCTAATACACTGACTCTGATGAAGTTAATGTTTTCTTGGAAATATTTTCTACGAGGACTACCTAAGTACTCTAAGTGAAAGTGCAGTTGGCATTGCCACTTTTTCCTTAGTTGTCTTCAGCAGCTTGAGATACGTTTCCCCGGAGAGCAGTACTTTCTGGTACCCGGCTTGGAGAATGGAGTTGCAGCGTAATCTCCGCAACTTCACAGCCTCCGAGGAAATGTTTCTCGTCTGGCACAAAATGAGAAAGAGTATTGTCGCACGAAAGAAACACTAGGACCGTTAACATTAGCGAGTTTTAAGCTTCCAAATAGTTAGAGTCTACAACGGGTATAATTAACACTTATGAATAAATGGATGTTTAACTTTTGTTTATTGTGGAGCCAGTTCTTGAAAACGCTGAATTCTTTCACAGCTTATTATTCTGCGTTTAGCACTATGTGTGCAAACATCTTAGACTTTTATAGGGTTCGTGTCAATGAGTTACATATCTAGAGTTTCCTGCGTGACAGCTATAAAATGTCTATTGGACGTTCTTGCTGCCACAGAAAATATGTTTTTCTTAGTAAATTGAAATCTAAAGCATTACTTTTCGTAATTTGGGGCTTAGAACGAAGTATGAAGCACAAGAAACGGACGATTCGATATCGAATAGATAGCCATATCATCTACAGAGATCTCTGTGTGAGTATATTACCGGGTACTAAAAGAGAAAGGCACGGTTTGCACTGCCGAATTCACGTGTATTGATTGCTTCACATTCTGACAGACAGCTGTTTTTCAAGACATGATAATAATGTTACGAAACTGTGTTGTGCTTTTCTTGCTGAATGAAAACTACTTATCTGATTCTTGTTGCTGTACCTCATCACAATTTTAAAAATACTTCTGGTTTTATTAAATCTAGATTACTTTCAGCTACAGGCATAGTAAAAAATGTCATTCAACAAGATAGGTATAAATGGATGAAAATTCTTTTAACATTTGTTTGTAGTTCTGCCTGATTTTATGTTCAATCGGCACTATAGTTAGTGAAACGATGAGTAATATCCCTGGAGACCAATGTCTACCCGTTTTGGTCGTGATGCTGCTTCGAAGCCCTTGTCTAATAACTAATAATTCAGGTTCTGAAATTATGCAAAAAAAATGGCTCTGAGCACCTTGGGACTTAACATCTGAGGTCATCAGTCCCCTTAGAACTCAGAACTACTTTATCCTAAGTAACCTAAGTTCATCACACGCATCCATGCCCGAGGCAGGATTCGAACCTGCAACCTTAGCGATCGCCAGGTTCCAGACTGAGGCGCCTAGAACCGCTCGGGCACATCGGCCGTCGGAAATTATACAGATTTATAGAATGTAATAATTAGGTACTGTACTTTCTTGACTATTTCGTATTTAGGGAATGTAAGGAAGTTTATTTTTTGTAATGAATCATTCTGTAAAATTAGATGCTTAATCGATACGGGCATGGGTGGTATCAGTGAAGTTATTTCAGTTTCATTTAACGGTCTTCCCGCAAACTACATCCAGAAAAATTTTGAGTAAAGAGCCATTACTAAGACAAGTGTGATTTACTATAAATTATTCTGTCGATCTGCTCTGTCCTTTGTTGTTACGAAATTTTTCAATTTACAAAAGCAATTTCTTTAACTGTGGGGAAGTACAGACAGTATTCTTGGTGTTGCAAGAAATTTCGGCAGCTATTACTGAAGATAAAACGCGATTCATAAACGTAATGATACTCCACTGATGACGTTTTCTTTTAATAATCATAAAACTGAATAATGTTATCCGAAATTACAGTTCGTCCCAAAACTTGGTCGAGAACATAGCCTGTCTCTCAGCTGAGAAGAGACGATGAGCATATTCTGCGCGTGTTCTATCTAACACAAAGTATTTGATTTGCAAAAGAGAAAGGAAAGCCGCAAGACAACGATTTGTCTCCTTAAGCGAGAATTAAAGAAAACAGTGTTTAGAGCGGTATCCAATTTACATCTATGATGAACCTTCTGCTTTATATCCTCTCAGTTTATATGTTCTACTTTTAGACTCCGCACTCACAACACATGATACTGGTTTCATGTCTAACTGGTCTTCCGTATGCTATAGAAAATTAACCTCAACATTGAATTATGGGATTTTTAGCTTCAGTTTATAGATGCCTTTACGGGTGTATAGAATATCCGGTAGAATTTCGGAATGATGTGGAAGAAGCACGCGTAGAATCTGATGTGTGGTACGAACTGCGTTCACAGTAGGGGATTTGAAGTGCGCAGTAGCGTATTTCAGTCGGCTGCAAATGGAAGCCGATTTTGTAGTACAATGACACAGACGCACATAGTCTTTCCTGGAACCAGCAGCTGCGTCTTCGGATTAAAAAATTTCTTTCTCATTTGTGAACTTTAATTTGGAAGATAATTCAGACGAATAACATAGGAAACAAAGAATATAATTGATTACAGAACTACGAACACGGAAGGTCCATGAGTTACAAAAATGAAGTATTTACTACAAAAGATATGCATATCCATATACCGTGAGGCAAACCCATGCATAATATTATATCCCATGTGTCAGTATTTTCGGTAATTCAGAAAACATTTCAGCTTTAACATTTATGCAGCTGACAATTAAAAATGTCATTTTTGTAAGAAGTGAAATAGTGGTGACCAAGGGTGACTGATTGATTTGATTTTTTAATTATTACGAGGGAGGAGAAGGAAGGAGAGAGAAATATGAAAGGAGGTATAGAGAATAGGTAATTAGAAAAGAAGGAATGGAGATTGGGAAAGAAAAGGGAGGCTAGGGGAGATACAGGAGATGAAGCGCTGAAAGGAGAAAGTCTGATGGGAAATGTAGACACAGAACTTAATATTTATTCAAGGAATTTTATCATGAGCGACAGTTGTGAGTCAGTACCATTCCCTCATCCTGTGCTTGATTTGACACCTTGATGGAGTAATTAGTTCTGCAGTGTCATTTCTGAGTCATGGTTGCAGTTACCGTCTGCAGCGACGTCACATTCAAATGCACTATCATTTATACTAGTACATAAAGACTGACAAAAATTCGAGCTAATAAAAACAGATCTGTCTTATAAACAAATGGTACTAAACTAAAATCATGGGGGGGGGGGGGGGGGGGGGAACCTGTAATCTTCCAAAATAATGAGCAGTTACAATGACTGGAAATTCTTTCATGTTTACTCACCTCTTTTTTGGGAAAACCTCTAAGAGTAATCCCATCCTGTCCTCCACCTGGTTGTTTAAGGACACTAACCTTAGATGAAGACAGCATGGCAGTTTTATTTGGGTGATAAAAACGACTAATCATCTTATTAGACGATTTTGTGTTGAATCTGAAAACAGAGCTACCATCGTCGATGCAACATGGATTGTTCATTATGAATTTTCTTGAACATATATTCGTCTAAAAGCATTTGAGTGGAAGAACAGCAGCGGTATTAACCACCACTCGATTATCTGATGCTCCTTTTGGACCAGGGAAAAGGGGGACTCGGAATGTAAACTAATAAAACTTCCCCCTCCTGAAAAACCTTCCCGCGGCAACTTCTGCTCTGAGCTCATGGATCCATCCTCGAAACGTTGATTGTATACGTTACGTGTAATGGACTTAAATGGAATAAATGTCATTATACGGAAGGTTCTTCTGAGATGAAAGGTTTTAAACGGCCGATTTTCCTTGTGTATCCCTATAAGTGAGAGTTCCGAAGCAGAGGATAAATTACCTAAGTTGATACTTCATCTACAAGTCACAAATACCTCTGCAATAACAAGAAAAAGAAGTTCATTTCTTTTTTATAGTTTGCAACAGATAACTACTACTTACCGGCATGGAAGAGGTCCCTAGTCGCTGCTCGACACACACATTTAGACATTATACGACTCTTCTCAAGCTGCTCTCTCTCTCTCTCTCTCTCTCTCTGGCCGAGGATAGAGCTATTCAACGGTTTTATGGCCCATAAATATTCAGGAACGTTCGTCACTGAGAGTGAATGAAGGAAATCTGCTTTCGGTCGTCCAGTACTCAATGAAACGAACTGTAATAGCAGTTGATATTGTTGTCGGTTGTCGGCTAGTACTAACGGCAGTAGCTGTATTGCTACCTTTCAACTGACAACGTTGGCAGCTTCCTATGATCTCACATTGATTGTGATGGGATTATGAAGACAGATAAGAGTTTGGAAGTCTGTAAGAAAAAACTGAGGAAAATAATATTATTACAGGAATGAAATTTTCACTCTACAGCGAAGTGTGCGCTGATACGAAATTTCTTGTCAGATTGAAACAGTGTGCTGGACCGAGACTAGAATTCGGGACCTTTGCCTTTCGCGGGCAAGTGCTCTACCAACTGAGCAACCCAAGTACGGCTCACGCCCCGTCCTCACAGCTTTAATTCCGCCAGTATCCCGCCTCCCATCTTCCTGCCAGGAAGTTTCATATCAGCACACACTCCTCTGTAGAGTGAAAATTTCATTCTAGAAACAAGCCCTAGGCTGTGGCTAAGCCATGTCTCGACTATATCCTTTCTTCCAGGAGTGCTAGTTCTGCAAGTTGTGCTGGGTAGCTTCTGTGAAGTTTGGAAGGTAGGAGGCGAGGTACTGGCGGAATTAAAGCTGAGAGGAGGGGGCGTGAGTCGTGCTTGGGTAGCTCAGTTGGTAGAGCACTTGCCCGCGAAAGGCAAAGGTTCTGAGTTCGAGTGTCGTTCCGGCACTCAGTTTTATTCTGCCTGGATATTTAATATTATTACATTCTCGAGTTCGAAAAAGTAAATTACCGCACTACTTGGCGACAGTTTATGAACTTCAGTAATCAATTTTGCTGAAAAAATCAATTAAACATTAGTAAACACGTTGTCATTAGCTCTTCTCCCCATTTCTGCGGGATGTAATAAGCAGCTGGCTTTAATACGTAACGATTACACCGAAAAATAATAAAGGTACCTGAGACATGGCGACTGGGGCTAGTTATGCTCCACTTGCATCGCTGATTTCGACACTCGTCTGGTCTTATATCCCTGACAGTTCCGCCTTTGGTTTTCAGGCTTGGCGTGTGGCCGAGCTCACTCACTGGTCGGCGTTCAACGAGCCAGCATGTTTTGAAAGCAGGCCCTCGTCTCTATTCGCTGTGCCTGGGCCCCGCCGTCCTGGCCGTTCCGCCGTGCGTCGGGTGTACGTTGCTGATTAGTCGACGCGTTGGCGTGCGAAACGGTGGCGGGTCCGTAATCTCAGGCTGGACATCTTCTCATCGCGTAACTGGAAGCATTAAGTTACGTATGATTCATATTCTGCTGTTAACCTGCGAAGATTTGTGAAACTTACGGTGGCGTGTTGTATCTGCCGGAGATAAGCTAAGGATTGTTCTGAAGAAGAGAGTGTTATACTGAACTTACGAAGTCTAGGACTTCCAGGAGTTCTTTACTTATTGTTGTAAGGGTTTCTTGCAGTGTTACTATTATGGAGCATGTTAATTAGTGTGCCCTTCGTCTAGTTTTGGTTTTAGTCTTTCTTTTAATTTTAATATGGAGGGCAGAGCTTTGCAAGTCAATGTAACTTTAATTGTTCCCTTATTCGGTAAATGTCTCAGTTTGGTTGTCAGTTATGTTACAGGTAGTCGCGTTGTTAGTAAGCCTTGCATGGTCTTGAAAAAGCTGAATCAAGAGTTCAATTTGTCAGCCGCGTGCATTGTTTGCTGTTGCAGAAATGGTCTGATATGTGCGGCAGACAGGGATCGTCACCTTGGCGGGCAGGCTGACATCGTGTGCATGTGCGGCGTGTTTTCTGCCCTGGTTTGTAGCCTGATCGTCTTCGAAAGTGCTTGGCGGTTGCTTTCTACTCGTTTGTTCCGAGTACCACCGTGTATAAGCCATGCTCCCATCCTTTAGTTAAGTATCTGGCCTGTCCACCGGGACGGACGAGATCTTTTTATAAGTAACTCAAAGTGATTTATTAGTGCTGTGTAAATTTTGATTGCGTACGCAATGCACGTAACAGTGGTCTTATGGTGCTGACTGTCTGTGATCCTTTTGCCCCACGCCGGATTAGCCGAGCGGTCTCAGGCGCTGCAGTCATGGACTGTGCGGCGGGTCCCGGCGGAGGCTCGAGTCCTCCCTCGGGCATGGGTGTGTGTGTGTTTGTCCTTAGGATAATTTAGGTTAAGTAGTGTGTAAGCTTAGGGACTGATGACCTTAGCAGTTAAGTCCTATAAGATTTCACACACATTTGAACATTTGATACTTTTCCAATAAGATCTAATTATTGTCTATAAAATATTGTTTGTTATATTAATTCATGGCAGACCGTTAAAGTCAGTTGTAAATTCTCTTAAGAGGACAAAGGTCCGAATTAAATTTTATGTTGTTATTCCAGTTTTGTAACTCCGTAATAATGAAATATTTACTTTGGTAGAAATTAAAATAATGTGCCAACCACAAGTTTCTCCATCAGCAAAGATCCCTACCTTCCACTCTCCTTTGAGTAGCTGTGATTAAATTGCAATTTTGATTTGTCTAGCACGTAACTGGAGCAGTCACGCAGCTCAGTACCTATGTGTATCACAAACGTATGAGCAATACAGTCTTCAACACTATGACATCCTTTGCTCTATTACTTATCAGTGCGCAGTCATCAAGGGTACACGAATGGGCGTTCGGCTCCGAAACCACATATCGATGATGTTTCGTTCAATGGTTCGCACGCTGACACTAGCTGATGGTCCAGCATTGCAATCTGCAGCAGTTTGCGGAAGGGCTGCACTTCTGTCACGGTTAACGATTCCCTTCAGTCGTCGTTGGTCCCGTTCGTGCAAGATCTTTTTCCGGCAGCAGCGAAGTCGGAGATTTGATGTTTCACTGGATTCTTGATATTCACTGTACACTCGTGAAATGGTCGTGCTGGAAAATTCCCACTTCGTCGCTACCTCGGTGATACTGTGCCCCATCGCCCGTGCGCCGAGTGTAACACCACGTTCAAACTCACTTAAATCTTGATAACCTACCATCGGAGCAGCAGTAACCGATCTAACAACTGCGCCAGACACTTGTCTTGTGTAGGCGTTGCCGACCGCAGCGCCATATTCTGCCTGGTTACGTATCTCCGTATTTGAATACGCGTGCCTATACGAGTTTCTTTGGCGCTTCAGTGTATTATCATTGAGAGGAGTCCGTAGCGAGTTAAATTAAAAAGTATTTCTTGTCAGTTGGGATCAGCGGATGGTATATGATCATCTTCTTGGGCTGTGGTGACTTCATGCAAAGAGTAACTGTGTCACACCACTTGCAGCATAATAATGACTGCAGGACATGTTAGGGAATGCAAGTTTTATAGGCACAGGACGTGCACATACACTGTAAGTACACATAACCAGAACGTAAAACTCTGTTATCAATTGGTCACGCACCTGTATTATTACTCCGCCTGCAGCTGCAGACAGCTGCTTCTAACTTACACTGAGGTGGCGAAAGTCATAGGACACCACCTAATATCGTGTCGGACCTTTCTTTGCGCGACGTAGTGCAGAAACTCGATGTGGTATGAACGTAACAACTCGTTGGAGCTCCCGGTAGAAATACTGAGCTATGCTGCCTCTCTAACTGTCCATTATTGCGAAAGTGCTGTCGGTGCAAGATTTTGTGCATGAACTGATCTCTCGATTATATCCCACAACTGTTGTACAGAATTCATGTCGGGCGATCTGGGTGGCCAAATCATCATCGAATTGTCCAGAATGTTCTCCAAACAAGGAGAAGACACAATTTCAGAGACTTAACTAGTCTCTAAAATCGTGTCACTTCATTTGTAAGAGTACATGCACCTGGGTTCAGGCTGGACCCCCATTTACGTTCGATGCTGAGGTGCTATTCCAGGACATGGAGAGCCTCGGCATTTCTGTTGGTGTGTAAGGAAGAATTTGAAGTAGACTGGGGTGGCAGTGATAATTTGGATCGAGAAGGGCGGCGTGCCAGGGTAATCCGTGGGCTGTGTGAGCCGCTGTGCCAAAGTGGTATAGTGGCACCGGCACGGTAGCTCAGCGTGTTCGGTCAGTGTATTAGCTACCTTCTGAAATAAAATAAAGAACCAGATGAGTGGATCAACGATGAACTTGAACGGGTGTCTTGAAACAACCGCCCCAAACTAATGCATTGAACAACGAAAAAAAGAAGATTAAGGAAAAGAAGAAGAAGAAATGACTGACACACATGCCTAGAAATCCGGCGACCCTGGTTCGAGTCCCTGCCTTGATACAAATTTTCAATCGCCTCTTCAGTTTGTAGACTTATAATCATATCTGTATGAGACCAGTAAAGTCTGTGAAACTGAGTCATTTAATCTGTATAAACTAACGGTTTCTTCCGTGTTTCAAATAAAATTATTTTTAAAGCGGAATTTTAAGCCCATTCGTTTTATCGATATGCCTAAACAGTGGCCGACCGCTGTGGCCGAGCGGTTCTAGGCACTTCATTCCCGAACCGCGCCGCTTCTACGCTTGCAGGTTCGAATCCTGCCTCGGGCATGGATGTCTGTGATGTCCGTAGGTTAGTTAGGTTTAAGTAGTTCTAAGTTCTAGAGGACTAATGACCTCAGCTGTTTAGTCCCATAGTGCTCAGAGCCATTTGAACCATTTGAACCTGAACATATATACGAATAATAGCAAATACTTCATCAGGGACAGCACCGCCCTACCTGTGTTGACTGCTAGCATCGTGCTTGAGCGCTACGCAGTCGCATTTGGAGTACTGGTCATAATGTGTAATTTACTGTTTCTGTTGCTACATATCGATAAAACGAATGCCGCACCAGACTAATTTCGGGCCGCTCTACCGAATGGGCATGGAGGGCCAACCATGTCTAAACGATTCCACCTAACGTGCAAGATATATGAGACGTGGGAAATACCGTCAGACTTTCAATGCCAAAGAAAGCAACTACTGACTGGTGTAAATACTACGGAAATAACAGTTTAATAAGTCATGGTTATAAAATCATGACGCGAATTATTTACAGACGATCTGGTAGAAGCTGATCTCGGGGAATATAAATGTAGACTCCAGAGAAATGTTAGAACACGCGAGGCTGGTACTGACCCTGTTACTCATCCTATAATGTAGGTTAAGAAAAGAACGGGCCTAAACTTAAAGCATCTGTGATTTTAGAGACACGTCTGCTATTGAGGATGCCGAAGCAACTTGTTCATAATGCTTTCAAAGATGGCTACACAAGGCACACAGAATAGCTCATAGAGGCCATCGGGTGCCATTAAAGCAGTCTTATCTCGGTAGGTCTCGTCAACCTTAACTTCCCGGTAGCTTCTGCGCTTCCAAAGTGAAGAAGTACGTCGGTCCTCTTCAGACAGTCGAAAATGTCGATTCTGTACAGTCGGTGGGAACAGAGACAGAAACGACAATGGGGACGACCAAGGACTTTCTGACGGCTGAGTGCTAACGCCTAGCAGCATCTTCCCGCTTTCCTTCTAAACTATCTGTCGTTTAGCTGCAGACGGTATGTATCGTATTTAATTTCTTTATTTTGGCTTTTGGTTACAAGGACCTCTGTGTGAACGCTGACTGATAAGGGCATGACCTGCAGTGTTCATATGGTGTGTGTTATCCGATCCTCTGCTTTGCCTTTTGTTCTTTGACTGAGATTTGCAATACCAGCTGACGCTTTTCCTGGGTCAAGCCAAGACCTATTGGCAGCTTATAGTAGAAGTCTCTGGTGGGCAGTCGGTAATGGCAGCATAGCATGACTGTCCATTTATACACATAGGCAAATGGTGGCCCAGGGCTCTCGTTGTTCACTCGTGAGAGGTATCATCGTCGCCGGTATGTAGATATTACCTTTAATGAGCCTCATTACCTTCTTATATTCGACTACAGCTTCGTAGCATAACTGGGAGTCCAGACTGTTGACCAGAACTTGTTTCATTGAGGACGCTGAGATTCGTGTGTCTTCTTTGGCATACAGTCACCCATTATTGTATTAGAAGTTTTCAAGTGATAATTATTCTTTATCTGATACAGGTTGACCAAAATATGCTGAACGGACGTCCAGCGTCCAGTTTCCATACACTTATTATGCAGCAACGTAAGGTTGCTCACAACCACCAAAGCTCCAGGCAACAATGTCTTGTGTGGCAGCGCAGAGCAACTGCATTACATAATTTGTTCCTTTAGATAACTAGCGCTGAGTAAAGAGTCTAATTGTAATCTGTTAAAAGGTACTCTAAAATATGCATCTTTCAGTGGGATGAGAGTTATTCTGGGAACATTTTAGATTATCAAATAAATAACCAGCCTGTTAAAGCTATCAGGAATTTTAAAAATCATTACCCATAGCTCGTTTAGTTAGACATCGAGGCATTCGGTTCAAGTGCTTTGTGTAGGAACGGTGAACAGAAACTAGGGAAGGCGGTTAGGATTTAAATACTTAACTTACCGAAGATTTCCTGCTATTTGTGTCAAACAAACCTCATGCAGCACTTTTTTCCCAATTTCATGATGGAATTCGAAAACTACAGTACAAAACTGATTTTTTAGGACCTTGATTTAAAGTCATTCGCTGTAGCATTATCTCAGTTAGGTTTTCGTTATTCTGGTGATGGTACTTCTAGACAATTTCTGAGATTAATGTGACTCATTTCTGATCCAGTTTCGAAATAGTTAACTAGAGTGGTGTCCAAAATTTAAGCAACAAAGCGCTATTTCGTCGTCCTGTGTGTAATTCACGATATAGTTATACAGACTGTCAACAGATGTCCGTACGATCGCGTTCTGCACAGGAGATATCATTTCGGTCAACGGGAAACCACGCCAGCGATGATGTCAGGTCACTTATCAAACGGAGTAGTGATTGTTGGGTAGTCCCACATCCACAATCGCTGTGTACACAGTCACAGACGGTGCAGTATGGTACAGAGAAGACGCCTACCAGACTCTCTACAGTGGAGGGCCATACGAAGAATGGAAGCAGGACAGTCACAAACTCATGTGGCTCGATGGCTTAGAGTGAATCGTTCTGTTGTTTTTCGGATGTGACAACAGTTTAAAGAGGCCGAAACTGTATCACGAACACCAGGGAAAGGTCGACCGCGTGTGACATTGGAGAGGACCGTTATGTGGCTGTAAGCGAGCGACAGTACCGCCTTAGCACTGCTCTGCTACTGCATCTGTCCTCGCAGCATCCACTGCATGTGTTGTATCGAGGCAAAGGATGTAGAGGAGGCTTCGACAGAGTGCGACGTTGAGCGCCCTCCAGATGCGGCAAAAACAACAACAACAATCGACAGAGTGGCCTTTATTGTGCAGACTTGCTGTATGTGTGCTTCTGACGCGTTTTCACTAAAGAGAAGATCTAGAGTGATGTCGTCAACATATCACCTGGACAGTAGAACAGGAGGCCAATGTTCTTATCACAGTTAAATCCCGGTTTGGTCTAGAGAGTGGTTCTCGACGGATTCGTATCTGAGTTGAATGTGGAACACGATATCGACACCCCAACATTGTGGAAAGCGGTGATATCGAGGAGGGCCGCTAATGGTGTGGGCAGGATCATGTTGATCACACGAACACCTCTTCATGAAACTGTACGGGTGAATCGGAAAGGTTTAACTGCTGACAGGTATAGTGACGAAGTCTTGGGACCTCTTCTGCGGTTGTTGCGAGGTGGTGTGGGCCCAGTCTTCGTATTGATGGACCATATGCACGATCTCATAGAGTACGTTTACGTTTTCTTGGAAACAGAAAATGCTGCACGCATGGCTTGGCCTGCTCTCTCTCCCGATCTGAATTCCATAGGGCATGTCTGGGATTCACTATGAAGACGGGTTGCATCACGTCAGCGTCCAACAGTCACAGTCCAAGACTTTCGGGTAGCTCCGTAGGAAGAATGGACGTTATTGCCTCGACATGACCCCCCATGAACCATGGACCTTGCCGTTGGTGGGGAGGCTTGCGTGCCTCAACGATACAGATAGCCGTACCGTTGGTGCAACAACAACGGAGCGGTATCTGTTGAGAGTCCAGACAAACGTGTGGTTCCTGAAGAGGGGCAGCAGGCTTTTCAGTATTTGCATACTTGCAGGGGTAACAGTCTAGAAGATTGACTGATCTGACCGTGTAACACTAACCAAAATGGCCTTGCTGTTCTGGTACTACGAACGGCTGAAAGCAAGGGGAAACTACAGCCGTAATTTTTCCCGAGCTCATGCAGCTTTACTGTATGATTAAATAATGATGGCGTCCTCTTGGGTAAATATTCCGGAAGTAAAATAGTCTCCCATTCGGATCTCCGGGCGGGGACTACTCAAGAGGACGTCGTTACCAGGAGAAAGCCAACTGGCGTTCTACGGATCGGAGCGTGGAATGTCAGATCCCTTAATCGGGCAGATAGGTTAGAAAATTTAAAAAGGGAAATGGATAGGTTAAAGTTAGATATAGTAGGAATTAGTGAAGTTCGGTGGCAGGAGGAACAAGATTTTTGGTCAGGTGAATACAGGGTTATAAATACAAAAGCAAATAGGGGTAATGCAGGTGTAGGTTTAATAATGAATAAAAAAATAGGAGTGCGGGTAAGCTACTACAAACAGCATAGTGAATGCATTATTGTGGCCAAGATAGCCACAAATCCCACGTCTACTACAGTAGTACAAGTTTATATGCCAACTAGCTCTGCAGATGATGAAGAAATTGAAGAAATGTATGATCAAATAAAAGAAATTATTCAGGTAGTGAAGAGAGAAGAAAATTTAATAGTCATGGGTGACTGGAATTCGTCAGTAGGAAAAGGGAGAGAAGGAACCATAGTAGGTGAATATGGATTGGGACTAAGATATGAAAGAGGAAGCCGTCTGGTAGAATTTTGCGCAGAGCATAACTTAATCATAGCTAACACTTGGTTCAAGAATCATGAAAGAAGGTTGTATACATGGAAGAACCCTGGAGATACTAAAAGGTATCAGATAGATTATATAATGGTAAGACAGAGATTTAGGTACCAGGTTTTAAACTGTAAGACATTTCCAGGGGCATATGTGGACTCTGACCACAATCTATTGGTTATGAACTGTAGACTAAAACTGAAGAAACTGCAAAAAGGTGGGAATTTAAGGAGATGGTGCTTGGATAAACTGAAAGAACTAAAGGTTGTACAGAGTTTCAGGGAGAGCATAAGGGAACAACTGACAGGAATGGGGGAAAGAAATACAGTAGAAGAGGAATGGGTAGCTTTGAGGGATGAAATAGTGAAGGCAGCAGAGGATCAAATAGGTAAAAAGACGAGGGCTAGTAGAAACCCTTGGGTAACAGACGAAATATTGAATTTAATTGATGAAAGGAGAAATTATAAAAATGCAGTAAATGAAGCAGGCAGAAAGGAATACAAACGTCTCAAAAATGAGATCGACAGGAAGTGCAAAATGGCTAAGCAGGGATGGCTAGAGGAGAAATGTAAGGATGTAGAATCTTATCTCACTAGGGGTAAAATAGATACTGCTTACAGGAAAATTAAAGACACCTTTGCAGAAAAGAGAACCACTTGCATGAATATCAAGAGCTCAGATGGAAACCCAGCTCTAACTAAGGAATGGAAAGCAGAAAGGTGGAAGGAGTATATAGAGGGTCTATACAAGGGCGACGTACTGGAGGACAATATTATGGAAATGGAAGAGGATGTAGATGAAGATGAAATGGGAGATATGCTACTGCGTGAAGAGTTTGACTGAGCACTGAAAGACCTGAGTCGAAACAAGGCCCCTGGAGTACACAACACTCCATTAGAACTACTGACAGCCTTGGGAGAACCAGTCCTGACAAACCTCTACCATCTGCTGAGCAAGATGTATGAGAGAGGCGAAATACCCTCACATTTCAAGAAGAATATAATAACTCCAATCCCAAAGAAAGCAGGTGTTGACAGATGTGAAAATTACCGAACTATCAGTTTAATAAGTCACAGCTGCAAAATACTAACGCGAGTTCTTTGCAGACGAATGGAAAAACTAGTAGAAGTCGACCTCGGGGAAGATCAGTTTAGATTCCGTAGAAATGCTGGAACACGTGAGGCAATACTGAGCCTACGACGTACCTTAGAAGAAAGATTAAGGAAAGGCAAACCTACGTTTCTAACATTTGTAGACTTAGAGAAAGCTTTTGACAGTGTTGATTGGAATACTCTCTTTCAAATTCTAAAGGTGGCAGGGGTAAAATACAGGGAGCTAAAGACTATTACAGTTTGTACAGAAAGCAGATGGCAGTTATAAGGGTCGAGGGGCATCAAAGGGAAGCAGTGGTTGAGAAGGGAGTGAGACAGGGTTGTAGCCTCTCCCCGATGTTATTCAGTCTGTACATTGAGCAAGCAATAAAGGAAACAAAAGGAAAGTTCGGAGTAGGTATCAAAATCCATGCAGAAGAAATAAAAACTTTGAGGTTCACCGATGAAATTGTAACTCTGTTAGAGACAGCAAAGGATTTGGAAGAGCAGTTGAACGGAATGGACAGTGTCTTGAAAGGAGGGCATAGGATGAACGTCAACAGAAGCAAAACGAGGATAATGGAATGTAGTCGAATTAAGTCGGGTGATGCTGAGGGGAATTAGATTAGGAAATGAGACACTTGAAGTAGTAAAGGAGTTTTGCTACTTGGGGAGCAAAATAACTGACGATGGTCGAAGTAGAGAGGATATAAAATGTAGACTAGCAATGGCAAGGAAAGCGTTTCTGAAGAAGAAAAATTTGTTAACATCGAGTATAGATTTAAATGTCACGAAGTCTTTTCTGAAAGTATTTGTATGGAGTGTAGCCATGTATGGAATTGAAACGTGGACGATAAATAGTTTAGTCAAGAAGAGAATAGAAGCTTTCGATATGTGGTGCTACAGAATAATGCTGAAGATTAGATGGGTAGATCGCATAATTAATGAGGACGTATTGAATAGAACTGGGGAGAAGAAGAGCTTGTGGCACAACTTGACTAGAAGGAGACATCGGTTGGTAGGACATGTTCTGAGACGGACGGAAGCGTGGAGGGTAAAAATCGTAGAGGGAGGCCAAGAGATGAATACATTAAACAGATTCAGAAGGACGTATGCTGCAGTAGGTACTGGGAGATGAAGAAGCTTGCACAGGATAGAGTAGCATGGAGAGCTGCATCAAACTAGTCTCAGGACTGAAGACCACAACAACAACAACATGACATTGGTGACGTTATTCACACCATGTTGTCAGGCCTTTATTGCTACCACAGTTGCACCTATCGCATAGTGAGCACATTAAGCAGTTGTCGAGATGTCTCTGCAAATCTACACTACACGCCATTAAAATTGCTACACCACGAAGATGACGTGCTACAGACGCGAAATTTAACCAACGGGAGGAAGATGCTGTGATATCCAAATGATTAGATTTTCAGAGCATTCACATAAGGTTGGCGCCGGTGGCGACACCTACAACGTGCTGACATGAGGAAAGTTTCCACCCAATTTCTCATACAAAAACAGCAGTTGACTAGCGTTGCTTGGTGAAATGTTGTTGTGATGCCTCGTGTTAAGGAAAATAAATGCGTACCATCACGTTTCCGACTTTGACAAAGATCGAATTGTAGCCTATTGTGATTGCGGTTTATCATCTCGCGACATTCCTGCTCGCGCTGGTAGAGATCCAATGACTGTTAGCAGAATATGGAATCGGTGGGTTCAGGAGGATAATGCGGAACGCCGTGCTGGGTCCCAACGGCCTCGTATCACTAGTAGTCGAGATGACAGTCATCTTATCCGCATAGCTGTAACGGATAGTGCAGCCACGTCTCGATCCCTGAGTCAACAGATGGGTACGTTTGCAAGACAACAACCATCTGCACGAACAGTTCGACGACGTTTGCAGCAGCATGGACCATCGACCATCAGCTCGGAGACCATGGCTGCAGTTACCCTTGACGCTGCATCACAGACAGAAGCGCCTGCGATGGTGTACTTAACGACGAACCTGGGCGCACGAATGGCAAAACGTCATTTTTTCAGATGAATCCAGGTTCTGTTTACAGCATCTTGATGGTCGCATACGTGTTTGGCGACATCGAGGTGAACACACAATGGAAGGGTGTATTCGTCATCGCCATACTGGCGTATCACGCGGCATTATTGTATGTGGTGCCATTGGTGACACATTTCAGCAGGATAATGCACGACCGCATGTTGCACGTCCTGTACGGGCCT
Source organism: Schistocerca gregaria (assembly GCF_023897955.1). NCBI lineage: Eukaryota > Metazoa > Arthropoda > Insecta > Orthoptera > Acrididae > Schistocerca > Schistocerca gregaria. Next base: position 735,944,832 of record NC_064931.1, read on the forward strand.
TTCTGGATACAGAAAGTATTCGACCTTTGCTCTGGCCAGAACATTATCCAGATCTCTCACCAATTTAAAACGCCTTGTCAATGGTGGCCGAGCAACTGGCTCAGCACAGTATGCCAGTCACTACTCTTGGTGAACTGTGGTAACTTGTTGAAGCGGCATGGGCAGCTGTACCTGTACACACCATCCAAGCTCTGTCTTTGTTTGACTCAATGCCCAGGCGTATGAAGGTCGTTATTACGGCCAGAGGTGGTTGTTCTGGGTACTGATTTCTCAGGATCTATGCACCCAAATTGGGTGAAAATGTAATCACATGCCAGTTCTAGTATAATATATTTGTCCAATGAATACCCGTTTATCATCTGCATTTCTTTTTGGCGTAGCAATTTTAATGGCCAGAAGAGTATTAAGATAGAAAAAACCAAGAACGTTTTCGTCTACTATTACGCATGTTGCCACTCATTACATTCTATATACCATATATTGTTTCTACGTTCCTGTCAGCTGTTTACACTGTTTTGTGGTAAAATAAACGCAACTTTACAAAAAAATCCGTTTCTTGCTTTAATTTTGGACACCAGTGTGACGTCTGTCCAAAACTATCCTCGCGTCAGTTACCTTTCGTTTACATGGGTTACACACACAAAACATTCTGTTTAGCTTACTTATATAGTACAAAACGCAATAATTCAAGTAGGTTGTATGAAGATGACAGAAGATCCATAGGCTCCTATTTTTTACGTAATGATATCGATATCGCCTGTGGTGACTAAGTAGCTCATTCGTATGATATATACCGTTGTACACCTTCCGCACATCAAAATTCTAATGGAGTCCTCAGTGGTATTTCTCCCGCCATCATTTACCTCTACTGCCAAGCAACGTTAGTAGGAGATTCCGTTTGGTAAGAACAACCGAGGACTTCTTGGAAATTTGTGGTAAGATGTTATGGGACCAAACTGCTGAGGTCATCGGTCCCTAAGCTTACGCATTACATAATCTAACGTAAACTAACTTACGCTAAGGACAACACACACACCCATGTCCAAGGGAGGACTCGAACTTCCGTTGGGGGGACCTGCCCGGACTGTCACAAGACGCCTCAGATTGCGCGGCTACACCGCGCTGTTTCGAGAACTTTCTGGAAGGATATCTAGCAGCCGCTATATCCAAATGTGGCACTTATGGCTAGAAGAGCATCCGCCCTTATAGTTTGCCGTCAATTTGACGCCTTCGAGGTAGCTTAGCTGGCTCTTCTTCACCAGGCCCCAGGTTCGATTTCAGGCCAGGTCTGAGGTTTTGTCCGCTGGGGACTGTGTGTGTGTGTGTGTGTTCATGTTTATTCTGATCACCGTTGTATTATATGTCGTCGAAATAGCGTCAGACAGAAAGACCTGCACCAGGCAGTCGAGCTTTATAAAATGAGACTCCTGGGCGCACACACACACACACACACACACACACACACACACACACCTTCTCCCACAGTGGCGCCTTATGGGGAGAATGAAGCAGCACCCCGGAGCCTGTATCCTGGAGGACAACAAGTCCATGATTTTCAAATAATGTGCAATATCCGGATAAATTACTGACATAATGATAGCAGTGTTCGGCTTTGAGCGACATTTACTTAGGGAGCACAGCTGGAAAAGTATTACAACAGCAGTATTGCCGCAGAAGGAGAAGGTTCGGTTTCAGGCGATACACACTCCATTATCTATCAAGAAACAATAAGCATCAACTTTTCTGGAACAGGAAGTAAACTGGAGCTCCGAGGAAATATTCCTAAGACGATGTGTTCTTTTCTACAATATCGTAATTTATCCTACATCTCTCTTTGCATCAAGATTACGAAGCCTCTTTCCAGCGGCATACTGAAAGATAGTGGTTGACCAAATTGGTGATGTCGGATAAATATTACCTTCCTAAAAACTGGATAACTTTTGTCATGAAGCTATTTCCACGTTTATTGCAGTTGTCATCAGTAGTGAGGACATATACTGGGAAATGCCCCTGTTACAAGGCATGTCCATAACGATTACGCCGATTGTGATATGAGCCAAGCATAAATAGTAGGTACATAACAGATCAGGGCATTGTTTTATAACGATTAATCACTGTTTGTTTCTGAATGCGTGCTCTGTTATCGGGTGAAATAATATTGAAGCGGCTGCGTGCTCATTGCTTCTGTCTCTTCGCCCTGTGCTTGTCCATAAACAAGCTGAAGGCAAACATGTAATCCATGCAAGTCCTGCAATCATGTTGTTTACAGCCAGTTCACCACCTGAATGTTTGCTCCGCAATCTGGCATTAAATACTACGTAAAAGCCTTTCATAAAACATTTAACGAGCACAAGTGTGCCAAGGGACGCGTGTAAATCGGATTTGAATGCGACGTTCGAGCGTGAAATGTGCTCTTTGGTGAGTTAGTAGCGGCGTAGGTGAAACATTCTGGCTCCCGGGAAAGCCAGACTGCTCAAAACGACTACACCTTTCTTTTCCGACGGCCGTGAACACTTTATAGGAAAGGAAGCCTTAGCGCAAAAACTATGTTATTGTTTCATGTTTCAGTCTGCCTTTCATTCTCGATCTCAGGTGGTGAATTCATAATCTGGCCAGATCTTTAAAAAAAGAAATTTAAGTACGTGCCGGTATAACGGAGACAGAATACATGTATTCAATAAAGTTTCTTTTTTTGCATACACAGATGCTTCGACAAAATTGTAAAACCCTGATCACAGCTACAGAACCTACTGTAAATGCAAGATATCTCTCACATTTCAATGCGAAAACTGTTGGATGCGAACATACCTACGGAATACTGTAACATGATTTTGGGTGTTTCTTAGATAATTTACAGCATAATGTATATCTTGGGTTTTGTATACGTTATTTGGTTGTGAAGTGCTTGGATCAGCATTGAACAGCCATCTTTGTAATGCAGGAAGTTTACGAGATTCTTTATACATTTATGAACTCGTTGAGAAAAATTTTTCTCTTATTTGAACTGCTCACAAAAACTGTAATTAGAAACAAATACATACATAAAAAAGTTCTGCATCACCCCGGTTCCCAAAACTCCTGAAGATAGACATTCACTGCGGATATTGTATCACAGACACAGTCGCTTTGACTGTTCAGAGAAGCCACTAAACCCGCCCAACGATGGAACCAACCATGCATGAGCAGTACCTGTTAGACTGAGGGGTTCCGACAGCCGATCAGTTCTAGTCATTCCACCAGGAAAGAGGTACACGGCTCGTGTTGTTTGTAGTTCAAACATACCAGGACGGTCAACACCGCGATCTGATCGCGTCCACATTGTTTACTATCGGAGTGGACCAAAGCGATGTCGTTCGGACATGGAGAAGATACAGAGGGACAGGAACTGTCAATGACCTGCCTCGTTCACGCCGCCCAGGGGCTACTACTGCAGTGGATGACCGGTACCTACGGATTTTGGCACGGAGGAACATTGACAGGAACGCCACCATACTGAATCATTCTATTTGTGCAGCCATAGGACGTCGTGTTACGACTCAAACTGTGCGCAGTAGGTCGCATGATGCGCAACTTCACTCCCCACGTCCATGGCGAGGATCATCTTTGCAACCGCGACACCATGCAGCGAGGTATAAATGGGCTCAACAACATGCCGAATGGACCGCTCAGGATTGGCGTCAAGTTCTCTGCACCCATGAGTGTCGCATATGCCTTCAAACAGACAATCGTCGGAGACGGGTTTGGAGGCAACCCGGTCGGGCTGAACGCCTTATACACACTGTCCAGCGAGTGCAGCAAGGTGGAGGTTCCCTGCTGTTTTGCTGTGGCATTATGTGGCGCCGACGTACGCCGCTGGTGGTTATGGAAGACACCGTAACGGCTGTACGATACCTGAATGCCATCCTCCTACAGATATTGCAACCATATCGGCAGCATATTGGTGAGGCATTCGTCTTCATGGACGACAATTCCCACCCCTATCGTGCACCTCTTGTGAATGACTTCCTTCAGGATAAAGACATCGCTCTACTAGAGTGGCCAGCATGTTCTCCAGACGTGAACCCAACCTAACACGCTTGGGATAGATTGAAAAGGGCTGTTTATGGTCGACGTGACCCATCAACCACTCTGAGAGCTCTACGTCGAATCGCCATTGAGCAGTGGTACAATCTGGTGCAACAGTGCCTTGATGAACTTGTGGATAGTATGCCACGATGAATAAAGGCATACATCAATGCAAGAGAACGTGCTACTGGGTATTAGAGACACCGGTGTGTACAACAATCTGGACCACCACCTCTGAAGATCTCGCTGTATGGTGGTACAACATGCAATTTGTGGTTTTCATGAGCAATAAAAAGGGCGGAAATGATGTTTATGTTGATCTCTATTCCAGTTTTCTGTACAGGTTCGGGAACTCTCGGAACCAAGGTGATGCAAAACTTTTATTGATGTCTGTAATTTTTATATTCGTAATTTCTTTTTGGAGGTCACTGGAAACGAGTTTTGAGCTGTTGGATAACACACTAGCTTCTGAATAAGGTCGGCTCTAGATATTTTTGCACGTAAAGCGATTAATGTATTTCCTCCCTTTTCAGATAGCACATTATTGTACCCTGCTATTAAAATAAATATTATGTTATTTAAATGTATAGTGCAGTAACTTGCGATATTTGAGTTGCTCAAAAGATGGGTGTCAGAACAACAACAAGTTATGGAAGATTCTAGTTTCCGTGAAAAAGTCTCGCATACTAATATGAATTACGATATTGTAGTTCAAGAAGTCTCATTCTGATTTTCCCGCCTAATTTTCATTCTTTTCTATATAACAACAAATATTCCTAATTTAAACCGCTCTTTTAAGGAGTTTACTCGCAATAAATAATTAAATAACAAGAGAGAACATTGTACCATGAATTTTTAACTTTATGTGAAAGAAGGGATCACGTTTCAATATGAAAGTCGCATTATTAAATCTCACATGCACTGTTTTACAATTTTACACTGTTCTCTCACGTACTCTTACAATCGAAAGTATATATACAGTATCCTCAACTACTTTAGAAGATCTCTATTGGATATGAAACGTCAGTTACCATTTATGGGAAACAAAACACCGCCAACGTTGAATTATGAGATTTCTTCAGCTATCCAGTGTTCATAGTGACTGACATGATGGCGAAGACGACAACGAATATATTTCGTAACACGACCTGACGGAGAAAATGCATCTTTGGTAAGTAAGGTGTATCCGGTCTGATTAGTAATCTAACAACGTTCATTGTGTTGCAGTTCCTTGATCAATGTTAGAGTAAATTTTCAAAATAAATACCATTAACTTAAACGCCGACCCGTTGTCTGCGTAGTCGAATGGTTTAAAAATTCAAATGGCTCTGAGTACTGTGGGACTTAACATCTGAGGTCATCAGTCCCCCAGAACTTAGAACTGCTGAAACCTAACCAACCTAAGGACATCACACACATCAATGCCCGAGGCAGGATTCGAACCTGCGACCGTAGGGGTCGCGCGGTTCCAGACTGAAGCGCCTAGAACCGTTCGGCCACACCGGCGAGCCGTAGTGGAATGTCTCATATTCGATGGAAAATGTGTGACGTTCTCTGTATGTGTGTGACCACTGCAAGAATTCTTATAACTAATTTTCCCTCTGGGTGCCTAGATGCAGAATAGCCTTCAGCGTCATGTAGCTCCAGAGAAAGAAGTCTAATGAGTTGAGGTGTGGGGATAGTCCTCGCTAATGTACGTGTCCGCCCCGGCCATAACCGAAAGTATGGGTTAATGCTCTACGTACTGATTCTGCAAAGATCTCTGGGCCCCCATCATGGTGCCATTACATCCTCTCTGTGATACGTAGGTGTCTGTTGGTTCATTCTGGGGAGTGAACCGGACAGCGAAGTCATGGATCCCATCTGGTTAGGGAAGGATGGGAAATGAAGTCGGCCGTGCCCTTTCACAAGAACCATCCCGGAGTTTACCAGAAGCGATTTAGGGAAATCACGAAAAACGTAAATCAGGATATCCGGACGAGGGTTTCAACCGTCGTTTTCCCGAATGCGAGTCCAGTGTGTTAACCACTGCGCCACCTCGCTCGGTGTAGGTGTCAGTCCTTAAGTAAAATAGTGAGATGCTCTTGCAAGAACAGTCTGAACATTGGTCGTGTGAATCGAGGAGGCAGCATGTGGGTCACACGTGAGTAGTCACTCACGGTACCGGCTCACCATTTTACTGCGAATTGTCCGTTATTACGTTGCATAACTGTTGTACGTGGTTTTCATCCGCCCATTCACGCAAGTTATGGCTAGTGTACATAACTCCCTGAGTAAATTGAGCACCATCCAGGAAGAGAAAATTTTCAGGAAATGAAGGGTCTTCGTTATCCTGTAGCAGAAACCAGCGTATAAACTCAAGTCAGGATGGAGAGTCATCTTGATAGGACGAAGTTGATGAAACAACTGTTCACGCTACACGTGCCATACTCTCTTACGGGGAATACCGAACGCTGTGAGAAATGCTCGAGTGCTGGCCTCGGGCCTATTGTTTTCAAAGCATAACAGCGGCTCTTCCCAAAGCCGAAGTGGCCGAGCGTTTCTAGGCGCTACAGTCTGGAACCGCGCGACCGCTACGGTCGCAGGTTCGAATCCTACCTCGGGCATTGATGTGTATGATGTCCTTAGGTTAGTTATGTTTAAGTGGTTCTAGGTTCTAGGGGACTGATGACCTCAGCAGTTAAGTACCATAGGGCTCAGAGCCATTTGAACCAAGCTCTTCCCTAATGGTAGATGTGCACGCTGTTCGTGGTCTGCCTGAACAGGTCTTGCGTACCGCCAGAGTGCCGGCATTGCTCTGCCCAACATGGACTGTGGTAAATGCATGATAATCGTGATATCTGTCGCAAGAATGTTGCGGTTCATTCATTGAGCTCGTCATTCACTGCCGTCAGCTGTAGTGCAAAGGAAAGGTCTCGTAGTTCATTCCATGTATAACGCTTCTTTTCTTGTCAATCAGACAATATTGTACTAAATGCTGTTTACTGCCTCAATACAAACGTGAGGATATAAGAGCACTATGTAACTAAAATTAACTTTTATGTAACTATGTGCGGAGAAGGGTACATTCTGTCTATCTCTTTCGCCACGGGCGTACTTACATATTACTAGTACTCACTGAGTGTACGATTTCGACGTCTGGTTACTTGTATTGTATTGTATTGTATGTTAACCGGGGACCTAGGAACGACGGAGAGGCTCCGTCCCCGTCGCAGCAGCAGTTGTCCACAACCCCACGACGACTACCGCAGTCCACTTTACCTCTCCGCAGCCCCACACCGAACCCAGCGTTATCACCTGGTTACTTAGTGAAATATATTTTATGTTATCTCCGTCGAAATATCTGACACACTGAATTTTAATACCTTTTATGTTCTGTATCACGAAAATTCGTTCATATGACTTCCGGATAGCTAATCATTCGTCTGGACTGAACACACCTCGAGTTTTTCTCCAGAAAGTTGGGTACGTATAGCATGATTGGAAGGAACAGGCGGAGTCCAAACGTTAATTAATTGTCGGACGAGCCAAAACAAGCATTCCAGCTCTTAATATACGGAGCTATTCAATAGTGGGCTTCATAATAAAATAGGACAGCGTGGCAGTAAGAATAATGCATTTATATATTAAATCTGTCAGGAGTTCAAACGCTAACAGTGTAAACCCACAGAGAAGCAAAGCTATAGAAATTTTGAGTAATTCAGCACGAAAGTTTACGTCCACCAAATTTTGGCGTCATAGATGGTTGTCTGGTTCACCCACATGGTAGAGTCTGCTAAGTTTCCGCTATAAAGAAGAGAGCGAGTGAGAGTCGCCGGGTGTTATTTCGCTAACAGCAGCAAGTGTGTAATATAGCCACCTCTCATGTTACATTTTATGCCCCCGGTCTGAAGTATTCATGAATAATTACTGAAGTATATTCAGCAGTTATTTCACTACTCAGTATATTTGTTAGTGCCTCGGTATCAAATTAGTTGTAACTGCACATCGTATTATGCACAGTGACGGTCAAATGTGATGTTCACTTAAGTGGCAGGCCCTATAGTCTGTTAGCGACGACGGCAGTCAGTTTCATCTTTAATTAATCTGTTCATTAATGCGAATACTGTAAAGATGCTTACTTCAAGTAGATAATAACGGCTGCTGCAAGCGTTGATTATGCTGCATAGCATTTTCCGTCATTGTGGGAAGACTTAGCCTTATTTATTACAGTTAAGTGGTCTTGATTCACAATTCAATAATATACATTTTATTACTATAAATTTTCCTATTGACAGAAAGTTAGTACCAGTGGTTATTTCCACCATTTTCGTGTGTCACATTAAACTGTATTTTACGATCCAGTTATTATCACAATAACTACCTCAAAACGTAGCTATTAAGGATCTGTGATTATCTTCGATGAATATTGTATTTCTACTGTTAAAAACCATTTTTCTTGAGTTCCAATGGATTCAGTTGCATGCGACTGCACATAAAGGTAATACCTGTTTCGTTTCATCTTTTCTACTACCGTATTCGTGTCTGTTATTTCGATGTTTCCAGGGAATACTATGCTATATGTGTATTTCTGCCGGTCGGTGTGGACGAGCGGTTCTAGGCGCTTCAGTCTGGAACCGCGCGACATCTACAGTCGCAGGTTCGAATCCTGCCTCGGGAATGGATGTGGGTTGTGTCCTTAGGTTAGTTAGGTTTGAGTGTTCTAAGTTCTAGGGGACTGATGACCTCAGATGTTAAGTCCCGTAGTGCTCAGAGCCATTTGGACCATTCTTTTGTGTATTTCTGATGAAGTTCATAACGAAATTTGTTGTGGCATTCTGTTGCGTCTCTGCCAAATGAAGGCTCCCTTTTGTGTCCGCCATTTTGTTGGCCGGCTTCAGCCACTCAGGGTTTAGTAGACCTTTCCTCACTGGTGCCACGATCAGACAGCGCATGTCACTGCTACTGGGCAGCAGCAGCTTGTGTTTACATTTTGGGCTGTACCACTGTGTTCATGAGTCGATAGATAAACATCTTCGATTTTTCACTTAATAGTTTCAATAATTTCTACTCATATAGGAGTCAATGATTTGAAGTATTCAAGTTGTTAAGTTTCTTTTGTAATTTATATATTTTTCTTTAGTTCACAATGGGATTGAAAGAGTTCTAAAACAACTCCTATAGTAATGCGTCATTTTCTACTTTCTCAAAATTTTTACAGTATATATAATTGTGAAAACAATTAAAAGTATTACCCGATTACCTGATGATCATTTTTGACGCAGCGGCCAGTGTAACACTACGATGCGGCTTTCACATAGGTTGTTTACCATGATTTGCAGGTTCTATCGGGTATCACTACGAAAGCAAGTACCCAATAACGTTACTTCTTCCAAATTTAAAGCTTGACTGTGAGCATGGACTAATAGGAAGGAATCTGACAATGCTCCGTTACCTGAGAGATTATGTTTTGAAATGGAGTAACAGTTACACTATCGGCAATCGAGCCAATGTTATTGTGGATGTACATTCATGTGAATCAAAGGCTGTGAGCACATGTAGAATGGGTATGAGGTACATTTAACACTTAACTATTGAAGAATATTAATACAGAGATGATTATTAGACTGGTGTGGTAACTGGTATGATTAGTACATGTATTAATTTGGAGCATATACTTCTTCTCATTATGTAGAGCACAAGTGAAATCTGGGCCCCGGCATCTGTAATGGTTTTAATAAGTTGTTGCTAGTTGCGTTAACAAAAGCGCAAATGTCTCTAAAATGATAACTACGCTAATACTTCCACTGTAAAAATCACTGAACTGCTGTCTCAACATTTGGTAGACGAACACAGAAACTATTCTGTCTACTGAATGGGTTTCGAGCAAATACTTCCGATCAGACATAATGGAGATACATACGAAAATGGAAATACAAGATGAAAAGGACCATTATAAACCCGCCAAGTGAATTACGATTGAGTAGCTTTTAAACAGCAATAGGTTATGAATTAAAGGCTCTGCTCTGTTACTATCGGTACTGAGCGAAGCTTTTCATAAGAATGAGAACTAAATATTGTAATTAGGCCTTTTTCATGGTTCTCATTCTTTTGAAATACTTTAGCTATCCACTTTTACTGATCACGCAGAACTTTTCATACGAAAGGCTGGATAAAATGCTGAGAAAATTACTACTCCGTGAAAATTAACGAACACTTTTTAAACAGTGATGGTACTGTAGTTCAATAATTTCGAACAGTCGGAATTACTGCGTCTATAGGACGATGAGACATGTCCATATAAGTGACTGACGAACAAATCAGTTTTCCTAACACAATGTTGATGTTAGCTTTTGTATTATTTGCATATTAAGCAACTAAGCAAATAAATCCACTGACTATGACAGATTTCACGATATTTTGTGCCACAAATACAAAGCCGTCCTATTTTATCACTTCTGTTGATTTATAATTACTGTGTAAATTGCCTTCTTGGCGTCGGAATTTTATGATTCAGAGCCAAACAATAAACACCATGGTCTAACAGCCATGAGTACGTCCACACCCGAGGCCTAATTACTCCAATGTTACTGATATCATATTTTAACTGTTTGAATTTAGCCACCGACTATCTGTGCCACAACGACTTCTCCATCTACATCTACATAACTACTCTGCAGTTCACACATGGATTCATCAAACATCTCTCACACTATTTCCCTACCATTTCACACTACAACAGCGACCGGGATAACTAACACTTAAGTTTTTCCGTGGTAGCTCTGATTTCTCTTATTTTGTTACAATAATCATTTCTCCCTATGTAGGTGGTGTCAACAAAATACTTTCATATTTGGAGTAGAACGATGGAGATTTAAATTTTGTGTAAAGATCTGGCCGCTACGAAAAACTTTTTTTTTCAATGATTGCCCCCCAAGCCGCGTATCATATCCGTGACACTCTCTATCTTATTTCACGATAATACAAAACGAGCTTCTTTGAACTTTTTCGATGTCCTCCGTCAATCCAATATGACAAGGATTCCATACTGTACAGCAGTATTCTAGCAGAGAACGGACAAGCGTAGTGTAGGCTGTCTCTTTAGTAGACCTGTTGCATCTTCGAAGTGTCCTGCCAATAAAACGCACCCTTTAGTTTGCCTTCCCCTATACATTATCTATGTGATCGTTTCAGTTTAAGTTGTATTTGTTAAACTGACAGCGTTTAGATTTACGTGATTTGTCATGTAACCAAAATTTGGCGTGTTCCTTTTAGTACTCATATGGATGATCTCAGACTTTTCGTTGGTTAGGATCAACTGCTACTTTTCGCACCATACACATGCCTTGTTTAAATCATTTTGCAATTGGTTTCGATTTTGGAACTCTCGAAATATGGAAACAATGTTAGATCCCTTGTCGATAGCACACATTACTTTGTCAGAGCATTGAGCTACATGTGTTTCATAAGAGCAATATTTTTTGGTTCCGTGTTGTCTGTGTCAACAGATTTTTCCTCGAGGTTATAATAATGCTCTAAAACAGTATATGTTCCAAACTTCTACTGCAAATCAGCGTCGGTGACATGGGGTTATAATTCATCTGTTTATTCCTTTTTCCTTTCTATAGTATTGATGTGAACTGTGCAATTTTTCAGTGTGTAGGTACAGGTCTTCCCTCGAGCAAGGCGTTGTACATGATTATTAAGTACGTAGCTATTATATCTGTATACTCTGAAAGGAATCAAAATGGTATACAGTGTCGACAGGTCTGGCCTTTATTCATTGACTTGAGCTACTTTGCTACACCGAGGACATCTACTTCTAAGTCAGAAGTTCTTAATTCGAATTCTGGAATACTTTGTTCGTCTTCTTTGTCGAAGGAATGTCGGAAAACTGTATTTAGTAACACCGCTTTAGTGGACTGTCGTCGGTGACATCACCCTCGCTGTCATGCACTGCAGATATTGGTTGTGTCTTGCCACTGGTATACTCCACATATGACCAGAATCTCTCTGGAGTTTCAGCCACATTTCGTGACAACAGTGTCGCTTTGGAAACTATTAAAAGCATCTCGCACTGAAGTTTTCCCTAAATTTCGTGCTTCCATAGATCTTCGCCAATGTTGGGGATTTTACCTTTCATAAATTTGACATTCTTTTTTCGTTGCTTCTGCAACAATGTTCTGACCTGTTTAGTGTGGTTCGAGTGGACTCGGGAGGGAAGGGGGGTGGTGCCTAACTCTATCTTTTCTTTTGTATAAATCTCTCCATTCCTGTCGATGCCATTTCCTTCAGTTTGAGGCACATCTGGAATACACTTTCATAGTTACTTCGGAAGGAATGAAGGAATAGAGGCTGTCTCTTAGGAAGGCGTCAAATGAGTTTTTATCTGCTTGATATGTTTTGCATTTATTTTTCGTGTTTGGGTAACACGGTATTCAGTCGCTCTATATTGACATTGTGGTGTAGCCTCATGTGTATCCGTTATAATGTGAGAGGTCGAAAACATTTTCGCAACTATTTACACTAAGAGTGGGCTCCTGAACTAGATGCCCAAACTGACTTTCTGAGAAAGCATTTTGTACGATTTTGGATGATCATTTATCTCTACCACCGATGTTAAACATGTATTTTCGCCAGCATATCAAGGGTAGATTAAAGTACTCACAAAGTTCAAATGTATTAGTGGAGTACCTATGACTCAAGTCATCTTTGTACCGTCTAGCAACTGTATCACCTTAGCTGGGAGGTCAGTAAAAGAAGCTCTAGAAGTCCTGTTGCAGACTCCTTCAGTTGTCAGGAGATTGCTGGGCGGGATATGATGGTGGTGAGTTACTCGCAAATGTGTCTAAAAAAACATCATTAACAATAACACATTTGTTCAAATAACTTACAGGTTTGCTGGCGGGTGACGTCGTTGAACACCGCCGATATTTCGACAGGAGCACACCCTGCCATTATCAAGGCACAAATGCAAGGAAGAAAAAATGTGCAAGCAAATTTAATACCTCGGTTCACAGAGGAGAAACAAGGAAGACGCCACACACAGAACAAGTGTCAATACAACCAAAGATAACCAACATCAGAAATATCGATAGTTACTATTAATCAAAAGGTGAGGTAGCACTAATTCTGTCCCTCTGTTTTTGATGAGAGACAGAGCTGGATTCCAAGCAGCATTTAAACTAAATCCACCATCTCTGTTAATAAGGTTGCTTGATAATCTGATTTCAACAGCTTCTTTAATAACACTATCCCAAAAGCTGGACGTGCAAGTCAGAATCTCCGTGTTGTTGTATTCAATAGGACAACCGGTGTCAAGGCAATGTTTTGCAATAGCGGATTTGCTCGGCTGTTGTAAGCGTGTGTGACGCTTATGTTCAATACACCGGTCTTCCACAGTCCTGATTGTCTGGCCAATATATGACGTGCCACAAGTGCAAGGAGTACGATAGACCCCAGCCTCACGCAAACCAAGATCATCTTTTACGGACGCCAACAGGGTCTTAATCTTAGAAGGTGGTCGAAAAACACATTTCACATCATATTCCCGCTAAATACGGCCAATCTTGTTGGAAATGTCTCCTGCGTAAGGCAAAAAGGACGTGGACTTCGGTGCCACTTCTTTGCTATCGTCACTCACCCGTTGCACAGAAGGCTGATGGCGCAAAGCACGTTTGATCTGCCTCTCACTATAACCATTCTGACGAAACGTTACTTCGAGATGTGCTAGCTCAGGTGCCAAACTGTCAGGGTCTGACATAACGTGGACCCTGTGAACCAAGGTGCGAAGTACCCCATCACGCTGAGCTGAATGGTGACAACTATCAGCTCGCAGATACAACGTACCATCAGTCTTCCTTTTGAGGAACACATCAAGGAAGGGAAGGCATCCATTCTTTTCCACCTCCATAGGGAACCACCCAAATATTCAGTTCGCCGGAAAAAGTTAAGGTCTCACAATAACACATTTATTAGGCAGAAATATAGGGCTGTCTTTCAAAGCGCCCTGCTAAAGCAGGGCCGGTGGAGTAGCGAATCCCGCGTGGTTTGAAGCGCCATGTCACGGATTGCTCAGCCCTCCCGCTGGAGGTTCGAGTCCTTCCCAGGGCATGACCGTGTGTGTTGTTCTTAGCATAAGTTAGATTAAGTTAGTTTAAGTAGTGTGTGAGTCTAGGGACCGATGATCTCAGCAGTTTGGTCCCTTAGGAATTCACACACATTTGAACACAGTGGCACCCCGTCAGCAGCAGAGGGCCGGCTTGGGCTCGCCTTGCAGTTTCGCCAACACAGCAAAGTGTCGGACGGCGGCGGCTCCGTCACTGGCGGCCGTCGACCACGGGATCCAGCAGCTTCCGGCTCCGCGTATCGCTCTCCAAAGTGCTCTCACGGACGAGGAAGGTTTTCACTCAGGTGTCCATCTGAAGTATTCCCTGGCTCACACGGGTCGGCTGTTTGTCCGTCAATAGGAAAAGGAGCCATCAGTTTCTGTGTCTGCCACAGGAATGCAGTTAGGAGCAGCGGCGCCACCCACTCGAAAGCGGATGACAGACAGCATCCAGGTCGCGCGGGTCAAGCCTCCAACAGACCTGCCTGCTCGCCCTGACCGTATGGCCTCGGAAGTTGAGGAAGTTGGCAGTGCAGCTGGCAGCAGCAGTGTCCTTTCCGCCGGACTCTTGGTTCCATAGATGATCTGAGACAGCTAAGCGTGTTGGGGTCGATCTCTATAGCCTTCTTCCATGCTCCATGTGTTAACTTCTACGCTCACCTCAACTCATTCAACGTTTCTGTTAAGATAGCGGTCTCCTGGTCATTGACGCAGACAGTTCACCTTCTGCGAGCTGCCAAGGTATAACTTGGACGAATTTTTAGTGTCCACTGGGGTTTCTGTCCTGGGGCATAACAGAACTAATTATTATTTATGGATTCTCCCGTTACTTCTTTGTACAACAACTCCGTATTTAAGGTTGAATAACAAGTAAACTGATTTTATTCTACTGATTTTTGTCTATTGTAAACTAGTTTTCGGCTTACTGGCTCACCTCCAGGAAACAACTGAGTAGCGTCTGAAACGATCATTAATACGTAGGCAACCAAACATTGTAAGCAAAGATGCAATCAACATGCTTAGAATGTTGTACATCCAGCAGACTTAGTGACATTGAAATTACAATTCATGCATTGGTGAATGTTAAGCACAATAAGTAATTAAACTACACAATACTACAGCTTAAGCGGTTATAATGCCAACTTTTGCGAGGTCTTGACACTGGCTGAGGAACTGTTAAACTGAGCAGTCTTAATTTATGTTGTGCAACATGCAGGTTTTTAACAATGTAAACTAAACTTTAGGTAATGAACAGTATTAGTTATTATTACTTTGTACTTCTGTCACTTTATTTATCGTGTTTTTACTGCCCATTGAGTAATGTTTACTTTTAAATGTTTAAAAAACATGTTTTTTGCACAACATAAATGAAGAGAGCTCAGTTTAACAGTTTCTCAGCCAATGGCAAGAACTCACAAGATTTAGCTCTACAACCATTTGACCTGTTATTATTGTATAGTTTAGTTATTGTGGTTAACGTTGTCCTTTGGGAAAATTACAATTTCAGTGTTACGAAACAACCTGTATGTGCAACACTCTATGCAAGTGGAGTGTATCTTTCCTTATAGAGTTTGGTTTCTAGGAAGTAGTGTCTCTTCCTCATGCTAGTCATTTCTAAGCTGAAGATAGCCCAATAAGTCGAAAACTAGTTTGAAATAAAGAAAATTCAGTAGAACAAAAAAGGGTACTTTTTATTCAACCTTGAAAATCAATTCAAAGGAACTACCTACTTCAGTTTGTGTACAAGATAGCTACTACTAACAGCAAAAAACACACTGCCACCAACTAAATTTAATTCATCCTTTCAGACCATAATCAGGTCCTTTGTAAAAATTTCGGCTGAACTTAACTTCAGTTTCAGCCAGCTGTCAGTGTCTACTACGATTTGTGCGATAGTGCTTTCTGCACTCCTGGAAATGGAAAAAAGAACACATTGACACCGGTGTGTCAGACCCACCATACTTGCTCCGGACACTGCGAGAGGGCTGTACAAGCAATGATCACACGCACGGCACAGCGGACACACCAGGAACCGCGGTGTAGGCCGTCGAATGGCGCAGCATTTGTGCACCGCCGCCGTCAGTGTCAGCCAGTTTGCCGTGGCATACGGAGCTCCATCGCAGTCTTTAACACTGGTATCATGCCACGACAGCGTGGATGTGAACCTCATGTGCAGTTGACGGACTTTGAGCGAGGGCGTATAGTGGGCATGCGGGAGGCCAGGTGGACGTACCGCCGAATTGCTCAACACGTGGGGCGTGAGGTCTCCACAGTACATCGATGTTGTCGCCAGTGGTCGGCGGAATGTGCACGTGCCCGTTGAACTGGGACCGGACCGCAGCGACGCACGGATGCAAGCCAAGACCGTAGGATCCTACGCAGTGCCGTAGGGGACCGCACCGCCACTTCCCAGCAAATTAGGGACACTGTTGCTCCTGTGGTATCGGCGAGGACCATTCGCAACCATCTCCATGAAGCTGGGCTACGGTCCCGCACACCGTTAGGCCATCTTCCGCTCACGCCCCAACATCGTTGCAGCCCGCCTCCAGTGGTGTCGCGACAGGCGTGAATGGAGGGACGAATGGAGTCGTGTCGTCTTCAGCGATGAGAGTCGCTTCTGCCTTGGTGCCAATGATGGTCGTATGAGTGTTTGGCGCCGTGCAGGTGAGCGCCACAATCAGGACTGCATACGACCGAGGCACACAGGGCCAACACCCGGCATCATGGTGTGGGGAGCGATCTCCTACACTGGCCGTACACCTCTGGTGATCGTCGAGGGGACACTGAATAGTGCATGGTACATCCAAACCGTCATCGAACCCATCGTTCTACCATTCCTAGACCGGCAAGGGAACTTGCTGTTCCAACAGGACAATGCACGTCCGCATGTATCCCGTGCCACCCAACGTGCTCTAGAAGGTGTAAGTCAACTACCCTGGCCAGCAAGATCTCCGGATCTGTCCCCCATTGAGCATGTTTGGGACTGGATGAAGCGTCGTCTCACGCGGTCTGCACGTCCAGCACGAACGCTGGTCCAACTGAGGCGCCAGGTGGAAATGGCATGGCAAGCCGTTCCACAGGACTACATCCAGCATCTCTACGATCGTCTCCATGGGAGAATAGCAGGCTGCATTGCTGCGAAAGGTGGATATACACTGTACTAGTGCCGACATTGTGCATGCTCTGTTGCCTGTGTCTATGTGCCAGTGGTTCTGTCAGTGTGATCATGTGATGTATCTGACCCCAGGAATGTGTCAATATGGTTTCCCCTTCCTGGGACAATGGATTCACGGTGTTCTTATTTCAATTTCCAGGAGTGTATTAGCGCCTAGAGCTCTGATTGCTTCCCAACATAACTAATACAATTTTACAGTATAACACCTATGGTTCCAACGTCAGTACTTGTCCTATGTTTGACCAGCACGCTTGAGACTGAAATCCTTTTTGGCCTTTCCCGAGACACACTAACCTAAAAAAAACTGCCTAGTCTACTGCACCCAAGGTCTGTTACTGGTATAGCCTATTCCGGTGTTTAGTGGAACACTGACCTATTAAAAAGGACCCGATACCTCATCAAATTATGGCACATGTCGAGGAATCTGCCACCTACACGATCGCAGAATCGTCTGAGACTCTGATTCAGACCCTCAAATCGGCTCTATTAAAAAGGGACCCGATACCTCACCAAATTACGGCACATGTCGAGGAATCTGCCGCCTAGGCGATAGCAGAAACGTCTTAACCTCTGATTTAGACCCTCAAATCGGTTCTGTACCAAAGGTCCGCAATCCGTTGTGTACACGACACTTCATATCGGAAGTAGGGTGACACTCTTCATGAATTCAACTAGCCCTTCGAAACCAGGGAGAATCTCTTCCGATACAAAGCAGCATACATCATTAGTTCTTATGTGAGTTACCACCTTCAGTTGGCTGCACCCTGCGCTCTTCATGGCATCCACAAAGACCTGTTCCACTTCTAGGACTCTCCACAGTATGCTCTCAGAATACTAGATTTCTTCCCCTCCTTGGCAGCCGTGTCGCTAATGGGTATCATTACATGCGTACGTTGGAGTTCTCACCTCATTCCACCCTCTGTGATTCCCTGGATCTTGCAGGCTCAGAGGCTTCCACTAATACTGTACAAGCGGCGGTTAAGGAGCTGTATTAGCCACAGATAGCGCCATAAACCAGTTTGTCAGGAGAATTGGAGAGGCTTTTTTCGGCCCCCCAGAAAGTTCTCGCTGTTGGCCACGCCTTGTTACGACCACCCACTCGATCACTGGTGAGGGATCAACTTCATTGTGGGGCATAACCGGGGCATCAACAGTAGTGCACTGACTGGGGGACACGTGCGACGTGCTGGACATCCTGCAGGTGCCCAGATCTGGCCCCCCACTGTGATGTCCGTTGACAACAGCCTTTAGCTGCATGACTGAAACCAGCGCTGCCTGGAGCTGTGAATGAAGGATTACCAACTCAGCCTGCATCCGAGCACAGCAATCACAGTCACAATGAATACCAAAGACGGCAAAACACTACACAACACAGTTTTTCCAACAGTAGTCGGTGCCTCGTAAGCACACAATCACACAAAGATTTGAGAACTAAACTAGTAACAATTTGGCTAACTGAAAATAAGTCACTCCTGCTAGGAGCTCGTAGAAATAATTCACAAACGAATGCTGTTCTCACCCGTTCTGCAGTAGGAACTAACGAACTAATGATCTAATCGACACTGTTGCACCACTTCGCGCCAAACTACCCTTTACACACCAGCCTACAGTTTTTCGTTACGGAGTGAGTATTACACCAAGTGATCTATCCATGATCCAGTCTTATACACACTACTTTAACACATTAGTAATGTAAAAGAACATAGTTTCAAGAAATACATTCTCAACATTAATTCTTGTTAACTAACTGTACGCCGGCCGCGGTGGTCTCGCGGTTCTAGGCGCGCAGTCCGGAACCGTGCGACTGCTACGGTCGCAGGTTCGAATCCTGCCTCGCGCATGGATGTGTGTGATGTCCTTAGGTTAGTTAGGTTTAAGTAGTTCTAAGTTCTAGGGGACTAATGACCACAGCAGTTGAGTCCCATAGTGCTCAGAGTCATTAGAACCATTTAACTAACTGTACAGAAAATAAGAACAATTATTCACATAAGCGTTGAGGCAAATACTTTGAAAGACAGAGATTATATTGTGCATAAAGAAACATAGATTTTACACACACTGCTTTAACACATTAGTAATACAAATGAACATAGTTACAAAAAATACATTCACAAAACTAATTCTTGTTAAATAGCATAGTATTTTACAGAAAATGAGAACCATTACTCCCATAAGCGTTGAGTGAAAGAACTTTTAAACACAGTGATTACATTCTGAATAAGAAAACATAGATCAATCAGTATCGAGTATAAGAGTTACTCCAACAGAAATTAAATGTTCACGTAACACAATCCCAATGAGCGAATTAGTTCTATCTTCAAAGAAAAGTCAACTCACAAGGACCAGACCTATATGGTAATGTCTTCAGAGCTTTACAATGTCATAAAGATAATTTGTAGTACTACACTTTTTTATTTAGTGCATAAAATCTTTTCAAAATATAGATGGCAATTATTTCTCCACTGTCCAGTTAATACAACCATCGACAAATAGTTGAAGAGCTGCAAAGCTTGCGCAAATAAGCTGTATGTCATCTTCAATTCTTTTATGGTGCAACGTATTTAAGATAAGTAAATTAGTCCGTTTAGTGAAGAATATTTCTTTTCTTGCACATAAAGACCAGTTGGCTTCGAACAATTATTGTTCTTAGCACGTAGTGAAACTGCAGAGTTTAAATAACTTTATAATTATCAATGGTTCTTATGAACGTCATAAATAAAGTGGGCATTTAACGATAATTTAAAGTCTCTACATCATTAGTTCAAATATATATGGTCAGAACGCTTTACTAATACCGCGATGAAGAACAGATGGAGTTTAACTTCTTGTCGAGATCCAGTACTCAACATACGGAACTTCAAAACTATTTGAGAGGCAGATATGGAGGAGGAATATTCTGCGAACTGAGTTGTATGAGCTACTGTGGCAGTCAGCACAAAAAAAAGTAAGGAGGCAAGTTGCAATAGGAAAGTTGTTAGAAGGAAACAAACATAACATAACTTATCATTATGAGGTGGTAAGATGTGTCTCCTGAGCTTCCTACATGCAATTAATTTTCACTATTACTTCTAGCAGAGCGCGATCTAAGGACACTACTGGCCATTAACATTGCTACAACAAGAAGAAATGCAGATAATAAACGGGTATTCATTGGGCAAATATATTATACTAGAACTGACATGTGATTACATTTTCACGCAATTTGGGTGCATAGATCCTGAGAAACCAGTACCCAGAACAACCACCTCTGGCCGTAATAACGGTCTTGATACGTCTGGGCAGTGAGAAACAGAGCATGGATGGCGTGTAGAGGTACAGCTACCCATGCAGCTTCAACACGATACCACAGTTCATCAAGAGTAATAACTGGCGTACTGTGACGAGCCAGTTGCTCGGCCACCATTGACCAGACGTTTTCAATTGGTGAGAGATCTGGAGAATGTGCTGACCAGGGCAGCAGTCGAATATTTTCTGTATCCAGAAAGGCCCGTCCAGGACCTGCAACATGCGGTTGTTCATTATCCTTCTGAAATGTGGGGTTCGCAGGGATCGAATGAACGGTAGAGCCACGGGTCGTAACACATCTGAAATGTAACGTCCACTGTGCCGTCACTGCGAACAACAGGTGACCGAGACGTGTAACCAATGGCACCCCATACCATCAAGCCGGGTGATACGCCAGTATGTCGATGACGAATAAAGGCTTCCCATGTGCGTTCACTGCGATGTTGCCAAACACGGATGCGACCATCATGATGCCGTAAACAGAACCTGTATTCATCGGAAAAAATGACGTTTTGCCATTCATGCACCAAGGTTCGTCACTGAGTACACCATCGCAGGCGCTCATGTCTGATGCAGCGTCAAGGGTAGCCGCCGTCATAGTATCCGAGCTGATGATCCATGCTTGTGCAAACGTCGTCGAACTGTTTGTGCTGATGGTTGTTGTCTTGCAAACGTCCCCATCTGTTGACTCAGGGAACGCAACTTGGCTGCACGATCCGTTACAGCAACGCGGATAAGATGCCTGCTCGACTGATAGTGATACGAGGCCGGTAGGATCCAGCACGGCGTTCCATATGACCCTTCTGAACCCACCGATTCCATATTCTGCTAACAGTCATTGGATCTCGACCAACGCGAGAAGCAATGTCGCAGTATGATAAACCGCAATCGGGATAGGCTACAATCCGACCTTTATAAAAGTCGGAAACGTGATGGTATGCGTTTCTCCTCCTTACACGAGGCATCACAACAACGTTTCACCAGGCAACGCCGGTCAACTAGTGTTTGTGTATGAGAAATCGGTTGGAAACTTTCCTCATGTCAACACGTTGCAGGTGTGGCCACCAGCGCCAACCTTGTGTGAATGCTCTGAAAAAGCTAACTATTTGCATATCACAGTATCTTCTTCCTGTCGGTGAAATTTCACGTCTGCAGCACGTCGTAGGAATTTTAATGGCCATTAGTATATCATCTTCCTATTGCTCCGTACTGATTTTCTCGCAGTCTGCTACCGGCTGGGGCCGGCTAGCTATGGACGGCTTGTTGAATCAGCGTTGGATGTGTGGCGCCGCCGCTCTTTCCATTGGTCCGCGAGTCAGCGCCTTCTTGATGCCGTTTCGCAGCACTGCGCTGCTCGGTGTACAGTCGATGTCTTAGGACAACACAACCTTTATAAGAAATCAGTGATCTATCGCGGTATTCCTCTGGCTCCCGAACATGAGTTGCATGTCCCTGGTGAAAGGAAACACATAAATAAATGAAACTGAAACTGTGATCGGAAAACTGTTTATTTATCACAAGTACGACAAACTACGTATAATAAGGTGGTGAGGTGCGGCGGAAATTCTCACAAATATGGAGATGACATGACAATGACATTGGTATACTAATACAGTGAAAAATTTCAGAAATGATGAATGAGAGACACCATCTGCAGTTTTTCAAATTATGGTGATCCATTTAGATCTGAGTACCACACCATCTTAACACATAGATCTCTAACTTTCTGTGTGTCTTAAATTGCAACTGGCAGCTCTAGATCTGCAAATGATATTTTAGTCAATATCTAAACCTACCATCATTAATGTAAAAAATAGTCGTCCAGATGGCGTTTTTAAGTCATCTTAAAAAGTCGTCAGTATGTAATTCTGACAAAAAATACTTAAAGGAAGCGAACATTGGACGCATCGTTGTCTGGTGGTTTGTTTTTGAAGGTTTGTAAGATACTAACCTAACCGTGATTAATAAGCTTACAGGAGGAGGAACGTAACACTTCTCGAACTGTTACAGCGTCGCTAGGAGACGAATTTCGATAAACAATTTTTCGATCGGGAACGACAAATGTCTCGTTGCTTAAGTCGTTATAGGCACTGAAAGACGGATATAAGCTCAGCCGGAATTTTTGTAAGAACCTAACGGTGTTCCGAAAGGATCGGCTAAACACGGTTGGCGGTGGCGTGTTTGTTGCTGTCAGACGTAGTTTAACTTGTCGCGAAATTTAAGTAGATACTTCCTGTGATTTAGTATGGGCAGGTGTCATTGTTAGCAACCGGAATAAAATGATAATTGGATCCTTTTACCGACGTCTCAATTCAGATGATACAGTTGCTGAAAGGTTCAAAGGAAGCTTAGGTTTGATTTCAAACACGTACCCGACTCATGCAATAATAGATGGTGGTGACTTTAATTTACTCTCGATATATTGGCGGAAATACATGTTTAATTCCGGAGGTACGTATAAAATATCATCCGAAGCTGTGCTAAAGGCAGTCTCTGAAAATTATTTCGAGGAGTTAGTTCATGAGCCCACGCGAAAAGTAAACGTTTGTGAAAACACATTTGACCTCTTAGCAAAAGCCGGTAGCGGTGCCCGAGCGGTTCTAGGCGCTCAGTCCGTAACCGCGCCACTGCTACGGTCACAGGTTCCAACCCTGCCTCGGGCATGGATGTATGTGATGTCCTTAGGTTAGTTAGGTTTAAGTAGTTCTAACTTCTAGGGGACTGATGACCTTAGATGTTAGGTCCCATAGTGCTCAGAGCCATTTTTTTCTTAGCAAAAAATAATCCTGAGTTAATAACGAGCATCAAAAACCGATTCAGTGATTAGTGAACACAGGGTTGTCGTAGCGAGATTGAGTATTGTAATCCCCAAATCCCCTAAAAATAAGCGAAAAATATACCTATTCAAAAAAGCAGATAAAAATTCTCTTGACGCCTTCCTGACAGACAATCTCCACTCATTCCAAATTAATAATGTAAGTGTAGACCAGATGTGGCTTAAATTCAAAGAAATAGTATCGGCTGCAATTGAGAGATTTATACCAAATAAATTAACAAACGACGGAGGTGATCGTCCATGGTACACAAAACGGGTTAGAACACTATTGCAGAAACAACGATACAAACATGTTCAATTTAAACAGACGCAAAATCTCTAAGATTGGCGCTCTTTTATAGAAGCTCGAAATTTAGAGCGGACTTCAATGCGAGATGCCTATAACAGTTTCCAAAACGAAACGTTGTCTCGAACCTGGCAGAAAATCCAGAGATTTTGGTCGTATGTGAAGTATGTTAGCGGCAAGAAACAATCAAAGCCTTCTCTGCGTGATAGCAATGGAGATTCTATCGAAGACAGTGCATCCAAAGCCTAGTTACTAAACACAGCCTTCCGAAATGCCTTCACAAAAGGAGACCAAGTATGCATTCCAGAATTAGAATCGAGAACAGCTGCCAGAATGAGTAAAGTAGAATTAAATATCCACGGAGTAGTGAAGCAACTTAAACCACTTAATAAAAGCAAGTCTTCTGGTCCAGACTGTATACCAATCAGCTTCCTTTCGCCGTATACTGATGCATTAGCTCCAGACTTATCAATCATATACAGCCGTTCGCTCGACTGGAAAGTTGCACAGGTCGCACCAATATTCAAGAAAGGTAGTAGGAGCAATCCACTACATTACAGGCCCATAAATTCGATATGTAGCAGGATTTTAGGACTTATGTTGTGTTCGAACATTATGAATTACCTCGAAGAAAAAGGTCAACATGGGTTTAGAAAACATCGTTCCTGTGAAACACAACTAGCTCTTTATTCACATGAAGTGTTGAGTGCTACTGACAAAGGATATCAGATCGATTCAGTATTTCTGGATTTCAGGAAGCCTTTAAACACTGTGCCACACGAGCGGTTTGTATTGAAATTGCGAACTTAGGTAATATCGTCTCAGTTATGTGACTGGGTTCGTGATTTCCTGTCAGAGAGGTCACAGTTCGTAGTAATTCACAGAAACTCATCGAGTAAAACAGAAGTGATTTCTGGCGTTCCCCAAGGTAGTGTTACAGGCCCTTTTCTGTTACTTATCTATATAAACGATTTGGGAGACAATCTGAGGAGACGTCTTCGGTTATTTGCAGATGATGCTGTGGTTTACCGACTAATAAAGTCATCAGAAGATCAAAACAAACTGCAAAACGATTTAGAAAAAATATCTGAATGGTGCGAAAAGTGGCAGTTGACCCTGAATAACGAAAAGTGTGAGGCCATCCACGTGAGTGCTAAAAGCAACTCGTTAAACTTCGGTTACACAATAGATCAGTCTAATCTAAATTCAACTAATTACCTAGGTATTACCATTACGAACAACTTAAATTGGAAGGAACACATGGAAAACGTGTGGGGAAGGCTAATCAAAGACTGTGGTTTATTGGCAGGACACTTAGAAAATGTAACAGACCTACTAAGGAGACTGCCTACACTAAGCTTGTCCGTCCTCTTATAGAATACTGCTGCGCGGTGTGGGATCCTTACCAGATAGGGCTGATGGAGTACATCGAAAAAGTTCAAAGAAAGGCAGCACGTTTTGTAGTATCGCAAAATATGGGGGACAGTGTCACAGAAATGATACAGAATTTGGGCTGGAAATCGTTAAAAGAAAGGCGTTTTTCTTTGCTACTTAATCTTCTCACGAAATTCCACTCACCAACTTTCTCCTCCGAATGCGAAAACTTTTTGTTGACATCGACCTACATAGTGAGGAACGATCACCACGATAAAATAAGGGAAAGCAGAGCTCGTACGGAAAGATAAAGGTGTTCATTCTTCCCGCGCGCTATACGAGATTGGAATAATAGAGAATTGTGAAGGTGGTTCGATGAACCCTCTGCCAGGCACTTAAATGTGATTTGCAGAGTATCCATGTAAATGTAGATGTAGATCATTGCGAGGTCCGCCTTGAAGCCATGGGTTCTGGCGATGAGATTTAATTCTGTCGACTAAGGAAATCTCCAACCAATGTTCATACGTGAGTGACGACCAGAGGAATAAAAATGAAAGGCTAAATTTGAGTACGGTGTAGGACAATGGAGGAAGTGAAGGGAGAATATTCTTGCGGGAAGACGGCTTCCCACGTTGGCAAATAGCTAACATAAGCCGCGCAGCTGCTCAGGCCGACGAAAAAGTGTAGTGGAATGCGATGGCGACGGAAACGGCGACGACACCGGCTGGCAGCAGGCTTCGGCCGTTTTTTCCGCGCCTCCGTTCTTTACGCACGCCGGCTGATCATAAATCGGGAGCAAGGTTGTAGGTCCGCTTGTTCGACACAGTGCAAGAATGGCTGTAACTGTCCGCTAGCCGACCTCGCTCAAATCTTTCTCCTCCGTCTCCGAATCACCTGATAAATATCGAGCAATTAGTATGTGCTTCTACCCTTTGCGGCTTTTCTCGCCTGACAGAGGATCTTTAATGTTCGATCGGCTTCGTTTAAGTGAATATGCGACGAAATATTCGAATAACAGACAAGAGAATGAATTATCCGCTTCTAGGCCCACGTAATTACTCTGCATACCCTGTATTGAATATGAAAAATTTTCATAAAAAAGCATAGCTTAGACCAGTTCCTGAGTGCATCAGGTTCTTGAGCTCCAATATTTCTTCCGGCGGTTACCAATATTCTCGTATGAAAGACAGGAAAACCAGTCAGGTTCTTTACATTTTTTCAACATCATTACGCACGTACTACGTCTTGTTTGTTCGGACTACATCCTGAGCACTTCTGTAACGCTTTCGAAATCTTTAACCTGGCCCAGCCCGGCTCCCCGCGTTCGATTACCGGCGGGGTCAGGGATTTTCTCTGCCTCGTGATGGCTGGGTGTTGTGTGCTGTCCTTAGATTAGTTAGGTTTAAGTAGTTCTAAGTTCTAGGGGACTGACGACCATAGATGTTAAGTCCCATAGTGCTCAGAGCCATTTGAACCATTTTTTTTTTAAACGTGGCCAGGTGCAATAGAAACAACATCTGTTGCCTCTCTTCAATATTTCCGTCCAATCCTGCCTAACTACTACAATCTTTTCATCAGCGGCGGACTACGGCTGTTGTTCAAAGCCCACCTGTCTTCACACTTCAGCGGTCGTAACAACGGTCTGATTGAAACTTAGAGACAGCGGTGGGGTATCCACATACGCACAATGCAAGAAACATTACAGTGTGAGGCAGACGGTACTACTGTCATTGCCCCCTTGCTCTGTTCCACTCACGCACAGTGAGTTGGCAGAACAACTGTGGTAGAGCACTTGTCCGCGAAACGCAAAGGTCCCGAGTTCGAGTCTCGGTCGGGCACACAGTTTTGATCTGCCAGGAAGTTTCATATCAGCGCACACTCCGGTGGAGAGTGAAAATCTCATTCTGGAACTGTGGGTTACTTTCCGCTTGAGCTCTACTTGCACTGACTTCGTAGTCTTTTCAAGTAACGTTTGTGGAAGAAAGTTATATGTATAGGGTGACAATCATTGAACTATATGAAATAAAGTCGTCATAACGTCTGAACGGTTAGCGTTAGAACGTTCGAACTTCACAGTTAAGAGCGGGGTATGATGGCTGTTAGTATGAGGAGGTTTGGTTTGGTTTAGAAACGAAGCATGCTTTCATTTGGATGGGTTCGTCAATAAGCAAAACTGGCGCATTTAGCAGACTGAGAATCCGCATTTTGCGATCGACAAGTTACTTCACCCTCAACGGGTAACTATGTGGTGTGCAATGACCAGACACGGAATAATCGGTGAGGTATTCCTTCATGGCACTGTGACTACCGAAATGTACGTGAAGGGTTTGGAAGATAATTTCATCCCCATTATCCAAAGTGGCCCTGATGTCCACAAGCTGTGGCTCATACCAGACGGATCTAACCCCATCGGAGCAGGAGAGTGTTTGCTGTCCTACAGGAGCACTCTGCGGACTGCATTCTGGCTCGCGGGTACCCAGAGGCCATTGGCATGGGCCTCGATTGGCCGCCATATTTTCCGGATCTGAACACGTGAGACACCCATCTCTGTGGCTATATTAAAGACAAGGTGTACAGAAATAACCCCAAAACCATTGCTGAGCTGGAAACAGCCATTCAGGAGGTCATCGGCACCATCGATGTTCAGACACATCAGCGGGTCATGCAGAATTCCACTATTCGTCTGGGTCACATCATCGCCAATGATGACAGGCATATCGAACATATCATAACCTAAATACGAAAATCTGTAGTGACATTTACATGTTGAATAAAGTGTGTGCACGCTGTAGTTTGTAACTAATCTACGTTTTCTTCGTGAAGTTCAATAATTGACATTCTGTACTAACGACGTAACGGTCTCATTCTTACCAAGCGAACTCTTGACGGAACTCTCAGATTATCATTCGATCGGATCAATATTTTCAATTGCTAACTTAGTAGTAGTGCCAGACAGACCAGCAATATTCATTGATCAGTTGGACTAATGTTTTGTAACTCATTTCAATCATGTAACAATTACTGTTCGTGGTATCTTTTTTCCTTATAATTAGTTTTATGCGGACGTTGCACTTGTTCATTGATATTGATACTCCTCGGTACATTTTTGCTCGTCAAGTTCGTAAGATTTCAAGAGATTTATAGTGAAAACTACCATCAAAAAGTAACTGGTTCTTCCATCGATGTTTGCGCAGTTGCAACACCATTGTGCGCGTAATGCCTCACTCACCTACTGACTTAATCCGTCTAATGATTTATATACATTGTGAATACGATTACCTTATAGCATTTGGTTTGGATTCCGCCGAAAAACAGTACTGTTACGTTTCATGATATTGCCCATTTAATATCGAAATTGTGAGTTTTGTCTGCTAGAAATCATGTCTCCGGCTACAATGCTCAATGGGTATTCTGTAAGCTCATATTTTGTTCACTAAACGATAGCGGAAACCTTTATCGAATGCCTGTCGGAAGCCAAGGTATACAACGTCAATACTGACGCCATTATCTACAGCCCAATGTAGTTTATAGACGAACACATCAAGTTGAGTCTACAAAATTTGTGTCTGCTGATTCCGTGGTGATTATTATAGAATTTTTCGCCCACTAAAAATGACCAAACTACTCAAAATATAAAATGTGTTCACTAAATCTGTTACAAACTGACTTCAGAAACATGGGCCCCTTAACGGGAGCAAATGTGCTATGAACGTTTTTGGAAACGGGAGAAAGATGCTCCTTGTTTTCAATAACCTGGAAATGTTCGTTGCTCCAGCGACATACGAGAAACTGATGCTCGCAGCGGAACAAGTCTTTTAGTGGAGTTTGCGAAAATTAGCACAGATAACTTCTCAGCTCGACATTCATTTTATGTGACTGACGATTTCACTTGCTCTTATGTTCTATAACTTTCCTAAGTAAGTGTAGATTCGACGTTCGTGCCATGACTGAAGTTCGGGACAATATTCGGACCTTCCACAGGGAATCAGTTTCGAAATACGGAAAGATTTATTCTGGATATATGTCGCCTTTCGTTTTGGTACGAGAACGATCAATGATCAAATGATATTGATCCATTATGTGATTCAATGTCGTTCCGCACCTCCTTTGGTTTTCTTGCCCGGGTGTTGACTATAATTGTACGCAGTAAACGCTTATCTCACGATTCCGCTTACGGCCATTTTGGATTGGTTTAGTTTCAGTTTCTCAATAACACTTTGTTTTCGCTTATGTCAGTGATAAAGGTCTCTGCGCTATCGCGCCATTCTAATATGACTGTCTCCCATCTCTCATTACTTCGCGGGGCTCATACGTTATTTGATCTTGATGGCTCATATCATATACAATCTGTCTATTGTCGCAATTACTATGCAGACGTATTTTCCTGCCGTTCTCAACATAACCACTTATATTTTCAGTAACCGACTCTACAATAGCCATACTGTCCGTTACTCCTCCACTTTTGCGTGAAATGATTAATAAATTTGAGGTCTGTCAGCTGCTAAGGGATCTAAAACGTTGACCGCACGATTGGGATCTCTAACTAAGTCATGTAAATAATTTTTGGAAAGGACGCTGAGAACAATCTCACAAGAACCTGTGGCGTTCTGTTTTGTTTGATTGCGTATTGCACAATTTCAGCAAGATTACTGTGAACCTAGTTACATGAGGTTTTATATAATCACTGCTTTTCCGGGCCAATTCGGCGCTGCGGTCTGTCACGCCAAGGGGCCCGGGTTCTATTCGCGGATGGATCGGAGATTTTCTCTTCTCTGGAACTGTGTGTTGTGTTGCCCTCAATATCATTTCATCATCATCAGTGGAAGGCAACGGGAAACCACCACTGGAATCACTTCTCTAGACGCTCATGCGGTGGACCTCTCTGACAGGACAGGACCTATAGTAAGGAAGAACACAAAGTTTTAAGTTTTCAGGCCATTAATCGTTATTTTGTTAAAGAAATCTCCACCTGGCAACGTGTAGCAATGTTGTTTGTGAGGCGGTATAAACTGCATTAATTTCATGAACAAAAGTAATCATAAACGAGCTAAATGTGTGATAAATAATCTGAACTAAACAAGAGTAATGATTTTTAGTAATTGTCAGTGCTGTTGCATAATAATCTTTTTGTATCTTCCCTATATGCATTAATATTTGAAAATATTTCTCAGTGTTAAACGCTTATTATTCAGCGTTTACCAATAAACCGCTACGTAGATCAATAGCGCTAATGGCTGCGCTTCTTTGTAGTCGATCTGAAAACTTAACATTTATGTAGGACGAGAAGCACAATGTAATAAAACTCCAAACAAAGATGATTCATTTCAATGACACACAAACTCTATTTTCCAAATGTGAAATTAGCATCATAATACAATTTTTTATAGACCTCTGTGTTACGAGACGTCAATCACATCCTATCAGTGCAACAGTTCGAATAAGTAGAAGGATTATTCTAGAAGAATCTTAGATAACACAAGATAGAGATTTTCATTACCTTTTTCCATGGATATTGTCTAAGATATAATTGTGTGCAAAATATTAAATTATGTCATTGACAATAATTATTTGTTATTTTACTAACGACGAAGTCATTTTTATTAATATCAAGAGAATGTTCATTCACATTCCACAAACAATGCTGTCGTGAATATTATTCTGAATAAAATATAGGCGTGGATTGCCCCATTCGCTGAGAAAAAAAAACTAGTTTATGTATTGTATTTTTTTATCGTACCACCATATTCACGTTGTTTATTGTTCACTTTCACTTCATTAACACACTATTCTCATTATGCAAATGTTCGGGTATGACATTGAGTAGCTCGTGATAGAACCAGTGTTGATGTGATTATGTAAATGACTTCAGTAACTGTAAAACCTTGCAAAATGCGGCGGAGACATCCTGGGTTTCCTTATCCCACCCTTTCTGGGTCCACTGGATCCGGAAAATCGGGAACAAAACCATCCAAGGGACTTCAAGAAAATACAGTTACCTACTCATACGTGTCAGGCTTGACATGATTATAACAGATGATATTTTGAACACAAGTGTATATGTTTGTGTTTAGTTGTATCAGAGGTCAAGAGAGTCTTTCATGGAGGTTTGACATGAAGTTTAAAAGTTCATTAAGTTGAAAATAACGAAAGTACGTATAACGATCCCCCGAAGACGTCACGTAGCCGCCCCCGCGTTGAGCTACTGGATCGAATTTAGGTGGAGACCTCTGCTAGAACGCCCCCGACCGCGGGGATGGAGCGACGGCTGCCGTTGGCCGCACCCTGGTCTGGATC
Source organism: Schistocerca gregaria (assembly GCF_023897955.1). Lineage (NCBI taxonomy): Eukaryota > Metazoa > Arthropoda > Insecta > Orthoptera > Acrididae > Schistocerca > Schistocerca gregaria. The sequence continues at coordinate 735,976,234 of NC_064931.1, forward strand.
TGTTGCTGTCTGGAAGCATTACTGCAGCAGGTCCGGCTGCGCTCTTTCCATGTCCCTCTGGTAGAACATAGGTACATGAAATGTCGAAAAGCGGTATCAGTAAGAAGGGAATTTTTATATTCATCCTGTGGAAGAAGTGTTAGTTTCAAACTCACATTCATTCAGACAGATTCGTTCAGTTTGTTTTCGGACGATGTCCTGCATCTTAACACCGTTCATTTGAATATAGCGATTGATTGTCAACTTTAATTAGCTATGCACATGTTCGACACTGCACCGTTTTTCATTGTGGTGTCCATCGTGTGGTGTTCTGTTTATTTTCTGCGGTAAGCAAACATTTCTGGGAGGCGCTGCATAGCCAGCGTTACATTATAGTGTTGCCGCGCTGTTGGCTGTACAGCCTCTCTCATAACATTGGGCACGCGAAGATGTCTCGTAACATCTTTATTTGGGGCCTGAAATTTTTTATCAATTTTTATACTGTTTCTAAGCGTCCATGTCGTTGCTGCTGACATTAACACTCTATGAGCGTTCGTATGCTCAATGATACAGCTATTATCACTATTCATCACTTTTCTTAAAAGAAAATTTACGAAGTAATACTTTTGTTCACGTTCAAATTGTTCCATATTGAAATAACATGATATCAAAGATCACATACTATAAAAAAAAGGGAGAGAGAGAGACAGTGACAAGATGAGTGCTAGAATCCTCTACATTCTTCTGACAATAGGATCTTCATTGAACTGTGTAGATACCAGTATATTTCCATAGCTTACGACGTACATTTTATTTATGTTCATTTATACTCATTCATTCATATTCTTGTTAGAATTATTATCAGATTATGGGACAGATGTCCATGTTCAGTTCACCTAACAATACAAAAGCTCATGATAGCAAACGGCAAAGATAAACGCGTAAGGAAAAACGTACCTTAAACGGTACACAACAGTAAAATGCTGCATAAAGAGCTAATGCGGATACCTACGTAGAAAAGATAAGAAAATTGTGTTTCATGAGATATAATTTACATCAACTTCTATCGAGTAAATGACTTTTTCAAAGAAAATGGCTCTGAGCACTATGGGACTTAACTTCAAAGGTCATCAGTCCCCTAGAACTTTGAACTACTTAAACCTAACTAACCTACGGAAATCACACACATTCATGCCCGAAGCAGGTTTCGAACCTGCGACCGTAGCGGTCGCGCGGTTCCAAACTGTATAATTAAAATGTTCAGCATACAAAACAATATTTTCCACTTTTGGGATTTTTACTTCATGAGTACTACAGTGCAGCTACTGGCATATGAGCTTACGGACTAGTATATATGAATTCATGAAATTACTTATGATAACATTTTTACTATAACTACTACTTACATATTTATATCTGTGCTATTGTGCATTTGCATTTGACATATTATTCTCTTTACAGAGGCACGCAAGTGGTTTCCTATTGCAAATATTTCTTAATATCTCTATGACAATACAGCCCTTTTAGGTTTCCTGTATTGACATCGTCTAGTACATAACATCCATCATGTAGGATTGAGAGTATTTTAAATGGTCCTTTGTACAGTAATTGTATTTTTATGTTCTTCCTCTTGATTAGCGATGCCTTGGGATGTGTTCTTAGTAGTACCCAGTTCATCGACACACTAGTCCTCTGTGTTGGTAAGTTTTCTTTATCAAATTTCGCCTTGCGAAGTTCTGCTTGGCGACTTATCTTCTGTAATGCCATATCGAGTTTCTCCTGATGTGTTATTTTTCTCTTCTTGGATCTTTGATTTGGGATTAGCCCATTAACTTACTTCGTTCTTCTGTTAGTTCAATAGTTCAACGTGTAAAACCGGTTGATGTGTGTGGTAAATTATTGTAAATTTCTATAAAACTATTGAGGTATTCTACCAATTTAGTGTGCTTCTTGTGGGCATTAAGTTCGGATGAACCGGTTTATCTCTCTAAAAATCCTTCCGACCCGCTGGGAGGAAACCATGAAATCAAGACATATTTGATGCTATGTTATTCCACAAGGTCCTTCCACCTCTCTCCAGTGAAATATGTAGCATTTTCAGTTAACACAGTAGTTGGGCATCCGACATACATGATACACTCCTGGAAATGGAAAAAAGAACACATTGACACCGGTGTGTTAGACCCACCATACTTGCTCCGGACACTGCGAGAGGGCTGTACAAGCAATGATCACACGCACGGCACAGCGGACACACCAGGAACCGCGGTGTTGGCCGTCGAATGGCGCTGGCTGCGCAGCATTTGTGCACCGCCGCCGTCAGTGTCAGCCAGTTTGCCGTGGCATACGGAGCTCCATCGCAGTCTTTAACACTGGTAGCATGCCGCGACAGCGTGGACGTGGACCGTATGTGCAGCTGACGGACTTTGAGCGAGGGCGTATAGTGGGCACGCGGGAGGCCGGGTGGACGTACCGCCGAATTGCTCAACACGTGGGGCGTGAGGTCTCCACAGTACATCGATGTTGTCGCCAGTGGTCGGCGGAAGGTGCACGTGCCAGTCGACCTGGGACCGGACCGCAGAGACGCACGGATGCACGCCAAGAGCGTAGGATCCTACGCAGTGCCGTAGGGGACCACACCGCCACTTCCCAGCAAATTAGGGACACTGTTGCTCCTGGGGTATCGGCGAGGACCATTCGCAACCGTCTCCATGAAGCTGGGCTACGGTCCTGCACACCGTTAGGCCGTCTTCCGCTCACGCCCCAACATCGTGCAGCCCGCCTCCAGTGGTGTCGCGACAGGCGTGAATGGAGGGACGAATGGAGACGTGTCGTCTTCAGCGATGAGAGTCGCTTCTGCCTTGGTGCCAATGATGGTCGTATGCGTGTTTGGCGCCGTGCAGGTGAGCGCCACAATCAGGACTGCATACGACCGAGGCACACAGGGCCAACACCCGGCATCATGGTGTGGGGAGCGATCTCCTACACTGGCCGTACAACTCTGGTGATCGTCGAGGGGACACTGAATAGCGCACGGTACATCCAAACCGTCATCGAACCCATCGCTCTACCATTCCTAGACCGGCAAGGGAACTTGCTGTTCCAACAGGACAATGCACGTCCGCATGTATCCCGTGCCACCCAACGTGCTCTAGAAGGTGTAAGTCAACTACCCTGGCCAGCAAGATCTCCGGATCTGTCCCTCATTGAGCATGTTTGGGACTGGATGAAGCGTCGTCTCACGCGGTCTGCACGTCCAGCACGAACGCTGGTCCAACTGAGGCGCCAGGTGGAAATGGCATGGCAAGCCGTTCCACAGGACTACATCCAGCACCTCTACGATCGTCTCCATGGGAGAATAGCAGCCTGCATTGCTGCGAAAGGTGGATATACACTGTACTAGTGCCGACATTGTGCATGCTCTGTTGCCTGTGTCTATGTGCCTGTGGTTCTGTCAGTGTGATCATGTGATGTATCTGACCCCAGGAATGTGTCAATAAGGTTTCCCCTTCCTGGGACAATGAATTCACGGTGTTCTTATTTCAATTTCCAGGAGTGTAGAATCATTTGTTAACCTTTTCCAAATACTGCTGGCAGTTGACTTTCGGAGTGGATACATTTTTATATATTTAGTAAACAAATCGTACATTGTTAGGATATACTTCAAGCCCCCTCTAGCAGTTTGTCGCGGGCGTCGTGCATGTGATTCAGTGTCCCAGCATACATTGCTCGGTTTCATTTTTGGCATATCTTACAGGTTCTTATAAGTTCTTGTATCTTTTTTCAAATTCGGATATTAAAATTACTGATTAATATTCCTTCTCCATTTGATAATGGCGAAATGCCCCAATACTCGATGTGTTACTCAAATTAGGTCTTCAAGCTGGTCTGATGGAATACACACTCGCCAATTACTGCTAGGATTGTCTGATTTGTAAGACAGAATATCGTTGCTTAACTGATAATAGTGGTGGAAACCACTGTCATTTTGCTCACGCAATATGTCTTGATGTTCTTCCACATCCGATCACTTTCTTGACATTGCTTCACTTTTATCCCACAACGCTAGATACTTTTTTCTATAAGTTTTGTCATTTATGAGCAAGATCTTATATTCTGTGTTTTCAACTAAAGCTGCAAACTCTGGTAAGCCTCGCCGTAGCGTGGATAATGCGTCGGCAACTGCATTATCAGACCCATGAACGTGCCTGATTTTAGAGTTATATTCTTATAGAACAAGAGTCCATCGAGCTAAACGTCCATGCAATAACTTGCAAGTTAAAATAAAGCACATAGCCTGATGGTCACACAGGACGTTAACATGCTTCCCATATACATAGTACCGGAATTTATGCAAACCAAGTACTACAGCGAGTGCCTCAAGTTCGGTCACTGCGTAGGAGCGTTCACATTTTGTTAATATTCTACTGGCAAAGCCAATCATTTTGACTTACAGTTTATCATCTATCTGCTCAGTTTAAAAACAGACATGCCCCGATTCCATAACATGAGGAGTCTGATGCAATGAAGAAATCCTTTGACATATCCGATCTATGGAGAATCTGTGCATTAATGAGTGCCTCCTTGATAATGTTAAGGTCTTCCCTGCACTGCGATGACCAGCAACATTGTGCATTTTTCTTTAACAGGCTCAGGAACGCTTCGCGGTTAAGCTGCTGATACGTCAGAAATCTTCGAAAAAAAGATGCTAACAAAATGAATCTTTTGAGTTGTTTTTTTGTCCGTGCGTACGGAAAATTCGCAATTGCCTCCATTTTGCTTGGATCTGGTCTTATACCTTGATGCCATATTATATGACCCAAGAATTTTATTTCTTGTCGAATAAACTTGGATTCTGTTAAATTTACAGTTACTCTCCTTGTTAGACACTTGTCTAGCACAATCTGCCTTAGTCCAAGGTGTCCTTCCCTAGCAAAATGTCATCCGCATATGCTGTGACCTGATCTAATATCTGTGGCCCTAGTACATTATCTAAGGCTGCTATGAACCCACCAGCACCAATATTCAAGCCAAAGGCAAGAACACAGAATTGGTAGCTTCGGCCCCCAAACACAAAAGCAGTGCATTTCCTAGATTCCTTAGATAATAGGATCTGCCAAAACGAAGAACGCAAATCAAGTGAGGTCAGACATTTCTTACCAAGGAACTTCTGAATTTGCTCGTCGGCGTTTCTAGGCTTCGTTCGCACTGGCACAATAACCTTGTTGAGGTCTCGTGCGTCGAGAACTAAACTTATACATTTATTTGGTTTGATTATGGCCAACAAGGGGTTACTGTATGGTGAAATTGATGTTTTAGTATTTCTCCAGTGTAGCATTTTTCGGGTTTCCTTTATTACTTCATTTTTCTTTGTCCAGGGGACCGAGCATGAAGTTCTATGACAGGTCTTACGGGGATAGACTTTCACACCATAAAAATAATATTTTATGTTACCTGGTCGATCTATAAATACTTCATGGTACCTGCATAGCAATTTTATTAGTCGTCCAGTCTATGAAGCGTCAATGCGAGATGCCTCATTCACCTTCTCCTCTACTATTGCGCCTATATCACTCACGGTGTTGGGTGCATCATTATTTCGGTTAGTATGTCACTTTAGTGGGTGATCACACTCTAACACCAACAGTTTTTGTTTGCCGACAGACATGTCTAATACTCTTGTCCGTGGAAGGATCGCACCGAACTCCCGATTCAGCTTTAACGTTACTGATCGGTGCCGAGGTGGCGCAGTGGTTACCACACTGGACTCGCATTCGGGAGGACGACGGTTCAATCCTGTCACCGGCCATCCTCATTTAGGTTTTCCGTGATTTCCCTAAATCGCTTCTGGAAAATGCCGGGATGGTTCCTTTGAAAGGGTACGGCCGGTTTCCTTCCCAATCCTTCCCTAACCCGAGCTTGCGCTCCATCTCTAATGACCCCGTTGTCGACGGGACGTTAAACACTAACCACCACCACCACCACTACCTGATCGCTGCCGGTAGTTAAGTACACTCCTTCCCCGAGCGCGATCTATTATAGCCTCTCAGTCCCGTAGAAACTCAGGCCCAAGTAACACCGGTATTGATTAGTTTTCCATTAATAAGAACGTGCATATAACGCTATCGTTTCCCAAGGAGACCTCAACCTGTGTCAGGTACTTTACGATTTGTGCCTTCTTTCCAAGCTCTCCTATAACTTTACAGTTCGTAACACGCAAAATTGGCAGTCACTTTCTTTATTTACCTTCCTTAAAAGTTGTACGTTCATCACCGATACACCCGCACCTGAGTCAAGGAGGATAATGGTTGCTACACCATTGAAGGTTCCATTGATATTTGCCTGAATACTTTCCTTTTCTTCCCTATCAGCGGCGGCAGATTCTTGATAGAGTTCATCTTCGATTTGCTTACCGACCTGATAGCGAATCATAATGACGTTCTCTTTCATAGACCTATTGCCTTCATTCTTAATCTCGGTCTCCTGGCGATGGCCTGCAGGGACCGAGATTAGTTTGTTGGCTTTGGTATATTCTGTTTCGGCTCCGAGGATACCTCTATTATTTTCACATTTTGTGATTCTACAGTCGGAGGTGATCTACTCGGGACCCACGATTGTGGATACTGATTATTCGGCACGGGTAGAGCCTGTACGTAATTTACTGGCTGACCCGGATTCATAAATTTTGTTGCGGTTGCCAATGACTTGGCCCAGGTTGTTGCCAATATTCATTGTCACCAAGCGTGTTTTTTGGTTTACTTTGTACTAACTGTCCTATTTACTTTCATTTCGTCTTTTACGATTAGAATTATTATTATTGTTGGCATTTTCATTTCTATAGTGCCTTTGGTTACCATTCGGATGTTGGTAATCATTCGTTTCCTGGTAATTATTATTATTACTGCAGTTAGAGATTTTTAGTTGTAAAGAATCTTACTATTACTATGCTCTCCATTGCCATGGGTTTTGTTTTTGGTTTTCTTTGGATTGTCTTCGCCCCTATTGCCATTGCTTCCGTTCCAGGAACCTTTTCCGCTAGAACAGTTGGTACTATTTATTGCGCCAGATTCTTTCTGTACTTTCTTGGACTAAGTCTAACGAGACTACCACAGATAACAATTCCTTAACACCAATATCTGTGACGTTAAATAGTTTCTCTCTAACGTGTATTGGCAATCTAGCCTTCAATACTCGTATCAGGTCCCGTGTGGCTACTGTTTCATCCTAGTATCTTGTCATATTAACATATTTTTCAAAGTATTTTCTCAAAGAGCCTGTCTTCGGCTTACAAATTTCTGCGTTATACACGATCTTCCTTAATCGTTCTTGAGTCGACGCTAACCAGAACTGGTCGAGAAACGCTTTCTCAAATTCGTTAAATGTTTTGCATGTTTCTGCTGCGTTCAATGCCCAGAACGATGCATCACCGGAATTGTGTGAAACTACAAACTAGATTTACTGTTCCTCAGTCGAAGACTTTGCAAGAACACTTCTAAAGTTTCTAATAAAAACTACGGGATGTATATTCGTTTTACTCTCCTCGTTGAATATTTGGAATTGGAGGTATTTAAACAAGCTCTCTTCCTGCATTAAGGTACTTAAGTGCATGGAGCTGTTGTCATTAGCAGGCGGTGTACTGACTTTATTGCAAGTATACTCTGCTTCGTAACTCAGGTTTCTTGGTGAAACAAATTGCTGGAGTAATACAGATTGACTGTCGAAACCTGGTCCATTAAGCACTGCAATAGAGGTTATCGGCAAATTTTCAGTGTTCTTTTGCCTGTTAGTACCAGCGCCCTCGTTGCTGTGTGCTGGCATTGTTTCAATATTGTGATTTTCATTGTTCAGTGCCTTGGCTACTTCCGTTCGGAAGTGTTTCTGTTCGACGCGCATGTCGCCGAGTCAAATCGAAAGACTTGCACCTGGTGAACAGTTTACACGACTGTAGGCCCTAGTCACACGACATTTATTTATTTATTTGTGGAAATAACATTTTGTATTGACTAAACAGTAGTAGTCAAAGCTTTGAACTGCGTATCTAGCTCACCTACTTCGGTTAGAAGATTATTCACTTGATTTGTTATGTTAGCAAACGGTTTAATACTAGTTTTTATAGCATTGATTTCTTTACTCAAATGAGTCGTAATTGCTGTACTGCGATCAACTGATACCTGATTAATTCTCTGGATTACCTCCTTATCTCGTTCTATTCAAATATTGCTTATTTGTTCCACGAATTTCCTATCCTGCGCTAGCGTTGTTGTTCACGATCCTGCTGTTTCTCTACAGCCTTTTCTTACCTGCATTTTTCCTTTTCCTGTTAAATGATACTGAACTTTTCAAGTAATAATACCAGCATTTTTCTATACGGTAATGACATAGCTTCATAATTGCTAATTTCTGCCCATTACCCGATAGAAATACCATCATTAACTTCTAAAGGTTTAACTGCAGGAATGTCCGTCTGTGTCGATAACTCCTCAGGTTCATTTTCACTCGGAATATCAGGTAATAAATCGATCTCATCCATATTCACATTATCAAGGACTTCACTGAAGTGTGCGAAGGATGATCTATTTGAGGGTCTGATGCCATTTCTGCATCATGTGAGGTAGCGAGCATTTCCCTCTCAGTTAAATAGATGGCCGAAAGAGACAGCTCTCAGGAATTGGAAACGAACCCTGTCGTCCAGGACCGTGTGCCACAAAGAGCGCAGATTCGCCACGAGATGGGGAAATTCACAGGCTTCTATTGTGCTGAATGAGGCCTGGTCGCTGTAGCGTGCGAGTGAGACAGACGAGAACCTAGGTCATAAGGAAACCCTGTAGAAGCTGTTGGTGACCAAGAAGGCGTAACAGTGTTAAATATGGCTGACCTAAGATCGGCCATAAAGGGAAACATTTATGAAAACTATTTAATTCTGTAGTAATTCAGGGAATGAAGCCACACTAACTTTAATCTACTATCATTCATAAATTTTCATGGTGATTCCAATAAAATTTGAATATTGATCATATCTATAATAGTTTATAATTTACTGTTAAAGTGAAATTAACAAGTTTTGTAACAAAGACCTGAACACTTTAGTCGATCTTATTGATTGACATTTCATTTAGAAGCGCATAATTAAAATGACAAATTTTGTAAATATCAACTCTGTAACTTTATTTGTTTAAAAGATATGGTGAATTTAAATTATCAGTATTTTCAGTTAAGCATCAGATCATTATTTCCTCAACACAAAACACATTGAACGATGATAGCATCACACTTTATTGAATCACTACGCAACAGAAAAATTTGTTGTAAAGTTTAGTGCATAATAGTTACTTTTGTTCTGTATTTATTTATCATACCATGTCATTCCAAGTTAAGAAGGAAATTGTATTCTTTTTATGTAAAGGAATTTAATGTTTATTATTTAATGGATGGCAACGTCTGCTCATGAAATAACATATGGACGACGTCAGCTACTACTGCCTGCAGCTTGTTTTCAAAATACGCGGACAAAGGGATAGTATACGTAACCATTATAACTGCATTAGTAAGTGGTCTAGTGCCAATATCAGTTATGTTAACATAGTTTGAACCTCAAAGCCTGCTCGTATATCGTAACTTGGAGCACGTACATTGTGAGACAAGAAGGTGAACCAGAGCAGCATCGAATGATTAACGACAGTGAACTGGTACCCTGGGCAGCCTGACTGTGGTTCTTAGTCACTTTTAAACGCTTCTTTCGATTAATGGTTGGCTGGTCCACAAATCCTGCCCCAGAAAATACCATAAACAAAAAGTGAAAATATGACAAAACATTGAACAAGATTTGCACGAATCACATCAATCTGTAGCACACGACTTCCCTCCCTTACGATACTTCGAGACCTGTGGCGTCAGAAAGTAAGCTGGTCTCAGAGTTAATTAATAAAATAAAAAAATTTCCAAATTCTGAGAATCAGAACAGCCCACTAGACGGGATAAGAGCTTCAGAAAAGAAGAAAATGGGACTTCAAAACTGTACATTGGCATTGCCATTTAATTAGACTCATAATAAATTTGCTAGGATACTGTACCTAGTCCAGAAAGTGCCTAAACTAAATTATTCAACTAATTAACCTTTCAAATTTTGAGTAAAAGTTTCAAGAAACTCTTAGTAATAGGTACTGAAGTACATAATTTCATATTTCTTTAACAATTCATTTAATTCATATTACTGAATATTTGTTTTTCCGTTGTACTACATGTTGTATATACCCTATGTGATCAAAAGTATCCGGACACATGACCGAAAATGACTTAAAACTTCGTGGGCCTTCCATCAGTAATGCTGGGTTTCAGTATCGTGACTGCCCACACTTAGCCTTGATGACAGCACCGACTCTCGTAGGCATATGTTCAGTTAGGCGCTGGAAGGTTTCTTGGGGAATGGCAGCTCATTCTTCACCGAATGCTGCACTGGTGGGAGGTGTCGATGTCGGTCGGTGAGGCCTGACACGAAGTCGACGTTCCAAAACATCCCAAAGGTGTTCAATGGGATTTAGATCAGGACTCTGCGCCGGACAGTCAATTACAGGGATAATATTGTCGTGTCACCACTCCGCCACAGGCAGTGCACTATGAACAGGTGCTCGATCGTGTTGAAAGATGCAGTCGCCATCCCCGAATTGCTCTTCAACAGTGGGAAGCAAGGAGGTGCTTAAAACTTCAATGTAGGCCTGTGCTGTGATAGTGCCACGCTAAACAAGAGGTGCAAGCTTCCTCCATAAGAAATACCACACCATAACGCCACCGCCACCGAATTTTACTGTTGGTACTACACACGCTGGCAGTTGACGTTCACCGGGCATTCGCCATACCCACACCCTACCGTCGCATCGCCACATTGTGCACCTTGATTCGTCACTTCAAACAACGTTTTTCCACTGTACAATCGTCAACTGTTTACGTTCCTTACACCAAGCGAGGCGTCGTTTGGCATTTACCGGCAAGATGTGTGGCTTATGAGCAACCGCTCGACCATGAAATCCAGTTTTTCTCACCTCCAGCCTTACTGTCATAGCACCTGCAGTGGATCCTGTTGCAGTTTGGAATGCCTGTGTGATGCTCTGGATAGATGTTGAGTATTACACGTTACGACCCTCTTCAACTGTCGGCAGTCTCTGTCAGTCAACAAATGAGATCGTCCTGCACTCTGTTGTGCTCTACGCGTCCCTTCACGTTTACACTTCACTATCACATCAGAAACAGTGGACCTAGGCATTTTTAGGAATTTGGAAATCTCTCGTACAGACGTATGACACAAGTGACACCCAATCACCTGACCACATTCGAAGTCCATGAGTTCCGCGGAGAGCCACATTCTACTGTCTCACGATGTCTGATGACTACTGACGTTGCTGATGTGGAGTATCTGGTAGTAGGTGGCAGGACAACGCACCTAAAATGAAAAACATATGTTTTTAGCGGTGTCCGGATACTTTTGATCACATAGTGTATGTATTTACTGCTTTACTGCTGTAGATACAAGTTTGTGCTCTGTCCTTTATATATGGTTGTAACGTCGTTGTAAAAGCGTAGCTTTGACTAGCAGACATTTAATCAAAGTCATCAGGTTTGAATTTTACATTTTTAATTTCTGTTCATAAATGAAGTACACTGAAGAACCAAAGAAACTGGTACACCTGCATAATATCGTGTAAGCCCCCGCGAGCACGCAGAAGTGCCGCAACACGAAGTGGCATGAAGTCAACTAATGTAGGAAGTAGTGCTGAAGGGTGCTGACACTTTGAATCCTGCAGGGCTGGCCGAAAATCCGTAAGAGTAAGCATCCCAGATATGCTCTATAATGTCCATGTAGGGTGAGTCTGGTGGGCAGTGGAAGTGTTTAAACTTAGAAGTGTGTTCCTGGAGACTCTCTGCAGCAATTCTGAACGTGTGGGATGTCGCATTGTCCTGCTGGAATTGCCCAAGCCCGTCGAAATGCACAATGGACAAGAATGAGAGCAAGTGATCTGACAGGCTGCTTAAGTGCGTGTCACTTGTCAGTCTTTCTAGACGTATCAGGGGTGCCGTATCACTCCAACTGCACACGCCCTACAACATTACAGAGCCTCCACCAGCTTGAACAGTCCCCTGCTGACATGCAGGGTCCTTGGATTCATGAGTTAGTCCCCATACCCCTACACGTCCATCCGCTCGATACAATTTGAAAGGTGCGCGGGCTAGCCGCCCAGTCCGAAGCACCTTGCCACAGTCCACGTGGCTACCCCCGTCGGAGGTTTGAGTTCTCACTCGGGCATGGGTGTCTGTGTTGTCCTTGCCGTAAGTAAATAAGTTTAAGTTAGATTAAGTGGTGTGTAAGCCTAGGGACCGACGACCTCAGTAGTTTGGTCCCATAGGAACTTACCACAATTTTCCGATTTCCAAACAATTTGAAACGAGAGTCGTCCGACCAGACAACATGTTTCCAGTCATCAACAGTCCATTATCAGTGTTGACGGGCCCAGGTGAAGCGTAAAGCTTTGTGCCGTACAGTCATCAAGGGCACACGAGTGGGCCTTCTGCTTCGAAAGCCTATATCGATGATGTTTCGCTGAATGGTTCACGTGCTGACACTTGTTGATGGTCCAGCATTGGCATCTGCAGCAATTTGCGAAAGGGCTACACTTCTGTCACGTTGAACCATTCTCTTCAGTCGGCGTTGGTCCCGTTCTTGTAAGATCTTTTTCCGGCCGTAACGATGTCTGAGTTTTGATGTTTTACCGGATTCCTGATATCGACGGTACACTCGTGAAATGGTCGTAGGGAAAAATATCCATTTCATCGGTACCTCGGAGATGCTAGGCCGACTATAACTCCATGTTCAAACTCACGCAAGTCTTGACAACTTGCCATTGAAGCGCCGGACACTTGTTGTCTCAAATAGGCGTTGCCGACCGCAGCGCCGTATTCTGCCTGTTTACGTATCTATGTATTTGAACACGCATGCCTATACCAGTTTTTTTGGCGCTTCTGTGTATGTTTGCAGTATGATAAGAACTGGTGTATGGATATTATCATAGCTGCTGCAATTTGCTTGTAATTGAACTAAATTTACGGTGATGAGTTAATACTTCAAAACAGCATGTGTCACAGGACTCTGACAGTTTCTCTCCCACAAATGTAAAATCATACGTAGTATTAATTAATTGGATTTCACACTGTAATGCCTTATTTCTATCCTTATGTGTGTCACAGCATTGTTACAGCCTTATTCATTCCTTTAGAGGAAACAGATCACGACCATTTAGGACTGATGCAGATGCATTAATCACCGCATATCAAATGTTGACATTGACGCTGCAAAGCGCCATGTAAAGATAACCACATTCAGTTACAGATGGAGGCACTTATTATTCTTGATGTTTCGAACAACCGTCTACACTTTTCTTTTGTGTTCGAAGATTTTCTGTCCGTTGGTCGTATAAAATCACAATCAAGAACATGTTTTTTTTCTATAATGAAAAGAAAAACATATTTTCATTAGAAATAAGATTCCGTGTGAAAGGCCACATTACGTATAGATTTTGCATTGAATCCGCATCGTTACCACAAAAATTTGTATATCTTCACGGTGAAACATCACACTGACTCATAGGACGGACACTCTGCATAGGTTTGTTCAATCTATGTCGATGTAATTCCGTGAACAACAACTGTCTGAAGTTGAACCTACATAGTTGGCGCAGTGATAGGAAAGTGGCCTCTGATTCTGGAGGACTACGATACAAATCTCGATCTGATCATTCAGATTTACGTTGTCTGTTGTTTTCCTGAAGTGGTTAATGCAAATGCTGGAATGATTCCACTGAAAGGGACGCGGTATAATCCTTTCTTCACGTTTCATCAATCCAAGCTTCAACCCCGTCTTTAACGACCTCATCGTCTACGGAACTTTAAGGCGTAGAGTAGTTGTGGCTGTGTAGACTCCATTTACTCAGTAAATTATATATATTGTGACATTCGTTACATTTATGCAAATATATTGCACCAATTTCTCTTAATTTTTACTGTGAAATAGGTAAAAGATATGTCCTCTGGTTTGGAACACGGTATGTTTTTCTGTCATTTGCGGTACAGTAGGGAGCGAAAGCAGTTTGATGAACTCCTCACAGGCATGAGGAGGTTACGACTATTAATTCCATGCATCATGATTTTTGAAGAAACCAACGTAAATTATGCGGAATGTGTGTGGTATGCCACCAATTCAGTCTGATATACTGTGTATAAAAACATGTCGGAAACTATAGGGATTTATTCTTGACATTAAAAAAATTACAAAATTCTGAAAAATCGTTCGTTAGGAAGGTATGAAATGATTTATTATTCATGACTCAAAAGCACACATATCCCCGACACATTTACATGTATGAAAGAATTTAATACCCATGGCAAAAATTGATATATTTACCAAACACATGTATGTTTACCCGAAGTTGGAACCTACTGCTTCCATGTGTCTCCTGAACTTGAGTTCCGTACTGTGGAAAACTTGTGGTGTGTTCCGTTTTTGGTCAAGTCTATTTTGGACACAGTCCCTCAGAACATCGATATTGATACGGGAGTTAAATAGACCAAGGATCTGAAATGTCCACAGAGGAAAAAATCTATTGGATTTAAATCTGACGACCGGATAAGCAAAGGGCCCTCATCGGCGAAACTGACGAATTATCTGTGTAAGGTGAGTTGAAACAGAGTCACGTATAAACCACATTCGTTGTATAACGTTTAGAGTCACAGCATCAAGTAAATGAAGCAGCTCAGGTTTGAGAAACTATAGATACGTTTGTCCAGTTAGAAGATGCTGACATAAGTAGGGTCCAGTTAGATGATTACAATTGATTCCATCGCATACATTTCAGGCTGAACTTCTGCTGATGTCTGTCTTGTCGCACTTCATGAAGGTTTTTGTGAGTATAAACGAAGACTTGATTGAATGAGATGTTGAGAACTGGTATTGGTAGAGCACTTGCCCGCGAAAGGCAAAGGTCCCGACTTTGAGTCTTAGTCGGGCACACAGTTTTACTCTGTCAGGAAGTTTCAAGACTTGATTGTTATTATAATTTAAGATCCCAGTACCTGAAACGCCAGCCTCCTCAGTGAAAGAGGTAAGGGAAGTGAGGTGAAGATCACGACAGTAAGCTTTCAATTTCTTTATCCCCATGTTTTTGAACCGATTGTCTACATTAATAATTGGAAACAACCGGTATAGTTTTATTTCCAACTACTGAGTTTATAATTTTTCAAAATCTAGTACGTATGGCGACTTTTTCAACTTTTTTTAAAAATGATGTCAAATTTGTCATGTTACCCTCGTTTGCGGGTAAGGTGACGTAAGAAGGTGGGTAAGATGGCGAAGGAAAACGCAAATGAATAAACATAAAAAAAATTATTTTAAGCACAGTAGTCATATACATATGCTCACATTTTGCTTGTGTAACAGGGGGACCAGTACTAGCAGTTGGACCCATTTGTGACGACGAGAAAAAGAATACTAGGTCCCTGATTTTCGACTGTCAGTGCAGACTGTACAAAGTTCTTCTCCGACAGAATCGATATCTACGTCATCTTCATTGTAAGTAACTGATATTGAGGAATCTTCAAAAAAATTGTTCTTATCAAATTTACTTTTTTTCCTCTTAGCCACCTTTTTACCTTTTTGGCGTTCTGTTTTTCATCCATTTTCTTTCGGTTTCTTCTTTCTTCTTTTCTTTGGCTTTCTTTTCAGTTTCCTTATTTTGTAAAGCTCTTTTGACAGGGCTTCTTGTGATTTGAAATGAGGGCAATGTATCCTTTGTTTCATTTCTTTCCGAGCAGCTTTAGGCAAAGGAGGCAAGGCAAAGTAGGATGATTCTACACAATATGGTCCAGGCGTTGCATTTACATCAGTGTTAACTTCAGGAACACAAGACGGTTCAGCTAGGCTTACTGCAGCGTCATCCGCGATACGTGCAGAGGCGTCAAATGCTCCAACTACTTATTTTTCATCCAGACTAACCACTGAGGCACTGTGTGGTCTCTCTGTTGTCATCGATGGCTCAAATACAGAATCACTGAATATTTGGGAATTCAGTGTGACTAATCCAGTTTTTTAAAGCCGTTTAGGGCAACCTTGCTGTATGCTACATTAAATAACCCAGCAATGTCATTAATAGTTATTACTTGTCCTGGATGTCCCATTAAGTCAACACACAACCTCGACAGTAGGCATTTTTTAATGGGGCATAGGAAGCAGCATGCGATGGCTGGTATGTGTGGGAAAACCCAGTAAACTAATATGATTTTTTTCGACATAAATTGACAGCATTCAATGTAACATGTGATGTGTTGTTGTCCACCAGTAACAGAATTCAGCCGGCCGCAGTGGCCGAGCGTTTCTAGGCGCTCCAGATGTTAAGTCCCATAGTGCTCAGAGCCATTTGAACCATTTAACAGAATAAGGTTTTGTTTGCTTGGTGTTACATTGTTTATGATACATTCTAACCACAGGATAAAGGTTTCAGCGTTCATCCACCCAGATTTATTACACAATCTGCACCAGGATTAAAGACCATCATAGAAGTTGGAGATTGAAGAAGCCTGATTCAGACTTTGCGGAACATTGCCTTAACAAAAACCACAAGAGCATGATAGATGTAGAAGTCTTACACACAGAGTAAAAGTCGGAGGAACTCAGCCAGTTAGAAATTCTAGGAATTATGAAACAGATGTGTGTATCCCCACACCTATTATTATATGAGTAAACACAACTCAATTATTCAATTCTCTTAGATCATATCACAACTCCTCGATGAAGGTAATAGTTTGGACCTTAGTCCATGAGCATAAAAACCGTTAAAGGCTGATGCATAACTATATTCCTAGGTATGTTTGATCACGTTAGTGTAACTGCTGAATTGTGTAATTTAATATGTAATTTGACAAAAATTGGTCTACGAAGTAATTTTTGGAATCAGTAATGCACTTGAAAATAGGATTAGAACCCGAAACCTAGGCTGTGCAGTAACTATAATAAAATTAACTAAAAAACTGTTTTCTTCCTTATTTCACAAAATTTATTATGGTTACTGCACAACCTGGGCTTCGGGTTATAAGCCCAATTTCACACAAAAAACAGTGTTGATTTATAATGTTTCACTAAGAATTAGTTGGTTCAATTACAACGATATAGCTAAAACGTTGAGGTCAAATACATTGGGCATATAATCGGTTTCATCTTGCGCACAGAGCCAGAATTAGGGTGAATCAGTCCCGTACAACTCACGTGACTTTCCGTAGAAGTCTGAGATAAAGACGTCATAAACGTTAACCATTGAACAACTTCTGCGAGACCTCCATTCTAACTTCTATGGCTGCACGTAATTCCAACTCAAACAGGAAGTTCAGTCATATGCAGACGAGCCCAGTATCATCCTTGATGGTAGTCGGATCTTCTCTCGTAAAGGCTCATCAAGGAATATGAAGAGGGCAGATGCATCATCCTCAATAGACAAAAATCAGTCCTCCTGCAGATGGTCCGTGAACAAGCCATGCACCAATCATACTGGCTCTCAAATGTTACACTCGGTAAGCAACTGGGTTTACACATGCCAGCCAACCCTAAGGATATGTTGCTCAAGAACTAGACAAACAAAATGCTGTTCTTCAGGACAACTTAAGGAGAGCACCAACTGCGACATTTTGACAGGCTGCAAATAACCCAATTCATTAACGCCTAGGCTTTACATAAGGTCATAGCGTCGCATCAGTTTATCCCATGCCGGTCAACATAGTACAACACATTCTGGCAACCGCTGCTTCGACGTCCTGATCAATATCTTCAAGTTACTTTTCCTAATGACACCCCCACGCCTTTCAGATAGCAGTTTGTGTTTGTGCAGTACTACACTGCATTTCAACCTTATTTATCTAAAATCTATTTTAAGTTTCTTATCAGCTACCAGACAATCTGTAACTAAAGCCTTGTTCAGCGCCCCTAGGCCAGTTGACACGTCTCCGCCAATATTTAAGCCTGAAAACAAATCCCCCACCGCGTTATGTTCTTATGCAGACGTTTCTGTTCTCTCAAAGAATCCCTATACAATTCCACATCTTTTTTACATCAACAAACATTTCAGTATTCACCATTACACCGACTTTACAGGAGAAGATACTCATTGACAGATTGGATCAAAATTTGGTGAAATGTTGATCAGAAAATGCTACCATCAGGAGTCATATTTACTCGAGTGGCTGTAATTTATGCCACAGTTTAAACTAGAATGAAATATACAATACCAGTCTAACACCAAATCCTTTCTCCAGAAAGTGTCAGTTACAGGATACCCTCGGACACAGAGTCATTTTTTCAGATCAAAATGCAATTTCACCATGGACGAGGAAGAAACTGGCTTCAGTAACCAGAACTAGCCATACCACCAACGACTTCAACAGCCGGTCTGGAACATGTTGCCAGGGCCAAAACTTTGATTGTGTGCCTGCTTCTCGTAAGTGGCTCATTTAACTCTCTACTTGGTAGCCACAGCTGCTAAAAACATACAGCTCTTTCAATCTTATATCAAACAACAACATTGGATCACACCGCATAGGTGCAGAAGAAAATACGTCGAGCGGTTACGAAATTTTTAATCATCTCTCTTGTTCTCCATTGACGTGGTTTGCAAATTGAAATTCATCAAGGACCGAAGATGCTCTTGGTCTGCTATTAGTCTTTACTGCACCGGAAATAATGTCATAATCCAGAAGAAAGGTCATTTTTTTCGCAATTTAAACGTGATAAAACTTAATTTCAAGAATTAAGCTTAAAGGAAGAAAAATAAGATTCAAAAAAGAAAAAAGCATCTCAAATAAGGAGCGCTACCACTAGCTTAAAATTTTGGAGAAGGTGCGTAGGAACATGACATTAGCTGCCGGTGGCTGGTGAGTGTGGCCTGTTGACATTTGGGTTAAGACAACAAACACTTGAACCTATTCCGCGACGGGCTTGCCTCGCTCGGCATAAGCCGCAAATGCAGCGGTAATATATGGCCCAGGCAATACAATGTCAGCCGTGTGTTCGAGTCCCGGCTGGGGTACCTGCTTCCTGCTTCCACTAGCACCAGGCTGACTCGTGCCATGAGGCAGCGGGTATCGCACCAGCCACGGCAGCTGTCTTCCGCCAATGCGGGGGCGTGACTTTTTCCACTCTCCTTGGCCGCCTGGAGGCAGTCACTAATTGAAGAGAGGATACCTCTGCAAGGTCCTAGTGCCTTCGACGTTGATGCTGTCTCTCACACAACACAACTACAGTCCGGCGCCGACTGTGTGGTAGCCCACATCTGTGCGATGGGGGCATAATGCCTCCCGACCACGCTGCAGAACCCGTGTATCAGTTAGAAAGGAAATGCTGATTTTGACAGCTGCATCTGTCTGCCATACAGTCTCACACCTTGGCCACCCGGCCTCCTAACAACGTGGCTGCCCCACACCATCCAGGTGGTCGCCTATGAAGAATATCTTGTGAGAAGCTAGCCCACCAAGACATGTTTGGAGTGAGGCAGGATGTGCTCTGAGAGGAGATGGGAGGCTCAAACAAAAGAAAAAATAAATTAAAGTAGTTATGTTCGCATATTTCGAGCTTCGTATGTTTAAAATCTGGCTTCGTTTTACATTTCAGGCAATCATTTTTTACAAGCATGATCAGACCCTCTTAACCTGTGGTAACACCAATTGAACAGTGTCGCACCGTGCTTTCAAATCCACATTGACCAGGACATCCCTTCACTTTCGACTGAAGGAGATTGGTTGCAGGTTGAGCCATCACAGACGTAGAAATTGCGAAAAGTACCGTTTCCGTCAGTGATGATCTTTCTGATACCAGAAATGTTATTGTATTAATGAACCAATGACTATGTAGTGTCACAGGCCACTCAGTTCTTATTGCACTTAACTTAAGATGTTAGAAATTTGTTAGGAAACCCGATTGAATCTCATCGCCCCTTCAGGGTGATACAGTTCCACCGTTTCATTGTTTACCCATGTTTTAAGCTCCTTAAGGCACATGTGTGGATTGGAATCCTGATCTGGAACGAAAATTTTCGTCATGTAATTTCAATCTGTAGCATGCACACAGCAAACTACAACTGAAAAATAATAATGATTTATAACATCTCTCCGTGCATTGTCAACAATGACGATTGCTGCCTGTTTCGACTCGTAGCCAGGCAAAGAAGATATCATTATATCATTTTAGTGATACAAGTATGTGCGGGCTCGACTCTCAGTCATTACAGAACATTTCGTCACGTTTTTTTTTTTTCCATTTCAAACGTACGCACCTATCGGCACTGAAATAAACCGGTATTTAACATCTATTCGTGGCTAGGAAACAATGGAGATAGAGTCCCGATTAGTATGCTGGTAATGTAAAACTTTTTCATCTCGTAATTTCGGTTTTGGTCGCCTCGCTAATGCCTTAAAATTTAGATACCTAGCCAAATTGATATTAAAGATCTTTCATGGTTGGTTGGCAGGAAAAATATTTTCTGGATATGAGTTCTAGGTTCCGATCAAATACCGAAATGTTCGTCATATAACTTTAAGTTGAAACTTGCTCTCAAAAATGTAATTTATGGTGATGAATTTAATTTTACATGCGTTAAAGAGTGTATCCTTTCCAGTAACGCGTTTCTTGATATTTTCATTAACATTATATAAATTTGATTCTGGTCTCTTTAAGTAATAATTTGTATGGGCAAATAACTGTACCTAAAAGCGATTGAAGGACCGAAAAGAAAGTTACATTACGTAGGTCGCATGCAAATCAAACATTATGTTCTGGCGTAACCTCAAGCGCCGGATGGCAGCCGCAGTACGCTGGACCAGAGAAGACGGTGAGGAAACGTCGGCCAATGGTGCGCGGAATTGGACCGCCCCGCGCCAAGACCGACACTTTGGAAGTGGAAGATTGCCCCAGTCTGCAACGGACATTAGTGCTACGCTATCAGATTGTCATGATCCGTATCAAGTGCTTACTTGGACTTTGTGAATAGCAAGAACTTTGCTGTTTTCATGTCGCCTCTCGCTAGCAACGTTTGCTGTAATCGAAGTTAAGTACTGTCAATTTTCTTTCTAGAAATAAAACTACTAATGTTATTTTATTAAATTGTTGTATAGCATTCGGAGAACACAACATAATTTAGACACCCGATAGCGACAAATGGGAAAGGCCCCACACATTCCGCATTTCAGGTCGTTCTGATACTTCTGAACATGATAATACAAATGCTAATGAGTTTATCATATCCATAAACAGTGTAACACGCTTTTGATCTTTTTTCTTTCACTTCATTTTATTTCCTTCGTCATCTTCAAAGCCTATCAATGGTGAATTACTTACAAGTTCTAATGACTTGTTGTGCCTTGTAGTGTTATTATTTGTTTGTCCACGTATTGGTTCA
Source organism: Schistocerca gregaria (assembly GCF_023897955.1). Taxonomy (NCBI): domain Eukaryota; kingdom Metazoa; phylum Arthropoda; class Insecta; order Orthoptera; family Acrididae; genus Schistocerca; species Schistocerca gregaria. The sequence goes on from NC_064931.1 coordinate 735,997,686, forward strand.
TTCAATTCTTCCCCTATTTACTGTAGACTTTTGTCCAATTGTTGTTTCCCTTTACTTGACAAGAGTGAATATGTTTTATTTTAAATCTTTATTTTTATTATTATTATTATTATTATTAAGGATTAATTATTATTACACATATAAAAATGTTACCTGCGTTTAATCTGCGACCTTGTATTTTCTGTGTTTTCTCCGTTGTTTGTAGTTTATGAACTACATTTATTCTTAACATCAGAATTTCTTTGAAAATTTTACCTGACATAGAAATAACAATGTGGACATTAAGAATAGTTCAAATAATGCAAAGAAACTATCGTACACAGACCAGAAACACTTGTTAAACACTTACCCAAATCACCCAATGAATTATGACTTTCATGAAATATTCAAAATTTTATACTGAAAAGCAGAATGTGAGGATACAGAGTAAGAACTAATAATGCTCTAAAACTGAAACCGTTTCGTGTCTGCGAATGAGAGATTTCACTGCAAAGCGGAAAATTAAATACATACTGTACATGGGTAGAAAAATAATATTTCTAATTTCATGTGAAAGCTAGGGGCTGCTTTGGTTTTTTAACCACGGACTTATGTAATTTCCCTCAAAATATATTTTGTGTAAAAGAACAAAAGTTGTCTGCCGATGAATAGTAGCCTACTGCTTCCGAGACTGAGATGGTTTTCTTTACTTTTTTTCCTTTTTTGTTATTTCCATTCCCATCAGGGTTCTGAGATGGATGAGGTAGTAGTTCATATGCATTTATTTCACTCAAAATAAATGAAACTATGAGAGCAAAAGTAAAGCAGTTGTGAGTTCTGACGCATCGTCATATCTATGCGTGTATTGTGAAATAGGGCACGAGTCCACTTTTAGATCTACGTTGCGGTAAAGCGTTCACGGAACACGTGGCTGGTGGTTTCAACAGATTAGGCTCCTATGTCAAGGTCTGAAGTTTGCCGTGGCCTGCAGAGTTTGGACGTGAAGCGCTCGCGGCCCTTGTTAACAACTGCTGCCAACAGCCAGGCCAGTACCAAAAGATGGAGCTGCCCCACTAGCAGTACTCTAACTCTCTAGCACTCACTCAGTACCTTGCTTGCTATGAAAGAGAACAAAAACGTAGTGACTATAATACATTAAAAAACTGAAGAGGATTAGAAAAAAAATTCTATGTAGGTGTATAAAATATGGTAAAAATTTGACGGCATATTTGTAAAGTTGGCCAAGCAAATAATGAATGTAGCCTTATATCTCTCTGCGCTTACTGATATAACAATTCTTTGTTTTTTTCAAATTTATATACTTAGCTTTCGGTTGTTTTAAACACACAGGCACCGACAGAAAGTCAACAGAATGAATCTCTCGATCTGTAGTGCCCTCCGCCACACACCGTTGGGTGGCTTGCGGAGTATAAATGTAGATGTAGTGCACTGAGGACTGTTTAAAAAAAGGAAAAAAGAAGGAAGAAGGTTTAGGGTTTAATTTCTCATATTCTACAGGGTGATTAGAAATGGAGCAGAAGCTTATATTGGAGAGGGATGCCGTAATGAATACATCGTGTGCTTTTCAAAACAAGCAACCCGGCATTTGCCGTAAGTGGTTCAGGGGAACCACGGAAAATATAAATCTGGATCCATATGCATTGCGAGAAATAAGTTTCGATTCCCGGTTTGGAATATTGTGTTAATGTTCCTGAATGTCTAAAAATTCAGTTTACGGTATTGAAGAGTGCAAGATTCGTTGTGACCACTACCTTCAAGTCTGTGGCTAAGTGATTTAGAGAAATTATTCTTTTCCTTTCTTGCAGCAATGATAATCCAACAAGATCTGCAGAAAAACGTCTACGGAACTTGGTACGTAGGCACAAAATTACTGACAAAATTGAAGCTTTGCATACCAGTCAGGAGTTATGCTTAAATAGGTTAGTCGATAACAGAACTGATCTCGGAAGACACGAAACTGTGTTCGATACACAATTCCCACACAAAGTTTCACTCTGCCAGGACCTTTGAATTACAAGTTCCTTATACTAGGTCAGAATCAAATTTGATGGTAACAATGTTTTAACACACATAAAATTGTAAGTAGACACTTCAGAAAGTAAGTTACACATGTCTTCCTTCGCTAAGACAATTGCACAAGTGTAGCCAATTGTCAGACGAGAGAGTTAGTTACTTGTCGCGGGTTCCCTGCAGATGCAGTTACGCTGCGATACGAATAAAAGTTGCACCACAGAAAACGAATGAAATGGCACGGAAACCGTAAAAGTACTCCAAAGTAAAAGTATACGGGACAGGACGATTCTTGTGTGTAAAACGTCTAAATTGCATACAGATGCACCGTAAAAGTTTGGCGTCTGTGGACCCTACGCAATGTTGTGTGCAGCCAAAGTGAAATGGTGCACTCTATTTGATCAACGTCACACAGGCGAGTGCGATGTAGACCGGGAAGGAAGGAAAATCTCGAACGATGAGATGTCCGCTCTTTAGGGAAGCTAAAAAGCATCTGAGAAGAAAGAGATTTTTCAACGATGAGGATGTTTATACAATAGTTCTCGAATGGCTGCGTGCCTAAGTATCGGATTTCTATCGTCGATGATTTGACGATAGGTTGGGTGTTCCGACAGTTATTTACACAGACTTGGTGACGATACTGATAGTGTCATTTATCTTCATCATTTTGAAGTGTTGTGCAGCGTTCAATAACAGTTATTTAGGCTGCCATAATGATGTGTAACTTAATATCTGAGGTCTTCTCGTAGTACACTTTTCATTAACCTCTGCATTCAGACAGGAACATCTGTAATTGTTGTACGCATAAATGCACAAGACACTTGTAAGTAGTAGTTTCGTATTCATATCTCTTATGCCTTGATCTGCAGAAAGTCATGACTGCACTCATTGAATTTAAAAAGAGCTAGTGCTTATTGTTGATGCGTTCTGTTGTTCAGTTTTTTTCTGCTGCTTAAGGTGCCGTCTCTCTTCGGTGGTCAGCTGTCATTTGCCTAATCTTGTTTTTGACTTCGTGATAATAAACAGAACTACTGTCTCGAATTCTGTAGCCACGATGTTCAGTTTCTTCCTGTTGACCTTTCTTTTGCTACTTTTCCTTCCGTTATCAGTTTTAGAAAATGACGTCTCAGTCCTCTCATGTTATAGGCAACGTACTTTTCTGGTTCTAACTGTGAACTCCAATTCCTTATCCTTAGTGACTCGCCTTAGAACTTCTTCATTTGTAGTTCTTTGTGACCAGGATATTTTAAACACTCGTCGATACAGCCAAATGTCGTGTTCAATAATATTTTTTCTTATGGTACCTTGTGAACGTGGGCTGCCCATGATGATACTGAGACGGACATTTCGTTTACCGTTTGTAATGAGTAATTTGAAGATTCTTAGATCTTCGGCAAGTACAAAAGTGGTGACGGTTAATGGTTTGCTGCATATGCCAATAACTGTCACATAATGTCGTCAGCTATAGCTTTCTTTAGCGACCACCCGAAAACTGTAAGTTTAACGTTCTCCACATCACCGTATCCAGAATCAAGGACTTCTATGAATTCAGAAACACTAGAGTTTAGCCTTAAACTGGGCAACTGCTGTATACAGGGAGAACGAGAACTCCACAGCTCCACAGAAAAATTTTAAGGTACGGTAGTATGGACCAAAACATGACAAGAATGTCGATTAAACACGGGCTCTACAATGCATACCTTAGAAGGCCCGAGGACTCTTTCAGTGGACGAGATGGGTCTCACAGTAGCGAAGATGAAAAAATTCAGCTTCTATGGTATGCATTTTAGGGCCGATATCGCTAGTTTTTTTTCCGTGCAGTTCCGGTTCACTCTGTATTAACTTCTTGAAAGATGCTTCTTCGTGCACTGGAGTTCTAGAGTTGCGGAATATATCCCTATATTGCCTACCTTTACGTGTTTTCCACTCTCGATATTGCCAAAAATGTTCAAATGCGTGTGAAATCTTAAGGGACTTAACTGCTAAGGTCCAAGTCCCTAAGCTTACACACTACTTAACCTAAATTATCCTAAGGACAAACACACACACCCATACCCGAGGGAGGACTCGAACCTCCCCCGGGACCAGCCGCACAGTCCATGACTGGAGCGCCTGAGACCGCAACGGCTACTCCCGCGCGCCTCGGTATTACCATTCCCCTTTGTTGTCTTTGATTTCGGCAGTTAGGATGGGATATGGATTCTTGTTACATTGCCCGCAGTTCATGGTTACATCAATTTCCTTTTTGTTCCTTTGTTTTTTTTTCTTTTTTTCGAGCTTCTTCTGCTAATTCTTTGACTTATTAGTCCACAATGGCCCATTATTCATACAGTAATAATAATTTTTAAACATTTTTAACAAGACATTTTGACAGTTATTTCAGGCATTTCATTTTAAGGCTGTCTAAACTCATTAAACCAGAAACCGGTAGCAACAATTTTATTCCTTCGTCCGTAAACTCCACCGTGGCATTTAGGTCTTCCAGTAGTGATCTGCATTCATAGCAAATAATTCCTCAGGCATTTCAATGCAACCCACGATTTTTCTTTCGGATCATTGTAGGCACGGCCAGCAAAAGTTGAACTTTCTTTGCCTTCTGTATAAGCGATCAAGGGAGTGCAGATTCTAGTAAATAACTGCGAATGATTTTTATATGTCATTCTGTGTGTAGCTTGTATACTGTTATCCTCTGTGACGGTGTCGCAGGAAGCCACTGATATTTCGTTCGGTGACACAATAGTTTCTATGCAGTTAAAATTTTATTTTGGGTTCCAAGGACTCGAAGGAGATGTCAGCTTTTTAATCAGTAGCATCCATTGAGGTAGTCTAAGGCAAACTACTGTAATTTAATCTTTGCTTAATACAGAATTTGCTCAATTCTAGATTTTTTACAACCTAAGGATATCTACATCTACATCTACATTTATACTCCGCAAGCCACCTAACGGTGTGAGGCGGAGGGCACTTTACGTGCCATTGTCATTACCTCTCTTTCCTTCCTTTCCTTCCCTTTCCTGTGACGAACTTTCTCTTCGTACCTTGGCTGATATCGTTCCTTTATTCATTTGACACCACCCTCTTAGGTTGTGGTTTTATTGTTGGATTGAAAATTTAGCAGTATGGTTTATTATCCTGAAATGTTCCCTGTCCTGTATGGTGTCGTCTGACACGAAATGTAGGACCACCCTCTCCTTCAGCAAGACAATGCCAGATTGCACACGAGTGCTGCAACGTCTGGAACGATCCCACACCTTGCGTTCACTGTCGTCTATTATCTTCCATACAGTCCTGACTTGGCCTCATCAAAGTTTCAATTCTTTCCAAAATTTAAAGAACATCTTCGAATACTCCACTTTCATAGCAATGCAAGCGGAGATGAGGTTGTGGGTCCCTCATTAAAGTCACTCATTCTACAGTGACGGTATCAACAAACAGATCTCTGGTAGGGAGAGATATGTTCGTCGCATGGGTGACTATGTTTAGAAATGAAAATTTTGACATGAAGGAAAAATTTAGAATGTTTATTTTGTTTTATTTAAAAAGCTTTAAGAGTTTTCACATAAAAAACTTCGGAGGCATTCCATTTTAGCAGGCCCCGTATATGAAATGGCTGATGTAAAAGTACTTACCTAGTCCAACTATCTGGTAGTCACGTCAATACTCCTATGTATGCTCTTGGGTCTATGAGCTGAAACTATAGAGGGGGTCTGTGAGTCTCATGAAAACGTATTAGTTAGTTTTTTGCAAGAAACATTAAAGAAAACGTCATGCATTTATTAATAAACTTCTACAGAGTTTCAGAAGACAGCTGCTCGAAAACTACAAGGCATGCAGAATAATAACATACGTCAATGAGTAGCTAGATACACTTCGTGAACAACAAAGTTCAGTGTCTTGTAAAAAAAAGTTACCTAGAGCCCACACTCCCCATCTACTATCATCTATAATTCACTCCTAACTCACTTACTTTCATTAAAATGCATACTTTGTAATAAATGACTTAGAAAACTAAGAAAAATGAATATTTCTTTATCACACTCACTTATTATAAAAAAATATTTCTTTCACACATAACGTGAAAAGAGGAAAATAAACATAATATTTTTTTGTAAAAGTTTCCCATAAGTAAATAATTAATGAAATCTCATGAAGACTAATTCATATTAAAATTTTACCGTCTCATTTTATTACAAAGATGAATGTAAGGAAAAAAAGTAATTCACTGTCAAAAACTGTAAAACGATCACCACATTGTCCTTAACACAATTTGTTTTTTCAGTATCCTTTGACCTTATGTACAAAGCGCTACAAGAAGACTAAGTTCTGAATTAACAGAACGACTTCATCTTTTCTGACTGTACATATGTGAGGGTGTTGCCTGTTTTAGCCATACGGCTACTCTCTTCACACATATGTGTTTTAGTAACCTCCCATAATGTGTTTGTGGGAAGTTTTTCCAATATAGAAGAGATCGAAATTGGTATATATAGTGGTATTCGATAAACAAAGTTGATTAAATATAGTTTATTTTGGATGTAAATAAATTATTTTCTTCATATATCAGTATTTTATTTGATGGAATGAAATGAAAATAACAAAGAATGATAATTACAATACTCAAATTAACATTAGAAAGAAATTATTCAAATTCAAAGTCAACGCCATCTGTTGACAGATGACTAATGTAGACACATCTAAAATGAATAAGCTGTACAGTCTGACTGACATGTATAATATGCAACAGTTGTACTGTTAACACATGTAAAATTCATCTACTATACGTTTTTTATTATAACTTCTTTATTTTGGGAGAAAATAGAATTCTGATTGCATTTTCGCATAGGACCAACACCCCTGAAAAATGACTACATCGAATGTAATTGGGTTGCATAACTCGTAGGGGCAAGATGCAAAATTTGTTTTGTTAATTACTCAGCCAAATATAAACCAATTTTGAAAATTTAAGAGTTATTTTTAAAAAAATATGAAAAAATTATATATCAGCTTCTAATTGGCGGTAATTTTTTTGTTTTTATGCATTCTATCTTTACTAAAATGTTTGAAACAGGTATAACACACGAAGCTAACACTTCTATAACTTTTTATAATCTTTTATTCATTTATATAACTAAAAATGTTATGAACGGATTCTGCATTGTGCATCATAAGTTAAAGTTTTCTTACCATACATTGTTACATACGCCAAAGTACTGAAGCAATTTTTCATTACAAGTTCCACAGAGTTTCACAGTTGCTTTCTATGAAGTGACAATATCCTACAAGTCATGTTAATCACAGTTATGAAACTACAAGGAGTTATTCCAGTGTCGCATTTGACTAGTGTAACTCATTTAAAATCGAGAAATGAATCGTATGCTTTGAGAAAATTATTTGGAGGATTAATGTTCCATATCTCCTCTGGAAAAATTTGGTTTCTTCCATTTTTCAATTATATATCCTGCAGATTACTAGATTAATAACGAAAAGCCACGTAACTGATTATTTTTACGATTTATCTGAAATGTAACAAATGCAATATATAGTCTATCAAATTCTTTTGAGTTAGAGTAGCTTGTGATATCGAGTTCAAAGTTTGCCTTAGCACTTAATCCTGCAACTTTTACAGTATGTAGTTCACAAAAGGGTAGCGAAATTTTTGGATTTTCAGGAATATTTTCTCGGTGTTCTAAGTCGTAATTTGGTTCATATTTAACAATTGGTACATGAACTTCCATCGATTCTACTACAGCTTTTCCTTCCTTAGGAAGTGTATCTTTGACTCCAACTCCTATATAATTTTTATCTGACCTTCTAAGAATTGCTAGAACTTGAATACCTTGTAAAATTTCCTTCCTACATAATTTCTTTATAATGATTAAAAAATTCACCAAGTAGTCCAGGTGGTTAAAGTACCTGATTTTTCTTAGTCCTTGTCTTTTCATTATTAAGAATGTGTCTTTCCAAGCTTATTTTATCGGTACAGATGGCATCAATTATACCACAGCTGTTGACAGAAGAAAAAGATTCTTCATAAAATGTTATTTTCCTTTTTTATAGTTATAAATCAAACAGTTTGCCACATAATTATCGTTTAATTTTTTATTGGATTTTCCATCATATACTGGATAATCTGATTCTGATGCATCATTATTAGCTATAACATTCTAAAGTTCATGATTGTTGTGCATATTCCTTACAAAATAGAATTAGCAGAAGAGCTAACAAAAGTTAGACTTTATCATGTATGTTAATTATATTTATGCTAATGTGTATGTTCAGTTGAACATCTAATGTTCATTTGTTTCACCTTTCATCTGGACAGTTTAAAAAATCTGTAATGTGGTTATCTACGTTTATATTTTCTGCTGGATTTGTTACAAGACAAATAAAGTTAATGTATATTTTTTTTCTCTAGAATTAGAACTAGTTGAACTTAAACAATCTTTTATTACAGAGTTATTGTTGTTTAGTATTACATTATAATCGGCTTTATATGCTTATTGTTTTTGAAACTTAAAATTATTTGTTAAATATACAATCATTTCTTCTTTAGAAAAAATTCTTGCAGAATCTTGAGTAAAGTCTAAATCCAATAAATAGTGGTTTTCCTTTATAGGTTGTTCTACAAGTTTTGGTAATTCTCTTAAAAGTGATTGTAATTTAACATCTGCTAATTCTATTTTTTCAGGAATGGCGATAGGATTTTTATGTTTTTCTTTGATGATTTTTTATGTTTATTAATAATTTTAGCACATTTTAAATTGTTTGTACATTAGAGTCTAATAAATATGGAATTTTAGCTTTAACTACATGTCTTGCCAAATTAAATTTAGAAAATCTAAATCTTAAAATACTATTAAAACCACCACCTGCTTCCTTTTTTTAACAAATTTTTTTTACTTTTCATTTTCATAATCTATAAAATCTGTTATTTTAACAGTCATAATATTATCGCAAAAAGGACCTGTAATTTGTTTAAATTCTTGTAATTTTGGTTCCCCTTTTGTGTAGATAATATCTCCAACACTTGTAATAAGATTATCATTAAATTTTATTTATTAACTATATCCCAAATCTTCCATTGGTTGGTTTTACTTTATTCCCGAAAATTTCTCTTATAGAATATTTGTTTTTTTTTACTAGCAGACATTTTATTTTCAACCTTCATTTATAAAGGAAAGAAGGCATTAGATTTGTGCATAAATTAGCTGGAATTTAAAATTTAAAATGTAGCTGAAACTGCGTAGTTGAAAGAAAAGTGAACGGATTTTCTTACCTATATGAAATATAAAGGAATGAAGTAATCTATAAATAGAAATAATCTGTTTCATGATCTGGAATTCACTTTCCGAATTTTTTAAAAAAATTTATTTTTCCTAATAAATTTCATATGGATAATGCCAATCAGGTAAAGCAGTGTGGTGACTGTCTAGGGAGAAAGAGCATTAATGAATTTTATAAAGATAAATATCGAAAAGATGGCTCTTGTTGGATCCATAGGGAATGTAAAATTAAACACATGAAAATAGAAGTTACTTGAGGATGTGGTAAAACAGTAAATAAGACTTTTCTCAATAAACTTTTACAATCGACAGTTCGTAAAAATCTTATGGCTGCTCAAGGAGAAAGAATTAGAAAAATTTTAGGTAAGGAAAATATATAAAAACCGTTTTATTTTCTTACATTCACTTTTTATAATAAAATACACACTATTGAGCCAGTAGAATATTAATATCAATTATTCATTGTGAGAATGAATTAAATTTCTTTTCTTACATGCACCTTTTATTAAAAATATTAAATTTATTTTCTTACATCACCTTTTGTGAGAAAAAAAAACATTTCAATACGTGAACGAGATAAAATAAATATTCATTTTTCTAAGTAATTTATTATAAAGTAAGTGACTTCTTGGCAACATTTTTATAACACAGTGAACTTTTTGGTTGACAAAGGGAATAAAAAATTGAGTTACCTTGTAAAAGAGTGAGCTAGAGCCTACACTCACTAGCTATTTCAGTGGATAGAGCATCCCTCCAAGCTTTGATTACTATAGTGGTGTAGTTTTAGAGCGCACCACTAGGATGCAGACGTGTCAGGACTTGGTGAATAATGGAGGGATGTGTGCGTTTCGTGCTCTTGAGTTCCCTAAACGGGAAAAGCTTCAAATGATAAAATAGTACATGGGTTGTACGACACATTCTCTGAGACTAGTGTGAAGAAAAGAGCCCGAAGGGGACCGTCAGCAGAGATGATGGAGCATGTGCGGAAACCATTTGTCAGGATCCCAAGGAAATCGATTTCACATGTGAGTAAAGAACTGCAGATACTGCAGTCATCTGTCGTGCATTCACTTCAAACATCTTCACGTAAAACCATACCGGCAGCTGTTGTTTCATGTAAACATCAGAAACGGAACGAGTGCAAATCTCACCTTTGGGTTGCTTACTTCACAAATCAAGACGCCGCTGTTACGTCAGTGCTACGTTCCCACTGTAGTACGACGAGTATGACGAGTCTAAGAACTGTGGCTCTGCGCTCGCTTCGTAGTCGTCAACTCGTTCTGTGTTATTGAAGCACGCATCAGTGTAGTGCAAGAAGCTTCTGTTGCTAGGTAGCAGTCATAACAGGGTTCTAGGTCAGCAGCTACAGGAACTATTATTTGCGGAGTACCAGGTCGCAAGTGCTGTGGAACCAAATGTTAGTCTTAGACAGGTACCACAGAACGCAGGACAAATGTGAAAGGATCTTAACAAATAAAATCACGTATTAACAGGGGTTGCTGGCACAGACTGGCTGAAAACGAAGTATACAGTATTATGGGTGACATGAACAAAATAGAAGCAGCTACTGATCACACAAATGTCAGTTTTGTGGTGGTTCCGTGGCGCCGTGAATAGACCTGGATGAACTCTGTTCCAATGCGAATAAACATGGAGCTGGTGACACTCCTTCAGAAGGATGTAAAATCTCATATGAGTGCTGTTCCAGTAGTAGCTACAAGAAGATGGGAATATATTTCCCATGGCCTGCACTTGAATTTAATAGGCACTATTTAGCAGCTCTATTAGCAGAAAAAGTAAGGGGGTCCACCAGCACACAAACGCAAATCCCTTAAGTTATTGGAGTGAGGTGAGAGACTATCTTCAAGTCATAATCAGATGGATGGCACTGAACAAAGCTCGTGGTCTTGCGGTAGCGTTCTCTCTTCCTGTTCACGGGGTCCAGGGTTCGAGTCTCAGTGGGGTCAGGGATTTTCCCTGCCTCGAGATGACTGGGTGTTGTCTTCATCATCATCATTCATCCCCATTACGGTCTGATGAAGGCAATCGCAAACCACCTCCCCTACCTTGCCTAGTCGGCGGTGAGGGTCTCCCGCATCGTTTCCTACGCTCCTCGGAGTATGGGACCTCATCATCATCATAGTAATACACGTGAATCAACTTCCTTCATGAGATAATTGGGAGGGGATGGGGGGATATAAAGGATAAAGTAAATGGCTTGTACATATGTTTGCAAGGTTTTAGTGCACTGCTTGACATTTTCTAAGGAAGAACAGAAACTTGCTAAAGAGCATCTGCCAGTTGCTGCGGAACATCTGAAAATTGCTAAGGAACACCCAACCAATGGAAATGGAAATGCCGTGTGGCTAGGGACTCACGACCCTTAGATCGTTCGCCTGGTGCAAGTCTTTCCGAGTTGACGCTATTTTGGTGACTTGTTTGTCGATGGGGATGAAATGATGACGATAAGGACGACGCAACACCCAGTCCCTGAGCGGAGAATATCTTCCATCCAGCCGGGAATCGAACCCGGACCGTTAGGTATGACATTCCGTCGCCCTGACCACTCAGCTAACAGGGGCGGACACCCGACCAATGAAAGGAAAGGAAATGTAGAGGGCGGAACTTGTTAACAACAACAAACCTTTGCACGTTTGCTTTCTATTCGTCAGTGTTTGACGAAGATTTTTGTGGAATCGATTAGTGTGACATTCTGAGTGGTACCCCAACATGTCTGCAATACACAGTTTGAGTGCTTATGATCGCGGACGGACTGAAGCCGCCCAAAGTGTCACTAGTGTGGCCACAGTAATGGCTGCGTCCGTATTCGTCATCCCGTGATTCAAAAAGCCGTCGGAGGTGGAAACGCTGATCGAAACTTTGCCGTTGGTCGTTGACGGACCACCACATCCCAAGAGGATCGATACATTGCCTTAGTTGCTAAAAGGAACAGACATCTCACTCCTAGACAGAACACTGCAGACCTGGCAACACCGACCAATACACGTGTCTCTGTCAGATCCACTTCGCTGAGATTAAATCAGACTGATTCGTATGCTCAGAATCCCGTTAAATGCATCCCACTTCAAGCACGCCATCGATGAGAAAGAGTTCGTTGGTGCTGGGAGCATGTCGGGTGGGCTCAGCAGCAGTGATCTAGTTGTCCGATGAATTCTTCTCTAGCAAGTGATTCTGGCACCTAGTTAATGGAAAGAGAGGGAAACACGCTACACACCACAGAACGCTCATGAACCTGATCTGTATGGCACACAGTTACATATTTTTGCGCGAGTACCATTACAGCATAGCAGTAATGCAGGGAGATTGTTCTGGATCATGTGCGGTAGGTTTCAACTTTCTGTTTGCGGACGACAGTGTCTTCACACACAGGACCGCTGACATGATATGTGTACTCGCCGGACCTAAACCCTATAGAGGATGCGGTGATACTCTTGCAAGACTCTCATGTTCAGAAAAAGCAGAACACCTTGAACAACTAGAGATAGGATGTTTATATTCACAGGTCATGTACATCAGTATGTTTTGTACAAATGATCAGCATTTCAGTCACCTCAGTTCAGCATGTGTCCTGTTACCTAGTAGGCACAGGGTCCGCCACGGGCCCTGATAACTTATTCCATGCGTGATGGCATCGATGCGTATAGGGCGCGAATGGCGTCCTGTGGTGTAGCCATCGATGCTGCATTCACCTGGTCCCAAAGTTCATCGGTGGTGGTTGCACTGGGGCACAGTGCTTCAACTATCTTTCACCATATCTTATATATTTTCGATTGCCGGTAAGTCTGGTGATCTGGCAGGGCAGGGCAAAAGTCTGACATTATGTGACACTAAGAGTGCACGTGTTCGTGCAGCAATATGTGGCAATGCATTGTCTTGCTGAAAAATTGCGTCTGGAGTGTTGTGCAGAAAGGATATGGCTACGGGTGACTGGATATCAGTGACGTAGGTCACACTGGTCGCAGTGCCCTGCACACGCACCGACTGTGACCTGTGGTTGCACCCAGTAGCACCCCACACCATAAGGCCTTGAGTTGGCGCTGTGTGTCTCGTGCGAATGCAGTCCCTGGGATGCCACTCCACGTATCTGCCGCGAACCACACTGCCATCATTTTCAAACAAACAGCACCTGGATACGTCCGAAAACATTATCTGATACCATTCCTCTCCCCAATGATGTCGTTCCATACACCATTGCTGTCTAGCATGTTTCTGCACATTCGTCAGAGGTGGGCAGGGAACTGGACGACGCTTAGGAAACCCATGCCATAATAACCGGCGATGGACTGTCACCCCTGATTGTTTACAATGTGTTCTACTGCTGCGCCAAGTCCGAGGAGGACGCAGATCTGTTTTGCAGTGCCATTCCGATGAAGTGTCGACTTTTTCTGGGGGTGGTCTGGGTGGTGCTACCTGACAAATCTCGTAATGTTCTACGGCCTTCCGTTAATCATTCTGCACACTCCCGTTGCAATGCTGAAACACTTCGTTCCACGAGGCCAGCAGTTTCTCAGATGGATGCATCACATTCTCTCATGCCAATAATGTGCCCCCTTTCAGACTCATTGATTTGACGGTACTGTTCACGCATACTCCTGCGAGTCATCCTCCACATCTGCTTAAGTCACACTGATCCATTACCTTCAGTTTATAGGGACAACGAGAGCCGCAAGCACATTTTGCCGGTAAGTGGTGTTCTGCCTCAATATCGATTTTGACCTAGAACCCGCTGGCCGACATGGTTGAAACGCTAACAATTTCTGCAAAACATACTAATGCACATGTCCTGTGAATATGAACGTCGTTTAAGGTGTACTATTTTTTATGAACATGAGTGTATTTCTCAGTGAACACCCACTCCTGGAAGAGTGCAAGGACTGAAAACAGTCCTGAGAGAGGCGTGGAACAATATCCTCCAAGCAAATCTCAGTAGTTTGGTAGTCAGCGTGAATAACAAGTGAAAAATGTGCATAAGTGCCTAGCGAGTCCATATTCCTTACTGAGAGTCCGACATCGACCTTTATGTTGGGAGTCTGATCTGTGTCAAACATAAAAAATTTTTGGGTCTCTTATCCTGCTTTCCCATGTGGTGAAATCTCTGACATTTTTCGTTGTAACTATACCACTCCAACTCTATTACGGATGTACTATATTTCATGACATTCGTCATTACCTATGATTATTCTTGTCCAAAATTATCAATCTTCCTTAGCAGATGTCAAGCAGTGTAGTTGGAAACAAATTGCTGTCTTTCGGTTGTCTGAATGCCATATAACCACAAGGACAGAAAGCCTTAAGGTAAGTAGTAAATTAGGTGCATTTTCAGGAAGATCTGATGTGGATAAATGAGTAATTGGCACATTCATAAAAATGGAATATAATTTCAAAAATGAAGAAAAGAGTAAATTCTGTATATGCCAGATTACAGAAGTGAAGTGCTTGTTGGTTAATACAGAGCAACGTAACACTTTTGACTGTTACAGCACAGAGGTCTCCACTACTTACCTGGGAAACTTTCATTAAAAACTGTTATGAATTATTGTGATCTCTCTCACGCAGAACGAAGGTATTATTAATTTGTGATGATTTTAATGTAAATTTGTTGAAATAATCTGATGGCTAACGTGATCTAAATTTCCCGTTAGCCACTTATAACTTACATTACAAGGACGTTGATTAATAATAGAATTATAAAGATTATAAGAAAAGCTTAGAAAAATTTAAATGGAGTGAAATTTACAGTGAGCGTAGTGCCTGTTCTAAACTCGAGAAATTTCGTAATGAGTTTTTATCCATTTCTGAAAGTCATTTTCCTAAAGAAATAATTAAATATAACAATGGGAAGTCGGGAGTCACTAAAAAAAACAAAATAGTCATAATAAGTAATGATACATATACTTACATGCTATAAAAAGTAAAAGAAAAAATTAAGAAAAATGGAAAAAAAACATGGAATGTGGATATCTTGTCTAGAAGTGAGAGATCAGACAGTAAAACCGTATCAATAAGGAATATTGTTAAAAAAGGGACAGGGAAAGAAGCTATAGGAGATGACATTATTTGCGTCTAAGAGGATGTTTAATGATTTATTCTAGTGAGTCAGGTATTTATACATTTATGGAGCACACAATAAAGTATTTAAATGATACAATATCGTCATCTGGAGTCTCCTGTGACTTATTAACAGTATTTGATAGTGTAAGTCATAATTCTCTATTAGAGATATTAAAATTTTATGGAATATACAGTTTGGCACATGCTTTTTTTAGTTCTTATTTAAGAAACAAAACGCCTAATGTTATCTTACGCTGTTCAAGCAATACCAAGACGGACACCACACCATTTGCATGAGGAAAAATTACAATGGGAAATTTATAGCGTTCGATCTTTGGCCTGCTAGTGTTCCAACACGGACACCACACCATTTGCATGAGGAAAAAATTACAATGGGAAACCTATAGCGTTCGATCTTTGGCCTGCTAGTGTTCCTGCTTTATGTAAATGATCTACCATTTTATCTGATGACTTGGCAGAATTACTAAGGCTTGCAGATGATATAAGCATAGTTCTGAAGCCCGGAAATGAAGTATCGACAACTAAAATACCGTTGTAAATGATATTATCAATGAGCCGCCGTAACTGTAACTTCTATTTTAGAGCTATATTTTATAAATTTTTCACCTAACAGTAACAGAACGACACAATTGTTAGTTTTGTGGGGAAGTAGTCTCAGGCGGGATTAATTAAAGGAACAAAGTATCACCTATGTTTGATCACCACGAGCTTCGTCTTCTGCATTGGTGAAAAGTTTCACATTTTCACCTACATTTTGAACACTTTAGCATGTTTCTGATAGCAGTACATGACGCAGATGAGCTATGTTTAACCTATGTTACAGTAATATTGTGGCGTATTATTTCCTTTTACGAGTACATACACTGATGAAAGACGATAAAGAATTACTTTCAGTGGTGACAGTTAAGAACTTATGTTTTATGGTCCTACGTATACAACTTGAGATCTACAATGCTGATTGACATACGACGGCCTTCAGATAAGCGATCCGGAAGCTTATGATGAAACGAGTTTCTTTACGATTTTAGATGGTACATTAACCTGAGCGACGCATACAAGATAGTTGTAGCAGAAAATTTCCACTTGTTTTTCCTATTTTTCCAATTACAATAGGCTGTATTCGAAACAGGAATTTTCCAGTAAATTTACTTTTAAGATCAATTATCCGCCCTAAAAAGAAACATTGCAGTGAAAAATGCCTCCTCTGATTACAGCCGTACTTCTATTTCTGCCTTTTTCGCGAAGGTGCTGGTAACGTTCGTAACACTTAGCGCACATAAACTGTTAAGGCAAATGCCCTAGTTTCCGTTGTCATATGAACCACTGAAAATAGTGGTGACCCGCTAACTGGTATCGAAGCACTGCAGAAGATATGATATGGCGTAAGTGAAACAGAAATAACACAGCTCGAGACATGGAACTAGTGTCCGAACTTTAAATATACAAATGAAATGTCAGAACGAATGTAATAGAAGTAACGTAAGAACGGATTATGGCTACCGTAAGTAGCCACAAACCTTATCTTTTTAGTTTATCCACTTACACTGATCTTGTCTGTTTACTCGATTACAGTGATCGGCAGTTTTAGAAGTCGTTATGTAAAATCGACCACCTAGTGCTAAGCACAATGAAAATTCCTTGCATAGGACGTAATGAGATGAAAAAGAAAATTCAGTCATTTGAGGTATGATAGATGTCAGAAAGATCTCCAAGTAACACAGTTTGAAAAATGCATTAATCATTGTCGATTACAACACTACTTGATAATTCAAACAATTTTACATAAATTCAGAAGTGTTTTGAAGTGATCAGATGTTAACTTTTATTACACGTATTTTCGTGTGTATCGAATTCTTTCTTACATATTTGAGATACCTTTGTGTTCGCTGTGAGCCATGTAGTGAAAATGTCGTGTGACTTTGTATGACAGAACTTGAACCTATCTTTACATTCTAACACTTCTTATGGTGGTGAAGAAAAAGGACTACCACATTGTAATACTACTGAAATGAATACGATAAACACCGGGTATGAACATAAAATGTTTTTCGATTTATGAAATCTGAAGTACATATGAAAATGAACTCCCTAAGTGTCATAGAAGTGCGAATACCTGTTTATAAGGCGCAATTAAAGTTTCTACGAAGCATGGACTAAAAGATATTTCCAGGAAAGAAAACAGAAAAATTGAAAGATATAATAGCAAGTAAGACATATGTTGTAATTTTCGATGAAACCAGAGTAATAGAATGTTAATGAAAAAAAGATAGCTTGAAAGTAACAGACATATGTGAAATGCAAACACATAATTGAATCAGTGTGAAATCCTATTATCGCTGTTACCTATATTTGTCGTACCTAACTTCTTTACCTGTTTTTGCTTAATGTGACATCCGTGTCACCTGGCTCTTTGATGAAACATCTATTTCAAAGTTTTATGTAGGTCAATGAAATTAACTTATGGATGTAACATTAAAAATAATGTTCAGTAAAAGAATGGAAATGATAAAACTTTACCTGTAATACTAGTTCACGCATAGGAAAAGTAGGTCTTTAATCATGTAAATTTTGGAATGAAGTTCCTCCGCAACGAAAATAACTTGGTAGAAATAGAAATGGGGGATTTGACGGTCGAACTGCAAGGCTCCTTTGTGGCAAGAGTTTGTCTGTGGCTAGTAGGCAAAGTGCTCGCGGCTTGTGAACTTAACGAGACAAGAAGAACAGCAAGATTATTTTACATAGCCTCTGATGTGGAAGAAACTAGACTCATTATTCTTGATATTCATTCGTTAGCTCTGAAATACGAAAACATGGCGCCAAGGAAAGAATTTTCAGAGCTTGTTACACAGCAAGAGCCATGGATATTTTTTCAGCCTCTTTTTTATCGACAGCCACAGGAGATGGATGCTGCCACCACTTTCATCCCAAATTATCAGTACTCTATGGCTGCATGGACCAGTTACGTGTTTTATTAACCGTTAATAAGTTTGTGTTCTTTTAACCTTGTGTTGTTCACCCCTATTTTATCCTTCGCCATTTACCGAGACAGGGCCCAATTCCAAGTGTTACAATAATCCGAGTATCGTGTTTTATTGAAGTGAAAAGTTATTATCTTCCTACATAACTGCTTTCGCAGCGCAGTAAATTTCTTAATCATTCAGTGAGCCTAAGTTTCAAAGTACGACACATATTATTCATAAAAGGGGACTTAAGGTTTTACTAAAGTATAAATGGCAATAAAATATGAGAAGTATTCAGCTTACAGAACGCTCTTAGTGAAATTTTACTGCAATATTACAGTTCTCTGCAAGAACTGTGATTATTCGTATTAGCTACGGAGCTACCGGCTAGTAGATTTTAAGTGCCAGTTTAAGTATTAATTATTGTTGAGGTCTGGAAGTAACCTGTATTTGCATTTTCATATATATAAGTGTTTCTCATATTGTGTGTTGTGACTTACATTATTAGCATACGTGTGATTCTGCTAATAGATTTATTTCTTGGTCCCCATACAAATTGATCAGCAAGATTTAAATTTCATATTAAACTACAGCATTAATGAAGTGCATTTCTCAGTTGTCTAATATCTGTGAACTATAATAAATCCCGGTGTAACATGTCCCATTTGAGCGAAATACTACAAAGACGGGAATGTTCCTTGACAATACAAATAATAATCAGTAAAATTAAGATAATTATCTGAAAACTATTTCAAAGACTATATTTTATCCAATAATTCAACTGATAAAAAACCTCATGTGTAAGTTGGTAGTAGGTACTTCAATGTAAACAACTGCATACTTGTAATGATTATTGCTTTGCTGTTTTATTATACAGATAGTAGGAGTTAGTGAGAGCTAATATATGCAGAAATGGTTAATATTCTTGCTGTGTTGTCCATGCCAAACTATTGTTACATTGCTCGCTAACGTGTTATACTACTTCCATCTTATTTGCAAAGCAGAATTTTAGTAGTCAGTTCCAACAGTTAACTTTCTTTATGAACTGTGATAGTACTTTATACAACTTTTCTAATTAGGCTAGCGACTGTTTTCTGTTACGAAATTGTAGTTTATTTATAACTGACAGGTCTTGGATCGAGTCCCGTTTGTTTCTTTGTTGATTTCTTTCAATAGTAATCTTTTGAGAAACGAAAAAATTCCAGTATTTTTCCATCACGCATTAACACGGTTGAATTAGACTCCTTTTACAGGAATAACATCATCGATGCATTGTTAATTTATCAGTAGCTGGAAGTGCTATACTTCGCTTTTCCGTGACAGGACTATTAGTACTGTTAGGGGAAAATATTCGAAATTGCGCCATTCTTTTCTTGATGTCGCATAACTCATTATTCATCAATCTAAACACGAGATGTTGGTCTGTTCAAAGTATTGCGTCTAACGTTCACTGTCACAAGGCCTTGTTGTTATCGACAGTATTAGCTGGAGTTTCCATTCGTTTAGTATAAATATTGAGTTAGAAGAGTACTTTTTAACAAGAGTCTAGTATCCCTTTCTTGTTGATACATTTGTTAGGTTCAAGATTTACAACAATAGTTTCCAGTACTGTGGCCTTCTGGTGAGTGTTTCTGAGATTTAGAGTTTTTTAAGTGTGATTTCAAGGTTTTTCTGCACATTTTAAAAGTACTAATACGACATTAGTAGTTTTAAAAAATAAAGCACTATCGTAAATTTCTCAAAATCTGCAGTTTGGATATTTTTTCTTTCGTCAGCTGAACCGCTGAATACCGGTGCTTACCGTCACCAGTCAGGCACTGACAATATATAATGTTTGCTGGATTCCTTGCTTTCATTAGGGACAATGCATATGACTACTGCGAACGTAGCAAGCTTCTCACGCTGACGTTTGTAATCCTAGTCCCGACTTGCTCTCTGCTTTAATTCCAAGCTGCAGCTAGCAATGTTTTAGAGTAACCATCTGATGATGGACCTCAAACACGATATCACTCACAAGTAAAATTAATGTTAACAATAGCAAACATCTGTGGATGTGATCTGTCATAACATTTTTCGTCAGTAATGGTTACAATGTTTATGCAGCTCTCATGGAAATAGAACACGATTAATGGACGAATGGATGTTTCTGATGATTGACTCACAACAATATGTAACATTACTTGAATAGGCAGAGAGTGTGACGGTGATTACATTAGAATAACTCTCGCTTTCATGTCATTAATCCGCGCTGCCTTGAACTCCACGACCTTACATCCGGTTACTAAGTTTCAAAGCCGTCGCCAGTCAACTTCTTATGAGGTAATCGAGAGTACTGATTAAGAAGCCATAATAACATTCTAGAGGAGGTAGATTCAGTAAACTTTTTATATTTTGTTTATTACTCCCCCGTTGTCGATTATAAGCTTTCATTTCTTTTCTAGTGCCCTTGCAACCGATGGAACGCTAAATAAAAACATTGTTTCTTCTGTATGCACGGACAAGTCAAGGTCAGTATTTGTGATAAAAATATTGCAGTATTAAATCACCTTATAACTATCGTACGCTTTAGATACCGTCGCTCCTATGCTGTTCTTGCAGAACTATACGAGAAATAAGGAAATATGTAAGAAAGGAGGTTCAGTACTCGCGTCCGATAAATCCAGTTCTTGATAAAACATTGAAACACGTTAATTCTTCTCTAATGGGCACGTTATCGTAGAGGCGCCAAGACAAAGAAGCACCACCATTAGTTCTTTTATCATTCGATGGCGCCTTCGTCGTGATTATGGAGTCAGTGAACCCGCAGTACTAATGCGACCAGGCTGCTTCTGTCGTTCCTTTCCTGTTATCGAACAGAAACTCATCCTCCGATTGTGTACGTTTCTCGTGTCTGTGAGATGGCTTTAGAGGCAGAACTGATACTTTCAGAATGCCGCCGTTTCCTACGTCTGTAGTGTCAAATGAAAACGTAAGCAACTGAATACCATCTAAATATAGTACTGTACATATTGTTGTCCCTACATTTTATCCCAGAGTACAGGTCCTACAGTTTACATGATTTATTTCTGTTATTTCTATTTTAATTTTACCCTCGGATACCCTTCGGTAGCGGCTGTCGTCAGTCAGCCTAACATAATGAAGTGGTATAGAGTATCCATTTGGGACTCGTTTAAACCTTGTTCTACATGTTGTCATATTTGAACCATATGCGTATCTGGTTTGAGACTAGTCCATTATCAGCTGAAGACAGCGCGAAAAAATCCTTGAAAGTCACAGTCTGGCTGACAAACATACCAGACCACTCATCGTTAATCCGCCGCGTGAACTCCATCGGGGTCTGGCTCATATCCTTGTGTCACAAACTAGCGGGCCGTAGGTTAAGCTATACGAGTGAGCACATTAAAGACAATATTCAAAATGTTCACATGTGTGAAGTCTTATGGGACTTAACTGCTAAGGTCATCAGTCCCTAAGCTTACACACTACTTAACCTAAATTATCGTAAGGCTAAACACAACAAATCCATGCCCGAGGGAGGACTCGAACCTCCGCCGGGACTAGCCGCACATTCCATGACTGCAGCGCCCGAGACCGCTCGGGTAAACCCGCGCGGAGACAATACTCAATACACAAAATTAGTGATACGTACGTTTCCGGCAACCAATAACTATGACTAGGAGGTCTGGCGTTTTCGGCTTTGGGTGCAGTTGTGGACGTCATTGTATCAGCCTGACATAGCACCGTATCCCTTAACGCTGTGCAGATACTATACGAAGCGTTCTTCTCAGGGGATGAGAAGAGACACCGGTATCGAAAGAGACATGTTCGCTTTCTAACAGACTAAGCTGCTTTGTCGAGAACGGACCCTGTGATCCAGGAGACGGTGGAAAAAGAGCAAACAACGATCTTGTCAACCGGCAAAGCAATTTCGAGCTACACTCCTGGAAATGGAAAAAAGAACACATTGACACCGGTGTGTCAGATCCACCATACTTGCTCCGGACACTGCGAGAGGGCTGTACAAGCAATGATCACACGCACGGCACTGCGGACACACCAGGAACCGCGGTGTTGGCCGTCTAATGGCGCTAGCTGCGCAGCAATTGTGCACCGCCGCCGTCAGTGTCAGCCAGTTTGCCGTGGCATACGGAGCTCCATCGCACTCTTTAACACTGGTAGCATGCCGCGACAGCGTGGATGTGAAACGTATGTGCAGTTGACGGACTTTGAGCGAGGGCGTATAGTGGGCATGCGGCAGGCCGGGTGGACGTACCGCCGAATTGCTCAACACGTGGGGCGTGAGGTCTCCACAGTACATCGATGTTGTCGCCAGTGGTCGGTGGAAGGTGCACGTGCCCGTCGACATGGGACCGGACCGCAGCGACGCACGGATGCACGCCAAGACCGTAGGATCCTACGCAGTGCCGTAGGGGACCGCACCGCCACTTGCCAGCAAATTAGGGACACTGTTGCTCCTGGGGTATCGGCGAGGACCATTCGCAACCGTCTCCATTAAGCTGGGCTACGGTCCCGCACACCGTTAGGCCGTCTTCTGCTCACGCCCCAACATCGTGCAGCCCGCCTCCAGTGATGTCGCGACAGGCGTGAATGGAGGGACGAATGGAGACGTGTCGTCTTCAGCAATGAGAGTCGCTTCTGCCTTGGTGCCAATGATGGTCGTATGCGTGTTTGGCGCCGTGCAGGTGAGCGCCACAATCAGGACTGCATACGACCGAGGCACACAGGGCCAACACCCGGCATCATGGTGTGGGGAGCGATCTCCTACACTGGCCGTACACCTCTGGTGATCGTCGAGGGGACACTGAATAGTGCACGGTACATCCAAACCGTCATCGAACCCATCGTTGTACCATTCCTAGACCGGCAAGGGAACTTGCTGTTCCAACAGGACAATGCATGTCCGCATGTATCCCGTGCCACCCAACGTGCTCTAGAAGGTGTAAGTCAACTACCCTGGCCAGCAAGATCTCCGGATCTGTCCCCCATTGAGCATGTTTGGGACTGGATGAAGTGTCGTCTCACGCGGTCTGCACGTCTAGCACGAACGCTGGTCCATCTGAGGCACCAGGTGGAAATGGCATGGCAAGCCGTTCCACAGGACTACATCCAGCATCTCTACGATGGTCTTCATGGGAGAATAGCAGCCTGCATTGCTGCGAAAGGTGGATATACACTGTACTAGTGCCGACATTGTGCATGCTCTGTTGCCTGTGTCTATGTGCCTGTGGTTCTGTCAGTGTGATCATGTGATGTATCTGACCCCAGGAATGTGTCAATAAAGTTTCCCCTTCCTGGGACAATGAATTCACGGTGTTCTTATTTCAATTTCCAGGAGTGTAGGTACTGCATGATATGCATATTCGGCACAAATTTGACAAGAACACTCCCAATTGACACCAGTGCAGACAGTGAACGTAACGAGCTGGTAGCATCAACATAAAGACTAGATGGGTGGAATCTCATTACGACATTCCCCCCGCCCACCAACACGGAAACTATTTCTTAGGCATGCGGTAGACTCTCCTAAAAGAAAGAGTGTGCTACGATGTCTGCAAATGGTCCCTTCCTAATGGAACGCCGTACTTCGGCTTAGTAAGGCAAGTAGGAACTTCTCGAAAAGTTACTTCAGGACGTTGCTAGTATGCGGTCGACAATCTTAGCAGCGCAACTGTAAAACGACGAGCACATATGGTAAAACATATGAAACTCTTATAGTGCCCTTGCCAGAATACAGCAAAACTGTGTGAGATTTGCACCAGATACGACGTCAGGGTACGTCGTTCTTATACAAAGAATAGCGCTCTATTGATCAGTCTCTTTTTATTTTTAAATCGCGGAAGAATCTAATAGAAGTGTTGAAAACTGTTAACTGGCAGATATAGGAACACCGAACGCCTCGCGGTACCCTGGTGTTGACAACCTCTAAAAGCTTGGAAACTTTAGTGGCTGTCTTCAGTATCCTGTCCTGAGTATTCTATCACGTATAGAAACGTAGATACTATTAAGCAAATAGCAGCTTGTACAAATGCGTACGCGCATTCAGATTTCCCACTTTCGATTGGTGAATCGAGCGGGAGGAAACCCTAATACATGGAGCAAAACAAATACTCTCGCCCTCGTACCTGATGTGATTCTCTGCTTATAGAAGTAGATGTACATTAATTCATATATTAAAAATATAATAAAACTAGTCTAGACGGCATAAAATATTTTATTTTAAGAAAGGTGACCAATTTCGACCAACATCTGATCATCCTCAGATCGTTTACGTACTCACTGCTGGTTTCTGGAGCTGGTGGCGTGGAGAACTGTCAGCTCTTGGCTGGAGTGAAGAGCAACTTCTCTCTTAAAATAAAATACGATGGTTGGAACTTAAATAGTGGCAACTATTTATTCACAACCGATACAAAAGAGTTACATGTTTGTACCTGTTAGTGCCCTGCAAAGCAGTCACCAGCGTTGTTAAAACTCGTTGCCAGCGATGTGGCAGACGTAGTATACCGTTAGCAGACCCTGTTCTGTCGATGGTGGGAATGGAGCGGTCTAAAGTTATGGTGATTCTCGTGTACGACTGTAATGGTATTATCCTAACGCATTACGTTCCTCCACGGCAGACCGTCAATGCGAAGTATTACTGTTCGTTGTTTGAGCATCACCTGCGACCAGCTCTGCGAAAGAGCGGCGACACTTTCTGCGCAACCCACCAATTATTTTGGACGACAATGCTCGGGCGCATACAGCGCAAGCTGCGGCTGCTCTGTTCGGTCGATGTAACTGGAAGTACTGTACCATCCACCATACTCCCCAGACTTAAGTCCTTGTGTCTTTGATTTGATTCCCAAGATGAAGGAACCACTTCGTAACATTCGCTACACAACTGTTCCAGAGATTCCACAGGCAGTAGGCCGCTCCATTCACACCATCAACAAAACAGGCTCTGCTAACGGTGTACTACGCACTCCACGTCTCTGGCAACGGGTTCTACACAACGCTGGTGACTACTTTGAAGGACAGTAACAGGTGCAAACACGTAACGCTTTTGTATCGGTTGTGAATAAATAGTTACCACTAAAGTTCCAACCCTAGTATTTAACGCAATCTAGACTGTTTTATTATATTTTAATAGCATCTTATGACCGCTGACATTTCCTAAATCATGTTGCATAGAAATTTAATTTGTGTGTCTCAATGAAGAAAATATCCTTTAATGGGCAAGATGAATATTTACTGTGTAAAACTGCAGAACGTTCCCCACAAAAGAATTATCTTGAGATGATATAGAAAAGCGACGAAAACTTCAATTGGCCAGCCAAGATACTAGACTGCGCTGTCAGGTAGCTGTCCTTGAATGTAACATGGAATGAGTAAGTAAAATTTACATCTCTTATATGGTTTTAAGCAATCTGTTCTTTGAAGGAGAACAATCTTCATGGAAGATCTAGAAAAAGAAATGGTTTTACGTATGCCACGCCTATCACAGTCATCAAATGGCTAAACGTGTCAACATGAAAATGAGTTTGTTCTCTGAAACTCCAATGTAGACTACAATTTAGCTTCAGACTATAGAAGATACTGACAGTCAAATTCTCACGTAGATATTTAGCTTCGAGATAACAGATCAGTTCAGTAATGTATTACAATAAAGATGTGAGACTCAGAGGCTGTCAGTTATGTTTGTGATAAACCAAAGGCATGCAACGTTATGAACGGTAATGTGCGAGGTGCCGGGGCTAGCAGTGTATTTAACACTAAATTCTTCTAGAATCTTCATATGGAAATGATGCTCTAAGCGCCTCCCCCCTCTTTTCTAACTCCGACTTTTGCTGTTGCACATGGATTAAGAAGAAACACGAACTGACTGTAATCGACCCTACAAGTGGAGTAGAAAAGAGTTTGGCACCTGCAATAATTTAATTTGATAGAAATTAATTTGATAAATGAAAATTTCATTAACCTAGTGAGAAATGAAAGGGTTGCTCTACCGATCTACAGAATGAAAGTTCTGCCCAAAATAACAATACGATTTATTATGACTAAACACAAAATAATAAATAAAACAGATGAAACATTTACAATACGTCAAATTGGATACTGAAATAAATGCTGTGAAGGTGAAGTTGTCCATACTCTAGCTTGTGACATTTATGACCAAGTGGTATGAGGAGTCAATTCCTTGCAACTCAAATCTTAAGATAAACGCCCAGCCAACCTAACATTAATTGCTGCTACAGTAGTGAGAACTCAGACAATGAATACCCAAGACAGAAATAAGTTAGACAAGACGAACAGGCGCGCTCTCCTGAGCTCTGATTATCACCCAGCAAAATTCCCTAATCTGCCGGTGCTGCGGACATACATTACCAAGATGTCTTCTCAACTGCAAGGACACGATCTAGCGTACCGAAGGCGATGGTTAGTTTCTTCGACGTCGCTTCGTGTTGATGATAATGACGCGAGTATAGTCTGAAACAAATTATCCTGCTTTGGTTGTTCCAGAGTAAAGACTTCCCAGCAAATACAAATGCCCCTCTGAGGGAGACAAAGAAGTCTCGCTACACAATCACTGAGAGTACAGCGATTGGTTTAACAAGTGAAGTCACACAGTAACTCCGATACAGTCAACTTTAGCCAATACTGTTCAAGACGGACAACATAGGCCGCTTGTACGCAGAACGCTCAATTGCCAACTATACTCGGAAAGTTACGTTGAAGTCGAAACTTCAGCGACTTCGTCAAACAGTTACAATTAAATGAAAGTATATTAGACAACCAACGGAAACCTGGCTGTCCATAGCAGCGAGAGCTCACTCAGTCTTGTAACCTATTCCAACCGAAAGGCGAGAGCCAACTCCCTGAAGAGCACTCGCACAAGCCGAACACAGAACATTCCTGCCCCTATGACCGTGGCCGCGGCTAAACGTTCCAATCAGCCACTCGAAAACCGGCGGAAAATACCACTCTATAGCCGAAGCACTACTGTTCCACCAATGGAGACACTTGGCGCCAATTTCTGCGACGATTTTGCTACGTCACGGAGCTATCATCTGAGCAAGCCAATCACAGTTATGATTTTGCAGGAAACGCGGTAATTCGCCCGCCAAGACTGCCTGGGTACACAAGTCATTCCCACGCCTCTCTGGTAGCCCGTCAGAATGTGTTTTCACTAAGTTTCTGCGAAGTAACGGAATCTCTAGCCCCAGGCGCTCCTTCAGTCCTCTGTGGGCGTATCGTCTCCGCTCTTATGACAATGTCGGCGTTTGGACAGCATCCACTCGACTCCCTCACACCCGTCGGCTTAACCCTTTCAAGACCAGCAGAACCCGCCTGTCACCGGACCACCCGGGTGACGAGAGACGCTGCGTGGGAAGTCGGCGTGTGCAGCAATAGCAACTTTTCACCACATGCAATTATAAAGGAAAATATTCATATCTTCTGAGTTCTCAATACTAGCCTTGTAATGACAATACTCGACCATATTTCCCTAAATCGAATTACTCAGAGTAAGATATAAATATGAGAGGGGCAAGTCACTGTGTCCATCGTAAAGACATGCCACCTCTCAAATGTTTTGTGCTGTTCGGAAGACATGACCAACAGACATATTTCTGAGACCCAAAAGGCTATTCAGAAACAAACAGAAGATTTGAAGTTGTTGGCTGACGCGAGGTAATGGCACATATTTTGTTAATTGGTTCATTAAATACCAATAACGTGTTACACCTGGTGAGTTGTAGGGACCCCAATTCTTTCGTGTTCCCGAATTTTAAATATTACTTTTCTGAATGTTGCGGTTATCTCTTCTTGTCAAAAAATCTAAGCCCTTGTATGAAAACCTCTGCTATACACAACGGTAGGGACAAGTTTGTTGTTTCAAGAATTTGCAGAGAAGAGTTTCAATAAAATCTCGTAAACAAGATATTTTAACTAAATGAATGTGATTTTTTTATACGGATAAGTCGTCGTTTTCCAACATATGTACAGCACTGACATGTTTTCAATATCATAGTTCTATCCACACTTCTACTTTCAACAATACGTCAATAGATACATAACACTCCGTACTTGAAAACTGAGTGCACTCAAGATGTGTTGACATTGACTTACCACAGTTTACTTGCTGGACGAATTGATGCAACATTGGAAAGAAATCTCTCAAAAATATGAATATAAAAGGTGCGAATTCTTTTACTTTTTAATACTAAAATTGACATTAACTAAGTCTCTTGAACGTATATGTAGAAGTCTGCAGCCCTAGTCACTGTCCTTAAAATGCTTCTGCTTATGTGATCTTTTTCTCAATATGTAAAATTCTTCCAACTTTTAGGCCACTGTTCCAAATGGCCTTGACAATACGATTACATACCCTGAACAATTTTGTGGAGATTTTTTTGTGCAATAATGAAGTATAAAACCTTGAAAATTGGTCTGTGATTCAGCATATTATAATATTAATTTAAGCAAGCACCTTACTAGAGCATGTAAACAATGTTAAGGTTGGCCCTTAACATGTGTTTTATCACACTGTCACATAGAATTATGTAAACAGTGGTAAGGGCACGGCTTCACACCGTGGACGTGTTGAAATACGTATTTTCATTCACCGATTTGCAACAACTTATGAAGCACATTTGTGTTCAGAAACATATTCAGTATTTTCATATGAGTCGTAACTATCCACATATCCTAAAATTCGCAGACATATACCCTGAAATCCATTTTATTGGCACGAGTGCCACACGCGTTAATACCACTGGTATAGATGGTTTTGTCACTTCCAGTAAGCAGACGTCGTGACAAAGTTGCCATTAGCGAGAATCTGAAATTAGAAATAGGCCTGACATTTCTCTGTTTATCGTGCAACCATCCATTAATATACCTAAAGCGCACCACTTATCACGTTTTACATGCAATAACTCTGTTTTTCATCGACCATCCCTTACCTCATCATGCAGCCGGAGTCTACAGATTTAATGACGTTACACAAACAACTGGGACATCAGATGTCAACGATAGACGTGACTTCGTCTTAAAAGAGCAAGGCATCCGTTAATCTCGTACTAATTTACATTAGTAAATTCACACATATTTCGATACTTGTAATTAAGTTTGTTTTGTAAAATAAACTTTATGTAGCTTCAGTTACATTTTATTACAGTACCTACTGGCATTACGCGTTCCGAAATTATATTGCTATCATTAGCTACCTATATTTTTTTGCATAATTTCTGTGAAATGTTAAAGAATTTTTTTTCTCAGTGTGTCAACGAGATTTTGTTCCGAAATACTGTTCCTCCTGCCCAGAAATGAGTGCGCACCATCGTGTGAGCTGCGTTAATTGAAATAATGACGTGGAATTTTTGACTTATATCTCATACAAAAAAGAATATATACAACTCAAAGATTTCGCACTGTTGTGGCCACATCAAGACCAAGGTTCTTCAGCTGCCTGCATAATACATGTACTATGGTACATACATGTCTTGTATAATCATATTTACGTCTTGGTACATTTTATACAGTGTGATTTTCTGTATCTATTTAATTAAGAGAAACGTTTAGTGGCGTACGCACTCGCTACGCATCTTTACTATTCTTAGACAAATAATTCATAGGCCTTTACTGTTAATTGAGAAGACGTCAGCACTGGAGTAAACGCTATAAATAATACGTTTCTGCTTTCTAACATAACACTCAGCAACTATATTGATGTTGATTTTATGGGCGTTAGATCGTGGTCCAAAACATGTTTCTGTGTCTTACAAGGCTAACGATGTTTTCAACATTGTAATGGGTGTTAGACCGTGGTTCAAAGCATTTTTCTCTGTCTTACAGCGTTGATGATGTTTCCAACACTGGAAGACGAAACGGTAGGCTCAGAAAGATGCATAGAACGACGGCTTTATTTGAATAGAGCATAAATCACCAACGATATAAATACCGGCCCAGAAAGCTTGCATTGTATCACTGTTTCCACATGTTGTAAATTATTGACTGACAATAAGAAAAACTCGAAAATTAGTAAAACAGATCTCAACCAATATCACAAAACATGGATACATTTAAGTTCGTTTTGCTTTCATGGTGATTTTTCCACACATTTCTACAAGTTTCTTGTGGCAAATATTTGGCCTGTCTCACTGTTTAATCCATCAGCTGTCATGCTGTAGCTTTCTTGAGTTAAAGATCCACTTAAATACAGACACTCATAAAAATCCATAGGATACTGAGGGTTTATTCAGTTCGGTTTCCCATTTCATGATGCCATGACAAATCAGTATCAAGTAATACAAAGTTCCTTGTCAAAGGTCACTTTACAGGCGGCTACGTTTGAGTGTATTAAATAAGTGAACTGGGAACTTCTTGCTATCTAACTTCTGTTATAGACGTTTCTGGGCTCCAGATGAAGCGTGCCTTCTGCTCACTGCATTTTACACAGGTAACCCTGCTACTCTAGACGTTGCATCCAGTTTTGATGGAAGTCTGAAGTTTAGCTCCTGCTTCCCTCTATCCAAAAAGTTCCTTCACGTACTGCATCTTATACAAGAAAGTTTCCTCTTACACGTCTCCGGACGACTGCTCTTGTTTCACGTCACTGAACTGAGTATCCAATCTTTCTCCTGCGCTGCTCGCCGTGCCGCCTGCTTTCCCTATACTCTTACGCGGACACCCTTTATGGAAATTTTTAACCTTACCTCCTTTCACCCTGTATGATCACTACATTATCTAAGACACCAATTTATTGATTATTCTCAATGGTGTGCTTTATAGTATCGATATGGCTCTTGTTTCCTTGGGAATTCACTTTTCCTTGCACTATTATTTCTCTTGTGGCTTTTACCTCAGGTACAACATTTTGTACAGAAATAAAAATGATTCGTATTACCGGTATTTACACAATGTCTGACACAAAAAGTGAAGCCCCCAGAAGACATGGTTGTATCGCAATGTAGTTTCGCATATGTATACACCATCGGTGCATACATAAATGATTATACCTGCAATTCTCCTGCAGTTCATTAATGTTCTTAGCGTTAAATGTTGTTACCAGGAATCGCCCTGAAATATTTTGCATCATCCCGAATCGTTGGTTGGAGACCAACAGCAGCTGGGCCAGAGATTTACCACCCCATACTTCAAAATATGTTCAAATGTGTGTGAAATTTTATGGGACTTAACTGCTAAGGTCATCAGTCCCTAAGCTTACACTCTACTCCCACTAAATTATCCTAGGGACAAACACATACGCCCATGCCCGAGGGAGGACTCGAACCTCCACCGAGACCAGCCGCACAGTGAGTGACTGCAGTGCCTGAGACCGCTCGGCTTATCCCGCCCGGCCATCCCATACTTACCATCACAACAGAAACGGTTGCTTTTAGACTGGTGTCATGACTTGGAAGCATGGACTGCTGATGACTAGCTTCGCATTGTGTTCAGCCATGAATCGTGGCACTGCGCTACCCTAGTGGACCTTCATTGGGGAGTATGGCGGTGACCTTGGGAGAGGTGCCATCCTTCCCATACCTCGGAGAGGCACAGCCATGTTACTCCTGGCACCACGGCGTTAGCAGCCAAATGCTGACTTCAGATCACGGCTGGTAAACATTGAGAGAATAGAACAAGCATAACGTTAGGTCATGGACATCCTGCTACCTGATGTGTTATTTCTCGAGTGACAGTATGATGCTCCTATTTTTCACCAGGACGATGTTCGTCCTCACATTGGACCTATCTCCATGAACTTTATGTGTGATGTTGAAGTATTCTTTAGGCCAGCAAGATTCGCAGATGAGTGCCTTATTGATCATGTATGCCTCTGTTCTAACGCATCTCTATCGCACTGTCAACTTTCAGTATGTCAAGGACCAAGTCCATGAGTTGTGGACCAGCGTCCACAGCAGAGGATGAAAAGGCATTTTGACACCCTTACCAACCAAATCAGGGCATGCATCCAGGCTTGAGTGGGTGTAGTAAATACGACTCGATTTTGTAATCGTTGAATTAACATTACATACCCCCTCAACTCGTGAAGTTCTTCTCCCTACTGGGTACTTATTTATTTATATATATATTTATTTTTGAGGCGGAGCCTGATGATGTAATGAACACATATAGCTTCAGTACTAATGGAACCTCTTTGATGATGACGTTGATTTTATCTTTACTACGGCTTATGGTGTTTCATATTTCTTTTTGTGTACATTTTATTTTTTTTCGTACCCGGAGACGAGCTTAAACAAGACCATGATGAGCGACTGCCTAAAAGACATGCCATACAAATTTGATATCAATAACGCCATCTGACAGTTCTCACGGTATTCGTGCGAGAACGGTAAGGGATGGTAGAACATATCAGTCATTTGAAAGAGATGAAAACAGCGGGATGAAGGGATAGGGCCATACAATCATTCCTCCCAACCCGCTCCACTCCCACACCACCCCGTACCACAGAAGTTTTGGTAACTATGAATTTGTTGCTTGGTTTAACAGCAGTGACACGGACTAACCCTTAGCTGCTGTCCAGCTACCTTCAATCATTGACATCTGCCATGTTGTCTCTTTACCTGCCGTATAAGAAACCAGACACAGTTTCTGTAATTGCTAATGCATGCTCCTCAAAATGTAATTCAGTTGGATTCCGTGCGTCGTTGGACATGTCAATACGATATAGACGTACGAACGTGAACGAAGACGTCTAGAAAATGCATAGGGATTAGCTAGAGGCTGAAGTGCTTTCCTACGTAACAGCTGTCTCGTTTGTCGACGAGAGAAGTCACCAGTTTTCCAAGCACATCAATTGGATTGACCACTCAGAACTTTCGAATATCCGTTACCCGTGATGACTGGGTGTTGAATGCTGTCCTTGGGTTATTTAGGTTTAAGTAGTTCTAAGTTCTAGGGGACTGATGACCATAGATGTTAAGTCCCATAGTGCTCAGAGCCATTTGAACCATTTTATCCGTTACCAGAACACCTACAGACTCCCTAGAAACTAAATGGATGCGTTTGAGGAACGACCATGGTCATTCAATACATCTGAGAATGGAGATATATGCCAACGGCGGGGAGATATATAATGTCCTTCGAACGGAGTGCAAAATGTAGCCTCAGCGTCTCTGCAGTAGTAGGATAGAACTATTCTAAGGGTTTGATTTTGTAAGGACAATTCCTATAGCTATTTGGGCAATTCTGTAATTTTCCTCACTGCTCAGCACTATGTTAAGCTACTCTGTACATAATCCGCTATGTGCCCGAACCCAAAGTCGTCTAATCTTTAGGGAGACGGTTTGTAACTTACAAATCTTCATTGAGCACATCATCCTCTATTAACAAAGATTAAAAGTATTGCGACTACCTCAGTCCTTAACATCAGTTTGTTGCAGGATTCTCGAACATATTCTAAGTTCGAATATAATGAATTTCCTTGAGACTGAGAAGTTGCTGTCCATGCATCAGCACGGGTTTAGAAAGCATCGCTCCTGCGAAACGCAACTCGCTCTTTTTTCACATGATATCTTGCTAACCATGGATGAAGGGTATCAGACGGATGCCATATTCCTTGACTTCCGGAGAGCGTTGAATCGGTGCCCCACCAGAGACTCCTAACTAAGGTACGAGCAAATGGGATTGGTTCCCAAATATGTGAGTGGCTCGAAGACTTCTTAAGTAATAGAACGCTGCACGTTGTCCTCGATAGTGAGCGTTGATCGGAGGTGAGGGTATCATCTGGAGTGCCCCAGGAAAGTGTAGTAAGTCCGCTGTTGTTTTCTATCTACATAAATGATCTTTTGGATAGAGTGGATAGCAATGTGCGGCTGTTTGCTGATGATGCTGTGGTGTACGGGAAGGTATCGTCGTTGAGTGACTGTAGGAGGATGCAAGATGACTTGGACAGGATTTGTGATTGGTGTAAAGAATGGCAGCTAACTCAAAATATAGATAAATGTAAATTAATGCATATGAATAGGAAAAAGAATCCCGTAATATTTGAATACTTCATTAGTAGTGTAGCGCTTGACACAGTCAAGTCGATTAATTATTTGGGCCTAACATTGCAGAGTGATACGAAGTGGGACAAGCACGTAATGGCAGTTGTGGGGAAGGCGGATAGTCGTCTTCGGTTCATTGGTATAATTTTGGGAATATGTGGTTCATCTGTAAAGGAGACCGCTTATAAAACACTAATACGACCTATTCTTGAGTACTGCTCGAGCGTTTGGGATCCCTATCAGGTCGGATTGAGGGAGGACATAGAAGCAATTCAGAGGTGGGCTGCTAGATTTGTTACAGGTAGATTTGGTCATCACGCGAGTGTTACGGAAGTGCTTCAGGAACTCGGGTGGGAGTCTCTGGAGGAAAGAAGGCGTTCTTTTCGTGAATCGCTTCTGAGGAAATTTAGAGTACCAGCATTTGAGGCTGGCTACAATACAATTTTACTGCCGCCAACTTATATTTCGCGGAAAGACAACAAAGATAGCATGAGAGAGATTAGGGCTCGTACAGAGGCATATAGGCAGTTATTTTTCCCTCGTTCTGTTCGGGAGTGGAACAGGGAGAGAAGATGCTAGTTGTGGTACGAGGTACCCTCTGCAACGCACCGTATGGTGGATTGCGGAGTATGTATGCAGAAGTAGATGTTGAGAGAAGGACGAGCTAGGAGACTGCAACACTAGTGCCATTCTAGAAGCTTTTGGCACTGGGTCATAAGACTTCGGTATTTTCACCAGGTATAGGCATTGGCTGTTATTGTTGTGAACGTTGAACACGGAGTACTCTTTCTTGGTCTTCTTATTTCTTTTTCGTTTGTAGCGAGTGTCTGCATCTACATCTACGTACATATACCGCAAGCGACTGTACGGTGTCGCAAGAAGAGCGAGGGAAAAGACTATCTGTACGCCTCAGTACGAATCATGTCTCTTACCTTATCTTCGTGGTCCTTACGCGAAGTGTATGTTGGTGGCAGTAGAACCATTCTGCAGTCAGCTTCAAATGCCATTTCTCTACATTCTCTCAATGGCGTTGCTCAAAAAGAACGTCGCCGTCCCTCCATGTATACCCAATTCAGTTCACGATGCATCTGCTTAATACTTGTGTGTTTTTCTAACGTATCTGTGGAACACCTAGCAGCTCGCCTCTGGATCGCTTCGACGTCTTCCTTGAACCCCACATGGTGCGGATCCCGTACACTTTAGCAGTACTCAGAGTGGGTCGCATTAGTGTCCTACGTGCGGTCTCCCTTACAGATAAACTATACTTTGCTCAAATTGTATCAATATACCTCAGTCGACTATTCACGTTACCTACTACAGTTCTTACATGCTCCGTCCATTTCGTACCGCTTTGCAACATTACGTCTAGATATTCAATCGACGTGGCTCTATCAAACAAGCAACACTACTAATACTGTATTCGAACATTACAGGTTTGTCGTTCCTACTCACCTGCACTGCCGTAACTCTTTTTCTACAGTTACAGCAAGCCGCCAGTCATCACATCAATTAAAAATTTTGGGTAAGTCATTTTGTATTCTCTTACAGTCACTCAACGACACCACCTTCCTATGCACCATAGCAGCATCAGTAACAGTAGCATTTTGCTGCTCGCCCTATCCGTCATAACATTAGCGTATATACATTGAAGCACCAAAGAAACTGGTATAGACATGCGTATTCAAATCAAATACAGAGATATGTAAGCAGGCAGGATACGGATTTGGGATCGGCACCGCCTATATAAATCTACAAGTGTCTGGCGCAGTTGTTAGATTATTTTCTGCTGCTACAATGGCAGGATATAAAGGTTTACGTGAGTTTAAACGTGGTGTTACAGTCGGCGTACGAGCGATGAGACACAGCATCTCCAAGGTAGCAATGAAGTGGGGGTTTCCGGTAAACCATTTCACCAGTGTACCGTGAATATCAGGAATCCGGTAAAACATCAAGTCCCCGACATCGCTGCGGCAGACAGAAGTGCAACCCATCCGTAAATTGCTGCAAATTTCAATGCTGGGCCATCAGAAACTGTCAGCTTGCGATCCATTCAATGAAACTAAATCGATATGGACTTTCAGAGACGAAGGCCCACTCGTGTACCCTTGATGACTGCACGGCACAAAGCTTTACACCCCGCCTGGGTCCGTCAGCACCGAAGTTCGACTGTTGATGACTGGAAACATGTAGAGTGGTTGGACGAATCTGGTT
This sequence comes from Schistocerca gregaria, assembly GCF_023897955.1. Lineage (NCBI taxonomy): Eukaryota > Metazoa > Arthropoda > Insecta > Orthoptera > Acrididae > Schistocerca > Schistocerca gregaria. Next base: position 736,034,253 of record NC_064931.1, read on the forward strand.
TCAAATTCTATCGAGCGGATGGACGTGTAGGTGTATGGAGATAACCTCATGAATTCATGGGCCATGCATGTCAGCAGGGGACTGTTCAAGCTGGTGGAGGCTCTGTAATGGTGTGGGGCGTGTGCAGTCGTAGTGATATGATACTCTGACTGGTATCACGTACGTAATCATCCTGTTTCATGACTTGCATCCATTCATGTCGATTGTGCATTCTGACGGACTTGGGCAATTCTAGCAGGGCAATGCGACACCCCATACGTCCAGAATTGCTACAGAGCGGCTTCAGAAACACTCTTCTGAGTTTAAACATTTCCTCTGGCCACCAGATTCCCAATATGAACATTACTGAGCATATTTGGGATGCCTTGCGACGTGCTGTTCAGAAGATATCTCCACCCCATCGTACTAATAGGGATTTATGTACAGCCCTGCAGCATTCATGTTGTCAATTCCCTCCAGCTCTACTTCAGACATTAATCGAGTCCATGCCACGTCGTGTTACGGAACTTCTGCGTGCGCACGGGGGCCCTACACGATATTATGCAGGTGTAAAAGTTCCTTTGTCTCTTAAGTGTAGAAAATAACAGCACTATTTCACAATTCCCTGGTACACACTAGACGTCACCCTTGTCTCCGAGGACAACGAACTGTATCCTGTTACTTAAGAGCTCTTCGAGCTACACTCGTGTCTGGGAACCTATTCCGTATGCCCGTACCTTCGTTAACAGTCTGTAGTGGGCCGCCTTGTCAGGTGCTTTTAGGAAATCTTGGCGTATGGAATCTGTCTGTGGTCCTTCATCCGTAGCTCGCAGGATGTCATGTGAGAATAGAGCAAGATGAATTTCGCACGAATGATGCTTTCTAAAGCCGTGCTCATTCGTGGACGGAATCTTTTCTGTCTCGAGAAAATTTACTGTATTTTAACTGAGAAATGTTCAAGAATTCTGCAGCAAACCAATGTCAGGGATATTGGTCTTCAGTATTGTGGATCCTTTGTGTTCCAGCGTAAGGACAAGCGCCGCACGAAGATTAAGAACGATGCAGCGGAGAGAGCTGTGAGACGACGCCAGGCAATAGCACGCTGACTAGGACGTCACCACGACGGGAGCGGCCTTTACACGAGGAGAATAAAAGCGACTCGCCCCTAGCCTCGGCCGCACTGGAAGTCGAGCCGTGACGTGAAAACAGTATCATTTACTTGCATGGAAATTCTATACATTTTAGGACATTGACTATTTGCATGTCACAAACTGCTTGCGACCAATCTTTGCAAAGACGCGACGTTCAATAATGTCAGTCTGTCTTTTTGTAATAATAACCATTAATGTGATTTTCTTGAATTCTTGTTTAGCTATCCGAGTAAACAGCGTCCTAGGCAAATTATATCACACGAGTGGTCGGATACCACACGTTGTTTTATCCTTCTTATATAGAGGAGGCAACTGTATTTTTTCCCACCCTTTTCGGACTTTGTGCTGAGCGAGAGAATCAGAATCGGAGTCTGTGCGATTGTCAAACAACGGCATGTTTGCACGATTCCTCTGCATAAACGATTTCCTAAATGTGAAATGGAAAGCTTCGGCGTTCCTTTTGCTATCTTCTATTGCCACACTATATTACGCAAAGAGTGACTAAATAAATAACATAGGACCGGAATTTTATCGGGTTCTCCTCATGATCTTTTGCTAAGGTGTGACGATTATATTTATTGCATGCTTCGCGCATCGATCTTTTCACAGACACACGAACTTCGGTCAACTTTTGTCTGTAGTCAATTCCGTGTTCTCCTGTGAACCGAGAGTGCAACATCTTTCTCTTCCTCAGAATTTCGGAACTTCTTTGTTAAAGAACGGTGGGTCCTTTCCGTCCTTAATCCACTTACCTGGCACATACTTCTCGAGAGCACGATTTACAGTCCTTTTAAACTTTTTCCTTAATTCCTTTACGTCCATCATACTAGTACTAATCGGTGCCAAATCAGGCCAAAGCGGGATGCTAACAACTATTTATCTGCTCTTTCTGGCATAATTAATCTCCTAGCCTTCTTGACTGATATATTAACTTCAATAACCATGATGACATCGTTATCACTAATCCCTGTCTGTATGCTTACGGCGTCGATAGAGTCAGGCCTGTATGTAGCTACAAGATCTAAATTATTTCCATTGGACTTTGCGTGTTGAATTAGCTGGTCGAGACATTTTAACAACGCAGAATTACTTCGCAGGACTGTCTGTCTGTACACCCAGCAATCCATACACGTCCCAGTCTGTAGCTGGTAGGTTAAAGTCGCCTCCAGCTAATGTTGCATGAACAGGGTATTTCTAGCATTTTCTTTGAATGACTCTAGAAATGTCACAACAGAATCGCGTGGGCCGTAAAAAATCCAACAATTTTCTTCATTTCAGCTGGACCTGTTACACGTGACTAGATAACTTCACTGTCACACCTTAATGGAGACAATATTTTTTCACATTTGCAATGATCACTCACCCTCCTGAGCCTTGTAATCCGTTTTTCCTTTATACTTGCCAAGACTATCAGAATATCTCAAACACTTCTAATTTGTATTTCAGCCAGCTACCGGTCCTTAAAATAACTTGAGCGCGAGAAATTTCCCGTAGGGCACTACATTCGAGGACTTTGTTACGAATACTTTGTCACTTTCGCAATAAAATCTTTCATTACTGTGAACGCGGTCTGATTTCACTATCCACATGTAGTCCGGCGAGTGTTCAACAAAGTACCTCGAACTACAGTCTTGCCTAAACAGTACTCTGCTACCCAAGTAGCTACTTCCTTTGTGTAGTGCACCCTTCACTTATCAATGGGCGTCCTACAATTCCCCACCAGATGACGCAGGTCCAGAAATCTGCAGCCAAGATCTTCACACAGACAATCCAAAGAACCCCAATCAACTCCAGGAAAAACGCTGCAAATTACGAGCTCTGCTTGCACACCCCGTGAGGTGCCAACGGTCTTTACCACCTCCACCAGCCGCCTGTATGAACTTCATGGGCTCAGTACCCAAGCGGCAAGCATCGTCGGTGCGAAGTTGATCCATAAGTTGCAGACAACTGCTTACTGCACGCTCGATAGCCGAAGGTAAGGTCTGCTCCACATCTCGGATGAGGCCCGTCGAGATTGGCACATTGGCTTTCTTTCCTGCCGCGAACGCTAACTGCCTAAGGGGCTCCATAACGCGCCTAGCGGTGGAGCTCCTGCCCCTGTGTGCCTGCTCAGACCCTGCTGAAGGAACGCTACCTCCCCACTCACAGGGCAAATAGGCGAGACCCGACTGCCAGTCTCCACCCTGTCCCTCTGTTTCAAGTGATACGAACGCCTTACCACCCGCCACTCATCCTGCCGTGACGGCTGATCCAATGCATCGGGTACACTGAGAGGTGAATCAGCAGCCGAGCCCGTGGCCGAAACAAGCGACAGCTAGGGTTCTCCATGCGATGCACCAGATTATCCGCTCCCACTGCACTCCGAGGCAGCAGCCTGAAGATGAATGACTGTAGCCAAAAGCAGTCAGCTGTTCGCGACCTGTGGTCAGAGCCCCCTGTGTCCGTACACAGCATGCACAACTTCTCATTCTAGTACTCTTATTACTTGCTTAAGAACTGACTGTAAGAGAACAGACAGAAACCTAATACTCAACTTGCTACCCTTCAGAAGTGTCACCATTGGAGAGTGACGCCTTATAAGCTGTCTAGCTGGCTGCCCAGGAGAAATAACGACTGTGTTACAGATTGCCTGACTCTACACTTTATAATTACAGAAACGGTGGATTACAGCTCTTAAATAGAAAAACACACCCTTAAATCAAGGAATTTAATACTAAGGAAACAGAGAAAAGGCTAAACACGTAATTTGCCATTCTGTACGCGTGTGCCAAGCGACAGTTGGTGCTTGACTGACTGGCTTACTAGGCTGAAACGAACGACCCCAGTCTCTTCAAGACAAAACAAAAACGAAAAAATACAAGAAAAATTAATGACTAGTGTGGTACAGACCACCTGAATTTACACTTACAGTTATAAAGCGCGAGATTAAACGGAAAAACATGCACGATATTTGTTAAATTAGCCACTAACACAGAAGGGGCTAAGGATGTAGCTTGCTGCTCAGCAGGTTTTTACCAGGCGACAGTTGGAGCCTGACTGACTGACTGGCGAGATACCTCACAGTGGAGGACAATGCTGTATTATTAGTGTCTGGAAAGGAACTTATCAAAGTACCTCTAACGACCCTGTTTTCTCGTTTGATAACACTGCAGAACTCCGCTGTAAGTGAAATGTCCCCACTCACACGTATCTGTTTTCTCGAAGCAGGTAGTACAATTTAAGTAACTGCTAAATATTGCTAGTCGGGCTTCTATTCAGCACTCGGCTACCTCTTTCTGACTCGAGAAGAGGTTGGAAGAGGTCGGATCTGACTGCAGTTGGAAAACATAGGACTGCTACCGACATGTACATGGCTATGGTCAGATATAACTCTGAGTGCGGCGTTGCAATGTTGTAGGGGCTATTAAATCGTGCTCTCATGTTCTTCGTTTCGAACGCAGTGACAAAGTACATCCGAGCCATTTACTACTGCTGCCTTGACTCCTTGCCATCACGAAATTTTTAAGCGTTCACTGCGTCTGAGAGTCTCCTATCCTGCTTTCGTAGATGCTTGGTATGAATCAGAAAGTCGATAAGTCGATGTGGAGCACCAGCAATGTGAAGAGTGGCAGAGACTGTTCTTCCCAACCTGTTCCTCTCCGTTGAGAATACAGAGTGCTCAATGGTGATTGCTTCCTCAACTCATTGTATAGCCATCTGCTAACGATTAAAAATCGTTTCACATACATTATATACATTAGGGGCATATTAATTTAGGCGATATTTCATAATTTATTCAGAGACTCACACACAACCACTAAACGGTTTTCACATGGAACCGATACTGACTGTATTATTGAACTTACTTGCCAAAGTACAGATTTTTTATAGTCAAGGAGTATTGTGGTATTTCGCACCTTTTCACAATTTTTTAGAAGGGAATACCACTTTGTACATTAATTCTGACAGACATAAAGGCACACGTTAATGCAGTTGCGTAAATACTGGGAATGTTTTGCTATATGTACAACTACACTCCTGGAAATTGAAATAAGAACACCGTGAATTCATTGTCCCAGGAAGGGGAAACTTTATTGACACATTCCTGGGGTCAGATACATCACATGATAACACTGACAGAATCACAGGCACATAGACACAGGCAACAGAGCATGCACAATGTCGGCACTAGTACAGTACATATCCACCTTTCGCAGCAATGCAGGCTGCTATTCTCCCATGGAGACGATCGTAGAGATGCTGAATGTAGTCCTGTGCAACGGCTTGCCATGCCATTTCCACCTGGCGTCTCAGTTGGACCAGCGTTCGTGCTGGACGTGCAGACCGCGTGAGACGACGCTTCATCCAGTCCCAAACATGCTCAATGGGGGAAAGATCCGGAGATCTTGCTGGCCAGGGTAGTTGACTTACACCTTCTAGAGCACGTTGGGTGGCACGGGATACATGCGGACGTGCATTGTCCTGTTGGAACAGCAAGTTCCCTTGCCGGTCTAGGAATGGTAGAACGATGGGTTCGATGACGGTTTGGATGTACCGTGCACTATGCAGTGTCCCCTCGACGATCACAAGAGGTGTACGGCCAGTGTAGGAGATCGTTCCCTACACCATGATGCCGGGTGTTGGCCCTGTGTGCCTCGGTCGTATGCAGTCCTGATTGTGGCGCTCACCTGCACGGCGCCAAACACGCATACGAGCATCATTGGCACCAAGGCAGAAGCGACTCTCATCGCTGAAGACGACACGTCTCCATTCGTCCCTCCATTCACGCCTTTCGCGACACCACTGGAGGCGGGCTGCACGATGTTGGGGCGTGAGCGGAAGACGGCCTAACGGTGTGCGGGACCGTAGCCCAGCTTCATGGAGACGGTTGCGAATGGTCCTCGCCGATACCCCAGGAGCAACAGTGTCCCTAATTTGCTGGGAAGTGGCGGTGCGGTCCCCTACGGCACTGCGTAGGATCCTACGGTCTTGGCGTGCATCCGTGCGTCGCTGCGGTCCGGCCCCAGGTCGACGGGTACGTGCACCTTCCGCCGACCACTGGCGACAACATCGATGTACTGTGAAGACCTCACGGCCCACGTGTTGAGCAATTTGGCGGCACGTCCACCCGGCCTCCCGCATGCCCACTACACGCCCTCGCTCAAAGTCCATCAACTGCACATACGGTTCACGTCCACGCTGTCGCGGCATGCTACCAGTGTTAAAGACTGCGATGGAGCTCCGTATGCCACGGCAAACTGGCTGACACTGACGGCGGCGGTGCACAAATGCTGCGCAGCTAGCGCCATTCGACGGCCCACACCGCGGTTCCTGGTGTGTCCGCTGTGCCGTGCGTGTGATCATTGCTTGTACAGCCCTCTCGCAATGTCCGGAACAAGTATGGTGGGTCTGACACACCGGTGTCAATGTGTTCTTTTTTCCATTTCCAGGAGTGTACATCTGTATTTTTACTCTGCAAGCTGAAATATGGTGTGAGTTGGAGCGTTATCCATATGCCACTCTGACGTCCCGTCTTTCCTGTTACGGTCGCGAATAGTGCGAGGGGAGAGCGACAGTTACTAATGTTCCATATGAACTCGAATATTTCTCGTTTCCCTGATGGTCTTCTTAGTAAATGTATGCATTAGCAAATGTGTTGGCTGACGCTTCCTACGTGAATTATAAAGGTAAATCCCACAATTATGCACAAAAATTCTGTTGTACGATCTGCCACTGGAGATGCCGCGCGGAGTAGCCGTGCGGTCTTGGGCGGCTTGTCACGGTCCGCGCAGCTCCTCCCGTCGGAGGTTCGAGTCCTCCATCGGGCATGGGCGTGTGTGTTGTGCTTAGTATAAGTTAGTTTAAGTTAGGTTAAGTGATGCGGAAACTTAGGGACCGATGACCTCAGTAGGGTGGTCCCACAGTACTTATCACAAATTTCCTAAATTTCCGCTGCAGTTGTTTGAACATCTTCGTGACGTTTTAGCAATTAACAAATTCTTCTTATGATCGTCTCCCCTTCCTCCATCAATGCTTTCTGGTAAGCGTCCCTGTATGAAGGGCATTACTCAAGAAATGAAATGGGAATCCGTTAAAGAAAAGGTATATATCTCTTCCGAAATCCTGTTGTATAAATTTAGAAAAACGTATGCAAAGAAGACGGTGTGGCGGTTGTATTGACATCATCGTATATCTCACATGGAGATTATCTTAGAATATGTTTCCACAGCACTCTCCATTTTGTACAAATGCTCTTCTACGTTCTTTCTGACAGGATTAAAACATCGTCAGAAAGGCTTACAGTTTTTGTTTCTTCTCGGTGAACTTTAATTTGCTGCTTGATAAGTGTACGTTTTGAATAACATCGCGGAAAGTTAACAACTCTGTGCCATTCCCTTCTCAACTACTACGAGTACTTCCGTTTCATGTTCTACGAAACTTATAACTCCAGGCTGGTTCCTGTACGAGTTGTACATGACCTTTCCTTTCTCTAACATATTTTCTAAGATAAATTGTAGTCTCAGTTTTGCCACATGCATACCCACATTTCTCTAGAACAGAAACTGATCTGGATCTTTCCAAGGCCATCCTATAATAGTTCTTTTATTCGTCTGAAACTAACTCATGTGTGTGTTTTACAACCACGTCTTATTGCACAGGTAGTTAGGTAATTTGCATAGTTAGATAATTAGCACACATGTCAGCATATGTGTTTTTCCGATCTATATTTATGACGTTTTGAAGGTTTTAATTGCATTTATTAACTGTTCTGTCGGTTATCATCCTCTCCTTAGTTACGTGTGCCTCTTTGCCTTTCACATCCAGCAATTTTTGTTTTGCCATTTTTCACCTTACCTCTATCTCATTTCTTAGACCCCTGCATTATTTTTTGCGAGCTTCATTTCCTGAATTTTTATATTTTCTCCTTACGTCAGTTGTATGTTTGCGAATAGAATAAATGCAGAGTCGTAGTGGAAATTTAAGTATTTCAGGTGGCAGTGTAGTGAGGTGTGATTTACGCACGCCAAACAAAAAGACATTCCTGTTTAGTGGTTCAGTGATTCAAGAAAAGGCATTGGAACTGAACGAACATGAATGGTGATACAACATTTACTGACAACAATTGTTTGTTAGACCGTCTGAAGAAGAGACACTGCATACGGCAATGTGCGGTAAGTGGAGAAAAGTTATCAACTGACTTTCCCGCCACAGACACATTATTAGATGAGTTTACAGACTTGATGAAGTAAATCATTATAGGCAGACGCCGTTCTGTGTGTTTACCAAGAATTTCTGCCAGGATTTGTATTTTCCCCTAGCTTACTCCTCTCATGTCCTCACTATTTCACCTCTCTCGTCTTCTACTGTGTTCCTTATCGCTGTTTCACTCAGTTATTGCTGAATGCCTTTGAAACTCTCATCAGCCTTTGCTTTTTTTAAATTATCCCGGTCTCATCTCCTTAATTTTCCGACGTCTTTTGCAGCTGACTCAGTTTAATCGGCTGTTCACACCCAATAAATTGTGATCAATGTGATATTCTGCCTCTGGAAATATTTGGCAGTTTAAACTCTGGTTTAGGAAGCTCTGCCTTATCAATATTCATGCATACAATGTGCTCACATGGTTCTTAATCTATGTTTTACTTATTTCTCTCAGTATATTTTCTCGTGCTAGTTTTTCTTCACTACGTTTCCTTTCTGTCTAGTAACAATCCTCGAACAAAATTACATTTTACTCTACCTCGACCATTTGAATGATTCCTTTTGTTTCACCACACATACATTCTATCTCTGCATCATTAGCGGAGCTATTTGGCGAGCAAGCATAAACAATATGGAAAATATAGACCATGGTAGTAAATACTTTGGCAGGAGTTAGCTTCCTCTTTGTCACCGCTACTATAACGCATTCACTACCTTGTTCATACTATCTTACCCAAATTCCTGTTAGCTTCCTTCTACAACTTGTTAAATTTGTTTTAGAAATGAAAGATTTTATTTTAGTCCTTACAACAAATATCCTCTACTACTGCATTTGTTTTGGTGAGCATGAGTTTCTGGAATCATGACCATGGTATTAGTGGAAAAACTGGTATGATTCATAGATTTCTTATGCGTCTGTTCGTGCATAGAATAAATGCAGTGTCCGAGTGAAAATTCAATTATTTGAATTTATGGACTTTTCTCGAGAATGAAATCATTATGTTGACCTGGCAATAGTTTTTTGTGTTTATGTAAAATGTAATGTCTTCACTTTGTGTTTTTGTTAAAAATGGTTCAAATGGTTCTGAGCACTATCGGACTTAACATCTTAGGTCATCAGTCCCCTAGAACTTAGAACTACATAAACCTAACTAACCTAAGGACATCACACACATCCATGGCCGAGGCAGGATTCGAACCTGCGACCGTAGCGGTGGCGCAGTTCCAGGCTGTAGCGCCTAGAATCGCTCGGCCACTCCGGCCGGCGTATTTTGTTGATGGTTACGTTTTTGTCTTTAGTAAGAAAAGTGTGTAAACCATGAGAAACACACTAATCGGATAAATTGTTACACATTTAAACATTATACTGAATTTTACACAAATCCAAATAATTTATCGCCATTATTACAGTAGAACCCCGGTATTCCCAACTAATAGGTGGGTGTGGTGTGTTCCGATTCGGAAATGTTCGAATTATCTCAATCAAATGTACTGTACACATATAAATACTCCTACCGTATAGTATTACCAGCCACAAATCAACGTAGGGTAGCAATGTCAGGAACTGACAATGTAGGGACGTGAGGAACTAGCAATGTTGTGGATACCACACACCGTACTCCTCAACAATGCAGCTACCTAGCCGATAACGTGGGGTAGTGTTTTATCTGGTTCAGATCAGTTAAAGCACAGTTTGTTTGGCTGCATTAATGGATATTCTACCCACAGAATCCAAATACATTGGGTTGCCTTATACTGTATTGGATTCATGCTTCTTGTTCATAAACGAAGTTAATACTGTAAGTAGAAAACAAGTCGTATACTGTACAGTAGAGTAAAACAATATCAAAAAAATGAAAATATAGTTCCCATAGATTATAACATAGTGCTTAAGTTGCTTGACAATCGGATAAGTGCTACAAAATGGGCTATTGAATTAGGTTTCGGGAAAGCCACTCTCAGTTACTGGAAAGAAGTCGGAGGAAAGTTGGTAGTTACTGCAACACAACTATTGAGAAACCTTTGGAACAACGCTGCCTCTCAACTCTATCTTCGTATAACATTACACCAGATGTACTGCGGCGTGTACGACATTCATTACGCCAGAGACTGCAATTCTGTGCAGCAAATGATGGCCACCACATTGAACATCTATTGGCCTGACATGTCGGGACACACTCTGTTCCACTCCGTAATTGAAAACGCAAAACCACGTGTGTACGTGTACTTCGCCCCTCATGGTAATGTACGTGTGCGTCAGTGAAAAAGACCAATAAAAAGGTGGACGTAATGTGCTGTTCCAGTCTCTTCTGTACCTAAGGTCCATCACCGTTCCCTTTGGATCCCTACGTAATTCGGTGCTCTCCGATACACACGATCGAACAGCGGAGGAGTGGTACTCAAGCGTCAACTTTAGGTTACAATATCTCCGGATGCAATTAACATTTTACAATGCAACAAACGGGGCTGATTACGTATCTGTTTATATGTTCAGATGTGTTAACAAAATTAACGGGGTTCCATTTTTAAAAAAACGTAGGTTTGTGTTAAAAACATACTTCCGTGAATTTTTTTATGATTTGTATTAACCAATTACACTGGCCCCTCTCCTCATGTTCGGTCTGAGTAATCGATTCGTCAGTATTTGATGTGGTTTACGAAATATATCTAGCGGTAACGTTAGCTTGATAAAATTAAAACTTGAAAGTCTAGGTCATAATACTCCTTACTGTTATTTTAAATTTTTTTCATTCCTTGTATTGTACCTTTAACATTTACATTTTCAAACACTGAAGATCCCAACCAGTAATTAATTAATAATATCTGTTTGATGCAATGATTTTGAAATCTTTATTAAGCTATATACAAAGTTTTTCATCATATCTATTATACAAATATTCGCATCCAGTAGTGTTACATGAAACATATATTAGTAAATCACTAGTCCTTTTAAAGAAACTGGACCTCCAACCATTGCACAGTTTATTGAGTGGAGTATCAATTTACATAGAGAAAATTTTTATTAACATTAAAAATTATATATTATAAATGGACAACAGTGATAGAAAAGATGTTAATCTAGCTACTGAGATGTTGCAGTGAAAAACTGTTGGCAACTATAAACTGTGTAAAGAAAGAATTATTGTCTGAAACTTCAGTGAAACAAAAATAGAGCAGAAAAAGTTCTTATCCTCACAAAGGGCAGAAAAATCACTTAAAAGAATTAATAAAAAAACTTAAGACTAGCAAAACATAGTCTACATATCAAATATGAATATTTGTATAATAATTTTAACCTGTTTAAGGATGTTAGATAAAGAAGAAAGGAAGCATTACTTATATTTAATAAAGCCATATATCTCAAATAACTAAAAAGCAATAAAAAATAAAATTCCTTATTTTTTCATTCTGCTTTTTATATTTTTCATAATCCACAAAATCATGAATTACAAAAGAAAACTAGAGAGGAAATAGAGTTAAAGAACAGAAAATAGAATAAGAACAGTTATTGCATTTATATAATGTTTTGAAGAAATTCACTATACCAATTTTATTTTGGCACTGGAAGTTATAAAAAAACTTATTTCAATTTTAATATCGGTATGGCACAGTATAATAGTTTTCTAGAACTACTCTTTGCTAATGCCTGAATGAGAAATCTTTCTTTACTTCCTCATTGATTACATTTTTTGTGTTAAAATCTCTAGTAATGTGACTATACTCTAACTATATCTTTTCTTTCTCTTCATTCTTAATTAATCTTGCCATGGATTCGCCATTCAGCTTTTAAATGTTCTGATAGTTAACAGTAAACCAGTTTATTTTGATTAAATTATTATCATTTTTCTCAAAATAGTAATTTTAAGTCCAGCTGATGCCCAATTTTTAATCTAATAATTTCCGAACTCATCAGTCGATTCACCCAGCACACAACCTGTTTGCACAGTATTTTAACCATCATCAGTATGTACTATACTCGCTGTATCAAAATATATAACCAATTGTCTTAGCTCAGTTAACATATCGTGCAATCTAAGTCTTGCATCTGATTTAGTGCATGCTGCTACAAAAGTATTTGTATATGTGTTATTTTTCACACATTGATCCTTAAAATTGTACTTAATCTGCACCATATTCTCATTAATAAAATTAATTTCTAAATTATTTAATCACTCATCCCATAATTTGTCATCAAATTGTTGTAAATCTGTGACATACTTGCTTTTACTCATATTTTGTTGTAGTCCACATTTCACCATAATGAATTCAGATATATCTTAGCAACAGTTCATTTTCCTGGATTTTCCTTTATCTTATCATAATCCACTTCAATGGTCATCTATCCTTTAACTGTTAGGATATATAACTCCTTGGATTCAACATAATGCGGACTGGTTTCTACTTTTATTTTCACAAAGCCTTTTACATAATTTTTAAACAATGTGTTGCTTTTATTTCTAAGATCCAACAATCTATAGATATTTAAAATGTTATATCCATTCTTCGTAGCATTATTTAGTTCACCAGTTCTCCAAGTCCCAACAGAACTTCTTTTATCATCGTTGTGATTACATTTATTTATTTTTTCTTCTACACATTTGATACACAAAGAAAATGACAGTTTTTCATTTTTATCATTCTTTATCTGTACTGGAAAAACTGGATGATAAAATCGTCTATGTGCCGATAGTTTACATTTTATGGATCCATACCATATTGATTGATGTCGCTCAGGATAATAATCATAATACTGTACAGTTGGCTACAAACAACACATATGGATATATTTTATTTTCATGACAATCATGCTATCTGCTTTAGCTCTTAATTTTATTGTATTAATTTGACCATGATAAAAGACATCTCATGAGTTCAAATGTTCAGAAACTACAGGTAATTGTTTTAATTTCTTAAGTTTTTTATATTCTACTAAATTAATCCCATCACATTTCCACATCACTACTAAAGTTCATAAATTTCGCATTTTATACTTTTTGATAACATCTTTTGAAATAGGCTATCCTTCAGTTCTTTATTTTTATCGTTTATTGTTTCAGTCATAAAGCATTTTTAGGACTATGTCGAAAAGGTTATGATATTGATAAACAGAACTGGTTACTTAATCAAAACCATCTACTTTCTCTCCAGCTATACTCACACCACCATCATTAATGAGAGATAGACATTTAAAAATGAGTGAACTTCCACATGGTTTAACTCTCTTGGCACTGATAACTGTGTCAAAGAAAAGAGACCCACCGGGGGAAGTACGGGAGCAAGTGGAATTTCCCTGGTGGGAACAGATTCCGCACTGAGAGATAATTGGGATGGCGCTGGAAAGGATTTTTAAGCTGGAAGGGGAAAGAAGGAGTGAGAAGATAAGAAGGCTTGGGTCCGTGAATTTCGAGGTGGACAGAAGGTTCTCGTCAAATGGTTTAGGCTCTCCAACAAACAGAAGAAACAGTACGAGAAGTTTTTCATCGTGTATAATGGACCACTTCACATACGCCATGTCACGCATGAGAATTCATATGAGCTGGCGTTCCTGAGATCTGGACGATCGGCAGGAGTGCATCACATATCGCATGTTAAACCCTTCACTGATTGAAATTGGAGGTCACAATAGCAGCAGTTAGAGCAAAAAGAAGTAGAAGAGAATAAAATAAAAGGGAGGACATATGGTGGAAATTTCTTATTCTGAAAAGCCACAGATTGTTTAATGGTCGGTGACAGCCATGCATAAGCTTAGTAGCATAAGTTTTGTTTAGTTATACTACTGTTGAAGACAAGAATCATTTCTCTGGAATGTTTTTTATTTGTAATTCACTGTAGCAATTAGCATAGGAACTTCTACCATTATTGCTAGTCGTAAGAGTTAGGCTTTGCTACAGTTTCACTGTACAAGTATTTCTTCGTAACAAGTATCAAGTTTAAGAAGTATAGATGGTCATCCCAGAGCTGACTAATTACAATTGTTGAGAGTAGAAATGTGCTGATTTCACATCAGAATTTTCGTTATTAATTGGAGTTCTATTTCGCATTAATTAATATGTTCTCATAGCACTTTTGGAGTTTGCACAGAACGACAAAACCATGTGTCACAACAATGACAGAATTTCATGACTTCGAGTCCGAAACTAGGTCACGAGTATTGGGGACTGAATGCTTCTCGTAACATCTTGGAGTTAAGCTACAATCAAATATCTTCCCTTTATTGTGTGTGCATCGCAGTAAACGCCCTAGTACGATCTGGTAGCCGGCCGGTGTGACCGAGTGGTTCTAGGAGCTACAGTCTGGAACCGCGCGACCGATACGGTCGCAGGTTCGAATCCTGCCTCGGGCATGGATGTGTGTGATGTTCTTAGGTTAGTTAGGTTTAAGTAGTTCTACGTTATAGGGGACTGATGACCTCAGAAGTTAAGTCCCATAGTGCTCAGAGACATTTGAACCATTTTTGAGTGATCTGGTTATATAATTAGTAGTATAGTGTGTGAGAGGGGCGTCGCTGAGATGGGCTTGCGAGAACCTTGGAGCTATTTGGCAGCATGGTCGTGTATTCTCCGTGCAAGAGGCTTGTTGACATTCTTGTGTGTTTCGTCGTGGTTTGTGAGCATTGCCCAGTGCAGTGTGTTTTCGCTGTCTGCTGATTATTGCCATCGCCAGTGGCTCGAAGTATTTGTGGTTTGTTCTTCGTCTGTGGATGTAGCCTTTGGTGCGATGTTTCTCGCGAATGGGATATTTTATTCGAGTGTGGTGACACAGATGAGCTATCGCGTCTTATGCGATTGTTGTTCACTGTGGCTGTTCACTTGTGCTTTTCACATGTGGTCTTCCACACTATTGTACGTTGATATTCGTGTGGCCTTTCGCGAGTGGTTCGCGAGGGCCTGATTGGTAGATCTCGGGTGATAGTTTGTACTACGTGGCGTGAGTACAGAATGTGCGAGACACTTTGGTATGTTTTTTGCAGAGTGAGTGAGGCCCACCATCGATTTGTGAGAAAGAGTAGGTGGAAGAATTGTAGTTTGAAGTCAAATGTCGATAAAACATTGTGCTTTTTTTTATTTGTTTGAGAAGATGAAGTGGAAAATTTGTACACCAACTTGAGAAATTTTGTGTCAGTTTCAGCAAAAAAGAGAATTTCAGAACAGTTGTTTTGTCCACAGATTGGTGACGTCGGCGCTCATCGAGATTCACGCCACATACCAGAGCTAAGTGCCACCATAATGACTAAGTAATGGGGAATTAATCTGTAGTACCGTCAGTAGTTCATATAGCTTTTATAGTAGTTGCATTGCATGAATAAGTAGTACACTTTGATACTGTGAGAGTGACTGTAGTGAATGTGTAGTTTAAGCCAGCTTAATTCTTTAAGTTGCATGAAAGGTTATGGGAAATTAACATTACACTATCATAGAACAACTCACCACTACTTAAGATCATAAATATTTAGACACAGAGAATTAATCATTTAAAATTATTGCTGTACTACAATGAAAGAATAATTGTAGGATAGAATAATACTTTGTTTTGTTAAAAGATCTCTCTAAAGCATTTTATTCTTTTATTTTTAATGGAGTAATCATGTAAGGCAACCCTTTACAATTTCGTTATAATTCTGTCTGCACTTTTGCTGTAAAGATATTTCTGAAAACGTGGCACTAAGCCCGCATGAAACCATTGTGCATTTGGGAGCTGAGTGGATGGCGACATATGAGGCAGTTGGAGAGGTTGCTGTCACTGGGGCGGCCATAGGAGCTAAGCAGACGCGGCGCCAAAGACTGGAGTGGCAGTTAAGGTCGTTTGCCAAGCCTGTTACACACAGGGGGCGCAGTTCTCTGTAGGTGGCGGTGACCCACATAGTGACAGCATGGCAGCTGGTCGACACAGCGTCATCAGGCTACATGAATGGAGGCAGGAGTGGACGAGCCTCTGCATGCCACCAGCTGTCACTGATGCCCTGGCAGCTCGTGAGCATTTTCCTCTCTGCTTCTGGCTTCCAAGGTCCTGTGGGACCTACCGCTAGATGAATGGGGGTGCCCTGCTACCGGGGCCAACTGTGGAGTACTGAATGGAGGTACATACGTCCCTGGAGACTGGAGACACAGGTCGACGCAGACGGTGACGGCAGGAGGTGATTTACCTCCAACCTGTGTCCATATACTGCCCGTCTAATCCCATCAACATCTTCGACAACGTCAACATATTGCCAACTTCCACGTCATCCAGAATCCAGGATGGTCAGTAATCGAGACACCAATGAGTGCTAGCCACACACAAGTAGGTGTTGCCTGTACTGTATATGCCAAGTAAAAGGGGTAACCCATCTTGGCAAACTCGCTGGGCATTGCTGCCACATCTAACGTGTTACATGAGATTTGTAGTGCTGTGTTTATTCGTGTGACAATCGTAACTTCAAAAATTTGACTCCTTAAAGACCTTTGAGAAGGGAGCTGTAGGAGATATTTGCTGTTTTCCATTAAGTTGTTTTATATGTTCCTTGCTGTTTTCCTTTTTTTCTTTACAAGATTACATGTGATTTCTGTTTTTTCTTACCAATTTTTATTTTCTCTTAATGAACTCTCGTATTAGTTTTGGTTTTTATAAAGTTGCACTTGTTTTCTGGGACTTATATATTGTAATGTTTCGTTGACACATCTTTGTACTAAAGGAACAGATGGACACATGTTAAAGAAATAAGCTGAACAGATGTCACAAGCCACAATACCACTATGATTCTTTGTGTTGTGAGAAAGTGAGAATGTTTGTGGTCGATGTTCTGTCAAGGAATGAATGCAGCCATGTGTATAATTGAGCAGGAGTAGTATTTTTCCATGGGCAGGAAATCCTCAAGACGACAATATTATATCCTCGTTAGGGGAGTAACCTTCTCTAGCCACAATTTCACGATGAATGAGTAGATAAATGACTGCATGACCCGGTAACCATCTAGTAATTGTGATCAAAGTCTGGGTCTACAAGAATATGACACACTTGTACACCCATCACATTTTTTATTTCTCACATGTAGGCATGCAGCAGAGGCGGTGTGTATTACACCTGGTTGAATGTGGTAAAGACAGGGTATAACATTGTGCTGGGGTTGATGGTGAACGGTCGGCCGCGGTGGCAGTGCGGTTCTAGGCGCTGCAGTCCAGAACCGCGAGGTTGCTACGGTCGCAGGTTCGAACCCTGCCTCGGGCATGGATGTGTGTGACATCCTTAGGTTAGTTAGGTTTAAGTAGTTCTAAGTTCTAGGGGACTGATGACCTAAGATGTTAAGTCCCATAGCGCTCAGAGCCATTTGAACCATTTGATGGTGAACGAAGGCTGATTCATGTTTGTTTCTTTGATAACGACGCAAATAAAGTGTCAAAATTTACTCTGTTTCATGTCACCCTAACTATTTTAAAGTGTGACACTCCCCAAGAATAAATATGAGCGAAATGGGTAGGTTGTGAGAAATTGCAGGACACTTTTACTTTTGTTACGGTGTCATACTGCTTAATGTTCTTAGAGAAGGTGACCTTAATTACATGGTTGCTATATTTGATATGATCTGACTTCATTCATATGCGAAAAGGTTGGCAGTAGTTAACGCTCTTGCATGTGTGCTCTAGTAAAGGAATAGCATTAAGCTTTACCTGCTTTCAAAGGGAGATCGTGTGAAGTTAATTGACTGCAGTAAAGGCGCACATAAGCTGAGGGCTGAGGAGAACGTTTTATCTGCGGAACCTAGGTGAAAACGTTTGTGGACTGCCAAGTCCCTAGGTCTCCTTGTGCAGACACATTCGGTGACACCGGTTGGTAGCAGGCCTCGTCAAGGTAGACTGAATAGCGCCCAGGTGTCGATGTAGCTATGAGCAGAGCTTTGTACAAACTGATGACTGACAGTAAAGCAGAAGATGGGCCCTTGACAGGTAGGAAGCCGATGAGACAGCTGTGAGTTTCTGGGAATTTCCGTGGGACAGGGCAGTGGCGCCCAGGCGTCCAGACGTTGCTACAAAACGTATTTGTGAAGGCTAGAGGCTCTTAGCTAGTTTATGGCCGTTCCTTGGAAAGTTAGAAATGGATGCAACAGGAGAGACAACGATCTTTTTATGGAGGGCTGTGGTTCCAACCAGGTCATGCTTTTAGAAAAGACAGAGTGTAATCACGTTGGAAAGAGGCAGTGAAGCTGAATCTTTTTTCTTTCCTCCCAGTTAATTTTTGAAGTCGCTGGTTGGTCAAATCTGTGTGTGCAGAACAGGGAGCGGTATCCCAGCTCCGAATAACAAGCTCCAACTCGTGATTGGCTTGTGCTAAAGTGGGTGTAGTCTAAGCGTGAAAATGTGCTATGCTGCCCAACTGGTCAGGAAGGTTAAATAAAGAGAAAAACTCACTCTTATACTGGTGCTTTGCAAGTAAAGAGCGGCAGGTCTTTAACCAATGAACCGATGGCCCTAGCAGTCTGGTCCCTCCAATCCCACAAACCAACCAACTCGCTACCTAAACGATGAGACTTCTGTCCTTCGCTAGTGTGCCACTTAGAGCCTGTTCCAGCCACCATCTGAACCTACAGAGGTACTGATTCTTGCATCAAGCGCACACCGAGTTATGTGTGGGTGTACTTATTTGTTTTGAGTCGGCCATCTAAACTTTGGCCTATTCCGTCACGCATAGTTGTCACAGACGCATATGGAAGTACCTTCGTTCTGAATCAGCTGAACACGAGACAGTGTATTTGCATACTTCCGATCACGCACCCTTAATAACAGATCGTCGCGGTCTGTGACTTCAGTCGGAGACATCGTCGTGCTGTGCCGCCCTGACCTGCAGAAAGGTAAAGTATTTGCTGCTATGGCGTAAGGCTCCAATATATGCTTCTCAGCACTCTGCTCCTTGGAACCATATATTTCATTATGGAATAGTAGAGTACAGATGCTTGATAGAAGTGTAGTTTTCGGGCGATAACACAGACTCACATTCATGAAATCAGATAAAGCAACTAGTTCCGTTAAGTGTGGTGTGTTGATCCCCAGCTGATCACTTTGGTCACCATAGACGGCATGTTATTGAAAGTGTGTGTCCAATATAAATGTTTTTTATGTTTCTTTAGCCATCTTTTGTTATGTGATGTTAAGAATTAATAAATCTATTGTTATTTAGACCACAACTCCTCCCAGTGTTATGATTAACATAACCTTTGCCATTTTATTAAAGTCTTGGTTGTAATTAAAGAGCGGAGGCCTCCATTACGATCATTTCGAACATTATTATTGTTTAAACTGTTTAGCCAAGTAGCAGACTCTTTACTATAATTTTACTTTTTTTCTTTATACAATACAGATCCTTTCAGACTTGTATTTAGCCATACAAACACCATCAATTTCTAAACAACAGAGTGAATCTATATCACTATTTCTAGGAATTGTTTTCTTAATTTTATGTAACTTCTTCTCAATATATCTACATCAGAAATACTGTATTCATCAATTTCTATCTCCATACTGAATACATAATTCTACTATACTTTTTGACTATGCCTTTTTGGAAATATTTCTCTTCCTTTTTAATACATTGCTTTTTTTTCACAATAATATTTGACATAAGGTATAGGTCTGACAGAACTTACATTTTCTTGTGTGTTGACAAATGTGGGAACTAAGCTTCCTCAGTTCTGTCATATCGACTGTTTCTGGAAAAGCTACTAAGTGGGCCATGTAAAAAATTACTGATATCAATAATGTTTAATTCTAACTATTTCATCCCTTATAACATCACCTTAATTCCTGTGACAGTGGTGTATGGTTTTATTATATGTTCAGTATAATACTTTAGAATAAATTGTAAATCATAACCTTTAGCATAAAGAGCTGAAAATGTATAATTGTAATTTTTATCAGGTATTATCTACCTACAAAATTCATAATTTATCTTAAATTTATAACCAATGTCACCATTAAAATTGTTAACTATTATTCGATTTGGAATATGTATATAAGTTTCTTTTTGATCTTCACAATCAAACCAGAAGCATCTTATGGTACAGGTACAATGAACTGTCTTTGGGAATCTATGTTAACAAAATTAAAACTTTTTACCTGTAATTATGTAATGAAATTTGAAGCATTTGAATATTTGATAATCATTGTATTCCCCATTACTTCCCAGTACATCTATGCTTACTACATTTTTGACACTCTTTGACTAAAATTTCTTCAACAAACTTTCATTCACAAACACCACCTTTTGTACACTCCTGGAAATGGAAAAAAGAACACATTGACACCAGTGTGTCAGACCCACCATACTTGCTCCGGACACTGCGAGAGGGCTGTACAAGTAATGATCACACGCACGGCACAGCGGACACACCAGGAACCGCGGTGTTGGCCGTTGAATGGCGCTAGCTGCGCAGCATTTGTGCACCGCCGCCGTCAGTGTCAGCCAGTTTGCCGTGGCATACGGAGCTCCATCGCAGTCTTTAACACTGGTAGCATGCCGCGACAGCGTGGACGTGAACCGTATGTGCAGTTGATGGACTTTGAGCGAGGGTGTATAGTGGGCATGCGGGAGGCCGGGTGGACGTACCGCCGAATTGCTCAACACGTGGGGCGTGAGGTCTCCACAGTACACCGATGTTGTCGCCAGTGGTCGGCGGAAGGTGCACGTGCCCGTCGACCTGGGACCGGACCGCAGCGACGCACGGATGCACACCAAGACCGTAGGATCCTATGCAGTGCCGTAGGAGACCGCACCGCCACTTCCCAGCAAATTAGGGACACTGTGGCTCCTGGGGTATCGGCGAGAACCATTCGCAACCGTCTCCATGAAGCTGGGCTACGGTCCCGCACACCGTTAGGCCGTCTTCCGCTCACGCCCCAACATCGGGTAGCCCGCCTCCAGTGATGTCGCGACAGACGTGAATGGAGGGACGAATGGAGACGTATCGTCTTCAGCGATGAGAGTCGCTTCTGCCTTGGTGCCAATGATGGTCGTATGCGTGTTTGGCGCCGTGCAGGTGAGCGCCACAATCAGGACTGCATACGACCGAGGCACACAGGGCCAACACCCGGCATCATGGTATGGGGAGCGATCTCTTACACTGGCCGTACACCTTTGGTGATCGTCGAGGGGACACTGAATAGTGCACGGTACATCCAAACCGTCATCGAACCCATCGTTCTACCATTCCTAGACCGGCAAGGGAACTTGCTGTTCCAACAGCACAATGCACGTCCGCATGTATCCCGTGTCACCCAACGTGCTCTAGAAGGTGTAAGTCAACTACCCTGGCCAGCAAGATCTCCGGATCTGTCCCCCATTGAGCATGTTTGGGACTGGATGAAGCGTCGTCTCACGCGGTCTGCATGTCCAGCACGAACGCTGGTCCAACTGAGGCGCCAGGTGGAAATGGCATGGCAAGCCGTTCCACAGGACTACATCCAGCGTCTCTACGATCGTCTCCATGGGAGAATAGCAACCTGCATTGCTGCGAAAGGTGGATATACACTGTACTAGTGCGGACATTGTTCATGCTCTGTTGCCTGTGTCTATGTGCCTGTGGGTCTGTCAGTGTGATCATGTGATGTATCTGACCCCAGGAATGTGTCAATAAAGTTTCCCCTTCCTGGGACAATGAATTCACGGTGTTCTTATTTCAATTGCCAGGAGTGTATTTTATATTTCATATAGCAATGATGAGTTTTAATTTCTACTTGAAGTTGACAGTTTCTACATTTTTCAAAGCCACATATATATACATCACACCTCAAATAATTATGCTTAGAGTCATCACATTGTAACAATAGCTATACCAGGTTTCATAATATACATTATTTTCCTCAATACTGTGTTTGTCTCCTTTGGATATTGTACACACTTGTCTATCTATTTCCCAATTATATTTGTTCTTGTTCTAATATGTACTGTAGCATTTACCACAGAAGTATTATGATTCCAAGAATGCTGTTACACATTTAATTACTTCAAAATGGTTCTAATTTTAATACATTTAGGTATTTATTACTTTCTCAGAACCACTCTTGACAACTGAATTGAAATTCTCATCACATACAACATTTATTTAGATATGTAGTAGCTGATTGTCACTTATAACATCGTATAGAATAAATCGTTCTTCACTGTATTGTTATAACTGGTGGTATAATAGGTCTCTTAACTCATTTTGTAACTGGTATTTATCTCCTTCTCCAGTTTAATCTGTCATCACAACAGTAGTTAGTTCTCTACCCAAGCTAACATTTGTTTGAGATGCTAATTCCACTATAATTGCTGTAGGACAACATAATTTACCATTATTTATTGAATCTGGTGATACATCTATTAGTTTTTTTGTTATCAGCTAAATTTATAGTTTGGTTATGTCTTCTAACTCTAGGTATTGCTCAAATTTAAATACTAAATATGGCATAAGCTATATTAATAGACTCATTACATTATGATATATCTCTGATTTTATTCCACAAAGCTTGAACAGACTGTCAATTGTTATCTGATGCTTTATATCTTTTAGAAATTGGATAAAACATTTTTGATTTAGAGTTATTATCTTTCACTTAACTTCTTTTCTGAAGTTTTTTTTTCTAATTAGCTAAATTTACCATATAATTAGGTGCTTTTAATTACATTATCTAATTTTTTCATTAATTAAGTTTACTAATACTACTACAAGTAAAGTCAGTATTATAGTCAACAGACAATAGTTTAACTTTCTCATTAAAGCATACCTTATTTCTTTCAAGTCAAGTAACTTATTTTCTATTGTTTGGTCTCTTTCTCTAGCTCAGAGTATTTACTACTGAATGAAAAATTTCATCTGGTCTTCCTAGTTTTCCTTTTCTCAGTGGTGAAGATTTTCCAAAAATATCACCATCAAACCTAGAAAATTAATTTACTTTAAGTACACCTTTTGGTCTTGATTTAGCCTTTTGGAATAATTCATCCTGAATAGGAAACTCCTGTAAATTAATGAAATTTACGATTTCTGATTCATTTAATGTGTTGTAGCCTCTAAAGCCTATATTTATTGCTCAATTTTTAAGATCAACTAATTTCATAGTACTGAGATATTCGAAATTTGCATTGAAGAACTATGTGAAAAAAGACATTACTTAGATTAGCTTTTCTTAGATTACTGTATCTTCTTCAATATTCACTCCTATAAACAACACAAAGTTGAGCAACAGTTAGTCATTCCATATTAGTCTATTTTATTACAGAAAAACTTTTATTAGGTTTGTATAAAAAGAGATTCAAAAAAATTAGAGTTTAGTGCATGTAAAATAAAATATGAAAATTACTTTGCCTAAAATTTTGTAAATGCTTATTTAACATTAGCTGTACTTGTCTTCCCTCTTTGTTTATTACATTACCAAAGGTAGATCTTATATATACTTGAATGCTTACCATTAAACTCTAAAAACAATTGGAAATTTTTATTATCTTGACAAGCAGTTCATTTTCTAAAACCTATTTATTGTTCATCGTCTTAATACAACTTTTTCTGATAGTTCCTAACACATTATTTACACATATATGAATGCTTATGCTTTGTATATTTATGTGACTGAAAATTATCAACTGTGTCTCCTGTTTGCAGTTTTTACAGTTCTTTGATTTAATTACTTACATTTACTGAGACAGTTACTTATTAGTTTTAAACAAAATATTGTGTAGCAAATACAATGGCACAGCAAATTGTGTCAGAATTGTTTATGAAAAATTCAAAAAAATGTAAAAGTAATAACTGCATCATTTTGTTATCAATGGAGGAAAATCAAAAAATCCGAATATTTACTAACTGGAGCAAAATTGTGTGAATTAAGAAATTTACAGAATGGCCAACCAATAAATACTGAAGTTTAAAAATGGATTACATCATTATGTACTAACTTCAGGACACTTGAATTCATTACTGTTTGTCAACATTATACTACTTTCATTTTCTTTAATTATTTCATTACAATAGTTTTCAGTAAAGATGTGAAGTAAGCAAATAATGAATAGTAGTGTTAATATGTATATCAACAATTCAAAAATGTTTTCAGTGCATGACTCAATCAAGCAATAGGAAGCCATTTGTTACATTGAAATTGTTATTAAAACAGAAGATATACAATATTTAAATGGAGTCAATCATATACCTTGTCAACAACAAGCTTACATATAATGGTAAGCATGCATTTATAAATACTGTTGAAAAGAATAACCCATTGCTTGAAAAGAAAGATATTATAAAAGTTCTCGATGACAAGGGTATCAGAAAAGCTATCAGTGAAAATGCTGACATAGATGATACGAAAATACTAGTAAATATAGCGGTGGAATGTCAGTCCCACCCTTTAAATTGACTGAAATGCACTATATTCATCAACAGAAGCAGGTTTATATTCACTCACTTTGAAGTCAAGGAAGCCTGAAGCCAAACAGTTCAGAAAATAAGTTACCCTTGAAGTACTGCCATTAATTAGTAAACACTAGGAATACAAGATTGAAAATGTAGTTAAGTAAATGTATCAAGACCAAATAAATCACATGGAAAATTTAAGTAAAATTGGTATGAATATCAAGAGCTCAGAAGGAAAACCCAATTCTAAGCAAAAGAAGGGAAAACAGGAAGGTGCAAGGAGTGTATAGGGGGTCCATACAAGGGCGATGTACTTGAGGACAATATTATGGAAATGGAAGAGGATGTAGGTGAAGATGAAGTGAGAGATATGATACTGCGTGGAGAGTTTGACAGATCACTGAAAGACCTGAGTTGAAACAAGGCCGCGGGAGTAGACAACATTCCATTAGAGCTACTGACGGCCTTGGGAGAGCCAGTCATGACAATTCTCTACCATCCGGTGAGCAAGATGTATGAGACAGGCAAAAAACCCTCAGACTTCAAGAAGAATATAATAATTCCAATCCCAAAGAAAGCAGGTGTTGACAGATGTGAAAATTACCGAACTATCAGTTTAATAAGTCACAGCTGCAAAATACTAACGTGAATTCTTTACAGACGAATGGAAAAAAGGGTAGAAGCCGGCTTCTGAGCAGATCAGTTTGGATTCCATAGAAATGTTGGAACACGTGAGGCAATACTGACCTTACGACTTATCTTAAAAGAAAGATTAAGGAAAGGCAAACCTACGTTTCTACCATTTGTAGACTTAGAGAAAGCTTTTGACAGTGTGGACTGGAATACTCTCTTTCAAATTCTAATAGAGGCTGGGGTAAAATACAGGGAACGAAAGGCTATTTACAATTTGTACAGAAACCAGATGGCAGTTATAAGAGTCGAGGAGCATGAAAGGGAAGCAGTGGTTGGGAAAGGAGTGAGACAGGGTTGTAGCCTCTCCCCGATGTTATTCAATCTCTATATTGAGCAAGCAGTGAAGGAAAGAAAAGAAAAATTCGGAGTAGGTATTAAAATACATGGAGAAGAAATAAAAACTTTAAGGTTCGCCAATGATATTGTAATTCTCTCAGAGACAGCAAAGGACTTGGAAGAGCAGTTGAATGGAATGGACAGTGTTTTGAAAGGAGGATATAAGATGAAAATCGACAAAAGCAAAACGAGGATAATGGAGTGTAATCAAATTAAGTCGATTGATGCTGAGGGAATTAGATTAGGAAATGAGACACTTAAAGTAGTAAAGGAGTTTTGCTATTTTGGGAGCAAAATAGCTGATGATGGTCGAAATAGAGAGGATATAAAATGTAGACTGGCAATGGCAAGGAAAGCATTTCTAAAGAAGAGGAATTTGCTAACATCGAGTATAGATTTAAGTGTCAGGAAGTCATTTCTGAAAGTATTTGTATGGAGTGTAGCCATGTATGGAAGTGAAACATGGACGATAAATAGTTTGGACAAGAAGAGAATAGAATCTTTTGAAATGTGGTGCTACAAAAGAATGCTGAACATTAGATGGGTAGATCACATAACTAATGAGGAGATATTGAATAGAATTGGGGAGAAGAGGAGTCTGTAGCACAACTTGACAAGAAGAAGGGACCGGTTGGTAGGAAATGTTCTGAGGCATAAAGGGACCACAAATTTAGCGTTGGAGGGTAGTGTGTAGGGTAAAAATCGTAGAGGAAGACCAAGGGATGAATACACTAAGCATATTCAGAAGGATTTAGGGTGCAGTAAGTACTGGGAGATGAAGAAGCTTGCACAGGATAGAGTAGCATGGAGAGCTGCATCAAACCAGTCACAGGACTGAAAACCACAACAACATCACATACACAAATTGTATGAAATAGTTGAGAAGGTTAGGTAAATAATTCGTGAAAGAAACGTATAGATACTATTACCACCTGTTGTAACTGAAAAAGCAAGCCAAAGCTCAAGACCAACTTTTGCTCTTTTATCATTATTCGATGATAACTGTGCATGTAACTATTGTCAGTGAAACGACGAAAAATAACCTAAATCTTCTCAATAAGGACACAGAGATTAAGATAATTATTGGAGATAGTTGGGTTCATCCTAATGATGCCCAGCTGCATATGAGCTTGAGTATTATTGGAGCTGATGGTGCACCTTGCCCAGCATATGAGAAGAAGTCATATAAAAAGTAAATCGATAGTTATGAAGCAAATCTGTTCCAGATTATCACCATAAAGAAAGGAAACAATATTATGTCTAGAATGTTCATCTGTCCTTATGCAACTGACTTCGTCTCTAGCCAATGAGCTAACTGAGGAAAGTCATATCCTTATTAAGAAAGATAAGAAATAAGAAAAATGAAGCACTTTTTCTGTTGGATTTGCTTGGTGGGTTCTTTAAAGATTATAAGGAAGTGATCCTGGAAGGTGATAGTAGCGTAATTTTTACTTGGAGTCCTTCTGCAAAAAATACCATTCTTTGTTGGGCTGAACATAACTAAGGTGGTGTTGAAGCTTTGTCCACACTTCCTAGGAAAAGCAATATTGCTGCGCAATCAGTGGAAATCCGTTTTTCTGTGGTTAGATATGAACCAGAACATTTACTCGAGCTAGAGCAAGAAAGATAA
This sequence comes from Schistocerca gregaria, assembly GCF_023897955.1. NCBI lineage: Eukaryota > Metazoa > Arthropoda > Insecta > Orthoptera > Acrididae > Schistocerca > Schistocerca gregaria. The sequence continues at coordinate 736,061,575 of NC_064931.1, forward strand.
AAAAAATCGAAGATTCCAATGTCGTTCTTTGATTCACAAATCATACAGATTGCTAGACTGAACGAAAGCAGAAATTTTGAGGTAGTTATCACCAATTATTCTGCAGAATTTCATACACTTTATTTTATTTTTGTAGTGTTTCAAATTACTCGAAAAAATAAGAGTATTGACTCTTCCCAGTCTGATAACATCAGGACACAGAATATCCATATTAAGATTGGAAGAAATGAAGCTTTTCCTCAAAAAATTGGAATGTACTTCTGCCAAACAGTTATATGAAGGCATTTGATGCTTTCCAAGAATTTAAGATAGCCAAATGTAAATGATGATGCTGATGTGAATGCACACAATTTCATATCACATTATCTCTTGTATTTCATAAATACGTCAAGGTAAATTAATGTACTGGTCACACAGAAAATGACAATCAAACTGTGTACCACATAAAATGAAAAATTCCGAATGAAGTTATTGCTTACATAATCATGTTTGGTAAAAGGAATTTGACATATAATGCTCATCATCAAACACAGAGTGAAAATTTTTTATACAAAAATACATTTCTTTTCAACGAAAGATAGACAAAAAAGTATTTATTGTGTCAATTAGAAGATGATTTCTCTGGATAGCCCTTTTCATGTAGATTACGCTGGCTTCTTAAATTTTGAAAATCTTTTAATATTTGGCTGAGAAATAAAAATAATCGATCTGTTCTGGAGCTCGGAAGAGGTGTTACTATACGTATGTTGGTCAAGCTGGCGTGACAGAAATCACTTAACTGGTCGATTCAGGAAGTGTTCAATACTGCCGTGTTCGTTCGTCGCTATAACAGCACAGTTTCATCTGTTTCAGGCGCACGTTACTAGGTTAGGAAGCTGCTAACACGTCTCATTTTTGGTTCTCCAATCATCTTTGTTGCTCGAAATCCAACTATATATACGATTTGTAAACGGTTTTTGCTAGTCCATGAGAGCAAAGCTGGCGTTTTAGCTATTGAGTCACCCAGCCGTTAATAAACCGTTTGCTGTCCTAATCCACTGCTGCAGCCCATCAGTCCACCAGACGAGGACATTAGCTGTGAGTAGCTCTCCCATCTAAACCAAATGTATATGACAAGAAGCAGTCAGAAGAAGATGGGTGGACTGAGGACAACACCAGCGACGTATTCCAACAGCAATATCATCACAGAAAGAAATCACACATTAACAGCACCAGAATATACCAAGAAGGTAAAAATAAGAAGCAAGGAAGAAACATCAAGAAAAAGGTTTCATTGATATGGGTTGGGGCTATGCTAAATTTTATGGATAAAAATTTTTCTGTGTGGTGGGATACCCTACTCAAGAATCTCAAAAATGCTTGCAAATCTAATTTGTTTTAAAAAAATAGTGAGCTCAAGTAAATGTTCTATATTGCATTACTGGATGCGAATATTTGCACACTAGATATGGTAAAAAAATTGCATTGAACTTAATAGAGATTTTAAAATTATTTAGCTAAATGGCTATTGTAAATGTTTTCTGAAGATGTAAATATTAAACTGAGATAGAAGGGAATGAACAAACTTATAAATAGCAGTAATGAATTTCATGGTTTACAATTTCTAGCTTTATGCAAATTTTACAATTTTGTCGATGTATCCTGCTCTGTTTTAATTTAACCGAGCTCTGCTTGCTGCCGCCTGGTTTGCAGGAAGGGTTATCAGTATTTTTTCCCGAAGTGCGCTCAAGCGCCCCACTTAGTAACACATTGTTTCTTGTTTTGGTATAAGGAAGAGCTGTCAGGTTTTCTTGGGACTAATGTATATACATATATATTGTGTTTGTGTGTGTGTGTGTGTGTGTGTGTGTGTGTGTGTGTGTGTGTGTGTGTGAGGTGTGTGTGTGTGTGTATGTGTGTGTGTGGGTGTGTGTAATTTTTGCATGTGTAGTGATTGCTTTGTAATATATCATTAAAATTCCCATTCCTAAATCCTGCAGTACTTAAATAATAAGTCCTTTCTTCAAGTAAAACTGTTTTTCTTGTATTACCATGTTGCCCCTTCCACATGCTTCCTATGATTAGTTCAGAGCCTAGCTCAACAGAAAATCAATGACATCTTTCCATAATTAGTATCTCTTTGCTTCGTAAACTAAAATATCGACTGCAAAGCGTATGTGTGAAGCTGCAAATAACATGAAGAATATTATGAAGAGTGTTTTACGTGTCACATCGATTTATTTACAGTATGTGTGCCGTTTACAATACAACAGCTTGTACATTACTTGTAGCAAAACAAAGCAATCTGAACCGAAACAGATGTAGATGTATGAAAGTGCCCCACCTTCCAGCTAAATAATTGCAAGCATGTTAGCACGTTTTTGTTACTGAAATAACATAAAAGTGGCACTAAATATTCAAATATTCTTGTGCAGTGCTGGAGCTGGACGACAAGCTGCTGATGAAAACGTCTATTTAATTAGCAGTGGTATCCAGCCGAAGATGTGCATGAGTGGCTGAATCTGACCATGTCTCTGAAATAAATGCATTTTAAAAGTATCTTCTACTGACTGCGTTGTTGGCCAATTAATTACAAGAAGAATACCGTATAGGGGAAAAGTACGATGGAGAAAAATTCAGCACTTCGATTATATGAACGAAGGTAGCAATCATAGCGAATTCCGAAACGAAGCAGTTGATTGAAAGATAGGATGGACATACACGCAGAGGGGAAATTCAGTGATAACATTAATGGCATGCCATCGTTTCCTCTTTGTAAATGACAGAACTGTGCTAGGGTTTTTTATAAATGAGAGTCTTAAAACAGGATTTTATGTTAATGCTTGGGCTTCGTTATATGCGACCAGTTTCTCAGTTATCGCCGAGACAACTAATTTCTGTGTATATTTGGACATCCAGTATTAATGTAGAAACCTAGCACTGAGCAAAAGGCTTCTCTTAATCAAGATGAATCACGTGGTTTCTGATCTTCTGGTATCAGTACAGTTTGCAACCTGATTTAAACTGATACTCTACAAATACCTTTTCTGGGCTTCTTGTTTTGTATAATATTACTATTTGACCATATTACTCTTAGGTTATCATGTCTATGATTTGAAACTTTTTTTACCCTGATGCATGTAAATAACGACGTCACCTGTCAGCACCTGTCATACTTGATGGTATTTAATGACTTGTTACTTGAAATACTTCTAATCTAAAATTGTAAATATCTATCACATCACAAAAATATATATTTAGATCACCCCTAACCATCACGTTTGGGAATGTATTAAGAGTTTTATGGGTAAGCGCTTCCGGTTATCATAAGACATTGCATGAATGTTAGATAATGGTTACAGAGTTAATATGCACTTCTGGCCCTGTAATGTTACTGCACTGGTACAGCTTCAAGAAGCGTGTCTGAATAATTATTCACCGGATGTGAAATGAATGACGGACAAAGCAAGTTGGACACGAAATGTGGAAAAGTATAGGCAAAGAAATCATTCCGCATGAAAAAGAAGTTAACAAAAATCGAACACGGGCCTTAATTTCAGGGAGAGACTTCTGACAATCTGCATCTAGAGCCAGCATTGTAAGTGAATAGTAAATGTAGGAAAACTATAAGAGAAGACAACCGACGCGTAAGGTAAGAAATGAGGTAATTCTTTCTGGAAACGACTAGAAAAGGAAAAACTATTTAGATTAAGAGATAAGATGATAGGATATACAGAGTAGTCCATTGGTAGTGACCGGGCCAAATATCTCACGAAATGAGCATCAAATGAAAAAACTACAAACAACGAAACTCGTCTAGCTTGAAGGGGGAAACCAGATGGCGCTATGGTTGGCCCCCTAGACGCCGCTGCCATAGGTCAAACGGATATCAAAATAGGAACCCCTATTTTTATTACATATTCGTGTAGTACGTAAAGAAATATGAATGTTTAAATTGGACCACTTTTTTCACTTTGTGATAGATGGCGCTGTAATAGTCACAAACGTGTAAGTACGTGGTATCACGTAACGTTCCGCCAGTGCGGACGGTTTTTGCTTCATGATACATTACCCGTGTTAAAATGGACCGTTTACCATTTGCGGAAAAGGTCGATATCGTGTTGATGTATGGCTATTCTGATCAAAATACCCAACGGGCGTGTGCTATGTATGTTGCTCGTTATCCTGGACGACATCATCCAAGTGTCCGGACCGTTCGCCCGATAGTTACGTTATGTAAGGAAACAGGAAGTATTCAGCCAGCTGTGAAATGTCAACCACGACCTGCAACAAATGATGATGCCCAAGTAGGTGTTTTAGAGGCTGCGCGGCTAATCCGCACATCAGTAGCAGAAAAACTGCGCGAGAATCGGGAGTCTCAAAAACGTCGGTGTTGAGAACGCTACATCAACATCGATTGCATCCGTACCATATTTCTATGCACCAGGAATTGCATGGCGACGACTTTGAAAGCCGTGTATAGTTCTGCCACTGGGCACAAGAGAAATTACGGGACGATGACAAATTTTTTGCACACGTTCTATTTAGCGACGAAGCGTCATTCAGCAACAGCGGTAACGTTAAGCGGCATAATATGCACTATTGGGCAACGCAAAATCCACGATGGCCGCGACAAGTGGAACATCAGCGACCTTGGCGAGTTAATGTATGGTGCGGCATTATGGTAGGAAGGATAACAGGCTCCCCATTTTGTCTATGGCAATCGAAATGGTGCAATGTATGCTGATTTCCTACGTAATGTTCTACCGATGTTACTACAAGATTTTCAGTGGATGACAGAATGGCGATGTACTTCCAACATGATGGATGTCAGGCACATAGCTCGCGTGCGGTTGAAGCGGTATTGAATAGCACATTTCATGACAGGTGGATTGGTCTCGAAGCACCATACCATGGCCCGCACGTTCACCGGATCTGACGTGCCCTGATTTCTTTCTGTGGGGAAAGTTGAAGGATATTTGCTATCGTGATCCACCGACAACGCCTGACAACATGCGTCAGCGCATTGTCAATGCATGTGCAAACATTACGAAAGGCGAACTACTCGCTGTTTGTGAGAAATGTCGTTACACGTATTGCCAAATGCAATGAGGTTGACGGACATCATTTTGGGCATTTCTTGCATTAGTGTGGTATTTACAGGTAATCACGCTGTAGCAGCATGCGTTCTCAGAAATGATAAGTTCACGAAGGTACATGCATCACTTTGGAACAACCGAAATAAAATGTTCAAACGTACCTATGTTCTGTATTTTAATTTAAAAATCCTACCTGTTACAAACTATTCGTCTAAAATTGTGAGCCATGTGTTTGTGACTACTACAGCGCCATCTATCACAAAGCGAAAAAAATGGTCCAACTAAAACATTCATATTTCTTTACCTACTACACGAATATGTAATAAAAATGGGGGTTCATATTTTAAAACACGCAGTTGATATCCGTTTGACCTATGGCAGCGCCATCAAGCGGGCCAACCATAGCGCCATCTGGTTTCCCTCTTCAAGCTAGACAAATTTCGTTCTTTGCAGTTTTTTAGTTTGATGCTTATTTCGTGAGATATTTGGCCCGCTCACAATCAATGGACCACCCTGTTCATTAAGACATCAAGGAATACCTTCCGCGCTACTAGAGTGAGCCACGGGGATAATTAACTCTGGGAGAAAGCAGAGATACGAACATATCCAGCAAATTATTGAGGTCGTTGAGTCTAAACGTTAATCTGAGATGAAGAGGGTGGCATAGGTAGGATTAACGGGGTAAGAAGAATGAAGACCCCCCACAATCTCCAAAAAAGAAGTTGATATAATTGGTTTGATCTTAAATATGTTGCGGTTGATTCCATTTCTTTTACTCTGATTTAATTTCAGTGTATTTTCGGTCATTATAGACGTACGTTTAGGATTTCTACAGCTTCTGAATGTCTTCATGCGTTGACAAAATCATTCAAGAATTTCTGCACGGAAATAATATTCATGTGCGTTATATATTTTTCATATTGGTATCAAAAATCTGAATAGTTTTGCCACTTCGCTCACTACAGGATCTCTTTATGTTATTTGGTGGTTTCCTAGTGCTATATGGAACTGGTAAACTTTCCAACTGTGGTGGAAGATTTGTTTTTATGCAGTTGAGGGGTGACTGGTTGAGGTATCTTATGCTGATGTGCTGATCGGAGTGACGGCGATGGGATTTGAAGCTCCATTTACGAAGGGAAGTAGGGGTAGCTGGAAGCGTTCGTCTCTAGCGTTCTGGAATCTGCTGGGATGAAAAACTGGCGTTCTTCTCGTGACGCCTCTCAGTAAATGAATCACGTGCTGAATTTTAGAGCGGCTTTGTTCGCGACCTTATTAGCCTCCGAGACGCATTCCTGCCAAAAGTGACACGTAATACGGTGTAGATAGGAGGCCTCGGCGGTTTTCTGCCACAGCGTGTAAAATAACGACCTCTGCTCCGTTTTGAGTAATGTAGCTGTCGCAGCGTATCAGGCGGTGTTTTACCGCCAGCCCAATTCAAAAGACCGTGAGACTTCCGCGGCACTTTACTTGGAAAGACGTTTTCTGCGTCCTTAAGCCGCGGAGCTCTATATTTTATGAATTGCCCGTCTGTCATTCCTGTGTGTGCGAGCTCATTTTACGCTGTGTGTGCTTCTTATTTCGATACTTAACTGCGTGAGATGTGTGAGTAGGTCCCCTGGGAGCTGTACGGTGCTGGAACGCAGCGTTACAATGAGCAGCCGCAGTGTACGATAAATGGGGAGTCCTGTCACGGTTTGTACCCAACAGGAACACGTCCGTAACATTGCGCGAGCATTTTTCATCCTTACACGCTCTGAGTCCTTTACAAATCTTGAGAGTGAAAAGCTGATAGAGCGCGCCGTGTCAACCTCAGTGTTACAAAACGTGGCTCATTCAGTCCACCTACATGCGCATGACTAACAAGCAGCCCAGCGGATGGGTATAGAGAAGAGATAAGAATAACTCAGCGCGCTCTGACGTGGATTATTCACTGTAAGCGGACCGGCTCGTCTGCGTTGGCCGTTTCAAAATTTGAACCTGTTGCGGCCACCTGTAGAGACACAAGAGAAATAACTGAAGTGCGCCAATGTTTTTGTCTGTTAAACAACCCCTTCTCGCCTAAAGTATTTCGTGCTTATTTATGCATGTTTGCTATCCTGCATAACAGTTTTTGGAAAGAAAGGTAATGGTTTACTGGCAGCTCGAAGTTTTAACAGCAATAGTACCATGTGCTTGTTTCTATGCTTTCAGAGCATTGCTCAACAATGGGCACAAGTTTACATGACTCCAACACATATTTTTGAGTTAGTTATCGAAATAATGTACTAGTTACAAATTTATTCTGAAATAATTTGACCACATCTTAAAGATGATTAATTCTAACGAAAATGCGAGATGTTTCGCCCTCTGTTGGCTGTCGTAACGGCTTTTTTTAAAAATAAAAACATGTGATATCTGAATTGTTTCTTAAGTTAATGAGACTGTTGTTACTGCAGTATTCGTGCAAGCAATGCGTTTAATCACGGTTCAGTTAGATTATATCAGTTTCACACATCTCTCAATTCATCCATTTCTCAAGGGCCATGGAGTAGTCAACAAGTCTAAATAACTTGTCTGAAACGTGATGTCCCTTGGTCCGTCAAATAAAGTCCAAACGATTAAAAATAACGTTTTTAGATCCACCCTGGTTTGTACCGAACACACGCAATCATATAAATACCAACATGTCCACTACCACCTTCTTAAAATAGCACTAACATTCTCTACCAAATCAGGAATTTCACCATAACATCTCATTTAATCACTATGTGCATATCCATCTTAATGTTAACTACAGGTACCCAAAAACACCACCACTCGTGATTTCAGACTTCAATACGAGACTATAAAGAAAGGCACAAAAAATTGTTCAACCCGTGGTCTCTGGCCTCCACTCACCTCTCAACCCCCCCGGAAACATCACATCAAATGTGTATAGAGCAAACGTCAGAGGACCCGTACTGCACCTGAAATTTGCGACGAAATATATAGTATGGGAGCAGCTTCAGTCTCTGAACAGTGTGACGTCATCTACGTGAACGAGGTTTCAAGGTGTGTATAGCGGCCAAAAAACCTTTATTACACAAACCAAGTAAGGTGAGAAGTTTGCAGTGGGCACAGAAACATAAAAACTGGAGCGTACAGCAATGAGCTAAGTTAATATTCACAGACGACTCTAAGGTTGAAGTATTTGGAAATCATAGTCGAATATTTGTTCGTCGACAGAGTGGAGAACGTACGAAGAGTATTTTGTGATGCCAACGGTGAAACGTGGTTTAGGATCGCTCGTGGTGCAGGGATGTTTTACGGGTCTAGTGAGAATTGATGGAACTTTGAAGAAGGAAGGATATCACAGGATACTGATCAACAATGCAGTTCGAACTGGCAAGAACTTATTAGTCGTAGATATGTTCTGCAGCAGGATAGTGACCGCGAACATGGTTATAAATTGTGCAAAAGATATGTCAATAGAAAAGAGAAATGTGGGTATCCAAAGAATTTGATTTGGCCAAGTCACACACCTCACTTAAGTCGTATGGAACAGTTATAGGCTGAAATGGTTCAAATAGCTCTGAGCACTATGGGACTTAACTTCTAAGGTCATCAGTCCCCTAGAACTTAGAACTACTTAAAAACCTAACTAACCTAATGACATCACACACATCCATGCTCGAGGCAGGATTCGAACCTGCGACCGTAGCGCGCCTAGAACCTCTCTGCCACCCCGGCTGGCAGTTATACGCTGAAGATATCTGCTGAACTTGACAGGGAGGTCAGAAAACTGACTTAATTTAATGTATATGGCCTATGGAATGAGTGACAAACGTTTCGGACTGCAATATGTGCAAAAGCACTACAAAGGTTCATTCCCAGAAAGACAAGAGTTAGTGCAGCTGTTCTGCGGCCAAAGCATGGACACTTTGAAGAGGCTAAAATCTAAACCATATTGCATTTTATTTAATGACGGAGTTAGCAAATATTTATTTTGTTCGACTATTTACGTTGTGGATTGAAATAAAACATACAGCTTTTTCCACAGGTGGTCGAAAACTTTTGACCAATAACGTATCCATGTCGCCAAGTGCAAACGGGACAGGCGACACCAGTCCTGAACGGCGCAGTGTCTACATTATAATTTACACAGAGGAGGAATGATTAGGGAACTACTTCATTAGGCAAGTAAGATTCACTCCGTCTACTGGTTACAGAACAGAGAATGTTTAGTTTTGCTCGTGCAAAGACAGTCACTGCTAACGAGTTTGTGACGTAGGGCAGTGAGAGTGAGACTAGTCAGAAGCATCTACACCCTTAGCGTTATCATCTTCGTTCATAGACAACAACCATCAAGTAGATAGGTGTCATTCCAAATAAAATTTTATTTTGTGAAATATAAACTGCGATGGAAATCTCAGTTCATCTATGTGTTATTTCAGCACATGTGTTTTTCGATTTGAAATTCAAGGCACTTTCTACCAGTTACATCTGCCTCTGTATTGAAGTGAGGTTGCTACTACTTCCGGAAGTTGTTCTGCTTTTCCTGATTTACTCGAGTAGACTTCAATAACCATGACATTTGCATCCCTGTCTTAACTAGAGTAGCCACACTAATACAGTGCAGCATGATATGATGGATTTTCTTCCTTTCCCTCTTTGGATTTTCACTACGTGTATTCCTTCAGTAGAGGTGGTCATCGTTTATGATTAGACACACAATGGCGAAACGTCTGCTATATGCGAGCAGGAATGACGTTACGGTTTGTGAAGAATTCTTTTCGTTTAATCTTTTCACCGACGTAGCGAAACAGTTGAGTACCCATTAGATCGGTGTATAAGTTCTTAGCGTTTTTCCGTAAGTACAGATACACATATCACAGATTATTACAACAGTGTGCCAACGCTGTGGTAGCTTTTCGATTTCGTGACTGCCCAAATCACGTGGGTTTGAGGTGAAGAACTCGTTGAGCCATGTTCGGAGCGTTTTTCTGTCGTAAAGAAAGTTCCTTGAACGTTGTTCAATAGAGAGCGGAAAAGCTGAAAATCTGAGGGCCCACGATCGTATGAATAAGGTGGGAGCGGAATCACTTCCTAAACCAACTCCTGTATAGTGTCTTTATACAGTCTATCAGAATTCGGGTGGGCGTTATTGCGGAGTAGCATATCTTCACGCAGTCTTCCTGGTCGTTATTCCTGGACTGCGTCTGCAAGGTGTCTCAGTTGTTGACAATAAATGTCAGCAGTGATTTTTACACCTCGGGGAAGCAATTCGTTATGCACATCACTTTATCTGTTCCATCAGATGCACAACATTATCTTTTAAGGATGCGCGGGGGTCTTGTACCGGAATTGCTACTCTGTTACTGCAACACCATCCCTTTCTTTTCCTTATTTTAGCATGAAGACACCATTTCTCGTCACCAGTAACGACAGTGGCTAGGAATGGTCAATGTTGTTCACGAGCTAATTGATGACGTGCAAGCAGAGATGCACATATGAAGACATGCTCGGAAAAACGGCTTAACTCTCAAATGTAAAAGCTTAGAGATAAGTGCTGCCTGTGGCTATCAAAATTGACATTGATCTCACCGATAAATGTCGCATTAGGATGTAATACAACAGAGAGAATTTCTTGCGTTTCGCTAGGTATGATTTGTGTAATTTCAAAAACGGGCTAACCTTCCGCTACACTCCGGCTTTCCTCTAGCGGAAAGAAGTCGAATAGCTGAGTAGTAGGACAGCCAATACTGTGTCAAACGAGAAACAGACAACAGATAATTAAGTGAAATTTGAAAAGGTTTGAAGAGCAGACGTAGATTACTTTGGAATTCACAAATACGTAAGCACGAAATATAATTCTTGCGTAATATCTAACATTAATCACTTCATGAAACAAGTCTGTAGTGTCTGAAGTGTTCAGTTGACACATTCAGCACAGAATGTAAACATGGCGTATGTAGAAATGGGAAACATGGACGAAAGTGTGAAAATCAGTGGAAATTGTCGAAAGAGGAAGCGTAATCCACAGAATTGGTGTAAAGAAGTTGAGAAGAACAATGGTACAGAGTACAGTATTTATACGGGGTGTAGTGGAAAGGAGAAAATCACAAGATTCAGATTGCGCCAATGCGAGAAAATGTTCTGGTGTTGTACCTCCGTGTACACGGGAGAAGTCGCTTTGTGATCCAAGTAAAAATGATCTACAATATTCTTATAGATTTGGATGTATGAGTATGAATCCTGTCATGCGGAGGTATACTGATGACCAGAGGGGAGTACGCTTAAACACCAACATCTCTAAGGTTGTAGTAGGTGAAGCAGACTTGTAAGAAATCTTGTCTAGCAATCTTCAGTAAAAACGATAGGCGCCCAAACGGTTTGAATAGAAAAGATCTGGAGCTCCTGAAGTAAGTTTCTGTGTTTCATTAGGCAACAAAACACTGGACGGATATTCACAACGATAGATATATGTGTAACATGACACTAAAAGCTTAATATTTTATTTAATGGGGATAAGCGCGGAGAGACGTAACAATCGCCTAAATAAATGAAACGACGAAGACCAGGAACTTGTATGGTCTCATATAAATAGTTTTCTTACGCAGTCAGGTTTGTATGCGGATCCAAATATTAGCAAGATGTACAGTTTTTATCAAGAAAAGTACAAATATACCAAGAAGGAACCTCTTAGCCGGCATGTACTGTAAAATATTTTATCAGTTTTTCAATATTAACTTTGCAAAACCACATAGTGACACCTGTCGAGTATGTTATGACCTTAAGATGTAAATTATATCTGAGAAAAACAGTCAGATAAAGAAAGAACCAGAAGCAAAAGTGAACTTCATGTTAAACCAGTTAGTACTGAAAATGGATTCAGAAGATTCAAAAACTAATAATTCTTTTATGGTCCTTGCTTTCGTCAATTGATGTATTGTATTGGTCCGTCAGACTATGATAGTACCCATTGGCTCGATCTGCTTGAGCCATAGTGATGTGTTATCACCAATTTTCCCTTTTACAGTACTTTTTACTACATTTAATGGCAATTTGCGCCGCGAGGAGTGGCCGCACGGTTATAGGTGCCATGTCAGAAATTGTGCGCCCCCCAGCCGGAGGTTCGAATCGTTCCTCGGACATGAGTGTGTGTGTTGTCGTTAGCGTAAGTTAGTCTAAGTAGTGTGTAAGTCTAAGGGCCGAAGGCCTCAGCAGTTTGGTCTCTTAGGAATTCACACACATTTAAACATTTTGGTAATTTGCCGTTGTGAATGTTTGACAATGTACAAAACAAATCTTCACATATTATTGCTCTTCTTTATTAATTATTATTTTTCATGTTATGTTCCAATATAGAGGATATGACAGATCACAAACATTAACTGGTCCATACTGTATGGACTTCTGTTAAAAAAGTAAGAATAAAATAATTTGATATATTTGTTCCAGCCTCATTTACAAAACCCCATTTTTCTCCATATCTTAATACTGTGGGTTAGCCCGTTTTCCACTCATGTCTGCATATTACCGCCCGCTGAATTTTGTGATTTTGGATTGGGGCATGCGGTATCTACACACTCGATTTTTGAACCTTTCCCAAAGAAAGAAAAGTCCCATCATTTTTCTCCATTTCTTAATACTGTGGGTTAGCCCGTTTCCACTCATGTCTGCATATTACCGTCCGATGAATTTTGTGATTTTGGCTTCGGGCATGCGGTATCTACACACCGGATTTTTGAACCTTTCCCAAAGAACGAAAATGTCCCATCATGATGGAGTGATCACAGTTCATAACATTTGCTAGTTATCGAATACACTGTTGTAGATCGTTATGGATTAATGCGTTTAAACGATCTTCACCTAAAACCGAAGGTCTTCCTGAACCTGGAGAGTCACTAATGTCAAAACTATCCTCCTTAAAAGGAGAAAACCATTTTCTTGCCGTGGTCTGTCAAATGGAATTATCATACATGGTGTAAATGTTTCTGGCCGCCTCAGCTGCTGTCACTCTCTACTGAACTCAACCAGAAGAAAATGTCGCACATATTGCTATTTCTCCACTTGGCACTCCATTTTCTAGCGTCCACAGTTCCACTCACTATCTTAAAATGACAAAATGACAATATGTAAACTCAAATAGCGACAGTGAACAACAAATAAAAGATGACAATCGATAAATAAACCCATAGGAACCGTAATACGAACATGCAAAACGAACTTATGCACCAGCCTAATAATTTTCTGAAAAGGTGTTTTTGGCACAAGAGCGATACTAACTTTGTTTTTTTTCTGGGGAAGGTTATTTTTTCGCTTTAAAACATGTTATTCCGTTTGTGGTACCACTCTCTATGATTATCGTTCTTCATAACGAAAGCGATACTCCAGCAGAGTGGTTACCCGAGATTTCACAAAGACTTTTGGTGGTTAACATGATGTTCGGCCTGCATATACAGGTTGCTTGTATTTCCCTCGAATTTTTCATACAATGCAGAATACGCCCATGTGTCTAAAAACTTGGTTTTTTGAAGAATACGGTGGAGTAGAGTTAGATGGTCTAACTTTAAATGAATGAAGATTGTCTTAAGGTATTTAGGAAACGTTGGAGCACCAAAGGCAATGGTAAAATATGGTTTTTGACATCACCTTGTCACTCAGTATCTTGACTATTTTTGTCACATTTTTCAAGTCATCCTGTCCCCTTTCACTGTGAAATCTTTTGACATCGAAAGTCTTGACATGAAATCCCACTTTCGTTATGTCTAATAATGTTTCGCAGTTCAGACACTCTTAGATAAACTCTGAGACCTTCAGCTCTTCGGAGCTCTTCGCAGAAATTTAATCGTTCCGAACAAATCCTTGACAGATCTCACGGTGTCACAGTGTAATGAGAGCTTCCATGTATGCACAATGGTGACAACGTTTCAAATAACAAACCACTCATTTTCAAAGGCGGGAAACGTTTTACGTGCTGATACTTTCAGTGGACTCGCCGCAAACCCCGAATATTAAAGTTTAGGTTGTTCCTAAATTCTCTTATTGTAGTTATGAAGACAGCTGCGGTGGCCGAGCGGTTCTAGGCGCTCAGTGCGGAACCGCGCGACTGCTACGGCCATGGATGTGTGTGATGTCCTTAGGTTAGTTAGGTTTAAGTAGTTCTATGTTCTAGGGGACTGATGACCACAGATGTTAAGTCCCCTGTGCTCAGAGCCATTTTCTTTGTAGTTATGAAATTACAGATTATTCTGCATAGCCTCAATGTATAGACCACCGCAGTATCTTCAGTTCGATGATGATTTCCCAGCCACGTTGCATCTCCCAAACCGTTTATTATACTCATCCATGGGGTTATTAATGTGAAGACACCGAAGTTAGCTCTATCAAGTTGATCACATCTGCTGACGAATGCCAAAGGAGGCTGGCAGGTAACAGAATCACTCTATATTTTGCATGTTTTGATTTGGCCAACTATTGATCTGTAAAAGATATGCGCTAGGCCTCACTAACATTTTGATCTAAATTTCACTCAAGATGAGGACTGTTGGTACATCATTCCAAGAAAAGGGAAACTGCGCAAGCTGATTGATTCAGATATGAAAACATTTCGGAGACTGAACTAAGGTGAACAGTATCACATCAGGTGTCGTCCGCTTTGTATTCGTTCCTCCAGACAAATCGACAAATATCAGAACCGACTCCAGAAAATCGTCATCCATGCAAAACACAACGGATACAGTAAAAAAGAAAAAAAGTTGTAGCCTGGTGGAATGATGTCTGTCTAGTAGATACCGGCGAAAGAACGTCGCTGCTTCGGCAGTATCTAAATACATTTACCCTCATAAGTTTTTGAAATATTGGTGTGTGACTGAGAGATGCAAAAGAGTTCTCAAAATATCCTAGAAAGAGAGGCGGTTCCAATTTTATAGTAGTCTCACTACGGAAACCACCATAACAGAAGGTTAGAAACAAATTTAAAGGGTACCACCATATTTACTTCGAATTTGATTTGCGTTAATGAATTTGTGGATACCTTTGTCCAAGGTGATGCGAGTAGCACACCTGTGCAATGACATACTGTTCATAACGGTGATTCACAAATATTGCTTATTCCCTTTACTTCTGTGGAAATTCTAGAAACTACTACGGTCCAATAGTGATTCGCTACCCGTACTGCATCAAATACAATATTCGATCCTTAAATTCGATAACTAATTAATGTCACTTATTGATTTTCCTGCAGTCTGTCACTATTTAGCATAGCCAACCTGTTCAGAAAGTTTACATCAGCACCAGCCAAGGTGTACCAAACCGCACGCGAGTTAAATGAGTGGGACGCATGCGGGCTGAAGTGAGGCCTGCTTCGATCATTCTCGCAAGTACCATGTACAGCGAGAAATTTAATTTCATATTTCTGTGTAGTATTTTTCGGTAGGCACAATTCTCTTCAGTTCGGCAGAATCCTGGTTTCAGCGCCGTTTACCTTTCGCTGTTTCTTCATGGTATGAAGGACTTTCGACTACATTCAAATGGCTCTGAACACTATGGGACTTAACTTCTGAGGTCATCAGTCCCCTAGAACTTAGAATTACTTAAACCTAACGAACCTAAGGATACCACACACATCCATGCCCGAGGCAGGATTTGAACCTGCGACCGTATCGGTTGGGCGGTTCCAGACTGACGAGCCTAGAACAGCTCGGCCACAGCGGCCGGCCTCCGCTTTCCTTGCCACCACGAGGGCATTGAATGCTGCAGCTCAAATTCTTATAGCACCAATTTAATATTCTCCTACTCAACAAGTGCCATTCATGAAATTTTGTAAGATGACATTTAAATAAACGTCACAGATTTGTGGGATCTAGCATGAATGAGTTAACGTGAGACATATTTTGAATTAATTTGAAAAATACCCACGTTCAGGTGTCGGTGGAAATGAGCGTATAGCTAGACTCGCTAAGGATGATACACGCAAAGAATAAAGGACTGATACTCAAATTCCGTTTGAAGAAATTAACCAAGATATCAGGGAGACAGACGGACAATAAACATGGAACCCCACGTCTTGTTTCAGTGGAAGAGAATACGAACCTATGCAATCTGCAGTTTTATCCAAGTGACGCTTTTTATTACTTTAACTGATACATGAAGCAGTATCCTGTATTATTGGGGCGATATTCGTCAGTGACACCTTCTCAACCGAGATGTACAAAACTCATTAGTCAGATTCTACTTACATTGTGCACTGATTTATTTACGAGTATATTACATTTATTTCATTTGGGGAAAACAGTGGCTTCAGGCACAGGCATTCTCTTACTTATAATCGGACATCCCTAGTTAATCTACATTACGATATGTATACTACACTAGCAGCATTCAATGACAGTAATAATAATAATAATAATAATAATAGCAATGGCAAAAGGTATAGTACAAGAATGTGAGTTTCAGAAACGTGAGTTTCATTAATATTGTGTTAAGCAATGTCCGTGTACATTCTTGCCGACTGTGTTTAATTACACCTAACAGAAATGTATGGCAGCAGTACAGAAAGAATCAAATGTGAATGAGTTGACTAGTCAGAGGATGGTTCACTGTTAGGCAGAAGGAAAACAGCCTGGACGTGCTATGAGAGAAACAACACCGATAATAACAGATAAAAATTTTATCGCCTTTTGAATGTACAGCACTTTTGGATAAGACGCTGTTGTAGGATAGTTCATACTAGAATTGCATGGCTGAAATGGAGAAAATGTGTTACACAGAGGTACAGCCAGATGCTGGACGTAACCGATCTGGTATCGCAGTTACGGAATTATGGTAAGTATTTGATATGTAAGGAGCTGTGCTGAGGACACCAGTAACAAGGAAGCAGATGGAGAAAAGAGAGCATGTGGACATCACGCCACCTATTCGGTCGTGTACAGCATAACTGAGCATACGAAGGACTGGAGCTGTAGTAGTTCACCCTGCGGCGCAACGGAGTGATGAACCCCCACAGAAATAATCGAGTCTGAGAAAATTTTTCACAGCATAAAGATTTTAAACTTACGTAATCAACAAGAAATAAAAATTATGAGCTAATTTTGTCAAAAATATAAGGAAGATGTCTTATTAAAATGATCCATTCTCCCGCCCCTGTGACAGATAATCATTCAGTAATGTCCACTTTTATATTTGAAACTGGCAGTCAGCTCTTAAATGCTCGGCTCGAGGCGTACGCTAGATCCAGTTCTGCACCTCCGAGGACCACGTTCCAGCAGCTGAGTTCGTTAGCGAGGGGTGGAGAGAGTAGATGGGGCTGAAGATGTCTCCTATCCTGAGCATTGAAGTAATGCTCTGACGTGTATCCACCCGGGAGTCCGCTTCCCCTCCTGTTGTGGATCATCGCCAAGGCCCGATAGATCTTCCTCCTTAGTCGTTCTGACGGAATGACTCACAAACAGAAGATGCTGGAACTAATTCATGTTGACACTATTCCGGAAGGTACAAAATAACTCCACAACCAGGCTCAGAGATGTTAAATTATTCTTGAAGAGTCAAGTTTGCCAAGATCACTAGCAATTCCTTTTATTACTGTGGCTGGTTTTGACAGATCTATGCTGTCGTCATCGGATCTCAAAGTTACAAAAACAAATATCCCAAGTGAAGGTGGCGCAAACATATTCGATTTCACATAACATTTGCGTACTCTATTTCAATGTTAGAATGTACCTTGTAACATTATTAGATGCACGTGCTTGTTACAACACTGAAAGTTACGTAGCGATGGTGCGTCAAAGTGTAACAGAAAGTGGCAGGTAGCATCAGCACGTCACAAATAAAATAACACACAACATGTTGCGCTGATGTCCTAGCAAACACTAATCGCCTGACACCACAGTGGTGACTTAGCTAATGTAATATTTTCACAGATAAGCAAGCATACAGTTGTTTACATGGTGGTGTACAATAATGGAAGAATTTAAATACATGTGCCCAACTGAAATTATATCTACTCTTCAATCTCATTAAAATTATTTTTAAAACAACTTACGTAACATTTAAATCACTGTATATTTTGAAAACATACAGCGTCATTGTTAAGTAAAATTTACAATGAAATATACGTCATTATACGTTACACGTTAGTTTATAATCACATTTAATTTTTAAAAAGATAAGTTTACATTAGATATAGTTCCGATTATTCATCAACACAGAGTCAAATCAAAAGTCCTGAGAGAAGAAGGTCATCAAGGTAACTACATCCAAGACAAATATAGGCCATAGCAGAAGACCATGCAAAATCACTCCATGAAACACTATCAGATTCACGTAATTGTATTCTTCGCACCTAACAAAATGAACTGCACTAGGTCATATGAGCCAGTGATGCGGTGCTCGTGGTCTAAGTACATCGCGCTCATTAAGGGTTTGTACATCTACATCTACAACCAAACTCCGCAAGTAAGCTAACGGTGTGTGGCGGAGGGTACCTTGAGTACCTCTATCAGTTCTCCCTTCGGTTCTATTCTATAGGTTAACACGTCAATGTAACCACATAACGGATTATTGAAAAATATTGTGGAACTCGTGGTATAGTTCCTGAGCTTTTGATGAGAACATATGTGCCCACTCTCGAAAAAATTGACGTGTAGTGTGCAACCCAAAATTTTCAGAGCTCCCATTTAAGGAAAGGTAGACTGGATTTTTTTTTCAAAAGGAAGTGCTATGTTAGAAGCGACTTTGATACTAAGAGGCGTTGACAATCTCTGACATTTAAAAATCAAAATAAATGTGAGTGAGCCAGTTCACATATGACTGCATAGGAGTACTGCGATCTTTTAGGGAAACATGATATTAGACAACATCAAGGGAGTGCTAATAAGCAGCCGACTGAGAGACACAATGATCAGATTTGCAAAAATAGTTATGTACGCTATGGTGCTTTTGAGCTAGCAATTCATGGACATAACGAACGCAGTGACTCATCAAATACACGAACCATGCTGGGTAATAAAAATTTCTCTTTGAATTTAGAACTGCGCTTAGCAGCCACCTTTTGAAGGTTACTGTTTTCAAAAGGCACTTCTAAACGTATTCAATATGATTTACTTTCCTGCAATGCAGATGAGACAAAGGGTATTCCAAGAATTTCACGGACACGGTTATCAGATACACTACGTGATCAAAGGTATTCGGACACCTGGCTGAAAATGACTTACAAGTTTGTGGCGTCCTTCATCGGTAATGCTGGAATTCAGTATGGTGTTGGCCCACCCTTAGCCTTGATGACAGCTTCCGTTCTCACAGGCATACGTTCAATAAGTTGCTGGAAGGTTTCTTGGGGAATGGCAGCCCGTTCTTTACGGAGTGCTGCAATAAGGAGAGGTGTCGATGTCGGTTGGCGAAGCCTGGCCCAAATTAGGCGCTCCAAAACGTTCCAGAGGTGTTCTATAGGATTCAGGTCAGGACTGTGTGCAGTCCACTCTATTACAGGGATGTTATTGTCGTGTAACCACTCCAGCACAGGTTGTGCATTATGAACAGGTTATCGATCGTGTTGAAGGATGCAATCGCCATCCCCGAATTGATCTTCAACAGTGGGAAGCAAGAAGGTGTTTGAAACATCAATGAGGCCTGTGCTGTGATAGTGCCACGCGAAACAACAAGGGGAGCAAACCCCTTCCATGGAATTTTACTGTTGGCATTACACACGCTGCCAAATGACGTTCACCGGGCATTCGCCATACCCACACCCTGTCACTGGGTGGCCACATTGTGTACCGTGATTCGTCACTCAACACAACGTTTTTCCACTGTTCAATCGTCCATTGTTCACGCTCCTTACACGAAGCGAGGCGTCGTTTGGCATTTACCGTCGTGATGTGAGGCTTATGAGCAGCTGCTCGACCACGAAATACAAGTTTTCTCATCTCCCGCCTAACTGTCATAGTACTTGCAGTGGACCCTGATGCAGTTTGAAATTCCTGTGTGATGGACTGGATAAATGTCTGCGTATCACACATTACGACCCTCTTCAACTGTCGACGGTCTCTGTAACAACAGACGAGGTCGTCCTGTATGCTCTTTTGTGTACGTGTCCCTTCACGTTTCCACTTCACTATCACATCAGAAACAGTGAACCTAGGGATGTTTATAAGTGTGGAAATCTCGCGTACAGAACTATGACACAAGTGACACCCAATCACTTGACGCCCGAAGTCCATGAGTTCCGCGGAGTGCCCCATTCTGCTCTCTCACGATGTCTAATGACTAACTGAGGTTTCTGATATGGTGTACCCGACAGTAGGTCGCAGTACAATGCGCTTAATATTAAAAACGTGTTTTTTGGGAGTGTTCGGATACTTTTGATCTCATAGCGTTTGTTCTGTCTGAGGCTACGACGGTAGAAATATTTTGGACTTTCCTCAATCCTGTTAAACATCATGTAAAAAAGTAAGCAGAATTGCTTAAAGAAAATTTACTGTATACTGTGGATAATCCATATAAAGTTATTTTGAAGCCTACGACGGTGTTGCTGTTTCGAGTGCTTATCGTTCATGCGTGGAGACTCTTTGAGAGACCCATTTGATACATCCCTATTTTATTCATTGATACGCCCATACGCAGAATCTGACTCTAAAGCTACGAGTCAGAATATCGATATAAGAATTTTCTTGCTGATTGAAATGAGACTCCTAGCTTTTCCCATAGTTCCTCGCAGCGAATAGAGATGGTACGTGGGATAGTGAATAGGAAATTTCCTCTTGTTTCCAACACTAGATGGAATTTAAAACTAAGGACTGTGCAATCTGCGTATGAATACAGTCACTCGTAAAACATTTGGAGCAAACCGAAGCTATCCGGCCAGAGTGGCAGAGCGGTTCTAGGCGCTACAGTCTTGAACCGCGCGACCGCTACGGTCGCAGGTTCGAATCCTGCTTCGGGTATGGATGTGTGTGATGTCCTTACGTTGGTTAGGTTTAAGTAGTTCTAAGTTCTAGGGGAATGATGACCTCAGCAGTTAAGTCTCATAGTGCTCTGAGCCATTTGAACCAAACCGAGGCTATGTCTGGTCAACTACTTCAATATTACTCGGGCAACAAGGCTCCACCCGAAATTAGAGCGCCTAGCATTTCAGTTCTGTTTGGCTATATTTAATCATTATGCCACACGTTGAAATATTGTGCAGTCAATTACATAAAAAACGGGAAATTGACCCACTGGTTGTGCAGCAAGAGGCAGATCATTTCAAAAGTGCGATACAATATATCCAAGGTAGGATCGTTGACAAGGTTTTCAGGCGCAGATAGCAGCTGCATCCTGTGAAGAGACAGAGACAGTGAAACCATATCCCTGAAACTACTACTGCAAAAGAAATGTGTGATACAACTATCGCTAAGTTGCTGAACGTGTTGATTTAAAAGGGCACCTCGCCACTTCTTCAGTGCTGAAAAGTTGGTTCCGTATGCAAGGCAACTTCCAGAAACGTTGCTCAAGAAGTTTTCCTTGAGTAAACGAAACCCGAGCTCCAGATACTATACGCGAGATGCTGTTCCACTTCTGCAATTTCTGCTCGAAAATAAGTTTCAGGACACTTTTGGTGACGCAATGAAACTTCTGATAGTAACTGATACCACACCGATGACAACGTCTGAGGCGGAGCGTTTTTTCTCTACCTTGTAGAGAACGTAAACTTGTCAGCTACAAGTGAAGAGCGGCTAATAATCGTAGCACTAGCAACGCTCTCCATCGAGAAAGACTTTGTGCACAGCATCGTTCGCTTCATGCAGGCATCATTCACAAATTCTGTGCTCTTAAGTGCAGGGAAGTAGACTTTTCATATAAAGATTATCATAAGATAAGCCTATTTCCGTATAGCATTTAGTTTGTTATTTATTTTTATCTTTTTTCTTTTAATAATTTGAAACTTTGTAGTCCATCTTTCAGCGAATCCCCTCGAAAATATTCCACGAATAGCCTCTCGAACGACGTGCTACAACGATCGAATGTTACACAATTAACTTAAACAGCATTCATAGTTAGCTCTGAGATATCAAGAATTTTTCCCTATTTGTTCCACTCTGAACCACGTTACAGTTCAAAAGACTTGCCAAGATTAATGACTGGAGCAATTTTGTTTAAAATGAGGTGCAAGCTTCTTTTTCTTAATTTTTAGATTGGACGTTGCTAAGAGAGAGATTTGCTGCGTGCTGCAACAATTAGTTCTTCCCAAGTTAGATGCTCTTACAGTTTCATGTCGGAAGTCTGTACAGCTTTTCATTGGAGAACTGTTTGCTGTCAAGGAGTATTGGCGGAATTGTTTCACAAAAATACTAGCTGATCAACATTCTGTGTGATGTGAGAATCACCTGTGACTTCTTAAGGATTAGATTGGTCTTGTGTTCAACGTGATAGCGAACGAAGCTCGTCGTTCACACCTGATATGACAGGTGCTCTTAATATAACTGAATGTCGTCAACATGTCATTTGTATTAGTCGACCACATTATTATTGCACCCAGGAGTGGAGGCGCTTGCGTCAGCTTATCGTAAGTTTCTATCGTGATATTTCACTTGACAGTCTACTGAGGTTAAAAAAGCCATGGGATATGTCCTAATATCGTATTGGACCTCCTCTTGCCCGTCAAAGTGTAGCAGCTCCTTGTGGCAAGGACTCAACAAGTCTCTGAAAGTCTGCTGCAGCAATACTGATACTTCCTTCCTCCATAGCTGTCCATAACTGCGAAAGCGTAGCTGGTGCAGGTTTTTGTGCGTGAACTGACATCTCGATTATGTCCGAAGTCGGGTATCTGGGTGGCCAAATCATTCGCTTCAATTGTGCACAATGTTCAAACCAATCACTAAGAACTGTGACCCACTGACATGGCGCATTGCCATCCATAAAAATTTCATCGTCGCCTGGGAACATGGAGTACATGAATGGGTGCAAATGGTCTCCAAATAGCCACATATAACCATTGCCAGTCAATTACAGGTTCATGTGGACCAGAGCATCCACTCTGTTCCATGTAAACACAGCCCACACCATTATGGAGCCAGCACCAACTTGCACAGTGCCTTGTTCACAACTTGGGTCCATGGCTTCTCGGGGCCTGTGCAACACTTGAACTCTACCATCAGCTCTTACCCCTCTGAAATCGGGACTCATCTGACCAGGTGACGGTGTTCTAGTCGGCTAGGATTCAACCGATATGGTCACGAGCCCAGGAGAAGCGCTGCAGGCGATGTCGTGCTGTTAGGAAAGGCACAAGCGACGATCGTTTGCTGCCATAGCCCATTAACGCCAAATTTTGCCACGCTTCCTAATCGACACGTTCCTCGGTAGTCCCACATTGATTTCTGTGGTTATTTCAAGCAGAGTTGCTTGTTTGTTAGCACTGACAACTCCACCAGCACGCCGTGGCTCTCGGTCGTTAAGTGAAGGCCGCCGGCGACTGTGTTGTCACTAGTGACCGGTAATGAGTGAAATTTGATATGGAATGTCCCATGCGTCTGGCTTCGACTATTCCGCGTTCAAAGTCTGTCAATTCCCGTGGAGCAGCCGTAATCACGACGGAAAGATTTTCACATGAATTGATATGGAAATGACAGATCTGCCAATACAATGCCCTTTTATGAGTTGTGTACGCGAACTACCGCCATCTCTACACACACATAACGCTGTCCCATGCGTTATATCACCTCAGTATATATGCCCAGTTTACTTTAAAGCGCTGACACTACGATGGGCTTGTCACCACTGTACTTATTTACTGGAAGGTCACTGGGTGTTTCCGATCGCGGCCACGGGAAACCAAGTGCAATAAAATCGTGATAACGTAGTAGTTGCCAGAAAGAAGTATTGTTTACTCATCACTTGCACGAAATATCCAGCGTACACGCCTTAAATTTTATCTCATTCATTGTTTTTACTTCAAACTGAGGTAAAGAATGCTTCTTTCCATGTTACTGCAGGAAAATAAAGACACAAGAAGAATTTCTGTGAAATTGAGAAAAGCCACTTGAAAAATGTAAGCAGAAGGTGGTAAGACGTAAGGCTGCGCTTGGCGGATGGGAGCGTGCGTGGCTTGCGTGAGATACCCAGGCGGCTGGCGGCTGGCGCTGTGCTAACGAGCAGCGCCCGAGGCGCACGATGCGTGCCGTAGCTGCGTGCTGCCTGCTAGCTGCTGCGTGTCACGGCCGGCCGGCCAGCCAGCCCTGTGCTGCCACCTGTTGGAAATACCGCTAACGAGGCGGCAGCGCAGGCCAGTGTTCTTGCGCTGCAGTCTGCACTCACAAAAGCCAGACGCGCGCCACATTTCGCTACACAAAGACCAGGAAAAAACGCAGTTGCCTCTAAAAGATGAAACGTTTCATCCTCTGTGAATTGATATACAAAAGACAATAAATTAAAAAAAGAAGAACTAAAGAAAGGAAGATGGTAGCGCTGGAGGATTACTTTTTCCTTTTTTCAGCTATTCCGATGTTTTAGCGCCAAATAAGCACAGCCACCATGTGTTAATGAAAATCTGTGCAAATATCATCACGCTGTTTGTGAAACCTCTCTTCTTGTAGCTTATTTGCTGTTGCTCACCACCACAACAAAAGGACAAAGGGGAAGCTACAATAATTTTCAATGAAACTCGTGTTGTATGGATAAGTTTCGTAAATATTTTATAATGAGAGTATACTCATTAGCATAGTCTCATATAGCCGAAATTAGGAATGGCATGAAGTACAGGTGTGAATTTATTACTTTCTGCTCTATCCATTTTTGTTCATTTCGTTTCAATCAATATTATTCCACATGCTCTGATTTATTTATTTGTTTAACGTGTGGCGACAACAGCAAATTTTGAGAAGTATGAACAGTTTACACTTATACATTTCAGGATTTAGGCACAAAGCTAATATGTTCCAATTCTTGAACTTAATAATTGAATAATACTGAAAGGAGGACAGTTAAAATAGAAAACTAGCACTTTTAATTAAAACGGATACATTTAGGCAGAGTTCAACATCCACTGAATGAAGCCAGTTGATAGCAAAGGGAGCAGCATTAATAAAATCACTGAATTGTCTCGGTTACTTTCTCAGAGGGTAGTCTCTGACAGTATGCTGAAGGGTTTGTTCTTGAGACCCACAATCACAGGCTTGAGAGTACCAGAGTCACCACTTGCGCATCATCAGTGTTGCACCCTGTGTGACCGGTTCTTATCCTGTTCATTTGTGCTCTTAGAAACATAGATACACGAACAAGCAGAACACGGAAATTTCTTTATGTGCTATACAGTATATCCACATATGTCGTTTACTGTTCCAGAAACTGTCCAACAGAATTCTGTTGGATAGTGAACCATTTATTTTAAACAATCATAACGACAGAATAGTACATTTTGTGAGTATGTTTGCAGCTCCTTCACGGTTACCTCTTTCGTGTCGTAAACCATAATCCAGCGAAATAATTCTAACAAATATCGTAACAGAATATTCATCAAGTTAACAAATAGGAAGCTGGAGACCTGGAGGTGATGACCAACTAACACAAAGTTTGATGACTCTCAGCATAAATAAACGTAGTTTAACGCGTATAGAAACGTGGGAAGGCCCGATTTTGACTACTACCGGCGAACCTCTCTCTGCTCATGCAAAACAAGTACTGTAGATGCAGCCCTGAAGGAGACGCAACGTACCATTATAGAATTTCTTCGCCCCACCACTGCAAAATCAGATCTATCAGTTTATGAGCATAGCTCCCCGAAAAGTAAGGAGAAGAACGGCTGCAGGGGTTGAACAACAAACACAAGGGAAAGATCGCAGACACCCTATGTTTGTATATATTAGTCAGCCCGTGACACTGGAGTTAAGAAAGAGCTTCTTACAGTCAACCAAAGCAATTTCATTGTCACCTCATGTGCGCCGAGTAGAAACGTGGCGGAACTTGTCTCCAGCATATATATCTACGTCAGTACATCGCAAGTCACCTCATGGTGTGTGACTGAGGGTGCTTTTGGCAAGACTAACTGACCCACCGCGTCTTATTCACGCGCAAACAGCTCGTGGAAAGAACGATTCTCGATGAGCCCCTGTATTAGCTCTAATTTCTGGGATTTTTACCTGATAGTCATTTCAAGAGATTTGTATGGGAGGAAGTAATATGTTGTACGGCTCTTCCCGTAAAATACTCTCTCGAAATTTCAATAAGAAGCATCTCCTTCATGCAGAACGCCTCTCTTGTAGGCTGTGTCACTGGAGCTCGCTGGGCATCTTCTGTAACGCTCTTGCGCCGACCAAAACGATCCCGTGACGAAATGCGCCGCTCTTCGTTGAGGCTTCTCTATCTCTTCTATCCTACAAGGTGAGAGTCCCAGACAAATGGGAAATATTCATTAATCTCTCGAACAAGCGCCTTGCAAGGAAATTCTTTCGTGGATGAGTTACAGTTCCTTAAGATTATTCCTATGAAACTCAGTCTGGCGTCTACTTTTCCTAATGTATGCTTTATGTGGTCATTCTACTTAAGGGCACTCTGGCACTCTGGATAGTACTCCTAGATATTTCACGGTATAACTGTTTCCAGAAAGCTGCTATCAATAGTTTAGTTGTAGAGTAGTGAATTTATTTTCTTATGTATAGGCAATATGTTGCATTTCTTTACATTCAGAGTCAACTGCCAGAGACTGTATCACTCATGAATCTTTGGGTAGGTCATTTTGCAAATCGATACCATCTTCTGGCGCTGCTACTTCCTTATAGACAACCGTATCATCTGCGAAACAATTTTAAAGAACTTCCGACGCTTTCTATTAGACCTTATATGTATATACATTGTAAACAGCAACGGTCCTTTCACACTTCACTGGGTACTCCGGAAATTCCCTTCACATCTGTGGATTTTGTTCCGTTGCGAGCGACAAGTTGAGTTCTATCTGCAAGGAAGTCCTGAATCCAGTCGCAAATCAGGATCAATATGCGGTAAGCTCGTAATTTTTTATTTTTGTTTCTTTTTTCAAGAGGTGGTAGTGATGGATGGTGTCAAATGCCTTCCTAAAGTCAAGGAATACGGTTTCAACTTCAGTGCCGTTCTCTACAGCGCAGGCTCATGGAACAACATGAAGGAGGAAATTTCTGAGTGTTTTGAACTCCTTTACACGATCGGGAAAATCGTGAATCACCTTACTATGTCCTTATCCAGACGTAAAGAAAATCTGAATAAGTGGGGCTAAATTAATTCTAACGAACACTGTGAATATCGCCAAGTACTATACCCTCCCCACTTGCTAATCTTTAGAAAATTGGATGAGCCATGCTGCATACGAACCTTAGTTTCAGTAAATCAAAAGGCTATTCAGGCAGCTTTTTTCTGGACTAATTTTAGACTTTGGGCACAAGAAAACTTTGGGGACACCGTTTCCGTTTCCAGGTGATGTATTGTAGTACTGTTAAATATGTTTTAAATGTGTTGATTCGGGCAATTAACCAAGTTTGTATTAACTCTGTAAATTATAATTTTACTTAATAATGTTATTGTTCCTGTCATGTGACATATTGGAGAAGAATAAATAAATTAATAAAATTATTGGAAGAATTCTGAGAATGTGAAATTTGCACATGGAGATGGTCACTTAGAAGACCCTCTTTCAACTAATTCTTTAGTATTGATAGCGTGGGATCCTTACTGGACAAAATAGAAAACATTCAAAGAAGAGCTGTACAAATCATCTTCAGTTTATTTTGTCAGCCGACCAGAGTGGCCGAGCAGTTCTATGCGTTGCGGTCGGGAACCGCGCGACCGCTACGGTCGCAGGTTCGAATCCTTCCTCGGACATGGATGTTTGTGATGTCCTTAGGTTAGTTAGGTTTAAGTAGTTCGAAGTTCTAGGGGACTGATGACCTCAGACGTTAGGACTCATAGTGCTCAGAGCCATTTGAACCATTTTGATATGACTAAATAGTAGCCATACTGACTCACTGGCAGAAACCGGAAACCCTCAAGGAGGGGGCGCTAAATATATCTTGGGCTACCTTTACTTTCACCGTTATAAAAAATAGTCAAGTTACATGCAAAGTTTAAGAAAGTTTTATTTATTTATTTCAAGTTTCGGCTTCTAGACACTTTTTATGCTTAATCTAACATAATGCAACGCGTTTCGAACATGTTCTGTTCATCTTCAGGCGTTTATACATACATACATACATATAGAGAAATGTTACTTAAAAATAAACAGTATTAAACTAGATTAATCTGGAACTCTTTGTTCATAATTTTTTTTCTTTTTTTTTATTGTAGCTGCTGGTATGGCATTTTGGGGGAAGGAGGGGGCATTGTTTGGCTAGGAAGAAAAGCAGCAGAAGACATCACTGATTTCGATTTCTAGCCATATACTGTCCCCTAAATGCCACACCAGCAGCTACAGGAAAAAACAATGAACAAAGAGTTCTAGATCAATCTCGTTTAAGACTGTTTATTTTTAAGTAACATTTGTCTATATGTATGTATAAACGCCTGAAGATGAACTGAACATGTTCGAAACGCGTTGCATTATGTTAGATTCAGCATAAAATAAAAAGTGATTGGTAGCAGAAACTTGAAATAAATAATTAGCCCACACAGTCACAAACATAGCCATTATGGCTGAAAATTATAGTTTTATTTAAACTGATTACACATATACAAGGCAATGCCAGCTTATGACATAAAAAAGCTATAATTGCGGTTCTCTTCCTTAAATTATGAATTTTATGCGCCTATTCTTCCTGTCAAATTGGTCAATTACATCGTCAATAGGACAATCAATGTCAGGATGAGTGTTCAACAGAGCTAAGCCATTAAGTCGATCCTTATGTGCCACACAGAAACGTATAAAATACGACGACGCGAACGCGCGTGCTACATAGGAAAGTATAACTACTCGATAACTCGATTCAGTCGAGTCGACAGACGAGAGAAACGAATGAATAGCATGCGGGCTGACTGGCGGGGGCTGCGCGGGTGGCAATGCGGGTGACCCCGCAAAGGCGTGTGGGGGGAGGGGGGGGGGGCGGCGCCGCACAGCACCCCACCGCCCCATATGTACCCGCCACTGTACTGAGTTGAAATTCTCCATGATACAATTCGATTCATCTAGCATGTCCACTGTCAATTACCCAAGTGCTTTCGTGTTGCTCCACCGTCTCTGATCACTTCGATTTTGTCAAGTTACATTATCTGATCAAACGTATCCTTACACCGCTATGTAATGCTGAATTGACCACTATATGTCACGAGAGGCGGACTCGCCAGTGTAAAAGAAGATTGGGAAGATTCTGTTCGTAGCAAAGATGTAGCAACGGCAGAAAGGGTCAGTGGAGTAGTCAATGGACGACACCTGAGTAACAAATCCATCAGGAACACTACACCGCTTCGAAAGATGGCGAAGTCCACAGTTGGTGATGCAGCTGTGAAGCGGAAACACGAAGCAACTACCCGCAGCTAAACAAAGACCCAGCAGATCTCATGTACTGACACACAGGGACCATCGAGAATCGCAGAGGGTGGTTTAAAATATCGCATGATATCAGCAGAAGGAATCATTTGTGGAAGTCAGAGTCCTACTAGCATACTGCCTCAAAAGGAATGGGGTACGACGGTCGACAGCTCGTCACATGCCAAACATTTCTGTAGTCAATGCTAAGCGACGCTTGAGATGGTGTAAAGGGCGACACAGTTGGACAGCAAAGGACTGGAAACGTGTGATTTGGAGTGACAGAGCATGCTATACTCTGTGGCATATCCGACTGAAGGGTTTGCATTGGCGAATGCCTGCAGAACGTTACCTGCACGCACGTATTGTGCCAACAGTGAGTTCCGAAGGAGGTGCTGTTATGTTATGGTTTTCGTGGTTAGAGTATGTTCCCCATATTGCAGTTAAGAAATCTCAATATGAGGAAAGAGATGAACATATTTTACATCATTGCGTTACTGTGTACTGTACAGGAACTTTGCAGACACGACGACTCTCTGTACCAGCATGAAAATGCACCCTGTCATAAATCAGGCATTTTTTGTGGACAATAGATTCCTGAAATGGATTGACCTGCCTAGGGTCTTGACCTGAACCCAATGGTACACCTTGGAGATGTGCCGTAACGCTGACTTTGTTAGAAAACGCAGAGCCCAAATCACTACCTTTTCTGGTTTCGAATCTTGAGAAATAACAGGCTGTCCTCCACAGACACTCACACACTTTACTGAAAGAGGTCCCCGCAGAGATTAAGCCTTCAAAAAGGTGACCGGAGGACACTTTTGGTCGGACACTGTATGAAGGTTTACAAGCCTCACTGACAATTTTTTTTTGTAACATTACCTATTCAACATGTTTATGATGTTGTGAAAATGGGTAACAAGGGTTGTACACAAATTAAACTTCGTTAAAGGTATGTTAGAATGATGGAGACGTAGGAGGTATCTGGAATCAGTGAACTGTGCTCTGGATGCAATAAGCGGGAACCTGATGTTGTTGTGCCGAGTAAACGGTACTGTCAACTGCTTTGAAATCATTTAAATGAAATGAATCCATATAGTGCTATGATATCAGTGAATTCCGGGCAGGACTACTGAAGGTGCCATGTAATGAACATATTGTGATCAATTATAATTTGTGCCAGACGTGGTGTCGAAAATGGATTTCAAGCATTTCGTAAGCAGCATTTTTCACCACATATTCATTACATTTCAAACTCAACTTTTGCCAACGATTATTTGATGTCATTTCATCACAATGAATCTGCATTGTTTTCATCCCCATCAATACATTCATTCGACTCTACAGAATTGAGCACACTTGATACGTATCCGTGTGGCAGGGTAAGCCAAGATGCTCCATCTAATCCATTTCTCTAGTACTGCTATTCTCAATATTTCTTGGGAGAACCTGTGGCTCTAGTGGCCTGATATAACAGAAGGAAATATTGATGACAATAAAAATATCAATTTGTCCTGGGTGTGCGCGGAGATATCCTAACGGTTAAAGAGACTGCTAGTGGAAAGAAGGAAATCCGCGTTTGAGTCTTAGTTTGGCACTGATTTTCAGCTGCCGCGGTGTATCCAGAACAGTAGTACGTCTGCCGTCTGCGTAAGTGTTGTCCGCTGAAACTGGTGGTAAAGTGAAAAACTTAATCGTTTTGGTGGAAATATATTTCGCATAAGATGAGAAACCAGTATTCAAACTCACATGTGTACAGGTAACATTTTTGATGATATCTGACAGCAATGTTAACTTTGTTCTCACAGTCTTTGATGGGACTGTTCGAAGACCACGCGTTAAGTGAGACATATAGTCCTGCGAAGCAACATTTATGCTGTTTAGGTGTTTGCCTTGTTATTTGATGTGAACATGCTCTAGGTACTGTGTTTCCCATATCAGACTACGTGAATATTGGGCTGGTACCAGCATCCCGCCTCCGTTACACGATTCGCATACATTTCGAAACTCATTGTCACACATTCAAGGCGTCCGCAGCTCGTGGTCGTGCGGTAGCGTTCTCGCTTCCCACGCCCGGGTTCCCAGGTTCGATTCCCGGCGGGGTCAGGGATTTTCCCTGCCTCGTGATGACTGGGTGTTGTGTGGTGTCCTTAGGTTAGTTAGGTTTAAGTAGTTCTAAGTTCTAGTGGACTGATGACCATTGATGTTAAGTCCCATAGTGCTCAGATCCATTTGAACCACACATTCAGAATGGATATAACTAGATGCGGACCACAAATTCCGTCCCGGGAGAATGGTGGCGACAGGGGAGGCACTTGGCCAAGCTCTGCCGCTAACATTGCCAAATCGAGATTAACATTCCCCTTGAAGATACAGGACAATGGCAGGAAAAGACGACGCGGGACATAGTGTTCTAATACTGAGAAGCATACAGTGGAAGTATCTGGCACCGAGGACAAAAGCAGACCATTAACCAATATCACCAACACATTAAGTAAACATCGAGGGAACAGATTTTCTGGATTATGAGAATAAACAAATAGCCTACTCTAAAGCTCTAACCTTTGTACAGGTGAGAAATTGTTTGTGGTTTGTGACGGATGGCCTACTGTTTCAGTAACTATTTGCTATTATAATTAGTCACACAATTATCCTCAGCTTGCAGCTTTTCTCAGATATATTATGTCGTTACAGTAAAGATTCACGCGGTCACTGCAGTATAAATCCCCTTGAGGAAACGAGCTTCATCGCCGATACACCACGCAGTGTATGAATGAGATAATTAAATGGACATTTCTTTACACTGTATATGGGTGGAACGGTTTTGTGAGACCTCGACATAATACAGCTTTAGAATAATTCGAGACAGAAATTTACAACAAACTTACGTGGGTACAACACATAGCTCCAGCTGGAAATCCTGTTACATATCTTGCATGCTAAGTTAAAAGTAAGGAGGATGAATTCTGTTGATATTTTGTACATATGGTAAAAGAGGTACTGTTAAGAAAGTGGTGGTAGGGGATGCGAAATTTTTTAATGTTTATCAGGATGTTTAACGGCCAATTTCAGCATTTAATCAGGACACAAAACACAGGTAATAGAGGTTTGTGCTGGAAGAAATGATGCCGGGTACCCGTGTCTCATTATCGCGCGACTGTGGGTTCTCATATACGGTATATTTTGGAAAAATTTTCTGTTAAGAAGCGTAACTGTTGGGGAACATGATTGTTACTCATACGCCTATACTGTGTAATACTTGATTGGCATGTGGTCTGTGGCCCGTACAACCAGCGTTTTGATGATATTCGTTCAGGCCCGAATTACTTCGTAGCACTAGTATCGAGCAAAATAGGGCAGTGGTTAGCACACTGGGCTCACATTCTTGAGGACGACGGTTCCAATCCCCATCTGACCATCAAGAGTTATGTTTACCTAAATTTCTCAAAGTATCTGGTTCCTCTGAAAGGCCACAGCCGATACTCTTCTCATCCTTGAAACGTTCCGACCTACTGCTCCTTTTCTAATAACCTCACTCTCGAAGCAACGTTAAACCCTAATCTTTCGTCCTTGATTCGAAGCATTTCTTGATCAACATCAAGGGATTAAGAACGAATCTTTCATATATTACCTGATTCTGCGTTGTTTTGGAACTTCCTGTAAGATCAAAACTGTGTGCAAGACCGACACACAAACCTGGAAACTCATGGTAAAGTGATAGAAGACTGAAGAATTAAAATGCATGAGATGTTCGACAAGGTACGTATTTTACATGGACGGGGGGACAATATTTTGAATGAAGTTATACATGTCAACAAGCTGAGTGCGGTATGTACTCCACATTTTTTGACACCTTACGTACAGCATTCGAACTTTACGCTACTAGAGACTGAACGTCATGTGCACCATCACATTCCGGAAGCAGAAACGTAGTCAAAATCGTTGACTGTCGAAGGTGAAATCGTTTTGTAGGAGAAAATTTCACGATGATTTTGTTTTGATACTCATGGGTCATCATCATGATTGACTACTAAAATGAATACATCAATGACTGTTTCTTTTTATTCAACGTTATTGGATCGTTCACATAGTGTGTTGAAACACAAGAGATCGAGAATAGGAGATAAAAAGTACTCCGTCGCCAACGCATTGCGCCTTCTCGCACATCGATCTGTAGCGCAGGTTAGTGAAGAAGTCGTTTTCGTCGAATTAAGGGGTAACCTGTGGTCTAAATGAACCCACCCCGATAGCCGTACGTGTTAAAGCGCCATTTCCGGGATGGGGATGTGCACCGGTTTCGGATCCAATTCTCCCAGCGGATAAATGCTGAGGTTCGATGTGTCGGCCGTCCTGAGGGTACGATTTCCCATATTCCACAAGGTAAATATCGGGATGGTATCCAAGTTCCACCTCAGGTACACGATTCGCAAACAACTCTGCCGTATCTGTCAATAACAATGCCAACCCACTCCGATGCTGAGGACAGTCACAAGAAAAAGAACATCTGTATTCTAAAAGAAATCTGAGCAGGGTGGAAATACACATAATCTAAGGAAATAAGGATATCAGGGTACAGTCACCCGTTGACGAGGAGACCATTACAGACAGAGCATAAGATCTGATTCAGGAAGGATCTGGAAGGAAACCGGCTGTGTTGAAGGAAGAATCCCGACAAATCTCTTCAACGATTTATGAAAACCGTGGGAAATTGAATCTGGGTGGCCCAATGGCAAACTGAACATTTGACCCTCCTAAAAGCGAGTCCAGTGTCTCAACCACTGGGCCAAATCGCTCTGTGTGTCTCTCAAGGATCGAAAAGAGAGCGACGTTACCGCATAAAGAGTGTAAACGATAATTGTTTACAAAACACCATAGTAGTATGGGGAAAATCGAGGGGAACAATATAACACAGCACATTAGTGACCTATCAAGCCGGGAAACAATTCAAACTGACCAACGAAAGCCACCTCAGGTACAGCGTGAGCGCGCTGCGTGATCTGTTGAGTAGTTGAGCATCCTTTGACACTGACAGGACACAGAATTTCGTCAGTGTTAGTAAGGTAACATATGATGTGAGGGTAGTGAAAGAAACAACACTTTTGAGCACGAAATGCAAAACCTAATTACGTTTCCATTTCGATCTAAACTCAAACCTTACAAGTACAGTAGCCTCGTAGTAAGAAGGCTGGAGAAGCAAAATAATTTAATTATTAATTTTACGCTTTTAATATTCACAGAATTGTGAGACATAATTTACACAAACGTTGAACTTACAATTTCTTAGTGCGTGACCTAGCCAGTGGCGTTAGAGGGCGAGAGCATATTCCAAAATGTAGCGCGGCAGGCATGCGGTTAAACTTAGGTTACTTTTCTAGGCCAATTTTAGATTGTCTCCTTGTTTTCAGACTGCAAACGTCCGCTACACCACTGTTGAGATGGTTCAAATGGCTCTAAGCACTATGAGACTTAACATCTGAGGTCATCAATCTACATCTACATCTACATCCATACTCCGCACGCCACCTGACGGTGTGTGGCGGAGGGTACCTTGAGTACCTCTATCGGTTCTCCCTTCTATTCCAGTCTCGCATTGTTTGTGGAAAGAAGGATTGTCGGAATGCCTCTGTCTGGGCTCTAATCTCTCTGATTTTATCCTCATGGTCTTTTCGCGAGATATACGTAGGAAGGAGCAATATACTGCTTGACTCCTCGGTGAAGGTTTGTTCTCGAAACTTTAATAAAAGCCCGTACCGCGCTACTGAGCGTCTCTCTTGCAGAGTCTTCCACTGGAGTTTATGTATCATCTCTGTAACGCTTTCGCGATTACTAAATGATCCTGTAATGAACCGCGCTGCTCTCTGTTGGATCTTCTCTATCTCTTTTATTAACCCTATCTGGTTAGGATCCCACACTGCTGAGCAGTGTTCAAGCAGTGGGCGGAGAAGTGGTGGTGGTGGTTCGTGTTTAACGTCCCTTCGACAACGAGTTCATTAGAGACGGAGCGCAAGCTCGGGTTAGGGACGGATTGGGAAGGAAATCAGCCGCGCCCTTTCAAAGGAACCATCCCGGCATTTGCCTGAAAATTTAGGGAAATCACGGAAAACCTAAATCAGGATGGGCAGAGACGGGATTGAACCGTCGTCCTCCCGAATGCGAGTCCAGTGTGCTAACCACTGCGCCACCTCGCTCGGTCGGCGGAGAAGCGTACTGTAACCTACTTACTTTGTTTTCGGATTGCATTTCCTTAGGATTCTTCCAATGAATCACAGTCTGGCATCTGCTTTACCGACGATCAACTTTATGTGATCATTCCATTTTAAATCACTCCTAATGCGTTCTCCCAGATAATTTATGGAATTAACTGCTTCCAGTTGATGACCTGCTATATTGTAGCTACATGATGAGGGATCTATCTTTCTATGTATTCGCAGCACAATACACTTGTCTACATTGAGATTCAATTGCCATTCCCTGCACCATGCGTCAATTCGCTGCAGATCCTCCTGCATTTCAGTACAATTTTCCATTGTTACAACCTCTCAATATACCACAGCATCATCTGCAAAAAGCCTCAGTGAACTTCCGATGTCACGCACAAGGTAATTTATGTATATTGTGGATAGCAACGGTCCTATGACACTCCCCTGCGGCACACCTGCAATCGCTCTTGAAATCACTCTTACATCGGAAAAGTCACCTAGACTTAAAACTACGTAAACCTAACTAAACTAAGGACATCATACATACACATCTATGCCCGAGGCAGGATTGGAACCTGCGACCGTAGCAGGGGTGCGGTTCCGGACTGAAGCGCCTAGAACCGCTCAGCCACAGCGGCCGGATAGATCACTGTTGTATTTTATCGTTTACAGCCTGTAATGGTTCACTAACAAGGGGCTTTTCTACACGGAGCACTATCTTGGATAGTGTGAAGAAGAAAAATGAGTATTTTGTAGGTTGTATATAAGTAAACTTGCAAAAATCCGCTTTACGTCTTCTCTTCACACGCGTGTAACTTAATTTTTCGTACTAATGATCACGAAAGTATTAGTGATGTCACAGGAAAACCTCTGAATACTGACCGAAGTAAGGGCTAGCCCTGAGACCCAAAAAGTACTCACTGTGCACTGAAGACTTCACGAGTGCCACACTATTATAGAATTCAGTGGAAGTCACATTATACCATTACATCTTCTGAAGAATTGAACATTGATGTTCTAGTGACGTTTGGAACATATTCAAGTAGTCTCACCTCCGCCAGTTGGCATATTGCCGGGCTAATATCGCCACCTGCGAGATTTTTTTGTCAATGGGTTCTTTATCGTTTGTAATGACAATCCCAAAGCCTGTGATACCAATATGTACCATGGTCAACACACATCTTATATCAGTATTGATATTTATGTCTCTGAGAACATTCTTCTGCCTCTGTCTACATTAAGTTAATTGTAACAAGAGAAAATCTTTATCAGACAGAGAATCATAAGTGATTCCTATGAAACTTCATTATAAATGAAATTGGCATCATGGGAATATAAACAGATGCTGTCAGAAGTTAATGGTTGTCACGAAACTTGTGGAATACAGTTTTCCACGTACTTGATGGCCAAAAACTTTAGGTTCAACAATTTATTCATGTGTGGGTACACAGCTTCAATATATAGTCAAAATTACGGAACCAATTTAACCACCGTAGGCGGTCAGTTTATTCCTTTAGTTCACCATGCACATACATTACATTACTGGTCATTTTCGGCCACCATTATGAAATATGTGAAATACGTGTGTGTTACATTAAAAAAATTGTTTCGTATTATATAGTAACTCATCCGTCCCCACATATCTCGAAACAGAATTTTTAAACGTGACACGCAAGTCAATAATATCACACACTTGAAAACAGCCGAAGGCCTAAACTGCCATGTAATGTAATTTATATAAATGATGCATTAATGGAGTAAAACTGACAGCCTATGTTGGTTGAAATGATTCCAGCATTTAGAAAACTTTAGGGACAAAATTATACGGACGGTATGCGATCCTAAACTGAGCCTAGCAAATATATCAGCTTAATGAAGTTTCCGAAATTTCAAGTGAATGTACAGAGAAAACATTTGCAGCAAATGTATATCTTAATTCGAAGAAATTTATCGCTGTGGTGAGAAACTTACGAGAAAGCGGGCAACTGAAGCAGCAGGTAATTCACCAGGGTACTCGCCAAGATATATTGGCACAGTAGAATTTGATGAAATATAAGGGGCGGCCAATAAGTAGCGCAGCTGTTTTTTTCGCCAGTTACGGTTGAATAAGTGCAACATTTGTTGTGGGACATAGTCCCATATTCCCACCTCAGTCCCTATAGTCTCAAGAAGATAAGATATGTGCCACAGCTGTACGTAGCCTTCAAAATAGCGTCTGTCATGCGGGTGTGTTCCAGGGATCTGTCACTGAGTTCCTTTTGGCGAAAAACCAGAGCATCGCACATATTCATAGGCGTTTGCAGAATGTATAAGGAGACCAGGCAGTGAACAAAGGCACGGTGAATCATTGGCCGAGACATCTGTAATGTTCGCAACAAGGTCGCGCAAACCTGGCCGAGCATTCGCGTGCTCGCCGGCCGCACACAGCTGCTATTTCTGCAATGTTGGTATGTGCGGACACTCTCATTCGAGGTGACGATGGAACACAATCAAACACCTCGCTGCTCAACTGGATGTCTCTGTTGATTCTACTGACACACTCATCCAACAGTTGGAGTACTGAAACGTGTGTGTCCGCTAGGCTCGTCGCCACCTAACGGAAGATCGTAAAGAGCAAAGGAGGACCATTTGTTCGGAATTTCTTGATCGTTACGAAGCTGATCGTGACTATTTTTTGTTGAATATCGTTACACATGATAAAACATGGGTTCATCACTTCCAACCTACATAGGACTGTTCTTCCTCGTCCACCCTACAGCCCGGATCTCACACCTTCCGGCTTCCATCCGTTTGACTCAATGAACGATGCACTCCGCGAAAAGCAGTACGTGGATAATGGGGAGGTTATTGATGCAATAAGACGTTGGTTCCGACATCGACCAGTAGAGCGGTACCATGGGGGAATAGAGGCCCTCCCAGTTAAGTGGCATAGGGGAGTCACATTGATCGGAGATTATATTGAAAAATAGGCATTTGTAGCCAAAAGAGAGGAGAATATGTATTGGAATCTTGAATTAGACGAACCTGTTTTTAGAAAAAAGAAAACAAAAAAATTGTAGCATTACTTACTGAATGTCCCTCGTAGTTCTTGATTATGTGGGAGAAGTTAAACAAATAAACACTCGACAGCGTCTTCGTCAATTGCTCGCTTCAAAAAAATCAGTGTGGAGGCTACTGGTGGAACAAAATTACATCATTCTCACAAATAATTTCTACAAGCTCAGGACCAATGGGATAAATCAGCCTGAACTTCTGTTTTGTCAATGGATCAACCACAAGTACTACAATGTTGAACTTTCTACGGTCCTTAATGAGCACAGACGAGTCTTCCTCCAACCACGATGCTGTTTTCATCTGGCGCAAAATTTATGTCTTGAGTGATGTAATTCCTTACTCCATTCTTATCTCAGACAGCAGCGACGATTTTCTGTCAAATTGCGACTTTTAATCATAAGAAAGGACCTTTCTCGCTGCCATCCAACTCCAGTAGAGCACCGTTCCTGTCATTCAATCGAGATACTCCGTCATATTTTTTGAGGCGTTGTGTCTTGTTGTTAGCAAGAGAATGTGGCTCCTACACGACGATTCATCATATTGCTTCGATATTTGTTTCCACTAGCACCTAAAGAAAAACTACTCACATCGCTCAATTGGCAAGGGATGTCCTGTCCCATGGGCATACAGATTGTCAAGACTCACTCCTGTGGATTTCATAGCCTAATATTACATGTACTCCTTGTTACACAAAATTTTGTAAACAGCTAAACAGTAAGTACATGCAAACGTCCTAGCCATTCTTGTCATTGTTCCACAGAAAGGGATATTTGAGGGAATGGGGTGATACTTTTGTAACCCTCTGTAAGGCATGGAATCTTATCTGGCGGTTGTCATAATGAATGCTCGGGCTCACTAGAGTGCACTTAGAGCACAGAAGAATAAAATTACACTAAGACTGTCGCAGCAGTTTGCTGACTGACAAACAGTCGGCACAGTCACCTGCGGCTATGGCGTGTAAAGGACACACAGGTATGGTTGGTGCATAAGTTCGTAGCGTTTGTCCAAAAGTTTCACAAATACAGCCACTACCCAGAATAGAGACGTAAGTCATCAATAATACATTTTCCTTCACTGTTTATAACTATCTGCCAACGCTGGGGTAAATTTTCGATTCCGTGACTGTAGAAATCACGTGGACTTGAGGCGAAGAACTCGTCGAGCCACTTTCAGTGCACTTTTCATCCAGAAAGGAAGTTCGTTGAAGGTTGTTTGATAGAGAGCGGAAAAGGTGAAAACATGAGGTTCAAAGATCAGGTTAATAATGTGGGAGTGGAATGACTTCCTGTATAGAGATTTTTGTCAGTCTAGCATAATGCGGGCGAGCATTGTCATGGAGTAGCAAGACTTCACGCAGTCTTGCTGGTCGTTATTGTTAGACAGCGCCTGCGAGAAATCTCAGTTGTTGACAATAAATGTTAGCATTGATGGATGCATCTGGGAGAAGCAATTCGAAGTACAGCACACTGTCACTGTTCCCCCAGATGCATAACATTATCGTTTGTGGATGCGTGGAAGTCTTTGTACGGGTAGTTGCTGCCTCGTTTGGATTCAGTCATTCCTTTCTTTTCCTTATGTTTGAATAAAAACAGCATTTCTCATCACCATCAACGATACAGAACAGGAATAGCCGTTGTTGTTTATAAGCCAGTTGGTGACGAGCAAGCAGAGCTGCCTGCACATGTGGCCACCAGCAGAGTTCTGTGATTTTGGCTTAGAGCATGCAGTAGCCTTAAAAAACTATTTTTAAACCTTCCCCATTGCACGCAAATGTTGCACGATGGTGGACTGATAACAGTTCATCACATTTGTCACGGAGTGGCCGTGCGGTTCTAGGCGCTACAGTCTGGAACCGAGTGACCGCTACCGTCGCAGGTTCGAATCCTGCCTCGGGCATGGATGTGTGTGATGCCCTTAGGTTAGTTAGGTTTAAGTAGTTCTAAGTTCTAGGAGACTCATGACCACAGCAAGAAAGATGGTTCAAATGGCTCTGAGCAGTATGGGACTTAACATCTCAGGTTATGAGCCCCTAGAACGTAGAATTACTTAAAGCTAACTAAGTAGTTCTAAGTTCTCGGGGACTCATGACCACAGCAAAAAAGATGGTTCAAATGGCTCTGAGCAGTATGGGACTTAACATCTCAGGTTATGAGTCCCCTAGAATGTAGAATTACTTAAACCTAACTAACCTAAGGACATCACACACATCCATGCCCGGGACAGGATTCGAACCTGCGACCGTAGCGGTCGCGCAGTTCCAGACTGAAGCGCCTAGAGCCGCTCAGCCACTAGGGGCTGGCGATGACCACATCAGTTAAATCCCATAGTGCTCAGAGCCATTTGAACATTTGTCACTTCTCCACTACACTGACGTGGATCGTTGTGAATTAATGCGTTTAAACGGTCTTCATCAACGTGGATAGTCACTAATGTCAAAACGATCCTCCTTAAAACAAGATGCGGCTGGTCCCGGTGGAGGTTCGAGTCCTCCCTCTGGCATGGGTGTGTGTGTTTGTCCTTAGGATAATTTAGGTTAAGTAGTGTGTAAGCTTAGGGACTGATGACCTTAGCAGTTAAGTCCCCTAAGATTTCACACACATTTTTTATAAAACAAGAAAATCATTTTCTTGCCGTGCTCTGTCCATTGGGTTATGCTCATAGACTGCACAAATGTTTCCGGCTGCCTCTGCTGTCGTCACCACTCTATTGAGCTCAGATAGAAGAACATGTCTGAAATGTTTCGATTTATACACATGGCACTCCATTTTCTAGCGTCCACATATCCACTCACTACCTCCAAATGACAATATGACAACATGTAAACTCAAATAGCGATGGTGAACTCCAAATAAAAAATGACAATAGATAGATAAAACCATAGCAACCGGAATACCAAGATGGAAAACGAAAACGCTACGAACTTATGCACCACCTAACTGCACGGGCAATAAATCCATTTACATGTAAAATGTATGTGAACACCAAATAAATATTGTACCTAGTCAAACAACGATAATAATATATAGCCCTTGCTCACACTGTGTTTTCTAGAACTTTAAAATTATTTATTATTGTGGTGTACTTCACGGTATTCTAGTGTCCAGTCCAGACTGGCTAAACAGTCAGACTGTCAAATATTGTGGATATCAAACATCAAGTATTTGTTAATGAACGTACAGCTGTTTCAGAACATTTCTCATGAGTGTATACCTCCGGTAGGAGCATTTATACACATACTACTTAGGCAGAAATGGGAAAAATACATAATTAATGTGTACTGCAAGTCATAGTCGCGATATAAGCCTTCTGTTACTATTATGACACTAAAAGAAATGAACAGATGAAGCTGTCCATACCTCAAAGCTTTATTAGATATGGCACTGTACAAGGCGGAAGTAGCATTGCCTACATCATACTTCTGAAACGACTTACGCAGCCACTTAAAGCGGGGCCTGCAATTGAATGTGAACTCAGAACCAAGGTGAAACTTGGCAGTATTCACTTTAGCAAATATTTAGTAGTATGGTTATCTGACGTTGTTAGCTGGAGAGCGATATCTTACTATGAAAAATATTATTTCCTTATAAGAGAAGATTTATAAGCCCAGAGTGCAGAGTACATAATTACTGTGATCTGCGCAGATAAAGTTTCTCTAAACAGACTATATATTTTTCTTTTATTTATTAATTTATTTTCCGTGTTTGGATTCACCTTGTATAGTTAGTGATCTGGTGTTTAAGCCCGTTACATCTCTTGGGTTTTCTTCTTGATTGTTCTTCCTTCTATGATTACTTGGTGTTCTAAAAAATTATTAACAAAATGTACAAAACGCTGTCGAATTACTTTTCGTTTCATTATCTTCACATTTA
Source organism: Schistocerca gregaria (assembly GCF_023897955.1). Lineage (NCBI taxonomy): Eukaryota > Metazoa > Arthropoda > Insecta > Orthoptera > Acrididae > Schistocerca > Schistocerca gregaria. Next base: position 736,104,194 of record NC_064931.1, read on the forward strand.
CTGATACTTAACTCAGTCATGACGATCAGCTTGCTTGTACTGTAGTAATATAAGTTTCGCAACGTAGATTGCTAAGCTACATATGACTTGTTTCACACAACTCTGTAAGTGGCAAAGACCAAAATAGTAACTAAACAATACAACTATCAAACATGTTCACGTGTTGAATGATGGGCAACACTGACTATAGACGTTTACATTTTGACTACTGAACACTGACTGACTAACATATAAATGTTCACGTACTGAAAGAAAGGCAACAACTGAATTAATAACATAGTGACTTAACTGACTGGAAAGGAATAACACAGTATTTCAAGTGACAGAAAGTTCACATCCAACTGAATGTCGTTTTCTGATGCCTATATGAAGGTGCACGTAATACAGTAACATCAAAATGGGAAAATACAAGACTATTACATTTTAGATATTGAAGGAAACACAGCAAAAGGGAAAAAAACAAAAACAAGTTAGGCCGTGAAGTCGTCCTTGTTAACTATAAGCTATGTAATCAGAAAATGACAAAATGATAAGTACTGTTTCGTGATAAGTAAGCTTCAGTGTACTCTGTTAATTCCTAAGACCGCCGACAATTTTTTAAGTTACTTTTTATAATTTGGATATTTCCTAAGATAATATGATATGTTATACATTTTTCGAAACAGAACAAACATGGCTACAAGCTAGAATCTTCGAAGTCCACAGTTTCCGAAAAATGCAATATGTTGGCTGAAAAGTGATGAATTACGGCTTTCAAGCGGAGTCAAATTTTGAAGTTCACGTGGTTTGCATGACACTAAAATTTGCAATGTTTCTTTGAATGAAATGTTTCCATATAAAGTAAATATACCATTATCATCAGTAGCCTGAAAACTATACTGTGAATTAAGTTTCGTGAAATACTGCATGAATATGAATTTACCGCCCACATCTCGTGGTCGTGCGGTAGCGTTCTCGCTTCCCGCGCCCGGGTTCCAGGGTTCGATTCCCGACGGGGTTAGGGATTTTCTCTGCCTCGTGATGGCTGGGTGTTATGTGTTGTCCTTAGGTTAGTTAGGTTTAAGTAGTTCTAAGTTCTAGGGGACTGATGACCATAGATGTTAAGACCCATAGTGCTCAGGGCCATTTGAACCATTTTTTTAATGAATTTACCAAAAAAATGGTTCAAATGGCTCTGAGCACTATGGGACTTAACTGCTGTGGTCATCAGTCCCCTAGAACTTGGAACTACTTAAACCTAACTAACCTAAGGACATCACACACATCCATGCCCGAGGCAGGATTCGAACCTGCGACCGTCGCGGTCGCGCGGTTCCAGACTGTAGCGCCCAGAACCGCTCGCCACTGCGCCCGGCATGAATTTACCAGTGTTTGGTAAATATCCTGTAGGTATTATGTGTTTAACAGCAAAGGACAGAGCTCAAGTAAGGAGTGCAATTGGAGTAAGTGAAGAAATTCTACCCTGTTAGAGCTCATCCCATAAATGAAACTGCCTCAACATATGGATAATAAAAATTCTAATAATAAATCACATGTAACAAAAAAAAGACTTCACATTTTGTTTTAGCAGTATGTAGATCAAATATTGCTTTGCCACTGCTTATTTTAATGCCCAAATTGGTGTAAGTGGTGTTCAAATTGTGGCAGACTAGGAGATGTTCTTCAATTTGTGGCAGTCTGCAGTCGTCCCCATTCAGGAATCCCAATTTGACAAGATTGGGTTTACGTCTTGAAACTCCCATTCTCAGCCTTCCAAGGTAGATATGGAAGGTGAAAGCCAAGGGAAGGAGCGTCCTGGTACCTGCTCTCGCCACAGTTCCAATCTGCGAGTTTCTGCATTACCAATAAGCTGCTCACTTGTTCTTAAGAAATTCAGCCTTGATCAAAGTCTGGAGGGTGGCATCTGATGGTCACGTAGCGGATGGTGCGGGTGAGCAGTTTGCTGTTTCTGCTCGCCCTCGGCTGCAACGGTCCTCCTTATATGCTGTAGATAAATTCCTGTCAATGGATAAACTTTCAAAATAGGGTTTGGTCTCAAACATCTTGACATAATACGTTCAGTCTCATTAATAGTGACATACACTTCTATGGCGCGAATGGATTCTCTGCGCCTGATCCTTCTAGGGCCAAAGCACAGAGAGATGACGATGAATAGGAAGAAACCATGTCCAGGATGAATTACGAGAAAAGTAATAAGATAAATCCGGCGTTCGACTGGCGATTGAACACAGGCCGTTGATATTATAGTCTGATACCGATCCCCCTTTCACGCCCACTCATCTCGCATACGAATGAGCAATCGAGCAGTATAAACATTTAAATGAACGTATGGATAAAAACATTTTCTCCTTGTCTACACACGTGATATATTTAGGTAGAAAAATGTGAATAGTGTGAGACGACCACTAATATAGTGAAAAATGAAGTGATGCTCGTAAAATACATTTCATTTTAGGAGTGTAAACGTGCGAGTTTTTCCTGCTAAGCTGACTCGAGAGTTTTCAGTCTCAGGTACAAGTTTTTTACATCTTCCGGGGCTCTAAGATTCTGCGCCATATGACACGGCACGGTGTACGAAACTTATTCATACGTTACTGCACTATGCCCGTTCACGGTTTATCACTTCAGAGTTTTGAGACAGCACATAAATAACTCCAAAGACAGATTTATCACGTCCATATTTCTTCGGAAGCGCACGCACGTTAAGAAAAGACGGCGTCAAGGACTGCGCAGTTGTGGCGATAGACGCTATAGCAATCAGGTGGTGATTTAAACAACTGCACATCGGGTGAGTTCGTGAACTGCAACTGTCGTTATATTTTTCCTCGTTCACAAAAGGATTCCATCCGGGACAGCGGAACCATAAAGTGATGACGAATGGATTCGCATAAATTATGCGCTCGTTTTACGATGTGCTTTCCACACTGCTTACAGCGCACAGTTTCACGGCGCGCAGCACCCGCCGACGTTCTGGACCCCCGCAGGTGCAAACATAGCTCCTCAGCCAGGATCGTCCTCTCGTTGCAAAAGCACGTGCATCGAGAACTGTGCTACGCGAAAGAGAGCAAGAAGAAATACGGGTTTAACGTCCCGTCGATGACCAAGTCTTCAGGGGCGAAGTGCAAGCTAGGACAATGGAAGGATAGCGAAACACAGGAACCATCTCAATGTTTCAAAGTAGGATTTCATGAAAACAACTCGCCCGGGAGAAATGCAGTATGGAGAATTGCTACTGTGATGCGTAGTGGCTCCGATGAAACAAAGTAGATATTTGAATAATTATGCAGAAAACCTGAGAAGATGGTTGGTTTTAGTTTTCTTTTCATTCCTTGTAAGCCTATATTATCGAATTGCGCAGTTTTTTAATGGGTTGGACATTGCATATTTTCATTAAACAGACGCTGGACTGTCAAATACGATAATCAGTTCACGAATAACGCGTTGGTAAGAGATCGCATGATTCAAAATCAGTGAAGGTGGCCTATTTCACTATTGAATGCTTGCAGAATAAGTGACTCTTTCGTTTACTCCATAGTGTATTCCACTTTTGCGAAACATGATCTTACAACTTCTCTAGCATACTGTTGCAGTTGAAAGCGTAAGTCATAAAATAAATATTACTCTTTACTGGCGAAAACCAATCGCTAACACAGAATACGTTAAACGTCATTTGTAGTGAGCAAACAATAAGTTACAGTAATATTTCTCCTTGTTCTGGTCGTTTTTATGGTGAAGAGGCGAGTGTAAACAATGACCCAAGACCAGAAGGCCGACAAGAAATGTGGACGGAAAGCATTGTGTAACTTTGGGCAGATACTCTCGAAAAAGGTGTGACATGTGAGAAAGTTACTGAGATCACTAAGAGTCAACTAATGTCAGTGTTCCGAACTATGACGAATCATTTGAACACAAAAATACGAGAGGTATTCAGTATGTAACGCAATGCTTATTTCTCAACCAGTTTCGGTTGAACAACGCAGAATTTATTGTGGGACATCACCAAATATCGCCGCTTCAGCGACTGTACCGTAGCCACATGAAGTTCCGATATATGGCGACGCTGTTATGTAGCTTTCAAAACGGTGTCTGCTATGCAGTTACGTTCTGGATAGAGAGCTGTCGTTGAGTTTCTATTGTTGGAAAATCCAAACACTGTAGATATTCATAGGTGCTCGCAAAATATCTATGGAGACCTGGCAGTGAACAAAAGCACAGTGAGTCGTTGGGTGAGGCGTCTGTCATTATCCCAACAATGTTGCGCAAACCACGAGTAGCGCCACATCACCTCTCCTACAAAGAAAACGTTCAAAGCCGATCCCTCAGCCGGAAAAGTCATCTAGACGGACTTCTGGGACTTTCAATGGGTTATTCTGATTGATATACTACCCTCATGGTGAAATGATCAACTTCAAAGCGTATTGTGCTGCTGTCAGCAAACTGGAGACTTCAACGTGTTCGTTGCCTCAAAAATAAGAACGAACCTCCTTTACCGCGACAACGCTAGGCCTCACACAAGTGAGGAGCTCGCAAAACCTCACTGGACTATTCACCTCCACTCACCCTACAGCATGGATCTCACAGCTCCCGACTTCCATCTGTTGGGCCCTATGAAGTATGCACTCTACAGGAAACAGTAAGTGGATGATGGGGAGGTTATTAATGCAGCAAGACGTTGGTTCCGAAATCTGCCAGTAGAGGGGTACAACGCGAGCAATCAGGTCCCTCCCAGGACGGTAGCATTAGGCTGTTGCATTGAACGGAGGGTTTCGTGGCCAAAATGGTAGGGAATAATATGGTTTATTGGAATCCTAGATAAAATCAAGCTGCTTTCAGAAATAAGTGTATCATTGTTTATTGAACACTCGTCGCAAATGAATAGTGGGTAAACTAGTACAATAATGTTCAAATGTGTGTGAAATCTTATGGAACTTAACTGTTAAGGTCATCAGTCCCTAATCTTACACACTACTTAACCAAAATTATCCTAAGGACAAACACACACACCCTTGCCCGAGGGAGGACTCGAACCTCCGCCGGGACCAGCCGTACAGTCCATGACTGCAGTACCTGAAACCGCTCGGCTAATCCCGCGTGGCGGTAAACTAGTTCCTTACTGATGTCTGAATGCAAAAAAAGTAATTCCTTGGTGGCACAAATATTCGACATTAAAAGTTGAGATGTCATGTATCAAATGGTCGATAGTGGCGAAACGCTGAGGCATGATCCTGTAATTGCACATTCTTCAGTCCAAAACAGTACTAAAAGCGCGAGGAAAACTTTAAACGATACTTATCATACAGCACTTATCGTAACAGACTGAGTATCAAATTAATTTACCAAAATGAATTTAAAGTAAAACTGCACAGAAAAACGCACCGAAATTGCCATCAGCCAACTGAAACTGCGGTTCTCACTCCCTCTGTTACAGTGCATGGTGCACCATTGGAAAAGTAGTGACCGAAAATCCAGGCAAATGCAGCTAGAAAGCTTATCCTCATACTCATTGTATCAAGACGTACGTTCACCAGGCTTAAACCTCATCTCAGTTTGAAACATCTTATATGTACGTCGTTTTTACTGAAATTTTCCGGCATCGGCTACTCCAGCCATTCTGCAGATAGCCATGAGCGAGCGGGATAGCTCAGGGGTTAGCACACTGGACTCACACTCGGGAGGACGACGGCTGAAACCCGCGTCCGGCCGTCCTGATTTAAGTTACCCGTGGTTTCCCTAAATCACTTCAGTAAATGACGGGATGGTTCCTTTGAAAGGTCACGGCCGACTCCCTTCCTCATCCCTTCCTAATCCGATGGGATCGATGACCTTGCTGTTTGGGCCCCTACCTTCACCCTACATCCCAAATCAACCAACCACATAGCCGTGGAGGTATGGCTGGAATAGTAAAGTCTCAGGTAACGGTACTAAGTCACTTCCATGTGGGGAAGTTATATCAGAGGACTGAAAAGGACCACTTTAATAAAAATATGCGTGCACATAACCAAAAAAATTACATTCCCTGTGAAACAGTGCTAACATAAATTTCTTAATAATGTGGGAAATAAAATTTTCACATGTATTTTGACTGTTTTGTCTCGAAAGCAGCGGTAATGAGAGAATAAATACATATAATTCACATCTGGAGTGTAGTCTCCTCCATTCGAAGAGCTTTCAGACCATCCGATCTAAACTCCGCCATATGACCGCTTGGCCACTCTCTCCAGTCTCATACCTGTCACTCCGTGAAGCACTGACGGGGAGTTTTTAAATTCAATTCGAGAAGACTGACGCCTAACGTCTTTATCAGGATCTTAACACCATGTATTATCTTTCGCTTCACGAGAAGATGCTGTTAAAGCAAATTTAGTGCAGCACTATGATTCAAAATGTCTACCTCTTGGCAGAACTCCACAACACTAATGGGAATTGTCGATGTGGGCGGGTAATTTTCTAGCACAAAATAATGTCCGGTGAAGCGGTGTACTTCCGCCTATATTGAACTGAGAATAGGTGTAAAGAAATTTGCTGAAGTACATGTATAAGTAGGGTGCACAGTACTGTGTTATAATGCTAAAGTGAGTTCATTTTACCTGGACAAACTGTAACTACTAAGTGAATAACATTACTTGCATCAAAGCATGTGGCCTGTACTGTCACGTAGAGCACGCACAATCTCCCGCAAAATCCGTCCTAGTATAAAGTTCCAGAAATGAAACACCGAAAAAAGTCACAGTTCTTACCAAACCTTTTTCAATTACACTACACGCTTCCCCTCTCCAATAGCCAGTATAATATTCTAATTCAAACCAGTTACTGAAATCACCGCACCTTCCCTCAGCTAATAAACTGTTAATAGAAACACATGACGCTTAAAAGTTTTGAATCTTCGCTTAAATAGTATGTAGATCACTTATCTTGTATCCTGAAAGTTCTCGGTTATGATTTCACAGCACACCACGTGGAATTTATGCCCTTCGAATGGAAGTCTAAATGCTTACTAAAAAATCATAAAAATTAGTTGATGTTACCCTCAAATGATCATGAACTTTTACCAATAAATCAAATTCTCCAAAACAAAACGAAACAAAAACAATATAATTCAGTCATAACGAAAATGCCTAGAGCTTTAAGTTACGTGACCTCTCGTCACAAGACCTGACTATGGACTCCTACCGACTGAAGCGCGCAGTTCCTCTCTTCCTCTCCCAGCGCTAAAACACACCAAAGATCTCTTCCCTGACTGGCTGAATAATACAGAAGCTATTGAGCTTCGTATTTCAGTTCACATAACTTGGTACTCTCTCTGTTCGGACGAGTTCCAGTTAGAAAATTAATTTACAAGTAGCTACAAAAAACATATTCCAACAAAGCAAATAAAAGCAAATTAATCGCCTCATTCGTCCCCTAAAATACCGAAATCTGATTATCATTTTCCTCCATGTATATGGCTCACATCAAGATTGGACAATCTAATTATCTCTCTCACTCACATAATTATTCACAATTTCAGTGATCGATACTTCACACAAATACCGTGTTCATTCCCGTACTGAATAAGACAACAAAACAAATGAAAGTACTATCATCCAGTGTGTAGTTAGTAGTAGTAGTCTGGTATTATAACTATTACGTAAATCTTTTTTCACGTTTCTTGTTTACTCTGTTATTTAAGGTTCAGATATTTGGTTAATATTCTTCACAAACTGCTACACAGAACATATGTGAACAAGTTATTTACCAAGGAACATAGTAAATTCTGTGTTTTCAGGCAATCTTTTGTATACCAAAATTACTTACTGTAAAACACTGGAATTCATATTGTGGTTAACTATCATCTTTACAAAATGTTATACAAAATTGCACAATAAGTGAGTTATTACAACTATTCTTAATAATTCATAGTAATGTTTATAATATTCGACCGCTGTTCCGTGCAAGCATTCGGCTTGGCGGCTTGACTTGCCGGCTGATTCACGTGCGAGTGGTAGACTCCGAATATGAAAGAAATATCTTGGGTCATGGCTCACTGCGTGAGGCAAGAAAGCATGTGTTAGAAGCCCTTAAGGCGATGTACAGTGCTACGCCTTAAACGTGGGGTATTTTAATGGATCAGAGAAATGTTTATGAAGGAAAAAGTAGAGTACGTGTCAAAATGATAAGCCAATGAAAGGAGGTAGAAACATAACCCCTGATCATTGCCTAATGTACACTGGTCCTTAGAATCAGTAGCCAGGTTTATTCATACATTTTATTTCTACTATGTTGTTACAAGACTGTCCTGAAGAATATTTAATTATGAGGATGAAGTTTAGGGTATTAATGAACAAGGCGATTTGCATCAACAAAACTGTCAACCTAAATTGAAGGTAATTTCTATTGCAAGTTAATCCTGCGACAGGTGGCTATCCTCGCCGGGTAGATACATCTCATCCTTGAATAAAACTAGGAAGGACGAAAATGCAAATGATAGACAGGATGTAACAGTAACACATACTAAAGTCAGAGATAGCAGGGACTGCAGAGATAGTACTAACCATCTATGCATGCTCTTGATGTAGTGGGACTCTGAATCTGGCGGTATAAAAAGACAGACACCGGCCGTTCAGGGCAGACGACTACGAGACAGACAGAGCCGATACAACGGGCGCTTCCTCGGGGCTCCTCAGGGTCGCTGCAGCGCTGTCTTTCAGAGCACGACCGTGTAGCACAGCGACGACAAAGCGGCCAGGCGAGCTTTGTGCCCGTGGCTGGACTGGCGCCGGACACGGCACCGCCCGACATAGGACAATGCGGTCAGACGGGGCTACGGAGGTAAGAATATGAACCCTTCCTCCGCACGATCCCTGCCCACAGACAACATAGTCGTTGGCGGTGGATAATAAAGATGCTGCCAATGGCCTGAGGGAATTCTGAGACCCATTCTTCCACTATAAACGAATGTGTGCTACGAAAGGAGATGAACATCTTAGATACATGCCCAGAATTTCTGGAAGTTCATAGGCAGTGCTGAAAGAACGAGACCTGTTTAGAATTTTTGTATTCCCATGGTGACGAAATCGAATTGGCGGGAAGAAACAGTCTTATTATTTGTAGATAGGTGGCAACGTAGATCTTACATCCCACTTTTTGAGAGAGAGAAAAACTGCTGAAGACGTACAATGGACGAGGTTTTAAGACGGTGCTGAAGGAGGTAGGAAGTGTGACGGTTCAAATGATTCAAATGGCTCTGAGCACTATAGGACTTAAAATCTGAGGTCATCAGTCCCTAGAATTTATAACTACTTAAACCAAACTAACCTAAGAACATCACACACATCCATGCCCGAGGCAGGATTCGAACCTGCGACCGTAGCAGCTTCACGGTTCCGGACAGAAGCGCGTAGAACAGCTCGGCCACGGTGGCCGTCTAAGCCGTTTGATTGGCCTGAAGAATTCCTAATCGTGTCATTCTTAACTGAGAAAAAATAAATGGCGTAAAAATTAATTCTAGCATACACCAAGAAAGAGTCGTAGGACCATTTCTTTTCGCAATAAATATAAATTAATAACTTCACAACGTCGGATGTGCCATGAGCCTTTCGCAAATGATGCTGTTCCAAGCAAGTGTAATCTTATCAGTTTTGTACTATTGGTGGATATTGGTGGCAAAGGGAGAGATTGGACAGAAGGTGGAGGAGGTGCGAGAAATACAGGAATGGTGCAGTCCGTGGACGCAGATGTAGGCGAGATTAGTATTCAGGCTAAGAGAGCGGCGATCAGCAGAACATCCATCTGAAGTCAAAAGTCGAAGGAGCGCCACAACATCTACGGTTCGATGGCAGAACATTGCTGCAGTGTCATGCACGCGAGAGATAGGCGCAACGATCCGATCGTTTGAGAAGAAGCGGTGACCTCTGTAATGGTCATTCTGTCCCAATAGTAACTTAATCTACTGTCTTTCAACGCTGTGCAATCGCTAGCTACGTACCGTACTACTTCGCGGGTCTCTGAATGATAGATCACAGCATATCCACCTCAATATGCTTGTTCGTCACCAAACCTTGACAACAAGTAATTATGATTATTTATGTTCACTTCTCACTAGTAATTAATATGCGACTGTGAACCAAAATTTTCAACCCTTTTAAACTATACCGGTATTATTGTAATATTTTCTTCATAGTAAAGAGCTGGAGAAGAGTTGAAGAGGCCCCACTCGGGATACATTGCCTTGGGCCCATAGCACCAGATTCCGTTATCAAAACAGCCGTTGCCTAGGTTTATTAATTAGCATTGTACCCTGAGGAATGAGGTCAGACACCTCAGATCCGACTGCGGAAATACGGAAACCTGTCTAAGGTGAAAGTTACTTTACCAACTTGTGAAGTATCGTACCTGCTTTATTTTTGAAAAGCAAAATGACATCACTATCCTGATGGGCTTACGAAGCACCATATCTTTTTACTGATAAAATCTGGGTACACTGGGGTTGGACAAAAATAAGGGACTTCACGTGAAATGTGTGCATTATGTTGGAGCTAAGCGAATCCGAACTTGGGAAAATTGTTGGCGCTTGTGTTTTGGATGTTCCTATAATCATGGTAGCCAGAATGTTTGGTGTTTCCTGAGACGCTTTATCGAATATCTATACCGCATGTACGGAAATCAGAAAGACATCATTTGCTAAGTCACAACCCGGACGAAAGTATGAACACGGTGGTCGTGACGGACGCTCACAGAAGAGGATGGTAACAAAATATATGAGGACGATAACTGCAAAACTTACTGCAAAACTGAATTTTACGCTCGCAAACTCTGACAGGAAAGAAAAAGACAACGTAGCGAGCTCCAGAACGAATTCGGATTTCAAAACCGCTCATCGCTGATGCAGATACCTATAACAGGAAAACGTCGTGTCAAAACCATAAATCCTGGACTACAGACGAAATTCATTTGGTCGGATGAGTCGTACTTCCCATTTCTGGCCGTTTTTACGTCTCAGGCAGGAATGAAGCATGGCGCGGAGGTTCTGTGAATATTTTGTCAGCTGTATCGTGGTATTCCATGCGCGCAATGGGTGCTTTGTAGTTATGGATGACTGCAAAGCATTACTGAGAAGGATCGCTTGCCCATTTTGGTTCATCAGTTTCATACCGTGCTACAATGTTTGTTCACAAGTGGTGACGCTGTTTTCCAAGACCAGAGGGCCACGCTCAAGCAGCTCACAGTTCCAGGACTGGTTTTGTGAGCACGAGGATGAATTGTTTCATCTCCCTTGGCCACCTCACTCATCAGATCTCAATATTACTGAGCCTCGGACGTCGACCACACACCCACTCGCCACTCCACTGCAGTCCACAACTTTGGTGGTGGTACTTCGACATCCTCACCTCGCTCATTTTGTTTAAATATGTGATAGTCATGCATAGCCATTAATGCAGAAGTAATGTTGTAACAATTGTTTTGTCAGTAGTTCGCTGAAGTGCCCTCATCGTAACTTTCCTCTTTGTATTGTAGTTTGTTTGGTCTTATGTTACTATTAGAGGGCGAAAAATCGTCATGAAGAGCAGAAATTTAATAAAGGAGTCTGGTATGACAGAAGTTGTGAAGAAGTTTGTCACGTACCTCCAGACATCCCAGGCTTTATGGACAGCTGAAGGTAACAAGGCAGATGTTCCTCTGAGACCTAAAGTAAGTGCAATCAGTTCACGCAACAGCAGATTGGTGAAACATGTGACAGGTTTATTAGCACCCAAACAGAACCATTGCAAACATCACACTGTTAACTCACAGTTACTCTTTGCGAGTCCAGGAAAATAATGATAGATCAAAATGGTATAGAGGTTAGTCTGGAAAATACCTGAGTTTATATGAGGGGGCTGGTGCAAGACTTGCTGGATCTTTTGGCCAAAAAGTTTCCACCTGGAATCATCAAGCAGTCCCACCATACCTTAATGACACCTTTCTCATATGGCCACATGGTGAAAAAGCATAAATGTTCACGAGGCTACCAGTCTAAGAATTTACATGGCTCGACCATTCTCCCTCTTTGGACACATGCTGCTAGCTATGGCACTGCTGCTGGTGCTAGATCTGATGCTGTGGACTTAGTAAATGTAAGTAAAACTCCAGTAAGTAGTTTCTAAAAGAGGGAGACATGTTTCGCCACAGAAGTGATATATTTGGCACAGGTGAGGAAACATTAAGATATCTGTCTCAGCTAACACAAGGAACTACAAAAATGGGGCGTACGAAAGCTGACCAAATGTATACAAACGTTAAGTACCTGCTGATACAACAGGAGCTGCACTACAACCCCAGGCGGTTGTTACATTGCAGGACGTGGTTAGAGAGGGAATATCAATGAAGCAGCAGCCAGGTTGAACTATCGCAGTGTCGATGACCTAATTACTTCACATCAAGACAAAGGCTTGTTGTAGCTCACATGATCAGAACTGATGCAGTAATAAAACAAGTTTGCACCAAGTCACCATAAATAACCCTCATTTTCAGTCAAATGTTTCACAGCCTGCAACCCAGCAGTCTCAAGGCAGGACCTACAATGGTCCTCAAGTCCATGAATCTACCAGTCTCTGAATCTACTGGGCTCAACCAGTCCCCTCTTCAGACACATATCCTACTAGCTGTGGCACTGATGCTGGTGCTAGGTCCAATGCTGTAGACTTAGGCCACTCCTACCCACACTCTGGGTGGAGGGCCACTACCTATGATGCCATCTTCCCAACAATCTTTAATGGGTAATTTTCTAGACATGGCCCCTCCATGTAAACTATTTGCATCGAGATATAGCATAAAACTAGTATGTGTTTTGAAATTGTATATACCTTTTCCTCTGAATTTATTTTTGGTAGTTTAATAACTATATCATAATTTGAATTGTAAAGGTAACAATCGTTTGCAACAGCATGTGGGGTACTAACCATACCAATACCACCTTTATTACCTTCAGTTATTAAATCATACATATCCTGCTCCATATATATCTCAATTTCGTGTGTGGTAGTTTTTAACAATGCATTGTTTAATAAATGTGGTGCACTCACATAATGTGTTGGATTGAGCCTGTAATTCTTATAACACTTTCTTCTAAAGTTCGTAAATACATCATCTAATAAAACAGTATCTAATTTTAATTATATTAATTTTGAATATTAACTTTAAATAGATGATATTCACCAAAGTTTTTAAACAAAAAATGATTCCACACATGTAAAATAAATTATATTATTCTTTTAGAACTTAATATGGATACAAAACACCCTTGTGGTCATAATTCTATATTTTCAGCCTTATCATATGTATCTACCCACCCTTATGGATATTGACCCAAGTCAATAAAACCGTATTTGTCTCCTAGACTAAATTTGGTAAATATTTTGTTAAACAGAGTTAATCTTTCATGTTGATGCACAGTAAATATCTCATTATTACAAAATTTACATTTGTCAATGGCTACAATTTTATTTCTCACAACCTTAAGTATTGAGTTTTCTGATGGTCTATGTTTTGTTACATTTGGCACAATGTGTGGAATTTATGCATAATTCATTTTAATGACTTTATCTAATGAAACACCAAAAGACGCTAGAGTATCTATAAAGCTAACTTCTATGTATTTTTTGTATGGTACTTTTTCCTTAATAATTAAATTTGAATCCCCATTTTCAGAAAGCTTACAACCTGTAAGTAGTTCTTTAAATTTGATATTACACTGCTTACATTTTTTATATTTTTGTACATACTCCCCAGCCTCAACTTTAAGGAATATGTATTTATAGTTTCCACTAGTATTAGGAATGATACATATGGTCTTTTCACTTTTACATACACTGACTATCCATATTATAAATAATTTACTATCATACCTAAGTCTATGAACGTATATAGGCACAAATCTAGGTTATGCTAAGTGGAGATTACAACTATTACAGGCTGCGCCCTCATATACATTAGTATACATTGGATCCAAATTCATCACTACATGTGTGACAACATGTTTCTTTATCAAATGTTATTAAGTATTCCTCATCATATGTTGCAGGTATATTTTTACATAGAAAGTTACCATTATAATTCTTTGATATATATATATATATATATATATATATATATATATATATATATATATATATATATATATATATATATAACATTGTTGCAAAATTCATGCAAGAGCATGTTTTGCTCACAATTTACTTTTAATATATAAACACTATCTCCTGTAAACGAATAGCTCTTTGGGACATGTTTAGCGATAACATCTTTGTTGTGTATCTTTTGTCCTTCTGGTCTTATCTGTGTTGTTTCCATATCAAATGCTATTGTCCTATTGTATACAGATCAAACAGTTCGAGCAAATGGATTTATACTTTGAATTTTTTTCCTGTTGTCATAGCTATTTCAGTTCCACTATTATTACTACTTTTGTGAAATTTGGTAATTTTTCCAGTAAATTTACCTTTTTAATCAAATTTTTATGACATGTCCGAAAGAACAGACATCATTGAGGACCTGCAACCATCTAGATCTGAATTATAATTATATTAATTCCTTCAGCTGCTGACAGGCGTTGATATATATCAATGGGGACAGGTGAACATGTGTCTGCTCAGACATGTCTGAAAGAATGGACACCATATCCATATAAGTATATAGTTCTAGCAATATGAGTCATGACCTTCTTCTGTGCGGATGCACACATATTCTCCCATCTCTTACGGGACTTGGTAAGAATGTCTTCCATGAGTAATGAATGTGTTGGGGTGGGACACTACAAATATAGTGTGTGGACATACAAGGTGAGAATGTGTACCTCATTGGAGGCATGTGGGAAATTGTTCCTGCAACCACAGTATCCTCTGTGCCCTTGGTGGCTCTAATGGATAGAGCATCTGCCATGTCAGCACGAGGTCCCAGGTTCGAGTCCTTTCCGGGGCACACATTTTCTCCTGTCCCCATTGATATATATCAATGTCTGTCAGCTGCTGAAGGTATTAAAATAATTCTAATTTCGTTCCATACAGCTGCAGGTCATTGATGGTGTCTGTTCTTTTTGATATGTCTGAATGAACAGACATAATATCCAAATAAGTATATTCCTGAAGCACAGTCTTCATCCTGTAGCATTTCTTCATCTCCAAGCTTCCTCTTGGTATTCCTTTTAGCACTTCTTGCTTCTTTGGTGACTTGAAGATCGAATCTTTCATCTTCGTGCACCCATTGTGTGTCACATGCAAGCAATTGACCATCCATATTAGAGGCACCTTTTATATCTAAATTTCTCAGGACTTCCAATCTTCCTATCACTTCATCATTAAAACAAATTACTGCATTTATTAGATTAACTTTTCATCTATTTAGTCCTATAAAAACATTTTGGGGTAATCTTTCCCATATGGAATAGTTGAAACTTTCGCCTGCATTCTGAGTGCCCCCATGAAGACATTTACTAAGCAAAACAGGGTCACTCATTTCTCTAACAATTGGTTTTACTTCATTCATAACAGGCTAAGGAAAAGAAAGCATGTGATGGTATATTTGACCACTTTCTTTTGCTTTTTGGTAACCATACTAAGAATCTGTGGACAACTTATGACACTAGGTGGCCCATACAGCTTTTCTCAGTCTGTAACATCATTCAGAGGTGCAGTTCGTCTAATGACTAATGACAAGTCCATAATAAATCTGAAGGAGGTCTATTTCAACAAACATTCAGTAACACATGAAGAAATTGCTTCAGTGAAACAAAAGTGAATACTAGTAATGATAATCATTTACAGACACTAGAAACCTGCACTGTTACCAATACAATGAACCACACATATAAACGCAAGAAACAGAAAGTTCACATCTTGTTTGGAAATAATAGTGTTTTCTGTAACAGAAATAAAGGGAGTGTGGTAGCATACATGACCGCAAATTTAAAATTGGATTATATAGCTCATTCTAGACCCTATAATGTATATATAACTTTTCATTTAAAACCCTATAATGTATATATCAATGTAATCAGGAAAGTCTATAGAATTTAATAAAGCCATAAAAAATTTCGATTTTTCCACCATTTATAAGTACATTGTATTCATAAAAAAGTTCAAAAAATAATAAGTTTTGTTGTAATAGAGATAATATTGATATTCAGGAAGGGCAGTATAGTTTAAAAGCATTAGAAAAGTATATTCACACAAAGAAGCCTAACATAAGTATCAAAGCAGATGAAGTTTTAAATAGAGTTGTTATTGAAAGTGGTGTAAATGTATTTATGAATTTAAAAGAAGATAGTATTGGTAGCTTGTTAGGTTTCAATAATCATACTGTTAATGTGAAAGAAAAGACTGTTGGCAATAATATTCCCAACATTTTAATTAAAGTAAGTTTTAATTTAGCAGATGGTATGTTTATCACACATGTTGATCATTTTCACAAAGAAACAAATATTATTGCTTCATTTAAAGCAAATGTAGAGCTTGGTGCTTCTATTATACATGAACCCAGTTACCCTATATTTGTAATAATACATGCTGAAGTTCAAGATATAGTAACAACTATAACTAATGAGAATGATGAATTAATTGATTTTAATGGAGCTGATGTATCAGTAGAGTTACAGATGAGGTAATTTTTTCTTAAATAAACGAATAAAATTGAAAGATAACAATTTGAAAGATTCCCTGTGAATAAAAAGAGTACATATCGTTTTAATAGTAAAAATAAAGATGTTAAGATTAATATAAATATCGGAGATGGATGGTTACTTCCAAATAGAGCTCAGTTGTATATGAATTTTGAGATAATTAATGATGAATTACAAATATTAAACTAATTAATAATTTTCCTTTAAAGCTTTTGGATTTCGTAACCATTAAAGCCGGAAATAATATTCTTTATAGAACTGAACATCTTTTTATTTCCTCAACAGCAGTATTTCTCTTAAGTTCATCTACTTCCAATAAAATATGTTTCTAAGTGGAATTACTTGGAGGAGTTTTCAAAGATTACAAAGAAATGGTGAGGAAGGGGATTTCACTGTATCTTTTACAACGAGTCCATATGCAGCTGACGCACTTATAAGATGGGCTAGCACAGATAAAGATGGAAAAGAAGTTGCTGGAACAGGGTGAGATAGCAGTAAGTAATATGGAAATTCGTGTACCAATTGTCAGATACAATCCTGAATATGAACTTGAATTAGAACAAGAAAGGCTTAAAAACCAAAAAATACCAATATATGTCTATGGAATGCAAACTCACGAAGTGTCTGGATTAAGTGGTATTAGTAACTTTCAATTAGAAATCACAAATTACACTCCTGGAAATTGAAATAAGAACACCGTGAATTCATTGTCCCAGGAAGGGGAAACTTTATTGACACATTCCTGGGGTCAGATACATCACATGATCACACTGACAGAACCACAGGCACATAGACACAGGCAACAGAGCATGCACAATGTCGGCACTAGTACAGTGTATATCCACCTTTCGCAGCAATGCAGGCTGCTATTCTCCCATGGAGACGATCGTAGAGATGCTGGATGTAGTCCTGTGGAACGGCTTGCCATGCCATTTCCACCTGGCGCCTCAGATGGATCAGCGTTCGTGCTGGACGTGCAGACCGCTTGAGACGACGCTTCATCCAGTCCCAAACATGCTCAATGGGGGACGGATCCGGAGATCTTGCTGGCCAGGGTAGTTGACTTACACCTTCTAGAGCACGTTGGGTGGAACGGGATACACGCGGAAGTGCATTGTCCTGTTGGAACATCAAGTTCCCTTGCCGGTCTAGGAATGATAGAACGATGGGTTCGATGAAGGTTTGGATGTACCGTGCACTATTCAGTGTCCCCTCGACGATCACCAGAGGTGTACGGCCAGTGTAGGAGATCGCTCCCCACACCATGATGCAGGGTGTTGGCCCTGTGTGCCTCGGTCGTATGCAGTCCTGATTGTGGCGCTCACCTGCACGGCGCCAAACACGCATACGACCATCATTGGCACCAAGGCAGAAGCGACTCTCATCGCCGAAGACGACACATCTCCATTCGTCCCTCCATTCAAGCCTGTCGCGACACCACTGGAGGCGGGCTGCACGATGTTGGGGCGTGAGCGGAAGACGGCCTAACGGTGTGCGGGACCGTAGCCCAGCTTCATGGAGACGGTTGCGAATGGTCCTCGCCGATACCCCAGGAGCAACAGTGTCCCTAATTTGCTGGGAAGTGGCGGTGCGGTCCCGCACGGCACTGCGTAGGATCCTACGGCCTTGGCGTGCATCCGTGCGTCGCTGCGGTCCTGTCCCAGGTCGATGGGCACGTGCACCTTCCGCTGACCACTGGCGACAACATCGATGTACTGTGGAGACCTCACGCCCCACGTGTTGAGCAATTCGGCGGTACGTCCACCAGGCCTCCTGCATGCCCACTATACGCCCTCGCTCAAAGTCCGTCAACTGCACATACGGTTCACGTCCACGCTGTCGCGACATGCTACCAATGTTAAAGACTGCGATGGAGCTCCGTATGTCACGGCAAACTGGCTGACACTGACGGCAGCGGTGCACAAATGCTGCGCAGCTAGCGCCATTCGACGGCCAACACC
The DNA here is from genome assembly GCF_023897955.1 of Schistocerca gregaria. NCBI lineage: Eukaryota > Metazoa > Arthropoda > Insecta > Orthoptera > Acrididae > Schistocerca > Schistocerca gregaria. Next base: position 736,122,785 of record NC_064931.1, read on the forward strand.
GCGGTTCCTGGTGTGTCCGCTGTGACGTGCATGTGATCATTGCTTGTACAGCCCTCTCGCAGTGTCCGGAGAAAGTATGTTGGGTGTGACACACCGATGTCAATGTGTTCCTTTTTCCATTTCCAGGAGTGTATTATATTTCTCTGGAATTTGATATGCCATATTTAATATTTGCAGTTTTCTAGAGAGATAGAAAGAATAAAAAACTTAAAGACTCATCATTATTTGCTCATGTTAAACTTCACAGTATACACCTCAACAGTGACTGTAATGACCTATTTCCCCAGGAAATGTGGAATTTAGATACATTATATAACTACTTTTTTCAAGCTTATGATGCTTTCTGTGAATTCAAACGTATTACACAATTGAAATTAGTTGTGGACATCAATCTATACAATTTTATTGCTAACTACCCAATTTACATCATAAACATGACATGTAGAAAGCAGAACAGAAAACAACAATGATATTTTGTGCTGTCTATAACAATAACTTACCGGATAAGATATAGCTTATATAATTATTTGTGGTAAGCGATGAAATGATTAAAAAATTAGATAAAACTATAGAAGTGTCAACAGCATGTCTATATTTTATTTTCAAGTATTTTAAGAAAGACAAAAACAATAAAAATGGAAGTATTTATTATGTTGTTTGAAATATGTCTGATTTTAGTATGTATTATATTTCTGGATAAGTCTTTATCGGTTAATATTTGGTTGAGTAATCGAGAGAAAAAATATTTGGCCCCTTTCCCCTGCTAGTTATGCAACCCGACTTCCATGTATTATGAGTACCAGTTTTTAAAGGACAGTAGCGTCATCCAAAACTGCAATCAGAATTTTGTTTATCTTTAAAAATAAAAAAGTTTGTAAAAATAATATTGCTGCACCTTAAAGTAAGCAGCCAACATCACATGCTTAAATTGTGAAAACTTTTACTGTAACAGAATGTGTATCTATGAACTGTAGTATGAATCAGCATGTGTTAGTGATGCTTGGTAGCTAATTATGTCATTTATTTTCCATTTTTGTCAAAATTTATAAAATTTCAGTATTTTAATTGGGTTGCCTGTGATGAAATAAGAAGAAAATATTGTTATACATTTTCTTTTGGTATTTATAATAATACAATAATTATTTTATAACTTCTTATATGTTCTGAAGCCATCTTTGTACAGTGAATAACAACTATATATACAAGTTCTGAGATAGTTTGCATCAGCCAAACTCTACACAGTGCACTGACCAAAGGGAGTGGTTATAACTGGAGGTCATTAAAGCATAGTGTGCAGAGATAGCTAGTCATTGTGCTAAACTTTTACTAATCCTGGCTTCCGTATGACTCATCACCATTGCAGGCAGGTCTGGAATCTGTCCTAAAGAGAGGATGTGTGTTGCAGCCCAAAAACTGGAGCACTCTGTTAATTCATAGAGAGGTCTCTGTACAGTGCTGTGTACAGAAGGTCAGAGGCCTGAAGTTCGTTAATGTGTGGAAAAGTATATGGTAAGGAATGTTTTGCACTGTTACTAACTTCAATATTTTTAGATATTTTCAGTGAATTTTTGTAGTATATTTAATAAAATTCTGCAGTTTTAATAAGCTGTGCTGGCATTCATGTGTATATAAAAGCCAAAAACATTCAATTGAATATCGTGGTAATGGTGCTTTATTTCAGATATGCATTGCTATTCCATGAGAATGCTCTCAGGAACTGATGCAATATAAGGTTTTAGAAATTATTTCAATAATCCAGTAAACCGCACTATTTAATTAATATTTTAGACTGTTTTATTGCAAAATTTTTGATAATTTTTAGTGATTTTGTTCCAATTGTAGTACTATTTTTAATAAAATGCTGTGCTGGAATTTCTGTTTATATAGACTACTACTCGCTTGTGACATCACCTAGCTGGAAGTGGGCGTTCTCACAGTATGAACTGAGACCTAGGCCCACTAGCATACACAAACTGTGTAGTCGATTAGCTCACATACACTCCTGGAAATGGAAAAAAGAACACATTGACACCGGTGTGTCAGACCCACCATACTTGCTCCGGACACTGCGAGAGGGCTGTACAAGCAATGATCACATGCACGGCACAGCGGACACACCAGGAACCACGGTGTTGGCCGTCGAATGGCGCTAGCTGCGCAGCATTTGTGCACCGCCGCCGTCAGTGTCAGCCAGTCTGCCGTGGCATACGGAGCTCCATCGCAGTCTTTAACACTTGTAGCATGCCGCGACAGCGTGGACGTGAACCGTATGTGCAGCTGACGGACTTTGAGCGAGGGCGTATAATGGGCATGTGGGAGGCCGGGTGGACGTACCGCCGAATTCCTCAACACGTGGGGCGTGAGGTCTCCACAGTACATCGATGTTGTCGCCAGTGGTCGGCGGAAGGTGCACGTGCCCGTCGACCTGGGACCGGTCCGCAGCGACGCACGGATGCACGCCTAGACTGTAGGATCCTACGCAGTGCCGTACGGGACTGCACCGCCACTTCCCAGCAAATTAGGGACACTGTTGCTCCTGGGGTATTGGCGAGGACCATTCGCAACCGTCTCCATGAAGCTGGGCTACGGTCCCGCACACCGTTAGGCCGTCTTCCGCTCACGCCCCAACATCGTGCAGCCCACCTCCAGTGGTGTCGCGACAGGCGTGAATGGAGGGACGAATGGAGACGTGTCGTCTTCAGCGATGAGAGTCGCTTCTGCCTTGGTGCCAATGATGGTCGTATGCGTGTTTGGCGCCGTGCAGATGAGCGCCACAATCAGGACTGCATACGACCGAGGCACACAGGGCCAACACCTGGCATCATGGTGAGGGGAGCGATCTCCTACACTTGCCGTACACCTCTGGTGATCGTCGAGGGGACACTGAATAGTGCACGGTACATCCAAACCGTCATCGAACCCATCGTTCTATCATTCCTAGACCGGCAAGGGAATTTGCTGTTCCAACAGGACAATGCACGTCCCCATGTATCCCGTGCCACCCAACGTGCTCTAGAAGGTGTAAGTCAACTACCCTGGCCAGCAAGATCTCCGGATCTGTCCCCCATTGAGCATGTTTGGGACTGGATGAAGCGTCGTCTCAAGCGGTCTGCACGTCCAGCACGAAAGCTGGTCCAACTGAGGCGCCAGGTGGAAATGGCATGGCAAGCCATTCCACAGGACTACATCCAGCATCTCTACGATCGTCTCCATGGGAGAATAGCAGCCTGCATTGCTGCGAAAGGTGGATATACACTGTACTAGTGCCGACATTGTGCATGCTCTGTTGCCTGTGTCTATGTGCCTGTGGTTCTGTCAGTGTGATCATGTGATATATCTCATCCCAGGAATGTGTCAATAAACTTTCCTCTTCCTGGGACAATGAATTCACGGTGTTCTTATTTCAATATCCAGGAGCGTAAATACACATAATGTTACATTGACACGGTCGATTAGTTTTCAAAATTGGGGAAACCTAAATTCATTTTAGGTGCCTGTTGCCCTCATTTCATTTCAAATATTTAAGGAAAATATGGAGAAGTAGGTAATGATTCACATTTCCCCATAACATCCAACAAGCTACCATGGCAAATGCAATGTGCATGAATTAGGCAATTTATGTAGATCATATTGCAACCTTAATCACATAGCCTGGAATGAATTTATACCAAATTTTCAGAACACCATGAATTTGTTAACACACTAATCCACTTTGTTCAGTCCTGCAGAAATGTTGTTTAGAATTAAGTCAAAAAGCTTGGTTGAATGAACTTTTTAGTGTCCATCTTATTAAACTGGACAAAAGAAGGACTTATCAAGAGAATGAATGATTAGACAAGGGAAGCCAGGATTAAATTATATGACAAAATTCTTAAAACATAAAATTTTGATACAGGTGACCTGTTCTCAATGAAAACCCACTCACAAAATGAATCCTGCAATTTCGAAGTTTAACTAGCTGCCTAATGAACCATATAAATTTCAAGAAACTCATCACATTAATACCTGCTGTGAGATCAATCCAAAATCAGAAAAATCAATAGTTATCTGCAATTTAGTTTATCTAAAATCTTTCATGCATAGATTAGAAGAAAATGGCTACTGATTGAAAACATTAAGTATAGCTTTGCGTAAAATATTAGATTATCAATAAATGAGACTTTTATCTATAGTATCAGTGTTTACAAAAATGTGTAAGTTCATGTATACATATGTACTAAAATTTCATTTCAAATATTCAGAATATATGAATAATGATTGAATCGAAGTAAAAGAACGAATTGAAGGTACATTTACCCAAAAAAGGATAATAATTTCTGACATTTACTGCAGAAAGCTATAACTATTAAGTCCAATTATAATAAATTAAATGATAATTTCTCATGGAGTTCCAAAGTTTGTAAGAGGTGAAATAATTTGTTAAATGTATTTCCTTTTGTAATCTGCACAAAGTCTGTAATTAGCAACCAAATTTTTCTGTCAGTTTTGAATAGTGTAAGAAAAATTTGTTTAATGAAATTTTTCATATTGTCTTATTCACAGAGTACATACTGTATTGTATGATGATACGTAAAATACCCATTTAAATGTAGGGATACTTTTCATGGGTACTTAAAAATATTTATCAAATGATTCTGTATTAAGTATATGCTGAATTTTAGAGAAGTGTGCTAATATTTCATGATCAGAATGAATGTAAAATTGCTCAATATTATGAAGAATATTTCAATATAATTTGTTCATATAATAAAAAATCTGGTTCTACCTTGATCAAACACATATTTTTCTTTTTCTATCTATACATGTTTTGGAGGAATTTCTCTACCTTCAGATTATTTTATTAATTAGATTACTCACATATATTGGTGTTTACAAGTCTTACTGATATATGCAGCCTAATTATAACTGTTACCTTCTTGTATGTCTTTTCTTGTAGATATTACATTTTGGTGCTTCTGCAGGGTTCTTGATTGAAGCCTGCAAACATACATTGGTTATTTCTATATTGTGACACATGGTCTGCCATTTTCATGAAGCTGTGTTGCATGTTGTTTGACATTTCATTTACGCTATTCTTAGCAGGATACATCACTGAAATGTGGGACATTTGTAACAGCAATATTTTACATCACTCATATTGTAGTACTAACACTTCCGCGCCGTCTATCTAAATATTGATGTGTTATGAATACTGTATATTCCCATATGTATGTATTTATTTTACTGTATTTTATGCAATATATTTCTTCTGCAAGGAAATTGTAAGTAACAGCTCTGTAATTTGGCGGATACATGCACAGGGAATGGGTAATCAGAGTTTTAATGGCTGAAAAAAATGCGGGAAGTCTGTTTTTATCTAGTAAATGATAATGAACCGAAGGAAACCTTGGGAGAACACTAATTAAGCATGGCAACAATACGACAGTGTCTGCACCAAGCCATCAAAAAATCCAGAGACTGCAATGGTAAGAGAGGACGGATTATTTTCTAATTAAATTAACTGAGCTTTGGATGGTAATTCTATCTGTATATTGCTACTATCTGATGTAACCAAGAAGAAATTTAATAGAGATAATTGTAAGAAGAGCCAACACTGCCTGCTGCCACCATAAAAGTAAATCATCACTGACACCTTCAAGCAATAAAAAGAATATTTAGAACTGCATCAGTGCAGATATTTTTGTGGTGGTAAATGATATATATGTGAATTCTAAGTATACGTGGAGGAGAACATCATTAATATAATATCCACGGGTGTACTGCCGGTCTATAGTGTCCAACGGGCACTATAGCCCGGCAGTACACCCGTGGATATTTTGATTATCAAATACGCCGGGAGAAACTCAAGAATCACATCACTGATATAAGTCACATAAACATTGCTAGGTTCCTGTTCCTGATCCTTGAAGTTTTCAAGTTTCTGTGAAAGTTAATATAATTATATGGAATTCTGAGTTCATTAATTACTGAAGTGTTCAAAAATTTGAGTTAAATCATTCAATTAGTCTTAAAGATACTGCAAAATGTGAACTGCTTCAAATGACTTGAAAGTCAAGTAACTCCTGAAAATGTGTGGTTAACATTTACTTACACAGGATGAAATAAGCACAACAAAATCTGTTTTGGAGGCTGCAAATTTTGTGTATGAAAAGTGCTTCTGATAGTGTGGGTGAATGCAGGTATAGTCTTATGACCCCTATTAAAGAGTAGTTTTTATTAAACTGGTCAGCCAGTAAATGCTCTAGTGTGGCAATTTTTTTTATTTCATTCGTGAATAAAGGTATAAAATTTATTTACAAAGGCAATGAGTGATTGACATTGGTGACATGTTCTGCCTGATTTCATTGTCATTTCTACATTTTGAATGTGAAGAAAGAAAGGGCTATTAACAATTACTCTAAAATCATTTGTGCGATTTGGAGAGGAGACAGCTTTTATTTGTCTGGTAACATAGTGTTACTGTTGCCTAGGGAACCTAGGTTCGAATCCTTTTTACTAGATGATACTCTTTTTTTAATGCAATCCTGGGTTGGGAAACAAACTTCTGTCAAACCGCAATAAGCCTTTAGATACTTTATCTCTTTGATATAATTCTGTAGAATGGGTGACACTTACTAATATCCAACTCTAGTGAAACAGTATTACATAGTGTTACACACTTTACTTTCTGCTGGTAAATATTTAGTCTCCTTTGCCTCACCACGAATCTACTTAAAGCTGCACAGTTCTACTGCTACACCTACAGCACGTCTTTGTAAATATAAACCATTAAGTTTTCCCCTCGTAACATCCTTTCACCTTAACATGGTTTCCGATTACCTACTGAATTGTCCTTGGAAAAATAGTACATGAATATTCACAGAGAAAACCTATGCCTAGATAGTCCCTGAATTGGAATAAAAAAATCTTTTACTTTCTTGTAACAACTTCAAATTCTAAGAGAACTGATCTGTTTTCTGCGTTATTGTACACTCCTGTAGTATCTTAATTCTTACACCGGGCACTGGCAGTTCAACTGAATTTCTGGCTTTTATCCATACTTCCTTCCATTAAAGATCCTATTCGTACTTTTCGGAAACAACACTCCCAGAAAAAAACAGTAGGTTTTAATAACTGTCGTCGAGCAGATACAGTTTTTGTACTCAATGAATTTCACTTTTGACGTCGAAGCTTGGAGACAACACACGTGTAGCAGCATGGGTATGAGTCCTGTTCAGCGATATAGATTCCTTCAGCAGAGTGGAGAAACATTCTTTACGCCAGCGTGGCATTTGTATTTAATTAGTTACCGTGTCATTTTTGTGTGAACTCTATGGTGAACTAAACGGACTTGTCATATAACTTTATTTTGCCGGAGGTTTCGAAAGCATCTAATTTGTTTCATTAAAAATAATGAATAAGAAAATAGGAATTTACGGATATAGCAGTTTCCTGTTACCTTTGTGTGCTATGATTTTCCCAAAATTCTTCTCGATATCTAGAACTGTTTACAAAATATTTTGTTCGTCCAGATTAAATCTTTCACCCTGTAAGTACATTCATTGGCATCCTGTAACGTAGAATACACATATTGGAACACGACTTTTAAATTCACCTGTATGCTCAGGCATTACTCTAAATTAGCACTTCTATTTCTTTTTTTTTTCGGGAAGTACCGCTTCCACTATGAAACCACTATTGAGGAAGACATATTTTTGCTAGTTTATTTCTGAATGGCATTCAGCTCTGTAACTCTTATGTTTAGCAACCACAGACTCGTGCTTAGTCTGGCCAAAAGCTCACATTACTTGCCATCTACTTGTAGTTTCTGCGTCTCGCCTTTTCTCTGTCCCTGATAATTAGTTACTTCATGTCTGCATACTCAGTACGACTAAGCCCTGCCGGTGGCTTCAGCTCCGATGTAGTAAGGTTACATAATCTGAATATTTTAAAAAACTCTTAGTAACTGTAGGGTCTATTATTTTTTCTCCATGTGTCAGAATTTCGTTTGCTCATTTACATTGGATCGTAGGACATCATATTCGTTGACGTCTCCATAGACAATCAATGAAAAACTAAACATTAGGACATCGAAAATGCCTACTGAGAATTAATGATGCAAATCTTTTTCGCATTCTTGGAGATTCAGTGTTGCTGCTTATGCGACTGTTCGGCGCGAAAGCTAATTATAATCTTAAATATTTCAATTTGGCAGCTAGATACATTATTTCCCGTTTAATATTATCAGAGTGTATAGATCACAATAACGTTTTATTTATTACTACTAAATACCAATTTGTTAGTTTTAATTTTGCCAACAAACCAGAAAAAGGGACACAAAGACACTTATGACTGCAATGTTTCCTAAGTGCAACATACATTTGTCCGTTTCCTGTAAATAAAAAGAAGCTTACACTAAGCTACCATTAACGTCAGATAATGGCGTCTATATAGTGGAACAGTTCAACATATTCCTTTTGGTGATGATGACAGAGATAAGGTGGCCTTTTTACTACCAAGAAAATACATCTTTACTGCGAAAAGTTTAAAATTTCCTTGCGTGACTACTCGATTATCGCAAATTTGCGGTCATTAGTCGTTCATTTGTACATGGAATCTATCTCATTCGTTCGTTCAGAGTCAGAAATGAGATCACGATCGAGAACACCGTAGTAATAACGCTTTTCACAAACTACAATTTTTGCACAAAACAAAAGAATGAAATAAGCGTCACTTAAAGCAGATTCACATTGACGCAGTCCTCTTTGGCAAAGCTTCGTTCCAGTGACGAGCGAACAGCGAAAAGCTTGGCGCGCTGAATGTCGGCAGCAGCCTAATAGCAGGCTGTCTGCGCTTACGTCATCCAGCCAATCAGAGGACCACTTTTCGTCCCTGCTTCAGTGCACTTCAATTCAACCGCCGTTCAGGTACGTCTGTACACGCGCAAGTCGTGTCATGTAGAGTCCAGTCTTTCTTGCAGCATGTACATTGCATATTGCTGCAAAGCAGAGTGAGAGCTAATTGCTAAAATTAACGTGTTGCATTAGAAAAGAAAATTATAGTACTTCGTCCAGTTCCACAAATTACGCAAACTATCCAAACAGAAACTGCAGCTGGTTATGTTTACCAAACAAACAACGGCACTCATGGTGTCAATCTCCCGCCTGTACAGCCTTACAGACAGCACTTACTATTTATCAACACTTACCAATCATCCTTCTTATTCACTGCCAAATGTAGTGTTACCGCCTCTATTATCACTCCATACGGATAGCACTAGCAGCATGTATAGTCTTACTAACAACACAACATGATTCTTTCGATCGAAAAATGAAATTGTCTGTGAAATCAAAAAAATGTTTCAAATGGCGCTGAACACTATGAGCCTCAACATCTCAGGTCATCAGTCCCCTAGAACATAGAACTACTTAAACCTAACTAACCTAAGGACATCACACACATCCATGCCCGAGGCAGGATTCGAACCTGCGACCGTAGCGGTCGCGCGGTTAGAAACTGAAGCACCGAGAACCACTCGGCCACACCAGCCGGCCCTTTGAACTCACCAACATCAATAACAGATTTGAGGTTTCACATACGACTGCTTCCGAATTATTCAGAACAGTCCCATTTATTACAGTTATCCTGCGCTTTCAACAAAGAAGGACTCACAACCCCTTTCAACTACATACTATTCATTCAGCAGAAAGTCTACAATACACTGATAAGTTTACTACCGTTATTCACGGGAAAGTACGAAAGAGCTATTACTTTTCGGCAAAGAGATATTTATATACAATTTTTGTACTGACGAAGTGTTCTGAAGAGTTAAAATACGTAACAGCTGGTTATCCTTTACAACCGAACCCTTAACAGAAAAACCGACAAAAGTCTATATACAGTGATGAAAATGGAAAGTATTACAGCGTGAACACCTAGGCCAAACGCTACTATAATAGTACTCCAGTATTTCCATCCTTTATTAAAATTTCATACTCAAGAGAGCTGATTTTCAGTAAAAGAAAAGCCAGTTCCACAGATAAAAAATGGTGTGTCGAACGTTAATGAAACTTTTCTAGTGGGGAGAGCAAGACGTGCATGCCCAGAGGAATGGCTTTTTGCAGTTTTTCGGACTTCGGAAAAGATCGAATCATGGGTATGACGCACATCCGAGCACAATATCGACCAATCTCACACACAGTTGCCTTTAGAATGAGTGATGACGAGAGGTACTCTGTACAAACGCATACTTCCTGAAGGACTGCGCACTGATTGGCATCAAATAACAAATTACACAGACTAGCACAGTGTAAAGCTACATTCTACAAGGATATGAAGTGGCATCCTATCTTGTTCCGAGATGGGTTTCGCTTGTGTTTCTAGTGGTCAGTTCCAACACTCACGTTTCCCTAGACGACCTGGCGAAAAGTCGCAGGAAGCAGTGACTCCCGAGCACCGTGCCTCTCCTAGTCCTGGAATCATGGGTGGGGAGCGAATGGAAATTACGGCAGGACTCTTGGAGGTATTGTTGAGAGGAGGCTGAATGCTTGACAATGCGTTACAATAATGGATACTGACTCTTTTGTCATGCCCTTTAGGAACCTCAGAGCGAGGCGGGGCATTGGTTAGCACAATCGACTCGCGTTAGGTAGGACAACAGTTGAAATAGCGCTCAGTCATCCAGGTTTAGGTTTTCCTTGATTCCCTAAATCGCTACAGGCCAGTGTCGGTATCGTTCGTCTGAAAGAGCACGGCCGATTTCCTTCCCCATCCTTAACCAATAGCCGGCCGCGGTGGTCTAGCGGTTAAGGCGCTCAGTCCGGAACCGCGCGACGGCTGCGGTCGCAGGTTCGAATCCTGCCTCGGGCATGGATGTGTGTGATGTCCTTAGGTTAGTTAGGTTTAAGTAGTTCTAAGTTCTAGGGGACTGATGACCCCAGCAGTTAAGTCCCATAGTGCTCAGAGCTTTAACTAATAAGGGCTTGTGCTCCATCACTAATGACTTCGTTGCCGACAGGAGGTTTTGAATTTGAGGATACTGTAGGCAAGCACTCAATGATCAGGGAAAGAAGTCACGCGGAGTGCCCACGCGGTTTGAGGTGCCATGTCACGGATTGCGCGGCCCCTCCCGCCGGAGGTACGAGTCCTCCCTCGGGCATGTGTGTGTGTGTGTGTGTGTGTGTGTGTGTGTGTGTGTGTGTGTGTGTGTTGTTCTTAGCATAAGTTAGGTTAAGTTAACATTCCCGGTTAGCCGTGCACTCTAGCTCACGGCTTTCCGGATTGGGAAGGAGCGCCTGGTCCCTGGCACGAACTTGGGTCGAGGTCCGGTGAGCTGGCCAGCCTGTGGATGGTTTTTAGGCGGTTTTCCTTGTGTCTCTGTGAATGCGGGCTCGTTCCCCTTATTTCGCCTCAGCTACACTATGTCGGCGATTGCTGCACAAACAAGTTCTCCACATACGCGTACACCACCTTTACTCTACCACGCAAACATAGGGGTTACACTTGTCTGGTGTGAGGCGTTCCCTGGAGGGGTCCACCGGGGGCCTAACCGCACAATAACCCTGAAACAGTTGTTCAGTGTGGGGCGGCGGAGGGCTGAGGTGGACTTCGGTGGTATTAGTGAGGTTGTGGACCACTGCGGCTACAGCGGGGACACAGCCTCTCCGTTGTTTCTAGGCCCCCGGTTAACATGCAGTACAATACAATACAATAGGTTAAGTTAGTTTAAGTTGTGTGTAAGTCTAGGAACTGATGTCCTCAGCAGTTTGGTCCTTTAGGAATTCACACACATTTGAACAGGAAAAGAAATAAACAGAACAGCAATACTGGTTTATTGCAAATTTTCACTAAAACGAGAAGTATACGTTCACAGCGTATGAGAGTTTTTTAAAAATAAGAACTCTATTATCAGTCTCTGGGTTTCTCAACGAATGTTGAGATGTATGTTGGGAATTGCTAGGAGAGATAGGAAAGCAACCAGGTGGAACAAGGAACAGATACAGTTGAGTGGTAGAGAAAAATATGTAGAAGTATTCGTAAAAAACAACAACAACAAAAACTGTAATTCATAATTAATGATGGGAGTTGTTACAAGACATTAAGGACCAACGTAAATACCAGGTACTTTAAATAGACGATATGTATTCGCAGTTGTGAATATGGATAACCCATTAGCTGTATTGGAATAATGGAGTGACGACATTGAAAATTTGTGCCGGACCGGATTCGAACCTGAACTTCCATTTACCGCAGCGGTCCCCTTTATCATTTGGTTTTCCGAGCACGGCCCCCGGTTAGACCCATAATTCCATATGTCGTCAACCATATGTCTACAATGTCTACTCGTACCTCCATCATGTGTATTCCCTGCACAAAGGAGACATTTTACTTGGAAATCACTTGTCCGATTTCGACGAATAAATGCGATATTGCGGTGCCTGTGTTATTACGATGCAAAGTTCCTTCGGACATGTCTGAAGGAACTTTGTATCGTAATTCGGAAAAACAATGGCATTGCAGTATCGTAAATATCATGTGGTTATAATTAAAGTGCGGCTACTCACAGAGGTCCATTGTGTGCTGAAATTATCATATGGCAGCGAAATTTCGTAGATATCGCAATACGGTAATGCGGAATCGAATAACCTGTAAAAACGTTAGCTCCAATTTTGGCCACCAGGTGCTAATCTGGCAATATGCATGTAAGGCAGACTTATAGAAATGGTTCCATATGTATTCGATTAGGAACGGACGTTGGTAGAAAAGGTCAAAGAAGTGGAAGCGCATAACGTCAATTGTGCTATTAAGCGCCACTTACACGACTTCTTCAGTATGAGAACCGTAGACGTCGATATGCTATACAACACCAGATTTGTACCCGGTGACCAAAATGGAACTAATTTTTTAAGCATAAATCAATTCCGCATATCTTCCAAGTTCCATTGCCATGCGATAACTACGACCCACACTGCACCTTCGTGAGTTGCTGTACTTCAGTTACATTCACTTGTTGTCTATAGCTGACTCCAGTAATGTATAGGAAGTTTACCCACTGAAAGACATAAAATTTTTAAGGGTTTGTGCTTAGGTTAAATCAATGAACCTTGACTTTTCATCTACACACTAATGTTACAAAACCTTCTACAAGTTAGAAGAAAAGTACAAATACAGTGTCTCTACACACATCAAAAAAAGTTTTGTATCACCTTGTTTCCGAGTGTTCCGGAACATGTACAGAAAAATGGAATAGAGATCAACATAAACGTCATTTCCGCCCTTTTTATTGCTCACGAAAACCACACATTGCATGTTGTACCACCATACAGCGAGACCTTCAGATGTGGTGGTCCAGATTGCTGCACACAACGGTACCTTTAATATTCAGTAGCACTTCCTCTTGCATTGATGCATGCCTGTATTCGTCGTGACATACTATCCACAAGTTCACCAAGGCACTGTTGTTCCAGATTGTCCCACTTATCAACGGCGATTTCGCGTAGATCCCTCAGAGTGGTTGGTGGGTCACGTCGTCCATAAACAGCCCTTTTCAATCTATACCATTCATGTTCGATAGGGTTCATGTCTGGAGAACATGCTAGCCACTCTAGTCGAGCGATGTCGTTATCTGGAAGGAAGTCATTCACAAGATGTGCACGATGTGGGCGCAAATTGTCGTCCATGAAGACGAATGCCTACCTATTATGCGGCCGATATGATTGCACTATTTGTCGGAGGTTGTCATTCACGTATCGTACAGCCGTTACAGCGCCTTCCATGACCACCAGCGGTGTAAGTCGGCACCATATAATGCCACCCCAAAAAACAGGGAACCTCCACCTTGCTGCACTCGCTGGGCAAAGTGTCTAAGGCGTTCAGCCTCGCCGGGCTGCCTCCAAGCACGTCTCCAACGATTGTCTGGTTGAAGGCATATGCGATACTCATCGATGACGCCAATCCTGAACGGTCCATTCGGCATATTGTTGGGCCCATCTGTACTGTGCTGCATGGTATCGTGCTTGCAAAGATGAATCTCGCCATGGACGTCGGGAGTGAAGTTGCGCATCATTCAGCCTACTGCTCACAGTTTGAATCGTAACACGACGTCCTGTGGCTGCACGGAAAGCATTATTCAATATGGTGGGGTTGCTGTCAGGGTTCATCCGAGCAATAAGCCGCAGGCAGCGTTCATCCACTGCAGTAGCAGCCCTTTGGCGGCCTGAGAGAGGCATGTCATCGACAGTTCCTGTCTCTCTGTATCTCCTCCATGTCGAAAAACATCGCTTTGGTTCCCTCCGAGACGCCTGGACACGCCTCTTGTTGAGAACCCTTCCTGGCACAGAGTAACAAAGCGGACGCGATCGGACCGCGGTACTGACCTTCTAGGCATGGTTGAACTACAGACAACACGAGCCGTGTATCTCATTCCTGGTGGAATGACTGGAACTGATCGACTGTTGGACCCCCTCCGTCTAATACACGCTGCTCATGTATGGTTGTTTACATCTTTGGGCGGGTTTAGTGACATCTCTGAACAGTCAGAGTGACTGTCTGTGATACAATATCCACAGTCAACGTCTGTCTTCGATAGTTGTGGGAACCGGGGTGATGCACAAGTTTTTTTGATGTGTGTATATAAAAAAGCCATGTGCAGTGGTGATTAATCAAGCCACAGGGACGCACGGTAACACTCTGACTCTCACGCACCTGTTTTGTTGAGCGAATCTGCGTGTTCGGTGACACTTTTAACGTCTAAAACTCACCTGCTTCACTTTCACTGAATGAGCTGTCTGACTTTATGCCTCTTCGTATTATACACTGAGGCCAGGATTGGCTAGCAGATAAATACAAAATTCGTCTGGTAAAACGAGACATATTGTTGAGTACCATATTTCGAATCAAAGCCATCTGTACATAATATCAGACTTCATGCAGCCGTCACAGGAGCCACAAATGAAAAGTTAGTCTCATCCCAAAGCACGCTTTACTAATTGGCGACACCTGTGGAAAATAAATACGTCAGCGAAAATTATTCACACACATTTAACCAGAGCCGTTAAAATTTTCTACCATGTGTGACATAACTCGTTAAGCACAAGGATACCGAAATTCAGTTTGGCACTGTTCACGTAAGGATACCCATTTAATTGTGTTACTTTTACGCACTCAATTATAGTTACAAGAAAGTGAACAATTGTCTAAACAATGCTGGGAATATCCTGCACAGGGATCGTTAACATATTGGCATAATTAAAAACTGAAATTTTCCTCGCCATCCAGAGTCACTTCGTATGCGATATTCCATAAGTCACTTTGCAACATTAGTTAAACTGAGGATTTCGACACGGTGTGCTCTCGGCCAAAATTAGTCCCAAGCTCACCAGGACAAGGGATAGCTACCCCAATTAAAGAACTCCCCCACGTTTAACACAAGATACGTCGTTTTCTGAAGTAACGTGATTAAAATACTTTCATTAACACCAACTGTGACGAACGCTTGTACGCTTATTCTCACTCGAATCAGCAATTAGAAAATTTTGACTGTCTATTGTAATAATTCAAAGGTACATTTACTGACGCAGTATTCTATGTGTTTACCGCCTCAGGTATAAGGACGAATCGATTCCTCCCAAACCCAGGGATATCCCTTGATTCGAAGAGCGTCATACTGTTTCTTTTCAACGTGTGTGTATCCATACGCCAGTCTCCCAGAAAATTCGACAAGGCAGGTTGACACCTCTGCCTGATCCATCTTCCGCCCACGACAGCGTCCCTTCTGCTCGCTCAGCCGTTTCTCCTCTCGCTTCCGGACCAACAGCAAACATACAAAAATGTACATAAACGCTCACAAACTACTTTTCATACATAACAAAATATTAATAATGGAACAATACCTGAGAGGTAAGCGTATTACTTGTCACATCACATGGTGGTAATTTACAATGGCTGAAGCCGAGCGACTCTTGTCATATATAAAATCGATTTTAAAACGAGAAATATCACATGCCGTGGCTTAAGACAGCAGCCAGATTACATTCGGCGTAAATAGAATGAATCCAAGAATACATTCGCATACTAGTAAAGGCTTCTCTCTACATAAAATAATAACAGAAGTCCAAAGAATAAAATATTTGCATAACGTAAGTATTCACCATGCCAGACACAATGGCCAGTTGTTCAAAGGTACTGGCTCCAGCGACAAGGAAAAACTGGTATGCAGAGGGTCCTAAGTACATGCAAGTAAGGGCTACGCCTTCCTTGTGTTTAAGTAACATCCCTTTTTTATATTAAAGTAAGAAAGAAAATTTCTTCTATAGGGGTGCTAATAGTGCAATAAATCTCTTATACATTGGCTGACAGAGTAATACTGTAAGTAAATTTAGCGTGCAGACACTAGAGTTCTGTTTAAAAGGACCACTTGTACAAATACATAGGGAAAGAAGAGCAGATATGAGCTAAAACAACGTCACTAAAAAGAGAAACTTCCGCTCACCGCTACAGTACTTTAAGCGATAAAGGAAAAATTGAAACGCAATTGACGCTATATACGTGAGCGTAAGCACTGCGTCTTGCTTGTTTCAAGTAACGTAATTTTACATTGAAGCAAAATAACAATCACTTATAGAGGCCCAGTAATAAATGCAATAATTTTTAAGGTATCAATTAAATATAAAATCATCTACAAAACGTTTATGTGCTTACGCTCATGTTATAGCGTCCACTGCATTTCAATTCTTCATTTATCGCTTAAGCTTCAGTAGTGGCGAGCGGAAGTTTCTCTTTTTAGTGACCTTGTTTTAGTCCATATCTGCTTATCTTTACCCATATATTTGTAACAGAGGTCCTTCGTAAACAGAACTCTAGTTTATGCACTCTGAATTTATGTGCAGTATTACACTGACAGCATAAGAGAATGTAGGTGTAACGTATATCGGTAAATTTATTGCACTATTAGTAGCCTTGTAGAAGAAATTTACATTCATACATTAATATAAAATGCTGTTACTTAACACAAGCAAGGCGTAGTTGTTAGGCGCATGTATTTAGCACCCTCTGCATGCCCATTTTTCCTTATCGCTTGATCCTGTACCTTTCAACGACTGGCCAATGTGTCTGGTATGGTGAATACTTACGTTACGCAAATATTTTATTCTTTGTACTTCTCTTATGGTTTTATGTAGACAAGAGACTTTATCAGTGTGCGAATGCATTCTTGCATTCATTTTAAGTACGCCGAATGTAATCTGGCTGCTATCTTAAGCCATGGCACGTGATGCTTCTCGTTTTAATATCAATTTTATATATGATAAGAGCCGCTCTACTTCAGATAATATAATTTACCACCATGTGATGTAACAAGTAATACGCTTGCCCCATAGATTTTTTCTATTTTTAATATTTTATTACGTATGTAAAATAGTTTGTAAGTGTTTATATAAATTTTTAGGGCCCACTCCTTCTCAATAATATATTTTTATAAATATCGAAACCTAGGTCAAGGGCTAAGTAAACAGGTTTGCAACTGGTTGGCTAATTTTTTCAACCTCTTCAAACAGGAATTTATTCGTACCTGAAGTTGCTTTATTATGTAATACTACAGTCCAGATGCTTTGTGATTTCAGTGACATCGAAACTGAGCATTACAGAGAGGAGACCGAGATAGTCAAATCCTTTCTCCAGAATTGTTTCTTCACTAAGAAAGATTGTAATATGTTTCTTTCTTTAAATCGTCACACGAACGTCAAAGTGACAGATGTCAAAATAGGTGACTGCCAGAAAGGAAATGAACTGAAACACAAGGACGACTGGAACTGATTGAATACCAACACGATTCAACACAGAGAATGGGAAAGAACTTGCTTCTGTTCCAGCAACAGAGTATCGTAGGTCAATGAAATAACGTAACATCCCCGGTGATTGGGGAAATGCAAAGATCATTATCGTTTTGAAGAAGATCCATTGAACAGACGCGGAAACCTATAGGTCTATACCGATGACGTCATTATTTTGTAGGACTCTGGAACGCGATTTATTTTCATTTCTCCGGAACTAATAGTCTCCTCGGTAAGAATCAACGTGGATTCCAAAAATAACAATCGATTGAAACCTAGCGCGTCCTATTCGTCCAGGAGACCCATAATGCAGTAAATAGCGGAGCTCGTGTTAATCCTGTGTTCCTCCACATCCAGAAGACATTCGATAAAGTTCCGCCCTATTCCCTACTGAACAAAATACGAGCGTAAGGAATATCAGATAAGCCGTTTTGTTCAAATGGCTGTGAGCACTATGGGGCTTAACATCTGAGGTCATTAGTCCCCTGGACTTAGAACTACTTAAACCTAACTAACCTAAGGACATCACAAACACCCGTGCCCGAGGCAGGATTCGAACCAGCGACCGTAGCAGCCGCGCGGTTCCGGACCGAAGCGCCTAGAACCGCTCTACGACAGCGGCCGGCTAAGCCGTTTGATTGGACTAAAGAATTCCTAACAAACAGAACAAATGGTGTCATGATTAACTGAGAAAAAATTAATGGCGTAAAAATTATTTCGAGCATACAGCAAGAAAGTGTCGTACGACCATTTCTTTTCGCAACAATATAAATTAATAAGTTCATAAAATTGGAAGTTCCCTGAGCCTTTCGCAAATGATGCTGTTATATGGAGAGGAGTCGCAAGGCCAGAAAATTGAAGCGAAATATAGGAATATTTTCAGAGAACTGATGCTTGCTGCACGGATTGGCAGCTGGCCCTCAACGTAAACAAATGTAATATACTGAGTGTTTATAAATGAATATCGGAATTTTAACGCTTTATAATATTCATTACATTAAACTTACAGTTATAAATTATATGTCAAATGAAAGAGCAACTCAAACAGTTTTACCAAGAAGCTTATAAATGTTCAATGTGAGCACCATTTGTCACACGACACACAACAAGTCTATAGCCGAATTCTTCCCAAAATTTGTTACGTGTGTCTTCAGTGATTGTAGCAACAGTTGCCTCAATTCGGTTTCTTAATTCAGGGAGGTCTGCTGGTAGCGGAGACACGTACACACAATTCTTGATGAATGGCGTTAGGTCGGGTGAACGTGGAGGTCATGCAAAGCAAGCCCTGTCATTGAGCCCCTTGTGGACTATCTAGCGCTCGGCTATAGACTTGATGTGTGCCGTGTGACAGATGATGCTCACATTGAACATTTATAAGGTTCTTGGTAAAACTGTTTGAGTTGCTCTTTCATTTGACGTATCATTTATCACTCTAATATAATAAATATTATAAAGCGTTAAAACCCCAATATTCATTTATAAACACCCTGTACGTACCGTATGATTACACAACTGCAGAAGAGTCACTGACAGCTGTCACATCCATTAAATATCTGAGAGTACGCGAACAGAGTGGTTTGACGCGGAACAGTCACATAAAGAAATCGCAAGTAAAGCAAACAATTCGTTGGAAGAATCATCACTAACTGTAGTACACGCACGATAGAGGGACCTTACAAATACCTCGCTCCACTATTACGTCAATATTCATCGTCAGTCTTGGGTCTGTTACAGATTAATTTACTGAACGCGAAAGCGACTCGGAGATGCAACTCCAGTGGGAGACGTTACAAGAAAAGCGTTTTGCATCATGGGGTGGTTCACTGTTAAGAGTCCAAGAGCGGAGATTTCGAGAAGAAAGACCATGAAGGTGAAGACTCACAGAGGGTTACCAACAATTGTTCTTCGTACAAACTATTCGCGACTGGAACAGGAAAATCATTCACGTCGTAACCTCCGCCTCACACCATAAGGTGGCTTGTGGAATATAGATGTGAAGTGGGCTCTGATTGGTATGGATGTCGACTAAACGTAGCGATACTAATCATAATGGTAATTTTCAAAATTCTAGAAATTATACAAAGCAGTATACTAAAACTGCCAACAACAGGTAAGTTAAAATCGGTTCAAACGGCTCTGAGCACTATAGGACTTAACTTCTGAGGTCATCAGTCCCCTAGAACTTAGAACTACTTAAACCTAACTAACCTAAGGACATCACACACATCCATGCCCGAGGCAGGATCCGAACTTGCGACCGTGGCGGTCGTGCTGTTCCAGACTGTAGCGCCTAGAACCGCTCGGCCAGCCCTGCCGGCAGCTACGTTAAAAAAAGGAAAGATATTCGTGGGCATACCATGACGTGCTGAAATGTACATCACATCAATCGACTGAATAACAGACCCTCTTCTATTGCACGGCACCGGCAGCATGGACTGTTGCTAGCAGCACATTATTTAACTACCACAAGACACTGGACGGCCATACAATAAATGTGTTTTGAAGTAGGAACCATGGATTTGTTGGTGACGTCTAAATTATACACTAAAAAACGTTGGAAAAAGCTTCTCATGTTCCAAATGTTTTGTGGTATTGCGCAACTAATTTACATGACTGGTTAATATAGTGACGTTTGTGAGGAAATTAGAAAAGCAGACTTCGTATAAACAATCTACAACTTTCTACTCAGTCACCAATTACTTTCATGCCCACTGTAATAACATTTTACAACCAACACCTATGGTCTCAATTCTTTCTTTTTATGGACCCTCCCCTGTTTAATGTAACTGCATTCTAAGCTCATCCACTGATTTATTATATGACAGGTAAAAGTTTTGGAATAAACCACTCTTTAATAAGATCTGCACACCGCTCGGTTTGTCCTTAATTTGTTGAATCCCCTCGTCAAATTCTTCAGTCCACAACTCCGTATTATTTTTAAAGATGTGATGCAACAATTCTGTATTTAATGTATGCTCAGTCTCCTATGAAAAACACAAGTATCATAAAGGCACTTAATGATTTCTTGTATAAGCACATTTGAACCTCGTTAGACTCTCGTCTGTTGCACCTATCTCATCGCGATAGCCATCCTGATCTTCCATAGTTGCTCTGTAATCCATCTCTTGCCGATTTGATGCTGTTTTAGATGACTAATACATACCAAAACGGTTGTCTCACTGAACCAAATTCTGATATCTTTAAGTTGAGCATTATTTCTATAATATGAATTTTCAAAAATATTTCCTTCATGACTTAAGGTGCTGATGCCAAGTATTCATTGACTTTACGATGTCATCTGCAATTACAGTCATCCAGCTTAGCAAATCTTCAGATGGGGCCCTATTAAGTTTTTTCTCCTATTGAGAACTCAAAAGAAGCGATCTATGTATTACTTGGAATAAAATTTTCTAAAGACGTGGCTGCATAAATTAGTCATTTTTGTTGACAAACGTTTTCGACAGTTGTAACTGTCATGTTCTGGTCTTCAAAACGTTTTTTCTTATAAAACATCTCCCATTGTGAGTTAGTACCTCGTACCGTATTGTCATTATGGTGGGTACGATATAATAAACTTTACACAGGTTTGTCGAAAATGAATCGATTTATCGGCAAAAAGTACCTTTTGTATATGGGCATGTTCGCGCACATATCACTTACAGAGGCTTGTTAACTCTTAAAACGCTCTATACCGATATACAGTAAAAATCACATTTTTACATATGTTTATATTTGCGTGACATGTTACATACATCCTGGATCAACCAAACGTACATGTAACATGAAACACAAACGAAAACAGATGTAAAAATGTGCATTTTACAGTATATCTAGAGTTTTAAGAAGTAACAATCCTCTATGAATGTCATATAGACGAGCATGCCAATCTGCACAAGGTGCTTTTTAAGTGTAAATGATTTTATTGTCTACGTATCTGTGTATAATGTGCTGTAGTTTATCCACATAATGACAACATGGCATCAGGTACCATCACACAATGAACACATTTTATAACAAAAGTTATTTGAAAATCAGAAGGTGACAGGTACAATTGTCGAAACCGGTTGTCAATAATAAAGACAAATTTATGCAATCGTGGCTTCTGAAAGATTTTTCTCTATTAAAGATTTATACAATAATTAACAAAACGCAGCATGTCATTCTCAATGGAGGGAAGTCTTCCGAAGTAAGAGTGATTTCAGGTGTGCCGCAGGAGAGTGTCGTAGGACCGTCGCTACTCACAATATACATAAATAACCTTGTGGATAACATCGGAAGTTCACTGAGGCTTTTTGTGGATGATGCTGTGATATATCGAGAGGTTGTAACAATGGAAAACTGTACCGAAATGCAGAAGGATCTGCAACGAATTGACGCCTGGTGCAGGGAATGGCTATTGAATCTCAATGTAAACAAGTGTAATGTGCTGCGAATACATAGCAATAAAGATCCTTTATCATTTAGCTACAGTATAGCAGGTAAGCAGCTGGAAGCAGTTAATTCCATAAATTATCTGGGAGTAGGCATTAGGAGTGATTTAAAATAAAATGATCATATATTTTATCGTCGGTAAAGTAGATGCCAGACTAAGATTCATTGGAAGAATCCCAAGGAAATGCAATCCGAAAACAAAGGAAGTAGGTTGCAGTACACTTCTTCGTCCACTGCTTGAATATTGCTCACCAGTGTGGGATCCGTACCAGATAGGGTTGATAGAAGAGATAGAGAAGATCCAACGGAGAGCAACGCGCTTCGTTACAGGATCATTTAGCAATCGCGAAAGTGTTACGGAGATGATAGATAAACTCCAGTGGAAGACTTTGCAGGAGAGACGCTCAGTAGCTCGGTACGGGCATTTGTTGAAGTTTCGCGAACATACCTTCACCGAGGAGTCAAGCAGTATATTGGTCCCTCCTACGTATATCTCGCGAAGAGACCATGACGAAAAATCGAAGAGACCATGACGATAAAATCAGAGAGATCAAGGCCCACACAGAGGCATACCGAGAACCTTTATTTCCAAGAACAATACGAGACTGGAATAGAAGAGAGAGGCGAAAGAGATACTCAAAGTACCCTCCGCCACACACCGTCAGGTGGCTTGCGGAGTATGGATGTAAATGTAGATGTAGAAAACAAAAAAAAAAAACAATCTGTAATAATAGCATCCAACTTTGTAAAGGCAAGTCTTTATGTTGTATTCATTCTTGTGATAGTTTTATGGCAATAGCCTGCTATTAGATAAAGGGTAAGCACAACTTCTCTTTGGAATCTACAGAACAGTTCATTGTATTCAGGTCACCTTTATGTTATTCAAATTTTTGACTAGCTTAGCGAGTGTGCAGTACAACTGCATTATCACCATTTTATGGAATGTTGCGTTGGCTCCTTGTACGTAACGTATACCTATAGGATTTGTAGCAATTCACGTTCTTCGACAGTGGTTTGCCCTGAGGTACAGGATACTAATCTGTATAGTGACTCACACGATTTAATTTTCATTTTATATGATGGACGTCTGATGACTCCTGGCTACTTAGAAGATAGGTTCTTGTGCCTTAATAATAGCTGGATATCCTTCCCATCGTTATTTAACTAATATGGCTTACATCACCTCGATACTGGTAGATTTATTCTAGGCGCTACAGTCTGGAACCACGCGACAGCTACGGCCGTAGGTTCGAATCCTGCCTCGGGCATGGATGTGTATGATGTCCTTAGGTTAGTTAGGTTTAAGTGGTTATAAGTTAAGCAGTTAAGTTCCGTAGTGCTCAGAGCCATTTGAACCATTTTAGATTTATTCTTCTCTGCTTGCCACTGTATCTCCCACTGTAAATCGGCTTGTTTGGCTCTCGCCTCTTACACCTATGTTGTCGTCATAACCACCCTGGTCTTCAATAGTTGTTGCATAAATAAGTATAGGCCATATGCTGCTGTCTGTGACTGTCCTTTCGCTAAATAAACTCATAAAGTCTCTGTTCTGAGTTTTTGTCCTTTAGCCCCAAAATTTATCTGAACCTTTATTTTCTGGCACTCCATTAGCCACTAGTACTGGCTCTTCTCATAAATTTTGCACTATCTCTGTATCCTCTTTATAAACATAGCTTTGAGCATCAACTTTCAACAACACTTGACGTTTAATAGCTTTACTCTGCGCTCCCAAGCGACCCATTATTTTGAATCCACTTAATGGAAGGTTGGAAATTTCCACTAAGTTGGAGCGTTATTTGGGAGCTCCGTAGATATGACGACTGCGCTGGTGGCTCCCGCTAAGCCGACTTCGTTTGTTGTTCCAGTTCTCTCCATTGCCAAGTTCATAATTTGATAGCTAATAATCATTCTGATCCCGTTCCGTGACGTTGTCGGATCGTATGCTCATTCCTTCTTCGATATGTTGTCTAATTCCCGGTCTCCTATCTTCCCTTCCTATTGCGCCACCAAGTTGCCGCAGCTGATACACTGATTCGATTATCACGGCCACCGGTCTTCCACTGTCTACGTACATCTCTAATTAAGTTTCCCGAAATTCTTTAAACTTCTCAACAGAGTAAAATATAGGAGAGAGTGTCGTGGACGTGATACAGGATTTGGGGTGGACCTCATTAAAACAATGGCGTTTCTCGTTGCGGAGGGATCTTCCAACGAAATTTCTATCACCAAATTTCTCGTCCGAATGCGGAAATGTTATGTTGACGCCGACCTACATAGGGAGAAACGATCATCGCAATAAAATAAGGCTATCAGAGCTCGCATAGAATGATATAGATGTTTGTTCTCCCGCGAGCAGTTCGAGAGTGGAATAATACAGAAAGGTTGCCAAGGTAGTTCGATGAAGCCTCTGCTAGGCACATTTTCAGAGCATGCATGTAGATGCAGATGTAGTGTCTCAAGTATCTTTCCTTAAAAATATGGTGTAAAATTGCGCCTCGCAAAATTTATCTACAATGTCTGCATCGAACTCGAGAAATGACATTATCTCCTTTTAGTTATATGCTTTCTCTCCCAAGTGGTTCACAATGTAAGTAATTTCCCCAAATTCAGTCATGTATCTGATACAATGCTCTTTAAATCACCCATAACATCAATAGTGAGTAGGGTAACATCGGTTTAATTTTTTTAAATTGGCAATGTTGATGAAAACCTTCAGAGTCATACAGAGATTAGTTGCGGCGACGTCACATTTTTTTCCCTCTAGCAGACGAGTCACTGTGCACCATCTGCGAGGTTCTCGTCAAAGTCTACTTCCCTGCTCGAATGGATTTGTGTTTAAAGGTTCTGTTTTACAGTCTCAATGCTGATTACAGTGTTTTGACGTACTTTGTCCATTTGGGTACCCGCCTCTGCTTCATTCTTTAGCGCATTCTGTAGTTTACACACGTAATCAAGCTGATGTGCGCTTCCGCAGCTCTCGCTTGAACTTCTTCTGTGTCCAGACTTACCCGTCTTCCCTTTGACGAAAACTGACTAGATCGTATGGCTCCTCGGACACTATGTCCACTATGTAGCTGGATGTGACAACCAGCGTGTTTTGCCAGTATATGCTGAACGTTCATTGGATGTGGCAGAGGCTTCCACGTTATCGTGATTTATTTCCGAATACGTTGCACTTTGTCTTCAATCGTCAAGGAATTGGATAGTTCTATTTTTTTCTTGTTTTGGAACCTTCCCTCGTTGTGTTCTTCGTAGAGAGAAATTTTGTTTTCTACTGAACCCCGGAATTGTGGAATTTCTGTCTATCAAGTTTTCTTTTCATAAAAAACAGAAACAAAAATCAAGAAAAAATTAAATATATAAAAAATATAAAACAACCTACTACAATCTCCACGTGAGGAAGCAGAACAGTGACAGGCGGGGGGGGGGGGGGGGGTAGACGATATGTCCAGGCCTTGTCTCAAACCAGCCTGAAGCTGACAGTGTCCGCTCTTTCATGTAAAAAAAAAAAAAATTATTAAGTGCTTAGTTTCCTAAGTGCAAGGGCCTTAAAAAAATCGATGAGTAGCAAGTGCGTCGGAGTGCCATTCGAGGGGCCTAGGTTCGATTCCCATCTGGGTTGATATTCTCTCCTCTCGAGAATTGAATGTTGTGTTTTCTTCATCATCGTATCATTCTCATAGACACACAAGTGGCCGAAGTGGCACCAGTTAAAAGGACTTGTACCAGGCGACCGGTCTACCCGACGGCAGACCCTCTGAACATGATGTATTAGTTGTGATAGCTTTGTGCTTTCGCCTTCGCTTACACTTGGTTGCTCGTTCTTATCTACGGTTCTCGCGCTCGTTTTCTACCAGCCTCAACGTTTCCCAGATTGCCGGACATTTGTCTTGCTGATGTAGTTTTACTTTACAATTTCTGAAAAGATATGGCCGGTTCCTGATTTTATTCTGGTTTCATCGTTTGTTCTTCTTCACTTTTTCACTTTTTTAAGGGTTTCTTTCTGGAACCACCTCTGGATAGCTCTACAGTACTAACCATAATTATGAATTTTGCCCCACTCAACTCTGTTAGCCTGACTACTACGCATTCCCCATCGTTTCTGTCCCCAACTTATACAGCAGCTTGATAGCTACCTGTTTATGATTTTTCCTTGATGATGAAAGCAAACATAGTTTATTTGCAACAAGCAATAACGACCCAGTGTACATAGTCTTTGTTCACAGATTCTTTTTCTATCTGCAATATTCGCCTATGGCAACAATGGAAAAAACTGTTATTGTCTACTTTTGGAATCCTTACTCGTTTTCTCTGCATCACAGATCATGGCTACTAAGTAGCTCTGCTACTGAAAAATTGTGTATATTCCCCGGCGTATTGACGTAACAGTCTTCTTAAACTATGAAAATACACTTAACTTCGCTCCCTTACACTTTCCTTTTTATTGTTAGACACATTACAGACAAAGAAATCAGATTTCAAGCTTTGAATTAGTCTTTATACGCACTGTAGACAGAGGCATATAAGTCATTGAGTATAACACTACGATAAAGCTAACTTCTAGTCTACCGTTCTCGTATCGTGTATTTAATAACTTTCGGCACATTGTTGGAAATGTTTTAATTTACAATCTTTTTAAATTTTCTGAAAACCCAAACTATTTAAGTTTTTTTAGCCATAAGTAATTCTGTTTCAGGAAAACTTCCAGACTCGGGAAATGTCTGTTGTACTGAATACATCTTTCCTACACCATTGTGTTCGTCATTATTATCCGAAATGGAATTTTCATAGTTATTTCGTTTCACGCGAAAAGTAGGACATATCTGATTACGCTCCAATGTTAATCCCTACGATTCGTCGTTCAACAGTATCATAGCTCCATTAAATCAATTTAGTTTCAGTTAACACGCATATAGTCTACCTTGCCTCTCCTCTTCCGGATCAGATGAGCTTGCTTACCGTAAGTGTTGTGTAGCCATCCAGGCTATAGCTTTTAATACGAATCATACCTTCAGAAAACTTCTTTCACGTTTCTCTATCCACAAGATTAGTGAAGAGGAGCTTCCATTACGTCTCTGCTGTTAAAAATCCTCATCCGTTAACATATTTTGTCGGTATTTGATCAAGATATGTAACAGGTATATGAACATACAGCGTATCTTCGTGCAAGCTAAGCAGTACATCTAACGGAAAATTATAATACAGATAAGACTACATAAGCAACTTATATTTTATCTGGCGTCTCGTGCATGACTCCCTTATACACCACATTATCCTTTTTGTAGAGAGCGCCTAGCGATAAGAGGCGCATAGGCATCTGTGCGGAATGCACGGCAGAGCAAAGCGTCCCGTAGACGTTGCATGCATAATCACAGCTCATAATACCACGAAGGGAAGTCATATCCTACTTCTATGATCTTGTTAACAGTTTTAAAGAAGTATTGCTAAACACTGTTGTTAGACACCTTCCTACAAGACATGTTCTTACGCCTCCTGAACACAGTTTAAAAACTGAGCAAAAGTTTTCGAACTCGGTACATGAGTAGAACAATAGCGGATAAACCATGTGAATATACTGTAAAGTGAGAGGCACCAAATTCATGCCACCTAAGGGATATCCATAACGGGTTAATACACTGTTAAAAAGAATTAGGAGAACATGTGTATCACTGTCCAGAATACTAAATATATTTTGATACAGGCTGTATGTGTGGTTTTAATGCTGGCTTGAGATACTCGCTTTCAGTGTAGACAACAATTAAAAACATTCTCATCTACATGGCTACTCTGCAAATCTCACTTAAGTGCTTGGCAGAGGGTTCATCGAACGAACTTCATAATGATTCTCTTTTATTCAACTCTCGAACAGCGGAAAAAACGAACACCTAAATCTTTTCGTGTGAGCTCTGGTTTCCCTTATTTTATTGTGATGGGCGTTTCTCCCTATGTAGGTTGACATCAACAAAATATTTTCGCATTCGGAGGAGAAGGTTAGTGATTGAAATTTCATGAGAAGGTCTAACCGCAACGAGAAACACCTTTATTTAACGACGTCCACCCTAAACGCTGTGTCATGTCCGTTACTATCTCTCCCCTATTTCTCGATAATACAAAACGTGCTGCCGTTCTCTGAACTTCCTCGATGTACTGCGTTAATTCTGTCTGGTAAGGATCTCAAACCATGCAGCACTACTCCAAAAGACGACGGACAAGCGTAGTGTAGGCAGTCTCTTTCGTAGATCTGTTGCATCTTCTAAGTGTTCTCCCAGCAAAACACATTCCAGTTTAAGTTGTTCCAAATTGTAATTTCTGGGTATTTAGTTGAATTTACAGCCTTTAGATTTGATTGATTCATCGTGTAACCAAAGTTGAACGGATTCCTTTCAGCACTCATATGGATGGCATCACACTTTTTTTTTATTTAAGGTCAATTACCTGTCTCCTAACCATACAGATATCATATTTAAAGCGTTTTCCATTTCCATCTATCGGCTGTGTTATGCATTACAGTGTCAGGTGAACCCTGAGAAGGAAATGAGTGACGTTGTTCCAGTGTTTTCTACTGAGGTACACAAAGGGCAGCTATCATTTGTAGTTGTTGAATTTAACTAACCATATGCATTATGACACCGTAATGCAGTGCATGTTGCAAGGGTGGTATGTTTCATCAAGAAAAGGTGGACTGCCGATCGTTTTGCTGCAGATGGCAATGCATCTCCATGTCATTCATAGGATGAGAATACGCTAGAGGGAGACATGTCATTACACAAGGCAAGTTGGACAAGGTCACTGACGTACTGAAACCGCGTCAAGACGGATACCTGGTCATCTCTGCTTTGCGGAAACTGCCAGAGTTTTGCAAGATGCTCTCAGAAGGGCCACTGGAGCCGCTGTGTCCGATCAGACTATAACGAACATGTTGATAGAAAGGACCTTACGGCAAATATGTCCTGTTCGAGTACCCCTCTTGATACGAGTACATCACGCCGCTGGCGTTCAGTTCTAACATTCTCATGTCAAGTGCCAAATTATTCATTGGCGAAACTCGTTATTCACAGACGAGTCCAAATACCCTCTGATACAGGGCGATGGCAGCCTTCGTGTGCGGAGATACGTGCTGAGCGGTGTCTGCTAAGTGTTGTCCAGGGAATCGACAGATTTCCAAGGTTGCGTGATTTTGTGAGGAGGATTCGGTACTGACAGCCATAAGAATCTTGTCGTTGTCCATAGTCGACTTATCGACCGACAGTGCATGAAACAGATGTCGTGGCTGTTGGGTACGGTGGTGGCCCTGAATTACTTCTAATGCCGGAACTCACGTAGTGTGTGCCGGGAGGTCTTGCAAAGTCTGGACGCTGAAGCAATGGAATGGCCCACGTTGAATCCCGACCTAAACCCCATTGTCCACACCTGGAACATGCTTGGCATACGTGTTGTACCACAGACTCTCTAAGAACTGCCTTGTACTCTCTTTGGAG
Source organism: Schistocerca gregaria (assembly GCF_023897955.1). Taxonomy (NCBI): domain Eukaryota; kingdom Metazoa; phylum Arthropoda; class Insecta; order Orthoptera; family Acrididae; genus Schistocerca; species Schistocerca gregaria. The sequence continues at coordinate 736,152,501 of NC_064931.1, forward strand.
AAAGGGAACGGGTACCATGGGGGCGACACTCATAGACTTACACAGAGCATGTCATGTAGTTTTCAGTCAGTGATAAACGCCCGCGGAGGGCATAAATGTTACTGGATGTCTCGACTTCCAATGAAAACTACCCAAATTGAGGGGCAGAATGATTGTTCCCACTTAGTTTTCAACTCCTGTCAGACACGTCACTACTTTTTCATAAACAGTCCAGGATGTAATGATGTTTTGTTATGTATTTAATTTGTGAAAGATAAAGTTATAATTATGTAATTTACCCAGTCCTCAGTTATTATCCAAAGAAGTATGGCAGACGCTGAAATGCATGTTCCCATAATTCTTTTCAGCAGTGTACATTGAGGAGCGATTTCTGCCTGGCTGTAGCGGACAATATCACCTCTAAATATTGTGTTAGTCAGGTATGTACTCATGTTTGTGGAATTGGCATGACATCCGTCATCTTGGTACCACACGGATTGCTTTATGTTCAGCAGGATGTTTTCCAATAACTGCAGCAGAGGATCTGTTACTTGGCTATTTAGAGCTCCATTAAAAAAAAAAGTGGGTATCAAGACGTGATTCTTGAAAAGCCAGCACCAAAGCTGTTGCTCATCTACCTCTCTCGACCACGCGGAGATGCCGTGCGATTTGAGGCGCCATGTCAGGAATTGCGCGGCCACTCCTGCCGGAGGTTTGAGTCCTCCCTCGGGCATGGGTGTGTGTGTTGTTCTTAGCGTAAGTTAGTTCTAGTTATTTTACGTAATATGAAAGTCTAGGGACCGACGATCTCAGCATTTTGGTCTCTTAGGAATTCACAAGGAAAAAACTGTTCTCAGCCGAACCATCTCGCATGCTCAACTAATTCGGAATTCATGTTGCGAACATTTATTGGCCTATGATGTTTTCGTGGTTTTAGCAAGCGTTGTGCATCAAGTAGAGGTTTGCTGTTGAAATTTTGATGGTTTACTTTCCCAGAAGAGCGGGTCATCGTATTACATTCTCCCACACACTTTTCTTGAATTGATCACGATGATGAAATTAGAGACATTAAATGTCATACGAAGCTTCACCAATTGTCATTTTTCCCACAAGCCATTCGTGAATGCTTCAGTAAAGGGGGGAAAGGTTAGTGATAACCGTAGTACTCTCTGACACACATCGTAAGGTGGGCTGCGGAATGTAAATGAAGACGTGGATGTAAATACTGCTTCATCAGTAAACATAATCCTGCATCGAAGAGCAACAATACTTTTCAATTTTTGTAGACAGCACACGGAGAACCCCAGCCGACTTTGAGACATTCCGATGAAAATTCTGATGGAGCTAAACGTGGAAAGGATAAAATGGGTTGCAATGCTGTATTCGTAGGAAACTCATGTCACTGATCCCCCTATATACTGTTGATGTTAGCAGTGACGAGTGGATCGTGTTATACCGGTGCTAAGGTGTTATTAGTTCTTCTCTAATCGGTTGTTATTCTTTTTTGTTGGGCTGTTTTATTCTTCAAATTTGCACTTTATTGAAAATTTTGATGATATTTACGAAGACTGACCGTGTGAGCGCTTGGCAGGATCTGGATACCTACCAGCAGACAAGGACACCTCAGCTTTAACAGTTTGGAGACATTCCTCTTTTTCGGCTATTCTGTACATTGTGAAAGTCTGAAAACTCGTAGAATCACAAGCAGTTTGACTGATCGGTACAATAGCACAGCAGACACTGATGGGCTTTAAGCACGCACATAAACTCAAGAATCCTACCAGATTTACGGGCTTTCTGACATTTGGTACCGTAGTACAGGCTCTTGTACGACCTCTTCTGTTGACAATGGAACAGTTCTACACAAGTTATTTAACTGAGGTCTTCTTCGACTGCTCCTTCCAGTGTCATTCAGAAAGTGTATATTTCTATAAAAGAGACATGATCGCTCTCATAATTCGGCAAATACACTTCCTGCAAAAAAGATGTCAATGTAACATTAGACACTTACAGACCATCGGTAGGTGTGTAAATGATGGAGTTGCAATTCTCTGTGACAGGCAGAACGGCCACCAGAGTCAATTAGTGTTGTTCGTGTTTAGACTTATAACCATGCTTGGTAGGATATAACGTAAATCACGAGAACAGCGTCAGATTTTGAGTGATCGCTCTGAAGGACACGGGGATTCCGCATACTCGTATGAGACCTCGCTATCAGCACCCGATCAGAGTATCAAAGGGGCTTCGTTGTGGGTCTTCGTTTGGCTGGATGGTCGAATCGCGAAATATCCAGATTTGTGGGCATTCAGATGTGACAATGGCCCGATGTTAGACTGCAGGGGTAACGTGAGGGCTGTCACCCCCGCCGTCAAGGCTCTGGCCACGCACATCTTATCACCAGCAGGGAGGATCGCCACGCTGTACACCGGTAGCATACTAACCGCTTCACAAATGCGCCTGCCATCAGGAAACAAGTAATAGTCTCCCTGCAACATTCTGCGCCGTCCCACTCGATTGGTCGCACAATAGCAGCAGCCCTACTTGGAAGTTATAGTACGATGTGTAAATGCCGTTAACATCACAAAATTGACGGCTGAGTTTGGAGTGGTGTGGTGACTGGGAAGCATAATCTGCTGATGAATGGCGTCGCACTGCGTTCAGCGACGAAATTCCATTCTGAACTACGAGGCGTGTATCGTGGCGATATGGGAATAGAATCCATATATCCAATGTTTTGGCGGGGCACAGCGGTGTTATATGTGGCGTCATATTGTGAGAAGCCAACGGGTGTGAAATCAGGGTGCAGAGAGTAGTGACTGAGGGAATTCTGGTAGAAATGCAGTACGTCACGGGCATCCTGCACTCTGATGTGTAACCTGTCATGCGAGAGTATCGTGGTGGCATTTCTCAACATGACAATGCTCGTAAACTTACACCACGTGTATATATGGACTGTCTGCGTGAAGCTAAGTTATTCCCTTGGCCAGCGCGATTCACAGATCTGTCTCTATAGATGATATGCCCTCTATTGATACGGCTAATTCAAAACTATTTCTGTTTGCTGATGACACTAATTTGGGAGTAAAGGATGTTGTATGCAACACTGGCTGTGTTTCAAATAGTGCAGTTCATGACATAAGTTCATCGCTTGTAGAAAATAAAATAACTCTAAATCACAGTAAGACCCAGTTTGTACAGTTTCTAAAACACAGTTCAACACAACCCGTCGTCTTACTTTCACAGATTAGTGAAACAGAACAGTTCAAATTTCTGGGTGTTGAGATAGATACTAAACTGTCGTGGAAATTTCACGTTCAGGATGTTGTTCAAAGACTTAATGCGGCCATTTTTACTATTCGAACGGTATCTGAAGTAAGTGATCGCAGGATTCGAAAATTAGTCTACATTGCTCATTTTCATTCGCTGTGGTATTATATTTTGTTGTAACTCTTCCCATTCCCAAGGGATATTTTTGGCTGAGAAACGGACAGTTCGGGAAATAAGTGCTCTAAATTCGCGAGCCTCTTGTGAACCCCTGTGCACTAGTCTCTGTATTCTGACATTGGCCAATCAATACATATAACCTTTAGTGTCGTTTCTTGTTAACAATGTCGGCTTATTTTCAAGAATTAGCAGCTTTCACTGAGTTAATACTAGGCAGAAATGGAATCTGCATTTGGAACGCACTTCCCTAACTCTTGTGCAGAAAGGTGTGCAGTATACTGCTGCATCCATTTCCAATAAGCTACCACAAAAATTCAAAAATCTTAGCAGTAATCCACGCGCTTTCAAATCGAAACTGAAGACTTTCCTCATGTGTCACTCCTTCCATTCGGTCGAGCGGTTTCAGTGCTCTATTGTTGACTGCGTTTACTAAAACTTATGGCTTGACTTTTCTTGGGTTCATAAACATTTTAGCCGCTGTTACTTTTATGTTGTAATTTCATGTAGTGACACGCTTCGTGACCTTGGAGATTTGCTCCTCAATTTGCTCCTACGAAACTAGACGTGTAAATAAATAAATAACATCTATCAAAATGGCTCGGACGTCAACACCGTCCTGGAGTCAACATCCCGTATATCAAGGACCAGTTACAACAGCTTTGGACCAGCCTGCCTCAGGAGCGGAACAGACACTGGTAGCAGTTACTTCTGTAAAATATCTGGGAGTATGCGTACAGAAAGATTTGAAGTGGAATGATCATATAAAATAAATTGTTGGTAAGGTGGTTGGCAGGTTGAGAGTCATTGGGAGAATCCTTAGAAAATGTAGTCGATCAACAAAGGAGGTGCCATACAAAACACTCGTTCGACCTATACTTGAGTATTGCTCATCAGTGTGGGATCCGTACCAGATCGGGTTGACGAAGGAGATAGAGAAGATCCAAAGAAGAGCGGTGCGTTTCGTCACAGGGTTATTTGGTAAGCGTGATAGCGTTACGGAGATGTTCAGCAAACTCAAGCGGCAGACTCCGCAAGAGAGGCGCTCAGCGTCGCAGTGTAGCTTGCTGTCCAGGTTTCGAGAGGGTGCGTTTCTGGATGAGGTATCGAATATATTGCTTCCCCCTACTTATACCCCCCGAGGAAATCACGAATGTAAAATTAGAGAGATTCGAGCGTGCACGGAGGCTTTCCGGCAGTCCTTCTTCCCGTCAACCATGCACGACTGGAATACGAAAGGGAGGTAATGACAGTGGCACGTAAAGTGCCCCCTGCCACACACCGTTGTTTGGCTTGTAGAGTATAAATGTAGATGTAGATGTAGATGTAGGAGAGGATACAATCGCTTTCTGATGTCCTGCTCAACCGAACCAGTGAATGCATCCAGGCCAGGGAGGTTGCCACATCACGCTGGTAAATATGATACATATATAAACAGTTAAATAACGTCACGTACTCTCCCATCCCGAGGAGTTTCATTTCATTTCTTCATCCCCTACCAGTGCTTCATTTTCTCTCTCAGGTAGTGTATAAATGTTCAGCGTTATTTCCGCACGTCAGAAAAGGTGATATATTGCTGACAGAAAATTAAAGAAAATTACATCATATTTATATATTGCTTCTGGTTGTATCTGATATGGCCTCTCTTAGCTCTCTCACCCTTTGTATTGGGTGGTTTGTTATCATACGCTAATGCAATTCCAAGAGAGAAGCAAATAAATATATGTAGCATACAGCATTGTGTCTAAAGTTATTTTTCAGGTAGTTTGGCCCTCCTTCTCTCCCCTGCCCCATTGCAAGAAAGCCGACCGAGGAATGCCGGACATTTGCCACGCCGGACATTTGCCACACTTGCCCATTCGCCAGGTAGCGATCCCTCAGGTAAAGGGACGCCCTTCCTCGTACTACTTCTGTCCGCTGTCAAACTGCCGTCTCCACATCTTACTCGATACAGCCAGTACGTAAGGGATCCTCTTCTTCGATATCTTGGCCAAATACAGAGCCTCTTTTTCTAAATCGAAATATTTATAACTGTTGGGAAACGAAAGCAATACCGCCGATTATGTCAGTATGTAATTAGTTTTGCCGAGTATAAATATAGATCCATCTGTCTGTACGCTAGTTCCTTCCACGCTTACTGATTGCGATAGAAACAGTCCATAGCCATGGGAGCAACAAGGAAGAAACGCTGTAAAGAGAATGCGAATGTACGCTAATCATTTCTTTTTGATCACTGCATTTGTGCCTACTTTAATTACTACAACTGCATGCCCAAAAGACAATAAGGAAAGAAGAAATGGCTATGTAAATGTTTGAGAAGAAGAACGACATACTCCATATTCGCTTACTCTCTAAATTGCGATATCCCTTGCGGCGAAACGGTAGTTAATAAAGTGTAGCGGGACAATGTTCAAAACATGACTGAAAATACGTTCACTAAGTAGACATAAGAACATCTACGATTGACATGTCATCTAAAGTCGGCGTACGTTGTTGTTCTACATTGTTTAGCTCTGGTATTTACAGGGTCACAGAGAAAGCATCCTAGGTTTTGGAGGGAAGAAGCCGTCATTGTAATGATCTGCACTACAACAGAAACTAGAAGCACAACTTAAGGAAAAAAAATGTAATGTGTGCTCCAGCTCCTAAGCGACATTGAAGCAGATGGTTCCTGTGACTTATTATGGGCAGAGGTTATATTCGACAAGCGGAATAAATTAGATGTTATATTCGACAACAGGAATAAATTAATAACTGGCTCCTTTTACCGACTCCCGGTCTCAGATGAAACAGTTGCTGAACAGTTCAAAGAAAACTTCAGTCTCATCACAAATAGGTACCGTACTCATACAGTTATAGTTGGCAGTGACTTCAATCTACATCCCGTATGTTGAAAAAAATACATTTTCAGACCATATTGTAGATAGAAAACAACTTCCGTAATTGTTGTAAATGTTTTTTTTTAAAATTATTTTGAACAATTAGTTCACGAGGCCATTCAAACTTTAAATGGTTACGAAAACACACTTGACCTCTTAGCCACAAGCCGGCAGGCGTGGCCGAGCGGTTCTAGGCGCTTCAGTCTGGAACTGCGCGACTGCTACGGTCGCAGGTTCGAATCCAGCCCCGGGCATGGATGTGTGTAATGTCCTTAGGTTAGTTAGGTTTAAGTAGTTCTAAGTTCTAGGGACTGATGACCTCAGATGCTAAGTCCCACAGCGCTCAGAGCCATTTGAGCTACTGCAAGAAATGATGATGTAAAATTTGTTGTTAAACTTTATCTAGTAAACTGTAGACGGTGTGCGATGAATCTGCCAAACACAGTCTGCCGGCAGATGCATCGCTGAGGATATGTTACTGAGCTATGCTTCCATGGCAGACAGCTATAGGCTGAAATGTGTAATACCTTTAGTAATTATGTCGTGCATTACATTAAATATCTTGTCCACTACTGCTGACACGTATTCACAGCAACTACGTTTCTCATCAACATAGATACCAAGCGATCTTCATGTCGTCTTTAATTTAAGCGTTAAATTTCGAGGTCCTGATGATCTGCGTTTTGAACAGTATAGACTCTTGTGCACTGCATTTGTAGGATTATTCTATACACAACACCTTCACATCCACCCCGCCACACTACAGGCCATATTCTTAAGACTAGCCCTTGAGGAATGAAGGAAAATAGCGTTCAACGTCCTATCGACATCGTGCTCATTAGACACAGAGCACAAAAAAAAAATGGTTCAAATGGATCTGAGCACTATGGGACTTAACGTCTGAGTCTGAGGTCATCAGTCCCCTAGAACTCAGAGCTACTTAAACCTAACTAACCTGAGGATATCACAAACCGCCATGCCCGAGGCAGGATTCGAACCTGCGAGAGTAGCGGTCGCGCGGTTCCAGACTGTAGCGCCTAGAACCGCTCGGCCACCTCGGCCGGCCACGGAGCACATGCTCGTATTGTGTCAAGAATGGGAAGGAAATCGGTAGTGCCCTTTAAAAGCAACCATTCCGGCATTTACCTGAAGCGATGTAGGGAAATCACAGAAAACCTAAACCTGGATAGCCGGATGCGGATTTGAACCATCGTCCTTCCGCATTCGGCACCAGCGTGATAACTGCGCCATCCCGCTCGGGCCGGCCCTGCACTTGTCAGAAAAAAACTGAGAGAATATCGATGAGTGCGTCGACTTCAATATCAGTAATCTTATCCCTCAAAGGGAGAAGGGGTGAGTTCGCAGCAGGCATGCTTTCATGGTCCGGTTTCCTCGGGGCCAGTCGATAATTCGCCTCTTGCACTACCCCGAATGCTATGTCAGAGTGACGCAGATATTTTTCCGAGTCGTGTGAAGAATACAGGTCATCGTAAATTATGAGAGGCGCTTGTGATGTCGATCATAATTGATTGTGCGTATTTTCGACGAGATTTATATCCTACGTTAAGCGCCTCATTTACGCCGTTGTATATCGGCCGATCCTGTATAAACCCGAACTGATGTTAGCTTAGTCCATGAAGGTCCCGAACCACCTGCGCCTTAACGAAGGTATTTATAAGGGAGAAAGACCTAAAATGCTGTCACAGTCATCCATTACTCAATTACTTATTTATTTAACATGATCTGATTACGGCCATTACGCTCTCTCTTACATCCGACCAGGGATTCATACGTAGAGTATCTATTACATTATAATTAACTAAGAAATGACAGTTTTAATTTGACAACTAGTATTGAAAACATTTGAGTGATGTGTCAGTGTGAATGCATTATACTGATTACGAAATAACAGAGTTAATACTGGTATTACTTTTACTACTGCAGCCACTAATAGTGATAACAATAATAAAATTAAGTAACAATAATAATAATAATGACAATAACTGTGACATTAATAACAATAATGACAACGGACAATATAAAAAGAATTTATACACTCCTGGAAATTGAAATAAGAACACCGTGAATTCATTGTCCCAGGAAGGGGAAACTTTATTGACACATTCCTGGGGTCACATACATCACATGATCACACTGACGGAACCACAGGCACATAGACACAGGCAACAGAGCATGCACAATGTCGGCACTAATACAGTGTATATCCACCTTTCGCAGCAATGCAGGCTGCTATTCTCCCATGGAGACGATCGTAGAGATGCTGGATGTAGTCCTGTGGAACGGCTTGCCATGCCATTTCCACCTGGCGCCTTAGTTCGACCAGCGTTCGTGCTGGACGTGCAGACCGCTTCATCCAGTCCCAAACATGCTCAATGGGGGACAGATCCGGAGATCTTGCTGGCCAGGGTAGTTGACTTACACCTTCTAGAGCACGGTGGGTGGCACGGGATACATGGGGACGTGCATTGTCCTGTTGGAACAGCAAGTTCCCTTGCCGGTCTAGGAATGGTGGAACGATGGGTTCGATGACGGTTTGGATGTACCGTGCACTATTCAGTGTCCCCTCGACGATCACTAGAGGTGTACGGCCAGTGTAGGAGATCGCTCCCCACACCATGATGCCGGGTGTTGGCCCTGTGTGCCTCGGTCGTATGCAGTCCTGATTGTGGCGCTCACCTGCACGGCGCCAAACACGCATACGACCATCATTGGCACCAAGGGAGAAGCGACTCTCATCGCTGAAGACGACACGTCTCCATTCGTCCCTCCATTCACGCCTGTCGCGACACCACTGGAGGCGGGCTGCACGATGTTGGGACGTGAGCGGAAGACGGCCTAACGGTGTGCGGGACCGTAGCCCAGCTTGATGGAGACGGTTGCGAATGGTCCTCGCCGATACCCCAGGAGCAACAGTGTCCCTAATTTGCTGGGAAGTGCCGGTGCGGTCCTCTACGGCACTGCGTAGGATCCTACGGTCTTGGCGTGCATCCGTGCGTCGGTGCTGTTCGGTCCCAGGTCGACGGGCACGTGCACCTTCCGCCGACCACTGGCGACAACATCGATGTACTGTGGAGACCTCACGCCCCACGTGTTGAGCAATTCGGCGGTACGTCCACCCGGCTTCCCGCATGCCCACTATACGCCCTCGCTCAAAGTCCGTCAACTGCACATACGGTTCACGTCCACGCTGTCGCGGCATGCTACCAGTGTTAAAGACTGCGATGGAGCTCCGTATGCCACGGCAAACTGGCTGGCACTGACGGCGGCGGTGCACAAATGCTGCGCAGCTAGCGCCATTCGACGGCCAACATCGCGGTTCCTGGTGTGTCCGCTGTGCCGTGCGTGTGGTCATTGCTTGTACAGCCCTCTCGCAGTGTCCGGAGCAAGTATGGTGGGTCTGACACACCGGTGTCAATGTGTTCTTTTTTCCATTTCCAGGAGTGTATAACATGATTTAAATTAAAATTATTTAGATATCTCAAAAATAAAAATAAAACTGTGTTCCTCAACTCCTGTAGAGTTCGTGGACACACAGGGAGCACAATTCGCACTAAATCCACTGCTCTTGTGGCCTCTGATTTGAAAATTTTTCTTCGCAATACATGAAATCCCCGTCTTCGTCGTGGTCGTCAAAAGGAGCTCTCCTACGATGGCGCTTCACTCTCTTCGCTGACTTCTTTTTACTGCCTCTCTCCTTCTTTTTACTTTCTCTTCTTTTTTGTTTGCTCCATCTAGTTCATTGAAATGAGGCCTTGCTTGTAAGTATCACCCTTATTTCGACCGTTGCTTTTACATTTTCCCCCTTCAAAAGTGGCCATAAGGAAGAGCCGAGGCCACCTTTCCCGGATTCAAGCAGCTGTACACCCTCTAATAGCATGACTGAACTTTCGATAACTGAAGTAGAATTGCAGAGTCAAGATACGAAAATTTCAACGAAATTTAATTGAAAAGACTAAGTCACTTTCCTTTTCCAGTTTAAAAACAATCACCACTTACGAGGGCAAACCCAAAAGTAAGGTCTCCTATTTTATAAGTTCATAGACCTGTTTATTTCTACAATGGTTTACATCAGTTTACAGCTTGAACGTTTAGCTATTTTTCGACATAATCACCATATCTGTCGATGCATTTATTAGACGCTGTGGCAGTTTTTGTATTTCCATGTCATACCAGCTAGCCGCCATGTTGTTCAGAAAGTTATGAACCTCTTCTTTCACCCAGGTCTATGTACTTATAAAGAAATAGGAGACCTGGCTTTTGGGGTTACCCTCGTATCCTACATCAGGGTAACTAAAACCACAAAAAAATTTATAACTCGGAGGAGCGGCACAGTAAACACGTTAGAATTCTGAGGCTGACTGATCCCTCAAGGGAGAATAAGTTAAAGCTTTCGCACCTCATGCCAGAACATTATGTCCCACAGAACCCCCATCGCCACCTTGCCCGGCTCCCACAATTTTATTATTTTACAGTTGATAATTTACAAGTGCTGCTGTGATATACATAATAAAAACAGGGGAAGCAGTAATTTCCTTGATAAGCTGCCTGGCGATAAAAACAGATCGCAGAGACACAGCAACGAGAAATATAGTATACGGATCATTATTTTGATTAGCAACACGAGGGACGTAAAAATTGCAAACTCAAAAATATTTCCGCATAGGGACTCTAACCCACGATTTTTCATTCTTTTTTTTTTTTTACCGGAAAAAGCCGAAAAAGGAGGAGGGGGGAAGGGAGTCGGGGGCAAAGTGGACAGGGTCGCAACCCGAGTTCTGCTCACGATGTCACGTTCTCCCCTTCAGAACTAAGAAGGATGGTAGCCGTAGGATCCAAGAGAGCCAAAATTCGTCAAAGGAAAGGAGAACTTTTTTTGTACCATAATCAGTGTGTTGCAAAAGTTCGTGATATGGCATGCTTCATAATACCGAGGGGAAGATAAATGAAAGTCGGTCCTCGTCGTCTACTAAACAGAAAAAGAAGGAAAAGAGGTCTTTTTACGACGTGAGGTTCAAATGGTTCAAATGGCTCTGAGCACTATGGGACTTAACAAGTGAGGTCATCAGTTGCCTAGAACTTAGAACTACTTAAACCTACGGACATCACACTCATCCATGCCCGAGGCAGGATTCGAACCTGCGACCGTAGCGGTCGCTCTGTTCCAGGCTCAAGTGCCTAGAACCGCTCGGCCACCACGGCCTGCACGACGTGAGGAAGCTCCATAGTGCTGCGGAATTAACGATGCATTTCTTCTCATAGCAACGTGGTCGCCATTGGTCGTTCTGTCCTAACAAAAAGGGTTGGTGGTTCAACTTCTTTAATCATGGATAATCCAGCTGCGAGGTGGATTACGGAAGTCGCTCCACAGACTGTTTGAGAAATACTGCTGGTAGCTGGGGTTGCGTAGGATCGCAGTGTCGTTCGTTTAAGCAGTGCCAAGAATCGAAGACTGACTTCTCATCACCACCGAACCAATAGTGCACGGCGTGGGCGCCTATCCATGTCAGACGATTCATTTTTGTTCTCGTAAAATATACCTCATCCACGCAGAGGAGAGACTGTGAAGTTATCCGTTCAGAAGTCACGCGCGTGAGGAAAGGAAACATCTGGCGCACCAAATGTCAAACATCTTTCGCCGATCTTCAGACAAGGCGATAATGATCCGTATCCGTCACTAGACATGTGACACACAATGGAGAGTCCGCGAGGTGAAATCGATGTAAGCGAGACTGGCACACCTGCTTCTCAGTAACCGTTATGTACCAAGTTGACTGGAAATCCATATCAAGAGTGGCAGCACTCGCCGCCTGCCACACAACACGCCACGCTATATGGGAGTATTTCTTTTCAGTCACGTTCAGTGCCCAACTCAGTTGCAGGTTAGAGGAATAACGCCCTCGCCGATGTCAAGCGTGTGCTCATTATTGAAGTGCGGATGTCAGTTAATGGAACAAAACTAACATTGTATAAAAAATTGAATGGGACGTTGGGTAACAGCACTGAGGGAGAGAGATAGAGAGATTAGCACTAAGGCATCCAGCAGCAGGCTTGTTAAATAGTACAAACAACGTTGCCACATCTTCATGTGAGAACTTACAAATAGGGCCTTCGCTCTATCCTGAACATCAAAAAGGCCCAAACCCTCTAAGTCCAACGAGAGGGTGAGGGACTCGTAAAGGATCTTAAGCAGCATGCCCATACTAACAAAGGATCCCAAAGCCGCCAGCTTGCTGCAGGCCGGATATAGAGGGATCGGAAGCGTCTGTGCATTTATGAGGAATGCTCTACGCTAAGTAGACTTCGGCTTATCGCGTCTGTTACAGGATTTCTGGAGCCTTAAGGCGGTGAAGACCTGCTCTGATATGGTTTAATAGACGCCTGCAGTTGAGAGTTATCGAGTGCTGCAGGTCAGTTGTGAAGTCAATGTCCAAGCAACGTATCGTGTTACTTACTCATAGGAGGGCGGGGGGAGTGGGGGGGGGGGGGGGGGGGGGAAGCACCCATCCCCCTGAATATGGAAGTTAATAGGAATATAAAAAAAGGGATAAAGGTTTATCTGTTTAGCAAGAGTAATAGAAGGCAGATTTCAAACTACCTAACAGATCAAAACGAAAATTTCTGTTCCGACACTGACAATGTTGAGTGTTTATGGAAAAAGTTCAAGGCAATCGTAAAATGGGTTTCAGACAGGTACGTGCCGAGTAAAGCTGTGAGGGACGGGAAAAGCCCACCGTGGTACAACAGCAAAGTTAGGAAACTACTGCGAAGGCAAAGAGAGCTTCACTCCAAGTTTAAACGCAGCCAAAACCTCTCAGACAAACAGAAGCTAAACAATGTCAAACTTAGCGTAAGGATGGCTATGCGTGAAGCGTTCAGTGAATTCGAAAGTAAAATTCTATGTACCGACTTGACAGAAAATCCTAGGAAGTTCTGGTCTTACGTTAAATCAGTAAGTGGCTCGAAACAGCATATCCAGACACTCCGGGATGATGATGGCATTGAAACAGAGGATGACACGCGTAAAGCTGAAATACTAAATTCCCTTTTCCAAAGCTGTTTCACAGAGGAACACTGCACTGCAGTTCCTTCTCTAAATCCTCGCACAAACGAAAAAATGGCTGACATCGAAATAAGTGTCCAAGGAATAGAAAAGCAACTGGAATCACTCAACAGAGGAAAGTCCACAGGACCTGACGGGATATCAATTCGATTCTACACAGAGTACGCGAAAGAACTTGCCCCCCTTCTAACAGCCGTGTACCGCAAGTCTCTAGAGGAACGGAAAGTTCCAAATGATTGGAAAAGAGCACAGGTAGTCCCAGTCTTCAAGAAGGGTCGTCGAGTAGATGCGCAAAACTATAGACCTATATCTCTGACGTCGATCTGTCGTAGAATTTTAGAACATGTTTTTTGCTCGAGTATCATGTCGTTTTTGGAAACCCAGAATCTACTCTGTAGGAATCAACATGGATTCCGGAAACAGCGATCGTGTGAGACCCAACTCGCTTTATTTGTTCATGAAACCCAGAAAATATTAGATACAGGCTCCCAGGTAGATGCTATTTTCCTTGACTTCCGGAAGGCGTTCGATACAGTTCCGCACTGTCGCCTGATAAACAAAGTAAGAGCCTACGCAATATCAGATAAGCTGTGTGGCTGGATTGAAGAGTTTTTAGCAAAAATAACATAGCATGTTGTTATCAATGGAGAGACGTCTACAGACGTTAACGTAACCTCTGGTGTGCCACAGGGGAGTGTTATGGGACCATTGCTTTTCACAATATATGTAAATGACCTAGTAGATAGTGTCGGAAGTTCCATGCGGCTTTTCGCGGATGATACTGTAGTATACAGAGAAGTTGCAGCATTAGAAAATTGTAGCGAAATGCAGGACAATCTGCAGCGGATAGGATCTTGGTGCAGGGAGTGGCAACTGACCCTTAACATAGACAAATGTAATGTATTGCGAATACATAGAAAGGAGGGTCCTTTATTTTATGATTATATGATAGCGGAACAAACACTGTAGCAGTTACTTCTGTAAAATATCTGGGAGTATGCGTGCGGAATTATTTGAAGTGGAATGATCATATAAAATTAATTGTTGGTAAGGCGGGTACCAGGTTGAGATTCATTGGGAGAGTCCTTAGAAAATGTAGTCCATCAACAAAGGAGGTGGCTTACAAAACACTCGTTCGACCTATACTTGAGTATTGCTCATCAGTGTGGGATCCGTACCAGATCGGGTTGACGGAGGAGATAGAGAAGATCCAAAGAAGAGCGTCGCGTTTCGTCACAGGGTTATTTGGTAACCGTGATAGCGTTACGGAGATGTTTAACAAACTCAAGTCGCAAACTCTGCAAGAGAGGCGCTCTGCATCGCGGTGTAGCTTGCTCGCCAGGTTTCGAGAGGGTGCGTTTCTGGATGAGGTATCGAATATATTGCTTCCCCCTACTTATACCTCCCGATGAGATCACTAATGTAAAATTAGAGAGATTAGAGCGCGCACGGATGCTTTCAGACAGTCTTTCTTCCCGCGAAACATACGAGACTGGAACAGGAAAGAGAGGTAATGACAGTGGCACGTAAAGTGCCCTCCGCCACACACCGTTTGGTGGCTTGCGGAGTATAAATGTAGATGTAGATGTAGATGGATAGTCTCTTACCTATAGACAGAACATGTGATTTTTGGACGTTGAGAATACTGTCTGACCGGGCGCTCGATCAGAATCGGCAGCATGAGGCGGCCATTGTACAACACACTGTACGTTGCACCACGAAGAAGACGGATCACTACAATGGTATCTGCGTACCCTATAACTAGTGCTACTGCCGTCAAAAACGTGTGGTCAACAATATTCAAGGCCTGAGTGAAGTCGAGGGAGGCCAAGGTCCTGGCATTTGGCGAGCCTGGACAAGCGCAGTCACGAAGCGATACCGACAGAGTGCAGTGTGGATGTTTTGATCGCCTCCTTACGATGCCTGGTCCTGTGAAACAACATAACAGAGCGTCCACTTGAGATGGTCCGCAAGCAGTTGAGTGAAAATCTTCGTGTCACTATTGAGTATGGTCAAGTGGCGATAATCTCTGATCCTGGATCCACCTCGTGAGTTTTGAATGGGTACGATCAGTCCTTCAAGGAAGTCTGCAGTGAGCTGCACTATGGGAGACTGTCGATCGCTGCAGATGTTCCACCTGGCTCGCGTCAGCAAATGTTGGAAAGCCCAGCAGAACTCCATAGGGAGGCCGTCGGGTCCCAGCGACTTCTGAGCGGCTCCTGTTTGCACCACTTCAAGGACCTCCTCCTATGTTACATATTTAATGAAGTCCATTGCCGCAGCCGGGGGGTCAATGGCAAAAGTGACCTAAGAGATATCTGTAATCACCTCCAGTGGATGACCATGCTCCAAGTACAGCCTATTCTAGTGGGTGTGATGCGTGTTCCCCATATGTCACCGTGTAGTGAGGCGTCATCCATCGTCTGCCGTCACAATGGGGATCAAAGGCCCTTTCGCCAGTGTCGTTTTTCAGCAAGGATGTGACACTTTGATGGTCCTTCTCTAGCCATTCTGTCTTGAGTTGACTCCCTGTCGATCGTCCACTCACGGTGGCGGCATGTAAGAGTGGTGTTTGGGGCCTTGGTACGATTCACCATTGACTGTCGTTTGGGTGAGTGCTGCAGAGTGGAAATACGGATGGCCTACCGCACTATGCGTCCAGTCTTGCGTGAGCTGGCCAGCACCCAGCTAATGGCTTGATTATAACTCTCCAGCAAAACGGTTCGATGGCCTAAATAAAATTTAAAATTCTCTAAGGCATACAATACTGTCTGAGCTTGTAACTCGTAGAATGATTAATTGACATCTACACTAGGTAAGGCCCTGGACGAATATGCGACAGTATGTCGCTCGCTATTGTACTCGTGTAACAAGGCAACCCCCAGTCCAGAGTTGGACACATCAGATTGATGCATGCAGTCTTTGTCAAAACCAGGAACGGCTAACACGGGTTCTGTACTGAGAGCCTGCTTCAAGGCACCGAAAGCAGCTCACTGACTGTCCGTCCACTGTAACAGCATGTCCTTACGACGCAAAATGTTAAGTTTAGCTGCTACCTGAGCAAACGCTGAAACGAAAATCCCAAAATAGTTGATCGACCCAATAAATCGAGTGATATCTCTCTTGTTGTTGTTGTTCTTGTAGTCTTCAGTCCATAGGCTCGTTTGATGCAGCTCTCCATGCTACTCTAACCTGTGCAAGACTCGTCATCTCCGAGTAACTACTGCAACCTGCATCCTTTTAAATCTGCTTACTGCATTCATCTCTTCATCTCCCTCTACGTCTTTTATTCCCCACTACCTGCTACCTCCATAAGTTTCGTTCCAGTATAAATTGGTTCTAATGTCTCTTAACACTATGTATAAATTGGTGATCCCCACATGTCTCAGAGTGTGTCCTACCAGCTGATCGCTTTTTCTAGTCAAGTTTTGCCACAAATTTCTTTTCTTCGCAAATCTATTCAGTGCCTCTTCATTAGTTACGTTATCTATCCTTCTGATCATCAGTCTTCAGCATTCTTCTGTAACACCACATTTCGAAAGCTTCTTTTTTTTCTTGTCTGAACTCTTATTCTTACGCTGAGAAAAATCCCCGATGGCCTTGGTACATTCTGTGTCTACTTTCACTCCACTTGCTGACATTAAATGTACCAAGAACGAGATTTCCAAAAAAATGATTCAAATGGCTCTGAGCACTATGGGACTTAACATCTGAGGTCATCAGTCCCCTAGAACTGAAAACTACTTAAACCTAACTAACCTAAGGACATCACACACATCCACGCCCGAGGCAGGATTCGAACCTGTAATCGTAGCAGTCGCGAGGTTCTGGACTAAAGCGCCTAAAAACACTCGGCCAGCGCGGCCGGTTAGGTATCCATACTCGCCCAATTCTCCTTACTAGGCTTCATCTGGTACTACCAGCTTCGCTAAACTTTTCTAAGACCTGACGTAAATGGTCAACATGATCTTCAATTGTGTGGCTGTATACAACCCATCATCCAAATAATTTTAGACGCTACGAAATTTCAGCTCGCCTAACACAGAATCTGTAGGTTGAGACAAAACGGCTGCACCAGAAGATAATCCAAATGGGACATGGTTAAATTCAAATTATAATCGGTGCAGAAGGTGATTAATAGTTTCGAATTCTCAGTAAGGCGTACCAGATGGTAGGCCTGGTTGAGATCTAGCACAGTGAAGAAAAGGGGCGCTGAAAACCACGTGAAACAACTGTGCAAAGCGTGGAGGGCTGTGACTCAAAAAGTAATCTTAAGATTTAGTGCCATATAATCAACAACCGATATTGAATATGATTATTAATCCGCAAACGCTCGGTAAGAACATCCGGAAATTCCTCCAAAACCCTTACCAAGCATGCAGCCTCCTCCCTCTTCGGATGAGCAGCACCAAACTCCATTTTGCCGGCCATGGTGGCCGAGTAGTTCTAGGCGCTCAGTCCGGAACCACGCGACGGCTACGGTCGCAGGTTCGAATCCTTCCTCGGGCATGGATGTGTGTGATGTCCTTAGGTTAGTTAGGTTTAAGTAGTTCTAAGTTCTAGGGGACTGATGACCACAGCTGTTAAGTCTCATAGTGCTCAGAGCCATTTGAACCAAACTCCATTTCACTTGCTTGTACACAATTAAGCCCGACCTTAGAGAGAGTGCAAAACTAGTACCTCCAACCTGACCTAAACCAAACCCAAAATGTTCGATTTGCAATATTCAACACGAAATTTGCCTTATCAAGAAAATCACAGTCCAAAGTAGCATAGACAGATATACCTTTTACGATGCCAAACATAATCTTAAATATTAATGTGGAGAACTCGCCCGATCCACAGCATTAACAGATCCACAATTAACTGAAAAAAACTTTTGCTTTACTGATGTCAGTTCAGGAAATTTACAAATGTTCTGTACCGTAGAGGCCATGGTAAACTCAATCAACTTATATTTTTGGTCGCGTCGCCAAGTGCGCACGCTGCCTCTTCACTAATTAAAGCGCACGCACGCGGCAACGAATCACGGCCCACATCACTGAAGTTATCACAACCGGGCGGCACCTGTTACACACCATGACGGCGAGCAGGCCACCCCTGGATTTACCTTGTGTTACTCTCTTTAGATACCGGACAGTATCGGGCAAAAAGGCATCACTTCGCACAACGAAAACAATTTCCTAGTGTGACATGAATTCTGTTCTTAACAAACCTGTGAGACGGAGCTGCACTTGTTCATTAACACTCTTTCAACCATCTCTTTTCTCGTCACTACAACTAATCCATTCAACAGTGCTAGCAATGCAATAGGTATCACGAAAGGTTACAGGTTTCTCACCGAATGAACTTCACGACCGGTCTTCCTGCCGTATACCGTCCAAAATACTAGCAACAGTTTGGTCTTGAGTGAAATTAAGGACTAAAGCGACTTAAGCCATCCTAATTGTAAAATTCTCGGTCGACGACTGAACACGAAAATAAATTTCGTTAGTAACGTCATTTCCCAATATCGCCGAAAGAATTTCTTCAATAATTTTGTCGCGAAAATGCTACAAGCACTGACCTTCCTGAATAACGTTATGAATCAAGAAAATCACAGCCCAAAGTAGCATCAACAGATATACCTTTTACGATGCCAAACATAATCTTAAATATTAATGTGGAGAACTCACCCGATACACAGCATTAACAGATTCACTATTAACTGAAAGAAACTTTGAGTAAACCATTTGTAAAATGGGGACATCAGAAATTTGAGGAACCTTAACATGAATCATTAGCAGATAACCATAAAATTTTAAAAAAAAACTGGCTCTTGTTTCAACGATAAGCTGATGAATCCCTGCTGAAGTGACAATATCGGATTCGGTAATTTGCGAAACGAGATGGGAACTTCAGTCTGCCTGCTATAATTGAAATGTCACCCTGGTTACCGACATCCGACTTCTTTGACCTTCTTCTCTGCCTTTCCGCTGAAGCACATTCATTTTCTGTTGAAGGAAAACGATTGTTTCTGATAACTGGTCGATTACAACATTTTTCTCGGAACTAGCAGTGACAACTCACATCCCTTACCGATGACGGATGTGAGTAAGGTGAGATTGAATCCGATACAACAGAGCGGAATGGGACACTACAACGCAAGAGTTCGACACTGCTTTGAATTCCGGCCAACTGCTCAGTGCACACGCGAAGCGCGTCACCTATTTTTATTTGTTTCTTCAAATATCTGTAATTAAGATTTTAAAAACTAATACTTACATGTATACAAACAGTAAAGAACATTATTTATCTTTAACAGCCATAAAATAAAAGCCCACTGAAAATGCTGCAACTGCAGTGAAACATGTCTGGGATAAAAACAAAATTGTGTTTTTCTAAAGGCGGACCCCAATCAAAAACATATATATCAAATTAAGCATTTCATACCGAGGATAACACTTCAAGTTTAATTTTGCACTGACACAGTTCCGATGCACAGGGAAAGGAGCCTCAGATTGACCTCTTGGACAGTTAAGGCACAACAAAACAGAGAAGGTACATTGTAAAACATGCAAAACATACAAATTTATGCCAGCCAGAATCGGTCATATATAACCTAGATAGTGAAATTCCGGCGATTCCTTTTAATAACTGAGCAACAAGATCTTAAATAATAAACATTTAAGTTCATAATTAGATAAAAAGATCTTCAAAAATAAGGAACTTTTGAGCTTAACTGTCGGTGATGACTTCAGTTAAATAACACTGCCTTATCGGAAAAAAATACATAAAATGGCTCTGAGCACTATGGGACTTAACATCTGAGGTCATCAGTCCCCTAGAACTTAGAACTACTTAAACCTAACTAACCTAAGGACATCACACACATCCATGCCCGAGGCAGGATTCGAACCTGCTACCGTAGCAGTCACGCGGACAAATGGTATTCAAGGTGAATCCTTAGGACAGTAACACACAGAGAAAGTGGCGCAGGAAAGCAGCCCGTTTTCAATGGAAGAGTTCATGCATCGAACAAACGCGATGCCCACGTTTTGCAAAGAGCTCACTGTCAAACGAGGAGGTCAGCGGTTTGGTTGAACAGTTTCTGCAAACAAACACCTCATCTGCGGCAACCATATGGCAGAGTATAGTAGGTCACACCTCGGTCCAAAACAGCCAAGTATGTTCGATATTCAACAAATGACTCAGCTGTTGCACCAAGGAGACTCGGACTTCAGTGTGACCAGGACTGCGTTTACAGTCCGTACGGACTCTGCGCGCAACTCCACAGATGATACCGACCACGAGTCACAGCCATGGGGCAGAACTTCGCTGTTCTACTTGCTGGGCCGACATTTCTCGAGCTCCTCCACTCACTTCTAGAAGAAGATTCGCCAAACCCCACGATGGCGCCCCCAGAGCGGCCGTTGCCGGCACTAGGCAAATGACAACACACGTAAAATCAAATCGAGCTATCGCACACGAGATTGAGCCATCCCCAAACTGGCTCATTATGATTGTACTATCACACTCAAAAGCATCCAAAAGACCTGCATCGCAATGCGCCTGTTTATAAGCAACCCACGTAACGTAACAAAATTAAAACACATCGTTACAAATTCAAACTTTGCGGCATCCTGTCGAAAACAAAACTGCGAAACCAATGATTGTCAATAGCGTATCTGAAACGTAAATGTACAGTGAAAATTGTATCTAAGCCATACCAACAGAGTAACAATAGAATTCATCCATGAGGACAAGAAAAAGTAAGTAAACGCTGTTACAATTCCGCAAGACTGTCTATAAACAGGAAACCGCACCGACTAATTTTTCAGATCAAAACGTCACGAAATGTTTCCGATGTCCACAGGTCATTTTAAAACTAAAAGCAATAGCAACAACACACTTTGAAGGCAAATAAAAACAAAGTAGACCTCAGTATGGGTCAACTACTGCAATGATAAGCGTCAAAAAAGGGGTATGTACCACTGTTTTACCATAATATATAGTTTAAATGCTACATTCGAAACAAAAATTCGGTCCAGAGACGTCATTACGTTCCTGTGTTGCAGACGACATGCCATATTGATACAGACTTGTGGCTTTGGCAGCTACAGAGCACAGTGTAAAGTACATATGTAATCTAACGACCAAAGCTGATGTCAGCTTATTCCTAACCTACATAAAATTTATATGTTTATATTTCAGAAACCACAAAAGGATGTCACATATTATGGAAGCCTTAACTGTGGTGTACCTTGTTTGGGGATTAAACAAAACAAAAAGTGAATACTCACAAAAAGGCGGAAATCTCATGAATTAAGTATTTTCTTTTAAAAATGTACTGTCATTCCTTGATTATGAGTAAATTTTGCCACTAGAGCATAAAGGGCTTGAGACGAACGTTCGATGTTACATTCTATCTTCTACCATCTGTAAACGTTACTGATAGTTCATCGCCGCACGCCAAATGACGACAGCCCTTTTGTCTGGAATCATTTAGCAGTATATGAAAATAGGAGAATATTTTCTTTTCTCCCGAAGATACGACAAAAACGAGAACTGATCCACTATAAGAAAAACAATCCTTCTACCCTCCATTCTATATCCTGCGTAGGAAGGAAAAAAAACTGAACGCTTATTTTATGCAAACTACGTTAAATTTTAGCGACGGCGATAACCGAAGTTTTAATTGTACGAGCCTTTTGCTGATGGGAGTGAATGCTCATTGAGCTAAGTCTTTTCGTTGGCTGTGGTTTAGAGAAGTGTTCGTAAATCCACTCTCGGCACAAGCAGTAACTTCCTTCTACGAGGTGTAATTCCAGCAGAAAGGTAGAAAACTTAATCATGAAGGATGGTTTCGTCAATGCCGTCTCCTTTAAGTCTCCTCATCTAAAAAGCTTTTATTGCGTCCCATAAAAGACGCCTCTTCATTTAAGCCGGCCAGTTGTCCCTGCAGGTAAAAAGCTGTTTAGGAATCTTCAATTTCATTTTACGAGAGTTTTGTTGACAGCTTGCACTGGTCGTCTGGCTCAGTGTCTTCCACAAAGCTAGCGTTTACCAAACGCATTTCTTATCTTAGGTCATGCTAAAGCCAAGAAGACAGCATCGTCTATATAGTTCTAATTTTATTAGTGATCTATATATATTTCCTTTTAACGGGTTTGTTTACATTATATATGCTCTAGATTACAGATATCTTTGTAGGAGTTTTTCATTAGATTAGGCTGCATGAATTTGTACGAAAGTTAAAGTAGTTCCTCATTTAGGCAGTGAAAGGAAAAAAGCGTATGATAAATGTCTAGCTACTTTGAACTGTATTCCAGATATTGGTTACAACGCAAACTGTAAGATTTTTGTAATAGAAACGGACGTATAAAAAGAAATAACGACAATTGTATTTCCTTGGAGAGTACACAGAATTTTAGTTTAGTTGTCACATATCGATAATACGCAGATATTAAGTACAATCTAATAAAAAAGAACTGCACTTCGAAGTGAATGTTTCTCTATATTCCGATATAAATTACTTTTCAGCTTGTGAATAGCCTACAAGACAACAACTATGTATCTCCCTATCTAACACACGAAGGAAAATACTGACACCAATTGGTGATTATTTTGAAGGTACCAGTGGATTACCAACGCCAACAGGAGCTATGATATCTGATCAAAAGTATCCTGACACCCATTGTAATACGGAATTGCTCACTAGACTTCATGAGAGGCGGAATTACTGTGTTGTCAGTAGACAAGGAGTAACTGCATAATATGTCGGTCATGACAGTTCAGTCACTATGAACGTGGACAAGTCATTGTATGTCACCTGAGTGACAACTTCTTCAGGGACATGGCAACCATTTTAAAACTGCCTTATCCGACTGTTGGTGATATGATTGCTAAATGGAAACGCAAAGAAACAAAGCAACTACACCAAGACCAGGCAGACCGCAGGTGCTAACGGACAGGGACCACCGTTCATTGCGGAGGTTTCAACAGCAGACGACTTCATAAAATGGTGCCAGGATATCGAGACAATGCATCAAAAAAGAATTACAGGCAAGAAGTATGAACGTTTCCAAACGTCGTATCGATGTCTGTGATGGAGGAAGACACTGATTTCACAAGTGTTCTTCGGCAGTTAGTGAGAGAGGAAGTTCAGAAGGCATTTGGATTGCAAGGCGAGCAGAAAACCGAGACGCTTCAAGAGGTGATAAGGGAGGAAGTGGAACAGACATTGAACCCAATCTCTCGTCCTTCATTTCCCTTTAAAACGGTAAAAAAGTCGAGACCCAGGCGAAGTTAGATTCCTACAATGCCGCTTGAGGAATCTGTTTGGGCACCCAGTAAGACTGATGTCTGGAGGACCCAGGATAACCAACCAGTATATTTCCACTGCGGACTACCGGGACATGTAGTGCGCTATTGCCGAGAAAGGCGGCGGATATTTGATGGCGCCTGAACCAGAAGACAGCAGACCTATAATAGCCGACGCCAACACCAGGACGACGAAGATGAACAAGAAGATGTGGGTGCACGACGACGTAGGTCACCATCGCCGCAATCTAGCAGCTGGAGAGGACGCTCCCCAACTCGCCCATCAAGGTCTCCATCTCATTTTAGAAGCTCCAGCCGATCACCTAGCCACCGCAACCTGCAACCTTCCTTGGAGGTGAGTCCGCCGAAGAGAAAAATCCTCCCCCGTCGATCACTACAAAATGATAGGAAACTACGTATATATCCTCGTGGATGGCCGACCAGCCTCTTGTGGACTCTGGAGTATCATATTTAGTCATTTCGAAGAAGTGCCGTCGCCAGTTGCAGAAAAGCGTATTCGTCGACTGCAAAAAATCTCTGCTGAAGGTGGCTTATGGGAAAGCTGCAAGAAGTTGTGTCGTTCGTGGGGGTATAAGTGGCCAAAAACAGCCCTTAGAATACATCGTCTTACAAGAGTGTAGTCATCACGTCATTCTCGGATGGGACTTTTTCAAAGCTTCTCAAGCAATTATAGATTGTGGTCACTCGAAGATTATGCTAGACGAGATGACACACTGTGGAGAGGAAGATGCGCATCCGCGTGTGTGGAGACTGTGTGTGCTGGATGAAGTGATCATTCCTGCAGTCAGTGCTAGAAAGGTAGCTCTCACGCGTCATGCCATGCATCATCCCACGGATCTTGTAGTGGAATGTAAGAGAGGCTTACCACTGGAGAATAACTTGATCACTCCAGCCTCTGTCGTCTCGTTTAAGAACGGATTCGGTGAATTGTGAATAGTTAACTGTCGCCGAGAACCGCAGATCCTTCCAAGATGTATGTGTGTAGCAAACGCTGAGTCATTAATTGCAGAACAGCTGAGCGTACCAGAAACCTTCCATGATGAGTCTGTGGGCGAAATTAGAGGTACCACTGTGAGACAAAATCTTCTAGCTCGACCATCACCAGATTTCACTAAGGAACAACAGAAGAAGCTATTTGCCATTCTTCAAGAGTTCTCTGAATGGTTCAGTCCACAGGTAAAGAGCAAATTAAACAAATCGACCGTGTAGCACCGCATTGGCACTAGAGACCATCAACCAATAAGCCAGAGAGCTTACTGTGTGTCAGCAACGGAACGTCAAATAATTCACGACGAGGTAGAGAAAATGATGAAGAATAACATCATTCAGCCTTCGCAGAGCCCATGGTCGTCACCAGTGGTTCTCGTCGGGAAGAAGGATGACAGTTGGCGCTTTTGTGTTGATTACAGGATGTTTAATAAGATACTTAAAAAGGACGTTTACCCTCTTCCAAGAATTGATGATACACTAGATTGTCTGAAGGGGGCTAATTTTGTCTCAACCATTGACATGTAGTCGGGATACTGGCAAATCTAAGTAGATGAGGCTGACAGTGAGGAAACTGCATTCACCACCCCGGAGGGCCTGTATGAATTTAAAATAACGCCGTTTGGTTTGTGTAATGCACCAGCAACTTTTGAACGAATAATGGATAATCTTCTAAGGCACCTTAGTGGACGATGTGTCTTTGTTATTAAGAAGATATAATAGTATTCTCAGTGACATTTGATGAACACACAGAGAGACTGAGGGCCGTTCTTAAGTGTCTCCAACAAGTCGGACTGAAACTTAATCCTAGAAAGTGTCTCTTTGGAGCAAAATAAATCAAAACACTTGGGCTCCTTGTGTCAAACGAAGGTGTGCAGCCAGACCCACAAAAGTTGAGAGCTATAACGGAATTTCCTATTCCTAAAAGCATTAGAGATGTGAAAAGCTTCCTCGGATTGCGTTCTTATTACTGTCGTTTATCAAAGACTTTTGTATCAAAGCCATGCCACTCCAAGAGTTATTAAAAGCTGATGCTAAATTTATCTGGGGTGGTGCTCAACCAGATTCTTTCGATGTGCTGCGAAAAGCTCTGACGACTGAATATGTACTTGGCCTGTATGATGAGAGAGCACCTACGGAACCAAGCATAGATGCCAGCAGGTATGGGATCGGTGCTGTTCTGGTACAAATTTCGGATGGAAAAGAGAAGGTTATAGCCTATGCTTCTAGGACACTTACACGAGCCGAAAGAAACTGCTCAACGATAGAAACAGAATACTTTGCTGTGATCTGGGCCATGCACAAATTTCGACACTATCTCTATGGAAGGCCATTCACAGTTGTTACAGACCATCATTCACTTTGTTGGTTGACAGGTCTTAAGGATCCAACAGGACGACTCGCCAGGTGGGCACTACGTCTTCAAGAGTATGACATTACCATAGTGTACAAAAGTGGAAGAAAACACCATGATGCTGACTGTCTCTCAAGAAACCCTGTGCAAGATCATCATGACTTTGATGCAGATAGTGACTGTCTCGCTGCACTCCAGGATCTCTCTGCTGAGCAGAAGAAGGTCGCCAAGATATCTCAAATTATGTTTGCCTTAAGTAGGTCAGAGGATGTGAAAGGTCAATTTAAGGCAGTTCATGGATTTCTTTGCAAGAAAAACTTTGATCTGTTTGGAAAGAGGTGGCTACCAGTGATTCCTAAACACATGCGCTTAGATGTTCTACAGAAATTCCATGACACACCAGAGGTCAGACATTTAAGATTTATTAAGACATACGATGGAATCCGCATGAGATTTTTCTGGACAGGTTTATCTAGGAGTGTCTGTCACTATGTGTCGCACTGTCGAGAGTGCCAGCGGAGAACGGCAGTTCCTCAGAAGCCAATTGGCCGACTCATATCAATTCCACCGACCGAAACACCCTTCCAGCGTGTTGGGACTGACCTTCCAACGTCTGCTAGTGACAATAGATGGATTTTTGTTTGCACTGATTATCTGAGACGCTATGCCATTACAAAAGCCGTGGAAACAACCGAAACTTCAGAGGTAGCCAAATTCATTGTGGAAGACATTGTATTAAAACACGGTGCCCGAAGGTTGTTAATTACGGATCGCGGGAAAGTTTTTCAGTCGAATCTTGTGACAGATATAAACCGTCGGTGCAACATTTCTCATCACATGACGACTGCCTACCATCCGCAAACTAACGGGCTTACTGAACGCCTTAATAAGAGTAACTGTAGGCTTCCGCGGCCGTTGTCAATGTCAATAAAATTCTTCTGGGTTAGAGACCGCATTGTCATTTATAAAATTCCAACGTTTCGGCGTCTTGCAACAGACGCCGAAACGTTGGAATTTTATAAATGACAATGCGGTCTCTAACCCAGAAGAATTTTATTGGCCTTAATAAGACCTTGGCCGACATACTATTAATGTTCGTCAATGCAGAGCAGAGCAATTGGGATGAGCTGCTACCTCTCGTGACGTTTGCCTACCACGCCGTCAAACAAGACACCGTAGGATTTACGCCATTTTTTCTTGTTCATGGGTGTGAGGCGACTACGACGATGGACACTGCGTTTCCATTACATCCTGATGACGTGGACGACGACTACATCGGCCAAATGTTAACCAGAGCTGAATAAGCTCGGCAGTTAGCTCGACTCCGCACGCTGCAGGCTCAAGAAAACGATCGCCGAAGGTATGACGCGAACCACTGCCCTGTTGACTACCAGCCTGGTGACCTCGTCTGGATCTTCACTCATGTTCGGAAGGTTGCTCACTCTGAGAAGCTCCTCAGGCACTACTTTGGACCTTATAAGGTTGTAAGAAATTTGTCTGATGTTAAGTATGAAGTTGAAGATTTCGCCCCCGACACAAAACGGCGAAAGACCAGAGACACGGTCCACGTCCTTCGAATGAAGCCCTATAAGGATCCTGCAACCTAGGGTAAATTCGTAGCTCCAGCGACAGGCAACAAGCGGAAAGGTGAGGAAGAGCGTAGCGGCAAAAGAAGTTCTAAGAAGATCACAGCCAGGGCTAGAATCAGTCATCAGGAGTCGGAGTATGCAGGATCGATGACTTGTTTCCGGACTAGGCGGATGGAACACCGAAATGCTCTTCTCTTAAGGAGGGAGCAATGTCCCAGAAGAAGCTGAGTATCACCATGGTTTATGCCGACACGGTAGCTCAGCGTGTTCGGTCAGAGAGTTAGCTGCCCTCTGTAATGAAAAAAGTGAGTTACGGGATCAACGACGACCTTAAACGGGTGTTTTACGACTTCCGCCCCGAGCAGATGCAACGAACGAAAACGAACGAAATGAGATTAAAAAAAAAGTGTGTAATGATGTTAAACAGTTGCATGGAGAGTCGTGAGTTCGAAACCCACTTGGACTGTAGAATTTTAATTTATATAGTCTGTTTGAATGAGTTCTAAAAGTATCCACAAATATCAATAATCATTGTACTGGAATGTTCTGTAGCTGTATATATACTGTATGTGTTCTGAAAGGAGGCAGTTTACACCGCGCTCTTTTATGTGCAACTGCTGTATAAACCTTTGTTAAGTGAAGTCATTCATCTACTTACACCTTCCACTACGTGGCAATATAATGTGCTCAGAAGGTTACGACTCTCTTGTTTCTATCTGTAAATATAGTGTGTACAACGAAGCTTTTAAAGCGAACTGTATTCTATAAATACCCTTTTTGATCTGAAAATGGCTCGCAACCTATAATAAACACAATTCTTGTATAATCAGTGCGGTTTGTTTTTGACTAACGTGATATATAAGCTTTCAATGAAGTTTCTTCACAGTCTCATAAATTTAGTGGAAAGGAAATTGATGAGGTAGCTTGTTAACATTTACACATTGCACTCAGTGGTTTAAAGGGGTTTAATAACTTTGCATCAGTGTATTTACTTTCCACGTTAATGGTTGAGGCACTGTCCGACGAATTCCTTTCAAACTGGCTACTCGGTGAAGAGAAGACACAGTATGTATCAGTGTATGAAAACCATTTCGGGCCTGCTGGCTCAGAGAAACTTCACAGCTATTTTCATGTCGTTGTGGGGTGGCGGGTTGGCAGTAAAATAAGAATATTCGCTGTCTGCTAAGAGAGCCTGAAAGCAATTTTTTCTGTCAACCAGAAAGCGATGGAGAACATACTGACTGTAATTTCCAGTCTGCAAGTCCACATTCTTCTTGCACTCACTGAAAGAAATGTTCTACTCTATATTTACTCAACTGGATCACGAACTATGATTATAAATGAAAGTTTTAGTTTTAACTGACCGATATATCTGATAAAATTTCACACGCAAAACATAGTAACATTCCTGATAATAATAATAAATAATAATAATAATAATAATAATAATAATAATAGTGTCTCTGTCCTAAACAGTACTATGAGCAGGTCAGTAGCGACCTCTACGGTAAGTTCCGATTAAATGGTCTTTCGGCCTGACTTAATAATCAAAGTTAACTGCTCTCCACAAAAGTCGAAAATAATCTCACCACTTGCCTCACGGTTTTGTTAAGACCACGGGCCGGCCGCAGTGGCCGAGCGGTTCTAGGCCCTTCAGTCCGGAACCGCGTGACTGCTACGGTCGCAGGTTCGAATCCTGCCTCAGGCAGTGATGTGTGTGATGTCCTTAGGTTATTTAGGTTTAAGTAGTTCTAAGGCTAGAGGACTGATGATGGTTCAAATGGCTCTGAGCGCTATGGGACTTAACATCTGTGGTCATCAGTCCCCTAGAACTTAGAACTACTTAAACCTAACTAACCTACGGACATCACACACATCCATGCCCGAGGCAGGGTTCGAACCTGCGAGCGTAGAAGTCGCGCGGTTCCGGACTGAGCGCCTAGAACCGCTAGACCACCGCGGCCGGCAGGACTGGTGACCTCAGATGTTAAGTCCCCTAGCTCTCAGAGCCATTTGAACCATTTTTCAGCCACACGAGAGCGGCTAGTCTAGCTTGACACCGCAGTAAATTGCAGTTTTGGCCCACAGGATGGGGCCTCCCAAGGTGGTGAGCGGTGGAAGGTCCGGCAGTATCCTCTCCTTAGTGAAGGTGACTGCCTGGCTCTTGGAGGGGTTGAAGGTGAGGCGCCACTTAGTGGACCAAGCCCCCAGTTCCTCACAGCCGAGTTGCAGATGGCGTCCTGTGGTGTGAGCGTTCATGCTATATCTGGACAGGGCAATGACATCAGCATAGAGAGGTAACTCCACTCTGTCCACCCACAATGTGTCAGCTGTATAAATAGAGTACAGATGGGGGCCCAGCACAGACTACCGAGGCACACCAGCTTAGATAGGCCGGGCAGTGGACGTCCCTTTCGTCGGCACAAATGTCGAACGAATGGCCAGAGAGATATAACTTCAGCATGACCACGTGCGACGTCGAGACCCTGTGTACAAAGAGTTTGTACACGAGGTCGTTATGCCACATGGAGTCAAAAGCCTGGGAAATGTCGAGGAATACCGCCCCATGGTGTTCCCTCGTCTCCAGGGTTCCTCATCAAGGGCTCCACCAGATGTAACAGCTGGTTGGTGGTGGCATGGCCACCCCGAAAACCAAATTGTTCATCCGGGAATAGATGTTTCTGACCAACATGGTGAAGAAGATGATTCATGAAGATCCTGTGGAACAATTGCGGTAGGGATGGTAGCAGACTAGTGGGCCAGTAACTTGATGGGAATCATGGTACCCTTTTCCGTTTTGGCATAGCCACCACTTCTGCATGCGTTCACAGGGAAGGCAAGACCCCCTAAAACTAGGATCACATTGAAGATATCTACCAGAGGTTGATGTACCACTGGCGGTATGCGCAGCAGGAGCGTGCCAGTGATGTCATCACTGCCACAGGACTTTCAGGCATTCAGTGTCTGAAGTTGTGAAGCGACACCCTCAGCAGAGATTGGGGCAAAGATGATATCCTCCATCCTGGCAGCCACGAAGGTGTGGAGTTGTTCCTCAATGAGACGTTTGTGGACCTCATCAACGACATCCTCTACTGGTGTGAAGTTGGCTTGGTAGGTGTCGGCCAATACACTGTCTTTTGTGTTGGGGTCACTGACGTGTTCCTGGTCAACAGGTAGAGGTGGGGTGCATTGAAGGCGCTGCTGGAAGCTGCACACAACATACCACGCACTGCTGTCATCATGGTTGAGAGTGGCGACCACAGCAGCCCATGTCCTGTTCCAGTGGGCCTCCACACCTGCCATGACCTCGAGTCGCAGTTGGTTCAATTGGCATTTCGTGGCCGGCTGATGCGTGAGTTGCCACTCATGGAAAAGCCAATTTTTTGCAGCAATATCTGCCAAGATGGATACTGCAGGCGATGAGAGAAGTCCAATGGTCATTGTGGCAAGCCAGGTGTGGCTGCGTCAGCAACTCCGAGCAGTGCATCAGTCAGTAAGTCGAGGACCACCTTGGCCCCTTCCACCTTTGTGTCGGGTGCACATTGGAGGTGGATGAGCGCCTTGGCCTGGTACTGCTAGATGTCAGCATTCCTGTAGGAGGGAGAGCCAGCTTGGACCGCCACACCAATCATATCCATGTCAAAGACCACGGGGACGTTTTTGGATGACAAGGCTGTTCTCATCATGACAGATAGAAACTGGTCGCCTCCCTTGAGGATGGTGACATCGAGGACCTCCGGCTTCCTTTGACCTGGGACGATTGTTGGCTCGGTAGGCCCCACCCCCACGATTATGGCGCCATTCCATTGTGCAAATTGCAGGTGGCGACGTCTGCTGCCATTAGTGAGACGAGAAATCCACTGCGTGGACTTCACATTGAAGTCCCTGCCAATGTAAAACTTCCCTCCATCGCCAGCAGGGCGTCGATGTCAGCACTCTGAAGAGCCTCTGTAGCGGCTGGTAGTCTGCAGCTAAGGTGATCTTGCCAGCAGTGGTGTGAACGAGCACAGCAATGGCTTCGATCGTGGCTAGCTGTTGTAGGTGCTCCTGGTGGTGGCAGATATAGGTCTTGACGTTTACAGCGGTGCCACCGCTGGCAGTCAGTCTATCTGTCCGGTAGCTGGGGAAATTCGCCGGCCTGACAGCGATTTCAGGCTTTAGGTGGGTCTCACAGATGAGCAAATATCTATTGCCTCGTCAAAGAGAAATTGCTTGAATTTACCTTGTTGTGGTAGCAGACTATTTGCATTGAAAACGGTGATATTCAGGCTGTAGATATGGTCGTTATCCATCTACTGCATGGAGGCAACGGAGACTTGGAGGGCTCTCGAGACAGTGGAGACCAGCGTTGGGAGTTGGAACATGAATGTATTAAGGGTTTGCAGTAGGCTGGGAAGCTCCCTTTCCGGAACTCCATTGGTCGATGTGGCCACTGGAGTGGAATCCTGAGCAGCTGGTGCGGCCTGCATGGTTGATGCAGAGGGAGGCAGGTTGTGCCAGCAGGGCTGTGGCGGTGTGCTGATCAGCACGTTGTGGGACTGGAGCCGCAAGAGGGCATCCTCTGCGGCTTCAGCGACGTTGGGAGGTGGACTGCTGGTCAGTCACCTGGCAACAGATGTGTAGCTAACTCCAGGCTGCACACTGCATGCAACTCTGCCACCATGGTTGTGCATCTTGAATGCAGTACACCCCAAATGGGTTTCACTACAGTTGTAGCACTGTGGTTTCTTCTTAGAGCATTCCTTGCTATGATGCTGCCCAGTGCACATGACGAAGCGGACGCGAATGGTACAATTTTTGGAAACATGGTCGACTCCTTGGCAAGAGAAACATTGCAATCTCTTGCACTCGGCTCGAAGCGTCTCGATCGAGACTAAGATGTCGCCAATCCAGTCGAAAATTAAGATCTTGCGGTTGTCACAGTTGTCAACTAGGACGAAGAGAAACCGGGGCATGTTCCAGTGCATCCTGGCAGACGAAACACACACGCTGTCAGAATCTGAGGAACAGAATACCCCACATTTCACTAGTGGGCTTCAGCCAGATATTACAAACGTGAAAAAAATGGTTCTAATGGCTCTGAGCACTGTGGGGCTTAACTTCTGCGGTCATCAGTCCCCTGGAACTTAGACCTACTTAAACCTAACTAACCTAAGGACTTCACACACATCCGTGTCCGAGACAGGATTCGAACCTGCGACCGTAGCGGTCGCGCGGTTCCAGACTGAAGTTCCTAGAACCGCTCGGCCGCACCGGCCGGCTTACAAAGGTGAATTTGTATTTCTGGGATCATGTGCAATCGCGTCATTGATCTGTTTTTATTCTGCAAGACATAAATAACGTTACATTTTTAGCTGTACCACTGAAGAAATACGTGGCACCAAAAGTACATGGCCTTCAACTGATCATAATTTTTCATCAGGATAGTGCGCTACCGCATTAGGGGCTGTATGTTCATGTGTTCCTAAATGGAACGTTTCCAGAACTATGGACTGAAAGGGGTGGCTCACTTCCATGACCACCTCGTTCACCAGCAATCACCCTTCTCGACTTCTTTCTACGGAGTTACGTTAAAGATGACATGTATCGAGCAAACGAACAAGTCATCAACGATCTCCAGCACATGATAACTAAGGGCATTGACACAAATAAGAAGGGTCTTTGAAAGCCAACATGGCTAGAAATCCTGTATCACCTCGATGTGTTTTGGACAACGTAGTAGTATATTAATTAAGCTAAAGAAATTAAATACACGTGTCTCGTTTTGTAGCAAATTTCACATATCTGACTTTTCATTTCCCCGTGTAATAACTTCCTGAATTTTTAAAGGGGCTCTACCAACACTCGGTATTGTAAATAACCGGAGCGCAGTGTACAGAATCTTTAACAAGGATTTGGAATTGAGCATATTTAATTCATAAGAATCTTTCTGTACGCAATGAATGAGTCATATACAACAAGAAAACCCATTAGCAACTGGTATTATATATTGCCGGTAAAAAATGCAACAGGCAAGAGACAAGGTAATTTCCTTTACAAGTGATGTCACAGATTCATCATTGCGGAACCAAATGAAACACACATGTCACAGTAAAGGTTATCCAAACAGTAGCATCAATACACAGTGTACTCCATTCTAACGGCAAAGCAGGTTTTTCTGCTAATATGCAGTCGATCATAAAGGTGTCGAAAGAGTTACTGCAACAGTTGCAAATCAGCAACGGTGGCTGTAGGCTGTAGAGGTCGAGTCAGTTCGCAGTTCACCACATCCCGTTTATGTTCAACTGCCGACGGATGTGGCGTTCTCGCTGGTCAGCTCAGTTGTTGTACATCACGAAGAGCACTCTGTGGAGCAGCAGGGGTATTGGACGTGAACTGTATTACTGAGAAAGCACATCACCTTCCTGTCGACGAATTTTCAGTACCACAGGAACAACAACGAGTGCAATGTAGCGGGCACTTGATACTTTATCCTGCAGAAACACCAGATGTGACCGCGAGATATAACTGATATCTCCCCACAACATGACATCTGGAGCGAAATCTGTGTGTAGTGGGCGCATGCACTCCGGAACAGGCTGCTCACCACATCCACGCCATCGCTCTTATACAGACAAAATGTACTCTACATCACTGAAGACATTAGAGCTGCAGTCCACTGCCCAGCTGGCTCTTTCAAGATATTAGACGAGCCGTGCTTTGTGGCGTTGTGGTGTCGTTGGCTCCTGGCCTCAGGCACACGTGATTTTTGTCCTACTGCAGGTATACTGTTCTTAGTACTCCTTGGTGAGACAACAGTAGCAGAATTTGCAAAATTTTCTTCCCTGCATTACGTTCGGTCGGCCACCGCTGCTCGAACAATGCGTCGATCCTGACGTGTGACTCTAATATGCATACGTCCAGAAGCTGGCATACAAATCTGAGAATAATCAAAATATCCACGGGTGTACTGCCGGTCTATAGTGTCCAACGGGCACAATATTTCGGCGATCAAACATGTCGCCATCATCAGGTGAACTGACGGACTGAGCTCCTGTGAACGTGCCGGCACGGAGATCCGTACGCTATGGCTGCTCAGGGGGAACTGGGTTCGGTCGCGGCGGCTGCCGACTTAAATACCCTCCGCCCGCGGCGCGCTCCCTCCGCTGTCCGCGCCCCGCGCCACGGTCTCGCGGTGGAACAGATTGTGACGGCGTCTGAGATGACGTCGGTGTGATGGCTCTGTCCGCCGTGGTCGTCACAACTATGCGTTTGCTAGATTTACTCTTGATTAACCCAATCGCTGGTTCCCAAGCCTTGCTAAGATTATAGCCACAGTCACGGTTTATGAGGTCGTCATTGGTGCGAATTTCGATGGCCTCTCTAACAACGCTGTCCCAGTATCTCGACGTCTGTACCAGAATCCTCGTGCGGTCATATTCCATAGCGTGATTTTCCGACAAACAATGTTCAGCGACCGCCGACTTGCTCGGATACATTAGTCGAGTGTGCCTCTGGTGTTCACGGCATCGATCCTCGACAGTACGCATCGTCTGACCAATATACGACTTGCCACATTGACACGGAATCTGGTACACGCCAGCCTTCCTCAAACCGAGGTCATCTTTGGCGCTCCCCACCAGTGCACGAGTTTTATTCGGAGGACAAAACACAGTTCTGACACAGTGTTTCTTCAGAATGCGGGCGATTTTCCCCGAGAGTGCGCCTGTGTATGGAATAAATGCAGTACCTACCTCCTCCCTCGTGACTTCATCCATATCAACAGGTTGTGCTGCAGTGGTTGGGCGGAGAGCACGTTGGATCTGCCACTCTGAGTACCCATTTTTTCGAAACACAGTTCTCAGCTGTTCCAATTCCTGGGGTAGACTGTCTGTGTCAGAGATAGTGCGCGCCCTATGTACTAGAGTTTTAAGTACCCCATTCCTCTGTGAAGGGTGGTGGCAGCTGTCTGCGTGCAAATACAGATCAGTGTGTGTTGTCTTTCGATACACCCCATGACCTAGGGTGCCGTCAGCCCTTCTCCTGACCAAGACGTCAGGGAAAGGTAATTTACCCTCCTTTTCAGTCTCCATAGTGAATTTGATGTTGGGGTGTATGGAGTTTAGATGTGTAAGGAAGTCAAGGAGTTTATCCTTATCATGTGGCCAGATGACGAACGTGTCGTCCACGTAACGGAAAAAGCAAGTAGGTTTCCATTCGGATGACGACAGGGCTTCCTCCTCGAAGTTCTCCATGTACAAATTCGCCACCACCGGTGAGAGTGGGCTACCCATGGCGACTCCCTCCGTTTGTTCGTAGTATTCTCCATTAAAAAGAAAATACGTGGAAGTCAAGACATGCCTAAAAAGTTCAGTGGTATTCTCGTCAAACCTCTGACCAATCAACTCTAGCGACTCTCGCAGGGGTACCCTCGTAAACAAGGAAACGACGTCAAAACTCACCATGATATCTGACTCATCCAACCTGAAGCTATCAAGGCGTTTAACAAAATCCACGGAATTACGGATGTGATGAGGGCATTTACCCACATAAGGACTTAATATTCCCGTCAGGTATTTGGCCAACAAATATGTAGGTGCCCTGATGTTGCTGACAATGTGGCGTAATGGTACCCCCTCTTTGTGAACCTTCGGGAGTCCATATAGTCTAGGCGGTACCGGACCTTGGGGTAACAATTTCTTAGCGTCACCCTCCGGTAAATCTGCGTCCTTGAGAAGAACCCTCGTCTTGTTCTCCACCTTCTTTGTAGGGTCAACGCTGATCTTCCGGTAGGAATCGTCATTTAGCAGGCTCTGCATCTTATCAGTGTAGTCCTTACGGGAGACAACAACTGTAGCATTGCCTTTGTCAGCCGGTAAGACAACAATTTCAGAGCGTTCCCTCAGATCACGAATGGCCGCCCTCTCTTTACTGCTGATATTTGACTTCATCGGCTTGGATTTCGTCAACGCATGACAAGTTTCACGACGTATTTCCTCGGCTGATTCTGGCGGAAGTCGAGCTGCAACCTGTTCAACAGCACTAACAATTTCTGCGACCGGAGTGAACTTGGGGGTGGGAGCGAAGTTGAGACCTTTCTGCAAAACCGAGACCGCATCATCACTCAACACCATGCCACTCAAATTGATGACAGTCTTGCACGGAACCTGCAGAGATGGTTTGTCAAGGAGACGTGAGAACTTAGCTGTTTGACGTCCCGTAGCCTTCTTATGGGCGGAATCAGCTGACACCCAGGTGACACCATCAATCCAATCCCAAGGTCATGGGGTGTATCGAAAGACAACACACACTGATCTGTATTTGCACGCAGACAGCTGCCACCACCCTTCACAGAGGAATGGGGTACTTAAAACTCTAGTACATAGGGCGCGCACTATCTCTGACACAAACAGTCTACCCCAGGAATTGGAACAGCTGAGAACTGTGTTTCGAAAAAATGGGTACTCAGAGTGGCAGATCCAACGTGCTCTCCGCCCAACCACTGCAGCACAACCTGTTGATATGGATGAAGTCACGAGGGAGGAGGTAGGTACTGCATTTATTCCATACACAGGCGCACTCTCGGGGAAAATCGCCCGCATTCTGAAGAAACACCGTGTCAGAACTGTGTTTTGTCCTCCGAATAAAACTCGTGCACTGGTGGGGAGCGCCAAAGATGACCTCGGTTTGAGGAAGGCTGGCATGTACCAGATTCCGTGTCAATGTGGCAAGTCGTATATTGGTCAGACGATGCGTACTGTCGAGGATCGATGCCGTGAACACCAGAGGCACACTCGACTAATGTATCCGAGCAAGTCGGCGGTCGCTGAACATTGTTTGTCGGAAAATCACGCTATGGAGTATGACCGCACGAGGATTCTGGTACAGACGTCGAGATACTGGGACAGCGTTGTTAGAGAGGCCATCGAAATTCGCACCAATGACGACCTCATAAACCGTGACTGTGGCTATAATCTTAGCAAGGCTTGGGAACCAGCGATTGGGTTAATCAAGAGTAAATCTAGCAGACGCATAGTTGTGACGACCACGGCGGACAGAGCCATCACACCGACGTCATCTCAGACGCCGTCACAATCTGTTCCACCGCGAGACCGTGGCGCGGGGCGCGGACGGCGGAGGGAGCGCGCCGCGGGCGGAGGGTATTTAAATCGGCCGCCGCCGCGACCGAACCCAGTTCCCCCTGAGCAGCCATAGCGTACGGATCTCCGTGCCGGCACGTTCACAGGAGCTCAGTCCGTCAGTTCACCTGATGATGGCGACATGTTTGATCGCCGAAATATTGTGCCCGTTGGACACTATAGACCGGCAGTACACCCGTGGATATTTTGATTATCAAATACGCCGGGAGAAACTCAAGAATCACAACAAATCTGAGAATGTTCCACAGACCACTGCTCAAAGCAGCGATACATTGCCGATACATTGTGCCAAATTTGTGCAGAAAGCCCTCGATGCGTCTTTCAAGCTTCCCACATGCCCACAATGCGACCCCATGTAAATGGCTACAGGCGTTCAACGGGAGTATCTACTCGTCGGTAGGGCACAGTTGTACCCTAGAACAAATGTTTGTCATTGAACTCAGCACAGAAACCGTTAGCAAAGAAAAAACAAAGGGGGCTCAGACAAGCCTCTTGAACGCTATTTGACCGCCGATGAGAGTGAGAAATGAGTCACTAAAACCACAATCCCTCGGTATACGCATTTTATAACCTAGTGCCAGTGAACACAGTCTTTCAGGATGCTGCACTTTTTCCATCTGCGTAGTATCATCGACGTAATTAATTCAAATGGTTCAAATGACTCTGAGAACTATGGGACTTAACATCTGAGGTCGTCAGTCCCCTAGACTTAGAACTACTTAAACCTAACTAACCTAAGGACATCACACACATTAATTCCCGAGGCAGGATTCGAACCTGCGACCGTAGCAGCAGCGCGGTTCCGGACTGAAGAGTCTAGAACCGCTGGGCCATAACGACCGGGCATTATTAATTCGCTGCAAAAATGTTAGTATTATTTTCAGGTATGCCTGTCACATTAGCACTGGTGAAACATTTAAGGCTTAACCCTTTCAGTCTGCTATTATTATGGCCATAGTGCACTGCATATGGATGTGACGGTTCCCATCACCAGATAATTATGCATTATTTCTTGTACGTTACGTTTCATACAATTAGGCCAGATATCACGGTGAAGGGAGTAAAAAATGCCTATGCGGAATTGGTACATCTCCAGCCCTCCACTCATCCCAACTATGCATACAGCTCCACGTGAGCAACTTTACTTACCTCTTTGAGGAACAATCGGTTATTTTCGAAAAACACAGCCGAGTACTCCGCTCAAGTAACTTCTGCCTAACGGGACAAGATCGTCATATCCATCTCATTAAAGCACTAGAATAGGTAGAACTACAACTCTAACAAAACGAAGCCACAAATATCAAATACACACCCGATTAAAACTACTAACGTTTACCAGTGCTGAACAATTTAGCATAGCCCAAAGATGCTATAGAATCTACCTCTGATGACCTACAGTGATAGGCAACTCCCCATAGGATCATCTGATTTGTTACTAAAAGACACGGAAAATGTTTAATCCACTGAACCAAGAGTACATGCAATTAGGCACTCGTCACACGAATCTTGAATACACGGTGAGTCACCTAACACTGCCGCTGGAAACACCACCCAAACCACAACAACCATTGAACAGCCAACCCCGCAGACCGAAAGTGGGGAGACGGTCTGTTGTAATTGGTTAATACAAACCACTGAGAAATACACGGAAATCTGATTTTCAACACATACTTAATTTTTTAAAATGGAAATCTGTTATTATTTTTAGCACAACTGAAAACAGAAACGAATACTTAATCAATGCCGTTTGTTACATTGTAAATTGTTGAGTACATCTAGAGTAATTTGTAACTTAAAGTTGACGCTTGAAACTTCAGCCGTTCAGGCACCTGTTGTAACAAACAAGATCGGTAGGGGTGTGTTTACGAAGACTACAATGTTTACGAGTTTGGCTGTCTCCATGTCTGCATGTAGCGCTTGCTGAATTAGTCCTTGTGCTCAGATTACTTGTTGTACACTGTGTTACCGGACGTCTGTGATAGTGTACTGTACACAAGTAAGAACTGAAGTACTCACAGTAGGGACGTGAGAAGGTCGCAAGTAAAGCAGTGTGTACAGTGTTTTAAGAACTGTGAAAATGGTTTATTCTAACTCTTAAAAGGCAGAGATGATACTCATCTATGGCGAGTGTAGACAAAATGCAGCTGCAGCTTGCAGGTTGTGTGCAGAGAGGTACCCGGACAGAGATCACCCAACGAGCTGCACATTTGCAAACATCTAAAAACAACTGTATGCAACAGGTATTGTCGTAACACGCAAACTGGTCCGTAACAAACCCATCACAGGAGCAGTAGGTGCTGTTGTTGTGTTAGCTGCTGTTGCCGTGAAAGGCACTGCAATGAGTCAAAGGAGTGTAATGCGCGTACTTCATCGTCACAATTTTCACCCTATCATGTGTCGCCGCATCAGCAATAACATGGAGATGATTTTTAATAATCGAGAGAATTTCTGTCAATCGGTATTAACAGAGAATGCGCTACAGTTCTGCCTGTTTACCAATGAAGCAGCTTTCACCAACCACTGTGAAGTGAATTTACGAATTACTGGTCCGTGGACAACCCTTGCTGGCATCGATAGGTAGACCGACAGCGACTGTGGAATGTAAATGTATGGTGCTGAGTAATTGGCGACCATCTCATTGGTCCTCACTTCATTGAAGGCGCCTAAACAGCTGCAAAACACTTAGAGCTTTTACAAAATGATCTGAGAACATTGCTGGAAAATATCCCGCTGGAAACGCGTAGACGCATGTGGTATCAACATGATGGTGCTCCTGCACATTCTGCAATGAACACAAGGGTGACCCTTGACGGAATGTTCGACGGGCATTTCATAGGAAGTGGTGAACGCATAAATTCGCCATCCCGTTCTCCAGATTTTACTCCATTAGACTTCTTAATGTGGGGTACGTTAAAGGAGAACGTATACCGTGATGTGCCTACAATCCCAGAGCATATGAAACATTGTACTGAGGCAGCCTGTGGCAACATTACAACGGATGTACTGCGTCATTTAAGACATTCATTGCGCAATAGAGTGCATACGTATGCAGCAAATGATGGGCACCGCTTGCAACATTTATTGGCATGAAATGTCAGGACACACTCTTTCACATTCTGCAATTGAAAACACACACACACGCCGGCCGGGGTGGTCTCGCGGCTCTAGTCATTCAGTCCGGAACCGCGCGACTGCTACGGTCTCAGGTTCGAATCCTGCCTCGGGCATGGATGTGTGTGATGTCCTTAGGTTAGTTAGGATTAAGTAGTTCTAAGTTCTAGGGGACTGACGACCACAGATGTTAAGTTCCTTAGTGCTCAGAGCCATTTTTGAACCACACACACACACACACACAGAGAGAGAGAGAGAGAGAGAGAGAGAGAGAGAGAGAGAGAGAGAGGAGGGGGGGGGGGAAGAAAAGGATAACATCACTGTTGAAGTGAATGGCTATAAATGATGAGTCACACGTAGAAAATACATTTAATAACCATTTCTTAAATATAAAAAGAAGTATAGGGACATACAATGGAAGAGAAAAATCGCTGAACTGTGTTGAAGAAGTGACTCATACAATTCGATCATATTAATATTATCACAAACTTTTCCTTCTAAAATTAAGGAAATTATACATTCTCTCAAAAATAGAAGCTAATATGGCTCTGATGACATTTCCAATAGAGTACTAAAGATTTGCTCCATATAACCGGATCAGTCTTATCTGAAATACGTAATGCATCGCTAACTAAAGACATTTTCCAGAGACACTGAAACATACCATTGTTAAACGTCTCTTTAAGAAATGTGATAAGAGAGATGACAATAACTACAGACCCATTTCACTGCTGACATCATTTTCTAGAATCTTTGAGAAAGTGATGTATTCTATAATTGTATCTCACCTTAGCAACAAAAATATTCTCAGCAAATTACAGTCTGGATTTCAGAGGAATTGTTCTAATGAGAATGCCATTTACATGCTCACTCATCAAATTTTACAAGCATTAAACAGCAAAATAGCACAGGCTGGTATTTTAAGCTACCTATATAATGCTTTTGGCTGTGTGACTCGCAGTAGTCTCCTAGATTAATTGAAGTCTTATGGAACTGATTGTAAAGCCAACCGATGGATATTGTCATATCTGACAAAAAAAGAATGCAGAAAGTTGTACTTAGTAATTCAAGCAATACAGTTCAGGGATGCAATTGTAAATCACGAACTGGGTTCCTCAAGGCCTTCAGAAACGCTGAGCCATGCTGCCTCTATAGCTGTCCAGAATTGCGAAAGTGTTGCCGGTGTAGGATTTTGTGCACGAACTGACCTCTGGAATACGTCGCATAAATGCTCGATGGGATTCATGACGGGCGATGTAGGTAACCAGATCATTCACTCGAATTGTCCAGAAAATCCTTCAAACCAGTTACAAGCAATTGTGGCCCTGTGACATGGCACACTTTTATCCGTAAAAATTCCATCGTTGTTTGGAAACATGAAGTCCATGAATGGCTACAAATGGTCTCCAAGTAGTCGTACGTAACCATTTACAGTCAACGATCGGTTCAGTTGGACCAAAGGACCCACTCTATTCCATGTAAACACAGCCCATACCATTATGGAGCCACTGCCATCTTACACAGTGCCTTGTTGACAAATGGTTCAAATGGCTCTGAGCACTATGGGACTCAACTGCTGTGGTCATTAGTCCCCTAGAACTTAGAACTACTTAAACCTAACTAACCTAAGGACGTCACACACATCCATGCCCGAGGCAGGATTCGAACCTGCGACCGTAGTAGTCGCACGGTTCTGGACTGCGTGCCTAGAACCGCGAGACCACCATGGCCGGCCCCTTGTTGACAACTTGGGAACATGGCTTCTTGTGGCTTGCGACACTCTTGAAGCCTACCGTCACCTCTTATCTACTACTGAAATCGTGAATCATTTGACAAGGCCACGGTATACCAGTCGTCTAGCGTCATTTATCTGCTGCCATAGTCCATTAACGCCAAATTTCGTCGCACTGTAATAAAGGATACGTTCGTTATATGTCAAACATTAATTTTTGCTGTTTTTTTCACGTAGAGTTGCTTGTCTGTTAACGCTGACAAGTCTATGCAAATGCTGCTGCTCTCGATCGGTAAATGAAGGCCGTTAGCCACTAGGTTGTCCGTGGTGAGAGGTAATGCCTGAAATTTTCTGTTCTTGGCACACTCTTGACACTGTGGATATCGGAATATTGAAACCCTAACGATTTCTGAAATGGAATCTCCCATGCGTCTAGTTCCAACTGTAGCAGTTCTGGGAGAATGTAACCGCGTTTACCGACAAATTTTTCTTGGAATCAGGTGTATAAAACATGGTATGATTGGTTTCTGCCTGCAGGATTGGCCTAGCGGTTCTAGGCGCTACAGTCGGGAACCGCGCGGCCGCTACGGTCGCAGGTTCGAACTTTCCTCGGGCATG
The DNA here is from genome assembly GCF_023897955.1 of Schistocerca gregaria. Lineage (NCBI taxonomy): Eukaryota > Metazoa > Arthropoda > Insecta > Orthoptera > Acrididae > Schistocerca > Schistocerca gregaria. Next base: position 736,195,734 of record NC_064931.1, read on the forward strand.
GATGTGTGTGATGTCCTTAGGTTAGTTAGATTTCAGTAGTTTTAAGTTCTAGGGGACTGATGACCACAGCAGTTAAGGTCCATAGTGCTCAGAGTCACTCGAACCATTTTTGATTGGCCTCTCGCGTCGTTCATTGTTAGGAGAGCATGGGTTTCTGCCGTGGAATGAGAGACACATCGCGCGCCAATTTTACATCACGGTGAAGGATGTCAAGAAACATTTCGGTTCCATTGAAATAAATGTTCCGAATTTTCATAGTAATCACTACACAAATATCTGGCTGCTGTGTTTTAGATCAAACAAAACATTTTTAAGTAACATTCATTTAACTTAGGCAGTTTTCCACTCGTACATAACTCGATTTATTGCAGTCTACAAGTACTGAGATATACACATCAAAAAAAGTTTTGCGTCTCCTCTGTTCCGAGAGTTCCGGAACCTGTACAGAAAATTGGAACGGAGATCAACATAAACATCTTTCCCTCCATTTCTATTGCTCCATCTTTTCCTCCATTTTTATTGCTCATGAAAACCCCACATTGCATGTTGCACCACCATACAGCGAGACCTTCAGAGAGGGTGGTCCAGATTGCTGTACACACCAGTACCTCTAATCCATAGTAGCGAGCCTGTATTCGTCGTGGCATACTATCTAGAAGTTCATCAAGGTACAATAGGTCAACATTGTTCCTCTCTTCAACGGTTATTCGGCGTAGATCCCTCAAAGCGGTTGGTGGGTCACGTCGTCCATAAACAGCCCTTTTCAATCTATCCCAGGCATTTTCAATAGGGTTCATGTCTGGAGAATATGCTGGTCAGTATAGTCGAGCGATGTCGTTATCCTGAAGGAAGTCACTCACAAGATGTGCACGATGGGGGCACGAATTGTCGTCATGAAGACGAATGCCTCTTCAGTATGCTGCCGATATGGTTCTACTATCGGTCGGAGGATGTCATTCACGTACCGCACAGCCGTTACGATGCCTTCCATGACCACCACTGGCGGATGTCGGGCCCACATATTGCCACCCCAAAACATCTCGCTGGACGGTATGTCTAAGGAGTTCAACATGACCGGATTGCCTCTAAACACGTCTCCAAAGATTGTCTGTTTGAAGCAATATGTGACACTCATCGGTGAAGTGAACGTGATGCCAATCCTCAGCGGTCCATTCGGCATGTTGTTGGGCTCATCTGTACCGCACTACATGTTGTCATGGTATCAAAGATGGATCTCGCTATGGGCGTCGGAAGTGAAGTTGCCCATCAAGCAGCCTGCTGCGCACAGTTTGAGTGGTAACAATACATCCCGTGGCTGCTCGAAAAGCATTATTCAACTTGGTGGGGTTGCTATCGTGGTTCCTCCGAGCCATAATTCGTATGTAGCGGTCATTCACTGCAGTAGTAGACCTTGGGTGACCCCAGCAAGGCCTTTCATTGACAGTTTCTGTCTCTCTGTATCTCCTCCATGTCCGAACGACGTCGCTCTCGTTCACTCCGAGACGCTGGACACTTCCCTTGTTGAGAGCCCTTCCTGGGACAAAATAACAATGCCGACGCGATCAAACCACAGTATTGACCGTCTAGGCATGATTGAACGGCAAACAACACGAGCCGTGTACCTCCTTCCTGGTGGAATGACTGGAACTGATTGGCTGTCGGACCCCCTCCGTCTAATAGGCGCTACTCATGCATGGTTGTTTACATCTCTGGGCGGGTTTAGTGACGTCTCTGAACAAAGAGACCGTGCCTGTGATACAATTTCCACAGTCAACGTCTATCTGCAGGATTTCTGGGAACAGAGGTGAAGAAAAACTTTTTTCTTGATGTGTGCATATAAACATTCTGGATCGCGCTATTTTGTCGGATAGTCTTCTAAAAAAGAAAATAATTTTGTCGTTAGCGGCAATAAACATTTCAGATATCAACAGAAATTTAGATTGGTCAGTGTGCTCAGAATTAATCATATTCTTCCGTTCAGTAGAAATATCTGTAGCCTTGTTAGTAAACTTTCCACAGATAATCATTACGTCATGTGAGCCTGAAAAAGCTTGCAGCCACTCATGTATAATTGGTCATCGCTACATTTCGCTGTTCGACACAAAGTAATACAGTGTTTTACACAAAAAAGCGTGCTATCGTAAGTACGGACAACATTAACTAAAATAAAAAAAAACGTACCACATTGACTGTAGCGTCTCTTACAAGAAAGTCATGACGGTAGATAGACTAACAGTTATTTTAAAATTATGTTTATCATATGGTTAAGAACAAGTGTCATCCTTCTTTTGCATCCGTATGTATATTTAGTTTATAGCAAAACATGTTTCTCTTTTTTCATATTAGGCATCAGTGGTTTTCATCTTTCCATTCTTCTCATTGTTTATTGGTGTTTCAGTAGGCACTGGACAGTTTTGTCCTGCTGTAAACTGAAGATGGCCCGCTCACTTATTTGTGCGTCCATGTCAAAGAATGTGTGTGAGTTAGTTTAATGTTCCATGGATTATTTTACACAATAAACATGTTTAAATGCTGAACGTTTATGAGTGTTTTTTAATATAAGGGTGTGAGTTAATAATTCCTACTATCACCTACACGCATTACAATAATACAATTTCTTCTACGGAATAGAAGGAGGTGTCAACAACAAATTTTTCAGATTGTTTTCAAATTGTACTTTGTTGTCTGTCACATGTTTTATACACTGGGATGAAAAATCATGACATAGCTATACTCACACATATAGAGGGCGGTATTATTGCGTACCGAAGGTATATAAGAGGGTAGTGCATTGGCGGAGCTGTCATTGATACTGAGGTGAGTCATGTGAAAATGTTTCCGATGTGATTGTGCCTGCACGAATGGAACTATTTCGTGACCTCCTGGGAACTTCTGAGTAAGTCCTGCACTTGGCTCAAAAGAAATCAATATCTTTGCATCAGCGAAGTGCAAAATAAAATGATTTTTCCTTCGAGCGTTTGTCTCAAAAAGCTTGGAAATGATCTCTTACATAACTGTTATTTTCCGGAATCCTTCACTGTAACTGCTTAATGACCTGTGTTGTTTAAATATTATGCGAATATTTTAGCCGTACAGTCATTATCAACAAGATGTGTACGTTCTACAAATAAATATGAATATACGTTAAAATCGATGCTTTATATGTCTTACGCTTTCCTATCGTTCGTGGTGTAGTAGTAATTGAAGTAGAACTTACTTCAAACTCGCGCTATGTTATCTAGCAATCCGAAACTACTCCTGCCCTGTGCCAGACAGAGTAAAAGAGACCCAGAGACAGCTCCTAAGGATGAAAATAATGCATATATTCGAACTTCAGAACTTTAACTCGAACATGTAGCGGATTTAATAAGAAAAATTTGGTACAGGATTAATACAAAAATTAGCACATCACTTACTTAATCTCCGTGACTATGTACTCCTATGTTAAAAAATAACAGCCTGGTTTCTGCTTCACAGGACGTCTTCTAAACTAACTTTTCTGTGCAGAATATTATATTTCACAACTCAGCAACTGCTCATATTTCCACCAAAAAGCCGCGCGTGGTAGCCGCGAGGTCTAGGGCGCCTTGTCACGGTCCGTGCGGCTCCCCCCGTCTGATATTCGAATACCCCATTGGGCATGGGCGTGTGTGTTGTCCATAGCGAAATTTAGTTTAAGTTAGATTAAGTAGTGTGTAGGCTTAGGGACCGATGACCTCAGCAGTTTGGTCCCATAAGACCTTACCACAAATTTCCAAATTTTTCCACCAAAAAAGAAGCGATATCCACACTTACACAAGTTAAAGAACGACAGCTCATGTACGTAATGTATCAGACTTAAAAGATGTCGCGAACTCTCCAGTGACGCATCCAGGGAAAAGCAGGGACGCACTGGGTCATTCTTCCAGAAATCGACTGAGGCGCTGATCTGTTCTGATATCACTTCAGCCTATATGATTCTAACAAAAATTGGCCGCTAATGAGATAAGCGATGCACATAATTCCGTTTTGCAGGGTAAAGCTAAAACCAGGTTTTGGCGTAGAGAACAAAAAATCTATACGCAAGCACAAGCGGTGCTAGTAATGGAAGGGGCAGCTTCCACGCAGGTGCATTGGCAATCTGTAGATTGCCTCTGAATTTCATCTACGAAAGTGAGTTACTGCGAGAGAGGAACGCAGTTGTGGACTGCACGCTAAAAATTGCGAGGAACGTACTCACGGAATCGCTTCTAGTCACTGATGCAGAGAAAGCTAAGGCTGCCAAATTTTTCTGTTTACGAATGCTGACACGCGATCGTAAAGGCTATATACACAACAAGGGGAAACTACAGTCGTAATTTTTCCCGAGAGCAAGCAGCTTTACTGTATGGTTAAATGATGTTGACGTCCTCTTGCGTAAAATATTCCGGAGGTAAAATAGTCCCCCATTCTGATCTCCGGGCGGGGACTACTCAAGAGGACGTCGTTATCAGGAGAAAGCAAAGTGCGTTCTGCGGATCGGAGCGTGGAACGTCAGATCCCTTAATCGGGCAGGTAGGTTAGAAAACTTAAAAAGGGAAATGGATAGGTTAAAGTTAGATATAGTAGGAACTAGTGAAGTTCGGTTGCAGGAGGAACAAGACTCTTGGTCAGGTGAATACAGGATTATAAACACAAAATCAAATAGGGGTAATGCAGGAGTAGGTTTAATAATGAATAAAAAAATAGGAGTGCGGGTAAGTTACTACAAACAGCATAGTGAACGCATTATTGTGGCCAAGATAGACACTAAGCTCACACCTATTACAATAGTACAAGTTTATATGCCAACTAGCTCTGCAGATGATGAAGAAATTGATGAAATGTATGATGAAATAAAAGAAATTATTCAGGTAGTGAAGGGAGACGAAAATTTAATAGTCATGGGTGACTGGAATTCGAGAGTATGAAAAGGGAGAGAAGGAAACATAGTAGGTGAATATGGCTTGCGGGAAATAAATGAAAGAGGAAGCCGTCTGGTAGAATTTTGCACAGAGCATAACTTAATCATAGCTAACACTTGGTTCAAGAATCATAAAAGAAGGTTGTACACATGGAAGAGTCCTGGAAATACTAGAAGGTATCAGATAGATTATATAATGGTAAGACAGAGATTTAGGAACCAGCTATTAAATTGTAAGACATTTCAGGGGCAGATGTGGACTCTTACCACAATCTATTGGTTATGAACTGTAGATTAAAACTGAAGAAACTGCAAAAAGGTGGGAATTTAAGGAGATGGGATCTGGACAGACTGATTAAACCGGAGGTTGTACACAGTTTCAGGAAGATCATAAGGGAACAATTGTCACAAATGGGGAAAGAAATACAGTAGAAGAAGAATGGGTAGCTCTGAGGGATGAAGTAGTGAAGGCAGCAGAGGATGAAGAAGGGAAAAAGACGAGGGCTAGTAGAAATCCTTGGGTAACAGAAGAAATATTGGATTAAACTGATGAAAGGAGAACATATAAAAATGCAGTAAATGAAGCAGACAAAAAGGAATACAGACGTCTCAAAAATCAGATAGACAGGAAGCGCAAAATGGCTAAACAGGGATGGTTAGAGGACAAATGTAAGGATGTAGACGCTTATCACACTAGGGGTAAGATAGATACTGCCTACAGGAATGTAGATGAAGACGAAATGGGAGATACAATACTGCGTGAAGAGTTTGACAGAGCACTGAAAGACCTGAGTCGAAACAAGGCCCCGGGAGTAGACAACATTCCATTAGAGCTATTGACGGCCTTAGGACAACCAGTCCTGACAAAACTCTACCATCTGATAAGCAAGATGTATGAGAGAAGCGAAATACCCTCAGACTTCAAGAAGAATATAATAATTCCAATCCCAAAGAAAGCAGGTGTTGACAGATAAGAAAATTACCGAAAAATCAGTTTAATAAGCCACAGCTGCAAAATACTAAAGCGAATTCCTTACAAACGAATGCAAAAACTAGTAGAAGCCAACCTTGGGGAAGATCAGTTTGGTTTCCGTAGAAATATTGTAACACGTGAGGCAATACTGACCTCACGACTTATCTTAGAAGCAAGATTAAGGAAAGGCAAACCTACGTTTCTAGCATTTGTAGACTTAGAGAAAGCTTTTGACAATGTTGACTGGAATACTCTCTTTCAAACTCTAAGGATGGCAGGAGTTAAATACAGGGAGCGAAAGGCTATTTACAATTTGTACAGAAACCAGATGGCAGTTATAAGAGTAGAGGGACATGAAAGGGATGTAGCGGTTGGGAAGGGAGTGAGACAGGGTTGTAGCCTCTCCCCGATGTTATTCAAACTGTATATTGAGCAAGCAGTGAAGGAAACTAAAGAAAAATTTGGAGTAGGTATTAAAATCCATGGAGAAGAAATAAAAACTTTGAGGTTCGCCGATGACATTGTAATTCTGTCAGAGACAGCAAAGGACTTGGAAGAGCAATTGAATGGAATGGACAATGTCTTGAAAGGAGGATATAAGATGAACATCAACAAAAGGAAAACGAGAATAGTGGAATGTAGTCGAATTAAGTCAGGTGATGCTGAGGGAATTAGATTAGGAAATGAGACACTTAAAGTAGTAAAGGAGTTTTGCTATTTGGGGAGCAAAATGATTGATGATGGCCGAAGTAGAGAGGATATAAAATGTAGACTGGCGAAGGCAAGACAAGCGTTTCGGAAGAAGAGAAATTTGTTGACATCGAGTATAGATTTAAGTGTCAAGAAGTCGTTTCTGAAAGTATTTGTATGGAGTGTAGCCATGTATGGAAGTGAAACATGGACGATAAATAGTTTAGACAAGAAGAGAATAAAAGCTTTCGAAATGTGGTGCTACAGAAGAATGCTGATGATTAGATGGGTATATCACATAACCAATGAGGAGGTATTGAATAGAATTGGGGAGAAGAGGAGTTTGTGGCACAGCTTGACAAGAAGAAGGGACCGGTTGGTAGGACATGTTCTGAGGCATCAAGGAATCACAAATTTAGCATTGGAGGGCAGTGTGGAAGGTAAAAATCATAGAGGGAGACCAAGAGATGAATACACTAAGCAGATTCAGAAGGAAGTAGGTTGCAGTAAGTACTGGGAGATGAAGAAGCTTGCACAGGATAGAGTAGCATGGAGAGCTGCATCAAACCAGTCTCAGGATTGAAAACCACACACACACACACTTACATTCTACAACATCTAATAAATACTCTCGGTTAATTTGTGATCTAATAATAAAATATTTGTACATCAATTTGGCAGTTGTAAATAACTTAACGCATATGTAGCCACATCCGTTTTTGCAACGTATTCCTAGTCAAATAGTGAGTTACAAGTACAATATCAAAATCGAATTATGGTTAACAAAACGAAACGTGGGAATTAGTTGGGCCATGAACTGGGATACTCATACTAATCTATTAATGCCTGTTCACATGAAGGAAATCTTAATTATGTCACTATTTGGATAAAACTATTTAAATGGTCTACTGGTATTTATCATTTTGTGCTGGTGGTGGTTAGTGTTTAACGTCCCGTCGACGACGAGGTCATTAGAGACGGAGCGCAAGCTCGGGTTAGGGAAGGATTGGGAAGGAAATCGGCCGTGCCCTTTCAAAGGAACCATCCCGGCATTTGCCTGAAACGATTTAGGGAAATCACGGAGAACCTAAATCAGGATGGCCGGAGACGGGATTGAACGGTCGTCCTCCCGAATGTGAGTCCAGTTCATTTTGTTTTACAGCAAAACTAACATGTCGTATTTGCTGATAGTATGATCTTTTATATGATATACACGTGTAAACTGCTTGTTATGTTCAATTTTTACATTTCAGATAAATTATAATAAATATAAATATTAATAACTGTTTAAATGCAGTGTTTACAAACTAGGTTTAATTTGCAATGAGCTCATCACATCACCACAATGCACATGCTGTAGTTGTTTTACTTGTTGCGTTTCTGTTAGGTATTTTATGTATTTCCAGTAAATACTGAACTTTGTCTCCATATTCTAAGCCAATGGAGCCGACATCTTGCCGCGCTCAGTTAGCTGGCCGCCTTAATCCTGCTCTCGGTATTTTCCAGCTGATAGTTTGCTTCAGTGCCTGAGCACAGGACCGGCTCCACATGACCAGTGCTTCTCCATCTGGTTTACCACGCGACTCGCTGGCAGGGGACAGCCAGCTAATCCATCAATTTTTGTGAGCTAGATGTTCGTAATGTCAGAGTCTTTAGCAGTATAGGAATAATGAGAATAGCATAACTGATTACACAGAATAGTGTGGTAGTATCTACTATTTCAGACATACCTGTAGGTGTACACGACGGTAACTATAACAATGGCTACTTTTAGTGGCTCACCAGAGAGCAAAGGAATTGTAATTCCGCATAAATAAAAATGGCTTTGCTCATAATAAAATAGTACTTCCTCTGTACCCTCCACTTAACGTTTACATTTATCAACATTTTAGGATATACACATTACACTATACCGTATATGTAGTACCAAAGTCATTGTGCAACAATTGAGATTGTGACGAATAAATAGTTGGCATTTCCATCATCATAAAATTAAACCGAACCACAAATCACCTCTAGTTTCTGGTGCGAAGAGCTCTGCAGACGAATGAGCGCAGATGATAAGTTCAGAGGAGCGTCTAGTCCAGTGCAGACCAAAACCCGTTGCAGTTTTAAAATTTGCAGGTGTCTCCATAGTATCTAATGACTGCCTGTGTTACTTTGGCTTGCATAACACTATTTGATTACAGTTAATAATACCTTCCCCAAAATTTACTTCAAAAATATCCTTTCGCAAGGATCTATTATAAAAATGTTGATTTTTATTTTACATTTTTCTTGTTCGTATTATCATCAGTTATTTTTTACACACCTGTACTCTGTGGATTCCATAATTAGCAGGGAAAACTGTCACAGATGGAAGTATGAGCAAAAACATTGATGTTTGGCTTCCTTATCATCTGGCCGCGAACCTCTCGGATTTTCTGTCTCAGGTAATCCCAGGTAATCTCAAAAACGAAGTGTACAACAATCTTGTTGATACCGTTAAAGAACTAGAGAAGTGAATTGTACAGTCGTTTCCAAGATTTCTGAGATGATCCGGAGACTCTGAAAGTATGGTATTTCACTTTAAAGATCAGTGTATAACTTGACAAAAAAACGAGGACAGTTGAAGAACTAGGGAAGTGAATTGTACAGTCGTTTCAATGATTTTTGAAATAATCCGGAGAATTTGAAAGAATCGTATGCCACTTTAAAGATGGATGTAGCACTAGACAAAAAAAAGGAAAGAAAACCAAGGACAACGCGAAGAGCACCTCCTTTAACAGGTATGAGTGTACAGGTGGACAGGCAGTAGTAGCATTTTAAGTACGGAAGTAGCATTTTTCCTTTTTTACGTAGGCTGTAGATGATATTTGAACCAAATTACATAGAGATTTATTCGAAAACTTTAAGTGTCAAGTACATACCTACCAACAAGAACAGCATTTGATACGAAAGTCAGTGGCAGCATATTAGCACACATTCGCAATTATCTACATCTACATTCACATACATACTCCGTAAGGCACTGTACGGTTCATGGCGGCGGTTATCACGCACCAGTGCTAGTTATTTCCTTTCCTGTTGCACTCACATATGGAACGAGGGAAAAACGTCAATCTATAGGCCTACGTTTGAGTCCTAATTTCTCTCATCTTATCTTCATGACCCGGGAAAAATACGCTGGTGGCAGAAGAATGGTTCTGCAGACGACCTCAAGCGCCGTTTTTCCAAATTTCCTTAATAGTGCCTCGCGGAAAGAACGTCGTCTTCCCTCCAGTGATTCAAATTTGAGTTGACGGAGCACCTCTATAATACTTGAGTGCTAATCGAACCTACCGGTAACAAATCTAGGACAACGCCGCTGAATAGCTTCGATGTCTTCATTTAAATTGACCTGGTGGGATCTCAAAATACTCGAGCAGAATTCGATAATAGGTCACACTAGTGTTCTGTACGCCGTCTTTTTTATGGATAAGTTATATTTTCCCGAAATTCTCCTAGTTAGATGAAGTTGACTATTCGCCATACTACGAAGCTGACATGCTCCTTCCATTTCACATCAGTGTGCTACATTGCTTCTAGATATTTAATCGATGTTACTGTTTCAAGCAGCATTCTACAAGTGTTATGTTCGAATATTGCAGGATTTCTTTTTCTTACTCATCGGCATTAACTTACATTTTTCTACATTTTCAACAGTCTGACATAGATCATACCAACCAGAAACCGAGAGAGGTGGCCCAGTAGTTAGCCCAATGAACTCGAATTCGGGAGGACGACGGTTCAAGCCCACGTCCGGCCATCCTGATTTAGGTTTTCCATGATCTCCCTTAGTCACTTCGGGTAAATATCGAGATAGTTCCTTTGAAACGGCACGGCCGATTCTTTCCACATCCTCCCCTAATCCGATGGGACCGATAACCTCGCTGTTTGGTCTCCTCCCCCGAGTCAGCCAGCAAACCAGCCAACCAACTAGAATTCTGTCTACGCTGTTCTGTACCGGTCTACTGTCTCCAACGACGACACCATGCCGTAAGCCACAGTCCCCAGTATCATCGGCAGGTAGCAGTAAATTGCTTCTCACTCTCTCCACCAGATCAGTTATGTATACAAAGAAGAAGACCGGTTCTGTCACACTTCCCTGGGGCACTCCTGACTATACCCTTGTTCCTGATGAACTTTCGTCATCTAGGACAACGCACTGGGATATCTTAAGAAACCTTCTAACAATTAATGTGTATGCTCAGATCTTCGTGAACAGCTAGGAGCGCGGCACCGTGTCAAATGCTTTGTGGGAGTCTAGGAACATTCTGGCAGTTGCCCTTCATCCATGGTCCACTGGATATCATATGAGAAAAGGACAAGCTGAGTTTCACTCGAGCAATGCTTTCTAAATCCGGTCTGATTCGTAGACAGAAGTCTTGCTTTCTCAACGAAATCTACTGCATTCGAACTTAATATTTTTTTTAAATACTTCTGCAACAAACCGATATTAACGACATTGGTCTGTAATTCTGCTGATGGAAGTTGTAATATGCTTCGCGAATCGATCTCAATACGGGCGCACATTTTGCATTAATTTTTGCCTGTCGACACTTTCGCGTTCTGTTTTGAATCGAGAGCGCAACAATCTCTGCTTCCTCACCATTTGCTGAATTTTACTGTTAAACCAAAGTGATTTTTTTTCAATCCTTAATCCACTTACTCGACACATACGTCTGCAGAGTCCGATTAACAATCTGTTTAAACTCTGCCCATAATTCCTTTACGTCCACCATATTGGAACTAAGTGATGTCCACTCTCTGTCTAAGTAGGATGCTGACAACTTATTATCTGCTTTTTCTGGCGCAAGTACTCTCCTAGCCTTCTTGATCGGTTTATTAACTCTAGTAACCTGTATCGCTATAATGAAATTATAAGACTAATTCCTGTCTTTTTTTCTCGTTACAAGGCCAAAAATATTTCCTACGCGTGCCAGTTGTTCAATGCAATTTTCGGAGAACGTATTCAAAAGTACCTCGTAAACGGCTCGTTTGCGAACCCATGTTGAATGAAACGTTTCTGCTTCTGTCATCGTATATTTCTACCAGTATGAGTTTTCAGTATTAATTACGATACACCCCGTATCGTTACTGCTTTTATATCAGAGTAGCATTCACATTTTATGTGTACCACAAATAAGACTACAGACGTCACATCTTGGCGGTTATGTTCAAACTACTTGTATTTATATTATATCAAAGATGAAAAGAAAGCATTCCTACATATGTAACCTGTTCCTTAAGGAGAATTTCAGGAGAGGTTCCTATCCAGCAGTTGTTGTGAAGTGCCTGTTGTTGTTGTTGTTGTTGGTAAATATTATGAATATAATGCTGAAGTTCTAACCTCAACTTACCCGAAACCCCTGTGATTTTTCATGATTCACAAAACGGTAATTTTATGAATAATACATGTAACTACATTATGGCGTATTCTTGCTCCATCCTATATCGCACTGAGTAAGAGTCTGTCTCTAAATAACACACTATCGACATAATTCCTAACCTAATCAGATCAGAAAAAGAGACAGATTTAGATGACATCAGTCATGATGAACTAACACCAATGACGATGATCAACGAAATACTAAAAAGGAGTAAGTAGACACATATCACAGTCGTCCTTACATGGTGACATGAAATCGAAACAGAGTATTTCCGCAGCCAGCGAGTTATATTTCTACTCCCTTTTTACCACAAAATTTGCATCCAGTATAATTAAAATCCTCAAGTGTTTTGATATGACAGTCAAAACGAATTCTCGTAACAGAGAAATACTGAGGGCATATAAAGTGCACTCTGCTCATTTGGATTTAATAATAACATAATGCACTGAGGTAACTTATGGAGCCCAAAGGTTTACGAAAGAACCAGCAAGTAAATTAGAAACGCACCTAAAAGGATAAGCAGTGCAGGGACTGGGAGAAGAATAAGAAAAGGCGTATCTCATCCGCTCCTAATAAGACGGGAATGTTCCGAATAAGCACGCGCCGGCTCGCCGTAGTGAGAATGCTTTCCCCCTTTCTACGTTGTCCGTGCTTCTCATTTGAAACACCGGCCAGAAAATTTATCTAAGAGCAAGGTCTATAAGCTTTACGCGTACATTGTGCGCCGGCCATTCCTATGATGTCATTAGGGACAGCGTACACGGATCGTATACTACACGACCATTGTTCCTTCATTCAACGACGAACAATGTTGGTGGGCCTCGGTCGCGATAATGGCCACTCACAAAGGCTTAAGTCGGAGGCTTGTGGGGAAATTTATTCTTTAAACAGCTGCGGTGTTCCCAAATAAAAGGAGCACGCCAACAAGGAATGGCGGAACACGACACGTCCGTCCTCAAATGTCCAGCCTCGGCCTAACAATGACGTTCCAAAGCTACATAACGAGAAACAAATTTATGCAAGAATATCGTAATCCTACTTTACTCGAAAGAGGAATGGCTGCAAACTCCGATGCGAAAGAATAGGTGACCAGTGTTGACCAGAGCAGTCTAAGAATACGTAAAGATACTGCTTCACTCAGGTAAGCTATGTTCACCTAGCAAGCGCATGACGCACTTTTTTGTTTTGTGATATCCACTTCTGTAGGTCATCATGGGTGTCTTAATGGTATTTATAAAATTAAAAGGTGTCGAACATACTACTCATTTCGTAAAATACCCTGCAGTAATATATACGTCACTTTTTTCCTGAAATATACTCAGCAGAAAATTATGTAACAGGTATTATGTGATACAACACAGCTTAATTAATCATTTTTAATTTTGTTTCAGTATTAGTATTAACAACATAGTTATTTCAGACATTATTATAGTTAATGATGTTTTCTTGAGTTACGACTACACTGTCGTTTAAGGTATTCACAACTGTTACAACTGATATATTACTTTATTGTGTGCAACACTTGTGAAGCTGTACGCTCATTACATAAAGCTTGGTTCTTGATGGTTTTTGTCTTTTCACCTACTCAAGAGTTCAAAATGACTGTTTTTGCAGTGTTTTCATAACGGTCACCTATTCAACATCAGAATCTAAAACATTTCATTTGATTTTCGATAGTATAATTACACTTTCCTATTTTCAAAACACGCCTTTTTAAAACTATTTTGCAATTTTTTCACACTCCATTCGTTTCTCTTCTAGTTTTATACATTTTGTTTACGAATGTTCACACTATCGATGCTACACAAGGAACACTTCGTATCCGTGCGAGGAATGGACTCATCAACTCCTACACTCTGTAATTACTGATTTTCTCGTTCGCGTTGTTAGCTCAGTCTGCTCCTTTGTGACATCTTATCCTTATTCTATTTGCTTTTTTCTACATTTCATTTCTACATAATACGTAACTTTCATCACACTGTATGTCAATCCATGGAATTCAGTTAGTCTAGTAGCCCAACGAATATTTCCGTATATCACTTGGCATAGGAGCTTTTCTCAAAACAAGAACCGGATCTAGCTAAGAGAAAAATTTCATAGGAGACAGATAGAACGCAAACTGATACTAGTCAAAGAAGATACTGAAGACCAAATAACAGTTTTTACCTGCTTCATCAGTCTACACAGTAAAACAAACGTATTTACTTACTAGTGTTTCACCGAGCGAGGTGGCGCAGTGGTTAGCACACTGGACTCCCATTCGGGAGGACGACGGTTCAATCCCGTCTCCAACCATCCTGATTTAGGTTTTCCGTGATTTCCCTAAATCGTTTCAGGCAAATGCCGGGATGGTCCCTTTGAAAGGGCACTGCCGATATTCTTCCCTCACCCGAGCTAGCGCTCCGTCTCTAATGACCTCGTTGTCGACGGGACGTTAAACACTAACCACCTACCTACCTTACTAGTCTTTCATTTCAAAGTATGAGCGAGCTCATTAGATTAAGAAATTATGTATAATAAGAACAATGGCAGCATATCTGCTATATTATTTTACCTCTAAATTTTCAAATAGGGATCATTTAGGACGTGATGTACTGCTGAAATAGTACGCTGGCCTCAACGGTTGACACAGTATTGATATTATGTAGAGTCAAATACAAGTACAAAGAAGATAATTGAAAATTTAAAAAAACAACAGTGGATTAATTTATTATCCTTTCGCAGTCACATGACCTAAAACTAAGGTTCTACGTCTACGTCACCACCTGCTTGACTACTTTGCAATTCACACTGAAGTGTTTGGCAATGGGTTCGTCGAACCACCCACCTTTAGACTATTTCTCTACCGCTCAGCTCTCAAACAGACATGGGAAAAATGAACACTTAAATCTTTCCGCTCAAGCTCTGATTTCTCTTATTTTATTACGATTATCATTTACCGTATGTTGGCTGGCGTCAATAAAATATTTTCGAATTAAGAGGAGAAAGTTCGTGACTGAAATTTCGTGAAAAGTTCTCGCCACGACGAGAAACTCGTTTGCCTTAGTGATTTTAATCCCAACTCACTTACCATATCCGTACACTCTCTACCTGCGTTGCCATAATACAAAAAGAGCTGCCTCTCTGTGGACTTCTTCGATGTCTTCGGTCAGTTCTATCTGGTAAGGATCCCATGCCATTCAGAAATACCCTATCAGAGGACGAACAAATGTAGTGTACGCAGTCTCTTTAGTAGATCTGTTGCATCTTCTGTGAGTTCTGCCAGTAAAACTTAGTCTTTGGATCGCCTACCGCACAAGGCTGTGTATGTGATCGTTCCAATTTAAGTTTTCCATAACTGTAGTTCCTAAGCACTGAGGCGAATTGACAGCTTTTAGAAACGTGATTTAAGAGACTTGTTTAAGCACTGACGTGTATGGGTCACACAGTTCCTTATTTTCAGTTAACTGCCACTTTCAGCGCTATAATGATATCTCACCTAAGTGATTTAGCATTGATTTTGATCTTCTGATCACTTTGCTAGACCATAAGTGACAGCATCATCTGGAAACAATCTGAGAGGGCTGCTCAGATCGTCTACTAAAATGTTAAATGGTTTCTACAGACCCTTTTTAGCAGAGGGCCTGTAAAACTTCCTTAGAAAACGCCATATATAACTTCTATTTTACTCTCTGACTTTCCGTCTCTTCTGAAGAACGATGTCAAAAGCCTTCTGGAAATCCTGAAACATGGAACCAGTTTGACAAGCCCTATATATAGCACTCCTCATATTGTGAGAATAAAGAGCTAGATGAGTTGGACAAGAATGATAATTTCTGAATCCGTTCTGACTATCTCAATTGACAGTTTTCTTCGAGGTATTTTATAACGTTCAAACATAGCATTTCCTACTGGAAATCGACGTCAGTGATATGAGTCTGTAATTCATCAGATTAATACTGCTTCCTGTCGTGAGTATTGGGTGACGTGGAATTATCCGTGTTGAATTACGGATCTTTCGTTGAGCGAGCGCTTGTATCTTATTGATAACTATGGAGCTATTGCATCAGCATACCCTGAAAGAAAGCTAACTGGTATACATTCTGGATCGGAAGACTTGCCATTAGGTTATTTGTGATTTAAGTTGCTTCGCTATACCGGGGGAAGTTTTAATCTGCCAGGAAGTTTCATATCAGGGCACACTACGCTGCAGAGTGAAAATCTCATTCTGGAAACATCCCCTAGGCTGTGGCTAAGCCATGTCTCCGCAATATCCTTTCTTTCAGGAGTGCTAGTTCTGCAAGGTTCGCAGGAGAGCTTCTGTAAAGTTTGAAAAGTAGGAGACGGATACTGGCAGACGTAAAGCTGTGAGTACCGGGCGTGAGTCGTGCTTCGGTAGCTCAGTTGGTAGAGCACTTGCCAGCGAAAGGCAAAGGTCCCGAGTTCGAGTCTAGGTCGGGCACACAGTTTTAATCTGCCAGGAAGTTTCATATTAGCGCACACTCCGCTGCAGAGTGAAACTCTCATTCTGTAAACATTCCCCAGGCTGTGGCTAAGCCATGTCTCCGCAATATCCTTTCTTTCAGGAGTGCTAGTTCTGCAAGGTTCGCAGGAGAGCTTCTGTAAAGTTTGGAAGGTAGGAGACGAATACTGGCAGACGTAAAGCTGTGAGTACCGGGCGTGAATCGTGCTTCGGTAGCTCAGTTGGTAGAGCACTTGCTAGCCAAAGGCAAAGGTCCCGAGTTCGAGTCTAGGTCGGGCACACAGTTTTAATCTGCCAGGAAGTTTCATATCAGCGCACACTCCGCTGCAGAGTGAAAATCTCATTTTGGATGATTTTGTTTGTTTTTTTAAATTTGGCATGTCTTTGTTGTTGTCTCTACGGAAGGGTTCTGACCTACCATCTTTTATTAATTTATTCTGTATAAAGTTCTCAATTGCGAGCCATAGTATTTCGTTGCATTTTAGCCGCATCTGGTCTACACTTACATAATTAATTTCAAAGCAGTGGAGAATATTTATCCGATTTTTTTAAATAGATGCATCTTGCGTTCGGTTTTGATGGATTTGAATGTTAGTGTGTCCAGCGTCGCTGTAACGACCTTGTGGTTACTAATCCCTGGTCAACAAGGTTTTCTTAACCACTTACACATCGAATAGTCTCCTGAACTATATGTTGAAAATAATTTTCGAAGAAAGCATTTGGTACGATTTCGGACGATGTTTGGTGCCTACCACCGACTTTAAACAAACATTTTCGCCAATATATCGCACGTAGCGTTCAATACCTGAATCATATGAGTCGGGGGAACGTAAAAGGAACCAGTTGTTACTTTACTTCGGTTGTCAGGTACAACCTTTATCTACAACAAGTCACAGGAACTATGTACTTCAATTTCACTACAAAGTAAATTACTTCTAACAGCAACAAACACTCCACACCAACGGTATTTATCCTATCTTTTCCGAGCACCGTCAGATCCTTTATAATAATTTCGGCTGAGTATATCTCCGACTTTAGCCAGCCTGTGGTCCCCATAGACATTTTATCTTCCTGTGTTCATCCTGCACCCTTTGACACTGTACCCTTTTCTGCACTTTACGAAAATCCTCTGACCTGAAAATCTCCCAAGTCGATAAGACGCATCTCACTCCTCTATACAAACAAGAAACACCATGAGAGGCGAATATACAAAGCAGCTGGTAATAATGGCTTATTTTACATAGTGAATGCCATAAAGTAGCATGCCAGAAATCTTTCACCAACTACTCATGTCAAACAGACAAGGTACGGTATATGATAGCAGATGTTCCGAACAGGTGACTACTTACACACGTACTTGCTATACACGAGACCCATTAGCGAATGTAACAAATTTTCTTGAAGTTCTCCATCGAGTAGCTAAAGAAAAGAAGATTAAGATTTAATGTCCATGAGCTCAAGTTGAGAAACGTTAATAAGAATAACAGCCTTACTCTTTCGAAGATAAACGTGTCAGCCTTTGCCATTTGCAATTTAGGGAAATGACGTTAAACGTTAATTTGGATGGGCAGAAGGGGATTTCAGCTGTCTTTCTGCGTACGAGTGAAATGTCTTACCCCTGGTGGGCCTTACTTGTTACCATCGTTAAATAAAAGCCTTAATGTAGAATTAAAATAAGCAGTGAATTTTACTAGCACGAAATATGAAGGCACAATATACGGAATGAAATACTCAGAATGACTCATGGCCGTTTTAAAAATATTTTTGTAGTGCTAACAAACAAGAAACAAATATTTAGAAGGGGATAGTAGTGCACTATTTATAAATGCATAACAAACATTGCGATATTCTTTCTACAACTACATACGTAGTCCACAAGCCACGATATGGTGCGTTTCTATAATACTCTCGTGTTGATCGAACCTTCGGTAACTAATGTAGCATCACGCCTTTGAATTGCATCAATGCCTTCTTTTAATAACACCTGCTGGGGATTTCAAACACTCGAATAGTACTCAAGAATGGTTGGCACAAGTGTTCCATACGAGGTCTCCTTCATAGATGAGCTACAATTTCCTAAAATTCTCCTAATAAACCAAAGTCGACTATTAACCTTCCCTGCAAGCGACCTTACGTCCTCTTTCCATGTCTTATCACCTTGCAACATTGCTCCTAGACATTTTATAGTTTCTTACTGATGAAGTCTTTACAAAACGACGTACAGGAAAAGTCAGCGTTATTACGAGTTTTCAGTTAGCTGCAACAGTCCAGGTTTTGCCGAATATTTGTAACAATCAGTTGCTGAAATCAACATCTTTCTGGTATGAAAGTCGTCTATGACTTTTTCAAAGAAACTACCCACTAATGCGCCAGTAATGCTTTATGAAGAAAATAGATTGCGATCAACAGATGAGGCATTGAATGTGTACTGAAATGTTCCTAAGAGAAATCATCCGTAACACTGTTGTTATTTTCTACCAATATACGATCTTAGTTCTGGCTTTCTTTTACTCACATTCCATTTTGATTTTACACACCGAGTAAATAGAAATGAAATTCACTTATAGTAATTGTACGGGAGTTAGTACTGCAGTGACGTTATCGACAAAACACATCTGTTCACGGAAAGAGATGTTACAGCATAACGAATCCTACTTGAGATTTGAATTAGCATACAGGGACGTGACGTACGTAGTTTAACTAAATCATGAGTGACAAGACTAATTTTTCATGTGTTGAAGAGTAACACTACAGTTTTCGTGGCAATTAAACTTCTATTGTGTTAACAAGGGATACATTATATTACAGACTGGTAAACAGAGAGCTTTAGAGCTAGAGATAATTCAAGGCTATCATGATGTGTGAACTGTGAATAACAATGTGATATTCCCGTAAAGAACAAATACCAAGATAACACCTTTGCATAGCATAAACAAGAGCGAGTACGCCTGTCCACTTTAACCAACAAGTATTTCAGTTCTTTGAGAATAACAGAGATATGAATTTGTAATATTCATAATAATGCGTTCATCAATTAACAAAGCAAACGATCGAGAAGTCACGAAGATGAGGATACTGGAAAACAAAATCCAATGCCCTGTCTATTCGTCGTAATTTATCTCCTTCCTAAAGCAATAACGGCGAATGCCTTGGTATTTTCTTTCTAAATATCATGGATGATTTTCTTTCAAGTGAGATGTTACTATACACACCAGCACATTATTACAAAAATTAATCGATATCTCGACTTAAATAATTGGAAAATGAGAATTTGTAGTATTTCTTACTCGATGTTTGGTATAGTTTCAGTAAGACCTTAGGACTGCACAACAGTATATTAGGAGTAGAAAAATACATCTTGAAACCACCGAAAGCTTTTATATAAATAGTGTTTTATTACTTTCGATAATAAGTGTAAGGTAAAGGGACGAATCATAGTGTACTTAGGAATACATGTTATTTTGTGATTGGTGTTTCAATCTACTGACCCATTTTAGAATCACATGAAAGAACGCACAGTAAATACCGTCATTAGCGGCTTCTGGCATTTTCCAATGTTTTAGTTGTTGCGAGACGTAAGGTTGTATTTTGTACAGCGTCTGTAAATTTACTAATTCTGCATATTTCAGTGCTGTATAATATATTACAGTTGTTTTGCGGATACTGTTAATTCATCAGTTACAAAGTTTCATGATGAGTAAAATTCTGTACATTTTTGAAACTGTTTACATAACATGTGGACGGTTAGGCCATACTTCGTTAATTGCGCTCCATCTTGTACCTCCAAACAG
This sequence comes from Schistocerca gregaria, assembly GCF_023897955.1. Classification (NCBI taxonomy): domain Eukaryota; kingdom Metazoa; phylum Arthropoda; class Insecta; order Orthoptera; family Acrididae; genus Schistocerca; species Schistocerca gregaria. The sequence goes on from NC_064931.1 coordinate 736,215,982, forward strand.
AAGTCTTTTTACCATTAAAAACGTTGTATTCGCGAATGAACTGACTTTCTTTAACTTCTTAACTTTTTCTGTCTCGAAACAAGAAATTTATGTTAGCTGCCAGTAGCTTCTATTTCAAAACGTTTCTAATTTGAAAATGGCTTCTTAATTTGCTTCTACTTACTGATTACAGGTACGCAATGTAGTGATAATGTAACACAGTATATTAAATACAGCAGTGAAAAGATTTTCTCGATAGCAACACTTTGAAATGTGAGAAGAATATTAAATATTTTTATACTTGTTCTTAGATACATGACTTTGTTGTGACTTGGAACAGTTGTCCATACTTGAAAAAACCTTATTTCTTCAGAGTAATTTTTGTAATTTCTGCTGAAGACTGCAGAACTCGTAAAATAAATGTCATCGTTTCAAAATGGAAAAACAAAATACATTAAACTTCTATTATAAAGCTGGCTAGATGTGGAAGTCTAAATAGTATGTGAACATACAAAACTCTGCCCTAATCTTAATATCAAAAATATTGATATAGCGACTTTTGGCAGTTTTAAGATGTACTTTCTGAATCATTTAAGAGCTTTGCAGCTCTACCTGCAAAACAGTTATTACGGATATATAATAAAAGGAAGCCTCGACGAGATGCGTTGCTCTTCTCTGGATCTTCCCTGCTGCCTCGGTGAATAATACATGGTAAAGGTTTCAAGCTGAAGAACAGTAACGAAGTATCGGTGGAACGATGGTTTTGTAAGCTACCTCCTTGCAGTTACTGAGGAGACTTCTAATATGTCTGATGTCTGACATCTGCCTCACCTACGAAAAGTTTTGTATGCCACTCTATTTAAATCGTTACGGGTGCATACTAGCAGACATTCCATGCATGGGGCATTTTTGAGTTCTTACTCGGTAATCGTGTGATCAACGACAACGGGTCTTTCCATCAATTTCGATGCAATACGCTACTTCTTTTTTTTTTTTATTTTGCGCATACGTGCATCAAGTGTCGATTTTCTGTGGGTCTTCCTGCGGTTCGCTAAAATTTTCTATAGACAACAATTCCATCCGCGAGTAGCGTCATGGAATCTACTAGATAATTTGTATATACTATCAATATTAACAGTCCAAAAACACTCCGACTCTTTACGTCTGAATCTGATTTTGCGTCTGAAGATTTCTCTCTTTGGTGGTGGTGCTATCACTTGTATTTTGAATTTCGAATATATTTATTGCCGCTATTATAACAGTAACCACAGAGGAAGCTGCCTGGTAGATTTTGCACACAGCATAGTTCAATCATCGCCAACACTCGGTTTAACAATCGTGATGGAAGGCTGTATACGTGAGAGACACTGGAGACATTAGAAGGTTTCAGTGTCATTGTGTTGCTAGAAACCTAAAGAGGAGTATCTGGCTACTAGATCAAAAAGAGAACAAACGAAAGAAATTGTATTTCTCTGTTTAGAATGAGTATTTCTAAACATACCATGTTTACAAAACTGAAGATTTTACTAATTACTTGTTGCTGCTTTCGAAATATAACATGAGGTAGTATGAAATTAAACAGGTTCTCTTACTTTGCGAAGTAATGGAAATATTAGTAACATGAAAAAGTATCAGTGGTACATAATACAATAACATAATACATGATGTTTGCCGTTTTTATTGTCATGTTTAACCGTTTCATTATTATTATTATTTCCGTGTCCCTCTTTTCCTTATAAACACATACGAGGTACAAAAAATATTCGGCAGAACTTTATGATTGAAACTCAAGTACAAAGTGTTCTTGATTTCACGCCATGTTTTCAAACTGAAATAAAATGTAAGCACTTATAAAATACGGTTACAAATTGAAGAAACTTTTTTTACACACTTCAGAATGGGTATTAGGAAAACTTTGTCTCTATAAATAGTGTAACAACAATGCCCGTAGTTGTTCCATATTTTCTTGCGTCAAGAAATAATGAATCACCTTATAATGCTAAGCTGTATAAAGCTCTAATCAAGCACACACGGATAAGCTACACGATACACGGATAAGCTACTATGAACAGCATTATTGTAAGCAAGATAGACACGAAGCCCACAACCACCACAGTAGTACAAGTTCATATGCCAATTAGATATGCAGATGATGAAGACATTGAAGAAGTATATGACGAAATAAAAAAAAAATATTCAAATAGTTAAGGGAGAAGAAAATTTAATAGTCATGAGCTACTGGAATTCAATAGTAGGTAAATGAAGAGAAGAAAAAGTAGCAGGTGAATAAGAACTGGGATAAAGGAATGAAAGAGGAAGCTGCCTGGTAAATTTTGCACACAGCATAGTTTAATCATCGCTGACACTCGGTTTAAAAATCGTGATGGAAGGCTGTATACATGGGAGAGACTGGAAACTTTAGAAGGTTTCAGATTAATTAGATAATGGTGAGACAGAGATTTCGGAACCAAATCGTAAAATGTAAGACATTTCCAGTGGCAGATGTGAACTCTGACCACTATTTACTCGTTATGAGCTGTTGATTATACTGAATAAATTGCAAAAAGGTAGGAATTTAAGGAGTTTGAATCTGGATAAACTGAAAGAACCAGAGGTTGCTGAGAGTTTTATAGGGAGCTTTAGGGAACGATTGACAATAACAAGGATAGGGAATACAGTAGAAGAAGAATGGTTGCTTTGAGGTTGGAAAGAGTGCAGGCAGCAGAGGATCAAGTAGGTAAAAAGATGTGGGCTAGTAGGAATCCTTGGGTAACACGATAGATATTGATTCTATATGATGAAAGGAAAAAAATATAAAAATGCAGTAAATGAAGCAGGGGAAAGGGAATACAATAGTCTAAAAAATTAGATTGACAGGAAGTGCAAAACGGCTTAGTGGAAGTAGTTAAAGGCCAAATGCAAGGAGTTAGATGCACATATCGCTGGGGAAAAGTTAGATACATCTACAGGAAAATTAAAGAGACCTTTGAAGAAAAGAGAAACACCTGTATGAAAGTCAAGAGCGGAGAAGCAAAGAAGGGAAAGCTCAAAGGTGTAACGAATATATAGAGGGTCTACACAACGGAGGAGTAACTGAGGGTAATTTAATAGTAATGCAAAAGGAAGTAGATGAAGATGAGGTGGGCGATAGGATACTGCGTGAAGAATTTGACACAGCACCGAAAACGTAAGTCGAAAGAAGGCCCCGGGAGTAGACAACAACTTGTATCCTTGGGATAGCCAGACCTGACAAAAGTCTTCCAGTCTGGTGAGCGAAATTTATGAGACCTGCGAAATACCGTCAGACTTCAAGAAGACTATAATAATTCAAATCTCAAAGAAAAAAGTGTTGACAGATGTGAAAATTACCGAACCACCAGGTAAATAAGTCATGGTTGCAAAATACTAACACGAATTCCTTACAGAAGAATAGAAACAATGATAGAAGCAGACGTCGGGAAAGATCAGTTTAGATACCGGAGAAATTTAGGTACACGCAAGGCAGCACTGACTCTACGACTTCTCATAGAAAATAGGGTAAGGAAGGCGAAACTAAGTATATAGCATTTGTAGACTTAGAGTAAGCTTTTTATAATGTTGACTGGAGTACTCTCTTTGAAACTCTAAAGGGTAGCTGGAGTAAAATATAGGGAGAGAAAGGCTATTTGCAAGTTGTAAGGAAACCAGACGGTAGTTACAATAGCCGAGTTGCATGAAAGGTAAGCAGTAGTTGATAAGGGAGTGAGTCGGGGTTGTAGCCTATCGCCGATGTTATTCAATCTGTACATTGAGCGAGCAATAAAGGAAACAAGAGAAATATTTGTAGTAAGAATGAAGGTCCAGAGACAAGAAATATAAACTACGTAACTAACGAGGTGGCCGATGCTATTCAATTTGTACATTGAGCGAGAAATAAAGGAAACAAGAGAAAAATTTGTAGTAAGAATGAAGGTCCAGGGACAAGAAATAAAAAAATACGTAACTAATGAGGTGGTACTGAACATAACTCGTGAGAAAAGAAATTTGTGGCACAACCTTATTAGAAGAAGGGATCGGTTGGTAGGACACGTTCTGAGACATCAAGGGATCACCAATTTAATACTGGAGGGAAGCCTAAGGGGCAAAAATAGTGAAGGCAGACCAAGAAATTAATACAGTAAGCAGATTAACGAAGCTGTAGTTTTCAGTAGTTACTCGGAGGTGCTACAGAAGATTGCTGAAGATTAGATGGTTAGATCACATAACTAATGAGGAGGTATTGAATAGGATTGGGGAGAAGAGATGTTTGTGGCACAACGTGACGAGAAGAAGGGATCGGTTGGTAGGACATGTTCTGAGGCATCAAGGGGTCACCAATTTAGTATTGGAGGGCAGCGTGGAGGGTAAAAATCGTAGAAGGAGACCAAGAGATGAATACACTAAGTAGATTCAGAAGGTTGTAGGTTGCAGTAGGTACTGGGAGATGAAGAGGCTTGCACAGGATAGAGTGGCATGGAGAGCTGCATCAAACCAGTCTCAGGACTGAAGACCACAACAACAACAACAACAACAACAACTCGGAGGTGTACAGGTTGGTACAGTATAGAATGGCATGAAGAGTTTCATCAAACCAGCCTTCGAACTGAAGATCACAGCAACAGTTTCTGATAAAATAATCCGTTTAACACAACTCGCTGCAGGCCGTATCTTACTTCACATATCCCCTGACAGTTTTCAATAATTTCCTTATGTTAGAAAGTAAAAGACCTAAGTTTGAAGTACATAGTTGATTATGTGCCATTGTTTACGTGGCAGCAGCTGACTACAACGTACCTAGAATTATCACGTGAACTATATGAATTACGATTAGAAAGAGATCTAAGAGGACACTTTGAATTTTAAGCCAACGAAATGAGCGGTTGTATAGAGGAAAGAAGTATAGGAAACCAACTATGCCATTAGAATTGGTGTGGTAATTATCTTAAGAAATTAAACATCCTGATTTTGTTACTTTTAGTGTTGCTTGATGGCATACAGCTCGCATTTTAAAAACCTACATTTATTCATCTCCTCGTTTGCCTCTACGATTTTGAACACCCCCCCCTCCCCCCACACTTTCCTGCAGCACTAAACTGGTGATCCCTTGATGTCTCAAAATGTGTCCTATCAACCGATCCCTTCTTTTGGTCAAGTTGTGCCACAAATTTCTTGCCTCCCCAATTCTGCTCAGTACCTCCTCATTAGTTAAATGATTTACCCATTAATCTTCAACATTCTTGTGTAGCATCACGTTTCGAAAGCTTCTATTCTCTTTTCTCTTAGCTGTTTGTCGTCCATATTTCACTTCCATACATGGCAACACTACACACAAATATCATAAGAAACGTCTTCCGAACACTTAAATCTATGATTGATGTTAACTAATTTCTCTTTTTCAGGGATGCTTTTCTTGCCATTGCCAATTTACATTTTATATGCCCTCTACTTCGGCCACCTTCAGTTACTTTACCACCCAAATATCAAAATTCACCTACTACTTTAACAGTCTCATTTTCTAATATAATTCCCTAATTCTCTTAACATTTCCTGATTTAATGCGACTACATTCCATTATACTTGTTTTGCTTCTGTATTCCTTTCAAGACACTCTCCATTCCCTTCAACTGTTCTTCCAAGGCCTTTGTTGTCTTTCACAGAATTGCTATGTTATATAACTTCCGCAGCTGCTCTGACTATGGCAGTCGAGCTGAAGTGGATCCATCACAATAAAAGCACTGAAGTATCATAGCAGTAATTTCGATTTTATTTCAAAATGATTACGTTATCGAGCTTTAACTGTAGCGGCAACATCTATGATTTTAACAACTGTAATTTGTATGCCAGAGTGAACTTGGTGTTTTACCTGCATTACCGCAAATAAACCTTCGTGCTACTCACCAAATTCTGTTACACCTTCAGTAAATTTTCTGATCTGCAACATTATCGCCAGTAACTCATAATAGTTTTTGAATTTTTTACGATCTGGAACTGCCAGGTCTACTGTTGCAGCAGTGGCACGGATATAATGTTTGAACTGCAAACATTAGGGGGAGGGTGAACATAATGGCCTGTGCAGACATAACGCCAAGTTGATTTGCGAGTCCGTACAGCGTTGCGATCACGTGGCACCTACTTAATGACGTCACACAAGGCCATGTTTTGTGGGGTTTCGAGACCTAATCTAACGCAAGTTCTCACTTAACGTATCATTAAAAATTGACGTAAGATTTTGGATTTTTCTGACATAATTGGACTGAAAATGGCTACTGAGCGACACATTCCCATGTTGGTAAATGAACAGTGGCCGTCGCCCATTAACTAAAACTTAACAATTAACTCAATAGCCTGTGGCCAGTTTGCCCACCTCTGTGACGAATATCCTAGATCTCAACTAGTACAACTATTACGTTCCTTACTTCCGGTATTATTATTATTACTATTGTGAACAAAAATTAAATATAGCTATAATAAACGATGAATTATAACAACTAAAAACAATATTACTAATTAATGATAAATGTTACAGTAACCCAATAGTAATAAGTAATTATTACTATTAAGTAACGGAAATAATTTGTGTTTGCCCAATATCATTAGGTACACATAAAAGCACAAGGAATGAGTGAAATATGGGATACATGTGAATCGTAGAGAGCAAAATCTGCTGTAAAAGACGCCACCGCCTTTGAAACTGTGGCAAACCCCTATCGAGGACCATGAAATACCTGGAAGAGAAGTGTTTTGAAGAAATATATCTGTGATGCATTAACATATGCAGAATACACCGCAAACCATGTGACGGTTTCTCGCTGAGAGTACTTCTAGAAGCACTAATTGATTCGCCGTTTCCTGTTCATTTCGCGAAAGGTTCGTGGGAAAGAGGTATTGCTGGTAAACCTCTGCATTAGCTCCAGTTTCTCGAAATTCTTTGTTGTGGTTATTTCGCGAGAGGTATGTGGGAGGAAGCATTATGTTGTCCCACCCTTCCCGGAACGTCTTGTCTCGGAATTTCAGTAGTAAAAAGCTCCGTAATGCACAACGCTAATCTCGTTGAGCGCCTCTGCATCGCACTCGCGCCGACTAAACGGTCCCGTGTCGAAACTTGCAGCACTTCGTTGAGCTTTCGCTGTTTCTTGTATTGAACCTACTTGATAAAGGTCTCAGACTGATGAACAGTAATCAAGAATAGGTCAAACAAGTCTTTCGTAAGCCACTTCTTTCGTTGATGAGATACATTTCCTTACGATTCGTCCTAAGAATCACCAGTGTGCATCTATTTTTTCTACTGTTTGTTTTATGTGGTCATTCTACTTGTCACTGCAGTTGGTTATTCCTAGATATTTTACGGCAGACACTGTTTCCAACATCTTGTCACCAATAGTATCGCTGTACAGTAACGGATTTCTTCTCCTATGTATGAGCTATCTGTCACTTTTATTTACACTCAAAGTTAGCTTCCAGTCCTTGCACCATTCATCAATCCTCTGCAGGCACTGCAAATCGCTAACGTCTTCTGGCGTTGCTACCTTGTTGCTTCTTGTGGACGACAGCATCATCTGCGAACAGCCTTATGGAGTTTCTGAAGTTATCTACTAGGTCATTTATACGAATATGTAATGTTAACTAAAGCGGTCGTATCACCCTTTCTGATGTTGTTTATAAAATTATCTCTATGTCTGTCGATTTTGTTCACTTAAGAGTGACGTGCTGAGTTCTTTCTGCAAGGAAGTCGTGGAAGCATTGAAAATCTGGTCCGATAATAGGTATGCACGCATTTTTTTCAATAAACGGTAGTGCGGGACTACGTCAAACACCTTCCTGAAGTCGTGTAACACGGCTTCAAACTGAGTGTCGATGTATGTAGCACTACCTATCTTATGAACGCTAGATATGTGTTAGGGGAATCCATGTTGACTTTCATAGACAAATATTTTCTTCTCCAAAAAGTCATAACACGTGGTGATAAAACATGTAATTCTATAACGCATTGACGTAAGATGTGTAGGCACGTAATTATGTGTGTCTGACCTACGACCCTTCTTGACGCATGGAGCTACCTCCGCTTTCTTCCAGTCACTACGTACCCTTCGATGCTCCAGTGAACTACAATAAACTACCGCTAACAGGGAAGCAAGCTGACCGCATAATCTCTATAGGATTTTGTAGGTATCTTATCTAGACCAGAAGCCTTTCAACTACGAAGAGGTTGTAGCTGCTGTTCCTTCATCACCTATCTCAATATTTCTCATTTCGGCTTTCTTATGATGGAATGTATTACGATCGTCCACAATGTAACAGTTTCCGACGACGGAAATCAGTATTTCGGCCTTCTCTTTTCCACCTTCCAATTCGGTGCTAGTAAGGTAACTGAGTGACTGAACAGATGACTTCGAACCATTTATTGATTTTATGTAAGACAAAGACCTCTTAGGGTTTAAAAATTGATTGCTAAAATTTTGCTTTTCAAGACTGAACGCTCGTATCATGGCTTTGCTTACCCTCATCTTCGCTTCCCTCAGCTTTCGTTCGTCAGTTAGGTTTTGACTTCTTTTAAATCTGAAACGAATCTCTCTTTGTTTACGTAGGAATTTTCTAACATAGCCATTAAACCACGGTGTTTTCCCCCATCTATTAAGACATTGCTAGGAATGTACTTTTCTATGGAATACTGAGTGATGCTTTCGGTTTCTTTTCAATTTTTACTCCACATCTTTGTGCTCAACACTGAATGTTTCATGTTGACTACTCAGGTATTCAACAATTTGTATCGTTTCGCTCTTGCTAAGCAAGAATATATACCAAGCGTTCCTAACAGTCCTTTTGTCGCCTCTAGTGATTGATGCCATCACTGTCTTATAATCACTGATGCCCTCCTCTATGTTCGTTGACTCGAAAAGTTCCCGTCTGTTTGTTGCTAGCATGTCTATCACGTTACCTTCAAGAGTCGGTTCCCTACCTCCTCTAAGTAATTTTAGACAAGATATTGAGAATAATGCCACACGGTTCCGAGCCGCTAGCACCAGTTTTGATCGCATAACTCAGTCATTCTGTATCTTCCAAGTTGATGTCTCCCCCTGTTCCAAGAGCATCACGAAACTCATCCACGAAATTTTGCAAGTACTCTCTGAAACACTCCAACACTACAACTCCTGTTGCAGGCGATTTATAAAAGCATCCAATTACCATGTTTGAGCCACTTTTGGAGCTACATGTTACTGAATTCTGTAATACAATAAATGCGCCGCCACCTATCCTTACATAAACATTCCAGTCTGAATTCCGTTTCGTTACTATTCACGTCCGGTTGCAACCACGTTTCTGCTCTTAATAGTATGGGGGCATCATTACCTTCAACAATTGGTGCTAAGTCTGGCATCTTTCCCCGAATGCTCTTGCTCTTTATTAAAGTCATATCGATCTTTTGTATTTCCGATCTGCGAGGATGAGCATTCTCAGAGGACAATGTGGTATATCTATCATCGATTTCGGTAAACATTTCATCAGTGACCTGTTGGGAGGTTTCTTTAACCTAAAAAAAGGAAAAATACGAACATGTGCGCGCCACACGTTCTTCGCTATCTTAGTGGCCAATTCCTATTGAACGCCTTACCTGTTAAGAGGAACCATACAGTTCTCCATTCGGTAATGGAGGTCGAGAAATTAGCAGCTGATATCGTTGAAGAATGATCACAGCCTCTGGTTTAGACTTTTCACTCACCTGGTTCAATCCAAAGGACTGCGATCGACTCTGGGTACGATACTACTAATAGTGAACTTAGCCTAAACGCCGTATGTGATGCTCGTTGTTTTCACCAAATCAGCCATCCGCTGACAAGAACCGATGATGATCTTAGAATTAAAGTGGTAGGCTGACAAGAGGAAGGTATCAGTAAGCGTTTCAGTATGCTACTACATAAAAAATAGAAAAGGGAATTAAGGACCTTATTTTGTACATAGAGATAAGAATAAAACCCATGACAGGCAAGGATCTGCGATGCACTGCATTTAAATCGCCGAGAGGAATAATATTCCTCAAAATTTCAGTAAGAAGAGCAGAATGGCTGGAAAGCGTTGGATTGCTGTCTTCCGGAAAAGACTTACAACACTGACGCAAGGGATCAAGTGCCCAGGATGTGGAACATGGTCCCACGAATAGTATACTCTTGTTGCTGGGGACAAAAATGACTATTTGGCAGAAAACTTTCAATAAAATTTTCTGAATCACTGAAATGTACTATTTTATAGGTATAAATTATGAATTTTTCATTAAAAATATAATTTCGTAACTTAATTTTACTTTCAGCATGTACTTTATAGTGTAAACAAGTTCTTATTTGTGTCAGCACACTTTTTCAAAGGGAAAACTGGTTTTCTTAATTTATTTAGCCTTATACATCTACATGGGCATTATGCTCGAATCCGCCAGGCAAAATGGACATTTGGGTGTTTTTCGGATTATTGATTATCAAGGTGCTTTCCTTTTGTCTAACGAGAATGAAAAAAGAGGAATGAGAATAGTCCGACTTTACACCTGCGATTCTCGAGTTTCTAGGTCGAATGCAACTTACCTTATAAAATAGCCAAATTTTACTATGGCCGTTATGTCCGGCATACCAATAATTTTGTTTTATTGCACAAAGAAAAATTCAAACTTTCTCACGATGTTTGCGCAAACGCCTATTTTTACCTTTAATTCACATTTGGACAACATAGACCTCTGTTAATGGAGAATACGCGAGTAAAGTCATGTTTTCACTTTCAGTTTTGATACAATAAGATGCCGTATGATGTACCAGAATAATATTGATGAGGCATTAGATTACTGGGATGGGACAGACAAACCACGACACTGTTGCTAACAGAATCCATAGCAGACCCTGAATGTAACGTTTAGAATCAGTACAGGAGTAATTAATTATTTACCTTCGTTTTACTTTCATTTTGTGCAGTTATCGTAAATAATGATTCCACTCGGCAAAAACGCGGTTTTCCTTCGTCCAGTCCATCGAGACCCTTTTTTTTTTTTCAGCGGTGGAAAAATTAAATTTAACGCCAAATTATGTAGGGAATACGGTGCAGACCAAAATATAACGACATTGACTCAATTTTATGTGCGACACGTAAATGAGTTTACAAGTAATTATCAGAAAAATTGAAAGCCTGTTTAAGTCATTAATTTGAAATGTTTTTGAGGTTAACGTTAATCCAAACCACTACTGATGCAATCAATGGAAAAGCTTCTAACTACCAATTTAATACACGATTACCTGACAATATTACGTTCTGATATTACATGTGGAACCTCATTTAACGAACAGTAGCCTGTCTTCACATATTTATTTCCCACTTGTTGACGAATCGTCACGTACCTTTTTCCGAAAGTTTCTTGTATTTTCTGCTTCTCAGTATGCGATATAAGAGTAGGTATAGCATTTGTCGTCATATGTTCATCAGCTATTGATTTACGTTCCCCAGTGCATTTCAATACCCAATGGGTGTTAGAGCAAAGCCGGCTGACTAAATATTTCCACACCTATGTCCTTCTGTGAAGACTCCTAACACTTATGCAAAAAATTTCGTTCTTAAAGATAGCTTTTTGAAGATTTCGTTGAAGTGATGCGTAGATCGGTGGGCTTCAGAAGGTACGTTAATGTCCATAATGATGCCTACGTAATTAAATTTACCTCCGAAATTTTAAGCCTGTTACCAAAGTACCACGGTGCGTACTAAACACTGGAGTTTTACTGCACAAATCAGCTTGTTTTGTAACAGCTGAAAAATTAAGTTACGTCAAATTCGTCGTTCAGTGAAATGGCAGTGAACTCCAGTGGCATCTTCACAATTAATAGCGAATGTTAGTTTTGATGTTTTCATCGTAACTGAGATATACCTATTAATATCTTCTGATAGCGGGTGACAAACCCCATCTCTTCTTCTCACGATTAGAGTTTATTTCGAAAAGTAAGATTTCTGTTTGCGGAGCTGGGGAATATCTGATTTATTCCAAGGTCCGTGACACACTGTAAAATGTCTTTGCCGAAAATGTTTTGTAAACGATGTTTTATGAAGTCTTTGACGCTGAACAAGGGTACATGTAACATATCTTTTATACAAGTTTGAGCGTGGCCCTAGCTTTTACAAAGTATGATACTGACCTAAGGACAATATAGCTCACAATAAATCTGCATGCCATCTTGGTTTTTCGCGGATCACTTCATGTGACGTTAAGTGTACGTTCTGCCGTTGGCACTTAGTTTATGGGCATTGTTGGCCGAAGGACGCATTGCCTGAGCTGTTGGAGAGAGCGGATGCTGCCAGTTTCAGTGTGGTCAGGCAGCATGCAGCAGGAAATTCGGTAATCCGTTTCCATTAAGTTTCACGTTTGCAATTAACAACGAGGCTCAAAACACCGTTGCAGAGTATTAAGCTAGCTACGTCCTGACATTTCCTGTTCATACTGATTTTATAAACTGCAGAAGGACATTGAAATTCACGTGTTAGGTAACGTATGGAGATCTTCCGCGGAAAGTCTGGGTGGTACTCTGTTTCCTGAGAGAATTTATTACCCCTTTGGCAGCCGGTGTACTATTTGTACGATCCATTGTGAGACCCCAGTTTTACGCTGATAATACTGGGCTGTCAGTAAATCGTGGTTGCTTTCAGTTGTGTGCACCCTCGCTAGTGATTTTTTTTTACACGCTAGCGACGATCCATGCCGTCTTTCTCGATTCCCATAAGTTGTGTTTTCTTTATTTTACAATGTCCCACTTGTTGTTTTATAAATTCAATACGTGTATTTTACTTCTTAGGTAATTTACAGGAAGTAACTTTCACTTTTACCAGGTACATGAGAATTTAAATTAACTCCTTTTGTTGAAACCAACTTAACTATTGTTAAGATAAAAATGGTGTGACATTTTTTGGTTTCCCTTGGGAGAGCATGCTTTCAGCGCAGCCTACAGAATGAGCTGTGATATTACATTTTCGTTTCACCATGACCCACATCCAGTCCAACCTAAAACACAAAATAATCGCCTCTGGACACTAGTGATTGCAAAATTTCCCTGCTATCCCTTGTATACTTAAAATGTCATGAGTGTAACATAAATTTCGACAGAATACTACATAAACTTACAAATTTTAAAGCGCTGACTAGTTTGATTATTTCTTAGTACACTATACTATATGTTACACAGCAGTAAACAGATATTAATAATATACATAACGGTAAAACTATCATTCACCTATATTATAGTTCATGGAATCCTACAGAAGTATTGATTTATTGGCAGCACAGATCTCACATATGTTATTCATATCATGGAAATGCTCCTGAAAAATTACATAAGAAATAATTGATATATTAATAAGCTTTCCCTGAGTATGAGAATATCGCATATTAATGAATTGTCTGGTGTATTGCAAAATCTGAAAGGCTATAGTAAGCTTTCTGAGGCCAGGCAATGGCGTGCTTGTTTCCCGTATAAAATAGTACTTATATGAAGTTAGCAAACGATATAAGGAAAGACAGTGTCAACACATTAAATGTCAGAAAAAGTTTATGATCTTAGTTGAAAGACGAACGCAGTGTTTCTAAGCTGTCTTAAGCGCAAGTCTACGGAAATTCCCCCAAAGCTAAAAACGTTTGAAGAATAAGAGACAAAATCCAAACACTTCATCTATTTCTGGACTAAAAACACGAAGAAAGGCTATTGAAAATTATCTCCATTTAATGACACATGGAAATGGTTCTATTCACCTAAATCAATTACTGAAATTCCACAGGAACAGTTTCTTGCAGATTATTTGTCCGCACACTATGGGAAATCTCATTTATGTACGATGTTTGAATGCTCTACAGATCTGCGTGTAGAGCTTTAGGGATGCGAATTTCTCGAGCAGGAGAAAAAAAATTGAAAATCTCGAAAATCTCATAAGGCCGTCGATAAGACTGCCCGCTCTTCGATGCGTATGCTAATAAACATAATGTTAGTGTTAGCACTACTCTCTCAGACTAAAGCTCCTCCCGAACAGGCCATGAAAGCTCAACGGTACCGACCGGCCGCCATGTTATCCTCAGCTCACAGGCCTCAATGGATGCGGTTATGAAGGGGCATGTGGTCCGCTCACCGCTCTACCGTCCGTATGTCAGTTTCCGAGACCGGACTCTCAGACTAAAATCATCTGTTTAAGCAGTGTATCGACATATCACAAACACTAATTAGCAGCAGTTGAATACTATACTGGAAACAGTGCCGCATGAAGTAGGTGACAAAAAAATGTTCCAACTGGTCACTAATTATAATGCACAAGACCAAATGAATACACTGTCTCCCGATTAACAAATGTTGAAAATATGAAACATATAAGAATCCTGCACCAAAAGCTATGAATCTGCAAATGAAAGTGGCGATGAATACGCTTTCAGCAGCGTGTAGCGAAATGTAGAAACCGATGTTAGAAAATGATTTAAAGTAACAGAGAAGGAACAAGACATGTTTGTCATAGTGTTTAATACGAAAATTAACGATTTTTCTTAGAATTCCTGTGCCTGCCCTTGTGAATAAGTCGCAATTTAAAATCTTCACCCCATCCTATATGTTAAAATCGCCGTAATTTATCCCAAAACAACAGTTAACGCGAAACTGCCGTGAAGGTAAAACATCGTCTTATGTTCAGTCGTTGTTACCACGAGAAATTAACCAAAGAAAACATTTTAAAAATGAACTACGTAGGCAGTATCCGAATACTTAATGCGGGTCTGAAATGACCAAATTTTCCTCATGAGATGTTTGTCTTTGCAGGTCAACAAGACTGCAAGTCTGCTATTCGTTGTGCATAGGCCACAACTCTGTTTTTAGCCATTAAGCTGGTCGCCCAAGCCTGTGCTCAGACTCTGAGGACCGTGTAATCGTGACAACAGAAGCGTACGTCTGAAGTTACATGAAGCACATATTACAAGAAGCGCTTCGAGGTGTTGCTGAGTGCTTGGAGACATGTGTACTCACTTCCCATCGGCACGGAGCTTTAGCAGAAATGCCAGTCTGTCTTCTCCTGCACCATCTTCACTTACATAGGGCATTCTTCACCAGGAGACCCGTTCTACAGCTATGTTAGGGAACTCGCCAATTGAGTCTTCACCGTTTGTCGATAAATTTGCTCAACTTTTTCATAGCACAAAAATATATAATTCGTATCTTAAAATTACGTCTTACTTTGTAAAAATGAAATGGAACTGTATCGAACTGTATCGAAACATCTGCATTAGGAGGAGAATGTACTAGCTGATACCGAACATCACTTATACCACAATGCGCTAAATTTGTAACGTCTGTAAGATTATTTGTCGTCTTTATATCTTTAGGTTATTGATACATGCAATGATTCAGTGATAACATCTCTGTACATGCAGGATATAACGGGTGCAACTGCAGACATTTCTATTGGTGACAGAGCACGGTGTACTGGACAGCACTACGTCAATATCTGAACATTTTCAGACTAATAATTAAAGCTTTTACACGTCGTATGATTTTAGGTTGGTTAGTACCTCTAAGTATGTATGGCAATTAATGCTTATTTACTCCCGTCGGAGGTGCGAGTCCTCCCTCTGGCATGGGTGTGTGCGTGTTGTTCTCAGCAAAGTTAACTTTAAGTAGCGTGTAAGTCTAGGGACTGGTGACCTCAGCAGTTCTTACGAATTCACACACATTTGAATTTTTTTTCCTCTTGAGCAGCATATGACATGATGAAATATGACCGCGTTTGCGACCGTTGCTTATACGACTGCTTGAACTCGGCTGGTGATATTTTCAATGAGATATCTGAACGTATGTGTAGGAATGGCAGCCCACTCTTCCTCATGACCCGATCCCAGGCTGTGGACGCTAAAGTCTGGAGCGAAATCGACGTTGTCATTCTTCCCAAAGATATTCCATTGGGTTCATGTTGGAACTCTAGGCAGACAAGTATATTTTAGGAATGTTCTTGTCTCCACAAACAATTGCCTCACAACCGTTGCTTTGTGATAGGGTGCATTGACATGTTGATACAATCATCGTCTCGGAACTTTTCGTGTACAATACGCAGTACAAAGGTAGTAAAATGTGTTCATATCCAGCCACATTTGTTTAATTTTTTAATGCAGTAAGGTTACGACAACTTAACGTCGAAAAACGCTCCCATATCGTTACACCATCTCCTCTGAACTTCAGTTTAAGCCATAAACATGATGGTTAGTAACGTTCTCCATTCATTCGCCATACGCAAACCCTTTCTTCGGATTGTCACAGTGTATAGCGTGCCATCTACAATCACTAAAACCTCTTGTCACGCCGCAGCTCAAAAAATGGGAGAATTCCGCTATATCGTCAGTGCAGGAGTTCTCCTATCACTGTCTGAAGCTAAACGCAAGTAATAAATGGAAATTATAAAACAAATTAGCCGTCGCAAATGGTTGTTTCAGATCCACGACGTACAAACATACACTCAGTGATGACAAAGGATAGCACAAAAAAGCATATAATAAGATATTCCACTCCATTGCATTCCTGAGTAATATTTCATATAAAACAGCCAATACCTTTAAGCGTATAGCATAAACATGTCTTTCACCAGTGACAACAAGGTCGGCAACATTACAAAACAGCAACAGAGGAGTACTACACCGCACTGTTCTATATAAAATAGTGTTACGACTGACTGCTGAAACATAGGCCAGACAGATACATCATGATCACTTGCTTAACAGCTTGTTTGCACGTCTTTGGAATGAAATACATCAATGATTGCGGCTGGTCCCGGCGGAGGTTCGAGTCCTCGCTCGGGCAAGGGTGTGTGTGTTTGTCCTTAAGATAATTTAGGTTAAGTAGTGTGTTAGCTTAGGGACTGATGACCTTAGCAGTTAAGTCCCATAAGATTTCACAGACATTTGATTTTTGAACGTCAATGATTCTGCGTATCAGAGATCCAAAATTTCGTTTGTGGGTTAGTGGAAGTATGTGGCATTAGGCGTCTACTTATTGGTCACGTAATTTGTGTAAATAACGAGCCTCTGATTTGCGTACACGGTGATGGTATCCGATGGTGACCGAGGTGGACTCCATAAATTTACATCAGGTGAATCTGGTCGCCGAGACATCAACGTGAGTTCAGTATTCTGCCCCGCAAACGGTTGTAGCACTGTTCTGGCTCCGAGACACGGACAATTATGCTACTGAAAGATGACACCGCCGTTGGCGAAGACATCAAGCGTGAGGGGATGCAGGTCGTTCGCAGCAGTCAGCGTATCTTCAATTACTACGACAGATCCCATGCAAGCCCAGAAGAATATCTCCCATATCATAACACTGTTCACACCATCCTGCGCTCGTCGTGCGCTGCATGTTTCCAGCCAACTTTCACCTCGATTGTAGAGACGACCATCGACCTAGTGTAGCAAAAATTTGATTCACCCGGAAAGCGGATGAATCCCGATGGTCCCATGTCCACTGCAGTAGTAATTGATGAAGTCGTTGGGTTAACGTGTGAACACGTAGGGGTGATCTGTTGAGGAGCACGGTGCTCAACAATGTCAACAATGTACGATAAACATGTGCTCCGAAACACTTGATATTGTACCATTATTGTGTTCTTTTGGCAAAGATGCCACCGATCACCATCTGTCCTACTTTACAGAGCAGACAAGCTCACGAATCCCACGTTTTGTGAAGAGACGTGTACGTCCAATCATTTAGAGCTTAGTAGTAGTTTCACTGTCCTTCCTCTTTCCGTAGATACTCACGATCGTAGCATGTGAACATTCGACGAGATTTGCCATTTTCGAGAGACTCGTTCACAGGTTCTGCTTAATAATAATCTGCCCTTTGTGAAAATCGCTTATCTCAATGGATATCTCGATTTGCAGCCCATATCTTAGCTAGAATGATCCGCCATCTGTGTCTGCTCCGCTTTCATACTCTTGTTACCGTGTCACGTGCCCGCATCGCCAGCAGGCAAATTCCATCGTCGCGGTGGGCAGTGATCATCATGCTCTGGCTTATCAATGCATATAATTCGAGATTAGATTCAAGGAACTTGGCAGCACTAAGATGCAAGAGATACTACAAACAAGCAGTAGACAGCCACCTTTATGGAACTATGCACCATGTTAGTATCGCAAATATCAGAATTGTAAGGGCCCAGCCTAAAAGTGAGAAACTCTGTATCCTTAACACACTCCTGATATATAATATCAAAGAAAACAGTGAGTCCATCGTAAACGACAAAAATTGCAATATTTAAAACAGTATTCTTAGTCTTTAACAGCCTCGGCCACACACACACACACACACACACACACACACACACACACACACACACAAGGTAACTTTATTATTTTGGGAACGTATTTCATAAGTTTTTTTGTACTTACTATTTCTAATACACCATCCTCATTACATAAATGTATACGACGAGCACAGATCCACAAAACTCAAGGACGAGATAAACAAAGTAACATAACATATTAAAAAATCATGGAAATGATCGAAAGTGCAGGAGCATGTTCGCAGTGGTCTTCCAGGCGTGCACACAACGCTGGACGTCACAAGGTGTAATCTCAGTGTTACTTAGCGCGAAATGGGGCTGCCCCGCACTCCAAGATAGTTGGAGGAACGCGAAAAGAAAGTGAGTGTCAACCAGTGAGCAGTTGCGGTGCAATGTGGTAGATATCTTCATACAAACATGACCCGGCGACTACACTTGGGTAACCTCAATTGGGAAAATTCATCGCGAAACTGGAAAAAAGACGATTTGTGATGCTTGTAGCCCTGATGTCTGAGACTGCTCACAGCACTGAATCAGGTGCATGGGGAGCGTTCCAAACCACAAGCACAGTTGCCCGCAGGAGAAGAGTTGGACGGCTACGGTCAGCTACAGAAGTCGATACAGAACCCCAAGACATTGCGTAGTGGCACGGTAACTACATGGAGGTGGTCTCTTTGCCCCGCTATCATTATGTTGTGTTCCGATGATACTCGCACATCGACGGCAATGGTGCAAAGAGCGTAGGGGCTCGACCAATGAGAAGTGAGGTCGCGTGCTCTTCTCGGATGAGAGTAGATTCAGTCTGAGTATTGGTTCTGGACGTACTCTCATATGGCGACAGATGGTAATACGTTAGGTACCCAGAATCATTATCGAACTTGACCGTTTCGGTGGCCCACGAGTTATGGTAATGGGAGGCATAAAGTTGCATGCATACTGACTTCCAGATGTCTGAACATGGTGCACTGACCAGTCGTCGTTATTGTGACAATATATTCCTTCCCCGTGCGCGTCTTTTCGAGGTGTTTTCGTTTTTTATTTCATTTTTATGGATGGCAATGAGCGATGGCATCAGATGGTGGAGGTGGAGGACTTCTGGCAACTTAAGATATTCGGCAGAGCGACTGGACTGCCCGTTCCCCGACATAACTTTATGGAACTTAACATTTGAGGTCATCAGTCCCGTAGAACTTAGAACCACATAAACCTAACTAACCAAAGGACATCACACACATCCATGACCGACGCAGGATTCGAACCTGCGACCGTAGCGGTCGGGCGGTTTCTGGCTGTAGCGCCTAGAACCGCTCGGCCACACCGACCGGCCATGCATCAATAACCATCCAGAAACAGAAAAATGAAACGTCCTACTGCAAGAACTCCTTACCAGCCATGTAACCAGCGTGGGAAATCACTGAAGAGCATACACTGCACCCTCGTGATCACACGCCCTATTAGGAACAGTGTTCCTCCTCTTGGACTGTCCAGGAGACCATCATCAATCCCGATGACTGAAGTGTGATTATTGTATTTAAGTAAAAGCGCTGTTTCTGTTTATCTCACTGCACATTTCTTTTAGTTTCCTTCTGCGTGTACCGTACAGTAATTGTTATTTTTATTTATGGTCCAAATGTCGTCGAGCTATGTTTCTTCAATATCTTACGTTTTTCTCACAAGTCTATTAACTTGTATGAAAGCGACAGATGGCACTTGCGGCCACTGGACATATTTACTCATACATTTGTTTAACTATGCAACCAAAGAGCTCGACAGTGCTTTGAGTCTTGTTCCAAAAACCTGTTTTGTTTTGTTTTAGCCAATTTTTGGCAACATTATTATTTTGTATGTACTTTGCATCTACTGCACTCACAGAAGCCATTGTTGATCCCTTCTCTGTTTAGAAAGTGTGATGTCACATGTGATGTTAGGTGAAAGGGAAAAGAGCCTGTGACCAACTGAGATTTATACATTTCACATTTACATGTTAGTTTACCTTCTCAATTACAGCCCTCCATAAAACGGTATACGAAAATAATGTTTCGTTTTTGTCTTGCATTAGTCAGTGTCACAGGTTACCCAGAAGTTCTAACAACACACACACTTCGTATTAATTCATATTATGGAGGTTTGAACCCCTGAAACGAGTCGTGGAAACAAATTTTTACTGATAACAGATAATTTATATGAACTGGGAGGGAGGGGGAGCTGGGTTTGTGGAAAAGGAACCTGTTATTAAGCTATTCCGGTTATCTAATCTAAGTTCCATCCATACAACTTCTAGGAACTATCTACATAAGTTCCCCCAAAAAAAACTACTTCTAACAGCAACAAACACGTCACTAGAAACTGAAATTGATGTATCCCTTCCGTATGCCGTTAGGTCCTTGGTAAAAGCTTCGGCTGAAACTTACCTCCACGTTTACATCGCCGTAGTGGAAACCGGACAGCAAACGATACAAATTTAGTTCATGATATGAGTTGTGAATATTTAAGTTCAGCAAATTTTGTAATTTGACAATGAGAATTAATAAATCAAATTTTGAATTACCAGAAACAAAAAACAACAATACACAAGTTACACATTTACAAATTTATCGCGAACGTCCCTTCACTAACGTTTTATGCTGTGTTTCTCCTACAACTGTATGATTTATTTTTTCAATTCATTTACTGTTAAGTGCCTCAAGCCGTGACGTGAAAGAGCCGATGCGTAATCTTATAGTTGTTGTTGTTGTGGTTTTCAGTCCTGAGATTGGTTTGATGCAGCTCTCCGTGCTACTCTATCCTGTGCAAGCTGCTTCATCTCCCAGTACCTACTACAACCTACATCCTTCTGAATCTGCTTACTGTATTCATCTCTTGGTCTCCCTCTACGATTTTTCCCCTCCACGGTGCCCTCCAATACTAAATTGGTGATCCCTTGATGCCTCAGAAAATGTCCTACCAACCGATCCCTTCTTCTGGTCAAGTTGTGCCACAAACTTCTCTTCTCCCCAATCCTATTCAATACTTCCTCATTAGTTATGTGATCTACCCATTTAATCTTCAGCATTCTTCTGTAGCACCACATTTCGAAAGCTTCTATTCTCTTCTTGTCGAAACTATTTAACGTCCATGTTTCACTTCCATACATGGCTACACTCCATACAAATACTTTCAGAAATGACTTCCTGACACTTAAATCTATACTCGATGTTAACAAATTTCTCTTTTTCAGAAACACTTTTCTTGCCATTGCCAGTCTACATTTTATATCCTCTCTACTTCGACCATCATCAGTTATTTTGCTCCCCAAATAGCAAAACTCCTTTACTACTTTAAGTGTCTCATTTCCTAATCTAATAGCCTCAACATCACCCGACTTAATTCGACTACATTCCATTATCCTCGTTTTGCTTTTGTTGATGTTCATTTTATATCCTCCTTTCAAGACACTATCCATTCCGTTCAACTGCTCTTCCAAGTCCTTTGCTGTCTCTGACAGAATTACGATGTCATCGGCAAAACCTCAAAGTTTTTATTTCTTCTCCGTGGATTTTAATACCTACTCCAAATTTTTCTTTTGTTTCCTTTACTGCTTGCTCAATATACAGATTGAATAACATCGGGGAGAGACTACAACCCTGTCTCACTCCCTTCCCAACCACTGCTTCCCTTTCATGCCCCTCGGCTCTTATAACTGCCATCTGGTTTCTGTACAAGTTGTAAATAGCCTTTCGCTCCCTGTATTTTACCCCTGCCACTTTCAGAATTTGAAGGAGAGTATTCCAGTCAACATTGTCAAAAGCTTTCTCTAAGTCTACAAATGCTAGAAACGTAGGTTTGCCTTTCCTTAATCTTTCTTCTAAGATAAGTCGTAGGGTCAGTATTGCCTCACGTGTTCCAACATTTCTACGGAATCCAAACTGATCTTCCCCGAGATCAGCTTCTACTAGTTTTTGCATTCGTTTGTAAAGAATTCGTGTTAGTATTTCGCAGCTGTGACTTATTAAACTGGTAGTTCTATAGTTAAATTCTCTTGTATGTTATTCGGCTATGGATTTCCAACACTCTTCTGCCTTCTCTTACTTGGAGGTGAGTATGTGCTAGAGCCTGTTTACCTTTACCATATACATGTGCAGTAAAGTAGAATGTCTGTTACCAGCGACTGTACTGTAAGTCATGACTTTTAAGTCATGGTTTATTTCCATAAACTGATACCTTGTTCTTAAAATCTCTGCAAAGAAGGTAAACTTAAATTAATCGCTTACTTGCTGATTTGAACAAATATTTGTGTAAAAGATTATTCAAATTATTTCCTAAGCTCTCACAATGTTTATTCTACTCGACTATGGACTTGATTCATAACATCTTTTTCTTTCATCGAATGAGTATGCTGGGTCTTTAAAACTGATGTTGTGCATACTAGGTTACCCATCTGGCAAAAAGTTTAAATTTTACTAAATAAATTTGTACTTAGTGAACAATAAAAGGTATAAAGTCTGGGATGCTTACTTAAATTATTATTATCATCTTAAAGCTTTGTAGCTACAGACTCATGAAAACGATATCGATGTGGCAAGTTACTAATAATTTTACATATTCAACTATTAACTGGTTTGTGGAATGCAGGATATAATACATTAGAAAGGAATTATTTCATGCCACATTTTTTTCTATAAATACGAGATCTACAGCAACGGCAATCCATTCCTACACTAAATGAATCAGCAAGCCATGTTACCGGCATAGGTCTATATTTCCCTTGGATCCCTTGAGGTTCTCTCCCTGCAGCTTCATTTGCATGCAGCTCCATGTTTATGATGTCTTATCTTCTGACCTATGTGTTGTACTACAACACAGTTTTGCAGTTATATTGAGTGCTATATGTAGATACTTCTGGCGATATTTGTTGAGAATAGAGTTAGTAGTAAAGTAGTAATGACTTAAAAGATCATGCATGATGTGGCAGTTTTTCACGCGTATGAATCTTTGTTAGCTCATATCTTCTGATATATGTTTTGCACAATGATGTATTTTTGTAGCTACATTCATCAGGATATGTGGATTATTTCTCAGACATATATATATATATATATATACATAGTTCACGAGTATGACGTCAGACGTCAGAACCACTGAGATGCATGAACACTGAATTGGAAAAATGTTTTCCTGATTTGAAAGAAGCGTTTGGTTCCGTTAAAAGAGAAAATGTAGATCAAATAATCTGAGAATTTGGTGTAGATTCTAAATTGGCACATATAATTGATGAAACGCTTTCAGATACAGTATCTGAAGTGAAATTTCTGGGAGATACATCGCAGCCCTTCAAAGTAAACACAGGTGTACGGCAAGGCTATGATCTAACTTAATTCTTTACGTGTTCTCGAAAAATCAGTGAGAATTTGAAATGAAAAATTAAATGAACATAAGAGTTTACTAGCACGTAGGGAACAGGAAACAAGAATTCAGGAATAAACTGTCTCGCATTTTGAGACGACTTTGCTTTAATTTCTGAAAAGTTATATTTGCTGGAGCACTAACTAAACTTTTAGAACAAAGAGCCACTAGGCCAGGCTTAAGAATTTCTGCAGAAAAAAATCAAATTTTTAACAATATTAAAAATACAACAAACCTGCTGAAAACAGATAATGGCCAAATAGACAAGGTTAAAAAATTTAAATATCTTGGAGAGATAGTCCAGAGAAAAGGTCTCTAAAAAGCAACCTTAGAGGAAACGAGAAATAAAATGAGGAAGGCATATGGTACAGCAAAGATTTCGTAATAAAATGTGTCTGATTAAAAGCAGAAACAAGGCAATACAATACAATACAGTGATGAAGTCAGAATGTCTGTATCCAAATGAAGCCCCTGGAACATTACTACATTGCCCCATTAAACTATCATGTAGAAAATGAGAAAGATCGTATTTTTATAGAATTAATACAGAATGCAAGGAAGTAGATTAACTAAGAAGATCTTCAAATATTTGTGGGATATAAAGCCAATAAGCTCGATCCACGAAGTACAAAAGGGATTCATAAGAAAATAGTAAGAAACTAAGAAAGCAACTGACACAGAAATGTTGAGTGAAAAAGTATTAATGTGGAAAAAACTGAGTCAGGTAAGTGAAAAAGCTAGTCTGAAGTAGTCGTAAGACAGGAAGAAAATGAAAGATTATTGTAAGAAAAGAAAAGAGCAAAGAATGAGGGTGAAAGCCGGCATGCGTTTCTTAGATGGCCTAGCCAAAAAAAAAAAAAAAAAAAAAAAAATGGAATTTGTTGACTGAGGCTTATGTTGTAAACCAAGCCAAAAAAATTAGCCGTATCGCTACGTTCAAAATACATGCGGTGATTGGTGGGTTCCTGAGCACTGCAGTTAAAAAGTGAAGCCCCGTGAACTTGAATCAAATACGGCGGACTTCACGTAGTTTCGGTGAGCTTATTCTAGCAGTAAGGCGAAAAGCTCCAATGCTTTCACTAATTCATATAGACTGAAATTACCACCGTTGTGCATGACAAGCTGTTCAGAGGTAAGGCAAGGAAGACGGCTGGGTTGGCTCCGACCTCTCGGCCTGAAGCTGTTCGTTCTTCCCCTTTGCGTTGTCGCCGCTGAGTTACAGAGTGTAAATACTGCAAGCAACAGCCTCTATAAATACCGACAGTGCGATGCGCAACCGTGTTTTCCCTGACCTCCAGAGAACTTTCTTCAAATCGGAATTTATGTATCAGCTGGTACACCTAGAACCTGTTCGTTGTCTCCTTACATTAGCACTGCCATATCTCGTGTTGTCCGGTACCGTCTGACACGAACGTAAATTTTCGCCAGGTGCCGGAGAACGTGGTTCCTTGCGACGAGCTAAGCATTTCTTTTACATCGAAGCCTCTCGAACATTACTACAGGGCGTGCATACCTGCAGCTGAACGAGGATGCGGATGTAGAGATAAAAGATAAAGTCCGCTGTTTGGACATGTATCCATAAGTATGTCTCGCAGAATAATAGCTCTAAATAATAGCATTTAAATACTGTTACAGAGCACAGCAATCAATAGCTATTATTAAGAGTTGCTGAAAGTAATCTGTGGCTGTTAGTTATTAACAAAAAGGAA
This sequence comes from Schistocerca gregaria, assembly GCF_023897955.1. NCBI lineage: Eukaryota > Metazoa > Arthropoda > Insecta > Orthoptera > Acrididae > Schistocerca > Schistocerca gregaria. Next base: position 736,241,376 of record NC_064931.1, read on the forward strand.
ACTCTTCTTCTTTATCCACAGCTCAATGGAAGCGAAGTGGAGATTGTAGTTCTGGAAAAATTTAAAGTGCACTACTGACCATTAAAATTCCTACACCACGAAGATGACGTGCCACAGACGCGAAATTTAATGGACAGGAAGATGATGCTGTGATATGCAAATGATTAGCTTTTCAGAGCATTCACACAAGGTTGGCGCCGGTGGTGACACCAACAACGTGCTGACATGAGGAAAGTTTCCAACCGATTTCTCATACACAAACAGCAGTTGACCGGCGTTGCCTAGTGAAACGCTGTTGTGATGCCTCGTGTAAGGAGGAGAAATGTGTACCATCACGTTTAACACTTTGATGAAGGTCGGAATGTAGTCTATCGCGATTGCCGTTTACCGTATCACGACATTGCTGCTCGCGTTGGTCGCGATACAATGACTTTTAGCAGAATATGGAATAGGTGGGTTCAGGATGGAAATACGGAACGCCGTGCTGGATCCCAACGGCCTCGAAACACTAGCAGTCGAGTTGACAGGCATCTTATACGCATTGCTGTAACGTATCGTGCAGCCACGTCTCGATCCCCGAGTCAACACATGGGGACGTTTGCAAGACAACAACCATAAGCACGAACAGTTCGACGACGTTTGCAGCAGCACTGATTATCAGCTCGGAGACCATGGCTGCTGTTACCCTTGACGCTGCATCACAGACAGGAGCGCCTGCGATGGTGTACTCAACGACGAAACTTGGTGCACGAATGGCAAAACGTCATTTTTTAGGATGAATACAGGTTCTGTTTACAGTATCATGATGGTCGCATCCGTGTTTGGCGACATCGCGGAGAACGCACATTGGAAGCGTGTATTCGTCATCGCCATACTGGCGTATCACCCGGTGTGATGGTATGGGGTGCCATTAGTTACACGTCTCGGTCACGTCTTCTACGCATTGACGGCACCTTGAACAGTGGACGTTACATTTCAGATGTGTTAAGACCCGTGTCTCTACCCTTCATTCTATCCCTGCGAAACCCTACATTTCAGCAAGATAATGCACGACCCCATGTTGCAGGTCCTGCAGGGGGCTTACTGCATACAGAAAATGTTCGACTGATGCCCTGGCCAGCACATTCACCAGATCTTTCACCAACTGAAAACGTCTGGTCAATGGTGGCCGAGCAACTGGCTCGTCACAGTACGCCAGTCACTATTCTTGATGAACTGTGGTACCGTGTTGAAGCTGCATGGGCAGCTGTACCTGCACACGACATCCAAGCTCTGTTTGACTCAATGCCCTGGACTATCAAGGCTGTTATTACGGCCATAGTTGGTTGTTCTGGGTACTGATTTCTCAGGATCTATGCACCCAAATTGCGTGGAAATGTAATTTCATGTCAGTTGTAGTATAATATATTTGTCCAACGAATACCAGTATATTTTCTGCATTTCTTCTTGGTGTAGCAATTTTACTGGCCAGTAATGTATTAACTAGAAGGAAACTTTTCTTCTTTATCCACAGTTCGATGGAGGCGAAGTGGCGCTTGTAGTAATAGAAAAATTTAAAATAATTAAAAAAATAATTCGTATCATATAAATTTATAAATCCTTTAACTATGCTAGTCAATGCTTTAAAAGCGTCGTGATGATTTAGTACATCGTAATGCTGACTACAGCATTACATTATGTATCAAGTGAACAGCAGATATTTTTAATCTTTCATTCCATTTCGGATGGGAGATGATGGGCTGCAGAAGAGCATAGCCATTTTCAGTAGATAGTATTAGCTTAATTTATTCGTTTTCCTGTATGACACTCTTTACTGCATTTGAAGGGGGTGGGGGGGGAGGAAGGTAACCTTCGTTGGAAAATGAGGGGAACAGCTTTGGCATTCACCTTGAGACTAAGGGGAACCACCAACAACATAGGGTAGAGCTGCTGGTGTCATCATCTTATTTTGCCACATCGATTGTGGCTGTCAGTTTGATGCAGGCAGCAACTACTGCATTAAAAATTCTATCCCTTATGGCGGCGATTAGCTCGCTAGTAACCGTTTTCATCGCATCTCGGAGCTGAAAGGGTTCATAAAGTATTGCCGTTGGCTATGCTGCGCGTTTTATCAACTGGGATGATAGCGGTATTTCTTCACTGAGGTGTGCAAGTGTGCAGTACGCATTAATCCGGATATTACCTATGAGGAGGGAAACAAGCTGCGAGAAGCAGTGACAACTGCTGTTGACCCAGGACGTTGAATAGTTCAATATGCAGTATGGTGGCTCTGAGCGCTATGGGACTCAACTGCTGTGGTCATCAATCCTCTAGAACTTAGAACTACTTAAACCTAACTAACCTAAGGACATCACACACGTCCATGCCCGAGGCAGTATTCGAACCTGCGACCGTAGCAGTCGCACGGTTCCGGACTGCGCGCCTAGAACCGCGAAACCACCGCGGCTGGCTGCAGTATGGTCACAACGTAAATGGTGGCCGAGGAGATGACATGCGAGGCAAATAAACCAAGTTAGATTAGACTGAAAATGTTTAGTATATTATAAGAAATGACTGATGAATTTCTTCTCAGAGGTATTCTAAATTTTGTGATGATGTGTGTCTGATGACAGTAGTTTGTTCTTCCAATAAGTGGTCAAATTAATGTAATATTATAAATGTGTTCGAGCCTACTTATTATTATAATTATTTCTTGTGTTGCAGTTGGACAGGAGAAATAAGCCCAGATTACGAACTATACTCTCAGGAACTAGTAAACACCAACACTCCCATGTTTTAGCAAAGGACGAACATCTTGGTCCTCAGTAGCAAGCTGAAAATTCGTTTCAGTTTTAACAAGAATAAAGAACAGTTCCGGTTAGAATAGGTTCACTGTCGCCTCAAGAGAATGGATTAAATGTTCTTGGGCATTTAAATACAGAACTAGTCTATTAGTACTGACTACATTTCTTGGCACGTTCACTTGTGTTATAGTTAGTTAGGGGATTGCGAGGTCAATGGGGCTAAGAGTTCTCTTTCCTGGTGCTTCGAAACTCGGTTACCATCACTACTGCTGTATTGTTACTCATGTTGTCTTCATTATCTTCATATAATGACTAAATATGCAGATCAGTACTTAGTCTAGTAAGTGTACGGAATGTAGTAACTGAGAATTTTTTAATATATCCCCATCCGTTGGTATCAGTATCTTTATTTTAATTACAAGTCTCTACATCGAATAATCCTAAAAAAACTGCAATCCCGGCCAGTTAAATAATGCAGTTGGACGGCAACACATCCAGGAATGGTAATGTCGGGTTGAAGGAGGCTAGGCCGCAAGTGGCCCATTGCTGCCATCCGACCGCCGTGTCATCCTCATCTGAGGTTGCGGATAGGAGGGACGTGTGGTCAGCACACCGTTCTCCCGGACTTCATGATGCTTTTCTTTGACCAGAGCCTCTACTATTCGGTCGAGTAGCTCCTCAATTGGCTGAGTGCACACAGAAAAATGGCATCAGTGCATGGTGGCCTAGATGGTCACCCATCCAAGTGCCGGTCACACCGTACAGGAAAACTACATATACATATTATAAATCCAAGTACCACTCCACGTACACGAAGGCTAATCTCAGGAACCACTGTAAGGATTTTTATATTGTTTTCACTAATAGATAGACAGATTAAGGAGGCAGGTTCATGTGTATCATTTATTACCACTACTTCAGACATGCCACCCGACTGCAGATAGTGTATGCTATCCGTGCGAGACCAGGGCGGATTGCCAGTTTTCTACTAGTTACGGATGAAACGCATAACCACGATTCATTAATGTGTCTTGGTACTTCATTCGGTTATACAGCAAAAATTGTTCAAATGGCTCGAGCACTATGGGACTTAACTTCTGATGACATCAGTCCCATAGAACTTAGAACTACTTAAACCTAACTAACCTAAGAACATCACACACGTCCATGCCTGAGGCAGGATTTGAACCTGCGGCCGTAGCGGTTGCGCGGACTGTAGCGCCTAAAACCGCTCGGCCACTCCGGTTAGCCTCATTTGTTTATTAATGCATTGTTGCATTACAGCCACTACATGAAATATTCGGACAGTTTTTTTTTTTTAAATTCATTTTGATAACATCAACACTGAGAACAACATAAAGGCGGTGTGATATACGTCAGGGACGAAGACTCACTTTGAGAAATACAGTTTCACATGCATCGCTCTGCAGATGTCGAGAAGCATACGCAAACGCCAGTTCGCCGATATACATTTCTTATTTACCGAGAGAATTGGCATTAATTAATACGATGCTAAGCGTTCTTTTCGGTGCCATCCAGATACAAATGCGTAGTCGTCTACAGCTTTTCCTTTGGCGGTTTGGGTCTGTCCTTCTCCCGATGTTGGATAGAGGTCGCCCACGGGCTAGCCGTACTGATATTAACGACGAAACCATTGATTCTATTATGCAGCAAGAAACCGAACGAATTATAAGCGAGGTAGCAAGACACGTGTTGTTGGCATGTTGTGCTACACCATTATGATGCGTCATCAACAGCTTCTGGAAGAAGTTCGCAGTGATTTGTAAACCAGTTTTTCCAAGGAAATGGCTCCGTAGCGAAAGTACGCATTTATGACCACTTCGGGCAGCTAACCTAAATTTTCTGGATATTTCTCTCTGGGAACACTCAGATGTGCACATTTACTGTAGTCTACGTATGACTCAGGAATAAATTGTTGCCTCCGCCTTTGTCACTATTCTGACAATCGTTTACCGACTCTAGATCCTGCGAGTCACCAAATACTGGGGGCGAAAAACAATATGTAAACACCAAATACGCCAAATAGTGGCAAGTTCTGGTAACGGTGCGGGAGGTGGATAGTGATCAGATTCTCTTCTGTCCGAAGAAGCCCACAAAGGCTCAAAATATTGCGTTCTGGTGACTGGTGGTCAGGGGACATACGACAATCGATCCTCCTGCAAACAAAACCAGTACTGGACGATTCGAGGACTGTGACGAGGGGATCTGTCCTCTTGGAGCACTGCATCACCATCGGGAACTACTGTTGTGCTATGGGATGTCCATGGTTATCTGAAATAGTCACATGATCCTTGGCAGTAATGCGACCTCGCACAGTCACGACGAGGTCTATGGAGTAACTCGGCATGGCTGCCCAAATGATTACTAAACCTCTCTCCATATATCACTCTTTGCAGCAATGATTCTGCGTCGAAGACTTGAGACGGCACACAGGACATAAACTTGGCCAGAAGTTGTAAACACTGTGAGACAAGACTCACCCGATCTAATGAGTCTCTTCCATTGCTCCATAGTCGAGGCTTTATGGCTTTGGCACCGTGTTTTCCTTTTACGGGTATTTTCATCACAGATGTGATGTTTAGGAATTTCAGCTCGCCCTGTAATTCCGAATTACGGAGCTGCCATCGTGTTGTTTTGGTGCTGACAGGGTTCGCGAAAGCAACATTCAGTTCTACAGTGACTTTTTTCAGCTGTCATTCTTGTAGTACTTTTCATCACAGTTCTCTTCAACGATCGGCCTGCTAAAATCACTCAACAACTCTTTTATCCGCGCTGTGGCTTTAGCGGATGATGTATTTCAGCTTTCTCTGTACGCAGAGTATATCTTCGATAAGGTGCGTCTTGAAACACTAAACATCGGCTCGTTTGGTCACGGAATCACCCAACATATGAACACCAACTATTCTGTCCACGTTCGACTTCACTTAGGTAACACATAACGCTCTTAGAACTACACGAAACACTGTTCTGACCACGACATACAATTGGAACGTATCGAGGAAATTGCAAACGTGCCGTTCGTGGTCAAATATAATAGTGCCTCCTGCGGGCTTGCCTAGCATCTTAATTTATGTTCAAGCACGCCTTTCCAGGTTTTTGTCCAACAATTGTATGTAGACAAGAACGATGACGCTTTGACCAGCTGCACTGAACACAACATAAGTTTTCTGAAACATGTAGTAAGATATTATAAAATATTTGTGATCCTAAAATTGATTGCTGATATATTTCATTTGGTCGGGCACAATGATTTGTTGTACACAAACAGCAGTATATGAGATTCAAAAATGGTTCAAATGGCTCTGAGCACTAAGGGACATAACATCGACGTCATCAGTCGCATAGAACTTAGAGCTACTTAAACCTAACTAACCTAAGGACATCACACACATTCATTCCCCGGCCGGCCATTGTTAATTTATTTGGTACAAATCTCTCAACTGCTACCGATAATATTTATCTGAATCGAAGCCACATCTGATATACACTTATATTATTGGTTTGGAATGAGTATACTTTGTCTCTCAGGAAGGCGTCAAGTGAATTTTTATCTGCTCTTTTGAATAGGTATATTTTTCGTTTATTTTTTGATTATTTGGGGATTACAATATTCAGTCTCGCTTCGACAACCCTGTGTTCACTAATCCCTGAATCGGTTCTGAAGCTAGCTATTAACTCAGGATTATTTTTTGCTAAGAGGTCAAATGTGTTTTCACAACCGTTTACTATTCGCGTGTGCTCATGAACTAACTGCTCGAAATAATTTTCAGAGAATGCGTTTATCACAATTTTGGATGATATTTTACGCGTACCTAGGGAACTAAACATATATTTTCGCCAGCATATCAAGGGAAACCAAACTTAAGTTTTTTTTAACCTTTCAGCAACTATATCATCTGAATTGGGAGGTCGGTTAAAGGATCCAATAATTATTTTATTCCGGTTGCCAACAGTGACCTCTACTCATACTAAGTCACAGGGAGTATCTACTTCAACTACGCGCAAGTTAAACTACTCCTTACAGCAACAAACACGCCACCGCCAACCATGTTTAGCCTATCCTTTCGGAACACCGTTAGGTTCTTCGCAAACATTTCGGCTGAACTTATATCCGGCTTTAGCCAGCTGTCAGTGCCTAGAACGATTGGGGCATCAGTGCTTTCTGTTAGCGCTTGGAGCTCTGGTACTTTCCCAACACAGCTACGATAATTTACAACTGTTATACCAATAGTTCCTGTATCTACGTTCTTTCTGTTTTCGGCCCGCACCCCAAAGTGACTGAAGCCCTTCTTCTGTTTTCTCGAGACCCTCTAACCTAAAAAAAACCGCCCAGTCCACACCACACAGCCCCTGCTACCCGTGTAACCACCTCCTGCGTGTAGTGGACACCTGATCTATTCAACGGATCCCGAAACCCAACCACCCTTTGGCGCAAGTCAAGGAATCTGCAGCCTACACGGTCTCAGAACCGTCCGAGCCTCTTATTCAGACCCTGCACTCGACTCTGTACCAGAGGTCCGCAGTCGGTCTTGTCGACTATGCTGCAAATGGTCAGCTCTGCTTTCATCTTGCAAGCAAGACTGGCAGCGTCTACCACTTCTGTTAGCCGCTCGAAACCACAGAGAATCTCTTCTAATCCAGAGTGACACACATCGTTGGTACCGACGTGAGCAACCACTTGCAGTTGGCTGCACCCTGTGCTCTTCATGGCATCCGGGAGGACCCGTCACACATCTCCAATGACTCCACCCGGTATGTACACGTAGTGCACATTGGTTTCCTTCCCTTCTTGACAGCCATGTCCCTAAGGGCCTCATAATGCGCCTAACGTTGGAGCTCTCTAGTATCAGTAAACTCACCCTCTGTGATTGTCCGGTTCTTGCAGGCTGAGAGGTTTCCTCTGAAACAGGTCAGGCGGCAGCACCTGGCTCAGCGACAGTGTCAGCCACAGACAGCACCTGGAACCTGTTTGTCAGAGAAACCCGGGAGGCCTAACGTGCGGCCGCCCTGGAAGTCCTTCGCCGCCTGCTATGCTCCAGGGCGACCTCCCACTCGACCACAGGTGAGGGGTCAACCTCAGTGCGAGCAGTAACTGGGCTGTCCACTGGTGAGGACCGATCGGATGACTCGGACGTGCTGGACGTCGGCCCACAACAGTGGTGCCCATCCACTGCAGCCTCAAGCTGTGTAACAGAAGCCATCACGGCGTGAAGCTGAGAGCGAAGTGTCACCAACTCGACTCGCATTCGCACACAACTATCGCAGTCCCTGTCCATACTAGAGACCGTGGATAACTAAACTATGGGGATAAATGGATTATCGGCACGTGCTGCGCAACTCTACTGTAGACCCTGACGTGTCTAATAAATTAAATTAGTACGCAGAAATTCAAATACCTAACTACTGCAGCACTCAGGTGAAACTAAATAATTCACCCCTGATTAGGAACTTGTAATATATCAGAAAATTGGTATATTTTCCGACGCAAGCGAAAACGCGAGAACTGTGGCTATTAGATATTACATGAACACGCATAAACTCAAGAAACTAAACAATTAAAGCACACAGATGATTTTATAAAATTCGCTTCTGTTTAGGAACTCGTAAAAGTCACAAAATCGGTTACTTCCCTGTTGCTGCTTGTGTCTCGGCCGGCTACTGCTGCCTGACTAGGATGTTACATACGAAATGACGCATTTCGATTTCTCCTGGTTTGTCGATTTTGATGCATCCATGTTACATATGTAACAAAGAACGAAGGAGAATAACCTTGCGAGCTCCTAAACGTTTCACAACAAACCATGATTTTCCATCTTGAATTGATACCAAAATATGATTTTCTGAAATAATAGCGCGACTTTATGGACACACTGTATGAAGTCAACATTTGTCGTTCATACCATTACATTGCTGTCCAGTTGCCAACCACTGACATTTATTTACCGGTTTTTGTCACAGAGACTTTTACATTGCTAGTTTAAAACAACTCATGTAATTTAATCCGAATGCCAAAATATTTCCTGCTTGTATATTCTGGTTTGTTGGGTGTTTACGAGAGATATCAGTGGGCCACGTGTTCCCCTCAGGAATGGGACAATCTAAATGTGATATCAGTACTAATGATGCTTCTGAAGTAATTATGGGTCGTGTCCCTCCCATTTCGTGTTCTTTCGTTGTTTGAGAACAACCATTCACTGGTCTCATTCAGCTGGCAATTATTGCAACAGCTGTTTGGCTTTTTCCATACATTGTACGGGGTCGTACTGAAAAGTAATGGCTCAAAATTTTTTATGTAAAAACTCTTAGAGCTTCTTAAATAAAACTATCTTTATTAAAATTCTACATCTTTGTTCTTCACATGTACGAATGTTGAGCCATTTACCGCTAAAGGGCTCCGAATTGAAGTGTGTAACATAACGGTATGTAATGTAACTATGTCGGTGCGTGAGAAACAGGGTGCTGTAAACGAGTTTCTAATTCGAAGCGTTCGTCCACACGTGGCTCCTCTCCTTCAGCATGACAAAGCCAGACGAGCTCTGCGACATCTGCAACTATCCGACGCCTTGGCTTCCTTATCATCGGTCCCGACTTGGCGCTATCAGATTTTCACCTGTTTCCAAAACTTAAAGACATCCTTCACTTTGCTGGTGATGAAGCGATGCAAGCAGAGGTCAGTTTCTGGATCCGTTAACGAAGTCAGACATTCTACAGTGACGCTATTAACAAACTGGTCTTTTGTTGGGAAACATGTATGCGTAGCCAGGGTTGTAGGGAAGCAGCATACTCACGCCATATAAAATTCACATCAGTCTTTCCATTGTGTGCCAGCCTCGTCCGCTGTAACTAGCTCTGACGTCATAAATGTTGCCCAATACTTTAAAAATTAAGTAAATAACCTGAAATGTTTTTAGCATGTCAGGAGTAATACTAAATCAATATGTGTTGAATATCAGTTCAATAACTTTAACCATTTTCGAAATTCGGACGTTCTTCTGTAAAAATCATTGGCGCAACAGAAAAGAGCCAGAAACTTAAAAATTTATATTTAGATTCCTTTCTCATAATAATTTAGTAGAAACAGTTTTCTGGATCTCACAAATTAAAATTTTAGTTGAAATTCATGATTTTCTGGTTCAAATGGCTCTCAGCACTATGGGACTTAACATCTATGGTCATCAGTCCCCTAGAACTTAGAATCACTTAAACCTAATTAACCTAAGGACATCACACAACACCCAGCCATCACGAGGCAGAGAAAATCCCTGACGGCGCCGGGAATCGAATCCGGGAACCCGGGCGTGGTAAGCGAGAACGCTACCGCACGACCACGAGATGCGGGCGATTTTCTGGTTTTTATCTTAAAAATTAAGGAAGCAAGATAGATTAAGTAGGCGAATAAATAGAGCTAGGATCTTTACATTTAAGTAGAAGGGAGATCCGCTATAATCATAGAGATGTGAGAAGTTTCAACTGAATGATTATAAAACTATAGCGATAGCGTACCTCCAAAGGACAAGTTCAGAGCTCCTCTACTACGTGTAGTGTAATTAAATTAATTCTCCCGCCCAAAATATTTGACTTAGCCACGTCAGATTTTTATTATGATTACTTACCTGTGTGCTGATTGCACATTTAAATTGAGAGCGTCATCGGCCATCAGCAAAGGAAGCAATGATTTATTCAATAACTTAAAGTCGTGCATTACTAGCCCAGCGGCTAGTCGGGAGGGCGGATTTGATCAGGCGTTCCCTTAGCCGTCCACACCGCGGCTTTATATATAACAACGGTGCACGAGAGAGGAAGGCCCCAGTTCTCTCCAGACGCTGATTAGCGCACCACCTGTGCCGCGAGTAGCGTCGCGTCGGTATCATTGCTATAAACAGCCTCGGATGCCGTAATAAGTTGCTAGGGATACGCGTAACCATGAAATCGTTTTCGAGTGAAGTGTTAATTCTGGGATTACTTTAATGATCTATCTTCAGTTTGCGTATGTCATATTTTCACGTGCCGCCGGGGGACAGACATTCTACCATTATTTAGCGTGGCGTTTGATGAGCATTATCATCAAATTATGGCGAGCGTTCCCTTAAACATTTAATTTGAACAGTTATAGTGGCATCAGCGCATTGGACTCTGAACTGCTCTGGTAGTTGGGTTGTGTGGATTCTTTTTGGTCTGTGACTTTTAGAATATAGTGAACATTTTAGAGAGAATCGTTTTTGATTATGAATCCCAGACAATCTCCTAATTTCTCAGAGCTATAAGCTGTAGCTGTGAATGTATTTCTCAGATGAAGTGGGCACTAGGAATTCTAATTACAGGCTTTAGGTTTTGCTAATCACTTTCTGGTTGCCAATATTGTAGTTAGAGAGCCAGTGTTGAGAACGGAAAACAACAGCATTAAATAAATAAATAATAGGAAAACGTTTATAACAATAATTCCACCCGCCGCCCCACAGGGTGACTGTTGAGAATTAAATATGTAGAATGAAGACGAAGAATGTTAATAACGTTTGTTTTATTCAAAAAGCTTTAAGACTTATCACGTGAAAAATTCTGAGGAGTTGCTTTTTAGCATGTAGTCATATATTAGTCACAGTCTCGTTTTAGCTTACAAATCTCACGAGACAACTTTTATCAACGTAATAAACACTCTTACGTCATCTGACCACGTGACAATTCATACCATTATGATCTGTGAGTAGTTAGTAGGATCTAAGGAGAAAAAATTATAAAGGGATCATGAATATACAAGTTCGGCAGCAATAAAATATATAAAAACTTTTAAGAGAACCTATGGTATAGGTTAGCAGAGGAAACACATCAAAAGAAATAGGTTCAAAACATTAATTTACTGTAATGTCATGAATTTGTGTGCACTTCAGAGAAATTAGGTTTTCTCCACGCATACGTATGTCACCCCAACTCTGGGAACTTATTTAAGTTGTGGCATTGCCAGTAACAGTTTGCATTAGAAAAGTTTTCTATTCAGATTCGTTTTACTATTTCCCCCTTTCTGCTAGAAAGCTCTGGTATTTTCCATCCAACCATACTCGTCTAGTACAACGACTGTTTCAGTACTTTACGGTTGTTTCGATCGCATGGCTACTCTCTTTCATTATCTCTCGAATGCCTACCGCCGCCACTGACGCGCACACCTGGCCACTGCCGCTTTTTGTCTGCCGTTCAATTCCTTTACATCTTCCGCCATCCCTAGCAATCACCTGCTTCTCATTCTCTACCGTAAAATCACCTGACTAGCGCCTTCGGCTTCGTTTGTAAAAATGTTACTGTAGCGATGTACAAGTTTCTCTTTTCTGTAAAACTCTGACGACACCATCCTGGTCATTCCCTTGTTAGATTCCCTTAACTCTGGATTTTCACAGCAGTTGAAAAACTCAAAAGCTATGGTAAGCGTGTTATCCGGCTACCTATCATCGTGCCAGCACTCCCAGGACTCGTTAAACCGCTGCGCTAAGCTAGCTCAAAACATCCGCAAACCCCCTTGCTTAAAGTGTCTGCGAGTTCCTGTGCACACTCTCACACTGGCGTCCACCAGCAAAAATTACTCGCGCCCCCTCATATCCATTTCCTGTGCATCGCTTTCTGGTTTATTCCAAAATCACCAGAAGCTTCATTACTCATATTACAAAACTAAAGAAGTATAGACATTAATGTTATTTGCCTAACAAAGAATTTACGTGATATAATCTGTCCAGAGTTAACACTATAATATACTGTTTAGGCTGCGATAAGCTTGATGCACTGATATACTGTTTGCTGCATAGGCAATTTTCTTATGTGGAAAGCGAAAACACAGAACGACTACAGGCAACGATTTAAACAGCATGTGTCTTATGGAAAGTAGTGTGATAATTAAATTCTGCGCTGTGGCCGAGCGGTTCTAGGCACTTCGGTCTGGAACCGCGGTGTTGCTACGGTCGCAGGTTCGAATCGTGTCTCGGGCATGGATGTGTCTAGGGGACTGATGACCTCAGATGTAAAGTTCAAATGGCTCTGAGCACTATGGGACTTAACTTCTGAGGTCATTAGTCCCCTAGAACTTAGAACTACTTAAACCTACCTAATCTAAGGACATCACACACATCCATGCCCGAGGCAGGATTCGAACCTGCGACCGTAGTGGTCGCGCGGTTCCAGACTGAAGCGCCTAGAACCGCTCGGCCACTCTGGCCGGCTCAGGTGTAAAGTCCCACAGTGATTAGAGCCATTTGAATTAAATTCTGTCAACTCCCTCTTACCTCTAACGAGGTGAACTTACGATTATATTGAATATGGGGACAGTACATGAAGTTTGTCCGCCTCCGTAGCGTAGCGGTAGCGTAGCGGTAGCGTTACCGCCTGCCACGCAGGGTAACCACATGGTGAGCGTCTTAGGAAGCACAGCGTACGTTGGCTGGCTACAGAACTGGCGAGCCCGCGTTTCCTGAGCTGCTGATTAGTGTCGAGAGAAAGAAATAGTAAGAGAAACACATGGGAAAAATTACATTCTGCTGCCTGTCAATCAAAACATTACGTTAGTAGGAAAGATAAATATGTAACTGATGTCAATCACTGCATTTTAGAAGTCCTTATCTTTCGATTTTACAGCGTTGTCCTATAATTGTATAGTTACTAAGTTTTTAGTGATTTTATGATGAAATGGTAAATGGCAATAATAATAACTGCTTTGCTATTTATATTTTAATACCAAATCCAACTTCACATCGTATGAAACTGGTTTGCTGACGTTATATGACAAGCAATTCGTTCGCACCAAGTCCAGAAGAGAAATTCCAACTCTTAGGAAGCGAATTTCTGAACCCCAAATGAACAGCACTAATTTGTCTCCACTCAGTCCTATTAATCCACACAGTTACCAACGCTTAAACAAACACATTTATGGGTAGGGAGGTTATCTTACTGATAAATTCTTACGCCACATTATTTGCTAAAGTAATGGATGTGCAGCCAATGTTTTTATTACTAATTACGAAAACACAAACATTTCCGATTATTCTCCTGCTGATTATCCTACTTGTGTTTTGTCTGAGCACACTTCCGTGAATTTTGATAAATAATTACGGAAAACAAAATATTCTGTTGCAATTCGAGAGAATATTTTCGTTTAGAACACAAATTTCTTTTATAAAGACGTAAATAGCGAAAAGGTCCTATGTTCTTTAAATATTGACACATACAAATTAACATGTGATCAGCTAAGTGTAACATATATAGTGAAGAAAGTGTGTTAGGTAAGGAAGAATTCGAAGATGAGAGATCTGGAATACTGTTTTGACGTACACTCAGCCTCTGAAATTCGTGTATGCAAGTCAAAATTCGCCTGGCCCTCTTGACAAATGATAAAAATCTTGCGGGAAAGAGTGAGTGAAAACAGAGAAAATCTACAATTATTCCTCTGATATCCACGGTAGGCAAATGATAAGACATGTAAGGCGTTTTTACTGTAATTTTGTGAACAAGTAGTCAGTTTCCGTGTGTAACTCGTAAGTACGCTGTGGGCTATCAAATATGACCTATAACATGGTTTTTATATGGGCCTCTAATTTAATTAGCAGTTTACAATAAAAACGTGCGTACTTTGGAGTATCAGCATTTTCGATTATACGTGCTGTATCGAGTCTGTGTAAATTGGACTATCGGGACATTGCTGTAGTTCTTTCCTCTTTTTACTGAAGTAGTCTACAAATTTCTTAAGAATTACTTTGACACATCAAAAGTAAAACGTTTCTCAAAGTATAAGTTGGTTTTTAAGACATCACGACCTTACCAAATCTAGTCGCACTGAGGAGGATGTTTTGTTGCCTTCGTGCGAGCTACGTCTCAGCACTGTAACGAAATTTAATGTGGAACAAGCCGCTGCTATATTCCAAGGGCAAAAAGTTCTTGCATAGAACCCTTCATCTAAAACCGCTGGGATAAGGGTATGCTTTAGGTTAAACAAAAGATCCACTGAAGATGAGGAGAGTTCCCTATGTGTCCTTAGTATCATTTATGCATAAGACATAAGATAAGTACCCACTATTTCCTAAAGTCTCTTTCTTCGTCTGAGAAAATATTGCTTAATCACTTGCTTCCAGTCGTCTGAGTGTTCTTGTACTCTGACATAGTCTTCATTAAACTCCGCCGATCGAAGTTTATCAGATATAGACATAATCTGCAGCAAACAATCGCTATCGATGTGAACGTAAGTGTCAGTGGCTGAAAACTCTCGGTCATTCTTAAACAGCCCCTAAGGTAGGCGAAAATACTTTTTGAAGTTGATGGTGTTCATAAAACGTCGTCAAAAACGGTGTTAAATCGTTTCTCCAAAAGTTATTTTGATAAACTAGTTCATGAGCCTACATGACGTATAAATGGTAGTGCTAATATACTAGACGTCTTAGCCACAAACAGTCACGACCAAATAGAGGGCGTCATGATGGAAACAGGGGCTAGTGTCCACGTGGTCATTATAAAGAAACTGACTACCGTAACTTCCAGTCCAACGAAAATAAATGTATTATATATCTGTCGACAAAACAAGATAAAAATTCCTTGACACTGTCGTGGGAGACAATCTTCTTCCCCTCTAACTAACTATGTAAGCGTAGACCAGATGTGACTAAAAATCAAAGAATACTACTGATGGCAACTGAGAGACAGTATCAAGTGTATTAATGAGAGGTGGAACAGTTCCCTATTGTTGCACAATGTAGGTTAGGGCATTGCTGCAGAAATTACGAAAAAAGTAATCCAAATTTAAAAGAACACTAAATGTACAAGACTTGATATGTTTTAAGGAATCTCGAAAGTGCGTCTTGCCTTTAAGTTTCCACATCGAAGCTGTCTCGAAATGTGACAGAAAATCAGAAGAAGGTCTGGTCGTATGTTAAGTATATCAAACCGAACATTGACCAGTGTGTGAAGACAACCAAGGAAAATTTTGGAAAGGAAATTAATGTTCATGGAGAGGAAATAAAAACAACGTGGTTTGCAGACGAATTTTTACTTCCACGAGAGCTGACTAAGGACTCAGAAGAGCAATTGAATGGAATGGATGATGTCTTGAAAAGATATTTATAAAAGGAACAGCAATGAAACTAAAATAAGGGTAATGGAATGTAGTCGAATTAAATCAGGCGATGCTGAGAGAGTTAGATTAGAAAACGAGACACTACAAAGTTAGTTATTTAGTTAGCCAGTTAATTAGTTACATGTTCCATAGATCATTTGAACGATCTTTTATCGAAATGATGTGCAGCTAGTTAGTCTACAGGATATATACACATGTTCAGTGTTAAAATTAATGAACACTTTCTTAAGTAGTATAGTCCTAACATGTAACTACACTTAAAGAATAGTGTTTTTTTACACGTTAAGAGTTGTTAAACAGACTTTTGTCAATGAGATAGCAGAAGCTGTCCAGAAGAAATGATTTTAAGTTAGCTTTAAAACCACATTCAGATCAAAAATTTTTGCTGCTAGATAATGAACTCCTTTCTGAACCACTGAGATCTTTGATAATGCGTAATAAGTAATTTTTCCTCTAGTTTTATACATATGGACATCACTATATTAACAAATTGTTTCTCCATGATACAAAACGAGCTGTCCTCCTTTGAACTAATTAGATTTCCTCCGTCAGTCCCATCTGATGCGTATCTCACACTGCACAGCAATAGTCCAGAATAGAGCGGACAAACGTAGTAGAAGCGGTCACATTAATAAACATTTTGCATTTTCTAAATCTTCTGCCAATTTGGTTTGCTCTCCTCACAACGTTATCTATGTGTTTCATTAGTGAATGTATACAGGGTGGTCCAATGACAGTGACCGAGTCAAATATCTCATGAAATAAGCATCAAACGAAAAAAACTACAAAGAACGTAACTCGTCTAGCTTGAAGGGGGAAACCAGATAGCGCTATGGCTCGCCCGCTGGTTGGCGCTGCCATAGGTCAAACGGATATCAACTGCGTTTTTAAATAGGAACCCCTCTTTTTTATTACATATTCCTGTAGTAAGTAAAGAAATATGAATGTTTTAGTTGGACCACTTTTTTCGCTTTGTGATAGATAGTGCTGTAATGGTCACAAACCTGTAAGTACGTCGTATCACATAACATGTCGCCAGTGCAGACAGTATTTGCTTCGTGATACGTTACCCGTGTTAAAATGGACCGTTTGCCAACTCCGGAAAAGGTCTCTGTCGTGTTGATGTTTGGCTATTGTGATCAAAATGCCCAACAGGTGTGTGCTATGTATGCTGCTCGGTATCCTGGACAACCTCATCCTAGTGTCCAGACTGTTCGCCGGATAGTTACGTTATTTAAGGAAACAGTAAGTGTTCAGCCACATGTGAAAAATCAACCACGACCTGCAACAAATGATGATTCCCAAGTAGGTGTTTTAGCTGCTGTCGCGGCTAATCCGTACATAAGTAGCAGACAAATTGCGCGAGAATCGGGAATCTCAAAAACGTCGGTGTTGAGAATGCTACATCAACATCGATTACACCAGTACCATATTTCTATGCACCAGGAATTGCATGGCGACGACTTTGAACGACGTGTACAGTTCTGGCAATGGGCACAATAAAAATTACGAGACGGTGACAGATTCTTTGCACGCGTTCTATTTAGCGACGAAGCGTCATTCAGCAACAGCGGAAACGTAAACCGGCATAATATGCACTACTGGGCAACGGAAAATCCACGATGGCTACGACAAGTGGAACATCAGCGACCTTCGCGGGTTAATGTATGGTGCGGCATTATGGGCAGAACGATAATTGGCCCCCATTTTATCGATGGCAATCTAAATGGTGCAATGTACGCTGATTTCCTGCGTAATGTTCTACCGAAGTTACTGCAAGATGTTTCACTGCATGACAGAATGGCGTTGCACTTCCAACATGATGGATGTCCGGCACATAGCTCGCGTACGGTTGAAGCGGTATTGAATAGCATATTTCATGACAGGTGGATTGGTCGTCGAAGCACGTTCACCGGATCTGACGTCCCCGGGTTTCTTTCTGTGGAGAAAGTTGAAGGATATTTGCTATCGTGATCCACCGACAACGCCTGGCAACATGCGTCAGCGCATTGTCAATGCATGTGCGAACATTATGGGAGGCGAGCTACTCGCTGTTGAGAGGAATGTTGTTACACGTATTGCCAAATGCACTGAGGTTGACTTAAATCATTTTGAGCATTTATTGCATTAATGTGGTATTTACAGGTAATCACGCTGTAACAGCATGCGTTCTCAGAAATGATAAGTTCCCAAAAGTACATGTATCACATAAGAACAACCGAAATAAAATGTTCAAACGTACCTAAGTTCCGTATTTTAATTTGAAAAATCTACCTGTTGCCAACTGTTCGTCTAAAATCGTGAGCCATATGTTTGTGACTATTACAGCGCCATCTATCACAAAGTGAAAAAAGTGGTCCAACTAAAACATTCATATTTCTTTACATACAACACGAATATGTAATAAAAATGGGGGTTCCAATTTAAAAACGCAGTTGATATCAGTTTGACCTATGGCAGTGTTTCTTCGTTTGACGCTTATTTCGTGAGATATTTGGCCCGGTCACGATCAGTGGACCACCCTGTATATCCTCGTACCGCAGTGATAATAGCTAACTCCCTGAAAAGGTTCCCTAAATGAAGACCGAGGGTGAACACATTCAGGGGGTGGAATAATGTGTGGATAGACAAGTAACATGACAGATATCCATACCTAACACGCTGCAAGAAAACCGCTAGCATTCAAAATAGCTTCTTGTCGTCTCACAGAGGATAAATGCAGATACTATATGGTTTTCAAGGCACTCTTATACCATTTATCCTGCAAAGTAGTCGCAATTTCAGGTACCGATAATGGAGGTAGACACTCACACTTCTCTCCCAAATAGGTGACAAACGCTCAGTAATAATGAGATGTTGCTGCTGTGGTAGCCAGGGAGAGGCGACAATACATCCACATCCTCACAAAATCTGTTCATGGCAATGGGAGCTCTGCATACAGACGCCCTGCCGTCTTGGAACACAGGATAACCATCGCGGAACAAACATCGTGCTGTGAGACGGACCGGATCAGCAAAATGGACATGTAACCCTGGCAGCAATGCCACCTTGCAATGCAACCATGGGGTCCATAGAATGCCACGACATGGATTTTAAAATAATTACTTAACCCCCACCATCTTACACTCTTGGGACGCCAACTCACTCAGAAATAAGACACAGTGTGTAAGACTCATCCAACCTTATGACTTTCTTAAATTGCTCTATAGTTCAGGTTTTATGGCTCGGCTCCTCGTTTTCCTATTCCGATCATCTGCATCATTGATGAGTGGTTTTGCAATTCCAACCGTCCAGGAATTCCCAGCTTATGGAGGTCTCTTCGTGGTGTTTTGGTGCTGGCAAAGTTCGCGAGTGTCACATTCAGTTCTGCAGTGACTTTTCAGCTATCGTCGTGTTACAGTTCGTTACAGTCGTCTTCAGTGATCATGCGAGCTAACATCCCAAAGATTTTCGGGCTCACATGTGGTTCCTCTCCGTCGAAATGTCTTGGCTCAAACCCGTCTCGGGGTTGAACCGCACTTGTCGCATTAGACGCACTAAATTAGACATTTGTGACCCTGTGGTTAAATTTTCTGGCTGATGGCAAGTTTGCGAAACACAAAGTTAATGTAACATATAATAACAGTAATAATAATATCGGGAACTAAATTAGCAATCCATAAATGATGTAGGCCACATAGTTGCGATTTGGTTAGAATAAAAGAATAAAAGCAAGCTAATAGCGAAAGTTGTCGTATTTAGAGTTACTGTTACACTCGATCGCATATCCATTTGAAACAGTTCGATCATCCACAATCTCTTCGCGAATTACAAGTTCGATACTCCACCTCGTTAACTACGCGAAAAGTGAGTTCACACCAGGTGCGCGGCTGCTCACCACTCAGAGACCGCGATACCACACAACGCGAAATTTTCTAAGTCGTTTCACTTAATCGCTGCCTAAAGACGGACTGTCTGCTTTCGCGTCTCAATCGGAAGTGTCCCTTTTGTGCCTCCAGACGAAATGTCCGTTTTCGCGTCTCCACCCGAACAGTCCCCTTTGGTGTCTCGACCAGAATTGCCCTCTGCCCTCTGCCCGTCTCCAACCGCTTCTTTCAACTGACTAGCGCAGTTGCCTTTCCTGAAACCGTCCGTATGATTGGCTACAGCTTATTCTACATTACTTTACATTTCAACATATTTAAATAATCAAAGCTTGACCACTTTCACGTTCTAAATGAAGTAACAACAATGTCAATTACATAACAAACGTTAAATTCGTTTACATAAAACGAATACAACTTCCTTCTTAACTTTGAATGTCACGGCCAGAAGCCTTACGCCAATGTGCTTTCTGATAAGTAAATAAAGAATGAAAGTAACTACTATGCGCGCCGGCCACGGTGGCCGACCGGTTCTAGGCGCTTCAGTCCGGAACCGCGCGACTGCTACGGTCGCAGGTTCAAATCCTGCCTCGGGCATGGATGTGTGCGATGTAGTTAGGTTAGTTAGGTTTAAGTAGTTCTAAGTTCTAGGAGACTTACGACCTCAGCTGTTGAGTCCCATAGTGCTCAGAACCATTTGAACCAACTACTATGCTCTAAACTTTACAACAAACATTCTGTTACCTAATGATTCAATAATGTGTCATGTTGCCATCGTTCAGTGTGTTTTGTGTGGAGGAAATGATGATCTTATGCTTAACTCAAAATACTGATAATTTAAATTTACTATATCCTTTAGACAAAGTCACAGAGTTGATATTTACAAAGTTTGTCACTTTAGTTATGCTCTTCTATATGAAATATCGACCGTTAAGATCGACCAAACCGTTCAGACTTAGGCATTCAGGTCTTTGTTACAAAACTATTATAGATATGATCAGTATTCAAATTTTATTGGGATCAACATAAAAAGTTATGTGGCTTCATTCCCTGCATTACTACAGAATTAAATAGTTTCCATAAATGTTTCCCTTTATAGCTGATCTTAGGTCCGCCATATTTAACACTGCTACGTCTCCTCGGCCATCAAAACCTTCTCCTGGGTTTCCCTATGATGTTGGTTCTCGCCTGTCTCAGTCGCACACTACAGCGCTTAGGCCTCAATAGACAATAGACACCTGTGAATTTCCCTAACTCGTGGTGAATCTGTGCACTTTGTGGCACACGGTCCTCGACGACAGGTTTCGTCTCACAATTCCTGTAGATTGATTCTTTCGGCCATATATTTAAATGAGAGCGCAATGCTCGTTAACTCACAACCTCCGTCACAGTCACTCAACTCTCACCTCCGGCCGTGCTGTCACCTACCGAATGATGATGTTCTGCTTGCCGTCAATGTGACATAAGTCTTCGATACTGTGCGTCTCGAAATATGAATCATTTCTGCTACTTGATTACGGAAGCACCCACCCTACGAACACTAACAATTTTCCAACGTTCGAATTCACTTCGCTCCGACGGAGCGTTTTTACAAGTACACAGAAAACTGTTCTGACTACGATCGATACTTGCAATGTGTTGAGGGCGTTTTACATGTGCCGTCCGTGGTCAAATACAACAGCGGAACTTGCTCACTTGGTAGGGATCTGTATTTACACTGATGGAACAAAACATCATAACTGCACGCTTAATAGCTTATTTGTCCGTCTTTGGAACAAAATACACCTCTGAGTCCCCGTTTCTGACTTCCAGGTCTTTGAAATTAGTGCTCTCACTGGTCACTGTTGTTGCAACGCTGCACTTCTTCCCCAAGAGCGACTTTTCGGGGCTATATTTGGTAGTGACATCATTTTTACGGATGACAATGCACGACCGCATCGAACACCCCAGATAGAGGAGTTCATGGAACGGCAGAACTTTTCGCTAATAGATAGGCCTTCCCCACCCCCGACTAAAATCCCGTCGAGCACGCATGCGACTTGTTGAGGGGACGTGTTGTAGCACGTACACATGAACCAGCGCCCATCTACCTATTGTCAGCCACGCTGGTGGAGAAATGTGACGTCCTACCGCAAGAACCCCTCACCAGCATTGTGGCCAGCATGATAACACGTTGCAGAGCATGCATTGTTGGTCGTAGTGATAACACACTCTTGAAGGCTAATACATGATGTCCAGCCTTTTTTAATGTTGAGGGGGCCATCATATATTGCGGTGACTTCTTTGAATAAAAATGTCATTTCTGTTCACCTCACTGAGTATTTCTTTCAGTTAACTTCTCTACTATACTGTACTGTAGCAGTTCTTTTCAAGTGTTATCCGAGTGTTATCGAGCTATGCTACTTGGCAGTGACACAGGCTGCGAAAGTTTTTTCGTTCTCACCTTTTGAACACCAATGTGTGTAAGGAAAACCAGAATTGAAATCTGTAGGATTTTATTAGTGATTTCTACCCAGACGCTCAAATTTCCTACCTTTCCAATAGTTTTTGAATTTTTGCAGCATAACACATTGAATTTTGTTTAAGTTTGGTTCAGACCAATTCTGCACGAAGCCGTAAATTCCATGAAAAATATGGTTTTCTAAAAACGTAACATTATCTACACAATCATACACCTAGGAAACATCACAAAAACTACCATCTGGCGACATTTTATTATCTAAGGTCATAATATTTGGCGGGTTAATTTACATATAGCATTCTTGATTGAGCATCTGGTCTAGAATCCCAAATTTGATATGCTAAGTTAATTGTGTCTACTTAGATGTGAGACTACCATTGCATACATTACGTTTTCGAGTATTTCTAAAAACGATGTAAGTAAGGAAACTGGGCACTAATTATTTCAATATTTCTTGTTAGATTTCTTATGAGGAGATTTAACAATTGCATATTTTGATCCGTGGTATAGGAAATTACATCAACAACACATCACCTTTGGGTTTTTAGAATGTCTACAGTTGTGTTAATTTCAGTGAAGGATGTTTGTGCAACTTCAGGCTGCTTAAAGTTTTGTGCAATGACAGTCCTCATACATTCTCTCACTTATATGAATTTTTAACATGTTGCAGCCCCGTCGTCAAATGTGATAAATTAATATGTCAAAAATCAGAGTCAGTTGCGAAATGTGACTTGTCTTTACCCAGGTTTCAGCTAGAGTAATCTAACCTTCTTCAGGCTAGATTACTCTGGCTGAGACATGGGTAAAAACCAATAACATTTCACAACTGAGGTGGATTTTCTTCAGGCTACATTACTCTGGCTGAAACCTGGGTAAAGACCAGTAACGTTTCACAACTAAGGTGGATTTTTGACATATTCCGTTACTTCTTCAAGAGAACGCTTTATTACTATATCTGCCTTACAGTTAGAAAATAGTTGTTAAAGTACTCGAAACTTGTGAAATATAAGTCACGACATTGTCATTTAGCTTGTTAATGTATCTCGTACTGACTGATTGTCTTGCCTCCTGATTGGCAATATCCCATATATTTTTCATTTTACTATCTGAAGTCTTAATTTATGTAAGGACATGTATACATCTCGACATTTTAATGACTTAATTTAAAATTTTAGCTTACTTATGATCTGTGCAAGTAACGTCAGATTTTGACTTATTCTGGCCTTCATATAAATATCCCTCTACTTCTTACACTAGATTTTAATTCCTTTAGATACCAGTGGATTTGACTTGCTTTTTAACGGATTTTACAGATAACGTTTTGAGAAAGCTCCTATAAAATACTGACGAAAATTAACTGTGCAGTAAACTGCACTTCACTTTAACATATCTTTCTTGATATATCTTCCATATTACCTCTATTGCTTTATTCTTTAAAATTTGTACCCTTTTCTCATTAATAAGCCTCATTGATCTGCACGAACCTGGCTCAGGTTTGTAACGTGTCATACTGCGCATTTCCGTTAACTGTACATCATGACCAGATTTTCCTTTTACAATTGGGTACACATGAATTGGTTCAACTCGAGCACGGTCTCCAAATATGTTATCAGTAAGGGTCATAATATCTTGCTGCACATGAGTTGGAAAATTAATTAATCTACATTTACACACCCACAAGCTAGCAAATGTTTCTTTCTGTTTGACAAGTTTCTCAAAAACTTGTCTAGATATCTCATAAAGAGCTGAACTTTCCTAGATGGGGCGTATAGAACGTTAAAACTACCATAGAAGTATTCTGCGATAACAATAAAAAATAAACACATGTTTCTAGGTTCTGACCTACATAATGTCCTTTTTTCAATATTTTTAATTTTCCGCAAACTTTTACGTAAGCTGCAACTCCTCCTTTTTCCACGTTAACTCTACAGGAAAATGATGCTAATACATAATTCTTCTTTTTAACTTCTCCATCCCTGTGGTAACATATCGTTGAGAGAGACATGGAAAGTCTATATCTCTAGAAATGTACGTGTCTTTCAATCACACAAGAAGCTCATCTATCTTGCTTTTCAGGGCCATAATGTTGCGAAGACACTAATTAATTTTACGTTTCTGGAAACTTACATATACCTGACTCTAACGTCCCTCCGACTTCAGTAATCACAAGGATTTTGTTTTGTGTGTTTGCAGTCCCTTTACACTTTCTGCAAGCTGCTTAGCTAATCTGTAATATGTCAGTTTGCTATTTGGACAGTAAAATATCTAATTTTAGTCGAAGAAGGGGAGTTATGAGATGGAGATTAGCAATAGCAAGACAAGCATTTCTCGAAAAGAGAAATTTTTAACACCCATTATAAAATTAAGTACTAGAAAGTATTTTTCTTACAGTATTTGTATGGATTGTAGCATGGAGTGTAGTCAGTTCAGACAAGAAGAGAACAGAATCTCTTGAAATGTAGTGCTATAGTAGAGTGCTGAAGATTAGGTGGGTAGATCGAACAACAAATGAGGAGGAACTGAATCAAATTTAGAAATAAATTTATGGCACAACTTGATTAAGAGAAGTGTAACAGTGCAGACTTGAACGAGGACCTGATGCTAAAATCCGGACACTCTTATGCCATAGCAGCGTCTCTGCAACAGTGGGATGGACGCTGGAGCAATAATCGGCCTTCAAGGGTATTTCAATGGAGGTAGGCAGCCTGTATTCGTGACTCCAGCTGCAACTAGACTTGCGTTACTGTACATTAGGCGGTTGGTCATGCATTGTTACTTTAAGCACTGGTAGATCGCTGATTTATCATTTGCCTCATTAACTCAGAAAAGACAAATCAGTAAAGTTTTAAACAATACAGGTTAATTTACAAATTAACAAAATAAGAGGGGTATTAAAAGAACGATCACATAATAAAATGACATAGTATAGCATTACGGAATCAATGTTCACTATAAATTTAGTCAATCCATATATAAAGTTATTCCAAATAGTGACACGACTCATGTTGTTGTTTCAACACAGTAAAGAAAGTAAAAATAAGATGACTGACTCAGCAGTTAACTCAAGACTTTACAGACTGACAAATTCACCTTGGGTAAAGTTCAGTCAGTGATAACTGTACTATCCATCTCAGTTGAAAATATTTCTAAGCCTGAACTAATACACATCGAATGATTCATAAGTCCAGAACAGGAGCACATTGAAATAATTCGAAACCTCAATTAAGACTAAAGCCAACGAGGAACACTGCTCACGCAAACCTTGCTAAGCAACCTTACTAACAAAGACACGAACATCAAAAGTCCCCAAACTCTGCTCTGTTCACCTATTTAAAAACATGGTCATGTGAACCACTACTAGATTCAGCAGAGCAGCTTATATCTCTTACAATTACATGTGTTTAAACTTCTACTTATTTCAAACGTATATTTTACATACTTTTAGTTAATTTTTATCCTTCTGATATTACACTACTGGCCATGAAAATTGCTACACCATGATGAAATGCAGATGATAATCGGATATTCATTGGACAAATATATTATACTAGAACTGACATGGGATTAGATTTTCACACAATTTGGGTGCATTGATCCTGAGAGATCAGTACCCAGAACAACCACCTCTGGCCGTTATAACGGCCTTTATACGCCTGGCCACTGAGACAAACAGAGCTTGGATGCCGTGTACAGGTACAGCTGCCCATGCAGATTCAACACGATACCAAAGTTCATCAAGAGTAGTGACTGGCGTATTGTGACGAGACAGTTGCTCGGCCACCATTGACCAGACGTTTTCAATTGGTGAGAGATCTGGAGAATGTGCTGGCTAGGGCAGCAGTCGAACGTTTTCTGTATCCAGAAAGGCCCTACAGGACCTGCAATATGCTGTCGTGCATTATCCTGTGGAAATGTAGGGTTTCGCAGAGATCGAATCAAGGGTAGAACCACGAGCCGTAACACATCTGAAATGTAACGTCCACTGTTCAACGTGCCGTCAATGGGAACAAGAGGTGACCGAGACGTGTAACCAATGGCACCCCATGCCATCACGCCGGGTGATACGCCGGTATGGCGATGACGAATACACTCTTCCAATATGCATTCACCGCGATGTCGCCTAACACGGATGCGACCATCATGATGCTGTAAACAGAACCTGCATTCATCCGAAACAATGACGTTTTGCCATTCCTGAACCCAGGTTCGTCGTTGAGTACACCATCGCAGGCGCTCTTGTCTGTGATGCAGCGTCAAGGCTAACCACAGCCATGGTCTCCGAGCTGATAGTCCATGCTGCTGCAAACGTCGTCGAACTGTTCGTGCAGATAGTTGTTGTCTTGCAAACGTCCCCATCTGTTGACTCAGGAATCGAGACGTGGCTGCATCATCCGTTACAGCCATGCGGATAAGATGCCTGTCATCTCGACTGCTAGTGATACGAGGTCGTTGGGGTCCAGTACGGCGTTTCATATTACCCTCCAGAACCCACCGATTCCATAGTCTGTTAACAGTCATTGTATCTCGACCAACGCGAGCAGCAATGTCGCGATACGATAAACCGCAATCCCGACAGGCTACAATCCGACCTTTATCAAAGTCGGAAACGTGATGGTACGCATTTTTCCTCTTTACACAACAACGTTTCACCCGGCAAAGCCGGTCAGCTGCTGTTTTGTGTATGAGAAATCGGTTGGAAACTTTCCTCGTGTCAGCACGTTGTAGGTGTCGCCACCGGCGCCAACCTGGTGTGAATGCTCTGAAAAGCTAATCATTTGCATATCACAGCATCTCCTTCCTGTCGGCTAAATTTGTCGTCTGTAGCACGTTATCTTATTGTGATTTCAGTGCTGCCTTCAGATTTCTGTAGAAAGTCTAGAAGTGGGTTTCCTATTTTAGTGGATATTTAAAGCTCTAACTTTGGCACATCCAGAACCTAGCCATCTTGCTGCATCCCTAACCACGCAGCGGCACAGCTGTACTCAAAAAGCACAGTGACTGAGTGACATGTGGTGAGCAAGTTGCGATGTAGTGGCTGGGCTAGGTCGGGAAGCGGGTGCTGACCAGCGTTCCGGGTCAATGCAGCGAGTTGTGGAAGGAAGTGGGGTAGTTGCCTCGCTGGCCACAGTGGGCTCGCTAGTTGGAAATATGGATGTGTTGACGAACACAAGCGGGAGGAGAATCGTAAAACAAGGCCTACAGACTGCTTAGAATGAAGAGCAGGTACAATGGCCAGGAACGAGGATAGTGCAGATCTACTGCGACAAACGTAATACTCGCTCCAGAGCAGCGGAGAAAGAAATGCACTTAGTCGTTTGCAAAGGAACTGCTCGTAGGCAAGACAGATGGCTCAACCTTCAATCTGCAAGGTTATTCTGCGATTTACGATGAGTGCTTGGCAGAGGATTCATAGAACAACTTTCAGAATGTTTCTTCGGGCATGCATGCATGTCCAAAGAACTTTGCATCGTAATTCAGAATAACTCAGGCACTGCAATATCGACTTTCAGCTAAAATGTGTCACCAGTACGGGAATATACCTAACAGGTGTACGGGTACAAACTGTTGCCGCAGAGATGACGAGGTATGGAATTTTTGGTCTGGGTGTGAGTCATGCACGGATAGCCAAATGGTACAGTCCGGTTTTTGCAGCCGTGCAGTGCGGACGTGCTGTTGTTTCCGCTTGCGGAGCGCGAGATCTCGCTGTTGTTTACATTTCAGCGACCGTCGCTTACGTGTACTAGAACCATAGCCATCCGTTTTAGAAAGTCAACACTACGAATCAGCTTCTGCAACCACTACACACGACCAAAGGCCTTGGAAGTGGAACGCTTCCTACGCGACGTTGCTAAGATCCCAGCATCCGACATCTTGGGCATCCATTTGTCCATATTAAGCAGTACAGTATACGTAAAATTCGTCAGTGACGTAGTGTGCGAAAGAATATTTCGTGACACCAAACACGGACTACGCTTTTGCCACGCCGACGGAAATGTGGGTGCGGTCACTGTTGTCCACGCAGGCTTGGGAATGCACGCCATATGAGTTTTCGAACTGCCGTTCGAGCCCCCTGTGGAAGACGTTATCGCGGCTTTCCGCCCCTATGGCTACTGTACACTGGCGAACGCTGGGTGCAATTCTAAAAGTACCCCGTTCTTGACACTGTACGATGTATCACAATCGATCTCAATCGCCACGTCCCGCGCGGTCGTCATATACGACGGCCAACCCAAGACCTGTTGCAGTTGCGGCAAAGAAGGCCACCGCAGGCCTGAGTGTCTTCAGCAACGAATCACGCAATTGCTAGCCGCGACCATGACGTCTCCGACTCCGACGACGGTTTTACCGATCACCTACGCATCGGCGCTCTCTTCTCCTCCCACCAGCCGCCGCCCGTCGGACCATGTACCGGTGACCCTTCCTGCTGCTACGGATACCGCCGGGGTCGACGCATCGCACTCACAGCCTGACCCTGCTCTGGCGCCTCTGCCAACAGCGACTACTTCCGATTCCCACCCGGCCGATCATATGGACGCCCCTACACTTCTCGTTCCCACGACGACCTTCCTCCCAGAGCGCCGCGACTCCCTTCCCTCTTCCGACACAGAGAGACGAAGACGCAAACAACGTTCACCTAAAAGGCGCTAGAGGAGACGCTGTACGGCCTCGGAACGAGACAGATCATTTCCCCCTGATGCTCCAGAGCCCGTCCGACCCGACGAGGCCTCGGAGAAGCTGCACGACGACACGAATGACGACAACCTGACGCCGTCTGTGGCTGTGCCGGTAGCTGCTCTGCTGGTTCGCCCAGGTGGAGCTGAACCAATGGATTTCACCGTTGCGGCTGCCGCCAAGACGTCCTCCGCCCTTACGACAGACGTGAAACGTAGGAACATCATAACGACAGCGCCTCCAGAGGCGTGGAATGACGGAGTCGACGAAGGCCCGGACCACGCGTTGTCGACAGAGTTACCCCAGACGGACGCCTAGTTACGCCGCCGATAACGCTGTCAGGTGGCGTACGGCATGGCTCCCCGTTGCCTCGCCCGTCTTCACCCTCTGTTGGTGGAGTTCCCTTCCACGACGGGGTATGGCTCCAAACCTAGTAAACAGCGACGGTCAACACTAACACCATTAGTTCCCCCGTGAAACTTCAACTACTTCGAGAGATGGCATGTGCATCGGACGTCAACATCGCACTACTACAGGAAGTACATTTTGCCACACTTCCGGACGTCGGGTGATATGACACTTATCCTTCTCCTGGTGACCACCTGAGACGCGACGTAGCCATCTACGCCTGAGAAGGCTTTCCAGTGGCTGATATCACATACCTTCCATCCTCCAGAGGCATGGCCGTCACTGTCATGGGTACGCGATGCAATCAACAAAGGTGTTCTGAATAAGTTACCGGATGTCGACGGATTCCCGATAACATTTTATTGCGCTTTCCTCGCACTAATGACGTCACGATGGACGACGATGTTTCATGAACTGATGACGATGGGGAATGCCGTACCGCCGTCCTTTGTCACGGGAATTATTATACCCATCCACAAACCGACACCGGGAGTGACGACAGCACATTACCGTCCCCTGACTCTGCTTAACGCAGACCATAAAATTTTTACACGCCTCCTGGCGACGTGATACCGCTATATCCTGCCTAGCATTCAATCCCCGGAACACACAACTCCGGGTGGATTAGTTAATATACAAACGGCCACAGGAGAATGTCGTGATTTAATTGCAATGGCAGCGACGTGAAGACTCCGAGCCGCGGTAGTTCCCATTGATTTTGGCAGCGCATTTGAGAAGGTGCGGCATCGTTTTCTGTTCTTAGTGATGAGCCGAATGGATTTTCCACCAGCCTTTATCGATGTCATCCGGCGCCTGTACGGCACCGCCGAGTCGCTGATTAAGGTCAATGGCCGTCTGGTGGGACCAGTGACGATCCGGCGTTCCGTAAGGCAAGGTTTTCCACTTTCGACCCTACTCCATACTATAAACCTGGAGCCACTCATTGGGAATCTGACGAGCCACCTTTCTGGTCTCACTTTGCGACAGCGCAGCTTTCGATGTCGTGAGTATGTGGACGACCTCCTCCTCTTGGTCCGCCCACGGAATGAAACACAAACGGTGCTTGATTTGATATCAACGTACGGAACTGCAGCGGGCAGTAACGTGAATGTGGCTAAATCCACGGCAATGTCCACTGGGCGCGGCCTCTCACACGACGACTTAGCACCTCTCACGTGTGTACAGAAACTACGATACCTTGGTATCATTTTCACCTCCACCGTGCGCCGTTCCCCGCCATCAACTTTCAGTGTGCACTCCAAATTATCCGCACAGCGGTGCGGCAAAATCTTCTCCGCCGACTACTCGATTCTTTACACCTTTTCCAATGCCTCAATCAACATGTGGCGTCCAGAATGGTCCACATCGCACAGGTCCTCCCGCTGCCATCCACTATTGGAAGCAGCCTCCAGGCTGATTCCGTATACGTCTTACGGCCGGTACGCTCTTTAAGGTCCGCTACGAAACGCTCACCCTTCCCCCGCGAGCGGGAGGTATTAGCCTTGTCAATGTGTGAGTCCAATAGCGCCCTTGTACATGTCCACCATGCACGAGCAATGTCACAGGGGCACCTCCCCTACGCCTAGCTTGCTGGAAATTCTAATGCCTGCGACCATAGCGCTACCAGTACCAGTTGGACACATCAAGCACCATCTGCCGCAAATTTCTGATTTCATCGTCAACTTCAGTTATCCTTACTCACACTTACCGACCACGCGTTCTCCTCGGCCCACAGATTTTTACACCCCGCTGCTTCGTTGCATATCCAGCAACAAAATCGAACTCAGACATCCATCCAAGCGGTGGTTCACGGTTTGGCGTCATATCCAGCAGCCTTTCCTTCCCTCCAATGTCCGGGCAACGCGGTACCAGGTCGCAAGTGGAAAATTCGCCACAAATGAACGTCTTCACTCCATCGGACTCACGGACTCCCCGCTTCGTTCCATTTGCCACTTCATGGATGAAGATGTCCACCAACTGAACTGTGCTGCCATCAGTGACGTCTCGAAACTTAGCCGACAGTTCGTTGCCTGTTACCTCCACGTTCCGCCGGATTTGATTGACCCATGGACTTTTATTCATCCTGAAGAAAGTTATTTCCCCGCCACCAAAAATCATGAGATTGTATGGGTCAAGGGATGGACGATCACCTACATGTATAATCATGGCGACAAATCACGCCTCGACTTCTGGCAGTGCGTACAGTCCGCCCACAGTGAAGTTAAGCACCGACCACGCTACTGCGCCTTCTTCGCCAACTACCTCCACGCAGTCTTTACGTCCCGCTGATCTGGATGGTGCCACACGCCGACAACTCTCTCCCCCCCCCCCCCCCCCCCCCCACCCCTGCTGACATCTGAGACTCTCCGCGCTACTTGCTATATCGTAACCCACAGTGGAGTAGGCACATGGACACACGCCTTCTTACTTTTAGGCACTATACCAGAACACGCTGGCTATTCCCCAAATTCTATTGTCTACTGATTCGTACTTCTTAGCTTACGTCGGTATTATTGTTATTATTTTTTTTCCTACAACTTGTTAATAAAGAAATTTGCTCGCTTTGTTCGAGTATAATTTCCGCCGGGAGGATGGCATTTCTTTTGTATTTAAACTTGTACCAATAAAGATATTTTGTTTATTTACCTTATTCTTGGTAAAAAAAATATCTACTTGAGGGAGTGATTCAGGGATGGGAGGGAGGAGGCATCGCGGCCACGCCTCGGGTTTCGACCCCTGCCCGCCTTGTCTCCACCTGTTCGGAACTGACCACTCTACTCGTAAACAAAAAATAAAAAATAAATAAAATAAAATACAAATAGAAGTAGAAGAAAATGGTAAGGCGACCACTTTCGATAAGCGGGAAACCCCAGCTCGAGTCCAGGTTTGGCACAAATTTTCTTTGTCGTCATTCCATTCTGTCCGTATTCCCAATTGCGAATATATTTAATGAAATGAATACTGGTGATAGATGTAATGTTATCACACATAAAACACCACTGTGTCTTGTAGAAAGCAAATGAAAAACTTAGAGATGTTTGCAACAGGCCAACATTCAAAAAACTAACTCTGAGTAGCTAGAAAATATTCTGTATGGATCCCAGCTGAAAGAGGAAAACAGTAAAGCATTGAAATTAAACGCATATGATAGTTTCAGAGAGTGTAAACAACTACAAATATTTTAGGGGTATATGTTGAGTGGAGTGGAAGGAGCATTGAAAGATATTTAAAAAAGACGGTATCATGATATCGTGTCCTCATTGTGCTGCTACCGGTGAGTGTAACAGCAAGTTCGTTTGATTTACATACTACTCTTATGCAGAAAAATATTTACATACTTTTTTACGCAGAAAAACAAACGATGCCTACGCTTCTGCTATACAAGGTAAGTTAAATACATTGAAGTAAATCTGCAGTTCTTGGCAGCAGTCGGATGACGTCACAAGTCGATTGTAGCACGGTTTCCGATAACACTTCAGCAGCTTTGAACAGCCAATTAAGTTTGCTTTTAAACATCTACAAAGTGCTTCTTTGTAGCCTCTGAGATTGCGTTCCACCTTAAAGGGAGAAACAACAGACACGGAAAGATGCCTTATACCACGACCCATACAGATAAAACTGGCTGTGAAAGACTGCACTAATGTTTATAGAACTACAAAGTAGTTAAGTTCGTAATGTGAAGAAATGTACTAACATTTTACGCCATTCACATATGGCAAAATGTATTTGATTACTGCGCACTGCTTTTTCGATGACGTCAACGTGAAATAGTTTGTTTTTGAATTGGCCATTTGGATGGGCGCCGGCGAGCGATGTTTGCTTTGGCGGCAGCCGCGCTAATGGGTCCGCCTGTGGGTTCTTTGATGTGGCGCTGCGTTCCCGGTCCCAGGCTGTGACGCACCGTACCGCTGCGGATTGACCACGATATTATGATTGATGCCTTTCGTCAGGTTTCATTGGTTCGCAGATTTTAATTAAGATTCCATTCTGTGAATAAATAAGAGAGTATTATTACGATGTCAGAAGAAGTGAAACGAGTTTGGGAACCGTGTAGCAATCGAGTTGATTAGGTTGCGGGACGAATCGTGAAACAACGTAGATGTAGTGTGAAGCAATTTACTGGCAGGCGCTGCACTGGAGAGATGTGCTAGTAAAAACTGCAAAGTAGTCACTTTACGTCTGAGTCTAAGCAGCTGTGTGATTCACTACTATTTTACTTTAGTATAAACGGTAAACGAGAAAAATGCATACTCACTCTCCTACAAAAAATAAGATAGGAAGCGCATCGTATCCGTTGGCGTTAAACTACTTGCAAATACTAGGGATTTGTTGTTTTTACAAGAATATTAACTAACGTATCAGTATGAATTAACAGCTAAAGTATTTCGTTCGACAAATAAGCACTGCCTTCTAGCGTTGTCTCCCCTCAACTGAAAAGTGTTAGTAAAAAATATTTTCGTTAAGACATACCTTGATGAGTAGTATTTCTTCCCGATATCGTAACTGCAAATATCTTGTGTGATATTCTTGTGCTGAGACAATTTTAGCTCCAATGTGTTGAAAAGCAAAATGACAGAGTTTTGTTCCTCTAATATTACGGGAATAAATCGCAATTTGTTTGCGTTTCAGTCTTCAAAGGTCCCGAGTTCGAGTCTAGGTCCGGCACATAGTTTTAATCTGTCCGGAAGTTTCATATAAGCGCACACTCCGCTGCAGAGTGAAAATCTTATTCTGGATACTTCTACATTGTCTTTGCAGCATGTGGTGGAGGGTACTTCTGGTACAACTATGTGAGTCTGCCTTTCATGTTCCTTTCGCGAAATGCGGCGGGAACAATGATTGTCGGTATAGCTCCGTATTAGATCTAATTTTGCGTATCTGTTCGATGTCGCCATTTTCTGAGACACATGAGGGAGGAAGCAAAGCGTTACCCGACTCTTTCCGAAGCGTACTCTCCCGGGATTTCAGCAGTGAACATCACCGAGATGAACTAAACCTCTCTTGTAGTGTCTGAATTGGAGTAGAGCATCTCCGAAATGCTCTCGCGGCGACTAAACGATCACCTGAGTAAACTCGCACTCTTTCTTGAATCTTGTCCATCTCTTATACAGTATTAATCCAACCTGGGAAGTATCGAAACCGATGGTCAATACTCAAGGATCGACGGATCAAATACTTTGTGCGCCGCGTATTTCGTGTATGAATTCCATCTCCTTTTCCCGCTGTATGTTTTATGTGGTTATTCCACTTTAGGTCGCTCCGGACGGTTACTCTTAGATATTTTGCGGTATGTTTCCCAGCAATTTGTCATCAACAGTTTAATTGTACAGTAGTGGGCGTCTTCTTCTGTTTATGATCAATAAGTTACATTTATTTACGTTCAGGGTCCATTTCCAGTCCCTGCGCCCTTCATTAATTCTCTGCAGGTTCACCTGCAGTACTCTAGTCTTCTGCCGTTTCTGTCTTCTTATAGACCACCACATCATCTGCAAACAGTCTCAAGGAGTTTATGACGTTGGCCGTAGATCAATTGCATATATTCTCAACAGTAACGGCCCTATCACACCTCTTTCGGGAAATTTCGAAATTATCTTCACATCTGTCGATTTTGTTCCTTTAAGAACTACGTCTTGAGTACGATCTGGTAAGATGTTTGGGATCCAGTCACAAATCTGGTCCGATACTAGGTAAGCTAGTATTTTGTGACTAAACGTCAATGCTCAACTATATCAAATTACTTCCTGAAGTCAAGGAACACGGCATCATCCTCAGCGCCGATGGCTACTGCGCGCCGGATCATGTAGACGATGAGAGTGAGCTGAGTTTCATAAGATCTCTGTTGATTTTTATAGAGCAGATATTCGTTTTCTTGAACGTCATAATAAGTGACCACATAATATGTTCCATAGTTCTACAACAGACTGATCCCAGCGATGTAGGCTACAATCATATATGATGATTCCGCCAAGAAGTTAAAAATCTTAAGCAATAATGGAGAAAGGTAAATGTACCAATTTGACGCTGGTCCCGAGAAACTGAATCGGAAGTTTTAAGTGAAAATTGTTCTGATACCTCCGACAGCTGAATTCTGCAAAGTGTCGTGTAAATATGGGCTCTAAAGGGAATAGATTGTGAGTTACGAGCTCTTGTTGATCTTTGCGATGGTGAGATACATCTCTTTTATTAAGTGCTCATAGCTCTTAAAATATGAATTTTAGAGCCCCAGTTATTTTTATCCATACTAACCCCTCCCAAATTATAGAGAGTAAAGCTTTTGCAGTAGAAGAGGTCCGCTATCAGAGGTATCAGAGAATTTTCGCTTATAATTATCGACTCAGTCGTACCGGAGGAGGGTCCTTAACCTCGATTTAATACAATACCCTTTTCCATTTTCCCTCAATGTTTGCAGTGTCATCAAGGAATCACCTCATATAAATAAGTTCTACAACCCGTGCTGAGAACGGGAATGACCTCCGCCTGTTTCCAGTCTCCAGGTATACTTCGTTGCTCCAGCGACCTACCGTAAACTATTGCTAGTTTCCATCAGATTATGGGTAGAAAACAGTTGATGTCACTAATACTTACAACAAACGTAAAGAAAAGCATAAGCCCTTGCAATATGCCAATGGCACCTTGACTAAGAAAAACAAATGTAATATCAAAAGAAAATATGCAGCCATAGCTTATAACGGTCAAGTGTCACAGAAGACGAAATAGTGCTTTCAAAAAACTAAACTTAATTTAGTCTCTCAAAAAACTGACAGATTAAAATCACGTCTTTGAGACAGAATTGGTTCCAAACGCGATAGGTTTCTTTGTTCAGGAATATGCATAGTTAAATGCAATGACTGTGACCAATATTATAATGGCCAGTTCGTCTGAAACTCGTATTAGGGAGCACGCACATTCCCAGAAGAAGACTACTTTCGGTATGCACACTGCTGCAAGAGGAAATACGGTCCAGGATATTGGGCATAGTGTGGGGTTCTGTACACTGAACTGAAGGGAAATATGCTCGATTTGCTGGAGGAACACAGAAATTTCTAGTATAATAAAATGTATTGCGAGTCGCATTTTTTATGTTTGTTCCTGTATTTATTTCAGAATTTAAAAGTATTATCAAATTGTTAATACTACTTCTATTTGTTACTTCAAATGTAGCTATGCATACTTACGCACTATCAGTTATTACTGGCCAGTTTGGTTGGCGCCGACAAGTACCCACAGCGATTGTGTTCTGATGTCAAATAGTAATGTTTTGACCAGCTTTGAACTTACATATTTTTGTCATTGTCATATTACACTGAGGATATGTCAACATTGTAATCAGATACACATCTCAATAGGGATGATAGGTTTTTATTGTTTTACATTCTTTAAAAATAATTTATGTTTTAAGATGGTTTAATGTTTAAATTTTACTGTAACGTAATTTTTCGTTCGTCTCTAGAGATTCACAATTGCACTTTGTAACCTCGTTCGTATACTAAACAGCGTATTGAAAACATGGCTCATTAGAGAGTACGATATGTTTCCATATATTTTTCAGTTTTATTTCTGCCCTATAACAACTATTTAACAAACATCTTAAAATAGTCATTTTTTCACATTGCCTATTGATATTTTCCAATTATTTACATAGTGCCGAGATAAGATTTCAGACCGTGGTGTTCTAGCCTACAGTGTATGTAGACACAGAACCTCTAACATGAGAGGGACGTTTTCACTACATCTACATCTACATCTACATCCGTACTCCGCAAGCAACCTGACGGTGTGTGGCGGAGGGTACCCTGAGTACCTCTATCGGTTCTCCCTTCTATTCCAGTCTCGTATTGTACGTGGAAAGAAGGACTGTCGGTATGCTTCTGTGTGGGCTCTAATCTCTCTGATTTTATCCTCATGGTCTCTTCGCGAGATATACGTAGGAGGGAGCAATATACTGCTTGACTCTTCGGTGAAGGTATGTTCTCGAAACTTCAACAAAAGCCCGTACCGAGCTACTGAGCGTCTCTCCTGCAGGGTCTTCCACTGGAGTTTATCTATCATCTCCGTAACGCTTTCGCAATTACTAAATGATCCTGTAACGAAGCGCGCTGCTCTCCGTTGGATCTTCTCTATCTCCTCTATCAACCCCACCTGGTGCGGATCCCACACTGCTGAGCAGTATTCAAGCATTGGGCGAACAAGCGTACTGTAACCTACTTCCTTTGTTGTCGGATTGCATTTCCTTAGGATTCTTCCAATGAATCTCAGTCTGGCATCTGCTTTACCGACGATCAACTTTATATGATCATTCCATTTTAAATCACTCCTAATGCGTACTCCCAGATAATTTATGGAATTAACTGCTTCCAGTTGCTGACCTGCTATTTTGTAGCTAAATGATAAGGGACCTATCTTTCTATGTATTCGCATCACATTACACTTCGCTACATTGAGATTCAATTGCCATTCCGTGCACCATGCGTCAATTCGCTGCAGATCCTCCTGCATTTCAGTACAATTTTCCATTGTTGCAACCTGTCGATACACCACAGCATCATCTGCAAAAAGCCTCAGTGAACTTCCGATGTCATCCACCAGGTCATTTATGTATATTGTGAATAGCAACGGTCCTATGACACTCCCCTGCGGCACACCTGAAATCACTCTTACTTCGGAAGACTTCTCTCCATTGAGAATGACGTGCTGCGTTCTGTTATCTAGGAACTCCTCAATCCAATCACACAATTGATCTGATAGTCCGTATGCTCTTACTTTGTTCATTAAACTACCGTGGGGAACTGTGTCAAACGCCTTGCGGAAGTCAAGAAACACGGCATCTACCTGTGAACCCGTGTCTAAGGCCCTCTGAGTCTTGTGGACGAATAGCGCGAGCTGGGTTTCACACGATCGTCTTTTTCGAAACCCATGCTGATTCCTACAGAGTAGATTTCTAGTCTCCAGAAAAGACATTATACTCGAACATAATACGTGTTCCAAAATTCTACAACTGATCGACGTTAGAGATATAGGTCTATAGTTCTGCACATCTGTTCGACGTCCCTTCTTGAGAACGGGGATGACCTGTGCCCTTTTCCAATCCTTTGGAACGCTTCGCTCTTCTAGAGACCTACGGTACACCGCTGCAAGAAGGGGGGCAAGTTCCTTCGCGTACTCTGTGTAAAATCGAACTGGTATCCCATCAGGACCAGCGGCCTTTCCTCTTTTGAGCGATTTTAATTGTTTCTCTATCCCTCTGTCGTCTACTTCGATATCTACCATTTTGTCAACTGTGCGACAATCTAGAGAAGGAAGCACTACTTCACGCGTATTATTCGGAAATAATGAATATTCTTAACGAATGAAAAATTCATTCTAATCTAAAGAGGTTTTCCGCTGATTTTTATTTTTACAGATTTGAAGATGACTGTCTACCAACCGAAGCTAGTAATCAATCGTAAAGTGATGAATTATTGCGATCGAGGTAATTACAAAAATTATAATTCCTTTTTGGGAATGTTTTACAAGTAATATCAAGTCGCTTGTCTGCATCACCTGATAACGTCAGCTCTTACTACAGCTTCCCTCGCTCAGCCACTTTTTAATGGCCCTGTAGCATCCACAAACAGACAGGTGGAGTACGCAGACGCACCCCTTAAATGATAGGTTACACCTCTTTCTTTCGTTGCGATTTTGCCACTGACATTTTGTGTATATGGCGTGCAATGGGTTCGATGTAGATGTATATTAATCCAAGCGTTAGTGTCAGATAGTTGCTAAGATTTATGCGCAGCGATAGACTAGCTGCAAACCTTCACGCACTGCCCTCATCACATCAACATATTAGTACTGCGACACAACTGAAGAAAAAGGCAGTTGGAAAGATTAGACAGCACCGATATTGATCTAATTATTGATGCATCTCTTTGAACACACACGATCCGCATATTTGTGTAGGGAAAGACGTACTATGCCTCTTTACAATGTCAACTGTATGTAAAAAGTTTTCGGGGATGCTGAGCCACAGTTATACAGTATTTTTTTAAAGAATACACAGCCAGGTGACTGTATATTTCTGTATATTTCCTGTGTACAACTTAGATTTCGGCTTTGACGCCATTATCGCATACGGTGATCTTAGTCCATTAACGTAATTTTTCTGTGTACTGTGCATTGTTCTACAGCTATATTTATGCTCTGAAAGCCATAATGCGGAGTGCGGCAGACATTTCTAGTACCACTTTCTTTTTCCACATTTCCTCTTCCATTCACAAATGAACCATAAGAAAAATGATTTCGCTAAAGCTCCGTATTAGCTCTAATTTCTCGGAATTTCTCTTTATGGACACTGTGAGAGTTACCCCGCTCTTCTTGGAACATAGGATATCGAAATTTCAACGGAAAACCTTTCCGTCCTACACAAAGCCTCTTCTGTAATTTATGCATGTCTGTCACTAGAGTTTGTTGAACAATTCCGTAGGGCTTTCTCGCCGAATGAGCGATCCCATAAAGAAATGTTCCGGTCTTCGATGGATATTCTCTTTTCCTTCTGTTAATCCTACTTGGTAAGGGTCCCAGACTAATGAACAGTCTGCCGGACGAGTCTTCTATAAGCCACTTCTGTTGTGGATTAACTACGCTTCATTTAGAATTCTTCCAGAGAACCCCATTCAGTCATCTACATTTCCTATTTGTTATATGTGATCATTCAACTTTAGGTAGCTCCAGATGGCTACTCCTAGGTACAATCCGGCAGTCACAGTTTTCACTGATCCAGTAAATTCGAGATTCCTGAATATGCAATTCGACGAACGGCTAGTTCTCTCATGACTCTTCCTGCAAGCAGGAAACCGTAAAAACTAGAACACTGTTATTCAACAAGTTCCTCCTAATCTCCTGAAAGCATATTCTGTCTCACACTTAGTCATTTTCAAATCTGTTTCAACTCTAGAGACTACTTTAACCTACTAATGATATGTACTAACCTACTAAATGACACGCACTCCCTGTTCCTAAAGGGCGCCTGGCATGTTAATGAAGACTCTTTACTCATTGTACTACGTAGACCGTGGCGGGTTTCGTATTCGTTGATAATGAGGCCGCGTGGAAGTGCTGACGTAAGAGAGCACAGCAAGGACTAGCGTAGACGTAGACGCAGGCGCGTAGCAGGTGAGGCGAGAGGCTGCAAAAGCCCCCCGCGGGAAATCAGCCGCCTAATGAGCCGTGAATCTCGGCTCACTTCATTCCCCCTTGCCGCACACATTCGTCCTTCTCCGCCAGTGTTGTCGGCGAAGCTGCTCTTAGTAGTTTCTCTAGTATTCTCTCTGGTGCTGGACTGCGAAGTATTCCCGTACATTATGCCAATGAAAATATAACTGATAATAAACATTGAAGTGGAGAATGTGTAACAACCTTGTAAATATTACCTATTCCACACCAGGGAGTGGAATGAGAAACCCCTAACGAAACATGGAAGACATTGTTTAACATCCCGCCAACGACCAAGTTACTAGAGATATAGTACTCGCATTGTGCATCGGACACTGTGTCCTTTTCAAATGCTCCATCCCACCACTCAAGTTCAGATACAGTACTTGGGGAAGCCAGGAAATCCATTACACTGAATGGCCGAAGGGGGGGCTAGGACCATTATCTTCCGGAATGAGACTATCGTGCCTCCAAATAACGTCCGTCTGGAATGTAATTCCACCTTTCTTCTGTAACTGTTTTCTCTCACAAGGATGACCAGAGACGGGAAAGCAGAAGGAAAGACAGGAATATGCATAAGTTTGACTAAAGTTCTTTCGTCGTTAGTGATCATGTTTCCTGTGCAGTCATTTTTTCTCCCAACGAAATAGTGCTAGGAATGAAGAAGATACTAGAAAAGGTGGCAGCCATCTCCATGATAACATATTCAGGTTTTCTATTACGTAAATGAAATTCCACACGTCTCCACCATCTTCTGTAATCCAAATACACTGACGGAGAAAAGGGTCTCAGCACCAAGAATGTGTGACGTAAACGAAAGTTGATAGGCGTGTTTCTACATCTGAGAAATGATGTCTATTCCCATTTCGCACCAGTCGCATAGGAGTCGCTTTAATAACGTCACTATCAGGATGCAAGTCAGGTTTGTTTTAAATGCAAGCTGTAACTGTCTTGAGAGCTCGTTGCCTATGAGACTGGACGTGTAAGTTGACGTTAGTCAAGAATGCCTTTAGGACGACAAAGACGCCATTATCAGCGCCTCACTGAGTTTGAACTTGGTCGTGCAATAGGGCTACTAGAATTTGGATATTTCTTCTGTGGTAATACAGAAAGACTTGGTAGAAATGTACCGCTCTACGTGACTGCTGACAGCGGTGGCTGCGAGAATGAACGGTGGTCGCAAGGTGACGAGGTTCCGGACTGCTACGCGGCATTACCGAGAGGGAAGAACATTGTGTTCGGTGTATG
Organism: Schistocerca gregaria; assembly: GCF_023897955.1. Classification (NCBI taxonomy): domain Eukaryota; kingdom Metazoa; phylum Arthropoda; class Insecta; order Orthoptera; family Acrididae; genus Schistocerca; species Schistocerca gregaria. The sequence goes on from NC_064931.1 coordinate 736,283,121, forward strand.
GCTCTGGCGCATCGTCCCGTATCTGCAACAACAATTTGAGGAGCAGTTGGTACCACAGTAACACAACGAACTGTTATAAATAGGTTACTTGAAGGACAGCTCCGAACCAGACACCCTGTAACCTGCATTCCACTGACCACAAACCACAGCCATTTGCGACGCAGTGGCATCAATTCAGAGGTCATTGGAGAGTAAAGTGGAGGGTTTTGGTGTTTTCCGATGAAAGCTGGTTCTGCCTCGGTGACAACTATGCCCTTTTGTCAGTTAAAAAGAGGCCAGATGGGGGCCTGCAACAACATGTCTGCGTTCTTGACACACTGGACCTACACCTGGAGTTACAGTCAGGAGTGCGATTTCGTATGGCAGCACGAGCATTCTCTTGGTTATCCCACGAACCCTGATTGCCAATTTGTATGTCAAACTGGTGATTCGGCCTGTTGTGCTGCCATTCATGAACAGCACTCGAGAGGTGTTTTCCAATAGGATAACGCTCGCCAAATACCGCTGTTGTAATGTGACATGCTCTACAGAGTGTCAGCATTGTGCCTTGGCCTGCTCGATCACGAGATCAGTCTCCAATCGAACACATATAGGACATAATCAGACGACAGCCCCACCATCATCCACAACCACCACGAACCGCCCCTGTATTGACAGACCAACTGCAACAGACATGGAATCCCATAGCGCAAATTGACATCTGGCACATGTACAACACAATGCATGCACGTTTGCATGCCTGCATTCTACATTCTGGCGGTTACACGGCTTATTAATGTACCAGCATTTCTCATTTGCAACGGCTTATCTCGCGCCTACATTCATCTGTGATCTTGCAATGCTAATCACTTAAATATCTCATCTAGACAAATCTACTCCCCAAATTTCTTTACTAACTATTAATTATTATTTGGTGCTCCAATTTTTTTCCGGCAGTGTATAACATACCCTCCACCCGTCCCACTCTGGCTCCTAACGATTTTAACTTCTGGGGCCCTACATAAACACTGTGACCATATCCTAGTTTGACAGGAAAACAGTTCAATTGTCATCCCTTACTGCTCATCTGTCTTTTGAAGCAATGGCACTACCATGTGTGGTAGTGTACATGGATCAAATGGTTCAAATGGCTTAAACACTATGGGAGTTATCATCTGAGGTCATGAGTCCCCTAAACTTAGAACTACTTAACCTAACTAGCCTAAGGACATCACACACATCCATGCCCGAGGCAAGGTTCGAAGCTGTGACTGTAACAGCAGCGCGGTTCCCGACTGAAGCGCCTAAAACCACTCGGCCAAAGTGGCCGGCTGTGTACATGGTGTCATACATTCGAGTCCCAACAGAAAAACGTAATGTGGCTAATTTCAAGGTTATTCAGTGTTTCACACTTTTCATTTGTCGTACGCCACAAATGAAGGCTGCGTGAGTCCTTGTTTCGAGTGCTTGAAAACTTAAATTTCACTATTTTCTATAATTTCACTCATTTCTACACCTTCACACATTGAAATTGTTGCACAAATGTCTCTTTGCTTCTCAACTCGCACAAGCGATGGCCAACAAAGGTGTTTTCGCTTATACAATGAGCCTTAGTCATTGATTTCTTTTCCCTGTGTCACAAGCCGGAGACAAACAACATTTCTTTATCGTAAAGCGTTACATAACACTCGAACGTAAGACATCTTATCAAGTATTTGGCTTTTGCAAGGTGGCAGTTAGGTGAAAATTTAGAATCATGCTCTAGAAAAAACCAGTTTGAAATTTGTTTTGTCAATTTTGTGTGCTACACACTATATATACTTCGGTGGCCACTGTGCCTTCAGTGCTGAAGAAGTGCCTTTTTGGTTTGTAATAACAGTCAGACACCAATCATCTCTAAATTCAGTTGTGTCTTTGAAACTAATTTTCTTACGATAAATGTACCAGTAGAGCATTTCCATTTGTCTGAGCAGTTGGATAAATGGTTAAGCAATTCTCTGTTCGTAGTTATTTAGTATTTATCTCTAACAGAAAGCTAATAGTCAACTTTTACAGGTGCAGATCTACGTTTGATTTCATCTGCCATGTGATCTAGTTGTATTTTGGTCTGTTCTTCCATGTTCGATTGACGTGGGAATTGTTTAATGAGAATGGAGTATTTTAAAGAGATTGTACATTTTGGCATCATTGGGAGGATACAGTGCGGTAGGGACATGTAGCGTTCCTAGCAAATGCACAAAAATCACAGAGGAGATCTGTACACATTATGCAGAACTTCATGCCAAGAAATGAGAGTTGTAACAGTTGAAAGAAAAAATCAAATGCGATATGATGAACATTAAGATGCCACAGATGAAAGGAGGGCAATTTTATGAGTTTCTTTGATGTCAAATTGAAAAGTGTATGGGATATTTACCTGTGAAAACGGAGAAAGAAGTACTGGAGAAACGTCGGATACAGACTACGGCCCGGAACAACGTTACCAGTTGACAAGCATTGTGGAATTCTTCTACCTTCGGTCGACTATGAAAAATCAGTTCCTTTTCCGACCTTGTTAATTTCAGAACATGTCGACCTTATTTCCTTACTTTCCGCATTCATCAACAAGTGGAAATGATAAGTAATAAATACTGAATCATAATTTTTAGTTAAAAAAATCTTTCTATTTTTACTACTAATAACATGAAAATAAATTAGTATTTAAGAGACGCATAAGTGACTTCAATAATGCTGTTCATTTATAAAAGTAACAAATTATTTTATTTTCAGTGTGATTTTGGTCACTTTTGTACCAAATTTTTATGTATTGTGAATACTCATATTTGTGATTATTGATAAATGGAAATATATTATTATTATTATTATTATGAAAAATCATAATACAGTATTTGTTAATTAACATTTCCATTTGTTAATAAATAATTATGAAATTGTTCCAACGAGATTCGAACTTGTAACTTTAAGACTACAGCTACAAGTTGAAATACGTCGTCGTGCTGCATTAGGAAACTGATGTCAAATACAGATGATCGGGAGCGGATTTTTGATAGAACAGCTGAAATCCGGTGGAAGATTTCAAAGTATTGTATAGTAAGTAACCAAGACTCATTAGGAGCACCAGTTGTACATACCGTCCACCATCAGTGCTCAATAACTCAGCCACGCTACTGGAGTTTTTAAATACGTTTCCACTACATTCTTGCCTCTTCCACACCAGTACTTTTTCAGACTAATAGTGTCAATGCTTTCGTAGTTTTGTTGAAAATTACTTCAGATCATGAAACATTGTACTCATTTTCGACAGTTGGCCTTGGCCACCCCGTCCTCCATCGAATCGTAAAAACGATCATAGCGAATAGGCTGGACGATCGCAGCGCTGGTAAACTCTAAAGAATGTCTAAGCTGCGAACACACGTCACTGTGTTCCTTACGGGCACGAAGAAGTAACTGCGCAAATAAACCTGTCGACGATTCCACGCTGGGAAAAACCTCTGAACTGCTATTAGCCTACCACACGCTTTCGTAAAATGTACATACTGAGGAGTTTAACGACCTGTTCTACCAGCAGAAATCCGAATAAATTTTCTTTATAGGGGTGTAGCATATACAAAGTGTTTGCTTCCTCATGCTTCTACGACCTGATACCGTAAATGTGGTGTGAACATATTTGTCCGCTCTGATATAAAACCGATGATACTAAGAACCAGAGAAGGAGGGTTTTTGTTTTTCTACAGCTGTGTGGAATCAGGTACGTTCAATCTAAGCCACCTATTACTTTATCAAAATTGGTGCGGTATCACCCTTCCAATTGCTCTTGTCTTCAGTAGCGTCAAAATGTAGCATGCAATGTGATGTAAGACGTGAATATCCATTTGCAGCATATCTCTCTTTGTTAATCAAAAGTAGCGATTATTTCCCCTTAATGCTTGATTATAGTACTCTTAGATCCAGCCATTTATACACCTCCAACCGACATTCAAGTACAAATCAGAAAGTATTGTCGTCAGTAAGCACAATAGTCCAAACTGAAAGCCGTTTGTAATAGACATCAGCTTACAGCTAGAGCACACCTGGTTTCTTGGACAAAGATTGCAGCTATTTATATAAACCCCGAATTTTCAAAAATGTAGAGACATTAGGCACTTCAAGGCTTTCCGTAAATGACAAACGCTACATAACATACACTCTTGGAAATTGAAATAAGAACACCGTGAATTCATTGTCCCAGGAAGGGGAAACTTTATTGACACATTCCTGGGGTCAGATACATCACATGATCACACTGACAGAACCACAGGCACATAGACACAGGCAACAGAGCATGCACAATATCGGCACTAGTACAGTGTATATCCACCTTTCGCAGCAATGCAGGCTGCTATTCTCCCATGGAGACGATCGTAGAGATGCTGGATGTAGTCCTGTGGAACGGCTTGCCATGCCATTTCCACCTGGCGCCTCAGTTGGACCAGCGTTCGTGCTGGACGTGCAGACCGCGTGAGACGACGCTTCAACCAGTCCCAAACATGCTCAATGGGGGACAGATCCGGAGATCTTGCTGGCCAGGGTAGTTGACTTACACCTTCTAGAGCACGTTGGGTGGCACGGGATACATGCGGACGTGCATTGTCCTGTTGGAACAGCAAGTTCCCTTGCCGGTCTAGGAATGGTAGAACGATGGGTTCGATGACGGTTTGGATGTACCGTGCACTATTTAGTGTCCCCTCGACGATCACCAGAGTTGTACAGCCAGTGTAGGAGATCGCTCCCCACACCATGATGCCGGGTGTTGGCCCCGTGTGCCTCGGTCGTATGCAGTCCTGACTGTGGCGCTCACCTGTACGGCTCCAAACACGCATACGACCATCATTGGCACCAAGGCAGAAGCGACTCTCATCGCTGAAGACGACACGTCTCCATTCGTCCCTCCATTCACGCCTGTCGCGGCACCACTGGGGGCGGGCTGCACGATGTTGGGGCGTGCGCGGAAGACGGCCTAACGGTGTGCGGGACCGTAGCCCAGCTTCATGAGGACGGTTGCGAATGGTCCTCGCCGATACCCCAGGAGCAACAGTGTCCCTAATTTGCTGGGAAGTGGCGGTGCGGTCCCCTACGGCACTGCGTAGGATCCTACGGTCTTGGCGTGCATCCGTGCGTCGCTGCGGTCCGGTCTTAGGTCGACGGGCACGTGCACCTTCCGCCGACCACTGGCGACAACATCGATGTACTGTGGAGACCTCACGCCCCACGTGTTGAGAAATTCGGCGGTACGTCCACCCGGCCTCCCGCATGCCCACTATACGCCCTCGCTTAAACTCCGTCAACTGCACATACGGTTCACGTCCACGCTGTCGCGGCATGCTACCAGTGTTAAAGACTGCGATGGAGCTCCGTATGCCACGGAAAACTGGCTGACACTGACGGTGGCGGTGCACAAATGCTGCGCAGCTAGCGCCATTCGACAGCCAACACCGCGGTTCCTGGTGTGTCCGCTGTGCCGTGCGTGTGATCATTGCTTGTACAGCCCTCTCGCAGTGTCCGGAGCAAGTATGGTGGGTCTGACACACCGGTGTCAATGTGTTCTTTTTTCCATTTCCAGGAGTGTAATTCAAGATAGAAATTCTTCAACAGATAACGTTTTTCTTAAAACATATTTCAACTACTAAAACACGACAAGCCATAAAGCGAAGTTTATTTCAGGTGGCAGATAATAATAGACTGAGCTTATGCACCATTGGAAACATCGTCAGAATAATTACGACACTGGGTTTTACAGAAGTTTTCAATTTTCTCGCAAATTTTTGTAAATTTGTGGTAAGTTTCTATTGGACCAAACTGCTGAGGTCATCTGTCCCTAGGCTTACACATTACTTAAACTAACTTGCGCTAAGGACAATACACACACATTCACACACCCAAGCCCGAGGGAGGATCCGAACCTCCGCCGGGAGGGGAGGGGGGAGGGTAGCCGCGCGAACCGTGGCAGGGCGCCTAAGACCGCACGGCTACGCCGCGTTAATCACATACAGGGTGGTCTTTTGATCGTCGCCGTGCCAAATATCTCGCGAAATAAGCGCCAAACTAAAAACTACTGAGAACGAAACTTGTCTAGCTTGAATGGGGAAACCAGATGGCGCTATGGTTCGCCCGCTAGATGGCGCTCCCATAGGTCAGACGGATATCAACTGCGTTTTTTAAGTAGGAACCCCCATCTTTTATTACATATTCCTGTAGTACATAAGGAAATATGAATGTTTTAGATGTACCACTTTCTTCGCTTTGTGATAGATGGCGCTGTAATAGCCACAAACATATGGCTCACGATTTTAGATGGACAGTTGGTAACAAGTAGGTTTTTTAAATCAAAATACAGAACATAGGTACGTTTGAATATTTTATTTCGGTTCTTCCAATGTGATACATGTGCCTTTGTGAACTTATCATTGACGAAAACGCATGCTGTTACAGCGTGATTACTTGTAAATACAACAGTAATGCAATAAATGCTCAAAATAATGTCCGCTCACCTCAGTGAATTTGGCAATACGTGTAACCACATTCCTCTCAACAGCGAGCAGTTCACCTTCCGTAATGTTCACACATGCATTGACAATGCGCCGACGCATGTTGTCAGGCGTTGTCGGTGGATCACGATAGCAAATATCCTTCAACTTTCCCTACAGAAAGAAATGCGGGGACGTCAGATCCGGTGAACATGCGGGCCATGGCATAGTGGTTCAAATGGTTCAAATGGCTCTGACCACTATGGGACTCAACTGCTGTGGTCATTAGTCCCCTAGAACTTAGAACTAATTAAACCTAACTAACCTAAGGACATCACACACATCCATGCCCGAGGCAGGATTCGAACCTGCGACCGTAGCAGTCGCACGGTTCCGGACTGCGCGCCTAGAACCGCGAGACCACCGCGGCCGGCCATGGCATAGTGCTTCGGCGACCAATGCCCCTGTCTTGAAACATGCTATTCAATACCACCTCAACCGCGCGAGCTATGTGACGGACATCCATCATGCTGAAGTACATCGACGTTCTGTGATGCAGTGAAACATCTTGTAGTAACATTGGTAGAACAAAAATGGCTCTAAGCAATATGGGACTTAACTGCTGAGGTCATCAGTCCCCAAGAACTTAGAACTACTTAAGCCTAACTAACCTAAGGATATCACACACATCCATGCCGAGGCAGTATTCGAACCTGCGACCGTAGCGGTCGCGCGGTTCCAGACTGTAGCGCATAGAACCGCTTGGCCACTCGGTAGAACATTACGTAGGAAATCAGCATACATTGCACCACTTAGGTTGCCATCGATAAAATGGGGGACAATTATCCTTCCTCCCATAATGCCGCACCACAAATTAACCCGCCAAGGTCGCTGATGTTCCACTTGTCGCAGCCATCGTGGATTTTCCGTTACCCAATAGTGCATATTATGCAGGTTAACGTTTCCGCTGTTGGTGAATGACGCTTCTTCCCTAAATAGAACGCGTGCGAAAAATCCGTTATCGACAGTGCCCAGTGGAAGAACTGTGCACGATGTTCAAAGTCGTCGCCCTGCAATTCCTGGCACGGGTGCAATCGATGTTGATGTAGCATTCTCAGCACCGACGGTTTTGATATTCCCGATTCTCGAACAATTTGTTTGCTACTGATGTGCGGATTAGCCACGACAGCAGCTAAAACACGAACCACGTACTTGGGTATCGTCATTTGTTGCAGGTCGTGGTTGACGTTTCACATCTGGCCGAACACTTCCTGTTTCCTTAGATAACGTAACTATCCGTCGAACGGTCCGGACACTTGGATGATGTCGTCCAGGATAAATAGCTCAGGCCCGTTGGGCATTTTGATTACAGTAGCCATACATCAGCACTATATCTACCTTTTCCGCAATTGGTAAATGGTCCATTTTAACGCGGGTAATGTATCACAAAGCAAATGCCGTCCGCAATGGCCGAATGTTACGTGATACCACGTACTTATACGTTTGTGACTATTACAGCGCCATCTATCACAAAGCGAAAAAAGTAGTCCAACTAAAACATTCATATTTATTTACGTACTACACGAATGTGTAATAAAAATGTGGGTTCCAATTTAAAGAAACGCAGTTGATATCCGTTTGACCTATGGCAGCGCCATCTAGCGGGCCAATCATAGCTCCATCTCGTTTCCCCCTTCAAGCTAGACGAGTTTCTGTCTTTGTAGTTTTTTTTGATTAATGCTTATTTCGTGAGATATTTGGGTCGCTCACTATCAATGTATATCCGTATAATGAGGACCATCAGAGCTACAATTGGCCTACAACCTAGAACAATAAAAAAATCTTCATGTAATTAAGGAACAATCAGCAAATTATCTTTAGTGAGAGATACTTTGGGGCATATGGTTCCTTCACAAATAACAGACCATGTGGACACTGATAAGATCCACGGCAAATCTTAATCGAAAATCTCAAGGCGTCCCAGCAAAACATTTACATCAATTAAAGTGACGAGCAAACTAAGAAACGCTCTGGACAGAAAATGGAGATTATTTTTACAAAGCTTAACATCAGCAAGATGTTTAACACGGTTAATTTCAAATTCTGACTGTTATAGAGGAAAATACTGATTTTCTCGAACAGTTCAGTCATGTCGTTCAACACCTGTCTGGAGAATAGATTTAAATTTGTCGTCTGTGGAAAGAATAAGTCCTAATGTATTCTCAGGAATTCCCACCGTTCACTCCTTCCTCCACTGCTTCTCTTCTTATAAACCAAGGATATCTCATCAGTATTGCGTTTCTGTAGGCATGGCTTATATCTTGATGTATCTAAAAGAGTTGATACTGCCATCTCGGTTCAAATGCGGACCACTGTTGAGTATCAAGTTATCAAGTTGAGCCACAGCCTTTTTCCCAAGCCGATGTCATAAATACCAGTGATGAAGGATATCGCACGGAAGGATATCGGTGAAAATTTTGGCGAAGCAGTTCCTCCCATGCCGTCTGATGGTACATAATCAAAAAATACAATCAGCATAATCCAGGAATGGTATAAAAATTTTATAAAACAGACTTTCGTACCATGTTCGTTGTATACTATGTCACCAAACGTATCCGGACACCCCTAAAAGCATACGTTTCTCAAATTAGGTGCTTTGTGCTGCCATCTACTGCCAGATACCCCATATCAGCGACCTCAATAGTAATTAGACATTTTGAGAGATCAGAATGGGGCGCTCCGCGAACTCACCCACTTCGAACGTGGCCAGGTGATTGGGTGTCACTTGTGTTATACGTCTGTACGCAAGGTTTCCACACTCCTAAACATACTTAGGTACACTGTTTCCAGTGTGATAGTGAAGTGGAAACGTGAAGGGACACGTACAGCACAAAAGTGTACAGGCAGGCTCCAACTGTTGACTGACAGAGACAATTGAAGAGGGTCGTAATGTGTAATAGTCAGAAATCTATCCAGACCATCATTCAGGAATTGTATTAGTATACATAATACATATACATATATGCATATGTACATATAATAATACATATTCCCACAGATTAAATAGTATCACAATTTCACAACTGCATTAGGATCAACTGCAGGTACTATGACAGTTAGGCAGGAGGTGGGATAACTTTGATTTCATGGTAGAGCGGCTGCTCATAGGCCACATATCACGTAGGTAAATGCCAAACGACGCCTCGCTTGGTGTAAGGAGCGTAAACATTGGACGACTGAACAGTGGAAAAACGTTGTGTAGAGTTACGAATGACGATACACAATATGGCGATCCAATGGCAGTAATGCCAACAGCAAAATTCGGTAACAGTAGTGTTATGGTGTGGTCATGTTTTCCATGGTGGGGGCTTGCACCCCTTGTTGTTTTGCGTGGCACTATCACAGCACAGAGCTACACTGATGTACCGAGCACCTTCTTGCTTCCCACTGTTGAAGAGCAATACGGAGATAGCGATTGCACCTTTCACCATGATCGAGCACCTGTTTATAACGCACGCCCTGTGGCGGAGTGGTTACACGACAATAACATACCTGTAATGGACTGGCCTGCACAGAGTCCTGACCTGAATCCTATAGAACACCTTTGGGATATTGTGGAACGCCGATTTCGCGCCAGGCCTCACTGAACGACCTCGATACTTCTCCTTAGTGCAAATTCCGTGAAGAATGGGCTACCATTCCCCTAGAAATATTCCAGCACCTGATTGACGGTTTGCCTGCGAGAGTGGAAGCTGTCATCAAAGCTAAGGATGGGCCAACACCATATTGAATTCCAGCATTACCGATGGAGGGCGCAAAGAACTTGTATGTCATTTTCTGCTAGGTGTCCGCATACTTTTGATCACGTAGTGTATCTTCGTTGCTAAGTGTGTCGTGCCATATCTTTGAGCTGTTATGTAGTTCTAAGACTACACAAACAGTGAAAATTGAGTACGATTCTAGCGAATCACAAATATTTCCGTAAGTTGAGATGTAACATTTACTTCTTTGGTTATGTTAGTCATTGGTACAAACAGTTAGTGGTATTTCAACTGATTAAAAGAACTTGATTATCACACTCTGTGTAGTTCATATACTCCATACTCGCCAGATTCCTAAATACATATTCCCACAGATTAAATAGTATCACAACTGCAGCAACAGATCTGATTCACACAACGTCTTTGCTATACACATGCATACCTCTAAACCTCTTCATCTCATCCTTCGTTTCATAAATTCCCTAATAAGCCAAAATATTATAGCCAACTGCATAACAGCGTATCGGTACAACTATGAAACGCAATACATCATCGATTCTGCGTGGCTTGAGGCACCAGATGTTTATACATACGTTATGCTATTCCTTTAAATTATGAACCGGGGGTCTGAGCTTCGAGCTGGACCCCGATAGTGTCCCAGATGTTTACCACTGGGCACGGATCAGGCGAATTTGGTGGCCAAGACATCAACATGAGATCACTCTCACGCTTCTCAAACCACTGCTGCACGATTCTGGTGTTCTGCCACTTACAATTATCCTGCTGAAAGCTACCACCGCCACCGGGGAAGACATCAGGCTTGAAGGGACGCAGGTGGTCAACGACAACGTTCACTTGTGCACAGCTGCCACACAGCCTTCGCTTACAACCACAGGTTCCATGGAAGCGCAGGTGAATGTCCCCCACAGCATTACACCGACTTACCGGTTCGGTTGCGTGGCATGATTCTTGTTTCGAGCCGCCATTCATCTGGATGAGGTCGTAAGCTGGACACGATCATCGAATTAGTGTAACAATAAACATAATTCATCCGACTAGGTGACACGTTTCTACTGATCCACACTCCATTCCTGATTATCCCGTGCCTCCTTCAGTTTTAACTGACGATATCGTTTTGTCAACTAGCAGCTGTCGTCTGCTGCGGAGCCCAATCTTCCACAATGTGTGCTGAACACAATGCTCTGAAACACGTGTCTCTGCCCCAGCATTGTACTATGTCGTTATATCTGCCATGGATCGCGACCTATTGTACCTTACAGTGATAAGGCGTGGACGTGCAACAACTTGTCGCCTAGTCAATGTTTCACCATCCTTCAAAGACTTTACATAAATTCTCAGGAGAGTAGCACTTGTACAGCCGGCTACCTTCATCGATTTCGAGACGCTCGTTTCCAAGCGTATGACGGTAGTAATCTTGCCTTTTAACTTCTTTTTTCTCGTCACCAGGTTTTTATGCTGTGTTCACCAAATACTTTTGGCATTACATGTAAATGCGACAGGAACAGAACACCTACCATAAAATGTAGCTGTTGTATTTGGAGTGGTTTGCTTGCACGCAGCGACTACCCAGACTCGACACAGTACCTAACAAGTGTAAGTAATCTACGGCACAATGATGGAAATAAAGATTATAAACACTTTACTATAATTTGTTAATGGGATTTCCACATTATGTAACTTGAAGAATGATGATGTGGATGACAACGCCGTACAATGTTCACTTGCACTGACATATTTCGGAGCAGCGTCCGGTTGGGCTGTTCTTGGCGGCGACTGTGGATAAGTCCAGATGCGATCTTTTTTTTCCTTTATTGTATTTCCAATTCCCCATCTCGGGCGGGCTGGTGGCAGCATAGGCGGTGCTCTTCAGCTGATAGACATTACTAGTAGGCATGAAGACATTTAAAACAATATAAAGAAAAAAACATGGTGGAACATAGAAAAAAGGCGGAACATAAGAGAAGAAAGCATACAAAAAGCGGCGACTGTAAAACGGAGGTAATAATATAAAAAAAGTATTTTACAGAAAAAAACGCACACCGAAATGATTAAAAGGCCCCAGGCAAAGTACGGCTGGAGCATAAAAGGTTGCAAGATTATTAAAACAGCCACGCGACGGACGGCGTAGCATGGAACAATCATGGACAGGAAAGTATATACAGGTCGAGCACACAGTGAAAACCACATCACTTGATGTTACTGTATAATGGCACCGAACACAACACTAATGCAGCACTCTTGATGACGAATAAAAACCTTGGAGGAGCTGCCAGGGATGGGGGATAAGGAAGAAGGGAAAAGGAGGCGAGGAGGAGGGGAGAGAATGGAAGAGGAAGTGGGGGGAGCACCGAAAGGGGTCGGGGAGGGAAGGACGGGAGAGGACAACAGCCAAAGAGGGTGTGCAGAGACTTGGAGGGGGGAGGGGGAGGGAAGGAGGAAAATCTGCTCTGGGTGAATTAGGGGATAGGAACAGGGGAAGTCCTAGGAAACGGGGGGGGGGGGGGCAGGTTACAGTTGGTAGGCAGGGCAGGGCATGTCATAGTGAAGTTCAACAGCCCAGAGGGGGAGGTGCTGGAAATGGCGCTGATGAAGGAGATGGAGGGTGTGGAGGTGGAGAGAGTGAGGGATACAGTGACAGAGACACGGCAACAGGTGAGGGATGGAAAGGAAGGAGGAAACCAGGGGGTGGGGGGATCAAGCCTGTGGACAGTGTAAAGGATAAGGATTTGGAGATGTTGGAGGAAAGTGATAAGGTGGTGGAACAGGACAAGATCATATAGGAGTCATGTGTGGGAAGGAAGGCGGATATAGAAGGAAAGGCCGAGACCATGGCATTGTAGGATTTGGAGGGCCTTATAAAAGTGAGGGAGGGGAGGGAGATCCAGGCAATTCTGGCATAATAGAGAATAGGACTGATGAGGGATTTGTAGGTGTGGAGGATGGTGGAAGGATGAAATCTCCATGTCCAGCCATACAGGAGTTTCAGGAGGTGGAGGCAGGAACGAGCTTTCTGCTGGGTGGTCAATAGATGAGGGGTCCAGGTGAGGTTACAGTCGAGGGTGAGGCCAAGGTATGTCAGGGTGGGGTGAGTTGGATGGGATGATCATAAATGGCTAGTTAGAAATCATGGAGACGGAAGGAGTGGGGGGTGTGGCATAGGATTATTTCTTGTGTTTTGGAGGAGTTGATAGGAAAGAATCACTGGTTACATGTGGTGGTGAACAGGTCTAGGTGGGTTTGGAGAGTGCATTGGGACTGTTGAAGGGTAGGATAGAGAGCCAGGAAGGTGGTGTCATCAGTATATTGGAAGAGGTGTATAGGTGGGGGTGGCTTGGGCATATCTGTGGTGTACATGAGTTAGAGGAGAGGAGAGAGGATGGAGCGGTGGGGGACACCAACAATGGGATAAAAGATATGGGAGTTGGTGTCGTGGAGGGTGACATAGGTAGGACAGCGTGAAAGGAAGGAAGTGACCAGATGGACAAAACTAATAGGCAGTGTGTAGGTTTGAAGTTTAAAGATGTGGCTCTGAGCACTATGGGACTTATCTTCTAAGGTCATCAGTCCCCTAGAACTTAGAACTACCTAAACCCAACTAACCGAAGGACATCACACACATCCATGCCCGAGGCAGGATTCGCAACTACGACCGTAGCCGTCGTTCAGTTCCAGACTGTACCGCCTAGAACTCCTCGGCCACCTGGCTGGCGAAATTTAAAGAGGAGACTGGGATGCCATAGGCGGTTGTAGGCCTTTTGGAGGTCGAAGGAAACAAAAATGGTGGAGTGATGGGAGTTAGGTTGGAGAGAGAGAAGGTGGATGAGGTTAAGGAGTTGGTCTTTGGCTGAGAAGTCAGATCGGAAGACACACTGGGTAAGGGGGAAGAGGTGGTGTTGATTGGGGTGGTGATGGATAGGACAGGAGAGGTTGGATTCGAAGACCATACTGAAGATGAAGTTGAGGCAGATGGGACGATAGGAAGAGGTGATGGAAAGCGTTTTGTTGGGGAAGTCTTCCACAGGTCGGGGCAGAAGTCAGCAGAGAGGATGATGTAAAGTTGGCAAGGACAGTCAGGAAGGAGAGGGGGCATTCTCTGAGGTGGCGGTAGGTGACACAGTCGTGACCAGAAGCCGTGATGCGTTTTGACTGGAGGATAAGTTTAATGTCTTGTGCTGTGATTGGAGTGTTTATGTAGGAGAGGGGCAACTGCCCCAAGTCCTGGAGACTAGGAGCAAGTAGAGCGACCTAGGTATCAGCGCTTTGCATGATGGTAGGGAAAAGGGAATAATTAAAGTGGGGATCATCAGGTACGGAGAAGACCTCAGAAAGGTGGGAAGTGAAGTGTTTGGCCTTACTGAGGTTGTCAGGTAGGGGGCAGCCGTTATGGAGATGGGGGTAATGTGGTGCAGAATTAGAACCAGTAGTGCGATGGAAGGCTGACCAGTACTTGGAGGAGTTCATAGGGAAGATGGCGTTGAGTCATGTGCAGGCCTGGCGCCAGTGCCGGCGTTTCGTGGCTGTAATGATTTTCCAAACGTGTAGTTATATTTGCCGGTGGTTTTGGAGTGTATACATGTCATGAGTGAGCAGGAAGGAGGGATAGATGCTGCGGGATTCGTGGAGGAGGAGGATAACCCGCAGAGGGAGAGTGGGACTTTGGGGTTGGATGGTCTTAGTAGGAACATGGGCCTCCATGGCGTCAGTAATGGCCTTCTGAAGGAAGGATGAGGCGTGGATGATGTCAGGACGGTGATAGGTAAGTGAGGAACAGTGAGGATAATGTCCTGACTATCAATACATATTGTCTGAGTAGAGTTGTGCATCCACTTATATCAGCGTTTGGAGAATAGGTGTTTACTTGGAAAATAGGTAGTAACGTAAGGCGGAAAAATAACATACTTGGTTATATTTGCATTGGTTGTAGTGTCACACCATAACCATGTAGCGTCTCTTTAAAAGCTGCCTTGCCTGTGTGGCGCCACCTATGTATATAGCTGTTTACTATATCTCCCGGCAGTCACAGCTCTGCCTCTTGTCAACACAACTTATTTCAGTGGATTTCCCATTTTGGCGTCCATATCGTCCCCCCATGAACCGTAGACCTTGCCATTGGTGGGGAGGCTTGTGTGCCTCAGCGATACAGATAGCCGTACCGTAGGTGAAACCACAACGGAGGGGTATCTGTTGACAGTCCAGACAAACGTATGGTTCCTGAAGAGGGGCAGCAGCCTTTTCAGTGGTTGCAGGAGCAACAGTATGGATGATTGACTGATCTGGCCTTGTAACACTAACCAAAACGGCCTTGATGTGCTGGTACTGCGAACGGCTGAAAGCAAGGGGAAACTACAGCCGTAAATTTTCCCGAGGGCATGCAGCTTTACTGTATGTATAAATGATGATGGCGTCCTCTTGGGTAAAATCTTCCGGAGGTAAAATAGTACCCCATTCGGATCTCCAGGCCGGGACTACTCAAGAGGACGTCGTTATCAGGAAAAGAAAGCTGGCGTTCTACGAATCTGAGAGTGGAATGTCAGGTCCTTTAATCTGGCAGGTAGATCAGAAAATTTAAAAAGGGAAATGGATAGGTTAAAGTTAGATATAGTGGGAATTAGCGAAGTTCGGTGGCAGGAGGAACAAGACTTTTGGTCACGTGAATACAGGGTTATAAATACAAAATCAAATAGGGGTAATGCAGGAGTAGATTTAATAATGAATAAAAAAAATAGGAGTTCGGGTAAGCTACTACAAACAACATAGTGAAGGCATTATTGTGGCCAAGATAGACACGAAGCCAAAGCCTACGACAGTAGTACAAGTCTATATACTAAGTAGCTCTGCAGATGACAAAGAAACTGAAGAAATGTATGGTGAGATAAAAGAAATTATTCAGGTAGTGAAGGGAGACGAAAATTTAATAGTCATGGGTGACTGGAATTCGATAGTAGGAAAAGGAAGAGAAGGAAACGTAGTAGGTGAATATGGTTTGGAGGGAAGAAATAAAAGTGGAATTCGCGTGGTAGAATTTTGCACAGAGCATAACTTAATCATAGCTAACACTTGGTTTAAGAAGAGATTTAGGAACCTGGTTTCAAATTGTAGGACATTTCCACCGGCAGATGTGGACTCTGACCACAATCTATTGGTTATGAACTGCAGATTAAAACTGAAGAAACGGCAAAAGGTGGGAATTTAAGGAGATGGGACCTGGATAAACTGACTTACCGAACTATTAGTTTAATAAGTCACAGCTGCAAAATACTAACGCGAATTCGCTACAGACGAATGGAAAAACTGGTAGAAACGGACCTCGGGGAAGATCAGTTCGGATTCCGTAGAAATATGGTAAACACGTCAGGCAGTACTGATCCTACGACGTATCTTAGAAAATAGATTAAGGAAAGGCAAACCTACGTTTCTAGCATTTGTAGACTTGGAGAAAGCTTTTGACCATGTTGACTCGAATACTCTCTTTCAAATTCTGAAGGTGGCACGGGGAAAATACAGGGAGCGAAAGGCTATTTACAGTTTGTACAGAAACCAGATGGCAGTTATAAGAGTCGAGGGACATGAAAGGGAAGTAGTGATTGGGAAGGGAGTGAGACAGGGTTGTAGCCTCTCCCCAATGTTATTCAATCTGTATATTGAGCAAGCAGTAAAGGAAACATAAGAAAAATTCGGAGTAGGTCTTAAAATCCATGGAGAAGAAATAAAAACTTTGAGGTTCGCCGATGACATTGTAATTCTGTCAGACACAGCAAAGGACTTGGAAGAGCAGATGAACGGAGTGGACAGTGTCTTGAAGGGAGGATATAAGATGAACATCAACAAAATCAAAACGAGGATATTGGAATGTAGTCGAATTAAGTTGGGTGATGCTGCGGGGATTAGGTAAGGAAATTAGACACTTAAAGTAGTAAAGGAGTTTTGCTACTTGCGGAGCAAAACAACTGATTTTGGTCGAAGTAGAGAGGATATAAAATATAGACGGGCAATGGCAAGGAAAGCGTTTCTGAAGAAGAGAAATTTGTTATCATCGAGTATAGATTTAAGCGTCAGGAAGTCGTTTCTGAAAGTATTTGTATGGAGTGTAGTCATGTATGGAAGTGAAACATGGACGATAAATAGTTTGGACAAGAAGAGAATAGAAGCTTTCGAAATGTGGTGCTACAGAAGAATGCTGAAGATTAGATGGGTAGATCACATAACTAATGAGGAGGTATTGAATAGGATTGGGGAGGAGATGAGTTTGTGGCACAACTTGACTAGAAGAAGGGATCGGTTGGTAGGACATGTTCTGAGGCATCAGGGGATCACCAATTTAGTACTGGAGGGCAGCGTGGAGGGTAAAAATCGTAGAGGGAGACCAGGAGATGAATACACTAAGCAGATTCAGAAGGATGTAGGTTGCAGTACGTACTGGGAGATGAAGAAGCTTGCACAGGATAGAGTAGCATGGAGAGCTGCATCAAACCAGTCTCAGGACTGAAGACCACAACAGCAACATCGTCCCTGGAATGATCTCTCATTCGTCTCTAATGATCTTATCCATATTTCTTATTCGCCGTGTAACAAAGGGCATTCAGGTACATCTATGAAGCAAACGTAATAAACTCTAACCCCCCCCCCCCCTCCACCCTCACAGGGACTCCACCTCCTTCCTCCCCCCCCCCCCCCCCCCTCACGCACCTCCTCCTTTTCCCACTCCCACTCTCAGTCGCTCTGCACTCCGTTTTCCTTTCAAATTCACAGATCCCACTGCCAGGTCTACTCTCTCTCTGTCTCTCTATCTATCTCTGTCTCCCAACAGCCATCCCTATCCCATTATCATAGGCACCTCTTACTAGCCCTCAGTTTCCCTCTCCATCACTTTTCTCTCTCCCTCTGTAACTACTATTCACTTCTTCTACCATTCCTGGGCATGTCCTTTCGAGTTTTGTTGAAAGTGTACAGTGCTCCGTTTTTAATGGCCAGTGTCTCTCCTGACTAACGGAAAAATTATGTAATGAAAATTAACACAAAGAAAACAAAAGTATTGGCACTAGAAGGAAATAAAGAAATATTAGAACAGGTGTTAAATATTAAGTATTTTGGATGCAGGATAGACACCGACTGGAAGGTGCACCGCAGAAATTAAAACAAGGATAACAAAAGAGGCATTTTACAAGAAAAGGCCCATAAACTAACAGCAGTCGAGACTGGAAATCTATCCAATGAGTTATCCAACCTTCATTGAGTTAGATTATACCAGTATTCAGAACTTTTACTATAGTGTCGAGCCTTATCATCATACTAATGGTGAGTATTTGTATCTTACATTATTTTAATAAATGTTTGTTATATGTTACTTACGGTGTTGCCAATGTTATTTGTGTTTTAGTTCACTGTAACCCTCTGACAAGTCTAGCTGCAAGCATTTAAGCATCCCACTCATATGCAACTATTTTCTGTGGTAGGGAGTTCGCTTCCTGCCACTTTTTATGTTGCGTACCAGACTTATTTGGTGAATGTAAAGCAAACAACTTGTGTGTAATAGAAAGCCACACTATAGTGTAGAGGACACTAAGTCATCGACATAGGTTTACTTTCGATTGTACTAAGCTGGTTTCCTTCTACCGGCCGGGGTGGCCGAGCGGTTCTACGCGCTACAGTCTGGAACCGCGAGACCGCTACGGTCGCTGGTTCGAATCCTGCCTCGGGCATGGATGTGTGTGATGTCCTTAGGTTAGTTACGTTTAAGTAGTTCTAAGCTCTAGGGGACTGATGATCTCAAAAATTAAGTCCCATAGTACTCAGAGCCACTTGATTTTTCTTTTGTTTTCCTTCTGTACAATAGTAAACCAGTGTTCCTAAAAAATGGTTCAAATGGCTCTGAGCACTATGGCACTCAACTGCTGTGGTCATCAGTCCCCTAGAACTTAGAACTACTTAAACCTAACTAACCTAAGGACATCACACACACCCATGCCCGAGGCAGGATTCGAACCTGCGACCGTACCAGTCGCACGGTTCCGGACTGCGCGCCTAGAACCGCGAGACCACCGCGGCCGGCCCAGTGTTCCTATCCTACTGTCAACGCACTCCAATAGTTCCTCATTCAAATGTCTGGCTCATTTCATTTTCATTGTTATTTTCATTTTTATTATGAGTAATTTATTTTTTGCAGGTATGAAAGATTTGGTGCAAAAGAATGTGTAAGAATGCCTGATTGTATACAAGCTAGGATTCGATAGCCCTAGTCTTCTGAGATAAGACAGAGTCACAAATAAATAGAAATTAAATAAATAAGTGATGTAAGTATGAGAAATACACGATTGATTGCATGCTGTAAAAAAGAAAAAATATATAAGTTCGGCAGTAATAATAGCACGGTGTAACGACAACGTGTTAAAAATAACGCTCATAATTCTGGGTGTATATATTGGAAACAGCTTGAATTGAAAGCCACATCCACATATCTTACTACACAAGTAAATTAAACAGCTTTCACTTAACGTGTCCTTGGTGATTTCGCTGATCAAAATATCATAGCCAATTTACACTGAAGAGCCTAAGAAGCTGGTACACCTGCCTAATACCAGGTAGCACCGCCCCCCCCCCTCCCTCGAGTAATGTCTGAAATAGTGTGCTGGGGGAAATTGAAACCATGAATCCTGCAGAGCTGTCCATAAATCCGTAACAATACGACGGGATGGACATCTCTTCTGAACAGCACGATGCAAGGCATCCCAGATAAGCTCAATAATGTTCTGGGAAGTCTGGTGGCCAGCGGAAGTGTTTAATCTTAGAAGAGAGTTCCTGGTGCCACTATGTAACAATTCTAACCGTGTGGCGTGTCGCATCGCTCTGCTGGAACTGTTCAAGTCCGTCGGAATGAACAATGGACGTGAATGGATGCCGGTGATCAGACACAATGCGTACGTGTCACCTGTCAGAGTCGTATCTACACGTATCACACGTATCATGGGTCCCATTTTACTCCAACTACTCACACCCCACATCATTACAGAGCCTCAACCAACTTGAACAGTCCCATGCTTATTTGCAGGATCCATGGATTCATGAGGCTGTCTCCATAACCGTACACTTCTGTCCACTCGATACAATTGGAAACGAGACTCGTCCGATCAGGCAACATGTTTCCAGTCATCAACAGTCCAATGTCGGCGTTGACGGTCCCATGCGAAACGTAAAAAATGGTGCAAATGGCTCTGGGCATTATGGGACTTAACATCTGTGGTCATCAGTCCCCTAGAACTTAGAACTACTTAAACCTAACTAACCTAAGGACATCACACACATCCATGCCCGAGGCAGGATTCGAACCTGCGTCCGTAGCGGTCATGCGGTTCCAGACTGAAGCGCCTAGAACCTCACGGCCACACCGGCCGGCCGAAACGTAAAGCCTTGTGTCGTGCAGCCATCAAGGGTACACGATTAGGCCTTCGCCTCCGAAAGCCCATGTCGATGATGTTTCGTTGAATGGTTTGCACGCTGACACTTGTTGATGGCCCAGCATTGAAATCTGCAGCAATTTACGGAAGGGCTGCACTTCTGTCATGTTGATCGATTCTCTTCAGTCGACTTTGGTCCCGTTCTTGCAGGATCTTCTTCCGGCTGCAGCGATGTCGCAGATTTGATGTTTTACCGGATTCCTGATATTCATGGTATACTCGTGAAATGGTCGTACGTGAAAATCCCCACTTCACAACTACCTCGAAGATTTTGTGTCACACTGCTCGTGCGCTGACTGTAACACCACGTTAAAACTCCCTTAAATCTTGATAAACTGCCATCGTGGCAGCAGTAACCGATCTAACAACTGCGCCAGACACTTGTTGTGTTTTATATGTGTTACCGACAGCAGCGCCGTATTCCGCCTGTTTACATATCTCTGTATTTCAATACTCATGCCCATACCAGTTTCTTTGGTGCTTCGGTATATATACTCACTAGGGTTGAATGTAAAGTAGTGGCAACAATGCCGGAACGTGAAGGATAGCTGATAGCAGAAAGTCAGTTGAAGTTGTGCGGTTCCAAATGACAGTTTGATTCGGACACGAAAATCGATGTTTCATAATATCGGAAATTTAAGAATGGTTCCACAGCGGACGCTATGCAAATTTAGCTCATTTCAACTTCTCACGCTAAGGCATACTGTTTGTGACCGCTTGATACCACGTTTTCACTACCAAAGAGGGTGTCTGTCGATGAGGATCTTGCTCCGTACCGTGGGCCGATTGTGCTGCGAGAACTTCATAGCTAGGGGCAGCGGCGGTTGAGGGCGAAGCAAGGTGCTGTGTATGAAAAAAGTGGAGCGGTGAGAAACGCCCTCGCTAAGTTGGCTCAGGACTAGGTAGGAAGTAGCAACGTATTCTGATACAATATACCCTACGACTTTTCGAGGCAGCGATGGGTCCATTTCCTAGAGGGAAAATTTGTGTTAATTAGTTAAGTCGGCATCCATATTTTTTCTGACTTAACTATTCTCCATTTCTGTTAAAACTATTGTCGTGTATGTAACTGTCCGTGGCGCATCTGTACATGCTTGCATGATAAAGCGCTCTCTTTGTTAAAATGCTAGTCTCCTTGGATTTTACTTCATTGTTTCATCTCCGAAAACATGTTCCGCTACCGCACATTTGTCAGTATGTCCCTGGCAACGGAGCTATGAAGAAGAGTGACGATTATAGTATGAAAAATAACCTATACTTGAGCTCTCCCTCTCTTCCTCCTGTACGGTGCATGAATCTCGAGAAGAAGTGGCGACGGCCTACGAGTTAGCGTACGGCGAACCGCCTGATCGGTATACAGGAGGAAACCCACCGGTTGATTTGCTAGTGGGTCCTAGGCCTGATGTTGTGGTTGTGTTCGCTGTTGTCAGTCAATGGCAGTTAACCAAACGGCCAGTGTAGAATGAGTCTGCCTGTGAAGACCGATTTCATAAGTTCTAGCGGAAGTTGAGGCCTGTCTGGCTGCAGCAGCAGCCGGGCACAGGACTCCAGGAGGATCTAAAACTCCATATGTAACACAGGTTCGTGGCTGACTCCTGTACATAATAAGACCCTTTTAAGCATTTACGGTCGAGAAAAAGGGATTTGCTTCTTTAAATTTACTCGCACTCTGTAACATACACATATCATCAAATGTTTTATACCACTTCTGTATTTAGACATGTATGGTACAGAAAACCAAAACTGTCTCAGAGGGATGCGTATATATTCATTCGCAATGTGTACGTATCACCATATGAAGCAAAAAATTGTGTAACGACAAAATCGTCTGTTTCCCGTGGTAGGTTTTTCACCGCAATACGTGATGGAACGTCCCTTGCTTGGATAGATGCTTGAATCTGTTATGCCATACCATATATTTGTGAGGTCGTCAAGCCAGCCCCGGTCGCAATTGTCCCACGGCTCTATTAATATTCTGCGTAAGTCGTGCACAGTATGTGGTGTTGTCGACGTTCAAAAACAACTAATTTTAATAAGTTCTGTACATGTTAGATTGGTTTCGTTTCCGGGAAACAGGCTGTCCACTCCAGTATCGTGATTCTACCATGCTGAGGAAACGGATTCACGAGAACGTCACGATAAGCACGTAAGTTATCATTCATCAAAAAGGAACTGTCACTAAAACGTTGGTGATACTATTGGTTGCGGAATCTCGGGCCTGTACCACTACACACAAGAAGTGGCTACACGGGTAGCGGGAGTTGTGTGGAAGGAAGTGGGCGAATTTTTAGGTTAGGGGTCCCAAGAAACCACAGAAACGGCGTCCGTCTAAAAAGCGGCAGGTAAAACACACTAAGGTAGTTGTAGAAACGATCGGTATTGTAGTTGTAAATTGTCTTATCTGTGTTGGGAAAGAATCAGGGCTTCAAGCCATAGCAGAAAGCACTGAACCTCGCGTAGTTATAGGTACGGAAAGCAGCCTGTAGCCGTAAACAAGTTCAGCTGAATTGTTTTTCAAATGACCTAACAGTGTTCAGAAAGCATAGATAAAATTCAGTTGGTGGGAGAGTATTTATTGTTGTCAGAAGTAGTTTGCTTTGTAGTGACATTGAAGTAGGCACTTCGTGTGAAATAGTATGGTTACAGGTTATACTTGACAATCCAATTAACTATTAATTGGTTCGTTTTACCGACCCCCCGACACGGAAGGTATAGTTGCTGAACAGTTCAAAGAAAAGTGGGGTGTCATCTCCAATAGGTACCCCACTCATACAATTATAGTAGATGGTGACTTCAATCTACCCTCGATATCCTGGAAAAATTATACCTTTAAAGTCGGCGGCAGGCATAAAACGTCATCCGAAATTGTACTGAATGCTTACTCAGAAAATTGTTTTGAAGAATTAGTTCATGAGCCCACTCGAAGAGTAAATGATTGCGAAAATATACTTGACCTCTTAGCAACAAACAATTCTGGAGAAGTAGAGAGTGTCAGGACGGATACAGGGATTAGCGACCACAAGGCAGTTGCTGCTAGGATGAATACCATAACACACATAACCATCAAAAAGAAACGAAAAGTACACATATTTAAAAAAGCTAATAAAATGCTTTTAATGCCTTTTTAAGAGAGAGTCTCCACTCCTAACGATCTGATCATGTAAGCATAGAAAAGATGGGGAAACATTTCAGAGAGATAGTATTGACGGCAACTGAGTGATATATATCACATAAATTAATAAGTGATGTTACTGATCCAACATGGTATACAAAATAGCTCAGATCGCTATTGCAGAAGCAACGAAAAAATCATGCCATATTTAAAATAACGTAAAATCCCCAAGACAGGCAAAGTTCTGCAGAAGTTCGAAATATAGCGCGTACTTCAACGCGAGATGTTTTTAATAATTTCCACAACGAAACTCTGTCTCGGAATCTGTCAGAAAACCTAAACAGATTGTGGTCACAGACAAAGCACACCAGTGGTAAGATGCAATCAATACCTTCACTGCGCGATAACAACAGTGAAGTTACTGATGACAGTGCCACTAAAGCAGAGTTATTAAACACGGTTTTCCGAAACTCTTTCACCAAAGGAGACGAAGTAAATATTCCTGAATTCCAATCAAGAACAACTACCAAGATGGGAAACATAGAAGTAGAAATCCTCGTCGTTGCAAAGCAGCTTAAATCACTTAATAAAAGCATGACCTCCGGTCCAGATTGTATACCAGTCAGGATCCTTTCAGAGTATGCTAATACAGTAGCTCCACATTTGTCAGTTATATGCACCCGCTCGCTCATAGATATATCCTTACCTAAAGACTGGAAAATTGCTCAAGTCAAGCAAACGGTTTATTGACACATAGCACGGATTGGAAAAACATCGTTCTAGTAAAACAAAACTAGCTCTTTATACTCAAAAAGTAATGAATGCTATCGACAGGCGATGTCAAATTGACTCCATACTTTTACATTTCCAGAAGCCTTTCGACAGCGTTTCTCTCAAGCGTCTTCTAACCAAACTGCATGCTTATGGAATATCGCCTCAATTGTGCTTCAGGATTCGTGATTTCCTGTCAGAAAGGTCACAGTCCGTATTAATAGACGGATAGTCATCGAGTAAAACAGAAGTAATATCCGGCGTTACCCAAGGAAGTGTTATAGGCCCTCTATTGTTCCTGATCTATATTAACGACTTAAAAGACAATCTGAGTCTGTCTTATATTGTTTGCAGTTGATGCTGTCATTTACCGTCTAATAAAGTCATCGAATGACCAAAACGAGTTGCAAAATGATTTAGATAAGATATCTGTATGGTGCGAAAACTGGCAACTGACCCTGAATAAAGAAACGTGTGAAATTATTCACATGAATACTGAAAGAAATCCGTTAAATTTCGATTGCATGATAAGTCACACAGATCTGAAGGCTGTAAATTCAACTAAATACTTAGGGATTTCAATTACAAATAACCTAAATTGGAGCAAATACATACATAATGTTGTGGGTAGAGCAGACCAAAGACTGCGATTCACTGGCCGACCACTTAGAAGATGCAGCAGGTCTACTAAAGAGACTGCTTACACCACGCTTGTCCGCCCTATTCTGGAGTATTGCTGTGCGGTGTGGGATCCGCATCAGGCGGTACTGACGGTTGACATCGAAAAAGTTCAAAGAAAGGCAGCTCGTTTTGTATTATCGCGAAGTAGGGGAGACAGTGCCACAGACATGATACGTGAACTGGAGTGGCAATAATTAAAACAAAGGCATTTTCCGTTGCGACGGGATCTTCTCATGAAACTTCAATCAACAGTTTTCTTCTCCGACTGCGAAAATATTCTGTTGTCACCCACCTATACAGGGAGAAACCATTTCAGCATTTAAAGAACGCATTATTAAGTCGTCGTTGTCTGATTCATATTGATGCAGCTAAGGCAGTTGTGTTAGCTGTTGACGGATCTTCTTACGGTGTTAGAGCTGTGCTCTCCCACAGAATTGGTTAATCAAATAGGACCATTGCTTTTGTCTCAAAAACTCTCAATAAAGCGCAATGCAATTACAGCAGTTTGAAAAAGAGAAACTTGCCATTGCCTGTAGCGTTACCAGGCTCCATTAATACTTGTATGGATGAAAGTTCCGTTTCATTACAGATCATCGGCCACTTATGTATTTGTTCAATCCTTCCAGCCTGCTCCGCTTCGGACAGCGCTAAAATTACAACGTTGGGCTCTGTTACTGTCTGATTATGAATACGATTTGTTTTACAGGACCACTTCACAACATTTGAACGCTGTTTCGTTGTCTCGCATACCTGTTGGTGCCAGCATAACATTCAGTTTGTCTGAAGAATCACGTTATCAGATTAAAACTCAAGATGTTTAAATTCTGCAAAATTTTCCTCTTGACTTGAGGCTTATTGCAAGAGGTACTGCTTCTGACCCAGCTCTTTGGGTAGTTTTGCAATAGGTGGGCCATGGGAGGCCACGTGGTTTGAAAGAAATACCTCACCAAATGGCGTATCACACTACCTTTCACATATCATGCGCTACCCACATGGTCAGATGTTCTGTTGCTGCATACAGAAAAGACAATTAACAGGTCAGGTTGTGAGTTGTCATTCGCTCCAGTGGGAAGTCTTGTCTTTGTAGCATCGAGATCATCAGGGCAGCGTTCGTACAAAGCACAAAGCAAACGTAACTCACCAGAGTTAATTGTTCTTTGTCAGGGCATGGTCGCTCAGATTCAGCAATGTTTGTCTGCAGCGTTAGTCCAGTCACCCGTAATGCTTTTTCCAATACACACATCTGTCTCGACAGTAGCAACGCACAAACATTGATTTCGCAAGTTCATTCTGGAACACGCAGCGGTTGTTGGTGGTCAACGCATATAGTAAATTGCTTTAGTAGGCCCCACGACATCCACCACTACTGCTAGTATGTACTGACTTTGTTTTCTCTTTTTTGCCTCGAAGGTCTACCTGACGTCCTTGTCTCGGACAATGATCGACAATTCACATCTGTCGACTTTCAACATTTTGTGCCAACAACGGCATACGTCATGTAACGACTGCTTTATTTTCAAATGGATCTGCGCACTATGGCACTTAACATCTGAGATCACCAGTCCCCTAGTACTTAGAACTATTTAAACCTAGCTAACCTATGCACATCACACACATCCATGCCCGAGGCAGGATTCGAACCTGCGACCGTAGCTGTCACGCGGTTACAGACTGAAGCGCCTATAACCGCTTGGCCACATCGGCCGGCCCTGCTTTGTTTTACCATCAGTCCAACAGTGAAGCTGAACAATTCGTTCGAACATTTTAAAGTCACATGGAGGAACTTCGTTCCTCCCACATACGAAGAAAGCCTTAAAGATATTTCCTTCTTCCTACCACTCCTTGCCATGTGATGGGTATTCGCCAGCAGAGTTAATACACGGCCATTGTCATCTTACCTTGTTGCATCTTTTGCAGCCGCCACCGAAAGAGTTCGTTCAGCCAAGTCAGACAAAGTTTCAGCTGCAGGAGACAGATTCCTTCAGAGTTTTTGGCAAGGAACAGTGTTGGGAGCATGGTGTCATCACACAAGTATTGGATCTTTCCACATTACATTGATCGAGGTTCCTCTGTGCTGCACTAGTGTAACCAGAACCATCTGCGGCACTCTTATGTCAGTCATTCTGCTGCAGAGTTACTGCCCACAGTCCCATCACGTCTCAGGGGTCCACGACAGCAGTCATCTCCAACTCTCCACCCATCGTGGTCAGCGCTGTCCAGAGCGTTTCCGATGGACATCAACGTTGCACCTCCACCGCCACCGCTGCTGTCCCCCTTGGTCCTGCAGCCAGAGCCGATATTTGTGGAGGGACCACCCCAGGACTGCCGTCACAACGCCCATGGAGTTTCTCCTGTGTCCCTGGAAGCCATGCCACGCACCCTGAGCCAGTTTTTTTGACGATGTTCCCAGTAACGAGGTGTTTATGGGAGAGCGGCCACTGCTACATTCACTGTCTTCTCATCTATGTCCGTATTCAGTCCTCGTCTCCACCGTCGTCAGCTGACCTGACTCTACATGATGGGTGTACGGAGGTCTGGGAAAGTGAAATTTTGTGTATTGTTTGAAGAATGACATCCCAGGACATAGTTGTACCTGACGACAGTACCACAATATAAGGACAGTCTTTTCTTGACTCAGCCAGAAATAAGAGACAGCAGAGAAGACATGCCCTAAAGAGGTTCCACTCACTGCCACGGCTGGATATCTACTTACATCAGAGCGTAGCACTGCTCACCCCACTCTGAGATCGCCGATTAGGATTGTAGCACCAACACAGTCCAGAACCAGCAGCACTAGTATTATTACCCACAGATGTGTACTGAAGTTTAAAGTTCAAAGGAAACATATGTGACTGTCCATCAGTACTATTCAAGTATGAACTATTGTTCCTGTACTCTGTGACAATACTAAATATATATTACCATTCAAGTGGACATGGCTTGCCTCGAAGCATTCTACAAGGTTATTCTAAATGATAGGACGCTTCTTCAAAACTTAGTATTTATTTAAGTACAAATCCAAAATGAACAAGCTTTATAACACTGAAAAGAGGAAGTTTCAAAGTTTATTTCATAATACAAAATTGTTAAAGCTTACGTGGGCACTTGTTGACAAATTGCCTATTGGCTTCTGTCTCGGGTCCTTCAGCCGACGTTCATCTGATGATTTTACTGAAGTTTCACCAGCACGAGTGGCTGGCATTGTGAAAGCTTCACCCTCAATTGTCGGTGGTGCACTGGAGCCGAGCTCGCGGCCTCAGACTGTATGTACCTGGCGCAGCAACATCCGAGGGCTTCTCACCGGTCATTTCCGGTGCGGTTCTCCTCTTGTTACCTGCGACGGTCGTTCGCTGCAGTACGGGAAGCCAGGATCCGTTTACCTTAAGGCCTTCCTCTTTCCTGTTGAAGCTGTTCGCGTGTTTTTGTATTTCTACAGCTTCTCTGAACAAGTGAGTGTGATAGTGGTTCTCTACAGCCAGAACTTCCTTGTCCGCCAATTTCATTACGTGGTCGGTCTCACTCAGTGCGTGCTCTGCCACGGCCGAATTCTCCACCTGCCCCAACCTGCAATGTCGCTAATGTTTTTTGATCCTGATGTTTACTGATCGTCCACTCATTCCGACATAAACTTTTCCGCATGTGCATGGTATACGGTATATTCCCGACATTGCAAGTCGGTCTCTTTTCTCCTTTGCCGATCTAAGACACTCTCTCATCTTCCTTGTCGGTTTCAAAATCGTCTTTACGCCGTATTTGTGCAATATACGGCCGATTCTGTATGGCAGAAAGGCCGTACCCGACATTTCTTTATATGATTACTTACTTCGCCAAGTGTTTGGCTCAGTTGCACTTCTAACATAATTTTTGGAGTACCCATTTCTCCTCAGAACACTTTCCAGGCGTTGCATTTCGCGTCTGAGGTGCTGCGGCTCATATATTCGTCTTGCTCGCGTTACGAGTGTATTAATCATGCCTCTTTTCTGGCTCTGGTAGTGGTTTGTTAGTTTATGTAGGTATTGGTCCGTGTGTGTCGGTTTTAGATTCACGCTTTGTCCCAGGTTTTCGCCATCCCTTGTGACCAGCACATCTAGAAACGGCAGTTGTATGTCCATTTCTACTTCCATGGTAAATTTTATGTTAGCATGGAGGCTGTTCAAGTGTCCTAGGAAGTCACTGAGCTGTTTTTCACCATGGATCCACACAACGAAAGTGTCATCAACGTATCTGCACCACACCTTAGGTTTGCAAGTCGCCAAGTCCGTTGCCTGTGCTTCGAAATGTTCCATGAAGAAGTTGGCCACTACTGGACTAAAAGGACTACCCATGGTGACGCCTTCCAGCGTGAAATAGCTCGTGGTGAGACATGCATGGAAGAGCTTTGTGATGCCTGGCGGGAAAACGGACCCGATGTGCTCCAGAGCATCACTGAGTGGTACTTTCGTAAACAAAGAAGCAACATTAAAGCTGACCAGGATGTAATTTGATCCATGTTTCAGTTTCTTCAGCTTCTCAATGAAATGTCCTGAGTCCACTGAGAAGCTGGGAAATACTGGAATATCCAGCGACTGCACACGACATGAATCCGTGTTATTACGACCTGATAGACAAAATGATGGAACCTTTTCGTGGTAGCTCTACAGCACAAGAGATAACATCAATCGCGCCATTAGTCAGACCTTGCGAGACTTCGACAGAGATGGACACGCTGACTGAGTACGGCGCTTTCCATCTGTGTGCGGGAATGTGATTACTGAGGATATATAATACAGTGAATGTCTGTCAGTAAAGTCTGGTATGAATTATAACAGTGTTGCCACTACTTTTTATCCAACATTCATAAAGGCGGAAGAAAGTGCCTGGAGTACACAATATTCCGTCAGAGGTACTGATATCGTTGGGAGAACCAGCCACGACAAAATATTCTATCTGGTGTGCAAGCTATATGAGACAGGCGAAATGCCCTCTGACTTCAAGAAGAATGTAGTAATTCCTATGCCAAAGAAAGCAGGTGATGCATGTGCGCATATTACCGAACTATCCATTTCATAAGTCATGGTTGCAAAATAATTACAGAAAAATGGAAAAACTGATAGAAGCTCACATAGAGGAAGATCAGTTTGGGTTCCGCAGAAATGTAAGAGCACACGAGGCAATACAGACCTTTCGGCTTCTCTTGGAAGATAGGCTAAGGAAAAGCAAACCTATGTTTGTATCATTTGTAAACATAGAGAAATCTTTCGACAATGTTGACTGGAACACACTCTTTCAAACTCTGAAGCTGGTAGAGGTAAGATACAGAGACTGCCAGACTGTTAACCACTTGCACAGAAGCCAGATCGCAGTTATAACGAGCCGAAGGGCGTAAATGAGAAGCAGTGGTTGAGAAAGGAGTGAGAAAGCGCTATTACCGATATTAGTCAACCCGTACTTTGAACAACCAATAAAGGATACCAAAGAAAATTAGAAGAACGAAGTACTGAAGAAATAAACATTTTGAGCTCTACCGGTGACACTGTAATTTTGTCAGAGACAGCAAAGAACTTAAAAGAACAGCTGAATGGAATGAACTGTGTCTGGAAAGGAGGATATAAGATGAACATCAAAAACAGGGCACTGGAGGATTAAATAAGTCGATGTGATGGACTTAGATTAGGAAACGAGACATTAAAAGTAATCAGATGAAATTAAGGTTCCGAAAACCTTTTCATGCCTCAAACACCTATGATGTATTTATGCAGACTGTAGTAATAAAAGTAGAATATGGATTTTCGTACTTGGATGGTAAAATAACTGTGATGGCCGAAGTAGAGAGGACATAAAATGTAGACTGGCAAGAACAAGTTTCTGAAGAAGGGAAATTTGTTGACATCGAATATAGATGGAAGTGTTAGAAAGTCTTTCCTGAAAGTATTTGTTTCGAGTGTGGCCTCGTATGAAACGGAAACGTGGACGCTAGACATTTCAGAGCAGAGGAAAATAGCTGTCTTGGGAATGAAGAATACCGAACATTAGAACTGGGGAGAAAAGACATTTGTGGCGCAACTTAACCAAAGAAAGAGATCGATTAATAGGACACGTTCTGAGACATTAAAAGATCAGCAACTTAGTACTGGATGAAGGTGTGTGTGTGATGAGGGGGGGGGGGGGGGGCGTGTGTTAGAGTTCTTCCGCTAGACCGAGAGATGGATACATTAAGCAGATTCGAAACGATTTAGGTTGCAGGAGTTTTTCAGAGATGGAGAAGCCTGAACAGGATAGAGTAGCATGGAGAGCTGCGTCAAATCAGCCTTCACACTGAAGACAACAACAACAACAACAACAACAACAACATAAGAAACAACAACAACATGTACGCTGTGTGTAGCCATTCTGGTAAGTCGCCAGAAAATCGGGAAGCAAATTCCTGGAATAGGTGTGATTGAAACTAATGTTGCGATTCAGCTACTTTGCATACTCGTACTACAGTGATATCAACTGAATCTGGAATGTGGGCAGTGGCGGAACGGTTCTAGGCGCTTCAGTCTGGAACCGCGTGACCGCTACGGTCGCAGGTTCGAATCCTGCCTCGGACGTGGATGTGTGTGATGTCCTTAGGTTAGTTCTAGGGGATTAATGACCTCAGAAGTTAAGTCCCATAGTGCTCAGAGCCATTTGAACCATTAGGAATGTGGTCTGCCCACTTGGAATTATTTTGTGGAAGAGGACTGTGGACAGTCCAGCAACCGTTTACTTTTACTGCATTGCTTTTTGTAGCCATTTTCAGTTTTTTGGAAAAAGTAAGTAGCGTGCTTGAAAACGTATTTCGTATCGACATTCGAAAGTAGCTATCTCATCTAAAGCGTCCTGACATCCCTTCGTAATGCAGAATTGTCTACCGGATGTCATGAGACAAGTATCTGTCAGTATAAAAGGAGGCTGTAAGTATTGTATTGCCAGGAGACATGCAGTAACAGCGAAATGAGTAGCTCAGGAGAATACAGTGACTTCAAAAATTTTAGTAGTTACTGGAGGTCATTTGAGTAACAGATCTATCAGGGACGATTCAGGGGTTCTACACATACCTAAGTCGACTTTTGGTGAAGTGATTGTGAAATGGAACCACGAAGGAACAACCACAGCTAAACCAAAACCAGCCAGACCCAGCGCACGGTGGATTAGAGAAAACAAGTGATTTTTAAGTGATGAATCACTGTATCACTTGGCAATCAGATGGAAGCATTTGGGTTTGACAAGTGCTTGGAGAACATTCCCTACCATCGTAATGACAAAAGTGAATTACTAAGGAGGTAGCTTTATGATCTGAGAATATTTTCGTGGTTAGGGCACGGTCTCTTCATTACGATTAAGGAAAGGCTACATACGGAAGTATATGAACAGATTTTACAGCGTTCTGTACTACGTACAGTAGAGTAACATTTCGGGGACGTTGATTGTTTTCATAATAATGACGATGAACCCTGTCATTACGCAGCATTTGGGAGGAATTGATTTGTGGACAGTATCATTCCTGATGAGGACAGGCCTGCCGAGAGTCCCGAACTGAACGCCATGATCAGCTTTCTCGATGAGTTAAGACCTCGCCTTCGCTGCGGACCCCAGCTTCACAACTTCCTCTGGTTTCTGTCCTTGAGTAATAATCGGCTGCCATTCCTCCACGAACATTCAGATACCTTATTGACAGTTGTCCCAACTGTGTTCAGGAGTCATAGAGGTGAAAGTTAGACGGACCTCATTTTAATGTCCACTAATAGGTGTACAGATATTTATGTCGTAACTTCAACAGCTATTGTGAAATAAAATTGTACAGATCAAAATTGTTTATATTAGATCATTGAAAATTTCGTAGCATGGTTTACAATTCATTTTTTTGTTCCATTTCCGAGTAAGGCTTCCTGCGTTTTGAAGACTGATGTCAGTTATATGTTGTATAGTCCTATCTGAACATCTCGGTTCTTAGTGTATCGTTCAAATCCTCGTTAAAACTTTCTTCAATATAAGTAAATTTTTAAGAACAGTTATGGGAGCAGTTTTGAGAGTGATTCACACTAATTTTGAGCATATTGGTCTCGAAGTAGTGTGATCGCTGGCGTAAGAAATGGCCAGAACTTCTTTCTCTATGCCTCTGGAGGAATGCACGATTTCTAGCCTAATCAGTACTTAAGAGTGTACATCAACATTCTGACAGAAGATTCACTATAATTTACTCTAAAGGTTCAAGAAACCTGCTGTAGTGCAAATTTTCATTAACTAAGTGAAGTACAGAAATATATACCCGTAATTTGTTTTATATCTGCCATAGGTCATGCTACAGACCATTAAATTTGAGTTAATTCTAAGAGAAAGTGAAGATCAACAAAGTAAATAGTGGCGTTTACTCTAGAAATCTGAAATTTACTCATTTGTCAAATCCTTATTTGAATATCAATTGCTCTAAAGTGCTCTACAAGGCTAAACCGTATTTGAGAGAATGAGACTAAATCATAAAATGCCGTTGAAAGCTCCCAGTTTCTTTTAAGTGTGTACTAGTATTTATTTCACATTTCATTGGTGGTAAGCATTTAATTTTTGTTTTCTTTGTTACTATTGTATTGCGCTATAATTCACGGGCGAGGTTGAGGTGACAGCAGTATAAAAAATTTCATTATTCAGTTGAAAGAGGTTCATATTTCAATGCTGAAATTATAAAAATACGGAATGAAATATTTACCTGAGTTTTAAAATTATTAATTCTAATATACACTTCACAATCTAAAACGAGAGAAGAGGTCAGAGCTGCAACTTCGGATAACAGTGAATAAGTGAAACTGACAGAACACAAAATCTATAGAAAGTCCGCGCACGTGAACAGAAATCTTTACAAAAATCCCAGTCACCATTTCACACAAAAAAGGAATACATAAAACTTTTTTGGACTAGGTGAAACGAATGTGTAAGCCACCGTACCTGAAGACTGACGGACTCATTATAAAACTGTATGGGAGGTAATGGCTGCTCTGACGATGAAACAATTAGAGCTGTACATCCTAGATCATCTACAATAAATTGCGAGAATCAAGAGGGTAAAGAGAATATGTTCCTCTCATTCGTCAAAACAAAACCTCATTGTATTTGGCTCAATGTCAGGAAAGAATATCACTGCCATAGTGTCGAAACTGACATGAACGTGTCGCGAACACACGAATTCTCCTAATCATAGGCTGCATCCCATGCCGTGAGGTACACAAGAACAAGCCAAAAGAAGATCGACACTCATCTCAGAAAACCACAACGACGTAGGTCATCAAAATACCAAGCATGAATAAACAAGAGAATATCATACACTTTCATCACCGCATCGGTTTGTCTAACCGTAATTTTCGTCATGGTGTAATCATGACCGTACCATTAGAACTGACGCCATGTTTTAGCAACCATGATCCGTTGCACTTTGCGACACCAGAACGGATGACGATCTGAAGCGCAGATTGAAACCCGTTGTAGGTAAATAAAAAGTTTTGATACAGGCGGTAGGTGTTTATTTATTATGACTGTAACCACGATTATAGACAGGGTTTGGAGGTTTCTAAACACGAAACTAATTTTCGTCCTTCTACTTTTTCGTTAAATTCGCGCAAAAAAAAAAAAACAGCGGCAAAAATTTCGTTTCAGACAAGCGACAGCGCTAGTCCGCAATTTTCAGTAATGGTCAGAGGATGTTCCGTCAAAGTGACCCTTTCCCGCTTTAGAATTACAGTTCAGATTGTTTGCTAGGTTTAAGAGTAAAATGTGGATTTTATTCGCCGTTTCAAGACATTTAATATCGCAGGTCAACCTGCTATCTCCATATTCTTTGCCTATGTTTGGACAACTTGAGATGAAACGACACACAAAAGTTTAGAAGTTTGGGCTATGGTCAAACCCCCTTAATACAGTTATCACGAATAACATGACTACCGACCCAGAAAGCCTGCAGTATTTGTTAAAAAAGGGAGTCAATTTTGACGATATGAAAAGCTCACGTCGTCTCAGATTCGTTTCTCTAATCCAATGATAATGAGGGAGTTATGTAATGCAGCACTGAACAGAAGACACCAACCGCAGTAGACACAAATTGGAGATGGACGGTTGATTTTGGGTAGTTTTGGGAAATGCGAAAGCGATTGGTAAAATGGGTTGGGGCAAGGCGATTAATTTAATATGCAAAGATGGCTAGTTGTGAAACATGAAATAAGGGATAGGAGTGAACTGTAGTGGATTCTGGAATGCAGTTAGGAAAAGGAAATTACAGATCTGGATGGGCTTTTGTGAGATCCGTTATTTATTAGGGCGTAGAGGAGAATGGATCACATTGAAAGGAGGATAAAGTGACAGAATGGATCTCACTGTCTTGAATCAGAAACTCTCGAGGTGGTAAGAGAAGAGCTGAAAAGTATGTAGGTGTAGTGTGGGTAGTGTGTGCCCGTATACAGGGTGATTTTTTCCGCCGTGTTCAAACTTCAGGGTTTGATAGATGAGAGGACATGAAACAAAAAGGTCTAAAGAACCTATGTCCGGAAATGCATGGTATCTATGCTAGAGACCATTTATTCAGACATACTTTATTACAGACTGCGGTCAAATAGGCGCTGTACCATGTAACCAGCTACAATCTGCATGGTTTCCTTCTAGAGGGTGGCACCGTTCGTCATGCGTCATGCCCTAGCACCCTCTCGTGCCATAGTGGTTGATGATGTTGTGTCCGATGCATTTCTCTTGCAAACTCACCTTATAGTGGATGTGATACAGCGTTGTACACAATGGTTCCGTATTGGAATCGAGAGCCTGCCAATATGTTGTTTATTTACGGAAAGGCAAATGACAACGGGCTGTGGGCAGAAAGATTGAATCAGGAGATATATTCCCACCGACAAAAACTACAGAATTCAATGTTTGCCACAGTGGTTCGCCATTTGTCTGTAACAGGGTCGTTTCAGGAATCAGGATATCATGGAGGCATCCCCGAAATGTTCGGACACCAGACTTGGAGGAAAATGTGATTAACGCTGGAAGACGAGCACCGTGCCAGAAGCGGGCAGTTGTGCTGCCAGTACAGGGTAAACCAAACGACCGTGTGGAACATTCTCAATCACAATTGTTACTACCCTTGTCTCTTACAGCGTGTGCAGGGCTTACTAGCGACAGACTTTCCACAGCGGAAGCAGTTTTGTCGGTGGTTTCTTTACCAGTCAACCACGATTCCGGGATTTGTGTCATCCATCCTATTCACAGAATAGGCCACCTTTAAGCAGAGTGGTATCGTCAATTTTCGTAGCAGTCATCTGTGGGATAGTATGCAGAACCCCAATGGGGTGATGACGACATCGGAGCAGCTGTAATGTGTGGGCCGGCTTAATTGGCGACCGTATTTTCGGACCAGGTCGCCTAACAGGCCGGAACTATCGTTGTTTCTTTTCGGATGAATCCAGGTTCTGTTTACAGCATCAGGATTGTCGCATCCATGTTTGGCGACATCGTAGTGAACGCACATTAGAAGCGTGTATTCATCATCGCCATACTGAAAGATCACCCGGCGTGATCGTATGGGGTGCCATTGGTTACACGTCTTGGTCACCATTTGTTCACATTGACGGCACTTTGAACAGTGGACGTTAGATTTCAGATGTGTTACGACCCGTGGCTCTACCCTTCATTCGATCCCTGCGGAACCCTACATTTCAGCATGATAATGCACGACCGCATGTTGCAGGTCCTGTATGGGCCTTTCTAGATACAGAAAATATTCGACTGCTGCCCTGGCCAGCACATTCTCCATTGTCCCTCACGAATTGAAAACGTCTCGTCAATGGTGGCTGAGCAACTGGCTCGTCACAATACACCAGTCACTACTCTTGATGAACTGTGGTATCATGTTGAAGCTGCATGGGCAGCTGTACCTGTACACGGCATCCAAGCTCTGTTTGACTCAATGCCCAGGCGTATCAAGGCCGTTATTACGGCCAGAGTTGGTTGTTGTGGGTACTGATTTCTCAGGATCTATGCACCCAAATGTCGTACGCGTCTAAAGATGTTATTACACGATGGCAATTCTTTAACTACTCGTATATGAAATGAGAAACGTAAATTAGTTAAAAACTACAGCGTGCACACACTTCATTTAACATTTAAACGTGACTAAAGACATTCGTATACGCTTTACGAGATGTTCGATATGCCAGCCATTATTGGCAATGATGTGACACAAATGAATAGCGAAATCCTGGATGACCTCCTGAAGTGTCGGAACATCGATGCTGTCGATGACCTCCTGAATAACTGTGTCATCTTTAATATACTCCTACAAAAACGAGTCACATGTGTTCAGATCTGGAGAATACGGAGGCCAATGGAAGCACACGCCAGTGGCCTATGGGTATTTCAGACACAAAATGCCGTCCTGCAGGTGCTCCTCCAGGACATCAAACATCCTCCTGATTCAATGGGTCGAACTCCATCTTGAATGACTCACATTTTGTCTAAATCAGGGTCACTTTAGATAATGGGGATGAAATCATCTTCCAAAATCCTCACGTAATGTTCGGTAGTCACCGTGCCATCAAGGAATATCGCAGCGATTATTCTGTGAGTGGACATTGCACACCACACAGCCACGCGGAGAGGGTGAAGAGACCCTTCGATCGCGAAATACAGATTGTCAGCCCCCAAATGGGGCAGTTTCGCTCTTTGACGAACCTATCCAAATGAATTCAGCTTCGTCGCTGTGCCGAATCACACTAATTCCCATGATGCCTCGCAGCCAACAGAGCAGTTTGAACGCCCTGACGCAAACCGTTCATAAGTTATGAGGTTTTTATTTCACATAGTTCAATAATTGTCACCCTGTAATAAACGATGATAACCTGACAGATCGAAAATTACGCCAGATTTGATAAATAATAATAACTCTCACGTTCAAATGCGCTATTTTACGGAGACCTATCACATTATGAATGCTATTTGTAGCAATATATGGCGGTAGTCAGAGTAGATAGGATAGCCTGGGATTCTGGCGCGGGTTGCGGAGGCCGAGCAGAGAGGAGCGAGCCCAGCTGGCGGCGCGCGTCTCATTCATTAATTACGCCAGCGCCGCACTGACACTCCCTCTAATTGCCGCGATGGCTTCATCTCTGTACGCGCCGACACAGCCTCCTAATAGCTCGTCACTGCCATCAGCTGGCCTTCTTATGCTTCTTGCCTGTTGCCTGGAATTTATCACTACTCAACACACACTCTGCGTTTACCATTTTCAAAATGTTCCCTTAAATTGGTTTTTTCTTTCAAATTTTCCGAATTTTCAGGTAATTTCTCAATTACCACAGGTCGGATGAAACTAAAACAAGCTGCACAGCAAAGCGTACACGAGCTATAATTGGTGATGGCACCTTCACATCTCCTCTGGTCATTGAAGGACAGTTGTTAACTCCCAGTTGTGCAGAGATGACGTTTTGCAAACCAAATGTACAGAATTTTGCTGCTACGCTCTTACTCTTCGTAGACAGTAGTGACCCTAGGTTGCGATCCATGAGGCAGACAGCCACATCGAGGTAGTCCCATAGATTCTCGATTGGGTTTAAATATGGATGATTTGCAGAATGAAATTTTCACTCTGCAGCGGAGTGTGCGCTGATATGAAACTTCCTAGTGGATTAAAACTGTGTGCCGGACCGAGACTCGAACTCGGGACCTTTGCCTTTCGCGGCCAAGTGCTCTACCAACTGAGCTACCCAAGCACGACACGCGACCCGTCCTCACAGCTCCAATTCCACCGTTGTCTCGTCCCCTACCTTCCAAACTTCGCAGAAGCTCTCCTGCAGGTAGAGCACTTGCCCGCGAAAGGCAAAGATCTCGAGTTCGAATCTCGGTCAGACACAATTTTAACCTGCCAGGAAGTTTCACGGATAATTTGGCTGCCGAGGGAGTACGGCAAACTCACCCTGGTGCTCTTCGGACGACGTACGTACACTGCGGGCTGTGTAACACGTAGTAACGTACTGCTGGTGATCCCATTGTGCGGAGGAAGAGCCCACTGCATGTACGGGTGCATTTGATCCCCAAGGATGGATGCATACTTCTGTTGACCCAATGTGCGTTTTAGAATGGCGAGGGCCACGGAAACTTTCCCCAGACCATGGACACTTCCGACGAGTGCTGCAGCGTGTCGGCCATCTGTCGATGGAGCATAAAAACTAATTCATCTGAAAAGGCCAGCAGCAGTCAGCATTGGTGCGTGAAGCAGGCGCTTGCTGCGGAGGCTCATGCCACGCGCAGGAACGTTCGCTGAACGGTTTTTGAGAAGACATTTGCAAGTCTGTTAGTCTATTCATATCTCCGCAGTCGCCGTTTACTAAGGTCACAACAGTTGCCTCGGCCTCTGTTTTGGATAGCGCCATTCTGTATCCACGGTATTCTTTGAGCACGGCGGCATGCGAACAGTTTACAAACTTAACCATTTCGGAAACGTTTTCATCTATGAGGTGAAAGCCAGCAATAGTGACCTTTTGGACCTCACTTACATCACCCCCTTTAAGCATTACAATGACTGCACTGTTTTCCGCTTTCACCTGACACGCTTGATATATCTCCACAGCTGCTGCTGGCACTTGTCGTCTGTGAGTGGTTACTGCATGCTGACGTCGAACATAGGCTAAGGTCACATTAATATGACAGGACTGTGTATCTCGAAAAAATCCGCTAAACCGAATTGTTAAACATACGTACGTTAACGAGCATGGGGATGCGGGTGGATGACGGGGATGGGATGTGCAGCAATTCTGCAGCATAATACAGCATGAAGCTGAGCAGAAATCGTCGTTTACTAAAACTGTCGTAGTGTTCCACTTTATAGATGAATGGTGAAGACCTATCAGACAGGAGTGTTTTTGAAGTTGGAAAGGCCACACACAAATTTCTTAGCTATCTAAATATGATAGATTTTAAGGAGGAAAGTTTCCTAGTAGAAATGGTACACCATTTCCATGTTATCACTCAAAGGACAAAAAGATAAATTTAAGGATTTTCTTCGACGTTGCTCTACTGTAGGAGTTATGAATTTCGTAACGATTCATATTTGGCCGGCCAGAGTGGCCGAGCGGTTCTAGGCGCTTCAGTCTGGAACCTTGCGACCGCTACGGTCGCAAGTTCGAATCCTGCCTCGGGCATAGATGTGTGTGATGTCCTTATGTTAGTTAGGTTTCAGTAGTTTTAAGTTCTAGGGGACTGATGACCTCAGATGTTAAGTCCCATAGTGCTCAGAGCCATTTGATTCATATTTGACTCTGAGGTGGTACGTCAGGAAGCTAGTGATGCAGTACGAATATCATACATGGAGAAGGGCTGATTGTTGACCTCACAGTTACACATTTCCTGTGTGGTCAGAAATGGTCTGAAAAGCTTGTGAGGGTGTTGCAGGGTATGTCATGTTCAGAAGCTGCCGTTAAAAAAAATTCGATACACTGCACCGTTTCCAACGTCGTTCACGCGCTAATTCAAGTGGCCCGCCAGATACAGTTAGTGTCAATTGTGTGGCTGGCTTACTAAAATCCCGTGTCCAATTTTTGTATTGCTCTCATCTTTGGTTGTAGAAAACCTAAGAAAGAATGCGTTTGGCGACTCTGTCTCTGGCGGACCGTTTCAATTTTCTCGCGCAACGGCCTGACAGGCTAACTTCAGTGCTCATTAAGTCGGAAACGGAGCAACGTATTTCACTTTCTTATTAATAATTATTTATCAGCACAAACTACCTTGCAACACCCTTACAAGCTTTTCAAACTCTTTCTGAGCGCTCTGTATGTAGTAACATTGCTGATTTCATCCACCATTGTTCAAAATGGCTCTGAGCACTATGGGACTTAACATCTGAGGTCATCAGTCCCCTAGAACTTAGCACTACTTAAACCTAACTAACCTAAGGACATCACACATATCCATGCCGAGACAGGATTCGAACCTGCGACCGTAGCGGTCGCGCGGATCCAGAATGAAGCGCCTAGAACCGCTCAGCCACTCCGGCCGGCTCCACCATTGTTAAAAAGAAAGAAGAACAAATTATAGATTTTACTGCCTCAGACATCCTGATTCCTGCTCTACTATGAGGGAAACGTAGTCACTTAAAGTTGCTTAGTGTGCATTGTTCTTTTAGTGTTTATCTTGTATAGTCCTATCTACAGAAGTGGCTGTGAAGTATCAGAAGAATCAAAATAATTGCTCATACATGATGAAGCAGAATTCCACCGACTAATGTCTGCAGATTGTTCCGGGACACCATCTGAATATTTTGCTATAAAAGACCCATGGTCACCAATGGCTCGTTGCAGAGAGATTACATTTTTGGTTTATAGCCTTATTTAGCTTTATATGTATATTACACTGAAAGTAGTGCACGACAGTCCAAAGGTTGACGGTATGGGCTGTGTGTCTTGTTTTTAATTTATCTTATTACGTGCTTTCAAGGTGGCGGGACGCTGGCAAACTTCGCACTGGATGTTACACTATGTGATCAAAAGTACTCGGACAGCCCCAAAAACATACGTTTTTCATATTAGGTGCATATTGCTGCCAGGTACTCCGTATCAGCGACCTCAGTAGTCATCAGACATCGTGAGAGAGCAGAATGGGGCGCTCCGCGGAACTCACGGACTTCGAACGTGCCAGGTGATTTGGTGTCACTTGTATCACACGTCTGTACGCAAGATTTCCACACTCCTAAACATCCCTATGTCCACTGTTTCCGATGTGATTGTGAAGTGGAAACGTGAAGGGACACGTACAGCACAAAATCGTACAGGCCGAGCTCGTCTGTTGACTGACAGAGACTGCCGACAATTGAAGAGAGTCGTAATGTAAAATAGGCAGACATTTATTCAGACCATCACACAAGAATTCCAAATTGCATCAGAATCTATTGTAAGACCATGACAGTTTGGCGGGAGATGAGAATACTTGGATTTCACGGTCCAGCGGCTGCTCATAAGCCACACATCAAGCCGGTAAATGCCAAACGGCGCCTCGCTTGGTGTAAGAAGCGTAGACATTGGACCATTAAATAGTGTGGAGTGACGAATCATTGTACACAATGTGGCGATCCGATGGCAGGGTGTGGGTATGGCGAATGCCTAGTCGACGTCATCTGCCAGCGTGTGTAGTGCCAACAGTAAAATTCGGGGGTGGTGGTGTTATGGTGTGGTCGTGTTTTTCATGGAGGGAGCTTCCACCGCTTGTTGTTTTGTGTGGCACTATCACGGTACAGGCCTACATTGATGTTGTAAGTACCTTCCTTACATCCCACTGTTGAAGAGCAATTCGGGGATGGCTATTGCATCTTCCAACACTATTGAGCACCTGTTCATAATGTACGGCTTTTGGTGCAGTCGTTACACGACAATAACATCCCTGTAATGGACTGGCCTGGACCATATAGAACACCTCCGGGGTGTTTTAGAACGCCGACTTCGTGCCAGGCCTCACCGCCCGACATCAATACCTCTCTTGAGTACAGCACTTCGTGAATAATTGGCTGCCATTCCCCAAGAAACCTTCCAGCACCTGATTGAACGTATGCCTGCGAGAGTGGAACCTGCCATAAAGACTAAGGGTGGACCATCACCACATTGAATTCCAGCACTACCGACGGAGGGAGCCACTAAATTTTAACTCATTTTCAGCCAAGTATCCGGTTAGTTATGATCACATAGTGCAGGAACCACACTGAAGTACGGCTTAGACTTCAGTATGTTGGTCGCGGTGGTCTGTTCCGTGACCAGCTCTGT
The DNA here is from genome assembly GCF_023897955.1 of Schistocerca gregaria. Classification (NCBI taxonomy): domain Eukaryota; kingdom Metazoa; phylum Arthropoda; class Insecta; order Orthoptera; family Acrididae; genus Schistocerca; species Schistocerca gregaria. The sequence continues at coordinate 736,326,180 of NC_064931.1, forward strand.
CACCAGACATGACAGCGTCAATACGGTATGATGACAGTTTTTACTTTTGGACCATCTATTTACAACTGAATGGAACACAATTTTCGAGCGACACGTATTTCGCCTTTGTTCTTTGCAAGGCATCTTCACTGGCCTGGAATGTGTGTATATTTTTACTATTTAATTTGCAAAAAATAAAGGTTAAACGCGTATGGCACGAAAATTGTGTTCCATTCAGTTGTAATCAGACGGTCCAAAATTACAAATTACCAACACACCATAATATTACACGCAACTGAGGGCGAATGGACTACGAAAGTTGAAGATGAGAGCGATTGACTACTTCTTAGGGCACGTAAAGGGTCTAGTTTTCCTGACGGTGGTTGACACTCACACGGGCCTGATTGTTAGAATTATCGCAGTTTCGGAAGTAGTACAGCAAGCTCCTACAACTTTGGAGTGTGTAAGACAGTCGATGGTTCGCAACTGTGCATTGTGCCGTGCTCAATATTTTGAGCAATTCCGTAAGGAAGCGGTTCTGCATTTGTTACGTCCTGTACTGTACACTAACTGAAGAGATTGAACACACCGTTATAAAAGTGCTCAAGTTTCGTCTGAGGGTTGATGCATTACTCAGTGTTGTTTGTTGTGCGTTTCACTTACTGCGTATTACAGCTCTCTTCAAAGTTGTGAAGGTATTTTCACATAAACAAAAGGTGATTGCGGTAACAAACTGAATAAATTATAGCTACATTGTTACCCCGTAACGATTCCGCGTATGCCGTGGATCCCTTACACAAAAATGCTCGTGAGATATCCCTGAACAATCTGTGAAAGTTGTCGACGGAGGTCTGGTGTACCCGGTATATGACTATATTTTTTTCCTTGAATTTTTAAGAACTATTCGACTTGCAAATTTCTGCTCTCTATTTATTTTTTGTTGGATGTAAAAACAGTCTATCACATTAATCGACCTGCCAACAGCAAACAGATCCAGACTCCCCCTATCAACCAAATATCGTTTTCCCTAAGTTTCCCTAAATCGCTCAAATGATTCCTTTGAAAATAGGGTGGCCTACTTTTTGCCCAAACCTTCTCTTATCTGAGTCCTCATTCTTTCGCAAAATAACACTAAACCATATAAACTTTCTTCCATGTATATGTGAAAGTTCAGTTACTAAAGAAAAACCTGGCACAGCAACTAGTAATAATTTTATTGGTAGTTGTAACTGAAAATGTTTTCGTGAATTATTTGCTCCGATATGTAGTTCTCAGCCTTGCATTTTCTCTAATTCTCTATATTTAGGAGCGAGACAAAATCTGAGACGAGTTATCTGCCGTTCACGCAACTGAAAATGCGATATTTATTGGCCTGTATATCGATAATGCGACTGTCCAAAAGATGGGTGTGCTACAGTTACCTCAGTTACCTTGTTATATATAACGAGACAGATTCCTCTGCACCCAGTTTTAACTGAAATAAAAAATATCTGCCCAGATGGAGTAAAAAGTGGGGAGGAAGCGTATTTTATATCGCTGCAGTCGGAGACAAGCTTGAACACGGCATTGTTTGCAAATCATCGCAGCGGTCGTTAGTCGCGTCCCATTGTTTTTGGCACTTTCCGGCGCAGTCCCGTGGTCACCACGAGGCTCATAGACTTGTGTGTCAACACCAGCCGGCTCTGGCCATTTCTGCTGCACAGACCAACAAGTAGCCGACGTGGTGAGAAGGAGCACAGCGTGCCGTATGAGTTGGCGGATATTTAGTGTCGCTTATCTTATATTTCGGAACATAAATAACTGTGACAGAGTCTGTGGCATTGAACCTTTTGCAGTTATTTGTAAAACAAGCATCAAATATCAATTGCAAGGTCTGCTCTGGAAACACGGAAAAGTTATTGAAATCCCTAAAACGAAATAGAGAGTAAAAAAACATTTTACATGTGCGGGTAACATAAATGGGTTGCTTAGCGTGGTTTTCAACAGCAATGGGAGAAGACAGATACACAGATAAGTACGCATATAGATACGGAGAGGAACGTAAGAGATGGGCAGGTATTCGCAGGTAGCAAAAATTCTTCTTGGTAACTGATGATTTTATTGTTAACAATCAAATAACAATGTAAGTTAATAGTACGTTGTCAGCGCAGCTGCATCACGCAGTCTATTTCCTCTAAACGTCTTCGTCATCGTAGTGTATAAAACCATACTCTGCCTCGTGGAAATGCACTTTTACAAATTTCGCAATGATTGATCCTCTGGTACTAGATGCGGAGAAACCCAAAAACAAACACATGAGTTTACCACTAATGCCAACCGGACTAATGTACAGAAAAACGAAATGGATGTCGCACAATGCGGGCTGATGGTAATGAGTTCCAACCCACTCAACAAAACAAATGGTTCAAATGGCTCTGAGCACTATGCGACTTCTGAGGTCATCAGTCGCCTAGAACTTAGAACTAATTAAACCGAACTAACCTAAGGACATCACACACATCCATGCACGAGGCAGGATTCGAACCTGCGAGCGCAGCGGTCGCTCTTCTCCAGACTGTAGCACCACTCAACAGCAACAAGGTGCGATAATAATTATTCCCTTTTCTGACTATGTGAGCAAAGTAACCAGTCGGCGTTGAATTTGTCTGACCACTTAGGCGTTACACACATTATCATCACCTTGCAGTATTCCAAATGTCAATATTGTGACTTACGTAACTTTCATATCGAGTATGGATGAATAATGATAATGAGTGATTACGACTGAGACCCAATCGGACAGCCACACATTAGCACTCCGCTTCCAGAATTCGTGGAGACTCACCGGCCCCTGATCGAATCCGCTCCAACCTAAATGTGGTTTATAGGCGGTTTCCCTCATCGGCCTATGTGAATACCCGGCTAGTTCTCACCGTCCCACCTCACTTACATTTAGAATACATTCTTACATTTTCAACTGGGTTTACATTATGATGAGACAGATGTATACACCTTCGTCGCCTGCAGAGAAAATAAGGGTTGTTGTTGTTGTTGTTGTTGTTGTTGTTGTTGTTGTGGTCTTCATTCCGGAGACTGTTTTGATGCAACTCTCCATGCTACTGTATCCTTTGCAATCTTCTTCATCACCAAGTAACTACCGAACCCTACATCTTCCTGAATCGGCTTATTGTATTCATCTCTTGGTCTCCCTCTACGGAATTTACCCTCCACACTGTCCTCCAATACCAACTTGGTGATCCCTTGATGCCTCAGAACATGTCCTACCAACCGATCCCTTCATCTAGTCAAGTTGTGCCACAAATTCCTCTTCTCGGGATAAAGAAGTAGGAGGAATTGCTACGACTATAATAATTCATGCTGATTCTGCGAGCTCTAAACAACCCCCTTCCTGATTTAGCTGTCGGGCAAGACATTACGAATGTAGTTTCATAAACATGCATAATATTCTCCGACCTCATCCTAAATTCGCTTCTGCCACGCAGTTGTTCGTAGAGTATTACTCTAACTAATGCTGATTTTCTTGTCATTAATGACTCAATAGCGAAAGATCTCATAAACGCGTTATCCATTCAACAAAGCTGTAGATGGAATACCTTCACTGCTGTATTTAGCGCCTCGAGATTCTATTTTAGGCTTCGAACAGTCTGAAAGATGCTTCTGTATATAGATTTGATTCTGAACGGAAACGAAAATTGTGACGTAAAGGCGTTTTACGACGCATGGGAATAGTTTCTCATTGGCAATATCTTGTGAATCAAATTATTGAGTTCTGGAATTTGAGGGAGAAGTTAATCATATATCTGCAAATGGTCCAACACACAAGCGGTTCAAAAAGTAGTTTCACACCGCCTTCATAACTTGCATAACTGATGTAGCTACGTGTATAACAGAAACGATAGGAAGTCTGCATTTCGAGTACAGTTCAGTAGAGCATGCTGCCTGTTCAATAATGAACAGGGCAATGTGGTTGCAAACACTGTATTCTCTCTCAACATGGCTCTAAGTATAATTTCAAGCTGAGTTTCCGCATGCAATGCTGCTTTATGGTAAAAAAATTCCAAGCAGGATAAATTGCCTGCCGAATTAAGTTACACCACAGCGACGCCATTAGAACAATCGTTCGCTATTAAGAGGTACTAAAAAATGAAGGGCATTCGCTGATAACCGCTAACAAAAAGCTGTGACTCGTAGTGCATTGAAGATAACAGAACTCCACACCGCCTTATTGAAAGTAATGGAGAAGATATCTGTATGGACACTTGCAGTACGCAACCGTCTCCATAAATCCACTACATTTGGCAGCCAGTCCCTTCGGAACCGTTGTGTTCGAATAAGGTTACTAAGGAAATCTTAAATTGGTATCTTGAACACTGAAGGTGAGATTCTATTGACTGAAAAGTGTGGGATTTGTCTGACATATGACCGTTGTCGTAGAAGAGTGTGGAGGCGTAAAGTGCAAAGGAACCTCTCAGGCGGGCAGTGTGTCGGGCTCAGCAAGGGGCTTGGTTACTCATGTTCTGGGTCGATATCACTTATGAACGTCGGATACCTCTCATCGATATCGGAAGAAATTTGAAAGCTGTGCAATATCGGGACTGAATCCTCCAAATTGGTGTCCAGAATTACAGTTTCGTCTACGAAAACAATAATCCACGCTACACGTCATTCGTATCTTATGAAATGAAGACGATTGTTTCACCGTCACGGATGGGAGCAGTGAAACGTCACAGGAACCCTTCTCACACACTGGATGACGTAAGGAGAGGCGCCGAAGAGAGTGCATTAGGTGTGAGCAGCAACGTCTCGACCTCGTTATGGATGTCGGGTCTGGGATGATCGAATCAGCAGCAGCTTTCGATTTCGCAGATGTGCAAATATGTGTGCTTGTGAACAGACAGCCTTTATTTTACTTACATAAAATGTATTCACAGTTGCAAATACGGAGACCTTCAAACCGGAAAGACGACACTGACGATTTGAGCCGGACCGGAACTTGAACCCAGATTTTCCGCTAGCCGCTATTAGTTGCCTTAACCATTCGGCTATCCGTGCACGCTTCACGTCCAGACTCAGACTTCCGTATATCACCTTTCGTCTTTCATTAACGAGCACTCGTACACTTGCTGTAATTTCCGTACAGTGGAGACATTCAGTCGAAAGTCGGTAGCCTGGTATCGGCGGATAAATACGATATTGCAGCAGATGTGTTTGTAAGAAGTACGATGCAATGGTCTTTTGGACATGCATGCGAGTACAGCAGCTATGTAATACCGGGATTACAACCCATATATCAGCCTTGTCGCGAACGGTTACCTTAACAGTTTCGGATATCCGTGCACGCATGTCCAAAGGAAAATTACATAGTACTTTTTGCTTACACAGGCACTGCAATATTGTGTCTTTATTTTGATTAGTTTCTTTTAATTTCACAATATTTTTAATTTTATACCACATCGTCTTTCATTTGCTGCTTTTTAAACTAATCTCACACATATTCTTAGATATGCAGGTGGAGCCAAACTTTTTTTTTTTTTTTTTTTTTGAGACCAATGTGTGACACGTTTTTCATTATGAAGTTTATAATTTATGTAACAAATAAATTATTGATACAGTGGTGAAAGGAAGGGATTCCAGTTGTAAAAATATGTACGAAGACCATAATGATCAAATGCATATCGTACAGTGACGCGGCGAATGGATTTTTTTTTTTTTTTATGAAATCTTATACCATACAGTTCTCGGTACGTTGTTACAATTTCAGTACTGCAAATGATATTCTCTAAAAGATGTTTAAAGTTCCGTAAATAAGCACAATGACATGATCAACAAATATTATTATTCCTTGAATAAAATTAAATACGTCTCATTTTAAAGCTTGAATACAATTAAATTATGCACATCTGTAAATGAATAAATACTTACTACAATAAAAAATGTTTGGACCGTCAGTACGATATAATTAGTGATAAGTAATGCAAATAATGTAACTTTAATTACATCATACAAATTACTAGAAAATTAAAGAAGAAGAATACGCACAAATGTAATGTACCACAGTTTCTTACCTGTATCTTCTATAATCAACATAAAATTGTATACAAAAAGACACACATATAGGGATGTCGAGAAGGTAAGGCATTCCACCTTAATTAAATCCAAATGTAACCCGTAGGGAGAAGAGAAAAGCAAGTTGTGTGCCTGTGAAATTCAGCTGCTGACTTGCATTTCATTACTGTACCCTGCCGAAGCCATCGGTGGGTATAGAAACAAGGAAGGCGATAGTCGGAGCTCATTCTGTGTAGCTGTTACAACGAAGCAGGCAGAAGCGTGATGGAATGATTTATATCTCACGACGGGAACCTGTTTAATTAAGAAAAGTGGGCCAGGACAGCTGTCATCGGCGGAAGCCTCTCTCCCGGACGCAAGATATGTGGTCCGTCGGAGACCACTTCTCTGCTGCAAGAAAAAGAATATAAAAAGTCTCACTGTTTAATTTCATCCTAATGAGGTATCAGATACTTTAGATACTCGAATAGTGTTTTTATGTAACGCGTACGTCGTATTATATTTGTTCCCTTAAAATCAAATTAACTAATAATATACTAACTCTCTAAAGATACAGTTTGTTTAGCCTTCCAATTATTTCCGAAATTACTAAATGCAAAAGTTGAGAAAGTTTCACTAAAGCGAATGGTATAGTCTCTTGTCGTTGTCCTGGTGTTTTATCTCTGAGAAAAGATCTTTTAGATTTAAGGTGAATATCTGCAGTAAATAATCATTAAAGGTGCAGCGATAGCATTGAATATTGCTTAATAGTTTCAGTTTTAGTACCAGTCGCTACGCAAATAAAGCTCTTCCATGCTTTTAGAGGTTAGTGTATGGTTTCGAATTTTTCTTTTTAAGTTAGAAATCTCAAAAGTTTTTCATCGGTGTATCGTCATAACGTATCCAATGGCGTTGTTTCAGTGGCTTGGATTGAATGAAGAAAAACACCTGAAAATCGCAGGAGCAGCAGCTTCCACAAACATTAGCACTCGGACCGCTCTTAAGTTTCTGTGGCGAATGCATTGACAGTTCGCACGATATTAGCTATTAATAAGTAAGTAGGAAATCGTTCACTCCAGTGTTAGGGTTATGAGAGGGGATTTGCACTGTTGAAAATGATGTAATGAATTTTAATGCTAGAAACCATCATCTGGTTGTATGTTTCAAGCTAAACGTTAACCAACTTATCAGTAAAATATTGATCGGAAATACTGATCGAAATCTGACTGATGTAATCATATTGACTAACAAGTAAGTAGTAGTTAGTATGCTTTTCTTACTGCGTAAATCTGGATTTCTGTTACATGTAGTATCATAGTATCACACATATTTCGCAGTTGTTGCGAGAAGGGACGAAGAACTATATTTTGTGTACAGTGTTATGAGTAGGCATCCGCAGCTTCTCTTACACGGTCATAATATCTAATATAAGGAATTTTCTACCTTTCTTGAAGTTTAATCTTCTGAAAAGTTTAGATAATTATTAAAGTATATACTTTCACAATTGTCGATTCTACTTCAGGACACAAAACCAAATCTATCAGTTTGTTCATAGATTATCAATAACACAATATACGCCTTTTATCACTTTTGCACTGAAAGAGATGTACACAACGATATATTACCGGGGGAAGAGTTTTTTTTATGAAAACTGTAGCTGCTGTATTGAACTTTCGTTAACAAATACACAGCAAAATATTGCAGTGACAGAGGACGCACGAAACAGCTGGAAGTTAGGTTTTTACAAAGATGTGCCCTCTGGTGGGATGCAGGAGGAGTAGGTTATCTTCAACAAAAAGAACCCCAACAGTTAGCAATAAAATAATATTTATTAAATATGAACAAATACTCAACTTAAATGAGGCTGCTTCTAGTGAAATGTCCTACACTACCAGACGTCCGAAATTATTACAGGTCCTCTAAAATGTTAAAGCCCTGTCACTGTGCCTCTGTGTGATGCTTACGTAGAGTCCAGAGCTGGCCTACGATGCCTACGGAGCCTAAATCTCGGAGACGACGGACAAACAATGCAGCTGGTACAGTCGGCGGTAAATGGAGACTGTACACGCCTGGGCGCGCTGAAGAGAACGGTCCTCCTTAGCTTAGTGCTCCGGTGTTTAATGAGGTATCGACCAATCGCTATTCACACACGTGATAGGCATTGGTTGTCAACTGCGATCTCTGGCGGACCTCGGTATAGTTCGTACTGCTAACCCATACAGCTGCTGCGAATCGAATCTTACCGATTATAGTGCAGTACTCTCTGGAGTAGTGAGTACCGTCACCACACTCTCTGCTGAAAATTAAGTGTCTTTCTACACTGAGAAATAAATAAGCGTGGAAACAATCAGCAGTTTTCACATATTTCGTTCTTTCCCATGTCTGGCCTCTTCCCAAAAAGAAAAATATTGTCTGAAAATAACAATGGTAAACACCCTTAAAGAGAGGCAAAATACATTTTGCTGCCTCGCTGGTCAGTCATACTTTTCTTCAGATCACGTAAGTTCATTATACGATACATGAATGGTTATAGTGAGAACATTGTGATAATATTCGTTAACTTCATGTTTAAAATTGTTTACTTTCCACTAAAACACTTCTTTACAATTTATCCATAAAGCGTTTTACATCGTATTTAAACTTAAGATCTTTAATATGTAACAATTTCAGAGACTCTTCCAGGGGTAAATTTAGTAACACAGGGTGAACCCGAACCCCATCGAAAATGCATATGGTTTTTCTAGATCTGTATCTACACGCATACTCAGCAGGCCACCGTATGGTGCGTGATGAAGGGTACCGTGTACCATTGCTAGTCATTTCCTTTTCTGATCCTCTCGCAAATAGAGGGAGGGGAAAGCGACTATCTATATGTCTCTGTACGACCACTAATCTCTCTAACCTTATCTTCATTGGCCTTATACGAAATGTACGTTGACACTACTAGAATCATTCTGCATTCAGCCTCAACTGCCGGTTCTCTAAATTTTCTCAATATTGCTTCTCGAAAAGAACGTCAGTGATACCCATTTGTGTTACAGAAGGATCTCCGTAGTAGGAGATATTACACTGAGTATTTTTGTATAATGCACGTATGGTCTCCGGTGGTTTGTTTTGTTGCAAAGTAATTGCATTCCATTTATTTCTTAGCACATTTTTCTTTGTATCTACATTCCACTGGAAATATCTGCACAAGCGTGCAAATGTCGACGCTATGCACAGTGTGTGTCGTTTCACTCTCAGTACTTCCTGTTAACACAATAGTAATGCTCACATTGCTCTTTGTCCTACAGCATGCATTTAGTACAGTTCAGTTGTCTATTGGGTTTATTTATCCAACAGAGTAAGTACTAACGTTAACAGTGAAATGCATCAGTAGGGATTGGTTACTGATGGAGAGTCTGCCAATACACATTTCATCTATGGGTTCACTAAATGTCGTGGAAGAGCAACACAAGGACTCTACGCTACTTTCTCCCCACAATGTCGGTAACTACACCTGAGTACATTTTCATCTATAGTTTTTGTGGAACCATTTGTTTTTTTGTTATAGGCTTTGGTGGTTGCATATTAAATAGATTTTCACTGTTTTGAATTGTTTTCCACTTCAAAAAATGGGCGACAAACCAAATAAATCTGAATAATATTCGAGGATGAATTTTTCACTGCTTTGTAGTCGGCACTGAATTGAAGCTTCCTGGAAAATTCAAATTGTTGCCCGGACTTGGGCTCGATACTAAGATATTTTCGCGGGAAAGTGGTCTACCGACATCTTTTTCTTCAACTACATTTTTTTTGTTTTTTTAATCACATTAAAACTTATACTTGTTTCAATTGAAATTACGGAGCTAATTCTTTTTATACATAAACTTGAAATCTCATGTGAAACGCACTTTTTTGGTGTTTTCTTTTTGAAAATATCCTTGTAATTATAAAAACTATATAAACGGGCAAAATTCTTCCTTTTCCAGTTGATGTTGACAGTTTGGCTTCTTCCTTGCATAATGTGTAGTTTTAATTCAGTCTCAGATTCACCTCCATTGTTGATGACGTAGTTTAAGTAGGAGTATGTAAGATACGTGACTGTTCCCGTCTCTGAAACGAGGAAGGTTTTGAAATCTACTTACATCATCTTCTTGACGTTAATTTCAGCCATTGTTGTTGTTAATACCACTACAATTTCAACTTTAATCGGTTTCAGTCAAGCCGACGTTCGCAGCACGGTTTTTTCGTGAATCTCTGTTGATGTCAGGCAGCAGTAGTCGACCGCGACAGTTGCAGCAACAGATAAGCAAACCGCTTTTGTGACATTTACGAGTTCTTAACCAGGAGTGAATTTTATTATATCATATGTGTGCTTTGATAGTTTTTGTTTCTTGAATTTCTGCGTGTAAATTTAAAATCTAATAGCCACAGTTCTCGAGTTTTCGTTTGCGTCAGAAAGCAAACCGATTTTGTGATATATAACAAGTTCCTCATCAGGGGCCAAAAATTTAGTTCCACCTAAGTGCTTCGGTAGTTAGGTTCTTGAATACCTGCGTATTACTAGACACAGCTTGTGCGTTTTCGTCAGGGTCTACATTAGAGTTGCGCAGCACGTGCCGATAGTTCGTTTTTGTGCATAGTTTAGTTTCCCACGGTGTTTGGTATGGACAGGGACTGCGATTGTTGTGTGCGGATGCGAGCCGAATTGGTGACACTTGGCTCTCAGCTTCAGGCTGTGATGGGTTCTGTTACACGGCTTGAGGCTGCAATGGATGGGCACCACCGCTGTGGGCCGGCCGTGGGGATCCAACGGACGTCCAGCGCGTCAGAGACCTCCGATCGGTCCTCACCGGTGGCCAACCCAGTTACTGCTCGCACTGAGGCTGACCCCTCACCTGTGGTCGAGTGGGAGGTCGCCCCGGGGCGAAGCAGGCGGCAAGACTTCCGAGGCGGCCGCACGTAAGGCCTGCCTGAAAACAGGTTCCAGGTGTACTCTGTGGCTGACACTGTCGCTGAGCTAGATGCTGTCACCTGTCCTGTTTCAGAGGAAACCACTCAGCCTGCAAGATCAGGGCAATCGCAGAGGGTGGGACTACTGGTAGTTGGAAGCTCCAACGTTAGGCGCGTTATGGCGCCCATTAGGAACTTGGCTGACAAGGAGGGTAAGAAAACCAATGTACACTCCGTGTGCATACCGGGTGGAGCCATTCCAGACATGGAAAGGGTTCTCCTGGTGCCATAAAGAGCACAGGGTGCAGCCAACTGCAGGTGGTTGCTCACATTGGTACCAATGATGTGCGTCACTTTGGATCAGAACAGATTCTCTCTGGTTTCGAGCGGCTAACAGAATTGGTAAAGGGTGAGAGTCTTGCAAGATGAAAGCAGAGCTGACCATTTGCTGCATAGTCGACGGGACCGATTGCAGACCTCTGGTACAGAACTGAGTGGAGGGTCTGAATCAGAGGCTCAGGCGGTTCTGCGACCGTGTATGCTGCAGATTCTTTGCGCCAAATGGTGGTAGGGTTTCGTGTTCCGCTGAATAGATCAGGTGTCCACTATACGCAGGAGGCGGCTACACGGGTATCAGGGGCTGTGTGGCGTGGACTGGGCGGTTTTTTAGGTTAGAGGGTCTCGGGAAAACAGAAGATGGGCTTCAGTCCGAAAGGATATAGGCTGAACACAGGAAGACCATAGATACAGGAACCATTGGTATAACAGTTGTAAATTGTCGTAGCTGTGTTGGGAAAGTACCAGAGCTCCAAGTGCTAATAGAAAGGACTGATGCGCCAATCGTTATAGGCACTGAAAGCTGGCTAAAGCAGGATATAAGCTCAACCGAAATTTTTGCGAAGAACCGAACGGAGTTCCGAAAAGATAGGCTAAACACGGTTGGCGGTGGCGTGTTTGTTGCTGTTAGAAGTAGTTTAACTTATCGCGAAATTGAAGTAGATACTTCCTATGAGTTAGTTTGGCAGAGGTCATTGTTGGCAACCGGAACAAAAAAATAATTGGATACTTTTACCGACCTTCCAGTTCAGATGATGTAGTTGCTGAAAGGTTCACAGAAAACTTGAGTTTGATTTCAAACACGGACCCGACTCATACGTTAATAGTTGGTAGTGACTTTAATTTACCCTCGATATGTTAGCGAAAATACATGTTTAATTCCGGAGGTACGCATAAAATATCATCCGAAATTGTGCTAAACGCATTCTCTGAAAATTATTTCGAGCAGTTAGTTCATGAGCCCACGTGAATAGTGAACGGTTGTAAAAACACACTTGACCTCTTAGCAACAGATATCTTGAGTTAATAACCAGCATCAAAACCGATATATAGTGAACACAGGGTTGGCGTAGCGAGACTGAATATTGTTATCCCCAAATCCTCGAAAAATAGGCGAAAAATATACTTATTCCAAAAAGCAGATAAAAATTCACTCGACTCCTTCCTGAGAGACAATCTGCACTCATTCCAAATTAATAATGTAAGTGTAGACCAGAGGTGGCTTAAATTCAAAGAAATAGTAACGGCAGCAATTGAGAGGTTTATACCAAATAAACTAACAAACGATGGAGCTAATCCTCCTTGGTACAACAAACGGGTCAGAACGGTGTTGCCGAAACAACGAAATAAAGATACCAAATTTAAACAGATGCAAAAACCCCTAGATTGGCAATCCTTTACAGAAGCTCGAAACTTGGCGCGGAGTTCAATGCGAGACGCCTATAACAGTTTCCACAACGAAAGTTTGTCTCGAAGCCTGACAGAAAATCCAAAGAGATTCTGGTCGTATGTGAGGTATGTTAGCGGCAAGAAGCAATCAATGCCTTCTCTGCGCGATAACAATGGAGATACTATCGAACACAGTGCTGCCAAAGCGAATTTACTAAACAGAGCCTTCCGAAATGCCTTCACAACAGAAGACGAAGTAAATATTCAATAATTCCAATCGAGAACAGCTGCCAACATGAGTAACGTAGAAGTAAATATCCTCAGAGTAGTGAAGCAACTCAAACCACTCAATAAAAGCAAGTCTTCTGGTCCAGACTGTATACCAATTATGTTCCTTTCGGAGTATGCTGATGCATTAGCTCCATACTTAACACTCATATACAACCGTGCGCTCGAAGAAAGATCCATACCCAAAGATTGGAAAGTTGCACAGGTCACACCAAATTCAACAAAGGTCTATTGACACACAGTCAACATGGGTTTAGAAAACATCGTTCCTGTGAAACATAACTAGCTCTTTATTCACATGAAGTGCTATTGACAAGGGATTTCAGATCGATTACGTATTCCTGGATTTCCGGAAGGCTTTTGACACTGTACCACACAAGCAGCTCGTAGTAAAATTGCGTGCTTATGGAATATTGTCTCAGTTATCTGACTGGATTTGTGATTTCCTGGTAGAGAGGTTACAGTTCGTAGCAACTGACGAAAAGTCATCGAGTAAAACAGAAGTGATTTCTGGTGTTCCCCAAGGTAGTGTTATAGGCCCTTTGCTGTTTCTTATGTATATAAACGATTTGGGAGACAATCTGAGCAGCCGTCATAGGTTATTTGCAGATGACGCTGTTGTTTATCGACTAATAAAGTCATCAGAAGATCAAACCAAACTGCAAAACGATTTAGAAAATATATGTGAATGGTGCGAAAAGTGGCAGTTGACCCTAAATAACAAAAACGTGAAGTCATCCACATGAGTACTAAAAGGAACTCGTTAAACGTAGGTTACACGATAAATCAGTCCAATCTAAAAGCCGTAAATTCAACAAAATACCTAGGTATTATAATTACGAACAACTTAAACTGGAAGGAACACATAGAAAATGTTGTGGGGAAGGCTAACCAAAGACTGTGTTTTACTCTCAGGACCCTTAGAAAATATAAGAGACCTACTAAGGACACTGCCTACACTACGCTTGTCCGTCCTCTTTTAGAATACTGCTGTGCGGTGTGGGATCCTTACCAGGTAGGACTGGGAGAGAGTGTCACAGAAATGATGCAGGATTTTGGCTGATAATCATTAAAAGAAAGGCATTTTTTGTTGCGACGGTACCTACTCACGAAATTCCAATCACCAACTTTCTCCTTCGAATACGAAAATATTTTGTTGACACAGACCTACATAGGGCGGAACGATCACCACTATAAAATAAGGGAAGTCAGCTCTCATACGGAAAGATATAGGTATTCATTCTTTCCGAGCGCTATACGAAATTGGAATAATAGAGAATTATGTAAATCTGATTTGGAGAGTATCCATGTAGATGTAGATGTCACCGTAATAATTTCGAAAACAGTCTGACTGGGCTATCCCCGCACGGCACACAGTTTTAAACTGCTAGAACTGCACTGCTTCAAGTGCTCAAGTAATAGGATTGTCGGTTTACTTCAGGGTCCGCTCAGATTCGCAACCATTTCGAAAATCGTTCTCACGCTTTCAGTTGAGAGAGAGCACTAGACGCAGACGGATGAGGTACACACATAGCGTCTCAGTGGAATTCGTAGCGAGAGGAAGGGCATCCAGCCGCCCTCTACCACTAACACTGACAAATCGGAATTAACATGTCGATATCGTGCAAATGCCGGATACAGCATGTGGAAAGAAGAAAGAAGATAACAAGCCTCGTTTACCGAAACATTTCAAAATATTAAGGGAACGTATAGTAGTTTTCATTAGACATTATCAGCTTTATTATATGGTATAGTCACTACCCAGGGCTTATTTCGTAACATCCTTAAATTTCACGTGCACTGTTATTCGAACAGTGCCTAAGCTATATTAATATGAAAAACGAACTCATCCTCACTGGAGAAAGTTTGTATCTTCAGAAACGAAATTTCAGGGTTTATTCCCTGGGTCTGATTTTAACTAATACCAACTCATCCGCTCTTAACACAAAATGCCCCTTGACACAGATACCATAGTATACATAAGGTTCAAGAATTCAGCAAACGGGTGCGATGCTCTGAGACTAGCTCCGTGACAATTTCTAAGTTGACCTATACTGCGATCCACACAAATTTAGAGTTCTACAGACTATCACACAGGGTGAATGCACAGTTTACCGAGATCGAATTTCTCTGCTACCACTGACACAGTGTGGGCTCCTTCAAACGCGAAAACGAGTTAGACCATGAGGTGCAGTACGCCTCACCTTCAATATGCTCGCATCCTACGTGTCACTGACTTACTTCAAACTGTTATACACTCATGTTCAGAAAAAGACAGAACACCTTGAAATACTAGAGACAGGACGTTCATATTTACAGAAATGTACTTTATGCAGAAATGATTAGCTTCTGTCGGACCGCGGATTCGTGGTTAATATCGATATCGCGAGGCAACACCACAGACCGGTAAAATGCACCTGCGAATCTCGTTGATGCCATAAACCGGAGGTAATAGATCAGAGTGACTTAAGCACACGTGCAAGAACCGTCGCAGACGTATACACGAACCGTACCATCAAATCAGTGAGCTCCAAAGAGTGCGCATTATTGGCATGAGAGAATGTGATGCATTCATTCCGGAAACCACTGCTCGTGTGGCAAGAAGTGTTCCAGCTGTGTAACAGGTGTGTGCACAATGGTTCACGGAAGGCCGTAGAACACGACGAGATGGGTCAGGTCGCCCAACCCACACCAACCCGCGAAAAGATCGACACCTCATCCGAATGGCATTGCAGGACAGAGCTGCGTCCTCTTCGGATCTGGCACTACAGTGGAACAGTGGAACTCATCGTACGCTAGTCATATCAGGAGCGACAGTCCGTCGCCGTTTATTGCGGCATGGATTACGTGCGCGTCGTCCACTTTTCCGACGAATCCAGATCCTGATTGTTTGAAAATGATGGCTGTGTTTTGGTTCGTCACCGACAGGGGGAGCTTCACCTGTGAGAGCATTCGCAGAAGACATACAGCGCCAACTCAAGCCCTCATTGTGTGGGGTGCTACTGGGTACAACCACAAATCAGCCTTTTACCCTGGCCCGCTTGTCACCAATCGAAATGGTATGGGACATGGTGAAATGACGAGTGCAGCGCTGTGATCCAATCCCACCCACCACAGATGAACTTTGAAAAAAGATGTATGCACCATGGACAGCTGTACCGCATGGTACCATACACATTGATGTCGTCACACATGGAACAAAGTTTTTAGTGCCCAAGGTGGACCCTGTGCATGCTTGGCAACAGGACTGATGTTCACTCGAGGTGACGGAAATGCTAATCATTTCTGCAGAACACACTAATGTACTTGTCCTGTGAATATGAACGTCCTGTCTTTAGTAGTACAAGGTGTTTTGTGTATCCGGAAGGTGAGTGTATAAGGGGCGATGGAAAATGTTTCATTCGAAGGCAACACCATCCCCTTGACTACATGTTAGTGTTTCTTAACCCGCATCGGAGCCGCGCTGGGTTTCATATACGATGCAGCACTGCAGTGAAACGGAAATCCCCTCTTACACTACATTCTAATTTGAAATTAAAAATACCCTGCCTACCGAGTATCTGTGTGTCCCCAAGACTAGAGACAATAATTACTTAATATTATTTCCTCTGTACATGAGTAAATCCGAGCCACGATAATTTTAAAGCTACGCTTTTCAAACGGTAATTAATGGTGGTCACCAAGATGGCGGTGATCGTTAGAGAAGATCCTTGGTTTGAAGAAGGACGCCAGTAGTGCAGAGAATCATTCCTGGCTGGTAGTTAGCGGTGAGGACCTGCCAGTTAAAGGCAACCTAACTGATATCGATAGTACCCTGAAGAAATTTGGAAATTTTTTATAAGTTCTATGAGTCCAAATTACTGAGGTCATCGGTCCCTAGACTTACACACTATTTAATGTAACTTACCTTAACTTACGCTAAGGACAAGACACACTCACCCATGCCCGAGGGAGGACTCGAACCTTCGCCGGGGGCAGCCGCACGAACCGCGGCTAGGCGCCACAGACCGCACGGCTCACAGCTAGTTCCCTGAAAACTCGTTGGTAAGATGAGATATGGCTTTTTGTAGGAACGTCCGTTTAGGATATAGATATCTACATCCATATCTGCGAAAACACTTCGCAACCCACCATACGGTGCATTGCTAGTAATCCACTTTCCTGTTTCACTCGCAAATTGAACGAATAAAAGACAACTGTATGTAT
This sequence comes from Schistocerca gregaria, assembly GCF_023897955.1. Taxonomy (NCBI): domain Eukaryota; kingdom Metazoa; phylum Arthropoda; class Insecta; order Orthoptera; family Acrididae; genus Schistocerca; species Schistocerca gregaria. Next base: position 736,343,358 of record NC_064931.1, read on the forward strand.
GCCTGTGTACGAACCCCAATTTCTCTTATTTGGTAGTAGTGATCCTTACGTTAGATGTACGTTGGTAGCAGTAGAATCGTTCTGCCGTGGGTCTGTAACGTCGGTTCTCTAAACTTTTGCAACAGTCGTCTTTCCTCCAGGGATTCCAATTGGAGTTCACAGAGCATTTCCGTAATATTCACATGTTAATCGAACCTATCGGGAATAAATCTTGCAGCATTCTTATGAATTTGTCCCATGCCTTCGTTTAATGCTGGGGGCACCAAATACTTGAGCAGCACTCGAGAATAGGTAGTACAAGTGTTTTATACGCGGTCTCCTTTAGAGTTGACTAGCAGTTTTCTGGAATGCGCCCAATAAACCGAAGTCGAGCATTCGCCTTCCCTGCTGTACACCTCACGTGCTCGATCCATTTCATATCGTTTTGCAACGTTAAGCCTAGATACTTAATAGACGTAAACCACGCCAAGCAGCACACCACTAATTTGTAATAGAACATGACGGGATTTTTTTTCTACTCATCTACATTCACTTAAATTTTTCTACGTTTCGGAAAAGATGCCATTTATCACATCAAATAATAGGTGTACTTAAGTCATGCTGCACCCTCCTACAGTCACTCAACGACAAGGCTTTCCCGTGTACTATAGTGTTGTTATTATAGCAAGCACGTGTGCTTAGGCTGACACCTTGGAGGCATCATAGAATATTTATCACAGAATAACAGGAAGGAGGAGCAAAAAATTAGTAGGTCGCGCGGGATTAGCCGAGCGATAGAGGGGCTGCAGTCATGGACTGTGCGGCAGCTCCCGGCGGAGATTCGAGTCCTTCCTCGTACATGGGTGTGTGTGTTTGACCTTAGAATATTTTGGGTTGAGTAGTGTGTAAGCTTAGGGACTGATGACCTTAGCAGTTAAGTCCCATAAGATTTCACACACATTTGAACATTTGAACAAGAAATTAGTGTTTATAAAGTCCCGTCGACTAGGAAGTCATTAGAGACGGAGCACAATCTGGAATCAGGGAAGGATGTAGAAGGATAGCAGCAGTGCCCTTTCAAAGGAACCATCCCAGCATTTGTCTTAAGTGATTTAGGGAGCCGGCCGCAGTGGCAGAGCGGTTCTGGGCGCTACAGTCTGGAGCCGCGCGACCGCTACGGTCGCAGGTTCGAATCCTGTCTCGGGCATGGTTGTGTGTGATGTCCTTATGTTAGTTAGGTTTAAGTAGTTTTAAGTTCTAGGGGACTGATGACCTCAGCAGTTAAGTCCCATAGTGCTCAGAGCCACTTGAACCTTTTTTTTATTAAGGGAAATCACTGAAAACCTACATCAGGATGGCGTGACACGAGTTTGAACCACAGTCCTCCCCAATGTGAGTCCAACGTGCTAACCACTGCGATAACAATCTCGGTCAAAGAGCAACAGCCAGCGGTAATAGTCATATTAGTACCAGTAGTAACAGCTGCAACAGTGGTCGTTGTAGGCGCCATGTCAGTCTCAATTGGACCAGTAGCGGTAGTAATTCAACAGTTAACAGCTAACGTGACAGAGTCAGCTACAACGCAAAAAAAAACCTTAAGTCGTCATGACATAATTTATAATCATTGCTGGATGCAAACCTCATATAGACTTCGTAAACGTTCTTTCTCAAATTCACTGGGAAGTTAGTTCTGAAAACTGGAGGCAATAAATATTTACTCTCGCGTTTATTTCTTCTGCTGCCCATGAATTGGTCGACTTCAGCTGTACTAAAAGTAACTCATGAACTGATTCTGCATCTTCAATGGTTATCTGTACGACTTTTTTTCTAAATTTTGTTAAACTGACATTTAGGCTTTCCTTCATACATGGTGTATCGCCGGTTAGTATGGCCAAGCGGTTCTAGGCGCTTCAGTCTGGAACCGCGACCGCTACGGTCGCAGGCACGAATCCTGCCTCGGGCATGGATGTGTGTGATGTCCTTAGGTTAGTTAGGTTTAAGTAGTTCTAAGTTCTAGTGGACTGATGACCTCAGATGTTAAGTCCCACAGTGCTCAGAGCCATTTGAACCATGGTATATCACGCTCGTCCGTTGGTTATTGAAGTCTGTCGCCTCTAGAGTAAGCAGTAGAATGGGTGGTCCAAACTTATTCCACTCACAAATGATGAGTTTTAGTTTTCCCCGTTTAAGAAATATATTCTTAAGCGTACTAAGATAAGCTCAATGAATGCCTTCGTTTTCTACGCTGTTAATTAAGAGTTTCCTCAGTCTGAGTCAAGCACTATTCAAAATTTATAAATCTCAGACAAAGTGCTAATTAATATCCATTCGTCCGTCATATTATTTTATCGATGGCGTCCAAATAGTCCATTGCTCTTATGCACTTTGAAAGCCAGCTTGTTCCTTTTCAGGATTTTAATCTAATGTATTTTTTGTGTGTTGTTGGTGATAATTTCCGAGAATATCTTATACATTACAGAGAGGGCGCTGGATAGATTACAGCTGTATATGTCTTGCATATCTCCTTTCTCGTGCCGGCCGCGGTGGTCTCGCGGTTCTAGGCGCGCAGTCCGGAACCGTGCGACTGCTACGGTCGCAGGTTCGAATCCTGCGTCGGCCATGGATGTGTGTGATGTCCTTAGGTTAGGTAGGGTTACTTAGGTTTTAGTAGTTCTAAGTTCTAGGGGACTAATGACCACAGCAGTTGAGTCCCATAGTGCTCAGAGCCATCTGAACCATCCTTTCTCGTGAAATCGAACTGTCTTCCTTCGCGAGCATCCTACAATTTAGAAAGTTTCTTTTATTCTTTGTTTCCTGCTTTAACCATTTGTATTATAATACCATCATCTCCAGCCTCATTTTTCTTACTTGATACCGATTTGACTTATACATCTCGTCAAGCCATTGTCTCTCTTCCTTCACCATACAAACATTCCAAGATATTTCGGAACGCTTGTAGAATTTTCTCGCTCTTATTAATTATTCTTCTGTCTCTATCTTACCCATGAACTGTGGTATCTTCTTCATATCCTTGTTTCAAGGTATTCCAGTTACGAAATTTTCACTGATTCTTCTCAGATCTTCTGGAAGACATTTCAGGATAGTTCTGCGCAATTCAACATATTTTCTCATCCACTGCTACAGTACCTTTGAAACAATAGCTTTCTCTCCACCTCGTTCCATTAGAGATTTTATTTTCTTTAGCCATCTTCGTGCCTGCAACATCTTTTGACCCCTGCATATGATCTTATGATGAATCATGGCTCGTGATCTCACGGGAATGAATAAATTGATAAATAAATAAAAATAAACAGAACTGAAAACAGGTTGTATTTTATCTACTGTGAATGGTGTTGAAAATGGCCCTGAGCACTATGGGACTTAACTTCTGAGGTCATCAGTACCATAGAAGTTAGAACTACTTAAACCTAACTAACCTAAGGACATCACACACATCCATGCCCGACGCAGGATTCGAATCTGCGACGGTAGCGGTTCCAGACTGTAGCGCCTAGAACCTCCCGGCTACCCCGACCGGCTATGAACGATGTACCTGGCATCGTATTACTTATATGAGTGAGGTTTCAGTCAATAAAACCATGGAAAACCTAGGTTAGAACACCTGGAAGGTACCCTAGACCCCGATTCTCCCGCACACGGATCCAGCGCCTTAACCAGTCAGTGATACATGCAGGTCCGTATTTATTAATTCATATTGTGCTGAATTAACCTAGTTATATTTTTGACACGAACCTAGAATAACATAAGCGAAAGATAGGATGTTCGTATAGTACTGAAGAAAGAGACGGTCGTGTGAAACCCAGCTCGCGCTATTTGTCCACGAGACTCAGAGGGCCATAAACACGGGTTCACAGGTAGATGCCGTGTTTCTTGACTTCCGCAAGGCGTTCGATACAGTTCCCCATAGTCGCTTAATGAACAAAGTAAGAGCATATGGACTATCAGACCAATTGTGTGATTGGATTGTAGAGTCCCTTGATAACAGAACGCATCATGTCATTCTCAATGGATAGAAGTCTTCCGAAGTAAGAGTGATTTCAGGTGTGCCGCAGGGGAGTGTCATAGGACCGTTGCTATTCACAATATACATAAATGACCTTGTGGATGACATCGGAAGTTCACTGAAACTTTTTGCAGATGATGCTGTGGTGTATCGAGAGTTTGTTACAATGGAAAATTGTACTGAAATGCAGGAGGATCTGCAGTGAATTGACGCATGGTGCAGGGAATGGCAGTTGAATCTTAATGTAGACAAGTGTAATGTGCTGCGAATACATAGAAAGATAGATCCCTTATCATTTAGCTACAAAATAGCACGTCAGCAACTGGAAACAGTTAATTCCATAAATTATGTGGGAGTACGCATTAGGAGTGATTTAAAATGGAATTATCATATAAAGTTGATCGTCGGTAAAGCAGATGCCAGACTAAGATTCATTGGAAGAATCCTAAGGAACTGCAATCCGAAAAAAAAAGGAAGTAGGTTACAGTACGCTTGTTCGCCCACTGCTTGAATACTGCTCAGCAGTGTGGAATCCGTAGCAGATACGGTTGATAGAAGAGATAGAGAAGATCCAACGGAGAGCAGAGCGCTTCGTTACAGGATCATTTAGTAATCGCGAAAGCATTACTGAGATGACAGATAAACTCCAGTGAAAGACTCTGCAGGAGAGACGCTCAGTAGCTCGGTAGTAGTTTCGAGAACATACCTTCACCGAGGAGTCAAGCAGTATATTGCTCCCTCCTGGGTATATCTCGCGAAGAGACCATGAGGATAAAATCAGAGAGATTAGAGCCCACACAGAAGCATACCGACAATCCTTCTTTCCACGAACAATACGAGACTGTAATAGAAGGGAGAACCGATAGAGGTACTCAGGGTACCCTCCGCCACACACCGTCAGGTGGCTTGCGGAGTATGAATGTAGATGTAGATGTAGAAATTGAGATTCATGCAAATAGTTATACAGAACAAACACTGTTTCGGAAGATTTGTATTGGGTTCCTAGAACAAATATGCAGTCATCGGCACACGCTTTTGACACGAACTGTGAAATGAAACAAGAGGTAAAAAATTAATCAATACAGACGAAACACAAAAGCTGCTTGACCAGGAAGCTGAAATCTACGAGCAATATAGTGAAGTCTTTACTGCGCGGGCTACTGAATTGTAAGGTGAAAAGTTGTCGCAGTAGATTAGTTGTCCTCCGTGGACACAGCTACAGACAAGCGTGAGGTATGCACGTGTCTTTAGTAGGTCGTTACGCTGCGTCGAATAGTCCTGATATTAGGAAAAATCACCAACATTTAGGAAACTGAGGCTGCCTACCCTGACAGTTTGCTGTTTTGTTGCTGGGACCGAGTTTTTAAACAGGACCCAGCGGGATCACTCAATCTCACTTTTGTCGGTGTCCTAGAGCAGTCAACATGTACCGCCCGTGTCCATCACAAAGGACCTTGTGGGCAACCGCCAGCTGTATTTAGCACAACACGGCAAAATCCTACGGCCTAGTGGCTAGACAAAGCAAGCGCCATCATGCTCATCTCATGCTTACAGGAGCTTCATTGATTACATATTTATAACGTTCGTTTTAACTGACGCCTGATAACATACGAACGTAATTTTCAACATTAGTGCACTCTTTCCCTCTGATTTCAGTACTTAATATTCGTTTTAAGCAGCTTTTTTAAATACTGAATGTAGAACATATCGCAATTAAGATGTAGAATTTGGGCTTTTCGCAGTGTTATGATTGTGGTACTGCTCTTCATTTTCGTCTACACCCCCATGATAAGCTTCGATTAATTATAGTTCAAAGTTATTGCAATATTCACAACAGCAAATTGGATGGTTAGGATCGGCTCAGATGCTTCTGAGGCCAAATATGAAACCACAATCATTGGTTTCCGTTTGTTAGAGGAAGGGATGGGTAAGCGAGATGTAACATAACAAACGTACCAGTGAAAGTGTAGAAAAAGGTCAATCACTTAAATCATTACACAAAGTCTACTATAACAGTTAATTCGTCTGCCCATGCTGGACATTTTCGTTCTCTTTTAACCATTAAAAGATTAACTCTTTCAACATTTCAAAACTACATATAAAACTAGCGAACATATCTAAATAATATGCTACTGATTAATAACGAATGGTACTCTGAAGCCGCTTTTGGATTTTGCAGTAGTACAGTCAGACTCTCCATATTTCACACAGCATTTGAATTACAGTCAATTTTACTAATCGCCATTTTCATTAATTGCTAATTTTCTTATCAAACCAATCTTTCATCTTAGTCTTTCTACAATGGAATAAAGGGAATGCGTATCGACTTAATCTTCGTGTACGCCTGAATAAAATTGCGTATAGTTTATTTTTAATTTGTGTTGTAGCATCTGAACCGCTTAATGAGTCGCCAAGATAGTCTGATCACATGCAGCTATCGTCTGACGCAGTGTACGTCTCTGTACGCATATGGTTGTAGATGTAATTAAAGCTTTTTGTTGGTGTAACGATTTATTTAGATTATTCGACGTAATTTTTCTCATTATCTTCCCACGGACTGTTCTGAAATGTCAGCTGAGAGGAGGCTGTTGTTACCCGAATCATTTCATATTAGTACCGTAACTTCTCTTCGTAACAGAGATAAACGATAATGCCTTGTAGCAGACGACAGACACAGCAGTAATGCAGATGCTTGAAAAAATGCTAAACGCAGTTCTTGTCACGTCAGATTTGGATGTAGTCTCAAGCTTCGAGGACTTCCCCCTGACCATGAAGGCAGAAGAAGCCCTCGAATGATTAAGTTTACATACAAATCTGACGCGTCAAGAACTTGGTGAAGCATTTGTTTATGAAAGTTGCCTCGTAAAATAAAATCTTTACTTATCTATATTATTTTTGAGCAACGGATGCGTATCGTCGTCTTCCTCTTTTTAAGGTTGTATCTTTTTCACAATAGTAGAGTTATTTTGTATAAGTACAGATTGCCCTTTGGAAAACTGGAGCGTTGATAATTTACACAAAGAACAGAACGGCTCGTACCAGTTTTGGGACTAAGCACCTTACCTTTCTCGATTAATATAATACCACGTCACGGGCAGTTCTGCTGCGATTTGCCAAAAGATATTCTTCTGAGAGTAGTAAGTACCGTACGACACAACCAACAGTAAGTGGTACTAGTAACATGCAGCCCAGCGATGTACTTTACGGTGTATTAATGTGACTGGATAGTTAACGAGATATGCAGTTTTCGTTTCCATGATCTAGTTTTCCGATTTACATGTGGAACGTCTCGTTATTGTTGCGAAATCTTGCAGTAAACCGTCGGTATGGCTTTGGCCCACCTGTCCATTTGTCGCCACATTTTATTTTTTTACTTTATTATCAGAGTGACTTGTTACTATCATGAAACTTCATTAGAACATAGTCAAATCAAGATGTAATATAAGCTGCTGATGTGAGAAAAGATTAGTTATTATAACAGAATAATAAATAAAAAGAAAAGCGGAAAAATACCTCGAGAAATTACCCGTCAAACCACTACCCAGTTCTCATGCTAGGTACCAACAACTTTATTAATTTTTATATGTTTTATTAATTTCTTAAAATATTATTTATTTTGTATTTTTATATAGAATCCAAAAGCAGAAAGACAACGAAATCACATTATAGTCTGAATAGAAAACTAACCCCACCGTCTAGGAAAAATTTCAGTTTGATTGCAAGGATTATATACTTTCATGTGTATAAGTACTGCATCTATAAACATTATACAATAGAACTAGGGTGATATTGAGGCTAAACACAAAACAAAACGAGCAGGGAAACTAGCAGAGAACAAGCTAGAGCAAAACAGACGGGAAACATACATAACAAGAAAACACCTATGATAAGGAAAGTTAAATTAATCAACACCTCGCTGACGAAAACAAGTTTCAACATGTTGGTGAAGAGGTCTTGATATCGAGGTAGTCTCCAGTAAGTTGTGATCATATATTTCCTCAAGGCCATGTGAACTTCTCCAATCGCCTTCTACGATATGATGAGCGAAGCATCCCAGAAACCACATTATGGTATGGGTTTTCGACCGTGGAAAGAAGGAAGAATCTGGGCGAAATATGATGTCCTTAGTTTACATAGTCTCAGAAGGTCGAATAAAGAATGCCAATTGTGTCCCAATCCGAGACCAGTTTGCCATATGGCCTCCACAAGTAAAACGATGTCGTATGGTATCTGTAGACGTACAAAGACTCCCTCAATACGTGTTGCCATACGGAAAAGTCGCTAGTTCATTGGAATCAAGTTACAGTATTTACTACCTTATACCACAAGGGCGCTACACGCATCGGAAAATCGGAAGACTAATATTGGACCAGGTTGCGATTCCTTAAAATGTCAGCCCGTAAATAGCTTAACGAAAGATAGAAATCACTAAATAAACTAGACGTGAATGTATGAGTTCCTTGAGTTATCATCAAAACAGTACGTCGACGCACATATGACATATGACGTCTGCGTCTTCCTTCGTGCATCAGCAAGCCTCCTCCCCCCCCCCCCCCCCCCCCCCTAGAGGAACGAGGCTTCGACGCCACCTCATACCGTAAGCGAAAGAAAGATTTGTCGTTTACATAAGGAAAACCAGACAACTGTTGTAGTTTCTCGCCTCTATCGAGGGAAGAGGATTAACTTGAGCTACGGAATAAGCTTTGCATAAAATACATGTATCCATTGTTCTTCGTGAAGCAGAGTGAAAGAGCGCCTTCTTGTTCTAGTATCGCTCCCTGAATTTTGTCCGTAACAGACTTCCGGCCGAGCGCCCCATTTTGAGTGGAAAAAGATCAATGATGACACCCAGAGACGTATGTCGAGCCACTGCAGTAGGCCATGGAAGAACCACGTCAACAAAACCTCGCGAATTAAGAAGCCTGCATTTACCTTCATTAAGGTACCAGAACTCTGACAAGAATCATCGAAGAACCATCACGTCATCCGAGTAGGGACAAATAGCTATGGCCTCTTCGGAAAGCGTCCAACCTTACAGATGGGATACCAGCATCCGAGGTAGGGTCTCCAGAGGCAGCACAAACAAAGTCGTTCAGAGCTGGCATCCTTGAGGCACTCCCAGACGGTTGGCCGTTAACAACCACCTAAGCTGAAATACCTACAAATAGATTTGATAGCACTCGCTTTGTGTCAACAATAGAGCCAACAATCTCCAGAATTCTAAGGAAAAAGTCCTGATTAATCCGGTCAGAGGCCTTATCGCAGTCTAGAAAAGCAAGTGCACAAGGGACGGACGTTACTGCAGTGTCTGAAGCCACATCACGACACTCGACTACAGCAGCAAGAACGGTATCACCAGGTGCGCAGCATTGATGTTTTGAAATAATCGTCTCCATCAAAACCGACGTCCTACTATTAACTGCCCTCGCCACAGTCTTATAATCAAAGATTAACAAAAGAATTGGGTGAAGGCGATTAGGGACACTCGAAAATGGTTCAAATGGCTCTGAGCACTATTGGACTTAATTTATGAGTTCAGCAGTCCCCTAGAACTTAGAAGTACTTAAACCTAACTAACCTAAGGACATCACACACACCCATTCCCGAGGCAGGATTCGAAACTGCGACCGTAGCGGTCGCGCTGTTCCAGACTGTAGCGCCTAGAACCGCTCGTCCACCCCGGCCTGCAGGGACACTAGGTCCTGGGCGTTTCGGGATTAAAACAATTTTCATAAATTTAGATAACATTGTCGGCGGAGTGCAGTGATCCGTTGCTATACTTAGGATACATAAATAGTCGAGATCGCAATATCATTTGTTTATTATCACCGGTTTCGGCTTATAGTACGGACATAGATTTGTGCGCCCCTATGGCTGGTGCGCCGGCCGCGGTGGTCTCGCGGCTCTAGGCGCTCAGTCCGGAGCCGCGCGACTGCTACGGTCACAGGTTCGAATCCTGCCTCGGGCATGGATGTGTGTGATGTCCTTAGGTTAGTTAGGTTTAAGTAGTTCTAAGTTCTAGGGGACTGATAACCACAGATGTTAAGTCCCATAGTGCTCAGAGCCATTTGAACCATTTTTTTATGGCTGGTACTTGCGGCTCTTCGGTTTTTTCACGTGATACCATGACCTAAGACTATGTACAATCATCGTATCACGTGAAAAACCGGGGATTCACCAGCACCAGCCATAGGGGGGGGGGGGAGGCAAAAAATTTGAGAATGGCTTTAACATAAGCCGAAACCGGTCATAATAAACAAATATTATTTCGACGTCGAATGTTGATTTAGCCCAATTAAAACAATTTACCCCACTTCTGATTAGGTCAGCACTGCTCCCCCCTGCAACACTTCATTCAAACGGGACGCAAAGGTAGCACCCAACACAAGCCAAAAACGCACATAAAATTCCTTGGGGAGTCCATCCAGACCAGGGGACTTTTGAGAAGGTGAAACCACAATACGTTTATAAACTACATCAGCTTGCGCCATTACGATACATCTATCATTTGTCGCGAGAGAATGAATACGAGCGCGGCGGCGATGGGTCTGATGCCGAAGCAAATGATATAAGGAAGTCACTTCTTCCATCACCAAGGAAACTGGCTTGGATCGCAGTTTCAAACCTTCCATTGGTATCCTCTTCTAGATCAACAATTTCGCCTTTACTTTCACAATTCGCAGAGGGGCTTGGTCCGCAGCATCATAAAGTTCACGCAAGACGGAATAGTAAAATTAGTATGTTCTCCGAAAGTCCCGCACTCTGGCAGCACAAAAAAGTATCAAAGCTTGCCTGACCCTCGGTTTTGCCAGCTGTGTCCACCAACCACGTATTGAAGAGTACTTCCCGTGGACCGGATAGTACGCTCCCACACAGCACGCATCACGTCATCGAGAGAGGGGTAAGCTAGGTTAGCGATGTTTAACATCCACGGAGTGCGAAAAAGTTTGAATGGTTGCCGTAGAAGACTGAGGATTACAGTCACAGCGCAGTGATCCGTAACGGAAGCAGGGATGACTTCAACAATAATTCTACTAACGTGCAGGCAGTCTGATAAGTAAAATCTATCTAATCTAATACTACTAAAGTAGTAAAGTGTGTAAATTTATATATCCAGACGTCTTTCACACGTAAGGAGCGGACCAGTTCAGGTAACAGAAATTATAATTTGAAGGTTGATCTGCAGGACGCAACACACAGTTAAAATCACAACCCAAGAGAATACCCGGAAGACTTTAACGCAACAGATAAACAATTTTATCTATATAAAAATGCGGACTATCCACTGCGCGACCAGTGCCAGACGGGGCATATAAAAGAACCAACGTACGATCAAAAAGTTGACAACCTATATCTCTTCTAGAATCCTACATTTCCATCTTAGCAATAGGAATGCCTTCGCGAAAGAATATGGCGGTCCCCTTAGAAAATTCGGGTGCTACATTAAAGATCATACGAAAACCAGGAAGAAGGACAGCAATTCCGATTCCACGCGATTAGCGTTTAAAGAAAGGAATGTGTAGGCTTGGCTTATTGAACACGGTTATACTGGTAAGTACGGAACATACTGAGCAGAATTACGTAGACAGCCGAGCGTCATGGTCCAATGCAGAGTCCACAGATGAGTCAGAGATCGGCGGACGAGAACCCCAGTCATTGGAATCTTTTTTCTTTGATTTCTTACTTGCCATCGCACGGTAAGGCTGTTTACGCTGTCTATGTCGTCTGCGTGTATTGGCGGCCTCTGAGATGGAGGTGTGGGAGGGGTCATAGGCACAGCTTACTACCCCTCAGAGCAAGAGACATGTAATGCAGGTCCAGTCACTATGGTGGAAGCATTCTGTGGAACCACCAACGCAGTAGGTGATATTTTGTCGTTGATTTTGTTCTCCTCTGGAGTTACTGTAGGCAGCAAATTCAGGAAACCATCGGTGGCTTAAGACGAAGGAGCAGGAGGACATTGCCACGTCTCAGACTGTAACGGGAAGCACAAAGACAAAGGGCCAGCTCGGAAGGAACCACTTCGCGAGCAGGAGGAATGCTGAAGATGACTTCTTTGCCACTCCCGCACCACGAACGTGAGGTATCGTATCATAAAGAAGAGTAGTGGACAAAATCGATGTGGGCAGGAGATGGCACAGCCAAATCCTCGCCCTATCTATCGTGTGTGCGACGTCGCTTGTTTCTTTCTGTTGCAGGTTCTGTCCTGTGGACAATATGATTCTGATCCTGTCGCGGAGGCAAAGGCGGAAATTTATTTACACGATTACCAGAACTGTCTTTTCGGTCATTATGATCCGCAGCAGAAGTAAGTCTGACTTCGGGAGTGGAAGGAACAAGGTCAGCAACCGCTAAGCTGTGACGCTGCACTAATGACGGCTTTAATTCAAACACCCACCGCGGGTAATTAGACAGAACCTGTCCATTATCATTACATAAGAAGCAGGTTCCCTCCTGTCACACACTTGTAATTGTGATGGAATATTGCGATTGAAACACATTTCGACGGAACGAACTCCACTATAACATTGTAATCTGTGATGTGTAGACCAACGTTCACGACGGACGTTTTTCACGTTACCATAAGGACTCAATACGTCCTTTACAACGTTGTCACCTATCTCCGGGGAGAGGCTCAACAGTCGAACACTGGTATAGTCAATTACAGCACCTGCGTTTAACCCCATACTAAAGGAATTATCGTGATGCTTGAACGAAACTTGAGAACCATGTCGTGACAGTAATCCTTCAACGTGAAGAGGATCCATAAATTTCACGTCGAACATGTAGTCGTCTGCGTCAAATAAGAGGCTTGGACCTGATCAGAATTCATATGAATTGTATCGATAAGACAGTTGATACCTTTGTGAGTATATTTGAAAAGAGCTTCCCTAAGAAAATAGTGAAATGTAATTGTAAGAAACCATGTAAAAAGCCTTGGCTTACTAAAGGGATAAAAATATCTTGTAAACAAAAAAGGGAAATGTATCTTATAGCTAGGAGGAGTAATGACCCCAAAACAGTGAAACATTATAAAAACTACTGCACTGTATTAAGAAAAGTTATTAAAATATCCAGAAGTATGTGCATTACGTCTGAGATTAACACATTTGATAATAAAATTAAAACAGTTTGGAATATTGTGAAAAGGGAAACAGGGCAGTCTAGAGCACAGACAGACTGTATTTATATCAAACACAATGAAAAGTTTGTTAATAAGTCAGAAGTAGAAAACAATTTTAATAATCTTTTTAAGTGTTGTAGAGAAAATAGGATCCAGCTACTCATCAGAAAATATGGAAGAGGCAGTACCTATGCAATTTGATAAAACTGAAATTTAACCCACCTCTCCTACTGAAATTGGGTAAATATTAAATTTACTAAAAAACAAATGCTCATATGGAATTGATGGCATTTCCAACAGAGTACTAAAAGTTTGTTCCCAACAAATAAGTAGGATTCTCAGCCACATATGTAGTAGCTCACGGAAACAGGGCATTTTTCCAGATAGACTGAAATATGTTATTGTTAAACAATTGCATAAAGAAGAGGATAGATCTGATGCTAACATCTACCGCCCAGTCTCACTTCTGACAGCTTTATCCAAAATTCTTGAAAAATTAATGTATTCAAGAGTAACATCACATATTTGTAAAAATGAAGTACTAACGAAATGTCAGTTTGGCTTTAAGAAAGGCTTTTCAACAGAAAATGTTATTTATGCTTTCATTGATAAAGTATTAAATGCAGTGAACAACTGAACATCACCCACTGGCATATTTTGTGATCTCTCAAAGGATTGTGGTATGAGTAAGACAGTACACAAATGGCTTAATTCATACTTAACTGGAATACTGCAGAAGGTTGAAATTAACAACAGATAGTCAGTAAAAACCAGCAGAGTCCCCTAACTGGGGAGGTATCAAGAATGGTGTCCCACAGGTTTCCGTCTTGGGTCTGTTATTGTTCTTAATATATATCAACGACTTGCCTCTCTATATTCATGAAGATGGAAAGTTAGTTCTTTTTGCAGATGTTACCGGTATAGTAATCACACCCAAGAAGCAAGAATCAGCTGAGGAAATTGCAAATAATGTATTCCCGAAAATTATTAAATGGTTCTCTGAAAATGGACTCTCACTAAATTTTGAGAAAACACAGTTTATACAATTCTGTACAGTAAATGGCATAACACATATGATAAATATACACTGTGAACGGAAGTCTGTTGCTAAGGTAGAATACTCAAAATTTCAGGATATGTGCATTGATGAGAAGTTGAACTGAAAGAAACACATCGATGATCTGCTGAAATGGTTAGGTTCAGCTACTTATGCTATTAGGGGTATATCAAATTTTGATGATAAACATATCAGTAAATTAGCCAACTATCCCTAATTTCATTCACTCCTTTCATATGGCATCATACTTTGGGACAATTCGTCATTAAGAGAGAAAGTATTCATTGCACAAAAGCGTGTAATCAGAATAATAGCTGGAATCCACCCAAGATCACCTTGCAGGCATTTATGTAAGGAACTCTGGATATTCACAGCACTTCCGCAATACATATATCTACTTATGAAATTCGCCATTCCCAATTCAAAAATAACACCGAAGTGCATAGCTACAACACTAGAAGAAAGGATGATATTCACTATTCTAAATTAAATGTAGCATTGGCACGGAAAGAGGTGAATTATGCTGCCACAAAAATCTGTGGTCATTTGCCAAATAGCATTAAAAATCTGACAGATAGCCAACCAGTAATTAAAATCAAATTAAAAGAATTTCTGAATGACAACTCCTTCTACTCAATAGCTGAATTCTTAGATATGAAGTAGTAAAAAAAAAAATAGTAGAGGAAACTTATGTTAAAGTGACACCTTGCACATCATTACGAAATTTTGTCTTCATGATCTATCGAACAAGGATTAATGTAATGTATTGTGGATTTCTAGAGACCCGGACTGCCATACGTCGCGATCTTTTATCGAAAGTCAAGCACGCAGTGCCTCATACATAGGAGGGAATGCTGAAAAGTAATGCCTCAGAAATATAAAGCTTTGTAAATAAAACAAAGTTATTAACATTCTACATGTTTATTCTTTACGTCTATATATTTGCAGATTTCCGCTGCTAGAGGCCTCAGAATTGTGGCACGTATGCTGGCGGTGTGTAACGTAACTATCGTTGCCTGAGAAACAGCGTGCTGTAACCGAATTTCGGATTCGAAGATTTAGTCCACACTTGCAGCACCCTCTCTTTTAGCATAAAGTGCAAGACTACATAGGACCGTTGCGACACCTGCAAAAATCAGACGCTCAGGTTCCATTATCATCGATCATGTTCCATATACTGTCGACAAGGACACCTTCGCGGACTTTACTTTCATAGTGAAGCAAGCAGAGATGCGTTTGTGGCTTCGTTGACCAAGCCAAACCTTCTATAGTGACTGTATCAACAAACTAGTCTCTCATTGGGAGGGAGATGTTTGTCGTCAGGGTGACTTTGTCCAGAAATAAATATGTAGACACGTAGAATAAAGGTGTAGAATATCAATGTTTGTTTTATTTAAAAAAACATCACGATTTTTCACATAAAAAGTTCGAAGGCGTTACTTTTCAGCACGCCCGCGTACATCGCGGTCAGTGCATAACTGTACATTCGGTTAATTTAATAATACTTCACCGATGTACAAATAACACTGGGCGTTGTCCTCTTCACGTTTTGTAAGGTTAATTCAAATTGTTAGCAGTGTTGAAATAACATTGGCCGTTGTGCTTTTTGTCTTATGTCTGTTAATTGTGTGCACTCTTGCTAACGAATTTTTGCATACATGCTTATAACAAAATTTAATAGACAAATATAAGACGACCGCTCGTGATAAGCGGGAAATCCGGTAAGAGTCCCGGCCCGACACAAATTTTCATTGTCATCATTCCATTACGCAGGCGAATACATTTCATGTAACTTACAGTAAAAGCTGGCTCTCGAATTTTATTTTTATAATACTGACTTTCACGATACCCAGTAATTTTAGTTTGTTCGTCGTAAAGCTTTCCTTCCGGGTGAAGAAATATGAATATGCTTTATACAGGGTGAAAAGTATTTAAACCTACAAACTCTGGGAGGTTGTTGGGGACATCAAAACAAATATTTTTCCCGAATGTCATTTTTTCCTATGAGGATTATTTAAACCGGTGGAACCGTATTACGCTCTTCAGTTGTTAGAGGCCGTATTACGATCTTCAGTTGTTAGAGGGCGTATTACGCTCTTCACTTGTAGGCAACTGCTGTCCACCAGTGTAGTAGTGCATTTTTTCTGTTTACTAATGGAGCGACACACCTGGTGTGCGTACACTGATATGGTTGGTGCGTACTACGTAGCCCACCACAACGGACGAGCTGCACAGCGGGTTTATCAACAACAGTATCCTAATCGCGGTATCCCGCATCATACGACCTTTGCTGCTGTGTACCAACGTCTGGGTGAGACCGGGTCATTTAGCAGATTACCTGGACAGGGACGCCGTCGCACGGTAAGAACGCTACAATTTGAGGAAGCTGTCTTGCAGTATGTGGAGCGGGATCCTTCAATCAGCACTCGTGCAATTGTACGTAACATGGGGACGAATCAGATGAATGTAAGAACAATTCTTAGAGAGCAATTCTTACTTCCATTTCATTTACAGCGTGTCCACAACCTGGAACCAGTTCATTATCCACCCAGAGCACAGTTTTCACAGTGGTACCTGGAACAGTGTGAAATGCATCCTACATTTCCATCCTCTGTGTTGTTTACCGATGAAGCAACGTTCGTGTTTGATGGAGTCTTCAACATGCACAATTCGCATGTTTGGAGTGAGGATAACCCAAATGCGACAGTTACTAGTGCTCATCAAATGCGGTTCTTCGTTAATGTGTGGGTCGGTGTTGTTGGGGACTGTTTAATTGGGCCGTATCTGCTACCTAGGCCATTAAATGGCACGCACTATTACAATGTTCTCGAAAGAGCATTGTCAGCATTGCTGGAAGACGTCCCGCTCCCTACCAGACCACGCATGTGGTTCCAACATGACGGGGCACCGGCACATTTCAGTCGCCGTGTGCGTCGATTCCTTGACTGACGGTTCTCAGAAACGTGCATTGGCGGAGGTGGTGTACCAGGGCCTGCTTGATCCCCAGATATGTACCCTCTGAATTTTTTGTGTAAGGAGAGATGCCCAACCTCGTTTACGTAACTCCTGTTGCATCAGAAGAGGATCTGGTTGCCCAGATGGTAGCAGCAGCAGGAAGAATTCAAGATACTCCTGGAGTTTTTGCCCGTGTCAGACAGAACATGATCCGACGGTGTGACCTTTGTTTACGTGTCAATGGAGACATTTTTGAAAATCTACTGTAACTGAAATTGGGTTGTGTTAATGTGTTGTCTCTTTGTCATTAAAAAAATGGAAAAGTGTTTGTTGGTTTAATTAATTTGCCACCAGAGAAATCTTCCTCTCCCGATTTAAACACTCCTCATAGGAAAAAATGGTATTAGGGAAAAATATTTGTTTTGATGTCCCCTACCACCTCCCAGAGTTTGTCGGTTTAAATACTTTTCACCCTGTATGTGTGTGCGCCATCTCTCAGGTGAAATTATATTGCTGTTGTGAAATCGCAGCTGGCGAGCAAACGGCAGTCAGATCACGTTGATTTCATATTTATGATGTCTGGCGTATCTTTCGTGTTTATGAGTTTCGTTAAAAAGCCTTCCGAATCCAGATGCTCATGATGTGCAACAAAGACAGAAAAAAATTGTATTCAAGTCAGATCTAGACAAAAATTTGTTGTGTGAGTATGAATTTAGTGTAGTGTACAATCTCTGTTAATAAATAGTGTCAAGTAAGGCTACTGTTATCACCAATTTCGTTTGGTGTTACACATAATTAGGTGGCAGAAAGAGAACCTCTTACCACGGAAAATAGTTGCTGTTATTAGGTGACTTGCTTGTATGGAGAAATTTAACAGCCTCGTCATAGGGCCAAGTATGGTTGGCCACAAACCAAAGAATTATATAGCAACACATTAGCAACAATTTGTAGTTATTTATTAAAAGAACCAGTACACTAATTAATTTCAGTATGATTATGTGTGTAACAATAGTTTAAAGTTTACTTGCACTAATGAAGTTTTAACTCTGATTCATTCATGAATAAAGAGAACGAGAATTACGATCACTTGTAGAGAGTCAATTTTGGCTCTTCTTGGAGGCAACTGTAGGCACGTTCCTGATGCCGTCTGTGCGCTACTGACTGATACTGTCGCTGGCACTGACTGAGTGGGACCATGCGTCCGCTTATATCACCTTTTGGCAGAAGCATGTCCGCTTAGTAACAAAGTGAGTGACACGGTGGAAACATAATATAGGCCTTGCCATGTGGCGTCCTCTCTGGATGCTAGCCTTAACCTGAGGTGCAGGTAGCTAGGTGCTATGTTATGTGTGATTGACGGTCGTGGTCTATGGACGGCAGATAATCCCTCCGATGGTGGGAGTAGGTTGATTAAACATGCTTCATTAGCTTCATGCTTCCCTGTACTTGTCGACATTCGAAATATGGTGGGTTCATTCATGTTTTTCTCACTGGCACTTACCCGCAGCTCGGTGAATCATAGTCATGCGAGCCTGTGACAGGAAATAGCCAAGGAATCCCGTCTATAAATACATGCTTGCAGTGCAGCTGCATTTTCTTTTGCGTCTCGTTGTCACACCTTTATTAGCTTGGATTCTGTACATAATTTTTCTGAGCTGTTGTACTTCGTTGCCTGTCCTCCTCAGTTTTTGTACATTGTAATGAGCACCTTTCACCTGAACTATTGTGTATGCCAGTCCTGTGGACGCACGAACGTACGTAGTTTTTCTACTGGTCACATTGCACCCTGAGGAGTGGCTCTGTACTCGGAAAGAAAAATTAATAATGCGTTGTCCTCAAGGTACTGTGGCGTTAGCTTTGTGGTATGAAATTTTAATGTCCTTACAAATCTTTCACGGTGAAATGGTGCAGTTTTTATATGCACAATGCCATTCCTTTTATAGAAAAATGGTTACTTCCACTATGAGAATTGTGCCTCGTTGTCCACAACTATTGACGTCAGCATCCCTTTCATTAAGAATCTTTTATACCAAAGTTTGGCTGTTTTCATAGAAGTTGTAGACGGTATAATGTCACACGCTGAAATTTAAAAACTTTATCTCTGACAACAAGCCATTAACTTTCCGAATGCCCGCCCGGTTAGCTGTGCGGTCTGACACACGGCTTTCCGGACTGGAAAGGAGCGCCTGGTCCCTGCGGGTGGTTTTCAGGCGGTTTTCCATCTGCCTCGACGAATGCGGACTGGTTCCCCTTATTCCGCCTCAGCTACACTATGTCGGCGATTTCTGTGCAAACAAGTTCTCCACGTAAGCGTACACCACCAGTACTCTACCAAGCAAACAAAGGGGTTACACTCGTCTAGTGCGAGACGTTCTCTGGGGGTTGGGAGGGAGGAGGGTGGGTGAGGGGTCCACTGGCCGAACCGCACAACAACCCGGAAAGAGTGGTTCAGTGTCTGGAGGGGGAGGGATGAAGTGGACTGCGGCAGTCGTCGTGGGGATGTGGACCACTGCGGCTGCGGCGGGGACGGAGCCTCTCCGTCGTTTCTGGGCCCCCGGCTAACGTACAATACAATACTACTTTCCGAAAATGGTCCACCAATGTCTATGCATAAACGAGACTAGGATTCTGATGAATACGGCCACGGAAAATTTTGTGGCTGAAAAACTGATGCTACTTCTGGCATAAGAGGGATTTGGCCACCGAGATAAGTGGAATCATTTCAAATTTTTATCTTTTCCTGGAGCAACGCTCTCTGTCAGTGCGTTTTGTGCGTACAATGCCCCAGTTACATTGATGTAGCACCTCAAGCACGTTCTTATTTAGCACTTC
Organism: Schistocerca gregaria; assembly: GCF_023897955.1. Taxonomy (NCBI): domain Eukaryota; kingdom Metazoa; phylum Arthropoda; class Insecta; order Orthoptera; family Acrididae; genus Schistocerca; species Schistocerca gregaria. The sequence goes on from NC_064931.1 coordinate 736,363,329, forward strand.
TGGCATCACTACTCGTATTTGCCCTCATTATGAATGTACCTTCATTGACACAGAGAGCATGTCTCATGTGCCAGAATGATTTAATTTCTGTCTCACAGATGAATTTTCTATGTAAAGGCTACTCTGATTGAATGTATTGTTTCAGTTTCATAACACTGGATTCTCTGGCACTGGTTTTTCCATCAAAATGGTAATTAATGGAAAGTTGCTAACAGTTCCTTGGTTAATGAAATCCAAAGCAAAATTTACATCAGCAGAAAAATCGAGATTTTCGTGATGTCTTGTTGGCAGTCGTGATAGCAAATCTGCGTTGCATATTATGATGTGGACCTGTGAACTATGTAATAATCTTAACCGGATAAAAAAAGTGCCATCGTTGAAAGCATTCAGCCTTTCTGGAAGGGACATTATTAACGGGTCCCAATACAGGTACCAATGACCTGTGATCCGCAGATAGAATCAGCCTCTTACTATAAATGTATTCATGTAATATTTTTACAGCAAAGATAATAGCGAGGACGTCTTTTTCAGTTTCACTAGTTCGTTTGAACAATTGTCAGTATTTTTACTCGAACGCGATCGAACTATCTAAACCCTGTCGTCTATATGACAATGTCACAATCCCGGACTAGGAACCATCTCCTGCAATAGTCAACATTTTTTAATTGGGTCATATGTGGAGAGGCATAGGCATTTGGGGTCCACTACTCTTTGTTTTAAGTTTTCAAATGCATATTTGCAGTCATCGTTGCTGACCCATTTCGTTCCTTTACACAGGAGACTATAAAACGGTTTATTTACAGGTGCTGCACATGACATTAGTAGAAGTATGTTATCGATGGGCTACCGAAAGAAAGTGTGTAATAAAATCTTCAGATATTATAAGAAATATTTTATTTTCAGTGTCATGTAAACATTATTTGTTGTATTTCGCTACAGCAGGCACAGAACTCATAAAGTTTCACTGTTAATGAAATAACTGAAAAATAAAGACATATGTCAGAGGCCCAATCAAGGCCACTGGCTTCCTTCAGTGGACCAGGCTGTTTCCATGTATGGCCTATAGTGAAATAACTGTTAAATACTGTACAGATCTAAATGAGTGTCAATCAGTTCATATTATTTAGTTGTAAGAGGTTTTTCTTTTTTTAAAACATCTGAGTCTGAAACCGAACAGCTTGTATTCGAAAGTAAAAGTACAAATGTCGTCCTGCAAGGTAAAAAAAATACAAAGAAACTGATTAATAAAACACCTACTAAATATTAGAAAACATATAATGAGGACCATTACTTAAATTACGCTTGTAATATCGTAGTTAGGCCTAAGATTCAACAAGTGGCTCATTCAAGGCAACTCGCAGGACAATGTTTAACAATACGTTGTCTCCGAGCACATCTCGTATATTTATATTGTGAATATGATAGACTGCTCCTTCATTCTAATGATGGGTACCGAAATTTAAGCTCTGTTATCATATCATCATGACGTTTCAATCATTAATACTAATAAATTTCAAAACGTAGTGCAAATCTTACTCTCTTTCATTGTTGCTTTGTGTCTTCGAGGAACAGCTTACCACTAAGACGGCGGATGATTGACAATACAGGCTACACTTAATAACGAATGGAATGAGCCTGTTGTCAATATCTACAGAGAAATCGAATAGAATTATCGGTATAGTTAGCCCATTGATGGCATCGTCATCTCAGTTTTGTGTAGTAATATCTAAATTTTGTACGGTAATTGATTTCAACTAGAACAGCATGTAACTGCTTGATATCTTTGGGAGCCAGAAGTTTTTTCGTTGCTTCTACATTTTGCAGTGCTCTTCTGATACCTTCTCGTGACGGAATGCCCCAATTATTGAACTTTTCAGCTCAAGAATATGCACTTTTCTTTGTTACATTTTAAATTGGTTGCTTGTAAAATCTTAAGTACACAATCCAAATCACGAAATAGCTCTTTGGAATTTTCCCTGGCACAGTGATACAATCCAAGTAGTTCATAGTATTGGTTCTTTCCTATTTAATATTTCTACAGATCCCTGGAGCAAACTTTGTGCACCAGCAATCCCAGGTATCAATCTCTAATATTTATGAAGGTCAAACTGTCTATTTATGACCAAGAATCTCTGTGTTGCCTCATCCTTAGTTATCCATAAGTAGGCCTCCTTCAAAGCTATTTTTGCAAAATATACACCGCCAGCCAATTTAAACATTAATTCTTTCGGTTTCGGAACTGGATATGGATCAATTATTGACTGTGCATTGTATGTCATATTAAAATCACTAAAATCCTCAGTTTTCTATTAGATTTTTGTAACACGACTGCTGGAGCTTACAATGTAATCGTTTTTATAACGTGACTCTGTTTAAGGCGACCCAGAAGCTGATTTACATTTTTTCTTTAATGGAAATGGAATATTGCGTAATCTACAGAATAGTGTTGTTTCAAATGAAATAGTATCCGCTTTGGCAGCAGTTGCTACAAGTCACCGTTGGAAACGTAAGTGTGAAAGTTATTCATCCCTTCATGGACTGCGAAGCCCATTTTATTCGATAAATCATGACCCAGTAAATTTATTGCGTTGTGCGAATTAACTCCTATAATTCTGCCCTGTTTTGTTAATTGTTCGTATGAAATATCCGCTATGAACTGGCCATCGATCGGTATTTGTTGGTCGCTGTGTCTAAGTAACAAACTTGGCAACTGAGTTAATTTTGGAGATCACAATTTTTTGTATAGCTGCAAATTAATTAGGGAAATGGATGAGCCGATGTCAATTAGAAACTCCAGTGGTACTTTATGTACTCAGAGCGTCACAGATAAAGCCTTGCCATCGTCTGAGAATGGAGCATTCACTGTACTTTATGTCGGTGAAATTTTATAATGTTCATCTTGAACATATTTTTTATTACCAGTATTTTAATTATAAATTACTTTCGTGTGCCTTAATGCCTAGGTTGCTTCGTGTTGTGCAATTCGGTTATATGACCAAAATTTTTGCAGTATGTGCATTGTGCATCTCTGAGAAAACGGTCTTTGCTCTTGAGACTAATATTACAGCGTAACATTAACCGTAATTAAACTTCTGCTGAATATGTTTAGGAATGATTGCTGCCTCACACGTCCACACACTCATTGCCTGTCTGTGTGGACTGTTGTTGATGCATCATGACCGTACTTCAAACTGCACTGCATCATCTGTTTCAGCATCAAGTTAAAAGGCATACCCTTCAATGATGGATTATTCAGACATAGAATGTGTTTCTTTAACTCTTTATCGAGCGAGAACGTAATGAATAATTTATAACTCAGAGAGTCATTGTAGGATCTTTAATTTCACATTTCTGTGCAGAAATTTGAAGTCTCTAATGAGCTACTGTAATTGTGTTTTCTGGAAAAGTTTATGCCTGACTGGCCCTATGAGCACTTAAGTATAAAAATAAGACTTCAGCTTAGCTTTAATTTCTGTCTAGTTTCAAATGGTTCAAATGACTCTGAGCTCTATGCGACTTAACTTCTGAGGTCATCAGTCGCATAGAACGTAGAACTAATTAAACCTAACTAACCTAAGGACATCACACACATCCATGCCCGAGGCAGGATTGGAACCTGCGACCGTAGCGGTCGTTCGGCTCCATACTGTAGCGCCCATAACCGCACGGCCACTCCGGCCGGCTTAGTTTCAAATGATCCGCTTCAGGAAACAGCTGTCGAATCAGTTTAAAAATTTCCGCATCCACGTTAGCAATAAGAAAAGTTTTGCGCTCAACATCCCCTGGCAATTTGTGAGTGATAAACTGTTGTTTCAATCTTGAGACGCTGTTTGACAAGGAGTTCTTGTTGTAGGCAGGAAATTGCGGCGATGGCGTTTTGAAAGTTCCTTGAACATTTGTTCTCTCTTCTTCTAATTTCTACAGCTAAGCTATCAGAAGTGCTTGTAATGTGGGGATCTGTTGTAGCAGCACCAATAAGGCTTACAATATGTCTGGTTGAGTTATTTCTGAATAAAGAAAAGTGAAAAGAACACAAAATTCTGAGGTGTCTTCCGGAAAAAGGAAATCGAATTAGTGGTGAAAAGAGCAAATACAAAATATCTCCATTTAGTAATTGTAGTCAGTCTATTGTTTTCCCATAAAAATTTCGCTTTCATTTTTTTCTCATTTAGGAGGATTAGCTCTTTTCACCGTCTCAACAGGCATTTATATCACTCTTTTTACCTCATCGTCAGATTTTTATGTTGTATTCACCAAATACGATTGTTGTCAAACATAAACAGTTGACACGGAGAGAACCCACTGCCACTGAAGCTAATTCCTGTTATGAGGTAGCCCCCTTGCAAGCAGCAACTATACAGTCTAGTCACAGGGACAAATAGGGCTGGTTGACAGCTGAACAAATATACTAGGATGAATCAAGAGGTAATTTACACTTCCGGGTTCTGGACATTTGTTAAATCACTCAGACATAGGCAACGCGGATATGACAACACACAAGAAGTTCACTTTTTCATATAGTCTCCAAGAGGCTGTAAACATTTCTCGAAACGCGTAACCCACTTTTGGATGCGCAGAAATCACCTCTGGCGCTGTGTAACCACCTACGTACAGCAGCTTTCACCTCTTCATCGTTTGAGAATCGTCGTCCATCGATATTGTTTCATCTCGCCCAACACATGATAATCGCATGGCGCTGGGTCGGTCTGTATGGAGGATATACCTCCCACTTGAATCACTGCAGCAGTTCTGACGTGTGGCACGCCGAGTAAGGTGTTGCGTTATCGTGCAACAAAATCACACTGGCGCTCAAGTTTCGCGGCAGTTTGCCTTTAATTGTCTTACTCAACCGGTGAAACATTTGACAATGCGAAGCAGAGTTGATTGTCGTGCCTTTCGGCATTACACGTGCACCACACCCTTCATGTCAAAGAACACTGTCGTCATTATCTTTCCTGCTGAAAGTTGAACCTTTGTCTTCTTTCGTTGTGGTGATGATGTGTGCACCTATTCCGTCGACATTCTTTATGTTTCGGGGGTGAAGTGGTGGAGCCACGTTTCATCCCCTGTGATGATTCGCCGCCGAAGCTCGCTTCCCTCCACAGAATACAGTTCCAAAAATTCCAGTGACGATTGGAAACATCGTCCCTTGTGATTATCGGTAAGTATCGGGGGCCTGCATATGGCACACAGTTTACAATGTCCAAGCTGCAGGTGAGCAATGGAGAACACACTGCCATACAAAATGTTGAGCATACTGGCAGTTCCCTGCAGTGTTATGCGCCGATCCCCTCTAATGATCACATGCACACTGTCAACATTTGCAATGCTACTGGACGCAGCGGACCTGCCTTCGCGATATCCGTGCGTCTCACAGTATGTAGCAGTGATTTCACAATGAATGTACGTGCAATTGAGCCGTTTAGCCCATAGAAATATGATTGTTGCACCCACCTCCAATTTGGAGTGAACGTCGGACTGAGGCGCTATTGAGCGTAGCCTGCTCTGCACGCACAACACGACGAGATACCACATTACCCGCCCAGTCGGAGATGTCAGCAGTTACGGTTGCATGCTACATACTGGGCACAGTCCCGACACGAGGCGAGCAAGTGTAACTTACTTTTTGATTCGTCATCGCATATGGCAATACAGATTAGCATAAATTTACTATAATTTATTAAAATAAATATTAACTATGTAACCTTAGTACGAAACTGATATGTGGACTTCATCGAACTGATCCAGCTTTAATTCTGATTTAGTCCTGAATCAACATAACGATAATTGCGAGCCATCTCTGCGACAGCAGCGGATGTAGCCTTGGGACACTGCTATTAATGTGCGATACTAACTGATGCTGTCACTGACATTGGCAGAATGGAGTAGCACGTCCTCTTAATTGGCATTGGTCGGAAGATGTCCACTTCGGAACTATTTGAGTGACGAGTGACGTGCGGCTAAAGTATAAAACAGGCCTTGCACAAAAAATGAAATGATCATGTGGCATTGTTGGCCAGGATATCCCAGTCGGGTTCGGCCGCCAAGTGCGAATCTTATTTCAGTCGACGCCATGTTAGGCGACTTGCAACCGATGATGAAATGATGATGAGGATAGCACAACACCCAGTCTCCAACCCGGCCGGGAATCGCACCCGGGCCCAGTGCATGTGAGGCAAGCACGTTACCACCCAGCTTAACAGGCATAAGGCCTGCCCTATTCTGTAGACGCTAGTCTTAACGTAGCGCTGGCTGAGATGCAGGCAGCATGTCGCTCTGCTTTGTGCCGGCCTGTGTGGCCAAGCGGTTCTAGGCGCTACAGTCTGGAACCGCGCGACCGCTGCGGTCGCAAGTTCGAACCATTCCTCAGGCATGGATGTCTGTGATGTCCTTGGGTTCGTTCAGTTTAAGTAGTTCTAAGTTCTAGGTGATTGCTGATCTTAGCAGTTAAGTCCCATAGTGCTCAGAGTCTTTTTTCAGCTTTGCTGTGCATGACTGTGTCTCGTATGCTTGGTGGGCAAGGAAAATAACCAAGAATTAAATTTATGATTTAGTACTACTGCATTTAACTGACAAATTTTGCAGTGAGCTAGTCTATTAGATAAAAAGAAAAGCGTATGGTTAGATTTTTCTTATTATTAATGGATCAAACGTAATTTTATATTTGTTTCACACAATTTCAGAAGCCACAGCTACCTGAGGATTTTTCCTGCGGACCATACACGCGGAACTCCGCCTTCTCTTTTCAGACAGACCTGCCGGGGAGGAAAATGTCAATTTCAGACCTTCGACTAAAGTAAGCTGCGCTGTTTACCTTCCTCTGCAATTCTTTCCCGTTACCTATGCTCCTTCTCCAACAACATGTGTTTCTCTACCAGTGTTATTACAACCAGCTCAGACTATTGCTTCATTGTTCCTCTTGTGCTTCTTGTCACACACTAACACACGACCCTCAATTTACCTGCTAACTGCAATGATAAGCAGCACCGTTGTCCACATCTGTACAAATAATTAACTTTACTTTCACTTTCATGGGCAAAAATTAATATAATAAACCTGGACAATGTTTCTGCAGCAAGATTTCAACACGTAAAGAAACTAATAATGTATCTCTTATATGACAGAATAAATAAAAGTCAATAACTAGAATGAAAGTGCAATAAAATTAAGATGGGGTTTCAGGTCATAAACCAAAACGTGTCCAAAAGGCTCCAGTTCGGATTAAATAAAAATTACTTACTTGTAACATGACATTGCATTTATGGAATATTACTTCTGCAACTGGAGGAACAGAGATACATTAAAAGCTGAAATACACGGTATTGATACTGCACAATAACATTTACTTTATAGTTCGTTACGAATGGGCTATCGACTGTCTAGAAAATTTAAAATTAAAGAGACAGTCCACACAATATCAGCGAGAGTTTATATCTGTACAAAGACAGTTTCTCCGAGGATATATTACCTTTTAGGGCAATATATTTACAGGAAAACACAAGTGAAATGAAATTCAGAAGTAAGTTATAAACAAATAAATCTTTTATTCCTTTATACTCAAAGATTAAAAATATAAGAATTCTCGGGTCAAAAACGATATACAATTGAGTACTGCTACAGAACAGAATTAACTGGTGAATGTAATGAATCGGCTAGAAAAGGAGATAGAGGAGAAAAAGAATTGAATGGAATGTGGGTGGGGAACGTTCATGTCAATGAAAAATTATATCTTTCTCCGATAAGCTTTGATATTTGTTAGGCATCTAACGGTAAACGCTGCAAATACTTCACCTTGATTTTTATGAGAAGTCAATTTTTTCATGTCAGGTGACTTCCAAATTAGTCCCACCTAATCCAGGCCTATAATCGCACTGCTTTAGTCTCAAATGGTTCCAATGGCTCTGAGCACTATGAGACTTAACTAACCCAAGGACATCACACACATCCATGCCCTAGGCAGGATTCGGATCTGAGACCATAGCGGTAGCGCTGTTCCAGACTGTAGCGCCTAGAACCCTCGGCCAACCCTACCTGCGCTTTAGTCTCATTTGCCTTAATGTACGAATTTTATCAGTCAAAATATGACATAGGAATAGTTGCCAGACAAAGTAAAGAATCGATCCCGCGGAATCAGACAGTGCATACATACTCGAAAGTCAAACAATGCATAAGGGCGATATTCAGTAGCTGACTATAACATCGAACATGTATTGTCTACGGTCGATAAAATCTATTTGTAATTTTTTTATTTATTATGCTTGTTTATGGCTACACTATAAGGCACGTCCAAACATGTGAAATATATCATTAAATTTGGCTTATCAGACTTGATCACTTAGACCACGGGTGAGCAACCGGCAGCCCTTGAGTCGGATGCGGCCCGCTATAGGTTTCAATCTGGCCCGCCGAAGAAATTCGTGGAGGAGAGAGCGAGGCGCTCGCATAGCGCACCACCTGGGACGCATTTTCGATTTCGGCCTAACCTCGGCTCGCATCGGGTTTTGCAGCTCAGACCAGGGTAAGTTTTACTTACCCCACGTATGCGCAACGCCATTTCGCCGCCGTTGGATTGGACAACGAAGGGAAACACGTTTGAACTCTGAGCTCGAAGTAATAAGCCGTGTGTACGTGCAGAGAGTGGGAAAAACATCTCACTACCACGGAGTGCAGGGAGAAGTATTTTCGTCTTCAGATTAGTGCTGACAGTGCACACACGTTATTTGCTGCTTTCTGCCTCCATCTGTGCTACACATTGATAGAATCCAAGCGTTGGTTGTAGGCGACAATGGCAGGAAAACTATCCACTTCTCACGAAACGTGCCGATTTAACAGAGGCAGCAGCAGCCATAAATTGGTGAACAAACTATTTAACTGTCGTTGGTTCATTTCTAAAGCTTTGTGTTTTAACTTTGTGCAAGCGTTTTCGCATGTCTTTCCTGAGTTTATCCGCAGGACATCTGCCATTAAGAAAAGGAAAGTACATACTGAATGTCCCCAATTCCAGGAGAAATGGACGGAGGATTCTTTCTTGGCCTTATACTAAGATAAACCTGTTTGCTTGTTATGTAGTGAGGGAATGTAATATGAAAAGACGCTGTTCAACGAAATACGTTGCTGAACAACAGCTAACAGGGCAGTTTCGAAAACATAAAACTGAAATTTTAATTTCTAATTTGAACAACCAACATTGGGTGCTGTGCCCCTTATATGTAGCGTAGCGCACAGGATCGGTACCATAATCAAAGGACTTTTGAATTTTAACAGTGTTATCTTTTCCATTCGGTAGGTGGTTGGTAGAAAGTCGCTCCTGTTGGCAATTAACTGAGTTCATAGCGTCCGCCATGCGTTTTTCCAGTCGTCAGAAAACTTCGCTCCCCAGAGACCTACGATAAACTGCCGCTAGAAAGGGAAGAAGTTTCTTCGCGTAGTCTCTATAGAAACTTCCAGGTGTCTTGTATGATCCAGAATCCTTTCCACTACTAAGCTATTGCAGTTGCTTTTCTATTCCACTGTCACTTATCTCAATATCTGCCATTTGAACGTTCGTACGATGACTGAAAGGAGAGACTGTATTACGATCTTCCTCGATGAAATAATTTCGGAAGACCGAATTCAGTGTGTCACCCTTCTTTCTGTCATCATTCGTTTCGCTACCAGTATGTTCACACGGTGAATGGATTCGAACCTATAACTAATTTTATGTAAGACCAAAATTACTTAGGGATTTTACTCACACTGGCTGACAAAATTTTACTTTCAAAGTCATTGAACGTTTCTCTCATTGCTCTCCTCACCTTCATTTACGCTTCGTTCAGCTTTTGTTTGTCAGCTTGGTTTTGGCTTCTCCTGATTCTGTGACGAAGCTCTCTTTCTTTTTTTTACTTAGCGGTTTTAGAACGTTATGACCCTGTCGGAACATAGTTGTCTAAGTCATACTGAACGATGCTTTTGAATTTTTCCCATTTGTGTTCCACATCTTGGCCCTCAGCGCTGAATATTTGGTGTTGACTACTCAGTTAACCCACAGTTTTTGTCCTTTCATTTTTGCTAACTGTCTTAACATCCCTTGAAAAACCCGTGGTCATAGTTGCTATAACAGCCTTATGATCACTGATATCTTCCTCTACGCTAAACTGATTCGATAAATTCAGGTCTGATTCTTGCTAGAAGGTCTCAGATGTTAGCTTCGCTAGTTGATTCACTAATTATCTACTCTAAGTAGCTTTCGAACAAAACATTCAGAATAATGTCACACGAATCTCTGTTTCTGTCACCAGTTTTGATAACATGACTTTCGTAGTGTTTAACTGGCACGTGGAAGTCATCCCCTATCAGAAAAACTAATAACGATATTCTGCAAGTTCTCTCTGAAACGCTCTACCATTACAGTACATGTCACAGGAGGTCTATAACAGCATTTGATTACTATTTTTGACCGACTTCTGTTGTCTCATATATTGCAGTATGCTCAGATAGATGCACAAATTCGGGCTTCTAACGGCCTTGTAGACTTGGCTTCAGTGTGATCGACACAAAAGCACTTGACAACAGATTAACTACACATGTCGCCCGCCTAGGTAGGTACGCGATCAGCGCGGAAGTTTGCTGGCCAAAGGGGCCAGGTATCGATTCCCAGCTGTGTCGGGATTTTTCTATCCGTTCGTGGAATGAGTGTTGTGTTGTCCTCACCTTCGTATCGACATAACTGACACGAAAACCTCCTACATGGCCTCACTTGCTAAGTCTAATCCTATATAACTTCGTAATAGGATACAGCTTGGCCCTAAAGAATATTCTGAATTGTCGAAATACACTGTCATGTCCTCTTTTCACTGTTGAGATGCCTGTATTGGCACGTACCAAAAACCAATAGGTTAAAAGAAACTATACAACTTGGAAATGAAATTAACGAAGAAGACAACTCAGATTGAATTAGATCAGATGGCGCAGTCGTGAGGTGATTAGGTGATCAGTAACATTCAAAGTAAGCTGGAAAGGACAACCCACAATGACCATAAAAAAACGTAAAAAATGAACTAAAATTCACGATTAATGTATGAGCAAAATATGTCGCAATTCTACAACCTCAACGCAGCAACTGTGCCTAGTGTCTGAAAGGGAGTAAACTTTCACTAACTGCTTCTCAGAAGACATAAAGCATTGTACTTCACGGAGTTGTTAGTGCAGCTAGCTCAAAATTTCGCTTCAGTTGCCGGCTTTGCCGGTCACATCACAGCTGTCATATAAGGCCGAGCAAGATGTTAGTAACTGCTTTAAAGCGGTTTGTCAGCATGCCTTGGTCTGTAGGTAGTGGGTTTCTGTTACAGAAAGTGTTTTCAACTGTATAATTCATCTCTCTGCCTGGCTTACTTGATTTTGTGGTAACTTTAAGTGTGAGATATTTCTGAGTACAGGCTAATAACATAATGAGATTGATTAAGTGTATAACACAGCAAATGTATTTTACGTAGCTCGTAAATCAAATACCAAGTTTAGCTTATTACGTACTGTGCCCCTACAGAACAGATCAGTCCTGTCACGGAAAAGCCACGTATAACTTTCCCGTCCGCTACTGCTATACCATAACCTCGAACCTGGAGGCAGTTTGTAAAATAGAACTATTTTGTTAGAGTAATTACGGTATAAAGCAACAGAGCAGTGTTACCCTCTGCGAGGAATTTTGCTATGTTGACCGTGTTGTACCTAACGGAGGTGGCTTATCGGAAATAAAAGTCAGAATTACGTAAATCTTCGAACAGTAACAAACAATATTTCTGCCTGTCTACACTGTTTAAAGGATCTACATCTACATCTACATCTACATCCGTACTCCGCAAGCCACCTGACGGTGTGTGGCGGAGGGTACCCTGAGTACCTCTATCGGTTCTCCCTTCTATTACAGTCTCGTATTGTACGTGGAAAGAAGGATTGTCGGTATGCTTCTGTGTGGGCTCTAATCTCTCTGATTTTATCCTTATGGTCTCTTCGCGAGATATACGTAGGAGGGAACAATATACTGCTTGACTCTTCGGTGAAGGTATGTTCTCGAAACTTCACCAAAAGCCCGTACCGAGCTACTGAGCGTCTCTCCTGCAGAGTCTTCCACTGGAGTTTATCTATCATCTCCGTAACGCTTTCGCAATTACTAAATGATCCTGTAACGAAGCGCGCTGCTCTCCGTTGGATCTTCTCTATCTGTTCTATGAACCCTACCTGGTGCGGATCCCTCACTGCTGAGCAGTATTCAAGCATTGGGCGAACAAGCGTACTGTAACCTACTTCCTTTGTTGTCGGATTGCATTTCCTTAGGATTCTTCCAATGAATCTCAGTCTGGCATCTGCTTTACCGACGATCAACTTTATATGATAATTCCATTTTAAATCACTCCTAATGCGTACTCCCAGATAATTTATGGAATTAACTGCTTCCAGTTGCTGACCTGCTATTTTGTAGCTAAATGATAAGGGACCTATCTTTCTATGTATTCGCATCACATTACACTTCGCTACATTGAGATTCAATTGCCATTCCGTGCACCATGCGTCAATTCGCTGCAGATCCTCCTGCATTTCAGTACAATTTTCCATTGTTGCAACCTCTCGATACACCACAGCATCATCTGCAAAAAGCCTCAGTGAACTTCCGATGTCATCCACCAGGTCATTTATGTATATTGTGAATAGCAACGGTCCTATGACACTCCCCTGCGGCACACCTGAAATCACTCTTACTTCGGAAGACTTCTCTCCATTGAGAATGACGTGCTGCGTTCTGTTATCTAGGAACTCCTCAATCCAATCACACAATTGATCTGATAGTCCGTATGCTCTTACTTTGTTCATTAAACGACTGTGGGGAACTGTGTCAAACGCCTTGCGGAAGTCAAGAAACACGGCATCTACCTGTGAACCCGTGTCTAAGGCCCTCTGAGTCTCGTGGACGAATAGCGCGAGCTGGGTTTCACACGATCGTCTTTTTCGAAACCCATGCTGATTCCTACAGAGTAGATTTCTAGTCTCCAGAAAAGACGTTATACTCGAACATAATACGTGTTCCAAAAAACGGATAAAGAAAACGGTCGTCAACCTAATTAGGCAAGAGAAAGATTAATATTCTTGTTTAAGAAAATAGGTATGAGTAACTTCAACGGGCAGACACAACCAATATTTTGCCACACGCGAGTGTAATGACATCTCACACCTGCATATGTTCATGGTTAGAGTGGAAGCTGACAGAGCAGGACAGACTATTTGCATAAATATAACAGATAACGGAACACACCATTACTTTCAGGGCTTATTCAAACCGAATAAGTTTTATAACATTACTATTAATATTCACTGCAGAATCATAAATTGGACATAGGTTAACTATTATTTTCCAAACACTTTCCTAGCTGACATAAATTTATAAATGTAGTTCACTGAAAATTATGAACTGGTCACAGGTTAAATATCCCTCAGCTAAATACTATTCTATTTACAATGAAAGTTTAATGGAATTCACTAACCGGTTACTTCTCACTGTCTTTTGAATAAAGAAATTATTGTTTTCATAAATAGTGATAAAGGATAACCTGTGGATCTTATTACACTGTTAATATGCACTTTCAATACCCAAAAGAAACAAGTGCTTAGCAAGCATCCAACTTTCCACAACGGCAATTCACGACTTTTACTGCAGTGAGGCACAATGTTAACAAATTTACAAGAAACTGACTCACATTTTAAAATTTACTACAGGCTGCACAATGACCATTAACTAAGTAAAACTTTATTAGCCTCAGTTTTAAGAATTTTAATTTTTTTAAAAGAAACAGCTAATTGTCGTTATTACCACAGTCTTCTACTTTCAAGTAAATGATTAAATAGGTGACTTTGAAATTCCAAAAAACTTTAAATTGGACTGTTTCCATCACTGGAAGGCTTTCACAAAACTATGTTTACTACCTCCCACAACTTCACTAAATCCATAGTAAATCTGAATACTCTCTTCTTACCAAAGATCAAACAACATTATTTAATGTTTTGAGGCTTTCATTTTTTCCACAAACTAGGACACTCGGTAATCATAGTTCAAATGGAAAGGAACCTGAGAGGTGTTGTAACAGGGAAAAAATCAAGGTAGGTACACGAATTCAGTTATAAGTTACCTTATATTTGTGCACAGTAAAACACCCAATAAGCTGACCCTTCACTGTACATTACTATAGTGCTCCATTGTAGTGACTGCGCAATGTGGTGGCAACTGCACGTTGGCAGGCAGAATTGCTGGACTCTGTCCCTTCTTGGTGGCGATAATAATACGAATTTCAAAATAGTTCCACCTATTTATCCATCCATCCGAGTCATTGATAAACGGCAGGAAAAGCCGCTCTCGGAACCAGCACAATATACAACTTTTACATGGGCAGTGCACAGTTTGGTAGCTCGTCCCCGACTTACTTGGTTCCATCTTTACTACCTAGCCAACCGCAGTTTGCGGGCGCTACTAAGTTCCGTTCCCGAGGGGAACCACACTACCTTTTATAGACCACATGAGTAAGAATCCTAAGTGAAGGTCAGCAGTTTACATAACAGCAAACAAACATTATAAATAAAACAGTACATTTGCACATATTAGTATTTCTACAAAAAAATTATTCACCCAAATTCCAAATGTATACAGTAAGTTTGTCTCCCTCCGATTGAGACAAAGGATTTTAAATGACAGATATACTACATTGCATAGATCAAACCATGACATCAAAATTTTTACAAAGAGAGCAGTATACAATTTTGTGTTATCTATTTAATCAAACGCATTTAAAGAAGCTCAACAATGTAACATTAAATAAAAGAAAAGGCAAAATAAATCAGTAAAGTATTAGAGCTATGGGGTGACAAGTGAATGGTGAACTCGGGATCGTATTTTTGCATATATACATTTCCGTGTGGTGTGCAGTTGTTTGAACATTATTGCATCTGGTTTTGTGCTTGACTTTGTATTGTATTTTTTTGTTTGTATATACGTATGTCTTTTCGTGTGCCGTTTTGTGATCAGAGTTACGTTTTTGTTTCTTCATATGACTAAATTTTGCGTAAGATTATATTTATACAGGGTGATCCATTGATCGTGACCGGGCCAAATATCTCACGAAATAAGCGTCAAACGAAAAAGCTACAAAGAACGAAACTTGTCTGGCTTGAAGGGGGAAACCAGGTGGCGCTATGGTTGGCCCGCTAGGTAGCGCTGCCATAGCTAAAACAGATATCAACTGCGTTTTTTTCAAATAGGAACCACCATTTTTTATTACATATTCGTGTAGTACGTAAAGAAATAAGAAGGTTTTAATTGGACCACTTTTTTCGCTTAGTGGCAGATGGCGCTGTAATACTCACAAACATATGGCTCACAATTTTAGACGAACAGTTGGTAACAGGTAGATTTTTCAAATTAAAATACAGAACGTAGGTACGTTTCAACATTTTATTTCGGTTGTTCCAATGTGATACATGTACCTTTGTGAACTTATCATTTCTGAGAACACATACTGTTACGGCGTGATTACCTGTGAATACCACATTAATGCAATAAATGCTCAAAATGATGTCCGTCAACCTCAATGCACTTGGCAATACGTATAACGACATTCCTCTCAACAGCGAGTAGTTCGCCTTCCGTAATGTTCGCACATGCATTGACAATGCGCTGACGCATGTTGTCAGGCGTTGTCGTTATATCACAAAGGAAAATATCCTTCAATTTTCCCCACAGAAAGAAATCCGGGGACGTGAGATCCGGTGAACGTGCGGGCCTTGGTATGGTGCCTCGACGACCAATCCACCTGTCATGAAATATTCTATTTAATACCGCTTCAACCGCACGGGAGCTACGTGCCGGACATCCATCATGTTGTAAGTAATTCGCCATTCTGTCACGCAGTGAAACATCTTGTGATAACATCGGTAGAACATTACCATTTAGATTGCCATCGATAAAATGGGAGCCAATTATCCTTCCTTCCATAATGCCGCACCATACATTAGCCCATCAAGCACGCTGATGTTCCACTTGTCGCAGCCATCTTAGATTTTCCGTTCCCCAGTAGTGCATATTATGCCGATTTGCGTTACAGCTGTTGGTGAATGACGCTTCGTAGCTAAATAGAACGCGTGCATAAAATCTGTCATCGTCCCGTAATTTCTCTAGTGCCCAGTGGCAGAACTGCACACGAGGTTCAAAGTCGTCGCCATGCAATTCCTGGTGCATAGAAATATGGCACGGGTGCAATCGATGTTGATGTAGCTTTCTCAACAGCGACGTTTTTGAGATTCCCGATTCTCGAGCAATTTGTCTTCTACTGATGTGCGGATCAGCCGCGACATCTGCTAAAACACCTACCTGGGCATCATCATTTGTTGCAGGTCAT
Organism: Schistocerca gregaria; assembly: GCF_023897955.1. NCBI lineage: Eukaryota > Metazoa > Arthropoda > Insecta > Orthoptera > Acrididae > Schistocerca > Schistocerca gregaria. Next base: position 736,379,741 of record NC_064931.1, read on the forward strand.
GGTTAACTTTTCACATGTGGCTGAACATTTCCTGTTTCCTTAAATAACGTAACTATCCGGCGAACGGTCCGGACACTTGGATGATGTCGTCCAGGATACCGAGCAGCATTTATAGCACAAGTCCGTTGGGCATTTTGATCACAATATCCATACATCAACACGATATCGACCTTTTCCGCAATTGGTAAACGGTCCATTTTAACACGGGTAATGTATCACGAAACAAATACCGTCCGCACTGGCGGAATGTTACGTAATACCACGTACTTATACGTTTGAGACAATTACAGCACCATCTATCACAAAACGAAAAAAGTGGTCCAACTAAAACATTCATATTTCTTTACGTGCTAAACGAATATGTAATAAAAATAGGGTTCCTATAAAAAAAACGGGGTTGATATCCATTTGACCTATGGCAGCGCCATCTAGAGCGCCAATCATAGCGCCATCTGGTTTCCCCCTTCAAGCTAGACGAGTTTTGTACTTTGTAGTTTTTTTTCCTTTGATGCATATTTCGTGAGCTATTTGGCCCGGTCACCATCAGTGGATTACGCTGTATAACGTGTATGTGTGTGGGGGCGCGCGGCTGTGTGTGTGTGTGTGTGTGTGTGTGTGTGTGTGTGTGTGGAGGAGATGACGCAGTTATAGACAAAACATATCAATGGCCTTAAAAATATAATCTCTCCCTATGTTGCGATCCACTCGCGAAGATGGGAAATAGTTGTCAGTTGTGAAGAAGAAAACGAGAAATATAAAGCTATTAAATTACGGAAATAGTAGAGAATGTGTTAAAATGACTGATCCATAGCCGCTAGAAACCAAATCTACTGCATGGGAGTACTAAAGGACTTTTGAGATTCAAAAGTAATACACAAAACGTATTGTTTGTTGATTTCTGAGCCGGGATCTACGGTGGACGTTTATATGACGATTTTCCTGACTTCTCACCAGCACGAGTGGCTGGCATTTCAGAGGCTCACCCCCCATTTCTAGACTGGAGTCGAGGTCGCGACCGGAGATTACACAGGTGGTGGTAAAAAATATGGAAACACCAGAAACGCAACACATTACCAAGCCTAGTATGGTGAAGGAAAACCGTTGGCGTTCTAAACATTTTCCAGTCATTTCAGAATGGATGAGTACATGTCCTGTATGTTGTGAAAGGGAATCTTATACCAATCTTAGAGCAAAATAGTGCCAGATTCTGGTAACAGTGAGGGAGATGGATAGCTATCACGAACTCTTCTTTCCGAAGTTGATCACAAAGGCTCAACAACATTGAGATATGGTGACTGTGATGATGAGGGCACATGCCACAATTGATCCTCATGCTAACAAAACCAGTCCTGGACGATTAGAAAAATGGTTCAAATGGCTCTGAGCACTATGGGACTTAACTTCTGAGATCATCAGTCTCCTTGAACTTAGAACTACTTAAACCTAATTATCCTAAGGACATCACACACGTCCATGCCCGAGACAGGATTCGAATCTGCGACCGAAGCGGTCGCACAGATCCAGACTGTAGCGCCTAGAACCGCTCGGCCATTCAGGCCGGCAGGACGGTTAGGGCAGTGTAAACAGGGCGATGACTACGGGTACTTTAGCCCTAATGCCTATCTTCAGCACAAAATGAATAAAAGTTTCGGTCTGATGACAGAAATGCAAGCTAGTGATGAGAGAGTTAGCAGTATGATTTTCCGATAAGTAGCAGCAGTGTGTTGGTTATGAAGAGATTTGTTAGTTCATATACTGCCCTATAGAGGCTCTGTTCTGGTTCCTTTATTACAGTGAAAAATTGTTTCGTTTACTGCCTTTATACATGTACCATCAAAGGATATAGATTGTTGGTAAGCGATTTTTTTTTTCAAATTTGATGGTTCAAATGGCTCTGAGAACTATGGGACACATCATCTTAGGTCATAAGTCCCCTAGAACTTAGAACTACTTAAAACTAACTAACCTAAGGACATCACACACACCCATGCCCGAGGCAGGATTCGAACCTGCGACCGTAGCAGTCCCGCGGTTCCGGACTGCAGCGCCAAAACCGCACGGCCACCGCGGCCGGCTTTCAAATTTGATACCTTTTTCTATTTAATCCTTAGTCACTTTAATGTCTTATAAAGTGATCCAAATAAACACAATGATTCAAAAGTTTGTCACCATAACATGCAAAAGTGGGCTGTTTGAGCCTATTATTTTTGTCCTATGGTTTGGGTTCAAGATACCTGAATTACGTTTCTGACCTTAGAATGCTATATTACTGTTAGTTGAAGTTGTCCATTAAACACATTCATTTGCAGAACTTGATTGCTGTTTGTAAAGTGTTGAACCTCCAAGCCGCCAACCATGAATCAAGTGTTATATTCACCAAAAATTTTTTTCAGACCGAGGTACCTGGATGCAAGTCTTCAAAAACGACATTATTGATAAAGAAATGCAAGATGTAGTGACAAAAGAAATTAAAAAATGACATGGTATTTTAACCAGAATATTTGATGTAATAAAATTCCAGTCAAAGCGGGATTTGGCGCTACGTGACAACAGGGAGGATGAAACCAGTGACAGTAGAGGCAACTTTTCTGGATTGGTGCTTCTACTGGCAATGTATGGTCCTGTTCTCCTTAAAGACTGCATAAAAAATTATGGGTCAGGTTCAAAAGGCCACGTATTATTCCATGGTAGTCGGCAGTACCAGGATATTTCCCACAAAAATCAAAAAACCCAAGTATTATGATCTGTGATGACTGAGAATCAGGAAGTACGAGTAGGGAAACCTTTTATAGATTTCATTGAAAAAAAAAACAAAAAGCCTAAGGTATCAGTGACATTATACTAAGTAAGTTGGACTTAACGTTATGAATGTCTCATGGACTTTGAAACGTCCCCTTAGAACAATTATACAAAACTGTGCTTAAACTGACACACAATATTTTTTAGCGCAACGCAATCTGACTTTCAAAAATCCCTACAAAAGAATGCCCCAGACTAACATTAACCTATACCTTTCACAAATCACCTACCTCACCAAAAATCTTCGTTACTCAAACTACTGCAATACAGCGAGCGCCACTACTGCCAGCTAAATAAAAGATTCAAACTACTGAAGGCACTAACTACTGATAGGCATAGTTAGCGAATGAAAGAGTTTGCTAGAGAACAATCAATGTATTTACATTAATAGTCATAATATATATAGCAGTTCATTACATCCAGTCTTACAAATTTCAAAACTCCGCCATCTCTCTCCCCACATCCACCACTGCTGGCGGCTCACCTCCAACTGCGCAACACTACGCGCTGTTAACATCCAGCTGCCCAACACTACAATAGAGGATATACCAACAATGCCCATCAGCCACTGACTGCACACAGCACAGCCAGTGATTTTCATACAGAGCGCTATGTGGCGTTACCAATAAAAAAACCTAAACAGCCTACTTACAACTTGACATTATGAACTGTAGAGAGGATGCTTACAATAATGCTGCTACAATGGCTAAAAGACAGACAGGTGTGAAGCAAAGAATAAAATACTTCAGTCCTAACGCAGAATTTGTGTTCTTCTCTAACCACTCAATGAACCTAAGTTTTCTTGAATGCGGCTTCGGTGGAGATGACTTCAGTGACTTATTTCGACACATTGGGGCATTGTTATGCTTTCTTTCCTACGTCTACTCACCGATGAGAAGTTCTGATAGCTGTTACAGATAAGAGTCTGAAGAGGATTTAGGGAACATTTTCGAGCGCAAGAGGTGAGACAGTAAACATGACAAGAAATATTTACAAAGACATTTTGGAAACGTTAGAGATGTTAAGGGAATGCTTGAGTACCCGAACTGACGCAAGAACTTTGTTAGCCACGATGGAAGCATTTTCGTTTCTGTGTTTCTTTAGTCTTTGGCAACCGGTGTTACGTATAGTGAATGATGCACAATATTATTTGCAATATAAGGGACTCAATATATATCAGTGTGCTCAGAAAATAAGGGCCTTGTAGGGGGTACTGGAAGAGAAGCGAGGGGAATTCGTAGACTACACTTTAAGTTACGTTAAAAGGTTGTGTTAAGAACCTGGCATTTCTAGTGAACCTCCAGGACGTATCAGGAAGAGGTACATTTCTGGCGATGAAAGCAGAGATGCCGGACTATCGCACGAAGGTGATTTAAAACGTGAAACAATGTTTCCTTTATTAGGTAGAGTAACTGTTAAAATTCGAGGAACGTTCGACCAGCTCCAGAATTTGGCCGAAAAATATTCTACTTAAGGCCTGCAATAACGCTGGGTGTACATGTTGAGGATAACAACCGGACCAAACTCCTCAAGACATTGACTAAAAGAGTTTAAACTTGAACGCGTGCGTCTACGAACTTCTACAGCTACAAAAGGCTGTAAGAAACAGTTTATTGGTTCCGGCCCACTGAGTTCATTAAAATTAATTTTTTCGGATAAATCTAAAGAAGGGTTACCTAATATAGTTGTAATGCTAAGAGTTTTCCTCACAAACGCCATAAGTGATGCCAGACGTAAGAGAAGCTTCGCTAAACTGAAACTGATCAAAAGTTATTTGAGATCAACAATATCCAGGTTGAGATTAACAAATGTAGCTATTTTTGGCAATCTAACAAGAGGTAAAAATGGACGCTGACGATTACATTAAACAGTTTGCGTTGCAAAAACACCGCAGAATAAAGTTTTAATATAAAAACGAAGTTTTATTTCGAATTCGTTTGAAATTGTTACGGAGTATCACAGATACCTTTTTTGCCTGCATTTTTTTTGTCAGTATAAAGTTAGCTGGTTGTTTCTTTAATGGCGAGACTACTTGTGGATCTAGAATATGTCTGGAATGATTACCGTATTCCGGATCCATTTGTGAATACGTTCTGCAATTTAGAAAGCGAGGTTTTACATTGTCATGTCACACGTCCTTTCTATATGGGAGAGTACAAAATCGCTTCTAGATCTTCCAGGATATTAAAAGATGTGATTACAGTGTTTCATTCAGTTAAGCATATGTTCAAGCTCCCCTTATATGTTTTGTTACTCTGTGTGAACACTTCCTGCTTCTCAATACATAAGTCAGGTCGTTTAATATCCGTTCTTGCATCTAAATTTTGTGTGAAAAGGGGAATGTTTACAGCGCATTTTCACTGAGGTCGTATCAGTTATGTACTCAGTTTAGTTCAAAAACGAGTAGGAGGCTTTCAGACTTTCAAGTGTGTTGCGAAATACATACTGGAAAGACGTCTACGACACACATGGTGACAGTGAAAAATGTAATGTATTCTGTAAGATAACCTACAGTTCTCCAAAACAAGTTTAGTAAATTTCAAACCGTTTTAAAATGTTGAACATTGCTGTCAACAGCAAGCATAAAGCAACAGTCTTGGAAAATGAACTGACAAAAACTGCACGTGATTGGGTGCAATAAATTTTGCTTGGTAGCTTACGTCTCATAACTGATAAAAATAGTTCATGACTTACAAGCTTTGAAAGCCTATCGTTAACGGTGCAATCTAGTACATGATGTAGTATACGCATTAACTGATGCTAATAAAATCATTCAAAAACCCTGGTCGTAAAATTCATAATAGCAGAAAATTCTATAAAAAATAACTTTGTTAGAATAATTAGAGGCACAATGGGTACGTCTTCCTTCTCTACAAAGAAAGAGTGTTGCTTCAAATGCAGTGGCTAAAAAATTTATCTATGTTCTAAACAAAGAAACTCTGTCGAAAATAAAACATAACGTCGTAAAGTAGTTATGGTATTGGTATCTTTCATTGCGGTATGAGAACTGGATAAGTTTCATAAGGAAATGGACTTTGAGGAAAATGGCATCCTCGACGTAGTACGCGCATCCGATAAATATCCATTTATTAAGGGCTTGAAACCGACGATGAAACTCTTATATCTAAGATGCTGCCCTCAGAATACAACGACATGTTTAAGTTAATACGTAATCACTCACCCCCGCGAATCAGAGCAGCCAAAAACAAATTGTACCACCTGTTCTCTATAAGCTTCAGGATGTCGGCCTGTGCTCCACACTCTGAAAGGGTTTGATGTTACGTCTTCTAAATCACTTGTCTGGAGGACATTCATTTCAGATTAAATGTTTCAGCCACCAAGTGCTGTGGTACTGACTGGATTTTGCCTCAGTATAAGCATTGCCACTGGCTCGCTGCCCCCTTCTGCTGCAAGTACTTTGCTCCACGCTACTAGCAAGAGTGGATACGTTTATAAGCCTAGGCGAGCTGATGTGAGTGGTGGAATTCTCATCAACCCAACAATGTCTGGTTTCACTAAATGAGTCCTTCAGATAGAGGTAAACCAAATTAGTATAGCCTGCCTGTCCATACGCATGCTGAATGCACGTAGTGTGATGGGCAGTGGAAACGCCCACTGAGGTCGTATTGATGGGAGGGTGTTATAGACTTAATGTGCATAAAGGTATTCCCCACACTTAAATTAGAACAGCTTAACTTATTGCTATGATAGCCCATTCCATAACGTTTCGAATGTTAAGAATTATTTGCTCTCGCTGCATGAATATATATGTTTTCTTTGTAGAAATACAAATAAGTCATGTAAAATAACCATCGAAAACGATTTTTTCAGCATAACAGAAAGCAAAGAAAGTACTCGTAACATTATGCAAGAAGAATAAATTGCAATGTCCCTATCTTTTTTGATAAGTATTAACCAAATATTGCTACGCACTGCCAAAGATTTTTTTTTGCTTTATTGTGAAAATAGGGGGAAAGTGGGAAATTTAGGTCTCTCACCTGGTGGCAGAAAGCCAAGATACGTCACTGCACATAATCGCTGACAGTAATGCGACATTGCTGAGTAACATTGAGGTCCATGGGATACCACCATGTGGCAGACCAAATCGTCATAAAACCCCCTCCATATCTCACTCTTGACAGCAAGCAGTAATCATTGCAGTCATGGGACGCCGTACGCCAGACGTAAACCCTGTCAAAAGTTGGAACAATGTGATACAAGTCTCATCCTACCAAATGACTTTCTTCGAATGCTCCATAGTCCAGCTTTTGTGGCTTCGGCACCACGTTTTCCTGTTACGAAAATTTGGATCACTGATTGGTGGTATTGGAATCCAAGCTTGCCCTGCAGTTCCCAGCTAATCGAGTTCCCACCCCGTTGTGTTGGTGATAACGTTCAGTTCTGTGTGACATTCATTTCTGCATGGACTTTTTCAGCTGTCGTCCTCTTATTTGTCGTCAAAAGCCTTCAGTGACCTATAATCTTCATTGCGACAGGGCCTGCAACTGTGATGAATTCCTCAAATGACTTGCTCCTATGTTAAATACATTATTGACACTATAGCGTAATGCTTCCGTTTCACGTACTTGCAAATTTTACAGCCATACATCAAATTAAAAGAACGTCAGCTGAAGTCATCACGAAACCCTTTAATGATCGTCTGTCACGGTCAGTCAACATACTCTTTCGTTCACGTTGAGACTTATCAAATGATGTTTTTCCTCTTTCTGTATGCGGTACAAATCTTCGACATATTTGCTCTTGAAACAGAAAACACTTCGGCTACGTTGGTTACGAGAGCACCCACCATGCGAGCACCAACAATTTGCCTATCTTCGAATTTACTTAGCTCAGATATAATGCAGTCACAACTATTCAACTGTACTGGTCACGACTGACAATTTGCAAAATATTGAGAGCAATTCGCAGGTGCTGTTTGTGGTCAAATATAACAGCGCAATTTGTAGGCTTGGCTGTCATCTGCGTTTACGTTCAAGCATACATTTCTCGCGGTGTTTCAGTATTTTCGTCAAGGACCTGTATCATTCGCGCCAACAGATGAAAGCTTTTCCTAGGTCATTACTACCGTGCTTCTCCCCTTGCGCCCTCCAACGGTTGTTCGCCGCAGCACAGGAATCCAGGACCATTAACCTTGAGGCTTCCTTCTTTTTTTGTGGAAACTGTTGCGGCTTTACTGAATTTATATGCATTTCCTGAAGAAGCGGATGTTGTAACTCTTCTTCACAACGAGCGCCTGGGTTTCAGAGAATTTTATTATGTGGTCCTCTCACAGCGCTTGCTCCGCAACGGCCTATGTCTTCACCTGTCCCAATCTGCAATGATGTTTGTGTTCGAAGATTCTGGTGTTTATATTCACACAGAAGTGACGTGGTGGGCGTGCCACTGTTTCAAGCCACAAATGAGGCAACGCGCACAGAGGTGGATGGGCAGATTCGCATCGCTTCGTGGTCCACGCCACGTCCGTTTATAGCCACGAGTGCCGCGCGCCAAAGGGACTCGTGGCGTAACGTTCAAGTGACGTGTAACTGTTTTCGTTAATTTGAAGTGTCGAAACGCGAGATGATTTAGAGCTTAACATAAAGCTGTGTGAAATAATAGAAAAGTATCCTCAATTGTACGTCAATAATCGTTCAGACTATTGCAACCGCAGTGTGCTAGACAATGCGTCGCTGGATAACTAAACGAAACATGCTAGCCAATAAATAGTTATTAATAATATTGTACGTGATAATGCATAACCAAACGTTTCTTCCGAACAGAGGCGTAACCATACGGCAAGTGAAACAGAGAGAGTTTTAGAGAGGGATTTATGTGTGTACAATAGACCCCTTCCCTCGAAACTTTCCTCCCTTCATATTTCCTCTGGGTTACCATATATGACGTGTCACTGATCTCACTTGCACTAAGATTGTGTACACGAGAGGTGGCTAGTTGCAACCACTGCCCCGAGTGGAATGCACAAGTCCGAAATAGTGTTCACCAACCTACAGTCTTCTATAGCTGTTGTCCCCAGCGCAGAAAACAGCACATAGGTCATGAATCCGCTATCTCCAGGCTGTAATAAACTGTTAGAGAGGAATTGATACTGTAAAAATAATTCAATTTTGAACTGGTCTGTGTAAACATGACGCAACTCGCTTTTTGTCAACAGAATACGAAAAACTGCACAGTTACAGTCCAATCACAAACAATTTCCCTTCTTCACACTTCCACAGGAAATAAACTGGATAATGAGCTGCGTGTTTGTGTAATTACTATCGCAGAAGTCCACCATTAGATATCCGAAAAATCCAGAGATAGCTAATTAAATTCTTAACCAATACCGACCGCGGTAGATAACGTGTCTGCCCTCCGAGTCTGCCGGTCCCGCTCTGATGTTACAGGTCACTTCGCTCGACAACCAAGTCAAGCGCGATCCGACGGTCTCCGAAGTGATTCATCCGAGTTTTCCTTTAACTGTTGTTTCTTATTACGCCGGTAATTAACACTTTTGAAATAATGGAATGACAGCCTGCTACTGAGAGATGTCTTTATGTGAAAGGCAAGCAAATTGATTGTTTTTCTAATATTAATAACGGAAGTTTATAATTTTGGCGCGCTGCTTCCCAACACATCAGCCAGTCGCAAGGAAAGACCACATTTTAGGCAGTCTTTCTCACGATACACCTGCCGAATAAACTGTCACCGGTATCTCTCACAACATTACGTCATCTTCCCGCTGCTGCCTGCTGCCTTCTCAATTGCGCTAATAAGTGCTTCTAGTAACTGAATATGATAGCTGTAAAGTCAGAAATATTACAACTAACAGAAGGCAAAGTTTACAGAAGAACACAGAAAACCATTTTATGATTACCTATTGGGTTTTCTAATTGAAGGCAGTGCATATAAGGTAAAACTCCATTCTGCATGTCTTTGTAACGGTTATTACACAACTGCTTACATTATATTTAAAAGAAATATAGTATAGTTTTTTATTCTCCTGGACGAATCACGTTGGATTTCCGCAAATACAACGTTGTACTGTTGAAACACACTGATTTTTCTGTGTTGTTTACTGCAAAAAATGACAGCTTACGTTTACTGCATACAGATCTCCACAAGAACATCAGAAGATCCAGTAAAATTTGACAATATACACTTAGCGTCACATTTTCTGTCCTCAATCAATGGATTTTGTCAGGCAGACGTGCAAATCCATTGTTCACTTGGTAGTTGCTCGGAGAAAGTCCGTTTTTAAGCTGGCATGCACGGCCACATGTCAAATAAGGCTTTCTTCTTGGCTCTTCTTTCTGGCAGAAGTATATCATACAAGACAGGAAAAGCTGAAATGTTATCTTGCATCAGATTTCGTTTCCTAGCACCTCCTGGCTTCTTTCCAATATTGTGCCAATCCTAGGCTTATTGGATGTAACGACTTTTTCTTCCCCGTATTGTAGCAGGATCATCAGATGAAAATTTTAGCCAAAAATACCCAGTTATTTTAAATGTGCGTCTGTGCAGCCCTTAGTCTAGTGCGCTAAGGCCTTGAAATCAACTGGTTCCATTCAGATGACAAGAAATGCGTTGCCCTCGACGTTGGTCGTTTCCCGTCGTCTGGGTGATATATGTGAATGGATCTTTTTTTTCTCTCTCCATAATGGTAAAATCTCTATCATTGTGAGCTGTAAGGTGGAATTTATGATCTACAGCAGTGAGATATTTACTGATGAACAGATTTTGGGAAAGGGTCCTAATATTTTGAACGTCTCTAACAAAGTCTGCGATATTTAGGACTATGTTCGCATGGAAAGCATACGAAAAATTAGAATTATGATGAAAAACGTCCACTTTTGACTAGATGTTAGACTACTTCATGAGAACTCTGCAAATGTTTGAGATGTAGTACTACTTTTTGGATTCGTAAATCATAAGAAACGTTTTCTTTTTCCATTACGACTTCCAGCTGCAATGTTGATACACTCACTCCATCAATTGTTAGTTGTTCAAGAACAGAACCATTTCTCCTCGATACGTGGCTTACGTTTATTTTCCATCTGCTGATAAATGTTAATTTCTAATTAATTTAAGCGCTTTTGCGCTCCGCTTCTTGTTGCCCGCAACAAACATCTTTGTGGTTCAGCAGTGGTATCACGATCGTCCTGCATCTACTTGAGAGCGCCACATCATTGTGCGTTGCTTGCGTCCGTCCCACGCCACGTCCCTACTTCGCCGCCACGAAACATCTGTGTGAATCGCGCATTAGGTTGCTAACACGGAAGTGGTAAGGGGAGAACCACAGCGGTGAAGACCAGGGAAAATGCCCTCAGATGTTGATGCGAAAGATATACACTACTGACCATTAAAATTACTACACTACGAAAATGACGTGCTACTGACGCGAAATTTAACCGACAGGAAGAAGATGCTGTGATATCCAAACGACTAGTTTTTCAAAGCATTCACACAAGGTTGTCGCTGATGGCGACACCTACAACGTGCTGACATGAGGAAAGATTCCAACTGATTTCTCACACAAACAGCAGTTGACCGGCGTTGCCTGGTGAAACGTTGTTGTGATGCCTCGTGTAAGGAGGAGAAATGCTTACCATCACGTTTCCGACTTTGATAAAGGCCGGATTGCAGCCTATCGCGATTGCGGTTTGTCGTATCGCGACATTGCTGCTCGCGTTGGTCGAGATCCAATGACTGTTAGCAGAATATGGAATCGGTGGGTTCAGGAGCGTAATACAGAATGCCGTGCTGGATCCCAAAAGCGTCGTATCACTAGCAATCGAGACGACTGCCATCTTATGCGCATGGCTGTAACGGATCGTGCAGCCACGTCTCGATCCCTGACTCAACAGATGGGGATGTTTGCAAGACGACAACCATGTGCACGGACAGTTCGACGACGTTTGCAGCAGCATGGCCTATCAGCTCGGAGACCATGGCTGCTGTTACCCTTGACGCTGCATCACAGACAGGAGCGCCTGCGATGTTGTACTCAACGACGAACCTGGGTGCACGAATGGCAAAACGTCAGGTTCTGTTTACAGCATCATCATGGTCGCATCCGTATTTGGCGACATCGCGGTGAACGCACATTGGAAGCGTGTATTCGTCACCGCCATACTGGCGTATCACCCCGCGTGATGGTATGGGGTGCCATTGGTTACACGTCTCGGTCACCTCTTGTTCGCATTGACGGCACATTGAACAGTGGACGTTACACTTCAGATGTGTTACGACCCGTAGCTCTACCCTTCATTCGATCCCTGCGAAACCCTACATTTCCACAGGATAATGCACGACCGCATGTTGCAGGTCCTGTGCAGGCCTTTCTGGATACAGAAAATGTTCGACTGCTGCCCTGGCCACCACATTCTCCATATCTCTCACCAATTGAAAACGTCTGGTCAATGGTGGCCAAGCAACTGGCTGGTCACAATAAGCCCGTCACTGCTCTTGATGAAATGTGATATCGTGTTGAAGCTGCATGGGCAACTGCACCTGTACACGCCATAAACGTCGTCAGTTCTAGTGTGATATATTTGTCCAATGAATATCCGTTTATCATCTGCGTTTCTTCTTGGTGTAGCAATTTTAATGGCCAGTAGTGTATATAATCCTCGGCCACGGAGTCGACTCTAGCCCACTACCAGGAATAGAGAATGAGCCTTTGACTACACCAGCCACTCGTGTTGTATCAGGAAAATTACCAAATAAACTGTGTCCGAAGATCCCGAGACGGTAACCAACAGGAAACACGGAAAGGAACGGTCACCCAAGCCTCATCAGTTCCGTTAAATGCAAAAGTTTGAAAATGATGAAAATTCGACAAATTGTGGGAGATGACAACTTCTGAGAATTTAGTCAACGACGTGCACTTGTGCAGTAATTGTATAGTGCAGGCACAGAGGACAATCCGGAAAAACATCAAAACTACCACATTTACAACGTACATCGAACCACGACTTGAACCCAGCACCAACCTAGATTGCGACCCTGAATGAGGCTCACGTATATTATTTTTAATTGTCCGAATATCGAAATATCTATCATTTTAATCTCATGTATTTTCTCTCCAAAATGTGAAGTTCTTTGTACTGTCACATAATGCAAGTTATTTCATACCGCCATCTGGCACTTGCGGACGTATGCAATATCGAGTGAAGTAGCGCAAATATTATTCAGAAAGACAGTTCCGTATATAATGCCAGATAGGAATGCCTGTATAACAACTTTCAATTTGACGCTAAGGTTTCTTTAGAAAAAGAAAGGAAAACTACTTACTATCGAAACATCTACTGAGATCTCAAAGAAAACCGAAAAATCTATAACTTGACATCAGCATACTTCGGAGTAAAATCAGAAAACATTTTCAGCAATAAACAGAGATAACAAGGAGCAAGGTCTCAAAGGAAACAGGTGCCACGTCATGTATGCAGTTTTCAAAGTAACAGACAATCTACATAGCAAAGGTAATATTATTTTCCAGTTTATAAAGGCAATTACACTTTAAGAAAAACAGAGAAACCGAAAAAAATTCTTCCCAGCACATTACAGATATTCAGTTTCCACAAAATGTGTCATACAGACACCATAAATTTTCAAACACTTCGATGACTGGTACTGTCAGGTTTGGAAATGCTCCTTCGACAGCCAGCATTGGTGTTAATAGTGGCAAACACACTATTCGCTTACGAATCCAGTAATATGCCGCTGTTTCACTGTGTCAAAAGAGTTCAGTAGTTCACTTAAAGAGACAAAAGGTAGACTGACCCAAATATCGTGGATAACATAAACTTAAATTGGTTAGCTGGGTCGTTAACTGCTTTAGCGGTACAGGTCCTAAAATTCACTAAGTTTTCGTTGTTAGTTACCATACATGGCGATTCACGTAAGACATTAGGCCGCTTTTATTTTTTGAATGGTTCAAGATACAGAATAAGTTTTTCAGTAATAATAGCACGTAGAGAGGCACATATTTTTGTTAATTAGTCGTTATTATTAACTCGTGTATTAACCCATATAGTGAATAATTTTTTTTAATGAAGCAGTGTACGTTTCTTTGGTAACATTACGAATCTCTTGCAGAGACGAGTAGACTGATATAACTGCCATTAATATGTCATTGATTAAACATTTTCAAAAATGTACCTGAGAAATACGTTAAAAATCAGGGGCAAGGTTGACTGGAATCCTTTATCGCGGTGTGAACACGGCCGAGCAGAACTCTCACGTAATTGGATACACTTATTTGAAAATATTTTACTGATCTCCTTTTGATACATCATCTGGAATCACATAAATGTTGCATATTTCTGCTACATAATCAGACAAGGAAGGCATGCTCGTATCTCCTGTGATCTAACCCATCCTGCAGTTCAGCGGTAAATATTTTTGTTCCAGGGACCTACGTCAAACCATTATTAGAACAGGAGTCCGTGTTTTCACGTATTCGACATTGAAGGCAACAGGCCGAAGCACACCACAATCTACATAGCAAAGTTAATATTATTTTCCAGTTTATAAAGGCAATTACACTTTAAGAAAAACAGAGAAACCGAAAAAAATTCTTACCAGCACATTACAGATATTCAGTTTCCACAAAATGTGTCATACAGACACCATAAATTTTCAAACACTTCGATGACTGGTATTGTCAGGTTTGGAAATGCTCCTTCCACAGCCAGCATCGTTCGAGACTCTTACGGGAATCGGCGAAATTCCGCAAGTAATAAGGATTAGGGCCAGAGCACTTCATTCGTAGTGTGTGGATAAATTGGGAACTTGGGTCTGATAGGAGCCGTGCTAGGATGGTTCGTGCTGTTTCGCGGATTACTGTGTACATAAATGGTGTAGTGGTCACCGCATGTGCCTAGAAAGCAGGAGATACGTTTACGAATCCCGGAGTGGCATAGATTTTCAACTTTCCCCATTGATTTAAATCAATGCCCGCTCCCGGCCAATGTCTATAATTTCCTTGTGTCTTAATTTACGTATTTACAGACCTAGTTTAACAAGGGTGGAGCAAATAGTCGGACATCAACTTGTGTGAGAAACCACCGTGGCATTTGCCAGGCGAAATTTAGGAAAATCACGGGAAACCTAAACTAGGATGGCTGAATGGTGAACTGAGATTCCACCCTGCCCATCAGTCCGCCTGTTCTAAAGAACACCACATCAACCGGTTTTTCTGTAGTGTACAATACTGTTTCACAAAGAAGTTATTTAATAATCAGAGAAGCTAGTGCTACGCTGCTCAGTCATTTCTGAGTACCGCTCACTACGCGCGATACACATATTTTTTTCGTAATGTAACGCTTTGCACACTATCAGCTGACTCGAGGACAATGCTAACAATGCCAGTTTTCTATTTTCCGTACTGTAAATTCCTGTTCACTTCTCTGAAAAATTCAACAGCATCCTTCCATTACGAATGCGATGTTGAGCTCAGATAGGACTAAGATGTTAGCATTGTCGATTTCAGAGCTTTGGAGTAAGATTTTAGAGAAATATAAAGGAAAATAATATGGAAGTGTGGGGATTAAGTGCAGATTTCTAATATTAATATTGTATTATTATTATCTATTTGTGTAATGTTTTTACCAAGCAATTCTCTGTATTATCTAAGTAATCCCTCACCATATACAACTTTTTGCGAAACAGCGAATCCACTTGTCCTCTGTCTGATAGGTGAAAACTATAAAAAAAATCCTTTTCTATTCTTAATCACATAACATACTTTTCAACAAAAAACAGTTACATCAATGCATAGGACGCCTCGCGATGTCTTTAAATGCACTTTAATAGGGCACGTTGCGTCCTGCACGCTACGTGCCACTTAAAAACAGTTAGGATGATTGCGAAAATGAATTTCGTGCTACAATGAGAAATTCCTATTCACTTCACATATTGATTTGCACCAATGTCTAACATTACGACTATTTTTGGTTTCAACTTTGCTGTTAATTTTATGTTTCGTAGTAATGCTATGTTAATTCTGTATTAGAATGAACGTGCCTGCAGCAGCTGGCATCAGACTAAGAATTGGATGTAAATAAATATATGAATAAAATATAATAAATAGGAGGAGAGCTCTCAGTTTCTTGTGAAATTTAATTATTAGGTCTCTTACTCTGTTGCTGTTAGTTTATTTTATCTCGTGTTGTTTAGTGAACGGTTTATTAAGTTGTATGTAATGTGCATTAAATACTGTAAAGCCTTAATTTCCGTAACGATAGGAGGATCAAATCTGTAAAAAATTTCCATCTTCCACGACAGATCTTCCAACGAGAAACCCATAAATCTTATTTCTGTACTAATATTCCCCTCAATAACACATTTAACGAACTTGCCTTCCCTGTACCTCGCTGTTGATTACCTAGCACAAATTCAGTTCAGTCAAGCAACGGTATATTGACTATTCTGAACATGGTGGCTAATTATTCCAAAATAAATGAAATAACAGATTCAACCTAAAATAAGGAAAAGGAAGTAAAATAAAATAATTTTAAGTCTATTTCTAAATAATGCTGCAGCATGATATGCAGTTAATAATTCTGAATATTTGTGGCTTACACAAAAGAGCGAAGCACATTACCCTGTCTAAGCAACACCGCGGAAGAAGTGAGTTAATTAAGATTCTTCAGTTACACATAAAGTGACGTCTTATTACTATCAACAACAGTGGCTGTTTCCTTTCAAAATCATATTAGTTGGATAATATTTATATATTCTTTTCATTTATTAATTCTTTGTACATACAATAAAATAACCTGATCCTTATATTTCGTTCCAGACAGTAATTTCATCCAGCGGTAGCTCAGAGAATGATGATTCAACCTGTGGCAGTTAGGAAGCTCTATCTTCGCTTACGTAGCTATTATCACAGAATGATAATTGATAGCTGCAATGACCTGTTACACATCAAATTAAATTTATGTGATACATTGTGACAATTGCCTTTATGGTATTCTTTTTTTATACTGAATCTTAGACTATGTTTACAACATTTTTCATAATACTTTTTATCTGTTTCTACTTATTTCTGCTGTAACCATTCAACCATTTCGATGGCTAGCTACACCGCTACACATGGTCTTTTTTTCCCTAAGGTATATGCTACCACCCCGTCGGGTGTTCCTACACTGCCACAGAGAATGAGCTATAGATTTTTGTTATTATCAGTCTCTTTTTACTAATTCACCACATCATATCAACTTACCTTTGCTCTGTCAAGTGACTTGAGCTCATATTCAATTATTTCTGAACCTGTCCTATATGTACTTGAGTCACACCTACATACAGAAACTTCATCAGTGATGCAATTTCGGAAGAGAGATTTTAGTTTCCAGCCTTTGTCTTACTGTCTTCCCTTTTAGGGCCATCAAAGCCGACGAGCACATGGAGCGATGTTCCATTGGCATTGACACGAAAGGTCTACGCTTTTAACGTTTTGCTGGATGCTCGAGCTTGTTTCCGCATTCATTTGACGTTGCTTTCATCCGTATTCTTAAGCCTGTTTTGATTTCAGTCGGCCTGTGTTTGTCTGACAGATATCTGTTTTGTTTGAATTTGCTAGGTAGCTCTCTCTCCATTCGAAAAATGTTCCTAAAATTGATATTAAAGTATAATTGTTCCATCAGTCCTTTGCTACCTCTCATGACATAAACGTCAGAATTTGTGACTGATATCCCCTACATTCTTCTCCTCAGCACTGAAATTTTTCGATTGACTGCTCAAGTAATTTCTAGTCGTTCACTTGTTGCACTTGATAAGCAGAAATATCTTTTTACCTTATATTACTTTTCGTTCGACACCAATGACCTATGACAATGTAATAGCCATGCAGTAGCTGTTTCTTGTCTCTACTTTAACCGTCTCGTAAATTTTGGATAAGATGTTTGTTTCCAGCGGATCCAATACGGTTTCCTCACGTATGGCTTGTTTCAGCTTCTTTTTCCTGACCTCATCCCGTATCTTAACGTGGTCTCCATGTTAATCGGGATTTTTAATGTCAGTGGTCGAAGGTGGGGTGGAAGGGCTTCCTGTCGTCATCCTTTTGCCATCCTGGCTGGCTAGCACACCAGCCCTCGTCGTTAATCCGCGAGGGCTCTATTGGGGACCGCAGTAACTCCCCGAATTCTAGAAACGGTTTGCTAACGCTCGGCTATCCGTTTGGCTTGTGTAATTATCTCACTAGCTGCAAAAAATCACTTTCGAAAAATACATTCAGTACAGTGCAAAGATTAATAATTATTGGGCCTGCCGCCCGTTCTAAAAACATACTTCACCTAGTTCACACATGGAAAACTGGAATCTTTCGGGATCATCTGGCGTTATCGGAGAATTTAAGCATGGCATTTCCCAAGCTGTCTCTGGAGCATTCCACCACTTCTGTGCTTAATAAGGATGGCTGACAGAAAAATCTGGTAACTTATATTTGACCACCTACGACACCTACGTTCACCTATATTTTCTCTCATTCTGACTCTTCTTATCTCAGTTAACAATACGGATATATGATAACATAAAACTATGTTAACTGATAATACAATGGCAATAAGTATCGCGGAGTTGGAAGAACTACTGTGCAATAATAGCACTTTATCCCCGGTCGTAGCGTAGGCCTATGTAAGATGCACAAACATGTAAAGATAGTAGAAACATATTACTCAACTTTAATGGAGCTACTTTCCATCTTTGCGCAACTAAATGAAAGGCAGTTTTTTTCTTTTTTTGCAGTATGATTTTCGCTTCTTTTATGTATGAAGCAATTTCAGTGACTTGTAATTTGTAGTTCACGTATATTTTATAGTAGTTACACCTATGTTATTAACCTACATTATAAGATAAATCGTAGGTTAAAGAAAGGAGAACCAAAAATTGATAGCATTTGTAGACTTACAGAAGGTTTTGGCAAATGTTGACTGGAACACACTCTTGGAGATTCTAAACGTAGCAGGAGTAAAATACAGGAAGCAAAAAGTTATTTACAACTTGTATAGAAACCAGATGGCAGTTACAGTAGTCAAGGGGCATGAAAGGGAGGCAGAGGTTGAAAAGGGATTGAGTCAGGGTTGTAAACCATCCCCGATGTTATTCAATGTGTACAAGCATAACTACAAGCAAAGAAAAATTTGGAGCAGGAATTAAAGTTCAAAGAAAAGAAATAAAACTTTGAGGTTTGCCGATAACCTTGTAATTTTGTCAGAGACTGCAAGAGACATGGAAAAGTAGTTGAATGCAATTGAAAGTGTCTTGAATGCAAGATATAAGATGAAATCAACAATAGCAAAACAAAGATAATCGAACGTAGTAGAATTAAATCAGGCGATGCTAAGGGAATCAGCTTAGGAAACAAGACACTTAAAAAGCAACAGTCCAGAAACAGGACTGAAGTACATCAGCAAAGAAACCACAAATCTACTGAGCTTTATGAAATAAAAGCACTTGTCGCGCTTTGTATGCTAACATCCATCTGTTTCAGACTGGACACGATGATATGCCATCACTCTTCCCTAATGACTACATTGGAAGACCTATATTTAGAGATGTCAGTAAATCGGTTTCAACTCTTGTTACTCTGTGATTTGGTGACCCTGAAACAAGAGCAATAGGGAAGAAGGAAGACAAATTGGCACCAATTTCGGAATATTTCTCAAAATTCATCTTTAATTGTCAGTCACTGTACTCCCTTGGAGAATATACTTCCGCAGATGAAATGTTCATACAATTTCGTGGCAGATGTGGCTTCAAAGGGTATTTGCCCAAAAAGCCTGCCAAGTGTGGAATAAAAATATTGTGTCTGACAGAGGCCCGCACACCATAGTTATACAATACCTACATATATGCTGGTAAGGGTTTTGACGGTGCTGAACTTAGCAATGAACAAAGAGTGCTTGGTGTTCCTACGCAATCAGCTCCTCGATTAGTGCAGACATTTGTAAATAGTTACAAAACTGTAACTGCTGATAATTGATTTTCCTCTGTAGATCTGATTAGAGAACTTTAAAGCAAGGGCTCAAAACGTGTAAGTACGCTACAGATAAATAAAACAGAAATTCCAACTGAATTCCTGCTTTCTAAGAATAGCGCTGTTGGTTCTTGTCTTTATGGATCTAGCGGTAAAATTACTCTGTCGTCAGTAGTCCCTAGGAAGAATAAGGCAGTAATACTATTCTCCAGTATGCACATCTCAAAAAGAGTGGATGAAGTGACAGGGAAACTGGAAACTGTGTCCTTCTACAACAGCACCAATGGTGGAGTAGACACACTGGACCAAAAATGTGTAAACTACTCATCCAATAGAAAATTTAGACGCTAGAAGTTACAGTATATATGCGCCACGCACCATTACCTTTTGCGGTATAACAGATACGTCATAAAGATATGAGGCACCATAGTTAGCTTGACGATATCGAAAGAACCTGTCCAAGTGAAGGCGAGCTGATCGGTACCGTGTGCACCGACATTTGATTCACTAAAGCTGCCACCAGGTGACAGTTCGGTAAACGTACGATACTTCTACAGCGTGAAAAAAATAGTAAATAAATAAATATTTGGTAGTTTAAATTTAGATGGAGAGCCCATTACAGTATTTTGTACGTAAAATTATGAAAGCGCACCTATAACGAGAGCCAACGAATGGCGTAGGTGATGAGGATTTGACATTCCTCTAGAGTTGTTTGTGACAGAGAGCACCGCTTTAGTAACCGATGTAGACATTCCTTTCTATTATCTGGTATGTAGCCTCACAAACATTATAGAGCGATTAATTTCGTATATTCTTTATATTATGAATATAGGCCTGTAGCTTCCTATATACTTTCACATTCACAGATGGCCATTTAACTAGTCGCAACCAGTTATCGTCGTATCCTTCCTAGCAATCTTGGCAAATAAGGAGTTTTCGAAACGAAGACTGCAAAATTTCTTTAAGTAATGATTTAATTTCTTCGTAAACACGAGGTTGCTCATTACATTTTTAAATTATCTATCGTAATAATCACTTACGTACACAACTCACATAGTGAAAGATGTAAACGACAAAGGAACCAACCGATAATGGCGGTATAACCATCGAAACTCATTTACGGCTAGAACAAAAGCGTGTCTTCATATTATTAATAGACTTTTTTAATAAGTTATGGGACTGACATTACGGATGAGATAGTGTTACTTATTCAGAAGTCTTGGCGAACAAGGAACGTGGCTGCCGCAGTTGGAGAGAGGCTGGGAGACGCAGTCTCAGGACCCGGCCATGCTCGCGCCGTAATTAACGCAGCACACGCCTTGGTGGTCCGTGTACGCCGGTAATGGGCCGTCCCAGACCTTACTCCATATTGTCTTTCATTTGAAATTCTTCGCTCACTGCTTCGGATTGCATGCGAAGCCGTGTCCCGTGTACTGCAATCAATCTTTCATGAGGCTCCAGGGGAATTCTTCTGCTCTTTTTAGACCACAATTGTTGCCGTTAAGTAACTGGTTGAACTGCAGACTTGGTCCCACTTTTTTCCATTCTCTCTGTGTTGGTACTTATTTGTTGTAAGAAAAATTGCATTTGTAACCTAAATCTTCCTCCAAGCCTAAATTTTTTTCTCCTTTATGCGACTATAATAAAGCTTCAGTAATGATTCCAACGCACCACGATAACTCAGGTCTTACGTGCTCGTCCCGTATACTGACCGAGGTGATTCACGCTGACACTCAATGTTACGCTAGTGTCGTAATGGACACTCTATTTTCCGTAGGTTCATTTCTTTAGGATACTAAACGACAACTGTCGAATTCTTGGACTATGCCCAATGGTGAATAATAACGCTTAGGGAGTAAGAAGCTTTTAATCATCTGAAGAACACGTGACAGTCAGAGACCATTTCATTTTAATTTTTCAGATCTCTTATTGGCAGTTTTTAGTACTACATATTAATATTTTCCCGCACATCTTTGTCACACACGACAGGAAATCAAAAGAAAGTAAAGCACAAATATTTAGATTCACAATCAGTGTATAAAGTGACTGACAGTGTTGTACGGACGAAATGTAAGGAACAGTCCAGCTCGTTCCAAAACATTATTGTAAATATTCAGGCCACTAAACAATATCAGCGCTCGTCTCTGACGAGGTATTCAAGGCACAAATACTGAGATTCACAAGCAGCGTATAAATGGACAGTGTTATATAGACGAAATGTAAGAAACAGTTCAGCTCGTTCCAAAAAAATTATTGTAATTATCCAGACCACTAAGCAATATTAGCGCTCGTCTCTGACGAGCTATACATTCTATTGTACCGGTCTTGCTTTATTTGATTTCATTACACAGTATAAATGATAAATGCGTAATTTACACTAACGATTCAGTTTCTGTATCTTAAGAACATTATTGTATAGTGCGAATGTCCTTGTATATCTACACAAATTCTTTTAGTGGTCATTGAGTCTTGGAAATTTTGTCTTCAGCCTTTAAGTAAGGGACAAAAATATTTATAAAGCAACACTGCGTCAATAAAGCCATATGACAGTTAGCTGTTACTCTGTATTATAGGTCTGTAACGCCTAAGTAACAATTTTAATCGAAAATTATATTGCCACAAAGTTTAACCCACCGAAGGACGATTGCCATACGTACATACTCACATGGTCGTGCCATTTGTGAAGACAATATTTGTTAGGAAACTTTTGTTAGACCGCCGCAAGGGAAACCGTCACACGTATGTAGATAATTAGATATGGTTTACTTTATAGGCAGTTTACCGAGTATTGCATGAAAAATTACTCATAGAAAGACGAGGCGACTGTGAACTCTGAATATCACGAATTGTTCATCTTGAAATTTGGTAGCTATATATCAGTTTGGCAGTGACTATCCGTTCTCTGCACGAAATGTGCTACGTAAGGTAATGTGAGATCAATAAGAAAAATATATACTCAACATTAATAAGGGAGAGACTGCTTTACAGAAAATTCATGTTTCTGTCACTGATCCTAATTTTATGTTTTTATGCCGACTCGAGGCACTGAAAGGGAGTTTCGAATCTGTTTATCCCATCTAAATTCGGGAATTTGTTGGGGACACCAATCAGGCATATTCTGCAAGGGTACCACCTCTCAACATAAAGAAATTGCTTCTACTTGTATGTGAGTAGCACGATAATTTATGACAGGTATTGACTACGTATATCTAAAACATCTATGATGTGAACTGTCAAAAATCAAAGTAAATATCTACAATATTATATCAAAATACTACGACACTGTTTAAAAAAGCAAAAAATCGACTAGAAATCAATATTTTACAATTTCACGTGAATTATAATGAGAACAGTCACCAGATATACTCGCACAAGATGTTATGTTTATTTCAGGACAATGTAGACGTACTTAAAAATTGAAATCTTCCGACCGAGTGTCCTAATAATCAATAAATGTTTTATACAGTGATACTGGAGTCTTACTTACAATGTCCTTTCAAGACATGTATTCACAACAGGCGCAATCATCAAGAAAAAAATTCTTCAAATTCGTTAATGCATTATTTATTACCATCACACAATATGGTCAGATATCATACAGAAAAAGTATCTACATTCACCCGCCTACTTTCGTTTTTGAGGTTTTTTTGGTTCAAATGTAGCCAATGTGAATAGACATGCATGACCTCTCACTGCTGGTGCCACGTTGCACTTCTGGAATCGGGGTACACACTTGGGTCACCTCACACTCCCGTCTCCCTGTAGAATTGATCAAGGTCACCCTTACCCTTCCCTCTCCTCGTCTGCTCCCCATCCCACCTCACTCATTTTCTCTTCACATCCCATCCTCCTGGATCAGTACAACTGCAGGACCAATAGCAAACGAGATCTCCCCTCCCCCCCCCCGTATTATATTATGAATCCAGCTGCTAAAGCCCCCTTCTCCTTCAAGACCTGATCTTCATAGCTACAGGATGAAATGCCAGTTCTGACCAACCACCCACAGGCGTATGAGGAATGTGACTGTTAGATGTGATAGTAAGTACTGAATAATAATGTACATATTAACATTGTTGTTAACAAATATTATTTATTCGGTTATACTTACGGTTTGTTAATGTTCCAACAGTACAATGCAACCCTGATCTTCTAGTAGCAGAACTGCTGGACAAGGACACTCACATTTTGTTTGTTACAGTGTCACAGCAGCAGAAGCAACCCACAGATGGTCTTTCACCTACATCAGTCCTCCTTTTGTTCTACTGTATTGTACCACTGCCTCAGTAGCATCTGCTACGACCACTGCCACCTCAGCCCATTAGGTTGCAAGCAAGTTGGTGAAGAGCACTACTGTTTGCCAGTGCTTCAAACGTGGCCACAAGTGAATAAAAAATGTAGTGTAGGTCTATCACCAAATAATGACTACTACATGATGTCTGAAGTTGAAAATGTACAGGAGGTCTATACTCATGGTTTGAGTAGGATTAATTGTGTAATACGATGAGGTGTATAAGGAATAACATGAAGGACTAATATGATACATTCCATACTCCTAAAAGAAGTTCATACGTATGGGCATAAAGTCTCAATAGTTGAGATATATGATGAGGCAATGCTATAATTAACTTTATGTGACTCAAGCCTGTACTTATAACATTCAAGTGTTGTAAATTTAGATGATCTGTACTGTGCATTATCGTCTCCACAGAATGAATGTGCCACTGGAATCCGTTTGTAAAAGCAACATACTATTATCTTTCTAACTACTTGAACAAAAATAGTCATATTATGTACCAGTTATAACAGATTATCAATGCCTGTATTCCCCCTATACCAAAGTCCATATGTGTAGAACCTTTCAGGTCTCCATAGGCTGATTTCACTGAAGGAATTCCTGTGTGGGTAATGGCGCCTATAGGCATGATTTTGAGACATACAGAATATAAATACACTCCTGGAAATTGAAATAAGAACACCGTGAATTCATTGTCCCAGGAAGGGGAAACTTTATTGACACATTCCTGGGGTCAGATACATCACATGATCACACTGACAGAACCACAGGCACATAGACACAGGCAACAGAGCATGCACAATGTCGGCACTAGTACAGTGTATATCCACCTTTCGCAGTAATGGAGGATGCTATTCTCCCATGGAGACGATCGTAGAGATGCTGGATGTAGTCCTGTGGAACGGCTTGACATGCCATTTCCACCTGGCGCCTCAGTTGGACCAGCGTTCGTGCTGGACTTGCAGACCGCGTGAGACGACGCTTCATCCAGTCCCAAACATGCTCAATGGGGGACAGATCCGGAGATCTTGCTGGCCAGGGTAGTTGACTTACACCTTCTAGAGCACGTTGGGTGGCACGGGATACATGCGGACGTGCATTGTCCTGTTGGAACAGCAAGTTCCCTTGCCGGTCTAGGAATGGTAGAACGATGGGTTCGATGACGGTTTGGATGTACCGTGCACTATTCAGTGTCCCCTTGACGATCAACAGAGGTGTACGGCACAGTGTAGGAGATCGCTCCCCACACCACGATGCCGGGTGTCGGCCCTGTGTGCCTCGGTCGTATGCAGTCCTGATTGTGGCGCTCACCTGCACGGCGACAAACACGCATACGACCATCATTGGCACCAAGGCAGAAGCGACTCTCATCGCTGAAGACGACACGTCTCCATTCGTCCCTCCGTTCACGCCTGTCGCGACACCACTGGAGGTGGGCTGCACGATGTTGGGGCGTGAGCGGAAGACGGCCTAACGGTGTGTGGGACCGTAGCACAGGTTCATGGAGACGGTTGCGAATGGTCCTCGCCGATACCCCAGGAGCAACAGTGTCCCTAATTTGCTGGGAAGTGGCGGTGCGGTCCCGTACGGCACTGCGTAGGATCCTACGGCCTTGGCGTGCATCCGTGCGTCGCTGCGGTCCGGTCCTAGGTCGACGGACGCGTGCACCTCCCGCCGACCACTGGCGACAACATCGATGTACTGTGGAGACCTCACACCCCACGTGTTGAGCAATTCGGCGGTACGTCCACCCGGCCTCCCGCATGCCCACTATACGCCCTCGCTCAAAGTCCGTCAACTGCACATACGGTTCACGTCCACGCTGTCGCGGCATGCTACCAGTGTTAAAGACTGCGATGGAGCTCCGTATGCCACGGCAAACTGGTTGACACTGACGGCGGCGGTGCACAAATGCTGCGCAGCTAGCGCCATTTGACGGCCAACACCGCGGTTCCTGGTGTGTCCGCTGTGCCGTGCGTGTGATCATTGCTTGTACAGCCCTCTCGCAGTGTCCGGAGCAAGTATGGTGGGTCTGACACACCGGTGTCAATGTGTTCTTTTTTCCATTTCCAGGAGCGTATTAGCAAAACTTCGTGTTGCCACTACACATAGAAATTTGTACATTAAATACCAATAAAACACAATGTGTTTCCTCCAAAAACTGTTGTTAACACGCACACCCCAATGCCCTATACAACTACCCATAAAAATACATAGCTTCTTACTGAGAGTCACCATCATCACCGCCACCACAAGTGCCCATAACACCATAGCCAGTGTCACCTCCAACGCCTCCGCCACTGATATCGCTTGTGGATGAGAATCCAATAGAAGAGTTTGTTAAGACCAGTAGGCTCGCAGCTTATCGGTACTCCAATAAGTGGCTGCATACAGTGATATATAGCTCAGTAACGAACAGTCACGGCGAGACGCAGCTGCCTCAGTGAAGCATGAAGTAACAGTTCCCTTAAAGAGTGGCTTAGTCAGTAGCATCTTAAATATGACCACATACTTGCAAAGCTGCCCTGTCTGCGCACATATTATTGCCTACAAAAATACTGTGAGTAGAAAAAAGTCATTTACTTCCTTTTTAAAACCAATTCAGTGAAGTCTAATAGGAGGAGGCTGATCGATCTGGCATGCTGCATTTATATCACAATGTTTTTGCAAGGCTTATACATAGAAGGAAGAACATAATTTGCAAACACTTGAGGCAGTAACTTAAATCCATATGAAATGTCACATAGCAAAGGTACAACCTTTGTCGCAAACAAGTAATAGTCTACAGCATTCGAACTGCGACATCTTTCAGTATGTTTCCTATAAATGTTTCAAAGTACTTTACAGATACTTCGAGATTTCAGCCACGAGGATATGTGTAATAAGGAATAACACGATTCCTAACTTATGCTTGGAAATAATACTACTCAAGTTGAATGATCAGAACATATTCAGGGATGTCCATAATGTCTGCCTTAAGTCGTTTTCTCGCACACACTTTTGTTGTGCAGTCACTATTCTCCACTGATAGCTAGGTAATGGTAGACACAACTGCCATCACTTGCAGTTTACACTAACTGCACTCACTTGAGTTGACGAGGAGCACCATCACAACAAAAATGATCATAATGGTGTTCATTCTGAACCGGCAGTAGAGGGCACTGATTCGTATTTTATACTGTAATTTTTTTTAAATTTGCATTCACTGCTGTAAATATTGTATATTAACAGCGACTGACGAAGAGTTCACCCATTCGTGAGAGAAGTCGCAAAAGGTTGAAGACGTTTGAGCTGCATTGCAGGGAAGTTGAAGAAGCAGCCACATGACACAGTAAAATACGTTGTTTTACGTTAGCTACAGTTTAAACAACATCGGCGGTAAACATGTCGGGCTGCGATTTCTATCTAGAGGCAATATTTTAAAATCCCCACTTTCGTAGTGCTAAAGTAATACTGTAGGCAAATGTCATATGTCAATGTAGATTTCAGCGATGTTCCGTGGGAACATGCTCTCGCCGTCAGTAATGCTGGGGGATCCCATAGCCACAGCTGGAGGCTTCCCTGAAAGAATTAAAAAACCTAACGACAGAGGAGACACATTTGCAGGGCCATATGTTAAAGAATCTAATGTACACAAGTTAATTTAGAAAGTATGCTATAGACTATCGACTAGGGTGGCAAGCATATGTGCACTAGTTCTATGAAGCATTTTGGAGTAACCTAGTAGAGGTGGTTTTGCCAAAATCTGCTCCCATCAGAAGACACCGTCACTCAGCTTTATGCTTCATGTTGTGCGTGTATAGAAGCAGTGGCGTATGAGCCAAGTGTGTCGGATATAGTCACTGAACTGCGATTGTGTTTAAGTCTGTTGTCTTGACAAACAAAACTTACAGGGCTACATGTGTGAGTGTTCTCTGTGAAACACACTATATGCCAATGACAGCATATAGTCATTATCATGGCCGAGTGGACGAGGTAGACCCGTCACAAGAGTCTTGTAATAGCCGACCCTGCAGTAATGATGCTGGAAACCAGAAGAAGGAGAAAAGGAACGAATCGTTACTTCTTGATACCATACACACTTAAGATTACGGGAAGACTAATGTTGTTCTAACACAGTTAATACATCCTAAGAGTATCCGCTTAGAGCATATATATACATATATGCTTTCAAAAACTCAGTTTCAGCAAAAAATCAGCTATTGCAGGGGATTATGCATAGTATCGGTGGAGTAACACACCAGACGTTCAGCGAAAAAGCAAAGCCAAACTGCGAATTCATATTTGATGATATCGCAGTGGAAAACTAGGATGATTTCGGGAAATATTTATACTTTGGACGCCATTAAATGTCAATGTCTCTTATCTAATCCAAACATACTCAAGGATTCCAAGGCAATAGGTCAGGGTATGCAAACCCCGTTATCTTTTTCAAACGGGACCATCTGAATGTACCCCTTTCGTGACCGAATTGAATAAATTTCATACATTACTGCAAACATTTTGTTTATTTATTTATTGTATTTATTTATTTATTTATTGTTCCGCGGGACCAAATTACGGAGAAGACTCCATGATCATGGAACGAGTCAATACATGAAATTAAAACACGATAGTAGAAACAGATAAAATGAAATACAACAAACGTACTCAGGCGATAATTCGTACGAGACAGCTTACACTACTCTCGTTCGTCCTCTGTTAGAATATTGCTGCGCGGTGTGGGATCCTTACCAGGTGGGATTGACGGAGGACATCGAAAGGGTGCAAAGAAGGGCAGCTCGTTTTGTATTATCGCGTTATAGGGGAGAGAGTGTGGCAGATATGATACACGAGTTGGGATGGAAGTCATTACAGCATAGACGTTTTTCGTCGCGGCGAGACCTTTTTACGAAATTTCAGTCACCAACTTTCTCTTCCGAATGCGAAAATATTTTGTTGAGCCCAACCTACATAGGTAGGAATGATCATCAAAATAAAATAAGAGAAATCAGAGCTCGAACAGAAAGGTTTAGGTGTTCGTTTTTCCCGCTCGCTGTTCGGGAGTAGAATAGTAGAGAGATAGTATGATTGTGGTTCGATGAACCCTCTGCCAAGCACTTAAATGTGAATTGCAGAGTAGTCATGTAGATGTAGATGTAAGTTCAAATAAAGAAAATCAACAATGTAACACTGAAAATTGCTTAATTTTTCAGCTCTTCCAGGAGGTCCTCGACAGAATAGAAGGAGTGAGTCATGAGGAAACTCTTCAGTTTAAACTTAAAAGCGTTTGGGCTAGTGCTAAGATTTTTGAGTCATTGTGGTAGCTTATTGAATATGGATGCAGCAGAGTGGTGCACTCCTTTCTGCACAAGAGTCAAGGCAGTGCATTCCACATGCAGATTTGATTTTTGCCTAGTATTAACAGAGTGAAAGCTCCTAACTCTTGGGAATAAGCTAATATTGCTAACAACAAACGACATTAAAGAAAATATATACTGTGATGGCAATGTCAGAATACGCAGACTATTGAACAGGGGTCGACAAGAGGTTCTCGAACTTACACCGCATATAGCTCGAACAACAAATTTTTGAGCCAAAAATACCCTTTTTGAATCAGAAGAATTACCCCAAAAAATAATACCATACGACATAAGCCTATGAAAATATGCGAAGTAGACTACTTTTCGTGTTGAACTGTCACTTATTTCAGATACTGTTCTAATGGTAAATAAAGCAGCATTTAGTTTCTGAACAAGATCCTGAACATAGGCTTTCCACAACAGCTTACTATCTATCCGAACGCCTAGGGACTTGAACTCTTCAGCCTCGTTTATAATATGCCCATTCTGTCTGATCCAAATATCAATTCTTGTTGAATTGTGGGTTAGAAACTATAAAAACTGAATCTTACTGTGATTTAGCATCAAATTATTTTCCACAAGAAAACGAACTTATTTCATGAACTACATTATTTGATAATATTTCAGTATTACACACAAGATCCTTCACTACCAAGCTGGTGTCATCAGCAAAGAGAAATATTTTTGAATCACCTGGCCGAGCGGTTCTAGGCGCTACAGTCTGGAACCGCGCGACCGCTACGGTCTATGATGTCCTTAGGTTACTTAGGTTTAAGTAGTTCTAAGTTCTAGGGGACCGATGACCTCAGAAGTTAAGTCCCGTAGTGCTCAGAGCCATTTGAACCATGTTTTTGAATCACCTGTAATACTAGAAGGCATATCATTTATATAAATAAGAAACAGCAGTGGCTCCAGCACCGACTCTAGGGGAACGCCCCACTTAACAGTGCCCCACTGAGACTGAACATCACTACCACTCTCAATATTGCGGAGAATTACTTTCTGCTTTCTGTTCTTAAAGTAAGAGGTGAACCAATTGTAAGCTAATCCCCTTACTCCATAATGGTCCAACTTCTGCAGTAATATTTTGTGGTCAACACAGTCAAAAGCCTTCGTTAAATCAAAGAAAACACCTAACGTTCGCAACCTTTTATTTAATCCGTCCAAAACCTCGCAGAGAAAAGAGAATATAGCATTTTCAGTTGTTAAACCAATTCCAAAACCAAACTGTACATTTGACAGCAAATTATGTGAATTTAAATGCTCCAGTAACCTTGTATATACAACCTTTACGATAACTTTTGCAAACACCGATGGCATAGAAACAGGTCTAAAGTTGTCAACATTATCCCTGTCTCTCTTTTTATAAAATGGCTTCACTACAGAGTACTGTAATCGGTCAGGAAAACAGCCACACCTAAAGGAAATGTTACAGATATTGCTAAGTACTGGGCTAACATACACAGAACAATACTTCAGTATTCTGCTAGATGCCCCGTCATATCCATGAGAGTTCTTGGTCTTTAGTGATTTAATTATTAAGTCTCCCTCTTGTCACTATCATGGAGGAGCATTTCAGGTAACAGTCTCGGAACATTTTTTCTAAGAGCGCTATATGATTCCCTGTTGGGACTAGGTTTCTATTTAGTTCACCTGCTATATTCAGAAAGTGATTATTAAATACTGTACATATATGTGACTTATCAGAGCCACCCAGGCTGCCTGTTTGTGCTAGTACCCTGTTTTGAACGTTTTAACGGAAAGCAACTTTCAAAGAGCACCAGAAAAGTCTTGAGGAAAGCATTATATTTAATGTCTACTGTATCAGCACTATAAACGTCTTGCCACTCGTGTTCCTTCATAAGGTTTACAAAGGTGATAACTAAATTTAACATGAGTTGCAGCACAAAAATCTTTTAGAGTTAAAACTTGTGCATCATGATCTGAAAGGCCATTCATTTTTTTGGGAACAGAATGCCTTTATAGTAATGAGGAATGAACGAAAATGTTGTCTATGGTTGTTCTACTGTTCCCTTGCACTTTCGTTGGAAATATATGGTTTGCATAAGAGTATATGAATTAAGGAAAGCCTACCCGCATCCTTTTCCTTGCACAATCACTTACACAATTAATATTGAAGTCACCACATATTACTAACTTTTTGTATTTCCTATAAAGTGAACCAGGAACCTCCTCTAGCTTTAGCAAAAATGTTGTGAAATCGGAGTCTGGGGATCTATAAATAGCAACAGTTAGAAGTTTAACTCCACTAAATTCAACCACACCTGCACAGCATTCAAACACCTTTTCAGTGCTGTACTTTGAAACATTAATTGACTCAATTGGTTTTCTGATTTTGAAATAGACACTAAATGAGGCCCTTTTGGTAAATTTCGATTGTTGTTCATAGCTTTATATTTATTTTAACTGGAACGTATATGTCCCGCTCGACTCAAGCATAAATAAATGGTTCCATAAATGTATCCCTACTCGAGTGCAGTGAAACATGTACATCTGTTTTTAAAACAATTATTTTGCTGGGCATTATAATCTGTAAAAAGAAGAAAGTGATTACTATTATTATGTCAAACAAATTCCAGGATAATAAGTCAGTTACACTTTTTTCAACTGCTCACCACCTGAAGATTCGTCAAAAGAGAAATTTGAGATGGTACAACTTTAGCTTATCCTGTCCTGGATCCCGACCAGCGGACAAAATGATACGCTATTGGCAGTATGTTATTCAAAAGGTGGCACTGTCCTTCTCGTTTCCCTTTTCGCGAGTCAATAGTAAAACCCTTCCTCAAGTGGAACTGTAATAATGGAGGAAAATGTGGCCACCTTTCTTTTCACCTGGCGTTCGTAAGGCTGCTCTCAATTGGGAGAAATATAAACAGAATGGAAGGGCAAGTAATCATCACTAACGAACAATGAGTTTGTGGAGTTTTCCGTTTCGTATCAATTCGAGGGAAATAAAATAAGATTACAGCACTGAATAAAATATATAAAAGAACAAACGCAGAATTGAGGCAAACAAAGCAAGATTAATTAAACTGTATAGTGGTGTCAAGACAGCAGCTGCGAAAGGTGAATCTCAGCTGAAAGATACAATCTAGCCAAGTGATCAAGCAATCAGCATAAGATTAACGGAGTTGGATAGGATTATCAAGCCAGCAGCAAAGAAAGCTGGCTCTTAGCTGAATAACAGAATCCAGTGAGGTGAGCTAGCAATCAGCACATGGTTAATGGGATTGGGTAGCATCATCAAGGCAACAGTCACGAAAGGTGAATCTAAGGTGAAGCATTTGAACGACAGAATCCAACGAAGTAAAACATATAGGAGGAAAACACTGAAGGAGTCTACTGAATTATCAATGCACGGTTAATGGAACTGGATGGATTTATGAAGCGAATAACTTTGAAAGACGAATTGTATGGGGGAAATTAACGAAAAAATTCACTGATATGAATTTGAGATAAAAGGATTAAAAAAGTGAGCAACCCATCACCAAAGCTATCACCAGAGTATATAAGACGCGTACGATCGCCAAGTCTATTTAATATGCAGGAGCATGTCGACAAAGCGCAGAGTCATAGAGGCACGAAAAGCTTTCCGGCGCAAACTATGACCCTTAAAACTGGGAGACCTGGAGCGTGAAGAGTCTCTCTGTGATAAACTTAGAACTGTAACAGAAAGTATTAAACAGCTCTGATATGTAGCGCTGGGTGCTGGTAGAAGAAGAGGTCAAAGAAGGATATACTTTCACTGATCTCATCAATTGTCACAGTGTTAGCGTATTAGATGCGACATATGGGGTCAGTCTAGATCATCCATGTATGCCGGGAAAGTTACCTATATGTTAACGAATGTCACCTTACACGCAGGAGACGGAGCTTGAGCAGACACCCATTTTAGTGGAACTAATACTCCTAAAAGCTTTGAACACCAAAAAGTGTTTGCTAAAATGGAAGAGATTATATGCTAAAATATTACAAATAACTGATGCACATACGTCAATCAACACTCCTAGAGGTCAATTAAATGCACAACCAGGAAGAAATACGTTAAAATTATCAGACTAACGTTAAGTGGTGTACATAGTGAAGGCAACGGCACTCAGCTTGAAAAGTTGAAAACAATACTTCTGTAGTTTATATATTACGATAATCCCAACGAAATCATATACCGGCTCTGGTTACTGACAGCATCAACCACCACAAGGACTACAGCTCCCACAAACGTAATAGTACCAATCAATTTGAAGCTTCGAGAAAGAAGTGTTATTGAACATTGGGGATGGTGGTCATTGAATTCCACAGGTCTGCTTGCGAAATGTTCTAGTGCAGACGAATCATAATATGTACTTTCGATGTTTTGTGGCATGCCGATCTTGTGGACGTGAGAGAATATTCAGAATCGAACAGAAAGTTTTAGTATATTATATTGATCGTAGATAGTTGTGCAGGTGTTTGAACAATTGCTACAGACTGTGTCAAATCGGTGTCATGACAACTCACAAACTGACCACAGGTATGAATATTACAATACGTATTTCCAGTTAGTAATGGAGCAATACTTAATAAACCACTACTCAACCCTTCCCTCATGACAGCAAGCTATTAAAACAGGTATGCGTATACAATGTAATTTGCATGGTTCATACACATGGTTAGATATTCTTGGGGAGTGCAACTGAGCTGAATATTTTACGATTAAGATGAGATCTATTGATGTACGCATCAGTAGACTTCTAAGTACAGCATACAGTTGTATTAAGATGGTGGATACACGCTGTCTTAAGTTCAATGTCGCTGACCTGCTGCATATTTCAAAATACAAAACAGCGACTGAGAAGTCTTATCTGGCATTTATAGTGCCTAGAGTGTAACAGACAAACCTGACAACTTACATCATAAGGGATAATGAAGATAAAGAAAATATTGGGAGTTTTTACACTGAGGAATATATAATAAGATGTCATGGGAACAAGGCTTTAGCCAACTGTCTTGGCTTTCCATCATTACCAAACAGTTTGATGACCTCACACGATTTGATATACAACAGGGCTTGCAAACTTTAGACTATGCAGTAACATGAGTGCTAGCAAGCGCATCAGAGGCGGCGGTGATATTTTCAGTAAACAGCCAGTTGAACATCATAGTCCTTGATAAAACTTCTCTTTACCTGGAACAAAACTAAACCGGCATCTCGCTCGTGCTGATAATGGGATTAATCTACTCGACAAACGCCGCAAAGACCATGATTTAGCGTACGCTGCAAATCAAGGTTTGCCTGAACGTCACACTGCAGATCGAATTTTAGATATTAAGCTCAGAAAATACGTCGAAGAACGGACTGATTCATAGGACAATGTATTTCTGCATTTGGAACTGATAATGTAATTTGTAACAAACTTGGATTTGGTACTGGAATAAATCTCAAGCAAAGTACGAACACAGCTCATGCTACACTAAAAGAGAAACCTATAGGATGTTTAAACAACTGTATCCAATCAGTGGTGATAGCGGTAAAAGGCTCCTTGAAGAAGAAGGAGAAATGTGTCAAAAGAAGATAAAGCTTGTCAAATAGCCTAGGGTTCTGCCAATACCTAAGCCATCTGTTGGAATTATCATGTTTCTACATCCAACATTAGAAGGGCTGTCAGTAGTTTGGTCACTTACAGCGGGATCTGTTGCAACAGCCCAAACAGTAAAGAATGCACAAAATTCTCAGGAGGAAGTTAGGAATCTGAAATGGGCAGTAAGTTGATGGAACTGTCGCTATCAGTAAAGGACTATATTTAAAACAATACAAGGGAGGACTTCGACTGTTTGTTTAAAAAAAGTCCTTTGGATATACAACTGGACAGCTTGCTTACCAGCACAGATCTGCGTAAATTCATCAATAAATTCAAAATACCTAGATTTCATGGAGTGATTATGGAGAATACTTCGCGGAATGCGATATGGAAATACAGGGAATGTGGGACAGTACGACATTTGAGGAGGCCCTGGACCTTGCCGCAGTGGGAACACCGGTTCCCGTAGGATCACTGATGTTTTGCGTTGTTGGGCTGGGCTAGCACTTGAATGGGTGACCATCCGGTCTGCCGAGCGCTGTTGCCAAACGGAGTGCACTCAGCCCTTGTGAGACAAACTGAGCAGCTACTTGATAGAGAAGTATCGGCTCCGGTATCGGTACGGCCGGGAGAGCGGTGCTCTGACCACATACCCCTCCATATCCGCATCAAGTGACGCCTGTGGGTTGAGGATGACACGGCGGCCGGTGATACCGTTGGGGCTTCATGGCCTGTTCGGGAGAAGTGTAGTTTTTTAGGAAGCGCTGGAATGTACTGGGTTGCATATGTTAACAGAAAACAGAAAAACATGTTCTACTTTGAACCATACTCGGATTTATGCCTACCACAACGATTATGCCACAACTTCGCCAACAGCTATGTGTTCTACAATTTTCGAGCCTACCAAGATTTCGATTCATACCTCTGTGGTCTTTGCTGTCTAATGCTCCTCCTGACGAATGAATAAAAGCTAGCAGAATGCACATCATCACATCAAATGGGACTTATATGTGGTATCGTATGAAGAGAGTGTTCATCTGTATTAAGCGCCAACTACTTTTCCCCCAATAGAACTGAGTAGAGGTGAATGGGGTATTGCACTGACTGGTCTGGAAACTTATAACAGCATTCCAACCTTCACTGAGGCATTCAGTAAACTTCACCTGGGAGGTGGCCAAGTCGTGGAGCTTGCCCCCGCTCATATGACACTGATGATCTGAATGCAATTATACAACAATGTATAAAAAAATTAGACTTACGTGGCAAAATTAATGTATTAAAAACAGAGATAAAGACGACGAGACATACAGTAGACTTCAACCAGCTCTATTAGTCAAGGTGTGGATAATAATAATAATAATAATAATAATAATAATAATTAGAAAGTTTAGAGGTCAGAACAACCAGTACATAATCTACCTATTAGCACAATCGATGACGAGTGTAGTATCGCGACACATTTATACCTCACGAGCGATTAATAGACACTTCCTACAGATTATTTGCGTATATGGGACCAGGATACAAACTTCTTGAGGAGTCGAGCAGTCCAGTGTACCTTCCAGTGACTGTTCAGACTTTACGCCTCCTCGAGTTGAACATTTTTGCCAGAACTTTAAACCAAAGGCATCACACTGGACCATTTCTTTGACACACATGAGATGGGGTCTGGCAAGACGCTCAGTTGTGTACTCCACCTCGATACATATTCGCATGTCACTGATCCGCTTCCTGGGGGTGGGGGTGGGGGTACAGTTTCATCCCTCTTCCGAAAGCTATTGTTGATAAACAGGCACGCATTAATGTCCAGAATCTTCAGGAGAGGAATGTATATTTCTTTGTCTGGTCGGTTATGGATTCTCATAGAAAGTACTCAAAACACACAAAGCGTACAAGAAAATACGAAATATCTGAAGTCTTCGGTCATTAAAATTTGCAAGGTGTCCCAATCCCCATACAACTTCAGGACCTACCAAAATTGGATTCACGGATACACACTGGATGTTGGTGGTAGCGGTCCAGATGACGACTGTCACCATGAGCACACCATACAGAACGAAGAAGTAAAGCATAAAGTAGTTGAATTTCCCTACTTTTCAGAATAGCACGTCAGGGCCTGAAACACGTGGATTTGTTGCTTTTCTCCTATAGTGAGAAAGGACACTATGTAAGGGTCAAAAGCATATTTTTCACTGCAGAAATCCCCAGTACTGTCTCAGGTAGGAAATGGAACTTCGTAGTATCACCTGAGGCATCTCTTTCAGACAACGTTGCTGGTTGAAGTAGCATATTGTTGTGAACACTTGTAATGATACAAGTATCTTTACGAGTCTGTTTCCCATCAGTAATACATTTATTTATTTATTTATTGCAGTAGATTCATTACAACAGCTGCCAACGCAAAATTGGCTGTCTGCTAACAGTAGAAATAGTGGAGGCAGAGCATGCCTTAAAGCAAGTACATGCTATCTAGCAGTAATAGTAAAAAACATAGTACATAGGTAGCAGATCGTTAAGGAGACACTCAAGAGTGCTGCCGACAAGCGAGTAAATGTGTAGTGTAAACTTGCGGGACGGTATCAGCACTCTCCCGTCCTGGCACTATTCACTGAGTGAGAGAGTGTGTGGCTTTGTATTTATTTGTTTGCAAATAATGGACGCATGTGAGACTGTGTGCTGAGTAGATGGATGAACCATTTTTCATAGTTGTATGTGTATGAGTATGCATGCGTGATTGCATACTATGTGTGAGTATACTGTATATTGTGTACTATGCATTTGATAGAACAGCATGTCTATGTGTGCAAATGTTGTACATTCCCCAATGAGCCAAAATATTATGACCAACTGTTTAGTAGCGTGTTGGTCCACTTTTCAAACACAGTACAGCAGCGATTCTGCTTGAAAACTCTTGCTGGGTTTCCAGAGGTATGTGGCACCAGATTTCTACTCACAGGTCATTAAATTCCTTCAAATTAGGGGACGGAGGTGTGTGGGCAGGCAGCTGGCGCCCCAAGTGTAATCCATTAGATACAGATAAGGGGCATTTGGTGGCTTAGGCACCAATGTGAATTCACTATCATGCTCCTAAAACACCAGCAGCACGATTCTAGCCTTGTATCGTGAAGAGTTGTCCTCCTGGAATATATTATCGCTTTCACAGAAGACATAAACCACGAAGGCATGCAGGTGGTGCTCCATAATATTCACGAAGTTCATTGTCCGTCATGGTGTCTTCGAGTATTACCATAGGTTTCATATTGGCCGAATTCAATGTACGCCACATCATTATTATGCTCTCACCAGCCTGCATCTGTGGCGCGGTGCTCGTTTCAGGTAGCTATACCGCGCGGTCTTAGGAGCCTTGTCACGGTCCGAGTGGCTCCCTCTGTCGGAGGTTCGAATCCTCCCTCGGGCATGGGTGTGTGTGTTGTCTATAGCGTACGTTAGTTAAAGTTAGATTAAATAGTGTGTAGGCTAAGGGATCGATGACCTCATTAGTTTGGTCCCATAAAAACTTACCATAAATTTCCAAAAAAAATTCCAGGCAGCTATTCGCGATTAAGTACTACAGGCTTCATGCGAACTTATTTCCGAGAGACAGTTCTAGCATATAACATCGATCTCACCATAGACGTAGTATAACAAGAAATGCGATCCATTCGACAGGCGACAAGTTTCTATTGAAAATGGCTCTGAGCACTATGGGACTTAACATTGACGTCATCAGACCCCTAGAACTTAGAACTACTTAAACATAACTAACCTAAGGACATCACACACATCCATGCCGGAGGCAGGATTCGAACCTGCGACCGTAGCGGTCACGCGGTTCCAGACTGAAGCGCCTGTTTCTATTGATCCACGGTGGAAGCTCAGTGATGCTCTGCCAACTGCAGTCGTAACCGACGATGTCGTTGGATCAACACAGGAACACGGGGTCGTTTATGTGGACCTGGATGTTGAACAGTGGCCTTTGAACGGTATGCTCCGAAACACTTGTGCCTGCACTAGCGTTGTACTCCGTGATTAGGTCTGCCACAGATCGGTGCCGGTTCTGGGTCACACAGAGGGGGACCCTGAGACCTCTATGTTTTGTGATGAGACGTAGACGTCTAGTACCATACAGTCTACGCGTTATTGCACCATCCTTCAACCACTTTCCACAGGTGGTCACGACAGCAGTAAGCAAACAGACAACCGGCTTCGTCATTCAGAGATTCTCGTTTCCAGTCGCAGCGCCAAACCAATGTGCCCTTCGCCAAAACCGCTTATCTCAATGGATTTCCACATTTGCGTCCCGTACCTTTGCTGTAATTACTGCCCATTCGTCTCTCTTCCGCTCACATACTTTACTTACTACGTCCCGTGCCCGCAACACCACATGAGGCATTCAACCTCGCGGTGGGCAGTGGTGGATGCGAAACTGGAATACAAGGTGGATCCATTAGGTACCGTTCAAAACCATTCAACGAAATTTGAACGTTATCTGAAGCAGCAAAGGATGTTTATGATTCTTCAACCGTCCTGTTTCATACTCTCCTGTGGCGTGAATACGCAGGGTTTGCGACATTCACATGTGCGTGAATAAAACGGCAAAGGTCCCTCTAAGACGTCTCAGTTCGGAAAAGCCCTCAGTGCCACCCACGCATCTTTGGTGAGCATATTTAAATTGTGTCTGAGTCTGAGACTTTGGCACCCATTCAGCTAGATTGTGCCTCATGGCTGCTCTAGCCCCATGTAAGGGGTATCAAAAGGGTTGTTTGCATATCGGAGCAAACATTGCGGTCACACTACACTCCAATGGGATCAGGTCATATTCAGTGGAGGCCCTCACCATTTTTATATCAGGTGACTGGTATCGAGTTACGTCATGACCTCTTCCCCTGGACGACCTTGAATATCGCACACTCAATTGCCTAAGGTGTGTGCGTGGCATGTGGTTTCCTCTATATAACCTTGATAAATTAATATATTACTTGGTGAGAGGGTGGGTGAGTAGGTCAGGGGGTGACACTGAATATATATAGCACAAATGTGTAACCTGACACCAGAAGTGTAGCGTGACACTGCAATTGACTTTAGGATACGATCTTGGAGTATCTGTATTCATACCTGCCCTATGCATCTACTAATGTGTTTTGTGGAGAACTCATATATTTATATTTTCTCTAGTTCATCCATGGGCCTTCTATTTTCAGTATGTTCTCACATTGGTTAACGTCCACTCTAAGGGTCAGAGCAACCAGTTTACTGGTGTGGATTATACAATTTGAGATCCGAAATATATATGAAATGGCCAGACACGACGCAATAACAAATAAAGAGATGCTCGCTTGAAAATGACATTTTTGGTGAAATCAATCAGCAGCACATTGCAAATTTTTTTTCAGCTAGAAATGACATTAACTTCTTTTTCTTCCTGTGTTCTGTTGTAGAGTATCATATTTGTCTGTTGCCACAAATAAGAATACCTCGGAAATTATTTAAGAACATCAGCTCTTTTATAATACGCTTTAATTCTTACAGAAGTTACATTAAATGCACGACAAACGGTAAGCTAATAAAACCCTGCCCTTGTAGCCTTTAATACAAATGAAAGAACTATATTTCAGTCCCATCTAAATACACGGGAAGTAAAACAACCTTTCTGCCAGTAAGAATTAGTATATAGTGCCCAGAGTGTCTTTCAATATTTCACGTTCAGCGTTTCCCTGAAAATGAAAGTCACGGTATACACCAGGCATAATTTCGAGAACAGGGCAATTTTTTGTGCCCCTAAACCACTTAAGTTTCCAGGTCCCACGATTATAGTAAGATATACAAACACGTGAATTTAGTAAGAGCGATGTATTTCTTACATAACATATTTCATTACCTTTTTATTTCCAGCTCAATTTGATTTTATATTTCTATAAAACTGACAATGTTACGCCGTATAATTCAGTCAAGTTTTGTATAAACTGATCAGTATGTGAAATTCGGGTACAGGTTATTCTTGATGAATTCTCGAATGCTAATTGGTCTGCAGATCAGTTCATACTAATAAATCTGAGTGCATCTCATTAGGCGGGAAGTGATTCAACTGCGTGATCATAGCGGACTTCACTTCTGTGAGTAATATTTCAAACGGCAGAATCTGACTGCAGTTCCACCTGAACAGTTATCAGGCCAACGATGTGCCTCTTAACT
The DNA here is from genome assembly GCF_023897955.1 of Schistocerca gregaria. Lineage (NCBI taxonomy): Eukaryota > Metazoa > Arthropoda > Insecta > Orthoptera > Acrididae > Schistocerca > Schistocerca gregaria. The sequence goes on from NC_064931.1 coordinate 736,420,928, forward strand.
TAGTTAGCCAACTGGGGCACATACCTTTTACCTCAGGATTTAGTACAAATAGAGCGCAAACTGTGCTCAGTTCTGACTGTCTTAAATGCAAAGGTCAATGTGTAAGTGATTATCTACAAATCTACAGGTTCCAAAATCAATCACTGGATGATTCCAAGAGTTCTTCTGTCATTTAATATGAATATCGTTCACGCTAATGTTTAACATAGTGCCACGTTGAATAGCAGGTCCTTCTGTGACGCTCTGGATGAGTTTCTGAGAAGAGGACAAGCTTTTAACACTTTCAGTGTAACTTTGAATGGTGTGGAATGCCGGTCTCGATGAATCCGACCAACGGAATTATGATAATCATATCATGAGAATCTTACCAGAATTGTCCTTTCTTCCTTAAGACTTAATTTCCGTAAACACAGTAATAGGCCCACGTAACATTCGGTATCATATTCTTTTCTCACTGGCAATAAGCCTTATCTTTAGATGTAACACGTATGGTTCTCTCAGGAAGTATGTCCTTACTTGGATTTAGATGGTGTGACAAGTTCTATCTTCTTCAACATATACACTGCCCAGTCACCTTAATGTCCACGTCTGTCAAAAGCCTGAATAATCGCCTTTTGTAGCGCGGAACGCTGCGAGACGTGCAGGAAGAGAGTCAATGGAATTCTGCAAGGTACTGACAGGGATGTGGACCCATTTCGGCTCCATTGCCGTGGACAGCTGCGATAGGTTTCTCGGCGGAGTATACATAGTGCTTACAGCCAGTACGAGATGGTCCAACAGATTCTCAATTAGGTTTAAACTAGGGAGCTGGATGGCCAGGGGACTACGATAAGTTTGACACACTCCTCTAGCCACCAGACCATCTTGGTGCTCTTCGAATCACTCACGTACACCGCGAGTTGTGTGATATGTTGCACTGTCCCGCTGGCAGATGCCGTCGTTCCCGGGAAACCTAACAGCTTGTAAGGTGGACGTGGTCCCAAGAATAGATACACACTTGTGATGATCGGTTCTGCATTCCAGAATAATGATCATCCAGGGAATGCCATGAAAACATTTCCAGACCATAACTCTCCCTCCTCCGCTGGAACCCTTCCACGATTGTTGCAGCGTTTTCGCTTTCAGACGTTTCACGCCGTACACACCAAAGGCTATCTGCCCGGCAGCATAAAACGTGATTCATCTGAAAACGTCATCTGTCACAACGCAGTGGACATCAAGTTGCGTTATTGGCGTGCAAATCCAGCTTTCATAGCCGATGAACTGCAGTCAGCATGGGTACATCAACCAGCACATACGAGTACTGCAGAGGACCATACGCAGGGACGTTCGCTGAACCGTCGCTGAGGACACACTGTCGGTGGCCCCTTGGTTATCTTCAGAGGTCACTTCATCAACAGTTGCACGTCTATTCGCCCGTACACATCTCGTCCATTAATGTGACTGAATTGTGTGTAACACACTCTGATAGACAAGCTGTCCAAAAATATTATTCCACTGCCCATCTAAGCATTCGATTGTCTTTCTATTCACATGTTGTATTAATTCCCCCAAGCTTTTATAATTTGTAGTAGAGAAAATGTGAAAAGATTATATACTCAGAATGCTATGAATGATTCATAGGCATCCAATCTAAATTAAAACCATATTTTATAAGACTGAGGAGGAATGCAGCAATAATGTTAGCTATATTGAGTAGTAACTAAAGTCTTATCCAAACATTTTGCCTCAGAAATGTCTGTCTCTTCAGTACTACACTACTGGCCATTAAAATTGCTACGCCACGAAGATGACGTGGTACAGACGCGAAATTTAACCGGCAGGAAGAAGATGCTGTGATATGTAAATGATTAGTGTTTCAGAGCATTCACACAAGGATGGCGCCGGTGGCGACACCTACAACGTGCTGACATGAGGAAAGTTTCCAACCGATTTCGCATACACAAACAGCAGTTGATCGGCGTTTCCTGGTGAAACGTTGTTGTGATGCCTCATGTAAGGGGGAGAAGTGCGTATCATTACGTTTCCGACTTTGATAAAGGTCGGATTGTAGCCTATCGCGATTGCGGTTTATCGTATGTCGACATTGCTGCTCTCTTTGGTCGAGATCCAATGACTGTTAGCAGAATATGGAATCGGTGGGTTCAGAAGGGTAAAACAGAATGCCGTGCTGGATCCCAACGGCGTCGTATCAATAGCAATCGAGACGACTGCCATCTTATCCGCATGGCTGTAAAGGATCGTGCAGCCACGTCTCGATCCCTGACTCAACAGATGGGGACGTTTGCAAGACGACAACCATCTGCACGAACAGTTCGACGATGTTTGCAGCAGCATGGACTATCAGCTCGGAGACCATGGCTGCCGTTACCCTTGACGCTGCATCACAGACAGGAGAGCCTGCGATGTTGTACTCAACGACGAACCTGGATGCACGAATGGCAAAACGTAATTTTTTCGGAAAAATCCAGGTTCTGTTTACAGCATCATGATGGTCGCATCCGTGTTTGGCGACATCGCGGTGAACGCACATTGGAAGCGTGTATTCGTCATCGCCATACTGGCGTATCACCCAGCGTTGTGGTATGGGGTGCCATTGGTTACATGTCTCGGTCACCTCTTCTTCCCACTGACGGTCCTTTGAACAGTGGATGTTACATTTCAGATGTGTTACGACCCGTGGCTCTACCCTTCATTCGATCCCTGCGAAACCCTACATTTCAGTAGGATAATGCACGACTGCATGTTGCAGGTAACGAACGGGCCTTTCTGGATACATAAAAAGTTCGACTGCTGCCCTGGCCAGCACATTCTCCAGATCTCTCACCAACTGAAAACGTCTCGTCAATGGTGGCCGAGCAACAATACGTCAGTAACTACTCTTGATGAACTGTGGTGTTGTGCTGAAGCTGCATGGGCAGCTGCACCTGTACATGCCATCCATGCCCAGGCGTATCAAGGCCGTTATGATAGCCAGACGTGGCTGTTCTGGATACTGATCTCTCAGGATCTATGCACCCAAAATGCGTGAAAATGAAATCACATGTCAGTTCTACTATAATATCTTTGTCTAATGAATACCCGTTTATCATCTGCATTTGTTCTTGGTGTAGCAATTTTAATGGCCAGTAGTGTATATTCCCAATAGCGTACAGTGTATTGTGTGCATCTAGCTGTGAGTATGCCTGATAAGGAATTGAAAAACATGCAGTGACTGTAGTTTTGTGTCAGGAAGCCTATTCTCATTAGAGAATAGTAATAAAAGTTGGTGTAGGCCCATCTACAGTGATATATATCTTGCAGCGGTTGAAGCAAACTGTTGCCCGTGCAGTTGTGCTGCCAGTACAGGGTAAACGAAACGACCGTGTGGAACATTCTCAATGACAATTGTTACTACCCTTGTCTCCTACAGCGTGTGCAGGGCTTACTAGCGACAGACTTTCCACAGCGGAAACAGTTTTGTCGGTGGTTTCTTTACCAGTCAACCACGATTCTGGGATTTGTGTCATCCATCCTATTCACAGAACAGGCCACCATTAAGCCGAGTGGTATCGTCAGTTTTCGTAGCAGTCATCTGTGGGATAGTATGCAGAACCCCAATGGGGTGGTGACGACATCGGAGCAGCTGGAATGTGTGGGCCGGCTTAATTGGCGACCGTATTTTCAGACGAGGTCATCTAACAGGGCGGAACTATCGTTGTTTCTTTTCGGATGAATCCAGGTTCTGTTTACAGCATCAGGATGGTCGCATCCATGTTTGGCGACATCGTAGTGAACGCACATTGGAAGCGTGTATTCGTCATCGCCATACTGAAGGATCACCGGGCGTGATCGAATGGGGTGCCATTGGTTACACGTCTCGGTCACCTTTTGTTCACATTGACGGCACTTTGAGCAGTGGACGTTACATTTCAGGTGTGTTACGACCCGTGGCTCTACCCTTCATTGGATCCCTGCGAAACCCTACATTTCAGCAGGATCTACATCTACATTTATACACCGCAAGCCACCCAACGGTGTGTGGCGGAGGGCACTTTACATGCCACTGTCATTACCTCCCATTTCTGTTCCAGTCGCGTATGGTTCGCGGGAAGAACGACTGTCGGAAAGCATCCATGCGCGCTCGAATCTCTCTAATTTTACATTCGTGATCTCCTCGGAAGGTATGAGTAGGGGAAGCAATATATTCGATACCTCATCCAAAAACGCACCCTCTCGAAACCTGGCGAGCAAGCTACACCGCGCTGCAGAGCGCCTCTCTTGCAAAGTCTGCCACTTGTGTTTGCTAAACATCTCCGCAACGCTATCACGGTTAGCAAACAACCCTTTGACGAAACGCGCCGCTCTTCTTTGGATCTTCTCTATCTCCTCCGTCAACCCGATCTGGTACGGATCCAACACTGATGAGCAATACTCAAGTATAGGTCGAACGAGTGTTTTGTAAGACACCTCCTTTGTTGATGGACTACATTTTCTAAGGACTCTCCCAATGAATCTCAACCTGGTACCCGCCTTACCAACAATTAATTTTATGCACGACCATGGACGTTGCAGGTCCTGTACGGGCCTTCCTGGATACAGAAAATCCTCGACCGCTGCCCTGGCCAGCACATTCTCCAGATCTCTCACCAATTGAAACGTCTGGTCAGTGGTGGTCTAGAAACTGGCTCGTCACAATACGCCAGACTCTACTCTTGATGAACTGTGGTAACGTGTTGAACCTCCAAGGGCAGCTGTACCTGTAAACGCCATCCAAGCTCTGTTTGACTCAATGCCCAGGCGTATCAAGACCGTTATTACGGTCAGAGGTGGTTATTCTGGGTGCTGATTTCTCAGCATCTATGCAGGCAGATTGCGTAAAAATGTAATCACATGTCAGTTCTTGTATAATATATTTTTCCAATGAATACCAGTTTATCATCTGCAAATCTTCTTGGTGTAGCAATTTTAATGGCCAGTAGTGTAAATTACCAGTTAGCTCAGACTGTCCTGCACGTTCAGGTGCTGGCATGTGAAACAGTAAATTCAAGAAAACAACAAATCAAAAGTACCGAATACACTTGTAGTAAATTTAGGACACCTTAAAAGAAGATGTCGATTTTAAACCGATGAGGGCATATGGTTCCTGGGGGACAGCAGATGTGCTGATAAGGGTTTCAACATCGTCCGCCAACAGATAGCGTAGTGCCGTAGCTGCCAGAGCATCACCTGTATCGGACCTTTAATAGAGAATGCTCACAGCCAGAAGGCCCAGTCTGCTGTAAAAGTGCGAAGCAAGCAGGGAGGCATAACACAGAGACGTGCTTCCCATTGCCAACTGTGCGAGTTAGATAGGGGTAAAGTTGTGGCCTTCCGGGTGGTGGGATGGTCCTTCCGGAGAACTACCACTCAAGTTGGACGTGCTGCGTCAGTTGTGCAACGATGCTGGTATCAGTGGCCACGTGAACATTCTCACACCCATAGACGATTCTGGACATCGAGGCGGCACAGACGTCTGCCAGGAGAGTCGCATTGTAAGGTGAGCAGTGGCAGATCGTACAGCTATCACAGCACAGGTAAGAGGGTTTGTGAGCCCAGACACGTCAACACGAACTATTGCGAAATGGTTATTGGCAGTGGGACTGCGAACACGCACACTTGTAGCCCGTCTCCCACTCACGCCACAGCATCGACGTGCACGGCTATACTGTTGCCGTCAGAGGATCACTTGGAACATGGAATGGCGATCCGTGCTCTTCAGAAATGAAACCAGATTCTACCACCAGGCAAGTGATGGTCGTCTCCGTGTACGACGTAGAGCTGGCGAGCGCTGTCTCGTAGTGCGTTCTTCCAAGACACACTAACCCCATTCCAGGTCTTAGGGTGTTATGTGCAGTAAGTTACAATTCTCGTTCACCTTTGGTATTTCTGGAAGGAATGCTAATTAACGCTCGGTACGTGTAGAAGATGAACTTTAACAGAAGCAAAACGAGGGCAACAAGAAGGTGATGTTCCAAAACGGTAACGCTCAACCACAAACTACCCGTGAAACTCAAGGTGCTCTGCAAGATGCGCAGCAATTTCCTTATTAGCACGACCTCCGGCCTTGTCTCCGATCAAGTACGTGAGGGGAACGATGGAACGAGAAGTGACTCGTGCGAATCGTCAAACCAACAACTCTTACAGAACTACGTGAAGAGGAAGAACAGGCTTGGCCTAACATATCCGCAGACAGTATTCGCCTTCTACAAGATCGACTGGATGCCAGAGTCAGAGATTGCATTACCGCCCGTGGAAGCAACACCGCACACTAACATGTGTTTTTCCAGTGGTCGATATATGGTACTTCAGAACCGCTTGTGCTACTGATCCGCAAATATAATTATTTCATGTACTCTACATGCACGGTTGCAACAATAAATCTTGAGTGAATTGGAAACCTCTAAAAGGGTGTACTACTTTTTCCAGGCAGTGTGTATTCTGTGTTACTTGAGAGGTAACGTTCTTTTTCTTTCGTGAACGTTTCCAGAGGTCTAAACTAGTTTATGCTGAGGGGCACGTAACGTTTTCTTTATTTCTTTTTTTCAATGGCTATTGCTCAGATATCAACCGAAATACTGAAACAAGTATGTTTTTATCAAACCGCACGATGCATTTCGAGCCCTGGGGGCTCACCTTCAGCTGCTTTGTCTACATCTACTTTCATTTACTTCCATTCTGGGCCTAGCAAGATAACATTATTATATTATAAAATGCCAAATTATGGAATGTAAGTTTATGACGCTATGATAAATCGGAAAGTAACTTAGTGTTTCTAGTAGTATCTGTATGTTTCGGGGAAAATGTTTTATGTACAAATACACACTTTCAGTTAAGCAGAACATTTGTAGAAACATTTTGGCACAACACATTTTCGAACACAATTCAAAACATGTCAAAAAATTTCGACTGTGAAGATGCTCAATTTTTACAAATACACAGATATAATTTACAAGGTGTTACATTATTATTTATATAGATGTCCTTAATAATAAAATTATTTGTGAATGTGGTAATTGTGCTTGAATTTTGAGAAATGGTATTTTAAGAAATAGTATTTTTAAATGTTTGTTTACGTAGGATAAAATTTACTTCTGATATTACTGAAAAGATTGTGACTGCTAAACTTTGTTTGTTCATTCAACAAGTTTTCTGAAGCTTTTTCCTTGTGTAACATTATTTCTAGGTGTTCTAGCACATCAAGGTTTGTACCGTTGTTTCCTGCATGGAGTACAGTTAAGCTGTTATGGATGTCACTTAGTCTGTGTCTGTTAAAGTACATGTGATTAGCTAGTGCAGACTTGTAAATAAAACCTTCACCGTTTCTGCTTGCTTTCCGAATCCGAAACAGAAACGTCGTTAGTTCATACCTAGTAGTGATGAACAGATCTATTCACGGCAAAAGAGAAACTACTGTACTACATTTCTTGAGTCTTAATGCTTATTAAAAGTAAAATTCCTGCCGTCAAACAAATGTGTCTACTGATACTTCTCTGTATTGTAATTAGACTGAATACACTTTAAATAAACTAAATATTTTATTCAAAATGACTGACATGTCACTAAAAAATACTTTTATTGACGAAACGAAGTTTTACACTTTACTTAAGTATGCGCTCAAATTGTTTACCATCAGCTGAAGTTACATAAACAATCACCGTTCGAGAGATAGATGAACAGATGGAAATACACTGGATGATATTCCGTTGGTGGCTGTGACGATTTGGTGTTGCATATTCTCTGGCATAATTGGGGCTTCATAATTAACTACATCATCCAGTGTTCCACATAGACCGAAATCAAGAGGAATCAAGTCAGGGGACCTAGTCGGCCATGGTACTGCATCATTTCGGTGTGTCCAACGGTCAGGCAACTTTTCATTCAGCATTTCCGTTGCAACACGGGAAGAGTGAGCTGGACAGTTGTCATGTTGGACACAAATACACTGTCGATTATCCACAGGTATTTTTACCAAAAAACTCTTAGAATCTTTCTAAGAAATTGTGCATACGTATTTGCATTTAAGATCCTTCGGATGGAGTAAGGTTCCACCGTGGAATTTCCTATGATGCCGCACGATACGTCTACGCTCCACGATCGTTGGTGTTGTACTTGACGAAGCAAGCGTGGATTTTCAACTGCCCAATAGTACATTTACATTACTGTAGTTAGCAAGTGTTGCTTCTTCGGTGAAGAGTTATACGTTGGAAAAATGTAGCAACGTCTCCCACACAAACCGACAACTCTATACGACGTTCGACATCATGTCCTCCGCGTGCCTGATGTGGAGGCAGATGATATGGAATTTATGTGGATGAAAGATGTGAATGACACTCATCTGTCTGATCCTGCTCTCCTTGACAGTACGTCTCGTGCCGACATGGGGACTGATGTGTTCTCTCAGTTGGCGTCTTCGTCCTCTTTTTGACAATAAAGCTGTCTTTTCATACTAGTGACCTAGTCTTTTGTGCGAGTGCCTGGTGCGACAAACAGCGAAGGTCATGATATCGCATCGGCAGAATTTGACATTCGCAGTATAAAAGTAGCGTCTAACTTCTCCTCTTTGGTATACGTACTCACATGCAAGGAAATGTTGGGCAGGTATGACCAGGCGATAGACGAGACAGCTCCTGCTAGTTCTGCAGTGCAGACGTTCAAGCAGTCGAAAGGGTTGATACAGAACGTAGCATGGCATGAGCGCGTTTACAACGCAAGAGGCGATTCTCGCCGACTTCCTTTCCAATTTCAGAATATTTCTCGGATTCTTATGGAAAGAGTTTCGGCTTCAAAGTTAGCAAGCATCACATCGCTGTACCCATCTTTTCAAGCGCTTTCAGGTGCTGTTGAAGAAGTATATCATTCTATTTAAAAAGTCATACTTGCTTCAGTACCTCGATCGATATAACAGAAGTATGTGTCACTGAGCGTACTATCATTTGCCGGAAACCTCGTTTCAATATGTGGTCAGAAATAGTCTGAAAAACTTGTAACGGTGGTGCAGCGTAGGTTGTGCTGAGAAATAACTGTTAAGAAAAAAAATCGATACGTCGGACAGTTTCCGTTTTTAATTAGCTTCAACATTAACCAACCGTGGCGTTGTGCGAGCAAATTCAAGCACTGGGACACGCTAAAACGCGGTAATGCACAGACATCTGTGGGTCTGTGGATTACCGCTTCTTGAAGTGATCATTACCAGTTAAAATTTGGCTCTTTCGGAAGTGACAAATTTTGGCTATTTGAGCAAACGATAAGGTTGTTTGGTTCGAAGAAACCAAAGTACACGTTTAGCGAGACTGTTTCTGGTAAATTGCTTGAATTAGGGCGACGACCTGCCTCGTTAATGTCAATGCTCGTTAAATCGAAAATAGTGCAACATGCCGAAAGTTTCTCTTAAAAATTATTTCTTAGCACAGGCCATCCTGAAACAGACTTACAAGGTTTTCAGACTGTTTCTGACGAACCCATAAAATACATTTTCATTATAGATTTGCTCTTCGAGTCACTTCTTTCAAGAGTCAGTATGACAAAAAATTTGCTTCAAATATGCATTCGTGGGTGTTAGAACACATCATTGTAAATCATTTAAACCCCTGAGACTTGTCGGTCGTTAGTGTGAACAGTTTTATCTGGCCCCAGTTTACTGAATCGTCTGTCTTAAAAAGTCGCGTAAGAAGTAACCGGTTTATTTCTTTTGCTCTCAGCTAAAATATCGGTGAGGCAATATGTGTAAACCACCCCCGTCCGTGAAAGAAACAAAAGGCAGACATTTAGTATCAGTCCCTTCTTGATCGGTAGCTATTTATCACTGATTTTAGTGGAAAAGATAAAACATTTAGGGTGAACAGAGCGGCGGCCAGAACTGGTTTAGATAAAGTGTCACACGAGACGGAGCCTTATAGGGATAAGGCGGCTGCCTCCAGCAAGTAGGACAGCGTTTATCTGCTAGCAACAAATGCAATTAAGGAAAACAACCAAACGTCAGTACCCAGCCTCATTCAGCACATCAATGTCGCAAAGTATATTCCCCCTAACGTCTTCGCAGTCAAAGGTCTGTGCTACAAAATATGGCCGTGGCATTTCGTTTCGAAGTGAATCAGTTGATTTCAAATAGACTGTTTACTGACGCAGTGCTTTAACTGCATTTATATGTTGCCATAATGCCACGTCTCTATTAAATTACCAAAATTACAGGTAGTAAGTAGATTATTTTTGGAAAGTAACTTACAGAAATAGTAACTTACAGACATCGAAATAACAATGGCAGGAGTGGTACGTGTGCTCCGTTTTTCTAGAACGAGATTCCAGCGTAATTACCACGGCATAGTATTCGGGTCTGACATTACACATTTTACGCATTATGTTTACTTTTAATTCTGTGGAAGTCAGATTTTTTGTTATTATGAGTCCTCAACTCCGTCTGCAGAAGAGGACTAAATACACCGTTAAAAAGTCCATCATATGCCGTGCGAAAGATTTTCATAACGGATGTGCTTTTGGTCGTCGGTCCGAAGAATGGTTTGATGCAGCTCTCCACAATATTTTTTCTTTGCAGGGCTCATCATCTCTTCATAACTATTGCCTTGGCCTCCTCCGCCAATTTTTACCTTCAAACTTACCGCCATTCCCAAATCAAATAATCCTTGATGTTTCAAGATGAGCGACCCCTGATTTCAGTCAAATTTTCTCATATATTTCTTTAATCCCCATTCTGATTCAGTACCTCATTATTAATATGCGATCTATTCATACTATCCTTAGTATTCTTCTGTAGCATCACAATTCTAGAGCGTTATTCTTTTCTTGTCTGCACTGTACATCTTCCACATTTCACTTCCGCACGAATATCTTAAGAAAATACTATACAGCCGTTAAAACTATATTGGATGTTAAGACAGTTCTCTTTTCAGAAACACTTTTCTTTCTGCTTCCTGACTGCATTCATCGTGCTACCACAGAAAGAGAAATTCATTCTTTAGCTTTGTTGCCTCATTTACTGATCTAATTTCTTCATCATAGCCTGATTTAATTCAACTACATTTCATTACCCTTCTTTTATTTTTGTTGATTTCATCTTAGAACTAGTTTTTAAAACACCACCCATGCCGTTTAGTTGACTCAGTATTTATAGTAGTTTGTAATTTGGCTTGATTACTTTACTACCTTTCACTTTTACTGTGAAAACAGTGGTTGTAAAAAATTTCTATTTATTTCCACCTACATCCGTACGAACTATGGGAGTATAAACATCACTTATGCCTGAACGTCGTTTTTCACACTGCGTTCCATGAAGATTCTCTCGGTTACTGTCCAGCTTATAACAAATCTCTTTTCTATAACTACTATGCTGAGTAAGATTAAAGCTTTCGATGACTCCATTTTTCGTCAAGAAAAAAACTGTACTGATCTATTCGTAGAAGCTATTAAACAATTTCACAACCACACGATAGATTTTATTGTTGTTATTGCCGCCCTGCAGGATAGTCTGTTTTAGGATGATGTAATTCGTGGTTGATTTTAATTAGTTTTTCACTCCGGTGTTGTGATCTAGTTGTAACTACACTCTCTTACGTCAAAAATCAAAACCACTCTGACAAATAGTGCTGTAGTCTAACATACTGCTCAAACGCACGTAAAACTAATAACAATCTTTATAATTACATGTGTGAAATAACATCCACGTTTTCCTGCTTCTTAAGAGTTTTATTTTACCGTGAATTTGTAGTACAGCTTTTAAATTAAATTTTCGGACACGGAGTAGTGCATCCGAATATCCGGTAGCATAACGGATCCTTTTTCAAATGCAGACACTCGCAAAACTTTACGCGCAATTTGAGAGAAATTTACGAACTGCTAAACGAAACTTTTAATTAGAAACCTTACGAAGCCACCCGCGAAAGCTAACGTGCGAGAACGCCGTCTGGTACATGCTGAAAGAAGTCCAGCAGAAGACCGTAAATTCGCAGCTGCGCACGTGCATTAGGCATTAGAGGACGTTACCTGACTCTGTTTTTTGTACATGTGCGTGTGACTATTTTCCATTTCTATCTGGCAGATGATCAGACAGCAGAAAGTTAGTACCGTTGTGCGAAGGAAAGGTGCTTCGTACAGACAGCTCATATACATAAATTAGCCGCAGCTCATTATGTGCGGGCCGGTAATGAGGCTTAGACAAATTACGGTGCCTATGGAAATTGGAGACTGCGCTCTGAGATTGGGGCCCGCCGCAGCGCCCCTTAACAAGCTGCTGTTCCTTGAATTAATTTGAGAGATTTTCGAAGCAGATCTGCCCGACTGCCTGCAATGGTATTAGTGTGAACTGAAGAGGGCTGTGCTGGCAACTTATTTATATTATCCTCGATCGTTTCACTCTCATACGTTGACCTAGGAAAGTGCTTCTTCACTTCACCCATCTTCACTTCATATTAAAGTTGAGCTGGTACGTCTTTCAATGATGTACAGACCATTCATTGCGCCTAACTATCTTCCTCCGCAATCGGTACCAAATAAAGTGTAACACCAGCCTAAACAAATGGATGTAACATACGGGGAATTATAACGAATTCCAGAGAATCCCCACGATTGTAGTTTTCACCTACACTCTGAAATTCAGATTAATAAATATGTTAAGGCAGCACGAACTGAAAAAAAATTCATGTGATGTTTCTTTTGTTGGCAGACAATTGCCGTCAGTAAATCACTGTTCACTGGTATTGAACTACGTCGGATATCAAAAATTTACATTACTGTAGGTATAAATGTAAGTGATTATATTCCGATCCTTATATTACATCCAAAAGTAAGATAATTTAGTGTCTATTTCCCTGATAATTTCTTTTGCTTCGAATACTGGTGTAAATAATTGAAATCAAGCATTAGTGACGTCTATGATAACAGTATGAATTACAGTTGTTATTTATTATAAATTTATTTATCCATTCAAAATTGTAACCCATCACATAAGCAACTATAGTATTTTACGCAATCATATGCAACGTGGTAATGCATTTGTGTAGAATTACTATTGGTGTGAGCTACATAGTACTGTTAGAAAAGATTATATTCTCACCACGACTTCTACAACTCTCAATTAATTATTCAACTGCTGGTACCACTACTAGTACCATAGCTACTATAGGCCAATAAAAGAAGCCATGGTTACGCTAAGTCTGTAAATACTTTAAAAAATGCTTTACTCACCACTATTGGACAGTTCATACAATAAGCTTATTTTCAAGAGAATTTAATAGTATAACAATGGACAGATATGAGATTATGACATATCTTGGTTGTCACCTTCTCGTTGATATCATCATTAATGTTCATTGTTATGTAACTCGTTAGCCAGGTGGCTTAGACCTAGTTCTGATAGTTGTTCTTCTGTTTCCAACTTCAGGAATGAAGAAGAGGATCCACAACAAAACGCTTCAGTGTTTCTTTAAGGACCCTCGTCATAGAATAAGATGTCCTCACTGTCAATTTGGAAGGGAAATCTTTGCGAGAAAAATAAGGTGGTAAAGTACCAAGGATCACCAGTTTGTTATTGAAGGGAAGTACTGGGGTACAAATATTAGAGGGAGATCGAGAGAGGAATACAGTAAGCAGCTGTGAAAACACGTAAGAGTTGATACAGTTATTCGGGGATGAAGAGGCTTGCACGAGATATAGTAGCGCGCAGCGTTGCATCAAACCAGTCTTCAGACTGAAGACCACAACAGTAACAACAACGTACCCACAGTTGGTTTCCCAGGAGTGTACTTTCCTTGAAGGGCTGTGTCGTGTCTTTGAAAATAGTAAGAAGGCAAAAAGGGAAGAATGTCAAATGAGAGTTGGAATTTGTAATGTAACAACGAAGAATACAGGAGGTAGACTGCAAACTTTCATAAGAGAAATGAACAAACGTCAACATTTTAGGACTAAGGGAAGTGAGATAGGAGCATGAAGGAGTATTGGAACGTGGGGGGAATAAAGTAATAGCCAAAATGGAAGAGAGAAAAAAAACAAGATGTGTTACATAAATTTACAAGAAAATTCTGAATAAGAGAATGAGGACACTTCTATCACAGAATTAGTAGCATCATTGACAATGATGAGCATCCCTACGGGTATCTTGATTATTTTAGTTTACATTCCAGCATCTGACATAGAGGAACAGGAAATAAATAAGATAACTGAGTATACACTAGAAATATGCGAAGAAAATGGAAAGAGACAAATAAAATGTGTAATGAAGGGAGAAGAGAATTATATTACAGAAAAAGTTAAACAAAGAATATCGTTAGAGAGTGTGGTCTTCGTAAAAGAATAAAAAATAATGGGGTGAAAGAGGGATATTATTATAACTTACATTTACATCTACGTCATACTGTGCAAAGCTACCTAATGGTCGTGGTCATTCCACGAGACGTATAGTGAGGGAAGTAATATATTGTCTGACTCTTCCCGGAAAGTGTTCTCTCGAAATTTAAATAGTAAATCTCTCTGTGACGCTCAACGCCTCTCTTGTAACGTCTCACAATGGAGGTTGTGCAGAATCTCCATAACGCTCTCGCACCGGCTAAACGATCCCGTGACGAAACGCCCGCTCTTCGTTGTATCTTCTTTATGTCTTCTATCAGTCATACCTGGTAGGGACCCCAAATAGATGAAAAATCTCAAAAATCGGTCGAACAAGTGCCTTACAAGCCAAATCCTTCGTGGATGAGTTACACTTCCTTAAGATTCCTCCTATGAAACTGTGTCGGGCGTCTCTTTTCCCACTATTTGTCTTATGTGGTCGTTCCACTTAAGGTCGCTCTGGATAGTTACTCCTAGACATTTTATGGTAGATAATGTTTCTAATGTATGACATCAATAGTGTATCATACAGCAGTGGAGTTCTTTTCCTATGTGTGTGCGCAATATGCTACACTTATTTAGGTTCAGTGTCAACTGCCAGAGCCTACATCATTCATAAATTTTCTGGACGTAATTCTACCAAACGCTTATAACTTCTCGCCTTACTACTTTGTTATAGACAGTCGCATCATCTGCGAACAGCCTTAAAGAGCATCCGATCCTTTCTATTAGACCATTTATATACGAGTTTAGTGTAAATAGTAACGGTCCTATACACTTCCTTGGTGTACTCCGGAAATTACCTTTACGTCTGTCGATTTTGTGCCGTTAAGAGCGACGTGTTGTCTTTTGCCTCCAAGCATGTCTTTAATCCACTCGCATATCTGCTCCGATACTCGAGAAGCTGGTATTTTTTTCACTATACGGCAGTGCAGGATGGTGTCAAATGCTTTCTTGAAGTCGAGGAATACGGTGTGAACCTCTCGTGGAGGAACAGAGCGAGCTGAGTTTCGCAGGATCTCTATTTACGGAATCCATGTTCATTTTTATAGAAGTTTTCATTCTCCAGTAACGTCATAACCTTTGAGCATAAAACAGATTCATTAATTATACAACAAATTGACGTCAGCGATGTAGATTTATAATTGTGTGCATCTGTCCTACGGCCTTTCTGTAAAACGGGAATGACTTGAGTTTTCTTCCAGGTGCTACGTACCCTTCGTTGCTGAAGCGATCTACGATAAACTGCTGCTAGAAGGGGAGCAAATTCTTTCGCATTATCTTTGTGGAATCTTATATGTATCTCATCCGAACCTGACGTCTCTCCACTACAAAGAGATTGTAGATCTATTTCTATTCCACGACCGGTTATCTCAATAACTGACATTTCGAATTTCGTAATACGATTGAAAGATGGAACCGTGCTACGATCTTCCGCTGTGAAACAATTTCGGAAGAGAGAATTCCGTGTTTCGGCCTTCTCTCTGTCCTCTTCCGTTTCGGTGCAGGCTTAGTTACTGAGTGAATGAATAGAAGACTTTGACCCACTTATTGATTTTATATACTATCAAAACCACTTAGTGTTTTTACTCAGATTGGTTGACAAACTTTTCCTTTCGAAGCCATTGAACGCTTCTCTCATTGCTCTCCTTACGCTCGTTTCCGCTTCGTTAAGCTTTGCTTTGTCGGCTAACTTTATACTTCTTTTGAATCTCACATAATTGTCCCTTCGTTTACGTAGCAGTTTTCTAATACGCTTATTAAGCAGTGGTGGATGTTTCTCATCACTTAAAACCTTAATCGGAACATATTTCTCTAAGGCATGTTGTTCTCCACATCTTCGTCCTCATCACCGAATTTTCGATGCTGGCTGCCCCACTTCTTAAGCAAAAATGCCTTCCTACCTTTCTTAACATTCTTTGTAATACCCGTAGTCATAGAAGGTATTACAGCCTTACGATCACTGATACCTTCCTCTGCATTAACTGATTCGATAAGTTCAGGTCTGTTTGTTGCCAGGAGGTCTAAGACATTATAATGTCACGAATCCCTGTCTCTGGAGCGAGCGAGGTGGCGCAGGTGGCGTGTTCGTTTTTCCCGCTCGCTGTTCGGGAGTGGAATAGTAGAGAGATAGTATGATTGTGGTTCGATGAACCCTCTGTCAAGCACTTAAATGTGAATTGCAGAGTAGTCATGTAGATGTCATGTAGATGCAGTGGCTTGTAAACTGGACTCGCATTCGGGAGGACGACAGTTCAGACCCGAATCCGGCCATCCTGAATTAGGTTTTCCGTTGTTGTTGTTTTGGGGGAGAACACCAGACAGCGAGGTCATCGGTCTCATCGGATTAAGAAAGGAATGGAAGGAAGTCGGCCGTGCCCTTTCAAAGGAACCATCCCGGCATTTGTTTGGAGTGATTTAGAGAAATCATGGAAAACCTAAATCAGGATGGCCGGACGCGGGATTGAACCGTCGTCCTCCCGAATACGAGTCCAGTGTGCTAGCCACTGCACCACCTCACTCGGTAGGTTTTCTGTGATTTCTCTAAATCGCTTCAGGTGAATGCCGGGATGGTTCCTCTGAAAGGGCATTGCCGACTCCCTTCCCCATCCTTTCCTAATCCGATGGGACCGATGACCTCGCTGTTTGTCTCCGAATCCACAAACCAAGCACCAGACATAAGACAGACGTGACACCAGATATAAGACAGATAGTAAGTAACGAATTCGCCGATGCAAGATGCTGATGACTCCCCTCTGGCTAAACCCACATTTCTTTGCAATGCGTCTCGTGACACTTTGTGGATTGATTAGCATTGTAGCCAGAACAGTTTCTTCATGTGCTCTGTCAGTTGCAGTCAACGTCCACGTCCTTTGTTTTCGTTGAAGCTGCCTGCTCGCGCTAGTGACCCAAAATTTCCTGCAAGTGCTTGGCGTGACGGCCAGCAACGATCACATTAGACGTCTCTATACAGCCGAGACTTCTCCTCATTGGTGCACTGGAAGGAATATTGAAGCAGAAATGACATGCCAATAGATGACATAGTTCTGGAGCACAGACAAACAAACAGTCATAGGACTGATACAACGAAATAGCGTGGGACGAGCATGTTTACAAAGCAGTAGCTGATTACGGCCAACTTGTCATAAAATTTTGGAGTACTATTCGGATTCTTTTGCGAAGAACTTCTACCCCAACATAGAGAAGCATTATATCGTTGTACCCATCCTTTCAAGCGCTTTAGGATACCGTTCGAAAAGTATACCGTTCTATTTAAAAAAATCATACTTATTTCAGTATCTATCCAAAAGTTCCGTTTTGTTGTCCTTCATGGGAAGCAATCCTAGACTTGCGTTTCGTCAAGATAATGGCCGCCTGCGTACGGCGAATGTACTGCTTGTCTTCGTGTTTGCCAAACCAACTCTTGGCCAGCGAGGTCGTCGAATCTCTCCCCAACAGAAAGCGTTTCGAGCATAATGAGCAGAGCCCTCCCACCGTCTCTGGATTCAGACGATCGAAATCGCCAATAGGCCATTTTCCTGTCTTAAAAATACTGTTCAGATTGTTGGTATTCTGACTGATTTTAACATTCAAGTAGCATTTACAGTCAATATTCTCACAAAAGGTCTGTTATTTTATGTAATTCAAGCTTAAAAGTCATTAAATACCAAGATTTGGTCAAGTGATCGGAAACGCTGTTACTGACTGAGGCTCTAGTGACGTCACAGACTATGAGCAGGACAAAGCTATACATGTGTTACAGGAGTGTTACTTGATGTTACTAGGTTTTTACGTACTTTTTCTGCTAACAGCTTAGCTATATAATGGTAGAAAACGCCATTACAAGTTTTCAGTAACCATAAGAAAGTGATTTTGTCAACGCTGATAGTGGAAACCTCCTGAAACTTAATACATTTATGCTCCACCCATTTAGGGCGGCGATACATGCAACGACGGACATTCTTTAAACAAATAGTTCAAATGGCTCTGAGCACTATGGGAGTTAACTTCTGAGGTCATCAGTCCCTAGAACTTAGAACTACGTAAACCTAACTAACCTAAGGACATCACACACATCCATGCCCGAGGCAGGATTCGAGCCTGTGACCGTAGCGGTCGCGCGGTTCCAAACTGTATAGCCTAGAACCGCTCGGCCACCCCGGCTGTCGGACATTCTTTATCCTGTTACCTTCCTACATTATTCAAATCGCTCAAAACTAAGGAACTGTACAACTTTGACAAATAGGTCCGTACCTTATAATTAGATTGTGAACTATGAGTGATGAACTACAACCCAAAGCACAACAAAGTCATTCTTGTCTTGTCTTAGTGCTGTTTACCTGTTTTTAAGATACTAGACAGAGAAACCGTGACGAGCAGCGGTTCTTTGACGCAACGCATATGCCAGCACAGTAGCTCAGCGTGTTCGGTCAGAGAGCTGACTGGCCTCTGTAATAAAAAACTGAGTGAAGGGATCAACAACGAACTTCAACGGATGTCATATGACGTCCGCTACGACCAAATGCAACAGAAAATTACGTACAAAATGAAAGAAATAGATAGCGGATCTGACTGCCGCCAAAGAAGACTCAGGTTCATTTCCTACAAATGTCGTATATTTTCCAAAGTTTTGCTCTAAATACGACAATAGCGTTATCAGGAACTTATTATAGCAGTTGTTTAAATGGTGGGATGTATTAAATAAAGATTCCAATTAATCTTATTCGGAGCAGTGGACAACTGAGGATGAACGTATTTACTCTGCATGCAAACAATTTACTTCTTTTTGGAAAGCACTGCTAGTGTTCAAGAGGTCACCCTACACCCACAGTACAGAGAGGTGTTGTGTGATGACGTTTTGTATACAGAGAGATATAGATAATGTAAAACATGTGGGTGACACAAACGTAGGGGTGTGGTGAATGTGGGAGTAGACTAACGTCACTGTCTGAAGCAGACTTACACTATGTGACCAAAAGTATCCGAACGCCTGGCTGAAACTTACTTACAAGTTCATGGCGCCCTCCATCGGTAATGCTGGAATTCAGTATGGTGTTGGCCCACCCTAAGCCTTGATGACAGCTTCCACTCTCGCAGGCATACGTTCAGTCAGGTGCTGGACGGTTTCTTGGGGAATGGCAGCCCATTCTTCACGGAGTGCCACACTGAGATGAGGTATCGATGTAGGTCGGTGAGGCCTGGCTCGAAGATGGCGTTCCGAAACATCCCAACGATGTTCCATAGGATTCAGGTCAGGACTCTGTGCAGGCCAGTCCATTACACGGATGTTACTGTCGTGTAAACACTCCGCCACAGGTCGTGCATTATGAACAGGTACTCGATAGTATTGAAAGATGCAATCACCATCCCCGAATTGCTCTTCAACAGAGGGAAGCAATAAAGTGCTTAAAACATCAATGTAGGTCCGTGCTGTGATAGTGCCACGCAAAACATCAAGGGGTGCAAGCCCCCTCCGTGAAAAACACGACCACACCATAACACCACCGAATTTTACTGTTGGTACTACACACGCTGGCAGATGATGTTCACCAGGCACTCGTCATACCTACACTCTGCCATCGAATAGCCACAACGTGTACCATGATTCGTCACTCCACACAACGTTTTTCCGCTTTTCAGTCGACCAATGTTTACGCTCCTTACAGCAAGCGAGGCGTCATTTGGCATTTACCGGCGTGATGTGTGACTTATGAGCAGCCGCTCGACCATAAAATTCCTCCTGCCTAACTGTCATAGTATTTGCAGTGAGTTCTGATGCAGTTTGGAATTCCTGTGTGATGATCTGGATAGATGCCTGCCTATTACACATTACGACCCTCTTCAACTGTCGGCGGTCTCTGTCAGTCAACAGACGAGGTCGTCCTGTACGCTGTTGTGCTGTACGTGTCCCTTTACGTTTCCACATCACTATTACATTGGAAAGGGTGGTCCTAGGGATGTTTATGATCGTGGAAATCTCGCATATAGACGTATGAGGCAAGTGACACCCAACCACCTGACCACTTTCGAAGTCCGTGAGTTCCGCGGAGCGCCCCATTCTGCTCCCTCGCGGCGTCTAATGCCTACTGACGTCGCTGATATGGAGTACCTGGCAGTAGGTGGCAGGACAACGCACCTAATATGAAAAACGTATGTTTTTGGAGGTGTCCGGATACTTTTGATCACACAGTGTACTTCGTCTTTATGTAAAATGATGAAAATTTCGATACCCCACAGAGCCCAGTATACCCACTGTTGCACAGGGGTTCCCTCTCTTTAAGAATGAGAATTTTGACAATATACCAGCTGTCAGTGTTTTGTCTATACACTGAATATGTTGTGAAATGTATAAGTTTGGTAGATCTTGAATCCTGATCTGGTGGTAACTTCGGGTCGGCGCAACACCAATAACGAGACGGCACAATTCCTGACACAAACCGCGGCCCGCACTAGGAGGCGTTCGGAAGACGATGTGGCCGGTACCAGGAGGCGCTCGCAACGTATCAAGTGATACCATTACCTACAGAGCGTGGCAACTATATAGCGTGTTTCACAATTTCTATTACAGCCTTCTATGAGTTATGGAGAGATCTTAGCAGATAAAGTATTCACAAGGAATACATGCCCGGAAATGTACCGTTTCGATGTAAAAGAAGGCTGCACATTGGATCACTTTCAAATCTCCAGCTTAACCGTAAGCACACAGTGAAGCCAATGAGCTCTGACCTGTGTGGTCTACAGGAGATAGCGGCATGGGCAATGTTTCGAGTGCTCGTCATCGGGTTCTCTTCTACGTGACGAGAGATATCGTCTTCAAAGTGAGAGTGTGGCCCGTCTGTCGAGAGGCACAGCCAACCATTCTAGTGGCGAAAGGACCAATTTCTCGCAGCCGTTGTTGTATCTTGACGAAAATCGAACGGAATTTATAATTGCAAGAAGTACTGGCAACGGCGTCCCTACATCAGTTTGTTAGCGTACTTTGGTGAGGAAGATTTTAAAGTGATCCCATCTTTAAATTCATTTTACATTCAAATTGTGCATTTTTGGATATGGCTTCTCCGTCAATACTTTATGTACGAAGTCCACTCCACAGCTCCTAGAGGCCTATATTAGGCGGAGTGAAGCACGTTGCATAAGGGATCTACATGGGATTTGTAAGAGCACTACGGATCATCAAGCACCTAGAGACATCTCCTGAACCGATCGGGTAAACCTGCCATTACCTGTGAACTTGTATATGTATTGTATTATGACATTGTACGACACTCTATTGCGTAAGGCAACTACGCTTTGGCTCCATACACATTCTGTGTGGAATACTTCAGTAGAGAGCTCCTATACAATCGAATCGCTTAGTAGTACAATTTAAATTATACACAGGGTGCCAATTATTGAACTATATGAAAAAAAACGTGAGTTAGTTACAAACTATGGCGTGCACAAACTTTATTCAAAATGTAAACGTCATTACAGATATTCGGATTTAGGTTATGACTTCTTCGCTGTGCCTGCCATCATTGGCGATGATGTGGCTCAGACGAATAGAGAAATTCAGCATGACCCACCGAAGTGTCGGTACAAAGATGCTGTCGATGACCTCCTGAATGGCTATTTTCGACTCAGGAATGATTTTCGGGTTATTGCTGTCACCTTGTCTTTAATATAGCCCGACAAAAAGGAATCGCATGTGTTCAGATCCGGAGTATATAGTTGCCAATTGAGGCCCATGCCAGTGGCCTCGAGCACCCCAGAGCCAGAATGCGGTCCCCAAAGTGCTCCTCCAGAACATGCGACACTCTCGTGCTTCTATGGGATTTAGCTCCGTCTTTATGAACAACATCTTCTCGAAATCAGGGTCACTTTGGGCAATGAAGATGAAATCGTCTTCCTAAAACCTCACGTACTGTGCGGTAGTCACGGTAACATCTAGGAATATAACACCGATGGTTCCGTGACTGGACACTGCACACAGTCACCCGTTGGGGATGAAGAGACCTCTCGATGGCGAAATGTGGATTCTCAGTCCCCGAAATGCGCCAATTTTGTTTATTGACGAACCCATCCTAATGAAAGTGGGCTTCGTCGCTAAACTAAACCATACAGGGCACACTAATTCCCATCATGCCCTGCGGCCAACCGTGCAGTTTGAACGTCCTAACGCAAACCTTTAAGAAGTTATGACGACTTCATTTCATACAGTTCAACAACAGTGACCCTGCAAACACGCGATGTTTCGAAGCGGTATATTGTTTTAATTTTTTCGGGTTATGTAGGTCAATATCATTCAGCAGAACATACAAAATTTCTCAACTACTTTAGATTTTTGTGCCATCTGACTTTCAGGACTGAACACTTGGTGATTTGACACACCGTGGGATTATTGTCAGCATATGACTAACAATTTGTAATATCGAAATGATAAGTAGGAAACTAGAAACGCAACGATTATATGACTCTAATACTCGTATTTCAATTCAAATCATCAGGTTTACAAGGCAAGACTTGGAACTCATAGCACACGTGCAGCCAATCTGATGGCTTGTGATGTGTGAAGATCGTTAATCCCGAAACTCATTCACACTACTAGAATGTGTCCGAATGACAATTAAATGTTTAGAACTTGTCGACATTATATCAGGATGGGATGTAACTTCGCATTTATTTCTCAGAATCACCACTGTTAAACTTTTTTGTGAAAGATGATTAAAGACCTTACCTTAAACTCGGCTGTCCGTTTCCTGTATAACCAGTTACTACTTTAGAAGCAATAAATTCCGGGAAATCAATGGCAACTGATGAAAATTATTCCATTTGAGGAGTTGTGAAACTCGCACACAGTGACATTCAAACAATAGGATGTTTCGCTTTATTATAAAATATGAATTGGTGTTTTGGAATTACAAAATCTCTCTGTACTCAAGAAACTAAATGTTTCTACAACACGTTGTGGTGGCGTAAATACCACTCCGCCACCACGATGGACGTTCCGGCGGGGCACGCCTCTTGAGGGGGCGTGTCAACTAGAGGGTGTGCCGCTGTACCAAGTCGCCAGCACCGCCCTCCAGATGCGCCACGTCATTGCCTTGTGCCGAGGAAAGTTAATAAAAGGACGATGACAGGTGGAAACAGGCCTTATTACTTTTTGTGCCTTGCCTCACCAACTACTGCGTTTGCTGACAGTCCTTATCGTTATCAGACTACGCTATTCTAAGGAAATCTGAGTTTAGGCTTCTCTGTTAAGAAACAAAGTGCCTTGCAGGTGTGCGTCATTACTTCAAACGATCGACCTCGGTGAATTCTTCTCCCTGTGTACTTGCCTCTGCCAACCAACATTACTGTATTTTGTATTTAGTATCTGTGGTATTTCAGACGCGATCTTATTTCTCTAAATCTTTAGAACCTTATACTGGGTACAGTGCATCACATGTCGTTGAATAAAAATACTATTTCACGTGAGTACGTGGTAGGTGAGACAGTAAGAGACAAAGACAACGCCATGGTGTGATAAACATATGCTACTCGCTGGTTTCGTGTTGGGAATACAAGGAAGATTTTTCTGTCGATTCATGTGGGGAAAACTGTTCCACGAGCTTCGCTTAAATGAGCATATGCTAAAATTTGCACCATAATTAACACGAATCACTCGTCGAGAATGTCGTTCATGAGATGCGTTACAGAAAGATTGAAACAGCCTAAGTCAATTTGGTATAATTCCTAAAGAGTATTATGTTGCGGTCAGTGTCCTACGGAAAGTTTATGTCGCCTGTACATCTCTAGTACTAAGTAGGTCCAAGCACTTGAAAGCGCTCTGCCTCTGAAGAAGCAGTCAGCATGGAAGAACTGTGCTCTAAAGTAATTGGTCATTAAACGTGTAATACCAGAAGAGATGTGACTACTTCAGTCTTGTCATCTCGTGGAATCGGGTGTACTGCCGGTGGTCTGCGTCTTCCCAACACAATATTTCGACATCGTAGCTCTGCGTCTTCCCAACACAATATTTCGACATCGTAGCTCTGCGTCTTCATCAGCTGTTTCAGTCGCAAGAAATACTTGATGAAGACCTCGAGCTACCACGTCGAAATACTGTGTTGGGAAGACGCAGACCACTGGCAATACACCCGACTCCACAAGATGACACCGAATTGCCGGGAAACTCTAAGAAATTACGTCAGTCTTGCTTCTGAAGAATGTTGAGTTCTTGCTACTGCTGACTGGGACATGGTTAATTCCATTAACTGCATTGAGAGAAGAAAGTACACACTGAGTCGCATGTACATGTCCAGCCATACTTTCGTTATACAATGTGTATATTGTTCTGATGGCGAGACGCGTATTGGTGTTCACACGTTGTTATGAGCTGCAGTGCGAGGACTGGTTTAAAGCTATACTTTATCCTGTGCAAGCCTCTTTCTCTCCCAATAAGTAATTCATCTTACATCCATCTGAAGCTGCTTACTGCACTCACCTCTTGGTCTACTTCTAAAATTTTTAACCCTCCATACTTTACTCCAGTACTAAACTGATGGTTCGTTGATTACTTTTAATGTGTCTCTACCATAGATCCCTTCTTTTATTCAAGCTGTGCCACAAATCAATTTTCTCTCCTAATACCACCTCATTAGTAATGCCATTTACCGATGTAATCTTCTTCTGTAACATAATATTTCAAAAGCTTCTAGTGTCTTCTAGTCTGAACTGCTTGCCGTCCCAAGTTTAATTTTCATACAAGGTTACACATCGAATGAACACCTTCGTTAAAGTGTTCCAACCACTTACATTTAAATTCAGTGTTAATGAATTTCTCGTCTTCAGAAACGCACTTCTTCACATTGCTCGTATACGTTTTATATTCTCTCTGTTTTCTTTATCATCAGTTACTTTGGTGCGCAAATAGTAAACTCATCTACTGCTTTTAGTGTCTCACTTCTTATTCTAATTCCCTAGGAATCGCTTGATTTAATACGACTTTACTAAGTTACCTTTGTTATGCTTTTATTTTATATTCACTTTATATCACCCTTTCAAGACATTGACCATTCCGCTCAACTACTATTCGAAATCCATTGCTGTCTGTAAGCAAATTATGAGCAAATTACAATGTCATCAACAAACCTCGTTCTTATTTCTTCTCTATGAACTCTAATTTCTTCTCTAAAATTTTCTTTAGTCTCCTTTACTGCCTGCTCAATGTACAGACTGAATAATAGTGGAGGTAGGCTAGGACGCTGCCTCACTACATTCTCAATCACTGCGTCCCTTTCATACCCCTCGACACTTACAACTGCCCTCTGCATAAGTTGTAGTTACTGTAAGTTATCCCCGCTACGTTCAGAATTTCAAATTGTGTAGTCCATTCAGTATTTTCAAAAGCTTTTTCTGACTCTAAAAACCTATCCTATAAGGTAAGGCTTAGGGTCAATACAGTCTCACGTGTAATTCATATTACCGGAAACCTAACCAATTTTACTCGAGGTCGGCTTCTACCTGTTTTTTCCATTCTTCTGTAAATAATACGGGTCAGCATTTTGCAAACATGAATGATTAAGCAGTTAGTTCAGTAATATACACACATGTCAGCACCTCCTTTCATTGCACTTGGAAATATTACATTCTTCTTGAAGTCTGAGGATTTTTCGCCTGTTCCTAGATAACCAAACGCAGCATGTCCTTCTCAATGGAGAGAAGTCTTCCGAAGTAAGAGAGATTTCGGGTGTGCCGCAGGGGAGTGTTGTAGGACCATTGCTATTCAAAACATACATAAATGACCTTGTAGATAAGATCGGAAGTTCACTGAGGCTTTTTTCGGATGATGTTGTAGTATATCGAGAGGTTGTAACAATGGAAAATTGTACTGAAATGCAGGAGGATCTGCAATGAATTGACGCATGGTGCAACGAATGGCAATTGAATCTCAATATAGACAAGTGTAATGTGCTGCGAATACATAGAAAGAAAGATCCTTTATCATTTAGCTACAATATAGCAGGTCAGAAACTGGAAGCAGTTAATTCTAGAAATTATCTGGGAGTAGGCATTAGGAGTGATTTAAAATGGAACGATTATATAAAGTTGATCGTCAGTAAAGCGGATGCCCGACTGAGATTCATTGGAAGAATCCTAAGGAAATGCAATCCGAAAACAAAGGAAGTAGTTTAACAGTACACCTGTTCGCCCACTGCTTGAATATTGCTCACCAGTGTGGGAATCGTACCAGATAGGGTTGATAGAAGAGATAGAGAAGACCCAACGGAGAGCAGAGCACTTCGTTACAGGATCATTTAGTAATTGCTAAAGCGTTACGGAGATGATATATAAACTCCAGTGGAAGACTCTGCAGGAGAGACGCTCAGTAGCTCGGTACGGGCTTTTGTTGAAGTTTCGAGAACATACCTTCACCGAGGAGTCAAGCAGTATATTGCTCCCTCCTACGTATATCTCGCGAAGACACCATGAGAATAAAATCAGATGGATTAGAGCCCACACAGAGGCATACCGACAAACTTTCTTTCCACGAACAATACGAGAGTGGAATAGAAGGGAGAACCGATAGAGGTACTCAAAGTACCCTCCGCCACACACCGCCGGGTGGCTTGCGGAGTATGGATGTAGATGTAGATGTAGATGTATGTGCCATCCATGTGTCAAGCCAAGTAGAATAGGTGTGTCATGACTGGCTCTCCAAGGGTGTCAGTAGTTCTGAGGGAATGTCGTCTACTGCAAGAGCCTTGTTTCAACTTAGATCTTTCTTGTTGTGTCAAATTCGTCTCGCTGTATACCACTCCCCTCATCCATACTGGCTTCGTTTCCCTTTTCTATAATATTACCTTTCTGTTTGTTTCCCTTGTATAGTCCCTCTATACATTCCTTCCGTCTTCTGCTCCCGTTCTTTACTTTGCATTAGTTTCCCACATTAGCTCTTGATATTCATACAGTTACATCTCTTTTGTCGAAAGACCTCTCTAATTTTCCTATGGGCGGTATCTGCCTTTCCCATAGTTACGAGTATACATGCTTCTGTAACCGTCCGTTTTCTTCTAGCTGTTCCTGCTTAGACAGTTTGCACTCGCTGTCAATCTGTCTCATGTTTTTTTTCGTGTTTCACTCAGGCAATGCCTAATGGTCCCTCCGAAATCCTCAACAGCATCTATTTCTTTCAAATTAGCCGGGTACCATTACTCTTTTCTGCCTTTTTGCTATTTATTCAGTTTAAATCTGTAGTTTATAACCATTAAATTGAGGTCAGCGTCCACATCTGTACCTGTAAACGTCTTACAGTGTAAAATGTGGCTCTGGATTCTCTGTGCTTATTTACAACAACAAAAAATGTGTGTAGAGAGGATAAATATAGTACATAGATGTGACAGGTTTCTTGTTATTGCACAACGTGAAAATCGAAGACTTGTGATTAGAAAAGATAAATCAGCAAAAGTGTGCCAATAATGGCCGCCATGCATACTGTCAGTTACAGACCATAACCTCCATTATTACTTAACCCTTTGTGCACGTCATGTCATTTGATGTAACAGCTTGTCGTTTCTCACCGCTAGGCAGTCAGAGTACTGAATCCCCGTGTTCGGTCTCCTACGAAGGAGGCATTCAATTTTCTGCATTTTTACCACACCACTGATTTTCGGAATTTTTGTCACGGAAGTAGATATGGGAAATCATACATATTATTAACGTCAGAATAAATCTGGCACCACTACACTGAATGTAGCATCGTTAGGGTTGGGTTAGGGATGATTTAGGGATGACCGGAAATGTACTGGACCCATATAAAAATACTACTAACAGCTCCCCCTATTAGCGTGACACAAGCCAAGAATTTACGCACTACTTTTGAGAACTGTCGCCGGCTGTTGTGGCCTAGCGGTTGTAGGCGCTTCGCTCCTGAACCGCGCTGCTGCTACGGTCGTAGGTTCGAATCCTGCCTTGGGCATGGATGTATGTAATGCCCTTAGGTTGGTTAGGTTTAAGTAGTCCTAAGTCTAGTGGACTGATGACCTCATATGTTACGCCCCATAGTGCTTAGAGCCATTTGAACCATTTTTTGAGTACTGTCAGAAGCATTTCGTCATTTTAATAAGTGATAATGGTAGGTCATAAACATACCTAACTGATATTGGCCCACAGCTAAAGAGATTGACATATCAGCCATTTAAAACTCTGGGAAGACCAATAGATAAAGCGAAAAGCTATCACCCTATCTTTAATTGTGGCTATAATCTGTAGGAAAGAATGATTCTCTATCGAATTAGTAGCAAAATTATGGAACACGTTCTAGTTAAACAAGCTGGATTTCGAGCTGTATAGATAAAATTGCCAACCTCCTAACTTTTATTGAGGCAGGATTTCAAGAGTTCTTCGAAATATCCGTAATACTTGTTGATTTAATTGCACCTTAAGATACAGTAAGTTTCTGCCACAATCGAGGGAAAGAAACCTGAAGCCTTCGCTCAGGACGAATGCATCTGGTGCTGTTTGCAACAAAATCGTCTTGCTTCTGCTAGTATCGCATGTTTCACCCTTAGGTGGAAGTAACCAGACTCGTTAAAGATTCCAAGAGAGTGGCAGTACACGACAAAGTAAGTAAACCAAACACTTGTGCATAATAAGTACTTCAACTGGTGAGACACAACTGTTTTACTCACACTGATTTTCTATTGGCTTCTTGCAATATTCCAGTTCGCGATGTCAATAATGGACAATATAGTTGATGTTTTTGCTTCAATGTGCACGACTCCACAATTACATTAAGCAAAGTCGCAGCCTGACTCTAATATCGTCATAGCTTCGCCAGAAACAAGCGAATCAGTGTTACCCATTTGAACGCGACAGTCCGCATATATTTTTTAATCAGTACACAGCGTGCTTACAAAATGTAATTTTCACATATATTTTGAGAACAGACCTAGCGTTTCCCAAATCATCTGTGTGGCAGAAAGACTGGCTGATTGCTCAGATAAGTAGGAAGAGCCGAAAAATATCAACTCTCCAAGTTAAAATTCGGCGTGATGAACAAGTATGAAAGGTGTTCAACAGAAATAGCAAGTGCTATTTGGAATTTGTGGGTTTGTACAAGAAATCTTAATTAGTAGAATTCAGCCACAAAGAAGAAATCTCGTGTTTATCGAATTAGAGGTGAATGTCCCACGGAGAACACAATGCTGCATGCCACGCCTTACATTTAAAAAAGTCATCAGTATCAGTGACTGAAGATAAACATATCTCAGGCTTAGCTGAATGTAAGATATTTTAAGCATCCTCAGCAGTCTTAGGAGGTTCATGCTAGAAATCCTCATAGCTCGTTTCCTACAGTGATAATTATCCTATACGTAGTGAGTCCCTGATGTTTAGAGCTGTATCATCTTATGTGGTGCTACAGTTTCTTCAAAAATAGTCCAATATTCGCTACTGAAGACTGCGCATCTGAGCCTCGTCGTATCCCAGTTTTACTTCAAATTGTTATCGAAAATTGCAGTGTCACTTTATATAAATGCCAATGAGAGCTACGGAAACAGATCGCCTATTGATAGCCCGCAATTTTCCACCAACGGGACAGTTTACATTTCATTCACTGTAATTTACTCATAATTTACTCATAATTTTTAATTTTCTGCTGTCTTCGATTAATTGTGTGCATTTTTACCACCTTCTGAAGTCCAAGAAGTCGATATGACCTGCAAAAATTTGCTCTTGATGAGAGCGTAGTTCCAACTTAAATACATTAAACACCGGTGCCATTAAGAAAAATATGATTTAAACATAGATTTTTTTCCCCCTGTACTTCTATATGGCAGGCAGACAGCCTAACCACTTACCTAGCAAGGAAGACCTATTAAACTTCAATTCTTCAATTTAAAATTCTGCATGGTGACAATGTACAATTTCACAGGTACAGTCCTGGAAATCGTAGAAGTTCCGTATGAATACATAGTTAATATTCAACGCTGTGGATAAGATTTTGAAGCTCGTTTCAACGTCAGAAACCGTAAAAGATCACTTAGAAAAATGTTAGCGCGCTGATTCGTAAGTTTACAGATTGTCTTCTATGGGATTAGTTACATAATCGTTAAGTTATTTCTGTATATCGCTAGGCATATTTGTAAGTTTGTAGTACCTTCTGAAAGATAATGAGGAAGACTGAATTACACATTTTAAGGCATGAGAAATGATTTACTGATCGAATCTAGTAAATATCTTCGTACCTTTTTAGCTTCTTTTTATGTATATTCTCTTCTGACTGCTTTTGATGAACACATTGCAGCATTATCCATCTGTATCCACTCTTCAGTGTCAATCATTTCGAGGTTGTTGTAGTATGGAGAAATTCGATTTTTCAGTTGGTTCTCTTATGCATTAATCTTACATAAAAAGTAGGAAGAAGTTATACTCACATAACGATATCTCTTAGTCAAGATCAATTCAATGAAATACTGTAATATTTTCAGAAATAATAAGGTTCAAATAATTGCCGTACCAGATGACAAAACGTGAAGATGAATGTCAAAATGGTGCGCATTTATTTCAGGGCAAGAGTGCCCTGAGGCGAGGCCGGGGATCCGTGGAGAACTTGATCTTGAATGGACCGGTCTTCGGAGGAGCGATGAGACCAGAGAAACACACACAGTAAATTATGTCGACTCCTACAGCTGCCAGAGTAGGAACGCGACCGTTAACTGCTGCGTTGTACGAGCGCGGTCGACACGCAGGCGTGGGCCACCTTTCCGGAGATGGCAGGCCACCCTCTAACAAGACACGCTCTGGCTCGATGTTGCCTAACGCCCCGAAAGCTCGCCTTGTTGTTGGACTGACTCCAGCTGGAAGTTACTGAACGTCACAGCGAGAGCTTGCGTCATTGTGGCGCTGACTCCGCTGCCCGCGGCCAACGAGGCAAGCGGGCCGAAGCTCACTGAAAAAAATACTACCCCATAATCTCATTTGCTATCAAAACAGCTGCTCTCGTGATACTTGGCCGACGCGCCCCTCTCGAGGATTTGAATGAGGCGTGCTCCTAATTTAAGTTCCCGGAGGCTGTCAGGATTGGTAGAGGCGGGCATTTGGCAGCGTGCCGCCACGGGCCGGAATGAAATTATTTGGCTGCGCTCGTCTTGTTAGGCCGGTCGCTCGAGGGGACGTTAATTCCAGTAACAAACAAAAGGCGGCCGCTGCCCAAGGCCGCTGACCTTGATTTGCCTGCAGGCGGGCGCGACCTTGCTGCTTGCCGCTTGCTGCATGCTGCCGCCCAGGTGCTGGCGCCTCCTCTTTGTCTTCGTTGCTACAGCAACAAAACTCGGTGCCACATTTCTCTCGGGGCCTAACCACACTAGACCATCCTCTAGGAATTTAGAAGCTCTAGAGTCGAATCCTGATCAAATCAAAAGTTCCATGACCAGGACTCGCCGTAATGTGTAAGTACTTCCCTGTCAGTCCTGCTGGCTATAGTCCCTCATCTAGGAATGGTCAAGCTCTATATTTCAATTTTCTGCGGACCATAATACCGTGACAACGGGTAGATCTCAGTGTAGCTTATACACGCACAGACGGGAATAGTCTAGGTAACATATTTACGTGATTAACACTGCAAGATCAAAGATTAATGTAAGCGAGAGATGTGACATTGCAAATGTGAAATGCTGGTACCGCTAACAGGGGGGGAGGGGGGGTCCGAAACACCTCATGAGTGGATTTCTCTGGAATACTTGGATACTGTCACTTTTATTTCAGAAGAGGCAGCCATGTTGATACTTATCACCTGTTTTTATTGTATTTGTTTTTGGCGGTACAAATTTTGCTATATAGGAGGGTTGGAATTTTAATAGTTGCAACTATTTATTAACAGTTGGTACAAAATAGATACGCGTTTCAAAGTTTTACTGACCTTCAAAGTAGTCACCAGCATTGTGTATAGCCCGTTGACAGCGATGTGGAAGTCGTAAGATACTCTTAGCAGTGCCAGTTGTGTTGACAGTTCGAGCGGCACGGTCTATTGTCCGACGAATTTGTACCAGTTCTGAAGCGAATGCCTTTAAGTGTTCCCTTTAGTTTATAAGTCGAGTTGACCTCACGAGCGCTTAAGTCAGGGGAGTGCAGTAGGTGGTATAGCACTTAGCAACCCCATCAGTCAAACAAATCAGTAACAGCTTGCACTGTACGTTCTTGAGCATTTTCCTACAAAATGATGGTCAGATCCTGCAGGAGGTGTCATCACTTCAGTCTCTAAGCTGGTCGTAGGTTGTGTTCCAAGAGTGAACAGCATAGAGACAGAAGTGGTGACACTTTATGCAGGACCTGACCTTCATTTTGCAGGACCATGCTCAAGCACGTACAGTGCAGGCTGTTACTGATTTGTTTGACTGATGGGTCTGCTAAGTACTATACCACCTACTGCACTCCCCTGACTTAAGCCCTCGTAAGTTCAACTCGATTTCTAAACCGAAGGATACGCTTCACGGCATTCACTTCAGAACTGCTAAAAATTCGGCGGGCAATAGACTGCGCGACTCGAACTATCAACACAACTGGCACTGCTAAGAGTATCCTACGACTTCCACATCGCTGGCTGACATACTTCTGCGAAATCATTTCGAAAGTTTACATGCAAACACTATTGCTATATATCGAACACATGCGCAGAGATTTATGCTAAGATTGCGTTTTTATAGAAACTATAAAATGCTTTTTCTTATCTTGTAATTTTGTTTCACTTCCAGGTCTGAAAAGAGACAGCGTGGTTAGGAAGTATCAGTTCGATCACTGAGGTCGTGACCACAAACATACCGCACAAGAGGACCTGGAAAGATCTATGGAAGCCATTATAAAATGGATATCACTCCGAAATACTTCAAACAAATTTAAAATTTCGAAATCGACATTGAGTGGCTACAGTAAACCGTCTAATGAGGAAACTGAAAAGAGGAAAAAGAAAGGAGGCCAAACAGACCTTGGTGTAAATACTGAAGTGAAGGTTGTGAAAGTGTGGTTACTTGTGCAAGAGAGACATATCCACTAAGCAACTTTGACTTAACGATGTTTTGTGAAGTACACTTTGGACAGAGAAGGAAAAATAATAAAACAATTTAAAAACAATCATCCAGGTCCAGACTGGGCGCAATGTTTCGTCAATACACATGCAGAATTAACTCTCAAGACGGTGTTCGTGATTTTAAAGAGCCGAAAATAATTCTCGATGGTGTCACCCCAGAGCAATTATTAAATTACGGTGAGACGAACCTGGCGGATGATCCATCAAGGAGAAAATTTCTGAACAAACGATGTTTGCTAATACCCAGACAGGCTTATGAAACAAACAAAATCCAATGCAAGTGTGATGTTTGCTGCTACTGGCAATGGCACACTACTGCCACCTTACATAATACATAAAGCTAAATACCTATACGATGGTGAAAGTGGTCCTGCTGGGGCAAGGTTTAACAAAAATATATCAGGTTCGATGGATGGCAGCTGTTTCGTAGATCGTCTATGGAAAATGGAAATGAGGTTTCATGGTTCTTTACAGACCGTTTGGGAACGATGCGGGAGACCCGCATCGTCGTACTAGTCAAGGTGTTATGGAGGTGGTTGGCCATTGCCTTCTTCCGATCCTAATGTGGATGAATGATGATGATGAAGACGACACAACACCCAGTCTTCTCGGGGCAAGAGAAAATCCCTGACCCCGTAGGAAATCGAAACCAAGACTCTGTCCTCGGGAAGAGGGAACCATACCGCGAGACCACGATCTGCGATCAGATAGGTCGATAGTGATATCTTATTTTCGTTGCTTTGAGGGAAGAAAAGTCATTATTGACGACAAAGTAAGTTGTCCTCCATCTTCAGCGCCGGCAGGAGTGACCGTGCGGTTCTAGGCGCTACAGTCTGGAACCGAGCGACCGCTACGGTCGCAGGTTCGAATCCTGCCTCGGGCATGGATGTGTGTGATGTCCTTAGGTTAGTTAGGTTTAATTAGTTCTAAGTTCTATGTGACTGATGACGTCAGAAGTTAAGTCGCATAGTGCTCAGAGCCATTTGAACCATTTTGAACCATCTTCAGCTGTCACTGATTTGTGCGAAAAAAACGACACTAAGTGTATTTTCTTACCAGCGAACTCAACACAGGTTACAAAACCTCTATATGTCGCAACGTTTAGACCATTGAAACAGGCTTGGCGAAAGGTCCTGGAGGATTGGAAGAGCATAACTAACAGCAAATGTTCGGGAATTGATAAGAAGTGCTCTCATCGACTTAAAAAAAATCCCTTTACATTTTACCACCAACCATGTAGATAAACATCTGTTCGGGTTTAAGGCAGACTGGCGTTTATTCTTTCCATAAGGACCACGTTCTTGAAATATTGCCATCTGAACAACGCAGGGACGGCAGCTCAGTTAATGACAGCCTGGTTGAGTCCTTAAAGGATCAAAGGTGGCCTCATGATAATTTGCCCAAACAAGGTAAGAAAAAACTCTGTGTACCACTTGGCAAGACTGACAATGCGCATGACTTGGCGAATTCAGTGGGTGAATCAGAAGATGAAGATAAAGATAGTGATGGTGACAACACCAATTATCCACAGATTTACAGAAAGAGAAGAGTCCACATCTAATCAGAATGTAGAACAGTCTACTGATCGGGTGTTACGCGTTAGAGAATGGTTGAAAGTGAAAATCGAGGTGCAAAATATTTTGTTGAGGGAATTACCGAAGTTTTACATGAAAGAAAAACACATGTGGCATCATATTTGAGTTACACCCCCACAGATGACAGTGTTTATGCTTTCCCAAATATGGAAGATATATCTGAATTTGATTTCATTCAAGTGGTTCAAGTCATGACAGAACCATTAGTGAGACAAGGCAGACATAGCTTTCAATGACGTTTTTCTAATCTAAAGGTTAAATTTTATTTGAATAAAGCAATTTTGTGCCCCTGTTGATCTCAAAGCCTATTGCAACAGTATTCTGCCTGTGTTTATATTTATGAGTGTCCTTATTGACTCCATCCCTAGGGTGATTGGGGACATTATTTACTTGCTAATGAGTACAAATTATATTAAGAAATATCAAATTTACTTGGTTTCAAGAAAGATTAACAGCACCATCTTTCACATGAATGATTAAAAAATCACCTGCTGTTGTACTTCTGGGTTTATTATTTAAGACAGTTAAAATCTGTCCATGTTCACCCCTGCTTACAGTACTTCAATAACTGGTGTAACCACCAGAATGTTGATTGCAAGCATGCAAATGTTCGCGCATTGTGATTTACAGGTGCCGCTTGTCAGTTTGTGGCATGGCTGTTGCAATTGGTCGAACAATATAGGACGGCTAATGCTTGTTATGAATGACACTGGCGTTGTCGTCCAATGATATCCCTTATGGGCTCGATTGGAGACAGAACTGGTGATCGAGCAGGCCAATGCAACATGTCGACACTGTAGAATATACAGGGTTACAACAGCGTTATGTGGGCCCGTGTTTCCCTTCTGGAAAACATCACCCGAGATGCTGTTCATGAATGGCAGCATAATAGGTCTAATTACTAGACTGACGTACAAATTTTCTGTCAGGGTGTGTGGGATAACAACGACAGTGCTCCTGAAGGCATCCGAAATAGCACCCTGGACCATATCTTCAAGTGTGGGTCCAATGTGTCTAGCACGCTTACAGGTTGGTTGCAGGCCCTCAACTGGCCTCCTAACCAAAATACGGCCATCACAGTAGCCGAGGCCGAATCAACTTTTTCCAGAAAACACAACAGATCATTACCCTGCTCTCCAATGAGCTCTCGCTTAATAGCACTGAAGTGGCAAATGGCGGTGCTTTGGAATCCGTGGAACGTTCGCGACAGTGTGTATGGCTCGGAGCTGTCGTTGTTGTAACCAATTTATAAAAGTTCATAGTGTGACTGTGGTGCCAAAGTGCTGCTGCAGATGCAGTACGATGCACCAGAGCCATGTGCCGAACACAATGGTCTTCCCTCTCGGTAATGCCACGTGGCCGTCCGAAGCCCGGTCTTGAGACCGTACATATTTTTGACCTGTGCTGCCAGCAATAATGTACAGTGGATACATTCCTGCCAAGTCTTCCTGAAATATCGCAGAAAGAACATACAGCTTCTCGTAGCCTTATTACATGACCTCATTCAAAGTCAGTGAGGTGATGATAATGGCGTCTTTGTCTCCTTAAAGGTCTTCTTGATTTACATCAACTCCCCATGTCCAGTCACAAAGGTAACTAACGCTCATGATGTTACAGTGTGTATTTAAAGCAAACTTTATCTCCGTTCTCAGCGTGGCACTGCTAGAGCCACTCTTATGCGACTGGCGACAGGTCTGAATGGACATCTTATTTCAGATGAGAAACACACCCTCCAACTTCCTTTATGTTGCACAACTCCTTCTTGGTGTTGTGATTATGTTTTCCGTCAGTGCATTTCCTTGAGTGCGAACTGCGGAGACCCAGTGAACTTTCATACAAACTATGTCAATAATTTAGCGCCACTCTTGAGCATAACGTACCTCAGATCATTAGAGCAGAAATATTTTCTCCCCCATTGGAAAACAGCACTGGTCATACCCATAAAAAATATGTAAAACTGGCACATAAAACTACGTTCCTATTACCACTCGCATATATTTAAATCAGA
Source organism: Schistocerca gregaria (assembly GCF_023897955.1). Lineage (NCBI taxonomy): Eukaryota > Metazoa > Arthropoda > Insecta > Orthoptera > Acrididae > Schistocerca > Schistocerca gregaria. Next base: position 736,457,928 of record NC_064931.1, read on the forward strand.
GTTCTGTAACAATGTCTCATTTTAGACATTATGGTCTACTTGAATCACGACAAATGTCTCTATGGATATAAGCATGCATTCGCAAATCATCGAGCATACTAATCCCGTCTCTCTCCGTGATGCGTGATATTAGCAGTGCCATAGTTAGTGGACACCAGGTAAGTTAGATGTTCCAAAATTGTAGCCAGCTTAATCACTGAACTGAAAATTTCCTGGCAGGCACGACGCACCAGGTTATCCTGTACGTTGTACAGCAGTCCACTAGCACTTAATTAATTTCTGATGAGCCACAGGGAGGTGTTACAGGAACTTCGTTTTTTATGTTGTACATCAATAACTGAGAACGTAGCATTTGCTGCAATCTCAAACTTTTTTTTGAAAGATGGCGCAGCTGTCTGCAAGGAACTTCTGTCAGGTACAAATTCTTCTAATGTGAAGTTAGACATCGACAAAACGTCACGCTGGCGCCAAGACTGAAAGCTAGGTTGTGGTGCAGAGAAATGAAGAGATTGCATGTCACGAAACATAACAAAATCGTGTGTCTTTACTACGAGATTAGTAAGTCACAGCTGGAGTGTGCTATATTGGCAGCAACAGTGTCTAGAAATGAACAGGGGAACAACTGAATACGCTTGGTAGGAGGCAAATCAAATCGTAGACTACGATTCATTGGTAGGATGCTGGGAAACTGCAGTCTGTCTACAAAAGTTATTGCACACAAAACTCTTGTACGGTATAGTACAACAGTGCTTCATTTTGTGGGATTCGCATCAGCTCAGGCGAACAGGGAACAAGGAGCATATACAAAGAACGGTGTTACTAAAAGCTTGTTTGATTGGCGTGGGAAAATAACAAGACTATTAAAACTTCGTAACTGGTAGACACACTAAAAAGGTTCTGTAAATTTCGTGACTACATGCTGAGACAACTTTGTGATACAATCCCTTTAACACGCCTCTCTTTCCATAAATTAAACATCAATTGTGGCAAATCGATCAGTTCCAAAACGATTGCTTCAGATGAAAACTGGTTTGATAGCTACAGGCGGAAAGTCTACGTAGTACAGGCTACTTCAGATCAAAACTAACAGAAACTTTCGGCTTTTACATACAACTGCTGGAAATAATCCCTTCCGTTCCGTGTCGATCTTCTAACTTGCACTTATTTTAACAGGTTTCTTGGTGTGATTACAGTTACAATATTTTGTTCCTGTGATACGTATTATTCATACCCCTACCAACACGTACTGGAAGTTACAAAGACGTCTTATTCGCAGTGACGTAATAGGTTTTGTGGAGTGCAGCTTTCTCTAAGCAGTCCCACATAGCCTGATATAAGAGCACTGCTCATCTTAAGTTTTATTCGTTTTTAGATTAACCTTAGATATAATTAATGTATGTCGCTCGAAGTACAGGCTCAAAATGCCTTTATTCTGATAATAGTGTGATTTAAGGGACGATGTTTCAGTTTTACTTAGTTAATTAAAGCATCTGTAAAGATACATCGAAAGACTTTGCCTGGACAAAATTCTGTTTCAGTTTCGCAATCCACCAATCAAGGAGAATCATTTGAAATACATCACAGTAACATCCAGTTTCATTTTTGTTTTGGAATTTTATGTAACAACTTGTTGTATATGTATTTAAACATGAATCTGTTGGCATGACTAAGAACATGAATGGGTAAACTCTTTCTATTTCGGCATTATTCACCTTTCAGTTTGCATAAGATCTACAGTTGCATTCAGTGTTAAGGAACAGCGTTGTGATCATTTATACACTCCTGGAAATGGAAAAAAGAACACATTGACACCGGTGTGTCAGACCAACCATACTTGCTCCGGACACTGCGAGAGGGCTGTACAAGCAATGATCACACGCACGGCACAGCGGACACACCAGGAACCGCGGTGTTGGCCGTCGAATGGCGCTAGCTGCGCAGCATTTGTGCACCGCCGCCGTCAGTGTCAACCAGTTTGCCGTGGCATACGGAGCTCCATCGCAGTCTTTAACACTGGTAGCATGCCGCGACAGCGTGGACGTGAACCGTATGTGCAGTTGACGGACTTTGAGCGAGGGCGTATAGTGGGCATGCGGGAGGCCGGGTGGACGTACCGCCGAATTGCTCAACACGTGGGGCGTGAGGTCTCCACAGTACATCGATGTTGTCGCCAGTGGTCGGCGGAAGGTGCACGTGCCCGTCGACCTGGGACCGGACCGCAGCGACGCACGGATGCACGCCAAGACCGTAGGATCCTACGCAGTGCCGTAGGGGACCGCACCGCCCAGCAAATTAGGAACACTGTTGCTCCTGGGGTATCGGCGAGGACCATTCGCAACCGTCCGTCTCCATGAAGCTGGGCTACGGTCCAGCACACCGTTAGGCCGTCTTCCGCTCACGCCCCAACATCGTGCAGCCCGCATCCAGTGGTGTCGCGACAGGCGTGAATGGAGGGACGAATGGAGACGTGTTGTCTTCAGCGACGAGAGTCGCTTCTGCCTTGGTGCCAATGATGGTCGTATGCGTGTTTGCACCGTGCAGGTGAGCGCCACAATCAGGACTGCATACTACTGAGGCACACAGGGCCAACACCCGGCATCATGGTGTGGGGAGCGATCTCCTACACTGGCCGTACACCTCTGGTGATCGTCGAGGGGACACTGAATAGTGCACGGTACATCCAAACCGTCATCGAACCCATCGTTCTACCATTCCTAGACGGGTAAGTGAACTTGCTGTTCCAACAGGACAATGCACGTCCGCATGTATCCCGTGCCACCCAACGTGCTCTAGAAGGTGTAAGTCAACTACCCTGGCCAACAAGATCTCCGGATCTGTCCCCCATTGAGCATGTTTGGGACTGGATGAAGCGTCGTCTCACGCGGTCTGCAAGTCCAGCACGAACGCTGGTCCAACTGAGGCACCAGGTGGAAATGACATGGCAATCCGTTCCACAGGACTACATCCAGCATCTCTACGATCGTCTCCATGGGAGAATAGCAGCCTGCATTGCTGCGAAAGGTGGATATACACTGTACTAGTGCCGACATTGTGCATGCTCTGTTGCCTGTGTCTATGTGCCTGTGGTTCTGTCAGTGTGATCATGTGATGTATCTGACCCCAGGAATGTGTCAATAAAGTTTCCCCTTCCTGGGACAATGAATTCTCGGTGTTCTTATTTCAATTTCCAGGAGTGTAGTTCAGCAAAAGTTTTGCCAGTTAAATTTGATTAGCAAACATGGGGCTCAGTTTACCAGGGCTGTTTGGGTTGTAAATGGTTCGGGGAAACAGAAATACCATAAGACTGAATGGGCTGTAAATGGTTTCGTGGAAAGAGAAATCCCAACAGCCTTTTTTCTACCGTTTCAATTATCTAACTCAAGTGCTACTGGTTAACAATATTTCAACCAAAAGTAAGCACAGTTCAAATGCATTTTACACGTTTTCTATTGCTAAATTTCCATAGATGGTGAATAATATCTTTTAGAGGTCCATTGTAGGCTACATTCGTAATCCGTCATTGCAGATTGGTCTCATATAACGAGTACAGATACCCCAGCCATTTCCATAGGATCAAATTCAAAATCGACGTGTTTTCCCCTGTAGAGAATTTTCGGACAGCCAAACATAACTACACGATTCTAGCGTGCAATAAGTTCAGGAAACAACACGAACAACTACTCAAGCACTGTAGCAAACAAGGAGAACATACAGACCATTCATGTAGTTTACTAAGTTTTTAGCAACCTGTCAATCTCATCTTTTATTTTTACTTTCACGCCAAATATTAAAGGGAGTGTCTTATTCACAAGAATTCTTTGCTACTGGGTGAAATTTTGTCGTGGACATTTAATCGAATGTTGCGTGTTCGTATAAGAATGTTTGATTCAATCAATAAAAAACAAAGAACCTAAGAAACTTGGAACGTAAAAGAAAACATTACAGGAACGACGATAGAAGTATTTGGACATTGTTAATTGTGATACATTATTTATGATTTTGCAGCTGCTACGCAGCAACTTTGTGGATCAATTTTGTTTATAAAAAAACGATCTACTAAAAGTAATGTTAGAGGAACTTGCAGAATTATTTATGGAAAGTCTACAGGGGAAGGCACATTTCCAAAACTATAACTATTCTTTAATTCTTCAACAGCACCAGAAAAGAGACAGACAATATGTGAAACGCTACAGTCATAGCTTTCGCTCCACCGTCCACATAACACAAGATTTTATGTAGTGTGAACAGCAACTCCCGCGACACAATCTCCAGAGACTGTTCAAAAATGAATTAGGAGTATTTTGGTATGAAGGGCCAGGGATCTGTTGCATAGTAATGTCATTATAGATAACTAGCTGAGTACCCTGTGTTGCCTGCGTATGTGTTTATTTCAATCTTCCAATAGTCCAGCTCCTCCTTCCCCTTTCTATCCATCGAGTCTCTCCCCGTTCTCTGTCCATTTCCTCCTCCCTGTCTGTCTATTCGTCTTCTCCTCTCCTATCTCTCTGCCTAACTCTTTGTCCCTCTCCGTCTGTCCATCTTCTTCTCTTTCCATTCTCTGTTCGTCTATTCCTCCCTCCTCTCTCGATTCACTTGCGCTTCCCCTATCTCTGTCCATCTTCTCCTGCTGTCCTATCGAACATAGGCCGGTGTGAGGTTGAGCGTACACCATTAAATTAAGTAGTGGTTTTGACTTTGCACATATGTACTGTTTGTGTTTTCCCTTTGTTTCGTTTATAAATCTATAGCTATGGTGTTCTTTTAATCATTGACAAAGGTCTTCTTAGGCACTTGTGGGTTTTATTGTTCTGAAGAAGGTGTAGTTATCTACGCCGAAACCTAGGTTAACACTAGGTGCTTTTTTCGCAATCGAGGCGGGTTTCTACTTTTTTTAATAAGTTATATAATCTGTTGGTGGTATTCTGCAATACAATTGTTTAGTAATTCGATAAGGCGATTAATAACACAGTGGTCATACAAAGATTGTTATAATTTATTGTCACATAAAGCGTGTTTTACTCTCCTGTGTGGCAGATATTTCTTCATTCCTTGGGTATTTTTTATCTTTTGAGTCTTTCTTTGGTTATTCTCATGATCTTCGTTTGCAGTCTCGTTTGGCTGTCTTCCAGTATTTTGTTTTTTTTTTATTATCTTCTATAATTTCGAGTTCCTATATCTTAATTTCTGTGAACTATTTAATATTACTCTTACTATTCCACAATTTTCTCTTACTTTCGTGCTAATTCTGTTCTCTGGTGTTCTCGTGAAATGTCCAGAGGATGATACGCGATTCTTCCTGATAGTACTCGATATCCTATATATTTTCTTGTATATGGTTTCATTTGGAGCTATTCTCCAATGATTTTATATATAGTCTCTGTATATTTTCCAATGCCCATATACTTGATATTGTGTGTCTCCTAATTATTCTTCCTGCCCGTGGTCCATTTCTGCTCTTTTGAAGATTTTCAGCTACATATTTTATTTTTGGTTGTGGAACTTCATAGTGTTTTAGTTTAGAATCTATAGAGAGGCTTTTCTGTTTTTTTATTGCGTACTTTTCTTTCTTCAGGTACTTTATGCTGCCATTATCCGTTCTCATTCAGATAGTTTAAGATTTAAGCTAAATATTTAAATTTATCATCAGTTTTGCGTAAAAGTTGCACATTGGGCACCCCTTCCATTTTCCAATATCACACCGAGGTAGACAGTCTTTGCTACATGTCAGTTTGTTACCTCAACGAGATTATCACCTTAGAAAATAACTTAGACTAAGGGCTGTGCTAGAGATCCTTGTCACCACGGCCACGATTTCAGGGGGAGGGAAGGTGTCCAATTCGAAACTTTTACTCATTGCGATTCCGTGTTATATTGTAATTTTATTTGCAAGTCAGATATGACAGCCTAATCTTGTTTCTCAAATGATATTCTAAAGCTAATTTTGTGCTATTTCTTGTAGTGATTTCACTTGTAGGATTTCTTGACTATTGTTGGCTAGGTGAGCAAGTGAATTATCTAATCCCAAGCGCTTTAAACTTACTTAATTTGTTGCACATCAAATTCTTATTTTCGTTTGATTATTTTTGTATTATTCGCTCATTACGTATACCAGTGCACAGTTGAAGAGTGATAGTGATAGGCTGTCTCTTTGTCTAAAGGCAGATTTTTATACCGAATGGTTCAGAAATCACTCCTTTAAACTTCTTTCGGTGTGGTGTTGGTTAGAGTAAGTTCTGTTAGTGGCATTAAGCTGGTAACTTCTCCAAATGTCATACGTTAGTTGAGTTGTCAGTTAACATAAACAATACGTACAGTAGTGACACATAATACATTCGATTACCGGCCGGTATGGGGGATTTTCTCTGCCCGGGGACTGGGTGTTTGTATTGTCCTTATCATTTCATATCAACATCATCTTTCGTGAGAGTGGCTAGACTGGATTGTGTAAAAATTGAACTGTGTACAAACTGGGACTTTGAACGGGTGCTGATGACCACGCAGTTGAGAGCTCCACAAACCAAACATCATCATCAGACTTCTCCACAGAGTAAGTGTCGCCAGCGAAGTTGAAGCCATCATAGACGCGATCAGTGGATAAACCCCTCATTAATGAACACTAACTGTCTGGATACTTTTGATTAGACAGTGTATATCAAGGAGCGGTTGACTTTGCGTTATATCGGAAAAACTTTGAAAATTTTCTTACTTATGCAAGTAATTCTTAGCCATCATAGTTTCCTAATTTTGAGGTCAACGTGCCTTTTTTATACAAATGTGACTATTTGAACCTGGCAGCTCAAGATTTGACCGTTGGAAACCGTAGCCAGAGTTAAAGCGCGGTACAGCACTGACGTAAACGAAACGCGGCTTGCCATACTTTCCTGCGGCAACACTAAATCAGTACGTTTTCTGCGCGACAGCAAAGGAAATACTGGCTACGAAAGTGCTGCTAAGGCAGAGTTACTGAACACAGCGTTCTGAAATTTGTTCTCCGAACAAGTCGCAATAGATATTCCATAATTCTAATCAAGAACAGCTGTCAACAGGAGTAACTTGGAAGTAGATAACTTCAGAGTAGTGAAATAACTTAAATCACTTAGCAAAAGCGGGTCTTCCGGTCCAGAGTGTATACCAATTACGTTTCTTCCAGAGTATGCCGATACTAGAGCTCCATATTTAACAATCGTATACAATCGCTCGTTCTACGAAAGATCTGTACCAGAAGACTAGTGAGCTGCACAGGCACACCAGTACTCAAGAAAGGTAGTGGGAGTAATCCACTAAATTATAGACCCATATCATTAACGTCGGTATTCAGCAGGATTTTGGAAGTCCACAACGTTGAGAACTGTCGCGAAAAGAACTGTCTATTGACACATAGTCAAAACGGGTTTAGAAAACATCGTTCCTGCGAAACACAACTTGTTCTTTACTCACATGAAGTGTTGATTATTATTGACATAGGGATTTCAAATTTATTCCGTATTTCTATATTTCCAGAAGGCTTTTGACACTCTACCGCAAAAGCGATTTGTAATCAGTTTGCGTGGTTATTGAATATTGTCTTAGTTATGTGACTGGGTTCGTGATTTCCCCCAAGAGAGCCCAGAGCTCGTAGTAAATGACGGAAATTCGTCGAGTAAAACATAACTGATTTCTGGCGTTCCCAAAGATGGTTTTATAGGCCCCATGCTGTTCCTTATGTATATAAACGATTTAGGAGACAGTCTGAGCGTCCGAGTTAGGCTGTTTCCAGATGAGGCTGTCTTTTGTCGTCTAGTAAAGTCATCAGCGGATCAGAACAAATTGTGAAACGATTTATAAAATATATCTGTATGATGCGAAAATTGGCAGTTGACCGTAGAAAATGGGAAGTGTGACATCATCCACTTGAGTGCAAAAAGGAATCCGTTAAACTTCAATCAAATCTAAAGGTCGTAAATTCAACTAAATACCTAAAAATTACAGTTATGAACAACTTTAACAGAGATGAACACATAGAAAATTTTGTGGGGAAGGAGAGCCAAAGACTGCGATTTATTGGCAGAACGCTTAGAAGATGCAACAGATCTACTGAAGAGACTTGACGACACTACCTTTGGCCGTCCTCTTTTGTAGTACTCTTGCGCGGTGTGGGAGCCTTACCAGGTTTCACTGAGTACACCGAGATACATCAAAGAAGGACAGCACGTTTTGTATTATCGAGAATAAGGGAGAGATTTTCACGGACATGAGACAGGATTCTGGGTATATAATTTAAACAAAGGCTTTTCTCGTTGCAGCGGGATCTTCTCACGGAATTTAAATCATCAACTTTCTCCTCTGAATGGGAGAATATTTTGTTGATGCAGACGTACATAGAGAGAAACGATCATCGTAATAAAATAAGTGAAATCAGAGCTCGCACGGAAAAATACAGGTGCCCGTCTTTTCCGCGCACAGTTCGAGAGTAGAATAATAGGGAATTATTGTGAAGGTGGTTCGATGAACATTCTGCAACGCACTTAAGTGTGATTTGCTGAGTAGACATACAGATGTAGATGTAGATGATAGTAACATACTGATGAGGAAATAGTACTTCATAAATTACAGGACGCTGATGTCAGGATTCCAGATCTGTTCCAAGAAGGCACAAAATCTTTTCTGCAAAAATAATATACTAGAATTATCTACAGATGTTGTGCATGGCGCCGGCCCATGTGGCCTAGCGGTTCTAGGCGCTACAGTCTGGAACCACGCGACCGCTACGGTCGCAGGTTCGAATACTGCCTCGGGCATGGATGTGTGTTGTCCTTAGGTTAGTTAGGTTTACATAGATCTAAGTTCTAGGGGAATGATGACCTCAGAAGTTAAGTCCCGTAGTGCTCAGAGACATTTTAACCATTTTTTGTTGTGGATGTTAACTGAATAAATGTTAAGTTCGTAAATGATCAGTGTAGGTGAATAAATAGCATGCAGGCTTTAAATGTAAAGTGTGTCATCTTCGAATTCATACGAAATTTTTTCCTCATCAGAGCTTCAACAACGTGTTGTCTAGAAGCCCTCCACTATGTTATATGAAGCAGGTTTCGATGAAGTGCAGATAATTTCCTACAGAAGATGAGAAGTAATTCTTGACATAAATCAATGAGAGTGGCTTCTGGTGCAAAATGACCTCCTTGGAATCGAAAAATTAAATTTACTACCTCTTTCTGAAGTAAGACGTGAGAATTATTCACACAGTTTCATTTATATTACCACTGTATTAGACCAATAGTCTGTCGCAGCGAGCTAGGGCACCAAGCACGTCATCTGTTCTGCGAGAGTTAATGACGGCATACAAGCGACGTCAAATATCTGCACCACGTCGTTTTCAGCAGAGCCGCATTATTCATGCGGCATGCCTCATCGTCAACAGCCTATTCGCGACGACGTCAACGCTCTTTTGGAGGACGGGAATTTGACGGTGTCAGAGGCCTGGCCGTGATATTGCGTTCCCGAGTGCAGCGCACGACGATGGATAAAACTTTATTGAGGTAGAGGTGAATCCAGCGGGGTGTGGAAGCCGGAATATGTCGTTTAACGAAACCCGACCACGATAATGAACTCGTCAGCACGTCACAGTACAATCCTTTTTTTGACGCACTGCAGCTGAAACATACTACTGCGTTTCCCAGGATGATAAAAACGCTTCTGAAGTGGCTTCGGGCAACCGGACCAAACAGCAAACGTGTTGCCGTCAAGGAGACGCGCAGTGGTGATTATCGACTCTACCAGCTAGTATTTGCTGAGGATAATGTCAATCGTGACTTGCGGAAAGCGATATTTTCCGACAAATCGGTACTGTACTCAGCGAATGATAATATATTAAGTGTATAAGGGCTGCAAGATGACTTTTTCAACCCCAAATACATCCATGTGTCATCTCGCAGTGGGCATACGTCTGTGGCAGTTTAGGGCTGAATGTGTTCCCGTGGACTTTGATTGCTTCTCTGGACAGATGGTCGACTTCATGCTGCCCAGTATATCCATGTTATCAGCAATATTATCGTCTCATAAGCGCTGCAAATATATCGTAGGAGAGGAATCTGTTTGTAATAGTACCAGTCTCCGACACGCGTATCAATAATGGTAAAGGAGCAATGTGCAAAACAGAATGATATTTCTCTTCTCGACTCGCATTCTTAAGCACCAGGCCTAAACCCTAATGAAAACATAATGGCTGAGGCGAAATGGACCAGGCGAGACCTGACCCTGAGCCAAGAACCGTGAGGGCCTTTGGAACGTCACGTCATGGTATGTGATGGCATAAAATGGAAGATTTATTACCTGCCTCATAGACTCTCTTCCTTGAATGTTGTAGAACCAAAACAAAGGAAAGGTAGTCATGAACCGCTCGATCGTAGCGATCAGTGACGGTCAGTGGTCGGCTGGCCCCCACCTCAGATGGGCGGTACTTGCGTCGTTACCCAGAGATGCTGACGTCAGATCTGGGAAGCATGTACGTGGCCCGACAGTACCCCAAGACTCTGACATCACGCGCACGTTCCTCCTTATTGCGCCGGCCCTCTGATGTTGAACACCCATACCCAGATGACTCAGGCGTGGCTCGAGTCTCCAGCAGTCGCGAGGGATGATGGCTGTGCATGGGGCGGGACTCACTGCCTCCTGTTAGGGGTTGGGCGGCCGCTGGTTGCACTGCGACAGTAATTCGCCCAGGTTGGATTTAGTGTGGGAGGCTGCAGGGTAATCCCTGTCTAGAACTCATCGCTGTAGCTTGTGACGCACAGTCGTCTCGTCGTCTAGGTTAGCCCTGGCGTCATAGTAGTACTGCTGGAATTCGGATGCTTCTGTCTCAAACTTCACTGTTATTTACACTGATACAGATTGCTTATGTTGTATTATTGCCCTTCTCCCAGTCACGTTGCTCATAACATAGGTCTAATCGTGGTACTGTGACATGGTTCTGCCCGCTACGGCTATTTCCCCTGCACAGTGCAGGAATTGCACAGCATAGCTAGCCTGCCTCGCAATCCTTTTGCGTACACGTCGACACATTTGGCAGAGCGGTTGTAGGCACTTCAGTCTGGAACTGCGTAACCGCTACGGTCACAGGTTCGAATCCTGCCTCGGCCAAGGATGTGTGTGATGTCCTTAGGTTTGTTAGGTTTAAGTAGTTTTAAGTTCTAGGGGACTGATGACCTCAGGTGTTAAGTCCCATAGTTCTCAGAGCCATTTGAACCATTTTCAACACAGGTCATATTTGTACAACACAGATTGCCTTACCTCCAGTGGTGTGTCTTCCAGAAAATGTAGCACCATATCTGATACGAAAGTACAGTCCCCTGAATTATAGAAGGATCAGTAACGCAATTCCTGCAAAGACCGCACCACACGTTGAAAGACCAAGGTTAGTTTCTATTCGCTTTCCTCTGAAAGCTTAGACTTTAGGTTGATTGGTAGTGGACCGCACGAATATTGATTTCCCTATGCTTTGTAACTGATACTTCATCAGTCAAAAAAATCTTGCATGCAAACGCACATCACTTTGCACTATTCGGAGAACTGTAACCGATTTTCGTAGTCAGTGACATGAAGCTATTCTTAGAGCGAAATGTGGAAAGGATGAAACCCATGAAATGCATTGGAATGTAGCATTTACAGAACACCCATTTGCTTGATGCTATTTATGCACTAAAGCTGTCTCGTAGCTACACGCGTATTGTTTTCTCGCTGTTAAAATGTTAGTTGCATATCTTTCATCACTTGCTGATCCTTTTGTGCGACTTACTCTTCTCTTCACACATCCAGTTTCTTGAAATTTTCTTATAATGTTTGCAAAGATGTGTCGTGAGGGCTTGGGACGGTAAGAATACCTTCCATCATTCAACCGCGCAGCTACAGTTTGGCAACGCTCGCATGAAAAGAAAATCCACATTTCAAATGTTGAAGACATTGTCAACTCGCTTTCGTAGCCAAGCTCACAATTCACGCGTGAGCGGTGGCGGTCGGTTAGGAGGTGGACTGGTTCGAATCCTGGCAGTGGATAAAACCTTCAGTGCCTTAGTTGGTCGGCAAGGAGAGAAGAGGTGGTAGCGTAACGTTCCTGATCACCAGTCTTTGCGTCAGTGGCGTAGATTTAATTCCAAATCTCTCCACAGAGTCTCGTGAAGTGATGGCACAGTTGATGGTGATACGTCCGTCGGATGGGGACGTTAAGCACAGTAGGCCCCTTGGTGCTTTTCCAGACCAATAGGCCACGTGCCTGCACCATGAGTCGCCCTCTCCCTTCTTTTCATCCTTCACAACACAAACCCAAAACCACGTCTTACAAGCACTCATGACATTCAACCTAACGACACAGGTGCACACTTTACACTTCATAACAGATTGGGCAAAGTCAATGGCAGGTCACTTCCACTATTACCTTGCCATGGGCGGCTGTGAATCAGTTCCCCAACGCTCATTCCCTCAGTAATGGAACAATTTATTTACTAATAAATTCTGAAAGTCTGGATAACGTCACTACCTACTTATCTGATTTCTGCAACAGCAGAGCACAGGCTGATGGGCTTCAAATGCCCATATAAACACACAAAAAGTGCCTGAGTTACGTGTTTGCTTACATTTGGTACAGTAAAGCCAACGTTTTTGGTTGCTCTTGTTCTGCAAGCAGGGCACTCGTTTGTTACGCCGTTACCGTTTTACTATTTCATCAACCCATGTCAAGTCGTTGATATCCTCGTCGAAGGGTATTTCCTATGGCGTAGAAGTAAGTTCCAAAACAAAAACATCGCTATCGAAATTTCACAGTTAGAAATGTTAAAATTATCAGAAAATTTGCCACATTGTACGCTATATCTTAACGAAAACCTCAGTTTGACGTATTTACTCGTTCTGGATATATTTTTTGTGGTCTGCCTCTCCCTATATGTAAGGCCAGCCACGTACGACGTAACACTCCTTTTATTTCGTGAACTGTCCGAGATATCGGAACGAGGTTTCCGACATATAGTACTGGGACGGGCTTGTGATTTTACTGTATAATTATTGTGTTAACTCTTATGCCAATCGAAGTATTAAAACAATTATGTTTTTAATACAATAATATTCTCTCTAAATGCATTCGAAAGCTCTTGAAAAGGTGAATACAATAGCAAAACGGTGCCTAATGTGGCAGTGAATCTCAGAATCTGAGAAGTATTCTAAAGTTGAAATGCGAGGTGGCTGAAAGCGCATATAGCAGATTAAATTCCGCAAGGTGCGGTTCTAATGCCAGGCCTCGTTGTTGAATACCCTCCGTCCCAAAAGTTCCGAGACTCATTGTATTCCTGGAGTTTAAACGACGCCAAAGCGGTAACTGCAGTACCAACTTCAACAAAGTACTATAAACAACAGATGAGAATTCTTCCAGTCCGTTGTGAACAGACCCTGTTAAGCAGTGCATATCTGACAGTATACGTCAACGTTTTTGTGTGACAAATCGCAATGTAACAACTTCTCGAAATCTTGAATTCAAAACATTTACCAGAATGTGTCCCACACACCTCTGCTCCCGAAGAAAAATGTCGACAGGTGGACGCCTGCTGCGACTTGATTGAAAAGCCAAACGCGGTCAGATATTTCCTTGAAAAAATTAATCACGGGTGCCGTGACAAAACGACAAAGTGCATAAATTCACATCAAGGATCAACGCTTTGACGAAATAACTGACATGTAAGCCAATATGACCCCTGAGTTGAAGAACATCCAAAAGAAGGACTTTACTGACAGTTACTCGTGGTTGTATGAACATTCTGCGAATTGCAGTCAAGGAAAAGGAGAAGGGGAGACTATGTAGAACACGTGAAGCATTAAACCTAACATCGTTAGTTTTCTCCATATATTATTAATAGTCTCTCAAATCTTTTTTTTAAATTGGTGAGATGTACAGCGACGGAATAAGGCTACAAATTCTTAAGATGAAACGACATAAATACAGGGCACGAGATCTCCACTTACAATCGTTTACACCCCAATAGCATTATCAGTTTTGACTCATGGCAGTGAGACACTGGCTTTCAGTATGAAGATCATTAGAAAACTGCTGGTAGGTTAGTGCGAAGAGTTGGAATGTTTGGGGGAAGAGACCAAACAGCGTTGTCATTAGTCTCATCGGATTAGGGGAGGACGGGTAAGGAAGTCGGCCGTGCCCTTTCAAAGGAACCTCCCCCGCATTAGCCTGGAGCGATTTAGGGAAATCACGGGAAACCTAAATCAGGATGGCCGGAAGCGGGATTGAACAGTCGTCTTCCCCAATGCGAGTCCAATGTGATAACCACTGTGCCACCTCGCTCAGTACTCAAGTGTGAAGAAATGCATATTGTAAAGATATAGGAAAACAGAGAAATTAACGAGGAATCAAAACTGGATAAAAAGACATCATTGTGACATTGCAAGACAGATATCATTTAGTGGAGGTACAGTGTCCGACAATAAGAAATCAGTCAAAGCTGAGTTGAGTGGGACTTATAGCAAAGGAAGTAGATGGAAATTAGACAAAAGGATGTAAGAAAGTAGATGGAAATTAGACAAAGCGATGTTTTCGGCTGGGTTCCAACGAATATGGAAAGTCCGAGCTGTTAAAACATTAAAATGTGGATAGCCAGCATTAGAAAATGTTCAGCAGGAACATGAATGGTAACGCCTAAAATGCATGTGATAGTCTAGGTGAAATATTTATCCATTAGTGAATATCAAAGGTTGATGTTAATATATTGATGATGGTTAATAACTATATTTGTAAGTAATAAACAATTTGACACACCTCATATTAAAAAATTTGCTCTCTGCACCAGAACTACCATATGTGTATTACTGGCCTTGCTCTTCGATAAACCAGTTTTAATAAAGCTATACAAGAACTAATTTCGTGAACTTTGCAATTTAATAACACTTCCGAGCACATGAGTATTTATGTTACAAAATTTTTAAAAAAATGATATTCTACCAGAAAAACTCGTATTGTTCATGCAGAAGTTTACTGTTTTGTATATAATTATTAGTGTACTTTCATTGTGGTCCACCTGGAAACCGTATATTGATCATACAGATTTTTGTTGTTGTAAATACTTTTCATCAATAGTATTGTAACACCTTATAATTAGGCTTCTTCTTTATGTTCCATGGTGTCTAAACATGTTGTATTACAAATACTGTAGTGAAGCATGTTGAATAAATGAAATGAAAACATCTTAGTAACAACTGTTTGATTAACATCCTATAAAAATACGTGATAAAAGCGGGATCAGTAGAAATATGAAAGAAATCGCCCAGTTTACTACTTTCTGATAGAATCATAGATTTTTGCGAGATTTATAGTGAGTTTATCCATTGTTGGCATGCTGACATTGCACCTCTGTGTAGACCATGTTACAATACCGGAAGAACAATTAGATTTTCTAAAAAGTCAATAAAACATGTATTTTTGGGTCCTTTATGATCAATGGTACATTCCATTAATGTGTTAGGGTATCTGGATCCCAGTAATGTTTGGTTGGCTTGAAATTAGTGACATGTTTTATTTACAGCATTATACATTGTGTGAAAGCAGGTTTCCCCTTCAGTCTGCTTACTTTGGATATTACATATGTTGCTTCTCAGTTAATGACATCAAATCAGTCTGAGTTACCACAAACAAGAAGCATATAAATCACACATCAAACTTCTATGTACTGTCTCCAGTTGACTGAGATCTTCCATAAACGTAGCGAATAATTCTTAATTAAGAGTGTTACATTTTAAGACACCACTGAGTACAATTGTGAGTCATCTGGCTATAAAGTTTCTGACATCTGAGGCAATGATACCTCTTCAGCTTAGCTAAAACTTCCATTTCACAAAATTTAGCTGTTGAAACACATAATAATAATTATTGTTATTAATATTATAACTTATTTCATGTTGTTTCCATCCTTTTATCATTTCCTACTGTGCTATTGACAAGTAACTTGTAACTAACGCATGTAATATCATGTGGAAACAAATTTGTGCGTTTACTGTTTACTGCAATACACATTTGGTTCAGATAACGCTCTGATAACAAAATTTCTGCGGCATTGTAGACTTATACTAACTGTTGCACCAGTGTGTACTGATCGCTTCAGGTGCACAATTTTACCCTCTCAAACGTTACCTTCCTCTCCTTAGTGATTATCTTTATTTCGTTGTCGAAATACACTGTTAATTAGCAACATATCAAGCTCTACCAGCAAAAATGTATTACCCGCTAGGCTAAACACATTGCATCAGCAAACTCGAAACAATCGGTCCAGTCACATTAATGTAATCACCGCCTATGTTCGACGTCAGGGTACAATAACCACTCACAGACGGCAGGTGGCATCACTAACAGTGAAGGGGATATAAAGCGTGCCGTTGGGATGTGGGATTTGGAAAAACAGTGAAATCGTTGTAGTAATGTGGGAGCAGGGTGATTTATCTGACGTCCAAAAGGGCATGGTCATTGGCTTTCAGGCCAAAGTTGGAAGTGTTTCCGAAGCGGCTAAGTTTATAAATTATTAGCGAGCAGCTATGGTTGATGCATACCGAGCATGGAAAAATGGCGCTTTCCAAAAGAGGCGTCCACGTAACTGTGTTGCATCATGGGTCAAGTATGACTTGGGTGAATGACGGCTGTGGAGATGTATACGGGTGAGTAGGCGTGCAACAGTTGAGCAACAAACTGCCCAGATGAACCAAGAGGCTATCAACAGTGTCTCCTCAACAAGCGTTCAGCGAACGTTTCTGCGTACTGGCCTTTGTACTAGCTGGCAGCGATTCTGACTGCTGTACATCGGTAACGAAGGCTGGAATTTGCCTGCCAATTTCGCAACTGGATATCAAATTAGTGGCAACAGGTGGCCTTCCCAGATGAATCGTGTCTCATGCTCCATCGGCGTGAAACGTCTCAATCCAAACACCAAGCAGCAGTCGTCGGAAGCTTCCAGAACAGAGGAGGAAGCGTTATGGCCTGGCGAATTTTCCGTGGAATTCAGTGGGTAACCTCCTTTGTTCTAGAAGGCTCAATGAATCAACACAAATATGCATATATTCCTGGGGAACATGTCTATCTGTACATACAGTTAGTTTTTTCTCGGCACGATGGCATCTACCAGCAGTACAATATGACATAACTCGCAGTGTGCGTGCGTGGTCCGTAGAGCACCAGGTATTGAGTTTATCGTACTCCCCTGGACACCAAACTCGCCGGATTTCAATCCAATGGAGAATCTTTGGAACCACCTCGGTCTGGTTGTACGCGCCATGGATCCTCAACCGAGGAACCTACGGCAGCTGGCCACGGCACTAGAGTCGCCACGGCTCCATAGACCTGTCGGTAAGTTCCAGAACCTCACTGACTCTTTTCCTGCACAGCTGACACAGGTCCTCACTGCGAAAATGGTTATTCAGTCTTCTGACAAGAGCTCACATTAATGTGACTGAACAGTGTACATTTGTATATGAAACAGGTACAATACTTACAGAGAAATAAAACAGTCATTTAGTAGCGTATAAAATGACAATATTACTACGATGTGGACTACTTCAGCGTCTTCGTAATTCGCTTTCATAAAATACGCAGAAGAGCTAAAAAATTATAACCTCTACACAATATGAGATTGAAATCCACCCCATTGTGCTGTGGGCAAGTGACGCGGTAGGGAAGGTTCATATGTTGAGGAGGGACAAATGTTAATTCATTCTAGGAACGATATGGAACGCAAATGGGAAAATTCATTGACATACGCGACTTTGTCGAAACGGTGTTGTTATGGAGCGACACCTAAGAACGAGCATATGGGAAATGCGAAATCGATGGGCTGTCGTGAGGAAAGTGGCTGTACGACGGTGATACTTCCAGTGACGGATTAGTTGTTGCATATCCACGTCTCATCATGTAAAGGGGAGATAGGAGAATTACACGCTCTGTAATGTAGGATAGGAATCTGTGGCAGATTACAATGCTGGTGGGCGCACTAGTGTTTCGCAGCACACCGTTCAGCGAACATTGTTGAACAACGGACTCCACAACCGACGACCCTTATGTATTCCAATGTTGACTCAACGACATCGTCAATTACGATTGCATAAGTACTGGATCACCTAAGGTGGACTAAGGATCAATAGACATGTCCTTGTACGGATACGCATTCATCCAGACGAAGGGCGCATGCGAGTGTGGTCAGTATTATGCCACACGGAACAATAACCTGGACCTGTGGTGGTAATCGGGTAAGCGAAGGTTTCATGACAACAGCGGCCAAGGTGACAAATTATTGCGCATCACATGCATCGCTACTGCTTCGTTTCTTCCCAGACGGACATGTCATCTTCCTGCGGGATAAATAACTGTCCCAGAAGGTTGTAATTCTGCAAAAGTAATTTCAAGTTCATGGTTTTTAACTGATGCGATTTCTTGGCCAAGAAATTCGCTTGATCTGAACCCGATGGAACACTTACTGGAAACTATCGGGCGCCAGCTCGCAGCTCTCAAACCCACAGGAATTGTTTGTCTTAAGCATACACATCTGGCGCCACAGGTCTCCGGATTCCTACTAAGGATTTACAGAAACAATGTTACTCCCAGTCGAGGCTGCATTGTGTTCCAAAGGGAGACCAACATGTCTTTATGCTGGTGGTCATACTGTTTTGGCTCATCGGTATATGATAACAAACATAAGTAAAAAGTATACACATCGAATCATGAATTTTTCCGTCCGCCCCTGGTAGCTGAGTGGTCAGCGCGACGGAGTTTCATCGCTAACGGCCCGGATTCGATGCCCGGCAGGACCGGAGATTTTCTCCGCTCAGGAACTGGGTGTTGTGTTGTGTTGTCCTTATCATCATCATTTTATCCCCATCGACGCGCAAGTCGCCGAAGTGGCGTGAAATCGAAAGACGTGCACCTGGCGAACGGTCTACCCGACGGGAGGCGCTAGTCACACGACATTTATTTATTAATCAGTTCTTCCATCGCATCGTACTTCCTTTAGTCGCCGACCACTGAATTTTCTAAATATCTTGAATGTACTAACAATTCTGCTCTTTCAGTCCTAGGAAAAAAGGAAAATCAGTCCAACAGTACACATGCACACAATAATACGAGTTACAAAAAATGTATTCTGTACACTTCGTACGGTATTACGCTTTCCTGCTGACAAGGGCTATGATTTATATTCAGCAAGTAGGCAGTTCACGGCTTCACAGATACTTGCAAATTGTCAAGAATGCCTCCTAAATGAGACATCTGTTACAATTGTTTAGCCCTCCTTAGAGACATTATTCAAACGAAAGATCTGATCCTGCATCTCGATGTTGAGACTGCTGCTGTGTATTGCAGTGATCATGCTGTGACCGAGCGGTTCTAGGCGCTGCTGCTACGGTCGCAGGTTCGAATTCTGCCTCGGGCATGGATCTGTGTGATGTCCTTAGGTTAATTAGGTTTAAGTAGTTCTAAGTCGATGGGACTGATGACCTCAGATGTTAAGTTCCATAGTGCTTAGAGCCATTTGAATTTTTTTTTTTTTTTTTTTTGCACTGATCTCTTTCCCTACTGCCTATCCGGTAACTGTATCGCATTTGCCTACTTATTTATTGTTTCGACATCTCTACTTAGTGTTTAGCGCTTCTGTAAGCTCAGGCTATCATCTTCTGGAAGGCAGTAGTCCAATTCTCACCATATTCCGAGCTGAGATATGTGAGTTTTGTAAACTAGCTTCGCCAATCTGCGGTACTGCCTCCTGCATAGACATGTCTATAATGTTCGTTGTATATAGTGTCCGTATGAGCAGTGTGCGGTTTCTGTATAGGGAACGATGACCTCAACAGTTAGGTTCCTTAGGAATGCACACACATTAGAACATTTTTCGGTTTCTGTAATGCATGTTTCTCACCCCATGAACCATGGACCTCGCGTTGGTGGGGAGGCTTGCGTGCCTCAGCGATACAGATGGCCGTACCGTAGGTGCAACCACAGCGGGGGGGAATCTGTTGAGAAGCCTGACAAACGTGTGGTTCCTGAAGAGGGGCAGCAGCCTTTTCAGTAGTTGCAGGGGGCAACAGTCTGAATGATTGATGATTGACTCATCTGGCCTTGTAACATTAACCAAAACGGCCTTGCTGTGCTGGTACTGCGAACGGCTGAAAGCAAGGGGAAACTACAGCCGTAATTTTTCCGAGGGCATGCAGCTTTACTGTATGATTAAATGATGATGGCGTCCTCTTGGGTAAAATATTCCGGAGGTAAAATAGTGCCCCATTCGGATCTCCGGGCGGGGACTACTCAAGAGGACGACGTTACCAGGAGAAAGAAAACTGGCGTTCTACGGATCGGAGCGTGAAATGTCAGATCCCTTAATCGGGCAGGTAGGTTAGAACATTTAAAAGGGAAATGGATAGGTTAAAGTTTGATATAGTGGGAATTAATGAAGTTCGGTGGCAGGAGGAACAAGACTTTTGGTCAGGTGAATACAGGGTTATAAATACAAAATCAAATAGGGGTAATGCACGAGTAGGTTTAATAATGAATAAAAAAATAGGAGTGCGGGTAAGCTACTACAAATAGCATAGTGAACGCATTATTGTGGCCAATATAGACACAAAGCCCATGCCTCCTAGAGTAGTACAAGTTTATATGCCAACTAGCTCTGCAGATAGTGAAGAAATTGAGGAAATGTATGATGAGATAAAAGAAATTATTCAGGTAGTGAAGAGAGACGAAAATTTTATAGTCATGGGTGACTGGAATTCGTCTGTAGGAAAAGGGAAAGAAGGAAACATAGTAGGTGAATATGGATTGGGGGGGAAGAAATTAAAGAGGGAGTCGTCTGGTAGAATTTTGCACAGAGCATAACTTAATCATAGCTAATACTTGGTTCAAGAATCATGAAAGAAGGTTGTATACATGGAAGAATCCTGGAGATACTAAAAGGTATCAGATAGATTATATAATGGTAAGACAGAGATTTAGGAATCAGGTTTTAAATTGTAAGACATTTCCAGGGGCAGATGTGGACTCTGACCACAATCTATTGGTTATGAACTGTAGATTAAAACTGAAGAAACTACAAAAAGATGCTAATTTATGGAGATGCGACCTGGAAACACTGAAAGAACCAGAGGTTATAGAGAGTTTCAGGGAGAGCATGAGGGAACAATTGACAGGAATGGAGGAAAGAAATACAGTAGAAGAAGAATGGGTAGCTCTGAGGGATGAAGTAGTGCAGGCAGCAGAGGCTCAATTAGGTAAAAAGACGAGGGCTAGCAGAAATCCTTGGGTAACAGAAGAAATATTGAATTTAATTGATGAAATGAGAAAATATAAAAATGCAGTAAATGAAGCAGGCAAAAAGGAATACAAACGTCTCAAAAATGAGATCGACAGGAAGTGCAAAATGGCTAAGCAGGGATGGCTAGAGGACAAATGTAAGGATGTAGAGGCTTATCTCACTAGGGGTAAGATAGATACTGCCTACAGGAAACTTAAAGAGACCTTTGGAGAAAAGAGAGCCACTTGTATGAATATCAAGACCTCAGATGGAAACTCAGTTCTAAGCAAAGAAGGGAAGGCGGAAAAGTGGAAGGAGTACATAGAGGGTTTATACAAGGGCGATGTACTTACGGACAATATTATGGAAATGGAAGAGGATGTAGATGAAGACGAAATGGGAGATAAGATACTGCGTGAAGAGTTTGACAGAGCACTGAAAGACCTGAGTCGAATCAAGGCCCCGGAAGTAGACAACATTCCATTAGAACTACTGACGGCCTTGGGAGAGCAAGTCATGACAAAAGGCTACAATTTGGTGAGCAAGATATATGAGACAGGCGAAATACCCTCAGACTTCAAGAAGAATATAATAATTCCAATTCCAAAGAAAGCAGGTGTTGACAGATGTGAAAATTACCGAACAATCAGTTTAATAAGTCACAGCTGCAAAATACTAACGCGAACTCTTTGCAGACCAATGGTAAAACTGGTAGAAGCGGACCTTGGGGAAGATCAGTTTGGATTCCGCAGAAATGTTGGAACACGTGAGGCAATACTAACCTTACGACTTATCTTAGAAGAAAGATTAAGAAAAGGCAAACCTACGTTTCTAGCATTTGTAGCCATAGAGAAAGCTTTTGACAATGTTAACTGGAATCCTCTCTTTCAAATTATTAAGGTGGCAGGGGTAAAAAACAGGGAGCGTGACGCTATTTACAATTTGTACAAAAACCAGATGGCAGTTATAAGAGTCGAGGGGCATGAAAGGGTTCAAATGGCTCTGAGCACTATGGGACTTAACATCTATGGTCATCAGTCCCCTAGAACTTAGAAGTACTTAAACCTAACTAACCTAAGGACATCACACAACACCCAGCCATCACGTGGCAGCGAAAATCCCTGACCCCGCCAGGAATCGAACCCGGGAACCCAGGCGTGGGAAGCGAGAACGTAACCGCACGACCACGAGATGCGGGCGGCATGTAAGGGAAGCAGTGGTTCGGAAGGGAGTGAGACAGGGTTGTAGCCTCTCCCCGATGTTATTCAATCTGTATATTGAGCATGCAGTAAAGGAAACAAAAGAAAAATTCGGAGTAGGTGTTAAAATTCATGGAGAAGAAATAAAAACTTTGAGGTTCGCCGATAACATTGTAATTCTGTCAGAGACAGCAAATGACTTGGAAGAGCAGTTGAACGGAATGGACAGTGTCTTGAAAGGAGGATATAAGATGAACAACAACAAAAGCAAATCGAGGATAATGGAATGTAGTCAAATTAAATCGGGTGACGCTGAGGGAATTAGATTAGGAAATGAGACACTTAAAGTAGTAACGGAGTTTTGCTATTTAGCGAGTAACATAACTGATGATGGTCGAAGTAGAGAGGATATAAAATGTAGACTGGCAATGGCAAGGAAAGGGTTTCTGAAGAAGAGAAATTTGTTAACATCGAGTATACATTTAAATGTCAGGAAGTCGTTTCTCAAAGTATTTGTATGGAGTGTAGCCATGTATGGAAGTGAAACATTGATGATAAATAGTTTGGACAAGAAGGGAATAGAAGCTTTCGAAATGTGGTGCTATAGAAGAATGCTGAAGATTAGATGGGTAGATCACATAACTAATGAGGAGGTATTGAATAGAATTGAGGAGAAGAGGATTTTGTGGCATAACTTGACAAAAAGAAGGGACCGGTTGGTAAGACCTGTTTTGAGGCATCAAGGGATCACAAATTTAGCATTGGAGGGCAGCGTGGAGGGTAAAAATCGTAGAGGGAGACCAAGAGATAAATACACTAAGCAGATTCAGAAGGATGTAGGTTTCAGTAAGTACTGGGAGATGAAGAAGGTTGCACAGGATAGAGTAGCATGGAGAGCTGCATCAAACCAGTCTCAGGACTGAAGACCACAACAACAACATGTTTCTCACGCTCGCTGGATCCTCAGCTGCTTTCTCCCTCGTGAGACCTCTTCAAACACCCTTTCTACCGTATGTGCACTTACACTTCAAGCTCGTCTGTGCTTGTTTATCCAGAAAGTTATTTTAATGTGGAGAGATATAATTCCCAACCCTCATATTAACACTTTGCTCCCATTTTGGATCGAATTTCTACCCGTTGGCTTCTATGTGGTCTATCTAACCTGTCACTACTCGTCGTTCGTCCTCCTCCTTATTCCTCATTTCTAAACGTCCACCAACAGTAGTCTCTCGGTAAGCATGTTACTGGCAATAATAAATGCATCTGATAGCTGATTTTGCTGATTTTGTCTGCTATATAGGAGTCACATATTTGAACACAGACCTGTATGTTCATAAATAACCTCGCGTTTTCCGTAAGTAATGGGATTTTGTTCGTAGTCTTTTTAATGTTTTCTCGTTTTACCTACGAAAGTAGTTCCTCGTTATTCTCGTCACAATCAGTACGTGAGAATTGGTTTTGATTAAACCTGTTGCATTTCCACTTCAGCTTCGCTGGAAATTCCTCCTGACGCAGCAGTTTCTTCTGCATCTGCCTCTTCATGCTGCATCATGCACCGCGCTCTTTCACACAAGTTAAACTGTTCTGGGCAACTGATCGTCTCTCCAGATGGGTAACTGCGAACAGTTTGTCATTCCTGTTGCCACTTCACTTTATATTCTCGTCTAGAGCGAGGCAGTACGCCGGCGCCGTACAGCACATACATTCTTCTCTCACATCGAGCAGAACTGGTGAGATCATGAACCAAGTGCTTACGTTTACGCATTTTACTGAAAAAGGCGTTCAATCGTTTCCATTGCAACATACAAGTGTAGGTGCAAGTTATTGTTCCTTCTCATTTTCCCTTACTGTGGACGAGAGGAAGGAAACCCAATTTAAAGCCACATCAACGTCACTTAAATCGGATATATTGTTCGGTCCATGGATCCATAATGAATAAATCATCAAGAATCTAATACATATCAGAAAAACAGAATTACACAATGTATTTTACAACGGAATTGATATTTTAGCGTTTCTCTCACAATTTCAAAGTGCCATGGATTCCTAGAGTACAAAGTGGATGTAGCCGGCCGGTGTGACCGAAGGATTCTGGGCCCTTCGGTCTGGAACCGCGCGACCGCTACGGTCGCTGGTTCGAATCCTGCCTCGAGCATGGATGTGTGTGATGTCCTTAGGTTAGTTAGGGGAGTTCTAAGTTGTAGGGGACTGACGACCTCAGATGTTAAGTCCCATAGTGCTCAGAGCCATTTGAACCATTTTTGAAAGTGGATGAAAGTGTAACACAGTTTGCTGCACTTTACTATTCATTGCTGCATTTTACTCTTCATTAAAAAGTTGACCTCAGAAATTCTAATTTATACAATCACATGTCTGTAAAATAATTCCAAGGCTATTATACTCAAATGTCATCAAAATCTGAAACCGTTTTCAAGACTTACGTAAACGGTTGTCATTACCATAGCTAATATCAGGCCAAATCAGCAGTTACATTATACTCAAGGTTGTTTTTTTTCGTGTTGTTACTGTATCATTGGTTGAGCTAAGAAATTCATGAGTGCAGTATGAGGACTTGGCAAACAATAAATATCACAGATGTACCTGTATTTTGCTCTCTACTTTATTAGTAAGTCAATTCTTTCAAACTGGGGGCAAGCTACCGAAAATGAGTTTTTCTGAGTAATGAACACTTTTCAGGATGAGAATCACTTTAAATCTTTTCATTTTGCCAACAATGATTCCGTGAAAGAGCTCTGTAATCGGAAGAGATATATGTTACCTACGACCAGGTTCGTTAAGGATTAAAGTACTCAAAAGCAGTAGCCATTGCTCCCCGTTTTCTGAACTGGCTTCCGCATGAAGTCTTAAATTTACACCACAAATAGTTACACGCTTCTGTACCTGGAAAAAAATCGACTTGGCTTGATGAGCCTCGTCATTAGTCATTAGTGACGGAGGAATTGTGTGTAAGAATGTCGTTGTAGGTGCCAACCACAAGTAAGTGCGGTACGTTAGTAGAGCAAAGCCACGACCAGAGGAATCGCTCGGTGCGTGGCGGCGCTGCCATCGCATCGGCCGCGTGCGAGAACATGCAGCTGCAGAAAGCGGCGCGGCTGAAAGCCGGGTTTTGTTGCGGTATTCTCCATGGACCATTACCTTCTTTTGTCCGTGGCAACTGGCGGCGGTGGCGGTGGCGGGGTCGCCGCCTTGAACCTGCCAGCCTGCCTCTGGCCCGCCGCTTCGCCCCGCCCCCGCCACCGCCCCCACCCTATCACCTGCCAACCATCTACACACTTCTGCAAAAATCTGTCGGACCAATTATTTTCCCACCCGGCCTGCCGAGAGGAATTATTAAATTTACCATGGTATGCTTAAAACTGTTAAAAGTACACTTTACCGACGCACTCCGCGTGTATCTTATTAAGTGTGACGTGAAAGCCACTATCTTAACATGTATCACAGTAATTAACAAAGTACTACAAGAAATAGTGCCGGTACTCCCTTAGAAATGTGCTTCGGAAATATGCGCACAGGATCACGACGTTCGAAACTGCAAAGAATATAAGATGAGCAGAGTTGTTGTGAGTGTATGATAAATCAGAAGTTAAGTGTCGGAGAGGTACCACTCAGCCCCCTACCCAGTAAGCATTAAACAGTAGTTTTTTCACGTGTAACTGGGTATTACATAATAAAAAATTTCAGCTAGCGTAGAGGTAACTGGTAAAGGGAAACTTAAGCAGATACGAGTACTTGTGTTATGATACCAATGTAACCAAATATTCCTGTTTTCGACAAAAGAATCTTTTTAAAGGCGCTTCAGAGGTGTACCTCACGGCTGAAAACACTGATAAGAAATATACGCTACATGATGAAATTTATTGATACGTTTTCGATATTAGGTGCGTTGTGGTGCCACCTACTGCCAGATACCCCATATCAGCGACCTCAGTAGTCATTAGACATCGTGAGAGAGCAGGATGGGGTGCTCCGCGGAACTCATGGACTTCGAATATGGTCATCTGATTGAGTGTCACCTGCCTCATACATCGGTACGTGAAATTTCTACACTCCTAAACATCTTTAGGTCCACTGTTTCCGATGTGATAGTGAAGTGGAAACATGAAGGATCACGTACAGGTCAAAAGCGTACAGATTGACCTCGTCTGTTGACTGACAGAGAGTGCCGACAGCTGATGAGGGTCGTAATGTGTAATAGGCAGACATCTATCCAGACCATCACACAGGAATTCCAAACTGCATCAGGTTCCACAGCAAGTACTATGACAGTTAGGCGGGAGGTGAGAAAACTTGAATTTCATGGTCGATAGACTGCTCATAAGCCACACATCACACCAGTAAATGCCGAACGACACCTCACTTGCTGTAAGGACCGTCAACATTGGACTACTGAACAGTGTAAAAACGATGTGTGGAGAGGCGAATCACTGTACACAATGTGGCGATCCGATGGCAGAGTGAATGCCCTGTGAACGTCATCTGCCAGCCTGTGTAGTGGCAACAGTTAAATTCGGAGGAGGTTATGTTATGATGCGGCAGTGTTTATTGATGGGAGGGGCGTGGCACTATCACAGTACAGGCCTACATTGATGTTTTAAGCACCTTGTTGCTTCGCACTGTTGAAGAGCAATAGGAGGATGGCGATTGCATCCTTCAACACGATCGAGCGCCTGTTCATAATGCACGACCTGTGGCAGAGTGGTTACACGACAATAGCATCCCTGTAATGGAGTGGACTGCACAGAGTCCTGACCTGAATCCTATAGAACACGTTTGGGATGTTTTTGAACGCCGACCTCGTGCCAGGCCTCACCGGCCGACATCGGTACCTCTCCTCAGTGCAGCACTCCGTGAAGAATGGGATGCCATACCCCAACAAAGCTTCCAGCACCGGATTGAACGTATGACTGCGAGAGTGGAATCTGTCATCAAGGCTAAGGTAGGGCCAACATCATACTGAATTCCAGCATTACAGTTAGAGGGCACCACGAACTTGTATGTCATTTTCAGCGAGGTGTCCAGATACTTTTGATCGCGTAGTGTTTTAGTAACAAAATAAAACGCAATGGCTGTGTTTCCATAAGCAATTATGCCAAGTCTGTGCAATTTATGAATTTTAGTTGTTGACACACTAGATATCTCGTTACCGAGAGAGACCCCCGCCCAAAATTTTCGTTCAAAAATGGTTCAAATGGTTCTGAGCACTATGAGACTTAACATCTGATCAGTCCCCTACAACTTATAATTACTTAAACCTAACTAACCTAATGACATCACACACATCCATGTCGAAGGCATTATTCGAACCTGCGACCGTAGCGGTCGCGCGGTTCCAGACTGAAGCGCCTAGAACCACTTGGCACCCCAGCCGGCAACTTTTTCGTACTGCCTTGGTAATAAACGAAAAATTTTTTGTACGAGCCTTCAGTGGAAAGCAGCTATTGTGGACAACTCTCTTGCCGATTTAGCATGTACCATAACCAGGAATGTGTGTGCAAGAAGAATCATTTTAGCGGTCGCAGCATCTCCTGCTACTTCCACTGAGCTCACAATCGTTACCACCTAGGCACCCGAAATTCCAGTGCCCCATATTGGTGCCATATCCATGTCCAAGCTTCCAAAGCAACAGTCACACTCCCAGGACACATCATCAAACTGGGCCAGTCGTGAACAAGATGCTAGTAAGGACAACACGCTGAAGCAGAGTTTATTCCGCCATACAGTGCCATACCAAACACTCTGGCTGATCCAGTAGTTTTTACGTATCGATCAATCCCTCCCTCCTCCCCCTGAACCCCCCCTCCTCCCCAAGAAAAGCACGTACACTCAAGATCTCGCACGTAAATTGCAGAAAGAAACTGAAGTGCATCTCTGGAAGTCGATGAAAAGATGCCAGTGAAAACCCGTTAGCCAAAAGAACGCTGTTACACCGTTCATGTTATCATGTATAACATCAACTGTGCAGACCCCTATTGGTCATATCCCATGGGACATACTGTGATTAAAATATCATGTTAAAAATAGCCACTTTATTTCATAGTGTGCTGTACGGTCCACTTAACACGATGGATTATCCTACGCTACAATACATGGTACTTGAACTACTCATGTGAACACTCTATGGAACATTAATGGTTATGCTGTTAACATTTATCAACGATTCCAGCAAAAAGTATCTCAACAGATTCATATTTTTATACAAATGTGCACTTCGGAACCAAGGCTCTCGATAAGCCTCCCTATGACTCTGATAGTCCCGTTACGTTGATATTGTGAAACGTATATTGGAAGAATTAGAATAATGATTGATGCTTCTTGGAATGAACACTTCCCAAATTTCAACAAAAAAAAACCACCTCGTATGTTCTACGTCTCTTTTAAGGTCTACAACAGAGCTTCGCTATAGCACGCTCCCACCTCCTAAAATAACCCGTGACGAATTCTGCCGCTAGTCATTGGATATTCTCTCTCACTTCTATAAATATCGATGCGATATTGACGATAAGTACAGGAATGATTGTTCCCTGGATATCATGTTCCAACTCCACTTTAGGTCGCTAGGAACGGCTACTCTTAGATGTTATATAGTTGTTTCCTTGGTACTATTTATGGTCGCTAGTGTTATCGAACGGTAATGCATATTCCCATCTGCCTATGTCAACATCTGTGTCCTATTTATGTCGAGGGTCAGCTAGAAATCTCCGCACCAAATGACGATCCCATGGACACCTTCACGCATTTCGATATAATTTTTCTGCTTTGCAATTCTCCTGAGTATGACAGCACTGCCAGTCACCCGCGTTGAAATAAACCTTAGGACTCGCTTGGGCTCTTCGCATTGGAAAAATAAATAATTGTGGATTAAGAAGGATACCAACTACCGCCTTAGGAAATGTTGAACTCTTTCAGAAACCATCACTGCTGCAGGAAGCATACGATTTGCCTCTCACACACATGAACAATACGAGACTGGAATAGAAGGGAGAACCGATAGAGGTACTCAGGGTACCCTCCGCCACACACTGTCAGGCGACTTGTGGAGTATGGATGTAGATGTAGAAGTCTGCACACAGACTTCCCTATTTTGTTCACTACGAGAAGCTGCATGAAATTGCTTTAACGCTCAGAACTTTGCCAGTCAGCCGCAGGAACTTACGTAGGCATTTCAATTGGCCACTTTCTGCTCCAGCTACTAGCCCTCCTTCCGACAGTGCAGTTTCCTGCCTGGATTTTTATTTTCACCAATTGCTGGGAAACACTTGCCAGAGTAGTACATTCCAACGGAATTTAAAAAGTTTCTCTAATTAGAACACAAATAACTGAAATAAATTACTAACTATTTTGACTGACTAATTTATTGAAAATAGGATTCATTTATGTAGATTCTGTCTAAAATTAGTATTAATACTTCACAGTTTATTTGTATTCTGTACTTTTAATCAACTGTATAAGAAATTAAGAATAAACCCGCCAACTGCGTACATGGTTCCGCGTCAGCTGTAGACTATTTCATTTGCTCTGAAATACACTCTAAGACACAAAAATAAAGGAACGGCACACCACGAAGGAATTATTCGAATGGGACGAAAATCGTTAGATTTGATGTACACGTATAAATAAAAACAAATGATTACAGTTTCAGAAAATAATGAATCATATATTTAACAGAAAGAGCTTCGCATACTAAAAAATCAGTAACACTTTGGTGCACCTCTGGCCCTTATGCAAGCAGTTATTCAGCTAGGCTTTAATTGACAGATTGTTGGAGGTCCTTCTGAGGGATACTGTCGCAAATTTTGTCCAAATGGCGCACCTGATAGTCGAAATGCCGTGACGTTTGCAGAGCCCTGCCCCCAATGCTCCAAACGTTCGCAGTCGGGGAGAGATCTGGCGACATTGATAGCCAAGGTATGGTTTAGCAAGCACGAAGACAAGCAGCACAAACTTTGACCGTGTACGGGCGGCCATTATCTTGCCGAAATATAAGCTCAGAACGGATTGCAGTGAAGGGCATCAGAACGGGACGCAGCATATTGTCGTCATACCACCGCACAGTAGGCTTGGGCAGGATGACTACCAAAGGGTTTGCTAAGAAAAGAAATGGCACCGCAAACCATCAGTCCCGGTCGTCGGGCCGAATGTCGAGCGACAGTCGGGTTGGTACCACGTCGCTGTCTGGGGCATCGCCAGACACGTCTTTGGCCGGGAATCTCAATGGCTGGAATATAATTGTCTTCTGCCATGAGAGCCGCTTCGAATTCAGCACCGATAACCAGCGAAGACGTGCCTGAAGACGCCCCGGAGAGAAGTAGGATATCAACATGACTGTCGCTCGCCGTACAACTTGCATGATGGCCAGAATTGTACGAGCGCGTTTTTGACTTTCTCAATTTATAAAACTCTTTCTCTTGAATAAATCATCCCATTTTTTTGAAACTGTAATCCCTTTTGTCTTAGAGCGTTAGGCTAGTGCTGTGTCAGTGAAAAGCTGAAAGAGACCCAAAGAAATGTTTGAAATCTTACGGGACTTAACTGCCAAGGTCATCAGTCCCTAAGCTTACACACTAATTAACCTAAATTTATTCTAAGGACAAACACAGACACCCATGTCCAAGGGAGGACTTGAACCTCCGCCGGGACCAGCTGCACAGTCCATGACTGCAGCGCCTTAGACCGGAAAGAGACCAAACTCTGGTAGAAGATAGTAACTGCAGTCTCGTCTTTTACTAATTAAAACTAGCCGAAGTGCTTTGCGGGAACATCTTTTCAATATGAATGCACATTCGCTTCTAGCCATCCCTGTAGTAGAATTTTAATATATTTCCTTATTCTACTTTCAGAAAATGGCGTTCAGTTTTCATAGTCTGCAGCCTTTTTCTAAATTTACAAAAATTGCTCCGGAAAATTAAGATTTTTCCCCAAGGTACAGCATGGTCAGGTACCTAGGAACAAATATTCCACTGTAATTCCACATTCCTTTACGTGATTCTAAAATCAATCACTACACTGAAAAATAGACCAAAAAACATCATGTGTTCCTAAGTACACCATCCTCAAGGTACATCACTCTGCATTACGCCAATTTTACTTATTTGGCCTTTTAAGTATGATACTGTAACCTATTTTGACGCAAGCCAGGTTTTTTCAGATGAATGGGATTCTCGTAGTTTTGGTGTTATGGAATATATTTGGTTAATGCGACCACAGTATGATAGTTGCAGAAAATTCTACACATAATACGATACGAAAATCATTACAATTTTTGCAGACAGCGAGTACCTAGCTTGCTGAATGTCCCTCTGATTGGCCATGTTAGTCCTTACCATACGAGAAACTGTAATGAAACGCTGAGCGGTGTATACCTCGACTCGCCGACGATATGAGTTGTAGACCATCGCCTTCCTCTTAAACTGTTAGATTAGTTTCACAGAATGGTCATTGTCTGCACAGACAGTTATGTTCCTGCTATATATTGAATAAAATTAAAGTCCTCAGAGGCTAGCAGCCACCCTTCACCATCTCACTGATGAACTACAGACATTCCTTTATTTTTTAAATGTTTGAGTACTTTCACAGCATGACTATTCTCTTCAAAGACGGTTATGTTCCTGTTGGTAATAGACTCCAGTTTCTAACGAGCCGCGCTTCTTAGTGCGTTATGCAGAGTATCAGGTGAAGGCATGGCGACATAAATTTGGACGTGTTTGAGTATCACGGATGGTCTTGGCTGCAGATGGACACATCCTGTCCAAAATATACCACCTTACCTATTGGACTACGATTTCGACAGACCTTAAAAATCCTCTTTATACTTGACTAGGAAATGCGAAAACCTTATGGGATTAGTTTATGGAGTGCAAAGAGTGTATGCAGAACAGTAGTTCTTGTTTATGTTGCTGATTATTGTGAAACAGGGAAGATAGATAATACCCGGTAGTGACACATAGCGTACTCTCCTAGAATAGCACCAATGATATTGGCGTGTTTTGTCGACTGATCACCAACGTTGCCAAATGTCCACAATCCTTGAGACACTCAGGAGAGGCTTCGACTTCAATGGAGGATATTCGAAGCAAAACTAGTGATCAGTAGCTTTGTGCACCACCTCTCTACCTCTTTGTGGCCAAATTCCTGTAAAGAAAATTTCTTAAAAACCAGTGTCTACTCCTAGTTGACTGTTACCACACAACGGTGCGCTAGCAGCCTTAGCTACCAATCATATTACTGCTCCAGTAGCCAAAGTAGTTAAACATTCGAACGTTATGGAAGTTATGTGGATTATAATTTCGGTCGGAGACATTAATGGTGAATTAGATTAGATGTTCCAAGGCATGTTGTATATTATCTCAGCTCGTAGAAAACTCAACAAATACTACAGGGAGTTCGATATTTTATTTGTTCCTTATACATTAATTCGGTGTTTTTATCACTTCGGGTCCTATGCAGGCGCATGTTCAAGGAGGGAGAATGTTTAGGGGTCATTAAACATCCAATTGTTTTGTTTTTCTAATTTATTTACTTTTTTATATTTGTACAAGTGTTTTCATTTTTACATACAAGATTTGTTCAAAACGTAACGGATGTGATTGTTTTAGGAAAATAATTTTATTTTTTCGTCTACATCAAATAAGTTCTCATTACATGTTACGAATTTATACTAGCGCTATTTCCAAGCAATGAAACTCTTTTGGAGCTCGATCATTGGGATAGCATTTATCTGTCTCAGCGCTGCAGTTCTAATCTCGTCTAAGCTTATGAAACGACAGTCCGAAAAGGTTTTCTTTATTTTTAGGGATAGAAAAAAGTCAACAGAGGTCATGTCTGACGGTTATGGTGCCTGGGGCATAATTACAAAATTTTTTGGAACAGATTTTGCTGTCCCTTGTTTCATATCCTAAACATCCGAAAAAAAAACATGGTATTAGTCATGCCAACATCAACAGTAACTTCTCTTGAATGAGATTTTCACTCTGCAGCGGAGTGTGCGCTGATATGAAACTTCCTGGCAGATTAAAACTGTGTGCCCGACCGAGACTCGAACTCGGGACCTTTGCCTTTCGCGGGCAAGTGCTCTACCACCACGGACCTGTTCGGAAAGTGGGTCGGCAGACGAATCCGCCTGTGTATGGGGCCCTTACGGGAACGCAAAAAGGCAAAGACCCTAAGAAGAAGAAGAAGAAGAAGAAAAAGATGAAGAAACTCCCATGTCCGGAAGCACACATGTACACATTCACAAGCTGTCAAACAAAGCAAGAAATTTGTTATCAAAATCATGCAGTGTGATTACAGATTCGGTAACCTTTGGTAATGAGCAACCCACCAGTGTACTCATTTTTATACCAGTTTTATCTTGAGCGCCTTTAATTTTTCCAAGAGAAAAGAGACTTTTTTCTATTTATTTCTAAAGTACTGAGAACCCAAAATGTGAATACAGATTTCACCTGCACTCACTTAGGGAGTAGTTGTTCATTTACTCATAACAGCAGCAACAGTTGTAAACTCTTCAAGTTTTAAGTGATGTCTTCTTCTTTCAACTGTTGACGTAGGAACACGGTGAGGAACAGCTGAAGCAAAGTCAAAATACGAAATTACTGACATGGAAACACATGTTCACTTCCCTGTGTCCCAGTAGGTAGGCTTTGGAAACTGCCTCTTCACGTGACTTGGCAATGACCTCTTTTGGAGTCACTAGAAGCTCCCTAGAGTCTGTAGTCATCAATGATCAGACCACAGGCATCCCTGACTCTTTTAGTTTCAGCTCCGATGCGGATCAGTAGGTGCAGCCCATCACCATCGTGGAAGCATTTTGCTATACTCACTTGCCATCTTGCATCTAGTAACAGTATAAGTTTAACAGAACTGGGCAATGGCGCTCGCATAGCGACCGGGATGCAAAACTGTGTAATGGCAGCACGTAACTACCATGGAATGATCCTAGGATTGCTCATATAAGCCGGCCGCGGTGGTCACGCGGATCTAGGCGCTCAGTCCGGAACCGCGCGACTGCTACGGTCGCAGGTTCGAATCCTGCTTCGGGCATGGGTGTGTGTGATGTCCTTAGGTTAGTTAGGTTTAATTAGTTCTAAGTTCTAGGCGACTGATGACCACAGATGTTAAGTCGCATAGTGCTCAGAGCCATTTGCTCATGAAGATGTGATGACATCACTGAAATTTTTCTTCACAGACGTGATTGTGTACAGAAAACGCCATGAGAAGGCTTCATGATTTCTTAATATTTACAATTGTGCTGCAATTCGGTATCCGGAATCATATGGGTACCAGTTTCTAACGTGACTCAAGCAGATATATGAAGAAGAAGAAAGTAATTATTGAAATATTGTTATTTGTGCTTCAGATAATCTAAAAGTACTATTTATTTGTGTGAATAGCAAATGATTCTTTTGAAAAACAAACAAGTATTATAATTGTAACATGTGTTTCCTAAAGCAGCTGACCTATGTATACAGGTGAGGTTTGAACAAGGATGTATGGTAACAAATTATTTAGTTTATAAATGGTAAGAACATTTTTTGTCCATATATGTTACCTATGGCGTTAAACTAGTGCTGGAGATTTTTACTCAGGTCTCTATGATACACCTTTTAAGTGACCACTAGTATGCACTGCTTACTCCCTAAGATACCAATAAGTGTAGCACGATTTGCAAAAACCTATGCTATTACTCAGTGAACTAAGTTACATTACTTGTATGCAAACTGTACTTTCATTTTACTAATGTTGAGCATCCTATGTGTTTATATCTATTGCTCCTTCTATACTGAGTGGTTTCAGCTTGGAGCAATGAGCTTGGAATCACGATGTGGCTTGTAAATACGAACAAGGATGTACGTTAACAAAGTATTTCTCTATTAACAATATATATCTATGATTGCAGTGGATGGCGTATCAAGCCCACATGTGGCGAAAACGATATAAGTCCAAAAATGCTTCCAAGGCAATTGACTTCTCGTCTGTGGGCATTATGTGTAGTCCTACTGGCATCTCTTGCAATACAGTGCATTTGTGTATAGTGCCTTATGTTCGTAAATGTTGACCTGGTGGAGTGAACACCGTATCGAGTCCGACCATCCAGACAAAATACACACTTCCCTGAGCCCAGTACAGTTGTGAGTGTGTCTAATGGGTCAATTCCACTGACCTGTGCTATTGTGCCGTGCCGTCGTCAGTCAAGTCTTCAGTTTTGTGAAAATTAAATGCTACCAAGTGCAATATGTAACGTAGTTTAATTTCCCAGACACAAGTGATCACTGATTAACTCGAAGAGGAGGAGCTAGTTCACAATCACACGAAAAATGCTGAACCAGATAAGTCTTCTTCATTTCTTTTCTTAGCGTGGCACCTATTGCATTTTCAGTACATAATTACCTGTCTACATAAATACCTTGGTATGCCTATCGCAGAAGAGGGTTAATTAAAACCCAAGACCATTAGTGAGTGGCGACTGTGCATCTAATTTCAAATGACAAAACCTTTCATTATCTGTTTACAAAACGAACAATAGCAATAATAGCCTTTGCAATAATGTTGCCAACAAATTAACAAGCAATTTTCACTTCCTCGTAGGTAAAGAATTTTAAGTCTTTTTTTTTCAGGTCCTAGCTCATCTAACCCTGTACCATCCACAGATCAAGTGATGATACAAATCCTAGAGTCTGATGGTGGCTTTTCATTGTTATTGTCAACGCATCCAGTTACACCATATGCCTCTCCCATATCATGTATCCTTTCCCCTGTAGCTCGTTTCCCCAAACCATTTTCTTGGATTATCTCCAAAAAATAATGAATATTTTAGCCTTCTCAATTTGGCCATTATTTCTATTTAAAAATTTCGCTGTGTTTTGAATTTTAGTTTTTCTTTTTTACTACAGAACTTTTTAAGATGGTCTTACAGATATTTATTACAAAAGATTAATTTTTATCACCACGGACGTCACTTTTTCAGAAAGTTCATCAAAGTTATCCACATCCTATTCTCAACCTTGCAGCTGAAATCTTATATTGATTCAGATTTTCATTCTAAATTCTCACAGTTATTTCTAGAACACATTTAAAAGGAAAAGAGGATAAGCTATCATCTTGCGAAAGAGCTGCTTTTATTTTAAAGACCAGAGATACTCGTATTTGTATCATAAAATTCACTTTCGATACTGTGTCTGTCAGTATGTCAAGAAATACATTTGCTGATTTAGACTGTACGAGAGACTCTCTGATTGCTTTATCTATCCGTCCGTCAGTTCACCTGATGATGGCGACATGTTTGATCGCCGAAATATTGTGCCCGTTGGGCACTATAGACCGGCAGTACACCCGTGGATATTTTGATTGGCTTTATCTATAGATTCTCTGTTAACTGACTGAAAGGCTATTTTAAGTCAACAAATATCACTACAACATCTTTTGAGTTCGGTAGTCTCTGGAGTGAGACTGACTTTAGATTAAATATGAAATACGCTGAAGCACCAAAGAAATTGGTATAACCATGGGTATTCAAATACGCAGATATATAAACAGGCAGAATACTGCGCTGCCGTCAGCAACGCCTATATAAGGCAACAAGTGTCTGGCGCAGTTGTTAGAAGGGTTACTGCAGCTGCAATGGCAGGTTACCAAGATTTAAGTGAGTTTGAGCGCGGTGTTCTAGATGGCGCACGAGCGATGAAGTGGGGATTTTCCTGTA
The DNA here is from genome assembly GCF_023897955.1 of Schistocerca gregaria. Taxonomy (NCBI): domain Eukaryota; kingdom Metazoa; phylum Arthropoda; class Insecta; order Orthoptera; family Acrididae; genus Schistocerca; species Schistocerca gregaria. The sequence continues at coordinate 736,495,130 of NC_064931.1, forward strand.
CAACCATTTCAAGATTAAACCGTGAATGTCAACAATTCGACCAAACATCAAATCCCCGTTATCGCTGAAGCCGGAAAAAGATCCTGCAAGAACGGAAACAACGACGACTGAAGAGAATCGTTCAACGTGACAGAAGTGCAAACCTTCTGCAAATTGCCGCAGATTTCAGTGTTGGGTCATCAATAGGTGTCATCGTGCGAACCATTCAAAGGAAAAACATCATCGATATGGGCTTTCGGACCAGAAGGCCCAATTGTCTACCATTAATGACTTCACGACACAAAGCTTTGTGCCTCGCGTGGGCCCGTCAACACCGAGATTGGACTGCTGGTGACTGGAAACGTTGCTTCGTCGGACGAATCTCGTTTAAAATTGTATTGAGCGTATGGACGGTTATGGGTATGGAATCCAGGGATCCTACATGCCAGTATGAGACTGTTCAAGCTGATGGAGGCTCTGTAATGGTGCGCGGCGTTCTCAGTTCGAGTGATATGGGACCCCTGGTACGTCTAGATACGACGATGACAGATGACACGTACGTAAACATCCTATCTGATCACCTGCTTCCATTCACGTACGCTGTGCATTCCGACGAACTTGGGCAACTCCAGCAGGACAATGCGACATCTTACACTCCAGACTTGCTACAGAGTGGCTCCAGGAACACTCTTCAGTTTTTAAACAATTATGCTGGCCACCATACTCTCCACACATGGACATTATTGAGCATATCTGGGATGGCATGCAACATGCTGTTCTGAAGAGATATCCACCCCCTCGTACTCTCACGGATTTATTGACAGCTCTGCAGGATTTTTGGTGTCAGTTCCCTTCAGCACTACTTCCGACAATAGTCGAGTCCATGCCACGTCGTGTTGTGGCACTTGTGCTTGCTCGGTGGGCCCTACAGGATATTAGGCAGGTGTACCAGTTTCTTTGGGTCTTTAGTGTATGTTGCCTGAAGACATAGGTCGCTTAAGGTGAAATGGAACTTGACAGTCGCGGTGTTGATCCAATCCATTTTTACTGAAAAAATTTTTTTCTTTTTTTTTCTTTCCATCGTCTAATGCTCCAAAACATTCAGAGAATTCAAATTATTTCACAATTTTCTTAAAAAGGTGTCCAGCGTGGAAAGGATTAATGCTGTTCTTGGATTCGTCAAGCCTAAGTTAGGGAATACCTCTGTTTCTTAATTACATCAGATATCCAGGAAGGGGCACTATATGAAAGCACTGGATTTTATACTCTTATGTGTTTGCGTAGACATACTACACAATGAATGCGTGGTCCTTACCCAAGGAGATCAGTTGCAGCATTTCTGCCACATCTTGGTAAATTTGACAGGCAACTAACTTGCGATATAACACGATTTAGGGCAAATCTCTCCGGTGACTGGGACGAATGATCCAACTTCCATAATCGGATATTGAAAACTAATGTTATTACTGAAACAGTTTTGTCTAGTACGGTTTGACGGCTGCTTCTCTTGTTGCTAATATTCCCATACATTCTGAACCTGTGACTTAGTTTTTACTGAAAATTATGCAATCAGAATTGAATCTCTTACATTATTTTCCCCCCCTTCCCAAGGAAAAGAGGCAAAAAGAGGCTCTCCACGGGCACATGGGCTTTTAGTTGATATAGTTGATATAATTTATTTAGAACCTAATGTGTATCAAAGGTGACTAGTAAAAAACAGAACTTTTTTCCTTAAGAAAGGCCTTCCGTTCTTGACCTGATGGCCACACTGTTTATGTCATCCAACTTATACAACAACAACATACAAAGACACACTCACAACATTACTTGGAAAGATTCTGTCCTCTTTAAAGCATATATGATGGAATGTTATCTACTCGATATCTGAAAGACGTTTCGCAGAAATTCTTATATTTGGATTTAGAATTAATTGATATGTGATTATATAAGCTTTATTTTTTAAATTCTGAATAAACAGCGTTCTGGGTTTCGCATGGATCCCATTACAACGAATTACGCACAACAAATTGCTGCTGCAGTTTTGTAATAATCCGACTTAGTTTACTAACTCGGATCCTAAATCTCCATCCATACTCCTGAAGCCACCTTACGGTGCTTGGAGGACGGTGCTTCACGAAGTAGCAACATGTTTTCTCCTTCTTCTTCTATTCGCTGACGGTGCGCGGGAAGAATTCCCTTCGGTATGCTTTATTTTGAGCATAGATTCCGCCGATTTTTCCGGTCACGGTCATCACATATATTCAGAGAATGTCAATAGTAACCTTCACTGCACAGCGCAGCGCTTCTCTTCTGCTGTCTACCACTGGAGCTTTCTCAGATTCCCCGTGGTATTTTCACGCCTATTAAACGTCCTTGTAAGAAAACTAACTAATCTTCTTTAGCATTTCTGTATTGTATTTATTACCTACTGGTTCCAAATTGACAAACAGTGCTCAAGAATCATTTGAAAAAATGTTTATTTCGTAGGCAAATGTTTACGACATTCCAGAAATAGTTTTTCAAATCACTTCACAGGAAACGACATTCGTGTCGGTCAAGAGTAGTGAAACGCAGTAGAGGCTTGTCTGAAAGTTTTTCTACTTTCTACAAGATGTACTCACAAAATTTATAGCGTGAACAAGTCTAGCGTCTGTGACGGCATATATAAAATGTATCCTGTTTCTGGTCTGAATGTAAGGAATGTAAATGGTTACTGCGCAAAGAATACTCAGCTACGGGTTGCAATAGCTGCTGCGAAGGACGTAACTACAATTGCAGCCGGAGCTCTGACAGGTTACGCCGGTATTCGGACTCTGTTTACTAATACCCGAAGGGATTGGAGGACTGCCGCGGGCTGACTGCTGAAGCTGCATGCACGTGTAGTCGCGCTGATGCATCAGCGTGCTGGTATTAATCCCGCGGGACGCACTGTTGTCGAGCACGGCCGGCGTGATTGCACCGTGTTACAGCTCCCAGTGGTCTACTGCGTCTAATCTCTGCCATTTATCCTGCGATCAAACCGCAGCGCGGTTCTGTGTTAACGAGGGGCACGCCTGCTTCACTTGCCGCGCACGTCAAGCCTAAGCCACTTTTGCAAACGGTTGCCGCGCCACCCTTAAGTCTCCCGTCGCTGCATTTGAAAGATGAAATTTCGCACTTGCGTTGTTAATCACTTTCCAAGCAACGAACATGGAAATCATCTATTAAACAGAAATTATAAAAATGGAAATCTTATTTACAGTTACTGCAACTTTTCTTTTCTATAGAACTATAGGGTGGACCAGATTCAGCAAGAGACTATAACTGTGAACTACTTTTTATTTATCCTTAGTTTCGATTGATAGTTGACAGACATCAGGACCTACGGCAGGAAATTGTTTACACATCTACAGAACATACAAAAGAAAGACGAAAAGTGTAAATAAAAAAGATATTTACAGTTAGTTATAAACCCATCGTGACTTTTGGCCCATCCCGTTGAGGCGTAGCGCCGTATACCGATCCTGCCTTGGAGGTGGTTAAGTGGGAGATGTGTCTCAGAGCTGGATAGTGACAGGTGGTGACGTGAGACTGGACGCGCACGTAGTTTATGTATCAGCCGATAGAGGACAGTATTGTATAGGGGGACTGTGATTTTAGTTTCCATTGTGCCCACTAGAGTGCACTAAAGCAATAGAATGTTTTTCATAAACTGTTCTAGTATTTTCATAAAGTGTTATTATGTCTTTTTGTGTATGTAAAATGTTATAAATGTGTTTTAGCAGTATGAATGATGCGTGAGTGTGGCTTAAGGTTAATGTGAAGATAATTGTTTAACGAATTATGTAGTAGGATTTAGTGTGGGGACATTTCTGAGAAGTTTGCATATGAACAAAGGAGATTTTTGTAGAATAGATTTGTAAAGTAAGTTTATGGTAAAGGGAAAGTTAATTCAGGTATAAATAACAATAGCAAATAACTCTATGCATAAGCAAAACTTCAGCATATTAGATAATTACGTCGGTAAAAAGTGCAGTCGTTAGGTTTATTATTTTGCGATTGGTTATTGATGAAAAGGGCGGACTGACGCGGGAGAATGTTGTTTTGCTATTGGCTGTTGAGTAAACTGACCAATGGTAAAGCAATATTCTTCACGCGCCTTTCTCTGCTGGTAGATAAAACTTAGAGTATTCTAGGGAGGAGTCGGTGCCTAGACATGAAACAGTTTGTACGTGTGTAGTAGTAGTTCCGACGGAAACGATATGTTGCCCGATATAGCAGTGTTTCATACAGTAAATGAGTGGTAAAGTGACGGCATAATTATTCCGATGGGCGTGTAGAAATTTCGGAATTTCTAAGTGAATTTTGTGACAAGAAAAGACAAATTTCGCGTGACCTATTTAGCAGGTCGGTGGCTAAAAGCTGTGACTGCATTAGGTACCGACAGACTTAATATTTGGCGAGCACTATCAATCAAAAACAATCAGTATTTTTGTAGCTATTACATTTTAGGAAAATGCAACCTCATAAACTCGCTAACGTGAATGAAAGGTATTGTGAGTGACTCTGTTAAGACTAGCACGGGCTTGGCAGTGATACTTGTTCACCTAAGTTTCAGAATATATTAATTGAGCACAAAATTTCCAACCTTTCATTTCGTGCGAAAACTTTCTCCCGAAACGTACATTAGTGACTGTAATTGCAGCCTGGTTCACGTCGAAGTACAGTAGGTTTCGCTCGGCTTCCCTACTGATCATATGCTGAGACAATGTTCACATGTAGGTGCAGGTTAGTCGTAAAGACAGGGACGGAAAGAACCGCGCCGCCGCACCGTATTTTCCTCGCAAAATCTTGAACCTACCATGACTGGATGCCTACTCGTTTTTTTCTTATCCTCATTAATCTGAAGCTGACTGCAGAACAATTCTGCTACCGTCAACATCCGTGAGGAGTACGACGGGAAGATACGAGGAATTAGGGCTGATAAGGAGCCATATAGGAAGTCCTTTCTCCTTCGCTCTATTTTCGAGTGGAGCAGGAAAGCAAAGGACCAGTAGTGGTACAATGTATCTTCCTCCACACATCGTATAATGGCTTGCTGAGTATGTATGTAGATGTAGAAAGTTAAGTAGATAATGTAGTTTAGCTTGCGATTAGCGAACATCGAAAGTGAGCACAGTGACAAATATTCCTTGGTGCCTTTGTTAATGTTGTCACATACTACTGTTACGAAGCAGTGAATATAACTCTCTTTTTCTTAAAAAAAAGTTTGTAAAATGGGGAAAAGTCGTTTTTACAGCTACTACCTTTAAATTACAATTCTATATACCTCAGGTGCATTACTCGAAAAACCGCAGTGTGTTCCCTGTAGTGGCCAAAAATAAACGTGGTCCTGGGAGAACTTACGATCGGGTTTAATATTAACGGGAGAGCACTGTTATTTTGCAGTTTATAGATAGCAGCCGAAAACAGGAAACGTATTACTGAGATTCTCAAGCATCTAGTTTCCGCAAATCGTTCTCGTCATACAACTTTTAGTTACAGCAAATAAATATTACGATATAATTCTCTGAGATAATTCACTAATTAGGAAGAAAGTACTGAACGCACAAAAGCGAGGATAGAGAAATATATGATGTTCACACACAGTTATCTTGGCTGGTTTTTCAATTAATTAGGCAGCACGTTCAAAAAACGAGTACCTGCTAATGAAATTCATCATCAGTTAAGTACTCAATCTAAGGAGATTAACTGTATACACTACTACGACACCAGGAGAACGGAATTGTATAGTACTCATTACTGAAGATGTCAGTGGATCTGAGAGGAGTTAAATATGCAACAACAAAAATACTTTACCATTTACTCCATAATACAAAATGTCTTACAAGCAGCAAAACAAATTTTAAATCCTACCTGAAGTAATGTTATGGGCCAGTATGAGTTCAGATAATGATATAATCTCAAGGTCACCGCTCATGACTCGCGGGCAATTGTGTGTGGTAAATTCAAAGTCAGTGTGTAACCTGTTACCCATCGTGTGTCACAATAAGCCTGCCTTCCACCGCTCACGCCTCTGTGCCAACTATAAGAGTAAAAATGTCAGGAAAATGAAGGTGCCCCATCAAGTATTCTGCTTCCAAAATAAAGGTCACTCTCCTTCAATTGATCCAATAGAATGATTTAAAAATGGTGGAAAAACTAGTTCGCCCTCGTCTTCCTCTAGGCCAGTTGTGTGGCACTAGTCATTCGAGGTCTGTGCACCCATGTGAGAAGATCGTCATAGGGATCAGCTGCAGTTGAACACACAGTGTGAAATGGTTTGGAGCGATCAGGGTGTGAGCTTTTCTTTAAATAGTAACAGGGATGTATATGATAACCAATTTATTAGCAGCGTGTACATATAATATACTTCTCTGATAACTAATTTTATTTGCACAATGCATTTGGTTTTTCTTAGCAATTTTTAGTACAGAGATGCTTTAGTTATGAGTAGAATATACATATGTTGAAAGATACTTTTTATATTAAAACTAGCGATTTTGTTGTGTAGAGATGCTGCACTGATTACTAGATGTGGGATATACATATACATTAGGAACTTGAAAGTCAGCAACAAAATGAAAGACTAAAAAGTAAGCTATATACTACATTTGTAAGTAGGCTGTTTAGGTTTTTATGATGGTAACGCCACGTAGCGCTCTGTATGAAAGCACTGACTGTGCTGTGAGCAGTCTGTGGTGGGTTGGCATTGTTAGAATATTCGCTATTGTAGTGTTGGGCAGTTGGGCGGGAACAGCGCGTAGCGTTGCTCAGTTGGTGGTGAGCCGCCAGCAGAGGTGGATGCGGAGAGAGAGAGCCAGAGTTTGTTTTCTATCAAAATATTTCATTTGCTAACTATGCTTATCAGTAGTTATTGCCTTCAGTAGTTCGAATCTTTCATTTAACTGGCAGTATTGGCGCTCTCTGTATTGCAGTAGTTCGAGTAACGAAGACCTTTGTGAGGTAAGTGATTCATGAAAGGTATAGGTTGTTGTTAGTCAGGGCCATTCTTCTGTGGGGATTATTGAAAGTCAGATTGCGTTGCGCTAAAAATATTGTGTGTCAGCTTAGTGATGATCAGAATAAGTAAAGAGAGAAATGTCTGAGCACGTTCTGTTTTACTTGGCTGTTTGAAAATTAAATAACGTTAGAAGTTTACTGGCACAGTCATTCATAATTTTTTTAATGGGATGTTTCACATTTCTCATGACACCCTGTTAGAAAACTACTGCAGTCATTGTTTTCTGGTACAGTTTTTTTACAGAATAGGTGATGTTTGGTTTAGTAATTATTACTTTGGATCATTGTTACAGAGGCCTATATTAATTATATGGCAAATGAGACTCATATTTAATAATTAGACTTAGTAGTACGACTGGCAGCAGACAAAATATGATAATATAATAAAGGTGTCATTAAATTTACAAAGCGTGCAAATAGGTTTGAACCTAAAACTTACATGCATCGCACATTAATACTCACCTGTTATGCACTGTTCCACATTATGGCGTGAAATGCAATGTTTACATGTACACGTTTTGGATGCTACCCTCATTCCATTCCTACTGAGTATGCAGTCACATTTATCAGCTTTCACACCTTTACAAGTTCTTCAACTATGAATCGTGCTTCCATACATCACCTTTTCCAAAATGCTTTAAAAGGTGATGAATGATATTTCCAGTTAAATACCACACTGCCGATAATCCTCTTCTAAAATTCACCGTCCAGGTAATGTCAGATACATTGTCAACACACCTGCATGTAATCTTTGTAGAACCTCATCTCCATAAAGAAGAAACAATAAAATTAGAATAAATACATGCAAAGCCTGTGAGAAAAAACGTTTTATAGAAGCTAAGTAACACACATTCATAGAATGTAGAGTGTGCTATCAAGCACACACAAGCATTTACAGTATGATCAACTGTCCATATTGGTCTGGATACAGGCACATATACACTAGTAACAAGTAAATATCTATCACTCTTTCTCTCTGTCACCCAAGAGAATAGTGCGATTGTGAGAAGATTTTAATCCATTTTCACAAATGAACCATTTGACATCATGGCATGACAGATAGAGTTTTAGTGGCAACACAGAGTGTACCATATACTCTCGGGATCGAATGCTTACTTCATGCACCATATGAGGAGGCTGGCGCAGAGCACTGCCAAGGGCACCAAGCAGCCACCACCAGTAATCATTAATCGTGAGAGCCATTGAGGCTTCAAGAGGCAAACACTTAGCCGGCTCTATAAAGGCAGGTGTGTCTGCAAGGCAAAGTAAATCTTTGATCTAAGGCACCTTAGCTCCACAACCTGCAACTCATTTGCAGTGTCTTTCACTAGCCCAATATCCTTTTTGTTTTGACAAGTTATGGCATCAGAATTATTGGCCACATACACTATTTGATCAAAAGTATCCGGACTCCTGGCTGAAAATGGCTTACAAGTTCGTGGCCCCCTCTATCGGTAATGCTCTGATTCAATATGGTGTTGGCCCACCCTTAGCCTTGAGGACAGCTTCTACTCTCGCAGCCATATGTTCAGTAAGTTTCTGGAAGGTTCTCGGCGAATGGCAGCCCATTTTTTACGGAGTGCTGCACTAAGGAGAGGTATCGATGTCGGTCGGTGAGGCTTGGCACGAAGAGGGTGTTCCAAAACGTCGCAAAGGTGTTCTACAGGATTCAGGTCAGGACTCTGTGCAGGCCACTCCATTACAGGGATTTTATTGTCGTGTAACCCCTCTTCCACAGGTAGTCCATTATGAACAGGTGCTCGAACGTGATGAAAGATGTAATCACCATCCACGAATTGATCTTCAACAGTGGGAAGCAAGAAGGTGCTTAAAACATCAAAGTAGGCCTGTCCTTTAATAGTGCCTCGCAAAACAACAAGGGATGCAAGCCGCCTCCATGAAAAACACTACTACACCATAACTGTTGGTACTACACACGCTGGCAGATGACGTTCACCGGGCATTCGCCATATCCACACCCTGCCATCAGATCGCCACTTCATGTACCGTGATTCATTACTTCACACAACGTTTTCCCACTGTTCAATCGTCCAATGTTTACGCTCTATACAGCAGACGAGGCGTCGTTCGGCATTTACTGGCGTGATGTGTGGCTTATGAGCAGCCGCTGGACCATGAAATCTAAGTTTTCACACCTCCCTCCTAACTTTCATAACACTTGTAGTAGATGCTGGTGCAGTTTGGGATTCCTGTGTGATTGTCTGGATAGATGTCTGCCTATCACACATTACGACCCTCTTCAATTGTCGGCGGTGTCTTTATTGAGTGAAGAAGAAAATAAAATACTATTACTGCTACAATGACTTACATATCTGCCTTTCTGTAACAGAAGTCAATCCATGTGAGTGTTGCAATAGAAAGGCATCATTATCTGTGATGGAAGGAAGAGGACTTGGTCATTCCGTTTATTCTCCACAGCTATGGCGTCACTACAACCCCAATGGCTATATTGCTATCGATAACACCTACAAACTAGAAAATCCTACACTGATTGCATGAAGGTATAAATTATTATTGGAGAAGATGTATCAGTTACTCGCCCACTCATATGTGCTCATCTATAACAGGAGCCCGTCCCTGGAAACGCATACTAGAGAAATGCGTCATAACCTGGAATGTGATGTTCCCTGTATCAACAGCAATATCTCTAAAGGAGTGTATCCAAGTGCAAATAATAACTGTAGAAGAAGAAGAAGAAGAAGAAGAAGGAGAAGAAGAAGAAGAAGAAGAAGAAGAAGTAGTATGTGTCACAATGTATGTACACGCTCACCTATAATACGAATCAAGCCCTGGGCACTCATGCTTTGAAACGGCATCATAGCTTGCTCAACAAAATCCACACAAAGTGTGACCATCCCATCAGGGACCAGATGATCCCTCAGTAATTATATAAAACACAACAAATGGCGTCGTATAAGTATCATGAAAACACACACACGCACACATAGATGGATGAGGAAGATGATTTTTCTTTACTCACGCTGATTTGCAACCAGCTGAATAGGTGTTGCACCTACATCCCAGGCATCAACTTAACATAGGGGGTGCAGGGTGGGCACACCCTTGGAGCCCACAATGAAAGGGCTGGACTCCACCTCATCCTTATCCATTCCCACAATCTCATTGAAAAATTCAGGGGGGGGGGGGGGGGGGGCGGGGGGAAGCATTATACTACCCTTCATAAGTTTGAACACACCAAGTTATTATGGATACTGGAAAGGAAATACATTGTAAAATTACATTTGACTGTTTTATAAATGTTTATTAGGCTTATACAATACCTAGGTAAATGCAACTATTAAATTTTGGATTCCTCAAAACAGCCACAATTTCCTTTAGCCAATGCATTACTTACTCTCGGCATGCGTTGGGTCAATTTTGCCTGCGTTTCAGTTGGAATTAGTTTTCATTCTTGCTGCAGGAAGTCCCACAGGGGACTGGGGAGGCCATTCCATGTTTCTCTAAATTTTCTGAACGTCTTCACATAGTTCTGACACAAGTGACATGTATCTTTCTAGCCGTTGTCTTGCTGCAAGACAAGTCCTTCCCAATCATTCGCAAACCAGGTATCTTAGTATATCGCTGGAGAATGGCTTAATAATCCTTTTATTTCATTTTTCCACCTGCTTTCATGATATCTCCGACTTTATTACCTTCAAAAGATTCCCATACCATCCCATACCTTCACTGTTGGAATTACGGACTGAGGTTTCAAGCGTTCACGGAGTAAACGGCGTTCTAATGATCGGCGTGTAGTTCCAAATACTTCTAACTTGCATCGATTAGTGAATAAATGTGTTCCCGAACGCCTGCTGTCCCATGTTGGTGTGTCGAAGCCAATTGAAAGCTTTTGTTCCCGTTAACCGCCCGCAGAACATGTTTCCATGTTTCTACATAACCCTGGAGATTGTTTCCTGAAAAGTTCTGTCTCAGTGTTGACTCACTCACTTGTGTATCCCTAGTGTTTAGTTCAGCAGTCAAGTCACGGACAGTTTTTCAATCTATTACGGCTACTGACTACCAAATAGTTTTACTGGCTTTATGATATTTTTCTTGGTGGTTCTGAGCGAGTACAGTCATCATAGGAGCCTGCCTCGTTGCAGATGTATGGTCTTGAGAACTCAGTTGGTGGAAATCGTCAGTTTCTTTGATAGTTGTCGGACACTCTTGGCTTCTCGGTGCAAACTGATTATCTTTACCCATCAATCATACGAAATGTGGCACTTTGGGACCATTTAAAATTACTCGCTGTGTGTAGTACCTTCTCTCGTGGCGTGTCCTACTTTCATACAAAAGCAACTACAGCTGAATAAAACTGTAAACAATATACCTCTACACACACACACATACACACACACACACACAGAGAGAGAGAGAGAGAGAGAGAGAGAGAGAGAGAGAGAGAGAGAGCTTGTGATTAAGTCACTGTTATTAGCAAGGAAATGGTACTTTGGCATGTTTTACCATAGCGGCGTTTCATATTTGCAGCTGCTTTCAACTTTCAGATTAACGTTGCTGCTACTATCAACGTTTGGGCTAACAGTGTTGCTGATGTCAATGTTCAGACTAACAACAGAAAGTTTTCTGGTAACTCAGTGTGTCTCACTTACAGCCCAGTGCAGGGTAAAACCAGTTGTGCCCACATCTAGTTCCTGTAGAGACCGATAGGATAACTTGCATTCACTTTTATAAAACAATAGGAAAAAGGATATTTTTTTATACTGACAGTTAACCATGACACTTATTCCTCACTGCAGTGCCATGAATATCTTAATTCCACTTCCACCAGCAGGCACTGACATGCTGCTGTCGGCGCATGGTCACTGGGCAAAGGCGACAATACCTTATTTTACCATGTATTGGCGCATCTATCTGATGGTCAGTCACAGCTTGTGAAACTGCTGTCAGAGCACTGCCTCCGCTACAGCCACCACTGAGGAGATTATATTTCAATAGCCAGTCGCTAATTGCATCTGGAAGCCAGCGTGCACCTCCCTCTGGACGACATCGGCATACTGCAGAGAGCCGCTCATCACGTGTAAAGAGTGGTCCATACGTGTACACAAAGTTCCATTCAACGTTACAACAGTACAAAAAGCTGGTAGAGTCATCCATGAGGTGGTTTATTAAACATGAGTGCAGTGGTGAAGGGAGTGCAGTTTGTGGATGCTACATGTAACTCAACTTGTAGTATAATTGCATGGGAGTTTACATCATACTGTCAGATGCAGATAGGCCCTTGGGAACAGGCAGTAAGGCATCGTTGTCAGTTCCTATACGCCTACACTCCTGAACCCCTACACCCTTATACCTAGTGAACTATCGAGGTAAAATGTATGAATGAAAATAAATACTTACCATATTATTCCTTACTTACACACATGTCGAAACCTTTCAGTGGTAGAGGGTGAAATGAATAGAAATAAATGCACAGTACTTTTTCAAATCTCATTCATTTGTCACCAAATTTAAAAAGAATTATACATTATCCAATGCGCGCATAAAATAATTATCATTCTTCTTCTCCACACATCTGACTGAGTTATAAGCTAATTGTCAGCTGCATGATAAAAGATTCCAAATGGAAGCATCCACGACGTCTTCTCACTGTCCTTGACTAAAAATATAATGTATATGTGGTCATAGTTTCAGGACGATATCACGCTTGTATCTTTGTACATGATACGAGGGTCATTCCAGCTATTTCCGTTGTAAGAACACATTAACCATGGTGATGCTTTGCGAGACTTGGCAAATTTCACGTCTCTGAATGGTTTTGGTGACTCCATATTCGTGAAGAATGTCGTTACTACGCATCCAAAACTTTCATTGTACATGCCTGTGTGTCAATAACGATGTCCAGACTGTGAAGTGTCGTCATTCGATACCTTGGATACGGAGCAGCACCTCTACATTTATACAACTCGTTGCATAATTCCATTGAGCGAGGAATAATTGATCAAATGCTCATGTAGCAGTAATGCACAAATGGCAATGCTTGGATGTAAATTTTCTGATTATTGGGATTCTATACAGACGTCAATTAGCCCGACTTCAATTTTTTTTCCTCTTTTCAGCAACAACTGTGGGCTCAGCATGCTTCCAGATTCATCGCCCTGTTTTTAAGAAAAGCGAAAACTTCAATACATGTCAAACAAAGGACGTGAATATTGTTACCGCAATCAAGTTGTAAATTATCATACGCGTAAAATTCAGAAATCGTGTACACTTTAGCATCGGTTAGTCTATAATTGCAGAATACACTGGAATACTTTTTGAGACTTTGCTCCTATCGCATTGCAGCCTCGGTATAATGAATCAAGGTGATTCTTGTTGAACAGCTGTTTTAATGGCCCATGCGTCTTTCCCCCTCTCAATCCCCTTCCACTCCTATGGGCGAACTGTCATCAGGATTGTCACCAATGGTCCTATCAACCCCGAAAGCTATTGATACGATATTATTATCAATTATTTCTTCATGTCAGCCGGCCGCTGTGACGAAGCAGTTCTAGGCGCTTCAGCCTGGAGCCTCGCTGCTTCTGAGGCCGCAGGTTCGAATCCTGCCTCGGGCATGGATGTGTCTGATGTACTTAGGTTAGTTGAGTTTAAGTAGTTCTAATTTTAGGGGACTGATGACCTCAGATGTTAAGTCCCATAGCGCTTAGAGCCATTCTGAACCATTCTCATCTCACAGCTTCTCACCCCCAACCCAAGGGATAGTACGAGTATATTAACGTCAGAATATTTTTATGCAAATAATACTGACAATGAGTCACGTAGGTAGAAATTTGGTTGAAATGAGTCCAGGCGTTCCTTCTATGGGACCTCCTGTTGGATCTCACACCCACAACAATGGTACATAGGCGATTCGTAACACTACAGTGTTCCTTTCTAGATAGTAAGTAATGGGTATCAATTACAGCTGGAATCGATCCACTGGTATAGGAAGAGATGTGGAACGTATACATACAAACAGACACTGAAAATAATATAACGACGAAAGTAGAATCTACTGACGTTGAAAGAAAAAAATGTGGAAAACTTAGGAAGGTATCTTTTGAGTATGGAATGTAAAAATCCTAAACATTGCAGAGAATTTTTAGTACCCACTTAAGATTATGTCATGTGTGCCTGCCCAGGTATCAAAATCTGTCAGCAAGTGTATGGGCATTAGTTCTTAAATTTTAATAACAGGTATGGCCATTGATTTCAATACGCAATGTAAAACGTTTATCCTGATGCCAGACTATGTGAAAGCTTTCATTCACGTTAAGCAGCTTGAGTAAACGCCTTCACTTAAGAACAAATGATTGCAACAGGCTTTAGCTGACAGAACAGTAGATCTCTATAAGGAGAAAGATAGGTTGTATGTAGAAAGTTACGATTTATACCTTGTATTAATTAAAGCTTTTAAAGAAAATTGTATGTAGAAAGTTATGATTTATACCTTGTTTTAATTAAAGCTTTTAAAGAAAATTTTCATTTTCAAATTGACGTTAACTGGAACGGTATCAACGACTGGTTGTATAATCGTAAATATGAAATTGAAATTAGACACGAAAATAAATGGACAAAACTTCAGAACAGGATACCGATAAATGATGATAAATTTACAGTAAATAACAGAACACATCATCTACTTTTTGAAAGAATATTATATAAAACTAAAATTAAATTTTCGGAGGAAGGAAGCCAAGTTTTACAAAAAGGTTTAAAGTACAATGTAGCCGCTAGGCTAGGCTTATTGACTCTACGGTAATAGACGACTTTGTGTTTGACTTTAAAATAGACATTGATACGGTAACTAAGGCCCAACAAGTTAGGATAGCTGATGAATGTAACAACACCATAGAAAAATAAATGGCAGCTATGAATAGACTTTGTTTAAAGAAATGAAAGTGATTAATACTATTAATTGTAAATTGAGAAATGATGTAGCTTTAATAGCTAAATCCGATTAAGGCAGCACAGCTGTCGCTGCCTATAAAAGTGAGTCTGTAGATAAAATGTTACAGTTTTTTGGCAACATGGCATCGCAGACATTAGTACAGGTCCCACCGTTAACCTGCAAAAAGAAATTCGGAACTGTTTAAATAATACTGAAAACTTGTTCGGGAAATTACAGAAAAATGGTTACTGAACATGAATCCAAAGCCTCCCGTTTTAAGAAGCCAGTTTAAGCTTAACAAGAATCAGCATCCGATCCACCTGATCGAAAACAGTATAGAGAATGCTCACCAAAAGTAAACTCGGTACTTACAATGTAAACTCAAGGAATCTTTTACGTTTGACACTAATTTTACCTTTAAAAATAGGCAACATCTTACAACACTGACGTATATCACTCTAACATGCCGCGAAATACGCTAATGTTATGCTCTGAGAGGATTTCGAAGTTTCACTGTGTGTACGTGTAATGGACAAAGGTACCGAACTATAAATTCGAATTTGATTATATAACAGTAAAACCAAAAGGGCTTTAAGCTTGGAAGTCAATGAACGTGATACAATCATAAATGAATGAAAAGAAAATGAACGATCCCCAGTCCAATTGGCTCACTAATTTGGAGATAAAAGGAATATTGGTTATTGAAGTTACTTTATTGACATTTCCCTCTGAATAGCAAAGAGGATACAACTGACACAGTGCAATCTGTACTGTGTGTAGCAACAGTTACCAACTACACACACAACAGTAAATCATGGGGAGTAAATTTGCACCAAGCTCATACTAATGGCAGCCACACTCAAGAGCATTACTTAATCTAATACTGAAATGTCACTGCATGAATTTCAGAACTAAATTGGGAGGTGAGGGGCTTCTATCTTGACGAACATGAGAAATACAAATAAAGATGAATAATATCATAAATACACTATTTAAGCTCCTCTACATATTCCACTTTTCCTGAGTAACAGTTATACTTCAATTTTTTCTTAATAGATAGAGAATTTGATGGGGAACTATAAACTAGTACAGTTTCACTAGTCAAGACTATTTGATTATTCCAATAGTGAAGACTAGCTTTAAAGGCTAATCATTAACTTCACTTGGAGTAGTTCCTAAATTACTTTGCGAGACAATTAAATACAACACTGGGCTCAATTAACTTCTAAAAAGGAACCATTCATGATAGAAACCAAAACCACACTACTTTTGAGAATGAGCATAACTTCACTTCCAGCATTACTATCGTAAATCTGTTCACTAAAGATTTGTATGTATTTACCTTTTAATGACCTGTCAAGCAGGTATTCTAAACATTAATATTTACACAATCTTACAGTGTAATCCTACAAAACAAAATGCTTCAAATGGCTCTGAGCACTATGGGACTCAACTGCTGTGGTCATCAGTCCCCTAGAACTTAGAACTACTTAAACCTAACTAACCTAAGGACATCACACACATCCATGCCCGAGGCAGGATTCGAACCTGCGACCGTAGCAGTCGCACAGTTCCGGACTACGCGCCTAGAACCGCGAGACCACCACGGCCGGCCCCTACAAAACAATATTTTATAATAAAATAAGGATACATGCGCAAAAGCCTATCCAACTTGACTTTTGTGGTTTTAGCTTTTACGCTTACTACTCATTTTACTTTAGATAGAAAAACGCTTTTAAATATTTGAATGCAAGAATTGTTCATTTAAATCAGGATAATCCGTTTCAGTAGCACCAAGGTGAGGACCCTCCATAGTTTCGTGATCAGGATTGAGAATATGGTTCCGGACACGAATTTAGGTTTTGTATAGTTATTATTGAAACAACACACAAATTAACTGGTCTATGCACATATACATTACTTAACTGAACGTATGAAGTTAGTGCAGCAATGGCGAAGATTGGCGGCAGGCGACATGGCGGCTAACTGTACCCACGGCTCTTGATGTACCAATGCTCTATATATCTCTTCTTGTCGGCTGATTTTCAACATATATGAGCTATTCTATTATGCCATAAATACCAAATAACAGTCAGATCCACATCCGAGGCAAATCCTTTATAACACAGCTTCCAATCGCCACTCTTAGCACCGTCGAAATGTGCCGCGCTACGGCTAGCCACATACTGTGTGCCGTTCACACAAAGGAGCCCCTCAGTTTGACCGCCAAATCCACCTTTTACATGGCGCCATGCCACTTCCGTTGCGGAAGGACTTCCCTACAGATTTTACTTGTTATAAATACAATCGCCCTAAGCACGAACCAGCTGTTAACAAACATTTTCTTTTTATGAAGATACTCATACCATAATAATTTATCATTTCAACATATTCTTTGGCTTTTTTCACATATACATTACAAAACTCTAATTTTCTTGCCATAGATCAAGGAGTTTAAATAACTCAGAATACACACTTCATAAATTGCAGATACACAGTTACATAACATAAACCTACTTGAAATCGATATAAGTATTACAATGTGATTAGTAAAGTGATTAGTCAAATGAAAATGCTCAAATGCACTCCTCGTACTAAGTTGTTACCCTTTGATATTACAAACCTGTACACGAACATTTCTATTGACGTGACACTAGAAACCATTGAAAAGAACCTATTACTAGATAAAAAGTTTACTGAGGTGCAAAGTACAGAACAGATGAGGTTGATTAAAGTAGTACTGAAATACAATTAGTTTACTTTTAACGGTAAACTGTGTGTTCAGTTCTTTGACATTGGGATGGTTAATTTCTTTGCTGTCTTCTTAGCTGAAATTTTCATTAACTCCCTTGTAGATGGCTTCTTCGAAACCAAGTCAGAATTAGTACGTAAAATGCGGTTTTATGGGCGTTACCTGGGTGACTTAACTTTTGAATTTGATGAAACCGGCCACGAATTAGATTTATTAATTAAAACCTTTAACGACTGAGACGAGAAAATTAAATTCACAAAAGAAATTCAAAATGAGAATGGGGACCTAAATTTCCTTGATCTGGAAATACGCATACAGGATGGCAGTGTCACTCTCGATATTCATCGTAAGACAGCCTAGTCTGAAAATATTATTTCATCAGAGTCTTTCCACCCACAGGCTCTTAAAGTTGCGTTTTTTCATTCAGAAATAAACCGTGCTTTAACCACTCCACTTTCCCCATATGATTTTCAGAAAGAAATTAATTTTATTACTACTACTACTAGCAATAATGGTTATAAAGAAGACTTAGTCCTTCAGATACTTAGTAACAAAAGGAAGAATAAAAAATTTCCTGCACTAGGTGACAACAAACTTAAGAGAACCAATATGGAAATGACAAGTTTATTTCGATACCGTTGTTAGGTAATATGTCCTACAGGACTGGCCGTCTCTTGACTACAAAATAAGATTGTAAAGTTACCTGCTCTATTAAAAATAGTTTGAAGTAAAATTTGGTACATACATTAAAAATTGAACAAGATCCTTTCACAAATTCAGACATCCACACAATCGTCTGTAAAGATTGCACTAGCTATTACATAGGACACACTAATAGTGCTATTAAAGTCAGACATAAGGAGCTCCTGTTGGGCAAAGAAGAGGGAAATGTTCATAATTCTTCTTTTTCTCAACATTTACTTGCTTCAGACCATTCTCATAGGTAATTAGAAGAAACCATAATTTTTCGTAAGGAAATTAAAGGCTGGAAATTGTATTTATTAGAAGAACTTGAAATTTATAAACGTCTTGCTAAGAGAGACGGTAACATTTTGAACGGTCAGCTGCAACTCGCGAGTATGCACTTCGTTGATAGATTTAAACCGCTGCTCACCGTCACATAATTCGTGTTTTCTGGTCTCTGCTAACATCGGTGAATGTGCCGTTTTCCTCAAAATATTTCCTCTCTACTGTTGAGGTACTGACATTTCATATCACTGGGTTTTATTTTTCGTGGCCTTTCCAGCATATGTTCCTACAGCTGGTATTCCAAAAAAATTATGTGATGTAACTTTATCCACTTCATTCTTTCTTGAACCTTTTTGTAACAGAAGTATTTTTTTGCAACCAAATTGTTATCTTATGCACACTAAATTTACGTGTAGTGTCATTCTGCTATATAAATGTTTTACAGATAATTTTGTATTTAATGTATAACTCTAAAATTATTGCATTTATTACTGGCCCTCTATAAGAGATTGACATTTCGCTTTACTGTAAAATTACTTTACTTAACACCAGCAAGACAGTGCTTACGTGTATGCGTATAACGCACACTACATTCCAATATTCATTACCGCTAAAGCATCCGTAGTGTTAGCGGAAGTTTCCCCTTTTAGTGACGGTGCTGTAGCTCATATTTGCCCTTCTTTCCCCATGCATTTGAAACAGTGGTCCTTTGTAAACAGAACCCTAGCTTCTGCACACTGCATCTACGGACAATATTACTGTGTCACCAGATGTATTAGAAATTTTATACGTAATTTACACCTCTAAAGTAGCCTTGTAGAGGAAATTTTCATTCGTACTTTATGCGGTTACTTAACACAAGCAAGGCGTAGTTCTTAACCGCATTTATATGGCGCCCTCTGCAGCCCAAATTTTTGCTTATTGCTTGAGCCTGTGTCTTTGAACTATTGACTTTTGTCTCTGGCATTGTGAATATGCATATATGGGCCCCTGTTGTAACTTTATGTTGACAAGAACCTTTACCAGTGGATGAATACATTTGTGCATTTGTTCTAACATACACTGAATGTAATCGGGCTGCTGTCTTAAGCCGTGGTATGTGATGTTTCTACTTTTTATATCAGTTGTATGTATGACAAGAGCTGCGTGAGTACGCTTACCTCACAAATATTTTTCTACTATTAATATTTTGTTATGTACGTAGAAATAGTTTGTAACCGGTTATATACATTTTTAGGGGCCACACCTTCTGGAGAATATATTGTTAGAAATACTGATACCTAGGTCAAGGGTTCAGGGTTCAATAAATCTTTGGTTTGCAGCTGGCTGGCTGAATTTTTCAACATCTTATGGCGTGTAAGATTGCGATTCGCTTCTTTAATTACATAAACAAAAAAGCTTACGTGAGATAAAATTAACTATTACCATTCGTAGTGTCTTCTGTTAAGTCTAAAACTTTGATTACGCCGTTTTCCTCCAAATTCCAGGAATAACTGTGAAAAACTTAAATAAACTTGAATGCAAAGAACTGGCCGTCACTGGTAACTACTTTCTCACATCCTTCGGCCAGCACACGAATACCGCGGTATAAGAACTGGGCTTCTTTTGAGGAGATCCATGAATCGATCCAACTTGGCGCTTCTTCATATGACCGGTAGGGCTGGTCAGCTAGGTCGTCAGAAATCGATGAAAAAAGGTGGTAGTTAGAGGGAGCAAAGTCTGGAAAGGACGGCGTGTTGGGTAAGACTTCCAATTTCAAAATTTCCAGGTATGTTTTAACGGGTTTTGCTAAATGGGATTGAGCATTGTCATGCTTAAAAAAATTACCTTTTCATATATATCGCCGTATTGGGGCCGTTGGTCTTCCAGTGCTCATTTCAAATGCACCAACTGCTTTCGTTAACGATCCCCTGTGATTGTTTCGACGGTCTCAGTAGTCCCGAAAACCTCTGTTCCACCGCCATGACTGTCTTCAATGTCAAAATCACCGTTCTTTCAGTAATAGGAGCCTCACCACACATCTTATCTAGGATTTTATGAGCTTCAGCCGTAGAGTTCTTCGTGTTAAAGCAGAAAGTTAAAAATTCCAGTAGATGACGAGAATTGCGCTCGCAAGTGGACATATGCAGACGGGAATAATTTTATGGTGTCATCACAAATCGATTAATGTTCTAGCGGCGTTATACTTACAAATGCCTAAGCTTATCGTATGACACAACCTACCACCCGCACCACGACTTCCTGCAACTACCACATGTTGTGGAAGGAAGACTGTACATCTAATTCAATTATTCTTATTAATAATGGGGAAA
Organism: Schistocerca gregaria; assembly: GCF_023897955.1. NCBI lineage: Eukaryota > Metazoa > Arthropoda > Insecta > Orthoptera > Acrididae > Schistocerca > Schistocerca gregaria. The sequence continues at coordinate 736,516,092 of NC_064931.1, forward strand.
CAAATGTTGACCCTTCCACAACAACAATGAAAACTGTTCAACTGCAAACATTCGCTGAGAAGTTAAAGATAAAATATTAATGAAGATGCGTACTAAATGAAGTTAAAGTTATTTAGTCACATGCTACAAATGGATGGGCAATACTGCAAATGCTCAAAATTCTGTCCAAATATATCGAGACACGCCTGATATCGAAGCTACATTGGACGATGCACGTTGTCAAAGACACCTCGTGTTTTGCGAAGACATCCTGCTGCCGCAACATTCCTGCCCGCTAGGACCTCAGGAGATGTAACAAGTGTTTCAAACACAAGACCCTTCAGATACTCCCGCGGGAAAAAATCGATTGGGGCTGATCCGTTCGTCGTGGTGGCTATGTTACTGGCCCACAGCGACCAATCCAGCGTCCGGGAAAGGTTGGCTGCAGATGTGCACTCACTTTTCTACTGAAATGCACTGTGTCTCCGAGGTGCTGAAATCGAATGCGTAGACGAATAGGCATGGGAACGTCATCCAGCTTGACCAGCAGAACCTCTCGCAGGAATACGAGATACGTGCGACTACCAAGTCGGTCCGGGAGAATGTACGGCCCAATAAACAGTCTCCGGCGAAGCCAGCCCACACGTGACCTAGCGCCCTATCGCCGCTTTTGTGACCCCCGGTTCATATGTAATAACTGATTCTTGTTGTATGCAGGATGTGTCATGTCAGCTTGGAAGAGCGAGAGAGGAAGAGTCAATTAAAACGCAACACTGCTTTTATTTCGTGAAAGGTTACACATATCGAGTTGAGGTTTCCGGCAAATATTAGAGCCTCGAGGGGCACGTATTTTTTGTTTGTTTGGTTAACGTTTTTAGCTCTGGTATCAACGGGGATATCAAAGGAAGTGCATTATTTAAATAGAATCGTATACATTTTATGATTGCACTCCCCAGCTCTTGAGAAAACAATTACAGTATATAGCGTTTATTAATCTTGTAAAAAAATGCTAGAAATGTCCAAGTCTGTGAGAGCACGATGCCGAAACCGGCCTTAGTGATGCAAAGACCGCAAAACAGAGCTCTCGTGCTACGCTGTGTCAAAATGTCAACACATTTGGTTGCTTACTTGTCGGCACTGCAGGCCGCTCACATTATCTTCAGTATTCGTTACTTGCACACATGCACACTGATGAGGAGAAGTAGGGTATACTATTTTTTTATGAATGTAAAAGGAATGCCGTAAAAGCAGAACAGTGGTATACGGCTATCTACTCGGATTGCTAAAAAATTAAGACGCTAGTTCGGACAGGCAGCTTGAACGTTAAAAATAAAGCAAGAAACAAGACTGCAACTGACAGAGAACACGAAGAAGCTGTTCTGGATGCGACACTAATGATTCCGCAAGGTGGTAAGTGACGTATTGCCAATATGGAATAAGCCACACGAGTTTCATTCGCATCCTCCAACGACAGAATTACCCTAACTATCATCTTTCACTACATCAGGCACTCGGCAACTGTGATTTCAAACGTACACAGAATTTTGTCGTTTTCCCCTTCAGCGTCAGAGAGATGACCATACGTTTTTCCAACGGGTGCTCTTTGCCGATGAAGCAGCGTTTACTAACTACGCTAATGTACATTTTCATACATGCACTCATGAACAGCTGAAAATCCACACTGGCTTCTCCAGGTGCAACATCAACAGCTGGGGAGCGTAAAAGCATAGTGCCGCATCATGGGAAATGGCACTGTGGGATCTTACTTCGTTTCAGGCGTTCTAAATGGACATTCGTGCACAAACTTTCTGACGAACATTCATTCAGTTCTTCTAGAGGAGGAATCACTTGTAACACTTATACCGACTACAAGTAAGTTTATATTATGTAACAGTGTATCTGCAATTACGAAATTTGTATTCTTAGCTGATTAAGGTCATTGATTTGTAACAGGAAAATTATATTATTGTAAAGTCTATATGGAAAAAGCAAAATGATGTTTACAATAATTAAATTTTATAATATGCGTATATTTGGAAGAAAAACAAAGTATAATGGAAGTTGGTTCATGCTCAGGGGACATTTATTGTAAAATGTAACAGATGTGGGGAAGTCACTCTGCAACGGAAGTGGCTCGGCGCGATGTAAAAGGTGGTTTTGGCGGTCGAACTGGGCGGCTACTTGGTGGGAACGGTAAGCAGTCAGTGGCAAGCCGTTGTGGTATTTATATGGCAGTTAAGTCAGAACCCCCTCCCGGAAAATTTTACCTCTGCGCTTCTTGCAGGAACATTTCAGTACTGATCCAAGTAACAATACTGAGTGTAGCTCTTATTAGTGTGAGTCTGGTATGATTTTGCTTTCTGTGATTGCTAGTATGTACATACTACTGCTATCCACAACTCAGAATGCCCTGTGTCCGTTTGTATCCTGTGTGCTATTTAAAGGGAATACTAACGAAAGTAACTTTAGTGACTAATATTTAATTTTCTTAATCGTATAGTTCCAAATTCATGTGCCTAATTGCGCTGGTGACCGTTCATTTTTCATTCGTATACGGAATTTACTACTTTCATTAAACCCCAAAGTTTAAAGCCTGTTTAGTTTTTTTTATTAATTGCAATGTATTCAAAATACCCTTATTTGTTAGACAAACATTTGTTCAAAATTCCAAAAATCCTCTCAAACGGTAAAATTAGCTATGTGGGAAGTAAACACAAAAACTTATCGTCGTTTTTAAAAAGAGTAGAAGATGAAAACCCCTGGAGAGAGAACTGTGATAACTTCCAGACGAGAGAAAATCAAGAGCATAATAAACGAAATGATAGTGAACATGTTGTTGTTGTTGTATTCAGTCCTGAGACTGGTTTGATGCAGCTCTCCATGCTACTCTATCCTGTGCAAGCTTCTTCATCTCCCAGTACCTACTGCAACCTACATCCTTCTGAATCTGCTTAGTGTACTCATCTCTCGGTCTCCCTCTACGATTTTTACCCTCCACACTGCCCTCCAATGCTAAATTTGTGATCCCTTGATGCCTCAAAACATGTCCTACCAACCGATCCCTTCTTCTAGTCAAGTTGTGCCACAAACTTCTCTTCTCCCCAATCCTATTCAATACCTCCTCATTAGTTACGTGATCTATCCACCTTATCTTCAGTATTCTTCTGTAGCACCACATTTCGAAAGCTTCTATTCTCTTCTTGTCCAAACTAGTTATCGTCCATGTTTCACTTCCATACATGGCTACACTCCAAACAAATACTTTCAGAAACGACTTCCTGATACATAAATCTATATTCGATGTTAACAAATTTCTCTTCTTCAGAAACGCTTTCCTTGCCATTGCCAGTCTACATTTTATATCCTCTCTACTTCGACCATCATCAGTTAGTTTGCTCCCCAAATAGCAAAACTCCTTTACTACTTTAAGTGTCTCATTTCCTAATCTAATTCCCTCAGCATCACCCGATTTAATTTGACTACATTCCATTATCCTCGTTTTGCTTTTGTTAATGTTCATCTTATATCCTCCTTTCAAGACACTGTCCATTCCGTTCAACTGCTCTTCCAAGTCCTTTGCCGTCTCTGACAGAATTACAATGTCATCGGCGAACCTCAAAGTTTTTACTTCGTCTCCATGAATTTTAATACCTACTCCAAATTTTTCTTTTGTTTCCTTTACTGCTTGCTCAATATACAGATTGAATAACATCGGGGAGAGGCTACAACCCTGTCTCACTCCTTTCCCAACCACTGCTTCCCTTTCATGCCCCTCGACTCTTATTACTGCCATCTGGTTTCTGTACAAATTATAAATAGCCTTTCGCTCCCTGTATTTTACCCCTGCCACCTTTAGAATTTGAAAAAGAGTATAACATTACCACGCAAATATGATGCAAAGACGTAGAGGCAGAGGTCTCAGTAACATGTCATTTCGCGGTAGGGGGTTTGAACCATGAAATTTTCAAAGCCGAAATGATGCAGAAAACTAAGGCCCGCATGTTTTATGTGCCAGATTCGCGCAGACAAGTATTATGGGCCCAAACTAAGGACATCATACCGGATAAAGCGAAACGAATTTAAGACACGAGCAAACGGCACAACTGCGTCACAAGGCAGTGCACATGGAACGACAGGTGCGAGCAGGGATGAGTCATGTACAGGAGAATATGCTGCAGATGATAGCATGCAAACTAAGACACAGCGTACATTGAACTTGACAGAGTGATCAGCTGACCATCAAGAGGCTGCAGTAGCTGCATTAGGAAGAGATGACGTTGCAAAGGAATACAGTGGACCTTTTTCTGTGGGGAATATCACTGAAATGAAAAGAGTCGGTGGGGAGTATCACCGAAATGAGAAGAGAATCAGACATGTCATTAAGTAAAAGTGAAAAGACAGACAATTTGTGTGAAAGGGAGTCTTCAGGAATCGCAGAAGGGCGTGTCGATTTGTTTAACAGTTTAAGGCAATAGGAGGAGGAAAAATCTGAAAGGGGTTATACGACCAGACGTTTAATGAAAGAGAGAAACGAAGTGGAAACGTCAGAATTAGGGCGTTGTCCGGAAATGAAAAAGAGGTGGAAATAGTTAGTGCTATGCAAGGTGCGCAAGCAGCCGTTTTAGAGGAAGAGGTTGTTAAGAGAAAGGGAGGCGCCGTGCAAAGCACGCGGACTACCGATGTTAGGAAGATTGGCGATAAAGAAAGAAAAATGGTCAGTTTAAATAGGAAAATGGAGGAGAATGAAATCCTCAATAGTGTGGATGCGGCGATCCTGGCTGCCGAAAAACTCATAAAAGCAAAGATTGTTGATGATCATGAAAATATAGATTTGGCTGAATACATGTGAACCACTGAAATTCAAGACGTTTATACTAAATATGAAGTTAAAGTTGACGCCATCCAAAGTGATACTAAAGAGACGCCTGTGACTGAAAATGAAATAGAAATGTAATAAAACTAACGAAGGATCAAAAGAAGAGCTGTCTCAGTATGTTACAGTAGAATTCATGCTAGAATCAGACAGTCAATGTGAAATGAGCGATAGTTCAGACGAAGAAAACGTAGAAATAGATTAAAGAGAACGAAGCATAATGGATGATGTATCTACAAAGCAGAATGAAGTATTTTCCCCACAAAATGTGGCAGTAAATACCGAACCGAAAAAGAAAGAGACACCTGATGACACGATACAAAGCAAGGGTTGATGAGAGTCGTGACAGAATTAGAAATCAAAAACCCAAAAAGCCCCTGTATATATATATGATTTGCCATTAAATAATATATCTTGGAGCTATCTGATGGTCAAACAAGACTTGTTATCGGAGGAGCAGGATAATGCGAAAAGTAGAACAATCAAACAAACTATCATCCCAGTTGAAATTTATCGTATTAAATTGCAAGTACTTTTAGATATTGGAGCCGTAATTGGTGGTATTTCACAATCTTTCTTTGAACATATTTCCAATAAACCTGGGTAGTCATGATGTCAGTAAATAGTGTGAAAATTGTAAGAACAACTGGCAAATCGAGCAAGCGTATTCACAGACAAGTATTGGTAGAATTTGAAATTAGTGGACAAAAAGATGAACACGACTTCCTGGTCGTGCCTGAGTTGAATGCTGAAATGGTTTTAGGTATTGACTTGTTAGACAAGGAAAAAGTATTCATTGATGGTGGTAACGGGATTGTCAAAATTAATAGTAAATCTGGCGTTTTTGAAATTAGATTTGACGAAAATGAAATCACAGGACACCAAAGTTGATTCATTGATATTAGATTTGGACCTGGGAAATAATGGTTTGCCCAATCTGTCTGAAATAAATCATGTAAAGAACGTAATGATTGATGACACAAAAATAGAAACTTTTAAAGAAGTTATTGAAGAAATACAAGAACTTACATCGGAACAGAAAGTCGATTTGATTAACATTCTAACTAATTGTTAGGAATTGTTTTCAAATAAAGCGGGAACAGTAAGGAAATTTGAATACCGTATTGAAGCAATAGAACACGAACCAGACCTTATCCAGTACCTCTAGCTAAGAGAGAAGCCGTGCAAGCGGAAATCGACAAAATGATTGAAGGGGAGAGGGGTTATCGAAAGGAGCAATAGTGTGTATAATAGCCCTCTCATCATTGTAAACAAGACGAATGGAGGCGTGCGAGTATTCATCGATGCACGAACACTACCCAAGGTTGTAAAAAGAGAAGTACATCATCCAGAAAATTTAGATGATCATTTGCAAAAGTTCCACAGTGTGCGATATTTGACTAGCTGGGACCTCACGGTGGGCTATTGGCAAATCCCATTGCATAAAGAGCCTCGAAAGTATACTGCATTTCTGTTTGCAGGAAAATGTTACCAATATAACATTGTTCCTTTTGGTCTTAATACATCTGTCCCAGTCTTCATTAGGGCCTTAGATTCTGTGCTAGGAAGGGAACTAAGTGCTAGATTGACAATATATGTGGAAGACTTGTTGATCGCCACAGAAATTTTGGAGGGAGCATTGCGAATTGTTAAACAAAGCCATTTCTGCTCTTCAGGCAGGAGGAATGACATTAAAACTGAAGAAATGCGAGTTAGTAAAACAAGAAATAAAATTATTGGGACATATTATTACAACTTCTGGGACTAGAAAGGACCCAGAGAAGTTAAATGCTATTGAAAAATGCCCGCCACCTAATAACCGAAAGCAGTTAAAAGCGTATCTCGGTGTCTGTGGATTTTACCGCAAATTTGCCAAAGGGCAAGTGTTTAATAGTCCTCATTTAAATGGGTTGCTTAAGAAAAATAGTGCATTATTTTGTACACTAGAATGCCAACAAGATTTCGAAAATCTGAAGAATGAATTATTAAGGAATAATATTTGGCATCGCCCTGTTTTGATTGGACAGTTGCATATGACTACTGATAGCAGTGCATATGGAATCTGAATAGAAATGTTCCAAGAGAACGTAGACACTGTGGAACCAAAACGCACGATAATCCTTTTCGCTGGTCTAACCCTGACTAAGTATGTAAACAATTCGAAATTATTTATGGGGGCATAAAACTATTATACATACTGATCCCAAAATATTGACGTTCCCTAATGACTGCCGCTTATTTGCCGGCAGATTAAGCCGTTTGGCACTGTACCTCCAGCAGTTTTACTACGAAATTATCTACGTTCAGAAAGTGACAACTATGTAGCAGATGCTCTATCCAGACTACCGGAAGGAATAGACAGTGTGTCAGAGGATAATAACGAAGATGGCACTTTTCATATCAGTTTTATCCAAGAGGTTCAGGGGAAAAAGAAAATCGAACAAATTTGCAAAAATATGCGGTACTACCAAAACGAGGATGAAGTCTAGAAGTCCGTTAAAGTAAATTTTAGTAATACCAGGTTTCCTCAAATTTGTCAATTTCATAAGATCTTTAAACATATTTTATACAAAAAAGGAGAGAAACGAATAGAGAGGAGTAGAAAGTATGTTAGCCATCTCAGTTTGAGACCGAAGTAATTGATTATTTCCACCTCACCTTAGGTCACTGTGGTCCGAAAAAATGTATTGAAAAACTCTGTAATGTAATAGTAATAAATATGAATGCAACAAAGAAAATAACAGATCGAATTGAATCATGCGATATTTACGGGAGGGGAAAAGTTACAAATCGAACCAACCAAGATTATATGCAGAGCAATTTAGCAGAAGACACACTTGACTTACTGTCAGTAGATTTGTATGGGCCTTCCCAAAACTTCCGGAAATTGTACATACATTATAGAGATATGGGAAGTATTTTCGAAATTTATCAAACTATTTCCCATTAGAAAAACTACTGAAAAATCAGTATTTAATAGAATGACTGTATATTTCCATACGATAGGAAAATCAAACGCAGTACTATCACATAATGGGCTTAAAAAATATGGAAGGAAGGGATGGAATAGAATGGCATCCAAGTGAAATATATTTCGGCCTACCATTCTGCAAGTGATCCAGTGGAACGTTATATGCCTGAACTATGTAGGTTGTTTCGAACTTGCTGCCACCACAATCAGAAGGCATGGGGTAGGTTTATTGCAGACTTTGAAAGTGTAATGCATACCCTTCATCATGAAACTACAGAATTTACACCCGAGGAAATGCTACTTAATTGTAATAGCAAAAGTATAATTCAAGGAAACTTGCAATTTCCACCCTATGTAGAACTAAATCTGAAGGAGAAAAAAGACTTAGTAAGAAAAAGAACGAAAGAAAAAGCGGAAGCCACAACTAAAAATTACGATAAGGGTCTTAAAGTGACAAAATTCAAAATTGGTGATTTTGTTCTCGCAGAAACTCACAAAAGATCTAGTGAAATAAACCAAGAATATTTCTAAATTCAAATACATATATAATCGTCCCTTTGAAGTGCAAGGAAGTTCAGACACTAATACCTATTATCTTGTTTATCCTGTTTATTGTTCCTAATGTTGTAACCTTATGTTCAAACATGAAGAGCCGTTATTGCAGCGAGCCGCCATGTCGCTTGCCACCACTACTTCGTCACTGCTCCACCAACTTCGTGCATACAGATATGTATGAGAGCATGGACCATTGTGTGAGTGATTTTAATAATAATCCAAGTAGTGTAAACCTGTATTTAGAATCATAACTTTTATCCTGATCATGAAACTATGCAGAATCCCCTCCTAAGTGTTTATAAAACCGAGTAGCCTATTTGTAATGGACTAATACTGTTTATTTATGTTTGTCAGATGGGCAAGGATTAGCAAAAGTGAAGCTAAACAGAATTTTAGTAAAAATACTCTAAACTTATTGTAAAGTATCGTTTTGCAAAAATCCAGTGCCAGACTGTGTAAATGTTACGGTTTAAATTACCTGCTTCACAGGTGATGAAAAAAGGGAAATACGTTATACTCATTTGAAACGTAAATTAGCTTTGATTACTATCATGAACGAATTTGTGTAGTTAATTGAGCTCAGTGTTGAATATTTGCCTCGACCATAAATTATTCCAAGTGAAGTTAAGAATTAAATTTTGTTGAATTGTATTTTGCTACTGAAATAATCATAGAGTATGACTAGTGACAGAATACCAGTTTATGGGTCCCCACCATATTCCTTTCTTATTAAAGAGGTATTTTGAATATTATTGCTACTAAGGAACTCTGATAAATGTCTATAAATGAGAGAATAAACAGCGTAATTGCGGTATTATTTATTTTTATTTGTGGTATTTATAAGTCAGTTAAGTCAGAACCCCCTCCTGGACAATTTTAATTCTGCGCTTCTTGCAGGAACATTTCAGTGCTGATCCAAGTAACAATGATGTGCATAATTTGTAACTACTGCTACGCACAACTCAGAGTGCCCTGTGTCCCTTTGTATCTTGTGTGTTATTTAAAGGGAATACTAGTGAAAGTAACTTCAATGACTAATATTTAATTTTCTCAAACATATATTTCCAAATTCATGTGCGTAATTGGGCTGGCGACCGTTAATTTTTCATTTGTACACGAAATTTACTACTTTTATTAAACCCCAAAGTTTAAAGCATGTTTCGTTTTTTTTCTTTTAATTGCAACGTATTCAAAATTACAGTCTGATACCCTTATCCGTTTGACAAACACTAGGTCAAAATTCCAAAAATCTTCTCAGAGGGTAACATTAGCTTACGTCAAGGTACGCTAGTGTTACACACTGGACGATTTTACAGCTCTCTCGTCCCATGTTGCAACACATACACTCCATAAGAACTACCCTGGACATTGAATAGGACGACACTCTGTTTTCAAAGGGCCTGCGAGGTCACCCGATTTGACTCCTGCTGATTTCTTTCTTTGGAATGCGCTCAAAGATGCAGTCTAAGACGGAGTTCCAACTACATCAGACGATATACACACATCAAAAAACGTTCTGCATCACCTCGTTTCCGAGAGTTCCGGAACCTGTAGAGAAAATTTAAACAGAGATCAACATAAACATCATTTCCACTCTTTTTATTGCTCATAAAAAGCACACATTGCATGTTGTGCCACCATACAGCGAGACATTCAGAGGTGGTGGTCCACATTTCTGTACACACCGGCACCTCTAATACCCAGTAGCACGTTTTCTTGCATTGATGCATGCCTGTATTGGTCGTGGCATACTATACACAAGTTCATCAAGGCACTGCTGGTCCAGATTGTCCCACTCCTTACCGGCGATTCCGCATAGATCCCCCAGAGTGGATGGTGGGTCACATAGTCCATAAACAGCCCTTTCCAATCAATTGCAGGCATTTTTGATAGGTTGATCTGGAGAACATGCTGGCCACTCTAGTCGAGTGACGTCGTTATCCTGAAGGAACTCGTTCACAAGATGTGCACAATGGGGGAACGAATTGTCGTCCATGTAGACGAATGCCTCGCCAATATGGTGCCGAAATGTTTGCACTATCGGTCGGAGTATGGCATTCACGTATCGTATAGCCGTTTCGGCACCTTTCATGACACCAGCGGCTTACGTTGGCTACACATAATACCACCCCAAAACAGCAGGGAACATACACATTGCTGCACTCGCTGGACAGTGTGTCTAAGGCGTCCTGACTGACCGAGTTGCCTCCAAACGCGTTTCCGACGATTGTCTACTTGAAGGTATATGCGACACTCATCAGTGAAGAGAACGTGATGCCAAACCTAAGTCGTCCATTCGGCATGCTGTTGGGACCACTGCACACAGTTTGAGTCGTAACACGGCGTCCTGTGGCTGCACGAAAAGCTTTATTGAACATGGTGGCGTTGCTGTCAGGGTTCCTCCCAGCTGTAATTCGTAGGTAGTGGCCATCCACTGCTGTAGTAGCCCTTGGGCGGCCTGAGCGAGGCATGTCATCGACAGTTCCTGTCACTCTGTATCTCCTCCATGTCCGACAACATCGCTTTGATTCACTCTGTGACGCCTGGACACTTCCCTTGTTGAGAGCCCTTCCTGGTACAAAGTAACAACGTGGACGCTATCGAATCGCGGTACTTACCGTCTAGGCATGGTTAAGCTACAGACAACACGAGTCGTGTACCTCTTCCCTGGTAGAATGAATGGAACTGATAGACTGTTGGACCCCCCTCCGCCTAATAGGCACTGCTCATGCATGATTGTTTACGTCTTTGGGCGGGTTTAGTAACATCTCAGAACAGTCAAAGGGACTGTGTCTGTGATACAGTATCCACAGTCAACGTCTATCTTCAGGAGTGCTGGGAACTGAGGTGATGTAAAACTTTTTTTGATGTGTGTGTATCGTCAAATCGCTAGCGCATGCTCTACCATATCATCCACTGTAATACATCTGTTCATCGTTCTTTCGAATGATTTCAAATGTGCCTTCCAGTCCATGGTCAACAGTTTAAACACATGACTGAATAAAAGATAAAGTTATTTTTTTGAAAGGCAAAATTTATTTTATGTGATATGGGTGGTTACCAAACCATTGTTAGTAAATTATTTATTTCATTTACGTGTGCACGAAATTGCATTGCATTGTCAAATAAGTGGACAGCGTGTATTGGAAATAGCTGGTAACACTCTCATTACACGCTTACGTTCAGCATGGAACAACGTTCCGTACAGAAGAATATTTATTTGGTGGTGTACGGGTGGTCACCAAACTATTTTTAATAATTTGCTTAGTTCTGCGCATGTATCCCGTATGGTATAATTTAGAACAGTATATGTAGAGACAATTGTCCAACAGCCTTTATATTACATCTACGGAGCACACAGACACGTACAGGAAAATATAGGTCAAATCTTTCGTCTAACATTCAGGTATCCAGAATGAGATTTTCACTCTGCAGCGGAGTGTGCGCTGATATGAAACTTCCTGGCAGATTAAAACTGTGTGCCCGACCGAGACTCGAACTCGGGACCTTCGAGTCTCGGTCGGGCACACAGTTTTAATCTGCCAGGAAGTTTCAACATTTAGGTAGTTAATACAGTATTAGCTTTCCACAGCGTATAACACCTCTTCATTTTTGAAGAGTGAGCAGTTGATTTCTCTGTTTCAGTTGACGTAAACTTGGGAGGATACTCAAATGTGATATAGTTTTCCTAAGCCCTTTGTGACACGCTAGATTTTAGCCGATGTCATATTTCCATATACAACAAAAACATACCTGCATCTAGGTCGTACGTTGGTTCAAGGGGAAATAAAGCGTTATTCCCGTAGCAAAGGCCTGCCTTACTGTATACAACCACGCACCCTGGTTCGAGACCCCTGCTTGACAGTGTTTGCACCGTGCTCTCACATTCTAGGACATTTCTAGAAAATATTTACTACAGGTTTTAATGTCAACATTAACATTAACTATATCACTGTAATTGTCTTCTCAAGAGCTATCGAATGCAGTTAGAAAACATATACGGTTCCATTTAAGAAAACCTACTTGCTTCAGTATCTCAGTTGATTCTTATACCAGTACTGAAAACATTAACCAAACAAAAACATACCTGCCCCTCTACACTCTACCATTTGCCGATGACCGCGTTTCCGTATGTGTAACTGTTCACGAAATAAAAGGGGTGTGTGTGTTTGAGAGAGAGAGAGTCGTGTACGGTATTTGTTTTATTAAAAAGGGTAGTAAAACACAAAGATCAACCAGTACCTCCGCAGCACCCTGGCACGTGATGAATGCTACCACTACGCAGCAGCAGCGCTGCCCATTTGCTGTTGGAGTACTAGTTATTCTTCGTGCTTTACTGCTTCTCTTAACAAATATCGGTAACACACATATCCCACTAGACTAATTCTGGACCGCTCTATAGAAAGGGCATGTAAAATACCACTTTAAATTTTTTAAATGGGAAACAAACCGTTGCTTTCCGTCCAGATTGGACATTGCATGGATGAAAAATGTGGTAATCAATATTTGTTTGGGCTGCCTTCAGCCACTTATTGAAAAAATGGAATTGCAAGTATCTGCCGCAACACCAGAAAATAACAGACCTGATAACTCTTAAGAGAGACACCATATACCCCTAGGGTGTATGTATGGTGGTACAAGACGGTACCGACAGACTTTGAGTCATAGAGGATGTCTTGAGGAACAAATTGAGGATAGGAATTCGTATCCGTAAACGTCATCCAACGACGTTACGGTGCGGCCAATTTACAGGCAGCAAGGCATTCCTTCAGCAGCAAAAGCGACTTCGTACTCTGACGGACCGCAGGCGGAACGCCGCACAATAAGCCTGTGCTGTTTGTTATTCAGTGATCACGAGTGATTGTCACGATAGCCAGTGGAGAAGATAGCGATAACTTCTGCATAGACGGGTCTAGTTTCCTATGAATGCGATGCTCTGTGGCCTTGGTTGATGACGGACATGGGTCTTCATCAGCAAATTCATTTTTCTACTATATGCCGAAATACACTGGAGAGAGTGTTCTACTAATCATCCCAAAGGGCATCAGAACTAGACAGAACACAAAGAAAATGCAGTACAGTACACAATACCTAATCACTACTATACAATGATGGAACCACATCTCTCTGTGTGCATTATCATCACAGTAAAATGTAACACTCTTATACAGCACGGCCTCACAACGGAAATTGGGCACTATTACTACTCTCTGGCTGCGAGTGGCCGTCTTCTTCTAGACACCACCCGCTACCCAGCTCGACGATGTCCGAGTACAGCGGGTCACACCTCACATTAACTGTTGAGCCTGCTGCGGTCTCACGATATATTCTTCAAGACGATCTCTCTTCTCCGGTCTGTCTTGCTCGCTGGCTTCACCAGACTTTCTGCTGTCATCGGCAGACGACTGTGGCTGCGTCTTGAACAGCCACACTGAATATGAAGACAAGCACAGCTGATGCGCCGACGGGGCCTGGTATTGCAAATATGGCTATTCCACCACTGCCCTATGTGGGCCTCAGTGCTGGCACGAGTAGAAGTGACTGATTCCACACCGCCCTGCTGACTAGCTTCTACACCAGACTCCGGACCATGCCAACGCCTTCGACCAGCCACGCTGGAGCCAGCAAGGATGGCTGGCGCACCCACCAAACACAGGCGCTGCCCCACAGCTTCTCTGATGCTCTTCTAGTATTCTCCGTCTCGGATCCAAGTCAGTGTAGCCTCTGACTTTCCAAACCGTCAACTCCTTTCGCAATACAGTTCAATTCGGTGTATTTGTGGCTCCGAGACGTGCCTAACACACACGCGCCATCTAGGGCTAGTTCAGTGCCTCATGTATGAAGGTGCAAACAGCTGGGCGGCGAGAAGAGAAACAAGTTGCTGAATTTCAGTTTCACGGCACAATACGTTATAAAACGAAACTGAGTACGGTGTTCACTGTAGTAACTGGTAGAAATAGCAAGGTTTTGACAAGATGATGACGAAGGCTCGTAGGATAGCCAAGTTCAATAAATCGCACTGGTACAGACGAACTGTATCTGAGTTACATGTTTGCTTGCTTTTGGTATAACAGCGGAGACGTTTCTGGGAATTTTCATAACGATGGCGCTGTTCTCTTTCAACTATTTGATCAAACTTCTCACATATAATGTTGTTAAAGTACTCTTAGAAGCCTCTTTCCAATGACATGAAGTATGTGTACTGCCTGACCAAAAAAGTGAAGTATCCATAAGGCATGGTCAGTTTTTAATTTGACTTCGCATACGTACACACCATCATTGGGTGTGTAAATGAGTATGGACATTCGGAGATATCAAGTTAATGTGTGAGACAGCATTATCAACACTTGATGGAGCTTGACAGGGGCTGCATTTTGGGTCTCCATTTGGCCAGCTGGTCGGATTGTTCAGTTTCCAAATCTGTGGTGCATTCAGATGTGACTGAGGCCTACTGTCGGACTGTCTGGTAATGTAAGGCAGACAGATTCGTCGACCGACCAAGTAGGATGATCACCGTATTGTGTACCAAGCACGTCTTACCTGCTTCACATCAGCACTTGCCATCCGGAAATAAGTACTCCTTGTAGCATTCCGTTGCATCCTATGCCATTGGTCGGATACTAGCAGCAGCCAGGCTATGCGTTCACGGTACCATGCGTAAGGTTCCATTACCGCCACAACACAAACTGCTGAATTTGGATTTGTGCAATGACCGGGAAGCATGGACTGTTGATAAATGATGTCCACTGTGTACAATTATGAGCTGCAGTTCTGCACTGCCCCCGATAACCATGGCCAGCAACATACCCAGATGTGTCCTCTATAGAACACGTGCGGGACCAGCTTGGACGTCAACTTTTTCCGAGACACATTATCCTGGATATCAAGGACCAGTTACAAATATTATGGGCCATCTTGCCTCAGGAGAGCATACAAACTCTTTCTGACACCTTCCCAATCTAATACTACTATATATCCAACCCACGGGTTGTGCTACATAGCAGTGATAAGTGGGCTCATACTGCTTCTTTGTAAATTTGACTCGATTTTGTAATCACTACAATGACATTACTTTCCCTCTCACCACGTGAAGTTTCATTTCGCCATCTCTTCCCTTGTGGGTGCTTTCACGTTTTTTGTCAGGCAGGAAATTCACCACATTGTGAGCTATAGCTTTGCAAAACCCACATCTCGACTTATTTACTCACTCTGGTAAAATGTAAATGCCTTGTAGCTAGGGCCTCCGTTCGCCTGGTTCAAGTCTTTCGCGTTGACGCCACTTTGGCGACTTGCGTGTCTATGGGGACGAAATGACGATGATAAGGACAACACAACACCTAGTCCCTGAGTGGAGAAAATCTCCGACCCAGCCGGGAATCGAACCCGGACCGTTAGGTATGGCGTTCCGTCGTGCTGAACACGGGTGTATTGAATTTTCAAATAGAGAATTCACCAGGGTAAGGCTTACAGTATTTGTACGTTCTGGACATGTTCTGGGTGCAGTAACTTACTTGTCCCACCATGCGCTGTTTATTTACCTGTAAAGTTTCATAATGATACAATACTCATTGTTGAAGTTAATCATGTAGACACAGACTATAGAACATTGAGGAATTAAAACTGTCATTCAAACAATTGAAGGACTTATTTCAGTAGTGGTACAAGTCTATTTTTGTTTATTCTGAGATACAGAGTCCTAAAGTTAAATGAGCGCTGAAAAATCTGCAGTTGAGATACCAGAAATATCTGTGTGTGTGTGTGTGTGTGTGTGTGTGTGTGTGTGTGTACTTGAATATTTCTGGTATTTCAACAGCAGATTTTTCAGCGCTCATTTAACTTTAGGACTCTGTATCTCAGAATGAACAAAAATGGACTTGTACCACTATTGAAATAAACCCTTCAATTGTGTTCTTGCCAATGTATCTGATCCGGCACACTTCTCAAGCTTGCGCTCCAAGTCTAACGACTTCGTCGTAACAGGCTTTATATCCTAATCTTCCTGCTTTTTGAGCTTAAAACCACCGTGACCCTTATCTGGAAATTCTGTAGCAGTTAAAAATACTGTTCATAAAAAATGAAGATGTGTAACCGGCTGAGCAAAAGACATTTAACGTAATGGTGGAGAGGAGGAAAAGTTAAGGAATGGAAAAGATAGAAATGATTTGAATACAAAGATCAAATAAAGAGATGAAAGATAAAATTTAACAGATACGTTAATCAGCGATGGATTAGGTACAAACGTAGAAAACCTTGACATACCCACATACACGCAGATTTCGTCTCGTTTGTCCAACGACTACAACAGTTTTTACGTCGGACAAACAGGACTAAGATTCAGCATCAGATTTAAAGTACACATGCTAGATTACGAAAACAACCAATCCAGACTGTATCTACATTTAAAAGTAGTAGAGAAACAAGATCAAAAACACTTTGAAAAATCTACATAGGATGCCAGAACGCTAAACTATGAACTTCTTGGAAGAACTATAAATTTATGCACAGTCATACACATATTCGAATGACATCCTAAACTAGCCGACGGACCTAAAACGTAAAAATTATGTCGAAAACTTTATTGAGGCTATAGAAAAAGAAGAAGGATAAATACATTATCATAAATAAAAAACAGTAGACTACCTGAAGATTGCATACCTACATATTGCACAATATTTCTGACACAAAGTATCACTGAGAACCTAAGGTATAATTTCTTGTAAACGTTAAGCATCATTGGAACTAAATACGTGGTTAATGTTACCGACATTTTACGTACAAGAACTTATATTCTTGGATGATATGTGAACCTAACTCCATCTAGACGTAATTACAGCATGAGATAAAAACTCATAGTACTACTGCATTGAAATTGCAACGATGTATCACTTTGTATCTGTCAAAAAAGTAACGTGAAATTTCGTTTATTCTTCTGTTGAAAGTAATTACGTGAGCTATGTAGACAACATTTTACGTGAAAAACTACGTTCCAAGATGATTTATGGACGTCACTCCACCTAGACGTAACTACAATATAAGGTAAAATCTCAAAGTACTACTATATAGATGTAGAGTAAAATGACATATAATGTCAATAGAAATGTTTGATAATGGCACATATGTAGAAACAAGTTTGTCTTTAATTTATGTAATTTATCATAAACAAACAATTTGAAGGTAATTTTGTCAATAGTCCCTGCGGTCCCAGCAGAGAAAAAGTACTTCCTTCTATGAAATTAAATTGCATAATAAGGTAGTTCTACCATACACGGAATTTGTCAAAAAAATAATTTGTGACTAACACAACATTATAAAATTGGTGGATAAACGTTTTTAAAAAATCGCTTCCGAAACTTCAGAGTAAAACTGATACTCAACTTTTTATTGTGTTTAAGCAGTGAGTCTTTTCGTTAAGGACACATTCGTCGTTCTGTGATGTCATGTCAACAGCTGGGATTGAAAGTACGAATGTTAATGTAAACATTTGGGCAAGCACTGATCATTCGCATATCTCTGCGTCTGCTTATGCCACAAATCCACTCTCTCCAAAAGTACATGTATTTACATTCAGATAGTTCAGCTCCACATCTAATGTTCTTAATGGGAGCATACTATCCTCCGACATCTTAAAGCGTATGAATAAAATTAGAGTTTATTATTCTTATATATTTCTCTTTCTGTGAAACGAACTACAGCTTTATGTAGTTTAGTGCACTGTAGTGTCTCTGATATAACAATTCGCATTCATAAAGACCCTTATTGTGAACTGCTAACTAATACGAAAAATTGCATAGTGTCTATAGAACATCATATTCAAATCGCTTATATGTTCAGGGAAATCATTTGTTCTTCTCTTTGTTTGTAATACTTACTGTACTTAGGTCTATTCTCAGGCATCAGACGATAAATAAATAAGTCAAACCACAAGTGGACTTCCCTGCTGGACACGTACAACAGAGCAGTCATTAGTGCTGAAATTCCTCACCGATTATGGTCTACTTGCAGGTTCCTCATTCTTCAATGGGGTACATTGCGTGCAGTTCGAGGCAGTAGAAATTGCTGAGGCTGGCAGCCATGCCGCATCTTCCGGGGCCTGGAAGTTGATCTTCGGAAGCAGCCACGAGCGATGCTGGACACGTGTCACGCTGCAGATTAGATTTCTGCAGCGGGCTCCCCTGTCTATACGGATAGCCGACGTTTTCTGCTTCTATACTGCTAACTGTGGCGTTACCTGAGCGAGATCATACTCATCTGTGTTCTCGCACCTTCAGTACCTCTTTCCCTCGTATCTTTATATATTTTGCGTCTCTTTGCGTTTTTCTTTATTTCAGATTAGTAGATTCCAACACGACTAGCCCTAATATTGAATAAAATGTTCTCGGTCTTCCAGTTTGTACAGTGAATAAAAGACCACGAACTTACGACTTAGCACTTCTCGGCCATTATGAAGTGCAACGAGTGCTTTTGGATGCTAGTGCGTTCTTATATGCTCTAACTGCCCACTGCGACGTTATATATGGGCACACATTGACTCCAATGCTCCCGTTTCAACCTCGCGATCGGTAGATCTCATGCTACTCAGAACTGCAGGCCGCCGTCTCTGTTAAGGGAGTCGTAAGAGATTTTTACTTCAATGGCTTGTTTAATCAGACAGTCCCAGAAGCCGTTAGTGCGATCCACGACAGATGTTTCGTCAAATTTGATCCGGTGGGCGTTTTCTACAGCATGCTCACCTATGGCGCAGTTTTCAAAGAACTTTAGCCCATAAAACCTCACATGGTCGTTCCTACGTTGTTCCATAGTGCGTTCTATTTGCCCGACGTCGGACTGGCTACAGCCGCAAGTTAACTTGTAGACGGGAGGTGTTTTCAGACCTGCTGCTTTATTAATTGATCTCAGTAATTTCCGTATTCTTCTGCTTCACGGAGTCACAGAATGGCAGAAACGCCAATTTATTTTCCGGTTCTTCGTCGAGGGTCTTATTATGATTCTTGCTAGAGATCACTTCATTTATTTGGTGAAAATCTTGGGTAGGTGGCTCAGTGCTTGGGGCCAGTTTCGACGCCTGATATCGTTCTTCCACGATGTTTGCATGTAACACAGTACGCCACAGTGCCAGGTGATTTTTGATAAGAAGGAAGATATCTTTTCTAGTTAAGAAAGATTTCACTAAATATGCCTAATTTAACTAGAGCTTCAGCATTTCATCTTCGTTTTAATAGTCTGTCAACTGTGAGAGATGAAATTGTGGCTATCTTTCTTCCTGTTGACCTATAAATTTGACGACTGACTAGAAGACTTTTCACAATAAGAAGACAACATTCTGTACGATATAAATGTCGAAGAAGTTTATACTCTTTCAGTTGAATGTTGCCTGTAACATATGACAACTTTCGGCGCCTCTTGTTTTCCGCGTCTATAAACTCGCGAACACTTTTGCCAAGATAATCTATGCCCACCAATCGATGTCTAAGGTGATTATAGACTTTGTTCAGTCGAGGTGAGTTGTCAAGTGAAATTCTTTGGCGAGCGATGTGTTTCAGCCCATAAGAAATCTGAGCAACCTGTGCCGGTGTAGCGTCTTTGGTATTCGAATGGGAAACAGAGAGTCTTCTTTCGTCATTGTGCAGTGGCTTGTCTGATGTACAGGAGTAGGAAAAATATATTAACGGCCAAAAATTAAACACATTGCCTTTTTTGATACGATGTAGGAAACCGGAGGGCATGCAGATCAGTTGCTCGGAATCGAAAAATACTATCGTAGGGCACTGCATGTTAGGCCAAACTTACCAAATCGTCGCGTAACCTACTGTGTTTGATCCTGTAATAAAGTGCAATGCGGCTACCAGACAGACTTTTCTAAAATTGTAATGCCTTTTTTTAAGTTTTTAAATATTTTGTCTTGTATAATACCTACACTGTGGATGCCCAAGCAGTAAACTCATATGTTCCACATACCATGGTCACTGATAAAACTTAAAATGATAAGCTAAGACTTTCAGGGCCTTTTGTTACACCTGAGGCATATGCACAAGGTTTATTCAAGACCACACACCTCGCCCCGCCCACGCACCTGAGTCAGTTCTAGGTTAGGACAGAACCGTACTTGTGACGTGGTCGTCCATGCCTTAGCAAATCTTTATGTGTTACTCTCGTCAGGATGTAGCCTGTTACCCAGCCCATACACATCGGGCAATAGCGTGACATAAAAATGGCGGGAAAATTAGTATCACTCTCCCATTCCCCCTACCCCCTTTCTCTCTGGACCAAGGAGGAGGAGAAGGAGACTCGTATTTAACGTCCCGTCGACAACGAGGTCATTACAGACGGAGCAGAAACTCGTATTAGGGAACGATGGATAAGGAAAACTGCCATGCCGTTTCAAAAGAACCATCCTGACATTTGCCTGAAGCGATTTAGAGAATCCACGAGAAACCTAAATTAGGATGGCCGAACGAAGGTTTGAACGGTCGTCCTTCCGAATACGAGTCCAGCGTGCTAACCACTGTGATAACTCGCTCGTTCACTCCAGACCGATGGGAACACATTAAAATGGTGGCAGACCCCTGCCCTTCTTCTTTTCTCTCTCGTTCACTTGCATAACCTCGTCATTTAAGGCCTGTTCACCATAGTCACAGTATCAGATTTGTTATAAACAATTGTAACTAATTAATTTCTGGACTGTGAACAATAACTTTCAAACTTTTCTCTCTATGGTTCAATTGCATGAGCAAGTTCAATTGTACTCTGAGGAGAAACAGTGAGGTTCTTTTGTACATAAGACATTGGTATAACAAAATAAGGTTGTAAGTACGCTGTTTAGGTTTATATGTTGGTAACGCCATGTAGCGTTCTGTATGAAAATCACTGACTGTGCTGTGCGCACTCTGTGGCTGGTTGGCATTGTTGAAATATTCTCTATTGTAGTGTTGGGCAGTTGGATGTGAACAGCGCGTAGCGTTGCGCAGTTGGAGGTGAGCCGCCAGCAGTGGTGGATGTGAGGAGAGATGGCGGAGTTTTGAGAGAGGATGATCTGAACGTGTGTCCATCAGAGACAGTAAATTTGTAAGACTGGATATCATGAACTGATATATACAGGGTGAGTCATCTAACAATACCTCTGGATATATTCCGTAAACCACATCAAATACTTACGAATCGATTCCACAGACCGAACGTGAGGAGAGGGGCTAGAGTAATTGGTTAATACAAACCATAAAAAAGTGCACGGAAGTACGTTTTTTAACACAAATCTCCTTTTTTTAAATGGAACCCCGTTAGTTTTGTTAGCACATCTGAACATATAAACAAATACGTAATCAGTGCCGTTTGTTGCACTGTAAAATGTTAATTACATCCGGAGATATTGTAACCTAAAGTTGACGCTTGAATACCACTCCTCCGCTGTTCGATCGTGTGTATCGGAGAGCACCGAATTACGTAGGGATCCAAAGGGAACGGTGATGGACCTTAGGTACAGAAGAGACTGGAACAGCACATTACGTCCACATGCTAACACCTTCTTATAGGTCTTTTTCACTGACGCACATGTACATTACCATGAGGGGTGAGGTACACGTACACACGTGGTTTACGTTTTCAATTACGGAGTGGAATAAAGTTTGTCCCGACTTGTTAGGCCAATAGACGTTCAATGTGGTGGCCATAATTTGCTGCACACAATTGCAATCTCTGGCGTAATGAATGTCGTACACGCCGCAGTACATCTGGTGTAATGTCGCCGCAGGCTGCCACAATACGTTGTTTCATATTCTCTGGGGTTGTAGGCACATCACGGTACACATTCTCCTTTAACGTACCCCACAGGAAGAAGTCCAGAGGTGTAAGATCAGGAGAACGGGCTAGCCAATTTGTGCGTCCTCCACGTCCTATGAAACGCCTGTCGAACATCCTGTCAAGGGTCAGCCTAGTGTTAATTGCGGAATGTGCAGGTGCATCATCATGCTGATACCACATACGTCGACGCGTTTCCAGTGGGACATTTTCGAGCAACATTGGCAGATCATTCTGTAGAAACGCGATGTATGTTGCAGCTGTTTGGGCTCCTGCAATCAAGTGAGGACAAATGAGGTGGTCGCCAATGATTCCGCACCATACATTTACAGTCCTCTGTCGCTGTCGCTTCCTCCTGTCTGAGCGAGCGAGGATTGTCCACAGACCAGTAATGCATGTTCCGTAGATTCACTGCCCCGTGGTTTGTGAAACCAGGTTTATCGGTAAACAGGTAGAACTGCAACGCATTCTCTGTTAATGCCCATTGACACATGAAACGGGTGAAAGCGGTGACGATGTAGTATGCGCATGACACTACTTTGACTCAGTCCACCGGCTCTCGGAATATCCCGTATACTCATGTGTGGGTTCATGGCAACAGCAGCTAACACACCAACTGCACCCGCTTCTCCTGTGACGGGCCTGTTACGGACCCGTTTGCGTGCTACGACCATACCTGTTGCATACAGTTGGCGGTAGATGTTTTGCAATGTGCGGCACGTTGGATGCTCTCGGTCCGGGTACCGTTCTGCGTACACCCTACAGGTTTCAGCTGCATTTCGTCGACACTCGCCGTAGATGAGTATCATCTCCGCTCTTTTCAGAGTTCGAATACACCATGGTCATAGATCCTACAACACTATACTATCACAGACGTCTGGTAATACGGTGTACTACAGTTGGTCTGCGTGCGGAGACGAATGCACAATAACAATAGCAGCAAGCGCTACATGCGGACACTGCGACAGCTAGACCAAACCACAACAGTGCACTACAGCCACACTCGTAAACACGGTCGTCATCGTAAACATGTTCCTGCAGATGCTGCTCGCCGACCGTGGCCCGTGTTTGTTACAACACGGAACTGAACGTCGGAGGTTTCAAGCGTCAACTTTAGGTTACAATATCTCCGGATGTAATTAACATTTTACAATGCAACAAACGGCATTGATTACGTATTTGTTTATATGTTCAGATGTGCTAACAAAACTAATGGGGTTACATTTAAAAAACGTAGGTTTGTGTTAAAAAACATACTTCCGTGCATTTTTTTATGGCTTGTATTAAACAATTACACTAGCCTCTCTCCTCACGTTCGGTGTGTGGAATCGGTTCGTCAGTATTTGATGTGGTTTACGAAATACATCCAGCGGTAACGTTAGGTGACTCACCCTGTATATTATGACTTTTGAACACTATTAAGGTAAATACATTGTTTGTTCTCTATCAAAATCTTTCATTTGCTAACTATGCCTATCAGTAGTTAGTGCCTTCAGTAGTTAGAATCTTTTATTTAGCCGGCAGTATTGGCGCTCGCTGTACTGAAGTAGTTAGAGTAACGAAGATTTTTGTGAGGTGAGTGATTCATGAAAGGTATAGGTTATTGTTAGTCAGGGCCTTTCGTTTTTATGGATTATTGAAAGTCAGATTGCGTTGCGCTAAAAATACTGTGTGTCAGTTTAGTGTTGATCAGAATCATAGAGAAATGTCTGAGTACGTTCAGTTCTGCTCAGCTGTTTGAAAATCAAATAACGTAGAGGTTTATCAGCACAAACATTCTTAAATTTTTCTAAGGGGACGTTTCAAAGTGTAGCTTACTGACAATACTTTTCTTTTTCGTTGCCGATTTTTTGTGTGTTTACCAACAATTACTTTCAAAGTTTTCTTAAATGTACGCTTTACTGTATTTGCAAAGCTACACTTCTGGCCTTTAAAACTGATACATCACGAAGATGACGTCTACAGACGCGAAATTTAACCGACAGGCAGAAGATGTTGTGATATGTAAATGATTAGCTTTTCGGAACATTCACACAAGGTTGGCGCCGGTGGCGACACCTACAACGTGCTGACATGAGGAAAGTTTCCAAACGATTTCTCATACACAAACAGCAGTTGACCGGCGTTGCATGGTGAAACGTTGTTGTGATGCCTCGTGTAAAGAGGAGAAATGCGTGCCATCACGTTTCCGACTTTGATAAAGGTCGGACTGTAGCCTATCGCGATTGTGGTTTATCGTACTGCGACATAGCTGCTCGCGTTGGTCGAGATCCAATGACTGTTAGCAGAATATGAAACCGGTGGGTTCACGAGGTTAATACGGAACTCCGAGCTGGATCCTAATGGCCTCGTATCACTAGCAATCAAGATGACAGGCATCTTATCCGCATGGCTGTAACGGATCGTGCAGCCACGTCTTGATCCCTGAGTCGACAGATGGCGACGTTTGCTAGACAACAACCATCTGCACGAACAGTTCAACGTCTGCAGCAGCATGGACTACCAGCTCGGAGACCATGGCTGCGGTTACCCTAGACGCTGCATCACAGACAGGAGCTCCTTCGATGGTGTACTTAACGACGAACCTGGGTGCACTAATGGCAAAACGTCGTTTTTTCGGATGAATCCAGTTTCTGTTTACAGCATCATGTTGGTCGCATCCGTGATTGGCGACATCGCGGTGAACGCACATTGGAAGCGTGTATTCGTTATCGCCATACTGGCGTACCACCGGCGTGATGGTATGGGGTGCCATCGGTTACACGTCTCGGTCACCTCTTGTTCGCATTGACGACACTTTGAACAGTGGACGTAACATTTCAGATGTGTTACGGCCCGTGGCTCTACCCTACATTCTATTGCTGCGAAACCCTAATTTCAGTAGGATAATGCACGAACGCATGTTGCAGGCCCTGTACGGGCCTTTCTGGATAAAGAAAATGTTCGACTGCTGCCCTGGCCAGCACATTCTCCAGATCTCTCACCAATTGAAAAGACTGTTCAATGGTGGCTGAACAACTGGCTCGTCACAATACGCCAGTCACTACTCTTGATGAACTGTGGTATCGTGTTGAAGTTGCATCGGTAGCTGTACCTGTACACGCCATCCAAGCTCTGTTTGACTCAATGCCCAGGTGTATTAAGGCCGATATTACGGCCAGAGGTGGTTGCTCTGGGTACTGATTTCTCAGGATCTATGCACACAAATTGCGTGGAAATGTAATCACATGTCAGTTCTAGTATAATATATTTGTTTAATGAATACCCGTTTATCATCTGCATTTTTTCTTCGTGTAGCAATTTTAATGGCTAGTTGTGTATTTTACAATGTTTTTGTACTTTTAAACATTGCTTATGTATACATACTAGCATACCTAGCAATGCTTCACAGTTACTAACTATATATGGGAGTTAGATGTATGTCGCAATCTCCATCTCCTCCCTTTGTGTACCCATCTCCTCCTAACCCCTCTCTTTGTCCATCTTCCCCTCCCACCCTTCTTTCTTTCGATTACCTCCCCCTCCTCTCTTTGTCCTTCTCCTCCACCTCTTAGTCTCTCAATCTTCACGTCACCCCTCCATCGGTCTCTCTCCTCCTTCCTCCTTTCTATAGCCGTTTCGGCCGGCCGGAGTGGCCGAGCGGTTCTAGGCGCTACAGTCTGGAACCGCGCTACCGCTACCGCCGCAGGTCCGAATCCTCCGTCGGACATGAATGTGTGTGATGTCCTTAGGTCAGTTAGATTTAAGTAGTTCTAAGTTCTAGGGGACTGATGACCTCAGAAGTAAAGTCCCATAGTGGTCAGAGCCATTTGAACCATATAACCGTTTCCTCCTTCCCATCAATCTCTCTCCAACTTCTCCTCCCCTTTTCTCTGATCTTGATCCTTTCTTACTGTTACTGACAACAAATTCTTGATTTGGAATTGAGGTCGTTTAAAATGAATGGATAAGTCTGTTTGGATCATTGTATGCAGGATACAGGAGTACTGCCCTCCTTCTGTATCTATGAGGATCGTAGCCCCAATGACAATACTTCGTGTACTTCTTATATGGAAACGAACAGGTTTAAATAGTTTCAGAAAATTTAGATTCGGTAGTAGTATTATAATAATAGCCCGATAACCCACAAAAACAATTTATCTGATATCTGTTCAAACCAACAGCAAGAAAGAAAACAAAATAGCACATTGTTACGCATACAACATTGTTTTAAGTTTATGTGTAAGACGAACACACATATACGGGAGAAGCAGTTTATCCAATGGTTTAAATACCTTCCCATTATTGTTAAAACTGACTGCAAGAAAGAAAACGAAGCCATACATTTTCACAGCAAAGCATTATCTTACTCGCAGTCGGTTTTAACATAAAATCTTTACATTGTTGTTAGTAAGATACATAGCCAACGTCCTTCTGAGTATTCATTAGAATAGCGTGTAAAAATTTCAAGAGACTCGGTCTATAAATTTGGGAGAGTATTGCTACCAGTGTCTCTGCTTTATATACACACTGACGGAAAAAAATTAGTACCCCTGGAACGACGAAGTCGATTTCGATCCGATGACGACATACGCCACTTTGGGGATATTAGATGTATTGACACCGGATAGAGTAGTGGCACAGCAATCATGCCACGGAGACGCCTCGTTCTTCCTGCACCCAACTGAGCGAGTGTGAAAGGGATCAAAGCCGCGACCTTCCGAGTGGCGAGATGGTCCTTTTGGAGAAGTACCATGCAAGTTGGCCTGGTTGCGATAGTTATGCAATGATGCTGGTATCAGTGGTCACGTGAACATTCTCACATCCGTAGACGAGGTTCTGGACGTCCACGAATCTCAGGCTCCCTCCAGAATTGCCATGTTGTAAAAGCCGCAGTGGCAGATCGTACAGCTACCACAACACAGATAAGAGGCCTTGTGATCCCACACGTGTCAATACTGACTGTTGCGCACAGTTCAATATCAGTGTGACTATGGTCACGCACATCTCTACCCCGTCTTCCATTGACGCCACAGCATCGACGTGCACGGCTATTCTTGGCATGCATTCTGTGCATGGCATAACGTATCCCAGGGCAGTATTTACGATCTGTACGATCGACTAGATTGCCAGAATCAGCGCCTGCATTGTCGCCCGTGGATGCTGCAGTATGTACTAATAGGACTGTTTCAGCATAGGTCGATACATAGTACCTCAAAACCGCTTGTGCTACTGATCTGCAAATGACATCATTTCATGTGTTCCATATACACTGTTGCAACAATAAACACTGAAATAGTTTTGTTATATGAGCATGGATCTGGAAGAGCTTGGTTTTCATGTCACAGCTTATTTTCCCCAATTCATTAGTCATGGGGAACACACACGAACAGAACACACCAGCATACTACATACAGCTATTTCTCACAGTACATGTTTAATGTGCCCTCCATGGGTAATGATTCCTGCATCAACCCACCTTCGTAGTGGCTCTCGGATGCACTAACGTATCAGTGTAGTGTTGCGTATGTTTTCGCAGCCTTTCATAATAAGGGCACGGGGGCTCTGAACATCATGTGTTGGGGTTTAATACACAAGAGCTTTCAAATTCGCCCACATTTAAAATTCCAGTGGATTTAGGTCTGTAGAGCGTGGAGGAAAGGCGATATGTTCATCTCAGCCTATCCATTTGCCAACGAGTCTGTTTTTAAGAAACAGACGAACATTAACACTAAAATGAGGAGGTGCTCCATCGTGCATGAAGTACGTGTTTTGTCGCGCAGCTTAAAGCGCATCTGCTAACAGATCAGGTAGAACATTCTCTGCGAAATTATGGTCATTTTATATGCTGAGCCAGGATGGAAGAAAGTGAGGCCCTACCAAACAGTCACCAATAACACGGGCCAACCACTGACAGATGACTTGCTTCGACACTTACGTGAGGATTGACGTCTGTCCATACAATGGCGACTGTGAAAATTTACAGTCTGAGTTCACTGAAACCTCGCCTCATCTATGAACAACACCGGCGGACTAAAATTAGGGTTGACACCTTGTTGAATAAAGCATTGGCAGAGGAGTATCTGTGTAGGAAAAGCAGCTCATGATAGTTCCTGTAAACGCTGTAAATGGTATGGATACTGTTGGTCCTCGGGTAACAGTCGCCAGACAGTCAGGTGGTCAACATTCAGTGTTGCAGAAACATGTCTTGTATCGACAGAAAGTTCATCGTTAACTACATGAAGAACTGCCACCTCTCTTTGCGGTGTCCTCTTCCTTCTTGGCCTACCCCGATCACGAGTACCAAGCTGAAATGCCCCATGTTCCCGAAGTCGACATCAGTGGCTTTAAAGGTTTTCCTGTCGGGGCACCTTTGTCCTGCAAATCTCTCCCACCGCTGTCAGATAAACCATAAATCAAACGATCAACTGCCATCTCTGCATTTGTGTACACTGCCATTGTTTGAACCAAGTCTGTAATTAATAGTAACCCGTGTGGTTACAACGGTCGTACTGATCTCTAGAATAGTTGTTGTTACCTGAAAACAAGCATTTTATATCAGTTCAGAACACAGATGAGATTTATAGGGTTTCATATGTCATTGGTTCATTAGCTTCATGCTGTTATTTATATGCACATGCACCAATGATTACCGCAGATAAGTCTGGAGATACCTTTTAGACAATTGACTGCTGCACAGAAAAATAGTGTCAGGACAAACAATAAAATTTGTCTGAAATGACTTTCAGGCGTAGTGAACCCATACGGTGTGCAACTGTTGTGCAACGAATATAAAAATTCGGCGGCGCCAGAATGCAAACGAGCTAGGAGCACATTGCCACAGAATGTGTGAGAGAAAGTGTCAGGAAGATCTGACTCATCACCATGAAATATCTGCAGAGTATGTGTAATGATATTCTGTTAATGGGGCAGTGTGGAGAACCTGCACCTAAAGACTAGCCAAGCACGTATTTCCGGCTGCAAATGTTTCTAAATAAATGCTCTGAGACTCTGAAACTCACAGAGAAAGCTGACAAGCTTGAACAACAAGAGCACATTAGGTCATTCGTATTAGGGAATTACGTCATCGACCATTATGTAACCGTCCCCTTCATTCACCTCAGGGTGAGAGTTTTTTCATTCTATCTGCATCACTAATAGCAATGCATGGCCTGCTCTGTTATTTTCATGATGACCTGCAGACGTACGACAAATTGTTCCCAGCTTCTGTCCATTTGGAGTCTACTTCAATGAGTCCACAGCTAAGCAGTTGTTGAGGGGAACTCAGCTCTGTGAACTGCCATTGCTGAAGGTCACAACGGTGATGGCTGAAGATGAGAGCTGGGCAGATATTCCAAAGATAAAGAACTAATCTGTCCCACTACATGTTGTCGGACTGTGAGCAGGGTGCATCGTGCTGCCACTCCTTGGCAGGGCATGTATTGTCTTATCAGCTGTATGCTAGCACCACTGCTCCGGCAGTCCTCCACGTCGCTATTGGGACATTCACCTTATCGCCATCATGATAATCATCATCAGGGGTACGCTGATTTCTGGGGACAAGCCTAAGTCTAACTGTGGTCAACAAGGGTGCAAAGCTTTGGCGGATGTCCACTGTCGCTCTAGGCTGTGGCGACACGCCGGCTACCTCTGCGCCCTGCAGTAAGCCGTGAGACAGCTCGCAGGCAACACCAGGGCTATGCCCACAGACTCCATGATGGGCGTTGACAAGTCGCTCAGTGCGTTCCTGCAATTCGGACGTACCACTACTGCTTACAGGCCATACCGAGGAGGAGGCTTGATCACTGTAGAGCTCTCAGCAGTAAATGAATGTTAATTCAGTTCTGTCTCATTGACGAGTTGGTCGTAACACAAATCTTTACCACCGCCTCTCCCCTCTACCATCCTAAACCCCCACATGAGTCACATCCAGTGATCCACTACAATCTAACGTGAGAAGTGTTGACATCAGCTGCAGTCAGAAGGGTTTGCGTTCGCTACCTGTGCTGTTGATGACACACATCTGCACATTAGCAGCCACTGTATACGTCTGTCATTTTGCGACGAAGTGTGTGATTAATTTTTGGTGACATGTTTTCTTTTCATTTTTATTTTGAGGCCGTGAAGAGTTGATAGGATATTCATACAAATTTAAGAGTGTCATTGCCTGGATCACTGGAATCTGCACATTTGTCACAGTTCAAGGGTAGCTGTAGACAGTAATATTGACAGCGAACTATGTGCCAGTATAGTAGCTTATTGGGTCATGAATTACACTATGCTACGGCAGTGCCGGTAACGTTTGATATTTGTAGGAGGTTTTGCCACGAAACACAAGAGTGTAGTGAGTTCCACTAGGCCATGATACATAGGAAGGATTATCGTAAGCGTTTTGCTTACTGATATAGTGTCATTGTACAGTGTTCTTATTTGCTCTTTAGCATAATTCAAAATGGAGGTCACACAACGGCCAGAAATGAGCGCAGCTACTTTATGTGAATCGATTTAAGTCCTAAACAGTCAGGTAGAGATGTTACGGTTCAAATGGCTCTGAGCACTATGGGACTTAACTTCTGAGGTCATCAGTCCCCTAGAACTTAGAACTACTTAAACCTAACTAACGTAAGGACATCACCCACATCCATGCCCGAGGCAGGATTTGAATCTGCGACCGTATCGGTCGCGCGGTTTCAGACTGTAGCGCCTAGAACCGCTCGGCCACTCCGGCCGGCGTAGAGGTATTACTCCAGGATAAAGTGGAATGAATGCGGGTTAATGAGGGGTTGCAGAAGAAATTGAGAGCATTATAATTTGTGGGTGCGCAGACACAGTCCCAGGGAGGAAATACCAAGACGTTACTGAATATACCTGTCCCATACATTGATCATATGGCAGCCAATGTTACTACGTCTTTTTCTAGAAAGATATCGCAGCACGTGTCGGTCTTTGTTGATGATGTGAGGGCAGCAGCTAAGTTAGGGCATTGGTCTGATGAAACATATCTGTACATGTTACAATTAGCGTGTCACTCTAAAACATACGTCACGTACCACGAGATCCTTAGGACACAGATATTTGACCATCTGGCTGAAGAGCTTGTCCTACGATGTCATAAGCAGAACAGCGCCAGATGTTTGAGGGAAAAAGCCGTTGCATTAACGCAGAAGCATTATGATTCGGTGGAGGCATTTTCTGACAAAATTAGTAAAGTAATCTTGCAGGTTTACGAACTGACGCACAACGCAGAGACGGATACAGCACTCTTGTGGCAAGCGGAGAATAGGGCCTTGGGCGTACTCCAAACGTATATTTTGACGGATATGTCTCAGCAGGTGAGGATGGAAAGTACTAGTGATTTTTCTGTATCTGTCAGGATACTGGGCAGCTGGAAGAGATTGATATTGTCACCCAGAAACGGAGTGACCTTGGTGTCTTCTCCTATGATATCACATGTTACTGATGAGAACAGGTGGCCTGTGTAAGGAAAAGAAACGTCGCCAGCCGCAGTGTTTTGACCGTGGTTAGTCTTGGCATAGGGAACGTGACTGGAACTGTAGGAAGCAAGATAAACTGAACCAGGCTTTCGTCAAACGGAGACAGGGGTGTCACAATATTCGAAGGTCATTCCCAAGAAAACATTATCTAACAAATACATGGGCAGAGAAGAAGGGCTGCTTTCTTGGCACAGTCAATAATGAATAACATAAATTCTTGGTGCTCATGAGTGCACATATGTCGCTTGTTAATCGGGACCTCTTGGGCTAGAATAGACGTCAGTCTGCACGCTACAGGTTACGTGAAGTGGGTAAGAATGAAGGGGAATCTTTGGGAATAACAGTGCTCTTCTTTAGGACCGGGGTTAATCGTTTTAAGGAGCATATGGAAGTATCGCCAGACGTTGGTGAGTGGTACTGTGTAATTCACGGACATGGTTTCCTGTATAAACTTGACGCTATAATTGATCTTTTATGGCGTATGATTGAGTTTGTTGGTATGTTGTTTCTACTGGGGAGACAACTTCTAGTGGTATAATGTCGAAAGATGCGTTTGTCATGAAGTGTAGACAGTTAAACTGTGTACAAGTACACTGATAATTAATTCGTAGGTTAACATAACAGCAAGCACAGGAAAACTGATCTGGGTTAGTGTAAGTACGGACTTTCCAAGGGAATTGTTGTGCGTGGTAGAACCACTCGGATATAACGAGAAATTAAATAATTAAAATGGTGTATGGTGGAAGGCAGTATTCATTATGGATATAGATGAAACATTTATGGTTCCCGTCAGTTTGGTAACAGTTGGTGCAGATGAAGTCAATCTACCAGTGGACCTAATGTTCCCAGTTCGAGTGTCTTAGAGGAATACGACACTGATAAATTTCTTCAGAACGTGAGAATGTAGTAAGGGGAAGATAGGGAAGAAATAGAGAAGCTTCATTAGGTAGATTCACGGATTTGTTCAATCTGATGTGTCTCTTACTAGCGACGCATGTAACACAACATAGGATACCAACAGGAAGCAACAGTTTTCTGTAAAGGAAATCATACAGTGCCCGAAAGCATTTACAACAATTGATGGACGAATTTATCGACCAGCATTTAGTTGATGGAATAACTGAACAGAGTTATAGTCCCTGCCCTACGAGCTATGTCATCGTATCTAACAGATAATCGAATGGCAATAAGAAGTATAGGTTCTCTTGTGATTATTGCTGCCTCAATGCAGGGACTTTCACTGATGCATATCCCATCCCTAGCATTACCGAAACACTCGACAGTTTGGGTCAATGTCGATACTTTTCAACGATAGATCTGAAGAGTGGATACAATCTCCATGAAGTATTTCGAAAATACCAGCCAAAGGCAGCTTTCACTACACCATGGAGGCATCACCAGTATCGTAATATGCTGTTTGAACTCAAGAATGCACCAGCTACATACCTTAGCTTCTTGGATGGAGTGCTTCAGGACCTGAAACTTAGAAAATTATGGTCTACCTTGATAATATGATTGTATTTTCAAAGGATGTGGAAGAACCCATGAGACAAGTGGAAGAAATTTTTAAAAAGATTGCGGGCAGCGCGCCCAACACTCATTGCCGATAAGTGTCATTACGCTTGGATGGAAGTGAACTATCTGAAGCATGTAATTACGCAGGAATAAGTAGAAACTGATCCAGGTTAATATCATTTGCTCGTGACTTTGTTCCACCGCAGACTACGAAAAAGCAACAATCATTCCCAGGCCGCTGTAATTATCGTAGAAAATTTGTGAGGGATGTTATGCATATTACCTAACCAATAAACAGATCGTTAAAAACATGAGTGAATTCGAACGTCAGCATACTATCAAGCTGCATCTGAGAAAGTGAAAGACTTAGTGATGGGAAGTACAGTGTTCATCCTCTCGTGTGATGCAAGTAATGTAGCAAATGGTTGTGTTTGGAAACAGTTTGTCGTTAACCAGGAACATGCAGTGGCTTATGTGTCAACGTAGTCGAAGAAGGTAGAACGTAACAGTTCCACATCAGAGAAATAAATGCTACCTGATGATTCCAACAGTGGGTTCATACCGCGAAGCAGATCTTGAATATCCTGAAAGTATTCGCAACGTACTTTCAGATTTACTACTATATATGGATAAAATGGTATCCACAAGACGATAAGAAGTCAAAGAAATCGTTTTCGACCTTGAATGGCAAGGGAAATTCTGTAATTCACTACAGAAATCTAAAACAGTACCTGAAAAAAATAGATTCTGAAAAACATTCCTCAAATCTTATCACTTAGACAAGCTCCCTGGATGGAGCAAAAAGCATAAAACTGTTTGAAAATACGGAATGAGTTTGAGAAGACCTTCTTCAAACTCATGAACAATGCTGTATTCGGCAAAATTATGCAAAATAGTGGGAAGATGTGGGACGTTAGAATTTCAACATCACAATAGGACAAGTTCGATGCAGCTGAATTAACTACAAAACCTAATCTACAAAAGTTGCGCCGTTTTAACGTCGTCTTCGATAAACCATTTATAGTCGGAATGGCGATTTCAGACATTTCGGAAACGCTTCATTTCATTTTCCATTATAGGTATGTCGTAAACAAATTCCCACCAAACTGTTCAAAACTGTGCTACACAAGCACTAGTAGACTCATACACCACATATAGAGTTCCTGTATCAATGGGAAGTGATGCGTATGCGGGATTTCTAGGGGATAATTAATCTGATATTTCGCTGGTGAATAGAAAAGTTGTTAGTTTAATGAAATAGGACTCGAATGAGCAGCACAACACAGAATTTGTAGGCTTGCATGCGAAAATATATGCGCTTGAGTCGAGTTTGGGCGCATAACGCGCAATGCAAAAGGTATAAGACAATCGACTGAAAATACATTTACATCTGCGTCCGTACTCCTCAATGCACCGAACGGTGCGTGACGAAGGGTACACTGTTACGCTTCTAGTCATTTCCTACCCTGCTCCACTCGCAAAAGAGTGAGAGAGAAAACGACTGGTTAAATGCCTCCTTACAAGCATTAATTTTTCAATCTTATCTTCGTATACGTTGGCGGCAGTAAAATCGTTCTCCTGTCAGCTTCAAATGCCGGTTCTCTAAATTTTCTCAACATTGTTTCTCGAAATGAACGTCACCTTCCCTCCAGGGATACCGATTTAATGTCCTGAAGCATTTCCGGTAACAAATCTGAAAGCCCGCCTCTGAATTAATTCAATTTGCTTCTTTATTCAAATCTGGTGTGGGTCTCAAACACTTAAGCGCTATTGAAGAATGAGTCGCACCTTTGTCATATATGCAGTATAACAGAGCAAAACACTCGGCGAAGTAAGGAATCAGAAAAAGAAATGTCGGGTACGGCCTTTCTGCCATACATTCCCAGATTGACGGACAGAATCGGCCGTATATTGCGTAAACATAGCGTAAAGACGATTTTCAAACCGACAAGGAGAATCAAAGAGTGTCTTGGATCGGCGAAAGAAAAAAGGGACCCACTTTCAATGTCGGGCATATATCATATACCATGCACATGCGGAAAAGTTTATGTCGGAATGACTGGATGATCGATCAACACCAAGATCAAAGAACATAAGCGACATTGCAGGTTGGGGCAGGTGGAGAAATCGGCCGTGGCAGAGTACGCACTGAGTGAGACAGACCACGTAATAAAATTCGCCGACACGGAAGTTTTGGCTGTAGAGAAGCACTATCACACGCGCTTGTTCAGAGAAGTTGCAGAAGTACAGAAACACGCGAACAGTTTCAACAAGAAAGAGGAAGGCCTTAAGGTAAACGGATCCTGGCTTCCCGTACTGCTGCGAACGACCGTCGCAGGTAATAAGAGGAGAACCGCACCGGAAATGACCGCAGAGAAGCCCTCGTACGTTGGCGCGCCAGGTACATACAGTCTGCGGCCGCGAGCTCGGTTCCAGTTCACCACCGGCAACGGTCGGTGAAGCTTTGTCAATGCTAGCCACTCGTGCTGGCGAAACGTTAGTAAAATCATTAGATGAACGTCGGCCGAAAAACTCGAGACAGAAGCCAATAAGCAGTTTGTCAACAAGTGGCCACGAAAGCCTTAACAATTTTGTACAAATACTCTCCTCGCCTTTTTGATTGATTAATGATCTTTAGTAAACTTAGTCGCTATTATTATATCGTGATCAGTAATCCGTGCCTCTATACTGACATCATAGATAAAGTCAGACATGTCTGTGGCCACAAGGTCTAAAATATTTACATTGCGTGTGGGCTGCAATGAATACTTCCTCTCCTATGGCGTCTGATATGTCTTTCCAACATACGCAAGACTATCTGTCTGTATCCCCTGCAATGAATCCATAGATGTCCCAGTCTATACTCTGTAGGTTAAAGACGTCTCCAACTGATACTGCACTATCTGGGTATATCTGCGTTACTGACCGTAGAGTCTCTGTTAATGTCAGCGGAGTCGGGTGACCGGTAAAATTATTCAATAGTTCACTTGATTTCACGTAGACTTATTATACGCCACCAGATAATTTCACTGTCACACTCAAATTCGATCTCAGTAAGAACAATATTTTTGCCAGCTGCAATGATCACTCCCTCTCCTATGGTATCTAATCTGTCATTTAGATATATGTTTCGTGAATCGCTAAACATCTCAGAGCTTTCTATTTTGAGCCACCTCTCAGTCCCGTGAGTAATATGAGAGCGAGAAATTTCCTGGAGAGCCGTGAATTCTGGAACTTCGTCACGAATACTTTGAGAATTTACCGATAAAATTTTGACAGTCAAAGTGTCTTTACTCTCACCATTGGCTATTGAAAGCAGCGCGTCATGAATTCGGAAGTGAAAACAACTCAGCGGTTTGTCACTCTTTCGAAGCATAATGCTGATTCGACTTTTAAACAACATAAATTATCTTTATCTGCTCTTAGTGACAGACAGCACATACTTGATTATTAAGTAAATACACTGACCTAAGGTATAACCGCAGCAGAAATTATCATTATAAGTAACTGATTTGCTTTTATTGTAAAAAATGTAATAAATTGAAAAAAAAGGTGGTTGTACGTAATGCAAAACCCTTGGCACAATGTATAAATAATGTAAACACCTTAAAATTATAATTGTGTATAGTGTAAATATGTGATTGGTTTCTATCGTAAAAACTTAAATACTTAGAGAAAGTATACATAATACCAATACATGACAAAATGATGACTGTATTTAATGTACATACTTAAAAATATATCGTGAAAATTATAAAAATGAAAAGAATATAACAAACGATTTGTTTTATAATAAATTCTGTGTGCAGAATTTTTTCTGTTTGAATTTTCTATATTTTGTTTCCTTCACACAGCATTAGCAAGTGGCTGTCTGCTCTCAGCTGCGCTGTGGCGTACCATGATAACTGAGACACTCAGAAATTATTCCTTCTGGACCATTCTCTCTCTCTCTCTATCTCTGCATTGGACATTTTAGCGGCCTCTCATAGCAGAAAGAGTACGCTGCCGCAGGCATGTGTATCATACGTGTGTCTGTGAGTGATTGACAAAAAGTTTATGAGAGATGACATTTAATAATGAGACATGGGTGGAAAAATGTTCACAAAAATATATGTGGCATGAGATTTAATGAATAAAGTTAAAGGCAAGACAGAACAGAGGGTAATATCACGGGAAATGTGTTGCAGTTCCTGGTAAAATTGATTACTAGGCGCATGTGAGCTTAAAGAGTCACAGCATATTTGATGTATCAAATACAGAGCTGTGTGTGTCTATGTGTGTCTGTCTGTGTCTATGTGTGTCTGTCTGTGTCTATGTTAGTCTGTCTCTGTCTGTGTGTGTCTGTCTGTGTCTGTCTGTCTCTGTCTGTGCGTCTGTGGGTGTGTCTCTGTGTCTTTGTGTGTGTGTGTGTGTGTGTGTGTGTGTGTGTGTGTGTGTGTGTGTGTGTGTGTTTGTCTGTGTGTATGTCTGTCTCTGTCTGTGTCTGTGCGTCCCTCTGTGTTTGTGTGTGTGTGTGTGTGTGTGTGTGTGTGTGTGTGGGTGGGTGGGTGTGTGTCTGTCTCAGCCTGTGTCTCTCTGTGCGTCTCTGTGTGTGTGTGTGTGTGTGTGTGTGTGTGTGTGTGTGTCTGTATGTGTGTCTTTGCCTGTCTCCGTCTCTCTCTCTCTCTCTCTCTCTCTCTCTCTCTGTGTGTGTGTGTGTGTGTGTGTGTGTGTGTGTGTGTGTGTGTGTGTGTGTAACAGAGAGGGAGAGAGAGATTACTTTGCATGAGAGGGATCATAGTTTTGCTCAGTATTTTGACGTATGAAATCAGAGGTAAAGCTTCTTTGGTTTAGTTAGAGTTTAAAAAGCTTAGTATTGACACATAATTACAGAGAGACTACCAGTTTGAAAGGAGCACAGAATCTGAGTTACAGAGAAGTTTCCAGGAAATAATCTACGTAATTTCTATTAGATAGCTGGCGTCATTTATACATATCATTTAAATACTTCGTTCTGATTAGTATGAAAAAGGAAGGGGGAGCACTCATTTGGTCTGTTTCAGTCATCGTGATAGGCTGGAGATGAGGAAGGGGGAGGGGGTGATTTGATGTATATGTAGCAAATAATGTAATTTGACACGATTTAAAGATTACGCTCTGATTGGTTGGAAAGAAGAGGATGGTGGGGAAGTGTACGTCAGAAATAATGTAATTTGACGCCATTTGTTATACATTATTTTAGTACTACATCATTAAAACACCAAAAAGGTCCGTTTCATCTTGATTGACTGCACATATTAATGGGAGGGGGCATGACATGATATGAATGTCAAAAAATGGAATTTTACATCATTTTACTGCTACATTCTGATTTGTAGAAAAGTAATTTGACACCGTTTATTTTGACTAAAAACTTATTGGCTGGAGATATGGAGGAGAGTAGAGAGGTGTGGAAAGTATGGGACAACTAATGTGAATCCACCATCTTCTATGTTTAATACTTAGCTATGATTAGCTGAACATATGTAGTGCTTCACTGTATGACTGGTTGGAGATGGGGGGGGGGGGGGGTGGGGGAGGGATTTTTAAATTTTCCAGCAACACAATTGGACTACTGCTGCCATCTTCGATTTTAACAGCTCTGTGATTGGCTGGAGGTAAGGAGTACTACACTGTGTAATTGGTTGGAGATGGATGCCGGGAAGGGGTTTTAGAATTTTCCACTAACCCATTTGGACTATTTCCACCGTCGTGGGTTTTTTAACACTGGATGGTTATAGCTGTAGATATTGAGGGGGAGACGAGGGGGACGGTCAGTGATAGTGTCACTGATGAAGTCACTTTCAAAGATGATGACATTCCTAGGTCTATGTCCTCGGTCATGTGACGTCACAAATGTTAACAACGTGTCCCAGAATCGGCGTAGACATACAACTTAAGGACGTACACAGCTGTACTCTCATACACTCAACAGTGCTTAAGATGTAAAGAAGCAAGACGCGGCTTTGTTTATTAATGATTTTCCTGTCTTATTCCATTCGTCAATACTTTTTATATTTCTTTATCATCTGTGTGCCCATGATAGCCAATCAACCGGGCTTGTTATGACCTTCCGTAGCTTAGACAATTTCTGCCCTCTCTCGTATAATGACTGTGCAAGATGGGCATCTCTGTTTCATTTTCGAGAGTACTTGTTGGTAATCTGTCGCAAAAAAATAATAGTATGCATCTGAACACATGGGGAGAGTACTGATTTCCCGAAAGTCCAGTTGGGA
The DNA here is from genome assembly GCF_023897955.1 of Schistocerca gregaria. NCBI lineage: Eukaryota > Metazoa > Arthropoda > Insecta > Orthoptera > Acrididae > Schistocerca > Schistocerca gregaria. Next base: position 736,555,503 of record NC_064931.1, read on the forward strand.
TCAGGAATTAAACCGACTAGTTACGTCAAGGCTCACGACTTGGAGGTGCAAATCCACCTAAACATAGAAAGGACGAAATATCTCCCAACAAGGTTGCATCCCGCATAGTTTCTGCTTCTAGACCACCACGAGATATAAAGCACACAACAAAAGTGAAGAAGGACTCAAAAAACATTAAAAAGGGCCCGTTCAATGGACTCAGAATATTCATCAGATATTCGTATCGAGGAGGTTACCAATGCCCTGAAGAAGGTTAAACCAGACAAAGCTCCGGGTTTCGTTGGTATCCACCCTGAGTTCCTCATACATGTCGGAGCCTACACAAAACAATGGCTGGCTAAGTTCTTTACGGACATTCTCCTAGTGGGTAACATTCCTCCCTCACTTAAACGAGCAGAGATCATCGCTGTCCTGAAACCTGGTAAACCAGGTGATAGACCAGAGAGTTACCGCCCCATTGCCCTACTCAGTATGGTCCATAAATTACCAGAAAGACTGCTCCTCAACAGAATAGGCCAAACTATACTGCATAAAATCCCTAGCGAACAAGTAGGATTTCGTTTCTATCGCTGCTGTACAGATCAAGTCCTATCACTGACAACATATATAGATGCAGGGTAGCAGAAGAAACATAAAGTAGCTGCAGCATTCGTAAACCTAACAGCAGCCTATAATGCAGTTTGGAAACAGGGACTCATGTACACATTAATCTGTGCCGTTCCCTGCAAGAAGATAACCAACCTCATTGACGATATGTTGTCAAATAGAACCTTTCAAGTAGTAATGAGGAATGAGAGAAGTAAACAGATGAAACTCAATAATGGACTCCCACAAGGCTCTGTCCTTGCGCCCCTTCTTTTCAGCCTTTACATCGCTGACATGCCTGCAACCAGATCGCGCAAATTTGGGTATCTACATGCATGACTACTCTGCAATTCACATTTAAGTGCTTGGCAGAGGGTTTATCGAACCACAATCATACTATCTCTCTACTATTGCTGACGACTGGGCTCTGGCAACAGCCCACAGAAATAAAAGTCGAAGATATCCTTACGACTGACCAAGGGATTCTCAGCGAGTAGTTTAGAAAACGGAGGCTACAACCTAGTGCTACAAAGATGGAAGTATCTGCCTTGCATTTGAACAACAAAATGGCCAACAGAGGACTACATGTATATCTAGACGGGAAAATACTAAATCACAACAAATACCCGAAGTACCTTGGGGTTACCCTAGAAAGGACACTATCGTTCAAAGAAAACCTGACGAAAACTGCAGCGAAACTTAAAAACACGCAACAACATATTGCAGAAGCTGTGTGGCACCATTTGGGGCTCCATAGCATGTACCTTAAGAACATCCACACTTGGCTTGGTGTATCCAGTGGCAGAATACTGTGCCCCAGTGTGGCTCAACAGCAAACACACACACATGGTAGATAGCCGACTTAATGCAACAATGCGTATTATATCAGGCACAATCAGGCCAACTCCTACAGTGTGGCTGCCCGTTCTCAGTAACATAGCCCCTCATAACCTGCGCCGAGGACACGCTCTGGTTAGAGAATTTCAAAAATTCATGACCAACCCACAATTACAAATCCATGAAGATACTCACGACACCCAAGGAAACCGACTCCGGTCCAGGCATCCTCGACAAAAGACCGCACAGGCGCTGCACCAAACCAACTTTAAAATAAATGACCGATGGAAAGAGGAATGGGAGAGAAGAACAGCAGTAAACTGCCACAGTATGCAATTTGTCTTCAGTAAACCAAAAGGATTTGATTGTCCTCGCAATGTTTGGTCAACTCTTAATCGCATCAGAACCAATTGTGGGAGATGCGCCGAGTCCTTACACAAATGGGGTAAACTTCCTTCGGACGCTTGAGACTGTGGCGCTGAGAGACAGACGGTCAAACACATCGTCCAGGAATGCCCACTAAGGACATATGACGCTGACCCACAGGATTTCCTAATGGTGACCCAAGAGGCAATCGACTATATATTATCTAAGCTGGACGTTTGTTTGTGATTGCTCTTCTGTGAGTGTAAATTTACAATTGGTGGCGTCCTTATATACAAACTGTTATTTATTGTTCTGTTTATACATATGTGATTTTTTTAATCGTGTTGTTTCTTTAATTTTTAGTTTGATGTTGTGAGCCATACGCTAAATAAATAAAATAAATCACGACTGGCCTCTTGAAAATTTACTAAATATTGTCCACTACTCTCGAGGAACCGTAATAGAATTATCGTCCCACAGAAGAGAGTTGATTTGTTCAGCAATTGCATTCTCCACTATTAGGGGAAAGTGGGGTTAAGTGGCCAGATTGGGAGCAATGATCGTTGGACCCACTTTGCCCGAACAGTGCTCCCGACTGCAGAGAAGTGTTGAAACTAATATACACCATCATTTTTCCCAATGTATTTGACAGCAGAAGCTGTTCCGTTACTCTTTAGTAAAAGTTTCTATAATTTTCAGTGGTCTGATGTAAGGTAAGTTGTTTATATTGTTCTTGTTATCTGAATTCAACGCAGAGTAACACTTTTTTACACTATCAGTACGACCCAAAAGGTGTTGTTTAAAAAACATGTTTTGGCTTATAAATTTTAGTTCTTTCTTGTTTGTTTAGTTTTCATTGGTTCTTAAATGTATCGTTTATGCCAATTTGGCCTGCGATAGGGAAAAGTGGTCAATCTACTCGTCGGAAAAAGTTCATTTTCAGTCTGTTCATTACGATAATAGTTATTTGCTTTCATGTATCACATATAATTTTACATACTGATTTCTAAACCAATTTACACGCAAAGCTGTCATCCCGCATTCAGTCTCTTTGTGACTATTTTGAATTAATTTATTAATGTTATTTAAAGTCAAATATGTTTTGTTATATTTGGACTAATACAAAAGTCCGATTCGAAACGGTCTGCTGCAGCCCTTTGGTATCCTTTCAGAGATTAGAGCCTCACTCTCCCAAGAAAATATGTCCAGAAATCACAGCCAAAGCGAGGGAAACTGCTGCGATGCAGAATGTGAAGGGGATTGTAAAGAGCGACTAGATGCCTTCTTCTACAGCAACAAATCAATTTCATGTTCCACGTAATACCCTGGAAAGAAGTTTAGGAAACAATACAGATGCAGAATATCGTTACAAGTTTGTGGGAAGCCTATGGAGCTTGTTAATTAAAGAACGGGAACAAGAAATCCTTGATGGTTTGTGAAACGGAAAATTTACAGTGAATAATCTACGGTGAGTAGCACTCTTGTTGCCACAGTCAAACAAAATGCCGCATCACTTTAACAAGCAGCCGATGTTGCCAGGCAAATTCAGCACAAATATTAGTCATAGGAAGCCTGCCTCAACGGCTAGAGGCCAAGTTTTTAATAAAGTCAACGTAAACAAGTTTTGTGATACCTTTAAAACACTGCAAGAAAAACAATTTCTTCCTGTTCATCACATTTTTGTTGTGGATGAAACCGTTGACAGTTCAGTCCTAGAACAGTAAAGTGTTTCACGTAGCTCTGGCAGTACCAAAGGGTGGGGATAATTTGTGCCCACCTTCTGGAAATATCGTCATATAGTCTGCTACTTTATATCTTTTAAAATTCCTTAAAAATATTACTTGTTTTAATGATTGCTTATATCAGACTCCATAAACGCATATAATTTTTCAGTAAAACTTAGTGGTGATCAAGATCTTTCTTACACATCTATATAACTTTAAATGAAATTTGTTCTTCTTTAAATTTTTGTAGTGTTCATGAAGTACCATTCCACACGGTGTAAACCTTAAAAATATGCGTTTGGTGCTGCTTAGATGATCAAGAGGACATTTTCAGGTTCTGCAACCTACTGATACATCAGTAGGTTGCTATTTCAAATGCACGTTGTTAATAAAAGCTATGCACTTTTAACGAAATTTGTTTTTCTTTAGGTCTTTTTGGTGGTGGACACCAAGTGTCTCACTTGGTATCACGCGTTACGGGAAATGCGACGGTATTGTTAAGATTGAAGGAAGAAGCCAAGCTGGTGGCGTTACTTCAGTCGAAGAGGGTTGTTAGCCACTTTCGCAGTACAGTTACCATTTCTTCTTACGATGTTCTATCAATGCTGTATGTTGCCATACTGGTAGCTTACTAGCACTCCATTTCTCGCTGCAATATTTGATGGAAAGAGCTGTCATATCAAGTGGGGATGATTTATCTACATCTATCTACATCTACATGGATACTCTGTGAATCACATTTAAGTGTGGGCAGAGGTTTCATAAAACCACCTTCACAGTTCTCTATTATTCCAGTCTCGTATAGCGCGCGGAAAGAATGAACACCTATATCTTTCCGTACGAGCCCTGATTTCCCTTATTTTATCGTGGAGATCGTTCCTCCCTATGTAGGTCGGTGTCAGCAAAATATATTCGCATTCGGAGCAGAAAGTTGGTGATTGGAATTTCGTGAGAAGATTCCGTTGCAACGAAAAACGTCTTTCTTTTAATGATTTCCAGACCAAATCCTGTATCATTTCTGTGGCACTCTCTCCCGTATTTCGCTATAATGCAAAACATGCTGTCTTTCTTTGAACTTTTTCTATGTACTCCGTCAGTCCTATCTGGTAAGGATCCCACACCGCGCAGCAGTATGCTAAAAGAGGACGGACAAGCGTAGTGTAGGCAGTGTCCTTACTAGCTCTGTTACATTTTCTAAGTGTCCTGACAATAAAACGCAGTTTTCCCATTTAAGGTGTTCGTAATTGTAATGCCTAGGTATTTAATTGAATTTGCGGGTTTTAGATTAGACTGATTTATCGTGTATTTATAAAAGCACTATTTTTTTCCATTCAGGTCGTCCTATTGTGCCGTTCGAGGCTGACCTCAAATGTGTGCACTGAAAGTCGACCCGTACTTCTAATACTTCGTTTACTATTTTACCATATGACACTACCCTAATTCATTTCATTCTTACTATTTATGTCTTTAACTAATTAAAAATCTATAAAGATGGTATATAAACTTGATAATTCCTCATCATTTGCAATTTCATTTCTTGCTCACAATGTTTTTTGCTTTTCTTCATTCGCGAATGCGTTCGCAATGCTTTGCCTGTTTTTGCAACTACAGTCAGTTTCGATTAGGCGAAATAAGCGCTTTGAGCAGTCTCTTTGTGTCTCCACTGATGCATTTCGGATCTCTGGAGGTCGGTTTAGGCAATCACTCAACGGGAAACATTCGCGGTTTTTGGAGACACGAGTTGCTATAGTTTGAATGTCTTTTGCCATGCTGCTCTAGTGTAGTCTGTGGGTCGCTCTGTTCTGGAGCTGATGCTGTGAAGATCGTTTCTGTTTGATTTGGAAGCAATCTGGCTTTCTCTGGTGTCTGTGCGAACCAGTTTGGTGTTGTACAATGATGAAGCATTTAGGTTAGATCCTTTCAATTACTTGCTGTGGAGAATGTTAGGCGAATGCACAGGTTACTTCAGAAGTATATTCTAAATATTGGCACAGTCGGTTTGCGATCACATCGCATTCACACGTGCTACGATATGCTTCCAAGTGTTTAAATGCCGGTTTGTCAAATAAATAATAAATACTGTAGAACATCACACCAGGGTTCTGTGTATTTTGATTCAGAATGGAAACTTATAAATTATTAAGAGTGTTTGTCGGTTAGAAATTGTGTATTGAGAGCCTATGATTGCGATCACTCTTTGTGTGGGAATCGTATTTGTGTCTGCCGTTTTGAGGACCCGTGTAGACTTTGTAAATCTGTTGCCTTTCTTTGAGAACAATGTTCATACATGTTTAGAACATTTTCTCTAAACTACTGCGTCCCAACGAAATCGATTCATTAACTGCATTTACCCAAAACATCTAAATGCTGCCATGCTTCCATATTGTGCACACTTTTTGCAGACGAATTTGTCATGTCATCCTCGGACGTGGCACGAACAGTTAAGTAAGTTAATTATAGTCGGCAGTCGCAAAGCATTAGCTGTAAGTAATCTACTTCTTTCGATGACTTTAAGTCTCAAATGAAGAAAGGTAAGTCAACGGCTGCTGTGTGCAAGACAACTGATTTGTAATGGTCTGGCATGTTAATGAGGTGCATGGTGGAATATACAGGGTGTTTCAAAAATGACCGGTGTATTTGAAACGGCAATAAAAACTAAACGAGCAGCGATAGAAATACACCGTTTGTTGCAATATGCTTGGGACAACAGTACATTTTCAGGCGGACAAACTTTCGAAATTACAGTAGTTACAATTTTCAACAACAGATGGCGCTGCAAGTGATGTGAAAGAGATAGAAGACAACGCAGTCTGTGGGTGCGCCATTCTGTACGTCGTCTTTCTGCTGTAAGCGTGTGCTGTTCACAACGTGCAAGTGTGCTGTGGACAACATGGTTTATTCCTTAGAACAGAGGATTTTTCTGGTATGGGAATTCCACCGCCTAGAACACTGTGTTGTTGCAACAAGACGAAGTTTTCAACGGACGTTTAATGTAACCAAAGGACCGAAAACCGATGCAATAAAGGATCTGTTTGAAAAATTTCAACGGACTGGGAACGTGACGGATGAACGTGCAGGAAAGATAGGGCGACCGCGTACGGCAACCACAGAGGGCAACGCGCAGCTAGTGCAGCAAGTGATCCAACAGCGGCCTCGTGTTTCCGTTCGCCGTGTTGCAGCTGCGGTCCAAATGACGCCAACGTCCACGTATCGTCTCATGCGCCAGAGTTTATACCTCTATCCATACAAAATTCAAACGCGGCAACCCCTCAGCGCCGCTACCATTGCTGCACGAGAGACATTCGCTACCGATATAGTGCACAGGATTGATGACGGCGATATGCAAGTGGGCAGCATTTGGTTTACTGACGAAGCTTATTTTTACCTGAACGGCTTCGTCAATCAACAGAACTGGCGCATATGGGGAACCGAAAACCCCCATGTTGCAGTCCCATCGTCCCTGCATCCTCAAAAAGTACTGGTCTGGGCCGCCATTTCTTCCAAATGAATCATTGGCCCATTTTTCATATCCGAAACGATTACTGCATCACGCTATCGGGACATTCTTCGTGAATTTGTGGCGGTACAAACTGCCTTAGACGACACTGCGAACACCTCGTGATTTATGCAAGATGGTGCCCGGTCACACTGCACGGCCGACGTTTTTAATTTCCTGAATGAATATTTCGATGATCGTGTGATTGCTTTGGGCTATCCGAAACATACAGGAGGCGTCGTGGATTGGCCTCCCTATTCGCCAGACATGAACCCCTGTGACTTCTTTCTGTGGGGACACTTGAAAGACCAGGTGTACCGCCAGAATCCAGAAACAATTGAACAGCTGAAGCAGTACATCTCATCTGCATGTGAAGCCATTCCGCCAGACACGTTGTCAAAGGTTTCGGGTAATTTCATTCAGAGACTACGCCATATTATTGCTACGCATGGTGGATATGTGGAAAATATCGTACTATAGTGTTTCCCAGACCGCAGCGCCATCTGCTGTTGACAATTGTAACTACTGTAATTTCGAAAGTTTGTGTGCCTGAAAATGTACTGTTGTCCCAAGCATATTGCAACAAACGGTGTATTTCTATCGCTGCTCATTTAGTTTGTATTGCCGTTTCAAATATACCGCTCACTTTTGAAAGACCCTGTATGATAGCGAAGGGCTTTCTAATTGCGATAACAAACAGCAGATTTTGTTTCAGAGTTGTGCTCTGGTCTCACCGGTTCAAGAAAGCATTTACTTGATTATTCTTTCAACTTTAGATTCAGTGAGTACAGACACAAGGGTAGATTCTCATCTCAACTGTTTGGAGCTATAAGCCAAATTCAAACACACACTACAATCTCCTATAGATTCTTAGAGAAAAACTACTTATTGTTTCGTGTTTGCACAATTAGCTATATAAAATCCATTTCCGTTGTGCCTGTATTAATTAACCATGTTAGTCTGTGACTTTTCCATTAAATATTTATGGTCATGTAGCGTTTCCATTTAGCTTTCTGGGACATACAGTTTCATGTATGACAGCAAAACTTAGTAATTCAGGGATCTACTTGACAGCTAATAGGAGTAGTTTATTTTATTACACAAAACACAGCTTACAAACAGAGTCACTGTTTCCATGCAATTTACTGGAAAGTACACTGCCTGCAACAAGTAGTATGTATGTGACAGCATCAGGAGCTGTTTACTGTGCGGAATGCTACTTGTGATTTTGATAAATAGTAAAAATTTTTGTCTACAGTGCCTATTTAATATCTTTGTTAAAAATTTATGCCACGTAATTTACACTCATTTCGTCTGGTGAATCTTGATTTTGTAAACACTGTCGTGTTATCATCCACTTGCCGTCCGGCCGTTAGTTTCCTCTGTTGCTCCGCGGAAGATACGTGTTATTTCTGCTCGGCCATTCAGCAGTTCTTTCTTAAGTGAATTTGAAATGTGCGTTAGTAATTTTCTGTAACTAAGAAATTACCGTCTTGTGTGACAAACGTGGACATTTCATAAGTTTTTCAGATACGAGGAACGTGTGAAGATGAAGATTGTGGGTTGGTTTTACATTGGTGTGAGTCTAGGGGATGAGCTATCGAAGTACCAGATGAGATCCTTATATGGACATGTAGATTATGCAGACGAGACAAGAAAATCGTGGTGCAGAGATGAAAGATTCGTATTTTTCTGTCTGAATGAGAAATAGCGTATGTAGGATTAGATAAGCTGAAGAGAGAAAGAGATTATGCAAACGGGGAAAGAGTAACAAATAAAGTTTAGAAACTAAATTTGAAATTCTACGAAATTCTGCATGCGAACGAATATTACCGTGAAGGAGGATAGCTCCACTTCCGGCGGGGGCGGGTTAGGATTGTGGCGTAATTGTTCGATCACTGCCTCTCGTCGTACTGTGCACTACGCAAGTTCCACCTACCGCAGTACGGCGTCTGATCACCAGCCCGTTTCTCTGCACTACTGTTCAGACGGCGTTAAAAGCACCGTCGAAGAAGTACACCGTCAATACTTATGTTTGCAAAGTCTGCGTAAAGTCTGGTAGCAAACTATCCTGTAATATAACAATTATCGAGTGGAGGTCAATTGCTTCATCTCTTTAGAAATATGTCAAAACTTTATCTCAAGTTCTTTATCTCAAGTTCTTTTATTTCTTTAGTCTCAAAATAAAACTTGCCATCAGACCCTACTTAATTAACGAATAATATCTCTGTCCTCAGCTCACAGTTCAGACAACCGAGTACACACACAAGGTAGCCACGAACGTACTTAAGTCCAATCCGTATTATCACGAGATTTACAGTCATTACTCTGTTACAGTACACGAGTTTCATATTCGGTCCTTTTTCAGTGGATTTCTAATAAAGAAATTGCTCGCCAAATATTCCATAAACGAATATGAAACATCCCACACGAAATTTTACAAAGGCCGAAAGTTCACACGCGGTTCTCTTTCTAACAAAACAATCCAAAAACTTCCAAAGATCAGAAAACTGTACGTAAATGCAACTGCTATTATGGCCCCACAATCTGGACGCGAGAAGCCAATCATTTCTTCATTTTGCACATAATAAAGACAGAAACGTTCAACATGACCTGCACGTCCGATAGCTGACTAGCGACTCCCTGACTGCCGTTCCTTCCCGGGTCTATAACTACTAGTAATGAGTGGGATATGCTTAACGCTGATTGGTTGATAAGATGACCAGCCAATCAAAACAATCCTCCGAGTTCTTTCTCACGCTAAAACTGTCTTAAGCCAATCAACATTCACAGATGCATTTATGTCACTTCATCATGCAAATATTAATAAAACGTTTAACAAAACCAAACGAAAAGAAAACTAATCTTGAAATAACTTTAGAAAACTATTACTCTGTAAACGGCTATTCTGGCTGCTTTCTTACAAAAGCAAGTACTCTTAGAAAAAAATGGCTCTGAGCACTATGGTACTTAACATCTATGGTCATCAGTCCCCTAGAACTTAGACCTTCTTAAACCTAACTAACCTAAGGACATCACACACATCCATGCCCGAGTCAGGAATCGAACCTGCGAAAGTACCGGTCGCTCGGTTCCAGACTGTAGCGCCTATAACCGCTCGGCCACCAAGGCCGGCTAATACTAAATGGCAAACTGTTATGAATTCTAACTGACTTTAATCTTACAAGCGCCGGTTTGGGGTGTTTTAGGTAATTTTCTCTGACTCTGAAAGTATGACAGCTCGAAAGCAGAGATTTTTACACACTCTTCTTTTTAATAACAAAGAGCAATATATTGACTTTTAACTAAATTGAATAATATTTAATATGATTTATTTAGATTCTTAGGGGCTTGAATATTCTGTCGCTCGAATTGACACACGTACCGCTTCCCACGGCTAGGCTAGCGACAGGTGCGAATGAGTCACGCTACGATACGAGCAGCTGTTTCTGTCACCGCCAACGGCTCCAAAGCTACGAACTGTAGTGGAGAGTAGCGTACTGCCGTAAAATGCTATTGAGTATTGACTCGCGACGCTACACCCTGGTTAGCATTCCGCGCCACTTGTTTTTAACGGAACGACGAAATCGCTGAATGGTCTCCTAGCAGGTCGCTACATTTATGGTCTCACCTCAACGCATGTATTCGATGAGCAGGACTCCCTTCCGATCCCAAAACACCGTAGCCATAATCCTTGTGATGTTCAAAATTTATTTTGTGATTTTATTTATTTTTTTTGTTTCGTTGGCGAGTGCGAATGATGCCATTCCTTTGATTGGCGCTTTATTTGTGGTGTGACATGTGATATCCAAGTCTCATCAACAGCGACATTGCGATTCAAAAATTCATCAAAATCATTTGATGAAACGTCAATGCAGCTGCCATTCGTTTGGTTTTGTGTTCGTCTGACAAAATTCGAAGAAAGCACACGGTACACACTTTTTTATAGCCCAGATCTGAAGTAACAATCTCGTACAACACAACCCCTCTCTTGTCTGGAAAGAATGAGTGCAGTCCAGTAAATGTAAGACGCCTCTCTTCTTGGATTTTTCTTTCAGTGCTTACTTTGAGTCCGTCAGTGGCCACTGAGGGTCGCCCCGAGCGATCTTCATAGTGAAAATTCTTCTTTCCGCAATTAAACGTGATACACTACTTCCGAACTGACGATCCGTTCATCACATTACCGTAAACCTAAGTTATCTGTCTATAAATTTCGCTGAGTCGGACTTTCTACGCGTTTAAAAAGAGGATAACACTACGCACCTCACACCTTGCGGGATTGTCAGTTTTGTCACACGTTTTAAGGTCACACAGCTAAGCCGTAATCATCTGTATTGGATCGTAGTTGCCTCCAAACTAAAACGAATGAATACCAAGGTAAGTCGTCGGCTGGCGACGGTGGTGGGGGGACGCGGTCACGTGTCGGAACTAATTTTCTTTCCGAATTACCCTCCCACAGCTGTACTGGTCTACGATGGAGCCAATGTCTTTTTGCATCAAGAAGCTGCCCGTAGTCCACGTACTGCTTCCCGTGGAGTGCATTCTTCGTTGGGCCAAACAGATGGAAGTCGGAAGGTGCTAGACCCAGGCTGTAAGATGGATGAGGAATAACAGTCCAATAAAATTTTGTGAGCTCCTCTCGGGTGCGCTGACCCGTGTGAGGCCTTGCGTTATCATGGAGAAGAACGTTTGCATTTTTGTGGCGACGAAGACGCTATAGGAGTTCTTCAGGTGCTTGAGGCTAGCAGAGGAATGTGCGGCTGTTTGGTACGCGGAAGATCGAAGAGGTCTGCACGACCTTGTTGCGATGATTACAGACGCATCGACCAACGACCTACCGTGCTTTACTTCACTGTCAAGTCTCCGTAGACATTCTGCAAACGCCTATGTACACTGAAGCGCCAAAGAAACTGGTATAGGCATGTGTATTCAAATACATATATACGTCAACACGCAGAATACGGCGCTGCAGTCGGCAATGTGCATATAAGACAAGTATCTGGCGCAGTTGTTAGATAGCTCACTGCTGCTACAATGCCAGGTTGGCAAGATTTAGATGAGTTTGAACGTGGTGTTATAGTTGGCGCACGAGATAGCGATGAAGTGGGGATTTTCCCGTACGCAATGAATATCAGGAATCCGGTAAAATATTAAAGCTCCGCCATCACTACGGCCGGAAATAGATCCAGCAAGAACGGGATCAACGACGACTGAAGAGAATCGTTCAACTTGACAGAAGTGCAACACTTACACATATTGCTGCAGATTTCACTGGTGGGCCATCAGCAAGTGTCAGCATGCGAACCATTTAACGAAACATGATGGATATGGGCTTTTGGAACCTAAAGCCCACTCGTGTACTTTTGATGACTGCACAACACAAAGCTTAACATGTCGCCTGGGGCCGTCAACACCGACATTAGCTCAAATGGTTCAAATGGATCTAAGCACTATGGGACTTAACATCTGAAGTCATCAGTCCCCGAGACTCTGAACTACTTAAACCAAACTACCCTAAGGAGATCACACACATCCATGCCCGAGGCAGGATTCGAACCTGCGACCGTAGCGGTCGCGCGGTTCCAGACTGTAGCCCCTAGAAGCGCCAGACTATCTACCCCCCCCCCTCCCTCCTCCCGTTTTCTTTTGGATTTATGGACAGCCCTGCAGGATTCATTGTGTCAGTTCCCTCAAGTACTCTCTCGTCAGTGTATATCGGCGATTCTCTACATTTCTTCCAGAATAAACGGAGGGACAGATCTCTGCGTGGAACGCATCTACGTTACAGACGTCTTTCTGAAGGCTACCTATAGAGACACCAAAATCCGAACTTTATGAAACAACTGGGGGTGAAGCGGGAATATTCCCAAATGTCTCACATCAAATTCCAAATTTTTCAACCGAAAATTTTGAGCGAAAATATATGTGTTGCATTACTTGTTGAACGCCGCTCGTATTTAATGTGGCTTGCTACCTGAAACAGGTGGAGAAAAGCTTTATCCTAATGTAGATGACATTATGGTGAATCAGTCTCGTAGGATTAGTATTAAAGGCTTCGTCAGAGGCAAACTCCAGTAGAAATACTAGATTTTTGCTGCTAGTTAACAGTCACTGGTTGACTGTAGACCAGTGTGCTAGGAAAAGTTAACTCTATAATACCACGTTACAAGCATTGTGAAATCTATAGCCTAACCTAGCACGTAGGGGCATAGTGCAACCATTTTAATGGTAAGCGACAAGTACTTACAGCTGGAGAAGCAGAGAGCAGCCTGGTTAACACTTAGGTTACACTTGGATGGAATGATAGAAGAAACAGCAAGCGCACAAGAGTTTTGTAAAAGTTTTTGAGCTCCGTGATCGGCGCTGGGTTAACACAGTTGTCAGTCATGCAAACAAAGATCTGAATGGTTTGCTGTTGAATGCAGCAAATCCTCACATTTGGGTCGTACCTGCTGCCGATGTTGGATATAGGTGTACCCTAACAATGGCTAGCAACTGAATTAGGAAGGATGGAGGGCGAGGGGAGGAGAGATTACCTTACATCCGTGTAGGACATATTAGGTGTGTCACAAGCACCAAAGGCAATCGCTCTGTAATTACTACAGCCAGAAGGAAACATTCTTAGGTTGGAGTCGGGATATGTATAGGCAATCTTAAAATAAACCAGAATACAGCAGAGGTATAATAAATCTAACATTTTCCCGTAGGATAAAATTGATTTACTTTGTTAGAGGTTAAGAAGATTGAAAAAGAAGATATATGAGCTTTTTGTACGTTTAAAAGCTTCGGAGAATACGGGCAAGTTTGAAGCTCTGCGTGTGACTGAACCCCACTACGCCACAGGGATACAGAAAGTAAATATGGGTTGCTACAGGTTAGCATCATTATCACTTAAACTCACTACGAAAAAAAGGCGACTGTAAATGGCAGGATACTGTTTGAATCGATGTTGCAGTCAGCGCTCAAGTTTAAAAACTGTTTGCTTCCTTACTAACGCAGTACCTTACCATAATGCACAGCTAGTGGAAATGAGCACAGAATAGTTCTGAGATATATTTATACAAAACACTGTAGTTTATTCATACTTCTAGGGTGCAATGTTTTAAGAGGAAGGCAAAAAATGTGGAATAGAGTATGGATAGGGATGTTAGTGCGAAATTCAGTGCCATCATAACTTAATGTCAACATTTGAAGGTGACTTTCAATAAACGTTATTCAGAAAGTCTATTAAAAGTAAGTAAACTATGAATAAATAAATGTATTAAAAACTCATTGAAAAATAAATTTATGTAACGATCAGAAAAAGTAAAAGAGCCTGTATTAGTGGCACTGAACATAATGTACTATGTTATTTAAAAAGATTCATTAAAAGGTCTAGAACTATGTGCATTGCAATATACATTAGGAATACTGTCAGTGTAATTAAATATAAGTGAAATATTGTGAGAGAACAACTAGTAAACTCGTACAATTCACAAGACAGTTTCACAATTAAAATGAATGGCTATGAAGTGACTACTAATTGGAAGCCTGCAGGTATTTCTAACAGTCTTTTTCTAAGCATAGCATTTAAAGGACGATCAATGGTTCGCTTCAAGACACAAGGTTATACTAAAAATTTCTGCATAATTCAAGTAGTGACAGCAGGAGAGAGGAGACAAAGCACAGATGAAGTCCTACCGGGTTCAGTTTTTGTTTCATTTCTGTTCCTCATGTATGTGATTTGTCTTCCATTTAATATACCTCAGTCATAGTTAGCACTGTTTGCGGGAGGCGGAAGTGTTACTAATGGTTCAAATGGCTCTGAGCACTATGGGACTTAACATCTGAGGTCATCAGTCCCCTAGAACTTATAACTACTTAAACCTAACTAACCTAAGGACATCACACACATACATGCCGGAGGCAGGATTCGAACCTGCGACCTTAACAGTCGCACGGTTCCGGACTGAAGCGCCTAGAGCCGCTCGGCCACCGCAGCCGCCGGAAGTGTTACATTCAATCTTGTTGTGTGTAAAGTAACAGAAGAGATTCAATGGTTTTCAATCAGTTATTAGGTGATTCTCCCCAATTTCTGAAAAATAAATAAATAAACACTGTATTTAGCTGCAGGATCCGGTTTTGACCATCTGGAGTCGACGGATGGTCGTCGCCGCGGCGTTTCCGCAGTTTACAGCAGCGAACCATGTTGTGTCCCAGGTACAAACTAGTAAATGGAGAGTCGCAATTAATTACAACTTAGAAGATTTATTCTGAAAACAAGGTGAAACATTGCTCAGCGTAAACACTCGTGTTCAGGTCCGTAGCCAGAGTTCATCTCCCGTAAACACTATCTACTGAGAGGACACCTGCGTCGTGCTTCAGGAGGCCCACCAGATGACTCCCCTTCCGAGCTGACACGACGCGACTTAGGCCGGTATTACACTATCAAATTTCTTTGTCTAATATTCCGTCAAATATATTTGACAAAGATCTTTGACGTAGCGCTAGAAGGGATATTACACTTTCATAATGATTTTCGTCAAAGTTCAAGATGGCTGACAACAACAACTTGTTACTAACCGTAGCAGTTGCAGTACCACAATTGCACTGTGTGCACAAGCGGAAGAGAAGCGGGGGAAAAAAAGGAAACATACATGGGTGAAGCCGTGGGTTTTACGACGACACGATAAAAGCATTCAACAAAACTTGTTACGTGAGCTTATAGTAGAGGGCGTCAACATCAGTTACTTAAGAATGGAAGAGCATACATTTCTGTATGTGCTTACTGAAGTGTATCCTCATATCACAAAGCACAATATTCACTTAAGAACTGCTGCATCTGCAGAAGACAGGCTCACTGTGACACTCCGATTCCTTGCTACAGGAGAGGTTTAGGTTAGGTTAGGTTAGGTCAGGTCTCCAATCTTCTTAATCTATTTTTGTATTCAGGGTGCCTCGCTTTGTAAAGCGCCTCATTAGCTTCATACATCTCTATTAATTTTGTAGTTGTCGGCACACACCAATTGTATTTATCGGCAAGGTTTATAGAAACACTACAGACGACAGAACGCTGCAGCGATGCTAGCGCTCCATGTGGTAACATGTCACATTGCAGTGAACAGAAGACTAGCGACTTCTTTGATCAAATCCACAGCGAGGCCCTAGATTTGATCAAGTATTGGACGACATTTGACAAAGTTCCCTATAACACCATCAAATATATTTGTCAAAGATATTTGACAAAGAAATTTGGTAGTGTAATACCGGCCTTAATCACGTCATCCTGACCAGCTCCGTCGACTCCAACGATATGACTGCTGCATCTCTTGTAGCGCCCCCACCGTGAGCATCCTAAAGTATGCCGCGCTGCTGCCACGAGAGAGTTGGCGCACAGTGCTCGAGAAGGCCTTAATCACGTGGGGCTGCATCCTGACCGGCTCCGTCGACTCCAGCGATATGGCTGCTGCATCTCTTGTAGCGCCCCCACCGTGAGCATCCTGAAGTATGCCGCGCTGCTGCCACGAGAGAGTTGGCGCACAGTGTTCGAGAAGGCAGTGGTCGCGTCTTGTGTACGGCGACCACGCTGTATGAACTCACGGCACAACAAACCCCAGCACAGGTCTTACCAATGACAGATAGAATGTGATGCCGCAGCGTGGAGGCAATGTTGACAGCAGCTTGAAAAGGAGGTACAAGACTCGGAGCCTTGGCTGCCAAGTCAAACATCTTTCCAATGTCACCGCAGGTATTCTCCCGTTCTGGGATGGGACACACCAGATGGCGACAGGCGACGAGGCAAGGCAGGTCCCGTCTGGTAAACACGAGCACGACTTTTGACGGAGTTAAATTTGAGACGTCCAGGAGCCAAGGGCATCACACGCGAGATGCATCCGTACTCCGGGCGAAGAGCGCGACATAGCCCGCTCACAGCGCCACCTGGACGCGCACCGCCCTGTGTACGTCGAACGTTTACAAGGAGTACAGTAGGCGCCGAGCACCATCTCTGCTCCACCCCAGCTCGTATACACCGCGCTGTAGACTTCCCGTAGTCCACACGAACGGGAAACATCCTCTTGGCGAGGTAAGAGTAATGAAGGAGACCGTGTGACGTTGGGAATCTGTGCACGAAATGCTGCACACGAAGCCGTCATTCCACACGGAATGAAACGCTCAGGACACATCCAACAAGGGCACCGCTCCTAGGTACTGACGACGATCCATGACTCCCATGACCAGCCGCAGCAGCTGATGAGACTGAGTATCCCCCCCCCCCCCCCTCCACCGCCCCACCTCACCCTTTCAAAGCTCTTGGAAGCTGCTTATGATTTTTCTGCCTACTTTCCCTTACATAGGAGGCAGGGCAACTTGGGCATAATATTTTATACACTTCACTGCAACTGAATTTTTGGCTATCGGTTTTTTTTTGTTGTGGACTAGTAAGCGCCGTGCACGGGCCTTGCCGCAGTGGATACACCGGTTCCCGTGAGACCACCGAAGTTAAGCGCTGTCGGGAGTGGTCAGCACTTGGATGGGTTACCATCCAGGCCGCCATGCGCTGTTGCCATTTTTCGGGGTGCACTCAGCCTCGTGATGCCAATTGAGGAGCTGCTCGACCGAATAGTAGCGGCTTCGGTCAAGAATACCATCATAAATACCGGGAGAGCGGTGTGCTGACCCCACGCCCCTCCTATCCGCATCCTCCACTGAGGATGACACGGCGGTCGGAGGGTCCCGGTAGGCCACTCGTGGCCAGAAGACTGAGTGCATTTACTAGTAAGTGCCATAACATATTATGAAGAATACAGTGCAGTGCATCGTGTAGCCGGCCGGTGTGGGCGAGCGCTTCTAGGCGCTTCAGTCTGGAACCGCACGACTGCTACGACCGCAGGTTCGGATCCTGCCTCGGGCATGGATGTGTGTGATGTCCTTAGGTTAGTTAGGTTGAAGTAGTTCTAAGTTCTAGGGGACTGATGACCTCAGATGTTACGTCCCATAGTGCTCAGAGCCATTTGAACCATGTTTGCATCGTTTATTTTAATAAAACATCAAAAAATTTTCACTGAAGGCGTTTTTATTCAAACTTCTTTGTATTGAACCCATTCACATCAACAGCTGCAAAATATGGATAAAATTAGACTATAACTGTGTTCGCATCTTGATTTTTTTCAGGTGAAATTAGGAATCCCCCACATATCCAGTTGTGTCTAACTCAGCAATCGAAAGTGTGTACAACCTACAGGCTACAGTTTGCTCCTTAGTGCCTATTCATTGTAAGGAGGAAAGGAACGTGTCTGGATTGTGACATGGTACTTTGCCTTATGCGGTCACCCTGTAGTGACGTCATTTTGAGGCCTTAAAATCGTCGTAAGGTTTGACTCATAAATAATCTTCCTTACACATGAGCGAAACTTTCTCAGAGGTTGTTCAGCCACGTCTCAATAATTCCCAGGCTTCCCATCCGAGTAAATAAATACGGTATCTGAACTTCCTGTGTTTTCGAAAAGCAGCATCGAGATACTGATCCGATGCGAACAGTACTAATAACATGTTTCGAATGTTGAAACCAAGTGCGATGGTACATTTCTTAATATTTATACGCAGTAATTCTCATTCTGCTACGTTTACAGAGGCGATTGCTAGCTGCACAGCGAGTGGCAATTTCTTATAGATCCTAATAAAGAGGTTCGTGGCCAGAGGTAGGAAGGAGCCCCGCGGATTGACGACTTATAATGCCGCGGAGAGCAGAAAGTTGGCGGTGCGCCGCGGCAATAGCTTTTAAGTCAGTGGGAGCACGTGCGCTCCCGCGCGCGTGATGGAGCGGCGTGCTTATCCCGCCGCCAATCGCCGCCCGGCGCTCCGCTTTACGAGCTTCGCCAAGCCGAAAACAATTTGGGGAAGAGCTGGCCACGTGCCGCCGTCGCTGCCCGCATGCCTCCTTTCCTCACTTTACTGCCCGATCTTAGCCATTTTTACAGAGCCGTTACAGTACGATACAATTCCTTTAACGTTGCTTTCCATTTGATTGACTTTTTTGGATCACATTAATAGAGGATAAACGAATGAATAATATATGCCTCGGATACTCTATCCGATTCGGCATACCCTTCCTTTTACCAGACCCGATAGGGTCCTTTACGACCTGGACAAATTCCCATCCCTCTTCAGCCACATTGAACATATCCGTATATCCTACGCTATCCACAAACTTGACTCCACGATCCTATTACCTATATGTCCTGCGTAAATTTACAACCATGCTATGCTACCGTGCTTGTATTGACATATGCCACTAACTGTGCACCTACATACGCTCCATACTCTCCCCAATGGAACTTCAACCGACTCTCTCTATAAGACAATGAATACCACCCTGAAATTTCTCCACCCTAGCAGTTCTATTTCTTACCATCTTATCCTGTCCTACATCAGGTTTCCCCCCTTTAATTTTTCCCTGCTCCTCTTCAAACCATGTGTGGTCTCCACTCCAGTTACCTGTCTATCTTTCTTTCTCACCGTTCGTTTCGAAACCTACCGTCATCTCCACCTTAAAATACACCTGACTACATAGTCTTACTCACTACCCAGTGCTTCAGTAATTTAAAAAAATAAATATAAATATTTTACCTTTTAATATACACTGAAGCGCCAAAGAAACTGGTACAGGCAGGCATATTCAACTACAGAGATACGTAAACAGTCCGAACACGGCACAGCGGTCGGCAACATCTACATAAGACAACAGGTGTCGGGCACAGTTGTTAGATCGGTTACTGCTGCTACAATGGCAGGTTATCAAGATTTAAGTGAGTTTGAACGTGGTGTTATAGTCGGAGCACGAACGATGGGACACAGCATCTCCGAGGTAGCGATGAAGTAGGGATTTTCAAAATGGCTCTGAGCACTATGGTACTTAACATCTGAGGTCATCAGTCCCCTATATCCTAGAACTGCTTCAACCTAACTAACCTAAGGACATCACACACATCCATGCAACAGGAAGAATTCGAACCTGCGACCGTAGCGATCACGTGGTTCCAGACTGAAGCGTCTAGAACCGTTCGGCCACACTTGTCGGGTAGGGATTTTCTCGTACGACCATTTCACGAGCGTACCCTAAATATCAGGAACCTGGTAAAACATCAAATCTCCGACATCGCTGCGGCCGGAAAAGGATCCTGCAGGAACGGGATCAACGACGACTGAGGATAATCATTCAACGCGTCAGAAGTGCAACCCTCTCGCAAACCGCGGCAGATTTCAGTGCTGCGCCATAAACAAGTGTCGCTGTGAGAACCATTCAACGAAACATCATCGATATGGGCTTTCGGAAACGAAGGAGCACCCGTGTACCCTTGATGACTGCACCAGACAAAGCTTTACGCCTCGCCAGCGTCCGTTAACGCTGACATTGAACTGTTGATGACTGGAAACATTTTGCCTGGTCGGACGGGTCTCGTTTGAAATTGTATCGAACGGATGGATTGTATGGGGACAACCTCATAAGTCCATGGACGCTGCATGTCAGCAGAGGGCTGTTCAAACTGTTGGAGCTCTATAATGGTATGGGGCGTGAGCAGTAGGAGACATATGGGACCCCTAATACCTCTAGATACGGCTCTGACAGTTGACACGTACGTAAGCATACTGTCTGATCACCTGCATCGATTCACGTCCATTGTGCATTCCGACGAGCTAGGGCCATTCCAGCAGGACAATGCGACATCCCACACGTCCGGAACTACTACAGATTGGCTCCAGGAACAATCTTCCATGTTTAAACACGTCTGCTAACTACCGAACTACATTACTGAGCATATCTAGGATGCCTTGTAACGTGCCGTTCAGAAGAGATCTGCACACCCTCGTACTGCTGCGTATTTATGGACAGATCTGCAGGATTCATGGTGTCAGTTCCCTCCACCACTACTTCTGACATTAGTAGAGTCCATGCCACGTCGTGTTGCGGCACTTCTGCGTGCGTGTGGGGGTCCTACAAGTTACTAGGTAGGTGTACAAGTTTCTTTCGCTCTTCGGTGTATATTATAATATATAGTAAATAATATAAATCGTAGTGAGTCAGGAGGAAAGATACATGTTTTGAGCGGTAATAGTACTAGTGAGTCTGAACAAAAAAACGTAGTATGAACATATGCCCTGATCCGAATAATTTCCGAGTTCAGCACATTTAATGTACACCGATGACCCAAAAAATTATGACCACCTGCTTAATAGAGCGTTGGTCCACTTTTCAAACACAGTACAGAAACGATTGTGCTTGGCATAGATTCTACAAGTTCTTGATAGGTTTCCGGGAGGATGTGGCACCAGACGTCTACGCACATGTCAAGCAATTCCCGCAAATTACGGGACCGTGATTTGTGGGCGTGCAGCTAGCGCTCCATTTGCGTTCCAATGGGTACTGATCAGGAGCATTTGCTGGCTAAGACGACAATGACGGTTCTCCGTCATGCTCATCAATCCTCAGAAGCACGATTCTGGCCTTGTATCACGGAGAGTTATCCCCCTGGAAGATATCATCCCAACTAGAGAAGACTTAAAATACGAAGGAACGTAGGGGGTACGCAATAATATTCACGTACTTCATTGCTGTCAATATGTCTTCGAGACCTACGATATGTCCTGTAGAAGCATGCACCCCATAGCATGATTCAACTCTCATCGGCCTGAAACTTCAGCGCAGTGCACGTTTCAAGAAGCCATTCGCCTGGGTGACGGCGGAAAGCACCCAACCATCGACCTAGTGTAAGATGAAATGTGATTCATTCGACAGGCGACACGTTTCTATTGATCCACGATGAAAACTCAGTGATGCTGTGCACACTGCAGTCGTAACTGACAATATCTTGGGACCAACACAGGAACACGTAGGGGTCGTGTGCTGTGAAGCTACACATTCAACTGTGGGCTTTGAGCGGTGGGCTCCGAAACACATGTGTCTGGACCAGCACTGTTCTCTGTTGTCAGGTCTGTCACAGATCGCTGCCTATCCTGGATTACTCATTGGGGAATCCTCCGACCTCTGCATTTTATGACGAGACGGGGACGTCCAGTACTGCACGGCAAAAGCGTCATTATATCATCCTTCACCCACTTTCCACAGGTGCTCAAGACAGTAGTACGCAAACAACCAACCAGCTTCGCCGTTTCGGAGATTCTCGTTTCCAGCCACCGCTCCACAACAATGTGCTCTCTGTCAAAACCGCTTATATCAGTGGATATTCACATTTGCGGCCCGTATCTTCGCTATGATCACTGGCCATTCCTCTCTTTTACGCTTGCACTCTCTCATTACTGCCTCACGGGACACCAACCCCACCAGAAGGCATTCAACCTAGTGGTGAATTTCCATCGTGCAGCCATAATCACGTCGGAAACCATTTCATATGAATCACGTGAGTATGAATGACAACTCCGCCAAACACTGCCCTTTTATATCTAGTGCACGTGATACTACCGCCATTTTTATATGTGCGTATCTCTATCCCATGACTTTTGTCGCCTCAGTGTGTAAGTAACAGATGCATGATGGCGGACCTGCACAATCTGATGTGAAAATTCGGGAATATGTAGCACTAATACTCTACCACAGGTCTATCGGTCCTGGCTCACCGATAATATGGTCTGTCAGGTCCCTCGATTTAACCATTTGGACTTTCTTGTGTGGAGATATTTATAATCTTTGGTATACTCAAGCATTGTTGGTAGTGTCGGTCAACTCCACGAACGTGTTGTGGATGATTGTCATTGCATTCGGAAAATGCCTGGAATTTCTGGATATGTAGGAGTATTGATGAAGACACATACTAAAACCATAAACGGTGCCCATGTTTGACACTTATTGTAATGTACTTGTCATCAGGTAAAAGTCTGCAGTTTGATTCCTCGGGGATTCTGTTACAAAGAGTTTATGTACATTGTCGAAATAAACGGATATTAAAAAAAACTCATTTCTGTATTTCAGTGGATGATTTCGACAGTCATCTGTTCACTTTTCCAGTATTTTGTATGGCTTCCCTGATTGTGAACACATTTCTCAGTTCGTCTCTCACAATTCTCTGGGAGTACTGATATCTCCTCAGAGGTTACTGAGTTCCATTCCTCCTGAAGACCTGCAATAAACTGGTCTTTTTTGCATGGTCGAGGTTATTTCCTGCAGTCTGATCAAAAGATGAGTTATAGCTTTTAGGTCTGGACTTCGGTGAATTTTTGGCATCGCAGAAACCATCAGACATTATTCTTCCTTAGAGTATAGGGTTTGCTGAGAGGACATAAGCAAGTTTTTCCCCAACTGTCTACGAACGAAGGGTTTTACATATGTTTTAGTGATAGTCTTTTGTCCTTGCTGATAAATCAAACGTTTGGCAACTGGTCGACTACCGACGCCAATCTGATCCTTCACCATATGCCTGATTATGCTTTGCGTGTTTAGTGTGACTTATATTGGTCATCCAACGCTGCTGCTATTACTAACATTACTATCGCCTCCATTAAAGTGAAGTATAATAGTTTCTAGATCAACATCCAATGAGTGAGCAGTTTTACTGTCAGACATTTCACTGGCATAGAGGCCTTGAATCTCGGAATGAACGTGTTCACGATTTGGTCCCAGTTACTAATTAAGACACCTTTAAAGAAGATGGAAAACACAAATAATCGCATTGAAGTACATAAAGAGAGTTAAAAGTTAATTTAAATAAGTAATGTGTAAATCCATTACACTGAAGAAAATGAAACTTTTACAGCGCTTTATTTTTATCTCCCTAATTAAAATTTAGAGATAAGATTAACCACTTTTCTGTTCTTTCAGTAGTTGAAAACATAAGAATACCTAAAAAAAATTTTGAACGACAGTTTTCCATTAAGTTACCAAGATTAGGTGTGTTACATTTAGGTAAATAATTTGGTTAGGAGAAGGGCACCATCGGAACACCACCTGTCAGCAGCAAACAATGAGCAGTCGGAATGTGTTCAAAGTTGATTCAGCAAGTAATTTAAACTAGCTTAAATTTCAGAACCATCTGCTGGTGTACAGTGGTACTATATAAACACAGATTAAGACTTTGGGGGCTCTATTGATTAAAAAAGAAGAAACTTTCTGTGATATTGTCCAAAGATTGCGGTGCTACACCGAAGTTGGCAACGCACATCAGTACAATAGACGTCAGCAATGTCTCGCTTCAGTCTGCAACGATGAATGGGAGCGGCAGAAGGAGACACGCCCCTCTCTCAGAACAGCGGCGCCCTTAGGCCCGTTTCACACTGGGACACTGGTGGCAGTCGCCAGTGACGGTCACCGGTAATTGTGGTGAACACTCCTGGTTCACCAGGTGTCCGACACCGTGGCTATTGCCCACTGATTAGTTAGTGATGTGGACTCGAGAGAGGAGGAACTTTGGTTCGTACTTCTAAGGAGGAGGAGGAGGAGGAGGAGAAGGAGGTCGAAGACAAACCGTTTATTACATGTACATCCACTGCTACATGATCCACATAGTCTTTATGTCGCTTGAGGATACGTTAACTATTCGGGGATTGCAGGACATGTCACCTCGTTTATTACGTGGAGGAAATATTGCGAACAGTGTCAGAGATGACTTCCGAACTACTTCGTTAGTCCTGAAGGTGAAGTGGCTTAGCAGCAGCAAAAAATGTGATTGTTAGAAATGTTACGTGAACGTTATTGTGGTTAGGCCTCATTGTTCATCTGGCATTGTATTTGTGATGTGCATTGTGCATTTATTACTATGTTAACTGTAAGAAGTCACATTATTGTTTTCACTGAACTGATTGGAACTTACAATTAAAATTATAGTGTCAGGAACATGTACCTCAATGATATTATAATAAATGAAGAAAATTAATTATTGCAGTAGCCACATATGCGTAAATAATTGTAATTAAGCATAATGTTTTAACTCCATTTTTTTTTGTTGAAATAATGGCGGAACGCGTTAAGACGCAGAGGAAAAGGGGACGAGGGATGCAAATGTGCTTGAAGGTTACTACCCACCCAGCCACCACTTTGTTGCTATAGTCATCGCTTTTGATGTCCCAAATAGCGGGACGACTTTCTACTTCACTTGTAAAATCTTTTGCGTTAATGAAATCTAAACTCATGGCTACAATGTGTACAGTATAATACACTCCTGGAAATTGAAATAAGAACACCGTGAATTCATTGTCCCAGGAAGGGGAAACTTTATTGACACATTCCTGGGGTCAGATACATCACATGATCACACTGACAGAACCACAGGCACATAGACACAGGCAACAGAGCATGTACAATGTCGGCACTAGTACAGTGTATATCCACATTTCGCAGCAATGCAGGCTGCTATTCTCCCATGGAGACGATCGTAGAGATGCTGGATGTAGTCCTGTGGAACGGCTTGACATGCCATTTCCACCTGGCGCCTCAGTTGGACCAGCGTTCGTGCTGGACGTGCAGACCGCGTGAGACGACGCTTCATCCAGTCCCAAACATGCTCAATGGGGGACAGATCCGGAGATCTTGCTGGCCAGGGTAGTTGACTTACACCTTCTAGAGCACGTTGGGTGGCACGGGATACATGCGGACGTGCATTGTCCTGTTGGAACAGCAAGTTCCCTTGCCGGTCTAGGAATGGTAGAACGATGGGTTCGATGACGGTTTGGATGTACCGTGCACTATTCAGTGTCCCCTCGACAATCACCAGAGGTGTACGGCCAGTGTAGGAGATCGCTACCCACACCATGATGCCGGGTGTTGGCCCTGTGTGCCTCGGTCGTACGCAGTCCTAATTGTGGCGCTCACCTGCACGGCGCCAAACACGCATACGACCATCATTGGCACCAAGGCAGAAGCAACTCTCATCGCTGAAGACGACACGTCTCCATTCGTCCCTCCATTCACACCTGTCGCGACACCACTGGAGGCGGGCTGCACGATGTTGGGGCGTGAGCGGAAGACGGCCTAACGGTGTGCGGGACCGTAGCCCAGCTTCATGGAGACGGTTGCGAATGGTCCTCGCCGATACCCCAGGAGCAACAGTGTCCCTAATTTGCTGGGAAGTGGCGGTGCGATCCCCTACGGCACTGCGAAGGATCCTACGGTCTTGGCGTGCATCCGTACGTCGCTGCGGTCCGGTCCCAGGTCGACGGGCACGTGCACCTTCCGCCGACCACTGGCGACAACATCGATGTACTGTGGAGACCTCACGACCCACGTGTTGAGCAATTCGGCGGTACGTCCACCCGGCCTCCCGCATGCCCACTATACGCCCTCGCTCCAAGTCCATCAACTGCACATACGGTTCACGTCCATGCTGTCGCGGCATGCTACCAGTGTTAAAGACTGCGATGGAGCTCCGTATGCCACGGCAAACTGGCTGACACTGACGGCGGCGGTGCACAAATGCTGCGTAGCTAGCGCCATTCGACGGCCAACACCGCGGTTCCTGGTGTGTCCGCTGTGCCGTGTGTGTGATCATTGCTTGTACAGCCCTCTCGCAGTGTCCGGAGCAAGTATGGTGGGTCTGACACACCGGTGTCAATGTGTTCTTTTTTCCATTTCCAGGAGTGTATATAATGAATTTTTCGCGGCACTGTATCCGAAATGAGTGCCTGTCTGTTGGCAAATCTGCAGCGCTGTGTCTTTGGTCTGTGTCCCAGTGCGAATACTCCAATCCAAACTAACGCTTGTCCGGCGGTGACTGCTGAGAACGCAGCGACGGTGTCCGTGACATGTGACGAGGGTGAGTCACTGCTGGGTCACAGTGGCTCGGTGGGGCGGTGTAGCGTCCCGGTAAGAATGCTCCAGTTCAAACGAATTTATCTCTGTCCGTGACCGTCGCTGGTGACCGTCACCAGTGTCCCAGTGTGAAATGGCCCTTACCCTTTCCGTCCACCCTTTACGTTGAACCATGGAAACCATTTTTTCTGTACCTATGTTTATTAGGATTATTTCCTTGTGTCATCGTCCTCTACTCGCCCCATCCTGAAATACTGAAACCCTGTTTACACGTGACAGTCTTCGTCACTGTTGATGAAGGAAGACATTACACATCAGTTTAGTCCATAATGCGGAAGCGAATAGTACGCTTTCTGCTAAAAGTGTTTCGACATCATAGTAAAACCATAGCAGTCATTCGGGCGGGTTACGTTTGTTATACTTTGTGTTCACGCAAGCAGGAATTTTTGTCTATCCCACGCTGTGAAGAAAATTTACATGACACAACAGAACTTAATGATATGTACTTTATGTGAGGAAGTAGTGTTGACTTTATAAGATCCTTTGCTAATTTCTGGCGATAAGAGGGCAAAACGTTCACTGTTCTCTTCAATCTGTTCTTTAATTTGCTCCCACAGAAGGATTGGTTCAAATGGCTCTGAGCACTATGGGACTAAACTGCTGTGGTCATCAGTCCCAAAGAACTTAGAACTATTTAAACCTAACTAACCTAAGGACCTCACACACATCCCTGCCCGAGGCAGGATTCGAAACTGCGACTGCAGCGGTCGCGCGGTTCCAGACTGTAGCGCCTAGAGCCGCTCGGCCACTCCGGCCGGCCCTCGCAGAAGGGATGTACTCCACTAGTTCCTGGGCCATACAAGGATGACAGTTACTGAACTACATGAAAAAACATGAATTAGTTACAAACTACGGCGTGCACACACTTTATTCAACGTGTAAACATCATACAGATATTAGGATTTACGTTACGACATGTTCGATATGCCGGTCACCATTGTCGATGATGTGGAGCAGACGAATAACGAAATTCTGGAAGTGTCGCAACATCGATGCTGTCGATGATCTACTGAACGGCTGTTTTCAGCTCAGGAATGGTTTTGGGGTTATTGCTATACACCTTGTCTTTAATATAGCACCACAAAAAGGAATCGAAAGTGTTCAGATCCGGAGAATATGGTGGCCAATCGAGGCCCATGCCAGTAGCCTCTGGGTACCCCAGAGGTAGACTGCTGTTCTCAGAATGCTCCTCCAGGACGTCAACCACTCTCCAGCTTTAATGAGGTAGAGCTCCGTCAGGGTTACTTTGGATAATAGGGATAAAATCATCTTCCAAGACCTTCCCGCACCGTTCGATAGTCACCGTGCCATCAAGGAATGTCGCACCGATAGTTCCGTGACCGGACGTTGCACACCACACAATCACCCGTTGAGGATCAAGAGACTTCTCGATCGCGAACTGCGAAATATCAGTTCCGCAAATGCGCCAGTTTTTGGTTATTGACGAACCCAACCAAATGAAAGTGGACCATCATGCGCATACTAATTCCCATCATGCACCGCGGCCAACCGCGCAGTTTGGACATCCGAACTTACGGCGATTTTATTTCATATACTGCAATAATTGCTGCCCTGTAAGTTCCATACATATGTACATTATGTTTACAGTGGACCAGGGGACATCGTTAATAGTGTACATAGGAGCAAACGATGTTTATTGCTCAGTCCTTTAGTCTATTGAATTAGTGACTCAGTGTACTCTGAGTTCTTTTTGTTGAGCCGAAGGCCATATCTCTCGGGTTGGTCATTCCACATTTGTGTTTGGTGCAGTAGAACAAACTTGTTCTCCGCAGCCAACATGACATCATAAACACAGAGAAATGTCCATGGTAGTGGCATGGGTGCGTCTGATGTGTCATTGTCCATCACAAGAGTAAACAGAAGTGGTGATAAGGCCAAGGTTTTTACAACTGTTGATAATTCTTGTGATGGGCACTGTCACATGGGACGTGCATATACCAATACCATGGATACATCTCTATGCTGATGATGTCATGTTGGCTGTGGAGAACAAGTCTGATATCCAGCACCAAACACAAGAGTGGAACGACCGACTTGTGCGATATGGCCTTCGGCTCAGAACAAAGAGAACTGAGTACATGACATCATATTCGTGAGAAGTCGGGGCCATCAACGTTGACGGAGAATATCCACCAAGAGTAGAGAAATTAAGGTATCGCGGTTCTATCAGTTTCTAGTGATGGCCAACAGACGAGGTCGACAAAAGAACACAGGCAGCTTCAATGAAGTAGTGGACGACAACAGACGCCAGCTGCGATCGTCAGATTAAGTATCATCTGAAGTCAAAGATATATCAGGCTGTCGTCCGCCCTGTTGCTCCCTAAGGCGCCGATTCTTACCCAGCTACAGAAGAGGACGAACGACGAACTGGGGTCGTTGACACTAAGATGCATAGATGGACAGGTGGCATCACTCGACTGGATTACGTTTCGAGCGAACCTATCCGGAAATGTTTCGCGGTCCAACCGATCCAGAAGGAAATTCGAGGAAGTCGCCTACGATGGTTCGGACATATGCTACGTGCAAAGGACGATGCCACTGTCAAGGCAGCATACACAGTGGAAGTCATGAGGAAGAGCCCCAAGGGACAGCGATGGACCGGCCTTCTGCACAACGACCTGGAGGCAGTAGATTTTTATCCAGACATTGCCCACGATCGAACAAAGTGGAGACTGCGAATACGCTCAACAGACCACGCCACCAGGCTCAACAGACGTCAAAGAAAAATAAGCAGACTCAAGTCAAGTGACTGGTTTTAGAATCACGTAAAGTTATGCACGCTAGCGGTCGCCACCAACAATTTCGGAAATTTTTTTCAGTTTATGTTGTTAGATATTAAGCTATGCTCAACATTACCAAATACTTCGAGTTCACCACATTCAAGTGCTGTATATCACATCCAAGTTACGCATAATAAATGTTATTTCTTCAGTTACAGAAGTTAATGGTGAGATAAATGATATACATTTACAAAAGTAATCAGATAAAACGTCGACACTTAAGGCATGCTTCGTCAGACGTGCGCCACCTTTTGTCGTGAAACAGAGGAAGATATTTACCATACTTCCAAAGTGCCATTAATGTCTCAACAATTTTACCCGTCTTCAAAATAGAAATTTGTGTTAGTTTCCAGTAGCATGTACTTCTAAATGCACACGGAAGCTTCAAAGAAACTGGTATAGGCATGCTTATTCAAAGACAGAGATATGCAAAAAGGCAGAATACGGCACTGCGGTCGGCAATGCCTGTGTAAGACAAGTGTCTGGCGCAGTTGTTAGAGCGGTTACTGCTACTACAGTGGCAGGTTATCAAGATTTATGTCAGTTTGAATGTGGTGTTATAGTGGCGCACAAGCGATGGGACATAGCATCTCCGAGGTAGCGGTGAAGTGGGGATTTTCCCGTACGACCATTTAACGAGTGTGCCGTGAACATCAGGAATCCGGTAAAACATCTAATCTTCGACATCGCTGGTGTGGAAAAAGATCCTACAGGAGCGGGACCAAGGGCGACTGAAGAGAATCGTTTAACGTGACAGAAGTGCAACGCTTCCGCAAATTGCTGCAGATTTCAGTGCTGGGCCATCAATAAGTGCCATTGTGCGAAGCATTCAACGAAACATCATCGATATGGGCTTTTAGTGCCGAAGGACCACTCGTGTACCTTTGATGGATGCACTTCACAAAGCTTTACGCCTCGCCTGGACCCGTCAACACTGACATGACATGACACGTCTGGAAACATGTTGGCTGGTTGGACGTGTCTCGTTTGAAATTGAATCGAGCTGGTGGATGTGTGCGAGTACGTAGAAGACCTAATGAATCCATGGACGCTGCATGTCAGCAGGACACTGTTCAGGCTGGCGGAGGCTCTGTAATGGTGTTGGGGGTGTGTGGTTGGTGTGATATGGGACCCCTAAAACGTATACATACGCCTCTGACAGGTGACATGGACGTAAGAATCCTGTCTGATCACCTGCATTTATTCGTCCCCATTGTGCATTCCGACAGAGTTGGGTAATTCGAGCAGGGCAATGAGACATCTCACACGTCCAGAATTGCTACAGAGTGGCTCCAAGAACACTCTTCTTAGTCTAAACACTTCCACTGGCCACCAAACTCCCCTGACATTAACATTTTTGAGCATATCTGGGATGCCTTGCAACGAGCTGTGCAGAAGAGACGTCCACCACCTCGTGCTCTTATTGATTTATGGACAGCCTTGCACGAGCCATGCTGTCAGTTCCCTCCAGCACTACTTCAGACTTTAGTGGAGTCCATGCCACGTCGAACTGCGGCACTTCTACGTGCCTGTGAGGACCCTACACTATATTAGGCAGTTTCTTTGGACTTCCAGTGTATTTTAGTTGTAACTGGTTTTTGATAGCACTTCTGCTTAATTTTGTTTTACTTACTGGGGAACAATTTGTAACACAGTTTCTGCTAAGTAAGATCGTTGAGGAATTTAGGTGTCAAATGTGCAGGCTGAATTCAATACTGCATTTTATTTTCCTCTATCTCTGTATACATTATGTCAATGTGACCGCTCACCGCGGGATTGGGCGTGGAGCAAAGCAAGCGCTGTTGCTCTCTCGTTGTCTGACATACACACTGACCGGTGAGTTGAGGGGTGAATGTCGCTGTAGCAGACCAACGACTGGTTCATATTGTTTACACCAGCTCAGTTATGCTACGATACTGTAGTGAGACGTCAAGTGTAGCTTTGATAGAGTGTAGCACATTCCGACGTTGAATCCGTGTTCTTGTTAGTATATGAGGTTAGAAGAGTTCAGCTTTTCTTTGTATATTAACTGAAAGCTTAAGCAACAACATGGGATTGTACGTCCGCCTTGATGCAAAAATTGTTGTTTTTTATTTATTCCCACACTAGTTTCAGCGACTAATACCGCCATCAGCAGTGGGTTCTTTGATTCTAAGGCATCCAGAAATTGCATACTTATAAAACATTGTAAAACATGATTAGGTGTGTATTGCTTTGTTCCAATTGTTGTTTTCCATGAATAATTTAATAATATCTTGTATTATACGTCACAGCATGGTTTTTCTATTGTTGCCGCTGTTTCCAGCATATGTTCTGCGTTTTTTGATGTCGTTATTCTCGGTATACATCATGTCATCTGCAACTGTATGTAGTAAACAAATACACAAACGAGAACATATGTATGTCAGCGTTATACAGTTGGGATTGCTGTAATGTTGTGAATACTGTTTTGGTGTGTACTAGGTTGTTAAGCAGTATGTCATGTACTCGAGTTCAATGGGCGTCTCGCAACTACTTTTAACACAGACAAACATAACTTCCGCAGCTTTCCTCAAGTCCACCTGTGGTGGTTCACGTAGTAAGTGCTTAAGCAGCCCTGGTCTGTTTCGTAATATATGTTGGAGTTTCACCGTCCTCAGTCAAAGGGAAAACATCAGTATATTTGTAAGGCTAGCCTGTTTCGAAAAGACATTTGGTGGTCAAAATAAATTATGAGCCCCTTATAAAGTGTGCAAGCAGTGTGCCGGGACTTTACGGATATGGACGAAGGTGGTAAGGTCTTATGGGACCAAACTACTGAGGTCATCGGTTCCTAAGCTTACACACTGCTTAACCTAACTGAAACTAACTTACGCTAAGGACGACACACACACCCATGCCCCATGTGTGTGTGTGTGTGGGCGGATGGGTGGGTGGGTTTGTGTGATGTGTTATGTGGCGAGAGCCCAGAGATCACTCAAGCGATTGTTACTTTCATACAGTGAGCACGTCATGATAAAATAAGAAAAACAAACATGACATAAAGTATCCTAGTTACCTATACATACGTACAGTGCCAAACTTAACAGAAACGACAGTGTCTCTTTGAAAATACATGATTACGGGTCTGGTGAAGATCGAAATGACTCCAACGACGAAGAACTTTCTACTGACGATGAGTCCGTTCCTAAAGTATTTGAGTAGCATCCGCTGAATGATTTGGTACGAGATTATAACTATCCAAAAAAGCTCTAGAACTTTAACATCTATCCAAGGAGCGAAAACGTGTTTGAAAATGGAGCTGAGGTATCTTACTTTCAATCACGAGAGAGTGTGTTTCTGTAATACTTTCGAAGTGAGGATAGACTTGTATGCTGCCATAAAGAACGTGGTTTGATGGATTAATTTCGGCTTACAATGCAACTGAAACGCGATTGTTCATCGACAGCTCAAAGAATTTAAAAAAAGCACCGCGAATTCTTACCACAACATCTTCATATTCTAGAACGCTGGGAATTGCAAATTATATGTATGTTACCACGATTATTACAAATAATCTCCCTCTGGCATAATTTGACTTTAAACGGATAACTTAGAGTAGACAAGGAGACACTACCCAAACTTGCGCAGGTTTCCAACCAGTTTGGGACTTGACCGTTATGCCACATAAGGACAAAGTTTCCAAGTGCCAGTAATAGTTCAAATTGCCATTTTCGGTAGATCTGTTTGGGTGCTATCTAGAACTGTGATCAGAACTGATGTACGTATTTGCTTTTCATATCAGGAAAATCTGTCCTTCATTATTCCATTTATCTCATAAACTATTTCATGCAAGAAAACGTCATTTGAATTTTCCTTTTTTTTCTCAAAATTGTGCAGAACTATTCAAATGTTGTGCATAGGACTCCAGAACTATAGTATACCTATCAAGAACTCTGAAAAAATATATATTTCTCGAAAAAAGGATGTCTATTTCACTTTTATCCAGCCATTCAGAACTGTGATCATAACATTTTTCGTGAAATTCTACAGAACAATTCAAATTTTGCACAGATAACGGTAAAAATGGGGTTTCAAGTTCACAGCTAGTCAGGTATTCAAAATTGCAGTCACAGGTTTTTGCGCGAAATTCTACATAAGTGTTTAAAATTTGTACAAAGGACTCTGGAACTAGAGCATGTCTATCAAGAACTTTGAGAAAACTACATATTTCTCGAAAGTCCGGTACCAGCTTCACAAGGAATGACAATGGGTCCCAGTCCGCAGCTCGTGGTCGTGAGGTAGCGTTCTAGCTTCCCGCGCCCGGGTTCCCGGGTTCGATTCCCGGCGGGGTCAGGGATTTTCTCTGCCCCGTGATGACTGGGTGTTGTGTGATGTCCTTAGGTTAGTTAGGTTTAAGTAGCTCTAAGTTCTAGGGGACTGATGACCATAGATGTTAAGTCCCATAGTGCTCAGAGCCATTTGAACCAAAATGGGTCCCTCATTATAGCAGTTATCTCATAAACTGTTATTAGCAAAAGAAATGTCATTAGTGTTCTGTATAGAAGTGTTGGGGAGCTATTTAAAAGTTTGACCATTATTTATTTGTAAATTTGGTAGTAGATTTATTTATAAGATCAAAATTTTCTCGAGTACAATTTTTTTGCGCAATATGCATAGTTATTCAAATGTTGTACAGAGAACTCTAGAACTATACCATATCTATCGAGAACGTTTTCTCGAAAGTCAGGTGCTAACTTCACATGACTACCAGGCTGAACCAATCCGGATTCTCTGACTTTGCTAAATCGTTGTTTGATTGGTATTAGCTAACAGCTAGCCATTGATGAATATTAACCTGTCCCCCTGCAAGCCGTATTCAGAACAAAGAGAGAGACCGCATCCTTGTCTTTGTGCCTAACGTATCTGTCGCTGGAAGAACTGTACACAAGTTTTCGTTTCTTGATATGAACTGAGACGTATTTACGTTCTATATGGCAGCTTAGCTCCTGGGGCGACATATTTCGTCGTGCAGTAGATGCCTTGACAGTTCTATTGCTTTATAAGGGGCATAATGGCGTTCCGCCATCGCTGCTGAATGTTAGCTTCGTCTCTTTATTGTAGACTAGAGTTCAGTGCGTTACAACGCTTGTTTAACAGCATGTAATAGGGTGCGCAATACTGATGTTATGACGGAA
Organism: Schistocerca gregaria; assembly: GCF_023897955.1. Taxonomy (NCBI): domain Eukaryota; kingdom Metazoa; phylum Arthropoda; class Insecta; order Orthoptera; family Acrididae; genus Schistocerca; species Schistocerca gregaria. The sequence goes on from NC_064931.1 coordinate 736,590,260, forward strand.
AGGTGAGGAACGGTTATCCAGTGAAGTATGTGATCAGTTCTTAAGTTTAAATATGCACACACGTTGTTATATGTGACTGAAACTATTTTTAACATACTTCGTGGTTAATTAACGGGGATAGTATTTGCTGGATTGGTGCCCCGCGTCCCAGTCCAGTAGAAAAATGTTCATCATGTAATTTCAAGCTGAGGCCTGCATTTAGGAATGTCATTTATAGTAATACATATGAGTTTAGAAACGTCAATGACAGTGTCATCTTTAATAACGTGATCCGTGATATTTGCATTATCGTGGTAATTTGCATCTCGACTGAAGTTCATACAGAACAGTTTTATCTATTGGTCTCTTCTGGTAACCATTTTGTATAGTCAAACAATTGCATCGAACGAAGTACAGAACAGGTTACGTGCGTAGTGTGCAAATCAGGCAGAATTGAACACACCGTTCGGATACTTTTGTCCATGATAGTACTTATACTTATTGCTCTGCTCTTTTTTGTATAGATAACTGAATTTTGTGTAAATCGTGAAAAACTATTTGTGAATTAGTCTCGGTTCTTGAAATGTATGATATCACAAGTTAACGATTTTGTTGCGTTCGGGTATTTAGATTTCATCAATGACATTTATGTATGTGGTAATGTCGAAAGATAGCAGCAAAAAACATTGTCCAACTTTTTATCACACAAAAATGAAGAAGTACTTTATTTCCATGCTAGAACTCGTTTTCTAGAACTCTTCGTAGTACGTTAATCGTGGTAAACACACAGGAAGCGAAATTATCAGCATAGCACATGAAATTGTTTTCTGCATGAAATGTTCAACATGCCGTCTTCACCACATCTGATAAAACTCAGTCAAAAGTTCACCTCCAGTGTTTTGTTTCTTATTTCACCGAATGTGATGATGACATGTGAATCACTTAATTGCCTTACTTAAGCACAGTGTCTATTACTTAACTGATTATTATGGACTTCGTGGGCACGTAACTGTTTAGTTGAGTTCATCATGGAACTGGTTTCCGGAACAATGCAATGGAAATGTACGCAGATCCGGAGTTGACAGATGCCCATTTGGTGTATGGATTAGCATACGGTAATAGCATGGCGCTCAACGTTTGTATCGGAAGAGATTTCTAGAACGAGGTTGTCCCGACAGGAGGACACATAATGCAATTGATTGTCGTCGTAGGAAACATTGCTGCTTGCTTCCGATGGAGACTTACAAGGTCGAAGACATTACAACTGGAGGAGGTGATTTATGATACTGTTGACGAAGATGTTAGTGAAGGCAAAGGACAAGTAGCTGTCACAAACAAAGTTGATCACATGACTCTCTGATGAAAACTTGCTAATAGTAATGCTTTATACAGCCCAGGGCACTTTGACCTGGAAATGGGCTCCAAGGTGAGCACATGATCGTTGCTTTATCGCTGGGCTTTATACAGTCTTTGCATCCTTTTTCCAACAAATAAGAATGTGCTATTAAAATGATTTGTAAAAATACAGTCAAATTACATTACTTCAAAAAGATATTTTACATACACATCAAGCCCCACCACTTCTACCTCCTTCCTCACAGTCTCCAACCAATCAAAAATCCAAAATGATGGAAATAGAGCAGTTTATACTCCCTCCCATGTGTTTTGCAGCCCGTCGCATCGTAGTGTCAAAATTTCGTGTAAAACTGGAGCCAGATATGCAGTAAAAATATGTAACCTCCATTTTAAAGTCAAATATATTCGTTATTTCCTCGGAAGTAAAAGCTGTTAATTATTTCTGGCATGAAAGTGGTGTCAAGCTACATTATTTACTTATACAAACATGCCTCTTGCACTCCTTGCAAATGTGATCTCTTTCTTACAAAGTAATCCAGGAATTGTGTGTCTCATCAAACCCAAATCATTTTGCGAAAGTTTCGTTTCCTTTCCTTTGTATGTCTTTTTCAGCTAGATATGTGATTGGAAATCTGTATGGAATCTGTGGTGTCACCGCCAGACACCACACTTGCTAGGTGGTAGCCTTTAAATCGGCCGCGGTCCTGTAGTATACGTCGGACCCGCGTGTCGCCACTATCAGTGATAGCAGACCGAGCGCCGCCACACCGCAGGTCTAGAGAGACTTCCTAGCACTCGCCCCAGTTCTACAGCCGACTTTGCTAGCGATTGTTCACTGACTTCTACGCTATCATTTGCCGAGACGATAGTTAGCATAGCCTTCAGCTACGTTATTTGCTACGACCTAACAAGGCGCCAGTATCCATACTATTGATATTGTGAATCATGTACCATAAAGAGCGTCGCTCGTCATTAATGGATTAAAGTTAAGTATTCCACCAGCTGCGTCCGTTTTTCTCAATTCTAATTCCCTTGTCATGTTCCAGACCTCAGGCCAGCGTGCGTGACCTGAAACGCGTGCATTTCGGCCTCCTTTAGTCACCCTGTGTTGGCTCTCCTGCCAACCATAACAGAATCTTGTGTTTTTTCAGTTCTGCGCTGCAGGAACCCCCTGCTACAAGTTGTGACATGTAATCTTGCACCAGATACGTTCATGGATCGGTCTCCAAATTACTCGAATTTCGAATATCACGACAGAACGGTTAGGGACGTAATCTTCCTCGAAAACTATTTCGTGTCTACTTATTCTAACAAAACTGTCGACTTCTACGTTAGTTTGTCATACACGTATCACCTTGATCTTATTAAACAATGTTGACAAAAGGCTGTTACCTTTCACGTCAACAGCTCTCATATCAATTGTTAGAGCTTTTGTATAACTGTACCCGCTTAACTAGATCTTGTACCATATCACTCCATTCGGAAGAACCTTGAGAAGCGAAATGGCACCTTCCCTCCGAGATCTCTATTGGACTTCACAACTGAACCTTTCAAGTTGAAAAGTGACGAGTAGTGATTAATTTTGTTTTTCCATCAGCTCTTGAAATGCATCTCTAAAATTCTATACAATGGAAATGCACTTGATGGCAATATTATGGAAATGGAAGAGGAAGTAGATGAAAATGACAATGGGGATTAGATACTGCGTGAAAAATTTGACAAAACACTGAAAGTCCTAAGTCGATACAAGGCCCCGGGAGTAGACAACATTCGGTTAGAGCTGCTGATAGTCTTGGAAGAGCCAGCCATGACAAAACTTTTCCATCTGGTGAGCAAGATGTATGAGACATAGAAATACTCTCATACTTCAAGAAGAATATAATAATCCCAGTTCCAAAGAAAGCCGGTGCTGACATGTGTGAAAATTACCGAACTTTCAGTTTAATAAGTCACGGTTTCAAAATACTAATACGAATCCCTTACCGATAATGGAGAAACTGGTAGATGACGAGCTCAGGGAGGATCACTTTGTATTCTGCAGAAGCGGAGGAACACGTGAGGTAATACTGACCCTGCGACTTCTCATAGAAGATAGTTTAAGGAAAGGCAAACCTGTGTTTATAGCATTCGTAGACTTAGAGAAAGCTTACGACAATTGTGACTGGAATACTCTCCTTCAAATTCTGAAGGTGGCATGGGTCAAATACAGGGAACGAAAGACTGTTTACAATTTGTGCAGAAACCAGAATGCAGTTACAAGAGGCGAGGGGCACCAGAGGGAAGCAATGGTTGAGAGGGAAGTGAGACAAGGTTGTACACTATCCCCGATGCTATTCAATCTGTAAATTGAGAAAGCAGTACAGGAAACAAAAGAAAAATTTGAAGTAGGAATTAAAGTACAGGTAGGAGAAATATAAACTTGAAGGTTTGCGATGACATTTTAGTTCTGTTAGAGACAGGAACGGACGTGGAAGAGCAGTTGAGCGGAATGGACAGCATCTTGACAGGAGGATAGATGACGAGCGTCGAAAAAAGCAAAACGAAGATAACGGAATGTAGTCGAAACAAATCAGATGACACTGAATGACTTAGATTAGGAAATGAGACACTAAGTAGTAGAGGAGTTTTGATATTTGGGAAGCAAAATAATTGATGATGGTCGAAGTAGGGAGGATATAAAATTTAGACTGGCAACGGCAAGAATATCCTTTCTGAAGAAGAGAAATTTGTTTACAGCGAGTGTAGATTTAAGTGCCAGGAAGTCTTTTCTGCAAGCATTTGTCTGGAGTGGAGCCATGAATGGAAGTGAAACGTGGAAAATAGACAGTATAGACAAAAAGAGAATAGAAGCTTTTGAAATGAGGTGCTACAGAAGGATGATGAAGATGTGTAGATCACGTAACTAATGAGAGGATACTGAATAGAACTTAGGAGAAAAGAAATCTGTGGAACAAACTGACTAGAAGAAGAGAACGGTTCACAAGTCACATCCTTAGACATCAATGGATCGCTAGCTTAGTACTGGAGGGAGTGTGTGTGTGCGTGTATGGGGAGGATTAAAATCGCAGAAGGAGGCCAAGAGATGAATACAGTAAGCAGAATCAGAAGGATGTAAGTCGCAGTAGTTACTCGTAGATGGAGAGGCTAGCACAGAATGTAGCATGGAGAGCTGCATGAAATGAGTCTTCTGACTAGAGACCACAACCACAAAAACATCTTAACCAGGACGAAATAATTTTCTAGGTCAGTCTTATTGTGCTCGCCATGTAACATACAACGTGATTCCATGATGTTACAAACTTTCTGGGATATTAGAGAAAGATAAAGCAACCAGTCTGAGGTGTCATCCTCAGCCCTTAGCCGTTACAGGATGCAGCTATGGAGGGGCATGTGGTCAGTACACCGCTCTGATGGCCGTTCTCAGTTGCCGCGACCGGCGCCACTACTTGTCAGTCAAGTAGCTCCTCAATTAGCCTCACAAGCGCTGAGTGCACCCCGCTTGCCAGCAGCGCTCAGTAGACTCGGACGGTGACTCATCCAAGTGCTAGCAAAGCCCCTCAGCTCTTAACTTCGGTGATCTGACGGGGACCTGTGTTAACGCCGTTGGTAACTTCTAGCGAGATACTTCTTTTAAATTCGGGTGAACACTGTCCTCGATATATTGAACAGGAATTTGAAAATCCATTGAACACGAAATTTGAAAATAATTGAAACTGGATAAGTCGACCATTCACAGTTTTCTAGGTACAGCTACTGCAGGAATCGCTGTCAAAGTTTGTGCGAGACAAAGAAGGGAACGGACATGTTCAAAGTAACCTACCGCGTAACAGGTTCACCTATTTCTGTGTGAGTGTTAGTGGTAACCACAATGCTTGCGAAAGGTCATAAGCCATTTCGCTACAGGTGCAGTATTCGAAAGGTAATTTGAGGAAAAAAATTCTAGTGGTTAGTACCTGCCACTTCCACGGGCGAACGACACCCTTTACACTAGTTTCGCTGTAAGCACGTGATGCACTGAATAAATTAAAATCCATTTAAATAGTGACTACTGAGCTCCTACCTCGAGCGAGAACATGAGTGGTATGTAGAATCGTCACTATCAACAACGTAAAATCGTCGCAGATTGAAACAAGACAATAAAAGGCAGAGACATCACAAATCCAAAGAGGTGGAACCAACATGTCCAGAAAAATTAGACACCACACCGAAATACCAATCGTGTGCAGCGACAGTCAACCAGTGATGCAAGGTCTTCTACCCCATATGTTGTTCAGCATCAGAAAATAAAACTCAGCGCCAGTAGTAGTTATCGTCAGTAACACGTAGGCCCTGATACTGTCAGAGAAGAAAGAGTAGGAATGTTCCAGTCTAAGTTTATGGAACGCTTATTTTCCTTGTTCCGTCAATCAACACGGATGAGCCGAAGTAATATACCACTGCCCAAAAAGTGACTGAATGTCGGCTGGAACGGCTGTATGCACGTAACGCGGTATGGAATCTATGTAAGCGGAACAGACACGAATGGTAAGTCACTGTAACGTCGATACAGTCCGCAGATGTGGATAGGCATTGACATAAACGACTTCGACAAAGGACAGATTGACATGGTCCATCACCAAGGAACAATTATCCCGAGAACGTCGAAGGTGGTCGGCTGTTTGGGTGATCCTGTCTTGAGCATCTATAGAAATTGGTTGAAGAACAATGAACCTACGGGTAGGCGACAAGGTGTTGGACTTTCACACCTCATCACAGAACGAGGAGATCAGAGTTTTGATCACTCTCAAAAGCAGGATAGGCTGCGATCTGTGGCAAGGACAATGCTGATGTAGACACAAGTGTTTCGGAGCATTCCGTTCAGCGTACATCGTTCAACATAGGGATCCGTAGCTCAGGACCCCAACGTATTTCCATGTTGATCCAACATTATTTACTGCCGTGCCAAGGGATCATCGAGACAGGACTTTGGATCAATGGAATCTTGTCGACTGGTCGGATGAATCATGTTTCTTGTTATACTAGGTCCATGGTCGTGCCCGGATACGTCATAGTCCAGGCGAACGGTTGCCCAAAATATGCACCGCGCTACGGACGCTGGCCGTTGGTGGCAATTTTATTCACCTAAGCTTCCATGCGATATGTGATAGTAATCATAGGCACACTATTGCGGACCACTTGCACCCCTACATGTGATCTCCATCGGCGATGGCCTGCCACAATTCCTCGGCTGGTCAAAATAAAGGTCTGGATTGAACTAAGAAGAGCACTGGCTCTCATTGTGCTCGGTAGACGTAATGCCTTTGTTGACAACGAAATAGGAGATGACATAGACGATTCTCTCATTTAGCATCAAGATCCCGATAAAACTCTTATTATATATTTGTGTAAAAGAGTTACACAGGGTGAATCGAAATTCGCTCACTCGAGCAACTCCTAACATGCCAGATAAAAATAAATAAATTAATTAATTAAATAAATAAAAATAAAAATAATCACAAAGTTTCGTCCGTCCGGCGAGTGCATCCGGCAGGAAAAGGACGTTAAAGAGTGGCAATCTCGCAACACTTTAACCACATGTATGGTAATTATCTTTGCCAGAACACGTTAATTGTGCTGTATAGCTGGTGCAGAGGACAGCGTGTTCGGTCAGGGGATTAACTGCCCTCTGTAATAAAAAAAACTGAGTTAACGGATCAACGACGAACTGAAACGGGTGTCTTGCGACGTCCGCCCCGAGCAGATACAACGAACTAAAACGAACAAAATGAGATTTTAAAAAAAGAGGATAGATTTTTGGGTTCCCATGCACTAGGTCGTGGGTTCGATCCTGGGGTTGGGGCATAGCTTTTTTTTGCTAATTTCATTATGATATTTCATACCGTAATATACGCCGTTCCTTACGTCACATGTATCCTGAATTTACAACATTTTGTGACAATGAACGTAAGAAATACGTACTTAGGCAAATACGAAATAGACAGTTGAAGCAAATGACCTTTCATAGGACAGAATAGCTACAAAAACAATATCAATTTCGAGATGCTAAAAATGTGCTTGTTCCATGTAATGCGCATTAACCCTCTGACAGATATCCTTCTGCACGATGCACACCGACATTGCTAATTGTGAAATGTTCGGTTTGGAATTACACTGTGTGTCCCTAACCGGTAATAGACGTGATGTTTCCACAAACCCACCGATTGAACAATAATAATAACAATAACAATAATATTAATAATAATACATTGAAATAAGTACTAAACAGCATTCGGTTACCAAACTCAGTGCTGAAAGGCATGGGACCATGGTGATAACACATACAAACTGTAACCTAATTTGGACATTATTCGCAAAGCATATTGGTAGTCCTATTGGTAACGGAAGGCCCTAACGAAATGCATGAACGTGAATGAGGCAAGGTTCATAGTTGCTACTAATCTCTGGGACCATTGGAGGAGGATACAAAGAAAAAAGCTTTCGAATCTAGTGGATGAGGTAATTGTGAAATTCCATGACATGAAAAGGGCTTCTCTAAATGCTGACCAATCTTCCATTTCTACTATTGTAGTATCTAAGTGCAAGTGCTTTCTAGGGGACCCACTGCAATCACTGTTGACGATTAAGATGCCAGATAGCGTATCACTTGCACTATATTTACCAAATAAATAACATATGTCTCAAACCAGGATCGAACCATCGACCTGTTGCATGCTAACCCTAAACGCTATTCACTGCACCAACTGTACAGCACGACTAACAAGTGCTGACAGAGGTATTTACCCTACATGTGGTTACAGCGTTGCCAGAGTGCCACTCTTTAACGTCCTTTTTCTGCCGGATGTACTCGCCAGACGAAATTTTGTGAGAGACATTTTTTTTATCGCTGGCATGTGAGCAGTTGCACTGCGAAGCCCGAGTGCGCGAATTTCTCTTCACCCTGTATAGGTAGCCATTCAACTCGACTACAAAATGCTGCACGTAAAATGCTTCGAGGGGAAATTAGCTGCAAACTGCTGTGTAAAATACATATTGCTGTCTGTGTGTTTACCAACCTTCAAAGCGATGGCCGGTGGCTGTTTGTAGTGTCGGCGTCCGGATCCAGTGAAGCCCACCTCCAGCCTGTCCTGCGATGCTACAGTTGTTTACCGTACTTACAAGCCAATGAACAGAGATGTAACCTGGCTCAATGCGCCAATTGTGCTGATCCACATGATTTCGTTGTGCCAGTTGTGCGGTTCCACGTCTTTTCGTTTTGGCAATGATTCTGCCAAACAAGGAGGGGCTTCTCAGATAATCACATTTTCAGCCACAGGAATGCGAGAAAGTGATCAGAGAATGTACGTTATTCGAGTGCATTAGTATAAGGATGCGTCGTATTAATTACAAGTAAATAACGAATCCGGTCCTGATGTTATATCCGGATATTGAATGGTTCCAGGATCGATGGCAGGGAACAGACAGAATCAAAACGTTCAACTACGGCATTTGACGTCTCCAGCAGGCATGTGCACGGCGGGCAGTTGGCGAACTGTTAGTACTCCGTAGGAGAAAACCATACCTACAGGGCACAAAACCGAACTGAACTCCGAAACAGAGATAGTCTTTAGAATAAAACCTGCTGAGAAGCAAGCAAAGTGCGTGCCGAGTACCGACTGTAAAAATCTACGGATTTGAAGCAGAAGACGTATCTCACCACGACACAACATCTATGCACCAAAACTGCACAATAGTTCAAATGGTTTCAATGACTCTAAGCACTATGGGACTTTACATTTGAGGTCATCAGTCCCTAGAACTTAGAACTACTTAAACCCAACTAACCTAAGGACATCACACACATCCATGCCCGAGGCAGGATTCGAACCTGCGACCGTAGTAGTTGCGCGGTTCCGTACTGAAGAATGTATGGTTGATCAGCAATGGACAGGGCCACCATAAATACCTGCACAAATTATTAGCATATATGTGTTTTCGAAAGAGTGGTAGACGTCAACGGAATTTTGAAACGGACTGAACATCCCAACACAAGTAAAAATAACTATTTCACAAGCTTCACGTACATATACCAGGTTCCACAGATGGTTAAGTTAAAAAATTCACTAACAAGAAAGGAGCCATTCGTCGTCCCAGGATACAATATACTGCGTTTCGATACCGAATATATGTGTGTGGAGGGAGCACAATTTTGATACATCACAAAACGTCACAAAAAGGACTGTACTCCTACTTACTGAATCACATGTAGCTGACATTGCAGATAGTGGGGACGGTTACATTTACGTATGGCAAGCGCTCTTGTCAATACAGTTACCATGCACAGATCACAGAGGAGGCCATCAATGAAATAAGATATAATAATATAAGAATAGGCAAAATTAATACTCACAAACAAGCGTGGATCACGTAAACGTGAGAATACGGTATTGCAGTGCCTGTGCTGTCCACAAGTACGATGCAATGTTTCTTCGATCATGTAAACAGGCACTACAGCGACTACAAAGTGCCGGCTGCTGTAGTCGATCGGTTCTAGGAGCTTCAGTTAGGAACCGTGCGACCGCTACGGTCGCATGTTCGAATCCTGCCTCGGGCATGGATGTGTTTGATATCCTTAGGTTGGTTAGGTTTAAGTAGTTCTAAGTTCTAGGAGACTGATGACCACAGATATTAAGTCCCATAGTGCTCAGAGCCATTTGAACCGTTTCACTACAACGTCCGACCCAGATAGCTGAGATTTTATCCGCTCCGGGACTGGGTGTTGCGTTGTCTTAATCATCATCATTTCATCCCCAACGCTGAAGTCACCTAAGCGACCACGACTACAACCGTTATGAAATACATGAAATTTCTTCGCAGTTGCGAATATTGACAATCATCAGCTATATAATGAAATGACAACAATGAAAATTAGTGCCGGACGGGACTCTAACCTGCATTTCCCGCTTATGGCGAGTAGTCACCATACTATTAGGCTATCTCAGCATGCTTCACGGCCAGACCCAAACTTCCATATAACGTGTACCATTTGTCTACCACCTGCACTCGCACATCTGTTACGTATGTTCTTGTAGAGGGCAGATATTTCAATTGAAAGCTGCTGGCCCAGTGTTGGCGGATAAATACTGGATGGCAGTGCCTGTGTTGTTTGTAAGTACGATGCAGTGTTCCTTCGGACATATATGAACATAAATAATGGATGTACGAGTGCTGACGAAATAAAGAATTTGGATCTGGTCGTGAAGCGCCTTCGGATCGTCTAAAGGTAAGGCGACCACTTGCGATAGGCAGGAAATCCGGATTCGAGTCCCGGACTGATACAAATTTCCATTACCGTCACCCCATTATACAGCTGATGGTTGTCCATATACGCAACTGCGAATACATTTCATGTATAAATGTGGAAAGACTCAACAGGTGAACTATTAGCCAAAATCGGAGACGAAGATAACATGGTTACTCTCAGTGGCAGTATCACTTGCTTCTAGCAGCTGGAGCACTCCAGTCAGAGAGCTTATTATTATTTTTCCTGAAATGAAAGAGTGAGACTAGCTTTCAAACACTCTGTTAACAAGCGAAAAATGAAAAAAAGGAGATTGCGATAAATATACTGAAGTTACTGCAGAGAAGCAGAAAAAAAGATAAAGAAAAGGTTCAAATGGCTCGGAGCACTATGCGACTTAACTTCTGAGGTCACCAGTCGCCTAGAACTTAGAACTAATTAATTCTAACTAACCTAAGGACATCACACACATCCATGCCCGAGGCAGGATTCGAACCTGCGACCGTAGCGGTCGCTCGGCTCCAGACTGACGCGCCTAGAACCGCACGGCCACTACGGGCGGCCTGAATGATTTCCTGTAGCCACAATTCCATAAACCAGGCAAATCAAAATATAATTGCTGCTTTAAGTGTGAAGTGGGAAGACGAATCTAAAGCAGCACTGGGTTAGAAAGATGTAGAAAAAGCAATTCCACCAACCTCATTAACGTGAGTAGGGTGCACGCATGGGTAAGAGACTGCCTAAGGAAAGAAGAAGGAGGAGGAAGTCATTGTTAGACTACGTAACTCAAGGTGGCAGGTCATCATATGACATCGGATAAAACAGTTGCCCAGGCGTAAGAAAACGGCAGATACCTGCACTAAGAAGTACGATTATTGTTAAACACGTGCCAGTCTCAGTCAATCCATGTCTATATGACACCGATGTAGATACGGTTCGTTTTAGATAAAAACCCTTCACATTCGATGATCTGAAACGAGCACTGCTGCGTAGTGAAAGCCGGGCTCCAAGTCTTGACAACATACCTTACCGCAAGTTATTACCTGGTGATCCAAGAACAGCCGGCAGCGGTGGTCTCGCGGTTCTAGGCGCGCAGTCCGGAACCGTGCGACTGCTACGGTCGCAGGTTCGAATCCTGCCTCGGGCATGGGTGTGTGTGATGTCCTTAGGTTAGTTAGGTTTAAGTAGTTCTAAGTTCTAGGGGACTAATGACCACAGCAGTTGAGTCCCACAGTGCTCAGAGCCATTTGATCTAAGAATAGAAACTCCTCTGCAATCTTTTCAATAAAATACGGGTTCGTAGAAGTGACAGTCCGGACAGGCAGAACGTACGAACTGTTCCTCTTAAACACACGACAAAACTCCAGAGAGCATTCTCAGTTACAGGCCCACAACGATGCCAAGCACCTTCCTGAAGGTCAATAAGACACAGGTCAGAGCGGTGCTCTGAACACTGCGATCTTCTTCTCTAGACTACTTTTCATTTCCACGGAGACTACGCGACAAATTATGTTCTAACATCATCCATTACTCATAGTTTGTGCTAATCGTTAGGTTTCGTAAACATGTCTAGCATGTTTAATGTTGGGCCTTTTATGTGAAGACTAGTCTTAAGTCGACTACTTTGCTTTATACTTACGTGTATTTCATTTATGTATTATTATGTGGTAACTGAGGTTTAAATTCTTGGTTCGAAATGGTTCAAATGGCTCAAATGGCTCTGAGCACTATGGGACTTGACTTCTGAGGTCATCAGTCCCCTAGAACTTAGAACTACTTAACCCTAACTAACCTGAGGACATCACACACATCCATGTCCAAGACAGGATTCGAACCTGCGAATGTAGCGGTCGCGCGGTTCCAGATTGTAGCGCCTAGAACCGCTCCGCCAGCCCGGCCGCCTTAAATTCTTAGTTGCCCAAGGTCTAGGTTAAGTGTATGCATGTAACTTCGTTTAGTTTCTGATGGTTGTAGCTCATGTCCAGGCAAATTGAACTTGAGTGGTTGCTGAAGGAATATGTACGTGCTGTCATATATTAACGATAATGTTTTACATTTGCACCTCTGTGCATAAGTTTTGTACTTTATTTGAATGGTCTTCATCTAACCTAGTTTTTGCAATCTTCTGACGTAGCCTTCACTCCCAGTAACAATAACATGTTTTCTTTATATACTTTTGAACTATGTCCTACTGAAACATATGTAACTAGAAGATCACATTAACTTCAGACCACTTTGTATAAATTTAGTTCAAAATAAATTTACTTATGAACTGTGAGCCCGTGTAGAAGGTACCTTTCATACACTGATAATCTTTTTTCGGTGTTAGAGTTTTAATTTTAGTTACAAGCACAGTTACATGTCTTTTTCTTTAAATAATGATGATCTTAAAAAAGATGGACATGTCACAACATATACTGCCCGAGATCCAGCATGTTTCGTGTTAGGCCTTTTGTCTAAACATTAGCCTTAATTCCGTTACTTTGCGTTATACTTAAGCATATTCCATTTATGGATTATATAAATGGTAAGGGAGGTTGAAGTCCTTACTTGCCCGAGATCTAGGTTTAGTGCGCCCGTGTAACTGCGTACGAGTTTGACGGTTAGAACTCATATCCACAACTAAACGGCTTATTTTTTGTTACTGTTACCTGTTACCAACATTGTAAACCGAATTTCACACTCAACCACACTTACGATTTATACACGTTAGTATATAACATTACATTTCCACAAAAAGAACAATATTGGCTAAGTCTCACTTTTATTACTGCCTTCAACCTTTTTTTATACTTCATCATTTCAAGAATGGTATTATATTTTGCTGCCATATTGTTGTTTTACGATTTAACACCGGTTAATTCACGTAAGCTTCTTCTCACTACATTTTAATAATCGTGACTATATTTAATGTTTTACTAGGGATTGACCAAATGTCACTGTAGACTTTTATAATACACCGATAATGTGGACGCCAAGTGTTGACAGTATAGACGTTTATTATCAACCTTGACTACAGCGTAGATCTTACATTCTTTGGTTGTAGATCTTCGTATGTTTTATAATGTTTGACAGTATTGTCGGTGACAGTTTGTTTTTCATTGTGTACATTTGTAAGCCAGAACTGACTAGTCGTCAACAAAATGTTTCAAATGGCTCTGAGCACTATGGGACTTAACTTCTGAGGTCATCACTCCCCTAGAACTTAGAACTACTTAAACCTAACTAACCTAATTACATCACACACATCCATGCCCGAGGCAGGATTCGAACCGGCGACTGTATACATTTTAGTACTTTTTGTGGTTCATAGTGTTTTGAAGGTTATTATGGAGCAAGTGTGTACTGGACATACATCTGTTTTCTGTTTGAATTTAATATGTTTTTGATCTTTCGATGTCCAGCTTTGTAAGTACTTACTTGACGACCGTTCTTCACACATGTTTCCTTATTCTAGAAAGCTTTTCAGTGTATGCTGTAAATATTTTTTCTGTTTCTTTAGTCCTCCGCGATAATTGTTGCTAAAACGGAAACCGCTTTAGAACAGATGTGTATACGTACAGTTCGCGACGAAAAATGTTTTTCTTCAAATGCTGGACAGCAGTAAATAGCAACCTCGGAAGAAAAATCTAAAAAAAAAAACTTAATCAGTGATGAGTGAGGAGCCCGAAATATTCCACGAATAGCTGCTCGTAGCTACGTAAATGAAGTATTAAAACGTTCTTCACTTCAGGCATATCGCACAGCGGACTACTCGACCCGCCATCGTGGCCGTGCAGCGAACTACGACGTATCACAAGAGGCAGCACAATGTCACCGGAGCTCACGTATCGTGTGGATGTAGAACAAACAGCAGCTCTGAACACTACAATACTTATGCAGTGTTTATTGCTTGCACACCTGCCAATCATTTGGAGAGCAGGCGTGCGAATGGACGAAAAATGTTGCAACCACAAAAGAAAAAAAATGAAATCATTGTGAATTACGGAGAATGTAGAAGAAATGTTGAGGCTGCTGTTGTCTTGTATGTCTAGCTCGCTGCAGTCTGGAGCCTAACGACCGCTACGGTTGCCGGTTCGAATCCTGCCTCGGGCATGGATGTGTGTGATGTCTTTAGGTTAGTTAGGTTTGATTAGTTCTAAGTTCTAGGCGACTGATGACCTCAGAAGTTAAGTCGCATAGTGCTCAGAGCCATTTGAACAATTTTTATGCCTAGCGTTTTCCAGAGAAAGGTCGCTTTCGTTCGCTCTTTTACAAACTTGTGAACGCATTCATTTATGATGGCAGGGTACTGACCGGAGAAAGGAAACGAAACAAACGTGTTACAGGAGAAACTAATGAGATAGCGGTGCTAACAGCAGTGCACCTCAACCTATGGATAAGCGCCCGGCAATTACACCGCTATTCCGGTATGTCCATAAGTAGTATTGTCACAATACTGCATCGACATAAGTATTATCCTTACCACGTTTCACTGCATCAATAACTTCATGGCACCGATTTTCAGAACCTGGTAGTGTTTTGTGAGTGGCCATGTTAACAAATGCAAACGACTCCACGTTCTTTGCTGAGGTACTATTTTTCGATGAGTACACATTCACAAACCATGGTAGCGTCATCTGTATAACATGCATTACTGGAGTACAGACAGCCCCCACTGGTTACGACAAGGAGACCACCAACGTCCTTGGTCGGTTAACGAATATGTGGCATCATGGGTAACAAACTCATTGGTCCATATTTTGTCGACGGCACGTTGAATGGACGCAAATATCAAACGGTTTTGGAAGGAAAAGAATCGGTACTAATGAAGGATGTTTCCCTGTACGTTCAACAACGTATATGGTTTCAGCACGACGGTTGCCCAGCATATTGCGCAGTTGAAGCACAGGAGGAACTAGACCGTGTTTTCACTGGTCGCAGGATCGCCAGAGCTGGCTTTATTAATTGGCCCGCTACGTCGCCGGATTTCTTTCTGTGGGGGTATTTAAAAGATAAGGTGTATCAGCAAGTGCCACCAGGCCGTGACGACATGGTCGACAGCACGAGAAACTCCTGTTCTCACATTTCTGCAGATATACTTCCGTCCTGTGCACGGTCATCTAAAAAACAAATCACTAAGTGTACTGAAGTCGGCGGTACTACGTTTGAACAAGTACTCGAATTGGAAAAGTAGTGTAGCGTTCGCCTCGGGCCACGGCAACAGTGGCACATCGAGCAGTCCCCTGTTCGATATGTCGAAGGAATACAACGTTGCGATTGGGGTTCACAATTAGAAGTTATGAAATAATGATCTGTCCTCCCCTCGCAGCATGGAGGTAGGGTCCGTCATGTCACTGGGTATTTCCAGGACCGTTGAGTAGCATATCGTAAATTAGGATCGTGCAACCATTTTTATTCCTCTGATTACAGTGCAATCTGTGGTGGAACGAGGAAAATTCTTAAGACAAAACGTATGTATATTTTGCCGTAAAATTGTAATCAGCAATAAAAAACGGGGATTCCAGCTGAAGGTTTGGAAGTTGCCCCCCACCACCTACGCACGGGGTGGAGTGGCGAGTCCAATGCGATATCATTGGATGTCCCCTTCCGATATAAACCAAGTGGTATTATAGCTTTTCTTGATACGATAAAATATTTCAATGTCTTCAGTTAAAATGAACACCCTGTATAATCTTCGGTCGCGAGCCCGACTTCAGTCCACTATCAGCAATGGAGAGTGAAGCTCTGACAATGACAGTCACTCGTGCTAGCGAAACGTCTGAAAAATTATCAAACAAGCGTCGGCCAAACAACCCGAAACAGAAGCCTACAGGCAGTTTATTCCACAAATAACTAAGAAGATACGGTAGGTGTTTCAAATGTACGATTCGGGGAAACAGAATACTGAACTCGTTGTGTGTCGCTTATTGCAGTGGTAGGAGTAGCTTATTGAGAAAATGTCTAGTTTCGGAGTTATAAAGAATTGTATTTTGTGAACTATATGTCGACGTTGTGCGCAACTATAGCACTGCACTGTGTGCTGTATGATACTGTGAAATGGAGCCTTCATGGATCGTTGCTATTGTCGTGGAGAAGAAACTGACCGTAGTACATTAGTGCATATCTGCAGATCCTAGATGAATCTGACATCTTTCTGTTAAATATTCGGGTATGTTTGAAATGTAATAGGAATGTATCTACGATCGAACTGTTAGTAAATTTATTTTTATACTGAAAGGTTTAATGCCATAAAATTTTGTTTTTCAGGCAGCGTGTATCGCAACAATACACTTCATGTCGTAGACATATTAAAAAACTATGTTGCACACTCGACAGTATGTAATAAAGGGACAGATGATGGCATTGAAGATCTTTCTTTTGTAAATACACTATTCGAACTCATTAACAATAAGTTCTTTGGAGACATACCTCTGACTGTAAATAATGTCTTAGATTTGGACGACGAATATTCCTTTCAGGATGAATGAGTTTATGCGGGCACAGCAACTGAAAGAGGGAATGAGAAAGGTTAGTCTACAAACGAGTATGAACCATCATCATCAGAGAGATATACGAGATAATTAACATAAACAACTACAGAGAGGAATAATAAACTGTATGCATATGCAGAAAAGTTCAAACAGAAGCGTAACAGTCTAACAGGAAATATGCGTCTGTGACGGCAAAGAAGTATAATCATACAACGTATGCAGATAATAAAGCGGTAACATCTTGCAAAATCCCTCCAAAATCACATTAGTATTCTTTAATAAAGGAAAGCAAATGTCTGAAAAATTTAAAGAATCCAGGGGCCGTGGCCTGATGTTTGATGATTACAATTTAAGAAATTTGACTGTTATTCCAGGCTCGTAAATTCATTGTGTCGAAAAATTTTTTGGACATATTTATAAGATAAAACTGCATTCGATGCCTAAAGGTAACGAGTTTTGTTTCTACGAAAGAACATAAAGGTAGTCTGCTGCAGTGTTTATACACACGGTTAATGCGTTGATCGCAGGCGAAGTGTATAGTGAAAATTACCAGTAACAATTTGAATATGAAATGGCGACTGGATAAACTTCATCAAATGTAAGAGAAAAGCACATGTATTCTGTGCTGACATCTGTGTCATCTGTAACACTATCGTATAGGCCTACTGCCCCTTACTTTACATGTCATCTGTTGGATTTCTTGATACAAATACGTACATTTTCAGTTTCCGAAATCCGTAAATGGAAAACGTATTTGCCCAGAAACAATCCCCCCACTAACCACTAAATATATCCAACCTCCAGATGTCTGCTTTTTCAGACAATATAAACTTTTTCTCCAGTCTGAAGATTGCACTAGAAACAAATACATTTCAGACGAGTCGCAAGATACATTACATGACCTAGTACTAGCAATGAAACTTCTGAACCTTCGTTCACTTGTTTATCACCAGATATTCTCCCCAGTTTCCAAAGACATGATCATTTATGTCTGACAGAACTGTGGAAACTTGACAGAGGAAACTGTAACAAATTTCAGTAGTGTACTAGACTCAATGTTACTCGTAGGAAATAGTGATTGTGGTATCTAAGACTGTGAACACACTGCTGTTATCAATTGTTTGCACTGCCCTCAAAAGTTCTGCCAGGACCACTTTGTAGAAAGACGTTATTATCACTTACGAACACTAGTATGATATATATATATATATATATATATATATATATATATGCCATTACACAGTGTAAAATTACAAGTCCGTATTTGATAAACCTGTTATACTGATTTTGAATATATATAACCTTTGTACTTGTAATTAGCATATACTTATGTACGTATGCATCTTAATGGACGAAATACAGTGTCCCATTACGTACTGTACAATACATTGTGCGATTTATTCTCGTTAGGGAATAACACGACCGTTCGCCTGTAAAACGGAAATATGGCTCAAGAATGCTTGGCCTTATTGCTCGAAAACTTGGAATTTCCTTAACAGGGCATCTTCACCACTTCGTTCACCGACTCTAAATGAGCCTAATACATGAGTTTCATTCAAAAACTCGCACAGCTGAAACACCTACCATTTAAGTCCAAGCATCAACAAAACATCATGAATGTTAACTTATAAGTAAGAAAACAAAATTGAAATCAAACCAGTAGTCCACTTGTTGTGGCCAGCGACTATAAACACTACTCAATGGAGGACCAAGCATTATAGTGTAACAAAAGACACTCTCTGGCACGCACTGCACAGCTACTCGCAGATTTTAGATGTAAACTTAGATGTTACTGTAGTACATGTTGTCCTCCTGAGTTATCTTTTAAGCACTACACGTAAAGTGGTTCTCATCTTTCTGTGCTATTCTCAGATTAATAACAAGTCATGTACTGGCACATAAAGGATATAACTCCCTGCTCTTAAAACACATTACTAGATTTAAGATATCTTGCGTACTCTTTCAAAAGAAGCATGGAACTTAACATTCGTTGGTATTTTATTGTAGCTCCAGAATGTGCAAGAGCATGTTCTTATGAAACAGGAAACAATGTTGGCACCGAACACTTAATGTGGCCGGCACTGTACGTCCTGCAGTTATTCGTTTTATGGCTACAGCAACTCCTGAAATTACCATTAAGGACATTGAGCTAGAGTGCATAAACGTACAGAGTTAAGCATAAGGCGGAAACTATGCGTATCACCATTCCTTAAACTGTTTTCCTCTGGCATGTGGGCTAACCGAGAGACGGGAGTGTTGTCAGGAGCGCCTCAACGATGTGTGACAGGACCGCTGTTATTTTCTATTAACATAAATGACACGTCTACAGCAGTTTACGGCTATTTCCTGATGATGCTGTACTGTATGGGAAGGTGTCGTCGTTGAGTGAGTGTAGGATGATACAAGGTGACCTAGACAAAATTTCTGGTTGGTGAGATGAATAGCAGCTAGCTCTAAATGCAGAAAAATGTAACTTATTGCGGATGAGTAAGAAAAACAAACCCGTAATGTTCGAGTACAGCAGTCAAGTCGATTAAATATCTGGTCGTAGCGATGCAGAGCAATATGAAGTGGAACGAGCATGTAAGAATTATAATAGGGAAGGCGAATTGTCGACTTCGGTTTATTTGGGAAAGTATTAGGATAGATTGTTTTATATGTAAAGGAGACCGCATATAGGACACTAGTAAGACCCATTCTTGAGTACTGCTCTAATGTTTGGAGTCCGCAGCAGGTCATATTGAAAGCAGATATCGAAGCAGTTCAGAGACGGGCTGTTAGATATGTTACCGGTAGGTTCGAACAATGCGCGAGTATTACGGAGGTGCTTCGGGATCTCAGATGGGAAACCCTAGTTGAAAGTCCAAGTTTTTTATTTCGAGGAACACCACTGAGAAGAGTTATAGATTCAGAATCTGAAACTGACCGCAGAAAGATTCTGATGCCACCGACGAGTATTTCCCCTAAGGACCACCATGATAAGTCAGGGCTCATATGGATGCATGTAGGCAGTCGGTTTTCCCTAGTTCCATTTGCGAGCGGAAAAGGAAGGAAATGACTGCTAGTGGTGCATGGTACTCTCCGTCACACACGTTACGATTGCTTGTGGAGTACATTTGTAGATGCAGATGTAGAGGGTAAAAACAACGCACCATTTGGCACCATTTAGTAATATTCATTATTTCTTGGAGAATCTCGGATGCTAGAGCAGCAAATTGTTCCATGGCATCGTTTTAGAAAGATCTGCTATTGTTCTTGAAATTTTTAAATTAATATCAGAAACGCTTATCTCAGCGACCGAAACTTTTGATTTGTATTTCACTGATGATACGGTTAAAATCTACAGTTCGGAACAGATACGATATATATGTGCCTTTTCAGTAACTTTTGTGGAAATCATGACTTCAAAAAGAAAAAGGAATACGGAAATGAACTTTTTAGGGCAGGTTCATTACAAAAATTTCCGGTATTGCAGCACACTTGCATGGTACCAGTCAGGAAGCCAATAGTGACCACTTTAGGGCTGTGACGAACAAATAGGCGATCTAGCACATCTTAGACTTACACGTTTACGTTACAGTCTGTTACCTAGGACTCGGCAATAGGCCATATAAACTTCCTGGCAGATTAAAACTGTGTGCCGGACAGATACTCCAACTCGGGACCTTTGCCTTTCGCGGGCCAGTGCTCTATCAACTTTTTTTTTCAAGTTGTTTTATTTATTTATTTATTTATTTATTTAATTTTTATAACTTTTTTGTATTTATAGATTTATTTTTGTTTCATTACAAAGAAAGATCCTACAACTGCCGTAGCCGAGCGTCCGAGTCGTCTTCTCGTCTGTTGGGAGGGGTTCCCCCTATTCCGTCCGTAGAGGATCAATATGCTCCAGGATTCTTCTTCATTTTCAGCGTCTCATACCCGGAACGCCCCAGTGAGCAGGAGGATCCGCAAATAATGAACCCAAATAATTTGCGAAACGAGTTCTGTACTTCGGGTGGCGGCTGAAAGCTGCATGTGTCGTCATCAGTAGGGACCAAAAGTCGAGTGTGCCTTTGGGAGCATCGCTAAATATGTAGTAAACGGCCATGCCTTTTAGCCACTTAACGGCGTTCGTTCCGGTTGATGGAAAGTATACGCCGTCGGGGCGCAATACGTCATCAGGGGAGATAGACTCCGGCAATCGCCGCAAGAGTAACGCCAGCATGCGCTGCGTCAGTAGCCAGCACTCGCTGGTCGCGGCACACGTCAGACGGTGTGCATCCGAGTCAGCGACTGAGCATGTCGGACACAAGGGGTCGTCCGTCAGATGTATGGAATGTAGCCTCTGACGACTAGTGAACTTCCCATTCACAACCACGTACCACAATGAACGCACAGTCGTATGTAGAAAAGGCGTGTGTACCGCTCGCCACACTGTGTTCCAGGCAACTTCAGGATGTCTGTGGGTGACCGTATTTACAGGTTGCTGCTGTTGATAGAGGCAATAATAGTCTTTTGTTTTGGGCTTCCGTGTCGTCGGAAGTTCTGACCGTAAGTAGCTGAAGTCAATCAAGAACTCTCTGATGTGGGTGAGTGCCGGTGAAATGTGTCCTACAGAAACCGGGGGATGCAGAGAGTGTGGTGCCACTTCCGCTATCAGGGTGCCCGTCAGAGTGGCGTGCGCAGAGATCCACGTGCGACGCATATGTTGAGATAAAGCGATCGCGCACGGTTATATACATGAATTAAACCGATACCGCCCGCCCGCTGCGGCAGTGTCAGGGTGGCATATCGGACTTTAAAAACCAGACCGGTGCTTACGAAATGTCCATATGCTGCTTGAAATCTGTCGGCCATGGTAGCCGTCAAGGGAAGGATATGCGCAAAATAGTTCAGTTTTGAGACAAGATAGGCGTTGACATAACGTGTTCTGAGGAGCATATTCAAGCGACGCAGTTTGTTGTCCTGTAGCAGAGCACGTGTCTGGTGTAGGAGCCGACGGTACGTAGCCGCCGCCGTGCGTCGGATATTGCTATAGAACTGCACTCCTAAACCCTTGAGTACGGGCACCTTGGCAAAGGGCACCGCCGTTGTGTGGGAAAGCCCCCCTCCGATATCCATGTATTTTGTCTTCTTCACGTTTATGACGCTCCCAGCGACCGCCCCGTACTGGCGTAGCCACTGTAGCGCCATATGCATTTCATCCTCTGATCTGACCAGGAACACCACGTCATCGGTGAATGCACCACAACGAAACGTCACGTCCCGCAAGGAGATACCAGTTAATCGCTGCCGTAGGCCATGTAAAGCTGGTTCAAGCGCCGCAGCAAATAATATACCCGACAGGGGGCACCCTTGTCGCACTGACCGTCCAACAACAATGTGACCAGACTGATAGCCGTTGACCATCATGCGGGAACGCGCTCCGTGGACCAGTCGAAGGACCACCCGTGCAGACTCCGGAGAGAGGCCCATGTGTTGCAAAACTGCGCGTAAGAAGCCGTGGTCGACGCGGTCGAATGCGTGGTCAGAATCTACGGCGACAAGGGCGCCTCGTATTTTGCAGGCCGCCATCAAAGCAATTACGTCGTGGTATGCTCCTAACGCCGTCTGAATGTTGCTGACACCACCTAAACATGTCTGATCGGTGTGGATGGCTTTCCCGATAGCGGTGTGGAGACGCGCGCGGGAGGATACGGGTGAAGATCTTGTAGTCGTTGTTGAGGAGTGTGAGTGGGCGAAAGTCCTGCCACCTACAATCACCATTCGGTTTCGGTACTGGGATCAAGACGCCTTCTGTGAATTCTGTGGGGACAGTGAAATCAGGGCGGATCAGGTCTTGAAACACTTGGAGCCACTTGTCACCCATAAGGTGGTAAGAAGTGCGGTAGAATTCCAGGGGTAAACCGTCCGGTCCAGGCGACTTGTTCGGTGCTCCATGTGCCAAGGCCGATGTCAGCTCGTCGCGTGTAATTGGCAACAGCAGACTATCATCGGGTGCAATGTCCCGAGGGGCGGGAAAATCGTGAAGAGCTGTCATTTGCGGTGGCGCCTCTCGCGCACAATGTGGTACACTGACGCTGTTTTGTTGGGGAAACAGTCTTGCACTCGCGCACGGATGCGGAAATTTTCTAGCTCCTCTGTCCTGATGCGAAGTAGACGAGCTTTGATGCGTTGTACGGACATCTGACGTTCGGGAGACGGCGGTTGCGTCGCCAGCTCACGTAACGCTGAATAGTAAAATTCCGATGTTGCCCTTTGCCAGTTCGATCTGTCACGCCCGTAGGCCATCAAGGTCTTTCGGAGTGCAGGTTTGACACATCCCAGCCACCACAGCAACGAGGAAGCATACATGGGCAGGCGCCTGATACATCGACGCCACGTGTCAGTGACTGCTCGCCGACACGCTTCCTCGCGAAGGAGGGAGACGTTTAGCGTCCACGGGCCTCTGCTGCGTCTTGTGAGTTGTCGGGGTAAGGTGAGAGTGCAGATGTACGCGAGATGGTCCGTGAAGGCCGTCGGCCAGAGTTCTGCATCACGGGTTGCTTTGCGGAGGGCACGCGAGACGTATATCCGGTCCAGACGACTTGCAGAATGGCTGGTAAAGTGCGTATATCCACTCTGGGTCCCATGATGTAAGACCCATGTGTCGTGGAGCGCGAGGTCACGTATCAATGCTTGTAGAGCCGGGCATGGGACGTAATGCGGTATCTGGTCCTCGGGCCGCAGAACATTGTTAAAATCGCCACCCACTATGTAATGGTCCATATTTCCTTGCGAAAGTGGAGCTACCTCCTCCGAATAGAAGACATGCCTGTCACCACGGTGCGAATTACCAGATTGAGCGTAGACGTTAATGAGGCGGCAAGTGTGAGTGCGATGCCTCTCCCGTTCGGCAAGTACGTCGCGTTCGTCGCGTCTGTGCGATCTCGGAGAAGGACGGCCGTTCCTCCTGCGCCATCACCTAAGGGTAGGCTATAAGTGGTGTAGCCATATAGGTCTAAATGGAGCTCGAGACGGACCTCCTGGAGAAGGGCAGTGTCCAAGTCTGCCGCTCTGATCATGTCGTGTAACATGCGGGTCTTGACAGTGGAGTGGACTCCATTTACATTGACTGTTCCCAAACGGTATGACTGAGATATATCAAGTGGCGGAGGCAGTGTGCCGGTGCAAGCCCACAGTGATCTCACACACCACACAGCCATCCATCTGCATGCTGTGCATTACTGTGCCGTATCCGAGTCCCTGACTGGCAGAACCCTCCGGGCTCAATGTCAGCCATGGGCTCTGGTGGAGATATCGATGTTTGCTGTGCATCATCTGCCTCCATATCGTCTGCCCAATCACCAAGAGACGATTGTGATGTCATTGGGGGCTGGTCGCTTTCACAGGAGCCCATATTTTGGGAGTTGACGCAATACGCCTCGTTTTCTGGGCCACCAGATTTAGGAGAGTGTTCCTTGTCTTCAGGCACCTTCTGGTGAATGATGCCACTGGAGTCCGTTGCAATTGTGGACGAGTCAACGAAGTCGATGACTTCCGCCAGCTTCAGATCCCTGTCCTGTTCTTCAGCTGACAATCGCCTCTTCTTGTGTCTCTTGGGTGGGTGATATTTGCTTTCGGGTCCGAGATTCGACATCGACAGGAGGGCGGGGCTCGACACAGTCCCGGTAGCTAGGAACCCCTGTGTCCGATCCCGACAGTGACGGTGGCTGGGTGCCCACGACGCTGCGGTGGGCAGATGCTGTAGGAACCTCTGCACCGTTGGGCTGCGTCGTCGTCGACGGCGCTGACTCTCCAACGGGGCTGGCAGCGGCTTGAGGAGGTAGCAGGTTTTGATCATCCATCACATCATGTCGTGCCGCTTCCACATATGTTAGCGGGAGAGAGGTCATAGAGGAGCGTTGGGGAAGTTCATTGCGGGGCACCTGAACGAGGCGTCGTTGCAGACACTCAGTTGTAACATGGCCCTCCTGGCCGCAGTCCGAGCTGGTCCACGGTTGTCCATCATATATAACAATTGCGCGGCAGCCACCAACGAAAACATATGATGGAACGTGCTTCTTAAGTTCTATGCGCACTTGTCGTACCCCGTTAAGGACAGGGTACGTTTCGAATGTGTTCCATTTC
Source organism: Schistocerca gregaria (assembly GCF_023897955.1). Taxonomy (NCBI): domain Eukaryota; kingdom Metazoa; phylum Arthropoda; class Insecta; order Orthoptera; family Acrididae; genus Schistocerca; species Schistocerca gregaria. The sequence goes on from NC_064931.1 coordinate 736,615,457, forward strand.
TCCTCTGTGTGGCTCAGAACTGTGCCGTATGGCCGCAGCGCATCAACGACTAGGTTGGCAGGAACTTCGAACGGTAGTTCAAAGATGCGCACGGTACGCACCCCCAGACCAGCATGGTCAACTCCTACCACGCTCACGTTACCGTCTGCGTGACAGAAACGAAAGCCGTTTGCAGATCGTTGGAGTAATCTTTCGCAGGCCGCTTCGTCAATCAGTTTGAGGTACACTGTGCTGGTTACAATAGACAGATGAATTCCTATCAGTTCTTGTGGTTCTATGTGCATGATGTCTCGTAGAAACCGTTCAATTTCATGGGCCTTCGGTCTCGTGTACGATGCGTTGAACGTTAGTTTTATTGTAGCTTTTCGATATGAGAACGCCATGTCGGGTAGGTACAGGTACTATAACGGCAATACAACGACGCGACCGCGCGCTAGCGGGTAAACAACAACACCTGCGCAGCACTGCCCGGCGCGCCGAGCCCGTCCGCACGGTGTCACGGCTGAAAGCCGACTGTACTGAGCTACGCAAGCACGACTCACGCCCTGTCCTCACAGCTTTTATTTCTGCCAGTACCTCGTCTCCTACCATCCAAACTTTACAGAAGCTCTCCTGCGAGTCTCGGTCCGGCACACAGTTTTAATCTTCCAGGAAGTTTCATATCAGTGCACACTCCGCTGCAGGGGGAAAATCTCATTCTGGAATTTTACTATTGTTACCACCGTTTACCTACTACTAATACTGCCACCATCGCTATGAGTGCAACTACGAGTACATCTACATAGGTCCACCTCAGTCATTATTTTCTATTTCTATTGTGACGTATAATCATACAAAACTGCTAATCTGCTTAACAATTTTTATATAAGAAAATCCTCAGAGTCTCTCGCTGCGAAAATGTACTGCAAAGAAAAGCTAGCTGAGTACATGAAGCAATGAAATAATGGAACTTATTAACATTTAGCAGCAAGCAGAGATTCGACAGAAATGATTCTTACAAGAGGTGTACAGCATTGTGACAGCATGTAAGTACCATATAAGACGAAATTGAATAATTTAATGTGTATGTGTGTGTGTGTGTGAAATGTTATGGGACTTAACTGCAAAGGTCATCAGTCCCTAAGCTTCCACACTACTTAACCTAAAGTATCCTAAGGACGAACACACACACTCATGCCCGAGGGAGGACTCGAACCTCCGCCGGGACCAGCCGCACAGTCCATGACTGCAGCCCAATAGAACGCTCGGCTACTCCCGCGCGGTAATTATTTAATGTCTCGACAAATTCTGAAATTGCTGACGGAAATTCTATAAGTCATTAAACACATGTTTCTAAATACTTTGAATGAGGAGTGCGTAAGTGTATGAGATCTTCGAGTCAACTGCGGTACCGTACTGCCCTTTTCGTTAGTAAAAACTGCCGCTGCCTTGTCGTATAAGAGGCTACGCATTCCTAAAAATTATGGATAGGAAATGAAAGCACATTTCTCGGGAGTCTCGAGAACTTCTGCATGTATTCATCGTAAAGCATACCTCGTGACACTCTCGAGAATATAAGAAAACATCTGACACAGCGCTCTGAGTACAACATCATCGGACGACTTGCGCGGCCAAAAGGCTGAATCACGGACGAAAGAGTGACCTAGCATACACAGAGAAAGATGTACGTGCGTACTGGTAGGAGCGCAACGCCAAACAACACACGAGGAGTATTCGTTCATTTCATTATCTTTCGTCATCTTTTGAGGTATTCGTTCACCAATCTCAAGTTCCTGAAAACGCCTTAGTCAGTCACTATGTGATATAAAACTTGAACGTGTTTGGGCAACGGAATACGGTAACATGTTTAAATGCATAGCTTATACATAATTGAATTACAGAATGTTTATGGGGACAACATTCCATTAGAACTACTGACAGCCTTGGGAGAGCCAGTCCTGGGATTGCCAATTTAGTATTGGAGGGCAGCGTAGAGGGTAAAAATCGTAGAGGGAGACCAAGAGATGAATACACTAAGCAGATTCAGGAGGATGTAGGCTGCAGTAGGTACTGGCAGATGAAGACGCTTGCACATGGTAGAGTAGCATGGAGAGCTGCATCAAACCAGTCTCAGGACTGAAGACCACGACAACAACATAGGGCAAAGCCACACCAAGTCACAATTTAATTTGGTTTACCGTACTAAAAACACCACTACTGGTTTCTAATTTACTCAAAACACATGGTACGTTGGGTGAGAGGTGCGCTCTCGTGAAACAATTACCTGGAGTTTTTTTTTTTCGCCGCCTTCCTGGAACGAATATCATTTATATCGATGTTTTCACATATGGTCAGAATGCTCTTGGTTATTATTACGCGCATTCCACGACAATACAAATTATTCAAATGCACCATGTGTTTTCACGTTCTCACATGAGATGAAAACAAATACAGAGCGAGATCGCGAAGTCTTCATAGTCCACCGGCAGCCACACTCGCTGTTTGAGCTCTGGGCTTGGGAAGTATTACTCATTTTAATCTTCGGAGATGTAATGGTCCACAGGGACTGACTGTCATAAAACTGGGACTGTCAAATCGAAAGGCAAAGGCTACATGGGATTCTAAGACTTTGTAACGGTAAGGAACAGAACAATCGAACTTGGGTTCGTTTCCGATGCACGCCATCAGAGTATAATCAACAGTAAGCAGGTGGGTCAGAAACAGCCATTCTCCCAGCACAAAAACAAGCTGTAACATTCCACATTAATATCGGTCGTCAGCCTAATTAGGCATTCTTGTGTCCAGCACCATAATTAACCAGAAGGCAGTGCTAAGACTAACCTAACCTGCCTTGACGCACACATTAAACTCTTTCTTTATATCTGTTCACACTACAACACAGTAACCTAACCTTGCAGATTAAATGAACTAGATGCAGCAGTTTATAGAACCAGTCACCAACACACATGAAACTAGTAGCCATGCTGAACAAAGAAGAGTATTAAACACTTCTGACTTACATGAGAGGGATTGTTAATGATCTTACTCTACAGCATCATTGGTTAGTACAGGGTCTCTGTACCTGTGCCTTAACCAAGTTGCATTAGAACAGCTAACACAGCAAATATTTCTTTCTAAAACTCGGTTTGAAGCAATTAAACAAAATGCATATGTAACTACATTGACTCTGAAGGAGCCTTTGCTTTGCTTTACCAGCTAGCTAGTCTAGGACATGGGAGCCGTTACACTTTCATGGTTTGAAGAAACATGATCATTAACAAAACAACATAAGTATGTGCGGCAACTGGTAAATATTATCGTCAGTAATTGTTAATCAAGCAAAGCACAACGAACCACGTTTCTTTAAATAACAAATGTGCTTAGATAAGCAGTCTTTCAAACTACTGAAAACATAGTTGGCTTTGCTAACGCCAACACAACATTACATTTCAGTTCAAACACCTTCTCGTGAAATAAACACTGATAAAACTTTGTATTTCTGATCGAAGAGCACAAATGCAACAATTAATAATCTTTTTCACTTCATATCAACCTTACTATTTAGAAGTAGTTATTCAATTAAGGCAAATTATTTAATGAAATGACTGCAGATTGATTTAAAAATGCACTGGAAGTGGAGTATTTCTCAACCTATAAGACTGAACTTTAAACATTGTAACTCCACACATCAGAAAGCAATCACAGCTATTTTTACAGCTGTTGTATAAATTTGTCCATAATAAATTAGGATACTCGGAATTAAATTCACTAGGATGGTATTCCTGTCTAGGTTTGTGATTTGGGATAATCACGGGTGTAAGATAGAGTTTTTAGCAACAGCGCGATTATTATTAAAATCAGCAAAGTTTTACAAATACCTGATCCATTCACAGGGTGCCAAATATAAACAATTTAGTGGATGGCTGGTGGAACTGGTTGCGTGATTTGCAGTTGCTGTTAACATGGCAGTTATGCAGTCACGGCAGTTCTATTCACCTCCCCTGTTACAGGTCTTCTTGGCGTCGGATTTACATTTTGATAGGTCCAAAAACTATGATACAATAATAGTGTCATCAAATGCAACATCCACGGCCCATGAAAGTTCTTCTTAAGCTCCTCTGGCCTAAAAACTCCAAGAATATGTGCCACAATGATCCGCTACTGCTCATTCCAGACTCCTTAACCGTCACAGAGGACGAGTTGCCACTTGCGCGCCAACCACACCTTTTCCACTCCTCCAGGCTGCTTCCGTAGCTGCGGGGCTTCCCCACATGTATTACATTCGACACTACGTTCCCTAACTATGGAGCAAGCCATTTACGGTATATTATATAACAACAATTACAGTAGTTATTTAAATCCACAACCGCAGTTTAAACAACATTGTTCAAATTCACAGAGCTGAAATACGTATACATAGCCAAAGAATTTCCATGACAGATACAACATTCTACATAAGCAACATTACAGACTGACATAGAAATATCGATACAGATACAAAATAGGTCGAAAATAGGTGTTGCATCTTTCCCTTCCAGTCGCTCATGGTGATGCCAAACTTCTTATCTATCCACTTTTTTTTTTCTTTTTCCTCCGCAGGCCAACTTGCAATATCTGGTGGAGGTTAGTCTGTTACCACTGTTTCTTTCACCTTTTCCTGTTCCAGTCACGAATGGTCTGCTAGACGAGCAATTGTGTTAAGCCTTCGTGTGAGCTAGAATCTCGCTAATTTTATCTTCATGGTGTTTTCGTGAGATATGTATAGGTCACAGGACGAAGAATTATATTTATTGACTCGTCCCGGAACGTACGCTCTCGGAACTTTGAGAGTAAACCACGCCATGATACAGAAGGCTTCAAACAGACAATCGTCGGAGACGTGTTTGGAGGCCACCTGGTCAGTCTGAACGCCTTAGACACACTGTCCAGCGAGTGCAACGAGGTGGAGGTTCCCTGCTGTTTTGGGGTGGCATTATGTGGGGCGACGTATGCCGCTGGTGGTCATGGAAGGCACCGTAACTGCTGTACGATACGTGAATGCCTTCTCCGACCGACAGTGCAACCATATCGGCAGCATATTAGCGAGGCATTCGTCTTCGTGGACGACAATTCCCGCCTCCATTGCGCCCATCTTGTGCGTGACTTCCTTCAGAATAACTACATCGCTCGACTAGAGTGGCTAGCAGGTTCTCCAGACATGAACCTTATCGAACATGCCTAGGATAGATTGAAAAGGGCTGTTTATCGACGACGTGACCCACCAACCACTCTAAGGAATCTATGCCAAATCGCCTATCAGGAGTGGGTAAATGTGGACTAACAGTGCCTTGATGAACTTGTGGATAGTATGCCAATGCATCACTGCAAGGGGACGTGTTACTGGGTATTAGAGGTACCGGTGTGCAGAGCAATCTGGACCACCATCTCTGAAGGTCTCGCTGTATGGTGGTACTACATGCAATGCGTGGTTTTCATGAACAATAAAAAGGGCGGAAATGGTGTTTATGTTCTGGAACTCTCGAAACTGAGGTAATGCAATTTTTTTATATGTGTGTATTGAAAAGTAATGGCCGAGCGCTCCCTTGTGGTATTCCCGAAGTTATTTTTATGTCTGGGGAATTGTCTTCGTTGTGAATCATATGCTGTTTTCGGTTTGTTAGTAACTCAACAATACAATTACTCAGCGTACCTGATATACCTTAAACATGTATTTTGTGACGAACGCCTTCCATGGCACCAAGCTAGGCGTCTGAATCTTGTAGCTTCTGGGTGTGTGGACAGACAGACCAAGCTGGGTTTCACACAACAGTTCTTTCCAGAACTCATATTGACTCCTGCAGAGGAGATTTTCTGTCTCCATAAACATCTTAGTACGTAATTCCAAAATTCTACAACAGACCGACGCCTGAGATAAATGCCTAAAGTACTGTGCTCGAGTTCGACGACCCTTCTTGTGCTATTTTCCTGTCATTCGGAATGCCCTCCAATCATCGAGGCTACATTGTCGCTAGAAGAGGAGCAAGTTCTTTTACATAGCCTATACAGAATAGTTTTGGTATCCCGTCAGGCCTTAGTTTCATAATTTCAGTTACTTTTCACTCCTTTGGATATCTCTCATTTTCACTTAAAAGATGAACTACACGGTGATCTTCCTCAGTGAAACAGTTCTGGAAAAGGACATTTAGTATTTCAGCCTTCTCTCTGTCATCCTCCGTGTCGATGCTATTATTGTCCCAAAGTGTTTGGATGCATGGTTTCGATCAGTTTAGCCGGCCGCTGTGGCCGAACGGTTCTACACGCTTCAGTCCGGAACCGCGCTGCTGCAATGGTCGCAGATTAGAATCCTGCCTCGGGCATGGATGTGTGTGATATCCTTAAGTTAGTTAAGATTAAGTAGTTCTAATTCTAGGGGACTGATGACCTTAGATGTTAAGTCCCATAGTGCTCAGAGCCATTTGAAAGATTAGAACTTCAATCGGTTTACTGATTAGTGCTTTCTATCAAGCCGGTAGGTAGAGTTTTACTTTCGAATTTGTCGAACGCTTCACGCATGGCTCTCCTTACGCTAATTTTGGCTACGTTCACTTTCTTTTTGTCTGTGAGGTTGCACTAGGTAAAAATATACAGTGAATATATCCTTGCTTTCATAACACTTTCCTAACACAGCTGTCAAAACACTGCCTGTCTTTCCCATTTTTCATAACTTTGCTCGGCACATGCCTGCTTAAAGTGTTTTGTACAATACTCTTGAACTCTGTCAACTGATGCTCAACATAGACAGTGCTGGAGATGATATTTTCTTGTTGTTCGCACAGGTAATTTGAAAGCAGTTTCTTGTCACTCTTAGTACGTTGAGCTGTCTTCTTACCTTTCTTTACATTCCAATTTGCAGCCACACTCACTGATGCTCTAATAGCCATATGATCACTGATTCCCTATTCTCCGCTAACTGAACCGAAACGTTCGGGCCTGTTGGTGACCAAGGGATCTATATTATTGCACGAGTCTTAACTCTGAATACTTGCTCAAAATAATCTTCGGATACGGCCTTTAGAGCAGTTTCTAGTGATTATCTGTCCCTACTAACCGCCGTAACCACATGGGTCCCCCAATCTGTTGCTGGTAATTTGAAACGTCCACCCGAGACGAGAACATGGCCGGGAACCATATATGAAATGTTTCCCAAGTTTTCCCTCAAATGTTCCGCCAGTACAACTGCTTAGGCAGGGGGTCTATAGAAGCATCCACTGGCCATGTTTTTCATGCTTATTCTCGCCCAAACTATTTCTGATTCGGAATCTGTGCTAACTTTACTAGGCGTCATTATATTTTACGGCTATGATGACACATCCACCACCGGCGTTCAGCGTGTATTTGCAATACACTTTGCAGTCAGAATTCAGAAATTCGTTGACCTTAACATCTCATTTCAGTTAGCTGTCTGTCCCTATCCCCATGTGGGCATTTTTACCTTTCATAAGCGATGATGGTTCTGAAAGATCTCCATAGATGCTCCTGTAGTTAAATAATACTACTGTGAAGTGACGGAAGTCGTGGGATAGCGATATGCACTTTTACAGAGCCTCTCTTGGGCTCGTGACTATATCGAGTGTACTCTAGACGACTGGAAAACCGTAGTATGATCAAGTGAGTCCCGATGTCTGCTGGTAAGAGCTGATGTTAGGGTTCGAGTGTGGCGAAGACCCAAAGAAGCCATAAACCCAAGTTGCAACAAGGCAGTGTGCAAGCTGTTGGTGACTCCATAATAGTGTGGGCTATGTTTACATTGGACTGGCTCCTCTCAACCAATTGAACCGATCATTCATTGGAAATGATTATTTACGGCCACTTGGGGACCTGACTTAATGTTCCCAAACAACGATGCCCCCTATTACTGGGCCACAATTCTCGATAATTCGAGCGACTGATTTGGCCACCCAGATCTCTCAGCATGAATCCCATCGAAAATTTATTGGACATCATCGTTCGGTTAGTTAGTGTACGAAATCTTGCACCGGCAATACTTTCACGATTAGGGACAGCTATAGAGATAGCATGGCTCAATATTTCTGTACTTTACTTCCAACGGCTTGTTGAGTCCATGATGCCATTTTGAGTTGCTGGACGTCCAATATGATACTGGGAGATATCCCATGACTTTTGTCACTGCAGTGTATGTTAACAAAATATTTCTCCTATATGCCATAAAGCATGCTACATTCTTTGTTGGGGACAGTATACTTCCCTGTCGAAAATCAAAACATACCTTACATAGACTGTGGCGTGATTTCTCTATCATATAAGAAAGAAAACACGTGTTAGATAGTTACATGTTCCATAGATGATTTGAACGATTCTTTTATCGAAATTATGTGGAACTAGTCTGTTTACTGTATACATAAATTATTAGTGTTGACATTAATGAGAAAATATTGTTTTAGTCCTATTCATGCAACCACACATAAAAACAATGTTTGTTTCCTTGTGACTACCGATTTTTAAGTAGAAATTCGTTAATGAAATGGAGGATGTTTTCCAGAAGAAATGGTTTTAAGCTATATCTAAAACTTGCTAAACTATCTGTTAGACATTTTTTGTTATTGGGTAAATGATCAAAGATATTTGTTGCTGCATACCTGACTCATTTCTGAGCTACTGGCAGCCTTAAGGATGGGTAAGAAGGGTCGTTCTTTCCTTTAGTGTTGTAAGCACAGGCATGACTGTTCTTTTCAAATAGTGATGGATTACTTATAATGAATTTCATTACCGATTATATATATTGTGACTGGCTCATTGAAGAGGGACCTACATGACGTCCGTGAGTGAACATCACCTATCACTCTTACTACTCGCTTTTGTGCAATGAATGCTTCCTTTCTAAGTGATGCGTTACTCTAGAAAATGATCCCATAAGATATTCATGAGTGGAAATATGGTAAATATGTCATGATGTTTATTCATTTGTTTCCAAAATCGGCAATTATATGAAGAGCAAAAGCACCTGAACTTAATTGTTTAAGATGTACATCCAAAAATTTGGAGCATTCTACTCTATCTATCGATTCGCGCTCAGGGACTACATCAGTTGTTGGTATGGCTATTTGTTGTACAGATCAGAATATAGTGTGATTTTCAAAAGTTAGAGACACGCCATTTTCTGAGAATCATTTTATAGTTCTTTGGAACATACAATTTACCATCTCTTCTGTTGCTTTCTCCCTAAAGGGATTTAAAATCGACTGTGGAAAGTAACAGTTCTGCTCGTTGAATGTTAAGTGGAGTTACAACAGAAATTTTTTTTTTCAAATTTTCGGATTTTTATCTCATATAAAATTTGCAGTTTTCAGAATAAAATTATATATACGGCACTTATAAACTAAAACGGGAAGTGTTTTATTTTATTTTCTTAAATATAATCTACACCGGTTGAAAAGTTTAAAATTTTTACGTGCATTACTTGAAGATCTAATAAAATCGGTAATTTTTTATATGGAAGGCTGTGAACTGCTGTGTTGTAAAGATTAAATTACGTGTTTGTTTGGTAGCACTGTCAAAAACAGTACCGTATCGTTTGATAGTATAAGCAGGCGTTGTATGTCGACGTACAAACGTTTTTCCGAGGAAAAGTAACGAATAGATTCGTAAAACTCTCAAAAACTAATGTATGGCTCCAAAACGAAGTGTTTTTAAGAAGCGTGAGTTTCATGGTAACAGATTTTCAAATAAAGGGAAACTTTGTGTTCAACATGTGGTATGCGAAGTTACAGACAATGAAATACAGGCAAGCTCGTCAGCAGTTAGAGAAACACCCACTATTGCTACGGACATTTAAAAAAAAGTTATGATACACAGTTTTCTCAAAAATGAAGGTACGTTAGGTAATATTCTGATAGGTTTACACATCAGAACAAGGGTGTTAGGTGAATGTGTGAGTTGTAAATATCTGGAGGGCGAGTTAGTTCACATGCAGACAGTGAGGTATCAAATGGACTAGCCAGGAAACTTATCATTAACTGTACCAGTTGTAAATACACTCCTGGAAATGGAAAAAAGAACACATTGACACCGGTGTGTCAGACACACCATACTTGCTCCGGACACTGCGAGAGGGCTGTACAAGCAATGATCACACGCACGGCACAGCGGACACACCAGGAACCGCGGTGTTGGCCGTCGAATGGCGCTAGCTGCGCAGCATTTGTGCACCGCCGCCGTCAGTGTCAGCCAGTTTGCCGTGGCATACGGAGCTCCATCGCAGTCTTTAACACTGCTAGCATGCCGCGACAGCGTGGACGTGAACCGTATGTGCAGTTGATGGACTTTGAGCGAGGGCGTATAGTGGGCATGCGGGAGGCCGGGTGGACGTACCGCCGAATTGCTCAACACGTGGGGCGTGAGGTCTTCACAGTACATCGATGTTGTCGCCAGTGGTCGGCGGAAGGTGCACGTGCCCGTCGACCTGGGACCGGACCGCAACGACGCACGGATGCACGCCAAGACCGTAGGATCCTACGCAGTGCCGTAGGGGACCGCACCGCCACTTCCCAGCAAATTAGGGACACTGTTGCTCCTGGGGTATCGGCAAGGACCATTCGCAACCGTCTCCATGAAGCTGGGCTACGGTCCCGCACACCGTTAGGCCGTCTTCCGCTCACGCCCCAACACCATGCAGCCCGCCTCCAGTGGTGTCGCGACAGGCGTGAATGGAGGGACGAATGGAGTCGTGTCGTCTTCAGCGATGAGAGTCGCTTCTGCCTTGGTGCCAATGATGGTCGTATGCGTGTTTGGCGCCGTGCAGGTGAGTGCCACAATCAGGACTGCATACGACCGAGGCACACAGGGCCAACACCCGGCATCATGGTGTGGGGAGCGATCTCCTACACTGGCCGTACACCTCTGGTGATCGTCGAGGGGACACTGAATAGTGCACGGTACATCCAAACCGTCATCGAACCCATCGTTCTACCATTCCTAGACCGGCAAGGGAACTTGCTGTTTCAACAGGACAATGCACGTCCGCATGTATCCCGTGCCACCCAACGTGCTCTAGAAGGTGTAAGTCAACTACCCTGGCCAGCAAGATCTCCAGATCTGTCTCCCATTGAGCATGTTTGGGACTGGATGAAGCGTCGTCTCACGCGGTCTGCACGTCCAGCACGAACACTGGTCCAACTGAGGCACCAGGTGGAAAATGGCATGGCAAGCCGTTCCACAGGACTACATCCAGCATCTCTACGATCGTCTCCATGGGAGAATAGCAGCCTGCATTGCTGCGAAAGGTGGATGTACACTGTACTAGTGCCGACATTGTGCATGCTGTGTTGCCTGTGTCTATGTGCCTGTGGTTCTGTCAGTATGATCATTTGATGTATCTGACCCCAGGAATGTGTCAATAAAGTTTTCCCTTCCTGGGACAATGAATTCACGGTGTTCTTATTTCAATTTCCAGGAGTGTATATACATTCATTTTGGAATTCTGATAAGTGTAAAGATAATTATTTTGAAGTAAATGTTAGGTGATTTTATGGGTTAAGAGCTATTGGCAAGGGACACAATGCAGCAGAAACAATGTGTCCTGTGATGAATATTCCACACCCACCTAGTAAAATCGACAAGTATGCAGGATTTATTGGAGCTGCTGTGGAATCTGTTGCATGTGAGTCAATGAAGGGTGCTGCAAACGAAACTGTTGAAATAAATGATGGTATGACTGACGTACCAGTAGCTTTTGAAGGCACTAATCAGAAGTGCGGCTACAGTTCTAAGAATTCTGTTGCTACGGTGACCATTGTGGATACTGAACAGATAATAGATTTCCCGATTTTAACCAAACATAGTTTTAAATGTAAATCAGGGAATGAAGAAGGGCATATCTGTGACAGAAGTTATGAAGGAACAAGTGGTGGTATGGAGGCCTCTGAAGCTACTGAAATTATTAGTCGATCTGCGAACGAAAAGGGAGTGTGCTACACTAAGTTCTCAGGTGATGGAGACTCAAAAGCAAATAACAGTGTCGCAGCCGCTCAGCGTTATGGTGAGAAGATTATCACAAAAGTGTAATGTGTTGGTCATGCTCAAAGAGTATGTGCACCAGGCTGAGGAAGTTGAAACAAAGTTTGAGAGAAAAGAAAATTTCTGATGGTAAAACCATAAGAGGCACGCTGACAGCCAAAATGATTGCTAAACTATGGCAGTATTATAGGACGGCCATTAGAAATAATGCTGAGGATTTGTTGAAAATTAAGCAGGCAGTATGGGCTACCTACTTCAACACACTGTCAACTGATGAAAAACCAGTACACCAACTTTGCCCTCCTGGACCTGATTCATTGTGCAATTACGGCAATGTCCAGTACTCAAACAGTTCATACTGACATAAACATTCCATTCCAGCAGCAGTCATGGAAATCATAAAACCTATTTACAGAGACATGGTAAATCCTGAAATACTGAAGGAGTGTCTGCATGGCGAGACTCAAAATCCCAATGAGTCGTTCAGTAATCTTATATGGCCTCGCTTATTAAAAAATGTTTTTGTTGGAGTGAAGACACTAGAGTGGGGGCTCAGTGATGTTGGTATTGCTTATAATGATGGCAACATATGTAGGGTGATAGTACTACAGCATATGGGAATTAATCCTGGAGCAAACTGCGTCAGAGAATTTAAACGGATTGACAAGGTTCGCATTGATAAAGCAGAGTAGGCAGCACAGTTTGCCAAAAGAAGAAAAGGATAAAAAACTTCGAAAAAGATCAAGAGGATGTTATACAGTATGGTGCAGGGTGCTTCTAAGTGACTAAAAATAAAAAAGAAATTAAGCGTATTTTAAGTGAGTTACAGTCTTTTGAAACTTTATAAGCCGTTCCTGAAAATGTACATTTTCTGTTGCATTTTCCCCTAAACCTCAGAAACTACTTCGAGTAGAGTATTAAAATTTTCAGGGAGTAATGACATACATATTCTGAGCCTACTGAACTAAAAGAAGAACATAATGTCATGTATAATGTACAAAAAAGTACACAAAATTTTAACTATGTAATTTAAAAAATTGTATTTTCGAAAGCAGTGAGTGAAATTCAGTTATTGTAGTTCAGTAGACTCAGAGTATACAGTTTAACGTCCTGTAATAGTTTCATGTCATGGCTACAGTGATTTCTGAAATAAATGGAAGCCAAGTCACTAAATTTAACATTGTTAGGATAGGGCGTTCCCACTCCCCTTAAGTGGGAGGTCATCCACGTATATAAAGAATAGGAGTGAACTCCAAATTCAACCCTGTGGGGTTCCCTTTGTGACTTCTCCCCAGTCACTAAAATTTCCTAACCCTCCGACGTTGCTTGAATTATTCAGCACGACCCTTAATTTTTCTAAGATAGCAACATGATCAAGACAATCAAACGGCTTGGAAAAATCACATGTGCACGCCACACATACTCCGCTAATCTAGTAGTGGTTTCATGTGCGTACTGCAAGCCAGCAGTACTCCACCCAATAAAGAAAATCGAGAAATATCTTCAAAATTACTAACATTTTTACTTAACTTCTTCGTTTCCTTTAATTAATTTAATTATTTGAAACTCATTATTCTTACTTTGACATCAATATTTCATTGTAATATGGAACAGATTAAGTTCAAACACTAAAAACTGCAGGCTATACGATGTGCTTGAAAATACAGGCCTTTAGATATGCAATAAAAGAAATGATCCACCGTGAATCACGAAGTATTTCTTCCAATACGAAAAACTAAGAGATTACTGCGACGTTTCTCTAGTTCAGCTGTGGAGTGCTCAGCGGTATTCCGACTTCTACAAACAAGGCAACGATTTTTGAAGGGTGCACGAAGCTGGTAGGTAGACTTGTGGTGTACTTAGTTAGCTAGATGTGGTATTTGATATAAGTAATGGACTTGACGAGGTTTAATTTCAACTAATAAATTCAGTTTTCTTCCACGGAAATCTCGAATGTATCTTTTGTGTATCTTAGACTAAAAGAACTTTCAGCTATATTTCTGCTTTTGTTTTAATGAGCTTCGAGAGATGTTACTTCGCGCCAGGTGGGCGAGATGCATCAACTGTTATTGATGTACAATTTCAGATCCAGCGATGGGATTCCGGAATCTGTCCGAATCTGATTAGGTAGCTACAGGGCTTTCATTATTGAGTACGGTGTTGAGTTCTTTGATTTTAACTGATATAGATGAAGAAACAATCTTATTGCTTGAAAACACCTTAGAAATAATGGGGCACAAATTTCATAACGTCCTCGTCTTCAAGTTTTTTATCCTTTGGAGATTTCATATTTCTTCATTTTGTTCCTCTACTTTCAGGAATACTCAGTCACGTGATAAGAGATGCATCACTCCTTAACGTCGTTCAGTATTACAGAATACTTGCATTTCACATCAGTTCTCAAATTACGAGTGGTTTTGAAGGTATTGTAAACTACAGCTGCTTGCACAGAAAGGTTAAGTAGCGTGGAATGTTTTCTCACCCTCTCTGTATCTTCCGTCGTCAGGCAGCATCTATGTTCACATTCTCATCATAATGATATGCCTCTGTCTGCCTATCATTTGTGTTGAAACATGATATTACTCTGATTTATCGCGAATTGTGTAATAAGCTAACTTGCTTCAATGAAAAATGGATATGCAGAATGAAAGAGCGTTGCCTCTCAAATACAAATATCTAACAGAAACTAAAATATGTACTGGCAAGACAAAAACATTATGACCACTGCCCCACCGCGACGTTGGATGCCACCTGGTGGCGTTTCGGGAACTTGACGACGTGACAAAAGTACGTAAGTGGAGCACACATGGACGAGGGATCACCCTACCGAAGATATTGGTTGCGTATGGGGTAATCCATTGAGACAAGTAACTTTGACAGATTACTATTAGGCAGAGGCTGTGAATGAATTGGTTAGGGTTGTTTAGAGGAAGAGACAAAACAGCGAGGGCATCGGTCTCATCGGATTAGGGAAGGGCGGGGAAGGAATTCGGCGGTGCTCTTCCAAAGGAACCATCCCGGCATTTGCATGGAGCGATTTAGGGAAATCACGGAAAACCTAAATCAGGATGGCCAGAAGCGGGACTGAACCGACGTCCTCCCGAATGCGAGTGCAGTGCGCTAACCACTACGCCACCTCGCTCGGTGTGTGAATGAGTATTTAGAAAATGGCGAAGTTGGTCGAATGTTCACGCGCTGCTGTCGAGAGCATCTTCGGAAGGAGGCAAAAGCACAGTGAAACTACCACTAGGCGTTACATTGTGGGACGTTCACAACCCTTCAAAGATCATGGGGCGCGAAGGATTGTCTGCTGTGTAAAGTAGTATAGATGGTTATTTTTGGGACTCTCTGCAGAAAGAGAACAGTGTTGGTGCACCTACAAGTCTTTCTGAGCACACTGTTCATCGTACATCGTTGAACACTGAGCTCTGAAGCAGACCACTCCTACGTGTTTACGTTCTGACCCAACGACATCGTCAATTACGATTGCAGTAGGCACGGGACCATAGGAATTCGACCGTCCATCAATGGAAAGTGTCGGCCCTTTAGATGAATCACATTTTTTCTACTCTAGGTCAATGGTCGTCTCCACTAACGTCGTAATCGAGGTGAACGGCCCCCTCGAAACGTGCAATGCGCCACAGACGCAGGCTGGTGGGTGAAATACTATGCTGTGCGACACATTTCCCTGTGCTTCCATGGAACCTGTGGTAGTAATCGAAGACAAGCTAACAGCGGCGAACTATCTGCATCCCGTCATGCGTGATGTCGTCGATGACGTCGATGTCACCTTTTACCTGTGTAACTGTCCGTGTCTCGGAGACAGGACCGTGTTACAGTGGTTCGAGGAGCACTGTGGTGAACTCACGTTGATATTGTTCAAATGGCTCTGAGCACTATGGGACTTAACTTCTGAGGTCATCAGTCCCCTAGAACTTAGAACTACTTAAACCTAACTAACCTAAGGACATCACACACATCCCTGCCTGAGGCAGGATTCGAACCTGCGACCGTAGCAGTCGTGCGGTTCCGGACTATAGCGCCTAGAACCGCTCGGCCACTCTGGCCGGCCACGTTGATATCTTGGCGACCAAATTCACCTGATGTAAATCCCATGGAACCAATCTGTGCAGTTACCGCGCACCATCAGCGCATACGCAAATCAGCGACCCGCTATTTACGCGAATTCACCACCTGTGCGTAGGCATCTTATGCCAAATACCTCTACCAACGTACCAACAAACCGTCGGATCCCTGATACGCAAAATGAGTGATATATTTCGTACCAAAGACGGACAAACCAGCTATTAAGCAGGTTGTCACAATATTTGGTTCATCAGAGTACAGATGAAGCAACAAATAACATTTTTCGGTATCCTGTTTTAAAAAATGGCTCTGAGCACTGTGGGACTTAACTTCTGAGGTCATCAGCCCCTAGAACTTAGAACTAGTTAAGCCTAACCAACCTAAGGACATCACACACATCCATGGCCGAGGCAGGATTCGAACCTGCGACCGTAGCGGTCACGCGGTTCCAGACTGAAGCGCCTAGAACCGCTCGGCCACTCCGGCCGGCTCCTGTTTAGATTATACCAGTCCGGTAAATAGTTTAATCATTGGTAATAGAAGCGTACAAGCTAAAGATGTCAGAAGTAACAGTTTTGGAATACGAGATCAAGGGCGGTTTCCCAATGAAGCCAACAATTAAGAGATTGAAGGGAGAATACGCAAACCAAGATAAGTAGAAAATGAAGAATCATAATCATCACAGGTGGATGCGGTTAGATCGATTCTTGTAGGAAACCTATGACTGAAGTGTCTACAGCAATTCGCATGTTTCTCACATGCACTACAGATCATGTGATAGATTTGTTAATGAAGCCATCTACATACTAAGACCATTGCGAAACATGAGAGACGCATTGTTACAAGAGAGTATTTGTTCAAGATTTCTTGCTGCGTTACCGATAAGAGACGTGCATCATTGAGACCGAATGAAACGGTGCAGCAGCTGTAAACGTAGTTCTAAGTACGCGGAAGAGTACGATTCTGTTGTGTGATGTCCTTAGGTTAGTTAGGTTTAAGTAGTTCTAAGTTCTAGGGGACTGATGACCACAGATGTTAAGTCCAATAGTGCTCAGAGCCATTTGAACCATTTTTTTTTTTGAGTACGATTCTTGTATACAATACGTTCATATTTCAGTTGGATTCACCGAGAAATTCTTGCGGAATATGAACCAATTGCATCTTCGAGTGCAACCGTAGCCAAAAAGTGCTAACAATTTTTACAAGGCCGCGCAGACGTGGATGATGCTGATCCGCCGTAGAGTCCAGATATTGCACCATGCACTCTCCATCTTTTCGGCAAGCTGAAAGACCGTTTTATTTTTTGGGCGGGAGGAGCGGGGTGGAGCAGGGGAGGGGGGAAAAGGTTTTTCAACGATGAGGACGTGTCACACAGTGGCTCTCGAATGACTCTGTGATTAAGGAGCGGATTTCTATCGTCGAGGAAATGAATGATAGGTAGAAAGATTCGAGTGTTTTTTACAGAAGCTTGGTGACTTTGTTCAGAAATAGTGTCATGTATCTGTGTCACTTTGACGTGTAGTGCAGCATTCAATTAAACGTAACTGATCGGCGATACTAATGAGTTACACACTTTCTGTAGTCTTATCGAACTGGGTCCATAGGAAACAGTCACAAAACAGACACTGTGTCTGCCGTCTGTGAAGTTGTAGAGATCAGCAGCAGTCGCATATTCTACCGAGTTTTTGAGGCATGAAACGCTGCGGGCATAACTGTCGTACTAAAGTAAAGAAATTATTAGCTAAGCTGCAATCGATATAGAAGCTCCAAAATCAGGGCTGTATTTCAGACTATCCTCCAACCCGCCTGATTTTTTTATTCTCGTTGGACAAAAGGAAAGCAGCCAAATAATTAAATATCTGAAAAATACACGAGTAGCTATTGTGCCAGACGGGATAAGGCAGGGATGGGCAAATGCGCTATAGCGAACGACGGAGCAAGTGAGTTTCCACACGGCTTGCTGGCAGGCGCTGTCAGCCAACAGCTCCCCCTCTGCTCTGCTAACATAAGCCGTTTGTTGCCGATGAGCGCGGGGCAAGACGGCCCTGTTTATTTCGCATCGTTAGCTTTGTAGCTTTGGAGTCTCTGGCGTTCGTGGTTAGACAAAGTTAAGTGAGAGAAGAATGGCCTCGGAAGAGTTAAGGCCCTCAGAACGATAATCCGTCGAATCCCTACACTTCAACCCACAGTAGGAAGAAAATTAAATTTCAGTTAAACTGAAACCGACCATCAGTATCGGTTTTGTAACGCTGTTTTATCGGCGTGGAAGAAGTGCAGTGTGAAGCGACATTATATACACCTTCTTAAGAAATTCTTGAACACTTCGCATTCTGATAAAAGAAGGCCAAACTATTATAGCTGAAACAGCAAAGAGAGAAAGACGAAAATTCATACAGGTATATGCCATTTCTTGAAAATGTTACTATTATTTATAAGGAAATATGGTCTTTCCCTCGATTTCACCTCTTCCTTGTAACGTATCTACAGCAAGAGAACCACGCATTCCACAACGATGGTGCACTGAGAGTGAGCTACCACATACCTCGTAAACCACCCCTTCAGCGATGGAGAATTTCTTAAAGAGTGTAAGAGACTCTTCCGGTTTTGGAAACATAGTTTGCAGACGCATCGAAGGAATGGCAAACGACGTGGAAATACAACTGTAAGATCTGACAAAGGATTTGCTTTTTCTTCTCTTTGGCTTTGGATGAAAGCTGTGCTTTAACGGGTGTTGCTCAGGTTGAGATACTTGTGAGAGGTGTTGACTCTGTGTTCACCTTATTGGAGGAACTTCTTGATTTAGTGCCAATTCACGATACAGCTACGGCCGACGACATATTTTTTGTTTTTGTTTAGAAGATATTATTGACAAATATCAGTTTTGTTGAAAAAACTTTCGTCGATTGAAACAGATGGAGCTCCTGCAATGATTGGTCAAAAGCCTAATATTGTTGCTTTGATAAGGAACGAGGTGAAAATAGAACTTAACACTTCTGAATAATATTTTATATATATAATGCCACGCGCCTCCACAAACCTACCAACAAACTCTCTGATTCTGATACTAAGAATTGGTGATGTATTTCGTTTCAAAGACGGACAAACAATTTGTTTCAGCTCGTAAGCGTAATTACGACATGCAGAGAATACTAACGTAACTGCAAATTCGAGCGACATTTGCCGATAGTGTTTTATCGCCAGCCTTCAGTCTCCTTCGCAAGTAATAGAATGCGAGCTGCGTGCGCATTGTACCCACAAGGCAACACACGCACACACGCACACACACACACACACACGGGCAATCTTCCGGACAGCTCACTCGGCCAGTCCCAGCGTAGGGCATAGTCGTCACACACCTAAAAAGATCGAAATTATCAAAGAAAACCAGTTTTAATTTTGAAGCAGTGTATTAAGAGGACATACACACTGAGAGTGAAAAGTATGTTACATTATATAATTATTACTCTTTAAGAAGGAATCGGTATTACTGCCAAGGGATGTAAAGTGATTCACAGTTTTGAGGCACAGGGTACCTTATTTTCTCTTCGTGTTCCTTTCTCTGGTTACACATACAAAGAAACTTTATATTGGGTGAATTAACTGGGAGAGCACGCTCTCGGAATTTCAACGGTAAACCACACCACGATGCACGATGCATCTCTTGTAGCGTCTGTCGACAGATTTGGATGAGCATCCTTGTGACGCTCTGGTGCTAACTAAACGAACTCGTAATTAAATGTCCTTCTTTTCTTTAGATTTTCTCCATTTCGTCAGTCACTATCACCTAGTAAGGAGAGCAGGCTGTAAAGCAATACTCAGGTATCGGTCTATCTAGAATTTTGCACGCAGCTTCCTTTATGAGCTGACTATACATAAAATGTAAATTCAGCCAATGTCAGTCTGACATCTTACATTCCCAGGATTAGTTTTATATGGCTGTTCCACTTCCAGTTTATCTGTAAGCAAACTCCCGGATATTTAAGACATGTGACTGCTGCAAGTTCTTGTTCACCTTTAAAAAAAAAAATGGCTCTGAGCACTATGGGACATCTGTGGTCGTCAGTCCCCTAGAACTTAGAACTACATAAACCTAACTAACCTAAGGACACCACACACATCCATGCCAGAGGCAGGACTTGAACCTGCGACCGTAGCGGTCAAGCGGTTCCAGACTGAAGCGCCTAGAACCGCACGGCCACACCCGCCGGCTGTTCAGCTTTCGTGTAACCAAACAATAACTGGGCTTCCCGCCTTCTGAATACACATTATGTGATCAAAAGTATCCGGACACCCCCAAAAACATACGTTTTTCATATTAGGTGTATTGTGCTGCAACCTACTGCCAATTACTCCATATCAACGGCCTCAGCAGTCATTAGACATCGCGAGAGAGGAGAATGTGTAATAGGCAGATATCTATCCAGAGCATCACACAGTAATTCCAAACTGCATCAGGAGCCACTTTAAGTACTATGACAGATAGGCGGGAGGTGAGAAAACTTGGGAGTTCATGGTCGAGCGGCTGCTCATAAACCACACATCATGCCGGTAAATGCCAAACGTCGTCTCGCTTAGTGTAAGGAGCGAAAACATTGCACGACTGAACAGTGGAAAAATGTTGTGTGGAGTGACGAATCACCGTACACAATGTGGCGATCCGATGGCAGGGTGTGGGTATGCCGAATGCCCGCAAACTTCATCTGCCAGCGTGTGTACGGCTAACAGTAAAATTCGGAGGCGTTGATGTTATGGTGTGGCCCTGTTTTTCATGGAGGGGGCTTGCACCTCTTGTTTTGCGTGGCAGTATCACAGCATAGGCCTACATTGATGTTTTAAGCACCTTCTTGCTTCCCACTGTTGACGAGCAATTCGGGGATGGCGATTGCATTTTTCAACACGATCGAGCACCTGTTCATAATGCACGGCCTGTGGCGGAGTGGTTACACGACAGTAAAATCCGTGTAATGGACTGGCCTGCACAGAGTCCTGACCTGAATCCTACAGAACACCTTTGGGTTGCTTTGGAACGCCCACTTTGTGCCAGGCCTCACCGACCGACATCGATACCTCTCGTCAGTGCATCACTCCGTGAAGATTTGGCTGCCGTTCCCCAAGAAACCTTCCAGCACCTGGTTGAACGTATGCCTGCGAGAGTTGTCATCAAGGCTAATGGTGGGCCAACACCATATTGAAATCCAGCATTACCGATGAAGGCCACCACGAACTTGTAAGTCATTTTCAGCCTGGTCTCCGGATACTTTTGATCGCATAGTGTAAGATGATAAATTTTTTCATGCTGAGAGTCCACGGTCAACCGTGGCACCAAGCATTCTGTGAGAATTCCTTCATTTCGCTACAATTACCCAATGTTCCTGCTTCATTGCTTACAACAACATCATCCCTCATGTGCCACGTGTAGCTTCCGAAGTTATTCACTTGGCAAACAGTAATGGCCCTGTACCAATGGCCGGCCGTGGTGGCCGAGCGATTCTAGCCGCTCAGTCCGGAACCGCGCGACTGCTACGGTCGCAGGTTCGAATCCTGCCTCGGGCATGGATGTGTGTGATGTGCCTAGGTTAGTTAGGTTTAAGTAGTTCTAAGTTCTAGGGGACTGATGACCACAGTTGTTAAATCCCATAGTGCTCAGAGCCATTTGAACCATCTGAACCTGTAACACTCCTTTGCGGTAGACTTTCACATTTAAAGATTTCTCTGTCTTAAGAATGACATACTGTGTCCTGCTTTCTGGGAACTCTTCATTTAAAAAAAGAAAAAAAAGCTATTCAGATATTCAGTGCACTTACATTTTATTCATTAGACGAGAGCATGGAACCGAAATGGACGTTAAGAAACCCATTGTCATTCTGGACACCAATGTCTATTGCCTTTTGTCTCTCTTGGACCAACAGAGTGAACTGAATTTCACCATATCTCTGTTTGCGGAATTCTTGTTAATTTTTAAAGTGAAAATTTTCTTCCTTAAAAGAAACACATTATGTGAACATGTAACATACACCCTAAATCTGCAACAGACTGACGACAGCGATATAGGCCTAAACTTACATTAATCTGCCCTGCAACCCTTCTTGAAAATGGTAATGTCTTGCGCTTTTAGCAGTCGCTTCGTACCGTTCGTTGCCTTAACAACCTAATGTAAACTGCTGCTTTCAGATGCAGCGTTTATGCCACATTCCTGCCCACGTTTATTACATTTTTGTTGCTATAGTTTAAGGTACAGAATATGAAGATTTTGCTACAAGAGTCTAGCAAGTAGGTAGGATGACGAGACAGACTCGTCGAACGACGCGCTACATAATCACATAGCGTGTGAACGACCGGGCGAGCAAGAGTCGCATCGTACTGGAAGAGAGGAAGACAGTGTACATTCACTTACAGTGAGTCCAAAAAGTATTCGTCTAGTTGTAATTAAAAAAAAAATAAGTATATGTCACGTGAAAGGAAGGGAACATAAAATGTGAACATCCAGTCAAATGCTGAACCTTGGTAAGTCATTTTTATTGATAGACAGGGAAATAAATACATCCATACCCATAACAAATTCGACAAAATGGAGAATTTATTCTAGGGCTGCTACAAAAAGTATTCGTCCACTCATTTTTTAATTTGCTATCTGAAAATATGATTTCAATTACAAAAATTAATATTTAGTGGGGTTTCCCTTTGCAGCTGTTACTGCTTGTAGTCGTCTGGGTATAGACTTGACAAAGTTTGCCGTCAGAGAGGCTGGGATTTTGTCCGAATCGTCATGAAGTGCTTTTTTAGGTGTCTCTTGTTAGAAATGTTTTTTCTCCTGACACTATCTTTCAGTACTTTCCAAAGGTGTTGAATATGTTTAATGTATGGGCTCTGAGGAGGGGTGTTAAGTTGTTTTGGGGTATTGTACAGGAGCCACAGTATTGTATTTAGAGCCGTATGCTTTGGGTCGTTATCTTGTTGAAAAATGTAATTGTCTTGGAGACCTAATTTTTCGGCGCTAGGATACAGATCGTCCTTCAAAATGTTGATATACATATGGTGATCTATTGTACCTTCTATGAAATGTAATTTTCCAACACCTGCTGCACTCATACAGCCCCACACCATCAGCGTGTGCTTAACCGTTGACACAAGACTGCGTTCCAACATCATCGCATTCTTCTTACGCCACACCATCCGCCTGCCATCCGACCCGAATACGTTCTATTTACTCTCATCAGAAAATATTACTCTATTCCAGAAGTCTTCCTTTTTGAATCTATGTTCCATCGCAAAATGAAGACGTTTGCTTCGATTCTGTTCACTGATCCAAAATTTCTTGCGCGCTACCCGGCGGTAATGCCCGTACGTTTTGAAGGTATTTTTGATTGTGTTGGCACATACCTTCTTTCCCCTAGGCTCTAACTCCCCAGCCAACCTCATGATAAATCTCAAGTCTGCATCAGTCAAAGTGTGAGGGCGTCCGGTACGTGATTGATTTCTTAATGATTTTGCTACGCAAAATCGAACTATTATCGACTGAATCGTCGATCTAAGTCTACCGCCTACTTTAGTAATGCCATAAGAAGGTTGGCACTCATTATGTAAGAGCAGAATAAGTTTCCTTTCGATCACTACCCTTACGGCCCATGGCGCTAATTGTACTGCATCGCCGCCGTTCAGAACCACAAAAGGCGAAAGAGTGGGGCCGTGCACGGCTGACTTTAGTGTGTGCCTTGGGTCAGCGTTATAGCTTAATAAATGCGCGTAGAATTTCGACATGTTCAGATGGTGGAAGAATTCTTTATGAACTAGCTCTTGTACTAAATTTTGTATTTTGTTAATCCTGCTGTCGATCTGGATGTATTTCTTTCCTTGCTTTTCAACAAAAATGACTTACCGAGGTAATTCTTACATGACAGGCTCTTGAGATTTTATATACATTTCTTTTCATGTTGTAAATAGGCTGTTTAGGTTTTTTTTATTGGTAACGCCACGTAGCGCTCTGTATGAAAATCACTGGCTGTGCTGTGTGCAGTCTGTGGCTAGTTTGCATTGTTGTCTGCCATTGTAGTGTTGGGCAGCTGGATGTTAACAGCGCGTAGCGTTGCGCAGTTGGAGGTGAGCTGCCAGCAGTGGTGGATGTGGGGAGAGAAATGGCGGAGTTTTGAAATTTGTAAGACTGGATGTCATGAACTGCTATATATATTATGACTTTTGGTGATGTTAAGGTAAATACATTGTTTGTTCTGTATTAAAATCTTTCCTTTGCTAACTGTGCCTATCAGTAGTTAGTGACTTCCGTAGTTTGAATCTTTTATTTAGCTGGCACTAGTGGCGCTCGCTGTATTGCAGTAGTTCGAGTAACCAATATTTTTGTGAGGTAAGCGATTTGTGAAACGTAGAGGTTAATGTTAGTCAGGGCCATTTTTTGTAGGGATTTTTGAAAGTCAGATTGCGTTGCGCTAAAAATATTGTGTGTCATTTTAAGCACAGTCTTGTATAATTTTTCTAAGGGGACGTTTCAATGTTACACAAACTTTGTTTTCTAAAAGATATGCAGCTTGACGAATACTTTTTGGACTCACTGTAGAGCGCGAGGTGCCAAGTAGCAGATCTTTCATTAACTATAGTTACTGTTTACGTGTTAATATATGTTACTTGTTAATGTCGGTACTTGTACTGAGAACTTGTTAACAATGATTTCAATATCACCAATTTCATCAGGAAATGCTAATTGCAAATTTTACTGTCAGTGCTTATCGATAGAAATGATGGGCCACTCACAAATGCACCCTGAAAGGGGAGGCCTGCTAAGATGGCTCACTACTAGTCTACGAGCTGTTTCGTAAGAGGTAGTACATGAATCCGTGTATAAAATCTCATCTCATATGAACACGGAATAGATTCTTGGAAAATTGCCTCACATGACGTACTTTTGCGATGTCGTGTTAATCCAAGGCAATGTACGATTGGGTTTCGAGATGGAAATACGTAAGCTAGTGTATGAAGTACAGCTCCCCGAGTGAAGTATAACTCCGCGTAAAGACGGGATTAATTGTGGAAGTGAAACATATTTGTGCTATATTATATCGTTTGTAACTTTCTTGGTGCTCGGGAACTAATGATTAGCGTCTGGGAATATTGTTATGAATATTAACGACAGACTGGCTCTAGAAAGTGTTTTACTAATTTTGTAATTGGCTAAATAAAACAAAATTAGTTGGTATCCTAACATTTTACGATTCTCATTATGCTTAAGAATTTAAACCTACCCACCTGCCACATTATTATACACTGTTTATTGCATAAGCGTTAAAGCTCGCGACAGAGGGAGAAGAAAGCAATTGGGACAACATCTACAAGACGCGAGGTAAGCAAATTGGCTACAATCCAGTTAAGAGAAGTGGGGCAGACGCAGCAGTCTTTCATATGTAAATCACTCGTAGCATCATTCTGTGTCTCTGTGTACTTACTGTTGCGGACGGTATTTCGAATATTCATTTCCAGTCTGCTGTAATATTGTCACACTTGGCATCCCTGTGACTCAAGCTGCATACTACATTTTGAACAAGTGCTTTTGTAGCCCTCATATGATAGTGTTACACTTGGCTCCCTTGTGTGGGAAAATTACTTTTAAACAGAGGCTAGTTTTAATGGGCTGCATTAAACCCTCGTGATACTGTTACAAAGTGAGCTAGGTCTTTGGCATGAACTCTATAAAATCTCACAGGTAGCTCATGCGGTCCAGATGAACCTCCACTATTTAGCGATGGTAGTTGTTTTTCTATTCCGCGATAACTTATCTCAGTATCTGCTATTTCGGGTTCGGGTGATGGCGGAAAGGAGGAACTGTACTAAAATATTCTTTGGTGAAACAATATGGAAGACCGAATTCAGTATTTCGCCCTTCTCTCCATGATCTTCCGTTTTGGTGTCAGTATGGTCACTGAACAATTGAACAGATTATTTTGACGCGCCTACTGACTTTAAATAAAACCTAAATTTCTTAGACGATTTAATAAGATCGGCTGGAAGAATTTTCCTTTCAGGTTCATTGATTGCTTCTCTCATTACCCTCTTTACGAATAATTTGTCTTCGTTCAAATACTATTTTGTCCGTTAGGCTTTGGCTTTGCATAAATTTCTGATGAACATCTCTCTGTTTTTGCAACAACTACCTTTTTTTTGTCATCAGTCTACTGTCTGGTTTGATGCGGCCCGCCATGAATTCCTTTCCTGTGCTAACCTCTTCATCTCAGAGTAGCACTTGTAACCTACGTCCTCAATTATTTGCTTGACGTATTCCAATCTTTGTCTTCCTCTACAGTTTTTGCCCTCTACAGCTCCCTCTAGTACCATGGAAGTCATTCCCTCATGTCTTAGCAGATGTCCTATCATCCTGTCCCTTCTCCTTATCAGTGTTTTCCACATATACCTTTCCTCTCCGATTCTGCGTAGAATCTCCTCACTCCTTACCTTATCAGTCCACCTAATTTTCAACATTCGTCTATAGCACCACATCTCAAATGCTTCTATTCTCTTCTGTTCCGGTTTTCCCACAGTCTATGTTTCACTACCATACAATGCTGTACTCCAGACGTACATCCTCAGAAATTTCTTCCTCAACTTAAGGCCGGAATTTGATATTAATAGACTTCTCTTGGCCAGAAATGCCTTTTTTGCCATAGCGAGTCTGCTTTTGATGTCCTCCTTGCTCCGTCCGTCATTGGTTATTTTAGTGCCTAGGTAGCAGAATTCCTTAACTTCATTGACTTCGTGACCATCAATCCTGATGTTAAGTTTCTCGCTGTTCTCATTTCTACTACTTCTCATTACCTTCGTCTTTCTCCGATTTACTCTCAAACCATACTGTGTACTCATTAGACTGTTCATTCCGTTCAGCAGATCATTTAATTCTTCTTCACTTTCACTCAGGATAGCAATGTCATCAGCGAATCGTATCATTGATATCTCTTCACCTTGTATTTTAATTCCACTCCTGAACCTTTCTTTTATTTCCAACATTGCTTCCTCGATGTACAGATTGAAGAGTAGGGGCGAAAGGCTACAGCCTTGTCTTACTACCTTCTTAATACGGGCACTTCGTCCTTGATCGTCTACTCTTATTATTCCCTCTTGGTTGTTGTACATATTGTATATGACCCGTCTCTCCCTATAGCTTACCCCTACTTTTTTCAGAATCTTGAACAGCTTGCACCATTTTATATTGTCGAACGCTTTTTCCAGGTCGACAAATCCTATGAACGTGTCTTGATTTTTCTTTAGCCTAGCTTCCATTATTAGCCGTAACGTCAGAATTGCCTCTCTCGTGCCTTTACTTTTCCTAAAGCCAAACTGACCGTCACCTACCGCATTCTCAATTTTCTTTTCCATTCTTCTGTAATTTATTCTTCTGTATATTATTCTTGTCGCCCTAACCGCCGTCTGCTTCACGTCTGCTGTGCAGCGAGCTACCTTAATTTAAGTATTTACTGTATTTTTCTTACTTGTCAATTCTTCTTCGGTGTGTTTTTGCTTTTAGGAAGCTTTGATTGTCGAGTGCTAGTAATAGTGTTCCATAGATTTCGTGTTTGTTTTGAACACATCAGAGAGAGTCCCTTTAGTCCACCATAGTGCCAGTAGTGCTATTGTTTGTTTTCAATTCAGTCCAGAGACAGGTAGTGCTATTTTCATTGTTTTCTACAAGAAGTGGTTAGCAATCACAGTTTTGTCAATAATCAGCCCCCTTTAGTGAATTAGCAGTCTAGTTAAAAGTTGATTAAGTCTCTTCAGTAAATTGATTCCTTAGGATGGATAGGATGTGTGACTGCTGTGTACGGACGCAGGAGGAGCTGGCCACTCTTCGCGAACAGCTGAGCGTGTTGATGGCCGCGGTCAGCCGTCTTCAGGCTGCTGCCTCGGAGTGTAGCGGCAGTGGGGAGTCTGGTGCGTCGCAAGGTACACCCCAGGTGTTACATGCTTCACCCACTGTCCCTGCTGTCGAGACATCTTCGCGGGTACCGGGCGCGGTTGGGCCACCCTCTCCCCAAGGGGAGTGGCGGGTTCAGCGGCGTTCGCGGCGCACGAGGCGGAGGGTCAATGTGGAGGCTGGCCGTGTGGCATCGCCGGCTCTGCCTGTGAGTGGACATGTGGCTGCTCCTTCAGCAAGGTCCGAGCAGGCACACGGCGCGAGGGGTTTATTAGTTATTGGGAGCTCCATCGTTAGGCGGGTGATGGAGCCCCTTAGGGAAATAGCGGAAAGGTCGGGGAAGAAGGCCAGTGTTCACTCTGTCTGCTTGCCGGGGGGTCTCATCCGAGATGTGGAGGAGGCCCTACCGGCGGCGATAGAGAGCACTGGGTGCAACCGACTGCAAATTGTTGCTCATGTCGGCACCAATGACTCCTGCCGTCTGGGTTCAGAGGTCATCCTCAGTTCGTACAGGCGGTTGGCGGAGTTGGTGAAGGAGGAAAGCCTCGCTCGCGGGGTGGAATCAGAGCTAACTATTTGTAGTATCGTTCCCAGAACCGATCGCGGTCCTCTGGTTTGGAGCCGAGTGGAAGGCTTAAACCAGAGGCTCAGACGATTCTGCGGAGAGCTGGGGTGCAAATTTCTCGACCTCCGCTATCGGGTGGAGAAATGTAGGGTCCCCCTGAATAGGTCAGGCGGGCACTACACGCCGGAAGCGGCTACGAGGGTAGCGGAGGTACGTGTGGAGTGCACATGGGTTTTTTTTAGGTTAGAGAATTCCCTCCCTAGGCCCAACAAGACGCCTCCTGAGACGCGGCAAGGCAGGAGTAGGAAAAATGCAACAGAGAATAACAATATTAATGTACTAATAGTAAACTGCAGGAGCGTCTATAGAAAGGTCCCAGAACTGCTCTCATTAATAAACGGTCACAACGCCCATATAGTACTAGGGACAGAAAGTTGTCTGAAACCACATGTAAACAGTAATGAAATCCTAAACTCAGATTGGAATGTATACCGCAGAGACAGGCTGGACAGTGAAGGGGGATACGTGTTTATAGCGATAAGAAGTGCAATAGTATCGAAGGAAATTGACGGAGATTCGAATTGTGAAATGATTTGGGTGAAGGTTAAAGCAGGCTCAGACATGGTAATTGGATGTCTCTATAGGCCCCCGGGCTCAGCAGCTGTTGTGGGTCAGCACCTGAAGAATAATTTGGAAAATATTCAGAGTAGATTTCCCCACCATGTTATAGTTCTGGGTGGAGATTTTAATTTGCCTGATATAGACTGGGAGAATCAAACGTCCCTAACGGGTGGCAGGGACAAAGAATCCAGTCAAAAATTTTTAAGTGCTTTATCTGAAAACTACCTTGAGCAGTTAAACAGAGAACCGACTCGTGGCGATAACATATTAGACCTTCTGGTGACAAACAGACCCGAACTATTTGAATCAGTTAATGCAGAACAGGGAATCAGCGATAATAAAGCGGTTACTGCATCGATGATTTCAGCCGTAAATAGAAATATTAAAAAAGGTAGGAAGATTTTTCTGTTTAGCAAAAGTGACAAAAAGCAGATTACAGAGTACCTGACGGCTCAACACAAAAGTTTTGTCTCAAGTACAGATAGTGTTGAGGATCAGTGGACAAAGTTCAAAACCATCGTACAATATGCGTTAGATGAGTATGTGCCAAGCAAGATCGTAAGAGATGGAAAAGAGCCACCGTGGTACAACAACCGAGTTAGAAAACTGCTGCGGAAGCAAAGGGAACTTCACAGCAAACATAAACGTAGCCAAAGCCTTGCACACAAACAAAATTTATGCGAAGCGAAATGTAGTGTGAGGAGGGCTATGCTGACTTGGCAGAAAATCCTAAGAAATTTTGGTCCTATGTCAAAGCGGTAGGTGGATCAAAACAAAATGTCCAGACACTCTGTGACCAAAATGGTACTGAAACAGAGGATGACAGACTAAAGGCCGAAATACTAAATGTCCTCTTCCAAAGCTGTTTCACAGAGGAAGACTGCACTGTGCATCCTTCTCTAGATTGTCGCACAGTTGACAAAATGGTAGATATCGAAATAGACGACAGAGGGATAGAGAAACAATTAAAATCGCTCAAAAGAGGAAAGGCCGCTGGTCCTGATGGGATACTAGTTCGATTTTACACAGAGTACGAGAAGGAACTTGCCCCCCTTCTTGCAGCGGTGTGCCGTAGGTCTCTAGAAGAGCGAAGCGTTCCAAAGGATTGGAAAAGGGCACAGGTCATCCCCGTTTTCAAGAAGGGACGTCGAACAGATGACCAGAACTATAGACCTATATCTCTAACGTCGATCAGTTGTAGAATTTTGGAACACGTATTATGTTCGAGTATAATGTCTTTTCTGGAGACTAGAAATCTACTTTGTAGGAATCAGCATGGGTTTCGAAAAAGACGGTCGTGTGAAACCCAGCTCGCGCTATTCGTCCACGAGACTCAGAGGGCCTTAGACACGGGTTCACAGGTAGATGCCGTGTTTCTTGACTTCCGCAAGGCGTTTGACACAGTTCCCCACAATCGTTTAATGAACAAAGTAAGAGCATACGGACTATCAGATCAATTGTGTGATTGGATTGAGGAGTTCCTAGATAACATAACGCAGCATGTCATTCTCAATGGAGAGAAGTCTTCCGAAGTAAGAGTGATTTAAGGTGTGCCGCAGGGGAGTGTCATAGGACCGTTGCTATTCACAATATACATAAATGACCTGGTGGATGACATCGGAAGTTCACTGAGGCTTTTTGCAAATGATGCTGTGGTGTATCGAGAGGTTGCAACAATGGAAAATTGTACTGAAATGCAGGAGGATCTGCAGCGAATTGACGCATAGTGCAGGGAATGGCAATTGAATCTCAATGTAGACAAGTGTAATGTGCTGCGAATACATAGAAAGATAGATCCCTTATCATTTAGCTAGAAAATAGCAGGTCAGCAACTGGAAGCAGTTAATCCAATAAATTATCGGGGAGTAGGCATTAGGAGTAATTTAAAATGGAATGATCATATAAAGTTGATCGTCGGTAAAGCAGATGCCAGACTGAGATTCATTGGAAGAATCCTAAGGAAATGCAATCCGACAACAAAGGAAGTAGGTTACAGTACGCTTGTTAGCTCACTGCTTGAATACTGCTCAGCAGTGTGGGATCCGCACCAGATAGCGTTGATAGAAGAGATAGAGAAGATCCAACGGAGAGCAGCGCGCTTCGTTACAGGATCATTTAGTAATCTCGAAAGCGTTACGGAGATGATAGATAAACTCCAGTGGAAGACTCTGCAGGAGAGACGCTCAGTAGCTCGGTACGGGCTTGTTTCGAGAACATACCTTCACCGAAGAGTCAAGCAGTATACTGCTCCCTCCTACGTATATCTCGCGAAGAGACCATGAGGATAAAATCAGAGAGATTAGAGCCCACACAGAAGCATACCGACAATCCTTCTTTCCACGTACAGTACGAGACTGGAATAGAAGGGAGAACCGATAGAGGTACTCAGGGTACCCTCCGCCACACACCGTCAGGTGGCTTGCGGAGTATGGATGTAGATGTAGATGTAGATGTAAGCAGCTGCGATGCATGAGCTGTTAAGCTGATTGTGCGATAATTCTCCAACTTGTCAGCTCTTGCCGTCTTCGGAATTGTTTGGATGATGCTTTTCCGAAAGTCAGATGGTATGTCGCCAGACTCATATATTCTACACACCAACGTGAATAGTCCTTTTGTTGCCACTTCCCCTAATGATTTTAGAAATTCTGATGGAATGTTATCTATCCCTTCTGCCTTATTTGACCGTAAGTCCTCCAAAGCTCTTTTAAATTCCGATTCTAATACTGGATCCCCTATCTCTTCTAAATCGACTCCTGTTTCTTCTTCTATCACACCAGACAAATCTTCACCCTCATTGAGGCTTTCAATGTATTCTTTCCACCTATCTGCTCTCTCCTCTGCATTTAACAGTGGTGTTCCCGTTGCACTCTTAATGTTACCACCGTTGCTTTTAATGTCACCAAAGGTTGTTTTGACTTTCCTGTATGCTGAGTCTGTCCTTCCGACAATCATATCTTTTTCGATGTCTTCACATTTTTCCTGCAGCCATTTCGTCTTAGCTTCCCTGCACTTCCTATTTATTTCATTCCTCAGCGACTTGTATTTCTGTATTCCTGATTTTCCCGGAACGTGTCTGTACTTTCTCCTTTCATTAATCAACTGAAGTATTTCTTCTGTTACCCGTGGTTTCTTCGCAGCTACCCTCTTTGTACCTATGTTTTCCTTCCCAACTTCTGTGATGGCCCTTTTTAGAGACGTCCATTCCTCTTCAACTGTGTTGCCTCCTGCGCTATTCCTTATTGCCGTATCTATAGCGTTAGAGAACTTCAAACGTATCTCGTCATTCTTTAGAACTTCCGTATCCCACTTCTTAGCGTATTGATTCTTCCTGACTAATGTCTTGAACTTCAGCCTACTCTTCATCACTACTACACTCCTGGAAATGGAAAAAAGAACACATTGACACCGGTGTGTCAGACCCACCATACTTGCTCCGGACACTGCGAGAGGGCTGTACAAGCAATGATCACACGCACGGCACAGCGGACACACCAGGAACCGCGGTGTTGGCCATCGAATGAGTGCATGTGGTATCTAAAAATTCAACCTCAAGAATTCACTTTAGAAGATGAAGATATGGAGAAAAAATGGAAAAAAAAATTCAAACGCTTAGTGTGTCTTCGGCATGTATGTGCTAGGAAGTGTAAGACGTTACCCTCCCGAGTTGATTCTCTGTGTTTCTAAAGTAATTTTAGGGCAGGACATTCAGGATAACGTCACACGAATCCCTGTTCTGGAATCAGATTTTATCGCAGCATTGCTTCATTCCATAGCTGGAAGATTGAAGTATCTCCCTATCACGAACGCATTATCAGAAAACTTATGATATCCTACAAGTTCACCCTGGAGCGCTCTGGTATTACAGTTCGTGATGCAGATTGTCTAAAGAAGCATCCGATTACCTTGCTTAACCCACCTATGATGTTAAGATTATTTCACATCCGGAATCCATTATGAGCTCACCATACACAAGGGCGTGCCAAAAAGGAATGCCTCGGAAGTTTTTTCGTGAAAACTCTTAAAGCCTTTTAAATAAAACAAACGTTATTAACATTCTACTCCTTTATTGTACATTTCTACATATGTATTTCTCAACTTATTCACCTTGGCGACGAACAGATTTCTCCTAACGAAAGACCAATATATGTTGATACCATCACTGTAGATCGTTTGCCTTTTAGACGAGACTACAGCCTCACCTCTGATTGCACCGCTTTATAACTATCAATGTGAAGTCTTCGAAGCTGTTATTTAAGTTTTGGAAACGGATTAAAAGCGTTTGAGGCCAAGCTTTCAATTTATGGAGGATGATCGATGACAGTGATCGTAAGGCGTCGCAGTACTGCAGGTGTCGCAACGCTCGTGTGTGGTCTAGCATCGCCATGTTGAAGGAGAGGGTGCTTTGTGTGTCGACGAACTCTTCGAATTTGAAACTCAATTACGGCCACGTCTTCTTCGCACGCCGACATAGTTACGTTACACACAGCCATGTTACACGCGACAGTTCATTGCCCTCTAGCGGTAGAGAGCTGCAAATATCTAGATAAGAAGAATAAAGATGTAGAATGTTACCAGCGTACATTTAAATAGTTGTCACATAAAAAATTCGGAGGCACTACTTTTCTACACGCGCTCGTATTAGGCGTAGTCTTTACGGAAATAAATACACTGCCATCATTGGTGTATAATCACCTATCCTTGCGACATAAATCGCAATTTCATTAATTCGGTGCTATTTATTTACGGTTTCAACCAAATTTCGGTCCTAATGCTGTCTGGGCGCGATACTGTTGGTGCATCTAGTAGTTTACGATTATCATATTAAGCTTCGCAATCTGCTATGTTGAAGGCAATCTAAGAGTAATGTAGAAGATTTATCTTCGATATCTCAAGCAGCTCAACACTGATTCCAAGGAGAGGTTGATGTAACCCCCCCTTTTTTTTCTTTTTAAGAAATGGAAGACCTCTGCGCGCCACATGTAGTATGCTACTCGAGGAGCCGCTTCCTTTGTGTAGCGCACGCCTAACATACCTTTCCATATTCGCGATTTTTTGAAAGAATATTTGCGTAAGAGAACCCAGTACGTTATAATGGACGGCGAATTTTCTGTAGAAATGACAGTAACCTGTAGATGCCAGAAGGAAGTATAATAAGACCACTAATGAAACTTCCTGGCAGATTAAAACTGTGTGCCCGACCGAGACTCGAACTCGGGACCTTTGCCTTTCGCGGGCAAGTGCTCTACCAACTGAGCTACCGAAGCACGACTCACGTCCGGTACTCACAGCTTTACTTCTGCCAGTATCCGTCTCCTACCTTCCAAACTTTACAGAAGCTCTCCTGCGAAACTTGCACAGCCTGGCTAAGCCATGTCTCCGCAGTATCCTTTCTTTCAGGAGTGCTAGTTCTGCAAGTTTCGCAGGAGAGCTTCTGTAAAGTTTGGAAGGTAGGAGACGGATACTGGCAGAAGTAAAGCTGTGAGTACCGGACCTGAGTCGTGCTTCGGTAGCTCAGTTGGTAGAGCACTTGCCCGCGAAAGGCAAAGGTCCAGAGTTCGAGTCTCGGTCGGGCACACAGTTTTAATCTGCGAGGAAGTTTCATATCAGCGCACACTCCGCTGCAGAGTGAAAATCTCATTCTGAAGACCACTAATGTTGTCGGTCTATATGAACGATTAATCGCATTGGATAGCGGCAATGTCAGACAGTTTCACTGATAAGTACCGCAAGATACTGATGTTTGACGGCCGAAAAATAGAGAGAAATGTGGACACTATGTCTACTTGATACAATGAATTAGGTAAACGTAGGTAAAAGGATGACGCTGCGCGTTACAAGATCAGCAGTAAACTGCTGGAGCCGGTCACTTCGTTTAACTATTTAGGGGTGATAATAAGAAGAGCCATGAAATGGGGTAAAACACCAGCGGTAAAGGAATCGTATGGAAAACCGTGATTTGCTGCAAGGACTTGGGAAAGTGCAATGCAGCTTAACAAATCACATAAAACACTCTATTCCGACCTGTTCCTGAGCACTGCTCGTGCGTTTTGAATGAGACTAGTACCATTAGAAAGTGTAGTAGAGGTGCTCCCGGAACTTGAATTGGAATCTTTCGAGTAGGAACGACGTTGTTCTAGGAAACCCTTCTGCCTAAATTTAGAGATGAGGTAATCAAGGAAGTCCCCTCTACATTTATGCTGCTACCATCATCAGGTTTATGACAAGGGAGATAAAGGAAGAACAAAGGCAACATTTCCCTTTCTCAATAAGCCATTGGGTTATGACGCTATATACCAACAATGGCTTGTGCAGTACATATGTAGAAGAAGAGTCGGGTAAATCAGCTATTTTCAGTATTCTGTCAGTGGACTGAAACCTATTACTCTCTTTGTTTCTAGTGAAGTGTGCTTGCCGGTTCGCTCGTCAAGATATTCTCAATTGACTCGCAAATTAGGACGAATTACCTAATAGAACCTATTTTGAACAAGCGATGAAGTTATGGTTTTAATTCTTTAGCTTCTTCCAGCTCAAGATAACCAAATCACTTTTTATTATTTTTGCTATGGCTCTTGTTATATCACGAGCGAAGAAAGAAAGTATAATATATAGTGATTTGTATTTAATCATAGAATATGTTCCTGGACGTTGCCGTTTTTCCTATTGTTCAGGTACTATTGAACAGTTCTCTGCTCAAGGAGCTAGCAATAATTATGGTTAGTTTCTCTGGAATATAATTGCAATATCTGAAAAAATATGATTTCATCCATAATGAATTTCGAACACAGGGCCGTTACTTACCTTAATTATGGGAAGATTACCAGCAAACAATAACTATTTATGATGTCAGTCCACCTCATTTTCCTTGTTCCACCCCAGATCTTTCATCTGTATCTGAGCAAGATGTAAATTTTTTTCATGTGGTTTGATCTCCAATTCTAGCAACTTCCACATTCTAGATCTTGGTTTGTCTGTAGAATTCATATTAAAATACGTAATTTACGCTGTCTGTAAGCTTGCTACCTGCAATAGCCAAGTGTATTCAGAATTACAATTAGTTTTTGCGTATTCGATGTTATTGGTATTCATTGATGACGTTTACATGGTTGACGTGCAAGAACAATCTGCTCCAAGATAGTTAACTAACGTCAGGGTATTCTAAATAAATGGAAATTCAAGAGAATGAAGATGGACACTAAATACGTAACATCGAATAGTATGATTCTCTGTTGCTTTATCATTCAAGAGTTGAAGTCTCGTGCATGAAACATGTTACAACGCCCACGTTTTAAGTGCAACAGTAGCTATACAAAGAAATTGGCTACACTCCTTTGAATGCACGACCAGTAGCATTCAGTAAATTTTTGGAAGTTCAAATTTAACGCTTTGTCCTCAGTTGGGCATTAGAGATTGAACAGCAGGAGAAATTAAAAGAAGGGAATTCACTCTCTATCCCTCAAAGGATCCCCGGACCTGGATTTCAACTCCACACTGTCACAATACGAACTTAAGGCCTTAGCGGCTTTTACATCTCACTTGGCCTCTATTCAGAGAGTTAGTGTTCTGATCTTTTCTTGTTGTCGCAATTTTACAATACTGCATGTAAATGAAACGAGTCGACAGCGTTCTCCTTGAGATGTACTGGGGGAGGTCTACGCTCATTATACTTCTTTTTTTATGCTGGCATAGTTCATTACAATTTACGTTGATATACATTTTGAAAAATTGAAATACAGTTTCTCTTAATTCTTGATGTTACTCCAAACCATTCTTCTAAATATTAAGCATCATTTAATCTCCCGTATTTGGCTGGGCTCGTTACCGTACCCCGAATGTACATTTAAATCAGTCGGAAGCTTTGCCCACCCACTTCATTTATTACAACTCTCAGACGTGCCAATTTTGACGAAAAGAAAAAGTATGTGCGTGTCGGGTCAACTAATTTTGTTACAAAATTAGTCATGCTAATACGAAATTTTTAATTTCTTAGCACTGGGATTAAGAAGAACTGCAGTCGTCAATATCGTTTCAGAATTCTTGAAACCCTCAGAATAAATCGGCTGTCTTGCAGCAAAACAGTACTATTTTTTGAGCAGCATTTAGTCCCAACCGCTGCAGAGTGAAAATCTCATTCTGGAAACATTTAACATGTGTTAATTATTTAACTATCCATCGCTTTCATAAAAGTATTGATGAGACTTTCTTAAAATTGAAGTTGCGTAACGTTTCACGAAACCATAATTTAATCACAGCATAACGATAATACAAATGCCAGGAGAGCCCAAGGTGAATGCAGAATGCAAAACCGATGCACGGCGTGCGGCCCGCTTGTAAATTTCTTCCGAATGGTCTGTACGCGGATGTCAGTTTATAATGATAGGCTTGCAGTTTCGAGTCGGATGTGTTTGGAACTGCAGGTAGTGTGTTGTAGCGCTGATCTTGTCAGCACGCATCATTATGCTGGAATGTTCGCCTGTTAACCTCGTTGCAGAGAGCTATAGCCATACAGGCACGGCCTGCAATAATCGCTTCGCCGCATCTCTTACTTCTTGATGGCTGAAGCGCAGTTGCCACGTCAGCCCGCAACACAAAAACATATATTCCGGGGCTCTTTATAGCCGGCACTTCAGTTTTCAGTAGGGCTGTATCTTAGCCTGGGAAACGACCGGATCTTCACAAAACAAGTCGATAAAAGAGCTCTAGTGTCGTCAAAGCGCCTTCAAAGTGTCAGTCGGTTTGGAAATAAATTACTGGCACCGAATTCGGAAAAGAGGCTTTAGTAGTGTATTGAACCTCTTCACGGCCGTCTGAGCGGGTGTAAAACAGAGAGACTGCCACGTTTGCTACGGGGGCCCGAATGACGATACACGTTAAGGGATTCCGTGCGAGGGAACACGGACGCCTCACGTTCCTGCTATTTGCAGTCTTGCTACATTTTCCGTTTCGACATGCAGCGACCTAATAAAAAATGCTAGTTGTATCGTCTTTGTCTGTTAAGAAATTGCCGAAGTTTCGAGACAGATGTCAACGATTTCATATCTGACTGACACAAGACGGATGTTATTGTTTCCCGCTGACTAGCTGTCAGTGTAAAGAAAAATATCATTTACTGCCCCACAACACTTATTAGCAAAATAGTTCTGATATCCCATGACAGATCTTTGACGCGTGACATGTGAGTTGTCTTATATTCTTTTGGAAAAGTTTATAGTAATTTTCGACACGTACCACGATCTGATGTCGTGTCTTAACGACTAATGAAAGATTGCGACATAACAAGGAAATGTGCTCATTGATTGAAAATAATTACTTACAACTGTGACATCTTGCAGCAGCCCAAAAACCAGAATTAAAGAAGAGAAGCCAAGTCAAATCGCTTCACTACGGAACTAGTTGTCGTTTCAGTGCGCGAGTGTTTTTTCATCTTGTGAGTCGTCCTCAAGCAGTAGCAGTGGAAGAAAAGTTTTCTAGGGACGTTTTATTGCAGAAAATGCCATGTCGAGGTCAAGCACAAAGGAAACACGATTGATGTAGTTAATTTGTGTGCTTTCCAAACATGTTAAGTATATGATAGTGATCTATAATTTAGGAACAATTAGAGTGCGTACACAAATACATTCGTTTCTTTCACTGTTTTACATATTACGTATGTTTGTTTCTTTGATGTTCCGTAGGAATATCGACGTGTTTGACACCTAGTGGTGCGCAGGAACACATTTCCAATGAATCCCTTGTCCACAGATACTGAGTTGATCTATCTGATGAAACGTGACAACGGGTAAAGGCACAGTTCAGAAACCCAATACAGTCGCGTACTAATACACAGTGACGTATACAGTGTGTAAATTAATGGCGTTAACGCACACACCTGGAAGTACACGATAAAATAAGCAGACAAGTGTCAGCCCATGTTTACATGGGCTCTAAAGCGCGTACCTTAAGAGCTATGAGTCCTACATTTCGATACCGTGGAACAAATCACTTCTACTGACCTCTCTCTCTGCTTCTCGTATCTGCAGAGGTAGCTGTATGCACCGAAACAAGAATAAAATGTCAGGTAAACATGGGCTCTAAAGTGCGTACCTTAAGAGCTGCGCGCACTTTGGCTCTGCCAGACACATTTCTACTGAACAAGAGCTCATAGCTGTTATGGTATGCACTTCAGAGTCCATGTTTACTGAAACCTTTTTGCTTCTAGTATCGTCTACTTTCAACTGTATGCGTTGACACCCTTAGTTATGGTACACCCTGTGTTCCTTATTAATGTGCTCAGTCATGGTAATTGTTTCGTCGATTCGGTTTTTCCATATTCTTATTGTCGCTGTTTCCTCAGGTCCTAAAGGACTTTCTGAGCTGTAAATTCTCGGCCATAGCGGGGGCATTATAATTAATAGCGAAAACTGACGCTATTTAGAATATTCGATACTAAAAGCATAAACGTTCCAGCAGCAAGCAGGTCCACAAAGGATCCGCTTGCAAGATAACTGCGAACGTGTAGTTACGAGACGCCATTAAAATGCGGTGAAGTATTGTCTTAGTTATTACTAATATATTTTAAATGCAAATTTTTCGACTAATTCCTCATCCAGTTGGGCTCAAATTTCACCCAGCGCCTATGGTTGGGGTATATGATACATGCATGTTGGGATACCAGGACGTTTCT
The DNA here is from genome assembly GCF_023897955.1 of Schistocerca gregaria. Lineage (NCBI taxonomy): Eukaryota > Metazoa > Arthropoda > Insecta > Orthoptera > Acrididae > Schistocerca > Schistocerca gregaria. The sequence continues at coordinate 736,655,288 of NC_064931.1, forward strand.
CTGCTGATATAAGACATCTAGCGATTCAAAAGTATACAAGATGGATAGATCGAGCATGACTTTTACTTTGGGCTCTAACATGAGCTGATCCAATTCTGTAGATTCTCTATTTCGGATCGTCTTAAAAGGGAAGTGTGCAGTACTCCCGGTGAGTGAGCTGAAGAAATCGAGCAACGAATTGTACGATCTTGTCAAAATTTACAGCAAGATCCAGCAGTGTTTGAAAGAATTCGTATATACTTCAGGGACGAGTTTAGTTGCGCGAGGACGATAGGTGCGGGTTTTCAATAAATCGAAACATGTAACGTGCTGATATGGTATTCAATTTCTTGTTATAGTATACAGTGTGTCAAATTTGAGCCCAATCAGGTGGCTACTTATTCGATATGTTTCTATTTAAAATATATTTGTACCAACTAAAGCAACTTTGCATAGAGATTTCAGCGACAGCTCGTAATTAAACATTCACAGTTACCTGGGAATGCGATCGGTTTGAGGAGCCATGTTTACGGGAATATTTTTTCTTCTATTATCGTATACTTTCGCAACTGTCTGTTTTAGCCGCTAATTACTGCACATAATGTGCAATTCACATAATTTTGATGAAAGTAATTAAAAAAATAAATGCAAAAGCGTTAAGATAGTGTATGATCTGAACACTACACTGCAGTACACTGACACAATACCATATGTCTACTAAAATAAGAGTAGTTGGGATACATCTCTCACACTTCTGCTAGCGTAGCACAAATGAAAACTTTAGGAAAAACGCGCACATCTCTGTACAACAGTAATGAAGTCACATTTAAGATCCGATGCTTTGTTAGTAAAAGCAGCATTTCCTTTGGAATACGTCCTTATTGTTAATCACAGATCACGAGAGGGGGTAACTGTTTTAGATTTCCCAAGACGCTTGAACGTCATGAAACAAAAAAGAAAAATCTTTTGTGTGCTAAGAATGTTTTTTGAGAGCTGACTGAATAATACTCCAACATCATACCACAGGACGCAGAATAACGGTAATAAGCAGCTTTATGTTGCTTTCGCGTTTCATTGTTAGTGACAGTGGAGACTCTACCCATTAAGACAGCTGCACTCATCTTGAACATCGGACCATGAAGCGACATTTTCAAGAATGTTTTCCAGATTTAGTCTCAGATATAGTCAGTAACCATTCCTAGCTCACCGTGTTGACTTGCGATTAAATTAATCTATATTAACAAATTTCCTTTCTGTGCTCAGAAAGATTCTTTTCAAATTGCAAGGAATTTCTTTAATTTCCAGTACCAGCTAAATTCTAGCCTGCATGCATAACGATTTGAAGTCCAGCGAATGCTAGAACAAATAACAGTTCAGAAACCAACTGAAATACTTACTGAGATAACTATGCCAACTGAATTCAGTTGACAGTGTTCTCCTGGTGTAGCGTACTGACTCTTCACAGTGCGACATAGTGAGCTGGCTTTGTATTAAGAACAGGGGACTTGGATTACAAAGAAAGAGGATTTAATTCGCCACCCAGACTTTCGGTTTTAGGTACCCTTTGGCTTTCATCACTCACATCAGAAGAATGCATGGGCTTAAGAAGCCCATGATCGGCTCTCTTTCTTACGAGTATTCTCTCGCATACAAGTATAGCAAACTGAATGGACAGTCTGCAACGCTTGCGATGTCTATGAGCGAGGTTACTACGAGTTGCATTCAATAAGTAATGCAACATTTTTTTTCTGGCAGCAGTTTGGTTTTATTCATGAATTCAATGTACCATATTATTCCCTACTCTTTTTGCTACAAAACCCTGTATTTCAACATAACCTTCGTTCAGTGTGACGGCCTTAAGCCACCTTACTTGGACTGCCTATATGCCCGCGTAATATAACTCCACTGGTCCACTTAGGAGCCAACGTCTTGCTGCTTCAATAACTTCCCCATTATCTACGTACTCCTTCCAGCGGAGTGCATCCTTCATTAGGACAAACAGGTGGAAGTAGGAAGCTGCCAGATCCGGGGTGTAGGATGGATGAGTAACAACACTCCAACGAAGTTTTTGAAGCTCCTCTCGAGTGTTCAGACTTGTGTAAGGTTTTGCGTTGTCATGGAGAAGGAGAAGTTCGTTCGCATTTTAACGAGAGCAGCACAGTACTCTTCATCGTTCCACCATTAGGCAGGACATCAAGCAAAATAACCCCTTCAGAGTTCCAGAAGACCATTGCAATGACTTTACCGGCTGATGGTGCAGCGCTGAACACTTTCTTGGGAGGAAAGGTGGTGCAGCGCCACTCCATGGATTGCCGTTTTGTTCCGATTCGAACTAACGAAACCATGTTTCATCACCTGTCACGATGTTTCAAAGAAAAACTGTTGCAATCATCCTCGTAACGCACAAGTAATTCCTCTGAGATGGTACTTCGTTGCTCATTACGGTCTTCCGTTAGGCGGCGGGAGCCTAGCGGACACACACCTTGAACACCAATTCGTGGAGGAGTGTGTCAGCACTACAAACAGACACCTCCAGATGAGCAGCGAGGTGTTTCATTGTGACCAGACGATCACCTCTAATGAGAGTGTCCGCACGTTCCAACACTGCAGGAGTCACAGCTGTGTGCTGCCGTCCGGCACTTACTTGGGATATCGGGAGTGTTTGCATTACCTTCTTGCGAACATGGCAGACGCCGCAGCCAACAAATCACCGTGCTTTTGTTCACTGTCAGGTTTCTGTAGATATTCTGCAAGTGTCTATGGATATATGCGATTCTCTGGTTTTCTGCCAAAAGAAACTCCCAAGGCACATTCGCAAGTGTCAATAAACCAAGTTGTGAAACTTGGTGGGTGTGTAGAAGGGCAAAATAATGCAATACGTATTTTACCCCTTAAAAGCGAAATTAAGCACAAACAAAAATATGCGTATTCAATATTTTATCCGTCTTTTATTAACACTTGGGAGTGTTCCTTTGTCAATTACAGCCCTGCTTGAAAGGCACCTCCTTTATAGACTCCACTTTGAAGTAGGGTATAGCGCCACCATCTATCACCTATCAGAACTTCATGATACTATAGGGGCTGAAGCGAAAATATTGCGCAATGTCCCACAACAAATTCCGCACTTTTTCAACCGAAATTGGATTAGAAAAAAATGTGTCGCATTACTTATCGACCGTCCCTTGTATAACTGCCCGTTTTTCTATTTCGTTTAGGAAAAGAAGTTAATTGTATGGCTCTGAAAATCCAAGCCCATATGAGAATGGCCCTGACTCGAATGATATAGACTGCTGATCAATAAAATCTGCAATTCCACGATTGAAGTTCTGCTTGTTGTGCGTATACAGTATAGGCGGACGAATACATATTCAAATTTTTACATGACGTGGATGTATACAGGGTGCGAAAGCCATTACACAGAGTTGCTATCATTGGGAACAACTATGGTTCCAACCTGGGTGGGTATTGAGTAGAACTGAGGCTGGATGATAAACGTGAGCACGTAATCCTATTCTCTTTCAACTCTATGCCAAAGTTCACCAGTCACAGTGGCCAGCAGGTGGTACTGTGGTTGTTTCTCTGCAAACCACATATAAATGTGTTCAATGAGTGTAGGATCTAGAAAGCGTGCAGGCCACGGCAAAAGTCGTACACACTCAGTATCAAGGTACGCCAGGATAGCACGAAAAGCATGTGGCTAGCGTTACGTTGTTAAAGACAACATCGTGGATATCTCGAAGATAGGGCTTGACCACAGGCCTTAACACGTAAAAACTTTAAAATCTGCATGCGTTGGGCCAGTATGACTTTCACTAATGCAGTCAGGCAGCGTTCCCTTCCCCGGAGTCTCCACACGCGGATGATCCATCGTGATGCATCATGGCGTGGTTTAAGGATAAATTTCCGAGAGTGTGCCTTCCTAACAGAGTAAAAAATATTGTTTCCTCCTACGTATATCTCGAGAAGAAACCATGTATGTCAAATTAGATGGCTACCAGGTCACACGAGGCTCACCAACAATTCTTTTTGAGCTACTGTTCTGTCTCTAACGACCTGTATGTTGAAAACAAGGAGAAGTCAATCATACCTTCTATTTTCTCGCCCATACTGAGCATACATTCATTGAAACTGTGTAGCTCTTACAATGTCAACGTAGGAGCTTATTCCTTATTTTGCTTAATAACAATACTTATCAAATCAGTTATACGTAGATATAGGTATGAGAACTGTATGAAGTATACATCTTTCTTCTTACTTCTATGGGAAGAGGAAGGACTGAGGCGGACTAGCTAACCCCTATTCAAAAGTGAAATACTTACAGACTGCAAAGCAGCGTTGTTTAATAAGACAAAAATGAAAGACTTGACGATAGGGGGGCATTATTTCACTCACGTAGAATGAAACGTAGAAATCGTAGAAAGCTTCAGTCAGGCATTCCTGGCTTCTATTTCAAACCACCTTTTTCGAATTGCCTTGTTGTCTTCCTTACACATACATTCATGAACAGTGAAGCAGAAATACCTGTCTACTAGCATGTGATACTCCTTTCGTCTTACTGAATGAACAGACTAACATGGACCTCGTGAAACAATAAAAGTATTGAACAGCCGTTTGGATTCATGGCCGCTGAATAGCTACCCGTGCCTCACGATCTTTCGATACTAAGTTCAAGCCGTGACGGTCTGAGAGTTGGGGGAGGGGGGGGGGGGGGGGGGGGGGAAGCACTGTGGCTCAGAGGGCCATGTCATCTGCGGAGGACACTAAGCAAATAGCGGTTGCACATCAAAAGGACAGTACATTCTCAGATTACTCGCTAGTGACAGACCAACACAACGCCATTCTAGCCGAAGTAAACTTACGCCTCACTGGAACTCTTCCATAAGCACACTAGACGCATTCACCGGTTTATGTTGTTTTACACAGCCTCGTAATATTCCATTGACGTGTACCACTTTCATCGCGAATCGTCATCCTAGGTGGCCTTCTTCCACAATTCGACAGTTCTAATGACAATGAATTAGCGGCTCCATTGTGTCCAGGCTATCCAAATTGATAATCCACGATAGCTAATTGTTTATTTTAGTGTTGAAAGCGCGATTCATTGGTGCCATACACAATAATTTGCTAGTATATTTTCGCATATGGACACGAAGTATTAATTATACAGAAACGTACTGAAAGGATAAAATCTGATCCCATCCTTGACATTCATATAGGCAACTAGTTAAAAAATTACGGCTATTAACAACAACTCAGGAATAAGTTTACTCTCTTACATAGTTTGTTTTGAAAAATCAGGCAATAACTAAAAATATAGGTAGCGTTCATAAATACAGCTCTAAGAACAAAAATTGCCTCCATACTTATAGTTTAATCTTACTCTTTCTTGGAAAGGAGCACAATATTTCACCACCTCCCTTGTAAATTGAAGGTGCTGGCAGATAATGAAAGTTTCAAAGACAAATTGAAGTCTTTTCTACTTGACAGTGCCTTCTACTCCATGGATGAATTTCTGAGAGATACTGTGTATGAGGTCGGGATATATTTGTCAAATTTTGTTGTAGATTAAGATTAAATTGAAAATATCCAGATGGATGGCATGTAGACATGTCGCCACAGATGAGGTAGATATTCTCCACGTAAGAAAAAAAACTAAACTAAACCAACAGAGAAGATTTACAGAAGCATAGCGCGCATAGTCATGGGTTTGTTTAGTGAGTACGTGAGCGTTACGAATATGCATTACGAAGAGGTTTACTCTTGAAATTCTCGGTGCCTACGTTCCAAACATAGTCACTGGATCATTTTGTCCTTCATACAGGTCACGAACTGATCACGACGAGAAAGTGAGAGAAATTACAGCTTATTAGAAAACTTACCGGCAGTTGTTCTTTCCACGCACGACTCGTGAATAGAAAAGAAAGTGACGGAAATTTTAGTGGCTACTGGACTATCCTCTATCACGCACCGTGCTCTACGCCGGTAATTTGTTTTTAATTTCTCGACGAGAAAGTTTTTCAAAATCTGAAGTTTCGAAACTGAAACTACTTTCGTAAAACAGCAGGGAAAAATAAACACACAGAAAACGTATCGCATAGGTCTGTTGCTGCAGAGTCTAGACGGCTAAGTTGAGCAGCAGCAAATGAACGGTGGTGTGGTACTGGAGCAGAATAAACTTGTAAAGGACATGATCTCTATGAAAGAGTCCGTCAGTGTTCGCAAACGCTTAGTCCCATTAAATGTTAACTCCTACATAAACATCATTGCAGGATTTGTTACAACGATTGCCGAATGTCGTAACAGATGGATGTGACTGATCTTTTGGAATGTTCCTTCTCATCTCATCCTCGCCAAACTGCCTAACAAATATCTTTCGTTATCTTCTACGCTCAGAGACTGTGCCAGATGTACGGTTTTGCTACACGATGTAATTACGTCATCGTCATTGAATTAAACATTTTATTTCTTGATCAGCGAGGTGGCGCATGGTTAGGGCACTGGACTCACATTCGGGAAGACGACAGTTCTAATACCCCCTGATTTAAGTTTCCCGTGATTTCCCAACACCACTTAAGGAAAATGCCTAGATGGTTTTTTTTGTAAAGGGCAGTGGGGATTTCCTTTCATATCCTTCCGTAATCAGAGCTTGTGCTTCGTGTGCAGGGATCTCCTGTTTGCAGTTTCTTACTCCTAGTGATATATACTTCTATATCTTTTCATTTGTCCTCTAGCCATTGCTTCTTAGCCATTTTGCACGTTCTGTGAGTCTCATTTTTTCGACTTTTATATTCCCTTTCGCCTGCATCATTTATTGCATTTTTATATTTTCTCCTTTAATTGATTAAATTCAATATCTCTCGTGTTACCCAAGGATTTCTGCTAGCCCTTGTCTTTTTACCAACTTGATGTTGTGATGCCTTTCCTATTTCACCTCTCAAAGGTTCTTATTCTTTTTCTATTGTATTCCTTTCCCCTCTTCTTGTTAGCTGTTCCCTAATGCTCCCTCTGAAACACTCTGTTTCTCTCAGTTTATCGACGTCCCACCTCCTTAACTTCCTGCCATTTGACTTTTCTTCAATTTTAATCTGCCGTTCATAAACAATAAATTGTGGTCAGGGTCCACATCTGCCCCTGGAAATATCTTACAATTTAAAATCTGGTTCCTAAATCTCTATCCAACCTTTATCGATTGAAGCGCCAAAGAAACTGGTATAGACATGCGTATTCAAATACATAGGTATCTGGCGCAGTTGTTAAATCGATTACTGCTGCTACAATGGGAGGTTATCAAGATTTAAGTGAGTCTGAAAGTGTTGTTATATTCGGTGCACTAGCGATGGGACAAAGCATCTCCGAGGTAGTGATGTAGTGTGGGTTTTCCTGTACGGCCAGTTAACGAGTGTACCGTGAATATCAGGAATCGAGTAGAACATCAAATCTCCGACAGCGCTGCAGCTGGAAAAAGATGCTGCAAGAACGGGACCAACGACGACTGAAGAGAATCGTTCTAAGTGACAGAAGAGCAACCCTTTCGTAAACTGCTGCAGATTTCAATGCTGGGTCATCAGCAAGTGACAGCGTGCGAACCATTCAACGAAACATCATCGATATGGGCTTTCAGTGCCGAGGGCCCACTCGTGTACCATTGATGACTGCACGACACAAAGCCTTATGCCTTTCCTGGGCCCGTCAACAACAACATTGGATTGTTTCAAATTGTAGCGAGCGGATGGATGAGTACGAGTATAACGACAATCTCGTGACTCCATGGACCCTGTATGTCAGCATGGGACTGTTAAGGATGGTGAAGGCTCTGCAGTGGTGTGGGGCGTGTGCAGCTGGAGTGATATGAGACCCCTGATACCTCTAGATACGACTCTGACAGATGACACGGAGAGTAAGCAACCTGTCTGATCATCTACATCCATTTACGGCCATTGTACATTCCGACGAATTTGGACCATTCCAGGAGCACAATGCGACACCCCACACTTCCAGAACTGCTGCAGAGTGTCTCCAGGGTCTCTCCTCTGAGTTTAAGCACTTCCGCTGGCCACCGAACTCCCCAGACATGAACATTATTTACCATATTTGGGGTGCCTTGCAGTGTTGTGTTCAGAAGAGATCACCATCCTCTTACGGCTTTATGGACAGCCCTGCAGGATTCATGGTGCCAACTCCTTCCAACAGTATTTTAGACATTAATCGAGTCCATGCCACGTCATGTTGCGGCATTCCAGCGTGCTCGCGTGGGCCCTACGCAATATTAGGCAGGTGAACTAGTTTCTTTGTCTCTTCAGTGTATTCAATCTGAAACCTTCCGGGGTCTCCTGGTCTCTTCCTTATATATAGCCTTCTCTCATGATTCTGAAACCAAGCATTATCTATGGTTATATTATTCTCTGTGCAAAATGCTACCAGGCGGCTTCCTCTTGCATTCCTTTCCCACAGACCCTATTCAACTACTGCTTTTCCTTCTCTTCCTTTTTTCTCCTATTTAATTCAAGTCCCCCATGATAATTAAATGTTCGGCTCCCTTAACTATCCAAATAATTCCTTTTATCTCATAACACATATCCTCAACCTCCTACTCATCTACGGAGCTAGTTGGCAGATAAACTGTGGTGGGTGTGGGTTTAGTATCTACCTTGGCTACAATAATGCATTCACTATGCTTTTCATAGTAACTTCCCCGCGTTCCTATTTTTTTACTCATTATTAAACCTACTCCTGAATTACCCCTATTTGATATTGTATTTATAGCCTTGTGGTCACGTGACCAGAAGTCCTGTTTCTCCAGCCACCGAACTTCACTTATTCCCACTATATCTAACTTTAACCTATCCATTTCCCTTTTTAAATTTTCTACCCTACCTGCCCGATTACGGGATCTGACATTCCACACGCCGATACGTAGAACGCCTGTTTTCTTTCTCCTGATGGCGACTTCCCCCTGAGTAGTCTCCGCCCAGAAATCCGAATGGGGGACCATCTTACCTCCGGAGTATTTTACCCAAGAGGATGCCACCATTTAACCATACAGTAGAGCTGTATGCCCTCGAGAAAAATTATGGCTGCTGTAGTTTCCCTTTTCTTTCAGCCATTCGCAGTACCAGCACAGCAAAGCCGTTTGATTGGTGTGAAACGGTCAGATCAGTCAATCATCCTGATTGTTACCTCTGTAACTACTAAAAAGGGCTGCGGCCTCTCTTCAGGAACCACACGTTTGTCTGGCCTCTCAACAGATACCCCTTCGTTATAGTTGCACCCACTGTACAGCTAACTGTATCGTTGAAGCAAGGTCCATGGTTCATGGGGGGAATTATAACCTGTAGGAGAAAAACAATTCAGCTTCTACGAATTAACTGTTCTTGGATCTTTAATTTTTAAAGATACGTTTTCCTTAAAGATACATTGCGCGTTAGTTCAGATGTCACTCAATGAAACAAACCTATACAAGAGACTATGTTCCTCTGCTAGTAAATGAAAGGTCATCCAGGACAGTTTTATGAAAGTGACAGAGTATCTTGCACGGTTTCAATGTCTGCTCTTAAATGTGTAAAAATTATTACTGTAGGTTATCGATGGCAAAAAATTTCATGATATTAGTGGAACCTGATTAAGAAAGAAAGATAAGCAACTGAAAATAAACAAGTGCTTTAATCAGTCCTACTCATTATGTTAAATTTCCCACTACACATTTTAAATGATTATAACTACATCATTAGATTTACTGAAAAGTCGTCGCTTGGTATATCAGTTAATAAGATACGGTATAGACTTACCATCTTTCCTCACTCTAGATGATTGCTAGAGCATATAAAAGAGGGTGTAACTGAAAACTGATGAACATTGGCATATTCAGGTTGTTCATCTTTGCAACAGGGCTTGGAAATGGTCATTGAGTTTAATTTATCGAAGCTGGTTTTGGGCGTCAGTCTGGTGGGGTCTGTCTGCCCAGATGTAGTAAACGCACGGCCTAGTGATTGGTTGCCTCACACTCACACTTGGTCACTGAGCTGGGTTGTTGAGTAAAATTTTCTGCTTCTGTGCACACTTGGAAGGTGATTTTGAATTAGAATTACATACGATTTTCGCGTTAGAAAACTTTCTAAGACTTTTAAAGTCATTTGCCAGGAGCATTATGGTTTTCTCGAAATATATAACTTTGCTATCATTTAACCAGATTAAAGTAGGGCGGAATTTGTACTTAACTTGATCACCAAGCCCAGCGGGCTAACATTAGGCTTACTGAAATATAGATGTGAATGAGCGTAACTGAAATAATAAATAACATTCAGGTATATCTCCGAGAAATCGTGAATGGGACAATGCGACTTGTGTACGATATATTCGCCATGTAACATCTGAAGAAATAATTCGAATGAAATATTTAAACGACATCTTGGCCCTGAAGTATTTCTTCGAAGGTTACAGCTTGCAGATCACCCCTGATAGGAATGTAATATTCATCATGTCAACATGCTTAGAATGCTCGTTTAAAACTTAGAGAGAAATCAGTAAGTTGACATACTGTGCATATTTCTGCTTAGTAATATCACTTGGAAGAATGTTTTGTGGTAACTCAGCTTTAAGAAAGAAAGCTTCCATTGCTCTAAAACATTCTGTAAGAATAAATTTGGCGTTCATTCACGATAAACTTATAAATATCTGTTTGAGCAGTTAAACAGTTTGGGTGCAATGACGTACGTAATTACGTTATCGAAAGAAAAAGTAACTTTCGTTATTCCACATCTAAGGTTGTCTTTTGCACAGAAATAGGTGCACAATCCTGCAACCGAAATGTTTCATAACTTCCCCAATGATATAAAATGTCTGCCAAACAGCGAAGTAAAATCTGAAAACAAACTGAAATAGTTTCTCCTTGACAATTCCTTCTATTCTTCAGAAGAATTTCTGTTATTGCAATTTGTATCAGAAATGAAATTAGCTGTAAAGTTAACAGCAAAATTGGAGACCACATTGCAGGTCAAGTGAAGGAATTGTGCTACTCTGGAAGCAAACTAACGGTGTACAGTGGAAGCAAAGGATTATTTGAAGCCGATTAGCGTCAGGGAAATAAAGAATTCCTCGGCCAAAATAAATTTACTAGTCACCAATACTGGCCTGAATTTTCGGAAGAAGTTTTTGAGAACGTACAACTGGAGGCCAGAATCGTATGGAAATATATCATGGACTGTGGGAGGACCGAAACACAAGCAAATTCAAATGTCTGACGCATGGAATGGTAAGGTAAGGTAAGAAATGAGTGCCTTAGCAGAACTGACGAGGAAAGGGTATTGTATATCTGTGTAGTATCAGGTCAGATCCTCTAACTTATCCTCTAGCCACACAGTTAACATTTTGTTGGTATATTTGTCTTTGTGTGCGATAATGCAGGAGCACACCAAATGAGCACCTTCCTCCAGGAGACAGAAATGGCATTGCCTGCATTATTTGCTGACAAGGGCCCGTTGTAAGCATGCATCTCACCAGATGCAGCTTACAGCCTGTCGAGGCACGAACCCTCCTCAGGCACTAGATGGCACCAGGAGACCAGCCATCAAAAAGTTGGCCAGGTTTGAGCAGCAACGTCTCGACCATCTTATTGACAGAAAGCGAAGGAGGACAGAAGCACGTTACAATGGGAGAAGCATGGTACTGAATGCTGAACAGTGGCTCATCCTGATATTACCGGTGTGAAAACACGAGTACCTTGTAACAGACTCACTTTATTTTCATCGTTGTTTTGTTTTCATTTCACAGTAAACTATCATATTATTTTTAGTTTAATAATTATTATTCTTTCATTTCCATCCTACTTGAATTTGAGCCCACATATCTTCGCAGAAATTTAGGTGTTGCAAAATTATACTGTGCAGTTTGTTAAGACACCGAATATTAACTCGCACGTGCACAAATATAAAATTGTGCTCTTCACCAAACAAAGTAAATATAATACGCTATGACTACAATTTCAGTGACTCACAACTAAAATCAAGTTAACTCACACAGATACAAGCGTGTAGAAATTTATAGGGATATAATTTGGAATGGTAACACAGGCTCAGTCGTAGGTACAGCAGGTAGGAGACTTGTCTTCATTGGTAGAGTTCTGGGAAAATGTAGTCCACCTACAAAGGAGATTGCTTACAAAAGACTCCTGAGACCAATCCTACAATATTGCTTAAGTGTGTGGTGATCGTAGAAAATATAACTTTGAAGGGAACGAACTTTTACAAAGAAATGCAACACAGGATTGTTTGGTTCGTGGGAGTGCTTGACGGAGATGCTGAAAAACCTGAACTTGAAGATGTTTGAAGATAGGCGCCAACTAACTTGCCAACCAACTTAAATAGTTTCCAGAACTAACATTAGTTGAGGAATCTAGGAATACACTACAAACCCTTACGTGTGGCTCTCGCAGGGACCATGAAGATAAGATTTGGCTAACTGCGGCGTTTACAGGGCTGTAATTATCGTCTCGTGTTCCTTAGGCAATGGAAAGGGGAAGTAGCCGTAATAAATGACTATAAGGAATCACCCTCTGCCTTGCACTTCTCAGTGGTTTGAGCTGTATAGCTGTACATGCAGGGGTAAATGCAGAAGAGGGCAAAAATAAATAAGAACTATAGCAACAGATTTAAAGAAAATATTACTCATCGTTCCTAACCTCTTACTTATGCAGCTCTGTTGAGATGCACCTCAAATAAATTTTTGTCTATTGCCGAACGTTACCGTTACTCAAGTTTCTACACTCGAGAAAGAAGCCAATATTTTGAACAACAGTGTTTAACAATTATTTCGGTTGCTCCTTCACATGTGCACATGCATTCCACTTTCTGTAGTATTCAAGGTACAATAAATAAAAGTGTAATGACAACTGTAATAATTGAGTACGAAATTATCATAAACGTATAGTCAGGTACCACTAACGTCCGCAATCTCATAAAATGATTCTGCTCAGTTTCAATGCACATCCTTCACTGTTCGAAATAATTGATTTTTGAATCTTATAATACTGATTAGCTGTACAAAAAAATAACTGGACTGCAAGATTGTATCTGTTCTTCTATCACTTGAGTACAGACGAACAGGATCATGAATAGCGACAATAAAAGTTCCATATACAATTTAAAAATTTAAGCTCAACTCCTCACTTACTTGGATCTGTTTTATCGTGAGTGGCTAATCCCTATCCTCCGTAATTACTGATATAATGCTAAGGTTTTACCAAAAGCTGCAGTCACAGAAACTTGCCTAGAAAGAAATTAGCAAGTTCCTCCTTTCATCTTTAACGAAACTGAGAGTGTATTGTGAACAAATAGGGGACTAAAGATCATATTACATTTGTGTTCGTATGTTTTGTTAGTATCTTGCTGAGCCACGGACCACTACATCTCTAATAGTCTTTGTTTGCAGAGCCACAGACCACTACATCTCTAATAGTCTTTGTATTTCTCCTATTCCCACGTTCTCCAGTGACAAATAACACAATTTTAAAGACAGAACGATCATTTGCCCACACGCTTCAACAAAATAGTTTTGCATACGTTGATCGACGTTCTGTTCGCGATTATAGTAGCTTTATAATTTACGTCGTTCTTTATAAACAGACAAAATATTTTCTTTGATTTACTAATGAACTATCAATACTATTTCTGTGAGAAAATATGACGACCATGAAATAACTGTACATTATGCCAACCACTGTTTCTTTAGAAAAAGAACTACTCATTTTCTGTGTAGCCTAATCTGAAAGCTAGTACAGTTCTCTGAAGGACTTTATACGTAATGGTAGTTCAAAAAACTGTCTCCGGCGTTACTCGTAGATTCAGAAAATATGGTCGTCTTGTAGGGAAATCATGCGTTGAATTTTATTGTTGGCATCTTCTGTAGACCAGTAAGAACGTGTTATTCATGGAGAGAGACTTTTCACCGTGGAAGATATCCGTGGCGAATCACAGAATGCTCTGGGTACCCAGACACAAAAGAACGGCAGACACAGCTCCTGACACAGGCGGCAGCGACGGTTCAGCTTGGTACTCTTGCTGCGGCAATATTCCGACAAAAGGATTCTGTTTTCTGAAAACAGTGAATACACTTTTTCATCTTTTCGTGGCGACAGTCTGTGAAACGCAATTATTATTAGTCAAAGTTAAGATCCTGTTGAGCAATGCTATTATTTGAATGTACTGCTGTCGATTGTAGGAATTTATCCTCGTTTTTAAATCAGTTAGATAGATCCTTTGTACGTTCCACTATCAAGTTTTCAGTGGTGTGCATGAACACAAGATAAAATAGATATACCTTAAAACGATTAATAGATGCACAGATGTCACCACGCCATTCATTCAACAATTTCAGTGCGAGGGCCATGTGTTATCCCCACGTAACAATTAAGTGTGTTCCAATGAAATTCTTACATCGATCACAGCAGAAACCCTGACGTTCTGATAATATACATGTGGCATGTATGAGGTTTACTAAATCATTTAAAAGTATCGCCTCCTAATGTAAAATGTAATAGACTTTTTCAATAATATACGTAACTACACTTCGTACTGATGCAGGAATAATGTCCCACTTACAATTTTTCTCTTGAATAAAAGCGTTCTTCTACGTGAGGCAGTCTTTTATTTAAAATATTCGCTTTGTTTTATTATTAGTGATTAGATCATTTCGATCTTTTGGGCATTGTCAAGCTACAACAAACCAAAAATTAAATTATGCCTACATCATATCATTACCTACAAAGCAGTGTCGTAAAACAACATGTAATTGTGCCCCAAATACGTGTTGTATTTCTTAGTGGACAGTTAGGCCACGGTGTAAAGATTATTTCTGTTAAATACAGCCGACTGATGCATCGGTCACAATGATTCCTTTCTCCACGATGACTACATCCACTGTGATATGATCTGTAAACTATCAGAAGCACTTTTCGTTGTGCATTAGATACTGTATTTCTCCTATTTCGGTTATTGACTGCCAGCTGCAGTGAAGCAAAAATTGTCTTGCTACTTTCAGGCACGGTTTTGTAAAGCGTTATGTGATAATTTAAGGTTTCTTATTCAGAATCGTTGAGAGAAACAGCGTAAGAACACATTCAATAACGTACACTATCTGACAAAAGTATCAGGATACCGTTTAGAGGTAACAAAAGTCATGGGGAACCTCTTACTATCGTGTCGGTCCATGCCCGGCAGAGTGCAGCCACTCAACGCGGCATGGAGTCAGCAAGTCGTTGGAAGTCCCCTGCTGAAATATTGAGCCCTGCTGCCACAATATCCATCCATAATTGCAAAAGTGTTGCCAGTGCTGGATTGTGTGTACGAACGGACCTGTCGACTGTGTCAAATAAAAATTCGATGGGATTCATGTCGAGCGATCAGGGTGCCCAAATCATTCGTTCAATTTGTCCAGAAAGTTCTTCAAACCCAAAGCGGATAATTGTGGGCGGTTGTCATGGCGCATTGCCAGCCAAAAAGATTCCATCGTTGTTTGGGAACATGAATGACTGCAAATGGTCTCCAAGTAGTCGAATATAACCATTTCCAATCAATGATTCATGTAAAGGCAACCCACACCATTACACAGCTACCACGAGGTTGCTCAGTGCCTTGTAGGCAACTAGGAAAACTGAAATTTGTGGTAAGTTGCTATGGGACCAAACTGCTGAGTACATCGGTCCCTATGTTTACACATTACTTAATCTAACTAGAACTAACCTACGCTAAGGAGAACACCCACTCCTGCCCGAGGGAAGACTCGAACCTCCGACGGGGGAAGAGGGGGGGGGGGGGTGGAGGGGAGCCGGACAACTAGCGTTCATGGCTTCGTGGGGCATCCGACACACTCGAACCAAGCATCAGTTCTTACCAACTGAAATCAGGACTCATGTCACCAAGCCACGGTTTTCCTGTCGTCTACAGTCTCACCGATATAGTCTCGAGCGCAAGATAGGCGCTGCAGGTGATGTGCTGTTAGCAAAGGCACTCGCTTCGGTCGTCTGCTGCTGCACCCCATTAACACCATCTTTCGTAGCACCGATACATTCGTTTTACGTCCCACATCACTTTCTGCCGTTATTTCAACCCGTATTACCTGTCTGTTGGCACTGAAAGCTCTACGCAAACTTCACTCTCTCCGCCGTTAAGTGAAGGGGCTGGCCACTGTGTTATACGTGGTGAGAGTTAATGCCTGAACTCTGGAATTCTTGCCGCATTCTTGACACTGTAGATCTCAGAATATTGAATTTCCTAACGAGTTCATAAATGGAATGTCCCATGCTTCTAGCTCCAACTACAATTCTGCATTAAAAGTCTGTTAATTCCTATCGTGCGTCCGTAATCACGTCAGACACCTTTCCACGTGAATCACCTAAGTACAAATGACAGCTCCGCCAATTCACTACGATTTTATATCTTCTGTACACGATACTACCGTCATTTGTATCTGTGCATATCGCTGTCCCACGTCTTATCTGATGGGGACACCTTCTATGAGATGTCCGAAAGTCTGTGTAGGAATGGCAGCCCATTCTTCTTCGAGAGCCACAACTAGAGAAGGTAGTGATGTTGGATGCTCGGGTCTCGAGCAAAGTCAGTGTTCTAACTCATCCCAGTGATGTTCCATAAAGCTAAGGTCCGAACCCTGAGCAGGCCAGTCCATTTCAGGAATGTTACTGTCCACAAAGTTTGCCTCAAGATGTTGATTTATGAAAGGGTGCGTTGTCCTGCTGAAACAAACAGTCATCGTTAGGAACTGCTCCTCTACTGTACGCGGTACACAACGTTGCTTAATGTGTTCACGTCCTTCCAAAGTCAACGTTTTCTTGAGTGCAATAAGGGCCACACCCTAACCTTGAAACACACCCACATTCCATATCACCATCTCCTCTGCACTTCACTGTTCGCACTGATGGCACGTAATGTTTTCCAGACACTCTTCAAACTCAGACGCTCCCATCACATTGCCACAGGATATAACGTGATTAATCAAGCGTAATCACTCGTTTCCAGTCGTACACCGTCCAGTGTCGTCTTTCCTCAAACCACCTGAAGCATCGCTTAGCACTGACTACAGAAAAGTGTAATTGATGAGGAATTGCTCACTCTTTCATATTCGCTACGCACAGTCATTGCTGGTAGTAATGTGAAACTCATGAGTGATTCCTTCCTCTGGTATCATGCGGTTTATTTACAACCACGCCTCGAAGCACTCGACGATCCCTGTTGGTCAGTATATGGCGTCTGCTCTCGGTTTAGCTATGGTTGTGCCTTCGAATTTCCACTACGCCACCAGTCATCAAAATTCGACTAAGGCAGTCATCGAATGAGTAGTCCACGTTCGAGGTCACTGAGCTCTCCTAACAGAACCATTCTGCTGTTACTGCATCTCTATTGACCAAACATTAATGTCGTCGCCATTTTTTATTAGCGCGCCTAGTTTTCTCTCTGTCTGCCATTAAGGCTATGATATTATCGTCTGTTGAGCTTACAGCTTCTTTGTAATTTGAATGATGCGATCAACCTTCAATTGGAGAAAATCACTGCGTTAACTCAATCAATTTTCGGTATGCATAATTACTGCCATAGGTGACAGAAAAATACAGAAGCTTGTTGATTCTCTATATTTTCATTAACTTATGATATATACTACTGGCCATTAAAATTGCTACACCAAGAAGAAATGCACATGATAAACGAGTATTCATTGAACAAATATACTATACTAGAACTGACATGTGGTTACATTTTCACGCAATTTGGGTGCATAGATCCTGAGAAATCAGTACCCAGAACAACCACCTCTGGCCGTAATAACGGCCCTGATGCCCCGGGGCATTGAGTCAAACAAAGCTTGGATGGAGTGGACAGGTACAGCTGCCCATGCAGCTTCAACACGATACCACAGTTCATCAAGAGTAGTGACTGGAATATTGCGACGAGCCAGTTGCTCCGCCACCATTGACCATACGTTTTCAATTGGTGAGAGATCTGGAGAATGTGCTGGCCACGTCAGCAGTCGAACATTTTCTGTATCCAGAAAGGCCCGTACAGGACCTGCAACATGCTGTCGTGCATTATCCTGCTGAAATGTAGGGTTTCGCAGGGATCGAATGAAGGGTAGAGCCACGGGTCGTAACACATCTGAAAGGTAACGTCCACTGGTCAAAGTGCCGTCAATGCGAACAAGAGGTGACCGAGACGTGTAACCAATGGCACCCCATACCATCACGTCGGGTAATACGCCAGTATACCCGCTTCCAGTGTGTGTTCACCGCGATGTCGCCAAACACGGATGCGACCATCATGATGCAGTAAACAGAACCTGGATTCATCCGAAAAAAATGACGTTTTGCCATTCGTGCACCCAGGTTCGTCGTTGAGTACACCATCGCAGGCGCTCCTGTCTGTGGTGTAGCGTTAAGGGTAACCGCAGCCATGGTCTCCGAGCTGATAGTCCATGCTGCTACAAACGTCGTGGAACTGTTCGTGCAGACGGTTGTTGTCTTGCAAACGCCCCCATCTGCTGACTCAGGGATCGAGACGTGTCTGGACGATCCGTTACAGGCATGTAGATAAGATGCCTGTCATCTCGACTGCTAGTGATACGGGACCGTTGGGATCGAGCACGGCGTTCCGTATTACCCTCGTGAACCCACCGATTCCATATTCTGCTAACAGTCATTGGATCTCGACCAACGCGAGCAGCAATGTCACGATACGATAAACCGCAATCGCGGTATGCTACAATCCGATTTTTATCGAAGTCGGAAACGTGATGGTACGCATTTCTAATCCTTACACGAGGCATCACAACACCGTTTCACTAGGCAACGCCAGTCAACTGTTGTTTGTGTATGAGAAATTGGTTGGAAACTTTCCTCATGTCAGCACGTTGTAGGTGTCGCCAGCGGCGCCAACCTTGTGTGAATGCTCTCAAGAGCTAATCATTTGCATATCACAGCATCTTCTTCCTGTCAGTCAAATTTCGCGTCTATAGCACGTCATCTTCGTGGCGTAGCAATTTTAATGGCCAGTAGTGTAGTAATACTGTTTCGGAAAATTCGATTTACAGTGTTAGTATTTTTTGTTTACAGAAGAGTGCTATAAAAAGTATCTCTCTTGTTAAGTCTACAACATCATGAAGAGATATATCCAAGATACTTGACATTTTAACAATTTATTCACAATACATATATAGATTCATGTTTCTGTATTTGAAAAATAAGAAACCCGTAGTTGAATTTACCCACCTGTGTTTTTTATTATCTGAAGAGCGAATGGAAATATTCAGAATAAAGTAGTTTCAGGCTTTTTACTCACCTAATCGCCTATGCCAGTAATCACAGTTACTGCAAACACTGAGCGAGGCAGAGGAGGTGTTACCACACTGAGCTCGAAATCCGCGTGCGGCCATCCAGATTTAGGTTTCCCGTGATTTCTCTAAATCGCTTGAGGTAAA
Source organism: Schistocerca gregaria (assembly GCF_023897955.1). NCBI lineage: Eukaryota > Metazoa > Arthropoda > Insecta > Orthoptera > Acrididae > Schistocerca > Schistocerca gregaria. The sequence goes on from NC_064931.1 coordinate 736,674,740, forward strand.
TTCTGGGATGGTTCCTTTAAAAGTGCACGGCCAATAATTCGAGCCTGCGCTCCGTCTCTAATGACCGCGTTGTCTACAAGTCGTTAAACACTAATCTCCCGCCTCCCTACCCCAGACTGCATACGAAGCTGAACTACGGTACTTTATTAATTCTAGGCATTAGGTTTCACAAAGAATGTATTCGACATACAGGCTAAACAACAGTCAATATTTGGGCGCTTTTGACCATAGCTGTTTTGCGCCCCAAAAGCATAATAAAAAAGACGGCCGCTAGTGGCCGTGCGGTTCTAGGCGCTTCAGTCTGGAACCGCGTGAGCGCTACGGTCGCAGGCTCGAATCCTGCCTCGGGCATGGATGTGTTTGATGTCCTTAGGTTAGTTAGATTTAAGTAGTTCTAAGTTCTACGGGACTGATGACCTCAGATGTTAAGTCCCATAGTACTCAGAGCCATTTGAACCAGTTGAACCATAATAAAAAATATAAAAAATAGTCGGCCTAACAGACAGACAGAGAGGAGAACAGGAACCTAAGCTACCACAACTCCAAAGATTCTATGACCTCTAAAGTAATACACATATTATTCAATATATTCTTATGCTGCTACTACAAACGATTTTGAATAAAAAATCCTTAATTACTGTATAACATCCCAAGTTCAGGTAGCATGGAAGTACCAAGTCAATATACTGTCCTTATTAATATTTCTTGCTCCTCAAATTATTGTGAGGATCATCATTATAACATTAGGACCAAATAAACCTTTACAAAGACTTTAAGAGGTGAACTTTAGGACAAAATGGAATCGAGTACATTCGTGCAATATGTTCAACAATCTCCCAGAGCAATTAAATGTCGTATATACGCTGCCTGACAAAAGAAAACAGAAGCACCCGAAAGACACGGTACGATGCCAGTGTAATTTAGTACATGTACCCATCATGGCGGGTATGTAAATGAGTACAGTAACAATTCTCTGTGGCAAGCAGAACAGCCACGAGAGTGCATTATCACTTCTCGTGTTCAGTGTTCTTACCGCGCGCTGCAATGTGTACAAAGGGCGTGGAGAGTGTCACATGTTGAGTGATCACTGTACACGTCACGAAGGTGGCGCGTCCTCGTGTGACGCGGTACATGCGTGGCTCGCTGCTCGGTCGAAAACTTTCTTTTCTGTGGGCATCAGGAAGCTAGTGAAAAGATGAACCAAGTGATTTGAAAAAAAGGGGGCTATATTGAACAGTGGTGTTAATGTACGTGTCCTCTTTGTACTGCAATCAAAGGTATAGCAACACTGAGAATAATTTTTGACTTATCCTCACACTAGCTGTAATTCCACTTTAGGTCGCTCCGACATGAAAAATTAACGGCAACTCAGGAGTTCCTAACCCCATCCACCAAACGGCAGATGAGGAGTTTCTTTGAGGTACTAAATTCCTACTTGGAAAAAATGTGCCATGGATCTGGAATGAAGATGAAAAGAAGAATTCTTTGAGCTGTAGTGAAATTTAGCAAATGTCCCCGTTGTGCCCCAAACTGTTCATATAAAATATAAGACTAGGTATGTAGTCCTGAAACTAAAACTGTTGGTCCAGTGGCTCCTGTTACTGGCATAGCTCTATAGTCTACAAGGCGAAGCGGTTAATTTGAGTTAGTTATTAACGTTAGTTTTCCAGTAGACTTGTGTAAAATTTACAGTTCTCAAAATTAAAAACAGATTAGCTTTAGATATTGCAACAGGTGAGTCTAGCATTAATAATACGATTTATACAATAATTAATAATGAGATTAAATTCATTGCTTTTGATAGTCTTGTATCTCCTAGCGGTACTTACAATAAGTGTCCTGGAATTACGTTTGTGGCCAGTATCACTGTTAGTTCTCCTAGATGAATGACTTTTATAATTATTTTAGTTTCAACTGTGGATGATATTAATGCAGAAATGGTACCATGGGGTACTAAATGCACAAATATGTAATTTGTCTGGTTGATCCACTAGAATACCACAGATCAATACCATAAATCTTAGTCATATTGGAAGGACAATAGAGTATTATTGCTAAACGATTAGTTCTTGTAAAAATATATGGAAATAATAATATAATAAGATTAAATGATATTATTAAAATAATAGAAATTAAAACAAAAGTTGTTCCATTAAATGATTTTGTTCCTAATAGGGTTTTAAATCCATTATATAAAGTTTGATTAAATCATTCATATAACAATAATTTCTGATGGAGTTAAAATAGTGCAACGACTAATAATATCCCAATAATATTCAAGGTCAGTTCAGTGATAATTTAAAAATATAATTAGTGCAGCCTGACATTGTCAAGGAGGATACGGCTGTTTTAATATAGTGTACTAAAATATCTTGTTAATAAAAATTTTTTGATCCTTAGACCAAAATTTTCGTATTAGAATTAAAATGCAGTAACGAGTTGCGGTTGCTTTCTACAACCATCTTCAGATCGTTAACAGTGTTAAAAAGCGGTGAATATACATTGGAAGGCACCATTATATGCAGTCATGCAATGACATGGATTAGTAAATAGTAAGACAATGGCAGTACATAGTAGAAAACATCACCATGAGAAAGCCAGGTTGTAGACAGTAATCTCGCAGGATGGCTGTAATAATGAAGGATAATGGCCAATAGCATTAGTAAACGTTGCATCAAAATCTCATTGTATAGCAGGTAGTGTTAGTGAGAGCACTAGTGCAACGATTCCAAAAATTATCAGCCTTTCTGTAGAAATGAACGATCCTCTATGGCGTATGAAATAGTCATGTTTATAAGGTTTGCAAAGGCTGAAGGATAAAAGAAAAATACAGCAAGCCCACCAGTCCGTCAAGACACGTCAGAACTGATTGTATGCATTTAACGAAAGTAGATTAAAAAAAAAAGAGCGAATAAGGCAGCAATAGGGAATACAGACTTTCACATTCGTCATTGACAAAGAGTGTCAACTAGCCAATCAGGAGTGTTCGTAAGAGAAATACAACATTGTATAAGCATACCTGACAGAGGGGAAATAGATGACGCCTATATGTAGCTTTGATGAGGATTATGGAGAAAAACACTTTTGTGGACAGTTTGAGATCAGATGACAAGCCAGTACCAAACAAATGAAGGAAGTCTGAAAATTGGAAGGGGCATATAGAAGTGTTATACACAGGGAACGAATGCAGTGTTATGTAAAATGAAGAAGAAAAAGGTGTAGAGGAGAAGAGATTCTATACTGTGAGAAGTATCTGAATAAGCACTGAATGGAGACTGGAATAGACGCCATTCCTTCAGAATGACTGAGATCCTTAGGAGAACATTCGAGGATTATTACAGGCCTGTACCACCTCGTATGTAACACATAAAAGACGGCAGAAATATTCTCAGACTTCAGTAAAAATATAGTACTGATAGTTCCAAAGAAGACTACAGATGGATACCAACGAAACATTTGTTTAATAAGTCACTGTGGTTAAATACTATCATGGATTATTCATAGAAGACAGGAAAGTAAGGTAGAAGCAGACCACAGAAAAGATCAGTTTGCGTTTCGAAGACTTATATTAGAGTGTAGGTTGAAGAAAGTTTTTGTAGGTTCAGAGACATTTCGCCAGTCTATGAAGTGGAATACACTCTTACAAATTCTGAATGTAGCAGTGTTAAATTATGGCGAGGAAAAGCCTATCTACAGCGTGCTCTGAATTAAGACTGCTGTAATAAGAAACTGAGGACATGAAAAGGTGTCAGTGGATGTCACTGGATTCCTACCTATCCCCCATATTATTCAGTCTATACAACAAAGCAGCAGTAAAGGAAATACAAGAGAAATTTGGGAAAGGGTAAAAATTCTGGGAGAAGAATCATAAACTCCAAGGTTAGCCGACGACGTAATTCTGTCAGAGAGGGGCAAACGATTTAGAAGATCATTGGAACGGAATGGATGGCGTCTTAGAAACAGATTATAAAATGAAGATCAATAAAAATAAAGTGAAAGTAATGAAGTTCAGTCGAATTAAACGGGTGACGCTAAGGAATTTAGATTAGGAAACGTGATAGAAAAAGCAGTAGGTAGGGCTTGTTATTTGGGCAGCAAAATAACTGACGCGGCCAAAGTAGAGAGGATATAAAATGCACACTTACCATAGCAAAGAAAAGCTAAATTTGTTAACATTGAATGCAAATTCAGATGCTATGGATTCTTTACTGGAGGTTATTTGTCTGAAGTATAGCAATGAACAAAAGCGAAATTTAGTCGATAATAAGCGATCCAGACAAGAAGGGTATACAAGCGTGAGAAATGTGGTGCTACAGAAAAATACTGAAGATTATGTAATGTAGATCGAGATGGATATATTCATCGGACACCCTCCAAAACATCAGGGAATAGTCAGTTTGGTAATGGAAGGATGTCGAGGGTGGAGGGAAGGACTAAAATTGTAGACGGAGACCACGGCAGAGATGGAGAAGCATGCATGAGATACTTTGTCGTAGAGGGCAACGTTAAACTTGTCTTGGAACTGAAGACTAAAACAATGACAGCATGAATATGGAGACCTATTATTTTGTAAAATACAGAGCTATTGAGGCAGTATTGTCGCAACTGGCTAACTATGGCTACTGATGTGTTTGCATGTTGTCTGAGTCTTTTCAAAGTATGACTTCTCTGTCAAAATTTATGACACTAATTGCAATTTATTTTATATATTTATGCTTCTAAATTCGGTGCAAAATAAACTGTATTATGTGCAACCCTCTCATCACACTATTCGTCATTTGAAAGATAATTTTGGCATTAGTCGTAAGCCAAGAATTATCTTGATTGTAGTGTCCACACATAAAACTACGTACATACTCTGCAACCCACACGAAATTGTTCGTTGACGATACTTCCCGTTGTTCTTATAATTAGGAATTCTTCTCGTTTCACTTGCATACGGAACGCGGGAAGAATGACTGCTTAAATGCCTTCCTCTAACATTGCCTTCGCAGTCCCTACAGAAGTGTTATGTAGTAGGTTTTAGTATATTTTTAGATTCTTCATTTAATATCGGTTGTTCAAAGTTTGTAAGTAGGCTTTCGCTGGATAATTGGCGTCAGCCTTGGGACGTTCTGCAGCGCTTTCGTGACGCTCTACCGTATGTCAAAGAACCATGTCACCATTGATGCCTTTTCTGTATACGTCGAACCCTATACGCTGAAGAAGTTAATCCTTTTTGGTATGCGTCCCACATACTTCTAGGATGGGTCGCAAAAGTGTTTCGTGATCTCCTTCATTGACTAGCTCCATTTTGCCAGTATCCTGTTTCAAAGTCAGCCACTTGCTTTCCCTATAACTGAGGCGATAAGGTCATTCCATTTCATATCCGAACAAATTGTTTCATACAGGTATTAGTTGATTGTTTCCAGTTGTTATTAACTGATGTCGTAGTCGTAATATACTATGGTTATACGTATTGAAATATGCGCAATATTACATTTCTGGACAATTAAAGCAAGTTCGTAATCTATGCAGTGGGTCGTTTCCAGCATTCTATAAGATTGTTGCAGTCAATGTACACCTTTGATGTAGATAGAAATGATTACGTTTACATGCACTTTGTGTAATTAATCTCTTGGTAAAGCGTAAGAGTGACCTGTTGTTTGACTGAAAGCTGACAGTTGTAATAAAATGCCATACAGCTTTTGTGCCAAATCATGATTTTTTTAAAATTAAAAATCATACATTGGCTGGAATAAGAGGCCTAATGGCCACACACTGTATTCAGATCTTACCTAACTGCGGTAATACCTTTGACTTCAGATAATGCATTGTCCATGATATCAGTAATTTTACGTGTTTGTAGGAATCACCTTCACCCTTGAAAATGTGTTTCTGCTCTCACAATGATCCACGCTTTCATCATCTACATATGAGCCTCTCGTATACCTAATATGTATGTGAACATAAACAACTAACCTGCATTTAAAAAAATAGTTATGAACTTTCTTGCTCTAAACGCCTTAATATTATTATCAATGGTCACAGGATGGGATCTGCGTATACGACTCAATATGTGGGTATGGTTTTCCGAAGAGAAATACAGGGTGTCCATAAATTATCTTTACAACTTAAGACTTTAATAACTTTATACTAGATATTAACAAATGGTTTTCAAAATGTGATAAGACAACCGATAAAGTATTTTTAACTTCCAAGTGATACTAATTTGGCACAAAATTTAACCTGAACTCCAGATAAAAAGTGGACGCCACAGGAGATGGTCCAGTTCGATGACCGCCGCGATTCTCTGACTTCACATCACTAGACTTCTTCCTGTGTGGTTTTGTAAAGGACTTGGTTTACCGAACCACGGTTAGAGACCTACAGGACTCGAAGGTTCGCTTTCACAATGCATATGAACGTGTCAAAATTGTAATGCTACGATTATGTGGGCTAGTTATTCGTCCAGCTCGACCTGGTATTGAGGAGAGTTTAATTTGTTACACAGCTGAGCGCTAGCAGGCTCAGTGAATAGGGCATGCCGTCGTCAGGCCGGTTAGTTGGCCGTTCAGGCCAGCCAGGTACAGAGATGCAGCGTCACCGGACATGGGTAAACCCCAAAACATGGGAACTGGACAATGGTCACTCGCTTAGCAGAATGCAGAACGACCAGCAATAGCGGATTCTGAGACAAGCTGAAAGATGGTATCTTACAGTTTTTTGAGAGCCTATAATAACTCACAGTCAAATATTACTTGAAATCTGAATATATCTACGATTTCAGGAAGATGAAGTGCATGCAATTACACAACAATAATTCAGTACCCTTAAAACTACAGAAATTTATATTTCATAGTGAAAAACATTTACACAATGGACCTCTAAATTAACAACTTTAAATCGCTTCTTGCTACTTCAAAAAACGGTAACTCAGATGATAGCATTCCGCTCTAGCTAATGTCGTTGACAGCTAAGTACTTTTATCTATTACGTCTTTTATCTCTTCAGTACCACATATTTTGTCATACTTGGGCTTTTATTTAATTAACAGTTTACTATTTTGCCAGTACTTTATTTAATTGTTAATTGGAAGTTCTATTAAAATTCTGTGCTACTGGAATGTGTCCTGTCCCGTGTGTTAGCAGAGGCCACAATTGAAAAGAGAACCAAAAGACGTTTCTGTCAAGAAGGCACAAATATTTTTTTAAAACAATAGTTATCAACAATTCTTTGTCACTTAACGTGAGCGCATTTGCGCAAGAATACTAGCTTATTAATTTATGCACAAACTTTAATGTGTAATTACAGTGAAGGATCTGAATGTGACCGAATATTTATAACATTTAAATATGTTGAAATATATTACTTTAGTTAGGGGACTGCTCAAGATGAGTCAGATGATGTCTGCAGCATGTATTTAGATTGGGGATTTTGCTACTATTCTAATAACGCAATCAACGTAGTAGTAGTAGTAGCTTTACTGCCTTTAAAAAGGGTATTTTCTGCTTGTGTTGTTCATGAATATCGTAGAACCATTTCCCGTTTATTTCAGATGTCCTTTCCTGAAAAAATATTATTCAGCGGTATTCTCTATTGTGTACAATAATTACAGACGTCAGAACAGAACCCTTCTTATTAAATTATACACTTAACTTCCATTGCTGTGTATTTTATTCCCTCACAATTCTAGCCAATGAATAGACTGTTAGAATGAAGGATCAGAGCTACAGGTTATTATTTGCAGCAAAATAGCTGTGGGACATGAAATCAGACGTGTACGGCTCGGTCCTATGACTACATCGAGCTATTATTTTTAAACATAGTGCATAGCCGAAGTATCTGAAGTAAGAATACCCACAGGTAAAGACGCAACTGGTCTGTTCCTATGGACTGCTGTTTGGGAGAACAACTACTCAGCAGCGTTCTTTAGATACCGTCACTCCATTGAGATATTTAACTGTATGTGGAGAGAAATAGATTTCCGAAGAGACATTATCCGTGCTACTAAGGGAGCGCACATTGATGTGTTTCAATGAGGAACCAAAATTATGAATTATCTTATCACACGTTGAAAACCATTTGTTAATGTCTATTCCCGTTTTAAGGTTATTGAAGTCTTAAGTTGGGAAGAAATTTTATAGACACCTTGTATAACCAAGATGCGAATGGCACAACGCACCTTTCCTATGTTCAAACCACGACACTTGGTCGTCTTGCCATCTGACTATTGCCATATTAATATTTTCGACTATTACGGCACATTGTCCATGTAAAACACACAACTGTATAGCACATGACGCCTTTGAAGGGCAATATAATTTTTTTTCACAGTCATGGCAGTTAATACCTTTTTACAATTAAGTTTAGCTACAAAGAGGAAGACTGTATTCTTAACAAGCTGTGACGTAGATGATTGTTCACTGTTTTCTCTTTTATGTAACTAACTGTTTCTGTTAAAGATCCTTGCTTTAATAAATGTTTTTTCCCTTTTAGCATTGTGTGAATAAGTATCCTTGTCGAATCATTCACAAATACCTTTAGGTACGATACCTACGTGAAGTTCACTCTAATTTTAAGCGGGCGTTATGCAACTGAAATGAGAGTTTTGGAGGTGACTTAATATCGCAATAAATTCGTATTGTTTAAATATTACAAACTGGAGGAGACGTTTCACGCTCTTCAAAATCAGCTGCAGCGCCTGATAATTAAATGAATCCACGTACACACGCAAACAATTAGTCCGGAACTGGCACTAAATTTCACCTCGCGACGCGTAATAAATGCGCCTGAGAGTATTAAATCGATGTTTAAGTGGAGCGAGCGTACAGGTTGGAATATTTAAACGACTTGGAGTAAAATAATGCGACCGTCGAAGTTGGGGTCGCCATTGGACGTCTCACGGACGCCCGGATGGGAACTACATGCAGACAAGCCGATCCTTGCCTTCTGGTGGACAAAAGCGCACGCCGAACACGCACAAAAAAATACCTCCGCATGCATATAAATCGCCACTAATTAACAGCTGGAGGAAACGGAGCGATAACTTTGGGCTGATATTGCAGTTTAATTAATGAAGTCTTATACAGTGAATTTGCAGAAGGCGACGCAGTGGATTGAGAGCTCATGCAAGCGTGTAATTGCAAAGTGAGTGATTGGTATCTGAGCCGAGGCGACGGGCTGTCCGTCCGCCTGGTCTATTTCTTCTCTTCACCTCATCCACTATTTATTCCGCATGCAATTCATTACAACATTGAAAGATTTATAGGCTTGCGCCGATGTGTTACGTGAGCATGCTGGGTATTTCAGTCCTTTAACGTGTTCTAAGGAGGTACACCACCTTACGAGCTGATTATCAGCTACACTGCACAAACGATAAAATGTACTAACATTCACGCTTTCGATTACTATAAAATTTTATAAGTAACACGCTTTGGCAGTCGTGTAGTTATATTTGTAGTCAGAAAGCAAGTAATGTCTAAACAATGCATTAGTCTCCAAAACCTTTGCATGATGTGTCACTGCCAAGTAACAAGGCTCGATAAAACTTGCACCATACATAGGAAAAATTGCCACACAATATTACAGAAAGTAATGAAAGAAATACGAACTGTGACGAATGGAAATGACAATTTCATTCGGAGACAATAACTACAATGATGACCCGTGATTCATGGTGGTCCCATGCACATTATACGCTGATGCGCCGAAAAAACTGGTATAAGCATGCGTATTCAAATACAGCGATATGTAAACAGGCAGAACACTGGACTGCGATCGGCAACGCATGGTTCAAATGGCTCTGAGCACTATGGGACTTAACTTCTGAGGCCATCAGTCCCCTAGAACTTAGAACTAGTTAAACCTTTCCAACCTAAGGACATCACACACATCCATGCACGAGGCAGGATTCGAACCTGCGACCGTAGCGGTCACGCGGTTCCAGACTGTAGCGCCTAGAACCGCTCGGCCACCCCGACCGGCAGGCGACGCATGTATACGACAAGTGTCTGGCGTTCTTGTTAGATCGGTTACCGCTGCTACAATGGCAGGTTATAAAGATTTAAGCAAGCTGGAACATGATTTTATAGTCGGCGCATGAGCGATGCGACACAGCATTTCCGAGGTAGCGATTAAGTGGGGATTTTTCCGTACGTCCATGTCACGAGTGTACCGTGGATATTAGGAATTCGGTAAAACATCAAATCACCGACATCGCTGCGGCCGGAAAAAGAGCCTGCAAGAACGGGAGCAACGACGACTGAAGAGAATCGTTCAACGTGACAGAAGTGCATCCCTCCCGCAAATTGCTGAAGATTTCATTGCTGGGCGATCAACTAGTCTCAACGTGCAAACCAGTCATCCAAACATAATCGATATGGGCTTTCAGAGCTGAACTCCCACTCGTGTAGCCTTGGTGCCAGCACGACACGAAACTTTACGCCTCGCCTGGACCCGTCAAAGCCGACACTGAGTTGTTGAAGACTGGAAACATTTTGCCTGGCCGCACGAGGCTCGTTGCAAATTGTATCGATCGGATGGACGTGTACGGTTATGGAGACAACCTCATGAATCCATGGACACTCCAAGTCAGCAGGGGAATGTTCAAGTCCGCGAAGACTCTGTAATGGCGTGAGGCGTGTGCAGTTGGAGTGATACGGGACACCTGATATGTGTAGATACGACTCTGATAGGAAACACGTACGTAAGCATCCCGTCTGATCACCTGCATCCATTCATGTCCCTTGTGCATTCCGACGACTTGAGGAACTCCAGCAGGACAACACGGCACCCCACAAGTCCAGAATTGCTGCAGAGTGGCTCCAGGTACACTCTCCAGAATTTAAACATTTCCGCTGTCCATCAAATTCGCCAAACATTAACATTATTGAGCATTTGTGGAATGCCTTGCAACGTTCTGTTCAGAAGAGATTTCCACCCCTCGTAGTCTTACGGATTTATGCACAGTCCTTCAGTATTCATGGTGTCAGTTCCCTCCAGCACTCCTTCAGACATCAGTCGAGTCCATGCCACGTCGTGTTGCGGCACTTCTTCGTGCTCTCGGGGACACTACACCATATTAGGCAAATGTACTAGTCTCTTTGGCTCTTCAGTGTAAAAAGCAGCAAGCACATGGTTCTTATTGTGTGTTATCACCACGGGTGGCAATGCATGCTCTGCAACGTACTGTTGAGCTGGCCAGAAAGCTGATAAAGATTCCTTACTGTAGGGAGTTCTATCCCACCATCAGCGCGGATGAAAACCGTTGGATGGTGATTTGTCCATGTGAACGTACTGCAGTGTATTTACGCGCCGCATCCCACACATGTTCGATGGGATTTAAGTCGGGGAAACGATCAGGCCAGTCCCTCTGCTGGATATCTTCTCGTTCCAATAGCACCTCCACTTACTATGTTCGATTTGGTTGCGATTTTACATCTGTAAAAGTAAAGTCAGGGCCAAATGCACCCATGAAAAAACGCACATGGGAAAGGAGTACAGTGTTGCAATAGGGTTGACCGGTAACTGCACAGTGTTCAAATATTATGCCTTCCCACGGCATAACACCTGCACCACCAAAAGAATCGTGTTCGACAATGTTCCAGGGTGCATTGCGTGTTTCCTCCCTTCGTTATGTGTGGCTAATTCCAGAATCACAACTCAGACTCTATCTGCTCTCGTCCGAGAAGATCACGCATCCTCGAACCTCATTGGCCTAGTTCCTTTGCTCTTGGCGCAATCGCAAACGGTGCAGTCGACGTGCTGGTTTCTACGGAACACAACTTACTGGTCACAGGGCGAAGTGTCCACCCTCTTGCTGTCGCTGTGCCACTGTCGAGCACGAGACTGGGCGCCTTACAGTCCTTTGCAATGTGGTTGCAACTGCACCCATTGTTTAACATGGGCCTCTTCTTGCCTTTTACACAAAGTAGCAGCCATCTGCTGCTCTAGTTGACCACCATCGACCAACTCATCTCATTCGGCGAGCAGTGTCTGAGGTTCAGAGCGCTCCCCACGCACGTGAAATGATGCTTCAGCAATACCAAACTGCTGGACTGCAGTCGTCCCACGTCGTTCTTCTTCAAGTTTCCCTATGATTCTCCCCCGAGTGCAGTCATTTAGATGTTGTCTCTGGGCTGTGTTTTGAATGCAGAACACCACCGCAGTGCACTGTAACTGCTCTTTCATTAACAAACGCCGTCGTTTCCTCTTCCTTCAACTTCCTTGTGTTGTGGGGCCATTTGCACTTGGCGCTACAGTCATGGTGACATCACGCTATGTGACTTCAATCTTTCTATGTACGACGGGGAGACCTTTGGCAACACGCTCCAGCACTTTAATTCATATCCACCGAGTAGTTAATACGTATGTTACTTTATCTGCCTCGTCTGTAAGTTTTGCAGAGCGGTGTGCATGCCAATTCCTCATGTGCATCTTCAGAATTTTGAAATGGTATATAATGTGGAGTATAAATACTAAGTAAATTTGGTGATAAATACTGAAATGGTATTCCCTTTAAGTTGTATGAAACTGATTCCTTCATGGCGGTGGGCACTTGATTAAAAACTTTCGAACACCAACAATCCAAATAACATGACGTCAGAACTGTCTTTGCAGTGGTTCTTTCCACGGCGACGAAGCTGCTTCGTTCTGGAGACGGTGTTCCCTATATACTAAGCTACTTCGGTTGTCCCTTGACAACGTAAATCATTATTCTGAAATGCCGCTGGACAGTTAAAAGTCTAGATGACTATCGAGTGACGGTTGTGCAAACTACACTCAAACGGCAACCTCATTTCTGTGTGTAAAATGATGCTCCCAAAAGAAGAAAAAGATGGAAGATTAGGGTTTAACATCCCGCCACTGTCGAGGTCAATAGAGATTAAGCATAATTACATGTTGGAAGTAAAACGTCTTTGTTCTTATCAAGGGAGGCATTCTGGAATTTGCCTTAAGTGAAACGAAACTGAAATTAAATCTCTATGGCAGGATGAGGATCTGAACTGTTGTCTTTCCGAATCGGAGTCTCGGTATAGCTCTGCTCAACTATAACTGCCATAGTTATTCTTGGGTCAACTGAAATAGAACAGTATGTAGGAGAGACTATTAGGAGACACCCGTAGTTAACCTCTCTGACCATCGGTTAAGTTATTTTTAGTATTTCAAAAGAGACGGCCTAATACACAATAGAGATTAATTCACCCTGATACTGGCCATCGAAGGCTATGCACTTGTAACTCGCTTATAAACATCACCCAACTACATACACTGCTTATTCAACTTTGTCAGCTTTCAGGCTTCCACGAACCCACGATATTTTCTAAAATACTCCACGATTATTCACGAATAAATTCATGTAATTCATTAACTGTCATTTCGAAATTTTTGGCTTAGTATGTTTTATCCCGCCCGTAAAAAAAAAGTGCTCAAAGACGCCGTATGCTAACGAGTATCATAGCTGGAAACCGGATTTCAGCTCTTACCGGCACATGTATCTGAGGAATGTCACGCATCCCTTTCATTCGGGATTAATTTAAAAACTTGCCGTGTTTAGTCGTGAAATTTATCGTTCTAGATCACCTCCTTTTATTACCTCAATATATATCTGTGAAGGAAACAGCCGAATGTTGTCAAAAAAGTGTTTTACGTTCTCCGGAATACCCTTGCTTGGGCCCGCGACATAATAGGCTAGATAAATATTGATCTGGAAGCTACAGCAACTGGACTGGCTCGTCGCCAGCGCGGTGAAGCTCGTTTGTCTGCGGAAAGTGTGACATTCTGACAAACCAGCTTCGACGGCGACAACTACAACTTTCCGAGTGCGCGGCAAATTATGCAGCAGCACCGAGATTCAGTGCGGTTTTTCAATCGTACTTTATCAATAGTCCTGTTTATGTTCCCTTCCTGCGCACGTATTAAATGAAGTGGGTTAGCACTAAGAGGTGGAGAAATGTCTATTTCCTTGTTTACATTACAGCATCACTCACAAAAACACCAACGTTCTTGTGATCACCATTTTAGTTCTGTGCTTTAGTCTAGGATCAAACAAAATGCGGGAGTAGTAAAGGCACTAGACTCACACGCCCGTGAAACGCGAGTGAAATTCCAAGACGCACACGTTGAGTTCAGGCACTCTATGGTCACACAGAATCGCTTTAGGTGAGTGCTGGGATAGTTCCTTTGAGAGTGTTTCTCCAACCTAAGACTGAACGTCACATTGAATGAAAAAAAATGGCTCTAAGCACTATGGGACTTAACATCTGAGGTCATCAGTGCCGTAGACTTAGAACTATTTAAACCTAATTAACCTAAGGACATCGCACACCCACATGCCCGCGGCGACCGTAACAGTAGCGCGGTTCCGGACTGAAGTGCCTAGAACCGCTCGCTCACAGAGGCCAGCTTAACATTTAATGATCTCGTTATCCATGGAACCTCTAAATACTGAACTTCTATCCTGCCTCCTACTACTAAAAAGAAAGAAAATTATCAACGTGAACGTGTCTCCATATGAACGATGAAAGTAATCAGTACTCATTCCATTTTCTAGTGTTCTCTAAATTTTGTAATATTACATATTTAGTAAGATTTTTGATCACCTGTAATTAAATCAGGCTGTTTGGAAACACTATTTTGTAGCAACATTACGTCTAATTCAGTTGACACTGTTAAAAAGTTACATTAACGAAAGTAAAGTAGCTCTTAGGACCACATGGTAAACGCTGTAGACGGCGAATTCAGAGACTGTCCCTGCCTTAATGATGTTTCGCTAGAAAACACAAGTTCAAATTTCCAGACATTATCAAGTTGCTGACAAATGGTTCAGATGGCTCTAAGCACTATGGGACTTAACATCTGAGATCATCAGTCCCCTATACTTAGAGCTACTCAAACCTAACTAACCTAAGGACATCCATGTCCGAGGCAGGCTTCGAATCGGCGACCATAGCAGCAGCGCGGAAAGTTGCTTACATATTTTGAAAACTAGCGTACCTGTTTACCGTTGTATCTGTTGATTACTTCATACATCTAAAAAAGTGTCTTCACTAGGCTAGGCACACCCGGTCGTTGCCCCACCTTGCATTTGACAGGAGGGTCTTTCTTTGAAGCCTCCATAATGTGGAGTTTACCACTAACGATACTGAAGAATGTGTCTCACTGCTAAATAACCTTTCTATGAAGCCTAAAACCCTACTGTTACGACCTGCTGCAGTATGATTCTAGAGCTTCATCAGGAGTTCAAGTGATCGCATCCACTGCAGTATTTTGATAAAACGAACCAGTAACAAAATCCTTCTTCCAACGGTAAACTTAATTTGAGATGTATTCACTCATAAATCTGTTGTTCGCATCCGTTGCATATGAGCGAGCACTATCATTCTGAACAACACGAGCGTCTCTTGCACTGCAGCTGAGGTCCAACCAGTAAAAAGATTCCTTGCAGTAAAAACGTTATTTAGCACAATGCCTCTCCCACCAATCATCTCGATCAGTTACAAACTTTCTTGAAATAGAAAGTAATTTTATGGCTGCATAATTCTTGGACTGAAGGCACGTGCGTGTCAGTGTCGCCCAGATTTGATTTCGCCGATTGATTACTTATTTTCCTATTCGCTGTAGTCAACAGAATTGTTACGTTTCTGTACCTTCATCACTGCCTATGTAAGATACGCCATGTTGTACTGCAACTGAAATACAACCAGCTCATTAGTTACATTCTCAAGGTTAATTTAATTTTATTCAATGCAGCTCTTTTTTTTAAAATCTGTAATCTGAAAATAAGGATCTTGAGACGAGAGAAGAGCTGTACAACTGTAAGAGCTGCAGACACGAGCGAATGTACATAGGCTTATCCCAGTCCACAACTAGCAGCGCCACGTCATCACAACGCGCCTGTGCTTAACACACGAAGGACTGAACTATAATCTAAGAGTGAAATTAAAAATTAAACTTACTTTTCCAAACTTCGTCAGTGTTTGCTTCACTATATTAATGTCAACATTGTAAGGTCTAAGTATTATCAAATGAATATATTAGGCAAAATGTACAAAGCGAAAAACTGGTCAGAGTATGCAAAAATATGTCACAATTAAAAGTTACAAGTGCCGACTTGATCAGAGCATTATTTTGACCAAAATCGGCGTTTTTACGAAAAATTTAATGTACTAAATGTTAGACTCAGTTACCGGTAAAAACCGTCTGTGTGTGACACCAATAAGCTAGCTCTATTAGTTTTCAACTTATTTACTAATAATCAAAGTTGGAACGAAAAGGTCCTTATCCGAACAGATTAAGTATCATTTGCATTTGTAATAGGAAGTTCTACTTACAGCACTAGATTACGTTAATGGAATAACAGAACTGTACCAAGTTTCAAGTATGTATTCAAAATAATATTAATTACAAGGAATCTTAAAGGGGCAGTTCAAAGGCCACGTTCTACAGTTGCTTCCAAAAAAAAAATTCTACCTAGCAAACTTTAAATGCAGTCGAGCTAAAACTTTTTCAGGAACTGAAGCAAACGTAACTCTATTGGTATGAAAATTAAGAACATTGTAAATTGTTAATACGTGTCAAAGAAAGGGGCCATTTGGATACTGCTAACTGTACCTAGGGCGGTTGATAACGAATGCTCCGTTTGGCGGTCCTGCTGCGCCCATGAATAGGTAGGGTCAGAGAGGCAGCTGTAGGAGACACTTAGCACCGAGATATCAATCTGTTAACGTCAGTCAAACGCCTGCTTGTCGTTTGGCTCGGATGATGTCAGAGCTGGGCAGAGTCGAATGGGTTTTCGTTAAAAGGGGAAGTGCACTTGCGAGCACTGTACACCGTTCTGTATCGATTAGATTTCATGGGAGTAACTGCGTGCAGCCCGCAATGTTGACAAAACCGCGTGCAACTGACGAGATGGTTTTTTACTTTTAAGGCGAGCTATTAACTTTTGGTGATTATAAGTCAGAACGATAAACTATTTTACTTGGAACTTCCCGTTGAGGTCGCCTCTGAGCTGTTAGTGGTGCTGTTTCCGATAGGAATATCATATTTGTCGTTAGGGATTTTATTATATTTTGTGCGTGTGGACTTTTACAGAACAGTTGGAACTGTAAACTGTTATTTGTAGTCTTAGTTTCTGATCTCGCTGACTGAATAGCAAGCAATAAAATTTTCTTTCAGTGATCACACAGAGTAACGTGGACTTGTAGACTGGAAATTACGGTTAGTACGTTCTCCATCGCGTTCTGAATTAGCATAAAAATAGTTTTTAGTCTGTTGTAAACGGTGAAGGTAAGTGTAAAGCACGCACAGAAAATTTAAGTGTCCTTACATTACGACATAAACGCAGCAACGCCAGTTACGATATTTACTCGCCGCTCCACAATTTGGCAAGAAAACTGTTATGCCGTCTTCTTATCATTTGTCTCACGTACTTCTTCATCAGTACCGAGATCCAGTGTCCGTTTGTTTCCACAGATATTCTGAGGATACAATTCATACATCTTCCTCGTCTAGAGTTTTACTGATTGTATTCATAAATCATTCATAACTGCTACCTAGTGTCACAATTGCTGTAAAGGCTACTGGTAGACATATCCTAACGTGAAAAGAACCACGAAAAGATGTTATTTAGATTGTCAAGTTACAGGGGGATGAAAGATGAGAATCAGTGGATTATTGTTCATCTAACAGTTTGAAAGTTGCAGTTACGGTCCAAAAGGACCACCTCCCATCTGTTCGATGCTACTGAAATTTGGGCTGCAATTTCTTTGTGAAAATACTGTCCGTTCAACCGCCGTGTCGGCCGGAGAGGCCGAGCGGTTCTAGGCGCTACAGTCTGGAACAGCGCGACCGCTACGGTCGCAGGTTCGAATCCTGCCTGGGGCATTGAAGAGTGTGATGTCCTTAGGTTAGTTAGGTTTAAGTAGTTCTAAGTTCTAGGGGACTGATGACCACAGATGTTAAGTCCCATAGTGCTCAGAGCCTTTTGAACCGTAGATGATCTGAGACAAAGTTTTTAATTTACAGCTAAGGATCTGTGAAGGTAGTTATCATTATTTAGAAGCAGCTCTGCGAGATCGACCAAAAACCTCATTTCCATATCCGATTGGCCCTTACTGGTGCTTGTGCATGTCATGTGGGATAAAAAAAAGGTACCATAAATTTTCCAGGACATGTTAGATGGGATATTATGAGGATTAACACCAAAGCAATGCCGAAAGGTGTATGCCAGTTGGTTTTCACTTCCTCACAGGTCATTTTGAACCTAATTTCACTCTATCGCTAACATGAATACCTCGATAGCTTTAGCAAGAGTACATGTTCGAAGCACTTCCACATCCTTGTTCAGTCTGATCTTGTACTACGTTTGTAATAACCTTGTTGCTGGAGAAAAGCTAAGCTTTAATGTGCCTTCCTCTCTTTTCAGATCCTCTAGTGTAGTACGACTTTGGTACCAGAGAACTCACGAAATTTCTATCTAGCTGCGACGCTACATTCCGTTGTTACGGGGCTTGTAACAACAGTTCAGAAGCCTGCTAGCAACTGCCTCACGTTATTTGTAAACAGCCTGTGGCGTGAAATGATTCCATTACCGCGAGGACTTGTTGAACCAAATCTTCCTCCTCTTCTTCCGAGAAGGTTAGGGAGTCAGCACAAATTGAAATTATGTGTTTATTCGGTGCACAAGTAATTCAGAATTACTTATAGTGAGCGAATATCAGATTCCTTGAAGCTTTCCGGCGGTGTTGGGCCATTTCAGGAAATCAGATAACTTTCTCGCTTTTATGTGGCCTACGCACATAAAAGTTTATGTGTGCATCGCGTTATTAAAATGGAAATGCTGGCTCGATATGATCGAGTTAGTCCCGCGGTTCACAACACTATACAGAGGGCGGCGGTCGGTGCGGCGCGCACTGACCTGTCCGCACTCTTTCTCCAGGGCTGCCAGCACCGTACTACCAGCTGAGGATGCCGCTTAGTGCGCAACATACACAGTCGCCGAAGGCATCAGATAAAGCGCGCCATATTCGTTTCCTGCTGCCAACAGTTAACCGGATCTGACAAGCAACGTGCCTGCAACTCGACGGAGTGAGGTGGCATCGCTTAAATCGATGGAGCCACGTACAGGAGTGCGATGCATCCAATCCTCGAACTTCCATCTAGATTTGTGTTTTAGAGTTCCCGAAATCGCCTACAATCAGTTCTAATTAACATTATTATAAGGAGGCGTTGATTTAATACACTCCTGGAAATGGAAAAAAGAACACATTGACACCGGTGTGTCAGACCCACCATACTTGCTCCGGACACTGCGAGAGGGCTGTACAAGCAATGATCACACGCACGGCACAGCGGACACACCAGGAAGCGCGGTGTTGGCGGTCGAATGGCGCTAGCTGCGCAGAATTTGTGCACCGCCACCGTCAGTGTCAGCCAGTTTGCCGTGGCATACGGAGCTCCATCTCAGTCTTTAAGACTGGTAGCATGCCGCGACAGCGTGGACGTGAATCGTATGTGCTGTTGACGGACTTCGAGCGAGGGCGTATAGTGGGCATGCGGGAGGCCGGGTGGACGTACCGCCGCCGAATTGCTCAACACGTGGGGCGTGAGGTCTCCACAGTACATCGATGTTGTCGCCAGTGGTCGGCGGAAGGTGCACGTGCCCGTCGACCTGGGACCGGACCGCAGCGACGCACGGATGCACGCCAAGACCGTAGGATCCTATGCAGTGCCGTAGGGGACCGCACCGCCACTTCCCAGCAAATTAGGGACACTGTTGCTCCTGGGGTATCGGCGAGGACCATTCGCAACCGTCTCCATGAAGCTGGGCTACGGTCCCGCACACCGTTAGGCCGTCTTCCGCTCACGCCCCAACATCGTGCAGCCCGCCTCCAGTGGTGTCGCGACAGGCGTGAATGGAGGGACGAATGGAGACGTGTCGTCTTCAGCGATGAGAGTCGCTTCTGCCTTGGTGCCAATGATGGTCGTATGCGTGTTTGGCGCCGTGCAGGTGAGCACCACAATCAGGACTGCATACGACCGAGGCACACAGGGCCAACACCCGGCATCATGGTGTGGGGAGCGATCTCCTACACTGGCCGTACACCTCTGGTAATCGTCGAGGGGACACTGAATAGTGCACGGTACATCCAAACCGTCATCGAACCCATCGTTCTACCATTCCTAGACCGGCAAGGGAACTTGCTGTTCCAACAGAACAATGCACGTCCGCATGTATCCCGTGCCACCCAACGTGCTCTAGAAGGTGTAAGTCAACTACCCTGGCCAGCAAGATCTCCGGACCTGTCCCCCATTGAGCATGTTTGGGACTGGATGAAGCGTCGTCTCACGCGGTCTGCACGTCCAGCACGAACGCTGGTCCAACTGAGGCGCCAGGTGGAAATGGCATGGCAAGCCGTTCCACAGGACTACATCCAGCATCTCTACGATCGTCTCCATGTGAGAATAGCAGCCTGCATTGTTGCGAAAGTTGGATATACACTGTACTAGTGCCGACATTGTGCATGCTCTGTTGCCTGTGTCTATGTGCCTGTGGTTCTGTCAGTGTGATCATGTGATGTATCTGACCCCAGGAATGTGTCAATAAAGTTTCCCCTTCCTGGGACAATGAATTCACGGTGTTCTTATTTCAATTTCCAGGAGTGTACTTTTAAACATTTTTGAAAAGATTACTACTGCTATAGACCGTATTCAGATACAGAGAGTGACAAATCACAGGACATGCGTTCATTCATGATCATTTATTCCGTCTCTAACGACCTCGTTGTTGGCAGGACGTGAGACCCTCATCTCCCTCCTGTTTAGCCTATGTCTCAGTTTCTCACGCATTACTGCGGCATCTGACTTTTTTTTATCCTTCAGTTACTCCTCGACGCAATAAGAGGGACTGGAATCCATTTTCAGTTTAGAAGGTACACTGCATCATCACTACGTTGTCATATTTATGAAGCCGGTCTCTTTCATGTACACAGGTTGATATACTGGTTGTCCCACTAAAGGGTACAAGATATCGAGAAAGTTTTCCACAAGTATTAATTTTTAAATGGGAAATTATTTTTCTATACGAATAGTAACCTAATTCTGTTTCCAGTTGAGCGATTGAAGGTTTTTCTTTTATTGAAACTATGCCGCTCGTGAAAGATATGTGTGATGGGGTAAATGTAAATGCTGCAGTATAGCGGTGTGAAAATTGTTTGTAGTTAAACAAATTCTAAATGAGGAAGGAAATTTGCAACTGTGTATGACAACACAGATGTGCAGCGCATTGCCGTGCAGGGTAGCCCCCCGTCGGAGGTTCGAGTCCTCCCGCGGGCATGGGTGTGTGTGTTGTCCTTAACGTAAGTTAGTTCAAGCTAGATTAAGTAGTCTGTAAGCCTAGGGACCCATGATCTCAGCTGTTTGGTCCCACAGAAATTTACAACAAATTTCCAAAGTTGGAGCGCATTTCTACCGTTGTCACCATGTAATTTTCGGAAAACTAGACAGAGACTATTGACGGCATCTTTGGTTTTCATAGTAATCACGTATACCTTCTTTCTTTTCCCGAAAGATTCGCTTCAGATATTAATAACTGTCATAACACTTTAGTTCTCCTTTCAGATGCACAAGGAATCCTATAAAAAAAATGTTGCAATTTTATTAACTGTACTTGCCGTACTATTGTCTTTTTATAGTTTGATAAGACTTGAAATGGTCAAGTTTAGTGGAATATGTGATCTTAAATTTCAGTATAAAATTTATTCGGACTAGTTCACAAATTTATACAAGGATGATTGGTTCGACAGACCAGGTAATAATCTTCAGATCTAGTATGGATAGAAAAAAGCGTTTTTCGTAAACTGTTCTAACCATGTACAACACGTACTGTGTATAAAAATTAAAACAGAACGTATAATTAAATCCTCGTTACAGAGAGTAACTTGTCATATGTAGTATAAGCTTATACCATGTCATTAAAATTGCAGTACATGCCGAGATACTATTTTTGAAGACAGAATTAAACGCAGCATGACTAGAGGGTGTGATAGCGATATGTTGGCGAAAATACGTCTTTAATTCCGGAGGTACGCATAAAATATCGGAAATTGTGCTAAACGCGTTCTCTGAAAATTATTTCGAGGAGTTAGTTCATGAGCCCGTGCGAATAGTAAATGGTTGTGAAAACACACTTGATCTCTTAGCAACAAATAATCCTGGGTTAATAACGAGCATCAAAACCGATACAGGGATTAGTGAACACGGGGTTGTCGTAGCGAGATTGAATATTGTAATCCCCAAATTCTCGAAAAATAAGCGAAAAGTATATCTATTCGAAAAAAGCAGATAAAAATTCACTTGATGCCTTCCTGGAAGACAATCCCCTCTCATTCCAAACCAGATGTGACTTGAATTCAAAGAAATAGTATCGGGAGCAATTGAGAGATTTATACTAAATAAATTAAAAAACGACGGGGCTGATCCTCCTTGGTACACAAAACGGGTTAGAACATTGTTGCTGAAACAACGAAACAAACATGCCAAATATGAACAGACGCAATATTCCAAAGATTGACGATCTTTAACAGAAGCTCGAAATGTAGTCAATCAGACAAATTACATAATGCAAGACGCTTATAACAGTTACTCAACGAAACTTTGTCTCGAAACCTGGCAGAAAATCCAAAGAGGTTCTGGTCGTAAGTGAAGTATGTTAGCGCAAGGAACAATCAGTTCCTTCTCTGCGCGATAGCAATCGAGATACTATCGAAGACAGTGCTGCCAAAACAGAGTACTAAACACAGCTTTCCGAAATGCCTTCATAAAAGAAGACGAAGTAAATATTCCAGAATTCAAATCGAGAACAGCTGTCAGCATGAGAAACGTCAAAGTAAATATCATCGGAGTAGTGAAGCAACTTAATTCACTTAATAAAAGCAAGCCTTCTGGTCCAGATTAGGTTCTTTTCGGGGTATGCTGATGCATTAGCTCCATACTTAACTACCACATACAACCGTTCGCTCGACGAAAGATCCGTACCTAAAGACTGGAAAGTTGCACAGGTCACACCAATATTCAAGAAAGGTAGTAGGAGTAATCCACTAAATTACAGGCCCATATCGTTAACGTCAATATGCAGCAAAAATTTGCAACATACACTCCTGGAAATTGAAATAAGAACACCGTGAATTCATTGTCCCAGGAAGGGGAAACTTTATTGACACATTCCTGGGGTCAGATACATCACATGATCACACTGACAGAACCACAGGCACATAGACACAGGCAACAGAGCATGCACAATGTCGGCACTAGTACAGTGTATATCCACCTTTCGCAGCAATGCAGGCTGCTATTCTCACATGGAGACGATCGTAGAGATGCTGGATGTAGTCCTGTGGAACGGCTTGCCATGCCATTTCCACCTGGCGCCTCAGTTGGACCAGCGTTCGTGCTGGACGTGCAGACCACGTGAGACGACGCTTCATCCAGTCCCAAACATGCTCAATGGGGGACAGGTCCGGAGATCTTGCTGGCCAGGGTAGTTGACTTACACCTTCTAGAGCACGTTGGGCGGCACGGGATACATGCGAACGTGCATTGTCCTGTTGGAACAGCAAGTTCCCTTGCCGGTCTAGGAATGGTAGAACGATGGGTTCGATGACGGTTTGGATGTACCGTGCACTATTCAGTGTAGCCTCGACGATCACCAGAGGTGTACGGCCAGTGTAGGAGATCGCTCCCCACACCATGATGCCGGGTGTTGGCCCTGTGTGCCTCGGTCGTATGCAGTCCTGATTGTGGTGCTCACCTGCACGGCGCCAAACACGCATACGACCATCATTGGCACCAAGGCAGAAGCGACTCTCATCGCTGAAGACGACACGTCTCCATTCGTCCCTCCATTCACGCCTGTCGCGACACCACTGGAGGCGGACTGCACGATGTTGGGGCGTGAGCGGAAGACGGCCTAACGGTGTGCGGGACCGTAGCCCAGCTTCATGGAGACGGTTGCGAATGGTCCTCGCCGATACCCCAGGAGCAAAAGTGTCCCTAATTTGCTGGGAAGTGGCGGTGCGGTCCCCTACGGCACTGCGTAGGATCCTACGGTCTTGGCGTGCATCCGTGCGTCGCTGCGGTCCGGTCCCAGGTCGACGGGCACGTGCACCTTCCGCCGACCACTGGCGACAACATCGAAGTACTGTGGAGACCTCACGCCCCACGTGTTGAGCAATTCGGCGGTACGTCCACCCGGCCTCCCGCATGCCCACTATACGCCCTCGCTCAAAGTCCGTCAACTGCACATACGGTTCACGTCCACGCTGTCGCGGCATGCTACCAGTGTTAAAGACTGCGATGGAGCTCCGTACGCCACGGCAAACTGGCTGACACTGACGGCGGCGGTGCACAAATGCTGCGCAGCTAGCGCCATTCGACGGCCAACACCGCGCTTCCTGGTGTGTCCGCTGTGCCGTGCGTGTGATCATTGCTTGTACAGCCCTCTCGCAGTGTCCGGAGCAAGTATGGTGGGTCTGACACACCGGTGTCAATGTGTTCTTTTTTCCATTTCCAGGAGTGTATATTCTGTTCAAACATTATTAATAATCTCCAAGAAAACTGTCTATTGACAGACAACATGGGTTTACAAAAAATCGTTCCTGTGAAACAGAACAAGTGTTGAGTGCTACTGACAAGGGATTTCAGATAGGTTACGTATTTCTGGATTTTCGGAAGGCTTGTAGTGAAATTGCGTGCTTATGGAATATCGTCTCAGTTATGTGACTGGATTTGTGATTTCCTGTCAGACAGGTCACATTTCGTAGTAACTGACAGAAAGTTATCGAGTAAAAGAGATTTGATTTCTGGCGTTCCCCAAGGTAGTGTTATGGGCCCTTTGCTGTTCCTTACATATGTAAACGATTTGAGAAACAATGTGAGCAGCCGTCACAGGTTATTAACAAATAACGCTGTCGTTTATCGACTAATAAAGTCATCGGAAGATCAATACAAATTACACAACGATTTAGAAAAGATATCTGAATGGTGCAAAAAGTGGCAGTTGACTCTAAATAACGAAAAGTGTGAGGTCATCCACATGAGTGCTAAAAGGAATCCGTTAAACTATGGTTACACGATAAATCAGTCAAATATAAAGGCCGTAAATTCCACTAAATCCTTAGGAAGTACTATTACGAACAACTTACAATGGAAGGAACACATAGAAAATTTTGTGGCGGTAGGCTACCGAAGATTGGCAGGACACTTGGAAATTGTCACAGATCTACTAAGGAGACTGCCTACACTACGCTTGTCCGTCCTCTTTTAGAATACCGCTGTGAGGTGTGGGATCCTTACCAGGTAGGACTGACGGAGTACATAGAAAAAGTTGAAAGAAGGGCAGCACGTTTTGTATTGTGGCAAATTTGGGAGCGAGTGTCACAGAAATGATGCAGAATTTGGGCTGGACATCATTAAAAGAAAGGCGTTTTTCACCAATTTTCTCCTTCGAATGCGAAAGTATTTTGGTGAAACCGACCTACATAGGGAGGAACGATCACCACGATAAAATAAGGGATATCATAGATCGTACGTAAAGATATAGGCGTTTATTCTTTCCTCGCGCTATGCGAGATTGGAACAATTGAGAATTGTGAGGTTGGTTCGATGAGCCCTCTGCCAGGCACTTAAATGTGATTTTCAGAGTATCCATGTAGATTTAGGTGTAGAAGTCTTGTACAACAACTTCATCAACACTTTCTGTTAACAATGAATCACATTTCAAGTACTTCGACTGAGTGCGGACAGTACGTCGCTCTTTCATTACATGCACCTCTCTGTTTCAGTGCCTGTCACGCATTACCCCACATCTTGCGTGCAGGTATGTGAGAAACCTTTTTCTGTCTCCTTTCGAAACCAGCCTGTTTCAACCACCAAATACATTCCAAACATCTACCGAGGTCAGGCTTAGAGCCAGTAATATTGTCACGCAGAAGAAGGTGTAAGTAGGTGAATGAAGAACTCTAACTTTACTTAACGAAGGTTTATTCAGCATTTGCAAGTATAAGAGCGTTGAGCGAACTGCCTCCGGCCAGAACACATACGGTAAACAGGGTGTAAATTTTAAGTTGACAAACCAGATTAACTCGAAAAATAAGCTTTACACGAAAAAATGTGTAGAATCCAAAGTTGATTATTTTCGAGGGGGACATCTGCTGATGCTAAAATTAGCCCATCATCCCAGCCGCCTGGAGGTGGGGCGGGAGGTAACTTTAAAATTTTAAATGAGAACCCCCATTTTTATTGCAGAATCAGATCCTACATAAAAAACTACGTACATTTTGTCTGAAACATTCTCTTTCGTTCTTGGAAGTTGGTGCTATAATTCAAGAAAATGCATGTTCTCATTTTTGCTTGGAAAATGGTTAAGGATAAATAAAAAATACTTATTTACTCCGTAAATTTTAATTCGCTAAAACTAAAACTCTCGCTCTCTCTCCATATGGGGATGATTTGTTTGATAATCAAAAGTTGTGTGGACTCATTACCACGAAACAATCAAAATTTATCCGATTATCCGAATCTGCGGAAAAAATTAATATTTGAGTTAACATTTGTAAAACTCTAATTCCTCTCTCTCAACCCCCGCCTCCCCGCCTATGGGAGAGAGAGGGAGAGGTTTCTTGAATTACAGCGCCAACTACCAAGAATCAAAACAGATGTTTAAGACCTATAGTACGTAGTTTTTTTATGTAGAATCTGATTCTGCAATAAAAAATGGGGGTTCCCACTTGAAATTTTAAAATTGCCTGACGCCCCACACCCAACACCAGCAGATATTCCCCTCGAAAATAATCAATTTTGGATTCTGCACATTTTTTCGTGTGAAGGTCATATTTCGAGTTATTCTGGTTTCTCAACTTGAAATTTACATCCTGTATATACAGCTACAGAACATTCCAGTACAATGATTATTGCCATTTGTGGATACTTCTAGAATGTACACGAACCGAATATAGAATTTAAAACTCTACATTTCAGTTGAGTTTTGAACTCAGGACCCTCCACATAAGAGTGTAGTATCATAACCAATACACTACGGCAACTGTGCTACTGACGTTTCTCTGTGACATTCCTTCCTCCTTAAGAGAACAGCGTCTCGGTGTTACGTCCTCCTAGTCCGGAAACGAGCCATCGGTCCTGCATACTCCGACTCCTGATGATTGATGTTCGCCATGGCGGTGATCTTCTTAGAACTTCCCTTGTTGCTACGTTCTTCGTCACCTTTCCGACTGTAGCCTGTCGCTGGAGCTTCGAATTTACCCTGGGTTGCAGGATCATTATAGGGCTTCATTCGAAGGATGTGGACCGTATCTCTGATCTTTCGTCGTCTTGCGTCGAGGTC
This sequence comes from Schistocerca gregaria, assembly GCF_023897955.1. Classification (NCBI taxonomy): domain Eukaryota; kingdom Metazoa; phylum Arthropoda; class Insecta; order Orthoptera; family Acrididae; genus Schistocerca; species Schistocerca gregaria. Next base: position 736,702,119 of record NC_064931.1, read on the forward strand.
GAAATCTTCAACTTCATAAGTATCATCAGACAATTGTTTTACAGTCATAATAAGGTCCAAAGTAGCGCCTGAGGAGATTCTCAGAGAGACCAACCTTCCGAACATGAGTGAAGATCCAGACGAGGTCACCAGGCTGGTAAACGACATGGCGGTGGCCTGCGTCATACCTTCGGCGACCGTTTTCTTGAGCGTGCAGAGTGCGGAGTGGAGCTTCCTATGCTCTGGTTAACACCTGGCCGATGTAGTTTGCGTGTGAGATAATCAGTGCAAACAATAATCAATCTATTGCCACTAGCAGACGTTGGAAATCGTGCGAGGAGGTTAATCCCAACACGCTGGAAAGGCGATTCGGCTGGTGGAATTGATATGAGTCGGCCAGGTGGTTTCTGAGGAACTGCCTTTCTCCTCTGGCACTATTGTCAGGGTGACACATAATGACGGACACTTCTAAATGAACCTAACCAGAAAAATCTCTTCCCTATCCTATCGTATGTCTTCATAAATCCTAAATGTCCGGCCTCAGGTGTGTCATGAAACTACAAGACTGAATGTAAGCAGTTGGCGCAGCGGATATGTGACGTGGTAAGGAATTAAGGTAGGTTGAGCGGCGACGAATGGCGACATATCGTAGCGACGATACGGGCCACAAACAGGGAAATTCTCTGTCACAAATGACTTTGAAAAAAGAGCTGATTGTTATCGTCCGGCGCCTAGGAACTCTTTTGTAGTAAACGGCGAAACTTATCGGCTCTCTGTGTGCTACTGTCGTGATCATCAACAGGAAGTCATTTACAGAATAATGGAAAAACTGATAGAAGCTGACATCCTTCTACCAGTCATGGGAATTCTCTTTCCTATTCTACTCGCAAATTGAGCGAAGGAAAAATGACTATCTACATGCGTCCGAGTGAGGACTAATTTCTCTTACCTTGTATTCGAGACCCTTAAGCGAAATGTGCGTTGGCGGCAGTATAATATTTCTGCAGTCAGTCGCAAGTGCCGATTCTCTAAGTTTTTTCAGTAGTGTTTCGCGAAATGTATGGGTTCCGGTGAAATGTAGGAAAACGACAGACAATACTGACCCTACGATTAATCGTAGAAGAAATGAAAACTAGGTTTCCATCATATGTACTGTTACAGAAAGCTTTTGACAGTTTTGTCTGGGTTGCTCTCTTGGAAATTCTGATGGTAGCAGGAATAAACACAGGGACCGAAAATTTATCGGAACTTGTACAGAAACCAGACTGCAGTTGTAAGGGCATGAAAGGGAAGAGGAAGTCGAGAAGAGAGTAAGACATGGTTATAGCCTATCCCCGACGTTATTCGATTTGTAAATAGAGCAAGCAGTAAGGGAAACCAAGGAGAAACTTGGGAAGGGAGTAAAAGTTCATGGAGAAGAGACAAATACTTTAAGGTTTGCCAGTGATAATGTAATTCTGCCAGACGCGGCAAAGTATTCCCATGGACAGTTGAACGGACAGAATAGTTTCTTAAAAAGAGATTATAAGATGAACATAAACAAAAGTAAAACAAGAATAATGACTTGCAATACAATTAAATCAGGCGATACTGAGGGAATTTGATTAGGAAATGAGACACGAAAAGTAGTCGACGGGTTTTGAAATTTTAACAGTAACATAACTGATGGTGGCTTAAGTAGAGAGGATATAAATGCACACAGGAATTAGGATGAAAAGCAATTCTCAGACAGAGGAATTTGTTAACATGTAGTATCATTTTAAGGGTTTTGAAGTCTTTTTCAGAACGTACATGCCTGACGTGCAACCTTATTCGGAAGTGAAAGGTGGACGACAGGCATTATAAACAAGAATAGACTAGAATATTTTGAAATGTGTAGCTATAGAAGAGTACTGAAGATTAGATGGGTAGATCGTATAGCAAATTAGGAGGTACTGAATCGAACTGAGTATGAAACGAAACTGATGCCTTAATCTGACAAAAGGTAGGGATCAATTTGATAGAAAACGTCCTGAGGTATCAAAGAATCGTAAGTTCTTAATGGAGGAGAGCGTGCTTCAAAAATTGTAGAGGGAGACAATGACTTTAATAATTCGGAGTGAAGGTCACAACAGCAACCAGAACAACAACATGTTGTCACCATCAGTGTTATTTTGTTTATTGTAACGTGTTGATGACTCTTTCCGTATACATTGGAATGTGCTCTATTGGAGTATGCTTAAATAACAGAATGGTCCTCTGCAGGCGTTATCCAATCGAGTACACTCACCACAATACGGATTTAATCATAGGACGGCTGATGTTGACGATCTGCTACTCACCATATTCTTTGGTGTACATTTCTGTTGTAGTTAAAAGACTTTTGAGAATTTTATGGCATTACGACGTTAAAAAAGTAATACAAACAAAGAAAGGTGTTAATTTTATTTCTCTTACAGAGTTCATGTGGTCGTAAGCTACACGCTCATGGAACCATGAATTATATATAGTTTACGTCTTAATAGTACCGACGTACAAACGTACTGGACCTGTAACTATGTATTGTTATCAAAGGCTAGAGAAACAGAGAGGTGTATGCTGATTCTAAAAAATGCTAAACAAGAAATTTTATATACATCTATGTACTAGGTAATAGGAAACGAATTTTAAATAGTCAACTACCGTACATCAAAAGTGTGTCTCACATGAAAGCTGATCAACATAGTTTGGAAACTACGAAGTCCTGTCGCTGGCTGGAACTTTGCTTTGATACACTCTCCACGTGATAAATGCAGCACATTCCAAATAACCGTTTAAAAGTATTTGTCACTACAAACTAGACTATAACGGAACATCTGGACTCTGGACAACATAAATCAGGAAGATAAGGAAAAGTTCCGTAGGTGAGAATTTCAGCACGTCGAATAACACAGAAGTCGACATTCGTCACTCTATTCAGAGACGCTGTTTAAATAAATAAATATGATCACTGTCTAATGTGGAAGGAGCAACATCTAAAAACAAATGCATGTACGACACAGTCGAAACCTAAAGTCAACACCCATGCATCAACACAAAACCGTGGTTTCATCGCAGCACCGGTTTTGTTAATAAAAGCCTATAAACTATTAACCATTAAATTCACAATGTTACTCTCAAATAGCACAGATTTCTAATTGCCAATGTACGAGTACTGGGAGTCATGGCGAATTTTAAATTAGAATCGTACTTTCAAGTTAGCTGATAACTATGCACATATGCACACCTGATAGTGGACAGCTGTACTTTATTTTTATATTAAATGAGGGGGGGGGGGGGGCACACAAGGCGCCACTGAAACCTCTATATAATATGTACTCGCAGATTTATATAAAAATAGTCATATTTTTAGGGTGTAGAAGGACTTAACTGCTTACGAGCGACAACTAAACTTCATTATAATACGCCACGTTCTTGAATAGCCGGGATTAGTCATGGACGTATGTTTCAAATAAATACAACATGAAGCCTGAGATACTCTGCTATTAAAAGAGCTAATTTCTGATTGTATGCACTTAGAAACATCCACGAGTGGTTAAACAGCCATGCACATAAGCCGCAGCTTGAACAGAAAGTGACGGGGAGATAAGGAAACTATGTTCCGGAGAGAAAGATAACGAGGACTAAGGACCGAGGAACCCGTTATCACCTCCAATGAGGCACTGAAACGCTTTATTGAGTTTTCATAGTATGCAGGCCAATTTTTTTTTTTTTTAAATTCCACCGATGTTTTGATGCTTCCAAAAAATTAGGACAATCATTCGGAAAATGGCAAATGTGAAAATATAAACATAAAAAAATGGACGATTATTTAACGAAAGTTAACAGAAAGGAAGTGCTACGAAATACAGGGTGTTTTAAGAATGATTCTGGAAGTAAGTTATCAGTTTTCAGTAGATCGCTCGTAATTATCGCGAGACAGCTAAAAAATTGACATGTAACGTGTTTTATACATACAGTAAACAGCAGTTGAAAGGTCTCTGTTGGATTCCTTTCAAGTTAATTTCTTAAATCTGTTGCCATTTACGGCATACATTCCACTTCTAAATTTACTGTGGTGTTTCTGACTCTATCTGGGAGGAGACTGAGCATTGGAACGTGTTACTTTTACACATAATCAAGAACGATCTGTCACACAACTACACTTTAAAACACAGCTTATATGTAATTCATGTCACACAGTCTCATACGGAACCTACATCCGCTTTCTTGTATATACTGTATATGATAAGATACTGCCATCTCCCTTCCTTTCTGTGTGAAAGGATGAATGAGCAAAAGTATTTCTAGTTGCATGCTTGATGGTAGCAGACAAGCCTGCCTGCTTGAGAACAGTAGGACCAACGTCGTAACATGTTGCTACGCTTTCCAAAAGCAAAGAGGTTTCTATTCTTGGTATGGTCCTGTCCGTCCCTTGTCATGTTGGTATAGGAAGCTGCCTCTCTGGTCACTTCCGCTTGTATCTGTGAGGCACCCTTAGGAGGGGCCCACGGCAGACTGTCTGCGGCGAGCGTCTGAAGTGGTAAGATTTCCGGATAAGCGTGTCTCTGCTAAGTCCGTAGGACAATGGATTTCTTAAGTTCAACCTGACTGAAAATTTAATCACCTTTATTTCAGGTTTAGATCTAAAATATCATATAGTATCTTAAATTGCAACGCAGTGTATTTCGAGTATGAAGTTCAGAATATCTTCCAGTAGTTGCTTTTTCACTGCTTTGTGAGTAAAGTGGAACCACGTGTTGATGATCCGTAACTCTAACTAATATCATCAGTCTTAAATGCGAATGTGCGTGAGATTATAATGTCTCGTTTTGACAATATTTTTCAATATAGCAACTTTTCTTTATGTTCAATCTACGTGGGGCGTACTTTGTGAGACCAGTACCATGTGCTTATACAATTGTTTGACCCATCAGGTTAGTAGTAAGATGATAGTAACCAGTTTGAGGTTTTTCTTTTGTAAATTGCGTTTCGATGTAATTTACTTTAATTATCAAAATTATGGTGGAGTTACACACTTTGTGTAAACCAAGTTGACCACGTGAAGCATGTGGTGTAAGCATCAATGTAGCCCCCAGCTATTCTTTCCGGGAAGATTTCACAGAGGGTTAGTATGAATTTAGTATACCAGTGCGTGGTAATTTCATGACGGTCAGGATTGCGCTACGAACGTAACTTCTTTGGGTGAAAATTGAATCGGTTGGTTGTGGTTAAATTCCTCTTGCATATGGTTCAACGTTCTTCGTATGTTATTTTAGGAATGCAGTGTTGCATGCAGTCTCCCAATCTTGGCTCCATATTTGATGTGTTCCGTAAGATAACAAACTCACATTTTCACAATCCTAAATAAGGCACCAGTTTAGTTATGAATCAAGTTTAATATGCTAAAATTTTAACGGAACAATGATCAATGTTAAAATAAATGTCCAAATATAAACTGATTTGTTACTTTTTACTTAAATTCTCAGGTTGTCGTAAGATGACTGTTAAAAGATTATAATTAATTCCAGAATGAGATTTACACTCTGCAGCGGAGTGTGCGCTAATATGAAACTTCCTGGCAGATTAAAACTGTGTGCAAGTGCTCTTGCCCGCGAAAGGCAAAGGTCCCGAGTTCGAGTCCGGTTCGGCACACAGTTTTAATCTGCCAGGAAGTTTCATTATAATTAATGTTAGTCTGCTGGGAATTTGGTAAGGTAGACTGGATACCTGGTGACTTAGTTGCTCACTAACGCAAGGTTGACTTCCCCAGATAGCTCACAGCTTTTAACCTGCTTTTATTGTCTTGAATATCAGCACCGCTTTCAGAATAACTTAATGCATCAGCTTTGCACAGTTTCCTGTAAAATGATGTTTACCTGACAGTGTCGGCGATTTTCTGTTATCTGTGAGGTCTCGTGTCCACATGAACTCGTACTCTCTGGAGCTTACTATATGTAAGCAGAAATTTACATAAATGCAGGTACTTCTTTACGCTGAAATATCGTTTACTCAAGAAAACACAGAAGTTATATTCTCCTCAAACTTTTAAATCTGTGCCAAATACAGAAATTCCTTCTGGGTAGATGTCAGTGAGGAACAGGAAAGGCTACGTGAGAAGACACATTTACTGGTAAGTCAGCAAGTTGCATTTAGATCTCTCTCTCTCTCTCTCTCTCTCTCTCTCTCTCTCTCTCTCTCTCTCTCTCTACTCGCTCCCGTCCCCCTCCCCCCTCCTCCACATCGCATTCCCTTGCCAGGAGGTACTGCTACGTATAACGTGTCTAAGTGAAAACGGTAATTACAGAAGAGTAGAGGATTGGGTTAAATCGTCCGTATTGATGCGATCATGGCAATAACCGGCTACCCACAATTCTTATTTTCCACCAATCACTCCGAGCACAGTTTTAAAATAATTCGCTCCATTCCTTCTGGGTAGATGTCAGTGAGGAACAGGAAAGGCTACGTGAGAAGACACATTTACTGGTAAGTGAACAAGTTGCATTCAGATCTCTCTCTCTCTCTCTCTCTCTGTCTCTCTACCCTTCCCCTCCCCCCCCCCCCCTTTCCTCCTTTCCACATCCCATTCCTTTGCCAATAGATACCGCTACGAATAACGTGTCTAAATGAAAACAGTATTTACAGAAGAGTACAGGCGGGTTAAATTATCCGTATTGATGCGATCATGGCAATAACCGGCTGCCTACAATTCTTATTTTCCACCAATCACTCAGAGCACAGTTTTAAAATAATTCGCTCCATTCCTTCTGGGTAGATGTCAGTGAGGAACGGGAAAGGCTACGTGAGAAGACACATTTACTGGTAAGTCAGCAAGTTGCATTCAGATCTCTCTCTCTGTCTCTGTCTCTGTCTCTCTACCCCTCCCCCCCCCCCCTTCCACCTTTCCACATCCCATCCCTTTGCCAATAGATACTGCTACGTATAACGTGTCTAAATGAAAACAGTATTTACAGAAGAGTACAGGCGGGTTAAATTATCCGTATTGATGCGATCATGGCAATAACCGGCTGCCTACAATTCTTATTTGCCACCAATCACTCAGAGCACAGTTTTAAAATAATTCGCTCCATTCCTTCTGGGTAGATGTCAGTGAGGAACGGGAAAGGCTACGTGAGAAGACACATTTAGTGGTAAGTCAGCGAGCGAGCCGGCTGGGAGCACGTGGCGTGATGTGTGAGGAGGCCGCGCCCTGGCCCGTGTTCTGTTCTCGCGTGCCCTACAAGAAATAGGCGGCCCGCAGCCCACGCGGCCATTCTCCGGCCTTCAAGCGGCGACACCGCATCTGATTACGGAGAACGCGTCCCTCCGCCTGACTGTAATATAAAGGTGCTGTTTGGCGGACGGTAATCATGACACGACTAAAAATGATTTCCGAATGCGGACAACTTACGAGCAGCTGTCCGCTTATCTAAATGGAAGCGGCATATTTCCTTCTTGATGCCGCCTTGTCAGATGCTATATACGAGCCTGACGTACCCTGTTCTCTTCTACAACTCGAGTGTTAGTGATGTGTGTTTCATTGGTCGTCACTTCTGTAGTCTCTCTGTATGTGCTGAAACACAATGTACAATACGAAGGAACTGTTATCTTTTTCATTATACAAAAGGTTTCATTACTGAAGCCAATTTAAATTCTAGAAGAGATGATCCCCTTAAAATAATCACAAACTTTAATACTGGTCGGAGAGGCAGGGCTCCTTAAACATCTGCTATACCATTTCAAACTAAATCAATCATACGCGCCTGAACTTTTAATATATCTATAAGATTTTCATTAGTAAGTCACTATTAATGAACATCTTCACTTCTGAGATCTGAGGACAAAAGAAAGCTTATAACTTTCTAAATGAATGATACGTAAAAATGGCTAGTCTTGTAATCTGTGCGGAGCTTCCTAAAATTTAGTAATTATTCATGTTTGCTTTTTTACATCACTTACAACCTTCAAGAGCTACGTTTGTTAAAGCCAGAGCAGCATCCAAATACCGGGTAAGCCATCTGTCCCGGCTTTTTAGAGATCTAATTATTCAGATGTTTTTCTAGAGAAAAGATTAAAACCAAAGGACAGCTTTCACTCACAAAATTAAGTAGGACGACAGTTTGTGTCCCCTAGTCATATCTTAGGGTCAGGCAATTTTCAGTCCACATCAGCCCAGATAGTGGCTCTTACTCCTCTCCTATTTTTCCACCTATTTCGCGTTTCAGTGTTACACCGTCACCATATCTGTGAAGTGAATGTGATCACATGACCACAGGCCCTGGCGAGCCCGTCAGTACCGACCGACCGCCGTGTCATCCTCCGTCCAGGGCATCAATGGATACGATATGTAGGGGCGTGGGTTAGCACACCGCTCTCCCGGTCGTTGTCAGTTTTCGTGACCGGCAGCCTGCTACTATTCGGCCAAGCAGCAATTGGCATCACCCTGTTGCAGTCGTTCCATTAAGGAAATTTCCCTGGCAGTTGCAGGAATAGAACCCGCGTCGTCCGCATGGCAGTCAGCTGCGCTGATTACTCAGCTGAGGCGGACAAATCTGTACAGTAAGACAAGAAAATAATGGACTCTGACTAATATATGAAGTGACCACACATGTTCACGTACCTTGTAGAATTGGCAAGCCAGTATACACTACATATTTGCAGAAGCACACAGTATGACATCGAGTGACAATCTCAGTGACTTAAGCAGTAGTAATAAGAAATATACCAGAAAGCGCTAAGATACTATGTGGCAAGTCAGCTGGGAAGAATTAGCAAGTAATAAATGTTAAGACAGATAATACAAGAATATCAGATCATGAAGAATTTAGGTAACAAAAACAATTCGACGTATTTTTCGTATTTTCCTTACTTTATGAAATTAGAGTCGACTTAGGCTAAAAAAGTGAGTGAAATGTGTGGTTGAACAATTCAATTCATCTTCAGTTACAAACCAGGGATACCTATGCAAAACAGTTTGCCGGAGGTTTGCTGTAAATGTTCATTAGTGATTCTGAATGCAGAGTTTCTGCCTATGAAAAAATAGGTACGAAGATGAAGCTAAAAAAAGACGAAAATGGTACACAAGAACCCTAAAATCAGACACAATGTTGTTTCTAAACAGAATGGATATATTAATTCTTCCTGGCACACAATTAACAGGAGTACCAATCCCTTGTCAGTAGACGAATCCTGTAACCTCATGAATATTGGTAACATTGTTAATAATAAACAGTGTCATCCTAGAGTGCTTAAAGGGCATCATATACGAGTACACATCAAAAAACATTTTGCATCACTTCGGTTCCCAGAACACCTGAAGATAGACGTTCTCTGTGGATATTGTATCACAGACGCAGTCCCTTTGTCTATTCAGAAATGTCACTAAATCTATCCAAAGATGTAAACAACCACGAATGAGTAGCGCCTATTAGACGGAGGGGCCTCAACAGCCGATCAATTCCAGTCATGCTACTAGGAAGGAGGTACACGGCTCGTGTCGTCTGTAGTTCAGTCATGCCTACACGATCAATACCGCGGCTCGATCGTGTCCGCATTGTTACTTTGTGCCAGGAAGGGCTCACAACAAGGGAAATGTCCGGGCGTCTCGGAATGCACCAAAACGATGTTGTTAGGAAAAAAATTGTTTTAAGTTCCTAAGGGACGAAACTGCTGAGGTCTTCGGTCCCTTCGTTTACACACTAATTAATCTAATTTAAAGTAACTTACGCTAAGGACAACACACACACCCATGCCCGAGGGAGAACTCGAACCTCCGACGAGGGGTAGCGGCGCGAACCGTGCCAAGGCGCCTCAGATCACTCGACTACTCGGCTACCCGGCGCTGCTTGGAGGAGATACAGAGAAACAGGAAATGTCGATGACATGCCTCGCTCAGAGCGCCCAAGGGCTCCTACTGCAGTGGTTGACCGCTGCCTACGGATTATGGCTCAGAGGAACATTGACAGCAACGCCCCCATGTTGAATAATGATTTTCGTGCAGCCACAGGAGTTCGTGTTACGGCTCAAACTGTGCACAATATGTTGCATGAAGCGCAACTTCACTCCCAACGTCCATCTACATCTACATCTACATGACTACTCTGCAGTTCACATTTAAGTGCTTGTCAGAGGGTTCATCGAACCACAATCATACTATCTCTCTACCATTCCACTCCCGATCAGCGCGCGGGAAAAGCGAACACCTAAACCTTTCTGTTCGAGCTCTGATTTCTCTTATTTTATTTTGGTGATCATTCCTACATATGTAGGTTGGGCTCAACAAAATATTTTCGCATTCGGAAGAGAAAGTTGGTGACTCAAATTTCGTAAATAGATCTTGCCGCGACGAAAAACGTCTTTGCTTTAATGGTTCAAATGGCTCTGAGCACTATGGAACTCAACTGCTGTGGTCATTAGTCCCCTAGAACTTAGAACTACTTAAACCTAACTAACCTAAGGACATCATACACATCCATGCCCGAGGCAGGATTCGAACCTGCGACCGTAGCAGTCGCACGGTTCCGGACTGCGCGCCTAGAACAGCGAGACCACCGCGGCCGGCTTGCTTTAATGACTTCCATCCCAACTCGCCGCACTCTCTCCCCTATTACGTGATAATACAAAACGAGCTGCCCTTTTTTGCACCCTTTCGATGTCCTCCGTCAATCCCACCTGGTAAGGATCCCACACCTCGCAGCAATATTCTAACAGAGGACGAACGAGCGTAGTGTAAGCTGTCTCTTTAGTGGACTTGTTGCATCTTCTAAATGTCCTGCCAATGAAACACAACCTTTGGCTCGCCTTCCCCACAATATTATCTATGTGGTCTTTCCAACTGAAGTTGTTCGTAATTATAACACCCAAATACTTAGTTGAATTGACAGCCTTGGGAATTGTACTATTTATCGAGTAATCTAATTCCAACGGATTTCTTTTGGATCTCATGTGGATCACCTCACACTTTTCGTTATTTAGCGTCAACTGCCACCTGCCACACCATACAGCAATCTTTTCTAAATCTCTTTGCAACTGATACTGGTCTTCGGATGACCTTACTAGACATTAAATTACAGCATCATCTGCCAACAACCGAAGAGAACTGCTCAGATTGTCACCCAGGTCATTTATATAGATCAGGAACAACAGAGGTTCCTAGACGCTTCCCTGGGGAACACCTGATATCACTTCAGTTTTACTCGATGATTTGCCGTCTATTACTACGAACTGCTACCTTCCTGACAGGAAATCACGAATCCAGTCGCACAACTGAGACGAAGTCCATCTTTGCAACCACAGCACCTTGCAGCGCGCTAGGGATGGGCCCAACAACATGCCGAATGGACAGCTCTGGATTAGTATCACATCCTCTTTACTGATGAGTGTCGCACATGCCTTCAACCAGACAACCGTCAGAGGCGTGTTTGGAGGCAACCCGGTCAGGTTTAACGCCTTCCACACACTGTCCAGCGAATGCAGCAGGGTGGAGGTTCCCTGCTGTTTTGGCGTGGCATTATGTGGGGCCGACGTATGCCGCTGATGGTCTTGGAAGGCGCCGTAACGGCTGCATGGTACATGAATGCCGTCCTTCTACCGATAGTGCAACCATATCGGCAGCACTGACGAGGCATTCGTCTTCATGGACGACAATTCGCGCCCCCATCGTGCACATCTTGTGAATGAGTTCCATCATGTTAACGACATCGCTCGACCAGAGTGGCCAGCATGCTCTCCAGACATGAACTATATCGAACATGCGTGGGATAGATTGAAAAGGGCTATTTATGGACGACGTGACCCACCAACCACTCTGAGGGACCTACGCCGGAACACCGTTGGACCAACAGTACCTTGAAGAACTTGTGGATAGTATGCCACGACTACAGGCATGCATCAGTGCAAGAGTACGTGCAGGTACCGGTACAGCAGTCTGGACGATCACCTCTGAAGGTCTCGCTGTATGGTGGTACAACACGTAAGGTGTGGTTTTCATGAGCACTAAAAATGGCGGAAATGTGTACAGGTTCCGGAACTCTCGGAACCGAGGTGTTGCAGAACTTTCTTTGATGTGTGTATTTTATCAAGACAATTCATAGGTTACTCAAATAAAATGTTCATCAATACGCAACAGAAAGAAGTACAGTATGAACAAAACACACTAAGCAGGTGAGGTCCGTAATTTAATCAGCTCGGAAAGAAAGATACGTTTCTTTTAATTAATGTAACACCAATTATACAAGAATTTTTAATTTCTTAAAAACGGTTAAGGTGTGTTTGGGTAGGTGTAGGTACCACTGACACATGTAGTTCACGTGGTCGCTACTTCATGAACGGGCAACCCGGTAAAAAGATAAGCTTCGCCGTCTTGGACTGTACGACCACAGTTGGAATGGGATAATGATGTAATCGGAATTCACGTTTTAGAAGCGTCTGCTGCTAATCAATCAATCTATTTATCTGCCATAACAAATGTCAACAATCCAGCTCGTGAACATAGCAGCAGCAACAATAACACAGAAAATTTGGTGAACAGATACCAAGAACTTGTCGTGCCAAGTCTCCAGACTTAAATCTAATCCAGCACGCCTGGGTACTGATAGTTTGAGACTCAGAGCAACGAAAGGTACATAGTCGACAATCTCTTCGTAATTAAGTTTTTGCCGCATTATGCAGGGTCAGCAGATTTGTAAAGTGATATAGGTGAACAGGTTAGTATGTTAGAATAAATTTGTGCGGACTTGAACGTTTACAGAGTGAAATTAAACCAATAAAACTTTTTCAGTTGCCATTTTTCTTTGGTTTAGCAATTTTTTTAGTGTACTTAGTGATAAGTTTTTTTCTTCCATAAACACTTTTCGCATGTTCAGAAAGGTAAATCTTTAAATATGAGCCATTTCCGTTTGCCATTATGCGGCCATATGATTTTTGTTAAACGATTATTTTCTTTTCACCGATTTGTTTTTATTTTTAGCTGCAAATATTTTTCTGAACGAACACTTTCGTTATTTGTCACTCAGTATCTTAAACCTGGGGTTTTAATGCTTTTTATTATGCTGGCATGTCATCTTGCTAAATAACAAATTTTTGTCAGAGTCATACATAGCAGTAAGTGCCTCTTGGACAAACTCCTTTGCCTTAAATCATAATATGTAAATCTTAAACATGATCTGGTTCATATGCCATTATGCTGGCATATCTGTGGTAATAACTGTATAAATGATGTTGAATCGCGGCTTGTGCGGAAGAATCCAGTACTGTCTGGTTAGTGTCGTGTGTAAGACGTGTGTATTTTGATAAGTTCGTTGTGTGTGTGTGTGTGTGTGTGTGTGTGTGTGTGTGTAAGTATGTGTGAGTGGTTGTCATGTGTGATGAAACACGAAACAAACATGCTAGACCCAAAATTTGGAATCCAAACACATTAAGAAAGAAATCCGGACAAGAAACTGAAAGTAAACCAATTGTTTTGGCAGTTTTGCAACGGAAAAAGGTTTGGGCGTGGCGTTGAGCGCTTTTATTGGGGGAATGCAGCGACAATGCGTGAAGTGTCAATGACCAAGTAATTTTATTCGTTCTATAGTGTGTGTAGACATTCATTTGCTTTACCTTTTTTCTGGTGTCAGAACTACGTGTAAATAACAAGATGTCTGGGAACGTGTTCTCAGAGCAAAGAAAATGGAATTTGTAATTAGAAATATGAGAACATGAAAGAAATTCAGAGACGATGTCGGGCAGACTTCGCTACTGCACCATCAAGTGTAACAATAACGAATTTAAGGGGCATATTCGAGAAGGAAGGTAGTGTGCGTGATCTGAAGAAGAGACGGTGATGCAGGAAGAAATCAGTAGCGGGCGAAAGTGTTACATCCCTTGACATTATTCCCAGAAGATTCATACGGCAAGTTGCGCGTGTATCACGTGTAATCAAGTCAAGTGTTCATCGAATTTTAAAGCAAGCAAAGTGGACACCCTACATTTACAGGTTGCTTCACGCGACGAATGAAGATGATCTGGACAGGCGTCTCGAATTTTGTGTATGGATTTGCTATGATAAGCAATTCACTGATGACAATGTCTGGTCTGCTGAGGCTACCCAAAAAATGAATGGAAGCATCAGTCGCCATAGCTTTGTGTACCTGTTAATTCCCATGTGATGCAAGTACGAGCTGGTAATGTTGCTGGGTTACCAGTGTGGTGTGGTATGTCTGTGGGAAGACTTGTAGTGACATTATTTTCTTGAAGAAAAAAAATGTCCAAATGTGTGTAAAATCTTATGGACCTTAACTGCTAAGGTCATCAGTCCCTAAGCTTACACACTACTTAACCTAAATTATCCTAAGGACAAACGCACACACACCTATGCCCGAGGGAGGACTCGAACCTCCGCCGGGACCAGCTGCACAGCCCATGACTGCAGATCCTCAAATTTCTTGAAGAAACAGTGACAGGTGTATAGTATTTTAACATGCTTGCAGCAACTAGCACCGAAATGAAGATTCTGCTTCCCCCAACAAGACATTTCACTATTTCGGTACCATCGTGACTGCGGCAATTCCTGGATGAAACATTTCTTGAGAGGTGGTTGGGCCGTCGGGGAGGTGTTAACTTCTTCCTGTAGGGTACTATGAAGGACACCGTCTACGCCACAAAGACTCATCCGCTGAATGACATGAGAGAGGGAAATGTAACTGCCTGTGAATCCATTTCAGTGGCCACCTTAAACACATATGTGACGATCTGCTGCTGCCGACAAAGAACATTTTGAACATCCTCAACAGTAAAACATCATCAGAAATGTCGAGACCATCTATGTGACTCAAACATTCACAATTTTGTTGCTTTTGTTCAAGTTATTAAAGTTCAAAAATGGCTCTGAGCACTATGGGACTTAACATCTATGGTCATCAGTCCCCTAGAACGTAGAACTACTTAAACCTAAGTAACCTAAGGACATCACACACATCCATGCCCGAGGCAGGATTCGAACCTGCGACTGTAGCAGTCGCGCGGTTCCGGCCTGAGCGCCTAGAACCGTTAGACCACCGCGGCCGGCAGTTATTAAGGTTCAAACAGTGTAAACCCCTTAGGAGGCCACCCTGCATGCTTCTCCAACGATATGTACATAAATTGAAGAACTGTGGAACCACACAGATAAATCTACTAGATTTTAAGTCATTTGAAAACCTCGCTTGTAAATCAAGCCTCGGTCATAAAAGCAGAGAAACAGGTGATTTATATTTTCCTCTCCAAGTGGGAGCGAATTTTTCATTGTATCTTAGAATTACTTTCTTCTGATATTTACATAGGGACAAGAAATAGTTTGCTGAACTTTCCTTTCTTTTATGTAGCTTTAAACATCACATTAGCCATAACATGTCTTTCATGTATTACTTCCTAGTAGGAAGACAGTTGTATTTCATTTTCTCTTACAGTTGTAGGACCGGTCAACTTTTCAGCTGTACCAAAACCATGTGACGAACGAATGAACCATAAAAAAAAGATTCACATAATTGTTTATGAAGCGACGAGGATTTGAAGTATAACGAGTGGTACAGGGTGCTTCTCAGTTCTGTATCAGTTCAGTTACACACCGTCAGGTGGCTTGCGGAGTATGGATGTAGATGTAGATGTAGATATACAAAGTGGGCAGTACACCATGTTTGCTGTTGGCTGGAAGGTTCTGATGTGAAGCAGCGGATTAGGGACATCCGTGACTACTGTGGCGCTGCAGCAAAAAGGCTTTGCTCAGGCAGGGTAGCAATTCTGGGGCGGTTCTTCGTGCCTACTCTGGTATTTCCATGAGTTAATCTCTTATGTGTGGGCGCAATGGTGCTCTTGCACCCAAAGTCCCCACTAGAGATGTAGCAAGTACCTTTATAGCACAGATGCCAACAAGAATCCTTCGTTTCCTTTCCCACGAAATTCGAAAAATTTTAGCCTCTTCTCAACAGTATTTTCTGTTCCATCAATACTGTGTATATTTCCCCTTCTAGACGCTTTGTATGCTTCGTTAATGAATAGTTAAACAACATTCAAACTCGTGCAAATCTTAGAAACTGTCTATACATGTACGTATGACATATCAGGGTAACTTTTGCGGCGTTTTCATGTATTTTCATGCTTCAGAGCACATTTATATTCCTCACATTGGCTGCAAGCTTGCTGCCACTTATCCAAAGAGAGTATGGGCTGAGTACAGAGAACTTTAAATTCCCAGCCATCGTTTCCTAAGAGCATTCCGATTCCGACAATTATTCATTACCTGGGAGTCATCTCGAGCCGATTATCATTTGTTTCATGGCTGTCGTCCCATGCTGATGGTGCAGTTGGAAGTTTTGTGTCGTTTTTTGCTTTAGAATGAGGTCTTAGTTCAACATATCAGAGTTCGCACTCTTAACAGCTCGCAATTTGTTTTCTTCATTGTGCATTTTGGATACGAAATTCTTTGGGTAATTTTTCCTGTACTTTTGGAAATTCGAGTTGCACATATGAGGAGCACTGATTTTGTTCCTGATTTTGTCTCCCTAATGATGTCAATCAAAAACTCATATTATTATTTTTCTGTCATGGTAGCTTCCTGTGTTTTTGTTTTTCCAGAGTCACCCGAAATGAAGTTTCATGTTTATTCTGAATTTGAATAAATACTTCATTATTATTTAATCGGCTTCGATTTATAAACCGCACTTCCTACAATTTTTTCCGGTATTAGACTACCTTTATTTAACAGTTATAATAAGTAATACACAAAGATGTTGTTTTAATGTAATTGTGTTTCTGCTTTTCCTAATGGCCAAATTATTAATAGAATATTGCATAACATGTAAATCTGTTTATTGGACTGTGTATAAATTGTGACCTTGTCTGGAAGCTGATCACCTCGCAGTTGGGCGCCCCACAAACCAAATATTATCTTCATCAAATGAGGAAGTATAGCGGTTAGCTTGACAGACGCTTCTGTGTACCTTAAAATCACACTTTGTTCCGCGTCGTCGAGTGAGGAGTTCTGAAGTGGTGGCAGGAGATCATAAATTTGGTGAGACTGTTTCATTTATTTGCAGTGATTGCTAAGAAGGAAGGTTTTGTATCATTTCATTCGTGTGATATTCGTATCGGACAGTTTATTTTGCAGACATTTCTTATACTTTATTGTAATAAATTATTGAGATGAACCTATATTTACGCGCTAGATATTACCGAGTTTCAGTGTCCTGGTTCTATAAGTAAGTTGGAGGCTGATTACTGGATCGCGTCGTAGCCCTTCTGTTCGAAATATTATGAACTCAGTTATATATCGTCGGACGTCACCTTGTGCACAACTGTTGGAACCATTCCCTTTACGCTGATTCGCTGGGTACAAAATTTTCAGGTAATGAAATAACTCAGTTGGGGTTTGGGTTGTTTGGGGAAGGAGACCAGACAGCTAGGTCATCGGTTTTATCGGATTAGGGAAGGAAGTCAGCCGTGCCCTTTCAGAGGAACCATCCCGGCATTTGCCTGGAGTGATTTAGGGAAATCACGGAAAACCTAAATCAAGATGGCCGGACGCGGGATTGAACCGTCGTCCTCCCGAATGCCAGTCCAGTGTCTAACCACTGCGCCACCTCGCTCGATAACTCAGTTGATATACAGCTTTTCCCAATTAATAATAGTAATCGCCCCTTTCTTAGCACGTGATAACTTCTTCTATAAAGATGAGTTCTGATACTGGTTAATGAATGCATGACTGTAGTGACATATTCTCTCTACAACGTGTGTATCATCATGGCTTTGCGAAATAACTTGCACACAGCATGGTATTCATCCTTTCAGCATTTCGTAATAGTGCACGGAAATTTAATCTTACGAGTTACGTCAGTATTCAAATGATCTAAATCGGTGTTTCAACAATTAACCATTTTTATGTTAAAGCAGTGTGTTTACAATCAAGGGCCAGGATCTCATTACACTGTGTTCGGCTATAAACTGAACATTTGTGTACTCTGTAATTCCATTTGAATCTTAAAAGTGATTTTCACAGTATTTGAAGTATCCAAACTATGCAATCCAGTTGGTATTTGCGCGACTTATTGGAAGTTGGCGCTACTGTGATCATTCTTTATCCCTCTCTCGAAGTCAGAGTGCGTTACAAAATTGCTTACTGGTCAATGAGTTCATTGAGTCTATGGCACAGTTTCTCTAAATCAGGGTCTAAATATACTGCTGGCTGTGGTAGTTCAGTCTATTAAACATCATCTTTCTTACTAGATCTTACGGCGTCTTTCCAGTTAATCTATGTTCCCTGAATCCTTCTAGTTAAGAGAACTTCAGTCAACGAGTCACCACAGATATGATGAAGATGTAATTCTGAAATGCGTTACATGTTGAAAAATAAAATACTCAATCTCTGATAAGTGTTCATAACGGATTTGGTCTACATCGTACACACAGAAGCCGCCAGAATCAGGCCGTTTCGAACCAACCTCAGAGTCTTTATAATTTTACTGGCATTGGTCGTCCGGATGTGGAAAGAGCTGTTATCGGAGAGCATGAGAGGTGAAACTGATGTCCGACCCTAATCACTCTATATGTAGTCATCCTCTATCACCGCTTCTCTACCACAGCTCCTAATCTCAGATCAAGAAGGAGCTTCTTTCGGAGATGGTACCCTGTAGTCCAGGCGTATTTTTCCTTGAGATGAATCGTTCCCAGAAGATCTAGAATTTGTCACATAAGAGAAAGCCAATTCAGGTGGACACTTTTTATCACCCATCAATTGAAGAACGCTGAATACGCAGATAAGTGCGTTTTCTACAAGTTTGGAAAACAGGTGTGAGAAACTGGGTGAACTGAAGCTGTAAGGAGGGACAATGATTCGTGCCTCTATAACTGAGTCCATAAGAACATTAACCCTAAAAGAGAGGTTCTGGGTTCGAGTCCCAGTCTGGTACACATTTCAACCCTAGCAATATCAGCGCATTTTTCCTAATGCGCATTACCAGGGGAGGGGGAGGGGGGAATGGTACTTTTTTCACCCTAAAAAGTTAAGGAAAACATAATTCGTTAATTGCTTTTGACACATATTAAGAAGATACTTTTTAAAGATGTTGTGATGTGTGAGCAGGGTCCACAACCTGAAAATGCATTTTACCACATTCTTAGCAATTATTATTATTATTCTCGAGTCAGAGACATAAAAATTTACAGTAGCCATATATATATATATATATATATATATATATATATATATATATATATATATATATAGTTTGTTCTTGTCCACAATCACAGGACGTATCTACTGTTATGAAGCACCATCTCTTCAGGTTGTCTCTGGATCGTCCACCTCCTGATCGTAATCTGTTTAAAGATTTCCACACCAGCCAGCTCTCGTTGTGTCCAGGTGGTAGTTCTTCAGCTCCTGGCGTCTGCAGGTGAGGCGTCGACTTCTTCCGCAATGAATGGGCACTGGGGCACTGTCCTTCTTAGCAATATCAATGCATTTTGAATAACATTAAGTGAAGGGGTAAGGGTGAGGGGGGGGAAGCTACGATCACCACAAAAATTATTCAAAATGCAAATTTCGAACATTGTTCTTGACTTTTACTCACAACATTCTTTTTAAAGAGATAATGACGTGTAAGTAACGCCCTGATAATGGAAATATTGAAGATGAAAGTCATGGAGGCAAGTGACATCTACTACGGAGTCTTAAATTTTTGGATTGCACTTAACTGAAAAATTTAATACGTATATGGAATCTGGTATAAAGATTCATTATAAACAATAACAGTTTCTAAATTTTTAATTGTAAAATAACAGATTACATTACATTATTTTCAAATGGTGGATATAAGGTGTCTCCCCCACCCCCCTCATACAGCGACTACTAATATGTCAGGAAATTTCAAAATAATGCACAATCGCCTGTAGCGTGGAAGATTCATTCCCAACATTTTTCGTTGATATAGCACTCAGTTCAAGGCAAGGTGGACATTTTACACTGCTTTATTTCTTTTGGAGATGTGTATCGCGAATATTGATTTCTTACAGAGCTATTCTGTGAAGCACTTCACTAAGTTTTCTCTTTGACATGCTGCAAATAAATTTCATTTATAAAATTTCCATGGTACGCTTTGACTATCAGGGACAGAAGACAACACAAAATGACTGCATTTCAAAGGAACTTGCATTTCAAATGTTCTGTAGTCCTAGTAATACTGTAAATGCTGGCTACTACCTCTGTTGGAGAGTACCCTGTTACTGGATACGACATCGGTAAAGAACTTATTGGAGATCTGTCACCCCTTTTCATTAGCACAAATGGTGTTGTATAGTAGCTAGTGAAACTTCACTGGAAATTGGGTAATAACAGTGCGAAATTAAAAGCCAGTGAACATCAGTTTTTTGCTACCTGACCAGCAGCGATCGAATGCACGACCTCAGGTTTTAATGCGAGTCATCCAATGAAAACGGATTTGGTCATGCACTGTTGCCATGTGCCCTTACAGAATCTTGGATTATTCATGAATCATTTTAACCAGCAAATACAAATAGCGATACAACTAAACAGATCAGTAGATGGATTGTGATCGTCAAATAAAAACATTAAGAGAAGATCTCGTAGTGACAATATGGAGTACAACAAATGGATTAATCTCTGAAAATATGTTTATTCAAATAGTACATAAATCTAGTCGAATAGTGGCCTCCCATGGGATGTTACTGAACAAATTACATATTCAAGGCAACAAAAATAAATAATTTGACAATTCAGGCAGAGCAGTCTTAGGCAGTAACGTAGTGATCTAAGAGCTTGCAGCTGAGGAACAGAATCATTAAAACTGCAGCTTTATTATATCATCTATACATCTATATTGATGCAACATATACTCTTGGTTGACTGACAACGTCGTATCACATTATTCAGTTTAAAACATAATAGTAATAACTAGCCTTATTGGTAGGGGGACAAGCTTCATATGGCCAGATGTTGCATTGTTGCCAAATTTATTCACTATGGCAGATCCAACATGGCGGCGATAGATATGGCAATTTCGCAATGACGTCGTGGTGGGAAGTTCAAATTTTGGAGGGGAAAAATAAGTCACTTGGGCCCCTTCCACTAACCTAACCTCCTCCCTCCCCTACCCCCTCCCCTACCCCCTCCCCTGCCGAAGAAAATGGTGGGAAGTTCAAATTTTGGAGGAAAAAAGGTCACTTGGGCTACCTAACCTAAGAAAATGGCAGGAAAAAAGGTCACTTGGGCTACCTCCACCAACCTAAGAAAATGGCACGAAAATAGGTCACTTGGGCTACCTCCACTAACCTAAGTCGTCCGACTGCCACCTCTTCCTTGGAATTGGTGGGAAAAGTACTCAGTCTCAGCTGGGTAGAATGGATGTAAGTCTTTATTTTGCACGCAATCTTTATTTAAACAATTAGAGGTAGTACCTTGTTCCAGTGTGTTCACAGTGAGGTCCAGAGTCGAACTGCCACCAGAGGGCGCTGCCAGCCTTTCCATGACGTAATCGAAGATGGCGGTCTGGGGGAAAAATGGTGGGAAAAGGACTCAGCCTCTTCTGGGCTGCCGGAGAGAGGAAGAAGTGTACTTTATTTATTTTGGAAGAATTTATTTAGGTGTGGATTTCACATAGTTCATTTATTACACTGATGCAAACGCTCACTCTGATGTGCTTGGTGTCACACTACATAGACTACAGACCTCGTAAATAACCGAAATAATGCATGTAAAACGCTCTGCAGACACGTTCACTAATTATAAACAATCGAAATAGTGCATAAAATTTATTTAGGGACGGATTTCACATAGCTTATTTATTACACTGATAAAAAGCACTCGCTCTGATGTGTTTTGTTCACACTAAATAGCTTACAGAATGGCTCTGAGCACTATGGCCTATGGGACTTAACTTCTGAGGTCATCAGTCCCCTAGAACGTAGAACTATATAAACCTAACTAACCTAAGGACACCGCACACATCCATGCCCGAGGCAGAATTCGAACCTGCGACCGTAGCGGTTGCGCGGTTCCAGACTGCAGCGCCTAGAACCGCTTGGCCATTCCGGCCGGCTACCCTACAGACCTGCAAACTACTCGTAAATTGTCAAAAGATAATGCATGTGTAATGCTATGCAACCATGTTCACGACGCTTAGACAGCCGAAAACAATGTAGTGCACACTTACTGCACGTAAAACACACATTTGAGCTATCGTCAACCGCAACGTATCAGAGGCTGCAACGCACGCTCGCACTTCCACCGCCCTGAGTCACCACCGGAGAGACATACGCAGAAGCGTGAGCCATCGCTCTCAGGCCGCTGTCACCTACAGCCAGCAGATGAAAGTTGCCTCTATTTCCGGGTATACAGTCAGAATTCTTCGAGTGTTATACTGATGTCACATGTCTATGTAAATAAGAGCCAAGTCACCCTCAGGTCTCACACGCGTTTACTATTGCTGGCGCCATGCCTCTCTACCTGCAGCCAGCCAGGGTGGCCGAGCGGTTCTAGGCGCTACAGTCTGGCACCCCGCGACCGCTACGGTCGCAGGTTCGAATCCTGCCTCGGGCATGGATGTGTGTGATGTCCTTAGGTTAGTTAGGTTTAAGTAGTTCTAAGTTCTAGGGGACTGGTGACCTTAGAAGTTAAGTCCCATAGTGCTCAGAGCCATTCTCTACCTGCGGTCCAGCAAATACCTAATTGCCAAGTGACTCACCCTCGCCGATGCAGCTAAAAGGTTCTCAATGATATACTGAAATCACAGGTCGCGCTATAGATATCTGTTCCAATGCTTCCCAGAATAGTACAGGGAGCATTGTTCCTAGCGAGATGCTTCCGGCCGCGTTTGTGTTTACTCAACCCCCACGCATGCTGCCGGTCCTAAGCAGGCCTATTTGCCAAGCACGAGGTGTTTGCGTAGAGGCTCACCCGCGCAGGCGCAGCTAAAAGGTTCTCAAAGTTATACTGGCATCATATCCCTAT
The DNA here is from genome assembly GCF_023897955.1 of Schistocerca gregaria. Classification (NCBI taxonomy): domain Eukaryota; kingdom Metazoa; phylum Arthropoda; class Insecta; order Orthoptera; family Acrididae; genus Schistocerca; species Schistocerca gregaria. The sequence goes on from NC_064931.1 coordinate 736,725,070, forward strand.
GTAAATAAGAAGCGAGTCTACCTGTTGGAAATAGTGAAGTGCTGCAGAAATAGTTAACGATCGCTTTTGTAGGAGATTTCTTATTGTCTCAGCTTGTCTGAATGGAAAATCTTGTCCTAACAGGACATGTTAATGAAAATAGCCCAAAATAATACCGATTGCTTTCTTCCTGATGGTCCTAATGAGGCATCACCTGGAAATCCTAATCTCCTGCTTTCAACATACCATTCAGAAACGGTAAACTTCTCACCGCTAAAAGCCTTCTTCATGTATTTGCACACTTGTGAAAACACTGTTAATCATAAAAGCATTCTTGTTACTAGGAGAGATAGAGACTATGGTCGCATCAAGCCCTTCCAGAAATAGTGACGTTCCATGAAAGCTTCTCATTGGCTGTAAATTCTAATGAAGCTCTCTCATTGGTCGCCTCGGTCTATATATAAACACACAACCAACCTCAATTGTCCTCAGTCGGCGGCTTTCTGCCTTGTTGTGCGTTCCGTCGTCTTGTTGTTTGCTCTCCAGAAGATGGAAAGAGATAGCTGCAGCAAAACGTCAGAGTGTAGAAGGAAGAGGCGTAGATTAGAATTCCCAAGTGATTAAATAATTAGTATTTTGAGTGTTAATCTTGGTATGTATGTTAAATTCACCTTATTAATTTCATCTCCTTGTTATAGGATTTTATCTTGGAGTGTGAGGAGAGACAAGAGGGGGCTGGACCTTGCAGACTCTCGACGTCTGGCCTCCCGTGGTGGTTTCACAGCCTTAATTGCCATGTTCTAAGCAAAGAAGGGAAAGCAGAGAGTTGGAAGGAGTATATAGTGGGTCTATACAAGGGCGATGTACTTGAGGACAATATTATGGAAATGGAAGAGGATGTGGATGAAGATGAAATGGGAGATACAATACTGCGTGAAGAGTTTGACAGAGCACTGAAAGACCTGAGCCGAAACAAGACCCCCGGAGTAGACAACATTCCATTGGAACTACTGACGGCCTAGGGAGAGCCAGTCCTGACAAAACTCTACCATCTGGTGAACAAGATGTATGAAACAGGCGAAATACCCTCAGACTTCAAGAAGAATATAATAATTCCAACCCAAAGAAAGCAGGCGTTGACAGATGTGAAAATTACCGAACAATCAGTTTAATAAGCCACAGCTGCAAAATACTAACACGAATTCTTTACAGACGAATGGAAAAACTAGTAGAAGCCGACCTCGGGGAAGATCAGTTTGGATTCCGTAGAAATGTTGGAACACATGAGGCAATACTGACCTTACGATTTATCTTGCAAGAAAGATTAAGGAAAGGCAAACCTACGTTTCTAGCATTCGTAGACTTAGAGAAAGCTTTCGACAATGTTGATTGGAATACTCTATTTCAAATTCTAAAGGTGGCAGGGGTAAAATACAGGGAGCGAAAGGCTATTTACAATTTGTACAGAAACCAGATGGCAGTTGTAAGAGTCGAGGGGTATGAAAGGGAAGCAGTGGTTGGGAAGGGAGTGAGACAGGGTTGTAGCCTCTCCCCGATGTTGTTTAATCTGTATATTGAGCAAGCAGTGAAGGAAACAAAAGAAAAATTCGGGGTAGTTATTAAAATCCATTAAGAAGAAATAAAAACTTTGAGGTTCGCCGATGACATCGTAATTCTGTCAGAGACAGCAAAGGACTTGCAAGAGCAGTTGAATGGAATGGATAGTGTCTTGAAAGGAGGATATAAGATGGACATCAACAAAAGCAAAACGAGGATAATGGACTGTAGTCGAATTAAGTCGGGTACTGCTGAGGGAATTAGATTAGGAAATGAGACACTTAAAGTAGTAAAGGAGTTTTGCTATTTGGGGAGCAAAGTAACTGATGATGGTCGTTGTAGAGAGGATATAAAATGTAGACTGGCAATGGGAAGGAGAGCGTTTCTGAAGAAGAGAAATTTGTTGACATCGAGTATTGATTTAAGTGTCAGGAAGTCATTTCTGAAAGTATTTGTATGGAGTGTAGCCATTTATGGAAGTGAAACATGGACGATAAATAGTTTGGACAAGAAGAGAATAGAAGCTTTCGAAATGTGGTGCTACAGAAGATTGCTGAAGATTAGATGGGTAGATCACATTACTAATGAGGAAGTATTGAATAGGATTGCGGAGAAGAGAAGTTTGTAGCACAACTTGACCAGAAGAAGGGATCGGTTGGTAGGACATGTTCTGAGCTATCAAGGGATCACCAATTTAGTATTGGAGGGCAGTGTGGAGGGTAAAAATCGTAGAGGGAGACCAAGAGATGAATACACTAAGCAGATTCAGAAGGATGTAGGTTGCAGTAGGTACTGGGAGATGAAGAAGCTTGCACAGGATAGACTAGCATGGAGAGCTGCATCAAACCAGTCTCAGGACTGAAGACCACATCAACAACAACAACATAGTAACGATTCAAAATTTTCTTATTTCATACTTGTTTTTCGGTTTATATTTCTTATTTGCTGTTGTTGTTGTAGGCTTGACAGACCTTCTGCCGGATGTCGAATCTGATGAGGGCGATGACATGTCTGAATGGGTCAGAAAAAGGCGCTCAGATCTGGGCCTACTAGATGATGATGATGATGATGACTTCTTTGAGGGTTTGGTGGAGTCATCTGATGAAGTGTTAATGCCTTTGAGCCAGAGAGATAAAAGCTTATAACCTTACGATCGTCAGAATACTTCCGTTCACTGCGCGAGCAGCGGTAAGCAATGTACCTAACTATTATTTATTTTATCTCTTTTTCTATAGCGGTCCCATCTCCGCAGCCATAAAACAGTGTGTCACGCATACTGGTGTCTGCTTAACCTTAACCTTCTTCCTCTCCAAAATAGTGCCCAGTAAGGCACGCGTCGCTTGTAGGGGCACCGCTAGTCGCTGCGTATGAAGCCGCCCCCGCCGCCCCGGCACCGCCGCCCTGGCGTCCGTGGGCCGGGCAACGAACCACCACTCCTCAAGTTACCAGGTCGGGTCTACAGCAGCAGCAACAACAGCATCAGGAACCATCACCACAGTCTGGCTGTTCTACATCTACATTTATACTCCGCAAGTCACCCAACGGTGTGTGGCCGAGGGCACGTTACGCGCCACTGTCATTACCTTCCATTCCTGTTCCAGTCGCGTATGATTCGCGGGAAGAACGACTGCCGGAAAGCCTCCGTGCTCGCTCGAATCTCTCTGATTTTACATTCGTGATCTGCTCGGGAGGTATAAGTAGGGGGAAGCAATATATTCGATACCTCATCTAGAAACGCGCCCTCTCGAAACCTGGACAGCAAGCTACACCGCGATGCAGAGCGCCTCTCTTGCAGAGTCTGCCACTTGAGTTTGCTAAACATCTCCGTAAGCTATCACGCTTACCAAATAACCCTGTGACGAAACGCGCCGCTCTTCTTTGAATTTCCTCCGTCAACCCGCCCGGCACGGATCCCACACTGATGAACAATACTCAAGTATAGGTCGAACGAGTGTTCTGTAAGCCACCTCCTTTGTTGATGGACTACTTTTTCTATGGACTCTCCCAATGAATCTCAACCTGGTAGCTGCCTTACCAACAATTAATTTTATATGATCATTCCACTTCAAATAGTTCCGCACGCACACTCCCAGATATTTTACAGAAGTAACTGCTACCAGTGTTTGTTCGGCTATCATATAATCATAGAATAAAGAACCATTCTTTTATGTATTCTCAATACATTACTTTTGTCTATGTTAAGGGTCAGAAGCCGCTCCCTGCGCCAAGTGCCTATCCGCTGCAGATCTTTCTGCATTTCGCTGCAGTTTTCTAATGCTGCAACTTCTCTGTATACTACAACATCATCCGCGAAAAGCCGCATGGAACTTCCGATACTATCTGCTAGGTCATTTATATATATTGTGAAAAGCCATGGTCCCATAACAATCCCATGTGGCACACACAGGTGTTACTTTAACGTCTGTAGACGTCTCTCCATTGAGAACAACATGCCGTGTTCTGTTTGCTAAAAACTCTTCAATCCAGCCACACAGCTGGTCTGACATTCCGTACGCTCTTACTTAGTTTATCAGGGGACGGTGCGGAACTGTATCGAACCCCTTCCGGAAGTCAAGGACAATGGCAGCTACCTGGGAGGCTGTAACTAATATTTTCTGAGTCTCGTGAACAAATTAAGCGAGTTGGGTCTGACACGATCGCTGTTTCCGGAATCCATGTTGATTCCTACAGAGTAGGTTATGGGTTTCCAGAAACGATATGATACGCGAGCAAAAAACATGTTCTAAAATTCTACAACAGATCGACGTCAGAGATATAGGTCTATAGTTTTGTGCATCTGCTCGACGACCCTTCTTAAAGACTGGGACAATCTGTGCTCTTTTCCAATCATTTGGTACCTTCCGTTCCTCTATGGACTTGCGGTAGACGGCTGTTAGAAGGGGGGGCAAGTTCTTTCGCGTATTCTGTGTAGAATCGAATTGGTATCTCGTCAGGTCCAGTGGACATTCCTCTGTTGGGTGATTTCAGTTGCTTTTCTATTCCTTGGCCACTTATTTCGATGTCAGCCATTTTTTCGTTTGTGCGAAGATTTTGAGAAGGAACTGCAGTGCGGTCTTCCTCTGTGAAACAGCTTGGGAAAAAAGTGTTTAGTATTTCAGCTTTACGCGTGTCATCCTCTGTTTCAATGCCATCATCATCCCTGAGTGTCTGGATATGCTGTTTCGGGCCACTTACTGATTTAACGTAAGACCAGAACTTCGTAGGATTTTCTGTCAAGTCGGTACATAGAATTTTACTTTAGAACTCACTGAACGCTTCACGCATAGCCCTCCTTACGCTAACTTTGACATCGTTTAGCTTCTGTTTGTCTGAGAGGTTTTGGCTGCCTTTAAACTTGCAGTGAAGCTCTCTTTGCTTTCGCAGTATTTCCTAACTTTGTTGTTGAACCACGGTGGGTTTTTCCCGTCCCTCACAGTTTTACTCGGTACGTACCTGTCTAAAACGCATTTTACGATTGCCTTGAACGTTTCCCATAAACACTCAACATTGTCAGTGTCTGAACAGAAATTTTCATTTTGATCTGTTAGGTAGTCTGAAATCGGCCTTCTATTACTCTTGCTAAACAGATAAACCTTTCTCCCTTTTTTTATATTCCTATTTACTTCCATATTCAGGGATGCTGCAACGGCCTTATGATTACTGATTCCCTGTTCAGCGATTACAGAATCGAAAAGTTTTCTTATCAGTAGGTCCAAGATGTTATCTCCACGAGTAGGTTCTCGGTTTAACTCCTCAAGGTAATTTTCGGATAGTGCTCTCAGTATAATGTCACTCGATACTCTGTCCCTACCACCCGTCCTAAACATCTGAGTGTCCCAGTCTATATCTGGTAACTTGAAATCTCCACCTAAGTCTATAACATGCTGAGGAAATTTATGCTAAATGTATTACAGAGTTTCTCTCAGTTGTTCTGCCACTAATATTGCTGGATCGGGAGGTCAGTAAAAGGAGCCAATTATTAACCTACATCGGTTGTCGAGTGTAACCTCCACCCATAATAATTCACAGGAACTATCCACTTCTACTTCACTACAGGATAAACTACTACTAACAGCGACAAACACGCCACCTCCGGTTGCATGCAATCTGTCCTTTCTAAAGACTGTCTGTGCCTTTGTAAAAATTTTGGCAGAATTTATCCTTGGCTTCAGCCAGCTTTTCGTACCTATAAGGATTTCAGCTTCGGTGCTTTCTATCAACGCTTGAAGTTCCGGTACTTTACCAATGCAGCTTCGACAGTTTACAATTACAATACGATTGCTGCTTGCTCCCCACATGTCCTGAGTTTACCCCGCACCCTTTCTGTACTTGCCCGAGGCCATCTAACCTAAAAAACCGCCCAGTCCACGCCACCCAACCCCTGTTACCCGTGTAGCCGCCTGCTGTGGTAATGGACTCCTGACCTATCCCGCAGAACCCGAAACCCCACCACCCTATGGCGCAAGTCGAGGAATCTGCAGCCCACACGGTCGCAGAACCGTTGCCGCCTCTGGTCAGACCCTCCACTCGGCTCTGTACCAATGGTCTGCAGTCTGTCCTGTCGACGATGCTGCAGATGGTGAGCTCTGCTTTCATTCCGCTAGCAAGACTGGCAGTCTTCACCAAATTAGATAGCCGCCGGAAGCCAGAGAGGATTTCCTCCGATCCATAGCGACACACATCGTTGGTGCCGACATGAGCGACCACCTGCAGATGGGTGCACCCTGTACCCTTCATGGCATCCGGAAGGACCCTTTCCACATCTGGAATGACTCCCCCCGGTATGCACACGGAGTGCACATTGGTTTTCTTCCCCTCTCTTGCTGCCATATCCCTAAGGGGCCCCATTACGCGCCTGACGTTGGAGCTCCACCTACCAGTAAGCTCACCTTCTGCGACCGCCCAGATCTTGCAGACTGGGGGGCAACCTCTGGAACAGGACAAGCAGCCATGTCCAGCCAAAGATCAGTATCAGCTGGAGACAGAGCCTGAAACCGGTTTGTCAGACAAACTGGAGAGGCCTTCCGTTCAGCCCTCCAGAATGTCTTTCGCCCCCGCCACACCTTGAGACGACCTCCCACTCTACCACAGGTGAGGGGTCAGCCTCAATGTGGGCAGTGTCCCGGGCAGCCACAGCCGTAGTACGATCAGGGGATGCGTGGGACGAGATGGCCGTCCCCGGCAAACCCCCATCCGCACCCCCACAGTGATGTCCACTGGCAACAGCCTCAAGCTGTGTGACTGAAGCCAACACTGCCTGAAGCTGGGAGCGAAGGGATACCAACTCAGCCTGCATCCGTACCGAGCAGTCTCAGTCTCTATCCATGCTAAAAACTGTTGTGCAAAGAACGTCTGAACTAATCCACAGAGAGCACAAACAATTCGACACAAAATTTAAACGGTTATTAAAATACAAGATTGCCTAGTAAATGCAGTAATGCTGCTACTTGCGCACTGCTGACACACTGCTCGGCGGCAGAAGGAGACTACGGGATTTCACATTATTCAGATACTAAAGCGCGATAAGTGAGCTAAGAGTATACGACTTGCTGCTGGCAGCTGCTTATCCAACGGCGGCAGGGAGCGCACTCCCATCGCTCCCATTCCTCTGACCCAGTAGCACTGCAACATCCTCCTCCATCGTCCTCATCATCATCATCATCATCATCATCATCATCATCATATCAGCCTTGTCAGAATCGGCGTAAACTCAGCCCATACCGACTTGCTCTTCCCCAACATTATCATCGATGGTGTGGACTCAAAACAGTATTAATAGTAATAGAGAACATCCTGTGGCTAGTGGCAGTTCTCTCTCTTGTTCTTTTAGTGAAGGACATCAGGTAAGTGATACCATAACGCTGATAGAATTGTCGGTGATTGCAGACATCTTTGAGGAGTGAATCTCGTTCACGAGGATCGAGGGATAGAGAACCCGGCAGGAGGGTACCGTGACCTATTGGTTTTCTAAGGGCATGCCTTCCTGTCATGGAAATGGAGCTCCTCAAGGTAGTCAATGATCCGCAGGATCCCGTCATTAAATGGAGTGCGGTACTCTTCATCGAATTATCGCACCACCCCCCCCCCCCCCTCGAAGTTGATTCTGGTGTTGAAGAGACAACTCTTCATTATCTTTGGGGGAAATGGCATTATAACGCGAATCACGTCAATTTGCTTAATGTGCTTGAATTATTTCTCCTCAGACAAGTTATTAGTGGTGCATCCAAGGACCCAGATCAGTTACTGAGGAAAACAAATTCATAAAGTTCTAGAATTCTCACCACGAGGAGCGATGCACATATGTAGTGTATGCCGATTTTGAATGCCTCCTCGCTCCTGTGATCTGCTCTGAAGGTGACCCTACAGCCTCACATACCACCTTTACAGAAAAACACGTACCATATGCGGCAGCGAACCAAATTGTATCGTCATATGATTCCAGTCTTAACCACTGCATATCTTATGCAGGGGATAATCCTGCGGTTTGTCTTTTCACTGAGCTCGAAAGCCTTTCATGGGAGGTTGATAAGCTTTACAGCGACAGCGTTCCCATGGCCAACTCAAAGGAGAATGATGATTTGTACAGTAACTCGGTTGATTGTCACACCTGTCGTCTGCCGTCAGACGGAAAAGCGGAAGCTCCTCATAAGGACCTCTGTCATCTTATGGGGAAGTTCCGTGTGCAGCTCACAATGCGTGCAATTTGAAGTACCAGCTACCAAGACACATACCCGTATTCTTCCACAATTTAATTTATAATTTGGAATATAGAGAAATTAACATAAAAACTAAATAGACTTTAAGCTTCGGAATTAATGAAAGTGGTAAAATTCACATGTGAATGAAAAAAAATTGACGGTCGCCAGCCCAATTGGGCACTTGAATTTGGAAATACACTCCTGGAAATTGAAATAAGAACACCGTGAATTTATTGTTCCAGGAAGGGGAAACTTTATTGACACATTCCTGGGGTCAGATACATCACATGATCACACTGACAGAACCACAGGCACATGGACACAAGCAACAGAGCATGCACAATGTCGGCACTAGTACAGTGTATATCCGCCTTTCGCAGCAATGCAGGCTGCTATTCTCCCTTGGAGACTATCGTAGAGATGCTGGATGTAGTCCTGTGGAATGGCTTGCCATGCTATTTCCACCTGGCGCCTCAGTTGGACCAGCGTTCGTGCTGGACGTGCAGACCGCGTGAGACGAAGCTTCATCCAGTCCCAAACATGCTCAATGGGGGACAGGTCCGGAGATCTTGCTGGCCAGGGTAGTTGACTTACACCTTCTAGAGCACGTTGGGTGGCACGGGATACATGCGGACGTGCATTGTCCTGTTGGAACAGCAAGTTCCCTTGCCGGTCTAGGAATGGTAGAACGATGGGTTCGATGACGGTTTGGATGTACCGTGCACTATTCAGTGTCCCCTCGACGATTACCAGAGGTGTACGGCCAGTGTAGGAGATCGCTCCCCACACCATGATGCCGGGTGTTGGCCCTGTGTGCCTCGGTCGTATGCAGTCCTGATTGTGGCGCTCACCTGCACGGCGCCAAACACGCATACGACCATCATTGGCACCAAGGCAGAAGCGACTCTCATCGCTGAAGACGACACGTCTCCATTCGTCCCTCCACTCACGCCTGTCGCGACACCACTGGAGGCGGGCTGCACGATGTTGGGGCGTGAGCGGAAGACGGCCTAACGGTGTGCGGGACCGTAGCCCAGCTTCATGGAGACGGTTGCGAATGGTCCTCCCCGATACCCCAGGAGCAACAGTGTCCCTAATTTGCTGGGAAGTGGCGGTGCGGTCCCCTACGGCACTGCGTAGGATCCTACGGTCTTGGCGTGCATCCGTGCGTCGCTGCGGTCCGGTCCCAGGTCGACGGGCACGTGCACCTTCCGCCGACCACTGGCGACAACATCGATGTACTGTGGAGACCTCACGCCCCACGTGTTGAGCAATTCGGCGGTACGTCCACCCGGCCTCCCGCATGCCCACTATACGCCCTCGCTGAAAGTCCGTCAACTGCACATACGGTTCACGTCCACGCTGTCGCGGCATGCTACCAGTGTTAAAGACTGCGATGGAGCTCCGTATGCCACGGCAAACTGGCTGACGGCGGCAATGCACAAATGCTGCGGAGCTAGCGCCATTCGACGGCCAACACCGCGGTTCCTGGTGTGTCCGCTGTGCCGTGCGTGTGATCATTGCTTGTACAGCCCTCTCGCAGTGTCCGGAGCAAGTATGGTGGGTCTGACACACCGGTGTCAATGTGTTCTTTTTTCCATTTCCAGGAGTAGTGGTGCTCGCTGTATTGCAGTAGTTTGAGTAACGAAGATTTTTGTGAGGTAAGTGATTCATGAAAGGTATAGGTTATTGTTAGTCAGGGCCATTCTTTTGTAGGGATTATTGAAAGTAGATTGCGTTGCGCTAAAAGTACTGTGTGTCAGTTTAAGCACAGTCATGTGCAATTTTTCTAAGGGGACGTTTCAGAGGTAGCCCAAGTGCCTTTATACCAACAAAATTTGAACTTCCTGCCATTTTCTGGGGGAGGGGGGGGGGGGGGGGGGAGGGAGGGACTTAGGATAGTGCAGGTAGCTCAATTGACCCATCTTGCTTCCAAAATTTGAACTTCCTGCCACGACGTCACTGCGACATTGCCGTATCTGTTGTCGTCATCTTCGATCTGTCATCTTGATTAAATATGGCAAAAATGCAGAGTGGGGTGATGTCTTCGTTGTTCCACTACTTTTATTCACTCTTAAATACCTGAAACGGAACTGCGGAAAAAGTAAGCAACGTAGCAACATTACTCACCTTGGAACTGTAGTCCTATGTTAGTCAAATTGTCAGTAAATAATTTAAAACTAGTTGTTTATTTGCTAAACAAAACACACTCATTCCACAGCTGACACCAAGATCTACATAATGGTCGGGCACATGCTTACACTGGATGTTTCCGTCAATAGCTGTTACTGGTTTTATAAACAATTTTACCTCAAAGTATTCATAAATTTGTTACTAGTAATTTTGTAAACATAATCACGATTTTAGTGAACTCGTCTTACTACCGGGAAACCGACAACTCTTTAGATTTTCCGTAGCATGTCTGTAGCAATTGTAGAGTTTTCAGTGAATATGTTAGACTTCAGTTTTAACATAGTCACTCCTGGGCCATCTTGCCTCACTTCCTCAAGAACGCGATGGCACTCTCCCCCCCTTACTACTTCGGGATTTCCAAGTCACTGAGCCGCTGTGACTTAGTAGCCCTCTCCTGCAATAGCCTAGATGCTCTGATCAGTTCAAATTCTGAGTTGCCTGGCCCAGCTACCTCATGGCAGCTTGCTAGTCACACATTATCAACCAATAATTCTGCATTTATATACGATTGTTATCAGATATGAAATTCGTAGTCTCACAGCAGCCTGTAAAACGTCCCAGAAGAGTGGGATGGGCCGAAAAACTGTCCGTGCTGTGTGCTGGATACGATTTTGGGGACAAATCCTGTCCTTCTCCTCACACGTTCAGTGTGATGATGCGTATTGGAAGATATGAGCCAATGACTTCACAGCTCAATATACAGCTTGCTTAACTCTTGAAGGCAATAACTTCAGTAACTAATAGAGTATGCTTTCTTGTTAAGAGAAGGCAATCGGTTCCACCGCACAGTTATTACACAAATTATGTACGAAGTGGGCAACAGCCCTTCAGCTGCGCTTTTATATACACTGTTCTTCGTAATAAACGTCTCAGTACAGCATCATAGATTCACGTGTGTGCTCCACGCGTATTCACAAAAAAAGTAATAGCGGTGCAGACACGTTGTTACGTTCTTTCTTAATGAAGTGTCATTTTAACTATAATATTAATACTTAAAGTAACTTAAATGTTTGAAAGTTTCACAACTCAAGACTCCTTCAAACTAACTGACATGGTACAAAATCTGATGAGTCAGTACAATCACACGTATCACAAGAAAATGAAAAAGAGACTAGTTGATGTCGATGATAATTTACTTACAATCTTTTGTGAAACCAAAGTTACTAACTTCCGTTACTCTTGATTCAGTCTTGAAGCTCTGGCTAGGATTAACAAACAAAGGACAGATTTCAAAAAGACACATTCTGAGGACTGGAGTAGTGAAATTTTCGGAACGTTTAAAGTATAGGCAATAAAACCAAGACCATATCCGTTTAAATTATCACAAGTCTTGATTCAGAGCTGAACGTTTTGATGTGGCAGATTTAGTAATCGACAGTGTTTCTGATTATTCCTCCCACCCGAGTATAGGTATGGAAGACATGTCAGAGACTCTCAGGCTTCACACTCCGCACCTTGCTCCCGTGAGGGGCACCGCCATAGCCGTAGAAATACGTGGTCTCGTACACTGACGCGAGGATGCCGGTAAACACCGCGTCCCAACACTTGAACTTAGTCTCGCTAATTCCTTGCAGCCTTGGCACTTGCCATCGTTTTGTATCGTGATTGACCTTGTCTGTGTTACATTTTGATTCTGATTGCTCCCTGAACAGTCTATCACGCTTATAACGACTTTGATTTGATGTGGACTCTGTTTTTGGCTAGTCGTTCACTTAGTGAACTCTGGCATCATTGACATAAAGAACCACGTTTTTGTTCCACCGTTCTGCGCTGCGAGGGCTAGTTATGGTAAACTGCGTTCTGCCGGCGAAGAGATGACCACCACAACGTCCAACAGCATCTCAAACGGTAGTTGGAAAACCCTCAACGTCGAAACTACTCAACGTTCGGAGATCAGAACCAGCGTAATCAACCACATTAGCCCCTGTATGCCTGTCAGAATATCAGAACTTGAGATCGTTTGCATGGCGCCGCACAACGTCGGCGCATAGATTTGGAAATTTGTGGTAAGTTCCTATGGGACCAAACTGCTGAGGTCATCTACATCTACATGACTACTGTGCAATTCACATTTAAGTGCTTGGCAGAGGGTTCATCGAACCACAATCATACTATCTCTCTACTATTCCACTCCCGAACAGCGAGCGGGAAAAACGAAACACCTAAACCTTTCTGTTCGAGCTCTGATTTCTCTTATTTTATTTTGATGATCATTCCTACCTATGTAGGTTGGGCTGAACAAAATATTTTCGCATTCGGAAGAGAAAGTTGGTGACTGAAATTTCGTAAAAAGGTCTCGCCGCGACGAAAAACGTCTATGCTGTAATGACTTCCATCCCAACTCGTGTATCATATCTGCCACACTCTCTCCCCTATAACGTGATAATACAAAACGAGCTGCCCTTTTTTGCACCCTTTCGATGTCCTCCGTCAATCCCACCTGGTAAGGATCCCACACCGCGCAGCAATATTCTAACAGAGGACGAACGAGTGTAGTGTAAGCTGTCTCTTTAGTGGACATGTTGCATCTTCTAAGTGTCCTGCAAATGAAACGCAATCTTCGGCTCGCCTTCCCGACAATATTATCTATGTGGTCCTTCCAACTGAAGTTGTTCGTAATTTTAACACCCAGGTACTTAGTTGAATTGACAGCCTTGAGAATTGTACTATTTATCGAGTAATCGAATTCCAACGGATTTCTTTTGGAACTCATGTGGATCATCTCACACTTTTCGTTATTTAGCGTCAACTGCCACCTGCCACACCATACAGCAATCTTTTCTAAATCGCTTTGCAACTGATACTGGTCTTCGGATGACCTTACTAGACGGTAAATTACAGCATCATCTGCGAACAGTCTAAGAGAACTGCTCAGATTGTCACCCAGGCCATTTATACAGATCAGGAACAGTAGAGGTCCCAGGACGCTTCCCTGAGGAACACCTGATATTACTTCAGTTTTACTCGATGATTTGCCGTCTATTACTACGAACTGCTACCTTCCTGACAGGAAATCACGAATCCAGTCGCACAACTGAGATGATACCCCATAGCTCCGCAGCTTGATTAGAAGTCGCTTATGAGGAACGGTGTCAAAAGCTTTCCGGAAATCCAGAAATACGGAATCAACTTGAGATCCCCTGTCGATAGCGGCCATTACTTCGTGCGAATAAAGAGCTAAAAGGTCATCGGTCCATAAGCTTACACACTACTTACTCTAACTTAAACTAAGAACAACACACACACCCATACCCGAGGGAGGACTCGGACCTCTGACGGGGGGAGCCGCGCATACCGAGCCCAGAGTTCTTCATTTGTCAGCTTTATGTACACAGTGGTTCTAAGGGTCGAAAAATGAATTCCGAGAACATCTTGCAGCGGGAGACGTATTTCGTCTGTCATAAACCGTTCTGCCTCATACACTTTTGGTCATTCAAGATCCAAAGAAAACGTTAATTTAATAGCGGCTTGACAATATGAAAATGACATGACGGTTGGTGTTCAAAAATTGTTCAAATGCCTCTGGGCACTATAAGACTTAACATCTGACGTCATCAGTTCCCTAGAACTTAGAACTACTTAAACCTAACTAACCTAAGGACATCACACTCATCTATCCCCCAGGCAGGATTCGAACCGGCGACCGTAGCAGTCGCGCTATTCCTGACTGAAACGCCTAGAACCGCTCGACCGCCGAGGCAGGCGATGACTGGTGTACTCGGATGCAAAGACAAGTTGCTACGCAGAAGTAAACAAACGCGCGCTCGCTCGCAAGCAGCACAACAGCAGAGCCACAAACAAGGCTTGCTCGCCTCACCACTGCCGAAAGCAAATTGCCCACCCTGCTAAGGAGGCGGACCATCTCACAATAACACCTGCTGTTAATTTACTGGACAAGCAGAACACAACATCTCTGAACCTTCCTCAAGCCACACACAACAATCACCTCTCACGTTATAACATGATTCCCTATACCCTTTATAACTTAAAAAAAAAAGCATTGGCTGATACTAACCGTTCCCTGAAAGAAAGATATACTATTGCAAAAAAAGAAACATAACCTCATTTCACACAACATGGACAAGAACACATCACAGAATAAGGGAGGGCACCATGAGAAAGCCGGCCGGGGTGGCCGAGCGGTTCTAGGCGCTACTGTCTGGAACCACGCGACCGCTACAGTCGCAGGTTCAAATCCTGCTTCGGGCATGGTTGTGTGTGATGTCCTTAGGTTAGTTAGATTTAAGTAATTCTGAGTTCTAGGGGACTGATGACCTCAGATGTTAAGTCCCATAGTGCTCAGAGCCATTTTGAACCATGAGAAAGATGCAATTTTAGAGGAATGATACATCTCATTTTGTTACCTTATATCCTGCTTTGTTCTGGAAGACAAAAAATCATACGTTTTGGCAGAATACACCAAACATTGTCACTGACTCCAGCAGCGCTTCATTATCTAAAACATTTGCCAAAATAGGCGTTATGCTCATACAGCATGGGATTATTGAGCCATGCGATTTTGAAATGTGGGCATACCGATGCTATTATATAGTAGTAAAAATTCGTATATTTGGAAGGTGTATCTAATTTCAGTGTCCTGTGCAGCATTCTACGCCTTACTTCTCCCCTAAACTACAAACAGTTGCACAAATTGTGGCAGCCAATATAACATAAAGGCTTACTACTAAAAACAAATAAGAACATTACAAATTTTACTATCTGTGATGGGACACGTTGCTACTTCAGTGCTCCAGTCTTGGTCAACATGTCGTCACACATTAGCATCAAGTGTAGATTTGGCCCCTGTTTGCACGGTTTTATGGTCATTGTTTCGTTAAGCTTATTGTCTGTGGTCGAGAACTGGATATCGTATTTCTGCTATTTCCACTCCTCCATTTTCCAATTCCCTCTGTTCTTCTACTGTATCACTTACCAAATGGCGTCTCTTCTCAGAGTATCTGAGACTCAAATTTCGGCAATTAGGCCTTTCATTTGGTTGCTGGCTATTGTTGCTGCTTTCCCTTGTGTTGTTTTTCGTGCACATAATCTATCATGCTTTCCCGCAATAATACATTTCCATTAATTTATCTTTCTGGGCATACTCATCAGGTTCTGCTACTATTAACTTGAATACCTCCAGATCACTCTTTTCAGCAGAGAGCAGGGATCTGTTGTGTTGTGTTGACATTGTGTTGACGAATAACTGAATCAACTCACGACTACTTTGTTGATGGTCAAGAGGATTGTTCCATTTTGAAATCCCGTTGAAGTACACAGAATAGGTTTGAAAACGAGCTGCTGTCTGTGGGGAAGCTTTTGTGATGCTTAGACACACGCTATTTTGGTCAGCAGTGGACCATAGTGGCTCCATGACTTCCGATTCACACTCCACAAACATTATACAGTGCCTGGTGACTGCTAATACTTTCACCCTTACGACTCAGTTCCTGTGGCTACTCATAAACTCCAGCTACCTCCGAAATGCACAGGAGTTCAGCATGCTGTTTTAATACTGTCCTGTTCACGTTTTGGTGTGCACCATAAGTGGGGAATTTTCTCAGCGAGGAGAAATGCTTGTCATGAAAGTCCTTTTAATGCATGACGGACCCGATGCTGCACACGATCCTAACTCACTGTCCCTCTCCTGCACTGATGCATGTGTGCCACTAGACTGCAAATGTTCATAATCGTCCCACTGATTATCGGCCCTCCACCTCTCTCGTAGTGATATTAATGATGCTATGATTTGTGATCATTCAGTCACCCTCCTTAACAACTCAACGTCGTCTTTCATAGCAGCAGACTTCTGAGATTCTGCGTTGAACTGGTTCTGTAGCTACAGATTCAGAATATTCCTCAATATCCAGTACTCTTTGAGACATCGGGGAGTTATTTTTCTCCACAGTACGCATCATCTGAGAAAATGAGATGTTTGTTACCTTAACTATCTTGAAATTGGACTCAGCCTGGAGCAGCGTGTTCTCGTTACTTTCCACCGTTTCTGTTACCTTGCCCAGCTATTCATCTACCGATTCCTATCAGATGTTTCAAATGGCTCTGAGCACTATAGGACTTAACTTCTGAGGTAATCAGTCCCCTAGAACTACTTAAACATAACTAACCTAAGGACGTCACACACATCCATGCCCGAGGCAGGATTCGAACCTGCGACCGTAACTGTCGCCCGGTTCCAGACTGTAGCGCATAGAACCGCTCGGCCACAACGGCCGGCGATTCCTATCAGGAACCGAGTTTTCTGCCGTGGTCTGTCGTCTTTTCCCAAAATTGTTTCTTACGTGGTTCGGCCTTTTTCATGTCTGTCCCCAACTTCCTATCTCTCTTCCGCATTTTTTTCTGCGTCATCGTTCATATCTCCATGCTGTGCTTTCCTGTCTCTCTCTTGAATTCTGTCCTACCTGCTGCTCCTTTACAATCACTCTCATGCATTTCTTCCCTTCTGCTTCGGATTTTTCCAGTGTTTGTTTTACCCAGAATGGAATATCTCCCACGTTTATGAGAATCGAGCTGATTTTTGTAACGGTCAGCGTAGTTTCCTGGGTTTCAGGCAGTGCAACTGCTGCCGACGGGCACCCGGTGGAAATTCTGATGCGACATCCTCCGCTTCCATTGAATCCACCTGGCTAAGAATTCACCTTGCCTGTGTAGATCACGGTCAACTAGCACTTTCCTTGTACAGAGGAAAGGAAGTTAGAATTTTTTGTACAACCAGCTACCGCTGTAACAATTTGACCCTACAGAACGAAAACAAAAGAGCCATCTTCACAAGCCATAAAAAAAATCTTCATACACAATATTTTTGAACAAAATCCTCCAAAATACAGATACACACGCAAAATAGCAGATTTCAAGTAACACATGGTTTGCATACACTGTGATTATATGTGTTACAACTTTTTGCACGCGCAAGATGTGTCTCACTGTGCTTCCTAACTGCAGGATATCTAAAGCAGCCAAAAGTACGGTCGTGGCAGTGCCGCCAGGACAGCTTGGTCCCAGTTGTGCATCGAAATTGAGGGGAGTTAGCTCAATGCCCACTATAAAAAAAATCTTTGATCATACAAGACGAGCGAGTGTCAGTGCTCGTCGTTTCCTCTGAATTCTTCGTTCAACTGACCGCTGAGGTTGGCAGTTGTGCTTAATGATAATGGCGTCACGGTAAAAACAACGAAGTTATGTGAGCACCCAAGTGTGTCTATTATTAGTGAGTCGCCTAACCATGAAAAAGTTGCACGACATCGCAAAGGACCTTGGAGTATAAGTCGCCATTGAGATAAATAGCTAGTTATTTGTGCTGATTATTCATATAAAACACAATATAAATTAATAAAGAAAAAAGTTCACTGCCGGCCGAAGTGACCGAGTTGTTCTAGGCGCTACAGTCTGGCACTGTGCTACCGATATGGTCGCAGGTTCGAATCCTGCCTCGGGCATGGATGTATGTGATGTCCTTAAGTTAGTTAGGTTTAAGTAGTTCTAAGTTCTAGGGAACTGATGACCTTAGAAGTTAAGTCCCATAGTGCTCAGAGCCATTTGAACCATTTGAACACATTTCACTAAAACTCAAATCATGTTCCAAAATGATGCAAACACTGTGGGGCGATACCGTTGGAGAAAGCGCAACCAAGATCAGCTCATCTGGGTAGCTTGCGAAATTATAGTTAATGATACAGTTAGATGTCGCAAATATAACCAAATTAGGCAACACATGTTGAGTGGCAGAGTCAGCAAGGAATGAGCTGCTCAGAATATGAATCACGCTACTGCAAATTGTGGCACTTCTATTCACAAAAAATCAGCAAACCGTGGCCCATCGGCATCGTATACTGGCTGAGAGATGAGTGACCTCATGCCAGGCAGCGATCAAATGACCACAAATGTAGAACTCCCTCCAAAACTCTCATAACTCTCCGCTTTCAAAAAGCTTTGTATGAGAAGGTTGGCTCAACGCTGCCAATGTGACAGATGGGAATATCCCAGGAATTAATTATCTCAAATAGCCACCAGAATCAGAAAACGACCACTAACAGTCTTGCATTAGGATTATTGAATAAAAAGTAAGGCATGATATTACCAGTTCCAATTGTAACAGCACCACTATAAACAACGCACTTCAAGTTTACACATAAATACAAGGCGTTAGCAAACTTATAATATTATATCAGGGATTTCCCCTTCATGCAACATAAATCTGATATTCGTAAAATGATCTCTTGCGCGTTGAACACAATACAGATTTGATGGTTAACTGTCTTACTTAATCAATTTTTTATTAACTTACAAACTGAAATGACAGTGGGCCGGTCGCTGGTGGCCGGGCGGTTCTAGGCGCTTCAGTCTGGAACCGCGCGACCGCTACGGTCGCAGGTTCGAATCCTGCCTCGGGCATGGATGTGTGTGATGTCCTTAGGTTGGTTAGGTTTAAGTAGTTCTAAGTACTAGTGGACTGATGACCTCAGATGTTAAGTCCCATTGTGCTCAGAGCCATTTGAACCATTTTTTTGAAATGACAGTGCATACAAACATACATATTTCGTGGAGGTGTGCCAACCAACTTCACTTATGACAAATGATTACAACAACAAAAGGATGTTTAAATTGAAACAAATGTTCTTCCACATCCGCATCCCCAAATTACAATAATAAAATAACTTTTAGTATGAATGTTTCACAAGAAAGACTAATACCTAATAACTTTGTGTCACAGGCACTTGTTTGTGGATATGGCAGCTCATAAGAACAGCATTTAACCCAACATCTGACATCCCCTACAGTAGAGAAAGTCAGCTTATTTGCCTTTAATATTTACAGGTTACATAATATATTTACCTGTATGCAAAAAGACAAAAAATAAGTGAAGTAATCTGATAATTAAAAAGTAGAATCTAGTTCTGTCTCAGCTGGCCAGGTGTCAATATTACTTGATAAACATGACGTAAAAAATAGTAGATGTGAGCATGACCTTCACCACTGAATGGGGGTGTCTGTCACTTGTTTACATTCAAAAATAAGCTGTATCAGTATCGTAAAACGGTATGTAACAGTTATGTCACAAGGATTTTCCCTGTAGCTGAGGAGATAATGTCATTATCCACTCTTATACCTCAGGTCAAGGCGTGACCTCACGAAAGAAAAACGAAGCTCTTCCAGTAATGAATCTAAGAAAAATGAGTCACTAAAACAAATTCATGTTTATAAAATTTACGTTACTACTGGGAAATTTGCATTTTTCCTGTTTATTGTATCTCGTAAGTACATTCTAGCGTTTTTTGGATAATAGAGGTTTATTTTGCAGACAAATAGGAGAAGCTAGGGCATAATAGGGTATGAGGGTGAAACCGGAAACCCTCGTATTTTTCTTTACGTGTTGGCAACATTGTTTTTTGGCAGAAGGCCATGACGAGAGCCAGCTTCAATAACGTTATGAGGCTTGATAGTGTCAGATGTGTTGTTGTTGAAAAGATAATTCGATAGACTTTTGTGGGTGCATATGGTACTTCGTGATGTTTTATGTTCAGTAAGGAAGTTATACCGTCACATTACAAGTTGGAACTAGTAATACAATGAATAATACTTTTGACAGGGTTTATAAACACATGCCATGTTAAACGATTCTTCACCTCCTTACGTATGCAGAAGGAATTTTACAGGTAAAGTACAGCTAGAGTAAAACTGGTTAGAAGCAATGGAGCTAACTGGAAGTGCCTGATATTGCCCCTTGACTTCGTTACGTATAACTCATACGTATGACGTAAGAAGTATTCGTTTTAAACAGTATGCGATCTGTGTGTACATGTTTTAATAACTACAATTTAATAATTACATATAGACTTTATAATTATTTTATGTCGGATTTTCAGATCATTTTTGTCACTAACAATTTGATTAATTACTCCTTACAGTAGAGATATATTTTCATTTGAGATGAGACCATAAAGCGCTTTATATGGTCAGGGCACTATGCCATCGCTTGACAGCCATACGGGAAGAGTGGCAACCAAGTACCAAATGGCTCTGTTGTTCGGACTTGGCCAGCCGCGGTGGCCGAGCGGTTCTAGGAGCTTCAGTCCGGAACCGCGCGACTGCTACGGTCACAGGTTCGAATCCTGCCTCGGTCATGGACGTGTGTGATGTCCTTAGGTTAGTTAGGTTTAAGTAGTTCTAAGTTCTAGGGGACTGATGACCTCAGATGTTTAATCCCTTAGTGCTCAGAGCCATTTGAACCATTTTTGTTCGGACTTGCATGTACTAGAACAGCAACAATGTGAAATGACGTATCTGATTTTAAAAAGATAGGTATTTTATGGCTTAATGTACAAGGTGACATTTACTGAACAACATGAAATAAGATTGGTATAACTTCTGAACGGTTTGTGTTAGGACGTTCCAACTGCACGGTTGGCCGCAGGGCATTACGGGAATTAGTGTGTGGATATGGTTTGGTTTAGCGACGAAGCCCACTTCCATTTAGGTGGATTCGTCAACGAGCAAAATTGGGGAACTGAGAATTCGCATTTCGCGACCGAGAAGTCTCTTCACCCTCAGCGGGTGTCTATATGGAGTGCAATGTCCAGTCACAGAATAATCGATGCGGTATTCCTTAGTGTCACGGTGACGACCGAGTGGTACGAGAAGGTCTTGGAAGATAATTTCATTCCCATTATCCAAAGTGACCCAGTTTTCTACAAGATGTGGTTCATGCAAGATGGAGCTCAATCCCACCGAAGCAGGAGAGTGTTTAATGTCCTGGAGGAGCACTTTGAGGACCGCATTCTGGCTCTGGGGTACCCAGAAGCCATTGGCATGGGTCTCTATTGGCCACCAAATTCTCCGGATCTGAATACATGCGACTCCTTTTTGTGGGTCTACATTAAAGACAAGGTATACAGTAATAGCCCCGAAACCATTGCTGAGCTGAAAACAGCCATTCAGGAGTCACCGCTATTCCGACACTTCAGAATGCAGAATTTCGCTATTCGTCTGCACCACATCATCGCCAAGGATGAGCAGGCGTATCGAACATTTCATAAACTAAATCCGAATAAATGTTGTACAAAGTGGTTGCACGCCATAGTTTGTAACTAATTTACGTTTTTGTCATATAGTGCAATAATTGTCACCCTGTAAATGCCTTTGGCGAAGAGAAATTTGCACAATCGGATACAACAGAAAGAATAATGTCAGATTCCAGAACACAACAGAGGCAGTTACTGCTTCTTTTCCACATCCTGGTCTGTCAACTGATGTGCAAACACAGCCTTCATTCACTGTATGATCGGTGGGTGTAGAGCCAGTTTTCATTACGAGAGTTCGTCATCAACCAGGTAAAAAGGAAAATACACCATGACCAAAGAATCTCCCGACAATAAAAAAAAACTCAATGCAATAAAAGCATCTTCATTGCAGGTTAAAAAATTGTTAAGGAACTCCGAGTCTAGATAGTAAAAAAGAGTCAGAAGAGTCTACAGATGTGTGAGACATGCAGCTCTTCTGAAGATGAGAACGAAACGCCTCGTCTTCTTTGCAAAGAGACCTACTCTTCAACAAAAACATCGGATGACGGGTAAAGTATTTAAAGTGTGAGAAGTGAATTCATGAGGATTGTTCCTAGTAGACAGAAGATTACTTGCAGGAATACCGGTGTACACCATGCCTCAGATGCAAAATGTAACATTGCCCGTCTGTGCCCCGCAAAGTACAGGATTTCACCCCAAGTTACGGAGCATAACCGTATATTGCACAGTGTTGAGTTATATTAAATATAATTCAAACCACCAAAAGTAAGTTCATATATGTTGTTAATGTCTCGTTTATCTTTCTCTGAAATAAATTTCGAGTCCAAAAAATGAAAATTGTCATTGTTATGTAGCATTCTCCTTGGCTACCCGATTAAACTCCTACTTCCTCTACCACTGATTACCTTCTCAAGATTTTTCCAATCTCTGATTGAACTATTCATTATCTAATGATTTCAGTACATACTAGACTTTTAATAGAGAGCACGCGTTAGTTAATTTAGGAGGCAAAGTAAAATTCGCATCTTTATTCATTATGACGTAAATGTTGCATTGTACATAATTTCACTACCTTATTAAGAAAAACGGTCAAATATGGTGTGCACAGCAAATAAGAA
Source organism: Schistocerca gregaria (assembly GCF_023897955.1). Lineage (NCBI taxonomy): Eukaryota > Metazoa > Arthropoda > Insecta > Orthoptera > Acrididae > Schistocerca > Schistocerca gregaria. Next base: position 736,747,648 of record NC_064931.1, read on the forward strand.
ATACAGTCTGGAGCTCGTTCCTACAGCGGATACTGTCTTCAGAAAAAGTTGCTTTTATTGGTGACGCCACTAACAGCAACTGCTTCTTCTACAATCGGGATCTCCCACTGGAATCCTTAACTACGCTCTGCATTGCTGCACTGAAATGATCTGTGAACGTGTTCCATTACCTCGTTGCCGCGTCGGTACATACAAAGACACTTGCTGGCTTGTTTTATGTAGGTACCGATTCCTTACCTCGAACAGAAGCAGTCCGGGCCCATTAGCTGTTCCGCAATTCAGTAAAACCCCGTCACTGTAACACGTTCCGAACCAAGAGTAACATGACGCGCGGAAAGGGAAACTGGTAGAAGACACCCAGAAGAACATGTCGACATGTGTACGAGGAACAATCGACTTTTCGACAGCAAGATGAAAGATAAAACTGGGCATCCGGCGTTCATTTGTGCCCATAAATTGCAGCATTAAAATGCCATGTGGTGGGCCCCGTTATACCCGCAGCGATAGAAATTTGATCCTGTGTGACGCCTCGCAAAAAGGCAGCACAAGTGATTGTATGCACGGGCGGAGTTTTTGGATAGCGCGCACTTTGGCTTCCGTGCACGTACCGCCGGGGAGCTGGTAACGGCCCGCGACGCTCCAAACATGGACACCGACCACCCGCTTTTTGCACCCACTTCTTCCCCATGTCATTTACGTTGTTCCTCTTTTCTAACCCGTCCTTTTGGCCAGCTGACAAAGAGAGTCCATGATGGAATCTGGCTCTTTGACAGCTTTAGGGCTGCGTAGCGTTGTTGTGAGGCGGTGCAGGAATCCGGCCGACATTTGCACGTATTCCCGTGAGTCCCGGCTATTAATATCCCTGAGCTCGGCTTCTGTCATATCTGCAGGCTTCGCGTATTTCCTGCCGAGGCCAGTACAAGGAAGCGCGATTCTAATTACTTACACCCGCCAGTTGAACGGTCTTTTTTTCTCCCACACTTCTTTTGTTTCAAAATGTCCTTGTGTGAGTGTGTGTGTGTGTGTGTGTGTGTGTGTGTGTGTGAGAGAGAGAGAGAGAGAGAAAGAATGAATATGGGCAATGGGAAGCTGTGTTTTCATTGATTTACACACACAACGGCTAAACAGCTAAATGATCATCGGGAGTGCCCCAACTGGCGTAGGATGTGCATATGCGATCTTGTAGGTGCTAAACACTTTACAGCAATTTTAACTTAGTCTTATAAGGTATGACATGGTCAAGAATGTGGAAAAGCGATCTTAATTTTCAGTATAACTTTTATTTGTTCATAAAACGCTTTGACCGGTTTCGATTGTGCTAGCGATCATCTCGCGATCATAACATATCGTTACAGAGTGTAACACGTCGTATATTGCAAAGTCAAGTACTGAGTCGCTAAGAGTTGTTAACGACTCAGTACTCGATTGTACTACGTGCGACGTGTTACACTGTAACGGTATCTTATGATCTGATTACTGCTAGCATAACCGAAACAGTACATACCATTTTATAAATGAGCGATATAGACAAATAAAGATAATATTCATTCTTACTTAGGTTTTCTTTGATTTTTTAAATAGGGAATGCTGGGGTGGCCTCTTGAACAAGGCCACGCTCGACTCTCTCTACCTTAATAATGGGTCTGTTCCGACCTTGGTCTCCACCAGGCACTAAACATTTGACGCTTTTCGGGTGAAGGATGAATCTAAGTTTAGTAAACCCATGGATGGCTGCTGCGTTGATGTGATTGCCACAAGCTCCAGCACTCCTTATTTTATGGAACATCATGCCGACCACCACGATGTGAGATGCAGTCGATTAGGAGATCACGTCATCTGTAAGTGTGGTCATCGGAATTCTGAGGGCGCACGTGCCTGAATCTTGGCACGATCTTTCAATAAGACAACGCTTGTTAGTACGTAACACATGTTTGATTTGCTGCACAACATGTTCCGCCCAACAGCCAACATTACTTTTTCATCTGTTCTAGATAAAACATGTGTTCGACCATCTGGGTTGTCAACTTAGCGTTAGCATTGTCCTCCAGGTATCGATAGCCGATTGCTACAGCTACAGACAAACCTGTCAAAGGAAAGGATATTTGTCGTGTCTTCAGAGAAGTTTTTGCCCGTGTACGTAATCGTGAGGGGACTAAACGTAATCATCTATCTATATTCATTCAAACGCAGTGTGAGAAAGGAAGCAGACGTTACTCTCTGCAACGAACTGTGTGCTATTTTGAAAGCACCTGACAGATTAAAACCATATCCCGGACCGGAACTCGTCTGGAACCATGCCTTTCGGGAGCGTAACTCTTACATGGACTTTCCACGAAAGTCAGTGCCGGGTTTGACTACCAATACTATGTATTCGTTCTCGAAACAGTCGCTTAAGCTGTGGCTGCGACTGCTAGTTTAGCAAGGTATGCGTTACTGTTTCTGTAGAGTTTAAAAAGATGTAGGAAAGTTGTGGAAGAGTGAAGCTTTGATGATGGCTCGGGGTATTGCTGCTGGGTAGCTTTAATGCCGTCGATCTACATCACTCCAGAAAGCACAGCTAACATATATGTCTGCTTCTACTGTATACAAATTAGTAACATAGCAGAAAACACATTTCGATAAACCTCTGCATGAGTCTCTCAATAATTAATCCAACAGAATCCTAAACATCCAATGACGAGTAAATATCCTCATACGAGTTGGTCACGGATTTGAAAAAAATAATGCGTAGGCGGAGACTTTATTCATGTACACAAGAGCGATGTGAAAAGATGACATTACGGAAACCTGCGAAACTCTTGCCAGAGAATATACAATTAAACTGGCATTTCAGTATTGTGTGAAGTGTATGTTGTTGAAGCGTATATGACTTATATATACCTACGCAAGGAAACGATTGCTGTTTAGAACTGGGTTAGAAAAAAAAACTCTGTATTACCATGAGAATCACCATACACTGAGGTGACAAAAGTCATGGGATACCTCCTAATATCGTGTCGGATCTCCTTTTTGCCCGGCGTAGTGCAGCATCTCGACATGGCATGGCCTCAACAAGTCGTTGGAAGTCCCATGCAGAAATACTGAGCTACCCTGCATGTACAGCCGTCCATAACTGTGAAAGTGTTACCGGTGCAGGATTTTTGTACACAAACTGACCTTTCTATTATGTCCCATAAGTGTCGGTATCGATTCATGACGGGCGATATGTGTCTAACTCTAACTGCCATTCCGCATTCAAAGTCAGTTAATTTACGTCGTGGGGCCATAATCACGTCGGAAACTTTTTAACTTTTTCACGTGATTCACCTAAGCACAGAGATTACAGCTCGCCTAATGCAAGGCCCTTTTCCACATTGTGTAAGCGATACTACCGCCACGTGTGTATGAGTATATCGCTATCCCCAAAATGACTTTCGTCACATCGGTGTATAATAGGATAGCTATTGATGACTTTGTAAGACGGGTTTAGATATTTTTCTCTGATGCTGAAGATAGAGTCTCGACCTGAATTATCAGTCATTTGACATTTTCCCTCGCTAAGTCCAATGGGACAAGCATTCAGAAATTTATTGACTTCTCCTCATTGCACCACTGGAATGTCGAATTTCATCTAAGAGCCTCTTTAGGATCTTCAATCCACAAAGAAAATATAACAGTTTTCCAGGGAGATAAGAGCAATATTGTGGTTAATACTGGCCTCATTATAATCTTTTAAACTTTTATGAAGATAAAAAGAATGTGTGTTGTATTTCATGTCTCAGCTTTGTTATGTGTACTGGTTATTTAAATTAATTTGAGCAAATCGTTTGTATGTACAACAACCTTCAACAAATCGCCCAATGTCGTCAACGTAAATATCGTACACTATGTTATCAAAAGTTACCGGACACGTGGTTGAAAAGACTTACAAGTTCGTAGTACCCTCCATCGGTAATGCAGGAATTCAATATGGTGTTGGCCCACCCATAGTCTTGAAGACAGCTTTCTCTCTCCCAGGCATACGTTCAAACAGATGTTGGAAGGTTTCTTTAGGGAATGGCAGCCCATTTTTCATGGAATGCTGCACTGAGGAGAGGTATCGATGGCGGTAGGTGAGGCCTAACACGAAGTCAGCGTTCCAAAACATCCCAAAGGCGTTCCATAGAATTCAGGTCAGGGCTCTGTGCAGGCCAGTCCATTGCAGGAATGGTATTGTCGTGCAACCATTCCGCCACAGGACGTGTATTATGAACATGTGGTCGATCGTGTTAAAAGATGCAATCGCCATCCCCGAATCGCTCTTCAGCAGTGGGAAGAAAGAAGGTGCTTAAAACATCAATGTAGAACTGTGCTGTGATAGTGCCATGCAAAACAACATGGGTTGCAAGCCCCTTCCATGAAAAATACGACCACACCATAACACCACCGCCTCCGAATTTTATTGTTGGTACTACACACGTTTGCAGATGACGTTAACCGGCCTTTCGCCATACCCACACCCTGTCATCGGATCGCCACATTGTGTACCGTGATTCGTCACTATACACAACGTTTTTTCACCGTTCAATCGTCCAATGTTTACGCTCCTTACACCAAGCGATGCGTCGTTTGGCATTTACCGGCGTGATGTGCGGCTTATGAGCAGTCGCTCGACCATGAAATCCAAGTTTCTCACTTCCAGTCTAACTGTCACTGTACTTGCAGTGGATCCTGATACAGTTTGGAATTCCTGTGTGATGGTCTGGATAGATGTCTGCCTATTACACATTACGACCCTCTCCAGGTGTAGGCGGTTTCTGTCAGTCAACAGACGAGGTCGGCCGGTACGCTTTTGAGCTGTACGTGTCGCATCACGTTTCCACTTCACTATCACATTGGAAACAATGGTCCTACGGATATTTAAGAGTGTGAAAATCTCGCGTACAGACGTATGACACAAGTAACACCCAATAGACTGACCACGCTGGAAGTCCGTGAGTTCCGCCGAGCGCCCCATTCTACATCTACATCTACATGACTACTCTGCAATTCACATTTAAGTGCTTGGCAGAGGGTTCATCGAACCACAATCATACTATCTCTCTACTATTCCACTCCCGAACAGCGAGCGGGAAAAACGAACACCTAAACCTTTCTGTTCGAGCTCTGATTTCTCTTATTTTATTTTGATGATCATTCCTACCTATGTAGGTTGGGCTCAACAAAATATTTTCGTATTCGGAAGAGAAAGTTGGTGACTGAAATTTCGTAAAAAGGTCTCGCCGCGACGAAAAACGTCTATGCTATAATGACTTCCATCCCAACTCGTGTATCATATCTGCCACACTCTCTCCCCTATAACGCGATAATACAAAACGAGCTGCCCTTCTTTGCACCCTCTCGATGTCCTGCGTCAATCCCACCTGGTAAGGATCCCACACCGCGCAGCAATATTCTAATAGAGGACGAACGAGTGTAGTGTAAGCTGTCTCTTTAGTGGACTTGTTGCATCTTCTAAGTGTCCTGCCAATGAAACGCAACCTTTGGCTCGCCTTCCCGACAATATTATCTATGTGGTCCTTCCAACTGAAGTTGTTAGTAATTTTAACACCCAGGTACTTAGTTGAATTGACAGCCTTGAGAATTGTACTATTTATCGAGTAATCGAATTCCAACGGATTTCTTTTGGAACTCATGTGGATCATCTCACACTTTTCGTTATTTAGCGTCAACTGACACCTGACACACCATACAGCAATCTTTTCTAAATCGCTTTGCAGCTGATACTGGTCTTCGGATGACCTTACTAGACGGTAAATTACAGCATCATCTGCGAACAGTCTAAGAGAACTGCTCAGATTGTCACCCAGGTCATTTATATAGATCAGGAACAGTAGAGGTCCCAGGACGCTTCCCTGGGGAACACCTGATATCACTTCAGTTTTACTCGATGATTTGCCGTCTATTACTACGAACTGCGACCTTCCTGACAGGAAATCACGAATCCAGTCGCACAACTGAGACGATACCCCATAGCTCCGCAGCTTGATTAGAAGTATCTTGTGAGGAACGGTGTCAAAAGCTTTCCGGAAATCTAGAAATACGGAATCAACTTGAGATCCCCTGTCGATAGCGGCCATTACTTCGTGCGAATATAGAGCTAGCTGCGTTGCACAAGAGCGATGTTTTCTGAAGCCATGCTGATTACGTGTCAATAGATCGTTCCCTTCGAGGTGATTCATAATGTTTGAATACAGTATATGCTCCAAAACCCTACTGCAAACCGACGTCAATGATATAGGTTTGTAGTTAAATGGATTACTCCTACTACCCTTCTTGAACACTGGTGCGACCTGCGCAATTTTCCAATCTGTAGGTACAGATCTATCGGTGAGCGAGCGGTTGTATATGAGTGCTAAGTAGGGAGCTATAGTATCAGCGTAATCTGAAAGGAACCTAATCGGTATACAATCTGGACCTGAAGACTTGCCCGTATCAAGCGATTTGAGTTGCTTCGCAACCGCTAAGGTATCTACTTCTAAGAAACTCATGCTAGCAGATGTTCGTGTTTCAAATTCTGGAATATTCCGTTCGTCTTCCCTGGTGAAGGAATTTCGGAAAACTGCGTTCAATAACTCCGCTTTAGCGGCACAGTCGTCGATAACAGTACCATCGGCACTTCGCAGCGAAGGTATTGACTGCGTCTTGCCGCTTGTGTACTTTACATACGACCAGAATTTCTTCAGATTTTCTACCAAATTTCGAGACAATGTTTCGTTGTGGAACCTATTAAAGGCATCTCGCATCGAAGTACGTGCCAAATTTCGCCCGTCTGTAAATTTTAGCCCATCTTCAGGATTTCGCGTTCTTCTGAACTTCGCATGCTTTTTCCGTTGCCTCTGCAACAGCTTTCGGACCTTTTTTGTGTACCACGGGGGATCCGTTCCATCTCATACCAATTTATGAGGTATGAATATCTCAATTGCTGTTGCTACTATATCTTTGAATTTGAGCCACATCTCGTCTACATTCGCATAGTCAGTTCGGAAGGAATGGAAATTGTCTTTTAGGAAGGCTTCTAGTGGCACTTTATCCGCTTTTTTAAATAGAATTATTTTGCGTTTGTTTCTGATGGATTTGAAAGAAATGGTATTGAGCCTAGCTACAATGACCTTGTGATCACTAATCCCTGTATCAATCATGATGCTCTCTAACAGCTCTGGATTGTTTGTGGCCAAGAGGTCAAGTGTGTTTTCGCAACCATTTACAATTCGCGTGGGTTCGTGGACTAACTGCTCGAAATAATTTTCGGAGAAAGCATTTAGGACAATCTCGGAAGATATTTTCTGCCTACCACCGGTTTTGAACAAGTATTTTTGCCAACATACCGAGGGTAGGTTGAAGTCCCCACCAACTATAACCGTATGAGTGGGGTATTTATTTGTTACGAGACTCAAACTTTCTCTGAACTGTTCCGCAACTGTATCATCGGAGTCTGGGGGTCGGTAGAAGGAGCCAATTATTAACTTAATTCGGCTGTTAAGTATAACCTCCACCCACACCAATTCGCACGGAGTATCTACTTCGACTTCACTACAAGATAAACCACTACTGACAGACACAAACACTCCACCACCAATTCTGCCTAATCTGTCTTTCCTGAACACCGTCTGAGACTTCGTAAAAATTTCTGCAGAACTTATTTCAGGCCTTAGCCAGCTTTCTGTACCTATAACGATATCAGCTTCTGTGCTTTCTATTAGCGCTTGAAGCTCAGGGACTTTTCCAGCGCAACTACAACAATTTACAACTAAAATTCCGACTGTTCCTTGATCCAAGCACGTCCTGTAATTGCCAAGCACCCTTTGACATTGCAGCCCATCCCGCACTTTGCCGAGGCCTTCTAACCTAAAAAACCGCCCAGTCCACGCCACACAGCCTCCGCTACCCGTGTAGCCGCCAGCTGAGTGTAGTGAACTCCTGACCTATTCAGCGGAACCCGAAACCCCACCACCCTATGGCGCAAGTCTAGGAATCTGCAGCCAATACGGTCGCAAAACCGTCTGAGCCTCTGATTCAGACCCTCCACCCGGCTCTGCACCAAAGGTCCGCAGTCGGTTCTGTCAACGATGCTGCAGATGTCTAAAGACTACTGAGGTCGCTGATATGGAGTACCTGGCTGCACAATGCACCTAATATGAAAAACGTATGTTTTTGGAGATGTATGGATACTTTTGATCATATCAAGACCTTCTTTTAAAACATAACTTATTTGTGTATATTGCCTTACAAAAGGAAAAAAAAAAGAAAAAGCGTAGCACCCAGGAACATGGTAGGATGGCGATAACTCTTTGCACGTACACACCATCGTTTGGTATGCAAATGATCAGAACTGAAATTCTCTGTGACAGGTAGAACGGCCACTGAGTGCATTAGTGTGTTTCGTGTTTAATGTTGTTACCAAACATAGTAGGGTACGTATGGGGAGTGAACACCGTCGGATGTTGAGTGATCGATGTGAAGGACATTGATATGCTGTGTTTCATGTTAGACAGCGTCATAAGCGCTTGACAGAGTCTGAATCGGGCTTCATAGTGTGTCTCCATTTGATTGGCTGGTCAACAGACTTGCTGGGCATTCAGATGTGACAGTGACCCGATGCTGGACTGCATGGAAACGTGTGCGCAGGCATACTTGGCCCCGTCTGGCCACCACAAGGGAGGATCGCTGTCTTGTGAACCACCCATATCGTAATCCCTTCATAACTGCGTCTGCCATCCGAGAATAAATAACCGTGTCCGTGCAATATTCTGTGTCATTCCGCACCAGTGGTCACACACCAAAAGCAACCAGCCTAGTTAACCAACATCCCATGTGTGGAATGTTGCCAACATCACAACACAAACGGCTACGTTTGGAACGGTGCCATGACCGGGATGCATGGACTGCTGTTGAGCGGCGACGTATTGCATTCAGCGTTGAAATGCGGTTCTGGACCACCCTAACTGGCTAGTGTCTGAAGCTGCAGATGGAAAACAATTGAGTGTGTCGGTAGTTGGCAAACCGTCGATTCATTTTGTTGTAATTCTACATATCGGTTTAATTATGTGCAGCACCTGAAGGGAAACAGTCGATTCAGCCTGCTGGGCTACTCGTTCATTTGCTTCGAGTGAAACCATTCTCGGGGTCAGCCGAATGAAAACATTTGACCTAGTCCATTGTGGTTTTGCGTATTGACTGAATTACTAAGAAAAACCAGTCAGTAAAGAGTGCGGCGCTAAAATGCGGATAAATTTCAATTTGAATTTCCGCCATATCGTACTTTCACTGGAGCATCTAGTAAACAGTCAGCACCTCAAAATGGCCGAGATGTTACGGATAAGTGCGGGGTACAACCGAAGAGCCGCGATTATCGAAAGTCTTCGCGCTGGGCCTTCGCCTACTGAAATAGTTCGATCCTTTGAGTATCCGAGATAAACTGTTTGCAGTATTGTGACCAAGCATAATGCTTCGGAGAAGTCAGGGGAAGGTTCCGTTAACCCGGCGAGGAACTGCATGTCACGAACTGTTGCAGTCATCGTAAAGGCTCAAGCGCTGATTTCGGAGGACCCGGGGCAATCGCTGAGGAAATTGGTATCAGTATTGAATGCCAGAGAGTGAACAATGCGTCGGATGGCAGAGGAGGACCTCATACGAGCCATTTAGTTCAAAACTGGCCCTCGGATAACGTCGACATGTTCTGATCAAAGTTATGGCCCCCGAATAGCCCGGAATTACCTCGACTACTATGTTTGGTGCGTAACCGAGAGAATTACCTATAAGACGAGGTATCCTAATGTCGCATCTCTACGAAGCGTTATCGAAACAGCATTCGCGAATACGGACAGCGCTGTTTTAAAGAGTGCGTGCGATCGCTTCAGGAAAAGATCGGAGGCGGTCATTGCTACTCAAGGGTGTTATGTCGAGTAATGTTACTCTTGAAAGATACTGCTCACTACATATATGTAAAAGGATTTACATTTTCATTTGTATTTTGTTTTAATAAATTTGCTTTTAAGAAGGTTTCTTTGTCCGGTTTTAAGCGCCGCAACCTGTATTTCCTCTGTCGATTCAACTATACATTTATTCCTTGAGCTAGAATCATCCTTTACTGTTTTAGTTGACTGAGTAACCATTCATTCTTCTGAGTGAAATTAGTCTGTTGTACTTTCATCAGCTGTGTTAAGCAGTAGTATACGACTGGGGTACGCATATCTCGAGAGGCTAGGTCCACCCTCATGAGTACGTGAAGACATATCAGGCGTGTCCGGAAGTTAAAGTAAACATTATACATATTCATTTAATTACATACTAAACTGATTAATGTATTGTTTTGGATAAAGTGGTTCGAAATCAAATTAACATGTAACTGATTCACCTGATGTATCGTTGGGGCTACAGAGTCTAGTATAAACGTTCCCTTGGAGGTACCTGAAATAGAAAGGAACATCGACGAATTTTAGAGCCTGTTTTCGTTTCGTTTTCCTGGAAACCTACATAGGTAGGAATGATCATCAAAATAAAATAAGAGAAATCAGAGCCCGAACAGAAAGGTTTAGGTGTTCGTTTTTCCCGCGCGCTGTTCGGGAGTGGAATAGTAGAGAGATAGTATGATTGTGGTTCGATGAACCCTCTGCCAAGCACTTAAATGTGAATTGCAGAGTAGTCATGTAGATGTAGATGTAGATGTAAATGAAACGTGTATTGATTTCTATTAATTAAAAACCGTATGAATCTAGGCCTTAAGCCATTTATTTGTGTGGTCGGTAAATATATTCAGCAAAAACAACAAAAAATGGTTCAAATGGCTCTGAGCACTATGGGCCTTAACATCTATGGTCATCAGTCACCTAGAACTTAGAACTACTTAAACCTAACTAAACTAAGGACATCACAAAAAAATAACATCACTGGATATGTACATACGAATCATACTCACGTACACAAACCTGTTTACGTTTAAAAGCCTATGAAAAGTAGCAGGTATAGTATTTAAGGGGGATGGTGTAGTATTTAATGGGTACTATTAACATTTGTATATTGGTACTTCAGCTTCACAGTCAAGCCTAACTTTCTAGCCTTCACTGTAAATAACGTGACACCACCCCTACGAACCACTGGAAGCGACGTATTGAAGTCTCCTACGTTATTGCCCAGCGTAGTAGGAGCAACAGAGAGGTGGCGCGTATCGTCCGCTGGCGACAACCGTCTCTTATTAACATCTGGCGCTTGCGATCTCCTGAGTTCGGCTGCTATTCTGACCAACCAGAGGGTTGGCTGGGCATCGTTCTGTGCAGCAGGCACGCAAATTGTTAGAGAGAGTGTGTGGGGAAGGGGAAGGGTTAGTGTTAATAACCCTTCGTTCGTATGAAGCAGCTCTCGGCACATCTGGCGAAGTTCACAGCTAGTATAGTATTCAGTTATGGTCTCCTGATAGTTTCTTGATATGGAATACATGAAATGGTGCTCTCCCCAAAGAAAAAAAACTTTAAAAACATATGTTTCATTCACTTCTCCTTAGAATGATGTACGTTAGATGCCTGTAAAAATTTTTAAAACTATATCGTCCTGGATCATGTATAAAGGCTGAAGAAGTTTGTAAGTGAAATCATTCAAACCCATAAACTTGGTGAAAACATTAAAACACTGAAGTGACAAAACTCTTGACTTACCTCCTAATGTCGTGTCGAACCTCCTTTTGCTCGGTGTAGTGCAGCACCTCGAGGTAGCATAGACTAGACATGTCCACTGCAGAAATATTAAGCCACGCGCCTCTATAGCCGTCCATAGTTGCGAAAGTTTTGCCGGTGCAGAATTTTTGTACACGGACTGGTTTTTCGATTACGTCCCACAAGTGTTCAATGGGACTCCTGTCGGATGATCTGAGAGGCCAAGTCATTCGTTCGAATTGTCCAGAATGTTCTTCAGACAATCACCGAACAATAGGCTATTTTCCTATATTAAAAATGTGGTTCGGACTGTCATTATTCTGACTGATTGCAAAGTCCAAAAGCATTTACGGTGAATATTCTCATAAAAGATCTGTTATTTTTGTGTAATTAAAGCTTAAACCAAATTAAACTTCAGGATTTGGTCACGTGATCTAAAACGCTCTGTTACTGGCTGAAGATCCGGTGACGTCACAGTCGAGGAGTAAGGCGAATCATGCTCGTGTTATAGGACTGTTAGCCGAAGTTACTATGTTTTTGCGTACTTTTTCTACGAACAGTTTAGTTATTTTAATTAACAGTAGAAAGTAATGTTGTGAATGCTGAGAGTGAAACTTTTCGGAAGTTGATGGTTTCATACTCCACCCATTTCCAGCGACGATATGGGAAAGTACAGACATTCTTTACCCTGCTCCCTGCAACATCATTAAACTCGCTTAAAACTAAATAACTGGTGCACGTTTTGCAAATGGCTTCGTATCTTATATCTACGTGGTCGAGCATTAATCATAAACTAGGACACAAAGCACAATATCCTTAGGAAATCTTAGAGCTGAATTACTCCTGTATGAGACAGTCAGCTGAGATTCCCCCTTGTATTTATGTTCCGCGGCATAATGGATGGTCTGTCTGACAACGTATCAACAAACTACAGATTCGACTGATGGAAGGGTCACACATTTTTAAAAGTTTTACACGATGTAGGAGAACAGCGTTAGCAAAAACTCATTGTGGCAAATGTTTCGATGGAGGGATGTGTGATGTACAGTTTCACATTAATCTTAGTCAGAGAAACAGACAACTAAATATAAATGCTTTTAATCTGCGTCGAAACAATTCAGTTTTTGAAAGCATTGCTTGTGGTGAACGCATCACCAATCACCATATGCCCACATAACAACGAAATGTAGATCAATGAAGGCGGAATTATATAAATCATGTGCTACATGCAGATAACACAAACGGGAGGGCGATAGTGTTTTTGAATGGAAAATAACATCAGTGTCTGAAGCAGATTCATCCGTCTTTATGTAAGAGGATGAAACTTTAAAGTTCAAACAGTCAGGATCCTAGCTGAACAGTATGGAGTTCAAAAAAATACATTGTTTTCAATTAAGTAAAAAGTATGTGTTCACGTTAACTAGAAACCTATGTGAAGGTGACGTGTGTAAACAGCTACTGCAAATGTTAGCGCATAGAAACGGAAAGAAAAACACAGCTGTATGCTATTTCTGAGCGGTGTGGTGAAGTTTTGTAATTGTGATTTGGTCTTCATATAAGAGGACTGATGAGTCGTTTTACAAATAAGTTAAAATATTCCGTCTACCCGCATCTGAAAAGTAGACCTATTGACATCTGTGTATAAAGTTCTACGTGTTGCGCTCTACAAACGGAGGATGTATGTAACACTGTATTTAACGACAATTTTCACTAAGAGCTGAATTTTGTTGAATGGCTCTGTCCATCCTTGCAACAGTGGAAACGCATATTTTGGAAGTAAATTATTGTTAGATTCAGCATTTATAATTTTAATCAAATTTGGGAACTTTTGCATCGATTTTCTGGTATTTTACGCACCTTCTTAATCATTTTCTCCCCCCATGAACCATGGACCTTGCCGTTGGTGGGGAGGCTTGCGTGCCTCAGTGATACAGATGGCCGTACCGTAGGTGCAACCACAACGGAGGGGTATCTGTTGAGAGGCCAGACAAACGTGTGGTTCCTGAAGAGGGGCAGCAGCCTTTTCAGTAGTTGCAGGGGCAACAGTCTGGATGATTGACTGATCTGGCCTTGCAACATTAACCAAAACGGCCTTGCTGTGCTGGTACTGCGAACGGCTGAAAGCAAGGGGAAACTACAACCGTAATTTTTCCCGAGGACACGCAGCTTTACTGTATGATTAAATGATGATGGCATCCTCTTGGGTAAAATATTCCGGAGGTAAAATAGTCCCCCATTCGGATCTCCGGGCGGGGACTACTCAGGAGGATGTCGTTACCAGGAGAAAGAAAAATGGCGTTCTACGGATCGGAGCGTGGAATGTCAGATCCCTTAATCGGGCAGGTAGGTTAGAAAATTTAAAAAGGGAAATGGATAGGTTAAAGTTAGATATAGTGGGAATTAGTGAAGTTCGGTGGCAGGAGGAACAAGACTTCTGGTCAGGTGACTACAGGGTTATAAACACAAAATCAAATAGGGGTAATGCAGGAGTAGGTTTAATAATGAATAGGAAAATAGGAATGTGGGTAAGCTACTACAAACAGCATAGTGAACGCATTATTGTGGCCAAGATAGATACGAAGCCCACACCTACTACAGTAGTACAAGTTTATATGCCAACTAGCTCTGCAGATGATGAAGAAATTGAAGAAATGTACGATGAAATAAAAGAAATTATTCAGATAGTGAAGGGAGACGAAAATTTAATAGTAATGGGTGACTGGAATTCGAGTGTAGGAAAAGGGAGAGAAGGAAACATAGTAGGTGAATATGGATTGGGGCTAAGAAATGAAAGAGGAAGCCGCCTAGTAGAATTTTGCACAGAGCACAACTTAATCATAGCTAACACTTGGTTTAAGAATCATGAAAGAAGGTTGTATACGTGGAAGAACCCTGGAGATACTAAAGGTATCAGATAGATTATATAATGGTAAGACAGAGATTTAGGAACCAGGTTTTAAGATGTAAGACATTTCCAGGGGCAGATGTGGACTCTGACCACAATCTATTGGTTATGACCTGTAGATTAAAACTGAAGAAACTGCAAAAATGTGGGAAATTAAAGAGATGGGACCTGGATAAACTGAAAGAACCAGAGGTTGTACAGAGTTTCAGAGAGAGCATAAGGGAACAATTGACAGGAATAGGGGAAAGAAATACAGTAGAAGAAGAATGGGTAGCTCTGAGGGATGTAGTAGTGAAGGCAGCAGAGGATAAAGTAGGTACAAAGACGAGGGTTGCTAGAAATCCTTGGGTAACAGAAGAAATATTGAATTTAATTGATGAAAGGAGAAAATATAAAAATGCAGTAAATGAAGCAGGCAAAAAGGAATACAAACGTCTCAAAAATGAGATCGACAGGAAGTGCAAAATGGCTAAACAGGGATGGCTAGAGGACAAATGTAAGGATGTAGAAGCTTATCTCACTAGGGGTAAGATAGATACTGCCTACAGGAAAATTAAAGAGACCTTTGGAGAGAAGAGAACCACGTGTATGAATATCAAGAGCTCAGATGGCAGCCCAGTTCTAAGCAAAGAAGGGAAGGCAGAAAGGTGGAAGGAGTATATAGAAGGTTTATATAAGGGCGATGTACTTGAGGACAATATTATGGAAATGGAAGAGGATGTAGATGAAGACGAAATGGGAGATACGATACTGCGTGAAGAGTTTGACAGAGCACTGAAAGACCTGAGTCGAAACAAGGCCCCCGGAGTAGACAACATTCCATTAGAACTACTGACGGCCTTGGGAGAGCCAGTCATGACAAAACTCTACCAGCTGGTGAGCAAGATGTACGAGACAGGCGAAATACCCTCAGACTTCAAGAAGAATATAATAATTCCAATCCCAAAGAAAGCAGGTGTTGACAGATGTGAAAATTACCGAACTATCAGTTTAATAAGCCACGGCTGCAAAATACTAACGCGAATTCTTTACAGACGAATGGAAAAACTGGTAGATGCAGACCTCGGGGAGGATCAGTTTGGATTCCGTCGAAATTTTGGAACACGTGAGGCAATACTGACCTTACGACTTATCTTAGAAGAAAGATTAAGAAAAGGCAAACCTACGTTTCTAGCATTTGTAGACTTAGAGAAAGCTTTTGACAATGTTGACTGGAATACTCTTTTTCAAATTCTAAAGGTGGCAGGGGTAAAATACAGGGGGCGAAAGGCTATTTATAATTTTTACAGAAACCAGATGGCAGTTATAAGAGTCGAGGGGTATGAAAGGGAAGCAGTGGTTGGGAAAGGAGTGAGACAGGGTTGTAGCCTCTCCCCGATGTTATTCAATCTGTATATTGAGCAAGCAGTAAAGGAAACAAAACAAAAATTTGGAGTAGGTATTAAAATTCATGGAGACGAAGTAAAAACTTTGAGGTTCGCCGATGACATTGTAATTCTGTCAGAGACGGCAAAGGACCTGGAAGAGCAGTTGAACGGAATGGACAGTGTCTTGAAAGGAGGATATAAGATGAACATTAACAAAAGCAAAACGAGGATAATGGAATGTAGTCAAATTAAATCGGGTGATGCTGAGGGAATTAGATTAGGAAATGAGACAGTTAAAGTAGTAAAGGAGTTTTGCTATTTAGGAAGTAAAATAACTGATGATGGTCGAAGTAGAGAGGATATAAAATGTAGACTGGCAATGGCAAGGAAAGCATTTCTGAAGAAGAGAAATTTGTTAACATCGAATATAGATTTATGTATCAGGAAGTCGTTTCTGAAAGTATTTGTTTGGAGTGTAGCCATGTATGGAAGTGAAACATGGACGATAACTAGTTTGGACAAGAAGAGAATAGAAGCTTTCGAAATGTGGTGCTACAGAAGAATACTGAAGATAAGGTGGATAGATCACGTAACTAATGAGGAGGTATTGAATAGGATTGGGGAGAAGAGAAGTTTGTGGCACAACTTGACTAGAAGAAGGGATCGGTTGGTAGGACATGTTTTGAGGCATCAAGGGATCACAAATTTAGCATTGGAGGGCAGCGTGGAGGGTAAAAATCGTAGAGGGAGACCGAGAGATGAGTACACTAAGCAGATTCAGAAGGATGTAGGTTGCAGTAGGTACTGGGAGATGAAGCAGCTTGCACAGGATAGAGTAGCATGGAGAGCTGCATCAAACCAGTCTCAGGACTGAAGACAACAACAACAACAACAACAACAACTTAATCATTGCAGCCCTCAGAACATATTTTTCAACCGTTTTATAGATGTATTTGTACAATGTGTTACTACACGCCATTTGAAGCCCATTTTACGAAACGTAAATTCCAAAACAGTATATCACTGTGAATGAGTTTTGTGACAGTAGAAGATGTCACAGGCATCACACGACTCAAATGTAGTATTGTAGCGCACTTTCAAATTGATTGAATTTCATTTCTGTTTTTTTTAATTAATGAAATCATGTTATTAGCATAAAATGATGTAATTAACCATCAAAGATCACTTCCAGAAAACAGTCAAGTACTCTATTGTGACCCTGTGACATGGTGTATTGTCATCCATGATAATTCCATCGTTTGGGAACATGAATTCCATAAATGGCTATAAGCGATCTCCAAGTACCCAAATATTATTATTTCTAGTCAATGATTGGGTCAGTTGGACCAGAGGACCCACACCATTATCGAGACACCACCAGCATGGGCACTACTTTATTGACTACTTGGGTCCATGGCTGCGTGGGGTCTGCGTCACACTAACGGTACCATCAGCTCTTACCAGCTGAAATGAGGACTCATCTGACAGGCCACAGTTTTCTTATCGTCTAGGGTACAACCGAGCCCAGGAAAGGTGCTGCAGGCGATGTCGTGCTGTTTAGCAAAGGCACTCGCTTCTATCATCTGCTGCCATAGCCCATTAACGCCAAATTTCACCGCACTGTCCTAACGGATACGTTCGTCGTATTTCACACACTGATTTCAAGCAGAGTTGCATGTCTGTTAGCATTGACAACTTTATGCAATGCCGCATTTCTTGGTCGTTAACGGAAGGCCAACGGCCACTGCGTCGTCCGTGTTGAGAGGTAATGTTTGAAATTTTGTATTCTCGACACACCCTAATCACTATGGATCTCGGCATACTGCATTCCCTAACAATTTACGAAATGGTATGTTCCATGCGCCTAGATCCAACTACCATTCCGCATTCAAAGTCTGTTAACTCCCGACTTGCGGTCATAATCACGTCGGAAACCGTTTCACATTAGTCACGTGAGCACAGAATACAGCTCCGCCAATCCACTGACCTTTTATACCTTGTGTACGTGACACTACCGCCATCTGTATATGTGCATAACACAGGACCAGTTACACATAGCACAGTTATATTTTTTACAGTTGTCAACACCTTTGACCCGCACTGAGACAGATAAAGATTCATTTATTTTACTGCGATTCCTGGTCCTGAGAACCAAAGGCATACAAGGCAGGTAATACGATTTACCCATATCTCTATTGCAGACCTCTGCGATCTGAAATGTCCGATAAGCTATGAGGCCACGGCTGTTAAACGTTCTAGCCCTGCAGCTTCATTGACTTTAGGTTCACGTACTAGAGCAACGGTGACCCAACCATTACCATGCTGACTGGCATCTCTGTTGTGTGAGCGTTGACCTCAGTGATTACGTAACCGCTTACCTCTCTCTGTGTTTACAAACAAGCACGTGGGGACGCGTGCTGCTAAAAAGACTACAGCACGCGTCAGGGATAACATCCAGAGTTCGGACTTGGAAAATTTATGATCTGTAACGTCAGCTGAGAATATCTAAGTGTACATCGCGAACTGGGGGCTCAAGGATGCAAAAGTTTCGTCTATATAAGTAATGATTTTGTTAAGAAGGCGTCGTCGGTCTTCGTGCAGCCGCTTGAGCAACAGCATCGGACCGCTCACACAGAAGATGCCACGTTATTATAGGAGGAGAAGGCGTACAGTGTATAAAGCAATAGACAATATTGTTATTAAGACGAAGAACTTTGTAGGTGCACAAGTCATCCTGCATGGGCTATCAGTCTTTGTGGTGTTTTGAACTTCACCCTTAGCAACAATGATGCTAATTAGCCGGGTAATGGCTGGGTCACCACTGCTATAGTACGTACACCTAAAGTCGATAAAGTTGCAGGGGCCTGTGTCCGTTGTCTCACATTTAATGAAACCAGAGTTTGCGTAAAACACACTCACACAGCCGACGTGGCCGCAGAGCTTAGTTTCATCCGGTGTTCCATTCGGCTGAAAAAACCGACCGAACTAAAAAACAATCGAATTACCAGTCGGTTGTAAAATCACTACAGATAACCATTGTCGGCGATTATGGGTTAACCTGCTGAGAAGTTCCATTCTTCCAGTGTTTTGAAGGGGCCCAGAGGGGTTGCTTCTGCCTTCATGGTTCGAGGACCCGTCAGGTATAACTTCAGGTCACTGTGGTAGTGTCTGAAGGCACTCTAATGGCGCAAGGGTGCGTCTTGGACATGTTATCTGTCTTGTGACAGTATCGTGGTACAATTTTTCAACGGAAAAATGCTCGTCCACACATGACACTTGTCTGTATGAACAGCTGACGTATTCCTGTCGCCATCAAGATCCCCATATGCATCCCCAACGGTAAATTTGTGGGACCAGCTCAGACTTCAGATGTACCTCAGTGTCAATATCCGGGATATCAAGGACCATTTACAACAGTTTGAGAGCGAGCTTGACTCAGGCGAGAATGCTACGGATTTATAAAACTCCATCCAACCGAATTAGTGGTTGCAACCACGCAAAATTGGGTGCAACTTCGTACTGATAAATGGGTTTGCACTGCCAAGTTCTTTGTAAGCGTGACTCGATTTTATAATCACCGAAATAACGTCACATACTCTCTAAATCAGTGAGGTTTCATTTAGTTTCCTCCTCCTCTTCTGCGTACTCCAGTTTTTTGACAGACAGTAAATTCTGTGGCAGTTGTTGCAGTTCAGCTGTTCTTCTGGTTTATATCTAAAACTATTTAGAATAATACATCAACGTAATACAGTGAAAATGTTACGTAAGAAAAATTGAATTAATTTATATTACTTAAAAATTTATTTTACAGGGTAAAAAATGTAGACTGACACTGTCATCTTTTCTTTATATATTTGATGTAACTTACTTGCATGATTTTTTGATAACCGTTGAACTGTACATCAGCATTTGTACAACTAAATATGACGTAGTATTTCAGCATGATAAAACACTTTTTGGAAACAAGAGGCAATTATATCTCGGATGGTAAGGGCATTGCGTGCGACATATAAGGTTCCACATTCGAGCCTGTTTCCAGCTTATAATTTTAATCCAGCAGGAAGTTTCAAATGAAACTGCTGTTGTAAAGAAAGTTTAATCCTTCGATGCTGACAGACAAAAACTGTTGGAATATTTTTTTTTAGTCTATAGTCGCAATTTATTTATTGTTGCGTTTGGATACTGGTTTCGGTACACGGTACTATCCTTAGGCCATATCCTGGCATTCAGTCATCATGTTCACTTTCCAAGTAAAGGTGTCAAATTCTCTTTCTCACACACCTGCTTGAGAAGCGAACGTGACGACTGCGTGGAAGGGGTCGCCTGAGGATGGTACTTTATACCGAAAAACCAGTAATGGAAATGAATAAAATGCGACTATAGACTAAAAACATGCACTTTTTCGGTATTATATTGGTCGCTTTTCCACCGACAGTACGTCGGGAATATAAAAAAGTTGTTAGGTTACATTTGGAAATGTATGCCTTCAACCATACCTGAGTATATGCGTTCTGTGGGTGAAAACTATGTAATAAATATATATAGTTAATGTGAGACTTATCCTGCTTGGTAACCGAGGTAAGTAACAAACTCTACTGCGTTGACGCTTGACTCGTACGTAAGAAGTTTAAAATTGAATTGCAAAAGAAAATTTTCTCAACAATAGTGACATAGCAAATATATAAAGTGATAATTATCACCAAACAGTGCACCAAGTTCCTGCAAGAAATCCCAAATCCGTCCCCGTTGCTTCAGGTAAAGAGAGCTTGTGACATTGTTCGTAATAACAATAATAACACTTATGTCGTATAGCGGCGTCCGCTCAGGGTTAGTATTGATATGTGTAGCTAGAGCCGTTGTTATTTGGGATGAAGCTTTTCCAGTGTAAAGACGTATTAAGTTCATCTTCCTCTACCACATCGTGTAGTCTCATTGCAAGTGATACACATTCGTTTATGGGTCACAATAGCCAGGAATACATGAATCGTTGGCCTCTAGCTACCTTAGCTATAACATTTTAAATGGTTCAAATGGCTCTGAGCACTACGGGACTCAACTCCTGTGGTCATCAGTCCCCTAGAACTTAGAACTACTTAAACCTAACTAACCTAAAACATCACACACATCCATGCCCGAGGCAGGATTCGAACCTGCGACCGTAGCAGTCGCACGGTTCCGGACTGCGCGCCTAGAACCGCGAGACCACCGCGGCCGGCGTAAACATTATACTCTGGCTTTCCATACAGTCATATATTCCGATACTGTTCACTTATATGCATACACACTTATCTCCATTTGAAAAAGGTATTTGATGCTGAACTGCGTTCATTATGTGTACCTACTGAAAAAGGCATCTGAAATTTAAATCTGAAGTATAATTTGGAACAGCCATGTAAATTTCAGACGTTTCTCCTCATTTTTAATTGTGCTTCCTGAATTGGGAAATGGTCTCTTAACGAAGCTGGCGGCATTTTTTCTCTCAGACCTTATTACTTCTTAATCGATGTCTTTCGTCGTTAATGGCATCCTCTCCAGGCGGAGTTTAAGGTAAACACCGATTTTTAGTTTTGGTTCATTGCCATTTTCAGATAATTTCATTTCCGCTCC
Organism: Schistocerca gregaria; assembly: GCF_023897955.1. NCBI lineage: Eukaryota > Metazoa > Arthropoda > Insecta > Orthoptera > Acrididae > Schistocerca > Schistocerca gregaria. The sequence continues at coordinate 736,769,193 of NC_064931.1, forward strand.
CTATTCACTCAATGCGTAGGCACTGTATTGTGAGCCCTCATCACTTCAAACTTATCACAACGCACATGTACGACGTTTCCTTAAGTAATATCAAGCCAAACCAATCATAACTGACATACGCAAGATAAAAGAGATTTTAAAGTACTAAGGATGCATTCTCTAGCGTCAGTCTTTAATTGCCGCTCCAGCCACCTTCAGCGTAAATTAAGTAGTTTGTAATATAACTTTAACACACATTCCGAGAGAACTCATTCAACAACACCTATACACAGAAATTTTATGACATCACTCCTCTCCTTATGAGCTGCTTCTCTCGTTACAACCTGAGCAAAATAGGTGACTTGTAGCATCAATAAAAATTATTGAGACACTGTGATTCCCACCATTTTGCTAGTCATTTTTTTTTTCTTTAAAATAATCTGGAACCGTTTTCCAATAATATTCAATCCAGTCTTGGAATAGAGTGTACAGTAATTGGCGTTTTTTCTAAACTTTAATGTGTGCGAGTGTGAATTGCAGTCGCATTCATATCACGCAAATTATGATTATAAGATTACGAGGGCATATTCGAACTGCACAGCAGCTGCACGTTTCTGTGCGACCACCTTTCAACTACTGAGGTACTGATTAACGCATGCAATAGAAGATTTTGAGCTTTTTGGATTTATTACAAGGTACAAAAAATACATTACTCCAATACTGCAACAAACAGAGTATCAAAAGGAGCTAAATGACGTTGAGTTGTGCCTAACATTTGTTATTCTCAAGAATACAGAATAGAAACGTGTCAAATGCAATCCGCAGTATTTCGTGTATTTATGACTCTTTTTCTTGCCGGCCGCGGTGGCCGAGCGGTTCTAGGCGCTTCAGTCTGGAACCGCGTGACTGCTACGGTCGCAGGTTCGAATCCTGCCTCGGGCATGGATGTGTGTGATGTCCTTAGGTTAGTAAGGTTTAAGTAGTTCTAAGTTCTAGAGGACACATGACCTCGATGGTAAGTCCCATAGTGCTCAGAGCCATTTGAACCATTTGAACGCTTTTTCTTCCGTAGAGAAAAACCACATAACCACTGCGCAAATTACACGTCTTTTTACAACGGTCGTCGTCTTCCTCTTCTCAACATTCATAGTTTTATATCTGTCCACTTTTCTTACTGAAGGTCTTTGAATTAATTGCTTATTTAACATCTTGCATCCCTATTGTAGCTGGTCTTCTAGGTTCTATTCACTCAGCTGGTGCCCATTCATAGATTCTTTTTGGCCATTAGTTGTCATCCAATCGTTGGAGGTGACCACACCAAGTTAATATGCATCGATAACAGCGCCGTTTTCTCCTGTAATATCTCGTATTCTCCTCCCCCCCCCCCCCCCCCATGAACCATGGACCTTGCCGTTGGTGGGGAGGCTTGCGTGCCTCAGCGATACAGATGGCCGTACCGTAGGTGCAACCACAACGGAGGGGTATCTGTTGAGAGGCCAGACAAACGTGTGGTTCCTGAAGAGGGGCAGCAGCCTTTTCAGTAGTTGCAGGGGCAACAGTCTGGATGATTGACTGATCTGGCCTTGCAACATTAACCAAAACGGTTTTCCCGAGGACATGCAGCTTTACTGTATGATTAAATGATGATGGCATCCTCTTGGGTAAAATATTCCGGAGGTAAAATAGTCCCCCATTCGGATCTCCGGGCGGGGACTACTCAGGAGGATGTCGTTATCAGGAGAAAGAAAACTGGCGTTCTACGGATCGGAGCGTGGAATGTCAGATCCCTTAATCGGGCAGGTAGGTTAGAAAATTTAAAAAGGGAAATGGATAGGTTAAAGTTAGATATAGTGGGAAGTAGTGAAGTTCGGTGGCAGGAGGAACAAGACTTCTGGTCAGGTGATTACGGGGTTATAAACACAAAATCAAATAGGGGTAATGCAGGAGTAGGTTTAATAATGAATAGGAAAATAGGAATGCGGGTAAACTACTACAAACAGCATAGTGAACGCATTATTGTGGCCAAGATAGATACGAAGCCCACACCTACTACAGTAGTACAAGTTTATATGCCAACTAGCTCTGCAGATGACGAAGAAATTGAAGAAATGTACGATGAAATAAAAGAAATTATTCAGATAGTGAAGGGAGACGAAAATTTAATACTAATGGGTGACTGGAATTCGAGTGTAGGAAAAGGGAGAGAAGGAAACATAGTAGGTGAATATGGATTGGGGCTAAGAAATGAAAGAGGAAGCCGCCTAGTAGAATTTTGTACAGAGCACAACTTAATCATAGCTAACACTTGGTTTAAGAATCATGAAAGAAGGTTGTATACGTGGAAGAACCCTGGAGATACTAAAGGTATCAGATAGATTATATAATGGTAAGACAGAGATTTAGGAACCAGGTTTTAAGTTGTAAGACATTTCCAGGGGCAGATGTGGACTCTGACCACAATCTATTGGTTATGACCTGTAGATTAAAACTGAAGAAACTGCAAAAATGTGGGAAATTAAGGAGGTTGTACAAAGTTTCAGGGAGAGCATAAGGGAACAATTGACAGGAATAGGGGAAAGAAATACAGTAGAAGAAGAATGGGTAGCTCTGAGGGATGTAGTAGTGAAGGCAGCAGAGGATAAAGTAGGTAAAAAGACGAGGGCTGCTAGAAATCCTTGGGTAACAGAAGAAATATTGAATTTAATTGATGAAAGGAGAAAATATAAAAATGCAGTAAATGAAGCAGGCAAAAAGGAATACAAACGTCTCAAAAATGAGATCGAGAGGAAGTGCAAAATGGCTAAACAGGGATGGCTAGAGGATAAATGTAAGGATGTAGAGGCTTATCTCACTAGGGATAAGATAGATACTGCCTACAGGAAAATTGAAGAGACCTTTGGAGAGAAGAGAACCACGTGTGTGAATATCAAGAGCTCAGATGGCAACCCAGTTCTAAGCAAAGAAGGGAAGGCAGAAAGGTGGAAGGAGTATATAGAAGGTTTATAAAAGGGTGATGTACTTGAGGACAATATTATGGAAATGGAAGAGGATGTAGATGATGACGAAATGGGTGATACGATATTCCGTGAAGAGTTTGACAGAGCACTGAAAGACCTGAGTCGAAACAAGGCCCCCGGAGTAGACAACATTCCATTAGAACTACTGACGGCCTTGGGAGAGCCAGTCATGACAAAACACTACCAGCTGGTGAGCAAGATGTATGAGACAGGCCAAATACCCTCAGACTTCAAGAAGAATATAATAATTCCAATCCCAAAGAAAGCAGGTGCTGACAGATGTGAAAATTACCGAACTATCAGTTTAATAAGTCACAGCTGCAAAATACTAACGCGAATTCTTTACAGACGAATGGAAAAACTGGTAGATGCGGACCTCGGGGAGGATCAGTTTGGATTCCGTCGAAATGTTGGAACACGTGAGGCAATACTGACCTTACGACTTATCTTAGAAGAAAGATTAAGAAAAGGCAAACCTACGTTTCTAGCATTTGTAGACTTAGAGAAAGCTTTTGACAATGTTGACTGGAATACTCTTTTTCAAATTCTAAAGGTGGCAGGGGTAAAATACAGGGAGCGAAAGGCTATTTACAGTTTGTACAGAAACCAGATGGCAGTCATAAGAGTCGAGGGGCATGAAAGGGAAGCAGTGGTTGGGAAAGGAGTGAGACAGGGTTGTAGCCTCTACCCGATGTTATTCAATCTGTATATTGAGCAAGCAGTAAAGGAAACAAAAGAAAAATTTGGAGTAGGTATTAAAATTCATGGAGACGAAGTAAAAACTTTGAGGTTCGCCGATGACATTGTAATTCTGTCAGAGACGGCAAAGGACTTGGAAGAGCAGTTGAACGGAATGGACAGTGTCTTGAAAGAAGGATATAAGATGAACATCAACAAAAGCAAAACGAGGATAATGGAATGTAGTCCAATTAAATCGGGTGATGCTGAGGGAATTAGATTAGGAAATGAGACACTTGAAGTAGTAAAGGAGTTTTGCTATTTAGGAAGTAAAATAACTGATGATGGTCGAAGTAGAGAGGATATAAAATGTAGACTGGCAATGGCAAGGAAAGCGTTTCTGAAGAAGAGAAATTTGTTAACATCGAATATAGATTTAAGTGTCAGGAAGTCATTTCTGAAAATATTTGTTTGGAGTGTAGCCATGTATGGAAGTGAAACATGGACGATAACTAGTTTGGACAAGAAGAGAATAGAAGCTTTCGAAATGTGGTGCTACAGAAGAATACTGAAGATAAGGTGGATAGATCACGTAACTAATGAGGAGGTATTGAATAGGATTGGGGAGAAGAGAAGTTTGTGGCACAACTTGACTAGAAGAAGGGATCGGTTGGTAGGACATGTTTTGAGGCATCAAGGGATCACAAATTTAGCATTGGAGGGCAGTGTGGAGGGTAAAAATCGTAGAGGGAGAACGAGAGATGAGTACACTAAGCAGATTCAGAAGGATGTAGGTTACAGTAGGTACTGGGAGATGAAGAAGCTTGCACAGGATAGAGTAGCATGGAGAGCTGCATCAAACCAGTCTCAGGACTGAAGACCACAACAACAACATCTCGTATTCTGTAACTGATGATGTGTTCTGCACTGGAAATGCGTCAATTCCTTCACTAAAAACCATCTCAAGGGACATCTGTTTATTTTTCTCCTTTTTGGTTAGTTCCAATATGTGGAGATACTCTCTACGATTGACCTTCGTTCTTTTTGTAGTTCTGTTACTCCATATCAAGTATTTAATTTGGTCGATTACTCTTTTACCTTGCCCAGTTTTATTTGTGATGTCTTGTGTTCTTCTTCGATTTTTTGAGAAAGTGACGTCCAAGTATTTAAATGTACAGTTTTTTTTTGTAATCCTACATCCAGATCGTCTCTGTCATCTTCACCCACTACCATGTACTCTGTCTTTTTTCTTGTCCGACCTCATTTTGAATATTCTTCGAGCGGTTTCCTGAACATGAAACTGGAGTGGTCTTTGTATTCCTCTATCAGGCCCGGATCATCGGCAAAGAGCAAAGTATACTGCATTTCTTGTCCTAAAGAGATTTCCATTGCACGACACCAAAATTTTGCATCCCCACTCACAACTTCTTATAAGGAAATATCAACTTGGTCTCATGTTTTAAGGTGAAAAAAGGGTACTAGCAAGATATCAGCCCCAGCAATAGATACCGCTCGAAAATTTGGGTCATAAGTCTGACCAGAAGAATAACGCTCCGATCGGGACACAAAATAAGCCAGTATGCTCCTATTTAAAAGAATCTGACTGAAACCTGGAGTACTAGCTGCCTCATTCTATCTTCCTCGACGTCTATAAAAATTTTCCCAAAATTATTGACATGCGAACATATTCGTGCTCTTTTAAGCATGCAACTCACCACTCCTTCCTACAAGATCCCCTTACTGTAACTCACTCACACCCACTGGTCTGTCTATAAGTCACTCGTATCCATTCACTCCTACTTGTCCATTCTCACTCAGTCACTCGCCGAACTCATCGTCATCTGTTCGCGTCTCCGTAACTCTCATTGACTGTCTCCAGTATCACAGCCACGGCCTCTTTCGTTCTGTCCTAATACTGTCTGCTCTCAGTGTCACTATCACCCTCTTCCTCTCTCTTACTGCTATCATCTCTTCTCACTGACACTATCTCTCTCTTCCTCGTTTTCATTGTCACAGATTTGTTGTTCTTTATCACTGGCTCTCACCCACTTCGACTTTCTCCTTCTCTTTATTCCTCTCCCATTGGCGCTCTCTCCCTCACTCTTTTCCTAACAATGTTCTGTCACTGTCAACTATATTCCACTGTCCGTGTGTCCCTCTTTCTCTCTCACATTGCCGTTGTCTTCGCTCCTTCTATACCGCAACCACTGCCTACTATCATCCAGTGTTCAATACTTTTCGGTCTCTTTCCACAGCCATTGTATGCTTATCTCGCAGCATAAAAAGAGCACGAATATTTTCACATGCCAAATTTTTTGTGAAAATTGTTAAAAGTGCTGAGGAAGATAGAACGAGGCAGCTGGTACCCCACTTTCGAGTCAGAGTCTTTGAACAGGAGCTTGCTCGCCTTTGTTGTGCTTCGATAGGAACATTTCTCCCCTGGTTGCCTTCTTTACCCTGCTACAGCAGGGCACGTCACTCATACGAAAGTAAGATTTTAATAATTTACTTATGTGAACTTGAAATAGCAAAAACTAATTTTACACCTCATGTTCGATTTTATGCTCACAAAAATTTTACATATGCTTCAGTACTACAACACTGTGTTTTTAGAAAGCTTCTGATGATTAAGGAGCCATTTTACAGCTTATTTCTGCATGCTACGTCACTTTATAAATTACGTTTTCGTCTGACACCGTAGACCACATCTAACGCGATTTGCTCCAGCTGCCTAAGGTCGAGGAAGTGTGTAATATTCAAAGTTCAACCCTGTACTATAGCACAGTTACGGTAAGACAGTTCTTCTGTTTAGTATAAGAATGGTTCCTAGCCCAAGGAGTCTCCAAAACACTTGACCCTGCCTCTCTGTCAAGAACAGAAATCGAGCTATGAGAACCGGAAAAATATCGTTTTCATGCGCGGCGTCTTGGAATAAATTAGTAGCGCTTGCTGTAGCAGGCGTACAGACAGTACGCAGTTATGACCTTTTGAATGTACAACTTTTAATCGTACACGCGCAATAATTGTTTGTCACTCAGTCCGACCCACTGCAGCCGCTTAACACCCTCGCTCGAAGTGCTGTACTGTGGAGTGACAAGTAGCGCACTCCCGTTCCCAGAAAGTCGAACGCGGGCCAGTAATGATTATGGGGAGGGGGTCACGTACGCCGAACTAATTTAGAAATCTTGTTGTTTTACACGAAAAGAGTTCATAATATGTCAACTTCATTCACATATGCAACTGAAAAACTAAGTTATTATGAATTGGAATTACTGATTTTCGATTTACAATTTAATCATGTCAGTGACATAGAAGAACCATGCAGCTCCTGTAAATGTACTTCACTTTATCATTGTCAGCTTTTGAATCCAAAGAAAAAACTCACAACAGCGATATTAATAATCATATTTCTCCTTTAATGACACATTCATTTAATTAATTTACACAAATTGTGAATGGCAGCATAAAGGTATTTAAAACAAAGATATCTTTGGCGCCAGCTACAGGTTAGATGCCGCGCACTATGACGCAATGAACAAAACAAGATGGCTTTCTGGTTCACCGACTTTACGATCATGAACCTTTTATAGAATATAGGTTCCACCTTTTTGCAAAAATACAGGTTTTTTTCGTTTTATTCGAACATGTTTCGGCAGCTCTGGGCCATCAACAATGGGTTTGCAATAAACAAAACACACTGATGATAGTACAAAGATGTCGAAATATGTTTGGGTAAAAAGAAAAAACAGTGTTTTTGCAAAAAGGCAGCACCCATATCCTATAATGCAACTCCGACTCCGTTATTTGTGCTTCTATTTTACGCTTTATTACTTTACCGTACAATCGGGCTGTGGAGAAAATAACACCAATTACAGTAATGTCCACGGTAAACTGACGGCGCAGCCTATTGGATATTAAGTGACAAGGATATAACACTATTTCCGTTTTACCAGTTTGTGTACTTTTACTATGCTGTGCGTCCTGGTGGCTCAACGGTATATCACCATTCTAGAAAACCAAAGTTCACTGGTCCGATCCCCATTCACTGCTCGGGTTTTGATTTGTAACTTATAACCTCCTTTCACCTCCAGCAATATTTATTAATCCGAAAAAAAGCGCAATTGTCCAATGTTCGGAGCGCAGTTTAAAATGCAGGCCCACATACACACATCAAAAAAAGTTTCGCATCACCTCGGTTCCCAGAACTCCTGAAGACAGGCATTGACTGTGGATACTGTATCACAGACGTAGTCCCTTTGAATTTTCAGAGATCTCACTAAACCTGCCCAAAGACGTAAGCAACCATGCATGGTCAGCGCCTATTACACGGAGGGGGCCGACAGCCGATCAGTTCCAGTCATTACACCGGGAAGGAGGCTCGTGTTGTCTGTAGTTCAACCATGCCTAGACGGTCAGTGCCGCGGTTCGATCGCGTCCGCATTGTTACTTTGTGCCAGGAAGGGCTCTCAACAAGGCAAGTGTCGAGGCGTCTCGCAGTGAACCAAAGCGATGTTGTTCGGACAAGGATACAGGCATGCATCAATGCAAGAGGACGTGCTACTGGGTATTAGGGGGAGCGGTGTGTACAGCAGTCTGGACCACTGCCTCTGAAGACCTCGCTGTATGGTGGTACAACATGAAATGTGTGATTTTCATGAGCAATAAAAAGGGTGGAAATGATGTTTATGTTGGCCTCTATTCCAGTTTTCTGATCAGGTTGTGGAACTCTCGGAACCGAACTTTTATTGATGCGTGTACAACTGGCTGGGTAAGTCAGTTCAAAGGTCGGAGGAAGGGAACGGCATATCACTTCCAATGGGACCACGTATACTAGGGCACTGAGTTTTTAAACCAATCGACGGACTGATGATAACTTCACCTTTTATGAAAATTCTACCCACCTACCTCCTCAACAGATCCTAGGCCTATTAATGCACATTACTCACTACATGCGTTTTGCAGAAAGCGCGGTGCCGAAACTGACCTACGCTTACATCTATACTCTGCAAATCACTGTGAATTGCATGGCAGAGGGTTCGTGCAATTGTGCAACGCATTAGGGGTTCTTCCAGTACCACCAGATTTCGGAGGCTGCGAATAACGAAAGCGTAAGTATCTCTGTACGTGCAGTAACTAGTCCTATCTTCGCGATCCGTTCGGGAGCAGTACGCAAGATGCTGTAGTATATTCCTCAATTCTCTACTCAGTATTGTTTCTTGAACCGTCTGCTTGTTCTGGTTTCTAGTACCCTACCAAAGAACCGAAACTTGCTACCTCTTTTAACTACGGGTGTGTCTATGTGATTATTCTGTTTCATATTACAAAACTTGTTACAACCAGGTAGCTGTATGAGTTGGCTGATTCTAATTGTGAATGCTAATTGTGAATGAGTGATGCTGTGGTCAGAAGATGTAAGGGACAATCAAATGAAAACGAGACAGATGGAAGAAGTACGTAAACTGTTTATTATTTTTAAAAAATCGGTATAACTGTTAATACAGTTATTCCAATGCGAGACAAGAAAGTGAATGCATCATGAAGAAACGCTGTGGTTGCCTACTATATGCAACCCTGATTACACCCAGGCAAGTGCCTTTCCTTCCGAAGCAAATCGACGGCCACGAATGTCTTTCTTCAGGGTTCCAAAAATATGGAAATCGCATGGGGAAAGACAAGGACTGGATAGAAGACGTGTAAGGGCTTCCCAACGAAACTTCTCCAGCGTACTCGAAACAAGCTTGGTAACATGTAGCCATCGGTTGACTTCGGACGAAGAAGTGCAGTCCTGGGTACAATCATAGTTTCCAAAGCAAATGCAAACATTTTCACATGATGAAATTCACCGTCCACTATCATAGTAGAATAAATGGTTAACAATTATGACGATTAGTTATGAAATAATAAACAGTTTATTTACTTTTTCCCATTTTTTTCGTTTCCTTTTGACTGCCCCTTGTAATATGGTTTTGCGTCTGAATGTGTATTTGCGAAGCTTTTCGAGGTAACACTTTGTTACAGATAAGTGCATATTTTGCAAAAGTCTAACGCTACAAATAATACCGCCCACCTGGTCGGTAATATAAAAGCTGACCAGCAACAGTCACAACACACTTTCTGGGGCACGTCTGATAATACTTCAACATACGTCGACGAATCTCCATCGAAGGTAATATGCTCCGTGCTACCAATAAATCCTCAATAAAAAAAAATAATTTGATACCAACGACAACAATACTCTCGTTGCTAATCATAGTTGTTGTATTGAGTAAAAGGCTTTTGGGAAGTTGTGAAATAGATGCCAGCTGGATATCGCATGACTGATTTCTCTGAATCTATGCTGTTTGGTATTTAGGCGGTCGTTCTGTTAGAGATATGTTTTAGTACAACAATAAAAATCTGCTGTTCAGTCTGAGCAGTAAGATTCTTTGAGTCTTAGTTTCTTATTAATACAAGGTGAATAATTTAGAGTCACCAAGGGTGTTTGGGAGGAATCGATTGTTGACTGAACTCTGTTTAAGAGAAATGGTCCTACTGGAACTCGACAAACGTTCGTCTTGATTTATTCCCGTGTATCATATCGGTAGAATATTTTGTGGTAGCCAACATTTCTCTCAACATCTTTCGGCTTCATGCACTAAATACGATTTAGTATTCAACATTAATTTATTATTGATCATCAGCAATGATTATAACAAAATTACGTCGTCTATCCATTGTTTATCTCCAGATATCAGAAAGAGAGCTTACGAGGAGACGTGAGTAATCCGCTGAATTATAGACCCATATCACTGACGTCGATTCACAGTAGGATATTGTAAAATAAACTGTGTTTGAACATGATTAATTAACTCGAAGAAGATTTGTTGACACATAATGATCAAGGATTCAGAATGTATCGTTTCTGTGAAACACAACCAGCTACTTACTCACAGTGTAGTGGGTGGTGGTGGGATTACTCATGGAAAAATTCTTGTAGGAGTTGGTGTTAGAGCTGCACCTTTTTTAGATTGAAGTCAGCTGATAGGTATACCTGCTTAAAGGAAGTCCCTCTGTCTAAGGGCTCACCTTCAGAGGGAGTCATGTTTCCAGGTAGAGACGGAATTAGCATATTTCATCGAAATATAAGAGGTATTAGAAATAAAGTTACTGAACTGCTTGTAGACGTTGACTCTGAAATTATTGGTATATCGGAGTACCATTTAAGTAATTTGACAATTCAGAAACTTCCTTTACCAGGATACAAATTAGTTGGCTGTTTTTCAAGGAGTTCCTTGAGGGGTGGACGAGTAAAAAGCAGTATTCCATTTGAGTCCATAGACGTATCACGACACTGCAGTGAACAGATATTTGAATGTTGAGCACGGGCAATTGAATTTAGTGAAACCAAACTTCTAATTATTGTTGTTTATAGGTTCCCTAACTCTGACTTCAGAGCATTTCTGCTCAAGCTAGAGAGGGTGTCAAGCTAGAGAGGGTTCTTGATTCACTTTGTAGGAAGTACCAGTAAGCAGTTATGTGTGGTGACACCAATATACATTTTGTATATGATGGTGTAAGAAAAAGGATATTGGTAGATCTAAATTTATATGATCTGTCGCAGACTATTTTACCTACTAGGGTTCAGGGGAGCAGTAGCACAGCCATAGACAATATTTTCATTCATTCTTCATTACCAGATGGTCATTCTGTTAGTAAAAGGGTGAGTGGTCTTTCAGACCATGACGCACAAATTTTAACACTAAAAGGTTTTGTACTCAAACAAATGTCACTTATAATTATAAACTAGTTATTTCAACAGCAATAGAGAGTTTTTTAAAACTTGTCAAGGAGAATGAAGTCAGTCCGTAGTAAAAATATTTCTGTTGCTGATAAAAAATGGTTCATATGGCTCTGAGTACTATAGGATTTAACTTCTGAGGTCATCAGTCCCCTAGAACTTAGAACTACTTAAACCTAACTAACCTAAGGACATCACACACATTCATGCCCGAGGCAGGATTCGAACCTGCGACCGCAGCTGTCACGCGTTTCCGGAATGAAGCGCCTAGAACCGCAAGGCCACCGCGGCCGGCTCTTTAAGACAGATGATGTGGTTGTCTATAAGAAGGTAGTAACACGAGAACACTGTGCGATTTGCCAGAGGAGCTGCAAAGGACTGATGCATGGTGAAGGTACTGGCAGTTGCTAAACGTAAATAAATGTAACATACTGCACTTACATAGGAGAAAATCCCACTACTGTACAATTGCGCTACTGATGACAAGCTGTTGCAAACAGAAACTATCGTAAAACACATACGAGTAATAATCCAAAGTGACCTTAAGGGGAATATAGTAGAAACCAGTTGCCAAACTGAGGTTTACTGGAAGAATCTCAAGGAAATGTAATCCATCACCGAAAGAAGGGGCTTATAAAAACTTAGTCGACCTATTCAAAAGTAGTGCTCATCAGTTTGGGCCCTTCACTGTGCACTGTACAAAAGTGCGAAGGTGCGACACAGATATGCACATCACAGCTAACGGGTAAAACGGAACAGCTATACATTCTGTGACCAGACACGTGTAGCAAATTAGCGGCGACGGTTCTGCTTCCTTGTATACGCAGTACCAGGACCGAAGCTCACCCAGTCTTACGTCCCTCTGACGACTGTAGCCTTTGTCGACTGTAGCCTTACGTGGGACGTACTGACAAATGGGGAGTATTGCAAAAAAGCACAGAAAGGGAGATCTGTGTTCTCATCATTTAAACAGAACTAGGAACTACAATTCTTCTTTACATCAGTAGGTGAAAACTCATAGTGTTTGATGTGTCGGCCGGCCGTTGTGACCGAGCGGTTCTAGGCGCTCCGGTCTGCAACCGCGGGACCGCTACAGTCGCAGGTTCGAATCCTGCCTCGGGCACGGATGTGTGTGATGTTCTTAGGTTAGTTAGGTTCAAAAAGTTCTACTTTCCAGGGGACTGATGACCTCAGATGTTAAGTTCCATAGTGCTCAGAGCCATTTGTTTGATGTGTCACCGATTAATAGACGGCCAGCGCAAGTTCACGACTGAAAGCGGCTGCAACTCATTTCATAAAGACGAGTACAGTGTACTGAACAATGAAGAGTGGCAAGCCAAATTAAGTGCGCTTAAGAAAATAGATGAGGCACATCAACAGTATTTTAATGTAAATCGTAATAATCGATATTTGTTCTCTTCGTTTCTTGTGTTACATCGTTTCTATTTTACTGTACAACGTACCGTTTTTTAGTTTTCTAGAATGACAGTCACACTACATCTGCACTGCGAACAAGTTTCAAACTTGCAGACGCGCGTGGTAGCCGTGCGGTCTGGGCCGCCTTGCCACGGTCCGCGCCCCCCCCCCCTCCCCCTCCCCTCTCCGGAGGTTCGAGTTTTCCCTCGGACATGGGTGTGTGTGTGTTGTCCGTAGCGTAAGTTAGTCTAAGTTAGATTAAGTAGTGTGTACGCCTAGGGACCTATGACCTCAGCAGTTCGGTCACATAGGAACTTAGCACCACCAACACCAATAAAATTGCGTTAAGAATAGCAAGATCCGTGAAACTGTCTTCCGAAGGGGATTTGATAAAAGATCGTCTCATTGATGCTGCAGAAATTTGTGTCCCATGAACGTTAGCAGGTTTCAAGAAGTCGACCTTTCCAAACAAACAGTAGCACGACGTGTAAGTGCTATGGCAGGCGATGTGCACAGGCGGTTAATAAATAAGGATAAGGACTTTGTCGCCGTCTCTGTTGCGTTGGATGAAGCAACAGATCTTACAGATACAGCTCACGTAGTAAGACACTATGAAGTGTCGACAACATTCTGCGTGTGACAGAGGACGTTTTGGTCTTTGTGCTTTTAAAAGGGACTACGACAGGTGTAGACTAACTCCAAGCTGTTGAGCAAGCCATTGATGGTGTGTCAGTATGGATTGGAATCCGTTAATCTCAGTGACCGTGGATGGAGCACCTGTAATTTGCAGCCATGAGAAAGGACTCATAGTATCAATGTGCAAAAACCTAGGACGCACAGAAGAGGCGTTGGATGGGATTCCTGCATTGTACATCGAGAGTCGCTTTGTGTAAAACCAGTAACCGTCATGGAAATTGTTGTGCGTACTGTAAACTGTCTGAAGACACATGGGCTTACGCATCGCCAGTTTTGACAGATCTTGGAGGAACTAGGAGAGGAGTACGGTGACATACCTTACTATACCGTAGTACGTTGGCTTAGACGAGGCAAAAATGTTGGAAAGATTTAGTGATTTACGTTTGGCCGCTGTACATTTCTTACACGAGAGGGTAAAGAGTGAGCCGAATTTAGAGGGCCTGTGGTGGATATCAGATCTTGCATTTTTCGTGGGCATTACATCTCACATGGACGTCAGTTTGCAAGCTGAAAATAATTTCTGACATGTTGGGAAAGCTTGCTGTTTCTAAGAGGCAACTACTGTCTGAAAAGACTGCACATTTCTCTACCCTTGGTTTTATCCACGAAAGTGCTAGACTTTAGGAATACGTGCCAATCATTGTAAAAATGAAGGAATAATTTCGAACACGGTTTGTAGATGTTACGAGTGTGTCTGCTGTCGTTCGTTGCTCTGAACGGGCGTTTTCAGCCTCAGTTTAAGATGCTCCGACTCATGTGCACATGTAACTGATCGACCTGCAGTGCAATAAACGGCTGAAGTACAAGTTCTTTGCACCTCGAAGTACGAAAGAATTATACGAAAATTTTCCACAGCAAGAACTTCCACATCTACATCACGAAGCCGTTTGGATCTACTTATGTATGTGAGAGATATTTATCCATAATGAAAGTAAATAAATCTGGGTTTCGATTAGTATTAGTGATGAACATCTTCGCAACTTGTAAAGGTAACACCGACCTCCTGAAATGGCAATCGATGCTAACGTTAAACCTGTGCGAGGAATTTTTGAAAAAGTACTGACCGTGAGTTAACCTAATGGAAACAGAACAATCAGACTGGCATTCGTTTCCGAAACACTCCAGGAGAGTATAACCAATAGTGAACAGGCGGGTCAGGAACAGACGATCGCCGGCCGCAGTGGTCTAGCGGTTCTAGGCGCGCAGTCCGGAACCGCGCGACTGCTACGGTCGCAGGTTCGAATCCTGCCTCGGGCATGGATGTGTGTGATGTCCTTAGGTTAGTTAGGTTTAAGTAGTTCTAAGTTCTAGGGGTCTAATGACCACAGTAGTTAAGTCCCATAGTGTTCAGAGCCATATGAACTATTTTTGAAGAGACGATCTTCCAGCAGAAAAGCAAGTTCTAATATTACGTATTAAAACCGGTCGCCAGCCTAATTAGGCATTCTTGTGTCAAGCAATATAATAAACCACGGGTGTAAGACAGAGATTTAGGCGAGAATCCAAGAAAATTCTGGTTCTGCGAAAACGGCTACGCAGTTGGAAGTGTCTACCCCGCCACTAGTCAACAAGTCTGATGTAACAATAAAGGGCAGCAAATGGAATCCTGAAGGTTTAAATTTCGCATTTAAAAAATCATTCCTGAAGGAGGATCGTCCAAACATACCATCGTTGTACGTAGAAACAGGCATCACTGTCGCTGAGAAACCACTGAAATAGTAGGAAACAGGTCTGGATGATATCCGAATTCGGTTTTACAGAGATTACTCTTCGAAACTGGCCGCATGCTTAGCTTGCATTTATCGCAAATCACTCGCCCGTCGCAAAGTTCCGAACGACTGGAGAAAAGCGCAGGTGACTCCTGCACGTAAGAATGGTAAAAGGAGGAACTCACAACATTACAGACCAATGTCATTAATACTGCATTGCTACGCCTTTCTTGCACGTGTTCTACCTTCGAATACAATAAATTTCCTTTGGACATAGAGCTTCAATCCGCGAATGAGCACGCATTTAGAAGGCATAGCTCATGCGGAACTGAGCCTGCCCTTTTCTCACACCAATCCTGCGAATTTCCGGATAACGTTTGAGCCAGTGCCCGACTGCAGACAATTAATGAAGGTCTAAGCAAACAATAAAAAAATGGTTCAAATGGTTCTGAGCACTATGGGACTTAGCTTCTAAGGCCATCAGTCCCTTAGAACTTAGAACTACTTAAACCTAACTAACCTAAGGACATCACACACATCCATGCCCGAGGCAGGATACGAACCTGCGACCGTAGTGGTCGCGCGGTTCCAGACTGTAGCGCCTAGATCCGCTCGGGGCTGTTGACCTCAGATGTTGAGTCCCATAGTGGTCAGAGCCATCTGAACCATTTTTTTTGTCTTAAAGAACATCTGACGCTTTCTACAAGCTCATTTACATACATTGTAAACAATAACAGTCCTATAATTCTTCCTTAGAGTACTCCGGAAATTACATTTACGTCTGTCGAGCTTGTTCCCCTAACAGCTACGAGTTGAGTCCTGTCTGCAAGGAATTCGTGAACCCTGTCGCTAATCTTGTCCGATACTCGGTAAGCTTCCGTTTTTTCACTAAATGGCACTGCGAGACTGAGTCAAATTCCTTCCCGAAGTCAAGGAACAATGCAACAACCTGAGCTGTGGATCACTTGCAGAAACACAGTGAGCTGAATTTAGAAAGATCTATGTTTGTAGAATCCATGTTAATTTTTATAGAGAAGATTTTCGTTCTCCAAAATCGTCATAATACTTTAACATGAAACACGATCCATAATTCTACAACAGATTACAGTCAACGATATAGGCCTATAATTATGAGCATCTGCCTTACTAGCCTCCTCGAGTAAGGGAATGACCTGAGCTTTTTTCCAGTCGCTTCGTTGCTCCAGCGACCTACGATAAACTGCCTCCAGAAGGAAGCAAGTTCTTTCGCATAATCTCTGGAGAATCTTAGAGGTATCTCACCTTGTCCATACCCCTTTCCACTATTAAGCGATAGTAGTTGCTTTTCTAATTCACGATCACTTATCTCAAAACCTGTCATTTCGGTGTTTGTACGATGATTGAAAGGAGGGACCGTATTACAATCTCTCACGATGAAACACCTGCGACAAACCGAATTACATATTTCGGCGTTCTCTGTGTCGTTTCGTGGACAGTATGGTCATTGAGTGGGCTAACAGGTGACTTCGATTCTATGTAAGACCAAATCATTTTACGTTTTTGATCCTTCTCTCGTTGCTTTCCTTACGCACATTTTTGCTTCCGTCAGACTTCGTTTCTCACAAGTGAACCTCCCCATCGCAGCACCCTCAGATTTAATTATAAGTTGTCACAGTGGATAGGCCTTGAAAAGCTGAACACAGATCAATCGAGAAAACAGGAAGAAGTTGTGTGGAACTATGAAAAAAATAAGCAAAATATACAATCTGAGTAGTCCATGCCCAAGATAGGCAACACCAAGGATAGTGTAAGCTCAGGAGCGCCGTTCCTGTGGTTAGCGTGAGCTGCTGCGGAACGAGAGGTCCTTGGTTCAAGTCTTCCCTCAAGTGAAAAGTTTACTTTCTTTATTTTCGCAAAGTTATGATCTGTCCGTTCGTTCATTGACGTCTCTGTTTTGACGTCTGTGTTTTGCGACCGCATCGCAAAACCGTGCGATTAGTAGACGAAAGGACGTGCCTCTACAATGGGAACCGAAAACATTTGATCGCAAGGTCATAGGTCAACCGATTCCTCCATAGGAAAACACGTCTGATATATTCTATACGACACTTTTGACGGAATGTGGGTTACATGACTGGAATATGGTCTCGACCCACCTAACTTGTACACTTGGCGAATGGGTAAAAAGATTCTTCTAACTTGACCGATTTAGGTTTTCTTGTGAATGTGATAATCACTTCCAAAAGACGGACAGATAATAACTGTCTGAAAATAAGAAATTCAATTTTCCACTCGAGGGAAGACTTGAACCAAGGACTTCTCGTTCTGGAGCTGCTCGCGCTTACCTCGGGACCACGGCGCTCCTGAACTCAGACTCTCCTTGATGTTGCTTATCTTAAGCATGGAATACTCAGTTTGTATATTTTGCTTATTTTTTTCATAGTTCCACACAACTTCTTCCTGTTTTCTCGACTGATCTGTGTTCAGTTTTTCAAAGCCTATCCGTTGTGCCAACTTATAACTAAATCTGAGGGAGGTGCGATAGGGAAGTTCCCGTGTCAGCTAAATATCTGTGACAAAGCTATCTTTTTTTTTACGTAGCAATATTCTAACATGGCTATAAAACCACGGTGGGTCATTCCCATCCCTTAAAACGTTGCTCGGAACTTCCCCGTCTAAGGCATATTGAACGATGTTTTTGAACTTTATCCATTTCTGCTCCACATCTTCGTCCTTTCCTAATAGCCTTCTTCACAATATCTTATACTACTTTCATTACATTGTTAGCTTCTCTAATTATGTCACGGTGTGCATATTTCTGTATCTTTTAACACATTTTCCTATTTATCACAACTGTCATCGGTTTTGGGTGTCTTTGTGAACGAAAATTAGCCGAAGACGTAGAAGATCCCTGTAATTATATCATAGACTGACAAATAGTGAACCAGTTCTGCAACTAAAGAAGTAGCTACCAAGAGAGAGAGAGATACGTACAAGAGCCTCGAGCATACTCGTCATCACCAGTTTCGTCGAAATTTACGGTATATGCAGGTCTTGGCCAGAAATGGAAGTGTCAGAAGTGGGAGCTCCAGAAGGCCAAGCCTCCAGGAAAAATTGCATTTTAGGCGTGGATCGGGCGTGCATTAGCCATTTATGTTTGCGCAGTTTCCAGGCAGCAATTGGCGCAGTGAAAGGAATACTGAATGGTAATGGCAGCGTCTGAGTCGAATCCATATGTGGAATCCTTTCCTTTCTTATTTTAAGTTTTTATGTTACTTACACAGCAAATAAACTGAGATTATGTTCTATATATTGTACTTATTAATTTTTTCATAAAAGGCATGAAAAGGAAAACTTGGAATTGCAAATAAATTTGGAGGAATGTATGGTAAGTCGTAAATGAGAACTTCTTATTTAAAATTAGATGCTTGCATTATTTTACAGCAAGTGGTTTATTTATGGTGTCGTAAAGTTCATCATAAAAACACTGGAAGCGGTTCTGGACAACCTGCACACGTTCTATACACCGCTTTTTTACAATGACACGGTTGTTTTAAAGTTTCTAATCAAAATCAAACTTGGTGTACATGAAAGGTTCTATCTCGTCGCACAGTTTGGCTGTAAACCACACGTGACGCATCATTTCGCCAACTATTTGTGAGGATAGCTTGTAATTTACGGCCGGCCGCTGTGGCCGAGCAGTTCTAGGCCCTTCAGTCCGGAACCGCGCTGCTGCTACGGTTGCAGGTTCGAATCCTACCTCGGGCATGGATGTGTGTGCTGTCCTTAGGTTAGTTAGGTTTAAGTAGTTCTAAGTCTAGGGGACTGATGACCACAGATGTTAGGTCACATAGTGCTTAGAGCCATTTGAACCAATTTTTTTTTTTTTTTTTTTTTTTTTTTTTTGCAATTTACGGTGTAAGATATTTTCAAGCAGTCTTCTGGGGATGTGATATCTTTTGAAGAGTTTTGAAAATTTGTGGTCAAATTCTTTAGCTGACGATGTAAATAAACATAGCAGGGTTGCACGAGAGGTCTTCATTTGGGGGAAATCATACTGCACGATGGCAATACTTCTTCAACTTTGAAAATCTCGTCTTATAATTGGGGATTTGTTTGTTCTCTCCAGGAGTCGAATAACATAAGAAAATTCTTCTTCTGCACATAGGGCTTAACCACGTCAAATACAGAATATAAGGATTTTCTCTATTTATTTACTACGTAAATAAAGTAAAAACTTAAAATAAAAGAAATAAACTTATAAGCATTCGAACCCACTATACTCGCATTATCGTTCTGTACTCTTTTCGCCGCGTCAACTGCTGTCTGGAAACTACGGTACATAAAGGGCTGATGCCTCGCCGGATCCACTGCAAAAATGCAATTTTTTCTAAACGCCTGGACATCTGGAACTCCCACTTCCGTCACTTTCATTTCTGACCGAGACCTGGATACACCAAAAGTGTACACGAAATCGGTGGTGACTAATAGGCGCGGGCCCCTTGTTAGTCTCCACAGTGTCGACCTGACGAAACCACGCTGTTTCAAGTGTTTGAAGAGCTCGGCCGTAATGCATGCGCACATCGCCCGAGCGCGGAGAAGGCCAAAAAACAAAACAAGTCCACTGCATAACGAACGCCGTGTATCCGCGATTCTTGTGGAGTTCTCGCTGTCATTTTGTGATAGGCCCTGTGTTCACTTCTTTCGAGGGGGCATTCGTTATACAGCTCCACACACTTTCTAGAGAGACTTGTACTGAGGTGTTGTCCGATGGCGACAGCGAATAAAACTACAGAGTTGTGCGACATGATAAGTGTAACGAATGTCCGCTGGTACTCTGAGAACAGCAACAGAGACATTTGCCTCACTGTCACGATACCATCAAGGCGAAGAAGGCAGCATTACAATAACCAGTTCTCCCGCCGTCCGTGCATCTGCGGGCTGGTTTGAATAATTTTGAATACGGTTTCTCGGCGGACGAGTCATCATGATCGTTCGCCGAAAAAAAAGGGGTTTCCTGAAAGATATATCTTTTCCAATCGAGCAGCGTAACGGTTTATCTTCCCTCCATTGACGTATTAGCTGCAGCAAGCGCGCTTGTACACGACGAAAAGAAAGATTCCTCCACACTAAACTAATGTTAACGTGCCAGAGAGGACAAATGCCTTCCCCGAAAGGCGAACACGTTAATTGATTTCTTACCTGTATGAGTCAAGATGGTTTAATTACAGTTCATTCCAGTCTCACGCCATCCGTTTCAAAGTATTATTTCTGATAACCGTTTTCCGAAATTAATGTGTAAGCAGCATAAACTATACAGTTTTCATTAATTTTTTAGTGTTTGGTTTTCTTCGTCTTCAGTTTTTGTGTTATACAGCGACGGTGCTGCTCAGCAGAATTTTTTAAAATCATTTTCGTTTGATAAAGCTGAAAAGTTTCTTTCGTTCGTACCCGGAGCTTATGTGACATCACTCGAAGTCATACTCATGGCCGTGCCAAAATCCTCTCTCATTGTTCGCTTCCGTAGCGTAGCGGTAGCGTTTCCGCCTACAACACAGGGAGCCCGGTTTCGATTCCCTGCAGGGGACTGAATGTAGTGTGTCCTTCATCATAGTTTTCATCACCATTGACCTGCAAGTCGTCGAAGTGGCGTCAACTAAAAAGGATTTGCAATACGGCGACAGAACTCCCCCGCATGGGGCCTCCCGGCCAACAATACCATATGATCGTTTCATTTCATCGGATCAAAAGTGTCCAGATATCAGTTATGGGACATTAATATGAGGTTGGTCCACCCTCCGCCTTTGTAATGGCTTGAACTCTGCTGGCTGCACTTTTAGTGACGTGTCTGAATGTTTGTGAAGGTATTGCAGCCAGTTCTTCATCAAGAGCCAAACCTGTAGGTGTCGTAGGACGTCGTGGTTTGGAGCAAAGTCGACGTCTTAACTTATCCCATAGGTATTCCATTGGGTTCCGGTAAGGACTGTGGGCTCACCTGTCCAATACAGTGATGTTATTGTCCATATACCATGGTCACACAGATGCTGCTTCACAACATGGTGCATTTTCATGATAAGACAAACAATCATCTTCTCCGAACTGTTCCATTACTGTAAGCAATTTACAATACTGTAAAATGTGTTCATATAGTTCTGCATTTAGCGTCATCTTAAGCACATCGAGGGGTCCAAGCCTAACGACGAAAAACCCACCCATACCCTAATATTACCCTTCAGTGCTTCACTTGACACTACAAATGAGGGCAGGTAGCGTTCTCCAGGCATTCGTGGAACCCAGAACTATCCATCGGATTGACTCTGGGTATAGCGTGATTCATCATTGAAAATAACTCGTTTTCAGTCACCTACATTCAGTGGCACCTGTCTTTGGAGCACCACAAGCATCACTTACCATTGACTACGGGAAAGATTGGCTTATGAAGGGTTGCTCGACCATTGCACCCCATAATTTTTTACTTCCTACACATAGACATTGTGCTAGCAGGACTGTCGGTAACATTTAGAAACTCACAACTGTTTCCTTCTGCTGATTCCATACGATTTTTTACAGTCAACCTCCATAATGCTTGTCGGTGTCTGGAGCCTGTACATGAGGTCCTCCAGGTCTTGATTTAGCTGCAGTTGTTAATTCGTGCTTCCACTGCTCAGTCACATCACCAATAGTCAACTTGGACAGCTTTAGAAGGTTTCAAATGTCCGCGATGGGTTTGTTACCCATGAGATATCCAATGACTGGTCCACGTTCAAAATCACTGAGCTGTCCTGAGCGACCCATTCTGTTGTTACTGCTTCCCTACTGATAACACATATCGCCTCGCTTCCTTTGTGCTTGCGGGTTTGCCCCTCGTGAGACATAGTGGGCAATTTCACGCTACATAGCGGTGTCCGGTTACTTGTGGTCAGATAGTGTAGTCTTGGCAAGGTGCAGGACGCTATTCAAATTACGCGAAGTACTGCCACGCGGATCTAATTGGCCATGTTTATTGGCTGACCTGAAATAAGTCTTCCCTATGCTAAACTATAACTCACACTAAATAAGAGTCGCTATCCTCTCATTTTTCCGCGACACATGGTTAAATTTCTCACAATTCAGAAGTTAATAAGTAAAAGCCTTGTAGCTGACTTTCCAGAAATATTCCTAAACCACAGGAACGGAATATGTTCTCTGCTAACAGTTCTACACTGAAGAGTCCAAGAAACTTTTACACCTGCCCAACATCGTGTAGGACCCCGCGAGCGCCGGCCGAAGTGACCGAGTGGTTCTAGGCGCTACAGTCTGGAACCACGCGACCGCTACGGTCGCAGGTTCGAATCCTGCCTCGTGCATGGATGTGTGTGATGTCCTTAGGTCAGTTAGGTTTAAGTAGTTCTACGTTCTAGGGGACTGATGACCTCAGAAGCTAAGTCTCATAGTGCTCAGAGCCATTTGACCCCACGAGCACGCAGAAGTGCCGCAACGCGACGGGGCATGGACTCGACTAATATCTGAAGTAGTGCTGGAGGGAACTGACACCTTGAATCTTGCAGGGCTGTCCATGAATCCATAAGAGTACGAGGTGGTGGAAATCTCTTCTGAACAGTACGTTGAAAGGCATCCCAGATATTCTGTGTAACGTACATGTCAGGGGAGATTGGTGGACAGCGAACTCAGAAGAGTGTTCCTGGAGCAATTCTGGACGTGTGGGGTGTCGCATAGGCCTGATGCAATTTCTCAAGTCGGTGGAATGCACAATGGACATGAATGGATCCAGGTGATCAGACAGAATCCTTACGTACATGTCAAATGTCAGAGTCGGATCTAGACGTATCAGGGGCCCCATATCACTCCAAGTGCAAAAGCCCTACACCATTACAGAGCCTCCACCATCTTTAAGGCTCCCCTGCTGACATGTAGGTTCCATGTATTCATTAGGTTGTCTCCATACACATACACGTTCATCCGCTGGATACAATTTGAAACGAGACTCGTCCAATTAGGAAATATGTTTCCTGTCATCAACAGTCCACTGTAATTGTTGGGCGGCCCAGAAGAGGCGTAAAGCTTTGTGACGTGCAGCCGTCAAGGGTACACGAGTGGGCCTTCGGCTCCGAATGCCCATATCGATGATGTTTCGTAGAATAGTTCGCACGCTGACATTTGTTGATGGACCAGCATTGAAATCTGCAGCAATTTGTGGAGGGGTTGCACTTATGTCACGTTGAATGATTCTCTTCAGTTGTCTTTGGTACCGTTCGTGAAGGATCTTTTTCAGGCCGCAGCGATGTCGGAGATTTGATGTTTTACCGGATTCCTCATATTCACGGTACACCAGTCAAACGATCGTACGGGAAAATCGCTACTTCAACACCACCTCGGAGATGCTGTGTCCAATAGCTCGTGCACCGACTATAACACTACGTTCAAACTCACTTAAATCTTGATAATCGGCCATTGTAGCCGAAGTAACCGATCTAACAAATGTGCCAGACACTTGATGTCTTATGTAGACATTGCCGACTGCAGCGCCGTATTCTGCCTGTTTCCGTATCTCTGTATTTTAACACGCGCGCCTATGCTAATATCTTTGGCGCTGCAGTGTTTATACTGCCTCTAACTATACGCAGGACACTCATGCTGCTGACTACCGTAATAACTAAACAGGAAGATTGTTCAAAGTAAGTAGGTAGAGAGTCACACAAAAATATCGCACTCAAATTTGCTCAGAAACAAATGTAATTTATTGGCAGCTATTGACACTAGTCAAGTCTGTCATTTTCAACGAACACCACCTCCAATTAACTAATGGCTCTCTTTATACCGAATAAGTCCACTCTAACGAATCGGCAACAGTCATCGAAAAAACAGGCCTAAGCAAAATGCCAGGTCCTCGCACAAGTACGCACCTTCGATTCTCCTACTCTTCTGTCGAGCAATAAGCAATTTGGTTGATCACGAAAGTTCACCTTTTGACAACTTTAGAAATACGCGACGAAGACACCAGCTCCGCCCAAAGGAGCACACGACTTCTGTGCCCCACAAGGACTGCCGTTCG
This sequence comes from Schistocerca gregaria, assembly GCF_023897955.1. Classification (NCBI taxonomy): domain Eukaryota; kingdom Metazoa; phylum Arthropoda; class Insecta; order Orthoptera; family Acrididae; genus Schistocerca; species Schistocerca gregaria. Next base: position 736,793,496 of record NC_064931.1, read on the forward strand.
ACTCATAGACATCATGAGCTCTCAAATACTCCCTGAAATAACTTCTGTTCTTTGGGGCCCGCAGCGCGAAATATGTCTTTTAATGACATAATTATTTATGAAATATCCAGGTGCACTGCTATGTAAGTTGTTTGTGTTTTATTTTATTCACAATGAGCCCATTTCGGCAACTTGCCATCGTCAGGTGCTCTGTAAATACATGGATAAGTGATGGTCTTATTATAATGGTTTTGTAACTACGAACTGAGAATTTATAATATATTCTTAGGTGTTTTACCTTACATGTGACATCGTTGCTGTCATGTCCTGTCTGTTTTGTAATTATTGATTCTTCCAGGTGTAGAGTGGACATATAAATCAGATGTTACTACGTTACATCTAACTGTCAGAAAAGTAACGTAGTAACATCTGATTTATATGTCCACTCTACACCTGGAAGAATCAATAATTACAAAACAGACAGGACATGACAGCAACGATGTCACATGTAAGGTAAAACACCTAAGAATATATTATAAATTCTCAGTTCGTAGTTACAAAAGCATTTTAATAAGACCATCACTTATCCATGTATTTACAGAGCACCTGACGATGGCAAGTTGCCGAAATGGGCTCATTGTGAATAAAATAAAACACAAACAACTTACATAGCAGTGCACCTGGATATTTCATAAATAATTAACTCCCTGAAATAATTCTACAGTTTAATCTTCCAGTCAGTCCGAATCAGGATCACGCTGGCATTTTCACTGACCAGTTCCTGCTCCCGGTTATATTCCTACTGTAAGACGCTGCTTCGTGGTAGGACTTTCAGAAATTTCTCTGTAGTGGGTGTCTAAAAATAACTGCCATTGGAAAATCACTGGACCTTGAGCGAAACCTTATGCCCAGGCCACTATCCGTTACGAAAGTTCATCCCAGCACCTCCAGACAGAAGAAAGCCTCCTCCTCCTCCTCCTCCAAAAACCGACTCTTTCTTAAATAGTAGCCACATGAAGAGCCCACAAGCAGAACCATGAAAAGAGAATTTGCTACATTTTTGTTCGAGATATTGAAGGTGATGTTGTCTGTCATTTAATGATTTGTGAAAGAGCTGACTAAGGCTTTAACTGGACGTCGAATAGTCTCGCTATATACAGTCCATCCAAAGCATTCTGAGGCTGAATTTATTCTTGCCTTATAAGCGACGTCAGCCAAATAACGACGGTGACAACTTAAACAACTGTCACAACAGATGTGGATTCGAGCAGTCAGTTGTGGGCCGCAGTGTATCAACGCTGTTGCGTCACAAATCGTACTGCACACCGTTCGATCATTCAGTTCTTTAGTACTGTGATGAAGCTACACAAAACAGTTGCAACGAAGACTCTACATGTTTCGAAGAAATGGCCTATTGATAGCTCGGACTTGAAATGATAGAAAACGGAATCGGATCTGATTGTATTACCCAGATATTTGTCTGTAACGATAGTGGAAATCACGTCAAATTTATCCCAGGATGGTCGTGTGTGATTCTAAACCGTCGATTCCTCAAAATACTAGTTCATTTTCCTTAGCACAAACTTTAAAGTGAACTCTTTATAGCCTCGGTTATCAGCACATTCTGGTACACAGATAATAATAGTTCCCTTTTCATAATCTTCACTGTAGTAGACGACAGTGGGTTCTACCAAACTACCATATGGGACTGGTGACCTCGCTGTGTGGTCCCCTCCCCAAAAATCAACCACCAACCAGTCCACCATAAAAAACCAAGAGAAATGAAAAATAATTTTTCATTACATGTTGATACAACAGCGGTTTCAGCTGCATTATCACAAGGAAAGATCGGTATATTTCGAATACCTTGTTCATGGCTTCCTATAATTTATCTAATTCGTTGCCACGCTTGCAGTTTGTCCCTAAATAGTTCTGAATCATTGTTGAAACTGATTTTCACTTATCGCTTTCCTGAAATTATAGTAGAGAAGTGGTTATAATCACTTTGGAACTTTCAATTCGAGGTCAAAACACACGTTTCTGTCACCTTTTCAACGACAAGATTTAGTAGTACCCGCACCCACACTGGACAGCCAGAACATTATGACAATCGCCCACGGCGACGCTGGATGCCACCTGGTGGCGTCGCGGGAGCGTGACGCTGTAACAAAAGTATGTAAGCGGAGTAGACACGGACGGAGGATCACACAATCGGAGATATGGACGGTCAGTAAGGAAATCCATCTACATAAGCGACTTTGACGAAGGGCAGATTACTATTACGCAAGGCCTGTGAACGAGTGTCTCGAAAACGGCGAAGCTAATCGAATGTCCAAGTGCAACTGTCGTGAGCATAAACGGAAAGAGGTAGAAGGACAGTGAAATTACCACGAGGCTCTAAATAGTTGGACGTCCACGACTCTTCACAGAACGTGGGTTTCGGAGGCTTGTCGATTCCGTAAAGTAGGATAAATGGGGAGCTGTGGCATCTCGCTGAAAGAGCAGGTACACGCGCAAGTGTTTCGAAGCACATGGTTCATCGTGCTTTGTTGAACGTGGAGCTCCCGCAGCAGACCTCCTTACGTGCTGGCATTTAGACCAAACGACGTCGTCAGTGATGATTGGAATGGGCACAGGAGCATCGGAATTCGGCCGTCGATCAACGTAAACGTGCCGGCTCTTCGGTTGAATAACATTTTTGCTGCTCTATGTCGATGGTTGTCTCCACAAACGCCGTCATCGAGGGGAATAGCGCGTTGAAACGTGCAGCGCGTCACGGGCGCAGACTGGTGGGAGCAGTATTATGCTATGGGAGATGTTCTGCTTCGATGGCATGGGGCCTGTGGTAGTAATCGAAGACGCGCCAGACGGCGATGCCATCTTTCAGCAGTATAATTGTTCGTTTCTTGGAGCCAGAACCATGGTACAGTGGTTTGAAGAGCACTATAGTGAACTCACGATGATGTCTCGGCGACCAACTTCTCCTAATGTAAAGCCTATGCAACCCTCCTGGGTCGCTATCGGGGGCCATCGCCACGTACTCAAATCAGAGGGCCGTTATTTACGCAAATTGCGTGACCTGCGCGTAGACGTCTAATGCCACATACCTCCACAAACCTGCCTACAAACTGTCGAATCCTTTATACGCAGAATCGGTAATGAATTTCGTTCCAAAGAAGGACAAACAAACTATTAAGCAAGTGGTAGTGATGTTTTTGATTATTTGTGTACAACGCTTTCAGAAGACTGCCGACTGGCCTGTATGCATTTTCACCATGCTAAAACGCTTTTATGATGTTTGTGTTAGCAGCGTGTCTACATACACAGTAAGTACTGAGAATCGATCTTCATCGTTGCAGTTTTTTGTCCATACTAGCCGACTGAAAGGCAAAAACGGAGCAGGTCTGTAAAAGTTCTAATCGACGTCTTTCTACCGTTGGCTGTAATCAATATGCTGTGTTCTGCACTGCGTATAGTCCAACTAGTTAAATATGTATGTTACACAATGATCATTGTAGCCACTTTTCTACGATTAGCGTCACGTTTGTGGAAACTGTTAAAATAAATAACAATTCAACTGAATGCAAATTCGAAGGACACTTCGCAAAGTGCAGAAGAAGTAAATTATTAAGATGACTGACACGTAGGTCTATCAGGTTTTATGTAAATGCATTACCTGAAGAGCACACAGTGAGGACCTGAAACATACACTATGATGATTCATTTATAGTAAAAAGCTACGTATAAGGAGGCGAGTGTGTTCAGTTGTGGCAGTATAATCAGTCTCCAGAAAATGCGTTTGCTTCAGCAGGGTTGCGTGCAGAGCCACTGGTAGAAGAGGGAGTACTGGAACACGTAACATGACCGCAGATGGGAATGAATGCCATCTAGTCCACTTTATCCACTGCTATTGGACCTGTCTGCGCAGAAGGTTAGTCGCTGGCTCGTGCGGAATGGTGTGGAAGCACACATGATATTGCGTCAGCTCGTGTTGTCCGTATGACGAGAATGGCTCTGGGTGCAGCGCGAACGTTGACGCCGTGCTAACTGCAGTATTTTTGTATGATTACCGCTTAAATCGCTCTAACAGATATGTTTTAGAAGCTACTGTGGTGACTATAATCTGGCTGGCTGCATTCTTATGAGACAAGTCTAACATACGCTGTACGAGGCAGTTTGAGGCGTTACTGATTACATCAGATGATCTTGAGTGCAACGTGTTGAGACTGTTAGTACAGAAACCATCTCAGCACATACGTTTCACGGACCCTCTTTCTGAAAACACAATTTTTCGTTTTCCAGCTGTACAAATGCCAGGAAGCAGGTGGAGTGATTGAGAGAAGCCCCATTCGTTGACTGAAAGGAACTGCCACTTCCTCACCCTGGGCGAACACCCAGCATATTAGCCATCAAACATGGCAGATCGGGAACCTGTTCAACTTTGTTCAAGGTTTAATACTTTCAAATAAAGTCCGTAGATGTAGCCTCTTCTGGAACATTCGTCTGGTCCTCTCTGATTCCATCCCACGATGTTTACAAGCTGTGTTTGAAGCAAGTGGAGATGACGCTATAATGATTCCCAAATCGGGGATGATGTACACTTGACAGCACAAAATATGGCCTTATCCGATATTTCAGCCTCCTGTCAAGTTACATGGGAGTCAATCACACAAAACTGTGTGTAGTTGGACCTAATGATAATAAAATTACAGCACAGTCGCAATTATGAGTGTGACTGAACGCGTTTATACCTTTTTGATTCTCATTATACTTTTTACAAACATACCGGGAAAAGTACGCCATTTAATTGCAAATATTATTGACATGGAAAAGCTGATTACTGTTTTGAGGTTTAGCCAAAGATAAAACCATGTTAAGATTAAATCGATATTGGTGATGAATTATAACGTATAGCGCAGCCTAGTAGGTTTGTTAAAACGTTTAAGTGTAGATGCATGTTGACATATGTGCTTGCCCTCATCTCGTGGTCGTGCGGTAGCGTTCTCGCTTCCCACGCCCGGGTTACCGGGTTCGATTCCCGGCGGGATCAGGGATTTTCTCTGCCTCGTGATGGCTGGGTGTTGTGTGATGTCCTTAGGTTAGTTAGGTTTAAGTAGTTCCAAGTTCTAGGAGACTGATGACCATAGATGTTAAGTCCCATAGTGCTCAGGGCCATTTTGAACATACGTGCTTAGAGACCCTCCTGGGTGAGTTTTTTTCTTTAACAGCTTCAATATGTTGCATCTCTAGAGAATATTAACGTAGTAGAGTAATAGATTAAACTTGTTATTTAGAAGCTTTACACCGTGTGATGGGAACAGCATGTGCTTTCTTTTGCTATTAGTACCTCGTCCGGTGTTCATCGACTTCTGTTACAATTGGAATCCAGCGAGTAATGGAGTCTCTGAGGTGAACAATACACCTCTTATTTACTACCGCCAACTTCCGGTGAGCTAAGATCAGATCCCTAACGTTATGAAGAGTTCTGTGAACGGCCTCACACTAATTGACACAGTTCATTCCTTTTCCATTCATATCTCTTTTCATTGCGTAGAAGAAATCTGGTGCAAAACAAAACTAATAATCTCTTGTGTTCTACCACTTATGAACCCTCAATGATTTGTATAATGTAATATGGTCTTGCTGGAAACAGATTACTCCTTCAGATTATAGTTCTCATACTGGAGACATCACGATGTTGCTAATAATGTGACTATACTGAGAATATCAGTTCGACCATCTATCCTGTGAAACATTGCATGGTCACGGGAAGCTTTCCGCACCTATAATTCCACAAGAACGAAGGCACTAGGGGTATTTAGAGGATGTGTTTGGACTCCAGACGAAAACCTGCTGCCTCTAAACTCGTATCCAACTAGTGTTTCCTGAAAAGATAATTGTTTGAAGGAGATTATATAATTCCGAAGTTCTGATAGACAGTATGTATCTGCGAAATGAGATGCCATTCATTGCAGAGTATCACTCTGAGGGCGGCACCTTCACCTTCGAGTCCAACCTCCTAGGAGTAGCATGCCCACCTACCTCGGAAACGCCGACTGCACTGCGTCTGAAAACTGCATTTTGCGTGATATAGTCACGCTTTAACTTTACTGCACCAGCGGTGGAGCACACCAGAGCCAAGTTCATACATTACTGTCAGGCTCTGAAACACTCCCTTATTAACCCACCGCCATTCAGTAGTGGATTATAGTCTAACAGTTTAGAATAGTTTGACCGTGTGCAACTGATAAAGACTGATCGGTTAATATTTGCACGGGAGTTGTTTCGTATCAAATCCAACAAAGCTAATCAGGATCTCAGGTAGCAATAATCGGTTCATACTTGTTGTTAATATTCTCTATCTTTTGTGTAAACAGCTAAGAAATAGCGGTTAAATCTTCACAGGTCGCCTATTAATGTAATCACACGCCAATATTCTTCACGTCTCACTGAACGTACACTCCTCACTGCAATACAAATCGTGGGTGCCCGGCGCGGTTGTCGCGTAATCACGGTGCACTAATGAACTTTTAAACTCATCAATAAATCACTCAATTAATGCAATTTACCGATTTGCTGGAGGTCAGGACCACGGCGTTGGGTGACACACACAGCCGTGAAACAATTGTAACCGCTGTCGGGCTGTAACACTTATATCGATTAGAAGTAGGTTTATATTACCTAACTGTCTATTTGCAATTATGGATTTCGTATTCTGATTTATTTAAACTCCTTGATATGAAGGAAGAAAGTTAGAGTTTTGTAACGTATAAATGAAAAAAGCAAAAGGATACGTTAAAACGATAAATTATTATAATATATGTATGTTCATAAAAATAAAATATTTATTGAAAGCTGGTTCATGCTTAAGGCACTTGTATTTGTAACATGTAAAAGCTGTAGGGACGTTCCCCCGCAACGGAAGTGGAATGGCGAGATGTAGAAGGTGGTTTTGGCGGTCGAACTGAGTGGCTCCTTTGTATGAACGGTACGCAGTATGTGGCTAGCCGTAGCACAGTTCACTTCGACGGTGCTAAGAGAGACAATTGGAAGCTGGTTTACAAAGGATTTGCCTTGGATGTGGATCTGGCTATTACTTGGTATTCTCGTCATAAATGAATGGCTCTAATATGTTGAAAATCAGACGGCAAGAAGATATTTTATAGCGCATTCGAAAAAGAGCCGCGAGTACAGTTAGCCGCCATGTTGTGGCCACCAATCTTTGCCGCTGCTTCAGTAACTTTAAACTTTTAGTAATGTATATGGGCATGGACCAGCTACTTTGTGTTTGGTTTTAATAATAGGAGGAGGAGGAGATTAGTGTTTAACGTCCCGTCGACAACGAGGTCATTAGAGACGGAGCGCAAGCTCGGGTGAAGGAAGGATGGGGAAGGAAATCGGCCTTGCCCTTTCAAAGGAACCATCCCGGCATTTGCCTGAAGCGATTTATGGAAATCACTGAAAACCTAAATCAGGATGGCCGGAGACGGGATTGAACCGTCGTCCTCCCGAATGCGAGTCCAGTGTACTAACCACTGCGCCACCTCACTCGGTGCTTTTTTTTTTTTAATAATAATCACAACATTATAAATCCGTGTCGGGGACCATATTTTCTATCCTGATCACGAAATTATGTAGGGTCCTGACTTAAGTGCTACTAAAACCGAGTATCCTGATTTAAATGAACAATTCTTGCATTCAAGTGTTTAAAAGTGATTTTTTTGTCTAATATAAAAGGAGCTTTTCCTGAAGTATCCTTAGTTTATTACAAAATATAGTTCTGTAGGATTACAGTACAAGATTGTGTAAATATTATTGTCTAAAACACTTTCTTCACAGTTGATAAAAAGACAAGTAAGTTAAGCTCATTTGAAAAACAGTGTTGTTTTGATTTCTATTATGAATGGTTCCTTTTTTGAAGCTAAGCCCAGTGTTGTATTTTATTGTCTTGCAAAGTAAATTATGAACTATTCCAAGTGAAGTGAATGATTCGCTTTTCTAATTAGCCTTTTGTACTGTAATAACCAGAGAGCGTTGACTAGTAACAGTGTGATAGTTTATGGGTTCCCATCATATTCTCCACCTATTAGAAAGAAAACTGAACTACTACTGTTGCTAAACTGATATATGTAGAGGAGTTTAAACAGTGTGTTTATGATATTATTCATCGTTATGTTTTTTCAATGTCAGTTAAGATAAAAGCCCCTCATGTCCAAATTTAGTTCTGTACTACGTGCAGTAACATTTCAGTATTTGATTAAGTAATGATCTTGAGTGTAGCTGTCATTAGTATAAGTTTGGTGCAATTTTGCTTTCTATAATTCACTGGTGTGTGCCTTACTGGTAACTGCTGCTACACGCAGTTCCGAGTACGCTGTGTCAGTCTGTATCCTGTGTGCAATTCAGAGAGAAATATTAGCGAAAGTAACTTCAATAATCAATATTCAATTACCTTAATCATTTATTTCCAAATTATTGTGCTTAATTGGGCTGACGAGCGTTAATTTTTTTTTCATTCACTTATGATTTTACCACTTTCATTAATTCCCAAGGTCAAAGTCCGTTTAGTTTTTCTGTTAATTTCACCATATTCAAAATGATAGCCCGATATCTTTGTCCATTAAACATACGCGCGATCAAAATTCGAAATCCTCTCATAGGTTAACATTAGCGTGTTTCGCGTTAGAGTGACAAACGTTAGTGTTATATGTGGCTTTTCCCCTGACAGGTCTAAAGGTTCGGTTGTTAGGGAAGAGTAACATACACGATAGCGTTAAAGGTCGTCCTGCCGAAATCCGCCCTGCTCGCTTACCAGTCAACCAACTTACTTACGCCGGCCGGGGTTGCCGAGCGGTTCTAGCTCTACAGTCTGGAACCGCACGACCGCTACTCTCGCAGGTTCGAATCCTGCCTCTGGCATGGATGTGTGTGATGTCCTTAGGTTAGTTAGGTTTAAGTAGTTCTAAATTCTAGGGGACTGATGACCTTAGAAGTTACGTCCCATAGTGCTCAGAGCCATTTGAGCCATTTGAACCTTACTTACTCGGAGTCTGAACACAGACTACTCAGGCGCACCGGGCGCTCGACTATCGATAGTACCTACTACGACATGTGTGAGCCAAAGATATATTATCACGTAATAGGGGAGAGAGTGTGGCAGATATGATACGCGAGTTGGGATGGAAGTAATTAAGGCAAAGACGTTTTTCGTCGCGGCGAGATCTATTTACGAAATTTTAGTCATCAACTTTCTCTACCGAATGCGAAAATATTCTGTTGAGCCCAGCCTACATAGGCAGGAATGATCATCAAAATAAAATAAGAGAAATCAGAGCTCGAACAGAAAGGCTTAGGTGTTCGTTTTTCCCGCGTGCTGTTTGAGAGTGGAATGGTAGAGAGATAGTATGATAGTGATTCTATGAACCCTCTGCCAAGCTCTTAAATGTGAATTGAGAGTAATCATGTAGATGTTGATGTAGATATAGATCGGCTACTGACCCTTACAACTCTCCAGTGCCCCAATACGTAGTATAAAGTGTGCTTTGGAACAGTGAGATTGACTTCCTTTATAAAAGAAATGACACTATTACGCATCTCTCCATGAAAACTGCATTTGGTTATCACTGTTAGCATTCAACCGCGATTCTTATACATATATTTTAACAACGCGTTTCGAGAGACAATGCTCTCATCATCAGGTTGTAAACTCATAAAATTAAACGGACTAAAAGGAGAAAATACCGTCACAAATAGTTTGGAAGTCCATAGAGTAAAACAGACTTAAAAGTACACTCCTGGAAATTGAAATAAGAACACCGTGAATTCATTGTCCCAGGAAGGGGAAACTTTATTGACACATTCCTGGGGTCAGATACATCACATGATCACACTGACAGAACCACAGGCACATAGACACAGGCAACAGAGCATGCACAATGTCGGTACTAGTACAGTGTATATGCACCTTTCGCAGCAATGCAGGCTGCTATTCTCCCATGGAGACGATCGTAGAGATGCTGGATGTAGTCCTGTGGAACGGCTTGCCATGCCATTTCCACCTGGCGCCTCAGTTGGACCACCGTTCGTGCTGGACGTGCAGACCGCCTGAGACGACGCTTCATCCAGTCCCAAACATGCTCAATGGGCGACAGATCCGGAGATCTTGCTGGCCAGGGTAGTTGACTTACACCTTCTAGAGCACGTTGGGTGGCACGGGATACATGCGGACGTGCATTGTCGTGTTGGAACAGCAAGTTCCCTTGACGGTCTAGGAATGGTAGAACGATGGGTTCGATGACGGTTTGGATGTACCGTGCACTATTCAGTGTCCCCTCGACGATCACCAGAGGTGTACGTCCAGTGTAGGAGATCGCTCCCCACACCATGATGCTGGGTGTTGGCCTTGTGTGCCTCGGTCGTATGCAGTCCTGATTGTGGCGCTCACCTGCACGGCGCCAAACACGCATACGACCATCATTGGCACCAAGGCAGAAGCGACTCTCATCGCTGAAGACGACACGTCTCCATTCGTCCCTCCATTCACGCCTGTCGCGACACCACTGGAGGTGGGCTGCACGATGTTGGGGCGTGAGCGAAAGACGGCCTAACGGTGTGCGGGACCGTAGCCCAGCTTCACGGAGACGGTTGCGAATGGTCCTCGTCGATACCCCAGGAGCAACAGTGTCCCTAATTTGCTGGGAAGTGGCGGTGCGGTTCCCTACGGCACTGCGTAGGATCCTACGGTCTTGGCGTGCATCCGTGCGTCGCTGCGGTCCGGTCCCAGGTCGATGGGCACGTGCACCTTCCGTCGACCACTGGCGACAACATCGATGTACTGTGGAGACCTCACACCCCACGTGTTGAGCAATTCGGCGGTACGCCCATCCGGCCTCCCGCATGCCCACTATACGCCCTCGCTCAAAGTCCGTCAACTGCACATACGGTTCACGTCCACGCTGTCGCGGCATGCTACCAGTGTTAAAGACTGCGATGGAGCTCCGTATGCCACGGCAAACTGGCTGACACTGACGGCGGCGGTGCACAAATGCTGCGCAGCTAGCGCCATTCGACGGCCAACACCGCGGTTCCTGGTGTGTCCGCTGTGCCGTGCGTGTGATCATTGCTTGTACAGCCCTCTCGCAGTGTCCGGAGCAAGTATGGTGGGTCTGCCACACCGGTGTCAATGTGTTCTTTTTTCCATTTCCAGGAGTGTATATTGGACTGTGGGTCCTCGTCTTACAATGAAGTTGTTGACACAAGTCGATGGCCGTCCCATAGCTGCCAAATATGCTGACGCACTGCCCCGGCTCGGGAGCTGATGTGGACTGACGTGCCTAGGTGTTGTGGCGTGATTACAAGCCATGTGCTTGACGGTAATGCTATGCTATTGGGCGCCTAATTTCCTTATTGCATTGGTCTGCCATGCTAACAGTGACAACCAGTATAACGACAACTGCTAGCTCGACTCTATAATGGATTATATTAAAACTGCATTTATAGATATACAAGTGTCACGTGGGCTTTATTGTTCTACTCCCATACCTTGGTTCAAATGGCTCTGAGCATTATGGGACTTAACATCTGTGGTCATCAGTCCCCTAGAACTTAGAACTACTTAAACCTAACTAACCTAAGGACATCACACACATCCATGCCCGAGGCAGGATTCGAACCTGCGACCGTAGCAGTCGCGCGGTTCCGGACTGAGCGCCTAGAACCGCGAGACCACCGCGGCCGGCTCCCATACCTTGTTGGGTACCGTGCATCCAGTAGCAATACTGATGAGAAAATCTTGCCATGTCACTGAATGACATGTCTCAAAAGTGAAACTAATCTGCATTACTAACGGTTTGAGTTTAGAAGTAAAGACCAGCTTGCTCTACACCCTTGTCACCACAATAAAAACTTTGGCAAGTTATGCAACATTCCATTAATAATTTGACCACTGCGCCCATCGGAAACACCATCACACTGAAACTACACCTTAGTGGGGAACTTCCCAGCAGATTAAATCTGTGTATCGGACAGAGGCTCGAGGTCGTGAACTATGCGTTTCCCGGGCAAGTGCTCTGCCAACGTTTTCTTCCATTTTGTTCGTCAATGGTCTCAACATTTGGCCGGGGCAAACGTCACCTGAGCCCCCACCCCCACCCCACAAGTCCATGGTTTAATACTTCGCTCAGTTTTCTCATCACAAAGAGCAGCCCGCCTTCTACTCGAATACTCTGAGCTACCGTGCCAGCACCGACTGAGCTATGCAGATTTACTTCTGTCAGTATCTCGTCTCCTACCTTCCTGAGTCTCGGTGCAGCATACAGTTTTAATCTCTCCGGAAGTTTCATATCAGTGGACACTCCACTGCAGAGTGATGATTTCATTTCGCAACACCTTAGTGTGTACCTGATAATATTTATTAAATAAGAATCACCTACTCAAGGGAGAAATCGTAGGAAGTAGGTTTCATAAATGTAAATCGATTTCACAAATTAGTAAGCTTTTATTCAGATTTAAAAACCACATGGGATCACACTCCAATGTAACTATTGTGAATCAAAAACACAGGAAAATATCAAGGAAAAAATGAAGCTAATAATCTAGGGCTTTGACATCGCTGGAAAACTGAAACAAGTAAAAACCAGAGTTCCTCATCTGGGTAACTCGAATTTTCAAAGAAACAAGAGCAATATTCCAATGACCTCCGCATTCAAGATACACAAAGTAAAAAGTGACACTTGTATCATCAAACTACACAGTCTGCATGGAATAACAACCAGAAGCGAATGACAGTCCGCACGGGACGACTTCCAGCAAACCAACAGCAAGAATTCAAAGTTCTCTGTACTCAGCTCAAACTCTATTGGAGGGGCGAGAGTGACGCTGGGAGTCAGTGTGACGAACGTAAATGTGCCTCGAAGAATAAAAACAGAGGAGAACGAAGCAAAGGTTTCCCTGACACGGCGCAAAAATGTGCATAAGCAAATTACGAGTTTGGTACCGAGTTAGAACGGTCTTCTACTATTGGAAGAGGCACACACAGTGTCTAACTGTCTAACTATGTGAGAATTCCTAAGGGACCAAACTGCTGAGGTCATCAGTCCCTAGACTTACACACTACTTGTACTAACATAAACTAACTTGCTTAGGACAACACCCGAGGGAGAACTAACAGCGGCCACTCCACGCCGCACAGTGTCTAAAAGGGGAGGCAATACACATGATGGGCCAAACAGGAATTCTGTTGACATGGAACAAAATCTCTCATGTTTCATGGAAGTGGAAAGTGAGCATTATTTTTGACATCCGTACTGAAAAGATACTTCCTACATTTCAAGTGGGCACTTGGTGGGATAAGGTTACATTAATGCGGCGCCTCCGGGATAACTCCCAGAAACTGCAACTTCAGAATGAGCTGAGCACGCTCAGCCAACCAATCCAGAATTGCTACTCACCTTAGGCAAATCCTTCTTGCTGCACCTCCACAGCAGACATAGGATGTCCCGGATCCGCAACTTCATGTGACAACCCTTCAGCCACTGCCTGCTTCAGTTTAAGAAATAAATATAACTTAACTTATGCAAGAACTTGAAACGATCTGTACCAGTCGTGTTACAAAAGAGTTTGCAGTTTAGAGTTCTGTTGGGTTTTAGCGACTGACAAGGAGTTTTAATTCCCGCAGTATTCTTGAAATTCATACAATATAACTGGTAAGTACAGTGTTATTTAGAGAATGTGCAACATAATTGGATACACATATATTTGCAAAGAAAATTATCAGAAGGGGGTCACGCATTCGTTCGCAGAAACTAGAAAACGATGTTACTCCAATGTAGCCTTACGTAGCACCACATATAAACCATGATCGATATATGTAGAATTACCTGTCTTTTAAGTACTTCATATCTTTCAAATCACATTGTATTTTCATGCAGTTGGTATGAAAAATCTACATATATACTCTGTAAACCGCTATGAAGTGCACGTTAGTGGGCATCTACCACTGTACCACTTATTAAAGTATTTTGCAAAGTCCTATGTTCCTCACCTCAAGCTATTTCTTGAGACTTTTACGTAGGATTTCACGGGACGGTTTGCGTCTGTATACAAACGTCTGGCAGTGGAGATTTATCAGCGTCTCTGTGACGATCTCCGATGTGTCAAACAAACCTATGATCATTCTGTCTGCCTTTCTTTGTAGATGATAAATTTTCCTTGTTAGTCCTATTTGGTATAAGGTCTTCACACATGAGCAACGTTTTAGAATATATCGCACGAGTATTTTGCGAGTAGTCTATTTTGTAGGCTGATTACATTGTCTAGTACCACACTAAAAACCGAGGTCAACCTCTTCTTATCACTGAACCTACGTGATCGTTCCATTCCGTACATTTTACATATACTCATAGCGAGGTACTTGTATGACTTTGATTTCAGTTTTTACTCACCCATATTTTACTCATAGTATACTAAGTATTTTCGGTCTTTGAAATGCATGGTTTTGCATTTATGAATATTTAAAGCAAGTTGCCAATCTTTGCATCACTTGGAAATCTGCTCATTGCGAAAAGTCTGAAGTTGCTGTTAATATTGTCTGCAAGTTCATAATATACAATGTGAAAAGAACCTACACACATCCCTGGGGCACCCCTGTATATATCTGCTGACTCTCCACCCAAGATAACATGCTACATCCTCCCTAATAACATATCATAAGTTCACTCGCAAATTCCCCTTGATACCCCATATGGTAGTAGTACAGATAACAAGCGTACATGAGGTACTGAGTTAAACGCTTTTCGGAAGTCAGGCTCATCAGCCTGCGTGCCTTGATCCGTAACTTTCATCTGAGAAAAGCGCGTATTTTGTTTCGCATGACCAATATTTTCGGAATCTTTAGTGGACGATATGGAGGAGTTCATTGTGTTCGAGGTACCGCAGTATGTTTTAGCTCAGTATATACTCTGAGGTTCTACAAGAAATGCATGTCAAAAGTATGTGAAGTTATTCTGTGGATCACTTTTGCTACATTTCTTGTATGCGGATCTGACCTTGTAAACCTCCTATACGTTCGGCTTAATTAATTTAACTGTGATAGCTTCTGCGTAAAAACTCGATTAGACGTCTATTCCGACAAAGTTATGTAACAGAATTCGTGATTTCCTGTCGGAGAGGTCACAGTTCGTAGTAACTGACGGAAAGTCGTTGAGTAAAATAGAAGTGACTTCTGCCGTTCCCCAAGGTAGCGTTATAGGCCCTCTGCTGTTCCTTAACTATATAAATGATTTTAGAGACAATGTGAGCAGCCGTCTTAGGATGTTTGCAGATTATGTTGTCGCTTATCGTCAAATAAAGTCATCAGCAGATCAAAACAAATTGTAAAACGATTTAGAGAAGATACCTGTATTGTGCGAAAATTGTCAATTGATCTTAAATAGTGAAAAGTGTGAGGTCATGCACATGAGTGCTAAAAGGAATCCGTTTCACTTCGGTTACACGATAAATTAGTCAAATCTAAAAGCTATAAATTCAACTAAACGCCAAGGAAGTACAATTACTATATTCTTAAATTGCAAAGAACACATAGAAAATATTGTGGGGTGTGCAAACCAAAGACTGGTTTTATTGACAGAACACTTAGACACTGTGACAAATCTACTTAAGAGACTGCCTAAACCACTCTTGTCAATCCTCTTTTGGAGTACTGCTGCGCGGTATGGAATCCTTACCTGATAGGATTAAAGGAGATCATCGAGAAAGGTCAAAGAAGAACAGCATCTTCTGTATTACTGCGAAGTAGGGGAGAGCGTGTCACAGACATGATATAGAATCTGGGATTCACATTGTGAAAACAAAGGCGTTTTTCGTTACTGCGGAACTTTTTTACTAAATTTCAATCACCAATCTCTCCTCTGAATCAGAGAATGTTTTGTTCACGCCGTCATACATAGGAAGAGACTATCATCATAATAAAATAAGGAAAATCAGAGTTCTCACGGAAAAATATAGGTGTTCGTTTCATCTGCGAGCTGTTCGAGATTAGAGTAGCAGAGAATTATTGTGAAGTTGGTTCGACGAACCCTCTGCCAGGCAGTCAAGTGCAATTTGCAAAGTATCCACGCAGATGTAGATGTAGAGCGAAAGAATATGTGAAAGTAAACAGCTAATCACGAACATGGCAACGTATTAAATTTTCTTATTGGAGTGCTAATTAAAGGAGTTGTAATTAGAAAGTTCAATTTCGATTCGTTAGCTGTCACTGTGGTTGCATGTTATTTGCATACCAGTGAAATAATATTAAAAAAGGAAAGGATACAATCACTACTCTTAAGTGTACACCTTGTTTTTGAGCCACTTCGTTGCGAATAGACTTCAGTCACTACTGACGTCGAAGCGAATTTCGTATTTGTTGGGCAGTGAAACTAAGTTAAGTAAAAATTCAGAATCATAAAGCTTCAAACTATTTGACATGGTGATTATCAGACTGGTAAGTGAATTAATAACTACTATGAGTAAAATGGAATTATGAAGGCTGTCTGACATAATTTTGACTCTTACTGACCTAATTTGTAACAGACAATTCATATCACATGTCCAAAATAATAAATAACACATGCAAGACATATGATTACTAAAATTGCTTTGGTAAAATATAAATGCCTTTGAATAACCAACAAAACGCTACTGCAATGCTATATTTCCCTAGTCACGACAGTGCAGCAACCAGTCACAGTAAACACAAAACATTAATCAGTTTAGTGAAACAGAAAATAAATCACTGTAATGTGCCCCATTATGCTCTTTTCAACATTTACTTGAAACATCAATCACCGTTGTAGCACTGAAATTTGCATTAATAGGTTTAATAACTTAGAAACAAGTGCTAGATAAATTTTTAGTTTTAATTTTTAGTTTTACTTTCTTTCAATGTTAATAACTTACAAATATTATCATAGTTAACAGTCACAAATGTCACTCTGACTACAGTACACTATTACTTGAATCATGATTCCGATAATGACTAATAAAAATGATAAACACTGTCTTCGTTTAAAATTCATGCAAAAATAATATTATTCCTGTTATGTACAACAATGGCAAGCCTTTTTACGCAGTTGATACTCGTTAGTGGTTTGATCTTACAGTTTTTACTCCTGCAAACGTGAACTAGTATCTCGGCAGCAACAATGTTCCGTCCTTCCACAATGTGATATCCCACTTGCTGATTCTAATGTTTCTCGTACTCGCAATGGCCAATTAATTGCTATTACTCGACAGTATTCTGCCCTCTATGCATCTGGGAGCCTCATAAGGAGAGGCCAATACACAGTGGCTCTTCCATCTTGCCGTGCAACTCGTAACTACAAAAACTTGCCGCTCGTGTCTTCGCTACGCCGTAGCTACTTTTCTCTCTCGGAGTTCTCCCACCATTTCCTATACGACCTACCCTCTCGTTATCTTCATAGATTTTTAACAATGTCAAAGATTCTGCTTGAACACACCACTCAAACTACTCAATGATTTATTTGGCTAATAAGTCTCTGACGTCGCTGGTGTGTCTACTTCATCGTTTAACGAAATAATTCTGGTACTTTCTAAATTGTTTCAGCTAAAAATTAGTCATAGTTCATCATTGTTTCAAATATGTATTCAGTATGACACGTGATCCGTCATAATGAAAAATATACAGCGTTACATGTCCGAAAGGAAAAAAGAATTGTAGCTGAGTAGCGCTAACTGTGCCATAGTGTCTCAACCTGGGCCTTCTTCAAATACTGGGCACAGTTTCTTGTTCGAGTGATCTACGGCATGTGGTGCTTAACTCAGTCTGTATAGAGAAAAATGGTTCAAATGGCTCTGAGCACTATGGGATTTAACATCTGAGGTCATCAGTCCCCTAGAACTTAGAACTACTTAAACCTAACTAACCTAAGGACATCACACACATCCATGCCCGAGGCAGGATTCGAACCTGCGACTGTAGCGGTCGTGCGGTTCCAGACTGAAGTGCCAAGAACCGCTCGGCCACCAAGGGCCGGCTCTGTATTAAATATGGTAGGGATTGGAGCAGAAACTTGTTCAGGAGTAGCTGCTTCAGCTTTTTCACAACGCAACTGACCCGTCTTTGCAGTGGTGGGGGTCATTAACTTAGGTCCCACAAACATGTTCCACATATTACCAGAATTTTTTTGGGTTGTTCTGAAGCCCCTAGTATGACGCTACGGTATTTTCAGTGAAATTTGGACGCAAAAGAATTTTATTATTTCCGGAAAGTATCTTCGATCCTTGCAAAACTCTTATTTGATATGATATTGTAATTGTGAAAGTAGCCCGAAACGCCATGTTTTTAACCCAGCACGCTCAGGATATTTATCTCTAGAATTGCTGTAACATACACAATCCTCGACGGAGATTGTTATTTCATATATAACCAGATATCCTCGAGAACATGCGAGTGGCATTTTTCAAACACTTATGTGCTGTGTAAGCGTGTTGAAGGTATCGGTGAAGGAATTGTGACCGTCATGACGAAGTGTTTTTGACAGAGAACGACGACGAGGAGGGTATTACTATATTTCTTGAAGCTCAATACCTTCTGCTCTATTTAGGAAGTCGGTGTACAAAGACCCTCAAACGAAAATGGAATACACGAGCTAAGAGATTTTTATCACCGAAGGATGCTCCAGTGTTGATGGATGTATTGTATATCATGCTGAAAACGTACACAGGTCGCGACTCGGACTGGAGTGTTAGTGCCTGCGGTTTTAAGGAAACCCGAAACCAAAAGCGTGCGAAAGTCTATTGAGTTGGTGTTGATATATTTCAGCGCGTTCGCTGAATTTTGGTATCACCGAAAATGGACCAGGGCCAAGCCGTATGCCACAGGCCATAAATTGCGGTCACGTCTGTAGTTGTTGCCTATAGTACGAGAGATTCACTTCGGTCGGCAAACCATTAGTGGTCTCCCCAAAAAGACAACAGATGTTAGTGGTGTTAGTTGGCACTCGCAGTGGGTTTGTCAACACAATCCTTGTTCAACTCCATTACTTGACGTTTTAGTATAATGAACCGTGGAATATTATGTGCGATAATGAAGTCTCGTCATATGTCGATGGCCAGGATGTCTACGCCGTATGTGTTTCCATTCTACTTGTTTGTGTGTCTGTGCACATGAGTACTTGAGAATCTGTGTGAGGGAGTGGGTCTGAAGAAGAAGTACCCGTTTACTAAATGGCTCTGAGCACTATGGGACTTAACTTCTGAGGTCATAAGTCCCCTAGAACTTAGAACTACTTAAAGCTAACTTACCTAAGGACATCACACACATCCATGCCCGAGGCAGGATTCGAACCTGCGACCGCAGCGGTCCCGCAGTTCCAGACTGTAGCGCCCAGAACCGCTCGGCCACTCCGGCCGGCGTACCCGTTTACTGTTGTATGTTTTAGTGTGCAAGTGAATGTGTAATAGATGTGTATGCATGTATTTGTTTACGTATGTGTATATGCAAGAGTGTGTGTGTGTTTGTGTGTATGTATGTGTGAGTGTGAGCACTGGGAGGAAGGGTGACATGGGAGTCAGTCACTAGTTACTTGTGATTTAATTTGATGGTCGCCACAAATGACAGTCTGCTTAAGGCCGTTATCCCGTGTGCGTCGTCTGTCCGTGAATCTCGTAAGCTATGTTCTCTGTGTATTCATAATGTACCCATTTGAGCTTCTGGACAGAAGTTCCAAGAACAATTTGATATTCACGTAGTGTGGAAAGCCACAGAAGACGCGCACAGAAACAATACACAACAAGCCTTGTCATTGCTGGACAACAGCGATGATGCTAGATTATTGTTCTTCTTCACTTAACTTCTCAATTGTTAGTCACGAATACAGCTATTCGTGTCGTAGTTAATGGATGGCAGTTTTAAGGTATCTGCCAACTGTTCAATTTGTGACTGGGCAAAGATAAACATAAGATTCTTCCTGCGAAAGTACAGCTGCAGCTCCATTAAAAAATTTTGCAGAGGAAAAGATATTATGCAGTAATCCGAGTTCCTCAGTTTACTGTCCGATCCACGTATATAGCAAGGTAAGTTAAATTGCTTATCTCGCCGTCTAAATGTATTCTTATCGAAGAACGTTGCCCGAAATAATTGGCAGAAGTGAGAGAGTCATCCTAAAATATATCTGCATTCCTTTGATGTTGTCCCTCGATAATCAGAAAATTGCATTTTATGGAAGGAATGTCGTTTCTCTTCCAGTATGTCACATGTAACTTTTGGGGGCAGGAGGGTGGATGGCAGAGAACTTCATGCAACGTGCACCGTATCTATTGTACTAACGTCGGGACTTGAACATTAATAACTGCCCCAATATAAAATGTAGAACCGATGTTTAGGATTTAAAGGTTTAATACTAACGTGACCGGTGGACTTAAAGATTGTGAGTCTATATTAAAGGGTTTTGTGAAGTTCTGTTTGAGGCCTTCCCACTATAATCCCTAATTATAGTGAATAATAAGTTTGGATCGAAATGTATGTTGATAACATCATTGCCCTCGGCATGTAGAGAAACGTCAGTCCCTTCGTGTATGGCTCACATCTCGTGGTCGTGCAGTAGCGTTCTCGCTTCCCACGCCCGAGTTCCCGGGTTCGATTCCCGGCGGGGTCAGGGATTTTCTCTGCCTCGTGATGGCTGGGTGTTGTGTGATGTCCTTAGGTTAGTTAGGTTTAAGTAGTTCTAGGGGACTGGTGACCTAAGATGTTAAGTCCCATAGCGCTCAGAGCCATTTGAACCTGCGTGTATGTAACCGGATCGGCAAAGTTCAAAGTGTGCCGGAAGGTAGGTAGACATACTAGTGGCTTTGGCCATGTCCAGTTCTGTACAAACAAAGATTGGATATGACTAAGCTCTGCTGACAAATTCTTAAAATCTGACACAACTCGTGCTTGTTTCGTCAAAAGCATGCGTTTGCTGGACGGACCTACGAATGCAATAGAATAGAGCGAATTTTGTCTACGATATAACCATTTCTTTTACTGACCCTGTAACGAATGCACTGTGATAGTAGCATCAGTCTAAATACGACTTTAATGGTCCTATAAAAATAAGTAAAGTAGGGGTTTCCATTTGCCTCATCGTTGCCAACAGTGGAGCTAAAACATACTTTTGGAAAGATAGATGTCCGGACACTTTATTGAGCCCTTTTGTTGACAAAGTTGAACGCAACAATTAATAAGTCTCCAACAGTCGGTCAGAGAACGTACTTCTAAAGAGAACTGTCTGTGGTGGGTTTCAATCTGTTCACTGTTCTCACGCAAGTGCTTTCATTAGACTCAGGGTTACTGGTAGGAGCTTAGCTGGAAGAGCACCTCGTACATCTTTTTAAACACGTGGTCTCACTTGGAGCTAAATCTCACTGAACTGCTAGCATTTTAAAGATAATGATGATATTGCTTGAGAAAGCCATTTTGTCTCTTGTAGCAGCAAACCTTTTTATGCCAGATGTCGAGAATAAAGGCTCCAGTCATCGGTTCTGAAAAAATACTTGCTTCTGGATAAGTTGAAACTCCATCTCTTTGCCATGAAACCATGACGCTAGATTCCCGCTTAGAAGATTTCAATTCCATCCTCTGATGAGCGTGCAGTAGCTGTTGTATTCCGCAGAAGATGATACTCATCTAAAGAGCACAGAAGTATGTGAGATTACTTGTCAGTGTTGGAGATCAACAATGTGTTTGCTCCCTTAAATACGGATCCAATAAATACCGGTAACTCACAAGACTAACTCAAGCGCCAGAGTCTAATCCTGTCTGCCTCTCTCTACGTGCAGGACACAAAACGAAGTACGAATAAACCAAGATGCTCTTGACTAACCCGAGGAATCGTTCGATGCGCTGACTTATCCCTGAACTTCAGTGCTCCATTCCATCTTACAGACATATTGTATCTCCGCAGCAGCTCTCCATCTTCCAATCAGTAAGTCAAGCTGACGAGCAACTGGAATTTATACAACATCCCACATTTTACAGGCGAATCTTACAAACAATTTTATATTGCTTTCAAACATATAATTTCAGGCCAAAAAAAATCAGCACAAACATTTTGCGAAAAGAGCAACATAGGATTACACGACGTAAAAATGAGAGTTTTCTTTATAAGCTACGTGTGTTCCGCTTAAACACACTTCTTTTACACGTTTCCATACGACACTGTAGAAGTAATACGATTGTAATATCACGAGCAAGAGCTCATACCTTTCGCAATGTCTCTCTTCCAACGTTTCTCCTGCTGCCACGAGAGAGAAGCACCAGAAGTCATCCAGGAGAGTTGTAAACTACGCAGCCCGGTTTATTCCGGGAGCCAGTGAAAGACTGCGACAGGCCTGGCGTTAGATTTATGACACCTTGCACTCCATTGTGTTTTAGCTTCTGTCGCGGCGGACAACGGTGCCTTCCCACTGACAGCGCCCTGGCACATGCAGAGGTGTACCAAGATTCAGCGCTGGATTCCCGTATCCCTAAACAGAAACACAACAGTACACTCGTCCTACGTGTCGCTGTGTAACCTAGCGCCCATTGTTAGTGCTATAAATTCAGAAGTTTAGAGGAAAACTGGGGAAGCAATGTAATGAGTGGCACGATACGCCACATTTTGCACTCGCCATAAAAACGGTCACAAGATAACGATTAAATGCTGAAAGTACTATACAACCTATAGCGATCAGTTGTGTTCATAGTCTCTGCGACTCAGTCCAATAGCAAACGAGTATAGTATTATTACTTGCCCCTAAGGGCGCGAGACAAACAATAATATCAAGGGAGGGTGGTGGAATTCTACATCTACATCTACATGACTAATCTGCAATTCACATTTAAGTGCTTGGCAGAGGGTTCATCGAACCACAGTCATACTATCTCTCTCCATTCCACTCCCGAACAGCGCGCGGGAAAAACGAACACGTAAACCTTTCTGTTCGAGCTCTGATTTCTCTTATTTTATTTTGATGATCATTCCTACATATGTAGGTTGGGCTCAACAAAATATTTTCGCATTCGGAAGAGAAAGTTGGTGACTGAAATTTCGTAAATAGATCTCGCTGCGACGAAAAACGTCTTTGCTTTAATGACTTCCATCCCAACTCGCGGATCATATCTGCCACACTCTCCGCCGTATTACGTGATAATACAAAACGAGCTGCCCTTTTTTGCACCCTTTCGATGTCCTCCGTCAATCCCACCTGTTAAGTATCCCACAGTATTCTAACAGAGGACGAACGAGTGTAGTGTAAACTATCTCTTTAGTGGACTTCTTGCATCTTCTAAGTGTCCTGCCAATGAAACGCAACCTTTGGCTCGCCTTCCCCACAATATTATCTATGTGGCCTTTCCAACTGAGGTTGTTCGTGATTTTAACACCCAGGTACTTAGTCGAATTGACAGCCTTGACAATTGTACTATTTATCGAGTAATCTAATTCCAATGGATTTCTTTTGGAACTCATTTGGATCACCTCACAATTTTCGTTATTTAGCGTCAACTGCCACCTGCCACACCATATAGCAATCTTTTCTAAATCGCTTTGCAACTGATACTGGTCTTCGGATGACCTTACTGGTCGTTAAATTACAGCATCATATGCGAACAACCTAAGAGATCTGCTCAGATTGTTATCCATGTAATTTACTTAGATCAGGAACAGCAGAGATCCCAGGACGCTTCCCTGGGGAACACCTGATATCGCTTCAGTTTTACTCGATGATTTGCCGTCTATTACTACGAACTGCGACCTTCCAGACAGGAAATCACGAATCCAGTCACACAACTGAGACGATACCCCATAAGCCTGCAGCTTGATTAGAAGTCGCTTGTGAGGAACGGTGTCAAAAGCTTACCGGAAATCCAGAAATACGGAATCAACCTGAGATCCCGTGTCGATAGCGGTCATTACTTCGTGCGTATAAAATGCTAGCTGCGTTGCACAAGAACGATGTTTTCTGAAATCATGCTGATTACGTATCAATAGATCGTTACCTTCGAGGTGATTCATAATGTTTCAATACAGTATATGCTCCAAAACCCTACTGCAAACCGATGTCAATGATATAGGTCTGTAGTTCGATGGATTACTCCTACTACCCTTCTTAAACACTGGTGCGACCTGCACAATTTTCCAATCTGTAGGTACAGATCTATCGGTAAGCGAGCGGTTGTATATGATTGCTAAGTAGGAATCTATTGTGCATTACCGAATTACTAAACAAAAATGATAGTTAATGTTCTGAACAGGTAGATAAGCGATAGACTGCAGATAATCTTTCTGTTATCTCTTTATTAACCAACTCTCCTGTGTATAATATATCTAATGACTCGTTCCGCAACTAAATATCTTTGACTCAAAGTGCTTCACGGTACCTCAGAAAATAAGTGGTAACATTTTCAAAGTGAAAACATTGATAATGGATGTCATAGCTAATTCTAGAGCAGCAATCATTTGTGTTTATCACTGGAAATTATTAATGGACACCGGTGATGGATCTCTGTCACTAAATTTAATTCCTATTTCTAACGAGTTAAACATTTATAAATAAATTCAAGGCCACTGATATGGTTGAAATGCTTCGGCTTATATTTGATAGTTTGCTTATGAACCATCTGAATCAGCTGACTCAAAATTGACCAGATAGATAAACACCTGAGAATTGAGCCCTTTGAGCATGGTGTCAGAAAAAGCATAATTAACGAGAAATCAAGGAAAGACACTTTCAGAAATACTGCTTATGTGCCCAATAAATCAACACCATTCAACGAAAGCAGCGCTGGCCACGTGACAGTCGCTGCCTAATGCTCATTGTGAGGACGTACTGTGCAGCGCTTCGTGGTGTAGCTGACTGGTTACGTCAACGACCACGTGAAATGTATTCGGAGTTGCAAATATGGACAACTAAGAGCTGTATAATGGAATGACGACAGTGAAACTTCGTACCGGACTGAGACTGGTACTTGGATTTTCCTCTTATTGCGAGCAGTCGCCTTATCATTAGGCTACCCGAGCATGCTTCCCGGCCTGACCCAAACTTCCATATGGTGCCAACCATACATGTCCGAAGAAACAATGCATCATACTTCCGAACAACACAGGCACTGTAATACCACATATGTCAACAAATGTTACTGTACGTGTATATAGTGTTCCTTGTGAAACCACCGAACTCGTAAATAGTTAATCTCTTTTGTTTATCTCCTTTTGTTTAAACTTCGTGAAGTGGAAGATCCACCTCCACTATCCGTAAATCAAGTCCATGGATACGATTAGAGAAAAATACTTCGAAGTTCGCATTTGACAAGAATACAACACATGTGCAACCCACAAAGCTGGAAATCATTGGCTGGCTGCTTGATAATTTATGTTCTGTTGGTGATAATGCTGAGTTTACGCAAATGGATAATGATATGTGCAGTCTTTTTCCTAAATTACATAGTTTAGTTATCTTACAATATTACTGAAATCCAGAACAAATTTGAATTACATTGTAATGATGACTCTATCAGTTCTAGTGTTAGACAACAAGGACTTGACAGTACTAATTTCAAAATATGGATAGGAAAAAGTATCGGATTCGAAAAGGGGCGTAACAGACACAAGATTCTGTGGGGTCCTGCCCATTCGTCTCTTATAGGGTGCCTAAAGGATGCTGCTTTCTCGGATTGCTATACAACAATTCAAGCAAATCACATTAATGGTTTTTATTACAATAAAGTAGATTGACAATACTTAACTTTCGTTTACAGTGTCTTGTCGCAAGGTATTGGCGACATGCAAATAATCAATGTCTTTCACTTTATAGAATGTCCATGTAACAGCTCTAGTAGTGTCCGTTTTCTACTGTCCGGGTCTCACTAGTGTGCTTCTTCTACTATTCCGCCGAGGCTAGCAGGAGCCTCGCTTACATTCTCTTCGGCTAGAGGCCGCTCCTGTCGTGGTTCGGTCCTAGTAAGTGTACTGTTGATGACGTCGTCTCACAGCTTTCTCTGCGTCATTCGTCTTCGTGCCGGCGCTTGTGGTTACGCCGGAACAGATTCAGTGCTAGAACTGTATTAGACCTGTACGAATGTTTACTATATCCGATATCCTGTCCCACATTGTGATAGGCGGTTGCATGGCACACGTAATATATGTCGGACAACCTAGAACACTTAAAGTGTTCAGTGGGGCACGACATATTCAAGAAAATAGTCCAAGGCAGGTTTTCATTCTACGAAATACCCAGCAGCAGATAAGAGGCAGGGGAACTGATCCTCTCAAGGACTTTAGCGGGCAACACCCAGAATAGTTCCATGGAAACCACTGACTAATCCATTATGCTAGTTGAAGAGGGATTCTCACTGTTGAATAAGGGAGCAGCAACAAATGACTTAGAGAGAAATCAAGCAACGCTGAAAAGGATGAAAGAGATAAAGACAAGTCTGCTGCTACTTTCCAGGGAAAAAGCTACAGAGTCTATGAAACTTTAGTTCAACAAGAAGATAACAAAACAGACATGGCAATAGTCCTTCCAGTTCTAGTCCGAATTAAAAATAAATAAATAAAATAACTCAAGATATGATCACCATAAAAGGGAAATGCGAATTCCAAGGAAGAACCTAAAGAGAAATTGGTTCAGATAACAAGGAAATAGAAGTCCAATAAGCCTAAAGCAATACAGGGTGCAGGAAACTTGTGCGGAAACAGCTTTTCCTCAACCAGACGTAGCGAGCCCCCTTTCGTCGTGCACAGCAGGAAAGTAAACATCGACCGTTATAGGAAGCAACACGCCGGACAAGAAAACAGATGCAAGTGAGTTAAACCAGAAGAGCTGTTACTGAAACATGTAAACAGAGAAGTGCAGTGCATCATCAATTAGAACCAACTTTCACTAACGTCACAGTTTCAGCAAAACATTCATTAGGAGCAGCGAAGTGAAGCAACAACCAGAAGGCTATAAAACGTTGAGGTGTTGCGAAGGCATCAATGGACTTTTCTACTCAAAATTTTTCTTTTGTTTTCTTTACTGCTTGCTTAATATACAGATTATATAACATCGGGGATAGGCTACAATCCTGTCTCACTCTCTTCTCAACCACTGCTTCCTGTCGTGACCCTCAACTCTTGTACGTCGTTTATAACAAATCAAATAGAACGAAGGTCATAAAACAAAGGCTTAACGCCGTTAATGCTTAGTAACTGACGTACTTTAATTAGTATTTGTGTTAGACTGATTATATTGATTAAACTGCAGTGATAACCGTGCAGATTTCAAAAACATTTATGTAGTCTGAAAAACATTTTGATTTTGTTCTATTATTTTATTTCATTCTATAACTATTCTTGATTTCCTTATAACTCTTTGTGAAACATGGATATTGTAAACTAAACTAGTTCCATCTCTATTACTTGTAAGGAAATCTTGCATAATTACAGCCGGCGAAAGTGTGCATCTCCGATGCAAATGTGACGTCACTGAATTGTGCACCGGCCTTTGGTGTAGACGTTGATTGTTTCCGGCTCCGTGAGTTGTTGACAGTGGTTGAGCGGTCATGGGTCAGGATAGTCTTCTGAAAGTGCCGGTGTCTCGTGACCCCGATGTCATAACGTGTGGTATCCTGCCCAGTCGTGTAATATAGGTTGCCTAGGATGCTGTATTCTCGGATATTTAAACAACAATTCAAGCAAATCACATTAATTGTTTCTATTACAATAAAGCAGATTGACAATCCCGGCGTCTTTACAAAGCTTGGTCGCAAGCAACTGGCGGCGTGTAAATCTACATCTACATCTACATCAATACTCCGCCAGCCACCTGACGGTGTATGGCGGAGGGTACCCTGAGTATCTCTATTGGCTCTCCCTTCTATTCCAGTCTCTAATGCGTACTCCCAGATAATTTATGGAATTAACTGCTTCCAGTTGCTGACCTGCTATTTTGTAGCTAAATGATAAGGGATCTATCTTTCTATGTATTCGCAGCACATTACACTTGTCAACATTGAGATTCAATTGCGATTCCCTGCACCATGCGTCAATTCGCTGCAGATCCTCCTGCACTTCAGTACAATTTTCCATTGTTACAACCTCAGGATACACCACAGCATCATCTGCAAAAAGCCTCAGTGAACTTCCGATGTCATCCACCAGGTCATTTATGTATATTGCGAATAACAACGGTCCTATGACACTCCCCTGCGGCACACCTGAAATCACTCTTACTTCGGAAGACTTCCCTCCATTGAGAATGACATGCTGCGTTCTGTTATATAGGAACTCCTCAATCCAATCACACAATTGGTCTGATAGTCCATATGCTCTTACTTTGTTCATTAAACGACTGGGAACTGTATCGAACGAATTGCGGAAGTCAAGAAACACGGCATCTACCTGTGAACCCGTGTCTATGGCCCTCTGAGTCTCGTGGACGAATAGCGCGAGCTGGGTTTCACACGACCGTGTTTTTCGAAACCCATGCTGATTCCTACAGAGTAGATTTCTACTCTCTAGAAAAGTCATTATACTAGAACATAATACGTGTTCCAAAATTCTACAACTGATCGACGTTAGAGATATAGGTCTATAGTTCTGGTCATCTGTTCGACGTCCCTTCTTGAAAACGGGGATGACCTGTGCCCTTTTCCAATCCTTTGGAACGCTACGCTCTTCTAGAGACCTACGGTACACCGCTGCAAGAAGGGGGGCAAGTTCCTCCGCGTACTCTGTGTAAAATCGAACTTGTATCCCATCAGGTCCAGCGGCCTTCCCTCTTTTGAGCGATTTTAATTGTTTCTCTATCCCTCTGTCGTCTATTTCGATATCTACCATTTTGTCATCTGTGCGACAATCTAGGGAAGGAACTACAGTGCAGTCTTCCTCTGTGAAACAGGTTTGGAAAAAGACATTTAGTATTTCGGCCTTTAGTCTGTCATCCTCTGTTTCAGTACCATTTTGGTCACAGAGTGTCTGTTTTGATCCACCTATCGCTTTGACATAAGACCAAAATTTCTTAGGATTTTCTGTCAATGGCCTTCAATGTATACAATTTCCATGCAAATAAATGATACTGTTCACAAGTCACGGCTCTTCTAGTGCGTCCCAGGCTAGGCGGCTCGTCGCTTTTATTCTCCTCGTGTAGAGGCCGCTCCCGTCGTGGTGACGTCCTAGTCAGCGTGCTATTGGCTGACGTCGTCTCACAGCCCTCTCTGCTGTATCGTTCTTGATCTGCGTGCAGGCACTTGTCGTTACCCCGGAACACAACGTAGCACCACCGCCAAGACGCCAGATGGCGTGTCTATTTAAACATCTCAAAAAAGCTGTTCTGAAGTATTTGATGAGCTCTAAATAGGCACTTTAGACAGATATTTTAATCATTTATTAGTTGTACATCATTTGTAACGTGTATGTTATTTAGTTTTGTTGTTCTGTAGTTTCCAGGGAAATGGGTGCGTTCTCCCCGATTATAATACTTAATTATTTATCCAGAACCTTATCAGACGGCTCATTATGATGGAAAATGGTGGGAAAGAAATCGCCCATGCTCCATTCAAACAAACCATCCTGGCTTTTGCTTGAGCAATTTAAGGGAGCAACAGGAAAGCCTCGGAGTTGGATTTGAACCACCATCCTTCTGTATGCGAGCCCAGTATTAAGTGCTGCGTTACGTCGCTCTTCCATAGTAACAGAAATTTTGGTAGTTTTATCATGGGAAAAATTGTTGTAGTAATAGTGGTAGATGTTGTGATAGTAATAGAAATGTAAGATTTCTACTACAGGTATGCAGTAAAAACATGAAAGAATATATTCGGAATAGAACCCTCTACATTTACTTGTAGAATCTCATATAGGTTTAAAGACATTTTGATATACACCATCGCCTACATTTCAGAAGTAATAGTTTCCCAGAACTGTATCGACGCATATCGCCTTCATCGGTGGCGTCCCATTCACAGGGTGAACAAAATGGTGATTTGATTTATATCCAAATGGAATCTGCTAGCCTAGCATGTGCTCTGAAATATTACGATTGGATTAGTTTCCATTTGAGAGAGTTAAATATATAACGTGGAAACACCTCTGCTGACATACACGTAAAAAAAAAACTATCGACATGAGATTATGAAGGAAAATCAAGGCTGTTGCGTCTACCTTACCATTTTGTATATATCAGAGAAAACAAATCTTTGACAGTGGGAAACCTTTCGCAATACACATTAAATAATACTGATCGTGCAGACGATGTTATTATTATACTGAGGACAAAGCTGATTTCTGTACGTAAATATAACTCTGTAAATCTGTATAAACTGGTACTACCTCCATATAAAACAAATGTTATGGTCTGAATCGAAATATGTCATTTGGCATGAAAAATTCATCACAATACTCTGTAAGTTTGATAGGAAATTTTATAGACGCAACCGTATCAACTGGAATATTCGTAAAACCCTAAAGGATATAAATGGAAAACGAACTAAACTAAAATTTTGTAAGACAATGATGGTACCAGTTGCAGTGTGCAATATCGATATCTGTGAAAGGAAGAAAAATTATAACAGTTATAATGAGATTCGCTGGAACGCCAAAAGTCAACTAACAGAGGTACAAAACAGTAATTAATATGTTTTGACTTTTCAAGCAAAATTATAGATTGACAACAATAGTCGTAGCTGAGGTTATATCAGTGAAGTATGTTCGAGAATGAAATCTTTTTCCGGAACCAGCTGCCTAGCTTAATTCTTGAAGTGTACAAGTTGATGAGGCTACTGCTAATATATCTACATACTCCGCAAAACATTTCGGTTTATTGGGAGAATTTTCGGAAAGTATGGTTCATCCGTAAAGGGGACCGCATATAGGACGCTAGTTCCACCTATTCTTGAGTACGGCTAGAATATTTGAGATCCGTATCAGGTTGAGTTAAAGGAAAACAACGAAACAATTCACAGGTAGGTTGCTAGATTAGTTACCGGTAGTTTCGAACAACACGCAAGTGTTACGGAGATGCTTCGGAAACTCAGATAAAAATATCTGGAGGGAAAGCGACGTTCTTTCTGAGGAACACAACTGACAAAATTTAGAGAACCGGAATTTAAACCTGACTGCAGAACGATCCTACTGCCGCCAACATACATTTCGAGTAGGATCACGAAGATATGCGATAAATTAGGGCTCATACTGAGAAACAAAGACAGTCGCTTTTCTCTCGCTCCGCCTGCAAGTGAAATAGAAAAGGAAATGGTTAGCAGTGGTACATGGTATCACAATGATGATTTGCTTCTTGTTTTATATGTCCAAGATTGGAAAATTGCTTGACCGTAAAGCAGAGTACAGGAAAGGTCCGTCTTTGCTCACAGTCTCACAAATCAGTGAGATAGCTCTACTGCCAAAGGCTTAAGGATCTAGTGACAGAAATGAAAACAGACAGTAAAAAGAGTTTATGTACGCCGACAGTCGAGCATTAGTAAAAAGAGGCTGTATCCTTAGGTAATTGTGTGATATCTGTAATAATAAATCTTCGCTCTAATCCTTTATTGAGTGATCTAGCAAACGGGAGCTGTGTTTTAGGTGTTATTAGGGGGAGCAAGATAGGGAAACTGGAGTGTGGTCTATCACGGCAGGAGTAGCCAGTAAGCGAGGGCAGCCGGTGGGCATAACGCGCCGGAGATTTAGGAAGGTCATTTCAATAAGTCACTGGTATACCCTACTGCCGCCGCCGACCGCAACAAAAACACGGCTGCCACTGGGGTGCCACCGCCTCCTGCCGGAAAATTGCCGCAACTGGCACACTTTCCGGATGATACGGTAATTCCCTGGGTGGAGAGAAAATTGCAGACAAAATATTTCTGCTTACAACAGCTACGGAATAAAATCGTTCGGGCAGTGCTGGTCTGTTCTTTTTTGTGTTTGTAGTGACTTACAAAGAAGGAAAGACAGCAGTAAAGCAGGTTAAAGTGTAACGTCTTTTGGACGTGGAGGATACTGTATTAGCTACCATACCAAAACTCTCCTTGGTTTCATATACTGCTTGCTAAATGTATAGTCTAGATAGTATCGACGGATAGCGTGCAACCTTGTTTCATTCCGTTCTCAGCTAATACTTCCATTCCAGCCCCTGCGACTCTCGTAGTTGCAGCCTGCTTTTTGTACAAGCTGCGGATGACCTTTCACTCCCAGTATTTCAACCCCCTTTCGTTCAGAATTTTAAAAAATCAGACAACATTTTCAAACACTTTCCTCATATCTAAAAATGCAGTATATGTAGGCCTTCCATTCCTCAACATGTCTTCTAGAATAAGTCGTAAGCACCGTATTCCCTCATGTGTTCCTGCATTTCGATAGAAGTCAAACTGAAGTTCTTCGCCTTAGGCTTCTACCATTCATTCCATTATTCTGCAAATTGTAGGCATTAGTACTTCAATGCTTCTAGTGTGGTTAAGGCACGATATACAGAATGCCTACCTACGATCTTGTCCACCACAACTCATTTGGAGTTGCTGTAATATACAGACATCCTCCATAGGCAAAAATTGCTAGGAGGGACAACAGTCGACGTAGAAGGTCACCATCTTTTACTAACTTTGCTGACTGTTGTCGTCTCTGAATATCTCACGAACTCCCACCTAGGCTGTATGTGCGATGTTTCCTGTTACTTCGTAACTTTTCTTAATAAACATAATAACATACTATTGTGAACTATAACTATACTTGACTGAGATCGAGCGGTTCTAGGCGCTACAGTCTGGAACCGCAAGACCACTACGGTCGCGGGTTCGAATCCTGCCTCGGGCATGGATGTGTGTGACGTCTTTAGGTTGGTTAGGTTTAAGTAGTTCTAAGTTCTAGGGGACTGATGACCTTATAAGTTAGGTACCATAGTGCTCAGAGCCATTTGAACTATTTTTTATACTGGACTGAAGTTGTTTACCACCTTTAACTTCAAGTGTGTCTGTGCTGTAATTTGGAACTCAAGTTACATGATTATAGAAATGCTTCCTGATAATATCGAGTCGTAAAAAGTATCACTAACAATTTAACTGTATTTGAATTAACATTTACTAAATTGTTTATGAAAAGCAAAACTGTACGTTATACAAGCCGTTCTGTGCTTTGTTCTCTGTACTGCACAGTGGGGTGGACAATGCTGCAGTGCATGGGATCACAATACTTGACTTGCAGTTTCAACATACAAATCTAACAGAATAAAACAAGCTACATAAAATTACAAATTGAATTTTGGAAGAATAAATAACCAAAATGCTTTTCGTAAAACGCCGTGCCAATTTACGTGCGCAAACTGAATAAAGAAAATTCTAAACTGTAATTAATGCACACACGAATGTAACACTGCTCAGTAAAAATAAGTCTGTCTGAGAAAGGAATGTAATTTGAGCTGAACTTTACCTGAATTGAATCCGATATTAATTCTGAAATACAATGCTTAACTGAGAATGAGTTTACTGTGTTCTGACTGATGTTAAATTGGCTCTAACAAATAATCTAACAAGTTTTGTTAATTACCTTTGGCAACGCAAACTCGGTTCTGTTCGAGAGCGACGAACATTAAGGTACAGCAGAGCAGAAAGGCAGCTAAGTGAAAGAAAGTCTTGAGCAGTGTCATGAAAAGACGCACAACTATGCCAAGTAGATTGTTCTTCACTTATCAGCAGCTGAATTTCGCTCAATACAGTTCGGCGACAAACATAATCAAAAAATGAATTTCGTGAGGTGGCAGTTACATTTACTGAATGATTAAGAGGACACTAGCATTCAGAAACTACGTTGCGAATAATGAAACTCATTCTCCTACTACGACAATCATCTTCACAAAATTACTTTTTATTAAAAGTACGACTTTCCCATGAAATGAATTAGTAGAACGGAAAAGGAGCGGTAAATCTATAACTTCTGAGAGTCAGCCATGGGAACAAATAACTTTCCTTATTCACGTCGGGACCATGAAAACTGACTGGAACCAGTAATTAAAAATCCCACTGACCGTTTTCCAAGTAAATAGTAAATTAGGCGCAGATAGCAATTCAGCAACAGCGTTACCTGAAAATCTTCACTTCTCAAATTAATCTTTGCCAAATCATATTCCCAAAATTCAACATTCTCTGAATTTGTATCTAGGAACTCTGTTGGTAATTTCTAGATAGTTTAGTATCGAGACCATGCTGTACTCACTCACTTTCTTCTCGCGGAAAGTTACTGCGACGACATAGCTACTGGAAAATCAAAAGATCACAGTGCCTGCACTCAGAACCTCTGTGGCATAACATATTGACAACTGAAAACTACTGCCAGAAAAATGTCCAGTGTACAAATATGAAATACCGGATGATCAAAAAGTCAGTATAAATTGCAAAAGTTAATAAACCTCGGAATAATGTAGATAGAGAGATAAAAATTGACACACATGCTTGGAATGACATGGGGGTTTTATTGGAACAAAAAAGAACAACAACCACATGTAGCTAGGCTCGTCGTTCGGTGATGATCGTGTTCTCAGCCGCCACTTTCGCCATGCTTCACCTCCCAGGTCCCCAGACCTCAGTCCGTGCGATTATTGGCTTTGGAGTTACCTGAAATCGCAAGTGTATCGTGATCGACCGACATCTCTAGGGATGCTGAAAAACAACATCCGACGCCAATGCCTCACCATAACTCCGGACATGCTTTACAGTGCTATTCACAACGTTATTCCTCGACTACAGCTATTGTTGAGGAATGATGGTGGACATATTGAGCATTTCCTGCAAAGAACATCATATTTTCTTTGTCTTACTTTGTTATGCTAATCATTGCTATTCTGATCAGATGAAACGCCATCTATCGGACATTTTTTAACGTTTGTATTTTTTTGGTTCTAATAAAACCCCATGTCATTCCAAGCATGTGTGTCAATTTGTACCTCTCTATCTAGAATATTCCGTGATTTATTAACTTTTCAAATTTATACTGACTTTTTGATCACCCGGTATGTTACATCGAAGGAAAATAAAAGGTGTTCAGAAATTCCCGTTACGGACTTCAAGGACTTGTAGAGTGGAAACCATACCGTGTCCGTACTACAACCATTTCAAAAGATGTTGGTAACACGACTACTTTTTCAAGTACTTGATTAAACGTTATGCAGTACATCACTTGTTTTACAGTACTCCTCATTAACAGCAGAAGAAATTGCTCGAGTATTCGTTGACGGGTTCTCTTCAACGGGATCCGGTAAGACCTCTTATAATTCGGATGTGCCGCGTCTCCTTCGACCATCGCAGTCACGCTCCCGACGGTGAAAGTACCTTTTCTCGAAGCCGTTGCGTAGTTGTGGCGAAAAGTGTGTGCAATGGGGTCGGACGTTGCGGAGAACGATCTTGATAAAGGGACGAGCAGATCTTCAATTACCGTGAGCTTCGTCTTTCGGAAGGAACATATCGGTGTATTCAGCAAGCGTGTACTCAACCACGTTGCTCTATCACTCACAGACATGTGAATGAGGCTCGAACCAAATCAGAGAGGTAGTACAGACACAAAAATGACATCAGCCGATTCGACATAATCACTCCCTTCATCCTACCATAATTACCCTGCTGCGTACCTACCTAGCAAACAGGTTTTCAAACGGCTGTAACCCGGAAACGGTATGTTTCAGGACATGGATTCCTATTCAAAATATTGTGTACTCACTCCCGTCTACAAGTCCTAGAAGTTTGTAACGGAAATTTCCTAATATCCTGTATAGAACTCACATCACTCTCACTGCAGGCCAAAAATAAACCAGAAACCTTACAACTTCCACTGCTGAAAATACAGAAAACACTTATCTGACACGTGTTCTTTTGACCTCCATGTATAAACACATTTTCAAAGAAACGGTGTAAACAGTAGATTCAGTTTGTCCTCTGTGTACAGACACGTGCTATGATATACTTTCAGGAAGAAGCACAGCCATTCCTAATATCAGCCTACGAAAGATGAAATGAAATCAGTACCATATAATGTGGGGTCATTTAATGTTACTGTTGTTCCACAAAGCCCTGTCATGTTACAGGCGCATGTGCTGTGCAGTGGCTTGCTGCGTACTTGCGGATTAACAAGCGGACACTGTGAAGATACGAGATAAGGCCCGGAAAAAGAGAAGACAACAGCTGGAAAAACAATTGCCCCATTACTCAACAAACTTGCATATTTCTCTCTAGGTTAAGTCATTTCTAACTATGTGAACATGTAAGTCCAGATAAAACGTTTTCGGAATGATATTAAAACTTTTAGAAGTTTCTAAACTAAATATTCACTCGGAACTAATAATTCTGCTTAAAGATATTTTTTTATTTTATAAATTCATTTATCTATACAGTCACAAAGCAAATTAGCGAACCCAGTGAAACTTTGTACAGAACACAGTACACTATAATAAATGTATCCTCCTCGCGCTGTTTATACACAAAAACCAAATATTTGTTGTGTTAAGCAGTCGTATTCAGATATAAATTTACAAATAGATCATTTAATTTTCACGTTTATTTTTTAAATAACATGATTTCAGATAGTTAAAACATATTTCTGAGCAATTAATGAGATTTCTATTAATTTATGTGACATTTTAAAAGCTGGGACGTGATTTCATTGTTTGCTTCTTATCTTGGTGCTTAATTTAGTGAAATGCCTGACAAATAGTCTTTTTTATGCTTAGGTCCACAGCCTCATTAAATTTCTTGGATAATTTATTTTCCTGCGTGAGGACGTTCCTTACTTAAAACATGCGAAGAGCACTTTTGCAAACGCAGGTATCGTAATTTAACGCGGAATCTAAGGGAGAGAAGAATCTCGTTTAACGTGTCCTGCAGTTAATGCGTGACCTGCAAAAACGAATAGAAATTACGCTGAAGTGCCAAAGAAACTTGTGTAGGCAAGCGTATTCAAATACAGAGATATGTAAGCAGTAAGTGTCTACAGGCAACAAGGGTCTGGCGCAGTGGTTAGATCAGCTACTGCTGCTACAATGGAAGATTATCACGATTTAAGTGAGTTTGAACGCGGTATTATAGTCGGTCCACGAGCGATGGGACATAGTATCTCCGAGGTAACGATGAAGTGGGGATTTTCCCGTACGACCATTTCACAAGCGTACCGTGAATTTCAGGAATCCGGTAAAACATCAAATCTCCGACACCGCTGTGACCGGAAAAACATTCTGCAAGAAAGAGACCAATGACGACTGAAGAGAATCGTTCAACGTGAAAGTAGTGCAGCCCCTCCGCCAATTTCTGCAGATTTCAGTGCTTTTCCATCAACAAGGGCCAGAGTGAGAACCATTCAACAAAAGATAGTCGTTATGCGCTTTCAGAGCCGAAGACCCTCTCGTGTAGCCTTGATGACTGCACGACACAAACGTTTACGCCTCGCCTGCGCCCGTCAACACCGACATTGGACTGTTGATGACTGGAAACATGATGCCTGGTGGGGCGAGTCTCAAATTCTATCGAGCGGATGAAAGTGTACGGGTGTGGAGGCTACCTCATGAATCCATAAACCCTGCCTATCAGCGGGGCACTGTTCAAGCTGGCGGAGGCTCTGTAACGGTGTGGGGCGTGTGCAGTTAATATGGGACCCCGAATGCGTCTGGACACGACTCTGACAGGTGACACCTACGTAAGCATGCTGTCCGATCACCTGCATCCATTCATGTCCATTGTGCATTCCGACGGCCTTGGGCATTTCCAGCAGGACAGTGCGACACCTCACGTGTCCAGAATTGCTACAGAGTGGTTCCAGGAACACTCTTTTGAGTTTAAGCACTTTCGCTGGCTACCAAACTCGCCAGAAATGAACGCTGTTAAACATATCTGGAATGCCTTGCAACGTACTGTTCAGAAGATATCTCCACCCCCTCATACTCTTGCGGATTTGTAGACATCGCTGCAGGATTCATGGTGTCAATTCCCTCCGTCACTACTTCAGACATTAGTCCAGCCTATGCCACGTCGTGTTTCGGCACTTCTGCGTGCTCGCGGGGACACCACACGATATCAGGCAGCTGTACCAGTGTCTTTCGCTCTTTAGTGGATACCGGTTCAGATGACATGTCTTTTAACATTCTATATAATTTCTAATACTGTTTCATGTTTCACATTTTCGCGTTTTAAATTCACCGGAAGAGGTCCTTTAGGTGTTAAACCAGGTTCGGATAAAGAGAAGGAATATCAAAAGAATGTCGGAACAATATTCCAAGGTGTACCTCAATGTGGGGCCCCTGAAGTAGTTTACAATCAGAGCTACACCCAATTTTTTTGTGTTTTCAGTTCGTTCACTCGTATTATCCAGAGAACACTAATCCGAGGTCTAATGACTTGCCTTCTACTGACGAACAAAGATAGCCGATTCTTTTTGAGTTGCACTGTCTTGTTTCCGACCTTCTGTTCTATCACATTGCATTGAAGTCAAACGCAGTACAGTCTTTGCTGCGCAACCTTCCAGCGACGACAAAGAAATTTCCATTACAGCTGTTTTTACCGTAGAAAATAAATTCAGGTGAACAGCTCAAGCGGAAAAGCAGGGAATTCGCAGTGAATGGTGGTAGCGGATAAACTACATAGCCGTCTATTTACAAGGCGTCCAGGCTATTCACAGACAAAGTGGATTACTACTTACAACGAGCCTTTCTGCGCAGAACTACTGAATACAAAAAGTTGTGTAATCAATTTATCAAAGAGTAAGTTAGAGAATGAGAGTTTTCTCTGGGAAACGAATGATCAACGCATAATTTGGGGAACGCCGTCGCACGTTAGTCACCTCGAGGGATTTACGAAAATTTTGGAAAGCCGAAACTAGGTTACGTTTTAATAATTGCAGCCATTCTTCCCTACTTCTTACTTCAATGCTATTTATCTTGTTGATGTAAATATTAAACGTATATTAGAAATGACTTTTTATTATTGTTTGTATCAAACATGTTTCACCGAATTACATTAGCCGTCATTGGTCTGCAAAGAAATAATAGAGAGATAACTGTATGTTTAACTATAAATATTTTGTAGTCAGTTATGTATCGTTTGATGGTTGAACCTTAAGGTTACCACTTTCATTTTGCATATACTATACGGGTGTCTATTAGCTTTTGTGTGAACAGCAGCGTGAGGAAATTTTTCAGTAAACTGTACGCAGAATTAAATTGCTAGTTTTGTCGTTGATTTGGGGCCTTTGTGCACACTGGAAATATATTTGTCAAACTATAGAACATATAAAGGAGGATAACTTAAAAGGAGGATAGCTTAAAATAATATTGCCAAGTTGGACATACGCTGTATTAGTACGAATAGCTACCTCTATCTTCCCATACTGATACACTACAAAATAGAAGCAGTACAGCAATAGATGGGATATGTCAAAGTACCCTTTCCTTACTAATAACAGTGACTTAATCACAATCTGTGTGTGTGTCGTTTACAGAACACTTTTGGACCAGCAACAAGATGAATAAGATACCTTGACCTGAAAGCAGCCATTGTTTCAAATGGCTCTGAGCACTATGGGACTCAACTGCTTTGGTCATCAGTCCCCTAGAACTTAGAACTACTTCAACCTAACTAACCTACGGACATAACACACATCCATGCCCGAGGCAGGATTAGAACCAGCGATCGTAGCAGTCGCACGGTTCCGGACTACGCGCCTAGAACCGCGAGACCACCGCGGCCGGCACCATTGTTTCAGAATGCAAGTCAACCGTCCGCAGAAGTGCTCTGCCTTTTCCTGGTGGAAAGGTCAATATCTTGGAAATTATGGAACAAATAAATCACAGATTTGGGAAGATATTACGTTCTTTCATCTACAGATGAAATATACCCCTATAATAATTAAATAAAATTCCAGTAGCGGTAGCTTATCCCACATTAAACGTTTCTGTTATTGCCATGTAGAAAAAATCCGGATGTAAGTACCTAATAGTCTCCCAATTTTCATCTTCCTGCAAGGACGAACGTTTTAACTATACACTAAGGATTTTATGACGTCCAAAAGGCTATCGTCATATAGCTATCAAACTCAGTCGAATCTTAAGAGGCCGAACCGATGACATTATGTTAACACTGAGCGATGTTAGAGGCAAGAATTTATGTGTAGTGGGACTCAGTGTATCCGTCAAAGAGATCACTCTCTGTGCGAGGGAATACCGTTAGAGGTCGCAGGTAGTCTA
Source organism: Schistocerca gregaria (assembly GCF_023897955.1). NCBI lineage: Eukaryota > Metazoa > Arthropoda > Insecta > Orthoptera > Acrididae > Schistocerca > Schistocerca gregaria. Next base: position 736,833,672 of record NC_064931.1, read on the forward strand.
CATCTACATCTAAATTTATACTCCGCAAGCCCCCTAACAGTGTGTGGCGGAGGGAACTTTACCTGCAACTGTCAGTACCTCCCTTTCCTGTTTCAGTCGCGTATGGTTCGCGGGAAGAACGACTGCCGGAAAGCCTCCGTGAGCGCTCGATCCGTCTAATTTTACATTCGCGATTTCCTCGGGAGGTATAAGTTGGGGGAAGCAATATATTCCATACCTCATCCAGAAACGCACTCTCTCGAAACCTGGACAGCAAGCTGCACCGCGATGCAGAGCGCCTCTCTTAGTGAGTCTGCCACTTGAATTTGCTAAACATCTCCGTAACGCTTACCAGATACCCCTGTGACGAAATGCGCCGCTCTTCTTAGGATCTTCTCTATCTCCTCTGTCAACCCGACCTGGTACGGATCCCACACTGATGTGCAATACTCAAGTATAGGTCGAACGAGTGTTTTGTAAGCCACCTCCTTTGTTGATGGACTACATTTTCTAAGGACTCTCCCAATGAACAGTGGCCGGTCGGGGTGGCCGAGAGGTTGTAGGCGCTACAGTCTGGAACCACGCGACCGCTACGGTCGCAGGTTCGAATCCCGCCTCTGGCATGGATGTGTGTGACGTTCTTAGGTTAGTTAGCTTTAAGTAGTTCTATGTTCTAGAGGACTGATGACCTCAGAAGTTAAGTCCCATAGCGCTCAGAGCCATTTGAACCAATGAACAGTGACAGGTAGACCGTCAGTAGTACCTCCGTACTCATTTTGCACTTCACTAAGTATGTTGTATGATATGGCACTGCTCGTGTTTAAAAAAATGTGGATTAATCTTGAGATTTTTCACAGCACAATATTTGTGATTTCCGTGAAGTCCCCGGCTTGACTGATAGGATGTATGTTATCGAGTGTACACCAAGCTAAAGATTTCGTTCTTAAGGAGAGTATTTCGACGACTGTTCTAATCACTTGATTTCACTTGTGCCAGCTATCTGAATTCCATCTGCACCATCAGCTAGAACACCTAAGATCGATGATCGTAGTGCCTGGTTGAGATTACTCGCTCACTCGTTGCAATATTGTGTTTAAAGACAAGAATATTCTACAAATCGTCTGATGTGGTTTTCAAACATAAACACAAATCAAGTAAGTTGAATACTATATGAATTTCAATATCCTCATGGAACATTTGTCACTATCGGATCGTTCAATGACTGCGGACCTTTATATAAAAATTTCAATATTCTCTTTGAACAATTGTCCCAAACGGATCATTCAATGACTGAAGACTGAACTATCAGATACAAACAACACATAGAACACGTTCCAGTGCAGCTGACTTAAGAGCATTGGTAAATTCCTTTCATCATATAAGTAGCTAAGTTCTTAACGGATTCAGCTTAAATCTCGGGATTTATGATTTTCCGTTGTATATCCATGACTTTTCTTTTCTTTTCGCTGTCGATTTTCAGATGTTGATAAGTTAGTACGTATGGCATGTTTGTTTGAATGAGGTGAACTTCTAGATGTTAAGTAAAATTACATTACTTGAAAATACTGTAGAAGTTAGCCTTTCAGCGACTGAAATGTAGTATTTGTTATTAATGTTTTTGTAGTATGTGTGTGTTTATAATCAGCGATGAAAGACGCAAATCTTTTCGAAATCTTTTGATTGCTGTAAGTGATTCTTAAAAATTAATTTACGTTATCTTATCTACTCCTGTTGACTTTCTTAGCACTCCCGTTGGATGTTTAAATACGGCACTGATATTACATTACCACTTGTCAATAAAAGCATTGCATCATAGACATATGAGGAAGAACCTAATATTGTAGCTGAAACTGAAAATGCTATATAGCTTTCTATTTTTTTGTTTTGGTTGCTTAAGAAAATAAATAAGACGTATACTAATACTTACGCATCTTGCAGTGTGCAGGGCCTCTCTGAAAACCGATCTGTTCTCAAATTATTAAAACTGAATCATGTAGGCAAATATGTATATTGTTCTGTCTTTGGCAGACTCATTGATGGCTTATCGATAAATATTAGTCTGTGAATACTCTTTTAATGATCGGTGCATACCACTCGTGTCGCAACCTGACACGTCTCTTCGGTGTCACAAGATAAAAGCTTCACACTGACATCAGGCGTGTATTGGAGGAGAGCACAATAATGACTCACGGTATGTTCATCGCTACTCTCTTTATCTGCAACGCAGCACATTCAGTTTATCGAGATGGACGAATTTATTGTAATTAAACTATTAGGTAGCGTGCTTTCATCTGTCAGCAGACGCACGTGTTCTAATCTGGCAGATGGCATCTAAAGCTGCGCTCGTCCTCGTCCTTCCATGGCAACTGCTATCTTGCTACTTCTCGATCGTCACAGTGACATTTTACAGCTTATTGCCTCTCTACTTCCACTTTATGCATGTCTCAGTAGAGTGGAGACCACATCAAGCTTTCTGACTTCACAGTAATAAGTCAATTAACCCAAATTATTAAGTAGAAGAGCTTTCTTCTGACTGTATGACAGACCTTTGGTTTCTCTAGGCATTTCATTGTTGAAACATTTCAGGTAAGTATCTTATTAGAGATTTCCATTTGTTTTAAAGCTGTATGTTTCGTAAAGGGTAACGCTTACTTTCCATGTTACAGCTCATTTTATTACTTCTCTTCAAATCACATTAATCATGGAATGTATACACACAGCAACAGAACGTACCAGCGTGACTTCAAACACTTTGTTATAGGAAATGTTCAAAATGTCCTCCGTTAGCGAGGATACTTGCATCCACCCTCCGTCACATGGAATCCCTGATGCGCTGATGCAGCACTGGAGAATGGCGTATTGTATCACAGCCGTCCACAATACGAGCACGAAGAGTCTCTACATTTGGTACCGGGGTTGCGTAGACAAGAGCTTTCAAATGCCCCCACAAGTGAAAGTCAAGAGGGTTGAGGTCAGGAGAGCGTGGAGGCCATGGAATTCGTCCACCTCTACCAATCCATCGGTCACCGAATCTGTTGTTGAAAAGCGTACGAACACTTTGACTGAAATGTGCAGGATCTCCATCGTGCATGAACCACATGTTGTGTCGTACTTGTAAAGGCACATGTTTTAGCAGCATAGGTAGAGTATCCCGTATGATATCATGGCGGTGAATCGAGGAAGTACAGTACATAATGACGAAACGAAAATGAGCTCTAACATTGAAATTAAGCGTTTCCGGACACATGTCCACATAACATCTTTTCTTTATTTGTGTGTGAGGAATGTTTCCTGAAAGTTTGGCCGTACCTTTTTGTAACACCCTGTATATGTTACAAAGCCAACAGCCACAGCGGCACAAGTTTATAACCGTACGAGCTCTGCAGATGGTGAAGAGGTTGAAAGAATGCACTATGAGATAAAAGAAATTATTCGGATGGTTAAGTAAGACGAAAATTTAATTATGATGGGAGACTGGAAATTCACATTACGAATAAAAAAGAAAGAAAACGGTTGGAGAATATGGAATGGAGCAGGAGGACAAAAGGGAAAGCTGCCTGGGAGAATTCTGCACAGTGTAAATTTAATAATTGCAAAATCTAGGTTTAAGTCTTATGAAGAAGTCTGAATATGTGGTAGAAACCTGGGGAAACTGGAAGTTTTCTAGTAAGACAGAGATTCCTAAACTAGTTTTTAAACTGCAAAACGTTTCCAAGGGCTGAGGTGGATTCATATTAAGACTGAATTAATTGCATAAAGGGAAAAATTTAAGGAGTTAAGACCACGATAAAATGAAAAGCTTAAAGTCTGAATGGGTGCATCAGCCAAACAATGGCTGAAACAGGGAAAAGTAATACCACTAGAAGACGAGAGGGTAGCTTTGAAGGATAAAATAGTGGAATAGCAGTGGGTGAAACAGGCAATAGAAGAAGCTTAGTAGAAATTCGTGGATGAGAGTCAGAATAATGAAGTTAACAGACAAACCATAAAATATAAAAATTCAGTAAATGAAGCAGGCAATGGGGAATACTGACGTCAATATATGCGACTGACAGATTGTGTAAAACTGCATCACAAGAATAGCAAGTGGAGAAATGCAAAGAGGTCGCAGTGTGCCTGAATATCAGGAAGACAGAAAGACCTACCGCACATAGGAAAATAAAACAGTTCCTTGGAGGACCTGTATTAGTGTGAAAAGCTCGTATGGGAAGCCACTACTAAACAAAGAAGGGATACCTGAAAGGAGAAAGGGCTATATAAGGAAAACAAACTTGAAGAAAATTTTGTAGAAGAGGAAGAGGAAACAGATAAAATTAAGATGGGAGATACGGTGGTGCTAGAAGTTTTGTTGGTAAAATGGAAATGGCGAGTGGCTAGGGTCTCCCGTCGGGTACACTGTTGGCTGGTGCAAGTGTTTCGAGTTGACGCCACTTCGGCGACTTGGGTGTGAAATGATGATGATTATGACAACGCTACACCCAGTACCTGAGCGGAGAAAATCTCCGACCCAGCCGGGAATCGAACCCGGGTCGTTAGCTATGACATTCCGCCGACCTGACCACATTTTTTTTTTTTTTTACGTCTATTCATTTTGCTCCGAATTGTTCGTTGCGTTTGGTCTGGGCGAACGTCACAGGACATCAGTACAAGTTGATCGTTGATTCCTGTACTCAGTTTTTATTACAGAGGCCTTTGACCGAACACTCTGAGCTACCGTGCCAGCTGGCCACTCAACTACCAGAGAAGGATGTTTTGTTAGTGTGCTGAAATAGTTTATTCGAAACAAAGCATGTGATTTTACGACAAATTTTCAGCTATTGTGTGATTCTTGAGAGAAAATGTTATTGCTGTTGTGAAATGCTGTGAAATGCATGGCAGAGGGTATGCCCTATTGTACAAGTTACTAAAGTTTCTTCCCGTTCCGTTCATGTATGGAATGCGAGAAGAATGATTGCTTCAATGTCTCTCTGCGTGCTGTAATTGCGAGGGGTTGCTTAAAAGTAATGCCTCCAAATTTTTTTCCAGTTCTTTATATCGGTTGAGGTATTACACGCCACGCATATTACTCAGTCGAATAACTCAAGTTTCCACCTTCTGCCGGTAGATGGCTCGGCATTTTTGCATGTAAAACTGCATTTTGTAACGCAACTATGTGGCTTTTTTAAGGCAGTTGTTTGCCCGATTCTTGAATATTGTTCGTCTATCTGGGATTCCTATCAGGTAGGATTGATACAGGAGACAGAGAAGATCCAACGAAGAGCGGCGTGTTTCGTCACGGGATCGTTTAGCTATTGAGAGAGCGTTACGGAGATGCATACGAACTCCACTGGCAGACGTTAAGAAAGAGGCGTTACGCATCACGGAGAGATTTACTACTGAAATTTCGGGACAACACTTTACTTCCTTCCACATACATCCCGCGTATTGACCACGAAGAGAATATTCGAAAAATTAGAGCCAATACAGAGGATTACCGTCAATCGTTCTTCCCACGCAACATTCGCGAGTGGAACAGGGTTGGAGGGATCAGATAGTGGTACCGAAAGTACCTTCCGCCATATACAACTAGGTAACTTGCGGAGTATGATATAGATGTTGATGTATGTCCATGTTCTGCGAGACACTCAGGAAACTGAAAGCACGATTTCGAAGAGTGTATTCGCACATGGATCACCCTATCCTTCAGCAAGACAATGCCAGACCACACACGAGTGTTGCGACATACGCAACAATACGACGCTTTGGGTTCATTGTTATCGATCATCCTACATACAGTCTCGACTCGACTCCACCCGATATTCATCTTTTCCCCTGATCTTCATGAACGAAGACCTCACTTTGATAGTGATAAAGTGGTGTAAGCAGAGGTGAGGTTGTGGCTGCGTCAACAAAGTTAGACATGTTGCAGTGTCGGTATCAACAAACTGGTAGCCCGTTGGCTCGTTGGGAGAAATGTGTTCGTCGCCAGGGTGAGTAAGTTGAGAAAGAAGTATCTAGACGTGAAGAATAACGACGTAGAATGTTAAAAACGTTTATTTTATTTTCAAATAAAAAATTCGGATGCATCCCTTTTCGTTGCGCCTTCATAGCCTAATGGAGGACCGTTTTCAAAAAACTCGCTTTTTTCATTTTTTGAAGTAGTTGTTTTTCTTAACACATACTGTTCTGCTTCCTATACAAGCCTTTGCAGCCGGCTTAAGCAAATCTTTCTTTATTCCACATTTAAAGAACAGAGAATACAGCCCGTTTTTGTAAAACTTGCTCTTGCATATGTGGGGGTATTTTCAAAACTGACTTTACTGAGTTGTCGAAGACGTTATGAGGTATTCCTGAACATATATCCTACAGATAATGTAAATGTGGTCTTTGACATACGACAAATCTATCTCTGCCAAAGCTCTCTATTAATGAAATCTGTCTATGGTGATACATCAACCAAAACGTTTTTCAATATATAGGACGAGGAATTCCGCCGTATGCAAGACATCTTTTCTGTTTCGTTTTACCCAGACATGTTTCAGCACTTTTTCTGCTATCTTCAGTGGGTTATTTTTTATTTTCTTATTGTAAGATTGTTCTTACATACTAACATTTAGCGAAATTTTGATACATTATATTTCCAATTGTGAATGAATAACCGCTGAAAATATTATACATCGTTTGTTCGTAGTTCACAGTTGACATATGTATTAACGTCCTGATGCACTGTCTGTTGTTTATAACATTATGGCTAAAGTTCTCATTGTAGCTTAATTGTCAAAAGAGTGCATTTATGTGTAAGTTTACACACCTTGCGTGATGCTGTTGCACATTGATGTTGGTAGCTAGTTTGCTACACAATCTACAACTTCTCATTTACAAACAGCAAAATGTATTTTTTTTAAATTTTAGTGTTCATTATGCGTTTACAAACGGAAATTAGCATATATCACGTTTTTGTGTGTAACTTACGGCTTTGATGTTGTAGTGCTTTCTTATATTTTGTTGGCGATGTGAATAGGCTGATTTCGTGAGCTATGGTCGCTTGATACTGCACTTTCTCCGATTTTTCAAAACATAGACAGAGTTTTCGCAGCCATTACGTGGTGTTGTGGCTGTGGCTGTGTAGTATTCATTTCTACATCTACATCGACATACATACTCCACAACCACCATACGGTGCGTGGCGGAGGGTACCTCGTACCACAACTAGCATCTTCTCTCCATGTTCCACTCCCAAACAGAACGAGGGAAAAATGACTGCCTATATGCCTCTGTACGAGCCCTAATCTCTCTTATCTTATCTTTGTGGTCTTTCCGCGAAATGTAAGTTGGGGGCAGTAAAATTGTACTGCAGTCAGCCTGAAATGCTGGTTCTCTAAATTTCCTCAGTAGCGATTCAAGAAAAGAACGTCTCCTTTCCTCTGGAGACTCCCACTCGAATTCCTGAAGCATTTCCGTAATACTCGCTTGATGATCAAACCTACCAGTAACAAATCTAGCAGCCAGCCTCTGAATTGCTTCTTTGTCCTCCCTCAATCCGACCTGATAGGGATCCCAAACGGTCGAGCAGTACTCAAGAATAGGTCGTATTAGTGTTTTATAAGCGGTTTCCTTTACAGATTAACCACATCTTCCCAAAATTCTACCAATGAACCGAAGACGACTACCCGCCTTCCCCACAATGCTTGTCCCACTTCATATCGCTCTGCAATGATGCGCCCAAATATTTAATCGATGTGACTGTGTCAAGCGCACAGTAATGTGTATACATTTAATACTTTCTCTCCTTGGGCTATTGATTTTTGGATATGATAGTTTTCTTCTATAGTTAATTTTTGGTATAAGCTGCTACTAGTTTTAAGGATGTGTAAGTTAGTTTCAGTGTTTGTAGTGTGTTGATTTTGTGCTATCAGGCAGTCCGCGAATGTTGAGGCTGAGCTTTTCGGTGTTCTGAGGAGTTCTGTATAACCTGGTTCTGAAATTCCTGCATGTTTGACCCACATATACAGATTGACAACAGTTGCAAGTAAGTTGGTGTATACCAGACTGGCTGTATTTGTCAGTGTTGGTGATATTTCTTCCAAGCCTGCTTTGTATTTTGTTGTTGGTTCTGTATGCTATGTTCAGTCCTTCATTCCTTAGTATATTACACACCCAGTGTGTGACTTTGTTGATGTAAGACATTATGTGCCATTTGTTGCTTACTGTCTGCTGATCTGTTGCGTGTTGTGTTTGTTTGTGTGTGTGTGTTTCATGATTATGTGATGTTTGTTTTTGTATTCTGTAGTGTTTTGTCTACTCATTTTCCACTATATCCATTCTCCTGTGCAATTTCTTTTATTGTGTTCATTTCTTGTGTGTAATCATGTTTGTTCATTGGTATTTTGTTCAGTCTGTGTAGTAAACATCTGAAGCTTCTTTGTGAGTTATGGGGTGATTGGATTGGTTATGAATAATACTACTGGTTATTGTGGGTCTTCTGTAGATGGTTAATTCATGTTTGTTGCTTCTATTGTGTATGGTGAGATCTCAGAAATTAAGTTTTTCATCTGTTTGTGTTTCAATGGTGAACTGTATTTATGGGTGGATGGAGTTTATGTTGCCATGAAGTTCTTTTCTTTTAAGAGAGCCTGTGGTTCATCTATTAAGCAAATTAAGTGATCTACGTACCACGTACCTAAGTTATATTGGAATACATTGCGTTAAATCTGCATGACTGTCGGTAACTCACTGACGATATCTGCACTGTTAGCTGAAATCTAAATCTGCAGTAGAAAAGACAGATGATATTACGACCGATGTTGACCTTCTTTCTGTCCTTTGTGTAGAATTAGATTATTATCCTGCTTCCATCTGTTCTATTTGATTCGTTTTTCCAGTTCTTTGATTTTGTAGAAAACATCAGCTATGGAACTGCATTTCCAACAATTGAATCCTAAGACTGCAAGTAAGTTTCAGCAGCTTAAGTTTTCACAGCTATCTCTCCATGATAAATTACAGTTCAGAAACGGAGCCGTACAACATATGACTTTATATCCTCAGCCAGGCATAAGCAACAGCAAGAAATATATTCGAAATTATAATTCTAAATAGTAGATTTCCAGCTATGATGTAAAAATACACTGTTTTGCTTCCCGTGTTTTCAGTTTGAAGCTGATGTAACGTGTAAAGAAAATTATTTTGGAAATATAAACATAAGGATTGAAAAACACTGCAAAGCACGAGCAGTGAAAGAAACACGTTAATAAAGCAATTCTGATGTAATTCCACTGTAACTTTTAGGATTCGTAAATATTAAGGGGAAACGTAGTAAAGCTTAAAAATTTTGAATGAGTGAGTATAACATAAAGGTTGAAAAAACCTCTGAGCTAAGCCCAAAATAATAAATTGCGTTTTCTTTGTGAAAAATTTGAAACTCCTTTACATGAACATGATGAAACAGAGTATACAGTATATCTAGAGGATTTAGAGGATTAATAAATTCGGATCTGAAGGATTACTTAGAAACGAGTTCAGTCTTAAGAGACTTTTCCAAGACCACCCAGAATCAGATACTTGAGTGCCTGCTACAAGCATACCATGATGAGATAAGGACGGGTGTGAGAAAAGCTTCCTTTACAGATCTCAATACTGATGTTTCGGAACGTACTCAGATGGTCCTTGTTCTACAGTACATATGGAATAAAGGAATATTTAGAAGTTTTGTGGATTCTTTACCCCAGAAAATCAAATGGCACATGGCACATGGTATATCAAAGCGTTTTTAACACATTTAGACATAAAAACAAGTAAAAGTAAATTCTGGTAATGCGCATTTCATTCACTGTTACGCAAATCAACTTAATTTAACTATGAGAAATACAGCACTTATTACACGAAACGCAGTAATATTTTGCGCTAACATTCTGGTTGTTCCGAATTCCGAATGACGTCCATATGCTTTCAGCATTCCACATCCATCCTGCACAATGTGGAACTTCAACTGTGGACCATGAAAATTCGCTATCTTTAAAGAAAAATAAAAAAAAAGAAAACCTGACCAACTGAAATTCAGCATCAAATGCACATCAAATCACTTCAGAAGCAACGGGTATTTTAAATTATCTGAATTATGATTATTTTAGATTTCGGTTATACGGTTAGAGATGTTTTATCACATTTTGCTCATGCTGAAATAATTTGCAAACACATGCAGCCTCGAGAAATTAGTGTATTTAAAGTTGATGAATATTTAACTTGTTTCGTAACTACTATTTTAGAATTAAGACACTGAAAGTACTATGAGAATCCTTTAAACACTCGTGGCAGAAGCTAAGGAAAATAATTGAAATATATGATTCCACTAAACGCTTAGTAGCTGCTACATTGTTCAACACGAAGTAAAACTAAATCTAAACTAAACTCCGCCCGAACAGCCACGAAGGCCCAACGGTACTGACGGGTCGCCGTGCCATCCTCAGCTCACAGGTGTCACTGGATGCGATTATGGAGTAGCAAATGGTCAGCACACCGCTCTCCCATCCGTATGTCAGTTTACGAGGCAGGAGTCTCTACCTCTCAATCAAGTAGCTCCTTAGTTTGCCTCACAAGGGCTGAGTGCACCCCGCTTGCCAACAGCGCCCGGTAGATCAGGCAGTCACCCATCCAAGTGCTACCCTTCGGCGATCTGAGGAGAACCGGTGCTTTCACTGCAGCAAGACCATTGGCTCAAGACAAAGTGCTTCACTAATTACAAAAACAAAAATCCTACAGAAGAGATGGTACTGACTACTGGAGTATATCTCATTACTCACAAAGAAAAGTTTGAAAATGAACTAAAAGTGTTCTCTTGTAGGTCCGATACTAATCAATATTGCACATTAACTGACATGCTGATATTTACTTCGTAAAATAATGTAAATGATGTTCTTTGTGAAATTACGAAACTGATAAAAATCGTCTTCACAGCTTAAGTAAACAGTATGCACCTGGAAAGACTAAATTCGCTCGCAGTGCTTTCAATACAGAAAAATATCCTCAGTTGTCATCCGGACATCAAGGAAAGAATTATTATTTATTTCGAGCAAATTAAAATAAGGTGAACGCATTTAATTTTTAAGTGAACAGATCAAGCTTATACCGTAGCAGTTTAGCTTAAAGTAGGTAAAAAATGTTTGGCATTGTTATTTCAGAATTTGGTCAAGTTTCTGGATAAGTTGTCTTTTATAAAATTTTAAAACAAAGGCTTAAAAGTTTCTGGAGCATCACCATCACTAACTTTTGCTACTAGCCGCCACTGTATTGTATGTTAGGGGACATCCTCAGGCTTCAGCGTATTGTCAATTTCATAACGAGGCATAGTGTGGGGGATCAAAATTATAGAGGAATTAAAACGCTTGACTATGGCAAGCAGGTTTAAATGTGTGTAATTTCCAGTAACTATGCAAAAGTGGCGAGGTTTGCACAGAATCGACCAGTGTGGTTGGCTGTATCAGACCACTCTTCGGACAGAAGTCTATAATAATAACTAACTGTGTTCCACTGATCTACTCGATACAGCTCTGATGTTACATCCATCCCTTGTAAGACTTTCAAGACGATGGGGAACATCAGTGCAGTACAAGACAGTGATCCCATCAGGTACAGTTGTCATCCGTTGTCGAGAGAAACAAATTCAGAAGACTCGGTCTGACTTTTCGTTTCATCCTCCTTTTAAGCGCCAATTGAATCACTGGATAACAATGAGCCGCTTACTGACTTAAAGTAAGATGAAAAACAAGTTACTGTTTTTTCTCTGAGTGGCAGTGAATGAAAAGAGTTGCCAAACTAGCCTTAAAATTATTTAGAAAACTGTGTTGTTTTTCTATATAAAGGTCATCAATAGCATACTTAAACATTTTTTGTCTGTTAAGAGCTGGTTTAAGCACTCAGACTTTTTTTTTTATCCCTGTTGACACATGACTTTAATTACAAGTAATAGCATTTAACGCTCGAATATATTTTCTGTGAATCGTCTCCATGCTTCCGCGGTGAAATGAGAGGAACTTAGATCTTCCAACGGCTAGTAACAACCGTAGCTTAGTCTAGAAAATCACTTCACTGAGAGACTACTCTCTACTCAGAACCATAGCGTAAAAGTTACTGATACGTATGGGCGTCAGAAAGTAAGTTACACTACTGGCCATTAAAGTTGCTAAACCAAGAAGAAATGAAGATGATAAACGGGTATTCATTGGACAAATATATTATACTAGAACTGACATGTGATTACATTTTCGCTGGCCCGTGTGGCCGAACGGCTCTAGGCGCTACCGTCTGGAACCGCGCGACCACTACGGTCGCAGGTTCGAATCCTGCCTCGGGCATGGATGTGTTTGATGTCCTTAGGTTAGTTACGTTTAAGTAGTACTAAGTTCTAGGGGACTGATGACCACGGCAGGTAAGTCCCATAGTGCTCAGAGCCATTTGAACCATTTTGATTACATTTTCATACAATTTGGGTGCATAGATCCTGAGAAATAAGTACCCAGAACAACCACCTTTGGCCGTAATAACGGCCTTGATACGCCTGGGCATTGAGTCACACAGAGCTTGGATGGCGTGTACAGGTACAGCTGCCCATGCAGCTACAACACGATACCACAGTTCATCAAGAGTAGTGACTGGCGTATTGTGACGAGCCAGTTGCTCAGCCACCATTGACCAGACGTTTTCAATTGGTGAGAGATCTAGAGAATGTGCTGGCCAGGGCAGCAGTCGAACTTTTCCGTATCCAGGAAGGCCCGTACATGACCTGCAACATGCGGTCGTACATTATCCTGCTGAAATGTAGGGTTTCGCAGGGATTGAATGAAGGGTCGAGCCACGGGTCGTAACGCATCTGAAATGTAACGTCCACTGTTCAAAGTGCCGTCAAATAAGAGGTGACCGAGATCTGTAACCAATGGCAACCCATACCATCACGCCGGGTGATACGCCAGTATGACGATGACGAACACACGCTTCCAATGTGCGTTCACCTCAATGTCGCAAAACACGGATGCGACCATCATGATGCTGTAAACAGAACCTGGATTCATCCGAAAAAATGACGTTTTGCCATTCGTGCACCCATCTTCGTTGTTGAGTACACCAGCGCAGGCGGTCCTGTCTGTGATGCAGCGTCAAGGGTAACCGCAGCCATGGTCTACTAGCTGATAGCCCCTTGCAGATGCAAACGTCGTCAAACTGTTCGTGCAGGTGGTTGTTGTCTTGAAAACGTCCCCATCTCTTGACTCAGGGATCGAGACGTGGCACCACGGTCTGTTACAGCCGTGCGGATAAGATTCCTGTCATCTCGACTGCTAGTGATACGAGGCCGTTGGGATCCAGCACGGCGTTCCGTATCACCCTCCTGAACTCACCGATTCCATATTCTGCTAACAGTCATTAGATCTCGACCAACGCGAGCGGCAATGTCGCGATACGATAAACCGCAATAGCGATAGGCTACAATCCGACCTTTATAAGTCGGAAACGTGGTGGTACGCATTTTTCCTCCTTACACGAGGCATCACAACAACGTTTCACCAGACAACGCCGGTCAAATGCTGTATGAGAAATCGGTTGGAAACCTTCCTCATGTCAGTACGTTGTAGGTGTTGCCACCGGCGCCAACCTGGTGTGACTGTTCTGGAAAGCTAATCATTTGCATATCACAGCATCTTCTTCCTGTTGGTTAAATTTCGCGTCTGCAGCACGTCATCTTCGTGGTGTAGCAATTTTAATGCCCAGTACTGTACATGTCTTACCGCACAAAGACTATTGCGCAACAAGAACGGCATATAAAAGTGTTAAAGCATATAAATGTTACTAGTTAAATTACTTTCTTCACAAGTAATGAAAGAGGCACATAATTTTGAACCTACTTGAAACTTAACTGTTACCTTGAACTTATTAATGAAGTTAATTAAGAATATTGTTATTGTAAATTGCTATAAAGCATTGAAAGATAAATAATCTCAAGTGGGTTTGGAAATCAGTATTAGTGTGATGCAAATTGTTTTTGAAATGTGAGCATAGTCTGCTTACAGGGAAAGTGACAGTTTACAGGTCGCCACTTTAATCTTTTCTAGCATGCTAAAGTTAATTTAAATATGGTTCTTGCTAATGAAATCTGAAACATACTCACAGTAGAGTGAACATGTAATGTGTTAGTACAGTGTTATTTAATTGCATTTGGATTATTTGGGTAGTCATTAAATTAGGACTATGTTCATGTTCAATTTTGGTCTTGTGATATCTTTGATAACATCTTGGTATTGAATTGGTTAATAAGTTGAGATAGAAAGTATTGTTAACAGGAGTAAAGTTTCATTTATATTTACGTGATTGCCGATCTATGCAAATGATAACTACTGTCATCCACTGTGCAGTTCGTCTGGTAATTGTGTGTGTTCTTTGAATTCTACTAAGAGAGAAATAACTAAGTTCCTTTTGTAAAATTATAGTTAAATTCTTTAAACTTAATGTTTTCACATTATTATGCCTAATTAGGCTGGTGACCGTTTATTATTTCACTTTCGAGAACTTAGTTACTTTCTTAGCATCCAAAATTAAAGTCTTTTAGTTTTTCTACTAATCACAATAGTCACAAAATCTGTGTTCGATCCCCTCTGTCTATTAGGTTAAACATTCAAAATTCCTCCCAGAGGGTAACACTTTTTGCACACTAATGTCATATTTGGCACAAAGGCAACAGTAGTGTTATACCAGCTGCACTACCATTTGTCCTCATTCCAGCGGAAAACAAACATGATTTCTCTCAGCAGTTACACTGAACTCCACCTCGTACACTGTTTAACTAAATTAAAATACTAGGTCACGGTCACAAACTGGCAAATGTAATGACGTCCGCATTGCTCACAAAGTGATACTTTGATGTTTTCACATTCCATATACCCTACAGACCCAAAGAAACTACTACACCTGCGTAATATCTGTAGCACGCAGAAGTACCGCAACACAACGTGGCATGGTCTCGACTAATGCCTGAAGTAGTGCTGGAGGGAATTGACACCATGAATCCTGCATCGCTGTACATAAATACGCGGGAATTCGAGGGGCTGTAGATCTCTTCTGAAGAGCACGTTGCAAGGCATCACAGATATGTCCAATAACGTTCATGTCTGATGCGTTTGGTAGTCAGCGGAAGTGTTTAAACTCAAAAGAAGGTTCCTGGAGCCATTCTGTAGCAATTCTTGAGGTATGGAATGCCACATTGTCCTGCTCGAATTGTCCAAGTGGGTTGGAATGCACGATGGACATGAATGGATGCAGCTGATCAGACAGGATGCTGTTAGAGCCGTATCTAGATTAATCAAAGGTCCCATATCACTCCAGTTGCACGCGTACCACACCATTATAGAGCCTCCACCAGCTTCAACAGTCCCCTGTTGACATGCACGGTCCATGGATTCATGAGGTTGTCCCCTTACCCGTACACGTTCATCCGCTCGATACATTTTGAAACGAGACTCGTCCGACCAGGCATCATGTTTCCAGGCATCATCAGTCCAATGTCGATGGTGACGGGCTCAGGCGAGGCGTAAAGCTTCGCGTCGTGCAGTCATCAAGGGTACACAGTGGGGCCGGCTGCGAAAGCCTGTATCGATGATTTTCCGTTGAATATGTTCGCACGCTGACACTTGTTGATGTCCCAGCACTGAACTTTGCAGCAGTTTGCGGAAGGGTTGCACTTCTGTCACGTTGAATGGTTATCTTCAGTCGTTGTTGGTTCTGTTCTTGCAGGATCTCTTTCCGGCCGCAGCGATGTCGGAGATTTGATGTTTTACCGGATTCCTGATATTCAAGGTTCACTCGTGAAACGGTCGTACGGGAAAATCCCCACTTCATCGCTATTTCGGAGATGCTGTGTCCCACCGCTCGTGCGCCGATTATAACAGAACATTCAAACCCACTTAAATCTTGATAACCTGCCACTGTAGCAGCAGTAACCGATCTAACATCTGCGCCAGACACCTGTTGTCTTACATAGGCGTTATGATAGCAGCGCCGTCTTCTGCCTGTTTATATATCTCTGTATTTGAATATGCACGCCTATACCAGTTTCTTTGGCGCTTCAGTGTACATCTAGCTTTCAATAAATTAAGTATCTCAAGTTAGTTATGTATTAAATATCTTCTAGTTCTGTTAAAGTGTGGTAAACACTAACTTAACAATTTCAAAAGTAATTGTTGTTAATTGCATTAATAATATGAACTAACTGAAGAAAGCCTACAACTAACAGTGTTTTTGTATAGCTTTATTTTATCCAAGGATGTGTTTCGGACTTTCACCCATAACATAAACTGAGTATTACATTTACACCTTCATCAGCAATTATAAGTTTTTTAAGTGTGTTTTGAAAGCTGCGGCTGCGTTTTGATTCATAATTTGAGGCTCCTTTTTCGCCTTTACATCTTTACCACAAACGGTTTTATGTTCACTCATCCGCTTATGTAGAGCAGCATTCGCCGTATAACCGACGAATATGTTTGTTACAATTCTGTGGATATATAATCGGATAAAGGAGGTACAAATTACACCACAAAAGGCAACTGCAGCATTCAAAATTCAAACAAGAAAAACATTATACTGCTGAACATCTAAATTTACTACACATGCTGAAGATCAATGAATAGCCGAAACGCTTGCTTGCATAAAACAATGTTATACAATAAAGTGGCTGAAAGTATGCGTAGGCTTCCGCGGCCGTTGTCACTGTCACTAAATTTCTCCAGTAAATGGAAAATTCTCGAACTTTTCGGCCAATGTGCCAAATGGCTTTTCTGAGGGCGTTGTGCTGAGGGCTGAATGAGAAAAAATTAACTGTTTATTTACTAGTGGAAGACGCTATTTTCGTAGTGTGATCATGTATTAAGTATAAGGAGGCTGAAACGTTGGAGAATTTCACATCATACAGTCACATATTCTAAAGAATTTTCGTGACAATAAAGTGATTAGTTGCTGTATTTCTTCAAGTAATTCAGCCACTGTGAGGGAGCTCAGCAGCGTTAATATAGATAAATCAATATTTATGATCACAAATACCTTACAAAACGGTATATTGTTAACGTACTGATTTATGATATATGATGTCATTAAAATCGTAGTATTGTGTTAATACAATAACGGTGCTAAAAGAAGAAGGCGTAAGGTGTCAGTAGACGTCTCTGGTATAAAACTTTAGAAAACCATCTAAAAAGTTGCTTTGTCATGGAGTGGTAAAGAAAAAATGTTATTATGGTGAGATGATAGTTTTTACAGTGCTACACAGATATAGCGGGTAAGGTCGAAATAAATAAGCAAAGGCAGCAGAATTTGAGGAGAGGGTGGAATAAACAGTTTGTGCCCTTGCCCGTACGTAGTCAGTTTAACTCAATGTCGGATTGAGAGGTGTTGTTTAAAACACGTACGTCATTAACGTATTACACAGTAGGGACTATCACCAACTTCATGCGAGCCACCATTTGAAATTCGTTGCCGAGTACCTGCGTCTCTACAAGGGGTAGGGATTATACGAACTTCGTTTCAACCCCGGAGAGCACATTTTTATTTTTATTTCTACAGTGTGTAGAGAGTCAACGACAGTTTCTTATAAACTGCTATAGTGTGTGCAGCCCGTTTCTTTATTTATCAGTTGACGTACGAGAACTTTGCTAAGGAAGTAAAGGCATTTCTTTATATACAGCGTGAAAATAGTGTTGCAAAAGATACTCGGAGCTGAGACGTAATAAGATGTCTCGAAATAAAACCTGTTTAGATTTAGAAGGACTAAGTTTGAGGCCCATTTATTGTGCTACGGCGATAATACAAATTAATGAGCATTGACACATCGGACGGCTGTGTTCTGGTTTTTTGGTCTTACACTGCAGTATAACGTGGGACCACGAACGTATGATTCGGAACAGTAGAGAACAGTAGGCATATCATTAACTCGAGCAGACTAATGGATCTACAGCTGACTTATGTGGAATTAACAAGGAATGAAGAGACTGTAGAAAAAAGTGAAGGAAAACCTCATTGATGCTGATGTTACTATTGATTAGGTTTTCGAAGTTAGAACGTAATACAAGAGGCAACAATGATTTTCTTGGTAAACTACGCAAACTGAAGGTCAACCAAATGCTAATGAATCGAAATGCTATTCCGACTAGTGCTCTGCATTATTGATTGTAATCATCTATAACTGCAGTGAATAGACATCTCAAAGGATAAAATAGAATTCTAAATACTGTAAGGGTAACGACGGAAACAGCGATCGTGTGAGACCCAACTCGCTTTATTTGATCATGAGACCCAGAAAATATTAGATACAGGCTCCCAGGTAGATGCTATTTTTCTTGACTTCCGGAAGGCGTTCGATACAGTTCCGCACTGTCGCCTGATAAACAAAGTAAGAGCCTACGGAATATCAGACCAGCTGTGTGGTTGGATTGAAGAGTTTTTAGCAAACAGAACACAGCATGTTGTTATCAATGGAGAGACGTCTACAGACGTTAAAGTAACCTCTGGCGTGCCACAGGGGATTGTTATGGGACCACTGCTTTTCACAATATATATAAATGACCTAGTAGATAGTGTCGGAAGTTCCATGCGGCCTTTAGCGGATGATGCTGTAGTATACAGAGAAGTTGCAGCATTAGAAAATTGTAACGAAATGCAGGAAGATCTGCAGCGGATAGGCACTTGGTGCAGGGAGTGGCAACTGACCCTTAACATAGACAAATGTAATGTATTGCGAATACATAGAAAGAAGGATCCTTTATTGTATGATTATATGATAGCGGAACAAACACTGGTAAGCAGTTACTTCTGTAAAATATCTGGGAGTATGCGTGCGGAACGATATGAAGTGGAATGATTATATAAAATTAATTGTTGGTAAGGTGGGTACCAGGTTGAGATTCATTGGGAGAGTCCTTAGAAAATGTAGTCCATCAAGAAAGGAGGTGGCTTACAAAACACTCGTTCAACCTATACTTGAGTATTGTTCATCAGTGTGGGATTCGTACCAGATCGGGTTGACGGAGGAGATAGAGAAGATCCAAAGAAGAGCGGCGCATTTCGTCACAGGTTTATTTGGTAAGCGTGATAGCGTTACGGAGATGTTTAACAAACTCAAGTGGCAAACTCTGCAAGAGAGGCGCTCTGCATCGCGGTGTAGTTTGCTCGCCAGGTTTCGAGAGGGTGCGTTTCTGGATGAGGTATGGAATATATTGCTTCCCCCTACTTATACCTCCCGAGGAGATCACGAATATAAAATTAGAGAGATTATAGCGTGTACGGAGGCTTTCAGACAGTCGTTCTTCCCGCGAACCATACGCGACTGGAACAGGAAAGGGAGGTAATGACAGTGGCACGTAAAGTGCCCTCCGCCACACACCGTTGGGTGACTTGCGGAGTATAAATGTAGATGTAGATTTAGACCTACTATTTTCCACGAGGGGACAAATTTTTATATAATATTTTAGTTTCTCGACATTTACTAAAAGCAGCTTTAACCCAAGAAGCACGAGTGGGCTGTAATTTCTTTGTGAAAATACTGTCCGTTCAACCGCCGTGCCGGCCGGAGAGGCCGAGCGGTTCTAGGCGCTACAGTCTGGAACCGCGCGACCGCTACGGTCGCAGGTTCGAATCCTGCCTCGGGCATTGATGTGTGTGATGTCCTTAGGTTAGTTAGGTTTAAGTAGTTCTAAATTATAGGGGACTGATGACCTCAGAAGTTGAGTCCCATAGTGCTCAGAGCCATTTGAACCATTTTCAGCCACAGTATATTACAAGTCTCTCGTACACTAAGACAGTAACTGGAACTCACGCCAAGCAGTATCCGTCCTGATTAAGAATTTTCATGACTTTCGTAAGTGGAATTCCTCACTGTATTCGTCAGGAGTGCCCCTTTTTTTTATTTTTGTCTCTCACTTCTAATAGCGGTCCGGCTTTGGTAACGTACTCGTCGATGGGACTGACTCTAGCTTCATTGTTTACGTGTTCAGATACCACGAACTAGGAGCAGTGCTATTTGTATCTGATATTCCCGAGATGTATCATGTAACATTTCCATACTTTCGACGATATAACTAGCAACGGCGAGGAATTATAGGCGCATTCGTCCAATAAACAGACCGCTGGCCGTTCGTGGACAGCAAGAAGACATCGTATATTTTGGAGAGCAGAACCAAGACGAATATTTTATTACATTGTGAGAATGGTTTATAACAGAAGTATCCGTGTCGTCCTGACTGCTAACACGTTCCTTGGTATGTCGAGCAATCCGTTCCACGAATTTTGCAGTCTTCTTTTCTTCACTTGTCTAAAACTGGTCCGATCCATTCCGATAGCCGATAAGTTCACTTGCCTAATATCGAATCTCGAAAATTACCGCCGCATCGCCCGTCTCATACCATGCACCATCTGCGCCTCACTTAGTGGATATTATAATGTCCGCATATCTAATTTTCTAATAACGAAGGAAATAACGATTTCATTTTTGCAATTATGTTTGTACGGAAGAGCATAAAACGCAGCGTCTGAAAGTAATTACCTTGTGAGTAAGCCCACTGTAATGATCATTGTAGGCCGGTAGCGGTGAAAAGGAGAAGATATGACGGCCAGCCGGGCGGCTAACAAGGTGGGCCCGCAACCTGCCGAACCGGTTCCCGCTCCACAACACATTACACGCTTTCCGCTTTCCGTTCATACGGCCACCACCGCAGTTTAGCAAACACACTCGAAAATTTGTGTGCCTAGCGGGCTGTGCGCTGCCTTTTGTTAATGCTCTACTATCCTACTCGTTCTACTAACAGTACCTTCAACAACCAGTCGCTGTAAGGCATTTACCAACAGAAAATCTACCGCATTCCACAGAAAAAGCTGTTCTTCTTTGGAACTCTTGTCATTTCTAACTGTAGCGAAAGCAGTACCCACGAAATTCTGGCAGACGACATGTCTATACTTGTTATCGCTGTACGGTACGTTTGTAGTGAAGCTGTCCTCAGAATGAAGTCTGGTTTGAACGTCACAGTGCTTTACCAAGAATGGTTGTTGGTGATATGCCTCAGCCTTCCTCTCACCTTTGACCTGACCTACCAGTAATATAGGAACCTACAGGAATGCGAACCATTTTGGCACTTGGCAGTTTTCACACTAACAAATCAGTGCAAGAGGAGAGACAAGCGAAGGATTACAGAAAAATCGTACGGATCTTTGGATCTTTGACACTTATCCACCGATACACCAGTATTTCAGCATCTCATTTAACCTGCAATATTTATTAGTATCGGACCTACATGTGTTCTTAGCCCGCATCTCGTGGTCGTGCGGTAGCGTTCTCGCTTCCCACGCCCGGATTCCCGGGTTCGATTCCCGGCGGGGTCAGGGATTTTCTCTGTCTCGTGATGACTGGGTGTTGTGTGACGTCCTTAGGTTAGTTAGGTTTAAGTAGTTCTAGAGGACTGATGACCATAGATGTTAAGTCCCATAGTGCTCAGAACCATTTGATGTGTTCTTAGTTCAGTTGCAGGCTTTACTTTGTGAGTAGTAAGATACGCTTCAGTAGTCAGTACCATCTCTTTTGTACAACGTTTATTCCTAAAATTAGTGAAGCATTTCCTGTTGAGCCAACGGCCTTGCCGCAGCCGTAACACCAGTTCCCGTCAGATCGGGATGGGTTAGCACTAGGATAGGTGACGTGCAGAACATGACGCGTGATAGAATGATCTGCCCCATGTCTGGATCGTCTGGCTACAAAAATTACATGGTCTTGAGCGTGGAGAAAGCTGACAGATGGAAATCCAAGAGAAATCTGATACAAAATTATGATGAAAACGAAATCAATTACAGATAAAATAATATTTTAATAGGACGAATAAGTGTCCTACTACAAATCCAAAGTGCCAATGTTCTACCCTCTCAGCTAACATATTTTACTTGTCACTTGTCCCTCCCTTCACGTCTGGAAAATTCTTTTGGTATGAGAAATGCTTAGTTACACCATGATAAGGCTGGGTAAGTCAATTTAAAAGTCGGAGAAGGGTAAGAAAAAATCACTTCCAATACCACAGTACCCGGTAAATTGCTGTGGTGTTCAAACCAACTTTTGGTCTGTTGACAACTTCACCCTAGACGAGATCTGGCGTCAGTTTGGAACCTTTACGGAAGACGCATAACACTGCAGCATTGTGGCAGCTGAATTGAAACCATAATCTGATAATTTCCCAGGAATCTAGATGACTTTATCCCGTTACAAACTTTTTGTTAATGATTTTATGCCAAGCGGAGACTGAAATCATTAATGGTGGTAGACTTCGGTCTATTGGGAGAATTTTAGGATAGTGTGGTTCATCTGTAAAGTAGAAGGCGTATGGAACACTAGAGTGACTCATTCTTGAGTACTGCTACAGCGTTTGGCGTCCCCACCAGGACGGATTAAAGGAATTCATCGAAGCAATTCAGCACGCAAGTATTACGAAGATGCTTCGTGAGCTCGAATGGAAGTCCCTGGAGGGAAGGCGACGTTCGAGGAATAATACTGAGAAAATTTAGAGAACGGGCACTTTAAGCTGACTGTAGAACGATTCTACTGCCGCCAACGTACATTTCGCGTAAAGGTTACGAAGATATTAGGGCTCTAATGGAGGCATATAGACACTCGTGTTTCGTTTACGCTATTGCGAGTGGTACAGGAAAGCACAAGACTAGTAGTGGTAAAAGTTATCCTCCGCCACACACCGTACGGTGGGTTGAAGAGTATGTATGTAGAAATAGATGAACATTAAATCCGCTGGACAAACTTGAATGAGGAAAAGTGAACCTGTGATCAGGAAATTTCCCCCATTTAATGTAGGAAAGCCGTCGGAAACAGTAGCGAGCACAGCCAGATGTCAACTCCCCTAGGATAAGTACCCAGTGTTTAATTTGCTGCACTATCTCCCTCAATAATAAGGATTAATACCTTCGCTTTATTAGAGAGGAGCTGGGTAGCAATGACCTTAAACGCTTCTTGAGTAACTGGAAAGACAAGTTTCCAATGAACATGTAGTTTTTATACGTGAAATGGAATTTGACTTTTTAAAAGGGAAAGGGGACAGAGAGCAGTAAGTTTAGGCCCCGGCAGTGACCAGAGATGCGTTCGGTGGATGCCGGAGCCAGCCAATTACCGGCGCGCCGTTGTTGTCTAACAATTTGTGTGGCGCGGTGGCCGGCTGGCTGTGGTGCGTGGGCCAGCGGGGAGTCCTCTGGAATTCCTTCCCGGGAACGTGCCTGCGTCGTTAAGCCGTGCTCACCTCGCCTCAGCTACACTGATTCCTTTTTCCGGGGTCGCGTCTCCAATGTGCTTTATGATTGCTTTAGACCAGCTCGTAATATCTTTTTTCACCTATTCCCTTTGTGAGAGCGCTGGTTACGATTTTTGGACAGTGACAGTGCCCCACCAGCTGTAACTCGGTTCTTTTGTCCACTTCCACGGCTTAAGACTGTCATTTTACAAGACAATAAAAAGTATCTGTCATTTATGGTTGACGCGGTTCGCTTTATTTCGACTCATGTGTCTCGATTGCTCTGTGGGTAAAAAAAAAACGATCGTAAATGCCAAACTATACATCCGAACCCCCGCTCTCCAATCCATAGTCGGTTGTAGATTTTGCTCCTGTCACTTATGGCTTTTTTCATCTATGGCTTTGCTTTTAATATGTTTAATATGCCAAACTGCACTGGTGGTTGAGAACACGTGAAGCTGTATGTGCTCCAAAACATGCATGGCAAACCTGTTTAAAGCTCGGAGAAACGTAAGAGCATACCGCCTTCAATACGATCAAAAAAATTGGTTCTGTTGCCTTTGAGCATCATGGGACTTAACATCTGAGGCCATCAATCCCCTAGTACTTAGAACTAATTAAACCTAACTAACCTAAGGACATCAAAAACATCCATGCCGGAGGCAGGATTCACACCTGCGACCGTAGCGGTCGCGGTTCCAGACTGAAGCGCCTAGAACCGCTCGGCCACACTGGCAGGCTCAATACGATCAAATCCAGTAGAGCACTACTGTCTTCAAATCAAACTTCAGACTGGAACATCTTTATCCTACATCATATGTAACTGTAGCAAGTATGATTTCACTTACTATTTGGTAGAAATGAAACGATAATACTTCTTTTAGATAACATTGCATTTGCTGGGCTCACAAGCACAAGCCTACAGCTGTTTCTGGGCATTTCTGACTTGGCATTAACTTTGACCTCTCATTGCTTGTTGTGGATCAATAACCTCATAGCTAGATAATTAAGTCGTTGAGCTGTTCCCAACTGAGCACAAGCCAGGGCCCGTTCTACTCTCATCACCACACGACGTGTGAGTTACTGCATGTGCTGTGGGTTCCATATTTCATAAGGACAGCGGGAAATTCGGAACTGCAAGAGAAGTCAAACAAAGAAGTTCCTTTCTTCGATCTGTTCTCAGCAACTCCAGAGGAATTTTTCGTAAAAGAAAGGATTACTTGTCAAATGAATTTTATGGTTGACAATATTCTGTTTGCTTGTGGGCGAACGACGAATGAAAGAGCAAGTTTGGAAAGAGGTGCAGAACTCAATTACAATGAAACTAAAATATTTTATACGAGGGCTTTCCAGAGAGTAATGCCCAGAATTTTTTTCTTCGACATTTCTTTATTGAACATAATGAGAATAACACCCACGAAAAACTGGTGTTTTATCTGCACACCCCATTTTTCCACGTAATCTCCATCCCGTTGTATGGCCTTCCTCCAGAGCGAAATGAGAGCATGTGTGCCTTGGAGGTACCAATCTTTGTCCTGATGGCGGAGCCAGTGCTTTAATGTGTGGATCATTTCCTCGTCGTCCTCAAAATGACTTCCACGAATGGCATCGTTTAATGACCCAACAAATGGAAGCCCGAGGAGGCTAGATCTGATGAGTCAGGTGTGACAGCCATGGATGGTCTTCACAACTGCTGCAAATCGTGGAGCTCTGCCGAAACGCCTTCAGATGACTTCACTCTCTGTGCCCAGCAAATAACTGCATTTCTGTCGACAGCAGATGCTCCATAGACTTTGATCAAGCGTTTGTGAATATTTGCCACAGTTTCTTTCTCCGAAGTGAGAATAATGATCATACAGTCTTCTCGGAATAAAGGATTTATAATGTATCCAACAGGGTTTCCCGAGAACTATGTCGTCTTTCTTCCATGGATACTCACTTAAGTTCCTCGAACGTATCTCCCTTACAGTTTCGGTTGGGCTACACCTCTGAATTCATTTGATGTCTGTGGATATGCCCATTTCATAAGGACTACCAACATTGCAATAATACTTTGCAACTGCTTAGAATAGTGTCTTCTACACGACGGCCTATACAGATTCATTGCATTTTATCAAAAGCCTTTGAATGTTGTTGTTGTTTTTTTGTTTTGTTTTTCGTTTTCTCGTATAAATGGTTTTACAATACAGGCAAAATTAGAGGTCTTATTACCCTTCGTAGTAGAACATCCGACGTTCTTTCTGCTTGTGTGGCATTTTCGACACTCAGTAAGCGTACTGGCTTCCATTACTAAAATAATTCTTGGGCCATTAATATATTTGCGAAGATACTCTGATGATCCTATCTTCGTTAGTACACTGTCCAGTCATATTAATGTGACCGCCTGTTAAAAGCCGGAATAAGCATCATTTACTCAGCGAACCATTGCGAAATGTGCAGGGAAACAGTCACTGAGGTTCTGGAAGATGCCAACAGGGACGTGGAACCAAGCCGATTCCAATGCCATGGGTAGCTGCGCTAGGATACTCGGTTGAGCATCCATGGCGCGAACAGCCCGATATTGGTGGCCCCACAGATTCTAGTTTTTGTTTAAATCTGGCTGTTTGGTGCCCAGGGGATACGATAAACCCATTTTGTTGCTCTTCGAGTCCGCTCGTATACTGCGGACTGTGTGACGGGTTGCATTGTCATGCTGGTAGATGCCATCGTGTTGAGAAGAAAACAAAGTGCTTTTAGTGGTGGACACGGTCGTAAGGATATACGCATACTTTTGTTGATACATCGTGCCTTTCAGAACGACGATATCACCCAGGAAATGCCCTCTAGCCTGAACTCTTCTGAAGGTGTTTGCTTTCAGACATTTCACGCCGTACACGCCAGTGGCCATCCCTCCGATGGAGCATAATACATGATTCACCTGATTAGGCCACCTGTCACCACTCAGCGGATGTCCAGTTGCCGTATTGGCGTGCAATTTCCAGATTTCGTCGTCGATGAACAGCAGTCAGCATGGATGCATGACCAGGCTCCTGCTGCGGAGGCCAAACATAGCAACGTTCACTGAACGGTCGTTGAGGAGACACTGTTGGTAGCCTGTTGTCTCATCTGGGCGGTCACTTGTTCTACAGCGGCACGCCTATTCGCCCTTACACACCTCTGCTGCCATCGTTTACCCCTGTCGTCATTTAAGACCCGTGCTGCACCACAGTTGCCTCGCCGCCTGTTTTGGATAGTACCATTTTGCCATGCACGGTGTGCTTTAACCGCGGCGGCACGCGAATAGTGTACATACTTGCTTCCACCTTTGACCGGAAAGCCAATGTTCATTCTCTTTTGGACGTCATTTTAAGGAACTCCTCGACAGAATAGAAGGAGTAACCCACGAGGAAACTCTCTAGTTTCGATTTGAAAGCGCAGGGATTACTGCTAAGGCTTTTTGAATTCTTATGGTAGCTTACAGAAAATCGATGCAGCAGGTGACTGCACAGCTTTCTGCACAAGAGTCATAGAAGTGCGATCCAAACTGAGATTGGATTTCTACCTAGTATTAACTGAATGAAAGCTGCTAATTCTTGGAAATAAACTGATATTGTTAACAAGAAACGACAGTAAGAAGGAATTTATATATTGAGAAGCCAATGTCAGAATACCCAGACTAATGAACAGGGGTCGACAAGAGGTTATTGCTGGAACGGCCCGTTTCTGAGCCAAAAATATCCTTTGAGAATGGGAAGAGTTACCCCAAAATACAATACTGTATTTCATGTGCGGATTAAGGGAAGCAAAGTAGATTACTTTTCCTGTAGAACTATCACCTACTTCAGATACCGTTGAAATAGTAAAAATAGATGCATTAAGTATTTGAAGAATATCCTGAACGTGGGCTTTCCTCGATCGTTTACTATCTATCTGCACATCTAGAAACTTAAACTGTTCAGTTTCAATCATATGCCCATTCTGTGAAATTAAAACCTCAGGTTTTGTTGAATTGTGTGTTAGAAATTGTAAAAACAGAGTCTTACTGTGATTTGGCGTTAGTTTATTTTCTACAGGTCATGAACTGCACTATTTGAAACATATCCAACATTCTTCACTAACAAGCTGGTGTAATCAGCTAACATAAATATTTTATAATTGCTTGTAATACTAGAGGGCACGTCAATTATAAAAATAAGGAAGAGGAGTGACCCCGGCATTGATCCCGGGGGCACCCCCCATTTGACTGTGTCCCACTCAGACTCCACAGCATAGCCATTCTTAGCACTGTGAATAATGGCCTTTTGCTGTGTGTTGTTAAAGTACGAGTTGAACCAATCGTGAGCTACTCCCCGTATTCCATAATAGTCCAACTTCTAAAGCAACATTTTGTGATCAACACACTGCACTGTAGTTGTACCCAAGTCGAACTGTACTAATACGTTATATGACATTATCAGAAATATATACGCATCAGTTGGTTCTACTTACAAGTTCAGCAGTGGAGTAGAAGACTGTGGCCACTAATAAATCCTTTAGGGTACTCTTAAACTGAATTTTACTAGTAATTAGCGAATCCAGCAATGCTTCGTAATTGCTAAATTTGTATGACAATTAGATATACATTGAAACTCCCTCCCTCTCTACTGTCTGGCCGTCTCCTCTTCCCCCTCCGTCTGTTCATCACCTTCTCCCGCCTACCTGTGTGTATTGTCCCACCATCCCTCTCTATGTCGATTTCCCCCCCCCCCTTTCCCTCTCTGTCCTGTTGTATCTCTCTTTGACCTTGAACCTTGTTTATTGTAATTGCAAACGAAACCTTTAGTGAGAATCGAATCGTTTGAGATGAATGATTAAATCGGTTGGGCGTTTGCGATTTTTGGTGTACTGGATATGAGGTATTTCTCCAGATACTGGATCTATGAGGATAGTAGCTTAAATGGCAGTATTTCGCGTAGTTTTAATGTGTGCATGGACAGAATTATGAGGTTTCATGAGATTCAGATTCCGCAAAAATATTATCAAAAGCCAATCAACCATACAACTTCCCTGTTCTCTGTAAAACGATGGCAATCTAAGGTAAATTAAAAAATCAGTCCCACATGAACGTGAAAATAATTTAGTTTCCTGCCAGCTTTTCTATTTAGGATATCGACAAATAACTTAAGATCTAACAAGTGTTTCTGTGTGACTCCATAGTTCTTTAAGCTATGTACAAATCATAGCGAAAGTATTTTTCCCTATCATCTATGTGTCAACATTATTATCTCAAACACAAATGTATCTGCATCAAATTAGTAAATATGTGGTAGTTATGTGATTGCGATATGCTCATATAAATATTCGGTAGTATCGTGTACACAAGGTATAAAAGGCAGTGCATGGCGGAGCTGTCATTTGTACTAAGGTGATTCATGCGAAGGAATTGCCGATGTGATAATGGCCTCACGACGGGAATTAAGACTTCTTACACGGGAATGATAGTTGGGGCTAGACACGTGGGATACTCGATTTCGTAAATCGTTAGGGTGTTCAGTATCCCGAGATCCACAGAATCAAGAGTGTGCCGTGAATCTCAAATTTCAGTCCGTAGCTCTCATCACTGACAACGCAGTTTCCGACGGGCTTCACTTAACCACCAAGAACAACGGCGTTTGCCTAGAACTGTCAGTGCTAACAGACAAGTAACGTTACGCAAAATATCCGCAGAAATCAATTTGGGACGTAAGACGAACGTAGTTGCTAGGACAGTGCGCCGAATGAGGAAAGTACGCCGAAATTTGGCGTTAATTGGACAGGTATAGGCAGCAGACGACGGACGCCAGTGATTTTGCTAACAACACAACATAGCCTGTAGCGCTTCTTCTGGGGTTACCACTTCGGTTGAACCTTAGACGACTGTAAAATCGCGGCCTGGCCAGATGAGTCCAATCTCAGTTGGTGAGAATTGACAGTAGGGTTCGAGTTTGGCGCAGACCTCACGAAGCAATGAACACAAGTTTTCAATAAAGAGCTATGCAAGCAGATGATAGCTCTATAATGGTGTGTTTACATGAAACGGACTGGGTTCTCTGGTCCAGCTGGACCGATTGTTGTCTGGAAATGGTTATATTCTATTGTCTATTTGCAGACAAATCATGGACTTCATCCTCCCAAAGAAAGATGTAATTTCTGTGGATGACAATGGGCCGTGTCACCGGGCTACAGTTGTTCGCGATTCGTTTGAAGAACATTCTGGACAGTTAAAGCGAATGATTTGCCCACCCAGATCACCGGCCATGAGTCGCATCGAACATTTATGGGACATAATGGAGAGGTGACTTCGTGCACAAAATCTTGAACCGGCAACACATTCGCAATTATGGACAGCTATGGAGAAAATATGGCTCAATATTTCTGCAAGAGACTTCGAATTAATTGTTAAGTGGATTCTACATCGACCTGCTGCTCTACGTTGGGAAGAAGGAGGTCCGACACGATTTTCAGAGGTATCCCACGACTTTTGTCACCTCAGTATATATGTATACCCAATTCACTGCGTGCAGTCGCAGCTTTTGCAGAATCTATTTCCAACATGGTAATAGAAACTTCTTTCTTCTCTCTATTTCCTGAGAGAAACGAAGTAAGATGCAAGTAATATATAACTTGAAAGAAATTTACGCTCCGATTAGTAGCAAAGGTGTTTGTTTACATACAGAAAAACTTAGAACCAAGTGTTAAATTTTGCAAGACAATTTGCTTATTAAACTGACATTCCAGCACAATGGAAAACCAAAAGTTTTATATTTAAGATTTGCATATTGTGATTTAACGGAAAGAAGTTCGTTTAAGGAAAACTACATATAACTTTCACAAATATTAATTGTTTACCAGAATGAGATGACATCATAATGCCAAAATAGATGAGCCTATGTTAAAGACTTTAACCATGTGAGAAATGAAAAGAGTGTCTCTGAAAGGAAGAACTTAGAACTCAGTATACAAGTTTGTCAAAATAAATTAATTGACTAACAAAAATCCTAAGTTAGTGCAATGGTAAAGGGAAGTAAAAAAGGCTTACGTTTAAAGATACTACTTTGTGAAAAGCATAAAAGCTTTTGGGCAAGAAAAAGCATATTAATAAGAACACAAAAAATGAATTGTTTAATAAAATTAATATGTAAGCAAAAAAGCAAGTGAAAAAGTTTTAATTTGAAAATTTGATTTTGCGAGTGTTCAAGTAAGCAAAAATTTTTTTGAAGACAGAAACAAATTCACCTGTCTCTGTTTATTATTTTGTGATGACAGCGTCGAATGCATAAAAGGAAACTTAAATTTAAGAGAAAAATATTCACCCTAGTGTTTGTCACAAGCTACAGCATAATTCGTTTTGGAGTTTTTGACAAATACAGTATTATTATTTGCTTTACTAAATGTTTTTATCATCACAACAAGATAAAAACGAAAATATTGTTTACAGTTATCTCATTGTCGACGTAACCGTCGAAAATGATTTGGCGTGGAAGCTCCGACCATTTGTGATTTGAGGTTTCTCGATACAGACCGTTCGAATTCCGGTGGCTTGCATGAGACGGACCGCTGCAACTTTGGTCGGCAGTCAGCATAACAACATAACTGACATGGTGATAACGATCCATGAATTCAGTGCAGTCCCCGCCATCTGACACATACAGTAAGTTGCCCTTTGTCTGCTAAGACAGCCTGTTTCCCTAAACGGCCCTTTGTGCCAACCATATCTCCCCTTTGCTGCAAAATGCAAGGAGGTTCCTATGAACTTATTTGTATTAAAATACAGCATTATCTAACCAGATGGTAATTCAATCGAAAACTTTAACGATGTTTGATTCTAAAAAAGGAATTGTGTGTAACAGTTCAATTTTAAATAAGAGCTACAACGCTTAAATGCACAGATATCTTATTTAATACAAATAGGAAAATAGCATCAATACACTTTACACAGTTAAGTTATACTCTGTGAAGAAAAAAAAATTAATCCCTTCATTGATCTTTTGTGCTGATTGTGATTGACGAGCTCTCACCTACCACCACCCCCCTCCTCCATCACCCAAAAAACCTTTGACATTGCCCACGTCTACACCTACATTACATGGATACTCTGCAAATCACATTTAAGTGCCTGGTAGAGGGTTCAAAGAATCACCTTCACAATTTTCTATTATTCCAATCTCGTATAGCGCGCGGAAAGGACGAACACCTATATCTGTCCGTACGAGCTCTGATTCCCCTTATTTTATCATAGTGATCGTTTCTCCCTATGTAGGTCGCCGTCAACAAATTATTTTCGAATTCGGAGGAGAAAGTTGGTGATTGGAATTTCGTGAGAAGATTGCTCCGCAAGGAAAAACGCCTTAGTTTTAATGATGTCCATCTCAAATCTCGTATCATATCAGCAACATTCTCTCTCCTGCTTCGCGATAATAGTAAACTTGCTGCCCTTCTTTGAACTTTTTCGATGTATTCCGTCAATCCTATCTGATAAGGATCCCACACCGCACAGCAGTATTTTAAATGAGGGCGACCAAGCGTAATGCAGGCAGTCTCCTTAGTCGAACTTTTCTAAGTGTCCTGCGAACAAATCGCAGTCTTTGGTTAGCCTTCCCCACAACATTTTCTATGCGTTCCTTCCAATTTACGTTGTTCGTAATTGTAAATGCTAGGTATTTAGTTGCATTTACAGCCTTGAGATTGACTGATTTATCGCATAACCGAAGCTTAACGGATTCCTTGTGGCACTCATCTAGATTGTAAGTAGGCTGTTTAGGATTTTTTATTGGTAACGCCGCCGCCAAGTAGCGCTCTGTATGAAAATCACTGGCTGTGCTGTGTGCAGTCTGTGTTTAGTCTGCATTGTTGTCCGCCATTGTAGTGTTGGGAAGCGGCAGCTGGATGCTAACAGCGCGTAGCGTTGCGTAGTTGGAGGTGAGCCGCCAGCAGTGGTGGACGTGGGGAGAGAGATGGCGGAGTTTTGAAATTTGTAAGAATTGGTGTCATGAACTGCTATATATATTATGACTAGTGAGGTAAATACATTGTTTGTTCTCTATTAAAATCTTTCACTTGCTAACTGTGCCTCAGTAGTTAGTGACTTCCGTAGTTTGAATCTTTTATTTAGTTGGCAGTAGTGGCGCTCGCTGTATTGCAGTAGCTCGAGTAACGAAGATTTTTGTGAGGTAAGTGATTTGTGAAAGGTATAGGTTATTGTTAGTCAGGGCCATTCTTTTGTAGGTATTTTTGAAAGTCAGATTGCATTGCGCTAAAAATATTGTGTGTCAGTTTAAGCACATTCGTGTATAATTGTTCAAAGAGGACGTTTCACATAGACCAGTCGTGTATAATTTGTTCTAAGGGGACGTTTCATATGTCGACCCTTAGCCAAGGATACCTCACTGGAATCTTCTGATTTTGTTTGTAGTTTGTGTAGTTAGTGTTGCCTTTGTTTATTGCTAGCGCGTAATCATAGAGAGAATTTCCTTTGTAGTTGCAGTCTTTCATTGTTGTACAGTAAAACAGTTGTGGCACGCATATACCAAGTATTTCACAGCTTCGCTTGCAATTAACTAGATATTATTTTCAGTGCTATGTTAATGTGTTCTCTTATTTTTGCTCTTCAAATTGTGCTTTTCTGTGTTATCGTGTGAAATATTGTGACAATAATGGCGTGTGAAAAACGTAATACTAGGCTACAAAGTAAACTGAGAAATGACAGTGAAGACGAAAGCAATGTTTTAGCGCCACCATGTAATGAATTCACAAATGTTCAAAGTAATAATTTGGTAATAGTGCATAGGGAAATGGAGCGGGCTGCAAATGATGGTGTAGGAAGTGAAACAGTTAGTGAACAGGGAAGCATTATCGATCGATCGGTCGGCAACAGCTCGCGTCAGGAATCCGATATGACAGGACACAATCTTGCAAATACTGTACATTCAGGTTTTGCGTCCTCACTGTTTTCTCAACTAAGTCGAGACACATTTTCTGCTTGTCAAACTGTGAATGTTGCCGGTGCAAATGCACTGCCGAAAAGCATAGAGGATCAGATTCCAGACACTAATACATTATTATTGCAATTAATGCAACAAATGAAACAAAACCAGCGACAAACACAGCAACAGTTAGACACAATGGAACAAAATCTTCAAAAGTTAGACACAATGGAACATAATCTTCAAAAGTTAGACACAATGGAACAAAATCTTCAAAAGTTAGACACAATGGAACAAAATCAGAGACTAAACACAGACTGCACACAGCACAGCCAGTGATTTTCATACAGAGCGCTACGTGGCGGCGGCGTTACCAATAAAAAATCCTAAACAGCCTACTTACATATGTTATACTATCCGCAAGACTCTTCAATGGTGATTGTGCGCCTGCACAGTCAAACAGATGGCTGCTGGCCATCTCTACAAGGACTACAGTGGGTCTACACCTTTGATGACCCACCAATACCATTATTTCTACAAGGACTGCAATGGGGCTGCACCTCTGGTGGCCCACCAATACCGTAATCTCTACCAGGACTACAGTGGGTCTGCTCTGTGATGACCTACCTACCGATAGCCTTCAACGTCGACTGACTCTGTTGTGGCCCATTACCTGTCTGCATGTCAAGAGTCAGCACTGTCTTTCCGTTGGAAGGACAACACTACTTCTTCAAGACTGCATGGAAATCCACTATTTCCATGTGCATTTTCTTTTATTGCTCAGTCTTTGAGAAAAACACTACTATTTTACTGTGATGAATGATCAGGACTGTCTATATGGACTGTGAGAAAATTTTAGCTTTTGACCAACATTGTATCAATAAGTGTGTGCATTTGATATCTTTGTTATAGTAAATATGAAAAAATTTTTCAAATCTGTATTGGCCACTGCCCAAAACAATTTGTAATTTTTTTTTTTGCGGGAAGCATGGGGGCTATGTAAGTAGGCTGTTTAGGATTTTTTATTGGTAACGCCGCCGCCACGTAGCGCTCTGTATGAAAATCACTGGCTGTGCTGTGTGCAGTCTGTGTTTAGTCTGCATTGTTGTCTGCCATTGTAGTGTTGGGAAGCGGCAGCTGGATGCTAACAGCGCGTAGCGTTGCACAGTTGGAGTTGAGCCGCCAGCAGTGGTGGACGTGGGAAGAGAGATGGCGGAGTTTTGAAATTTGTAAGAATTGGTGTCATGAACTGCTATATATATTATGACTAGTGAGGTAAATACATTGTTTGTTCTCTATTAAAATCTTTCACTTGCTAACTGTGCCTCAGTAGTTAGTGACTTCCGTAGTTTGAATCTTTTATTTAGTTGGCAGTAGTGGCGCTCGCTGTATTGCAGTAGCTCGAGTAACGAAGATTTTTGTGAGGTAAGTGATTTGTGAAAGGTATAGGTTATTGTTAGTCAGGGCCATTCTTTTGTAGGGATTTTTGAAAGTCAGATTGCGTTGCGCTAAAAATATTGTGTGTCAGTTTAAGCACATTCGTGTATAATTGTTCAAAGAGGACGTTTCACATAGACCATTCGTGTATAATTTGTTCTAAGGGGACGTTTCAAGATGATCTCACACTTTTCGTTATTTATGATCAAATGCCAATTTTCGCACCATACAGATATCTTTTCTAAATCGTTTTGAAATTTGTTTTGATCTTCTGATGGATTTATTGGTCGATAAAAGACAGCATCAACTGCGAACAATCTAAGAGGGCTGCTCAGATAGTCTCCCAAATAGTTTATGTAGATAAGGAACAGCAAAAGGCCTATAACACTACCCTGGGGAAAGTCGGCCAGAAAGTCATCTCTTCTTAATTCAGTACAACTTAGTGTATGAACACTTCCCATATTTACATTTAGTTTTCGCTCATACATAACTATGCGTCATGATTCTAGGACTGGCTCCTGATTTCAGGGATTTCCGTCCCTTGGTTCTTTCGTTCTCTTCATTGGACTTGTACAAAATCTATAATCATCATTTTCTTCCCTCTGATGGGTCCAAATTATCCTTTGGTTTTGGAGTTTGCTACTTATGTTTCGCTCAACGGAATTTCCGTTGCATACTTATTCCCGTTCGAAATGTCTTATCCATTACTCCTCAGTAAAATTTTCCTCCCTATCTTCGGGTTCCGTACTTGTTGAGACCTTCAGAGGTCGCACGTTTCTTGAGTCATTTGCCAACTGATTCAGCATAGATTCGGCTTTCTTAACGGGCACATTCTTTACAATTTCCTAATTGCAATATCCTTATTCTTTCTACTGGGTTGTTTTGTGCATGGCAGTTGGTAGAAGGTGATGATTTCTATTTGAAATCTCGTTAAATCACCAAAGTTGTTTTTGAATTTAGGCAGAAACAGTGGCAGGATTTTGATAATACCTATTGACACACTGTTTTGCTCTGGGGTCGACTTGTGTGGTGTTATGATCTCTGCTTCAAAACTGTCACACGTTTTGCCGTCTTCCATTACTGAGAGAACTCATGCAATCACTTCGTCAGTAATGTACTTGATCATGAATTCAAGTTTACATTAAATTTTCTTGATTCATCTGTCTCTAAACAGATAGATCCACGTCTTTATATTTAGATCCCCTCCCACTGTACAGGTTAGAAACTTGTATAAAATGACTTAAGTGCTTGTTATCGAAATTCCGTCTAAGTGCTTGTTATCGAAATTCCGTCAGGTGATCGCAATAGATTCCAATACAACACCTACCTGTCTCACAATAGGCCTTTCGCGTACTGGCAGATACGTGTCACTTGTTTGCTCAGTGTGCGACCACGGTACTTCTTCTGCATTTCAAGCTGTGATTTGTAGTATCTGGCTTCCCTCTTTCAATTCATCAACATCTCGCCCAAGCACAATACAATTCTCCAGTACGCAAAAAGTGATGATTTGATCTTCTGTAAGAGAGACGCTGTTCTTTCGCTGTATTCTGTTTTGGTGAGTCCAACTTAGATTCCACCTACTGGAGCTTGGACATGTTGTTCTCAGCTGTTGAAGTTATGTCGTCCAATTTTTCATTGAGCACATCAATGCTTCGGTCTAAGCCAAAGCGTCTGTAAGATGTTTCCATGTATATCAAGAATTGCAGCCTATAAACATCTGCTATTTGTCTGTCAGCCCTGTTTTTTTATGTCTTTCATTTACCTTCGTTCTGCAAGGCTTGCTCTTCTGTTTACACTCCTGGAAATTGAAATACGAACACCGTGAATTCATTGTCCCAGGAAGGGGAAACTTTATTGACACATTCCTGGGGTCAGATACATCACATGATCACACTGACAGAAACACAGGCACATAGACACAGGCAACAGAGCATGCACAATGTCGGCACTAGTACAGTGTATATCCACCTTTCGCAGCAATGCAGGCTGCTATTCTCCCATGGAGACGATCGTAGAGATGCTGGATGTAGTCCTGTGGAACGGCTTGCCATGCCATTTCCACCTGGCGCCTCAGTTGGACCACCGTTCGTGCTGGACGTGCAGACCGCGTGAGACGACGCTTCATCCAGTCCCAAACATGCTCAATGGGGGACAGATCCGGAGATCTTGCTGGCCAGGGTAGTTGACTTACACCTTCTAGAGCACGTTGGGTGGCACGGGATACATGCGGACGTGCATTGTCCTGTTGGAACAGCTAGTTGCCTTGCCGGTCTAGGAATGGTAGAACGATGGGTTTGAGGACGGTTTTGATGTACCGTGCACTATTCAGTGTCCCCTCGACGATCACCAGAGGTGTACGGCCAGTGTAGGAGATCGCTCCCCACACCATGATGCCGGGTGTTGGCCCTGTGTGCCTCGGTCGTATGCAGTCCTGATTGTGGCGCTCACCTGCACGGCGCCAAACATGCATACGACCATCATTGGCACCAAGGCAGAAGCGACTCTCATCGCTGAAGACGACACGTCTCCATTCGTCCCTCCAATCACGCCTGTCGTGACACCACTGGAGGCGGGCTGCACGATGTTGGAGCGTGAGCGGAAGACGGCCTAACGGTGTGTGGGACCGTAGCCCAGCTTCATGGAGACGGTTGCGAATGGTCCTCGCCGATACCCCAGGAGCAACAGTGTCCCTAATTTGCTGGGAAGTGGCGGTGCGGTCCCCTACGGCACTGCGTAGGATCCTACGGTCTTGGCGTGCATCCGTGCGTCGCTGCGGTCCGGTCCCAGGTCGACGGGCACGTGCACCTTCCGCCGACCACTGGCGACAACATCGATGTACTGTGGAGACCTCACGCCCCACGTGTTGAGCAATTCGGCGGTACGTCCACCCGGCCTCCCGCATGCCCACTATACGCCCTCGCTCAAAGTCCGTCAACTGCACATACGATTCACGTCCACGCTGTCGCGGCATGCTACTAGTGTTAAAGACTGAGATGGAGGTCCGTATGCCACGGCAAACTGGCTGACACTGACGGCGGCGGTGCACAAATGCTGCGCAGCTAGCGCCATTCGACGGCCAACACCGCGGTTCCTGGTGTGTCCGCTGTGCCGTGCGTGTGATCATTGCTTGTACAGCCCTCTCGCAGTGTCCGGAGCAAGTATGGTGGGTCTGACACACCGGTGTCAATGTGTTCTTTTTTCCATTTCCAGGAGTGTATTTCTTCTGATCCCCTTCTATAAGCCTCTCTCTCAGCCTTTGTTTCTGTAAGTTAGCCTTTCTTTGCATATGACTCTGCTTTTCTGTCTTTTTCCTCCTTTCTTTCAGTCATATGTTCAGCATACAGTGGCATGTCGTCCATATTTTCCAGAGTTTGGGTAAAGCTGCGCCACAGTATTTTCTATTTCGCAAGCTGAACTACCTTCATTTTGCGATGAAATATAGCCATAATCAAGAATTTTAACAAAGAAGACAAACCTTAAACATACGACAAACAGCAAAATTTTACTCGAAACACAAAATACACGAAAACATCTAAAAAAATCACAAATACAGAAAACAAGTTGTTTTTGTTGTTGTTGTCGTGTCTTCAGTCCAAAGACTGGTTTAATGCATCTCTGTATGCCACTTAATCCTGCACAAGCCTCTTCATTTCCAAATAACTATAGCAACTTATATTATTCTGAATCTTCTTACTGTATTACTCTCTTGGTCTCCCTCTACAATTTTTATCCCCCTACCCTCAAAGTTCCCTCCAATATTAAATTAGTGATCTTTGATGACTTGAAACGTTCTCTATTAATTGATCTATATAATATGTGTTCTATCCACATAATCTTCAGCATCCTTCTGTACTGGCACATTTCAAAAGATTCTATTCTCTTCTTATCTAAACTACGCTGGTGTCTAAAATTCAAGCAACAAACCGCTATTCCCCCTTCCTGTGTCTAATTCACGGTAGAATCATACAAACTGTCAACTAAATGTCCATACGATTATGCTCTGCACGGAAGATGGCATTCCGGTCAACGAATAACCATGCCAACGATGACGTCAGGGCACCTATGCAACGAGGTAGTGTTTCCGGGGTAGCTCCACATCTACAATCGCTGTGTACACAGTCACAGATTGTGCAATATGGTGCAGAAAAGATGCCTACCCAACTCTCTGCGTTGGTGGGCCATAGAAGGAAAGGAAGCACAACAGTCAAAAACTGATTTGGCCCGATGGCTTAATGTGAATCGTTCTGTTGTTTCTCGGATGTGGCAACCGTTTATTGAGATCGGAACTATATCCCGAAGACCAGAACAGGCCCGACAACGTGTGACTTCTGAAGAGAGGACCATTATTTGGCTGTATGGGCACATTACCGGTTTAGTACTTCACGGCAACTGGCATGTCAGCTCGCAGCATCCACTGGACGTGTTGTATCGAGACAAACGATGTGCAGAGGGCTTCAGCAGAGTGGCCTTTATTGTCAGAGACATTCTATATGTCTACCTCTGACGTGTCTTTACAGAAGGGAGCATCTAGAGTGGAGTCATCACCATGCCATCTGGACGGTCGAAGAGTGGGCCAACGTTCTTTTCAGAAATGAGATCCGATGTAGTCAGGGAAGTGATTCTCGATGGATTCGCAACAGGAGGGAACGTGGAACACGATTTCGGGACCCAAAAATTGTGGAAAGAGACCGGAATCGATGAGGATCCCTAACGGTGTGTGCAGGGATTATGTTTACCACCTTAACCGCTCATCGTGAAACTGTACGGGTGAATAGGGAAGATTTAACTGCTGTCAGCTATGGTGACGAGATCTTGGGACCTCATTTGTGGTTGTTGCGAGATGCTGTGGGCCCAGACGTCGTACTAATGGACGATAATGCTCGACCTCATAGAGCATGGGTGGTTGATGTTTCCTAGCAAACGGAAGATTTTGCACGCATGGGGTGGCCTGCTCGCTCTCCCGATTTGAATCCCATAGAGGATGTCTGGGACGCACTACGGAGATGGCTTACATCACGTAGCATCCACTAATCACTCACCTATACTGTGAGTAGCTCTGCAGGAAGAATGGGCGTTATTGCCTCAATATGCACTGATGACATAATTCACAGCATACCCCGTCGTTGTCAGGCCTGTGTTACTGCCAAGTATGGTCACGCCCCATACTGAGCACATTAACCTGTTCTCGGAATGTGTATTTAAATCCGTTGAGCTGGAAAGAACGACCAACATTTTTGTCTACCGTTACGCATGTTGCACTTGTTTAATTTCTGTATTCTTTACATTGTTTCTACGTTATTTACAGCTGCTTATACACTTTTGTGGCAAAATAAAAGCAAACTTGCCAAATTTCAGTTTGTTGTGCATCTTCATGTTTTCGAGGCGCAAATACTGATCCATAAAATTTCGGGCGTGCAGAAGCATAAATTTGACTTCTTCTTCTAATATTTCGGCTGAATAACGTCCAGTCATCTTCAGAGTGAGCCGAGGTTACTGACGCTTCAGCACTTGCTCCGTCCTTTTATAGCCGTGGACCGCACCACTGCACATGCGGCGACAGATACACAAGGCGCCAGAGGCTTTAATCGGCGGCATATGCATGGAAATAGATCCATGGCTGCGCAGTCGATCCACACGGTGATATCGATATAGCACTGCAAGCTGCACCGTCGCGACGTCTTTGTGATTTTATTACAGAAATTGCCGGATTCCAAGATTTGTCCAAGCTGAAGCCGCTATCTCTATTAACTAAATTCGTCGCCAACGAATTTCAATTGCTTCCTTCACCACTGAGTCCCAGAAGGATTAAGTCGAGGCTAAAATTTCGACGTTGTCGTACACCATAGAGTGCCCCGTGTCAATACAGTGCTCTGCCACCGCAGATTTATTAGGTTGTAAGAGCCGGATGTACCTGCGGTGCTTTGTGTATCTCTCCTGGATATTACGTGTCGTCTGTCCGATGTATGAACGGCCGCACTCAGAGGGGATCTTGTATACCCTAGGCCTGTGTTTCCGTTTGTTGCTCTAATTTTGAACACCACTGTATTTATCTTCCATGTTTCACTTCCATATATTGCTACACTCCAAACAAATACTTTCAGAAAAGACTTCCTAAAACTTAAGCAATACCCGATGTTAAAAAATTTCTCATCTTCGGAAAGGCTTTCCTTTCCATTGCGAGTCTACATTTTATATCCACTCTACTTCGGCCCTCAGTGGTTATTTTGCTGCCCATGTAACAAAAATCATCTACTGCTTCTACTAATTCTCTACTCGTCACCTAATTTAATTCGATTACATTCCACTGTGCTTGTTTTTCTTTGTTGATGTTCATCTTATATCTCCATTCAAGAAACTGTCCATTGCGTCCAGATGCTCTTCCAAGTCCTCTGCTGTCTCTGACAGAATTACAATCTCATCGGCGAACCTCAAATTTTTCATTTCTTCTCCCTGAACTTTAATTCCTACTGCAAAATTTTTATTTTGTTTCCTTTTCTACTTGCTGAAAGCACGAATTGAATAACATTGGTGATACATTTCAACCATGTCACATTCCGTTCTCAACAATTGCTTCCCTTCCATGCCCATCGACTCTTATAACTGCTGGCAGATTTCTGTATAGGTATTAAGTAGCCTTTCGCTCTCTGCATTTTATCCGTGCTACTATCAGCATTTCAAACAGTACGTTCCAGTAAACATTCTCAAAGGCTTTCTCTAGGTCTATGAACGCTATAAACGTAGCTTTGTCTTTCCTTAACCAGCCTTCTATGAGAAGTCGTAGGGCCAGTATCGTCTCGAGTGTTCCTACATTTCTTCGAAATCCAAACTGATCTTCTCCGAGCTACGGTCGCAGGTTCGAATCCTGCCTCGGGCGTGGATGTCTGTGATGTACTTAGGTTAGTTAGGTTTAAGTAGTACTAAGTTCTAGGGGACTGATGACCACAACAGTTGAGTCCCATAGTGCTCAGAGCCATTTTTTTTTTTTTTTATCTTCGCCGAGGTCGGCTTCTACCAGTTTCTCCACTCTTCTGTAAAGAGATAGAGTTTTGCAAACATGACTTATAAAACCCACTCAGCACCTGCTCCCTTTGGAATTGGAATTATTACATTTATTTTGAAGTCTGGGGGTATTTAGTCTCCCTCATTCGTTTTGCACACTTGATGGAAGAGTTTTATCATGGCTGCATGGCTGGCTCTCCCAAGGCTGTCGGTAGCTCTGACGGAATGTCGTCTACTCTCGGAGCCTTGTTTCGACTTTGCTCTTTCAGTGCTCTATCAAATTCTTCTCGCAGTATCATCCCTCACATATTATCTTCATCTACGCCCTCTTCCATTTCTATACTGCTGCTTTCAACCGCTGACATCGAATTCGTTGAATGCTTCACGCATGGCCCTTCTTACGCTAATTAGTGATTCGCCCAGGTTTTCTTTGACTGTGAAGTTTTGGGTACGTTTAAAATTGCAGTGAAGCTCTCTTTCATTTCGTAGCAGCTTTTCAACTCCTTTCCATCCTTCACAACTTTGCGAAGCATCTGCCTGTCTAAAGCGTATTCTACAATAGTCTTCAACTTTTTCCATTTATGGTGAGCGTTTTCGGTGCTGGAGGAGAAATTTTCATGTTAGCTTCTCGAGTACTACTAACCAGAAATATCTTCCTAACTTTCTTTACATTGATATTTACAGCCGTATTCAGTGATATAACAGCCTTGATCACTGATTCCCTGTTCTACTGAGTTGAAAAATTCTGGCCTGATGGTGACCAGGATATCTAATGTTGCCTTCAAGCGTCGACTCTTTGATTAGCTGCTCAGTACACGATCGCCTTTGTAAATGAGCTATATTTTCTTAGAATGCTCCCAGTGAATCTAAGACTATAATTCGTCTCCCCTACAATCTGCTTTACGTGCTGTTGTCATTGTTATCGCTTTGCAGCGTTAAGCTTAGTTAGTTAATGGAAGTGGCTGTGTCAAACACCAATAAAACTGTGTTCGAAAATTACAGGATTATTTTTCTTAACCATATGCACTAACTTACATTTTTCCAAGTGTAGAGCAACTTGTTCTGCTCGAGTTTCAGACTATCGCCCATTAATATCCAAGTCGGATCACTGAAACCCACGGACAATATTTTCCCTATTTTCTCCAGTATTCCACTATTTCTCAATTATTGCTCTTTTCTCGTTCTAAAAGGTGTTCTGCATCACATTTGCTTGTATCTTTACCCATACATAACGTTTTCTAGAACCGTAGAAGCCAGTTTTTTAAAATAAATCTTGCTGCTTGGACATTCTTACACATTACAAGTGTGGAAAACTGTCGCACCTACACTGACGGGAATGTAAGGTGTGAAAACGTGAGTAGCCTAACCGAATGCTACCCAACCGATACTCGAGGATTTCCATTACTGTGGAATGTGTTGACTAAAATATTATCCAGTTCGAATTTATTTTCAGTCGTGGTAAAATCTATTCTTCCAAATAAAAATTTTGTTGATTTCACGCTATTGGGCGTGACTAACGTTAATGGAAATTTTCAACTGAAAAGCGAAACATACCACACCCAGAGGACGTGGACGTTCAATTAACAGCCAACTTTCAGGCCCTGAGGAATGTCGAATCATTACGTGAGGCGATAAGAGTATCATAGTAAGAGAGCACATAATTTGGGGTAGTGCAGTGACTCCAGAACTAGTTGCGACGAGTTTGATTCAGGACAGCAGTTTAGTAAGAAGAGTATGCGTAGGTCCATCCAGAAACTCTGCACTACGACAACATTGTAGCGCTGTTGCATCGGCTCCGACGAATAGACTGATGTCAACAGGTGAAATCCGCGGCAAGGTTACGACAGAGTGTCACCAGTAACCGACAAGAACATATTTCTTGACGCTGACCTGAGATTACGAATTCCCATGCACCTTTTACCGCTGACATCATGTAACACCATAGCTCTAATACTCCAATGATTTATTTTGGTTTTTGTTTCATTTAATATTACATCGTTAAGCTTCTGTAAATATTTTTGATTGAATAGATAACACAGAACTGTATACTCCTTTCTTTGTGAGAACTTCGATGTCATGATATGATTCTATGCAGTGTAGTATATCTGTCATTTAAATTCTTTGTCCCATTTGGAGGGAACAAAACTTACTGTATATAATTGTAAATTCTGTGTGAATAATTTTTTGTAGAAATGTTAATATGTGCAAATATTCTGTTTTATTGAATGAATTTGGTTGCTGTTATGTAAACTGCTGATCCTCACTTAGGGTTCTTAGTTAGTTTGTATGTAAAAGGTGTTGTGGTTCCCCTCGGGAACGGAACTGTGTAGCGCGCGCAAATTGTGCTTGGCCTAGGTAGAAAAGGTGGAACTGAGAGTCAGTCAGGGACGAGGTACCAGTCGGGGACGAGCTACGAGTCGGCGACGAACTACCAAACTGTGCACTGCCATGTAATAGTTGCACATTGTCCAGGTTCCGAGAGAGGCTTTTTCTGCTACTTTCCAATGCCTCGGATGGATGGATAAGTAGCTGGAACGACTCTGGAATTGGTATTCATCATCGCCACCAAGAAAGGCCAGAGTCCAGCAATTCTGTCTTCAAATCCGCCTACCGACTTGCAATCGCCACCACATTGCGCAATCACTGTAAAGGAGTACTATAATAATGTACAGTGAAGGATCATCTAAATGGATGTGTTAGTGTGGTCAAATATAAGGTAATTTACAACTGAGTTTATGTACCTACCTTGATTTTGCTCCTTATCATAACACCTCTCAGGTTCCTCTCCGTCTCAACTAAAGTGATTACCGAGTGTCCCTACTGAAATAACATTAAAGATCAGTGTTTTTGCTAATTAATGCCTCTTGAACATAGTAAAAAGAAAGTTAAAGTTAATGATGCTTGCTAAAAATAATTTTCCTAGTAAAACTGCTTATTAATGTGTTGTTGCCAACTTCAAATTAAGAGTTAAGACTGAGGCTTATAATGTTTTGCTTAGTAAATGATCACATTACTGCCTGTTGTAAATCGCAGAAGGTGAGTCAGTATCTTACATATATGTTAATTTTGTCTCTCAATGTAATAAAAGTTGGAAACTGCAGTGTGTAACGTTATATACTCATGTTTGCTAAGTGTTTGTCTCTCTTGTGTATTGGAAGTGCATATTAATAATATAACAGGATCCACAGTTTGCCGATTGTGTTAATGCTAGG
This sequence comes from Schistocerca gregaria, assembly GCF_023897955.1. Taxonomy (NCBI): domain Eukaryota; kingdom Metazoa; phylum Arthropoda; class Insecta; order Orthoptera; family Acrididae; genus Schistocerca; species Schistocerca gregaria. Next base: position 736,878,495 of record NC_064931.1, read on the forward strand.
TAACAAGTAATGGGAAGACCACTAATTATGAAAAACATTATTTCTTTATTCAAATTATAGCGAGAAGCAACCTGTTAGTGGATTCCAATTAACTTTCATTTTAAATAGTAAAGTATTTAACTGAGAGAGACTTAACCTATATCCAGTTAATGATTCTGTAGTGAATAGTAAAAATAACGTTATAAAGACCATTCAGTTCGTGTAAGCCCTGAAAGTAATAGTGTGTTTCGGTATTTGTTATAATTTGTAAATAGTTTGTGCTGCTCTAACGGTTGGTTTCAATTTTACCGTAAACATACGCGTATGTCAAGAGTTCACTGCACTCGCGTGTGACAAAGTATAGGTTGTGTTTATCCATTAAATTTACTATTAACTATTTTCTTGAACGAGAATGTTAATCATTCTCCTGCCTAGTTAGGCTGGCGACCGTTTTCTTTACCCGTTAAACAGTGCAGATAGGCAAAATTTTATTTATTACTGTTCAAATATTTCCGTAATTCTGACTTTCACTTCCGATAAACCACCTCCGTTAGGTACAACACGGTCAACACAACAAAATTCCTCCCAGAGGGTAACACTGCTCTGTTGCGTTGTACCATAATTGCTTTGATAAAATAGTTTTATCACACAACCTGCTTCCAGCTTTAAGGTTATGGTACAGCGGTAGCACACGGAAGTGTTATAATCATGCCGAAAACGACAGAGAGTTGGATGACATGGAGCCAGTGTAAACTGGGGCGTTAACCGATAGTCTGTGATTCTCAGCTCTTAGCCCCATATCAGCGTGTGGCAGTCAGGTCCACGCCAACATGTCCGTAGCCGCTCAAGTGAAAGGTCACAGGACGTATTGATTCTCAACACCCATATTCTTTAACAACTGAAAACATGATGTGGGATTGATTCTCTACATCCATATCTCTTAAACAACTGAAAACATGATGTGGGAAGCTGCTGAACATACTAACATGACCGATATGGTAATTGTTGAATAGAGGCTGAATGTCTGCCTAAATATGGAGAAAATGGTAAGTCCTATTCCACATTTGTCGTATCCAGGATATCAGATCGCATGTTGATGCAGGATAATGGTACTCTCTGCACTGGAGTTCACACGCAAACACCGAGAGGAATTTACGGATCCTTTACTGGCCTCCCTGATTCCCTGATTTGCCACCAGTTGTACGTATCAGGGATGTGGCGGAGACTGATACTTCCGTACCAACCTCTGGTCAGCGATCTTCATGAACTGACACAGCATGCATTTCAGACATGCCAAGAAATTTCTCAATGTAACATTCAGAGGCTGTGTTTGCATGCCACAACGAACACAAGAGCTCATTCCTGCCGGTGTAAGACACACCTCATTCTGAAGTCTGACAACATACTCATTGAAAATAAAGGTTTTTTAGGTGTCATACACTCTTCTTAACTTGATTAATTTTCATATTTTAATCCCAAGTATTTGACACTGTCAACCTCTGCTATTTGCTTGTCATCCTGTTTTAAACATATGGTGGGTGCAGATATCTTACAAATTCTAAACTGCGTACAGTGCACCAAACGATCTGGCACACATTGTGTTATGGTCAAATTACCCCAGTCTGTGGCGTATCTTGCGTTGCACATGATATACGGGATAAAACTTCCCAAGTTAAAATCTGGATGCTAAAACTTACTGTTGTAGATGTCATTTGCGAATGGAAACGGAAACGGTATTTTATAACAATCAAGTAATAATTTACAGAACTAATTTTCACTCTGCAGTGGAGTGAGTGCTGATTTGTGAAACTTCCTACAGAACTAATTTTCACTCTGCAGTGGAGTGAGTGCTGATTTGTGAAACTTCCTAGCAGATTAAAACTCTGTCCTGGATCTAATGTGTTAGGTCCCTCAAACTATACAGGAAAACGTCTGTGAAGATTTGGAGGTACAAGATGTGGCGGAAGACATAACGGTGGATCGTGAGTCGTGCTTTCATAGATTAGTCAGTAGAGCACTTGCCTATGAAAATCAAATGTATCAGGTACGATTGCTGGTGCGGTGCACAGTTTCAGTCTGACAGGAAGATACAAGTAATAATCCTTACAATATTAAGGCACACCTTTTGTGACTTAGAATAACTGGTATCTCAATCACTACAATTAACTAAGAGTAGAATTTTTGCACGTGTACTGGGAGGAGACTTCCACATATTTGTGGGGATTGTTAGTAATGTTGCTCATTTATAAGGACGCTTCGAAGTTAATAACTAACATGTTGAATAGTTTTTAAACCCACAACATTTATTTTGTCCTAGCTGTAGCAGCAGGTGAATGATGTGTGTCGTCACTGGAGGCGCCCATAAATATTCAGCGCAGGGCGAGGCAGCCGCTCACGTAACTCAGCAGCCGGTAGCGGCTCAGGTAGCAGGCTCAGGAGATAACCATTCACCACTCAACACAGCCTGTTGCAGGCGCGTCTGCAGCAGTCAAAACGTTGCTTGTCAGAGAAGAACTGGGGGGCTTCACACGGACAGCCCCACAGACACTGTGCAACGTAGCTGGGTTTCCAGTTTAATGCGTGGAGCCGGATCTAAAAATGCGGGTCTGCGTTTAACGACCGCACACAGTCTACTGCTGAAGTACGCCTCACTTATAGTGGACGTTACTGCTGGCAGCAGGCGTACTCTTCCACAATCCCACAACATTGCTGGCAGTAGTTTCGTTGGGCAGAGCCGTCGTTTGGCTTGGTAATGTAATGATTTAGAAGAATAATTCACTAGGGGTAGGATAAATACCTCTTACAGGAAAATTAATGGCTCTTTGAAGAAAAGAGAAGTGACTATATGAATATCAAGATGTCAGATGGAAAACCATTCTTAAGCGATGAAGGGAACTCTGAAAGGTGGATGGAATATATAGGGGATTTCACAGAAAATACTCAGAAGTTTTGATGTGATGTTAAATCAGGAAACGGTTCGAACCCATCTCTCCAGCCTCTGTGTTCATAATGGCATAGAAAAGCAGGAAGACAGAGAGACGGCGAAAATACTAAATGCGTTTTTACAAAGAGTTCTGTATACCTCTATCAACTGATGGATGGCCATTACTTCATATCGCCGTGCTGGAGTACGTCTCCCAAATGTATCACACCCACTCTCGATGCTACTTAAGTCGGAGAAACTGACAGGCCAGTCCATTCGCCGAATATCCTGTTGTTCCAAGAACTCATCCATCTGCGCAGTTCGACGTGGTCATCCAAAAAATTAAGACGCCCATGAGGAAGAAATGTAGTGTCAAAATAACGTTGACGCGTGTGCATTCCGTGTTCAAAGAATCGAAGGTCCGCAAATCCATGAAACATTACACCTTCCCACTCCATAACATCTACATCATAGAAACGATCGTGTTCGAGAATGCTAAACGTACCTCATATGGCGAGTGGTGAGATCGTGTAATGTACCCAGCGACATAGGACTGATAGATAAAATAGACAAGATCGAAAGAAGAACAACGCATTACGTTACAGGTTCATTTAGTAGGCGCGAAAATCTCACGGAGATGCGCAGCCAATTTCAGTGGCAGACCCTGCAAGAGAGGCTTTCAGCTTTACAGTGTATTTTATTTTGAAATTTTGATAGTTTATGTTTCTAGAAGCGTCAATCAATATATTGGTTCCTTCAGCACATATATCTCGGGAAAATACCATGAAAGTAAAATTGGAGAATTTAGAGCTCACTCGGAGGCTTATGAACAGTCGTTCTACCCGCGAAACGTTCGCGACTGGAACAGGTAAAAGGGAAAGCAACAGTGCCACTGAAATTAACCTCAGCCTCACACGGTAAGGTGACTTACAGAGTTTAGATGTAGATATAGGATCGCTGTGTGACCCATTCTTGAGTAGCGCTCGAGAGACGTCAAAGCAATACAGAGGCTTGCTGCTAGATGGTGGGCTCGATCAATATGCGAGTATTACACAAATGTTCCGTGGACTTAAATGGGAATCCCTTAAGCCTAGATGTTCTTATCGCCATTCACTGTTCATAAAGTTCAGCGAATCGGCATTTGCGACAGACTACAGAACGATTCTACTAAAGCTAACTTACATCTCAGGTAAAGACTGAGCAGACAAAATCTGAGAAATCAAGGCCCCAGTTATTTTTCATTCGTTCCACTTGAGCTTGTAACAGCAAAGGGAATGACTAGCAGTGGTACAAGATACCCTCCGCTGTGCACCTTACTGCGGCTTGCGAAGTAGCATGTAGATGTAGATGTTGATCTACTATGGGGAGGGGAGGCCGTAACAATATTTTCCCGACTTTTTAACTGAGGAAGTGTTTGGTTTCTCTAGTCATTTTAACTAGCACCGTACTAAGGTAATGGTTCAAATGGCTCTTAGCACTATGGGACTTAACATCTGAGGTCGTCAGTCGCCTAGACTTAGAACTACTTAAATCGAACTAACCTAAGGACATCACACACATCCATGCCCGAGGCAGGATTCGAACCTGCGACCGTAGCAGCAGCGCTGTTCCGGACTGAAGAGCTTAGAACCGTACTAGATAACCACTCACCAAGTTTAAATATGTAACGCGAGTAAGCAGTTCTTCTACGTCATGATAATATTGTTAAGAATTTGTAGTCCCATTCTGGATGGCGACAGGTGTGTGCTGAATGTTTGGTTAGGAGATGCAGCACTCCAGACAGCCGGTGCGGTACTCCTTAAATTTAGATATTCGAGGCGTTGATTGGCGCCAATGGTAGGTGTTTAGACGCTAGTGGGTAGTGGGGAGGGCCATTACCTTCTATTACAGTCGAGAATGGAAGCAGGGGCGCGAGCGCGTCATGAGGTGATTAACTAAGCAGTCAGCGAGAACAATGGGCGGCTACCCTAACGGTAACAGCTCCGCCGCCACCAGCTTATCCCGCTATTGATATAAGGAGCCGCTTGTCACATCAACCATTATGCCACACTTCACAGCTGCCATCATAATAAAATTCCGGGCCGAAGGCTCAACAAAGGAGCCCGATTCGTCTCGAATATCTCTCCTGCCCGTACCGCCGCCGGGCACGGCTGCGGTTTTCTCGGAACATTTAATTTGTATGCCCCCACTGCTAAATGATTTACTACTTCACGATGTAAATTGTACGGCGTGTAGCACGTGCATGTTCTGTTCCTGTGTATAATGCTGTTCTTGAGTTTAGCGCACGTTTGCTGCTTGGTTTGCATATTTGTAGCCTCCTACATTTAATGCAATTGTAAAAGCCTTATTGGCACAGCGTAATCGCCACCAGCAGTTAAAATATGCGCTATCGGAGCCCCTGGGGAAGTGGGAAGCTTAAATATCAGAACGGTAATCAGAGTAGTGAGATTTTTTGCAGCTGTTTGTAATTGACCTTCCTCTGAATCTCCCTGTATTCGTTAAACATTGTGTAATGTATCAGAGATATAAATCTATTTGCTTCGTAACCTCCGCAGAGTGGATCTCCACCTGACGATCTCTCAGCACCGTGTTCTGCAAAAGCCGTTTATGTTCATATTTACTCCGCCAACTGCTGTACACTACATGGTGGAGAGTACTTAGTCATTTTCTGTCTTATTTCAGTCGAGTATAATGTGAGAGAGAAGCAACCGCCTATATGCCGTAGTCTTTTATTATATGATAATGATCCACACATCCTCGATTGTTGGCTAGGGAGAAACTACAAATTCTAAGATACGTAGCGAGCTAAGTGGAGCAGTGGTTAGCACGCTGGCTCCATATTCGGGAGGATAACTGTTTAAACCCCATCCAGATTTAGGTTTTCCGTAATTTCTCTGAATCACTTCAGGCAAATGCCAGTATTGTACCTAATTCGAGGTTGTGCTCCGTCTCTAATTATCATGTTGTCGACGGGAAGTTAAATACTAACTCCTGCTCCTCCTCTTCTAAGATATGTAAATAAAAACAAAGGGCCTACGTAACTGATATTAATGAGATTTTTCGCTAAATAATGCTTTCGTTTATTTTTTTCTGAATATGAAATCAGAATAACTTAAATGAATGAAATAATTTAATCCATTACAACGCAGGCGTTGTGCATCGTATTTGTCACTATTCTTCTTCCTGAAAGTATGTAAGAGTTAAAATTAGATTGGAAATCAAATTTCACAGAATAGTCACGAATCTGAGATACATTCATCGTCTAAAAATAGGAGAAAATATTTCCTTTTTTAAGGCCGTGAAGGCTGCATGAAGAGTTTTCTTATTTTTACAAATTACAATGGAAGACAGTTTTGTGAAGAAATCACTGTCCTTGGCTTTAGACCCAAAATTCCAATAATTCCCGTTCTGTCCTAATAAAATCAAACCAGTTATTGGTTTATAGCACTTCCATTGTTTAACATAAAATTATATTTCGTCTGACTTCACGTACCCTATTGTTATCCCAAAGCTATTTTCAGTGGCGACCAGTTTGGTTCCCAGCTCAGTTCTTCAACCATACGCATTGTCCAGTTCTCCAGATCCGCACTCCGAATACTGTTTTCTGTAACTTCATATTCTATTGCCATATCAAATAATTATCTGCAAAAATACTGTTCGGAAACATGTGTTCCATGTGTAACATCAAACGCCAGATATAAATTTGAGTCTCGGATAGTGATAAAAGTGAAATGACACGGACGAAATCTTTACCTTGGATCTGTTTCTCAACAACGGCTCATTTTAAGGAAATTTCACGAAATACGCAACCGAGTGAGGTGGCGCAGTGGCTAGCACACTGGACTCGCATTCGGGAGGATGACGGTTCAATCCCACGTCCGGTCATCCTGGTTTCCGTGATTTCCCTAAATCGCTTCAGGCAAATGCCGGGTTGGTTCCTTTGAAAGGGCACGACCGACTTCCTTTTTCGTCCTTCCCTAATCCGACGAGACCGAAGACCTCACTGTCTGGTCTCCTCCCCCAGACAACCCAACCCAAACCCACGAAATATGCCGGTCAATGGACAACCACGTCAACGATGACCTCAGGTCACCTATCAAACGGGGCCGTGTTTGCCAGCTAGTCTCACATACATAGTCGCTGTGCGCACAGTCATAGACGGTGCAGTATGGCACAAAGAAGACGCCTACCAGATTCTCTGCGGTGGAGGGCCACAAGAAGAATGGAAGCAGGATGGTCGCAAACTACTGTGGCCCGAAGGCTTAAAGTGAATAGCTCTGTTGTTCCTCGGACGTGCCAACAATTTATAGAGACCGAAACTGTATCCCGAAAACCAGGGCACGGCCTTCCACGTGCGATATCAAAAAGAGAGGACCGTTATTTGGCCATTAGGGCACGACAGTACCGCCTTAGTACTGTACAGCAAATCGCGTCTGACCTCGCAGCACCCACTGAACGTCTTGCACCGAGACAAACGGCGTACAGAAGTCTTCGACAGAGTAGCGTTCATCTTCGGACACCTTCTGTATGTGTACCTCTGATGCGTCTACACAGAAGGAAACGTCTAGAGTTGAGTCGTCAAGATGCCCCCTGGATGGTCGAACAGTGGGCGAGCGTTGTTTTTGCAGATGAGTCTCGATTTAGTCTGGAGAGTGATTCTCGAGGGAGGGAACGTGGAACACGATTTCGGAATCAAAAGAGACCAATATCGAGGAGGATCCTTAATGGTGTGGGCAAGGATTATGTTTACGACTTGAACCCCTCTTCATGAAATTGTATGGGTGAACCGGCAAGGTTTTACTGCACTCAGGTATCGTGACGACATCTTGGGACCTCATTTGTGGTTGTTGCGAGACTTCTGTGGTCCCAGACGTCGTTTCGATACATGATAATGCTCGACCTCTTAGAGCATGGGCGGTTGACGTTTTCTAGAAACGGAAGATATTTCACACATCGCTCTCCCGATTTGAATTCCATGGAGCATGTCTGGGACACACCATGGGGACGGCAGCATCCACCAACCACTCTCCATTACTGCGAGCAGCTCTGGAGGAAGAATGGGAGTTATTGCCTCAACATGAGACTGATGACATCATTCATAGCATGCCCCGTCCTTGTCAGGCCCGTACTGCTATTAGAGGTGTCAACACCCCATACTGAGCACATTAACCAGTAGTCGGAATGTGTGTGCAGATCTGTTAAAGTGGAAAGAACGAAGAACGTTTTTGTCTACCGTTATGCATGTTGCAGTTGTTTCTGAGTTCTTTACATTGTTTCTACTTTACTGTTAGCTGTTTACACTGTTCTGTGGCAAAATGAACGAGATCTTACAAAATCTCCGTTTGTTGCTTTAATTTTGGACACTAGTGTAGACAACACACGTGCACGAAGTTCAGCAATCGTTTTTATAAACGACAAATAGGATTTCAGATGGATCTACAGCGAGGCAGAGGCACTGACTAACCGGATTACGTTTCCTGTGGATATGTGACCGATACCACTCCTGCGTCGTGGTTAAGTCCGAAATGTACATACACCGACTAACGCATAAAACATTCTCATAGTTTATAGGGTTCACTACGAGATTACAACATCATTTCCTTTCATTATGGTTCACATTAGGGGCCAGTCATAACATGGGAGCAGTAAAGTGCCAACAACATGCGAGCGGACCATTACGTCTCGCACAGTGGAAAATACCCTCTGCGGAGGGCTCACGTTCAGTTATTAGGGATATACGGTTTCCACATACACGTCAAATAAAAAAAAGAGTCTACCATGCTTCGAAAGAATATGCACTGGGTTCTAAGAAAAGCAAAATTTTACATCAGCCTGCCCGTTTTACATTTCCATAGCTTTAAAATAATTTTATGAAACTGCTTCACTGCTAGTTAAAAATTCCCATTCGTGATACTCCTGTTATTTTCTTTTGGTGCTTGAACAAACGATCCAAATTCGTATATGCGCAAGACGCAGCCATTCCGTAAGATATACAAAAACCGTACAACAATCAAAAACACGAAGATGAGTTTCTGTGTCACAGTACTTCACCACATATGGCATGACTATACGTGGATTGCCCATTACTTTTTTCAACTAGAGGAACGCATGATCTGACGAGCTAGGGAGGGACATGCACTGGACTCCGAACAATAGTGGAACCTTGCCATCTTTCAAGTACTCAAAGGGTAGTGTGAGTCTAGAATTATGTTAAACTGTAAGATATCCGTTTTTGACTGCGACCATCAGCTGGTATTGGTCGTTATTGTAAGCGACAGTGCCGGTTTTCCACCTTGTGGCAGACGCCGAAAATTCTCCTGAGTTGAGAAATTCTCCTGATACGGCTAAATGGTGGTAGCCGGCCTCAACCCGTCTGTGTCCAGAGACGAATGTGTTCCACAGGGTAGCTGATGTTCCCTAATACCTACTGGGAACAAACTTCTGAAAGTGTCGGCGGCAGCATCAGTTCACAGATCTACAATGTGTGCTAACAAGAAACTGTCAGTCGAAGTACTTACATTCTGCTGTGGAAGCTGACTGGTCGAAAGGTCTGCACGTTAATAGAATTTCAGGGAACTATTTGGGGCGAGGGAAGTAGAGAGATTCGTTTGACCAGCTGCTAAGGAGTTAGTTTCAAAGGCCCGAGAACAGGCGTTACTGTGCTTGTGCAGCTACGATGACATATGGACCCATGCTCGGTGTTTGCTCTGTTCTAAAGCTTCTCGCCTTATTTCTGTTTAGAGTTTCATGAGTACTGAAGCACCACGTGGCCATGTGCAGCACTGTGGAATGTTGATCTGAGGAGACATAAGGAGTTATTTTACTCAGGGCAATTGTTTTGGGCCAGCCGCGGTGGCCAAGCTGTTCCAGGCGCTTCAGTCCGGAACCGCGCGACTGCTGCGGGCGCAGGTTCGAATCCTGCCTCGGGCATGGATGTGTGCGATGTCCTTAGGTTTAAGTAGTTCTAGGGGACTCATGACCTCAGATGTTAAGCCCCATAGTGCTCAGAGCCATTTGAACCATTATCATAGTACTGTGCCGCGCGGGACTAGCCGAGCAGTTTAAGGCACTGCAGCCATAGACTGTGCGGCTGATCCCGGCGAAGGTTCACCTTCTCCCTCGGGCATGAGGTGTGTGTTTGTCCTTAGGATAATTTAGGTTATGTAGTGTGTATGCTTAGGGACTGATGATCTTAGCAGTTAAGTCCCAAAAGATTTCACACACATTTGAGCATTTCGATTGTTTTGGTTAAGTCCCACAGTGCTCAGAGCCATTTGAGCAATTGTTTTGTCATATTATATCCAGATAATGACTCAAAAATACGGAAGCAGTATTTAGCATAACATTCATTTCAAAACAAGGGTTTCTAGTTCAAAGTACCTAAAATTTTCAAATGTGGTGACTTTAATAAAGACGTTTTTGTATTGCTGCTCTACAATATTATTACGATGCAGCATTTCTAATGTGGTTTACATCTGCAAAACAGCGCAAAATTCTAGTAAGGAGGAATACAGACTGCTGGCAGAAACACAACAAAAATACAGTTGCTTGTGTACACCAGAAGTAATGACAAAAAGTTATTTCATTTTTATTTTAAACTGTGGCCGCCGGAGCGGCCGATCGCTTCTAGGCGCTACAGTCTGAAACCGCGCGACCGCTACGGCCGCAGGTTCGAATCCTGCCTCGGGCGTGGATGTGTGTGATGTCCTTAGGTTAGTTAGGTTTAAGGATTTCTAAGTTCTGGGGGACTGATGACCTCGGCAGTTAAGTCCCATAGTGCTCAGAGCCATTTGAACCATTTGAACGACCTTCCTAAATTTAAGAAATTAAAAACACGAAGCGAGAGATGACGTGAAGCCTAGATGCGGTACCAAACAGGTGTTCCGCGAAAGGCATGTTTGTAAAATGAAAAATTTGTTCACCTAAGGCTGTCAAAATGTTTTAAACAAAGTATTTTGTGCAATACTGTTTGTCAAATTCGCCTGCTTAGACATTATCAAATGAACACTTAAGTACTTCCGTACATATGGCTTTAAGAGATCTTACCTTATAAGAGAAACAGGACATTAGATAATACTCTAAGAGCATTGGTACTTTCTACGCCATAATGTAAAGCATAATTTGGTTTAAAGAAATCATTCATATGATCAGTGTCATACTGAAGTACCTGTGGTTTTCGAGGTACCAATTTTCCTGTATTCTTTCATATTTGGTTCTTTATTATGGCATAAAAGTGGTTTGTTAATGCATACATGCAAGAAAGTGAAACTGTGTACTTCAGATTGAATGAACAGTTGAGAGTAGACAATAGTGTTGCAAATAAATTAACAGCCTCTGCGGCAAAGAACAGTTTTCTTTAGTATATTAGCAAAAGCCAAATTTCTTTAGCGTACTGACAAAATAACTTAAATGTTCTGCAACATGATTAATGCTTGATCTGATAATAGCGCAAAAAGAAAATTAAATAGGAAAACTGAAACCAAAAACATAGTTTCTTAGTCTTCCGAGATTATGTGAATGTATATTAATTCACTTGATAGCTCTCACTGAAAGAAACTTGTTTCGTTTTCAGTTGACGTCGTAACTGTATTCCAAGAGAAAAGAACAGAATCACGAAGCGTAAACACGGATCACGTGGAGACGCCCCCCCCCCCCCCTCCCGCCACTTTAACAGTTCATACAGTTCTGCGCCTGTTCGAATCTGGCAGCTTCAAAGCGGCAGAAGAAATTTTCCGAGTAGAGTCAGCTACTTGGTACTCACTGTTCAAACAGGTAACAGCCACACTCCCCGTAGCCAGAAGCGGGAGGGGGCGCTGTTCAAATTTGCCTTCAACTGTGCACATACGATTGAGCCCGTTGGCTCCTCAAACGAACCAGAGGAGTCGGCGAACATCATTGTGGGATGCTCGGGACTATTTTCTGCTCTCTGAGGCGGAGTGAGTATTGTGATGTGTATGTCAGAAGTCGGTGGTCAGGGATCGATAAAGTGGATTTCTCTGTGCAGAAAGTTTCGAGTCTGTTCGGAAGTGCGTTTCCGTGTGCGATTGTGGGAATCGGCTTAGTCAGCTGCCCATTTCCGAGGCGGGTGCTGCCGTTTAGCGAGCGCATACTGAGTCTGTAGGAAGAGGTCGCCAAGCTCTGCATGGAGCACTTACCTAGGTGGGTAACAACGAAGCAGAATGGGCAATATTTACTAGAAGGCAATGAATTTCATTTAGGTCCAGTGGAAATTTGAAGTGAGGAGTTCTTTTTTGTGTCCATATACTTCTTGACTTCAGACGTGGTCATGTGTTGTTTACAGCGTAAATGGTAGAAATTGGTCAATGACATAATAGAAACTGACAGAAGTGCTAGGATTTGCGAGTGTTTCGCGCGTATGTGGATTGCTATGGGACATTGACTAGTGGTAACAGTAGAATTAAAATTGTAACCCTGCCTCGAGGGCCTTAGAGGGACTGATGACTCCTTTTTAGCGTCATACTATGTGAGTAACTGAATGTAGCACCAATCGAAGACCATCAACAAGGATGTCTACGGAATAATACAGCTCTTGATTTCTGTCGCGCACCGCATGTGGCAAAGTGCACATGACTCTGGCCGTGGCAGCGAGCGGGATTTCGAAAGATATTACAGAAGCTCACTGGGCAGGACAAGAAGAAACTGTAGTGAATCAAACTGTGCCAGTAGATGCATCAACGACCCATGTTGACTCGGCACCCTGTGCAGTGAGTCTCTGACCTACTTTTGAGAGGCAATTCCATAGTACCTGGGCATTGTTCGTCATGTGTCCGTAGTATAGGTGGCCAGCAAGTACGATCAGACATCTACACCTGAAGACCTTATTTACAACACTGTAAGAATGTAGAGTCTTGCAGCGATAACACTGCACAAAAAGTAACATCCAGTTTACCATGGAGATAAAAAAAGGGGCTAGCGTGCTCTTCCTCGACGTACTCGTCTGCCGAAAACGAAATGGATGCCTTGAGCACAACGTCTACAGATAAACCTCCCCCACTGACCTGTACATGCACGTCATCGGCCATTATCACAAGGCACAGAATCGCAGTGTTCTACAAACATTGCTGCATCGTGCACGAATTATGTCATACGGTGATAGCCAGTCCCATGAGCTGAGCCACCTATGCAAGGTCTTCGGGAACAACGACTAGAAATGAAATGATTTCAAGCAAGACTCACAATAAGACCTCCTACGAGGAGCAGGAAAGAGAACTTGCTTGTTTACCGTTCTGTGGCTCCATGCCGGGAAAAGTAAGCTGCATGATGAAACGACACAAGAGTAAATCAATTTTCAGGCCTCCGACAAAAATCCGCCAATTTCTGAGACCAGTTAAAGCCGCACCAGGTCTGAGAACACCTGGGGGTCTACAAGATACCTTGCGAGTTCAGCCAGTCTTACGCAGTACGCACTGTGGAACAATGCAGGAAGGAGTATGAGGGCTAATCGCCTACGTTACCCCGAGAAATCTGCTTTAGCTGAGCATACTTTAGAAGACGGACACTTTTTAAAATTTGACGAAACATCCAGCATGGTTGGTACTGACGACTTCTGGGATTGTACAATTAAAGAAGCCATTGAAATAAAAATCATTGATAGTACCCTAAATAGAGACGGTGAGACCCCACGATCATGCTGTTGAAGATGGCGCATCGAACGCTGAGTCAACTTATACCCGTATATGGCCATTGTAAGTAGGCTGTTTAGGTTTTTATGTTGGTAGCGCCATGTAGTGCTTTGTATGAGAATCGCTGACTGCGCTGTGTACAGTCTGTGGCTGGTTGGACTCATTGTTGGAATATTCGCTTGTGAAGTATTGGGCAGTTGGATGTGAACAGCGCGTAGCTTTGTGCAGTTGGAGGTGAGCCGCCAACAGTGGTGGATGTGGGGGGAGAGATGCCAGAGTTTTGAACGGACGATCTGAACGTGTGTTAATCAGAAAAAGGAAATTTGTTTAATTGGATGTCACAAAATTACATATATATAACGACTTTTGAACGCTATTAAGGTAAATACATTGTTTGTTCTCTATCAAAATCTTTCATTTGCTAACTATGCCTATCAGTAGTTAGTGCCTCGAGTAGTTTGAATCTTTTATTTAGCTGGCAGTATTGGCACTCACTGTACTGCAGTGGTTCGAGTAACGAAATTTTTGTGATGTAAGTGATTCGTGAAAGGTTATTGTTAGTCAGGGCCATTCTTTTGTAGGGTTTATTGAATTAATCTTTCTAAGGGGACGTTTCACCATGCCGCGGGCACCAGTAACGTCACATCCGGCTGCTAGTGTATATAAAGGTTGTACCAGAAGCCCACTGGAACTCACACCACTTGACAATCTTAAAGGAGTGCTTAGCCGAATATTCGTCTAATTCTAATCACTTGATGCGGCTGGAAAGCCGAGAACTTTTTATTTATTTACAATACATACACTTGATAATTCAGTAGGTCCTTCTCCGGTGCTAAGTTATATACAATGAAAGTAGTGTTTTTGATAGAAGCAAATAGACTTGAATGCTGATAAAATGAGGGAAGCCACTGATACCAGTTATATTTAGTAGCATCGTACTATGTCAATATTATTTTCCTCACAGCAACCTTGCGTACTAAGGTTAATAGATCTGTAGGTTTGCTAAGTCTCTGACGAATCTCTGAGAGTGGAAACTTAAAAAGATACACTAGCAGAACAGAATCTCAGGCAGTGAGGTCATGTGAATTTAGTATCCTCTGATGGCATGAGACAGAGAATGATGGAAGAGCGAGCTCACCCGGCGGCGCGTTATTAGGAGATTGAAATGTGCAACTTCAGGGTAGATGTAAGCGGTGCATGTTGCGCCGGGTGCCGTCGATACTGCAGACCAGCCTTCGAGAAGCTTCAGTGTGATTTCTTCCTCCTATTAAGTCTCCTGACAGCAGTATTTAGCCCCCCCCCCTCCCTCCTCCTATGCCAACAAGTCATCATCGAGCAGCTGGGCTACGTTAAATGCTCACCCTGTGTTAGATGCAGCTGTGATGAAAATTACATAGATAGGACACATGTGCATACACCATCACCGAGACTCAGACACTCAGCTCTCGACAGCTCTGCGTTCTACCGCCACGGCGTGTCTACTCACTGGGATCCAGCTGCTGTCACTTCCACTGGGACTTTAACTGAGGTAACCACAGCCCTGAGCCACTGGGGCCAGAGACAGCCAGCTATAGCCATCCATGTCCCAGTGTACAATCAGGATAACAGCTGCTCTACCATTACTTGACCACGTTCGCCGGGACAGTGGCAGAGGGCTCGATAACGCGAGATGTCCTCAAGGCCTAAAGCCATCAGCGGGCTGTGGCTGACAAGGGTGGCGCAGTGGGGACAGCTGCGCCAGGAGACGCTATGGCAGCATACTTGGCGCAATTTCGAGTTCCCAGAGATCGATGGCACTGGCCAAGAAGATAGACTGTAAATAACGCGCTATGAATGACATTTTATCTATGGGTTGCCTTCTTCTGCTGCACCCACATCTTTCTCTGTTAGAGAATCAGTCACCTATTCCAAGTCATCCTGACACACAGTCATTTTTGGTGTAAGAAGTAACTAACTGTAAAGGGACATCCTCCTCTAACTTTACTTTTCCTCAACAGTAGTACTCGATACTAAAAATATTTTCGAATTTTGGACAGGTCAGTACTGTCTCAGCTGTTTTCCTGAAAAATTTCATATAATTTTATACACAATATGTTATATTTAAAGTTAATATTTATGAAAAGGAATTGCTTTGTTGTCGTTGTTACAGTAGATATGTACTAGCTCTGGATCTACAGTTAACATTGTTGTTTTAGAAACATTTGATATTATAAAATATTTGGCACACTTAAAATTTCTATTATTAATTACGAAATCCAGTATTGTTTATTAATTTTATTTCTGGATTCATTTATAAAATAATAATCTATGCTAATAGAAATTCATGTGTCAAGAAAAACTGTAAACCCTTTGGAATATTGTTATTGTCGCAGAGTGAAGTAGTAGTAAGCATGCCTCTGATGTGATGGCACGTATTTTTGTGTTTTGGACGAACAACTTAATTTCGGTTTTGATAATGTGAAAGTTCAAAAAACCGTTGATACACTAAACTGTGAGGCATTAAATTATAGTGAAAACAAAAATTATGTAAAGACTTTCTTCAAAATTATTTAGATCAATTGAACCATAAGAACCTAAAATGTGACAATTTCAGCTTCAAGAATCAGACCCCTAGACATGAAGAACTGGAGCAAACTGTGCGAGAAAAGTTTATTGCACTCGTAAATCTTACTCTTCTCGAATCCTCTGAATAGACTTCACCATCGTGGACAGTAACAACAAGAAAGGGAGGCGTGGATTACATGCCGAAAATTCGGATGAATGGCCAACGGAAGACAGCAATGAAACTGGTTCTGAATCAGGAGCATTCTACGTAACTGTATAAGTACCGATCTAGGAAGTCTTGACTGGTGTGTATGGTTGATTTTTCTGTGTTTTCTTCCTCCTTGTTATTTTGGGTACACTGTGTACTTGAAGTGATGGTAAGCGAGTAAAATAGCTAAAGAGGTTTCGGCTCAAGAATAATTCAGGATCTGTTGGATCAAGTGGCTCAGGCACGGGTGGGTAATATAGGTTGCATATTGAACTGGAGAGACAAAGGGGAGAAGGAGTGAACAGCCACATTCTAGTATAACCATATGCCCTGGTAAAGTTTTGTTGGGAAAACAAGTGGAAGATATAATTTTTTAATAATTTACAGGTGGAAAAATTGGAGTGATGCACAGTTACAAAGCATAGTTAGAGTGAAATTATCAGGGATTTATGTAATATGCCATGAAATACCCTCATGTTCAGAAAAATCCAGAACACCTTGAACGACTAGAAACAGGACGTTCACATTCACAGCCCGCAGCTCGTGGTCGTGCGGTAGCGTTCTCGCTTCCCACGCCCGGGTTTCCGGGTTCGATTCCCGGCGGTTGGTTGGTTTTGGGGAAGGAGACCAGACAGCGAGGTCATCGGTCTCATCGGATTAGGGAAGGACGGGAAGGAAGACGGCCGTGCCCTTTGAAAGGAACCATCCCGGCATTTGCCTGGAGCGATTTAGGGAAATCACGGAAAACCTAAATCAGGATGGCCGGACGCGGGATTGAACCGTCGTCCTCCCGAATGCGAGTCCAGTGTTTCCCGGCGGGGTTAGGGATTTTCTCTGCCTCGTGATGACTGGGTGTTGTGTGCTGTCCTTAGGTTAGTTAGGTTTAAGAAGTTCCAAGGTCTATGGGCTGATGACCAAAGATGTTAAGTCCCGTAGTGCTCCGAGTTCACATTCACAGGACGTGATTAGCATATAACCATTTATATCTTATTATGAATAAATTTGTAGTCCCGCGAATTCAAAGTCGCAACGCCACCTACCGGTAAAAGGTGCCTGTGGCTCTCGTTATCGCTATAAACCGAAGGTAATGGCTCAGTGTGACTTGAGCAGACGTGCAGGATGCGTCGAAGATGTATACGCGAAACGTGCCGTCAAATCAATGGGTTTGAAAGAGGGTGCATTGTTGGCACGAGAGAATGTGATGCATCAGTCTGGGAAATTGATGATCGTGTGGGGCGAAGTGTTCGGTAGTGCGAAGTGTGTGTGCACAATGGTTAACGGAGGGCGATAGAATACGACCAGATGCTTCAATCATCACACAGACGACCCCACGAGAAGATTGACATCTCATCCGAATGGCTTTGCGGGACAAATCTGCGTCCTCCTCCGCTCTGGTGCAACAGTGGACAGTATATCACATCCTACAATATCAAGGGTGAAGGTCCGTCGTAGTTTATTGCGGCATTTGTTACCTGCGCGTCATCCACTACTCCGCCTATCTCTGACGAATGTGCAGGAACTTGCTAGACGACAATGGTATACAGGGTGTGTCAATAACTATTGCCACCTAGAATAACTCCGAAAGTATGATAGGAGCTGAAAAGCTTGTCGGACAAATGTTGCATGGGACAACGGGGACCATAATATGACGTTGGTTTTTGTTGTTAGGTGTGGTCGCTTCAGAGATATGAAGGTCCACTTTGTTTCCTTAAATGGGATGCTATAGTTTGGTACTTATTTTCTGATAGCGGTTTTCGAGACGAATCCAATGATATGTAACAATAAGGTCTTTGAAGGTCAACGAAGGTCACAAAGGTGGCATGAACGTCCATTTACAGAAGGTGTTCGAAGTTATGACCATTGGTATCAATGCAGTGCTGCAATCTTCTTATCAGGGACTGAGTGGTATTTCTTATCACATCGGTACTTATCGAAGAACATGCTCTGACAATTCTCTCTCGTATATCGTACAAACATGAAATATTCGCCGAAAACGGCGTATCCATCTAACGTGCCACTGACACCATTCGACGGTTTCGCAATACAACACTAATAGGAACGGTAAGAGTAGTATCGTCGAATCAAGCGAATGTGAGTTATGTATTCCGTCGTGCTTCTCATTTACCGAGAATGCCAATGAAATTCAGTGAGAGCTAGAGACTTACACGCTGAAAGATATCCTCAACGTACTCATCCTACAGGTCATTCATTTAAATATGTGTATGATAAACTGAGAACAACTGGATCTTTAACTCATCGGAAGCATATACAGCAAAGGAAAGCCACTAACGAGGAAACGGAAACTGGTACTCTTGCCATTGTGGTTCGAGACCCTTGTGTTCGTTTGAGTCAAAACGCAAGGTAATCTGTCATGAGCCAGAGTAGTGTGATACGTGTTCTGCATCGCTAGAAATATCATCCCTACCGTATCAGTCTCCACCATGAATTAACTGGTACGGATTGTATGTGTCGCGTTGAATTCTGCCGATGGGTTCAACTGCAGATTCAGAGGGATTATACATTTATTAATTGGATTTTATATACTGACGAGACTACATTCACGAACCATGGAAATGTTAATTTGCATAACAAGTATAATTGCGCAACTGAAAATCTATGTTGGCTAGGGTAAGTTGCACACGAAAAACCGTGGTCAGTGAAAGTATGGTGTGGGATTCTGGAGGAGAGAATTATAGGCCCCTGTTTCATCGAAGGAAATCTTAATGGTAAGAAGGACACCACATTCCTGCAAGAAACATCTGTTACTGGAAGAAATATCTTTAGTAGCAAGGAACAGAATGTGGTATCAACACGATATGTTTTCGGCAAATTATTTGTTGATGGCTAGAAATGAGATGCAGAGACCATTCCCAAATCGTTGGATTGGACACGGAGGAGATGCGTCTTGGACGGCTCATTCGCCAGACTTCACGCCTCTGGATTTTTTGTTGTGGGGATTCGTGAAAGACATTGTTAATAATGACGTTCCAACTACATCTGAAGATATGCGAGAGCGAATTGTCAGAGCATGTGCTTCGATAAGTGCCGATGTGATAAGGAACACCACTCAATCCATGATAAGAAGATCGCAGTACTGCATTGATACCAATGGTAATCACTTCGAATGCCTTCTGTAAATGTAAGTTCATGCCACCTTTGTGATCTTCGTCGACCTTCAAAGACCTTACTGTTACATGTCATTGGATTCGTCTCGGTAGCTGGCATCAGAAAATAAGTACCAAAACCATAGCACCCCATTTAAAAAAACAAAGTTGACTTTCATATCTCTGAAGCGACCCCACCTATCAACAAAAAACCAGCGCCAAATTATGGCCCCCGTTGTCCCGTGCAACATTTGTCCTACAAACTTTTCAGTTCCTATCATACCTTCGGAGCTATTCTTGGTGGTAATAGTTAGTGACTCACCCTGTGTGAAACAACGTCACTGGCGACAGGAATCGCACCAGATAGTGTTTTCCGAAGGATACTGGTTCTGTTTGTTTGAAAATGATGGTCGTATTTTATTTCTCCGCAGACAGCGGGAGCTGCATCATAGTTACTGCTTCAGTACAAGCCGTTCAGCGCCAACTCTAGGCCTTATAGTATACGATACTGTTGGGTACTACCACAAATCATAGGTGGTGTGTGGTAGAGCTATGTGACCATTGTGACCTACGTGAATGATATCCTGCGACCTGTAGCCATACCCTTTCTGCGCAACACCCCAGACACAATTTTTCAGCAAGACAACGCCCGACCACATGTTGCTGCAAGAACACGTGCCTTCTTAACGTCACAGGATGTCAGCCTTTTGCCCCGTCCCACCAGATCAACAGACTTGTCGCCAATTGAAAATATGTGGGATATGGTGAAACGACAGGGCAGTGCTGAGATTCAGTGCTAACCACCACAGATGAACTTAGGAATCTGGTGAATGCAGGATGAATGGCTATACAACATGAGGCCATTCGCGCTTCATACGCGTCGCTGTCATCACGCTTGGAAAAAAGTATCAGGTCGTATGGCGGACCCTGTGCCTAATAGGCAACAGGATACAAGCTGAACCGTGGTGACTGAAATGATAATCATTTCTGTGAAACATACTGACGCCTATGTCCTGTGAATATGAATGTCCTATCAATGGTTTTGAAGGCGTTCTTTTTTTCCGAATTGGCGTGTACTAAGGGTTGCTAGGTCATTTGAGGACTGAAAGGAGGTGTCAGTAGAAAGGTATAGGAGGATAAATACGTCAACGTACTATAGAGAGCAGCTTAACAGTATAATTCACAAGCAGCGAGACTTAGTGGAAGGCTCTGTATGTCACATTATAAATACTGATATTAACACAAACGAATTGACTAAGGATGACATCACCACTAAGGCAATATTACAACAAGCCGAGCATAGAGCACTTCATGCACTTTTGCGCTCTCTGCTGCCTGAAACGTCACGTTGGGACATGTATAGAAATCCCAAAGACCATAACGAAACGGTAGCCACTGTGCCAGCATTAATGGACATTGACGTAGTCACCAAATTCGGGGCCGGATGCGTGGCTGAGCGGTTCTAGGCGCTACAGTCTGGAACAGCGCGACCGCTACGGTTCCAGGTTCGAATCCTGCCTTGGGAATGGATGTGTGTGATGTTCTTCGTTAGTTAGGTTACGTTTAAGTAGTTCTAAGTTCTAGGGGACTGATGACCTCAGAAGTTGAGTCCCATAGTGCTGAGAGCCATTTGAACCACATCCCGGGAAAACAAAGTGACGTTCAGTACAGATATATTGCTGTAATTAGACAAAAATATTGCAAAACTGCAAGATGCATGCTCGAACATAAATGCAGATGCTCGCCAAGCCTGCATATTGCATGGTCAGAACTGCTCTCTGCGTAGTTGTGATTCCATTATGTCGGAGCTAAGTGAACTCGAACATGAGCAGATTGTTGGTGCTCGTATGTAAGGAAGGTCGCTGAAGATTTTCGTATTTCAAGAAACACTATCCCTAAGATTTATACTGCATAGAGGAAAATCAGAAGAAACATTATCCTCTACGTCACAATGCGGATGAAAGTGTGCACTGAGTGACCGTGCGAGACGGCCATTCAAGAGGGCTGTGCCAAAAAATAAGAGGACAACAGCTGATAAAGTCACTGCAAAACTGAACGTCGCCCTCGCGAACCCTGTCAGCACCGAAACAACACGAAGGAAGTTCCATAATCGGGGAATTCCAAAACCACTCGCAGGCAATGAAAATGCCCTTTGCAGGAAAACGTGGTGCCGAAGACGTAAAACCTGGGCTATGGGGCAATGATGAACCTAATTTGGTCGGATGAGTACTGTGTTACACTGTTTCCAACTTCTGCCCTAGAGAGAAATATGGCGGATATTTGGGCAGCCATATCGTGGTATTCTATGGGCCCCGTGGCTACCCTGCATGAACGCATCATTGTCAAGGATTACATGACCATTTTGGCTGATCAGGTCCATTCCATAACACAATGTTTGATCCTCAATGGTGGTACTGCGTTCCAAGACGACAGGGCCCCAGTTCACACAGCTCGCACCGTTAAGGATTGGTTTCGTGAACAAGGAGATGAACTATCTCATCTATACTAATTACCACGATCACCATATGTCAACGTTACTGAGCCTTGGTGGCTCACACAGCTCGCGCCGTCCAGGACTCGTTTTGTGAACACGGGAATGAACTGTCGTACCTCCCTTGGCCATCACAGTCACCAGATCTCAGTATTGTTTTGTCTTGGTGCCCCACTTTGGTGAGAAGGGT
Source organism: Schistocerca gregaria (assembly GCF_023897955.1). NCBI lineage: Eukaryota > Metazoa > Arthropoda > Insecta > Orthoptera > Acrididae > Schistocerca > Schistocerca gregaria. The sequence goes on from NC_064931.1 coordinate 736,900,577, forward strand.
GCGTGGCCGCTATCCACCTCCTTCATCGCTACCTGAACTTACCACTGTTTTGCAGAAAGAATGGTATAATACCTCTTGTCAACAATGCAGGATCTCTGCGTATCCATTCCGAGAAGGCTGGAAGCTATTTTCAATGCCAACGGTTTTCCTGCACCGTATTAGGCATGGTACTGCGTTGTGTTTTTGATGTTTACATAGTTTTGTCCACTTCCTATATGTTTTAAATGTGATCGTCTAGGTCATATTATGTGTAAGTGTAGGAGACAGCAATGTGAAACACGTAAGTGGTTTGTGCACTCCGAGCAAAACTTGGACACACAGGAAGCTGCAAAAACAGGGAAGATGGTCACAAAGGGCACAACGCACACCTCCATTAAACGGGGCAACGGATGGTGGGGACACTGTACTACACTACCAGTCAAAATAAGCATGGGACACCTCTGCACAGATTCCGTGCAGATTATTTTATGTTAGAGGCAATTTGTGCAAGTTTTTATTTGATGTGGAGTTACAAGTACCCTTGGCTAGTAGGAACGAACTTGATGACGTTCAAATGGTTCAAATGGCTCTGAGCACTATGGGACTTAACAGCTATGGTCATCAGTCCCCTAGAACTTAGAACTACTTAAACCTAACTAACCTAAGGACATCACACAACACCCAGTCATCACGAAGCAGAGAAAATCCCTGGCCCCGCCGGGAATCGAACCCGGGAACCCGGGCGTGGGAAGCGAGAACGCTACCGCACGACCACGAGTTGCGGACATTGATGACGTAAAAGCGAATTTACCACCGTGGTGATTAGGAAGCGTAGTTTGGGGGTTACGCTTATTCACGCTGTCTGGCAATACTGCGAATCCGAATGGGAGAAAGTAACTTCCAAGTAGCTGTCATAGTACTCTGTATAGCTGGCAGCGGCTACAAAGTCATATTGTGTTAATATTTCCTGGTTGAACACCATGTTAGGTTGGATTTAGAACAGCATACAGTAGAGCTGAATGAAACACCATTCCTTCTGTTTGATTGCCTTAAAAACCACACTGTCACAAGTATCTCCCCTAGGGCAGCGGCGACCACCTAATCTGTGTGTAAGTTCCTTGAAAGTCAGTTTGAGGATGTCATCCCATAAGGTATCGGGAAACTGACCTGAGTTTCGCATATAAGCAGATTTTCCAGTTAATGTTTTATGTATGGTTGAGAGCTTGGCAGAGAGTGAAGAGCTGGAATAAGCACAATGTTTTATATCAAAATGTTTGCCCTACATTCAAGAAGTTGATGGAAGCCAATTGTGACCATCAGTATAGATAACTTTAGTTCCGAAGAAGTGAAGCTATAAGGTGGTACAGTGACAGCCAGCTTAGAAGTACTGGATGGGGATGAATTAAACATAGACTCATAACAGTGATTATGAAGCTGGACAGTCTGTCAGTTCAGCCACGTTGACGGAGAAGATATTACATTTAGAGGGATGTGATAAGGAGAACACAGAGAATCTCTGTGTGTGGAGCGCTATAGCCTGCATTAAGTAATCAGATGGCAAGCCCTACCAGTCATAAAGCAGCTTGAAATGAACAATTATCGTTAGTAAACAACGGTTCTCATCTGGCATTGAATGATTAGAACCAATATCCATGCCAATCATTTTAAATGATTTTAAATGATTGTTGGGTTACTTAATCCTCCTGGAGTATTGCCTACTATGCCACGAATTCAACATGAAATTCACAATGAGAATGAAGTACCTTTGTGTAAGAAACCTTACCATGTTGCACAACATTTATAGCCTGTAACGGAAGCATTTATAAATCACCTTTTATGTGACGGGGTCATAGAAGAGAGTGCTAGCGCTTGGGGTGCATCTGTTGAAATCATACTAAAGCAATCATTAGATGGCAGTAAAGCATATTGGGTTTGCTGTGACTAGCAGTATCCCCCCCCCTGTGGGTTCGGGGGTAAGAATAGGCCCACGGTATTCCTGCCTGTCGTAAGAGGCGACTAAAAGGAGTCTCAAACGTTTCGGCCTTATGTGATGGTCCCCTACCGGGTTTGACCTCCATCTTCTAAATTCTTCCGAAGAGCGAGCTGATTGGGGAAGGGCGCCTTACAAGGTGCGATGTGTCCATCGCTCATTACCATCTCTAGCTTGGTTGGTCGTCGTCGCATAGCTGTCCCGCCCACTCACCATCTCTAGGGCGTGGCTTTGTTCTTGGGTGCGGTTTTTGCAGTCTGCTCTGCTGTGTCGCTTTATGCGCCAATGACGATCATGGACTACATTTCACCTGAAATCCAGCACGGTAGCCAGTCCGTTGTGGTGGGGCCGCCATGTACCCTGTCGGTTGTAGCCCCCTGACAACACAGGGATCGCTCTACTGATGCCTGCGCCGTTAACTCTCCGCGTATGCCAAGGAGTAGATGCCTTTCTCCTTGGGGCATCGGGACTCCCGGCAATGGCCATACCGCCAGGTGGTCGTTGCTGAGGCTGGGTGGCGCCCGTGGGGAGGGCCCTTGGTCGGAGTAGGTGGCATCAGGGCGGATGACCCGCGATGAAGCGTGGTACATCATCTCTTGCTGGCGGCCAGCCGCCAGCAGTCTCTAAGCGTTCTCGGCCTCAATACAACGCTCAGGCATATGATCCACAATCGTTCCCCTCCCTGGCCACACCATGGGAGGAACGAAAGGCTACGGTTGGCAGCGAAACTTATTCACCTCGCTATTTAGTCTGTACACGAGTCGATGGGGAATCGTTTATGGCGACCAAGCCTCAGTTTTTTGTCGAGCACTTGGAGGACAAGTTTGGGGAGGTGGAGGGCTTGTCCAAAATGCGCTCTGGGGCAGTATTGATCAAAACGGCATCCTCTGCACAGTCACGGCGGTTACTCGCTTGTGACAAGTTGGGGGATGTTTCCGTCACGATCACACCCCATAAGAGTCTCAACATGGTCCAGGGCATTATATTCCATAGGGACCTACTCTTGCAGTCAGACGACGAGCTACGCGCCAATTTAGAACGGCGGGGTGTTCACTTCGTCCGGCGCGTCCATCGGGGTCCGAGGGATAATCAGGTAGCCACCGGTGCCTTCATCTTGGCCTTCGAGGGTGACGTCCTACCCGAAAAGGTCAAGGTGATGGTCTACCGCTGTGATGTGAAGCCCTATATCCCTCCCCCGATGAGGTGTTTCAAATGCTGGAAGTTCGGCCACATGTCATCTCGGTGTACTTCCAGCATGACATGCAGAGATTGTGGACGCCCTTCACATCCTAATACTGCATGTGCGCCGCCTCCCATCTGTGTGAACTGCGGCGAACACCATTCCCCTTGCTCGCCAGACTGCAAGGTTCTACTGAAAGAACGAAGGATCATGGAATATAAGGCCCTGGACCGCATGACCTGTACTGAGGCTAAGCGGAAATACGAGAGGCTACATCCTGTGGCTCTGACCAGCTCCTATGTCACCGCTGCCAAAACAGTAGTTTTGTCATCTGCTGCACCGATTCCACTGAACACTCTGAGCCGGAATACTACACCTGCCCCCTTGATGGTGGGGGGCACTTCCCCATCTGTTGCTCCTGCACCACCTACCTCAGGAGCAACGACCCCCCAACCATCGGGGACACAAGTCCCCAACTCTAAGCCGGAGAAGCGTCCGACTTCTTCGGCGACTCTCTCTCGCAAGGGATCCCTCGGGTCCCTCCCTTCCCAGGTTTCCACCTCTGGGAAGGGTGACGTCAGCCAATGGCTGAAAAGCAGGCCAGCGGCTGGTCGCAGGGCTTCCCGCTCCTCCTCCGTCCCGGAGACTGACTCGGTGGAGCCCTCCCAGCCAGTAAAGCCCAAGGAGCAGAGAGAGAAGACGAAGAAGAAGAAGGCCTCTAAGGCCAAGGAACGCGCGGTGGCATCCACCCCACCGCTCCATACAGGCTCTGCGTCTGAGGATGAGGTGGAGATCCTGGCGTCCGCTGAGGACCTGGATCTCGCCATACCCTCAGACGCCAAGGACGCCGATTGTACTGGTCCTCGATCGGTGACAGCAGGTGACCCAGTGACGTGATCTGCCTCCTCGGTCCCTTCACGCCTATTTCGCCCATGGACAAAGTGATTCTCCAGTGGAACTGCAGCGGTTTTTTCCACCACCTTGCTGAGCTCCGCCAACTCGTCAGCAGTCACCCTTTCTTCTGCATTGCCCTCCAGGAAACGTGGTTTCCGGCAATGCGGACCCCTGCCCTACGAGGGTATTGGGGTTATTATAAGAACCGGGCAGCTTATGAGAGGGTGTCTGGTGGAGTCTGCGTCTACGTCCTTAACTCTATCTACAGCGAGTGTGTGCCTCTTCATACACCCTTAGAGGCTGTCGCTGTAAGGATGTGGACGCCTCAGCCTATTACTGTCTGCAGTTTGTACCTTCCGCCGGATGGTGATGTCTCTCGTCATGTGTTGGCTGCATTGATAGGACAACTGCCGCCTCCCTTTGTGTTGCTGGGCGACTTTAACGCCCATAACCCCTTGTGGGGTAGCGCCGCGATTACTGGCCGGGGCAGAGATGTCGAGACTCTTCTGTCACAGCTTGACCTCTGCCTTTTAAACACGGGAGAGGCGACCCACTTTAGTGCGGTCCATGGCTCGTTTTCGGCCATTGACCTTTCTATTTGCAGCCCCGGACTTTCACTATCCATCCACTGGAGGGTCCATGACGACTTATGTGGTAGTGACCATTTCCCCATCTTTCTGTCACTGCCACAGCGTCACTCTTCTGAACGCCCCTCCAGATGGGCTCTGAATAAGGCTGATTGGGACTTATTTACATCTGTCGCAGTGATCGCACCTCCTTCCACTGATCCGATTGATGCGGTGGTTCAGTCGGTCACCACCAGCATCGTTTCTGCGGCGGCATCTGCGATTCCCTGTACATCCGGGTCACCTCGGCGGAGGACTGTGCCGTGGTGGTCGCCCGAGATCGCAGAGGCGATTCGAGATCGCCGGCGGGCTCTTCAGCGCCATAAGCGGCACCCGTCGTTGGAGACCCTCTTTGCTTTTAAACAGTTCCGCGCCCGAGCCCGACGCCTTATTCGCCAACGGAAGCAGGAGTGCTGGGAACGTTATGTTTCCACCATTGGCGTCCGTACCTCTGCATCGCAGGTTTGGGCCAAGATTCGGCGACTCCAAGGCTATCGGCCACCTGTCTCTGTCCCTGGGCTTTCGCTGAATGGAGCAGTGTGCACCGACTCCGACACGATTGCGGACCGGTTAGCAGAGCATTTTGCTCAGTGTTCCGCGTCAACGAACTACCCGTTGGCCTTCCGCTCCCGGAAAGAGCGGTTGGAAAGTCGGAGGCTTTCCTGTCACACGCGCCACGCGGAGTCGTACAATGCTCCTTTCAGCGAATGGGAATTCCAGAGCGCACTTTCTGCTTGCCCTGATACGGCTCCTGGACCAGACCGCATTCACAGCCAGATGCTGAAACACCTCTCAGTGCCTTGCCAGCGACGCCTCCTAGATCTTTTCAATCGCGTCTGGGTCGAGGGTGTTTTCCCGTCTCAATGGCGGGAAAGCATAGTCCTCCCCGTATTGAAACCTGGCAAGAACCCGCTGGAGGTGGACAGCTATCGCCCCATAAGCCTCACCAACGTTCCTTGCAAGTTGCTGGAACGTATGGTGAGCCGGAGGTTGAGTTGGCTCCTCGAGTCTCGGGGCCTTCTGGCTCCGTCTCAGGGTGGGTTCCGTAAAGGCCGCTCTGCCGTCGATAATCTGGTCTCCCTGGAGTCTGCCATCCGTACAGCCTTTGCGCGCCGCCAACATCTGGTTGCCGTCTTCTTCGACATGCGGAAGGCATACGATACGACTTGGCGCCATCACATCCTGGCCACACTTCATGGGTGGGGCCTTAGGGGCCGGCTCCCGCTTTTTATTCAGAATTTTCTTTCGTATCGTTCCTTCCGCGTGCAAGTAGCTGCGTCGCATAGTTCCTCCCGGGTCCAGGAGAACGGGGTCCCACAGGGGTCTGTTCTCAGTGTGTCCCTGTTTTTAATTGCCATCAATGGGCTCGTTGAGGCGGTGGGGTCGTCCGTCGCGGCTTCTTTATATGCGGACGACTTCTGCCTATATTACAGCTCCAGTGGCATCGCCGCTGCTGAACGGCAGCTGCAAGGTGCCATCCGCAAGGCGCAGTCATGGGCTGTAGCGCACGGCTTCCAGTTTTCGGCCGCGAAGACCTGCGTTATGCATTTCTGCCGGCGTCGCACGGTTCACCCTGAGCCGCGCCTTTACCTTGACGGTGAACCTCTTGCTGTGGTCGCGACGCATCGGTTCTTGGGACTGGTGTTCGATACCCGGTTGACTTGGCTGCCCCATATTAGGCAGCTGAAGCAAACATGCTGGCGGCACTTAAACGCTCTCCGTTGCTTAAGCCACACCAGGTGGGGTGCCGACCGGTCCACCCTCCTCCACCTATATCAAGCGCTGATCCAGTCCCGCCTTGATTATGGGTGTGTGGCGTACGGTTCTGCCTCGCCTTCAGCATTGCGATTGCTGGATCCCATACACCACTGCGGGATCCGCCTCGCCACGGGAGCGTTCCGGACAAGCCCCGTCGACAGCATACTTGTGGAGGCTGGTGTCCCTCCATTGCGGTTCCGGCGTGACCGCCTTCTGGCCGCCTATGCCGCGCACGTTTATAGCATGCCAGGGCATCCAAACTACCGTCTCCTGTTCCCGCGCTCGATCGTCCATGTTCCAGACAGGCGGCCCCGGTCAGGGTGTCCCATTGCGGTTCGCCTCCGGGACCTTCTCCGTGGCCTTGACTTTTTTCCTCTGCCGCCTGTTTTCCGGGCCAATCTCCGTCTGCCCCCGTGGAGTGTGCCCCGACCGTGCCTTCGGCTCGACTTGGCACAGGGTCCGAAGGTCTCAGTGCCTCCGGAGGCCCTCCGCCGCCGCTTTCTTTCCATCCTGGCCGAGTTTCCGAACGCGGCGGTGGCCTACACCGACGGTTCGGTGGTCTCTGGCCACACTGGTTACGCTCTCACTCTACGGGATTATTGTGAGCAACGGTCATTGGCAGCTGGCTCCAGTGTATACACTGCCGAGTTGGTTGCCATCTATCGTGCCCTAGAGTTTCTCCGCTCCCGCTCAGGTGAGTCCTTTGTCATCTGTAGTGACTCCCTGAGCGGTTTACGAGCTCTTGACCAGTGTTTCCCTCGTTCCCGTCTGGTGATGGCCATCCAGGAGTCCCTCCATACTCTCGTCCGTTGCGGCCGCTCTGTCACCTTTGTTTGGTCCCCGGGTCACGTCGGCATCCCGGGTAACGAGCGGGTTGACGAACTGGCGAAACAGGCGGTCAGTTCCCCGGCCATGGAGATCGGTCTTTTAGAGAGTGACGTCCGATCCGTATTGCGGCAGAAGGTCCTTGCTGCTTGGCGTGATGAGTGGCGCACCCTGCCCTCTCCCAACAAACTTCGGGCAGTCAAGGAGACAACCAGTGTGTGGCGCTCCTCCATGCGGGGGTCTCGCAAGGACGCTGTCGTCCTCTGTCGGCTCCGCATAGGACATACCCGGCTCACGCACGCGTATCTCTTGTGCCGTGACGACCCGCCTCTCTGTCGCTGCGGATTGGCCCTGACCGTGGTACACGTCTTACTAGACTGCCCACTTTTAACTGCCCTCAGGCAGACGTTCGCGCTGCCTGATACACTCCCTGCTCTTTTAACCGATGACTCTACTATGGCTGACTTAGTTCTCCGTTTTATTCGAGCAAGGGGTTTTTATCATTCAATATGAGAGTCCCTTTTTATTTTTTTTAGTGTCGACTGTGGCTTTTGGCCTGGGGTTTTAGTTTGTGGTGTTTTAATGTGTCCCTTGGTTGTTGGCCTTTCCAGTTTTATTTTCATGGTCGGCCAATGACCGTCGCACTCTGTGTGTCTTTTAATCTCTTTTCTCTGGTCTTCGTCTATGTCTTTCTTGTACTGTGTCGTCCCTTGTCGTCTCCGTTATGTGTTTATTGCTTGTTGGACTTTTCTTCGTGTATTGTTATGGTCGTGGAACGAGGGACCGATGACCTAAGTAGTCTGGTCCCTTTAACCCCCACAAACCAACCAACTAGCAGTATCAGAAGCAATGGACAGTCAGATACCTACCCCATACATAATACAAAGAAGCCTTAGATGATCGCCGGCGGCGGTGGTATAGCGCTTCTAGGCGCTCAGTCCGGTACCGCGCGACTGCTACGGTCGCAGGTTCGAATCTTGCCTCGGGCATGGAAGTGTGTTATGTCCTTAGGTTAGTTAGGTTTAAGTAGTTCTAAGTTCTAGGGGACTGATGACCACAGATGTTAAGTCCCATAGTGCTCAGAGCCATTTGAACCTTAGATGATCTGAGACAATGTTTTTAATTTACAGCTAAGGATCTGTGAAGGTAGTTATCATTATTTAGAAGCAGCTCTGCAAGGTCGACCAAAAACCTCATTTCCATATCCGATTGGCCCTTACTGGTGCTGGTGCATGTCATTTGGGATAAAAAAAAGGTACCATAAATTTTCCAGGACATGTTAGATGAGATATTATGAGGATTAACACCAAAGCAATGCCGAAAGGTGTATGCCAGTTGGTTTTCACTTCCTCACAGGTCATTTTAGCAGGACATTTTTATATTACAGTAATTATCAGACGCATATAAACCATTTAAAATGATTGGCATTGATACTGGTTCTAATCATTCAATGCCAGATGGGAACCGTTATTTACTAAAGATAATTGTTCATTTTTTAAGTCACATGGCCGACATTGTCATTCTTCCTGCATTCCTTTCAAGCTGCTTTATGACTGGTAGCGCTTGCCATCTGATTACTTAATGCAGGCTGTAGCGCTCCACACAGACCTCTTAGCCAGTACCCATGGCAACCACCACTCAGCAAAATTGTGCTATGCAGCTGAGGCCATGGGCACTGTTGCCCAGGCAGCATCACGTGGATGTGTGGCTACGTGGAGCTCTTTTGTCTGCACTGTGATTTTTATTTACTTACAGCAATTACACTTACTTTTTTAAGAAAAATACAGGAAGTAGGAAATTATAAATTTATGGTGTAATTTATGAAGAGAATAAAAGAGGCCAGGAAAAATTAGATATAGATATCCCTTCACTAACACCACGTGGGGAAAGGGACTTGGTACTGAACTTCAGGTCCAGCGTCCACATGAGGTGCTGTCCATTTTAGTATTACCCAGACGAACATCCCTCTTCGGGTAAAGTCGATTTGTTCAGCCCATTCAGATCTAACCAATGTCGCTGTGGTTTGTCAGAGTGCTGTGCGAGTTGGTGTTTGCTAGGTTGCGTAGTAACAGTTACTAGGTTAACTAGGAAACAAATCCTGTATGGCTTTGAAACAATATCCTCCCTCAGTGTAATCTAATTAACTTATATACTGATCTTATATAACCGTAGGAGATATAACAAGGCAACACTAATAGCGTAATATGCATGATCTGTTTATGTTGTGTATTTGTAGAGTTTGATATTGTTTCTTTATGTTGTATTAAACTTATATTACATTCATATTATTACTCTCACAGTGATGTGTACATTTACGTAACTACTTAACAATGTTGGGCGCAGGTTTAACGTGGGTTCTAGACCAACATCTATACACCGACTGTTCTAATTACTCCTGCTTTTAATTAAATTTATTCATAATAAGATGTAATCTTTGATTAATGTTCACGTGAGGAGTCGTGCACGTTTTATGTGTTTTATAAGTGGCGTTCAAAAAGAAACGAGCCGGAGGCATAATTACAGAAACCAGTACCTATATGTCAGAAGTATTGACCCTGGCTGTTGAGACACTTGTCCCACTATGACACAAGGCGGTGAATGGCTGTCTCATAAAATTCCTGGAGCTGTGATGTGAACCAGTTCCGCACGTACAACTGGACTTCGTCGTCCACTCGGGTGCAGGAAAGGTTATGCTGACGTTCTTCTTTGACCAAGATGCCCCCCTTCTGATTTACTTCCTGCAGCACGGGACAACAGAGAATGCCCACCGTTACTCGCAAACCTTGACCCTTCGCCAACCGATCAAATCAAAACGACCAGGCAATCTCACCCGTGGGGTCATTCTGCTTCACTACAATGCAAAGCCTTATACGTCCAACACAGTCATGGCACTACTGCAGAAATTCAAATGGGAGGTTCTCGGCCACCCTACATACGGTCAGGGCCTCTCTGCCTGTGATTACGCCATTTTGGTCCCCTTAAAAATGCACTAAGGGGAAGCGATTCACCTCGGACGAAGACGTCCAGCTTCACATGCGGAACTGATTCACATCGAAGCCCCGGAAATTTAAAGAGACAGCCGTCCACCGCTTTGTGTCACAGAGGGACAACAGCCAGGATCTATATTTCTAACATACAAGTACTGGTTTCTGTAATTGTGCCTCCGGCTAGTTTACTTTTGAACAACCCTTATATAGTATGGATATCTGTGTGTCTATGTTATGTTAGTTTTGTCAGTGTCACTTGTATCATCGTCAGTTCTTCAGTTCTGAAGCTACTCGAGCTGCCAATGTCGGCCTGTCTTCGTCTTCTGTGCCTTCTATATTGGTGATTCTGTCTGTATATGTCATGTTCTGCTTTTGAGATATTGTTGGGGATTGCCTTCATCTACGTCCACGAATCTGGGCTCCTCAGTGCATAGTATAGTGTTGTCTACGTTATGTGCTCTATGTTGTTATGTAAAGGCCTGTATTAAATGCATTTCAAAAGGAAGTGTTTTGTAGAACCAATTTCTCCGCATGTGCAATGATTACTTTCTGAAAGCGACATGCACTGCAAGTGCATTGGAGAAAGACCATGTCCAGTCACAAAACGAACCCTGCTACGGTTGGGGATGACATAGTGCAACCGTAACCGCTCCCTGATATTGGGGAAAAATGAATAGACACGACAGACCTTATCACTCTTTTCCCCAAGTATCCACGCGCAAGTTTTTTAGTTGGCGCCGATCTTCTATGTGCTGCCTAATAATCTGCAGAGCTCTCTTGGGTCTATACATTCTCACCCAGTATGCAGCAACCCGATGTCTGGTGGCTATATCCATTAAGTTTAATCCAAGCACCACATGCAGTGAATCGACTGATGTGGTGCGGAACGCCCTGGATAGTGTAAGTAGCACGCTCCTCTGACCCGTCCGACAGTGGTCCTGTTCATTACGAGGGCGAGTCTGTGTACCCATGCACTAGCTGCAAAGCTCAGTACGGATTCGAAAAGAGCACGGTGGTACAATCTTATACAGGATGAGTCAGGAGGAAAGGAACATGCTTTGAGGGGTCATAGTATTAATGATACTGAATGAAAAGCTTCGTATGTACTTATGCCCTATTCCGAATGGTTTCCGAGATAGAACTCATTTAATATTCACTGTTATTTATTTTCTGTAATATCAAACATTGTCACTGTTTACGATGTACTACAGCAGTGTAGAGCAAGTTGAGACGATCAGTTTGGTACGGGACACTTGGGGTCTATCAAGTCGGGAAACTACCTCAAATTGGCCTACAAAAACTACGTTAGCTACAGTGCTTGCGCGTCGAGCAAGTTTTTCAACATTCTCGTGCTCTCATCGCAGAAATCATTAGTTCTATAGAAAACAATGAATGGAATCTTTTTTGTAGGAAATTTAATATAGTTTAATTTTTTATTGCGACTCGTTTTCGCTGGAGTGTGCGGTTTTCGAGTTGTTCAAGAAAAACGTACAAAACTGAAATTGAATGTGTTTTATCTCGGGAACCATTCGGAATAAGGTATATGTCCATATGAAAATCTTTGTTCAGAATCACCAATACTATCACCCCTCAAAGCATGTATGTTTCATCCTGACTCACCCTGTATATGTGGGTGGTAGTCTGTATCTTGTCGAATTTAATATCGCTAGTTTGTGAAGCATACTTTCGGCTTCATTTGTGATTAGTCGTATGTGTCTGTTGAAGCTATGTCGTTCGTCAATGTGTATCCCAAGATATCTAGTTACTACTTGGTGTTTTATGTTTGTGTTGTTTATTTTAATTGCTGGGTGTCTTTGTAGTTATTCTTTAAGCATCAAGTACGCTGTTTTTTGTGCTTGTAAGGATAATTTGTTTTGGTTGCACCATTTCCGCACTGGCCTTGTTTGACCATTCGCCAAGTTTTCCAGCGTTAGTCTTGTGTTGACTGATATCACAACTAACAGGTCGTCGGGACAAGCAACGACCTCGTCTGAAAGCTCATCTCCCTCGATTAAATTCAAGAGCTGTTCACCTGCGATAACAAATGGTTCAAATGGCTCTGAGCACTGTGGGACTTAACTTCTAAGGTCATCAGTCCCCTAGAACTTACAACTACTTAAACTTAACTAACCAAAGGACATCACACATATCCATGCCCGAGGCAGGATTCGAACCTACGACCGTAGCGGTCGCGCGGTTCCAGACTGTAGCTCCTAGAACCGCTCGGCCACTCCGGCCGGCCCTGCGATATTCCACAAGATGGTTCAAATGGCACTGAGCACTATGCGACTCAACTTCTGAGGTAAACAATCGCCTAGAACTTAGAACTAATTAAACCTAACTAACCTAAGGACATCACACACATCCATGCCCGAGGCAGGATTTGAACCTGGGACCACTCGGTTCCAGACTGAAGCGCACAGAACCGCACGACCACCTCGGCCGGCCCCACAAGATGGGTCCGCAGATAGAACCTTATGGACATCCTTTGTTAACCATTTTATACACTGTCCGAAATCGTTTAACCCTGATACCCTTACCCTTGGATCAATTCCTAAAAGGATTATCAGGGGTCTAGCAGAATTACAATCACTCTGTAATTACTGGTAACATTGGGGGAAGATCTTTTACAACGTGCTGTCTTGTGGACACCACAACTAGTAGACACGCGGGAACATGGCTGAAGATTCAATTAAAAATACCATTAGCTTGCTGGGATTGCCAGTTTGAGTGTTACTCTGTTCATATCTAGTAGGTAGCACGGGTAGCTCTGAAAAAGTCTGTGCGTCTGAAAGTATACAAAATACTCTTAGTGATACCTGACACTAATTCATACACTCTGTTCACAATGAATGAATTATTGCACTGTCGAACCAGGTGTGCCACCATCTACCTGACGCGTACCGCCCATGGGTGATACGAGTTCACTCTGTTTTGCCCCAATAAATTTGCAATATAATGCGCTAAAGAGATGATCACAGATAAAACGGACTTTACTCCAAAGGATAGATTAGTAATGGTTGTTCCTTGTGACAAACCCTGTAGTCACCATTTGTACTTGGTACGGAAAAGGACGTTGCAAAGGTGCACAGAGCGTAGAACTACAGACGCGAGGTTATCGATCTACAACAACCGATGTGACATTTCTGGGCCAATCTTCTGACTACTCACCATCTTCACTGGAACCACCACCCTAAATATTACCAGTACCTATCCTCTTGACATATTACCCATTGAAAACTTGACCTCTATGAATAACACATTAGACTGGAATCTTCTTACCTAGTTAGATCAAGTGATACATGCACAAAACGGCGACATTTCAATGGAACATCTATTAGATCATGTGAAAAGATATCATACAGCACATCATTGCCATCTCCATGGCCTTAAAAGCCAGTATAGTTCTAGTCATAATAGTACTACTTACTACCAGCTTCACGAGAGAGTTGGTCAAATCCCATACCTACCATCTGTCGACCTACAGGTTCATATCAGTAATATCGGCTCCTAGAAAGAACTGAATGACACAGGACAGTGCAAATTATGAGCTAAAAACTCTGTATTTATGGACAGCACTAGTGCAACAATGATAAAAGTGTAAATGTGGGGAAGGAACAGTGACACTGAAAGTAAGTTTATCGCCAGGAACATTCTCTCGGAACTCAAGTAGGAATACACAAAATGTGAATAAATGTAATTATTCAAGTGCTTCTTTTGCAGTCGGCCTTCAGACATCAATTTAGAGAGTAGAATTCAGTCAAAGATGGAACAACATAATGCATCAAACAACTCCTGTAGCCACAGCGACATGTTCCGGTCACTGACAACTACAATTCACAATCCGTGTCGACACAGCACCCTTAGCAACGAGGTGCTTTTGCACTCCAGTCTACTTGTATAGTAGAATAAACAAGTCCTCTGGCACAGACCAGACTTCAGGAAGCCTCCACGTAATGGAAAATCGTCAGAGTGACACTTCCTCTGCATTTATCAGCCACCTAGCAGCAATACTGCAGAGATTGACACCCATGACCAGGAGAACTGAATGATTGTGAAGAGTAAACAATAAGGGATATTTGTATCAATGGGCTGCCCTCTTCTGCTATACCCACATCTTCCTCCAGCAGAGAACTCATCACTTACTCCAAGCTATCTCAACACCGCATCACAGAACATTCCAGTGTGTCAGAATAAAAAAATCTTTGATCAGAAAGGAAATGTCGTCAGTGCATCTACTGATAACCCCCATTGACATTTTAAACGTTCCTCAACACCACACTTTTCATTGATCGTTCAGTTCGTTACATAATATCCTTCACAAATGTATCTAATTCCTATCATCGTATTCTTAGACCAAGAGACCTCAGTGTAGTAGTAGTGCTACTAGGGGGGTCCAGCCCAGGCCGCATTGTTCCAGATTCCCACCCTTCCCCCGGTGATATCATGCAATACTGGTAGTTTCCCTTCTATACCTCCCCCGCTCTTTGTGACATAGTCTGATTTCCCTATGTCGGGAAATTTAAAAAGATAAAGAAAATCGAAATCACCGGGTTACCCTACATATGAAATGGCGTGAATTTCCAAAATTAGAGAGGAATTCTGACAGCCGAAAAATGGTGGGAAATTCGAATATCTAAAATGGGCATTTATGCAGTTGGTTGAAAATCCAAGTACATCGCTTGTGCTGATTATAGCATCCAAAATGATGGAGAAAAAGATCTGGGCCCAGCCATGCACAAAGAAAAATGACTGCATTAGTACTCCACTATGATGTCACAATCCTAGATATTCGACCTTAGCACAGGCTGATGGTTATCTTATTTCCTGGGTTTTCTCTAGCCTTAATACATCATAGTCCAATATGATGGACCTTATAACAACATACATGGTTGAGACTTCCTGGCAGATTAAAACTGTGTGCCGGACCGAGACTCGAACTCGAGACTTTTGCCTTTCGCGGGCAAATGCTCTACCAACTGAGCTACCCAAGCACAAATCACGCCCCGTTTTCACATCTTTACTTCTGGCAGTACCTCGTCTCCTTCCTTCCAAACTGGAAACATACATGGTTGTCAAATAAAAAATTATAAATATTACTGGGATATGTTTTATAGCTGATTCATTTATACATTTTTTCCAGCTCTGTAGAATTGTTGCAGCACAGATTACAGTTTTCTTTCACAGTGTCAGACAGTTGATAGACTTACACAGTCTGTGCCAGACAGAATAGCACACACTGGCACAGCGGGGGTTCTTAGATTTACTTCTAGAAAAGGTCAAGTTGATACTGTAACACATGCAAAATATTACATCACTTATCATAATAACTAGAACAACGTGAGTTACTTAACTTGGTAGTAATCCATAGCCACAATAATGTAATAAGCATTTATTACTATCACTGAACACTAACTTATCACTTGGTACAGTTGTAAGGTGCAATTTATATGGGTTTACTTATTCTAGGATTGAAGACAACTGTGTAAGTTGAAATGACATGTTTAATGTTGCTATATTAGCGCAAAAAATACACGCTTTTACACAGTTTCCAAGGTGACAACAAAAAACAGTTATCAGGATAACGCATCTCGTCAACATCAAAAAGTGAAATAATCCTAAACACAGCAATATTAAATCTTACTCCTCAGAAAGTTAAATAATTCCAAACAGAACAATCTTGAGGTTTAACTAGAAGTTTCTTTTCAAAATTGTTCCTATGACTACGTTATTATGTTATTCCTATAAAACTAATTAAACCTTCGCTGAATTTCTCAGCAGAAACTTTCCCTATGTTTCTCGTTATTCGAGAAAACATGTATCATCCCTAGTCTTAGAAAGTGGCAATACACACGAGCATGGCTGGAGCAGTGTGCATATTGCAATGCCCTCTCAGTTCTCACAAGAACAATTAACTAATTGGCTGGTTCCTTTCTCCACAGTTGGAGCTAAAAGATGCTTCAACTGACTTCTAGCTGTATGTCAGATGCTGTGAATGCAGTGTTCATCCAAATTTCTTCTCTGCATCGTACAGAGCATCATGGATCCATTCTGCACTTGACGCCAGTTCAGAGAAGAGTCCCCAGAAATTTCCGTCTTGTCCTACTCATAGCCAAACTGTCTCTCCACCTGGGTTCATTTGTTCTTCACGTCACAGCTTTTTTCGACCAATAGGAGCGTTCCTCTTATTTTGTGGAAACTCTATCTACCAATTGCAAGGTCCCTACCATTAAACTGCGTCGAAACTTTGGCTCTTTTCTCCTTCCTAGCACCTTTCCGCCAACCGGACGTTTTGTTCCCGTTACAGACGCCTAAATACATACATTGACTCTCTCATGTGTGTAGCAGTCGCTGGATACGTGATGGAAAATGCATCACTGGTTTTGTTCATATCCCTTTGGAAATCCGAAACACAATTTTTAAAAGCTTTCTTTCATGTCCTCTCTCAGATGGGCCGTAATACTCGTTATCCCCATCTGAGTCACCTGGTCGGTCGTTGACCCGGCTTGGCAAGTCCCTTTAAGTGGTTTCTGTGGTACCTCCTGGGACAAGGCCTTGCCTCTGCCCTAGTCCCTCTGAATTCCAAACTAAAACGCCTCTCGCTGCTTGTTTCACCTTCCACTCAAACATGCTTTATAGGAACAGTGTGTTAATCACCGTCGATTGAATGTAATCCCTTTTTGCATTGCATACTGCTAGGCAAATTTGTTCATTACTGCCAAATTATGTTAGGTGTCATATTCACCTTCCCATTGCAATGTCTAAAGCTCTCATGTAAGGTGTGCATCTGACCTTCATTTATTCTGCCCCCTTACACAGTCTTCTCTCAAAGTACATTTGTCTATAATCCTCACTGCATAGTTTGCCTAATACAACTCTTGCACAGCTGGCTGTACTGAGGCAATGCGGTCGTCTTCGGTGATGACTGCAGGCTGACGCTGAGGCGCACTCTACTTTGATGTAAATAAGCATGCTGCAGTAGTGTCAAATAGAATGCTTGTCGATATGTCTGTGTTGATGTCTCTCATTTGTTGTTTCATCTTATTATGACTATGCTTACTTCTGGTTCCATAACAGTGTACCAATCTTGCCTTGGTACCTTGTTCTTTGGATGACACCACATAGTATATGCAATTTAATTGCAGTTGTCATGGAAAATTTACAGTTATCCTGTGAGACATAACAAATTAAATACCGTCTTTATTAGTATGGCCAGCAGAAGTGGACTTTAACCTAGCGTACAGCCATTATAGGAAATAAACATAGTGTGCATCTCTAACCAGCATACACTGTACGCACATGTACACTTGGTGTGCAAAACATTATAACTCACACAAAGTGTGCACTCATATGTATAGCGTACAGCCTATCTCACACACGCAGTGTGCATGCTCTCTCACGCATGCACAACTGCACTCTCAACACACTCGCACATTTATACATATTGGTATTTCTATGAACACGCTATGATAAGTAGGTCATACTATTCCACACACAGGAACACATTATCACTTTGTACAGGGTGTTACAAAAATTTACGGACAAACTTTCAGGAAACATTCCTCACACACAAATAAAGAAAAGATGTTATGTGGACATGTGTCCGAAAACGGTTAATTTCCATGTTAGAGCTCATTTTAGTTTCGTCAGTATGTACTGTGCTTCCTCGATTCACCGCCAGTTGGCCCAATTGAGGGAACATAATGTTGACTTCGGTGCTTGTGTTAACATGCGACTCATCGCTCTACAGTACTAGCATCAAGCACATCAGTACGTAGCATCAACAGGTTAGTGTTCATCACGAACTTGGTTTTGCAGTCAGTGCAATGTTTACAAATGCGGAGTTGGCAGAAGCCCATTTGATGTATGGATTAGCATGTTGCAATAGCCGTGGCGCCGTATGTTTGTATCGAGACAGATTTCCAGAAC
The DNA here is from genome assembly GCF_023897955.1 of Schistocerca gregaria. Taxonomy (NCBI): domain Eukaryota; kingdom Metazoa; phylum Arthropoda; class Insecta; order Orthoptera; family Acrididae; genus Schistocerca; species Schistocerca gregaria. Next base: position 736,918,745 of record NC_064931.1, read on the forward strand.
GAAGTTGTCCCGACAGGAAGACGTTCGAAGCAATTGATCGGCGTCTTAGGGAGCACGGAACATTCCAGCCTATGACTCGCGACTGGGGAAGGCCTAGAACGACGAGGACACCTGCAATGGACGAGACAATTCTTCGTGCAGTTGACGATAACCCTAATGTCAGCGTCAGAGAAGTTTCTGCTGTACAAGGTGACGTTGACAACGTCAATGTATGGAGAGTGCTACGGGAGAACCAGTTGTTTCCGTACCATGTACAGCTTGTGCAGCCACTATCAGCAGCTGATTGGCCTCCACGGGTACACTTCTGCGAATGGTTCATCCAACAATGTGTCAATCCTCATTTCAGTGCAAATGTTCTCTTTACGGATGAGGCTTTATTCCAACGTGCTCAAATTGTAAATTTTCACAATCAGCATGTGTGGGCTGACGAGAATCTGCACGTAATTGTGCAATCACGTCATCAACACAGATTTTCTGTGAACTTTTGGGCAGGCATTGTTGGTGATGTCTTGATTGGGCCCCATGTTCTTCCACCTACGCTCAATGGAGCACGTTATCACGATTTCATACGGGATACTCTACCTGTGCTGCTAGAACATGTGCCTTTACAAGTACGACACAACATGTGGTTCATGCACAATGGAGCTCCTGCACATTTCAGTCGAAGTGTTCGTACGCTTCTCAACAACAGATTTGGTGACCGATTGATTGGTAGAGGCGGACCAATTCCATGGCCTCCACGCTCTCAAGACCTCAACCCTCTTGGCTTTCATTTATGGGGTATTTTAAAGCTCTTGTCTACGCAACCCCGGTACCAAATGTAGAGACTCTTCGTGCTCGTATTGTGGGCGGCTGTGATACAATACTCCATTCTCCAGGGCTGCATCAGCGCATCAGGGATACCATGCGACGGAGGGTGGATGCATGTATCCTCGCTAACGGAGGACATTTTGAACATTTCCTATAACAAAGTGTTTGAAGTCACGCTGGTACGTTCTGTTGCTGTTTGTTTCCATTCCATGATTAATGTGATTTGAAGAGAAGTAATAAAATGAGCTGTAACATGAAAAGTAAGCGTTTCCGGACACATGTCCACATAACATATTTTCTTTCTTTGTGTGTGAGGAATGTTTCCTGAAAGTACGAGACATACATATATGCATACTCTCTACCATACAGTACAGTCCTGATCTCATGCTTATCATTGTGTTGGGCCAGACCAACTCTGAGTTGTTTTACAGTACACACATCATGTCTTCGTGCTTGAACACTCAGTTGGTGCCCCATATTCAGGGGTAGATTGAGCACACCACCACTGCTGTGTAGGCAGTTTATGTAATTCTTAAGCACGAGAGCCATTGAGGCTGCACGCTACACACCATTAGCCTTTTGAAATGAGGCAGTTTTGTCTGCATGGTATGGCTACATTTTTGAGCAAACACATCAGCTCTCATCAAGCTGGCGACCTTATTGTTAACCGGCTTGATGTCATGATCATTAGCTGCTCCATATCCAGAGGTGTTGAATGCATTGGGATGGCAGCTTATTGCTTCATTTGGATCACAACATTTCAGCCAATGGATGAACATGTCCATAGCCATATAAAATAATAATGATCACCAAAATGAGTTTTTGTAAGCTCACAATGGAAATGGCACCTGCAGAATCTAGGTACCTACTAAACCAGGTTTTACGAACTCTACCGAAACCCTCACCACCTCAAGACCCACAGGATATTAATTGAAGATTGTAGCCCACTTGAAATTTTACCTCGTGATGTAGTCTCCCGCGCCATAACACTACTCCAACAGGCGACTACGTAAATTTCTTGGTGATCAATATCTGTCTCCATAGTTTCACCTGAAACTGAATTATTCGTAAGATTATAAAAATCTTTCTCAAATGAACATGTTAAGGAATCCCTCTTTCTGGTGTTTACATCAATGTATTCCTTTAACCAAAGATGCTGCTTGAAGCAAATATTTTAAGTGACTCTATCCTGTTTCAATCCAAATCTGAGACAATGGCACAGCAATGTATGTCTGTACCTTGTTTTTCGCGCCTGGTTGTGAACAACTTAGGGTGGGCACAGCTTCATAGAAATTGTCACTCTCGACATAACAGCAAGTGCCATTTCCAAATGGGTGGGCACACATTTAAAAAAAGGACCAGATCTCGATATATTGACATATTATGGCAGCAATAATATTCTATCCCCAACTGCACCTCAAAACACTGACCATCGTAATCCAGCACTGTATACCTGGGTATATTCATTCTATCAAAACAGGCAGAGGCCAATAAATCACTGTTGCTACAATTACAAAAGCCCCATAGAGATGGTCCAGTTCTTGGAGACACCACTGTTTCTCATGGCATTTGGGTGTGAGCGGTGGTGGTGATGGAGATGTATACAGCCCTGGTGTGGGCCCCAGCAACGAAGGTCACTGAAGTCTTAGTGTGTACTGTGTTGTAGCCACTGTCACAGTCAGCAAGTGATAAAAATGGTATAAATGGCTCTGAGCACTATAGGAGTTAGCATCTATGACCATCAGTCCCCTAGAACTTAGAACTATTTAAACCTAACTAATCTAAGGACAGCACACAACACCCAGTCATCACGAGGCAGAGAAAATCCCTGATCCCGCCGAGAATCGAACCCAGGAACACGGGAGCAAGTGATAATGCAGGCCCTATAGATCGTCAAGGCCCAGGTGGGGGTACAGGCAATGGGAGTTGCAGCTCCAATTCATTGAGCGTTTCTGAAAAAAAAATCACAACAAAGTGAAAATAACAAATATATCCATGTAGTTTGTGTATGAGTGTAAAATAACATCTTGATATTCGATGTAAACACTGCACTTTCCTGCGCTGGTAACGAATTTTTGCAGACATTTCATGCATTGTATTAACGTTGTGCCATTTGACAAGCATCATATATGTGGAAAATAATTTATCTGAGGCTGTGGTGTATTATACACTGTGGTACTTTGATCGAATTGTTAGCCTTTACAAGTGTGGCCATCTGATGATGACGACAAGTAACAGGAGTATAAAGCAACAGCTGATTTTATTTCGTGTTTATGAAGTTTTGCGGAATAATATTGAAATTAAAACACCTCTTCAGCAATTACACATTAATAATTCATTAACTACATTGCATAAGCAAATATTGGTTTTAAGTATTTATGGAGAGTGTGTTTTATATTCATAGTCACATTTCGACTGGTATTATTATTTTAATGGCCACTAAAATACTAGGCTCTGATTGGCTGTTTCTCTTTATTGGTACACTTTGTTTGGTCAGAGAGGGCATAAAATAACGTTTGGTTTCTGCTGTGACAACACATCTCAAAAGTTTCCATTGGCAACGTTAGTGATTCATGTTCTTATTTAAGTCATCAGATTCATCCGATGTAACTCACCAACACAGTCTATCACGTGGCAGGCTTTTCATCTGTGCAGAACCTACATCCACTTGAGTCTGCTTACTCTCGTCAAGCATTTGTCTCTCCCTACAATTTTTTCCATCCACACTTCACTTCACCACAAAATTATTTATTCACCAAATCCTCAAGATGTTCGCTGTCAACTGATCCCTGTATTTAGTGAAGTTGTGCAACAGATTTCCTTTCTTACCCCCCAAACCCCCTGCCCACACACACTCGATTCAGTACCTGTTTGTTAGACATCCGCCCCACCCATCTATTCGTCAGCATTCCAGTGTAACACTACATTTCAAAAGTTTCCATTTGCCTTCGCGACGGTACGTAACGATTACTGCACAGTGTAGTTGTTCTTCTAAACAATAGTCGTCACGAACAAACACGCTGTGTCTTTACATTTGGTTATTCTTACTTAGGCTCAGCACAGCTTCGTTTAAAAGGAACGAGTCAATATAGAAATAGGATCAAGTCGCTGACATCTGCTTTCATGCAACACAGCGAATTCGCTGCAAATAATAATGATAAAATAATAATGATCTTGCAGTCTAATAGTCTATGCAATGGCTAGAATTACGAATTAATAGATTGCAAATGAATATGAATTAATAGATAACTGAATAAGTTAATAGCACGAATTCTATTCTAATGTTTGTAATTGATGAAGACGACAGGAAATCACGTTAAAGAATGTTTATTCAAGAAAGGACATCTCAGATAACCGGGAAGTGGTTCCACGATATTCACTTTAAAAAAAGACAGAAAATACTCTTATCAAGTACAATGAAGTTACGTTTAGAGTGTTACGAGGGAGGCAGCAAAATCTGTAAACTAGATAGCTATGAAAGATACGTGAAAACTAAGTCGTAATCACAATACATGAACATTCACCACTCACACCAGTTTGGAACTCAACATGACGATTCGTAAGTTAACACACATGATGCACAGAACAGTAACTCATACTCGTGTCTATTCTCAGTTCTTAACGTACCTTCAGACCTCTCGAAATATAAAGCCCCTTCAAAATTTAAAGTATGATAGCGGTCGTTCACTGCCTAGCATCAGTCATTTAGACGATAGAATCGCGCCCGTTTCTCTAGACAGGCCTGCTCTCTTTCATCGCTCCCTTGAGCTATTCACTCCAAAAGTCCCAGTCTTCACTTGATTCCCGTACTGTTCCACTACTGTTACTTTTCCATTGGCTGAAGGCCATACCCACCAAAAATACACAGTTCGTACGTGCTACAGACGTAATTTGACTCATCTTGACCACTTTTCTACACTAAACCAATATATCATAGCAGTATTTAAATAAAGAAATGTGATAAGCTTTCGGTTACACTTAGATCATTTGCAATAAATGTAAGTAATAATTGGTTTATAAATAAATAAGCCAGCATTCTTGCGCAAGTGTGCTAACAATAAATGCAACAGATGGTCTTTAACTATTGTTTAAACAGTTATTTATGCCTTCTTGATAGAAGCATCGTTTTGTCCTCTTTTAAATCGTGGTGTCCGATAAGTCATGCGATCAGACATTTATAAATTATCACATTTTTAGTAGTACTTGCAATCAAATTTTAAATAAAGTTATTGACAAAACAGTAAACTATTCATTAAATAACTACACAAGTATGAAATTATGAAGTACTAATGCTGTGTTCGTTTACTGTATTACTGTGGTGAATACGATGTTCTGAGGAACATTTCCATAATGGAACAAATAAAAGATGTAAATCAATAAATAAAATAAATACCGATACATAGCTTTCAGGGATGAGAGCTATAGTACTATAGTGCAATAGTGAGATATCGTTTGTTGAAATCATGTGAAGATTTATTCACTGTGAAACATTAACTTAAAGATACTGAAATTACTATGTACTGCTGTGTCACTGGATGCGCCCCATTTTTCTGGGATAGCCGATGTACTCAGTTTTGCATTAATATTTAACAATAAATCATTACCGACTCTCAAAGAGCTGTATAAAGCCATCTTTCAGTTTCTCCAAAAGCCCGTCATTGCTGGTAGCATAGCTGGCCCTCCTAAGCCATCGAAGCTTTGACCGAAAACCCCATACCGGGATTTTCCCCATTTCCGGCGAAGCCTTTGTGCCCACACCTGGGCTCGCCAACAATGGTCGCTGCCTCTCGATTGGTTGCGGCGCTTCGACAGCCCTGGGGCTGTCCACCAGAGCTCAGATGCACAAGGAAGTTCACCTCTTACCGATACTGGACGGTCGATTAGCTCACCTAAATACGCGTAACGTTAGCCCTTCTTATGTGTTATGACTGTCATCCACGGTTCATTTAATTATAAAGCTACACTGCGGACAATTTTTTTTCAGAAAATACTTCCTAGCACTTAAATTTACATCAAATACTAAATGTTAATATAATTGCCTTTTTCAGAAAAGCGTCCTTGCTATGGCATGTCTATATTTGATATCCCATTTAGGTCTGTCATCGTCAGTTCTTTTGGTGCCCAAATGACAAAACTCGTATATTACTTTTAGTGTCTTATTTCTTAATTTCCCCAGCATCAAGTGATTTAATTCACCCTTCTGTTAATTTGGCTGCTGTTCGTATTATAACCTACATTTGAGACACTGTTCATTCGTTTCAAGTGATCCCTCAAGTCCTTTGCTGTCTCTCATGGTATTACAATAACAACGGTCATCAATAAGGATTTTACTTCTTCTCCCTGAACTTTAATTCCTTTTCCAAATTTGTTCTTTGTTCCCTCTTCTGTTTGCTCATTGTACAAACTGATAAACATGGCGACTATATCACAAACCAGTCTCATTCCCTTCTAAACCACTATCCCATTTTGTAACTGGAGTGTGGTTTCTGCATGAGTTGTAGGCAACCTTTCCTTTCCTCTTTCATTATAAATGGTTTACTTTACAACTTCAGGCGGGTTATTTCCTTCAACAGCGTCAAATTCTGACTCTTTCTATTTTTTACTAAAAAGGTTTTTTGTTACGGTCATAATGTAATACAGTTATTTTATAGCTGGACTGTTTCTCTTACTCAATTCTATTTGACAAACTCCTAAAGTTGGAAACTTAAATCACCAAAAATGGTAGCATTATCAGTAGTGGGCACTGCGCCAGCGGTAGAACTGTACTGTACGACTGAGGACGTCCTCATTACATTGTACCAAGCCAGGTCGCCCAGTGGTTTACACACTCGACTCGCATTTGGTATGACGACTCTTCAAAATCATATTACTGTCATTCAGACTTAGATTTTCCGTGATTTACCTAAATCGCTTCAGACAAATTCTGGGACGGTTCCTATCAGAGAGGACGGCCGAATTCCTTTTCCATGCTTCAAACAGTCCGAGCTTGTACTCCGCCTCTAATGATCTCAATGTCAACGAGATTTTTTTCTTCCTTTCCCGCCACGTAGTAAACGCGGAGTTTAAATGGAGCTTTTACTAAGACCAGTATTTCACCCCAATTAATATGTGCCAGCCTGAATGGTGGAAGTGTTACTTCAGTCACAAAGGGCAGATTTTACTAGTCTTAACAAACCCACTTTCTTGCTCAGTCTGAGGACATAGTATTTACGTAGCAGACTCACAATATGTTTACATGCGTCTCCGGAAACCTGATTTCGCAAACTGATTTACCAGTAACACTTCTGATTCCTCATGTAAACACTTCAAAATCTGTTCCGATTCTAGTTGCCGGTTTTCCATTTCCATAGTCGATTTTCGCTAACACGTAAAGGCACGACCGATATCGAAACGTACTTTGACTGTCAAATTACGTATTGTTTTTAAAAATTTTCAGCTAGTATGAACGGAGTGACATTTTGCATCTTGTTGTAGAAGTGGAAATATTGGACTGAGCATGTCTACCTTCGATACTGACTGAAGAGAAATAGCTATTTTGCTGACTAAATAAGAAACTGGGACAGCTGCTTTTCGGTAATGCAATATTTGACTGGGATATAAAATCTGCTTCAGTCCTTAACATGTAAACACGACAGCAAAAACGGTTTACGGAGTTCGATTTTCGTTGTTGATGAGATTTGTCTTGTGTAAACGTGGTGCCAGAGGTTACATTCAGATATTGCTTGGATCAAGTATTTCTCCATAATAACAGTATGGCGCTCTGTATGGTGAACTACAGTGCTTGTCACATACAATATCATAACTAAGATTCCCCAAAATCTAAGTTAATTCTTTTGCTTCGACTGGGGGCACACTTGTTACATGGTAGACCTGGACATTAAATGTAGATTTTGCTAAGACTAATCATTTCACATTACATACCAGTGTGACAACCTGAATGATGAAAGTTTCATGTTTAGTCATATCTAGTCACTCAATTTGTTTTCCACAGAGTCTTAGCAAAGTCCACTTTGTTGTTACGACTGAAAATGGTTCAAATGGCTCTGAGCACCATAGGACATAACTTCTGAGGTCATCAGTCCCCTAGAACTTCTACTTAAACCTAACTAACCTAAGGACATCACACACATCCATGCCCGAGGCAGGATTCGAACCTGCGACCGTAGCGGTCGCGCGGTTCCAGACTGAAGCGCCTAGAACAGCTCGGTCGCACGGCCGGCTGTTACGACTGCGGTCATCATCTTTACGTTAGAGTCACTGCAGTTAAATACACATTCTACAAATAGTGTGCTGGCTTGTGCCTTGGAAACATCACGCTGGTCATAAACAGGGTGAACATTAATAAGACCGACAAACTGCCGTAACGAATTCCTCACTGAAAACGGGAGAAAAAGGTCCGGTGAACAAGTGCCTGGAAATACACCGTTGCCACAGTAGATGGCGCTGACGATTGAAAGTTTCTCTTATCATGTGTCGTGTTCCTTGTGTGTTGCAGGCTGTTTGATTGACAAATCGTACCGAAAGCAGTAGAATCTTCCGGTATTCATGTCGGGAACAAGGCGCGACGATGTACGGCAAAGGAGATGGAAACGGTCGAGAGGCAGCTTGGCTATACCAAAACAAGTACCCTCACAGACACCAACCACATCACACAACATTTCAATACCTTTTTGGGCGTTTGTGTGATCATGGGTCCTTTAAGACAGAGGAACTTGCTGGGTGGCAGCGGATTGTGCGTCCGATTTGAAGGACCACACCATTTCCGCATTACAGTTCGCCGACACCTCAACAACATCGTTCCCGGAAATTGGATAGGAGGCCATGTAGCTCCGGCCGGCCGCTGTGGCCAAGCGTTTCTAGTGGCTTCAGTCCGGAACCGCGCTGCTTCTACGGTCGCAGGTTCGAATGCGGCCTAGGGCAGGATGTGTGTGATGTCCTTAGGTTAGTTAGGTTTAAGTAGTTCTAAGTCTAGGGAACTGATGACCTCAGATGTTACGTCCCACAGTGCTTAGAGCCATTTGAACCATTTTTGAGCCATGTGGCAAGGCGTGCAAGATCACAAGACTTGAACGCCCAGGAATTTTACATCTGCGGGCATCTGAAAAGCATTGTGAATGCTGAACTAGTTACGGACGTGCAGACCCTGCAATAGCTTGTTTACAACGCCTGTGACGCTATTCGGGTAGAGGCCGAACGAGCGAAAGAGCGCTGCAATCCTTAATGTGACGTGTAAACGCGAGCATTACATCCCGTGGAGGCCACTTTGAACAACTGTTGTGACGTGGATGCGATGCAGTTCTGCACTGTGTTGGTGGATGATTTGTTGTCACTGCACGCACACCATCTATTACAGGACACGTGTCCAAAAATGCCTCTCAGCACTATGGGACTTGACATCTGAGGTCATCAGTCCCCTAGACATAGAACTACTTTAACCTAAGGACATCACACACCTCCATGCCCGAGGCAGGGTTCGAAACTGCGACCGTAGCGGGACACATGCTCACAAGACTTTTTTTCCTCCATTTCCGGTCAGGAATGAGTTCGTGCAGTTTGTCGGTTTTATTACTGTTCATCCCGTGTAGTCACACGATTTGGATTTTAAACAGTCTCCACAAGTCCGTTTTGATGACGTCCTCGTTGCTTTGGAATCACGGTGGTTAAATGTCGGCCTTGCTGAGATCAAGTATTTCACTCCGGTAACAATGTGTGGCTCGTATCTTGGTAGTATCAGGCTATAGTCACATGCAGCCACACTGTTTGGATTCCGCCGAGCCTCAGCAAGTCCACACTGTTGCACGTGTCGTCAGCATTTGGCAACTACTTCGTCTGCGCGTGAGCTCCGAGACGGAGGCGCGAGCTGATGGCCGCGGCGCGCCGTGTGACAGCTGCGAGCTGCCAGAGAGGTGTTCGCCGAACAATGCGCGTTATCAGCGTACCGCCATCTTGGGACCGGTCCGGCGCGGCCATGCTAATTCCGTGGCGCTCAGATTTATGGCTTTGAGCGGCAGCGCTCCTTCCTCTCATTGTGCCCGCGTCAAGGCCCGCTCACTCCGTTATTGGTCACATTTATCGAGTCTGGAAGTTCCGATACCGCCACAGCCGTCGCCGTCGTCAAGTTGCACTTTCTTCCGCCGGGAACTCATTTGAAGAGTGTGGTCGGTACTGTACTGGTCTAAATTGTAACAGCCCACGACACAGCAAGTTTCTCTCAAAGATCAGCACGGATTCAGCTCGCCCTATTCATACACGACATTTTGCAAAGAATAGACCCAGGTGAACAGGAAGCCTAGATTCCATCTTCATAGATTTCAGTAATGTTTTCGACACAGTACCATAGCGTGCTGTGCTAACGAAATATTGTAATACGGAGATTGTTAGCAAATCTTCTCTGGAGGAATGTTTGATTAATAAAACCTAATGTGTTACACCGCATTGTGAATGTCCCACAAAAACTAAAGTTATAGCGGATGTGTTCCGAGGCAGCATAAAAGGACCTCCAATTTATGGAAACAATCAGCAACCACGTTGCGTAAAGGAGGCTTTATATCCTTAACCAGTTTTAGAAATTCAGCGCCCTTCTTCAGAAGGCTGTACAGGAAAATAGACCGCAAATGAGTGGAAGTTAGATAAGAATATTAAAGTTAAACAAAAAACTTTAATTTTTTAAAAATTTAGCGATAAAAATAGTACATACTATCGCGTTATTTGCGAATGTCAACAATTAGAGCCATTCAGCATATTTCTGTGGTCCTAAAATTTATGCAAGAGCAATAATGATGAATACATTAATACAAAAAGAGCTCGTAAATGCTTATATATTATTCAAGTTCCTATACAAAAATGGCATAAACAAGCCAAACAACAAGTGTAGACATCATGCTAGAAGTGTAAATAATCAGTCAATGAAATGCATGTCTTGAGGCTGGTCTCAGGGTGAGGGTAAAAGTACGATAAACTAATAAAACAAAACCTTACACAACTATAGTCATGTTTCCTATGTATGAAAACGAAATATCAGTGAGGCTCGGCAGCGTTATAAAATTGTTCGCTGATGACGCAGAGGGTCTTTGGACGATCCTACGGAATTGCAGAAAAATTTGGACATAATTTCCACTTGGTGTAATGAATGGCAGCTCTGTTTAAATCTGTATGAACGTAAGATAATGTTTATTACACAGAAGCCGGTCATATTAGATTGAAAAGTTAATGACGAATGTCAAACCATATAAATATTTGGGGCTAGTACGAAAAAGGGGCACACGCCACAAGCCGCTCTCTGGTACACTCGAAACTTTGCAGGGTGAAGGAAGGAAGCTACAGTTACTTTCACTTACGTGCCAGAACTTAACAGTTTCCGAGAAAGTGTCAATTCATAAGTACGTGCGCGAGACGTTGAAGTAGGAGAGCTACTGACTTAGTGGCTATTTTCGAACTATGCTCCGAATGTTCAAATCCATCTTCTTGTTTTTTTTTGTTTTTCTGTCTTTTGTTTTCGCGGAAGTATGTGTCATTAATACTGACAAAACAAATAAGCATTTGAGACCTAATTATAATCGATTTTGTAATTACAAATGTCATTCAATCTTAGGTAATTAACAGTAATTGGTAAAGAAAAACATATAAATCTAGTATTTAAATTTTATTTTGAATTTCACTTTTATGCTTCAGGAGAAGCAATGCAATTCCCATGGTGATTCCTATCATAAAAAAACTTCAAGCATAGAAATTGGGAGCACCACGAGCAACGTGCGAAGGCACAAACGCCTTGGCCATATTTTTTTACTGTGAATATCATTAACTAATGCAGCCCAGTTAATGTTGATAAATACCTGGCAATAATTTCGCCACAAACAATATACGCCGATAGATTTTGTCGAAAGCTGGAGCCTCAGATTGATTATGGATGAAGGCGTATATTTTAATTGCATCGCTTCTCTTTGTGATTTCCCTTCATGTGCAATGAGAATAAGGCACATCCGTACTCAGGGAATATAATTCTTCACTTTTCGATAAAAGTTAAGTGACAGGGTTAACAGAATGGCAGACACTTTGTTGGAATTACTTACCATAGACCCTTCGGTATTCCAATTTCGTCGATAAACTGCCCATCGTATACGGAGGGATGGCTTTGCCCGCCACATGATTTTGTTATGTACGGATGTAGCTATAGTTTTACGCAAGATCACAAAACATTGTCCAAAAACTAACGAGAGAGATCTCTTTTGAGAGCTTTCCATATTGTTTGGCTGCTGCGTACGTATTCTTTTGCCGTTCAGTTAATTGGTTTACGTCTTGTTGAACTCATTTTCTTGGATACTATTGAGTGTTGACACCTAAGCCAAAAGAGATGCCCCTTTAGTTTCACCCTTCTATCACCCTGAAAAGTTCCTTCTATGTCAGACAGCGACCTACTGCGAGTTCTCCTTGTACAACACAATATGAAATGGACGGCCACGTGGAACCAATATTTGGGAAGGCAAATGGAACTTAGATTTATTGGAAGGGTTCTGGGAAAGTGTAGCGAATCTGTACAGGAAATAACATGCAAGGCCCTACCAGGACCAATTGTTCCAGTGTTTGGATCATTATCCAAATAAGCGTTGCAATAAACATCTAATGAATTTGGAGACACGTTGCTAGGGTTTCAAAAGGTCGTTAAAGCCCATACGAATGAGTAACACTAGACCTTGGGGTACTTAAATGGGAATCCTTGAAAGAATAATGACGTAGCCCTGGAGGAAACTCATAAAGTAAGTTCAGTGATTCTGTATTGGAAGATGCTTGTGAGAGCATAATTCTGTCATTAAAATTTATCTTGCGAAATGATCGTGAGGGAAAGATAACGGAGATTAGGGCACGTGCAAGGATATACAGACGGTCACTTCTCCCTTATTCATAATGTGAAAGAAACAGAAAAGAAGTGACTTGCAGACTATTTATACAGATGCGCAATTTAGCTAACTAAAGTATTATTTGAGATAAAAAGTTTTCCCAAAAGTGATTCAATTTATTTATTCAAAATACACAGAAGACGAACTGACGCTATCGAAACAATGGTAAGGGCAATAAAATTAATTGTCAGGCTGCCTACCACAGTAAATACAGAAAATTAAAACATTATTGAATGCACAGCGGAAACTTGTGTGTATGTTTGTGAGTTAGGAGCTCTCAACTACTAGCTAATCAGCGCCCTTACGAAATTAGTAGAAACGAATCCGAGAAAAGAGATAAAAATCAATCCCAGATAAAATGGCACTCACTCTCACCAAATCTCAACACAACAGAAACAACTCATGCACCTTCTACATTTGCATCCGTACTTTGCAAGCCAAGTTACTGTGGAAGGCAAAGAGTGCTTGGTGTACCACTGTAATTAAGCACTGTTGGTAAGCTCCCGAGTGAGGTCTCCTCTCTCTACTTTTACCCTCATCGCCTTTTCATGAGAAATATGCAAGAGGAAGCAAATTTGTTGGAAGAGCCTTTGAGGAACGTGCGGTCTCGGGATTACGACGCCGTGATGCAAGGCGCTTCGTTTGTAGCCTCTGCCACTGTGGTTCAATGCGAATTTCTGCGAAGCTTTCACGCATACTAGAAGTACCCATTAACGAAGCACGCTGCTCTCCATCAGATTTCTTCTGTTTCCTCTATTTTGAGATTAGAAACCAATAGTCGAAAATGACTATTGCAGTTGGTACGAGGGCGTGATTGCAATGCTTTCCAGGCATGTGTATTCTGAAATAGTTAGTTTTCTACAGCGACGTTTGTGGCGCTGCCTTCAAAAACAATACACAAATCTCTGTGACGTGTCCACGGCGGAATTTTCCCTAAGGGGCTACATGAAGATATTGTTATGCGAAACATGTGTAGAAACTGAAGAGTTGTTGATTGATAGCGTCCTAGTTGGCTGTACCACTGTACAACAGACAACAGTGATATTTTCGATAGTGTGGCAAAATTTGATGCACCATTATAATGCTTGCACTGAGCCTTGTGGCCGTCATTTTAAGTAGTTGTTAGGCATTTATGGCGTTTTTAAAAGCGTAAGCTGTTTATGTAAATTAAATACTAACCTATGTTTTCCTATCATTGCTCACTTATCTTAAAGAACTCTACGATTTGTAAATGCTAATCTGTTAAGTTTTGGGACATCGCATATACTGCGAAGGACATCTTACTGAACTACTTCCGAAACATCCACATCATGCTTCATATAGGAACTGAAGGATAAAAACGAGTCGCGTTGGAGCAAGTTGCAACAATTTCTTTCAAAACAAAAAACACATAAAACGAGTCCTGCAGTTAACGGAGCTGATTCTTTCCGAAAGGAAGACTAAAGCTCACAAATGCAGCCAAGTACGGCACATAACACACCTTTGAAGTCAAAGGCAGCTATCATTTTAGCAACACTAGCTTCAGACTGTGTAATAATAGGTAATATCATTTTATTTAGTCGCTCCGTGGCACCCTTGTGTTTTACGATATTTCTGAGTAATCTGATTGTACAACTCTTGTTACGCTTTACAATGGTGCACTTCGTATAAAGACGGACGAATGTTCTAAAGACTGAGACTGTCAGTGGAAGATACGTTAGTCAAGCTTCATGTGCAAAAACAAGTAAACCTGCACTTTGAAAGGTCTCTGTTGGATTCCTTTCAGGTAAATTTCTTAAATCTGTTGTCATTTACGGCATAAATTCCTCTTTTAAATTTACTGTAGTGTTTCTGACTATCTGGGAGGAGACTGAGCAGTGAAACGTGTTACTTTTACACATAAACAAGAACGATCTGTAATACTACTATACTTTAAAACACAGTTTATATGTGATTCATGTCACACAGTCTCATACGGAACCTACATCCGCTTTCTTTTATATGCTGTATATGATAAGATACTGTCATCCCCCTTCCCTTCTGTGTGAGAGGATGAATGAGCAAATTTATTTCTAGTTGCATGCTAGATGGTAGCAGACAAGCCTGTCTGCTAGAGAACAGTAGGACCAACGTCGGAACAAGTAGCTACGCTTTCTAAAAGCAAAGAGGTTTCTATTCTTAGTATGGTCCTGTCCGTCCCTTGTCATGTTGGTATAGGAAGCTGCCTGTCTGGTCACTTCCGTCTGTATCTGTTGAGCACGCTCGGTAGTGGCCCAGGTCAGTCTGTCCACGGCGAGCGTTTGAAGTGGTAAGATCTCCGGCTAAGCGCGTCTCTGCTAAGTCCGTACGACAATAGATTTCTTAAGTTCAGCCTAACTGAAAATTTAATCAACTTTATTTCAGGTTTAGCTCTAAAATATCTAATGTTATCTTAAATTGAAACGCAGTGTATTTCGAGTGTGAAGTTCAGAATATCTTCCAGTAGTTGCTTCATTACTACTTTGTGAGTAAAGTGGAACCACGTGTTGATGATACGTAACACTAACTAAGACCATCAATCTTAAATGCGAATGTGCGTGAGATTATAACGTCTCGTCTTGACAATATTTTTCAATATAGTAACTTTTCTTTATGTTCAACCCACGTGGAGTGTACTTTGTGAGACCAGTACCACGTGCTTATACAATTGTTCGATTCATCAGGTTAATAGTAAGACGATAGTAACCAGTTCGAGGTTTTCTTTAGTAAATTTCTTTTCGATCTAATTTATTTTAATTATCAAAATTATTGTGGAGTTACACACTTTGTGTAAACCAAGTTGACTAAGTGAACCATGTGGTGTAATCATCAAAGTAGACCTCAGCTATTCTTTTCAGGGAGATTTCACAGAGAGTTAGTATGAATTTAGTATACCAGTGTGTGGTAATTACATGATGGACAGGATTGCGCTACGAACGTAACTTCTTTGGGTGAAAATTGAATCGGTTGGTTGTGGTTAATTTCCTCTTGCATATGTTTCAACGTTCTTCGTGTGTTATTTTATGAATGCAGTGTTGTATCCAGTCTCCCAGTCTTGGCTCCATATTTGATGTGTTCTGTAAGATTACAAACTCACATTTTCACAATCCTAAATAAGGCACCAGTTTATTTATGAATCAATTTAAATATGCTGAAATTTCAATGATGAATGTTAAAATAAATTTCCAAATAGAAACTGATGTATTTCTTTTTGTTTAAATTCTCACAGTATCAGCGGATTCATGACTTCTTTCAGCTGCTGTTTTTTTAATTGCAATTTCAATGACAATCATAAGATATGTATGTGCTGACTCCAGCATTTGGGAGGCTCGAGCATGTGCAGATACGGGTACGTTAAGCTCTACGAATCATTTAGTATATATATATATATATCACCGGTTGTCGTATGACGATTAAAAGATTATAATTATTGTTAGTCTGGTTGGGAATTTCATAAGCTAGACTGGATACCTGTTGAAACAGTTGCGCAGTAATGCAAGGTTAACTTCCTCAGATAGCTCACAGTTTTTAACCGACTTTTATGGTCTTGAATATCAGGACCGCTTTCAGAACAAATCAATGCAACAACATTACAACTTTGATGGCAGTCTTCGCCCTCATAAATGGCACATCACCCGCTTCATTTTTAGTTCCTGCGTACTGTGGTCGATAGTCGCCAAAAATCGGTTGCAGAGAACGATAGTATCGCTCAGGCTGTTTGCCGATAAGAATTTTGAAGAGACAGTATCAGCGGATTCATAAATTCTTTCAGCTGCTGTTTTTTTAATTGCAATTTCAATGAAAATGATGTGATATGTATGTGCTGACTCCAGCATTTGGGAGGCTCGAGCATGTGCAGATACGGGTACGTTAAGCTCTACGAATCATTTAGTTAGCTAATTAAGTGGAATAAAGTGTACCGATGTTACCTTGGTGGACGAGGGAAGAGAGGAACCAGTTACACGAGATGAGAGATTGCACATAATGACTCAGTTGTATATTTTACAGCTTCAATAAAGGAGTTTCTGCAAAGGTAAGTCATAAGTTCATAGCTCTGAAGACGCAAATCTCTAACAATAATCGGAATAGAGGATCTAATATTTCTCTTTTGTTCAATTAATGCCAATTTAAATTAAATACAACTGAGAGAAACATTCCAAACAACGCGAGAAAAATACGTTTTTCAGTCGGAGTTACTGTAATGCAAATGCATTTTTAGTAAACGATTAAAGTCGCAGGCTGGCCACTGAAAATGGAAAAAATGGACACAGGGTTAGTCTGAAATCTCCTGCCGATGACGAAATCATTAGCGGAGGCGCACTAGTTCGGATAGGACAAAAACATGGAAATAAATAAGTCACGTCCTCATGCAAGGGAACCAAGCCGGTTTTCGCCTTGATAAGTTGATGTAAACCATGGGAAACATAATTCAGGGTGGTTTTGACGGCTTCAGATTCCGTTCTTCCCGAATGAGTGTTCAGTACGTTAGACAGTGCGCTCCCTAACTTGAATATTCAATACGACATCCCCAGGGAGGCATTCGCTGGGCTTTAGGGAAAACAATAGAAGGGCATTTATTCGGAGGAACACTAGTGTGTAATACGCTGCCAGGAAAAATTATTACACCTATTTACAGGATCCCAGTAAACTCAAGATTTACTGTTGCCACACTGCATATGGAGTAAATGAAATTGCTACGTTTACAAATCAATAGTACAAGCAGTTCTGAGATACTAGGTATTGAGCCATGCTGAAACATCCATATTAGTACACGGTGTAGCCCCCAAAGGTGCAATGCAGTTGCTGTCTCTGGTATCCAGTCGATCGTATAGATAGCGAATACTGTCCAGGGACATTTTATGCCACTCCTGCTCCACCTGTTCACGTAGTTCTGTAAGAGTTGTTGGTTGACAAATCGTACAAGTAACTTCTAATTCCATCATATCCCACAACTGCTTGGAGACAAGTTCTAAGATTGTGTTGGCCTGGGAAGCTGCTGCACGTCTTGCAGAGTACATTGAGTTTCACGGGCAGTGTATGGGCGAGCATTATCAAACGACCATCACCAGCGTACGGGCAAAATGTGCTATCATCGTTAAAGACCACAGGGCGCCATTGCATCTTCCAGGTGGTGCTCTGACGGAAACAGTCGACCCGTGCACATCGATGCTGTGGCGTCTGTGCCCGTAGTCCCACTGCTAACATTCTGTTGACACGTCTGTGCCCATAAGCCCTCTTACGTGTGCTGTGGTAGCTGCACTATCCGTCACTGCTGCCCTTACAATAAATCATTCCTGGCGGGCGTCTGTGCTGCGTGGACGTCCATAACCTCGTTTACGGTGTGAGAATGTTCACGTGACCACTGATACCAGCATCGTTGCACAACTGTCACAGCACGTCCTGCCTGTGTGGAAATTCTCCGAAAGAACCATCCCGCCACTCGGAAGGCCATAATTTGATTCCTTCCAAACTCGCTCAGGTGGCTGCAGGAAGCACGAGTGCGTCTGTGTGGCATGGTTGCCTCCTTGCTTCACACCTCTCTGAGTCTTCTGGCTGTGAAAATTCCCTGTTAAAGGGCAGACACAAATGGTGCTCTGGTAGCTATTCCACTGATGATTTCGAAACCATTATCAGTACAAATAATATCCCCCAGGTGAAAAATAAAATGTCGCATGGCGAGTGCCTCCCGGCAGGTAGACCTGATTGCGTGATGCAAGTCTTTTGAGGTGACGCTACTTCGGTGACCTGCGCGTCGATGAGGTGGACTATCCCCCAGGCACCATATGCCATCATCGGATCAAAATCGACGTATTCTTTCCAGGTATAGTGTTTTTTTTTTCAGCAGTGTATTTACACAACGGAAGATAGGAAACGTGCTTTGAGTACTTCTGCTGAAGAGGCAGGGACCAAAATTTATCTGATAGACTTTCCACATTCTAAGCAACCGCTCTGCCGATATAATGGTGTCACATTCTTACTAGAGACATCCGTCGATGTTTCCGCTGACCGGATGACGAATTTCACTATTCGATACACATAAATCAGTCTGCCATATTCCAAAGCTGTGTGTCAGACTCGGAGAGACAAACTTTATAAGAGGCCAAGGGATACTAAGAAGTTCTAGTAATATAAACCTTTTTTTAAACCTATTTCTGGAGAAGGTCAGCCATCAAAATATAATATTTGAAGTTAACTACAAAACAGTTAAAAATTTCACAAAGACATGTTTATTACAAGGTGACCGGCTTAGATCACCACATGATCATCTTCAGAAGATGATCATGCTATGATCGAAAGTGATCACTCTGTACAGGAAGTGTCTTTGGGATCCAGACTATTCTATTAATTTCAAACTATAAAATTTCATTATTCTTCAAATAAGTTTCATAGTTCTTGGAACTTCCTTAAAAATCCTTCTTAATTTTTATTTTATTTTATTTTATTTCATTTTTTTTGTCGGGTTATTATGACAGTCTCAAAAACTACAGCATACTTTGGAGAACCTCGGCAAAAGTCAACAGGGGTGTCATTGGAGAGTTTCCAGGTGGCAACTGTGTGATCATGTGTTTCATACAGCTGGAATGGAGGTTTCCTTCTTGGCTATATCCAGAGCACATCTTCTGCTAGCCACCATAAACTATAATGGCATGGCATCTGCCAACATCTAAGTAGATTAGCATATGTTTGGTTAGCTCAATACAGATGTATTGTACGACACTGAGAACTGGGTAAGTGAAAAACTGAGCCCATTTTCCAGCTGTGTGGCTAATCATCTTCTCATGTGGACAGAATGCAAATCCCACTACCTCTGTAGGGACCTCAAAAGCGGTTTCAAGTACACAGATCGTCGGAAGCCCAGTTCCCATATGTTCCAACAGTTATGTCACCAATATGTACATTACTCTGATGGAATTTAAGACCACTTCTAGTTGTGCATAGAACTCTGACACATTCTTCTTCATTAATCAGTTTCACATAAACCACACTGCTTACTATAGACAGGTGGATGTCAACAAGCTCGTTATAATCAACTTCATCTGCGATAATCTGTTCGATTTCAAGTGCCTTCGGTGGTGCATATTCAGTGAAAAGCTGATCTCCAGCGTCGATTTTCAGTAGGCATATGCCATTCTCTATCTAAAAAATGTAGATCGCTAAGACGGCTGAATTAAGGCTCCGATCGTGAGCTCTGCGACAAGGGCGTAAACAAGACGTCTGTGCCGCTCCCCTGCCGAAGGCTGACTGCTGGTAATCCGAGTACGCTTCCACGACAGATCCCAATCTTCCGTATGTGTCTACGTCCTGTACTCCCATAACATCTGTGATTCCCGTACTGGGAGACACTTGTGATTACTGTCGTGGCCTTGTCTTGTCATGAAACAATATACTGCAGTGCCTGTGTTTTTACGATGTACTCTGCAATTCCCTTCAAAACGGCATGCATACTCTTGGCTCACGCGACCGCGCTGACTGCTGTTCACCAGCGACGAAGTTTGTAATTTGTACGTTAGTACCACAACTAGATGTGCACTGAGTGACGGAAGGTGGCCCTTTCAGATGAATCACATTTTTGCTCCATCGGACAGATGGCCGTTAGCTTGTACTGGGTGAAACGTATGGAAGCAAAACTCTGAAATAACCATAAGAAGGGTACAGGCTGGAGGAGGGACCACTATGATCTGCTAAATGTTTTTGTGGCATTTCATGGATTATTTTGTCATTCTGGAAGCCACATTGGTTCAACACCAATATGGATCTCTTCTTGAAGATCATGTCCACCTCTATATGAAGTGTATCTTTTCTCAACACAGTGGCATCTACTACCAGGACAATGCGGCGTGCAATACAGTCCGCAGTGTATGTGTTTGGCTCGAAGAGCACAAGGATGAGTTAACCGTACTCACCTGGCCACCAGCCTTCTCGGGGTTAAACCCAGTCGAGAATCTGTGGGACCACCTCTATCGGTCTTGCTCCGCTATGGATCCTGAACCGAGAGTCCTAACGCAGCTCGCCGCGCTGGAATCACCAGGGCTCCAAATCCCTGCCCATACCTTCCTGAAACTCACTGAACCTTTTGCAGCCCAAGTCGCCATCCGGAATGTGTTTAAATATATCGATTTTTCACGTTGTTGGTTTGAGTATCAGAAATATTTACTCACTGATTTTAAGCTAGGTCGAAACTCTTTGGACAAAAGGTGGTTCTATCATAACAACCAGAAGGTGGGTAGCAGACGATAAAGACGTTAACTTCTGGTGAAAATTGATGAATTTCATCGAACGAAATTGTGTAAAGTAGAATCTAGGTGGCAGACCTTAGTATTGCCACCTTAAAAATATGATTTCTAAAACGTGTTATTATAATAAATAAATAAACAAAAAATTGTTGTTAGATTATGCCACCCAAAAGTTGGCTATCAGTGCTCTTGCTAAAGTTGTCAGATACAAATATGGTTCAAGTGTTCAAAACCTAAGAGAGAATAAGATACATGTTGATTACACTCATACTTTTCATTAGCACTCCAAGTCGTGCACAATTTCACAAGCAGTTAACCGTAATTGAAAACCGTGAACGTGGTCCCAGTTCTACAGTCCGCTGTAGGTACAGAAAGGGTAACAAAGTGACTAGTTGGTCATTTATATTCCTATCACATTCTTCGCTTTGTTAGCTGAGAGGGCCGATCAACGGTAAGACAACTGCTGCCTCTTTGCCATGAAATAAAACACATGTAGCTGAAATACTATGAGCAGAAATCAGTAATTCAGAAGCACTGCACTTTGTTGGATATTGTCACTAGAGAAGGGATAATCGTGTCAGAGGACCGCACCGTATTTCAACGCCTCATCTCGTTGCAGTGCCTTGTAGGAAATACGCTACGACCAGCTACTAGGTTTTAACGAACATAACTTAAACTCCCATTTTCAAGACATCTTCCTCCCAAAAGTCAGCGAGGACACCACATTTAGGGGGACTTTTTACTGTGCTTGCAGTAGGTGGAGTGCAAATCACCTTGTATGTTACAAGTGCTGGACAATTGCTCCGAATTTCCTCATGCACTGGCACTATAACGTAAATCTACTGCCAACATGCACAGAGCTAAAACATATTTTTATTTGTAGTAACGAATGTCTTTTTAGATTTCTAGTTCTGGTTATTGTATTTATAAATTTTACGTGAATATTTTAATATTGTTACCTTTTTGTGCTGCAAATAGGCCATCTGAGGACCACGTTCCATGTTCAATTCTTCGTTCTTGTTTCTTTTCTTTTCTTCCACTATGTTTTCATCTGTTCACTGTGCTTCTTCTTCTTGTCTTCAGATCATTTTGAACCAGTATTTCTAGCTACTGTGCCTTGGAATCATTTCTATATCTTTCTATATCCTTTTTAACTTCAGTGACCGAGCTTGTTGCCGACTTCTTACCCGACAAATATTTGAAGATCTTATTAGCTCAACCACTGTCTTGCATTCCAAATAAATTTCCGAAAACCAAGAGTCTTCTTTTTTCATTACGTTTTAAATATTTCCTTTATTTTGGTATATTTCAGCATTACTTCGTAATTTTCAACCTTGTGGTTCTAATATTTTCCTAGTAATTCGTCTTTATAATACTTCTAATTTACCTAAATTATAATTTAATGCCAAGCATTCGCTTGCATATAGGCATTCTGGCTTCGCTACTGTGTTTTAATCCTATATTTTTGCATTTCTGGATAGGCACTTTTTATATTAGAGGTCTTTGGTGATACCATATCCTCTTCCCATTTTATTCAAACGTTTTTCCAAAGCATTTTCTTGGATTATCTCCCACAGATATTTGAATTTTTGTACTCTCTCTATTTGGCTAATATCTGTACTCAGGAAATTTGGAATATCCTTAACGTTTGTACAAATTTTGTTCTTTCTGCAGAAATTCCTAAGCCAGTTCTGCTGGCTATTTCTTCGAGGAGTTTTATTTTTTTTATAGCGGATGTCACTTTATTCAAGTGTATTAGTGAAACTGCGCATCAATAACTCCAGAGAAGATTTAATCGTCAAAAAGAGTGCGTACTCTCACCCTAGCACGGCAAACAACTAAAAATCGTTTGTTTGGGGAAGTACCGTGACGTGGAGGTGCGCTGCAGACTCGCACATGCGCAAACAGTTCACTTCGGGATTGTTCGTAGTGGTGTGTGCTCCTGTAAAGTCGTAGCCGCTGTGCTTTAGATCTGACGCAAGAAGAAACCTCAGGGCACATAAAATGTGGATATTTTCTCCTCGAGGCTGCGATTGTTAGTGTCGCATGGGTGCTCTGTAATAAGTGCAGCTGTTGGAATAAAAACTGCACATGAAAAAGAAGGCAAGAAAGAAGAACTTGTAAATGGTTCGTCAGCTGTACAGTATGGCACAACATGTCTGAGCACCTTCTAAATGAGCGTAATAATCTCATTTATCGACTACTACAGGCAAGAACTGATATTTGTATCAATTTGCTTGTGTAACACAATGAAGATTAGTGTTTCTTCCAAAATTGAACAATATGTAAAGCCAAAATTTCAATGTTTTTAATTGACTAGAAGCTGTCCTGTTTTAGAAGTCCTGTTATGAATCCTTGTGGCTATGAACAGAGTGAACTGAGCACTGATTTTATAAATGACACTGATTGATGCTAAACTGCAATCGATGCTCAACAGCTACAGGACTGAACGTCCGCTATTAAAGCTGCTAACTTTTATTGTTCTGTTTGGCCTAATTAACACAGCGAGGGCATTCAGCCACGCAATGTGCTAACATCTTACTTAAATTCAGTGAAGTATCAGTACGGAGGGTAACCAATACATTTGCAATCTACAATGGTAGCGAACGAAGTATTTTTTTCTTCTGAAAGTTCCTCTAGAAAGACATTAGTTTTAAGCAAACCGATATAGATATGCTATTTAATAGAGTGGTTTTTTTCTGCAAGTTTATGCAAAAAGGAGTTATTGAGGTTAAGACAGGTTTAAATTTTTAAGTAACTACTTTCTTAGATTGGATGCAAAAAACAGCTGTCAGATTCAAACAGATTTAACTTTTCATTCCTGTGTGTCTATAGGATTTTCAAAAACGCAAAACTTTTAGTCTGTTTGTCTAAGTACTATCTTCTGTCTTAGCCTTTGCGTACTACACTGTCTTAAACTGTGATGGTGTTAAAAGGTACTAAGCGCGTAGGAACTGAGACAATACGTTAGCGACCATAGTTTAGTGTGACATCGTGTATTCGGATATTGGTCGCCTTACAGTTAGTTTATGATCTCAGAATACCTTACGGCTAAGACACGCTGTAGCGGTTTTGGCTCTAGGTACTATGGGACCTAACATCTGAGGTCATCAGTCCCCTAGACTTAGAACTACTTAAACCTAACTAACCTAAGGATATCACACACATCCATGCCCGATGCAGGATTGGAACCTGCGACCGTAGCAGCAGCGTGGTTCCGGATTGAAGCGCCTAGAACCGCTCGGCCACAACGGCCAGCATACCGGTTTTATTAGGTAACTTCTTAGATATTGTGTTAAGGTGGGAGTAGATTGTAATTACGTCACTTCATAGTTAAAATGAATTCATTCTAAAAATCTAATTAGGCGATCATATAAATTATAGGTTAAACTGCTTAATTAAAAATAATTGTACGGTTCTAACGGGAAAGTTAATTAACATAGGTCTACGGCAAACATTTGCCTTCAAAAATGGTGGCCATTGTATTACCCAGTGGAATATCATCTCCTGATCTAGATGATGTAAATAAAAGAGGTTTTTTCTGATCGATTTTACCGATTTCCACGCCGGATAAATGTACTGGCTGGCTAATAGCGCAGTAGCACACTTGTGAGATTTGTGCAGATGATGAATTTCGTAGCTCGAAACCTGTCATGTGCTCTGGTGTCCTCAAGATCTCACGTACCTCCATATCATAAACATGAAATCATTCGACGTATGGATCAAAAGGAAAAGGTCAGTGGAACCCAAAGAGCAGCAAATACTGTAACGTGTTTAAACACACCAGTTCGCATTGTTGTAGAACTGTCGTTCCCATGGAATATGTAACATCTCAGTGGCTAAACGTAGTGTAGCGTAATGTAGAGTAATTCCAAAATTATTCTGGCACTCCTGGTAGGAGCGGTCTGCTCCATCACAAGGTAAGATCTGAACTGATTTGAGTGATCACTAAAGGCACTGTCGTTATTAGGTGTACAATAAATGGAACGCCAATGGCTTAGATTCGTCTTTCAGCGTAAAGAGCTAGCGCCGGAAGGTTTGTTGTGGTTATTTGGCTGATGCCGTAAGCGCCTGTGGCCTAATTAATCTCCACTTGGGTGATAGCCGTGAAGATACACTCCTGGAAATTGAAATAAGAACACCGTGAATTCATTGTCCCAGGAAGGGGAAACTTTATTGACACATTCCTGGGGTCAGATACATCACATGATCACACTGACAGAACCACAGGCACATAGACACAGGCAACAGAGCATGCACAATGTCGGCACTAGTACAGTGTATATCCACCTTTCGCAGCAATGCAGGCTGCTATTCTCCCATGGAGACGATCGTAGAGATGCTGGATGTAGTCCTGTGGAACGGCTTGCCATGCCATTTCCACCTGGCGCCTCAGTTGGACCAGCGTTCGTGCTGGACGTGCAGACCGCGTGAGACGACGCTTCATCCAGTCCCAAACATGCTCAATGGGGGACAGATCCGGAGATCTTGCTGGCCAGGGTAGTTGACTTACAACTTCTAGAGCACGTTGGGTAGCACGGGATACATGCGGACGTGCATTGTCCTGTTGGAAGAGCAAGTTCCCTTGCCGGTCTAGGAATGGTAGAACGATGGGTTCGATGACGGTTTGGATGTACCGTGCACTATTCAGTGTCCCCTTGACGATCACCAGAGGTGTACGGCCAGTGTAGGAGATCGCTCCCCACACCATGATGCCGGGTGTTGGCCCTGTGTGCCTCAGTCGTATGCACTCCTGATAGTGGCGCTCACCTGCACGGCGCCAAACACGCATACGACCATCATTGGCACCAAGGCAGAAGCGACTCTCATCGCTGAAGACGACACGTGTCCATTCGTCCCTCCATTCACGCCTGTCGCGACACCACTGGAGGTGGGCTGCACGATGTTGGGGCGTGAGCGGAAGACGGCCTAACGGTGTGCGGGAGCGTAGCCCAGCTTCATGGAGACGGTTGCGAATGGTCCTCGCCGATACCCCAGGAGCAACAGTGTCCCTAATTTGCTGGGAAGTGGCGGTGCGGTCCCCTACGGCACTGCGTAGGATCCTACGGTCTTGGCGTGCATCCGTGCGTCGCTGCGGTCCGGTCCCAGGTCGACGGGCACGTGCACCTTGCGCCGACCACTGGCGACAACATCGATGTACTGTGGAGACCTCACGCCCCACGTGTTGAGCAATTCGGCGGTACGTCCACCCGGCCTCCCGCATGCCCACTATACGCCCTCGCTCAAAGTCCGTCAACTGCACATACGGTTCACGTCCACGCTGTCGCGGCATGCTACCAGTGTTAAAGACTACGATGGAGCTCCGTATGCAACGGCAAACTGGCTGACACTGACGGCGGCGGTGCACAAATGCTGCGCAGCTAGCGCCATTCGTCGGCCAACACCGCGGTTCCTGGTGTGTCCGCTGTGCCGTGCGTGTGATCATTGCTTGTACAGTCCTCTCGCAGTGTCCGGAGCAAGTATGGTGGGTCTGACACACCGGTGTCAATGTGCTCTTTTTTCCATTTCCAGGAGTGTATTTCGACGAGGCGGTCTTGCTAATCCATATTACTACTCTGAATGAACGAATGTTTCATAGCTCTCGAACTGACATGTTTAGTAATTTAGAAAAGCTGGGTGCCTTAGCACACTTGATGTCTGGTTACCTCAGATGCAGTACCCATGTTAGATTGTTATGAAATATGATACCGAGAAACTTCACCCAATCAGTTACAATCGGAACTGAATATTTAATTTACAGCAAAAGCAGAGCTCGACCTGGTCAGATTGTCTTCATTCACACTGAAGTTGATGAATAGCACTTACGGTAATGGAGTAGGTACAAATGTTGCAATATACTACAATCGATAAACATCAAATTCGACTCAGTCTTGTCGACGTGAAGCAGTTAATTTGCAATGCAATTGTTTTAAAACTCAGAGCGCTCCCTAGAGGGACTCTGCGCTGCTGTTCAAGGCAGTCTAACGGAAATGTCCCCACAAAATAACTAAAATAACATGAAGACCCATGTCACTTAAAACTTTTAACTGAGATCACTATTCCACCTCAAGCTATTTATTTTATACTAGATTGCGTGTTATTGTGAGGCCATTTTCATGCTGTTTAGAGACATGGTATATTGCTTACTGTTTTGTAATAAAATTGCAAATTCGAGGACTTTCAGATCGTCTAAAGGAAAGAGGAATTGTTTATATTTCTAATTTACTGCTTTCTCTTGCTGTGATGATGGCCCCTACGACCGAAGGCGGTAAATAATAAAGAATAATTCTTACAGCTGCTGTATAAAATGCAGTTCTTCTACAGTTTTGCATAGGGTTGTGTAGGCGCAGTAGCAGATGTTGCAAAATGGTGTGACGTTTAAAAACGCTGATAAACACTGTTTTTCAAGTCCAGGAGAGCCGTATTTAGAATATGTAGCCTCCCAGAGCAAACTGTGCAGTGAAAACTTGGTGATAACTTACGTACATTTAAATTTTTTTTTTACTATTTTAAATTTTAATATTCAATGTATGAGTTAATTCATCAATGAGATTAAAACAGGCTGAAAGAAATGAAATGGTTAAGGTTTTCAGTAATATTTTAGAACTTAAAAATGAACAGGCCTAGTTTTAAAAAATAATTATAAAAACCTGAGCAAAAATTCATGCAAAAATCGATGTTTCAGTTTTAAAGATAACATACTGTAATTATGAGCAAATACGATTGTTACGAAAATACAAGTCAACAAGGCGAACGTAACAACCAACAAAATTGTACCTGTATTTCCCACACAATCAACTGTAAAACTGAAGGTTAAATGTAATCTTATTGACTAATTCATTTTATGCCGACAGCTCATACAACTGAAGCTACTAATAATCATTTAGAAATTTATTTGCCTGAAAGTAACACATTTTGTGCTGAGGGAATCCAAAACACGGAGATTGTCTTACAACTGGGAGGTTCAAAGCCTATTTTTGAGCTGCTTCAGTTCGGAAAATAACCTTCTTCCACCGATGTTTGTCATCATAAGTGACAGGTACACTCCTATAGTGACGTCGATGCAAACAAACTTTCACGTTGTATGGGTCGTGGCTTGTATGGAATGAGGAACGTGAGAAATCAGCTTTCCGTAAAATCTAACTCATTTCAGACTGAAAAAGTTCCGTTAACCCCACCTTTAAAAGTTTTAACCAACCAAAGTGACACTGATTTATAAGAGTGTCACTGGGAATTTCATGGGAGGTACTGATAGATTCTAGAGATAATAGCACTACTGGGAACATACGACCGCCGTGTCATCCTCAGTGGAGGATGCGGATAGGAGGGGCGTGGGGTCAGCACATAGCTCTCCCGGTCGTTATAATGGTATACTTGACCGCAGCCGCTACTATTCGGTCGAGTAGCTCCTCAATTGGCATCACAAGGCTGAGTGCACCCCGAAAAACGGCAACAGCCCATGGCGACCGAGATGGTCACCCATCCAAGTGCCGACCACGCCCGACAGCGCTTAACTTCGGTGATCCCACGAGAACCGGTGTAACCCCTGCGGCAAGGCCGTTGCCTAGAGATGATAGCCTGTACATAAATGTGGCCCTGAAGACCGAGATTTTTTATCTGCTTCCAAAGGCATGGAACAGTCTTATGTGATTATCCTGCTCCTGAATTTTTTCTGCTTTCGGTGTACTGCAATTAATTAGTAACTTAAGGTAAAGTGTGCGATGCACAGCCCCCGACCAGAGTTCTGGCCTACTTAGAGGCAGAGTTCATCCTTTCTTCGCTACGGAGGGAGAGGGCGACGGACCCATCGCTCCTGGCGCCCAGGAAAAGTCACCGTTACTCACGTGATAGCAGGCTGAGTGGACTTGAGGCCATTTTGGAGGAACAGGAATGAGTAAATATCCCTAACCGTATCTGTGACTGAATGCGGGACCTGCAAGCCCAGAGTCTAGTGCTATAATCGTTAGACCTCCACGGCCACCCTTGATAACACAAGAAAGTTTCAATAAGCTGCTACACAGAATGACGGATGCTGTGTCGTAGCCACAACCCTAAGATAAGTAAAAAAAATCCTCACTACAATCTTTCTCCTGGAATGTAATCTCACAGCATTTTCAGAGTTTCAACGGAAAAGGAGGGGCGTCTAGCATGTTGAAACTTTGAATTAGTCCAGGATAGCCTCACTGTTAGCGAAGTGGTTCTGAATCCAACCCGGCACTCAGTTTTAACTGCTTACCAATCTTCGCAACAGACGCTCAGCTTAGAGTGAAATAATTAATTTTTATGTTAAAGTTCTGAGTCAAAACGAGGATAGAAGTGAAATATCAAACTTTGCAGTATACGCTTGGATACGGAGAGAGATATTCAGAACTACACTATATGATCAACAGTAGCCGGGCACCCTCAAAAACATACGTTTTTCATATCAGGTGCATTGTGCTGCCATCTACTACCAGGTACTCCATATCAGTGACCTCAGTAGTCATTAGACATGGTGAGAGAGCAGAATGGGGCACTCAGCGAAACTCACGGACTTCGAAAGTGGTCCGGTGATTGGGTATCACTTGTGTCATACGTGTGTACGAGATTTCCACACTCCTAAACATCCTTAGGTCACAGTTGCTGATGTGGTAGTAAGGTGGAAACACCAAGGGACACGTACAGCACAAAAGTGTACAGGCTGACCTCGTCTGTTAACTGACAGACACCGCCGACAGTTGAAGAGGGTCGTAATTTGTAATAGGGCAGACATCTATCCAGACCATCACACCGGAATTCAAAACTGCACCAGGATCCACTGCAAGTACTATGACAGTCAGTCGGGAGGTGAGAAAACTTGGATTTCATGGTCGAGCGGCTGCTCACAGGCCACACAACACGCCGGTAAATGCCGAACGACGCCTCGCTTGGTGTAAGGAGCGTAAACATTGGACTATCGAACAGTGGAAAAGCGTTGTGTGGAGTGACGAATCACGATACACAATGTGGCGATCCGATAGCAGGGTGTGGGTATGGCGAATGCCCGCTGAACGTCATCGGCCAGTGTGTGTAATGCCAGAAGTAAAATTCTGAGGCGGTGGTGTTATGGTATGGTCGTGTTTTTCATGGAGGGGGCTTGCATCCCTCGTTGTTTTGCGTAACACTATCACAGCACACGCCTACATTGATGTTTTAAGCAGGATCTTGCTTCCCAGTGTTGAAGAGCAATTCGGGGATGGCGATTACATCTTTCAACACGATTGAGCACCTGTTCATAATGCGTGGCGGAGTGGTTACACGACAATACCATCATTGTAATGGATTGGCCTGCACAGGGTCCTGACCTGAATCTTATAGAACACCATTGGGATTTTTTGGAACGCCATCTTCGTGCGAGGCCTCACCGACCGACATCGATACCTCTCCTCAGTGCAGCACTTCGTGAAGAATGGGCTGCCATTCCAAAGAAACTATCCAGCACCTGTTTGAACGTATGCCTGAGAGAGTGGAAGCTATTATCAAGGCTAAGGGTGGGTCAACACCATATTGAATTCCAGCATTTCCGGTGGAGGGCGCCACGAACTTGTAAGTCATTTTCAGCGAAGTGTCCGGATACTATTGATCACATAGTGTAGATGAGAAACCCAGAATTGTCCTGGTATTTACTTGTAGCTACGCTCAGAGACTTCGTACTCGTGGAATTTGTTTTCGACTTGTAAAGTTTCTTTGTATACAATATTTGAAGTAGTAAGATTGGAGATATAAATGAAGAGCTTGTTTCCTTCACTGACACCGGAGAGAGCAGGCGATGCGAAACACATCTAACGTCAGCACTTGTAACACGCAGCCTCTGGCCTTGCGCTTTGATTGTGATGCTAAGACATAAGGTCACCAGAAATTGCGCTTGTTTAAAGTGAAATGGTAAACTGTTAGGGGTGAGTGGGACTTGGGGTATAAAAAATTGCTCAACTGCTCCACTTTCCGCCAGAATTTCCGCTTCTGTGATGTTACATTAGAGAGAATTAACTTTAAGCCTCTGCCAGTGAAGGTTTCTGAGGAGCGAGATAATGCATGGCACTCTCGATAACAGTTATGTCGTGGCTCGCTTTCAGAAAGAGTTCTCAAAAGAGTGAGTTAAGGCCTGATGTTCTCGAGCCACAGAAATTCTCGCCTCACGATTTCACTGGACTCATAAAAACGCATAGTCCGCACTCTGTTAACCGTTCTGGTGTATCCAGATAAAGTCGACAGTTTTCTAGACGTTTTAATTGTTAACAAAACGAAATGGAAACGTAATTATTAGGGAACCAAATCACAAAGCAAACTATTTCCTAGCAAAGAGTATAAATAAAGTCTGTCGAAAGAAGTAAAACAATGTCGTTAAGTTATTAAGGCATAAAGTGAAATCAGTAAATTCGTATATCATATCCAAGTACATTCACTGTTAAAGAAATGGTTCAAATGGCTCTGAGGACTATGGGACTTAACTGCTGAGGTCATCAGTCCCCTAGAACTTAGAACTACTTAAACCTAACCAACCTAAGGACATCACACACAGCCATGCCTGAGGCAGGTTTCGAACCTGAGACCGCAGCGGTCGCGCGATTCCAGACTGAAGCGCCTAGAACCCCTCGGCCACACCGGCCGGCACATTCACTCTTAGTTTGTATTCGTAAATATAAGAGTGCGGTGCTTAATTCTGTAACCTAGTTAAAAAAAAAGCTAACAGCTCCTTCTATTGGATCTTTGGTGCACTACAAAACTAACAGCGCCATTTGTACGTTCCCTGTTGTGCTGCGCCGTGGTGATTTAACATCTGAACCACTGAGCTGACCAGACGATTTTAGATAAGAAATATAATTACGGTATCTTATTTTTTCTTGTTCCTGTGTCGAAGAAATAAAGCCTCTACGTTGCCCCAAGCTACGCTCAAATAACGTATGAAAATCCCATGAAAATTTGTCTTGTAGTTTTGGACATCAGCGTGTTAAAACAAACAGACACGGCGGATTCAGATGAAACTTGAAATTACGATATTTCCATTTCCGTGATTAGATTTCGATGAAATAAAGCCTGTAGGTTGCCCCAAGCTGCATTTAAGTCACCTGCGAAAACCCCATGACAATTCATCTCGTAGTCTTGCAGATAAGCATGTTCAAACAGACACGACGGTTTTACGGATTTGTTATTAGTATAGATTATTTATTTGCACCTAAGCCGATTAGCTCCAGCAACGCAGAAGTTTTACCACTGAACGTATGAAGAATGCCTCTCTGAAATTTTGCGGTCAGAAAATGTGTCGACCCTTTAATGCAAGGAGATTTCATAAACCACTGACATAATCTTGTCAAGGCTTAGCAGGAGTTTTCGCGATAATCTGAGTGACATACTACAAGAGAACAACGACGTAATCTCTCACGGCATGTAATGGCCGTACCCAAAGGTTATCTCCTAGTGGACATGGATAATAAAAGTTCCGACTCTACAAACTGTGAGTGGAGCGCTACCTCTCGGCCATTACCTGCATCTGGCGGCCGGCGTTGGGCTCGACCTAAATCAACAAAATTTCTACAAGATTTATGAGCAGTCCGTTGCGTCGCTAGCGAAACGGGCTCCCGGCCAGCGCCCACTACTAACACATCCATCCATTCGTTCTGTAACCAGATGGACATCTGAAATATTAATGCCTACTTGTCCATAAGACTGATTTATTTTATGTAAAGCAACTTCTCAGTGCACCAGTGGTTATTCTCTTCATCTAGCAACTAGACAATAATGCAGCTTCGCTAGTAATTGGTCTCGGCTTGGAACTGTGTTACGTTCTGCCAACATATTTGTTTCCTTGTGGACTACAAACTGGTGAAAGACTGTTGGTGACTATTTAAAATCTCGCTCCAGTACGCTGGACCTGTGTATGTCATTCTAAATATTTAAGTGGTTAATTGTTTACTCCTGATAGAGGGAAAACAAATTATCTGCAACAGTAAGAACAATGGTGACGTCATGCCAGCCTCATATGTCATACTGGGAGTTGCCTTAATATCCACGACATAGTGCTGTCATTCTTTTTACACTCTGCTTTGTTGAGAGATTACCTTTTCTCTTTCAATGACTATAATATTACCGACCAGACAACCCATGTAACTTTGACTTCTCTACCCCTTCACAAACGGTTCAGGCTAACAAACGGAGAATTATGGCTTAGCACTGAGGCCAGTATTTTGCAATGTGGTCAATACTCACAAATTCCTGTATCTAGCCAAAAACGATCGTTTTAAATTAAATTATGAATTCGTTATAAGTGAAGTCTGACTTTTGAAACAGGGTAAAACGATAAAAAGGTCTTGATAAATGTGACAATAGAACATCTCGTTTATTATTATTTTCAGCGGAAATTTTTGTCAGGTGTCCCTTCACAGCGAATTTCCACGCGATTAACGTCCTGAAAATCGGGTAACTACAATCAAAATAGGATTTTATCTTCAGTAATGTTCGTATTCAGCAAACTGCCCCAAGCTTCACTGTAAATTCGAGCCAACATTAATTTAATATATTCATCTTCTTACAGCCTCTCGAAGGAAAGAAAGATAGAAAAAGCAATTATCAGAACAAAATTAAATAGTGGTGTGACTAAAACTGATCGTCAATTTCAAATTCTAGCTCTTATCATCATCTCTTTGAATTTTGCTCAAAAACAAAAAATACTTCCCATTTTGCTTCTTTTACCTCCAGATTATATCCAGATCTTTTGCAATTAAATACTATCTTATCACTGTGTACAATTTGTTCCAGGTCAGATTACTGAAGGTGATCAATTGTAATATTTACAGTTCAGCTAAAATTTGCATTCGCCCTTTGCAGAGCTATCGGGTACAGAATTGCAGGGTTCCCGTTAATAGGTCAGGCGTGCACTACAGGCAAAAACCGGCTACTACGGTAGCGGAATACATGTGGTGTGCACATAGCACTTTTTTCGGTTAGAGAAGCCCTCCCTTGGGAACAGAGACGATTTTCCTGATAAATTAGCCACAATGTCCTCGGAGTACGTTCGTCGCCGCAGATCAGAGATAGAAAAGGTTGATATGATGATAGGGCACTGCAGGAGCATCCAAGGAAAGATCCCAGATTTAGTATCGCTTACTGAAGGCTGTAAAGCACAGATAGTATTAAGAACAGAAGTTGGTTGTAACCGGACGTTAATGACAACGAAACCTAAAGTTCAGCTTGGAATATTTGTCGTAAAGATAGGTTAGTCGCCAGTAATGGCTGCGGGTTTATTGTACTAAAGAATTCGAAAAAAATCCAGTGAGGTTAGCACGGATTCCGATTGTGAATTAATCTGGGTGAACTTGAGTATCAAAGATCGGTCAAAAAATGGTATTCGGATGCTTTGATAGACCGCCTGGCTCAGGAGCTCAAGTGGTAGAGCGCTTCAGACAAAACTTGCAGAAAATCATTTGTAATTTTCTTGATCATACCATTGTGGTAGGGAGTGTGTTCAACTTGCGAGGTATATATGGGGAGTGTCATGCTATCAGAACTGGTGACAACGACAGGAATTCTCATGACATTGTTCTGGGTGTGTTGTCCGAAAATTACTTTGACGAGACAGTCAGAGAATCAGCTCGTGAGGGTAACGTCTTTACCTCGTGGCAACAAAGAGACCTGAACTTGTTGAGTCAGTTAACGTAGAAGAAGGTATCAATGATCATAAGGATATGAAATCATCTATGACAATGGGTCTGACAAATATTGTTAACAAGGATAAGAAGATATTTTTGCTTAGCAAGAGTGACAGGATACAAATTTCATAGTATCTGAAGAGTCAGCACCAAATATTCGGTAATGCGAACGAAGATGTGGAAAAAAATGGAAAAAATTTAAAGGAATCGTGCAATACGCCCTAGACAAATCTGTTCCGAGTGAGGTATTAAGGGTTGGGAAAGACCCACCATGGTATAATAGCCGTGTTAGAAAACTGTTACGTAAACAAAGAGAACTTCACCTCAGATTCGAGGGAAGTAAAAACCTAGCTGAAAAAAAAGTTGAACAAAGCGTAAGGAAAGCAATGAGAGAAGCGTTCAGTGACTTCGAAAGTAAAACTTTGTCAACCGATCTGAGTAGAAACCCCAAGAGGTTTTGGTCGTATATAAATTCAGTAACTGGGTTAAAATCATCTGTTTATTCACTTAGTGACCATACTGGAACCGAAACGGAAGACGACAGAGAGAAGGCTGAAATACTACGTTAGGCATTCCAAAATTGTTCCACCGCGGAAGATCGCGGCACGGTCCGTCCTTTCAATCGTCGTACAAACGTCAAAATGGCACGTATTGAGATAACCCATGGCGGAACAGAAAAAGAATTACAATCTCGTAGTAGTAGAAAGGCGTCCGGACCAGATGAGAGAGCTATAAGATTCTACAAAGATTATGTGAAATAAGTTGCTCCCCTTCTAGCAGCAATTTATCGTAGATCATTTGAGCAACGAAGAGTACTTAGCGACTGGAAGAAGGCGCAGGTCATTCCTCTTTTTAAAAGCGGACGTAGGACATACGTTCACAATTATAGATCTATATCTTCGACATCAATCTGTTGTATAGTTATGGAACATGTTTTACGCTCAGGAATTATGACGTTCTTGGAGTAGGAAAATCTCCTCTATAAAAATCAACATGGATTCCGCAAACAGAGATCCTGCGAAACTCAGCTCGCTCTGTTCCTCCGTGAGATCCACAGTGCCGTAGACAACGGCGCTAAGGTTGATGCCGTGTTCCTTGACTTCCGGAAGCCATTTGACACCGTCCCGCACTTCTGTTTAGTGAAAAATTTCTAGCTTATCGAGTATCGGAGCAGATTTACAACTGGATTCAAGACCTCCTTGCAGACAGAACTCAACACGTCTCTCTTAACGGAACAAAATCGACAAATGAAAAGGTAATTTCCGATGTACCACAAGGAAGTGTGATAAGACCGTTACTGTTTACAACATATATATAAATGAGCTAGTAGAAAGCATCGGATGCTCTCTAAGACTGTTCGCAGATAATGCAGTTGTTTATGTAGCAACGCCAGAAGATAGTAACGATTTGCAGAATGACTTCCAGAGAATTGATGAATGGGCAGGCTCTGCTAGTTGACACTGAATGTAAATAAATGTAACATATTGCGCATACATAGGAAAAGAAATCCATTACTGTAGAGCTACACTATTCATGAAATACCGCTGGAAACAGTATCTGCCGGAAAATATTTAACTATCCGAAGCGACCTTAAGTAGAATGACCATATCAAGCAAATAGTGGGAAAAGCGGATGCCACACACAGATTCATAGAAAAAATCTTAAGGAAATATAACTCATCCACGAAGGAAGTGGCTTATAAGGCGTTTGCTCGACTCATTCTTGAAAATTGTTCATCTATTGTTCACATACCAGAAAGGACTGATAGAAGAGATAGAGAAGATCGAACGAAGAACGGGCCGCTTCCTCACGGAATCGTTTAGTCTGTATGAGACCGTTGCGGAAGTGCTCAATAAACTCCATTGGTAGACCTTACAAGAGAGGCGTTGTACATCACTAAGAGATTTACTACTGAAATTTCGAGAAAGCACTTTTCCGGGAAGAGTCGGACAACATACTGCTTCCCCCTACATACGTCTCGCGTAATGACCATGAGAAGAATCTTGTCTTTGTAGTCTTACCCCGTATACAGGCTAAAATGGGATATTTAACGATACATTCAAAGGAAATGAAGATCTTAAAATTAAACATAACTGTCTTAAATTCAGCGCTAAACTGCCTTGAACGGAACGACGATATTGTACAGGCAGTGAGTAACATTTTGTACATACGTAGTAAGCGCTGTTAAAACACTTAGGCCATGGAAAACAAAAACTTAGCAACGAGAGAGGAGTGTCAAATATAGGAGAAGTCTTGATAAGATGAAACTGCTGATTATCTGGTGATATGGTGTTTTTGTTCCATAATGCGGGAAAAGAATGTCCTCCGTTTTGTGTCTGAAGCAGTAATGTACACACTCTTCTGATCAGGAACCGGTAAATCTATTAGACATGCCACTCAGAGCACATCATTTGATTGTAGCGCTAAGAAAACACCATTTGTCGAAGCCGTGGTATCAGGAGGTATCCATCAATTAAAGCTCATAATCGGCTATTTCATAGGACCGTGTCAAAGAAAATGTCTTCTTAATTGTGAGTATTCGGCATCTGTTATGAAAACTCAGAGACACTTTCGAAGTGCTGAGTCGTGGGCGAGGATATTATTCAGCAAGGCACCGTAATGATCCCCGAAATAATCTTCCACAATTCGTACTTCCTTATTATTATGGGCAACAAGAAATACTAGATATTGTTGAAAAGAGGCACCTGTGTTACCCAAAGCTTAGCTACTCGGACTCATTTGTACACACTAAGTACATTCTAGAGTGCTTCCATCCTTTTTGGGTAGTATTTTCAGGCTAAACACACTTCCCTAGGAATAAAATATTTTGTTTTTGTCTTCGTTCGCCATTTCGGAAACGGCAGTTCACAGCTTTAACAAGGATTTTATTTCGTTTGTACCGCAGTACTCACAAAATTTTGATGTACATGGACAGTAATCAAACGGAAGGTATTCCAACGAGTAAGACACCCCTGTATCTAAGCTTGCTGGCTCAAGGTCCTGATTTAGAATCTATGGGAGGGTTAATCTAGCAATATTTCATGATGACGTTTCTTCCAGTCACTTAATACAACGATAATTTTAAAACTGCTTAAACTTAAAAGGGACTCTAGGTTATACCACGAATTTTCTTTAAACAAATGACATTATATCGTGGCTCTAAGATCACGAATAAACTGATCAGTTAAAGCGTTATGACCACGGCACCTCGAAGTTCTGCAGGCATATGACGTGGTAAGGTAAGTATACAGGGTGGTCAGAAACAGTGTGATGGTGTTGCATGGTAGGATGTGCTGAGAAATTATTGTAAAAAAAAATCAATACGTTCTCCCGCTTCCGAGTTAATTAGCACTGAAGTTAGCCAATCAGGCCGTTACGAGCACAAATTGAAACTGCCCGTTATATACAATTAGAATCCATCGTTCGCATAGGTTAGATAACAGCCATGAGACCGATCAGCCTTTGGCTGGGTTTCCAAAATTTTTGTTCGCTCTCTTGTTCAGTTTCAGAAAACGAAACGAAGAACATGTTTGATGACAGATGACACCGAATCTGGTGGTCCGTTTGAACTATTTCCGCGGGCACCGGCCTGACTAACTAACTTCAGTTTTAATTAAGTCAGAAGCGGAGCAACGTATCGAATTTTTTTTTCTCAGCAATTATTCATCGGCACAACCTACACTGCATCAGTCTGACAGGCTTTTCAGACTATTTCTGACCACTCTGTATAAACGCAGCAGACACTAGTAGAGCATTATTATAGTGACAATACAGGCTGAAAACGATAAAGCATACCGACATCCCGTCGCAAGGCAAATTGGTATGGCCCAGCACCTGGGAATGAGCATGTGGGAAATAGCGAAGGTGGTCGACCGTTTGCGTTCTGCTGTTGTGAGCATCTATGGATATTGGTTGAAGGAGGATGAAACCATGAGTAGGCGACATGGTGTTGGGCGTCTACAACTCATCATAAAAAATGTAATCCACGCCAAACAGAATCGTTGCGGAATGACATTCCAGAAGTTGACTGAAACGCTATTAAGGAAGTAATTTCTATTTTTTGGCTCACTCATGTACGTCAGTCACTTTTTAAAAATATAAATACACTCCTGGAAATTGAAATAAGAACACAGTGAATTCATTGTCCCAGGAAGGGGAAACTTTATTGACACATTTCTGGGGTCAGATACATCACATGATCACACTGACAGAACCACAGGCACATAGACACAGGCAACAGAGCATGCACAATGTCGGCACTAGTACAGTGTATATCCACCATTCGCAGCAATGCAGGCTGCTTTTCTCCCATGGAGATGATCGTAGAGATGCTGGATGTAGTCCTGTGGAACGGCTTGCCATGCCATTTCCACCTGGCGCCTCAGTTGGACCAGCGTTCGTGCTGGACGTGCAGACCGCGTGAGACGACGCTTCATCCAGTCCCAAACATGCTCAATGGGGGACAGATCCGGAGATCTTGCTGGCCAGGGTAGTTGACTTACAACTTCTAGAGCACGTTGGGTGGCACGGGATACATGCGGACGTGCATTGTCCTGTTGAAACAACAAGTTCCCTTGCCGGTCTAGGAATGGTAGAACGATGGGTTCGATGACGGTTTGGATGTACCGTGCACTATTCAGGGTCCCCTCGACGATCACCAGAGGTGTACGGCGAGTGTAGGAGATCGCTCCCCACACCATGATGCCGGGTGTTGGCCCTGTGTGCCTCGGTCGTATGCAGTCCTGATTGTGGCGCTCACCTGCACGGCGCCAGACACGCATACGACCATCATTGGCACCAAGGCAGAAGCAACTCTCATGCTGAAGACGACACATCTCCATTCGTCCCTCCATTCACGCCTGTCGCGACACCACTGGAGGCGGGCTGCACGATGCTGGGGCGTGAGCGGAAGACGGCCTAACGGTGTGCGGGACCGTAGCCCAGCTTCATGGAAACGGTTGCGAATGGTCCTCGCCGATACCCCAGGAGCAACAGTGTCCCTAATTTGCTGGGAAGTGGCGGTGCGGTCCCCTACGACACTGCGTAGGATCCTACGGTGTTGGCGTGCATCCGTGCGTCGCTGCGGTCCGGTCCCAGGTCGACGGGCACGTGCACCTTCCGCCGACCACTGGCGACAACATCGATGTACTGTGAAGACCTCACGCCCCACGTGTTGAGCAATTCGGCGGTACGTCCACCCGGCCACCCGCATGCCCACTATACGCCCTCGCTCAAAGTCCGTCAACTGCACATACGGTTCACGTCCACGCTGTCGCGGCATGCTACCAGTGTTAAAGACTGCGGTGGAGCTCCGTATG
Source organism: Schistocerca gregaria (assembly GCF_023897955.1). NCBI lineage: Eukaryota > Metazoa > Arthropoda > Insecta > Orthoptera > Acrididae > Schistocerca > Schistocerca gregaria. Next base: position 736,958,659 of record NC_064931.1, read on the forward strand.
CCAAGGCAAACTGGCTGACACTGACGGCGGCGGTGCACAAATGCTGCGCAGCTAGCCCCATTCGACGGCCAGCACCGCGGTTCCTGGTGTGTCCGCTGTGCCTTGCGTGTGATCATTGCTTGTACAGCCCTCTCGCAGTGTCCGGAGCAAGTATGGTGGGTCTGACACATCGGTGTCAATGTGTTCTTTTTTCCATTTCCAGGAGTGTATTTAGGTAATTCCGCTAGATGTATACGTGAGTTACATTTTACTTATTGAATGATGGAAGACAATGGCCGTTATGCAGTATTTCTACACATCGGTAGCTGTCTGCAGCACTGGTTGATCGTGTACATATACTTTCAATGTTAATAAACTTTCGTAAATCCATCACAAAAATTTGGAGTGAGGAACAACGACCGGAGAAGCTCTTGTAGAAATATATACCATCAGCAATTATTTTTCTAAATTTCATGTAGGCTACTAGTTTCAAGGCCGCAGTAGCGCCTCTTGGGCCCCAATACATTGAACGTCCGGGGTATTCCAATCTTACATGTACGTAATACTAAAACCATTGTAATAACTGGATCCTGTAGAAGTTTTTCGAACAGTGTGTGCTCTCCGCACATGTACGAGTACTTGGACAATTGGTGTTACATGTGGGGAGAGCACACACCATTCGAATCACTTTAATGAAAGGCAGTTACTACAGTGGTTCCTGTATTATGTACACATATGATTAGAATACTCCGCACGTTCGATGTATTGGGATCTCAATAAGATTCTACCCTGGCGTTGACACTAATAGACTAAATAATTTTTTTCAAAAATAACGGCTAATGGTATACATTCCTTCTACAACTTAAAGAACTGTGGATAACATCCCTTCAGACACTTCCCTCTTCCTACCGTGACAACATGAACACTCAGAAAGCCACAACAATATCCTAAGTTAATGGCACGTTGACATTTTGCGAGGAGACAGTTTCAACGCATCAGTTTACGACCCTATGCACTTAGCTTTCTTCGGTAAGTGTAGTTCTTGTCACTGTATATTATCCCAACGCTACAGCTAAGCAATTATGCGTTTCTCTTCCACTCAGATATGTCGGTAGGAGAGAGACGTTCGTAGTTGGAAGGAAAAAATACAATGAAAGATGAAGTTTATCTGATTATTTGACGGTAAATGCCAGAAACACAGCGACGTGTTTGCCAAAATTTGCAGCTATTACCGAATTTATGAGCACTGGTTGCCAAGGAACTGTGCCGATAACATAAAGTGTAGAAGTTTACAGGCCATTAAATCCACAAGTAGTCGTTCTTAACAGTTTTAGAATTTGGTAACAGATCAAATGCTATAAAGACGAAATAGCCCAGCCTTGTAACTTAGTGGTCATTTAGACGAACAGAGCATAAATCAGTCTCTCTTCTCCATCTTCGTAGGTGTCGAAGAAGAGGGTCTTCAGGTATTCAGACGAACAAGAAAAAAGTAAAACAAAATAATATTGTCATCTGTATTACGTTATAGACACACCTTCAAACTATAGAAAGTTAAAACAATTAATTGTGTCAAAAAAAGTTTATTTAAATTTGTTACAGAATAATTCAGTACGTTTATTATCTTTAACTCTAATTTTCTTTATTATTAAATGTTTGCGAAAATTTGTGTCTTGCTGTTCCTCCATGCATCCAGGCGTTATTTACTCTGTCTCTTTCCTTTGCAAACCAAATGGGTGGCGGGGTTCAAGGGCTTTCTATGCTTAAAGATGTGGAACAGTGTTTGTTAAGTATACAGTAGGCTATATACCTCCACTAAAGCTGTAAGGCGGCTCCTTCAGCAACGAAAAGGCCGACTAGATAGACTTTTGTAAAGCTGTGGTTTCATTCTTTGTATAGGTGAAAAATGCTATTGAACAAATAATTGAATTTTTTAAATACGTGTCGCGTTACTGATTTAAAGATTCCCTTTCCGTCAGTACAATGTCTTTCTGAATAAATGTAAATATAGCCGTCTTTCATAAACGGTATCGATTAATAATTTGAAACAAGTTATTGGTGAGCTCCATTTCGCTCCATTTTCATCTTATTAATTTTATTAATATTTCCGAAATATATCCTGCCATATTTTGTGAACGAGGTCCGATTGACTTTCATATTAAATTCATTTCCATAGATTATCATTTTGTAATTGCGCGTGTATGCAATTACAAAACGAATCGATACCAAGCAGATGCAGATGCAGGTTCTGCTGCTTGGTAGTTCCCACGGTAGAGGTGTGGGCCAGAAGTTGCAGGAAGTGTTGGGGAGTGAGTTCTAGGTCACCAGCATTGTGAAGCAGGGTTGGCTCATGTGACCGAAAACATAGGGGAGTTATGTAAGAATTTTACGAAAGAGGATCAGGTAGTGATAGTGGGTAGAGCAGGGAACAGTCTCGATAGGGACGGAGAATATGATGTCAGTGGTGACTTGGTTAAGATAGCTACTCAAACTGGTGGTTCTGATGTGCATTTCGTGCAACTGTTTCAGCGTCATGATCGGCCTCACCTTAATGCGGCTGTTAGGCGCGTGAATGTGGGGCTGGGGAGGGCACTGATGGCGGAGGGCATGGATCACATCTCAGTGGTGCCAGTTGGGTCTATCAGTAGATGGGTTTTCATTAGGCATGGCCTACACCTCTATAGGTATGGGAAGGGGAGGCTGGCTAATCTTATAGGCGACAGTGTAGTAGGTGGTGGTGGTGGTAGTGGTATCATTCATGGAAAAATTCCTATAGTAGTTGGTGTTAGAGCTGCACCTTTTTAGACTGAAGTCAGCTGATAGGTATACCTGCTTAAAGGAAGTGCCTCTAACTAAGGTTGGTTGGTTGGTTTGGGGAAGGAGACCAGACTGCGTGGTCATCGGTCTCATCGGATTAGGGAAGGTTGGGGAAGGAAGTCGGCCGTGCCCTTTCAGAGGAACCATCCCGGCATTTGCCTGGAGTGATTTAGGGAAATCACGGAAAACCTAACTCAGGATGGCCGGACGCGGGATTGAACCGTCGTCCTCCCGAATGCGAGTCCAGTGTCTAACCACTGCGCCACCTCGCTCGGTCCTCTAACTAAGGGCTCACCTCCAGAGGATGTAACGTTTCCAAGTAGAGAAGGAATTAGCATATTTCATCAAAATATAAGAGGTATTAGAGATAAAGATGGTGAACTGCTAATAGATGTTAACTCTGAAATTACTGGTATATCAGAGCACCACTTCAATAATTTGATAATTCAGGGGCTTCCTTTACCATGCTACAGATTAGCTGGCTGTTTCTCAAGGAGTTCCTTGCGGGGTGGGGGAGTGGCTCTGTAAGTAAAAACCAGTATTTAATTTGAGTCCATAGACGTATCACGACACTGCACTGACCAGATATTTGAAAGTTGTGCAGCATTAGTTGAATTTAGTGAAACTAAACTTCTAATTGCTGTTGTTTATAGGTCCTCTAACTCCGACTTCAGAGCATTTTTGCTCAAGCTAGAGAGCGTTCTTGATTCACTTTGTAGGAAGTACCAGAAAGAAGTTCTATGTGGAGACTTCAGTATTAATTTTGTACATGATTGTGCAAGAAAAAGGATGTTGGTAGATCTCCTAAATTCATTTGATCTGATGCAAACTGTGTTTTTTCCAATTAGGGTGCAGGGGAACAGTAGCACAGTCATAGACAATATTTTTATTCATTCTTCATTACTAGATGGGAATTCTGTTAGTAAAAGGGCGAATGGCCTTTCAGGCCATGATGCACGAATTTTGACACTAAAAGGTTTTTGTTCTCTAACCAATGTCATATTTAATTACAAACTACGTAGGAAAGTTAATCCAACAGCAACAGAGAGTTTTTCAAAACTTGTCAAGTAACAAGAGTGGCAAGATGTTCATAGTGTCGATAATATAGATGATAAATACAATGCTTTCCATAACACATTTCTCATGCTCTTTGGAGTTGCTTTCCATTAGAACATTCTAAACGGGGTACTAGCAGTAATGGACAGCCCGGTTGACTGACTAGTGGGATAAGGATATCATGTAGAACAAAGTGGGACCTATATCAAAATGTTAGTAGTCACAATCAAGCTATAGTAGTCCATTACAACAGTATTGTAAGGTGCTTAAAAATGTTATTAGCAAGGCAAAAAGTATGTGCTATGCAAATAGAATAGCTAATTCACAGGATAAAATTAAAGTCATATGGTCAGTTGTGAAGGAAGTGTCTGGTCAGCAGCACAAGGTTACGATATAAAGGCAGTTTGCAGTAATAATATTTCTGTTACTGATAAATCAGATATGTTGTTGTTGTTGTTGTTGTTGTTGTGGTCTTCAGTCCTGAGACTGGTTTGATGCAGCTCTCCATGCTAATCTATCCTGTGCAGGCTCCGTCAACTCCCCGTATCTACTGCAACCTACATCCTTCTGAATCTGCTTAGTGTACTCATCTCTTGGTCTTCCTCTACGATTTTTACCCTCAACGCTGCCCTCCAATGCTAAATTTGTGATCCCTTGATGCCTCAGGACATGTCCTACCAACCGATCCCTTCTTCTTGTCAAGTTGTGCCACAAACTTCTCCCCAATCATATTCCATACCTCCTCTTAGTTACGTGATCTACCCACCTAATCTTCAACATTCTTCTGTAGCACTAAATTTCGAAATCTTCTATTCCCTTCTTGTCCAAACTATTTATTGTCCATGTTTCACTTCCATACATGGCTACACTCCATACACATACTTTCAGAAAGGACTTCCTGACACTTAAATCTATACTCGGTGTTAACAAATTTCTCTTCCTCAGAAATGCTTTCCTTGCCATTGCCAGTCTACATTTTATATCCTCTCTACTTCGACCATCATCAGTTATTTTGCTCCCCAAATAGCAAAACTCCTTTACTACTTTAAGTGTCTCATTTCATAATCTAATTCCCTCAGCATCACCCGACTTAATTCGACTACATTCCATTATCCTTGTTTTGCTTTTGTTGATGTTCATCTTATATCTTCCTTTCAAGACACTGTCCATTCCATTCAACTGTTCTTCCAAGTCCTTTGCTGTCTCTGACAGAATTACAATGTCATCGGCGAACCTAAAAGTTTTTATTTATTCTCTCTGGATTTTAATACCTACTCCAAATTTTTCTTTTGTTTCCTTTACTGCTTGCTCAATATACAGATTGAATAACATCGGGGAAAGGCTACAACCCTGTCTCACTCCCTTCCCAACCACTGCTTCCCTTTCATGCCCCTCGACTCTTATAACTGCCATCTGGTTTCTTTACAAATTGTAAATAGCCTTTCGCTCCCTGTATTATACCCTGCCACCTTTAGAAGTTGAAAGAGAGTATTCCACTCAACATTGTCAAAAGCTTTCTCTAAGTCTACAAATGCTAGAAACGTAGGTTTTCCTTTCCTTAATCTTTCTTCTAAGATAAGTCTTAAGGTCAGTATTGCTTCAAGTGTTCCGTCATTTCTACGGAATCCAAACTGATCTTCCCCGAGGTCGGCTTCTATCAGTTCTTCCATTCGCCTGTAAATAATTCGTGTTAGTATTTTGCAGCTGTGACTTATTAAACTGATAGTTCGGTAATTTTCACATCTGTCAACACCTGCTTTCTTTGGGACTGGAATTATTATATTCTTCTTGAAGTCTGAGGGTATTTCACCTGTCTCATACATCTTGCTCACCAGGTGGTAGAGTTTTGTCAGGACTGGCTCTCCCAAGGCCGTCAGTAGTTCCAATGGAATGTTGCCTACTCCCGGGGCCTTGTTTCGACTCAGGTATTTCAGTGCTCTGTCGAACTCTACACGCAGTATCGTATCTACCATTTCATCTTCATCTACATCCTCTTCCATTTCCATAATATTGTCCTCAAGTACATCTCCCTTGTATAGACCCTCTATATACTCCTTCCACCTTTCTGCTTTCCCCTCTTTGATTAGAACTGGCTTTCCATCCGAGCTCTTGATATTCATACGAGTGGCTCTCTTTTCTCCAAAGGTCTCTTTAATTTTCCTGTAGGCTGTATCTATCTTACCCCTAGTGAGATAAGCCTCCAAATCCTTAAATTTGTCCTCTAGCCTTGTCTGCTTAGCCATTTTGCACTTCCTGTCGATCTCATTTTTGAGACGTTTGTATTCCATTTTGCCTGCTTCATTTATTGCATTTATATATTTCCTCCTTTCATCAATTAAATTCAATATTTCTTCTGTTAAACAAGGATTTCTACTAGCCCTCGTCTTTTTACCTACTTGATCCCCTGCTGCCTTCACGACTTCATCCCTCAGAGCTACCCATTCATCTTCTACTGTATTTCTTTCCCCCATTTCTGTCAATTGTTCCTTTATGCTCTCCCTGAAACTCTGTATAACCTCTATTTTGGTCAGTTTATCCAGGTCCCATCTCCTTAAATTCCCACCTTTTTGTAGTTTTTCAGTATTAATCTACAGGTCATAACCATTAGATTGTGGTCAGAGTCCATATCTGTCCCTGGAAATGTCCTACAATTTAAAACCTGGTTCCTGAATCTCTGTCTTACCATTATATAATCTATCTGATACCTTTTAGTATCTCCAGGATTCTTCCATGTATACAACCGTCTTTTATGATTCTTGAACCATGTGTTACCTATGATTAAGTTATGCTCTGTGCAAAATTCTTACAGACGGCTTCCTCTTTCATTTCTTAGCCCCAATCCCTATTCACCTACTATGTTTCCTTCTCTCCCTTTTCCTACTGTCGAATTCCAGTCAGCCATGACTATTAAATTTTCGTCTCCCTTCACTACCTGAATAATTTTTTTTATCTCATCATACATTTCTTCAATTTCTTCGTCATCTGCAGAGTTAGTTGGCATATAAACTTGTACTACTGTAGTAGGCATGGGCTTCGTGTCTATCTTGGCCACTATAATACGTTCACTATGCTGTTTGTAGTAGCTTACCCGTACTCCTATTTTTTTATTCGTTATTGAACCTACACCTGCATTACCTCTATTTGATTTTGTATTTATAACCCTGTAATGACCTGACCAGAAGTCGTGTTCCTCCTGCCACCGAACTTCACTAATTCCCACTATATCTAACTTTAACCTATCCATTTCCCTTTTTAAATTTTCTAACCTACCTGCCCGATTAAGGGATCTGACATTCACCGCTCCGACCCGTAGTACGCCAGTTTTCTTTCTCCTGATAACGACATCCTCTTGAGTAGTCCCCGCCCGGAGATCCGAATGGGGGACTATTTTACCTCCGGAATATTTTACCCAAGAGGACGCTATCATCATTTAACCATACAGTAAAGCTGCATGCCCTCGGGAAAAATTACGGCTGTAGTTTCCCCTTGCTTTCAGCTGTTCGCAGTACCAGCTCAGCAAGGCCGTTTTGGTTAATGTTACAAGGCCAGATCAGTCAATCATCCAAACTGTTGCCCCTGCAACTACTGAAAAGGCTGCTGCCCCTCTTCAGGAACTACATGTTTGTTGGCCTCTCAACAGATACCCCTCCGTTGTGGTTGCACCTATGGTACGGCTATCTGTATCGTTGAAGCACGCAAGCCTCCCCACCAACGGCAAGGTCCATGGTTCATGGGGGGGAGGAAATCAGATATATGTACAGTATTTAACAACCATTTTCTGAGCATTGCTGGTGAATTCAATAAAAATTTGGTATCTACAGGAAATCATATAAATTTCTTAGCAAATGCCTTTCCGAGATTGACGTCTGAAATACTCCTCTGTCATACAGACAAGAGGGAGATCGAGAGAATAATCAAATCACTGAAGACTAAGGACTCTCATGGTTATGATTGAGTGTCTAATAGAATATTAAAGTACTGTGCTACACATGTTAGCCCTGTATTTAGCCATATATGTAATTTTTCCTTTAGTAATGGCCAGTTTCCTGAGCGATTAAAGTACTCTGTAGTAAAGCCGCTTTATAAAAAGGGAGATAGGGAAAATGTAGATAATTTTAGACTTTTTTCTGTGCCATCAGTGTTTGCAAAAGTTATCGAAAAGGCTCTGTATGTAAGGTTAATTGATCATTTTATATCACACGATTTGCTATCATATGTACAGTTCGGCTTTAGAAGTCGTTTGACAACTGAAAATGTTATATTCTCTTTTCTCTGTGAGGTACTGGATGGACTAAACAAAAATTTTCGAACGCTTGGCGTATTTTTTTATTTAACAAAGGCATTTGACTGTGTTGATCACACAATATTGCTCCAGAAGTTGGACCATTACGAATAAGGTGAGTAGCTCACAATTGGTTCATCTCTTACTTTAGCAAAAGGCAGCAAAATGTAATTATTCATAATGTTGGTAACGGCTGTGATGTGGGATCCGAGTGGGGTACTGTCAAGTGGGGGGTGTCCCAGGGATCAGTGTTGGGGCCTCTCCCGTTCCTTATTTATATAAATGATATGCCCTCTAGTATTATGGGTAACTCTAAAATATTTCTGTTTGCTGATGACACTAGCCTGGTAGTAAAGGATGTTGTGTGCAACATTGACTCGGTTTCAAGCAGAGCAGTACATGACCTCAGTTCATGGCTTGTAGAAAATAAAGTAACGTTAAATCACAGTAAGACTCAGTTTTCACAGTTCCTAACACACAATTCAACAAAACTTGACGTTTTAATCTCACAGAACGGGCATACGATTAGTGAAACTGATCAGTTCAAATTCCTAGTGTTCACATAGATACTAAGCTGTCGTGGAAAGCCCACGTTCAGGATCTTGTTCAAAGACTTAATACTGCCATTTTCACTATTCGAACGGTATCGAAAGTGAGTGATATTTCGACACGTAAATTAGTCTACTTTGCTTATTTTCATTCACTTATGTCGTATGGTGTTATGTTTTGGGGTAACTCTTCCCATTCTAGAAGGATATTTTTGGCCCAGAAACGGGCGGTTCGGGCAATAAGTGGTGTGAGTTCACGAACCTCTTGTCGACCTCTTTTCACGAGTCTGGGTATTTTGACATTGACCTCTCAATATGTATATTCCTTACTGCCGTTTCTTGTTACCAATACTAGTTTATTTCCAACAATAAGCAGCTTTCACTCGGTTAATACTCGGCAGAAATCAAACCTCCGTTCGGTTGGGACTTCCGTAACTCTTGTGCAAAAAGGTGTGCAGTATACTGCTGCATCCATTTTCAGTAAGCTGCCACTCGAATTAAGAAATCTTAGCAGTAATCCACGCGTTTTCAAATCGAAACTGAAGAGTTTCCTCATGGGTCATTACTTCTATTCTGTCGATGAATTCCTTGAAAAATTAAGATGATTCTCATTGTATTGCTGATAGCGTTTGCTTAAACTTATGGACTGATTTTCTTTCAGGTTCATGAATATTTATTTTTATTTGTTATTACTTTTTATGTTGTAAGTTCATATACTGACACGTTCCATGACCTTGGAGATTTGCTCCTCAATTTGGTCCTACGGAACTTGACATTTAAATAAATAAAAAATGATGAGTCTAATTATGAATATTTCCCAAAAAGACTTTCAAGTGAATAAAGCCTTTATTGAAATAAATAAAAGCATGTACAAGCCATTGCACATACGCTTGTAGCAGAAGTAGAAAGGAATTTTATATTTTTATTTATTGTTGACTAACCATCTCAACCTAAATTTCAATTAGAAAAAGGTGGAAACTACAGCTCTCGTAGCATGTGAGCCAAACAATAGAATGGTGGCCATAACGGGGGTTATTACATTTTACATAAAAGGTTATTTCATTTCCTTAACTACTGTGTACTAACAATTTGTGTTGTTTTTCGTGTATAACAATCGCATGAGAGGGAGTGTAACAACAGAAAAAAACCAAAATAATGAGATAAAACGCAGAAACTAACTAAAAAGTAAAGAAGAACATTTTCAAAAATTTCTAAAAGTGTAATCACGCGCTGCTGGGTTGCCGTAAGCAACGCAAGTTAACGATATACCGGTTTCGCTTATATTTGCGTGTATCGATCGAATATGGGGTTTAAAGTGAAGAATCGCGTCCCACATTAGAGCCGATTAATTTTTCAAAAATTTTTAAGCCTTAAAAGACTTGAATTTTTTGCCAAACACACAGTCGGCAATATGGCGCACTGTAGCACAAATAACGTTGCTCTGCTACATTGTTTTAGAATACATGGCACAGTATTAAATATTAAATAAAATATATCATAAATATCACTTTAAAAGGACAGTTGAGGCATCAGTAAAAGTTCAACTTCAATAAAAGTTATTTTTTGACTAAAATTGGGAAAATAGGAAAACCTAAAGAAACAACAACCAAGGACAATACCGATTTAGAATCGGAGACTGATAAGCAAGAAATAATTGGTCGAAAATTTGGATTCTCTTGTAACTGAGAAGGAGATGTCGACAAAGTCGCAGCAAACTGCTCGAACGATACCCTGTCCGTTTGCTGATTTTCGTAATTTTTTTGAAGAAAGCTTTCTAAACTAAACGAAGCAACTGAATGCAAACTTTAAATGTGTGGAATCTGCATTACATTCGAAAGTAACTGCGCAGTTAAGTTCAGATATGAATACGAACTTTGAACCTGTGACATCTGGCTCACATACGAAAGTAATTGCGCCGTTAAATTAATTTATGAACATACAGGTAGTTGGAAAATGGGCGTGGTAATTACGGCGATGAATAATCACTCGCACTTCTGTCACTTACTATGAATACTTTTACTCTCGCAGAGTATACACATTGTGTGTAGTATACTGCGCGTGCTATAGGGAACTTGTCTGGTTCCCTATACAAATGTTGTTGCTGCGGCAGGGCAGCGATATTATTGGGGCGTAGAGCCAGTGGTTCTGTGTCCCCACAAACACGTACTTTGAATGCGTAGCATCTGAAGTAGAAATAAGAATTAATTCTCAGTTGAAACAACACTTTCGGAGGATTAGGACTGAATTTACCGAAATAGAGGAAGTATGCAAAGATTTGCCAGAAACCAAGCATAATTAGCCTCGGCAGATCGGAAAAATTAAAACTGCACACGGAACAATATAAGACTGTACAGCAGCTTTCTGGACAAGTGCAAAACTTTGTCATAGAGCAAAATTTACAGATAGAAGGAAAATTCGGAAAGAAAAGTAAAATGATTATCCTTGACTTTGTCCACTGGTTGAAACAGAAGGACGATCAGAGTTTGCCGGCTGCACTGGCCGAGTGGTTCTAGGCGCTTCAGTCCGGAACCGCGCGACTGCTACGGTCGCAGGCTCGAATCCTGCCTCAGGCATGGATGTGTGTGAAGTTATGTTTAAGTAGTTCTAAGTTCTAGGGGACAGATGACCTCCGATGTCAAGTCCCATAGTGATCAGAGCCATTTGAATCATTTCTTTTTGGAGAGTTTGCGAAAGGAGCTTCCAGTGGTAGTACAACACGCTACAAGAGAAGCTTTATTAGCACATAATGAAACTAACGTATTAGATAATAAAATGTTGCAATCAGAAAGCGACTTACAACAATAAAGGCTGTGGTTAATGTTACTAGACTAATGGAAGAGGTCCAACGTAAAATTATTGACATTAGGCATAGTACGCAGTTCTGTTGAAACAAAAACTGTTCTGCCGTGCACTGCAGAGGTAAACAGCTGTGAACTAGCGAGCGCTACTCGTAATTGAGACACTTATACGAGACATTCCCTCCAGATTAAAAAGGTCCATACCCAGTGATTTTTATAGTGAGTTTTCGGAGTGCAGTGCCTAAAACGTAGAATGATATGCTAAAAATTCGGTTAGTGTCCTCACATATCTCAGGGAATGATGCGTTGTGGGAAAATGTCCAAAATATGCACGGTTCGAAAGAGCATTTTAGAGTAAATATTGGTCAAATAAAGCTCAAAAACGACTTCAATGAGAGGTGTATAACCCTGAACCATACAATAAGAAATAAGAAAGCATCTGGAAGAACTTTTAAAAATATGTTCATAAAACTCTGTAACTAATGTAAGAAGTAATCTACACTCCTGGAAATTGAAATAAGAACACCGTGAATTCATTGTCCCAGGAAGGGGAAACTTTATTGACACATTCCTGGGGTCAGATACATCACATGATCACACTGACAGAACCACAGGCACATAGACACAGGCAACAGAGAATGCACAATGTCGGCACTAGTACAGTGTATATCCACCTTTCGCAGCAATGCAGGCTGCTATTCTCCCATGGAGACGATCGTAGAGATGCTGGATGTAGTCCTGTGGAACGGCTTGCCATACCATTTCCACTTGGCGCCTCAGTTGGAGCAGCTTTCGTGCTGGACGTGCAGACCGCGTGAGACGACGCTTCATCCAGTCCCAAACATGCTCAATGGGGGACAGATCCGGAGATCTTGCTGGCCAGGGTAGTTGACTTACACCTTCTAGAGCACGTTGGGTGGCACGGGATACATGCGGACGTGCATTGTCCTGTTGGAACAGCAAGTTCCCTTGTCGGTCTAGGAATGGTAGAACGATGGGTTCGATGACGGTTTGGATGTACCGTGCACTATTCAGTGTCCCCTCGACGATCACCAGAGGTGTACGGCCAGTGTAGTAGATCGCTCCCCACACCGGGTGTTGGCCCTGTGTGCCTCGGTCGTATGCAGTCCTGATTGTGGCGCTCACCTGCACGGCGCCAAACACGCATACGACCATCATTGGCACCAAGACAGAAGCGACTCTCATCGCTGAAGACGACACGTCTCCATTCGTCCCTCCATTCACGCCTGTCGCGACACCACTGGAGGCGGGCTGCACGATGTTGGGGCGTGAGCGGAAGACGGCCTAACGGTGTGCGGGACCGTAGCCCAGCTTCATGGAGACGGTTGCGAATGGTCCTCGCTGATACCCCAGGAGCAACAGTGTCCCTAATTTGCTGGGAAGTGGCGGTGCGGTCCCCTACGGCACTGCGTAGGATCCTACGGTCTTGGTGTGCATCCGTGCGTCGCTGCGGTCCGGTCCCAGGTCGACGGGCACGTGCACCTTGCGCCGACCACTGGCGACAACATCGATGTACTGTGGAGACCTCACGCCCCACGTGTTGAGCAGTTCGGCGGTACGTCCACCCGGCCTCCCGCATGCCCACTATACGCCCTCACTCAAAGTCCGTCAACTGCACATACGGTTCACGTCCACGCTGTCGCGGCATGCTACCAGTGTTAAAGACTACGATGGAGCTCCGTATGCCACGGCAAACTGGCTGACACTGACGGCGGCGGTGCACAAATGCTGCGCAGCTAGCGCCATTCGTCGGCCAACACCGTGGTTCCTGGTGTGTCCGCTGTGCCGTGCGTGTGATCATTGCTTGTACAGCCCTCTCGCAGTGTCCGGAGCAAGTATGGTTGGTCTGACACACCGGTGTCAATGTGCTCTTTTTTCCATTTCCAGGAGTGTATATCTTAAAATCCAAATTTCCATCATATACGAAAGAGAAATTAATACATGTAGCTGACTCAGATGCAGATCCTTTTGTACTGGCGTAAACTGGTGCCAGCACAGCATGTGGCAAAGACTTAGTTAGAAGGTCGATAGAGGACAACGACAGACTCGCAGGAAACGCGCCCCCAACGCCCTCTCAACCGCCAGTATTTAGATCGCCGCCACAGACTGAAAGGCCAGTTTGTCACAGTCTGTTGCACCGAGTAAGTTCGAGTCTGTCATCCAGCAAGTCACCAAGTCAGAGTTATCAGTCACAGCCTCTAGCTCAGAATCAGGCAGCACATAGCGACCAGAGCAGAGTAAATAGCGGACTTCGTATTTCACTAGCAGTGAGGTAAATGTGGACTGTTACATAGCTTGTACCACAACAACTATCTTGAATATGTAACTTTTTTTTCTTATGAATAAAGAACCCTGTTAACATATGTATGCATTTTGTGTTATAGGATGAGGATACCAGCGACCCAACAACGTACTGTCCTTCCTCCCTTGGTACAAGCCTACAGAGATAATGAGACAACATAAAACTTTTTATGTCAACTCTTGGCTCAATTGATTCACTACACGAAAAAACGAAATCGAATAATAGTAACAGCAGTGGTGGGCTCACTGCGAACGGTGACAATCACTATAATAATAAGTTTTTGTATGTCCATTCTTTTGGCAGGAGGTCTCTGGGACGACGGCCGTTTACTATACTGACAAAATAAAACACCTACAGCCGTCCTTACGATTTGATTTTATTCTATTGCAACCAGTTTCAGCGCTTCAGTTTATCATCTTCAGGTTGTTGTTGATGAAGTATGGGTTAATATGATCCCTATAATAATAATCATCTTGGGGTTGAAGCTCTTTCGTCCGTGTGTGCTTTAACAATACATATGTCTTTGGATGGGGGCCACCTTCTGCAAAACACAGTTTTGTTTTTTATCCTAAACATGTTTCGCTGAGCTTGGAACATCATCAGTGTGCTTTTATTTTATAGCTGTTAAACACAAAGAATGTTCTTTACCGTTTTTATGCATGTAAATATTAGTTTTTAAATCGTAATTACATATTTTCGAAGAAACACACAAATTATGAATTCATAACTTTTTATCGCATGGTGTGGTTTTCCTGATGTGTTATGTTGTTACAGAGACTGATTTCTTTTAGTTTGTTATCTGCAACCATGTAGAACTTAGTGTAGACCAATTATTTAAGCAACAAATTACGATTTGGAATCTGTTATGGCTATGTCTGAAATTAATTAATTCTATGTGGAAAGTTGTGTGTGTCTACTGACATCATGTTTTACTTACTGTTCCTGTTTTCCTCATCTTCGAAACAAAAATACAAAACGAAGGATGTGGGTTACATCAATAATAACAAAAGATTTTGCCTTATTCACAGTGACTCTATAGAACAGAGCAAAACGAATATGTGTTATCTAGAACTCTTGGCGACTACTAACGTAAAATATCGTGATGCGAAGTGTCGGAAAACATGAAGCTAGTAAATCTAAATGGGCGGAAGATTTAATGTGAAATGACAATTTTGTTCACTTACCTTATCTGCAGTGACATTACGACGTATCCAGCTACGAAGGTGTAAGAAGAACATACCGTGCAAACCAAGCATGTCTCCTGCAGATAACTGTTTTACCTACCGCTTGCAGTGGCTTTTGAAGCCGACAGTGTCAGTGGGATGTGGCAGTTCTCAACGCTTGTTTCTGATAATTGTCGCGGTATGCTAACTGCGCGGGGATTTAAACATTTAAAACTTCATGAAAATTTATTTCGTTTCGCTCATGAAAGACAATCAAAGACTGTACGTGTGGGCAGTAATCGATACAGCGGAAACACTATGTGAGCAATAACGGCAAATGGCGACGCAGTGCACTAATACGCAAATCACGATCAATATAGCTGCTTGAAAGAACAACGCAAACATGGAAACCAATAACCCACAGCCACAATTAACAATAAACAGGCCGGCCGGTGTGGCCGAGCGGTTCTAAGTCTGGACTCGCGCGACCGCTACGGTCGCAGGTTCGAATCCTGTCTCGGGCATGGCTGTGTGTGATGTCCTTAGGTTCGTTAGGTTTAAGTAGTTCTAAGTTCTAGGGGACTCATGACCTCAGATGTTAAGTCCCATAGTGCTCAGAGCCATTGGAACTATTGGAGCCATTGAACAATAAACAGCTGTACTGTATAGTACTATATATATCTGTGTACTTCTGTCTGTGAACTGATGAAATTCTCTCTATGTCCAATACGACAAAAAACCATACAGTCTGTAGCACTGACATAAATGTACAAATGTTTCATGTCAATCCCTGTATGGAGAGCTGCTTGGCCTGCTGTGAGGGAACTTCATGTATCCTGAGACTTGCTGTCACCTGGCGACGCCCTGGGCTGCATACAAAAATCCTTGTCCACATTCAGCCCGCAACACCACTTCTGGCGGGAAACCTGCTTACCTCATCAGAACCAAATAATGGCACATCAGCACTCAACACACAAAAGTACAAATCGTTATATCAATGTCATTCACAACTTTGAATGAAATAACCGAAAATTAATTTAAAATAACATCTGAGAAGTTTCCCTGTAACTACAGTATGCGGTGCTTAAATCCGGACCAACGAAACTTCAAGAAAAAAGAAATTATTAGAGCAAAATATAAATGAAAATGAAAATCCTTTTACATATAAGTAGTAGTATCTTTCAAGAGCAACATTACTGAATGTTCAAAAATTCAAATGGCTCTGAGCACTATGGGACTCAACTGCTGTGGTCATAAGTCCCCTAGAACTTAGAACTACTTAAACCTAACTAACCTAAGGACATCACACACATCCATGCCCGAGGCAGGATTCGAACCTGCGACCGTAGCAGTCGCGCGGTTCCGGACTGAGCTCCTAGAACCGCTAGACCACCGCGGCCGGCTTACTGAATGTAACCTCCTTCAGCCGCAAGGTGTTAACCGCCTCTAATCTTGTCCCGAAGTGACCGCACGCACCATTTAAAACAGCGCTGTCTATACTCTCGAATGCTGCTTCGATAGCAGAGCGCAGACATGCGAGATTAGGGTGCCTCGTCTTATCGGTAACTCTTTCGACTATGCTCCAAACATAGTACTCGAGGGTGTTCAAATTCGGGATGTTCGGGGACCAAAATTCCTTTGGCCACAACATGTCAGCGTTATCTGAAAGCCAGTTTTGGACTAAATGGCTCGTATGAGCCCTGTTGAAAGACATATTGTTTCCCCGATAGCACAGTTACCATCCAACGTTTCACGATACTTGTCAAAACTTTCAGATAAGCTTCTTTAGTGACACCTGTCCCTTTTCAAAGAAATGTGGCGGCATGATATCACCCTCACTGGACGCAACACCCAGAACTTGAGCCCCAGACTTCTCTGAAGCATTACATGTGGCCACAATATCGTAAACAGCTGATCTCGTGTACCCGAAGAATCGAGTTATTTCAATGGGCGAACGCCCAACGGGAAGAGTGTCGATAATGGCGGCTCTTCGGTCGTACTTCGCTCTTGTCGGTAACATCTCGGTTATTTTGAGGTTCTGACTTTTAACAGGTGCCTATGGCTTTCAAGAACGCCAACCGCGACCTCTGGCAGAACTACGACATGGCAGGAAATTCAAATAGAAATTGTCCGTATTTAAGCACCGCACCCTGCAGACCCTAACTTCAGCGCCTTCAGTGTATAGATGAAAAAATCTCTTGTGTATAATAACAAATGGAAATACATAAAGAAATATAAAAAGAAGCGTCAATAGTGTTAGCAATACCTGCACTTGTATATACCACTGAATAACTGATCAGCAAAAAAATAATATTATTCGAAACTTAAATATTCCGATGTATTAGGAGGTTGTATTGCAAATGTCATAAGTATAGAATTAAGCTAAAGGTCTGAAGCCTTTTCTGCAGTTTTTCCTCAATTTCCTGTGAGACCGCGCCTAGCTGGGAAGGCAACAAAATGATCTGAGCATAAGTGAAATTTCAGACTTTAGCCAAACAAAGGAAACTCCCATAATTATTATGTGTAGGTACAATGAAATATCCAGGTAACTGCAACAACAGGACAGGAAGAAGTGTCAAACATTTGGGGGTTAAATGAACTGATAACCCATGAGACCCTGAAGAACTATCAAATTTCACCTATATAAAGGAACTGTAGAATAATGTCGCTACGGTTGAATATCGTGAAAGAGACAAGTAAGCACATATATCCACAAAATTCAAGAGGGCATTCTAGCGTCCACATTTTTGTATATAACATTTATATTTTGCAATATAAATATCCTACGACTATAATCTATGTAATAAACTCAAAGAGCAAATAAAAAAGCAAAGCACATGTAACTAAACCACGACAAATGATCTTTGTGTTTGGTCTATAAAACCTATAACATTATCAGCGTTGAGCTCTCTGAGTCTGACTGAGAAACCGACTTAAATCATGTACTGTGTTGGGTGTCAGCCCTTTCGTAACTGATTAATATTGTTGAAATAATAATCGATTTTTAAAATATGTGTCGTGTTACTGATTTAAAGATATACGCCTCGTCAGCACAATGATTTTCTCAATAAAAGGTATTTTATAAACTGTATGTTAACAAAGTTACTGTTGGACGAAATTTTGATGCATTTTCATTTTCTTAGTACTTCCAAAATAGAACCTGGTATATATTGTAAAAGAAGTTCGAGTGCCTTATCATTTTGTAATCGCGTGTATACGCAATATGAAAACGAATCGATACCAAACAAACGATGAGCCTAGCTATGAATATGAATATTCACTAAAAAGAATTTGAGGTAAATAAAGGCTTTATTAAAGTAATTAAAAGCATATAAAAGCCAGTATTCATCGGATTGTAGCAAAAGCAGAGTTGAACATTTTTTTCTATTTTTGGCTAACCTCAACCTGAATTTCAGTTAAACAAGGTGGGGACTACCATAGCTGGACGCACGACCGTTAATCGTTAATGAAAAAACTTAACTTTTCGAGTAACGGATTAACTTTTAAGTTAATTTGAAGAAACATTAACGGGCTCTTTAACGTCCATTAACTTTCTATGACTCCGTTAATGATTAATTAGATATTTATTGTTTATGATAAAAATGACGCACCACCGCCAGAAAATATCATAATCTGCCAAGTAGGCGTGTGGCTACTTCGTGGTCCGTGCAATTGATTTCAGCAATCGAGTGCGAGCGAGAATAGCTAAATAGGGGTTGGCTGTTTATTGTTCTCTGTTCACTGAGTTCACGCTAACTACCTCTTTTTGTTCGTGGATTAACAGTGGAAACTAAATCATGGAATCGGATTCTAGCTCTACAATTGACGAAAATCAATGACCGTAATAACTTTGTATCCAGATCCGGAGAACAAATACTTTTCCATTTGCATTAAACTTACCTAAAAAATCAACACTTTGGTTCACACTTCGAGCCTTAATAATTTGAAACAACACATGAGGAGAGCACAAGAATCGCGGAATTTACAGTTTGAAGAAACAGAGAAGGCAGGGTCAAGTCGAGGATAGCCAAGGAGAAAAGTCAGTTTTGGTCAAATATCGACAGAGGAGCCAGCAGCAGTAACTCAGTTAAAATAATGCAACAGAGAAGCATTAGAAAGTCGTTAGCCACTGCTGCAGTTGACATCGTTGTGTCTCATACTAGTGTGGAGTAATACATAGTAAACTCTTTCTTTACGAACACGATTCCTTTACATGTCGTATTCACTTTGTAATGTTAAGTAATACAAAAAAATTGGATATTAACATAATAATGCATATAAAAATTTAGTTATTCATATTTATTATTTAAAAAGAAAAATTATATATATACAAGTCAATTTGTTTCGACTTTCTCATTGTTGTAAAAAAAACATGACTGACGCTCGTAAAAAAATATCTTTTGCTATCAGTTTACTAAAACGTATTAAAGAAGACGAGTACCTTCTTATTTTATAATGCAACTCAAGTGAATTTATGTTAATATTGCAGTGGTATATATTCTGCTTCATTTTGGGGAATTATGTTTACGCCGCTGGAAATGTCTAAAAAAGTGGATTTTATTGATATCTAAATACAATACCCCTATACCCTCGAGTGTTGCAGTCAAACGACTTTTTCCTGTCGGCAAAGACATTTAGTCCCCTAAACAAGCCTTGTTCTTTGATGACAACGTTAACGTATCGATTTTCACAAAGGGAAATATTATAATACGTAATACTTATGTCAGATACTATCTGATTCTCCTGCATTTTGATTATCCCGTGATTTAACATTGATTACTAAATAATTATAAGTTTAAATGTTTAAAATTTTTATTTGTCTTCAATGTCCTACCAAAACTTATACAACTAAAAAAAATTTCCATTTAAGAAACGGTAATACGCTTTATTCAGTTGCTCATTTCATTACAATTACAACATGAAAGTTACTATTACGAGTTAAAGACTAAATTTAACTTCCGTTAAATCTATTGTAAAGTGATGCTTCACGTTTAACGAAGTTAACTTTTTTAGAAACAAAGTAACGTTTAGTGAGGCTTACTTTTTGATTAACGTTGCCGAGCGGTTCTAGGCGCTTCAGTCTGGAACCGCGCGACCGCTACGGTCGCAGGTTCGATTCCTGCCTCGGGCATGATTGTGTGTTATGTACTTAGGTTAGTTAGGTTTAAGTAGTTCTAAGTTCTAGGGGACCGATGATCTCAGATATTGAGTCCCATAGTGCTCAGAGCCATTTGAAGCATTTTTGATTAACGTTGCCCATCTGTGGGAACTACAGCTGTTGTACCCAAACAATAGACAGTATAGATAGTGATGACGCAGTTATGAGACACTAACTCGCATTCAGGAGGACAGTGGTTCTAACAACCGTCCGGCCATTCATATTTAAGTCACCTTGCAGTTCTCAAATATTTATTATAAAGCAAACGCCGCTGAGATTTATTTGAAAGGAACACTGTCAATAAGCTTCCCCAATATGAACATAAGGGCAGTCACTGATTATCTCTTCGTTGACGAGACGTTAAAACTAATCGCCCTTCCTTCCTTCATTCATAAGAGTGTCGAACATCCTCTGGAGAGGGCAACGCTCCTCCGACAAAACAATTTATTTCGTGAGAGCACGCTGGATAGCGTCAGTTCCAAATAAATCGCCATTTGTGAATAATAATATTTCGTCAAACTCACCCTTGACGAATAATACACAGAAAATGATATAAAAGAAAGTCGTCAAGGAAGATTTTTATGTACTATGCAGTAGTCTATAATAGAATTGAAATGAAACACGGTTTCTTTTGTGGGGCTTGATTCAATAGACAATGAGTCCACACGAATTACACAGCGACCTCCAAGCAAATGAAAAACTTTTCTCCGTGCGTATATTTCATTACACAAAAATTTAATGTGTTCATAAAATGAGCAAAAACCACATATCTCTTCGTTACAGTCTCACGTAGTTTCTTTCTCCTAGGCTAGAGTTTTATATGCTGTGCGAAACCATTAACTACGGGGCGAGGATCATGAAGTGTGATGATCTCATGTGACTGATAAATAGATGTTAAAACCGTGAAATACGAATCCTACCGTACTGCATTTTAGTGCGGCCTCTCATTACGCTCTGTTGACTGAAGCTATGTCCCTTTGATTCAGGGGTCGGTAGATTATTACGGCGAACTTTATGAGTGCGGCTACGAACTGAGAAAACCTTGCGTGCAAAGATGCGATGCCTTGAAAGATATACAGAGCCACAACTTTCACGCATTCGAGATGCTCGGTAATCAACCTCCTCACAACGAGCGCATTCGGTTCGTAGGCGGCTACTTAATGCGAAATCTAATTACTCCAGCTCCTCTTATTGTGGCCATTGTTTTCTAGAGAACATTTTTATGACGGAAGGTCTAACGATCGTTAAAGTGGAACTTTACTGGCAGCCTTCTTAGGGTGAAGGACAAACCCGATTGGCCTCGAGGCCCGGACCAACAGTGAGCCCCCTACACGGGCCTCTGTTCTGGCCCGCTCGTTTAATGATTTCGTCAGTGAATAAAGGAGAATAACTGAGACTAGTATGTTTAGATCATAAAACATAAAATAAGTAATGAAATATTGAGTAAATTGAGGGAAAAGTGATAAAAATCATTCAAATAGTTACTAGCCGGTGACATCAAGAATTTATCATCTCATATAACTGATTATATTCAATATCGAAATACAACTTCTTCTGGATACTTCGATCCCTACTGGAAGTCACTCTGCCTCCTCCTCCAGATGCTAAAACCTAACGGAAGTATTAATCAACGAAATTTCACATTAGAGGATTTGTGAACACAAGATGTGGTATGTAACATCCACAACGGAGGGGCCTGATAATTAATTTAGAGAGACCCGCTTCAGTTACACTAATATTTATTAAAACCACGATTGGCTTACTACACCTCAAGATGGGATTTTAAAATCTCGAATATAAGTACAATTGAAGCGGATCTCTCTAAATTAATTTGTGAAAAGTAATCGTATTTACTAACAGAGAGTATTCTATTTGAATAGCGTAGATGTCGGTCAAATGACGATAAATACTATTTTAAAACTCTAGCCACTACGTGTACATTTCGGTAAACCCTATAAAATGGTTATTGTCGCACCTGATATGAATTGCATTTACGCTACACATATTTACCTCAGAGAGCATCATAAACGAACGAAAAAATGGAAAAGGAAATTTACTTCCTCGGAAATAATATTTACCTCAGAGAGCATCATAAACGAACGAAAAAACGGAAAAGGAAATTTACTTCGTCGGAAATAATAATGTGAAAAGAGTCTTCTTGTTCGGAAAAACTAAAGTTACACTCAATTTTGTAGAAAAGATACAAAAATACAATTATAAATTGTTACATGGCATAGTCTACTGAGAACAATGAGAATATTCGTAATGTGTCGTATTTTGAAGTTGAGAGACTCTTTGTCTCCCTAAGAGTTCAGACCCATTCAAGTACAATTAAACATGGAAAACATATCCCGAATACACAACACTAAGCTCATCTTAAATTTCTTAATTTCCTTAGTTTTCTGTAACTAACCTGGCTCAGAATTCACAGGATTTAGCTATACTGTTCGAAATAATTTAAAAATTAATTTCCTTAAAACAGTGGTCTAACTCGAACCTTGTGATACACAACTGGAAGTAATTTATAAAATACAAGGAAAGTGATATCCTCCCTTTCAAGATACTTAACAGTTACTCAGAACAAACTTTTTCATACACATGCTTGTTCTGGAGGTGAAAGACTTGGGTCCTGTCATTAAAACGTTTAGACTAGAAGCAAAGCTGGAAACCACAGTCAACATAACTTTTCAAAAGCTTCTCATGCTATTACATAGTCTCAAGTAAGCTTCCAAGTGTTGAGATTCATTGATACTCAGTGACTCATCAGGTTGACAGACGTCAAACGACGATTTAGGCGTGAAATCTTAGGCAATAACTCTGTGAAAACGAACACAACTTTTTTCTTAGCGAGACGCTAAGATACTAAAGCCACTCTTGCACGAATTCGAAGTTATGAAATGAAAAATTTGTGTGTGGCTTTAGTTTTAATGTATTTCCCTTCGAGAAGCTTTTGTGGTAAATGATTTAAAGGCTCCAGATGATGCAAGATGAAAAAAAGCCATACCCACCTAGCGAGAGAAGGGCTGTGGAAATATTTTTTATTGGTAGGCGATGTAGTTTCATTTTGTTCTTGTCGAAAATTTGACTGAGAGGCGGTGTAATCTTGTGCTGTTCTTGTTGAGAATTTGCTCTTAGCTAGTCATTTTATCTCCTTTTATTTCTACGGTGTGCAATGCTCCTCATCTTCATAAATTTCAGTGTTTTCACACTGGAATAGAGAATAATACGAATAGTATACCCACATACTATTATCTTAAGCGAAAAACGGTTTGACCATTTCATATTTCTTTTCAATTGTGTGGCTCTATTATTTGGCCAGGAGGAAGGTTCTCACTATGGTAAATCCCATTGTACATAATCTGTTGTATCGAGATTTTCGTTAAAACTATTTCTATCTTTTTAATGAATTCTAGTTCTTTTCAAAGCTGGTAAACTGACGAGAAGCCACTTAACCTGCCATTCATGACTACTATAATAGCACATCTTCGAGGGTGTAATTTCAGGGAATCACATTGCAAGATAGTGAAGTTTATCTTTGTACTGGCTGATCGTATACACATTTATGACGCTTTTTTTTGAGCCCTTACTAATTAGTGATGAGTACCTTTAATAAGCTCTCTTAGAGTGGGCATCTGCAACGTAGCGGTATTGAGATGGTTCTGAATGGCCCGTTTTTGTGTATTTTTACGGCAGCCGCACTATAAAGTTAAACACAGACGAGCTTCTCGAGTCAGCTATAGCGCGGTTTCATATTCACTTTCATTACTCGGCAAGGGACAACCGGTTTCGGATCTCCCGCCATGTATGTAGTTTTCATTTCGACCCGCTCACTCTAGAAGACACGAGCTCCTCTTCATCTTCCAAACATTATGCAAAATATTTTGGTCTCCCATCCTAATGTATTTCCACCACTACTTCTTCGTTTGACCATATAACGCAAGCTCTAACTCGCTACATTCAACACCTGAAACATGCGTCAGAATGAGGTCAATGAATTTTTAGGCACTGCCTTGGCTGTAATTAAAGTTATTATTTTAATCACCCTCTGAATAGCAACATAATGATTCTCAGTTACTAAGAATGCTCTGTAAAGTTTGAATCCTATAATTCAATCCTTTGCAGATTTCCAAATAACTAAAGTACATAGCTTTACTGTAAGCTTTTTGCTATAAACATAGTGAATGTTTCATAACAGCACAAAACTTATACATCTACCTCTGCATCTACATGGATACTCTGGCAATCACATTTAAGTGCCTGGCAGACGGCTCATCGATCCACCTTCACAATTCTGTATTGTTCCAACATTGTATAGCGCCCGGAAAGAACGAGCACCTATATCTTTCCGTACGAGCCCTGAGTTCCTTTATTATATCGTGGTGATCGTTTCTCCCTATGTAGGTCGGAGTCAACAAAATATTTTCGCACTCGGAGGAGAAAGTTGGTGATTGGAATTTCTTGAGAAGGCTCCGCCGCAGCGGAAAACGCCTTTGTTTTAATGATGTCCAGCCCAAATCCAGTATCATTTCTGAGACACTCTCTCTCCTATTTCGCGATAATACAAAAAGTTCTGCAATTCTCTAAACTTTTTCGAATTACTCCGTCAATCCTACCTGGTAAGGATCCCACACCGCGCAGCAGTATTCTAAAACAGGACGGACAAGCGTAGTGTAGGCATTGTCCTTAGTAGATATGTTACATTTTCTAAGTGTCTCCCAATAAAACGCAGTCTTTGGTTAGCCTTCCCCACAGCATTTTGTATGTGTTACTTCCAATTTACTTTGTTCGTAATTGTAATTCCTAGGTATTTAGGTGAATTTACAGCCTTTAGATTTGACTGATTTATAGATAAGGAACAATAAAGACCCGCTAACACTACCTTGGGGGAGGTCAGAAATCACTTCTGTTTTACTCGATGACTTTCCGTATACAAGCAAATAATTCGGAGCAGGGGGTGGGGGGTAAATGTAAAAACGGGAAGCAGACTCTAGTCGTGCTATCTTGTAGACTCTTTCGGTAGAGATCATGTTTATTTTTAAATGTAATGGACGTCAGGTAAAGTTCGGTTCATTGTTTCATCACAGCATCTCATTTCCTGCGAAGAATTTTGTCAGGCAACACGTTTTCTCAGTTAACCTTTATGTTAACTGAGAGAATATTGCCTTCAGAATCTACGTAGGTATGTACATGAAGACAGTGATGAAGATTGTGAATACATTGGCTATTATAGTGCATAAAAGGAAGAACATACACTTACATGTACCTACTATGCAAATGACTGAGTGGCCTATCTCAGCTACCTATTTTGCGTGTTCGGATATTCCCGTTACAGGGGTGAGTGAATACAAAACATTTTTGAATAGGATCCCATGTCCGGAAATGTGTTGTTTACGTGCTACAGCCGTTTGACAAAATGTCTGCTAGGTAGGTACGCAATAAGGTACTCATGGTGGTGGGTGGTTACGTCGGATCGGCTGATGTCACTTGACGTCTGTACTACCTCTCTAACCTAGTTCAAGCCTCATTTACTTGTCTACGAGTGTTAGAGCAAAATGGTTGAGTACGCGTTTGTAGAATACACCGCAATGATACTTCTGAATGGTGAAGCTCACGATAATCGCAGAACTGCTCGTCGCCTTTATCAAAATCATTCTCCACAACGTCCGACTCCATCGCATACCGTCTTGGCCACAATTACACAACGGCTTCGAGAAGGGGTACTTTTACCCTTAACAGGCGTGACTGTGGTGCTCCAAGGAGAGGCCGTACTCTCGTATTGGGAGAGGCTGTACTGCGTCACGTTGAAGGGAACCTGCCAATGCGTTCTCGAGTAATTTCTGTGGCTATTAATATGTGGAATTTTAAAACTAGTTTTAACTAGTTTTAACTACGCCCTGTATAGATGCGGATGATCCACAACATTATTACCACCTCATCTCTTTCGGAATACACTACAGCAGTGATGCTGCGTGGCATGGATTCGACAAGTTGTAATCTCCCTCTTACTAATAGGTCTATCCTGCTTGTGTTATAAAATATGACCGTGGATCGCGTGTATGGATTTTCCCGAAGAAGTGAAACCGATAAGTAGGAGGAAAGTGTGTAACCGACCCTTTTGATGGAAAGTTTACTAAAGATAAAGTAATTAAACCGAACAGGGCTATAATTTGGAAAATGAAAGTTATTTTGTGCGTTCAATCGCGAAAAACACTGGGCAGAAAGGGCTACCACTGATCATGAATCCTAAAGTTACACTAATGAACGGAAAGGAAGCAATTAACGGTCGCCAGTCCACTAAGGAAATTTACATCAAAAATCCTGTACAAGATGATGGGAAAGAAAAACATGTATTATTAAACACTGACGTGGCAACTAAAGGCTGCCACGTTTTTTTTTTTTTTTTTTTTTTTTTTTACAGTAATTTTATGTGAGCATGTAATGATAAAGAAAACTGAGAAGTCACTGTTACGTTATATTTGGCATTAAATTTTGAAAAAGGCAATCCAGTAATGATTGAAAATATGCAATTAAACTGTATGTTAGGACTGAACTTCGTTACGTGAACAATGACTTTCAGTGACCTCAGCATAGCGTCAAAAAGAAATTTAGAAAAAGAGCAAGCGCTTTTTACTTTGCCGTTACTTATTTTGCAAATTGGATTTCATATTATTGTCTGAACAACTGAGCACTTTTTACTGACTAGAACAGAATTAAATACAAGAGTACGTACCAAACCGAACAGCCATGTGATCCAAGCTATATGTAAAATAAATAAAACTTCGGCACTCTTAATTTGTGCATTTCTTTAGATTTGTATTTTTTCCAGTGATTGATTCTCAAACCAGAAAAATGAAATTGGTTTACTTTAGTCATATACTGAAGCCTCTGTTGTACAACAGTTAATTGAAAGTAGACTGAGGCTAAAATTCTTAAAAGATAAATTATTCATTAATAAAGTGGCCGTAACTCTTCAATTTGTTTCTTATGAGACTCAGTTACTATATTAGAAAAAAGAGGAACAAGGATCTTGCTTGGTAACAATGTCTGGGGGCAATGAGGACACAATCGCCCTGAGTTTAACTGATTATTATTTAGATAAATCTTATCAATCAAATCACATTCAGTTGTACTGCTGGGTTAGCCGTTAATACTATCTACCAATGAACAGTCTTACTTCAGAGCTGTGCATACGACGATACTCGGAGCCGGCGACGAAAGTGTGTTGCTTTAACTGCTGCTGTTGTTGAAGACGGTAGCATATTGTGGAGCCACGGCTAATTATCGGAACGTGCAATCGCAATTAATACAGCCTCTTCTGCCCGTGCACTGCCTGTGCTCCTGCTCTAGACATCTGGCCGGCGCGCCTACATGATGCCGCCGAAAATGATACTCTCTACTGCGAGAGCGTTAACACCACGCTTCCGCAGACTGCAAGCGCTGGAACCCGTCGTCCGCTCTCCCCGCGTACTCTGCGCAACAACTCTCTACCTAAAGATTTTACAACGCACAAGCACTGCTACTATCGGTGCTACTCGATGCAAATAACAATTCCTTTGGCTTTTTCCCTGAGCTTATAAGTTTCACAGCAAAACACAGATAAATACAATGAAACATCGACAGACTTCTACTTAAATGTACACATACAGTGACGCAATGTCCTCACTTATTAAAAGAAAGCATTTAAATTACAAATATTTACATACAATAAAAAAACGTTATCTAACGGTAGCAGGTGCCATGCATCCTGCATTTTCGGTGCTACAAAGTTCTTGCTACTCTTGCGGAGGTACGTGAGACTAGAAGTCTAAACATCGCGCAGGTCACGTAGGTCCCATAAATTACGGGATATAATCCATCGGGTTCAGATAAGGTGGATTTGGCGGTCAAAACATTAACGTCAGTTCACTACCATGCTCCTCAGTCCTCTGTAACAGTATTCTTTCGTTGTGGGATGGACAGTTACATCGCTGAGAGATGCCAAGATATCAAGTACGAAGGTATGCAGGTGGTCGGCAATAATGTTTAAGTCGTCCTCAGCTGTCATAGAGCACGTTTCGAGCAGCCTTTCGCCTGGGTGACGCACCATCGACCTGATGTAACGAGGAACGCTACCAGGCGCCACGTTCCCATTGGTCGAGGCTTTAATCTCAGTGATTCGCTGCCCTTTGCAACTGTTATCGTCATTGTCATCAGGTCAACATGGAAACACGTAGGGGCTGTTTGCAGCGAAGCCACATCGACAACAGTGTGCACTGAACTGCGTGCTCTGAAATGTTTGTGCTTTGATGACCACTCCACTCTATCACCAGATCTCCCATAGACCGTCACCTCTCCTACTTTACAGACCGAGCAAACTCCTGATCTCCAGGTTCGGTAGCGAGGCGTGGACATCCAGCACCTTGACGCCTACTCGTGGTTTCATCGTTCTTCAGCCCCCATACAAAGATATTCATGTCAGTCGAACGTGAACAGCCGACCGGCTCCGCCGTTTCCTAGATCCTTGTTCCCAGGTGCCGAGCTATAATATGTGACCTTTGTCAAACACGTTTATGTCAGTGGATTTCCCCATTATCGGCACATGTCGTCCCTGGAATGATTCCCCATCCTTCTCTGCTTCGCTTTTACAATTTCCCTATTATCTTGACACGTCATGTGCCCGCAGCACCAGCAGGCGGTATTGAATGTCACGTTGCGCAGTGGTCATACATTGAGATGACATCTACTAACATACTCCGCAAGCCACCGTACGGTGCGTGGCGGAGAGTACCCGTTACCACATCTAGTTTTCTTTCCTATTCCACTCGCTGATACAGTGAGGGAAAAACGACTGTGTATGTATCTCGGTAGGAGCCCTAAATTCTCGTATCTTATCTTCGTGGTCCCTAAGCGTAATGTATGTTGGCGTCAGTAGGATCGTTCTGCAGTCAGCTGAAAATGCTGGTTCTCTAAACTTTCTCAATAGTGTTCTTCGAAATGAATGTCTTCTTGCCTCCCGAAGCATATCCACAACACTGGCACGCTGATCGAACCTACCGGTTACAGTCTAGCGGCTTGCCTCTGAATTGCTTCCATGTCTTCTTTCAGTCCTAGCTGATGCGAATCTTAAACACTCGAGTAGTACTTAAGAATAGGTCGCAGTAGCGTCCAATATGCTGTCTCCTTTACCTCCTAATGCCGTGTCTGATCTCCTTCTCTCCTACGTAATGCAGCAACTCAACGTGGCATGGACTCAGCAAGTTGTCGGAAGTCCCCTACACAAATATTGAACCATGATTCTTCTGTAGCAGGCCATAATTGCGAAACTGTTGCCTGCACACAATTTTATGCAGGAACTGACCTCTCGAGCATGTGCCATAAATATTAGATAGGACTGATGTCGGGCAATGTGGGTGGCCAAATCATTCGCTAGAATTCTTCAGAATGTTCTTCAGCTCAATAGCGAATACTTGTGGCCGGTGACATGTTTGGGAACATGAAGTCTATGAATGCCTGTAAATGATCTCCATGTAGCCGAACACATCCATTTCCACTCAAAGATCGATTCAGTTGGACCAGAGCACTCAGTTCATTCCATGTCAAAAAAAGCCCACACGATTATGGCACCATCATCTGCTTGCAGAGTGCCTTGTGACAACCTAGGGCTCTGCACCACGCTTGAACCCTAACATCAGTTCCTACCAACTGAAGCCGGGACTCATCTGAGCAGGTCACAGTTTTCCAGTCGTTTAGGGTCCAACTGACATCGAGGAACTGTCACTTTGGTAACGTAGGGAAGTGTTGTGGGTTAAGGTTGTAGAACGAGATCAAGGCCCGCACACAGTAACTGACATGGTCACGAGCCCAGGGGAGGCGCTGTAGGCGATGAACTATTAGCAAAGGCCCTCGAGTCGGTTGTCTGCTACCATAGGCAATTAGTGCTAAATTTTGTGGCATTGTCAAAGCGAACATGCTCATCATACGTCGCACATTGATTTCTGAAGCTACTTCACTCTGTATTGCTTGTCTGTTAGCACCGACAACTCTACTAAAACGCCGCTACTCTCTGTCGCTAACTGAATGTCATCGATCACTGCAGTTTCCCTGGTGAGAGGTAATGTCTGAAATTTGGTATTGCCTGCTGACTATTGTCACTGTGGATGTCGGAATATTGAATTACCTAATGATTTTCGAAATATAATGTCCCATGCGTCTTGCTCCAACTACCATTTCGCGTTCTAAGTCTGTTAATTCCCGTCGTGAGGCCATAGTCACGTCAGGAACCCTTTCACATGAATCACCTGAGCACAAAATGAGCGCTTCGCCAATGCACTGCCTTTTTATACCTTGTTTACGTGTTACTACTGCCATTTGTATATGTGCCTATAGGTATTCAAATGTCTCTGAGCACTATGGGACTTAACTGCTGAGGTCATCAGTCCCCTAGAACTTAGAACTGCTTAAACCTGATAACCTAAGGACATCACACACATCCATGCCCGAGGCAGGATTCGAACCTGCGACCGTAGCGGTCACGCGGTTCCAGACTGTAGCGCCTAGAACCGCTCGGCCACTCCGACCGGTGCTTATAGCTATTGCACGACATTTATTACGCCAGTGTATTGTTTTAGCTTATTAGTGAATACAGCATGATCCCGAACTCAACCGCCAAAATTTTGTGTGGCGTTGAAAGATATTTTCTGTGTAATTTTGTACAAGGGACACGTGATCTCCGATGCCTTGCCACTGAGTAATAGCATTTCGTTGGATTTCTTACCCCATTTACCTCTGTATGTGTATTGTACTGAAAATATCTGCACAACATTGCAAATGACGACGGTATTCACTATGTTTCATGTTTGGAACGAGATTTCCTCCCTTCACTCACAATGAAAACGGATCTCCCACGTCACAGACAGCATAATCACGATGCCGTGGCTACTCAAGTTCGCTCGATGTAGCACATCTTGAGCTTGGATCATTCATGTTTCTAGTTTACTTCTTTCTTCACAGTGCATTACACCTTTTTCCAGTTTGGTCCGTTGGGCCATCTAACCACTAAATCTGAGGGTGGTGGGATGGGAGGTTTCACTTGTAAGTATGAAGGCTTAACTATAAAGAGAGAGTGGGTGAAAGGATCTAGAATGTTCTCTGTTAAAAGAGCGCGAATATGTTGGTGTACCTTATTTCTTGGTGTAGAAGGCGGAACGAGTTTTGAGGCAGCTGGTTCCCAACTTTTCTGTCAGTCTTTTAAAGAGGAACATGTTCACCTTTTTTTGCGTCAAGAGGGACATTCTTTCGCTGGTACAGTCATGCTAAAATAACTATATAAGATATTTTAATTTCCATAGATGGGAAGTGCTGACATGTATCAATACTTAGTTATGGAGCCCAAATAATGACACTAATTATTTACAGAAGAATGGAAAACTTGGCAGAAGCTGACCTAGGGGAAAATCGCTTGTAGAAACTATTGGTTTAGAGAAAGCTTTTGATAATGTTCACTGGAATAAGCTCTTTGAAATTCTAAAGGTAGCAGGGATAAAGTACAAGGAGCGAAAGGTTATGTACAACTTTTTCCGAAATCAGACTGTAGTTATAGAGTCGAAGCTCAAGAAAAGGATCCGGTAGTTTATAAGGATCTAAGACAGGATTGTAGCCTATTTCACATTCTGTTCAAATGGCTCTGAGCGCTATGGGACTTAACATCTGAGGTCATATGTCCCCTAGAACTTAGGACTACTTAAATCTAACTATACTTATGATTTTCTTGAACATTGCTCAAAGCATGCTCTTCAGTGACGGCGCACGACACTACATATGCAATACATGAAGTACGTAACTACGGACAAAGTGCAAGAACATAGACTACAGCTAAGCAGGATAGTATAACACTGCTAATTTGTAGCTTGTTGATTTTGTAACCTTCGTAGCCAGTTGATTTTGTAACCTTCAGTTTGGACACTAGTTTGATGCAACTCTCCACGATAGTCTACCCTATGCAAGCATCTGCAGCTTCGTACAACTCTTGCTGTTTAAACTCATTGGAATCTTCTTACTGTGTGCGGGCCTTGATCTCGTTCTACAACCTTAACCCACAACACTTCCCTACGTTACCAAAGTGACAGTTCCTCGATGTCACAGAACTATTCTGCCAACAGATCACCTCATTTAGCCAAGCTAGGCCATAAATTTATTTTTTCCAATCATATTCAGTACGTCCTCATTTTTGTTTTTCTATATTCCCACCTAATTTTCAATATGATTCTGTAACATCACAGTCCAAACGCTTCTGTTCTCTTCTTGTCGTAACTATTTATCGTCCACGTTTCACTTATGTAAAAGCGTACAATATAGACATTTAAATTCATAAAAAACCTTCTTATTGATTAAATTGATATTCCGTGTTAAGAAATTCCTCTTCCTCAGAAACGTTTCTCTACCTATTGGCAGACTGTATTTTACGTCCTTTCTACTTCAGTCATCATCAGTTACTTAGTTGCCCAGCTAGCAGACCTCCTCTGCTACTTCTAGTGTCTCTTCTATGCCACTTTAATTCCCTCAGCATCACCTGTTATATTCAGTTACCTTGTTTTCCTTTTGCTGGTGTTCATTGCAAAGTCCGTTTTCAAGACACTATCCACTCGTTTCAACTGCTATTCCAAATCCTTTGCCGTCTTTGATAGAATTACAATGTCGTCGGAAAACCTCAAAAGCTTTTATTTCTTCTCCCTGATCTTTCATTCCGTACGCAAATTTGTACTTGGCTTCCTTCTACTGCTTCTTCAATGAACAGTATGAACAGGTTGAATAAAATTTAACCGGCCACTGTGGCCGAGCGGTTCTAGGTGCTTCAGTCTGGAACCGCACGACCACTACGGTCGCAGGTTCGAATCCTGCCTTGGTCATGGATGTATGTGATGTCCTTAGGTTAGTTAGGTTTAAGTAGTTTCGAAGCCAAGGGGACTGATGACTCCAGATTTTAAGTCCCATAGCGCTTAGAACCAATTGAACCATAGAATGTAAACAAGCACTGTAAATGATTTGCTGCGTGTATGTGAATTCATATGTGATGAAGAAGGCACAGTACCTTGAGAGCATAAAAATATAATTACTGTGATAAAGGGGCAGAATGACACACAAGAAGACAATGTATTAAAATAAGTTATAAACTCACGTAACACCTGGTGTTGGGAATAAATTCTCGAAATCTGTTTTGCTACCCATAGCAATAGATAACTGGTATAATAACTCTACTAATTAAAAAACCAGTGCAGATATTAATTAAGAGTGAACAAATGCAGTAAAAAGAGAGACTGGGCGGACAATAGATAGCTGGGAGTGACGCACTGGTATTCCCTCACACATATTTAAAGATGTCCCCCTTATTATTCTCTCCGTCTTTCGTACTTCCTCTGTTTATTTTGCATCATACACATGGGGCGCTTTGGTGTGTGTTTGTGTGTATGTGTGTGTGTGTGTGTGTGTGTGTGTGTGTGTGTGTGTGTGTGTGTGTGTGTATGTGTGTGTTTGTGTGTGTGTGTGTGTGTGTGTGTCTGTGGACACGCCACGTGTATGTCTGCATGTGTGTCAATGTTCTTGAAGTAAATATATGTGCCTTCCTTTACTTTTACACAAGAAAAATCCGGTGTGGAATGATGTCTTGATATTGCTATAGCCTTTGCCAAAACAGTATGGGAAGAAGCACACTTTTAATCCAAAAGATGCATATTGCATGAGGATGATATGTTACGTACGCTGTAATGGCCGAAACACTGCACTTCCGTTACACGGCATTCGGCGAAGAGTTTGCACTCAGGCTTAAAAAGACTGCGCCCCAATAAATGAGTTCTTTGGAATTCTATCAAGCTGTGAATGATGACATCCATAGAGAGCCAACTCGTGCATATAATCGGTGTATGAGTGAGAGGATTCGCCTAACCGTAAGCAGAATGCTATGACAACAGGGAGTAGCTGGCGCTCAGTAATGTTTCCATTGGGTGGCGGCGGCGACAGGCGCTTAACCTGTGAGAATAGAGCACCAACAATAGGACGATAACTCAACACACGCTGAATGGGCGTGGCGAGGGGCCGGCGCGCGCACGCTTCCTTCCTATTATGAATTATTAAGCCCGACCTGAGGCACGAAATTGTTATTAAGGGTTGCGTTAAATATTAATAATCTCAGCCATTGTGAAGTGACGTTCTTAAATATAAATCAGAGAACAGGTGTACGTATTGCGATGAAAATTACTTCATCCTTTTATCGACGACACATTAAATGACGGTCATGATTTACTCTTGAGTTCACTCCTTCATGGTGACAATACATTGTAATTGTTATTATAGCCGTTCGGAAAGCGTTGCTCACCATCGTTCTTTCTGTTTTGCCTTAATAACTAGTGTCATCCCACGCAGGAAAAATCTGTTTTGATAATGCGGAGGCAATGGTTGTCAACAATGCTCGATGAAGAAATCTGAATCGAATACAACATCCACGCTTATTTCCCAGAACTTTTGTAGCATTATATTCGTTTAATGAATGGAGTTCGTTAAGATGTAACAAATGATAACTTAATATGTGAAATATTTTTCAGGGCCTGTTGATGTTAAACGCCTTATGTTAATTTAGATTTCTGTGCTGGTTATACGTACTTTGACGTACTGCTGGTCAAATCAAAGGCACCTGCACATAATGCTTTGTTTACCCCGAAGTATACATACATCTACAACAACTGTCTGTGAATCACTTTGACATGCGTAGCAGAGTGTATCCTATATTGTACCATTAACAGAGTACCCGGTGTTGCCCGAGTACGTATTTAGTCTTATTATGTTAGTTCGTCTCCATCTTCCCCCTGTCTCTGCCCGTCCCCTATCCCCTCTCTCTGTCTATCTCCTCCTCCTCACTCAAAATCCATCTCCTCATATCTCTTTTTCACCCCTCTCTATCTCCTCCTGTGCCTCTCGCGGCGCATTTCCGCCAACCTCCCCATTCTGTCCATCTCCTCCTACACCTTTCTCTGTCCATATCCTCCCCTTTCCTTCCTCTGTCCTTTTCTTCCTCCTGCT
This sequence comes from Schistocerca gregaria, assembly GCF_023897955.1. Lineage (NCBI taxonomy): Eukaryota > Metazoa > Arthropoda > Insecta > Orthoptera > Acrididae > Schistocerca > Schistocerca gregaria. Next base: position 736,993,828 of record NC_064931.1, read on the forward strand.
CCTCCATATATGTGTCCATCTCCTGCTTTCGGTCTGGCCATCTCTCCCTTCATCCGTTCTGTCTCCGTGATATCAGTCCCACCCCAACAGGAGGTTGCTGGGTCCAACTGCCGAAGTATTTCATTCCAGACAGTAAGTGATGTTTGTACCAAGTTTGGTTAAAGTCGATACGTCGTAAACGACGAGTTTTTTACTTCCACATACGCACATGTCACATACACTGAAGAGCCAAGGAAATTGGTACACCTGCCTAATATCGTGTAGTGCCAACACGACGTGGCATAGACTCGACTAGTGTCTGAGGTAATGCTAGGGGGAATTGACACCATGAATCCTACTGGGCTGTCCATAAATCCGTAAGACCACGAAGGCGTTGCAAGGCACCCCAGATATACTCAATAACGTTCGTGTCTTGGGGTTTGGTGGTCAGCGGAAGTGTTTAAACTCAGAAGACGGTTCCTGATGCCACTCTGTAGCAGTTATGGATGTGTGGGTTGTCGCATTGTCCTGCTACAATCGCTCAAGTCCGTCGGAATGCACAACGGACATGAATGGATGCAAGTGATCAGACAGGGTGCTTAAGTACATGTCGTACCTAGACGTATCATGGGCCCATATCACTCCAACTGCACAAACCCCTCACCATTACAGAGCCTCCACCAGCTTGAACAGTCGTCCGCTGACATGCAGGGTCTATGGATTCATGAGGTTGTCTCCACACGCGTACACGTCATCCTCTCGATGCAATTTTAAACGAGACTCGTCCGACCAGGAAATATGTTTCCAATCATCAACAGTCCAATGTCGATACTGACGGGCCCACGCGAGGCGTAAAGCTTTGTGTCGTGCAGTCATCAAGGGTACACGAGTGGGCCTTCGCCACCGAAAGCCCATGTCGGTGATGCTTCGTTGAATGATTCGCACGCTGACGCTTATTGATGTCCCAGCATTGAAATTTGCAGCAATTTGCGGAAAGGTTGCACTTCTGTCACAATGAACGATTCTCTTCATTTGTCGTTGTTCCCGTTCTTGCAGTATTTTTTTCCGGCTTCAGAGATGTCCGAGATTTGATGTTTTACCGGATTCCTGGTATTCACACTATACTCGTGAAATGGTCGTACGGAGAAATCTCTACTTCATCCCTGCCTCTAAGATGCTGTTTCCCATCGCTCGTACGCCAACTACAACACCACGTACAAACTCACTTAAATCTTGATAGCTGGCCGAAGTGGCTGAGCAGTGCTAGGCGCTTCAGTCCGGAACCGCGCGGCTGCTATAGTCGCAGGTTCGAATCCTGCGTCGGGCATGGATGTGTGTGATGTCCTTAGGTTAGTTAGGTTGAAGTAGTTCTATGTTCTAGGGGACTAATGACCTCAGGTTTTAAGTCCCATAGTGCTCAGAGCCACTGAACCACTTTTTAATTTCCCTAGCATAACCTGCCATTGTAACAGCAGTAAACTATCTGACAACTGTGCCAGACACTTGTTGTCTTATACAGGCGTTTCGATCGGAGCGCCGTCTTCTGTCTGTTTACATATCTCTGTATTTGAATACTCATGCCTGTACCAGTTTCTTTGGTGTTTCGGTATATATTGGACATGTTTCGTACATTTTTGTACATATGTTTCATCGTGTCGTTAGCGAATTTCGCCCTGCAGTTTCGTTTTCACGCAGCTCAATCTTTATGACGTCTTCTTTTCTGAACAGCATGACGTACAGTGATATAATCTTGTAGATACATTTAACGGCATATGTGGATACTGTCTGCGATACTTTTTTCGCATATAGTGGGCAGCAATGAAGTAATAAATTTAAACGGTATACATGATGCGGCTGTTCTTCACGCATCCTAATATTTATGACGTCGTATCTCCTGAACATTATATCCTGCAATGATATAATTTTGGAATTACGTTCAGCGATAAATATGGATACTGTCTGCCGAATGTGTCGCTAATACATTTATTTGTAATGAAGTAATAAATTAAAACATCATGTTTCGTGCATCAGTTTTACTGCTCTGACATATAAAATGTAATAAGCGATAAGGGTTCTTTTCTTTCATTATTTTGTGGGGGTTGTCAGCGAGAAAAAGTTTCATAAATGATTGAAATTATGTTCAAGGTTTGTTACAAGTCACTGAGTGCTCTCATTCTCTAATACTGGATGAAGATAGGCTGGCTACTTGCGCGTCCTGAGCTACTTTTGCACTCGCACCACGTGGTTCCTATACCTAAAGAGCTTGTCAGATAATAAGTGATATGTGTGGCAAGTTTAGTTGAGATCGTCCAGTGCGTTAGGTGGAGAAGTACAATATACATACATACTTCCATTTTTATAAGATGTTTGGAGCTAAGCATACGGAACAAATAAGTAGCCTTCTCCGGGAGACACAAAAAATGGCTCAGAGCACTATGAGACTTAACTTCTGAGGTCATCAGCCCCCTAGAATTTAGAACTACTTAAACGTAACTAACCTAAGGACACCACACACATTCTTGCCCGAGGCAGGATTCGAACCTGCGACCGTAGCGGTCGCGAAACACAACTTTAATATTGTGTAACACTGCATATGGCCGCAATTCAGAATGAAAGAAAGCCCGTAAGTTTCTTGAGGTATTCCACATCCAGCTGAAGCCACTAAACTGAGGCAGCGTTCGTAGCTACGCACCACTTTGAATTCCTAAAGGTACCAGAATTATCTGGGTGAGTAAGATCAGGTTAATTAGTGGATCATAAGTGCGACAAGGTGCACGACCATTCTCCAAACCGGAAAGATATGCCTGCATCCCTGTGAATACGGCTGCTGTCGTCAATGACGGGAGACAACTTGGAATTTCTCGGTATCCTACAATTGAATCTTAGTCTGTCATTGGCTTACTCTGCAAATGAGGCTATACAGTTGTAAATAAAATCTCTATTCGTAGTTACCCCCAAATATTTGTATGCCACGACAGATTCTAGTGGCCACTCATTAATTCTCTATTCAAACGATAACACTTTTATGTTTCGCTTCGTACAAAATATCTCCATTCGCTATGTTTGGGAGTAATTGACGGCCGTTGCACAAGGCTGATATTGCGTTGTAGTGTGCAACTTCAAGTTTCACGGAATAGAATTGCCTCAGAAGTAACTGAATCACGTGATAAGATATTAATGCATACAACGACTAGCAACGATCCTATTGCATTCTCCTGGGTATTCAAGATGTTATATTAGTTTTTAGATGACCCTCCATCCAGGATATCGTACTGCATGCTGCATTCCACAAAATTTTTGGAGCAGTTGTAATCCTACTGATATCCCTGAAAAGAACGCACATTACTTAGACAGCGTCAGTGTGGCACCACACAATCACACAAACTACATTTTGCTGATCAAAGAGCTATTATTTCTGGTCGCCAGTAATGTACTTTGCAAATAGTACATGAGAAAAAATACAGAAGTTGGTACAAAGTGTCTGCACAATTAAACGTAATAATACTGAAATCAGTACAATCAGACGATGGCGAAAACTAGACGCCTGCGCCTTCGTTAATTACTGCATCTGTGTGAAGGCATATAAATGGTGTCCCAGCACTTCTCGTTACGGCTCATTGCCGCTGTATCGTCCTTTGTCCTTGTGTCGACAGCAAAGTTTCCACAAACTGAACCGTCAAACTCTACTTTCAAAATCTTTTCTTAAAGAATTTACTTTATTTACTAGCGATTCACCAAGAACATTAACACACTATGTGAGCGTGTAAGTAGTTGCCAAGGAGTAACGGAAGGAAACAAATTAAATTTCAACCAATGGAGATTTTATTCATAAAAGCATTTTCAAAAACATATTTAAATTTTATAAGCAGAAAAGTACCCTCGAAATATCAAGTTATAATTTAACAAATGTGAATTTTATTCCTAAAACTTTTTCAAAACAATTTTAAAATTATAAGCGGAAAAGCACCCTCGAAATATCAAGTCACAGTTATTCAGAGGCAGAATAAAAAAAAAAATTGTTACTGTAGGAGCCTTCGGGCTGAGAAGCTTCCGGCCCCTTTCAACACGGCCGTAGTCACGACCGCTCACAACGACCTCTGAAAAACTACACTTGTGCAAATCTGCAACACACCAGATTACTTTAAACTAGAATTTTTTAACAACTCACGCAAACACATTAACTATGCACCCCGTAAGAGGGATGGAAATGGTACAAACACTCACACTAAGAACTTATTTTCCATCAAAAGTGCAAATTGTTTTTAAAAGGGCTCTTACGGTGGAAGGGTGGCATCTTTATAAAAATGACTATTTAAATAAAACTCATGAAATTCAGACTTACATAAAATGTACAACATCACACGTATACCGACTCGCAAGATGATAGGCAAAAACATGTTTAAGGAATTCGGCCTTTACCTTAATTTTATAAGTTCGTTAACACCAAATCCGACAAACGTGACAGAGGCAGCTATTAAAGTATGGCAGACCGACAGACAGACAGACCGACAGTAACTGCCTAACAAATGCGGACGAGAGTCAAACGAGCAAGCTGGGGACGAGAGACTGACCAACATCACAAGTAGAATTTAACAAAAAACTGAAACAACATATCACTGATCACTCAGCTTCTAATAACTGCGATTTCTGCTGAAGACCTGGCGCAGCACCCCCAAAACGCTCTCCCGAACCGTCCGCTGCCAGCTGCTTCAACGGACGCAGGAAGGCGCGCCGATCTCCCGTCTCACGGCGTCGCAGCTCGCCCCGGCCAGACCGATGTCGTGGGTTGACCCCTTTTGCTCTCGTGTCGGCCGCGAAGCCACTATGCCTCGCTATACGGCGCGGCCACTGGATTCACTTGGCGACCTCACATGCGCCGACGCTCCAGGCGGACAGGTCATCTTGTGTCCCAGTGTGCGACCGACCAACGAACAATCCAACCGCCAATGACCGTTGCCAGAGCAACTCGAGCAAACTGGCAGCCTAACGCGCAGACTCATATGCAGGAACAGCCCCGAACGGGCACCCACTAGCTGAGTTCTGTTACTGGCGGAGTGGCAAGAGTCTCATTTTCTGGCTTTAAGTTTTGACCCAAACGATAGACATACTTGCACTCCGACGACAGACAGACACTAACTGCCGCACAAATGCAAACGAGAGCCAGACCAGCAACTGGTGACGCGAGACTAACCTTGCCTCACTCCGACTGACCGACCTGCTAGACTCGCCGAGACTGACAGACTCCCCGTGGCGAGCTTATAGCGCCCCTTAAATGCACGTGAACAGACAACCTTTTCCCTTTTCCACCAGAGGGAGACACCAAAGCTGCGATTGCCACAGCGGCGCCACCGCCAAAAACGGACGGCGACTGCTTCACACTACGCGCTGCGGCGCGCTCTTGAAAAGAGCAAATTTTACCACGGCTCACAAACCATTTCAAACACATTTATTCCTTTTGGTCTTTACGTAGGTATGCGTCCACAGCTGTGAAGCGTGAGGAAAGTGGAGTAGCTCCGATGCATTTTTTCATTCTACCCACTGTCCTGAAAAAATTTCGTCGATGTGAGTTCATACATCTCAGTAGTAGTTCGGTAAGAGCCAGCCTGCTCAAATAAAATTTCGTTGCAACTGAATGACTGTACTACTAGTAACGCAGAAGTGTGTTATGTCTCATGTTCTGTCAGTGTCGGTGACAAAATTTGCGTTACACTGAACTCCTCAGATTTCCTGTCTGTTAGTGCTCCATGACATGCAAGAACACTGCCAATAGACGTGAAGTAGAAAACTAACCAAACATTGTCCGACTGTTTTGGATAATGTGGGGTACTATAGTGCTGCTCTCTTATGTTTTTATGCTGTTTTCAATAAACTAACAAGTCCAGTGGACTCCTCGCCGGCTTGCTAATATACGACGACTTGACGTATTCAGAGACATAAATGAAATTATACTTAATGCTGTTTTACTGTGTCTCGCGAGGCCACTCAGTTTTCTCGGTCTTTATCCTGACAAAGAGTAAAAGGCGGACGGAGTGGCCGTGCGGTTCTAGGCGCTACAGTCTGGAGGCGAGTTACTGCTTCGATCGCAGGTTCGAATCCTGCCTCGGGCATGGATGTGTGTGATGTCCTTAGGTTAGTTAGGTTTAATTAGTTCTAAGTTCTAGGCGACTGATGACCTCAGAAGTTAAGTCGCATAGTGCTCAGAGCCATTTGAACCATTTTTTGAAAGAGTAAGAGTTTCGAGACTAAGAGTGTGTGACCTCAACAACTGTAAAACTGTACCATGTGTTCAGTCATTTGGAAATAATTATGACATTTGTAATTGAATGTTAGTTGTAAGCAAATGCGTTGTATGTAAAAGAATTTAGTATTTAATGAGTGATTTGCAAAAAATTTTATATGAACATGCTGCATTATAAAATGTGTATAGACGCTCAGAAAACTAATGCTGAGGAATGACATTCTTGTATTTGTAGCTGTGGAAGGTAAGAATAGAGTAAATAATATTAAACTGGACACGGTGAGTTTATTGAGTGTTATATGAACAGATAATTAATGTGATATTGATATTTTTCGAAAAGTGGATGTAGTTTTTTGACCTGGTTCATGAATTGTAGCTGAACAAAAGTTACACAATAAGATTAATTGTAACGAATACGAAATTTACTGTCTCACTTTTGAACATATAACGGCGGCGTGCTGAAATTTAACGCCTACGAAATTTTTGTGTTAAAACCCAAATGTTGTTCTAGTGAAACAAAAGTTATTAACGTTCTATATTTTTATTCTTCATGTCAATAAATTTGCAGCCCACTGCTGTCAGAGAGCTCTGAATTGTAGAGCGTAACATGGCGGTGTGTGATGTAATTACGTCGTGAGCGAGAAATAGCGTGGTGTTATCGAGTTTGGAATTTGAAGAGTTTGTCCACACATGGAGCACCCACTCCTTCAGCATGACACTGTATACAAATTTATTTCATTAGTAACTGTAGTAGTTTGGCATGCACAAGAAATACTCGTACAGTGTAGTGAAAACAAGTCTACTGTGTACGTGAGATACACTTTGCAAATGCATTCAGTTTAGGTTTTGTACAGAGATATATGAGCAAGAACTTTTGCTTGGTTCACAGAATAAGAAACATTGTCCAGGGATGAATTAGCTTTGCTATTTTACAGTTAAAGTACACACTCCACACTCAGATCTTTAAGGATTAACAATCGCCAAAGCAAAGATTTCACAATATTTTAAGCACTCTAATCTTCGAGATGGACTGACTAAAGGTAAGTATCAGCTTGTGTCTTAGCCGTGTGTGCTGTAGTACTACAAACCCACAAACTTTGCTGATGTGAACGAAGAATAAGCAGGTAGTGATTAATGTGGTTTAGTAACTGCCATACTTCTGTGTGTCACTATACATTCGGGTACTGACTCCCTTTAATGTTAACTCAGGTCACGGCCTAAGCACATTGCAACAGTTTGCGTAGTTTGTAGAGTAGTTGCTGTGTTAACCTGACAACCATTCATATTGCTTACTTTTCGTAGTAAAAGTGACAACATAAAAAATAAATCTATAAGAGGACGTTAATCTGTTTTAAATTAATCAGTTATATTAGTTACACATTTATAACTGCTTAGATAACCTTGATTATTGTCATTGTAAGTGGTAATTGTCGTTAAGGAACTGTCAGGCAGAGAGAAAGAGAGAGAGGTCATTGCAAACACCTGATGCCTCTTTCAACATACTGGAGTAGTTCAATATCGGTAATAAACTGCTGCACCGCAGAGCATCTCATGCCAATCCAGGCTACGTAATCTGGTGGATCCAGTTCGTATATTTTAATGCCTAGACCCCGAAAGTTTTCAAACACCACAGCTAGGAGTAGGTGGTCAATGATCAGATATAAACCGGAATATTCTCCAAGTGCTTTAAACTTGAGTAAATTTCATACATTGAGAGCTGTTTGGCAATCACCTCCTGTTATCGTTTTGCCTGTTAGTAAATTGAGTGTAAGTGATCATTGATCAAAACAATCCATTGATCATACACGTATACGGAAAAATTCTGTTCTGATTAATTAGATAATTAGATATAACTCTCTATTATCAAGACAATATGTCCACATTATAATGAACTCACCTATTTCAGGTACGATGCACACTTTCCGAGTGAACACTTCCAAAATCAGATATTTATTACTCAATATTAGACAGCTGAAAAGAACCGTGGCCTGGATGTAATGCCACTTCTTCGTTGTCATCTGTCATCTTATGTACGCATATGTTCATGGCCAAAAAATGACCGCCGTAATTATTCAGATTATAGAATAGGATGGTGCTATGGCAGAAAACTCTGAATTCAGCATCACCGTTCTAAAACGGTTTCTGGCAAACTATGCAGACCTCCGCCGAATGAAACGCTAATTCTTCTTCGGGACTTGTTCCCGTATTTTTATTTTGCAATTTCATACAGCTGTTTGCTGAACTTGGTATATCCATGGTCACAGCCACAGAGTGTGTAGTATGACATGCTTAATGATGTACGCAGATATACCCGATAGGAATATAAAACAGAGTCACTGGTAAGACTGGAAGTAGTAACTGGTTCTAACACGCATTCTGAATCAGCATAAATTACAAATGGCGGCTTCAGTTTTTTGCTAAACTTTAAATTCTACGTTCTCGTTCTTACTGCTAGACGTGACACTGTTCATTGGTTTAAACTGCGTGCAATCAACTAATGTCGGTCTATTTTTTTTATTTTTATTTTTTTTTGGAATGAAAATAGCTCAGACAACATCCACACACCTTGATAGATCTACAATAGGCAATGGCACGGCTACATGCTAGCCTCGAAAAGTTATTTCCGCTACAGAAACGACACGTATCTCAATTTCCACATAAAACCTTTCAATTTCATTGATATTAAAAGGCAGGTGAAGATACTCTTTCAGTGCCTAGCAGGGATCTCACTCTTGAAAAGTCTCAAGTTTTTTTTAAGAGCTTACAAGTGTCCAATGACGTTTCCTTGTCATATGTAATGCTACAGTCTGAAATTCTCTCTCATCTCTCTTCTCTTCCACAGTCATCCATTCATAATCAGGATGTTCGATGTCGTGGACATCTACAGAGAGTTCGTTGTTACGCTTTCCAAAAACTTGTACGTATTTCAGCTCTGTAGTAAAAGTATGTTGGCGAAGTTTAATTTGTTTCCATGGGGAAAATACATAATCATATGCTTATTTACAGGATATAAGTCTGTCATAATTGACCTCTTGAAACAGGCATTGCATTTTGACTGGAAATTTATTGCTGAATGTATGTCCACTTTCACTTTTGGAAATTTCATGTATAGTTCCACATAAAACCTTTCAATTTCATTGATATTAAAAGGCATGTGAAGATACTCTTTCAGTGCCTAGCAGGGATCTCACTCTTGAAAAGTCTCATGTTTTTTTAAGAGCTTATCAGCGACATTAGTCAAGTACCAATAAACACTAGTTTTGGATGGCATTAAATTCGCGTTCTCCGTATTTAGGCACATTTGCTTTACTTCACGTGATTTAGGCAACAGAAACTTGCAGACTAGCAAAAACTTTCTTTCAAGGGGATGGTTAATTAGATGAACTCTGTTCTCAGTAACGTCAAAACAGGATTCCAAGAAGTGTCTAGGCTCCTTGAGTCCAAACTAATTAGCTATAACACCAGTACACGTTTGACTTCCGAATGTAGACTCTGCAGCAACCCATTCAAGATCACTGTTTGCATCGAATGTAGCGCATTTCGTTGCCGGTTCACCCATTACTGTGAACGTGATATTAATACAATAGTATTACTATGTTTTCTCAAAGTCTATGACGACGATAATGTCTGCGAAGTTGTCCTTACCAAAAGGCGTCTTCGTTGGCAGTCTTCTTTTCTTTCGGGGACAAGTAGCTGCAGTCTTTCGGCCACTGTTCGATCGAGGTGCTAGAAGGCAGTTGTTTGCAGATATCAGTAGGGTAGTAGACAACAGCTACTTGTAGATTCTGTAATACTGAATAGAAAGCATATCAGATTTATAGCAGTTGAATTTGGTTTCATTCTTAGGTATGACAAGGAAAACTCAGAAACGTGTATAATAAACATCTGAACGAGAGACTGTGAACAATCTGCGAAGGCCGAAACGTTTCAGGAAGAATCAAAAGAATGAGTTGGTGAAAGATGTAAGACTTACGTTTTGCAGGGAGTAAAGTTCGGGTTTATTTTTCCAGGAAGTGACAGCCACAGCTCTCTCACCACCTGCTTGTGCAAACTGCAAGACTGGATGAGAGGAAGAACAGGCATAAGCAAAGCAAGTCATCAGTTGGTAATAGATGTAAGATTGTCAACAGCCAGACTTACACTCTTTTGCTTGTGTACGTGTCCTCGAAAGAAGAAGCATTCAATGATGTTGACGTTTCTCATGTCGAATCCCTGCTTTTACAATCCCACCTTGCTGCAGAGTCAGCTGAAAAGTTCTGAATACTTTTGTGTAGTTAGGAGCCTTGTTGGTGAGTCAGCAAGTGGTTGGAAGGTATTTCCCAAAATATCTTATCTCATGCGAGACGTCCTATTAACGTGTTCCTAACAGTTACAAGCATGTTCCAACAGGCATAAAAACGGTAAGTTCTGTCTTGTCAATGCATGCATCATATATTTGACATTGCTAAGCAACATTAACTCGAAGGTATGTGTGCCTTCAAGATATGCATAACCAAGGAAAGCGTAATGCAATCTGAAATTCACATGTTGGGAGTGGAGTAAGATGAAATCACACAACATGTGGAGGAGGAGGAGGAGGAGGAGGAATAGATCAGTATTTAACGTCCCGTCGACAACGAGGTCATTAGAGACGGAGCAGAAGCACGGATTAGGGAAGGATGGAGAAGAAAATCGGCTGTGCTCTTTCAAAGGAACCATCTAGGCATTTGATTTAAGCAGTTTAGGGAAATCACGAAAACCCTAAATCAGGATGGTCAGACACGGGTCTGAAATGTCGTCCTCCAGAATATGAGCCCATTGTGCCAACCACTGAGCTACACCTGTCGATAGAACCTGTGGTTGGTATATCGTAACCGTGGAGGGCAAATGACCATTGACTGTGCTTGGCTTAGCAGTCATTTCTGCTTCGAGAGCAGTGTGTGGGACTTGCTGGCTAACAGTACCCTTTATCTTACAGAAGTAAACAGTCATACCAAAAAATCCTCACCCTTAATGCTAAATACCCACAGTGAATGTACACATAGATACATACTAGCATCCCTTGGAACATTTTTGCCGTTCAAGCCTCCTGAGAATAAATAGCTACTTCCACATCAAGTAAACGTGCGTTCTTCATAAAGTAATTAACATATAGTGCTAAGTAATATCGATGTTTTCCTTACGAGCGGAAGCACTAAAGTTTTGTTACCATCAATAATGTCACAAATAAAATTCTACCCAAACGTTTCTTCAAACTAGTACATAAATAAAATATGTCCTCCTTCAAGTGCCTCTTTCATAAAAACCATGCGTTTTATGATTTCGTACCTCTTATAACTAATGATACCACCAATGTAAACATAACCGTATTAAGTTAGCACATAAAATGCAGGTACGCACTGCGTTCTCAGTTACCTTGCAATCTACGTGTTAGCAAAGTGTGTAGCTGTGTGACGACATAACTGTAGGATTTCCCTGATTTCCTTGTCTAATTTTATCCTTCTGTTCCTGTTTCACAGGTACTTCGCTCCCCCTTCTGAGGGAACTGCCAAAACGGAGGCAGTGCCTCTGGTGTTCCTTTAAAAGGACAGCCATGCTTTACACGGACTATGGTGCCACGTGTTGGAAGTTGTAATTTAAAATTAACTGGTGACCCCATTTCTATAAGTGGACGTTGGTAATGTGTAAAAAATTGTTTAGTCTTTCCATTTGACACGTTGAGGTTGGTTAACATAACACGTGTTGTATCCATGAGCTGGATTCTGTGCTGTACCTGCGCCCATCTTCAGTAGAGAACCACTACACACATCTAGCTTTCCTAAGTACTCTGCTATATTAACTGCCTGTTTCGCTGCTTCTGCTAACATACTATTGATAAGATGTCAACATAAGTCCTTCTTCGCATCACATAGCTGTTCATTGAGAGTTTTTAGCAAATAGGGTACTGGCAGTGATCGTCTAAACTATTCATCATTGCCTGACCCAAGAGCAGGCAAGGGATAATAGCAGTCATCTCGCCAGTTAACCATCATTGCCCCACCCTGTAAACTGCCCATCGTTGTCCCACACAGTAATAACAGGAGTAATGATAATCACCATCGTTTCTCAATTGACAGACAGACTGGGACAGCTATTTTGAAAGGAGAGGAAGGGAGACCATGAGGAAAAGCAGAGGGCAGGAAAGAAGAAGATGAAAAGGGCGAGACAGATGACAAAGGTGTTGAAGAGGTGTCATGAAAGGAAATTACAGCATAGACAAGATGTGTACTAGCAGAATCATTTTTAGTAAACCAAGAAACAGAACTCATGATCCTGTATATGGCATCAGATTTGATATGCTACCAAAAGTTTGCGTTATTGATAATTCACAAGTAATTGTCGAAAGAGATGATATAATAATTCACAATATAAGATACCCAGGAACGTAAAGATTATATAATCTATTGCTTAAAACGAGAGTTACACGGTACAAGGTCTACATTATGACATTAGAAACCTAAGGACCATCAATACTCATAAAAAAAACTTTCTGGTCTAGAAGCACGTAAATTCAAGCATAGCCTGTACATATCCCCAAATACATGCTTGAATTAAACAAAATTGGCTGACAGGCATTCCTAGCAATGTTCAAGCAGTGTTGGATCCATTCCGTTTTACTCAGCAATGTTACAGTTCTGCTGCAACATGTGTCATCTGAAAGAGGCAGGCAATAATTCGCTTGTTAACAAAATGAAAGACGCAAATTCATAATGAGAAATTACTCGTGCTTGAACCTTTATCCTTCTTTTTTATTTAAATTATGGTTTATATTTTTACGTGATTTGTTAGTCGCTAAATAAATAAAACAGAAAAATCATGTAGATCTAAACATTACTCATTAACATAAAATATTTTATCTTATTACCAGATGTTAGCCGGCCGTAGTGGCCGAGTGGTTCTAGGCGCTACAGTCTGGAACCGCGCGACCGCTACGATCACAGGTTCGAATCCTGCGTGGGGCATGCATGTGTGTGATGTCCTTAGGTTAGTTAGGTTTAAGTAGTTCTAAGTTCTAGGGGACTGATGACCTCAGAAGTTAAGTCCCATAGTGCTCAGAGCCATTTGAACCATGTTTTGAACCAGATTTTATTCCTCTTCATAACAACTTTTATTAATTGTTACTAAAAGATCGAGTAAGAAAGAATCGTAGAGGTACTCCTATACCCTCCAATAGAAGCAGAAGTTGAGTTATCGGACAGTGCCCGGATAGGCTAGATAGTAATATCCAGCTCATGGAGGCTTCAGTTAAACAGAAAATGTTGGCACTTGAGAATGACTCGTCAGTGTGGTACAACTAAGTGATAAAACCTTCCTTTCCGTTCGACGTATTGTTGTGGGATTTCATCTATCCACTACATGCCAGCATGAAGCAGTAACGACGGGTGTGAAATGTAGTGGTGCTAATTTCCTCTTCACCCTTTTGCATTATCATTAACACTTGCTTTTGTCTCTCAACTCGTAACACATGAATATAAGGTTAAGCTCAAACCTCACGTGTTCGAAAACTGTCCGCAGCAGTTTTCACAAGTTCAACACTTTTTAAGCGTTGCACCTGTTTCTAGTTCTTATCCATCACTAAAATTTGTCAGGTATAAATTTAGATTTGGTTTGCAATATTTTAAGCAGTTTCAGTAGTCTCGTAAGTGGTAAGCTCGATGGCCACGAGTCTCAACCGTGGAGATGGGAAAAATCTTGCCGACGGGCGCCATTGAATTTTTCACAAACCTCAGTGACCTCTTCTTTGGATCACGATAGCGTCTCTCTCAAGACAACCATAAACAGCCACATGATAAGAAACATATCGCTTCTGTCTCACAATTTTGATACAACCACAATTTTCACTGTCTTACATACATCACAGTCATTTATCTTGAACTTCTTTTCACACCCACGTGTTCTTTTTAGGTGAGATTTTGAGAAGGGAAAAACGTCAAGCCAGGTCAACAGTTCCAACACTACGATTAGCCAGTTCCACATGTACGCTGGTAGTCCACGAATCTACAATTTCTTCCCCAAAAGTATCTCACCCGTGTTTCAGTTGCACTTTGAGGCCAATTACACGTGTATAATTAGTAGCTCCATGGGACATTTTTAATTTTCTTAATCAGACACAACACTCATCCATACTTTTCATGGTGGTTATGAAGAGGGGGATCTAACCAGAGAGTAAAGGTAATGATATGGGTATGTTTATTGAGAAAAGTACTGTAGTTATTGAGGGACTCGTCCACATGCTCACCACTGCAGTTCTCACAATTCAGCCATTTCTGTAGGCAGCAGCATTATGCACTTCCACAAATTGTTTGCGAACTATAGGTCATTAGGTGAGGTAACCGCCAGAGCAACACCATGTAACGGCAAAAATATACAGCAGATTTCTTGATTCTCGAAGCGATCAGTATTCACTAATGCATTCGCATCTGAATTTGAATAGTAAAAAGAAATGGCCTATTATTTATTTAGCAACAAGAATCTAATTGCGAAATCACATTCCACATAGGTTTTGTTGGGGTTCTGTGACACACAGTAACGACTGTTATACACTGACGCGCCAAAGAAACTTGTATAGATATGCGCATTCAAATACAGAGATATGTAAACAGGCAGAACACGGCGCTGCGATCGGCAAATCCTGTATTAGACAAGTGTCTGGCGCAGTTGTTAGATCGGTTATTGCTGCTACAATGGCAGGTTATCAAGATTTATGTGCGTTTGAACGCGGTGTTATAGTTGGTGCACAATCGCTAGGACACAGCATCCCCGAGGTAGCGATGAGGTGGAGATTTTCCCGTACGCCCATTTCACAAGTGTTCCGTGATTATCAGGAAGCTTGTAAAACATCAAATCTCAGACATCTTCGAGACAGGAAAAAGATCCTGCAAGAACGGGACCAACGACGATCGAAGAAAATCGTTCAACGTGACAGAAGTGCAGCTCTTCCGTAAATTGCTGCCGATTTCAATGCTTGGTCATCAACAAGGGTCAGATTGCGAACCATTCAACGAAGCATGATCGATATGGGCTTTCGGAGCCAAAGGACCACTCGTGTACCTTTGACGAATGCACGACACAAAGCCTTACGCCTTGCCTGGGCCCATCAACACTGACACTGGAGTGTTAATGACTGGAAACATGTTGCCTTGTCGTGTGCATGAATGTGTACGGATATGGAGACAACCTTATGAATTCATGAACCCTGCATGCCAGCAGGGGACTGTTCAAGCTAGTGGAGGGTCTGTAATAGAGGGGGGTTTCGGAGCTGGAGTTATATGGTACCCCTGACACCTCTAGATACGACTCTGACTCAGAAATTAGTCGAGTCCATGCCACGTCGTGTTGCGGCACTTTTGCGTGCTAGCGGGGGCCCTACACGATATTAGGTAGGTGTACCAGTGTCTTTGGCTCGTCAGCGTATTTTGGTATGGCATTAAGAAAATCTGTGATATCATTTCTAGCTGCATCTTGAAATTTGTATGGACGGTTTAAAAAAAAAAATGGTTCAAATGGCTCTGAGAACTATGGGACTTAACTTCTAAGGTCATCAGTCCCCCAGAACTTAGAACTACTTAAACCTAACTAACCTAAAGGCATCACACATATCCATGCCCGAGCAGGATTCGAACCTGCGACCGTAGCGGTCGCGCGGTTCCTGACTGTAGCGCCTAGAACCGCTCGGCCACCTCGGCCGGCTGGACGGCTTCCATGTTTCCCTGAAAGAAAATACTACTTATGTTTTGGTTGCTAACAGAAACCACTCTTATCACATGTTTTTGTAAGCCATGAGCGCTTAGGAAAGTTTCCATACAAAATATGACTTCCATTCTACTTACTTTTCCGTTATGTGATAACGTAACAGCCCTAGATGCTGGTTCCTTATCAGTCTTTCTTCAACGGCTATGAAAGAAAGTAAGACAAAATAGAAGAAAATAAAATGAATTTATAAAAATTGAAATACACCTTTAATTCTCCGGTACCATTCTTATGCAGCTCGTCAGTTAATGATTCTGTGCATGAAAGTCTCCTATGCCCCAAACATAATGGAAAACGTTTTTTACTTACCCAAGTAGTTTTTCGAAGCACTTATTCGATCGAGAATAGGAATATCCGAAAGAGAGCGCGTGAACAGTCTTGTACGTTTTGGAAGCCACATTCTGCTGAAACGTTTTACGTCAGCATTTGGCTTTCAGTTTTTCCCCTAATTGATATTTCACTTGTTTTCTTTTTTCCCCCTTTATTTTGGTTTTTGTGGTCATTCCTCAATTCCTCTCTTTATTTCAGGCTGTAACATGATGAGGAAAATAGCTTCAGCACTTGTGTGAGATATCGTTATAACCCTCCAAAACACCACATACAGCCAAAATGGCATTCATAATTTTTTTCTTTACAAGTCTGTTCTCATTAAAACTATATTGTTACAGCTTAAACAGTCATTGACGGACGCTCATAAAAATTTGTCTTTAATACCAAAGAGAGCGATGAGATGCCCGAACAATGTTACGAGAAACAAAGTCGTAAGCCACTGAACGATGGTTACCAGTAACAGACATTTTCTATATCAACCTATATACCATTTGAGCGAAACTGTATGTCGATTTATGTGAAGAGTCATCACTGTCAATATCAAAACGATCAGTCTCTCCATTTTCCAGCACTTTCACTAAGAAATACTCTTAGAATATGCGAAAAAGCTCTAGACGTTCCTGAGCTCTCTTGCTTTCTGCTGTGGCTAGTGACTATGTATCTTCTCAAACTATCACCGAATGGCACAGTATAACACAGCACAGATGAGGGCTCTCTTCTCTCCACTCAGCCATATCTAACGATTTAGTCTGTATTCTGGGGCTGACAAAGAATAACGAAAAAGCAGAGCTCCTAGAGACAAGACAGTATGAAAAGATATTCTTTAGAAGTTGGTGCTTTCTTCAAAGTCAGTATCATCCGTGTCTTACACGCTATTTCTATCGTCACAGTCGTCTGTATATATCTGCGGAGGCTGTGATATAGGTATATCCGGGCCATGTGGAACAGAACGAACCGTTGAGTGAATGTTGTACGGATACTCAATAGTCTTCTTGTTGAAACTAGTAACCTTTTAAGAGCAAACGTAGTCGTCGGTACGATTATGGTGCTTCAACCAAACAGTAGGGATGCCAAATCGTAACTCTCCTGCCTCCACCGTCGTAAAACTTCTACACACACATCACGCACTCCTCGTGGAGCTCATGTTTTACTGATGTCGCATAGTTTTACTCCGAAATAGGCATGGTAGACCTATCTAAGAAAGCAGTAATGTTTCTTCGGCCTATTTTTACCACTAGTTCATCACAAATATAACAAAAACCGTTAAGAGAGTTTACACAGCCTCCGGTAGACATTGTACATTAGCACTAACACGTCCTTCCTTCCACAAACACAACACAGTGGCGGACAGGCAGCCCCATTTGCAAAGTGACAGTTCACTATTTATAAGTACCCGTACTTCAGACTTAGCTTGAAGGGTTTGCAGACTTAAAGTAAGTAGCTAGACGGAAACGAGTGGGGTCATATCCCCACACCATTTTCGAAAACTAGACTACTACCTTAGACTACCAAATTGTGGTTAAAGAGCAAAACAACAAATCACTTTTGACAGCAGCATATAATTTAACGATAGAACTTGTAAGTAGGCTGTTAAGGTTTTTATGTTGGTAACGCCACGTAGCGCTCTATATGAAAATCACTGACTGTGCTATGTGCAGTCTGTGGTTGGTTTGCATTGTTGCAATTTGCTGTTGTAGTGTTGGGCAGTTGGCTGTTAACAGCGCGTAGCGATGTGCAGTTGGAGGTGAGCCGCCAGCAGTGGTGGATGTGGGGAGAGAGATGGAGGAGTTTTGAGAGCGGATGATCTGGACGTGTGTCCATCAGAGACAGTAAATTTGTAAGACTGGACGTCACGAACTGATATGTATATATATATTATGACTTTTGAGCACTATTAAGGTAAATACATTGTTTGTTCTCTATCAAAATCTTTCATTTGCTAACTATGCCTATCAGTAGTTACTGCCTTAAGTAGTTTGAATCTTTTATTTAGATGGCAGTAGTGGCGCTCGCTGTATTGCAGTAGTTCGAGTAACGAAGATTTTTGTGAGGTAAGTGATTCATGAAAGGTATAGGTTATTGTTAGTCAGGGCCATTCTTTTGTAGGGATTATTGAAAGTCAGATTGCATTGCGCTAAAAAAAGTGTTGTGTGTCAGTCTAGTGATGATTAGGATAAGTAAAGAGAGAAATGTCTGAGTACGTTCAGTTTTCCTCAGCTGTTTGAAAATCAAATAACGTAATGGATTTATCAGCACAGTAATTCATAAATTTTTCTAAGGGGACGTTTCAACCTATAACCTGACTTTAGTAAAAAAAAATGTTCAAATGTGTGTGAAATGCTATGGGACTTAACTGCTAAGGTCACCAGACCCTAAGCTTACACACTACTTAACCTAAATTATCCTAAGGAGTAAAGCAGGAAAAAAGGAGCAGCTTCATTTAAGCCTAAAATTTTGGTAAATATAAGTAACGTAATATTTTAAAAATGCTGATTAATTGCACGTGACATACAGATATAATCGTCACAAACCCATATGAACATCAGTATGTGACAATAAGGTATACATTTTTTGTTTTAATATTTTCTGTTAACAGTCTTATAAATGTAAATACCTTAATCACAAAACTGTTTATATTAGCAAGGAAAAAATTTGTTTGCCTGTTATTTGACAGAGAACAAATGAATCCACTAGCATTGGCGAAATCTCACTGAAGCGTATTTGGATGTTAAATAAAACTTTGTTTCATGTGTCAGCATTTTGTTTCTCCATCTTGCAGCTGACAAGCGTGATCAGCAATATCATGAAAATAATCTAACCTCGGGGTCCGTGTCATCATGATTTAATACTTCACCTTAAAAACTGTCAAACATGTAACAAGTACATACGCTAGCAGTATGCACATGCACGACCATTCCTTCTACATGGCCAAAATTTATTCTTGTATGTAGCTTCGACTCCACACTGTATAGCATTAATATTCAGCTAATTTTATGCTATGGCAAGGTGACAGCCAAATTCCGTGAACAGTCCAAAACATTCGTTACTTGCACAACAAGATACTGCTCGCTACTCGTTCCGATCTCTCTAAAAAATCAGAACTTTAAACTGACTGGTATAAAATGCACATTTTTAGCCATGTTCACAGCACACCTTTTATTATAGCACACACAGACACTGTAATTTCCTGCCTCTCAATATCCTCACGTACAGATTTTGCGAAATGTACATGGTACTCATTAGAATAGTGACTGTTAGACCTCCGTCACAAACACAAATTTCGGATGTATGGAATCTACATAGTTACCGACGGATGGATTGGACATAACATTGTACAGAAAGAGATTAAAACTCTGTAATGTGGTAAACTACGACCGGTTTTAGTAACTGACGTACGCAATTTAGTGTCCCCAGATATTTAATTCAGCTGTACGCTACATCGTAATAACCCATTCATTTATCACACATGATATCACTTTTATCTGGTGTGAGTTCTACTAATAACAAACAATGACTATCGTGTTCAGCCGAGAATTGCTTGTTTTAAGCACATTTGTTATCTGGTTTATAACTAACAGCTGCTAGTATGGAGCAACATAGAAGGTCATTAAATTCTTCATCTGTTTGGCCATATTGTCTGTAGCTGCTTTACACTTCCTAACGGTATTTTAATTCGTCGTCATAGTTACGAGAAAATGTGGGTTTTTCTCACCAGACGCGTTTCGCTTTATTGAGGTAAAGCATTATCAGTAATGACGATTTCTGCTTCGTTTCTCTGATATAGAGGAGAAACAAAGCAGTACTCACCTCCACTGATGATACCTCAATAAAGCGAAACGCGTCTTGTGAGAAAACATGCCTTTTTTGTGTCGGTAACTATGCAACGAAAATATCCTCAGGAATTGGACAGCCTGTACAAAATAAAGAAAAGCAGCTGGTAATACGCTTCATATGTGTAAACATTAACGGCGTATCTCCACTGAGACATACAACAGTTTTCTTCGTATCGTGTTCATATATTCTGATGCCGTCATGATTTTTGTTAGTCTTTTCTCAGATCTCTGCTTCCACTCTTTTTCACGTTTCCTAATACATTCTCATGTTCAGTTTCATTCGAGGTATGCAGTGATCTCTTCTACATTTCACTGAAAGCGCATTACGAGCGTTGATCCCTTATTAGTTGTGATTTAACATTTGAACTTTTTGAAACCACTCAAACAATTCCAAAGGTCTTCTTTGTTACCGCATATTTTCAGTGTCATAAGCATAATGAAATTCATTAGTCGAATTTATATGAGCTATGTTATAAAAGTAGCTACAAAATTAATCTCACGACTCGTATGAAAATGTTTTATCAACTTTCTTCGGAAATCTAATTAGCCAGGTCTCTACAAGCGCACATTTCTATAAAGATAGGTGGATATGAATGCCAGTCACTATGGAAACACGTGGTATATTTCCATAAGTGACGGAAATACCTCCAAAGGCCGACATTTCTATAAAGAGACGCCTGAAGATTGGCCAAAGAAGCGTCTTATATGATCAGATAGCTATGCAAGCAAAAACAGAGGAGCCTCTACTGTTCATGGCATGGTCAAAAGTGCATCTACCAATCCTGTGCAGCTGTAAGTTACATGGGCTACTCGGCTACGAAACTGATAGCTTGTAAATTTGACGTCAATAAAGGAAAGGCTATATACAATTTGTACAGAAACCAAATGGCAGTTATAAGAGTCGAGGGACATGAAAGGGAAGCAGTGGTTGTGAAGAGAGTAAGACAGGGTTGTACCCTCTCCCTGATGTTATTCAATCTGCATATTGAGCAAGCAGTAAAGGAAACAAAAGAAAAATTTGGAGTAGGTATTAAAATCCATGGAGAAGAAATAAAAACTTTGAGGTTCGCCGATAACATTGTAATTCTGTCAGAGACAGCAAAGGACTTGAAAGAGCAGTTGAATGGAATGGACAGTGTCTTGAGAGGAGTATATAAGATGAACATCAACAGAAGCAAAACGAGTATAATGGAATGTAGTCGAATTAAGTCGGGTGGTGCTGAGGGAATTAGATTAGGAAATGAGACATTTAAAGTAGTAAAGGAGTTTTGCTATTTGGGGAGCAAAATAACTGATGATGGTCGAAGTAGAGAGGATATAAAATGTAGACTGGCAATGGCAAGGAAAGCGTTTCTGAAGAAGAGAGATTTGTTAACATCGAGTATAGATTGAAGTGTCACGAAGTCTTTTCTGAAAGTATTTGTATGGAGTGTAGCCATGTATGGAAGTGAAACATGGACGATAAATAGTTTGGACAAGAAGATCACATAACTTATGAGGAAGTATTGAATAGGATTGGGGAGAAGAGAAGTTTGTGGCACATCTTGACCATAAGAAGGGATCGGTTAGTAGGACATGTTCTGAGGCATAAAGGGATCACCAATTTAGTATTGGAGGGCAGCGTGGAGGGTTAACATAGTAGAGAGAGACCAAGAGATGAATACTCTAAACAGATTCAGAAGGATGCAGGTTGCAGTAGGTACTGGGAGATGAAGAAGCTTGCACAGAATAGATTAGCATGGAGATCCTCATCAAACCAGTCTCAGGACTGAAGACCACAACAACAACAGCATAATATATTCTGCAAAATAACGGAAAAGATTACAACAATGTATGATTTAAGGCTCTTTGAAATTACTCTATACCACTGAAGCACTGATGAGTTACTACAAAGGAATGACGCAATGTAATGTTCTCCAAACACACTGTTCTATGATAACATCACAAGGCCATTTACAAATTTTCACCAATTTTCTTCAAATCCCCACTTTCCATTCTAAGACATACATAAATCCATGATTTTAAATGTTTAACAATTAGCACAGTGTGATATTTAAACCATAACACCTACATGGTGAACATCAACAACACTGACAAGCTGCAGGGACGGATTTCTGACTGGAAATGGAGGTAAAAAGATCCTATGAACATGTGTACAGAAATGGACGGTGTGTTCAACGACAAAAAAGCATTCCAGAACACAATTGAGAGCTGCATCAAATCCATGTCACATGTCATGTCCAATCCATGGCCTCCAAGGGATTGCAGCTAATAAGGATGTTAGCAGCTGTCACGCAGGATACACATAATCGTACTTTGGCTTAGACCACCTCACTGTTCTGCAGAATATGGTCCTCGAAATCTGGTGTATGCACAGTCTGCCACTCCCTGCATGCTCATCTCTCTGAAAGGACTCGTAATCACACAAAAGCCCAAAAAGGGCATGAAATGTTGTGTGATATGGTCAGTGTTTGTGGGGGTACTTGTTTTGGTATAGCTATGGCGTCTCTTTTCCATTCGTTTGGCCATTCACAAATACTATCTCAGCTCACTCCTGACATGAATATTGGACCATCTTCTGCTTACAGTGCACTGCGTTAATCACACAGCCTGCAATACATAAGGAACGCACTTCACTGCTATCTCATGAATCATGATAAACAATTAACACAATGTGATATTTTAGTAAATACACCCATATCCCACATTAAACAAATAGCACACTGAACAAATTCATATCAGGTCTGTGTTATCCTGCATTATTATTGTGGACATCACTGTGAGAATTCCGCTAGTATACACGCAAACGACAATGAAAAATCAGAAGTATATACACTCACATCACATTGCTATATATACATTTCAAATAATTACCACAACCACCACGGGTATAGCACATTATTTAAAAACAAGAAATAATGTGAGGTGGGGATGCTTGTATCATTGTATCCGTGGTCAGGTGTGAGCCTCAAGAGTACCCAAAGGCTGTTCCTGCTGAGAGGGCCTGCTGTCTTATAGGCAGCCACCACCTCTCTACTAGCATTACAGAAGTAAGTGGTGGCTGCCGGCAGAGTAATGCCTACCTGAGACAGCCAAACCACTGCACACACACACACACACACACAGTCCCCTAAGGGTCATCAGGGGCATTTTGTCTGGTTGTTTCGGCAGATATTTGCAATTTAATTTCTTCCATGTGTAGCTGGAGTCAACCCAACCAAACAAGTACTCCAGAATGAGATTTTCACTCTGCACCGGAGTGTGCGCTGATATGAAACTTCCTGGCAGATTAAAACTTTGTGCCGGACCGAAACTCGAACTCGGGACCTTTGCCTTTCGCGGGCAAGTGCTCTACCATCTGAGCTACCGAAGCACGACTCCCTCCCGGTACTCACAGCTTTACTTCTGCCAGTAACTCGTCTCCTACCTTCCAAACTTTACAGAAACTCTTCTGTGAAGAGCACTTGCCCGCGAAAGGCAAAGGTTCCGAGTTCGAGTCTCGGTCGGGCACACAGTTTTAATCTGCCAGGAAGTTTCATATCAGCGCACACTCCGCTGCAGAGTGAAAATCTCGTTCTGGAAACATCCCCCAGGCTGTGCCTAAGCCATGTCTCCGCTATATCCAAACAAGTACTGCTCACCACGTCTTTCATGCGACATCCAGTGAGGACAAAAAGCAGCAGATTGATTCCCGTTAGAAACAAGACGATTTTTAAAACGAAATTTTGCATGCCCACTCTACAGAGTGGTCTCAAATTACTCTAGTGCCATATTTGTGTTATCGATATATGTTAACAGGGACAGAAAAATACGAAGAATAACTAGCACTGCAGCACTGCTACTGCATGATGGTAGCACTCAGTGTGGGTCAGGGTGGTGCTGCCACTGCTGAAGTACTGATTATACTTTTTATTTTACTTTCCTTGTTAATACATATTGATAAAAAAATTCTCGCACTGGACTAATCTTGGAATGCGCTATCGAATGGGCACATTAAATTCTGCTTTAAAAATTATTTTGTTTGTAAAGGGAAAGTGGTTCAAGGTGTGGATTCCTGTAGTCATGTCCTAGTTCATGAACCACGGGCAACGTATGCGTGGCCAAGTAAGTGGTCCCGACAGTCGGGATACCAGTTACTTTGGAATAAGGCTGGGCATCTCGGACATATTCTGAGTCACCTTTGTGCTCATACGGCAAAGACTACCAAATCCACCGGTTAGTCCCTCAGCAGTTAGGAGTAAAAAACAATGGGACTCAGAGCAAGTAAGGTTAGCAACCTGCTTCCCTGGTACTTTAAATATGATGCTGGCAATAATCAGAGCAAAATGCCTCGGACCTTTGGAGGTGACGGAGTCCCACCTCTAACTGACAAACCAGGGACTCCTAAGATACGACTTGACAAACAAATGCTGATGAGATGGGGAGCTATTAATATCAATGGGGGCTACTCTGGGAAGAAGGTAGAGCTGGCAGAGGCTGCAAGTAAGATGAGGCTGGACGTTTTAGCTGTTAGTGACATTCGGGTAAGGGGTGAGGAAGAAGAGGAAGTGGGAGAATTCAAGGTCTACCTGTCAGGAGTCAAAGTAGGAATAGCACAATGGGGTGTAGGGCTTTACATTAGGAAAGAAATGGAACCCAGCGTAGATCCAATAAGGTATGTAAACGAACGGCTGATGTGGATAGATTTGACAGTGTCTAGCAAGAAAATTATGATTGTGTCAGTATATTCGCATTATGAAGGGACAGATCAAGATAAGATGGATAGTTGTATGAGGCACTGAGTGATGTAGTTGTTAGAGTAAAGGACAAGGACAGTGTTCTGCTCAAGGGTGATTTTAACGCCAGGATTGGAAATCGAACAGAAGAGTATGAAAAGGTTATGGGTAAATTTGGAGAGGATATGGAGGCCAACAGGAACGGTAAACAACTCTTGGATTTCTGTGCCAGTATGGGCTTAGTAATCACAGACTCCTTTTTTAAATATAAGAACATTCACCGGTATACTTGGGAAGGCAGGGGAACCAGATCTGTCATTGACTATATAATAACAGATCAGGAATTCAGGAAGGCTGTTAGGGACACACGTGTATTCAGGGGATTCTTTGATGACACTGGTCATTATTTAATCTGCAGTGAAATTGGGATTGTGAGGCCGAAAGTGCAGGAGGCCAGGTCCATATGTAGGAGGATAAGAGGGAGAAACTTCAGGGTAAGGGAATCAGGCACAAGTATATAACAGCGATCTCAGAAAGGTACCAGTTAGTTGAATGTAGTCAATTACAGTAATTGGGAAAGGAATGGACAAGGTACAGGGACACAGTACTATAAGTGGCTAAAGAATGTCTTGGAACAGTAGTGTGTAAAAGTAGGATGAAGCAAACAGCTTGGTGGAATGACACAGTCAAGGCAGCCTGTAAAAGGAAAAAGAAGGCGTATCAAAAATGGCTACATACTAGAACTCAGGTAGACAGAGAAACTTATGTTGAAGAAAGAAACAAAGCCAAACAGATAATTGCAGCATCCAAGAAGAAATCTTGGGAAGACTTTGGAAACAGGTTGGAGACCATGGGCCAAGCTGCTGGAAAACCATTCTGGTGTGTAATTAGCAATCTTTGAAAGGGAGGTAAGAAGGAAATGACAAGTATTTTCGACAAGTCAGGAAAACTGCTGGTGAATTCTGTGGATGCCTTGAGCAGATGGAGGGAATATTTTGAAGAGTTGCTCAATGTAGGTGAAAATACGATCTGTAATGTTTCAGATTTCGAGGTAGAATGGGATAGGAATGATGATGGAAGTAGAATCACATTTGAGGAAGTGGAGAAAATGCTCAATAGATTGCAGTGCAATAAAGCAACTGGGGTGGATGAAATTAAGTCGGAACTCATCAAATACAGTTGAATGTCAGGTCTTAAATGGCTACACAGGATAATTGAAATGGCTTGGGAGTCGGGACAGGTTCGATCAGACTGGACAAAAGCAGTAATCACACCAATCTTTAAACATGGAAACAGAAAAGATTGTAACAACTACAGAGGTATCTCTTTAATCAGCGTTGTGGGTAAAATCTTCTCAGGTATTGTTGAAAGGAAAGTGAGAGTATTAGTTGAAGACCAATTGGATGAAAATCAGTGTGGGTTTAGGCCTCTAAGAGGTTGTCAGGACCAGATCTTTAGCTTACGGCAAATAATGGAGAAGTGTTATGAGTGGAACAGGGAATTGTATCTATGCTTGATAGATCTAGAAAAGGCATATGACCGGGTTCCTAGGAGGAAGTTATTGTCTGTTCTACGAGATTATGGAATAGGAGGCAAACTTTTGCCAGCAATTAAAGGTCTTTACATGGATAGTAAGGCAGCAGTTAGAGTTGACGGTAAATTGAGCTCATGGTTCAGAGTAGTTTCGGGGGTAAGACAAGGCCGCAACCTCCCTCCAGTGTTGTTCATATTATTTATGGATCATATGCTGAAAACAATAGACTGGCTGGGTGAGATTAGGATATGTGAACACAAAATTAGCAATCTTGCATATGCGGATGACTTAGTTGTGATGGCAGATTCGATTGAAAGTTTGCAAAGTAATATTTTAGAGCTAGATCAGAAATGTAAGGACAACGGTATGAAGATTAGCATCTCCAAAACGAAAGTAATGTCAGTGGGAAAGAAATAAAAACTGATTGAGTGCCAAACAGGAGGAACAAAGTTAGAACAGGTGGACTGTTTCAAGTACTTAGGATGCATATTCTCATAGGATGGCAACATAGTGAAAGAACTAGAAGCGAGGTGTAGCAAAGCTAATGCAGTAAGCGCTCATCTGCGATCTACTCTCTTCTGCAAGAAGGAAGTCAGTACTAAGACTAAGTTATCTGTGCATCGTTCAATCTTTTGACCAACTTTGTTGAATGGGAGCGAAAGCTGGGTGGATTCAGGTTACCTTATCAACAAGGTTGAGGTTACGCATATGAAAGTAGCTAGGATGATTGAAGTTACTAGTAGATGGGAACAACGGCAGGAGGGTGTCAACAATGAGGAAATCAAAGAAAAACTGGGAATGAACTCTATAGATGTAGCTGTCAGGGCGATCAGGCTTAAATGGTGGGATCATGTTACACGCATGGGAGAAGCAAGGTTATCCAAGAGACTCATGGGTTCAGCAGTAGAGGGTAGGAGGAGTCGGGGAAGACCAAGGAGAAGGTACCTGGATTCGGTTAAGAATGATTTGATGTAATAGGTTTAACATCAGAAGAGGCACCAATGTTAGCACTGAATAGGGGATCAAGGAGGAATTTTATAAGGGGGCTATGCTCCAGACTGAACGCTGAAAGGCATAATCAGTCTTAAATGATGATGATGATGACAATGATGATGATGTAAAGGGAAAATGTAATTTTTGTCCACATTAGGAGACGTATGAGAGACGTGATTGAACCGTATCATCTTCATCAATGCCTAGGTGTGGTGTGTCGTCTTCCGGAGCCTTGTATTTGCTCTGCTCCGATTGGTCCGTTTGCTTTTAAATTTCGGAGGGTGCTGCATTCTAGTGAGAGACCTGCTGACGACGAGAGTATCGAGTGCCGCTGCCGGTGTGAGACGGGGAGTTTAGTTTCCGGTTGTGTGGCAGTGCAATGTTGCGGGAAAGGTGGTATAACGTCCTGTGAACGCACATGATTGCTACGAGCGGGTGTACTCGGGACGGCGGCACTCGTTCTGGACCGGCTGGGTGATACGGAAGCTCGGCTTGGCAACTGTTGATGCGGCGTGTCCGCGTTACTATGGCGGAACTAGGGCGATTGACATAACTCGAGTTGGTTCTGGTTGCAACCTATCGCCGAATGCTTGTTTGCCTTCTGGACTAACTGTGAGAATTTCTTGACTTGATGTGTCTCACTCAATTTCTGCCCGTGTCGTCGGGTGTGTTTTGCTCTAAGGTCATGTGCCATGCTGTTTCGCAATTTTAGTAGGCTCAGGCGTGCACGAAATACCGATTCAATGATCTGCTGTTATATCGTCAAGTCTAGCTAACACTAGAAAAGAGCGTTAACTCTCTGTGCCTTAATAATTGATCCTAAAATACACTCCTGGAAATTGAAATAAGAACACCGTGAATTCATTGTCCCAGGAAGGGGAAACTTTATTGACACATTCCTGGGGTCAGATACATCACATGATCACACTGACAGAACCACAGGCACATAGACACAGGCAACAGAGAATGCACAATGTCGGCACTAGTACAGTGTATATCCACCTTTCGCAGCAATGCAGGCTGCTATTCTCCCATGAAGACGATCGTAGAGATGGTGGATGTAGTCCTGTGGAACGGCTTGCCATGCCATTTTCACCTGGCGCCTCAGTTGGACTAGCGTTCGTGCTGGACGTGCAGACCGCGTGAGACGACGCTTCATCCAGTCCCAAACATGCTCAATGGGGGACAGATCCGGAGATCTTGCTAGCCAGGGTAGTTGACTTACACCTTCTAGAGCACGTTGGGTGGCACGGGATACATGCGGACGTGCATTGTCCTGTTGGAACAGCAAGTTCCCTTGCCGGTCTAGGAATGGTAGAACGATGGGTTCGATGACGGTTTGGATGTACCGTGCACTATTCAGTGTCCCCTCAACGATCACCAGAGGTGTACGGCCAGTGTAGGAGATCGCTCCCCACACCATGATGCCGAGTGTTGGCCCTGTGTGCCTCGGTCGTATGCAGTCCTGATTGTGGCGCTCACCTGCACGGCGCCAAACACGCATACGACCATCATTGGCACCAAGGCAGAAGCGACTCTCATCGCTGAAGACGACACGTCTCCATTCGTCCCTCCATTCACGCCTGTCGCGACACCACTGGAGGCGGGCTGCACTATCTTGGGGCGTGAGCGGAAGACGGCCTAACGGTGTGCGGGACCGTAGCCCAGCTTCATGGAGACGGTTGCGAATGGTCCTCGCCGATACCCCAGGAGCAACAGTGTCCCTAATTTGCTAGGAAGCGGCGGTGCGGTCCCCTACGGCACTGCGTAGGATCCTACGGTCTTGGCGTGCATCCGTGCGTCGCTACAGTCCGGTCCCAGGTCGACGGGCACCTTCCGCCGACCACTGGCGACAACATCGATGTACTGTGGAGACCTCACGCCCCACGTGTTGAGCAATTCGGCGGTACGTCCACCCGGCCTCCCGCATGCCCACTATACGCCCTCGCTCAAAGTCCGTCAACTGCACATACGGTTCATGTCCACGCTGTCGCGGCATGATACCAGTGTTAAAGACTCCGATGGAGCTCCGTATGCCACGGCAAACTGGCTGACACTGACGGCGGCGGTGCACAAATGCTGCGCAGCTAGCGCCATTCGACGGCCAACACCGCGGTCCCTGGTGTGTCCGCTGTGCCGTGCGTGTGATCATTGCTTGTACAGCCCTCTCGCAGTGTCCGGAGCAAGTATGGTGGGTCTGACACACCGGTGTCAATGTGTTCTTTTTTCCATTTCTAGGAGTGTATTATGTGGTTGAAATTTTATCTTGTATTTGACAATTTGAGTGATATTATTATTTAGTACTGGATGTCACATTTACTAAGTCGAAGATTTACGAAGGCCAGTGGACATCACTAACAGTTCCTGCCTACATAGGCGTTATATTTTGAACCATGTGTTTCAATGTTTAGTAATTTTTATTTTATGTGCTATAGGGAGTTGCTGTCATGCCCTATGTGGACAATTCGCCACGTTGGTGAAGTTTTTAGTTGTTCTGCTGGTCTGTGCCATATTGGTAAACCAGGCAGTCCTAGCATAGCTGATTGTAAATTTTTCCTAGTGGTGAGGAGCACGGGCTGGTTTTAAGTGCTAACTCACTAACTGCAACCATTCTCAAATATTTATTACCACTGATATTCAGGCCCTTCAGGCCGAGTGGAGACGTCACCACCCCTTTTTTGTTATTAATTTTATCTTGTTAGCTTCTTTTTTTTTTAAAAAAAAAAAGAAACCTTTGGTATTTGAATTTGTCTTTTGGTCTTTATTGCTCCATTGGACAAAGTAAATTAACTGTTGGTTTTGCATCCTTGTAGCATTATTAAAACAGCATTTGTCGTTATATTTGATTGGCCCTTCTGGCTGAATGAGTAAAGTCATTCCTTTCAATAACTTATTGTATGGGTCAATAATTAATCAAAAGTGTTGCGTCCTTCAGACCGTGATTATCTTGAAACTTAAGGTTGTCATTCTGACAATAGAGTTGTGAATGTTCAGCAGCCCTTCAGGCCTGGAGTTTAACAAATTGTATTGTGTTTCGTGATATATATATATATATATATATATATATATATATATATATATATATATATATATATACTCCTGGAAATTGAAATAAGAAGTCCGTGAATTCATTGTCCCAGGAAGTGGAAACTTTATTGACACATTCCTGGGGTCAGATACATCACATGGTCACACTGACAGAACCACAGGCACATAGACACAGGCAACAGAGCACGCACAATGTCGGCACTAGTACAGTGTATATCCACCTTTCGCAGCAATGCAGGCTGCTATTCTCCCATGAAGACGATCGTAGAGATGGTGGATGTAGTCCTGTGGAACGGCTTGCCATGCCATTTTCACCTGGCGCCTCAGTTGGACTAGCGTTCGTGCTGGACGTGCAGACCGCGTGAGACGACGCTTCATCCAGTCCCAAACATGCTCAATGGGGGACAGATCCGGAGATCTTGCTGGCCAGGGTAGTTGACTTACACCTTCTAGAGCACGTTGGGTGGCACGGGATACATGCGGACGTGCATTGTCCTGTTGGAACAGCAAGTTCCCTTGCCGGTCTAGGAATGGTAGAACGATGGGTTCGATGACGATTTGGATGTACCGTGCACTGTTCAGTGTCCCCTCGACGATCACCAGAGGTGTACGGCCAGTGTAGGAGATCGCTCCCCACACCATGATGCCAGGTGTTGGCCCTGTGTGCCTCGGTCGTATGCAGTCCTGATTGTGGCGCTCACCTGCACGGCGCCAAACACGCATACGACCATCATTGGCACCAAGGCAGAAGCGACTCTCATAGCTGAAGACGACACGTCTCCATTCGTCCCTCCATTCACGCCTGTCGCGACACCACTGGAGGCGGGCTGCACGATGTTGGGGGTGAGCGGAAGACGGCCTAACGGTGTGCGGGACCGTAGCCCAGCTTCATGGAGACGGTTGCGAATGGTCCTCGCCGATACCCCAGGAGCAACAGTGTCCCTAATTACTAGGAAGTGGCGGTGCGGTCCCCTACGGCACTGCGTAGGATCCTACGGTCTTGGCGTGCAGCCGTGCGTCGCTGCGGTCCGGTCCCAGGTCGACGGGCACGTGCACCTTCCGCCGACCACTAGCGACAACATCGATGTACTGTGGAGACCTCACGCCCCACGTGTTGAGCAATTCGGCGGTTCGTCCACCCGGCCTCCCGCATGCCCACTATACGCCCTCGCTCAAAGTCCGTCAACTGCACATACGGTTCACGTCCACGCTGTCGTGGCATGCTACCAGTGTTAAAGACTGCGATGGAGCTCCGTATGCAACGGCAAACTGGCTGACACTGACGGCGGCGGTGCACAAATGCTGCGCAGCTAGCACCATTCGACGGCCAACACCGCGGTTCCTGGTGTGTCCGCTGTGCCGTGCGTGTGATCATTGCTTGTACAGCCCTCTCGCAGTGTCCGGAGCAAGTATGGTGGGTCTGACACACCGGTGTCAATGTGTTCTTTTTTCCATTTCCAAGAGTATATATATACCAGTGAACAAGTGTTTTTTAATGTTTAATAAATCATTTGAATCTACGCTTCCACTCCCTACAGCCTTTGAGCTCTGCTTACCTTACGTTTTGGTTAAGTTTTCCCATACCACGACGTATCAGTGGTGAGCGATACGTCTTTGGGATGACACCAGCTACACATATCAAAAACGAAATTGCAAATATTTGCCCAAAAAAGCGAAAAAGCGTGTCTTACGAGACACGCCCTGTATATCATTGTAACACTCGATGCGAAATACCGCCCACCCACTTCGAAATTTGCAAAATAACTTGACTGCTAACAGCAGCACGAAGTGCCACACGAATATGATAATTGAGCGCAAGAGAGCTAGGGAAAGATGGAAAACTACTAGCACTATGACAGTTAAAATTAATGGAGTATTGTCAACATAATTCTCATGAAGTCTACTGGGAAATTTTAGGCAATCTATTTTTGAGGTAAGCTGTGCAGTAATTCTACCCCAGCCATGGTATATCTCGCATGGGGGCCACAGGAATACGTACGAACTTTCCATGTTGTTTCTGATACATACACAGGGTGTATCTAAAATGAATTTAGAAAGTGAGATGGCTGGTAGAGCGGATCATAAAAAGCATATTTCGCATAGCAACCTATGTCCGCACCCCTTAGCGTAGGGCTCTGGGCGTTGTTGAACAGCTTCGCGTGCCGTCAGGAGGATAGACACACAACATGCCATTCGAGCCGTCAAGGCAGCAGGTATCCGGGCAACTTTTTAATGAATTTGTGGCACCGAAGTAAATGAGAGGTCGAGGTGAAGTTTGATAACGTTTATTTGAAACAGTTGTAAAATATTCTCGAAATTACGCGCTGCTACTTGAATATTCGCCGTGCAATGACGCTGGAGTGCCTGCCGTTCTCTTTCAGACACTCCTGGCAACGTAAAAATTGCATCAGAAGCTGCCATAATGCGCGCTGTCAGCTCTTCATCAGTCTGAATGGGTATTTCATAGACAACAGATTTCAGATGGCTCCAGACGAAAAAATCTGTGGGCGTCAAGTCTGGGGAATGTGCAGGTCATGCCACCGGCCCACCGTGGACTATCCAGTTCTCACCGAAGGATTCATCGAAATGCATTGGCACTGCAAGTGCGAAGTGTGCAGATGCACCACTGTGTTGGTACCACTTTCACTGTCGCACGTCGAGTAGAACATTTTCCAACAACCCTGGTAGTGTTCCTCGTGAAAATATGAAGTATCTGTTTGCGTTCGGTCGCCGGGGGAACATTTATGGCCTGATCAAATTATCGCCTACCAGGCCGGCCCAAATTTTGAAAGCTAAGCAATCTTGGTGAGCATGAACAAAGGCGACGTGCTGGCGTGCGGATTTTCCCCTTGCCCACACGCTTTGATTGTGGCTGTTGACAATACGCTCTAATGTAAAAGATGCCTCATCCGTATGAAGTCCAGTTGAATCACACACCTTTCAAAAACCGCTGACAGAATTCAGTTTGAACTCGAAAATCGTTTGTGTTAAGGGCGTGGACTTCCTGAAGACAGTAGGGGTGCAAATTACCTTCATGCCACGCACGCCTAATTGTGGGATTGAACAGCTTACAACCATATTCTGTGCAATATGCCGCAAGCTTGTTGAATGTGTGTTACCCAGCAGTGCTAACGCTTCCTCTTCAAGCCCTGGCTTAAGCACTGCGTCGATCAGTCCTTCGCGCCTGTAAAACCAAATGAATACACCGGGTTTCGAAGTGGGCCTGAAACGCATATGTGCCATTACGAGAATATATCAGTGGAAAATATACATCAAGTGAACTTATCTCTCATTGGGACCTGTGGGTGGCAGTAAATGTGGGTGGATCTGGCACTCTACAATCCGGAAACCGCCTTATGCACAAAAATTGGGCATCGTGAGCATTTCCATCCGCCACCCGGAAGCGCAGTGCATGCCTGCCATTTCCTTCCAAGAACAGCGCTCCATATCCTGTCCGATCCACGCAGTAACAAACAAAAGAGAGTTCCTGTTTGATGACAAACTGATGCAAACTCCGCAGTGTTCACAGGTACTGCCCCATATTCAGCACCTTTCAAACAGGCATGTGCACAGTCAAAAGCAATGTCTTCACATCCCAATAGGAAGCGCAAAACCCATACTATTGTCCCGTCTGGAACACCAGTAACCAAGCCGACTACAACATTTGCAAATAAAGGACATAAAACTTCAACCTCGACGTCTCTTTCACCTTGATGACATAAGTAGACTGAAATCACTGCCCTCCAGTCAGGCTACCATGACGGCTCGGATGGCATGTTGTGTGCCTATCCTCTTGCGGCGGGCGACGATGTTCACGACGCTTAGCGCGGTACGATAATGGATACGGACACGGACTGCTATGCGAAATATGTTTGTTATGATCCACTCTAGCAGCCCTCTCATTTTCTACTTTCACTTCAGATACCCCCTATATACAGGGTGAAACGTCAATTACACCGAAAAACTGCCGGGACGGATTCCTGACTGGAAATGGAGGAAGAAAGGTCCTGTGAACAAATGTCTGGATATGGACCGTGTGTCTGCAAAAACGAATCGTCCCAAAAAACAGTACAGAGCGGCGTCGCATCCACGTTACAACATATGTTCAAAGTGGCCCTCATGAGATAGCAGCAGCCGGCCGCGGTGGCCGTGCGGTTCTGGCCCTGCAGTCCGGAACCGCGGGACTGCTACGGTCGCAGGTTCGAATCCTGCCTCGGGCATGGGTGTGTGTGATGTCCTTAGGTTAGTTAGGTTTAAGTAGTTCTAAGTTCTAGGGGACTTATGACCTAAGATGTTGAGTCCCATAGTGCTCAGAGCCATTTGAGATAGTAGCAGTTGTCAGGCAGGATACACAGAACCGTACAGTGGCTTATACCACGTTCGTGTGCCACTTGCCTGGAGCTTGTACTAGCGTTCGTCTAAGTATCCTGCAGAACACTGTCCTCCAAATCTAGTTGTACGCACAGTCCGCAATCTCCCTGTACTTTCGTCTGTCTGAAAGGACCCATGATCACTCAAACGCCTAGAAACGGCTTCAAATGTTGTGGGAGGCCGCTGGTATCTGTGAGGGTACGTGCTTTAGTGTAGCCATGCTACCTCTCGACCGTTTCCGTCTGCTTGGCCGAACACAAAAACCATCTCGTTTCGTTCCCGCCATGAATGCTGGACCATTTCACTGCTTATAGTACGCTGCGTCAATCACACAGCCTGCAATACACAAGGGAGGGCCAGTAGGTCACGTGGTCAGAGGAAATTTCATTTGTCAGCGCCAACAGCCACCGCAGCTATACTTCACCGGACCCATGTCCATAGGACCTTTTTTCCTCCATTAGCAGTTAGGAATCCGTCCTCGCAGTTTGTCGGTTTTATTGGGAGTGTCAGGAACGGTACGAATAGTTTGTAATGAGTAGCAGGGTACGCTGCGCTGAGAAATAAATGTTACAAAAAATTCAATATGTTGCCAAACAGGCTATTGCGCACACAAACTCAAGTGGTCCGTGGTATACAATGTCAGATGTTTTCATAGCGTAGATGATAGCGCAAGCAAGTGCTCAGCTCCTGGCTCAGGTACAATATTTACTCTAGTCCAATGTCCAAGTTTTGTATCGCTCTCTTGTACGGTTTTAGGAAACCAAACAAAGAATTCGATTGACGTCACAGTCTTTGGCGGGCCACTGAAATCTGTGTATGCAACTGCCTGATTGGCTAACTTCGAAGCTAGTTAACTCGGAAATGGCGCAATATATAGAATTCTTGTTTATAACAATAATTTTTCAGCAGAACCTACCCTGCAAAACAGCTACAAGTTTCTCAGGCTGTTTATGACCACCCTGTATATCACCCTTTATGAACAAGTGGTGTTCAGTAAAAAATGCAACATATTTTTTATGAAAGTAGGTTGGTTTTAATCAAGATTTCAATACCCAATATTATTACTCACTCTTTTCGCTACAAACCCTATTTTTCAACATAATCTCCGTACAGTGAGACAGTCGTACGCCACTTTACTGAGAGGGCCGGTATGTCTTCATGGTACCACTGCATTGGTCGACGTCAGAGCCAAAATCTTGCCGCATCAATAGCCTCCCCATCACACACGTTCTGCTTCCCGTGGAGTGCACCTTTTCTTGGGTCAGACGGGTGGAATTCGGAAGGTGTGAGATCTGGGCTGTAGTGTGGGTGAGGAGCAGTTCAATAAAGTTTCGTGAGCTTCTCTCGGGTGGGCAAACTTGTGTGACAACTTGTGACGGAGAAGGAGAAGTTCGTTCGAATTTTTGTGGCGACGAACATAATGAAGTCGTTTCTTCAATTTCCTGAGGATAGCACAACACACTTCAGAGTCGATTGTTTCACCATGAGGGAGGACATTAAACTTAATAGCCACTTCAGAGTCCCAGGAGACCACTGCCATAAGTTTACCGGCTGAGGTTGCAGTTTCGAACGTTTTCTTAGAAGGACAGGTGATGTGTCGCCAATCCCTGGATGGTTTCCGATTCGAAATGATGAGACCATGTTCCACCGCTTGTGACGTTATTCGACACAAAGTTGTCACAATCAGCCTCGTAACGTGCAAGAAATTGCCGATGGTTCTTCGTCCCTTATTGTAGCCTTCTGTTAGGTGGCGAGGAACAAAGCGTGCACACACCATTTGGGTACGCCAAATGGTGGACGAGTGTGTCAGCACTACCAACAGAGACGGCCAGTTGTGTGGTGAGGTGTTTCATTGTGATCCGTCAATCACCTCCAATGAAAATATGTGCACGATCCAACAATACAAGAGTCAGAGCTGTGCGTAGCCGGCCAGCATGCAGGAGATCAGACAGGCTTGAACGATCTTTTTGCGATGATGACAGATGTCTCAGTCAGTGAACCATCATGCTTTCGTTCACTGCCAGCTCTCCACAGACATACTGCAAGCGCCTATGAATATCTGCGGTGCTCCGCAAAAGAAACTCAATGACAGCTCTCTGCTTGGAAGACACCTTTGTTACAGACGCCTTTTGAAGGGTACGTAGAGCGTAGCCACCTACCCGAACTTCTTGAAGCTAGAGCGGCTGAAGCATGGTCGACATTTTTTCAACCATAACTGGCCGAGAAAAGAGTTACTTATTGAGCGCTTTTCGTACACGCCCACACACACACACACACACACACACAGAGGAGCCAATGCATAGCACTTGGTCACCGGTTTGGCAACAAACGTGACTTGAACACTGTCGAAACATAGGAGAACGTCTCTCAATGCTCTTTGTTATTCATTGAAGTATGGCCAGTGGAAATGGATCTAAGCGCCATATCATAAATTGTGTTAATATTTACCGTCATTTTGGAGAATATGGCATTTTATCATTTAATCAACTGTGCCTAAGTTGGGCAGTGTAATGTCATGGTGGTTCACGTCGTAAGTTATGATCATTTTACAGCCATCTTTATGTAGGATAAATATGCTACCGAAGGTGCTCTCACTACAGTGCACAGATGTGTCATCATGAGATAAGATCGTTATCTGTAGTTGAACTGGGACAGCTCTTCCACTTTTGTGACAGAGTTGAATAATATGCTACTCCCACACAGTCAGTGACTGGCTATTGAATAAGGAGGTCATGTTTCAGTTGCTGGAGGAAGATTGGCTGGAGGAGATGGACATACAACTGCACCCTATGAAACCAACTCACAATTCAGTCACACATGCAAAAGGTAACCAGATACTGAAGATACTTATCATAGTCTCAGATGAATTACCTGTTGTATAAGATTGAGGTCTGTATCTGGAATAAATAAGTACTGGATGAACTCTTACTCACCCACCTCCATATATGACAACAGCCTTACTACACATTGCTTTTTCATCCGACGCGAGGACCAATCCATTTGTATTGGGTTGGTGCATAAGTCCGTAGTGTTATCCATAAGTTTAAGCAGCACAACAGATACAATTAACAGAAACTTTAGTCATCAATATTATATTCTCCTTCACTGTTTACAACAGTGTGCCACTGCTAGGGAAGCTTCTCGAATCCGGGACTGTAGAAATCATGTGGTTTTGAGGCGAAGAACTCATCGATCCACGTCTGGAGGTAATTTTGATCCAGGAAGGAAATTTCTTGAACGTTATTCAATACAGAGCGGGAAAATGTAAAAGTTTGAGGGCGCAAGATGAAGTGAATACGGTGGGTGAAGAAAGACTTCTCAATTCCAACTCCTGTATTGTGTTTTTCGTCAGTCTATCAGTGTGGGCGCGTGTTCTCGTGGAGTAGCATCGCTTCACATCGTATTCCTGGTCGTTGTTCTTGGATTGCATCTGCAAAACCTCTTTGTTGTTGACAATAAATGTCAGCAGTGATGATTATACCTCAGGGAAGCAATTCTTAGTACAACACACAGTCGCTGTTCGACCAGACGCAGAACATTATCTTTAGTGGATACTCGCATGTCTTTGTGTGTGAAGTTACTGTTTTAATTGGGCTCAACCATCCCTTTCTTTTCCTTATGTTAGCATAAAGACACATTTACTCGTTACCAGTAATGATAAGAATGGTCGGTGTTATTCTCAAGCCAACTGATGACGAGCAAGCAGAGATGAACTTGTGGCTATCTACTGATTTTTGTGATTTTCTGAACTTCCCCAAAAATGGTTCAAATGGCTCTAAGCACTATGGGACTTAACATCTGAGGTCATCAGTCCGCTAGACGTAGAGCTACTTAAACCTGAGTAACCTAAGGATATCACACACATCCATGCCCGAGGCAGGATTAAAACCAGTAACCGTAGCAGCAGCGCTGTTCCGGACTGAAGCGCCTAGAACCGCTCGGCCACAGTGGCCGACCGAACTTCCCCCACTGCATGCAAATGTCGCGCGATGGTGGAATGATCACAGTTCATGGCATTTTCCGCTTCTAGAGTACACTGACGTGGGTCGTTGTGGACTAATACGTTTAAACGATCTCCATCAAATGCCGAAGGCCTTCCTGAACATGGACATTCACTATTGTCAAACGGATCCTTCTTAAAACGAGAAAACCATTTTCTTGCCTTGCTCCGTCCAGTGGGTCATTATCCCTACACACAGCACAAATATTTCTGGCTGCCTCCGCTGCTGCCACCCCTCTATTGAACTCAGACAGAAGTATACGTCGGGAATGTTCGGATTTCTTTACTTGGCACTCCATTTTCTAGCGTCCGCAGTTCCGCTCACTATCTCCAAACGAATGAGTGACAGTACGTAAATTCAGATAGCAACAGTTAACTAAATTTTAATCGTGATAATCTATAAATAAACCGGTAGCTTCTGAAACACCAACATGCAAAACAAAAAAGGCTACGAGTTTATGCAACAACCTAATAATGCCTGAACTATTGGTTTTCATAAATTACATCCATTTTTCTTCTTAACACTTTGAGGTCTGAACTTTTTTAACCACAGTTGTCTCACGTAATATACAATGCCTGACAAAGAATGTGACGCACCTAGAAGTAAAGGTGGAAATAGGACGAAACTTGGCGGGTTTAGGGTGTATGCGATGCTACGCCAATGATTACAAAATCTAGTCAAATTTACAAGGATCTGAGCAGCATGAACCCACTCATTAGTATGACATTGCCGCTGCTTTGGTCAGGATGCATGTCCTGTTTCGGTTGGGAGGGGCGTCATAAAGCCGTCTTATCCACTCTTGAGGTGAGTTGACCCACAACTGTTTTATCTGGCGCTTAATATCATGAATTCTGGCACTGGGAAGGAGTTGAGGTCCAAACTGCTCCCCCACACGTTATATCAAGAACACATCCGAGGATGTCGCTGGCCACGGGGCTGTCTCAACATCATCTAGATAGCTCATAGAGAGAAGGTTCAAAATGGTTCAAATGGCTCTGAGCACTTTGGGCCTTAACATCTAAGGTCATCAGTCCCCTAGAACTTAGAACTATTTAAACCTAACTAATCTAAGGACATCACACACATCCATGCCCGAGGCAGGATTTGAACCTGCAACCGCAACGGTTGGGCGGTTCCAGACTGAAGCGCCTAGAACAGCTCGGCCACAACGGCCGGCTAGAGAAAAGGGCTATGTGTGGACGAAAGTTGTCCTGTTCAAAAATAACACCAAGGTACTGTTCTATGAGAGGAATCACATAGGGATGCCGGATGTCTGTAGCGCACCTCAGCGCCCTCAGATTTACCCCCTACCAAGCCCCCCCCCCCCCGCCCCCCCCACACACCCCCGCCCCCCCCCCCCCGCCCCCCCCCCGCCCCCTCCTCAGAGTTCCCAGCATCACTACCACCCGTGATGCGTAGTAATAGTACGCCATGACGCTCAGAGGAGCATCGCAT
The DNA here is from genome assembly GCF_023897955.1 of Schistocerca gregaria. Classification (NCBI taxonomy): domain Eukaryota; kingdom Metazoa; phylum Arthropoda; class Insecta; order Orthoptera; family Acrididae; genus Schistocerca; species Schistocerca gregaria. The sequence continues at coordinate 737,034,093 of NC_064931.1, forward strand.
TCACTCTCCAAAATATTGGATGAATGGGACCTCTCCTAAGGTTGCCGTCATTACGTGCTGACGATAATCCCCAGAGTAGTGCAGAACTGTCATTCATCACTGAACACGATCCCCTATGCCTTTCATAATCCTTTCAAGGAACTGAGCAGTATGAACCCACTCATTAGTATGACATTGCCGCTGCTTTGGTCATGACCCGGTCGCGACACCTCTCCAGACACGACCGTTTGTATTGTATAGTGGTATTAGAGTTGGGACGGTTCCTGCTGCTGGTATGTTGGTCAAATGTGGTCGAGCAGAACCTAGAATAAGAGTATACTTTGCGTCACGTTCTCATGCAGTCCAACATCGGCCACTGTCACATCCTAATACCTCACAAATCCGGATATTGCACAAGCCGACCAGCCGGCCAAATGGAAACCCACAATGAAGCCCCTTTCAAACTTTGTCAGATGCTGTCAACACAGTCTCATACGAGTACGTGCACCATCGTGTCCTTCGCAGAGGTCACACGACATCTGGCACTCTCCTCGACGCTTGTACACGGTGTTACAAAGAGGTTCAGCCAAACTTTCAGGAAACATTCCTCACACACAAATAAAGGAAATATGTTATGTGGACATGTGTCCGAAAACGCTTAATTTCCATGTTAGAGCTCATTTTAGTTGCGTCAGTATGTACTGTACAACGTGATCAAATTGTAAATTTTCACAGTCAACATGTGAGGGCTGACGAGAATACGCACGCAATTCTGCAATCACGTCATCAACACAAATTTTCTGTGAACGTTTGGGCAGGCATTATTGGTGATGTTTTGATTTGCCCCCATGTTCTTCCACCTACGCTCAATGGAGCACGTTATCATGATTTCATACGCGATACTCTACCTGTGCTGCTAGAACATATGCCTTTACAAGTACGACACAACATGTGGTCCATGCACGATGGAGCTCCTGCACATTTCAGTCGAAGTGTTCGTACGCTTCTCAACAACTGATTCGGTGACCGATGGATTGGTAGAGGCAGACCTCCACGCTCTCCTGATCTCAGCCCTCTTGACTTTCATTTATGGGGGCATTTGAAAGCTCTTGTCTACGCAACCCCGGTACCAAATGTAGATACTCTTCGTGCTCGTATTGTGGACGGCTGTGATACAATAAGCCATTCACCAGGGCTGCATCAGCGCATCAGGGATTCCATGCTAGGGAGGGTGGATGCATGTATCCTCGCTAACGGAGGACAAAATGTTTGAAGTCACGCTGGTACTTTCTGTTGCTGTGTGCTTCCATTCCATGAGTAATGTAATTTGAAGAGAAGTAATAAAATGAGCCCTAACATGGAAAGTAAGCGTTTCCGGACACATGTCCACATAACATCTTTTCTTAATTTGTGTGTGAGGAATGTTTCCTGAAAGTTTGGCCATACCGTTATGTAACACCCTGTATACCCTACCAGATTTAGTAATAGCACTAAACACGAACAACACTGATGCACAATGGTGGCCGTTATAACTGTAACGGAGAATTGCAACTCTATTCATTTAGATACCCAACATAATTTTATACGTATTCGAAGTTACACTGACATCCGACATGTTTTCTGAGTGCTTCATTTGTTTCGTCAGGCAGGTTACATAACGTGCGTACGCTATAGAACTGTATGTCCAATCAAGCATCCGATCATCATCATCTTCATCACAATTGAAAATGATAACTGAAATGGTACCAGACTTAATTTAACCAGCAGAAGAAATTCAGTTCCGAAATCTAGAGGATATTGAGCGGTTCTGAGGAATTACTTGCTCAAACTAGTGATACGCTGTGTGTGAATATGCTTGTGATGGTACCTATATTTCCAGCGCAGGTGGATTCAGTTCTCGTGGGACTGGCTGCAGACAAGAGTGACCGGGTGGAAGGCAGCGGGGCGAGTGCGGGCACGTCCTTGGCCACGCTAACCGGTACTGACGATGGACGTCATCGGGAAACAAGAAGAAGATGCCGAGAACACGCCGCCGAGAATTACGGGAATCTGTTACATCTCCGCGCTCTCGCCTTCCACTGTTTGAAATATAAGCAGTCAGAGACGATTGTTCAGCGCGTCCGATTTCCGAGAGAACTGACGGCGCCAGTTTGTTCCTGACCCGAGTAGTTAAATAATTAATTGTGTAAGGCGGTACACAGATAGTCAATTAGCGGCGGGCGCGGGTATCTCGAGGCGGCCGTTAATGTCGCATCGACCGCTGGGGCTGGCGGCACGACGGCACCGGTAGCAGGCTCGCTTATCTCCGCGTACCGTGACTCCGCTCGCAGATAACCGGCTTCTCCGAAACGCTGCTCTATTTTGACCCTCATATCTCGAAAGAGACGCCGGGCGTGCAGTGAGTCAGCTGCACGTCGCCCGTGACAACGCCCAGTTAACGTGATGCCATTGTAGCAGCGAGCCCACTGACGTCTGACTGTCAGGCATTTCAGAGGATGAAATGTCTCTGAAGAAAAGCTTTCAAATGCAAGTCTTGCTATGGAGATAACCACTGAGAGTTACTCCCTGTTATGAATTATTAGCGAACGTGTCCTTTTGACGACTGCTTGTTCTTTTAGTGTGTGAATTCTGTGACATTTTCAGAATTATAACAGGTACTCGCGATGACTAGTAAACTATGACTAAAGGCTCACAGATTTGACTCACCCCACGTATTGCAGGGTTACAGTCTGAATTTTCCATATCTACTTCCTATTCTATCACTGAAATTTCTCATGTTGAGAAATGACAGCTAGCGATCTGTTATACTCGGTAGAAAACTTTTCAATAGCCAAAATCGGATAAATACTTATTTATTTTCGACAGCCGATTTCGAAGGGTTTTGCTGTCATCTTCTGGTCTTCAAAATTTTTTGTTACAAAACGTGTTCATTGTTAGTTGGAACATCATGCCAAGTTGTCATATTGATAGACAAAACGTAGCACATTATTCAAGGGTTTGCCAAAAATACAACGTTTACAATCGAAAGACAAAGGTTGCTATATTTTATCTACAAATATGACAGTTTGGCATGAGGTTCCAACTCACAAGGAACATGTTGTGAAAAAAATATCCTGTAGACCAGAAGACGACGACAAAGTCTGTCGAAATTAAACAAATATATAACCAGTGTTTGCTATAAAAAGTTTTTTCCTATACTACCATTTCTGAAATTACAACATTACGTATCGCTCATTAAATAGCAATAAATATTCCATAGTTTGTGGGCTCTACCTTTTTTGAAGAGGTGAGGTACCTCAACGCAAATCAAGGACTACTGTAAAACTTCTCACAATCAACAATTACAGAATAAAATCCAAAGTATCTGTTGTGCATCTGTGTAAGGGCGGTAGGCAGGATGACAGTGTCTATATAAGGAAGTTCTTTGAGTATCATGACCAAAAAAATGGTTCAAATGGCTCTAAGCACTATGGGACTTAACATCTGAGGTCATCAGTCCCCTAGACTAAGAACTACTTAAACCTAACTAACCTAAGGATATCACACATATCCATGCCCTAGGCAGGATTCGAACCTGTGACTGTAGCAGCAGTGCGGTTCCAGACGGAAACGCCTATAACCGCTCGGTCACAGCGGCCGGCTATCATGACCATATTAAGCACATGTCAAGTAGTGCTGCAGATATTATATTGATATTGGAAGTGTTTTGTGTTCGCTTTTTTGCAACATAGTAGCTATTTAACAGCCTTTACAGCACTCTCATATTTTTTCCAGATCGAATTGGATATTACTAAACTTTTACCGTGTACAACTTCCTCATTGATAGCTGAAAATTTTATGTAAAGTCTGAAATCGCAACTAATAGTATCCAGCAATGGTAGTAATGGTTCTATTACACTTTCCTGGAGCAAGTCAGTTAATACATCAGTGTCTGTTAATGAATCTTCACGCAGTATTTTGTACCTATAAAGTTCTTTTTCGGTCCAGTTGACAACTTCTAGGATGTAACATAAGAACACGTTTTCTTTAGAAATCGCTGTTGTGGTACTCAGCCAAAAGCATTTAAAATGATTAGAAACTTCGAATCAAACAGATTTCCTCGATCCAAAGCGCAGGGAATACTGTGAAGACAGCGAATTGTTGTTTGCGTGATCATTTTGGTCTGAAACCATGCTGATTTCCAAAGAGAAGATTATGTGGTTCCTGATAGGCCATAAAATTTCAACTCTCCATATGTTATACTTTTCTGCTATAGACGTGTGTGCAGTAAGGAGGTAATTCAATTTCCTTACTTGCAGATACACGTGACATGTGTGCTTTTTCTAGTCGCTTGTGATGTTCCTCTACTTAAGGCATCTTTGTTAAAGTGTAATCAAGCGACACTGTCGTTTTTCTGGAGATAAAATGACTAAACGCTTCCTTAAAAATAGGTCTTACGAGCAATCAATGCCATCAGTTCTCATACAGAACCCTTAATTGAAGAAAAGACCTACGACAAATTAGCCAGCGTGACACACACTGTAATCCAATAGGTTGGCTGGTTCAGGGGCGAGAACCGAATAGCGAGGTCATCTGGCATTTTCCTCAAGCGATTTAGAGAAATCACGGAAAAACCTAAATCAGGATGGCCGGACACGGGTTTGAACCGCCATCCTCACGAATGCGAGTATAGTGTGCTAATCACTGCGCCACGTCCCTCAGTATTTAATCCAATAACAACAAATTCTCCGTTGTACATAAAATATCATTGTAAGGGGTGGAAGACGTCATGCTAGATAGTAAAGGTGGATTGAGAAAATGGCCGGCCAAAGTGGCCGAGCGGTTCTAGGCGCTTCAGTCAGGAACCGCGCGACTGCTAAGGTCGGAGGTTCGAATCCTGCCTCGGGCATGGATGTGTGTGATGTCCTTAGGTTAGTTAGGTTTAAGTAGATCTAAGTTCTAGGCGACTGATGACCTCAGCTGTTAAGTCCCGTAGTGCTCAGAGCCATTTTGATTGTGAAAATGGGCAAATCCCGAAGCTAGTCAACAAGTAAATAAACAGCTGCTTTGGCGTTAAATATTTAAAAAGTCTTTTTTTCAGTATTTGAGAGCTGCAAGATGCCACATACTGGAACTGTTTACATCTTCTAAACATCATTTTTATGTTCTTCTTCCTAAACCTAAGTAACATTCTGCAGTATTGTGCGACAGTAACCAATCTATTGCATTGTTTAACACAGATAACTATGTGACAAAGCTTCAGCACAAAGGAAATCAGCTGGGTGATTTTTTTAATGTCTCTACAGAGCAGTCAAGGTGAACCTGGAACATGTTAAATGATTCACAGAGAGGCAAAACACACTAATCTAGTCTCAGAGGAAATCAGTGGATCCTGTTTACAGAAGTCAAAGCTAATACCAATGTTAGAGGCTTAATTACGGTATTTCAAGGATTTGATACACTTCTTGTTTCACATAGAGCAACTTCTGTTGAGTAGATGAGGCGTTTAATCAACTGGGGAATAACTACTTTAGTTTAAAGAGAATCGAGTAATAGCTCTTTCAAGCGTCGCTTCTTCTTCCTTGGGCTGTTATCATTTCGTGCAGAAAAACGTAGTCAGGCAAAGAAATGTTAGTACTTCTTTCTATGTTACCTCGAGTTCTGTGTTGCGCGCTGCATTCAAACAGCCATATCTTAATGCGTAATATGTTACTTTCTTTGTCACGGAAGCTCCTGAAACCTCCACCGTGATAAGACGCTTTAAAAGCAGCTTAATATATTCGAAGTATCTAAATGGAGACTGGCCACCTTTGTTCCACGGACGTTGTGTGTCGAGAGAGAACGACTTGGGGCACAGGCTGTGGTAGGGGCGGCGAACCCCCGCTGCGCTACAATTAACTGGGAATCAGCTCGGGCACACTCTTATAGGTGGGGCACCGCTCCGCAACACACTCGAGAATTTAAAATAAGATACACAACGAAAGTGGTTTTCGACTACGATAAATCGCCGACCGAGAGAGCGCTGAGAGTATCGCGGCAATTGTTTCGCTTATTTTAACATGAATTATGGCGGAACAAGTGGCAATATATCGCCCGTTAAAGGAAATGTAAAAGTCTAATAAGACGTGTGCATGGCTTCAGTAGTACATAACAACAAAATCAATTGCAATTAGCTTCAACATAACATTTCATGAAGAGCGACGAGTAACAAACATGAATTTGTTGTGCGGACTCCTTACAGGGCAGAATAATGTAATAGGCTCTCCGTCAAGTCTTCTGCAACGGTCAGTTCTAGAAGCGAGCCAACAATTATTTATGACGGTATTCGAGCCGCTACTCGAAGCACCACGGGTGAACTGCGGGACTGACTATATCAAATACGATGTTTGATAGTGAGCTATATTATCCCGCACCTAACAGAACTACTTCCAGTAGCTAACTTCACGTGTCTGCAGTTCAAAACCTGAATTAGTGGATTTTCTCATAGAAGTCTCCTCCTACAAGCACAAAACTTCACTATAAAATGAGGATATCCATCCACTTACACCATGACCAGTTCCTGTAAGTCATCTTCGTTTACCAGGTGATCTTAACATTCCTATATGGATTGGGAACTCCCTTAACTGTTTGGAGAAATTTTCACGTAAGGATCCTACCACAGAAATATTCAATTCACTGATACGTCACGTCTCTGGGGAACGTTTCTTGCATAACAATGTCATCGACAGCATTTTAACTACAATTAGATCTACTACAAAACTAAACTCCGCCCGAACAGTCCATGAAGGTCTAGCGGTACCGCCTGGTCGCCGTGTCATCCTCAGACCGAAGGCTTCACTGGATGCCGATATGGAGGGGCATGTGATTTCGATATACTAACAGAAGATAACCTATAGCACTCACCGTAAATTCAGATTAGCAGTAGTATGTTTATCGAAACAAGTACAGTAAACGCGCTAGAACTTCACCGAATCAAGGAAATTATCAATGCACACGTATATTAAATAAAGTTGCGCCCTATGCGTATAGAAAATGTTCGTAAAGCATCCCCACTCGAGACGCCGACCGGTTGGTCCACCGAGTAGAGGGTGGCTCCAATTAGTACCATACATATGGAAGTGTAGCACATTGAATATATTTTTAACTATTACTTCTCATGTTGATTAGCATCGTAACCGCTACAGAAAACTTTATACAAAACACGCACAGTAACTTAATAGCAACAGAGGAATAAGAGTACATTCGTTTTTAATATGGGCCTACCACTTTTCATCAGGTATTTTGCATTCAGGTTTTCGCTGTGTTCTCTTACTACGAACCACTCTCCACAATGCCTTTCGGTTCATTACCAGCATCATCATGTCGGAATCATTTTCTCTATCGAGTATGAAGTAAATAATCTTCAACAAATCAGGTAAATTACCTGAAAAATATGCATATCGTTTTTCAGTCTCTTAGTTCTGCGACATTGTATAGATCTAAAACCCCGTCACATAATAATTCGACTCGTACGTTGATGCCGCAACGGACCTACCATTCACGGTCGCAGGTGACGTTACGGGTAACTTCACACCGATAACAGAACTTGTGCACACTGAAGACACTCTCGCAAACGAGGGCAACTTCTTGAGATGCAATTACGATGCTAATGACGTCGTCTTAAGGTTCATAGTGTCTGAACAGTTCCAAAAACTGCATCTGTACAGGGTAGTTTTCAGTACGCTGCTGTTGATTTAATGAATACAGCCCTCCATCTGGCAACACGTAAAAGAACGTGTGCTGCAAGATACATACTTCACGTGGACTACGATATTTTTCTTAGAGTATAGCTTCCAGGCCGGCCTCTTCGTTAGCTGGAGTATGGTTCGTGTGTTAGGGTTCTCTGACCATGTGTGATAGAAATGGGAAATCTTCTCTCGAAATCTGATGCTGAGGCGATGAAACACGTTTTTATTTGTATAACGTCGAGCAACATACATAACAGCAAACTGGCAGCAGCAGAATCAGTCCTCTTGCGAGGGATACCAAGAACCAAAATCATATCGACGTATGCTACTTTTGCTTGTGGTGTACCACTACTGCTTTACACACTAAGAGAAAAGGTGGTATGTGTACGAATCTCTAAGTGAGTGCGTGACCCACATGGAACACTTCCTGTATGTGGGACATCAGATGCAGACACTTAATACCAAGAAGCAGGTTCCTGTTCCCAAGACACAGCCTGAGAGGCCAAGGCTGGTGCTTTGGTGCAGCCTCAAGAGATAAGATCTGCCGTAAATATAAGAGTTAAGAAGTTTTCTTACAATCTGGGCCATCAAATCAACACTGTGTTTTAATAGTCACAGATTAATTATCAAACATAAGAAATAGCTCTGTACCCATACCATCATGGGCAGACATGCTTTGCGTTGTGATAGTTGGAGATCAACAGCTCTAATATAAGGTACATAAGACTTCACCTTCTGCTAGGACAATAACTTCAATAACTTATGAGTAACTGGCTACACTTATCACATTTCAAAAAATGTATTATCATCATCATCATCATCATTTAAGACTGATTATGCCTTTCAGCGTTCAGTCTGGAGCATAGCCCCCTTATAAAATTCCTCCATGATCCCCTATTCAGTGCTAACATTGGTGCCTCTTCTGATGTTAAACCTATTACTTCAAAATCATTCTTATCCGAATCCAGGTACCTTCTCCTTGGTCTTCCCCGACTCCTCCTACCCTCTACTGCTGAACCCATGAGTCTCTTGGGTAACCTTGCTTCTCCCATGCGTGTAATATGATCCCACCATCTAAGCCCGATCGCCCTGAGAGCTACATCTATAGAGTTCATTCCCAGTTTTTCTTTGATTTGCTCATTGTGGACACCCTCCTGCCATAGTTTCCATCTACTAGTACTTACAATCATCCTAGCTACTTTCATATCCGTAACCTCAACCTTGTTGATAAGGTAACCTGAATCCACCCAGCTTTCGCTCCCATACAACAAAGTTGGTCAAAAGATTGAACGGTGCACAGATAACTTAGTCTTAGTACTGACTTCCTTCTTGCAGAAGAGAGTAGATCGTAGCTGAGCGCTCACTGCATTAGCTTTGCTACACCTCGCTTGTATCATGCGTTAGGATGTAAAATCATGCACCAGAATTACTTAGTAATTACTTAACTAGCAATTTCAAAAAAATCTGAAAGTGCAAGGTGTTGGAATGAAGATACAGGTATGTGAAAGTTAAGTAGGAATATACAGTTGATGCCACTAACCGCTCATTGAAGGAATTGTCCTTAGTCTTTACACTGAATGTAGGATCTTAAGATTCCAGGTGTTATAGATCAGTGACCAAGCTGCATCCGTTACCGTTTCCAGACAGAGCTTTAAGAGGCACAAGCTGTAACTCTGTACATATCTCCGGAACGTAGACATTTTCCGTACTAGTTTTGTCAGGTAAACAAAGCTAAGCCGAAACACGTAATGATTGTAGAAATATTCTGTGACTGTATAGAAAATAATAATAACGAACGTCTATTCAGTGAAATACTGAGCTGAGAAAACAGTGTAAATATGGAGTAATAGATTTCAATATTTGTGGAGAAAGAAGACACGGGTCATGAATTAGAAGGGGAATTCGGACCATGGGAAGCTATACGAGTAAAGATGAAATTGTGAATTGAAGGTGCAGTAGAGGATAATTCCCTTGGTTGGGGAACATTTTAGGTAAAAGTCAGAGTAGAAATGTAAAGATTTCCACGAAAGTTCTCGACAGGCGTGATACTTTGCCCAACTCGGAGACGGAAGGGTTTTAAGATACCTGAGAAACATTAACACATTTCGACACAGCTGGTACCGAGTTATCACTTGAAGGTCAGTCAAGGTGCCAGCACTTGGTTACAACTCGTCAAAACGCCACTGAGGTGAACGTTTGAAACCACGCTCGTGATAGGCATTATCTTGGTTGTTAGATGGAGCTTAAGACGATCACATGAAAATGGAATATTCAAGCGGCCAGAAAGGTAATGAAGAGAGTCATGTACAGCCGAATCCAAGCAGGAAAAAAACCTTTATAAGCGTATAAAGGAACAGCTACAGCCAGGATCAAGTCAGTAAGAGAGTAGCAGAGAATCGAAATATCAAAGACAGACAGATAGAGTGTGAGACGGGAGCAGACACCGATGGGCCAGAAGTATTTCATCCAAGAAAAGAGTTAATAATACAGGCAGGAGAACTACAACGGATAGTTCAGCAGCAACTTTTAAGTGTCTGGTATACACTGAGGTGGCAAAAGCAATAGGACGGCGATATGCACACATACAGATGTCGGTAGTATCGCGTAGTCAAGGTAAAAAAGGCAGTGCACTGGCCGAGCTTTCATTTGCACTCAAGTCATTCGTTTGAAAGGGTTTCCGATGTAGTTATGGCAGCACGACGGGAATTAACAGACTTCGAACTCGGGATTGTAGTTGGAACTAGACGCATGAGACGTCCCATTTCAGAAATCGTTAGGGAATTCAACATTCCATGATTCACATTGTTAAGAGATCACCGAGAATATAACATTTCAGGCATTACCTCTGACCACGGAAAATGCATTGGCCGACGACCTTCAGTTAAGGACCGAAAGCAGCGGCGTTGCGTGGGCGCTAATGGGCCATGGTAGCAGACGATCGACGCGAGTGCATTTGCTAACAGCAAGACATCACTTGCAGCGCCTCTCCTCTGCTAGTGACCATATCGGTTGGACCCTTAACCGCTGGAGAAGCGTGGCATGGTTAGATGAGTCCCAACTCCAGTTGCTAACAGCTGATGATAGGGTTCGAGTGTGTCGCAAACCCCACAAACCCATGGACATATGTTGTCAAAACAATGGCTCTAAGCACTATGGGACTTAACATCTGAGGTCATCAGTCTCCTAGACCTAGAACTACTTAAACTAAGTTGTCAACAACGCACTGTGCAAAGTCATTGTTGCTCCATAATAGTGCAGGCTGTCTTTACCAGGAGTGGACTTCGTCCTCTGAATGTTCGACTTCTTGGGGACCATTTGCAGCCATTCGTGGACACCATATTCCCAAACAACGACGGTTGTTCGCAGTTGGTTTGAAGAACACTGGACAGCTCGAGCGAATGGTATGGTCACCCAGATTTCCTAACATGAATCCCATCGAACATTTGAAGGACACAATCGAGAGGTCAGTTCGTGCCCAATATCCTGCAGCAGCAACACTTTCGCAGTTATCGACGGCTATATAGGCAGGATGGCTCAAAATATCTGCAGGGGACTCTCAACGACTCCCGTGACTCTTGTCACCTCAGTGTATGTTTCATTTAATAGTGCCGAACAGAATAGATCTGTCTCAAAAAAGCATTTCATTTTCCAGTAGGAACAAGTGGCTGATTACTACTAGTCTCCTGTGACTTAGGCCAAAGGGCCAGTGATGTAGTAACTAGGTCAAGCGGTCATCGATTTATTAGTTAGGCTCAAAATGGTTCAAATGTCTTTAAGCACTATGGGACGTAACATCTGAGGTCATCAGTCTCCTAGACTTAGAGCTAATTAAACCTAAGTAACATAAGGACATCACACACAACCATGCCCGAGGCAGGATTTGAACCTGCGACCGTAGCAGCAGCGCGGGTCCGGACTGAAGCGCCTAGAACCGCTCGGCCAAAAAGCCGGCAGTAGTTAGGCCAAGTGACTATTGATTCAGTAGACGGTAGAACAAGTGACAATGATTGGACGTGTCTCTGAGCTAGGCACCCCAGGTATTGCATTTAACAGTGATCAGAACAAGAAGCCAAGTGGCTCTTGTCTCTTGGTAGTGGGAAGACCCACTTGTAATAGGACGTAGTCATTGTGAAATGTTACTTTTGAATGCATTGTGGGAGCGAATAGTGATTAAAGTGTAACAAATATTTACTATTAAGAGCAGTCTTGGTCACAATTTATTTATTACGGTGACCGGTTTCGACCACTACTGTGGTCATCTTGAGACCAATAAGTAATAAATAAATCTTGATAAAGACTGTTTTTGATAGTAAATATTGTGAAATGTGTTTCCACCCTAAATTTGGCATCAATTGTCGCCTGATGCACATGTGTTAAGGAACTTGTTGATCAGACAGCTCACATGTAAATACGTCGTAGAGAAACTTATTTAAAGAATTCCTACGATCTTGCTACTTGATGAGGACACCATCCACGTTAAGACTCTTCTCTGTTCCCCAGCTGCCCGCATCTCGTGGTCGCGCGGTAACGTTCTCGCTTCCCACGCCCGGGTTCCCGAGTTCGATTCCAGACGGGGTCAGGGATTTTCTCTGCCTCGTGATGGCTGGGTGTTGTGTGATGTTAAGTTAGTTAGGTTTCAGTAGTTCTAAGTTCTAGGGGACTGATGACCATAGATGTTGAGTCCCATAGTGCTCAGAGCCATTTGAACCATTTTCTTGTTCCCCAGCAACAATTCTGAACAACCAGTGAGGTTCTACTTCCTGTCTACTATAAAGGTTAGTTATGGAAATCATAACAAAACAACATTGTCGTTAAAGTTCTGATTGCACCACATGGTCCACACCAACTCTGCATTTGTAGTTTTGACTTGCGCTGGGTAGTGACATAATAATGAAAGTAAATGGTACAAAAACAAGAGACAGTGAAAGAGGTGTACGTCCTAGAAGTCTTAGCAAAACAGAAATATGAAGTGCATAGTGAGTTAACTGTTTCATCAGAAAACAAAGTTAATCATTGGAAGACTAGGATAATACGCTGGAAAGCTGTAGCTTGGATGCGCCAAGTGAATTGTTCCACCAAATTAAGAACACTCGTAGGCAACCGAATTAGCGTGCTCAGGCAGAATATCCTGACGGATCACTTAAATTCGCAGTAATACAATGCAGCACTGGAGGCCAGTGCCGAATACTGTGACATCACTTAAGTTCTACTGTATGTGAAAGACTATCGAGTATTTCGGCAGTAAATGAAAACATTCCAATATTTACAATCAAGTAGATTATCTATAATTTGTATTTTTGTGAGATACCATTAATACAAGCGTGCACAGTGAGACAGCTCCGTTGCTCCAGCAGGTGTAGTGGTGATGCCAAACTTTCTCAACATTGCTTTGGCCATCAAGACCAGTTCAGCATCAGAACGGTCACCATATGATATCATAATACGACTGACTGTAACAAAGTACACTGTATATGCAAAACAATATTTGAACCGTAAATGATACATAGATGTGAGAGATGCCATTTCAAAGGACTCGAATAGAATAATAAATTTACACAAATATCTATACTACGCAAATAATTCAAAGGTTGCTCTAGAGATAAATGCATGTTAATTACGTTGTATAAGCAGAAAGAAAGTGATTTTCAGAAGGACATATTATTATTATTACCAGCGTGGCATTCGACAGTAAAGGACGGACGCTATGACATGATGTGCTGACAAGTTGGCAGCATTTGTAGTTTTAAGCTTCAGTTAGAAACATTGACAGTTTTCTGATTAGTTAATTATATCCATAATTAACACCCAATTCTGAGTATAGCCGCAGCAAGTAATAAACAATGATGAAACCTGACATTTACAAAACAGTTGTCATCGATGCACCGTAAGGTAAATAAATATAAGGCACTTTGAAGTTATAATAAGTGTTAATTATCGAATATAGATTAAAACATGCTGCACAGAATCATTGTAAGCGCATTACATGCAGCCAGGGATAACATTTCATCCAAAGTATGATGATATAATAGTTCTAAGTTTCAATTTCAACGTGTTTCGTGTGCAGATTTTAAGAGACTGTTTGGCAAAACTAGACATCTACAAAATTTTCTATTTTCAGTTATATATGAATTCATATAGTCTAAAACGCGATGAATCGATTGTGCATGTTAAAATTTAACAAAACTGAAAATATATCGTTAATCACAAATGAAATATTGCAAATTTTTACAAATACCTAACATTTACCGAAAGAGAAATTTTCCAAAACAGAACGTCTACATGACATTTTGTTTTGCATTAATTTTAAAACAAAATTTACCATGTATTTTCCGGTTTAAAATGATGAACTTCGATTTCTTGTATTGGCGATATTGTTTGTGGCCTTTGAACAACAGCAAAATACTCGCTGACTTTCGTTGTAACAAACGTACGAGTCTAGAATTTGATTGTTCTTCAAAGACTAAATACCAAACACAAGTATAAACTTCATATGTTGATACAGCAAAGGTACGTTACTTCCAATTAAAATCACTCCACTCCATAACACTAGTCCAGCAACAATAATAGAACTTTGGATACAGAAAAAACTGTCTTGGTTGCACAAGACAGGTTTACTTAATCCTCAATTATGACGCGTTTCGTCTGTTCGAGGAATCACCACACAAAGTGGGGGAATTACAAACTGGTATAGGTGTACAGAATGAAATTTTCACTCTGCACCGGTGTACGCTGATGTGCAACTTCTTGAAAGATTAAAACTGTGTGCCGGACCGAGACTCGAACTCGGGACCTTTGCCTTTCGCGGGCAAGTGCTCTGCTAACTGAGCTACCCAAGCACGACTCACTCCCCGTCCTCACAGCTTTAATTCTGCCAGTACCTCGTCTGTATAAAGTACAAATCGCTATTAAAGACAATAATAAATGAATGAATTAAACAGAAGGAAGACAAACATCGATTGGATTATGGAGCACTGAGCCATATGTTTGTTTCAGAGGGTGGTGAGAGGTATAAATTTCAACTCATAAAATATTTAATCATGACTGAGCTTACCGATAAAAACCCTTGCTAATCGTGAAAGAGATGTACAGAATGTTATTTTTAATTTATACATTTAGTATTGTCCTTAATACCGATTTGTACTTATACCAGTTTATAATTTCCCCAGATTGCCTGGTGATACCTAGAACAGGCGAAACGCGCCATATGTGAAGATTAAATGAACATATCTTGTGCAACGAAGGCTGTTTTTTCTTTATCTTAAGTTACTTCCGTTATTACAAGTTTATAAACGTCAATGATTATTGTAATTGGAGGTCTGTGCGTTTCAGTGCGGTCAAAAGCAGATAGCTCGATATATTAGTTTTGTTTATTTATTTTTACATGGATTCAGAACCTACGTGTGAAGTAGATTAGTCATCTCCCATTCAAGGACTACCTCGCGGACGTGATGATACATCTAGAAGAAGAATTATTCGATACACTCAACAAAGTGCTGCTGATGCTGATTTAGCCTGTATTCATAGTCGGACAGATATTGAAAAACGCTCGAAAAGAATTTGTTGTCAAGCAGCAGTGCTTTCAAAGCACAACACGAAAAGCAGAAGATCTATTACTTTCAATTATTTCATAACAAAAATAAATCGAGAGGCGATTCAAGTTTTTCTGCCACATTTAGGAAGAAAACGGGGGTATCAGGTGGCAGAGAAAGAAATTTAACTAGCAAATGTCTCGTTGAAATGCCGAAATAAGAGGGGGAGGGTGGGGGGAAGAGAAACTGTAAGAGATGAGGAGATGACAGAAACTATTGAAATAGATATTTCGAAACACCGCTCGTATGAGAGTCATTACTGAAGAAGTAAATACTCACGGTCATATCTGAGTCCAGAATCAACATAAAGAAAATGTGGAATAGCTTCTGAGCAGAGCGTATCAAAGCAGGTCACCTAAAGAGCTCCCCTTCCAAATAAAAATATATCTTTTAAACATGTTTAAACATCTCTTTGGCAACCCTAGGTTTGGGACGTGCTCAGTTTGTACAGAACTGTAGCTAAAAATTAAAGCTACCACTGTCCTAAGTGAAGAAAAAACTTTCGTAAGTAAGATGAGAGTTAATAAGTTTCAATAAATTCTTGAACTGAAGGAACCAGATGCCATTAGTGGATGTTTTGACTGCATGCCAAGCCATCGCCTCCCAATAATACGAGGGCTGTCCAGAAATTAAGTTACGATCGGTCGCGAAATAAAAACGACTATGAAAGTCCGATAAAGCTTTGCAAAGATGTGTTGGGCAGTGTTTCTAGTATGACTCTAGGTAGAATTATGTCGCTCTTTTCATTCCTGAGCTCTTAGTGAGCGCGTAAAGGTGTTATAGAAAATAGTGTCTCCCGCCAAGTACGAGGCCTGGTGAGGGCCTGGTGAGAATTTTCCCCTGAAGCTATGCAACCAACATTACACAACTGTCGTGCGGTTTCTTCTTCAAGACAAATCTCGGCCTCATTCTGCAGGGGCAATGAAGATGTTCCTGCATCGTTTCAATTGGAAATGTTTGGTTACCCACAATACAGCCCGTAATTGTCTGCCACTGAGTTTCATCTCTGCTCAAACGAACCACTGGCTATGAAAACAACATTTTGGCACAGACAACGAGCTTTAGGCCAGCGTAGAGAATTGTCGGAAAGCACTGGCGGCTGCCTTCTATGATGAGGGTATTGGAAAGTTGGTACAACGCTACGACGAATTTCTGAGTCAGAACGGCGACTACGTAGAGAAATAGCTGAAAAGTGTAGCTAACTGTTACAAATGTGACATTTCTGATTTTCACTGTGATTTTCATTTCGCGATCAATCGTAACTTACTTTCTGGACAGCCCTCGTATCTATTGGGAAAATATTTTTCTCACGACAGGTCTACTGTAATAGCGTGAAATGAAGAAAAAGAAAGTAGTTGACATTACATTTGGCTCGGAAAGCAAATATCACTTGGAGCCATTCAAATTCAGATGTAAAGCATTTATTACTAAATTTGCAGAAGTAACATGAAGAAGCGATGAAACTCGAGGCTGACATTGAGGTTCACAAAACAAAACTTCGATGATAATGGCTATACTCCTTCGATACTGTGAAGCAACAAAAGTTTTTACGAAAATTCTGCATTATTTTCCATTCAGGGTGAACGCTTATATTCCTGGCTGGGAAATATCTTGCTGTGTACAAAGTAAACAACAAATTATCGACCTCCAATCTTGGTTGAAGAGCTGAAAGAAATTCATGAGTTTCAGAGACATCGACAGTGCTCCCTTGCTAAGATTAGAACCTGAACTCATTGTTGAGAAGGATGAATATGTAAAGAAACAACTCAAATATTTGGAAAAACTCTTTGGATGAAGGAAAAATAAATTAACATGAAGTTATTCACAAATTACAGACTATTGGTTACATTAAAAAGTTATAACACTGTAGTTATTCAATATTGCAAAAAAAACTACAATTTCAGTGTATATTACCGCGAAATATCTATATGAAAATATTATTGGGGTGTGACTGATGTTTCTGGTACTGAGTAAAAAATCTAATGTGTTTTTAAATTTCTGTTTCGTGCATTACTTAAGGTGTTTCCTGAAAATTTTGCTTTTTGTAGATGTGTTTTGCAAAAACGAAATTTCAGTTAACTATCAAGATTTTCCTGAATAAAAACGTACTAATTAAGTATGCCCCTAAGAACGTATCAACTACACAAATTCCTTTTAAACGGATTCCTATGCTGAAAGGTCACGATACGAGCTAACGAACTGATGAGCTACCCATAATGGTCTCTATATATCTACATATCAATAATTGTCTCTATAGTATATATTTAACACAGAGTAAAGTTCTTTAAAAGCTCAAATGAAATTACAATATGTCGCTGACACTGTGGTCAGGTAGAAATTTATAGGGAAGACTGTATAGAGAAAACACAATTGGGTCTCCTCATCGGGAAGTTTATGAATTCTAAGTTAATGAGACAAAAGCAGGCCACAAATAATACCAAAGTAAGAAACAGAAGTTGTGTGGAAAAGAAAGTAAATTGCAAGATGCACAGAATATGACTTAGGTTTCCCCAAAAACCGGCTATCATGCGCCAATCAGCATCGAACAACAGCCAGGAAACGAATCGCCCAGAATCTTGGTACAACACCCTCAACAGCTCACTTTCAAAGCAACCCTCTATACAGGGGATGACTCAATATTGTTGCCACTGACACTCATGGAAATATTACGTGTCCAGAATGCACATTAACAAACACAAATTTGGACTCCTCTTGATCAGTGCCTCCTCGATTGGCCAGATTTTTTCCGCGAAGCACTGTGGTGGAGGCGACTAATTCAATGGAGGCGACTAATTCAATTGCACACACCAAAATTTAGAATCGAAAGCAGTCGACTCCTGGGCTCGTTCTTGCTTTGACGTGCATACAGCGAAGGCAAAAATGTCATACTTACACTCAGGGGACAGTAATCGTAGCACATCACCCTCTGTCCTGAGTGATAACATGCACCGGCTCTACCAATGAAAGCGCGGAGAGGGCTAGACCCAAACTTCTGCAAAATCTCCCCAACTCCTTGAGCATGCATGCCCTCCTAATGAGACTCACTACCTCCCACTGACAAAAAGGAATAGCTAGCACACCGGGTGTACACTTTCCTAGTGAAAGTATTATGTTCGAGTACAATGACTTCCCTGGAGACTAGAAATCTACTCTGTAGGAATCAGCATGGGACTCGAGAAAGACGGTCGTGTGAAACCCAGATCGCGCTATTCGTCCACGAGGCACAGAGGGCCATAGACACGGGTTCACAGGTAGATGACGTGTTTCTTGACTTCCGCAAGGCGTTTGACACAGTTTCCCACAATCGTTTAATGAACAAAGTAAGAGCATATGGACTATCAGACCAATTGTGTGATTGGATTGAGGAGTTCCTAGGTAACAGAACGCAGCATGTCATTCTCAATGGAGAGAAGTCCCCCGAAGTAAGAGTGATTTCAGGTGTGCCGCAGGGGAGTGTCATAGGACCGTTGCTATTCACAATATACATAAATGACCTGGTGGATGACATCGGAAGTTCACTGAGGCTTTTTGCAGATGATGCTGTGGTGTATCGAGAGGCTGCAACAATGAAAAATTGCACTGAAATGCAGGAGGATCTGCAGCGAATTGACGCATGGTGCAGGGAATGGCAATTGAATCTCAATGTAGACAAGTGTAATCTGCTGCGAATACATAGAAAGATAGATCCCTTATCATTTAGCTACAAAATAGTAGGTCAGCAACTGGAAGCAGTTAATTCCATAAATTATCTGGGAGTAGGCATTAGGAGTAATTTAAAATGGAATGATCATATAAAGTTGATCGTCGGTAAAGCAGATGCCAGACTGAGATTCATTGGAAGAATCCTAAGGAAATGCAATCCGAAAACAAAGGAAGTAGGTTACAGTACGCTTGTTCGCCCACTGCTTGAATACTGCTCAACAGTGTGGGATCCGTACCAGATAGGGTTGATAGAAGAGATAGAGAAGATCCAACGGAGAGCAGCGCGCTTCGTTGCAGGATCATTTAGTAATCGCGAAAGCGTTACGGAGATGATAGATAAACTCCAGTGGAAGACTCTGCAGGAGAGACGCTCAGTAGCTCGGTACGGGCTTTTGTTAAAGTTTCGAGAACATACCTTCACCGAAGAGTTAAGCAGTATATTGCTCCCTCCTACGTATATCTCGCGAAGCGACCATGAGGATAAAATCAGAGAGATTAGAGGCCACACAGAAGCATACCGACAATCCTTCTTTTCACGAACAATACGAGACTGGAATAGAAGGGAGAACCGATAGAGGTACTCAGGGTTCCCTCCGCCACACACCGTCAGGTGGCTTGCGGATGGATGTAGATGTAGATGTAGGAAAACTGCAAAGTTTTCCTCCCACGCACATAAGTAAAGAATCGTTCACGCAGGAGAATCATATAAACATACCATCATTTGATCGTCGCACAGACTCCTGTATAGCGGCTGTAGTAATAAGCATCCCCGATTTAAGAAATAACTGAGAGTTGAACGTGACTGAGTCGCCATGTCCAAGTGGATTCCCAGTTTGGTTGTACAAAAAGAACTCAACCCATTGGCCCCTTACTTATATTGCATTTATTACAAATCTATCACGCAGCACGAAGTCCCAAGCGACTGCGAAAAAGTGCAGGTGACTCCTGTACATAAGAAGATTAAAATAACAAACCCGAAAAATTACAAAACCAAGATCCGTAACATTAGTTTGCTACAGAATTCTTGAGGTCGGATATAACATATTTTCTTGATAATAAAAAGCTTATGTCAATGAATCAGCACAGCTTTAGAAAGCATTAGTTGTGTGAAACTCAGGTTGCTCTTTCCTCACGTAGTGTCTTGTGAATCGTGGACAAACGGTGACCAGCAGAGTCCATATATCTAGATTTCCAAACAGCTTTTGACACGGTGCTCCACTGCAAACTGTTAACGAAGGTACGAGAATATGGAACATGTTCCCAGACATGAGAGTGGCTCGAAGACTTCTTTAGTAATAGGACCCAGTACCTTGTCCTCAACAGCGAGTGTTCGTTAGAGACAAGGGTATCGTCAGGAGTGATCCCAGGAAGTGTGATAGGGCCACTGTTATTTCTTATATAGATAAATGAGCTGACGGACAGGGTGAGCATCAATGTGTGACTGTTTGCTGATGTTGCTCTGGTGTAAAGGAGGATGTCGTCATTGAATAGCTGTAGGAGGATACAAGATGACGTAGATAAAATTCCTAGTTGGTGTGATGAATGGCAGCTAGCTCTACTTGTAGAAAAATGTAAGTCAATGCAAATGAGTAGGACATGCTGTAAACTCGTTGGTAGATGAGAATCTACTAGCTAATTTTCTCTAATGTAGCACATAATGTCCTTTACATTAGAACAGGTGTATTGATTGGTTTCTACAATTTACAAGCTGTGTAATACGTTCCTCTGAGTGGAAAATGACACAAGATAAATGCAGTAGTCTGAAAATGAAATATAGTGGCTCCTCCGACGGGGCAGATATTTATATTATCTACTAAATGTGACCGGGTGGATGTTAGCTATGAGCGTATGCTATATCACCAAATGGTGACGTCTGCTTTGTGTTTACATAGGTAAAATGAATGAGCGAAAACAATTACTCACGGTTATTGTGGTTCCCAAGATTTTAAGAACAAATTAATTTTGTTTGTAGTTGAAATTGTTCTCTGCAGGAATGTATTCTTTTTATTTGGGTCTAATATGCAGATTAATAGCAATAAATTACTCTTCTGAGATACAACTCAGTTAAAATATTATGCTGTGCATAGCTGCATTATTTTGAAAGGAAAGCCATTTCCGTGACTTAAAATTCACCGATGCACTGTGTTTGTTGACACCTGTAATCTGCTGGCAAACGCCGCGTTAACAGCAGGTGCATCTGAGTGGTCTCTCTGTGGTTTAACACGTGGGGCGCTAGCTGACCTGCGCCATCCCAAGCGGAGGCAATTCCTGCTCTTTAACTGTCGAGTAAGCCTCTTCTCCCGTCTGCAATTCTATACACCTTTTCAATGCCACATGATAAATTCAACGTGAAATCTTCTGAACGAGTGAACATTTAGAACGAATGGGAATATGCAACCATGAATAATTTAATAAATGGACTTCAGCTCGTCGTTTCATCATTAATTAGCTCATCGCAGATCAAGGCAGAGCAAAACACAGTTTTCACTGCAAAATTTAAGCGCAAATCTAGTGCAGAGAATTTCGTTAATCAATCTTAAGCTACTCTCGTTAGCTCCAAAATTCTTACGTTTAACATTGTTCTGGTGCTCTCCCATGGGTCTATCATGTTATAATCTTAGTAAGATGTGCACTACGCATAACAAGTTCCGTAAGGGTGGCGTAATCTAAATTAGACAACACATTCTTGGGAAACACGCTACTGAATGTACAAAAATGGTATGCAGAGAAACGAAACTTCCAACACAGATGGTGGTCCAGATTGCTCAGCGGTCTCTAGGCAAATGCTGGCGTCTGAGAAACCTATAAACGGTCCCGCAAGTATCCTCGGGCATAATTTTCTGCTAGCAATATGCAAAAAATCCTTCCAATATCGTCTGCAGTGCGTTCTGTGACGAACTAGATCTAATAGCTGGCGTGTTTTAGGTGTAGGGGGACGCTATACAGCGCCAATCACTCAGGCAATCAAAACGACTCTCTCACCCTGTGCTGTCGAGCAGGCGGCACGAAAATGATGTTGGAAGTGACACACTGTCCTGGGCTGATCACCGGCAAGTTGCTTCCTAGCGCTGTTGTTGGACTGACGTAGTGGCGGCTCCCGGCCTACATTTACATCTTCATCTCTACATCCGTAATCCGCAAGCCACCTGAGGGTGTGTGGCGGAGGGTACTTTGAGTACCTGTATTGGTTCTCCCTTCTATTCTCCCTTCTTTCTGTTCGTAGAAATAAAGATTGTCGGTATGTCACTGTGTGGGCTCTAGTCTCACTGATTTTATCCTCATGGTCTCTTCACTGCTTGACTCCTCGGTGAAGGTATGTTCTCGAAAATTCAACAAAAGCCCGTACCGGGCTAGTGAGCATCTCTCCTGCAGAGCCTTCCACTGGAGTTTATCTATCATCTCAGTAACGCTTTCGCGATTACTAAATGATCCTTTAACGAAGCGCGCTGCTCTCAGGTGGATTTTCCCTATCTCTTCTATTAACCCTATCTGGTATGGATCCCACACTGGTGAGCAATATTCAAGCAGTGGGCGAAAAAGTGTACTGTAACCTACTTCCTTTGTTTTCGGATTGAATTTCCTTCGAATTCTTCCAATGAATCTCAGTCTGGCATCTGCTTTACCGACGATCAACTTTATATGATCATTCCATTTTAAATCACTTCTAATGCCTACTCCCAGATAATTTATGGAATTAACTGTTTTCAGTTGCTGACGTGCAATATTGTAGCTAAATGATAAAGTATCTTTCTTTCTATGTATTCGCAGCACATTACACTTGTCTACATTGAGGTTCAGTTGCCATTCCCTGCACCATGCGCTGATTCGTTGCAGATCCTACTACATTTCAGCACAATTTCCCATTGTTACAACCTCTCGATATACCACAGCATCATCCGCAAAAAGCCTTAGTGAACTTCCGATGTTATCCACAAGGTCATTTATATATAATGTGAATAGCAACGGTCCTAGGACACTCCCCTGCGTCACACCTGAAATCACTCTTACTTCGGGAGACTTCTCTCCATTGAGAACGACATGCTGCGTTCTGTTATCTAGGAACTCTTCAATCCAATCACACAATTGGTCTGATAGTCCATATGCTCTTACTTTGTTCATTAAACGACTGTGGGGAACTGTATCGAATGCCTTGCGGAAGTCAAGAAACACGGCATCTACCTGGGAGTCCGTGTCTAAGGCCCTCTGAGTCTCGTGGATGAAAAGCGCGAGCTTGGTTTCACACGATCGTCTTTTTCGAAACCCATGCTGATTCCTACAAAGTAGATTTCTAGTCTCCAGAAAAGTCATTGTACTAGAACATAATATGTGTTCCTAAATTCTATAGCTGATCGACGTTAGAGATATAGGTCTACAGTTCTGCACATCTGTTCGTCGTCCCTTATTGAAAACGGGGATGACCTGTGCCCTTTTCCAATCCTTTGGAACGCTACGCTCTTCTAGAGACCTACGGCACACCGCTGCAAGATGGGGGGGGGGGGCAAGTTCCTCCGCGTACTGTGTGTAAAATCGAACTGGTATCTCATCAGGTCCAGCGGCCTTTCCTCTTTTTAGCGATTTTAAATGTTTCCCTATGCCTCTGTCGTCTATTTCGATATCTATCATTTTGTCATCTGTGTGACAATCTAGAGAATTAACTACAGTGCAGTCTTCCCCTCTGAAACAGCTTTAGAAAAAGTCATTTAGTATTTCGGCCTTTAGTCTGTTATCCTCTGTTTCAGTACTATTTTAGTCACAGAGTATCCAGACACGTTTTGTTTTGATCCATCTACCGCTTTGACATGAGACCAAAATTTCTTAGGATTTTCTGCCAAGTTAGAACTTAGAATATGGTTTCAAGACGGCTCTGACACAGAGTCCAATTGTGGTCCACGAACAGCATTCCGGATGGCGCCCAAGTGTCACAGCATCATGGCGATAGAGCGGCGAAGCTACTTTAGTGTCAAATTGGCTAGGTATTCGTACACTGCTGACCTGCACTTGCTACATTTCGTGCGGAAAGAAGACTTGACACAGAGACCAGTCCCTATATTCCAGGAAAGAACTTGAGGTGTGATGGCAGCACTGTAGTGGGCTGCAGTAAACAGCGGTGAGATTTCAAAATGACTTCGGTGATGGAACGATCAGACGCGTAAAGAGGCGATTTGAATGAATCTAGAAGGAAGAAACGACGCTATGAATCATGGAAGGTAAATGTGATTAAATAAAGAAGGTCATGAATTTGAAGCACATCAACTGGAAAGGAAACAGCGTTCATTGTTTGTATTCTCTGTACATAATATAGTAGTAGAAGCAACGTTTGTAGAAACATTACAATAAAATGTGATTATAAGCTGGACTGTTACACAATACAAAATATATTAGCACAATGTTCAGTCAAAATGCACCCTGTAGCAGCAGTATAGTAAAATATGAATTTTCTCTGATTAGGATTGTGATAGTGCCTCATTTTCATTACGTGTCGACAGCATGAATGGTCGCCATGCCTCTGAAAACTGTGAAACTGCATTATGTTTCACACATGACTGACTTTATCGCTTTGCATGTTCATGAGTACTAATCTAAGGAAATGTGCCATTAATAAAGCGACTGATGGAGAAGAAGACAATGAATCAGGAACTGAAGCTTGGGACAGAGATCAATACTGACAAGTTTGTGAACATGTGTGTCTGTCAAAATCAACAGGATTGTTTAATAAGTAAAATGTAAATGTCTTGTGACCAGGGCTTCCCGTCTGGTAGACCGTTCGGCGAGTCTAAGTCTTTCCATTTGACGCCACTTTGGCGACTTGCAAGTCGATGAGGATGAAATGATGATGATTAGGACATCACAATACCCAGTCCCTGAGAGGAGAAAATCTACTACCCCGTCTGGAATCGAACCCGGGCCCTTAGGATTGACATTTTGTCGCGCTGAACACTCAGCTACCGGCGGCGGACATTTAATAAGTAAAAAAACGCGAAATTAACTCTTCCATGTTACAAGGTGAGGCACTAAAAAGGGTACTGACTTTCATTGTATTGTCTATTTTAAAATGTACTGTTTAATTATGAGTGGTAAAAATAAGAGAAATGTGTATGAACGTGCAGAAATGATTAAAAACAATATTTTGCTTGAAAATTAACCATTTTTTTAGTTACATGATATTTATAATAAATTTCAAAGTGTGGATATGTCAGTTATTTTCGTTTACCATTTTCTGTTACTTGTCTTTATTCTATGATTGCAGATGTTGGTATAAAACTGTATTTTTCCTGATGAGTATGTGGGAGGCAAGCACTATAAGGTTCGAGAATAATATTATTCAGGATTATACAGTTTTTTCAACATGTCCCAGAACTACTGTCGTGTGACGTATCCCTCTTTTCATCGCAGCACCTCAAGTCATTAACCTACAGAAGCTTCTCAGATACTTCTTGGTTCCTGGAAGTAGGAGCTCCAGTACTGCATTTAATATTTTTCATCTTTGGGAAGAATTCTATCTCAAGAAATGGAATGGTCCAGAAACACAGTCTCCGTCTTTCGGAAAATCTAGTTCTCTGAATTCACAGTGACTTGAGCTGCCTGCAGCACCTGTACAACTTCCACGGAAAATTATTATGCTCGTCGCAGGACACCACTGCAAACATCATGTCAACAATATACTCGGTGACAAATCTCCCATCTTCCTTACTGAGTGTCATGTCTATTGCCAAAACGAACATAAAGAAGATTTTGACAAATCGAAAGGTAGCTTCTTACATTGGTAACATCTGTAACAGCACAAAAATGTAGCATACTGCCAGCAACTGGAGTCTAGTTCAACCTGTCAAAATGTAGCCTGTAAATTGACTGCCGAGAAGATGCTTTTCCCATGGAGTTTTGTAACAACTCTTCTAGAGTACCACGGTGATTCGTTTTGCAAACAGTGATAATGTTTCTTTGGGAGTAATCTAGCACCATTCTGAGTGTACCGTCCTTTTTTGTCGCTATAAGCACTGGATGCTGTAGCTACTGCTTGCCCTTTCAGTAATCCCTTGTTTCAACATATCTTTCATTTCTTGTTCCACCCGGTGTTCATAAATCAGTGACATTCAGTAAGGTCTACAGAAAAACATATTATGGGCTTTAACTTTAAACTTGTATCTAAAATTCTTAAAATTACCATTCTTCACACTAAAAACTCCCATATGCTCTAATAATATGTTTTTGAGCTCCTTCCAGCCCTGATTCAGGATGTTTCGCATCTCAGAAATCATGTGCTGAATGATGCAGAGAATTTCATCAAGCTCGGACACATCCATCCCGTGCTTTCCCACATTTTATAGATGAGAGACGGTAGCGGTATGGAGAGCCATTCCTGGAGACAGCAAAGTGACTGCTAAGCGTTTGTGAAAACATCACATAGGAAAATAATACACCAACTATGGCATGCCAAATACTTTACAAAACTTAATTCTGCAAATGAATTATTTCAGTGCTTGGGAGAGGGCAGAGATGGTAAAAACACGCACTTACTAGTATTATGAAGATACAAATGCGTGTATGGTCGTCTTTTCAGGATGTCTGGTGCGAAGTATTTTCGTCTATTTAGACGATGAGGTATGCTAAGTTTGCTCTTAGGAGGAGCACAATGAAAATCTCCGACGACTACCTCAATGGTTGAAAGAGTGCAGTTCAAAACTGTAACAAGACTAAACTGATTTGCTGAAAAAAGAAGTGATCTTCCTGAGTACTGTACCACAGACAACGTAATCGTGACAAATATAGAGACAGTGGAGGAAGTAAAATTCTTTCTATGGCATAAAACAAGTGAACGATTAAAGGGTTTGCTAGGATTTGTTGTTTACTGCTTAAGATTCACGCTCAAGTTCAGCAAAATTGAGATCCTTTTCACGAATTTACACATAAAGGATTCGTATAGAAACAGTGGCGGAGAACCGGAAATGCTACACAATTGATGCATCTTCCACTGTATCCGTACTATTACTTTATAATATCATTTACAGTTACAACATATGTTAGCAATGAATCAGTAGGAACAGTAGTATCGGAAGGCAAAAATTAGCGAGGACTTGCCAATTACTTGAACAACCAAATAATTAAATGAGGAAAGAAATCTATAGCACACTGGGTAAGGAGATATTAGTAGTAGTCTTTGCTGTGAAGACATTCCAACCACATATATACAGGGTGACCTGTTTCAGTTAGGACTGTAACTAGGAAAATTAAATTCATGGATTATAGTCAAAAATGCACTGTATGTATTCAAAATAATCTTCCCTTGAATCAATACACAGTTGAAATCGTTTTTAAATAGTCACTGTAGGCCTTTTTTTTCGAACTTCATTTAGTACTGCAGTACGATGTTCTTGGATATCCTTAACTGTGTAGTAACGGCGTTCTTTCATTGCCAGCTTCAATTTGCCGAACAACCAGAAGTTGGTTGTGGCCAAACCTGGTGAATACCGCGGTTCATCCAGAACTGTGATCCGTTTGTTAGTCATGAATTAGCCCACGCTGTTCACATCGTGGGCTGGAGCATTGTCGCTGAGGAGCAATCAAGAACCTACCTCTCGGTATTTGGATCGAATTCGACATACTCTCCCCCACAAGCACAAAACGTAGCACTGAAGTTGCTGCTGCCTCGCTGCTCCACCACTGTTTTCTGACGTAGTGCTACATCTGCGCCCAGAACGCCTGCTGCAGCGATGATAGTTATTTGACCTTACACAGCTGTTTTTGAAACTTTAAGGATTGTAATGCTGCAGTTCACACTAAGACAGGATTGCAGTTTGGATTTTCACACAAGCAGTTCTAACGGAATTGGGATACACGGTGTACAGGCTACACACCTAATACTTGCACTCCTTTTATTTCGTGAGCTATCTAAAGTATCGAAACAAAGTTTGTGGCATACACACAGAGACATGTAATTTTGTTGCAGGCTTTATCCACTCAACTCCTGGATCAATTGAGATATTTTAGCAAGCCTGGAACGCGGGAGCCCCTCTTGACGACATTTACACCGAAATTGACGATTCTGGATTCTTTGTCTTTCAGATTTAGTAGATTCCTCCGACACTTTCGCGAAAAATTTTGAAGCTATCATCAACAAGCGTTGTATCACTGCACATATCTTATCAAAATGTCCCGAATTCTTTTAACAGAAAGCTTAACGTTTTATTAAAAACACCTGCCTCAGTATTTCGGTTGATACAAAGTTAATAAGATTAAACATGAAACAAAATTCTGTGTCCTTCAACGTACAGATGCAGGTTTTAGATGGCTCGTCATGTGTATGTGGTAGGTCATTCACAGCAGTGACAAATCGAGAGCCTCTGACACGATTTCTTTTCCGTAGAAGATGCGAATTCGAGAATTCGAGAAAAATTAGAAGTCGAACAATATTGTTGAACAGCTGTATATAAATGAGGCAAGTTAAAATGTAATGCTGCAGCTTTAAAAAAAAATTAGAGACGATTCAGGAAGTAAAGCAGCATTTTAAGGACAAATATCGTAGAGAGAGTACGGAAGAAGCGAGTGTGGCAAGGAAAATGAAAGTAACGAAGATGTGTCAAAGGAATATATTCACAGAAGTATGATGAATGTACAAGTAAACAAAAAAATTAACGAAAAAGTTCATGCTGTAAACTCCGTTAACGAAGTAGTAAATGAAGAGGTTAGCCTGTGTGAAACGGAAAGCATTTTAAAACGAATGCACGACAGTCCGTTGCGAGAGCATCAAGGCATGAACAGAGACTTTGCTAGGATTAAGTAGTACAAGAAGTGCTTCGGAATGAACCGTGATATTGGGGAGGACGTGAGGAAATGCCCCGTCATGCCCAGGAAAGTTTACTCAGAACGAGGATATTTTTATAGATGACAGATACATAGTTGTTCCGTTGAATGTATCAAGTGTAGGAAACATTGCATGTTCACATTTGAAGACGAAATACATAAGTTATCGACACAGATCACCGATAAAGCTGCTGAAAATATTGTACACCATACAGCATTACGATGTATGATTTCATCAGTGCTGCTAACGGATCAGAGATCTAGTTTTTAAGTGGCAATTTCAACAGTATCTAAAAAGTTTTAAAAGCTAAACGGCTACATACTACAGTTTATTATACTGAATCCGATGGAGCGCGCGAAAAAAGTGAGTGTACAGTTAATGGAGTATCGGAGGTTTTTCCTCACATGAAGCAAGAGTTGTTGGAACTAGCGGTTACAGCACCCAAATTCTGTGCCTGACAATAATCCACACAGCAGCACGAGTTACCGGCTATTTGAAATGTTGTACGGACGCAAGGCAAATGTCGAGGGAGTGCTGCAGAAAGCAAACTAGATGTTATTGCTATTCTTATTCTGATAGCTGAAAACTGAGAAAGGAAATAGTCACCCGAGCGGCAGAGGAATACATATTAAGAAGCATCAAAGAGTTTCTGCTAAAAGCGGGTATAGCAAAAACTTAAGGTAGTGATAAAGTTTGGCCTTTGATGAAGCAGTTAAGCGTCGTCGCTTGAGAAAGTTGAAGTCACTCCGGAGAATCTTATTTGGAGTTATAAGGGCACATAGCGCAAGTGTACTGCCAACTTTGGTGTGACGTCATAAGCGCGTGACTGCGCGTGAGTTCGCTCTCTAAGTTTTCATATATTTTTAGGTTTCAAATACATATTTTAACGGTTTTTGTGATAATATTTACTATATAAGTGACTTATTAGTGGTTTCTTCATTGACCTCCGCCTTTCTTGTGTGGTGACCTGATATTTGTGAGTGTTTCGTATCGAGCAACTTAACCTCTTACCAGTGTTTGCATTCCGCGCTGACCAGTTGCAGCTGTAGCGGGGCATCGAAAGCTAAGTACTAATTAATTGTTTGTGTGTAGTGGTTTATTTACGAACTTTAGTAGTCTTCAAATGGTGTTTTTGGTGTTTTCTTGTGAAATAATTTCAGAATAAATTTTTGAGAACTGTTTTCAGTTTCGTTACTGTGTCATTAGACGTTTGATTTTCTTTCTGTGTTAGTCTCTTGTTATATTCTCATTTACTGTTGATTAATACTGTTAATAATAGTAGTTACTTCCCTCGTAGAGTAAGTTTGTGATTATTGTAGTCAGTTTTTAACATTTTCTTATTGTAGTATCGGTACTTAGATAAAGTAGTTTTCTTGTTTCAATAACCATGAGTGAGAAGTGTCGGCTTCGCCGTAGGTTCGTGAGTAGTGGATTGCGGGATGAGACTTGTTCGAAGTATTTTCACTGAGGGAATGCAGTGGGGAAGCCAGTGGGCATTCTGGTGAGATCCTCTCCTCGAACTGCACGTTATGTAGCAAGAGTAAATTGATAGAGGAGCAGGAGCGTAAGATCTGTCCCCTTCAGATCCAATTGAAAAACGCACAGGAGGAGCTAGATAGGATGAGGAGGGAGAAGGGGGTTGGGGAATGGGAGCTGGCTGTTGGCAAGAGATCTGATAGGAGAAGGAGATTTTCAGATAGTTTTACTATTGGTGTTTTCAATAGATATGGCCAACTGTCAGAGTCTAGTGGAGAGGAATCTCTAGTAGCTGTAGATGTAGGAAGTATGCAGCAGACCTCAGTAGTTACGGTGGCTAGAACAGTTGGAAAGTCGAAGAGGAAGAAGAAGGTTCTGCTGTTAGGTAGATCTCATGGCAGAGGTGTAGGGCAGCAGTTGCAGGAAATGCTGGGGAGTGAGTACCAGGTCACCAGCATTGTGAAGCCTAATGCAGGATTGGCTCAGGTGACTGTTAACATAGGGGGGTTATGTAGGGATTTTACTAAAGAGGATCAGGTAGTGATTGTGGGTGGGGCTGGTAATAGTATTGATAGGGATGGGGACTATGGCATAGATGGTGTTCTGGAAAAGATAGCCATTCAGACTGGCAACACGAATGTGCATTTCGTGGAACTCTTTCAGTGTCACGATCGGCCTCATCTTAATACAGCCGTCAGGCGTAATAACATGAGACTTGGGGGTGCGCTGATGACAGAAGGCATGAGGCACATTTCAGTGGTGTCGGTGGAGTCTATCAGAAGGACGGGTTTCGCTATACATGGCCTGCACCTTAACAGGCATGGAAAGGGGAGGTTGGCAAAGCTTATAGGTGACAGCATAGTTGGTGGTGGTGGGATCACTCATGGGAAAATTCCTGTACTAGTGGGTGTTAGAGGTGCACCTTTTTTAAATTGAAGTCAGCTGATAGGTATTCCTGCTTAAGGAAAGTCTCTCTAAGAAAGGAACCACTTTTGACAAAGCTTAGGCATCCGAGTAATGAGGGAATTAGTATATTTCACCAAAATATACAAGGTATTAGAGATGAAGCTAGTGAACTGCTTATACATGTTGACTCTGAAATTATTGGTATATCTGAACACTTCTTAAATAAGGAGATAATTCAGAGGCTTCCTTTACCAAAACAAAAGTTGGCTGGCAGCTTTTCTAGGAACTCTTCGCAGTTTGGGGGAGTAGCCATGTATGTGAAAAACGGTATCCCATTTGAGCCAATTGATGTTTCAAAGTACTGCACTGAAAAGGTGTTTGAATGTTGCTCATGTGTGGTTAAATTTAGTGGAGCTAAACTTCTAACTGTGGTGATTTATAGATCTCCATATTCGGATTTCACAACATTTTTGCTACAGCTAGAGGAGGTTCTTGGTTCACTTTATAGGAAATACAAAAAGTTAGTTATATGTAGTGACTTCAATATTAATTGTATAAGTGATTGTGCAACGAAAAGGATGCTGGTAGACCTCCTTAATTCATATAGTCTTATGCAAACCTTATTCCTTCAAGCGAGAGTGCAAGGGAACAGTAGAACAACCATAGACAACATTTTTGTTCATTCCTCATTACTAGAAGGGCGTTCTGTTAGCAAAAAGGTGAATGGCGTTTCAGATCCTGATGCACAAGTTTTTTGTGCTGCAACACATGTTAAATATAGTTATCATCTTTTTAGGAAAGCTGATCCAGTTGCTGTAGAGACCTTTGTAAACCTTATCAAGGAACAAGAGTGGCAAGATGTTAATAGTGCTGATACAGTAGACGATAAATATAATGCTTTCCTCAAGACTTTTCTCGTACTCTTTGAAAGTTGCTTTCCGTTAGAACGTTCAAAACAGGGTACTAGCACAAACAGGAAGCCTGGGTGGCTGACTAGAGGGATAAGAATATCCTGTAGAACAAAGTGGCAATTATATCAAAACATTAGAAACAGTCAAAATCTAAATGCAGCAGCCCATTACAAACAGTATTGTAAGGTGCTTTCAAAAGGTTCTTAGGAAGGCAAAACATGTGGTATGCAGATTGAATAGCTCTTTCTCAGGATAAAATTAAAACCATATGGTCAGTCGTAAACGAAGTGGCTGGTCTGCAGAGACAGGTCGAGGATATAGAATCAGTGGGTAGTGGGAATGTCCGTGTTACTGATAAGTCGCATATATGTACAGTATTTAATAATCACTTTCTGAATATAGCAGGTGAACTAAATAGAAACCTAGTCCTAATAGGGAATCATATAGCGCTTGTAGAAAAAAGTGTTCCGAGACTGTTACCTGAAATGCTCCTCCACGATACTGACAAGAGGGAGATAGAGTTAATAATTAAATCGCTAAAGACCAATTACTCTCATGGATATGACGGTGTATCTAGTAGAATACTGAAGTATTGTAGCCCAGTACTTAACCACATCTGTAACTTTTCCATTAGGACTGGTCGGTTTCCTCACAGATTAAAGTAATCGGTAGTGAAGCCACTTTATAAAAAGGGAACAGGGTTAATGTTGACAGTTACAGACTTATTTCTATGCCATCGGTGTTTGCTAAAGTTATCGAGAAGGTTGTATATACAAGGTTACTGTAGCATTTAAATTCACATAATTTGCTGTCAAATGTGCAATTTGGTTTTAGAAATGGTTTAACAACAGAAAATGCTATATTCTCTTTTCTCTGTGAAGTTTTTGACGGAGTAAATAAAAGGATGCGAACGCTAGGTGTTTTCTTTGATTTAACAAAGGCTTTTGACTGTGTTGACCACAAAAATTGTACCATTATGGTGTAAGGGGAGTAGCTTACAATTGGTTCGCCTCTTACTTTAAGAACAGAAAGCAGAAGGTAATTCTCCGCAATATTGAGAGTGGTTGTGATGTCCAGTCCCAATGGGGCACTGTTAAGTGGAGCGTTCCCCAAGTGTCGGTGCTGGGGCCACTACTGTTTCTTATTAATATAAATGATATGCCTTCTAATATTACCGGTAATTCAAAAGTATTTGTTTGCTGATGACACCAGCTTGGTAGTGAAGGATCTTGTGTGTAATATTGAAACAATATCAAATAATGTAGTTCATGAAATAAGTTCGTGGCTTGTGGAAAATAATTTGATGCTAAATCACAGTAAGACTCAGTTTTTACAGTTTCTAACTCACAATTCAACAAGAACCGATATTTTGATCAGAGCGAATGGGCATATTATAATCGAGACGGAAAAGTTCAAGTTCCTAGGCGTTCGGATAGATAGTAAGCTGTTGTGGAAAGCCCATGTTCAGGATCTTGTTCAGAAACTAAATGCTGCTTTATTTACCATTAGAACAGTGTCCGAAATATGTGGCAGTTCAACACGAAAAGTAGTCTACTTAGCATATTTTCATACGCTTATGTCATATGGTATTATTTTTTGGGGTAATTCTTCTGTTCGAGCTATAGGTGGTGTAAGTTCGAGAACCTCTTGTCGATCCCAATTCAATACTCTGGGAATTCTGAGATTGCCCTCTCAGTATATATTTTCATTAATGTCGTTTGTTGTTAGCAATATTAGCTTATTCCCAAGAGTTAGCAGCTTTCACTCAGTTAGTACTAGGCAGAAATCAAATCTGCATGTGGAATAAACTTCCTTGACTCTTGTGCAGAACGGAGTGCACTATTCTGCTGCATCTATTTTCAGTAAGCTACCACAAGAACACGAAAGTCTTAGCAGTAGCCCAAACACTTTTAAGTCTAAACTGAAGAGTTTCCTCATGGCTCACTCCTTCTATTCTGTCGAGGAGCTCCTGGAAGAGCTGAAAAATTAAGCAAATTCCGGTGTTACATTGTTGATTTTCTTTATTTAAACTTACGAATTGTCGCCTGAATACGTTTCTTATATTTCATTTTATGTTTCTACTATCATGTTATAATTTCATGTATTGACTCGTTCCATGACGATGGAGACTTCTCCCTAATTTGGTTCTAAGGAACAATAAATAAATAAATAAAAGTGCAAAGAACTAAATAACTAAAGATTCACGTAGACAGCCTGAAGCAGGACTTACAAAATTCAGTTACACTACACGAAAAGAGAATATTTCTCCAATTCACATTTAGAATAACGTATGTAAGCTTGACAACTGCAGTTACGAACAGACTTGGAAGTTAACAAATATTATGCATCATCCGTACTATATTACGATAACGTAGAACAAGCGGAAGTACACATAACCATTGACAGAGCAGTACCAGAAAGGTCAACGTTATTTATCAATACAGTGATGTAGAGAAACACTGTTACAGTCAAATCTAACACCAATAGAGGAAGGCTTGCTGCATCATCGCATGACACGACACATTACAACATTTCATTGTTACATATATGTGTTAATCAACTAACAGTAGCCGCGGGGTGTAGCCGCTCTGTCTGAGGCATCTTGTCACTGTTCGCGCGGCTCCCCCGTCGGAGGTTAGTCCTCCGTCGGGACTGTGTGTGTATGTGTGTGTATGTAGGGAGCGATGGCAACTAACAGTACGTAAACAGGAAGGCAAATAAGCTATCGAATTTGGTAAGAAAAGTTAACAAAATCATCTTTTGAACGTTATATGAAATATATGTAACTTATTATAAGGAGCAAACAGAAACAATAGAGGAGAGCTCAGAGAGTTTGATAAGGTTAAATAATTAGTAAGAGGCAGTATTGATGGCGACGTTATTAGAGATAAACATTAAATCTATATGCTTCAGGGAAACAAACAGGTATGGAAAAGCCAAAACTTTTTGTGAAAAAGTATACCAGGTAAAATTGTGTGAACGTCTGAGAAAAAGCTTCATTTTTACGGCTAGCGGACAGATATTGTAACTATCAGAAGTAACTGAGTAATTACAAGAGAAATACGAAGAAATAACGGAAGCAGTAGTTAATTCGCCTGAGATCTTTAATTCCGTATAAATCATTAGGTAAATAAGATTAGGCGTGCCGAGTGATGGACGAATGTATGAAGAATTGCCGAGTCCTCTAGATGAAACATCAGTTTACTTACTGTGAAGAATATGTAGATTTATTATTGTGCAACAGTATTATAGGGCACATGTTCATAAAATCTTTAGAATATAACGATTTCATCTTGAATCGAGTAGTTTGGCGTGTAGAGATTTCCACCTAAAAGGAAAATACATTTTCCATACAACCAGCGTAGCGATATCTGTTGCTAGGTAATTCCAAGCGTCAGTACAACACTTTCACAATAAAACTTAAATCGCAACGATTGTGTCATTGTCTCAAAAATAACTGTCTAATAATTTATACTAAGGTCAACACTCAATCAATGAAATAGAGAAGCAAAGCTTCTTCAATCAGTGAGAGAAATTCCAGAGAATAGTGTAAACATACTTTAATATAAAAGTTACAAGGATTAACTGTATTAAGTGGAAAGCGAAAAAAAAATCTAATAATAGAAGGTGCTGTGTTCTCCAGGAGATACGCAAGCAGCCATACACAGAAGAACGTCGAGCTTACTAGTACTCAAGTGTAACTCCAGCAGAGCACAAGGAAAAGACTATTTCATGCTGCAGCCATATGTCATTAGATAGATCCCAAGCGAATATCCATCTGTCAAACGCTGGTATAAGTAGACACTAGGTTCCATTTAAGTTGTTATCCGTCGAGGATCACATAGTGAAGCTGAGTATTAACAGTGCCTCAAGACAGCAGGACTGTATCTACAGTCGTCCCCAAGAAGAGCCAATTGGTTATTCTACATGTTATCGTAGTTATCGTTCACTGGATTCGGGACTAGACAAGATGTAAAGTCAAATCAATGCAAGTGAACTTAAAACTGCTGCTATACTAAAGATACGTAATTTGTAGTTTTTGTTACTAAATTATTGTAAATTGTTGCTAATTTGTGTTTGCCGTAGTGTTCCCTCATCTTATTTGTTCCTGCGGCGGGCTGTATTGTTGTTGTGCGACACTTCATAGCAGGAACTGCATTCAGTGGTAATGGGTCCTCTTCCTGCCACCTATTTACGTTTGACGCTAAGTATATTTGATGAATACAGCAAAAGACACGAGAAAAATATCTTTGTACTGTAGATATAAACCCAGAGGTTTCATAGATGCAAAGTTACATGCAATAATTCCACGAAAATAGGAATTGCACCTTGGAGAAGCGTAGGTTTTTTTAAATTGTAAAAAACAATACTGACATCTATCACTGACGTGCACTAGTATGCAAAACTTAAGGACAAAAATAACTTTCGCATGATGTATCCCTGCCAAGTAACAGTGCTTGATGAACACTTGGGCTACATATTGAAAGAACTGCTACAATATAGTACGGAAAAACCTAATGAGACGTACAGATATGATACTTTTATTCAAAGCCAATAATTACACTGAAGTCACCACGATTCTGATGATCCAGTACACACTACAAAAGGCGGGACATGGTTCTTAATAGGGTATATAATCACTACAGACTGCAACACATGCTCTGCAAAGTGCGTCCATGCTGGCCATAAGGTTGGTAAGACGTTTCATTTCTTCACTAACACGGTTGCCCACTGCTGGACTACCGTTGGTGCATGCGGGCGTGCTGCACAAGGCATCTCGTATATGCTCGATGGGACTGAACTCGGGGAATGGGCATTCCAGTCCATTCGCCGAATATCCTCACGTTCAAAGAGCTCCTCCACTTGTGCAGCTCGATGCGGTCACACATTGTCATCCATAAAAAAGAATTCTGGGCGTAATGCACCATCGAAAATGCTTACGTGTTCCCATCTCTTGCCATATGAGAGTTCGTTCAGCTTTTGTTTGTCGGCCTTGCGTAACGGACGTATTTTCAGCAGCAATACAGTGTGTACCACGTGGCCCCTAGATCGAATACTTGGTGCACCACATGCCGAGGTTGAGAAGGAACACCGTCAACACGACCGAGCAGCCACTCCTTGCAATCAACACTCGAGAGACAGATTGAGAACAAACGACGCACACCCTTAGCCAGCATATGGGTGGCGTCTAAGTCTGTACGGTATGCTTACATTTTTGGTCTAAGTCCCAGAAACTCCACACTCTGCGGCCCATTTACCACATCTCTCTTGGCACCGAGAACGTTTTTGTTTTGAGGCGTTATGGCTTATGAATTATTGGTCGTATATGCAACATGTTAAATCTGTCGAGGTGGAACCTTATCACTTCATATGGATGACAGCCTTTCACCCAGAAGATGGAGTTGACTTTATCCATATAAAGTAACTGCGAAATGAGTTTTTGCAAACGCACAGTGAAAGTGGAGCATGTGGAGTCTGGATAAGTTCAATATACACATACCTACGTAAACAGGTTTCGTGAACTGTACTGAAATTTTAACCATCTCCAGAGCGACTTATCTTTGATTTAATGTAGTCACGCGTTTAAAATATACCGTGCCGATATAATCCATTTCGACATAACTCCCCTCGCAGTTGTCAACTATATGAACTTGTCGGTGTTTTCTGAGATTCTCCGTAGTTTTTGCAGATTATTGCGTTCTTCATTAATCAAAGAAATCGTTTTGAAAATGACACATCACTGAAGCTCTGTTTTCTGTGTTAAAATAAATGTACTGATTGAAGGAGATAGACCAAGTAGCTTTTATAAGTTCCATTCCCAAACTGAGGCACTGCTGGAAGTTTCTGTAATGCATTTACTTATTTCTGTTTGTCCCGCAGCGTCGCCATCAGCCTGGGGAGGCACCCATTACGAGGAACTAGTCATTCCGGATATAGCGGAAAATCGTTGTGTGCGTCATGCAAGCTATTAGGATATGCCATTCCTGCCTCCTCGAAGTAACCTACACCAGAATGCGCAGATACACCTTTGAATTCTCGCAGCCCAGTGATTTCATCGGACAGCCATAGAAGCCCTCCAATCGGCATAGATTATTGCACGGTGTCCCCACACAAGTTTTTTGCATTCAACTGTAAGATGAAATTCATTTAGTAGGATGCTGTTCACACTTTCTTGTGACGGGCTTCCTATTATCTCAATCGGACTTAATTATTAAGATAATTAAGCAATGATTCCATAGTCTGTCCACTAAAATCTGGTATGTTTGAACCCTGTTAAAGCCTCAGTGATGTATCAACAACAATCCTGTCAGTTCCCTTTTCGATGTGGTTTTTTTCCTGGTAGTCTTCCACATTCTTAAACGTCTGTCCATCTTCATACACCAGCGTGTTTATCGCATATATAGCGATTCTCAGCTGCCGTTTCTGAAAACTGTTTCGTCGTGTTCTTCGCCCGTCTGCACCACTTCCTGAGAGCAAACACACATCCCGTTGCTCACTCGCCGAGGGCACGCCAGATCAACTTTCCTTTCACTGTGTTAAAATATTTCGCCCTTGCTGCTGCTGAATTTCTTAAGTACAAAACAGCCAGCTATTTTCAACATCACCGTGGTCTACTGGCAGAACAGTTACGTCAGAAAAACAATCCTGATTCCACAGAATGTGTTAAGTCAGGTTTATAAAGTAACAGTCAAAATCACTCATAGCTTCTACTGGATTTTAGACTGCTATTAATGTTGAGAACAAGGTTAATGAGACTAATGACAGCTCCAGTAATAAGCCTCGTTAGAAACTACATCATCCTAGTGAAAGGATACAGCTGAAGTTCTAGGCAGTGTGAATGACCACTTACTTTTCGTAGCCTGGAGACTGTAGCTCTCAGTGTAGCGATGGTAAACTGTGTCCTACCTGCATCTATCTTGTAGCCCAAGAAAATTTCCGGGACAAAGCATTCAAGTTCAGATTTAGCAGTATTTAAAACTTCAGTGAAACTAAGTCAGCAGTTCAAGGA
The DNA here is from genome assembly GCF_023897955.1 of Schistocerca gregaria. Classification (NCBI taxonomy): domain Eukaryota; kingdom Metazoa; phylum Arthropoda; class Insecta; order Orthoptera; family Acrididae; genus Schistocerca; species Schistocerca gregaria. The sequence continues at coordinate 737,073,170 of NC_064931.1, forward strand.
ACCAGTTCAAAACACTATATTTCCCACTGATCGACAAAACAGTTCTGGACCAATGCTTTGCACTGATACTGGCAGTTATTATTTGATGCCCTAGTAAGTCTCTGAAACAACTCTACTTTCCCAGTTACAAGAAGTTACATTGCAACAAATTTCTAAAAGCTTAATGGGTGGGACTCTTCCCTGACAAGCGTGTTTGGTAGGAGCCAATTTCTGTTGTGTTTCTGGCTGGAGTCTGTCAACCTGACAGGTGACTTTTCGCCGATAATGATAAATGATGACGGCAGGCTGGACCGCGTTGCCAGAGGCCGAGATGACCGTTGGCAGCTCTCTGAAGCCTCCGCTGGATCTCCAGGTCGCATGCACCGTAGTGTGCAGCTATCTCTGCCTGCCAACTGATCATCTGCGCCTCTCCAGCGGTTCCCTCATTAGCAGCGAACGAAGAGTGCTTCCTCCAAGCCTTCTTTAGCATATGTTGTCTTCGACTGGTTAAGAAAACAGTTTATATTCCGCTTTTGATTCGTCTCTACATTCACGCCCCCCCCCCCCCCCCCTCCGACGCCACAGCAAATAAGGCATCCATTTTCGGTCACTTGACTCCTTTGTCCACTACAATACTACATTTTTCAAAAAGATTCTTTTGGGCACGAAACATAACCGTTATGCCCTCACTCATTCATGGGTTATTTGCCTTGGAGTACCTATGGATGCTCTGGAAAGTCCTCCAAGAATCCCGTAGCATGTCGACATCAGCCAACAATTCAACGTTGACACATGTCTTTCTAACTTGGCATCCCGTGAAAGCCCATATTTGCACTTCGAAATTTCTCAAAAATATGTGCAAGGCAGCCTATGTCCATGTCCACGTAAAGTCTTGGGTATTCCGATAAGTTAGGGTTTTTGAATTCCTGCCAAACAGTCACCACATTCCCACACTCTGCGTCCGTTATGGCATTGCTTGTAATATAATGAAGTCGCTCACACAATACACCACAGGATCTAGGAGACACTTGGATGCCGTGTATAATGTAAGGGGCAATGCACTGGTGATTGTTTCCTCAGTAGACATTTCCAAACATATCAGTAATCTATCATATGATTTGTTAATCGCTCGCTTGTAGAAAATGGGGTTAGACATCTAGGACAAAAATGTACTATATGATATTTTTTTACTCAGGAGGAAATTAGGCAATACATGTTTCTTGTCCAAACATAGTGCTGTTTCTTCCGCTCACCGAAAGCAACAAATCTACGCGTTTGGAGCACTGACCACCTACTTTAGAAAAGTAGACAGCTCTGACAACTTTATACTCTACATATTTTTCTGTACATTATCCTCTTCTTCTGGCATGCTTTAACCTTCCTTCAGGCTGCAAATGAAAACTGTTAAGTCTGGATTCTGCCTCTGATATTTAGGTACGACCTGAAATTTAATGAGTGACACGATTCCATTGAAGTTACCATGCTCCCAAATATTATATGCTTGGCATGTAATTGGATGCTATGTATGAACATTGTAACAGACTTCTACTGCAGGTTAGGAGTCGGCGAGTGGTTCTATACTGGAGGATAGCAATGGAGCAGGCGAAGAAGGCAGCCAATCAGTTGACAGAACACTTTTTTGACGAACACGAACACACATGGTTCAGCACATATGAGACAAACAGGCTGCTGTCGACGGGAGGTGATTCTTGGGCCCTATCACACTGGCACACGTGTGCCGACGCAGATGTTCTCCGTGGGCGGAAGTGGCGGCCATGTTACCGCAGCATGTTGGCAGATGGCAGCTGACGGCTGCGGGGTGGTGGTGCGGCAACGCGTCGGCGTCCCTGTACCTGGGTTGGACACTCAGGCAGTGGTCGCTGGTTCGTGGCCCGGCGGAGACAGTGTCATAGAAGCGACGAATACTGACACAGGCTCTGCATCATTGGGCGGACCAGCTGTAATGACTTGCTGATGGGCTGGTTCTGATTGTTCAAATCCCGTTTCCACATTCTGGTGTTGCTGGAGATCCCCTGTATCGGGGCTAAGTCGAAACATCTATAAGTGGGGTTGATGGCCTGATGTGACGTAATAGGTAAGTTGGTCGCTCGTGCAACGGAAGTCCGCGTGACATCCTTCATGCGGTAGCGTTGGCTGCGCAAGAAGTGTCTGCTGATGCTGCTGAGCTGGCCAGTCATTGGCTGGTAACTGCGCTCTGGTTTTGGCTGCTGGGCTGTGATCCCCGCTGTCGGTGTTTAAGCTGTTACATTCCTTCCCTCCTTAGATTAATCTGGTCCTCCGAATTCATATTTTGTTGGTCTGTCTGTAACAGACACATCTCTCAGTGCTTATTCTATGCTTGAATATGATTTTGGCGTGTCTTCCTTTCCGTTTTATTTTACACTATATACAGCGTCTCATTCCTTCGATGCTCAAGCACTGAATTTCTGCGACCCTCTTTGCTTTTTTCCCCTCTTTTTTCACAATTTGTTATTGCTCACTGTGGCTGAGTCACGTCAACTGGTACCAGCATGCCTCCAGGTTGAAGGAAGGTAAGGGAGGGATTTGGGTAGCTCTGTGTGTGAGATAACAGTACACGATACATATCATGCTCAAAATTACACAAACGACTTATGTACTAGTCCCTATGGTTGTAGTCGATTGCGTCGATCGTTCTGATATTTTCTTAGGTGACCGAGTAAATGTTCCAACATCACACAACCATTTTATGCTGCTATCAACTGGTCCTTGAGAGCCACAAAAGCTGGGTCTAATGTGGCGTTGAAGAAAGATAGGTTTTCCTTGGGTAGGATTTCGGAAGGCATATTTGGAGTTGTGGTCCCAGTAATGAAGGCAGGTAACCGGAAAGTGAGATCTGAAATGTCGCATTACATAGCATTCATTAGCAGTCCCTGCCTTGTAGCTCTATGAGCTGGGCGCTGCCGAAGTCTCCTAGGTTATAGCAAGTGACAATGACTACTACCGATTTTGGTACTGAGTACAGCCAATATAACCCTATCTTCTGGAAGAATTCGGTGTCACTTGTAATGACCTCCCTCTGGCAGTTAGTCGTAGGTTTCTCTGAGCGAAACAGAGTTTCACATGACTCAGATGCGGTGCGTATTCGCTTTGTGGGATAATCACTAACTTTCCTGGTTTGGCGCTGCAATGACTCCACTGCGGAGGGTAATACTTCACCAAGTCCCTCATCATCCCAAATGATTGAATTAAGGTAGAAAACATCCATTGTAAAAAAAAAAATCCAATCTTAAAGTTGCTCAAGTGTGTCACACATATACTCACTCGTTCTCACTCTCTACCATCTTACGAGTTATCTGCTTATCTACTTCTATGCCAACCACATTTTTAACAAAGCAGTTGATGTCAATTAGAGACACTAATGTTCCATTAATAGTTCTCTAACCTACTACCTGTATGTAAATTTTCACCATGAAACTTTCTCAAGAAATAACCTAACATGAATATAACCGTAATACGTAACTAATAACTAATTACACACATTTAACTTGTTAGACCTTCTCGTGGTCTTAAGGTGTATGGATGTGTTGGAATAATCTCAGGCACGCTCTGCGTCGCTGTCTTATTTCTACCTTTCTTCCTTCTTTCTTTTTTACTAAATTCCCTTCCCCCTTCGGAAAGAGCCGCTGGTAACTGAGAGAGTGCTTCTTGTTCACCTTGAAACGGGGGACCCGGTTCGCATCTACAGCAATGGTTCGTGTGGGAAGTTTCACTCTGGCATTAACTGGGGATGTCATTTCGACTGCCTGATGGGGCCCTCGGTGCCGCTGAATGAACCTCTTTGTTTTCCCTGCGGAACGTGGGGATTGGATAGCATAACCCACTAAGAGGATTGATACTTGGGTAACTTTGCTTCTTTATTGTGATTGTATTCCTGACTTTCTAGAGCCATACCCCTTCTAGCCTTTTAGTAAAATCCCAGAGAGAGTATATAACCTCCGCTGGAGTAGGTTGACGTAACTCAAAAAGTGAGAGCATCTTGCTGCCAAAAAAAAAAAACACGTATGGTGAAAGTTACATCCATTTTTATACACTAACGACATATTGTAATGGATTGTCCCAATTTCCGTGGCTGCTATTCACATAATAATTATTCATTTTGCTCAATGTCCTATGCACTCTTTCTCTGCTACCGTTCGCTTGCGAGTGAAGGATGCTAGTTGGTAACTTTTTAACAAGCAATAGTCGACAAAGCTGCTGAAACAGTTGAGACATAAAGTTCGTGCCTTATTCTGTTATTATTGCTTCTCGTGCGCCGAGTATTTCAACAGACATTGGTTAACGATAGAATGTACCACTGTATCTGCTTGTGGTTTGGTATGGCGCTCATGGCAAATAACGCGAAAAATGATCAGTTATGATTAGTAAATATGGGTTTCCCGCTGATGTTGGTGCAAAAGGGCCAAGAGGGTCGAAGTCAATTAATTGGAAGGGTTTTTCTGCCTCAGGAAGTCTTTGCATTGCTATTAGCTAACGACTCAGCTCGACTTTTTGAGCTCAAGATATGTACACTGAAGCGCCAAAGAAACTAGTATAGGTATGCTTATTCAAATACAGAGATATGCAAAAAGACGGAATATTGCGCTTCGATCGGCAGTGCCTATAAAAGACAACAAGTGTCTGGCGCAATTGTTACATCGGTTACTGCTGTTACGAGAGCTAAGTGAGTTTGAACGTGGTGTTATAGACGGTGCACAGCAGTGGGATACAGCATCTTCAAAGTAGCGATGAAGTGTATCGTGAATATCAGGAATCCGGTAAACCATCAAATCTCCGACACCGCTGCCGCCGGAAAAATGATCCTGGAACAACGGGAGCAACGACGACTGAAGAGACTTGACAGAAGTGCAACCCTTCCTCATATAGCTGTAGATTTCAGTGCTGGGCCATCAACAAGTGTCAGCCTGCGAACCATTCAACGAAACGTCATCGATGTGGGCTTTCGGAGCCGAAGGACCACTCGTGTACCCTTGATGAAGGAACGACACAAAGCCTTACGCATCCCCTGGGCCCGTCAACACCGAAATTGGACTGTTGATGACTGGAAGCATGTTGCCTGCTCGGACGACTCTCGTTTCAAATTGTATCGAGCGGATGGACGTGTACGGGTATGGAGAAAACCTCATAAATCCATGGACCTTGCATTTCAGCAGAGGACTGTTCAAGCTGGTGGAGGCTATGCAACGGTATGTGGCGTGTGCAGCTGTAGTGATATAGGACCCCTGATACATTTAGATACGGCTCTGACAGGTGACACGTACATAAGCATCCTGTCTGATCATCTGCATCCATTCATGTCCATTGCCCATTCCGATGGATTTTGGCAATTTCAGCAGGACAATGTGACATTCCACACTTCCAGAATTAACACAGAGTGGCTCCAGTAACACTCTTGTGAGTTTAATCACTTCCGCTCTCCACCGAATTCTGCAACATGAACATTATTGAGCATATCTGGGATCCTTGCAACGTGCTGTTCAGAAGAGATACTCTTACGGCTTTATGGGCACCCCTGCAGGATTCATTGTATCAGTTCCCTCCAGCACTACTTCAGATGTTACTCGAGTCCATGCCACCTTGTGTTGTGGCACTTCTGCGAGCTCGCGGGGGCGCCAGTTTCTTTGGCTCTTCAATGTACTTCCTTCCGCAGCGCTCAACAAATTGTTTCCTCTGTGGTCACCTGCAGTAGTCTCACGCCACGCAGCGGTCCATGGCTCGTCGCCCGCTGTGACCAGCTAAGATGACATCATGGTCTTGCTTCAGCACTTCGTCCCGTACACAGACTGGTACCACAGTATGGCGGCCGCCTCGTCTTTGCCTTTAATGCGTTTCTGTCATCAGAGATGAACAGTGCGTGTTGTGCGTATCGTTAACAATCGGGATAGGCGGGCTCAGCTGTGCGCCACGCTTCTGTCCTTATTGCGTCGCACTCGACGGCGTGTACTTTGCAGCTTAATCCGTCAGCGTTACCATGAGACTTCCCTAGACGATGTAATACCTCAAAACCGAAACCGCTAACCCTTAGGGTCCCGAGGGCTAGCCTACTGGATGGGTGCTTTGATCCTAGAAGCCATTTTAGTGCGGCGTGATCTGTTATGACCTTAAAGTGCTTCCATACAACTAGCAGCGAAAATACGTGAGACCAAAATATAACGCCATCATTTCCTTTGCCGTAGTTGAATAGTTTTTTCCTATTTTATTCGGCTGCCTGGAACCATAAGCCGTGGGGTGTTCGATCCCATCCGCCTCTTGGCTCAGCACACAGCCTCGGGCATGATTTCTCGAATCACAGGACAATATTATTTGTTTTTGATTTCCTTGCGAAAAGTATATTTTGTCTGCCTCGTTGAGGTTGTCCTTTCCTGTCTATTTAGGATATATTATACACTTGTGGAAGTAGTACTAGCCGGCCGGAGTGGCCGAGCGGTTCTAGGCGCTACAGTCTGGAACCGCGTGACTGCTAAGGTCGCAGGTTCGAATCCTGCCTCGGGAATGGATGTGTTTGATGTCCTTAGGTTAGTTTGGTTTAAGTAGTTCCAAGTTATAGGGGACTGACGACCTCAGAAGTTAAGTACCATAGTGTTCAGAGCCATTTGAACCAAGTAGTACAGTTCGAAATGGCTGTCCTGGAGAAAGCAATTCCTGGAGAGGCAATTCAGCATCTACTAAATGAGGTAGCTAAGGTCAGAGCTGACAATGAAGTTTTTTACAGAGAAATGAATCGTTTGAGATATGAAAGAAGAGAATGGTCATCTTCGGGCTTGTCTTCACCTACTCTAGATGCGGGTACGGCCTCATTGGTGACAACATTTTCCTGTAAATCTGGTGAAGACATCTTTTTATTCATGGATAGTTTGTACACGGCCACGAAATTAGATAACAGTTGTTGAATTTAGCCCGTTTAAAACTGGTCAGGCGTGCCGGGACTTACATGGCGTACTATGAGGTATTGCGGAACGCTCAGCCCTTCGCCGACTTTCAGGAGGGGTTAATGGATTGCTACAGGAGCAATACCTCGCGATACTGTCGCGAACAACTTAGTTATCTATCATAGAAACGGAGAATCAAGACAGGATTTTGTGGCCCGCAACAGGCAAATCAATCTCAATACATATGAATGAATGATGAGCCTGCCAATAAAGCCATTTTGCAGGAGACAGAACAACGGGCACTTTATACGTTTTAGCGGGGACTACCGTCCTAAATGTCACAGAAAGTGCACATTGAGTTTCCGGTAAACCCTGGACGAAGCTGTGTCACCTGTAGCAGCTTTGACTGGCATTCATTCTCTAACTAGAACAAGGGAAAAGCGGGTAGTGTTCGGTGCAGAGACTGTGTGTTATCATTGTGGTGCTTCTGGCCACATTTAGCGTTTCTATACGAAACCACGATGTCAGAAGTGCAAGCAAGTGGGGCACTATGTTAAAAAATGTCCACAGGCGCATAGACGGTGGAATAAGCGTAACACCCGCGTCTCTGCGTAGAGCAGTACACGGGCTGTCCAAGGCTGCTAGTAAGTTCGACCACTGGACACCCCAGTGTAAAACTAGTGGCAAGCATTTGTCTGTTCGGTTATATACAGAGAAAATGGTGCAAGTGTTTGCTGGGTATAGGATCACAGGTATCCGTGGCTAGCCAGAGTATACTGAGTGCAGTGAATTTGAACCCACAACGTTGTTAAGTTAAATGCTGTGGGTAGTTAAAGTGCCAATTCTCTCAGTTCCACGTTGTTGCTTTTCCGAGTTGGAGGGAGAGACTTCCGAATATGTGTGTAAGTTATGCCTTGCGTGGGTGTTAGTTGTGACATCATTCTACGTCTGGACATCCTGAGTGAACATCACGCTAAAGTAGATCTGCAGCAGCGCGCGGTAGAGCCGGATGGTACGTTGTCCCGTCTTGGTTTTACGGCTGAAAGAGCTGAACTGCCGCAAGGAACACCCGAGATGTCGTTTAAGGCTGTGAAACCTCGTACATGGTCTCAGAACTGACTCGCGGGTTGCCATACCGAAAGGTATAGGAAGGTTGATCTGGATGAACGTAGGTGCTGATCTACCAGTTAATACTGCAAGAGTTGTAGAGACGTTGCCAGAAACCGATGTATTGGATCAGGCGCAATGTTTCCTACGACGAATTTTGTCATACGCGCAAGGGTTAGACGATAACCGAGTAGTACTCGTTAGTATGGATAATTTTGGTTCAGAGGAGACGAGGCTATCAAAAGCATAGAGCTAACTTAGAGGTTTTAGAGGATGAATTGTAAGGGGATTTCAATGCATTATATCAAAAGCCGGGGCAATCTGTCGATTAAACTGCACTGAGACGAAGAGAGTCGCAACTGAAGGGATGTGAGAGAATAGACACGGAGAAGCCATTAGAAGAATACGCAGGATTGTGTAACCCGCCTGGACCACTACCACCTAAACCTCTGGTACAACACAAGAACTCCCACTGGGAACGAGCCGCCAGTATAGAAGAAACCATACTGTGTTCCCCACCATTTGCAACAGGTAATGGAAGCGTTTACAGACCAACATCTTCAGGATAGAATCATAGAAGAAAGTACTAGCCCCGGGTCAGCTCCAGTAGCAATCGTGTCCAAGAAGTCCTTAGAGGGGAAAACGCTTATCGTTCTGCTGCGATTACAGATTTCTAAATCAGCAAACAGTCACCGATGCACACCGCATGCGTAAAATCTCAGAGACATTAGACAATCTGCAGCAATGCCATTACAGTACCATAATTTCTCGCAAGCTGGAAGCGACCATGCAAAGCGAAATTTGTCATTCTCGTTGAAATTTTGGACTTAAATGCAAGCCTTTTTAGCAGCACTAGCTTTTGGAAAAGCATTGGAGTTGGATCTTCCCATTTAATGGATCATACACACGCGATTGTAAGTCAAGCTAGAGTACAAGGCTGAGATCCTTACCTGACCCCTTTTCCTAGATTCCAGAAAATTGGTCCAGTGTGACACTTGAGGTAAGCGTTCAGCCCTATCCTGCAGTTGAGGTGTCCCATGATATCACTCCATTTCCCCTAAAATATAGACAATGGTTTTCTTTTCAGCACCATTGTCGTGGTCTTTTGAGGAGTAAATGAAATTGCAGCAAAGAACTGCCCTACTCTTAATGAGAGGATATAACAGCTAGTTAACTATTTTGAGAAGTTCCCTTTCCAAAGCCGGCCGGAGTGGCTGTGCGGTTCTAGGCGCTACAGTCTGGAGCCGAGCGACCGCTACGGTCGCAGGTTCGAATCCTGCCTCGGGCATGGATGTGTGTGATGTCGTTAGGTTAGTTAGGTTTAATTAGTTGTAAGTTCTAGCGACTGTTGACTTCCGAAAATAAGTCGCATAGTGCTCAGAGCCATTTGAACCAACCCTTCCAAAAATAGCATTTAGAAAAGTGGTAGGCTTTCTGAAACATGCAGCAGAGTTCCCTATGAGGGCATACGACTTTCCATTCTCAAAAAAGCATGCGACGAGAGAATAATTTAAAACTGGTTTGTGACTAATCTGGTGCTTGTTAACAGGACAGGCAAGGGGACTGCTGCTGGCCATAGTATTGATGAAACTAGGTCCAGGAGCGATATGAACAACATTAAATCAAATTTTTGTTTGATGTAAATTATCTGATATTAATAGCAACTGCATGGATTATAAGTGTGTGATGCTATAAAAAGGAAATTTTGACCAAACCAAACAATAAATAAGGTGCTCCAGTAAAATGGATTGGGGTCTTTTCCAGTAAGCCCAGCATAGGGTTATGAAAGGTAAAGAACATGTAAACTGACAATTACTGACATAGGACAATAGTAATCCAACACCTGAATGTTCAGACAAAGACTGGTTAATTTAGGTGAATCACATAAAACTCTAATCTATAACTGAGTTACAGAAAGACAAGTTCATAGCGGATACACAGTCACTACCAGAATCCTTCAGAAGAGTGAAAAACTAATGCATGCAAACGACATCACTGATCGAGTAATGAATGAGCCTTCTGTCACTCGAGAAAAGCATACGATTCACAGTAAACACTTGATCCTAACCAAGCACCTACAAACGGTTGATCATGTGTGTATCCCGCGAACCCATGCCGCATTTTCTCACTATATTCAGCACTTACCATCATGAAGAGTTGCGAGTGGTGTGATTTGCTGCAGACTCCAACACATCAGCTGCCAATTGTTAGAACAGCTACTCTCTACATGTGCAGATGCTGTCCTCTCTCCCACAACTCCTAGGGGGCCTATCTGGACGTAAAGTCACTGGCTTAGTAGGCCTATATGCTCAGTCTGACTCATCATGGACCTAGTTAAACAACAAAGAATATCGCACGCAAAACAGCCACAAGGAAAAGGAACGAATTAATACACTAGTAGACAGCTTACTCCTCGCAATCCTTGACATTAATTATTACAAGTGTTAAATATTTATTAACTGAGAGGAGTAAAATTCACTTAGCAAATTATGAATAACAGATGACATATGTCAGTAGTGCAATGGAGTGAGTAACAAAGAAATATGCAATGAGACTTACAGAAATGACACCTTTATTCCAAGAAAAAAATTACACTGAAGCCACCTCAATTTATAATGGTCGCCTGGACATTACAAAATTCGGAACAGGGGTCTTAATAGTGTACGCAATCATCGCAGACGGCATTGCGTCTCTACAGTTTGCACCCATAGTCCATTCCTCCATTAGAGCGGGTGACATATGCTGGTTAATCGCATGGCAGTACGTCTTCCCAACACATCCCGAGTGAGCTCGATGGGATTTACGCCTGGAGAACGGGCAGGCCAGTGCATTTTCCGAATATCCTCTCGTTGCAAGAGCTGTTCAGAAGAGGAGCAGGTTATGTTATGGGACAAATAACGATGTAAGTTACAGTCACCGCCCACGTCTGTAGGGCAGTTATGTGCAACAAATTCAGGATCACTATGTAAACTGATACCTACCATGTGTCAAGATAACCCTTCCCCTTTCCACAAGCCTCATCTGTAGAGCTATTTAATGACATAAAAATGGTGGTAAAATGAATGCCACCCATTCATTTACTGTCTTGTAACATCAAATCCCCCCCCCATGAACCATGGACCTTGCCGTTGGTGGGGAGGCTTGCGTGCCTCAGCGATACAGATGGCCGTACCGTAGGTGCAACCACAACGGAGGGGTATCTGTTGAGAGGCCAGACAAACGTGTGGTTCCTGAAAAGGGGCAGCAGCCTTTTCAGTAATTGCAGGGGCAACAGTCTGGATGATTGACTGATCTGGCCTTGCAACATTAACCAAAACGGCCTTGCTGTGCTGGTACTGCGAACGGCTGAAAGCAAGGGGAAACTACAGCCGTAATTTTTCCCGAGGACATGCAGCTTTACTGTATGATTAAATGATGATGGCATCCTCTTGGGTAAAATATTCCGGAGGTAAAATAGTCCCCCATTCGGATCTCCGGGCGGGGACTACTCAGGAAGATGTCGTTATCAGGAGAAAGAAAACTGGCGTTCTACGGATCGGAGCGTGGAATGTCAGATCCCTTAATCGGGCAGGTAGGTTAGAAAATTTAAAAAGGGAAATGGATAGGTTAAAGTTAGATATAGTGGGAATTAGTGAAGTTCGGTGGCAGGAGGAACAAGACTTCTGGTCAGGTGACTACAGGGTTATAAACACACAATCAAATAGGGGTAATGCAGGAGTAGGTTTAATAATGAATAGGAAAATAGGAATGCGGGTAAGCTACTACAAACAGCATAGTGAACGCATTATTGTGGCCAAGATAGATACGAAGCCTACACCTACTACACTAGTACAAGTTTATATGCCAACTAGCTCTGCAGATGATGAAGAAATTGAAGAAATGTACGATGAAATAAAAGAAATTATTCAGATAGTGAAGGGAGACGAAAATTTAATAGTAATGGGTGACTGGAATTCGAGTGTAGGAAAAGGGAGAGAAGGAAACATAGTAGGTGAATATGGATTGGGGCTAAGAAATGAAAGAGGAAGCCGCCTAGTAAAATTTTTCACAGAGCACAGCTTAATCATAGCTAACACTTGGTTTAAGAATCATGAAAGAAGGTTGTATACGTGGAAGAACCCTGGAGATACTAAAAGGTATCAGATAGATTATATAATGGTAAGACAGAGATTTAGGAACCAGGTTTTAAGTTGTAAGACATTTCCAGGGGCAGATGTGGACTCTGACCACAATCTATTGGTTATGACCTGTAGATTGAAACTGAAGAAACTGCAAAAATGTGGGAAATTAAGGAAATGGGACCTGGATAAACTGAAAGAACCAGAGGTTGTACAGAGTTTCAGGGAGAGCATAAGGGAACAATTGACAGGAATAGGGGAAAGAAATACAGTAGAAGAAGAATGGGTAGCTCTGAGGGATGTAGTAGTGAAGGCAGCAGAGGATAAAGTAGGTACAAAGACGAGGGCTGCTAGAAATCCTTGGGTAACAGAAGAAATATTGAATTTAATTGATGAAAGGAGAAAATATAAAAATGCAGTAAATGAAGCAGGCAAAAAGGAATACAAACGTCTCAAAAATGAGATCGACAGGAAGTGCAAAATGGCTAAACAGGGATGGCTAGAGGACAAATGTAAGGATGTAGAAGCTTATCTCACTAGGGGTAAGATAGATACTGCCTACAGGAAAATCAAAGAGACCTTTGGAGAGAAGAGAACCAAGTGTATGAATATCAAGAGCTCAGATGGCAGCCCAGTTCTAAGCAAAGAAGGGAAGGCAGAAAGGTGGAAGGAGTATATAGAAGGTTTATACAAGGGTGATGTACTTGAGGACAATATTATGGAAATGGAAGAGGATGTAGATGAAGACGAAATGGGAGATACGATACTGCGTGAAGAGTTTGACAGAGCACTGAAAGACCTGAGTCGAAACAAGGCCCCCGGAGTAGACAACATTCCATTAGAACTACTGACGGCCTTGGGACAACCAGTCCTGACAAAACTCTACCAGCTGGTGAGCAAGATGTATGAGACAGGCGAAATACCCTCAGACTTCAAGAAGAATATAATAATTCCAATCCCAAAGAAAGCAGGTGCTGACAGATGTGAAAATTACCGAACTATCAGTTTAATAAGCCACGGCTGCAAAATACTAACGCGAATTCTTTACAGACGAATGGAAAAACTGGTAGATGCAGACCTCGGGGAGGATCAGTTTGGATTCCGTCGAAATGTTGGAACACGTGAGGCAATACTGACCTTACGACTTATCTTAGAAGAAAGATTAAGAAAAGGCAAACCTACGTTTCTAGCATTTGTAGACTTAGAGAAAGCTTTTGACAATGTTGACTGGAATACTCTTTTTCAAATTCTAAAGGGGGCAGGGGTAAAATACAGGGAGCGAAAGGCTATTTATAATTTGTACAGAAACCAGATGGCAGTCATAAGGGCCAAGGTCATGAAAGGGAAGCAGTGGTTGGGAAAGGAGTGAGACAGGGTTGTAGCCTCTCCCTGATGTTATTCAATCTGTATATTGAGCAAGCAGTAAAGGAAACAAAAGAAAAATTTGGAGTAGGTATTAAAATTCATGGAGACGAAGTAAAAACTTTGAGTTTCGCCGATGACATTGTAATTCTGTCAGAGACGGCAAAGGACTTGGAAGAGCAGTTGAACGGAATGGACAGTGTCTTGAAAGGAGGATATAAGATGAACATTAACAAAAGCAAAACGAGGATAATGGAATGTAGTCAAATTAAATCGGGTGATGCTGAGGGAATTAGATTAGGAAATGAGACACTTAAAGTAGTAAAGGAGTTTTGCTATTTAGGAAGTAAAATAACTGATGATGGTCGAAGTAGAGAGGATATAAAATGTAGACTGGCAATGGCAAGGAAAGCGTTTCTGAAGAAGAGAAATTTGTTAACATCGAATATAGATTTATGTATCAGGAAGTCGTTTCTGAAAGTATTTGTTTGGAGTGTAGCCATGTATGGAAGTGAAACATGGACGATAACTAGTTTGGACAAGAAGAGAATAGAAGCTTTCGAAATGTGGTGCTACAGAAGAATACTGAAGATAAGGTGGATAGATCACATAACTAATGAGGAGGTATTGAATAGGATTGGGGAGAAGAGAAGTTTGTGGCACAACTTGACTAGAAGAAGGGATCGGTTGGTAGGACATGTTTTGAGGCATCAAGGGATCACAAATTTAGCATTGGAGGGCAGCGTGGAGGGTAAAAATCGTAGAGGGAGACCGAGAGATGAGTACACTAAGCAGATTCAGAAGGATGTAGGTTGCAGTAGGTACTGGGAGATGAAGCAGCTTGCACAGGATAGAGTAGCATGGAGAGCTCCATCAAACCAGTCTCAGGACTGAAGACAACAACAACAACAACATCAAATCAAAGTCTACCTTACCCCACTGATCTAGGCCAATAGGATGACCTAAAAGTGGCAGGAAAATCAACAGCCGAGGTAAATGTCCTGCTGGCCTGAATTATTTGTAACCACTTCCTGCTTCATCAGCCAGCAACCACCATAATAATCAGCCTCCCCCCTCCTCTCCTCCTCACCACCCATTCCCACACCTGAGAGTTGACAGTCCCACCTCCTCCACAGGGGCTGCAGAATCAGTAAGACCTGCCTCAAACTATCGATTTATCAAGCAGTCAAGACGCATTTTCCCACATTATCCCGTCATTCAAATGTGAATTAAAAGTTAACAAACAACTATATTCATTGTGGCTCAGTGAGAAAGGCATTTATTTTTTAAACAGAGGTTTATACAGGAAAAATAGTCACATTACCATAATCTAACCAAATTTCTAAGTTGCAATGACAACACGAATTATTTTTTTAAGAAAGGAAGAAAATAATGCATTCATAAAATACTTTATTTGTTCCTTTTTACAACCCTCACAGTGAAATTTAACATGGTAAAGTCCATCAGTTTTACGTTGTTCATTCAGATTATAAATCTTATACTAAGAATCATACCTAGAAATAAGCACATTGCAATCATACAATCGAGATAGCCAGTGAAATCTATGTGAAATATGCTATTAGTGGTTCAGCAAACAAATAATAGTCCACTGCATTTAAACTATGACACCTTTCTCATCTAGTATCATAAACTGATTCTTTCTTCAACGCCGTCTGCATGAGCAATAGTGAAACACTGACTTTAGGACCCAGTGTATTATTTTCTGTTACATCTGAAGAAGCAAAAATGACAGTTTTCTTTCATGTTGTATATCCTTTTGCTGATGGTCTTTATTTATAGTGCTTGATAAAGTGTTCACCCAGCCGTGTTAGACTTCTCAAAGGGCAGACATGTCGAAACATAGCGCCACCCCCTGCCTAAGGGGAACCATCATGTAAGTATTACAGACGATGAGGAATAATAATGTAATTTTAAAAGTTTAACTCATATTTCTTTCCGTGCAGCGGAGTCAATGTCATCGTAGTCACCTGGCATAAAAATTGTGGTGGTTAGTTTGCAATTTAGTTTAAACAGTAGCAGCAGTAAACGCGTAAGTGTAGGAATGATCTCAAACCATGAGTTCCACCCCGTGTAAGTTTATAAAAATATTTAATATAGGTGTGATACGGGAGTCATATTATTCCTAGCTGAGTGGATTTCCCTATATGATACCTTAATGAAAATTGCTGCCACGTTCCGCAGAAATGCTCCATCTCCCTCAGTGTACTAGGTGATAATGTGATCTCCACACGAGACTTCCCACGAACAATTAAACTGTTTAAAGGAAGAGATGGCCATACGTTTAGTTGAGCCGACACACTAACTGAAAGCCAAATGATGTAGCATCTGAAGATGTTTCACGAGTTAACTATGGTAAAATTTCTTGTACGAATGCATGGTTTCTGTTTTTTCAGATATGTCCGAAAGAACAGGCACCACGCGCAATTCGCAACTGTCATACATTGTATGTAAATTGAAGGTGGAGGGGGGAGGGCAAGGAAAGAAAAGGGAAGGGACTACTGATGTGAGCTGCATCGGATCACTACCCGGAATCATCGACGAATGAAAATGTGTACCAGTCCGCGATTCGAACACGGAATCTCCTGCATACTAGGCAGGGGCGTTAACCACTGCGTCATCCGCGGTACAGTGTCATCGCAACTGCGAAGACTATCTCGACACGCATCACGGCCGTCTCACATTCCCACCGAGTGCCACCTACCCGCAGTCCCTGATCTTTTCCTCCATGCTCGCTGCTCTGAAATTGCCGCAGGAAGGCGGACGTACTTATCCATCTACAGAAGAAGCTGGATCCATTGCCCACCTAGGCGAATCAGTTATATGAATGCATGCTGTCTCTTCTTTCGGAGATGGACATGTCTGAAAGAAGAGACAACATGTATTCATATAACTGATTCGCCTAGATGGTCAATGGATCCATCTTAATTGCATATGCACAATTACATTCAACCTACTTTGAGTCCGCAGCTCGTGGTGTAGTGGCTAGCGTTGCTGCCTCTGGATCACGGTGATTTTCTCCGCCCAGGGACTAGGTGTTTCTGTTGTCCTCATCATTACCTCATCATCAAAAATTGTTCAATTGGCTCTGAGCACTATGGGACTTAACTTCTGAGGTCATCAGTCCCTTAGAACTACTTAAACCTAACTAACCTAAGGACATCACATACTTCCATGCGCGGGGCAGGATTCAAACCTGAGACCGTAACGGTCCATACTGTAGTGCCTAGAACCTCATAGTTGTTTCTGTCAAAGCCTTCAGTGAAATATGGAATCGACGTATAACGATTTTCAAATATTAACTGCACGATATCAGCTTAACGTCAAGTGTTCGATGTACGAATCATCTACTGCAATACACGTTTGCAGTCGCTGGTCCAAGAATTGCTAGACATTTAGATGAGATTCCTTCGATGACATTGCATTTCCTGCAGCAGTGCAGCGTTTTAAATCCTCTTGGGACGCTGTATCTTATGTATAGATTTCATTTCGGATTTACCCCGGAAAAAGAGTCAAGTGGCGTCAAATCAAGAGAACGCGAAGGCCTTCATTTCATATCCAGCTGTAGGAAAAAGCTGGATGAGTGTTCCCGTAGCCACAAGTGAGATTGCGGCAGGCACTCACAGTGCTGGTGTCACACACATCTGCTTATTTCTAGTTACAGTTTCTCTAGAAAAGCCGCTAGCAATTCAGTAAGAAATTATGCGTCATGTTTACCGGTTAAGGTATCTTTACTGAAGTGAGAAGCAGTCACGTAGTTACCAATATCCCCTTACCAAACGGTCAAACCCAACCGCCTGTGATCTGCAACCTGCCTCAGTCACTGCGAATTCTCAGCGACCTAATAATCTGTATTTCTTACACTTATTTTTCCATCCTAAATATTGAAGCCGTTCTGGTTACAGACGAGTGATTTACGAGAAACTATACGTAAATGTGTAATGACACACTTGTCAAATTTTTGAAAAGAATCAAATTCGGACACAAAAATAACAGTTAGACGAAAATCGCAGAGAAATACCGTTGCTAGACCAGAATCATCGACCTTCCGTGGGAAAACCTGCACGTGTGCTTTGGAAGCTCAGATCGGCCAGGGGGAGCTGGGAGATGAGTTAGAGAGGAATGAATCTGCACCGCTAGTTGCTCAAATCTGTAGAGTACGGGAGCTGAGTTTAGTCCTAGAACACTACAACTTACAGACGGCAGGTGGCAGCCTGTCAGGTGGACGCAGACAACACTGCAGTCATCGTCGTAATACGGAAAAGGAGCGATTTGTCTCACGTCCAAAACATCATGACCACTGGCTTTTCCAGTTAAGGGTGAAAGCATTTCCGAAACGGCTAGGTTTGTAAACCGCTCTCGTGCCGCCTTAGTTAAAGTAAACAGTATATGGCAAAACGGCGCTAGGGTACAGCAGGGTTGCTCTGCTCACGGTTCTGATCCGCCTGAAGTAAGAAATGTCGCAGCAATGTGCTGGTTCCTAATAGACAGTAGGTCGCCTTGTCTTCAGTATGTGCCAGTATGTCGGCGCCGTCGCATGTAATTGTGGCAAGAAGGAAGGCTCCTGCAAACTACGTGTTGGTACCCAATTAATTCCATCTAGAAGCAGACGTAAAGAGCCTATCGAATTATCGTTCTATAAACTTCATCAACAGCATCACAACAACTATTACAAATATGGCAACACCTCTTATTAATTGGGACCGATGACCGTAGTAGTCTGGTCCCTCTAATCCTACAAACCAACCAACCTTATTAATTCTAACTTAGTAGAGCTAAACTGAATATTATAGTCCAAACTTCGTACACTATTATGGAATACATTATATTATTTTAGATTCTTTCTCAAATTTGTCCTCCTATGATCATAAATATTATCGTATTTTGTTGTCACTATTTTTTTATAATTTTGTGTAAAAAAAATTTCAAATATCATCTGAAAACTGTCGTAATTTCAACTAATGTTAAATTTGCTGGAAAAGGCACCTTTAAATCCACTTGCATTTCTCTGAAATTTGCTGGCACACTCCGACGAGGGTGAGTCAAATGAAAACCTTAATTTTTTTAATAACAAATCGAAATTTCGAGCCTTTATCCTGTAGATTGGTAAGCGTGCTACAAACAGCGTGCAGAATGGCTTGTAGGTGGCAGCATAGTGCAGATGCTCATATACCGTCACAGTATCAGTATAAAGATGGCCGCCCCACTTCCGACTTGCACCAGGGACGAATAGCGTTCTGTTATTCGGTTTTTGCGTAGTGAAGGTGTGAAACCTATTGAAATTCATCGACGAATGAAGGTTCAGTACGGTAATGCATGTCTGTCACAGCAGCAAGTCTACAAATGGAGTAGGAAGTTCGCAAATGATGTGACTTCAAGTCAGGCACAACGAGTTGTGACTCCACAGGACATTGCAGCAGTTGAAGCCATAGTGAAGGAAAACCGCTGAGTGACACTGAATGACATTGCAGCATGTTTACAGATGAGTGATGGATCAGCACTACACGCCGCGCGGGATTAGCCGAGCGGTCTAAGGTGCTGCAGTCATGGACTGTGCGGCTGGTCCCGGCAGAGGTTCGAGTCCTCCCTCGGGCATGGGTATGTGTGTTTGTCCTTAGGGTAATTTAGGTTAAGTAGTGTGTAAGCTTAGGGACTGATGACCTTAGCAGTTAAGTCCCATAACATTTCATATATTTGCTCACACCACATTGTGCATGATGTGCCCCAGTTTCAAACAGTGTATGCAAGATGGGTGCCCCGACAGCTGACTCCTGAAATGAGTCACCAAAACCAAAGACGTTTCGAACAGAACCATCAGCAGGGAAGGTAATGCTGACTCTCTTTTGGGTCGAAAAAGGCGTCATTTTTTGAGCATTACATGCCTAGAGGGGCCATTGTCACCAGTGCATCATACACAGATCTCCTAAAAAATGATTTGCGGCCTGCAATCAAATCAAAGCGACGTGGACTGCTGTCAGCAGGTGTCCTTTTGCAATACGAGAATGCAAGGCCCCAGACTGCCCGTACAACCGTTGCAGCAATCACAGACCTGCATTTTGAGTGTCTTCCTCATCCACCATACTCACCAGATCTTACCCCCAAGTAATTTCCATATGTTTCGACCACTCACGCAATGGGAGCAAAGAAGTTCCGTTCTGATGAAGAAGTACGCCATGCGGTGCATGCGTGATTGCGCGGACTACCAAAATAATTTTTTTCTAAAGGAATTTGTGCACTTTGTAAGCGCTGGAGGACTTGCATTGAGCGTGGGGTAGATTATGTTGAAAAGTGATACAGCTTTGTACCACTTCTGCACAATAAATAATATTTAAAAAAATATTTTAAGTTTTTATTTGACTCACCCTCGTAATTTAATTACTAATATTAGTCTTGCGATTAATTTCACAATTTTTGCAGTCATTTAATTTTCATTAATTCATAAAGGCAAATATTAAAGATGGTAGCCATTCAGGTACGTAGTCATCTCATAGCTGTAGCTATCTTCATTCCACATAGAACATTCAAAATAATTACAACAAAATAACTTCATTACATTAACAGTAAAATGGATTCTCAAATTGTTGTTGTGGTCTTCAGTCCAGAGACTGGTGATTCTCAAGTATCAAAGTCAAATTGCTCCTTCAGAGCTGTCGACCGAAAATCTTTGTAGAGCTAATATCTTTTACAGAGGGACTGTCGTAGCTAACGTTATACCAGCCTGCAATTCACTAGCTGCTGTGCTGAGAATGAAACTACCAGGTGGGCACTGAAGTGATGAATCACCTAAATATCCTCTGTTGTGTGCCGTGTTTATTGCAAATCGAGGACCGCTAACTTCATCGCTTTTTGGAGAGAGGTCCATGAAAAAATTAACTGCCTAAAAATTAACAACATATTCCGTTGGACTGCACATGGTCAACTGGTTAGTCAAACGTCTATGGAGTCATCAGAATAGTAAGAGTTTTGAGGTACAGAATAAATTTCAATGCTCAGCTGAACGATAAACGGCGTGAGTTATTCTGGAGAGAGATCGGGATGCCTTGTTAGACGGTTTTTTGTGGCTACACTAGACAGAGGCCATATCGCGCACCATTCTGCTCCGTAAAAGGACGAGATACAGGCCTATATTTGTAGTGTCTGGCCGTCGAAACATTGGCTTTCCAGTACTGGCAACTAAGAATCGTATTCTGTGCCAGATTTAATACCTTTGAAAGCAATCTCAGTTAATATATTAGCTAATAATAGCTGTTTTCATATCTCAAAGCATAACATTTCCGTATTACCAAAACAATAAAAAAATTCGATTACACGTTATTCGTGTACTTCAGAATTTAAACGAATCAGTCACACGTGAAATCGGCTGGTTCGTTTACACCAGTTAGTTATCAATAGTCACATGCATCACAAAGATTGGCACCTGATTTCTGGGAATATAATGCTGCAGTTTAATACGTTGTAACGATTGTATTCATTTTGAAGCCATGAATAGCGTAGATTTTGTAATGGTCACTTATCATAGAGCTTACCATCCAAATTAAGCAGGAATTCTACCAGATTTTTACAATATGGCGGTATCAATCGTGTTGGCTTTTAGAATTAGAAGTAGGACCTGAAAGAGTGTGAACTAATGAAATTCACACCATTACCGTGCAGGAGACGGACATTCGTTTCCTGGGTTCCACTTTATGAAATGTTATTGTACACACATCGTTTAACCTAATGCAAGAAAGTATACAATACTACCCATTTTAGGATACTATGTAATGGGTAGAACATATGGAGAAATAAATAACTAACCACCATTTTATGGATGACTACAAAACTTCCTCATTTGCACTATTTAATGTCCAATCACCACCTAAATTAATGTCCTAACCTGTAATTCCAAACCCTTTGTAATACCTACAACGTATCGCACCTTGCCTGTACCTATGAACATAAAAAAAAAGACTTTGCCCTCAACTAACAATCCATGTCCGCCCCAGCGGCACACTTCTCTACGCAGGGAACTTCCCATGTCCCGCATCCATCACAGAAGAAATTATCAGTTTCCTCACCACCATCTCTAAAAGTACAAACTACTTTGATTAAACTCATCTCTACTAACAAATAACATTGGCTGTCTTTTTCATGTCTCACCTAAGTACCACCATCTTACTTCTCGTAGTACATTTTACCATTTCTTCTGGTCTTAGAGTAACGCCAAAAAAAATAAAAATAAATAAATAAATAAATAAAAAGTAAAAAAATTGTGAGTCTGCTTTAAGATTACATACTACATTTGATACTCTTAAATCACCTTTGACCGAAATTTCGACATTGTCTGTGTGTTCATGCTAATTTCTTATTTCGTTCTCTAATATGTCCCAACTGTTACATGATTTCCACATACCGCCTGCCTCTGTGGCCGAGGTCGCAACGAATGACTTTACTTTACTTTTATACTGCATAACATTTTAATGATATCGGCATATTCTTTTACTGTCACTGTTATGGGTATAAATGTATCTAACCAGCCCTCTGTAATTTTATAATTGTGCCAGCGTTCTTATCTTCAAGTCTGTAGTTCTGTGTAGTAAACGTCTCAGGCACAAAATGTTTCAGGGATTAGGATATCCGCAGCGAAGGGTCAGCCCGTCGGATGCTACTATTAAGCGTGGCGGAACCATTACTGAGAGAAGTAGGCTCCATTTTGGCACAAAGTTACTCCTCCTCCCGTCCCTCCATTGCTACAATGAGATATAACAATACGAACTGAACTCTACTCTGCAGAAACATTCGTAGCATTTTACTACACGTCACAGAAATACTTTGATCCAGTGCTTTCTTGAAAATTGTTCTCAACATTTGCGCAAAGGAATAGGCAAACACAGTTCTTTAAGCTCCGAAATGTAGACCATAATTAGGATTACTGAGAATGCTGAAAATTATAGAAATATTTCCGTCTCAGTTTATTTTAGTAATGCAGCAAAAATATAGGTAGTCTTACGTCATTAAATCAGCCCCATAGCAGTACAGTTGTTGCCGAAAAAAAATGTATAATGACATTTGCATCCAGTACTGTCGTAGCAATTGCAGGAATTATAAATATTATAACATCGTTTTTATATTTCATCATTTACATTCGCATCTAACATGATAATATTCTTGTTGTTTTCATCCAACTTGTCTGACCTGCATTTCGTTACTCATCTGTTATCATGATAATTCTTAAAAGATATTGCATTTGATCTCATGTAACAAATCCAAGAAAGAAAGACTCAGAACATTCAAGGAAACGTCGAACGATAGAATCAAATATGATGCAAATAAACTCGCTTTATCGCTCTTTAGTTAAGTAGCTCTGAGACAATGTACTGTCATAAATTTTACACCTGTTATCTCCGAACTCTGAACAAGTCGTAGATGTACAGTAAACATAATAATATACAGTGCCTTCTCCTATATTCGTAGATATAAAGTCTGTTAATAGCAACTATTGCTAATATTACTGTAGAACTAAAACGGAATGTTGAAAACAGAAAGCAAATAGGCCTAAGAACAATATTAAATAAAAGAAATTTAATTCATATTCTAAGTGAACAACGGGCAGCCTGTATTACTATACCTGTTTCTAGCAGCCTCGGAAGAGGTCGAGGTTTGCGCTCTAAGTATACCTATATCTAGACCAGGTATCTACCGTCCACTTTTGTATTTCTGTTAGTAGTAAAACGTTTTGACCGCCCAGCAGTTCTATAAAAACGGTGGATTATAAAGTAAGAAATTAGCTTTGTGTTATAAGCATTATAAGGCAGAGTTGCAGCAATTTAAAACACATAATAATAATTATTTACCAGATACTTCATGTCAAATTTTTATGAAAACTAATGAAAATATCTTTAATCCGAAACCACCCACTATGAAAGCTGTAACGCCCACTAGTCGTCGGTAGGGTCCAAATTGACTTTCACTGATATAAACTTATCGTTGTTGCACTACTCTACAGTGCCTCCACTGATTGGCGTACGTGTGTGCCTCGTCAGTCCTCGAGTCTACAGATACCCTGTTGGGCGGCTATTGCATCGTTAATGTTTTTTGTTTTATAGTTACTTTTAGTTGTATTTTAGTCGTTCCTACCGTTTTCTGTTATGGAAGCCACATTTCTTATTAGGTTTCTACTTTGTTCTTCTGATCTCTTCATGTTATTTTAACATTCAGAGTTTTCAAGTCATCTTCAAGGGTGAAATTCGATGATTTGTTTTTCAATGTGCAATCATATTAACTGTACTCCATAAATTTTGGTCATTTACAATTTTTGTTAAATCTCAGTGTAACTGACAGCATTCCGCCTCTACAACTGAGACGTTGATAGCTGCACTTAAACATAATATAGGATATCAAATATAATATAAGAAAGCTGTCTCCCTCTCCTTCGGTCCGAAAGTTTCCGCGATGGAAGGGAGCCTATTTTCTTCGCAATTAAAACCGCTGCTGCTTTGTCACGTCCTCTATCAAAACCCAAGGGGCATGCGAGCGTGGTCTTGACATCGTCAATTTCCCACCGAGTTTTAATCTCGCCGGAATTATTCGCTCGGTGTGGAGCGCGAAGTGAAGTGTCAGAAACAATTTTTGCGAAGTGAGAAAATATGCCAGCACCAAGGAAAAGAACTGTATTATGGAGGAAACTTCCTACAGCACAGAAAGGTAATATTTGCTACGAATATGCAGTAATATCTGCTACACTAAGCGTAATATTCAACACGCTATTAACACCTGTTTGTAGATTTTCTCTGGCGTATCTGCTTTAACCGATATATTCACACAGTGGATTGTTTCGAAACCACAACATTTTAATGATATGCACGAATAATTATTAAATAAACTAACAGATAATTATATTAATTTGAGTACCACAAAAAGCTGACACAGAAGATACTGTACGCCTGTTTTACAATTTTCAAACTTGCAATTATTATTTCGTCTAATTATGTCGAACAAGGTTGTATCATTTCCTTTTTGTTAGTATTAGTACGATGTTTTTGCCTTTCCTCGCTTAAAAACAGCATTTTACATTCTAATTAGCTACAGTTCGTATGTTTTGAGATCAATTGCGTTTCATATCCCTCCTTAATTTTTTAACCTTCTTATGTGTGGTTCAGACTCTTAGAAATTAGTTATTTATTGTTTCTTTCCTACCAGTGAAGCTTTCTATCTGATTATTCCGTCTATAGAGATAGAAAAGTGTAATGTAATTCCTTCTTGAATGTGTCTATTTTTTCTGTGGGCTATGAAGATAAGCAAATTAGGTTTTCACGAAACTGTATTACATTGATCCATAAGCTCGAGCAAGAGCAGCTATATTTGCATCATAACACAAAAATTTTCGAATCAAATAAAACCAGCTCTTATAATGCAGTTATTGTCAAATGCGTTACACCATTATCAGAATTTACCAATCTATTATGGACCTCTGCATTCTTAACCTGCCCTAGCTCTAGTTCTAATGTAACGTTCCACTCTCATCTGATAAAATATCAGACTGGGAGCCATTATCCGCACGAAACTAGGATTACTCCGTTAGAAAAATATGGTGCAAGTCTTCGCCTTAGCCTTATTAAAGGTGAAAAGGGAAAGTTACAGCTACGGGAGCCGGTAGGAACAACAGGTTACCCACTCCACAAATGACAGATGGCCATGCCATGTTGACCGAAAGCTACGAAAATAGGCTGAGTTGTCTTTGAGCAATCACACATAGCACGGAAACCTGTGTTAGATTTGGGGTCAACACGCATAACTTCTAGTATTAACATTTAATACTGAAGTGATCAGAAAACCAGTCAGACAATACTGAAGATTTACCCATACGTATGTGTATATGAGTACAGTTTCAGTTATTGAAAACGTACCTCTTAAGATTAGCGGACGAATTAGTTTAGTTTCTGTAACCGACTAATCACAGAGGTGCACCCTTTGCGGACAGGCGGGGAATAGAAAGGACAGCCCATTGCGGACACTAATGATACATTTAAATGGGCCATATAAATTGCCTATTGCCGACAATATATCCCGAAAATGTTGTACGGCAACATTGCGGCTGCACGAATTGCAGTCACATTTACTGCAACATTAACAGCCACAACTACAATGCTATGTTTGCGGCAACAAATTTCCCAGACAAAAGTGTTTAGAAGGGGCCACACTGTTGCCACAAAAGAGACGAATACGAGTTAGTGGAAGTCATTGCGTCTCTATTATTTTTACATCACACAAGGAATCAAGTTAGAAAGAAACAAGGGAAATTGGGCTTCGTGGATTCGTTCGTTTTTTAGAAAGAGAAATTCTTCAGAAAATTTAGCTAGTAAACTGATACTGGATGTACCTTTTCATAACTTTAACAGAATTTTTGAACAAGTTTACAAATATTTCGTGTAAACAATTTATACGAGAACTTCTATAATCGATACAAATATATAAGAGTGTATACCAGTTACAATCCGATTGGAGTCCAACCTTCGGTTTTTAGCTACTGTCCATTCTTACCGAAGTTTAAAGTTCAGTATTCATAAATTAGTCTCGTAGGTATGTGATACTTTGGTAGGAGGAGTGAAAGAGTTCATTAGGGGAGGTTGGTAATAAGAAAACAAGTTTTCTAATTATTTTATTTTACACCAACAATTCCTGTTTAAATTACGTCTCGAGATAGTGTGAAACTCACGGCATCAAGTGCAAACCATGTGGATGAAGAGCCACATGCGCTACCACTCTTCCTAGATAAATTTTTTGCCTCGCATTTAGCATAGTTTCAAGGAGTTCGAAATTTTTAGTACGCTTCATCAGGTGTGGTTCTGAGCTCTTTGGCAACAGTTTTTATAGTCTGCGATTTTACTATACGCGACGTCTGATAGCTCTGGTAGCAGGTAAATCACATTAGCAAAATTCATAGCTCTGTCATTTGTCCTCTTCTCCACTGCTGTACGCAACAAAAACTGCAAAACACGTGGCTATATATACGCAGGTGAACTTACTGTCAATAGCAAAATGATAACATTTTCGCTCAGACATCTGAACACAAGTGTTGTCGGTAAGTGAAGTAGGAAACGAATATGAGGGCCAGAATGAAGCATTTACATGCAAGAATACATCTACCTGTAGATCCATACTCCACAAGCCACCTGACGGTGTGTGGCGGAGGGTACTTTGAGTACATCTACCAGTTCTCCCTTCTGTTCCAGTCTCGTATTATTCGTGGAAAGAAAGATGTTCGGTATGCCTCTGTGTGGGCTCTAATCTCCACGATTTTATCCTCATGGTCCCTTCGCGAGATATACGTAGAAGGGAGCAATATACTGCTTTACTCATCGGTGAAGGTATGTTCTCGAAACCAACAAAAGCCCGTACCGAGCTACTGAGCGTCTCTCTTGCAGAGTCTTCCACTGGAGTTTATCTATCATCTTCTTAACGCTTTCGCTATTACCAAATGATCCTTTAACGTAGCGCGCTGCTCTCCGTTGGATCTTCTCTATTTGCTCTATCAACCCTATCTGGTACGGATCCCACACTGGAGAGCAATATTCAATCAGTGGTCGAACAAGTGTACTGTAACCCACTTTGTTTTTGGATTGCATTTCCTTAGGATTCTTTCAATGAATCTCAGTCTGGCATCTGCTTTACCGACGACTAATTTTATATGGTCATTCCATTTTAAATCACTCCAAATGCCTACTCCCAGATGATTTATGGCATTAACTGCTTCCAGTTGCTGACCTGCTATATTGTAGCTAAATGATAAAGGATTTTTCTTTCTATGTATTCGCACCACATTACACTTGCTACATTTAGATTCAATTGCCATTCCGTGCACCATGCGCCAATTCGCTGCAGATCCTCCTGCATTTGAGTACAATTTTCCATTGTTGCAACCTCTCGATACACCACAGCATCATCTGCAAAAAGCCTCAGTGAACTTCCGATGTCATCCACAAGGTCATTTATATATATTGTGAATAGCAAAGGTGCTACGACACTCCCTGCGGCACACCTACAATCACTCTTACTTCGGAAGACTTCTCTCCATTGAGATGTACATGTTCCCCTGCAATACGAAACATTCTCCATCTTTGGTGGAAAACTCCAGCAATCCCTCTACAGCACGTCAGCAAATACCTGCAACATCAGCAATACTGTCCAGCATTATCGCAAAATTGCAGCCATAGCGCAGCAGTGTTTGCCAAATATTGGCGTAAAATGTGGCCCATCTGAACGCGCATTCATCCAGGCAACATGTTTACGCCACGAGCCATTATTTCGTTTAACTGAAATAGAGATAAAATTTTTCTTTGGCTCAGGGAACGTTTATACCCAGTCCAGTACTGCCATCAAGGTTGCGAACATAGTTGCATTTCAATAAGAAAATACCCTAAAGTAGTTTTATTCTGAATATTGCGATAATGTGAACAGCATAAATGTAGAAACATTTGTAGCATTGTTTCGTAAATGTTAAGGTGCTTGGCTGGCTATAATCAGGTTCCTCGATCTTCACTAGGATTAAAGTGTTCTAACATGTAGGGTTGATTGCGAAATCGCATTTTCCTCACTTTGCTTTGAAATAGTATATGAGCTGGCACCACATGTATAGAGATTTTGTTATAGCATTGTAGTAGTATCTTTCAGTGGCAACATCGACACAGTTTTAGGTGATATGATGTAAGGGAGATTCCATCTGATTATCTATGGAAGAATAACATACGGTTTGCGAGGGGTTACCTTTGTGATTTATTCACCATAGCTCTCCACGTGCAACCACAGGCAAACTACAACTTACGTGGTTAGTTTGTTCAAGGTAGATTTTAAATTTTCACAACTAAATCTCTGTTACTTTTCTGGAAGCACTTACAATGGCAAACTAACAGTATAGGCCTATTACATTAAAGAGGGCGCAAGGCGTCACCGTAGTCTCAGTTACTCTGTAAGGCTATTTTACTACTGATAAAGTATTTGGAACTTCCTGCCCTCAACAGGGTAAGCCAGCTAAGGCAAGCCACCACAATACGGCGAATTTCCTGACGTTCGCAAGTAATTTTTATCGGTTATAGCCGCCGAAGTGCGACATCATTCTTTTCCTGATGGAACTATGTATTTTCTTCTGTGGCATTAAAAAGAAGCTTCTAAGAGAACTTCAGCGACATAACATGTATCTGACTTGATCAAATGGTATCAAGATAACAGAGTCGCAAACCACCGTCCCGTCTTCAGGACCGGAGGTTCCACAAATGTCTACCCTATTATAACAAATATAAGCAAATTCATAACCCAGGTGTGGTTCTTGACTTTACCTGTGTGCTTGAAGCCCATCAGTCTATGTTCTGCTGTTGTAGCAGTCGTAAAGCTATTGAGACATTCACAATGTATATGACACTCGAAAAAGTGAATATAGTTTATGGAAAATGTCGCCAAACTATTAGAGCAGCGCTGCGGTTGTACTCTGAAGAGCATCCAAGTCGTGCCAAACACTCACGATCCGTCTTTTCAGACATTACAAAAAGAAAAGTCTCTAGAAACTGAAAGTGTGGAGAATAAATTACGGTGAATAAAAAGAAGAGCAGCTAATGAAATAAATCAAACCAACATTTCAGCTTTAGATTAGATTAGATTAGTTTTCCGTTCCATAGTCTACAGTAAAATTTAATGCATATGTCACTAACAAGTAAGAGAGATCCCGGAAACATGAGAGGGATCATCCAAACGAGTGTTCTGCGAACACTATATCCCATCGCTTTTGATCCTCTTCACATTTCGCTGAACGTACAGTTTCATGGCAGGACTTTCAATACTGTTCTCCGCATATAATCTACGAACATTGCAGAGTAATGCGGCATATCTCTGCTAAATTTTGTTTGAGGAAGAAGCGCCGTTTACAAAGAATGGGCAAGTCCATCTTCGCAATTAGCATTAATCGCCAGTTGAAAATCCACTCTGACTCAAAGAAATGGATAAAAATAATGCGCTTGGCTTCCCAAAGTTTGGTACGTGTTTTCCCAAACATTCCTGTTTTATGGATGGGAATCTAAATACACTCGAATATCTCGAGATACAATGATATGTTGCTGCCGCAATTATTATGATACATCCCACTGGACATAAAGCAGTCATTATTGTACCAACTTGACCGATGTCCCTCCCATAACGTACATGCAACCCCATTAAGAGAACGTTTGGAGAACACTGAAACGGTCGTTCAGGATACGCAAAATGGTCTGCACACTCACCAGACTTAACGCTTCTGTGCGAAAATTAAAACAATGTGTCCATTAGGAAACCCCGACAAGAACTGAAGGCGTGAAATGCCTTATAACACGAGCCCGTCCTGCCGTGGACTCTAGATGAAATTCAACGTGCAGTATTGTTTCTCCAGAATCATTTTATAGCGTGTAGCAGTGCTCAAGGTCAACATTTGGAGCACTTTGTACGACAGTCGTGATAAGAAATAAACAAAGTCAGTTGCTTGCTCACATTTGGTAGAGTAGGACATGGGTTTGTGAAATCTTTCCTCCTGACGGCGGGAGAATGGTCTGCAGCGCTGTTATCTCGATAGTATTTGATCAAGTTGGGCACATGTAGTTAAAGTGCTCTTAGAAGTTCTTTCAAATTCCAGAGGAAGAAAATTATAGATTCCCACCAGAAAAAGAAAACAAAAGCCAGCGTAGCAATTCGGCTACTATTTAGAATAAAAATTACCTGCGACCTTCTGGAAATTCGCCGTATTGTCCGCTGTAACTTGGTGAAAACGTCACCTCGATGTGTTTATTCATCCTGGATATATCTTGGTGGTCTGTCTTAGATGCCGCATCCTCTACGTGAATTTAGCGGGACGTGCATGATTCTATGAGGAAAGAAACAGTACTGATTACTTTCAGTAGTGTAAATGGAGTTTTGTAGGCAGTGCCTTATCTTGTGGGCACTCTGTGTAGGTAAATGTGTAGTAAAAGACGACGTCAGGGAAGATCATTTCAGGAAAATTTCCAGAACTCGTGAGACACTAGTAACCCTATGATTTATCATAGAAAATATAGGGGGGAGTCAAATGAAAACGATAAACACAGAAAAAAGCAAGTAAACTGTTTATTATTTCAAAAGTAACCTCCGTAAAATAATGGTAATACATTTATCCCACTGTGAGACAGGACGGTCAGTGCCTTCAGGGAAACATGTTTTCAGTTTCCTGATTGTACCCAGGCGTTAATCTCTTCTTCCGAAGTAAATTGACAGTCACGAATGTCTTCCTCCAGGGCTCCACAAGAATGGAAATCGTGTGGAGAGAAATCGGGGCTCAATGGAGGATGTGTAAGAGCTTCCCAGCGATACGGCTCCACAGTTTTCGAAACAACAGGTACTTCTGCTCCGGAAAAGTCAGGATGACCTTTTAATTTGATTGCAAGTGCCCTTTGCTCATTGACTTTCTGGAGCACGGTGTCACAATTAACGCACACCAATACACGGACACTTAAAAAAAATTGAAGGGCGCCATCAAGCCCAGATGTTAAGTATTGTTAACGGACGGATTCATTGTATTCCAGGATAATGCCCACGTACTTGTTGCCAAGGTAGTCTCGACCACGGTGTAAACGTTTCACTGGGAAGCCCATGCACGTGCTCCATACAGGACCGATCTTTTAGGATGTGTTTTCCGTATTTTCGGAGCCCTGAAGAAAGATATTCGTGGCCGTCTACTTGATTCGCACAGAGAGGTGCACGCCCAGTTTCAATCATGGCTCCGTAGATAACGGCAAACATTTTCCCATGAAGGCATTCACTGACTTGTCTCACAGTGGGAAACTTTATTAACAGTTACAACGATTACTTTTGAAATAATAAACAGTTTACTTTTTTTATCCGATCTGTTTCGTTTTCGTTTGACTGCCCATTAAACGATGATAGGGTTTGTAGATTTAGAGAAAGTTGTTGACAATACTGAATGGAATATAGTCTTCGAAATTCATAAGGTAGCAGCGATAAAATACAGTAAGGTAAATGTTATCTGCAATTTGTACAGAAGCCAGACTGCAGTTATAAGATTCGAAGGCCATTAACGGAATGTAGTAGTTAAGAAGTAAGTGAGACAGTACTATAGCCTAACAGTGATGTTATTTAGTCAGTAGAGTGCTCAGATTGAGAAGGAAACGAGAGAATAAAAGCTCAAGGAGAAGAAATTAAATCTTTGAGGTTATCAATTTTAATTGTGTCAAAGAATGGATAGGGTCTTGAAAAGAGTTATGAGATGAGCATCAACAAAAGTAAAAAGAGGGTAATGTAATTTAGAATTAAATCACTCGATGCGGGGGATTACATTAGGAAAAAGGGACGCTGACAGTTTTTGAGTTTCGTTATTTATGTAGCAAAATATCTTATGATAACCGAATTGGAGAGGATATAAAATGCAAACTGACAACAGCACAAGCGTTTCCAAAACAGATAAATTTGTTAACGACTGATATAAACTTAAGATATAGGAAATCTCTTTTGACGGTATTTGTCTGGAGCCTTGTACGGAAATGAAACGTGCACGATAAACAGACAAGAAGAGAATAGATTCTTTTAATATGTTATGCTACAAGAGAATGCTGAATATTAGACAGATAGTGATACTAAATCGAACTGGGAAAATGTGTGCGCAACGTGACTAAAAGAAGCGGTCGGTTGCACTATCTGAGGCATCATGGATCTTAGCTTGGTATGGAGGTGGGGGTTAAATTACGATGAACGCCAAAGCTTAACTATAGTAAGCAGGTTGAAGTGGATGTAGACTGTAGCAGCTGTGCAGAAATGAAAAAGCTGACATGGGACAGGCTAGCGTGGAGAGCTGCATCAGTGTTCGGACTACGAACAGCAAAAACGCAAAAAATTGTGAAGGTCTTATGGGACCCAACTACTGAGGTTGTCGGTCCCAAAACTTACACACTACTTAATCTAACTTTAACTTACGCTAAGCATGACACACACACCCATGGCCGAGGGAAGACACGAACCTCCGACGGGGGAAGCCGTGCGGACCGTGACAAGACGCCTTATACCGCTCGGCCACTCCACGCGGCCAACGACGCATTTAGCACTAAAATAGAAGGAGAAGAGCCCGCTAGTAAAGGTTATCAGGATTCACTGGCGAAAAACACATCAGTTAAAAGCAAAGGTTACAAAATGGGTATTCTCTGATATTCCTAAAGGCAATATAGGCGTCAGACGATCAAGAGGGAGAGATTCGAACAATAAGAAAAGACAGTGGAGTGTGACAAAGTGTCACTTATCATGTATACGGTGGCGTATCGACTTGGAGACGCAAACTACGGCCCGTCGGTTCATCTTCTGATCGTATAAATCACAAAGTTAGTTTATTCCTCGTGAGCAGTGAACATTAAGCCTGACGTGAGAGATTTCTACTCATTGAAGCGTGTCAGCTCTCAGCACGAGGTGCCCCGTACGAGGCCCATAGCACTCGCCACGATGTGGACGTTGCATGTTTGCTGCTTCAGAAGTGAGACTTTTATCTTCCTGGATGCTGTTTAAAGACTCTACGCCGACAAGAAAACAACATACTGCCGTGGATGACACTGGTTTCTATTGCCACACGTAATGTCAATTTCTTCAACAACTAAGCCACTTTTACAAGCGGATTCTTGCGTAACTCTACGTAGCTTTGTGTCTGATATTATCTGGCTGATCCGAGCCGCCAGCTACCGACTAGCAAAGGTATCCTCGCTCTCATGGTGTCCAGACACATACAAATAAACCTATCTGACGGTCACAGCCAGTTGGTTCAAGTTAATAATTATAAATTTTAAGGAGATACATAATAATACATATACCGTACCTACCTCTATCGTCTTGATAATCACAAATCGCTATGCAGATTTTTGAATACGTTAAAGAATACATTATTGGCTTAACAAAATATGACACTTCAATGCAATGTTGTATCCTTCACTTTGGTCACACAGTTATATTAAAATCTTCACCCCTTTGCGTCTCGCCCCGCGGAGTGGCCGACGGTTTGAGGCGTCCTGCCACGGACTGCGCTGCCACTCCCGCAAGAGGATCGAGTCCTCCCTCGGGCATGTGTGTGTGTGTGTGTGTGTGTGTGTGTGTGTGTGTGTGTGTGTGTGTTGTTCTGAGCATAAGTTAGTTTAACTTAGTTTAAGTAGTGTGTAAGTTTAGGGACCGATGACCTATACAGTTTGGTCCCTTAGGAATTCACACACATCTTTGCGCCTCGCACCACAATTTGTTCATTTCTTCTGCAGTTTTATAAAGTTCATTTAGTCGGTGATCTCGTTTGCTTCGTCATAATTGAATCAGTTTAAGTCTTCTGTAAGTAGACAGAATTTACTGAGATAATTTACGAATATATAACGACCGCTTCGTCCTTTCAGTTTCTCATGATAGTACGAAGTTTGTTGTTTAACTTTGCACAATACAACAATGTAAGTTTGATCATTATGATAATACTTTTTCCAGAAACTTTTAACATAGCTGCTAAGGTTCAGTGACAGTGTCAGAATTATATTGTAACAAATTAGCCCTCGGTCACAAATATTAAGTCAAATTGACCTGGTTTCGACGCTACTATGAGCATCGTCTTCAGAATTAGACTATCTTTACTAAAACATTAGGTATATAGTACATTAATGAAATTAAGGTTTGTACTGATTATAATCTAAAGAGAAACTTAATTCATAATTTGAAATCCATTCGTTGCCCTACAGAAAGTTCTGGCGTTTATAAGATCATCTGCGATACCTGCTCCTCCTATTATATAGGGCAAACCGGACGTGCTTTCACCATCAGATATAAAGAACATATTTTGAGAAAGAACGGCACCAGTCCCCTAAATTCATCCTTTGCCTATCATCTCTTAATTACCGGACACGTGCCTAAAGCCATAGGTGATAACAATATTCTGCATACCGAAAAGAAGGGGCGTAGGTTAGATGTCTTAGAGGAACTGGAGATTTCCAAACATCTCACTCGTCATGATAGCCTCATTTTCAACGAACAGCTGCAGCTGCGAAATAAAAACTTTTTTGACTGTATAAAGCCATTGCTTGATCTTTGATTCAGATTTGCTCATGCAGTTTACCGAAATGTTGTTTTCCTGTCAAATCTTTGCTGTTTTCCTGTATATCATAACTAACGTTTTTAAGTTACAAAATGTATCTCTATTTAAAGCAGATAAATATGTAACTTCATCCTGTTATTGTTAATGCTTACGTTATGCCTGAATCAGCTGCATCCACAATTTCATGTTTCTAATTTTGAATGTACAGTAGCCTAGTTGTTTCTGCGGCTACTAGATGGCGCTCGTAGCGACATCATGTTTCCTTGCCCACACTTTCTAAAGTGGGCACCTCAGTCTTGTTTCAACCCTTGTTCACAGTACGAGCAGCCCTTAGCGGCTCGCCATCTCACAAGCGTTCGTGACGTCGCCTCTCCGGCTTAGATATTTTTTAATATGTGACTTTTAAGTACTGCATCTTTTCGAGTCAGTACAAACTTTAATTTTATTGATGTACTATATACCTAATGTTTTAGTACAGTTAGTCTAATTCTGAAGACGACGCTCATAGTAGCTTCGGGACCAGGTCAATTTGACTTAATATTTGTGACCGAGGGCTTATTTGTTACAACATAATTTTCCAGAAAGTTTAGTTAGTCGAAGAACTCATTGCACTGCTTGATATATTGTACACTGTAGGTGTCTGCGTTTTGCAACAAGGGTTAAATGTAAGATTGATTTTGTTTTATTAGTTTTTAACTTTTTATTTTTTGATATGACACTGTCGGTTGAAATGATGTTAAGAGAGTTGTCTTTTCTACAGAATAAACCTCTTTTTATACTGAAACCTCTGTCAGCTGCTACATGTTTTTGAAACACAGGGTGGCTCGCCATCATCTGAATGTCAGTTTCAGTCAGAAGATGAATACGTTACTTAAGTGTTTAAACTAATTACTCTGCATTTTACGTCGTTAAATATTTTTCTTTTACATATTAGAGTACGGTCTGCATAAGAATTAATAAGAAGACAAAAACTGTTCAGAACGCATACAAGAAACGTCATTTAGTTTTGTAGCAACAAGTGCGATACCGTTGTGCGGTTCAAACTGAAACCTAATCAAGTAACAGGAAACAACAAAGAACTTTAATGGAAAGAACAACTGTCAAAAATTAGGGACTATTTCCACCAACAACGTCGGCATACAGAGCGGGAATGAAACTAGGAACCAGCTCCTACTGTAGAATGTCGGATGCACTTACGCCAGTATCATTCGCCCTGATACACGCCGGAGAACAAGTTTTAATAAGTCTTCCATTAGACTCAGCAGCTTTCGACAGCCCCTAATGCAGCTTCAAGCATTAAGATATAAGCCAACGAGCACCTTCTTTCCGTTCCGCACCCTGGGTGTCACCCAGATCACCGGTAATTTAGATAACACTCCGAAACGCCCGGCCAGAGCAACGTGTCTCGCCAAAACACTTAAAGCTTTGAATACGTTACTGTCAGACCCTCTTACTTCAGTTTCTTTTTATCCTTTCATGAAGGTACTCCATGTTATACATGACACATCTAGTTGCTGCCGAAAAAAATGACTTTTACGTGTAGAGATTGAAGTTAGAAAGTTATTTTTAACGTGACAAATGAAATCTAAATTGAAAACTACAGTAAAAATACAAATTTGAAATCGGTATCTGTCGACTATCTAAGTTATAAAACGCTCATCATCTGACAGACCTACAGTAAGCATATAAAAGAGCAGCAAAACGAGCACTGGTCACGAAAGATTAGAGCAAGAATAGTTTTGAAGTGTGTATCTAGTCGATTAGTGTTTGTCACAGATCCCAGTACAAATACTTTTGAAGATTTTTCTATTAAGAATTGCGAAATATTTTTCTTCCTTTTCTAATAGTTTACAGTGCAACTTTTGTAATCAGCGTTGTGGATGGGCATCGTGAAACCTCTAGCAATTCTTACTGACATACGCTTCTCCTACCACCTCTTCCAGAGAATATAAATGTACTTTTATCTCTAGGTGGAGTCGGTAGGATGTAACCCGCAATGGGGAGTCATCCCAATAGGTGAAGAAAGGGATATATATATATATTTAAGTAGCTTTGAATCTTAGGCCATAGTTCACGGTTTTTATTACAAAGTAAAGTCTGCAGTCGAACCGTGATCTTCGCAGTATTGTCACACTTCTCCTACATTTTTAGTACATGCAATCATTTTCTTAACACTACGTCTGAGTTAAGTAAATTACTAGTTTCTCGACATTGGGAAAGTATTGCATACGCTAAACCTTGTAAATTGTGACCGTAGGAGGATAAGACAATCCTCCCTTGTTTACCGGTATGTCTCTTGGTGTTGATATTGTTGTATATAGTCCGAAGAATGTACAAATGCTATAAACGCAGGTTTGACCTTCGTCGACCTATCTTCTAAGGTAAGTCGCACAGTCTGTATTTCCTCGCACGTTGCTACATTTCTCCGGAACCCACGCTAATCTTCCCCGAGGTCTGTTCGAACAACACATTCCATTCATCTGTAAATAACTCATGTGAGTACTTTTCATCCATGACTTATTTAACTTATGGTTCGGTAATATTCGCAACTGTCAGCACTTGCCTTCTTTGCAATTACAATTATTAATTTTTTTTATTGAAGTCTGAGCGTATTTAGCCTGTCTCATTTATCTTGCATGAGGTGACACAGTTCTGTCATGAGTGGCTTTCCCAAGGACCTCAGTAAGTCTGAGGAAATGACGTCTACGTCATAGGTCTTGTTTCGACTTAGGTGTTTCAGTGCTTTGTGAAGTCTGACAGCTAGAATATTCTTTCGTTTCCCTTAGTTATGAATCTGCTGAAAATAAAACATGTAAATGACAGATCTAATTTCATAATTATTCTTTTCTGTTACATAAAGTCCTTAGAGGTGCTGCGACAACAACATTATGGATAAAAGCGCATTATTGAATAAATACTTCATGGACCTTTTGCCGCGTCGTATCAGTCAGTTTCGAGCTTTGGATGACTTCGTCTGTCGTCATCCTCGGGAGATACTTCAAGGGTGTCATAGCGAAGCACTACTTTCGCAAAACTGCACTGTGTTTAAAAGGAATGCAGAGACTGATTTCTTTCG
This sequence comes from Schistocerca gregaria, assembly GCF_023897955.1. NCBI lineage: Eukaryota > Metazoa > Arthropoda > Insecta > Orthoptera > Acrididae > Schistocerca > Schistocerca gregaria. Next base: position 737,110,823 of record NC_064931.1, read on the forward strand.
GGATTTTCTCGTGTGACAATAATACTGAAGCGCCTCCTCTTTTATGTAGCATTTTCCTTAGCCTGAGAAAAGCTTGATTCTCGCTCAAGAACGCTTAAAAACCTGAGCGACGGTTCTGACCTTCACTAGAGACAGTTCCCATCTCATATGAGCTAAAACCAAACAATTACCTGTATTTCAAGACCGGAAGGTGGGCTGTTGGATTAACAACTGTTAACAAATTATAGCCCACTAAACGTGTTCTATTTCGTTAGTGGAACAATCAAGCCCATTTCCTACGATGACGAACGGCGGTCTCCGTGAAAACTTGTAATTTTCACGTAAAGGAATACCTCTGGGATCCCGTGCGCCCTTTCATTATAAGGAGATTTAGTGCGGCAGGCAGGCAGACGGGCCGTCGCCTCTCCTACCTGGCCGCCACCCTCCCAAGGGACCCACGCACCCTCACGCACCACACTTCTAAAAAAAAACCACGACCGCAGATAATATCCCACTGACTGCGCCTCTTGGCGGGGAATGTTCTCAAAAACCCACTGACTAATACGTGAAAAGTCATCTCACATCAGATGAAGCTACGCTTGTTTATAATGATGGAAAAGATGAAAAACAGCGAATGACGTATTTCGTCACCGAAACTCTTCTCTTTCGTTAAGCGCCATAAAGGATGAAATCTCGCTCACTTCAGATGCTAGTACGTGGACGAGTGTTTTATGAAATAAATTTTACCTCAGGAGAATCCAGCTGTACTACTGTGAGGTGACAAACGTCGTGGGATACCACCTATGGACTCAACAAATCGTTGAAAATCCCATTCAAAAATAGTGAACCTCGCTGCCACTGTAATTATCCGTAACTGCGAAAGTGTGGCCGGTGTAGGATTTGATGACAAACTGACCTCGCGATTGTGTCCCATACATTTTCTATGGGAATCATGTGGACGATATGGGTGACCAAATCACTCGATCGAATTGTTCAGAATGTTCTTGAAACCAGTCGCGAACAACTGTCGGCCGGTGACATAACATCGTTTGACAACATGAAATACATGAGTGGCAGCATATGGTCTAAGTGCATCCGAACATAACCATTTCCCGTCAATGATCGGTTTAGCTGGACCACAGAATAATATCTTTTCCATGTAAACACAGCATACAGCATTATGCATCCATCAGGACATCTACATCTACGTGATTACTCTGCTATTCACAATAAAGTGCCTGGCGAGGGTTCAATGAACCACCTTCAAGCTGTCTCTCCACTGTTCCACTCTCGAACAGCACGCGGGAAAAACGAGCACATAAATTTTTCTGTGCGAGCCCTAACTTCTCTTATTTTATCGTGATGATCATTTCTGCCTATGTAGATGGGTGCCAACAGAGTGTTTTCTCAATCGGAGGAGAAAACTGGTGATTGAAATTTCATGAGAAGATCCCGTCGCAACGAAAAACCCCTTGGTTTTAATGTTCGCATATCATATCTGTGACACTATCTCCCCTATTTCGCAATAATACAAAACGAACTGCCCTCTTCGTACATTTTCATCCGCCAGTCCCACCTGATGCGGATCCCACACCGCACAGCAATACTCCAGAATAGGGCGGACAAGCGTGGTGTAAGCAGCCTCTTTAGTAGACCTGTTGCACCTTCTAAGTGTTCAGCCAATGAATCGCAGTCTTTGGTTTGCTCCACCCACAATATTATCTATGTGATCATTCCAATTTAGGTTATTTGTAATTGTAATCCCTAAGCAGTTACTTGAATTTACAGCCTTCAGATTTGTGTGACTTACTGCGTAATCGAAATTTAGCTGATTTCTTTTAGTACTCATGTGAATAACTTCACACTTTTCCTTATTCAGGGTCAATTGCCACTTTTTGCACCATACAGATATCTTATCTAAAACATTTTGCAGTTCGTTTTGGTCATCTGATAACTTTGCAAGACGATAAATGACAGCATCATCTGCAAACAATCAAAGTGCTATTGAGATTCTCTCCTATATCGTTAATCTACGTAGATCCTTGGGGAAAGCCGGATATTACTTCTGTTTCACTCGATGACTTTCCGTCTATTACTGCGAACTGTAACGTTTCTGACAGGAAATCACGAACCCAGTCGCACAACTGAGGCGATAATCCGTAGGCACGCAGTTTGGTTAGAAGACGCTTGTGAGGAACGGTGTCGAAAGCCATCTGGAAATCTAAAAATATGTAATCAATTTGACATCCCCTGTCGATGGCACTTATACCTTCATGAGTATAAAGAGCTAGTTGTACTTCACAAGAAGGATATCCTCTGAAACAGTGCTGACTATGTATCAATAAATCATTTTCTTCGAGGTACTTCATAATGTTCGAATACAGTATATGTTCCAAAACCCTACTGCAAATGGACGTTAGTGATATGGGCCTGTAATTCATCGGATTACTCCTACTTTCCTTTTTGAGTATTGGTGTGACTTGAGCAATTTTCCAGTCTTTAGGTACGGATCTTTGTGTGAGAGGACTTCGTTGACAGCTCCAGTCCACGGGTTCGTGGGGTTTGCCATCAGCTCTTATCAACTGAAATCGTGACTCATTCGATCAGGTCACGGTTCTCCAGTCGTCTGTGAGTAGAACCGATATGGTCATAAGCCCGGAAGAAGCGCTGCGGGCCATATCGTGCTGTTAGCAAAGGCACTAGAATCGGTTGTCTGCTGCCATAGCCCACTAACACAAATTTTGCCGCACTGTCCTAACAGATACGTTCGTCGCACATCCCGCATTGATTTCTGCTGTTATTGCACGCTGTTTTCGCTTGTCTGTTAGCACTGAAAACTCTACGCAGACGCCGCTACACTCGGTCGTTAAGTGAAGACCGTCGGCCACTGCGTTGTCTGCGGTGAGAGGTAATGTCTGAAATCTGGTGTTCTCGGCAGACTCTTGACACTGTGGATCTCGGAATACTGAATTTCCTAACGATTTCCGAAATGGAATGTCCTATGCGTCTAGCTCCAACTACCGTTCCGCATTCGAAGTCTGTTAATTCTGGTCGTGGGATCATAATCACGTCGGAAACCTTTTCACATGAATTACCTGAGTATAAATGACATCTCCACCAGTGCACTGCCTCTTTATAAAATGTGTATGCGATCCTACAGCCATTTGTATATGTGCATATCGCTGTATCATGACTTCTGTCACCTTAGTGTATAGAAGTAATCGCTCCCTGTAACAGTCTTCATCTTTCATGGCAGACCAAGATACAAAGATAACTCTTAAGTGGGACATACAGTCCTTAATATAACGATGAAAACTATCCCGCTTATTTCTGTAAATGAAATAGTATAGCATATTAGTTTTTACTGTATTGAGAGTATTTATTGTAAAATGCTGGGCCCAAGAGCTGTTCATAGATGGATGGACCCGCAGTTGGAAAACGAATAAAGCACTGAAGTAGGGATTTGACTCACTGTGAAAATTTTATAATTACTAATTGAAAGTAACGTGCAGATAGTTTAATTATTAGTGCTTCTTCTTTACTCAAAGTTTGTTTCAGCTATACCGTCATTGTGAAGTAAACATGCAGAAGTTACATTCGGTGAGTCTACTTACGTTTTTAGAAGTTGAACATATAGGTCAGTTTACATACATACTTAAATTTCGTTGGAAAAGATGTCCATATTGCTCGTATGATTAAGCTGTCAGCTCTCTGATTGTCCTCAGATTGTTCTAATCACGTGAGTTCTGTTTCAGTAGAAAATTTTGGTGAAATGCTTTTGACAGCTACACTGATAATTTAATTTATTCACGATGATTGCAGTGTAATCTTTGCTAGGCAGTTATGATAGTTGCATTTCATTGTTATTATAATTTTTTATGATTTGTATCTATGTTATACTTTTTGTTTACTGTGTTTTTGATCTGTTATAGTTTACGAAAATGTCAATAAACCTTGTTAGATAATTTTGATGTTTTAAACCGACCTATGATTTTTTGTGTACCTACATGTTTCTAATTTTTCCAAGATGTTCACGGCATGTCTTTGGGTATTCTGTGTAGAACTGGTGATGCATTTTCGATATGTTCTGCTTTGTGGTTTTGGTTTTTGGGATGCAGGTAAAATGTTAATTGATTGCTGTCGCAATTTCTTGTGTGTTTTTGAATATAATGTTAAATTTCGTCCTCATTGACAGTCGTTGCAAGATGTTTTATGTATGCCTGGGTTGACAAAAATCGGGATTCTGGTGTTTTAATCTAATATTTGTTTCTAGATGGTCGTTTTTTCGGAAAGGTATTTTTATGTTTTTTTTAAAGATTAGGTACATTTTTTTCGATATGTTTCCCAAGTGTATCGTCGGTACGAGTGTTACTTTTTGTTTAGTTTTGTTTTCCCTTATTAAAATCGTGTCTTTGTGTGTCATTTGTTTTTTAGGTTTCGGCTGTTTTTCACACAGTCTGCGAACCATATTCGGTTGTTTTTATTTTTTCGGGCTGGAGTATTGTTAGCTCATTTTGTATTCCTTGTGTTCGATTGGTAAACTGATTAATTACTCTATTGATACTAGAGTTTAAATGGTCATATTTTTGCATATTTTCATGGACTATGAAAATATAATTGGTTTACAGTCGAGGCCATACAGAACTCTATCGCGAAATCTATGACGGAGGCATGCAGGTACAGTGTGTTATCAGCAACAAGGATACAATATACCAATGCTTTATATTCATCAGTGTTGTGGTGTGAAAACTGCATCACAGCTTTCAGAAATAAGAATAACGTAACAACTTCCAGGGATTTCCACTAATTTCCATTTAAGAAAGGATGTACATACGTATTTTTACTCTCATCACATTTCGTTGTAGCTTCTTTTTCCTGGATAAACTCTCATTGGTACTACTCGTGTGCGCGTTCGATGAAAATGCATTATCTTTCTGAAACACCAAACTGTTTTCACGGATAGAGGATGGGCTGGAGGGCGGAGAACTAAATTAATAAGTAACTCTGTGATATTTTATGTTCCAGCTACCGTTGTTCCACTTTATGCATGTCTTCCTTCTTTTTATCACAAAAGGTTCGTTACACAGCTACGCTTTGCTCAAAATCCACCCTCTGCTCCAATCAAGAGAAATGTATGATTGATTTACAGGGAAAACGATGATTGGTTTTTTACTTTCTCAACGTTGCATAATTTGTTGCAAAAGACTCAATCACAGAATACCATAACAGGAAGACAAATTTGGGAATGAGAGGGAAAGTCTGATGTTTTGTTTGTAGTGCCGGTACAGTGAAAGATATAAGCGCAGGACACACAATACATTGCATTTCCCTCTTCACCGCTTTTTTTATGGTTACAGTTAAACCTTCTGAGCGCTGAAAAGGTTTTACTGTGACATTTTTAAAAGAGGAAACACACTTACACATTCTTTTGCGTGTTAATATACAATTTAAGTAGCCCATTAAGTTTGTACCTAAAACAGTTTTAGCATATAATATGGTTTGACACGTACTACTAAGCTGCAGTTGTAGATGACTTCCATTCAGAAATCACTTCCATGAAAAATATATTAGATGCTTTCAAATATTTCATGAAAAATCTCGTGTGTTATTGAAAGCGTTTTCCCCTTATCTATCATCATATGTTACATGCAATGTACTTGGGCAAAGTATGGTAGTGACAGTTTCGGTTTCTGTTTGTGGTGACAGCATTTCTGCCCAAATGGGTCGAGAAGGGAAACACTCGACACAAAATATGCAACTATTTGAAAACACTGCTTTGACACTGAATGAAGGCAATCTTTTTTATGTATTTAATTTTTCATTAGTCCGCCATAGATCTGATACACATCGTGTACTATTGATAATAACTAAAACTAAATTGTACGTTTTTATTTGCTCGTTTCTTTACAACAATGACGTATTTAGTGTATTAATAAGAGTACTATGTGGCTTCTGGCTCTATTCACTCAACTAAATTTACAATTAAATTGTCCACTGAAAACGCCTGCTCTTTTCTGGTCTTCAAAACTTCAAGAGAGAATAAATTCTGTTCATTATTAGGTGGGTACGTTCTGTACACGAAACGCTCTACTTGTAAACGCTACAACTACTGAATTTCTAAATAACATTCTGAACTGGATTATTTTGTTTGTATCCCGGATAACAGGTGACTATAGTAGCCGGTATGTAATTCAGCTATTGTCCCCGCAGCGTTCAATAAAAGGTGGAAATCCGTACAAAGCTGAGATTCGATAAGTCTATAGAAATCGTTTCTGTGTGCTGGAGTAGACATTCAAGAAGGCTAAGCCGAAGCGCGAAATATTTACAAGGGCGCTGACAGCACGAACCACTATGCACGTACGGCGAGGGAAGCTTTCGAGCTCAAACGTGGAAGTCAATGCCCAAGGAGCGGGACAAAATGGGGAAGGCGTCTGAATGTGGAGGGGAGCCACCCCAGGCCACAGAAAGGAACTAACCCTCGCAGCGAACAAATACCTCGACTCGCTCACTTTTAAGGGACTATGGAGTCTATTAACTTGGATAACAGAGAACGCGCCTACCGACATAAGAAACGGATCTTTGTGAGCAGCTGGCGGGGCGAGGAAGCAGCGAGAAGGCGACTGGTGGCTGGCGGCGTGTGGCCGGCCTCGTCGCATTGTATACGGTTGTTGCCAATGAAATGACACAATGCTGGTGGCGGGGATTTTTATTGAACGGCGAGGGCGGCGCGGACACGAAAACGGGATGTGGGGACGGGCGCTCACCCTCCGCACGCAGCCACACCGTGACCGGTTCTGCCTTCTCGCTTGACTCACCGTCAAATTATTCGTGTGCCGCCACCACTACACGCAGACGCCCCAGGCTTCCCCGTACCGATCTCATCATCAACACTGTGTAACAGCTCGCCAGTCATCCTGGAGAAACGAGATAACGTAACGGTAACGTCGTCGACTGCTACGAGGGTTGCTCAGAAAGTAATCCACCGCATTTTTCTTCTTCTCAGCCGAAAACAATGCTACAAATACGAAACGTTACATATGTATTATATGAAGTCTACTAAGTTAGCGCGCCAGTTTTCCGTCACTTCCGACAGATATAAGTAGCTGCAGGACAGTTTCAAAATGGCGTCTATAGGTGATGTACGTTAAAAGCAACGTGCCGTCGTTGAAGTTATAACTGCAGAGAAAGAAACTGTGGAGAATATTCACAAACGCTTGTGCAAAGTCTATGGAGCATCTGCTGTCGACAGAAGTACAGTTAGTTGTGGGCACGGAAGGTTACGTCATCAGAAGGCGGTTCGGCCGAGCTCAACGATTTGCAGCGGTCGGGGAGACTATCCACGGCTATCACGCCTAACATGTTGCAGCGAGTTGATGTCACTGGCGAGGACAGACGCATTACGAATTGGCAGATGGTGCTGTATCTGTCAATCATCAAAGGAAGTGTGGAGCAATTATTCGCACTCTGGGATATTAAAAAGAGTGTGAAAGATGGGTTCCGCGCTGTGTAAAGGTGGATCACAAATCGCATAGAAAAAAACATTTGTCTTGATCTGTTGTAACGTTTTGAAACTGAGGGGGAGGCCTTCTTGTCGTGGATTGCCGATGAAACCTGGGTACACCATTTTGAGCCCGAAACAAAACCACAGTAGATAGGATGGCGCCGTTCCCACCCTCCACAGAAGAAAAATTCAAAGCTTCTGCCGGTAAGGTCATGATCTACGTGTTCTAAGACTATGAAGGTGTGATTCTAATTGATGTAAGGCCAACAGGCGGTGCCATTAATTCAGAAGCATATGTCAATACGTTAACGAAACTCAACACGCGCTTCCGGCGACGTCGGCGCCACATTAACCCAGAAGATATGTTGCTGCAACACGACAACGCTCGGCCTCGCACAAGTCTGAGGACTGCTGAATACGTCGAAAAACAGGGTTGGACAGTGTTACCTCTTCATCCTACAGCCCTGACCTAGCCCCCTCGGACTCCCACTTGTTTGGGCCATTAAAGGATGCCATTCGTGGAAGACATTTTGAGCACGATGAGGAGGTGACTCACGCAGTGAAGCACTGTCTCCGCCATCAGGACAACGATTAGTACCGATTGGGCATACACGCCCTTGTTGCGCGCTGGAGAAAGGTCACGCAAAGGGATGGAGATTACGTGTAAAAATAGGGTGTGTACATAAAACAACATTCTTTCGTGTGTGTAACTCTCATTATGTTCAACAAAGAACTGTTGAAGAAAAAAAATGCGGTGCATTACTTTCTGGGCAACCCTCGCTTGTGAGCGTAAACTAAAAAGTTCTCGGCCTATTAGTGAATACGAAAATTTAAATTTTTTAAACCTTTTATTTTCCAACATAATCTCGTATAACATTGACACACTTCATCCAGCGGTATTCCATCTCTGTTGCGCTCCTGCGGAAGTTTTGTAAAATACTTGTCTAGAACTGAAATCACTTCTTAGCTGCAAGATAAACGCTGACCAGCGAGGAAGATATTCAGTACTGCGAACATATGGAGTCTGAGGGAGCCAAATCAGGAAAATATTACCGATGTTTCAACACTTCAACCTGCAAATTCCTCAGTTTTCACTCTGCCAAGGCACTTTCATGGGCCGGTGCATTCTCTTGCTGAGGGATTTTCTGCAAAGCTGGTCTTTTTTCTCCAATTTTTACATCATTATCCATTTAAGTTTAAAACAGCATTGCTCATCTCACTTGAGATATTCATTTATCATAACCTCATTCGTATCCCACCACAGCGATGCCAATAACTTTTCCCAATAAAGATAATATTCAGCGACTTTTCTTTTTTTTTCCAAACTGTCCCACTCGTTTGAGTCACATTCCGTACCTTTGTCCAGATTTAACTGATTGGAGGTAACCGTTAAATTCGTAGCTAAACGAATACATGTTATATGGTAAACGTATAGCTTCTAAGCAAATTTTATGGTTAACATGGCTTAAAAGCTGAATTAAAATTGAAACTCGACTTCTTACAGAGGTATGAGATGTTCTTGCAAATTTAAGAAAAATTGATTACCACAAGGGTTGCGAATAGACAAGTAAATCTGCGGTTCGACAATTATGGGGTGAAGCCGCTCGTAGTGGCCCCGCGGCTTAAGTCACGAACTGCGCGGCCTCTCCCGCCGGAGGTTCGAGTCCTCCCTCGGGCATGGGCGTGTGTGTTGTTCTTAGCATAAGTTAGTTTAAGTAGTGTGTAAATCTAGGGACCGATGAAATCAGCAGTTTGGTCCCTTAGGGTTTCACACACATTTAAACATTTTTTGAATTGTGGGGTGAGAGGCGAAGGGCAGGGTTTTGTGGTGCTCAGGCTTGTGAAGACAAGTAAAAATGGAAAAAAAGTGACCTACGAGGAGACAGAGGCAAAGTTTCAGCATATCGAATCAGCAGTTTTAAGGGTAGGGACGGAATAAGACTGATTGATTGACTTGGGGGAGGAGACCAAACAGCGAGGTCATCGGTGCCGTCTGATTAGGGAAGCATGGAGGAGGAAATTGGCTGTGACCTTTGAACGGAATTATCCCGGCATGCGCCTGAAGACATTTAGGGAAATCACGCTAAACCTTAATCAGAATGGCTGACGCGGGTTTGAACCGTAGTCCTCCCGAATGAAAGTCCAGTGGGATACGTGTTATAGTCAAATGCACGAGCGTTACACATTGGGAAATTATTTCGGCTTACTCAGATGATGCGCCTCTACTGATATTTCATGGGTTTTAAAACTTGCGAGAATTTCACGTAAAATTCTGAGATATTTAAATGTTATTCGCGCAGTTTCCTTCTTACATTCCATTACAATAACTATAAAACAAATAATTTTTATTGAAAAAAGAGTTTATAACTGATACAATAATTACTAATAATGATTTATAAAGCGGAAATAACAGATGGGTTAATAAAAGAAAATGTTTCCAAAACGTTATGAGCAATTGGCATACGATTTTTGTACGATGGAATTGCAACCATGGGCTTACGAAAGTAATACACACAGTGTAAGTACAGAATAATTTCTAGAATCACAGGAAACGTCAGTGGGACTCTGTTGGCAACAGTTCTTGAGATATTACGCATAAAATCTAGAACAGTATGTTGTACCACTAAATAATCAATTTTCACGATGCCTATCAGTCATCAATTCCTACTACGTTCGTGAAATGGAACTTTAATTTTTACTAACTGTTTATGTGCTATGAGAAATGGTGTACCACATGTCAGAACCGTTTCCGCAGACAGGTCACTGAAGACAATCAGCTATATGAATTTCCCTGCGCAACGAATTAGGCCACTATTAGAGGACCTGATAGTATCGACACAGATATACATGTAATAAGTGTGATCCTTTCTAATTCACAGCACAGTGCACTCTCCCATCCGTCTTATACCTGTGTTTTCCCTGCGCTGGACAGGTCGAACCTGTGAACGACCTAGCCGGTTCTCCTAATCTGACACCACGAGATTTGTTTCTGTGGGGATAGCCGAAGGATGTTTACAAAGGCTTACCGACTGCCATGACAGATATGAAACGGCGGATTAGGGCAATACTCATGAATATTTGGTTTCTAATGCTGCGTAATGCGCAGTTGTCATTGAGTACACGAATGGTAGATGACATAAAAGTGAACGGCCATATTTCCGAACTATGCAAATATACAGCTTTGTGAAAAAGGAATCTCCCCTTCAGTGGCTATTCCGAATAATAATATAGAGAAATGGCAATATCTAATGAACCAAAGACAAGCAGCCAACCATCCATACTTGCGCTTTCAGTTTCCTAGTAAAAGTAAGCACAGTGCTATTTAATACACTTGCATGTGACATTTACCATTTTTCCAGATCATTGTTTGACTCCCTAATGTACACTACTGGCCATCAAAACTGCTACACCACGAAGATGACGTGTTACAGACGCGAAATTTAACGGAGAGGAAGAAGATGCTGTGATATGCAAATGATTAGCTATTCAGAGCATTCACACCAGGTTGACGCCGTTGGTGACACCTACTACGTGCTGGCACGAGGAGCGTTTCCAACCGATTTCTCATACACAAACAACAGTTGGCGGGCGTTGCCTGGTGAACCGTCGTTGTGATGCTTCGTGTAAGGAGGAGAAATGCGTACCATCACATTTCCGACTTTGATAAAGATCGGATTGTAGCCTATCGCGATTGCGGTTTATCGTATCGCGACATTGCTGCTCGCGTTGGTCGAGATCCAATGACTCTTAGCAGAATATGGAATCGGTGGGTTCAGGAGGGTAATACGGAACGCCGTGCTGGATCCCAACGGCCTCGTATCACTAGCAGTCGAGATGACAGGCATCTTATCCACATGGCTGTAACGTTCATGCAGCCACGTCTCCATCCCTGAGTCAACAAATGGGGACGTTTGCAAGACAACCACCATCTGCACGAAGTCTTCGACGACGTTTTCAGCAGCATGGAATATCTGCTCGGACACCATGGCTGCGGTTACCCATCACGCTGCATCACAGACAGGAGCGCCTGCGATGGTGTACTCAACAACGAACCTGGGTTTACGAATGGCAAAACGTCATTTTTTCGGATGAATCCAGGTTCTGTTTACAGCATCATGATGGTCACATCCGTGTTTGGCGACATCGCGGTGAACGCAAATTGGACGCGTGTATTCGTCATCGCCATACTGGCGTATCACCCGGCATGATGATTGGGGTGCCATTGCTTACACGTCTCGGTCACCTCTTGTTCGCATTGAAGGCACTTTGAACAGTGGACGCTACATTTCAGATGTGTTACGACCCGTGGCTCTACCCTTCATTCGATTCCTGCGAAACCCTACATTACAGCAGGATAATGCACGACCGCATGTTGCAGGTCCTGTACGGGCCTTTCTGAATACAGAAAATGTTCGACTGCTGCCCTGGCCAGCACATTCTCCAGATCTCTCACCAATTGAAAACGTCTGGTCAATGATGGCTGAGCAGCTGGCCCGTCACAATACGCCAGTCACTACTCTTGATAAACTGTGGTATCGTGTTGACGCTGCATGGGCAGCTGTACCTGTACACGCCATCCATGCTCTGTAAGACTCAATGCCCAGGCTTATCAAGGCCGTTATTACGGCCAGAGGTGGTTGTTCTGGGTACTGATTTCTCAGGATCTATGAACCCAAATTGCGCGAAAATGTAATCACATGTCAGTTCTAGTATAATATATTTGCCCAATGAATATCCGTTTATATTCTGCATCTCCCCTTGGTGTAACAATTTTAATCGCCAATAGTGTATTATGCTCAATAAAAGTCGTTAACCTGAAATGCGCGCTCGGTCGAAATGGGATAGCGTGACGTTCTGCCCCTTCATTTTGTGATCCAAGTAGATTTGAAACTCTAGACTTCTTTTTTTGCCTTGAGTTTCTAAGATGATGTGAACTTATATTAAAATGACTGACAGGCAGAAATTGGATGTTACATCAATAGAAATTATGGATTCAGCTGCTTTATCCTCTAAAATGGGAGTTTTAAAAGCTTCTAGGACTATAACATACCCAACTCAACTTTGGAAAGCTAAATATAATCCCAACGATATAGTTGAGAATTCAGATGCGAAATTTAAAAATGTGGTTCATGCAGAACAAAAAGATGAGCTGGTAGCATACCTGAAGTAAATGGTGAGTAGATTTTTTTAGTCCAATGATTAAATTTCTCATTGTCAGATCATCAGACAATCAGATAGCAGAAACATATGGCTTATCTCCCAGATTTGACCAAGAAACGTGTTCAGCTAGACTGAGTTATAGTTTTTGATTGTGATGTTAAAATATTTTCCTATTGCTAAAGATTTTTTGAAGATTCCGTATTCCTTAGCCTAATAGTTAGCCCATTCTTCCCTGTGGGTGTGGCAGAACGTGAAAAATGCAAATACTTCTTTGAAAAAAACGTAAAAAATATTTAACACACAGATTTAAGTGATATACAAGAAAGACTAGTTAGGTTACACTATAAGGTGATTTTTTTATATCTTTAGGAAACGTTTACCCTTGCTCCTTTTATTTTGCAAAATATTTTTAAACCTTAGGTATCTCGTTCTGCCACGAGTTTCTCTACATAGGCTTTGTGATCCTTAAATCGCTTAGTAATCTTACATTCAGTTCAACCTATATAAAAAGAGCTCCTCGATATGCCCGTGAAGGCTCAAGGGATGTCTCCCGGCCGCCGTGTCATCCTCTGCTTTTCGGCGCCATGCTGATGTGCCATGGAGGGCCACACCACTTTCCCAGCCGTTTTGCAGGCTCTCCATACTGTGGAGCCGCTATTACTCAGTCAAGTAGCTCCTCAGTTTGCACCACGAAATTGAGTGCACTCCGTACCAGTCCTTCCTACAAGGAAAAAATCCTTGGCAATAACGGGAATCGAACGCGTGACCTCCGCATGGCAGCCGTTACGCTATCCATTCAGAAATGGAGACTGACAGTTTAACCTATATGCTGAATAGTATATTCCGCAGAAACGTTCTACATCTAGATCTACATCCATACTCCGTAAGCCTGAGAGGCACCCACATGCCTTGCTCATACTGTGGCATAAAGCAGTCAGGCCTGCAAGATGAGTGGTCTGCCAAGCGAGTGGACTCATTCTTATTTATCGAGTAACATGAACTCTAGTACTCACAATTAAGTTACAAATTATTCTCCTATTTGAATATTACGCAACGGATAACGCACATATGACTATTAGTAATTTACACAACTCTGACTGTTCACTACGCACTGGCAATACCACATTTTCTGTCTTATTTAACGGCCTTGATCAACACGTGGCCATCACACTGAATATTGATGGCGCACACTTTATAAATTCTGGGTATCGTGACAACATACATTTAGAAGGAAAAGGCCACCAATCCTTTTCTTTTCACTATCTTATTTATTCCGATAAATTCTATAACCTAAATACACACAGTCTATAACCTACAACAATAACACATGAGAAATTCCGCCCAGTGGGCATGGCTTTACATTGGTGATTCCCTATCTTATGGTCTCGTAATTATTTAACGCTACAGTGCGCTTTCTGGATAGGATGGTGGATCTTTTTCTATATCTCACACTTCGACTCTCGCACCCATCATTACGAAAATTTCCTCCAGACCGAGCGGTGCAAAAAGGAACATGCATAACCCACGGCCTCTGAAACTATCCTGTTACTCTCCCATGCCTCCACACATACTTCTCCACACATACTTAAATTTCATTAAATACATCACACTGGCAACATACAATACAAAGAATAGTCACAACGTTATAATCACATAACTTTGAGCTTTCCCACTTCAATTAGTATTTATCCCAGTTTCACACGACACTGCCCCACTTCGTAATTTTTCCCACCTACTATGAACTCTGGAGGATATATGCACGTCTTCCTGTGCAATGCAAGCCAAGTGGCGTTGCTGGATAGACGGCTGACTCCTTTGCTTCTCTCTCACAGCATTATAGTTTGAATCAATCGTCACACGGAAACATAACACGCAAAGTAATATTAAGAACATATTCATCACACACGCGAGTCCTCAACTGATGCCATGGACGAGTACTTCTCTTTATCCTTTGTCTCATACACAGATTGAGGCTCACACAGTACTCACCACGTGGAAGTATTCGTCTCTAATTTCAAGTCCTGTACACGCTATTTCTTAAATATTTCCAACTTATAGTACACACGCTAGTAATTCAGCTTAACTTAAGCACTCAGAGGTATTTCAACTTATTGGTACACGTGGTTTCATTGTGACCGTTGGTCACTTCCAAAGATTACTACGATCCCCTTAATATTACCTGCCTGACATTTAATTATCCCCACAAAAGTTCCTGAAAGAGAGAAATTATTATTCTAAACAACACTTAAGTATTCCACACGCATACCATTTTGTCCACTCTCTTGTCTTTACGGAGCACATCTAAGACAGGTCTTACCAACACTAGATCCAGCGGCAGCGTGCTGAAACATGGCCGTTCTTCAGGTCATCTCGCGCCTCCGTTGAGGTGGGGATAGACCATGCTACCCATTAGTCAGCCATGTTTCAGGCGCTCAAAGCTTCGGTAAATTTCATCTCTTTGGTTCAACCAAAGGTGACCAAAAGATTGTCTCAAAGATGATCATATATTCACATTCACTATCTGCGGTTAGCAGACGACCATACATTCATTCATTTCACAGATCTCACCAAACTGGATGTAGGGATTTATTTTATGCGAGTGCACATGTGATCAATTAAATAAATAAATTGTCATTCTTTCCCACACTGGTATCCGGCTTGGCTGTATTAATTGAAATTGAGTTATTATTAGAAAAAATATGTTGTACTGACAAGAATAACGAAGAATGTTGTTCCTATTTTAAGTGTCGGGCGGTACTGTACCTTTTCAAGCCACCTCGCGATGTGTGGCGAAGGGTACTTTGAGTACCTCTATCGGTTCTCCCTTCTATTCCAGTCTCGTATTGTTCGTGGAAAGAAAGATTGTCGTTATGCCTCTGTGTGGGCTCTAATCTCTCTGATTTTATCCTCATGGTCTCTTCGCGAGATACACGTAGGAGGGAGCAATATACTGCTTGACTCCTCGGCGAAGGTATGTTCTCGAAACTTCAACAAAAGCCCGTACCGAGCTAGTGAGCATCTCTCCTGCAAAGTCTTCCACTCGAGTTTATGTATCATCTCCGTAACGCTTTCGCGATTACCAAATGCTCCTGTAACGTAGCGCGCTGCTCTCCGTTGGGTCTTCTCTATCACCTCTATCAACCCCATCTGGTACGGATCCCACACTGGTGAGCAATATTCAAGCAGTGAGCGAACAAGTGTACTGTAACCTACTTCCTTCGTTTTCGGATTGCATTTCCTTAGGACTCTTCAAGTGAATCTGTCTGGCATCTGCTTTACCAATGATCAACTTTATATGATCATTCCATTTTAAATCACTCCTAATGCGTACTCCCAGATGATTTATGGAATTAACTGCTTCCAGTTTCTGACCTGCTATATTGTAGCTAAATGATAAAGGATCTTTCTTTCTATGTATTTGCAGCACATTACACTTGTATACATTGTGATTGAATTGCCATTCCCTGCACCATGCGTCAATTCGTTGCAGATCCTCCTGCATTTCAGTACAATTTTCCATTGTTACAACCTCTCGATATACCACAGCTACATCCGCAAAAAGCCTCAGTGAACTTCCGATGTTATCCACAAGGTCATTTACTTGTAATGCGAATAGCAACGGTCCTACGACACTCCCCTGCGGCACACCTGAAATCACTCTTACTTCAGAAGACTTCTATCCATTGAGAATGACATACTGCGTTCTGTTATCTAGGAACTCCTCAATCCAATCACACAATTGGTCTAATAGTCCATATGCTATTACTTTGTTCATTAGACGACTGTGAGGAACTGTATCGAACGCCTTGCGGAAGTCAAGAAACACGGCATCTACTTGGGAACCCGTGTCTATGGCCCTCTGAGTCTCGTGGACGAATAGCACGAGCTGGGATTCACACGATCGTCTTTTTAGAAACCCATGCTGATTCCTACAGAGTAGATTTCTAGTCTCCAGAAAAGTCATTGTACTCGAACATAATATGTGATCCAAAATTCTACAACTGATCGACGTTAGAGATATAGGTCTACAGTTCTGCACATCTGTTCGACGTCCCTTCTTAAAAACGGGGATGACCTGGTCCCTTTTCCAATTCTTTGGGACGCTACGCTCTTCTACATACCTGCGGTACACCGCTGCAAGAAGGGGGGAAAGTTCATTCGCGTATTCTGTGTAAAATCGAACTGGTATCCCATCAGGTCCAGCGGCCTTTCCTCTTTTTAACGATTTTAATTGTTTCTCTATCCCTCTATTTCGATATCTACCATTTTGTCAACTGTGCGACAATCTAGAGGAGGAACTACAGTGCAGTCTTCCTCTGTGAAACAGCTTTGGAAAAAGACATTTAGTATTTCGGCCTTTAGTCTGTCATCCTCAGTTTCAGTACCATTTTGGTCACAGAGTGCCTGGACATTTTGTTTTGATCCACCTACGGCTTTGACGTAAGACCAAAATTTCTTAGGATATTCTGCCAAGTCAGTACACAGAACTTTACTTTCAAATTCATTGAACGCCTCTCTCATAGCCTTCCTCACACTACATTTCGCTTCGCGTAATTTTTGTTTGTCTGCAAGGCTTTGGCTATGTTTATGTTTGCTGTGAAGTTCCCTTTGCTTCCGCAGCAGTTTTCTAACTCGGTTGTTGTACCACGGTGACTCTTTTCCATCTCTTACGATCTTGCTTGGCACATACTCATCTAACGCATATTGTACGATGGTTCTGAACTTTGACCACTTATCCTCAACAATATCTGTACTTGAGACAAAGCTTTTATGTTGAGCCGTCAAGTACTCTGAAATCTGCTTTTTGCCACTTTTGCTAAACAGAAAAATCTTCCTGCTTTTTTTAATATTTCTATTTACGGCTGAAACCATCGATGCGGTAACCGCTTTATGATCGTTAATTCCCTGTTCTGCGTTAACTCTTTCAAATAGTTCGGGTCTGCTTGTCACCAGAAGGTCTAATGTGTTACCGCCACGTGTCGGTTCTTTGTTTAACTGCTCAAGGTAGGTTTCAGACAATGCACTTAAAAAGATTTCACTGGATTCTTTGTCCCTGCCACCCGTTATAAACGTTTGAGTCTCCCAGTCTATATCCGGCAAATTAAAATCTCCACCCAGAACTATAACATGGTCGGGAAATCCACTCGAAATATTTTCCAAATTTTCCTTCAGGTGCTCTTCCACAACAGCTGCTGAGCCAGGGGGCCTATAGAGACATCCAATTACCATGTTTGAGCCTGCTTTAACCGAGACCTTCATCCAAATTATTTCACATTTCCGATCTCCGTCAATTTCCTTCGATGCTATTGTACTTTTTATCGCTATAAACACGCCTCCCCCTTCACTATCCAGCCTGTCGCTGCGGTATACATTCTAATCTGAGTTTAGAATTTCATTACTGTTTACATCTGGTTTCAGCAAACTTTCTGTCTCTAGTACTATGTGGGCGTAGTGACTGTTTATTAATGAGAGCAGTTCTATGACCTTTCTATAGACGCTCCTACAGTTTAGTATTAGCACATTAATATTGTTATTCCCTGTTGCGTTTTGTCTAGTGCTACCTTGTCGTGTCTCAGGAGGCGTCTTGTCGGGCCTAGGGAGGGAATTCTCTAACCTAAAAAACCCACGTGTTCACTCCACACGTACTCCGCCACCCTTGTAGCCGCTTCCTGCGAGTAGTGCACGCCTAACCTATTCAGGGGGACCCTACATTTCTCCACCCGATAGCGGAGGTCGAGAAATTTGCACCCCAGATCTCCGCAGTATCGTCTGAGCCTCTGGTTTAAACCTTCCACTCGGCTCCGAACCAGAGGACCGCGATCGGTTGTGGGAACGATACTGCAAATATTTAGCTCAGATTCCACCCCGCAAGCGAGGCTTTCCGCCTTCACCAACTCCGCCAACTGCCTATATGAACTTAGGATGACCTCTGAACCCAGACGGCAGGAGTCAGTGGTGCCGACATGAGCAACAATTTGCAGTCGGGTGCACCCAGTGCTCTCTATCGCCGCCGGCAGGGCCTCCTCCACATTTCGTATGAGACCCCCACAGCAAGCAGATAAGAGCGAACACTGGCCTTCTTCCCCGACCTTTCCGCTATCTCCCTAAGGGGCTCCATCACCCGCCTAACGTTGGAGCTCCCAATCACTAATAAACTCCTCCCCCTGTGTGCCTGCTCGGACCTTGCTGAAGTAGCAGCCACATGTCCACTCACAGGCTGAGCGGGCGATGCTACACGGCCAGCCTCCACATTGACCCTCCGCCTCGTGCGCCGCGAACGCCGCTGAACCCGCCACTCCCCTTGGGGACAGGGTGGCCCAATCGCGCTCGGTACACGCGAAAATGTCACGACGGTAGGGACTGTGGGCAAAGCATGTAACACCTGGGGTGTACTGTGCGACCCTCCAGACTCCCCACTGCCGCTGACGGCTAACCGCGGCCATCAACACGTTCAGCTGTTCGCGAACAGGGGCCAGCTCCTGCTTCGTCCGTACACAGCAGTCACACATCCTATCCTAAGGAATAAATTTACTGTAGAGAGTTAATCAGCTTTGAACTAGACTGCTAATTCAATAAAGGCGGCTGATAGCTGACTATCTGTGGTTACTAGACACTCCTTGTTAGAAACAATGAAAATAAGCACTACCTGTCTCTCGACTGTATTCAAAACAAACACGATATCTATGAAACCCTTACTTACTACTCGAAAATTAAAGCTTCCTAAAAGCAAATACAACGGAAGAAGTGACAAATAAGAAAAATACAATTAATACTTAAATTAACGTAGCTCGCTGCACAGCAGATATGGAGCAGACGATGGTTTCGACGACACTGACACTTTTTTCCTGTGTATACCAATGTTTGCACATTTTATGGGGAATGTACAGCCAGTCTTGTCGTTCTTTTGCTTAAATTTTCTTTTTATATCACTGATTACGACTGTAATTGGTGTCAGACAGAAAACAGACGACTGTTTTAAGGATACTGTCTAAGTTTCGGTTGCTCAAGCACCACGACTACAGCACTGGGTCTATAAAGCAGTAGATTACTTCATCTCCAGCGAGTCAGCGATATTTTCAGATGATGTTGTGCCTATGCAATCAAGCTTCTTCGACTTGCGACCCTAGACATGTCTCACTCTCTGTACATCCCTATAGCAGTGTTGTCTCGCAAACCTCCCCATCTGTTGACTCAAGGATCGAGACGTGGCTGCACGATCCATTACAGCCGTGCGGATAAGATGCCTGTCATCTCGACTGCTAGTGATACGAGGCCGTTGGGATCCAGCACAGCGTTCCGTATTACGCTCCTAAACCCACTGATTCCGTATTCTGCCAACAGTCATTGGATCTCGACCAATACGAGCAGCAATATAGCGATACGATAAACCGCAATCGCGATAGGCTACAATCCGATCTTTATCAAAGTCGTAAACGTGAATGCACATATTTCTCCTCCTTACACAAGGCCACAAGGCATCACACCAACGTTTCACTAGGCAACGCCGGTCAACTGCTGTTTGTGTATGAGAAATCGGTTGGAAACTTTCCTCGTATCAGCACGTTGTCGGCGTCGCCACCGGCGCCAACCTGGTGTGAATGCTCTGAAAAGCTAATCATTTGCATATAACAGCATGTTCTTCCTGTCGGTTAAACTTCGCATCTGTAACACGTCATCTTCGTGGTGTAGCAATTTTAATGGCCAGTAGTGTATTTCCGTCTTGTCTTACTCATAGCCAAACTTATTTTGTGGAAACACACTTTACCAATTGCAAGGTCCCTACCATTAAATTGCGTTGAAATTTTCGCTCTTTTCTCCTTCCTAGGGAGTTTCCGCCAATCTGACGTTTTGTGCCCGTTCCAGATGCCGAAATGCGTACATTCTCTCACGTGCATACCACTCGCTGGACACGTGATGGAAAATGCGTTACTGGTCTTGTTGCGTATCCATTTGGAATTCCGAAATTGCAGTTTTCTAAAATATTTCTTCACTGTCCTCCCTCAGATGGGCCATTATACTCACTCTCCCCATCTAAGTCATCATGTCAGTCGTTGACTTTCTGCGTGGGACACGCCTTTAAGTGGTTTCTGTGGTACCCCCTGTAGCGCGCTCTTCCCTCTGCACTCGTCCCTCTGAATTCCAAACTAAAACGCCTCCTGCTGCTTGTTTCACCTTCTGCTCAAACATGCATTATAGGAACGGTGTGTTAATTACCATCCATAGAGTGTCATCAAAGTTTCGCATTACATACTGATAGACAAATTTGCTCAGAACTGCCAAATTATGTTAGGTGTCATATTCACCTGCAATGTATGAAGTTCTCATGTAAGGTTCACGTCTGACCTTAATTTATTCTGCCACCTTACATATCCTTCTCCTTCTGTGTTCAGTTTTTTGCTGGGTCAATCAGTGGTTGAGAAATTGATTGAAGTCAGTGTAAAATTAGTTCCAACTGCTGACTATAGCAATTGACATATTGACTGACTAACTTCCTATTTTAATATTTTGTATAACTTAAACAGTGGTTCGATTCAGTCACATTATTTTATATTATACTTGATTTCATGTGTACAGATTAGACCTCTTACATGATTTTCTCACTTTTTTTTTAGAATTTAACATTGACTCAAATTTTCTGATTTTTTATACAATTCTATTTAACTAATCTAAAGAATTTTTTCTTTCAAATTACTTGACTACATTTTTAAATTTAATTTTAATTGAAAACTATATATATATATATATATATATATATATATATATATATATATATATAAATTTGTATCATCTCAAAATTACCATTCTGGAGACTATTTCTTTGTTTGTTTACCTAATTTATGTTAAATGACGATGGATCTGTATTGAAGTTGAGGAACCCATCATTTAATATTATCCTCCTCATTTATAATAAATTTAACTATTATCTAGCTTTCATATTAATCCTAATCAAAGACATGTTCATATCTTACAATTAAGCTTTATGATCTATAACTCAACCATATCCATGACTTCACAGGCATAATCATACACAATTACATGGTTATAGTCCCCAAAAGTCTTAACTCTATGCGTTATGACTTCACAAAGATTTTAAAATTTGACTTTTACAAACATATTAAATCTCTAATCCTAATAATTACTTTACAAAATTTAAACTGACATTATGGAGTAGCTAAACCCCTTTATATTTATCCTATATTATTAATGAACACATTACACTAGAATCTTAACCATCCAAAAATGTTAATATTAGGTTTTCTTAACTTAAACATGTGGAAAAAGTATGCAATATAAAAATATTATTGACATGTCAAGACAAAGTAAAAAAGTTCCTTTTTTTCGGATAGTAGTCTGTCACACAGTTGTTTCTCCTACATATTCAACATGGTTTATTAAAAATTTCTTTTTTTTTTCTTCGAGTGTTTCGACGTGCCTCCGTCGAACATGGAATGATGGTTGGTCGTGTGCCTCGCCGTGCCTCTGTTGAGTATAGAACGACGCTTGGTATGCATCCCGCCTTGTGTCTGTTCAGTATGGAATGATGGTCAGCGGAGAGAAAGGTTGCTGAAGGTCTGAGCGTGTCGTGAGTGCGTGGTTTCCTTTGCTTCATGTTGCATAGGCCCATGGTGACGTTGTATTGGAATCCCTTTTTGGCAGCATAAACTTTTCTTCATCTTTCATCGAGTCATTATTCCGGTTCATCGTTGGTCACTTCGTCTCTTGGTTCCGATACGAGTTGTTATCTCCCATTTTTTCGGTATGACTTCTGAAGGTGTTGCAACTTGCCAATAAAGAATACCGGGTGTTTATGCTGTTAGAACAGTCAATTTGGATTCTCGTTTGTAGTTAAATGCTATAATGGTCTTTTATGGGAAGTGATTTGAAAAGGTTTCTTGATATCTTCTGGTCCAGGCACTTCCTTCTTACAAGTCTGCTGCGTTGCATCTTCTGTCCTTGGTGCATCTCGCTGTCTTCTCACTTGTATCCTTGCTCTTCTCTGGACTGGGAATTAGGATTGAAGACCTGTTTAATCTCGTTCTCGTGTAATCCGTTCTTATGGCGTCTTCTCTGCAATTGTTGTGTATTCTTCATTGTAATCAGTTGTTCATCTAGATAAGTTGAACAGCCTTCCATTGTTTTCTTGTTCCGTCCCATTGGTCTGATAAGTTTCCGCTATTCTGCACACTGAATAAATGCGTTTCTTCTTCTTCTTCGTCTTCTTCTTCTTCTTCTTGTGGTGAATATAAGCCTCAGCTCGTCCTCGCCATAATATATTCGCCTCCGTTCCGGTTCGGTGGACATCCATTATCTCTTCATATGCTGCTTTGAATAGTTCGCGATAAAAGTGCCACGTATCGAACACATTCGCAAAACCATTGTTACAACGTTTGTATGTGGCTTTCATATGAATAAAGCTCACGTCATGGTATATGTTGATTGTATCCAGGATGCGTTGTAGCTCTCAAAACTTTTCCACAGAGGAGGTATCTTCTAGGAACGTGGCTTCCACCAAGGCCTCTTCTTTCGTCATCTCGTAGCGACGTACCAGGCACTCACACGCAGTGTTCCTTCCTCTCACGCCTAACCACTCTGCTCAGTCTTGTCGTCGATCTGGCCGCAATGATGCCGCACCTTGTCTGCTGACTCCATATCTAATACAATCTTTCTCTGTTAAATTACGCTAAGACTTTACAATCTTTTCATGACTTTACAAAAAGTATTATTACTCTATTCTAAACAGTTTTTCTTATCCCTATATATTTTTTCCAGCCTTTCCCCATTTTCTTTTCTTAATATAGAGGTCATGGTTTCCTCATCTTCATCACGATGTTTATTAAAAGTGAAATTGATGGTGATGACTGTTAGTAAGTCAGTGACTTTCAAATTTTTTACTTCTTTTTTGGTTTTCCAACTACAAGTAAATTATGTTATTTTGAAAACTTCGCACCTTGACTCCGACTCCAGCGTCCTTTTCTCTGCAATCTCTTCTTTTTGTCCTTAGCTGTAACAGAAGTTCAAAATATATTTTATCTCTGCTTTATTGATATTTTCCCTTACAAACATTTTCTCTGCTCTATTGCGTTGTTTTTAAAGCTTAATTTTTTTTCAATTGTACTTATCCCTTCCTCCTTTCTTCTCGGTGGTAAACTTTTATATTCCTTTCTTCCCTCATCATACTCTTCCTTACTGAAATCTTTTCTGGGTTAGTTTTTCTTCCTACTGTTCATCTCCTTCCACAAAATAACATGTTTCTTGTTTAACTGAATACTTTAATTCTTTTTCCTAATTCTTACCTCCTAACGACTTCTTATATTTATTTCCCTTATATATCGCCGGCCGCGGTGGTCTCGCGGTTCTAGGCGCGCAGTCCGGAACCGTGCGACTGCTGTGGTCGCAGGTTCGAATCCTGCCTCGGGCATGGATGTGTGTGATGTCCTTAGGTTAGTTAGGTTTAAGTAGTTCTAAGTTCTAGGGGACTAATGACCACAGCAGTTGAGTCCCATAGTGCTCAGAGCCATTTTTTGAACCCTTATATATCTCGTTCAGTATCAGATTGTACCACTTTCCACAAACATATATGCTTGACATATTCCCCCAAAATATCTACTTAATTATTTGTTCACCGTCCTCGACGGAACAAATTAAAAATGCCTATCTCCTTCTCACGTAATTATCTGTTTCCTTCCTACTTCATTTCTTTCCTCTACAAAAATCAACTTCCTCGTCCTTCACCCTACGTCTTTAAGAGAGAATCTACTACTATTTCGTCAAACTATCCACATGCTGATCTCTATTTTTCTCCTGACTTTGCACTCTTTCTCAGAACACATTTCGTTTGTAGAAGAATTACCTTAGTTCTTATTTTCGTGTCTTTTCGTCATAATATTTCTTCTACCTTCCGACAAAATTTATTTTATTTATATAGTTAACTGAGATAAGTACAAGTTAAAAGTTTTATCTGGGTGCAGTTGGCTATTTTTCGTACTCCTTGATTTCTTGACATTTAATACAACTAAATTCTCATGTGGAGTTACTCTTTTTTCTTTTGTCTAACCTTTGTATAACTTTAAATGACTCACGTGGAGCAAACCCAATGGACTACTTTACTTACTTTCATTGGGCATTTGTATATAGAAAAGAATTTGTTTCCAACGCTGTAACCTTCCTGTTGGTTGGTGCTAATTTTACAAAATGTCAGTGTTTTCCTTAAGGTACTTGAGGGACCTCACTTGTAACTTTGGTATTACTATTAGTCTTCGTACCGTTCATATCGTCAGTTCTGTCTTTTACCTGGGTTTGGTGGCCTTTCGCGTGTACTGTCCCGCTGAAACTTGATTTTCCCAACCTTTCTGCGTTCTGGCCATTCCATTACCACCTGAATAACCTGGATTTTGCAGCTGAAAACCTCTAAACCTACCGCCTTCGTTCGCATGGGGATTGCATCTCGGACCAAATGCACGATTGTAATTCCGCGGCCCACCAAAACCATAACTGTTCTTTGCTCTCTGTGCGTTTCCAAAACCATAATTATTATTGTTGTCTCATGTGCGATTACCCTTCCTTCCAAAAGCATTACCTTTACCATCGTTATTATTGCCATTGGAATTATTATTATTATAACCTGATCGGTTGCTGTTACGCCCCCTATTATTTTTTTCTCTGATTGTACGTGGTTTCTTTGCGTCATCTTCATTGAATATGAATTAAAGTTCTCTTAACATTCCTTTAAGTGCCTGTATATTATCTCCTGCCCTACCAACCAATGACTGCTGATAATGCCACAGTAACTTCATTGTGCACATCTGTATCAGTTCCCCATAAATGTATGGATCATCTAACGACTGATCCTTTTTTCTCATTTCATCAAAAAATCTAACAGCTTACTTTTCTCCTGAATTTTCG
Source organism: Schistocerca gregaria (assembly GCF_023897955.1). NCBI lineage: Eukaryota > Metazoa > Arthropoda > Insecta > Orthoptera > Acrididae > Schistocerca > Schistocerca gregaria. Next base: position 737,136,366 of record NC_064931.1, read on the forward strand.
AACAACTCTTTCTGTAATAATTCATACGTTATTTTATTTTGTGTTTTTGTGGACCAGTATCGCTCCCAGAATGCGGATTTAAATGGCTGATACGATTAACAGTTTACACCTACTCTTTGCAGAGATTCAGCTATTGCGCCGTCCATATGCCCACAACTGAAGCCAAGTTTGTGGTTAAGTAGCCAATGCTCTGGTAAACCGATCTGAAATCGATTTATAAATGTGCGTGGATGTAAGCCGTTCCAGCTTTCTTTGTAGTGTTGTAATTTTCTGACTGTCAAAAAGCAATCATTGTAAAATTTTTCTCTTTCACCATACGGCGACTGTGTTTTCACAACATTACTCGTTCCCTTCGACTGTGTCGTGTTCTCTTGTACTCGTTCTACCACATTTTGGTCTTGATATCACGTATTTATGTCCCATCTAGCTTCGCATCTAAGCAGTGGTGTGCATTTATCCACACCGTGCCGTTCCTCGTGTATCGGACTGAAAGATTCGTTTACATTTCCTGTTACTAGTTCAGTGTTCTGGCTTCCTATTAGATTCATATTCTCTTGGGGTCTGTAGCCTGTTGTACTGTAACTTGGAAATTGCGCAGTTGGTACATGTTTCGCCCTAACTTGGTCTGCTCTCGTGTCACTCGCGTACGTTCCAAGGGTCGGCTACCGCTCTGTTGGAATGCGCACATTTACCGTTTCTCGCTCCCTTGTCTGCTGTGACCGCACATCACCTGCTTCGCTCAGCTGTGTTAACTGTTCTTTTCCTATTTGCTTTTGTTTCGCTTCCGTAATTATGGACGCAACCTCCTGTGGATATACGACTGGAATCTCTTAACGTTTTTGTGTTTCCGCTACTGCTACGGAAGATTGCACAACTCACTTGTTTATTTCTTGATTTCTGTCCATCACTATGTCGGATGATACTACCGATTCCATCATCTCGCTGCTGTTTTCTGTACGATTCTCGATAAACTGTTTCAATTTTGTACGAAGGTCTTCATACTGTTTCTGATTTTTCGAGACTATGTTTTCAATCCGTGTGTCGAATCGTTTTAATGCGGCTCGCGTGACACGTTTTCTGACATTGAGCTCTTCCACGATTTGTTATGCCTTACCAGACGTCTTACGGGCTAACGTATCCACTCTGTGATTAACGTTAGACACTGCATCCTGCACCTGGCCAACGTCAGAACGCATCTTTTTCTGGTCAGCCATTAACGATTGTATAAGCTCGCGTGAGTGTCTCGCCTCTCTCCGGATTTCAGTAAACAGTTCATTGACTTCTGTTCGTAGTTTTTGCTGATCTTCGAAGAACTTTTTCGAACCCAGCGTAAGTTTCAAATTGGAGACTATTTATTGCAGCATTTGTCTGTTTTTAAATTCGTCGTTCCGGTTTTTAAGACTTCTAACCTTGTATTTGTTGTTTTACTTGTTGGCTTTACGACCATAGTGAGTTGCTTCAATAATGCGAACACACTATTTGACTCTTCGCCGTCGTCACCTGTCACTATTTGATGTACATTCTGCCGTTCGCTTCTTTCACGTGGCGCTTCACCGACTTCTGTACATAGTGCAGACGCACGTACACACATTCTTTCTGTTGGAAATTGTCCCCCATTGGTTCAAAATTACTATATTCGGTTCAACGTACCGAAGTTGCTCGTCCTCTGACTCTATTTCTGACCCACTAGATCTGTCATTTGTTTGTTTCCGTGCATTCTCAGACTGTCATACCAGTCCTGAAGCTGCTACCTTTCCGTCTGCACTATCAGTACGTTCCGTTCCGTGACTCGCACTCCATACTTTGTTCTACGTCTATCTCTGTCTTGTCAAGATCTTCAGTTTGACCTATCTGCGATTCTCTCCGTTCTTCTGCCACCTCTGATCGTCTCGATAACCTCTGTCTTTTTAAAATTGCGTGGGCTCGCCCTCTCGTCAACATCAAGTTATGTGATCTTAAAAGTTTCCAAAGTTATCTAGCAGTTTCTTAGATTATGTACACATCATTAGCAACACTATTCACTGTTTGTGGATTTTCAAACCCACCCCAACAACGCCGTGAATAACTTCGTGCGCGTCAGCAAGGTCATGCACAAGCTACTTCTACACAACAACAAATATTCTACTTGCTAATACTACTTTTCAACACTTTGGATCACACATTTACTGTGTTCCATCCACTATACATTTACATACATTGGGTAACCTCCTCACAAAACAACACGAAAAAATATTTTTTTTTCAAAATTCCAAAATGTTTATTTTTCTTAGTAATTTTGACTAATAGACTAATAGCCATCCAGGCACACCAAATGGCATCATGGCAGGGTCGCCATTTATAAGGTGCAATATTTTGTGGCTTAATTATTCTAGGATTGAAGAGAACTGTGTAAGTTGAAATGATGCGTTTAATGTCGCAATATTAACACAAAAATACACGCTTTTACACAGTTTTCAATGTGACAAAAAAAATTGTCAGGATAATGCATCTCGTCAACATCAAAAAGTGAAATAATCCTAAACACAACAATATTAAATACTAACTCTCAGAAGGTTAAATTATAATAAACACGACAATATTAATGTTTAACTAGCAGATTCTTTACAAAATTGTTCCTACACTTACGTTGTGATGTTGGTCAGTACTACGAAAATCAGTACTATTTGTAAGATGACAATCAAGTCTACAGTGGATGGTTCATTATGTGACAAATTGAGTAAAATATTACCCAAGGTCGCTCGAGTTTACAGTGGACGCAAGCTGGTGAACCAACAAGTTTATACCTCTGCATGCGGTATTCAACTTACGCTGGGATGGACTGTCGTCTGCTAGGCTGCTCTCTTGTGCTGAAATTCCTATAAAACTAATAACACCTTTGCTCAATTATCCTTCAGAAATTTTCACTATGTTTCTCGTTATGCGAGAGAACATGTACTCGTCCCTAGTATTAGAATGTGGCGATATACACGCTCATGGTTGGAGCAGCGTGCATATTATAATGCCCTCTAAGTTCTCCCAAGAACAGTTAACTAATTGGCTGGTTCGCTTCACCACAGGTGGAGCTAAACGATGCTACAGCTAATTTCTAGCTGGATATCAGCCGCTGTGAATGCAGTGTTAACACAAGTTACTGCTCTGTGTCGTACAGAGTGTTATGCACTCTGTTCTGCACTTGACTCCAGTTCAGAGAAGAGTCCACTAATATTCCCGTCTTGTCTTACTCATAGCCAAACAGTCTCCCCACCTGGGTTCTATTGTTCTTCACATCATGGCTTTTTTCGACTAATACGAGCATTCCTCATATTTTGTGGAAATTCTCTCTACCAATCGCAAAGTCCCTACCATTAAAATGTGTCGAACTTTAGCTTTTTTCTCCTTCCTAGTGCGTTTGCGCCAATCGGACGTTTTGTGCCCGTTCCAGAGGCCTAAATGCGTACACTGACTCTCTCCCTTGTGTACCACTCGCTGGACACCTGATCGAAAATTGCGTCACTGGTCTTGTTTCGTATCCATTTGGAATTCTAAAACGCAGTTTTCTAAAAGCTTCCTTTCCTGTCCTCTCTCAGATGGACTGTTATACAAGCTCTCCCCATACGAGTCACCTGGTTGGTCATTGACTTTCCACCTTGGACAACCCTTTAAGTGGTTTCCGTGGGACCCCTTGTAGTGCGGCCTTGTCTCTGCACTCGTCCCGCTGAATTCTAAACCTAAACGCTTCTTGCTGCTTGTTCCACCTTCTGCTCAAACATGCACAGTGGGAATGGTGTGTTAATTACTGTCGATTGTATGTCATCCCTGTTTTGCATTAAATACTGTTAGGGAATTTTGCTCATAACCGCCCAATTAAGTTAGGTGTCATATTCACCTTCCCCTTTGCGATGTATGAAACTCTCATTTAAGGTGTGAATCTGACCTTCATTTATTCTTCCACCTTACAAGATTATTTGCATATGCACATAACATATATTTAAAACTTCTTCTCCAGCTCGTAGACATCCATGCTACAATTGAATGTTTATTTTCGCGTTTTTTAAATGTCCTTAGGAGTGAAATCCCTCACATTAACATGACCATAAAGTCGATAAAAGTGATATTTTCATCGTGATGACTGAAGTCAGACAGACAATCAAAGACGAATGTCTGTCATTCGAAAAGTTCCACATGACTGAACTCACCTCAAAGGACGCACACTGATGACATGTTCACGTCAGCAAGATTCAGCTGTAAGCACCCTCAGCTTGCCCCTGAAATGCACACCTTTAAGAATCCAATTTGTAGACTTCAAACTATGCAGCTATTATGCCCCTATCATTAGTATTCAAGGAATCAGGGTAAATGATCTTGAATACAAAGTTGATTTTTGTCAAGGATTATCCAGGGAAGAAGTGCGGTTCCTAATTCAATTGCTGGTGCTAGTCTTCTGCTGAAAAAGGCGCAGAAGAATGATATAAAAAACGGAACTTCTGATGGAATGAATAAAATAGTTCGCCAACTTTACTACAACTCGCACTGTTCACAGGTGAGTTCTCTTACAAACGTGATGGTGTTTCACAGGGCTAAAATGTATTGCCTGGAGTGATGAAAACGCGTACAGCAGCACGTTAGTCTCAGATCATCATTAACAATCCTGTATCTACTTAAGGGCTGGCACAGCACAAAATCAAGTACTATGAGTTGTTTGCTTTCTCCATGTTTCAAATACCCACATTACTATGTGTATAATCGAGATTTGTTCGCACAGTGGTTTCAAAACCACAGTCCACGACATAACTTCGATGTTAAACTCGGGGTAACATCAGAAAAACAGATACCCTCAGCATTGGAATGGAAGAAGTCGCTCCGTTCAATGATAGCAGCATCTGCAACTGTACATCTATATCTATATGAATATTGAGCAATTCACAATTAAGTACTTCGCATAGGATCAATCGAACCACCTTCCAGACATATCTCCACCGTTCCACTGTCGCGCGGAAAAAACGAGCGGTCAGATCATTCTGTGCAAGTTCTTATTTCTCTTTCTTTATCATGATGATTATTTCTCCCTATGAAGATAGGCGCCAACAGAATATTTTCGCATCGGAAGAGAAAGTTGGCAATTGAAGTTTCACAAGATGATTTGCCGCTACGAAAGACGCCTTTGTTTTAATGACGGTCACCCCAATTCACGTATCATGTCCGTTGCATCCTGTGCCCTGTTTCGCGATAATACAAAACGATGTGTCCAGCTTTAAACTATTTCGATGTCCTCTGACAGTCCTATCTGATGCAGAAACCACGCCACAAAGTATTGCTCCAGAAGAGGGTGGACAAGAGTGGTGTAAGCATTCTCTTTTTGTGGACCTGTTGAATTTCCTAAGTGTTCTGCCAATAAATCACAGTCTTTGTTTTGCTTTAGCCACAATATTATCTATATAGGCCTTTGACGTTTCCAGTTTAAGTTATTCGTAAGTGTGATCCCTGAGTACTTAGTTGAAGCTACAGCCATAACATTTGTGTGATTTATCGCGTGACCGAGATTTAGAGGATTTCTTCTGGTACTCATGTGGGAGACTTCACACTTTTCATTATTTAGAGTGAACTGCCACTTTTAACACCATAAAGATATCTTGTATAAATCCTTTTGCAATTTCTTATGATCATTTGATGACTTTAAAAGACGTTAAATGGCAGCATCATCTGCAAACTAACTAAAAGGGCTGCTCAAATTGTCATCGACGTCGTTTATGTAGAACAGGATCAGCAGAGGCCTACAACACTTCCTTGGGAAACGCCAGATTTTCTACTACGAACTGTGACCTTTCTGACAGAAACTCTTCCTCACTATTTCGTGAGAAACCGTCTCCAGATCTAATTCCTATAGATACTTTTTTATACGTTATCTGATCAAAAGTATGCACCAGACACCTCTACACGATAAGCGGTCGACCAGTAGACAGCACGAGACGCGGACTCGCCAGCATAAAAGAAGGCAGGGAGTACTGAGTTCTCAGTAGTGTGAGCGTACAAGGTGGTGGTGGGGGGGGGGGGGGGGGGGGGGGAATTTGGAGCGGCAGTTTCCTGCCCCAGAGCACGTGGCTGGTGGTTGCTTCGGTGCCTTGGCGAGCGGCTAGCGTTTTACGCGGCTTTGGAGAAACCCGAGCGGAAGCTTGGCAGCAGCGTGTATGGCCGTGTTTTCGCGCTTGGAGGAGTTTATATGCCAGAGAAAAATTGATAAAAACAAAACTAGGAGTGACACGGAGGTGCGAAGTTCAAAACATAATATCTCGGGAATGCTTTTGCCGATTAATATGTACAAAGTGTTTACGGATGCGGCTAATAAAGATGCATCGAGCAGTGATAGCCAATTTAGCAGAATATCTACCATTTTTGAATGAGAGGTCGGATTGTGGGGTTCGACTGAGAGAATTTGTGTTTTTGGTAATAAATAATTTAAAGTGGTGAAACTAGCGGCAGCATTTTAAAGTTTAAAGAAGTAGGTGAGTAATGAAGTATGTATTTTTATTTGTTTATTTATGTATAGTTTCAAAAATCTGGAAAAAGCAAAATTACGCCACAAGAACATTTTGTGAAAAAACGGTGGCAGATACAAAAAATTGGACTTTATATTGTTATTGCCCGGAAGATTTCCAAATTTTTCTATGTATCATGTGCGTTTTTGCGTTTAGTTTTAGAATGTTCGTAATTTTTGTCAAACGTTGTTTTGAGTTAGGCGGTCGTTTCGGAGGTGGATGGGGCGGTCATCTTTGAAGACAGTTGAGTTTGAGCGATGCTAATCGCCGGACGTGCCACCCATCTGGGGGTAGTATTGGGTTGGCAGCCAGGATCGGGGACAAGTATCATGTAGCGACTTTCGAAAACAATTAAGTTGAGCGCAATATAGTGGTTTAGGACAGCAGAAAACAGTGTATTTTTTGAACTGTGAACAGACTGTCGACAAACGAATTTTACAGTGAAGTGTTGTAGCAGCAGTTATTGATGGCCGCCCTTACATAAAAGCCCCTCAGATAGCATTTTATGTGTTTAGTCAATATGATGAAGATTATTCGTGGGAAAATAGAAATAAACTACTCGTTCAAATTATAAATCAACGTGAGTGACTCAATATTTTTAAATTTTCCCGCAATAACAGCCTGCGTTGTCTTTTTTATATTTTTATTTCAGCTTGAAAACTGAGTTTTGAGACAGGTGTGAGCTAGCACCCTATGACGAAAAACGTAGCCAAACATTGAGACCAGCCACATCTCTGGCCCCTCAATTAAACTGAGTGTTGAGTGTAACAAACATGTATATTTTCGTGCCATAGCACCTGGGGCCTCGAGCCAAACTACCCAATCGATAGTGCGTAGTGCCCAGTACCGTCGTAGCAGGAAGGAGTAACAGTGAAAAGTTTCGGTTTGGAGATCTTAGCGACATCGAATGTGGCCCAGTCATTGGATGTCATCTGAGCAACAAATCAAACGGGTACATTTCAGCACTTCAGCTGCCCATGTCGACTGTTGGCTGTGTGATTGTAAAGTGGAAACGGGAAGGAAAAATCAAGGCTAAACAAAGACCAGGTATACGTCATGTACTAACAGACAGGGACCTTTCACCATGAGGAGAGTGATGGTGACAAATCGCTTGAAATCAGTGTAAGGAATCACTCGTGAATGCCAAAGTACCAGCAGCATATACAGGAAATGTATTCGCGGGTGCGATTATGAACCACCTTCAGCTGTATATTTTAATGACGACAGTGAAAATTTATGCCGGAAAGGGACTCGAGCCCGGATATTCCGCCTTAGACGAGCAGTCGCCATAACCACTGCCACCATCCGAGCACGATTCACGAGCAGGCTCCAATGTCCATATGAGGTCGTCCATGTTTCACAGCCTGCACTCGTACATTACGTATATTTCCGTACAGGGAGGATATTTTTGTGGAGAGTCGAGTGTCTGGTACTGGAGAATAAATGAGAAATAGCAATGCCTGTGATATTGAAAAGTATGATGGAATGTTCCTCCGGATCAGCATGCATTACATGTTACTACTTAAAAACATGGACCCTGCTATTTCGTACGACCAACAGTCCAGCTAGCACAATAACAGTGTGTAGGGAGTTAAAAAGAATGGGATACAATGTCGAGCTGCTATACAACTCTGTAGTAGGACACTGGAAAGAGGGTGACAGGAAACAAGTGATTTTGGGTGTTGACACCCACTATACACTGTCGCAATCCGATGGAAGGGTTTGGGTTTGGCGACTACCAGGAGAGCATTACTTCCCATCAGATGTAGTGCCACCAGTGAAGTACGGAGTAGATAGTTTTACGGTACGTGAATATTTTTCGTAATTAAGGAGTGGTCCTCTTATTGCAGGAGGATATAATCTTCTTTTACAGAACTGTGTACTGCGTATAGCTGAAAAACCGTTCTTAGACGATGACTGTTTGTATCAGTACGGAATACACCCTCTCAAATGCAGCATCTATGAGAAAATGGTATGTGGACAATAACATTCCTGAAATGGGGTAGCTTACTCAGAACCGAAGGGAAAATCTTTAGGATGAATTATAAAGTTAACTTCGCTCCAGACCCGAAGGAGCAAGGTCATTACATTTTATGGCTTTTGCTCTTAAGGAAGAATGGTCTGTCATTCCTCAACAAACTTCCACACACCTCATTGAAAGTGTTCCCAACAGGAAGCCGCCATAAAGGTGAAGGGTGGACGAGCCTTCATATTAATGTCCACTGATAGGTTTCTACACACTTTTAATGAGATAGTGCCGGCCAGAGTGGCCTAGCGGTTTTAGGTGCTACAGTTTGAAACCACGCGACCGCTGCGGTCGCAGGTTCGAATCCTGCCTCGGGCGTGGATGTATGTGATGTCCTTAGGTTAGTTAAGTTTAAGTAGTACTAAGTTCAAGGGGACTGATAACCTCAGATGTAAGTCCCACAGTGCTCAGAGCCATTTGAACCACTTGATGAGATAGTGTACGGTTACATGAATTCCTTCATGCTGGAAATCACAGTAGACAACGTTGAAGATGGACGTAGTTGGCAGGGTATTGCCTGCGTGTTTAATTATACGCACATCAAAAAAAGTTTTGCATCAACTCTGTTCGGAGAGTTCCGAAACCTGTACAGAAAATTGGAACAGAGACCAACATAAACATCATTTTCGCCCTTTTGATTGCTCAGAAAAACCACACATTGCATGCTGTGGTGGTCCAGACTGCTGTACAAACCGGTACCTCTAATACCCAGTAGCACGTCCTCTTGCATTCAAGCATGCCTCATTCGTCCTAGCATACTATCCGCAAGTTCATCAAGGCACTGTTCCTCCAGATTATTCCACTCCTCAACGGCGATTAGGCGTAGATCCCTCAGAGAGGTTGGTGGGTCACGTCGTACGTAAACAGCCCTTTTCAATCTGTCCCAGGCATGTTCGATAGGGTTCATGTTATGAGAACGTGCTTGCCTCTCTAGCCGAGAGATTTTATGCTGAAGGAAGTCATTCGCAAGATGTGCACGATGGGGCACGAATTGTCATCCAAGATGACAAATGCCTCACTAATATGCTGCCAATATGGTTGCACTATCGGTTGGAGAATGGCATTTACGTATCGTACAGCCGCTACGGCGCCTTCCATGACCACCAGCGGCGCACGTCGGCCCCACATAATGCCACCCCAGAACAGCTACACCTTGCTTCTTTCGCTGGGCGTTGAGTCCAAGGTGTTCACCCTGACAGGATTGCCTCCAAACACATCTCCGACGATTGTCTGGTTGAAGGCATATGCGACACTCATCGGTGAAGACAATGTGATGCCAATCCTTAGCGGTCTATTCGGCATGTTGTTGGGCACATCTGTACCGCGCTGCATGATGTCGTGGTTGCAAAGATGAACCTCGCCATGGACGTTGAGAGTGAAGTTGCGCATCATGCAGCCTATTGCGCATAGTTTGAGTCGTAACACGACGTCCTGTGGCTGCACGAAAAGCGTTATTCACTATTGTGGCGTTGCTGTCAGGGTTCCTCCGAACCATAATCCGTAGGCAGCAGTCATCCACTGCAGTAGTAAGTAGCCCTTCGACGGCCTGAGCAAGGCATGTCATCGACAGTTCCTGTCTCTCTGTATCTCCTCCATGACCGAACAACATAGCTTTGGTTCACTCCGAGACAACTGGACACATCCCATGCTGAGAGCGCTTCCTGGCACTAAGTAACAATGCGGACGCAATCGAACCGTGCTATTGACCGTCTAGTCATGGTTGAACTACAAACACCAGCCCTTCCTGGTGGAATGACTGGAACTGATCTGCTGTCGGGCCGCCGGCTGGTGTGGCCGAGCAGTTCTAGGCGCTACAGTCTGGAACCGCGCGACCGCTACGGTCGCAGGTTCGAATCCTGCCTCGGGCATGGATGTGTGTCATGCCCTTAGGTTAGTTAGGTTCAAGTAGTTCGAAGTTATAGGTAACTGATGACCTCAGCAGTTAAGTCCCATAGTGCTCAAAGCCATTTTTTTGCTGTCGGCCCCCCTCCGTATAATAGGCGCTGATCATGCATGGTTGTTTACATATTTGTGCAGGTTTAGTGACATCTCTCTTTATCGAGACTAGTATTAGTTACTTTTGGCAGTTACTAGCAGCTTAATTTGTTGCTACCAAGAGTAAAATTTTTACATCAATAAGAAACTAAATATTCATGACCGACTTTTATTTCCTTATCTCTCAGCACTGATGCTGGGTTCTCTACCATCGCTCTAATCTTGGCGCTAAAGGTTTGGATCCTCATATATTTTGCGGGGTAGCTGTTTAACTCCATCGGGGCCAAAGGTGCCATGCTTTGTTCTTCTACCTGGCCTGGCGCGCCTGTTTGTTGTCAAGCCAGGAGAATGGAGAGCCTTGTCGCCGACTGCCCTGTGTAGCCCGAGATGTGCAGTCGTCACAGCCAAGCTACTTCTACGCCGCACGTCTCGTCGCCGCCACGCCCGCTCTTCATCACTTCTAAACACGCAAGGCACTCCGCTTGTAGTCTGATGGAGGGAATCTACCGCTGAAAAGGTGACTACACGCCCACAGGACAGCCCGTAGTAAGCCTAGAGACTTCTGACATCAAAATATTGTTTTCTTCAATGTTTACAGATCACGCAACTGATGTGGTGGTACTTTTACTAAGCGCTGCGTTTCATTTGAATGATATTTTTAGTAAAATAGCTTAAACTGTTAATTTCTAGAAACATGCCGTTGACCCCACGCGAAGACAGAAGGTAATGTGAAACAGGAAAGCATTGCTCTGTTACAGGTATTGGAAAAAATTCTACGAAAGAAACATTTTCAAGTTGAGCAGTGACATATTTCCGTTACCAAGGTGCTTTTGGGTTTCCTTTGAAAGATAGTGTGGACACTTTAAATTCTGTTTCCCTCTAGAGGGCTACAATTTATGATAAAATATGTTACTATTACGGAGTATCCGGGCGGCGTCTGAGGATTCTTCCATTTTCACTCTTCCTTTCATCACAATTGAATATTTCGTTTTCGTTGCATAATTTTCATTTCAAAGTTTTAAAATATTTTATGATTTAGAATTCAGGTACCACCAGCACAAGTAGGCAGCAACATAAGGCCAGTGTGTAGCGTGCTTTTCACCCGAAGTTTTTAAGTGTAAAAATGATCTTAGCTATTGTTTAATAACAGTCGCTAAAACTGCATAATAGAGCGGCACGTTGACAAGAGCGCATTGTGTTTGTGTGTTTGTGCGCTCGCGCGCTCAGCAGCGAGGTTATTATCGTTCTCGGGAGTCTGTGAACGTGTTACCGTCTCTATCTTTTCTTCGATGCCTGTTCTTTGCAATGAGAGATAAAGCTTGGTGTTTTGAGATGTCTATGCGTATGTGACACGAGTCAGATATGTTCATGAAACAGGAGCGATATGCCACTGTTACCTTCTTAATGACTTTGAATGTAGTGCTTTCTAATGATGAAAGATGTTTCCAGTTTAATAAAGCATATCTCCAGGAAAAATAAGTTAGGTAAGTTGAACCAGTATCATCATACATCCTATTTGCTTCTTGTTGTTTCCATGGTCATTCTACCAATAAAAGAATAGTCCTGCATTTTATTACATATTTATTAGTGGTCGAATTTATTTTCGCTGCTCTGAAGAACATTGCATCTCAGTGACCCGTAAAAGTAATTTATACTTCACGTAGCATACTATAGCAATGTAATTGCCACTAGTCGTTTATGTGGTTTAGTTATGAATTGGCTGATGTTTCGTGTCCTGCTAAAAGTTCGCGGACACATGTAACTGCACACCATTTTTTAGCTTCATGTTGATACACTTAAGTTAACTGCTGGCCAGGCATGTCTCATGTGATGTTCCTAACTGATTAACAATCATTGCTATCTGAATTATGCCCATCAATTAATAAAATAGTTAATGCTTGTAATTATTAACGTCAGTAATTGCGAGGATTAAGTTATTTACTCCCATATTAATTCCTTCTCTTACCTAGTGGCTGTTTTGCTTGTACTTTCCTCTACAGATTAGATGGGTTCGTAATGTGCTGGACTGAATGCAGCAGCATTCCGAAGTGATCGCCCTGGGTGATGTGGCCTGCCTTTCATAAGAATCCACGAGACATCGATACAAACTGAGCGCTCAGTGCAGGTAGTGGGCAGTGACCCTGCCATCGTCACTGCTGGTATCTGCGAGTCACGTTCCTGCAGTTTTTCGCATAACGGACACTGCACGATATGGGACCCGGGGCTGCAGTCGCAGAAATCGTATAACGGAGTGTGACGAACGCCTGCACATGCAGGGGTTCAGTTTTTACATGCAGTGCCATCTGGCCGAAACACTTTGGAAAGGAATCTTGTTTTGTGCCAATGAGTCGCTTTCCGAGAACGCTTGGCAAGGTGAAGCCAATGACACGTAAATATCTCCGCATTCTGTGAGAAACGACAGACCTGCATTGTGGACAGAGATTGTTTTCTCTTTGTAATGCGATGAGCCGATGTCTCGGTGCCGTTTTCCCGGGGTGAATAACCTCTGACCTAAGAAGTTGTAAGAGGGTTCTTCACACTAGTTAATCTATAAAAATAGTGGAGTGGGAGACGTTAGTACACCAGTTTCCGAGAAATGCGGAAGAGTAGATGAGCATTACCACTGAAGTAACAAGCTTAGCTCAGTAGTGAAATAATAACTCAGAACTGTTTAAGAACTGAGTGTATCGGTGTTTGACTGCTTAATGTTGTAATACTTTTGCTGGGAAAAACAAAAAAATTATTGGCCAATATTTTACAGAGCCTTATTGAGTGGAGCACAGGACCTGTGCAGACCTGTGAAGAGAAGAAAGAACTCTGTGTCAGAGAAGAAAATACTTCAGAACTTGGAACATGGTGGAGGAGCTGACGTGCCACAGTCTGGAGTTTATCAGGACACTCGCTACTCTCCACACGATTGATTGCTGAATTTGGTGATTTTGTTTTGTTTTAGGGCGCAAAAGCAACTGAGGTCATACGTTCGTGAAAATAAAGAGAAACCGCAGCCCGCGCGGCCAAGGTACGAGAATTATCGTGAGTTTTGAGAAACGTTATTAGCGTTAGCCACGTTTCGCGAAACCTGTGCTTTTCACGAATGACTGAGGACTTAATCATAACTCAATCAGCAATGTTAGTTGCATATGTATTCTTCTTTCTGTCGGCGGATTCAGGCAGTCACTTGATGACCACCGTCGATTTATCCTCCCTTGATTCATGCGTAGACTACCGTCTAGTCATATTTAACCAAGCTATCTAATCTTTCTTGGGGAACTGAAAATATATATTAGTACTGTTCCATGTCCATAACTGTTAATTTTGTTTTTCTCTTCATTTCTTGTGATCAAAGTGATCCAGTAATAATTTGTTATTCATGAATGTCAGCTGGGTATCTTTTGTGAGATACAACAGCCATGTATCATGCTTGCTACCGCCACCCATGTTCTATTAGTTTACCGTTGCGCGATGCCTTTTTCATTAAATACATATAAGCCCATTTGGAGCGATCTGTCTATAGGCCAGTCCAACCGATGTTGATCGTTCTGACTTGCACAGTGGTATGTCGAAAGGTCAATTTCACAAAAAGAATTGACGACCTTTCCAGAATTTCTGTTGCTTTGGACATTCTGATCTGCAGATAGGACTACAGCATAAAATTTACAACACTGTGCAGATCTGATTGACATTTTGCATATTTTTGATCAAATTTTAAGGAATTCTGATTACAGTTTTGATAACCCGTAGAAATTCGGTAACATTTTAAGTTATGTCGCTTGTGCGCATAATTATTTAATGTGCATTCCTTCAGAATTTTTGTGATTCTGTGCTTGTCCTAATCGGTCCATCTTCATGTGGTGATTGGCGTTGTTATCTGTATTGCAGTTTTTGAGGGTTCTGTTGTATGTATGTGATACTTGAGTTGCAGTATTATCAGGATGTGGTTTAATTAATTTAGCTGAGCCGGAATTCAGTTCCATTCCACCGCTAGTGGGGATCCATAGCAGTATTCGATTTACATAGGAATACATGAATACAAACCTGATATGATAGATCTATAACCATATCTTGTTATCCAGCGTTCAGGGTCAGTTTGGTAATGGAGAGTTCTGAACCTAGTTTGAAAGGGTTTAGAGGGAACGCCAGAGAGGGACAGCGGCCTGTATCCCATCAAGTGTACACGGTGTGAGTTACTCGGATATCGTGCCCCATGCAACCAAACATCCCTAGTGGTTTGTTCAACTTGTAAGCGGTACAATCATCTTACGAGAGAATGTGGAGAGTGTGATTGTGGAGAGTGTGAATGGCTGGTTCTTTCACGAAGGAAGTAGATGGATCTATAGGCAGGCAGAGCATCGTGGCTCGTTGAATTAGGAGGATATATGGGGAAAACAGTAATTCACTTTAAATAACAAGTAAATGTTTAAACTTTGGTGTAGGATTTCTTAGAGTAAAATGACTTTTTAACTGCATATTGTAACTTATTGAACACTAGTAATCATCACCGTAAGGTGAGTCCCACAATGGACTTAAGAGAGGCCAGGAACAGATGCTCATTATGGTTGCCTTTAATATATTTCGCAGTATTACATTAAATTTTTAACATTATGATTGAAGGTTATTTGTCCTTAGTGTGCAGTTAACTGATTTGTAGCTGTTGTCTTTGAGTAATCCAGTGCTGGATTTTTAGAGAATATCAATATACTGCTCGTTCAGTCGATCACTATTATCTAATGAAGATTGTGGCCTCGTAGATAAGAGCAATTTTTGTCTGATGCTATTAGTGTGGCACCTGACATGGCAAGACGTTATAGTTCGGTCGGGATGGCTACTCGTCAACAGGAGTGTGCTTCAAACAATGTGGGAGCTTCTGATAAACGGAAAAATGACAGTGAAAAGGAAATTGATTAGCTGGCTATCTTTAGCGAGTCACCGGAATGGAGCTTATGGAACGTAGAAGTTTGCTGAACGGCTTGTCAGGAACGCAAAGCAATGGTGACAAGTTAAGGCCCACTTTGGCAGTTAACAGGGTCCATAACGAGGCCTCACAGGCCATGTCAGAACTTGCCACTATAGTACACGAGGAAACAGCAACCAGAGTCCTGCGTTGCGAGCCGACTTCCCCTGTACCCATTTCATTGGATTTGCAAGCATATTTAGTCAAAGAATTTGAAAACATAGATGGACAAAACAAACAGTATGATGAGCGTGACAAAAAGTGGTGACCTATTGCAAAACTAAGCAAAGAAAACTAAGAGTTCGCAGCTATAGAAAAAAGGTAAACAAATCCAGGATAATTTAACAGTGATGAGCAGGCATGATAATTTAGTAGCAAGTTAGAGTAGTTTGTACAAGAAATCCAAGGGATGACTGGAGATTCAAGGAACCATAACGCAGATGTGCGATCGAATCTTAAATCAGGTGGTATAGGGCAGAACGATGTTGCAGAACAACTAAACATCGTTAGCAATGGACAAGTCACTTTAAGCGAACCGCCTGGACATCAGGTGACTTTACTAAGAGAAGGAGCCACAATACATAGTGACGGAGCAGGTCGGAGTACTAAGAATAATTGGGGACCAGCTATCGTTATGTTGCCATAACATTCTGATCGAACCATTCTCGTCAATATTAAGGAAGATGAAGAAATGAAAGAATCATTCCAGTTCTAAGAAATTCCGGCAAATATTAATCAATGGAATCGACTGGTGTTTCTCCAGCTGCAACGACAGGGATCATAGTAACTGTTCGAGGGACAATGCGGACGAGGTAGAATCGAGTAAGAGTGAGGCGGAGAAGAGACGATAGGAAGAGGAATTGTGCTCTCTGAGTGACAGCCTTTGACGCATTAGGAGCACACTGGTTGTGAATTTGATGAACATGAGAGTCACAGGAACTATTTGTCACTCCAAAAGTACTCGCTTTTCCCTGATCTGAATCGATCAATTCTAAGATACGCTGCCAGTGTCTTGGTCTCATTCGTTGCAGATTAATTTTGTATGCGGACGTCTGTGTGATGAAGCCACTGCGTGAATGCAGTTGATTACGATCGATTCAATCATAGCCCACACAGTGTTTCAAGGAAATGGTCAGTCAGTCACAAGGTGCTCATGGACACGCTGAATGATCCATCTTAGCTGATACGAATTTGTATGACTGAGTTGCCGCATTGACACCAGCGCGAAATTATTATACCAGAAAGAAGCATCGAGGATGTGACAGCGTTTATTAATTTGCTACACGAACAGTTTACGACTAACTTGTAGAGGCACGGGAACCAGTGCACGTTGTACGAAATAACCTTCTGCCGGAAAGTGGCAACCTCACAACCACAACTGGACAGCCAAAGCATCGCCCATGGTGAATCAGTGCCCATAGTGAGAGGCAGTCACCACGAGGATATCGGGTACCTCACAGTTGGACACACTATCATCGCTGTTAGAATCGAAGGAATGTCCTATATTTTCAGTTGTAGCATTTCATTCTCTCTCTCTCTCTCTCTCTCTCTCTCTCTCTCTCTCTCTCTCTCTCTCTCTGTGTGTGTGTGTGTGTGTGTGTGTGTGTGTGTGTGTGTGTGTGTGGTTTTTGTCATGATTTAGATGTAAATCACGAAATGGAATAAATTACGTTAGCGACGAAGGAAGTCTTGCTCATTGATAGAAGGGTAGGTGGATTTACTGAGGCCTAGAGCTGAAGGATCAGTAGGACAACGTGCGTAGCTATTATGTCTGGCTACTTGTTGAAATGATGAGCGTGGCCATCACATCTAGAGGGGAAGGTGTTAGCTGATAAATATTTAGGAATAAATTTTGGGTTATGCCTCTATAGAGTAAACGTCTTTCTTGAGTGTTTGGTAGAGTTTGTTCATCATGGCCATGACTTTTCTCCGTCAATATTTCTTCTTCCTCTCAGTTCTGGAAAGATAATGATTTTTCTATCTTAATATGAAACAGATTAGGTCTTTTTGGCGGATTATGTGTAAAATGTGTGCAGTTGTATCTCTTTAACAGTAGTCATGAGCTTACTTGAGCAGTTATTGCTATATGGAGCCAACTTCTGTCATACGTAGATTTATTTGTGGATACTATGTGACTGACACTTGAAAGCGAAGTGTTATTCTAGCCGCTGATGGAGAGAATACATATTGATAGTATGTGTAGGCTGTACTGATTTTATTATACATTCTAAGATCCCTCCCCCAACCAAAAAATTGCACTTCTAAGGATGATAAATTCAGGAGAAAGGGCTTCACAAATTGAGCAAGTCAATAACACGCATGTCCACCTGTAGCCCGGCTTGACAGTGACTGAGAGTTGTTTATGTCCTCCCGAGATATATCGTGCCAAATTCTGTCCAATCGGCGCATTGTATTGTCAGAATCCCCAGATGGTAACGGAAACGTTTTGGGCGTGTGTGTACAATAATTTGTCAACAGTGTTGGTGTTTGTGGAGTTGTTTCGTTCTGGATGTTACCACCGCTTTGCACTTTTCGGGCGTTGTCTTAATACGTCATCTCTCCACTTTAGGTACGACAGTTGTAAGGGCTGTCTTTACTCGTGAGCTAGTTTTTAAAGGCTTCGAATCTTGCACTAGGATACCAGTGTTATCTGTATAGATGGCAGCCATCGTGTTATGTGTTGCTCAAACATCATTAATGTGAAGGTTAAACAAGAGGGGCCCGAGGATGCCGGCTTGGAATAGCCCAGCTCTAATACCATGTAATGTTGATTGTTTGCCCCGTATGTCGATACTGAAACTTCTGTTTGTGAGATATTGAGCGTACGAGACGTAAGAATCCGTCTGGCAAACCAGCGTCGCTGAGTCTGCTGATGAGGCCGTTGTGTCGGAGACGATCAAAGGCTTTTTCGATGTCCAGGATCACAGTTCCCATTGCTTTGTTGCTGTCGTATCCAACTGTTACGTGTTGTATGTACTACGCAGAGAACCTGTAGTTTTGTAGTGTGCTGATTCCTGAAGCCGAACTTCTCCAGACTCAGGAAGTGGTTCGTCGTTGATGCAGTGCCCAGTGATTCGTTTTAGAATCAGCTTGTCAATAATCTTACTAAGCGAACTTAGCAGTTTGATGGGTCGGTAATTCTGTGGAAGAGGGTGGTGCTTTCCTGACTTCCAGAACGTGAATATCTTGGCCGCCTTCCAAAAGGCAAAGGAGTGTTCGTGTTGTGGAATGGCATTCGTGATGTGTGTTAAGTATTCAGTGCCTTTATCTTTGAGGACATGGTTTTGAATTACATTACATTAATACTTGTTCCATACATCGTGAGTACGACATTTCGTATGATTTGGAACGCGTTAGTTTTCTTCACACCATATAACTTTTTTCATTTACTATTTAATATCTAAAAATTCATCTGTTGATTAGAAATTCTTTTGCTTTTAAATGTTGATTGTCTGTCTGTCAGACTTTCAATGTTGTTAAGTAAATGACCAAATACTTTCGTTGCAGCGTAATTCACCCATTTCTGTGCCAAAGTCAGATGTAACCCACAACAGTGAACACAATTCTTTCTTCTAGTGTTGTAGCTATGCACTTTGCTATTATTTTTCAATTTGGATGAGTTATTAATAACAAATTTCATCAGTGAATATAAATATTGCTAAGGTACTGTGACTATCCAGAATTCTTTAAACAAATGTTTGCAAGATGATTCTTGGGTGGTCTCCAGCTCTTATTCCGATTACACGCTTTTGTGCAATGAATACTTTTTCTCTCAATGATGAATTACCCCAAAATATGATGCGATATTAACACAACGAAGAAAATAGGCGTAGTAGGCTAATGTACCGATACGTTTATCACCAAAATTTGCAATAACCCTATTAGCATAAATAGTTGATCCTAGCCGTTTCAGCAGATAATCAATGAGTACCTTCCCATTCAATTTCTCATCAGTGCACACACCCAGAAATTTTGAACATTCTGCCTTAGCAACAGACTTCAGTTCAGAGTCCATATTTATCAATGGTGTTACGCCATTTATTGTACTGCATTCTATGTACTGTCTTTTATCAAAATTTAGTGAGAGTCAATTTGCACAGAACCACTTGGTAATTGTTTACAATTTCCTCACCTAATTCTTCTTTGTTGGGTGTAATTACTATAATTAAATCATCAGCAAAAAAAACTAGCTTTGCATCTTCATGAATACAGAGTCGCAACACATTAATATATATTAAAAGCAATAAGGGGCCTAAGACTGCACCCTGTGGGAGACCATTCTGGATACCTCCCCAGTTAGAGGACTCTGCTGATTTTTGCAGACTATCTTTACTGTTAATTTCAACCTTGTGCATTCTTCCAGTTATTCCATCGGGACCAGAAACCTCCCTATCTCTGGTGTGTTTATTGGTCCATGTGTGCACTTGCGCATTTACTTTCATCGTACATGGGCTGGATTAAAGTCGTGTGACCTCCTGGTCCATTTCAAGTGGAAATGCTGGGTCTGGGGGAACCAGATACGGTGTCAAAGACGCAGTTAGTGTTCTGATCATTAGTGCTGGCATCTCCTCCGTGGTGTAGCAGACCATTCTGGTCACTGGAGAGTGGTTGTATAGTGTCGCTCCTTGGTGAAGTGTGGAACTAGGTTACACACACCTGGTCGTGTTGTATCCAGCTCCCCGCTTTTACATACACTCCGTGTGCGTTTAAGTGTTGGTATACTTTCTCGTGTAATACAAAGGAGTACACTGACGTATGGTTTACACAGCAGCTGCATGGTGCACTGCCAGTATCTCCTGAGAAGATCTCTCATTGAGATAAGACCCATAACTTTCTATGGCAGGGTCGTGGAGTTTTGTGATGTGAGAAGTGGAATGGCATCACCCATTGCTTTCTGGACTGCTAGGGTAAGTGCTATGACGGCTTCATGAATTTGTGTTGTGTGAATAATATCGTGTGTTTCTGGGATACGACTATCAAGTGTTTCCTTGGACAGGATCGAAGTCACGAGATTGTAGTTAATTATCTGGGGTTGTTCTGTATCCTGCAGTGTCTCTTTCGTGTACAGTATTACTGATATGTGATCGTTAGCCAGATCGTTTTCAACTGCAACGTTGAATTCCTTGATGTTCTTGATGACTATGTCTACCACATTTGGCCTCTGTCACCAGTGGTAGGCAAGAGCGTGGGTACGTCAGGCCCTAGTATGATGCAGCTTCGGCCTAGTGAATAATCGTACAGTTTTTTGCTGTTGAAGTTCCGTAATGATGAGTTCCAGTCGGGGTATTTTGTGTTAATATTTCCAGCGGTGGTGACTCGCGGTGCTACAGTGAGTACAGTGCTGATATTGCGTGTTATAATGTTATTTGGAGGGTTGTATAGCGGTGACAGTGCATTGTAGGCTCCGTTGAACTTAACCTTGAAGGCCGTGGCCTCTAACGTTTCGAGTTCAGGGCGCTCGATGTATGTGCGTTCTAGATCTTTGTACATGATGATTGCTATCCCGTCTGCTTCCTATCGCCCGATCAGGTGGTATGATATCAGGAACAGCCTGATATGTGATGTTGCTCGTGCTGTTGGAGTAGTATGTCGTTCACGAGAGCGATCTGGATATCCTTCCGTTTCGTGAAAGCAACTAGTTTACTCCGTTTGTGGTAGATCCCGTTCGTGTTCCAGAACGTTTATGTTTGTGTTATGGAGGCAGAGGAAACGTGGGTGGTGTATTACCTGTTGATAAATGTTCTGAGGAAAGTCAGCAAGGTAGTCCACTCCTGGCCAGGTTTGACCATGAGCTGCTGCATGGTGAAGGTAGCGATACTGAGAACAAGTGCTTTCAACGCGAGGTTGGGGAACAGAGTTGCCACTAATCCGCCGAAACGTTAGTGACTTGTTTGTGTCGGCCTGTGAGCCGCTCGATGCGGTTCTTTTTCGGCTGTTGTTTCTTGTGTGGATGTAGTGTCTGGAAAGGCTTGCGCGTTTGGTGTAAGATTTGCATCTGTTGGCGCCTGTGGTGCAGTTGTTGTGAGGGGGTGTGCTGTCTGAGTGGTAATTTCGTTGTTCGAACTGTATGCCTGCATTTTGCTGTTCTGTTGTGGGTTTCGTTGGTGTGGTGTGAGAGTGTTCCCCTTTTCGTACATCGTATTTCTCCTTCTCTGGAGCTTTGGTTTCTCTCTTACAGGTGGATCTGTTGTGCTTGCTTGGATGCTTGCCGTCGTTTTGAGTTGTGTACGTCGTGAGTTGTTTCGATTGTTGTAACGGGTGTGAGCATAGTATCTGGCACTGTCTATGTGGACTGTGTAGTTGACTCTTGACTTTCTGTGCACTTGAGGACAGGAGCAGCCCTCCCGTGTCCCATCAGCCCAACTCACAGCACGCGACGGAGGCCAGCTTCTAGCCGTCAGCCACTCGAGGAGGTGTAGTGCCCGCTCCTCCCCGCGTGTCACAATGGAACTGCCGTTACCTGGGCCGGTGCCAGCAGACTGTATGTCGCCAACAGGAACGACTCCTGAGGGAGGACACCACGAGAAGCTGTCTGTGGTGTGTGGTGACCCGTCTATTCACCTGTCTGCCAAGATGTAAACAACAAGCATGTGCCAGACACGGTCAGAGAAACCTTGTTGCCGGTGTTATCTACATAGGATCTGCATTAGGACTACTTCCCTATGAACTAGTAACTGAAGGTATACTTCTGGAGCGAGTTAAGACACAACGTACTGCCTGAGTTGTTCGTAAACTATGAAGTGCTGTTGTATTAAAGATGAGTGTTACAAAAAACAAGTAAACATTGTGGGCATGTAGTTACTAGCTTGAATTCCTTGACGCTGATATGGTGTTGTAGTGGTCTTTACAGTGAAGGCGATGTACTGGGTGACTAGGTGGCGGTCTCTTGTGGAAACAGATTAGAGGAATTTGGAATTGAACTGAGTCCTGTTACGATCATTTCGAACCATGCGTCATCCGTTAGATGCTGAAGGTGAAATTCGTCCCTCCTCCAGTGAACCCCATATGGCAATTGGTCATACACACAAAGTGAAATGTGGGGAACTAAACTCGTGTGACAGACCAACAAAATTTCGAATAACTGAAAGAAAACGCAAAAAGACATACTACGAATCAGACACCGACCTTCAAGTCTTGGTACCTATCGTTGACCCTCGTACATATACATTATTTATTTTGTCGACTGTACTTAATGGTACAATTAGCGACCTTGTGACACATACTTCCCCACACCGTCGGTGATATGATGTTAGTTATTCTTCTTATTCTTGTGTAAATCATGAAATTGTTGTAAAATTTTGTAGCTCTATTCTGTACTTTATGAGATGACGTGTCACCTGTGGAGCGGATAGAAATCATTTTTTTCACAATTTGAAGATCTTAGGATAGTTGCACATTGTTGTTTACCTTTTTTGATTTGATTTACACCTACGTACTAATATTTTTTGTGCACATCAAATATATTGCTAAGTTCGTTGATTTCATCGAAGTACTCAGGTAGTCTACTTGATCAACTTCATGTTTATGAGTTCCTAATTTTTCATATTTTTCGATGCATATTGTTGATGCTGTCTGTTTCATCCTTTTTTAATGTCATCTGCTTTCATGGAGCAGTTACGGCTCAAACTGTAGTTTCACATTTTTGCAGTTAATCTGTGTAATGATTATTCCTGATTCTTAATTTAATTTTAGAGTTCTGTATTTGAACAGGTGTCTGTGTTAACTGAGCTGTCATGTGTAGTACGAATGTGGGTGAGTTTTGAAAAAGGTAGTAAATTGTTCTAACGAAGAGTGAAAGTGAACAGTCAAATAAGCCTTCACTTGAATGAGAGTGAGAATGAGTCAGAGAAAGCAAGATATGCAAATTTCCAAGAATACCTAAGTATGAATGTGGAATATGTTTAATGAATAGTCATTGTAAAGTTTAATGAAGAGAATGAATGAAATATGTAAGGCTGTGTTCCCCATCTTCTAGTGCGTTCCCAAAATGAAGTTTTTCGATTCTCTAACGCAAGTATTTGGAATAAATGGAGGTGATAGCTTTAGGAAGGAGTAAGTGTTGTGGAACAAGCAAGAAAATGTTCCCTTGGCAGAAGTACTGTTTCCCGGTCGTCCTGACCAATCCTTTCCACTGAGTTTAGGAGATCTCAATGACAAAAATTGTCTTCATGTATTGTATTGCATGTTAACCGGGGACCTAGAAACGACGGAGAGGCTCCGTCCCCGCCGCAGCCGCAGTGGTCCACAACTCCACGACGACTACCGCAGTCCACTTCACCCCTCCGCCGCCCCACACCGAACCACTCCTTCAGGGTTACTGTGCGGTTCGGCCCCCGGTGGACCCACCCAGGGAACGTCTCACACCAGAAAAGAGTAACCCCTATGTTTCTTTGGTAGAGTAATGGTGGTGTACGCGTACGTTGAGAACTTGTTTGCGCAGCATTCGTTGACATAGTGTAGCTGAGGCGGAATAAGGGGAACCAGCCTGCATTCGCCGAGGCAGATGGAAAACCGCCTAAAAGCCATTTACAGACTGACCGGCTCACCGGACCTCGACACTCCAGGAAGCCGTGCATTAGACCGCTCGGCTAACCGGGCGGGTACTTGATGTAGTCACGCTATGACGAGTCTGAGTGCAACTACATAAAGTGATAGCAAGCTGTAAGCGGTCCACTCCTATATTTTTCCTGTCTTTTCTAGTGGCTGTTGTGCATGCAGCTTTCTGTGCAGTTTAGTTGGTACGGACCTGTATTGTGCACAGGCGGTCTTTTCTCTCTGTAATACGGTGACCAAACTTTTCGGTGCCACTTTTTTTTTTTTTTTTTTTTTTTTTTTTTGCAGGGTGGGTAACCTCTGGCCTAAAAATTTGTAAGAGGGCTCTTCGTTGGTTAATCTAAAAAACAGCACAGTAGGAGAAATCAGGAAAGCAGCTTCCGAAAATTGCAGAAGAGTGGGAGAGTAGCTCAGAATTCTTCAAGAACTGAGTGTATGGGTGGGTAATGATTGGTTAGTGTTGTAAAATGTTTGCTAGTAGTCGGGATAGTTGTCTTGTTAGCAAAAATATCATTGGCAAATATTTTGCAGAGCCTTTTTCATTATCATACGGGAATTGTGCAGACTTATATCGAGGATAAAGAACTCCGTGCATAGGAGAACGCACTTCAGCTTGGAGCACAGTGGAAGAGAATTTGTCTGGCGACCGTGAAGAGGACAGTCGGTCTAGAGATTTTGTTTGGAGATCCGATAGAGAGCTGATGTGTCGCAGCCTGTGGCAAATCATGGTCTTCGCTACGCTCCATTCAACTAAGCGCTGAATATGCTGACAAACTGCTGCTTTGGTGAGGAGTGTATGGCAATTACCAAGCGTTTGTAGGCAGACTATTACGGTCGCAATAATTCGTGAATCCAATACTTTTCTTGAGAGACTGAAGCCACTTTCAAAACTCAGTCAGTAATGTTCGTTTCATGAGTAGTTTTTTATTCTTTTGACTGCGTAACCAAATGATTCAAATAGCTCTGAGCACTATGGGACTTAAATTCTGAGGTCATCAGTCCCCTATAACTTAGAAATACTTAAACCTAATTAAACTAAGGACATCACACACACCCATGCCCGAGGCAAGATTCGAAGCTGCGACCGTAGCGGTCGCGCGGTTGCAGACTGTAGCGCCTAGAAGCGCTCGGCCACCCCGGCTGGCACACTGCATAACCACTGTGGACTTATCTCCCCCTAATTAATGCATAGCGTGTGGTCTTCTACCAGTAGCCTAATCTCTACTGTCTTTGCTGGGGCTATCAAGGGATTGGTTATTACCCTTCCATGTCAATTTTCTTATCTCTGCATTTGTTGTGTTCGAACAGATCCTGCAATATTTTGTTATTGACAGGTGTCAGCAGGGAGCTTTTTAATAAACAGGAATTAATGTGGACCAGTGTTTCATTTCGTGTTTATCTTTTATGAGGTGCGACACCCATATAGCATGTTTGCTCGGGCCACACCAGTCCTACAAGTTAACCCTTGTATGTAACCTTTTATTAAATGCATATGAGCCCGTGGGGAGTGATCTGCCTATCGGCCAGTCCAGCTGAAGCGGATCGTTCTCGTATCCATAGGAGTATGACGAGCGCTCTGCTGTATTCTCACATTGTTCATGCTCCTTCAGGTATGACACGTTAAATACGTGGAATGCATTTACTTAGTAGTTATACTACGTCAGAGTCGATATCAAATACTTGTTCGTCTATTTTTATTAAGTTTTTGCCGTACATGGTATCACCTCCTTCTCACAGTAAATAAGTGTGGTTTAGACACTCTCTTGCTTTACCGTACCATTTAGCGAGAATACGTTTCATGCTGTATATTGTCTGAGATCTTAATGGCTACAAAAAAGACAAATTAGAGGGTAACATCCTCTAGAGTTCCTGCATATCAGTGAGTTTCTGAATTCTGTAAACACGCAACCACAAGACACTCAACCAGACGTCCAAACATTTGTATAATGGCGTTTCCAATAGTATGCCTTATAGGACTGTAATACTGGCTCTATTCCTTTACGTGCGGTTCCAGAATTGACCTCGGCCTTACCTTACCTTGAAGTAATTTTTCCGTCTTCTGAGATTTAAGGTATGAAAAAGGAATTCTAAGAGTACTGGACAAGATTCTCAGGAATTCGCACCCGCTACGACCTCATACGGAAACCAATATCTTTCCAACGAGACCTATATGGTACATGTTACTCGTACTACTTGCGTCTATGCATTTTTCCATCGAAACCTCTATAGTACATACTATTTTTAACACTTGCGTCTACATGAATGATACTGAGCCAACAGTTAAGTGTTTCATTTACACTCACGGTAATTCATCCAGTCGTGTGACTGTCATAACGTTGTCTTTTTACTGGCTGTCGGCTTGATAGGCGGACCGTGGATGGGAATAATCGTGCGAGATTTGATGACGGCCAGATCACGAATGCCCGAAGCATGGTATGATTTCATCTCATTTGTCGTAGAGGTTTTGGGTATTTTCTGTTTGTCATTTCAAGCGTGTATCGCAAGTAACTACATTCGAAGAAAACCGCTGTCGCCTGAATCAGCTACTATGGCCAACAACGTGACGTTAGGAGTCATAATCAACTATCGTGGATTGTACCATCGGGTGGATGGGCTACAGTACGACAAATCACTCATCAGTTGATTACTGTACATCAACTAGTGAGCTACCATTCTATGCAGAGTCACCTGCAGAACGTATATACAGAATCCCCAGCACCAACCGTTTATTTTTATTCCTTGCACGTCACAGACCACAGTAATTAACAATACCGCCATTGGACGATCGTAGTACGAGAAATGTCGCCCAGACACGGCTGGCAGGATGTGGGTTATGACGCGCTCCACTTTCGGTACAACACGAATAACGGTAGTACTCCTCAGTGGGGAATGTGTGCAGGGCGTGAACTGTGGCCCCAGATACACCTTCAGTCGTCGCTAACCAGCGAACGATATGGAACTTTCTTATTCGATTACGTGAATCTATTGGTTCGTCTACTACGTAAGCAGCCTCGTTATGTCTCAAATATATCATACGGAGAAATAACCTCTATTTGCAGTATACTTCCTCCTTTCATACTCCATTACTCACGTTATAATAAGTTGGCGGAAAGGGAACACATTGTACCATGAAATTCTTAACCGTACACCTATAGCATATGTTGATTTAAACTTCACCCTTACACGAGCTGAAATTCAGTATTTTCTGTACAGGAAAAAGACATTGCTACAGATGAGGAATGGTGCGAGTACATAATGGAGATTTGGTGTGTCTACCGTTACTGGAACTACACCAAAAAAAAAAAAATTGTGTTCGAGTGGCTCTGACGAATAGACGAGTAACGACACCTGAAATTCGGGCAGACGTTATTAGCAAAGAGTCATCACAAAGTCGGAAACAGATTATTGATAGCTGCGTTGAGACCTCGGTTTTTCAAGCGTTGATTACCGCTGGCCCTATGCCACGAGCAACAAAGACTTTGGGGATGTAGAGGCAGAATATACTGTGAGGTGGAGTGGTATTATGGGATGTTCAGTTATGAGTCTTGCTTCTCTTTCAGGCTGCCAGATCGACGCCACCGTGTCCGTAGCTGACCAGGTCACAGGAAAGAACGATTGTCGAGACTCATAACTCTCCAACTCCCGAACTGATGTTTTGTGGAGCTACTGGATATGACACCAAGACTGATTTTGTAAAAGTTTAGCGTAGGCTGAATGTACGCCAGTATATGGCAAGAATGGAGAACTTATTTGTTATACACTTCACGAACAAGGTTCTGAATAGCCTGACACTTGACTGGCCCACCTGCTTCCGTGAGCACGCTTGGGATGCTTGAGGATGTCTGCGATGCTTACCAGCTTCGAGTCAGCAATTTTCTGTACTGATACGTGACCTTACCTCTTTCTTTCTAGCAAAGAAATTTCTTTGTCCATCTTTCGTTTCTTCGCTTGCCTACATATCCTGATCCAGGCACTTCTTTTCTGCCTCCCTCAGCAGTTCTCAACATACGTAACTGCTCGTCGATCAGCCATCAGTTCTTTAATGCTGTTCACGTTAAAGTTACATGCTTCACTACCGTAAATCGAGCACACGTTTAATGCAGTCTCTGATTTTTGAACACATCCGAGTTTTGTTTCTAAAACTCCTTTTGGTCATCCAAAAGCACTCCTTGTGATTATTTATTTTTTGTTCATTATTCTTTTTTCTATCCATTCAGCTGTTTTCTCCACTTGGCCTAGATTCAAAATGTCATCAGCTAGTTCTAGAAGTTTGTTAATGAGCTCTTCCTTCGTTTCGATGTGTTGATTACTCTCTATTTTCATTTTTTTTTTAATTCAAGCTTGCCAAGTTAAATTCTTCTACTACGACTTCAAAACGCTTGTTATAAATTATTATGGCAGGCCAAGTAATTTTTACTTAACCCTGCACTACATTTGAAAGTGACGGAGATACTTGAAATCCTAACATTTTGTGAATCATTCAGCTCTTCGATGCGGTAAATCTACTCCTTAGTCATGGAAGCATTCGGGAATAGTTGTCGTCGCTGGAAAACCTTTTTCTACCGACATGTCCTTTCAGCTTACCGAAAAGACACAAATCGCATGGTGCAAGATTTGGACTTCCGTATCGGCATCACGCCCTCTCATCTGTGATGCCTTGATAAAATTTTCGAATTCATTTCACTACGGGTGACAAGAAATTGCATTTGGTCCACATACTGCCAAAATTTCACACTGAATATGTGAGCAAATTAGACGTCTTGCCCACAAGGATCATGCTGTTCCGCGTATTTCATCTTTGGAGTACATTTCCAGTTTCCGATTCATTTGCCTCGCACACTCATCAGCGCTTGTTACCCGTAACGCAGCGTAACTGTACCTGCAGGACACCCGAAAATGTAATAGGTGTACCTTCTTCCGACAATGAGCCACTCTTGTTGCCCAGTAGGATATATGTAACTTACTTTTTGCAGTCCCTACATATTTGTTCTTGAATTTCATCATCGCTAGAGGCAAATAGTCTGACGTCATTTCCGAAAAGAGACGGTCCAGATATGCTCCCATCATGCGTAATTCTCCTTCGTTATCCCAGTTTATCGATCTGAAAACTTCCTCCTAAGAACGGTTTTGGTGAAACAGAATCACTCTACCTGCTTCGTTCTAAATTCCAAATTTCACGCTAATCTAGAGTGGCATTGATGTTTTTATTAATCAGTATTTAAACGTAAATTCGGTAAAGGTATTACGTACCAATGACGATTGGTAGATATTCTGCTGCAGCTAAGCAGAAAGCTTTCGCAGTACCTGTTGGATGATTCTGATAGCGATATTCTTGTTTTCTAGCACCACGCCCAGATCTTTAGAGCCCCGCAATGTGTAAATACTATTCAGCATGGTGATTCATACCCATTTCTCCGTTTTACTATTTTGTATGTGCTTTACAAATGATCAATTTCGTACACACCTTTCGAAATCAATTTTGTTTCTTTGACAATAAGACTTTTTTCTGTGGTGTTGATAACATTTCAAGTGGATATCTTGTACATTACGGATAGGAGACTTACGGCCCTATAGTTTTTATGCCTTATCTGCCACTTATATCTCGAAGCAGAATATTCGAGGCCGGCCGGTGTGGCCAAGCGGTTCTAAGAGCTTCCGTCTGGAACCGCGCGACCGCTACGGTCGCAGGTTCGAATCCTGCCTCGGGCATGGGCGTGTATGATGTTCTTAGGTTCGTTAGGTTTAAGTGATTCTAAGTTCTAGGGGACTGATGACCTCACATGTTGAGTCCCATAGTGCTCAGAGCCATTTGTACCATTTTTACAGAATATTTGAAACATGTTTCCAAAATGTAATCCCAATTGGGGAATCGGTAAATACCTCCCCATACACTCTTTATTGCCTTCAGCCTTTCCGCTGTCTCCTACACATTTTAACATCAGTACCAGTATTTTCTTCCTCCAAATCTTCTACGGTGGTCCCAAAGCCAACATAACACCCATAGTTTTTTCTCCTTCATGAACATCATTTGATTGTATTTCTCTTACTCATCGTTCCATGCTATTTCCATATTTCCCATAGGCAGCATCCACAGAACTATTGTCACCCTATTTTTTGGCGCAATGACGTACGTAACTCGGTAACGAAGCTACATTGAAATCATCGAATTCCTGTCGATGTGATAATTGTTTGTGGCGAGTAAATACCATTGTGTCTACCGGATATAGCTGACTTTTATTCTTAATTACGGTGAAATGTCACTTACAAAAAGATACTAAGTCAACAATACAGCGATGAAGTGGTGAATTGACGCTCTGGACGACACTTAAGCGATTCACAGAGGAGGTGTTCTGTAGTTGTTGTAGATCATTCTGTGTTAATATTTATGATGCAGAAGCTCGTTATAATCCGTGCCATCCCGTAGAATCCTCGACTAGAAAGGGTACTGCCACAATGGAAAGCTCTATAATCAGCATACAAAACCTATAAGCAAATGAGAAGTTTATTTAAAAGGCACCAGCGCAGCACTCTTGTCGGAGGCACCTATAAGCAGACTGAAAATCAAGAGCATCTCGGCCCATATGCCGGAGATCGGTTTTCTCGGACTAATGGTTTGCTCCGGCGTCCGGTTCGCCTCCGCGACCCAGGAACTGGTCGCAGAAGGCTGACGGGTAGCAATAACAATAACACCACAGTGAAATACGGCGCGCCGCTCAAACACGTGCCTATGCGGCCTCAGTTCACCATCTGCGATGGCTATTGTAGCCCCGATGCTTGAAACTCATAATGGAGCACACGCATTCCGAAAATTCCTTCCGAAAGTGACGTTTATTTGAATGTTCGGCCATTCAGTGTATATTTTTACATCCCTCCCAGTCCGTGACGCGAGGTTAAAACGCCACATTTAATTTTGATTTACATGATTTCCAAACGAACAGGCTCTCACACCGTTTCAATCTCCACGCACTCTATAGTTATCCAAAGAGTGTGCAGCCGCGCGGGTCTTTCTAAATAGCTAATGTCAATAATTTTAGCAGGAGGACCATAACACAGTGAAGTATGTGGCAGTTTTTCTCATTGATATCAGTAAAGAGGTCATACGTTGGACAGACCAATATGCCAACTTATCCCACAGCTCTAGAGAGATATTTCCGCCTTTAGGGTCTTTTAACGTTTTTAAGTTAGGTAAGCAATATCGTTGACATGTGGCATAAAGACTTTAGCCGATTTTTTCTAATTACAGCATGTTAAAAATTTGTACTTTTCTCCGTACTTGGGGTCATTTATTTTCAGTACTCCTAAAAGCTGTTTTTCATTAAAAATTTCAGTTGTAAAGTAGCAGATAAAATAAATCATGTAATACGAAATGTGTTGCGGTGTGGCCGAGAGGTTCTAGGCGCTTCAGTCTGGAACCGCGCGACTGCTACGGACGCAGGTTAGAATCATGCCTTGGGCATGGATGTGTGTGATTTTTGAAATGAGTTGCAAAGAAATACGAGTAATGACTTTTAATGATTAAAACATCACATGTCCCTCTGTGAATCATGCTACAGGTTATCATTAACATTAGTGTCTTAAAGTATTCTATAGTTGGCAGCTGCAGGCAGGATGAAGATGTCGATCTAGCTGTAACACTGACTTAGATCTCAACATCATCATGATATCAACTCGAGGATAGTGTGCTATATACCTGTGTGGACACAATAATTACAAATTTCGTCATCAGTCAACCATGATACTCAATTTTATTCATTTGGGGAGTGAGAGGGAAAAAAATATGACATTGTTGGCCGGGAGGCCCCGTCTGGACAAGTTCAGTGGGCGGGTGCAAGTCTTATTTCACGTGACGCTACATTGGGCGCTTTGATGATGATGATGATGATGATGATGATGATGATGATATGAAGATGAGGACAACATAACTCCCAGTCCACTGGTGGAGAATCCCTCCGACCCGGCTGGGAATCGAAGGTTTGCCCTCTGCATGGGAGGCAACCGCGTTACTACTTAGCTAAGCAGGCGGACAGTGAGAGGGGAAATTTCGTGGTAAGTGTGCCACCAAACTATGTTTATTTTGAATGACAGAAAGTATTGTTCAAGAAACTTCTATTGTTTGCCGGCCGGAGTGGCCGAGCGGTTCTAGGCGCTACAGTCTAGAATCGCGCGACCGCTCCGGTTGCAGGTTCGAATCCTGCCTCGGGCATGGATGTGTGTGATGTCCTTAGGTTAGTTAGGTTTAAGTAGTTCTAAGTTCTAGGGGACCGATGACCTCAGAAGTTAAGTCCCATAGTGCTCAGAGCCATTTGAACCATTTTGAACTGCTATTGTTTCATGACTTCTAATAACTTGTTTCTTATGAACAAACCAACGTAAATGACTTGTTTCTTATGAACAGTCGAACGTAAATTTTCAATGTAGCCCAACAGAGTCGTACAGAAATTAAGCTACAAGTCGCATTTGGAATGATCAGGAATTAAACATCCGTCTTGTCATCCAAATTTAGTTCCCCATTGCAGATTAAGGCGATGGTTCTTTTGACCTCTCCACGTTCACGGGTTACTACATATTAGGAATTACAGAGCAATGAGAAAAAACTACACACAGACATAATGATTTAGAGAAAATCGAATTAACACATGGTAATCGCTCTCCATGCCACAAGTGCCCCATCGGGACCATCCGACCGCCGTGTCATCCTCAACTGAGGATGCGGATGGGATGAGTGTCTGATCAGCACACCGCTCTCCCGGTCGTTATGCTGGTTTTCTTAGATCGGAGCCTCTACTATTCGGTGGAATAGCTCCTCAAGTGGCATCACGAGGGTGAGTGCACCCCGAAAAATGGCAATAGCGCATGGCGGCCCAGATGGTCATCCAGCCAAGTGCCGGCCGCGCCCGACAGCGCTTAACTGCTGTGATCTGACGGGAACTGCGGTAAGGCCGTTGCCGAATTAACATATAAAGTAAGGTAAAACGTGACACAACGTTTCCGGGAGCCTGTTCCGGTAGTGTTTCTTGCTCTTTACGTCAGAGAACATTTTATGACACGAAGTGCGACTTTTATGAACGGCGGAAAGTTGAATTTGTCCACTGTGGCTGAGAGGAGAGAAGTTAAAATTCAGTTCGCTATAGAAGACGAGTAATCTGTTTCTCCTATGAAAACGTAAGCCAGTCCAGTTGTCCTTCGCAAACGTGATCAAACATCGTAGAGCTCGCGACCGACTGTAGGGGAGTGTTGTATCCTATGACAGCTGAGCCTAAGTCGTCGGTGGGCCATGAATAAAAGGGATAGTCGATCCCAGCAGGCACGTGGTCAGTTGTCGCACAACCTCATGAATTAAATGAATGTTGTTGTTTCAAGTTATCTGAATGTTTGTATTTGGATAGTTTATAGACACAGAACAGTATCCAACTAACACAAAACTCTTGTACTTACGGTACAGGCTATCTACCTCTATCGCCGACGACGCTAAGGCCGTTGGCACACGAACCGTGCATTCTAGCGTCAACGCTGTGAATGCCAAGTTCGATGTGCCGGTAAACGCTCACCAACGATGCGGCTTGTGCATTCAGTACGAGTGTTTCAACATGGTATGCGAGATCGCAGCCCGCTCCACTGGTAGTTGTCGCCTATATATGGCTCGCAAATCGCACAGTTTGATTACGAAGGGGATAGGAGTAAAATACCTGCCTCAGCTGCATTAAAACGAGCATTTCCTGTTTTCTCCATGTGCTAGTCCTGTTGTTCGGTCTGTATTACACATAAATAAATACTTCAGTATCCATGAACATGTTATAAAGCAAAAGGGAAAGTTCCATATAATAATCAATAAGGACATCAGCTTACCTAAATTCCATTACAAATAGTGCAATACGAATTTACAGTTGTCTTCAACATACGATAAAAATTATTTCGTCATTCTCACTTTTTATTAAAATCTTAAGATTATTCTTATTTCATCGCTGTTCTATTCAGTAGCTGAATCGTTAGAATATGTAAAACGCAGACTAAATCAGAAAGCGATAAGCACCTTACTGCAATTAGTGCAAGTTCTCTTGTAGACAAATTCTGTGGAACACACACGCTCTTCAGAGAGAGCGCACTTATATTTTCATTTCGTCGAATAATGTAGAATGTACTCGTATTAAATCAATAAGAAAGTATCAGAAACATTAAGGTGAGTACAAAAAAAAGGATGTACTAAGCATTGAATTTGCAGTACATCACACATTACTTTGTATCTGTGCATCTTTCTTCACTACGCTGCACTGATATTCCGTAACAACCGATTTTTTCTTCAATGTCGCCATCTCCTGAAGGCTTCAGCCACATATTTGTTGTTACCTGAGACGTAACTCTAAGAAATTGCACCAGGAAAAATGGGTCCTTGATGGATAATCAGTGTACCTTTCCCTTGACACGGCACGTCCTGTTTACAATACACGCTAGGTACAATTCGAAAATCATTTAACCACCAATACCAACTTTCCATCGTTTTTATCATAATACTTCCTACCAATAAACGACGGGTTTTCGAGGCATCAATTTGCTGGTGCGCTGAAAGGGCATATATTCATCAAATATAAGTTACAATATAAATCCCGGCAAATATGGGCTTAAAGCAAATATGACATCTCGAGACTCCGTACAGAAAAGAGATGGCGTGTACGTGACGTAGGTGACATTCTGTCATTTCATTGGCCTACGTTCAGTTGCGTGTTCTGTCACGCTTTATATGGCTCTACACGTTTGGAAAGACTCCCCAACGTGCTTTTTGATCGCTAAGACGTCAGAAACTCGGCACGCTCGGCGATGATATTCGAATGCACGGTCCGTGTACCGACGGCTTATCACATGTTTGTGCAGTGACTCTCAACTCGGAGGTAAGCTGCGTGAGTGAAGTTTCTACTGCCAGTACGTGGTCGCCAAAGAGATCAGAGTTGGTACCATAAGGTTCCTGATTACCAGCCTATGCGCCAGTCTCCTGGGCTAAATCCCAAACCTCTCCGCAGTGCGCTGTTGATGACGTTCTGCCCATCGGATGGGGATGCTAAGCTCTGCGACACCGTTGGTGCTGTTACAGAGGAGTAGGCTATGGTTTGGCACCGGGTTTCACCCTCTTCCTACTGTCATCAACATCGTGAAGTACAACATCACACTGCACACACATCGATTTCACCCACCTACACTCCACATATACACATACGACACAACTTTCACATACCCAGAATGAAAGGGGAAAATGTATGCGGCTGAACGCACCTTGTGGGATATTCCAGTCAACAATGACATACTACATTTACATTTTTGTTATATATCTATTGATGACCATTACATTTGTGTCACTGCCAGAAAAAAAAGGTTCACTTCACTACGTTAATGTTTTTGAGATTATATAACACTACTATCAAACGAGGATTGACATAGCAACAACACTAAACAAGGTAACGCGTTAAAATCAGTTGCATATACATATCGAGCAGCTGTTGACGCATAAGAGTCTGAAAACACCTGTAATCCAACAGACCAATCGTACGCATAGCGCATAAACAGTATCATGGAACTGTGAGTTTTTGCAATACGTGTGAACCGATCCGACGATCTGTAAGCGTGAGCTATGCAGTGGAATTAGCGTTGTTTCTGAAGAGGGTCATGGTATTCCTCTCACCCACAAACTACAGTTAGCAAGAGAGAACAGCTGATTGTAATTCATTACTCTCAACGAAACTATAAAATTATTGTAAAATTGTAAAAAGCAGCATAATTTTACAGTGACTGTATTTTTCTAATCCTATCTTGATTTTCTTTCGTCTCCTGGAGATATAACCACTTTTATAGTCTCCATCAGCCACGACTACTAGTGTTAACTAATCAGAGGCAATAGCCAAAAAGTTCAGTCAATTATTGGCTTTTTTTAAGGAGTTCATTATGTAAATAGTCTTTTGCAGAGGAAGGATAACCACCGCGTATAACGCAGTTACTCCAGCAGAACGCTGTGAGATGGTTCGTAGTTTCGCAAATGTCGTTAATAACTTTCGAGAGAAAAAGAGGCCTTTAAAGTCAGTCAGTCTTCCATAAATTCACTGCTCCTCTTAGTTCTCAATCCCTCAGTAAACGGTTTCTACATCTACATGGTTACTCTGCAATTCACACATAAGTGCCTGGCAGAGGGTTCATGGAACCATTTTCATACTACTTCTCTACCATTCCACTCTCGAATGGCGCGTGGGGAAAAGGAACACCCAAATCTTTCCTTTAGAGTTCTGATTTCTCTTATTTTATTATACTCCTTTCTGTCCATGACACACAACCTCGAATTACTTACTTTTAACATCTGTATTATATCTGAAATGCTGACGCCTGTGAAAGAGTATTATATTGTATTCTCTTGCAACATCTGTTGTATTACTAAATATGATTTATTTGTGAAGTAGCCTCCGGTGGGAATGTTTGTTTTATTATCATAAACATACATTATGATTAAACTGAAATAGATGTAGACTGAACGCGTTAGTCGCCAACTTTCTCTTCTGAAGTTTGAAATTTGGTGGTGGTCATAATTAACACTGCTGAAGAAAATAATTAAGGGTGGGAACCTAAGATAAAATATATAGTAGATATCAACCCAGTGACGTTGTAATAGGAGTGTTGAAGGATGATAGAGGTTCTGTAAGGGATGCTACCCGGTACAAATGCGAACCTGTGCCTGTAGGTTTGCGACGCAAAGATTCTAAAATAATTTGCTGAAAATGGTTCAAATGGCTCTGAGCACTATGGGACTCAACTTCTGAGGTCATCAGTCCCCTAGAACTTAGGACTACCTAAACCTACCTAACCTAAGGACATCACACACATCCATGCCCGAGGCAGGATTCGAACCTGCGAGCGCAGCGGTCGCGTGGTTCCAGACTGTAGCGCGGCCGGCAATAATTGGCTGACACAGATAAATATGGTAAAAGGGCGGATATAGGTTTAGAATTGAAAATAAGTGCTTCACACTTCCAATACTGAAGAATAATGTGGAACAGTTTTTGATTATACACCGAACAGCTTGCATCGTAGACGGCAGAAGCAATATTTTTAAACATGAAGAATGAAAGCGACATTGTCTTTTCTAGTATAATTTAAACACATGCACCACCCTTTATGATCTAGGTCTTGCAGTACAAAGTTTCTACACGGTCCAGTGACATTAATGTGTCCAAAGCCAAAGTACGATGTGCAGTAATCACTCACAGACTGCAGGTGGCAGCACTAGCAGTGCACACAAAGTGTGTCGGGGAAGGCGGAAAAAATGTTGTGTAGTCGTAATGCAGCAACGGACCAATTTGTCTGACGTCCAAAAAGGCATGATCATTGACTTTAGGTCCAAACGTGGAAGTATTTCCGAAACAGCTTAGTCCGTAAACTGCATGCGTGAAGTTGTGGTTGACGTATGACGTTCATGTCAAAATGGCGCTTTCCAAAACCGGCGCCGAGACACCTGTGGTGCACCGCTGGTTATTGAGGACAGGGGTAAACGACGACTGCCGAGATGTGTACACGCGAATAGATGTCCAGCACTTGACCAACTGACCGCCTAGGTAAGAGGAGGAGCTACAAACAGTGTCTACTCAACGACCGTTTAGCAAACTTTGCTGCGTATCGGGCTGCTTAGCAGGCGTCTTGTTTCTGTATCTCTATGCCGACTGCGGTTCATCGGTGACAAAGCTGTAATTTGCACGCCAACACCGTAACAGTAAATCCACTGAGTGGCGACAAGTAGCCTTTTAAGATGAATCACGCGTTTTTCTCCATAGCTGATGGTGCGTACGGCGTGAAAACTAACACCCTTTAGCAATTGTCGGAAGGGCCCAGGCCGTATCAGAGAGCATGTGGTCTCGGAATGTATTCATGGAATTTCCTGGACGATGTCGACATTCTGTAAGGTATACTGGAGCAATATAAATGTGCATCTATCCTTGGTCGCCTTATTCACCCCTACACGTAGTTTGTTTTTCCTCGGCACAGTGGCATCTACCAGCAGGATAACGCAACGTGTCACACGTGGCTGACATCGAAATAAGTGTCCAAGGAATAGAAAAGTAATTGGAATCACTCAACAGAGGAAAGTCCACTCGACCTGACGGGATACCAATTCGATTCTACACAGAGTACGCGAAAGTACTTGCCCCCCTTCTATCAGCCGTATACCGCTAGTCTCTAGAGGAACGGAAGGTTCCAAATGATTGGAAAAGAGCACAGGTAGTCCCAGTCCTCAAGAAGGGTCGAAGAGCAGATGCGCAAAACTATAGGCCTATATCTCTGACGTCGATCTGTTGTAGAATTTTGGAACATGTTTTTTGCTCGCGTATCATGTCGGTTTTGGAAACCCAGAATCAACTCTGTAGGAATCAACATGGATTCCGGGAACAGCGATCGTGTGAGACACAACTCGCTTTATTTGTTCATGAGACACAGAAAATATTATATACAGGCTCCCAGGTAGATGCTATTTTCCTTGGCTTCCGGAAGGCGTTCGATAGAGTTCTGCACTGTCGCCTGATAAACAGTTAGAGCCTACGGAATATCAGACCAGCTGTGTGGCTGGATTGAAGAGTTTTTATCAAACAGATCACAGCATGTTGTTATCAATGGAGAGACGTCTACAGACGTTAAAGTAACCTCTGGCGTGCCACAGGGGAGTGTTATGGGACCATTGCTTTTCACAATATATATAAATGACTTAGTAGATAGTGTCGGAAGTTCCATGCGGCTTTTCGCGGATGATGCTGTAGTATACAGAGAAGTTGCAGCATTAGAAAATTGTAGCGAAATGCAGGAAGATCTGCAGCGGATAGGCACTTGGTGCAGGGAGTGGCAACTGACCCTTAACATAGACAAATGTAATGTATTGCGAATACATAGAAAGAAGGATCCTTTACTGTATAATTATACGATAGCGGAACAAACGCTGGTAGCAGTTACTTCTGTAAAATATCCGGGAGTATGCGTGCGGAAATTTTGAAGTGGAATGATCATATAAAATTAATTGTTGGTAAGGCGGGTACCAGGTTGAGATTCATTGGGAGAGTCTTTAGAAAATGTAGTCCATTAACAAAGGACGTGGCTTACAAAACACTCGCTCGACCTATACTTGAGTATTGCTCATCAGTGTGGGATCCGTACCAGATCGGGTTGACGGAGGAGATAGAGAAGATCCATAGAAGAGCGGCGCGTTTCGTCACAGGGTTATTTGGTAACCGTGATAGCGTTACGGAGATGTTAAGCAAACTCAAGGGAGTGACTCTGCAAGAGAGGCGCTCTGCATCGCGGTGTAGCTTGCTCCCCAGGTTTCGAGAGGGTGCGTTTCTGGATGGGGTATCGAATATATTGCTTCCCCCTACTTATACCTCCCGAGGAGAACACGAATGTAAAATTAGAGAGATTCGAGCGCGCACGGAGGCTTTTTGACAGTCGTTCTTCCCGCGAACCATACGCGACTGGAACAGAAAAAAGAGGTTATGACAGTGGCACGTAAAGTGCCCTCCGTTACACACCGTTGGGTGGCTTGCGGAGTGTAAATGTAGATGTAGTCACCTAGCTCAGATGGCCAAGACACTGGAGTGGTCAGGGCTGCACATCCCATTAGGTACGACCCGGACCCTCATTGACACTCTACCTGCATGTCTCGCAGTGGTCCGGGCTTCAAAAGGTGGCTATTCAGACTTCTCACAAGTGGTCACATTAATGTGACTGGATAGTGTATAAGCGTCTAGCGTTCGTCGAGTCAGTCTGTCAAAATTCAATTTTTTTTATAACATTGTTTGTAGGATCGTAAGTTGTAGCAAAGATTCATTACGTGGTGTGGTGTGTTGGAGCTTATGGGCGCTCAACATCGAGGTCATCAGCGCCCCGACACACATAAAATGGAACGAATGTGGACAGAGCTAAGAAAACTAAAGCACACACTAAGATTCATTACGTGAATGGATACTTAAATCAGCTGCGTAAACGAGTAACTCGACTTTTTAATCACTGTCAGCAAACGCTTTTTTAAGCATATACATCGTCGCAAATATAACAGTACAACGACATATACTGAAACCCTACTTTCGTGCCGAGCCACTTTTCATGTGGCGCATATAGTAATCAATTAATATTTTTTGCAAGACCATCTGATGTTTTGGGATGGTTCGTGAGACGAGTTCGGATGGTGTAACTAACAGCGGACTGCACGCGATAGACAGGGATCTCTGTTTGAGTCCCAGTCTGGACACAGCTTCAAGTTGTCAAATGTAGCCATGTTCATTTCGAGGTAAACAAGTAAACGTGGTAATGATCCTAAAATGAAGTAATACATTTATATAATGTGCCATAATCCATTTCATTTTTTCAATTGCCATAATTTTGATACATGAAACACTGGAAAATACACTAGAACAAGTGATCTCAGTACTTCTGCAATCACAAGTAGATCCTGGTAGTAGATTAGTGTAATGACGAAACATTTTCATACGTCTTCGGTGGTGGTATCGTTGACAGGAGTAGATACACAGTTGGAAGACTAACTCAACAACCTACAGACGGCCTGGTTTCTGAAATACGTTATTACCTCTGTTCTTGAGTTGCCACTTTCAAATTTGCATAGGCCTTGTGAAGATAACATTATAAATGACTGGCTCTGAGCACTATGGGACTTAAATTCTGAGGTCATCAGTCCCCTAGAACTTAGAACTACTTCAATCTAACGACATCACACACATCCATGCCCGAGGCAGGATTCGAACTTGCGACCGTAGCGGTCTCGCGGTTCCAGAATGTAGCGCCTAGAACCGCTCGGCCACTCCTGCCGGCTAACATTATAAATCCAAGTATCTATAAATATTTACTTCATATACTAATGTAGTTACTGTTGTAGTCTTCAGTCCTGAGACTGATTTGATCCAGCTCTCCATGCTACTCTATCCTGTGCAACCTGCTTCATCTCCCATTACGTACTGCAGCCTACATCCTTCTGAATCTGCTTAGTGTATTCATCTCTAGGTCTCCCTCTACGATTTTTACCGCCCACGCTGCCCTCCAATAATAAATTGGTGATCCCTTGATACCTCAGAATATGTCCTACCAACTGACCCCTTCTTCTAGTCAAGTTGTGCCACAAACTCCTCTTCTCCCTAATTCTATTCAATACCTCCTCATTAGTTATGTGATCTACCCATCTAATCTTCAACATTCTTCCGTAGCACCACATGTCGAAAGCATCTATTCTCTTCTTGTCCAAACTATTTATCATCCATGTTTCACTTCCACACATGGCTACACTCCATACAAATACTTCCAGAAATTACTTCCTGACAGTTAAATCTATACTCGATGTTAACGAATTTCTATTCTTCAGAAACGCTTTTCCTGCCATTGCCAGTCTACATTTTATGTCCTCTATACTTCGACCATCATCAGTTATTTTGCTCCCCAAATAGTAAAACTCCTTTACTATTTTAAGTGTCTCATTTCCTAATCTAATTCCCTCAGCACCACCCGACTTTATTGGACTACATTCCATTATCCTCGTTTTGCTTTTGTTGATGTTCATCTTATACCCTCCTTTCAAGACATTGTCCATTCCATTCAAATGCTCTTCCAAGTCCTTTGCCGTCTCTGACAGAATTACAATGTCATCGGTGAACATCAAAGTTTTTATTTCTTCTCCATGGATTTTAATACCTACTCCGAATTTTTTTTTGTTTCCTTTACTGCTTGCTCAGTATAGAGATTGAATAACATCGGTGATAGGCTACTCCCTTCCCAACCACTGCTTCCCTTTCATGCCCCTTGACTCTTATAATTGCCATCTGGTTTCTGTAGAAATTGTAAATAGCCTTTCGCTCCCTGTATTTTACCCCTGCCACCTTCAGAATTTGAAAGAGAGTATTCCAGTCAATATCTGAGTATACTGTAAAGCATCACAGTTAGTCTGTCCTCTATAACTGTCAGAGACTAAGTGGGTTTTATTTTGTTGTATTTTTTGGTTTTATTTAATACTTTTGTTAATCTTAAAGTCATTTGTATATCCTTAGATTGAAAACGTTTAATAAGATTTAACTTTGGTAGTATCCTGCCAGAGCGACAGTTCAGGCGTTTATCGATACGTAGCAAATTTTGATATTAGAACAAGAGGACGCCAGTAACAGAACGGGTAGTCAAATGAAAACCGAACACCTGCCACAACCGGATCATGTTACGGTTCCATACAAAATTAATCATCACAATCAGTAAGACTTTTATCCTACTGGGAGACCAGACGATCAATTCCTATTTCGTGGAACGCGCATTCAAAACAGCACCCACTCTTCAACTGTCTCGTCCTACTGAAATCGATATCCACGCATGTCTTCCTTCAGGTCACCAAAGATGTGGAAATCACGTGGTGAGAAATCCGATCTGTACGGAGGCTGTTTCAGTGTTTCCCAACCAATACGCTGAAGTGCAACCTACGTTCAATTGGCAGTGGGAGGTCGGCGATATCGTGCCGCAGGATGACTCCACGGTCCCTATATGCCGGTTGTTTGGTTTTCATTTGACTACCACTCATAGAAGGTTGGTTGCTGACCGGTGCAGAGGCGCGGATAGCGAATTTGTAATAGCGGCTTCAGTCCGGAACCACACTGCTGCTACGGTCGTAGGTTCGAATCCTGCCTCGGGCATGAATGTGTGTGATGTCCTTAGGTTAGTTAGGTCTGCGTAGTTCTAAGTCTAGGGTACTGGTGACCTCAGATGTTAAGTCCCACAGCCAT
The DNA here is from genome assembly GCF_023897955.1 of Schistocerca gregaria. Lineage (NCBI taxonomy): Eukaryota > Metazoa > Arthropoda > Insecta > Orthoptera > Acrididae > Schistocerca > Schistocerca gregaria. Next base: position 737,179,179 of record NC_064931.1, read on the forward strand.
TTTTTTTTTGTAATAGCGGACGTACAGAATGTTTCCCGGTTTACTGTGGTCTTTAAAAACTATAAATCGTACTTAAATGTTAAAAGTTCTGGATTAAGTTTCCACGCAGTATTATAACAGCAGCGACTTTGAAATAATGCCGTGAGACATTTACTTACGGGACAGTTTACAAACGTGGACAGCCGACTGCTAAGTTAAATTTTTAGTGTGTCCATGTACCTCTTGTCATGAGCTGATGAATCGTCGAGTAATAGCAAAGCAGAGACAGCAAAAGTAGAAGTTTATCGAGTAAACTAATTCCAGAACTGAACACATACTCCCAACTGTGTACTATTGTCAGGCTTTGACCGCATAACCAACATTAAAAAAACATCTTCTTATCTTTTCTCGACTTTTTAATAATCCAGTCTCGGATTTGGACTAACGAGACACATTATGCCCTGATACCTCTTTCAAAATTGGAAATGCCGTTCTAATTTTGTTCTATGGGCTACTTATTTTGTTCGTGTATTTTGGCGTCTCTGACGACATTCCTCAGCACTTTGCAACATTGTCTACAGTGAAATTCTGTCACCAAATTCTGACTTTCCTTCTTATTAAGAAAAGCTCGCGTGCCACTTCACACGAAAATCTAATGTCATTAGTTATCCAAATCGTTTACTCATCACTGCTTTGTTTACCTGAAATTTTTCAGTGGGGTAGAGCTATCAGAGAACGTGATAAGGGTTTGAATAAATATATTACATTTATTGTTCAAGCTATCTGTATTGTAGACATCTTGACAAGTTTCCCCTTCGAGATAAGCTTTAAATCCCTGTAATGCAAGTGAACACGGATCTCTAAATATTTTGTTAACTACTTTCGCGTATGACTCTGCCTTGACTGCTTTCAGTGTTACTGCCTGTGCGTAATGATCTGACAGGATATTGCTAATTTTTCCCACAATATGTCTTTCAACTAGACAGTAATCTATGAAGATGGTGTCTATAGTCGTAACGTTTTTTCCCTGAATGTGTGTGAAATCTTGTGAGACTTAACTGCTAAGGTCATCAGTCCCTAAGCTTACACACTACTTAACCTAAATTATCCTAAGGACAAACACACACACCCATGCCGGAGGAGGACTCGAACATCCGCCGGGACCAGCCGCACACTCCATGACTGCAGCGCTGAGACCGCTCGGCTAATCCCGCAGGGACCTTTCCCTGAACTCAGGTTGGAAGGAATACTGCCTGTCCCAGGATGTAAGATTCAATTACATCCGTAAACATTTGTTTCTCTAGTGAAACAGACAGAAATTTTAAATTGAAATCCGCACAGAAAACAACTTCACATCTTTCTGAAGAATCGAGCCTGGAGATAAAAACCCTGTAAACTGATCTGGTCCTTTAACGATCCATATTGAAGAGTTTTTGGTAAAAATTCAGATTCTGCAGCATAGCTGTCAAATAACTCGACTTCACAGTGTTGGTACACCAACTTGTTAATTTGGCATCAATGCCTACTCCTACACTATGTGATCAAAAGTATCCCGACACCTGAGTTAATATGACTTACAAGTTCGTGGCGCCCTCCATTGGTAATGCTGGAATTCAGTGTGGGGTTGGCCCACCCTTAGCCTTGATGACAGCTTCCACTCTCGCAGGCATATCTTCAATCAGGTGCTGGAAGGTTTCTTGGGAAATGGCAGTCCATTCTTAACGGAGAGCTGTACTGAGGAGGAGTATCGAAGTCGGTCGGTAAGGCATGGCACGAAGTCGGTGTTCCAAAACATCCCAAAGGTGTTCTATAGGATTCAGGTTCAAATGGCTCTGAGCACTATGGGACTTAACATCTGTGGTCATCAGTCTCCTAGACTTTAGAACTAATTAAACCTAACTAACCTAAGGACTTCACACACATCCATGCCAGAGGCAGGATTCGAACCTGCGACCGTAGTGGTCACGCGGTTCCAGACTGAAGCGCCTAGAACCGCACGGCCACACCGGCCGGCCTAGGATTGAGGTCAGGACTCTGTGCAGGCCAGTTCATTACAGGAATTTACTGTCGTGTAACCACTCCCCCACAGGCCGTGCATTATGAACAGGTGCTCGATCGTGTTGAAAGATTAAATCACCATCTCCGAATTGCTCTTAAACAGTGGGAAACAAGAAGGTGCTTCAGACATCAGTGTAGGATTGTGCTGCGATATTGCCACGCAAAACAACAAAGGCAGCAAGCCTCTTCAATGAAAAACACGACCACACCATAACACCACCGCCACCGAGTTTTACTGTTGGCACTACACACCCTGGCAGATGTTGACTGGGCATTCGCCATACCGACACCCTGCCATCGGATCGTCACATTGTGTACCGTGATTGGTAACTCCACACAACGTTTTTCCACTGTTCAGTCGTCCAATGTTTACGCTCCTTACACCAAGCGAGGAGTCTTTGGCATTTACGGGCGTGATGTGCGGCTTTTGAGCAGCCGCTCCACCATGAAATTCAAGTTTTCTCACCTCCCGCCTAACTGTCATTGTACTTGCAGTGGATTCTGATGCAGTTAATAATTCCTGTGTGATGGCCTGGATAGATGTCTAGCTATAACACATTACGACCCTCCTCCAACTGTTGGCGGTCTCTGTCAGTCAACAGACGAGATCGGCCTGTACGCTGTTATGCTGTATCTATCCCATCACGTTTCCACTTCACTATCACTCAGGAAACAGTGGACCTAGGGTGTTTAGGAGAGTGGAAATCTCACGTGCAGACGTATGACACAAGTGACACCCAATTACCTGACCACGTTCGAAGTTTGATTTCCGCGGAGCGCCCCATTCTGCTCTCTCACGATGTCTAATGACTACTGAGGTCGCTGATATGGAGTACCTAGAAGTAGGTAGGAGAAAAATGCACCTAATATGAAAAACGTATGTTTTTGTGGGTGTCAGGATACTTTTGATCATATAGTGTATGTCCTACAACGAATAGCTTGCATGTTTCTATTGTCTGCAGTAAGAAGACTGGTCTGATGCAGCTCCCATGCTACACTGTCCTGTGTCAGCGTCTTCATCCCTGAGTAACTTCTGATATGGATTTGAACACGCTCACTCTTTTCATCTGTTTGTCTCTCTTTACAACCTTTACCCCCTCCCCCCCTCCGCAATTTCTACCCCGTCCCACTACTCGCTTCTCTCCAATACTTCACTGATGATGCTTGCACGTCGCGGAATGTGCCCTATTAACCGAGCACTTCTTCTAGTCAAGTTATGTGGCAAATTGCTTTTCTCCCCAAATCTAGTCAATGCTTTCTCATTAGTTGCGCGATTCACCTATCTAATATTCAGCATTACTCTGTAGCACCTCATTTCAAAAGCTCTTCCTGTCTGAACCACCTATAATCCACGTTTCACTTCCGTAAAAGGCTACACTCCACACAAATACCTTAGAAAAGACTTCGTAAGACTTACATTTATATTCAGTATTTACAAATTTCTCTTATTCAGATACGCTTTTCTTGCCATTGTGAGTCCACATTTATATCCTCTCTACTTCGGCCATCATTAGTTATTTTACTGCACAAATAGCAGAATTCATGTACTACTTTCAGTGTCTCTTTTTCTAGTCTAATTCTTTCAACATTGCTTAATTTAATTCGACTAAATTCCGTTATCCTCATTTTGCTTTTGTTGATGTTCATCTTATAACCTCCTGTCAAGACAGGGCCCATTCCATTCCGTTTCTCACCTATGTTCTTTGCTGTCTCTGATAGAATCATAATGTAACTGACAAACTCAAAATTTTCATTTCATCTCCCTTAACTTTATAGAGCTACATCTATGCTCCACAGGCCACCTACGGTCTGTGGCGGAGGGTACATTGTATACCATTGTCACTTCTCTCTTTTTCTGTTCCAGTGACGTATGGTTCGCTGAAAAAACGATTGCTGGAATGCCTCCGTGTGGACTCGAATCTCTCTGATTTTATCTTCATGGTCTTTTCGCGAGGTATGCCTAGGAGGAAGCAATGTATTAGGAACGTGCGCTCTCGGGCCTTTAACAGTAGCCCATACCGTGATGAACGCCTCTGTTGCAGCGTCTGCCACTGGAGTTGGCTCACGGTTTCCGTGACGCTTTTGCCCTTACTAAATGTACCTGTAACAAAACGTGCTGCTCTTCTTGGGATATTCTCTCTTTCCTCTACCTGTCCTATCTGGTACGAATCCCGCACGAACGAGCAATATTCAAGTATTGGTCGAATGAGTGTTCTTTAAGCTACTTCATTTGTTGATAGACTATATATCTTGAGAATTTTGCCAATGAATTACAGTCTGGCGCCTGCCTTATCCGCGATTAATTTTATGTGGGTGTTCCACTTTTTCGTTTCGTACGCACACTCCTAGACATTTTATGGAACTAATTGCTTCCCGTGACTGTTCTGCATTCGTGCAATTATAGAGTAAAGAGCATCTCTCGCTATGTGTTCTCAATGCCTTGCATTTGTGTATGTTAAGGGTCGGTTTGCGCTCCCGACACCAAGCGTCGATCCGCTGCAAGTCTTCTTTCTTCCATTTCCGTACGATTTTCTAGTATTGCTACTTTTCTGTATACAACAACATCATCCTCGAAAAGACTGATATAGCTTCCGATGTTAGCTGTTGGGTCATTTTTTATATTTTGAAGAGTAAGCCAACTGAGAAAAATAACTTATAAAATGTTAGAAATTCCAGCAGCAGGAGCATGTCCCATTTGTTGTATACACTAACATTGAGTTCCTCGCTGCTCCTGTGATATTGTGCTGTATTTCCTGCTCCCACTACATTTTATGAATGTACCACAGCATAAACTTGCTGAAACCATACATCAGGAGGAAATGTACTTCACCACAGCTCCTCAACCCAGTGATGTTAAGTTTCAGCTCGTAACGAACAAATGTCATTCGATGGAGAAATTCAACAAAACAACATTGCTCAACACAACCTCATTTTCCAATAATCTTACAGGTAATGCCATAACAGATGCATTGTATGGGCTTGCGGTGAATGTTTGGCAGGAACCCAATATCCCTGACATGTGAAAGTATGGTTGGTTGGTTGGATGGATTGAGGGGACCAAACAGCGAAGTAATTGGTCCTATAGTATTAGGGAATAATGGGGAAGGAAGTCAGCCGAGCCGGCTGGAGTGGCTGAGCGGTTCTAGGTGCTCCAGTCTGGAACCGCGTGACCGCTACGGTCGCAGATTCGAATCCTGCCTCGGGCATGGATGTGTGTGATGTCCTTAGGTTAGTAAGGTTTAAGTAGTTCTAAGTTCTAGGGGACTGATGACCTCAGCAGTTAAGTTCCATAGTGCTCAGTGCCATTTGAACCATTTGAAGTCAGCCGCGCGCTCTCGAAGGAACCATCGTGGCATTTGCCTGAATCGATTTAGTGAAATCACGGAAAACCTAAATGAGGTTGGCTGGAAGAGGGTTTGAACCGCCTTCCTCCTAAATAAGAGTCCAGCATACTAACCACTGTGGCACCTCGCTCGGTATGAAAGTATGCAAGACTTTATCTGGACACAAACGTCAACTTGCCTGCACATACACTCCTGGAAATTGAAATGAGAACACCGTGAATTCATTGTCCCAGGAAGGGGAAACTTTATTGACACATTCCTGGGGTCAGATACATCACATGATCACACTGACAGAACCACAGGCACATAGACACAGGCAACAGAGCATGCACAATGTCGGCACTAGTACAGTGTATATCCACCTTTCGCAGCAATGCAGGCTGCTATTCTCCCATGGAGACGAGCGTAGAGATGCTGGATGTAGTCCTGTGGAACGGCTTGCCATGGTATTTCCACCTGGCGCCTCAGTTGGACCAGCGTTCGTGCTGGACGTGCAGGCCGCGTGAGACGACGCTTCATCCAGTCCCAAACATGCTCAATGGGGGACAGATCCGGAGATCTTGCTGGCCAGGGTAGTTGACTTACACCTTCTAGAGCACGTTGGGTGGCACGGGATACATGCGGACGTGCATTGTCCTGTTGGAACAGCAAGTTCCCTTGTCGGTCTAGGAATGGTAGAACGATGGGTTCGATGACGGTTTGGATGTACCGTGCACTATTCAGTGTCCCCTCGACGATCACCAGAGGTGTACGGCCAGTGTAGGAGATCGCTCCCCACACCATGAAGCCAGGTGTTGGCCCTGTGTGCATCGGTCGTATGCAGTCCTGATTGTGGCGCTCACCTGCACGGCGCCAAACACGCATACGACCATCATTGGCACCAAGGCAGAAGCGACTCTCATCGCTGAAGACGACACGTCTCCATTCGTCCCTCCATTCACGCCTGTCACGACACCACTGGAGGCGGGCTGCACGATGTTGGGGCGTGAGCAGAAGACGGCCTAACGGTGTGCGGGACCGTAGCCCAGCTTCATGGAGACGGTTGCGAATGGTCCTCACCGATACCCCAGGAGCAACAGTGTCCCTAATTTGCGGTGGCGGTGGAGGTGGAAGTGGCGGTGCGGTCCCCAACGGCACTGCGTAGGATCCTACGGTCTTGGCGTGCATCCGTGCGTCGCTGCGGTCCGGTCCCAGGTCGACGGGCACGTGCACCTTCCGCCGACCACTGGCGACAACATCGATGTACTGTGGAGACCTCACGCCCCACTTGTTGAGCAATTCGGCGGTACGTCCACCCGGCCGCCCGCATGCCCACTATACGCCCTCGCTCAAAGTCCGTCAACTGCACATACGGTTCACGTCCACGCTGTCGCGGCATGCTACCAGTGTTAAAGACTGCGGTGAAGCTCCGTATGCCACGGCAAACTGGCTGACACTGACGGCGGCGGTGCACAAATGCTGCGCAGCTAGCGCCATTCGACGGCCAACACCGCGGTTCCTGGTGTGTCCGCTGTGCCGTCCGTGTGATCATTGCTTGTACAGCCCTCTCGCAGTGTCCGGAGCAAGTATGGTGGGTCTGACACACCGGTGTCAATGTGTTCTTTTTTCCATTTCCAGGAGTGTATTTTCGATATTTTCTGGAGTTTATGCAGGCCACATAGATGCTGGGTCCCGCTTCTTATTACACCATGCCAGGGCTTTGTGGGATGCAATGCTGAACACATGTCAACATCGAACTTTCGACTGACATCGATATGGTGCCATTTTCAGTGTGTGTGTTTCGCGGGGCCTTTACTAAGATGTTCATAGTCATACCAAGCAAGTAACCCACAAATGTGTGACGAGAACAGCGCATCCGACGATGTGAGTTGCATCGTGTATCTGGATGTAAACAATTTTTACTGGAGTGTAATGCAACAATCTCTATCAGTTGGAGTGTTTCAATGTCTGTTTTATGAACAAGTCGTCCATTTAAGTGCTTTCTCGGCTGTGACAGTGGATTCTGAGGCAGTATATGTCGTGGACGTGGACATAGCATATTCTATTGTTGTATGATATGCCCAGCAATTAGCTTCTGTATCCAGAGTGCTGAGTTCTTTAAAATAGTCCCCATTACAAGCTGATGACGAGGTTAGGAGATAAACAGAGTTATATAATGCGTTATAGGAACCTCCAACAATGTCTCAGTTTGTGGATGAAACTGATTAGAGCTAACAAGCTATGTACCATGTGGTACACACTGTGTTCCAAGTCACACAAGGAATGGGACTTCCACGACATGTCACTTTGGAAAAAAAATTTAAAACTTGTGAGCAATGCAGTTTTAGTCAGAATTATGGAGAATAGGAAAAACCACCATCAGGCCAAATTGTAAACGCGTCAGAACCTTTATTAAATAATTTGTTACTCTCGAGGTGGCTAAAGTTTCAATACAGTACAATTCAGAACGTGTGTATTGGACCCCTCAAATCTCCACCTGTATCGGTTTAATTACGAGGTTTCGGAAACTCATTTAGCAGACCAAAAGTTACTTTATATGGATATGGATAGCTTCCTTTATCAGGTAAAGGACTGCAATACACGTGAAGTAATCATTTCTAAACCTTACACATTCGACACATTTCGATATATCGCCTGTAGTTCTAATATAACACCTATGAACTACAAGGGTATCGGCATAACGAAACAAGACGTGAAGGGGTTGCAGATTCCAGTGTTAGGTCTTAGATCAAAAATGTTCAATACTCTCCAGTCACAGGTGTCAGCCAAAGGCACGCAAGGAGTGTAAGTTGTGTGATCTCAATGGCTTTCATTGCTGAAGACCACTCGAAAAGCTTTAACAGTACACATGTGCATGTGATGTGGCAAGCTATTATTCAATCATAGAACCATGTGGCACACACTATACTGTCACTTAAAACTGATCTGCCACTTCATAGCGATTAGGGGGTCATTTGTGCTGAAGGGTTCAATGATTTAACATTGAAACACTGATGTAAGGGCAAGAAAATCTATTGCAAATGTGAAATGCTGATATATTAAAAAACAGGTTAAATACCACAATTTTCAATGGAACCATTTGTGATTTAATACTTCAAAATTTTAGGGAAAGCTTGTATCAGTTAGACTGGGATGAGGTGTACAGGGAACATGCTAATTTAAAATTTAACCTTTTTCATGACACCTTTCTGAGTATATTTGAAAACAGCTTCCCTAAGAAAACAGTGAAACATAATTGTAAGAAACCATGTAAAAAGCCATGGCTTACTAAAGGGATAAAAATATTTTGTAAACAGAAAAGGGAAATGTATCTTATAGATAGGTGTAATGATCCCAAAACAATGAAACATTACAAAAACTGCTGCACTGTATTAACAAAAGTTATTAAAAAGTCCAGAAGTATGTGCATTATGTCTGAGATTAGCACATCTGATAATAAAATTAAAACAATTTGGAATATTGTAAAAAGGGAAACAGGGCAACCAAGAGCACAGCAAGACTATATTTCTAACAAACACAATGGAAAATTTGTTAACAAGAAGTCAGAAGTAGAAAACATTTTTAATAATAATTTTTGAAGCATTGTAGAGAAATTAGGTTCCAGCTATTCATTAGAAAATGCAAGGCAGTACATGGAAGAGTCAGTGCCTACATAATTTGATAAAATAGAAATTCAACCCACCTCTCCTACTAAAATTGGGAAAATAATAAATTCACTCTAAAGTAAAAGCTCACATGGAATTGATGGCATTTCCAACATAGTACTAAAATCTTGTTCCCAACAAATAAGTAGGATTCTCAGCCACAAATGTAGTAGCTCACTGAAACAGGGAATTTTTCCAGATAGACTGAAATATGCTATTGTTAAACCATTGCATAGAAAAGGGGATACATCTGACGCTAACAACTACTGCCCAGTCTCACTTCTGACAGGTTTACCCAAAATTCTTGAAACAGTAATGTATTCAAGAGTAGCATCACATATTTGTAAAAATGAAGTACTAACAAAATGTCAATTTGGTTTTCAGGAAGGCTTTTCAACAGAAAGTGCTATATATGCTTTCACTGATCAAATATGAAATACAATGAATAACTGAACATCAGACATTGGGATATTTTGTGATCTCTCAAAGGCTTTTGACTGTGTGAATCATGAAATTCTTCTACATAAGCTTAAGTGTTGTGATATGAGTGGGACAGTGCACAAGTGGTTTAATTCATACTGGAAGAATCCAGAAGGTTGAAATTAACTGTACAAACAGTCTACAAAAACCAGCGCAGTCCTCTAACTGGGGAGGTATCGAGATTGGTGTCCCACAGGGTTCAGTCTTGGGTTCCTTACTTGTTCTTAATTTATATTAACGACCTGTCATGAAAAGTTAGTTCTTTTACCTCATGATGCAAGCATAGTAATCACATCCAAGAAGCAACAATCACCTGAGGAAATTGCAAATGATGTCTTACAGCAAACTATTAAGTGGTTCTCTGCAAATGCAGTCTCACTGAATTTTGAGAAAATACAGTTTATGCGACTCTGTACAGTAAATGGCATAACACAATTGAAAAATATAGACTATGAACGGATGTCTGTTGCTAAGGTAGAATACTCAAAATTTCTGGGAGTGTGCATTGATGAGAAACTGAATTGGAAGAAACACATCGATGATCTGCTGAAACGGTTAGGTTCAGCTACTAATGGTATTAGGGTTACTGCAAATTTTGGTGATAAGCATATCAGTAAATTAGCCTATTTTCATTCACTGCTTTCACATGGCATCATGTTTTGGGGTAATTCGTCACTAAGAGAGAAATCATTCATTGCACAAAAGCGTGTAATCAGAATAATAGCTTGAGCCCACCGAAGATCACCTTGCAGACATTTATTTAAGGATTTCGGGATATTCACAGTACATTCGCAATACATATATTCACTTACGAAATTTGTCATTAATAACCTATCCCAATTCAAAAATAACAGCGAAGTGCACACCTACAATACTAAAAGAAAGGATGATTCCACTATTCTGGATTAAATCTTACTTTAGCACAGAAAGGGGTGAATTTTGCTGCCACAAAAATCTTTGGTCATTTGCCAAATAGTATTAAAATTCTGACAGAGCCAACCAAAATTTAAAAGCAAATTAAAAGAATTTCTGAATGACAACTACTTCTACTCAATAAATGAATTCTTAGGTATAAAGTACTAATTGTAAAAAAAACTAGTTAATTAATTAGTGTAAAGAAAACTCATGCTAAAGTGACATGTTCCATATCATTATGAAATGGCGTATTCATGAGCTATGGAACAAGGATTAACGTATGTATGTATGTATGTATGTATGTATGTATGTATAATGCAAATCAGCATGCATTGTTTTACAGGTGCCAGATGTCCGTTTCTGGGATGGAGTTACTTGCCTGTTGTACTTGGTCAGCCAGATCAGGGACGGTTAATGCGGTTTGTGGATGGCGCTGGAGTTACCTGATGATGTCCTATATGTGCTCGACTGGAGACAAATGGTGACTGAGCATATAACACTACCGCCTGCTACTGTTATACCATAACCTGAAAGCTGGAGGCAGTTTGTACAAATAAAATTATTTTTATTAAAGCAATTACAGTATAAAGAAGCAGAGCAGTGTTACCCTCTGAAAGGAATTTTGTTATGTTGACCGTGATATACCTAACGGAGGTGGCTTATCGGAAGTGAAAGTTAGAATTATGTAAATATTTAAACAGTAATAAACAATAATTTACCTATCCGCAGTGCCAAATGATAATAACAACTGTTGACAGCCTAATTAGGCATAAGAATTAGTAACATTCTTGTTCAAGAAACTGAAAATAAGTAACACACAGCATATACTTTGTCACACGAGAGCGCAATGAACTCTTGCAGCTGCATATGTTCACGTTAAGGTTGGAGCTGAAAGAGCAGAACAAACAATTTTCATAAATATAACAGCTAAGGAAACACACTATTACCTTGAGGACTTAGTCAAACTGAATGGTCTCAGTAATGTTACTATTAATATTCACTGTAGAATCGTAAATTGGACACAAGTCCAATATCAATTTTCAAACATATTCCTATCTGACATGAAATATGGATATGGTTCACAGCAAAATAAATTATTGTGCATAGATTAATTCCCTCACTGCACCTTTCTACTTAGAATGAAAATTAAATGGAGTTCACTAACAAATTACTTCACTGTCTGTTGAAAAAAGAAATTACTGTTTTCATAAATAGTGGTCTTCCTATTAATCGTTCTCTAGCATGAGCACAATAGACAAACTGTGGATCCTGTTACACCATTAATATGCACTTTTAATACACAAGAGGAACCCAATATTATACAGAACTTGACAGGGATAGCAAGAGTAATTGAAACTTTCTATAATTAAGTAACTTTGAGCATATGGACTACTTTCAATGGGGGACCTTAATCTTGACCACTGTAGTAGAACAAAACAAGTGCACTTTCATTACATCAGTGAAACAAGCACTTAGCAAGCATGAACATATAACTCTCAACAGTTACAGTTCTGAACTTTTACTGCAGTGAAACACAAATTTGAGATATTTGTAAGATCCTTTCAACAAACATTATTAATCTTACACACTCTATTGCTATATTAATTTTAATATGCTTTCAATAAAGCACACTCGGTAAGCACTTTAACGTGGCAGGGACCCAAAGTGGATATGTGACTGAGGATACATCACGGTAGGTACGAGAGTTCAGTTAAAATTTACCTTATATCTGAGTACACTATAGCATCCTATGAGCTGATCCTTCACTGTACATTACCATTGTTCTTCTGTTCCATTACAGTGATTGCGCAATGTGGTGGCAAGTGCATGTTGGTAGGTGGGTTTGCAAGCAGAATTTCTGGACTTTGTCATTTCTTGGTGGCTATGATAGATATCAATTCCAACATAATTTCAGCTAGTTACTGCATCCATCTGAGGCTTTGGCCCATTGGAAAATGGCACAAAAAGCCCCTTTCGGCACCAACACAATTCACAACCTTTTCGTGAGCTGTTTTGGGTTCAGTAGCTCATTCTCGACTGACTCTTTGTTCCACCTTTCTATCCATGCCCACAACATTTAGCACGCGCTGCATGATTCCATTCCCTAGGGGAACCACAACACCTTTTACATATAAAATAACTAAGAACCCTAAGTGAAAGTTAGCAGTTTACATAACAGCAAACAATCACTTAAAATAAATTAGACCAGTTACACATATTGGTATTTCTACAAAAAATTATTTGAATAAAATTATTCAATTTTAAAGATAACGAAGGAGATTATGTGAGAAAGACAAAACATACCGTGATTCTTGAGTTTCTCCCGGCGTATTTGATAGTCAAAATATCCACGGGTGTACTGCCGGTCTACAGTGTCCAACGGGCGCACTATTTCGGCGATCATACATGTCGCCATCATCAGGTGAACTGACGGACTGAGCTCGTGTGAAAGTGCCGGCACGGAGATCCGTACGCTATGGCTGCTCAGAGGGAACTGGGTTCGGTCGCTGCGGCGGGCGATTTAAATACCCTCCGCCCGCGGCGCGCTCCCTCCGCTGTCCGCGCCCCGCAACACGGTCGCGAGGTGGAAGATTGCGACGGCGTCTGAGATGACGTTGGAGAGATGTCTCTGTCCTCCGTGGTCGTCACAACTATACGTTTCCTCGATCTACTCTTGATTAACCCAATGGCTGGTTCCCAAGAATTGCCAAGACTATAGCCACAGTCACGGTTTATGAGGTAGTCATTGGTACGAATTTCGATGTCCTCTCTAAGAACGCTTTCCCAGTATCTCGACGTCTGTACCAGAATCCTCGTGCGTTCATACTCCATAGCGTGATTTTCCGGCAAACAATGTTCAGCGACCGCCGACTTGCTCGGATACATCACTCGAGTGTGCCTCTGGTGTTCACGGCATCGATCCTCGACGGTACCATCGTCCGACCAATGTACATGGAATCTGGTACATCCCGGCCTTCCTCAAACCGAGGTCATCTTTGGCGCTCCCCACTAGTGCACGAGTTTTATTCGGAGGACAAAACACAGTTCCGACCCGGCGTTTCTTCAAAATGCGGGCGATTTTCCTCGAGAGTGTGCCTGTGTATGGAATAAACGCAGTTCCTACCTCCTCCCTCGTGATTTCATCCATCTCCACAGGTTGTGCTGTAGTGGTTGGGCGGAGAGCACGTTAAATGTGCCACTCTGAGGGATAGTGGCTTATTTGCTGTGCTGATGCAGCAACTCCAGGCACATTCTTGATAACATTTCTGTGGTCCATCAACTCAGACAGTACTTGGCCCATCCCATAAGAAACCTGTTTTTCTGGTATGCTTGCATGTTTATGGCACCAGACTTCATCTGTAATGCAGTATATAATTAGCCGTGGTGCTGTAAATGTCATGTTGACATGCTGTATTCGTCAGTTGTCTATGCTGATGGGAGGTGCGCTGTTATGCTGCCACAGTAACACTCATAAATTACTGGCTGTGCTACCATATCTCCCTCCTCTGAAAGATCCAGCCCCCTATCTCTACCCTGGATCGCTCTTCTTCAAAACTCGACGGATGTGAGCAACAGTGTACCATATTTACAAAACTTTTTCACTTCTTAAGTTATAGGTGGCTTGAAGGATACAGTTCAGTGGCTGCAGTTGTACCCTACAGTGCTTAGGCATCTGGTTGCATGCTCGTTTAGTCCACTGAAAGGTAATATCTTCGCCATTGTAATTAAGTAGCTCTTCAGTTCTCACGTACATATATAACGCAACGTACAACTGTTAACATCTCTATAATCACGCCATCCTGGCAGCTCTCCAGATATCGTTTAACACCTCATCATACTTTTGAAGGTCCTAATGTCTGCCGAGTAATCTTACAACCTCCTAAACGCTAGGAAATATATTTCTTGTTGCTATGTACATTACAATGCAACACGTACAATCACTTGGTGATCCAGTCTGCTGCTATCAGTACTATTTTGAGGTCAGGAGGGTAGGCCAATTTCAGCCTACGGTATATGAAGGCTGCACAGAACAGTGTCAGAGCTACAATGATACTAAATTTTGTGATTCTTAATACCATGGCCAACAACTAATTTAGCTCCGATATTGTGGCCCATGTTAAAGCATTTGTTCTTACGAAATACACTCTTCTTGCCTTGCTATGACCTGGTTCAGGGAGTGGATTAGGTCTGCTTTCAATGGTTGATGAGGGAATTTGTATTCTGCACCGAAATCATCACTAACAATTGGTCTGACCAGTACTATTCTGGCTGTATTTTGTTTAATCTAGTAATCCCTTAAATAGTGGCTGATAGGTAGAATGTTGGTCCTGTTATATTGCATGCTGTTCTATTAACTAATAGCCCACTGCTCTTCAGGTCCAGCAGATTTGCCATTGTGAGCCTCTTCTGCTTGTAGCAGTTTGTAACCACCGCTGTGGCGTCATATATGCATTAGATCAAGCGAAGTCCTGCCTGTTGGAAGTAGGATTTAGTTTCCATAATGTCGTCCTGGTGATAAATCCAGCTTCACTGAGATTCAACATGTAAATCCATGATGCCCCAGCCCCAGCCATGCGTTTTGCCTAAAAACATCTGAACCTCGCAAGTGTCAGTGCCAATCTGAGTTAGTCAGGTGACGGTCAAAGCAACCCTTCCGCTCTGACAGTGTTAGAGTTCCTTGGCTTTAATTACTACGAGTTTATCCTTCTCTTCTGAAGTTACCAATACTTTCTCTGCCCTTACCTAGGGTCCCCAGTCTCTATGGGTAACGCCGAATAGTGAAACACACTAACCATGTGTGGTCAGTCGCTACCAGGAACCAGCTTAATTCATATAGCTGTACCTGGTATGTCGTCACTTCTACTGATGCTACATGGTATTGTAGTGGAAAATTCTGCATATTAGGTTCTGCGATGATTCTCATCACATTTACTTTCCACAGACCCATCAAGTACTGCTCTGGTGGTAGTAACACTCGGCGCCAACTGTCTGTGTACGGCATGGTGAGTGGCTCCTTCAAGCTTGTCATTTCTACTTGCTTATCCAAAATGCTGTACGCTACTTACCTTTGCGTCTCTCAAATCCACTAATGTCTACATAGCCTCCAGAGCCTGCTGAATTGTCAGCCGATGTCTTTGAATACTTCATTATCTCATTTTTCATGTTCTGTAACATGCACGTTATTCGGTACCTTGTGTTGCAAGTTCGTCAGCTGCAGAGTTTGATACTTTACCAGTGCCTCACCGCCTTTCGAGATTTCGGTCAACTTTCCATGGTCCCATTCAGTTCCATGACGCTGTTGTCCACAGTCACGAACATAACCATTGCAAAGAATATGGCACGACATCTAGTGCCTGCTACATTTGCTTGTTTCTAAGAATTGCACAATTTGTCATTCCAACAAAACTTCCCTGACTAAACCCTTGCTCTTTGCTTCACACCATAGTCCAGAAAACACATCCTCCAATCTCCTCACCTAATTCCTCATCTCCCATCCATATACAACTAGTCTGAGTCCATTGGTGCCTGGTGATCAACATATGCCCCCGTCTGGTGAAATATACTCCACTCTCCAGATACAGCAGTAACGTAAGTTGATACTCAGCAAAGAGGTGAAGTACTGCAGACACTAGGATCCCATTCATCCTTATCCCCAGTGTACAACAATCTGAGAACATGGGCTATACTCTCCCTCCTCCCCTCCCACCCATTTTAGAAAAGTCTACTGTCATCCATAATATTTCTGATACACGCATCAATAATGAAACCTTAACCTAAATATCACACCACTGTGCCACACAAAACATACTCCCTAAATAATCTCACAACAAACTATCACTTTCCAATAACTACACACAGTACTGTAAGGTCACCTAACTCCATGACTACACTATGACATATCAAAAAAATACACCCAACATTCCTCTTCACTTCCTTGACTTCAGTCCGTATAGCACGTCTTGTATGTGTCTCACAACGTCGTGACACTCACTTTGGAATGATCATAGGCATCCAACATTAACTATTTACATTATGGTTGTCTACTAAAGCTTGATGTTGACTAGTGAGGTAGTTTCTATAACTTGAGAGAATTCAGATTCAATAACATTACCCACTGCTGTGTCTTATAATACTGTAATTTATCCATTCATTTTATTACTGCCTCTTGCGATTCCCAGGCCATCATACTTGCTTTCTCCACACATCTTCACGTCTCTCTTAATGCTGTGATGAAATCACAGGCTGCCCCTCCATCCTTGAAGATTTCTGATTTAACCATATCAGAAGGCTAGGGCATCATCCTCCCATTCACCACCTCACATGAGAATAGCCCATTAGAAGTGTGAACCTTTGAACTGTAGGTGGTCATGACAAATGACAGGTATGTATCTTAGACGTAATGGTGAGAGTTCGCACAGTAACTCGACATCCTACAAATAGTATGGTAGACCCTCTCAGTTGTACCATCAGTCTGTGGGTGGAACCGATACGTCATTAATTTTCGAACCTGTAGCAAATGACGCTTCTCTTTGTCAGGTCTGACATGAGTTTGTTACTTCGTCCATGATCATTGTTCCAGGTGAACTGAACTTGAGTAACCAGTTGTTGACCATGTATTGCACCACAGTAGTAGCCTGCTGATTTTGAATGGTGACCATTTCCCAAATATCGTGAAAATTGGTCAGTAGTCGTTCAAACAAAACAGCTTCTCACTAGAGCCAGTTAAGTGGGCCTAGAATATCCATCATCATCTGAAATGGGTTTGTTGCAGTGGTACTTCCCTATGGTCGATATCCACTCATTTCACACACTATACAGTACACAACTCCTCACATGTTGTCTATGTCTTCCTTCCCTTCATTCCACCACTACCTTTCTGCTACCCCAGGTTAATTGCCTTATTACCCCATATCCTGCCAACATGTGGTCCTGCGCTTGCATCAGTACATCCCCCTTGAGTTTAACCAGCACTGCTGTGTGTAGTCCCAACATAGTTAGGTTACACAACAATCTGTCACACTTGCAAAAGTGCAGTTTGTGCTGCCTGCTACTGAGCAAGACCGAGAGTCAGTACCTGTACTACTGCTTCCTGCTCCAATCAACCAAGTTTCCATGCTTCTTTCTAGGCTTATGCACCACTTCATAATCAAACTCACTAAGTCTCAATGCCCATGTTGTCAGTCTACTAGAAAGGTCCTTCAGCCCTAAAACCATTCCAGAGCTGGAGGATCGGTTACTAACTTGACATTTTCCCCATATGAGAAGCACCTAAAATTCATTAATCCGTATACCAAGCTGAACGTTTACTTCTCTGCTGTGAAATAGTTCTTTTACACCTTACTGAGTTGTCACAATGCATAATCTGTAGAATGTTCTTCATCAAGACAAGGTGTTTATTTGTTTGGTGCAAAAAGTGGCAGTTAAGTCTGAGTAATGACAAGTGTGATATCATTCACATGAGTACTAAAAAGAATCCTCTAAATTAGGTTCACACAATAAATCGCATGAATTAAAAGGCTGTTAATTCACCTAAATGCTTAGGGATTGTAGTTATTAAGAATTTAAATTGGAAGGATCAGATAGTTACTGTTGTGAGGACAGCTAACGGAAGACAGCAATTGATTGGTAGAGCACTAAGAAGGTGCAACAGGTCTACTAAAGTGGCAGCCTACACTACTTTTGTCCATCCTCTTCTAAAGTGCGACAGTACGGTGTGGTATCCACATCAAATATAATTGACAGAGGACATCGAAAAAGTTCAAAGAATGGGAGCTCATTTTGTATTATTGCAAAACAGGGATGAGAGTTTTGCGGACATTATGTGTGTGTTGAGGTGGAAATCATAAAACAAAGGCGTTTCAATTTGCAACTTTCTCCTCCAAATGAGAAAATATTTTTTTGATGCCCACCTACATAAGGAGAGATGAACATTTTAATAAAATAAGGGGAATCAGAGCTTTTATGGAAAGATATAATTATTCAGTCTTCCTGCACAGTGTTCTAGAGTGCAACGGTAGAGATATAGTTTGAAAACGGTTCAATGAACTTTATCCCAGGCACTTAATTGTGAACTGTAGAGTAGTAATGCAGATAATGAAGGGGTAGATGTAGACTATTCAACAACTGCTTGAAAACACCCTTAATGCCTAACTGAATACGTCACATAAAAGCGCAAATTTTTGTGATAGTCTGGGAAAATCAAAATCAGTCTCAATGCCAAAGGTTTCTTCAGTCCCTCAAATTTAGCTGTCCCCTCGATTTTCATGTTCCTTTTTAGTGCTTGCATGAGTGGTCGTCCCACATAAACAAACCATTTATCAAAGTCTATAATGATCTGACAGTCCTAAAAAGACTATAACTCCTTATTCAACTTAGGAACTGGAAAATCCAGTATCAATTGTATCAGTCATTGATATGTTCTTAGTTCCTCCTTCCTAATTATATACCGAAAGTAGCCTACATCCCCCAAGGCAAAAGACGCTTCTCTGTGACTGAAGTAAGATGTGCGGGCCAGAACCTTTCAAAAACCTCTCTCGGCCATTACATACGTTCCTGTATATACATCAAAACCATATTTATATCATCGAGATACACAAGACATCAGTGAAGTTTTCACATCCTTAATACCCTGGCCAACAACCAGTGAAATGTTCCGTGCATTCTTTAATGTTAACGGTATCATCTGAAGCTCAGAAGCTCAGTCGTGACTGATACTAATGAGAATACGTCTTGAATTCATTATAAGTCAACAACAGTAACGTAATTTATAATTTGGAAAATATTCTGCGTCAGCTAGAAAATAATAAACGCATTTGTGGTACTCTAATTTTGAGGTTAACAGAGAAAAAAGTGGGTGAATGCCGAATCATTACCATTGTGTACGAATGTCGTCGGAGCAAGCTGCAAAAGGTAATGATATAATCGGTTTAAATAGAGACACTTTGGGGAGCATGATGATCCATAAGCTGGTAGACTATATACCGTTCTCGGAGATGGTTTAAGTCTTCTGATGTATTTCATTCATCAAGAAAAAAGGCAGTTGTGGTGATATGTAGAAGATTCAGTGGACTGTCACCTGTACTCCGACATGTAGCAGTTGCATTCCGTGTAAAGTCTCATAAATGGATTGTGTTGTTACAGCGAGAATCACAAATATGATTAGTAGAGAATCGTCTTCCTTTTCGTTTCTGACTCCACATTCGTAGCGAAGGCAAGCAAATTTCTCTAAGAGAAAAACTCACGCTAAAACATCCTCAGTTGTAGAGGCAGTGATGTGGCAGTCCACTACAGAACGTACTATTTCACCTCCAGGGAACATGCTATTGCCAAAAGCTTCCAGCCAAGATCGGAGAGGAGTGTTATCTAGTAATGAGAAAATGCGAAACTAACAGTCCTAAGAATAGGTACATACATTTATATCGACCAGGAACTGCCAGACAGGTTCTTTAAAAATGGGAAGATAGGGCTAACGTCGCCACTTTAAGGCGACAAAACGGAATGACTAGATGCAATATGAGGTAAAACGAGAATCGGAGGTTTTATGATGGAGAAAGCTTTAGACATCTGAAAACCTGGTTATGTATGACAAAAATTTAGGAATGGAGATAGGACAACGGATTATGAATGCATCAAGTACTTACTTCAGTGTAAAACAAATTATGACGTTATAACTATCACCGAGCGAGGTGGTATAATGATAAGATACTGGACTTGGATTCAGAAGATTAGCGGTTCAAATCCCTGTCCGACAACCCAGATCTAGGTTGTCTATTAATTTCTCTAAATCACTTGTGGCAAACATGGTATGGTTGCTTTGCAGGGCTCGACCGATTTACCCCATATTTTAATCTTAATTTGTACTCCAGCCCTGATAAATTGGTCGTTGACGGTACATAAATTAAATCGTAGTGTTTCTTCATTTCTTCACATGTGCTATCTGCAGCAATTCTAAAATCAACGCACTTTATGAAATAACAGTTCCAGTTTCGCTATACAAAACTGTGATCGTCAGTACGACATATATATTACGTTAAGCTTTCCACATCTGAGCAAAATACTTTGCGGAAATTCTTTAGTCTATTACCGGATAATGTTTGTTGCAGCAGAAGATAATATTGAATAACTGTTGGAGGTGATAAAACAATCGAACAGTGCACACAAGGCAACAAGAGTTCTATGGACACAATATGGGGCTTACTCAAGTATTAGCTACCCTATACAGTGGCATTAATGTGACCACATATCAAAAGCTTGAATAGCCACCTTTTGAAGCGAAGACCGCTGTAACACGTGCAGAAATCGAGTGAAAGAGGTTCCAGAAGATACCGGCAGGGATGTGGACCCATGTTGACTCCAGTAACGTGACCTGTTGCGCTAGGTTTCTCGGTCGAAGATTCACGGCGCGAAAAGCCGAGTACAGATGGTCCCACAGATACTCCATGGAGTTTAATTCCAGGATGTTTGGTGGTCAGAGAGTGAGGAAACCTCATCCTGAAGCTCCTCGAACCATGCACGAACACTGCAAGGTGCGTGACAAATTGCATTGTCCTGCTGATAGGTACCATAGAGTCGAGGAAAAACAAACTGCATGTAAGACTGGACATAGTGCCCAAGGATAGATACAGTGCCTTTCTGAATGGCGAGATATCCCAGGGGATGCAAAGCAGCCTGGAACCTTCCGACTATTATTGCAGGGTGTTTGCTTTCAGACGTTTCACACCATAGCGCCGATGGCCATCTGTCCAGTGGAGCATAAAAAATGAAACGTTTGGAAAGGCCACCTGTGGCCACTCAGTGGCTCCCCAATTCCGGTAGTGTCATGAAAATTCCAGCCTTCGTCACCGATAAAGAGCAGTTAGTATTGGTACATGAGCCAGGCGCCCCCTGTGGAGGCCTATACGCAGAAACATTCACTGAACGGTCGTTGAGACGACATTGATGGTAGCACATTGGTTCATTTAGGTGGGCAGTTGCTCAACACTTGCTCGTCTATTAGCCCGTACACATCTCCGCAGCCGTCGTTCACACATTGTCATCTATGGTCCGTGCTCCATCACAGTTGCCTCGGTGCCAGTTTTTGATAGCGCTGGCTTTGGATAGCGCCACATTGTCATCACGATATTCCTTAACAACGGCTGCAAGCGAAAAGTACGCAAACCAATTCTTTTCGAAAATGCTTCCACTCTTGGGCCAAAAGGTAATGAAAATGGCCTTTTGGACGTCAGTTAAATCGCTCCATTTCCGCATCACCACAACATCTGCACTGTTTTCCGTGTCCTCCCGTGACGTTTTATATACCCTTCCCTGATAGTGCTGCCACCTACCGTCGGTGAATAGATTGCACCTTGACGTCAAACATAGGCGGTGGCTACACTTATGTGAATGGACCATGTATGGATGTATAAAGACACAAGGGAACAAGTCTGTTAACCAGTCCACGAAAGCGATGGCTGAATTAAGTAAAGGGGCTACGGGAGTTTCGGTGTCGAAAGTGCCTGAACGAAAGAAACATAACGACGCATTTGCTGCAGACAGATTGTGATGTGGTCTCATCGTCTTCAGGGTCGATGAATATTTAAATGAGTATAGCACCTGTACAAAAGCAGGCTATTTCAGGCATTCTGTTGAAACTGAATCGGGATTTTGCTTCACAGTTATGCATCCTGCACTGGTGACTTTGATTAACAGTTAACCGGATACCTTTAGGCTGCAATTTAAGGAAAACAGAGGAGACATATTAGGGAGATTTGATGCAGATCCACACATTGCTACCGTAACTGGTGTAATGGAAAATTCATGACAGCTAAATTAACACCCACAACAATAAAAGGAACGTTATATACTGAGAAGAAGAATTTTGTGTATGATCTTACAGTGAACCGTTAATCAATGAAACGGAGAATGTGTTCAGTTACCCCTCGTTGAGATTTGCAGTGGAACGTATTGAAATTTATGTAGAAAATATCTTAAATATGGGAGTTGAACCGGGTTACTTAGTGCTGTTTTAGAAACTGGTAGTGAAAAATATTCCTTCGCCCTGCCCATAAGTGTTCCACTGTTTCTTCCTAATGGAAGTCGTCATGATCGACAATACAATCAGTACGACGATTAAAGAAATACGCTGTTGTTAGCGAGCTGAAATGAACGCACTCAATGTACCTGCGTTGGCCTTGGACAGAGGACACAATGGAGAGGATTTCTTTAAAACTGGTCGTGTTTTATTTGTGATCATATGAGTGCGAAGCGCTCCACCTGTGAAAATAGCGCCATTGTTTGAGTTCACACTGAACTTCACGACTCGCCAACAATAACACTGCAGTATTCTTCCAAGTGTAAATATTGGCTCCCACTTAATACCGACGGCCTATGAACGGTGATAAGATCGCAACAGCATCGGCCATTATCCCAGAACAATAAGTGAAATAACTCACGGCCGTTTCTGTGGATTCACATCGCTCCGCGTTTCCCACGGAAAATGAAGAATGAATAGAGCTGACGTGCTTTAAATTCAGCAACGCCAAGAAGTATTGCCGGCGCCGTTTCTTGTATTTCAGAGCCAGAGTAAGCATTAAATCTAAGTAGTTTAGTTTCATCGCTTCAGACAGGCGCTTGGTGTGCTCACCTTATTGTTTATTAACGTTTAGAAAGCTCGTGTAGATTGTTGCGCTCGCATCGTTATTCAGCCGCAGAAACGGTTCACCATACAAGAAGCTCTACCCTTAGTTTAAATGTTTCTGTTCAGAGACACGTATTTATTAAACGTGTTTCTGGAACGTCTATCTTTACTGCAGCTGTAATATAATGAGTAAAACGCGAGCACTGTATCTCTGGCTACTCAGAAGTAACGTCTGGCGAACTACGGATACATAGATTGTGGGTACTTGTTCGCTTGGATTTACTGCTTCATGGTAGTTATTCGCTTGGTATTTCCACACAGTGCTTCGATTCGGATAAAAACGTTATCTTCTGGTGGTATAAGACCGAAGCTACGAAAGATTTGTAAGACTTTTATTTCATGTGAAAAAACGATCTCTGTACCTGTCGTTCTAAGTTACTATCTCTGAAAGGCTAGAATGAGATACAAACGCTGTGTTTTAATCGTAGGTAGTGCAGGTAATTGTTACTGAAGGAATGTGGGAATAAGAAGCATTTTGTTCCAATTGCTTTGTGTGTTTATTTATATTGTATTTTTAGAAGAGCAACATAATATCTATACATTATGTGCTCAGTCATCACAAAAGGGGACATACGAAATGGTGGCGTTGTCATGGCGGATGTCTTAACCGACTTAGAGATCATCAAGCCAGGAAGGTGATAAATGCGGAAAAGTCGATGCTACAAATTCTCCCGCGGTTTAGCGTATCCTGACGCTGTTAAACGTTGTCTCAAGAAATGTAATCAAAAACGTGAATCTTAGCTGTGACGTAGAAACTTTCAACTTTGGTGGCCAACCGTATGAAGGAGGTCTCAAAATTTATTATTTTCGTTACAATAAACACATGAAATTACAAAGGCGACGAAGGTTTCACCAGGGCCAGCATGTTTCTAAATACTAGAAGAAAACAAGATACTACTTGACTTCTGACATGAATTGTGCCCAAGTCAAATACAAATTTCTAAAATATTAACGTCCAGGATACTTGGCAATACATATTTCGTGTCTCGGTCCCTACTTTTGAGGCTACCAAACATATAGTGCTGCAATATTTTATCGTTTCTAGACAAAAACACCACAACAGAAAGATTAGCTGGTTGCTCCAAAACTGGCACTACCGATTCCCCCCCCCCCCCCCCCCCCCGCCCCCCTCTCCCTACTGTCCTACCACATTGGCTTATTGCAGGTCATATCCTTCAAGCAGACAGGATGTCAAATTCTGTCCTTCTGTCCTTTTCCATCTCTAATGATCTTGACGCCAGTAGAATATTGAACCTTCTTCTATTTTCTCCTTCCAAAAGCACGACGTAGAATTCTTACTTCTCTCCTTCATTTGTAACCCCTTTAACAGAGAAATTAACTTGTAAAATACAAGATTCTGTTTCCAATATGAATCACACAACAATACCAAGGGTGCACGAATGCTAGCGTAGAATAGTTTCAACATTTCAGCACAAATATCAAGGAATGTATTACAAACCAATAATGCAAACAATGCTATGCATTTGTCAGCATTGTAGAGCGGTGTGGCTGTACATTTATGGTTGGAATCAAATTCGTCAATAAAAAATTTTAAACATTCTTAGAGCGCACACTAAAATGTTTGTTAGACTGTTGCCATAACAAAAATTAAATAAAAATACAAAACAATATATATGCACTCGTTGAGCGTTGAGCTTCTTTTACGACGCGCTTAGGAATCATTGCTCCATCATTAGATAGCTAATCCATAAAACGCATTCAGTGACCAAGTACCAGTTACTGTGGAAGCTCTTGCCACCTACTCACAAGAAAAAATGAATGCTTTACTTTTTATTGTGATTTTACTTTTTTCTTGTCAAAATAGTACTCATGCAACACATTTTTTTTCAGTCGCTTTTCTTTTCGGGCCATGATCACTCTTGTATTACATCATTTGACAAAGTAGAAATACTGAAAATTGACATGTAGAAGATCGGAGCTATTGGGGACGAGATGGAAAGAGGGAGGAGACAGTGTTGAGTGTTCCAGTATTTTCGAATCTTGCAGCAGCTGAGTAGTCAGTAAAAGTTTTGACATTTGTAGTAATACACGGCCGTCATCGAAGTATTAGTTCTCTCATCAAATCCTATCTACCAGGGAGGGAGAAGAATATTCTTAGTATCCGCCGTGACAGCTGCTTCTTGAAGATTTCTTAGCAGGTTCTCGGGAGGCTGTCGTTCCTCGAATGTCAGCCTGTTAAGATGTTTTACCATTTCTGATACAATATTTCCCCAATAAAAAGAGAGTGAGACCATTAACCCCACCCTATATACTATCAGTGTTCCCTTTCATTCCTGCCAAATATGGACCACACACACTTGAGTAGTATTCTAGTATGGGTCATACAAGTGTTGAGAGAATACAGCAGTTTGACAATATCCTACAACTGCCTCGAATCCTATTATTTGCTATACCGCGTGATCGTACCTGTTCATGAAATTACACGTCGTTACTTTCAGTTAATTGTAACACATGACTGACTGACTCAAGCTACGACTTATTAATCCAGCAGTGAAAATTCACCAGACCTTTAAATTTCATGAAATTCTCAACATTATATTTCCCTGGATTAAGAGTTAGTTTCCGCTCTTTTCACGGGGCTATTATCATCTGAGATCTTAATGGAAATTACAATATTTTTTTTTCGAATCATCTGTGTCATGGGTGAAAGTCTGAGATGACAACTAATACTACCACAAAAATCGTTTTTTCCCTGGAAAATACCTCTTATAACTTTCATGTCAGTTGATGACACTCCATCCACGTTAACATGCTGTCGTTTTCGGTGACTTTCCGACTTATTATACCTACCTCCTCACAATAAATGTTTTTGATAGTCCAGTGAAAAATGTTTCAACTCTTTCATTAGTAACAGGATTGGACGTATCTATGAACTACATTATTTCTTTGGACATACGTGAAGTTAATCGTATGTTACGGTGTGAGAGGCCATGACAAGAGGTGTAGAATCTGAATTTAGATTAGTGATAAAACGTAAGGATGGATATTGCAGGTGCGAATACTTATGTAACTAAGGCATACGCCGACTCTTTAGCAAAAAAGAAAGCGTGCTAAGAATTTTCGTGTCGTAACTTAGTGAAAGGAGAAAACTGTTCTAGTCTCACGAAAACAATACACAAAATTTCGAAATGGATACAGTGAAAACCGTAACAACAGCAAACACAAATTCGATTAAAAACATGATGTGGTTCGACGAAATCTAAATTATAGTACCGAAACAGTTACAGCAGTTGTAGTACAGTCATAGAACGACCATGTCTTCAAGATGATCAAAGAAAACTGAAACAATGAACAGCGAATGTGTGTTGCGGTTCTCTCCCCTCGTCCTCTGTCTTCGTAGTAACACATCTGGCAGTTATCCTAAAGAACCGACAACTTTTTTCGTGTAATCGTCTTAAGATCTCTCGAGCAGTATTAATACCCTCTCACATTGTTGATAAGATCGTGTTTTTTTACTCTATACGAGTACGTAATGAAAGAGTCAAACCGCCAGTTTTGAAATACGCATATATTTAACAGGGGACCTCTGAATAACTGGTCCCATTCCAAAATGATAGGCAACATTGACTTGAATAAGACGTTTGTTCTCTAAATACCTACTGCCTATGACTGCGCAATACCAAATTCAAGCGGCTGTTATTAATATGTGCTAAGTTGTAGACTACTAAGGAACAAACACTACTTTTGCCTATTATGAACTAGCATTACCTTTGTAATTGATCAGCCCTCTTACGCTTGATATTCACTTGAATGTTACTACTTTATAGGGAATCGTAAAGCGGAATCGTTGTTAGTCTATCCTCGGTAGTAAATTTCTTGGAACTTTTTTAATAAATAGATAAGCTAAGGTGAGTCAATGTCATGACAGCCAGCTGGTACGATATTTGGAACTTTTTTTTCTGTTTACCTCTCACTGCTGAAACAATCTCGATGGCTTTACGTAACTCTGCAACGTAATGATACGTAACTACACAGAATACTTTGATACCTCATCAAAAACAAACCCAATAAAACGGATTTTTGCTAAATTTTTTTTGTTGGTATCTTGTTTTCTTCTTTATTTTACCTTTGAACGTTCCTTCTCAGTGCAAAAAGCTGAGATTTCGATACAGTCTCTAGTGGTCTTCGATATCCCTTTAGTTGTTCGCTAAAGTTCCTCCTAACACTATTTATCTTTAGTCGTGAATATGTCAATATATTCATAAATATAGTTTTTTTCAATTCAGCCCATTATTATTTTATTCATGGCTGTAATTTTCAGCAACTGTACTACTGTTTTATGTTAGGATAAAATTCAGTTGTCAGCTGCAAATAAATTTTATTATCTGTTATTATTCTTTACCTGTTTCGGCAGATTAATTTGTCATTTTGAGAAGCTTTGTATTGGTTTAGTAAATCTCAATATCTTCTTCATAAAAGCATAATGGCATGGAATGCCAAGAAATGTACATATTGTATGTGATTATTTTAGACACTCCTGGACGATTTACAGTAACTGATTTACATTTGAGATGCGATGTGATTGATTTACTGTAAACAGTCAATCAGTGTTAAAAATAACTAAATACAATACGTACATTTTTAACATACCACGGCGCTATGCTGCTATGAAGAAGATAGCGACATCTGGTAAACCAGGGCTAAGCTACTGAAGACAACAAATTTATTTGTCGAAACCGATAAAGCATAATAACATTCATTTGCAACTGATGACTGTATATTACCCTGAAAACATCAGTCAAATACAATGGCACTGTTTAACTCTTCTTCTGTCTCGTCACTTCTCTTATGTTTTGTTTCTCCTTTCATCCTTTCCCGCGAAGCGAACACAGAAGAATTCGTCGCCGTTCTAAACAAACAGTGTATAAAACCATCGAGGACATCGAGTTCGCCACCACAGCTGGAGACACGAAGAACCGCATACCAGTTGAGAGTGTTGCTGCTACTGCACTTGTCGACGGACCTTGTGTTTTCTGTGGTTGTAGACTTTAGTATTGACATTGATACATTCGATCATGGGAATGGTTTTCTCACTGTAGCCATTGTGTGCGTCATTGTCACAGTTCGTAGTTATTCAAGAGAATTCATTTTTGCACATACACACCTAGTATTAATGAAGAAAACTGTCTTGTACTGACGATGCTATTCGTCACATAATGTGGTCATTTTCTTGAGTAGTCTCTCCTAGAAGATATGCGTGCTAGGGAAACGGAACAGATATTTCTTACTTGGATGTAGTCATTTAGATGTAAGTAACCGCCATTTTAGGCAGGATAAAGAACTTAGTTTCCCCACTCTATTAACATGTGATACGTGGCGTTGGTAAAGGACGCCCTCTTCTTAGAGGCTCCTCCAGGTTCAAGTAACCTGTGTAACGCTATCAGAAGAATCTGAATGTGGTCTACTGATGTTGGCAGGATTTTCTGTGCACTTAAGACATTTTCTTGAACCAAACTTCTTCATCGAGGATTATCGTATGGCAACATTTGTTTCCTCTTCTGTGACACCTCTTGATGCTATCTGATGAACAAATACTGATAAACCGTAGTGGCTCTATGTATGGGTGAAAACGTCCACAGAATCAGGTTGTAACTTGTACACAGATATCCTCAGGATTAGAGATATTGCTTTTTAGATCTGAAATCAGTAAAATTTCCCGCCAACTAGTCGGTGGCAAAAAGGTAATTCCAGTGCTTTTAATGCCGTCTTGTAGAAGTTATACAAGTAGTCCTGTATTTCATTTCAGGATGTAATTCTCATACTGTCAGGGCTCAAACCGGAGCCTCGTTTGTAAGAACAGGTTGCACGACGTGAGGATAAATAATGAGACAAATTTGACATGCGAGGCTGTTGCCTTTAATAAATGTGACGATAAAAGAAACTACGAAGTCTTATCTTGTTAGATGAATTTGGACTAAAATCGGATAATGATTACGTATATCAGAGCCAACAAAATTGGGTGCAACATATAAATGGAGGGTACAAAACAAGAACGCCAAAAACTTTCCTGAACCACAGACCCGACGGCAGACGAACTCTGTGAGGGCCCGTAATTAGAGCCAAGGTTATCTTTAATTATCGGTACGTAACAGTCTTGCTAGGAACAGGACTTACCAAAATGATGGTGGTGGTGATTCTGAGAATGACGCAAGACTTTTTTGTATCCTCTGTACTACCAGCTAAATACACTATGTGATCAAGTGTCCGGGCACCTGGTTGAAAATGACTTAAAAGTTCGTGGCGAATTCCATCGGTAATGCTGGAATTCAGTATGGTGTTGGCCCACCCTTAGCCTTGATATGGAGAATGGCCACCCATTCTTAACTGAGTGCTGCATTGAGGGGTATCGCTGTCGGCCGATGAGTTCTGGCACTAATTCCGCGTTCCAAAGCATCCCAAAAGTGTTCTATAGGATTCATGTCAGGACTCTGTGCCGGCCAGTCCATTACAAGGATGTTATTGTCGTGTAACCACTCGACCACAGGCCATGCATTGTGAACAGGTGCTCGATCGTGTTGAAAGATGTAATGGCCATCTCCGAATTGCTCTTCAACAATAGGAAGCAAGAAGATGCTTAAAACATCAAAAAAATGGGTAAAATGGCTCTGAGCACTAAGGGACTTAACAACTGAGGTCATCAGTCCCCTAGAACTTAGAACTACTTAAACCTAACTAACCTAAGGATATCATACACATCCATGCCCGAGGCAGCATTCGAACCTGCGACCGTAGCGGTCGCGCGGTTCCCGTGCTGTGATAGCGTTACGCAAAACGAAAAGAGGTGCAAGCCGCCTCGATGAAAAACTCGACCACACCGCCTCAGAATTTTACTGTTGGCACTACACATGCTGGCGGATGACGTTCACTGGGCATTCGCCATACCCACACACAGCAATCGGATCGCCAGGTTATGTTCCGTGCTTCGTCACCGCACACAACGTTTTTCCACTATTTAATGGTCCAATGTTTACGCTTCTTACACCAAGCGAGGCGCCGTTTGGCATTTACCGGCTTGATGTGTGGCTTATGATCAGCCGCTGGACCGTGAAATCCATGTTTTCTCACCTACACGTACCAGTCACAGTACTTTCAGTGGATCCTGATGCAGTCTGGAATACCTGTGAGATAGATGTCTACAGATTACACATTATGACCCTCTTCACCTGTCGGCAGTCTCTGTCAGTCAACAGACGAGGTCGGCCTGTATGCTTTTGTGCTGTACGTCTCCATTCACGTTTCCACTTCACTATCACATAGGAAAAAGTGGACCTAAGGATGTATAGTAGTGTGGAAATCTCGCGTACAGACGTACGACAAAAGTGACCCCCAATCACCTGACCACGTTCGAAGTCCGTGAGTTCCGCGGAGAGCCCCATTCTGCTCTCTCACGATGTCTAATGACTAAAAGGTCGCTGATATGGAGTACCTGGCAGTTGGTGGCAGCACAGTGCACCTAATATGAAAAGTATGTTTTTGGGGGTGTCTGAATACTTTTTATCACATATTGTATAAGGTGTCCCAGGAGGGATGGTCAGTAACTATCATTTGAAGAAAAAATCTAGTAAACATGGACTCTAGAGTGCATACCTTAAGAGCTATAGGTATGAGCACTTCCATACTGTGAAATGAATCTTTTCTACTGCCAACTCTTTGCTCAATATGTTGGTTCAAAGATGGTTCAAATGGCTCTGGGCACGATGGGACTTAAATTCTGAGATCATCAGTCCCCTAGAACTTAAAACTACTTAAACCTAACTAACCTAAGGACATCACACACATCCATGCCCGATGCAGTATTCTAACCTGCGACCGTAGCGGTCGTGCGGTTCCAGACTGTAGCGCCTAGAACCGCTCAGCCACTCCGGCCGGCCCAATATTTTGGGACTAGGTAGTACGGACCAAAACAAGAAAAAATCGTCTATTAAATATGGGCCCTAAAACGCTTATCTTAAGAACTATGAGCACTTGATAAGTGGAAGAGGAATGTGTAACGGCAGTGAAGATGAACAA
The DNA here is from genome assembly GCF_023897955.1 of Schistocerca gregaria. Taxonomy (NCBI): domain Eukaryota; kingdom Metazoa; phylum Arthropoda; class Insecta; order Orthoptera; family Acrididae; genus Schistocerca; species Schistocerca gregaria. The sequence goes on from NC_064931.1 coordinate 737,210,306, forward strand.
GGGCTTATAGGTCGTTGGGTATGTATTTTAGAACCCATGTTTACATGACTATTTCACTTTGAATAATTGTTTCTGTCATATCAATGAACGTTGACTGTTGCTCCTCGGACACCCTGTGTATTAGTCGGTTAGTACTATAGTCGCCTGTTACATACTGTCAGTCACCAAACTCTCACACCTCTAACTCGTTATGAACAGTTAGCAGCGTGAACGCTAAGTATCACAACACGAATACCGGTGGGGAAAAAGGATAACTTATTAGAATATTTTCAAGCTAAAAACGACCTCACAAATGTTTTCGACCATAATTGCTACGACAGCGGTGGCTTAGGGCGCTGCACGTGCAATATGTCACCGACAAGCGTGTCTGCAAGACAGATTAATGACAGACTATGATAGTTGCTCTTCCAGATCACCAGTAGTATTAATATTTTTACGAGAAGGAATCCAGTCGGGAGCGAAACGTCTAAGACACTAAAATGTACTCCGAAAAAGTCATTTTAAATAAGAAACACCCTTGTAATTAAATAAAGTCAGAGAAAAAATGGACTGCTCCTGTTACGTGCGCAGAGCAAGAAACGGCTGCGGCGAACGAAGTGGTGAGTCTGGTGTTGGTTTTTTTTGCCGCCTGGCCGGAGAGGGGAAAGTAGTCCCAACCTGCTCGCCTCCAGCTCTCCACACATATCTTGTGCGGCGCGCTCAGTGCCTCCATAAAAGCGGCCGCACTCATTCAAGCATGCCGTGTTAGCCGCCGCCTCTGCCGCGGCTGCCCGCTTCCTGCCAACAAGCCACGCGGCAAACTATAGCCTTTGTTACCAATCCATCTTGCAGTTGTGCTCTAGAGTACCGTGCAAAGCTAAGGTCTGGAATTTAAGCTGAAAACTGAAAATGGGACTGAAGACGAATCGTCGTACTTTACCTCCCCGAAGCATTAAGGAGTAGATATGAAAGTCGTATAACATGGCGCTTGAGCTATATCGCTTAACGTACAGAGAACTGTTAAGTGTTGATCCAAAACGGACCTCATTTGTATGTCGTAAAATGACATTTACGACAACGAATAACCATAAATACAAGCTATTTCTGCTAATACACTTGAAATACAGAGGTAGACACACAACCAAAAAGGAGGAACATAGACATTTATGATAAATAAAAGGGTATGAATAGGTGGAAATTAAAAACGGAAGCAGATATGTTTAGATAGGATCTATTGCAATGCAATTCAATACACTTTATTTCCATAAATTTCTGAACTTGTTTGGAAACTCTAACACAAGTCGTACACAATCAGTAATGACGATACAAAGCGGTGATTTATATTATTTACATAATGGCAAGATATGTTAATAACAAATAGCGGAAATGGCTCTGAGCACTATGGGACTTAACTTCTGAGGTCATGTCACCTAGAACTTAGAACTACTTAAACCTAACTAACCAAAGGACATCACACACATCCATGCCCGAGGCAGGATTCGAACCTGCGAGCGTAGCGGTCGCGCGGTTACAGACTGCAGCGCCTAGAACCGCTCGGCCACTCCGGCCGGCTGTTAATAACAATCACCGTTCATACACAATGAAGAAACCGCACAAAGTGTTGAAAGTACAATGAAATAAATCAACAGAAACTAAAATGGATAAAATTAAAGTTGTAAGTGGCTAACGTTCAACTTAAATTCAAGGGAAAAATTTTGTTTGAGGTACGACTGGCCGTGAAATGGAAACCACAGTGAAAATCAAAAATATTTTATGAAGTTGCAATATGCTGATGTTGGATACGACCACCAATCTGGGTAGGAAATTTTTATTTTTTAAATTTGCTTCCAATAACCGCCACAGTTGCGTTAAGTCATTTTTTTGTAGTGACTATTGTCGGACCCTCACGCCCTCCTTCAAACCATGTCCTTAGACATAAGTGTAATCGTGTAGTTCCCACGAATGTATATGTCAGTAATCAAATATTATTGGCCCACTAGTAACCATTATATCAATAAGAAACGATAAACTTCATGTGAGTTTACAATATGATTTCTGTCCAATCTAATGCAGAAAACTCTTGATATGATTTGGTGTTTATGTAATGATTAGTAGTGAGGAATAATAAATATTTGGTTACTCACAAGTACGTTGGTGGGAACTGCATGATTACACTTACGTCTAACACCATGGTTTGAAAATGGACGTGGTGGTCAGAAACTGGTCACCACCAAAAAATGACTTACTGCAACTGTGATGGATACTGGAAGAAATAAAAAATGTTTTATTCATCGCATTTAGATGCACCTAGCAACTACTCCTCTACTTAACTAGCGCTCTGACTTACACACCTATCGCAGTGTTGTATCACGTTTTAAATAACCTTGTCATAGAAAGCAGCTGCCTGTACTTTCCCCCACTTCACTATTCTAGTCCGCAGCTCATCTGCGCCAAAATGCTCTCCTTGTAGCTGGCGGTTCATATGAGCAAAGAAATGAAAATCAGAGGTAGCCAAGCCCATGCTGTACGGTGAGTGATCAAACACATCCCATCGAAAACGCTGCAAGAGCGTCATTGTTGCAGTTACTGTATTCAGCCGAGCATTGTCATGAAGAATGGCAAAGCCTGATCACAACATTGCTCTTCGTTTATTCTGAACTGCCCTTCGGAAATGATTTTCGCGAATCGTCTGATCCACTCACTGAACAAGACCATCAGTTAACACTCACTTCCTCCCTTGACCACTGCATCATCAACGTTGTACATCTGCATTCACATCGAATGGCAGCAGAAAATTCACACTTGCTGCGAGACTCTGTCGTTCAAGGCATGTTTGCGTACCCACTGTGCACTCACTGTCAGAACTGAGATGTGCGACGTGACGCGATTGGCGTACTAGAGATACTGGGCCACACATCTGCACCAAGTTTCGTCAGATTTTCACAGTGGTTTTAATTTCGCGACCGGTCGGAACTTGAAATAAAAAATTCCTCTCAACTAAAGCTGATACTGGCTCCCTCGGAGGAGCTCCAGGTTTGCCGACTAACTACAATTAAACGTACAACCGTACCCATTATTCCTGCACTGGTCTATATTACCTCCACTGGAACGTGTGTGACTTGACATTCCTCGAGACTACGCGTGTTCACTACATGTTTTTAAATTTTTATTTTCTTCATGGTGTGGGTTCCTGTAGTCATGCACTAGTTCGTGAACCACGGGCAACGTATGAGTGGCCAAATAAGTGGTCCCGACAGTCGGGATACCAGTTACTTTGGAATAAGGCTGGGCGTCTCGGACATATCCTGAGTCGTGGTCACCTTTGTGCTCATACGGCAAAGACTACCAACTCCACCTGTTAGTCCCTCAACCGTTAGGGGTAAAACTCAATGGAACTCGGGGCAAGTAAGGCTAGCAAACTGCTTCCCTGGTACTTTAAATATGATGCTGGCAACAATCAGAGCAAAATGCCTCGGACCTTTGGAGGTGACCGAGTCCCACCTCTAGCTGACAAACCAGGGACTCCTAAGATATAAGGGGGCCATGCTCCAGACTGAACGCTGAAAGGCATAATCAGTCTTAAATGATGATGATTCATTTATGTAAACCGTTTTGTACGGTGGAGGTAAGACTTCTTGTTATTCTTCAACTTTCCTCATCGGCTCTACTGGTATTAGTTACATACTCAGAGCGCCCATTTGATTTTAAAGACTGACAGTTGATGAGCTGCTTTTTTGATACGTTATGTGCATTTAAATTAACCATAGTCGATAAATGTTGACATCTCAGAGAGGTGTGGAAACATGATAAAGCAAAAGACACAGCAGCGGATTCTTTTATCTGCTGAAGAATGCATATGGTTTCAGATCCAGCCATCCAATCCATAATGCAGAAATGTACGTGACACAGTGTTCATCATGAAACTTCTCAGATGTTCGAAGAGCGCGAATTTCTCTATCAACATTGAACATTAAACCAACAGATGCAATTCATTTACTGCGAAAGTAAAGTTCAGTAACTGTAAAGGAAACGGGAATGACTCAGATGTAACTCATCTCCTGGAAGGATTGAACTAAGATGAACGTTTAAGAAAGTGGAAAACCAGGGCACAAGAGATTCAAACCCATATAGCAGTATTCAGCTTCGAATGAGTAAGAATAGTAACTTAAAACAATAATTATATTAACTACTAAGATCCTATTTCGGCGCAAACTTATGGTGTCTAGCTTATTAAATTACATAAAATGTGATATACTCAGGAAAAAAATTACTGTCAAGCATGTTGAAAGTTTACGCACGCATATAACATGTTATCATTATACAGTTGTAGCAAAGTCCACAGCCGTGATGAACTTCCTGAAAGAAATAAGTTTCCTTCATTCGTTGTTATTCATTTCTATTTTATTTTTACTTGTGTACTACAAAGTCATGCCATTTTCAAGGAAAACGTTTAGCCCGCTAAAAGTTTGTTCTGGGCTGTAGACATATGTATTATTATGGGCAATCAGTAGTTGGCAAGGCGTGAGAGTTGCAGTCATGATCTTCATTACAGTACAAACAGTAGAACACAGCCCAGCTATTAATTGTGTGAGGGAGTACTGAGCTCTGTTCAGTGACACTTCGTGGAAAATGAAAGTCACCTTGCTGCATATTCAATACAAACTCCAACTTGTGTAGAGTGCTACAAAAGGGAAGAAACTGAGCCTGACTAAAAAAATTGCTCTTTTTGCTAGTGTATACTAGACAGAATTTGTAACAGAAATTCTTTCAGTCACATATTCAGTGATCAAACTGCTGTGTTCAACAAAAGTTTCCTGCAAAGATATTCGAAATTTTTCTGATTACCAAGTTCTTGTGAAAGCTATTTTCTTCACTTACAAGCACTTGTATTTTGATTTTCGAAAATTCGTCCTGCACCTTAACCCACAGAGGTTAAAGTGCATTCTTTGTTGTTGTTGTTGTTGTTGTTGTTGTTGTTATGGTCTTCGTACCAAAGACTGATTTGATGGTTTCATGCAGCTCTCCACGCTACCCTATCCTCTGGAAGCCTCTTCAACTCCAAATAACTATTGCAATGTACACCTATTTGAATCCGATTACTGTATTCATTCCTTCATCTCCCTGTACAATGTTTAGCTGTCTTTCCCACTTCCACCCTTCTCCTTTTCATGGGCTTGCCTAGTAGTTGAGCTAAAACGTATTTTCTGCTGTTATAAGCCTGGTCAGGTTAATTTCGATGTTTTTGACCTAACTAGGAATGGCAAAAGTCCGTTATTTTGTTTGGCATGAATATAGCACTGAGACAATATGAAAGTCCACAGCTATATTTTAGCGACCAATTTACGAAAAAGTGTGTAAAATAATATTGATACATTAAGTAAACATTGTTATACTCAACATAAACATTTTAATTTTGTATTGCCGATATTTTGTCACATACTTTGGACTGTTGCAATATTTGACAATCATTGTAGATGTGGTAAACAATTAATTTACTAGGGCAGTCATCTCTTAATGAAGCCAGGCAACAAGGAGTTCTAAATCAACGGATACTTTTACTTCACGTTTTTCAAGTTTTTTAGAATATTATTTCAAGTAAAACATATGTTCGACGACTATATATTCTGAATTCGTTGATTAATTCTGTAGGCTAATATTGATTTCTAAGTAAGTCTTACTCTCATTATAATATTCCACAACGATGGATATATAGCTTTCAATGACATACACAGATGTTACTGGTGAGCCAGTCCATAAACTTTTTTTGTAGTCACTAATGAAAATACAGTGGACAATATTGTTGAAGTCACTTTATATATTTTTAAGTGTGCGTGTGGCCCCCTTTTTAAAGATGTATTGTTGATGTGAAAATACAGAAAGAATAATTTTTTGGTAAATAATTCGGACACTTTTGAGCATAGAGAAGATAGGGCCCTTTCCTGTTAAAATATTAGGCTGAAGAAGGCGGGGATAGAGAAACAAAGAGTGATAATTGTGTCTGTGTGTGTGTGTGTGTGTGTGTGAGAGAGAGAGAGAGAGAGAGAGAGAGAGAGAGAGAGAGAGAGAGGGAGAGTGTGTACATACCTATTCCTATACCTATATATTTGCGTAACTTTTGATAAATATTTCCTTTATTTTCGCAGAAATAATGCAACTTGCAGCCATTTTATGTATCATTTTAATATTATGTAAATACGAGTATCTGTGACTTTAAAGGAAACAATGTGACTGAGCACCATTTTATGCTCCATTTTAATGTAAATTTTTATATGCACAATTATCTTAGTTTGACAGAAGTAATGTAACTTGGCAACATTTTTACATCACATTTCAATACAACGCTTTGGTTGGCTGGAGAGTGGTAGCAGGCGGGGGCTTACGGTACAAAGCACAACTTGGCTAATACCAAAATCTTGGATTTTTTAATTAGCTGTAAGTAGGAAGAGGTAAGGCGAGGTGAGAGGAATGAGAAGATATGTGGCTTGGTAATGTTACTGATAAAAGTGATGACGCCACTAGGTCAGTGACCTCCGTCTCATGACGTCACAATGTAAACGAAGTGGTCCAGGTATACACTAGTTAGAATGTTGCTCAAGTGTGAAGGACTCGTACCGCATAGAACTGACATGGAATAGTGAACACATACAAAGTAGCGCAGTGCGGGTTGTCATAGTTTCTTTACCCCTTTTGTGGGTGTGTTATGGATATTCTAGTACACTACCCTGGGACTTCTTCTCAGGATGTTCTCAAGAACCAGCTGTGAGAGAGGTTACTTATCGCTTGAGTAGGGACCGTGACGACAAAATTCCACCTATTAAAGCACTCACAGAAGTACTTAATCAACCTTTCTTCATGTCCTCCATACATGAATGGAAAGGAAAGCAACCCTACAAACAGGTACAGTGGGAAGCACCCCCGGCCATGCACCTTACAGTGTTTCAAAGAGCACAGATGCAGACGTAGAAGCGATAACAGGCGAATCTTTTTTAATTCATCGGAGAAGAACAGTGGAATATGAAAAGGACCTACATAGTTTGGAAGATAACATTGAAGGATAATGATATTCTCAGTTGTCTGTGGTTTTAAAGACGTGCTCTGGTCCTGCATTATTCGCCCCACATTAGAAAAGCACCTTTTGGATAGCGGGCTGTATGCTTGAATGATTGGAAAAATGTGGCTATATGTTTTCATTTCAACGTCACCTGGATATCAAGTCGCTTCCTCCCATAAACTGGAGTCTTTCGTTTGTATAATACGGAATTTCTTCCTCTGTAACGCCGCTGTCTCTTGCAGATTTCTCTTTTGTCAAATACTCACATTCGTTGAAACGTCAGTAAGATTTCTCTCTATCTGCGAGAAGTTCAGATGTGGTTCTGTCATGTAACACTATTCGAAATGTGAACACTTACTTGGCCGGCAGGAGTGGCCGTGCGGTTCTAGGCGCTACAGTCTGGAACCGAGCGACCGCTACGGTCGCAGCTTCGAATCCTGCCTCGAGCATGGATATGTGTGATGTCCTTAAGTTAGTTAGGTTTAATTAGTTCTAAGTTTTAGGCGACTGATGACCTCAGAAGTTAAGTCGCATAATGCTCAGAGCCATCTGAACCATTTTTTTGAACACTTACTTGAGACGTAATTGCTACCTTTATTTATCACAACATCCTGTATGGCTCTTCTAAGAAATTTCAGGCTTTTGCTTTTATGATTTAGAAACGCTGTAGATCTGTGCATTGTTGTTATTTCCCCTTTATGGACCAACCGTGTATTTGATGTATTCTTTAAATCAATTATAAACGGGGTTTCGATCTTGTCCTTATGAAGAAAAGACGTCAGGTGCGCGTCAAATTAGAAACACAGGTACAGAACTGGTATTTCAGAGGATTAAAACTGTGAAGCCAGAACATTATGACCACCCACCTAATATCTGGTATGCACACCTTCGGCACGGATAACAACGGCGACAAGTCGTTACATGGAAGCAATGTAGCCTTGGTAGATCGTTGGAGGGAGTTGGCACCACATCTGGACACACAAGTAGCCTTATTCCCGTAAATTCCGCGTAGGGGGGACTATGATCTCTGACGGCACCATCTCAGCTTTGTCCGATGGTGTTCATCTCTGGTGAGTTGGGCGACCAGCACGTCAACTGGAACTCGCCACTGGGTTCCTCGAATCACTCTATCACATTTCTGGCCTTGTAACATGGCTCATTATCTTGTTAAAAAACGTCACTGCCGTCAGGAAACATGATCGTCATGCAGAGGTGTACGTGGTCAGCAACCAGTGTACGATACTCCTCGGCCTCCACGGTGCCTTGCACGAGCTCCACTGGACCCATGGATACCCACGTGAATGTTACTCAGAGCATAATGCAGCCGCCGCTTGTCTCTGTGACGAAGTACAGGTGTCAAGGAGATGTTCCCCTGGAAGACGATTAATTCACGCCCTCACATCGGCTTGATGAAGAAGGTATCGGGATTCATCAGACCATGCAGCGCTCTCCCAATGCGCCAGCGTCCTGTACCGATGGTCACGATCCCATTCAAGTCGTAGTTGCAGATCTTGTGGTGTTAACATTCGCAACCCACGCATGTGCCGAGACCCATCGTTACGAGTGTTCGGTGCACTTTGTGTCCAGGCGCACTTGTACTCTGCCCAATATTAAATTCTGATGTTAGTTCCACCACCATTCTCCGCCTGTCGTGTTTCACCAGTCCGCTCAGCCTATGACGTCCGTCATCAGCAATGAGGGGTGGCTGCTCACTCCCACGACGTCTGGACGTGGTTTCACCTTGGTTTCGCCAAGTGTTGAAGACACTCACCACAGCACTCCTCGAATAGCCTACAAGTCGTGCAGTTTCCGAAATGTCCGTGCAGAGCCTCCGGGTCATCCCAACCTGCCATCGGTCCAACTCAGATAGATAGCGCGCCTTCCCCTATCTACAGACGGACAGCACACTCACTGATACTACATGCTAGGTGTGTGTCTGACTAGCAATCATTCCTCTCAATATTTACATTCATGAGGAAAACCAGCTTATTATGAGCATAAAATTACGTAATTAACAATATGATATAATAGGATATTTGACTGTGTTCAGGAAATCATAACTTTTCGCAGTCGTATCGTCATTGCTGCGTATAAACGTTACATGCGCGAATTCGATGGCAACATTCTGTCAAATGAAAGCAATTTGTGAGCTAATTTCGAAGATTCATGGATCCTGGATCCGCCCCTGTCTCCAGGTGACGCTAATATCGCCTAGACGGGTTTATATCGATAGTAGGTCGATGGTCATAATGTTCTCTCTGATCAGTGTATTTAAATAATATGATAAATCTTAAGAAAGGTGAAATTCTTATCAACCCGAAGGGTTATTTGAACGCCAAGGTGTTTTACGAGGCATGGTCATTTTGGAGGTGGTGTGCTTTTGCCTTCCTCTAACGTATAAAGTGACGTACCCAGCCAGTTATAGAGGGACCTACAGTTTAACGTGAATTCCGAATCACACCACAACTCGGCATTTTTCTCATCCAAAAACACTGCCTGACGTGTAAGAACTGAAAACCGACTCGTGAAATTCCCTGGACGTGTCAGTAATTGAACCCGAGACCTTTGGACGCGTAGTCTTACACTTTACCACCGATTCATTGTCCGCCCCCGGTAGCTGAGTAGTCTGAGGTTCTGACCACTCAACTAAAAATGTGTTGATCGGTGCACCTCAAACGTCTCATCTTTGCGATCACATCGTGTCGTACTGCTCCGGCACAGTATCGAGAATATATGAAGCATTAGGCTCTATAATACTGACGACAATATGTAGACGTCTGTCAGCCACAATCGCGACGTTTTTCACAGTACTGAGTGAATCAAACGACATTTATGTCTCAGGAAATTATGTTTAATATTCTATCCGATTTTTACTAAGGCTATCGGGCTCTCTGGTGCATAACACTTGATGCTCCAGTTGCCCATTTTCACTGTTAATACGACGTGCTGTCGGGCCTATACAGGGTGTTTGCGTAAGAGCGTCCAAATATTGAACATGACATAGAGGATGACCTACTGGACAATTTGAGATAGGGAACCTATGGTGGGAGAAGCCAGCTTTAGGAGATAGTAGGAATAAAATCACATTACTGCGTAAATTTTTATTTACATCAGTTAACTGCAAATACCATCACGGACGCAATGAACGTACCATTTGTACTGTATTTTACCAAATGTGCTGAATCTGACGGCCACCAATCTCAGTGCAAGTATGACATTGGTGAACACGATTCTGAAGCTCGTTGACAAATTTCCCTGATGTTTTTCGAATCACATCACAGGCGGCTACAGTTCTGCCAACTAATTACATCTCCGTAGCCACTGGGGTCTCTCACACAAATGACTTTAGATATCCCCATAGGATGTAATCAAGGAGATTCAGGTCAGGTGACCTTGCAGGCATGGAATATGACCTCCCCTTCGAATCCAACGACCAGGAAATGCTGTACCGATACGGTTCCGTCGTATTGTACTGTACGTCTCTGAATAGCACTGAGTAATGAATGGCTTGTCGTTGATTCAAAGCACGTTCTGTCATGGGACAACGTAAATATGATACAACACATCCACCTTATGGACAACTAAAGCAAACAAAACCTGCACCATGACTACCCGGTAATCAGGCTCTTCCTCCTCGTTTCCTTGCAGGAAATAAAGTATGTACGTGTACAAATAACTTACGGGTTTGTTGCCGGGTGACGTCGTCGGACACCGCCGATATTTCGACAGGAGCTCACCCTGCCATTCTCAAGGCACAAATGCAAGGAAGAAAAAATGTGCAAGCAAATTTAATACCTCGGTTCATAAAGGAAAAACAAGGAAGATACCACACACAGAACAAGTGTCAACACAACCAAAGATAACCAATATCAGAAATGTCGATGGTTACTATTAATCAACAGGTGAGGTAGCACTAATTTTGTCCCTCTGTTTTTTGAGGAGAGACAGAGCCGGACTACAAGCAGCATTTAAACAAAATCCACCATCTCTGTTAATAAGGTTGCTTGATAGTCTGCTTTCAACAGCTTCCTTAATAACACTATCCCAATAATTTGACGTGAAAGCCAGAATCTCTGTGAGATGAGCCGAGGTATTAAATTTGCTTGCACATTTTTTCTTCCTTGCATTTGTGCCTTGAGAATGGCAGGGTGTGCTCCTGTCGAAATATCGGCGGTGTCCGACGACGTCACCCGGCAGCAAACCCGTAAGTTATTTGAACATTCGATTCGCCGGGAAAAGTTAAGGTTTCACATATGTACATGTAAATAAACAACACAGTACGTGTAAACTTGTACGCATGTTAGTTGTAAATTGCTGGCTTGTCTGATCCTAGGCTCCCTACCTCAAATTATTCAGTGGAGCATTTTCCAAGTCCTGTTACATTTTTGCACGCTCTTACGGAAACACCCTGTATAATTTATTGTACTGTATGAGTAGCTCCATAGATCGACTGTTAGTGCTCCACATACATCGCTAAATACATTCAGAACCTTTCTACAGACAACTACACTTATCAAAAGGACCAAATTTCTCGAAATGCGGGTAGAATAATGTAGCAATTCTTTAGGACTCACTGCTAACTCCTCAGCCCCCATATCAGTAAGAAACTGTGCCGTTTCAGAAAATTCATGTCCAGGCGCATCTTCGAAAGACAAAATGCCTTTGCTGAAAATATTGATCAGTTATTCTGTCACAGCTGACTTGAAATTCGGTGCGAGCTCAAAACTTTTAAAGTACTGGTTTTATAAGAGATAATCATACTATTTTGTCCCGGCTGCGCCGGCCGGGGTGGCCGAGTGGTTCTAGGCGCTGTAGTCTGGAACCGCGCGACCGGTTCGAATCCTGCCTCGGGCATGGATGTGTGTGATGTCCTTAAGTTAGTTAGGTTTAAGTAGTTCTAAGTTCTAGGGGACTGATGACCTCAGAAGATAAGTCCCATAGTGCTCAGAGCCATTTTGTCCCGGATGCCACGTTTTAATAGATTTAATTCCACAGTTTTGTTTCCGGTGCAAAAAAATCAATCTATTACAAGATAAACAACCCATTATGTGTTCCATTTTCTCCTAGGCATAAGAAATGTAAGCGATTTCAACTTGGTTTCCCGCATTAATGGGGAGTCACCTGGGTTCGATTACATGAAATAAAATTAATTTCCTTACTCACACTCAGTAATGTTGGCTCCGATTCAACATTTTGGTCACTCGAGCAGTACAAAGCATTAACTGAGGGTGGCAGGAACTACATAACTGGAACCTGGCAGGTAGCCAGAGTCGAGGGATGTTATCCAGAGCACACTTCACACACTGCACAAAAGATAAGATCGCATTAAAACATAGTCAATAGGTGCAGATACAGCGGCCGCTGGTAGATCTTAAGGCCCTAAACAGACTTCCGCTGGATTTACGCCCAGCAGTCATTATAAGAATGCCGTGAGTCTGTTTTAGCTGCCCTTACAACAGACGTGGGGTGCCGCTACATATAATCGCTCTCGTTGCTCGCAGGTAAAACAATTTGACGAAAATCGTGCAACAATATTTATAGCGTTCTATAATTTTTAACTACAAAGTAATTACCAATGTGGATATCAGAAGAGATACCTGCGGATATCAACAGACACGCAAGCTCTCATCGGCGAAGTATCTGTTAGTGCTGATATATCCGCGCAGGATCTCCCTATGATCTGTGTACAATAGTTCACTGAAAAGTAATTCCACATGCGATCTGAAAAACACACACGCTGACAGCGTTAAAAATTTTGCTTAGCTCGTTATTACCTTTATTGTTAAAACGTAGTGTGACTCGTCGAAATAATTTCCACAGTGGTTCCGGCAAATTTCAGAAGGGAGCAAAACTAACAGTGGCACGATTTAGGCTACAAAGGGTGTGACGATATTCGTTCAAGACTATATCATGGTAGTGATGTTGTGGGAAAAATTACAGTGACTCATAGTGTCTCGTAAACCTCACAGAACTGGCCTTAAATATCTGCTGTCATATATTTCCTATTCGGAAAACGTGCCACTGCCAGGAGCTTACAAACGGAGGTCGTTTTAGTTCCGTTTTTCTTTACGAACACCTGATATCACTTGAACATAGTTTACAACTAAACACTAGTGGAGCGCACCCGTTGCCAAAATTAGCCTCAACACCCCAACACAAAAAATAACTGCCAAGTTTCATTAGCTAAAGTACTCTGGATGATCTATTATGTAATACCTATAAAAGACACTCTCGAATTATATTACAGCACCGTAATGTACCGTCCCTACTCCATTCCTCGTGTATTTCCGCCTCTCATTTCAAAGTGGTACCCTGTCTACGTTTACTGTACGAAAAACCGTATCCAGTCGCTTATTTTGTCACGTTTATAACATGAACCTTCTGCCTCATTCTCTCGGACAGTTCATATTTTGTTTCTTTGCCCCCTTCAGTTCTTCTACTAACAAAGAGCACTTTCAATCGATTCTTTACTCCAGACAGTTTCAAAACCCATGTTTCACACTGGGCTGCCACACTTCTTTTGGGAGCTTCGGCCTACGCTTGCTCTTATTTCTGTCAGCTCGGGAGTCGACCGTGCTCCGTTGTGCGTCAGTGTTAAATATGAGTTCGTAAAATATGTTGACGTGACCGCAGTGGGAACAACGAAAAGGAATTCCAACCCTGACAGTTTACATTTACGCCAGTGTAAGCTTAGGGTGACATCCTGAAATAAGAAAACATATTTCAGCCTCAATATGCTAATGTCCTTTCCATTTAGATTCTCACTTTGGCGTACTGCACATATATTTGTTTTGCTGTCTATTTATTCTACATTTTTTCTTACTATTTACAGTGGTGGTCTTACATTCGGTAGGAAGGAATAACAAAGGCTATAGATCAACCCTGTGTCAGAAGAGCATGGGGGCAAAACTTCGACCTGTGAATAACCGGCAATAACATTCGGAAAGACTCTTTTTATTCTTTCTATCTTGTTATGATGAACGGGAATTTGATGGGACAGTTTTTCTGTTATCTCCAGAGCTTAATGCTGTTAGGTCAGAATATAAAAGAGCTCATAATACAAAAGAATATAATGTTGTCATTCTAAATGTATCTGCTTAAAGATTAGAAAATTTAAAATTGCTGTTTTCTAGATACAAAATTATTTAGGAACAGCACATTTTATGAAATATTTGATATCGTTGTGATTACTGAAAGTATTCAAGTTAAAGGTATTTAGTTTTTCCAAGTGATCTCTTGTTTAGCAGCAGATAATCGCGGTTCATAAATCTGATGGTTATCTCACTTTATATAACAAAAATGAAATGGAAATTATCAACAAGAAAGATCAAATAAATTAGAATGATTTATTTATGTCAAACACTGCAAGGTACTAGATTAATAGGCAATATATGTATACACTTCATGAACTGTATAAAGAAATGCAGCCGCGCTGGTTAGAAGAGCGGTCTTGGGCGCCTTGCCACGGTTCGCGCGGCTGCCCTTATCGGAGGTTAGAGCCATCCATCGGGCATGGGTGTGTGTGTGTTGTCCTTAGCGTAATTTACTTTAAGTTAGATTAGGTAGTGTGTAAGCCTAGGGACCGATGACGTCGGCAGTTTGGTCCCACAGGAACTTACCACAAATTTCCAAAATAGAAATACGTATTTAATAAAGAAATAATTGCCTGCCTGTATAAAAAATTTTTGCAAATATACTGGTGAGAAATTGAGACCTACTCAGGTTTATTATCATGGTGGGATTTATTGGTAACTACTGTAGCCACATCGTTACTGTCAGTGTTAGTATTGAGTATAGCCGTCAATTCAAAAATGCACATGAGCGCTGCTGTTTACACTATTGCGACAAACAAGTGAAACACAGAACACCTAAACAGAGATTTGTGGAACTCAAATCGCTCAGCTCGTCAGGGCTTCAAAACACTGAGCCTTGATTGATGCCTTGACATATGGAAGTCATTCGATATAGTTCCGCACTGTTGATGAATGAATAAAACATGAGTTTAATGAGTATCAACTCAAATATGTGTATGTATTTAGGACTTCCGAACAGAGAGAACTCAATTTGCCATCCTTAACAGGGCAAAATATACAGAGGTAAAGGTAACGTCGGAAGTACATCTACATCTACATCTACATTCATACTCCGCAAGCCACCCAACGGTGTGTGGCGGAGGGCACTTTACGTGCCACTGTCATTACATCTCTTTTCTGTTCCAGTCTCGTATGGTTCGCAGGAAGAACGACTGTCTGAAAGCCTCCGTGCGCTCTAGAATCGCTCTAATTTTACATTCGTGATCTCCACGGGAGGTATAAGTAGGGGGAAGCAGTATATTCGATACCTCATCCAGAAACGCACCCTCTCGAAACCTGGACAGCAAGCTACACCGCGATGCAGAGCGCCTCTCTTGCAGAGTCTGCCACTTGAGTTTGCTAAACATCTCCGTAACGCTATCACGGTTACCAAATAACCCGGTGACGAAACGCGCCGCTCTTCTTTGGATCTTCTCTATCTCCTCCGTCAACCCGATCTGGTACGGATCCCACACTGACGAGCAATACTCAAGTATAGGTCGAACGAGTGTTTTGTAAGCCACCTCCTTTGTTGATGGACTACATTTTCTAAGGACTCTCCCAATGAATCTCAACCTGGTACCCGCCTTACCAACTATTAATTTTACATGATCATTCCATTTCAAATCGTTCCGCACGCATACTCCCAGATATTTAACAGAAGTAACTGCTACCAGTGTTTGTTCCGCTATCATATAATCATACAGTAAAGGATCCTTCTTTCTATGTATTCGCAATACATTACATTTGTCTATGTTAAGGGTCAGTTGCCACTCCCTACACCAAGTGCCTATCCGCTGCAGAACTTCCTGCATTTCGCTACTGTATACTACAGCATCATCCGCGAAAAGCCGCATGGAACTTCCGACACTATCTACTAGGTCATTTATATATATTGTGAAAAGCAATGGTCCCATAACACTCCCCTGTGGCACGCCAGAGGTTACTTTACCGTCTGTAGACGTCTCTCCATTGATAACAACATGCTGTGTTCTGTTTGCTAAAAACTCTTCAATCCAGCCACACAGCTGGTCTGATATTCCGTAGGCTCTTACTTTGTTTATCAGGTAACAGTGCGGAACTGTATCGAACGCCTTCCGGAAGTCTAGGAAAATAGCATCTACCTGGGAGCCTGTATCTATTCATTTCTGGGTCTCATGAACAAATAAAGCGAGTTGGGTCTCACACGATCGCTGTTTCCGGAATCCATGTTGATTCCTACAGAGTAGATTCTGGGTTTCCAAAAACGACATGATACTCGAGCAAAAAACATGTTCTAAAATTCTACAACAGATCGACGTCAGAGATATAGGTCTATAGTTTTGCGCGTCTGCTCGACGACCCTTTTTGAAGATTCGGACTACCTGTGCTCTTTTCCAATCATTTGGAACCTTCCGTTCCTCTAGAGACTTGCGGTACACGGCTGTTAGAAGGGGGGCAAGTTCTTTCGCGTACTCTGTGTAGAATCGAATTGGTGTTCCGTCAGGTCCAGTGGACTTTCCTCTGTAGAGTGATTTGAGTTGCTTTTCTGTTCCTTAGACACTTATTTCGATGTCAGCCATTTTTTCATTTGTGCGAGGATTTAGAGAAGGAACTGCAGTGCGGTCTTCCTCTGTGAAACAGCTTTGGAAAAAGGTGTTTAGTATTTCAGTTTTACGCGTGTCATCCTCTGTTTCAAAGCCATCATCATCCCGGAGTGTCTGGATATGCTGTTTCGAGCCACTTACTGATTTAACGTAAGACCAGAACTTCCTAGGATTTTCTGTCAAGTCGGTACATAGAATTTTACTTTCGAATTCACTGAACGCTTCACGCAAGGATGTGATACTGCGTCGTTGATGTTCATGATACCCACGAATGGTCTGATGGATTACTTCAAAACGGCCGAGAGGCTCTTTGTGGCTGATGCTGGACAATGTAAAAAAGCGTCCGTCTGCTTAGCTGGGTGGTAACATGCTTGCCTTTCATGCACTCTGCCAGGTCGCAGATTTTCTTCGCTCGTGGACTGAGTGTTCTGTTGTCATCATCATTTCATTCTCATCGTCGGCCGCAAGTCGCCCAATGTGACGCCCAATGAAATAAGACATGCGCTTGGCGACCGAAGCCGAATGAGACGTCACGCCCAACAATGCCATAGGATCATTTCAATTTCATGTAGGAAAGTTCTAACTACGTAAAACTGTAGCGAAATGTAGGAAGAGCTACAAATATCGACGCTCCTTGCAAGCAATGGAGGTCGAATCTCACTGCAGAAAATTATTTGAATAAAAATGAAGCTTTAATGCAACACCTTTTTACATTGGACTAAAACGTATTAAATAAATATTTGATATGACACGTTTTCAAATACAACCGAAATGTATGAGATAATTTCTCCTAGCTCCATAACGATTCATTACCCCATGCAGATAATTCTGAAATATTGTGACTCTGAAAGTTTAATAACAATGAAAATACATGTAAGATCTATAGCGGAAAGTGTAGGGCGTATGCAATAAAAAGGAGTTAGGAGATAAATTACAAATGCTTCGCTTATGGACTGTCAGCTCCACAGGTTTTCCGTTGTAGATCTTTCAAATATTCTCATAGCCATCAAAAACTCTCAGTCACTAATTTTCAGAACTATCTGTATGGGATTAGGAATCTATAGAGCGCTATCAGAAATAATTTTATACTTTTCCTCCAATTTAAAAACGTTTTACATTAAAAATCATTCTTATTTAAACAATTATTTCATATCTTTTAGCCCAATTTAATGATATGTTATATTAAATATTTATGTTTATTTAAATAGTTATTTTATGTTTCCAGGAAAATTTAATTAAAGGAACTATGTTATTGTTGCAAGCTATTGTGACTGGAATCTGACAAGGATCGAAAGTGACTCGAGGCAGCAGCACAGACTGGCCGACACGTCTGGGGCCGTAAGCGCTGGTTAGTTGAGTGTGACTAAGAGGACAACAACAAGGGGAAAATGGGCACTGAAATAGCATAGTAGTGCAACAAAAATCAAATGAGTAATCCAGGAGCAAAAACGCAAGGTGGAGCGAAATCTGAGACAAACTGTCAACATGTAATGAGAATGACACGGGACCAAAGGAAATGCAAAACTGAAGGCAGAGCCACGATGTGGCTACCCTTACAGTGTGGCCACTAACACTAATTGGCCGGCATAGTGGGCATGGCCCTACAGCGTCATTAAACAGACACAGCACAGACAATACTAACACTTACAGATATAGCGGTGCCATCCAGCGGGCATGATTGAGTTCCACACATACCACTAGGAATGCATTCCAATACTAACTGCGCAACACGCTGGTCCTGCAGGGAGGCCGAGATGTCAGGCACTACAACTCATTTCGCCACCTCCCCCATGGGAGGTTGGTGTATTGCGCAGAGAAGAAAGTGAGTTAATAGTTCATTGTTATCTTGTTCTGAGCGCTGTTAAATTTTGAAGCCTCTGGCTCATTGGAAAGTTAGTTTAAAATCATTGCAAAATTTGTACCAAGCAGACACACAGACAAAAGGTGTCCTAATAACAGTGTGTTAAAAATATAATGCATTGTGCGTAAAGAAGCTAAGATACCCGATAGTAATCGATTATACTAACTGTGATAAATCAAGGAATCAGCACTAGCTTTCATTTTCAAGACCTGTAATTGTCTTCCATTGCCACGCCTAAGTTTGAAGGTTGGATCAAAGATGCCTACGATCTTTCCCTGTAACGGTGCAAAAGTGGTGGCACCCTCAGACTCAGCGACACTTGAAACAGTAAGGTGTTGCACATGCGAAAAACAGGTCCGAGCTCAGAAGTTCACGTGAGAAGTAGGGCGGAATATTTTTGTCACACAGGGTCCAAATTTCTCCACAATTCTGTCCATTGGCATCATAGACATGTCACACAGTAGGAAGGTTGTCACACTCCCTCTTACAGGCATTTCAGCCCTTTTTTCGACCCCTCAGCAGTGGAAGTTAGAACCACGACATCCAGTTTTTCAGTCACGTGGTTGCCTTATGAGCCGGCTAGGAAAACGTTTCAGACATGCCCCCATTTAGAATCGACACGAAAAAGACTCAGATGATGGCATAAAGGGCATCAATGAAACCATCCCTTCTCTTGGGGCATTGATTCCTACACTTATTGCAGTCGTAAACGTTCTTGTCAACCTTTGACACTGCTGACACCCTCTGAACGATTCAATCCATCTCTAAGGGAATCGTTGCACAGCAAGCTCACTGAACGTGATCACACATCCTTGGAGTGTAGTGCGAGCACAGTTTTTGCTATGGTGTACATGGTGGAGCTGCTAACGGTCGACAAAATTTGAATGTGATTTCAAACAGCAAATGGTGCTTATACCTTTCCAGACATAACGGAAGGAAGGGAGATTGTGTTTAACGTCCCGTCGACATCGAAGTCATTGGAGACGAAGCACAAGCTCAGATGATGCCAAGGATGTGGAAGGGAATTGGCGATGCCTTTTTAAAGGAACCATCCCAGCATTTGCCTGGAGCGATTTAGGGAAATCGCAGGTAAACTAAATCTGGACAGCCAGACACGGTTAGATCCATCATCCTCCTGAATGTGAGTCCACTGTGCTGACCACTGCACCACCTCGTTCTGTGTGATTATGAGGGGTGAAGAGATTGCAACAGTGAGGCATGTGCGAATAAAACGACAAAGGGTCCCTCTAAACCCATCAGTTTTGACCACACCGTTGATGCCATCCGCTCTCCTTTGTTGAGCACTTTAAAGAGTCTACCTGTTCAGATACCAGCCATGACAGACTTCTAGGTGCCTCTATCTTGCAGCTTTAGCCCCTACTGGTGGGCTGGCGGAATAGGAGGAGTGTCAAGGGGTTGCCTACCTGCAGGTGCCTCGGACCCATGACACAACTTGTCTCTGTACTGGTAGACTTTTAAAGTGCTCAACAAAGAAGTGCGTGTGGCACTGAGAGTGTTGCAGAATGGGGTAGACTTAGTGGGATGCTTTGCTGTTTCAATTACGCATGTGTCAGTGTACAACTCCGCTGTGATCACGCCACATGAAGGCGCAAAACAGGAGGACGGAAAACCATATGCACCCTTCGCTGCTTCGGATAACGTTCAAATCTGAACAAATGGTTTTGAACGGTTTCCAGTGGTTCCACCCTGTACACCAGAGCAAACATAGCGGTCACATTCAATGGGGCTATCGGACTACGATGTCCTTAGAGAAGGGTTGAACAGTCTGAAGGGTGTCAGCAGTGCCAAAGGTGGACAAGAAAGTAGTCCTGTTACTAATCCCATTGCGAACTTTCTTTTTTCGACCACTGAATGTGTGGGAATCAACACCGAAAGGAAAGGGGTGGTTTCATTGACGCAGTTTAGGCCATCCCCTGAGACATTTTTGTGGCGAATCTGGGCGGTTTTGTATCTGAGATGTTTTCCTAGGCGAATCACAAGAAAGCAAAGTGATTTCAACTCTGTGCGTCGTGGATTTTGATCTCCATTCAATAGAAGCTAAAAGAAGAGGTCAAATGTGTAGATCCAATTGTGTGAAACGTTCACGGTGGTGTTGACCTGAATTGTGGTGAAATACGGTGCCAGTGTGACATCATTAACCCGTCATAACTGTCACATGAACTTATGAGCTCTGACCTTTTTTCGGCTTGTGTCGACACCTTGCTGTTTGAACGTCCCTGAGCCCGAAGATGACGTCGCAGGGTGTCACGGTAATGCATCATTACAGAGAAAGATTGTAGGCACCTTTGAGCTAAACTTACAATTTAAGCATCACAGTGGAAGACAATTATTGGTTTCGAAAAACTGATCCTTTAATTTTGTTGCGCACTGTATATAGGAATATGCATCTGGAGCGACTTAAAATGTAACAACCACATAAAAGTTTAATTGATCCCATTTACATCTCTTGAAATGACCGCGATAACGAATTCAGTAAATATTACAGCTCATATGGACGCTTACCGCTGTCGAGCTACCCATGCACCCGTCATCAGTGGATCACGAAATGAGGGAAATATTGATGCGACACCGTTAAGGTGGCTTGTTGTGCACAGACGTAGATATAGAGCCCATTCGGAGCTTATGACCGTAGACAGCATGCGAAGGATGGATAGCGGCGCTACTATCAAAAGCTGAATATTTAGCTACCAAAAACAGGAAGACCTTCAACAATGTATTCTATGACGGAATTCGAGACTCGGGACCGGCACGTAGTCCATTGCTCTCGAAAAGCATAAGAGAAATAGCTGGGTAGTCATCTCTTTCCGACTGATGGATGAGCATCAGCAATATTCTCATGAAACAATTCGACGGTACACTGTGAAGATGTTTGAGACCTAACCAGGTCCTTTCTAAGTCGTCGACGAATCTTAGCATTTTCACACAGATTTTGCCTTTATCGCAATATGTTTATTATTTCTCGTGACCCATTTTGGCCATAGCTATGATCAGATCAAATAAAACCTGACCCACAAACACAATTTACATCAACAACTGCTCTATAATCACAGTGATAAATTTCAGACATAATATTGTTATGTGCAGTGTAGTTGTTGACAGCCATACACTGTATCCATTCTTCTAATTTTATTTGATATTATGATGGCTTAAGGGAAAGAAGTGGCTGCTTCCGAGTCGAGCACCACACAGGAGTGTGGTAGCGACTTCAGATATGGAAGGGGGCAATCACTTCAGCCCGAGTGTTATTTAGTATCAATAAAATCATGACCCACTCCACTGTGATGTGGTGTCCTTCCATATCTATCGAGGTGAGTGCTACTTAGAGCCAAGATATCCAGTTGTGTTGCCCATTCTGCCATTGCTTAAAACTGCACTGCCAACACAATTGAGGTCATCACCTAGTTGTTGTTCTTCTTCTTCTTTGTGGTGCACTGGTATCCCTACAATTCCTCGGAAACAATTCGTTACTGTCCTGATTCTGTGCAATATTTTTTGTATTCACAGCAGGTCACAATATTCGAAAGATCTATCCCACTTTGACCTAACACTATGTAACCGACCATCACAGTGTGAGAGCTCACTCGCTCCACTGCAGCGCAAACCATCCCTAAGAAAGACTGTGTTCTTATTTCTAGCTATCCTAGGCTCCAGCTAATAACAAAAGATACTGGAAACATCAAATAAATATCGGATACCTTAAATGGTCAACGTGATGGGCGGCGCCAAACAGCTGTTTCGTAGTCGAATTACTTTCTGGAACAGAAGTTATTTCTTACTATGTATTCACAGCACTGCAGGTTCACCATAACTGAGTGTATTTCAGTTAGTTACTTCATCTCCCCACTTTTCATAACAGCCACACTCATCGCATTCATTTCATTTCAGTTGGTTTAATTCAGCTGGAATAATGACAATAACATTGATAGCTTTCGATGTTTCTGATACTGTTTTTGTTTCTGATACTGCATTATGAAACAAAATGAGTTGGAATGAGCGTCAATATAAGCTATCAGTTTTGACAGATTTAGTGTTTCGTCAGTTACACGTACTCAGATGAAAGTATGTTACATAATAGGGTAATGCGAGCACGATTTATCATGAAAAGGCCGAAGGAAAATTTTGTTTCAGTTCTTAGAGTTGTAATTGTGACATCATTATCAATTTGACAATTTAATAAATTAGCAAATAGATAACGGCTTGTCTTAGAAGGACTGATGGAATTCGGCGACTATACTGAACCACAGCTTTTACTGAAAAGCAACTAGTCACATATATGATAAATTAATTTAGTTAAACCACCACCAATTACAACTATTTTAATATGTTTACATAATATTCCATGCAGATGCTGCGCTCTCTCTCTCTCTCTCTCTCTCGTGTGTGTGTGTGTGTGTGTGTGTGTGTGTGTGTGTGAGAGAGAGAGAGAGAGAGAGAGAGAGAGAGAGAGAGAGAGAGAGAGAGAGAGAGAGACTGAGACAGAGACAGAGAGTAAGGGAAAGGGTGAGGGAGAGACGGTGTAGTACAAGGCAGAATTAATAAATATACGTGAATAAGTGTGAAACATAATGTTTCCAACATGTCAGAGCTCCTCAAAGTGATTCAGAGCATATTCAGGTACTCACGGACATGGGGAAAAGTAAGAGGTACATTAGCAAGCTTTTGAAAAGACAGGGAAAAACTGAAGTTAAATGCATAGAAGGTAATACTGTTGATGAAAAGCTACATTAATTATCTGCAAAATTAAACACAATGAGAAAACAAGAATACTCACTGGGCATCAACAGAAATTTTGGGAATATACAAAGGGATCTAGAGTTTAAAGATATAGAAGGTAGTCTTTTATCTGAGCATATAGAAGCAATGACAGCAGATGAACCTGGCAGTCCTGGTAGAAATGTAAAAATAGTCACATGTGAAGGCAGGTATTTAATAGATATCGCAATTTCAGTGTCTGCTTTTTCTGAAACTTTTAGTCTTCAGATTAAACATCTTAATGATTATGTACAATTGCCAGTAACAGGTGTCAGAATTAGAGATGCAACAAGGAAGAGTAGCAAACTAGCAAATAGGCAAGCCTTGTTGACATTTAGCACTGAAGGAAAGACTTTGTCATGGTTGCAAAATTGTTCCTAACCTAAGTGACAGTTCCATTATTGGAATGGATTTGGTTGAAAAGAATGGGTATTACTTTTGACTGTGCATAGTCAATCAAGTTCTGCATTTTGTCTGATTTGTAGAAGAAGTACTGAAAAGTGAGGGACATTGAATCATTTCGTTGTCCGTCACAGAAAGCACACAACATTTTGTGGTAGAAAGATCACCACCTGACATACCTACTGAAGATTTAGTGAACCTTATACATAAACATCTTCCTTAAGTAATTGGTGTCACTCATCAACAAAGGGGTGATTTGAGGAAACTGCTAATCAATTACAGGGAAGTTCTCCCTTCAAAACCTTGAATAGGATTTAATTTTGAATTCACTCGTCAACTAAAACCTCACCAACGGTTTCTCATCATCCACACAGGGAACCAACTGTAATACTGAGAGATCTTCAGAAAATGGCGAACTTGGGGCTTAAAGAGAGATGAAAAAGCCAGTATAGTAGGCTCTAGGTTTTAACTGCAAAGAAAGATGGGGAAGTAAGACTGGTACTTGATTCCAGGTATTACAATAAAATTTTAGCTAAAGAGACAGACCATCCAGAAAATATGAATGAACTGTTACACCCATTTCAAAATTTTATACTAGTGTCCAGTATAAACTTAACAAAAGGCTTTCATCGGGTAGGCTTAGCTCCTGAGTCTAGAAAGGACACTGCCTTCTTATACAATAAGTGGTACCATTACTGTGTGGTACCATTTGGCTTAAGCAACCTGTTGCAGAGTTCATACGAGCTCTGGACTTCCTTTTGGTGAGCAATTTTGGCATCAAAACTTACAGTGTATGTGGATGATACTTTGGGACCTACTGTTGGCTGGATAACTTATCTTGAATTGCTCAAATAAATATTTGAAGCATTTATGAAAGATGGCATGACTTTTAAATTGGAGAAGCGCAGATTTGCAGCCAAGGAGATATACTTCCAGGGTAAAAGATTATGGAACTTGAATAACTGTTCGTTTCTCACTTCCAAGAAACACAAAACAAATTAAATCATTTATGCATAATGTGATTACTTAAGATATTTTGTGAATGGACACTGTTTAAATACAGCCTATCTAACTGAACCCATTAAAAAAATTCAGGAAGGGTTTCGGACAATAAGTGTTACGAAGCATTTGATACTGTAAAAGAGACGTTGTGCAACAGCAAAATCCTATTTAGACCTGATTTCAGGCTACCATTTTGTTTAACCACAGATACCAGCAACATTGGGCACGGATTTCATTGGTATCAAGAATATGAACTAAGGTGAATATAGACACCTGACCACTGCTTTTGCAAGCAGGATGCTGCAGAAGCTTGAAAAGGCATACACAGTGACTAAAAAGGAATTATTAGCAGGTTATTGATGATTCATAAAATTTCAGTGTTGCATGTTAGGTCATCAAGTAACTGTATGCACTCATAACAAAAGCTTTTTCTTCCTACAAGACTGTCAGCTCCGGTATAGCCAACTGGTTGGATTAGCTCTCCTTATCGAACAGATGCCCTGTCTAGATTACCACTTGATGCAGATAAAACAGCTCAGTATAAAGACAAAGATAGGAAACTTAAAATGATGCTTTAGCAAGGAGTAAAGTTTGAAAAATTCATAACAGTATTCTGTAAAAAAAACTTAGTAGGCATCACGACAAAGATATAGTTGGAGCTTAATGAAGCGGCGAATTTTTACAAAATTTTGAAAGAAATTTTGTTAAGAAGAATGAATTTGAACTCTGAAAATTGAAAATTGTGCTTTGCTGAACGGCATGAAGCAAAATTGATAAACCATATCAGTGAGAGTTATGGGCATCATGGGGCCTAGATGTAATTGGAAAAACTCCAAAAAAGTGTGTATTCTTATAATATGGTAAATATGACCTACAAATGGTTATCTGCATGTGATATGTGTCAGCGAGCCAAGATCTATAATATGACCAGTCACAGATACATGCAGAGTACCATACCATAAAAACCTCTGAGCCTTGCAGCCATACACATACATTGACCAGAACCCAAGTCTAAAGAGGATTCCTGTTTTATTTTTGTCATAGTGATTTCAGATAATGGATCTCAGTTTTTACACAAAACCTGAAAATCTTTCGTTGAGAGAAGTTGCATCAAACATATACCAATCTCCTATAGTTTATAGCATACCTCCACTGGTTTCTCCCCACTTGAAATAATGTTCAACAATCTACTGACAAGTTTTATTTCATAACTGTTTGAATCCCTTTGATGTACCTCTCCGTTAGCTGAATAAAGACAAGGAATAGTCAAGGGGACTGTGAGAAAACAGGAAGGATCAGGAGCGTAATGCAAAAATACAAGTTGCTCATTTCAAAGTTGCAGATAAGGTATTAGTAAAAGTTTGAGAAAATTTATGAAAGATAACTGTGAACTCAGAAAATTCTTTGATATGTACATTCGACCTTTGGTGGTCATAGAAAATTAATAGGCCAATGCAAATACTGTAGACTAGTACATCACATATCTAAACAACTTCTTTAGCTCTGAAACATTACTGAATTAAAACCATATAGGCAGGGCAGTATTTAAGAGCCTGACTGTCTTGTCTAAATATGTTTCGGTTATTTTCTCATACTAGATGTTTGAGTTGTTTATTTTATGTTGTATGTGACAGAAGTATTTAACAAGTGCTAATAAAACCAGCCAAACCACCAGTGCTGATTGAGAACGTATAAATGTAATATTTCATACTGTACATGTATGATATTTGTAGTTGCACTTATAACTTCGTGAGAACAGAGGGCTAGTTGTTTTTTACAAGAACGACTTCTCCTGAATCCGTGCTTTCTATTAGTCAATAAATAGTTTTCTTCGAGATAATTCATTACGTTCGATCGCAGAATAGTTAAAAACCTCCACTGCAAAAAGGGTCAAATATGCAAATTCAAGTGCATATAATCCGGTCTCTACTTATTAGAGAGATACACGCTATTTGCATAAATGAGTATATAACTAGTTAAAAGAAATTATGTCTCTATAGAAATAGAATTTCACTCTTAGTTTATAACTTTGTACGCAATTTTGTAGGATACTGAGTCGAGATTTAAGTAACTGATTATCGATTATTGAAGCAAAATCGATTGCAACACCTTGCAGCAGACTCTTTGATCCTAACCTGCGTTGATGCGATGTGAATTCCACTAGTGATACACAAGAAATGTTTTTAACAACACAACTTAGCGAGTGCTTGCTACTTTAATAGATACCAAACAAACTTTCTGAAATCGTAAACGCAGACCTCTGTGAGAGATCCACATACACAATGTTGACACCAGATAAATTAATTACCTCACATTTTGCTACCATAAACAGAGTATCTACAACAACTACAGAACAGGATAATAGGTTTCTTTGGGGGATGAGGGGGTTAATCTTCTGGCTGATTACAAAATTTAGCTTACATTGACAAAGGAATCTGCCATGCAATCTCTGAATTCAGTCAAACGATGCTTTCGGAAGTAAATTTCATTCAACTAACGTTGGTAAAATTGAAAGACAAGACATAAAAGTTCAACACATGTAGCAGGATCCCAAACATATCGCATTAAGATCAGACACTTCATTTTTTTATTTTACAGTTGTTTTAAATTTCGTATAAATTACGTTTATTTTATTTCGATAAGAGAGCAGATCGATTTGTTGAAGGAATAGATGGCTCAAATATTGTTGCTAGTACATTACTGTATATTGCGATTGCTATATTATACACAGAACAAACCCTTATGTAAAAACTAACTATCTAGCTACAAGGCAGCTTACACTTAGAATGAAATGCATTTTTTTTAAATTTCTTTTGTGACTCATATTCCCTAAATAGATGGGGAGGCATGCTTACATAAATATTTTCAAGTGACGGCACAATACATTGCTGAGTTTATGATGATAGAGGTCGTCAAGACATCCAGTATGTTGTTTAGTGAGAAAACCTGCTAAACTTAAGCTAATGACAGTGAAAAAAAAAAATTTTATTGTAGGTAATTCGAATAAATGATTCGACTTTTTTACTGATACGTGGAACACATGGGGGTGTGAGCCTCCATCCTTTCAAATACAAGGCAATTCTGGTAAGGTCATTGCAGATTGATTCAGTTTATCCCTAAGGCATGTTGTTGTTGTGGTCGTCACTCCTGAGACTCGTTTGATGCAGCTCTCTATGCCACTCTATCCTGTGCAAGCTCCTTCATCTCCCAGTACCTACTGCAGCGTACATCCTTCTGAATGTGCTTAGTGTATCCATCTCTTGGTCTTCCTCTACGATTTTTACCCTCCAATACTAAATAGGTGATCCTTTGATGCCTCAGAACATTCTCTTTTGTCCAAACTATTTATCGTTCATGTTTCACTTCCATACATGGCTACACTCCATACAAATACTTTCAGAAACGACTTCCTTACACTTAAATCTATACTCGATGTTAACAAATTTCTCTTCTTCAGAAACTCTTTCCTTGCCATTGCCAGTCTACATATTATATTCTCTCTACTTCGACCATCATCAGTTATTTTGCTCCCCAAATAGCAATACTCTTTTACTACTTTAAGTATCTCATTTCCTAATCTAATTCCCTTAACATCACCCGACTTAATTCGACTACATTCCATTATCCTAGTTTTGCTTTCGATGAGGTTCATCTTATATCCTCCCTTCAAGACACTGTCCATTCCGTTCAACTGCTCTTCCAAGTCCTTTGCTGTCTCTGACAGAACTACAGTGTCATCCGCAAACCTCAAGGGTTTTATTTCTTCTCCATGGATTTTAATACCTACTCCGAATTTTTCTTTTATTTTCTTTACCGCTTGCTCAATATACAGATTGAGTAACATCGGAGATAGGCTACAACCCTGTCCTATTCCCTTCCCAACCACTGCTTCCCTTTCATGCTCCTCGACTCTTATAACTGCCATCTGGTTTCTGTACAAATTGTAAATAGCCTTTCGCTCCCTGTATTTTACCTCTGACACCTTCAGAATTTGAAAGAGAGTATTCCAGTCAACATCGTCAAAAGCTTTTTCTAAGTCTACAAATGCTAGAAACGTAGGTTTGCCCTTCCTTAGTCTAGCTTCTAAGATAAGTCGTAGGGTCAGTATTGCCTCACTTGTTCCACCATTTCTACGGAATCTAAACTGATCTTCCCTTAGGTTAACTTCTAACAGTTTTTCCATTCGTCTGTAAAGAATTCGCGTTAATATTTTGCAGCCGTGACTTATTAAACTGATAGTTCGGTAACTTTCACATCTGTCAACACCTGCTTTCTTTGTGATTCGAGTTATTATATTCTTCTTGAAGTGAGGGTATTTCGCCTGTCTCATACATCTTGCTCTTGCTTGGTATAGTTTTGTCATGACTGGCTCTCCCAAGGCTGTCAGTAACTATAATGGAATGCTGTCTACTCCCGGGGTATAATACTGTTTTAATTCTAAATTCTTGTAAAGGTTTTATTTAATAATGTTAAAAGCTATTGCTACACTGTTCATTCATTTCTCAGTACCGATCACCACACACGTTAAACACAATATACACACATTATTTTATAATGTAAGGCAATGCACTCTGTCACCTAACTTCAGGATCATGGGGGATGATGTTGGTTGCCGATTTTGTGCACCGCCACTTCCACATTGCTGGCCTAAGAAAATCATCAGCATCCCTCCACAATGGGTGACATGTTGAGCTCAGAGAGAAGGGGAAGTTGTTATCCACTGTAGAGTTTCAGAAAAACGTTTTCTGGAAAATAATAAAATACAGTGCAAAACTGTGGTACTAATTGACACAGGTGTTTTATTACTATTGACCTGTTGTACATTTTTTACTAAACCTCTACTCTGTCTTGTACAAGTAAACTTTCACTGTACAGAATTCATTGCTTAATACGTACCTTTTAACTGCCTTTCTACTCAAGTTTATTTTAGTTATATCTTTAATCTCTGTGGGAACTGTACTGTACAGTTTTATTTAGTGGGCAAAAATACTGTTTTGGGTCTTATACCTATTCTTTCTTGGTAAATCATGTTCCATGGTCATTGACAGAGCTATTTGTGTTGCAATTATCAATGTTATTTTTTATGTGCGTAACTTATTGGTAAATAAGTGTTTCCAACCAATCTTTATAGTTCATTCGATTACTATTTGGTTATTATTGATATGGCCCATTTCATTACTTTGGATTTTTTTTTTCATATTTTGCATATATGTTCCCCAGAAAGGAATTCCGTAGCTACGAAATGAGAGCAGACATGAACAGCATGCAACTCAAAGACACTGGCTACTAACGCTGATAACAGGACTCTAATAATCAAACACGCTCATCACATATATATAAATATATTTATGTTCTGACACCACTTCAGCTGTGAATCAACGTTGATTCGCAGAAATTTAGCATTTTACGCAGTTTATGGAGGCACCATTTACATTTAACTTAAAAATGTCGTTTTCTTTCTTGGCACTGAAAGTTAAGGCATTTGTTTTCTTCTTTTTCTGTATAACGTCACTGTACATTACAACTTCCTTGAGATAAAAATATTGTATGTTGGGAGTTCCAAAGCTTGCATATATTTTCTAAGGAGCATCTTCCTGTACAGCATGAGCCGCCTTTCTAAAATATTTATTTGCTACTCAGGAATCCGGGGATATAGTATATCGTAAGAGGGATCTGATACAAAGAATAAACAAACAAATGTATTCAGAATTAAATTTTCACTCTGCAGTGGAGTGTGCGCTGATAATAAACTTCCTGGTAGGTAAAACTGTGTTCCGGAGCAAGGCTCGAACTCAGGACATTCGAGTCTCGGTCCCAGTCCAGCACACAGCTTCAATCTACAAGGAAGTTTCGAACAAACGTATGCATATCGATGTCGATAACACAGAGTAGCTTTGAGGTTCGACGGTATAATTTGCTCTCAAACACACATCAAAAAGTTTTGCATCACGTCGGTTTCGAGACATCCGGAACGTGCACACAAAATTGGAATAGAGATCAACATAAACTTCATTTCCACCCTTTTTATTGCTCATGAAAACCAGACATTGCATGTTCTACCACCATACAACGACATCCTCAGAGATGGTGGTCCAGATTGCTGTACACACCGGTACCTCTCATACCCTGTAGCACTTCCTCTTGCATTGATACATGCCTGTTTTTTTGTCATGGCATACTATCCACAAGTTCGTCGAGGCGCTGTGGTCCAGATTGTCCCACTCCTCAACAGAAATTCGGCGTAGATACCTGAGAGTGGTTGGTGGGTCACGTCGTCAATAAACAGCCCTTTTCAATCTATCCCAGGCATGTTCGATAGGGCTCATGTCTGAAGAACATGCTGGCTACTCTAGTCGAGCGATGTCGTTATCCTGAAAGAAGTCATTCACAAGATGTGCACGATGGGGGCGCGAATTTTCGTCCATGAAGACTAATGCCTCGCCAATATGCTACCGATATGGTTGCACTGTCGGCCAGAGGATGGCATTCGCGTATAGTACTGCCTTTACGGCGCCTTCTATGACCACCAGTGGTGTACGTCGGCCCCACATAATGCCACCCCAAAACAGCAGGGAACCTTCACCTTGTCTCCAAGGATTGCTTGATTGAACGCATATGCGACACTCATCGGTGAAGAGACCGTGAAGCCAATCTTGAGCGGTCCATTCGGCATGTTGTTGGGCCCATCTGTACCGCGCTGCATGGTGTCTTGGTTGCAAAGATGGACCTCGCCATGGACGTCGGGAGTGAGATTGCGCATCACGTAGCCTATTACGCACAGTTTGAGTCGAAACACGACGTCCTGTGGTTCCACCGAAAGCATTATTCAACATGGTGGCGTTGCTGTCAGTGTTCCTCCGAGCCCAAATCTGTAGGTAGCGGTCATCCACTACAATAGTAGTCCTTGGGCGACCTGAGCGAGGCATGTCATCGACAGTTCCTGTCTCTCCGTATCTCCTCCACGCCTGAACAACATCACTTTGGTTCGCTCCGAGACGCGTGGACAGTTCCCTCGTTGAGAGTCCTTCCTGGCACAGAGTAACAATGCAAACGCTATCGAACCGCGGTATTGACCGTCTAGGCATGGTCGGACTACAGACAACACGAACCATGTAAGTCCTTCCTGGTGGAATGACTGGAACTGATCCCTCCGTCTATCGACGCTGCTCATGCATGGTTTTTTACACCTCTGTGTGGGTTTAATTACATCTGTGAACAGTCAAAGGGACTGTGTCTGTGATAACAGTATCCACAGTCAACGTCTATCTTCAGGAGTTTTGGGAACCGGCGTGATGAAAAACTTTTTTTGATGTGTGTATGTCAAGAGTCATCGTGTGCACCATTTGCTTAGAGCACTACCATGAACGAAAATGAACAAGAAGTAATTTGATTTGGCTATGGTTTAAATAAGTGAATTCACCATTACAAATATGACTGCTTGCTGTGTTGGCAATACACCTTGT
Source organism: Schistocerca gregaria (assembly GCF_023897955.1). NCBI lineage: Eukaryota > Metazoa > Arthropoda > Insecta > Orthoptera > Acrididae > Schistocerca > Schistocerca gregaria. Next base: position 737,242,495 of record NC_064931.1, read on the forward strand.
AAAGCATAAATTGTAGTGTGAACGTTATACAGGTTTACGTATTACGAACGCCTCTTTGTATCTATTCGATATTACGACCGTTTCCAAAGCACCAGAAACTAATATCAGGTTTACAGAAAACACCGTAAGCATGTGTGATTTTCACGATATTGCCAGTTGCTCCGTTATTGAAATGGCGTACCGAGCCTCATTAAACTAATAGCAGATTGCTCGTTAAGTCAGTTGCGAGGGGAAGTGTTGGTAGTGAGATCGGAAGGCTGGTAGATATGTTAGGCAGGCCTGCGAGCTGTGCGTGCTGAGTAATGGGCGCGCCTGCGCCACGCTTTCGAAGCGAGTCGGCCGCAGTTATCACCAGCGCGAATCTCAGGCAGCCGGAGGAGCAAAACTTAATGAGAAATCGATTGACGAAGTAAGTGTGGCTGTGTTAAGAGTGTCAGGCCACGGCAGCTGTTCCACAATGCGAAAATGAGAGAATTATAGCGTCGGCAATTAAACGCACCACGGCGCAGGCGTATCGCCACGGATCTGCGGGAAACCTTCGCCGAGCTTCCAGCCTCAACCTTCATACTCCCAGCAACGTTGTTTAGAGGTCCGCTAGATTCATGACAACCTCTCGACAATGCGAAGCATTAAATTATTTCCGCTCCCCGGCAGGAAGGGGAAAAAGTGGGTGAAGAATTTCTTCACAACATCCCAACGAAAAGATTTCAGACTATAATTGCATATGCGGATACTGATCTACGTAAAATTCTGCAGTCAAGTCTCGTTTTTCTTGCCTAACAGTTTGCAGAACTTTACCTAATCACAACTATTACATTAGCTCGGGATGGTCATCTTACGAAAAGCCCTAGAATTAAGAAAGGAGTAAGACAAGGTTGCTGTGTTCCCCTTTCCAATTTTAATATTCATTTTGAAGACATCTAAATGAGGTGGAAGAACACAACGACAGTCTAATATTACACGAATTCTCATACAACCCAGAATTCTCCTTTGTTCACCGATGACATGGTTATCATCCAAATAACTAGAAGCGATTTACAGAGTAGTGCAGAAATTATACCTAAAGTACCAAGTTGGTGTGCTAATAATAACTGCAACCGGAACACAGCAATTAACCTTGAAGTGTAAAGACCAAGTACTTCCAAAACTGTAGGGAAGAGTGTTGCATCTAGAAGGTAGTGTACCTCGGAACACACGATGTTTTGGTTTGGTCGATACTTCAGTTCAGCGACTAATTTTCAAACCACATAAAGCAAGACCGACATAAGCAGTTACCGCCATTTTCTACGTTTTTTATGTTGTTAGACAGATGGTTTTGTTTTGCGTAGCATTTTTTAAATATTTTTTTTGCCTTATACACAGGTGAATGTTGTACGATGTATTAAACACATTTGTAATGTATTGTTAATTCTTGACGTTCAGAATTTTATAGTTAGTAAAATATTATTTATCTTTAGCGGCACTTTTATAAGATGTGAACAGTTAAGGTGTACTTCGTCGGTCATACAATTTCTTGTACCTGGAAACAGAACCATGTCTTTTACTGTAGAACATGTAATACTTGACTATGAACTGAGTTTCTTCAATGTCTTAATAATTATACCCTTTTTGAGAATGAAATTTGTCTTAGCTTCCAATCACTTCCATTTAAAAATGTATTTAACTTCTTATTGTTTTTTGATAACACTTCCGCTCAATTTTATTTCGTTTATTGACTATTAGTGAGTAGCAGAGTAATAATGCAATAAATAGACTATTAAATATAGCACTGACAATATTTTTTCGACTGCAACACTTTTCAACTACAACTGATCATTTGTTCATAGGTACACGACCATGTTGTACCTTGGAACATGTTTTCACATTTGGAGAAACGTTAATTTTTCAGAGCAATTTTTGTAAGTTCAGAAAAAGACAGCAACTCTTAAAACTCAATTCCAAATTTTGAAAATAGATTAAGAAAAGTATCAAACTTCTATTACTGGGCTAGCTAAAGACGAAAGTCCCAGAAGTGTAGCCGGGCACAACACCCTCCGCCAATGGAAGTTGATGTCCCGAGTCAAGTGCCGGAATTTACATATCAAGGAAGACAAAGAGTCATTAGTGATATCGCAGCATTTACTAACACCATTGGTTTCAATCGGGTGTATCGAACAATTCAGATCACCTGATTAAAACAATATGGGACAAGGAATAAGTTCTGCGAAACAATTTCCACTCTTTTACTTTTAAACAGAAGTATCGACAGTGCAGTTAATGAAATTGCACTCCTTGTGTTAAAAGACGGCCTAGCAAAGACAAGATAGGGAAATACAGCATGAAGAGAGAATTAAATGAAACTGAAATATAAAATGTGACTTTTTGGTTCCAATAAAACAATCTAGAATGAATACAGCATCATTCAATATGCAAAAACTGATTTCAACAACATCCTGAGAACACTGGCTTTAATATTTAAGTTTTAGAAAGAAATATTGACATACGCATTTGAATATCTTATGGTCCAACTTAATATATAATTAGAGGAAAGATCTATAACCTACTAATAACTCACATATTATTTACCTTCACACTCTGATAAAATATTTTGTTCACAATACAAGGAAGCAGGCAGTATGTTTACAATTTTCAACTGTGTAATCATCAAATACGTAAATTAATTACTATTTTCAATCTGACATATGTTGTAATACTTTTCAAGGCTTCTTGATCCTATTTCTGAAGTTACATAGTTCTGAATTAAAATTTTCATAAGCAGGAAACGTAAATGCAGTAAGCTGTCTCCCTCGAACTGTAAGACAGAGCAACGAGATGTGAAGTTGAAGCTCTAAATTCGTATTCAGGATGAGAGAGATTTTCATCCCTTGTAGATATCCGGATTTAGGTTTTCTATGATTTTGCTAGGTCATTTCAAAAGAATATCAAGACGCTTCGTCGAAAGCAGAATTTTACACTCTGTTTCCTCACCAATCTAATGTTCCATCTCTAATGGCTTCTGTGTCGACCGAACATTCACTTCAATCTAACCTTTCATTCTTTTTTTTCCTCCTGCTATAAACACAGTTAGTTAAATGTCTCATGGGTCATTTTGCACGATAGTTCGTAATGATGTGGAACGAGTCATTTTACATTCTCATAGGAAATTAATTTGAACATACGAGGTGCGACAATAAACTAACGAGACTGATTTTCTTTGCAAGATGTGGCAGCCCTGCAGGCTTGCATAGGCACAATATCTTTGACCGTATAGCTGCTTCTAATGCAACCGGCACATCGATGCAACTGCTCAGTCATGAGTTGTGCTGTAATAAGTTGACAAATGATTGCGTCTCTCGTCACGGAAATGGAACCGCATAATATCGAACAACAGTATGCCATTCCTAATTGCGTTAAATTGGGTGAAAACGCGATGACAACTTACGGTAAGTTTCAGAAGGCCTTTGGAGAGGAGGTTGTGTCAAGAGCTCAAGTATTTTACTGGCATAAAATGTTTAATAAAGACAGAACGAATGTTGAATATGAAGTCTGCAGTTGACGACCATCAACCTCACGGATAGATGTCAACTTGGCCTGGGTGCGTGAACTCGTACGACCTGATCGAAGATTATCCGCGAACATGATTGCAGAAGAACTGAACATCAATCGAGAAACGGTTCGTCTAATAATAACTGACGATCTTGGTATGAGAAAGAGTTGTGCAAAAATGGTCCCCAAAAATCTCACACCACATCAACGAGAAACACGGAAATACGTGATAGACGATCTGTTAAAGCAAACGGAAATCAGTCCAGAATTGTTGAGCCGTGTTATCGCTGGTGATGGAAGTTGATTTTTTTCAGTACGATCCAGAGACAGAACGCCAAAGTTCGCAATGGTGCTCACCCAGACCAAAAAAAGCTCGCATGTCAAAGTCAAAAGTGAAATGCATGCTTGTGTCCTTCTTTGATTCCACGGGAATTGTTCATAAAGAGTGGGTGCCTCTTGGTCAAACAGTTAACCAATATTACTACAAAGAAATTTGAGAAAGACTTCGTAAAAAAGTTGTTCGTGTCCGTGCCAACATTGCTGATAATTGGATTCTGCACCACTATAATGCGCCATCCCATACTGCTCTGTCAGTACAGCAATTTTTAAGCTCAAAACAAATTTCAGTAAAACCACAGCCACCTCATTCACCATATATCGCTCCGTGCGACTTTTTTTCTATTCCCAAGAGTCAAAACGGCGGTCAAGGGACACCATTTTCAAACACAAGATGTCCAAAAAACTGTGACGAGGGTCTTGGAGAATATTACAGAAGATGAGTTCCAGACACGTTACCATCAATGGCAGAAGTGCTGTAAAAACTATGTGCAATCAGAGGTGAACTACTTTGAAGGAGACAACACTAAACTTGACTTAAACAGTAAGCATAATTTTTTTCCACATCAGTCTCATTACTTTATTGTCACACATTGTAAGCTTACATTCTGAATATTTACAAGTTTTTCCAAAAGAAAAAAAGATGTACAGATGTGAGTTACTAATTCCTGCCACTTTTTACATATTACAGAAATAGAAATTCATCAATGGAATAGAAGGAGCTATCGAGGAGAAACTTTCACATTTTTTTATCAAATATTCCTTTGTTGTCTGTCAGACATTTTTCCTCACTAGGTAAGTGATCAAAAATTTTTGTTGCAGCGTTGTGCACCCCTTTTTGTCCTAAAGACAACCTTAATGTTGACTAATAAATGTCATTTTTCCATCTGCTAATCTACACTACTGGAAATTGAAATAAGAACACCGTGAATTCATTGTCCCAGGAAGGGGAAACTTTATTGACACATTCCTGGGGTCAGATACATCACATGATCACACTGACAGTACCACAGGCACATAGACACAGGCAAAAGAGCATGCACAATGTCGGCACTAGTACAGTGTATATCCACCTTTCGCAGCAATGCAGGCTGCTATTCTCCCATGGAGACGATCGTAGAGATGCTGGATGTAGTCCTGTGGAACGGCTTGCCATGCCGTTTCCACCTGGCGCCTCAGTTGGACCAGCGTTCGTGCTGGACGTGCAGACCGCGTGAGACGACGCTTCATCCAGTCCCAAACATGCTCAATGGGGGACAGATCCGGAGATCTTGCTAGCCAGGGTAGTTGACTTACACCTTCTAGAGCACGTTGGGTGGCACGGGATACATGCGGACGTGCATTGTCCTATTGGAACAGCAAGTTCCCTTGCCGGTCTAGGAATGGTAGAACGATGGGTTAGATGACGGTTTGGATGTACCGTGCACTATTCAGTGTCCCCTCGACGATCACCAGAGGTGTACGGCCAGTGTAGGAGATCGCTCCCCACACCATGATGCCGGGTGTTGGCCCTGTGTGCCTCGGTCGTATGCAGTCCTGATTGTGGCGCTCACCTGCACGGCGCCAAACACGCATACGACCATCATTGGCACCAAGGCAGAAGCGACTCTCATCGCTGAAGACGACACGTCTCCATTCGTCCCTCCATTCACGCCTGTCGCGACACCACTGGAGGCGGGCTGCACGATGTTGGGGCGTGAGCGGAAGACGGCCTAACGGTGTGCGGGACCGTAGCCCAGCTTCATGGAGACGGTTGCGAATGGTCCTCGCCGATACCCCAGGAGCAACAGTGTCCCTAATTTGCTGGGAAGTGGCGGTGCGGTCCCCTACGGCACTGCGTAGGATCCTACGGTCTTGGCGTGCATCCGTGCGTCGCTGCGGTCCGGTCCCAGGACGACAGGCACGTGCACCTTCCGCCGACCACTGGCGACAACGTCGATGTACTGTGGAGACCTCACGCCCCACGTGTTGAGCAATTCGGCGGTACTTCCACCCGGCCTCCCGCATGCCCACTATACGCCCTCGCTCAAAGTCTGTCAACTGCACATACGGTTCATGTCCACGCTGTCGCGGCATGCTACCAGTGTTAAAGACTGCGATGGAGCTCCGTATGCCACGGCAAACTGGCTGACACTGACGGCGGTGGTGCACAAATGCTGCGCAGCTAGCGCCATTCCACGGCCAACACCGCGGTTCCTGGTGTGTCCGCTGTGCCGTGCGTGTGATCATTGCTTGTACAGCCCTCTCGCAGTGTCCGGAGCAAGTATGGTGGGTCTGACACACCGGTGTCAATGTGTTCTTTTTTCCGTTTCCAGGAGTGTAAGTATGTACTTTATTGTTCCTGTTGAACTGTTGTGGATTATTTACAACAAACTTTATGATGGAACGAATATTCTGTAAAATAGTAGTCATAATGCTCCACTCGTTATATGGGTGTCTACAAGGTGAATGTGGGTGAGCATTACATATTATTTTTACACCATGCTTTTGGGCAGTGTAGAATTTCTTAAAGATGAGTTACCCCAGAACATTATTCCACATGACACTATTGAATGAAATTATCCAAAATATGCCAACATATTGATTTCTGTCTCTCCAAGATTTGCGATGATTCTAAGCGTAAATGTGGCTTAACTAAGTTGATTTAGCAGTTCCAAAATGTGTTTCTTCAATTTAAATTCTCCTCAATATGGACCACTAAGAATTTTGAAATTTCTACCCTATTTATTACTTCCTCACCATGTGTTACACTTGTCATTGGTGTAGTACCTCTAAACGTGCTGAACTGAATATAGTGTGTCTTTTTAAAATTGATGATGACACCATTTGCAGAAAACCATTCGATAATACTTTTAAGAACTTTTTTTACCATTTATTCTGTTTCTGTATGTACTTTTTGACTGATTACAGTACTAGTGTCATTTGCAGAAAGAGCTAATCCTGCTGGTTGTATAGTAGATGGAAGATAGTTCACATGCATGAAGAACAATAATTGGACCTAAGACTGTACCTCGGAGAACCTCGTAAGTTATTTTCCCCAGTTAGAATTATGTCCCTGGACCATACTGGTTGAATTACTGAGTACAGCTTTCTGCATTTTTTGTTCAGATATGACATTATCCGTTGGTTGACTATACCACCATTCACATAAAATGTCAATTTATCTGGGAGAATACAGATTAGAGTAGGTTAATACTAGTTCCATCGATCATGAATACGATATTTCGTACTGATGTGGAACGAGTCAAATTTTCCAATACATGACATAATTAAGTTAATTTGACAAGATAATTAAGCTAATATAACAACTTTTTTATTTGTTTTTTTAATTTTTTGTTTGGTTTTTTCTTAATTTATTTCTAAAAATTCCTCTGTGGATTAGAAGGAGTTGTCATTCAGAAATTCTTTTAATTTCTTCTTAAATACTTGTTGGTTATCAGTCAGACTTTTGATCTATTTGGTAAGTGACCAAAGACTTTAGTGGCGGTATAATTCACCCCTTTCTGTGACAAAACTAGATTTAATCTTGAATAGTGAAGCTCATCCATTCTCCTAGTATTGTAGTTATGCGCACTGCTATTACTTTTGAACTGAGTTTGGTAGTTAATAACAAATTTCATAAGAGAGTATATATACTGAGAAGCTACTGTGAATATCCCTAGATCCTTAAATAAATGTCTGCAGGATGATCTTGGGTGGACTCCAGCTATTATTCTGATTACATGCTTTTGTGCAATAAATACTTTATTCCTCAGTAATGAATAACTCCAAAATATGCAAGCAATGAGTGAAAATAGGCGTAGTAAGAGAATTTACTAAGATGTTTATCACCAAAATTTGAAATGACCCTTTTTGCATAAGTAGCTGTACTCAAACGTTTCAGCAGATCATCAATGTGTTCCTTCCAATTTAATCTCTCATCAATGGACACACCTAAAAATTTTGAATATTCTACCTTGGCTATATGCTTCTGATTAAGGTCTATATTTATTAATTGCATCATACAATTTACTGTAAGGAACTGTATGTACTCTGTCTTATCAAAATTCAGTGAGAGTCCGTTTACAAGAAACCACTTAGCAATTTTCTTAAAGACATTATTGACAATTTCATCAGTTAATTCTTGTTTGTCTGGTGTGATTACTATACTTGTATCATCAGCAAAGAGAACTAACTTTGCCTCTTCATGAATATAGACTGGCAAGTCATTAATATATATTAAGAATAACAAAGGACCCAAGACCGACCCTTGTGGAACCCCATTCTTGATAGTTCCCCAGTTTGAGGAATGTGCTGATCTTTGCATATTATCTGAACTTTCTGCACTCTTCCAGTTAAGTACGAATTAAGCCATTTGTGCACTGTCCCACTCATGCCACAATACTTGAGCTTGTCTAGCAGAATTTCATGATTTACACAATCAAAAGCCTTTGAGAGATCACAAAAAATCGCAATGGGTGGTGATCAGTTATTCAGATCATTCAAAATTTGATTGGTGAAAGCATGTATGGCATTTTCTGTTGAAAAACCTCCTGGAAACCAAACTGTCGTTTTGTTAGTACTTCATTTTTGCAGATATGTGAAGCTACTCTTGAATACATTACTTTCTCAAAAATTTTGGATAAAGCTGTTAGAAGGGAGATTGGACGGTAATTGTTGACATCAGATCTATCCACTTTTTTATGCAAAGGTATAACAATAGCATATTTCAGTCTATCAGGGAAAATGCCCTGTTCCAGAGAGCTATTACAAAGGTGGCTGAGAATCTGTGATTCACACAGTCAAACACTTTAGAGAGGTGGCAGAAAATAACAAGCAGTGTTATTTTATTATTTATTCCTAGTCAGATCTGGTGAGTGAACGTGGATACTGTTGTTGATAGGGTACTAGTGTACAATACATCATCTTCTCAAAAATTTTGGGGGACGATATCAGCGGTGAAGCAGGTTGGTAGTTATTGACATGTCTCTTACCACCTTTCTTAAAGAGAAATTTCATAACAACATATTTCAGTCTCTCTGGAAAAGTGCACCGAGTTAATGATGGATCACATATCTCAGATAAGACTAGGCTTACTATAAGGGAACACATTTTTTGTACTCAGTGGGAAACACCATCAAAATTAGGCGAGCTTTAATTTTTGAGAGAATGTATAATTTTCTTAATTTCAGAAGAAGTTGGTGACATATTCACATGATTGAAAGTTACATTTTGAATAGACTGCTGTGATTTTGCTCTTGAACTGTTTGTCCCTATGATTTCTGCTATATTTCAGAAATGATTATGAAACGCATTTCCTACCTGTGACTCATCTATTATAGCCCTTACATTCAGTGCAATAAAGATGTTGTCTTGTTCTGTGGCTGGTTGTCCTGTCTCTCGTTTCACCACATTCCATGTAGCCTGTTGTCGTACTAATTTCTGACATTATGTTCACGTTCCTTGATTTTTTAACGATTTTTGTTACTAATTTTGGGTTGCCTTTGTAGCGTGCGACTAATGCAGGTTCCCTGCTTCTTCTTGCCAAGAGATACATTTCCGTTTCTGTTTCACAAAATACTTCAATCCCTCTAGTGATACATCGTTTTTTCCATGGCTGTTTAGTGTCCTTTATTATTAGCTAATGCGGAAAGCTGTTTTCAAATAATGATATGAATTTATCATTGAGCAGATTACATTTCATGTAGACACTTGGTTCATTATAATTTACATCCCATGTTATAGCCTGTAAACTATTCTTAGAAACAAATGTCCTGAAGTCATTAATTATTTTGATTTCGACTGAGGAGTATCCATACTGTAGGGTGCTATGCTATTTACCCTAACTGTACATCATGATCAGAGAGAGCATTTATTACTGGGTAAACAGTTATTTTCTTGCTTTGAACTCCATAAAGTAACCATGATCAAGTAGGGTCCTACTGTCTTTTTCCACATGTGGTGGAAAGTTAATTACTGGGAAGAAACTGTAGGATCGAAGTAAGGTTTCCAGATCATTTTTATTACCAGGACCCCTTCAAAAATCTACGTTGAAGTCACCACAGACTATTAACTGCTTGCTGCTGTTTGAAAGCACAGTAAGGAATCCAGATTCCTCTCAAATAGTTAAAAATTTTCCACTGTGGATATATATACAGTTCTAATTAAAATTACTTTTCAGCATTAATTCACAACCACACGCTTCTATGTGCTGATCGCCACAAAATCCACTGACCTCAATGTTTTTCAACTCGTGTTTTTTGTTAATGTATGTAACAAGTCATCCTTTTTCCATGTTATTTCTGCAAGAGTAAGCTGCAATGTGTAATCTTTTATACGTAGCTTATCTAATGCTGCAGTTATTTGCTCTGGCACGTACAAGATATCTATCTTTTCAAAGCTCTCTAAATTTTCGAATCAGACAAGAGCTTATTCTGCCTTATTATTCAATTGTCTAATATTTAGACGAAATAACTTAAACTTACTTTTATGTGCATTATTGAGCCTTTTGTGGCGCTCTTCGGGTATTTTTACTTCGTTCAAAACAGGGTGCCTGAATCCTGATTCCAATCTAAAAAGAGTGCCCCTCTGACACCAGTAACCACAGGGATCTGCTATGTGTGATGGTGGCCCCCCGCGTATTATCTGCAAGAAGCTCAGCCAACCCAACTTTCCTTCACCTGCTAAGGTGTATGCCATGTCTGGTATATTCCAATCTCCTAAATGTAGCAACTGGCACTGCAGTCATAAGAGATTTCGTTTCAGTCATCAGCAGCCTGCTCAACTCAGCGTTCACACAGCTCACAGCAGTGTTTACCCAGGCCTAATCATGGCGCTGAACGACCTCCACAAAACTGACATTTGTGTGTCTAGATGCTACTACTATTTTATAAAGATCACCACTAATGCTGTAATTATTGTGCTTATCGGGCTGTTCCCTGCTCCACCAACTATAATAACCTGATCCTCTTTGCCAAAACCTTTGCAACAAATTCCTTATGTCCTCTGTCACCTGGCCAAGGTCAGCACTTAGTTTCACAATGCCTCTGACCTGGTACCCTGTCCCCAATTTGTCCTCTACCATCTGGCCTGTACCCTCTCATCACTACTACATAAGCACAGGACGAAAGACTTTTTTTTTTGCTACTCTCTCTCTGTCTCTCTCTCTCTCTAGGTACCGACTTACACTGAGTTTCTTTGCTAGAAGAATACTTTGGCCTACAGCCAGATGAGTCTCTTCCCCTCCTACTTCAGGTAATTTGTTCGATACTTTTAGCTCAAATGTAAACGAAGCTGAAGAGCTGTTCTCCTTACACCCATTTCTTGTTACCTTCACTCAGTTCCCAAGATCTTTCTCCCCTTTCAACTTATCTAGTTCAAACTTCGCATGATCTAATTCACTAGGAAGGACGCAAATCCTTGCTTCCTGTTCAGCGATTCTCTTGTCTTTTTCACAAAGCCTACAGTTCCATGGGAGAGCCTCGTTCATTTCCCCTTTCAGTTTTCCACTACAGTCACCCCAGTGAAATTCCAACCCATTCTACACATACCAGTCCCTCTTTGACTATCGTACGGCAACATTCACACTTTCCCTGCATTGCGACACATATTAATCGCTTAAAAGTAGAATTAAATTACTTAACACACTTTACACTACGCGAATTTTCGTTACTTATGAACAGCAAAAACTAGACATAAGTTTAGCGCTTCAGGTTTGTGTGAAATAACGGAAAAAGTTAGTTATTTCCTCTTACAAGAACAACTTAGCTCTTACTCAACTGTAGTACCTGTAAAATTATCTTAATCGCAACAGAATGTATCTTAATTGTACGTACCTTGCATGTATACAACCGACTAGTGCGAAAGATTCTAAATCAAACAAATTAATATTAATACAACTGATGGCCTTATGTTAATTTAGCACTATCTCTTTCACTATTACCATAAATTCATAACAGTATTAGTTCTTTCGACGTACATCCCATATGCACTCTACGGATAGAAACACAGGCTTTCTGTTTCTCGGCGTTCTCCGCTATTTGTCTAATGCCAGGAGGGAACTCTCCTGGTTCAGTCAGAGTAATAATTCAAATATTTTGGTTCGATGATTTAATCCTTAAAACGTACTTTTCCGTAAGAAGCTGACTAGTAGATGCTGACAAATGAGCAGGAAAATCTTATCAGCTTCTAACTGTAACATGTACAATAATTAAATCGTACTACGAAGAGATCACGTTAATTTTCGCTAGCTGAGAAACAACAGCAACAAAACTCGGTCTGTTTTACAAACTTTTGTGTCTAATGTAATGATAATTTTAAACAAATGTGCACAGTATCGACCGATAGTTTTCACCAAGGACTCTACAAGAATTCATTATTTTATCCTGAAATCCTGCGAGACTGCCGTACATCCATGAATAGGTAGTGAAAGATTCGATAGGCTTAGCTGTAGGACAGCAGGTGGTAAACTTCCATAGTAATGTTACTGGGAACTGCCGTTTCTGTGACAAAGAGATTGTTTACTATTCTTGTGCAGCCTGTAGTGTAATATTGTTAAAATATATAGGCTCCGTATCACGACACACTAGTCGGGAACATCCAGCGTACACAAGGAAAGGAAGCGTGCCTGGCGACAGGTGTGCATATGTCGTAAGAAAGTGTTATGCAAAAAATCTATAGACATCCTGAAGTAAAATTAGCCACTGAAGCAAGCACAGAGACGTCTAAACCGCCGTTCTTCCCACCCTCCATCTGTAAGTGGATCATCAAGAAACCGTGACGTATGGTACCATATGCCATCAACACAGCAAGTCGGAGAGTACAGATAAACATGTAGATGGCTCATTCAGAAAGGCCAGTGTGTCTGTGTTCCTCACTTTTGTCCAGCATAACAGGAAATCTGTCGTTAGTGGTCTCGCTGCCCAATTAAAATAATAAGCCCAGTTTTCAAATGAATATTCTGTCAAAGTTTCACAAGTAACATGTTAAAACTGTACTACACCGCATCTCGAACCTAGATACAGACAGTAAGACAGCAAAACAGCGACGTTTTACCGTTTGTTTTATTTTTTTCAGTCGTTTTTTGCCGAATATTAATACAGGAACCCTAACCACAGAATGAATTTAATGAACTTGGCAAAATTCTTGAAGAAACTATTCGTTATGAAACGCAAACTGATTTTTGTATCATTTTTTTCGGGAATTGCGTGACCAGTTGCGATACTTTTGCATGGCAAGTGAATCAACTAAAAACTTAAGCATGTGACAGGTTTCCCAGTATTTCGTAAATATATCGCAGCAGTTAGCTTGGTTAGCGCATTTCGCATGAAGGGCAGATAGTCACAATCGGCTTGGAGTCTCAAAATTGTGACCTGCAACATAAATCAACGCAAGTACGTTCCACAACAAAGTCGAAAATTTACAACTTATTCTGTTCCTAGCTTGAAAAATTCTGAATAATACGTGTGTGTGTGTGTGTGTGTGTGTGTGTGTGTGTGTGTCTGGTACGTTTACATTATCAAGCTTCCTGGCACATGTAAACTGAGTAACGGATCGAGACACGAACGTCGGACCTTTGTGTTTCGTGGGCAAGTGCTTTAACCACTAAGTTCAGAAAAGTTCTCCTGTGTATCTTGCGGGGTTTACAGCATTTCGTACAGTGAAGAAGTACTTGAAATCTTAAGCAGATATCAGACAAAAGACGAGTGCATGACAACTGGAATCGCTGATAGTGCCCACTTCATTAACGGACAATTCATTATTGCAACGTAAGGAAATGAACTCAGCGGAATGCTCCAGAATCTCACAGTAACGTAGAAATAAATCCTTATCCCAGTGGTGTATAAGTGTTTTCACATAACACATAGTCGATTTATCACCCTATTAGATTTGAAACCTCGTTGAAACCAATACACATAGTTATAGGTGTACCCTGTTAAGTCTGTAGAGGACTGGACAAGTAACTAGTTGAGACTTACATATAAACAGCTTCCAGGCTCTTCTTGATGCTGCCTAAGGGAATTAGTAAAACTTAAAACAATTTATTCAAACAGTAGTTAGAAAGTCACAAACCATCAGAGCCTCATATTTCCATGGTACTGCTGCTAGCTAGATCAGACATCACTTAACAGCGGAAAATAGTGAAACACTAAAGTTACTTTACAGTGCTTCGCCCAGGCCACTAGGGCTACTTCAGGGAATTTTACCAAGTTCTTCTTGAAAACAGGTAGCGCATGTGTAAACGAATGATTTAATTTACCTAATATTAGCAGATTTTCGCTTTGTGTGTCACAGATATTCTCGGAAATGGAACTAGCATAATCAGATCTGTTTTGACTCATACTTACGAGATTTGACTACCTGACTTAAGAAAGACCTACATTGACGAGAATGGAATGTAACGGAAATGAAAAGTGTTATATCATGAACAGCTTGACCGAATGCTGCCAAATTGATACTATACTATTTTCATACCTGTGGGATATGTTGATTAGAAGTCCATCCTTTCGCAAGTTATTTTCAGCATTTTAAGCACATAAATAAGTCATTCCTACAGACGAAGAATACTAAGAGTTCGTGACTGCTAATGGGCTGTTGTGCCTATTGTGGTACTAGAAATTTTCAAGTAGAGAACTCAAAAGAGCAAGTGCAACTAATCAATCTAGAGGATGTTAGAGTTTATCTCAGGGATGTGTGAGAATCAAACCGACAGATTTAAAAGACTGTAGCCTGCAGTGAATGGATGTCAAAAGCGTGGTCACGAGATGGACACAAGACGTCAATATGGCGAGAAGAGTAGCTCCAGGCCTTTTCAGAAGAACTGCACCGCTAGAACATCGTAGGATTGTTCGACTGGTTCTGAAGAATAGGTTGGTACCAAAGCTGAAATACAGGGATAGTTTATTGGCAGAGTGTCACCGGGAACCGTCGAAAACAGACTACGATGAAATCTCTATTTGCCATGTGTCATTTATCGCTGACACCATATCTTACGCATTAGAGACTTAAATCGTATAGAGTCATAGTCAAATGAAGGGGAAGGTGGCATACTGTACTTTTTTTCTGTGATGAGTCTCGCTTGTGTCTGTGGTGGTCAGATTGACGCTAATAAGCCTGTATGAGATCTGGCAAAACCGCACAGGAAGTAACATTCTCAATACTCTCACCTATGCAACTCCTGGAGTTACAGTGTGGGAGGTTATTGGATATGACAACAAAACTGATTGATAATTGCCGAAGGGGGCTTAATCTTTGTAAAAATTTAATAAGAATAGTTGGTCCTGTTTTCATAGCCTTCATTTCCACCGTATCACATTTCATTCCACACAGCAGTTCACACCAAAAACGAATAAACGAATTAACGGATTCCTAACTGATATGCATCTTCCCTGATTTGTCGCCCATATATGATATCTGGGAAGGAATAGGAAAAAACGTGTTCGGTATTTCCATACCAGGTTCTATTCAGTAATTTTCATGGAAAGACACAGCATATCTTTCAGGCATGGCGAGACATTCCTTAGAGTGACATTCGAAGACTGTTTCCTTTCATGCCACAACGAATTCATCAGTCTGTTCGCTCTCTTGAGGGTCATACCACATACTGATGTTGCTGACGGACCTTAGCTACGAAATGAATGGAAGTTTAAGCCCATAATACCCGTTGTGAGATGAAGTCCACGGGTTTTAATAAATAACGACTGGTGCCTCATTTCCATTTACGTTAGTGTAAAAGCATGTTCTACTACCTTTGCCTTGGATACCTGTAGGTCTTTCGAATTAGCTGTAGCATTCAACACGAACGTAATATCAGTGAAAAGCAAGTGGGCATCGGACCACATTTAAACAGGAATTGAGATGTCCTTATATTTTACGATGTACAGAGCAAATCTCGAATGGAGTTTTTGCAGTGTGTAAAAGCATACGATTACTTTCAATTAATGCTACGTTGCCCTCCCTTCAGAGTACGCTGCAATCACAGAAATTATTTATTCTTTTGCAAAATAGTGCACACCAATGTGTTTATGCAGTGTAGTCGAAATTAGATGAGATATGTACGAAATGTTAACTAATGTTTTGTTCTCTTTGTTACTGGAAAACGTACAATACTGCTAGAGCGAACATGTTATCGGATCACGCCCATTTCGTAAATAAGAGGTATGTTACGTCTATTAAATTTTTGTTTCCAGTAGATCATTTATTTAAAGTCCCGTTTTGTGATATATCTTGACAAATACGTAGCTAGGAGGGCCAAGTACTCTGGACTTAAAGTAGTACCTGGTGGTCTGGTGGTAGAGTTTGTGCCTGGAAACTGAATGGCCGTGGGATCAAATCACGGTCAAGCTATGGGATGATCAGTCTGCCTTTAACTTAACCTTGACCTATCCTGAATGTGACGACTCGCCAGAAAGGACAAGTGTTTCGAATTCCATGTTAACTACAGTCCCGCGTTTCCTCTATAGGACTACTGGTGTCGGCTATGGACGCACAAGTCGCTGGAGTGGCGTCCAGTTGAAAGACTTGTATCAAGTTGTTAAGCCATACGGAATTAGTTTAGTGTCTATAATAACTAACAGCTGCTCATAAAGAAGATTCACTGTCACAGTGTGGCGTTTTCTTTCGCTTCTCAAGCATCACTGATTGATGACGGCAGATTTCTTTCTTACTGCAAAGAAAATCACTGAAACGACAGTAAAAATAATTCGCCTGTTTCTGAACTGCTGTATTATTACATTTATTTAGGATAACTCTTAACAGATAATAAAACCTACTTTAATAAAAACAAAACACAGGTTAGTAAGTGTAAATGACACCCTTACACCATAGTCTTCAATGTGTTAAGTGCCACATTTTGGTATTTGAAGTCGTAGTACATGTATTTTCGCTGGGTCTGTGATTCACGAAACACGTCAGCTCCATTTTCTCTTCACTTTTATTGCTTTATGTTGACGAAAGCGTTAGTCTTAGGAATACTTCCTGCTGCTGAATGGGAGGTCACGAATTATTTTTCAATATAGTCACCCGCGATAGTGGTGAAAGTTTGCTAAAATTCCAGACGGCTGAATAGCGGTAACCTTTTGCGGAAATGCCGTCCGCTGGTCCCTCCTCCCAGCGAGAAGCCATTGTCTGCAGCGGCCCTGTAACTGGGTCGGCACGATTTCTGACTCAACTTGCGCCAACGGTCTGAGCCATCTCCAGGGAATAACTTTCGCTTATAGGATGTCGGTCTTGGGGCAGTAAATCCGCCGCACGTGACTTCCGTTTGCAGGAGGTTTCTCCTTTAATTAAAAATATCTTCACTATCTGTTTTACTCCTTTCATTGATATGACGTCAGAATAACCATTCATGAGTTTGTGTTTATCCACTTTTGATATTACCGCTGTGCTGCTAATGAAACTCTTTCGTTCTATTGGAGATTAGTCTCTTGCTCTAATCGCCAATGTCTTATCAACCGTGTAGTCGTTTCTTTTTGTTTCTGTTATGGACAAATTTCATTTTCTGTATCGTAAATTATTTATTGTAAACTTTATCATTATTACCCTTGTTTACGTGTTCAATTCAGTATGATTAAGAACTTACATTATTCAAAGGGGGGGGGGGGGCGTAGGATGTCAAACCAGCCGACTTGGAGCAGGAGAGGCACCACATTACGTTTTAATTTCCACTGTCTATACTTTTACAAAAAAAACATAACAAAATAATTTTTTTTAGACTTGAAATTTCATCACTTTTTCACTTGCTATTTGCTTCATTTGTTGTTATAGGTACATATTTTGTCATAAATAAGAGAGATTCTTCGATGAATTTTGCACTGCTTATTAAACACAAACTACTACATGAAAAATCTAGAATTTTCCAAATATATTAAAAACAGTGGTAAACCTGAGGTAGTTAACTACAAAATGTTACGGGTGATTCATTTAAAAAAAAAAAGTAACTTCTAGAGTTTCATACACCTGTAAGTATGGTTTGCACGCTATGCAAAATTCATGGAAGAATCTCTCTTAGTTATGAAGAAATGCGTACCTATAACAACAGATGCAGCCAATAGCAACTGAAAAAATGATGAAACTTCAAGTGTAAATTTATTTATTTATTTATTTTTGCCGGCCAGTGTGGCCGAGTGGTTCTAGGCGCTACAGTCTGGAACCGCGCGACCCCGCCTTCTGCAAAACACAATGTATTTCTTTTTTTATTTTACTCAACCTGGGTGCACGAATGGCAAAACGTCATTTTTTTCGGATGAATCCAGGTTCTATTTACAGCATCATGATGCTCGCATCCGTGTTTGGCGACATCGCGGTGAACGCACACTTCGCCATACTGCCGTATCACCCGGCGTAATGGTATGGGGAGCCATTGGTTACACGTCTCGGTCACCTCTTGTTCGCATTGGCGGCGCTTTGAGCAGTGGACGTTACATTTCAGATGTGTTACGACCCGTGGCTCTACCCTTCGTTCGATCCCTGCGAAACCCTACATTTCAGCAGGATAATGCACGACCGCATGATGCAGGTCCTGTACGGTCCTTTCTAGATACAGAAAATGTTCGACTGCTGCCCTGGCCAGCACATTCTCCAGATCTCTCACCAACTGAAAACGTCTGGTCAATGGTGGCCGAGCAACTGGCTCGCCACAATACGCCAGTCACTACTCTTGATGAACTGTGGTATCGTGTTGAAGCTGCATAAGCAGCTATACCTGTTCTCGCCATCCAAGCTCTGTTTGACTCAATGCCCAGGCGTATCAAGGCCGTTATTACGGCCAGAGGTGGTTTATTTCCTCAGGATCTATGCACCCAAATTGCGTGAAAATGTGATCACATATCAGTTCTGGTATAATAAATTTGTCCAATGAATACCCGTTTATCATCTGCATTTCTTCTTGGTGTAGCAATTTTAATGGCCATACTGTAGGTTGGAAAACCCTTGCTCGGTCGATAGCTGAATACTTCTGACGACATGAAGAGCATCCTTCTAGTCTCTACGACTAACATTGCTAGATCCAGTAATTAATATGAGGACCCCGAGAAGATACGACAAAGAACTCCGAGATATGTGCACTCTCCTAAGGTGTATGAGACACATATGGTCTACAGATTGATTTTTAGTAGGAACAGGACATTATATATGATCAGTTAAGCCTCACAATACATATGTCATAAATTTAGAAGTGTATCATTTAGGTAGAAACAGCTATTATTGTTATTGTTATCAGGAATTGGAAAATTCCCTTTGTGTATTATTCTTGTCACTTATTATTTTCTTGTTGCTTATTAAATGTGAGACAATTTCTGGTGTGGACAAATTGAAACTGTAAGGCACTATTGATGCTTTTAAGCTCAGCAGATCTACCGTTTTCGTGTTTACTTTAAATGTATCTGGTGAAACGTCTTTGGTACTTACACGAGTGCCCAGTTTTAATTTTTCTTTGCTTTTGATTTAGCCATCTTCCTCATTCCTGTATGTCTTCAGTAGGCTTCGGCTGCCATAATTTCACTCTCTTTTATATTTATGGTAAAGTGAAGACTACGTTCTATTCTCCTACACCAGCAACTAATTGTTTAGAGAAAAAAATTAGTTTCCCTGAAATATTAGAGATTCAATTTTTATTTGTACAAAATAAAAATGTCATCAATTGTGAAAGAAATAGGCGAATTCCTTGAATGCTTATTTGATAGTTTCCATTTACAGAGAAAGCATTGACCAATTAGTTCTCAAAATTGCTCAAATGGCTCTAAGCACTATGGGACTTAACATCTGAGGTCATCAGTCCCCTAGACGTAGAACTAATTAAACCTAAGTAACCTAAGGAAAACACACACGTTCATGACCGACGCAGAATTCGTAGCAGCAGCGAAGTTCCAGACTGAAGCGCCTAGAACCGCACGGCCACATCGGCCTGGGCAATTACCTCTGGTTAGATATGACGACACATCTCTCATTAGGATTTTGCTGACATTATATTGTAAAATGTTTAACCTTAGTTTAAAGAAAATTCGAAGCAGAATCTATTTGTGCACAAACTATACATTGCATCGAACCAAATGTCGACATTTAAACTTGTTCTTCATAATATTGGTCCACAGTTGACCGCCTTAACTCATTTATAAAATTTATTATTTATCTTCATCTAAAATCTTACTTCACAGCCACCGCATGGTGTAGGGCAGTTCCTCGCTTCTATATTCCTTGCGTATTCCACAGAAACTCTAATACACTACATGCCACTGCATATGTTATGATCATTAATGCAGGGAAGTACTTTGTTCTCAAAATCCGCTGTGTATCTAAGTTAAAGAAGTGCCATAAAATAATTAGATAATTACAATTATAGTTAGTATATTTGAAGTCTATTTTTCTTATCTCAATATTTACGAAGTTTTGTTGTTTCAGTACTAAATTAAATTTCATGATTTTGTTCTATCAGTGGTGAGCAGCATTAAGTGTCTTTAGATACTTGAAAGACTACTGCAGTATAATTCATCACATTTACCTGTTCTGTTAACAAACTTTTGAAGTTAACTGTTGAACAAATTAAGTGTTAATTTTCTCTAGCTTTACGATGCTAATCTCGTCCTTAACACTAAGACTCTGAGTCACTCTTATGGACCTACATTAGTCTGATATGTGGGCAAATAACTCGAAATTAATTAAAAAATTTTATATCGTTTATTTTTCCTTCTCAGTGGCACATTTTTCCTGGCGAGACTAGTTTCGATCACACTTTATCATCTTCAGAGCCATGTAGTGTAGAACAGCAAGAATGTCTTCCAGGATTTTAAAAAATTCTTGTTTCCTTTGAACATAACACAGTCGTTGGAAACAGGTCTAAAATTAATTCATATGCAATACACGTGGTGTAAGAGTTATAAGGAGTACATTTGACGTTACGAAATCTATTTCTGTCACATACAAAATATCTCGAGATCTGTGTGTGTCTCTTTGTTACTCTAGGCACTTTAGGTTCTGTCGCATAAAACATAGCTTCGAAGACGACATGTGTGTGTGTGTCACAGCTCAGAGGGTGATATTTTTAGGGATAAATTAAGACATGGCCTTACGGTATCTCCAAGGTAATGATACAAAAATCAATTTTACGTTTCATAACGAATAGTTTCTTCAAGAATTTTGCACATGTTCATTAAATTCTGTGGTAACGATTTCTATATTAATATTCGTCAAGAAACGACTTGAAACATAAAAACACAGTAAAACATCACTATTTTGCTATCTTACTGCCCACTTCATATACCAACTATCTATGAAAAGTAAGTTTACACTGATGAAATCAAACTCACTGAAACATACCTCGATATCATAAAGAAGTAAAAATATTTTATGCTTTGTTGAACACGGATTTCCACAGAAGAAGCTGTTTTTACCAATGAAGGATAAAGATGAGAGCTATAAAGTTCTTAATCATGATGACAAAAAGTGGGAAAAACCAACAGAGAAAGTATCATTTCCGCAAATGCTAATTCATTTAAAACAAATATTTATTTTTATTCTTCACTACCAGTCGATTTACGTATCTGAATAGTTGTCAAACACACAAACTCGTACTCAAATAGGACATTTTAGACCATGTATAATAGTTACATTTAAACTGGCTGCTTATAGCATCAAACTGATGAATTACCATACGTATGTACATGCATGGATTAGAGCATCTTTACACTATAAGCGCGTCAGCAGTAAAATAGTGTCCAAAACTACTTTCATTTAAATCATAAACTGGTTCTACATATGTTTTCACTCTTTTCACTTTCATTCGTTGTCCCTAAAGGTAGAGTGGCCTGTTTGAGGTCTGAAGCAGCGTAGGGCCACGATCTGATCACACAAATAAGTCTAGTTTATAGTGAGACGGAGGGAGTCTCATTTGAGTACATTTGGAAAGGAACTTCATCCTAGGATTTTTCTTACAATAGAGCATAACCTCACGAAAACCTTAGTCAGAACTGTGGGAATGGGAAGAAGTTTTGTTTTAACGATGTGTAACAGCCCATAATTAGAAAGCTTCGTGTATATGCTAGTGAATTTCTTTGTGCGCTTCTGAGTAAAGTCAATGACTCTGTCGACGAGAGCAGTGTACCTGTGTCGTACGTAGGTATGTTTTCTTCTTTATTGTTAATTCATCTTCCACCATGGGAGATGGTGGTCTGCCAGTGAGACAACATCCCTTTCTTCAGCTTAACGCATTAAAATGTCCGCAAAGGCGAAACTAATATGATTAAAAGGAAAAAAAAAACAAACGTTTTTAAAAACTCTTACAGTATGGGTCTTTTCTCCGTTCTTAAGATTAAAGGTTAAACAAAAAAACCTAAAGTATATTATTTAAATACACTTTGCAGAAGTTGTGATGCTGTTGGAACAGTAGCACTGCACTTTCACTAAAAATTTGAAGGTTCTGCCCTGGAGAAAAATTTATTTGCGAAAGAGAAACTTAAGTTGTTCCATAAACGTGAAGGGTGTGGGTATAAATACAGGGGTCCGTTGGATAATCTATGACGATGGAATGGTTAGTAGTAAGAAAGAAAGGAGGATTTTAGTGTGTGGGGAAGGCCGTAGTATGAAGAGAAGAGGGGACAGGAAGAGATGGAAAGGGAGCCGTGATGTGGTGTGAGATAGGACCTTAAGGGTTATAGTTGAAATGTTGGATACATATTGTGGGGGATTTCATTGACCTGGGAGGATACCTGGTGGAAGTAGCGTTCAGATAGTGTATGGAGTGTGTGTAGCTATAAGGACGGTGGAATGTCTCGAACAGGTGCGGCTGCATACCACTATTAGTGGTCAGTTGGGAAACATTGTTGTTATTGGAGTCTAGTTTGCGGATGGTGTTCAATGTTCATGAAGTATGTAGGTGTGCACGACCTACAACCTACAACATACAAAATACAAAACACGTAGGAAGTACGAGCATAATACACTGTACATGTGGAATAAAAACCAATGAATAATCAACATCTGATAGCATACCAGTGAAACATGTATGTACACGTGTTTGTACTGGAGCGACCAATGTTTATCACCTTTGTATGCAGGAAAGTGAACATAATGTAAACACACCTCTCCAGAGACCATAATCAGCCGAGGAGGAAAGATATGAAAATATTTTATTTATCTTCTCGACTTGCTATTATAAA
Source organism: Schistocerca gregaria (assembly GCF_023897955.1). Taxonomy (NCBI): domain Eukaryota; kingdom Metazoa; phylum Arthropoda; class Insecta; order Orthoptera; family Acrididae; genus Schistocerca; species Schistocerca gregaria. Next base: position 737,265,483 of record NC_064931.1, read on the forward strand.
TGATACCAATGTCAGCTATTTTCTTTTCCTTTTTCCAAATATCTTTACAAGAAACTCAAGACTAATAAACACACGTGTCGAGCACCGTCCGCAAGACTTGCTTTCGCGGCGCGCGAATTGTGAGTCTGGGGATAGACGCACGAGCGCCAGCATCTGGAACCATAAATTTGGAGGGAGGTGTGAAGGCGCGCGACCAGGTGCATGACAAACAGCAGGGGGCGGCCTCCGCATTGTCTGCAGAATTTGGGCGATCCCCTGAGGGGAGCACACCTCCGGGCTTGTCCCTCTTCACAGCGGGACAATGGTCCAATGATTAACAGTGATTTCCTTGGGCTGTAAGCTATTTGTCAAGCATAATGCCTTGACGCGGCCCGGCCCTGTGACAACCCGGCCTGCCGCCTCGCCAAAGAAAGCAGAACAAAAGCCGAACGGTCGTGTCATACGGCGCCTGCTGCCCGCCGCAACACTTCGCTGCGGGTACACTCCTCTATAAATAAAGCCTTCCTCCTACTGATTTGTGTGCTTTTTTATACATACATGACTGTAATTTCGTCTGCCCCAAACGTTTTCCGCCGTAATTCAATGGTTAAATGCGGGCTGCTGGGGAAATATGTTTTGGTGAGGGAGACGTTCGCTCTCATGTAAGCTGGATCTTAATAAACGTTGCGGTCAACGTATTCTAGATGACACAAAGATCTCCCACGGAGATGAGAAGTAGCCTATTTTTTGAGTATTATCAAAATGTTGACACAGTCTAGATGACGTCGGGAATATCTTTATTAAGGTAGCCAGTTTTCGTATGGTACCTAAAAGGCTGAAGACCAGTATAACAGAGGTCGGCCCGAGGCCGATTTGAATACCGCAGAGGCAACTGGTATAAACGTTAAAGCTTTTTTCATTTACTAAAACTCTTACAGTCGGTTTCGATGGCCATCTCCCGCTCAGCTGTTACATTCAAACATTATTCGACCTTTCCTGTACTAAGCATGCTCCAAATTAAGAACATTTTTCATCGGATGCACTTCGCTTCATTGGTAAACCTTCCCCAGCGGCGATTTTTTAAACATATTGCAAACAAAATACCTGTTTTTATTTCAATTGCTCTGTTATTGCGTTAGAAACAGTTTCTCCTATGAATTTCCTATTTTGTTTTCTGAAAACTATTGTTTCCTCAAGTTGGTATCAAATGTGGCTTTCAGTATTCGCTTTTATTCCATTTTTTTCTTTTAAAAAAGAGCAGACCTTTAAGCTTACTTTTTTCTAAAATTTTGTGTTGTAGATGGCTTTACACAGATCTGACCTGAACTGCATTTATTTTGCACTCAACACTGTGTAGCTGTTTCTTCTACTTCCATGTTTTTTTATGGGTATACACAATATTTTTTTGTTATGAAAGTGGTAGTTGTCTTGCTGGAGGAGGAGGAATTTATTGTTGCTTACTTTTACTACTTGTATGCCTGTGTCTCTTGTAACAATGTCAAGGTTTTGTTTGAGTGGTTATCATGCACAAGTTTACGGTAAGGTTTAGACAAAAGGAAAAAAAAACACCTGCCCTTACACTTTGTTGTGCGGTAGCGTTCTTGCTTCCCACTCCCGGGTTCCCGGGTTCGATTCCCGGCGGGGTCAGGGATTTTCTCTGCCTCGTGATGACTGGGTGTGGCGTGATGTCCTTAGGTTAGTTAGGTTTAAGTAGATCTAAGTTCTAGGGGACTGATGACCATAGATGTTAAGTCCCATAGTGCTCACAGCCATTTGAACCAACACTTTGCTTTCGTGTAAGACCGTCATTCTTCATATTGAAACCAAAGGCACACTGTTTTTGTCGCTAAACGGACGGCCGATCATTGTAATCAAAGTTAATGATACCGCTTGTGATGAGGACTGGAATGATTTCGTAAACAAGGCCACGACTGCAGACTTCGTCATTACTGTCTGATCCGATCTAGAACTTTATTCCGCACTATCTTTTTTCGTCCCTTTTTTACTCACTCCCACAAAATAAATTAGCGGTAAGCCTGAAAAGCCAAACAAATATTTAATAATTACTCTTACGTGGTGAAACACAACCAACTCGTTTAACTCACTTCGCCTTAACTGTTGTTTATAAATATAAGTTACTTTCTTACATTTCATATTATGCTTATGATTCGGTGTTCCAACGACACACAGCTGCCTGCTTTCGGTGAAGCGCATAAGTTAAGAAACGACAGTATTTAAAATAAATGAATAAAACGTACCCAAGAGAAAGCACCGAATGATGTTGTACAAAGGTTAAGACTGTAAGGAAATCGGACGTTCAAATCTCCAGGGAAAAATCCTGTTTTAGGTTTCCGTAGTATCTGAAATTAATATGGGAATTCTGGAATTATTTTGTCCGTTGTTGTCTACACATTTCAATATCCCTCTCCAGTTGGGCTATCATTGCCTCTTTCATACCTTCGATGTTACTGTTATACTTAAACCTTCATTTACACTTAACGGTTATTTAATAGGAAACTTTTTAATAAAGTAGAATCAATTGGCAACACATAGTTGGTTATCAATGTCATCGGAAATGTTAAACTGAAACAACGGCCAAGGAAATACCTCCTTACCTCCTATATTAAATGTATTGATCTGTTATTGCACGGTGGACTAATAGGAGAGTATTGTTATGACTTTAACTGTTACAAATTTATGGTTCAAATCACCAAAACGACGAGTATGTTCCGACAATAGATAAAATCCTATGGAAAACAGTCCATATGTTCATGCGTATATTAAAAAGATAAGCATTTCTTCTTCACGACCATGTAAACGATATATATCCGCAAAGGCTGTGTTTTAAATATGGTGTCGATTCCAAACTCTATCGAGATGAATGAAAGACAAGCAGGTAGCAACCATATCAGACGGACGGCTTTCTAGATTTATTTTGATGCACTTCATTTTTGGTAAAAAATTGAATCTGTTTCCTTCCTGTTCGGATTATAATGACTTCTGGAATATGTACAAATGATAAGTATATGGCCTGCAAGTCGTATAACTTGTTAATGATATCGATTCTTCCACTGTTTTGTTGTACAGGTCCTCTTACAGCTGTCGGACATGAAGTATGCACTTAGAAATATGTAAATTCCTCGAAGATCTTTTTGTTTTGTGGGGACATACGTTTCATTGTTAACACTGTCAATAAAGCTGACAAATAATTCTCGATTCTACACTTCACTATATTCATGGTATTTGTTTCAAATGCACGTATATTCCATGAAATGCTTCGAAATACGGACGAGATTTAACTAGGAAGCAATAGCCATATGATTACAGCAGGATGTGTTCATGAGCACAGAAGTGATTTAGGGAAATCATGGAACACCTAAATCAAGACGGCTGGAAGCGAAATTCTACCACCGTTCTCCCGGATGCTTGTCGAGTGTGCTAACCACTGCTCCACCTGGCTCGGCGCAGTTTCTGAAATTTAGATTTCACATTCTTAAAGATGATTTTACGTAATGTTCCCTGACCTGAACTATAAAAATTTGTACGCACACGATGAATAAGAGTGTATTTATGAATGAAATGTAAGGAAAACAATAAATTAGGAAACAAAAGGATAATTACTCGTTCAGAAAACATATTTAATTAACCTTTGTTGCATCGAGAACGTCATTGTATGTTAGCAGTAAGTGGAGCGCTGTACTGAGAGTTCTCGGATTCAAAGCGTACTCGGACGGCAAATAGTTTCTTGTGAACCGTCTGAATCTAGTATACAACGTATACTAACGCAATTTAAAAAGTCATCGTAGAAACTACTTGGTTTTCCTTCTCAAGACAAGTACTGTAACCTAATGCGACTTTAATGTTTTCAACTAAAATACATTAATGCAGTATTAAAGGACACGTGGAAACTTTTCTGTGTTCAATGAAGTATGATATGTAAAAATGAATATCATTTCAGACAGGCTCATACAGAAACGGGTGTTACATCTTCCCGTATGCATTCCAACTACTAGTTACGGACAGAGAAAATAACCAGCATCTTAAATAAAGAACAACGTCGTCTGGTCTGTCAGTTTCGATCTTAAGAGTTTTCAAGGCTTCTGTCATTGCACATCACGTCATTTATACAATTTAATAATTTAACATCATATCACTCACGTAAATTTGCCTACGCAGATGATTTAGCTATTACAGCGCAAAGTAACTCGTTTGAAAACCTGGAATCAACACTAAATGAAGATCTAGCTACACTGAAAAAATACTATGACACATGGCATCTAAAAATCAATGTGACAAAAACAGTAAGCACAGTCATGCATCTAAACAACAAGGAAGCGAGAAGGGAACTGCGTCTGGCTATAAATGGTAAAGCTGTATTAAGCTAGATCGCAGCATGTCTTTCAGACAACACCTGATACTGCCCAAAAGCTAAAGACGAGAAATAACCTGGTCAACAGACTGGCAGGCACCACTTGGGGTTGTGATGCTGCCACTCTGCGAACTGCTGCACTGGCACTGGTGTATAGCGCTGCAGAATCTTGTGCCCCAGTCTGGAGCAGAAGCCCGAACGCCGAAAAAGTGGATGTACAACTAATGCCACTCTGAGAACCGTCACCGGCACTCTCAGGCCAACCCCCGTTGAGTGGCTTCCGGTGCTGGGAAACATCGCTCCTGCTTCCATACGTAGGGAGAAAGCAACCCAGGACATAGTAGAAAAAACTGAAGCAAACACAAGGCTACCCATACATGCCGACATGGGAGGAGCCACGAGACTCAAGTCCAGGAAACCATCGTCTGGAGCAGAACGTTGGGCACAGAGGGTCTCGATGATGAATGGAAGAATGCATGGCAGGGTATGAGAAGAGGCGTCGTGGAAAACCATCACCTAATCCACTACCCAACCAAAAGGGTTGAAGGCTTCAATCTCAACAGGAAACACTGGTTGGCTTTAAACAGGTTTCGCACGGGAGTTGGACGATGCAGACAGAAAACAACAAAATGGGGCTATACAGACGGTCCGTTTTGTGACTGTGGCGAGGTACAAACAATGGACCATCTTCTGGTTTGTAACATTCATGGTTTCAGAGACGGCTCTCTGATGTCTCTCCACAAGTTAACGGACAATGCCAGGAAATCGCTCCATAATCTTGATGTTCCAAATTGTTTCCACATTCTAAGTTCCAAACGTTTATTGTGATTTATATTAATATTATCTGTTCTTTGTAAAATGTATCTGGCAGATCTAACGAGAAATAATAAACAACTTTGTTGATTAGTTATGCTGTTCCGCGTGGGACAGCAAAATCTATGCTCGTCTGCACTGGTGTAAGATTTAACATCATACTTTCCTCGGGTGAAGAAAAAAGTATTGTCCCATATCTGTCAGTGAAACGTAAAAGTTGCTTTCCCAAGACCATTTATAACGGACACAATCAGATTTTTCCTTAGTTTAGTTTCTTGTGATTTACACGTTTTTAAGAAAAATACGTTGTCATAAAGTGGAAAGCAATCCATATACCTTATTTGGACCCATGACTTTATGAATATGTAAAGAAACGTTAACAGAAAAATTCCTAGTCGATAATGCAAGGGATATAATTCCCTTCATGACACTGTCCGACAGTCGAGGTGTGGTGAATGTTACACGATTTGCACTCAGACGTTACGTTTTAAGAATCATATGTTACAGTTCACTAATTTCATTTTGGTTTTTGTTATGAAGACCTTTCAAATAGTGCTTCGGAGCGGAATACTTTGTATATGAAAAGTGTAATACTAAATTCGCTTACGCAAATTCTCATTTGTTAGACAATGTTCCGATGAAAAATCCACCTATTCTCTCAACAGTTGTGGGAAAAAGTATGACGAAACTGTTTTCTGCACATCCAGAAATACTATTCATTATCCGTATTATTACCATAAGGACAAATTAGCAAATGAAAAATGTACCTGATTATTTAGTTTCGAAACATCATATTTTACTGCACTGAAGAACGTAATTTGTGCCACACTTCATTAGCAATATACAAAAACATAGTTTCAGGAGAGCCATCTCAAACACTCCGAATACCGTGCAATGATTCCTTTCAAAATACACGAGAACATAAACGAAAATAATTTCTGTATCTAGGGAAAAACCAATCTATGAACGTGAACGAACACAACCCGCTCCTTGTGCATAACTGAAATGCTACTCTCTAAGTCTGAAAATTGGTAATAATAATATTTTCCCTACACCAGCATCTACGTCCAGCATGTCACGTTGCGTTATGTGACTGAGTGTACCTCATTACCGCTACAATTTGCCCTCTTCCTGTGATGGGAAAGCTAGGCCTACTGGGTACCCTCCGCCACACACCGTCAGGTGGCTTGCGGAGTATGGATGTAGATGTAGGAACAACTGCCAATAGGGATGCGAATGAGCTCGAATTTTGTGATTTAGGCGTTATAAATATTTCTTGAGACACCCGTGGAAGGTGGTAATACGTTGTTTATTTTCTCTCGGAACGTACTCTGTTCAGTTTGTATCATAGACCCCAGTGTCTTCACTGTAACGTCTGTTTTGTAACGTCTAACACCGGAACTGGATTAGCATTTCCGTGACGCACTCGCTCTCAATGAACGAACCTGCGAATAAATGAGCTGTTTCTACTACTAACTGTGCCTGATAAGGACGTTAGATTAACGTAAAATAATTAATAATCGCTCGAAGTTAGGCCACTGCATTGCATTATCCACCACAGTAAGCAGGATACTTCTTGCTGTTCAGCAGAAAGAAGAAGAAATGCTTTTGCACCCTCATGCGCATTACGGAAGGCGAACTACTCGCTGTTGAGAGGAATGTCGTTACATGTATTGCCAAATGCATTGAGGTTGACGGGCATAATTTTGAGCAGTTATTGCATTAATGTGGTATTTACAGGTAATCTCGCCGTAACAGCATGCGTTCTCAGAAATGATAAGTTCACAAAGGCACATGTATCACACTGGGACAACCGAAATGAAATGTTCAAACGACCTACGTTCTGCATTTTAATTTAAAAAACCTACTTGTTTCAACTGTTCGTCTAAAATTGTGAGCCATATGTTTGTGACCATTACAGCGTCATCTATCACAAAGCGAAAAAAGTGGTCCAACTAAAACATTCATATTTCTTTACGTACTACACCAATATGTAATAAATGTGGGGGTTCCTATTTTAAAAAAACGCAGTTGATATCCGTTTGATCTATGGAAGTGCCATGTAGCGGGCCAACCATAGCGCCATCTGGTTTCCCCCTTCAAGCTAGACGAGTTTCATTGTTTGTAGTTTTTTCGTTTGACGCTTATTTCATGAGATATTTGGCCCGGTCACTATCAGTGGACCACCCCGTATATTTTGTATTTTCCTACAGACTGTTGTTCAACTAATTGACGAAGTGCAAACTCAATTTTTATTAAGCTTAAGAGAAGGATTTACGTTATTCTTTTAGAATTGAATTAAATAATCCCCAGTTAGTTTGCGTCCGCCTTCCAGTCTTCCGGAAACGATATGGTCGTTGGGGAATAATGGTAATGTGTAGGAGTAATATTCGCAGCTATGTTACTTGGCCGTTCAGAATATCGAGGAACATAAGATACTTATTTGTAACGCACCTTGATGTACCTCACATACGGACCAGAAACAAGTTACTGGTCCCTAAACCTCTCCTGATAACTTTAATGATCTCAATATGAACAGCAAGTTCTTCAACAAGAAGTGTAGAACTCTGTCATGAAGAACAACGGTAATTCTCATCAGTGACAACGTGGAAAAAATTCTTTTTTCTGAATCTGTGTTCTTACTATTCAGTAACTTTCCGGAACCGAAATGCAGACTGAAGACCTGAAGTGGCAGGATGCTAATAGTGCTGATAACATAGACGATAAATACAGGACGGTCAGAAAGTAAAATTTAGAGGGATGTTGCAGGTTAGGTTTTGCTGAGAAATAATCTTTCAGAAAAAAATTCGGTACATTACGCCCTTTCCAATTTAATTAGCAGTGAAGTTAGACAATGACGCCGCTGCTCGCGCAAATTCAAGCGGTATGCCAGAGACGGTGTCGTAAAACACGTTCTTCGTTTGGTTTTCTAAAATGACACAAAAACTGGACATGGATCGGTAATAGGGATCGAACGTGAACAAATGTTGAGCCATCTCTTGCACTGTTATCTATGCTATGAAAACAACTGACACTAATGTTATCTTGCTGGCCGCTTGAATTTGCACAGGCAACGGCCTGTTTTTCTAACTTCAATGCTAATGAACTCGAAAATGGCGGAACATAACTAATTTTTTTCTTAACAATTATTCCTTAACACAACCTACCCCGGAACACCCGTACGAGCTCTCCACACTGTTTCTGAATACCTTGTATGATGCTTCCCTCATCACACTTCTCATTCATTTTGGAAGCTGCCTTCCACGAGAACGCTTACAACCGAATAGTAGAGCTAACAGGCAACCTGAATGGCTGCCTAATGGGATAAGGATATCATGTAGAACAAAACTGTAACTACATCAAAACGACAGAAATAGTCACAATCTACCTGCCGTAACCCATTACAAAAAGTACTGTAAAGTGCTTAAAATGTCATTATGAAGGTATAAAGTATGTGGTATGCAAACAGAATAGAATTCTCAGAATAAATTAAACCATATGGCCAGTCGACAAGGAAGAATCTGGACAACAGCAGAAGGTCAAGGATATAAATTCAGTACGTAGTGGAAACGTTTTTGTTAGTGATAAGACACTTTTTGAATATAGCAGGTGAATTAAATAAAAACTTACTTTCTACAAGAAATCATATAACCCTCTCAGAAAATGGCTTTCCTAGACTACTACCTGAAACACACCTCCGTGATACGGACTAGGGGAAGAATAAGTCAATAATTAAATCGCTGAAGACTAACGTGTCTCATGAATTGGACAGGGTATCTGGAAAGGTATTTAAGCATTGTGTTGAACGTGTTAGCCGTGTACTGGGCCCCATTTGTAATTTTTCCTTTAGGATGTTAACAGTTTCCTGAACAACTAAAGTACTCATTAGTGAAACCGCTTTATTTATTGCTATTTCTATGCCATCGGCGTCTGAAAAATTATTGAATAGTCTGCACAAATAACTGTAATAAGTTCAAATAATTTGCTGCCAAACGTACAGTTGGTTTTAGAAGTGGTTTAACAACTTAAAATGCTATTTTTTCCTCTCTGGACGGATTAAGCCAAGAGTTGCAAACACTAGGAGTCATTTTCGATTTAACTAAGGCGTTTGGCTGTATTGACCACAAAAAATTACTTCACAAGTTGGGCCTGGGCCATTATAGGATCAGAGGAGTACCTGACAGATTTTCCTTTCATACTTTAAGAACAGACTGTGAAAAATCATTCTGCCCAGCAATGAGAATGGCTATGTAGTGGCATCTGACTGGGGCATGATTAAGTAAAGGGGTATCTCAGGGGTCAGTACAGGGACCGCTACTGTTTAATACATATGTAACCGATATGGTTTCCAACGTGACAGGTCATTCTAAAATATTTCTGTTTACTGATGACACTATCTTGGTAGCGAAAAATGTTAGATGCAACATAGGCAAATAGTTTCAAATCAAGTCAAACGTTCATGACTTCTAGAAGATAAATTATTGGTAAATTAAATTAATTCTCAGTTTTTAAAGTTCCTAACCACAATCTTGACATACGACATTCTACCTTGGGGTAACTCTTCCTATTCTCAAAGGCTGGTTTTGGGTCAGAAATGTGTATTTCAAGCAACGTGTGGTGTAAGTTTGCTAACCTCTTGTCGATCCCAGTTCAGGAGTATGGAAATTCTGACATTGGCGTCTCAATATGTATTTTCTTTAATGTCGTTTATTGTTAACAGTACGAGCTTATTACTAACAATTAGCAGCTTTAACTTTGTTAATACTGCGCAGGAATCCAGTCTACATCTCATCGTACCTCCTTGACTCCTGTACAGAAAGGCGAGGTGTTATCTGCTGTATCCATCTTCAGTAAGCTGCCATAAGAAATAAAAAACATTAGCAGTAATCCTCCCACTTTCAAATCCAGACTGAAGAATTTCCTCATGTTCCACTCCTTTTGTATCGTCAAGGAGTTCTAGCACAAAATTAAACAAATTCCTGTGTTACATTGTTGATTATGCTAATATATAGGATGAGTCACTAACTACTGCCACCAACAATAACCCCGAAAGATTGATAGGACTGAAAGGTTTGTGGGACAATGGGGGCCATAATATGACGTTGGTTCTTTGTTTTTTTAAATGGGATGCTACAGTTTTGTACCTATTTTCTGATAGCGGCTGTCGAGACGGATCCAATGACATGTAACAGTAACGTCTTTGAAGGTCAACGAACGTCCGTTTACAGAAGGTGTTTAAAGTGATGACCATTGGTATCAATGCTGTGCTGCAATCTTCTTATCATGGACTGAGTGGCATTCCTTATCACATCGGCACTTATCGAAGCACATGCTGTGACAATTCTCTCTCGCATATCTTCAGGTGTAGTAGGAACGTCTATATAAACAATGTCTTTTACGAATCACCACAAGAAAAAATCCAGAGGCGTCAAGTCTGGAGGACAAGCCGGGGAAGACACATCTCCTCGGCGTGAAATCCAACGATTTGGGAATTGTCTCTGCAGCTCATTTCTAGCCATCAGCGAAATATATGCCGAACACACATCGTGTTGATACCACATTCTATTCCTTGTTCCTAAAGGTATTTCTTCCGATGGCTGACCTAATGTTTCTTTCAGTAATGTGGTGTACTTCCTACCACTGAGAAAAAGGGGCCTATAATTCTGTCCTCCAGAATCCTACACCATACATTCAGCGACCATGGTTTTTGGTGTGCAACTTGGCGCAGCCAACATGGATTTTCAGTTGCCCAATAATGCACGTTACGCAAATTAACATTTCTATGGTTCGTGAATGTAGCCTCGTTAGTAAATAAAATCAAATTAATAAACGTGTCATCCCTCTGTATCTGAAGTTGAACCCATCGGCTGAATTCAGTGCGACGCATACAATCCGTACCAGTTAATTCTTGGTGGAGACTGATATAGTAAGGATGATATTTATAGCGATGCAGAACACAAACAACACTACTCTGTCTCATGCCAGATTCTCTTGCGATTTGACGCTAACTAACACAAGGATCACGAACCACAGTGTCAAGAGTACCAATTTCACTTTCCCCGTGCGTAACTTTCTTTGACAGATATGTTTCCGATGCGTTAAAGATCCAGTTGTTCTCAATTTATCATGCACATATTTAAATGTACGACGTATAGGGTGAGTAAGTTGAGGATAGATATCTTTTAGCGCGTAAATCTCTAGCTCTCACTAAATTTCGTTGGCATTCTCCGTAAATGAGAAGCATATCGACTTGTTCTTTGAAAGAATACATCATTAACATTCGCTTGATTCGACGATACTAGTCTTACTGTTCCCATGTTCCTATTAGTGTTGTACTGCAAAACCGTCGAATGGTGTTTACGTGACAATGCTACGTTAGATGGATACTCCATGTTCGGTGAATATTTACAACTTGCACTATATACGAGAGAGAATTTTCAGAGCATGTGCTTCATTATGTGCCGATGTGATAAGGAACACCACTCAATCCATCATAAGAAGATTGCAGCACTGCATTGATGCCAATGGTCATCACTTCGAACACCTTCTGTAAACGGACGTTCATGCCACCTTTGTGACCTTCGTTGACCTTCAGAGACGTTATTGTTACACATCATTGGATTTTTCTCGATAGCCGCTATCAGAAAATAAGTACTAAACTATAGCATCCCACTTAAAAAAAACATAGTTGACCTTCATATCTCTGACGCGACCCCACCTAACAACATAAACAAACGTCATATTATGGCCCCCGTTGTCTCATGCAACATTCGTCCCACAAACTTTTCAGCTACTAAAAAATTTTCAAATGTGTGTCAATTCCTAAGGGACCAAACTGCTTAGGTCATCGGTCCCTAGACTTACATACTACTTTAAGTAACTTAAAATAACTTATGCTAAGAACAACACACACACCCATGCCCGAGAGAGGTAGGACTCGAACACCTCCGGCGGGAGGGGCCTCCCAGTCCGTGACATGATGTTTCAGCTACTATGGTACTTCCGGAGTGATTCTAGATGGCAATAGTTAGTGACTCATCCTTTATACTCAATAGCTTGTCATCTGTATAGGATTTGTGTAAATTTTGTTTTATCTGTTATTAACTTTTCTCATGTTAATTACATGATTGACTCTTTCCGTGTTCGTGGTGATTTGTTCCTCAGTTGGCGCTACGGAACTAGAAGCTTAAAATAAAATAATAATAATGTCACGTCTACGTTGAAATATGGACTTTAATCCGATCAGCGTGTGCTAAAAACCGTCTTAACTTGTTATACGCTCCTCCTAAAGCCCCCTACTGTTCTTCTTCGTATAGCCATATGTTTCTTTAGAGCAAATGTTTAGATTTGCGGAGTTCGCTTGCAGTTAGGGGACGTTATTTTCAGAATTACTCAGCAAATCTGAAACTCGTTTACGAAGGTACTGTCACACGTTATTCGAATGCTTCAAGAACTATGTTTTCATGATGGCGAAAAACTGTGATTCATATTTCTGCTAAGAACAGCAGAGAAATGCCATCTTCTCCTGACCAACGGTGCATGAGTATTTGTATCATATTAGTATAAAATTTTTTGCCAACTTCATGGACAAATTTCAGGAAGATTTTTAAGGACATTGGTTGAATGTTTCCATAAAGTAAATGAAACGTAATAGTACATTCCGAAACGCTAAATGTTGATACCAACAAAAAGTTCATATGATATCATCTCTTACTGGATGAAAGCTGTGCCGGTGACAAACGACAAGGTTTTTAATTCTCAAATCATGTGCAGTGATTTCATTCCTTCGAATCGTTGCGTTTGCATTTGTGAATCATACAGGTTGGTGGCTGTTCCAAAGTTCACGTTAAATTTTAGGACACGAAAGCGAAGTTTCACAATATTGAATATTACCTCTAAACAACGTAAATATTGGAATGACACAAAGTGGCACTGTAATGTGAATTTCAAACTTCTTTTCGAAAGAACATTTTTTATGTGGATTGTTACAGAGGGTGAAAAATTCTTAAATCGTCAAGAACAAAGACAAAGCTCGCAATATGTACAACAGATACAATCGTGGTTTATAAAGTCCATATTACCGAATAGTAACTACGACTGCACGTGAGTAGTAGTCGATCACTGTTCAACAGGGAGGGCAAGTATTCCTGAAAATATGTACGTATTGTAGAGTTCTATTTCCTACGAAAATTTACAATTGTTTTAAGAAATTTCATCGTTATAAACCCAATTTTCATCCTTAATATACTGGCAGCTACTGTAGCACAATTACGGCACTGACATCTTTCAATAGAAATATGCTCTTGAAACTGAACTGAACTTCTCACTTTTTTTATAGTTACTTTAAGTGAAAGATAACATGTTTACTGCAGCAGTACCTCAGTAACATTACAGACACGGTACAAGTTGGTCAGAAGCGTGATGAGAACATTTTCTCCTTAATAATACTAAACCCTGATTCCTCCCGTAGCAGGACAATGGTCATATGTGCGTGGTGCGAGTAACACTTCGGAATTCTAATAATATGTTGTTGTGGTTTTCAGTCCTGAGACTGGTTTGATGCAGCTCTCCATGCTACTCTATCCTGTGCAAGCTCCTTCATCTCCCAGTACCTACTGCAGCCTACATCCTTCTGAATGTGCTTAGTGTATCCATCTCTTGGTCTCCCTCTAGGATTTTTACCCTCCAATGCTAAATTTGTGATCCCTTGATGCCTCAGAACATGTCCTACCAACCGATCCCTTCTTCTAGTCAAGTTGTGCCACATACGTCTCTTCTCCCCAATCCTATTCAATACCTCCTCATTAGTTATGTGATCTACCCACCTAATCTTCAACATCCTTCTGTAGCACCACATTTCGAAAGCTTCTATTCTCTTCTTGTCCAAACTATTTATCGTCCATGTTTCACTTCCATACATGGCTACACTCTATACAAATACTTTCAGAAACGACTTCTTGACATTTAAATCTATATTCGATGTTAACAAATTTCTCTTCTTCAGAAACGCTTTCCTTGCCATTGCCAGTCTACATTTTATTTCCTCTCTACTTCTACAATCATCAGTTATTTTGCTCCCCAAATAGCAAAACTCCTTTACTATTTTAAGTGTCTCATTTTCTAATCTAATTCCTCAGCATCAGCTGACTTAATTTGACTACATTCCATTAACCTCGTTTTGCTTTTGTTGATGTTCATCTTATATCCTCCTTTCAAGCCACTGTCCATTCCGTTCATTTGCTCTTCCAAGTCCTTTGCCGTCTCTGACAGAATTACAATGTCACCGGCGAACCTCAAAGTTTTCATTTCTTCTCCATGAATTTTAATACCTACTCCGAATTTTTCTTTTGTTTCCTTTACTGCTTGCTCAATATACAGATTGAATAACATCGGGGAGAGACTACAACCCTGTCTCACTCCCTTCCCAACCACTGCTTCCCTTTCGTGCCCATCGACTCTTATAACTGCCATCTGGTTTCTGTACAATTGTAAATAGCCTTTCGCTCCCTGTATTTTGCCCCTGCCACCTTTAAAATTTGAAGGAGGGTATTCCAGTCAACATTGTCAAAAGCTTTCTCTAAGTCTACAAATGCTAGAAACGTAAGTTTGCCTTTCCTTAATCTTTCTTCTAAGATAAGTCGTAGGGTCAGTATTGCCTCACGTGTTCCAACATTTCTACGGAATCCAAACTGATCTTCCCCGAGGTCGGCTTCTACAAGTTTTTCCATTCGTCTGTAAAGAATTCGCATTAGTATTTTGCAGCTGTGACTTACTAAACTGATAGTTCGGTAATTTTCACATCTGTCAACACCTGATTTCTTTGGGATTGGAATTATTATATTCTTCTTGAAGTCTGAGGGTATTTTGCCTGTCTCGTACATCTTGCTCACCAGATGGTAGAGTTTTGTCAGGACTGGCTCTCCCAAGGCCGTCAGTAGTTCCAATGGAATGTTGTCTACTCCGGGGGCCTTGTTTCGACTCAGGTCTTTCAGTGCTCTGTCCAACTCTTCACGCAGTATCGTATCTCCTATTTCATCTTCATCCTCTTGCATTTCCATAAGATTGTCCTCAACACATCGCCCTTGTATAGACCCTCTATATACTCCTTCCACCTTTCTGCTTTCCCTTCTTTGCTTAGAACTGGGTTTCCATCTGAGCTCTTGATATTCATACAAGTGGCTCTCTTTTCTCCAAAGGTCTCTCTAATTTTCCTGTAGGCAGTATCTATCTTACCCCTAGTGAGATAAGCCTCTACATCCTTACATTTGTCCTCTGGCCATGCCTGTTTAGCCATTTTGCACTTCCTGTCGATGTCATTTTTGAGACGTTTGTATTCCTTTTTGCCTGCTTCATTTACTGCATTTTTATATTTTCTCCTTTCATCAACTAAATTCAATATTTCTTCTGTCACCCAAGGATTTCTACTAGCCCTCGTCTTTTTACCTACTTGATCCTCTGCTGCCTTTACTACTTCATCCCTCAGAGCTATCCATTCTTCTTCTACTGTATTTCTTACCCCAATTCCAGTCAATTGTTCCCTTATGTTCTCCCTGAAACTCTGTACAACCTCTGCTTTAGTCAGTTTATTCAGGTCCCATGTCCTTAAATTCCCACCTTTTTGCAGTTTCTTCAGTTTTAATCTCCAGTTCATTACCAATAGATTGTGGTCAGAGTCCACATCTGCCCCTGGAAATGTCTTACAATTTAACACCTGGTTCCTAAATCTCTGTCTTACCATTATATAATCTATCTGATACCTTTTAGTATCTCCAGGATTCTTCCATATATACAACCTTGTTTTATGATTCTTGAACCAAGTGTTAGCTATGATTAAGTTATGCTCTGTGCAAAATTCTACCAGACGGCTTCCTCTTTCATTTCATACCCCCAATCCATATTCACCTACTTTGTTTCCTTCTCTCCCTTTTCCTACACTCGAATTCCAGTCACCCATGACTATTAAATTTTCGTCTCCCTTCACTACCTGAATAATTTCTTTTACCCCATCATACATTTCTTCAATTTCTTCCTCATCTGCAGAGCTAGTTGGCATATAAACTTGTGCTACTGTAGTAGGCGTGGGCTTCGTGTCTATCTTGGCCACAATAATGCGTTCACTATGCTGTTTGTAGTAGCTTACCCGTACTCCTATTTTCATATTCATTATTAAACCTACTCCAGTATTACCCCTATTTGATTTTGTATTTATAACTCTGTATTCACCTGACCAAAAGTCTTGTGCCTCCTGCCACCGAACTTCACTAATTTCCACTATAACTAACTTTAACCTATCAATATCCCTTTTTAAATTTTCTAACCTACCTACCAGATTAAGGGATCTGACATTCCACGCTCCGATCCGTAAAACGCCAGTTTTCTTTCTCCTGATAACGACGTCCTCTTGAGTACTCCCCGCCCGGAGATCCCAATGGGGACTACTTTACCTCCGGAATATTTTACCCAAGAGGATGCCATCATCATTTAACCATACAGCAAAGCTGCATGCCCTCGGGAAAAATTACGGCTGTAGTTTCCCCTTGCTTTCAGCCGTTCGCAGTACCAGCACAGCAAGGCCGTTTTGGTTAGTGTTACAAGGCCAGATCAGTCAATCATCCAGACTGTTGCCCCTGCAACTACTGAAAAGGCTGCTGCCCCTCTTCAGGAACCATACGTTTGTCTGGCCTCTCAACAGATACTCCTCCGTTGTGGTTGCACCTACGGTACGGCTATCTGTATGGTAGAGGCACGCAAGCCTCCCCACCAACGGCAAGGTCCATGGTTCATGATAATAAGATGAGCCACAGTATAACACATGATTTCTCTTGAAATAAAATTGTGAAGTTGTAAAACGTGTTCTTTTGTGCTCTTTAGTTACGTAAATATTGTATGTAAGAATATCACATTATGATGACCTAAGGAACCCCATAGTTTACTTCTTACAAGAGCTCCAGTTTTTATGATTTAATGTAGTTACGCGGTTTTTAGTGCTGGTTCTGAAAGACAGAAGAGGTGTGGAGGTAATTCATTTCGAGATTTCAAAGAGTATCTGTCACTGTACATAAACGCACTAGTTTCACATTCTTAACTATGAATGTGCATCAAGCGACAACAGAGTCAAACAGTCTTAAAACCAACATTAGAAAGTACTTATTTGAAAAAAAAATTAGTAGTTCTGAACCGCCACGAGTGTAACTTCAGTGGAACTTCTTGAAAGATTACAAGTGTGTGGCGGACCGGGTCTTGAAACCGGAATCTTTACCTTTCGAATGCTCTGCCGGGGATCGAACCCAGAATCTTCACCTTTCGTGGCCAAATGCGAAAGGCAACGATGCTGGCTTCGAATCCCGGTCCGACACAGTTCTAATCTACCTGGAAATTTCGAATCAGTTTACACTCCGCTGCAGAGTGAAAATTCATTATGGATATCTGTTTATTAAGTACCGTCTTCAATTATTTGATCATCTTCTGTTAGCATAAAATTACTTAGAACAGCCTGTATGGCAACGTTATTACTGTGGCGCCAAAGAGAATAAAAATCATCTAGCGTCACTCTCTTCGGTAGTAAATTGCGCTATACTGACAATAGTAAAAAGGTTAGTATGCAAAGTGCATTCCACAGAGAAGGTTTGTGATATTGTAAACAGATTAATTAACTATAGCAATGCATTTTATTATTGACCTTAATGTGAGCTTTATAATTGGCAGCTTTGAGGTAAGACGTTTCTTATTTTATTCGTCACTTCAGTTGAACGTTGCCATACACGCTCTTGTAAGTAATTTTATAGTACCTGAAGCTGATAAGATGACCGAACCCGGTAGTTAATAAAGATTTATTTTATCAGTAGCCCTAGGGGATTCTGATACACGACATTTATTTTATTAACATCTACGAGCTCTGGGGCACCACCAACAACAAAATATGTTCAGATAACAGTACTTCAGTATCTGATGTTGTTCTTCCGTGGACGCCAGTAGTGTACAGTTTGCTTTTTACTATTCACGGCGACAACGAACGCCCACAGGTATATGTATCGCATAATTTTCAAGGGTAGGACGGCTTTCGTTTAAGATCACAGGAGCATAATGCAATAAGAAAAGTAATATTACGAAATTATTTTCAGCTTTATCGTGTTTATTCTGTTTGCACTGTTACTTGCTTAATGAGTACAGATGAAGAGTGGCAATGTCACACCTTCTAAGCGTCATTTTCTCACAAAACGCGTTTTCAGTGTTTCTGTGTTATCGGTAATCTCTTGCATGTCCTTAGACTTGTAAAATGTTTCAAACATTCATTACTAGATGACGCATGTTCTTTGTGCCAAGCAGTGCTTCGCTCTGGATTTCCAAGAGCCATCGTCAAGGCCGCCTTCATTTCGCTGATGCACAGTTTCTGCGGTTTTAATTTGAGTCAATGTAAGCATTTTTTTCTATCAGTTAAACACCTTTGTAATTGAAGGAGATAATTTTCCGTTTCAAAAACAATAAAAAGGCGAATAGCAGTACGATCAAAGTGTCTCATACTAATTTATTATCTCAAATAGCTATTAAAAATTCTCACTTTGAAACGAAAGAATGGAAAATTGTCAGTACATTAGAATCAGGAGAGACCATACTTCATCTGAAAGACTAACCACGCTTATCAATTGTGTTGACTATGGCATCATTCCTTTCTCAATAACAGAGGGAGTTCTACAGTAAACTTTGCAACAGCTGATTCCAAGAATGGAATTTTGTAAGGCACAGAAGATAGTACACAGAGATTTTTTTCTTGAGTCTAATTTTATCATTCTTTCGTAAAAAATTAAAAGATGTGAGAAATAGTCATTCTTGATTATAGTTCTATTCGTCAATACAAGACTGCTGTGTTCCTGCACTTTTACTATCACAAATAAGACGTAATGTCTCAGTATTCAAACAACATCTTTCGTATCGGCACTTACAATCACTTAGTGCCCTAGTATGCAGTTAGAAAGTTCTTAATAAATGATTTATTTTTTGATATGTCTCATTACTTTTTGCAGTGTTGAAGCAAGCAGCATAATCCTGTGTTATCAGAGTAAATTTTTCAATTTTTTGGTTAAAAATAAATAATTTACAATAACAGATACATTGTTTTTTGATTCTCCTGACATGTGAGATTTAGCAGTTAGAACGTTTGACATTTCCACTCTTCAGGTGTAGACGCAGATGAAATAATACGCTTTGTTCTTTACATTATTGGAGTGTTGTCTTCCCATTATTAGTATGGAGAAGTTAGGCCAAATTACTGTCGACAAATTATTCTTTCTGTAGATAGAGAAATTATTATTTTTTTTTTTTTTAATATCACTTTCAGCTACGAAGTCAGTTCATCCAGTTCAACTTATATTTCGAGGGCGTACTATTGTGTACCGTGAACATGTACGTACCAGTTTATATCGATGTTTAAGAAACTTGTGAGGAGAGGCACATAGTGTATAAATATTTGCAACCCACATTTATGTTCGTGGTAACACTAAATCCTACGACCTTTTCTTTATGAGGCAGTCGCACTACACCGTAATCATAGAGGCTGGTTGTAAAAAAGTTCTCACCTTATTCTTGTTGATGTTTGCTTTAATCATCATTTCAAACAGTCTTGATACTTATTTTTGCTTCGGTTTGTATTCAGCAAGTGACTATCTTTAAATTTTGTACATGATCACGATTAGTCTCGAGTAAGGGATAAACTGTACTGTACTGCATAGGCCTATAATGACCGTTAAAAACCATGTCGTCATTCAGATATGCGTAGCTATCGTATGTTCTTTCTTTCTATATATTGCTAAATATTAAAAGAAACTGGTGCAGGATTATGTCAGTTACGCATGCAACACGTAGTTTGACATCTTGGTAACACTGTGTGTCGGTTTCATTGTCATCATCAAATTGTTATTAGAGGAGTAATAAAAGTTTTCCTAAATAAGAACACGTAGGCCCTGGCCAAGAGTACTCAGTGTGTACTAATACTCTCAATTGAAGAAAACAAAAAGAATTGTAAACAAATACACTGAAAAATAAATTACGTACTTTTTATTTTTCGGTGAATTAAAAAATTAAATGTTGTAATAACCCAATAATAATAAGCGTTCATCAGGGAAATGCAGTGCTGCCTCACTACTTTTCGGTGAATTAAAAAATTGAATGTCGTAATAATCCAGTGATAATAACAATATTAATAAACGTTTACCGAGGGAAATGCAGTGCTGCAGTATTGCTTGCTCTTTCTCAAATGAAAACGTTATTTTGAATCTCCCGAGGTGCTCACTATATTTGCCTGTTTTAAGACTTTTCTTAAGGTAGCCTCTGACAATCCAGAAGCTTTGAAGGCTTGGCGCATTGAGGTAACATTTGCAATAAAGCCAAGAGCTTGATGATAGAGCGGCTCTGTTAATGGCTGTCGAGTGATGTTCTCGTCGGTTTTGGGGGGGGAAAATGTCACTACGGAAGACATGATTACATTCGAAGTTAGTTTGGGAGGTATGTTCTAAAAACCACTACATGACAAAGGAAAAACTACAGAAAGAAAAATTAATTCAAGTTCTCCAAGGTGCACAATGAGGCATCTTTGGTAAACAAACACCAACAAACAATGCCTGAGTACACTGGAAGGGACTAATCAAGTCGAAGTACACGTTATGGGGTAAAAGTTTGCAAATAGATTCTCGGTGGGGTGAAAGTACGCTCTGCGGACTTCTACCCAAATTAGATCTGAGCACTGTTACCCCAAAAACAGTTTTTTTCGGCAATCTACAGATAATACACACAACTAAAGTCATGGTTATCGAGGAGGATACTGGAAGCTTACAGTCCCCAGTTCGTAGAGAGATTTAGACTCATCCAACACTGAATCAAAACTACATCAATTTTACATCGAAAAGTGCAAAAGAGACTTACCGCATTTTCTCCAGTGTCCGGCTGCCACGTGTTTTCAGAATAGAACTGAGGAGATGATGCCTGGTGGGAGAATGATGAACTTTAGGGATCTGTACACTTTGTGTGTACTCTTGCCCCACGCGCAGTTTTACCCCCACCTATCCTATACTCGTAGAAAGAAATTTAAATTCTCGTCATTCACGTAGCTGTCAGCCGCCACAATTCGACAGGCTTTTTCGTCCGTATTCCTAGTTGTCTGTCACGTAGTGCTGACGCCTAAAAGGGATAAGGGATACTTTGACTGTGGTCAGGATCTTCATAAAATACTTCAAATGCATCCCTCTTCTGTGTAAGAACTAGAATGAAATGTTGCATTCGAGAGTGCAGAGAATTATATGGAATCTCCAGTGTATATTTTTATTTTTTCGAGCCGTGATTTGTTCACATTAACGGTATTTGTCACGTACCGCCGCAGTAGTCTTTGTAAAATGAAGAAAGTGTAGTGCTAGTGAATAATACTCCAGTTATTTTCTTCTCTGGTGTCGTGGGACCATCTGAGTTATACCCACGCAGACGTGAAACGAGTCACTAATTACACGGCTCATACACTGCGGGCATCACAAAATTAAAATTCAGAGGCAATTTACAAAAGGTCTGCACGAAATTCACTAATTGATACTGCAGACCGTACAGAGTGCCGTTTTCCGAGCTAAGATTATTCTTTATGAGTGCATAGAGTTAGCTCAAAACGTGATACCGTTGTATATCATGGAGGGAAGTTTAGCGAAGTATATGAACTCTCGAGTTTAAGTGTCACAGGCTGTGAAGATTATTCGTGCAGCGGAGACAGGTGTATTCAGTTTCCGCAGAAGGTCCATAATGTGGTCTACCAAGAACCCTTGCCATCGACCGTCAGCCCTATGAACTAAAAATGTTGGGCTTGGCACGTGCTCTTTTTTTCTTTTCTTTTTTTTCCAGTGAGGCGATGAAAGAATGTTCTCGGGCCGCGACGTCCTGATTTCATCTGTTCCCCTATTTCTAAAGCCATGCACGTTAGATTTCACATCATTCAAAATGACACTTCTGTATTCCGAAGTCAGATAGAAATCATCCGTCATGTTTACGGGCGTGTCATTTAGAATCTCTAAAGAGCAAACAAATCCAGCACACAACGCTACCGTAACACCTCTCCTCTCTTCTTTACAACATCCCAGTCAGTTTCAAATTTTTACTGCTTTCACATTGTCGATTGGTAGGAAACAGTCTGCTTCCTGCTTGCTAAATAAGACGGGATCCATTGGTGAGATTTTGTAATGTTTTAGCCAACAAAAATAGTCCGACAGTCGAACACTTTTGCTATGTCATAGAAGGTACCGACTGTCCTTACGTTATCATTTAACACCGCGTATGCTTCTCTTTCACAAAAAAAGTAAATATCACAGGTACTGAAGCCAGATTACAAGTGTTGCAAAGAATTACGTTTGCTGAGATTTGTTACTTCTCGTCTGTGCACAGGCATCTCCGCAAACTCTTAAAACTCCAATAATAAGCAAATTGGCTGTAACTGAGTACGTTCTCTAAAGTGTACTTAGTGACAGATATTCTAATACGGGTGGAATCTAACAGAATCTGAAACGCGTATTCACTGGTGACTTGTAACCGTCCCCACTCTAATCGGGTTTGCAAACATGACAGTAATTGCGTGAGCCTAATCAGAAAATAGGCAATAATCGTATCCGAAGGGAATAAGTGATTAGTGGGAAAAAGTTTATGACAATTTATTTCTATAAATAAGTTACATACCTCTCTTCTTGCATAAATTTTGAATAAATCGTATAAAGCGGTGCCAGTCACACACGAAAAAGACGTGAAGGTATCGCGAAGTCTTATAGTAACCCACAGCAACTCAATAAAATTGTTCGTAAATACGCCCACACCAGTCCAAGTGGACAGACGCTGTTCGCTAGACAGCTGATTATTAGAACAGTAATTATTACATAACCAATCTGTACGAAAGTGTGCTAGCATAATAGGTAGCGCGCATCACCAACAAAAAAGGAAATAGTAACTAGAAGTGTTAGCTACTGTTTATTAAAGGAAACCGGGTGTACTAACTTCGAAAAACATGCAAAGAATTGTTTATAAAAACGTTAAATGGCAAAATTTCTCTGCTGTAGTCAAAACTGCGTTACATCACAGTAAGATTTACATACACAGGCTGATTTCATTAGATTCCTAAGCAAAAATTATATAAATCCACTTTTCAAATAATTGAAAAATACTTACATTGAATAAAAAAATGGTTCAAATGGCTCTGAGCACTATAGGACTTAACTTCTGAGGTCATCAGTCCCCTAGAACTTAGAACTACTTAAACCTAACTAACCTAAGGACATAACACACTCCCATGCCCGAGGCAGGCTTCGAACCTGCGACCATAGCGGTCACGCGGTTCCAGACTGTAGCGCCTAGAACCGCTCGGCCACCCCGTCCGGATTGAATAAAACAATCAAGATTCAACACAGTTGCAACTCCGGAGTACGAACCGTCAAGTGAAACAGAAAGCATTTTCACAATATAAATATAAAATGCACATTCCATAAAATTATAGCATTAGTTTTGCCAGAGTTATTTTATTTAAATTTATGTTACTTTACTCTCGTCCAAGCTGAAATTATATGTACCGTCTCTGATTGTAAAATAGAACAAACTGGCTGACTCTCTGAGGCGTCACCGTTTTGAGCGAAAAAAGTCTAGCACAGATTTAGTTTTATATTTCTTCTTTGAAACATTAACTACACTGTCCCGTCCGCATCAAGGTCATTAGAGACGGAGCATAAGCTCGAATGATTTTCAAGATTGGGAAAGGAAATACAGCGTACTCTTTCAAAGGAACCATCCCGGTATTTGCCTGCAGCGTTTTAGAGAAATCACGGAAAACCTAAATCTTTACGGCTGAATGCCTATTTGGACCGACGTACTGCGGAATGAGAAAAGGTTCAGCATCCTAATCTAGATAACAACGACTGAGGTTAATAACAAGATGGGACAACTAGAATTTTACACGAACATCAATATTATTTAAATTCAAAGAGAAAACCACTGCATCTTCACCGAGTATGCCTTACAAAAGTTCTAAGCTACAGTTAACGTCCTTACAAATTGTCGATGCCTTTAAGACGACGGTATTGGCGTCGGCGACAATGCTCCATTTAGCTCCACTTATTACGAGAGCACCTGGTTAGTGACAAACTATTGTGGCGCAGAATCTTGATGTTATATGGAGCTTAATTTGTCTCCCCACATTCGTCGCTTCCACTGTGCCTCCTAAACTACGCATTTGGTCTTATATGGACCAGATTCTCATCTTGTAGAAGCTACACACTTGCAGACGATTTCGTGGCTGGTACAGCAGTGCCTAGGGCGCGCTGTATCTGACGAAACACATGCAGTGCCCAGAGGGGTTGCTACCGTTACGGTTTGCTGTTGGCCAAATACATAAATGCCTAACTTTCCCTAATCTCTCCTTACCGTTGCCCTAACGACAGTAACACAGTGTAATGTTTATTTCATACAATTGCAAGGTTTTTAAATTCATTTTATGGAACTCCCACTGAATAAATAACTTATTTTGTTTCAGATATGAGCGGAACTTCGAAATAACAGAAAATTCATTGTTTTTGTAGTTACAAAATAAGATAATATTTAAGAAAAATATAGAAAAAATATCACAAATGTGTTAAAGTCCTACAGACTCTTTACAACACTAAACTACTACTCATAAACCTTAGTAAGCCAAAAAATAATTGTTGTAAGAATCTTCATTTCCGAATTATTCATTTTATTTGTATGTCTATGATAGCCGCATCTGTTTCATCACATTTTATTTCCTTAACTATTACGCTTTTCTTCAACCGACAAGCGTTACCACGGCTTATTTCGTTATACTCATGTGAAAGCTCTTCATGATGCGAAATGAAGTATTTTTCATTATAATAGCCTACCGTCCTGCACTGAGGCGAAACAGATTATTTTTTACGTTTTCGTATTTTGGCTTCCTCTCATAGTATACTGTGGCCACTATGCTCTGTTGCACATAACATGCAGAGATACGACGCAGGACTGGTTTACGGGACGACTGCCATTCGAGGTCCCCTTACGACCGGCCAGATTTAGGTTTATCGTGGTATCACTGAACCGCTTCAGGCAAGCACCGGCTCCTCTGAAAAGGACACCACTCATTTCCTTCGGTAATCCTAGCCTCTCTCTGATGACTTCGTCATCGACAGTTCGTTAACCCCTCATTTTTCTTCCTCCACATGCACTCTAGAGGCGAATAATCGTATTTTAGCTGTTGAATACTCACTGCTAATATTCTAAAGTTCATTAACTTCAGTTATTCACTCTCTTACTAGGAAAACATTAAGGTCCTTTCTAGCTGCGAGAAAACGGTTCTTACAAACAAAATCGGAAGACTCCGAACAAACTAATAATTCAAGATTACCGACATGGTTCATAAAAGTAACCGTTAGTATGATTTAAAAAATAAAACACTGCACCAGTTAAGCGTTTTTATGAGTAGCACGACGCGTTTCTGGTACTTTCTCTCACCTTGTATTCCTCTGTTCCCTTGCTCCGCAGTCGTCTTTTTTTGTACTGTCTGTGATCATAAACAACACTTATGCAGACATCACGCTTCGTACTATGCATGAAAAGACCTAACTGCTGCAGGACTCAGTTATTTAAATCATCACTGACACAGCTGCAGGTTTTCAAAAAACTCTCATTTACGTAAGATGAAATTAAAACGTTTTCTTTGATACAATCAGAGAAAATGTTACATATCGTTTTATATCATAATTGTCCTCTCATTAAATTGGCGGCCTGTGTTTTATCTAGCCGGCCGCGGTGGCCATGCGGTTCTAGGCGCTGCAGTCCGGAACTGCGGGACTGCTTCGGTCGCTGGTTCGAATCCTGCCTCGGGCATGGATGTGTGTGATGTCCTTAGGTTTAAGTAGTTCTAAGTTCCAGGGGAACTGATGACCTAAGATGTTAAGTCCCATAGTGCTCAGAGCCATTTGAACCATTTTTTTGTGTGTTTTATCTAGCCTGAGAATTCATTACTTGATGACAACTGATGTGCCTTTGAATCGTTATGAAAGAAAATTTCCACTTTACTTTTTTAATTTGCAGCGTACACGTAGACTTGACATAGTACAATGGATGATCTCTCCTTTCTTTTGTAGTTCTGACGATGGCCAGCGGTGGCTATTACCAGTTACCGATATAAACCATTTTCTGTTATTACATCAAATATAATATTAAGCATAGAGTTTAAAAAAGTCATTCGATACCTTCACAAGTAAGTGTCGTTTTTTCATAAATTAAAAGCTTTGTAATACCATTCGCTTTGCATACGTTTTTAGAATTGCCACATTTCTTATAAGTGTGATGCTTCAGAAGACAAGCTTCTCGTTAGTCACGACGAACACGGCACAGAATACTACTAGTATGCCGTCAGCAGTGACTTACGTTATTGAGAGTTGTCCTGTACGTGTGCCGAAGGAGGTAATGAACTCTGTGTCGAAACGACCGAAGGCGAGGCCGAATGCAGAGGAAGGAAGGCAGCGGCGAGTGTGCGTCGGTGCGAAAGAGGCTCTTTGGCTGAGAGGGCACCGTCAGTTGGGGGACGGCTCGTAACTCGACGGCCGTCGGTACAGTCGAATCCAAAGCGAGGGCCGGCGGCTTCTGTCATCAGCCGGCGGCGCTCGCCTCGTTTCCCCCTGGAAATGCACTAAGTAGGCCGGGTATTAGCTGACACTGCGCGAGCTCATTATTATAAAAGAATAAATAATCGGCCGGCGGCGGCGGCTGGGCCGGCCGCGGCTCCGCAGCGGTTCCTGGCGGCGGCCGTCGGAAGCTGGCGGAGTGGGGGCAAGAAGCCACAAGGACACGGCGCGCCGGCCGGCGGTGTGCGGCCAGTGCCGGCGAGCGCGCTGCCACGCACAGGCATGGGCCCGCCCAGCTAGCGCCAGCGCCATGCAGCCCAGCCCGCTCGTCTTCACCGTGCTGCTCGGCACCATCTTCGGGGTGCTGTCGGCGTCGCTGAGCAAGGCGCTTCGCTACCAGGCGCCCGACGAGTGCAAGTGGGTGGTGCTGGACGACGGCGAGGATGTGGCGCTCGACTGCCGACTGCGCACCATCAACAGCGAGCTCGAGAACACCAACTTCAGCGTGATCCAGCCGCAGCACACGGTGCGCCTGCGCCTCGAGTGCTCCGACGTGCTCTTCTTCCAGAGCTCGCTCAGCACGGGCAGCTTCCGGCCGCTGCAGGAGCTGCGCGAGCTCGTCATCGAGTTCTGCAAGATCGGCAACCTGTCGGCGGGCGCCTTCCGCGGCCTGCGCCAGCTGCGCAACCTGACGCTGCGCACGCACAACACCGACTGGGCCGCGATGACGCTCGACGTCGACCGCGACGCCTTCAGCTCGGAACTGGGCCTGCTCGAGCGCCTCGACCTGGCCGAGAACAACATGTGGAGCCTGCCCGTCGGCGTCTTCTGTTCGCTGCACAGCCTCGAGGTGCTCAACCTGACGCGCAACAGGCTGCGCGACGTCGCGAGGTTCCAGTTCGGCCTGGGCGCCGCCTCCGGGTCCGGGCCGGCAGAGCGCTGCGGCGGAAACCTGCGGGAGCTCGACTTGTCCAACAACAGCGTGGACGCCCTGCCCGCGTCCGCGCTCTCCGGCCTGTCGCGCCTGCAGACGCTCAACCTGCAGGGAAACGCCATCTCCTTCCTGGCCGACCGCGCGCTCGAGGGCCTGTCTTCGCTGTCGGTGCTGCACCTCGCCGACAACCGGCTCGTCAGCCTGCCGCCGGAGCTGTTCGCCGACACGCGAGACATCAAGGAGGTGTACCTGCGCAACAACTCCGTCAACGTGCTCGCTCCCGGGCTCTTCAACGACCTGTCGCAGCTGCTGGTCCTCGACCTGTCGCACAACGAGCTCACCGCCGAGTGGGTCAATTCTGCCACGTTCTCCGGCCTGGTACGTCTCGTCATTCTCAACCTCTCCCACAACCGCATCGCCAAGCTCGAGACCGCCGTGTTCCGTGATCTCTACTCACTGCAGATCCTCAGACTGGAAGAAAATGTCATCGAAAACATCCCTGAAAATACCTTCGCGTCGCTGTACAACCTCCATACGTTATTTCTATCTGGCAACAGACTCGTCAGTATCGAAAGCTACACTTTCAACGGCCTGTACGTCCTCAGCTTGCTATCCCTCGACAATAATTTGATCAGCAACATCCATCCGGCAGCTCTGAAGAACAGCTCCAGCCTACAGGACTTACATCTCAACGGGAATAGCCTTGTTGCAGTGCCCTCAGTGTTGTTAGACGTTCCTATGCTCAGGACTCTCGACCTCGGCGAAAATCACATATCGGAGATAGCAAATTCGAGTTTCAGTGATATGCAGCACCTGTACGGCCTGCGTTTGACGGACAATAACATCGGAAACATAACTAAGGGCACTTTCGACAGAATGTCGGCGCTCAAAATACTGAATCTGTCGAGGAACAAAATTTATGGTATCGAATCCGGTGCTTTTGACAACAACAAGAATCTGCAGGCTGTTAGACTCGACGGAAACTATTTGACAAACATAGACGGTCTTTTCAACAAGTTGGAACGCCTCATCTGGTTAAATATTTCGGACAATAAGCTGGAATGGTTCGATTATGCTCTGATTCCCACCGGACTCCAGTGGCTCGACATTCACGCTAATCAGATAACCGAACTCGGCAACTATCTCGAAATTGAAAGTCAACTTCATCTTAGCACTTTTGATGCGAGTTCAAACAAATTGACAGAAGTAACTGGCAGTTCTATTCCTGACAGTGTGGAACTTCTTTATCTGAATGACAATTTGATAACCAAAGTTCAGTCCTACACGTTCTTCAAAAAGCCTAATTTGACACGCGTCGATCTCTTCGGCAACAAAATTACCAACCTCAATCCGAACTCACTTCGTATTTCGACGGTGCCGAATTCTCGTCCTCTACCAGAGTTCTACATTAGTGGGAATCCGTATCTGTGTGACTGCACAATGGACTGGCTGCAAAGAATAAATGTGGATAACCGTGGCACACGTAACCAGCCTCGTGTGATGGATCTACACAGTATTCACTGTAAGCTTCTCTACAGCCGTGGCCGGACGTACATGCCGCTAACGGAAGCCTCTCCAAAGCAGTTTCTCTGCAAATATGAGTTCCACTGTTTCGCCCTTTGCCACTGCTGTGATTTCGACGCGTGCGATTGCAAAATGACGTGTCCGACTAATTGCACCTGTTATCACGATCAGTCCTGGACAGCGAATGCCGTTAACTGTGCTAGCTCCGGCTACGATGGACAGCTTCCTGAACAAATACCGATGGATGCCACGCAGCTCTATTTGGATGGCAACGATTTCAGGAGCCTCGGAAGTCACGCCTTCATTGGACGTAAGAGACTGAAGATTCTGTTCCTGAATGCTTCCGGTGTCGAAATTATCCATAATCGAACATTCAACGGTTTGAAAGAGCTGGAGTTACTTCACCTAGAAGACAACAGACTGCGCGAGCTCAGAGGGTACGAATTTGACGGCCTGGAGAGCCTGAAAGAGTTGTATCTCCACCGGAACTTTATAACTTCGATCCATAACAGCACGTTCTCACCGTTGCGGCATTTGAAAGTTCTGAAATTAGACAACAACCGGATAAGCCACTACGCGGTGTGGACGCTGCCCGCTTCCCTGACAGAACTCACGCTGTCTAACAACAGCTGGCAGTGTGACTGTGATTACGCGGAAAGCTTCAAGGACTATCTGCTCAAGACTGAGACGATAGTGTCGGACGCGAGCAGGGTGCAGTGCTTCCGGCGGTCTGGTGCTGCCAATGACACGCAAGATTTCTCCGACGACGCCGACTACATCGGATTTGCGCCAGACTCCGACGGCTACTACATTCTAAGTAACAGTTCGCTGCCTTGTTTCGGTGCGGTGGACGCTAACGAGACGACAGCCGCCAATATTACGGCAACGAAAACTGTTATTCAGAAGCAGGCCATCCAGGACTATATCCCGCAACTGGTGGCCGCTCTGTGCGTTCTGTTAGTGCTGGTACTGACTGTGTTACTCATCTTCATTTTCCGCCAAGAGATGCGCGTGTGGTTCCACTCTCGGTTCGGCATCCGACTCTTCTACAGGCATTCCGATATCGACCACGAGGACCGCGACAAACTGTTCGACGCGTTCGTCAGTTACAGCTCGAAGGACGAGGCGTTCGTCGCCGAGGAACTCGCGCCTATCCTGGAGCACGGAGACCCGCCGTATAAGTTGTGCTTGCACTACAGAGACTTCCCGGTGGGCGCGTACATCGGGGAGACGATAGTGCAGGCGGTCGAGTCGTCGCGGCGCACCATCATGGTGCTGTCGGACAACTTCATCCGGTCGGAGTGGTGCCGTTTCGAGTTCAAGTCGGCGCACCACCAGGTCCTGCGCGACAGGCGCCGGCGGCTCATACTGGTGCTGCTGGGGGAGGTCCCTCAGAAGGACCTGGACCCCGACATTCGTCTCTACCTCAAGACGAACACGTACTTGCAGTGGGGTGACAAGCTCTTCTGGGAGAAGCTGCGCTTCGCGCTGCCTGACGTTCCCAACAACCAGCGGCGGAGGACGACGTCGGTGCCTCTGCAGCCGCAGCCGTCGACGCGCGGCACCAACAACCACGTTCACGCCATGCACCGGCACAACAACCAGGCGCCGCCCAACAACGCCAACGCCCGCTCCGTCGCCATACACATCTGACGGCCCCGACTGCAATCGTGTACATAGTTCGGTACGACCCGCAGAAGACTGCACTTTCTAGTTAACCAGCCGCCAGCCGCTCGCGCTGCGGTCTGTTTTTCGGTTGTGATAGCGTGTTCGGAGTACAGACGAGACGATCGCATCCGAGTGAACGCGAGTACAGTATTGGTACGCGGTACAAGTAGCTACCCATCAACAGTGTAAGATAAAAATCGACTTCTGAGAACGGAAATAGTGGCGGATAAACGTGGTTCGAATGTGTTGACCAAATCAGTAATTTATTATATTTTTTAAAGTGATTTGTTATGTATACACATATATAAATCTGTTATATAATGATATGTAATTCTCGTGATTATGGTGCTATACGACTTCAAGCTTTCAACGGTCGCCTGTCATCTCTATGTAAGTTACAACAGTCTACTGTTTAACTCAACATTCCAGTAATGTTACTCCAAGTTTCATTTAGATTACAGTGATAATTTTGTACTGATTTGATTCTCGTTTAAGCTGATGATGCTGATGAATTAGCTTTTCTACTGTGTTTCCAGATATTATAAGCATTGCGAAAGGACATTGTCCACGGAAAGACTCTGTTAGCTTAAACGCAGTTTAAATTATAGTATTTTATTACATGCAGATTTTTGTACGTATACATACTTCAGCTTGCTGATATGGGATTAATGCGTTGAATAAATCCCCTGATAATACAAATGCCTCATTGTTTATTTTTTCAAGTGGACAATTATTAAATCCTATTCAATTCGTTATTAATGATCTCTTATGAGTTCTTCTAAAAACTCTTAGGCTTGTTAGCGTCTACCATTTCTTTTTAGTTACAGCTTTTATTGAACAACGTAGCTTGTCTTCTCCACTTTATTCGTATTGGTTATCAACGGCTCGATAAATTGTTTTCCAGTGAAGAAACGGATAACAGGTTTAGGTGACGGCTTAATTACAAAATATTAACTTTAACAATTTATCAAAACATCTGTATCCAGTGTTTGAACAAGTACAGAAGAATTTAAATAATGGCTTAAAACGTATAACGTTTTCTTACGCTGTATCAAATCACTGAGAACGTTCTACCATACGTTATGCGCATTTAATACAGTGAAATTACGTTTCAATAAAATGTGCGTCTATATGTATGTATTTAAAATAATAACTTGAGCACATACATGCGCAACGGACGAAGTAAACATTAATGTTCTTAACTTGTACCATGTATAATCTTTGATAGTACATGGGAATAATATATTTCTCGTATGAAACAGTCTTTCTAATAATATTCCACATTTAAAAAATTATTTAGTTTGATAGAAACGAAATAGTATATGAAGTGTTTCTCCACAAATGAAATCATCTTGCTTAGCTGCAAAAGTGTTTTCCATATAAAAGTTCTTAACAACTTTCCCATTATTTCTAATAGTAACACTGCTGACATTTCTGAAGAGAATATGCAGTCCAATGATCGCTTTTTGTTTTTTGAGTCGAACTCTTTTAGACTCGGATGTTGCTGTTCTTACCCGGCGTTGGAGTTTCCAGCAGAAAGGAATGGAGAATCTTCCTCGCCCGCATTAGGGGTAGGAATTCAAGTAGGAACGACTTACATAAAGTATATACCGTCTGTTTTAGACAATTGCGCTTAAAATGTGCATTCTGATAGGTGCAGGATGTTGTAAAACTATTGTCGTTTTCGTACAACAAGCACGCAACACAGCAGTACTGAAAGAAAACTTAGAGGATTCCTCCTTTATTAACCTGAGCTCGTCTCATTTTTCTGAAGGACCTCGGTCTACTCACTTTAATTTAGTTGCTCTTAGTAATGGTTAAAAGTTTCCTACGAATAAAAACTTGCCAGTGAAAAGCATTTTATGTTTCAGTTTTTCTTTTAATATGAGAAATATTTTTGCTGGATACGTCATAGAAACAAATCAATCGTTTCTGGTCATGTTCATTTTGATAGTTTTGTTTTATTCTTTTATACGAAAAATCGAGTAGGTAGATTCCAGAGAAACTCTTTTGTCTTTGTGAACTGCAATGCGACTGAGCAATACTCCCAATTCACGCACACAGAAATTGTACTTAATTTGGCAGCGAACGCAACACTATCGGATTCTTTTCAAACAACTTAATTACTGTTCGTTCACAAGGGCCCTAAAATTTATTTTTAATTGTATTTCACTAACAGATTTATTAGAACGCATATGTTTCAATCTATTTAACGTTTTTACTTATTACAGGAGTTTAAAACTAATTTATCGTTACAGTGTAGAGAAGAATTTCCGCTTATGTTGAAGTCCTATTACTGATCGACGAAACCATATACTCAGTTTAACAGTGAATTAATCCCGAGCTAAAAACATTAGTTCAAGGGTGTCCTGCAACTTATTCATAACTTACCCTTACATAGCACGTCTGGTACATTTCCTTACAATGTAGAGCAGAATGCGTAATAAACTCGGGAAAACGTCACATTTATTCTTGACCAGGTTTTCTCAAGTGTTCTCAAGTTTGCAAGGTCAGTTATTTTAACAAATACGTTAAAAGTTAGTTGCTTTGTTTTTTCGTATCTGAAAACAGTGACGAATAAGCACTTAATGTCTGACTGTAACGTTCATTTAACATAAGGATTATAACTAAGCACGTGATTTATTTTCTTATGATTTAAATACATACATATGATGGTAACAGACAGTATGCAGAGGACAGGTTAATACTAACGAAAAAGCAAAAACAGCAATCAGCCACAGTGGACAGTTGCTACTTTTACTTCAATGCAAGAAGTAACTTGTATTTTCACACTTACTAGCAGAACAAAAATTGTTATGCAGCGCCAGCACCTACACGACAGTACACAGCCAGCAACTGAATACTCAGCATATTTCTATAAAAAGTTTGTTGTTAATTTTACTTTGTTAGGGATGATTTTTTGCACTTTATTTAAAAGAAGTTCCGGGAAAATATAAAACTGGTTAACAAACAAAGAACTGGGATACGGTTTTCCTTGTCTTTCTGAAATAATCGTTCTCACAGGTGGAAATATTTTTCATTTTTGTCTGTGTCATACATACATACATGTTCTATTTCAGGAGATACAGTGATTACGCACTTCAAAAGATTATTTTTCCACAAGAGCCTGCTTCCTTTTCTGTAAGTTGCTATGAAAACTAATATCATGAAAGAAAAAATGTTTCGTAATGCCGTAATTATACAAACAATATCGAAGATTACATCACGATTAACATGTAATATTAGGAGAGGATATATTTGATTTTCTCAATAATAATGGAACATGTACCTAATAGTTACCTGCCACACACATTTCTTTATAAGCAAAACACTTCTCAGTGGGACTGTTACTGATGACAGTCATATACCAGAACTGAAAAATCTTTCTCTTCTTCTTATTCTATAAAAAAACACATAAATGACATCCGTAACAGCAAAACGTGATATCGCCTAAGAATGAAAGTATTACAAGCCATTCCGGCGTCAGGTCTTTTTCATACACCCCAATATTTGGGGTCAGTAACCTCAAAGGGTAATTCAGTCGCAATACATTTAGAGCTGGACGGATTCCAATAGTGCCACGATTAGCATCTGACTAATAGCCGTGGAAAGAGCGACGTTCAACACTCACAGCTTTGTATCACTGAGACTTGAATGTTCGAAGGCAATGCATAAATTAGCACAGTTCTTACCATTTATTTTTCCTGAACTTCGCTTCTGGCACATTCACGTGGCCTACTGAATGTACACAGACGTCTCTGGCCCTACGAAGTAATGCTTTTCTCGTCATTTTTTAAGTCAGACGAAGTAGCATAATTTTGTAGATTAGTGGCGATTAAGTCGTAAATTCGCAATCAGAGTCAGTGATTTTGTGAAGTTATGTCGTAAATTGAATAAGTACATTGCACAATATCCTAGCACCATGATCGCGGCCAAGTCTATCAGATGTTATGTATTGTGAAGCAACTACCAACCACTAAATTTAATCATTTATTGTTCTTTGTCGTTTCCGATTTAGAACAGGGAGTTTAACATCAGGCGGCTGCTGTACAGTAATGGTCAGGATTACCAATCATCAGTATCATGTTTTTGTATACCGTACTCAAAAATTTAGCGTTTCTATATTGAATAAAGTATGATAATGGGTCGACGTCATTGCCGCATCTGACTTTAACAACAGAATTTTAACATTATTTTTAAGCCTAATGTATAGAGTGGATCACCATTTTCGTATGAAAACTGATCAATGTGATCTGACACTGTCATGACGCATTTCAACACAAAATACGATGCAGATTATATATCTTCGTTTTTTACCGTCTATCTAGCTATTTATCAACTGCTACTCTTACAATAATTGAAAGATACTTGTGAAGAAATAATTTTCTTCTTTAGTCCGTTTGTGTTTAGTTCGTTAGCAAGGTTTCTACAATAACACGTCCGTTAATTTTATGAAGGACCAGTTTGTACGATAATGGTGATTAGTGATTTATATTTATTTCCCCACCAGTTCACTTTAAGCACATTTTTCAGTTAATATCTCTTTGTGTGCTGTTACGTGACTGTCTGATTGTTTTCATGCATCTCAATGTTTTGAGGTTAGTAACCTCAAAGGATAATGTAGTCGCAGTACTTCAAGAGCTGGACGCGTTCCAATAATGCTGCGATTAACACCTGACTAATATCTGTTGAGAGAATGAGGTGTTGTTATGATCTGAAGGTTCAAAGACAGTGCATACGTTAACGCTAGTTTTTCCATTCATTTTTTAACCATAGGTTGTAACAAATTTCTCGGACAACTAGGGTTTGTTAAGATGCCTCTAGCGTCGCACACCTCCACTCTCGTTAAAAGTAAAAATTGCCACCTCATCCGAAATTCTGACTGCCTGTTATTTCTTCAGGAAAGCAGGCAGTAATAAAGAAATATTGTGTGGTTACCACAGACATTTGACGTCCATTAGTACCGCAAAATGTTCAGAGTGTTGCCTTGATTACCTGTCGCTTGCTCTTCATTATATAATGCACGAGCAGCACTCCTTTGCACAGGTAACCGAGCATCGAATGAATAAAAATACGGCAGAAAAACGATGTTACACGTCATCCGTAACAGCAAAACTGATGTCACAGCTCTAAGCTTCCTCAGAGTGGAGCTGTGATAAGGCCCTATCCGTAAACAGATGTGATTAGTAGATTTAGTTTCTGGATATTTAAATACCAATAAAGACATTTTTTGAACCTATTTCGAACCACTGACATGAAACTGCGTACTATACAATGCTTCAGTTTAAGAGTGCAGTAAAGCGTAACTTTTTAATGAGTATGAAAATATTGCCTCTGTTTTGTATGTTTCTTGGTCTATATGTAACAGCTCAGTTTGTGCTTTGAGCAGAAATGAAGTTACTAACATAATGTATTCGTGTGTCCCTTTTTACATAAAGTTACATAATAATACTTTTTAGGACTTGTTTTCCTACCAAAATTAGGGTCCAAATGGGTTCCTGCAGATTTGATTTTATTTTTATCAGTTTTAACTGACTGACATAACGTAGCGTTATCTCATTTAGCATTGACACAAGTTGAGAAATTGGCGTCCCTAAGTATTAATTCGTTGTACTGTTTCTCACAGTACAATGCTTCGATATTATCATTCGAATTTGAAATGGCAGTGGCAAAGTGACAGGACAAGAGAAAAATACTAACAGTGGAGTTACATAATACAGTTCGATACAGACTGGATGTAACCTGTGAGCGTCACAGCAAGAAGAAAATAGTAATCATTCAGCTGTTGCTAAGTCTCTCATTTAAGATGTATTCGTTCCAAATTTTATGGCCAATTCGTGGCAAGAATAAGCTTAATGGCGAGCCAATTGGTGACTTTGTGGTGTTTCATTTCATCTAGACTATGCCACTATGGCTTGCTCTAGTTCACGATTCTGAACTGAGATTTTAGAACGGGTCTGTTGTGACAAAAAGTGGCAGTACATCGAAAATATATTTTTCTTTTATCTCTTTGAACATTATGTTTGCAAAGTGCTTTCTGCGTGACGACTATGAAGCAAAACAAGTAATAGATCAACTCTGACTGAGAAGAACAGTATGCTAAAAAGTAGTAATTTTCTTGCTTCGTGCAGAAATATTGGTTCAAAGGTAGCCTTTATCCTTTTAAGATATATTTTAGTCCTCATATCTTTCATTTACAACATTTAAGACTGACGTTCCGATTGGAAGTGTGTGTCACGGTCATTCGCTGTAATAAATACGTTTCATCTTCTGCCTTGTAGCATTTCCTCAGCGTTAACTTGGAACAATCTTACGGAATCTTATTATTTACGTATTGAGAAAGAGAGTATTGTTGTATCCTGCCACATCATTATTCATTACATGCGCAAGGAAGAAAGACACATTTGCTGTTCTAGGCGTTTAACATTGACGAGAACGCTATTCTAGTAGCAACGGCGTGTATGTTACTAAGTTTTAAACTTAAGAAACTTCATCTCCTCTCAATATTTCATGTTAAATAGCTAAAGTAGTATATACGAACTAAACGTCTCAAACAACAAGAAGTATTTGACCAATCAGCGTCATCTACACAATGATAGACACTGCTGAGAGAGTTTTGAAGTGTCAGGTAACGGCGTTATATAGACACCTTTTAACGGTTTCTCATTTCACAGTGTCTGCCAAATATATACCTCTTCGCATGATTCTGGTATCACCTAAATCGTCTTTATGTACAGATTCACAAAATTACAAAGGGAAAAATTATCTGTGTTTCAGATTCTTAGACAAGGAGCGTGAGACATCAAATTAGAAAACGTAATGTTGACAATCTGTAACTGACAGTTTCTCATAAACCTGCGCGTGGTATGTGGAACAGAAGCGTTTACTATCGCTTTCTCCCGGCCGTTGCAATTAAATAAAATGCAAACTACAACTTTTCTTATTAATTGTTTAACGAGATATAATTAATTTATGGTGATATAAGCGAGAATTTTATTAGTAGGCAGGTACCATGTATCTTATACAAAAACGTATTAGACATTGTTTAAGGAGCGAAATCGGATTTCTTACCACATCTTGTGGACTGATCCACCCACAATATAGCTAGTTCAAGTGGAATGGGATACGGTAATGCACTCCTTAGGTGCACTGTCTCTTTTGAGTGATGCCGATGCACCATTAATGTATTAAAATTTTCTGAGCTCTTCCGTTACAGAATAGAGATAAAACTTCCCCTGAATCGGTTAAAATGGTTACGCCACACGTTACTATAATCGAGCTGCTCACACAGAAGTACAACTCGTCTAAGTAAAAATACTAGAATTATTTTACCTTTTATATGAGGTACTTAGTCCCGCAGATAATAGAACAAATACTCTTTTCTGGAGTTACTTCTCTGATATAGCGCAGATTCATATTTCGGAAAGGAAGTGCAATTTCAGTTGAGTACCAAATGATTTAACAAACACATGCGGTACACACATCGTTATCATACTAGTCTTCCAACAAGTTCAGTTTAATCGGTAAGCTAATGTATCACGTACTTTCTTTAAAAAGAAAAGATTTTAGTAAGTACTTTATTTGAGCACCATCAACGTCACCTAATAGCTAAGAATTTACTACTACATTTCGTAAATGAATATTCTTCTTAACAGTAGCACGTTTAGTGAATTTCTTATATCGTTACTGCTGAAAGGCTCGTGTAATAATATACACAAGTTTTACTGAGTGCTTAAATGGCCTTATATAAAAACTTTGTTAACTGGCATTTTTCAGAAGAAAGTGTGTACAGATTCATGAGACTATGACAAATACGTACACAATTATGTGTAGAAAGTTTTACTTATTTTTGTGTGTGCCCTGATCATGTGCACACAGTGCCTGACCACACCAAGAAACCTAAGAGACAAAAAGGAAGATTGTTTGACTACCTCGGTACTTTAAACCATATGGAAAATGACAGTGCTAGACCATTTACTGTTTCTTAATTATGAATCGGCTAAGTCAGTTAGGGAGGAACGTAGAGTTTAACCTGGAATCCGAAGGACGATACAGACCGTCATATCGCAGCTACAGCTGTCATTGCCAGAGGTAGCAATCATATTTAATATCAGAAAATAATTCTACGACTAACTCAGTTTAAATCTAGCTCTGTGCGACTTATAGTCTTACTTTCACCACCGAGCATTCAAAACTTATTGTTTGAAAACAGATATGCCGATTTTGTTTGCGCAGACTGTTAGATATTTGTGTTCAGTCATCGATTCGCTGACGACATTACGCGCAGGGCTAAACATAATAGTAGAGGACGCAGGAATTAAATCGAACCCGACCATCCTACTTCTCGTTTTCCTAGAACATAACTCACACGATTAGTCCATCGTGCCAACCATTAATACCTTTGAAGCTCATGTTAAATGAATCTCTGTCGACATTAGCATCCACACGAAGTAAACCGACTGCCC
Organism: Schistocerca gregaria; assembly: GCF_023897955.1. Lineage (NCBI taxonomy): Eukaryota > Metazoa > Arthropoda > Insecta > Orthoptera > Acrididae > Schistocerca > Schistocerca gregaria. The sequence continues at coordinate 737,304,858 of NC_064931.1, forward strand.
AAGTTCCCCGTAACATTGCGGTTAGGGGGTTGGGTCACTTTCAGTTTTCAGCGAAAGTGAGTTTTGCTCTGATACTCATATTTTGTACATCAAATGTGTATCGAAGGTAAAGAACGTACTAGAAATACACGGCTACTGCAAACGGCTTAAAATAACACCTGAGATTATTATCTCTGAGAGATATCGATTCAATTAACGGCTAAGTTGCATACCTGCAACTTTACACCGAACCTTGTACATAACTTCTCCGCTGGCACGCACGTAACTTCCATTAATTACCAATAAATCTCGAAAACAATTTTTTTCGTTTTCAGATCTGTTAGTCTGTTGGTCTGTTTTTGCATAACAAGTAAAACAAAACTAATTACAACCCAAGAAATCGAACGTAAAGTAACTGAGGCTGAAATGTATTGTTCAAGTAACACCATTATAAATTCCATTTCGATGGTTCTGATCGATCGCTTATTGACACTCGATGACAAAGTTTAAATGGTGTCACCAACCTATTTTGGGTAAATTCCTTCTCGAGGTTTTGATATGACAGAACAGTGCCACCATTCGTTCGTTTGAAGTGAAATCAGCCCAAGGGTTTCATTTTTTTTTTTTTTCTGAACTATACTTCTTGTGCTAGTGCTTTCCTCCCTTCGCCTGAAAATTTCCGATCACTTATTCCGACTGTCACTAATATTCATAAGAAGTGTTCAGGAAAGTGTGTCTCAAATTATACTTGTTTTCGTCAGTGTTAGTGGGTGTAGTTGAGACATGGCGCAGTAAGTTCCATACAATTTCTTTTCGCGCTTTAGTGTGTAGTGTTTACAGGACAGTAGTACTGTGTTTCTAACTAAATTAGTATAGACCTACCGATGACATTTCTTAGTACAGGAGTTTTACAAATTATCATGTGAGAGGAAAATATTTCAAATTTGTTGTGTGATGGAAGTAAGTTGTGTATTATGTAGTACGCAGGTTCTGTATGGTTGAGAATACCTAAATCATGTGTAAAGACTAAGCATCACTTTTCCGCGATTTCAGTATACAAGTAAATATCTGTAAAAACTTGCAAAATAGAGCTCCTACAAATTCCATAGATACATTCGTTGTACCAAGGCAGGGGAGCCATTGTGTAAATGTTCAGACTGTCATTTGGCGCTACTGTAAACTCAGGTTACGTCAAAGAGCTGCACTGGTTGATCCCAGTCTGAACTATTTTTATCTATTGGTCTTGAGGCAAAAATCCACATCTCTGATATCTACAGTAATATTTACAGATTGTAATAATGTTGTTTATAATGAATGTATTCAGAACATATTACGAAACCAGAGACTTTCCAACTTTAAACACGAAGAACGTCATAGCTGTTTACGACAGTTAGGATCTTCACAAACCCACGACATTACTAAAAACAAAGGGAAATCATGAAAACAGCTAAGCTTTAAGTCGAATAAGGAAAGTTATATGTGTATCCACGGAGCAAGAAAAGCATGACAAAAACTAAGGCTATCGTCACTAAGGAGCGAGAGGAGCATGGGTTTTCAGCTAATACTTTATTCTAATTTGGGTATCGTTTTCCCTTAACAAAATTCCCTGGTTACTTGTAGAGATCTTATAAGTTAGTGGAAAAATTAGTATATACTCAGAATGAAAAATTCACGTTATAACGTCGTACTGCATTTTTATGCTCGTGATGTCCCATATTAGAAGTAGGATGGCTTAGCATCTGATTTCATCATATTATTTAAAACTCTCTGCTTCAAAACCTACTCAGTTATTAAGGAATAATACGGAAATAGCTATGCTTATCTGTTTATTAAGACAATGAAGCTTGTCTTCGGGAAAGTAACTAATACTTTCTAAACATTCGAATTTTTCTCTAAGGAACTGGACTTCAGAACACTATTTAATATTATAAGAACAACATTGCAAACGTATCTTACAACTAATTGCACTTTTGTTACATGATTACTTCATCATTTATTGATTTACAGACATCACCCGAAGTCTGTTATAATTTTGTGGTCTCTGTTGTACAGACACAAAGACGATATTAAGTCGTCGAAGTGACAATTGGTTGTGCTTACGTGTTCAACACCAAGTAAATTTAAAACACTTGGAGACTATCTGATATCAGAAATAGTGTCCCACGGGAGTGTTACAGCGTCACTATGATCGATCATAATAATCATTTTATCTTGTATATTACCTGATTTCGTACGCAACCTGTATACAGTTTCTCTGATTGTCCATTAATGTTCAAATGTCCAATTTTCTATAAAAATCTTCAGAGCAATCAACGCTGTAACATTTTAAAATACACATGCAGCACAAAATTTAGCCTCCTCGCTGTTTTCATTCAAACTGTGGGCTGCTCTAGATGAAAGAAAGTTTCTTATTCGTTAAAAATAAACAAGACTGGAATCAAACAACTGTATATCATAATTAATCTCAGTAGTTCCTCTGCTGATGTCTTCTGACTTATAGTGTCACAGCAACAGTCATATAAGGGAAACAGTTTCTACTGTGACAAACTATTGCTTTAGTGCTTTTCTGAATCTGTGACTCTTGTAGTTGTATAAAACGAAACTTGTCAGAAATGTGAGGTACATCTTAAAACGGGTATCATTGGTTCATTGTCACACGCAACCTCTACTCATGTAACCCTTAATCGTGAATAACACCTTTCTGTTGCTTGTTTTTTCATCGATAGAAAAAGAGCTCTTAAACTTTATATTTTGTCTCACTGCCTGTAGTAGACCTTAGGTCTCTTTTGTTAGTGCGAGTCCACACAATAATATAGATGAGAATTAAGTGCTACGCTCACGAATTTCCATTTGATCAGAATTTACACTGAAGAATAATTTAGTGCTTAAGAAGCTCCTGGAAAGTTGTAACATAGTATTTACTATGAGAAGTGGAATGGGATAACTTGTATTTGCAATCATTTTACCCTAACTGTGCATTTTTTTAGCGTTTACTGGTTCAACTTAGATGTTCGGATGTCAAATACGACTTGCGAACATTGTATTTCAAGTTTTTCTCACGATCTCTTTTTGGCATTTTCTTAATCACATATAATTAATAAATCCATTAACAAACGTATCTCAGACTAAACTGTATACAGACTTCCAGTTCCAAGAACTGCACACAAAATACTATCCTCTAAAATTTTAAGTAGCAGCTGCAGGTAGCAAATTTGTGCGGGTTATAAGAAAGAGAAACGAGCGTTCAAATTTTTTAAAAATGCTTTCTAGTGATAGTAATGTTGATCCCCACCTACCCCACCCTAGGTGGTGGGGAGTGGGCTAGCTTTGAAACCTTAAATAAGAACATCCCACTTTTATTGTAAATTCGAATTCTACGAGGAAAATACGTACCTTTGGTTTGGTTCAGTCGTTAGGCAAAAGGAGGTGCTGTAATCGACAAATACCACAACTGAGTTCCAAAACAGTGTTCTCTCAACAAAAATAAATTCCATCCAAAACATAAAACGCCTCAGTATTTTGCAGTTTTCTTCATGGAGCTGTTCTAAAATATTCATTCATTCATTATTTGATTTGATCTCATTGCGTGCGTGTCGTCTCTCATTTCTGAAGTACGTTCCTTCATTACCGAATTGCGTTATTAGTTCGAATTCAGAAATGGTTTAAGTTTACGGAGAAAGTGGCAGGAATGTCGATAATGCTGTAACCTTTTACTATCGACGTTTGAGGGAAAAGGATGCGAGGTCGCCCTTCTTTTCGTTGGGTTATTCGCCAGTTTTCCATCGAGGGAACTGTAAAACAACAAAAAAGGAATCCTCTAAGAACATTTGCTGGAGAGAATAATGAAACTGCGATATTAGCTGTAGTGAATCATAATCACAACATCAGCACTCGGAAATTGTGTCATGAATCGGGTCTTGGATTAAAGTTCGCCGGATTTTGAAACGTAGAAATTATCATCCATTTCATATTATTCTCCATCAGAAACTTTATGGCAATGGTTCACAGAACCGAGTGACATTTGTCCAGTGGTGACTTCCGTGAATGTAGAGGTACCCCAATTTCTTTGCTCGAGTATTGTTCTCAGGCGGGTCGACCTCCACAAACCACGGTACGATTAATCGACAAAATATGCATCATTGGATTGTGGATAACCTACATTGGTTACGCCAAGTTGAACATCAGTGTCCGTGGATATTTGGTGTGGAATAATTGGTGACAAACTTACTGGACCATTCTTTATCTATGGCAACTTAAATGTTGATAAGTATCGAAAATTCTCGCTTGCAGTCATTTCCTTGGACCTAAGACAAAGAGTGTGATTTCAATATGATGGTTACCCAGTTTATTATTCTGTAGCAACACGGGAAGCATTAGATCGCACGTAAAAACGTCAGTGGGTCGGAAGAGGTGTCACTTTGACTTGTCTTGCAACATCGCCACATCTTACTTCCATCACTTCTGTTCGTGGGGTTACTAGAAGACGGTAGTTTGTGGTGAAGTGCCAAAAACTGAGATAAAATGATTCAGCGTATCACATATGCGTATCAGCAGATTACGTTGGGAAGAGTTCTTAGTTGTGTCGAATCATTCCACGTGCGGATAAGTAAGTACATCGAAGTTGACGGTGACATTTTTGAGCACGTAGTGTGAAATAATTGTTACAAACAAGCACCCTGTTGGTAAGAAGTGAGAGGACGTACCTCAGATAAGCGTTTTTCACAGTTGCTGAATAGGTCTGGTTCTCTTTTTTATTCATTGGAGTTTTCTCGAAATAATATCGTTTTGGAGATCAGTTGCGCTATTTGTTGACTACAGCGCTATCTGTCACCCAACGACAAAAGTAATATTTACAAAAGTTACTTATTTTTTCCCGTACAGTTCGGATTTGCAACAAAAATTTTATGTTCTGGTTTAAGATTCAAAATTACCGGCGTCGCATTCCCTAGAGGTGCAGCGGGGGATCAGTATTGGTATAGCCGGAGAGCATTTTTACAATTACTGAGTTTTTGACATATTTCGATTTTTCAAAATAAAACCGACACCATGTATACTCAAGAGACCCAAAAGGAACGTTTTGAGGGTCAGTATTTTTACACGTTAATAACCCCACTGGGAACAAAACTGAAGAGACATTTTTGGCAAGATTTACTCATTTTATTTTTTTAATATACGATACGACAAAGGAATGGAGCTGAAATGTGAGCATAAGTACTGTAGTACAATGCTCAGTAAGTTCGCATTCAACGCACCATACGGAACATAAACACAACGTAAAAGATTTTTCTTATAGATTACTTCTTACCTTGTAGCTGTAGTGTCGTTTATCACTACATATCAGCTGGTATGCATTCGACTCTCATAAATCACTGCAACAGGGTTTTATATACCATTATTCACAGAAGACTGTCGAAAATAATGATCTTTTTGACAAAAATCTCAGTATTTCCATCCATTATTTCAATCCACTTGAATTTCATTTCTTTCGTATTTTTCTATCGTTTTCTGCCGCTTAGTCGTTCGTGGGCTACATTATAAATCTTAAAAAGGTATGTGTGATGTCACTACACATTATTTTAATTTGTCACCGATCAATGTTTACTTACCTTTATTGCACTAAACAGGATACGCTGTAAGGATTGATTCTCATTTGTAAACATAGTGGCTTTAATCAAACTGAGGCTGTGTGTCGTCCTTTGAGTGGTGCTGTGCACTTTAACGACCCAGACCTTTAAAGTCTGGGATCATTCATTATTCATTTGATTGATAAATGCAGAGCGTTACTCCCCAGATTGGAAATCTCGGCAGTTTGATGTAAGACAGGAACACTTTTAGCACTATATTGTGATAATTATTTCTTAAACCTAGTCATACATAGTAAAAATAGTCACTGGAATTCGGAAATTTTGATAATAATAAACTCAACCACGGAACCATGTGTGTTATTAAGACAACTTGACATTTTATAAAGTAAAACAACCACTCATCAGAGGTTAGATTTAACACATCAGGGCATTACCGATGGAGTTACTATGTCCCAGTGTCCTTACCACGTGTCGATCACCTAACCAATTCATTCCACCTTCAAGTGGAATCCGAAGCATTTTTTTCAGTAAAAACATAATGGTAATAGTGTGTGGTTCCTTCCAAAATCTTAACTTTCTTACAGAAGCATTCATTCCATAACGTTTCCAGTGCAGACGTGAGCGCATGTATAAAACACACTTGAATCAGAATCTCTTGTTTAAACAGTTAATCCTCAGAACTGTACGTGGCAGTCATTATTCAAGAGTTATGCATCTGTTACGTCAAGTGAGAAACTTACATTTATCAGTTATGTTTGACATACTCGTGTCAGAAAATGTCTAGAACAAGACGCTTGGAACTAACAAAGCATACCGTTCAGCTCGCTTGTTACTCCATGAGCTTGTTATTTATTGGATTCTGCAAAGGCTTAGATGAAAATTTTGTGAATTTCCGCAATTGAAAATAAAAAAGGAGAAACGTTTTTACTTTTTTTGGAGAAAAACTAGACTTTTCGAGGTACTACGTTTATAGGACAGGGGTATACATTCGAATTAAGCGATAAACGACCCTTAGTTTCCTTTTATTGTATGCTTTTGGTCTAAGTGAACATTTGTTGTACACCATGTTTGATTGCTTTCGAGGAAGACGGCACAGTTTCAGAAACCACGTTGGATGTTTTGTTATTATACGGAATTCTGTTTTCCATGATACAACTTCTTTTCAAATGACAGAAGGATCATGGTTGTTCCACAAAGCGACAGTAATTTCCTCTTTTAGATAATTTTAAAACTGAGCTATTGCTCCGTCTCTAATTGATAAGTTGAGCACATATTAGTTAGACCTTCCTAGGTTAAATTCAGCATCTGATTATTTTTCTTGAATTCAAAACTTATATCGTGGCTCCTCTGTCCAGCTAAAGGACCTAACAGAAGCACATATCAGTTGATAAATTACACGAAATGAAAACTGAGGATCAGATAGGGGTAAAAAAAGTACATCTTTTCTTTAGTAATACAAAGACACAAAAGTATTGAAAATTCACTTACAGCTGAACCTGTGTGTTTCAGTATGTCCGTCATACAGCTTTTTTGCTCCCTGTTCTGAAATAATTGATTTTCAGACGTGTAGTACTTACTTTTTGGGTGTCGTGAACAGGGGAAGAACACCAAAACTCTATCGTATGCAGGTTTTTTTTTCAGGCATAGAATTCTGGAGCTGTCTACTTATATTATGTATTGTTGCGTGACTTGTATTCGCGATACTTGTACGTTTGTCAGACTTCATAATTTTTGTGAGCTTCTGCCTCCATAAACCGCACTCCTGGTATTTTACATCCATAAGTGAAATTTTTCACAAAAGTGATGTATGAACGGTTTTTTCCGTGGCAAAATGTTCATTCCTCAGTAAATTAATGTAAACCAATAATTCCATAGGTACGCGTGCGCATTACAGCTGCAGATTAGTTTTCAGTCACTGAAAGTATCATAATCGTAGGATTATGGTACAAACGTGATCCCTAATTCTGTTCTGCAGCTTACCTGTGTGTGTGCGTATGTGTGCTTTAAGAAGCAAAATATACTTGAGTAGGGAAATATAGAGCATAGAGCCCAGAATTCCGTTCCTTGTTACAAACTGTAATTCAGCAGCCAAAAACCTGCAGAGACAGCATTTTCGTTCAGCTGTTTACAGTTTCTCATTGACTGATTTGCAGCTTTATGCAAGTATGGTACATTCTTTTCTTCGCCTCGTTTAAAACCAAATTTTTACTTGCTGACAGTCATTAAGTTAAAAAAAATTACCTTACCACCATCTCGTTGGAATTGATACTGCATTCGTTTTGTTGTTTTGTTCCCTTAACTCAGTAATAAGGCAATCGGTGTCTGGAGTCGTCTTTTGAATTCCTCTATGAAACATATTATGCAATTTAGGAAAAAAGTTGAGAACGAAATGCCGATCAAAAATTATCCTTGTACGGGAAAAAAGTCGCCAAAATAATAACTTCATTGTGATCTCTGTACTTTCACATCTGACAGCGTAACGCAAATATTAACATTTTTAGATCAATTATATTCTTGAACGCACTACAGATTTCTCAGTTTTCCTCTTTGACTTTTATCCTGTCTTTCTTTCCAGGGACTTCGATTGGTGCTATAATGAGTAAGTGGTCTTGCAACTTCCTTATGGGAAACCAACCGCGTAGCAAGACAGCTACGCATTCAAGTGTACATCACTGCTTTAGCAATTTGCCATTCCACTTTATTGTCTAAATCATAAACAGTAATCAGTTATCTCTCCTGTGGGTAGTAAAATCCTCAAAATGAATCAGTAATTTTCACTGCGCAGAATATTGTCTTCAGTGCACCCAAAAGTACCTCACTGGCGGATTTAAAGCTTCATTCTGTCAATACAAACCTTCTGATGTTCCGTTTGCCCGTTATTGTTGAAGATCTTGATTTCCCTGTACCTTCCCCAATCGCAGTTTGTTGCTTCATCCATTACAATATAAAAATTTCATTCTGAACAATTTACATTGCTATTATTCATCACTAAAACCTTTAGAACCGTTCTTATTTATTTTCAGAAAAATATTGAACAATGTATGCGTTAAACGAATTCGATAATTCGAATGAGACATTCACATTTCACAAAATGAAGCATGTGGGCTATTTTAATGTGTGTTTTGAATGTAGTAACGCTGTTTAACGAATTCAGGAGACTGTTCCTCAATGGTTACAGTAGTCACCATACGTTCCTTGGACGACAGATTGTTCACCATTGTTAAGCCACAAAATATTTCTGCGCAAATATATTCCTGTCTTGTTGCACCCCATTGTGTGTCGAAAAACGAGAGGTGCCTGCCGCACCAGTAATTAACTCTCGTCTCTATCGAACAGAAATTACATTTCTTTAGAGACGGAAGTCGTTTATCGAGTTCGAAACAGGTCGTGTTGTTTCTTAAAAGCTGGAGTTAACCTAACCGTATTTGGTTACTGAGTGAAGAGTAATTAACCATGCAATCCAAAGAACAGAAGGAAAAAGTTGATTAACGGGAGACAGGTAACAAGTGGAACTACGTTTGCCGCTAGTATTCCACGATTATGGTAAAGAACCTAGCAATCTGTCATCTGGAACTCAAATTACACGAAGATCCAAGCTAACCAAGAGAAGTTCCGGAACCCTTAGGAAGCAAAATCCATTTACAGCTAATTTGCCTTCCTCGGAATTCAATATTTAAAATTTCCATATAAATGAGTAGTTAATCCTTGGAAGTAACTGAAAGAAATCCCTGTTTGAAATATGTGCAACAGATCCGTACGGAGACAATAATGTACGTAAGGCATCTATATCAAATCAGAAGAGTTCCCTAATGGCGCTGCAAAGTGTCATGTGCTGGTGTGTAGGGACCAACGAATGAGATGCCGTCCGGTAAAATCTTTAATGAAATACTCATTACTGAGAAAAGGCCTCTCTGGAAAACATGTTTGAACATCTGTACAAGTTCATTGACTGATACCTAGCATGAAAGCTCGAAGTCCTGTCGACGCTGCGCTTATTAGAGTCGGGGTAAAAGGTAGAACCGGAAAAGGATTCAGAAGGAAATCGGCCTTGAGATTAAGAAACCGTGTTGATATTCGCTTGTAGTAGCCTGCTTTCTGTGATGTCTATGGAAACCTTTCTCTGTAGGAGTTTGGATAAAACTAAATGTGAGTCTTATAATGTACGACGGTGTGCAGAAAAATAATGCCTCCTTTTTTTCATGTGAAACTCTTAAAGCTTTTTAAATAAATAAACGTTTTTAGTTTTCAGCAGACCCTTGTATATTTAGGACGAGTCCTCTCGCAAGCAATGCTGATAGCTGCATGTTGGTAGATAATTTTAGTTCGTTCTGAATCTTCTTAGCGCATATTCCGTATACTTATAAAAAATATCTACTCTGTACATGGTTGTGTAGCGTGTTTGACGGAGCGTATCTTACTTGACCCACACCCCTTGTTTCATCCCGCCAGGTTGATGCAGATTGCACAAGGAAAGCGATAGCTTTTTGCTGCAGCACGTGCTCAAGTCTGACCGCTTTCGCCTACGTGACCTTAAAATCCTTTGTGAATAACTGTCGTAGAAATTTTTTACATGTCTAACTATCGATTTAGAATAGCACTAATGTGACGCCTGATATTAAATATTTTGCCAATGATGACATGCTATCCATAAATACGAATAGTATCCGCGTGCAGGGATCGGTTGATTTAGACAGACGTTTCATCGTACGTCACGCGTTCGTGTACCTTAAATTTTAATGTGTAACTCAATAAGCAACAGCTGAAAGTGAAATAAAAACGACTTACGATCTACCCTATCTTATGTCTGGTGTTCTGCAAAGAATGTGGAATGAGCCCCTCGGGGGACATTTCCTACGAAATCCCCGTTTCTTCTATACGAATGACAGATTCTTCAACATACTGAAGCAAGTATGTTATAGAGTTGTACAATAATACATATTTACAATTCAGTTGTCCTGTTTTATGACCGCTGCATATAGAAAGGACTTGCGCTTTATTACAATGATATCGAACGCATTGTTTCTAGAAATATATACGGTAAACATCAACTGCAAAAAAACTGTAAATTGGTGGTAAGACCTTACCGGACCAAACTGCTTTGGTCATCGGTCTCTAAGCTTACACACTACTTAATCTAACTTTAACTAACTTACGCTATGGACGACACACACACCCATACCCGAAACATCAACTGCAACCTGGGTCAGATCTTCCCTGTACTAATTATTCAGTTTAGTGGGACATGTGTCACACCGACATGCACTCCTTTCGCTCGGAAGATTGAGTCGATTACGAATTTAACACGTATCTATGTCAAACCTTCCTCTTCGCACATATGAGATATTCGAAAAGAGAAACTGGAACAATGTCTTAGAACGGAATTCCAGCCCTTGTTTTGAGAGTTCTCGTCGTGGCATCAGTTGTTTCCAACAAGTGACTGTATTTATCTCCATTAATTGGTTTTACATATGACAAAAGTCCCTGAAGATCATGGGTAATCATATTATTATAATTTTGTTCTCAGCTTCATCAAAAACCTTTTGCATAACTCTCCTTGTGACTTTTCATACTATTTATCTTCTATATGTTCCCACAAGCGGCTTGAAGTGAAGTTGCATGCTTATGGAATATCATCTCAGTTATGTGATTCGTTTCGTGATGTCCTGTCAGAGAGGTCACAGTTCGTAGTAATTGACGGAAAGTCATCGAGTAAAACAGAAATGATTTCTGGCGTTACCCAAGGTAGCGTTATAGGCCCTTTGGTGTCCTTATCTATATAAAAGCTTTGGGAGACAATCTGAGCACCGTCTTAGGTTGTTTGCAGTTGACGCTGTCGTTTATTGACTAGTAAAGTTATCAAAAGATCAAAACAAATTGCAAAACGATTTATAAAAGATACACGTATGGTGCGAAAATTGGCAATTGACCCTAAATAACGAAAAGTGTGAAGTCATCCACATGATTGTTAAAAGGAATACGTTACTACGGTTACACGATAAATTAGTCAGATCTAAAGGCCGTAAATTCAACTAAATACCGAGGAATTACAAATACGAACAACTTAAATTGGAAGGAACACTTAGAAAATGTTGTGAAGAAGACTAACCAAAGACTACGTTTTATTGGAAGCACACTTAGAAAATGTAACAGGTCTACTAAAGAGACTGCCTACACTACGCTTGTCCGTCCTGTTTCAGAATACTGCCGCCCGGTGTGGGATCCTTACCAGATAGGACTGACGGAGTACATTGAAAAAGTTCAAAGAAGGGCAGCACGTTTTGTGTTATCGCGAAATAGGGGAGAGAGTGTCACTGAAATGATACAGGATTTGTTGTGGACATCAGTAAGAACAAAGGCGTTTTTCGTTGGGAGGGAATAAAAAAAATTCCCGTCACCAACTTTCTCCAGCGAATATGAAAATATTTTGTTGACACCGACCTACATACCGAGAAACGATCACCATGATAAAATAAGGGAAATCAGAGCTCGTACGGGAAGATAGAGGTGTTCGTTCTTTACACGCGCTATACGAGATTGGAATAATAACAGAATTGTTATGGTGGTTCGATGAACCCTGTGCCAGGCAATTAAATGTGATTTTCAGAGAATCCATGTAGATTTAGATGTAGATTGCTCCATATATTTGGCACATGTGGGCAGTACGTATTTTAAGACAAGGTATTTTCTTTCTGTAATCATTTGAAGTACCCATTATTCTTGTGTTCAAATGTATAAGCACACGGTCAAGTAAATATCGGCGCAAGAAATTCTTAAATAGTTCTTTTCTGTTTTCACATCTATTTTTGGAAGCTTTTGCACTCCTCCCATTTTCTTCGGGTTCTCTTATAGCACTACGTACAATTTTTACATCTTGTCTTTCTAAATGGATGTGAGGATTATTTGTTAACCGCTGATTCAGTGATATTAGAATGTCTTTGTTAACGTCTTTATCTTTTGTTTGGTTTAATCATCTTAGGTATTCTATTCCCCTCCTGACTGAATTTAATCATACTGATTGTCTTAATTAGATTAACTGTAATGACAATTCCGTTGACGCTCTATATAAATATAATTTTTCTTAGGAATGCTTCACACATTTTAGAAACACTTTCTTGATTACGCTATGGTTTTTGTTGAAAAAATACATCATGGACACTTTTAGGAAATTACCTATCCTAATTCCAATGGACGTCACAGTCGTTTGAGTATGAATCTGTTTAAGGCTTTACCAACTGTGCGGTTTTAAATTAAAGAATGTAAAAGGTCATAACTTGTATCTTGATGACATTTATATCACAGTGGTTATTGTTTGTGTGTTACTGTTACTTTTCGCACTGAAGAAACAATCGTATTCCATTCATTCTGAGTTCAGACGTCGGCTAACATTTTTCAGTGTTTGATACAGAACTTTGGTTATAACAGCTTCCAAGAAAGTACCAGTCTTGCTAAATATCGTAATATGTATGCAGTGAAAAAATAGCAAGGAAACTTTAGAAAATTCTGAATGTGTAGCGGAATAGGCCCATGTTAATATTCAGCATTCAGGAGTCAAGTACAGAAGATATACAACGGATGGACAAAAATCTGCAAAACACCAAAAACACAAATACATTGCGACGCCTAATACGGCGAAGGAAAACTGTTGGCATTCAGAATAGCTTCTCGATGTCTCTTAATTGGTGAACAGAAGTCTTGTGTGGTTTCCAAGGGAATCTTACAGTATTCTTCCAGCCTTGTGATCTAGTGGAGGTCAAGAGAGATGCGAAAATTCCTTCTCGTGCTCATATAAACAGTTCTGGACGAAGCGAGGTGTGTGAACATAGACCTGTCGTCTTTAGACCCAGCATCACCATTGGGGAACAGACACTGTCCCATGGGGTGGAACTGATCAACCATGGTGGTGATACAATTGTTGGCATTAATGCTACCTTGCAGAGTAGCCATGGCGCCCATGGAATGCCACAATGTGACTGCCAAAATTATCACCAAAGCCGCGCCATGTTACACTCTTGTGTCTTAAACTCGGCCAGAAGTTGATAACACGTGTGAAACACGACATCCAACGAAATGGCATTCTCCCGTTGCTTCATAGCCCACGTTTTATGGCTTCAGCACCACGTTTACAGGTACGGATATTTGCATCACCTATGAGCGCTTTCGGAATACCAACTGGCCGTGCAGTTCCGTGCTTAAGGAGATACCTTCGTGTTGTTATGGTGCTGACTGGGTTCGCGAGTGCGACATTCAGTTCTGCAATGACTTCTATGAAGCCTTCGTCCTCTTACTTTTCGTCACATACTTGTTCAATGACAGTCTCTCACGATCAGTCGACACATGCTTTCGACGACGTTGTGACTTAGCGGACGATGTTTTTCGCTTTCCCTGTATGCGGGATAAAACTTCAATGTGGTGCCTCTTCAAACGTCAAACATTTCGGCTATCTTTGTTACGGAAGCACCCACCACACGAGAACCAACAATTTTCTCACTTTCGAATGCACTGAGTTCCGACATAAATCGCTCACAGTTACACAGAACACTGTTCTGATCGCAACTGACGCTTGCAGCATATTGAAGAGATTGCTCAGGAGCCGTTCGTCGACTGCTTTTGCAAACTTGGCTGCTTCTGCACTTATGCATTTCTCGCGGTGCTTCCATATTTTTGTCCATACCCTGTATCATTTCCAATAAATCACCTAGCATTTATTTCAACTTAAAATAATCACACTCAGTCTTCCTGAAAATGTACGAAACTGTAATATCAAGTTACAAATTTCTAAGACTGGGAAGACATCGTAAATTAAGTGGGATTATTGAGTCCATAAGTAGCACCCCTTGATGGATTTGAGTCATCAAAGGAACAGGCAGAAACAGATTAACAGCAACGACAACTACTTTCACCAGTAACGTTTTTTTAAAAATTTCATTTGCGATTGGCTTTTTTCTGAAATATCTTCTTTAATAACTATGGCACGCACTAACAGAATGCCCAAATTGCAGAATTCACGCAAGGGAAGGTTTCTAAGATATGAAATGGGTTATAAAGAAAATAGTAAATAGGTCATCAGTACGAGATCACGTCCTTGTCGTATATTCGGCTATTTGAATAGATGAATTAATAACTCTGTGGAATATTCGTAATCTGGACAGAGACTGACTTCATAAGCAGACTGAGTAATAGAGGGTTAACAGTAAGGTACTGTGACGCAAATATTGTGCATAATTTCAGTTTGTGGCTAGAATAAGCCTATAAGAGGTGAAGACATTAGTATATGAAGTAAATATTGACGAGGATGTGTGTCTGAGAAAGTATGGGGAGAAGGGGGGCGATTTTCAGGGTTTTTTCCACTCTGCCTTCTACTCTGAATCCAGCAGTGCAGTGATATAGTTATCTGAATCTCTGTTTCGGTGTAGATCAAAGTGCTGGTCCACTGTTATTTTGCACTGCTTGAGCCGGCCGCGGTGGCCGAGCGATTCTAGGCGCTTCAGTCCGGAACCGCTCGACTGCTACGGTCGGAGGTTCGAATCCTGCCTCGGGCATGGGTGTTTGTGATGTCCATAGGTTAGTTTGGTTTAAGTATTTGTAAGTTGTAGGGGACTTATGACCTCAGATGCTAGGTCCCATAGTGCTCAGAGCCATTTGAACCGTATTTTTTCTTTTTTTAATGTTGGAGGACATACATCAAGTTCGTGAGACTAGCACAAAATTAAGACGACATCACAAACAACTACGTCTTTCGTATGATACTCCTGAAACACTTTGGAGATTGTCTTCTGATTCACAAACGATAACTTAAATTCGAAATTTCATACAAACTTAAAAATTATGCTGCCGTATAGCTAGGATGAAACAGTAGCAAACGAGGATAAATTTGTCGTATTTTTTGTCATTTATGTCGCTGATATTGTGTTATAAGACATAAAAGGTAAAACTGTACCATAGCTTTCATTCATCCAATCTTAATTTCAACACATTTTTGTTTTAAGGGAATCACTTATCGATATTGCAGTTGATTTTTGTTGTTTAACAATTAATTTTTATACACAGTGTGCACAGATATCGCTTCGTCTGCACTTACCTCTGTTTCATTTATAAAATATATGCCGGTAGTCTTTTAGGCAGTTCAGACGAACTTTCAAAAACAAAATGGTATCACGACTTCGCTGATCTTGATTCAGTTGCCGCGCGGTTTGAGGCGGCATGTCACGGACTGCGCGACCCCTCCCGCCGGAGGTTCGAGTCCTCCCTCGGGCATGGATGTGTGTGTTGTTCCTAGCATAAGTTAGTTTAAGGCAATTTAAATAGTGTGTAAGTCTAGGGATCGATGACCTAAGCAGTTTAGTCCCTTAGGAATTCACACAGATTTGAACATTTCATTCAGTTATGTAAATTAATACTGAAACATGTAAACAACTATCATCCAGCACTGATACCTCTTGTACGGTGACGTATTATTAGGCAACGGGAGAGAGAACCCTCTTTATATGAATTTATCTCCATAGGGTATCTCTTGTAGTATTCTCTTACGAAATGGATTTTCCTGATAGCGTACGTATACGGAAGAAACTGCTTCCAAAAGCACATATTCAGGACACACATAACAAGCAACTGCGACGCATTAAATGGAGTTTTCACATAATCACTAAAAGATCTTCATTATATCTCCTAATAAATGAAGGAATTAGTGCAGTGATCAGAACATTATTACGTGCAGTTAAAGGACGGAATGAAAGAATTAATAGAAGCTGCAGTTTGTTATAAATGAAAGTATATAAAGTATACAAAATGGTCACATAAATGCTGGGTAGCGATTATATTGCTTAAAGATAACGAGGTTAACAAAATATAGTCGACGGAGAAAAAAGGCAGTTCTCGACAAAAAAAACCTATAGAAACACTTTTAATGGAAGAGTATGTAGGAAAATGCAGCAGTCTGAAAAAACATGAATAGAAAAACACTAATGAAATAACTCATTCATAATTTGCAATAACTTGTGAAACTCTACAGAAAATATTCAGAGATGTTAGACGTGTATACTATGTGTTACATGAAGGAAAGGTTTTACAGGAAGTAATGCAAAGGAACAATATTATTTTGAAAATCACAGCGTCCATGTCGCTTTGAGCACAACAGTAAACACCTTCGTTTGCGCTTTAAGTGTAATTGATGTATTTCTATTTTGACAAAACATAAACACTGTTTACGTAAGAAAATATACTCAGTGCTAAATTCGTGATCGGTTACTGTTCTCCTTTTTTTCATATCACAGAATCTGACAAGAAGACAGCACAACATTTTCAATGTGGAAGTCAAACAAGACTTTTTTATGCTTCGCTCGGCAACTTTGTGTGTTTAGCTGAAGCAGCGCAGTTCATAAGGCACTCAGATGGAGAAGGTTTCAAATCTTCATCCGCGCAATCCCATTCAAGTGTCTGCAATTTTCCTAAATGACTGCAGATGACTTCCTTGAAAATTTAGTAAGCTTCCAACAGATTTCCTCTTCATTCTTGTCCAAGTGACCTAATTCTCTGTCTCAAATGACATGGACTATGCTCCTATCTCTACTATTAACATAAATTCGCGGAGTTTCTTTCAGTCTCAGGCTCGTTTTTCATTTAGGTTGCTAATATCTAATGATTTATTCAGTATCGTCCTGATGATTTGCACAGCTTACGTGAAGCTGTTCTCATAGTTTTAAAGTACGCCATTACAATTTTTAGTATGGTGACATTATTGGTATTTACGTATGACCTGCATTATGTTCACAGGAGTCAAATATTCTGTAAATGCCATAGGCACGTTGTGTCTTTCAGCCTTAATTATTACTGTTTCAGTAATACTTTCTTCATATAGTGTGAGATTCGAGTCCTCCCTCGGGGATGGGTGTGTGTGTCTGTCCTTAGGATAATTTAGTTTAAGTAGTGTGTAAGCTTATTGACTGTTGACCTTAGCAGTTAAGTCCCATAAGATTTAACACACATTTGAACTTTTAGTGTGACCGTTAGTATTTTTTATTATTTTTTTTTTAGAAGAACCTCCACTCTCAACCAGAAGCTCGATTTGAACTATGGTAAATAAGAAAATTATTCACTTTACGCGATTTCAGCAAATCAAGAGAAACCTAAAACAGCGTAGAGTGAAAGATGTTTGAACCATGTTCCTACAGAATACGACTGCAGTGCTTTAAACACTGCAACACCTCACTCAGTTTAGTGTTTTTCTTTCGGTTACTATCTACTGAGATCAGGTTTCTGATTTTACTATGCCTGGTTAAGTTGCGCTCTGTTTCTGTAAGACAGTGCATTAATTCCATCGTTATTTCCTTTCTTCTAAATCTAATTGGGCTAATGCCCCAACAATCTTGGACATTTCTTATACACATTCTTCCTCCGCCTTAGACTTATTGACAAATTTTTCTCTGTGTGCAAACCACGTCACGTCTGAGTTAAAACTCTAGCTTTTGAAGGTATTAACCATTCTAATGAACTGTCTTGTTACTGAATGCTGCACCTTAATACATGTAAAAAGAAAAATTTTCAACCATATTCTAGCAAATGGGTTATTCCAGAATTTTTACGACTTCAGAAAGCACAATGAAACAAGATTTTAACACGAGGAACTTGGCGCCGTCCATTTGAATATTTCACAGCTTTCGGCTGTCTCGTACGCTAGTTTCAGTCTGTAGTTCTTAATAACCACAGAGCTCAAGCCCGTTCTCATAGACTCTTTCTGTAGTTTCAGTGATACTTACGACGCGCTTTATATAACTAAAGAACGCGATGTATCAACAGATATAAGAACAACTTAGAAAATATTCTATTTCGTAAGTTTTGACATGTTTATCTTGTCACTGTTTCAGAGATGAGGATGTCACACGTTGACGACCGCGATAATTTATGCCTTTTCCGGCCACAATCTTTGCAGACTAATAGGATCTCCAAGTATTTTGGGATGTGTCACGCTTGATTCTTCCTTGTAGTATCTCGCTCAAAACTGCTGAGTATCTCGTACGACAAGATGACGAGTACCATGCCAAATTTTAGAAGCACAAATTAATTTTCACCCAGGAAGACATCTTCAAGTAGAAGTCATGCTATGTGAAAACTAAACGTCTTTCAGAAATTTACTGCAGATCGAAACATCAGTAGTGCACACTTCTACTTTGGTAACTTTGCGCGTCGCCTTTAACACTGTTCTTTTACAATACTGGGAACGTATACACTTCCATGGTTTTACTATATACTACTGCCAAAACCAGGACCAGCACTAGCGTAAATTAAAATCACGAAGCACATTAATATCACTTTTCTTACATACAGAGATTTTATTTCGTTTTATCTCACAAATAGAAAAAGCGAAATTACTACAAGAAATTAGTTAATGTTATTTTGATGCATTATGGTTCCGCAATGACGGAATTCTCATTCAGTGCAGCTTCTTGTTCATTCAGTCATTGTTATCTCTGTCTGCTGGGTGTAGCGTTACCTCCGCCAGTACACGACCTGCGCAACTTTACTCCAACTAAACAACTTTCTTACTTCTGCTGGAGAACCACTTTTACTTTCATTCTAGCTTCTGCTTCTATCGACTACGCAAACCTTATGAAACAGAAATGATCTTATAATGTGGCACAGAACTGTGAAATAGTCTTGCTGAAATTTGGTCTGATTTCAGAAATATTATTAAAACCTCAGCCTTTTTTATCATTTGGAATGATTAGTCCCAAAGACAATGAAAAAACTGGCAACTGTTCCCTATCCAAGCTGTCTTAACCACAACTAGTGTTATTTCTGTTATAGCTGCATCAGATGTTATAGGAAATTATATTATGATGTACATAAATGTGTATCTCAGTTTCTATAGCTTTGGTTTATGAACATCCAAGGAAATTATAACCAAATAATCGGATCATCTTTCGAACTACTGGCCTAATTTTCTCTCTCTTTGGTTTAATTACCTGCAGTATGACGCCTGTAATATATTATGTCTAAGTCACACGCCCCTGCGAGTCGACAACATTACCGGTAATCTAGTCATACCTGCAAACTTGTGTCTCAATAGCGCATCACAGTACGTCGACCACCCACGTAGCCAGAATTGACGGATCACTTGTTTCGTCCCATATCCTTCATTGGACTTAGGTTTCCACTCGACGCTTGAGTAGAAGCGAACTTACAAGGCTTCTTCACGTTTTCTTTTTTTCTGCAGAAAGGAGACTTCTGCCCACCACTACACCTGGTCTCCTCCCAAAGAAATGTGTTTTCATTTCTGGATTGACATAAAATACATCTACATTATTTTCAGTCCACTATTTTCAGCCATTTTCGCGCAATATTTACAGGCAAAGATATCTAATCTGAATTATAAAAGACAGATTAGGCAAGAATACGGATCTGTGTCCCATTTTTAAGTCCATATAGTTTCGTATCCACGAAACGACCTCGTAAAAGAATTACGCGCTATGGAAGGAAAAAAGCAACTAGTGCAGTAAAAGTAAATTATTTCCTCTCGCCCCAGCACAGCTACGAGGCAGTTCAAATGGCTCTACTGGGCCACCATAAAGCGGAATTTCTTGAGTGACTTTACATCGTTGCGAAACCGGAAACCAGCCGCTTACTCAGGCTGTGAGTAATTCTGTTTAAGAACAAGGATACAAACTAACCGGAAAGACATATGACGACGGGTGGTGTTCTTACTGCAGTCTGTTTCACGTTAAACTAGCGTATTTCCGAAAAAGCTTCGAAGAACTGTGACCATGCCTCTACCTCTACATACCTTCTCAGAAATTTTCCTTTATTAACAGCGATTAATCTTAGCGACATGGACTGTTGTACAAGATACCATGTGGAAGGAAACAGGCTCACCCAACGTCTATATGCAAATTATAATCTGGGAAACCTATGCTTAAATGTCCTCTTTCCATCATGAAGTGCAATATTTCTTCATTGCTTTGCTTCCTGTCATCGAGTCTGTTTTCACTAACTTATCTATCTTTGGTGCTTAACTCGCCTCCCGTGACTACAATGCGCCATTAAACGTAGGTTTGAATTTTATTAGAAATAGAAACCCAAGAACTATATTTTTATGTTATTTGTATAATTCTCTAAATCCGTGTGCTATGTTCCTTATGATCGTATTTCTGATGCAGTTACGTTGCGTTACAATACCCATATTCCATTAATCACTTGGAGAGGCGCCTTGAGGATGTGGATAGAAGTCATTGATGTTAATTTTTTTAAGTACAACACAGTGAAATGAATAAACATTAAGTAACATCACTGTAGTACAGTGCTAATTACAGAAACCATAAAACACTACTTTTAAGGGTATGCGTACACTTACAATTCAGTGGAGTAGAAAGAGTTATCCAGAATGATGTTCTTTATTTGGTCTTAAACTCCAAATTACCAACTCATCATTTAATATTCTCTGGCATGCTGTTGAGTATATATGTTCACATGATCAGCCTGCTCTAAACGTAACTCGATGAAGTTTTTATAGTGCTAGTTCCTAGCACTATATTTAGACTTGGGAAACTTTTTTGGGAGATACTGGTAAGTTCAGTTTCCCCAAACAATTTTGTACCTCATTAGTGGATAGATAATACTGTATATTCAGTCCTGGGAAACATCCTGGCTAAATACATACAATTTCCTGGGGTTTACATAAAAACAGGATGGAAGCTGTTACGGATTTTTCGAACATTTTCGATTCAGCTGTTTGATATAGAAGGGGATGACATTTGCCGCACATGCGCCCATCTTAAAGTGAGAACTAAAACAGTCCTAAAAGCAAACCGGTTGCTGCACTTGAAATGGCCCTATTGCTTTCATCCTACTTGTACACCATCTGTCCTAACCAGCAGTAAAAGAACCCATTTTTGTATCATGGAGTCCGACCTGTGAAGTCACTTGCTACTTGCAGGTATTTGCCGTTTGGCAGACGAGTTCGATAAATAAATCGTTCTATCCGCCGAGTGTCGAGCCACAAACCTTTAATCGAAAGGGCCACACGAACGACATGAAACTAAGTAACAAAAATATATTTCTCGTTAGTGCTGTTTTCAAGATACATAATTTTGTCGAAATTACGTCACTTACCCAGCGATTTAGTAATCCCATTACCATTCCAGGGAAACTGATCTAAAAATAATAGTTATCGTCAAACAGTAAACTGAAACAACAATATAACGAATCTCATTGCCTCTTATAATTGGGACACAACACTTCATTAAACTGTTTACTACATTAACACAGAAAATCACTCTTCTCAAAATCTAACCACATTTGCTCATCTGTGAAGAAGTCTCTTCGATAAGCGTGTAAAGGAACAATAAGAACACAGGTTAAGAGTCCGCCACTTGTATTTTGTTACGAAACATGACAACAAGCGAACCAGCAACTGTGACGTAGGATCCCGTCACCTTGAGTATCATTCACGGCCCTCTAATCATGATTATAGATGAGTTCACTGTTGTGGCACATCGGTGAAGTACTTGGAACGTGTCAGGTATAAAGTCCCACCCGAGTATTCAAATTAATGATCTGCTTAATTCCAAAGCAGTTCATGAAAAATAAATCTGATTCCTTCTTCCCTTCTTCCTAAGATTACCTTGTGTTCCGTCTCCAAATCTCGGCCTCGGGTTGATGATTAACGGTAACCAAACAAAACCAGACATTAGTTCGAGAATTAGTTCGTGTGATTTGTTTATCACAGCTTTCGGCGATACTGTATTGGTTCTTTAGTTAGTGAAATTTGATGTTTTCTTCCAAAAGGGTCACTGTTAACATAACTTCTTTGACTAAAGTTTACCCTGAAATGTAAGGAATGTGTGCTCTTCTTTATTTCTAAGTATCTTGCATGTCGTTATACGTCATTTGTAACATCGTTGCCAACTTCAGAACTGCTCGACAGGATGGATTCTGTTAAAATAGATTCGATCGTTTGGTTAGTCATCTATGACGCCCTTTGAAGCCAGTCATACTGAACATTACCTTTCCTTTCGGTGTTACAAAAATATCAAAGTTATCCAGCACGATATCAAGGCAAATGTTTAGTTTAAAGACAATCCTACCAAATTTTGAAAAGAAACGATATCAAGGAATGCACGAAATTTTTCCAGAGAGGTTACCAGTGTAATTACATATTTATGTTTTTTTTTTTCATTTATATCGAATGCCCCAGATTAACAAAATTATCCGAGCATTATTGCACCGAAACAATCAGACTGCGAATTTCTAAGTGCGTGTAAACATGTAGGCTATAATTATTAATTTTTCTGTGGTGTTGTGATACCAACACTGACGAATAGAGGGGAGACCGCGTGTACTTTATTTTCCTCAAACAGTCTGACTCTGTGATTCATGTTCAAGGCCTTTAAGTTATATTCACAAAGTTTGTTTCTCACTACCTTGGCAGCAAAAAGGGAAGAGCGAATCCATTTTTACTAAAGGACAAGAATTCCAAATAATAAATGTTTATATAGTAAAATGAATAAATAACAGTTTAAAGAAATATGTATTAAAAATCTGTAGATTTTCAACATTTTCAGCGACCTGCCATAGGCAATGACACACCACGTTCACGCTTGGGGTGCCCAGTAACAAGTGTTTTAAGACAGTGAGAAATTTGGAAAGCAAGTGGACTGTGTCTCCACCTTACAACATTATTTTTGTCTACATTGATAGTTAATACCGCGCAAAAACAGTGAGTTGTTGATGTTATCATTGCCGGGCAATCGAAGAAAACTGCTGCGAAATGATTGTATGGAGTTATATTAAATGGAACAGTCATGAATGAAACAGTTTTCTTTTTCTCAGGTAATAATTTTTTCGTTAGAAGAAATCTACAATTAATTAATAGTAAATTGCTGTTTGTGAGTTACGTACATTGTGAATAAATAACATTACAAATCCTGTTTCGGAATGTAAGGACACACAAGCTCATACATTATCTGGTACTTCAACGTGGAAAAGAAATTAAGGATGTTTCTATGCTTTGAAACAGTTTTTCAGTTTTCGTACTACGATGTGAAACTCTCTTCTTTGAGATGTGTAGTTAACATAATGAGAACTATTGCTCTTCTTCTTCTGTGCTTGATCTGTGGCAAAGGGGTTTTTAATGCTATAACAATAGAAAGTCCGGGAAGTTAGGTATTAAGAATAAAACTGGAACGCAAGTAAATATATTGTGCAACTGGGGACACAGGATTTTCTTTCATATTGCTGGCTCTTGATTAATAAATACTTTCTATTACTTTTTGAATGAAGGAAGCAGAAAAAAGTAGTAAACTCGAGGTACTTTTGTTAAACAGCTTCCATCAAAGAATCTTATGAAACATACAGTCGAAGTTATAGGAGCAAATTTAATTGTGGATCGCAGTAACCTGTAAGTTGTTACATGGCCTCTCTCTCTTCAGTTCGCTGTATTCCTTTTCTTGGAGATTTATCTGCAGTAATGGAGTTACATGCAATGCTGCTTGAGCAATCAGATGATAACAACGTTCATCTCAGTGATATTTGGAAAAATATGATTAACTGTCGAGTGATAAAATAGCTAAAGAGTTCACAGAGTCCGCTAGAACTTATGATATAAATATTGAATTCTCCCTCTGAAACCAAACAGCAAATAAATTAAGTGAGTTTTGATTATGCAGTTTTCCTAGTCCCGTAGCTCTTTAAACCTTGTGTCATGTCAGTTGGTCTTAAACGACATTTTTGGGTGCAGTAGTTCATATTTCATTTATAATTATGTTTACTAAGTAATTTATATGTTCCTGTTCGTGGCACCATAATGAAGCTGTGGTGTTCTCTGTAAACAGAGTGCTGCTTTATTGAAATGACGGTTCAAACATTACGAATTATCTAGAAGGATAATCATGGGTACCTGCACTGCATTGACGTGGCACAAAAGCTGCGTTTCTCTCTTAGCTCCAAGTAACAGAGAACTGCTTCCAATGAAGGTTTCCTCGTTGGAAACGTCAGCACTACATTGATCAAGAGCATTTCATATCTACTGGAGTAAGAATTAGACTCTTTGGTGCCACCTTATTATTGTCAATTGTCTTCTCTGGTAAAGCAATCATCTAGATGTCCTCTGCGTGAATGATCTGAAAAGGAACCTTTCTCCTCATTCTCACGTACAACATCTAACTTGACGATCAGATGTGTTGTTCACGTTAATCTGCGCAACCAGGCATCCACCGCAATAAAACCTCTGTTTTGTTATAACAAACACTGATATATTTCCAAATCGGAGTTTTCTTTAGCATTGAATCAAGAGTCATGTGATTCTGATTATTGTTACATTACTAAACGTCAGAATGCACTGTCTGTGAAAAAACATATCCTCGACAGCAAGTTGAGCTGACTGTCACTGATCGTGGATCGCAATGTCTCTGCATATTATCCCAATGTAAAATCTGAGTCCTCTGATCATGTGTAAGAGAACTTCATCCGACCTATCTCACAGTACCATGGCCCTCATTATAAAGATGTAAACGATTTCGCTTAGTGATATAACTTAGGGAAAGCGGCCGTAATGTTTATACGCATTGTAATTAATATTGCGCCCGTTTCTTGTGATACACGAATATATCGGTAAAAAGCAAATCATAATGTCCGGTGCCTCAGCCACTCACTGTGCATGAACTGCCTCTATTGGAGGACGAACAAGGACCTATTTTAAAACACCAATCTTTCCACTGCATACCAACATATTCCATCCGACACATGCTCCGTGTTGGGCGTTCTGACGGCTTTCACTCACCAAAGCACAATTGAATATCAGTAATACTGAGTACAAGACTAAGGGCTTAGTTCATTAAGACGCAAAGAGAGGCGTTATTATAGGAATCTGCCACTTCGATGGTCGCTGCAATGCATCCCTTATTCATTATTACATCTTAATTTCTTTTTCTTCCATTTGTTTTCACACCTAAGATGTTTCTCAAATGGTTCAAATGGCTCTGAGCACCATGGGACTTAACATCTATGGTTATCAGTCCCCTAGAACTTAGAACTACTTAAACCTAACTAACCTAAGGACAGCACACAACACCCAGTCATCACGAGGCACAGAAAATCCCTGACCCCGCCGGGAATCGAACCCGGGAATCCGGGCGTGGGAAAGATGTTTCTCCCCTTATTGGTTTGTTTATACTGTGTGTACTATATACTCATTGTAAAGTTATTTTTTCCCCTAGAATAATTTGCGATTTCTCCAACTGCCGTCTCACAATAACGAAATTCACTATTAACAGAATACAGACATCGGAAACACTGTGCACTTCCTGAAACTCAGGCGTTGGAAACCATATCTTATATACTCATGCACTAAACCAAAATCAGAACTGTATGTAGTAAGACAACAATCAACATGACGACAGTTCGAACATTACAGAGGCTTATTAGCCGTAATGCTGCAGTAGCAGATACCCCTTTCTGCTACCTTTGAACAAATTGGACAGCCATTTAAGATGATACCTGCAGCACTGTAAAAACCCTATTGTTACTGCTTTTGTAATAAATAAAAAATGCGACTTCATGCCACACGGAGCGATGTGTGACAGTAATTGGCTCACTAGAGTTGCGGTTTAGGGGAATTGTACTCTCCGTCTAGTCACGTTTATTTTGGTTTTCTATAGTTTCCCAAAATTTATTAAGACAACTAGCGAGAAGATCCCTTCGAAAAGGAAACGGTCGATTACCTTCTTCACGCTAGTCCATTTCGAACTTGTGCTCCATCTCTCATGATACGGTGATCAGCGGAACCAGAATCATCCTTCATTCCTTTTCAAGTCTGTCCAAAGGCGCATGTGAGTAAGTGAGATAGCTTACTCCCTACAAGCTGATTATTGATGTATGTGATGAAACCACACGGTGATCCCTTATTGTAGGGTTTCAGGGATGGTAAATCGATTTTGCGCAACCAACTGAAGGAGACCTTATTTAAAAGTGCCGTCTTCTACATCATCCTAGTCGGAAATCAATTTTTTATTCATATTGCTGACTTCAAAGGCTATCACACATAATCGAAAGTAATCTATGACAGGTAGAAATTTTAGTCGATTGGACACACACGTCTTTCAGAGCTAGAACTCCGTCTTCTCAGTTTCACAGCTTTTATCTGTGGTACGTCAAAGTATTTTAGTGCTTCATTTTTATTCCTTGCAATTAGCCATTAGTGTTTCAGTCATTCAGGTTACCTTATATTATTTTTTCCTTCGCTAAAATATGCATAATAGGTCATGAATGTGTCTTGTTTCCCAAGACACAAAGAAACTTTCAAAATAAAACGAATGAAACTCTGAATAATGGATGCAAGATCTGATGTTGGTCACAGTAAACCAGAATTAGCATGGGCAGACTGATTTATGGCTTTGTTACTGTGAACACAGTATTACTATTCTTTACTTTACAAAGATTAAGCAATTTGCCAATAATCTATGTCGCTGCAAGTGTGACAATGCTAGACGACTTTTTAATTTTGTTTCGCCCGCTGTAGCGGGGTGGGGAAGTAGTTACCATCCGGGACTCGCATGCGGGACGATGGGAGTTCAAACCCCCGTCCGGCAACTCAGTTTCTCCAAACTGATCAAGGGGAATAGCAAAACTTTTTTTTAAAGAACACGACAGATTTGCTTCTATATCTTTACTCCATTCGAACCTGTAATCCGCCTGTGTTTACGTTGTCGTCGGAGGGTCGTAAACATTCCTTTCTTCCTAGCAGTCCTCTAACATGATTTCAGTCATTTCACATGAGACGGACATCCAAACAGCTAATTTCATACATCATAGATTGAAATCATTAAAAAACTATGTCGATACACATTCCGTGGAAAACGTCAAACGCTAGCAAGAAAGACCTTTCTTCGGCGTGTAAGGCCATGCAACCTTAAATTTTTTTTCTTATGGCGTAAGATAAATTTTAAAAACTCTTGCACTCGTAAAACGAGCTCGAAGTGTGTTGGATGGCGATCACGACTCATCTTAATCTACGTAGAGGGTTGTATTTTGCCCAAGTAAGAAACCACCTCAGCTCAATTTGAACCTGTGATAGTTAATTCGCTTCTTGATTTCAATCTCAAACTCTCAAACTGAGGACTTATGTACTGAGCTACGGTTGCTCGTCTAATTTTGTGTAACACTAATAAATCCAATAATATTAATCATCATCAGTTAGGCTGAAATAAACAATTTGAAATCGTTTTATATTTCATCTGTCCTTCCTTTCTATTCTTAAGATTATTGTCACGTCCACGGAGCTCTGTAAGTAACATATTTATTCTTTCTTCCCCAATAAACGACCATTAAAATATTACTAGTTTGCACGTTTTCGTTGTCGCCGATCTGCTAGTTTTAATGAAATCCACCGTGTTATATCTTCCCTTCACAATGAGTACTTAGTCCAGCGCTGACCACTTATTCCAAGGAAGTGTAATGGAAATGACACTACTTTTTTTCAGTCTACAGCCTTGTCTATAAACAGCTATGCTCTCAATCAATATTTAGAGCATCCGGAAGTTATCGATTTCTCTTGAACAAGTACTTCCTTAGAAGATTTTAGAGACTATTTGATGTAAATCGATTTTTACCTCCTGCTATGAAGATGTTGACAAGCGAAATATTAATTCTCTTGTGTTTTTACATTTTACTTGCCTTCGAACTAAACTCCATGTCATTGTTAGAAAGATGACGTCTGTTTTTGGCTAAATTCAATCTATATATCCGCTCCATTTCTATGTTGAAATAGATTAAGCCTTTTTTGGGATTGGTACTTGTTTTGAGTTTTAGCTCAATCTTAATTTTTCATTCATGATTACCATTCTATTTGGTTACAGAGTCCGACTGGAGACTAGACGTTACTTCGAAATGAGTCAGACATCTCTGCCTTTTGTTGGCAATAAATAAATCATTCCCTTATTTCGATAAGTGGCTAAGTTAAATCAAAACAAGGGCAACTGCAGCTGTCTGCTGAAATAAACATTGGAACTCGCACAGAATAACAATCTGATACACGTCTTTTTGCTTTCGTTGAGCTTTATTATGACTGTTTTTTTTTTTTTTTTTTTTTTTCAAGACTTGGTGGCATTCTCAGTAATTACACTTTAACGACTACAGGTTGTGAAAGCGACGCACTGTCTCACATTTCCAATCGAGCACGTTGCAGTTAGGTCAGACTTTCAGTGAGAAAGTAGCAGCTCAGTGAAAATCAGCTGCTACATTTTAGACAGGTTATTCGACAAGGTGGCACAAATTGTATTCTGGTTTCGTTTGACAGTCTTTTTATCGCATGATAAAAGTGCAATGCGGATGCAAAAGACATAATGACATTAAAAAACATAAGCTCCGTCTACTGGCCTCTCGGCTCATTCAATAAAGACCGGCCACCATGCCATCCTCGGCCTTTGGCGTCACTCGGATGCGGTATGGAGGGGCATGATGTGAGTACACCGCTCTCTCGGTCGTTGCCGGCTTCTTAGAACTTGGAGCAGCTACATCTCACTCAAGTAGCTACTCAATTGGCATCACGAACCTGAGTGCACCCCATTCCAGTTCTTCTATCAAGAAAAGGTCCCTGTCAGCGTCTGAAGTCGAACCCAGGTTCTCCGCATAGCAGTCTGACATGCTGACTACTGAGCTACAGGCGCGGACTCTATAGTGAGACTATATATATATATATATATATATATATATATATATATATATATATATATATATATATATATATTTATTATGACTGTTTTTTTTTTCAAGACTTGGTGGCATTCTCAGTAATTACACTTTAACGACTACAGGTTGTGAAAGCGACGCACTGTCTCACATTTCCAATCGAGCACGTTGCAGTTAGGTCAGACTTTCAGTGAGAAAGTAGCAGCTCAGTGAAAATCAGCTGCTACATTTTAGACAGGTTATTCGACAAGGTGGCACAAATTGTATATATATATATTGGGCAAGCTTCTTCATCCCGAAGTAACTACTGCAATATACATTCTTCTGAATCTGCTTAGTGTATTCATCTCTTTCTCTCTTCGATTTTTATCCTCCACGCTGCCCTCCAATACTAAATCGGTGATTCCTTCTTCTAGTAAAGCTACGCCACGAATTCCTCTCCTCACCAGTTCTACTCAGTACCTCCTCGTTAGTTACGTGATCTACCCAACAAATCTTCAGAATTCTTCTGTAGCACCACATTTCAAAAAGTTCTATTCTCTTCTTGTCTAAAGTATTTACTGTCCATGTTTCACTTCCATACAAGGCAAAACTCCATACAAATACTTTCAAAAAGATTTCCTGATACTTAAATCTATAATCGATGTTAAGAAATTTCTCTTCTGCAGAAACGTTTTTCCTTGCCATTGCCAGTCTACATTTTATATCCTCTCTACTTCGACCATCCCAAGTAGCAAAACTCATTTACACCTTTAAGTGTCTCATTTCCCAATCTAATTCTCTCAGTATCACCTGACGTACTTCGACTACATTCCATTATTCTTGTTTTGCTTCTGTTGATGTTAATCTTA
This sequence comes from Schistocerca gregaria, assembly GCF_023897955.1. Taxonomy (NCBI): domain Eukaryota; kingdom Metazoa; phylum Arthropoda; class Insecta; order Orthoptera; family Acrididae; genus Schistocerca; species Schistocerca gregaria. Next base: position 737,334,946 of record NC_064931.1, read on the forward strand.
TATCCTCCTTTCAAGACACTATCCATTCCGTTCAATTACTCTTCCAGGTCCTTTGCTGTCTCTGTCTCATCGGCAAACCTCAAAGTTTTTATTTCTTCTCCGTGGATTTTAATTCCTACTCCGAAGTTTTCTTTTGTTTCTTTACTGTTTGCTCAATATACAGTTTGAATAACATTGGGGATAGGCTGCAATACTGTCTCACTTCCTTCCCAACCACTGCTTCTCTTTAATGCCCCTAGGGTCGTATAACTGCCTTCTGGTTTCTGTACAAACTGTAAATAGCTTTTCGCTCCCTGTATTTGAAACCTGCCACTTCCAGAATTTGAAAGAAAGTATTCCAGTCAACATTGTCAAAAGTTTTCTCTAAGTCTAAAAATTCTAGAAACATAGGTTTGCCTCTCTTTACTCTATCTTCTAAGACAATTCGTAGCGTCAGTATTGCCTCACGTATTCCAACATTTCTACGGAAAGCAAATTGATCTTCCCCAAGGTCGGCTCCTACCAGCTTTTCCATGCAAAGGTTGAATTACTTCTCACGAGACTCTGATTTCTACGAGTTACAAAGTACTGTATACGAAATCAATAAGTAAATAAAAACGCTCCATAGGCAAAAACACAGAATTATACAGAAATAAAATTTATTGTCTTTTGCATAAAAGTTACACGTTCTAACCTTTTTTTCGGAATACTAAGTAATTCACAAAATTTTAAAGATAACAGGGTAACACGGAAACAGACAAGGTTGAATTTTGTAAAAGAGTATCTATTGTCATGTTTTTATATTCATGACTGTGAACTTGTGTAACAGATCAGGTAGATTTAAAACCAGAGATACTAAATAAGAATAGCCACAAAAGAATGAGACGAAACTTGACAGTGAACAGTTCACAGTAACAATTAATGGAAGACCAGCTTCAGAGATAGAATAATAGAAACTTAGAGGACCGAAAAGAGTGGACTGGCCGAAATAGCTATGTTACACGTCTATTGCGTGACGTAAATATGACGAGAGTAGTGATAATGACAACCGCGGCTGTTGCGATTGTGACGACGTACACGATACTCATGGAACTCTGAAATATTGCGCAACATTGGTACGGAGTTTGGAAGTGCCTATAGCGTAAAACTGACTAGTATCTTTTCGATATTGCAGTAAGAACATAATTTCATTGTTTGAATAATCCAAAGATATTGTAGAACAAACCGGTGTAGGACGTAACATGTTCGGTATCTACACCAGGCAATACGGAAAATATTTTATTTACGTATGAACTTAGCTTCAGAGTATTACAAAACGCCCTTTAAACCCACTGATTTTCATACGCTAACGCTAAATGCTTTGTCCTTCCAGTTATCTGGAAGTTTTCGTTCGAAAGCCGTACAGTCCAGGATCGATATGCTACCCAGGCAAAATCGCCGTACCTTTAGTACACAGACTTCAGTCGTTGTCGGTCTAGAAAATCTAGTAGATTAGCTAATAGCATCCTGTATACTGTTTTCTATGATCGTTGAAGATCGTACATTACAAAAGCACAAATACAATACAAATCGTGCGAACATGAACCTTGCAGAATTCAGGCAAAATCGCTGTAAGCATTGAGGCGGTTATCTCACTGACGCACCTGGTTGAAGATACCGTCTGGCAAACCACGGTGTCCTGCTGCGTAAAGAAGTCCGTAACTGCCTGGTGCACACCTCCGTCCGACAAAAATCGTCGACCCTTGAAGGCCGTTTTTAAGGGACGGAAGGCGCGATAATCGTGGGGGGAGAGAGCAGGTTGTTCGAGTGCCTCGCACTTGAGTTGGTCCGTAATGGATGAGGCTGACCTCCCACATCGACCGGCGTCTTGTGTCGAATCGCGACCAGCACGGGACTTGACGCACCACTCGACAACGGAGTATTTCGAAAGATATTTTGCCCCATAGATATTCCTCATTTTCCCACTGATGTCTGCCGGTGTTTGTCCTTCGGAAGACAAGACAAGAATAACAGCACGTTGGTCCATTTTGGGCGCATTTGCTAATAACGGCGCAATAGTTCACGGTTCCGGATTTGCCACACTCACGTAGGAAAGACACGAATGCCAAACTGATCCCTTGCTTACATGTCAGAGCTTATTATCCTCATCGAAGTCGTGAACGGAAACTTTTTTAGCACCCCTTGTAGAAATGTAAGCAACTTTTCTCCACGACTTTTCTGTGAAGTGTGCGGCTATCCATAACTTCCTGCATAAATACTGTGTTCTTTGACACCATGTCGTATACTTCAGTTCCGTTATGAGAAAGTAAAATAATGATATTTTGGAAGTATTGCTCTAGTGAGAAAAAAAAATGGTTCGAATGGCTCTGAGCATTATGGGACTTAACTGTTGTGGTCATCAGTCCCCTAGAACTTAGAACTAATTAAACCTAACTAACCTAAGGACATCACACACATCCATGCCCGAGGCAGGATTCGAACCTGCGACCGTAGCAGTCGCGCGGTTCCGGACCGAGCGCCTTAACCGCTAGACCACCACGGCCGGCGCTCTAATAAGCTAATTAATTAGAGACACCATGTTAGAACAGTGTAGTATTTCCTTTCTCCCAAATGTCGTCGGCAATGCTTCGTAGAAGGGACATTACGGGGCTCTGAAACCACTGGGAAGCCCTCGTGACCCATGACTTCTCTACCATTTCCCACATCTGACGTAAATATTTCGTTACTTGGTCCAAGGCACACAAGTTTAGCTCGATGGTGTCCCAGCTGTGGTCAATATGACTGGCGTTAGGTGGCCTGAGGTGCACTTACACGCTCTCGTGTTCCTAAAGTCTGTGGCACAAGCCCTTGACCGGTGCACTGGACTGACGTTAGGTGGAGTGCAAGCCTTTCTCTGCCGCGGCACTAGGAGTGGGAGATTGGCGGTCCCAGCAACTCGCCCGCATTTTACCCCCGGGAAATATCTGCGGTACACATTTGATAGTAGGCTGAGTGGACCTGAGGACTAGCACGAGGAAAATTGCCGTCCCTATCTGAGATTGAACCTGTGACCTCCAGGTGTGGCGTCGAGTGCTCTAACCACTAGACTATCACGGCAATCTCATGTTCGTAGGTATTCTTAAAACAGTTCTAATAAGGTGTACTGTCATACTGAAGGCATCGCTCAACTGTGGGCAGCTTGTGCTAACAAACAGATGCTTATGCTTGGACCGTTTCTTCTTGTATCGTTAATCATACGTAAAGATTCTTCACACGAGAATACCTCTGTCACCGACCCGTATGATGTTCTGTTGGCAAGCAAAATGCATCGCATCTCGTGGCTTCCGACAATTCCGTATCTGGCCATCGACGTGGCCGGCGCTTTCACCATTTTTACAGCGACCAGTGAGGGTGTTCTGCAGCCATGATGAGTTCTGTGTCCTATAACCCTCCGAAAGTACACATCTGGCGTGCGACCTCTATACCACATAGCGCCGACGAACCTCTGGGTAGTATAACTACACACCGGTTCTTGTTGCCTAGCAGTGTATTTGTGAATGATATGCTGCAATGTAGCCCGTCTCTTCGCTTAATTTTTTTAAAATTCTTTGATATAGTCGATGGTGACCATTGTCATTAACACGTCGTTGCCCTCGGAAGCAGACTTTGGATGTGACAGTTTGCTCCGAATCTAGGGCGTTATGGGACATATATGATAAGCACAAGAGAAACATCCAGGACCCCCACAATATCGGAGATGGTGTGTCCGATTCTCCCTGGAGCCTCGATATGGCCGTATCTCCTACAATCTGCACTCCAGTGTCTCCCACAGCTATAAAAATATCTGGAATCATGCCAGTCGCATGACACGATAAACAATTTCACTCCCATGGCGACAGGACTGCTCTTTTCACAACACAGCAGCTGATCAGCAGTATACTTCTCAATGTATTTCTCTCTCTTTTGAAGTAGTATTGCATCAGGAAAGACAATAATAATTTGACATAGTGGCACAGTGGGTTACTTCAGGTAAATAAATTTGTAATTCACGCGGATGATATTTTCAAAAAGTATGAGATTCCTGATATTGGCCACATACGGGTCCGTAGTTGACACTGGCGACCCGAAAAAAAAACACATTTTGGCCTCAAAAGAATTATACATTTATCACGTTATGATTATTACTCCGTCCCGAAAGGTCACCAAGACACCAAATCAGTAGTGTGTGCAATTCTGATGACAAATAAAATTCAAAAGTTACAGGTGTTACCGGCTGTTTTTGTACTGTAGCTTTTATGTGTAATCCTCACAGATCTGCATATCGAAACATATTGAAAATAGGACAAATGTCTAAACAAAACTGTTTGCTGAAAGTTATTCACGCAAGCACTCTTCAAATATTTGTCATTCCGCACGTACGTCTTCATTAGTTTCTCTAATAATCGGACTCAAACCAAATATGAATCGTAATATCTTCAGAAGCTTCGGCTTAATAGCAGAACTAACAAAGTATCTGATATAAGTTGGTAAGCGGCCACGGCAAGTGTCATTTTGTATGAAATAGTTTCAAAATACTGCACCATCTAGCCAAGGCCGGCCGGGGTGGCCGAGAAGTTCTAGGCTCTACAGTCTGGAATCGCGCGACCGCTACGGTCGCAGGTTCGAATCCTGCCTCGGGCACGGATGTGTGTGATGTCCTTAGGTTAGTTAGGTTTAAGTAGTTCTAAGTTCTAGGGGACTGATGACCTTAGAAGTTAAGTCCCATAGTGCTCAGAGCCATTTGAACCATCTAGCCAAGTTTCTGAGCTTTCGAACAGTCACGGTAATTAGGTTTACAAGGGTACACTCAGTACACAAACTTCAGTTGTTGGCTGTATAGGACATCTAGTAGCTTTCTGCAGTACACTCTTGTGTTATCCAAAGATTTCTACTAGGCCTTGTCTTTTTATCTATTTGATCCCCTGCTGCATTCACTATTTCATCTCTTAAAGCTACCCTTTCGTCTTGTACTGTATCCCTTCCCGCTGCTATAGTCAAGCGTTACCCATTACTCTCTCTGAAACTGTCAGCAACCTCTGGTTCTTTCAACTTATACAGGTCCCATCCCCGTAACTTCCTGCCCTTTTCCAAATTCTCCAGTCTTAATCTACAATTCATAACCAATAAAGTGTGTTCAAACTCCACAACAGCCCCTGGAAATGTCTTAAAATTTAAAATCTGATTCCTAAATCTATGTCTTACCATTATATAATCAATCTGAAACCTTACAGCGTATTGCGTATTATTGTTGTAAGATCTGTTTCCCATGATTGTTGAAGATCGTACGTTACAAAAGCGCAGATGTTCTATAAATCGTAAGAGTATGAACCACGTCATTTCTCATCGGAAATGACAATGTAACAGCTAAGACGTATGATATCCTTCAGAATAGTGGGTACACAGTGTAGCACTAGTTAGTTTAAGGGGAACCTCTTCTCAAGTACGCTTTTCCGAATGCTTTGCCAGTCGTTTTGATAACACACACAACAAGCTGACATTGTAGGAGAAATGAAATAATCAAATACGTCTATCTAAGCAACATCGACGGAAAGGAATCGAAGACACTTAAAAGATATAAAGTGCCATTTTATTATGTAAATGGCGAAAATATAAAAACAACAGAATCTGAAAGACGCCACATAGAAGAACTCCGTACAGATGTCAGACCTTACGCACATGTTTATTTCTATATATTCATTCCTTCACAACGGCTGAGACTGCACTTCACCCGGTAGCGTTAAAGTCCGATCAATAATTATAATCGCGATTTAAAAGTTTCCGTTCGAAGCCCGAACAGATAGCATCGGTATGCCACTCATACAAAATTGCCGTGAGTATTGAGGCTGTCACCCTACCGATATACCAGGTTGCAGATATCCTTTTGGTAGAACACGGTGTCCTGCTGCGTGGAGAAGTCCGCAACCGCCTGCCGGACATTCTAAATGTTCAAATGTGTGTGAAATCTTATGGGACTTAACTGATAAGGTAATAGTGCCTAATCTTACTCACTACTTAACCTAAATTATCCTTAGGACACACACCCATGCCCGAGGGAGGACTCGAACCTCCGCCGCACATTGAAGTACGACAGGAACCTCTGACCTTTCACGGCCTTATTTTTAGGATCCAAAAGCGTGATAATCGCATGAGAAGAGATCAGGACTATAGGGCGGGTGCGCGTGTGACTCCCATTTGAGTTGGCGTAACTTCTGCGTTACGTCAATTGCGATATGGGGACGTGCGTTATTGTGAAGCAGCAACACCCCTTGTCGCAGTTTCGCCGGATAACGGTGGTTTACCACATATATTCATTTGCCGATGGATATCTCCAGGTGTTTGTCCTAAGGCAGCCAAGAAGAGAATAAAACCACGTTGGCCTTGTCTGGACGCATTTCGTAATAACGTCGCCATAATTCAAGTTTCCACGTTTACAGCACGCACGTCGGGAAGACACGAATGTTACGCTGATCCACTGCCAACATGTCGGTGCTTGTATACCCGCAACCAAGTCACGTTACATCATATATACGCTGCTCAATATACGCCCTCAAACTGAAACTTTTTTTATGGCCCCTTATACTTGCAACCATAGTGGCAACTCAAGATTTTTTCTGCTGTAAATTCCATATCATTACTCACATGACTGTAGTTACAAGCCAACGCTTCTGTTCTGCATAGGCATATTCCATTTTCCATGTAGGAAAGTTGTGTGAATTTAATGGTGCTACGAGTGAGGATAACAAGCTATAGCTACAAAAGACAGTGAAAAGAAATTCAACGAAGGTCTTATTTTCGGTTTGAGCTCGTTGAAATTCCAGAGTGGCTATTTGAGCAGCAATATTTGACTACTGATGCCAAAATCACGCAATAAATACAAAAGCATTGTTGTTTCAAATGAGAGCAGTTTGTCAATTTTAAATGTATTGTCCATTTTAGTGACCATGAGAGATCCTTCGTGTTGTGCCACGTATATTTATAGAACTCAACATGTGTATCAGTCAACTGTAAGACGTAAAAGTGCAAATTTCTTATAAGCGTGTATTTTTGATAGTTTTATATCGTACAGAATTCAATACAAACTCGAGTTTTGTATATGGGCATTTGAGTTTGTTCAATATATTGAGACCTTTCCACATTAAAATAAATTTAGTATCGTTGTTTCTGAAAAATTTGTATCTTAACATGAATACATGGAATAATCACCGAGTATCCTCTGTTATTAAGTTGTATGGGGGGAGGGGGGGGGGGAATCTCATGGGCGCCCAACGGCGAGGTTATCAGCGAAGTTATATAAATATGGTATAAATAATCTTCAAGAAACATACACAGCCATAGTATAAGTACTGAATTAAGAAACTTGTTGGAGATGAGAATGCCTGACGAAGAACGTGACTCACCTCTTACCGATGAGTGAAGTACAGAGGGGACCTGAAAGTTACGATGGACGGTGGCGTGTGGGGAATGAATCCTAACACAAAAGCACCGACTGCGATAATTTTGTCTGCTAGTTGCATTCCAACAGAATGCTCGGTTAATAACAGTGGCTCTCCATACGACCGTATCAATACCTGCGAGTCTCCCACAGAACGTGTTAATTCTTCTGGAATACTCATCCAGTTTTCAAACCGCAGAAGCTATAATGTTGCCTGCCGCCCTTGCCTGGGTTACCTCCTCGGTTTTCGCTACCGGATACACTGTACTTGAATGCGTGTTTCAGAAGCTCAAGCATAATAACGAAGTTTTTGCTTGCTCTACATTAAACCACGATAAATCCATTAACAATGTAGCATTGATCGCGTTTTGTAGGTAACAGAAAACTTCTAATACGTCTAGACATGAGAAGTTGGTGATTTTAGTACCAAATGTTCTAAATATTTCCGAAACTTACGGTTACCATATTGCTAACGGACGCTTGGAGCTTGATACGCACACGTCTGACGCGACAAACGACGTTCTTTTAAGTGTTGGCACCCCATCTGAAAAGCAAGCTTAAGAAATCGTGCAGAAAAATTTGAAATTATCATTGGGTTTTGCAGAGGCTGGGCTTATTTTTAGACAGTAGTATTAGAAATCCTGTGACTGTCGCCTACGAAACTCCAAAGCTACTCAACTTATGACATAAATGTTATTATTTAAGGATGTTTTTGATCGTATTGTTTACCAATCTTCTTTCATGATAGGCAACTGTATACCGTGCGCTTGTAGTAGACAAAAAAGGAAAAGAAGAATAGTGTAATTGTTGTACTTTGTCTGCTGGTCATGGCTGCTTACACTCTCTAAAGACACTTGGCTTAATTTTTAGTCCTTTAATTATTTTTGAAAAAAGTATATTTGTGCCATCAGCTGTAAAATTGTATGTTTAACTTCCACCGGTTCGCTTATTACAATTGTCTTCACAGAAGAAAAACAGTGTACATCAATGAATCAAACGTTCATTTTCGTTATACCTGAGCTAACGAAATGTAGAACATATCATAATAGCCTACTAATACAGTCCATAAAAATGCGCAGTGCCTTAGCACAATTATAGTAGTGCACACTATAATTGTGCCAAGGCACAGTGCTCTTATATGGACTGTGTTAATAGGCTATTATGATAATTATGTTTGTTGAACAGAATTGGGGAGAAGAGGAATTTGTTGGCACAACTTGACTAGAAGAAGGGATCGGTTGGCAGGACACGTTTTGAGGCACCAAGGGATTACCTGTTTAGTACTGGAGGTAAGTGTGAAGAGTAAAAATCGTAGAGGGGGGGGGGGGGCAAGAGATGAATACACTAACGGGTTCAGAAGGGTATAGGTTGCCGTAGTTACTTGGAGATGAAGAAACTTGCACAGGATAGAGTAGCATGGAGAGCTGCATCAAACAAGTCTGTGGACTGAAGACCATAGCAACAACAATTACATTTGGGCGGCTCATATATGACGAAAATGTATCTTTGATCCATTGATGTACACTGTTTCTCTCTTGTGAATAAGATTGTAATAATCGAAACCGCTATAAAATAAACATACAATTCTACAACTGTTGGCACAAATATGCTTTTTTGCAACTATCTAACAGCTGTAGGATGTCTTGCCGGTAAATATCAAAAGCAAAATTTGGTGGTATTGATTGTTTTTATTTTTTGATTAATATATATATATATATATATATATATATATATATATATATATATATATATATAATTTCTTTTCGTATTTTATCATTTACTTAACAGTGACATTTCTTTCATGTTTCATTTATATCCTTGACCATTACGCTCTCCACTTCTTAAAACGTGAACAGTACAAGCAACTAAAAAATGTTCTGTACCCTAAGTCTATTAGCTCCAAGTGTACAAGCGACTGTAAACGTATTTCTTTGTTTGGTATTTCTGCTGCTGAGCTAATTCTGCAGCTGCTACGTGGCGTCAGTCAGTGATTGATCACTTCTTGGAATTTCCGGTTAACATGGAATCCTAAATTTTGTACTAATAACGTAATGTTGGAACTGTTTTAGTATCACGATCTACTGGTTGAAGTAGTACTACAAACGAACGCAAGTATGTGCCTCCTACACTATACAGTGTTCTTCGCTTGCACTTCAGTCTCGACCTACGTCACTCTTTCATAGAGGATCATACGGTTCCTGGTTCTTCAGTATTCCATACCCGTGCGCCTCGTGAATGGTGAAACTTCCATGCATGTGTTTCGCGGCCACCGCGCAGCTTTGAAACAGTCTGCACAAAGCCCTTGGAACCTACAAACCCTATGCCCTCAGCTGGTTGCGATCTTTCCCAGGGTCAACTGAGCTCAGCAGACGCGTTCTTGCCACATCCTCACATTCCATTCACAAACAGGTGGAGGCAATTCTTTGCAGATGCAGAGTCCTTAAGCCGATTCGCTGCTTCCAGTTGTTTGCCTACTGGTACCTGGGGCGCTGCAGTGTGGCTATACAGCTCTCCTGGAGGGCAGGTAGAATAATACTGAACTTTCTACTTGTCTAAAACATAGAGAATTCGGGCTAAGTTAATAAAATAAAAAATTATGTGCATCTAATAAAACTAAAAATATAAAACTGAATACTATTAAAATGTACAAAAGCAAAATAAGTTAAGAAATTACCGTTTCTCAGATTTACACCATGCCCCCATGCGTCGTTTCCTCCTGTACGGAACGTTCCCGTTTTATAAATATCCTTAAATACGGTTTGTTGCAAAATTCTTGAGCATGTTCTACTTTCGAATATAAGAAATTTTCTTGAGCTTCTGATCCTGTAAACTACTGATGGAGGGCGACAGGCAAATTCCGTATTCCTAGATTTGCGGAAAGCGTTCGACACGGTGCTCCGCTGCAGACTGTTAACGAAGTTCCAAGTATACTGAACAGGTTCTCAAATATGTAACACGGGGACTTCTTACGTAACAGTGTCCAGTACGTTGTCTTGTATGGCGAGTTTTCATAAGGGACAAGGATACAGTCAGGGGTGCCGCAGGGAAGTGTGATAGGACCACGTTTGTTCTCTATACACGTTAACGAGCAGCAGTCTGTGTATGATTTCAGAGTTCCCTGTAGTATACTGGAAAGTGTCGTCGTTGAGAGATTGTAATACAGGGTGTCTTACAGAAAATTTCTATAAGATGCGATGAACCGCAGCTTGCTTTAAATGTAGAAAAATGTAAGCTTATGTAGATGAGTGGGAAAAATAATCCTGTAATATTCGAAAACATCATTAGTGGTGCGAGGCTTGACACAGTCGTTTCGATGAAGGAGTAACGTTGAAAAGCGATGTGGAATGGGACGAGCAAGTAAAGTCTGTTTTAGGGAAGGTGAATGGTCGACTTCATTGACAGGAGTCTTGGAAAGTGTAGCACATCTATAAAAGAAAAGTGCGTATGGAACACTTGGGCAATACGTTCTTGTGTATAGGTTGAGTATCTGGGATCCACACAAGGTCAGATTAAACAAATACGTCGAAGCAGTTCAGAGAGGTGCTGCTAGATTTGTTACCAGTAGGTTCGATCAACATGCGAGTATTACGGAAATGCTCCGTGAATCCAAATGGGAAACCCTGGATGGAAGACGATATTCTTTTCTCTAAACGCTAGTGAGAAAGTTTAGAGGCTCAGAATTTGTGACTGACTGCGGGAAGATTCTCGTGTAAGGACCACGCAGACAAACTAAGGGAACTCAGGTCTCTTACGGAGGCATATAAACAGTCGTTCTTCCGTCAATCCAGTAGTGAGTGCAACAGGGAAAGGAATGGCCGGCAGTGATAAAAAGTACCATCCGCTATGCATAGTATGATAGGGAATGTATTTAGATTTAGGTACAGGCCCATTTCAATAACTATTAATTTCTAAAAAGATTGTAATGCGCTACCGGTTCTAAAGGAGATTTTAAGTTATCTTATTCGCGAACGGGTGTGCAGGAAATTTGAACGGCAGGTTAATTGCAAATTAATATTCCGGAATCGATGAATAAGTTATTTAGCTTTTAAATTATCTACTTAGCATGTATATTAATTTACCCAGTACTTCAGATGAGATTCAGTGGACTTCCGTTTAGTCGTGTAATAATCTTACTTAACTGATTCGCCCGCTAGTTATGTGTGCAGCACTCAGCACCACTTGTCGTGGTCGTTGCTCTCGTGCCGAAATTACATATAACTTTTGTGACTACAAAATTCTTTCTCGCAAGTCGTCCATTATCTTTGCCCTCCGTAGGTAATCCATAATAAAAATTTTAGTCACTTCAACACTCATAGGTATTTTTTTAGAGGAGGGGTTTTCATTTTTACTGCTGTTATTCTTGTATATTACGGTCTGATGAAACTTTTCTAATTAAAACAATTCCATCAGTTTGCGTGTCTCGTGTCGTAAGTGCAGCTGTTTATTACAGGAAATAAATGGTTCAAATGGCTTTGTGCACTATGGGACTTAGCTTCTGACGTCATTAGTCGCCTAGAACTTAGAACTACTTAAACCTAACTAACCTAAGGACATCACACACATCCATGCCCGAGGCAGGATTCGAACCTGCGACCGTAGCGATTGCGCGTATCCAGACTGTAGCGCCTTGAACCGCTCTGCCACTCCGGCCGGCTAGTACATGAAACCTAATGATTGAATGTGACGAGATTGTGTTGTTGATGATGTTGGACGAGAAGAGAAAGGATTCAGTCCGGTGTCGGCAAATACAGTGTGTGGTGGTTTGGCGTTTAATCTATAACATTGATGCGAAGATATAAAATAGCCAGAATACATATGGAGTTACAATTACTCATAGGCCTGAACAAATATTAAGACAATAATATTTCCTGTCTCTGTAATGTTCTTGTCTTTACATATTACTGGTAACCAACTTACAGCTGAATTAAAACCGGTCACTGTGGGGGCGTGTAATCACTCTCCTAACGCAACAGACATTTATGGAGTTGACAACAAATCTCTATTCTGAATACGGGTGAATACTAAAGAGAAAGAACACTGAGATCAAATGAAAACCTATTTTATGCCCCATGCGTTACGAAGTCAGTGTGTGAAACTGGGTGAGCGTTCACCACTAAGAATATTTTATGATAAAACAGATGTTGCTAAAATCAATAGAATTATCCTCTTTCACCATGGTGTAATAATGGATAGTCATAGAAGAAAATATTAATATTCTCCCTTACGTGTTAACCACTATCATGTAATGTTGACAGCTAACTTTTTGTTTAAAATTAAGGAACATTTACAGTGGGAAAATCATCTCTAAAACATAAACCATTAAAATAAATAATGAAGGTAATGCTGAATATTAATTTGTGGAAATCACAGACTGACGATCAACTTATTTCATTAAGTCCCTATTCTGCAGACTCCTTGAGTGCCTAACATCTTACAATTCGTAGTTTCTTTTCTACCTTCCAGCCGTTATCTGTATGTATAACTTTCATGTAAGCTTAACGTTTGTACCCGAAGGGCAGGATTTCCTTTTGAGCTGCGTTTTAAAACTCATTATTAAGCCTGCGACTTAGTATCAAAATGTTTGTAGCTTCGTCAAGGAACTAATATTTTAACATCTTTTTCCAATTCCACCAGGTTGACTTGTACAGCAACTGAATAAAGATTATTTTGAAAAGCAGTCCTGGTTGCGAAAGTTATTGTTTAATGACGCTTTTTGCCTTTTTAGGGCATCATCAGATTTCCTGCAAAAAGAAGAGATAAATATAAATAGCCATTCTTTTAATTAAATTTTGTTTTCTAAATTACTCATGCACGTCATCCGTGTGAGCCTCCACCATTAAGCTTCAAGGGGCGACTAGTTTAAAGCTAACTGCTTACATGCTTGACGTCTTGAGCTGTGTTGGTCAGTTCCATTACGGCGTATTTAAATGAAGCCAAATGTTTGCAATTTGTAAGCGGGGTCCTCCACTGCCGCACCTGTCGTTATGTGTGTATTGAAGGTAATGTATACAGTTTTCAATTTTACCCCTGCGATAGTACTTCTTTTTCGTTTTTCAAAGATTTCCTTATTACTTCATATTTATTGTATACATACAGGGTGTTTAAAAAATAACCGGTGTATTTGAAACGGGAATAAAAACTAAACGAGCAGTGATAGAAATACACCGTTTGTTGCAATACGCTTGGGACAACAATACATTTTCAGGCGGACAAACTTTCGAAATTGCAGTAGTTATAATTTTCAACAACAGATGGCGCTGCAAGTGATGTGAAAGATATAGAAGACAACGCAGTCTGTGGGTGCGCCATTCTGTACGTCGTCTTTCTGCTGTAAGCGTGTGCTGTTCACAACGAGCAAGTGTGCTGTGGACAACATGGTTTATTCCTTAGAACAGAGGATTTTTCTGGTGTTGGAATTCCACCGCCTAGAGCACAGTGTTGTTGCAACAAGACGAAGTTTTCAACGGAGGTTTAATGTAACCAAACGACCGAAAAGCGATACAATAAAGGATCTGTTTGAAAAATTTCAACGGACTGGGAACGTGTCGGATGAACGTGCTGGAAATGTAGAGCGACCGCGTACGGCAACCACAGAGGGCAACGCGCAGCTAATGACGCCAACGTCCACGTATCGTCTCATGCGCCAGAGTTTACACCTCTATCCATACAAAATTCAAACGCGGCAACCCCTCAGCGCCGCTACCATTGCTGCACGAGAGACATTCGCTAACGATATAGTGCACAGGATTGATGACGGCGATATGCATGTGGGCAGCATTTGGTTTACTGACGAAGCTTATTTTTACCTGGACGACTTCGTCAATAAACAGAACTGGCGCATATGGGGAACCGAAAAGCCCCATGTTGCAGTCCCATCATCCCTGCACACTCAAAAGGTACTGGTCTGGGCCGCCATTTCTTCCAAAGGAATCATTGGCCCATTTTTCAGATCCGAAACGATTACTGCATCACGCTATCTGGACATTCTTCGTGAATTTGTGGCGGTACAAACCACATTAGACGACACTGCGAACACATCGTGGTCTATGCAAGATGGTGCCCGGCCACATCGCACGGCCGACGTCTTTAATTTCCTGAATGAATATTTCGATGGTCGTGTGATTGCTTTGGGCTATCCGAAACATACAGGAGGCGGCGTGGATTGGCCTCCCTATTCGCCAGACATGAACCCCTGTGACTTCTTTCTGTGGGGAGACTTGAAAGACCAGGTGTACCGCCAGAATCCAGAAACAATTGAACAGCTGAAGCAGTACATCTCATCTGTATGTGAAGCCATTCCGCCAGACACGTTGTCAAAGGTTTCGGGTAATTTCATTCAGAGACTACGCCATATTATTGCTACGCATGGTGGATATGTGGAAAATATCGCACTATAGTGTTTCCCAGACCGCAGCGCCATCTGTTGTTGACAATTGTAACTACTGTAATTTCGAAAGTTTGTCTGCCTGAGAATGTACTGTTGTCCCAAGCATATTGCAACAAACGGTGTATTTCTATCGCTGCTCTTTTAGTTTGTATTGCCGTTTCAAATATACCGGTCATTTTTGAAACACCCTGTACAAGCCCTGTTAGTGCGATCTTGACGTATGCTTATTTTATAGCACAACAGCAAACGTAAGTTTCCTTTCTAACTGTCCGCAGACGACCGTTTGATATTTTTATTTGGAGCTGTATGTGACAGGACCATACATATCTCTGGCTACTGATATCTTTCCTCCTTATTTTTTTCAGAAAATCTGATGATGCCCTAAAAAGGGAACACGCGTCATTAAATAACTATTTTAGCAATCATGGTTTTTTGTCTTCAAAATAATCTTACTTTCTTTTCATGGTATCACTACTGGATCAAACAAAGCATTCTACGGCATCATTCTTCTTCACGTGCAAATTTGAGAATCTGTGAAAACTACCGCATAGTCTTTAGGTTGGAGTTAAGTCATTTTGTGTGCTTAACATTGTTTTATGCTTCGTCTGCAGAAATTATCAAATGTCATTTTATATGTCAAACATTCTTATCATATTTATTTTCTATGAAATCATTATCAGACAAAAAGCCTTTTGCCAAAGATATAACGGTGTGAGTGAGATTAAAACACACGAGAAAAATACTTCTCTCACCTCAAGCAGCTGTTTCCAACAGTGTTATTTCATAATTACTAGGAAACTTTCACTTGCCGGAAGTATACGCCATCGGTATCGATAAGTTGCAGCCAGTTTTTTGTATGAAATTTCTCTTGTATAATTACTGAACAGCATAATTATTTGACGCATTCATATCATCTCAGTGTCATAAGACCGTCCTTTGATTTACCAAACATATAACGTGTCGTTATTACACAAAGTGACTACTGTGATACCTTTTTATTGCAGATCGCCAAGTCTATCGCTCACTGGTGACATAGTACAACGCTAAAAAAGCATATTAACAGCTCCTATTGCGTGAATGTATTTTAATACTAACATATTTTAATTAATACAGATACTTCTTCAGATAATTTTTCTATGGCTATAAAGTCGAGTTACTATGTTGGCACTGCCTTCATAAAACGAAAAGAATTAATGTCCATTTAACCTTTACGCCTCGAGCACTCTAATCACATATGAAAAAGTTCGTCGTATACTGGACATTACAATGGTTCAAAAAATGGTTCAAATGGCTCTGAGCACTATGGGACTTAACATCTTAGGTCATCAGTCCCCTAGAACATAGAAATACTTAAACCTAACTAACCTAAGGACACCACACACATCCATGCCCGAGGCAGGATTCGAACCTGCGACCGTAGCAGTCCTGCGGTTCCGGACTTTAGCGCCTAGAAACGCACGGCCAGCGCGGCCGGCCATTATAATGGTATTACGGATAAATAAATGAATTGATGTCATTGCACTGCACGCTCAGGGATGCATTCTAAAGTACTCATTACATGTGTGTCATCCAAAAGAAATTATCGGCTATGAATACAACTTTCAGTATTACTGTTAATGATTTGTGTAAATGACAGTGTGGATAATGTCTGTAGCTTCACAATGTTGTTCACCGACAACAGTTCTGTAAATACAGAACGTGCAGTCCGGAAAAAAAAACTTCAGCAAAATGCGTAAGACTTCCAAAGGATGGAATCCTCGTCGGTGGCTGAGAGATGAGCTTCCACATAGATAAATACACCATATTGGCGTAAATAGACTGAAAAATAAAACACTATTTGATTACACCATTGGAGATCAGTCCCTGGAACAAGTCACAACCACGAAATTACTAGGGCTCGGGATTCGGATCAATCTGAGATGCAACGACTGCATATAATTAGTTGCAGTAAAGGCAGATACCAGAATGAGAGTCGTTGGATGAATCCTAAGAAAATTTACGTCACCAACGATGGAGGTAGTTAGCAAAACGCGTACTCCATAGACCGATCCTTGGCCATTGCTTGTTAGTCTGGTACTTCTGTCGCGCAGCGTTAATAGAGAAAATTCAAGTGAAGTCTCGCTCTACGGAATAGGTTCGTTCAGCCACTGTGAGAGACTCAAGTAATAGCCCATTTATTTCCAGATATTGAAGAACAACTACTCCCGATTTAAAAGTGGTGCGCTTTTCTCCCAGTTAGTTGATCGAGTAACTATCATGCCTTAGAATTTTGCGAATTGTAGTGACAAACTGTAAGCCTTTGAAATTTCCTACCTGGGTATTAAGTTTTTCATAGTTAGAGAGGGTTTAATTAACTGGTTTGTTTCAAGCAGACGCGACAGCTACCTACCCCACTCCAAATTCAGAAAGGACTTTAAGCATGCCAAAACCTATTCTAGTAGATCAAACATTTAACAGATACTGTGAAAACTACCTGTGATGTGATCTCTGCATAGTGAATCTGGATTTAATCTAGACAGAAAAACGTTTTTAAATGGAGTTATCATTATAACAATAAATACATCATTGAATTGTATTCTGTGTGTGTCAAATGAGTTCCTGAACCTTTACCACCTGCTTTCGTAACTTTCCAGTTCTCAATGTTTTTCAGTTCAATGTAGCGTAATTTGGTTTTTACCAAAACTGGATTCATACAATTTTGTTGAAAGCTCATCGCTACGAGCATAACACTGCTGATATTCCCTCTCTTTTGCTCCCGTTAAGATCATTCTTCAGTCCTTTACTTTTGTTTAAATTTGGCCTTTGGGTGGTTTTTAGAGCAGTTTTGGTACTATAAAAACAGTGCCAGTGTCGATGTAAATGACTGCTTTCATTCATCGTCATCACTGTATTCCAGATTTACCGTGTCGCTTATTTAATCAAGCTTGTCCTAATTTCTTACATTTCTACAGCGATACCCATCGAAATTTATCGCAGGTTTAATGTAACAATTAGATTTCACACTGATACAGTACAATAGATCGTACATCTCTGGGACAGAATTACCTGTCCAGAGTTTGTATTTTATGACAGAGTCGTGGACGACGAAACGAATATACGCAGCATTATCTTTCCTGTCTTACTTGCCAGCACTATGTTACAAAGCGTTTTACACAATAAGTAGGAAAGTAACGAGCAATAGACGTGTCATAGTAAGCGACGCAGCTTTTCTCAACGATTTACACAGTACATTCCGTGGGCAATCGCAACTTCGCCACCAGCTGTACAAGTGTTGGTCCATGTAACAACCTTTCCGAACTCCAGCTCAATAATGCACTGGCGGCAGATGTTTCAGACAAAGATCGGAGCGGTGCGGATGTCAACAGGGGAAGGGTCCAGCCGGCGCAGTGTAGAACAGGACCAGAACGTTTACCCATCGCAAATGACTGTGATATAGACGATGGTGAGGGTCTACCGACAGGATTGAGAATCCCTCTGAATCTGAAATTAGTTTTCCTGGACGGAGTTTAAAGCCATGTAGACGTACGCTCCTGGTCGTTCGTACCCTATGGTATATCGTCGTGACCGAACACGGCTGACTCTTATAATGTCTATGCAGAGGGGTGAGCAAAGGTGCTGCTTTAAACTCGCTAATATCCAGGCAAAGACCCCATTAAATGAGGAGTTTCTCTTTTGTAGATGACAAAGGGGTAAGAGATTGTCGGAGTGTATGATGGGTAACTGGCATGAAACACTAGGGAGCAAAACATATGGATGAAAGTAATTTCCGCATGATGTACCACTACCAAGAAACATAGCTCGATGAAGTTTGAACTATACAGGGTGTTACAAAAAGGTACGGCCAAACTTTCAGGAAACATTCCTCACACACAAAGAAAGGAAATGTGTTATGTGGACATGTGTCCGGAAACGCTTACTTTCCATGTTAGAGCTCATTTTATTACTTCTCTTAAAATCACATTAATCATGGAATGGAAACACACAGCAAGAGAACGTACCAGCGTGACTTCAAACACTTCGTTACAGGAAATGTTCAAAATGTCTTCCGTTAGCTAGGATACATGCATCCACCCTTCGTCGCATGGAATCCCTGATGCGCTGATGCAGCCCTGGAGAATGGCGTATTGTGTCACAGCCTTCCACAATACGAGAACGAAGAGTCTCTACATTTGGTACCGGGGTTGCGTAGACAAGAGTTTTCAAATGCCCCCACAAATAAAAGTCAAGAGGGTTGAGGTCAAGAGAGCGTAGAGGCCATGGAATTGGTCCGCCTCTACCAATCCATCGGTCACCGAATCTGTTGTTGAAAAGCGTACGAACACTTCGACTGAAATGTGCAGGAGCTCCATCGTGCATGAACCACATGTTGTGTCGTACTTCTAAAGGCACATGTTCTAGCAGCACAGGTGGAGTATCCCGTATGAAATCATGATAACGTGCTCCATTGAGCGTACGTGGAAGAACATGGGGCCCAATCAAGACATCACCAACAATGCCTGCCCAAACGTTCACAGAAAATTATGTTGATGACGTGACTGCGCAATTGCTTGCGAATTCTCGTCAGCCCACACATGTTGACTGTGAAAATTTACAATTTGATCACGTTGGAATGAAGCCTCATCCGTAAAGAGAACATTTGCACTGAAATGAGGATTGACACATTGTTGGATGAACCATTCGCTGAAGTGTACCCGTGGAGGCCAAATAGCTGCTGATAGTGCCTGCACACGCTGTACATGGTACGGAAACAACTGGTTCTCCCGTAGCACTCTCCATACAGTCACGTGGTCAACGTTACCTTGTACAGCAGCAACTTCTCTGACGTTGAAATTAGGGTTATCGTCAACTGCACGAAGAATTGCCTCGTCCATTGCAGGTGTCCTCGTCGTTCTAGGTTTTCCCCAGTCGCGAGTCATAGGCTGAAATGTTCCGTGTTCCCTAAGAATGCTTCGAACGTCTTCCTGTCGGGACACCTTCGTTCTGGAAATCTGTCTCGATACAAACGTACCGCGCCACGGTTATTGCCCCGTGCTAATCCATAGATCAAATGGGCATTTGCCAACTCCGCATTTGTAAACATTGCACTGACTGCAAAACCACGTTCGTGATGAACACTAACCTGTTGATGCTACGTACTGATGTGCTTTCTGCTAGTACTGTAGAGCAATGAGTCGCATGTCAACACAAGCACCGAAGTCAGCATTACCTTCCTTCAATTGGGCCTACTGGCGGTGAATCGAGGAAGTGCAGTACATACTTACGAAACTAAAATGAGCTGTAACATGGAAATTAAGCGTTTCCGGACACATGTCGACATAACATCTTTTCTTTATTTGTGTGTGAGGAATGTTTCCTGAAAGTTTGGCCGTTCCTTTTTGTAACACCCTGTATGTAGAAAGAGATGCTGCAGTGTAGTACAGAAGCTAATTTTAAAAAATACGCAATGAGATGAAGAGAAATGACACTTCTATTCAAAGACATTAATTACACTGAAGTCGCCGCGAATTATGATGGCTCAAAAATGGCACTGAGCACTATGTGACTTAACTTCTGAGGCGTTATGATGGTGCCTTTGACATTACAAAAGACAGGACATGGTTCTTGTTAGGATGTGTGACCACCACAGACGGCAGCGCATGCTCTGCAACATGCTCCCACAATGTTCGTAAGGAGTTCTTATGGTAAGGCGTTCCAGTCCTTCACCAGCGCTGTTGCCAGTTGCTGTACGTCATATCCCACACGTGCTCGGTGGGATATAAGTAGGGGGAACGAGCAGGCAAGTCCTTTCGCCTAAAATCCTCTCGTTCCAAGAACTCCTCTGCCTGCGCATTGTCGTCCATAAAAATGAAATCATAGATGAATGCACCTCGAAAAACACGCACATGGGGAGCAACAACGTTGATCGGTGACTGTGCCTCCCCACACCATAGCACCTCGACCACCAAAACGACCATGTTTGACTAAGTTCCTATGTGCATTACGTATTCGCACCTCTCTCCACTCGAGGGCGCATGTTACCGGTGACAGTGACAAAATCCAGGAAGCTGACGCACTTAGTAAGCCATTCAAGAGATCGTTCGAACATAACCGAGGTGCTACCAGTTAAGAACAGCAATCAATTGTAACGGTATAAGCCGGAGGCAAATTTGATCACTTTTGAGCGCTCTGAGACATCTTGAAGGGGTATTTGCTGATTGGTCAAGACAGTGCTGGAAAACACTCGCCGCTTGTGAGTTGGGAGACAAATTTCTCGGAATGGGAAATGTGAGTTGTATCCACCACACTATTGGCGTTATTAGTTACTTTTTTTTAACCATCATGGGGTGTAATTTGTCAGTCGTATTTTTACGATAAGAAGCGGCGTAGCTCATTGGCTTGTCGTCCGGCATGTCCTTGTGAAAGAAGATGTAGATAGTATTTTTCGAGAGCTAATAAAATCGGTCAAGGCCGATGAAATTTTGATCCTGCTGAAGGATTCAGTGTTGTGGTGTCCATGCACTTTTTTGCAAAATCCAAACTAGGTGAAAACGATGAGTTTAAATTCTTGGCAGAAAGCGTCATGAGCCTGGAAGAATATCATCTCCGAAGCCTCATGCCTCAAGTTGGTATCGTTGCTGGCATGTTGCGGCAGTGCGAAGTTCTTCGGCGGCATCTCGTACACTCGTCCTAACGTTGGAACTCTCATGACATTTGACAAAATTTTTGCACGAATCCAAATACCTGCGTCAGCGGTGAAAGGCAACCCAGACGCCGAATCTGAGGGCAACGGTGACGGTGCAGCGAAAACTCGGTACCGACGCTATAGCATCTGTATTTGTGTGCTTCCCGAGGGGCGTGCAGATGCTGAATGCTACCTTCGATCATTTTAAATGGTTGCACTGTTGACAACACAGACTCCAAAGTATAGTCGACGCACTTGAGTGCTTCGCGGCTGACTTCATCGTCCTACGTAGATACGGCAGTCACATCGCTAATAAACGATTTGTTTTAGAAATGTTTACGTAGGACGTTTTGTCATATGAAGTCACGCTTGGGGCAGATGCCAAGTTAATCGGTAGAACTGTTGAAACCAGAAATGATTTGACATCCGAAGGTACTTTTGCCGAAAATAGCTCCAAAGCAGACTAAGAGATTCAGAAATTTGCAAGCTTGTTGGATCTACCATGAGCAAAAATTACACAGAAATTAAAACAATTGGCAGCCAGCATGGATAAAAAGAACGTCCTCGGTTGGAATTCCATAAAGGGTTGGTGCAATCAATGAATGTACGCGATCTAGCCCTTCGTCGTCTTTAGATCTGGTTGAAGGACGGTAGCAGAAACGGTGGCCAGTAAACCTCCGACTACTGTTCGAGCGACAGCGCGTGAGACGGCTAAGCTTCTGTTGACGGAGAATTTCTATTCGCTAAGCCATAGTCTGATATCTTTGCTGATGGCGTTCTTCCTGTCGTTCTATGTCTTCCCTCTGTCGTCCGTGCTTTATCGATGTTTTTCAGCCTGTTGCTACAGGTTTCACTACTGCTATTCTGGTTTTTGTTTCAAGAACGAGAGCTGAGCGGAGTCCCTGTTGTCTACCGTCACTCAACCGCAAAATTCATTCACTTCACGTCCACACATTTCCGACGTACGCGTCCATCGCGTAAAGTATTAGAGTAATTAGGAACACAGTGTTGGCGCAATAAGCGCAGGTGTTGTTCTTAATGTATCGAGGAGAAACCTTGGGAAATCGGAGAGTCGTGACAGGCAGTACTAATACCAGTCCAAACAGTATACGGTCGGCGTTCCAGATGAGTAACACGTTAACGACTATTGAATCAGCGGAGATGAGAGTGAGTCACAAGTCAACAGGAATGTGACTGAGGCAGCGCGGTATTGCCTCATATACATAGCTGAACAAGAACGTTTATCCGTCGCAAACGACGATGGCACAGCCAGAGCTAAGATGCGCACTGAAAACTGAGCATATCTCCATCGGTTCTGCCGCCCTCGGAACCAGTGTTGTCCTCTCAGGAAAAAAATTTGGTGTACATCATACCAGTCGTCCCGCGTCAGTAATAATCTAATAAATTGTTGTGTAATTTGTATGATAAATAAAGCAGCTTTCACGAACAGGATTCGCTGTCGTGAAGAACCAAATTTCAAACCTTATTCAGATGTAAGATTTAAGTGTTACAAGACTTCCCTAAAAACTATTCAAGATAATGCTGCGTCGTTTTCTCCATGAACACCCAAGACGGTAAACGGTCCAGGTGCAGTATTGTGTTGCTGCATTAGTAGCTAATCATATTGATACTGTTTAACACGTCGATCGTCTCGAGGCCGCCGGTGGTCACAGCAGTGGTCCACGCCTGAGAACATGTGCCCGCCGGCGGCGACACGCTAGACTCTGTTTGGTTAAGTATATCTTTGGGTGGTGTGTTTGTAATACGAGCACAGTCACATGCCGCTTGTTTATGAAACATATACTGTGGATGAACGCGGCCTGTAATTGCGAGGCTGAGTTGCGAGGAATTATCGGTTTAGCCTTGGTCGCAGTTCTAGCTCGGTACAGTCCTACTCGTATATTTCTTGCAGTCCGTTGCCATCACGCAATCGTTGTCAGCGTCACTGTTATAGTTGTCAGTTACGTGCACAAACGCATCTTCTTCGTCAGAATTCTCCAATAATGCTGATCCCCGCAACAGAAACCGGATTCTTCCAACGTCCTCAGTAATTCATAAGTGAAACCAGTCTTTTTCGAAGTTTACAATGTCGTGCCTTCCCATTGGTTGATGGTACTGGATCTATCTGAATTAAAACCATTTACGCCCATGTTATATGAAGAGGCAAATCTCACTTTGATACCAAAATAAAAATTTGCAGACACCTTTATAACAGATGTCGAACAACGTCAAAATTTTGTAAGAATTGGCAATGAAATCTCAGCCTGCACGGTAGCTCAGCGTGTTCGGTCAGAGGGATGTCTTACGACACGAACAAAATCGAGCAAAACGAGTAAAAAAAAAAATTTGCAGACACCTTTGTAACAGATGTCGAACAACGTCAAAATTTTGTAAGAATTGGCAATGAAATCTTTGCTGAAAGTAAAGTTACAATAAATAAAAGGTGCCCCAAGAAGACACACATGTGAAAGGTGTACGGTGTCACAATAATGGTTGCCAGGGAGTGTATCGTGTTGAAGGATTTGCAGGTCAGTAGGCCCATGCAACATTATACCTCCCCTCAGTATAACGCCTGGCCTACCAAAATGATCATGTTCGACAATGTTCCTGTGTGCGTTGCGTATTTCCATCTCTTGCCATGTGTTGGTACGTTCAGCATGGTTTTGGTGATCCTAGTATTACGCTTTGTGGAAGCACAATGTTGCATGGGCATACTGACCTCCAAATCATTGAACACGATACACTCGCCGTCAAGGTTATTGCGATACTGTACTCTTTTCCTCTTGTACGATTTTCTAGGGGTACACTGGGCACTCATTTCACACATTATTAAGAACCTTTTGTAATGTCCAACGGACCATCATAATTCGCGGTTAGTTCAGGGTAATTATTGTCTTTGAATACAACAGTCATTTCTGTTGGTCTCGTTGTGTATTTTCTTCAGTTACCTCATGTACAAAACTATACCAGTGCTTTCTATGTATGTTCCAGCAAGCTATCGTACTTGGCAATGACACATCATGCGAAAGTTACTTTTGTCTTCTCAAACCAGAGTACTATAAACAAACAGTTACTAAATCTGTCTATGTGAAAGATACAGAGTGACAGTGATTGAACGGTATGAAATAAAATCGTCATAACTTCTGTACGGTTTGCGTTAGGACATCCAAACTGAACGGTTGGCCGCGGGGCATTATGGGAATTAGTATGCCGTTATGGTTTGGTTTAGCGACGAAGTCCACATTTATTTAGACAGGTTCGTCAATAATCAAATTTGGCGCATTTGGGGGACTGAGAATTCGCATTTCGCGATAGAGAAGTCTCTTCACCCTCAACGGGTGACTGAGTGGTGTGCAATTTCCAGTCACGAAATAATCGGTGCGATATTCCTTGATGGCACGGTGACTGCCGAATGGTACGTGAAGGTTATGGAAGATGATTTCACCCTCATTATTCAAAGTGACTCTTATTTCGATAAGACGTGTTACATGCAAGACTGAGCTCGACCCCATTGATGCAGAAGAGTGTTTCATGTCCTGAAGGAGGACTTTGGGGTGCGCATTCTGGCTGTGCGGTACCCAGAGGCTACTGGCATTCGTCTCGATTGGCCGCCATGTTCTCCGGATCTGAACACATGCGACTCCTTTTTTAGGGGCTGTACTGAAGACAAGATGTACACCAATAACCCCAAAACCATTACTGAGCCACACAGGAGGTCATCGACAGCATCGATGTTCCGACTCTTCAACGGGTCATGCAGAATTTCGCTATTCGTCAGCGACACATCATTAGTAGTGGCAGGCATGTCGAACATTTCGTAACGTAAATAGGAGTATCTGTACGACGTTTGCATGCTGAATAAAGTCTGTGCACGCCGTAGTTTGCAAGTAATTTACGTTCTTTTTTTAGTGTAGTTCAATAAGTGTCACCCCATAGAGTTCGCTGTCGAATGGATCAATACTGTTTAGACTAAAGAATCTGAATAAGTACAATGACGGCTATGTGTAGCGAATGTGCTACCATCGATGGCTACACCCTGACCGTAAGCGATGGACACACCGTCAGTTCCAAACAAGCAGCGCCTACAAACGCTTTGTAGAGAATAACTCTGTTACACAGTTAGATGCTTGGGGTACAGAAATCACTCAATGTATAGGGCAAAAATAGGCTATCTTTCCTGTTTACAGCACCTATCCACCACTGGCGATGTCCAACGAACGTTTCTTCCAGTGGGTACAAATGTCTCTTTCAATGTTTAAATAGTTCAACTTCAGATAAAGTTACTAAATAATATAACAGCCTCAGTCGTCGTCGTCAGGACTACATATGACTGTCGTGAAGGTGGTGAGGCTATTACTTGTATGCCTGGAAGATGACATTTAAGTGGCTGGCTTACGTCATCATGATGTTAAACGGAGATGGCGAATCTCGAGGTGACGCACTCTGCGCCGGGAAATGGAGTTTACGCTCGCTGTGCGTATTCACTTACACCCCCGCCACTCGAATCAGATGGTAAACAATTTCATGTTTTCCTCTCTTTATGAAAGGCCCGCTTCTCTCTGTGGGTGAGTGTTCAATCGATGTATCTTTTGAAGGTGTTGTCACAGGTAAACAATCAGCTGTCTCCTGTGTTTATAGCACCAAGGGCTTCGTCACTCACAGAGCCACAATAGTTCGAACATGAGATGGAGTCCACAAGTGTCCGAATGTTAACTCGTGTTTATTCATTACAGTGTGTTTGGCTACCAATGGTTTTTCGAAGTTTCAATACTGGAGGTTACGTTGGTATTCTGCACATTATAGAAATTTGTCCGTGTACTCTTCATGGGAACCATCCCGAAACTTGTCTTAAACGATTAAGGAAACCACGGGAAACCAATATCTGGATGACTGGGGGGGGGGACAGGGCACCAAAACCACCGTCCGCGAGATTGAGAGAGTGCGAGCCCACTGCGCCACCTCACTCGATTACTGAGAAAAGGTTTGATGATGTGGAGATAATGGGATTACCGCTGTCTTGATTAAGCCTGTTGGAGTCTTTAGAACTACGTATCCTGAAACATAAGCTGAATCAGTGTCTCGTCTCTCAAAGGATGTTAGCATACATTTATGTAACTGACTCAAAAGCTTTTTCGAAATCTATGTATCCCCGAGATAGTGATCATTCATACGATTTGCGCTTGTACTGTACTACTCCTAAGACAAACATTTACTTAGCTCGATTAAAGCCCATTTTTTCTCTGCTGTGGGTGATAAATTTGATATTTGTATTGACATCATTCATTTGCATGTTCTAATTCCTGCAAGTTTTTATTTATTTATTGATTAAAAACATTAGTGAGAATAAGCACCATGCAGCATAAAACATATGCCGCAACTTTTCTTTATACAGATGTTACTGCGCAGCTGATTGAGATAGAGATAATGTACTATTCTTAGAATACCACGAAATCAAAATGGCGCAAAAAATGGACAGATGCCAATGTTAGGGTTTCAGCTCAAGGATGAGGAACTCAAAGCTAGTAAACTACACAATGTGGTGATCCCGACATCAATCGCGTTAACTTCCCCCGTGGTGATTCGAGTCCTCCCTCGGACATGTCTGTGTGTTTTGTCCTTAGCTTAAGTTAGTTTAAGTTAGATTAATTAGTGTGTAAGCCTAGGGACCGATGACCTCAGCAGTTTGGTTCCATGGGAACTTACCACAAATTACCAAAAATAAATAATTCCAATCCCGTTTATGTTAACTTCAAACAAATAACATGAGAAATACAAAGTAACCTTGCTACTTTCCATAAAGTATCTGAACTCGTTGCAGCGTTAACTAATTTCAGAAGGAAGGAGAATCATCCTTTCTGAATATATTATTTCAGCAACAGTTGTGTTAATATACTCATGCTGGCATTTTCTTTTAGATTTCGATAAATTGTTATTAATGACACTTGTTGAAGAAGCACAGTCCCATAGAAAAAACGCTTTCCCATGAGCTATGATTGGAAGTACAATTAAGTGAGTCAGTGAAACTATTTCATTAACCCGCCCGTAAAGGACCGCGCTAACACGTCGCTTCCAGGATTGTGGGAGGAGCACCGACTGCGGATCGAATCCGCCCTACACATTAACGACAAGGGCCAGTGTGTTGACTAATCTGGATGTGGTTTTTCAGTGACTTCCCATATCCGACTAGGAGAATACAGGCCCTACGGTTGTAGGTTCGAATCCTGCTTCGGGCATGGATGTGTGTGATGTCCTTAGGTTTAAGTAGTTCTAAGCTCTAGGGGACTGATGACCTGAGAAGTTAAGTCCCATAGTGCTCAGCGCCATTTGAACCACTTTTCAATACAGGACTGGTGCCCACGCCCTCCTGCATGTTCAAGATTCGGAAACATTTCGAAAACTTTCATATGGGATAACACATCTCTAGACACAGGCAGTTCGGTCAGTGGTGGGTGGAGGGTGGGGAGATGGGAAGAGAGGGGCGTGAGAGTGGCTGCAGAAAGGGCATCCGACAACTCTCTGCCACCTTTATCGCGAAATCCTAAAGTTAATATGCCGGGTCCATGAAGATACGGGATAAGTCCTGGACGAAGAATAATGAAACTGTTATCATCAAACGAAGTGAGGCACATTGGTAGCACACTGAATTCATATTAGGAAGGGCGGGGGTTCAGATTTCGACTATCCATCTTTTTATTCTTCTTTTTTCCTGGCTTTGTCCCATCTGTCAAAGTAAGGGTGATCGGACACCCTTGCTTTCCCCACCCTTTCCCTCCTAGGACGGAATTTGTGTACCCCATTTGTCTGCGGCTGGTGCTATCCGATGTGAAAGTGTGGTGTCGTTTCCGAAAAGTTTGCAAATCGTGGAGCTGAAGTGGGACGTAGATATCATCCCGGTATTCACCAATTCGGTTATGAGAAAACGTCCGCATCATAATGGACGGCACACCGGCCCTCGTTAATCCGCTGGGCGGCTTCGATTCTGGAAACTCGAAAGCGGCATGCTAACGCGCGAGGCTGTCAGGACGGGCCCAAATTTAGATTTCTCCTTAAATTCCTAAAGTGTTTAAGACAAATGCCGGGATGGTTCCTTTAAAGAAGGACAAGGCCGATTTTCTTTCCCTATCCGAGCTTGCGCTCCGTTTGTATCAACATCGCTCTCGATGGGACATTAAACGCTATTCATCCACCTTCCTTATATTTTCGTCAAACAGCAAGGGCATTCTAGTACCACGTTACACAATAACGCCTTTGCTGAGCTGTATGGATCAGTAAATGTTAAAGTCGACAAGTACACAGATTCTGCAATAGTACTTCTTGCAGGAATGTCGCGGCAGTAGATTCGTTGATCATATTATTTCGGTAATATCTCAAGGGTTTGATAACAAAAGTGATAATTATTCATTTCATCATTAGATTTGAGATACACTACTGGCCATTAAAATTGCTACACTAGGAAGGAACGTAGATGATAAACGGGTATTCATTGGACAAGAACTGACATGTGATAACATTTTCAAGCAATTTGGGTGCATAGATCCTGGGAAATTAGTACCCAGAACAACCACCTCTGGCCGTAATAACGGCCTTGATACGCCTGGGAATTGAGTCAAACAGAGATTGGATGGCGTGTACAGGTACAGCTGCCCATGCAGCTTCAACACGATACCACAGTTCATCAAGAGTAGTGACTGGCATATTGTGACGAGCCAGTTGCTCGGCCACCATTGACCAGACGTTTTCAGTTGGTGATAGATCTGGAGAATGTGCAGGCCAGGGCACCAGTCGAAGATTTCCTGTATCCAGAAAGGCCCATACAGGACCTGCAACATGCATTATTCTGCTGGAATGTAGGGTTTCGCAGGGATCGAATGAAGGGTAGAACCACGGGTCGTAAAACATCTGAAATGTAACGTCCGTTGGTCAAAGTACCTTCAATGAGAACAGGAGGTGACCGAGACGTGTAACCAATGGCACCCCATACCATCACGCGGGTGATACGCCAGTATTGCGGTGACGAATATACGCTTCCAATGTGCGTTCACCGCGATGTCGGCAAACACGGATGCGACCATCATGATGCTGCAAACAGAACCTGGATTCATCCGAAAAGAATGACGTTTTGCCATTCGTGCACCCAGGTTCGTCGTTGAGTACACCATCGCAGGCGCTCCGGTCTGTGATGCAGCGTCAAGGGTAACCGCAGCCATGGTCTCCGAGCTGATAGTCAATGCTGCTGCAAACGTCGGGCAGATGGTTGTTGTGTTGCAAGCGCCCCATCTGTTGACTCAGGGATCGAGACGTGGCTGCACGGTCCCTTAGAGCCATGCGGATAAGATGCCTGTCATCCCGAATGCTAGTGATACGAGGCCGTTGGGATCCAGTACGGCGTTCCGTATTACCCTACTGAACCCACCGATTCCATATTCTGCTAACAGTCATTGGACCTCGACCAACGCTAGCAGCAATGTCGCTATACGATAAACCGTAATCGCGATAGGCCACAACCCGACCTTTATCAAAGTCGGAAACGTGATGGTACGCATTTCTCCTCCTTACACGAGGTATCACAACAACGTTTCACGAGGCAACGCCGATCAACTGCTGTTTGTGTATGAGAAATCGGTTGGAAACTTGCCAGCATGTTGTTGGTGTCGCCACCGGCGCCAACCTTGTGTGAATGATCTGAAAAGCTAATAATTTTCATATAACAGTATCCTCTTCCTGTCGGTTAAATTTCGCGTCTGTAGCATGTCATCTTCGTGGTGTAGCAATTTTAATTGCGAGTAGTGTATTAATGACGACACTCACAAAACGTACTGATTTAGGATTAGGATGGTCAAAGATTGTTATCTATGTAAATACAGAATAGTGTTAGGATTTGTTTCGCAAAAGTAAAAAATAAGTCTCACCATTACCTCAATCCGTCCTCAGTCTGCCTATCCATCTTCTCGGTCCATCCGTGCTCCGCCCTCCCTTCTCCCCATCCAAACTCCTTCGCCAGGTTAGGGGCAAGTGGGCTTCTCACCCGTGCACCGGCTCCTCATCCACAGGCACGTTTTTTCATATAAGGCTCGGGCACCGTGTCTGAATACTTCACTCAGCAGCTGGACGCCACAGCCACTCGGAACTTCTCGATTGTGGTGAAGTGGCGCCACATATGAGTGCAGATTTCAGCATCTTACTCAAAATACCGATGTATACCTTTTCTGCTCTATCATAAATTATTTCTGCATTCAGGGGACGGCAACCGTAGGGGAGTAATGCTCCAAGATCTAGTGGACCACATCGACCGAGTGTCGCTATACTGCTGTGCTAATATCCGCTTCAGTCCCAAGCACACACAAAAAGTGCCAGTTAGCCACATTTGTGTTAAACACTTTGCGTTAATGCTATCTAACAAAGAATATCATGTTACGTATTCGCAGTTGTGTATGTATAGGTGTCAGCTCTCTAAGTGAATAACTGCAATGAAAACTTGTGCCGCTCGGTGTCTCGAACCCGGATTCCCCGCTTTATGCGTGTGGTCGCCTTCACCGCTTTGGCTGTCCGTGTACGAATCACACTGCCATTAGTCGCCGTTCCTGTGATAAAACTAGAATTCATACACACGTTATGTAATTCCTATGCAAGGGAGGAAATTTTAAATGAAATCCGCTGCCTGATATCGGCGGATAAATACTATATTGCGTTGCCTATGTTGTGAAGAGGAACGATGCATTGTCCCTACGGACATGCATGCATGTCCGAAGGGTCACTGCACCACTCTTCTTAATAACATATGCACTACAATATCGTGCGCAGTGAATTTTTTGTAGATGGTAGGCATGTTTCTACATCTGAAAGATTAGGTCTATTCAGATTTCGCTCCAGTCACGTAGGAGTGTCGCTAATGGCACCACTATGACTATGGAAATCCGATTGCCTTTAAATACACGCTGTAAAGGTCATGAGCGTTAGTACACTGACGGGAAAAAATCGTAGCACCAAGGAGCTGTGCAACTTCAATAAAAATTAGTAGGCATGTTTCTACATCTGAAAAATGATGTCTATTCAGATTTCGGCCCAGTCGCGTAAGAGTGGCGCTAGTGGAGCCACTATGACGATGGAAATCCGATTTGCTTTAAATACACGCTGTAACGGTCGCGAGCGTTAGTTACCTTTGCGACGAGACGTGGTGAGTTGATGTTAGTAAAGAATGCCTTTAAGGTGGTAAACACACCACTATGAGCACCTAACTGAGTTTGAACGAGGTCGTGCAACAGGGCTACGAGAAACTTCTGCGATACTGCAAAAAGACTTGGCAAGAATATAGCCACTTTACATGAGTGCTGGCAGTTGCGAGAATGTACGGTCACAAAAAGAGCGGGCTCCAGACAGTCTTGTGACGATAGCGAGATGGCTCACCATTGTCTTTGGCTTATGGCTCTGGCGTATCGTAGTGCATCTGCAGCACCTATCTGAGCCGCAGTAGGCACCACAGTTACACAAAGAACTGTTACAAATTGGTTATTTCGGGGACAGCTTCGAGCCAGCTCCGTGTAGCGTGCATTCCACTGACCCCAAATTGTCCAATATTTGCGACTTCAGTGGTGTCAAGTGAGAACTCATTGGAGGGCAGAGTGCTGTTGTGTTTTCTGATGAAAGCCGGCACTGCCTCGATGCGAATGGTGGCTGCATGTTGGTTATAACGAGGGCCAGGCGAGCGCCTGCAACTCAATCGTCTGCGATGTACACACAGTGGACCTCCACCTACAGCTATAGTGCGGAGTGAAATTTCGTATTATGCAGAAGCACTATCGTGGTTATTCCACGCACCCTGACTGCAAATTTGTACTTCATTCTGGCGATTCGATATGTTGTGGTGCCATTCATGAACAGCATTCTGTGGCTCTTTTTCAACAAGACAACACTAGCTCACCTACCGCTGTTGTAACCCAACATGCTCTACAGAGCGCCGATATATTGTCTTGGCCTGCTCGATCACTAGATCTGTCCCCACTCAAGAACGATGGGACGTTATCGGACAGCTCCAGTGTCATCCACAAACAGCATTAACTGTCAGTGTACCGACCGACCAAGGGCAACAGACATGGAACTCTATCTCAAAAAACTGACATACGGTACCTATACAACACAATGAATGCACGTTTGCATGCTAGCATTCAACTTTCTGGTAGTTACACCAGCTACTACTGCACCAGCGTTTCACATCTGCAATGTATTATCTCGTGCTAACATTAACCTGTGATCTTGCAGTGTTAATCACTTAAATATGTTACCTAGCCAATATATTCCCGAAATTTCACTACTCTACATTAATAATTTTTTTGTGCAACGATTTTTTTTTCAACAGTGTATATGATACGTCGGGACTTGTAGCAGGACAGTTATACACACAACTATACTGTATCATGTTGTTTTATTGCCAAAAACGCTGTCATAAACTTGACACATACTGTTCTTATTTTTTGTAGATTTCTAGCTAGGTCAAACTATAAACTTTGTACGAAAACATTCACAGTTGCCGGCCGCGGTGACCGAGCGGTTCTAGGCGCTACAGTCTGCTGCTACGGTCGCAGGTTCGAATCCTGCCTCGGGCATGGATGTGTGTGATGTCCTTAGGTTAGTTAGGTTTAAGTAGTTCTAAGTTCTAGGGGACTGATGACCTCAGAATTTAAGTCCCATAGTGCTCAGAGCCAATCCACATTTATAAGTCTTCAACTTATCTTAAAACCTGTCCCTGGTAACATTTTAAACATTGTCCGAAATTAGTGGCTAATTCCCCCCCCCCCCCCTCCCCCACCGCCACCAGCACATTGTTCGTCGTGCTACACGTAAAGACGCTGCACGGATACTGACTTACCGACGAGCCTAATATTTGTGAACTGACCAATATCCTCAAAAAATATACTAATAAGTGTTCGGAAAATTATCCAAACGGCTGGCAGCAATATTAGATTCGAGGTTACTGGAAAAGCCACCCATCCGAAAATTGATAAAAGCAAATAAGTTTTATAAGTAATCTGTCAAGTGGAAGACAGTAATTCCTTTAACTAGCGTAAAAATGCTCCTAGCATAGCACAAAAATGAAAACATGTTCATGTTTATTTTAAAAGACTCGGACTGATAAGTAGGGTACCAGCTATCTCATTCTACCTTCCTCAGCACCTTTAAAAATTTCCCCAAAAATTTTGGCATACGAACATATTCGCCCATTTATTTAACATGCAACTCACTTCGAGCTGCCATAAGCCCCATTAATTGTAACTCAGTCACAAAAATCAGTCCAAGACTGTAAATCCCTCATACACCTCCACTCCCTTTCTCACTCACTCATTTTGTCCAACTCGCTATCATTATCTCTTCTTGCCTCTCTGTCATTTGCCTCCGGAGTCTCTTGCTGCTAATATCTCATTTCTTCCTTCCTACTGCTGCTGTATCTTCTCACTGTCGCTATCCCTCCGTTACTCGTAGTTATTGTCACATGCGCCGTCTGTCAGTAATACTGGCTCTCACGCACTTCCACTTTCTCTTTATTCCATCCCCTCCCTCCCGGTCTCTTTCACTCTTTCCCGTAGCACTGTTCTGTTAATGTCAACTAAGATCCACTGCCGCTGTGTCCCTATGTTTCTTGGGTTGTTTGGTTTTTTTTGGGGGAGAGACCAAACAGCGAGGTCAGCGGTCTCATCGTATTAGGGAAGGATGAGGAAGGAAGTCGGCCGTGCCCTTTCAAAGGAACCATTCCGGCATTTGCCTGGAGTGATTTAGGGAAATCACGAAAAAACTAAATCAGGATGGTCGGACGCGGGATTGAACCGTCGTCTTCCGAATGCGGGTCCAGTGTGCTAACCACCGCGCCATCTCGCTCGGTTTCTCTTTTTTTCACACTACCATTGTTTCCTTAGCTCTTTGTATAACGCAACCACTGTCTACTATCTTCCAGTGTCTTTTTCCGTCTCTTTGTCACTGCCACTGTCTTTTTCTCTCTCAGGATAAAATAGCGCTTAAAGGTGCTGAGGAAGGCAGAATGAAGCAGCTGGTAGCCCAGTTTTCAGTGAGAGTCTTGTAAATAAAGAGAAACATACCCGCAATTTTTGTGCTCCGATAGGAGCATTTTTCCGGTGGTTCTCTTCTTTTCTCTGCTGCAGCATGGCATGTAACTCATATGAAAAGAAATGTAATGATCAGTGGCTTTTAGATAGTTTACTTTTCTGAAACTGAAATATCGCAAAACTAATTTTACACCTCAGACCGGATTTTACGCACAAAAAAAAAATTTTTGAGTGTGCTTCAGTACTACAACACGGGTTTTTCTGATGATAACAGAGACACTTTGCAGTATATTTCTCCATGCTACGTCACTTCATAAACTACGTTTTCGCCTCACACTGGAGTTTACGTGCGTAGTTTAAGTCTACAAACAGGGTAACTTTGAACCTTAGTATCTCGGAAAGGGATGAAGATAAGAAAATTTTCAAGATTGTTCGAGATCGGAATCTAAGGAATACATCTCAAAACTTACAGCCACTTGTGGTTGGTAGCCGTCTCGAAAACCGAGACTGGGTTTTCGTATCTAAAATACACGTTTTTGGAGTGTGTCTCGACAATGGATAAAGTTTTCTGAAAACGAGTAAGTGGGTCTCCCACATAAATGCCTAAGGAACACACCACTAAAATTTGATCAATTTGCTGCTGGTTATTTATTATCTAGATTTCGCCTCATTCCGGGTTTTGCGTGTGGAAACTATGTAATTTTGAACCTCTGTATCTTGTAAACGCATAAAGATACGAAGAAAACGTTCAAGGTTGTTCGGGATTGGAATCATAGGAATTTATCGTACAACTTTAAAGCCTTACCTGCGCATAACCGTCTTGGAATCTTCGGCTGGGTTTTGCTTCGCATGATGACGGTGAAAACATAGTAAACATTTCTTTTTGTGGGATTTCCCAAGGAACCACCCAACGAACTAATGGTGTCTCCATAGATCTCATCAAGCCCTCCGTAGACCACATCAAATGCAAAAAGAACCATTTGCACCTTTGGCGTAAACAGGAAGAAGTGTGTAATATTCATACTTTGACCCTATACTGTAGAATAGTGACACTAAGACGATTGTTCTGTTTGGTATACAAATGGTCTCTGGCCTAAGGCCTATCCAATACATTTGACTCGAACTTATTGTCACCAACAGAACTCGATCTATGAAAACCGGAAAAATCCCGTTTTTATGAGCGGCGTATTGAAGCGTGTTAGATACGCGTGCTGTTGCATGCATTCCTATAACACTTATTCTTTTTCATGTTTGTGCCTCCAGAACTCGTTTCTTTCCCGAATTTTAGGAAGAGGCACGGTTTTGTCCTCTGATACACTTTCATCTTTTTAATCTCTTTGCATCAAAACGTAAATTTCATAAATAGACTCATTAGACTCTATGTAGAATTCATCGGGATTAGTTTTCTCGATCAGCTCAGTCAGCTCTTCTTCAGTCAAGTCCGATAATCAAGCGGAAAATGTATAACTACACTTTAGATAACGTAAACAGAGACAGTATTGAGTCCCGAGGTATCATACGCGATATTTAAAATAAAGCTTATAAATCCATTACGACATTAATTTATAGCTCGCTATTAACTGATGGATGTCTGTACAGTTTTAATGCAGTATTAAAACAAGTGAAAGCAGGAATAATTAGAGAAAGATATGTCTTCACCTGTATTTTTCCGAGACATGGCATGCAGTTACAGAATCCGAAGGTTCCAGTCAGTGTCGACATCTCATGCTGCTCGGCAGAAGAACGAGTAAGTGATCTGCCTCAAGGGCGGTGTCTATCGTACGTGATACCACAGGGCACAAGAAGTTCAGCTGCGTACGCAGCCGAGAAAAAAATAAAACGTGTAGGTATCATACATGATGCGTCGGAATTGAAGAGGATATGCCATTGGCTTTGGAAGGCAGGTCCAATACACGGCTAACGGAAGCACTGACAGTGGGCTGAAGGACCTGAAATGTGAAGCGCATGTAAGAAGGTACTTCCCACTGCATTACTTATTAGGGCTTTTTGCTATAGCATTCGCGCTTGGAGTCTACGAATAGAGACTGTTTAAATGACAATGTGCACGCTTAATTAGTCTTGCGTTTCGATCCGTATGGCAGTGATACATGAGAAGCTGCAGTGTTTTCCCGGATTCCTCACTAATAATTCACTAATAATTGGTTCTTGAAACTTGGTGAGACTCCGCATGACAGTTGGAATCAATCGTGAAGCGCTTGCCGCTACCAGTTTTTCAGTATTTTTCCCTGACGCTCTCCAGTGAGTCAAACAAGTCTGTGACCATTTGTGCTGTTTATACGTTCAACTTAGCATCTTAGTTTCATCTGCTGTCGTCCCCGGAAACTTAAGCAGTATTCTAGGCTGGGACGCTCCTGTGTTTTGTAGCGCAGTCTCTCTTGGTGACAGTCGTAATTTTTCCAGTATCTTACCAATGACCAATGTGATCGTTCCATTTTATATCTCTTCAAATTGTTACATCCAGGTATTTGCACTATTTGACTGATGCCAATTGTGAACCATTAATAATGTTCACTATCGGTCAGAAGTTTACAATCACTGTGGATTTGTGATTGAAACAGGGATTTCGTTTTGAATGTTCTGTCATATCTTCATTCTGTTAACAAAACAAGTAAAGAGTAAGTGATTCTCTTGTATGTTTGACTGGTTGTTCCCCTAGAATGGTGCTCGTGAGTATCCACAGCAACACTGACGTGCGTTTACTTAAGACGGTGCCATTCGAACAGGCCTCAGACCTTCAGCTGCCTGTGTAGCAATCAGTTCACATTAGTTTACTTACAATGTGTACATCTTTCGGTGTTTTTGTATACCTGGTCAGTTTCATGTCATATTACCTCCTAAAGGGACAGAAGCAAGACTTTGCAACTGAAAAAGTGCTGTAATTGTAAATCTGCATCAGGAAGGACATTCTAGTACGAAAATAGCAACAAAATTTGGCGTATCCCACTCTACAATGATGCGTACATTGCAGCAGTTCAACCAAACTAGTGCCAAAGCAAGTGTTTCGCGATCTGGAAGACCCCGAGTAATATCGTATGACAAAGATCAGTTCATATATGTGTCAGAGGACTCGGACTGCACCTGAAATTCGGCGAGGATGTAAGTAGTTTGCGAGCACCTCCAATCTCTGTCTCAAACTAGCAACGCCGTATTCACGAACAAGGTTTAAAGGGATCCGTAGCGGCCAACAGACCTTTCACCTGGCAATCTTTAATTTGAAAAGATTGCAACGGGCACAATAACATAAAAACGGGACGAATAGAAGTTTGCAGTATCTGGAAGCCATGGTTGAATGTTTGTTCGTCATCTTCGAGAAGCGCTTATGAATAGTCACTGTGTTACGCAGCAGTAAAGCCTGATGGAGTGTCTGTCATGATGTGGAAATGTTTTGCGGATGATGAAATCTGTGATCTAGCGAGAATTAATAGACCATTAAAGAAGGAAGGATAGAACAGGATACCGATCAGCAATGCAGTTGCGTTCTACGGAGGTGTTCAACTGCAATATCTGCAAAAACATTAGACGCTCTTATATCCAGAATGCCAAGACTTTGTGCAGCTGTTCTGAGGACAAAATGTGAATCCTTTGAAGAGGCTGAAATGTAAACGATATTGCATTGTACTTCATGACAGAGGGAGAAAAATTTATTTTGTTGTTGTATTTAGTTTGTGCGATGTGTTTGTACAGTGAAGTAAAGTACATACCTTTTTCATGGGTAATCGAAAGCTTTTGACCGGTAATATAGTTACAAGATACTACGCTCTGGGCGCCCTTTGTACCACTTTCAAATTTAATTAAGATTTGATTGGGTGTTTGCGTATCTTTTTCACGTAGTACCTCTTTACAGATAACAGCATCATCTGCATCAACGACCTCACTAATGTACAGCAAAACAGTCCCAACAAACTTTCATGGGGCACGCCTGAAATTACTTCTACATCTGTCGATGACTTTTGATCCCAGATAACAAGCTGCGCCCTCGCACTAAGAAATACTCACTGCAAACGTAAATTTAGGCTGATACTTTGTACGATCGTAGTTTCGTTAATAAAGTTTGATGTGGCACTGAATCAAATGTTTCTCCGAAATCAAGAAATACTGATGGCGATTTATCTGGTAATAAATATGCAACCAGTCGCTTTTAGGTTTTTGATACGATTTATTCAACAATAAATATGTTTTCGAGTCACTGCAGGCTCATCATTACATGGACGTGTTACAAGAACATTGTGTTGTTGACCAAATGTAGGTAGATGCAGTGCTGATGCTGCTGTTGGAAATGACGGAAATTTGGTAATCGGTGACCAAACGTTTACGAGACTGAAAGTTTTTTATGTTTTAGGTACATACAGCGCACTGCCTTGTGGTATCCATATCAAATCACTTCCCATAATGTACATTATTAAGCTATGTACAAAACATGCACAGTAGTTAGCTGTTGTGTGTGGAGATAACAAGCATACCTCCCAAATATACAGAAAACCCACTACCAGTGACGTTGCCATTAACAATACCTCATCCCACCCGAACCAACGTAAAACCGCTTTCTTCGAATTATCTGTAAACCGTATGCTCCACACACCTATCAGTGAAGAAGATGCATGTAAAGGAATGAAGCTGCTTAAATCTATGGCCCAAAATAATGGTCATAATGCCTCTTTGAGAAACACCCTAGGTGAAACAATCCACAGGAAACTTAAGCAACCGCTAAGAAAGAAATGCCAAAATTTGTCTCTCTACCATTCCGTGGCAAAGTGTCAAAAAAACTTGCAAATCTTTTCATAGTACTCAACATAAAAATATGCTTTCATATTGACAGTAAACTACAAAATAAAAAAATAATAAATCCACTGGAGAATGACATAGGAATTCTGGCGTATAGAAACTCACGTGCTGCTGTTCTTGCTTCTACATAGGTCAAACAGGGAGAAATTTTGCAACCCGCTACCAAGAACACATGGACGCCTTCCGACTCAAAAACTTAACTAAGTCTAGATATGCATCACTTATTGCTTGTCATAAACACTCTGTTACACATTGCTGAGTACGGAATACAGATGGACCACCTAGAACAATTAGAGATTTACATTTGCAAACTAAAAGCACGTCAGAAACTCATAAATAAACAAACTGAATCAACAAAAAACTTTTTCTTCCAGAATTTCCAGGACAAGCTGGCACCTAAACAACAAAAATCACAATAATTACAAATATAAATTTTGTTCTCCTTGTCATGTAACAACTATGTCATTCTGCTACTTATAAAAAGTTATTAATTACGTAGTAAATATTCCACTCTACTTGTTCAGCTTTTGTATAATTGTTAACCGATATCACAATTATGTTGCCAATGTAAAAACGCTGCTGCAGCTAGCAAAATTTACTGAAATATAATACCTGTACTAGTAATATTTGTAATATAATACAGCGTGTCTCACGCTGAAAACCATGATGTAGTAACGTGTAGTATTTATCATACCATGCGAGGCACTGGCTTACCTGGAAGTGCGATGCAATTCTCCTTCGGACATGCATGAATGTCAGAAGGAACAGGCACTGCATCGACTGTAGGTGTCAACAAATTCAGGAAACGTATTTGCAGTTGCGAATATGAACCACCATAGGCTGTATGTTGAAATGACGACAGGAAACACCTTTGCTGGAGCGGGACTCGAACCCAGATTATCCGCTTACGCGACCGGTTGCCTTAACCGCTTCAAGCTATCCGTACACGAATCGAGACCAGACCCAAAGTTCCATATGTTGTCGTCCATGAGTCACAACCTGTACTCGTACGTTACGTATATTCCCGCCCAGGAACGAAATATTTATTGAGAGTCGACGGTCTGGTATTGGCGAATAAATACGCTTGGGTAGCTCAGTTGGTAGAGCACTTCCCCGCGAAAGGCAAAGGTCCCGAGTTCGAGTCTCGGTCCGGCACACAGTTTTAATCTGCCAGGAAGTTTCAAATACGAAATAACCGTGCCTTTGTTATTAAGAAGTACGATGCAAAGTTCTTTCCGACATGGATGCATGTCTGAAGGAACAGGCACTCCAGCGACAATAGCCGTCAAGAAATATACAGGAAATGTATTCGCAACTGCGAATATGAACCAAGGATGTAGGTTGCAGTAAGTACTGGGAGATGAAGAAGCTTGCACAGGATAGAGTAGCATGGATAGCTGCATCAAACCAGTCTCAGGACTGAGGACCATAATAACAACAACAACAACTCACCTGTGTATTGGAATGGCGACACTGAAGATTTGAACCGCACCGGGGATCGAATCGGGATTTCCCGCTATAAGCGAGAGGTCGGTTTAACTGCTTCGGCTATCTTTGCAAGGATCGCGTACGAGTGCATGTTGTGATACATGGACAACGACATATCAAAGTTTGGATCTGGACGTGCAATATACAGCCAATGTTGAAATTCGCAATTGCAAATAGATTTCCTGTACACCTGGAAGGATGTGGAAAGAAGATTAGGGAGGATTATCCCATTGACTACAAAGTCACTGAGAGAGAGCATATGCTCAATTAGAGGATCAAAGTGCAGTTAATTTGCCATGTTACAAAAGCCTTTCATATATTTTCACTTAATCGATTAAAGGAAACTATACATGGATGGCTGGGCGCGGAATCGAATCCTGTTCGCGTTGAATGCGAATCCAGTGCATTAACCACAGCATGTTTGCACGGTAGCTCAGTTGGAGAA
Source organism: Schistocerca gregaria (assembly GCF_023897955.1). Lineage (NCBI taxonomy): Eukaryota > Metazoa > Arthropoda > Insecta > Orthoptera > Acrididae > Schistocerca > Schistocerca gregaria. The sequence goes on from NC_064931.1 coordinate 737,376,211, forward strand.
GAACGTGGGTTTGCTCAGTAATTGCAGCAGAATGCGAGCAGTGGGTTTAATTCGCGGGCCCGGAGCGGTCGCGGCCAGGCGCTGACTGAACTATGAGCTGTCAGCGCAGGGTGTCGGCGTGCTAATTGATCCGCGGCTGCGGCGGGCGTGCGGTGCCGAGCAGCTGCCATTAGAGGCGCCCCGCAGCCGACGGCTCCCACGGAGCCGTAGCCGCAGCGTCCCCCACTGGACCGAGCTCTCCTCCTCAGTCACGTCGCGGTTAAAAACTATCTTGTCACCTGCTAGCTCAGCGGGCTACAACTGTGCAAATGAGCTCATCGGAAAAAAATATTAAACGCCCACTTTAAACAGCACACTGGTAGAGCTTTAAACGATGGGCCTGCGTCTTTCGTGACCGCGTGTAAATCAATAGCCAACCACGTCGCTGGTGTGTCTGTGACGTCAATGATCTATAGAGTGTGCCGAGTTAGACGCTCTACACTTCCGAGGCAGAAGCAGGGGACTGAATGACAACAACATCAGAAATTAACAAATTCTGTTTGAGTTCACTCTTATTATTTTTTTAATCTTTATTGTGTTGTTTGCTTTTTTTTTGTGGCTCATTTAAAAGGCTGTACAGTCCTTCCATTTTTCTGACTAGTGTTCTACAAGAGAGACGAAATATTTGAAAGCGACTGGATACCGTGAGGCTATAATTAAAGTGCAGCTATTCGCAGAGGTCTTGTGTGGGCTGTAATTAACGTATAGTACGAAACTTAGAAATGTCCGCATACTTAGAGGATTAGGAACGTGACGTGGACAGGAAAGGTCAAGCAAGAGAGAAAGGCATAATAATGATTTCATTATTAACCGCCGCTTACACAGTTTGTTCAATCTGAGCACCGGAGGTATGGACGAAATGCTACACAGCGTCATATTTGCACCTTGTGGTCAGATTGAAACTAAATTTTATCCTCCGTAAATCGGTTCCGCAGTAACGCATTGGCCTATTTACCACGTTTTACTGACATACGATAATTGTAGCTCACATTGAACCTCCGTGATTAGCTACTCTTCAGTTATAACCACCCAATACTTTAGTATCACAGAAAAAAGCCTTCACTATTCAGAAATTAGGAACGCAAATAGGCAAATGTGCCATGTTCTTGACGTTGTTAGCCCAGTGCCCAGTTCTCTTAGATTTTTCATGGTATTTTATTTCCTCACTACTCCCCGGGACTCCTCTTACGGAAGAGCCGGCAAGCTTTCCCACTACCAATAGGGACACGCCCGATGGTGGTAACTGGCGAATCTCCACACAGAATAGATAAGTGTGGTACAATGGAAAGTATTTCAACAGTGGGAAAGTCAGAATTAGTTGATGAAGAATTAATTTTCTATATTATTTGTCACTTAGGAAAAAAAAGAAACAAAATATAAAGTCAAGCGGCGCTATTTACTAAGTTCTAGACGTAGTTTTATGTGTTTGCAAATATATATTTTCTCGAGAAACTGAATGTATATCGGTATGCATGCAACAGCATGGGTACCTAAAATGTTCCAAAATGCAGCGCATAAAAACGGCATTTTTTAGTGATCACTCCTCAGGTTTTATTGGTGATAAAAGAGATAGGGTCAAGAGTTTTGGATAGCCATGCGTTAGAGACCATTTACATACCCTAACTAGCACGACGATCGTCTTAGTGCAACTATCCTACAGTACAGGGTCAAAGCAGGAGCTTACGGAAATGGAAAAAATCGATTAATTCTTTCTGCATTTGGTGTGGTCTACGGACGGATTGATGGGCCATACTGAGGTACCATTATTTCATGGGCGGTTCCCTGGAAATTCCCACATAAAGGGTTTTTTACTCTATTTTTCCCGTTGCCAGCAGATCAGGACCCAGCCGAGGATTCGAATACGGCTATGCACAGCAAATGACGGAACTAATGGGATTGAAGCTGTGACACAGAAGACAACAGCAGAAAGACACGAAGAGACAATGACACTTGGTAGGGCTGAACGAGTGGATGAGAAAGCGCAACTTGGAGTGGGTAGGCATGAGCGACTGACAGCAATGGACTAGTGGGTGTGAGTGGGTTACAGTTAGGGGAGTTTGTGAGAGTTTAAGTTGAGTTGCATATTTTTAAAAAAACGCGAATACATTCGCATGCCCAAATTTTTGAGAAAATTATTTAAAGTCACTGAGCAAAGAAGAATGAGGCAACTGGAACCCTGCTTTTCAGTCAGAATCTTTTAAATAATCAGGAACATATTCGCATTTTTGTGCTCCAATAGGAGCATTTTTCAGCTGATCATTCCTTATTTTGTTAGTATATTTAGAGTTTTCCGTAAAAAGAATTGTCCCTCATAACCTCACCTTCACGTTCAGGTGCCAAACTGCACTCCAGGCATCTCTCACAGCACAAGGATTTTTGGCTCCGATTTGCAAACGAAAATGATCACGTTGGGCCAGATCAAACTCAGTACAAAAGTAAAACGCCAGGGGCGCAGCAGTAGACACACTTGGCTTGAACAGTCAGTTGAGACAAGAACGTAGATCTTGCAAAAGCGGCTTTAAGCCATGGCAGTGAAGTGTTTATGTGCGAGTCTGTGGTAGGGAATCAGCGCAGTAAGATGAGTCGACCTGGAGGCTCGACACAGTGGCAGAAAGGATTTATCGTGTTTGATCGTGTCAATGACCGCAGACAAAATAGAGTTGTCCGACCTGTATGTGTAACAATGAGGAGTGTCCAATGCATCTACAAGGATAGTGCACCACCCGTATTTCAAATGGCTCTAAGCACTATGGGACTTAACATCGGAGTTCACCAGTACCCTAGACTTAGAGCTACTTAAACCTAAGTAACTTAAACCGGCCGCTGTGGCCGAGCGGTTCTAGGCGTCTCAGTCCGGAACCACGCTGCTGCTACGGTCGCAGGTTCGAATCCTGCCCCGGGCATGGATGTGTGTGATGTCCTTAGGTTAGTTAGGTTTAGGTAGTTCTAAGTCTAGGGGACTGATGACCTCAGATGTTAAGTCCCATAGTGCTTAGAGCCATTTGAACCATTTTGAAGCTAACTAACCTAAGGACATCACACACATCCACGCGCGACGCAGGATTCGAACCTGCGAGAGTAGCAGCAGCGCGGTTCCGGACAAAAGCGCCTAGAACCGCTCGGCCACAGTGGCCGGCTACCCGTAGTCGAGGTATAAGAATAGCGATAGCAAAAATTTCATAAGCTAGAGGGCCTGACGCCGAGTGTCCCGCTTTGTCAGTGACAATCGATTTAAACTCCAAAACGAATTTTTTAGTCTATAGGTCCACTCAACCAGTTTCCTAGAAGACACTGCGAAGGGAACTGCATGCTGTTGGCATCTGGGGTTGGGTTTGTCGCCAAAGACCGTAACTCACAGCGGCGTATAGAGTAGCCCAAACAATCCAGAAACTAAACAGCAGCTGGACGGAGGCGTGCTATATGGTCCGACAAGTCGGGATTTTGTTTCTTGTCAAATAATACAAGGTGGAGAGGGATGGTTGAGACCAGACGTTTTGAGGGTGAGGGAGCTTTTCGTCCCATACGTTGGGTATACTCGTTCAGGATGCCATGAGCATGAACCAGTATGTCTAATCTCGGTGACCAAGTGTTACCCTTTCTTCTATATCTACATGATTAGTATACTGCTGACACTCCCGTCATTCAAGCTGTGTTCAAAGGGCTGCACGCGTACGTTCCTTCTTTTATGACCACGCATGCACTCTATCGCACCTTGACTGACAGCTAAAACACCCAATCTTCATAGCATATAAAATGTCTGCTACCATTTGGAACTGTGGGTGAAACGTATCAATCACCATCCCCGCAATTTCACAGCTTCCCGGGATCTTATTACCAACAAGCGGCTTCATTTCGAAATGGCCTGCAACAAAAACATGGGGACACTCTTCGTCGCGTAGCTGAAACCATTTTGAAGGTTAGGGGAGGTCTTACACGGTATTAGCGTGGTGTGGAGTGACTGATTTTCTTTCTGGTGTGTTTTTCTTATATTATATTAATAGCGAACTGTCATTATTTACCTCATAAAGCTGTTCTCGGGATTCTTTTCGTAAACTTAGCAGTCAAGAGACAAGTGGATGAGATGAGTTGGAAGAAACCGAATTCAGATACAAGGTCACAAATCCTGATTCTGTACGTCGCACATCCGAGTTACGTCTCTTAAATTAGGAAGCCAAGAGTGGATGGTGTTTCAAAAAATGCATGGTGTGGTATTTATAATTAGTATTTAATTAAATCAAGACTATGTTTGGTGCATGATGATAACCAGCCGATGTAACCTTCCCATCATAAAGAGATGCTTGCCGCAGAACGGATGGCTGACGCAAATTCTTAACATGTAGAACCCCTTGACATAAGGATCCACTAAAAATACAAATAGTACTCTAACTAGAAGCACTTACTTGTTGCTTCATAAATTGCGTTCTGCAGCATATCCAGATCTTCGAAGTCGTCCTCTCTATAGGACATTATGTTTTTGAAAATGTTCAAATGTGTGTGAACTCCTAAGGGACCAAACTGCTGATGTCACTGGTCCCTAGTCTTACACACTAGTTAAACTAACTTATGCTAAGAACAATACACACACCCATGCCCGAAGGGAGGACTCGAACCTCCGGTGGGAGGGGCTGCGCAATCCGTGACACAGCGCCTCAAACCGCGCGGCCTCTCCGCGGAGCTGTTTTTGACATTATTTTTATCAACTGTATGGTCACAAGCCCAAATTAGGGAACGATGAAAGAGGAAAATTTGTCGATGTCTTCATCATTTCACGTAAGCACTTGAGGAACCTCATAGAAAACTTTGGATCTGGTTTGAATGACGGAAATTTGAACCACTACGCCACTTTTCTCCCTTGGTTATATCAGTGTGTGCCTTTGAACATTCTTTCACATTACATTGCTTGCAAAATTTAGTAGTGGCCCCAAAAACTGTTTATCAGATTCGTATTGAAACGTTGGAGGAGCTTAGACACACTTCCTTGCCTAATCCTTATGTTCCAATCCATTTGTTTTGTATTAATGCCTCAATAAAGACGAGAGCTCATTCTAAAACTTTTCACGTTTAGAAGAACCAAATTTTTACCTGTTTAAATGAACTATATCATTTTATCTATGTGAAGTGAGTGCTGCGTTATGCGAGGCTGAATAAAAATAGTAATAATAATTTTAACAATAAGAAATCATTGAAGCTGGCATATAAACTGCTGAAACAGGAATGGGTAAAAGTAAAATTATTGAATTGTGTCTTTCTTAAACCGGAAATTTTCTCAACTTTTTCATTGCAAGTACGTAAATGAATAAGCGCTACAAATTAAAAAAGATGATTAATATTAACAACAATACCAGTTTCGACTATAAACTGTGTAGTCTAGTGCTGTCTCTTTTCCCCCTTCTCGTCTACTGAAAACCAAATTGGCGTAGTCGTCAGATATTGCTATTAAAAAATATTTATGTACAAGATCCTCGAAAATAAACTGGCATGACAACACAGTATACTGAGATAAGAAATGTCAGAGATGAAGAATACTTTTCTGGTGACCGTGTTATGATGATGATCTACTTGAATGCGATAATTCAGGACGTTTCCATCCTGATGAGGCCGGATGAAATGAAAAACTTCCAAAAAGTGATCCATATTTGGCAAGAAAGGTAGTTGAGTTACGTCGTGACATGAGTTTTACAAATACAGAAACATGAGGAGGTCATTTCTGACGTCTGAACTCGTGTTCAACGATATCACAGACACGACTCGCTAAGAGGTAAAACTGTATGCTGGAGCGAGCTTTGCTTTTGTCCTTCACAGCTGCATACTACCAAGCTATCTAAGGCCTTTCTTAATGTGACTTCCACTGCAATAAGTTTGGAAATCAGTGATACTTTGGAGTATCCTATGGATATAGCGTATTCAGGTGACGCAGCAGCTAGCACATGGGAAACGAATACGGGAGGATTACGGGTCAAACCTCCGTCTGGTCGTCCATATATAGATTCTCCATAATTTCCCTAATCTGATAATGTCAAACGCTCGTATGGCTCCTGTTATAAGGAGACACACGATTTCCTTCGCCTACTTTCCCCTCATCCTAGCTAGGATTATTGTTTGAATCTATCTTCGGTTTCTGTGAATGGTAGGATTAAAATCTCTGTAACAGGTCGCTTTATTCCTTTTATTACCGTCACTTAACTGAATATGACAAAAATATCCTCTGTTGCCTTATGTAAACAGAATGGTGTCATGTGAACAAGACTGCTCGACCATAACCGTAGCACTGGTTTTACAGACACAATTCCTTTTGTCGCAAAATAATAAAATAAAAACTAAATGACCAGAAGAGATCACCAAATATCGATGGATGGAGTCGCGAAGATGAGGACATTGACCGCCTGAGTTCATTAACAGGCTTAGAAATTTTTTTTAGTACGGGAGGAGCTATGTGATATACTTGAATCCTTTTGCTAACGTGCCAGTTGCGCATGAGAAAAACAATGCAGCTAAGATTATAAATGCAAGATTACTAATCGCTCATCATGACGAGTGTAAAAAGCCACACACAGTAATCACTGGGGTGTTTAACAAGCTGTTACTTCATGTCAGTGTTTGGTACCCGCCACTAATTATTTACCTGCTACGTTGCCGCAGCGATTAATACATTTCACTCGTTCTCGAGAGGACAATGTTAATAACTCTGTCCTGTAATACTAATTTTGGATATCTACGAATTCCTTAAACCATTTCATTCCCACACCGAGAGCGTTTCATTAACAAGGTATTAGGCAATTCTTGCACCTCGAATTGCCCAACTGACCATGGTGGTGATACAGAGCAGGAGGCAATTTGTAAAGACTTTTTCTGTAACGAAAAATCAGTGTTAAATACCACCAGATTTCATATTTCATAAAATTTAGGCACTACATATATTACGTAGACAATAAAGGGCATTAATATTTTTCTCGAGCTCAATTTAACCTTTACTGCTACGTTTTCACTAGATGCCTCCAGTCAACATTTGACTAATTAAATTGTAATAGAAAAATAACAGTTATAATATTCTACCTAACATGAAACAATAAACTAAATTTCATCCGTAATTTCGATCTGAGCCGTAATTTTTAATGCAACGTCATTCATTTACATTTCGGTGTTTGTGAAGAGCTATTTTTCGTGTATTTCATGTTAATTAAACCAGTATTTTATTTCAGCTGTATAAAAATACATTTAGGAATTCTGATGAAGTTCTTAATATATCTGAAGGCGTAACTTATAATTTAGCATTCAAGTACGATTTCAGTTGTCGGAAAACGTTCGCATATTCTCTGTTATGAAGAATCGGCCCTGGTGAACGGTGCCCGTAATTAGAGCGAAAATATGTCCGCGGCACAAAGAAACTTAAGACATGTTTGATAAAAGTTATTTATTCGGCAAAGGAAACAGGCTGTGAAGCGTTTCGATACAAGAAGTGCTGTTTGCAACTACTCACTAAATACCTTAGGCAAAACAACAGTTCATCGCGACTCATATGCCAACAGTCAGCCTCATTCCTCATGTAAATTTTGTTCCTCAGAAAAACAGTTAACAGTTGCTAAACCGTGTTTGAGATTGATCTAACTGGAAGGACACGCTAATAATATCAACTGTAATTTCCAACCGCAGTATGTGCGTTGTTTTGTCTTCCTCGTTTCACACTTTATTCATATTCAAAGTTCAGCTGCAACAAACGACAGTTACTGGACTCATACATGGAAATACTTTATACATCGATTTCACTATTATTTAATGATCAGTTCCTTAGTTGAATGCGTTGTACTGGTTTCGGTAAATTATTTTAGGAGGGTTCTAGGATGGCTACTGAAATAAACCAAGTCCGTCTCCTTTCATTCTCCTCCAGCTGAGGTACTGCACCATCTCTAATCATCTCGATTTCAACTGGATGCTGAAAAATAATTTTACCATTGTTCTTACCCTGAATTAATTTTCCCGAGTGATTTTTAATTTCTTCTACTGCCTGGTTTGCTTCTCACGGGCTTAGTACATATAAAATGGGAAAGCTTGTCTGGTTTGCCTGGTAGGGATTTGTAGCACTACGCCACTTCATTCGCTTGTTTCTTTAAGTGTGTGTCTTTTAACATTCTTTTGCAACACATTACTTTCAAAAGTTAGTAATGCATCCGAAACATGTTTATCAGATTCCTACTAAAAGATTGGTGGAGCTTTGTCACTGCTTCTTATCTCAGTCTTACGTACATATCAATTTCTTTTGTATTAATACCTTAATACGGATGAAAGCTCATTCAAAAACTTTTGATGTTCAGAGGAAACGAAATATTTTACCTTTTTTTATTAACTACTTTGTTTTACCTACGTGTAGTGAGTGTCTTTGAAACTGATCTTAGGTTGTAAAACAATAGCAGAGACACAATGAACCGAATTTCGTGGAAGTAACAAAGGAATTATTGAGTATTCCATGCATTTTTATTATCTTTGTATGGCCATTACAGTAACGCTATAATATAACGAACTAGAGAAGAGGAAGACGCTACGAATGTAAGTGATGGGAGAGCTTTATTCCTTAAGCTCACTTAAACAGCTCTTCTCTAATCAGTACATTATTAATATAAAATCAGTTACGTAAATTTTCTCTAAGTCATTTCACAACGTTGTCCGACTTTAAAGAACAAGCTAAAACAAGATGGTTCCGTTGGATCCTGGATTTTCTATAGGCTAAAGCTACGTCATGCGGCTTTTGTCATTGCTTTAGAATCCTCTATATTTGCCCTGTATGTTTCGAAGTTCTCGCACTGTTACGTGCTCAGTTTCTGAAGGTTTCGCCGAAACCCCTCTTTACCGAGTAATTTCTGACGTTCCGCGTGTTCTTCACAGTCACCGACAAAAGGAGTAGCAGAAGCTGTTGGAGGCCCGGCGATACTTTGAAAGACTCGTCCGCTTGTAGTGCCATTCCGAACAAGAAATGGAACAGATGCCTCCTCTGCCTGTGGGCCCTGACAAGTTCTTCAGATTACGTGCTGCCCCTCAGCAGGCTTTCATATCCCCATCTCTTCATTCGCCATGCTGGTACTCTGACACTCTATGGCACTATCAAAGGGGGTTGTACGAGAGTTTCGGGAGGTCATCACATAAAACTGCAAACAAACGAACGCTAAATAGTTTTTAGAGCATCTCGACTGCTCTCATAGTGCGTACCCACTATCGGTGCACGCCAGTACCAGTACTTTTCTAATCTCTGCCAAATACTTAAGGCGTCACACAATAAAGTTCCCTCGAAAGAACAGTTGAATGTTCCAAAGTTGTCATCGATCAGTCGAGGCTGCGACTATGTGCCACGACAAGTGTATGGTATCACTGTAGATATCTGTGCTGCCTGTAATAGCCTACAGAGTAAATGTCGGTATGTCGTTCACTACACACGGAGAATAGCTTAGAATGCAAAGAAATTCTCTTGCAACTGGAATTAGGAAATGATGGAGAAGAAGTTGTGCTGCCAGTGAAAGCATCTGTCCAAAATACATACAGATAGGCTATCAAGACTCCAAGACAACATAGGCCTTCTCAGTACATTTCCTCGTCTCACGCTGATGACGTATAGTGACTGTATGCAACTGGTAGTGTTCAGCCATTGCCTGCCAAGAAGAAACGTTCACCACTCTAATTAATGGGATCAAGATTTTCATTTCGACATACTATGTCTTCCTGCTGCATCACTTGACTGGCCTGTATCCAGAACAACGCTCGAAAGTATACAAACAACACGGCTTATATCACGCACGTTGTCATACTGGATGATCATGATGTTTCACCAATATTTAGTACGTGGAAAACTGCAGTGGTTATATAGATTTCGAAAAAATTTGAACGAGCTGAAAAATTTGCTTATTAATCCACGCCGAACGTAATGTCCCCGTTGTGGAACCTCCGGTTCCTGGCTCGCATCGCAGCATTAGGAAAGGCAGTGAATCTGCCGTAGGCGTTGTGGTAGAGACGTTTCCGGAGGTATGACGTTGTTCTTTCGACGTGCCACATAGGAAGTCGCTGACACAAAACACTGCCGACACAGTTGCCGTTCCTGTAATGGTGGGAAGACTTGAGAATTCTCTAAACAGAAGATTTTCAAAGGATCAGGAAATAACGGGAAGATGGCAGACGAGACGAAAAGAAGGAATGCACTATTTGTCCACCGAGATGCGTTGTTCAATACGCGGAGTGTTTAAGTGTTGTCCAATGTGCAGGGTGTTTAAAATAGATTCATCCGATTTCACGAGGCTACCTTCTGTATGAATGAGGTGATAAACGTGAAGTGAATTTCAACTTATTCATATGATTAAAAAGGTTTTATTTTCTAAATAAATATCCGATTTTATAAGAGTATATATTTTACGTACATGTACATACAACCTTGGGGTATGAAGTTTCCTGGCAGATTAAAGCTGTGTGCCGGACCGAGACTCGAACTTAGGACCTTTACATTTTGCGGGCAAGTCCTCTACCAACTGAGCTACCCAAGCACGACTCAGGTCCCGTCCTCACAGCTTTAATTCCGCCAGTACCTCGTCTCCTACCTTCCAAACTTCACAGAAGCTCTCCTGCGAGATACTGGCGGAATTAAAGCTGTCAGGGGGGGGGGGGGGGGGCTAAGTCGTGCTTGGGTAGCTCAGTAGGTAGAGCACTTGCCCGCGAAAGCAAAGGTCCCGAGTTCGAGTCTCGGTATGGCACACAGTTTTAATCTGCCAGGAAGTTTCGTATCAGCGCACACTCCGCTGTAGAGTGAAAATTTCATTCTAGAAACCTTGGGGTACTTTCTGCTATTACGCATAGGATCAAAATTTTAATTTACCTTTTACAAATGTTCTATTTGCTCTCAATGGACACGCGACAAACCTCCTTACGATAGTGAAATTCGTCGCATACTGTTACGGGCATGTTTGGAAATCCTGCATTCACTGCTGTTGCTGCGTGGCGCCGCAGTGCCCCAAAAAGTGTTGACCGGGGATACACGTAGACGGAGTTGGTACAATGAGATCAATACGTCCCTTACGACCAATCCATTGTTAAGGCAGTGAGTAGGCCAGTTGTAACTGAATTTTACCTTTCGGAACGGAGAACGGAAAACACCATTTATTGTTGTGTTACGCCACCTCGATTCGACCAACATTGGTTAATGAACGGGTGGAAAAGCTCTAAGCTAAACTTATTGTTTAGATGAGTTGTTGTGACTGTGCCCTCTTGTAATATTTTGTGGTTTCTGGCTGGATGAGGAGAGGGTGGCCGGTTTCCTCTCACTACAACACAAAATGCATACGTGGTTAAAATACACTTTATCACAGGAACCAATTGAGTACTTAACTTCAATTATGTCCCATCTGAAGTTCTGTTGTTGACAGCAATCACATAACGTGTAATAATTCTTGAATCTCATCCGTGTCCATATCACAACTACATACAATGTCTAACGTTCCCTCACAGCTAGCTAAGGTGCGAGACAACAACTAGCACTGTGGAAGACTAGAACACAGTCCCACGTATTGGGGTGCTATGCGAACTGAGTCCCGATGCGATTTACTGAGGTACTGATATTGAGGGATTGAGCCAGCTTGGCCGGCGGCGGCGGCCTATATGCACGCTGCCCAGGGGGCGTTATTGGCGCGTAGCATGGGCGGTCTTGGTCTTCTCTTGTCATAGGCGCGCTTAGTTCAGCGCCTGCTATACAGTGCTTCGTAGTGCTGACCAGTGTGCTGGCGAAGGCATACGCCAGCACACGAGTAAATTAAAATCCGTTCCAAGTTTCTGTCTTCATTCGTGTAGAAAGTATAGTCTTGGGAAATCGGATATGTCTTTTTGAAACACCCCGTACTTCATGGGCAGTGAAATTGTGCGTCTGGTATGTTTCGCTGAGTTCGGCCGCTTGGTGCCAGTCTTTTTATTTGACGCCATCTCGGCGACTTACGTGCCGATTAGTATTAAATGTTGTAGAGGACGAAAATATCCGACTCCACCGTAAATCAAGCCTGCGTCCCTCGCATGCATGGGAGTCAGCCACGCTGACCACTTCTTTTTTCCCCGCTTTACACGATCGATCGCCTTAACCGCTTTCCTTTTATTTTAATTGCTGTATTTCTTTTTTTCAAAGCGGAATGTATAAGGGAAACACACAATAGGTTGACACATTATGTGCCATCATCACCAAAGTAACAGAGTTAAGATAAAAAAGGAAATCCTCCAGGTAAAAAATAATGATGTGCAATTATCATAAATGAAAAACGAAACATAAATGGAAGAAAGAACACCCTCTTGGGGTAACAAACGAAATGGCATCCGCACTCCTCCAACTTGTGGGTAGATGCAGTCAGTCAGGCATGTTCCGGGCACGTCTTTTCAAATAATACTCCATTTGGCCGGTACACTAGTCCAAATCCCGGTGTTAACCCCACACTAACATCATATTCTCATACCCGAGCCACCCCACCTGCACGGGACGTCCAAGACGGCACTACCCACAAAGTTAGCATAGTATAGACGGTATCTCGGACTGTGGGAGAGGAAGGTAACACGATCTTGTAAGAATGTTCAAAATTCAAGAAAGTTCTTATCTTATTCATGAAACAAGGAATAATTCGATATGCCTTTTATCCAATCCACTGCGTTAGTTTCCGTACGTGTGAATTAGGTCTCATCTGCGAAACCATTCAGCTACTATTGGCACTTGCTGAACATCAGAAAAAGATGTCGCCTTCGGAGAAAATGCAGTAGACAGACATGTAATTACATGCGTTCGAAGGTAAGGCCGCCAAATAGCACTTTTTGAGGAGGATGTGGATGCAAAATCCATTGTTGGTACATCTTCCTATGTTAAAAGTTGCATTGGCAAGAGAAAAAAGAAAACGTGGTGATATACGAGTAGCTCAACCCATCAGTCCAAAAAGAGTTTTAAGACTGGATTAATTTGAATTCAGGTGCTTTACATGAAGTCATCCCCCCCCCCCCCCCCCCACTCATTTGAGTACAACGCACAGGCCGCTGATACAACCACGTGAAGCAGTCAAAAATCTTTCTTTAGAATGTTTCTCTACTCATGCGTCACATTCACACCATCTTCCATCTTGCCAGACTATCAGAGACCTATTTCTTACTTTGTCGTTTTGCGGTGGGCTTGTATCGGTGGCATCAAGTCTCGTAACCGGTGTCAATTTTTTTCAAACAAAGAAATGTGCGGGTTTTGCATTTCAAGCAACTCACGTCAGATGCCCATGCGTAGTTGTTTTCGGTCGGGCGTCAAGGAGTGTGGGACGAGATTTGCACACATCTTTCTCATCTTCAAAGCACTCTGGAGAATGTGTTGAACACTTGATTTAGAGATGTTCAGCTCATTGCTGCCTGCCGCGGTGGTCTAGCGGTTCTAGGCGCTCAGTCCGGAACCGCGCGACTGCTACGGTCGCAGGTTCGAATCCTGCCTCGGGTATGGATGTGTTTGATGTCCTTAGGTTAATTAGGTTTAAGTAGTTCTAAGTTCTAGGGGACTGATGACCACAGATGCTAAGTCCCATAGTGCTCAGAGCCATTTGAACCATTTTTTTAACTGAATATTTTCAGACGGTCTTATTGCTTGCATTTCAACAGTGCATCAAATTTTTACGCACTCTTGCTTACTAAAGCTAAACTAAACTCCCCACGAAAAGGCCATGAAGACCCAACGGTAACGACCGGCCGCCGTATCATCCTCAGCCCACAGGCGTCACTGGATGCGGATATGGAGGAGCATGTGTTCAGCACACCGGCCGTAAGATGTCAGTTTACGAGACCGGAGCCGCTACTGCTCAATCAGGTAGCTCCCCATTTTGCCTCACAAGGGCTGAGTGCACCCCGCATGCCAACAGCGCTCGGCAGACCGAATGGTCACCCATCCATGTGCTAGCCCAGCCCGACAGCGCTTAACTTCGGTGATCTGACGGGAACCGGTGTTACCAGTGCGGCAAGACCGTTGGCACTCTTGCTTGCTAAACAGTGTTAAAGGTAGCTAGAACCCTTTCGATCACAAGCTCTTCGGTATCTATAGTGGATTTGTTCACCAGCGACTTCAGGTAACCCCTACAGAAAAAAAAAAATTGTCGATATGATATCCGTAGGTCTCATACACCGTGGGATAGGACCTTCACGTCCAGTCTAGCGAAGGCATTACCTGCTGTTTTGGTGCTTATAGATATTAATATCGAATAGTGATGCTATGTCGTTTTATGTGCAAGGAGAGATACAGTCTCCTAACTGTAGCGCCACATCACAAATGAGCAGCAATAATACGCTCCACTATAACGGGGTTACGATAAATACTGCCCTGTTGGCTGTCCTTGTGCAATTCCAATCCACAAGTTGAGAAAGAACCGTTTATGCTGCTCTGAGGCGAGTGTGGCGTTGGAATGTTCGCCTTTCAGGCATAGCTACTGCATCAGTCGAAATCATTAGCACGACTGAAGGAAGCCACAGCCGTTATGAATATAAGCTGTAGGAAGTTTGGAGCTGCCGTACAGCGTTGTATAATCCAGTGGGAGAACTGAACTCCGACTTCAAGAATCATTTGACCCCATCAACTGCACACGTAATTTATGACAGGGGTGTGACTGCTGCTCCACCAACACTGTCCACACTGTATTGTTCAAAGTCAGGATTGCGCGAGCTGGTTGAAGACTATTTGCTGATGAATTATCTCCCAGTCAATACAACACCATCACCAAATTCTTTTGTGCGAACAATTCTCTGTTGTGAACCTTAGCCAACTGTTTGTTGCTTGAACGATCCTGTTTGTCATGAAGTTCTATCCAAGGCGATTTTTTTTGTAGGTGAGTTCACACCTGTTTTGAAACGTTTCTCTAGTTATTCCTTGTTATTTAGGGGACTACATCTTACTGTAGCATAGATTAAATGCCTGTGGCGATCCTGTTTGTCATGAAGTTCTATCCAAGGCGATTTTTTTTGTAGGTGAGTTCACACCTGTTTTGAACCGTTTCTCTAGTTATTCCTTGTTATTTAGGGGACTACATCTTACTGTAGCATAGATTAAATGCCTGTGGCGTCCCACACGTACTGGTCACTCGCGACTCCGTATGGTCTGAAATATTCATCTTTGCCCATTGGTTCCTTACTTCAAATTAGTCAATTTATTTTCCTCTACCATCTGCAAAATTTTGATTCTACAGTCTTCGGACGTTCTGTTGATCCTTAGCAAATGTATACTATTTTACGCACCCCAATAAATCGTTACAGACATCCAACTTTAACAGTTATATCCTTCTAATATTATGCATATGTTGGGGCATGCAACGCAAAATTCCCGCCACATTTCCTGTCGATAAGTACATACGTTGCATTCACTTCCTTTTTTAAGAATTGATATTAATATTTTGGTTTATTGCGTAGTCATATTACCTTCACGTATAATCCCTATAGATGCACATGTTGAAAAATCTATATTTGAAGTGGACTGATTTTTTACATTTAGAAACTTCTGTTCCAATGAAGAGTCGGACATACTGCTTTAAGTATTTGGATGAAGGTGATTTAACAGTCCACATTGTCAAATCCACTCCTCTATAGCTAACTTCGCTATGTTCTTTGTGATTACAGGAGTCCTTAATATTTGATTAATTCTTAAGGACTAAGTACCATTTTCCATGCTTCAAAAGTCTGAAATATGCGAACAACAACAAGAAGTTTTAGTCACACTGCGGTTGTTTCGAAAGATTGAGTTCAGAGCCCATACGTATGTGGTGCTATGTTTCAGTTTCGTGCATTAGCAACTAATCTCATATCATTTACTACAGTCGCTTCTTGGAGAATTTTCAAGTAGAAAATAAAGAAAGTGTAATACTTATCTCTCTGAATGCATCTCATCTTAAGTAAAGTAATGAACATAGATGCAGGAATCCTAAAAAAAGAAAAAAATACTCGTATCTTCAACTAGAAGGTTGGTTTGAACACCGCCATCACGCCCACGGCCACCGTCAAATTGGAGACAGTGTACCCTTTCGTTCTTCCGACCACTGAACTGGCAAACTCTATCATTTATAAATAGACATTTTAACGTGGGCAACGAACCACTTTTCAGCTTGACATTTCTCACACTTACGTGATACCTAACCGAGAAATTTAGCAGTGACCCTACAAACGCACGTTATTGTGTCTGACGTGATATCCGCACTTCTTTTGCACATTCGCGAGATCTGTCGGTTATGGGGGATACCAGAAAGAGTCAGAATGTTTTTATATAGTTAACGGACAATGCTGAGTAACTGCTTAGTGTTACAGGAAACCAGAACAAAGAAAACGTAACAGTGCACAGCCTTCGTCCGACTGATTTTGCTGAAACTCCGCTTCAAACGTGTGGTACTGTCCTGAGCTGAGAGATCGTAAACTTTTAACTGCCACGTACTTGAAGTCAAGGAGCCTCTGGAGCTGTAGTTGCAGACGGCTTGGAGAGTATCAAATGCTGCTGTGACCTTTAAAACTGTGCTTCCATATGTCGCTGAAATCTTCATTTTGGTTTCGTATTCCTTACAGATCAATAAGATTTCTGGGTTATTTCGTTTCCTTCGATTTGGTAATGTTTTCCTCGACACGCAAATACGTGTTACATAATTCAAAATGTGCGTCACTGTAAATTGTTTTCTAGCTTACATTTTGAGTCTGTGACTTTGTACGACCGTTCTACGCGTGGCGGACTGGACGGATGACAAGAACAAAGCGAGAGCGTGTCGACGTTCCGTTATGGAACAAGTATGGCTACCACAATACCAGCATGACTAAATGTGCTTCTTACATGGTTAAACATAGTAGTATAGCCGTCTCATGGGTGCGGTATTGGTCAGCTCGTAGTATACGTCTGAAAATTTGTAATAACTAGAATAAAGTGCGATCTCGTTGTCTTTCCGACAATTTGAAACAGTTTACAGTTATCTGATTAGAAGTTGGGCGAACTTACCGAAAAAAAACACCACGAGATAACCCAGATGTACAAAACGACAACTTTTGATTATTATAATAAACCATTCGGACACGTTTACACGAATCATTAAGGGATGGTTTAAGTACTGAGACGTAGACCTTGCACTTATCGCGTAATGTAGAAGTCTTAGGAAAAAATTATAGGTATAAGGATTCGTGGGATAATCATATGTATCTACGCCCTTTACCTAGAAGCTAAACATACTCCACATTTTATTTCCCAATAGGTGTTGTGGCAAACATCGAGTTCTCGACAGACACTCTTCTACAGATTGAGTCTGTTTCATCACATTTCCAGAACTTTGGATGTTTCTCTTAATGAAAACTTTAGAAAATTAGCATAGTTTGAGAAAGAGATAACTCACCGTTTATATGGCATGTAACACTGATATCAAAATAAACAGAGATATCAGTGCCTAACGCCAGCCGCATATTTTACACTGAAACACCTGCAGCTGCGAAAAATGCAACTAAATGAACCGCAGAAAAAGTCTACTTTGGGTTGTAGTTGTTATCAAAAGCAGTTGCAGTAGGCTACTTAAACAGATTTCTACTACAATATATGATAATAAATACCCACCGTCTGAAAATCAACAGATGTCCGAAATCAGAAAAAATCTGTACTAAGCTAAACATTGACAGATCACCATATGCTACTGCCCTGTAAGAGGGGACTTAAGACTGTACATCAAATCCTGGCATTTAATTCTCAAAGAACACGTCTTAAACAATGGCACGTGTTACACCTCAGATTTCCTCCGATGTGAAAAGAACTAAGGTCGTACTTAAGTCAACAATGGGTGCTCCGCCAGAACATACCACTTTAGTTACCGTTCATATAACCTACGAACAACATTAACGCTTGACGTCGCGGCGCAGCTGCCGTGTACCGACAACGATAAGTTGTTAAGCTCTTTTTCATATCTTCCTACAGTGACACTTCTCCCAGTAATGGGGGACCTGCATAAACAGGAGACATACCCGTCACTTATGACTCAAAAAATTCTTTTTATTATATATCTCTCATCTAACAAACATCAATGATCGTCCTAATGATTAGTGTAGTGCATCATTAAAAATGTATATTTTCACCTGTGGCTCATAAAGCCGATAGTAATTAACGTAGTTCTTAATATTTATATTATTCCACGTTTCCAGTGTCCGTAAATGACGAGTACTTAATTGTCCTGGATGAAAATAGACGACTGAATGAAGTACTGTTAGGTTGTTAAAGGTTGCACTTCGTGTAACAGATAAGGATTATTGTATCGCGGGAATATTTTTTATTTTATCGAAGTCGTTAGACACTAATGATCATGAAATTCTTCTCAATAAGCCAGATTTGTTAGGAATAAACATTTAACAATGGCTACAAGAAATCTGTACGTTTACCACTAAGAGGGTTAAATGTGGTGTTCCACGGACCCGGTGCACTCACTACTTTGGAGAGGATGTCCTTCGTCAAGTAGAAGAGAACCGGACGAGGGGTACTCGAAAACTTGTATATGTCTTGGGCTGCTGTAGGGCACGCAGCTCAGACGTCACTGTCTCCGCTGTCTGCGTACCGTGAAACAGGATATTTGAAAGTGATCAGATGTTCAAACTTATTTTGCACCCAGACGATATATTTTCTGGTATGGATTCCCTGTTGTTGTTGTTGTCTTCAGTCCTGAGACTGGTTTGATGCAGCTCTCCATGCTACTCTATCCTGTGCAAGCTGCTTCATCTCCCAGTACCTACTGCAACCTACATCCTTCTGAATCTGCTTAGTGTACTCATCTCTCGGTCTCCCTCTACGATTTTTACCCTCCACGCTGCCCTCCAATGCTAAATTTGTGATCCCTTGATGCCTCAAAACATGTCCTACCAACCGATCCCTTCTTCTAGTCAAGTTGTGCCACAAACTTCTCTTCTCCCCAATCCTATTCAATACCTCCTCATTAGTTACGTGATCTATCCACCTTATCTTCAGTATTCTTCTGTAGCACCACATTTCGAAAGCTTCTATTCTCTTCTTGTCCAAACTAGTTATCGTCCATGTTTCACTTCCATACATGGCTACACTCCAAACAAATACTTTCAGAAACGACTTCCTGATACGTAAATCTATATTCGATGTTAACAAATTTCTCTTCTTCAGAAACGCTTTCCTTGCCATTGCCAGTCTACATTTTATATCCTCTCTACTTCGACCATCATCAGTTATTTTACTTCCTAAATAGCAAAACTCCTTTACTACTTTAAGTGTCTCATTTCCTAATCTAATTCCCTCAGCATCACCCGATTTAATTTGACTACATTCCATTATCCTCGTTTTGCTTTTGTTAATGTTCATCTTATATCCTCCTTTCAAGACACTGTCCATTCCGTTCAACTGCTCTTCCAAGTCCTTTGCCGTCTCTGACAGAATTACAATGTCATCGGCGAACCTCAAAGTTTTTACTTCGTCTCCATGAATTTTAATACCTACTCCAAATTTTTCTTTTGTTTCCTTTACTGCTTGCTCAATATACAGATTGAATAACATCGGGGAGAGGCTACAACCCTGTCTCACTCCTTTCCCAACCACTGCTTCCCTTTCATGCCCCTCGACTCTTATTACTGCCATCTGGTTTCTGTACAAATTATAAATAGCCTTTCGCTCCCTGTATTTTACCCCTGCCACCTTTAGAATTTGAAAAAGAGTATTCCAGTCAACATTGTCAAAAGCTTTCTCTAAGTCTACAAATGCCAGAAACGTAGGTTTGCCTTTTCTTAATCTTTCTTCTAAGGTAAGTCGTAAGGTCAGTATTGCCTCACGTGTTCCAACATTTCGACGGAATCCAAACTGATCCTCCCCGAGGTCTGCATCTACCAGTTTTTCCATTCGTCTGTAAAGAATTCGCGTTAGTATTTTGCAGCCGTGGCTTATTAAACTGATAGTTCGGTAATTTTCACATCTGTCAGCACCTGCTTTCTTTGGGATTGGAATTATTATATTCTTCTTGAAGTCTGAGGGTATTTCGCCTGTCTCATACATCTTGCTCACCAGCTGGTAGAGTTTTGTCATGACTGGCTCTCCCAAGGCCGTCAGTAGTTCTAATGGAATGTTGTCTACTCCGGGGGCCTTGTTTCGACTCAGGTCTTTCAGTGCTCTGTCAAACTCTTCACGCAGTATCGTGTCTCCCATTTCGTCTTCATCTACATCCTCTTCTATTTCCATAATATTGTCCTCAAGTTCATCGCCCTTGTATAAACCTTCTATATACTCCTTCCACCTTTCTGCCTTCCCTTCTTTGCTTAGAACTGGGCTGCCATCTGAGCTCTTGATATTCATACACTTGGTTCCCTTCTCTCCAAAGGTCTCTTTAATTTTCCTGTAGGCAGTATCTATCTTACCCCTAGTGAGATGTGCCTCTACATCCTTACATTTGTCCTCTAGCCATCCCTGTTTAGCCATTTTGCACTTCCTGTCGATCTCATTTTTGAGACGTTTGTATTCCTTTTTGCCTGCTTCATTTCCTGCATTTTTATATTTTCTCCTTTCATCAATTAAATTCAGTATTTCTTCTGTTACCCAAGGATTTCTAGCAGCCCTCGTCTTTGTACCTACTTTATCCTCTGCTGCCTTCACTACTACATCCCTCAGAGCTACCCATTCTTCTTCTACTGTATTTCTTTCCCCTATTCCTGTCAATTGTTCCCTTATGCTCTCCCTGAAACTCTGTACAACCTCTGGTTCTTTCAGTTTATCCAGGTCCCATCTCCTTAATTTCCCACATTTTTGCAGTTTCTTCAGTTTTAATCTACAGGTCATAACCAATAGATTGTGGTCAGAGTTCACATCTGCCCCTGGAAATGTCTTACAACTTAAAACCTGGTTCCTAAATCTCTGTCTTACCATTATATAATCTATCTGATACCTTTTAGTATCTCCAGGGTTCTTCCACGTATACAACCTTCTTTCATGATTCTTAAACCAAGTGTTAGCTATGATTAAGTTGTGCTCTGTGCAAAATTCTACTAGGCGGCTTCCTCTTTCATTTCTTAGCCCCAATCCATATTCACCTACTATGTTTCCTTCTCTCCCTTTTCCTACACTCGAATTCCAGTCACCCATTACTATTAAATTTTCGTCTCCCTTCACTATCTGAATAATTTCTTTTATTTCATCGTACATTTCTTCAATTTCTTCATCATCTGCAGAGCTAGTTGGCATATAAACTTGTACTACTGTAGTAGGTGTGGGCTTCGTATCTATCTTGGCCACAATAATGCGTTCATTATGCTGTTTGTAGTAGCTTACCCGCATTCCTATTTTCCTATTCATTATTAAACCTACTCCTGCATTACCCCTATTTGATTTTGTGTTTATAACCCTGTAGTCACCTGACCAGAAGTCTTGTTCCTCCTGCCACCGAACTTCACTAATTCCCACTATATCTAACTTTAACATATCCATTTCCCTTTTTAAATTTTCTAACCTACCTGCCCGATTAAGGGATCTGACATTCCACGCTCCGATCCGTAGAACGCCAGTTTTCTTTCTCCTGATAACGGCATCCTCCTGAGTAGTCCCCGCCCGGAGATCCGAATGGGGGACTATTTTACCTCCGGAATATTTTACCCAAGAGGATGCCATCATCATTTAATCATACAGTAAAGCTGCATGTCCTCGGGAAAAATTACGGCTGTAGTTTCCCCTTGCTTTCAGCCGTTCGCAGCACCAGCACAGCAAGGCCGTTTTGGTTAATGTTGCAAGGCCAGATCAGTCAATCATCCAGACTGTTGCCCCTGCAACTACTGAAAAGGCTGCTGCCCCTCTTCAGGAACCACACGTTTGTCTGGCCTCTCAACAGATACCCCTCCGTTGTGGTTGCACCTACGGTACGGCCATCTGTATCGCTGAGGCACGCAAGCCTCCCCACCAACGGCAAGGTCCATGGTTCATGGGGGGAGGATGGATTCCCTATCAGACTTTATCTATAAAGTCCCCTCTACACTCCCAAAAAGCCTATAATAGGAGTTGTGCAACACCTTGTCGTTAAACAAACTAATGGGAAGCACGACAGACGTAACAAACAGGCAGCAGTATCGGCATAGTCGTTATGTCGACTGATACTAGTTTGAGCAGTACGTACAATCTGTTTAGTGACAATTAGCGAAATGCACCGATGAGCCAAACCATTATGACCACCTACACAAAAGCATGTTGGTCCACATCTGCAGTGCAGTTCAGCAGTGATTCTCTGTGCCATGGATTTGACAAGTACTTGACTGGTTTACAGAGGTTTGTGGCACCAAATACCTATGCACAGGTCACACACTTGCCGCAATTTACGGGGGGTTGGTTTGTGGGCTCGGAGCTGGCACCCGGTAGCATCCCAGTTGGGTTTCATTGGATTCAGATAAGCTACATTTCATGTTTCACTATAGTGCTCCTAAAAGCACTGCAGCACGAGTCTGGCTTTGTTCACGGACAGTTATCCTGCTGGAAGATGCCATCTCTGTTGAGGAAGATATCAAGCAAAAGGGATCACATGTGGTCCCTGGTTATGTTTATTTAGCCTACCCGAGCGACTGCTACGGTCGCAGGTTCGAAACCTGCCTCTGGCATGGATGAGTGTGATGTCCTTAGGTTAGTTAGGTTTAATTAGTTCTAAGTTCTAGGCGACTGATGACCTCAGAACTTAAGTCGCATAGTGCTCAGAGCCAGCCACTTAGCCTACAGCTGTCATGGTTCCAAGGAAGCCCAAGTGAATGTCCCCCATAACATAATATTGCTCCTCGCGGCGCTCTGAATGTTTCGAGCAGCCATTCGCCCAGATGACGGCGTACCTGGAGATGACCACCGACCTGGTTTAACAATAAACGGAATTCATCTGACTAGGCGGCACGATTTCATTGACCCGCAGTCCAATCTCGATGATACCGTGTCCACTGTAATCGTAATTGACGATATTGTTGGGTCAACAGGGAACTCGTAGGAGTCCTCTGCTGTAGAACACCATGCTCAAAACTGTGCTCTGAATGGCGTACTCCAAAACACTTGTACCTAAGCCAGCACTGTATTCTGTTGTCAGATGTGTTACAGATCGCCGCGTATCCTGCTTTAGAGAGAGGGCAAGCCTCCGATCCATACGTTCTATGATGACATATGGACGTCCAACTTCTTGTTGCCACTTGTGGTTTCAGCATTCTTTCCATAGATGCTCACGACAGTAGCACGCGAACAGCCTACCAGCTCTGCCGTGCCGGATACTCGCTCGCAGGCACTGGGCAACAACAATGTGGCTTTTGTCAAAGTCGCTCAAGTCGGCGGATTTCCGCATTTGCGCCACTTATCGTCGCTAGAATGATTCCCTATTCTTCTCTGCTCCGTTCATATACCGGCGCTTCTCTTAGCGCGTCACATGTCCTCAGTGTCGCCAGCCAGTATACAACCTCGCGGTGGACACAATTCATAATGTTTTGGCTCATCAATGTATAAATGGGTAGATCTTCGCATTATTAGCCAACAAATACCGATGAACCAAAACATTATGACCACCTGTTTAATAGCTTGATGTTCCACTTTTCAAACAAAGTACAACAGAAATTCTGCTTGCCAGGAATTCTACGAGACGTTGACGGGAGTCCAGAAGTGTGTGGCACCACGTGTCTATGCACAGGTCAAGAGATTTCCTCAAATTACGGGATGTTGGCTTACGGGCACGCAACTGGCGCCTTCTACGTGTTCCAATGAGTACACATCAGGTACATTTGCTGGCCAAGACATTAATGTGAGTTCACTATAATGCCCCTCATACAACTGTAGCACGATTGTGACCTTCCCACGCCGGCCGGAGAGGCCTTGCGGTTCTAGACGCTACAGTCTGGAACCGAGTGACAGCTACGGTCGCATGTTCGAATCCTGCCTCGGGCATGGATGTGTGTGATGTCCTTAGGTTAGTTAGGTTTAATTAGTTCTAAGTTCTAGGCGACTGATGGCCTCAGAAGTTAAGTCGCATAGTGCTCAGAGCCAATTTTGACCTTGCCACACGGACAGTTATCCTGCTGGAAAATGTCTACGCCGTAGCGGGAGACTTCAAGAATGATCGATGCACGTGGTTCGCATTAATGTTCACACAGTTCACTACTGTCATGATGCTTTAGATCACCACCACAGATCCCATTGAAGCCCAACTGAGTGTGCCCCATAGCATTTATCCTGCCGTCACCGGCCTGCATATGTGGGGCGGGGCATGTTTCGTGCAGCCATTCGCCTGGATGACGGCGTGTAAGGATCCAGCCATCGAGTACGTGTAACAAGAACTGTGATTCATTCGACAGACGACACGTTTCTGTTGATTCACGGTAAAAACTCAGTGATGCTGTGCCCGCTGCAATCATAACTGACGTAGTCGTTGGGTCAACACAGTAACATGTAGGGGTCGTGTGGTGTGGAGATCCATGTTCAAGAATGGCCTTTGAACGGTGTGCGTCGAAACTCTTGTGCCTGTACCAGCACTGTACTATGTCGTCAGATCCGACACAGATCGCTGCCTATCCTGGATTACACATGAGGAGATCCTCTGACTTCTTCGTTTTATGGTGAATGTGGTCGTCCAATACCATAAAGGTCTACTCGTTATTTCACCATCCTTCAACCACTTTCCATTGGTGCTCACGAGAGCAGTACGAGAACAGGCGACCAGCTTCACCGTTTCAGAAATTGTCGTTTCCAGCCGCAGCGCCACAACAATGTGCCCTTTATCAGACCCGCGTATATCTGTGGATTTCCGTGTTTGCGGTCCGTATCTCCGCTATAGTGACTACCCATTCGTCTTCCTTCCGCCTACATTCTTTCCTTACTGTGTCACGTTTCCAGAACACCTCCATGAGGTATTCAACCTGTGTGCAGAAAAGAGCAGCATAGGCAACTTATAAATCCTGGTCAAATTAGATCTGCAAGTAATTATACAACTGTATGTATGAACTGAGTCACATTTAAAAGCTCTTTCCGATTTTATGAAGCTGACATAATCTGTTGATGAATAGACGAGTACTCAACTAATCCGTGTACAACATCCGCTAGCAATTTGTGCTAAATTTTGTGCTAGAACTCTTTGTGTGTAGTGTTGCTGCGGCGGGGACAGGAATCTAGCGCTTCAATTGTCTAAATGGGTGCGAGAAACGGTGTAGAATACGGTGCGAGACGATAGTTTATCCGGCGCACGTATTCCATCTGCGGCAGGTTCAGCTCGCTGCGCGGCAAGCTAGCTCGATCTGGTTATAGATACATAAAACGCTTACCGATACCTTAAGGCGATTCCCCCATAAGCCAGGAAAAAGGAAATGTCTTCGCTATATCAATCTAAAGGAAGAATCGTAAGATCGGTAGTGGCGCTTTAGATACTGTACAGCGTAAAGAACTGACATACGAATAAGTGAAGAGACTGAAACAAGAAGGCGAGAAATAGTTTTAATTAGGATAATAGAGTTTGTTGATCTCCGTCGAATCGTTCCCAGGTTTTGGCAAAATTAAGAATCGCAGCGTTACGTTTCTGTGGAAAGTTACAGAATACTGGCGATGCAACCTGAATAGAAGTGTTCGGTGAGAAGAAAGGAGGTACATTTCGTTTTAAGGTTTTTGCAGGTGTAGTGGTAACATCTCCAGGAGTAAGTTTTCTCAGTTTGTTGCCGCTCACTAGCTTGATGGACGCGCTGCAGGCCAGAGCACAAAAGCAACCGCGAGGTGCACTTTTTCATGGCAAGCTCTTTTGAATACGAAGCCATAGCCGTGGTGTGGGGGGGAGGGGAGAGGGGGGTAGAGGTAAACGCTGCCACGGTGGGTTTTGTGGCGACGGGAACCCCGGGGCGCACAAAAAGCGCACATATGCGCCGGCGATGTTAACAGGTCGCTGATGAAGCCGAAACGCGGAAATGCGTGCGACGTGGCCGGCGGTCGTAAGCAATTTCCGCAGCGGCTGGCTACGTTTCCGCAGAATAAAAGCCCCGACAAAATCCCGAATTAATATCCGCCAGCCTCGCCGCCGCCGCGAAGAGCGTCAACTTGACGAGAAGAAAATTACTGCTGACGTTGTCCGTGTCTGACGATGATCACTTTGAAATCAGGCGCATAGACACGGCAGTTATGAATTATAGCTTTTTAACGTACCATTAGAAGCGAGTATATATAGAATATGGGTGAAACCTAAGCCGGAAAAGTTTTAAAGTTCGTTCGGAGACGGTGCTAGACTCTTTTACGACAGGGAACGCTTGCTCTACGGCACCTTCTTATAAAGTAATTTAATTCTGATATGGAACTACTGATAACGTCAAAAACTGGTTCTGGTTCCTTGAAAATAATAATAATAACAACAACAACAATAACAATAATACACCTTTTCTGGAAAGCTCCTTTATTAGAAGAGAAGTTGAGATAAGCAGTGCCATAGTGGGCTAGAAGAGATTAAGCAGAACTTACGAAAAATGAATGCCACAGAAGACACTACCAGAGAACTCAAAACCTATCGAATCGTGGTTGAAAATCAGATATTCGCAGGAAAAGCTAAAGCTGTAAAATTTTGCACAAGGGAACTCGTGAAACAGAACAGCGAATTTATGAAGAGATTTAAGGCAGAGAAAAAGATTAAGCTGTCAAATCAAGCTAAGAAATTCAAACGCCTCCTTTAACTAGGTATAACGAATAAAGCACAATAATAATAATAATTTGTGTAGTTCCAACAATTTGTTGAAGAAGAACCAGCAACTTAGATTTGATAATTATTTACTTAACATTTCTGTCACTGTTGCTTGTATTTTATACTGATGACTAGTTTCGAACATAGCAGTTCATTTTAAAACCAGAGCTACACTGAAGTTCTTCTTGAAGCAAATCTTCATCAACATACATGAGTAAGTCTTAGAACAGATATTGTGGTAATCGTATTACAGCATCGTATATCTACCAGTATAAAATGTAACCTACTGTAACAGAAATTTTTAATGAAGAATTAATAATAATAATAATAATAATAATGAAATAAAACCCATATGGAAACAGAAGTGTCTAAACATCGTCCCAGTGGTAATATCGGACACTGGCGTTAACTCAAAGCAAACTGTGAAGAGCTTACAGCTCCTCACACTGCCCTTTTGTCAACTGTAGAATGCAGTTTTGCGGAGCAACTGCACAATAACGGATGCTTTATGTAGAAACAGCAACCCATCGGTTTATAATGTTTCCTTATAACTTTCAAGTGTACCATTGTCCAGATCTCGAATCTCTACAGACTCACCCTTAGGTAGTGGGTATTATAGGTACTTAATACTTTGTGCAGTTAAGCAGATGGTGTTGTTTGTGTGAATGGCTAACGAAATATGCACAGGAGTAGAAATTTGTGATACTGTTCCATTACTTACATGAAAAATAACCCATGAATCTGAGAACATGCCATTCTAAAAGGTTCCATTATGTACGAGCGTAGTCAATACAGCACGGAGACGCACGGGATTTAATACATGACGCATCCCTTTGGAGTTGGACGATTACTACCTCCTTAATTATATTTTGTGTAAGTTACAAAACTAATTTTAATATATTTTTATATGTACAGCTGGATAAAACGCGTGTATACCCTCATATTTTCGCCAATTCCACAATCTCACAGATGAGCTACACATGATATGCAGTACCAACTTCCTGTAATACCAACGATTGGTTGCGAGCATGCAATGACTGTAAAGTTGGCTAAAACACTAAAAAGTGTTAAAAATATTTATATAACCGCAGTCGCAGTATTACGTGTTCAGAATCTTCTTTTGCTTGTGCCTTTGTCCCATATCGACGCCGGGTTGCTATGCCTATGAACGGATTTGGCACGGTTAGTAAAAGGGGTGAAAGAATTCCCTACCTGTAGCCACTTCGTTATCCCCAGGAACGGAGTATGTGTACCCTTAAATGGTTGCGTGTATTGTTTCTTATTCATGTGGAAGTGAACGGAAGTTTTCTCAGTGTTTGCGTATCGGATAACTGAGGTGGGACTTAGGTACCAGCTCTAGGGAGATGTGGGAAACGGCGAAAAACCTACTTGCGCGATCATACAGGCGGCTGTAAGCGTAACTTGCGCTCACTTGCAGGTGCATAACACTACACGCAGACTGTTGGGGTACACATACTTTGTCCCGCGGGTAACAGGGTGGCGACAGGAAGGGCATTAGGCCACCCCGTACAATAACCATGTCAAACTCGTTAATAGCCATGCCAACCTTGTACAGAACAAAGGCACAAGAAAAAGGAGAAGATATTTATCGGTTAAGTTATGACAGTGAGTGTTCCCGTCATGTGGAAACATTACGTGCTGAAGACCGACCATCTGTATCTTTCGCCATATGTGAGACTACATATTAAAAGAAGCACTCGGAAAAAGCCACTTCGCAGTAACGAACAAGGTTTTCTTAATTAGCGTAACATTTGGACACGTCGCATCTTATTACTATTTTCTGAGTGTTGTGTAGAATATATTAACTTTCTGAGCCTCTGTTATCTGTTTGTTGCTACCAAGAAACAGTAAACCCTTTCGACGCATCATTAAGCTATGTGTTTCGTCATCGCGTGGTTTTATTTGAAATAAACATGTTTAATCACATCTATTACAAACCGTGACAGTAGGTATTAGTGCCTACGTATCACATTAAATTCATACACATATTTCCCCCATGAAACCAATCGTAAGTAGCCGGAAAATAAATCCTCTTCCATACCCCAAAGTGCATATTGCCAGCAAATTAAATAAATTCAAGACAAAGGAAGAAAGCCAAAGCTTATATTAGTAGGTTGTTGGTACCCCTTTTGAATGAATTACAGCTGACATCCAACATGAAATGGACAAGTAGGAGCCATGTAGTACAGTCAGAAGGATGAGAAATCACTCCACATACTGAAAGTCAGACGGTGAATTTGTATGAGAAAACAGACTGAGCTGTTTGTAATCCAAAACTCCCAAAAATGTTCAGTTAAAAAAATAAATCCCTGACAATCCCAGACGTTTGAACGGGAACATAATCGTCCTGGCACACGGTCGTTCGCTGAGGAACACAATCTGCAGCATTAGGTGAAAATGTTCGGCCAGGATACTGACCTAATCCCACCATGCAGTCTGCACGCGAGAGCCACCAGGAAGCCAGGACCACGGGGCGACATCCCGTCCACATCTTCACTGAATCGACGCCATGCTTCACAGTAGGACGGAGACAGTCAGTATGATAAGCTACTGTTGGCGATGCCCATACATGAGCACGTGCATTAGTAGGGAGTAATTTGAACAGTGACTCATGTGACCAGATGACATTCTCCCGTTCTCGATTTGCCCAGCTTGCACGCTCTCGACACTAGTTTCTTTGTTACAAGGCTTTATTTTTTTTTGTGCCTTACTCCCCCGTCGGCACAATGTAGGCACGGCTATTAACGGATGTGGCATCGTTAATTTAAGGGGTAGCTGGATGTCCTTCCTGTAGCTACCCTGTCAGCCTTCCCCCCCCCCCCCCCCCTCCGTACCCCCCTCAATACGGAATATGTACACCCCAACAGTCTGCGTGTGGTATTATTCATGTGAAAGGGAGCGAAAGCTTTATAAATGTTTCCGAATATTGTAACTGGGAGGGACGTGGGTACCAGCCCGTTATTCGCATAGGGGGATGTGAAAAACCGCCTAAAAACTACATCCAGGCTAGCCAGCACACGGATCCTCGTCCTTAATCCACCAGGAGAATTCGATCCGGGGCCGGTGAATCTCCCTGTCCCGCGCGACTATCCGCGTTGGTTTTTCATAGCTTTACTAGGTGTAATAAATGGTTTTGAAATAGCCACTCTATCGTAAATATTTGCCGCATACATATCATTTCGGATAGCTTTAGATAGTGTGACTTCCCGTAGCTGCGGGTTCTTCTCAGGTGTTACTTGGGTTGCTATTTACTTGTGCCTTCCGGCCATAATTCACTTTAAAGGCCTTTTGTTTCTTGAGAAATTTGAGAGAGCAGCTATAACGGAGTTTTAACGCCGCCATATATTTGCCATCCGACCGCTATCACTGCTCGTAATAGACGGATGAGTGTGCATTCTTACCCGATGGCGTCGCTCTTTGACTCTAAAGGGTGAGAGTATACGACAGATTTCTTTTGAGTACTGTTCATACAATTCTGTCCTGCCCCTGAACAACTCAGGTCGTCACCTAAATATTTTCATTGTATTTCTCACCGAATATACCCGTCTTTGGCGATTTTGCATTACAGTTAGCACATTGTGCTAACTGTCGACAGAGTCCGTGTTCATGCTCTTTACTGAAATCTATAAAAATGCTAAGCACATTTCACTGTTCCTTGGATGATAGTATGTGTAATGGTACGTAGACTGCATCCCAAGTCATAAACTGCTCATACTCTAATCGCGTACACAACTGTAGTGCCGCAAGGATCTCATCAGTGCCATGCTACTGATTACTGCGTCGTAACTTCCTTCCCGCAAGTGTGGTTAGTTCCTGTATACCAAAAAACGCAGTTGTGGAGCTCATAGATTAGCTTTATCTTCATACTTTCATGTCTTTGTCTTGACTTTTACTCACTTCAGTTCGTATTCGTCAAGAATTTTCGGTCTGTTTCCAAATAAAATATAGACAGCAGAATATATAGGAGAAAATCAAAGTTCCAGTACTTAACTAATATACAGTGAAGCGCCAAAGAAACTGGTATTCAAATACAGAGATAAACTAGGTGATCAAAAGTATCCGGACACCCCAGATACATACGTTTTTCATATTAAGTCCAATGTGCTGCCATCTACTGCCAGGTACTCCAATCAGCGACCTCAGTA
Source organism: Schistocerca gregaria (assembly GCF_023897955.1). NCBI lineage: Eukaryota > Metazoa > Arthropoda > Insecta > Orthoptera > Acrididae > Schistocerca > Schistocerca gregaria. The sequence goes on from NC_064931.1 coordinate 737,407,082, forward strand.
GTCATTATACATCGTTCGAGAGCAGAATGGGGCGCTCTGTGGAACTCACGGACTTCGAACGTGGTCAGGTGATTAGGTGTCACTTACGTCATACGTCTATACGCGAGATTTTCACGCTCCTAAACATCACTAGGTCCACTGTTTCAGATGTTATAGTGAAGTGGATACGTGAAGGGACATGTACAGCACAAAAGCGTACAGGTCGACTTCGTCTGTCGACTGACAGAGACCGCCGACAGTTGAAGAGGTTCGTAAAGTGTAATAGGTAGACATCTATCCAGACAATCACACAGGAATTCCAAACTGCATCAGGATCCACTGCAAGTACTATGACAGTTACGTGGGAGGAGAGAAAACTTGGATTTCATGGTCGAGCGGCTGCTCATAAGCTACACATCAGGCCGGTAAATGCCAAATGGCGCCTCGCTTGATGTAACGAGTGTAAACATTGGACGATTGAACACTGGAAAAACGTTGTGTGGAGTGATGAATCACGGTACACAATGTGGCGATCCGATGACAGGGTGTGGGTATGTCGAAAGCCCAGTCACGTCACCTGTCAACGTGTGTAGCACCAACAGTAAAATTCGGAGGTGGTGGTGTTATGGTGTGGTAGTGTTTTACATGGAGGGGGCTTGCACGCTTAGTTGTCTCGCGTGGCACTATCACAGCACAGGCCTACATTAATGTTTTAAGCATCTTCTTGCTTCCCACTGTTGAAGAGGACTTCGGTGATGGCGATTGGATCTATCAACTCCATCGAGCACCTGTTCATAATGCACGGCCTGTGGCGAACTGGTTACACGACAGTAACATCCCTGTAATGGACTGGCATACACAGAGTCCTGACCTCAATCCTATAGAACACCTTTGCGATGTTTTGGAACGCCAACTTCGTTCGAGGCCTCACCGGCCGACATCGATACCTCTCCTCAATGCAGCACTCCGTGAAGAATGGGCTGCCATTCCCGAAGAAACCTTCCAGCACCTGACTGAAAGTATGCCCGCGTGACTGGAAGCTGTCATCAAGGCTAAGGGTGAGCCAACACCATACTGAATTCCAACATTAGCGATGGAGAGCGTCACGAACTTGTTAGTCATTTTCAGTTAGGTGTTCGGATACTTTTGATCACATAGTGTATGTAAACAGGCAGAATACGGCGCAGCAGTCGGCAATGCCTATCTAAGACAAGAGTCTGGCGCAGTTGTTAGATTGGTTACTGTTGCTATAATAGCCGGTTATCAATATTTAAGTGAGTTTGAACCAGGTGTTATAGCCGGCGCACGAGCGATGGGACACAGCATCTCCGAGGTAGCGATGAAGTGGGGATTTTCGCGCACGACAATTTCACTAGTGTTCCGTGAATACCAGGAATCAGGTAAAACATCAAGTCACCCACATTGCTGCGGCCGGGAACAGATCCTGCAAGAACAGGACCAGCGACGACTGAAGAGAATCGTTCAATGTGACAGAGGTGCAGCCCTTCCGCTAACCGCTGCAGATTTCAATCCTGGGCTATCAGCAAGTAGCCGCCGCTGTGACCGAGCGATTGTAGGCGCCTCAGTCCGGAACCAAGCTGCTGCTGCGGTCCCAGGTTCGAATCCTGCCTCGGGCATGGATGTGTGTAATGTACTTAGGTTAAGTTAGGTTTAAGTAATTCTAAGTCTAGTGGACTGATGACCTCAGATGTTAAGTCCTCCCATTCAACGAAACATCATGGATACGGGCTTTCGGAGCCGAAGGCCCATTCGTGTATCCTTAATGACTGCACGACACAAAGCTTTATGCCTCGCCTGGGCCCCTCAACACCGACTTTGGACTGTTGATGACTGGAAACATGTTGCCTGGTCGGACGTGTCTCAAATTGTATCGAGAGGATGGATGTGTACAGGTATGGAAACAATCTCATGAATCCATGGACTCTGCATGTTAGCAGGGGACTGTTCAAGCTGTTGGAAATTGTGTAATGGTGTAGGGCGTGTGCAGTTGGAGTCATATGGGATCCCTGATACGTCTTGATACGACTATGTTAGGTTACACGTACGTAAGCATCCTGTCTGATCACCTGCATCCATTCATGTCCATGGTGCATTCCAACTTACTTGGGCAATTCCAGCAGGACAATGCGACACACCACACGTCCAGAATTGCTTCAGAGCGGCTCCAGGAACACTCTTTTCAGTTTAAACACTTCCACTGGCCGCCATTGTACCCAGACATGAACATTATTGAGTATATCTTGGATGCCTTGCAACGTACCGTTCAGAAGAGATCTTCACCCCTTCGTACTTTTACGGATTTATGGACTGCACAGCCCTGCAGGATTCATGGTGTCAGTTCCCTCAAGCACTACTTCGGACGTTAGTCGAGTCCATCCAATGTCGTATTGCGGCACTTCTGCATGCTCGAGGAGGCCCTACATGATTTGGGCAGGAGTACCAGTTTCCTTGGGTCTTCAGTGTATCTTCCTACAAAGTATTTCAGCTGTAGAATAATTTATCTTTCTTAAATCTCTAAATGCATTGTTCACTGATCTTCACAACTATGTGAATTATAAAGTTACAGAATCTAGTGGATTTTGTTCATAATCTATCACAAATCAATTATCCACCAGTAGATGAACGATTTTCCCCGTGATAAACAACATCGATCTGTTCAAAATATTGGCCTTCTTATAGAAATTATGTTCATGTTAGTGCGTGTGTAAATACTGATGTTGTATATGGCTCACATTTGATGTCAGTCCATCACAAAAAGAAATCAGATACCGACCACTCCTTGATTTATGTCTTCGTTCAAAACCGGCCACAGTCACGTTTTTTCCAGACTATGTGATTAACGAACTGGCGGAATTACGACTAGCAGACAATCTACCCACCGGGACTAGGATTTCAGTATAAATAATGCATTATTTTCGTTCCTCCTGAGCACCGTCTGGGAATTTGGCTGCAGATAGTTCCGATTCACAGTTGTTATGGATCTAGCACATATCGTTTTTGTTTTCAAACGGCTTTTACTCTGTGTTATCTTTGGCGTCTTTACGTTATCATGCTGGCTTCTCAATGAATAATCAGACCTAGCATCACATTCAAACGTCAGTCAACGGTACTGCTCTACAACCAATCTAAATTTTATCGGGAATACTGATGCCCTAGGCGTACTCCCGAAAGATGTAGAAGTATTGTTTAACCGCTCCACGCTAGCAAATGTCCAGCTTTATTATTCGTAGTCGTAGCATATTTCCTAATGAGGTTCAATTTTCGCCAAGATGAATGATTCAGTGGTTCAGACATGGCAATTCCATTCTTTTCCAAATTGTTCCAGATCCTATAGCGGCAGAATGCTACAAAGGAAACATGGGAAACTAGTAATTTTCCTAACCGTATCTACATTCTTAATATCTTAAACGCTATGGTACGGCTGACAGACGGTACTTCCCATTGTACCACATTTTCGGGGCTACTTCCTGTTCCATTCATAATGTCGAATAACTGTTTAAATGCCTCTGTGCAATTTGTATTCAGTGTATTCTTGCGTCTGCTGCCCCTACAGTAGCGACACGTAAAGGGCTGTAGTATATCCCTAGGTTAGTCACTTAATACTGGTTATTGGAACTTTTTAAGTAGGTTTCCATGGAAAAAAGGTATTGGTCTAGCGGTAAAGCGCGTACCAGGTCAAGATATCCCGGGATCGAGTTCCTGCCGGAACACGGAAATTTCTAGCCTGAGCTTCACTTTTGGACGGTGTGAAGAGTCTGCAGGAGCTATACGTGAGTCTGACTGCACGTTAAACTTCAGGTCTCCTTCCCCCGGTCGGACAACTGTGGTACGTTAGGACACGCAAATCAGCCAAGTAGTGTCCAATTGAAGAACTTACATTCAGTCACTAAGCTGCACGAAACTGGTAATTGTAGTTCAGGTTTTTCACGACGCTCTCTCGTGTCTCAAACGAACCGGTGCTGTTCTTTCTTGTACGTTTGTTTAGCACACTTTCGATACACTGATGAACTAAAACATTATAACCACCTGTGTAATATCATGATGGTCCACCGTAGAAAAGCAATAAAGCGGCGATTCGACAAGTCCCTAGTAGGTTTCTGAAGGTATGTGGTACCAAATGTCTACCCACAGGTCACGCAACGCCCGTAAATTACGGACATGTGGATTGTGGGTGCAGTACTGGCAGCCGATACCGTCCCAAATGGGTTTAAATCGGGCGAACTTGATAGCAATGACATCAACGAGCGTTCACTATAATAATCCTGAAACCACAGTAGCACGATTCTCACCTCGTGATACTGGCAGTTATCCTGATGGAAGGTGCCATCGCCGTTGGGGAGGACGTCAAGCAGGAAACGATACAGCTGGTTCCCTGTAATATTCACGTGCTCCACATGTGCCATGATGCCTTTAATTACTACCGCAGGGCCCGTGGAAGAGCCCGCAAACGGCCTGCGCCTGTGGCGAAATGCATGTTACTAACAGCCGTTCGCCTGCATGACAGAATATCCGGACACGTCCATCGACCTGGTGTAACAGGAGATGTGATTTGATTCATCTGACCAGACGACACGTTTCCATTGATCCACGGTCGAATCTCGATAATCCCGTGCCCAAAACATGCGTTAATTACTTTGTTGTTGGGTCAACATGGGAACACGTAGAAGTCGTCTGATACGGAGCCACATGTAAACAGTGTGCACTGAACAGTGCGCTCGGAAACACTTGCGTCTGCTCCAGCATTGTACTCTTTCGCCAGATCAGCCATAGATTGACGCCTATCCCACTTTTCAGACCAGACAAGCTTCTGACGTTCACGTTGTGTGATGAAACGTGGGCGTCCAAAACTTTGTCGTCTTCTCGTGGTTCCATTGTCCTTTAACCACTTTCCGTAGATTTTTACGCGAGCAATCGACCAGCCTCTCCCTTCCCAAGATAATGTTTCCAGGGTCGAGCCATAACAATCCGCTCTTTGTTAAAGTCGCTGATATCAGTGGATTTGCCTATTTGCTTCCCAAATCGTCGCTAGACTGATTTCTCATTCCTCCTCCTCCGCTTATATACTCTCTCTGCCGCGCGGAGTGGCCGCGCGGTTTGAGGCGCCATGTCACGGATTGCGCGGCCCCTCCCGCTGAGGTTCTAGTGCTCCCTCGGGCATGAGTGTGTGTTGCTTTTAGCATAAGTTAGTTTAAGTAGTGGGTAAGTCTAGGGATCGATGACCTCAGCAGTTTGCTCCCTTAGGAATTCACACACATTTGAACATTTGAACTCTCTCTACCGCGTCACACGCTCGCAACTCCAGCACGCTTCATTTTAACTCGAAATTGGCCGCGTCATAATGTTTTTGCTCTTCAGCTTACGTATCCGTTGCACTGAAAACAAACTACACATATATCTCATACTTGTACTTTCACACATTTCCCCATCACCTAGTTGTTGCCGGCCGGAGTGACCGAGCGGTTCTGGGCGCTTCAGTCTGGAACCGCGTGACCGCTACGGTCGCAGGTTCGAGTACTGCCTCGGGCATGGATGTGTGTGATGTCCTTAGGTTAGTTAGGTTTAAGTAGTTTTAAGTTCTAGGGGACTGATGACCATAGGTGTTAAGTCCCATAGTGCTCAGAGCTATTTGAACCATTTTTTTTTCTAGGGGACTGATGATCTCAGATGTTAAGTCGCATTGTGCTCAGAGCCATTTGAACCACTTTTGAACCTAGTTGTCAGTCCAATGGAATAGGACAGGGAAAATATCGTGTTTATCTGAAACAAACAAAAAATGCGAAGAGAAGAACCGCATGGCATAGTCTCCAGGTCCTTACGGACGTCTTCCCAGTATCACCCTCTGCCGCCAGCTACACATCTGGCTCCAGTCCACTATGGCCATGACGACCAGCTCTTCACTTCTAAGTAGATGGGGCCAGCAGCGCCCACACATCTCCGCTTATCGTTTGTTCGCTAGTGGAAGCAGCGGACCTCTGTGGGTGGGCCTGCTGATAATCGATGTAATGTGCAGCATGCTGCTACTTCTTTAAGCGCTAACCACTCCACAGGGCACGGCTCTAATGTACAGGGTGAGTCAGGATGAAAGATACATGCTTTGAGGGGTGACAGAATATCCGGAACGTCCATCGACCTGGTGTAACAGGAGATGTGATTTGATTCATCTGACCAGACGACACGTTTCCATTGATCCACGGTCGAATCTCGATAATCCCGTGCCCACTACATGCGTTAATTACTTTGATGTTGGGTCAACATCAAAGTAATACAGTGATTATGAACAAAAATATTTATATGGACATAGCCCCAGTTCCGAAAGGTTTCTGAGACAAGACACATTTAAAATCACTTTTGTGCATTTGTCTTCGATATCTCGCAAACCACACCCTCCAGCGAGACCATGTCCCAGTACCAAATGAAAATACATTACATTTCCTACAAAAAGGTACTACTCATTTTTCTCTAGGACTAATAGTCTGTGCGAATAGAGCGCGAGAATATGAAAATCTCGCGATGTAAGTACGCAGTAGGTTTGGTAGTTGTGTACGTCAATTTGAGGTAGTTTCCCGACTTGATATGCCGTAAGTTTCGTGTATCAAATTGTTCGTCTCAATTTACATTACTGCGGTACGTTGTAAACAATGACAACGTTTGAATAATACAGAAAATGATGAGCATTGTACATTAAATATATTGTGCCTCGGAAATCATTCGGAATAGGCATGTGCCAAGAAATGGTTCAAATGGCTCTGAGCACTATGGGACGTGGTTCAGCTAGTAGTGTAACGGTAAGTGTAGTGCACTGTAGACTTAACGTCGCGAGTTCAAATACATTCACTGCTACATTTTGGCAATTAAATCTCAATGCAGACAAGTGTAATGTGCTGCGAATACATAGAAAGATAGCTCCCTTATCATTTAGCTACAAAATAGCTGCTCAGCAACTGGAAGCAGTTAATTCCATAAATTATCTGGGAGTACGCATTAGGAGTAATTTAAAATGGAATGATCATATAAAGCTGATCGTCGGTAAAGCAGATGCCAGACTGAGATTCATTGGAAGAATCCTAAGGAAATGCAATCCGAAAACAAAGAAAGTAGGTTACAGTACTTACATCGCGAGATTTTCATATTCTCGCGCTCTATTCGCACAGACTATTAGTCCTAGAGAAAAATGAGTAGTACCTTTTTGTAGGAAATGTAATGTATTTTCATTTGGTACTGCGACATGGTCTCGCTGGAGGGTGTGGTTTGCGAGATATCGAAGACAAATGCACAAAAGTGATTTTAAATGTGTCTTGTCTCAGAAACCTTTCGGAACTGGGGCTATGTCATTATAAATATTTTTGTTCATAATCACTTATACAATCACCCCTCAAAGCATGTATCTTTCATCCTGACTCATCCTGTACCTTAGAGCCGTGCCCTGTGGAGTGTTTAGCGCTTAAAGAAGTAGCAGCATGCTGCACATTACATCGATTATCAGTAGGCCCACTGCTTGAATACTGGTCAGCAGTGTGGGATCCGTACCCGATAGGGTTGATAGAAGAGACAGAGAAGATCCAACGGAGAACAGCGCGCTTCGTTACAGGATCATTTAGTAATCGTGAAAGCGTTACGGAGATGATAGATAAACTCCAGTGGAAGACTCTGCAGGAGAGACGCTCAATAGCTCGGTACGGGCTTTTGTTAAAGTTTCGACAACATACTTTCACCGAAGAGTCAAGCAGTATATTTTTCCCTCTTACGTATATCTCTCAAAGAGACCATGAGGATAAAATCAGAGAGATTAGAGCTCACACAGAAGCATACCGACAATCTTTCTTTCCACGAACAATACGAGACTGGAATAGAACGGAGAACCGATAGAGGTACTCAAGGTACCCTCCGCCACACACCGTTAGGTGGCTTGCGGAGTATGGATCTAGATGTAGATGTAGATGTAGATCTGAGGTAATCAGCCCCTTGGACTTAGAATTACTTAAACCTAACTAACCTTAGGACGTCACACACATCCGTGCTCGAGGCCGGATTCGAACCTGTGACCGTAGCAACAGCGCGGTTCCGGACTGAAGCGCCTAGAACCGCTCGGCCACAACGGCCGGCAGACATGTGCCCACGTGAGGTTTTTGTTCAAAATCACTATCACCCCTGACTCACCCTGTAGTTTACAATTCTGCCTCAGTCATTGGGGATATTTTCAGAAATGAAACGTTAGGCCTAGTAACATTCCTTCCCCCTCATGTATATCTTCCTCCGTAGTAGGGCCTGTACAGTAACAATTTTTATTTCGGCTGTAATATACAATGCAATTATTAATACGCTACCTGATTAAAAAAAAAGACGGACATCCACTAGTGGACATTAGATGAAAGAGTGTCGGGGATATGATAGGTGACTCGAGACAAAAATATGCTTTGCAATGCTTCTCTGCATTCTGCTGGAGGAAGGCGACATAACGATTATAACATTCGATACATGGAGCACCATGCGATATCTGATCAAAGGTATATGGGCACCCACCGATAACTTAGTGATCGGAGACACTGTGTGTCCTTAGTGTGAACTGTCAGACGGATTTTCGCAGCTAAATCGGTATATATTTGCAATTCGTGGCCAGCATCTCGTGGTCGTGCGGTAGCGTTCTCGCTTCACACGCCCGGGTTCCCGGGTTCGATTCCCGGCGGGGTCAGGGATTTTCTCTGCCTCGTGATGGCTGGGTGTTGTGTGATGTCCATAGGTTTGTTAGGTTTAAGTAGTTATATCTATTTCTGCTTTAGTCTCATTTCTGAAGAGACTCCCTAAGTATTCAGAGTACTCTGCTTCCTTTAAGGTTACGCACCAACAACCACCGTTAGGTTTTCCCTGTATGTTATCACATGTTCTACCACCTCCTGGGCCGGCCTGTGTGGCCACGCGGTTCTAGGCGCTTGAGTCTGGAACCGCACGACCGCGACGGTCGCAGGTTCGAATCCGGCCTCGGGCATGGATGTGTGTGATGTCCTTAGGTTAGTTAGGCATAAGTAGTTCTAAGTTCTAGGGGACTGCTGACCATAGATGTTAAGTACCATAGTGCTCAGAGCCATTTGAACCATTTTTTTTTTTTTGCAATTCCTAACTAGAGTCAACCGAAGCAAATACTACTCATTGCGTCTTCAATGTGACGGCAGAAAGCGACAGAAGACCGACTAAAACTACTTGATAGTTGACACTTCACGCGCTGGAGCTGGTTTCCTCCAATCAGAGCACTCAGTGTCATTTCCGAACCGTTTGCCGTTGCCAAACTTCCACAAAAATTGGCCAGTTCACTTCAAGTTCCATGTCCGGCATTGTTTCTCAATTGGTTTTGATCGCGAATCATGCGTCTGGCACCTTTATTTCGTACTTCATCACACGTGATAACCACACCAAAAATAACACACACAGAAGATGATGCTAATAGAGTACACGTCTTTCATACACAGCACTAACTGAACACTACTGGATACTTCCCCACAAGAAGCGATTCATCGCCACATACGACCACCATAATCACAGACATCTACTTACATTAAGTTTCACACGACACTGAGTGATGCCGAATTTTTGAAGACGGCACTTCGTCGTTGCGACTGGACGACCTCAGGCATAAATCTAACTTTTCAATGCACTGTTCTGGCACAGCGCAGTAGTTAGCGTATCAACATGCCATGAAGGAGGTCGTAGGTTCGAATATCGTAAATGTCGCAATTTTTTTTCTAAATCCAATCAAAACAGTTTGATTATTATTTTTATTCAGCTGATTTGTTTAAATGTATTTCTTTTTAAGTTCTAATTCTTTGCAGCATCGTTTTCCTCATCGTACTAGCTTTTTTATTTGTTATTAACTAATGAGGAGGTACTAAATAGAACTGGAGAAAAGAGAAGAATGGATCGGTTGGTAGGACACATTCTGAGACATCAAGGGATCATCAATGTAGTACTGGAGGGAAGCGTGGGGGGGGGGGGGGGGGGGGTTAAAAACCGTAGAAGGAGATCAAGAGATAAATACAGCAAGCAGATTCAGTGGGATGTACGTTGTAGCAGTTACTCGGAGATGAAGAAGCTTGCATGGGATAGAATAGCATGCAGAGCTGCATTAAACCAGTATTTGGACGGAAGACCGCAACACCAACAACAACGTTTCCATTTGTTACATACGCTTTGCTGTGTTTGAGTACTGATTCTTATTCGTACCTTTAATGTCGTTGTTGTTACACAGCGATTAGTGAATACCAAATGACCATGTACATCTACGTTTCAAAATGATTTTTTTTTCGTAATGGGAAATTGTGGAAATCTAATATGGATAGATTAGTGCCTTGCTATGTTGGTGTACTGGTTAATCTTATAATATTCGTATTTTTAATGTCTGTGTTAATATTTATTGGTTAAACGAATATCGGACTACACTAATTTGGAACATATTTATGGAATGTCAATGTAAAATTCTCCTTTAAAACTATATTGTTGTTAATGGGACACAAACCGATGCTTTCCGTTGCACTTGACCTCACATTTAAGACGCGATGTGCAGTATTTTTTTTTTCAGTTGACTGACTCCACTCAGCAAAAACAAGATTGTAAATATATACTGGAATACCTGAGAAATTCATCTGACTGCTCTTACAAGGGACCACTCCATCTCTGAGTGCTAAGGTACTGGTAGGTGTCCCGATACTTTTGATCAGATAGTGTATAGTGCCCCAGTTGCCGAACGTTACAACAGTTACATCAGCCCCCTTCAATACAATACAGGGAAGCAGTGGAAAGCGTATTGTCATTCTGAGTCTCATATCGTATCCCCTACACACTCTAATTTAATGCCCACTAGTAGGTGTCTGGATGCTTTTGATCACATACTGTATGACGTCAGAGGATGACGAAGTTTAGTACATATTACAGATGACTAAAAATGATTTCTGTACAGGTGCTGCTGTGAAAAAAGTAACTGTCAGAGTGAAGGAATTTTAATAATGCTTCATTTCTGGAAATGTCCGCCGGCCGTTGTGCCCGTGCGGTTCTAGGCGCTGCAGTCCGCAACCGCGGGACTGCTACGGTCGCAGGTTCGAATCCTGCCTCGGGCATGGATGTGTGTGATGTCCTTAGGTTAGTATGGTTTAAGTAGTTCTAAGTTCTAGGGGACTGATGACCTAAGATGTTAAGTCCCATAGTGCTCAGAGCCATTTCAACCATTTGGAAATATCCCCACTGACTGATAGCATTGTTATAAATTATATTATGAGGGCTATTCACACAGATGTGTTGGACACTGCCTTTAGTACGACTGTCGATCGCATCACGTCACTCTTTTCATTTCAGATCGCACAGTGAGGGCGTACAGAAACCTGGGAAACGGTGTGTCCCGCCAAGTATGAGTGCCTGTGAGAGATTTCACCCGATTTCATGCAGTCCACACAACGGAACTGTCATGCATTTTCTTCTTCATGACACTCCACTGCAGGGGCAATGAGGTGGCTCCTGCGGCGTTTTCGATGGGAAGTGTTTCGTCACCCACCATACAGCCCGGACTTGGCTCCCTGAGAGTCCCCCCTCGCAAGCTGCATATCAACGTAGAGAATTGTAGCAAGCACAAGCGGCTGCCTTCTGTGACGATGTTATTGGAAAGCTGGTACCACTCTACGACAGATGTCTCAGTCAGAGCGGCGACTGTGTAGAAAAGTAGTTGGAAGGTGGGACTAACTCTTGCAAATACCACATTTTTTTATTTTCGCTGAGACTTCCATTTCGCCAACGATCGGACCTTACTTTCCGAACAGCCCTCGTATAATTGTGCCCTGTGGAGTGCTTGGCGCTTAAATAAATAGCAGCATTCTGCACACTGATCGATTCATCTACATCTACATCTACATCTACATACATACTCCGCAATCCACCATTAGGTGCGTGGCGGAGGGTACCTCGTACCACAACTAGCATCTTCTCTCCCTGTTCCACTCCCAAACAGAACGAGCGAAAAATGACTGCCTATATGCCTCTGTACGAGCCCTAATCTCTCTCATGCTATCTTTGTTGTCTTTCCGCGAAACATAAGTTGGCGGCAGTAAAATTGTATTGTAGTCAGCCTCAAATGCTGGTTCTCTAAATTTCATCAGAAGCGATTCACGAAAAGAACGCCTTCTTTCCTCCAGAGACTCCCACCCGAGTTCCTGAAGCACTTCCGTAACACTCGCGTGATGACCAAATCTACCTGTAACAAATCTAGCAGCCCACCTCTGAATTGCTTCTATGTCCTCCCTCAATCCGACCTGATAGGGATCCCAAACGCTCGAGCAGTACTCAAGAATAGGTCGTATTAGTGTTTTATAAGCGGTCTCCTTTACAGATGAACCACATATTCCCAAAATTCTACCAATGAACCGAAGACGACTATCCGCCTTCCCAACAACTGCCATTACTTGCTTGTCCCACTTCGTATCACTCTGCAATGTTAGGCCCAAATAATTAATCGACTTGACTGTGTCAAGCGCTACACTACTAATGAAGTATTCAAATATTACGGGATTCTTATTCCTATTCATATGCATTAATTTACATTTATCTATATTTAGAGTTAGCTGCCATTCTTTACACCAATCACAAATCCTGTCCAAGTCATCTTGCATCCTCCTACAGTCACTCAACGACGATACCTTCCCGTAAACCACAGCATCATCAGCAAACAGCCGCACATTGCTATCCACTCTATCCAAAAGATCATTTATGTAGATAGAAAACAACAGCGGACTTGCTACACTTTCCTGGGGCACTCCAGATGATACCCTCACCTCCGATCAACGCTCACTATCGAGGACAACATGCAGCGTTCTATTACTTAAGAAGTCTTCGAGCCACTCACATATTTGGGAACCAATCCCATTTGCTCGTACCTTAGTTAGGAGTCTGTAGTGGGGCACCGATTCAAACGCTCTCCGGAAGTCAAGGAATATGGCATCCGTCTGATACCGTTTATCCATGGTTCGCAAGATATCATGTATCTTTACGCCGGCTCACAGACGTCCACGGCTTCCACTGGTGAGCGAGTGGTAAGCGTACACGTGTGGCCGGCGTGGGGCCTGCTTCTGCTGCCTCCTTAGAACAATGAGGCGATCGTTGTGACCATAGTGCACTGGACCATGGTGCGGCTCTGGCGGCAATGGCTGGCGTCAGGACAAAACTCGCCCGAACCCGCAGATAACAAGGACGTCCTTGTCCTTGCCCAGTGGCCTGATACCTGGGTGATAGGGACTTGTTTGAATGTGTAAGCATGAAACGCCTGCGTAGTTTGTTTACAGTGCAGTTGGTATGTATTAAGAGTGTGCTAAACGAATCCCAATGCCTACACAATGTAACCGTTACGTAGCGAGACTGTATCGTTCAAACATTTCTCTGTGATATTTGGTAAACATGGGATATCTGTGTAATACATATATGGCGAATTTGTTACGTGGCAAATATATTATTCTTGAAATGTAGTTAAAAATGTGTGTTTCGAATACTGGGAGGTAATCGGCTAGGTTCCTGCCAAAATTTTAACAAATTTCACCAACAGACTTATGTAAACAAAACTTAAGTGCACAGTTGGGTTGCTGTGGAAGGTGCAAGGCGGCAAGAGTGCAATTGTTTAAATATTTCCCTGTGGAAATTGTTGAACATGGGATATCACTGTAAGATAGGTAATTTTGTTATTCAAAAGTAGTTACATGTGGGCATTTGGAATAATGGGAGAAAATGGGTGGAATTGTTACAAATTACATCATGATTGGCTGTTTCATTTTTAACACTTTGCTGTGACTGGTTAGTGGCAGGGATGGGAGAGGGAAGGAAGAGAGGGTTTTTAATTTGCCACTTACACAATTGGGTTCTTTCCATTGTACTGGATGTGCTGATTGAATCTTACATTTCAAATACTGCTGTATGATTGGCTAGATAAACTGAGAAGGAAGGGGTGGAAGGGGGCATGGCTTCTTACGCGATAGATGAGGGCATGGCTTAAAGGTCAAGATCAAAAGTCAAAGGTCGTTGACACCTTCTCTTGCGTATAAGCAACCAAAAGGTCAAAGGTCAATTTATATCCATAGTCGCTACTGAATTCATACTAAAGAGGTCAGCGAGAGATATCTTCAGTGAATTTGCAAGTAATACTAATGATCGGATGAAAAATACAAACATGTTTTCGTATATAAATTCAGTTTATGGACCAAAGTCACGCACACTCTCACTAAGTGACACTGAAACATGGATGATACAAACAACGCCGAAATACTGGAATCTACCTTCGTAATTGGTTCGACCAAGGAAAACCGTTAAGATTCTTCTTTTCATTAATCGCACTAAAACTAACGTGTCAAATACTGGGATATTTGAGCTCAGAACAGAAAATCGGATAGAACTGATGAACAGAGGTAAGGCCTGTTGACCTGGATACCAGAGATATTGTACGTAGATTACACGAGCAAGCTTCCTTCCATTCCGGCAACAATTTATCCTAGATTTTGGAATCAACGTAGCAAACTATTGGAAAAAGCCGCATATTATTCTCGTTGAAACCGCCTTTCGACTGCCCACATTCGTTTTTCGTGGTTTACCTAAGACGAATAAGGCAAGTGCCGTGAAGGTTCCTTTAAAACGTACACTGCCGACTCGTTCCTCATCCATTCACAACACGAGTTTGTGCTCTGTCTCTGTTCATCTCGTTGACGAGAAAACGTGAAGCACTCTTCTTCTTTCTTCCTTTTTATTTCCAGAAGGCAGTAGATAACTGCGTCCAGGTTGATGTATTTTTACTTGACTTCAGGAAGGCGTCGAATACTGTCCCACACTATTGCCCAACAAACAAAATATGAGATTATTGAGCATCGCACCATCTTTAAAAGTGGAATATAGACTTCCTGACAGACAGGACTCAGCACGCCGTTTTTAACGGATATAAATCTTCCGAAATGAAAGTAGCTTCCGCCGGACCTCTAGACAGTGTTAGTGGACGATTACTGATATATGATAACTGATGGAGGCTCCGTGAAGTTGTTGCTGGATGACGCTGTTGTATATAGAGACGTTACGAGGCCACAAATCTGGAGTTAAATGCAGAGCGAGCGGCAAAGGGTCGACGCTTGTTGCAGAGGCTGACAGTTGACCCGCAAGATAAAACCAGTTTTTCTTATTGCACACAAACAGGTGGAAAGCCCCATTATTGTTCGATAACAGGACCGGTGATCACTCACTGGGAACGGCAATAAGCGGAAAATATCCAGGTGTATACGTCCGAAATATTTTAAAGTAGAATTACCACCTAAAAGATGGCAAAGTGAGATGCTTTGTAGGGATCCTAAGGAAATGTAGCTCACTCACGAAAGATAGTCTAGTTCGACCGATGTCTGAGTAGTGCTCGTCGGTCTCGGACTCTTAGCAGGTACGATTAGTGGTGGGAATGGATAATATCTAAAGAGAAGCGGCGCGTTTGGTCACTGGTGCGCTTAACACGTGCGAGAGCGCCACGGAGATTCTCATCATAGCTCTGTGTGCATGACGGAAAGATTTGCTGCTAAATACCGATAAAACACTTTGCAAGAAGAGTCATGAGACAGATAACTTCCTCCTACATACATCTCCCGAAAGAACTATTATGGCAAAAATCAGAGAAGAGGTACTCAGGGTACCCTCCGCCACACACCGTCAGGTGGCTTGCGGAGTATGGATGTAGATGTAGATGTAGATGTAGATGTAGAAACCTAAACCCAGATGTAGACGTAATGATAGTTATGCTTATTGTGTACAATTTTAGAATGAGGAACTAATAGCGGTGCACGAACCTCCACTACACACCATTATCGCACATTTGGAATGTAGATACTGGAGACATAGTACGAACGGATCCATACATGGATACAGGCTCAAAGCATTAAAGTAAAACTGAGCCATTTACTCATATGTTGTGAATTTATGTAGTCCATTGTTGAACCCTATCAGTTGTTACAGACACTCGTTAGAGCAGTAGCCATCTATGGTCACTTTTTAGGGTACCGTACCCCAATCGGTAAGCAGCTAACTCTTCTATCATCACTTCGTTGTCCGTTTGTCTCGCTGATTATCAAGACCAATTTTTCTTAGGAACGGGTAACAGTATGATCCTGACATTCGTGTCAAATACTAAAGTCTACGGTCCCTTGGCGATGTAAGAAATTTAAGTTTGTAAATCAGTGCACTCGAAAGATACGGCCATTTACGTCACATATTTTGATACTCGCTGATTACCTCGTCAAAACTTATTTGTCGTTGTCCTAGAATCATGAAATGTAGTAAGGAGTAAGGTTTCACAGTACAGATAAAGTAAAACACCTGAAAACTGATAATTTGTAACTATATCACATAAAAAATAATTTTTTGCCATTTGCTGTGTGTGTGTTTGTTCATCCGTCAGTACGTCCGTCTGTTAAGGCCCATTTTTCTCACGAAGGGGTAGATATATCATGTTTAAATTTGTGTCAGATACGAAGACTTATAGTCCGTTGACGATGTAGGAAATTTAAGCTTCTAAGTAATACAATAAAAGAAACGGTCATCTATGTCATATATTCCAATATTCACAAACTCACTCATCGAAACTTGTAGATGAACTATCTACATGTAAATTTATGTTTGCGCGGAGCGCTCAGGGCACAAGTCCCACTTGCACTTGTCCGGTTTTTTCTTAATTTGACGCCCCTTTTGTTAATCGTGACTTTCTTTCCAAGTTCGTCGTCACTAGAGTACAGTCAGTGTTCAATGTGAAATGTTACAAACGAACTAGCAGAACATTTAGAATCACATAAGCAGAACTTAAGTATATTACAAGGAGTTGTCTGAATGAATCTCAGCGATTTTAGAACCAGCTGATGCGGGTATCCAGTACCTTGTAAAATTTCGAGTTCTTTTGTGCATTTCTTATCGGAAATTCCTCGATCACAAAAAAAATATTTGGGCAAAATCACACATGTTTCTATACTCTGATAAAGGTTATTGCTATTAACTACACTGCACTTGGAAGACAAATACTATAAAATAAACCAAAAAATCAATAAACGTACGGCATCATGTAGTGCAGTGGGTTGGAATGGCCATTTTTGGAGAAGAATGTCCACTACCCACTTAATTTGATTATTTTCATTACGTTAGTACAAAACACACGCACGCACACACACAGATCAACACACACAGATTACTCTGCTTCCTCAGTTTTTCCTCATTTCCGTGTTTAGTGTCTTTATGACTTAGGATTTAATGTTTCTTTATACTAAGCTTCACAGGTTTCCTTTTTTTTAAATATGTTTTTCATTATAAATACCAGAGCGAAGTCAGAACGCAGGCCTTGGCTCATGTAAACTGGACTGGAAAAACGGCCCCAAAATCACAAACTAAGTGGCACTGCTGCAGGATAAGGCTGTTAAGCCGAAGTGCGCTGTACGGACCACAATACTGTGGCCTCATCGTGTAGCTGACGATTTAAATATTGCTCTCCTCCTCTCTCCGGAAGTAGCGCTTAATGTCTAAAACAATCTTATTTGTTCGTTGCCTGACCATTTACAGGAAAAATCACTGGATTACGCTGAAATATCACACAAATCACTAGTGGAAAGCTATTCTTACTTTATTAGTTTCGATGTCAAATATTCCGAAAGATAAATGGCATTTTTTCATAATCATTTGTCAGGAAGTGGTATGCAGGTGAAGTCACCATTCTTCTTCTTACAGGAAGAAAGAAGAGTGAGAATAGACGCTGACGTGAAACTGTGATGGCTATAAGACAGCACAATGCCTGCTTTCCTAGTTACAGCGGCCTCCATCTATGTTCCAACAAGCTCTTCCATGTGACGATTACCTCACGTGAAACGAGGAACAATCCGTTCTTATCTCCTTCATTCAGAGTGCATAGCCTCATGTGCGCTACTGCGCAAAGCTTCTTCATCTCCTCCAATGCTTCAACAGCAGAACTTATTCAAAACTTCCACGCGTTTAAGGCCGTAGTCTTTTGCTATCCCAGCATTTTTTCTTCGTCTGGAGAGGTATTTTCATGGTGGTCGTGGTCTCGACATACGACAAATACATACCATAGCTTTCTACGGACAACTGATGTCAAACCGTCCCATGTCCCCCATGTCGGCCCCCATTACCAACTCAAGATGTCCTTCACGGACGGGAACCACAAGTTAATATTATAAAGAGAATCTAGGGCAACCGTTGACATTGGATTCAACAGTTCCGGAAGTTGTTGTGTTCAGTGAGAAATAAAAGTAGGTAATCAAATAAAACAACAGAAAATCCGAGCATCAGCAGTAAGTTGGAAATAAAAGATTTAGCTTACTATTAATTTTTTCATATCATATATATCATCTGAGAACTTGGTAAAGGTCTGTTTCACGTCAAATCAGAAACGAAATGTAATTGATATGGAAACAGTTGCTTATCGGAATCATTCTTTGGAGGCGAGAATGTGACTGATAGTAACTCGATTACAGATGATGCTCTTCTCTCAGGAACTAATGTTTGTTCACACCGAACTTAACCTCCCACCTACCCTTCTTCTTTTTCTTCCTCTTGTTCTTCATCTCCTTTCTCATCCACCCCACCTCTACTCCCTCCTTCAAAGCCTTACCCGGCTACGTGATAGAGGTTTGCGACACATTTCGAGCCTCACAAAGCTTTAGACCTAGTTTTCCCATACTATATAACTCAGTGGTAGAGTATAATCCCAAGAAATCGAGCGGAACCCATCTTGCGGATAGCTTTCTCATATCCAAAGGTTTATGCAAAATATTATGTACCCATTCATTCGAGATGCTCACAGCACTAGCAATCTCACGCACCTTAACTATTCGGTCATCCATCACCATATCATGGATTTTATCAATGATTTCTGGAGTCGTAACCTCCACATGGCGTCCAGAACGTTCAGCATCACTTGTGCCCATATGGCCACTCCGAAAATTTGGAAACGACTTATAAACTCTCCTAATCCAATGTGCAGAGTCACCGTAATATTTATCAGGCTTCTCTTTAGTCTCTTGAGGCGATTTCCCTTTCATAAAGTAATGTTCAATCACCACACGAAATTCTTTTTCGTCGATGTTTTGACAATCACTCGACTTCCTTGATTCACATGAATGCCAAACACAAAGAAATAGACGAATATGGCTGAAACTTGGTGTGCATTCTTTCCAGAGATGCTACTAACTAAACATGACCTCGATACGCGCCGGTGGTGCCATCTCTCGGACTTTGCACGGGTTTTTCAAACGCACCTCGTAAGTGTTATCCGAGGTCGTATATACTGCCTCGAGTTAACTAATGACAAAGAAAAACTGGTAGAACATTTGTCAGTTGTGTGCAGTAACCCACAGGGACTCGTATTCCGTTTTTTCCCCATGACTGTCATCCAAGGAACCATGAGAACGCGTTTACAATGAGTAAAGTTCACTAGTGAACACTACTTTATCAAGTCTCACATCTGTTGCTAATATTTGGTCAAATACTACTACTCAAGAACGTATATAAGCGTTTACATAATGTTCCTCATTGAAGGTTTATCACAAATCATTATATCAGACAATAGACACAATTTTATATTACATAAATCTGATACTGTGTACTGTGTGAGCAAAATGGAATTGGCCACCTGAAGTCAGACCCGTTACACACATCCCACCTACAAAGAAGTGGTAAGAGTGAGTGTTTTGTTACGCCATTTAAATCTCAATTTACCACTATCATAATAGAATCTTCATCTCCAGAGAAGTCTCTCACGATACTTTTTAAACGTACAGAGGTGCGCCGACTAACGTCTTGGGCAAATCCTTCACGACCGGTAGCCACAGACAACCCTATTGTCGCCCGTCCCACAGACGTATGCTGCCATCGCTTTCAGCATTCTGTATTTACATCTACACCTTTATCTATATGGATAGTCTGAAAACAAGACTTAAGTCCCTGGCAGAGGGTTCATCGAACTACCTTCGCAATAATTCTCTATTATGGCACTCTCGAACAGCGCACGGGAAAAACGAAAACATATATCTTCCCATCCGGGCTATGATTTCCCTTATTTTATTATGATTATCGTTACTCCCTATGTAGGTCGGCGTCAACAAAATATTTTCGCATTCCGAGGAGAAAGGTGGTGACTGAAATTTCGTGATAAGATCCCGTCGCAACGAGAAACATCTTTGTTTTAACGATTCCCACCCCGAATCCGTATCATGTCCGTGATACTCTCTCGCCTATTTCTCGATGATAAAAAAACGTACTGCTCTTCTTTTAACTTTCTCGATGTACTCCGTTAATCCTATATGGTAAGGATCGCACACCGCTCTGCAGTAACCCAAAAGAGGACGGACAAACTTAATATAAGCAGTCTCTTTGGTAGATCTGTTACATCTTCTAAGTGTCTGACCAATAAATCGTTGTCTTTGGTCCGCCTTCCCCTCATTTTCTATGTGTTCTTTCCAATTTAAGTCGCTTGTAATTGTAATTCCTAGGTATTTAGCTGATCTTACGGCCTTTAATTAGATTGATTTATCGTGTAACAGAAGTTTAACAGGTTCGTTTTGGTACACATGTGGATAACCTCACACTTTTCAATAAGCGCCGTTTCTTCACCACCATTCGAACACATACTGTACATAGATTAAGTCACTGCGAGTAAACAACACGAAGAAGTTAGATAGCAAAGGTCATGAGAAAATGTTGTACTACTTTCACAATTATTTAGTGGATAGCTCGTGAGAAGCTGACTAGGAGTCGCCTGGACTCCCTTCCCTTGATAGGCTGCGCTCTGCAGCCCACCAAGAATATTGTTTAGCCTGCAAAGGATAAGAAATTTTATTCTGTAACGTTGCCAATGTCTCCGTTATTTGGAACACTGTGAGCCTCAGTAGCCTGTACGATTAATGTTTGAGTGAGGTCGCAATTCAGGTAATCGCAGTAGCATTAGATGGCAACGGACGGAGAGGAAGCGGAAGGAAATGTGCGCAGGAGCACTTTGTTCGATTTTACTGATAACCGGGAAGGATGTCAACCAAAAAAGAAAAAGAAAAAAAAGCAAGACCTGGGACATTTTTCCCTAAGTGCCCTGGGATTTCATACAAAAGGTCAGTCTGAAGTGGCGGACGTCCCAAATATAAATGCAGCACGCAAAGTGGCGGCGCGTTAATGCTGTGCGGGGAAGTGCTTCCATTTTACCTCCCATCATCTCGGCTTAGTTGCTCGTACTTTCCTTAAATCTTCACTACGGTGTTTTAAAGAACGTAAATTAAGCTAAGGACAAGCTTTTTGAAAAGAAAGATACCGAATTTGATTATCTGGTGAAAAAGAAAACCATCTGTTAACTAAAGTTATTCAAATATTGTTAGCAAACAGATGTAGAGGAGAATTTTCTAAGTTGAAGTACACATTCATTTGTACCTTATTGGAACAAAATATGTGCAGCCTACTGCTTTCTTTTTGAGAAACACTATTAAGAAAACTTAGAGAACCAGCATTTGAAGCTGCCTGCCAAACAATTCAACTGCCGCCAACATACACTGCGCGTAAGGACCACGAAGATAAGATGCGAGAAATTAGGGCTTGCACGGAGCCGTATAGATAGTCGTTTTTCCCTTACTCTGTTTGCGAGTTAAAGAGGAAAGGAAATGATTAGTAGTGGTGCAGGGTATTCTCCGCCACTTGCTTGCGGCGTATCTATGTAGATGTAGATTAAGAAACAACAATTTGTATTTGATAACTAGGAGAACTGCTATTTATTGGACCAAGCAAGGTGGTGCTGTGGTGAGTGCAGTGGACTCACTTTCGGGAAGACGGTGCCTCAAATCCCTGCCCGACCATCCAACTTAGGTGTTCCGTAATTTCCGTAAATCCTGCCATGCATATCCCGGTATGATTCCTTTGAAAAGGGCACAACCGGTTTCTTCTGCCCATTCTTCCGTTACTCGAGCGTGTACCGCCTCTCTAACGACCGTGCTGTCGGCAGGACGTTTATCTCTAACCGTCCTTCCTTCGTTGCAGTATTTACGGAATACATGTTATTTGGTGTACAAACCATTACACAGATATTACTGAATATTTGATGAATTGCCGCAAACACATTGAAATCAAGTAAAAGACGTGTACTACCAGTATATCGAGTTACCATCTGGTGGTTTCGCTAAGAAATCAATTCTGAATTGCGTCTTTTAATAGCAGTATACTACGAGAGGTATGGCAATCATGGACAGCACAAGTC
The DNA here is from genome assembly GCF_023897955.1 of Schistocerca gregaria. Classification (NCBI taxonomy): domain Eukaryota; kingdom Metazoa; phylum Arthropoda; class Insecta; order Orthoptera; family Acrididae; genus Schistocerca; species Schistocerca gregaria. The sequence goes on from NC_064931.1 coordinate 737,429,349, forward strand.
CTGCCACGGGAAAAGCGACGTATAGCACTACCGGCTACTATTAAATTAGTAATATGTCGCTAACGTTCCTCCTGTTAAATGATTTTTTTATTTTACCGTGACTCTATGTAATAGAAAGATTGTTGTTGTTGTTGGATTATTTTGCTGTTTTATACCTTTGGCACATTCTACCTTCATATGCCAATTGCCGAAAAATAATAATTTACATTGTTGTTGTTGTCTTCAGTCCTGAGACTGGTTTGATGCAGCTCTCCATGCTACTCTATCCTGTGCAAGCTTCTTCATCTCCCCGTACATACTGCAACCCACATCCTTCTGAATCTGCTTCGTGTATTCATCTCTTGGTCTCCCTCTACGATTTTTACCCTCCACGCTGCCCTCCAATGCTAAATTTGTGATCCCTTGATGCCTCAAAACATGTCCTACCAACCGATTCCTTCTTCTAGTCAAATTGTGCCACAAACTTCTCTTCTCCCCAATCCTATTCAATACCTCCTCATTAGTTACATGATCTGTCCACCTTATCTTCAGCATTCTTCTGTAGCACCACATCTCGAAAGCTTCTATTCTCTTCTTGTCCAAACTAGTTATCGTCCATGTTTCACTTCCATACGTGGCTACACTCCATACAAATACTTTCAGAAATGACATCCTCACACTTAAATCAATACTCGATGTTAACAAATTTCTCTTCTTCAGAAACGCTTTCCTTGCTATTGCCAGTCTACATTTTATATCCTCTCTACTTCGACCATCATCAGTTATTTTGCTCCCCAAATATCAAAACTCCTTTACTACTTTAAGTGTCTCATTTCCTAATCTAATTCCCTCAGCATCACCCGACTTAATTCGACTACATTCCATTATCCTCGTTTTGCTTTTGTTGATGTTCATCTTGTATCCTCCTTTCAAGACACTATCCATTCCATTCAACTGCTCTTCCAAGTCATTTGCTGTCTCTGACAGAATTACAATGTCATCGGCGAACCTCAAAGTTTTTATTTCTTCTCCATGGACAATAGAAAGATATCTAAATAATTTTGTTTCTCTAAAGGTCTCCATGGAAAGGAAGCAGTAGCAAGCCAACCCGGAATCGAACCACGGTTCTATTTGTAATCGAATAAACTGTAATTACGTACAAGGAAATGGTCGCCAGCCTAATTAGGCAGAGTTGTACCCAGTACTAACATGGTTCTTAAAGAAAGTTAACTATTGGGATTCACTTTACTTGATACTGAGCTTCTGTTCTGCGGATAAGGTAATAACAATTATAGGCAAATGATATTAATGGTGGAGTACTACTGACAAGTAAAAGAGGTTCTCTCCTCAGTTTAATTACAGAAAATTACTACTGCTGAATCCAGTTTTACTGTGCGGTTCGGCCCCCGGTGGACCCCCCCCCCCCCCCCCCCCCCCCAGGGATCGTCTCACACCAGACGATTGTAACTCCAATGTTTGCGTGGTAGAGTAATTATGCTGTACACGTACGTGAAGAAAGTGTTTGTGCAGCAATCGCCGACATAGTGTAACTGAGGCGGAATAAGGGCAACCAGCCCGCATTCGCCGAGGCAGGTGGAAAACCGCCTTAAAAACCATCCACAAACTGGCCGGCACATCGGGCCTCGACACTAACCCGCCGGGCAGATTCGTGCCGGAGACCGGCACACCTTCCCGCTCGGAAGGCAGTGCGTTAGACCGCACTGCTAACCGGCCTGGCGCTATGATGTAATTGTGTCTTTTGTACAGATTATTATTTGCATTCTGAAAGAACATTCACTTCCCTTTATTATTTAGCTCAAGTGGAACATGTGAGGCCTGGATCCAGTATAGTTTGAATATTTGTAGGCAGTTGCTTATTCTTTATTGCTGTTATTGCAATAAGTCATTTAAATCTGGCTCAGCTATTTGTATGGAGACCCAGAAATTAGTCCATCGATAGACTCAGATCGAGGCTGAGCACTTCAGTCACAATATGGGAAACACTGTTAATCACATAACGCATGAAATTGTAAGCACTATTATTTCAATGAGAAGAATCTTTGAACTGAATACTCTAAATCTTTTCTTAGAACTTGTACTAAGATAAAAACTTTCACTACCCGTTCATGAAAGCTACGTGGCATATTTCAAAACTTATGTTCACTCAATAATTATGCATTTAAAAATCCCACAAACTTTATTAACGTTTGTGAAGGAAGATAATTGCTTTTCAGTTGAGTAAATTAGGATACTCGGATTTATCTTAGCACTTGGGATAGGATCCTGTGTAGGTATACGACTATGGATAAAATACGGCGGCCCAACACAAAATTTACAGAACACAAAATTATTAATGATAACGAAACAGCCGGCCGCGGTGGTCTAGCGGTTCTAGGCGCTCAGTTCGGAACCGCGCGACTGCTGCGGTCGCAGGTTCGAATCCTGCCTCGGGCATGGATGTGTGTGATGTCCTTAGGTTAGTTAGGTTTAAGTAGTTCTAAGTTGTAGGCGACTGATGACGTCAGATGTTAAGTCTCATAGTGCTCAGAGCCATTTTGATAATGAAACCACATAAGAGGACCATGCCATGATACAGCACTCAGTTGATAATTTGAGCGGAAGGTGGTGGCAGTGTCGACTGTCGACCTCCTGCGCTACTCAAGAAAAGGCGGAAAAGTATCCATGGCTCTGCCTGTATAACAAGCTTTGAAAATTCTCTTCTTAGCATTGGATTTTCATATTACAGAGCTAATCAAAGTATGCCATGAATAATAAGCCCCATTACTTCCGCATCCGAGGCTATATTACATAATCTTGCAGTGCTTCTCGCCTCTTTCAGTTTACAGGATGTGCATTCTTTGTCTGCCAGCCACCGACTGACTGCTGTCACAAAGGAGCTTTGCAATTCGACCGTCAGATTCACCTTTCCTATTACCGCCTTGCCAGTTCCGTTATGGAGGGACTTCCCTTCAAGTTTTACATGGTTACAAACCTAGTCTCTTTACGCATGAACCAGTATTTGAATTAAAATTTTAAAAGATGGTTCAAATGGCTCTGAGCACTATGGGACTAAACATATGAGGTCATCAGTCTCCTAGAACTTAGAAATACTTAAACCTAACCTAAGGACCTCACACACATCCATGCCCGAGGCAGGATTCGAACCTGCGAACGTAGCGGTCGGGCCGTTCCAGACTGGAGCGCCTGAAACCGCTCGGCCACAGCGGCCGGCATTAAAATTTTAACTTTTACACCCTCTTACAGCACATTACCCTGGAAATTTTCGCATAAAACCAAAGGTGCCATGGCTTGTGGTGAGATGAAGGTGGGAGGAACGCAGGAACTATCACTTCACCAAGCTACTTCAGTATGGTGCTGTATGGAGGAGCCCAGGCTGGTGCGACATCAAAGACTTCCTATGCCTGGCTGGCTCGATTTGCCGGGTGTCTGGTTGCCTACTGCGTCGCAGTGTCAACCTTTAGGTAATCTGGTGACGAGGACGTTGGTGGCCTGGTTGTAGAGTAGGGATCCAACTTTTCTCAAGGAGGTGGCATCGACGAGGTTCGGGCCCAGCCAAGTGCGTTGAATATACATCGTCAGCTAGCGACGTCAAAAGCAAATGATGACGATGATGATTTTGGGTTTGTGGGGCGCTCAACGACTTGGTTATTAGCGTCAGTACAAATTCCCCATGTTTGCACAGTCCAGTCTCGCTATTTCCCTGAATGCTGATGAAAACACAAGCACCCAGTCCCTGGGCGGAGAAAAATCCTCGATCCAGTCGGGAATGGAACTAGGGACCTTGTGATCGAGAGGTAGCAACGCTAACCACTAGATCACGAGCTGCGGACGTCGGAAGCATAGGTAGCGGCATCGATGACACTGATTTGTCTCTGAAGTGTGAATTTCGTTTCGTTTTGGATTTGGAGACGTAGATAATAAGCCTTGTTGGCGCTCTGATAGTGGTGCTTAAGGCGGTAACGCTTCTGTGAGTGCAGTGGAAACTTCGGCGATACTGCCCGCTCCAGTGGCCGCGGGGCAGGCCGCTGTGAGAGGCCTCCACCACGGCTACTGTTCATTCAGGATACCTGCCGAGGGTCTTCCACGTACCACCACGTCCGGACAGAACCGCAGGTACTGTGAATTTATCCGTGTGACGTCTGTGGGACGAGCAACGATAGGATTGTCTGTGGCTACCGGCCGTGTTGCTCCCAGCCACTGTCGGCCCACCTGTGTCTATTTTGAGGAATATCGTGAGAGAAGAAGTTCCAGTGACACTCTTGATCATTTGAGAGTTAAATGTCGTGACGGAACTCTCAGCCTGATCATTGTTTTGTTGATGGAATGGGGCGGACTTGAGGTTCAAAGTTCACTGTGAAAGTTAAACTCGTGTGCGTAAGTGTCAGGCTTGTACTGAGAAATGTGTAAAACTTAATTTGATATCAAAGTGCGTAAATCTCGGTGCAGGGCAACAGAACTACTTGAAAATTAAATTTTGAACATAAGTATGTGGAGCTCACACTAAACGATGTGAAATAGAGGCTAACCGATACATCAAAAAATTCGTCTGCGAGAGAGAAATCCGTTTTCAACGAGATTTCCATTTATATGACCGCAAAATAAAATAACTCAGATAAAAATGTTGGCCCTGAATGTTGCTAATCCTTATCATTAGTCTTGTAAGCAATCTCTGTACCAGAACTGTTATTGTAATTACGCAGCAAATGAACATAAAATATCAACGCATCCGACTTTCTAATAAAACTGATTGAAAATTCATAAAATAGCACTTTACTGAAATCACGTATTAACCTCAGAACTGATACTGATATTTTCACAAAAACACTCTGACAATCACTCTGCCTTACAACGGACGTAAATTTTGATGGCAATTAAATTTACTGGCAGACCTGTACGCACGGAACGCTCGTCTGCTCTGCAACGTGTCACTATTAGGATAATAATGAGACAGTCAAAAAGCAAACTTGCGATGTGCAACGCAAGGAAGTGTCGTACCAGTTTTCATGAAAATGCTTCTCAGTGCACAACTCGCGATGTGCAATAAGAGTGTACAAACACAGACGTGAAAGCAGAAATGACATTGGGGGCCTAATGTTAACTACTAATAAACAAGAACAAAGACGCCAAGATTAACTATACTTCATTAAGCCATAACATAAGGTTCTCTCATCTAGACAAGCTACAAAATATTTCTTAATAACTTTCCTGTCTACAATTACTTTCCTTGACACTTGTTTCAACTATAACACAAACACATATGTTACATTATAATATCTCTACGTAAAACTTCAACCATACGTAATGTTCTAACAATAAGAAGCTATACAGTTACAAACATAAAAACACTGAATTACCTTAAAAATAGGCTTTTGTCATTCTTCGATTCATATCATCTAATTTCCTGAATATTTTACTCAAAATATAATAGTTCAATATTGTTTGTAAATGATGCTGCTCCACTACACGGCAGGCCTGCTGCTATCCTTCTTAGACCAAAGACATTGCCAGATTGTCCGACATACACTACACACTGCTACTCTGACTGACTCTAACATCTTTGGTCTCAAAACACAGACTTAAAAAGGATATGATTATATCGATACTACAGGGGTCGGATACATTTATCAAATTCACAGCTTCATTCACATTTATGACCAAAACTACCTGAAAAACGTCATGCCAAAGAGGACAGTCCCGTTTCAAGATAGCCAATTCCATGTTTCTCGCACAATGTATTAAATTGATCTAATCTAAAAATGGTTCAAATGGCTCTAAGCACCATGGGACTTAACATCTGAGGTCATCAGACCTCTAGACTTAGAACTACTTAAACCTAACTAACCCAAGGACATCACACACATCCATGCCCGAGGCAGGATTCGAACCAGCGACCGTAGCACCAGCGCGGTTCCGGACTGAAGCGCCTAGAACCGCTCGGCCACAAGGGCCGGCCTGTAAACTAAAGTTTTGTCCATTGTCACTTTCTGCGAGGAAGAATATATATAATACGTTTACAGTTTTTGGGTAGTAGAACTTGACCCAGTATGGACAGCACTAGTGAGTACTGATAAAGAGTAATTTAACAAGCGGAGTTTAAGAATAGTGGAGCTTACTTAATATGAACTCATCCCACACTAATTTGGGAGAAGGTCATACGGCAAAACCTGAATTTATTAAAGGGCATCCAAGCACCATGAGCTGCAAGAGAAATGTTCATTTGCCAAAACCAGTTTTCGGTTCTACACCCATAATCAGCAGCATCTGACACACAGGTACTAACAACTGTTTGTAAGTCGATTTCTACAAAATGACAACTGCATACATAGTAAAAGTAATATTAGTCTGCTTATATTATGTGCCTCTTTAGCAGTGACACATGTGTCAGTTAATACAAAAGAATCTGAACTCTGTCTTATAACATAGTTTAGAGGTTGTGAGGTAAGTTACTGCAGTCAAATATTAGGCAGTGACAATTTTTGATAACGTCAGACATAACTGTAATGTAATGCAGATATAGGATTGACAGGCCCGAGACTCTACATTTGTTATTTCAATGACATACATTCCTATATGTAAATAAAAGAAGGTTGTATACATGGAAGAATCCTGGACATACTAAAAGGTATCATATAGATTATATAATGGTAAGACAGAGATTTAGGAATCAGGTTTTAAATTGTAGGACATTTCCAGGGGCAGATGTGGACTCTGACCACAATCTATTGGTTATGACCTGTAGATTGAAACTGAAGAAACTGCAAAAGGTGGGAATTTAAGGACATGGGATCTGGATAAGCTGAAAGAACCAGAGGTTGTACAGAGTTTCAAGGAGAGTATAAGGGAACAATTGGCAGGAATGGGGGAAAGAAACATAGTAGAAGAAGAATGGGCAGCTCTGAGGGATGAAGTAGTGAAGGCAGCAGAGGATAAAGTAGGTAAAAATACGAGAGCTGCTAGAAATCCTTGGGTAACAGAACAAATATTGAATTTAATTGATGAAAGGAGAAAATATAAAAATGCAGTAAATAAAACAGGCAAAAAGGAATACAAACGTCTCGAAAATGAGATCGACAGGAAGTGCAAAATGGCTAAGCAGGGATGGCTAGAGGACAAATGTAAGGATGTAGAAGCTTATCTCACTAGGGGTAAGATAGATACTGCCTACAGGAAAATTAAAGAGACCTTTGGAGAGAAGAGTACCACGTGTAAGAATATCAAGAGCTCAGATGGCAACCCAGTTCTAAGCAAAGAAGGGAAGGCAGAAAGGTGGAAGGAGTATATAGAAGGTTTATACAAGGGCGATGTACTTGAGGACAATATTATGGAAATGGAAGAGGATGTAGATGAAGACGAAATGGGAGATAAGATACTGCGTGAAGAGTTTGACAGAGCACTGAAAGACCTGAGTCGAAACAAGGCCCCCAGAGTAGACAACATTCCATTGGAACTACTGACGGCCTTGGGCGAGCCAGTCATAACAAAACTCTACCAGCTGGTGAGCAAGATGTATGAGACAGGCGAAATACCCTCAGACTTCAAGAAGAATATAATAATTCCAATCGCAAAGAAAGCAGGTGCTGACAGATGTGAAAATTACCGAACTATCAGTTTAATAAGTCACAGCTGCAAAATACTAACGCGAATTCTTTACAGACGAATGGAAAAACTGGTAGAAGCCAACCTCGGAGAAGATCAGTTTGGATTCCGCAGAAATGGTGGAACACGTGAGGCAATACTGATCCTACGACTTATCTTAGAAAATAGATTAAGGAAAGGCAAAGCTACATTCCTAGCATTTGTAGGGTTAGAGAAATATTTTGACAATGTTGACTGGAATACTCTCTTTCAAATTCTGAAGGTGGCAGGGGTAAAATACAGGGAGCGAAAGGCTATTTACAATTTGTACAGAAACCAGATGGCTGTCATAAGAGTCAAGGGGCGTGAAAGGGAAGCAGTGGTTGGGAAAGGAGTGAGACAGGGTTGTAGCCTCTCCCCGATGTTATTCAATCTGTATATTGAGCAAGCAGTAAAGGAAACAAAAGAAAAATTCGGAGTAGGTATTAAAATTCATGGAGAAGAAGTAAAAACTTTGAGGTTCGCCGATGACATTGTAATTCTGTCAGAGACGGCAAAGGACCTGGAAGAGCAGTTGAACGGAATGGACAGTGTCTTGAAAGGAGGATATAAGATGAACATCAACAAAAGCAAAACGAGGATAATGGAATGTAGTCAAATTAAATCGGGTGATGCCGAGGGAATTAGATTAGGAAATGAGACACTTAAAGTAGTAAAGGAGGTTTGCTATTTAGGAAGTAAAATAACTGATGATGGTCGAAGTAGAGAGGATATAAAATGTAGACTGGCAATAGCAAGGAAAGCGTTTCTGAAGAAGAGAAATTTATTAACATCGAATATAGATTTATGTATCAGGAAGTCGTTTCTGAAAGTATTTGTTTGGAGTGTAGCCATGTATGGAAGTGAAACAAGGACGATATCTAGTTTGGACAAGAAGAAAATAGAAGCTTTCGAAATGTGGTGCTACAGAAGAATGCTGAAGATAAGGTGGACAGATCACGTAACTAATGAGGAGGTATTGAATAGGATTGGGGAGAAGTTTGTGGCACAACTTGACTAGAAGAAGGAATCGGTTGGTAGGACATGTTTTGAGGCATCAAGGGATCACAAATTTAGCATTGGAGGGCAGCGTGGAGGGTAAAATTCGTAGAGGGAGACCAAGAGATGAATGCACTAAGCAGATTCAGAAGGATGTAGGTTGCAGTAGGTACTGGGAGATGAAGAAGCTTGCACAGGATAGAGTAGCATGGAGAGCTGCATCAAACCAGTCTCAGGACTGAAGACAACAAACAACAATGTAAATTATTATTTTTCGGCAATTGGCATATGAAGGTAGAATGTGCCAAAGGTATAAAATAGCAAAATAATCCAGCATACCACGCCAAATTAGACAATTCTGCGTGCAGATCATGACTAAACCAAAATTGTTCGGTTAAGAGTTTGTTGAAATTTTGTATATATGGTGTTCGAAAATTCCCGTTACAAACTTATAGGACTTATAGAGGGGAGTGAGTACATAATATTTTAATCAGGAACCTATGCCCGGCATGTTACTGTTTCCGTTCGCCACTGTTTCAGTTCAGATGAGTAACGCGTCCACGTGTGCTTCCACTCAAGCTAACTGGTCCTGCATACTTGATCTTCGTATAAAACGTATTGGGCCTGTTCTCGGGAGCTGTTCCACAGAATGCGCGTGAGGAAATGTGGCTTCAGCATGATGGTGCACCACCTTACTTACCGCGTGCGGTTCAGAGGCATCTCAACAGACGATTTGGTGAAATATGAATAGGCCGAGGTGGTTCAACAGCGTTATTGCCTCTGCGTTCGTCGGATTTAACTACTATGTGCTACTTCTTGTGCTTGCGAGACTCTATTAGAGACAGAGGAAGATCTGCTGACACGAGTTCTGGCCCCTGCAGTAGACACTGAAGAGACACCTGGTGGAAAGGAGAGCGAGTAGCAGAACAAGCTTCGTAGGTGCAATATCGGTAACAAGGTTGCCCGGTGGCCACATGGAGCCGCTGTTATAACGCATCAGAACAGTTCAGTACGTACAGTGTGCTGGGTTCTTTTTTGTTTTAGAAAAATTTAAACACGTAATGTTTAAGTGTTAATACATACATACAGAGTAATAAACGGATATTTTATTATGATTCCTTTCGAATTTTTACCTAATTATTGTAATGCATCACCCGTTACGCAATTCCTCAAGCAGAAGATCTTCAAAATATTATGTACTCACTCGCCTTTACAATTCTGAAGTTTGTAACGGGAATTTTCGAACACACTGTACACATTTTATTCCGTAACTCTGTTCATTATATGAGTTTTACGTTTGTTTTGGCATATGGCTGTGTATTTCAGTTCCTTCTAGAATATTTAATAATCTGCCTTTTTCTGCCTTATTGAGAATGGTGTTGTTTTTGTTAAGGTCATTAGCTGAATGCCTGTATCATCTTAAATGTGCACTGAATGCCGAGGGACTGACTCTACTAACATTAATATGCTCTCTAAATCTCGTTTTGAAGTTTTTCACCCTTTGCCCAACATAAAATGTATGACACACTACATGTTATGTTATTTTATAAACGCATGACGTTATATCTTTGACTCTTATCTGCACTGTGTATAAAATGTGATCTTACATTCCTCTCTGTCCTGAAGCCAATGTGCAGCCTAGTTTTTCGAAACAATCGACTCACTTTGTCGGAAATGACTAAAGTCATACTAACTCACTCTTTTCTTATGTGATCCGATTATTATTCTTACTATGTCCTTTCTGTTTTTGTATATAATTTCATAACCAGTTTTGAGTCATAGCCATTGTGAGATGCTACCTCCTCCAGTGTATGTAATTCATCATTAATATTGCCTCTTTTAAAGGGTATTTGATTAAACTGTCAATCACTGAGAGGAAATATGTCTCTTCGGGGGATAGTGGGTGGCATGAACTGCTGTCAATTGTGCAATCAGAAGTAGTGGGCCTTCGGAATATGTTGAAAAGGTTTGTCTCTCCTTTTCTTTGAACTATCGGGTCCAAAAAGTTAATACTCCCGTTTTCTTCTTGTTCTATGGCAAAAATGATGTTCTTACGTAACTGATTAAATCGTTGCTAACATGTATTAGCTTCATCAAAAGTGTGTCATCTACACAACGGCAATAGTATATGATTTCTTAGTTAGGTCATAGGAATTTTAAGAAACATTATTTGCGATGTGATCTAAACATATACTTCCAAGTGTTCCTGACAGGCTGTTACGCATAACCAGGGCTTCTTTTTATTAAAATTTGTAACCGTTGCAGGTAAAATAGCTCTGAGATCGAAGTAATTCATTAAGACCACCTAACGCGAAAGAACACAGCTTTCTATGTAAAGGATTCCGTTATAATTTAGCTCAGGAATGAAAACCTAGTAATACTGTGACTGAACATATAAAAGTAGCACAAGATGCCTGAAAAATGCGCCGTTCGCTCTTCATTTTGAAATGCCACTATAGCGTTTTTGGAAATAATTTAGCAATTCTCTCCGACACACGCCCTTTCCTCGTCAAAGTGACAAACTTTTTCTTAACTTCCAACTTATTATTCTCATAGCTTCTACCGGTAAATTTGTTTTTGATTTTAGTAAAAATATTCATGACGTCTTACTTTCTGTGTTCATTAATTGTAGCTACCTGTTTAATAATGCCTAGTTCTCTCTGTTTACTATGTGGTAGGACAGATTTCAGATCACAACGTATTAAGTGACACGCATATCATTACTGCAAAGTTACATAATGTAAGTAGACTTATAATATTGCTACTACTCACACAGTTACTATTTTGTAGCAATCGAAGTACTTGATGGGTTATAAATACGAAAACCGGTTTTGGCAAATAAACATTTATAGTGCAGGTCATGGTTTGTAGAAGATGTCCTTTCATAAATATTTAAAAGCTGTAGAGCACCAAACATTCAGGATGTTTTTTAAAAGGGAAGGAGAACTGAATGTTGCGGCGAGTTGAATTCCTGCGGGGCCGGAACCGCAATGCTGCTACGGTCGCAGGTTCGAATCCTGCAGCGGGCACGGATGTGTGTGATGTCTGAAGGTTAGTTAGGTTTAAGTAGTTCTAAGTCTAGGGGATTGATGACCACAGATTTTAAGTCCCATGTTCCACCATGTTGCTTAGAGCCATTTGAACCATTTGATTTCCTGCGCACAGCTGACAGGTAACCACCAGTTTTTCTTTGCTATTAGGTAACTGAAGCCAGTACATACGACCTCGAACAACACATCTAACATGTGATGCTCCCCCAACGTCCCTTGTAAAAAACAGATAGAAACTGAGACCTAGTGGGGTCGACGAGTTGATCTGATTGATTGTTTAATATCACAGCCCCAGTACTGTTGGCAGTGAGAGTCATTTTGGAAACCTAGCGTCATTGCGAATTCTTTCGGACACCTATTTTCTGTTGTATATCACCTACACAAACATGACATCATGCTTAGTAAAATGTACAACTGTTTGTGAAATGAATGAAAACAATTTCTGTGGCTGACTTCAGATACTTGTCCATTTGGGATCACGTTAGATGTTGTGACACGTTTACCGCGAAGACTAAATGTACTGCGTGTAAGTTGACAAACATCCGACCGATTTCAAATTTTCCTTTAGGATGAGGAATGTTGCATTCCGTTCAGGGCAGTATTTATATGGGATGCCATTGCGGCTTCGTAATTAATAACTGCGTGATCTCGTCAACATTTGAGATACTTCAAGATAGCTGATACTGCCCTGTACAGATTATATCTCTGGTAGATTTTAACCTGTTTTTAGTGCGTGTATGGTTTCCAAATATCGCTAAGAGGGCGATATGTATCTGCACTGAGAATATACGCATAGTATTCAATTTACTATCAGCCTGCTTAACCAAGTGGTAACGTGTTTTACTACCATACAGAGGGCCCGGGTCCGATTCCCGGGTGGGATGGCGTCTAATGTAGCATCACGTGAAATAAGGCTTGTATTCTGGCGGCCAAACTTCCTCGGGCGGGGCCTCCCGGTTATCAATGCCACACGATCATTTCATTCAGTTTACTTTTGGAAATCACTCAATTTTTTTGAGATTATTCTTTACGCCTGGCTCACTGAGTATGGCAAATTTGGAGACAATAATGTCATCCACGTAGCTTGTAACTCTTGATATGTTCTGAATAATTTTGCCAAAAGACGATGAAAGACATTGGATGCGCTTGTAATCTACTATATTTTTAAACACCGACGATTGTGTTCAAAATGACAATGCATTTGTGAGCATCACCTAGCGAAATCTCCAGTTACGAATTACTTCGCGAAAAATGATTCTCTTCATCTAATTTTGAAAGCAGCTCGACGTGTTAAGGCTTGAAATATATATCAATATAGGTTTCTGTTTAATGTCGGCTTAGTTTTCCGACACGTAAAGAAAGTTTTAACAACTACAGTATAACTGCGCAGTCGCTAGCTTTATAGGTTCAATGGCCCTCAAGGTAATGTATGTTATCATGATATTTATGAGATTGTCACTAACTGTGATATTATGAAGAGAGCTCGAAAAAAAAAAAGAATTGAAATTTCCGAAGTGCGGAGTTGGCTTTGAACTCGGATGTACATCCAAGCTCGGGAGTAAACAATGTACTATATTCGACTGTGCCGTTGAGAGGAATAGTACGTGAAATTAGGTTTACGGCATCTTGTATATTGAAACTGTAAGATGTAGAGATTTTGAAAGCAAAATGTTACTAGCCTTTGGTGCTGCAACATATGAAATGGTTATTCTTGTCTCTCCTGGTAATGAAGAACGTGTTGGGAAGAGTCTATTGTACTTGGGTACCTGCCTAATAGTGGACCGATCCCCAGTAGTCATTGATTTACAACGAGTTTTGAGGCTGAGCCTACCTTTCTGCTTCACCCTTGATTGATATGAGCTGTGTGACCGTGGATATTACACTACAAGCAAAGTACCTGCTGGAATGAACATGTTAACCGACCATGCCACAGAAAACAATCAACGCAATTTCCGTGTCGTTAGAAAGTCACCCACAACAACGACAAAGATATTTGCATTATCACGTGTTTTAGGCAGGAAGTACTAACCAATAAAATATGCACATACAAAAGACCCAAGCGTGTCCACGGTTTATTTTTATACCAAGTGAGACAGGCAGTAATTTGTATGTCCAAATTTAACAAACATGAGATCCGAAGGATTAAATATTTTCACAAACAATCCCAACTTATTTTTACTTTAGCCTCTCTCACTGGGCTGTATAGAAATTAATATTCACTTTTATACAGTTTCAGGTATCTTACAGTAGATGGTTATCTTCACAGCAGTTGAATGCAATTCAAAAAGATATACGCTCCTAAACCAATACTGGCGACTATACGTACACATTACTACAACTTAAATAACAGTTACGCTAATGCATTAAAGAAGTCGCTGGTATCAATACATTCTTCACCATTGTTCCATATACTTAGCCCACGATTCATAGCAAATGCAATATTTTGTTTTAGTTCATTACTTGCAGGGGAGGATTTTCAGTTTTAGGCACCATGACGTGGTTGTTGTAAAGCACTTCCTTCAGAAGCAACACTGCAAGGAAAACTCAGATGATTTTACTTGTATGGACATCAGGACATGTTCTAAGTGCAAGGTTTTGAACCTGTTGTTTCGTCTGCTAGTACTAGAGACATCTTCACCAGCAACGTCAGGCACGGAAATATGCAAGGGAGTCCAGTTTCAGTCTGTAGATAGCTTTTCTTCATTTTCAAAAAAACTATTTTTGGGCCAGCTGCCCATTTTCAAATTTGTTACACAAAATTAAATGAAATCTGAGTCGAGACTTATGTTTAGGAAGCTTCAGACTTTCAAAAAATTATTTACAATACAAAACACAAAATTTTTTACAGTTATAGAGTCGATGATGATGATGATATTTAGTTTGTGGGGCACTCAACTGTGCGGTCATTAACGCACTTATCAAGTCCCAATTTTTACACAGTTCAATTTTTACACAATCCAATCTAGCCACTGATGATGATGATGATGATGAAATGGTGATGACAACACAAACAAATTCCATTGTTGTTTCCATTTGACGCTTGTGATACATGTCGTTAATACATTAACTGAGTTTTTTTATTACAGAGAGCAAATAACCCTCTGACCGAACACTCTGAGTTACCGTGCCGGCGCCGCTAGACCACGAGCTACGGACTACAGAGTCGATACAGAACTGCAAGTTCGCTATCATAACTAAAAATATACTAGCCTACTAAGACCTTATGGTACAATTTTCAACAAACCGGATTTGTGGAACACTTGTAACACTGGAAAATGCCCTCTGTCTGCAGTAAATTGATTGCCATACAGAAAATGTTCCTAAGTATAATCTACAGGTATAAACAATGATGATGCACGTAATTTAAAATAACCAAATTTTTTAAAAATTTAAAAGAAGTTTGAAACCATTTTAAGGAACTTTTTGATTTTAGAAAACTGTGTCTTTTCTAGGGAGGTTCCCCTGGGCCAGGTCACACACAGTGCCACGTTGAAATTTCCTCTGCCGTGTGCAATTCGCCGCTGCCAGTACACTGAGTGCCGCCGCAGCTGGGGCTTGGTCGACCTTCCTATCCCATCCCTGAGTAAGGCTAAATATGTCTTTAAACATTTCATAAAAGTTCCTACACATAAAATCACTTTGTTCATTAAGCAGTTTTAATTTGCTGGACGTAAATTTCCCGTCCTCCAGCACATTTAGATAAAAACTTTTCTGTGTAGTACCTCCATCTGTTCACTTTTTGTGCTAGCTTCATGTTTACTATGTTCTACATGCGCTCCAAATCTGTCCGATTACTGTGACCAGAATGTTCTTTGTAAAGGACTTTAAAATTTCACTCGCTCTCTCCTATATAGGGTGAGTCAGGAGGAGCAGTAGATGCTTTGAGGGGGGTACTATTAGCGACTCTGAAACATGAAACAGGACATATGTCCTGTTCTCAACAGTTTCCGAGGAAACCACTGAAAACAGTGGGGAACTGGACAAGTAAAGGTGATAATAAATGAAACTCTATGATCTGATGTTTTGCTGAATTGTATTCATTCCCTCACAAAGGATCTTCAAAAAGTATACTATCAACTGCAATGCATTTTGTTGCTCTTGTATATAGCTGCTGTGTTGCTGATCTGAGGTCATTCATACTATCCTTCACTTCAGCACACGCATGTAAAATAAGAGCGTGAACTCCCTCATTTGTGTCCATTCTGCGCTTGTTGACTTCGCTGTGAAGCCAACTCCACGAACAGTAATCTAATGGAGTAAAAACGTGTGACCTCGGTTGCCAAGAAATGACTCCACGGAGAACGATCCACCGTCCTGAATACGTTTCCGCGAGGTACTGTGATACTAGTCGTACGAAATGTACCGGAGCTCCGTCGTGCTGAAAGTATATACGACGCCGTGTTGCCAAACGAATATACTTTAAGTCTTCTGGTAACACATTTTGAAAGAATTCAAGGTACCGTACTCCACTTAGATGGTTATCTAATACAACTGGACCGGTGAATTGGCCATCAGTAATAGCGTATTGAAAAGGTCAGCTAAGACAACACTTCGTAGCCTAATACAATGTTGGTTGTATTTCCATGTTGGCGCTGGTACAGAAGGAGATAAGACTGACGCCCGTGGTTTTCAAATAGCTAAACGTCGGATACTGTTAAGAGAAAGGCAATTGTTCATTTGAAATTCTTGTTCAAAATCGCCAATATTATCACCCATCAAAACATGTACCTTTCCGTCTGACTCACCCTGTACAATATATACCGCTGTCCGCACATTCAGCCTTGTACATCCCGGGTCTACTGCATCTGTTTTGCTGTTTCGTCGATTATCTATGCCATAACATATTAGCCATTTGCCCTTCATTCTGTGATGCTACGGCAACGTTTTTCGGAAACACTACAGCAATTGTCCGCAGCTGGTGGTCGTGCGGTAGCGATCTCGCTTCCCACACCCGGGTTCCCGGGTTCGATTCCCGGGAGGGTCAGGGATTTTCTCTGCCTCGTGATGACTGGGTGTTGTGTGATGTCCTTAGGTTAGTTAGGTGTAAGTGGTTCTAGGGGACTGATGACCATAGATGTTAACTCCCATAGTGCTCAGATCCATTTTTTTTAATACAGCAATTCTCTTCGTGTGTCATAATGAAAAACTTTTTCTGAACGTTAATCTTCTTACTCCCATCACTCATACAGGTAACTTTGTTTTTGATTTTATTAAACATACGTGTGTCATTTTGTTTCCTGTATCCGTTTACTGTAGCTACCGTATCAATAATGCCAAATTCTCTTTGTGGTTCATCGTCCTTCTTTTGACAGAAATTTGGATTACACAATGGCGTGATAACCATATAACTAAAATGAGTCAGTATGTAAATGCCGGTCGTGAAAGTCTGCATTGTTTGACTAAAAGGAAAGTTAGTGAATTGAATATGTAAAGCAAACAGTGGAAAGCAGTTACAGCAAGTTTGTGTACATTAACTCAGCTTCATACTCCGGAAACATCGTAGGCTGTGCGACTAGTAGTGTACGAGAAACTGTGGCGGCGTCATTGTTTGAAATTTCTACGGTGAAATTTTCCACTGCCGATAAAGCTACTTATAAGGTTCCCTCTTGTCTGGCACGGGCACTCTGTTCTTTGAAGGTGTAGGCCCAAAGATTTTTTAATCTTGTATCTACAAACATTCTCAGAAAACGAAAACTCGACGGCCTGTGAACCAGCTTGGGGTGAGGCCGCCCTACCCCCTTGCCTCCCTTGTAATTTGTTGACGGCGTCTTTGAATGTTTCCATGGAAATCTTTACCACGCTTTCAAGCTGAGGGCACGGCCCCACAAGCATATACGGTCTGTGATGCAGGGCCAACAGAAAGGAATTTAGCTGTATATCAATGAAGATCTCTTGCCTTCGAGTTTAGCGCTCATTCAATGCTAACAAGAAATTGTATTCCATGCCAACATTAAAGTAGATTTTACATTGATTAAAACGCAGTTAGTATGCACAACAACAAAATCAGGCGCTATAGAGATCAGTACGCATACAAACTAGCTTCGAGTTTTCTGTCTTTTCACGGTAAAAAAAAATCGACACATGGCTTCCGCCTATAATTCACATACGTTTAGCAATTCATTGGTCTTAACCAACAATCATAAGTAGACGATAACGACTAAACAACATAATAAGCAAACTAACAAAGGTATGGCGGTGCAATTCTTATCGATTCGTGTTTCTTCTTTCTTTTTCTTTATATTACAGTTGGATTACCGCCACCAATTTCTTCAGCTTCATAAGTTGTTCTTTTTAAAGAGTATTGCATTTAAGAAGAAACAATAAAGATGCAAAAGTGCTGCTGAAGTGTTTGACAGGTTTCGTGAGACTTTTAACTGTACCGCTGGCACCAAATACGTGGAAGTGTCTTTCAGTTTTGAAAAGATCGCTATGTTTTATCATTGGAAAACTATCACACTAACTGCAGTAGCCTGTCGCAAGGAAGTAAGGGTAAAGACAAAAGCTGTTTATTCAATGAATGCATAAATTTCAAGAGATGTTCAAGATAAAGAAAATTTAATATACTGCTATGTTGTTATTCACAGATCAGTAGCAGTAATACTATCGCACTGATAGCCTATTGTAAACTACTTCTATCACAGAATGTGTAACACCGCGTAATATTGTTAATGCGTTATAATCTAGTTACATTACTGCATGACATCGAAATAAGTATGTAATGATTCTGAAGTCTTTTCGATACTTTTATTAGGTATTCTTTGTACACAGACGTGAACAGTGATGAAGTGGCTGGCAAAATTTCGTTCTTTCCAGTTCAATACGATAGTCTTTATTACTTGAACAAAATATTTCCTTTTTCAAAGCACACAAAATTCTATAATAAACCTTTTTAGATGAGGAAGATCTTCGCTGGTAGTACTATCTTGTATGCCGAACTCCACACAATTATGGAAACAATTTTCTAGTTTTTTACATGTTTATTTCGTTTCTTCTCTCTATATTTCACACTTCTAATTCTTGTGGCTGTTTTCGGCTCGTCCTAATCGCCATGGCAACAAATACTTGCGCTGCTGTGAGTCGTGAAGACATTGGTATTTTTTCAGCAAATCGCAAGATGTACAAGAACCGAAGGAAGTGTCTATTCCTTGAGCAATAGGTCTTTAGAATAAAGATTCACTAAGTGATACAGGATGTGGACAGTTGTAAGTCGTCATCATTCGAGAGTGTCGAATAGCGTGGATTACCTTATCAATAAATTATTATTAACAAAAGTGTACCAATTTTAATGTCGTTGTAAACTTGTTTTAGGAAGTCTACAACAGACCATGAAGAGAACGTAAACTTACATTTCCAATAGTTATGGCGTTTGATGTTCATGATGTACGTAAAATTGTTTCGTATTATATTTTCCTTCCTGTTAATGTTGACGTACAACATTGCTGTGAAACGGAAAAGAATACCTCTAAACATCAGAAGTAGATTTAAAATACATGAATAGGAATTTATAGAGAACGACAAATGCAATCAATCTAAATAGCCATGCTGTAAGCGGAGTATAAACTACGTACTCAACATGAAACCACTGGGTCCATAGCAACTTCATTTGACCTATCGAAATAAGACTCTATTGTTCGAAGGCCATGCAGGGTCAATAAACAATGTACATATGCCAGGACAGCCTCGACGACCATAATACGAATAATTAGCTAAATTTCAGTTAAGTCGCATTGAGCGTCAGAAGGAGGCTAGATAGCCCTTCTGAAGAACTGTCGAAGACGTGCACGTACCATTGTTAGTGTCAGGAAGGTGCATTTTCTCCTCGTCACGGTAGTGGCATACCTAAGCACGTTTAGACTGCCTCATCAGACGAGCACCCACTGCTAATCACACAGGTGGGAGAAAACAAAGTGGGACCAATGATGCACCGATACTTTCAGACCTGACCATCAGGTACCACTTTTTTTAGCTTTCCTGTCGTCAAGGTTACTCTCGTCAGGCTTTCTTTGGTTTTGCGTGACGATGTAACCTGCATCAAGAGGTGTAAAACATACAACTCGTAAGATCTATAGTGCTCAAGTATTTAGCGGAAAAAGCAATCCTGATTTAGCGTCTGTGATAATTGTCTGTGAGCTTGTTGTGCATCAGGACAGCTGCTACTACAAGAATATAACAGGCAGCTACACACGGGACCGGTTTTGGCCATCTGCGTATTTTTCATCCGCACAGCAGGATAGGACGAAAATATACCACTCAAATCGGCTTACCACCATGTTACCGCGCTCGGCAAAGGTATTAGGAAGACATAATAAACGGTGCTTAGAATGGTGGTAAGAGAATTTCTTTTTCCTTTATAAACAGTGACACAGAATTCCCTGAAAATCTGAAAGTCGTATTAATAATGCAAAACACATGCAGACAAAAATATTATTAGAATTACAATACAAAGTAGTTTAAAGTGAACTGCGAGAAAGAATGGTTAAGAAAAATAAAATCTTAGGTAGCCACTACGTGTTAATTTAAGAATATTTCCAGTGGCACCGTGGGCTCATAATGTTTTATGATAGCTACAGCAAGATTGAAGTTCAGCCTCCATAAAGCCAAGTAATACGTCTATGATCTACCAAAGTTACACACCCACTTGTCCCTATGGGGAAGTGGGAGAGTCAAGAAACTACGTCTTTCTGTAATGTGTTTGTAGTACGGAGTACATAAAAACACGTGAAAATAATCTTATCGCAATAAGCCGTCATTTTCCAACCATTCTTCAAACATTCTTAGCAACTAACGACAAAGGAAGGTGTAGAGTTTTCTACAGGTTCGTGAGTAGCACAGGCATCTCGCCATGGGAAATTATGTCATCAAACAAATAAAACTCAGCAATCAAATTTGTAGGTTTAGATCCAAACAGTATTATATTCTATATCTAGTCAGTTTTTATACAAGGTGATTAGAAAACTTTTCCTTGATAAAATTTATTGCATAACACATGTAAATAAAACGTTTTCTAGGTATCATATCGTGCAATAAACAAATATATCTCGAATGACACCATCTTCACAGACATCGTATAGTTCAACTAATACTTATTTATTACCATCAAGGTATGTATCGGGATAAACCAATAACCGACACTCAGGTGTTAGATTGTGTACAGTTAACAGTGCTCATGAAAACCACAAATTGCATGTTGTACCATCATACAGCGAGACCTTCATAGGTGGTGGTCCAGACTGCTGTACACATCGATACCTCTAATACCCAGTAGCACGTCCTCTTACATTGATGCATGCCTGTATTCGTCGTGGCATACTATCCACTAGTTGATCAAGGCACTGTTGGTCCAGATTGTCCCACTCCTCAACGGCGATTCGGCGTAAATCCCTCAGAGAGGTTAGTGGGTCACATCGTCCATAAACAGCCCTTTTCAATCTGTCCCAGGCATGTTCGATAGGGTTCATGTCTGGAGAACACGCTGGCTACTCTAATCGAGCGATGTTATGCTGCAGGAAGTCATTCACAGATGTGCACGCTGGGGCGTGAATTGTCGTCCATGAAGGCGAATGCCTCGCCAATATGCTGCCGACGTGGACGCACTATCGGTCGTACGATGGCATTCACGCATCGTACAGCCATTATGGCGCCATCCATGACCACCAGTGGCTTACATTGGCCCCACATAACGCCACCCCAGAACAGCAGGGTTCCTGCACCATGCTGCACTCGCTGGACAGTGTGTCTCCGACGGTTGTCTGGTTGAAGGCATATGCGACTGGTTGAAGGCATATGGCAAGTTGTTGGGACAATCTGTACCGCTCTGCATGGTTTCGTGATTGCAAAGATGGACCTCGCCATGGATGTTGGGAGTGAAGTTGGGCATCATGCAGCCTATTTCGCACAGTTTTAGTCGTAACACGATGTCCTGTGGTAGCACGAAAAGCATTATTCAACATGGTGGCATTGCTGTCAGAGTTCCTCTGGGCCATAATCCGTAGGTAGCGCTCACCCACTGCAGTAACCTTACAGCTGTTAAATAAATGGAAAACTGAAACTTTCTGGTGGATTAAAACTGTGTGATGGACTTGGTTTGGAACGTGGGACCTTTACTTTACACGTGGAATGCCTCTACCGAGACTTTTTGTCTTCATTCTTTCAATGTCTTTTTTTTTTTTTTTTAAGTTTTTTCTTGAGTGGTTCTGTGCGGATATCGCATGACATCTTTCATATTATATCGATGAGAAACTTGAGTCAGTTTTTTCATTACAGAGGGTGTACCGTCCCCTACCGTGCCAGCTATCCAGGCATGACAGACAACTCCCCATCGCAGTAGCTCTCTCTTACTTTCCTAACTTCATAGAAGTTCTCGTCATACTTTGAGGAACAAACACTCCTGGAAGAAAGGATATAGCGAAAAAACCAGCTACTTCACATCCTAGGGGATTGCTTCCAGAACGAAATTCACCCTGCAGTGGAGTGTGCGCAGATTTTAAACGCTCTGGTACATTAAGAACTTTGTTTCGGAGCTGGACTCGAACCTGAGACCTTTGTCTTTCACAGACAAGTGCTCTACCGACTCAGCTATCCAAGCATGACTCACGACCAAAAAGAGTACTTGCCCACAGAAAGCAAAAGTCCCAGTTTCGAGATTCAGTCCGTTCCAGTACGGAATTTAAATATGCCAGTAGTTTCAAGTCAGCACAGACTTCGCTGCAGAGTGAAAATTCGTTCTGTAAGCACGGTAAATTGCGTGGATTTTCAGTGTACGGAAGTTAAGAGGTACCTGTACTGTGGCGTCCGCATGTATAGCCTGTTAATTCTGCTCATTTTCACTTCTGACTGTTGATAATCGGTTTATCCCAAAACATGCCAAGGCGTATGAGAAGATGATTTCATTAATGGTATATATGTAAACATTTTTTATTCTACTGTATCTCTGGATGTTGGCTTATTCTTCATTACATATTTTTCTCCTTTATATTTTATACGTAAATATTTATACTATTTGAGAATTTACACTTTGATACAGTCAAGCTACTTCAAATCCGAGTATCAGTTATGAAACTATGGGCAACAAAACAAATATTGAGGTGGTTGTATTGATAAATTGCTAAAGGCAACAACGAAAAGAAACACTTCTTTACATCGTGGATTCAGGAGCTATATAGCCTTCGTTGACTAGCGCTGGGCTTTTCTTGTGTTTCCTGAGAAAACAGCTAGCTTTATACAGCCAGCTTTATTGGTGTTCTTACAACATGAAAGAGGAATGCACTAGCGACATGACTGGGTCCGTGAACATACACTACCTGACAAAAGAAGTGAAGAACGCAGAAGACTCGGTCGCATGTAAATGTATCTTCACACAAGTGCATGCCATCGGCGGGTATATAATTGATTAGAGTTGCAATTTTCTGTGACAGACAGGGCGGCCACCAGACGACACTTGTGTTGTTCGTGTTGATACCAGGCCTGGTAGGATATAAAAGGGGTGTGAACTGCGTCAGATATTTAATGTTCAATGCGAAGGACAAGGAGATGACACGTACTCATGTGGGACAGCGCTATCAGCACCTGACAAAGTTTGATAGTGGCCTAAATTGTAGGTCTCCATTTGGCCGACTGGTCGAACAGCGACGTTTCATTACTTTTCCTCCTCCCCTTCTAGCTGCTTCGCTTTTCTTTTTTTTTTTTTTTTCATGCAGTGTATTTTTCGCATCTCTCAACTGGTTCTCCAAGATGTTGGTATCTTTTTTATCAAAAATGGTTCAAATGGCTCTGAGCACTATGCGACTTAACATCTGAGGTCATCACTCCCCTAGAACTTAGAACCACTTAAACCTAACTAACCTAAGGACATCACACACTGCCATGCCCGAGGCAGGATTCGAACATGCGACCGTAGTGGTCTCGCGGTTACAGACTAAAGCGCCTAGAACCGCTCGGCCACTCCGGCCGGCGCATTTTTATCCCTGCATCGCTCGGTATGGTCCTTGTAGCAGCTGTACACCGCTCCTGATTTAAAACGTCAACCTAATCCAATGGGTAATGTGTCGTGAGCACTATCTACCTGTGCTATCGTATACACCCTTCTGTTTAGCTACTTGTGTAATACATTTCTCAGACGAAGTTAGGGACCATACTCGAAATTATTCTAAATGGGTTGAGGATACTTCCTGAAACTAAACCCAGCTACCTGATAGAGCAAACCAATAGTTGTTCATTCAACGTACAGAATTCTGTCTGGGTATAGTGTGACAGTCATACGGTGATTTACATAGTATTAAAGTCAACAGCTAGATAATCACAAAATTGTGTGGTATACAATCATTTGTATTCTTAAAGTAAGGGGCTAAACATAAGGCGCAGTGCTAATAGCTTACCTTTTATCTGTTTCATCTTTCTCTTACATTCTTAAGGAAATCCACAAGGTTGCTAATTTGAAAAAAAGACACTTCTCAGTCTGTAAGGTCTCCATTCTCATCCCTGGTCTAAACTGGGAGAGCTGATGCAGTGCTTACAACACTGGAACAGACTCTGGGAGAATCGCAGTTTGATTACCGACCTGAATGCTGTGATAACATCTTGTGTAACTTCCTCTATTACGGTACGCAAATATTCCCTTGTTTTTCTACTCCGGTTCAAGAACATCTCTTTTCCTGACATTTACGTAATTTGATAAAGAGCACTGTTTGTTAATTCGCAGCGGAAACTGGAAAATCTCTTCAAGTAATTTATCCAGCAACTCAGTTTTTACATCGGTTGTTGATAGCCAGTATACAATTAACGATATGCTGTTTTAAACCTAAGTGTCGCACCGCTGACAAATAAGAAATCTGCAGTTATGCTATTGTGTTTAATGACATGCTAAGTTTCATGATAGTATCTGACAAAATGATCGAAGACCAATTTCAAAGAATGTTGCGCATTCGTTGCAGTATATAAATCTTCACATTATTTTGTAGATAACCAGTAGATAAATCTAAGAATAGCTACATCTACATCCATACTCCGCAAGCCACCTGACGGTGTGTGGCGGAGGGTACCTTGAGTACCTCTATCGGTTCTCCCTTTTATTCCAGTCTCGTATTGTTCGTGGAAAGAAAGATTGTCGGTATGCCTCTGTGCGGGCTCTAATCTCCATGATTTTATCTTCATACTCTCTTCGCGAGATATACGTAAGAGGGAGCAATACACTGCTTGACTCATCGGTGAAGGTATGTTCTCGAAACTTCAACAAAAGCCCGTACCGAGCTACTGAGCGGCTCTCTTGCAGAGTCTTACAGTGGAGATTATCTGTCATCTCCGTAACGCTTTCGCGGTTACTAAATGATCATGTAACGAAGCGCGCTGTTCTCCGTTGGATCTTCTCTACCTCTTCTATCAACCCTATCTGGTACGGATCCCATACCGGTGAGCAGTATTCAAGCAGTGGCCGAACAAGTGTACTGTAACCTACTTCCTTTGTTTTCGGATTGCATTTTCCTAGGATTCCTCCAACGAATCTCAGGCTGGCATCTGCTTTACCGACGATTAATTTTATATGGTCATTCCATTCTAAATCACTCCCAATGCCTACTTACAGATAATTTATGGAATTAACTGCTTCCAGTTGCTGACCTCTTATATTGTAGCTAAATGATAAAGGATTTTTCTTTCTGTGTATTCGCAGCACATTACACTTGTCTACATTGAGATTCAATTGCCATTCCCTGCACCATGCGTCAATTCGTTGCAGATCCCCCGCATATCAGTACAATCTTCCAGTGTTACAACTCTCAATATACTACAGCATCATCCGCAAAAAGCCTCAGTGGACCACCGATGCCATCCACAAGATCATTTATATGTATTGTGAACAGCAGGTACTTGCAGATCAGGAGATACGTTTCCCCAGTAACATCGAGCACAGCTGAGACAAGTTACTAAGTGTACAACAGTGTTCAGTGCACAAGTATTGTACGTAGCCTGTCTCAACAGACAGCCGATCCTCCCTTTCCTTTCATATACTTTCAAGTACGACTATCCATCCGAAGGACGCAGTAATCAATTTTGAAATAACACTGTGACGCTTCTAGTTCTTAGAGATACACCTACGATGAGAAAAATAACCAATGCTATAGCGAGAACAGTAAAATATTTCAGGGTTAACACCTTGTCGACCACTGACACATATCTATATACTTGGATAGAAAATACCAGACTGAGAATTATTATAAGAAATATAATACACCTGCGAATTAGGATGGTAGCACAATTCCTCCTGTTCCATTGTTAGCTATTGTCCCTACGTTTCAGGTCTTGGAACGAGATGAAAGGAAGAAACAGAAGATTTAAAGAAGCGCTGCACGATTATTCATTGCAACAGTGTACCAGTTTTTGTCAACAAGTTCCTGCAGGACATTCAAGAATTTCGAACTCCAGCTTTCCAAAAGAGTCAAGATACCTATTACTGCCTACCAAGTAAGTAACAGGTAACGACAGGGACGGCAAAACCAAAGAAATTCAGTCTCACACATTTTCAGTTGATCTTTGTAAGCAACTGTTGCAAATGAAATAAAGAGATGCTAATCTTTCTCGTGTTCTATGTACCTTTACCTACACACTGCATGCAGACTTGCGAAACACAATACACGTTTTTCAGAGCATTTGGGCATCCCCAAAAACCCAATCATAGTACCTATATAGTAGCATTATTAAGACACACTCAACTAGATATATTTAATTAATTGCCCTAGCTCATTTGGGAAAGTGGACTAGGATAACTGCAGTATCCTGTTTTAAGGAACCACCCTGACACTCGCCCGTACGGTGAAATAACTTAATATCCTCTGTTGACATTTCAAACTAGTTTCTGTCAATGACCACAAAACTCTCACATGTTACTACAGAAGCTGACTGAACAATTATTCTCTTTATTCCTCATATTTTCTTACCAAATCACAATCATAGATGTGACAACACACTGCTGGTGTTTTGATTTAGTCTAATTGTGAAGAATTGCTCTTTGAAGTTGATCCTCGAAGCTGGTTGCAGAATAGTGGTAGAAGAAATCACATGTGATCTTCTTGAAGGAACATTTCAGAATTTTCCTGGATATATAGAATTGCTTAACAACTGAGTACGCGTCTCATCACGAAATATGCTTATGAGTAATTATTACACGTATGTTAATGTACGTACGTTTATTTATCTATTTATTTATTTGCTATTTACTTCACTTGGCAATCTTTTATTCTGTACAGTGCAAGAATAAATATACTTTTATATGAGTACGCTTGTATTTTTGTTTATATAAAAAATTATCTTGATTTAGTTCCATGTGACTTACCTCACTTTACACCACATGAAATCGTTGAATAAAAATGGATAAAATGAACAGGCTTCTCCATGTTATGGTTAGTTATAACAACAACAAGAAATTGTACACTGTTCACAAGTAAAGTTTAATACATCTTCAGAAGACACATACATATTTCCTACATCTTCTTGTTTGGCGTAATACCATTGTAGTACATTCACAAGAATCATTTAACTTGAGATACGTGCTAAAGTAAAACAGACATGTTGATATATCACTACAAAATTTAACATGAATACATACTTTTCAATTGTAGGAATTACTGAAGACTTTCAATCATATTGCTCTGTTTACTGAGATATAGTAATGAAACATAACAGAGCATCTATATTCAACAAAAATGGTACACAATAATATTTGGTTTATTAAGAAGTAGTATGTAATCTGTATCTTTATTTGACTTTCGTATAAGCAAGCAGAAATTATGAATAAATGCATTATTAAAAACCACGAAATGTTGTAGAAATCATCGTGCAACAAGAAATTACGTGATTAACGAAATACGACTGCGAACTCTATGTGTGCTTACGCACGCGTGCCAGTGTGTGTGTGTGTGTTGCTGTTGGGGGGGATAAAGATTTGTGTTATCGTGGCGGAGACCCTGGGTTAGGGTTTGGTGCGTGGGAGCAAATAGTGCAAGAAACAAGTAGAAGGATGCAAACAGAAGCGTTTTGATGGAGTTTAGGGCATAGTGAGAATACTATAAAGGAACTGATGTGAACAGATCAAACTGTTGCTGTAAACGTATAGTATATGGTTACATTTTTTATTCACATATCAGCAACAGTAACACGAACTCCTATGTTTAGCTTGTTGGTCAGGTATTCGTGCAGATTGTGAGACTTCATCATTTAACACCATATGCTGTCAAAGTTATAAGAATTACAGTAATAACTGAACTATTTAATACACTACACTTAGTACAAAGCCACCAGCAATTAAGAGCTACGTTTGACGATATCGGTATAAAGTATGTTTCTCAGTTGTTTTGTTTATAGTCCATGTATGTGGAAACCAAAACTATTTTATTATGATGGAATGATGACAAATATTTAGCAGTATGGACAGTCGTTTGTGACATTTTTGCTGATACTCAGTGTTTATTTTAGTGCTTACTTCCACTCAATTGCATCCAAGAACCATAAAGGTTGACTCAGTGAGTCCTTTCGATTTCATGTTCGATTTCGTTCACTTTCACTTGTCATTTTGTACAGTCTATCAAATTGTGTGGCGTTACTTATGTACAGCACAGGACTGAATTTTGATTGTGAATATAGACCGACTGGATTTAGGAAAAACAATGTTAACAGCAGTGCAGTCCATATCAGCATGGATTCCCATGGTGGTCGGCTTCGACAAATTCTGACAGGAAATCATCCTTCAAAAAAAGATACTGTGTCAAATCATTGAGAGATGCTGAAGAATAGTACGACGTCATTAACTGGTTTTGTTCAGTGCAGACGCAATCGCAGGACAATATTGGAACCCTGCAGTTTCACAGAAGAGAAAGGAAGTATTTTACTTTCATGGCTATCAAATCAGCCTAGTACATTTTCAGCCAAGTGCGTTGGGGAATTATCCGTTTGAAACACTGAATTCCCTGCTAGCCATAATACCTATGAACATGGATACCTATTTTAGTTTTATAGGTCTTACTAGTTACCTATCCTTTCAGTTGATTGTAGGTTATAGTCTGTGTACTTTAACAATGGAATTTACAAAATTACTTGAGGCGTAGGTATTTTGGTCTTCAGTGTGGGAGTGTAGGATTGGTAGAGAGTGGAGAAAGGAAACAGAGATTTGTTTTTCCTTTTTTTTTGTTTTGGTACCATTTTTTTATTAACCATATTTGTCTTCACTTAGTTTAGTATGGGCGCTGATGACCTCGCTCTGGAGTTCTCAGTGTATGGTCTGGTACAGCTCAAATGCTGTTGAATCCCATCGTGCTTTAAATTTCGAAGAAGATTTTCGGTAGAGGTGTCTTGTGATAGGGCAGTAAGTTATTGTTAGAACTGATTCGTCTGAGAACGTCAAATATTTCCAATGGTAAGTATTCCAAAACGCACCGCTGAAGTCTATTATTTTCATTCGGTTCGGTCAAAACAGATGTGGCCATACCAGCTTACCTTGTTCGCACCGCGGTGCTGAAAATGCACGGCGTATCAATTTCACCAGTCGCTTCTTCAACAGTGGTCTTTTTGTTAGAGGTAATTATGCTCATTACCAACCCACTTTTTCAATCAGTAATGTGGAAATTTTATTCTACTATTGTTTCCTTACTGATTTTTCCCATGATGTTCGTCTGATGTTACGACACTAGATACATTATCTATAAAGATACAAAAATTTACCAATCGTTGTTTTAGTTAATAATAATTATTCGTAGTTTCAAAAGCTTGTAGAGTGATACAAAAAATAAAATAACGCTGAAACAAACTTGTGTCACAATACTACAACAGTGATAATACTTCCTAATCTTTCAATTGGCGTTTTATATAGCCTGGTCAAGAAATTGAAGCGCCCAGAAGGGGAGACGAGTGTTATTGCACGGATTACAACATTGATTCAAGGATTCAAACTTACAAAAACCTTAGCAATGCGAGACCACTTATCAGCATGCCATTACATTCCCTATGGCCTGGATGCAAGCGCTGATTCGATTGGGAATGATATCATAAAGCCGTTGTAGCCTCTACTGTGGCAAATTGGCCTGCAGCTGTTATAACTGGTCTTCGATATCTTGGATACTGGCACTGGGATAAATTTAACGTCCGCGCTGGTCCCACAAGTGTTCAATCGGGGACAGATCTGACCATGTTACTGGCAACACGGGTACGTCAACATCACGCATACAGTTCATAGAAACACCTGCCATGTGTGGACGAGTGTTCTTCTGTTGACATACGGTGCTCAGAGCCATTTGAACCATTTTTGATGACGATGGTTATCCGGCGTAGTACAGAAGCGCCATTCATCAGCAGTCCATCGTTCCCCGTCATGCCACCATTTCAGACGCATCCGTTTGTGTTTTGGTGTTAACGGCAGCCTACGCAATGGACGGTAATTCCTTATTCCGGCACCGACCGAGGTGGCGCACCGGTTAGCACACTGAACTTGCAGTCGGGAGGACAACGTTTCAAACCCGCGTCCGGCCATCCTGACTTAGGTTTCCCGTGATTCCCCTAAGTCGCTTCATGCTAATGCCGGCATGGTTCCTTTGAAGCTGCACGGCCGACTTCCTTCCTCATCTTTTCCTAGTCCGATGGGACCAATGACATCGCTGTTTGGTCACCTCCCCCCAACCAACCAACCAACCAACCAACCAACCTATCGCGGCTGCTGCTAGTCTCCGACGCATTGTTCGGAGTGACACAGTGTTGGAGGAAGGTTTTTCCTTGTTCCCGGGCGGCAGGCACTGATGTCAAGGAGTTACGATGTACTTGGCGATCCTCCCTTGTGTTCGGAACCTTCACGACGAGTATGCCCGCACTCAAGTTTCATGCATCCCATTTCGGGCCATAGTCACATTCGAATGCCCTAGAAATCTGGATATCGCACGATTCGGCAAGCCGGCTAAACGGAGATCCAAAATTTAGGCCCCTTTAAGTCTCTGTCAGGTGCTGATAACGCAGTCTCACACGAGTACGTGGCATCTCCGTGTTCTTCGGTGATCACGCAACATCTGACGCTGTTCACGCCCATTATATACCCTACAAGGCCTGGCGACACCAGCACTGTGGCGGCCGTTCTACTTGTCACAGACAACTGGGACTCTCATCATTTACATACCCATCCATGGTATTGTTCAACTGTACGAAGTTACAATAACATCCGACCATGTCTCCTGGGTGTTTCAATTTTTTTTTGGTCAGGCAGTATATGTAACATCATTTCACTATTGCCACGTCAAACTCTCAACTTCCCTCACATAACACGTTCTTCAGCTGTTTCTTTGTTTTGTTTGTCTTAAAACAATCAGGCACCCATCTCTTCAAAAAAGTGCTGGGTACGTGATTGTATTAACACAAACGAAACAGAGAAACAGCTGAGGAAATATTCTTGATATGAAAATAAAGAAAATACATCACACTTATTCTCGAACAAATTGGCACGGGACACTTGTCTCAATACGAAATAACTTACATAATCCTCAGTGCTACACGAACTATTAGATACTAGCAAATTTTTAAAGTGAACCCTAAATAAACCTAATATTTTCATAATTCTTGATTTCAGGACGCAGAGCTCTGAAGATTATTTTAGGTTTATATAGAATAATTTTCTAGTATAGGCCCTACTACGTATATATCTATGAAAATCTTTCCTACATCTAGTTTCGTAAATTTGAACTTGGCTGTTTCACACTAGAAGTTCCCTATGTGAAGTAATTATGGAAGAGTCGAAATTTTAAATTCTTTACTGATGTCTGTGGGTTTCTCCTCCTATTATGTTGACTGTTCGCGTTTGAGTTATGACTGTTTTGCCAAACCTGCATTTTCTCAGAAATCACACCATACTTTAGTATTCTATAATTATTTTCATGCGAAGTGGCCATAGATCAACACAACGCAGCAACATTCCTACTGGAGGACCACGATATTATAATGCAGGAGGAAAACAGGAAACAAAGTAAGTACTTTACAGGTAAGTCATAACACCATCTCAGGATGTGAGGTTTTTATAGCTGAAGTTATCCAAGAAATTAGAGGAACTTTCAGAAATCTCCAAAAATAACAAATTCTGCTGAAAATACATGTGCATTGATGAAAGACCTAAACACATCTATAGCAAACACAGGATTACAAATAATTCATAAGAAACAGCTTTACTCTTAATGTTACAAAAACTAATTTTATGCTGCTCCACATAATCAAAACGACTTGTAAGTTTTAGCAGTAGAATTGAAAGGACACACACTAAATCACACGCAGTTTGGGAAATTCATAAGCATCCATATGAATAACCAAATGAGGTAACATCAGCATAGGATAAGTTAAGCAGAAAGCACAGTTCTATTTCCTTTAAACTTAACCGTCACCGGGCATTGTTGAGGTACATTCCTATGCCGTAAACGTCTGGAGGAATTCAACGTAAGTCGAAAAATTGCGTACAGTAAGATTATTATGTAAATTCGCAAACCGATCCTCTTGCAGAATTCTCTTGAGGTTCCCTGAAATTAATACACTCGCGTCCCTAAAAGCATTTATGGCTAATAATAAGAGTGAATTATGGATAAACAATGAAATTAACAATAATAATACCAGAAGTAAAGTTAATTTCTATACGGATTGTGCGTGCCTATCTAAGTTTTATATTTTGGTGCAGAAGCTTTTAACACTCTGGTGGCAGGCATCCAACGGGAAACTGGGAATCCATGGGTGTCACAGAGTGAAAGAGAGCCTTATTATTCCATATTATAAGATTCCATGGACTCGTAGATGCTAATTCCGGTTATCAGCAACATTCATATTAACAGTTACCAAACGATTTACACAAGGTATAGGCAAGGTGCGAAAAGTGGCTATTGATCCTGAAGTAAGTGTGAGTCCTTTACATGAGCACTAAAACATATCCTTTAAATTTCGGTACACGATAAATCATACCAATTAATTGGGTGTCAAGTCAAATATATACTTAGGGATTACAATTACGACCAAGTTAAATTGGAAACATAACACAAAAATTTTTCAGTAGAACGAAACACCAGTCCAAAGTTGAAACTTTTTACCTTTTATTCACTCGATGACTCGTTTCGGGCCGAGACCTACTCTCAGATCATCGTAACATAGTCGAGAATAGCATTTCGGAAGATGTCAAAAACGTGCAATGAAAAGTTGCAATGCACACAGACGAATAAAAATTAGAAATTTGCAACTTTGGACTGGTTTTTCGCTCTAGTGATTAACAGAAGTTGCTGAACCAAGCTACTCCAGCATACTGCAAGTTCATATAAATTTTGTCGGAAAGGCGAACTGAAGACTGCGTTTTACTGGCAGACCACTTAGAATATGCAACTAATCTGCCAAAGAGGTTGCCTACGTTATGCTTGTTCGTCCTCTTCTGAATTACTGCCGGCGGTATGGCATCCTTGCCGAATTGGGTTGATACAGGTGACTGAAAAAGTTCAGAGAAGAGTAGCTCATTTTGTATTATCGTAATGTGGGGCAGAGAATGTCACGGAATTGATAAGCGAGATGGGGTGGTAATCATCAAGGTATTCATCGTTGCGGCGAGATCTCACGAAATTTCAGTCGCCAACTTTCTCCTTCTAATGCGAAAATATTTTGTTGACACCCTTCTACGTAGGGACAAACGACCATCGTGATCAAATAAATCAGAGCTCGCACGGAAAGATTTTTCGCACGTGCTACAGGAGAATGGAACTCTCGCAAAATAGTCTGAAAGTTGCGCTATGCACCCTCTACGTAGCGCTTAAGTATGAACTGCAGAGCAGTCACGTAGTTATTAAACTGGTTTAAACTACGGCAGTGTGTAGACAGCTGGAAGTTCTATTGGAAATCGGTATAGTTACATCAGTACCTATTACGAACCTGACGGATGGAAACACCAGCTTTGTATTGTAAGAGGAAGAACTGCGTCTTTTAACTACAGAAATACTAATTTAGTAGTAATTCGCATAGTTATCCGTGTGATTAGATTAGCACTAGTCCTAATTAGTTTTTAGTTTGCATTATGAGGTAACCAGTACTATTCGCTTCTGGTTACTGTATAGTTTACTTGGTTTTCATATCTGAAGCCTGACCTACCTGACGAGATTTACAGAACACGACGTTTTGAATGAATGAGGGAAAAAATTGTATGTACGGAATCGGCCATTTTTCCCCAGCTTCTTACGCAAATGGAATGGGACAGGAAACTGATATTTTGTTACCAAGTACCTTGTGCCATGCACTGTACAATGGTGTAAGTGTATATGTAAATTCATATGTAGAAACTGAAGCAGCGTTCTCCTTAGATGGGCCAACTCTTCCATATACCCTGCGATATCCAGTATAATAGTAATTCTTTTTAGTTCTACCGGATCAGTTATTGACCCCTGCTACTTTCATATATTTCGTCAGTGATCACCGTTGTGAACATTAATATTATTGTCCATATATAGTTTTTTCCCTGTTCGTACTTCTACGGGAAAAAGACCATTTGTCTCAAAGGAATGCGAGGATCGGAGAAATAACGACATAGGCTACGCGTCTAGAGGGGTTGTGGCAGGGGGAAAGTTAACTTGTTTCTCGGTCGGTCTCGGCAACCAACTGACGCCCTCACCTCGTACCCATCGGCATCTGTGGTATA
This sequence comes from Schistocerca gregaria, assembly GCF_023897955.1. NCBI lineage: Eukaryota > Metazoa > Arthropoda > Insecta > Orthoptera > Acrididae > Schistocerca > Schistocerca gregaria. The sequence continues at coordinate 737,463,675 of NC_064931.1, forward strand.
AATGACACACACAAAATCCCCAAGGACTCGCGAAACAGGGCTGTGCAGACGTTCAAATTTAAACACACTCGTTACGTTATTTACTTCTCAATTGACTCACACAATACAACATTTCTCAAGAGTCCGAAAGAGTCGCAGACCGCTTGAGTTATCAGCAATCAAAAAAAAGAGGATAGTGGACACGAAATGTTCCGATTTGTTTAGTCTTCCTTCCGTCATCATATCTGCTATACTGCTCAGCGCTCCGAGTCTCCTCAATCCCTTCTAAAATGAATCAGTTCTCATCGTGTGCTCTCGAAGTGAAAAATTACGTAATGCAGTAAAAGTAAGCAATGTACTACAAGTTCTTTTTTAATTTGTGTGTTGCTTGTATGAATATCAAGAGTTCAGATGGAAACCCAGTTCTAAGCAAAGAAAGGAAAGCAGAAAGGTGGAAGGAGTATTAGAGGGTCTATACAAGGGCGATGTACTTGAGGACAATATTATGGAAATGGAAGAGGATGTAGATGAAGATCAAATGGGAGATACGATACTGCGTGAAGAGTTTGACAGAGCACAGAAAGATCTGAGTCGAAACAAGGCCCCGGGAGTAGACAACATTCCATTAGAACTACTGACGGCCTTGGGAGAGCCAGTCAGCCAGTCCTGACAAAACTCTACCATCTGGAGAGCAAGATGTATGAGACAGGCGAAATACCCTCAGACTTATAGAAGAATATAATAATTCCAATCCCAAAGAAAGCAGTTGTTGACAGATGTGAAAATTACTGAACTACCAGTTTAATAAGTCACAGGTGCAAAATACTACGTCAATTCTTTACAGACGAATGGAAAACTGGTAGAAGCCGACCTCGGAGAAGATCAGTTTGGATTCCGCAGAAATGGTGGAACACGTGAAGCAATACTGATCCTACGACTTATCTTAGAAAATAGATTGAGGAAAGGCAAAGCTACATTCCTATCATTTGTAGGCTTAGAGAAAGCTTTTGACAATGTTGACTGCAATACTCTCTTTCAAATTCTAAAGGTGGCAGGGGTAAAATACAGCGAGCGAAAGGCTATTTACAATTTGTACAGAAACCAGATGGCAGTTATATGAGTCGAGGGACATGAAAGGGAAGCAGTGGTTGGGAAGGGAGTGAGACAGGGTTGTAGCCTCTCCCCGATGTTATTCAATCTGTATATTGAGCAAGCGGTAAAGGAAACAAAAGAAAAGTTCGGAGTAGGTATTAAAATCCACGGAGAAGAAATAAAAACTTTGAGGTTCGCTGATGACATTGTAATTCTGTCAGAGACAGTTGAGCAGTTAAAATTTATTCCTACTAAATCTCCCTTAAACCTCCCTTAAAATTATGCTTAGCTGCTGGTCACCTCCCTTAAAACCGTGAGCAAATGTTGGTCGCCCTAGTTCTTCGTGTGGGCGTCGTTCATATTGGCGTAGAGGAGCTACAAATTGTGGTGTGGAGAATTTCATTTTTTCGTTAGTTCTGATACTGTGACTTCGTAAAGGTTCGTATACAAACAACGGACGCTCAGTAGCGTCTGGTATCGAGAGTGGTGTGGCTGCCGCCTGGTTGCAGCGTGACATATGCCGCGTCCCGAGACAAACAGCCGGCGCGGTGGCTGGCGCGCGCCAGTCACGGCTGCTTAGCGTATAACGTCTGCGTTGACAGCCGGCTTCACCTTTCGGGCATTCCTCTTCTTCCGCCGCTTCGGCGCCGGCGAGCGAGAGAGAGTGTGTGTGTGTGTGGGGATCACACGCGCCAGCGGCTGCTCCGGCCAAAGAAGCGCGGTGGAGTGCGCGGAGAAGAGAGGGAAGAGTCAGAGACGGCGAGAGCGCGACGTGGAGGGGGGAGCGGGAGCTGGCTGTTCCCCACGGCCCACGGCCGGGCGAGCAGAAAGGGCGCCGACTGCACATCCGATCTGATTAGGGGCGGCGGGCGCGGGCGCGGGCGGCGAGCGCACATCGCGCCAGGCTGCCGCGCCGAGCGGCCGCCAGAAAAAGCGGCGGCGCTGTGGCCGGCAGCGGCAGTGGCCGCGGCCGCGTTGCCAAGTCGCGCCGGCGCGCCGGCCACGTGCAGCACGTGCAGCGCTCGCTTTCCGCTCCACCACCCTGCCGCACTGCTGCCCAGGCCGGGGATCGAACCCGGCACCGCAGGTCGCTGCACGCGCACCCTATTACCCGCGCCTGCAACGCCGTGGTATCTCTGTTCGTAGGTCGTCGACGTAACGCCGCGGTCTGTTTCAAATATAGGGCCATTTCACACTGTTTACATCGACGACCTAAGATTAGGAGCTACAGTGTAGTCTTTAAATATTATTTCGAGACCTGTTCTCTAACAACCCTAGCACAACAACGATCAAAAATTAATTATGATTGTAGTGTTGCTGACGCTGCTAAATATTGCATTTTCGGGCAACAACAAAGTTATATTATGTGGCAGGTGTCATTAGAGCACAGTTAATAAAGTCATTTCATGAAATAATGGATAAACTAGGCACTCATCTTTTCGTGTTTCCCACGCTGGTCTCGTTGCGAACTCATGGCTCAATCGTCGAAAATCTAGGTGGTGATGATTCCAAACTCGGATACAAAGAGGCCTAGTGTTATTCTTCAATAGTCAAAAGATTTATAGATATGTTTCATAAACCATTCTTCAAGATTAAACTTTTGCAAGTTAAGACAATGGAGACGTAAACAAAAGTAATCAGCACTCCGAATTTGAGTTACACTTCTTTTTTATTACTTTTGTCGCAACATCACTTCACAATATAAAACATACTTGAAAATATCTTCTTCTCTGTTAAAGTTCACATTTCATAAACCGACTACAATTTGCGTCTTTTCAACATGACGACCAAGACTTGACTCTCCAATAACCGCTTATGCGCCCAAAAATCAGAGTTACAAGTACGTCAAAGATCATAGTGACAAAAGAAAGAATACGCATAAGAATAATACCCTTGCTATATAAACATTTCGATGTATGAAAGTATCACTACATTAATGAAATCAAATCTGAATGTTGTCACAGAAATATGTTAACTATTTTACAGAAACACAGTAGAATATTGCTGGTATCGAGAGGTTAAGGTGATGTGCCGTAATGGTTTCGTAATTCAAGTACCATTACAGTTGGAAAAGAATAATATTTGGTATGCCTCGGAGGACCAATGTAGAATATTGGGTTTGTTTATGAATAACGTTTCTGCTCCCAGTCACGATATTCTTTTATTTATATTTGACACGGTGCGTTTCCGGAATAGATTCCCATTTTCAGTTGTGTTTTTTGTGTGTATACTATGTTGTTTTTTTGTAATGTATTTGATTTTTGCGGTTCTATTTGCTCTTTTGAACTCACACATCAAAAACATTAAGTAAAAATGGCATTGTACACAGAGACAAAACGCACTAGAAAACGCGTTGTGCAAAATATAGATAAAAGAAAATGCTGACTATTAGCAGAAAGTCATTTATAAACAAACCTGTAGTTTTCGTAGTCGCAGGCTTTCACATACCATTTATAATGTATAGATCAGGTCATTGTAGAACTGTTCCTGTTTACCGTCTGCTTTCCAGTTCTTGTCTTTTCCCGTTTCTCTGTGGGGTCGGCATTGTCATATGGGTCGTGGCAATGTCAGTGACAGCTGGTTGTCGTATGCCCTCCTGACGCTACCACTCCTCCCGAGACGGAATCCGTGTATCCTTCTGTCTGTGTCCATAGTAAATAGCCTGTCTGCGTCCGTAGTAAATCCAGTGTTCAAGTGTGAGAAAGTTTTTCCACATGTTTGCTAGCGTATTTCTGAGGCGGGACGTACCCAAGTATTCACTTACTGGGATGTAGAAATCCGCCTAAAAACCATATCCGAGCTGTCCGGGTCACCAGCCTTGGTCGTCAATGTTCGAGGCAGATTCTATCCGCGGCATGACCGCCTGCCCGAATCCCGGAAGGGGCACATTAACATGCTCAACTGTCCTGGTGGCTCAGAACCATTGTTATTAGTGTTGTACGTTAATGGCTTAACGAATGGTATTAGCTGCAGTTTCAAGCCTTTCGAATAAGGCACCGTTACCTACCTACGATGAAACTCTGGCCGGTACAAATTTCATTAATATCCAGTTAGATCATGATGAAATGTCATACTTACAAAAACTAGCAAATTGATCTTGATATACATAAAATTACTTCGTAAGCTACGTGTTCCATAGCCCATTCGAACGTTTATTTTGCTGAAATGATGAGGTTCAAATGGCTATAAGCACTATGGGACTTACCATCTGAGGTCATCAGTCCCCTAGAATTTAGAACTACTTAAACCTAACTAACCTAAGGACATCACACACATCCATGCTCGAGGCAGGATTCGAACCTGCGACCGTAGCAGGCGCGTGGTTCCGGACTGAAGCGCCTAGACCCGCTCGGTCACAGCCGCTGGCAAATGATGTGGAACGAGTCATTTTGCACGATGTGTGTGATTAGTGTTAACATTTATGAACATTTGTCTTAGTCCTCTTCATGCAAGTTCACTTAAAAACTAGTTTTTTACGTAAAGTTATGCGCTTCAAGAAAGTAGAAGCGTGCTGTGCTTTGACAGCCAGTTTATAAGGCGCAACTATAGTCAGTTGTGACATACAAGTACTTCGAAGTATCAGTGCGCACAAACTGAGAAACTGCTATTTGTATACAAAAGAGATTGCAAACAAAACACTTGTGTGCCGCGCGTGATTAGCCGAGCGGTCTTAGGCGCTGCAGTCACGGACTGTGCAGCTAGTCCCGGCGGAGGTTCGAGTCCTCCGTCGGGCATGGGTGTGTGGTTGTCCTTAGGCTAATTTAGGTTAAGTAGTGTATAAGCTTAGGGACTGATGACCTTAGCAGTTAAGTCCCATAAGATTTCACACACATTACATTACAAACACTTGTGCGGTTCACTCTTCAATACTGCTCAGATGTGTGGCATACACACATCAGATCTAACAGGGAACTCGACTCAGTTCGTTCATATGTAAAGGAGTCCGCTGTGAATAGCCACAGGCTTGTTAAGAGAGATGAGTGGAATCATCTTAAGTGGCAGATATTTGAAGGAAGTCGCTAACATCCAACGAGAAGCGAAACTACGGACATTCTTCAGCCTGTATTTGCGACAGATAAAATTAGGCTCACACTAAGACACACGAGCTATCATTGTTACTGCTCCCAATCCGCGAATGGAAAGAGGAGAAAACTGTAAAGTTTGTAAACCGTTTATCAACAGCACTCTTTGCTACAAACCTTACAGAGCAAATGCTGCTCAGATGTAGAATACTAAAGAATTTTGATCACATGTTGCGGCTGTCAAAGCGTAACTAGGGGAAACCGGTCCTACGGGAACATAAACAATGTGAATGTGTTCTTGTTTAATTAAAAGATTCTGAGTGAAAAGTGAGCTAGCAGTTGGTTCATTCTTCCCTCCTTAGCACTTTAAAAATTTTTCCCAAAATATTTTGGCATGTGAACATATTACGCTTTTTTTAACATGTAATTCATACCAATCTATTACAAAAATGGTTCAAATGGCTCTGAGCACTATGGGACTCAACTGCTGTGGTCATCAGTCCCCTAGAACTTAGAATTACTTAAACCTAACCTAACTAACCTAAGGACATCACACACATCCATGTCCGAGGCAGGATTCGAACCTGCGACCGTAGCAGTGGCACGGTTCCGGACTGCGCGCCTAGAACCGCGAGACCACCGCGGCTGGCAATCTATCACAAGCTCTCCTCACTTCAACTGATTCACACCTAATATTTCATCGGTGTAAGGGCACGTCCCGTTGCCCTTTCTCACTCACTCACTCACTCAGCCCACCTCATTGTCATTATGTCTTTTGGTCTCCCTCTGTCACTGTGTCCTGTCTCACTGCCAGTCTCCCTCGTTCCGTCCTACTACTACAGTCTCCTCTCATTGTCACTGTCTTGCTCTTTCTCTCACTTTTCTCATTTCTTCATTCCTCTTAAATAATACCAAATAAATATTCCAGAATTCGCATCAAGAACATGAGTAATTTAGAAGCAGTTATTCTCAGCCTGTATCACTTAAAAAAGAAGGTATTCCGGTCCAGACTGTATACCAATTAGGTTCCTCTCAGAGTATACGGATGCAATATCTCCATACTTAACAATCCTATACAATCGCTCGCTCGACGAAAGATCCGTACCCAAAGGCTGAAAAGTTGCACATTCACACCAATATTCAATATAGGCAGTAGGAGTAACCCACAATACTATATGCCTATATCATTACCGTCGATATGCAGCAGGATTTTGGAATATATATTGTGTTAAAACATTGTCAGTACCTCGAAGAGAACGGTCTATTGACACACAGTCAACGCTGATTTAAAAAACGTCTTTCTTGTGAAACACAACTGTCTCTTTAGCACACGAAGTGTTGAGTGCTATTGACAAGGGGATCGAAATTGATTCCGTATTTCTAATTTTCCAGAAGGCTTTTGACACTGCACCACACAAGAGGCTTATAGTGAAACTCCGTGCTTATGGAATATCGTCATAGGTATGTGACTGGATTCGTGATTTCCTGTCAGAGAGGACACAGTTCGTAGTAACTGACGGAAAGTCATCGAGTCCAACAGAATTTATTTCTGGCCTCCCCCGAGGTAGCGTTACAGGCTCTTTGCTGTTCCTTATCTATATAAACGATTCAGGAGACTATTTGAGCAGCTGCCTTAGGTTGTTTGCAGATAATGTTTACCGTCTAATAAAGTCATCAGAAGATCAAAAAAAATTGCAAAACAGTTTAGAAAAGATATCTGTATACTGTGAAAATTGGCAGTTGACTCTAAATAAGGAAAAAGTGGGGTTATCCACAGGAGTACTAAAAGAAATCCGTTAAACTTCCGTTACACTGTAAATCAGTCAAATCTAAAGGCCGTAAATTCAATTAAATACCTAGGAATTTCAATTACGAACAACTTAAATTGGAAGGGACACAAAGAAAAATGTTGTAGGGAAGGTGAGCCAAAGGTTGCGTTTTATTGGCAGAACACTTAGAAGGTGCAACAGGGCTACTAAAGAGACTGCATACACTACACTCGCCCGTTCTCTTTTGGAGTACCGCTGCGCGGTGAGGTATCCTTACCAGACAGGTTTAACGGAGTACACTGAAAAAGTTCAGAGAAGAGCAGCACGTTTTGTATTATCTAGAAAAAGGGGAGAGAGTGTCATGGGCATGATTAAGGATTTTGGATGGACACCATAAAAAAAGGCGTTTTTCGTTGCGGAGGAATCTCCTCTCGAAATTTCAATCACCAACTTCTTCCTCCGAATGCGAAGATATTTTCTTCACGCCGACCTATCATCATAATAAAATAAAGCCGGCCGGGATGGCAGAGCGGTTCTAGGCGCTACAGTCTGGAACCACGCGACCGCTACGGTCGCAGGTTCGAATTCTGCCTAGGGCATGGATGTGTGTCATGTTCTTAGGTTAGTTAGGTTTAAGTATTTATAAGTTCTAGGGGACTGATGACCTGAGCAGTTAAGTCCCATAGTGCTCAGAGCCATCTGAACAATTTTGAACCAATAAAATAAAGGGGGTCAGAGCTCACACAGAAAGATATAGGTGTTCTTTTTTTTAGAGCGCTGTTTGAGACTAGAATAATAGATAATTGTTGTCAAGGTGGTTCGATGAATCATCTGCCAGGCACTTAAGTGTGATTTGCAGAGTATCCATGTGGATGCAGGTGTAGACGAACTGCTACTGGCCCTTCTCTCTGTCATTATCTTTCTCTTCCTCGTTGTCACTGTCATAAACTCTGTCTCTCATTATCACTGGCCCTCGCCCACTTTCATATTCTGTTTATCTTCATGTCTCTCCCACTGGCACCGTCTCCTTCATTCTTTTGCTAGCACTGTTTTGTCACTGTCAACTATATGCTACTGCTAGTGTGTCCCTCTCTTTGTTGCACACTGCCATTGTCTCCATCGTTGTTTCTGCAACACAACCAGTGTTTCCTGTGTGTCAATATTTATTACTTTTCGGTCTCTCTACCATTTCCACTGTCTTCTTCTCTCTCAGCATAAAAAGTGGGAATATGTTTGGATGCCAAATTTTTGGGAAAAATTTTAAAGGTGCTAAGGAAGGTAGAATGAGGCAGCTAGTACTCCACTTTTCAGTCTTTTAAATAAACCGGAACATATTCGCATTTCTGTGGTCCTATAGAACCATTTTTCCGCTGGTTTCCCGCATTTCCCTGCTACAGCTTGACATGTAACTCGTATGTAAGAGAATGAATTAGTCACTAAAATTTAGATAGTTCATTTATGTGAAACTGAAGTGACGCAAAACTAATTTTACATTGCTGACCGAATGTTATGTGCAAAAAAATTTGCATGTACTTCAGTACTACATCATAGCGTTCCCAGACGATAACAGAGACACTTCTCTTATTTCTCTGTGATATATCTCTTTATAAACTATGTTTTCACCTCACACCGGATTTTAAGTGCACATTTTACGTGTACTAGCAGGGTGAATTTGAACGTCAGTGTCTCGGATAAAGACATGAAGAGGATTTTCAAGGTTGTTCAGGATCAGGATCTAAGAAATACACTGTAAAAATTGCACCCATATACTGTGCATAGCCATCTTGGAATCCTCAGCTGGGTAGAAAACCGCCCATGAACTAATGTTGCCTCCATGCGTGCCATCAAATCCACCGTGGTTCACATCAAACGCCGCCGCGCGGCATTAGCCGAGCGGTCAGGGGCGCTGCAGTCATGGACTGTGCGGCTGGTCCCGACGGAGGTTCGAGTCATCCATCGTGCATGGGTGTGTGTGTTTGTCCTTAGGATAATTTAGGTTAATTGGTGTGTAAGCTTAGGGACTGATGCCCTTAGCGGTTAAGTCCCATAAGATTTCACACACATTTGCACATTTTTGAACATCAAACGCAAAAAGAGCCAACCGATTTGCTCTATTTGCCTAGGCCTGAGAAAGTGAGTAATATTCATACTTTGGCCCTGTACTGTAGGATAGTAGCACCAAGACGATCCTTCTGTTGGTTATACAAATGGCCCTTAGCCCAAAGGCTATACAAAACACGGACTTACCGTTTTATCAGCAATAGAACACGAGGTATGAGCACCGAAATATCCCGTTTTTATGCGCTGCGTTTTGTAACACATTAGGTACTTTGACATTGCATGCATAGCGACAAGTACTAATTAACGGGACGGGGACCTAAATAATAGCTCAACGAAGGACGAAATGTTGACTCCCGTCTGCAAATCTTCCTTCAAATATTTAGCTCAAAAATTTTACAGGATTTCAGTTGCCGTTCGGCACCAGAGCCGAATGGCACGATAATCAGTACTAGAGGTTTTGATAATCGCCTGAAAAAGTGAAGATTAAAAAATTTCACACAACCCCGCCGAATGTATGCCAGGTTTTGTGTACGGTTTGCTGGTTAATTAGCGCCACTCTTGGCCGCAATTTTCTGAACACCCCTCGAGCTGTGAACGGTTCCCTGGTATTGGGGAAGGACGCAAGCCACACTCATCTAGTATATAAAAATGTAGCAGTACTGACCCACAAATGCATTAATACATTACATTACTCACCTCTGTCTGCAACAGAATTTCAGACGTAAGAGCATTTGCATAATTGACAATTCCGTTGGTTTTATGTATTAAGAATGAAAAAATCACATGACACTGACGTAATATTTTGCAATATTGTAGGGTATTACAAAAGTATAATGTGTTTTCTCCATCATAATAATAAAGATATTTTCTGAAAAATATAATGTCATACGTAATAAGAAGTACAAAGATACTATTTGGTGTGCCCTATGGATGTGTAACAGGACCATCAATGTTCAAGTAAAATGCTAACTTTTTGGTGAAACATTTTATTGAAAAATCGGACATTTTGTAGATGATGTAATAACGTATTGGTAAGTTTTATATCATAAACGTTGTGGTAATATCTGTATAGTTATTAAAACATTATCTGTCTTGTGTAAAGACGATCAACTAGTTTTAAAGCAAAATGAGGAAAAAATGTAGTAACGTTTCACTACGCATTAACATGGCGCAAATGGTGTAACTCATGTTATTAAAGTACGTGGCAGGAACAATCTGTGAAAATATTAAGTGTAAATATCACATTCCAGTTGCAGTGGAAGTAAATGGCAGGGTTCAGTGTGTTTGTCAACGAAAACGATAGCTCCTCTAGGTCAGATTAACATATGCAATTAACAGGGGACTCCTTGTGCATACAATAAAGGTATGGTCTCAGGTTTGCTTAACTGACGACAGAGAAAATCAGAAATCTTGATTGGCAGCCGCTGTAGGAAATATGGTTTATCTAGAGAAAATCTGCTTTATTAGCAAAAACTAAGAATATTCTTCATTCTTCCTAAAGACCGTGCAAAAGACAAAATGACAGCCCACTCAGTAACATACAAGAATCATTTTTTCATATTTCAGTCGTGAATTCAACGGGAAAAATGTTTTGGTATGTGGTACAATAAAAATTTCCGTGTGTAGAGATGTAGACGCAGATACAGAAAGACAAATACCACTCAGAGCAGCCGCCAAGTCATGGCACGCCGCAGCACACAGGTAATTGGGAAACATGTGTGCCAAGGACCGTGAAATACTGTCCCATTGTGCTACGTACAAACAGAGGAAAATTCATATTCAAATTTAGATGGGACAATCGGAAAATATGTCAACTGCGTCGAACTGAAAAGGTGGGAAATTCAAATGCGCCTCGTGGAAGAGTTAAGAGTCTCCTTCCGAGACTTCGAAGGGACAAAAGTGGTAGTCAGCTCCCCTTAAACGTGATTTTGAATGTTTTTCGCCAAAAATGCATTCTTTCCCGAGCTGAGCTGGCCGTAGAAAAAAAAAGTGGTGGTTCAAATGGTTCAAATGGCTCTGAGCACTATGGGACTTAACTTCTGAGGTCATCAGTCCCCTAGAACTTAGAACTACTTAAACCTAACTAACCTAAGGACAGCACACACATCCATGCCCGCGGCAGGATTCGAACCTGCGACCGTAGCGGTCGCGCGGTTCCAGACAGTAGCGCCTAGAACCGCTCGGCCAAAAGAAAGTGTTGATTACGTACTATCTAAATGACGTGCGGTTGTGCCACTACGATAGATCGGAAGGCATAATCATCTCCCACAAGCCATGGATAAGCGTCACATGATACGACGTTTTCTAAGTGCATTTGAAGTACTTATTTACACTTTTACACTGTACTGTAGGATAGTGACACTAAGACCATTCTTCTGTTAGTTATACAAATGATTCTTACCTCAAAGGCTATCCAAAACACTTGCCCTACCTTTTTATCGCCAATAGAACACGAGGTATGAGCACCTTCTTCGAAGGTTTCATAGGACAACCGATTCAGTTTTCCAGACCAAAATTGGAAAGTACTCATTTAAACTAAAGGAGTGGACTAAAATTGTACTTTTTTTATCGGTAATGTGACTTTCATTTCTGTGCGAGCTATATGTGAAGACAGGCTGCATTCAGAATTTTGCACAGCAGAATAATTTTGGCTTAAGGTACATAAACATTGTCTGCTTAAAAAGCTAGCTGTAACAGCAAGTGCAGTAATAGACAGACAAAATCGCAGAGGGTATCAACTATTAGCTAGTACATTATATTCTGTGAAATATTTGTAATAGATCCAGACCACAGTGCAGACAGTTGATTGTAAATCGTAACGTAACGTTACGGCGACAGCTTTATTCCATAAATACGAAAATAAAGAACTATGGTAAACAATATAGAAAGGTGAAATTATGGAGTAATTTTTATTTTGCTCTTTTTATATACATATTTCCACACTTTTCCTAGGGATTATATCATTTTGGTCAAAATTTGTAACACAGATGAGTAGAAGATACGCAGTCAGATGATCAGAAGTTGTTCATATGTTTTTAATTTACTTTATTGCAACTACACAATGAAAGTGTTTCCTTCGATTAATAGACTTAAAAAAAACATTTTTGTGTTCAGATTGAGTTTCGGTAGTGTCTGGAGGGATAGTTTGCATAAAGCCTCAAGTGTTCGTACCTATCTTGGTAGTAAACATATGAGTCGATCCAGATAGTCAGCAGCACAATCAGATAATGGCTCTGAGCACTATGGCACTTAACAGCTGAGGTCATCAGTCGCCTAGAACTCAGAACTACTTAAACCTAACTAACCTAAGGACATCATACACATCCATGCCCGAGGCAGGAATCGAACCTGCGACCGTAGCGGTCGCGCGGTTCCAGATTGAAGCGCCTAGAACCGCTCGGCCACACCGGCTGGCAATCAGATAATCCGCTGACTGTTGTTATCTACAGGACATACTCAATGGGTGAGTATAAGGAAATATAGAAAGGCATGAGCAAACTGTTCACTTGATGTCATGAATTTCAGCTCGTACCAACTTAGTATAGTTCAAGATAATGTCCATTACAGAGCTCTGGTTAAGAGGTTAGTGGTGAAAACCTCGAGCACGTTAAATTGTGTAACAATTTAACGACGGTATTAAGAAGCGATACGAAACGGGGACTAACTTGAGGAATTTGTAGCAGGGAAGGTAAATGGAAGGCTTTATACTTGTTATAAGGGTTGTGAGAAAGTACTGTCATCTGTAAACGAAATTACAAACAATAATTTTCCGTGCCTCACTGCAGAGTACTACTCCAGCGTGGGGAGTCCGTGTCAAGCAAGAATCGAAGCAGACAGAGAATGAATTCTAAGTTACGATCCTAGGATCATAACACACCAATGTAGGACATTCGAAAGTGTAACAGGGAGCTTAAATTTGAATGTTTTGTATTAAAGTTACCTCATTCCCGTGAACCCTTTTGGGTAAGTTCGGTGAAATGGTATTAGTAGAAAACAGTGGGATAATTCTGCTGCTATCGCTTAAACATCACGAAAGTAACACAACGGAGATTAGGATATTTACAGAGCATTATAAGATCGTTCTTTATCTTCAAATATGTGAAAAGAATACGGCAAAAATCGATAATGTTGGTACAGAGTACCCTCATAATTCACTGTGCAGTGTCCTGCGTAGCATACATGTAGAACTTCAGTAACAGTAAACATCTTATCTGAATAGATATGAATTGATGAATTAAAGTTCACTGAATTCTAATTTCCAGTTTCATTCAGCGCACGTCTCAAAGTTGGATTCCTCACTCATGCAGTACACGCTTTAGAGCAGGTTAATTAACGTGGAGTCCCAACACCACGTTTAAGAACATCGCTCGCAATACCTGATCTTGACGACTAGGCCAGTGGTGGAAATATTCAGCAGAATAATGATGCTGTAAAACTGAATCGGTGCCTACCGACAAATGCGTCACAGGGTTACTGATGCCTGCAAATAGAACTTCCATATTCAAGTTGTATTTGAAGTCTACTTTCCTGAAATAGTCAATATTAGCTGGATTACGGATTTCTAGAAATTAATCAGAGTAACTACTTGCTATACTCGTAATAATAGCAATAATTTATTTTCTATTTTCTCTTGGGCTCGCTGCATGGTAGATGTCTTGTAATGACTTAATAAAATAAAAGACGGTAATGTACCAGAATGCTGCTATAATTGTTAACTACTAGCAGTTTTACATTAGCAATAGGCCTATTTCGGCATTATCGCCATCTTCAGGCTATCCGCAACTAAATACACTTTGTTGAAAGTTGTAACATTATAAATAATAACAATTTTGTTTTATTATGTTCCTACTGTTGCATTGATCATTTCTAACTGCAACCAACTTTTTAAATATTTATCTTATCTTTATTAATTGCTGTTGTTCGCAGGCATAAGCTAGGTCTTTTATCGTTATGATATACTGTTGTGGTTTTGACAGCTGCAATTGACAGCTAATCCAGCGATGCTGTATGGTTACAATGTGCTTATTCATTTGTCTATTAGCATATACACTAAAAAACATAAAAAATAAAAACAATGCGCCATAGATAATCAGAACACATATTTGGTTCAAATGGCTCTGAGCACTATGGGACTCAACTGCTGTGGTCATCAGTCCCCTAGAACTTAGAACTACTTAAACCTAACTAACCTAAGGACATCACACACATCCATGCCCGAGGCAGGATTCGAACCTGCGACGACACATATTTGGTTGCAGATATCCTGAAAATGGCGATAACGCCGAAATAGACCTGTTGCTAATGTAAGACTGCTAGCAGTTGATTATAGCAGCATTCTGGTAGAGTACCGTCTTTTATTTTGTTACAGTAGTAATCCCGAGTGGATCAATAGGCTGACCTAAGACTTTCAATAGAGCGCCAGTTTGGGCATTAGTGTATCTCTAACGTATCCCAGTAGTCCTACTGGTGAAAGGAGATCTGTAGTTTAACATGGAATCTCAACCTCGTGTCATTCCTGGTGAATCTTTACATCGTTGAGAGCTCAATGCTAGATGAAAAGTGCACTGAAATATTTCATGGTTCGACTGGGTTGCAATTCCACGACCTTTCGGTTTGAAAACACGCGATTTACCGCTATACCGCCATACCCATGCTGGAAATAATGTTGTCTAACAAATTGACACTTTGGTAGGAGTGATAACTAACAGATTTCTGACAATATAGTGCAGTGTGTGGCGAGCTATCCATCGACTAGCTGTACGAGTCTTAACTACGAAGGGACGACACCAATTGGTAATCAGGAGGTGTCGGCTGGGCGCTGAATTATAGCAACAGACAGGACGTCGTTGGCGGTAAAACGCACAAGGCTGGGGATTTACAGCGGCGTGGTTATTAGCACTGGAGCGTGTGCGAGGCCGGTTCCGACACGGAATGGGAAGGCAGCGGCCATGACCCTTCCAATAAACCACCGCAGCGCTCAACCACAAGTGATTATCGTAACTGAGGTCTGCCGCCAGACAACTTAACCGAACCTGACTTGCCAAGCGGTGCACCTTACACTCTGAATGTAGCGCACCATGATTTGGACTAGCTCATCTCACATCCGCCCCTTAGCACACACTGATATTTTTCTGAAGTGCACTGAATAACACTCAGTATAGCCTCCTACTCTGAACTAACACTATCATCTTAATAAACCTATACCTTCTAGGGATATGTTTCTTTCTTTCTTTTTGATGCTATTCGCCTAACGCTTGCCCCACCAGCTTTATCTATTTCATTGCAAGAGATGTGATGATTGTTCGGTGTCGGTATTCATGCTCGTTTTGTCACCCCGGATGTTGTTTCTTTTGCTTTATTTTATTTTTCTAGCTAATGCTATAGTAGGTAGTCAGTCGTCAGACACACGTACTGTATCACCAGCGAGCCCATTTTTTAGTCCTGTGACAACGTTACAATCTTTGTATTACTACCGCATGTATTCATTTCTGTAATCTTCTGTTCCCCGTTATTTTCAATGATTACTGGTCCAAAGGGAATCTTACTTTCTTTATCCTTTTAGAATGTTGAAGGTATTTCCTCATAATCATTATTAAACGTCGAAGCATAAGATCCATATAATAGTCCGAGAAAATTGTTATATGCTAATTTTGATATTGGTGGTAAATGTTTTCTTCTCCATAGCACTTTAATGTAACTGTAAAGTATTACTTTAGTAGCTCATAGGTGTACGTACACTTATATCTATTTCTGCTTTAGTCTCATTTCTGAAGAGACTCCCTAAGTATTCAGAGTACTCTGCTTCCTTTAAGGTTACGCACCAACAACCACCGTTAGGTTTTCCCTGTATGTTATCACATGTTCTACAACCTCCTGGGCCGGCCAGTGTGGCCGAGCGGTTCTACGCGCTTCAGTCTGGAACCGCACGACCGCTACGGTCGCAGGTTCGAATCCCGCCTCGGGCATGGACGTGTGTGATGTCCTTAGGTTAGTTAGGTATAAGTAGTTCTAAGTTCTGGGGGACTGATGACCTCAGATGTTAAGTCCCATAGTGCTCAGAGCCATTTTTGAACCACCTCCTGGGGTTTCCCTAAATCGCTTATGGAAGAAACCAGGGTCCTTCCTTTGAAGAGTACACAGATGGTTCCCTGGACCATCCTTCTCCAATTCGAGCTTTGCTTCGTCTTTAACGGCAGCGTCGCTGACGGGGTGTATTACTGCCTCACTGTCTTCTCCTCATTGTCACGTACTCTTGTTTCTTTTCAATTATATAACGGTTTTTCCTCATTACGGTTTCGTCCGATCTTGAATAGTCATGTCCGCTACTTGCAGTTGAATTTCTATGGGCACCATTTCAGTAAATTCTTTATCAGTCTTTTTTACGGTATAGTTGAACCATTAGACCAGCGAGTCCAGTAGGCAAGTCGAGCGTGTGCAATGCTCGTCTCTTTCGCCCAGCAACACTTAAGAGTATGGTGTACTGATGTAAGACGATCGGGTCCGATGTTCGTTGCTTTGACAAAATATCTGCTGCAACTAAACCGTAGTGATATTAGACGAGCACGTTCAATTCTCGTTGCTTTGACAAAATATTTGGTAAATTATCCTTGTAGTAGGTTACTGTGCACAAGGACAATGGAGACACAGTGAAATGAACCAACGGGGAATAGAACCGATTATATTAGCTTTTTATGGATCGCCTAATCAGAACAAATTAAAGGATCTTGAAATCTAAGTCCAGACTGAGATTAATACTTATTCATTTGATGTGATGATTGACATAAATCGCAGTGTGCTTAACAGAGACCAAAATTTCTATATAATTCAAATTAAATTACAAAATGACGAAACACAGAGTGGGGTACAAAAAAAAAAGCGGAAGACTACGTGTAGGCAGCACTGCAAGACCTCTTTATTTTGACATCTCGCAGAATCAAAGACAGTGTTACAAGAAGCCACAAATATAACCAAAATAAGCATCATATACTGCGTGGCGAAGTAATCAGGTGAGAAGCTGTACGGAACATAAATTATGCTATCGCAGTTGCGTTGCTCGTGTCCTCTCGAACAGCTACTCTGCACCGACCAACACCCAACGGTGACCAGCGATGATGCCTTCTGCATCATGCGCAGCAGAACACTCTCCACACAACGGTCTGGAACAGAATGTCCAGATCCAAGTTCACTGCACTTAGCTCTCTACTTTCTAAAAACTATGCATGGAGCGATGCTGTTGACAATGTGATGGACGAGAATTGTTGCTAAGTTCATGAAAAAAGCAGGGGAAGTACATGTGACTTCTCTTCTCTTGCTTACAAGATTCACGCTTTTGACCACGAAATTGTCTCTCGGCCTAAGCAGTTGATTATTAGTTACCCTACGCGCCAAGAACTCTGTCAAATGGCTCTGAGCACTATGGGGCTCAACTGCTGAGGTCATAAGTCCCCTAGAACGTAGAACTACTTAAACCCAACTAACCTAAGGACATCACAAACATCCATGCCCGAGGCAGGATTCGAACTTGCGACCGTAGCGGTCGCGCGGTTCCAGACTGTAGCGCCTAGAACCGCTCGGCCACACAGGCCGGTGAACTCTGTCCACAGCGATACATACTATTGGCGGAACCAAATTTTTAGAGCGAGCGCAACAGACTCTCTTACGTGGCATCTAAACCTTTGTAGTCGAGCAGAAATGAAAGGACGTCACGCTCAGTTATTTTCTGGGGGCTGTGGAATGGCGATGGCGTACATTGGCTGTAGGCGCCAGCTTGTCTTCCGGTAGTCACGGACCGGCTCACTGCCGTTTCCGCAAGCTGTCCATTCCCACCAACGTAGGTCTGCTCGACCTAACGTGATTCGGCGACTGACTTTCTGCTGACAAAGGAGGCCATAAAGACATTTCCAGAGGCACTCCGCCCGCCGTGTCGAGCGCAGGGTTACATTCTCTGCTCCAGTATACTCGCTACATTATTGCAAAATGGACGCAGAAATTTAAATAATATCAAATAGCGATATGTGACAGAAATGCTTAATAAAAATAAGGACTTTTACGGATATTCGTGAACTGTTTCCTCATTATCCTGTCCATTTTGCCCATTTCTTCTTTTACGCCATGCAGTTTCAGAAGATAGACTTTCTTCTTTAGAGAATATTTCAATTCAGAGAGAAGTGCTAGCATACTAAATAAAACCACAGCCATTCCATGAAGACATCGTGACAAGTTTTCAGCCTTGACGGAGTGATGGATTGATTTGGTGTACAAGAAATGGGTGAGTTCAGTTATTGAGATAAGTTTCTGTAACTACGAGTATAGGTATATTTTTCTTTCCTATTGTAACCTCCCCTTATAAAACTTTATGAATGATTGTGCTGATAAATCCTTTACGTTATTTGATTTTCAAACAGCTAAGCAAAACTCTTTACTTATTCAGGTCATCAATATTTTTAGCACAACGCAATCTGACTTTCAATAATCCCTACAAAAGAAATGGCCCAGACTAACAATAACCTATACCTTTCATGAATCACTTACCTCACAAAAATATTCGTTACTCAAACTACTGCAATACACCGAGCGCCACTACTGCCAGCTAAATAAAAGATTCTAACTACTGAAGTCACTAATTACTGATAGGCAGAGTTATCAAATGAAAGATTTTGTTAGAGAACAAACAATGTATTTACCTTAATAGTGTTCAAAAGTCATAGTATATTTATCAGTTCATGACGTCCAGTCTTACAAATTTACGGTCTCTGATGGACACACGTCGAGATCATCCGCTCTCAAAACTCCGCCATTTCTCTTCCCACATCCACCACTGCTGGCGGCTCACCTCCAACTGCGCAACGCTACGCGCTGTTCACATCCAACTGCCCAACACTACAATAGCGAATATTACAACAATGCCAACCAGCCACAGATTGCACACAGCACAGCCAGTGATTTTCATACAGAGCGCTACGTGGCGTTACCAATATAAAAAAACTAAGCAGCCTACTTACACTGGTAGCCCTTCACCTATTGTTCCAGCTGCGAGTCACCACTGTTCTGTAGAGATGTGACTACTCATAAAGTCTATCTCTCCTTTGTTTTGGCCTAGAGTTAGGCAACTGTCCTTAAATTTCTCTACCCAAGTCTTTATAAGCAGGTCTCCATGTGTAGTACAGGTGAAAAATTTCCTTGATGAAAAGTAGTGCTTGTCAACAAAGTCCTGTTCGTTGACGGGCACACACATTGATGACGAACTCATTTCGCTCCAAACGACCCTATTTTGCATTGCTGACGACGTGCCACTAGACACAGAATTACAACATACACGCTGCTCATTACTACCTCTTATCCTTCCCTCTGCCAGTATCATTAGTGGCACCATAGCTTGCGGCCGCTCAATCTCTTTTCTCAGGTTCTTATGATCTTGTTTAAATGAGCCATACTCATAAGTTTCCGAGAATCGCACTAGTTTTTTGGGTTCAGAAACTATTCGCTCCCGCAGAGCCCTTTCTCTTTCAGAGAGCGAGTTACATGTCTCCTCCACTTTTGTCAGATTTGTCTCGGCCTGGACCAGCCTGGTCACGTTGCTTTCCACTGTATTAGAGACATCAGCCACTTTTCCGTTGACCGATTCAGTATGATAATCGAATTCCGCCTGTAACGCTGCTATCTCCTTCCTAAATTGTTTCCTGTCTTCCGGCGCTTGTTTCCCGTCATCCTCGGCTTTTTATATCTTCTTCTTTATCTACAATGGGATTTGCACAATGTTTCCAGAGTTACTCCTGATCTGTGCTACTGCCAATTACGTTTCAAAAATCTATCTAGTTCTGCACTGTCGATTTGCGGCTATGGCTTTCTGGGCTAATGGCAACTTTCGCTGACGCCTTCCCTTCAAAAAGTTCCGACATAAGAGCCTATGGATCAACTGAATCCTCTCGCCTAGTAATTTTCCCTGTCTCTCCAGACTCTGCTGGAATAGGCCTATCCATGTGTGGAGGAGTTAAAATTGAAAACTACCTACAGAATTTAACATCAACAACTAAGCCTTCGCAGGTTCGAATCCTGCCTCGGGCATGGATGCGTGTGGTGTCCTTAGGTTAGTTAGGTTTAATTAGTTCTAAGTTCTAGGCGACTGATGACCTCAGAAGTTAAGTCGCATAGTGCTCAGAGCCATTTGAACCTACACACGAGAATATTTTCACGGAAAAGTGAGAAATCTTTACATGGAATACAAATAAATATTTTAGTACGCTACATAGAACTGTAACACAGTCCCTCAAAATTCAAGACATACAAAACATCTGTACAGGGCAAAAGGTCAGTGGCGGGAGGGGAGGGGGGGGAGAGAGTCGATAAAACTTTTTGTACCCTAAAAACTGTTTCACTGTGTCGTACTGACTGCAGGAAAGTCGCCATGAACCACTAGGCCAGTGCGTCCAGGGACGGATGTCGAATGCA
Organism: Schistocerca gregaria; assembly: GCF_023897955.1. Lineage (NCBI taxonomy): Eukaryota > Metazoa > Arthropoda > Insecta > Orthoptera > Acrididae > Schistocerca > Schistocerca gregaria. Next base: position 737,484,046 of record NC_064931.1, read on the forward strand.
TGCAGTGCTTATTGTTCTCACATAACAACAATTAAGTGTATGGTGTACTGATGTAAAATAAGGGAGTGCAATGCTCATTGCTTTGACATTGAAAATCTGGTGAAAAAAGTCGTATTGGTATAATATAATCGGGCACAATGTTCTTTGATTTGACAAAATAAGACCAGATAGTACTGATGTAAGATGAGCGGCTTCATTACTCGTTGCTTTAACAAATAGTAAGTACGTTAACCATGCAATTGGCCTCTTTGCACAAGGACAGTGACAATACAGCGGAATGAAAGTATTGGGAATACAACCGATTATATTAGCTATTTTAATTCTCACCTGATCAGGGCAAGTTGTAGGAAAAGTTAAAGGATCTTGAAATTTACAGTTATTTAATTGTTCGAATGTTTGACATATCACAAAGAGATTAACTCTAATTAAATTACAAAACGACACTAACACATTTGGGGGGGATAGTGGGGGTGGGTAGCAAAATCTATAGAAAACGGTATAGAGTTAGCGCTACAATATTTGTTTATCTGGGCAGCTCGCATAATCAAAACAGTGTTATAGGAAGAAGCCACAAATATAACCAAAATAAACTACACAAGTTGCATGTCACAATAAGCAAGTAACGAGTTGTACAGAATGTGAATCGCACTATCGCAACTGCGCTACTTACACTCCATTAAGTAGCTACAGTGCGCTGACCAGCTTCCAACGGTGAGCGGAGATGATGCCATATCTATCGGACCGATGTAGAACGTTTACCCCACGACGGCCTTGAACCAATTCCCAAAATCCAAGGCCACGGTCCTCGCCTCGCTACTATCTAGAAATCTCTACATGGAGGGATGTTGTTTCCAATGTGATGGGCGATAATTTTTGCAAAGTTCATGAGAAAGCAGGAGGAAGCGTACAACACGGATGTTTTTGACCACAAAGTTGGCTCTAGGCTGAAGCAGTGTCTCCATAATTGGTCAACCTTAACACCAAGAATTTTGTGCATAGCGATGTAATACTGTTGGTTGAACCACATTTTTAGAGCGAACGCAACAGGCAAAAATGGTTCAAATGGCTCTGAACACTATAGGACTTAACATCTGAGGTTATCAGTCCCCTAGACTTAGAGCTACTTAAACCTAACTAACCTAAGGACATCAAACAAATCCATGCCCGAGGCAGGATTCGAAACTGCGACCGTAGCAGCAGCGCGATTGCGCACTGAAGCGCCTAGTACCGCTCGGCCACAGTGGCCTCCAAACGTAACAGACACTGCCACTAAAATTTCGAGGTGGTGCCACGGCGTCAGGACTTTTGAAGACGTGCAGAAAAGAAAGAATGTTCATGCTCAGATGTTCTCTTGTGGCCGCGAGGAAACCGTGGCACACACTGACAGCAGGAGTGGAGGCGCCAACCTGGTTTTCAGTACCCACGGACCAGATCGTTGCCTAAGTTCCGCAAAATGCCCATTCTCCCCACCTCTCGCCCCCCTTCTCCCGTCCCCTCAAGGTACGCCCGCTCAACGCATTCAGATACAGCGAGAGTGATTCGGCTGACAAAGGCGGCCTCAGAGACACTTCAGTGGCACGGTATTCACCGTGGAGAGTGCTGGACTGGCTTCTCATAAAGGCTGCGCCGCTATACTTACTAGATAACCGCAAAATAACCGCAGAAAATGAAATAATATCGCATAGTGATATTCAAGTAATGTCACGTTTCAACAGTGACATCCCAAATACGCTCCTGGAAATTGAAATAAGAACACCGTGAATTCATTGTCCCAGGAAGGGGAAACTTTATTGACACATTCCTGGGGTCAGATACATCACATGATCACACTGACAGAACCACAGGCACATAGACACAGGCAACAGAGCATGCACAATGTCGGCACTAGTACAGTGTATATCCACCTTTCGCAGCAATGCAGGCTGCTATTCTCCCATGGAGACGATCGTAGAGATGCTGGATGTACTCCTGTGGAACGGCTTGCCATGTCATTTCCACCTGGCGCCTCAGTTGGACCAGCGTTCGTGCTGGACGTGCAGACCGCGTGAGACGACGCTTCATCCAGTCCCAAACATGCTCAATGAGGGACAGATCCGGAGATCTTGCTGGCCAGGGTAGTTGACTTACACCTTCTAGAACACGTTGGGTGGCACGGGATACATGCGGACGTGCATTGACCTGTTGGAACAGCAAGTTCCCTTACCGGTCTAGGAATGGTAGAACGATGGGTTCGATGACGGTTTGGATGTACCGTGCACTATTCAGTGTCCCCTCGACGATCACTAGAGGTGTATGGCCAGTGTAGGAGATCGCTCCCCACACCATGATGCCGGGTGTTGGCCCTGTATGCCTCAGTAGTATGCAGTCCTGATTGTGGCGCTCACCTGCACGGCGCCAAACACGCATACGACCATCATTGGCACCAAGGCAGAAGCGACTCTCATCACTGAAGACGACACGTCTCCATTCGTCCCTCCATTCACGCCTGTCGCGACACTACTGGAGGCGGGCTGCACGATGTTGGGGCGTGAGCGGAAGACGGCCTAACGGTGTGCGGGACCGTAGCCCAGCTTCATGGAGACGGTTGCGAATGGTCCTCGCCGATACCCCAGGAGCAACAGTGTTCCTAATTTGCTGGGAAGTGGCGGTGCGGTCCCCTACGGCACTGCGTAGGATCCTACGGTCTTGGCGTGCATCCGTGCGTCGCTGCGGTCCGGTCCCAGGTCGACGGGCACGTGCACCGTCCGCCGACCACTGGCGACAACATCGATGTACTGTGGAGACCTCACGCCCCACGTGTTGAGCAATTCGGCGGTACGTCCACCCGGCCTCCCGCATGCCCACTATACGCCCTCGCTCAAAATCCGTCAACTGCATATACGGTTCACGTCCACGCTGTCGCGGCATGCTACCAGTGTTAAAGACTGCGATGGAGCTCCGTATGCCACGGCAAACTGGCTGACACTGACGCCGGCGGTGCACAAATGCTGCGCAGCTAGCGCCATTCGACGGCCAATACCGCAGTTCCTGGTGTGTCCGCTGTGCCGTGCGTGTGATCATTGCTTGTGCAGCCCTCTCGCAGTGTCCGGAGCAAGTGTCTGACACACCGGTGTCAGTGTGTTCTTTTTTCCATTTCCAGGAGTGTAAATTAAGAACGCCTGCGTTCACTGGAAAATCTTGAGTTCCTTCTACCAGTTATTTTATCCGGTAGGACGTTTATTCCATACACATTTAACTAATCTGATTGATTCTGACGGTACTTCATATTCCCTCAAGCTCTTTAGTATATTTGTTATAGTTTTATATTTTCTCCTAATACTTAACATCGTTATGAATAAGGGGCTATTTTAAAGTTAGATTTAATTATTAATGTTTCCCAAAATAGTTTATGTTACAAAGTTTTATCCTGTTGTCTATTCACAAAATAAAAAATGTGATGCGTCCAGGCCAGTCATATTAAACTAATATAACTGATGAAACAGTCTCGTCCAACAGATCTTGGAGATATTTATTACTCTGGAGAAGACAGAGTGTTTATGTAGCGTTATATCAAATAGAAAACATTGTGGAAAGAAATTTATAATGCAGGATCTAATGTGCGAGTACTAAAGCGCCTTTTCAGTTGCTGTAAGATGATGAGATAGGATCTGGTAAGATATCTGTGATAACATACACACGCAATTGCATGACGATGTTTTCGGCAAACGGTACTAGACTTTTATGATTCTTTTGTTTTTAGAATTGATAGTAGTTATTTTGTGCCAGATTTAGATTGATGCAACAGAAAGGTAGCCATGGTTCAACATCTTCTAAAAATCTTTGACCACCTATAAGATCTCATCACCCTTCTCTAGACCGGTTTAGACAACCACTGAAACTGATAAACGTTCGTAACCTGACAATAAAGAATTCCTTTCAGTATTTCGTTAGTCAGTGGAACATATAAAATCGTCCCGCAGATGTTCGCCTTCTAAATATTCTTGAAAACTATTTTCGTACTACTCATAAAAAGTTATCTTTACATTCCCTTAGAACATTTTATTACACTTTTTTGTTGAATAAAGAATAACGCACTGTTGTCTTCGTAGCAGCATTGAAAAATTTGCGTTCCCATCACTAACGTAAATGAATGTCAAGTCAGGGATATGGTTGAATTTCTTCTAAGTGAATTTTCAGTAGTTGTTTCTTCGATCTGTTTGGAGAAGTACAGAAATTACACTACTGGCCATTAAAAGAGCTACACAAACAAGAAATGCAGATGAATAAACGGGTATTCATTGGACAAATATATTATACTGGAACTGATATGTGATTACACTTTCACGCAATTTGGGTGCATAGATCCTGAGACATCAGTACCCAAAACAACCACCTCTGGCTGTAATGACGGCCGTTATACGCCTGGGCATTGAGTCAAACATAGCTTGGATGGCCTGTACAGATACAGCTGCCCATGCAGCTTCAACATGATACCACAGTTCATCAAGAGTAGTGACTGGCGTATTGTGAGGAGCCAGTTACTCGGCCACCATTGATCAGACGTTTCCAATTGGTGACAGAACTGGAGAATGTGCTGGCCAGGCCAGCAGTCGAACATTTTCTGTATCCAGAAAGGCCCGTACAGGACCTGCAACATGCGGTCGTGCATTATTCTGCTGAAATGTAGGATTTCGCAGGGATCGGTGGTGGTGGTGGTTAGTGTTTAACGTCCCGTCGACAACGAGGTCATTAGAGACGGAGCACAAGCTCGGGTTAGGGAAGGATTGGGAAGGAAATCGGCCGTGCCCTTTTAAAGGAACCATCCCGGCATTTGCCTGAAACGATTTAGGGAAATCATGGAAAACCTAAATCAGGATGGCCGGAGACAGGATTGAACCGTCGTCCTCCCGAATGCGAGTCCAGTGTGCTAACCACTGCGCCACCTCGCTCGGTCGTAACGTCCACTGTTCAAAGTGCCGTCAATGCGAACAAGGGGTGACGGAGACGTGTAAGCAATGGCACCCCATACCATCACGCCGGGTGATACGGCAGTATGGCGATGACGAATACACGCTTCCAATGTACGTTCACCGCGATGTCGCCAAACACGGATGCGACCATCATGATACTGTAAACACAACCTGGATTCATCCGAAAAAATGACGTTTTATCATTCGCGCACCCAGGTTCTTCGTTGAGTACACCATCGCAGGCGCTTCTGTCTGTGATGCAGCGTCAAGGGTAACCGAAGCCATGGTCTCCGAGCTGATAGTCCGTGCTGCTGTAAACGTCGTCGAACTGCTCGTGCAAATGGTTGTTGTCTTGCAAACGTCCCCATCTGTTGACTCAGCGATCGAGACGTGGCTGCACGATCCGTTCAGCCATGCGGATAAGATGCCTGTCATCTTTAGTGCTAGTGATACAAAGCCGTTGGGATCCAGCACGGCGTTCCGTATTACCCTCCTGAATCCACCGATTCCATATTTTGCTAACAGTCATTGGATCTCGACCAACGCGAGCAGTAATGTCGCGATACGATAAACCCCAAACGCGATAAGCTACAATCCGACCTTTATCAAAGTCGGAAACGTGTTGGTACGCATTTATCCTCCTTGCACGAGGCATCACAACAACGTTTCACAAGGCAACGACGGTCAACTGCTGTTTGTGTATGAGAAATCGATTGGAAACTCTCCTCGTGTCAGCAAGTTGTAGGTGTCGCCACCGACACCAACCTTACGTGAATGCTCTGAAAAGCTAATCATTTGCATATCACAGTATCTTCTTCCTGTCGGTTAAATTTCCCGTCTGTAGCACGCCATCTTCGTGGTGCAGCAATTTTAATGGCCAGTAATGTACTTCCATTAATTTCTGTTTACTAATACATCTGCCTTACGATTCTCATCAAAATATTCTACGAATAGTACTCTTTTCGTATTTCTTTGCTACACCAATGCTTGATCGTCTTTTTCTTCACTAGTTGGAGTTCTGGCTTGCATTCTTTACTTGGTTCTTTCTTATATCAAGTCCAATTACATTTACCCCATGAATATCTTAACTTTCCTTGTTACTCACTTCAGGCGCTCCTTGCAAGAAGGTTATCTGTATGCCGTCTCTCCTCCTGACTCTCAGTGTTATGAGTGACCAGCATTTGCAGTCGTAGAGCAGAATTGTTGCGTCATAATTTCCACGAGTAATCACCTGTGTTTCTTTTGCTTCTTAAAGTAAGCAGTTGCATTCCGTACTGCAGATATTTCACATTATATCCTGTGCTCATTTACGATTCGTATAATTCTCAACGAAACAGTGCTAGTAGTTTGCAGAGGCTTTCGCAATGCGCTTTATTATTCCTTTCTATTATTCCCTTAGGATAAATTTTAAAACTTCCGACAAGTTTCTTGCAAGTAATATGAAAGAAAACAAAAATGCTTAGTTTTCATGTCTTTCTTAGTTAATTCCTCTACCGCCTCATTTACGCTGATATTAATACGATGACCTGCAATTTGACATATTTTATGCCCTTATCCTTAAACGCCTGACTATATTTACAATAATACTTAGTGCCTTGCTCTTACACGTCTCTGCTCGTTAGCGCCTGAGTGCAATGACGGACTTTTTTCGTTGGCATTTAAGAAGTAGGCGCTATTCTGTGCAATTGGCATAAACTAATATCAACACTAAACAGTAAGAAGTGTAATTATTCTTCATTTTTGTCGTCCTATTATTTATTTTTCTTCAAAGTCCAGTACAATACACAATTCATCGAATAAAGAGGTAGAAAATTATCCCTGGCGTATGTGTTACTATGACAGACCTATCGACGCAGTGTAAATTGCGTCAGGAAGAACTGATTTATTACCAAAATGAAAAAATCGTGTCGGAAGGGTATAACATAATTCTAAAACGATATGTTCAAAACACTTGCGTTCTTTCTTGTACCAGTAATGCATTAGTTTACACAAATATTAATTTAAAGCTTATCGACGTAAATAATCAGCCTCAAGTAGAAATATTGTTTTGTCTTAATACAGTAAATAGAAGCATTTCTGTGTCATTGAAAAATATCAGTCAGCCCACACTTTGGCACTGCTGCTGTTCTACAGAAAAAAGAACGAAGTTAAGAGTTTAGCGCAGCGAATCTTAAGGTTATTACATACAGAGCGCTAGCTCAGCATGTATGGGAAAGGAATACGTAGTGACCTTGTCGAAGACATCGTCCGAAAGCCTATTAACTGATGTAAGAAAGCCACGGGAAAGCTAATTCAAGATGAATGAAGTGGTATTTCTGCCTCGCTCTTACTTAATACAAGTCCAGCCTTAGCGAATGCGCCCATTTCCTATGTTTCTTCTGTGAGGCCATTTCTACCACTAAATTTGTAAACTGCCCCTGCCACCTTTTAGCTATTAACACGCTGACGATAATAAGCGTACTACACGGTGTCGAAGGAGTATTTAAAGTGATCTCATTCTCGTGTTTCGAATAATTTACAGCTCTGCCGCATTTAATCTCTTACTAATCGACTTTCGAAATAGTCATTAATAAAAATCAAAACTGAATTATTTATTTCCTCTTATTAGTATACAAATTGCTACAGTTTTAGAATAAGTCATGTCCTTATAAGAAATGATGCATAGAGATTAACGAACAGTCTTGCAGCGCCACCGTCTTTCAAAACATGTCTTCGTACATATGTACGGATTCTCGTATCTACTAACATCAAAAACAAAACAAAAATCATCTTCGCAACTGTAAACAAACAAGAAACGTTTCGTAAAGTACACAAATAACTGGGAAGATGAGCATAATGCAGAAAGGTGTTCGTTTAAGAAACTTCCAGTTTGAATCATTTGTTTATGTAAACTGAGATCTTTCTGTGTATACAGTACAACAGACTTCGTTTGGATCTTGATACTTCTTCAAAATCTCTATTTCTCCGACTGTGAACAAAATAACGACTTCCTACGTAACTGGCCGCTGTCCTTACGTAAAATCTAAACTGCTACAATTTTTACTTCTAACTTCACTTCATAACACACTTCTACTGTTACTGCAAAATTTAATAAAATCATGTTACTGAATAGACATGTACATTATTTCATATGAAAAACAGTTATGTCACCTTCTCTGATCATTAATATCGTTCATCACTTTTCAGCTATGCTACATACCGTACAGGTAATTCACCTTCTCCGGCCTTGGCAGAACATCAGAGACCCATTCTAAACTTCGTCGTTTTGCGGCAGGTTCGTACTGATAACAACAAATCTCACCACCGGAGTTAAGTTTTTCCAGAAAGGAACTGTCTCCGTTTTTCATTTTAATGAAGTCGCGGTGGCGTTCATACGTCGTTGTTTTTGCTCGGGAGCCAAGTTGTGCAGGAGAAACTTCGCAGAAAATTTTCTCTTCTTCAAAACTTCCTGGAGAATTTCTGGAACGCTTGATACAGAGGTGTTTAGTTCGTTGCTCCATTACAATTTGTGACACAACAACGTTGACATTCAACGGCTACACGAGCACCATTTAACACTGCCTACTCACAACTGAGTGGTCGAAAGGACATCTGTTGTTTACAGCTTTTAGTTCAATGTGCTACCGTATTTACTGAGCCGACTTCACTTATACACCAGGAAAAAAAAATCAGAAATTTTTGGATGAACAGTGTATTAGCTTTATCAGAGACATAGGAATTTTAAAGAAATGCCCATCTAGATCATCCCAGTAAACTACATGGTAGACTTATATGAAGATAAAATCGCATCTAAACCATTGGCCAGGTAGTAGCTAGAGCTTGGATTTCAACGGAATCTTCGCTCCTCACACGAACACATGACGAATGGGTAACAATAGGATCAACGGAGAACGACTCTTTGGTTAACTACATGAAGAATGCCAAACGGTGCTCCATCACTACTTTTTAAAAAGAAGAAACAGTAGGGTACATCGCACCATCGACGACGAGTTGAAGCACAAGTTCGATTTGGGGGAAGGGTAAGGATGGAAATAGCTAGTGTTATTCTTGAAGGAACGCTCCCAGCATTCGCATTAAGTGATTTAGTGAAACTACGAAATATTTAAATCCTGGATGGCTTGATGGAGATTCAACCGTTGCCCTCTTGAATATGACTACTTGTTAGTAAACGTGATGTAATTAGATTCATAAATCCCCTGATAAGGCTGTGACAAAAACAGAATTCTGATTGAAACTAAACTCGTCAATGGATTGCTACAATTTAACTATAGCATCACCATGTTTATTTAAAGAAAAATGTGTACTATCCGATTTAACTACAAGAATCTACATCAGAAATATGGAAGATATAAGGATAACCAATATACATACAAACTGCAAAGCCCTTAACGTGGAGCTAATTGTAAATATAATACCGTAGCACATGTTTCAACTATTTGTTGTAATTATAGCACAGAGACAAAAAATGTACGTTGTAATAGGTGGAAATATTAATATTTAGTTCTTGTGGTTAGATACTAGAAACCGAAGTCAGTACAGATAATAATTTTACAGAGGAATGTGATTAAAGTGTTTCAAGAATAAAAGTTATGTAAACTCCATCTACTCTCTATAGGTAAGATTTTTTCGTCCTCAGATGTGGTAAAACTTATTGTGTAATAAAGAGAAGGTTAAAATACTGCTTCAATATAGTACGGCCGCCCGATAATTAAAAAAAGGAAACAAATAAAAAACAAAATACCGTTTGAATCAGTCACTTTGGTGATGTATAAAATCTCTCCTGTACTAATTTAAGAACTAGGTTTGAAACTTCACAAATTCTTATGTGATGTACCACATTCGTCTCTTTGTCGATTAAATATAAAGAACAGATCAACTAGTAAGCTGGTTGTCTTCCCGATGTCACAATACAATACATACTCTCAAAAAATGTTAATGAGAAATATGAAATTCACAGGAACCACAAGCAGGCTGATCCTCTCACTGGACAAGGAATCTATGCATCACCGGACACTACCTAAACCGCAGTCGAATTAGGATTTCATTTTCTCTTCTGCGCTGGAAGGAGCTTCATCATGGCTGGATGGTTGGCCGCACAAACCACAATTTGTTATTCTTCACACCCAGCCACACCTTCTGTCGACACATGGATCCTGTCTCAGTAACCAGATCACAGTATATACAGGGGCCTTACATTGTTATACCGTAGGTATAGAACAGTCCTCCTTGACTGCAGCATCCAACAAGTAGTTGCTCTAAATTCCCTCATGCGGTGGTATCACATCATTTTGTAGATGTAGAACCGTTTCGTGATGGACACATTTCTCTCACGGGAGCGTCGCATTAGAAAACAAGTATTTTACTCAAGTAGTCAGGGCGATAGCGAATTTTCATAGGTCTATTTCGTCCCATCTGTTCCAGTTACCTCAATATTGCATATACCACAGCAACTGGACATCATATATGATGAATTCATTCGTTAAGTCGATCTTAATGACTAAAATAACGTAAACCTCAAAGCAACCAACGTTCTTTACTTGTTAGACCCACTAGAGTAGCGCCGTGTACAATTAACACGCTCACGCTGCAAATTGTAATACAATGTTTTAAAACATAATAGGTACTACGGTCTCTTCTGTAGTCGGTTGTATACAATATAGTTTTTGGCCTCTTCAGCAACCAGGACGGGTTTCGACTCAAACTCTGGATAATAATTGATATTTGATATGATTTGGCTCTGATCTCAAATGGCTTTGCCACTTGTGGACAATTACTCAAAATCGTTTACGATGAGGATCAGGCATCAACTTCTTTCCTGATGCACGTTGAGGATCTGTCGTTGGATGGTTACTGCCGGTTAACCAGCTTCAGTATAAAGGCTGGGAACATTCCTGACCCTGTAAACATCTGCGGTCTTCCAAAGCCATTAACGAAAGAGAGCCTCAGTGACACATTTGACACAATCCAGCCTAGTCCTCACGAAAGCCTTATAAAGCTGGAACTGGTTGTGTCGACTGCATAAGAATTTCGGCCAAGTCCATTTGCACCGTTAAGTGTTTTGAGGAACCTTACGTTCAGATGCCTCAGGTGTACGAGGTAGTAAAGCTAGTTGTGAAAAACAATTCCCACAAACCTTATCGATCTTCCATGGACAGAATTGTACTCCCTCATTTTCAGATCAGGAAGAAAGTAAAAAGACCGTGGACTGTAGGGACCAGCGCACACTGTCTTCCAGCTCGCATTTCGGCAGCCATGTCCACTCCTACAGGATTTAGCACCACTTACTAGTAGCGCGTTGCTGCTTTAGGCTTGAAGAAGGCGCAATATGTAGCAACGTCATCCGAAAATGAGAAGCACTGTAATGGTTTCCTTATCGGGGGCGTTATGGTACTGATACCGATGGGGAATGTGAAGCTACTAACTCTTCTTTACGTAACGCGATTCTCCTGTTCAAACCAGTCTGACAGGGCTTCCCCTACGCGGTACCTGAAATATCGACGTCACAGCAAGGATCGTGTAAACAGGCGAGGACGTCCCTGAAGCCCCGATTAGTGGAGCGGTCCGAGGATGTTATAGCTTCAAGTCGCATCATAGGTCTTCTCGTGATGGAAAAACGCATGACGCTCGCGTAGGAAAGCGTGCTGCATCGTCAACTGTAGCTGAGTTCATTCAACATTGCCAGAGTGTTACTTCCTGAACCCACACTGGAAGAAACTAAAGAGCTTTCTGGATGCGGTCGATATTCCGGACAGTGATACTGAGTGTCATTTGCAGCAAAAAAGGTGGCATAAATGCATGCTCTGTTTCTAACATTTGCGATAAATATACTTGCAAATTATTGTAAACATTACAAACCTGTTGTATTTCTAATATTGTTATTTACCATTACGTCATGCAACAAAAATATTTTTATCTGAATTTCTTGCCAGTTTCAGACTGTTCGTCACAAAACACAAAAAAATTAATTCTTGTTGAAGAAAAGATGCCGAATTGTTGTGATTTCAGACAGTGCCTTCATTTCCCACAGTGAAAATAAAAATGAGTTACTACTATTAAGCAATTAGGATATATGTAAGTAGAGGACAGGTCAGCTATATATTGCCTCAGTACTTAACCTTTAGAGAAGAACCATACTACTAAGATGATATTGGAGGCTAAAGAAATAGGGGCTTCACTGCACTCCAGACAACTGGTAACTTTTCATTTGAACGTCCTGTAAGAACTTGGTAGCCGGCCGGAGTGGCCGAGCGGTTCTAGCCGCGGCACTCTGGAACCGCGCGACCGCTACGGTCGCAGGTTCGAATCCTGCCTCGGGCATGGATGTGTGTGATGTCATTAGGTTAGTTAGGTTTAAGTAGTTCTAAGTTCTAAGGGACTGATGACCTCAGAAGTTAAGTCCCATAGTGCTCAGAGCCAGAACTTGGTAGCAGTTCTCATACACAACGGCAGCAAATACCCTACTATGCCGACTGTTCATTCAGATCCACTAAATCGCAGAAACGTTTCACTTCCTCCAGAGTTAAATTGTATTTCTATTTTAATTGAGGCAGCTTACGAAACGGCAAGAGTTCATTGAGATTTTTTTTAACGATGTGGTCTGTAGAAGTTAATGTTTGAACTGGAAACGCGCTTAGACGCGTAATTCCGGTTACGAGAAAGCTCGGTCAGCCGAAAGCCTCACTTTGGTGCCGAATTCCGTTGTGTTCGGACGTAACTGTGGCCGAATACCGCACAGTAAGGTTGTGGACGTGGCTGTAGTTTTCCCCATTCTGCATAATATTTATTGGTTGAGATCACAACATGCTATAAGCAAATGTTTCCACGCTTGTCCGAGTGCATTCATGTTTATTTGTCGAAGCATGGTTAGTCAGAGTAAATTCTCGTGTAGCGTGCTCATTAAAATTAAAACCGAACTTAGCTTTCCTTTGCGATCAGTTCAGAATTGAATGTCACGTGGATAGCGATATCTAGCATTGTTTCATTCATCCGTGAGTATTAACGGATTGGATCCCTCTCTCATTCACCTGCGCGTGAGCAAACCGTTCTAGTCAGCTATTTCATGTATATTATACAAACTTAGTGTATTATAAATTTTTGTGTAATGCCTGAGACTGGTTGTAGTCACCTGTGTAAAGCTGCTAGTGGCGTATCTCAAATAGTGAACATTAAATTGGTTTTTTTGCAGCAGCCGTATTCGTCTGCTTACTTTACTGACGCTAACGTTGCTCATTCTTGGAAAGAATTGGTTTGCATTTCACGACGAACACTGGTCATACCCCTGAGTTCTTGCCCTATTTAAACGAGCCGTGCACTCTTTTCGTAGTTCCACACATTATTTTCCTCTTTTATGTAACATTTCAGTCTTCCAGTAAGTATTTGTGTTCCAGTTTGCTCATGACTGTAGTTCCGCTGGCAATTCTATTTTTTTCTTTTTTTTTCAGATCAGATCCCTCAATAAGTTCTTCAAAGCATTGCCAGAATTCAGAGGTTAATATTTTTGGGTGTTTAATTTTTGTGCTACTTCAGATCTCACAGATGGTATACAAATATGCATTGCACGAGTATTTGTCTATAAGACGGACCTCTTCACACTAACAACCAATTACACCATAATTACTCTACCACGCAAATATTGGGTGCGGCTACACTCGTCTGGTGTTAGACGTTCTAGGGGTTTGGGGGAGGGAGGGGAGGGGGATCCACTCGGGGCCGAACCGCACAATAACCCTAGGTTCGGTGTGGGGCGGAGGTGGAGTGAGTGGACTGCTGTAGCCTGCTGTGGAGTTGAGAACCACTGGGTGCTACGGCAGGAACGAAGCCTATCCGTTGTTTCTAGGCCCCCAGTTCCATACAATACAATACAATATAACAGTCAATTAGTTTTTCAGATCTCGTTTCCTAATATTAATTGTTTCCTTCTGAAACACAGGAACAGTTTACATTGCGTCTGCGAAAGTTTAATTATTGTCACTGAGTATTTTGAGTCAGATTGCGTAATCAAAAGGACTTGCCTGGAAACTTGAAAATATCAGTTAAAAGGGTGTTTTAGAATTTTTGTTGAATATTCAGTTTATGATTTCAAGACAACGATTAGCTTTCAGATTTTAAGACCAATAAAACTAGATATTTATTTTTACTGAAACAAATTATTTGTTACAGAGTGGTATTTATTTATCAGTTTACAAAATTACAACTGTTTGTAACAAATAATGAAAAGCAAACTGTTAATTTGAAATACTTCATAACATATTTTCAGCTGTAAACAATAAATTTCCACTAGTCTGAAAGAGGTGAAAATCAGTTCTCAGGTATTTTACCGTTGAATCTAATGTACTCTCTGGAGAACATGTTACATTGCTTATTTTAGTAGATCTCAGCCTCCCGCAAGAGAGCATTACTTGTCACTATGTGACCCAGTGCTTCTAGGCATGTATCCATCTTTTTTATGTTCACTTCATTCAACCACAATAACAAAATTTTTGAAGTGTTACGTCAAAAGGCGTTCGTAGTTATATGATGGTACTTACGTGATCAATCTGCCGAAAGGGGATGATGAAAGGCGGCAAATCCTTTGGATCCGCCTTTCTTCCACTCGATTTATTCAATTCAGTTATGGTACTTTCATTAGGTTAAGAATGCTCTGTTGGCAATGAGACTATTGAAGAGGGTTGACGGTGGTTGTAATACTGAATTCAGTGGTAGCTAGATACTTGAACTTATTAGAGGTGGTGGAGCTGAGCGATTTTTTGTCGTAGCAGCGGAGGTTTATTGGTACCAGTTCAGAGACCATAGTGGGTCGCGACAGCAGGGATCGACTGAGCAGAGGGAGACTCTGGCCGTGCCTTTGCGCAACGGAAGCCGATGCAGAGGACACAGTCAAGGCACAGGAGGTCCACTGGCCATGGGTAGTGGCAGCCCCACTGTGGGCCACAGCATATTGCATCAGAGACCTGAGGCAAACTTTTACAACTGATTTCGCAGAGTTGCGACGGCACGAGGCACTGATTATCGTTCTCGGCCGAGAAGAGCACTATGCTATTTCTGCATGTACCCTCACATTGTTTCCCTGTAAGATCGTCATCAGCTAGGTCCAAGAAAACATTTCATTGAAGCGGCCAAAATGGGGCAGAACTGCAGGATGCCCAATGATATGTCAGGGCTGTTGCATTTTTTTTATGGCTACATATGCACACAAAAAAATGTTTCAAATGGCTCTGAGCACTATGGGACTTAACATCTATGGTCATCAGTTCCCTAGAACTTAGAACTACTTAAACGTAACTAACTTAAGGACAGCACACAACACCCAGTCATCACGAGGCAGAGAAAATCCCTGACCCCGCCGGGAATCGAACCCGGGAACCCGGGCGTGGGAAGGTACCTCACGACCACGAGCTGCGGACATATGCACACAAACTGCACTATTTCCCGCATAAGCAAAATAACAGTATATTGATTGGCATGCCGACCGTGACGTCAGAAAACGTAACAGTGGCATGAGATGTGGCATGAGATGTGTAAGGTCAGGGGGAACAGTTTTTTCCATCTCATGGAGGGAGTTTGAATGGTATATTCGGTAATGTACGATTGGCGCAGGAGAGCGCTACCATTTTCGATTGATGATATTTTAACTTTCTGGTACGTACTCCACATGGAGTGTTTCGTGGACTTGCAGACAGTATGAGGAAGGGAGGACTGGGTCTTACGGCATGGAGGAGAGTAGGAGAATTCGGTCGGGAACGGCAGAGCAGAGAAGTGGATTTGTTCTTATACCTTGGAGGAGGGAAGTCGATTTCAGCTTTTACTGTGGATTCTGGGAGTGAACGTGGAACTGAACAAGACGAGGAGACAGAGATCCACCGTTCAATGCACGACAAAGGCATCACATTATCACATTAGAGATTCCTACACGTACATGGTGAGCATTTCGCGGCACCAGCACCTTTCGAGCGAATTTCACTCACTGTACCGTGCATTCACATCAGCTTCAGTCGCTCTCCAATTGTAGTACTTTGTTCCAGACAACAGTTAACATCACTGTATATCGTGTTAGTTACAATCAGATCGAATTAACCATTTTTAAAGCCAGAATTAGAGTCAATTTTCCACCCTCTGTTCATCTTTGTCACCTATACATCAATACACTTCATTTAGTGAGTACGATCATAAATACACTCCTGGAAACTGAAATAAGAACACCGTGAATTCAGTGTCCCAGGAAGGGGAAACTTTATTGACACATTCCTGCGGTCAGATACATCACATGATCACACTGACAGAACCTCAGGCACATAGACGCAGGCAACAGAGCATGCACAATGTCGGCACTAGTACTGTGTATATCCACCTTTCGCAGCAATGCAGGCTGCTACTCTCCCATGGAGACGATCGTAGAGATGCTGGATGTAGTCCTGTGGAACGGCTTGCCATGCCATTTCCACCTGGCGCCTCAGTTGGACCAGCGTTCGTGCTGGACGTGCAGACCGCGTGAGACGACGCTTCATCCAGTCCCAAACATGCTCAATGGGGGACAGATCCGGAGATCTTGCTGGCCAGGGTAGTTGACTTAAACCTTCTAGAGCACGTTGGGTGGCACGGGATATATACGGACGTGCATTGTCCTGTTGGAACAGCAAGCTCCCTTGCCGGTCTAGGAATGGTAGAACGATGGGTTCGATGACGGTTTGGATGTACCGTGCACTATTCAGTGTCCCCTCGACGATCACAAGAGGTGTACGGCCAGTGCAGGAGATCGCTCCCCACACCATGATGCCGGGTGTTGGCCCTGTGAGCCTCGGTCGTATGCAGTCCTGATTGTGGCGCTCACCTGCACGGCGCCAAACACGCATACGACCATCATTGGCACCAAGGCAGAAGCGACTCTCATCGCTGAAGACGACACGTCTCCATTCGTCCCTCCATTCACGCCTGTCGCGACACCACTGGAGGCGGGCTGCACGATGTTGGGGCGTGAGCGGAAGACGGCCTAACGGTGTGCGGGACCGTAGCCCAGCTTCATGGAGACGGTTGCGAATGGTCCTCGCCGATACCCCAGGAGCAACAGTGTCCCTAATTTGTTGGGAAGTGGCGGTGCGGTCCCCTACGGCACTGCGTAGGATCCTACGGTCTTGGCGTGCATCCGTGCGTCGCTGCGGTCCAGTCCCAGGTCGACGGGCACGTGCACCTTCCGCCGACCACTGGCGACAACATCGATGTACTGTGGAGACCTCACGCCCCACGTATTGAGCAATTCGGCGGTACGTCCATCCGGCCTCCCGCATGCCCACTATACGCCCTCGCTCAAAGTCCGTCAACTGCACATACGGTTCACGTCCACGCTGTCGCGGCATGCTACCAGTGTTAAAGACTGCGATGGAGCTCCGTATGCCACGGCAAACTGGCTGACACTGACGGCGGCGGTGCGCAAATGCTGCGCAGCTAGCGCCATTCGACGGCCAACACCGCGGTTCCTGGTGTGTCCGCTCTGCCGTGCGTGTGATCATTGCTTGTACAGCCCTCTCGCAGGGTCCGGAGCAAGTATGGTGGGTCTGACACACCGGTGTGAATGTGTTCTTTTTTCCATTTCCAGGAGTGTATGAGGTATGTTGAGCTATCTTTTACGTCATTCATGTCCTTTGGAAATACATATGTCGTGAAACTGAATTCCATTTATTATTCAGATAGGTAAGATTCCTGATCACATTTATTAATTTTATTTTTCTGTGTGGGTTTTAATAGTAGTAGCGTTGGAATAAAACACATTTTGTCACCTTCAATTTCACTACACATAGCCAAATGTCTTCTTACTCGCTTAAATTTTCATTGCGTATAAATTTTACAGTAGTGTAACTGAAGGGTGGCTGTGTGCCCAAGAGATATTCAGGTGCAGAATTTCGTCAGAGATACTCACATTCCTGCCTACAAAACAGGACATTTTGTACATAATAATGCGGTTGAGATGTTGCCCGACATACGCATACAACCGAGTGCGACAAACGCGAGTTAAAGTTAACTGCAGTAAAGTTGGCATTTTAGCCTGTTCAGTGCAAAATTCTGGTGCACCTACCTCGATCAAAGTTAAACAAGGGAGCTGACAGCTTTTAAATTTGATCGTGGCTCACACTCGGTTTTCTCGAGATGATCAGGGTTTTATAAGCATATGGTATTAAGATGGTAGCGTATTTCGGTGTACTGACTCTGAGACAGATTCAAGGCACCAAATAACATACCCTATATTTAAGATGAACACAGAAAGTTTATTAATTTATCAGGAGTAGAATGAAATTGTGCCTCGGCATGTGATTATACTGTCCGTACTTACTTAACAAGGGGGAGGGGGGGGGGTACATGAAAGCGAGTATTTGTAATTCTTTATCTTCATGAGACGTGAATTTTAAAACCGAAATATATCAAATTTTTAAACACAGGTGCGTGTTCTACAAGAATTTAAATGAAGTGTAAAAATAAAAACCGCAGAAAAGCTTCAAATTGTAGTTTTCTTAATTAGGCAGTATTGATTAACAACGTTTTGTAATAGATCGGTAATTAAGAATGTTTGTTTGCAATGAAAACTGGATTTTTTTTGTACCGTATAGAACTGGAAATAAGAAGACGGGCGTATTAATTAACATAAATTTGTTGAATTTTTTTATTTAAATGAGTTAGGTATTTGAACTAAACGAAAAAACCATAAACATAATGACCGAAACGGCGCTCTGCACATTTCTTCTTTCATTGCGTAGCTGTCAGTTCTTTTATGTTCAAGAACTGTTACATTCACACCTACCAATTCGAGAAGTGTATCAGTATCATGCTTCAAAAAATTTAATGTTCGTCTTTTTTTTTCTATTTCACCAAACGTAAACTAACGGACTGGTAGCGAGGTATAAACACACTTCTCCTTGTTGACGAAAGTGGGAGCATGTGACAAAGACGTCACTCACGAGCGACTGTCTAGAAAAGTTATGTATATAGGTGACAGTGTACAAATTCATTTATCTATTAACATCTTTGCATCTTCAGAGATCCTTCCATTTCAGTACGTTTAGTTCAAGGCGGTCAAATGCACGGTGAAGTGGTGCGTATGTGAAAGTTGGTTGTATGGAATCAATGCAATAAAATGAGTAGACATAGCGACATGATAGAATGGCAGAAGAGAGTTGTCGTGTTTGGACGTGCCCATGATCACAATGTGCATGAAGCTGTCCGATTTGTTAGTGTATCAACGTCGATTTCCAAACTGTCCAAAGTGTCTACAAGAGACAGTGTACCATTCGCAGCTATGTAAGACGGTGTAAAAACAATGCCCGTAAAGAGATCATAGCCGCCAGGGACCGGAGACGGGTGCCAAGTTTTGTCAGTGACTGTGAGTTCCAATCCCGACATAAACTGCTGCTTGGAATGGACAAAAAGAAACAGTCCAGTAGATGATTGGAGGCGTATGATATGGTCCGAGGAGGCAAGATTTTGTCTTCTTTCACATGGTGCAAGATGTGGAGTCGGCGTTTCATTGAGCCTTTTCACTCCCCCATATGCGGAACGTGTAGTTCAGATCAGAGGGGTTATATGATGTTTGGCGGGTGTTTATCGTACCATGAGTTGAGCCCATTCATTCAGGCACCGTAAAGATGAACCAGAATGTTCATTTCAACATTCTCAGTGACAAAGTATGGCTTTTTCCTCTACATACTCGTTATGAGTATGTTGTGGACACTGTTGTCTTCCAAGATGACAACATCTATTCTGAGAAGGCCGCACACTCACCTTCCTGGTTTGACGAACTATGTCGCACCTAGACTGTCCTGCTAAACCACAAGATCTTAATCACGCTGGAAATCTGGTATTATTCAGAACTGCATGTGAAGTGTAATAATCAGGACCCCAGCAATACAGTAGCTTCCCGTATACGCATTTATTGCTGGATATAATATTCCTGAAGAAACTTGTGGGCTATCTCCCTCACTGAATTGCAGCCGGCTGCGTTAGACTGTATAAACGCAATGTCTCCTGCGGGTGACGAATTCTCTATCCAGTATGATTATTTCCTCAACGAATGCGAATGTGAGGTCACCTGCGACTTTCCAAGATACCTGGATAGTGTTTGCTCCCGTACTAACGACTCCGCACAGTGGACCACGGGATGTTCAATTATCGTGACACGCACGCGCACTGCTTGACGATCGGGAAATACGCGCAGTGTTGTCTGCCATAGCAACAGCGATTTCATCAACCAGCTCGTCGGACTCTTCCCAGAGCGACTTCCAGTTCTCCAGCTCATTCGAACTTCACCATTTCCCGCACAGCAGGTGGAGATTGTGCACCCTTCCGTAATCCTTTCAGGCGGCGATACTTTTGCAGTGCAGCTGCAGCATTACTGTTGTTTTGATAACTGAGCTTTACCAATAATGCCCGGCTCCTTTTGTCCAAGCTCATGTTGATACGTGAACAAGTGCGCTGCAACTGATCAGGTGTGTCAGACTATGAATCACGAAGACTGATCACGGCACGTTGTGGTCATAGTTGGAACTGGACGATGGCGCTGTGACGCATGGAAATCATGCACCTCATACTCTGGACAGTATTGCAACCAAGTTTGTTACTCGTACGGCAATCAGTTTCACTGTTATAGCATGTTGAATAGAGAAAGTTTAGTTATAACTACCCGGTACTAAAGCACCACGCACAAACAACTTCATAGGGTTCAAGTGGTTCAAATGGCTTTGAGCACTATGGGACTTAACACCTGAGGTCATCAGTCCTCTAGAACTTAGAACTACTTAAACCTAACTAACCTAAGGACATCACACACATCCATGCCGGAGGCAGGATTCGAACCTGCGACCGTAGCGGTCGCGCAGTTCCAGGCAGAAGCGCCTAGAACCGCTCGGCCACAAGGCTGGCACTTCATAGGCCCTCCGACGTTATCCACGAAGCAAGCAATTTATATTGTCGTGAAAAATAATGGCCGGATAATAGTCTTTTGGGGTACTCCCGAAGATGCTTTTATGTCTAATGTTTTCTCCCCACCAAAGACCTCCTAAATTCTGAGTGATATTAGACCTTAGCTGACCACACACATGTTGTACTGCAGACTGATTTGGGGATCTTATCGGCCACACGAATAGCTCGACACCCTGCAGACAGTTCATAGAGACACGTGCCTTGTGTGGATGAGCATTGACCCCTTGAAAGATAGTACCACGATACCGTCGCACGAAAAGTAACACATTAGGACGCAGGATGTCCATGACTTACCGTTGTACCATCCGAGTTCCCACAATCTCTGGCTGGCTCTGAGCACTATGGGACTTAACATCTGTGGTCATCAGTCCCCTAGAACTTAGAACTACTTAAACCTAACTAACCTAAGGACATCACACACATCCATGCCCGAGGCAGGATTCGAACCTGCGACCGTAGCAGTCGCGCGGTTCCGGACTGCGCGCCTAGAACCGCGAGACCACCGCGGCCGGCCCCACAATCTCTATCAGTCGTGACATGAACTCATACCAGATGGTTCCCTAAACCACGATGCCCTGAGCACTTATCCAAAACACTGGAGGAATGTAACCTCTGACCCGGTCGCCGCTATATTCGCTGACGATGGTTATCGGGGATGGTGCAGAACCACGATTCATCACAACGTAATAATGTTTGTAGCAAAACCACATACTAGTAGTGAGAGAGTAACGAATAATTTAATAAAATATGTGCTTAGTTTGGATTTATTGGTTGAAATCTCGAAAGATGATAATATTGCTCAAGACAGATTGATTTTAACTTTGATGTAAATCCTTTTTTTTCAAATAACACTATGTATGTGCATGGCAGCCACTTACAAATAATTCGCTCAATAACTGTTCAGCATCTATCAGTCGTGCAAAATTGGAAATCGCTTTGTGCAGACCAACATTTACACACAGCCGCATGTGCTAAATAACAATGCACATCAGTGCAATAAATCTCAAAAATTTGAACTATCACTCAGCGTTCGTTAGTATCAGCTTTATCATTCCCAGCGAATCTACGCATTATAGCCATCAGTGCTATTCCAACCGAATCTGTTCAAGTCCATCACAAAATCACAAATATTTAGTGGTTCACAAGTGCAATGACATGAAACAGACATTAAAGTCTCTCTTGCGAGATCTCGTCGTTAACATGTCAAGACTGAAATTATAGTCCCGAGATTCACAAGTTATCACACGCTTCCAAGATTATTCTAAGTCCTTCTGTACTAAAATAACATTCGCAGCATATGAACTTCCTATAACTTTACCGAATCCATATGAAACCAAGACCAAAAGACCTCACCAAAACTTTCATACGCAAGACGGCAGACGGAAGACCACGATTTCTGCCCTACTGGCTTATTTAAACGCTCGGTCACTTGACCACTCCTCGATATACTGCACGTAAGTTCATCCTGACCTCCATCCGTAATCTTCACAATAATCTCATACAAATACTTACGATACAACATATAGAAATGTTTGCATCCTCTTAATAATCTCACTTATACATTATTTCAACAATTTCAAACAAATCTGAAACGTATAAATCGGCACATCCAGCACTCAAGTCAAAACACTAACTTGACCTATTTTATAAATAACAACTACAAATAAATACACATCGAACGTTACTGGAATATTGAAGAAGTAACTTCAGGCTGATACGATCATTTGTGTCTCCGTGGAGGATCCCATAGTTATGGCACTATTTACGTAAGTGAACTCAATCCTTCATAACATTTTTTTTATTTAATTAGAAAAATAATCTGCTCTTACCTTTGGTGTATCATAAGTGTGACATTCGTAATGGATTCCGTTGTTACAATTTATTATAAACAATAATGGTAGTAATGTTAATAGCTTTTTAACTGTTAAAGCTTCAGGCAAGGATTTATGTTCTTGAGCTGATCCCGTTCCCGCGGTTCCTAAGCTGTCTTTGTCATAGGCCCGTCCATTTTAGCTCGCTCTGCAACCGTGCCATCGGAAAACATCCCTCTCTCTTCCAGGGAAAACCCCGATGACCGTTGGGCCTCGTGGCTCGTTAGCCGCCTTTACTTTCACTTAACTCCACTGTCACAGATTCATGGCGGCCCACAGCCGATCTTTCAGATTACGTCTGTCCTGTCGCAGTCGAACCAACTGCCTGTAACGTAGCAGACTTTAGATAAATACTTTCCGAACAAACTTTCTAAAACTTAATTTCACAATAGATGATAAGAATACAGCACTTTTTGAGAAGAAATTTTATTTCCATAGTAAGTCTACCTTTTATATCCTTGTTACTTCTTCCATCGTCATTTATTTTATCGTTTAAAAAACAGATCTTGACTACTACTATTAGGGGCTCATTTCCGAATTTAATACCGTCAACTTCATCTGATGTAATTCGAACGCAGTCCATTACAGTTCTTGTACATTTGTTGTTGTTTACCTTGTTACAACTTCGCTTTCCGTTGAGCTGACCTTGCTCGTCCGTTGCCGCCTCTAACAGAATTACGGTGTTGACTTCAAAAATTACTTTTTTTCTCTTCTGTGAAGTTTCATTATTTTTTTTGAATTTCTTCTTAGTTTTCTTCATTGGCTGAATAAACAAATTCAACAAAGTGGAGAATAGGCTGCAACACTGTCTGACTCTCTTTCCCACTACTGCTTTTTCTTACATCCTTCGACTATTTCAGTTACAGCATGGTTCTTGTATAACCTATTGGTAACTTTTCGCTTGCTCTGTTTTATACGCACTCTTTCCATATCCGTGTTGATTTCTGGACAGAAGTTTTTCTCTCTGCAGGAAACTCATTATATTCTAGGTTAGAATATGCGCAAAGATGCATTTAAACTAGTGTCTTATGGCGGTTGCTGCAGCCGTGTAGCAGTTATTGTTTATAATATAGCGGTTGTGCGAGGCAGCGCCTAAGTAGAAGGCAGCAGGCTGGCGCGGCAGCTGGGCACGTTTCCGCGGCGCGCTCTGTGTTTGGGCTGCGGTTTGCGGGCAGGCGACGGCCGCGCGCCGTGCGCCGTGCGCCCTGAGTTACTGTGAAACCGCAGCCTCCACCGCCCACCACACGCCCGCTGCTCTTCTTTTAATAAATGCTCCTGTTAACACACAAAATCCTTTCTGCTGGAATAAAAACACAAATTCCGTGGTCGCGTTTCGCAGAAGTGATACCTTCTGCGAGCTATCGCACTCGCTCGGAACGGAAAGCGCCACAAAGCGATTTTTAACAAAAATCTCTATTCTCGGGCCATAAGCTGAATTTTTGTTCCACTCAGACGCTCTGTTTGCTCCGCCGAGACCGCTTCTAAACTGCTGATGCTTGACTGCTCTGGCCAGAAATGAAAATCTGAAAATGAACGTATCGAAAATTTTAAAATGCTGTAGAACATTTATCCGCTATGCACAAAATTATACAGAAATATAATCCTCTTCTTTAGGACCCGCTACACCGATATTAATGCAGTTAATATTAATTCTGTCAAGAAAATCATATGAATTCTTTTAATCAAACAGCTGAGATAATTTTAGCCTATGCAAGAGTCGATAGTATACAGGGTATCGGTTATCTCTATAAAAAAAGGTGATGTTAGAGGAATGTGACTCATTATACTTTCCAGAATAAATAAATTAAGAAAGTTATTGTCGGCAATTATGAACTCAAATTTCAGTGGTTTTATCGTCATGGACATTTCACGAGCTATGTATGGGTGGAAGCAACATGTTTTTAGGCTACTTAGAACGTAAGCTATCGGAATTTTAACAGCAAATTTCTCCGTGAGATTGTAGCATCTGCGCTTGGAGTTAGATCAAGCTTTCCTAGACGCTCTCGCGTTTGACAGTCCACTGTCATAAACGAGTTTGAGAAAGTACAAATTTTTGTGACCGGCATCTCGGAAAGAGCATTTCGGAATCGGAGAAGCCTGTCTGCTGTTGTGAGCATCTGTCGAACGTGGTTGACGGACGGTGAAATCACGAGTGAGTGACAAGATGCTCAACGTCCACGCCTTATCACAGAAAGTGTAGGTCAGAGGCTTTCGTGCTCAGTGATGCAGGATAGGTGGTGATCTGTGAAAGATCTAACGTCACAGTACAATACTGGTGCAGGCTCAAGTCTTCCGGATCACACGGTTCACCGCTCATTGCTCCGCTGCGGTCGACTCTTGTGTGTTCCCATGGTGACACAACACCGTCAGTCACGATTGCAGTTGGCACGGGATCATCGAGACTCGACTACGGATGAATGGAAACGTGTCTCCTGGTCGGTTTAATCGCGTATCTCGTTACACTATTTCCCGGCGAAAGTCTGCTCCAAATACGCACAGCGCAACCGACGGAGGTGGTTGGGGAAATATTATGATATGGGGGACATTCACTCCGGCGTCCACTTGACATGTGGTAGCACTCTAAGGCACCGTGACAGTAGTAGATTACGAGAACACTGCTACGGACATCATGCATGAAGTAATGAGTGCTGTCGACCAGGGATCTCAGATCGATTCCATATTCCTAGAGTTCCAGAAGGCTTTTGATACCGTTCCTCACAAACGACTATTAATCATATTGCGTGCATATGGAGTATCGTCTGAGTTGTGTGACTGGTTTCGTAATTTCCTCTCAGAGAGGTCACAG
Source organism: Schistocerca gregaria (assembly GCF_023897955.1). Taxonomy (NCBI): domain Eukaryota; kingdom Metazoa; phylum Arthropoda; class Insecta; order Orthoptera; family Acrididae; genus Schistocerca; species Schistocerca gregaria. Next base: position 737,509,632 of record NC_064931.1, read on the forward strand.
TTCCTAGTGATAGACCGTAAATCATCGAGTAGAACAGAAGTTCAAATGGTTCAAATGGCTCTGAGCACTATGGGACTTAACTGCTGAGGTCATCAGTCCACTAGACTTAGAACTACATAAACCTAACTAACCTAAGGACATCACACACATCCATGCCCGAGGCAGGATTCGAACCTGCGACCGAATCGGTCGCGCGGTTCCAGACTGAAGCGCCTAGAACCGCTCGGGCACACCGGCCGGCAGAACAGAAGTGATATCTGGCGTTCCGCAAGGTTGTGTCATAGGCACTCTGCTGTTCCTAATTTTTATAAATAATCTAGGTGATAATCTGAGCAGCCCCCTTAGACTGTTTGCAGATGACCCTGTAATTTACCGTCTAGTAAAATCATCAGACGATAAATACCAATTACAAACTGATGTAGAGAGAATTTCTGTATGGTGTGAAGAGTGGCAACTAGCACTAAGAAATCCGATAAATTTTGGGTATAGGATAAACGCGTACAAATCTAAGGCCTGTCAATTCGACTAAATACCTAGGAATTACAGTTACAAGCAACTTAAACTGGAAGACCACATAAATAATATTGTGGAGAAGCAGAAAAAAAGACTGCGCTTTGTTGGCAGAACACTTAGAAGATGCGTCAAACCCACTAAAGAGACAGCCTACGTTACACTTGTCCGTCCTCTGCTGGTATATTTCTGCGCGGTATAGGATCCTTACCGGGTAGGATTGACGGAGGACATCGAAAAAGTGCAAAGAAGGGCAGTTCGTTTCGTGTTATCGCGTAATGGGGGTGAGAGTGTCACTGATTTGATACGCGAGTTGGGGTGGCAGTCACTGAAACAAAGGCGGTTTTCTTTGCGGCGAGATCTATTTACGAAATTTCAGTCAAATGGTTCAAATGGCTCTGAGAACTATGGGACTTAACTTCTGAGGTCATCAGTCCCCTAGAACGTAGAACTACTTAAACCTAACTAACCTAAGGGCATTACACACATCCATGCCCGAGGCAGGATTCGGACCTGCGACCGCAGCGGTCACGCGATTCTAGACTGCAGCGCCTAGAACCGCTCGGCCACCCCGGAAGGCTCAAATTTCAATCACCGGCTTCCTCTTCCGAATGTGTAAATATTTTGTTGACACCCATCTACGTAGGTAGAAATGATCATCAAAATAAAGTAAGAGAAATCAGAACTCGAACGGAAAGATTAAGGTGTTCCTTTTTCCCACGCGCCATTCGGGAGTGGAATGGTACAGAAGTAGTATGAAAATGGTTCGATGAACCCTCTGCCAAGCACTTATGCAGAGTAACCATGCAACTGTAGATGTAAATGCATCTCTTTATGCTTGATGTCTTCTCCGACGGCGATGGCATTTCCAGCAGGATAACTGTCCGTGTCGCAAGGACAGAATAGTGCTACAGTGAATTAACGAGCATTGTAGTGAACTTATGTTGCTGTCTTCGGTATGAAATTAATTTGATCTGAACCAGATGGAACTCATATTGGAAGCTATTGTGCGCCAGCGGCCGGTATTCACAGGACTAGCGTGAACTTTCCGTAGAAATCTCCTGCCACATACCAGCGGAAGTCTACTAACGACATGTCGAATCCATGCCATGTCTAAAAGCTGATGAGGATTCTTTCAAATAACTCCCGACTTCGCTAGGCACTATGTGACTCGACGTCCTCTGACCTTCGAACTAATTTGCACAATCAATTATGAGGGAATCTACAATTAAATTTCAACTGCGACACAACGTACATCTTAGAGTTTTCTACATATACTTAACAATTAAAATTAAAATGCAGCTACTCGCAGAGATACAATACGGGCTGTAATTATCGAATGGCACCGAAACTTGTTAGACGCCAACAAGCGTTAATGTGGAACCGATTTACGCTGGAAATGTTGTCCACCAGGTGCAAATCTGGCGCCGTAAATACAAGAAAGACGTATAGAAATGTTTTCATGAGTAATGTATTAGTAACGGGACTTGAGAAGAAAGCTCAAACAAGAGCAAAAAGCATAATGTTGATTTTATTATTAAAACACCGCTTACACAGCTTGTTCAGTATGAGCACCGGAGACGTCGACGAGATGCTATATCCGCAAAACGACATGAACAATAGTTGCTCGCAGCAGTTCCGATGGAATCTGAGCAACGTGTTTCTTTACACATCATGTAGAGACCGAATGAATCCCTGGTAAACACGTTCTTTTAGATATCCCTACAGCCTAAAGTCATATGCATTCAGATCGTGCGATGTAACAGGCCGTGCATCTGGAAACCTCTGGAGATAACACGTTCGTGGAAGGTTACTTTAAGCAGATCTCTCAGTGGGCGAGCGACGTGAGGTGTTGCCGTCATCTTCTACGAAACCAGTGGTTTCCACACAACTGCGCTCTTGCAAGGCAGGAATCACATGCTGTATAAGGAGGTCTCGACAACGCGCAGACGTCACGGTACACCTGACATGCCCTCCGGCTGTATTCTCTTCAAAGAAGAACAGACAAACAATAAAGGTGCTTGGCGCATTGACACATACGACGAGTACCATGGCTCTTCGTGCGCAACCGGCGGCTTAACGGTATCCCAAATTCGGTAATTTTGTGTATTCGCTGCACCGTGTAGTGTGAACTGATCCTCTTAAGTCTATAGAATATTGCCCGGCCTCATGTCATTAAATTCTATCCCTGACAGTAACCTAAGAGCAAGCTCAAAATGTTGCTGCCTCCCCTCAGACATTTCAGTCGGCGATACTCTCTCAATGCTGCAATATACACATCTGGCCATTAAAATTACTACACCAAGAGGATCATAAATGGGTATTCATTGGACAAATATATTATACTAGAACTGACATGTGATTACATCTTCACGCAATTTGGATGCATAGATCCTGAGAAATCAGTACCCAGAACAACTACCTCTGGCCGTAACAACGGCCTTGATACGCCTGGGCATTGAGTCAAACAGAGCTGGATGGCGTATACAGGTACAGCTGCCCGCGCAGCTTCAACACGAAACCACAGTTCATCAACAGTAGTGACTGGCGTATTGTGACGAGCCAGTTGCTCGGCCACCATTGACCATACGTTTTCAACTGGTGAGAGATCTGGAGAATGTGCTGGCCAGGGCAGCAGTCGAGCATTATCTGTGTCCAGAAAGGCCCGTACAGGAAGTGCAACATGCGGTCGTGCATTATTCTGCTGAAATGTAGGGTTTCGCAAGGATCAAATGAAGGTTAGAGCCATGGGTCGTAACACATGTGAAACGTAACGTCCACTGTTCGAAGTGCCGTCAATGCGAACAAGAGGTGACCGAGAAGTGTAACCAATGGTACCCCATACCATCACGCCGATAGATGACGAATAAATGATTCCAATGTGCGTTCACCGCGATGTCGCCAAACAGGGATGCGACCATCATGATGCTGTAAACAAAACCTGGATTCCTCCGAAAAAATGACGTTTTCCCATTCGTGCACCCAGGTTTGTCGTTGAGTACACCATCGCAGGCGCTCCTGTCTGTGATGCAGCGTCAAAGGTCTCCGAGCTCATAGTCCATTCAGCTGCAAACGACGTCGAACTGTTCGTGCAGATGGTTGTTGTCTTGCAAACGTCCCCGTCTGTTGACTCAGGGATCGGGACGTGGCTGCACGATCCGTTACAACCATGTGGATAAGATGCCCGTCATCTCGATCGCTAGTGATACGAGGCCGTTGGGATCCAGCACGGCGTTCCGTATTACCCTCCTGAACTCACCGATTCCACATTCTGCTAACAGTCATTGGATCTCGACCAAGGTGAGCAGCAATGTCGCGATACAATAAACCGCAATCGCAATAGGCTACTATCCAACCTTTATCAAAGTCGGAAACGTGATGGTACGCATTTCTCCTCCTTTCACAAGGCATCACAACAACGTTTCACCAGGCAACGGCGGTCAACTGCCGTTTGTGTATGTGAAATCGGTTCGAAATTTTCCTCAAGTAAGCATGCTGTCGGTGTCGCCACAGGCGCCAACCTTGTGTGACTGCTATGAAAAGCTAATAATTAGCATTTCACACCGTCTTCTTCCTGTCGGTTAAATTTCGCGTCTGTAGCACGTCATCTCCGCGGTGTAACAATTTTAATGGGCATTGTGTAATAGCTGCCGTTGACATAAAATAATTTCACTAACAGCACATGGTCTTCCTTCTCGATAGCCATGCTTTGACTCACTTTACAGACTATCCAGTGAGACAGCGTTGATGTTGTACCGTCTTAAAAACTATGTACAGCACCAGTTTGGCATCTGGTAGCCAAAACTGGAACTAATTTTATACCAGCGAAAATCGGCTTCGCTTAAGGAATTTGGCTGCCACACGGTAATTGCAGCCTACACTCGACCTCCGTGAGTGGCTGCCCTTTAATGTAACCATCTGCACCATTCACTGAAATAAATGCAGGAAGCAACAAGTCACTGGAAAAATCATACGAGATGGTACATTAAGACACAGGACTCATAATCGGGATAACAGCGGTTCGAATTCCCGTCTCGCCAGTCATATTTAGGCTTTCTTTGCGTTTTTAAACTCGCTTAAGGTAGATGATGAGATGGTTGCTATGAAAACGCGCGACTAACTTCCTTCGCCCTTCCTCCTCAACCGAAACTTTTGCAAAGTCTCTAATGACTCCGTCGTCAATGGGACGCAAAACCTAATCTTACTTCCACTCTTAATTCGTTTATTTTCTACAGATTCAGTGCTAAGACTGTTACCGAATTAAAATTGGAGCTTTCCCAATTTAGGCACGATGTATTACATTTAGTTATTTTGAACTGCCAGTCTTTGTAAGAAGCATCAATCGCCTTCAGTCGTGTTACATTTCGCTGCAGGTTTCTGGTATTGCGGCTTCCGTGTATGTAACAACATCTTCAAGAACATCTTCACGGAGCGAAAAATTTAGGAGTTGTTAAGGGAAATTTTCTGAGTATTTTTTTACAAGTGAGTCGTGGTTTCCAGTGGCTCGTTTCAAAGTAATTACGTAATTATGGTTTATTCCGTTTGCTACCCAATTACCTTTGTTTCTGCGAAAATAACTTCATATCCGTGAATAAGGTTGTAGAATGCAATCACAATGACGTACGACACAGAACACAGAGTTATGCAGCACCCTATGGTGCATACGTGCTGAGATGCGTTTTGCATTAGATGAACCCATACAAAAGCTGCCAAATCTCCGTCAGTAAAACTATCCATACTGTTGTACGTCACTGTTAACGTACAACTAACACTGCAGGTAGAACAAACTCGAGACAGAACAGAGCAGAGCTGAATGCAGTCTTGAAGGCGTAAAGTGGCAAATATTATTGTCAACATCAAAAACCGCGAGTGTATGGAACAAGTTTGTCTTGAAAGAAAGCACAAGCGGATACTGCAGAGCTTTGTACTACTATGCAGATATTTTCACTGCAATACAGATACAAAGATATATGTGAGTAAGAAATCAAATAAAGCGCAATTACGCTGTAACATGCCCACGGGACTTTTATACTAAAATGGTAAGAATGTCCCTCTATCATCTTCGAAATTATGTCGATTGCGTTCAGGTTCACCTTTTGTAGTGTGAATGGTCTTAAAATACGCCGGAAGCAAATTCAGGTTCTGATGGTTTAAAGTTAACAACGGAACGCTGTTTTATATCCGTTAGGAAGTTCCCCGTCCAATCTCAGCATGCTACTGCAATTTTCTTTTACTTCGTGTTTTGACCACATTGTGACATACAGAACAACACTACCTGACAAAAAAAAAAAAAAAAAAAAAAAAAAAAAAATACACCATAAAGTGAGAAAGAAATGAAATGAAAGTTCAATGGTGGAGAGGGTACGTGATGTTATTTCAGCGATTACAAACTCGAGTCAAACTTGCCTAGAACTTGGCAGTATGAGCCCACTTATAACTACTACGCTGCAGCCCCTCTGGCTGTATGCGTATGTTGATGCGGTGGAGAAAAATGTCATAAAGTCGCTGACTCTTCTCCTGAGGCGAGGAGGCGCACAACTGTGGTAATTTGTCGTTGATATCCTGGATACTGGCATTCGGAAAAACATTACGTCCGAGATGGTTCCACATGTGTGCTATGACTCACAGGTTTGGGGATCTTTCCGGCCACAGGAGTATCTCACCATCACGTACACAGTTCATAGAGACACGTACCGTGTATGGACGGCCATTATCCTGTTCAAAAATGAACCAACAATGCTGTCGCATGAGCCCCGTGGGATTAGCCGTGTGGTCTAAGGCGCTGCAGTCATGGACTGTGCGGCTGGTCTCGGCGGAGGTTCGAGTCCTGCCTCGGGCATGGGTGTGTGTGTTTGTCCTTAGGATAACTTTGGTCAAGTAGTCTGTAAGCTTAGGGACTGATGATCTTAGCAGTTAAGTCCCATAAGATTTCACACACGTTAGAAATTTTTTTTGCTGTCGCATGAGAGGTAACACGTAAGGACACATAATGTTCGTGACGTAAAATGTGCCTTCAGAGTTCCCTCAGTCATTAACAACTGTGACCTGAAGTCATAGCCCATGGCTCCCCACACCGTGACGTCAGGAGTAACCCTAGTGTGTCATTCCAAAACGTCGGAAGAATGGGACTTCGATCGAGGTCCCCACCATACTCGCACACGATAGTCATCTGGAGTATCGACAACAGCGATTCATCACTAAACACAATGTGATGCTACTCAGTTGCAGTCCATTTTTCCGGTCATGTCACCACTCGAAATGCAGCCATCTGCGTTGTGGTGTCAACGGCAGCCTGCGCATAGTACGGTAACTCCGTAGTTTGGCTGGTGCTAGTATCAGACCAATGGGCTCCTTGCAACACTCTCTGTCATCCCGCACCATTGGTTGGAGATAAGCGGCAGACGGGCTAGGGACTTATTATACCTTGCGTAGGCATCAATAACACTAAAACACGAACGGCTCCATTTCGAGTTGTGACACGATCGGGAAGCAGGAACTACTGATGAATCGTGTATCATTGTGTTCAGCGATGAACTGCGGTTGCCAACTACCCAAAATGACAGTCGGCGATGAGTATCGTGACAGCCTAGGGAGAGGTCATATTCTCCCATTGTTTTGGAGAGGCATAACAATGTTACACCTTCTGTCATAGGGTGCGAAGTCATCGGATATGACTTCACGACAAGGCTGATAGTGACTGACGGAACTCTGATGACACAACGGTACATTCCGAACATGGTTCGCCTTATGTGTTACCTCTAATATGGAGGTATCGTGGAGTACTTTTCAACAGGACAATGTTTGTCCACACATTCCAAGTGTTTCCATGAAGTGTCTGCGTGATACTGAGGTACTACTGCGATCAGTAGGGTCCTCAGACCTTTTCCTGGTAGAACATGTATGGGATCAGCTCCAACTTCAACTTAGTCCCTGGCCCAGTGTCCAGAATATCAACGGCCAGTGAGAAACGTTTTGGGACAGTTTGCCTCAAGAGGAAATAAAACGACTTAATGATACCCTCCCAATCGAATCAGTGCCCGCGTACAGGCAGAGGGGTTGCAACGCTACCCTTGTCAATTGGTTCATACTGTCAAATTCTTTGTAAATTTGACTCAATTTTGTAAACATTGTAATAACATCATATACCCTCTCAACCGGCGAAATGCTAAGTATTCCTAACTTTCAACTTCAATGATTATTTTGTCATATTCTTACAACAGTATTTTGCTATCACTGTTCTGTTTCAGAAATTACGTCCACAATGCTTCGTTGCAATTGGGGAAGCTACAAATTCATCTCTGTAATTCACAAGCCTATTTTGCTATCTATCTCTACGATACATCAAGAATATTACATTCGATATCTTTGATTATGACACTTGTGCTTCTGCAAAAAAGAAGACTTTTCGAATAAACTGTTAAGTTTAGACCATCACTGATATATAATAAGAAAATAATTAGGCCGAGAACGGAACCCTGTGCACAGCCCCTTCACGGAACCACAGACAAGTTCAAATATGGTCCGTGTTTAACGACAGTGGAGAACCACCTTCTGCTTCCTGTTTGCTAGAATAAAAACAAACTACTGGCAAACCTTATCTTTAATTCCACAATCCTCCATGTAACACAAAATTTTGTAATTTGATTTGTTCAATCAAAGAAGATACCTACAGCTTTCAAACTATCATTTAGCAATCCTAACGCCTCATGCACAAAAGAATAAATGGCATTTTCTGTTGTTGTTTACTCCCTGTATATGAACTGCGAGGCTTGAAACAAATTACGTGAACTATCCTCTTCCATACAGCTCTATCACAAATGTTTAGAAAGACTGGTGGGAAAGAGATTGGCCTGTAATTATTTTCGCTTTTTATGAAGAGACTTCAATAACTTGATAGCTTCCCTTTCGAAACCTCTACGCACTGGTCACTTTATATGTGTCTGAGTGTGGAGGAAATGACGCAGACCATTGAATCCAGTGTAAGAGCCACGTATATAGGCGTGAAAAACTGCCTAAAAACGGCATCAGGCTTGCTGGCACGATGGAAGCCATTATTCTCCGAACCGGAGCTTCCAGCCGAGTCACGCTGCCTGCGCCTGTGCGTTCCAAGAAATCAGTGCACTTAATGGCTGGCGGCTTTGGAACCAACAGCAAAGGGTGTTGGGAGACGTTTCAGCACATATAGTGTGTTACGAACGCGCACCATTAGTTTGACGAAATAAATTCTACAAAAATGTGTAAATCGTGGATTCTGTTAATTAACATTCGTTGTTCCATACGACAAGTTGCGTCTGCGTTTTCCTCAGAACTGGTATGTTACTAAATACTGAACAATAATAGATGCGCCCATAGCGTCTAATAGAGGTTAAAACGGTTTTTGTATGAATCCAATTAATGGAAAAAGATTATCATTTGCGAAGAGCTTCCTAGTTTTCTTTAAAATATTACGGGCTGCAGCATAAATCTTAAGACGAAGGGGTCAGATTGAGATTCGATGTTGCATTCCTATGTATTGGATTCCACCCTTCTCTTACGACTTTTCTATCTTTACCTTTTGCGAATATGCAGATCTAGTTAACTAATCATGCTGACCACAACAATAATTCCTATTGGGCGAGCAGTGCTTAAGATATTCGGTAGTTTTCAAGTTCAAATTCTTGCCCGATCCCGCTGATCATGGATTTCCTTGGTTTCCTTAGGATGAAACGCAAGGTAGTTTCTTCTATAGCTCTAAGATTAGTTTTTTCTCTTTTTTTATTTGAGGTATGGTAGTGTATTACGCTGCTATGAAAATACTCATCACAAATTTAGCCATATACTGGTGGAAGGATACTATAAATCGACTCATTTTTAATCTTTATAGTGTAAGATTCATTTTTAATCCATTTCACACTTGAGTTAGCAGGAGTTCGTAGTGTCATACATATGAACAACAAACAAAAGCACAATCTGAACCTCTTGTAAAGAAATTCCCAAGAAATAGGCAATCAAAAATATCTTGGCACAATAACATTATTAAACTTTCGTTCACTTATCCCTTTCTCAACATCTGGAAACTTCTGACTGATTTGTGGTAGTGTTACTGATGAGAATGCCAGTAAAACGGAGATACTAAACACGATTTCTCGAATTTTTTTCGCCAAAGATGACGCAATAAGTATTCAATCATTAGAACGAAGAGTCGGCCGGTGTGGCCCGCACGTTCTTGGCGCTTCAGTCAGGAACCGCGTGACCGCTACGGTCGCAGGTTCAAATCCTGCCTCGGGCATGGATGTGTGTGATGTCCATAGGTTAGTTAGGTTTAAGTAGTTCTAAGTTCTAGGGAACTGACGACCACAGATGTTAAGTCACATAGTGGTCAGAGCCATTTGAACCATTAGAACGAAGAAAAACTGCCAATATAAGTAACTTACACGTAGATATCCCCAGTGCAGCGAAGCAGCTAAAATCATTTAACAATGGCGAGGCCTACAGTCCAGATTGTATACCAGTTCGGTTCCTTTCAGAGTATGCTGATATAGTATGTCCAAACTTAGCCATCATATACGACCGCTCGCTCGTCGGAAGATCCGTACGTAAAGACTGGAAAGTTGCTCTGGTCACACCAATACTCAAGAGAGGAAATAGGGGTAATCCGCTGAATTACAGACTCTTATCACTAATGTAGATTTGCAGTAGCGTTATGGACAGTACACTGTGTTCGAACATTATGAATTACACCGAAGAAAATACTTTGCTGATAAATAGCCGACACGTATTCAGAAAATATCGTTGTTGTGAACCATAACTAGCTCTTTATTCTCACGGAGAAATGAGTGCTATCGACCGGGGTATACCAAATTCATTCCAAATTTTTAGATTTCCATAAGGCTTTCGACACCGTTCCCCACAAGAGATTCCTAATAAAATTGGGTGACTACGGTTCATTGTCTCAGTTGCGCAACTGGATTCGTGATTTCCTGTCAGAAAGATAAAAGTTCGTAGTACCTGACTGAAAGTCATCGAGTAAAACAGTTCTATGTGTCATTCCCCGAGGAAATGTCCTAGCCCCTTTGCTGTCCCTGATGTATTACATTATTTAGGAGACGATCTAAGCTCCTCTCTTAGATTGTTTGCAGATGATGCTGTCATCTACTGCCTTGTAAAGTCATCAGATTTTCAAAACGAATTGCAAAATAATTTAGACAAGATATCTGTATGGTGCGGAAAGTGACCATTGACTCTAAATAATTAAAAGGGTGAAGCCACCCACATGAACACTAAAAGGAATCGGCTAAATTTCGGTTACACGATAAGTCACACAAATCTAGAGACTGTGAATTCAACGAAATACTTAGATATTACAATTACGAATAACTCAAAACGCAAGGTCACATACATAATATTATGGGGAAAGCCAACCAAAGATTGCGTTTTACTGGTACAACACTCAAAAAATTCAACAGGTGTACTAAAGAGATTGCGTACACTACGCTTATCCGTCCTCATGTTAGCGCGCTTGCTTACTGCGCGGGGAGACGTCTGCATCTGATAGGATTGACGGAGGACTTTGAAAAAGTTAAAAGAAGGGCAGTTCGTTTTGCATTGTCGCGAAAGAGAGGACAGAGATTGATACACCAAATTGAGGTGGAAATCATTAAAACAAAGGTGTTTTTTGTCGCGGCAGGTTCTCCTCGTGAAACTTCAATCACCAGTTTTCTCATCCGAAAGCGAAAATATTTCGTTGGCGCCCACCTACGTAGGGAAACTCATCAACACAATAACATAAGACAAATTAGAGCTTGCACATAAAAATTTAGGTGTCCGTTTATGCACCACGCTGTTCGAGAATGGATCAGTAGAGAAATAGCTTGAACCCTCTGCCGAGCACTTATTTGTGAACTGCAGAGTAATCATGTCGATGTAGAATAGTCAGAGACTTTGCTCTTGGACTCAGTATAACTTGATGCTCGAGCTGTTGCACTATATTCTAAACATTCTTTGCCAGATCATCTGGTGTCCCTATACAACCTATGCTCCTGGTTCGTATGGTCGGTCTCTTTACTGGATCTTCATGAGACTTCAAAGTTACTTCTCACTTTGTCTTGTTATGCTAATACAAGACGCTTTCTTCTAGAAGAGCTATTCGGTATTAAAGAAAGTGAGTTAATCTCGAATTTGAAGTAAGAATACGACGACAATACAGCAGCTACGCTCAATGACTAAAGAAAAAGGGAATGCGAAGAACATATTTTATTTTTTTTATTTGGAGCACGCAGCAGTAGGCTCAGTTATATATCAAATAGTTGTAAGGCTATATTTAAAATAATGGTAAATTTCTGGAGAGAGTTACACAATGTGAAATTCCCGCGAATGAGAGTTTTTCTATACCCTGGTCGAGTCATCCTTTATGTGTTGTATATGGTATTATACAATATCAAGATTTAAATTATCATTCATGAAAAGTGTAGGGTCTGTAAGGGACGGGAGAGGAGGAGCTGTCTTGTGATAGCGCAAGATCTTAGGAAAACTGGATTAATTTGTGTTGAGGCTACCACGGACCCACACTGTTCATGCGGCACAATTTATACGACCACACGATTCGCTTTGTTATCAAGCACCATTTGTACAGTTCTGTGAATGTGGATCTTATATCAGAATTGATGAATAGATGATTTTTTTGTGTCGTCTAGTCATTTACACCGGTGCGCAGAACTTTAGGGACGAAATTCGCTTTGGTGTGATTTTGTCACTACCAACTAAAATGGCGCGCTGAAGCGTGGACAAACAGAGATGACACTTTTAAAGACAATATTTACACCGAAGTCAACGCGATTTATGATACTCCCCTAGACATTAAAACGGCCGGACACGCTTCTTAATAGTGTGTGTGTGAGATAACCACAGACGCCAATGCATGTCCTGCAACCTGCCCCTCTAGTATTACAGGTTATTCAAAAATATTTCTGTTTGCTGATGACACCAGCTGGGTAGTGAAGGATCTTGTGTGTAATATTGAAACAGTATCAAATAATGTAGTTCGTGAAATAAGTTCGGGGCTTGTGGAAAATAATTTGATGCTAAATCACAGTAAGACTCAGTTTTTGCAGTTTCTAACTCACAATTCAACAAGAACCGATATTTTGATCAGACAGAATGGGCAGATTATAAGCGAGACGGAACAGTTCAAGTTCCTAGGCGTTCGGATAGATAGTAAGCTATTGTGTAAAGCCCATTTTCAGGATCTTGTTCAGAAACTAAATGCTGCTTTATTTACCATTAGAACAGTATCTGAAATAAGTGACAGTTCAACACGAAAAGTAGTCTACTTCGCATATTTTCATACGCTTATGTCATATGGTATTATTTTTTGGTTAATTCTTCTGATTCAAAAAGGGTATTTTTGGCTCAAAAACGGGCTGTTCGAGCTATGCGTGGTGTAAGTTCGAGAACCTCTTGTCGACCCCTATTCAATAGTCTGGGAATTCTGACATTGCCCTCACAGTACATACTTTCTTTAACGTCGTTTATTGTTAGCAATATTAGCTTATTCCCAAGAGTTAGCAGCTTTCACTCAGTTAATACTAGACAGAAATCAAATCTGCATGTGGAATGCACTTCCTTGACTCTTGTGCAGAAAGGAGTGCAGTATTCTGCTGTATCCATTTTCAATAAGCTACCACAAGAACTCAAAAATCTTAGCAGTAGCCCAAACACTTTTAAGTCTAAACTGAAGAGTTTCCTCATGGCTCACTCCTTCTATTCTGTCGAGGAGCTCCCGAAGAGTTGAAAAATTAAGCAAATTTCAGTGTTACATTGTTGATTTTCTTTATTTAAACTTACGAATTGTCGCCTGAATATGTTTCTTATATTTTATTTTATCTGTTTCTACTATCGTGTTATAATTTCATGTATTGACTCGTTCCATTACCATGGAGACTTCTCCTTAATTTGGTCCCACGGAACAATAAATAAATAAATAAGACCAGAATGTATATAGGCAAGTGAATGTCTAGCATTAAACTGTAATTCAGATAAATTATAAATACCAGAAAGGCGAATCAATAGAAAGAATATTACGCCTACGAAAAACTGTGGAACGTTGGAAATTATGTAGTAATGACGAAATTGATTGGAAGATAGAAAACATATAATAAGTAATGAGAGAAACCAGACTAATATTTTTTGGAGGTTTATATCGAATGCAAGATAGTAGGTTAACAAAAAAGACCTTCAAATATATGTTGGATAAGAAGACAACAATACTTTTAGATCTGTAAAATAAAAAAGGATTTATAAAAAATAATACAAAAAGCTCAAGAAACAACTGACAACTGACAGAGAAGTGTTTAGGTAGAAAAGTAAAAAAACTGGTATGAAGTGGTGACGTGGAGAACAATCATTGAAAACACATGAAAGGGTACTGGAAGGAAAGATGAGAACGACGAAAAAGGAAATAAAATTGACACGTGATCCTTAGTTGGCCCATCATCAGCCCTTCATCAGCAGGAAAGGAATCAGCTGGCCTTAGTCTTCCACCACTCTATCACTATTATGTGATGAGATCTACTACAGAGAACACCTACAACAGTTTAAACGTTTTACATGTATGATTGGTTGGAGACCCCGTACTGGTACCGCTTACCCTACATTATGTCCGACATACACATGAGAGTGTCACAAGGAATGCATACATGTACTACAAGATGCTCTGTTGAAATTGAATTGTTAGTCGACACCGCGCAATAACACCTTCTAACAAAGGTGGTCAGAAGTGGACAATACTCCTATTAAATAGTTTAAATATGTCTTGAAATATTAATATTGTGATTTTTTATTACTAGAGTGGATATGGTTACACAGTGCAAATGAGAAACCCATCTAATAACCTCTGTTCCTCTGAGGACGTCACTACGTAGGGACCTCGAATCAATCTCTAAAACCTAGGAAACTTGCGCAGAAACGTTAGGGCTGGTTACTATGTTGGACGTATAAATAATAGATTCCACAATCTCTCTTAAAGCTACTAAATTAAGCATTACGTATTTTGAAGCTTTGTGGTTAAATTTCCATTTTCCTAGACCAGCTCTCTGGAGCAGTGTAACCAGTGCAGTCATCAGTAATAGTCCTACACAACGTCGGGCAGTAAAAATCACACACTGATAACAGAAACATGAGACAACGTATACAACTGACAGTTATGAGTTCTGATAAAATAGCCTTCTAGCGGAAATTTCTCTACCTTGTTTTATACTCAGCACTATAGAATCTCTTTATGTTGCTACGGCAACGAAAGATGTCATCAGTATAAAAATTCTGCATGAGGGTTATTTTAACACAAATTTGTACCCTGTAGCGGAGTGTGCGCTGATATGAAACTTCCTGGCAGTTTAAAACTGTGTGCCAGACCGAGAATTGAACTCGGCACCTTTACCTTTCGCAGGCAAGTGCTCTACCATCTGAGCTACCCAAGCACGACTCACGCCTCCTCCTCACGGCTTTACAAATTTGTACCTTTGTCATTTAGACAGATAGACCTAAGAAGTCGTTGAAAGTTGAAGTAAAATTTAAAGTCGAATATCAGGATTGTTCCTACTTATATTTAAGAGTTTTTTTTTTCGTTCTGCAGTTACAGACTTCAACGTCGTAACACCTGCAATTGCTTCTTTTAAAGAGTTCTGACTCTTTTATGGCGTTTTTACGACCCTGTGTCAGAATAAAATGACATATAGCAAATAAATATATGTTTTTCTTAACTTTAAATGGCAAATTGGTCAAATACTGCAGCGATTACAAAGGACTAGTGTTTGTAGTGTCATTTAAATGAAGAACAAAAAAAACAGAAGTTGGGAAATAAATGTTAAGTGGCTTTGTTAATCCAACTATCCATAAGTGGTTTCGACTCGTATAATGAACCTCATCTGTGTAGGGGTCCTGTGTGCAAAGGAACAGGACAAGGATCATCAGTATAATACGAAATCTCCTCACATGAATTCTCTAGAATCGTTTACATAAAATTTCCAAGAGTCTCTCATTAGACAGCGTGAGTGAAATTAAGTAATTTGTCCTACGGTATACTAGTAAAATTACATCCTCTTTCTCGTGAAGGATTAATATGGGTAAAGATTTACGTTTGTGTTCACCCTCAGACTGAAACACTTTACCCGTATTGTAACACATATCTCTTATAAACCCATTGTGGAACTAGGATTTCGGGCCTGTGCTACGATGACGTTTACTCACAGTTCAAATTTGTGGAGAGCAGACATTAAACTTTCTTTTGTTCCTTGTGTACAGTTGATGAAGAAGATTACTGAGGAGGACATGGCCAAAGAAGTCTTCCGAGAAGAGTGCTTTGGACGTGGCACGTGCTCTGGCGCGCGGCAACGCGTCCGACCGAGGTGTTTTCTTGAAGGCAAAGAAATCTACGCTCACGTTTCTCCGCTGGCTTCAAACAACTGGCCCCGTAGAGTGGGTTCGACGCCCGAGGTTGGCCACGCCAAGAATCAGTCACCGGTTGTGCTGCTTTGTCTCGACTTCTCAAGCTAAGGACGATATGAGGAAACAAAATTCGATATTCCCCTATTTATAAGCATTGTCAAATAAGGAGGGAATAAGAAGTTTTCTTTGCTGTAACTTCTTGGTTAACTGTTGAATTTGAAGACTTTAACAGTCGCTATTTCACACCGTGTCCTGTGTTTGACATTTGAAAGGCGCTGGATTTTTTTGGTTCATTGCATACCACAAAGAAAGTTAACAACTTGTGCTAACGAGCAGCTCGACAAGTGTTCCGATCACATCACATTTCCTCAGATCCACAGCAACGGAGGGGTGGGTAAAAAATTATGCTGTGCTGTCTGCCTCGATTATATGTTTCTCGCGGGAGCACGTACAATAACTGTATGAGAACTAGAAGGCAACTTCTATTTGATTCAACAACGAATTTCTTCGAATTATTTTCCTATATAAAAGAAAAACTACGGAAGAAAAGTCCCTTGCATATTGAGAGACTTCATGTTTGTTATGTAACAAACTTGCTGGCAATTGAGGATCACTTTCAGGACTAATTTACTTTTTCTCTCAATCTAAAAGCTTGAATTTGCATTTGTCTAATTCCGAAGTTTCAAGCATTGTAGTCCACCATTTATATTATTATGAAACACTTCACACACACAATTTCGGTGATTTTTATCAGGAAACGTTCCCATTTTCTTCGATAAATTCCCGAGACTGATTGTCCACTACCGAGGATATTTTAAAACTGAAAAACATTCCGTTTTTCCTTTTGCACTGCATCATTGTTTCTGCAACTAATGACGAATTTATTATATTTTACACATAATTAAAAACGTTTGTACAGCAAAATGAATCACCTATATACTCAAAATACTTTCGCGAATTGTGGCGTGTGTGACGTCAGCGTATGTGATGTAAAAAGATTGTAAAATGGGTAATGCAGAGCATAAATTAAGAATAACAACTGTCTTCGATGGTATTCAATTAGTTGTAGAGAGAAACATAATTTTCAGTGTCACTCTGGTAGCGTGTAATACATTTAGTGGATAGTCGTTGCATGACACAGTCAAGACGTTATTGGTTCAAATGGCTCTGAGCACTATCGGACTTAACATCTGAGGTCATCAGTCCCCTAGAACTCAGAACTACTTAAACCTAACTAACCTAAGGACATCACACACATCCATGCCCGAGGCAGGATTCCAACATGCGACCGTAGTGATCGCGCAGTTCCGGACTGAAGCGCCTAGAACCGCTCGGCCACACTGGCCGGCCAAGACGTTATTGGTTTGGTTTAAAAGGAATTGTACATCTCAGGACCTTATATCAAAACACATTCTTAGAGTTATATCGTTGTTGATTTCAGACTGGATACCATTGAAAGATATGGATTACTTACGTGAGGCTTATGCTTCAGTTGTTTCTGGTATGGGCAAACAACGATATTACAGATAAAAATTCCGCTGGCAGCTCGCTGTAGACCATCTGATACGGTAAGGACTACAACGCTCAGATAAGAACTAGGAGTTACAAGAGTAATGAATAAATCACGGAGTACAGAAATAAATGGAGACGTCTTGTCCCAAAAACGAATCGAAAATCCTAAAGTAATAATGAATTATCGATCAATAGGGAAATGATCAATAAGTAGACCAAGAAAAGATAAACAGATGAAATAACAACTGACCACTGACCATAGAGGCGCCGAATAAGAGGACGTAATTGGAAGGTGCATAACACTTGAAAAAAGTAAAAGTATGCTCCGCAAACCACTAAAAATTCAACACCATGAAGTCAGAGAGTAAAAAACGTCAAATAAGCATGAAGCGTACAGCATGTTCGGTTATTAAAATGATTACAATTTCAGGGCAACCGCACAACATTATGTTAGTAAGGAAATACGACGCTGCAGGTTTATTGTTCAGAAAACGCATTTTAATGTTCGTTTTTTGTGAGAAGATCGTGTTATGTATGCCTCGTGTAACAGGCAAGAAATTCTAATAGCATATGCCAGAATTTCGACAGTGGCTCTACTTGGCCTAAGCAAACTGCGGTTTGTCGTTCTGAGATACTGCTGTTCACGTTCGTCGTGATCGCAAGACTGTCAAACTAATATGAAATCGATGGGTTCAGGAGGCCCTTACCTGATGACGTGCACGATCTCAACGTTCCCACACGACTAGCACCTGAGAGGATATTCATATTGCTCACCTGGCTGTGCAGGACAGTAAGCCACGTCGTGTACTTCGGGTCTCTTCAGTGAGATAAATATTCACACGAATAGTGCGACGACTTCTGCAGCACTACGGACTGTATGCACGACATCCATCTGTTGTGGTGGCTACCCTCGCTGCGCCAGCAGAGAGTAGTGCGCTGGAAGTGGTGTCCACTCGTTTGAGAAAACGCTAGCTGACCAGTAGTGGTGTCCCGAACAATACTGGGCACAGGACAGTTACCACTCGTTTGAAAAGACGATAGCTGACCACTCAGCGGTCAATTTCACGTCATATAATCTTCTCCGTGCCCCAAGGGGAAATACGGGCGCCGCAACGAACTTATGGCGTCCACTAATCGACTTGTCCGTTTTGTAATAGACAGCCATATGCACATGCGCGGATATACAAGAGCGTCTCCTACAAAGTATCCTGTCGACTACTGTAAGTAACATTTGTCAGTTTGGTGGTGTCAGCCGTGTGCAACAGGCACATGGGCTCTCATGTGTGAGGTTACTTGTTGTCCACAGTACACTTTTCTGTACAGAGGGTATTCGTGCCTTTTGGCACACTGTTGTATGAATAATTACGGTTAATAACTATGTGTGTGGTGTGAGAATGGGGATGTCAACCTGAAACCAGTAATCAGTCGAGCAAAAATTTTATATCAGTGCAACTGAGACGGACGAAATAAATAAAAGAATTATCCAGAATGAGATTTTCACTCTGCATCGGAGTGTGCGCTGATATGAAACTTCCTGGCAGAGTAAAACTGTGTGCGGGACCGAGACTCGAACTCGGGACCTTTGCCTTTCGCGGGAAAGTGCTCTACCAACTGAGCTACCCCAGCACGACTCACACCTCGTTCTCACAGCTCACTGGCAGAAGTAAAGCTGTGAGGACGAGTCGTGAGTCGTGCTGGGGTAGCTCAGTTGGTAGAGCACTTGCCCGCGAAAGGCAAAGGTCCCGAGTTCGAGTCTCGGTCCGGCACACAATTGTAATGTGCCAGGAAGTTTCAAGAACTATCCAGTTTCTTTCAATATGTAATTGAAAAGGTACCCACTATAGGCCTTTACTTTGATGTGTGATGTGCATGCATGTAAACGTGCAGTCAAGAACTATTAAACTCATCTGATATAGTTACTCGCTCCCAGATGGAGACGGCTGCTGCAGTGTCACGTGCTGTGACGTACGCGACGCGGCCTGTTTTTCTCGTGGGCCTCCCACTCGAGATTACTCTCACAACCTACCACAACAGTTCCCCGTTGGTAAATGACATGTACCGCCTCACTTGGTTTCCTCCGCGCTCATACCCTCCCGTTGGTGGTAAAAATGCTTACTACATGTCGTCATTAGAAATGACTTAATTCCATACTTCGAGCGTACAATCGCAATGTCCCTGACCGTATACCAACATCTGTATCTTGTGACTGCTGCGAGCAGAGGTACACGGCTTCCGTACCCTATAGCGAGAGCTTGGCCAGTTTACCGATTTATTTACTCGTTATTTAACTGGCTAGATTTTTTTCTGTGTAGTGACCTATCTAACCACTGTGACAATCGTTGACTAGGGCTCCTCTAATAAACAGTTGATGAACATACAAGGTTTGGATAAAAATATGGGAACACCGAGAGAAATGCATGCTTGAACATAAATGTTGGTGCTAGCAAAGGGAACCGAAGTGTTTGGTATATCAAGCGGCACCGAAGCGAAGATTTATGCCGCATACAAGAAAAGCGGAAAAAATGTTATTCGCGAAGCCCCAATGCACACGAAAGTGCGTGTTGAGTGATCGTGGCAGACCGTCTTCGCAGAGGATTGTGACGAAAAATAAGAGAACGACTGCTGCAAAAGTCACTCCACAACTGAATGTCGCACCAAAACAACACGAAGGGTGCTCAGGGAGCAGAGGATTTGCTGGGTGAGTTATAATTTCAAAATCATTCATCAGTGATTCAAATACCCGTAACAGGAAAACGTGATGCCAAAGCCATGAAACTTGGACTTAGCAGAAATGGGACAATCTCGTTTGGTTGGGCGAGTTTTGTTTCACACAGTTTCGAACCTCTGGCCAAATTTACGTACCAAGAGTGAAATATGGGCAGGATTAGGTGACGATTTGGGAAGCCATTTCGTGATATTCCATGGCACCATGCTCACTCTGGCAAGGATTATTTCACCATTTTGACTGATCAGGTCCATTCCAAGATACAATGTTTGTTCTCCAGTGATGATGATGCGTTCCAAGACGATAGAGTGCTTATGCACACAGTTTAGACCGTCTTGGACTGATTTTGTGAGCACGAGGATGAATTATCTCATCTCGCCTGACCACGGCAGTCAACAGGTCTCAATACTGTTGAGCCTTTATAGTCTACTTTGGAGAGAAGGATGCATGATCGCTGTCCATCTTCATCATTGTTACCTTCACTTGCCACTATTTTGCGGGAAGAATGGTGTAACATTGCATTGAAACCATACAGGGACTGTATTTATCAATTCCCAAGAGACTGGAAGCTGTTATGAATGCCACCAGTTTTCCTCCATCGTACTAGGCATGTTCATGCGTTGTGTTTTGTGTTTACACATTTACGTCCATCCCCGTGTATTACACATAATTTCCATCTCTCATGTCTCAACTCTACGGTACCTGAGACATTACGCCAGACAGGTACTTTCACAGACGTTATTTGTCTTAAATATTACTGCATTTCAGGTATTTCAATACAACTGACGACAGAATGGCTGTCTGTGCTCGTAGGAGTATTACAAAGGCAGGAAAAGAATGCTAGAGCTGAATGTCCTGTTATCATCGAGGTCACTGGAGACGGAGCCATTGCTTGGATTAGGAAAGAGAAGGAAACAACGATCTGAAGAGCGTTAGAGAAAACACGGTAAATCAGGGTGTGGATGGACGGATACGACTTCATCATCTGAGCCATTGCGCCCTCTCTCTTAATTTGTTCTCTAAATAAAGATCTAATTTAAGTTGGAGGCACTGGTCGTATGTGAAGTATGTTAGCGGCAAGAAACAATCAGTGATTTCTCTGCGCGATAGCAATGGAGATACTATAGAAGACAGTGCTGCCAAAGCAGAGTTACTAAACACAGCCTTCCGAAATGCCTTCACAAAAGGAGACGAAGTAAATATTCCAAATTCGAATCGAGAACAGCTGCCAACATGAGTAACGTAGAAGTAAATATCCTCGGAGTAGTGAAGCAACTCAAATCACTTAATAAAAGCAAGTCCTCTGGTCCAGACTGTATACCAATTAGGTTCCTTTCCGAGTATGCTGATGCATTAGCTCCATACTTAACAATCATATACAACTGTTCGCTCGAAGAAAGATCCGTACCCAAAGACTGGAAAGTTGCACAGGTCACACCAATATTCAAGAAAGGTAGTAGGAGTAATCCACTAAATTACAGGCCCATATCGTTAACGTCGATACGCAGCAGGATTTTAGAACATATATTGTGTTCGAACGTAATGAAGTACCTCGACGAAAACGGTCTATTAACACACAGTCAACATGGGTCTAGAAAACTTCGTTCTTGTGAAACACAACTGGCTCTTTATTCACATGAAGTGCTATTGACAAGGGATTTCAGATCGATTCCATATTTTTGGATTTCCGGAAGGCTTTTGACACTGTACCACACAAGCGGCTGGTAGCGAAATTGCGTGCTTATGGAATATCGTCTCAGTTATGTGACTGGATCTGTGATTTCTTGTCAGAGATGTCACAGTTCGTTGTAACTGACGGGAAGTCATCGAGTAAAACAGGAGTGATTTCCGGCGTTCCCCAAGGTAGTGTTTAGGCCCTTTGCTGTTCCTTATCTATATAAACAATTTGGGAGACAATCTGAGCAGCCGTCTTAGGTTGTTTGCAGATGACGCTGTCGTTTATCGACTAATAAAGTCATCAGAAGATCAAAACAAACTGCAAAACGATTGAGAAGAAATATCGAAATGTTGCGAAAGTGGCAGTTGACCTTAAATAACGAAAAGTGTGAGGTCATCCCCATGACTGCTAAAAGGAACTTGTTAAACTTCGGTTACATGATAAATCAATCTAATCTAAAAGCCGTAAATTCAACTAAGTACCTAGGTATTACAATAACGAACAACTTAAGTGGAAAGGAACACACAGAAAATGTTGTGGGGAAGGCTAACCAAAGGCTGCGTTTCATTGGCAGGACACTTAGAAAATGTAACAGATCTACTAAGGAGGCTGCCTACAGTACGTTTGTCCGTCCTCTTTTAGAATACTGTTGCGCGGTATGGGAGCCTTACCAGATAGGATTGACGGAGTATATCGAAAACGTTCAAAGAAAGACAGCACGTTTTGTATTATCGTGAAATATGGGAGAGAATGTCACAGAAATTGTACAGGATTTGGGCTGGACATCATTAAAAGAAAGGCGTTTTTCGTGCCGACGGAATCTTCTCACGAAATTCCAATCACCAACTTCCTCCTCCGAATGCAAAAATATTTTGTTGATACCGACTTACATAGGGAGGAACGATCACAAAGATAAAATAAGGGAAATCAGAGCTCGTAAGGAAAGATTTAGGTGTTCATTCTTCCCGCGCGCTATTTTTTTTTTTTTTTTTTTTTTTTTTTTTTTTTTTTTTGTCATCAGTCTATTGACTGGTTTGATGCGGCCCGCCACGAATTCCTTTCCTGTGCTAACCTCTTCATCTCAGAGTAGCACTTGCAACCTACGTCCTCAATTATTTGCTTGACGTAATCCAATCTCTGTCTTCCTCTACAGTTTTTGCCCTCTACAGCTCCCTCTAGCACCATGGAAGTCATTCCCTCATGTCTTAGCAGATGTCCTATCATCCTGTCCCTTCTCCATATCAGTGTTTTCCACATATTCCTTTCCTCTCCGATTCTTCGTAGAACCTCCTCATTCCTTATCTTATCAGTCCACCTAATTTTCAACATTCGTCTATAGCACCACATCTCAAATGCTTCGATTCTCTTCTGATCCGGTTTTCCCACAGTCCATGTTTCACTACCATACAATGCTGTATTCCAGACGTACATCCTCAGAAATTTCTTCCTCAAATTAAGGCCGGTATTTGATATTAGTAGACTTCTCTTGGCCAGAAATGCTTTTTTTGCCATAGCGAGTCTGCTTTTGACGTCCTCCTTGCTCCGTCCGTTATTGCTTATTTTACTGCCTAGGTAGCAGAATTCCTTAACTTCATTGACATCGTGACCATCAATCCTGATGTTAAGTTTCTCGCTTTTCTTATTTCTACTACTTCTCATT
This sequence comes from Schistocerca gregaria, assembly GCF_023897955.1. Classification (NCBI taxonomy): domain Eukaryota; kingdom Metazoa; phylum Arthropoda; class Insecta; order Orthoptera; family Acrididae; genus Schistocerca; species Schistocerca gregaria. The sequence goes on from NC_064931.1 coordinate 737,533,137, forward strand.
ACCTTCGTCTTTCTCCGATTTACTCTCAAACCATACTGTGTACTCATTAGACTGTTCATTCCGTTCAGCAGATCATTTAATTCTTCTTCACTTTCACTCAGGATAGCAATGTCATCAGCGAATCGTATCATTGATATCCTTTCACCTTGTATTTTAATTCCACTCCTGAACCTTTCTTTTATTTCCATCATTGCTTCCTCGATGTACAGATTGAAGAGCAGGGGCAAAAGGCTACAGCCCTGTCTTACTCCCTTCTTAATACGAGCACTTCGTTCTTGATCGTCCACTCTTATTATTTCCTCTTGGTTGTTGTACATATTGCATATGACCCGTCTCTCCCTATAGCTTACCCCTACTTTTTTCAGAATCTTGAACAGCTTGCACCATTTTATATTGTCGAACGCTTTTTCCAGGTCGACAGATCCTATGAACATGTCTTGATTTTTCTTTAGCCTTGCTTCCATTATTAGCCGTAACGTCAGCATTGCCTCTCTCGTGCCCTTACTTTTCCTAAAGCCAAACTGATCGTCACCTAGCGCATTCTCAATTTTCTTTTCCATTCTTCTGTATATAATTCTTGTAAGCAGCTTCGATGCATGAGGTGTTAAACTGATTGTGCGATAATTCTCGTACTTGTCAGCTCTTGCCGTCTTCGGAATTGTGTGGATGATGCTTTTCCGAAAGTCAGATGGTATGTCGCCAGACTCATATATTCTACACACCAACGTGAATAGTCGTTTTGTTGCCACTTCCCCTAATGTTTTTAGAAATTCTGATTGAATGTTGCCTATCCCTTCTGCCTTATTTGACCGTAAGTCCTCCAAAGCTCTTTTAAATTCCGATTCTAATACTGGATCCCCTATCTCTTCTGCCGGCCGCGGTGGTCTTGCGGTTCTAGGCGCGCAGTCCGGAGCCGTGGGACTGCTACGGTCGCAGGTTCGAATCCTGCCTCGGGCATGGATGTGTGTGATGTCCTTAGGTTAGTTAGGTTTAAGTAGTTCTAAGTTCTAGGGGACTAATGACCACAGCAGTTGAGTCCCATAGTGCTCAGAGCCATTTTGAACCCTATCTCTTCTAAATCGACTCATGTTTGTTCTTCTATCACATCAGACAAATCTTCACCCTCATAGAGGCTTTCAGTGTATTCTTTCCACCTATCTGCTCTCTCCTCTGCATTTAACAGTGGAATTCCCGTTGCACTCTTAATTACCACCGTTGCTTTTAATGTCACCAAAGGTTGTTTTGACTTTCCTGTATGCTGAGTCTGTCCTTAAGACAATCATATCTTTTTCGATGTCTTCACATTTTTCCTGCAGCCATTTCGTCTTAGCTTCCCTGCTCTTGCTGTTTATTTCATTCCTAAGCGACTTGTATTTCCGTATTCCTGATTTTCTCGGAACATGTTTGTACTTCCTCCTTTCATCAATCAACTGAAGTATTTCTTCTGTTACCCATGGTTTCTTCGCAGCTACCTTCTTTGTACCTATGGTTTCCTTCCCAACTTCTGTGGTGGCCCTTTTTAGAGACGTCCGTTCCTCTTCAACTGTGTTGCCTACTGCACTATTCCTTATTGCTGTATCTATAGCGTTAGAGAACTTCAAACGTATCTCGTCATTCCTTAGAGCTTCCGTATCCCACTTCTTAGCGTATTGATTCTTCCTGACTAATGTCTTGAACTTCAGCCTACTCTTCATCACTACTATATTGTGATCTGAGTCTACATCTGCTCCTGGGTACGCCTTACAATCCAGTATCTGATTTCGGAATCTCTGTGTCTGACCATGATGTAATCTAATTGAAATCTTCCCGTATCTCCCGGCCTTTTCCAAGTAGACCTCCTCCTCTTGTGATTCTTGAACAGGGTATTCGCTATTACTAGCTGAAACTTGTTACAGAACTCAATTAGTCTTTCTCCTCTTTCATTCCTTGTCCCAAGCCCATATTCTCCTGTAACCTTTTCTTCTACTCCTTCGCTACAACTGCATTCCAGTCGCCCATGACTATTACATTTTCGTCCCCCTTTACATACTGCATTACCCTTTCAATATCCTCATACACTTTCCCTATCTGTTCATCTTCAGCTTGCGACGTCGGCATGTATACCTGAACTATCGTTGTCGGTGTTGGTCTGCTGCCGATTCTGATTAGAACAACCCGGTCACTGAACTGTACACAGTAACAAACCCTCTGCCCTACCTTTCTGTTCATAACGAATCCTACACATGTTATACCATTTTCTGCTGCTGTTGATATTACCCGATACTCATCTGACCAGAAATACTTGTCTTCCTTCCACTTCACTTCACTGACCCCTACTATTTCTAGATTGAGCCTTTGCATTTTCCTTTTCAGAGTTTCTAGTTTCCCTACCACGTTCAAGCTTCTGACATTCCACGCCCCGACTCGTAGAACATTATCCTTTCGTTGATTATTCAATCCTTTTCTCATGGTAACCTCCCCCTTGGCAGTCCCCTCCCGGAGATCCGAATGGGGGACTATTCCGGAATCTTTTGCCAATGGAGAGATCATCATGGCACTTCTTCAACTACAGGCCACATGTCCTGTGGATACACGTTACGCGCTATACGAGATTGGAATAATAGAGAATTGTGAAGGTGGTTCGATGAACCCTCTGCCAGGCACTTAAATGTGATTTGCAGAGTATGCATGTCGACGTACATTTAGATGTAGAAAAATGGTACCACAGATTCTTACAATAACGTTTCAGTGGTTCAGGGGTTGTGGTGGCCATTTTACAGATTGAGAAATTTATTGCAACTGTTGTCCCCAAATCATTTTAAATCACGTTCAGCGCAAAAAAGTACGTGGAAACACCATTTCATCCTATTTTGCCGAAAGAATGGTACAAGATTCCCTTGAAAACAAAACATGGCCTGTATTTACCCATTCCGAGACGAGTGGAAGCTGGTTTGAATGTCAACCGTTACCCTACACAGTATTTGGCATGGTAATCTATTGTGTTTTTTGGTGATTCATATTTTTGTCCAACCATTGTAGCTGTTGATACTGGGAGCAGTGAATTTCCCTCAGTGGAGGTACTGACGATACATCTTCGACACTGGAATACTGAAAATACCCTCTGATACCGTGCACCTTCCTGTCCTCTAACAACGACAGCCACCACAAGCTCTGAAGACACGGCAGTCAATTGACACACCTAATTATTCTATTCGTCTTAGTGACAAGCATACCGGAGCAACAGCAGCCTTGTATTAATCTTCTGTTTTCGGTAATATTAACTATATGTACTAAAGTGAAATGTTAACCTGTTGTAACTATTCTGTGTAGTTTCATCTCTTACAGCACTTGTTACGTAATCTTTTGTACAGCTGAAACTGAAACGAAGTTGCCATTTCAGTAGCAATAATATCTTTACAGAGGTTTATTCGAAGACTACTGAGCACAAAGTGATAATAAAATTGTTTCCATCTAATTGCGTCTACCATTTTATGTTAAGTATGAAATCACGATCTATAAAGAAATTTTTAAGCACCAAACAATTTTTTTCGCTTTACAGAAGTTCATTTAATTCGTTGCGTCTGCGAGCTTCACCTTTAGTTGTTAAAATTAAACAGGCTGTCTTTCTTTAACTCTGAGAAACACTTACAGGCTATTAGTTATAACGACTTGGTGACAACTACTCATTCATTGTTCATTAGCCGTAGTTGCCTTCGAAAGATCGGGTGTTCCTCGACGGCCTTCTTTTAAACACCAAACAGACTTTCCTACTCGCAATGGATGCTCTGAATGCACTAGCAATGAGTTAAGTCCAGAAAGGCGACTATTTAAAAGATAATATTTAAAACAAGATTATAATTTGTGTGGATCTACAATTGTGTGCCGTGGAAGCACATGAGATGCTGCGATTTGAAACAGCTGGACGGCGCGCGTCGTGTGGTTCGCCAGGCGAACAAAGAAGAGATCTCGCATGGCGGGGGTCGCACTTTAAAGAGATACCATCTGCAATATCCATGAATATACTTTCAATGTAAAGTTTCATGGTAATTGCGGTTAGTCACGCGCAATCAGATCATGCTTGTAAGAACGCCTACAACTCGTCACAGAACATGTCCCAAATTAGTAATGAACAAACCGAGCCCCGGCCGACAATTTATGAACGACCAAAAGTCGGATGATAAATGACCCGTACGGGCCGTTTCAGGCTGATATTAGCATTTGAAAGTTATACACGCAGTATTGTTTTGATCTCGGCCGCATTTGCGGTATTCGAAATTCAGATGAAAGTTGCCCTTTAGCTGCACCCCAATTGTACACCGACATGCAACCGTAATAAGGGAAAAGTTAGAGAATAAAATTTACCACAGATTTTCCTAGAACAATCCATAATAACTGATAATCCAAAAACGAATACAGTCTCTAACTTGCAATTCGGAGAACTTCTTCCGTGAAAGAGGATTAATTTTTGAAAACAGCACATTTATTCTCATAAAAGAGTTCCTCTTTTCTCTACGAGTAGCTATTCTTCACATATTAGTGGATTACGCAATATTTCACTCTTAATTTGATGCATCCGAAAGTAATTTTTCAATTAATTCACTTAATCGCATTCCTAGATCTTGTTTGTGTTTAATTAGGGCACTAACATTGACGATTTTCAATGTTCTTCTCTCTATCCCATTGTTTCTTTTTTTTCTTTTTGATGCCAAAAATGTTGCAAACAAATTAAAGATAAATTCATTGCATTTGTGCTCCTGATGCTCGGCCAGTATGCATTTTTCTGTGCCGTTATTGCACTTTTTTATTACCAGATAATTTTTCTAGTCATTGAATGAGCAATAATTCTTATTTCCGCTAGTTTCGGATGCCTTAATTGATATCGAGGTTAATAATCGGGTCTCATTTTTATATCATTACGGATAGTAAAGGTTTAATACTATATGCGCATCACCTACGATATCGACAAAATATGAAGGCATCAAGAATAAAGCTATAGAATGCTAATAATGTTTCTTTTATTTAAAAATCTTTACGATTTTTCACACAAGAATTTTTGAGGTATTTCTTTTCAGAACGCCCTCGTATATTTCTTACAAAGATATTACAGACACAACTGGCTAACAGTATGTATTACTACTGACGCTAAAATTATGGGGTATAGTCCACTGTAGAAGAGATGAGATTTCTGTAAATGTATCATTGAGGTCTGCGACACAGTTATTTGTTTCAAATCAGAGTTTTTACCAAACACCTGTTCGTGTAGTACAAAGTGTAGGGCGAAAATCTGCAAATTATGGAACGACGATAGAAAGGAATGGACATCGCATAACGATCTAACGAGGTAATGGTACATTGGCTGACTTGGATGAGGTTCCCATGAGGATTAACATACCCATTCAGGTAGTAAACTCACAGCGAAACAAACTGAAACACGTGATAAGATACCGGTATATATCATTATCGCAATTACGAGTGCTGAACGAATTACGTGTTGAAATTCTTAAGGTTTAACCGCTTCTCTCGGTAATTTCAAGAAATTGTGTGATAGAACATACGTTAACGATGCAAATAGTAGTATCCGACAATCCGTTTATGATAACAGACCTAGCGATAGGTCCTGTACGTACCATGCAACACTCCTCGCCACCATCAAACTGCACACTCGACAGATTTCGACGTGATTATTGCCACACAACTTGAATTAACGGTCTTCGAACGCGAAATGATAATTAGACACATTGGATATTCCATTTCCGACATCGCTACTGAATTTAATATTCCGAACTCCACAGTGGCAAGAGTGTGTCGAGAATACCACATTTCATGCATTACCTTTCACCACGAACAACACAGTGGCCAACTGCCTTCAATTAACGACTGAGAGGAAGGGCGTTTGCGTAGAGTTGTCACTCCTAACAGACAAGCAACATTGCTTAAAATAATTGCAGAAATTAATGAGGGACGTGCGACGAATGTATCCGTTAGGAAAGTGCGGCGAAAATTGGCGTTGATGGGCTATGGCAGCAGACGACAGACGCGAGTGCCTTTGCCAATAGCACAAAATCGCCTGCAGCATCTGTCCTGTTACATGACCATATCGGTTGGATCCTAGACAACTGGAAACCCGTGGTCTCATCAGTTTAGTTTCGATTTCATCTACATATACATCTACATTTATACTCCGCAAGCCACCCAACGGTGTGTGGCGGAGGGCACTTTACGTGCCACTGTCATTACCTCCCTTTTCTGTTCCAGTCGCGTATGGTTTGCGGGAAGAACGACTGTCTGAAAGCCTCCGTGCGCACTCGAATCTATCTAATTTTACATTCGTGATCTCCTCGGGAGGTATAAATAGAGTGAAGCAGTATATTCGATATCTCATCCAGAAACGCACCCTCTCGAAACCTGGCGAGCAAGCTACACAGCGATGCAGAGCACCTCTCTTGCAGAGTCTGCCACTTGAGTTTGCTAAACATCTCCGTAACGCTATCACGGTTACCAAATAACCCTGTGACGAAACGCACCGATCTTCTTTGGATCTTCTCTATCTCCTCCGTCAACCCGATCTGGTAACTGCTACCAGTGTTTGTTCCGATATCATATAATCATACAATAAAGGATCCTTCTTTCTATGTATTCGCAATACATTACATTTGTCTATGTTAAGGGTCAGTTGCCACTCCCTACACCAACTGCCAATCCGCTGCAGATCTTCCTGCATTTCGCTACAATTTTCTAATGCTGCAACTTCTCTGTATACTACAGTATCATCCGCGAAAAGCCGCATGGAACTTCCGACACTATCTACTAGGTCATTTATATATATTGTGAAAAGCAATGGTGGCATAACACTCCCCTGTGGCACGCCAGAGGTTACTTTAACGTCTGTAGACGTCTCTCCATTGATAACAACATACTGTGTTCTGTTTGCTAAAAACTCTTCAATCCAGCCACACAGCAGGTCTGATATTGCGTAGGCTCTTACTTTGTTTATCAGGCGACAGTGCGGAACTGTATCGAACGCCTTCCGGAAGTCTAGGAAAATAGCATCTACCTGGGAGCCTGTATCTAATATTTTTAGTTGCTAAGAACTGATGTAAGATTTCGAGTGTGGCTCAGGCACCACGAAGCCATGGAGCCAGTTTGTCAACAAGGCACTGTGAAAGCTGGCAGTGGTTCCATAATGGTGCGAGCTGTGCTTACATGGAATGACTGGATACTCTGGCCCAACTGAACCCATCATTGACTGGAAATGGTACGTTCGGCTACTTGGAGACCATCTGCAGCCAAACAAAGACGGCATTGTTATGGATGATAATGCCCCCTGTTGCTGGACCACAGTTGTTTGTGATAGATTTAAAGAACATTCTAGGCAATTCGAGCGAATGATTAGATCACCCAGATCGACACTCATGGATCCCTTGGAACATTTATGGGATATAATCGAAAAGTCAGTTCGTGCACAACATCCTGCACCGACAATACTTCCTCAGTTATGGACGGCTATAGAGGCAGCATGGTCCCATGCCACGTCGAGTTGCTGCACTACGCCAGACAAAATGAGGTCTGAGACGACATTACGCATTATTCCTTGAGTTTTGTCACTGAGAAAAAATTAAGACAAAGTTCCTTGCACTGCACAAAATTCCGCTCAGACTTGGTATGTTGCTGTCCGTCTCCCCTCCCACATGTTTCAACTACTCTTTTAATCGGCTGGTCCCAGCGGAGGTTCGAGTCCTCCCTAGGGCATGGGTGTGTGTGTTTGTCCTTAGGATAATTTAGGTTAAGTAGTGTGTAAGCTTAGGGACTGATGACCTCAGCAGTTAAGTCCCATAAGATGTCACACACATTTGAACATTTTTTTGCTCTTTTAGTCCCACTCCATATTCTCGATGTTTGATCAAGTGGCTCTACGTTTACGACGGTCAAAGTATCCTGCTTCTCCCGTCACGGCTCAAACTGCTGATCTCTCATAGTTTTGTACCTAATAGTTCGCAGTTTCAACTCCCTGAGGTTTCATACTTCATAATTATTGCAATATTGTCTTGTTGCTCCCTCCCAGTGGGTCCTGGCAACAGTAACTTCGTCATCATTTAGTGTAGTGTCCACCTCATTTTCACGAGTCTTTTTATTTTCCCTTACACATGCTAGATTATGTCCCGTGACGTATCTCGAGTTTTTTATGTTTCAAATTCGCTGTATTGTCAGAACAAGACACAGCCAGGACAAAAGCAACACAGGCCAAAGATGCGAGCTGGTGCCAGTGCCATATAGACTCGCCACTTGCTCGAGTTCTACCAGCGCCACGGGCGACGCTGAGGATGAAGATATCGATTTCGCCTGGGCCAATTTCCGGCCGAGTACAATCCGCCAATAACCGGATGACAACGGACAGAAGCCTACTCGGAAGGTAGAAGAGGAGCTCTCGCTCACTTGGTTATAGATCATCGTCCAAGGCTGACATAGACAGGGAGCATCGTTTAGTGAACTCTTAGAAGCGAATCGACAGGTGTTGTAAATTGCATTTGATATTTACTTTGAAGTTTACCTACGATTTGCCATTACGAGCCTTGTTGTGTAATATTACATGTAGTGTTACAGACTTCGTTATTCAACAAGTCACAAAGTGAAGAAAACGTTTTAACTCATTTTTGTGACTTTGTTACTACACTACTGACCATTATCATTGCTACACCAAGAAGAAATGCAGACGATAAACGGGTATTCATTGGACAAATATATTGTGTTAGAACTGACTTGTGACTACATTTTCACGCAATTTGGGTGCATAGATCCTGACAAATCAGTTCGCAGAACAACCACCTCTGGCCGTAACAGCGGCCTTGATACGCCTGGGCAATGAGTCAAACAGAGATTGGATGGCCTGTACAGGTACAGCTGCCCATGCAGCTTCAACACGATACCACAGTTCAGCAAGAGTAGTGACTGGTGTATTGTGACGAGCCAGTTGCACGCCCACGATTGACCAGACGTTTTCAATTGGTGAGAGATCTGGAGAATGTGCAGGCCAGGCAGCAGTCGAACATTTTCTGTATCCACAAAAGGCCCGTACAGGATCTGAAACGTGCGGTCGGGCATTATCCTGCTGAAATGTAGGGTTTCGCAGGGATCGAATGAAGGGTAGAGCCACAGGTTGTAACACATCTGAAATGTAACGTCCACTGTTCAAAGGGCCGTCAATGTGAAAAAGAGGTGACCGAGACGTGTAACCAATGGCACCCCATACCATCACGCCGGGTGATACGCCAGTATGGCGATGACGAATACACGCTTCCAATGTGCGTTCACCGCGATGTCGCCAAACACGGATGCGACCATCATGATGCTGTAAACAGAACCTGGATTCATCCGAAAATAATGACGTTTTGCCATTCATGCACCCAGGTTCGTCGTTGAGTACACCATCACAGGCGCTCCTGTTTCTGATGCAGCGTAAAGGGTAACCGCAGCCATGGTCTCCGATCTGATAGTCCATGCTGCTGCAAAAGTCGTCGAACTGTTTGTGCAAATGGTTGTTGTCTTGCAAACGTCCCCATCTGTTGACTCAGGGATCGAGATGTGGCTGCACGGTCCTTTAGAGCCATGCGGATAAGATGCCTGTCATCCTGAATGCTAGTGATACGAGGCCGTTGGGATCCAGAACGGCGTTCCGTATTACCCTCCTGAACCCCCCCGATTCCATATTCTGCTAACAGTCATTGGACCTCGACCAACGCGAGTAGCAATGTCTCGATACGATAAAGCTCAATCGCGACAGGCTACAATCCGACCTTTATCGAAGTCAGAAACGTGATGGTACGCATTTCTCCTCCTTACACGAGGCATGACAACAACGTTTCACCAGGCAACGCCGGTCAACTGCTGTTTGTGTATGAGAAATCAGTTGGAAACGTTCCTCATGTCAGCACGTTGTAGGTGTCGCCACCGGCGCCAACCTCGTTTGAATGCTCTGAAAAGCTAATCATTTACACATCGCAGCAACTTCTTGCTGTCGGTTACGTTTCGCGTCTGTAGCACGTCATCTTCGTGGTGTAGCAATTTTAATGGCCAGTAGTGTAGTTAAATGATTGTGGAAACTTTATTAGCAATAAACGTTTTGATTGTCAGTTTTACGATTAACGTAAAGAAATAGCACACAACATGTTTTAACGTATTTGTATTCACACTGTTTTACTGTGGAAATTTCATTGAGTTCGGACCAGTCCAAGCACCGCAATCCTGTCAGTTCAACGGTAAGACGGGTCTGCTGTAGAACGGCGAAGGCAGTTTCTAAATCACTGGGCCACCAATTACCTTTACCGAGCGTTGAAACAAGCACGTCGACTCATCAAGGAAGCCCCCAACCCGTACAAGTAATCGTCAGTTTTAGCATAGCAGAGGCATCATGAGACTGGCATTTCCTACTGTGACGACTTGGCCACTCGAGGTGACGGGGCGATGTGAGACAGCTAACCACCACCACGCAATTCGCGCCATGCTGTAAGTGTACTAGCACGAATTTTAATAAAGGGTTTGACTTTTGATGTTATTTGCCTGAGCTACCATCAGGCTGGGCCCTCGCCATGACCCACTGACGCAACCCAGCACTGCACAGAATTGGACCTTCCACCTTGGGTCCCCTCTAGTTGGTGTCAGAAGTGGAACATAGAACGCTACAGTAGCGATGGAGAAGGTGACTCGAGTACTGCAGAATTTCAGCTCCGTCATCATGTGGCAGGGTGAGTGCAGTCTTTTTGTGTATGTTATTGTTAGACTGCGAGGATAAGGAGACTAAATGAATTTTTTGCGAAATGTGTAACTGCGTTGGTAGTTTCGGTAGCCTATGTGGCAGATGGTCACAGACAGTGTTCCCTGGTGTATAAATACGAATCTCACTTTGCAGTATGTGTTATTAAGAGCGAGGGGTGGGGCTCAATGTGTAAGAGTGTGTGAGATGTTAACATTGTGTGTCAATTCAAGGGGTGAACTTGGGTGCTCTCAAGAGGTATTCATTGTTTTCAGTGTGCAAAATAGTATTAATGAGCAGCCACTCTGGCCGAGTAGTTAAGTTACAGTAAGGGATAATATGATGGTGTTACGATTAAGTATCCTTTTTCTAGTTTGATTTTGGTTTGTTGAAAATTGGAAATTTGTGGTAAACGTCTATGGGACCAAACTGCTCAGGTCATCGGTCCCTAGGCTTACACACTACTTAATCTAACTTAAACTAACTTATGCTAAGGACAACACACAAAAACCCATGCTCGAGGGAGGTTCAGATGGCTCTGAGCACTATGGGACTTAACTACTGAGGTCATCTGTCCCCTAGAACTTAGAACTACTTAAACCTAACTAACCTAAGGACATCACACACATCCATGCCCGAGGCAGGGTTCGAACCTGCGACCGTAGTGGTCGCGCGGTTCCAGACTGTAGCACCTAGAACCCGAAGGAGGACTCGAACTTCCGACGGGAGGCGCCGCCCGGACCGTGGCAACTTACCCTAGACCGTCGGCTACCCCGCGCGGTTTGGTTTGTTGTTTTGTTGTGTATAGCGATTAGAATTTCACGTCGACAGAGTATGAGAACTATAGGTAATGTGTGTTAGTCTGCACCGTTTTGAATGGTCAGTGGTGTTGAGCAAGCAATATGGCTTGGTACGTAAGCATGTAAATTTGTAAGAAGTGTTGGAAACGTAGTAGCTTATGTGTCCTCATTTGTGTCTGTGTAAATGATAAAGGATAATAATGCTGTGGGCGGTATCAACGGGAGCTGGATTTTCGGTGCCCCAGGAAGCTACCACACAGGAGGTTTTAAAACTGTAAGAGACGAAGCAGATATGATATGACTGAAGAATGTAAAGTAGTCCAAAAACTGAAGCACTTCGAGATAGGGAGAAGGAAACAGCTTTTCGCAATACTCCGGAGCATGAGGAGGGCTTTAGGAGGAGATTTGAGGAGGTAAGGAAGCAAATGAGGAGGGCAAGATGCATAGTAGAAGAAACAGGGAGTAGGGAGAAGCAGAAAATCGGAAAGGAGGCGAACAAGCCTTTGTCTAGTGGCCTGGTTCTTCAATAGGATCAACTACAGTTGGTGTACTCAAGCCTGTCAAGTCTCTGGGGGCCATGATAAAATCTGATGATTGTCCAGATGATCGAGTGGGGACGTTGACAAAATTAGTGAGGAAGATACTGGCGTAGTGCAAATCCCTGTGAGTTTACTCAGTCCACGGAATACTATCATTGTTGACCTTAAGAGGAGTAACGTAGAACTATCAGCTCTGATATCATGTGGAATTATGGAGTCTGAAGTAGCGCTGCAGCGACCGACGAAGTAAATGTTCCCGGTTCGGGAGTCCATAAGTGTGTTGATAACAACACAGGTGATTCAAGCGCTGTGGTATCTACCACACTGGGCAATAACTGGTGTCGTTTGGAGGCTGTGAAGCCTGGGCGAGGTGTAAAGAGAAGTACATGAGCCACTGATTTTTGTGTGATGCAGAACTGGACTGTGAACAATGATAATTTCGTGGATACTACGGGGAATGCACAGAAAGCTGTTGATTCTGATAGTGGAAGAAATGGTTCAGACGCATGTGCCGTATTTTCACTAGACACCGGAAAGGTGCTTTGGGTGAACAGGGTTACCAAAATGCCGAGCATTTCGATATGATTGCCGGCCGCGGTGGTCTCGCGCTTCTAGGCGCGCAGTCTGGAACCGTGCGATTGCTACGGTCGCAGGTTCGAATCCTGCCTCGGGCATGGATGTGTGTGATGTCCTTAGGTTAGTTAGGTTTAAGTAGTTCTAAGTACTAGGGGACTGATGACCACAGCAGTTGAGTCCCATAGTGCTCAGAGCCATTTGAACCATTTCGATATGATTTCAATCTGTGATCAGCGCTACAATGCATGAGACAAGTGGGGCTCCGTGTCAATATGTCGTGAGTGGTAATATCGTATGCAGTTCATGTGAGAGGATATGTTTGGCAATATGTTTTCTCGGAAAGCGTAAGGCGATTTTGGCACGGACAAAATTCTAAATGACGCTCCATTACAAAATTGACTATTCCTCGGTGCATCTCGACATATCCTATCAGTCAAGCTGTGCCATACATTTCCTTTCTTCCCATTTCCGTTCGGTAGCTCAGATCTGCTCATCTAATCTTCATCATTCGTCTGTAACTCCTCATTTCAGTAGTTTAAATTTTTTTCTCGTCTTGTGTTGTTCATTATCCACACTATACTTTCGGATCAGACTACATACAAATACTACTAACGCAGACATCTTCACTAAGAACTACCGTAAACTCCATCCGAACAGGCCTCGGAAGGCCCAACGGTACCGACCGACCACCGAGTCATCCTCAGCCGATAGGCGTAACTGGATGCGGATATGGATGGGCATGTGGTAACCACAACGCTCTCCTGGCTGTTGTCAGTTTTCATGAGCGGAAGACTTCTTAAGACTTAAATTTACATTCGATGTTAACAACTTTTTTCATAAATTATTGCCGTGCGATTCTAGGCGCTTCAGTCTCGAACCGCGTGACCGCTACGGTCGCAGGTTCGAATCGTGCCTCGGGCATGGATGTGTGTGATGTTCTTAGGTTAGTTAGGTTTAAGTAGTTCTAAGTTCTAGGAGACTGATGACCACTGATGTTAAGTCCCATAGTGCTCATAGCCATTTGAACCATAAATTATTTTCCTGTTATTGCCAGCATACATTTTAAATCTTCTAAACTTCGACCACTGCCACAGTGCTGTTTTTTAGTGTCTCATTTCCTAAGCTAATACCTTCAATATCACAGGGTTTAATTCTACAGTATTCCATTACAATTCTCTTGCCTTTGTTGATGTTCATATTATAACCTATTTCCAAGCCGTTGAACAGTCGTTCAACTGATCTTCGAAATCTTATACAGTCTCTGACACAGTTACAATGACATCGCGTACGCCTCAAATTTTTATTTGTTCTCCCTGACCTATTGATACCCTTTCTATATGCACACTAAAGAAGGTTTCTGATTTTCATGATTAGTGAACTAAGAAACGTAACAATTAAATAAATAAAAAATTACCCTTTCCATTATGAAATGGCTTATTGTAAAATTTCAAGCCATGTATGCAGCAAAAAAAAAAAAAAAAAAAAAAAAAAAAAAAAAAAAAAAAAAAAAACGCAAACCTGAAGGGGGAAAAGGAACAAAATCAAACTTCTCATGTTGAAAGGTTATGTGATATTACTTCAGTGATTACAAAACTAAATCAAATTTACACAGTATTGGCTCACGTATCAGTATTATGTTGCACCCTCTCTGACCTGTATGCACTCAGTGATTCGTCTGGGAAGGGTGTCCTAAGGCCGTTGTATCCTCTTATGGTGCAAGTTGGCCCACAATTGTTGTAACTAGACCTTAATATCCTGAATACTGGCAGGGAAAGGAGTTGACATCCGAGATGGTCCCACTTATGTTCTATCATGGTCAGATCTGGGGATATAGATCCCCACGAGAGTACCTAAAGCATCACCAGGACAGTTCGTACAGACACGTGCCATGTGTGATAAAGCATTGACTTGTCGAAAAATGGCACCACGATACCGTCACATGAGAGTAACACATGAGGACACAGAGTATCCGTCACACACAGTTGTGGCTTCGAGGTACCTCAGCCACTATCAGCCATGACATAAATTTATGGTCAATGATTTTCCACACCACATGTTTCTTTGTCCGTCAGTAAGGCAGCTCCTTCCGTTCCTGCAGCAGGACAGGTGAGTACAGCGTTCGTTTGTGAATTATATTTACGAGCATCAATCAGGAGCGACTTATTTTTAGTTACCTGTGTGATCACTAGTTTAATTCGCAAATTTCTTGCGTATTTATTGGGCTCAGTCTAGCATTTTAATAACTGTGTAGTGTAGAGTCCCACCGTCATTAGTATGGGTAGGGACGGTCGTTGCTGTGTTCGGATGCTGGATGAGTTGGTGATCTTCGCTCACAACTCCATTCAATGGTGACTTCAGTCATGCACCTTGAAGCTGTTGGCAATGGACATCACTGTTGGGTTCCAGACGTGGGATCTGAGGGACGTCCAGCACGTCTCAAGTTTCCCCTCAATCGGTCCACTACTGTTGATGCCCCTGTTAGTGCCCACACTGAGGTTCACCCCTCACCTGTTATCGAGTGGGAGGTCATCCCACGGTGTAGCAGCTAGAGAAGAACTTATGCACTATCCAGAGTGCACTTGTAGCCTATCTGCGGACTTCCGTCTGGGGTTCTTCGGTCGACGTTTGTTTGATGATTTTTCTGACCTTCGCCGGTGTGCCAGGCTCAGTGTGACGTTTCGTGCAGCATCACATCGAAGACAGAATGACGTGAGCTGTAAGCAGTGGGGAAGGAAAGAGACCGACTGCTTTATGGAGAGCTGCATTCATTGAGGCATTAGCAGTGAATTATGAGTCTGTTATAGATATTTCATCGGTATTGCTGGAGACAGAAAACGCCAATGGCAGTGGGCGAGGAAAAACTAGTAGCACCATTTCTTGAACAAACATTCATTTGGCCGAAGCAACGTAAGTAATATACAAGTTATTATAGTTTATCCTTTAAATAACATTTTTTGTAAAATTCTGTTTTATAGAATTTTCGTTTGTACGCATTTACTAATTATAATCATGTAATAAATGAAAAACAAAAGAAATAAAGACACTTAGAGCCTATTACTTTGGGATTTTTGTGAATAGTTAGGCGCAACGCTTGAAGATGAATAGTTCTTTTTTTTATGGCAGATAAAAACTGCCTATGCCAAGTAGGGGTACGTATGACTTTTTTAGATTAGAATTAGATAGATAATTTTGTCTGTGTCGGTGGCTGCCATGAGGAGGACCCGGGTTCGATTCCAGGCACTGTCATAGACTTTTCCCTGGTCTGAGAAATCTGAAAAAAGTCGGGAGAGCGATATGGTGACCACCCGTCCCTCCACACCGTATCTGCCTGGCGCCGCAAGGCAGAGGATGACGTGGCGACCGGTAGACATCCATTGGGCCTTCACAGCCGGCCGAGGAGCTCATGTATTACCTTGTATTTGCGTCTCACTACACCCTCATCTTATGATTTTATGTTCCAGACATGATATTTCTACGCTATGGAAGCATTGAAAGAGCGTATCATTAGTCCCCTCTCATAGACTGGAGTCCTTACAGTGGTAATTTCGTTGTCCTTTAGTCAAATGTCCACACTTGTATACTTGAGTTGCGACATTATTTTTCACGTAGACAAGTGAAAATTAGGCATGATATCTAGCCCAAGACAACAACATCATTTTCCTTTTGTGTTTTCCAAACGTTATATGGTTTGGAGGCGGAAACACGATAATTTTCGATTAGTGTACTGAATAAATGGGCATACATTGAGAGAAACTAACGACGTAATAATAAAGTAATATGTGTGTTTTCTATTGTTGCAGAAGGAAGGATGTTTTACATCATTTATACAATCAACAGCAAATTTTGTACCATTTCGCTTACTATAAGTCTGCTTTGTATTTATACAGCAGATCATCTACGTGTCGAACTTTATATACAGTTTCGTTTACACTCAGTTTGCATGATATTTGTACAATTGCAGGGGCTGCCCGTGAAATACACAAAATAACAACAAGTCTCTTCCCCTCCGCTAAACAAAACTGCCGTAAATATCACTGTGCAGCTATTGTCTTCTGCACATTTTGCGACGTTTCTGTTGTGTCTTCCTCAGTCGCATATTTTGAAAGTCTTGTTTTCTCTTCGTCGTTGGAACTATCATTCACTACACATTCACTGAGTTCGCAATTTTGTCCTATGTCTTTCACCAGGGCATGAATTTCATAGTGAACATAAACTCCTTGACATAAAAAGTGAAGTACCTAGAAGACATGATCGAAGATCGAATGTCATTTGCACTTCGTACTAACACACACACACACACACACACACCGTCGGCGGGTATGTAAAGAATTAGAATTAGAGTTGCAATTCTCTGTGACAGGTAGAAAGGACACCATAGTGTATTAGTGTTGTTTACTTTTAGTTCAAAAAAGGTTCGCCGGTCGGGGTGACCGTGCGGTTCTAGGCGCCAAATGGTTCAAATGGATCTGAGCACTATGGGACTTAACATCTATGGTCATCAGTCACCTAGAACTTACAACTACTTAAACCTAACTAACCTAAGGACATCACACTACACCCAGCCATCACGAGGCAGAGAAAATCCCTGACCCCGCCGGGAATCGAAACCGGTAACCCGGGCGTGGGCAGCGAGAACGCTACCGCACGACCAATAGATGCGGACGTGATACTGATGGAAGGAATTAATATTTGTGAGACGGTCGATGGTTATTCCACTGAACCATGTACGCGCATGATATTCTGCGAGGAGAAAAGTCACTCAGCTACAGAGACAAACAGAAACTAAGAAATACATGGAAATATTAATGCTGTCTTAAGTCGAATCAGCTAGAATGAAGTACTGAGAACCCATTACATTCTAGTAATTTGTGGTAATAATGAAATCTGCAAAAATTAGGAGAACATTGTCTTTGCAAATGTGACCTGTAAGGCAGGTGTTTTGTGATATGAAAACATGATCTGATGCAATTACACAGTACTTCAAGGATGCCAAGAATTTTGCACACGTGCAGAGCTGTCCCGCCTGGCTGCAGATTTGCCCCACCACCACACCAAGCAATCCGATTGGGAGGAGGGTAAAGAGGGAAAACTACGAACGCCCCACATTTAGATTACAAAGGAGTCGCATGGCAAGCGACTTGGCTTCATATTTCATATTTCTCAACAACTTAGACCATAAATAAATCAGATTTTCAGTATTATGTAATTATGCAGACAATTTCGCAGGTTTTCGCCCTCAGGGCACCACGTAATCGTCACTTATTTAGTTTCTCAATCGAAAAATTTCTTTCACACACAAATGTTGATCGAGATATTGTATCACGTTTGCAGCCTCATTATGGAGACGTGGTAACTGTTCCTGGTGAATAGAATGTATAAATCCTGAAAAGTTTTCACGTAAAAGAATTTGTGTTTTAAACTGGAATTGCGTTGCAGATCGATTAGTTCCATCTGCACGTCCTCATGGCTGGTTGCAACATGAAACGTCAAAAGGTGTCGAAAACAGCTCAAACACAGGTGTAAGATTGGCAAGATCCTTAAAAAATTTAGAAAAATATGCCTTTAATTCTTTCAAGGGTGCAAAGAGTTTTGCAAAATTCGCGTTTTAGTGAACTCAGGGAAACGTATGGCGTTTTTGTGTCAGAATTGGTCCCTTCCACAATGCGATTTTGTTTTTAAATGCTTGCCCATCAAATCATAAGCAAGTTGTTCATCACTTTGCAATGTCTTACAGCGGAGCGGTGTGCTAGGTCCACGCAAATTGCGAGGTCTCCCATCTATTCCGGATGTTCTAATTTTCGTTCCTACGTTTTTTCTTCATAAACTCAACAATAGTGAGTTTTGAACCGAAAAATCGTTCCAGGCATGCACCTTGACTTAACCAATGTACTTTTCAGTAACATATAAAGTCTACATACTCTTCATTCAGTTCCATCGAAAACTGTAGCAATGAACCACATAATAATGAGTACGATTTCGGAAAATTTATTGTTCGTATCATCAGTTCCATTATGTGGTCTGCGCCTGAAAATTTAGCACAAAGTGCTTCTTGATGTACAAACTAATGAATCAAGCACAAAGCGTCTGTCGATCGTTGTAATTTTTTGCTCTTTCATCCTCAACTAAACCTTTAAATTATTTCTGCATGGTGTTATAGTGTCATTCCATACCAAATCTGCAGTGTCGGTCGATTATGCGGCTGTATAATAGATACTGAGAACTATCATCCTTCTATTCTATCATTTCCATTTATTTTTAAAGGCTTGAGAAGATGGATCGCTAGTTAGTCTTTTTTTTATGCGCAAACAGCTACTAGGCCTGAGAACTTCCTTTATACCACAAACAATGGCGGAGAAAAAACAGCGTTGACACCACGTTTCTGCCAAACTGAAGAATGTTGCGTCTATCGAAAAGCACCGCACTACACTGCTAAATAAAATCTCCCGCTGTTCCGAGTACTTTCGAGAAGGTCCAAGCGAGGCCGAACGTTTCGATCGTCAGACCACACGTGCACCACATCTCTGACCCTGCAAGTGTCGAAATTTGAATTTTCCACTATTTATTTGGCCGTATGTGGACTACTTCCATACTTGGAATCTTTCCAACAGAAATCCGGCATTCCTGTAGTACTGTAATTCCCCCAGAAATCTGGCAACATTGCAGCGTAATCCCACAGCCCAACTGTTCTGACAGGTCAACTATTACAGAAAGTATGTGAGCTGAGATTAACGGTGGACTGCAGTGAGAAATCGAATTGCATGAAGTTTACTCGGCAGCGTGTTTCGCGTAACAAGCAGAACAGAAACGGAAGCTGAGCAGTTGCAGCGTACCTGACAGCTTGCTGGGTGTAACTCGCCACGACCTGAGAAGACCTTTGCGGGAACTGCGCGCGTCTCTGATCCATCGCCTGGGCCCTAACAAGGGGGGAGTGAAGCCGGACGAAATTTGCATACTGCGATATGATGGATTCTGCGGCAGCTGTGGACAGTTACTCGCGGAAGGCGCACCGTCTGCGGGTCTGACCGCTGCTTAAAACGTGCGCCCGTACCCACAACGGACAAGTACCATCAGCAATACTCCGAACTCTGTGCTGCTGGTAGTGTCTGCACTGGAATTCTGGAAAATGTTCTAGACGTTACGCCGTGGAGATAACTATGTACTCGTGATTACTGCGACTGTATCTCACACTGGTAACGACACTGGATGGTCTCAGTTTTGTTTGGGAAAAGTCCGACTCTTCGTGCTTTTCTTTATTCCTTACGTTTACTGTTTTTTACTTATTCCACTGCATCAAGACCACGCTGCGAGTCTCAGAGAATGGGAAATTCCTCTTTTAAACTGCCTTCTCAACAACTTCAGGGACTACAAGTAATTATCAGCGTAATCGTCATCATTTTCCAATATGTTACATCGATTTGGGAAAGGCTTGCTCGGAATGATTCGTTACATAAGTAACTAAGAACGTTGGTAATGCGACGTGCGCAGTTACTTGATATCCTATTTGGTATCTTGTTACACAATTCCCCCTGACTTACAGTAGGTAAAGGAAGAGAAGCACAAAGCCAGTTAATACGTACTATATACGCAACAGTCATCTGTAAACGATTTAATAAACGCCTCTATCTGAAGATGAGACCGCAACTCGTGGTCTCGCGCTAGCGTTCTCGCTTCCCGAGCACGGGGTACCGGGTTCGATTCCCGGCGGGGTCAAGGATTTGCACCTGCCTCGAGGTGACTGGGTGTAGTTGTGCTATCATCATCATCATTCACCTCATTACAGTCGGAGGAAGGCAATGCCAAACCACCTCCGCTAGGACCTAGTACGGCGGTGCAGGCCTCCCGCACCGTCCCCTACGCTCTGCCAAGGAGTATGTGATCTCATCATCATCATCAGAAGATGAGCCACAATGACCTGAAGTTCGCAATGGAGCATTAACCCCAGCAGTAGCAAAGCATATTCCTTAACGTGCATTACCAAGGGGGGGGGGGGGGGGGGGGTGTCTTTACGCCCACCTTAAAAAAAGCTATAAAACGAAATAAAATTCTATTCGCTATTCGTTAATTGTTGTTGACTTATACTAACAACACACTTTTAGAAGAGGTATTGATTTTCAAGTATGGCCAAGAACCAGAAATATCTTTTAGCACACTCTTAGCAATGCCATTGCATTTTCTGTAACGTATACTACCGATATGGGGTACATTATGATCACTACAAAAAATTTAAAAAAATGCAAACCTCGTTAATTTTCGTTAACTTTTATTCACGACATTCACTTTAAACAGATACTGAGATATAAGAAAGGTTCTGAACCTAGAAACATGGAATATAACATTTGTTGTGGAAAGAGATATCTACTACTAAGACTTAAATTTCTGGGTTAATTTTAAATGAAAAATTTAAAACATTTGTAGAATCTTGTATTTAGGCGAAATCATTAAAATCAATATTTTTTTATTTTAAAATTTAAGATGACTGACTTAATTATAATAGTTTCAAGAAGTGAGCATAAAGCACACCCCCCTCGGCCGGCCGGGGTGGCCGAGTGGTTCTAGCTGCTACAGATTGGAACTGCGCGACCGCTACGGTCTAGGTTCGAATCCTGCCTCGGGCATGGATTGTGTGATGTCCTTAGGTTTAAGTAGTTCTAAGTTCTAGGGGACTGATGAGCTCAGAAGTTAAGTCCCATAGTGTTCAGAGCAATTTGAACCTTACACACCCTCCCCCCTGGTATTGCACGGGTTAAGCGCGACGGACCTAGTTACCGAGGTGGCCAAAGTACCGGTTCTTTCAAAATAATTCATCAAATTTCTTAACATTATTTCTATATGAGTGAATACAGAAATTTTGAGGAAACTTTTAACTTACTGTATGGAATTACAATGTCTTTTTTGTATGGAAGTACTGCATTTAAGGCCTCTTGTGGCCAGTCCCTCGTTGAGGCAGCTCTTTTTTTTAGAAACACTCTTCGATACAGGTACCAGTGCGGTGGTGTTCAGTATTGTTCGGAAATGAAATTCTGGGCTTGTTCTCACAAGTGTGGCAAAACCCATATTTGTAACATATTCAGGAACATGAGTCCTGTAATCGCCTTTTCCTCAGAAAATAACGGTCTTCAGTTCTTTTATCAAGTGACGGTGCAAAATTCAGGTTGATCAGAAGTGAGCTGAAAAGCTTGTAATGGTGTTGCGGGGTAGACTGTGCTGAGAAAAAATTGCTAAGAAAGAATTCGATATGTTACGCCGTTTCCCAGTTAAGTAGCATTGAATTTAGCAAATCAGGCCGATGCACGCCGAAATTCAAGCGATCCACCAGATAAAATTAATGTCAGTTGTTCAAATGGTTCAAATGGCTCTAAGCACTACGGGACTTAGCTTATGAGGTCATCATTCCCCTAGAACTTAGAACTACTTAAACATAACTGACCTAAGGACATCACACACATCCATGCCCGAGGCAGGGTTCGAACCTGCGACCGTAGCGGTCGCGCGGTTCTAGACTGTAGCGCCTCGAACCGCTCGGCCACACCGGCCGGCAATGTCAGTTGTTGAAATAGTTTAGCGATAGCTGACGATACTGCTTAGCATTTGGTTCGGGTTCGATTCCTACTACCGTCCCACGTCCAATTTTTTTTATCGCTCTCTTGTTCGGTTTTTGGGAAAGCACACATTCGGTAACACCGCATGTAGCGCGCCGCTTGAATTTGCGCGTGAAACGGCCTGCTTGACTAACGTCAGTGCCGATGAGTCCGCAAACGGCGCAACGTATCGAAATTTTTCTTCACAATTATTTATCAGCACAGCCTACCCTTTAACACCCTCACAAGCTTTTCAAACTAACCAACCTGTAAATGAAGCCGTCCAGTCTCCTTCTCTTGCTCAGCTGTGGTATGTGGCTGCTGTGTTCCCACGTTTTTACCTTGTGACAGGCCCCATTTCCACTTAAATGGAACACACTCTATCCCCTGAACCGTAAACACCAAAGCAAATTATTGTTTTCCTATCTCCAGTATCAGAAATAATTTCAAAAATTCTATACGTTGTTGTTTATAACCATCCTATAGGGCTTGTACCAAGTGAATCAAGTTTGGTTTAATACACAAACGTTGCAGGCAGACACATGGTGCATAGCTGATTCTCGTCTCACACGCAGACAAGACATCTGTGGATTATATGCAAAACTTCTTCGTAGATTTGTCCTTACGTAGACAAGCAGTTTCTTGAAACTGTTGGTGGCATCGGCAAATGCTTTGAGCTGCAAAAGGTGCAGTACCGTACTGTCTACGAAAATCACGCCACGAAGTTGTAGCTGTTGGGAGTGACTGCACCTGCTGGAACTGATAATGTGTAACGACTTTTGTTCCTGTTTTATCGTGATCTCGACTCGATTTACGTAAGTTAATGAAGATATGAAACCCATATTAATCGGCCACTTATAACTTGCACTAGAGTAAACATTTTGTTTCAATGCGTAGGTAAAAATTCGCCCGTAATCTCTATGTTCAGTCATGTAAGAGATATAGTCTTGAAATCTGAAGAACGTTTCCTCAGCACTTTTTATATGCTCAGAGAAAGTTCGATACATAGGCAATTAGTTTGACGAACCATTTGATATTGTTTTCCGTCTACTGAGTATTAACGCACTTAAGAATTAATTTGTACACAAGGAAAAGCATCTTGGAGAAGGAAATTTCATCGTGGCAATCCGCATTAGATATGTTCATTAAATGAGTTATTCCTCGCCTACACACCCTACCAGCTACAATGAGACTTTTCCTTGCGAGTATCGCTGCTACGCACATAGCGCATCGCTTCGCGCAGTGTGATATTCACTTCACAGCTCGAGTCTTTGCAAAGATCAATCAAAGATAGACAGGGGGAGAGGGAGTTAACGAAAAATTTTAGGAAGATGCTATCTGCTCTCAGGGGACTACAAATGATTGGGCGCCACAGAAGCTACAAAACAAAGTGCTCTCAGTAGGTGGCAGACCTGTCGCGTCGCGTAGCGCCTCTCGCCTTTTCTTTTCCTTCTTTTTTTGTTTTTTTCTTTTTTTGTTTCATTCCTCCTTCTTCACTCCCCCTTTTATCTTCTTTGTTATTATAGAAAGCTGGTTGTTCTGCCGATACACGGGTGAACCTTAAGCCGGTTCTCGGCTCTTTTGTTTGCAAATAACAAAGGCTAACGGCGATTCCACAAGTAAGTCACAAATCTGTGCTCTTCAGAGATTTAGTGCTACCAGTCTAATGATTCTTACGGAATAATCTTAAAAGTCTGTGTTGGAGAGGACGTAAAGGAGCTTACTTTGTCGTTTTTTGCCGCTGTGATGCCTGCTTATCGAGAAGCACTACAGACGACCTGCATTTAACAGATATCTTAATTTCCCTCGTTGTTTCCAACGCTACTCTCCTGTAGAATTGGAAATGAAAATAAGTACCCGCTCAGTTATATTTCATTGTCATTATTTCATACTTAACTATATCCATAGCTTATAAAAGATTGTATTATATCTAAACACCATCATTTCATGCTGGATTACATCCGTACATTTATTTTGTACTACTAAAATTAAAAGAAGGTACTGAGGCAGAAACTATTGCTAACATCTGTTGGTGTAACTACTTATCATAACTGAACACATAAAATAAATGGAAGTCTACTGAATCTAAAGACAAGGATCAAAGATTTATTGTGAAAGGGTAAACGTTGGCTTTATTTACCTGAAGTGATGAAAGGTCTATCACAATCGAATGTGCACCAGGTACACACGTGAAAGGCCGTAACTTTACGGCCGATAGTGTTGTGAATTTGCAGTAAAACTAAATATGAGATGTGTTGACTATGTGTAGCACTTGTCTCACTCGCGCAGCGCAAAAAGCGTATCCGATTGCGCATTCCATACTACTGGTGATTGTTGGTTGCATATCGCCAAGGCGAACTATATTTTCCTCAATATGGCACGCGTGTTTTCAAAATAAATCCAATGTAGTTCTTTTTTTCAAACAGGAATATAGACTAAAATATAACGATAGTTGATTGTTGAATTGGATATGATACGAATGACGCTTCTGATCAAGATCTTAACATGGGATACGCTCGCTGTAAATAGTTACACAGGTTCGTCGAAGTAATGTGGTCCACATTTTCTAATACTGAAGCGAAAGCCAAAGTGCCAAAGTGCTGATCTGTTGCGTAGAATATAAGCACCATATTTCAAGACGACACTAGCGAAGCGCAAGGTACGGCCTTTTTCAGTGGTTGTTCTATATTCGATGAAGTTGGAGAAAATTAAACACTTGGGCAACACTTTGGAATTCATGTGTTTGTTGTCATAGTTGATAATAAGCTGTCGGCATTAGCTAAACGCAATGAAGCGTACCATCAATTGACTACGGGTAGTGTATTTCGAATACTACGGCAGTTTAAGCCTTTAACGGCAAAAGAGATCTTGAAAAGCACTGCAATTGTCGTTAGTGCTTACCCAAACATTTTGGAACAAAGTCTAGGTGACGAACTGGTGCAGTTTGCTGAGCTACTCGAAGCAGATGTGGCTCCTGCTATTGATAGCAAAAAGCACGAACCCCTGGACTAGCTGTTCTATAAATTTTTAACGGAAAACTATTTAGTATTGTGTTTCCGAAATGTAGAAATAGTCTAACAAATTTAATTTGATGATCACCACCTGCAGTGGAGGACGTTCTCTTTAAAACAGTAAAGCGCATTACAAGTAAGTTAAGCAAACCCATGTTGCAAGAAAGTCTAAACGACCTCACCTTAATGAACACAGAATGTTATTTGCATAGAGACAGTGACGTGACTAGCGTTTTCTCTAAATTTTTCCGAATCAAATCAAGAAAAGTTTAATTTTTGGGTTTTTTTTATATTACATCCTAACTTTGAGGCCTAAAGCAAATCAAGGGCCTCTTTTCAGCATTTGCTACGGGGCCTGCACTGGCTTAATCCGGCACTGCATGCAATAAATATGAATTGCTCTTATAATATTGTGTCATGTCTTAGGCCCACCTCATTTCATTTGGATTATCTTCCGAGCATCCAGGAATCATTTTCAGTAACTTCAGTTACATGAAAAAAATGTTGTAACATAACCAGTGGTTATTTTCATTTGCTAAAACTTATTATTTTTTTAATATGAAGTCGTATAGATGTTATCTGTTCGTGGTTCACTGGAATTATTCTGTACCTTGCTAAAAAATCAACCGAAAATTACACTGTAAGAGACTGTTAGCATATTGGAATGTTGTTGTATCAAGGAACTTCCTTACAGTAATCTAATATTTAATCTTTGAGCGCTTTGATGTCACATAAAGCTGACAACATTTTTCTCTGTTTTCTGAAAATAATATGAAGAAATCTTAATTCAAATCCTTTCAGAATTTAAAATAAACACAATTTTTCTCCACCTTGTCTCTGACTGCAAATCACATGAACGACACATGGGGATACAAAATGTGTTCTAGACGGTTGCCTTCGATGCCACTGTAAAATTGATAGAAAATCGTGGCTGTCACTGAAGCGGGAATTTTTTCTGATGGTAATACAGAGGGATTAAAGCACCACGTGGAATCCTAACAATAATTCATTTTTTCTATTCTGGCTACGATAAGCGAAAGATCAGGACTAGGGCTGAGGAACTGTTACCCGCCATTGCTTTATACGGAGACCATCTTACGACCCCAGCGAAGAACGAATGCTAGACTTCAGCATCTCATAGACGCCTATGCCATTAGCGAAAGAGTACTATCCCATGAGTACAAAAATGGGGGAAAATCTGTAATCTCCCTCAGTAATTTAGGAGAACCTAAAGTGGGATACCGAATACATATCCTAAGCCGATTTCTTCCAAATGTGAGACCCGTATGTTAGCCACTGAGACAGCTCGTTCGTCAAAACCTAAGGGCAGTGGCATTCGCTATGCAGTGATGCAGACCTTAATCGTAACTACAAACAGCAACGGCCAACAAAACTGTCGACATCAGCAGCATATATTTGTAAGTCCCATGCCTCATGTTTCGTGACATTGCTTAGGCACTTAAGGGAGCTTGCCGAGTGCCCTGTTGTCTAGTGCGCTTGCAGTCCATTTCTCTTCAGTCACGCTTTACTTTCTGCGAGTCATGTAGAACCTGCCGTCTACTGGGCACATCGTCTGGTGTTGCTGACCTGCATTTTAGGAGGGAACAAAAGAACAACGACCTAACTGCCACATTAGCCGATCTCGTTCTCTCTCGGTAGAAAGACGCTAAGTGACTGTCAATTAAAATAATAAGCTCTAGGTCTTTAAGAAGAAGTGGCGTTAACGTGATACCAATTTCTATAAAAACCAGCGCTGTTACGGCGAACCTTGGAGCTAATTTTTAGCCTCTTAACAGTGACACACAGAAGAAAATAATGCTCCAGTTACGTAACCAATTTTTACTCAACTGGGCATCTTTTGTCAACGCAGTATCGTACAGTACATCATAATAATTACAGACCCTCTTGAACAAAAACAGAACCGAGCAAGAAGGCATTATGAAACTGTAAAATAAGAGGAGACATTAGTTTTTACAATCGGATACCAAATCATCAATAAATTGCAAGGGAACCAACGTTATTTCCGCTATACATGTTCAATTAGAGTTATTATTTTTATTTTATTCTGCACAACAAAGTTGTTTCGGCATCTGTATCACATCAGGTGCACATGGATTCTACATCCTTAGTGAAAATATTTATTCTAACAGCCTTAGCGGAAATGTTCTTGGGTAAATAACACTGAAAACGATAGTGTTTTATCCATTACTGTAAAACTCTCGCACTACAGAACTCTCATTATGCTCGAAACGTCTTTTGTTAAATACAGCAAAACAACTAGGTGCAATACAAAAGAATGAAAGGAAAATAGTCAAGAAAATTTGGATACCAAAATATGACAGTAGGAAATGGAAATCTGAGAAGCAATAAAGAAATTTATGAAATAATAACACTAAAATTAGACATAATGAGAACGAAAAGCGCTGTACTCTACGAACAACTTAAAAGGCTAGACGAGAAAAAATAACAAAAAGAATTTTTAACTTGTTTAGAATTTGGAAATTTGTGGTAAGATCTTAAGGGACCAAACTGCTGAGGTCGTCGGCCCCTAAGCCTACACAATACTTAATCGAACTTAAACTAATTTATTCTATGGACAACACGCACACCCATACCCCTCTGACGGAGGGAGCCGCACGGACTGCGAAAAGGCTTAACTTTTTGGTAGATACTCAAAAACAAGAATGACATGACTCAACGGAATTAAAGCAGACCTGAGGGAAAGTGGAAATAACAGAGGAGGAAAGAGGGAAAAAGAAATGTTCAGCAAAAGTAAAAAGTTTCAAGGACATCCAGTAAAAAAGAAAGAAAAAACGGTTGCAATATGGATATGAGAATGGAAAGGATAATAGAAGGAAGGAATGAAAAGCTGCTGGGATGAAGGAAAGGAGAAAAGGAAGAAGATATAAATTAATTTATGTGGTCCTCAGTATGCCAAACCAACGAAAATATTTATAAACATACCGTGTAAGAATTTACTTCATTCTACACACCCTAGTAACCTGTAAGAGAAGGCGAGTATATAGGCATAGCACTACGAATTTGTTAGTCTCTTGATGTTCATATATTCGTAGAAATTTAGACACTAGAAAAATTGTTGTATTTAGATATTTTAGTCAATAGCAAGATTTCTAATAACAGTTTGGGCAACGAGGAGAATCTTTTGTATCCGAAGACGCAAATTCGATTATGCTTCGTTATTCGGGGAGTGAAAGCAGTAACCATAACCACCAACTCAGAAATTTTCGATGCCCATCACTGCACAATATACACGGTGAAACACCTAACATTACCGCTGGATATATTTCGTAAAACACATCAAATACTGACGAATCGATTCCACAGACCGAACGTGAGGAGAGGGGCTAGTGTAATTGGTTAATACAAACCATTAAAAAATATGCACAGAAGTATGTTTCTTAACACAAACCTACGTTTTTTTAAATGGAACCCCGTTAGTTTTGTTAGCACATCTGACCATATAAACAAATACGTAATCAGTCCCGTTTCTTGCATTGTAAAATGTTAATTACATCCGGAGATATTGTAACCTAAAGTTGACGCTTGAGTATCACTCCTCCGCTGTTCGATCGTGTGTATCGGAGAGCACCGAATTACGTAGGGATCCAAAGGGAACGGTGATGGACCTTAGGTAAAGAAGAGACTGGAACAGCACATTACGTCCACACCTTTTTAATGGTCTTTTTCACTGACGCACATGTACATTACTATGAGGGTGAGGTACACGTACACACGTGGTTTCCGTTTTCAATTACGGAGTGGAATAGAGTGTGTCCCGACATGTCAGGCCAATAGATGTTCAATGTGGTGGCCATCATTTGCTGCACACAATTGCTATCTCTGGCCTAATGAATGTCCTACACGCCGCAGTACATCTGGTGTAATGTCGCCGCAGGCTGCCACAATACGTTGTTCCATATCCTCTGGGGTTGTAGGCACATCACGGTACACATTCTCCTTTAACGTACCCCACAGAGAGAAGTCCAGAGGTGTAAGATCAGGAGAACGGGCGGGCCAATTTATGCGTCCTCCACGTCCTATGAAACGCCCATCGAGCATCCTGTTAAGGGTCAGCCTAGTGGTAATTGCGCAATGTGCAGGTGCACCATCATGCTGATGCCTCATACGTCGACGCGTTTCCAGTGGGATATTTTCGAGCAACGTTGGCAGATCATTCTGTAGAAACGCGATGTATGTTGCAGCTGTTTGGGCGCCTGCAATGAAGTTAGGACCAATGAGGTGGTCGCCAATGATTCCGCACCATACATTTACAGTCCACGGTCGCTGTTGCTCTACCTGCCTGAGCCAACAAGGATTGTCCACGGACCAGTAATGCATGTTCTGTAGATTCACTGCCCTGTGGTTTGTGAAACCCGCTTCATCGGTAAACAGGTAGAACTGCAACGCATTCTCTGTTAATGCCCATTGACAGAATTGCACTCGATGACTAAAGTCATCATCATGTAATTTCTGATGTAGCGACACATGAAACGGGTGAGAGCGGTGACGATGCACTACGCGCATGACACTACTTTGACTCAGTCCACCGGCTCTCGCAATGTCCCGTGTACTCATGTATCGGTTCATGGCAACAGCAGCCAACACACCAACTGCACCCGCTTCTCCTGTGACGGGCCTGTTACGGACCCGTTTGCGTGCTACGACCATACCTGTTGCATACAGTTGGCGGTAGATGTTTCGCAATGTGCGGCACGTTGGATGCTCTCTGTCCGGGTACCTTTCTGCATACACCCTGCAGGCTTCAGCTGCATTTCGTCGACACTCGCCATAGATGAGTATCATCTCCGCCTTTTCAGAGTTCGAATACGCCATGGTCACAGTTCCTACAACACTACACTGTCACAGACGACCACAACAGTGCACTACAGCCACACTCGTAAACACCATCGTCATCGTAAACATGTCCCTGCAGATGCTGCTCGCCGACCGTGGCCCGTGTTTGTTAAAACACGCAACTGAACGTCGGAGGTTTCAAGCGTCAACTTTATGTTACAATATCTCCGGATGTAATTAACATTTTACAATGCAACAAACGGCACTGATTACGTATTTGTTTATATGTTCAGATGTGCTAACAAAACTAACGTGGTTCCATTTTAAAAAACGTAGGTTTGTGTTAAACAACATACTTCCGTGCATTTTTCTATGGTTTGTATTAAACAGTTACACTAGCCCCTCTTCTCACGTTCGGTCTGTGGAATCGGTTCGTCAGTATTTGATGTGGTTTACGAAATATATCCAGCGGTAACGTTAGGTGACTCATCCTGTATATCAATCACTGAGGTGGTGAAGGTATCGAGTCCACTTTTTTTCTTTAATTACGTTCGCCGGAGATAACTGATCTTTATATCTGCACACATTGTTTGATATAACAAGGGATCAGGTCCCATCCACAGAAGTATTCTTCAGAAGGGTATTAAATTAGAGAAGGGGCCAGGTCTGTGCAAACACGTATATAGTGGACTTGTTCCAATAAAAATGAAGAAAATTGACGATGTAGGGAAAATTCTACAGTACATACCTGACAAGCTGAATCATTTTACAGCTCTATTGGCCAGTAGCCAGAGAAGGATCGACAAAATAAAAATGTAGTCTACTCATATTTGTCTGCCTTGCTGTATTTTGATTGTGGTCGAATTTGGGTACGTCATGAATGAATCTGTATGTTCATTACACATGCTTTTATTGCTATAATGAACAAGAGTAATATAAACTTGCTTAACACAATCATTCCGAGCAAACAGTACGCGAATTGCCTCATCAACATCATCAGGTTCGAAAAGAGGTCATCTCCAGTACATTCACATTCGATTATTGACCACACTCGATGACTAAATTATGTTGTAATGATGAATATTGTTTCAACTTGGGGCCAATTACTACATGACGGCTCCACTCCAAAATGTCAAAACATGTTTGTGAAACAGATTTTTGTATCTGGTGAAAAATTTACTTTCTGGGACATGACCCGTTTTACATATATAACTGTACCTATTTTCTTTTCAGTAGAAACTTACCTCCCCGTCCCTTCCCAGCGGATAGCCCTCAGTTGGAAAAATCCTGCTGCTCTTCCTCTCCACACTACCTACCAGCCAGTTAGAGAGCAGGCAACGGCTAGACCAGCGTCATCACATCCAATCAACGAATGGAAACGCTAAATATAAACTCTATAAATACAGAATTTCTATTAGACAGAATGTTCAAGGTAACTCAAGACAGTCGGCCACCCACAATGGAACAGTCATAGGTTTGCTGTTGTTGCTGGCTCAAGGCATACTGTTGCGTTCCACTGCACTGGCCGCGTGAATCGTTGGAACGTTGCTATATTTCCTGCAGCTATTTTTCACATGCGTGCATGCGTATACTCAGTTTTTCACATATATTTAAATAATTTCCTTTTTCCCCAGGTGTTAGTCTTAGTTGCACTCCATCGCCTGAGCCACAGATTACAGGCATGCCGTCACCAGAGGAGGAGGAGGAGATTACTGTTTTACGTCTCGTCGACAACGAGGTCATTAGAGACGGAGCACAAGCTCGGATTAGGGAAGGATGGGGAAGGAAATCGGCCGTGCCTTTTCTAAGGAACCATCCCGGCATTTACCTGAAGCGATTTGGGGAAATCACGGAAAACTTAAATCAGGTTGGCCGGAGCCGGGATTGAACCGTCGTCCGTCACCAGAGCTCTGCACATTTTGTAAGGG
This sequence comes from Schistocerca gregaria, assembly GCF_023897955.1. Classification (NCBI taxonomy): domain Eukaryota; kingdom Metazoa; phylum Arthropoda; class Insecta; order Orthoptera; family Acrididae; genus Schistocerca; species Schistocerca gregaria. Next base: position 737,565,110 of record NC_064931.1, read on the forward strand.
GTTATTTGGTAATGATGAAATACTGTACACGATACAGGCATCAGTACGATTAAGGGGAGGTAAGTAATAATAATATTCATTGTGTGTGTGTGTGTGTGTGTGTGTGTGCGTGTGTAGAGCTAAGAGTTCCAAATTCTCTGTATTGTTCAGAGCTATTGTTCTGATTTCTTTCATTAAGCTTAATTTTATGCAGCTCTTTCTTAAATGTTTTCAAAAGTATCTTGAATTATTCTTTCCATATCCATTTCCAATATGTTTTATAATCTTCTGTGATTTCTTAAAACTTTACGTGTTGCCTTCTACTTTTATTGGAATTATGGGTAATTTTCATGGGTCTTTTTACTGTATAATTTTTTTTCCATCCCAGCATCCTAGTTTCTAAATCTTCATCACAATTTGCGTCTCACCTCCTTGTTTCAGATATCTTCCTAGACGGACCACTTCCTCGGCAGACTTCTGTGGTTTTCCTGGAAGTATGCACCTAGATGTTTTCTTTATACAAGACAATCTTTTTGAAGATTTGTTGCACCTTCCATTTCTTTTGGGTTTTCCTGCGTATTTCTAGACTTTTTCTGTATATAAGGGAATCTTTTTGAAGATTCGTTCTACGTTCTGTTCTTTTTGAGTTTTACTGCGTGTATTTGTTTGACGTATAATTCGGATTCTACTAGAGATACATAATGATCTGTTCAACCTACCCCTGTTTTTCACTTTGTCAGTCATAATTTTATTCTGTCTTTTTTTTTTTTTAGATATTGTCACACTGTGTATATGAAATTTTATGAACTTTGTGTCTTCTGTTTTTGGTAGTTTTTTGAAGTGGCTAAGCATTAATTTTATGGTGAAAGCCTTCCAGAGTTCTGTTAACCTTATGACGTTCTGGTTGTGTGCGGAATAGTCACTTACAATATTACTAAATGATTTTTCGTTCCGTATTTGAGCGTTAAAGCCCCTCAATAGAATTTTTAGATTTTGGTTGGGAATTTTCTTTTATTTCATCTTCCCATTGGTATCGAAATATTTCTGCTTTTCTGGAATTGTTCCTATTGATTGGGGCATGAGAATTTATTAGCGTATAAAACTTGCTTTTGCGTTGAAAGGTAAGAAGTGATAGTGTTCCCGATGGGAAGTGGAATCTAGTGATGGGATTTCTATGGACGCAGAATGCAGACCCAAGACGAGTTACCGTCTTCGAAATTCTTTCTCCGGGTTTCGCTTCCTATATTCTTTGGTTTTCAGAGAGTAGTAAGCTGGAGTTTGTGAATCTGGTTTTCTGTATTGCAAGGGTTTAGATTTTTCTTTCTCTAAAATTTTCTTTAGTTAATTAAGTGTAACAACATTTAACAAGAAGTTGACATTCAGAGTTCCACAGAATTACTTCTTACTTAATTTGATTTTTGGGTTTTCACGATATTCAGATTCACTTTCCCATAGCGTTTTGATCTCTTAGGAATCCTTGAGCCCAATTTGCGCTACCTGTGGCAACAGCAGCTATACCTGTATGGCTACCATCTGGAGTAGTTTCTCTTTGATGTTTTCCATCATGCATTATTATTCGCAATTTAGTTTGGGTAAACCGAGGCAGTTCTTAACTGCGAGGTTACAACAAAGGCTGTTAGCTCTAGACTTTCAACAGCCGCCGTTGGTCATTTTCGCCTGTAACCCAGGGTAGGGGCCCTTCAGAGTGCTGTCATCCGGGGCCACGTGGACACTTTTTTAATCAGGAGTTAATCCTGCCGTTCCTTCTTCTTCAGCCGGGTTTGGGACGGGCTATGGTGGTGTTTTTCTCCTTTTCTGTTGTTTCAAATTTTGTTAACAGTTCTGGTGACTTAATTTTGGACATCTTTTCCTGTCTATTCTCGGTTTTTAAAATCTTCTTTTAACGTTAGTCGTCCATATCTCGACACCCACAGACCCCATAAAAGATTTAATATAACATTTTATAGAGCTCCTGAGAGTCTAACGTTGAGCATTAGTACAGCGTTCAATTACCAAGTCTAATCATCTTGAGCTGAAATTATTTTATTTATTTCTTCATCTATTCTTTATTTGTTGTTTTATTTTACTTTTTTGTTTAAACATCGTAGTCTTCTCAAGTTTCCGCCTGTAAACCAAAAGCTTTATCTCTCGATTTTTACTATTTTCCTGCCAGTTTCTGTCTCAACGTTACCGTCCATTTCTGTTGTTGATAGGCTTTTCATTTCTACGTCATTTGCACACCTTTTTTTTATTCGCTCTTCTACGTCGGTGCATTTATTTCAAGCCATCGTTAGCTGCTGGCTAGAATATTAGTGGTAATTAATTTCCATTATAGTCAAATTATTTTTGTAAAATTCCCTACTAGCACGCCTGATCGTTAACAGCATGCTTCTAACTCCGAAACTCGTTTATTATCCGCTAGAGTAGAATCTCTTTAAGGACAGCTAAACTTACGGACTGTCCTTCGACGACGCGGTGCCTTAGGCAGCACGATTTCTCTACGAGGGAAATAACGAATTGATTCGCCCTGAATTTGATACAAACGAAAATATATTTCAATTATTGCGTTCGGACTTCTTAGTTTTAATATGAAAAATAATGAAAATCATTTGAAAGAAGCGAGTTTTTACTTGTTAATCGCTAACGAAACCACTACGCTTTGACGACAGTCACCACCTCAACACTGTTATGAAAGAAAAGGAATATCTCCTAGAGCTACCAACATTTACACGTAATATATCAGGGAAAGAATCAGTGTCCGCTGGTAAGACACAGTTCAATTATCTATATTCAAATATCTGTGACATATAAAAAAACCGGTCAATTGTGTATAGGGTTCACGCTCTGTGGGTTCCACACAGAGTTAGTTATGTATGTATACCATGAAAATAATAATAATAATTATTATTATTATTATTTCGTGTGTCTCAGTGGCCAAGTACAAGTCATTCCATTGGACGCCACTTTGGCGGCGATTTGCATGTCCTTAACCCAACCTAGTTATCCAGCCGGTGAAAGAGATCAACAGTTTAACGTGAGATTCTAACCACCTTTTGGTTCTGGTGACTCCTCACATCGTTGAGAGGTGAAGACTTGGTCAAAACGACGACTGAAAAATCTGTAATTCGAGCGAGATTGTATCCCGAAACCTCTCGGTTTCCAAGCATGTGCTTTACCACTAGACTACTAGGCCCGACATGTGCACAGAGAGTTAACACATTGGTTTTATGACTCAGTTTTTTAGTATCAAAATGTGTGACATACATGGCCGTATCTTTTGACTGCATTGACTTAGAAGCTTAAAGTACATACACCGCCAAGAGACAGTAGACCTTAGTACTCGTATTTCACATAAATTTCACCTCTACCCGTTCCCGGGAAAAGGGGTCTTGACAGTCGGACAGACAGACAGACAGAAAGACATAGCAGGTTGACTGCGTAAGGATTCCGTTTTTACCGAATAAGAAACGAAACCCTAGAAAACAACTCGACCTAATATCCTTCCTCATGACAATCGCAGAATATATGGTATACAAGCTTAGCGCTTGCTGCTTCGCTCGCGCTTGTATGGTAATTGCAACAAAAATAATTTTATAAACATATATTAGGAATACTGAAAAAGTAATGTATTGAAGAGCCTTTTCTTTCTCTATTTAATTCTGGCAAAGTCGATATGTCATGGTGACTGTTAAATAGCTTTTTTTGAAATAGTTTACAAATTGCAACACCTTCAAAACTTTTCACGCTAATTAAAGCCATAGAAGAATGGATTTTTGCTAATGTACTTCTGACCAAAAAGTAATTCTTGTAGCTAGTGTCGGAGGGTTTTGTTAATCCTGACTCTTGTTTTTTCCATAGAAAATGCCAAATAATTCTTTATTTCTAACCGATAGTAGAGATAGCAATTTTCATAGATTTAGCTTTAAAAATGTTTTAGCATAATGAAATGTTTTCATAAAAGTTTTAATCCCCTATTTCACCCCCTTACTGAAATACTGAAACTCGTGTTATTTTATTTTCAACCGAGAATCCAAATGCAGTTTTTGATAGATGTAGCTTCAAAAATGGTTTCATTTCCATGAAGGTTTCATGCCCTATTCCATTTCCATTAGGGGCTGAATTTCCAAAAACACTGAAACCCGTATTTTTTTTATTTTCAGCCGAGAAGTCAATCACCAATTTTCATACACGTATTATTCTTTTCATCTCTGACAGAACAACCAAATTCTTACTTTAATTGTTCCAGCTTCAAAATTGCCTTAATAGCGACATATTTTAAAGAAAAAATTTCATCCTGTATTTCATCCACTTAGGGGTGACTTTTGGAAAACTCCCTTCTTAAACGATGCTATTTGTATAAGATCAACACCTACAAATTTCAAGTTTCAATCATTAGCGGTTTGGCCTGGGAGATGATTAGTCAGTGAACCAGTCATTAATCTTACTAATGAGTTTTTAAATATATCTTGCTTGGGTAGGGAATCCGTTCATAAATTAGTAATTTTTAATTAAGCACAGGATATAGTCCTACTGGTCAAATTCTGATTACCCATAATTCATTTGATGAAGGTGACTTCTACGTAACTGTATTCCATACAATGTTATTCGGGTGCGTGTAATAATTGGTAATCAGCCAGAAACGCCAAGTGCCAATCATTGTAACAGTAATAACCTAAAATTAGTAAATAAAGAAATACAGAGGCAGATAGCACCCATTAAGTATAGGTAAGGCTTTTGCAGGTATTCGGTAACCGCAAATACTCTTACTGCATCACCCTGGTAACCAGTATCAACATCTAAAATTCGATGAAGCCAATTCCTAGTTGAAGTAATATCTAATAGCACAGTTAACTTCCCTACTTTGCCAAATTCACTGTTTTTGCGGAGTTATTCTGAAACTCGGAAAATCTCAAATTGTCTAATTTTTTAATACCAATTTAGTCCCGTAGCTACGATGCTTTCATTTTTATTAAGTTTCTTAATAAATCATAGACTGCAACACAAAGGAATTGTTAATTGCTTTTACATGACCACATGAACTTGTTGCACATATACATTATCTCCAAAGCAAACAAAATTATCTACACTTTAAAAAATTGTGGTACGGATAGTCATCAACCGTCTGCTGAGTTGCAATTTTTCTGTGATCACTTATTTCTTAAACATATGGGTTTCACTTTATATTTGATAGGAAATTCTGCTGGTTTTACTGTTCAACCTATGCAAAATAGTCTCGGACCACTGGTTTTAACTGAATCTTTCTTACTTACTAGATACCAGTTACATTTTTCTTATGATGCTGCAACTTTTTAGGCTCACTAGCAACTACATGTATGTACGCAGTGTACATAAACATGGTAATCTAACTAGTATCAAGGAAGGCTTGACAGCTCTAACGATAAAATTAATAACCTACTTTAAAAATTATTATTTACGAGGGTCGGTCAAAAAGTAGTGCCTCCCATTTTTTTTCTACTTAAAAAATTAAGTTAAGTGAAAAATTTGAATTTGGCGCCATTCCTCAAACCTTCTTCTGCAATCCACTGCAGTAGTAACTTTCTGTGTCAACAGGTGGCAGCACAGCAGAAGTTTGTAAGATGGCCGACATCGATGTTCGTTTGAGACAGCGTTGTGTGATTGAATTCTTGAATGCAGAAGGTGAAACGCCCATACGCATTCATGAAAGACTGAAGAAGGTGTATGGTGTTGTGACAGTGGATGTCAGCACTGTTAGACGATGGGTTCGTCGTTGTAAGGAAGCTGAAGGGCAAACACCGTTGACTGACGAAAAGCGGAGCGGCAGGCCGGTGAGTGCAGTGACTCCACACAACATTCAGCAAGTTGATGACATCATTCGTGGTGACCGTCGGGTGACTGCAGATGAAGTGTGTCGCATTATTTCTCTTAGTAAAGGCAGTGTGATCACGATTATTAAACAATTGGGGTACTCAAAAGTTTGTGCACGGTGGGTTCCAAGAATGTTAACCGATCAGAATAAAGAGGCAAGGAAAACAATAGCCTCCCAACACTTGCAGCGCTTCCGTTTGGAGGGAGATGAGTTTCTGAAAAAAATTGTGACCAGGGACGAAACATGGGTGCATTTTTTTGAACCCGAATCAAAGAGGCAGTCAATGGAGTGGCGTCACACAAGCTCGCCGAGGAAGAAAAAATTAAAAACTGTGCAATCGGCAGGGAAAGTTATGGCAACAGTTTTCTGGGATACAGAGGGTGTGATTCTGGTTGATTTTTTGGAGCAGGAATGCACAATAAATTCTGTTCAATACGTCACAACCCTCAAAAAACTTAAAGCACGTCTTCAGCGAGTTCGCCCAACAAAATCAATGGCAGATGTTCTTCTTTTGCATGACAATGCAAGACCACACACCAGTCGTCACACCTCTGACGAGATTGTCAAAATTGGATGGGAAGTTTTGCCTCATCCCCCATACAGCCCTGACCTGGCACCATCAGACTTCCATCTGTTCGGGCTACTAAAAGAAGCTCATCGTGGGATTCATTTTGAAGATGAGGAGGCCGTCAAAACGTCCGTGCGTCAATGGCTTAGGAAGCAGAGCTGTGATTTTTACCGTGCTGGGATACATGCCCTTGTTCAAAGATGGACCAAAACTGTAGAGATGGGCGGAGATTACATTGAAAAATGACAAAATGATCCTCAATGTTGTGGTTTTCAACCTATGTAATTGCATTTAAATTTCCTGACAATTAAACGTAGAAAAAAAATAGGAGGCATTACTTTTTGACTGACCCTCGTACATATTAAATATGTACTTAACAAAATACGGAATTAAGAATATTTTGGAAGTATAGTATAATTTGTAATAACAGCATATTTGTTAAGTTACAGGTTCAGTCAGTAGAGATTGAAAGCCATCTTCACATCATTCTGTACACGTCTCCATCAACATTCACCTGAAATGTTGTGTCAACACGAATTTAAAAACAATTAGAAAGATCGGTAATCAACTTTCGGAATCATTGCAGCACCAAGAAAAGATATATTCTAGACGAATACTTCTCGAATAGAGAGCTAATTCATGGAACGTCATGATGGAAAGGTGCCTTTGATGGAACAGAGGCCGATACGCTCTTAGATTTAGAAATAATCCAGCCTGTGATAAAACTGCTCGCTTACCAGTTCTCGTACAGATTCACATCTCTTCTGAGTTTCAATACAAGCTTGCTAGTAATGGACACTGTTAATAAACTGATTATTTTTTCTACCAAATACACTCTCTTTTCTTCAGTCACTTAAACCAGCAGATAAGACAACTGCCTTTTACATTCATATCTTTATGGATCTCGCACTAATTTCTTTTTGTGTTGAAATTGCATTATATTTCATCTTAATAAAATTTGCCATTGAACACCTAATATTGTCATGTTTCTACATGAAGTAACCAAGTTATCGTAACGCATGGCATATAAAGCTATAAGTAGTATGTCCCTGGTAAGGAAAGGCCGTTTATGAAGCCATCGTGCGCGCAGCTCGTGGTCGTGCGGTAGCTTCCTCGCTTCCTGCGCCCGGGTTCGATTCCCGGCGGGGTCAGGGATTTTCTCTGCCTTGTGATGGCTAGGTGTTGTGTGATGTCCTTAGGTTAGTTAGGTTTAAGTAGTTTTAAGTTCTAGGGGACTGATGACCATAGATGTTATGTCCCACAGTGCTCAGAGCCATTTGAACCATTTGAAGCCATCGTGATCTTTGAAGATAAACAATGTTTGGAATTATGATGTACAGACAGTCATGTTGCTTTTATAGGAATAATCCTGTCATGACGTCTAAAGAGAGGATGATCATAAAGAGACAGCTGTCAGCTCAATGTATCCTACATATGCACGATTTCTGAAATCTTAGCTGAAAACAGATTTTTTTCAGTTTTTTAATTCGTGTCAGTATTATCAACACAAAAAAGAAAAAAAAACTTTATGAAAAATATAGCCTCCTATAAAGAAAGGTGCATGATAACGAGACAGTTGTCATTTGAATATCTTCCACATGTGTACAATTGCAGAAAATTTAGGCGAACGGAAGTTTTTTCTAGTTTTTTTATTCGTGTCACAAGTATCAATACAAGGACATAAAAAACAAGGAATACATAGGGAAAGATAATCGCCAAGATTTCCGGCGACTGGATTACCTTTTTTGTCAGAGACGTCAATAGAAATAACTAAAACAAATTATAGAATACATAAAATGGTGTATAAAGTAAATATGTCCAGATGTAGATACATCGAAGGCTACTCCAGGGATGGCCTAAAGTGGTGGACCTCAAGAGGAATTCGAGACGTCTGAAATAAATCTTCCTCGTTGTAGGATGCAAAACTGTACCAGTAAGAGGACAAGTGCCACATGATTATTGCTTCTGCGTAGCGGTAGTGGGAACTAGAAACCCCGATTTTTAGTGCTTACACCTTGGTCTTAGTGGGCGGGAAGGAGATTTTCAGGTATCTGACAGAAATGACCAACATTCACAGTTTGCACTTGCTTTGGATGGAGTCATTTTTAATCTGCCGTTGTTTCTTATGCTTTTCATGGACTCCTTCCTCTTGGCAGTGACCAGGTTTGTCCCTCCCACGCTGACAGAAACCCCATAACAGACATCTAAGGGAGCAGTATCAGATAGCTTACAAATAGTGCAGACCACAATAACTCGGTAATAAACCTGCCCATCTCAATGAGTGCCTTGTCGATCAGATTTGCATGGGCGATCTTTACTAAGCACGGCATGTGCATTCTGCCATGGAGTAGCAGACAGGTAATGCTGTAGTTCTTAAGGTTCTTCACAGATATGATCCATTTTTTCAGTTTTAATGGCTGAGAATTTCGTAGTTCATCCTAAATTTACTCTTATTATTATTTGAATCATAAATACTATTAGGGAGTAAGTGCAAGTATGGGTCTACGAATCCCAGGAGCCTTGTAGAGACTTTTCCAAGTTATTCTGTTGCGAATGTTACATAATACTCTTATTGTAAGCTTATGCAGAACTAACAACTTTTTGACCTTAGCTCTACTCATCAAGAAGATATCGCTATAGGACAGTATTAAGTGACAGTATGCTTTGTATGCTAGCAGTCTAGTCTGCAGCTCAAAACCTTGAGAGAAATTTTTAAGTGCCAAGCCGACGGAAATGTGATTTAGGTCGACTTAGTCACATGCTGGTACCACACCAGTTTGTTATCCCTCTGGCTTCCTATACGTATCATATGTGGAATATCATTATTTTCCTGGTTATGTCTCATACGAGTGCGTTAACACCTTTTATGAGCACTCTTTTACCATCCACAAATACAACATTTTTTGTCGGTGGCTTCGATAAATCATTTATGTAGATGAATAACGGAAGTAGGCCCAATATCAAAAGTTGCGACACTCCGCATTTAATGTTTCCCTTCTCCGAATTTAGTTTTATTCCTGTCGAGCCTTTTGTTAATGTGAATCTCTTTTTTCTATCTTTGAGATAAGACTCCATACACATAAGGGGGATGCGTTAAACCCCTTAACGTTTTAATTCTTCTAGTAAAATTTTCTGTCTGCGCAGTCGACGGCTTTGCCAAAGACGCAGAAAATGTCAACCTGAGATTTTTTTCCTTTTTAATTAATTAATTATTCACTAGAAGAGCCGAATTTCTGTGAAGCAAGAACTACAGGGTGTTTCAAAAATGACCGGTATATTTTAAACGGCAATAAAAACTAAACGAGCAGCGATAGAAATACACCGTTTGTAGCAATATGCTTGGGACAATAGTACATTTTCAGGCGGACAAACTTTGGAAATTACAGTAGTTACAATTTTCAACAACAGATGGCGCAGCAAGTGATGTGAAAGATATAGAAGACAACGCAGTCTGTGGGTGCGCCATTCTGTACGTCGTCTTTCTGCTGTAAGCGTGTGCTGTTCAAAACGTGAAAGTGTGCTGTGGACAACATGGTTTATTCCTTAGAACAGAGGATTTTTCTGGTGTTGGAATTCCACCGCCTAGAACACAGTGTTGTTGCAACAAGACGAAGTTTTCAACGGAGGTTTAATGTAACCAAACGACCGAAAAGGGATACAATAAAGGATCTGTTTGAAAAATTTCAACGGACTGGGAACGTGACGGATGAACGTGCTGGAAAGGTAGGGCGACCGCGTACGGCAACCACAGAGGGCAACGCGCAGGTAGTGCAGCAGGTGATCCAACAGCGGCCTCGGGTTTCTGTTCGCCGTGTTGCAGCTGCGGTCCAAATGACGCCAACGTCCTCGTATCGTCTCATGCGCCAGAGTTTACACCTCTATCCATACAAAATTCAAACGCAGCAACCCCTCAGCGCCGCTACCATTGCTGCACGAGTGACATTCGCTAACGATATAGTGCACAGGATTGATGATGGCGATATGCATGTGGGCAGCATTTGGTTTACTGACGAAGCTTATTTTTACCTGGACGGCTTCATCAATAAACAGAACTGGCGTATATGGGGAACCGAAAAGCCCCATGTTGCAGTCCCATCGTCCCTGCATCCTCAAAAAGTACTGGTCTGGGCCGCCATTTCTTCCAAAGGAATCATTGGCCCATTTTTCAGATCCGAAACGATTACTGCATCACGCTATCTGGACATTCTTCGTGAATTTGTGGCCGTACAAACTGCCTTAGACGACACTGCGAACAGCTCGTGGTTTATGCAAGATGGTGCCCGGCCACATCGCACGGCCGACGTCTTTAATTTCCTGAATGAATATTTCGATGATCGTGTGATTGCTTTGGGCTATCCGAAACATACAGGAGGCGGCGTGGATTGGCCTCCCTATTCGCCAGACATGAAACCCTGTGACCTCTTTCTGTGGGGACACTTGAAAGACCAGGTGTACCGCCAGAATCCAGAAACAATTGAACAGCTTAAGCAGTACATCTCATCTGCATGTGAAGCCATTCCGCCAGACACGTTGTCAAAGGTTTCGGGTAATTTCATTCAGAGACTACGCCATATTATTGCTACGCATGGTGGATATGTGGAAAATATCGTACTATAGAGTTTCCCAGACCGCAGCGCCATCTGTTGTTGACAATTGTAACTACTGTAATTTCGAAAGTTTGTCTGCCTGAAAATGTACTGTTGTCCCACGCATATTGCAACAAACGGTGTATTTCTATCGCTGCTCGTTTAGTTTGTATTGCCGTTTCAAATATACCGGTCATTTTGAAACACCCTGTAAGATAACTAAAGCAAACTAAGAACCGAGGCATTTTTTATAGTTATGGTGTGCGTCTTTTATTTAGAATTTTATGGTAATTGTACAAGTAGAGATTTGCTGATTGTCGTGAAGAACAGTGGCTACCTAGCACGTACACCACTATACTCGCCATTTCAAACAATCGTAACAGTATGGATTTTACTCTGTACGTTGAAAATCGATATCATACATGCCTTCGCAACGAGAAACAGAACGGTGCTATAGAAATGGGATGTCTCGATACCTGAGAGGTAGTGCCTGAAAACAGACAGCCGTCTCACTATCTACCACACCTGCAGTTCCTTAACGGTTTATTCTGTGGTAGTGAAGCAGAATAAGGTGAATAATTTCTCTTGTAATGTAACTGATGGGCGTAACCAAAGCACAAAGGCGTTTTTCATTTGTGAAACGGTGTGTAGCCATAGTTAAACAAGGCCACTCGGTCAGCTACCGCACCTTGTTTCACAAAGAGTAATGAGCCGTGAGATGTTCACCGCCAGATTAGAACCCCGGAACATTTGTGGAAGCCTGCTGGCAGCTTGATGACGTGGTCGCATTTGTACGCTTTATGTCTGTAGTAAACAGTGATATCTGCAACCACTCGTGCTGCTCAGTAATCGAAACACATTTTTTAGAATTACCTATCCGAGGCGGGAGTGTGGCTAACCAAACGGTGTCACTCAGTGAAGTGATTAATCATGTAGATACTGGATCTTAATTTCGTCGAGCCAATTCAGAGGTACGAGTCTCGAAATGTCAGGTGAGGAGCGCAAAGCCAACTGTCTGCAAGATGCTGAGGGCATTTTACGAACAGACGTTTGACAGCATTCTTTCAAGTTTCATTTATTTCTTACTACTTTGTTCTTTTTATTTCTTAACCGACAGTTCACTGTCGATTACAGTGACACTACAGGCAGAATATCTGATAAGGTTTGAAGGAAATTCCGACGAAAGCCTAAATTTAAAAAAAGCGTTCCTAGACGCTTATCTGCCACGATAAACTCAGTAGTCATTTCGGATCGCTATTTTCTCACACGGAATGTTGATGTGGTCCCACGACATATGTCTTTACGTCTATCTAAGGAATTATTTTCTACAACACTTACACTTCGTACAGGTGACCAATACAATTTTAAGCAAAGGGAAAAATACCAGCATCTTCTAACTCAATGAAGTAGCAGCTACTACATACTACATCGGTGAATAATGAAAATGGCCGATGATCATTGTAGGATGAAAAGGAAACAACCCAGCTAACTTCACTGTTGTCCAAAATTAAAGCAACAAACCGTTATTTCCCTGTCCTCTGTCTAATTCATGATATGATCATACAAACTGTCAACCAGATGTCAGTACGATGGTGTTCTGCATGCAAGATGGCATTCCGGTCAACGGACAACCATAACAACGATGACGTCAAGGCACCTATGAAAGGTAGTGTTTGCCGGGTACCATAAACAACCAAAATCGCTCTGTACACAGTCATTGGCGGTGCAGTATGGTACAGAGAAGATATCTACCACATTCTCTGCGGTGGATGGCCACAGCAAGAATGTGAGCGGGCCAATCAAACTGATTTGGCCTCGTGGCTTAATGTCAATCGTCTGTTGCTTCTAGGATGAGGCGGCACTTTACTGAGATCGAAACTGTATCTCGAAGACCAAGTCAGGGCCGCTCAGGTGTGACTTCAGAAGAGAGGACCGTTATTTGGCTGGAAGGGCATGACAGTACCTATTTAGTACTGCACGGCAACTGGCGTATGAGCTAGCAGCATCCAGTGGACACGTTGTATAGAGGCGAACTGTGTGCAGAAGGCTTCGGCAGAGTGACCTTTATTGTCGGAGACCTGCTGTATGTCTACCTCTGATGCGTCTTCAGAAAAGGGAACGTCTAGAGTGGTGTCATCAACATGCCATCTGGACGGTCGAAGAGTGGGTCAATGTTATTTTCGCAAACGAGTCCCGGTTTAGTCGGAAAGTGATTCTCGATGAATTTGCATCTGGAGGGAACGTGGAACACGATTTCGTGACCCAAACATTGTGGAAAGATACCGATATCAAGGAGGATCCCTAATAGTCTGGGCACGGATTATGTTTACCACTCGAACCCCTCTTCTTGAGATAGTATGGGTGATTCGGCAAGGTGTAGCAACTGCCAGGTATCGTGACGAGATCTTGAGACCTAATCTGCGGTTTTTGCGAGGTGCTGTGGGCCCAGACTTCTTATCGATGGACGATAATTGTCGACTTCATGGTTGATGTTTTCTTGGAAACGGCAGATATTGCACCCATGGCGTGGCCTGCTCGCTCTCCCAATTTCAGTCCCATAGAGCATGTCTGGGATGCACTAGGGAGACGGATTACATAACGTCAGCATCCACCAACCACTCTCCAAGACAGCGAGCAGATCTGCAGGGAGAATAGGCGTTATTGCCTCACCATGACATCATTCATGGCATGTGCCGTCGTTGTCACTCCTGTTTTGTTGCCAGAGGTGGTCATGCCCCATACAGAGCACATTAACCAGTTGTGGAATGTGTATCCAAATCTGTTAAATTGGAAAAAAACGAAGAACATTTTTATCTACCGTTACGGATGTAGCAGATGTTTACGTTCTGTATTCTTTACATTGTTTCTACTTTACTATCTCTTGTTTATGCTGTTTTGTGTCAAAATAAAGGCAACCTTGCAAAATTTCCGTTTGTTGCTTTAATTTTGGACACCGTTTTTTTTTTTGTACGATAGCATTCTAGTTGACCATGGTGGAGTTGGAGTAGCAGCAGTACACTTAAGTGAATGCTGCCATGACCTGTTGAGGGTTAACAGAGCTATACTAAATGTTACCAGTGACTGCTGCGATATCTTATTATTCTTAGGCTGTACTTGTTGGTGTAACTCGGAGATGGGGAGTGAGAGAACTGAGAAGCTGAGCTCCTGGTAAGAAGTAAGGGACGTTTCAAACGAAAGCTAAAAGTCTCTATAATAACTATAATCAGAGCCATAATTGTTTAGGTTAGAGTCGCGTTATAGACAGGCGCTCATGAAAGAAATCAGGAAAGGTCTATAAGATAAATAACAGTTTTCAGAAATTTAATATCGGCTTGTTTCATTAGAAACTTAGTAAACTGTAAAGAACTGTTGATGTAATTTTATGTTTAGACTATTCGTAGAATTCTTAAGAGATAAATGTTACGTCCCTATCTGAATATCATGTGAGTCCGGGGATAGAGTGATAAAATAGTTTATTATCAGTAAATCACTGGCTATTTAAAGAATCGAACTCCCACGCATAAAGTAGCTACAAACTTCTTCTCTATTTGGAAATGAGTTGATGTGTTAAGTATTTGACGTTAAGCTTGAAAGCTAGTGAAAGCTCAAGAAAGATTTGAAATTATGTTTAAATCTGCTTTGAAGTCGCTAAGTGTTCTCATTATGGTCATCGTAGTTTGCACTGCGTTTGAACCCAAAGCTGTTTTTCACGCAGCTCAAGATTTATGACGTCATATCCCGTGAACTATGTGTCATACAATGTTATTATAATGTTCGGTAGTGTACATGGATACTGATTGCGATATGAGCTGCGAATGGAGTTAATAGTAAATAAATAATGAATTAAAATATCATGCCCGATGCTGAAGTTTTCCTGCATGAACGTCGAAAATGTAGTAAGTGATAAAGTTTTCTTCTTTTCATCATTTTCTGAGGCCTGTCAGCGAAAAAAAGTTTGGTAAATGTTTGCAAACATGTGTCAAGTTCGTTGGAAGTCGTTAAATGCTCTATTTCCAAATACCGGATGTGTATGGTTGCGATAATTTTCGCGTCGTGAAGGACGCTGCTTCTACACATATACTCAGTTGCTATTTGTAATAATTTGTCTTACTGTGTTAAACTTTAAACGTAAGTTTTTCCTCCTAATGAGTGGATGACGACAGCATTTTAAAATTTTTTCGGCCGATTGCAGTCCTCATGCTACAGTATGGGATAGATATCAGCGTCAGTTTCAGATTAATGTTTGGGCTGGAATTATATGCTAGGAACATAAACTCTCCCAGCAAGTTTTACGGATGCTGTCTAAAGGGACTTCGTTAGAATACTCTCCAGCGTTCGAGATGCACTGGCTGGTACGTACCATGACAGATGAGTGGATGGAGGACGGCCATTTCCATGGCCAACAGGTACTCTGAACTCTGTCTTTGGACTGAGTTGGAATCCACTGGAGGCTTCTGTGCGCAGCGACAGACGAGATTCAAATTTAAAGAAGGCCGAATTCAATTCCCAAAATCCGTAATGTATTGCAGCAGATTTACATTTAGACTATAACATAGTCATCATTGATGCCAGAACACAAAAACAAGTAGAATCAGGAACAAGCACAAAATATGTGTAAAGCCCAGTTATAGGAACCCATGTAAGTGGAAACACATAAGACACATACCATTACCAAAGAGTGATATAGGTCCTAATGTGTCAAAGCATAAGCGTATGACAAAATTACACTAGGCTTTACATGGCAGGCACAAAACTGACGCCTTTGGTTACATCCAGTGCAGACGCATGGACCAGTAGTGTCCTCTATTGGAGTATAAATTCTAGAAAATATTTTTTTTTGTGAAACCGCAACCAGTAGTTAAATGCATTTTATAATACTACACTCCTGGAAATTGAAATAAGAACACCGTTAATTCATTGTCCCAGGAAGGGGAAACTTTATTGACACATTCCTGGGGTCAGATACATCACATGATCACACTGACAGAACCACAGGCACATAGACACAGGCAACAGAGCATGCACAATGTCGGCACTAGTACAGTGTATGTCCACCTTTCGCAGCAATGCAGGCTGCTATTCTCCCATGGAGACGATCGTAGAGATGCTAGATGTAGTCCTGTGGAACGGCTTGCCATGCCATTTCCACCTGGCGCCTCAGTTGGACCAGCGATCGTGCTGGACGTGCAGACAGCGTGAGACGACGCTTCATCCAGTCCCAAACATGTTCAATGGGGGACAGATCCGGAGATCTTGCTGGCCAGGGTACTTGACTTACACCTTCTAGAGCACGTTGGGTGGCAGGGGATACATGCGGACGTGCATTGTCCTGTTGGAACAGCAAGTTCCCTTGCCGGTCTAGGAATGGTAGAACGATGGCTTCGATGACGGTTTGGATGTACCGTGCACTATTCAGTGTCCCCTCGACGATCACCAGAGGTGTACGGCCAGTGTAGGAGATCGTTCCCCACACCATGATGCCGGGTGTTGGCCCTGTATGCCTCAGTAGTATGCAGTCCTGATTGTGGCGCTCACCTGCACGGCGCCAAACACGCATACGACCATCATTGGCACCAAGGCAGGAGCGACTCTCATCGCTGAAGACGACACGTCTCCATTCGTCCCTCCATTCACGCCTGTCGCGACACCACTGGAGGCGGGCTGCACTATGTTGGGGCGTGAGCGGAAGACGGCCCAACGGTGTGCGGGACCGTAGCCCAGCTTCATGGAGACGGTTGCGAATTGTCCTCGCCGATACCCCAGGAGCAACAGTGTCCCTAATTTGCTGGGAAGTGGCGGTGCGGTCCCCTGCGGCACTGCGTAGGATCCTACGGTCTTGGCGTGCATCCGTGCGTCGCTGGGGTCCAGTCCCAGGTCGACGGGCACGTGCACCTTCCGCCGACCACTGGCGACAACATCGATGTACTGTGGAGACCTCACGCCCCACGTGTTGAGCAATTCGGCGGTACGTCCACCCGGCCTCCCGCATGCCCACTATACGCCCTCGCTCAAAGTCCGTCAACTGCACATACGGTTCACGTCCACGCTGTCGCGGCATGCTACCAGTGTTAAAGACTGCGATGGAGCTCCGTATGCCACGGCAAACTGGCTGACACTGACGGCGGCGGTGCACAAATGCTGCGCAGCTAGCGCCATTCGACGGCCAACACCGCGGTTCCTGGTGTGTCCGCTGTGCCGTGCGTGTGATCATTGCTTGTACAGCCCTCTCGCAGTGTCCGGAGCAAGTATGGTGGGTCTGACACACCGGTGTCAATGTGTTCTTTTTTCCATTTCCAGGAGTGTATATGACTGGGATATGCAAATTAATAGAGAATACACATACTCATAAAATGAGCAACAGCATTTATTTGTACATGAATTTGTGAAGGACATGAAAGGCGTTTTTCCCTGAGACGGAATCTTCTCACGAATTTTCAGTCACGAACTTTCCCCTCAGAATGTGAAAATATTTTGTTGACGTCGACCCACACAGAAAAACGATCATCATCATAAAATAAGCGAAATCAGAGCTTGCACAGAAAGACATAGGTGTTAGTTTTTCCGCGCGCTGTTTAAGAATGGAATTGTAGTGAATTATTGTGAAGGTGGTTCGATGAACCCACTGTGTTTTGCGGAGTATCCATGTTGATACAGATATAGATGTAGCGCTGCCTGTAGGATTACACTGCGGAAAAGAATAGTGAATATAATCATAAGACTAGTGGATTAAAATCCAGTTACAAAAGTGTCATACAGCATACGGTATTATAGACATAGTGAGTTAAACGAGAAAAATGTACAGTGAAGTAAAACAGTGTTCAAAATATCCTCTTAGAATTCCACACATAAACATTTATAAGTGGGATCGTGCCAATACAGTGATGCAATAAGCCTACATTAATGAAGTTCTAGTAAATTTACTCAACTGGTACAAATAAAAAAAAATAGAAAAATTTTCGTACGTCAGAAGTGCAACGGTTTACAGCTAGTGTATTCTTCTCATCTTGTCTTGAGTCACTATTGCTTCTTCTAAGCATTCCTTTGACAATAGTCATAGTCACTACTTTGCTGTCCTTTCTTTAATTACAGCATCACAATGTCCATCTGCTCAGTTTTAACTATAGTCCTCTCACTTTATCTATTCACCACACATTTGCCATACAAAATACATTTCTTTTCTTAATACAAAAAACTAGGGTCCCCTATCACATGGAACAAGACACGCATAATAAAACAAGTAACTTAAATGGAAGTGATAAAAATTGGCAAACAAACAAATCAGAGAATTTGAATTGAGATATCAGCAAACGACTAATCTACAGCAAGACAAAAACAATCATCATCATCAATTAATGAATTAAAGCAAGTTTCATCCATGAAGTTGAGTAATTAATCAGTGTCCATTCGTACCTAGCCTAAGCAAGATATCTCATTAACCAAACAACTGCAAATACACATGAACCCTATACGCAACAAAATAGCATCATGAACTGTTGTAAGTGTGTGTGTGTGTGTGTGTGTGTGTGTGTGTGTGTGTGTGTGTATGCGACATGGTCTTCGACTGTGTGGACGAAGCGGCCTATTCTACACCTTATTTTAGATCTGTATGATGATGCTATGCTGATTATATTTATATGTTTTGGCGATGCCATTATAGCCTTATCACTTTAGGACATGGTGTACAAAAGATCTGAGGATGGTCATTACGGACTGAAACCAGTCATCGTCTAAAGAATTCATATTGTGATCGAAGACTGGAATAAAAAACATTGGAAAAACTACAACAATCTACTGAAACAAGCCAGAATATGACCTCTAATAATTAGAGTTTATTTCTTAACATATGTGTACTCTGTTCATGCAAACATGAATTTACGATGTGTGATAAAAAATATCGGAAAATTGTAATGTCGGTTGTATTAGAGAGTCTCACGCGATTTTTCGTTAGTGTGTTGAATATTACTTTTTGTGAGAATTCTATGTGTAAAACAAGGGTTTACGAGTGGTATAAGCGTTTCCAGGATGACCATGAAGAAGTTGAAGATGAGGAACATTTTGAACACCCCATCACATCAACAACTGACGAAAACGTGGAAAAAGAGAAAGAAGTGATTATAAATAATCGCTTACTGATGACGCAGGCGTATCAGTTGGTTCATAAGTTGAAATATTCAAGGATGTTTTGGGTATGAAATGTATGATAGGAAAATTTGTGCCAAAGGTGTTGAATTTCGAGCAATACCAGCGGCGAATTGAAGTTGCTCTGCAGTCGCTAAACAAAGTCAACAATGATGAAATAACATTTTCCTTGAGATATATGTGTCTCAACTTCATCTTCGTTAATGATGGAACCTAAAGAAATGAACTAAAATTTGTGTCACAGACAGGACTTCAAAGCAGGTCTGTTGCTTACTAGGGAAGTATACTAACCATTACACTACCGTAGCACTATAGCTAACACAGTTGTTCGGGCTAACCTAGTCCGTTGCCCTCCTCAACACAAACTTCAGTTCATGCATTCAGCCCTTTCTCCCCTTCTCAAATCGTCCGTATTGTCTAGGTTCTCCAGTATTTGAGCACATCTCTCCAGTGGCCATACCAGCTGGCTTTGATGCAAAGTTGAATTCATTGCCTTAGCTTCCATCATTATCGAAGATAAAGTGAACAACGATGCAGAACTACTCAAACGTGTCACAATATGTAATGAAACATGGGTGTACGGATATGAAGTGGAAACTAAGACTGATTCGTCAGTGTGGAGAAGTACTGGATCGACCAGACGGAAGAAAGCTCGGCAAGTGCACTCAGATGTGAAGATCCAGCTTACCATTTTCTTCGCTTTTAACGGCATAGTGCATCATGAGTCCTTCCTGTAAGTTCAAAAGATCATAAGGAGTACTTCCTACAAGTTCAATGCCGTTTCTGGGAATCAACCTCAAAAAAAAAAAAAAAAAAAAAAAAAAAAACTCCAGGGCTGGTTGTGAAACAATTCATGGCTTGTGCATCACGATAGTGCAGCCACTCACCCTACATTGCTTGTTCGTAAATTTTTGGCGAAAAATAACACTGTAATAATGCCCTAGCCTCCATATTCATCAGGCATGGCTCCGTTTGACTTTTGTTAGTTTCCAAAAATAAAAACAACCTTACAGCTTCGTCGTTTTACAAGCTTAGATGATGTGATTCTTGAGTTTCTCCCGGCGTATTTGATAATCAAAATATCCACGGGTGTACTGCCGCTCTATAGTGTCCAACGGGCACAATATTTCGGCGATCAAACATGTCGCCATCATCAGGTGAACTGACGGACTGAGCTACTGTGAACGTGCCGGCACGGAGATCCGTACGCTATGGCTGCTCAGGGGGAACTGGGTTCGGTCGCGGCGGCGGGCGATTTAAATACCCTCCGCCCGCGGCGCGCTCCCTCCGCCGTCCGCGCCCCGCGCCACGGTCTCGCGGTGGAACACATTGCGACGGCGTGTGAGATGACGTCGGTGTGATGGCTCTGCCAACCGTGGTCGTCACAACTATGCGTTTGCTCGATTTACTCTTGATTAATCCAATCGCTGGTTCCCAAGCCTTGCTAAGATTATAGCCACAGTCACGGTTTATGAGGTCGTCATTGGTGCGAATTTCGATGGCCTCTCTAACAACGCTGTCCCAGTATCTCGACGTCTGTACCAGAATCCTCGTGCGGTCATACTCCATAGCGTGATTTTCCGACAAACAAAGTTCAGCGACCGCCGACTTGCTCGGATACTTCAGTCGAGTGTGCCTCTGGTGTTCACGGCATCGATCCTCGACAGTACGCATCGTCCGACCAATATACGACCTGCCACATTGACACGGAATCTGGTACACGCCGGCCTTCCTCAAACCGAGGTCATCTTTGGCGCTCCCCACCAGTGCACGAGTTTTATTCGGAGGACAAAACACAGTTCCGACCCGGTGTTTCTTCAGAATGCGGGCGATTTTCCCCGAGAGTGCGCCTGTGTATGGAATAAATGCAGTGCCTACCTCGTCCCTCGTGACTTCATCCATCTCAACAGGTTGTGCTGCAATGGCTGGGCGGAGAGCACGTTGGATCTGCCACTCTGAGTACCCTTATGTGGGTAAATGCCCTCATCACATCCGTAATTCCTTGGATTTTGTTGAACGCCTTGATAGCTTCAGGTTGAATAAGTCAGATATCATGGTGAGTTTTGACGTCGTTTCCTTGTTTACGAGGGTACCCCTGCGAGAGTCGCTAGAGTTGATTGGTCAGAGGTTTGACGAGAATACCACTGAACTTTTTAGGCATGTCTTGACTTCCACGTATTTTCTTTTTAATGGAGAATACTACGAACAAACGGAGGGAGTCGCCATGGGTATCCCACTCTCACCGGTGGTAGCGAATTTGTACATGGAGAACTTCGAGGAGGAAGCCCTGTCGTCATCCGAATGGAAACCTACTTGCTTTTTCCGTTACGTGGACGACACGTTCGTCATCTGGCCACATGGTATGGATAAACTCCTTGACTTCCTTACACATCTAAACTCCATATACCCCAACATCAAATTCACTATGGAGACTGAAAAGGAGGGTAAATTGCCTTTCCTTGACGTCTTGGTCAGGAGAAGGGCTGACGGCACCCTAGGTCATGGGGTGTATCGAAAGACAACACACACTGATCTGTATTTGCACGCAGACAGCTGCCACCACCCTTCACAGAGGAATGGGGTACTTAAAACTCTAGTACATAGGGCGCGCACTATCTCTGACACAGAGAGTCTACCCCAGGAAATGGAACATCTGAGAACTGTGTTTCGAAAAAATGGGTACTCATAGTGGCAGATCCAACGTGCTCTCCGCCCAGCCACTGCAGCACAACCTGTTGAGATAGATGAAGTCACGAGGGAGGAGGTAGGCACTGCATTTATTCCATACACAGGCGCACTCTCGGGGAAAATCGCCCGCATTCTGAAGAAACACCGGGTCGGACTGTGTTTTGTCCTCCGAATAAAACTCGTGCACTGGTGGGGAGCGCCAAAGATGACCTCGGTTTGAGGAAGGCCGGCGTGTACCAGATTCCGTGTCAATGTGGCAAGTCGTATATTGGTCAGACGATGCGTACTGTCGAGGATCGATGCCGTGAACACCAGAGGCACACTCGACTGAAGTATCCGAGCAAGTCGGCGGTCGCTGAACTTTGTTTGTCGGAAAATCACGCTATGGAGTATGACCGCACGAGGATTCTGGTACAGACGTCGAGATACTGAGACAGCGTTGTTAGAGAGGCCATCGAAATTAGCACCAATGACGACCTCATAAACCGTGACTGTGGCTATAATCTTAGCAAGGCTTGGGAACCAGCGATTGGGATTAATCAAGAGTAAATCGAGCAAACGCATAGTTGTGACGACCACGGCGGACAGAGCCATCACACCGACGTCATCTCACACGCCGTCGCAATCTGTTCCACCGCGAGACCGTGGCGCGGGGCGCGGACGGCGGAGGGAGCGCGCCGCGGGCGGAGGGTATTTAAATCGGCCGCCGCCGCGACCGAACCTAGTTCCCCCTGAGCAGCCATAGCGTACGGATCTCCGTGCCGGCACGTTCACAGGAGCTCAGTCCGTCAGTTCACCTGATGATGGCGACATGTTTGATCGTTGAAATACTGTGCCCGTTGGACACTATAGACCGGCAGTACACCCGTGGATATTTTGATTAAGCTTAGATGAGATTAAAGGCGCATCCCAAAGATTAAGTTCCAGAAGTGTTTCGGAGTTTGGAACAAGCTCTGGCATAAGTGAATAATATCTTATGGGGAATTCTTTGTAGGAAAGAACATTAATGTAAACGCATAAATAAAATTATTTCCAAAAAATGAAAGTTCCTAATACTTTTTGAACACACTTCGTAATTAAGCAAACTCTTTCCGTAGTTTTCGGTAATATCGAGTCTCCATACTTTATGCTACATTTATAATTATATTCTTCATTTATGTTTTCAAGGATTTGTTTGTACATTATTTTAGCATATTAATTAATACTATTCAGTAAGTACCTGCATTACGAGGCGTTCTTTGAGTAGTTTTCATCCACATAGTATCTCACATGCATTATAGAACAGAACAGATAAGCTGTCTCTGGATAATAAGCAGAGAATTGCAATATTATACGAGAAAAAAATGGAAAACCTACATAAAGTAGTAGCAAATGGCATATAATATGTCACTTAATGTACTGACAAAGTCTATCAGCACACTGTAAAATATTGAAAATACTAATATGTACAAACTGAAGTAAATCTCCTTTAGCACTACTCCTTACCATCTGCCACGTAAAATGGTAATATTCAACCAGTATTATTCATTGCATTGATTCCCTGAACCACTTTCAAAGTTGAAATAATGAATGTGTGTTTATACAGCAGTGTCAAGAACGTAATCAAATAGTATCAACATAGAAGAGCATCAAAAAGTAACAGCTGTTATTCCACATTTGCTGAACACCTTATGGACAAGAAACATAACCCAACAAACATCAAAACTGATTTGAAAATTCTCAAATGCAGCAACAACCCCCCCCCCCCCCACAAAAACTAATAATTGAAGAAAATTATCAGATACAAAAAGCCATAGTGGATGGAAAACAAGTGATAAATGAATACACAGCTCTCTGCAATGGAACTCTGTTCTCTGTCCTCAAAGAATTATTAGACAAGACCAACCTATTCAGCTCTCACCCCCCCCCCCCACCACCTTACACACACACACACACACACACACACACACACACACACACACACATATGCACACAAAATCCTCAACCCTACTGTCACATTCTCTCTCTGTCCCTTTTCACACATAACACACACACACACACGCACACACACACACACACACACACACACACAGAAAATAATAATAGTAATTAAAACACAAACGTTCTCTCTCTCACTTATATATATATATATATATAATTTCACGCATTGATATAACAATCAGATCGTAATTTTAGCTTAAGCAACTTATCTACTTTAAGGTGTAAGTGGTTGCAGATAACAAACTGTGGAACACAACAGTCACTGTAGAAACACAATACATCAGAAAAACCACACAATGTGGTAAAAGGTATGAATTCATAATTGTATGTGTTTTTTCAAATATCTGTGAATTCGATTTAAAAAAAACTAATAGATATATACAAACAACAAAGAACATTCTTTATCTGTAACAGCCATAAAATAAAATCCACTGAAGATTCTGCAGCTGCAGTGAAACTTGTTTCGGTTCAAAAACAAAACTGTGTTTTGCAAAAGGCGGACCCTATCTGATAACATATTTAGTATCAACATCGTGTTATGACGTATCAGAGACTCTGTTTCCTAACATTTCGGGAAGCATAGACAAATGGCCGATACTCAAATTTTCTAAAGAATAATAAATGTCATCAGTATAATAAATAATGACCAGTTATCATAAAGTAGTAAAATCACTAAGGCCTCATTATTTTGGAAAATTCGAAACACTATTCAGTGGTA
The DNA here is from genome assembly GCF_023897955.1 of Schistocerca gregaria. Classification (NCBI taxonomy): domain Eukaryota; kingdom Metazoa; phylum Arthropoda; class Insecta; order Orthoptera; family Acrididae; genus Schistocerca; species Schistocerca gregaria. The sequence goes on from NC_064931.1 coordinate 737,589,616, forward strand.
AAGATCCTGTTTAAATCATCTGATACATTAAACGGAACTCACGGAACATAACCATTGAAACTTCAAAATTATCTTAATCACATAAAACGTAAACTGTAATGGATGACATAACGAGTTTTAGTGAACATTATTTTACACTGGAGCGTCAAAGAAATTGATATAGGCTGCGTATTCAATAAAGAGATGTGTAAACTGGCAGGATTCAGCACTGCGGTCGGCAACGCCTATATAAGACAATAAGTGTGTCCACTGTGCATTCCGACGTACTTGGGCAATTCCACCAGGACAATGCGACACTCCACACGTCCAAAATTGCTACAGAGGGGCTCCCTGAACACTCTTCTGAATTTAAACACTTCCCCTGGCCACGTAACTCCCCAGACATGAACATAATTGAGCATATCTGGAATGCCTTAGACGTGCTGTTTAGAAGAGATCTCCACCCCTCGTACTCTTACGGATTTATGGACAGCCCTGCAGGATTCATGGAGTCAGTTCCCTCCTGCACTACTTCAGATATTAGTCGAGTCCATGTCACGTCGCGTTGCGGCACTTCTGCGTTATCGCGAGGGCCCAACACGATATTAGGCAGCAGTACCAGTTTCTTCGGCATTTCGGTGCGTTTGAAATTTTTCACTTGCAAATAAAAATACCGACACCCAGTGGTATTTGTGGATTCAATGTGTGTATCAGTCATGGTTACATTAGAACGAACAGCAAAAAGTACTGACGACGGCCGAGGCATTAGAGATAAATGATGCCGACTGAAAACTGCAAAAATAGTCATTCTTAAAAAAGGGGTTTTGTTATTGGTGAATGTAAATTTATGTTTTAGAATGAGTTTTCTGTAAGTGTTGGCGAGGAGTGTAGCTTCATACAGAAATGAAACGTGGGCGAGAAACAGTACAAGAAAGAAGTGAACAGACGCTTTTGAAATCTGATGCTACAGAAGAATGGATGTAGGCTGCAGTGGTTATGCAAAGTGAATAGCCTAGGACAGGATAGACTAGCTTGCAGTGCTTCATCAAACCAGTCTTCAGACTGAAGACCACAAGAAATACACTTTCAATAAGAGAACGATTGCCTCGTCGTCCACGAGACGTTAAATGTTAATCTTCTGACAAGTCTGTCAAAACATAAACATTTACTTGCCATTACCGAAGCCAAATAACGCTTTATATGGAACACCACATATCACAAAATACTAACTAAAAATATAGGGAAGAAATGCCACCTTATATTTTGTCGTAAGCTTTTTTAACACCTGGAAGCTAATGAAAACTTTGTAATCCGATAATACGTGTGAAAATCGACTCACACTGTCGGCCACTGTGGCTGAACGGTTTTTGGAGCTTCAGTCTGGCACCGCGTGCCGGCTACGGTCGCAGGTTCGAATCCTGCCTCGGGCATGGATGTGTGTGATGTCTTTTTAGAGTAGCCCACACTGTTGTGTAAATTGACGGAGGAGGGTGGAGAAAGGAAAGTGGTTACTGATATCAGTTGCTCACTTGCTTAAGGATTTTTGTGCTGCATCAGCGGGGACGAATGAAATATATATACTGGACCAGGATTCGAAACCGTGATCTGGCGTTTATTACGTAGTTACCTTTACATTCCGCCACACGGACAGAGCGTCTAGTGCAACTGCGCGGAATATCTTGGCACTCCTCTCAGCCGTCCCACATTCCCACGAAAAGCCACCTATCAGCAGTCCCTATCTATGTCCTCCATGCTCGCTATTTCGCGATTCCCGCAGGAGATCGGACGTAATTGTTCATCCGCACTGAATGTGGTCCATCCATTGCCCATAGAGACAAATCAGTTACTCGAATGCGTGGTGTCTGTTCTTTCAGATATGTTCGAAAGAGCAGACACCAACATTCTTTATTTATTTATTTATTGTTCCGTGGGACCACATTAAGGAGAAGTCTCCATGGTCATGGAACAAGTCAATACATGAAATTATAACACGATTGTAGAAACAGATGAAATGAAATCTGAGAAACATATTCAGTTGTAGATTGTAGAAACATATAAAATGAAGTATAAGAAACATATTCAGGCGACAAGTCGTTAGTTTAAAAGAAGAAAATCAAGAACGTAACACTGGGATTTGCTTAATTTTTTAGCTCTTCCAGGGGCTCCACGACAGAATAGAAGGAGTGAGCCATGAGGAAACTCTTCAGTTTAGACTTAAAAGAGTTTGGGCTACTGCTAAGATTTTTGAGTTCTTGTGGTAGCTTATTGAAAATGGATGCAGCAGAATACTGCACTCCTTTCTGCACAAGAGTCCATAAAGTGCATTCCACATGCAGATTTGATTTCTGCCTAGTATTAACTGAGTGAAAGCTACTAACTCTTAGGAATAAGCTAATATTGCTAACAACAAACGACATTAAAGAAAATATATACTGTGAGAGCAATGTCAAAATTCCCAGACTATTGAATAGGGGTCGACAAGAGGTTTTCGAACTTACAACACACATAGCTCTAAGAGCCCGTTTTTGAGCCAAAAATACCCTTTTTGAATCAGAAGAATTACCCCAAAAAATAATACCATATGACATAAGCGTATGAAAATATGCGAAGTAGACTACTTTTCGTGTTGAAATGTCATTTATTTCAGATACTGTTCGGATACTGTTCTAATAATTCATATACACTCCTGGAAATGGAAAAAAGAACACATTGACACCGGTGTGTCAGACCCACCATACTTGCTCCGGACACTGCGAGAGGGCTGTACAAGCAATGATCACACGCACGGCACAGCGGACACACAAGGAACCGCGGTGTTGGCCGTCGAATGGCGCTAGCTGCGCAGCATTTGTGCACCGCCGCCGTCAGTGTCAGCCAGTTTGCCGTGGCATACGGAGCTCCATCGCAGTCTTTAACACTGGTAGCATGCCGCGACAGTGTGGAAGTGAACCGCATGTGCAGTTGACGGACTTTGAGCGAGGGCGTATAGTGGGCATGCGGGAGGCCAGGTGGACGTACCGCCGAATTGCTCAACACGTGGGGCGTGAGGTCTCCACAGTACATCGATGTTGTCGCCAGTGGTCGGCGGACGGTGCACGTGCCCGTCGACCTGGGACCGGACCGCAGCGACGCACGGATGCACGCCAAGACCGTAGGATCCTACGCAGTGCCGCAGGGGACCGCACCGCCACTTCCCAGCAAATTAGGGACACTGTTGCTCCTGGGGTATCGGCGAGGACCATTCGCAACCGTCTCCATGAAGCTGGGCTACGGTCCCGCACACCGTTAGGCTGTCTTCCGCTCACGCCCCAACATCGTGCAGCCTGCCTCCAGTGGTATCGCGACAGGCGTGAATGGAGGGACGAATGGAGACGTGTCGTCTTCAGCGATGAGAGTCGCTTCTGCCTTGGTGCCAATGATGGTCGTATGCGTGTTTGGCGCCGTGCAGGTGAGCGCCACAATCAGGACTGCATACGACCGAGGCACACAGGGCCAACACCCGGCATCATGGTGTGGGGAGCGATCTCCTACACTGGCCGTACACCTCTGGTGATCGTCGAGGGGACACTGAATAGTGCACGGTACATCCAAACCGTCATCGAACCCATCGTTCTACCATTCCAAGACCAGCAAGGGAACTTACTGTTCCAACAGGACAATGCACGTCCGCATGTATACCGTGCCACCCAACGTGCTCTAGAAGGTGTAAGTCAAGTACCCTGGCCAGCAAGATCTCCGGATCTGTCCCCCATTGAGCATGTTTGTGACTGGATGAAGCGTCGTCTCACGCTGTCTGCACGTCCAGCACCAACGCTGGTCCAGGTGGAAATGGCATGGCAAGCCGTTCCACAGGACTACATCCAGCATCTCTACGATCGTCTCCATGGGAGAATAGCAGCCTGCATTGCTGCGAAAGGTGGACATACACTGTACTAGTGCCGACATTGTGCATGCTCTGTTGCCTGTGTCTATGTGCCTGTGGTTCTGTCAGTGTGATCATGTGATGTATCTGACCCCAGGAATGTGTCAATAAAGTTTCCCCTTCCTGGGACAATGAATTAACGGTGTTCTTATTTCCATTTCCAGGAGTGTAAATGTTACCGACACGTTACTACCGAATATATTTACAGAGTAACACCTGCCCTTATTGTATCGATATAACAACATCGGTTATAGACAGTATTTTCGTCGCATATGGAATGTGCAGAAGCCATTGAGAAAAAGCTTTTATGGCTCTGAGCACCAAGGGGCTTAACATCTATGGTCATCAGTCACATAGAACTTAGAACTACTTAAACCTAATTAACCTAAGGACATCACACAGCACCCAGTCATCACGAGGCAGAGAAAATCCCTGACCCCGCCGGGAATCGAACCCGGGAACCTGGGCGCGGGAAGCGAGAACGCTACAGCACACCCACGGGCTGCGGACAAAAAGAAAAAAAAGAAAGCTTTTAAAATTGTCCGTTCGATGTATTAGCTACTACCAACTTACATAGCAGTTCTTCGACATCAAAATTATGTTTTCATATTTTTAAAGAAGTTAGGAAATCCTCCAACACGCAGGATTCGATCTTGCGTTCACTCGGTTTCCTGGAGCGAGATTTGCTACATTTTTAGCATTTTTTGTCTCTTTTCATTCCTTAAACCTCTTCCACTTCAGGCGTTGACCGCTATCACCCATACTACCTCCAAAAACCTGTTCTTGTTGTTGTTGTTGTGGTCTTCAGTCCTGAGACTGGTTTGATGCAGCTCTCCATACTACTCTTTCCTGCGTAAGCTTCTTCATCTCCCAGTAACTGCTGCAACCTACATCCTTCAGAATCTGCTTAGTGTATTCATCTCTTGATCTCCCTCTACGATTTTTACCTTCCACGCTGCCCTCCAATACTAAACTGGTGATCCCTTGATGCCTCAGAACATGACCTACCAACCGATCCCTTATTCTAGTCAAGTTTTGGCACAAACTCCTACCCAATCCTATTCAATACCTCATCATTAGTAATGTGATCTACCTATTTAATCTTTAGCATTGTTATGTAGCACCACATTTCAAAAGATTCTATTCTCTTTTTGTCCAAAATATTTATCGTCCATATTTCACTTCCTTACACGCCTACACTCCATACAAATAATTTCAGAAAAGACTTCCTGACACTTAAATCTATACTCGATGTTAACAAATTTCTCTTCTTCAGAAACGCTTTCCTTGCCATTGCCATTCTACATTTTATAGCGTCTCTACTTCGACCATCATCAATTATTTTGCTCCCCAAATAGCAAAACTCCTTTACTACTTTAAGTGTTTCATTTCCTAATCGAATTCCCTCGGGCATCAGCCGGCTTAATTCGACTACAATCCATTATTTTCGTTTTGCTATTGTTGATGTTCATCTTATATTCTCCTTTTTAAGACACTGTCCATTCCGTTCAACTGTTCTTCCAAGTCCTTTGCTGTCTCTGACAGAATTACAATGTCATCGGCACAAAACGTATCTAACCTAAAAACAAAAACAAAGTTAGTGCCACCTCCACTTCCACCCTAAAGCAACTAGGGAAGTTGTTTCCTCTAGGCCACCAAGTCCTACACCTTTTAAGAATGGAACACACGAATAATGAAATTTTATGTTTTGGTTGGACCCGCGATAGAGAACTACGCTTTGGCACTTCCAAGGGCAAAGAAATGGTATGCTTCAAACTCTTTTTATCGAATTTCAGAATAGCGGTTGATTAATGCCCTGGAGGGACTATTTTGTATATCTGAGATACCAGCGACGTCACGATTGATAATGTGAAGTGAAAAATTTGTTATTCATGTACCCTGTACCCTTATTTCTTAAAACATTATGTTGAGACAATAACAATCTGATATCCTACATTAAGAGATCACTGCCCTCCCCCTCCCCCCCCCCCTCCGCGTTAGTACATTTCGATAAGCTTTACATAGCCCCTGGTAGTGGTAAATCGTCAGTATTTAACAGGTGTAATGAATGTCGAATTGCAAGAATTAGTAGAATAATGGGAAGCATAAGGAATAAGAGATATGAAGAAATATTATGGAGCAAGTGAACTGCGAGTTCGGGAAACCAGTCGCATTCACATTTACCTCAAGTTATGCTTTGTTTTCTGAATATGTGCCAGCAAGATTTATTTGCCTTCAGTTAATAGGGTTTTCATTCGACTTGGTGATGACAATAATACATCATAAAGCAAAAACTGTCTCACATTATACATCACATAATAAAAAAAACACCAGATAACATATGAAGGTCTGTTAATAAGGTAAGATATGCACTCTAGACACTACGATCAAATAGCACGCTGAAGATTACTTCGTCACTGTTTGGAGCGCCTACGCTGTGAGTACGCAACTGTAGTCTGCAAGACATGTGTAATATGTCGGAAATGGGACCAGCCAATATTTGAAGATATATCCATGTGTCAAGCGCCGCTATAGTGCGTGACGGTATGTGGATAAGATAGTTCATCATCTTTAGGCGGAAGGAATAATGTAATTTATTGCATTGTTCACTAAAATAAGACACACGCAACTAAGAAACAACTCCCAAGCGCTTCATCGTTTGCAGTAACTTCTCAGCAGTCACAGAATACCAGTCTTTTGAACTATAATACCATCACCTCGAAGATGACGTGGATACTGAAGTCAGAATGCGGGAACCGCGAAACCATTGCAATAACCCCTTTACCCTCGCAAAATCCCAAAATATTTGTGATTTTTCAAAATCTCAGTAGTAGGCCGACTCTCATTTTACAGAACATGAATTCTGGGTAATGTGGAGGAAGACACCACAGACAATTAGCACAGTGGAGACCTCGGTACTTGAATTTTCATAAACCATATTATAAACTTTCTGAAAAGACTATGCAGATTTACTATATCCTCTGTACGGCTAAGGCCAATTGCTACAACAGTGGCTGTAACAATAAGTCTAATATAAGCTAGTAGCGTTTTCCCTTCACCTGCTTTCTCATGAAACAGAAGAATAAGAAACTCTCGTTAACCCCATCACTCAATTGTCCCTGTTATTTGTCGTATGTGGAGAATTCAAAGCGCAAGATGTGCTGTCATCAGGCAAACAGTGATGCGGCAGAGAGCATCGTGTTGTCAGGTGATCCACAACTACTGCACGTGAAGCAGGACGCATATTACGTGATCGTGTTTCGCTATACATTGTACATCATGCTCACTTCTCATCGGACAAACGATTCCGTTTTAAGTGTTCGAAAGGTTCATTCTACTGATCACTTTCCGGTGTAGTAATTGACATTAAGTGGGTTCAAGGTAGGTACGGAGTCGACCAGATACGCGAATGATTCATGAATGCCGCACTGCAATCAGTGTGGCTAGATGGAGGATTATGTGGATACCTTGAAGATCTTGCAGTCTTTCAGTTAGCAAGACGAGAACGCCGCCGCCTTATTATGGACATTATTCGTTATATCAGCTAAACACAAACAATGGGGGCCAGCGAAAGTATGAATTAGCGCAAGGCGTCCTGTAATGTTGTGATGAGTATAGGAGTTTCTCATGGTAGTATATGAGGATCAGTACCGTTGCTGATGTACAACAATGACTTTTCTAATATTGTTAATCACGGGGGAAAAGTCTCTTTGTGGAGGAGAACTGTATTACAGTTACTGGTGAAACGAGATACCTCCTTGAAGAGAAAACAAATGAATCCCTGAAGGGAGTTTGCAATTGATCATATACAATTAAATTACTTTGAACGAAAAGAAAACAAATGTGATGATTTTCAGTTAGAATAGAAGCAATGGCATTGTTACATTAGATGTTGATGGGACCTCTATAAAATAGGCAACAAACACAAAATTTCTAGAAAGTAATAAAGTAATATTGTTTTCAAATGAATTTGTATGAATACGCAAAGGAAATTGCGTATTGAATGTCATAAGCTTGTTATGCCTTAGAAGTCCTCTCTTCGGTATGATACAGCCAGCATCTTTTGGTTATATGCTATTCATAAGGAGATTAATCTGCAGCTATGAAATTAATTCCTGAAAAAAAAATCACAAACTCTGAATACAGTTTTCAAATAACAGAAAAGGGCCATACGAATTACATCCAACAAAAAGTAATGGAACACACTTCAAAGATGTGATCAAAACATTGGTGATTTTATCTACAACTACTGAGTACATTTGCCGGCCGCGGTGGTCTCGCGGTTCTAGGCGCGCAGTCCGGAGCCGTGGGACTGCTACGGTCGCAGGTTCGAATCCTGCCTCGGGCATGGATGTGTGTGATGTCCTTAGGTTAGTTAGGTTTAAGTAGTTCTAAGTTCTAGGGGACTAATGACCACAGCAGTTGAGTCCCATAGTGCTCAGAGCCATTTGAACCACTGAGTACATTTACCAATCAGTTATGCACATCAAGAATTACCTTGACAGTTACTCCACAAAGAGGTTTGCCCATGGCCATAGAACAGGATAGAAACCGAACTTAAACTTACCAATGGAGAACAAAGACAAATCTAAAAATAGCAATGTATACCAAGGAACGAAAATGTACAGTAAAATGCTTAATGAGATCAAACAGATTATTAAAGTCAACTGATTAAAAAGGGCAGTTAAAAAGTACCTGTTTATCAGTACGTTCTGTACCATGAGTGAAGACTTTGATGACACAGACGAGAGTTTTATATGTAACACAAAAAATACTCATAATAATAATAATAGTAAAACATCACTGTAATTTCGCATTACACTTTACCACTGAAATGCTTTATTTCTTTTCTCGAAAGCCTAACACAAAGCTTTGCAACGTGCAATAATCATACCTTATCCTCTTTCTGAGGTTAACATCCCACTCGTTACTGAGGAATGCTGACTATATTTTTCGGGCAAGGGAATGGGAAATTCTGTTGCACCAAACAGGAACCGAATATTGTCGTTGTCATACGGAGGTAGCTGTCACTGTATTTAGTTACAGTATGAAATAATGTGCGTGTGGCGTGTTTAGTGACTGGCACGGAGAAATGAATTAACAGTGTAGCTTTCAACAGTCTTTAATAACTTCTTAGCAAAACAGTATTGTGCACTGTGGACAAACCCAATGAGTTTGCGCTGTTTTAAGCAGACTGGTCTTGTATTCGGAAGGAGAGAGACTGCAGTCTCCGTCCAGTCATAATGGTTTAGTTCCCCTGTTTCAGGATGCAGTACGATTACCGATGTTCGCTCATCTATATTATGATCTTTTAGGAATTTCTATGGCAGAATACTGCAACAAATTATCTCACTGTGGAGCCAGAGGATCGTGTGCCGCCGGCCGGGGTCGCCGCATGGTTCTAGGCGCTACAGTCTGGAGCCGCGAAACCGCTACGGTCGCAGGTTCGAATCCTGCCTGGGGCATGGATGTGTGTGATGTTCTTAGGTTAATTAGCTTTAAGTAGTTCTAAGTTCTAGGGGACTAATGACCTCAGAAGTTAAGTCCCATAGTGCTCAGAGCCATTTGAACCATTGATCGTGTGCCAAAGGGTTGTAAGTGGTTAGCAAAGACATACAATAAGCTGCAGCTGGTGAAATCAGCTGTCTAACTGTGGCGTACCTTTTCCTGGTCAGAGAGAATGGACAAAGTAAGTTCGTTTAAGTAAATCTACGTAAGTAAGTAACCCATCCATCTTCTGGCGCACGCCTTCTATTTGTAGTGCCTGTGACTCACCCATTTCACTACGGCACATTGACACATTTTATCCAACTGTAATTGTATTTGATGACCATAGCTCAGGAGTGTATTTAGATGATGCCTCGTTGTCTACTTTATCCAACGAGGAATAAAGTGTGGTACGCATTTTAAAGTTTTTGAACTGTCTTAGAACCGACTTAAAAATTAATGTTGGAAATTTTATTGTGGTTTTGTATAGTGATTAGGGGTCCACACATGTGTGGTGCAGTATTTTAGACCCTTCGTTGTCAACTGTTCCTTTTATGTTTGAAGTTTCAAAAGACGACTTGGTTTATCGGGCGTGTGCATGGGCATTTTAAGCAGATATTTTACAGACAGACCCCTGGAAACGTAGATCATTTTCTACCTTTTGAACCAATCTGGTCTTCTTCAACTTTACCATGGGTGCTACAGACAGAAATATTTAAAGCCCACAACTGTCTGGATTGACTGCGTCGTTGATTAGACGGCGACATTCAACTTCCTCTTCCTTTAACGAGAGGACTACTATCTCCATGGTCTTCATTTTTATAATTTTTATTCAGCGATATTAAAATATAAACGCTTGTGTTTGTTTTTCGTAAGGAACTATTGGTGGTGGTAAAAACAACCTCACACCACCACAGCGAAACACCTAGGAACATATAGGTCATGTACTGGACTCGGTACAGATTCTAGTGATATGATAAATGACGAAGGTCACTGCGAAATGACTCTGAGAACCATTTTACGTACTATTGTGATACATCAAAAAACGTTAAATGTATTGGCAACAGCGAATATGGACAAACACCAGCTGTAGAATGGAATAACAACAACGAAAATTTGGGCCAATACGAAACGCACACCTGGATTCCCCTCTTAGCGCCAAAGGTGGCCTTCGCATTTGGCTATTCATGCCCAACTATTCTGCACGCTCAAACTTCCATATGTCGTCAATCGTGCGTCTATAACCTGTACTCGCACATCCAATACGTATGTTCCCATACAGATGAGACATTTTACTTGAAAGTCGCTTGCCCGGTGTCGGCGGATAAATACGATACTGGATTTCCTGTGTCATTCTGAATACGATGCAAAGTTCCTTTGTCTATGCATGCATGGATATGGAAGTTTGCGTGTGGTCAAATGATATGGCGAGCGCCCGCGCTAAGCGGGAAATCCGAGTCTGAGTCACGTCCAAGCACAAGTTTTCATTGCCGCCATTCCATTCTACTGTTGATGGTTATCCACATTCGCAGTTGTGAATGCTTTTAATGTATTTCATAACGGCTGTAGTTGCCGCAGTGCTTGTTTCCTTGGATATACATGCATGTCGAAAGGAACGCATTTCAAAATAACAGAGGCACTGCAATACCGTATCAGAAAGTGTACGTAAATTTCACAGGCGATTAGTAGAAGACAGATCACTATAATATAAGTACATAAATAAATGAGGAAGGCCACAGCGAAATTACTCTGAGAACCATTTTACGTACTGCCATGATACACCAGAACACTTGCTTCAAAGCGTGCGAAAATTTTACAGATAATCAGTAGAAGGTACATCACTCCAGGATGAGTGGACTCCTCCAGGTCTGCAACCCTCTCCTACACCTTGTCACATAAGTAATAAAAACAGTTACTTATGCGTAGCGACCTTCTAGTAAGAACCCGATCTCGTCCCTGACATTTTCTTGCTTTTACGATTGTCTACCAGAACAGCTATTGCACTAATAAACTCCGTGCCATTAGTATGAGACAGGGTTGAGTATTATAATGTTTATTTTTTATTAGTTCTTGTCATTCACGTGTTCCATGCAGCTGACACAGACAACGTTAACGCACTCTTATTCTTGCTAGGTGCTATAGCAATATCCCGTTAATACTAGTATTACGTATTTAACTTTACATTCCGAACATTTCATTACCTAGATAACAGAAAAAAGTTGCTGCGTTAACCTTCAACGATACTGTTCCGTCAGTAATCAATACGCACCACAAATTTTTGTTCAGGGTATGCTTATGTTACTGTATACATCTTCGTATTGTTAGAATAAACTATCTGACATGTTACTACAAACAATTGTTTAGCGGTACTGTGAAATGAGTTAAATCGGTGATATAAATGTGATACCTTAGAAGATGAAAGCTGAGGAGTGAAAATGAATGTGGAAGAATAGCTAGAGCGTGTGACATTATAGCACTTTGAAAGAATATAGTTCCTTAATTAACTCTCGTACGACAGGGAGCTGCGTTAGGAATGTAACATAAGTTTACGTGGACATCATTAGTCGTGATGACAAAGCGATGATGGACAAGGATGGGCCTGTTCCAAACACAAGCACATAGACTTAAACATTAGGTTCATTAGTCTGCGCTAGAGTAAAGGCGTCTTCAACGCTAAGGTTGCTTTGTACGGCCACTGTATAACTGACTAAAGGAAGGCTAGAGTGTAATGCCTCGTTGTGTGCTTTACTAGTCACGGTTTCATTGGAGGTAACATGCCCTTGCCTTCCTCCGATGCCGGCCGGCGTGGCCGAGCGGTTCTAGGCGCTTCAGTCTGGTACCAAGCGACCTCTACGGTCGCAGGTTCGAATCCTGCCTCGGGCATGGATGTGTGTGATGTCCTTAGGTTAGTAAGGTTTAAGTAGTTCTAAATTCTAGGGGACTGATGACCATAGAATTTAAGTCCCATAGTGCTCAGAGCCATTTCAACCAAGCCTTCCTCCGACTTAACAAGCCACTTATAGGGGGACGGGAAGGGGGGGGGGGGGAGAGGAGGGGAGGAGTAGAATGTAATCGCAGTTGTGAATATGAACCACCTTCGGCTATATATTAGAATGATGACAGTGAAAATTTGTGCTGAACCGGGAACAGTACCCAAATTTCCTGTTCTACGCTTGCGGTATCCGTGCACGAATCACGGCTAGACCCAAACTTCCATATGTCGTCGTCCTTGTGTCACAACCTGCACTCGTATGTTACGTATATTCCCGGACAGCACGGACATATTTATTGCATGCATGACCAAAGGAAAATTGCATTGTACTTCGTAATAACACAAAAAATGGCTCTAAGCACTACGGGACTTAACAGCTGAGGTCATCAGTGCCCTAGACTTAGAACTACTTAAACCTAACTAACCTAAGAACATCACACACATCCGAACCTGCGACCGCAGTAGCCACATGGTTCCGGACTGAAGCGCCTAGAACCGCTTGGCCACCACGGCCGGCCGTAATAACACAAGCACGGTTATTTCAAACTTATAAGGGGGCTACCTACAGTTAATAGTATATCCGAACCACGGTGCACCTTGGCATTTTTCACAGCAACAAATCGTTTCCAGAAGCGATAACTGTTAGAAAAAGTCATACCACCGTCTGAGGCGTGAACCTTGGCCTTTCTGATTAACGAGCTTGGCCTTAACCACTAAACCAAAAAGCCTGGTAAATTCTGTAACGACGGAAAAAATGTAAATCACGATTTCCACACCCAGATCAGAAATCCGCGAGCCCACTACATTATAGCCAGCGTGCCACTTTTATAGTGATAACAATTTTAGTGATGCAAACACAGGCAACGTTGTTCCAGGTCACGGTGGAGTGACTACGTCCGTTCTTAAGGCCACTGTCCTTAAGGGCTTGACGTAGCAGCCGGAACAGAAGGTGAGACGGGCGTTTGCCGGTGGTATCAGCTGGGAAGCGGCGGCCTGCCCAGGGCGGCGCGTGCGCCAGATAGAGCTGTGATGACGGCGCCGGCGACCGGTGTGGGCTGCAGCGATTTACTGCGAGCTTATCTGGCGCGCTAACGTACGATGCTGTAGCGGCGCACGCCCTCGATAAACCAACGGCGCACACATTACGGCCAACACAGTCATCACCTCGGCCGCTCCGCGGCGCACTTCATATGCCCAGAAGATCACGCATCACGGCCCGCTCTGTTAGGTCCCGCACTTCCCGCCTTGCAACCGCCCGCTGGGACCTCCATTCATACAGCTCGCTTAGCGTTACGTGTTTTGTTGACAACCGGGCCATTAGCGAGAGAGTACACCGCTAGCACTTTTCCGTGTTAGCACAGCAGACAGGGAATTACTGTGTGCGGAATCGAAGCACAACTCTTCTCAGCAAAGGCACCCAGAGATTACGGTACGCGCTCGTTTCCACCTTTTCGGTGCAATATTTAACGCTAATCTCGCAACGCTTTGTGTATACCTGTAAGGAGGACTTTTAATTGTACCTACATTCTGGAGACACATTGCTTGTACCGCGAGGTTTGGCAGTGGACCAAATTAGGTGATGGAAAGAATCCACAAGTTCTTTCACGTAGACCATAAGCAGCTGGAGGTTGTAGATTAGATCCTGTAGAATTACCGAATTGCTGGAAAGTTGACTGCTACGTTTCACCCGCTGCCCAAATAGCCCCAGAAGTTTTCTGCGGAATTAAAGTCGCGTGAATTAGCAGCCTTTCTACAAATGACAGGCTGACTGACTGTTCGACAAATGAGAAACGTGCGCATCGAGCCCTATGGACAGGACTGTTGTTGGCTGGTTGGTTTGTGGGATTGAAGGGACCAGACTGCTACGGTCATCGGTCCCTTTTTCCAAAATTTCAAATACCCACACAGAATAAAAACGAACAGAACTGTTGACAAAATGGTTCAAATGGCTGAAAGCACTATGGGACTTAACTTCTGACGTCATCAGTCCCCTAGAACTTAGAACTACTTAAACCTAACTAACCTAAGGACATCACATACATCCTTGCCCGAGGCAGGATTAGAACCTGCAACCGTAGCGGTCGCGCGGTTCCAGACTGTAGCGCCTAGAACCGCTCGGCCACCCCGGCCGGCGACTGTTGTCATCTTGGAAGATGGGAATGTCCACGACATACTCATCGTAAAGAGGTAAGAACAGGGCACCACTAAATAACCGAGAATACTGAAATAACCATACGTGTTCTTGAAACTTCCTGTCACTTTAGAACTCTGTTTCGGACCGAGACTCGAAATCTGGAGCTTTACCTTTCGCGGACAAGTGCTCGGCTGACTGAGCTACGTCAGCGAGTGGGCCAGATCATGACAAGGAAACAGTACCTCGAAACACTATAGGAATACCTCCGATATGAACTGAACCAACCACACACTCCAAGTTGAATGACAAGTTGGCCCGTCGGTGCACTGTACGACTTGCATTATTTGTAAAGAGGAAAAGTCGCGACTTTTCGAAACATAATACATAGCCCTAGCACCAGTCAGCTACTGTACTGTTCCTGTGTTGGTTGGTTCGAAGAAGACTTGCACCTCCATGTGCCACAATGGCGGTTTTCGAGATACCAAAAATTCCACATGTCCATTGTATGCACGTCCCTTCACAATATTTTCTGGGAATATAGTTGAGATGAAACCGCATTGACTGTAGCAGATATTCCTGTCGGGTTTGAAACGAATTATCATTGACAAATCCTGATACTCGTCTCCACATCCCGTCTGTTATGATCTTTTTACTCTCACTGTTCTTACGCCGTGCTACATTGCTGCGAATGATACACCATTCCTTGTAGACATTTTGGACTGTACCCGTAGATACACTAAGAAATCGAGCAGCTTCACTCTGGGTGTGTCCATGGGCTTGTACAAATACGACAGTTTCTTTCTGCCATTTTGTCACTTCTTCTCGTCGATTCATCTTACTGCGTTGATCCTGTACAACCGACAGGAACTTACATCCCACTTCACTGCCATGACTTAAACTCGACTGTCATGGATTTCTAAGATTAGGTTTATTAGTAAAAATATTTACATTTTCGTTGAAATCTGTAAATCATGACGTATCCAATATCGTTGTAAACATAATCCAAGAGCAAATGAAACTACTCATACTACTATTACTACTACTACTACTACTACCACTACATATGTCAGAGACACGTTTTGACAGCTGTAAATATCGCCACTTGCATAATAAAGCGTTGGTCCACCTATGGAACGCAATACAGTAACTATTCCGTAGAATGAATTATAAAAGTCCTCTGTGGTCTCCGGATGTATGTGGCACCAGCCACCTACGCATAGATCACGCCAAATTACAGGCCGGTGGTTTGAGAGCGTGAAGCTGGCGGGAGGTGGAATACTTACAAAGTGACATTTGCACAGAGTGAGGCTTGCATGGGGCCTGGGGCTCTTGCCGGCCTAACCAGCTATTCACGGGTACAGCCGCACTAGGAAGCGTAGCAGTTGCTCATGCAAGCTGGCTCGCGCTGACACTACAGAAGTGGGCAACCATGTATCGCTTCGGGATAGCTTATTAACGTGTTTCGTGGGAAGTTTATTTTTAAGACTGTTGTATTAATGAGAACTGACAATGAAATTGATCATAATGGGAACTGGATACGAAATTCAATATCTGTTTTAATATTTTGATAATGCAAAGAATGGAGGTCAGTTAAGTGAGAAACAAGGTATTTCCAACTAACCTAAGGACATCACACGCATCCATGCCCGAGGCAGGATTCGAACCTGCGATCGTAGCACCAGCGCGGTTCCAGACTGAAGGGCCTAGAACCGCTCGGCCACAACGGCCGGCGTACAAAGACACCATTGCACGCTAAAACCCAACATATTAGGTCTCATCCACTGATAGGTCGATGTCGATATGTCTGACTGCTTTTAAGTTCCTATCCAGAGGATCGTGTTTCTTTTCATCCGTTTAAAAACAGCTACCCTCCATTTTAAAGGGAGGCTCCACCTTGGAACTTAATTTTTTTCCAAAAAAATTTAATGGCTATTTCACATCTTTGGACTGTGTACTCTTAGGTCCCAAAACGATTTGACTGTACTCGAATTTCAGGTTCATCTAAGAAATACTTGAGATACATACTGCGTAAGGGGCTATGGGCATCGAAAGATAAACTAAACTAAACCCCGCGCGAACAGGCCATGAAGGCCCAATGGCACCGTCCTGTCGCCGTGTCATCCTCATCCCACAGGCGTCACTGGATGCGGATATGGAGGGGCATGTGGTCAGCACACCGCTCTCCCGGCCGTATGTCAGTTTCCGAGACCGGAGCCGCTACTTCTCAATCAAGTAGCTCCTCAGTTTGCTTCACAAGGGCTGAGTGCACCCAGCTTGCCAACAGCGCACGGCAGACTGGATGGCCACCTATCCAAGTGCTAGCCCAGCCCGACGGCGCTTAATCGAAACATGCCAAAGATAATTTCTGATTTCTGTCACTATCAAATAAAACCACCTTTACTCCTAACTTGGCATAAACTCAAACTGGGCAAAACAAGCTGCACGATTTCCAAGAAAACTGATCTGTAACAATAGGCAGCCAGTCGTTGGCAATCACTAACCTTGCCTGTTGACTGTAAATATAAATTTAGGGAATACATTGAAGTCATGTTCAGTACAATCACCAAGATCCGAGAAACAGGCATTGGCTTACAATTAGATATCCCCCCCCCCCCCCCTGCACCTTCTCATGAAGACTGTGAGTAGATTTTAATTTAGAAAAGTAAAGAAAAAGGCTTCCCTGATCATTAAATTACAAGAAGAAGCCACATATAAGCACGAAGGGAAAACATTATGGTGCCAGTGAATTTTAATGGGTGAGTGTCTTGTACTAACATTCATTTTCTGATATTATGATGAAATCCATTTTACCATAAGTTTGTTTTTCTAAGCTCAGTGCCATTTTCTCATATTATGATGAAATCCATTTTACCATAAGTTTGTTTTTCTAAGCTCAGTGCCAACTTTTTTATCATAAATATTAACCAGTCTGAATGTAATTTTTGCAGGAAGTAGTCTTGATGTCTTTGCATACTTCTATGCATTGCTACTATCGGAAACGTCGTACTTTGAGTAACCAATGTCTTTCTTCAATTTTACCAAATGAAGTCGCTCATCTGACATTGATGAGACGAACTTTCAGCAAGGAGGGCGCTTGAGTAACGCACAGAGAAAATCTCATGCACTGAATTAACGCATGCGCAGGGATCTACGAGTATATCACGGATTCGCAGACAGGGTCTTAAACAGAGGAGCCATCTAATTATGGCCAGAAGACGGCATCGAAATATTGTGGCAGAAAATTATCAGCGTCCGACAGTTCGCCCGAATTTTATGGAACATATTTTGCGTATTTATTTATTTATTTTTAAACCCTACAGGTGTTTTCGTATTCATCGTCCTGCTGACCTCAAAGCCCATTGCTGACGTAGCACAAATTCATTTGGAAGAAAACAGAAGCTCGTGGGGAGCCTCAGCTGAAGGAACCACAGCGGTGTCCCTCTATAGGGAATGCACGGATAACACAAACTACGTTGGCTCGAACAGTATTTGATACTTATTCGTTTGAAATACGAGTCCTCTTCCTGTGTAGCTTATAGACAGAACATGCAAGTATGTTGGGGTCTTTGCTATTTTCGTATCTTAATTTCCTCAAACTGAGGCCTACGCCTTGAATAATACGTCATTTTTCCTTTAGTTGACAGTCTATATCAGACAAAAGCCTAGAAGTCTCACACAGTCAGCTGACGTCGGCCTCTATGGACTTTTGCGAGTTGTGAATACGTGGAGTCAAGCCAGAAAAATGCACACGACGTCTAAATGGCACATGCCATCTCAACACAAATATCTCAGGTGCGAGTACACGTTCTGAAACTGATTTAGCGGTAAACAGTCCATTTATGTACTCAGACATTTATAAAGATATGCGGGCGAGGCAGCGTTATCCGTAGGCATTGATCACTTGAAAATGGCCTTAGAGACCGAAATTAGGTGATTGTGTGAGACACATGCTCATTTGCTTAATAATTACAACCAAATAAAGGAGAAATGATCTGACTTTCTAGCTTTACATCATTATATTTATTCTCTGCAATATTTTGTTACTGAGAGATTGTTTCTAGTTTACTTTTTCCTTTATTTTGTGAGAGGATAACACAGGTGTGAAATTACTGCTACAGAGTACTTCATACAACACTTGTAGTTATTTCTATCGTGTACATGTAGTCGGGAATATCAAGCGGACTGGCAGATGAATTATATGTCTCTATAGATGTTTCAGATATAGTTGAGTACGTGAATCCAGTCTTGCAATATCTCCTGTTTATAAATGTCTTGGAAATAGTTATGTATGTGAGGCCAGTCCTTCAATATCTCCTATATCTTGAGCATTTGGTATAGCATAAGACTCTCTGAAGAATTTAACATTTAAGGAAGTGTGTATATTATGGGACACGTCCCGGTTACGCAATCCTGAACTACAGCATTCAAATTCTTGTATTCAAGTCTTCATCCTGCCATGCTGATTAAGTTTTTTTCCGAGATTTCCTTAAAACTATTGCAGCAAAAGCCAGGGTGAGACCAAGGTCAATTTTTATCACCGACGTGGTCTAATCTGAGCTACCTCTCCATCTCCAATAGCCTCGACATTGACGTATCGTTAAAATTCTAGTATTCACTCCTATCAAAAGAACGCAGAATGATTTTCGATACCGGCAACACCCTTTCGTGCTTTACGCACCGCGGTACAGTGTTCAAAAATGTGTGTGAAATCTTATGGGATTTAACTGCTAAAGTCATCAGTCCCTAAGCTTACACACTACTTAACCTAAATTATCCTAAGGACAAACACACGCACCCATGCCCGAGGGAGGACTCGAACCACCGCCAGGACCAGCCACACAGTCCGTGACTGTAACGCCTTAGACCGCTCGGATAATCGGCGGTACAGTGTGAGGGTATCTATGTGTGTGTAGAGTTACGAAGTAGGGAGAAGTGGGAAACAGGTATTCTGAGAGAAGGATGACGGAACGGCTGACTAGGTGTACGCGATGACAAGATTACTCAGAGCGGTTCCGTCACGTCGTGAGTCAGCATCCTGGGCTCACACTGGCACAGATCACTAGCCCAGATAACGGCTCTCCGAGCAGTCCTTCATTCCTAACGACGTTTCGGTCGTACACATATCGCTATCTTCTGCCTCCATTCCCGTTGTGACACTCAAAGAATTAATGCAAACAATCAATGAAAATTTAACACTGCTTTCGTCACAGATGGCTGACTATCCTCAAGGTAACCAGATAATAATTCCTACTGACTAAAGAAAGATTTCAGATGTTTTCATAAGAACTACGTTTTGTGTTTCGCATGTTCAACTCATTTCCTATATTTCAGTCAATGCTGAATAAAGAGAAACAGTGACCACATTGAGAGCTCGTAGAATCTTTTAGAATGTAAACCAATGTGTCCTATTATAGCACGAGCTTTCACTGTATCTGGACATGCTTTTGCGTGTGAAGTGAGGTTGCGCGTTGCATATTACAGTACCTGATTTTACATATGGTATCATGCTACCATTACTGAATCCACAGAGGGTGGTACCGTGTCCATTACGCTGAACACTGTGGCGCAGTAGTTGGCACAGTGGACTCGCTTACGGGAGGAAAGCGGTTCAAATTTCCATCTGGCCATCCTAATTAAAGCTTTATTTGATTTCTCTAAATTGCTTAAGGCAAATGCCAGAATGGAAAGAGGACGGCAGACTTTCCTCCCCAGTCCGAGCTTGTGTTCAGTTTCTAATGACCTCGTCGTGATGGGACCTTTACCCTTAACATCCACCCTTCCTTTGTCGTTTTAGCTCTTACTTCACGTTGCTGGCTGCTCTTATTACCACCACAGACGAAAAACAGGACACTCATGGACAATATCTACGAATTGAATAAATTATATAGTCCGTTCAACTCTAGGTGGTTCATGCAATGGACTTGTTTGTGTTTAAACCCCCATTCTGCTATCCAGAATAAGGTTTCCAGCAGATTCTCAAATACGACTGAGGCGAATGCCAGGATGTTTCCTTTAAAAAAGAAACGGCTGTTTTCTTGCTTCCTTCTTGTGATGTCCAAGCCCGCTTTCTGCGTGTGTTAACTTCGTCGTTGACTGTTATTAAAACCTAATCTTCCATTTTTTTCTGTAGTGTATACTTTTATATGTTTATTGTTTAAGTATCGTATATTTTTGATAAAATACACGAGGAACATTAAAAATAATAATAATGACAGTAGTAATAGTAATAATTGATTCAGACGGTAAGTACAGAAAATGGCAGATCCGTTGACCAACTGCGGAATTGTCCGAAGAGCTGTACAAGAAAAGGTTGACAGCATACTGATATATTGTAATAATGACTTACAGTACAAATAGTTTTCACTATATTAATAACTGCATAAAATTTGTAGAGGAGTAAATTATTACCATTTACTGATTACACATGATTGTCCTACAATTAACAGACATATAGCTATCTGTTAGTGAAAGAATCACAACCTAAAGAACTTCCGTATGTCGTGTGAATCAGCATTCTTAGATCGTGCGAGAGTCGTATATGAGGTATAAAAAGAACAACTAGAGAATCATGTAGGGGGTGGTCGTGCGGGGTCGGATACAACTGTGATTTTCCTTTCCGCTTCCAAATGGCAGGAGAGTACAGTAACCAGAGGAAAGCTTGTGTACGCATGTGCACTGCAGTCCGATGTCTTCTTCCTCTCTTCGGTGCTTTGTCTGCTCTGAGTGCTTGATGGTGTTGCTGCAGCTCTTAACGCGCGGAAGATATTTTGAGGCCTGTGGTGCTCGTTTTTAGGATAAATGATTCATTTCGTTGCTATATCTCGGTTATCTATATTATGTAAGGAATGACATATAACAAACGTTTCATGAAAATTTCTATAAAAGTACGTACTATATGACTAGGTCGTATTGCGTGTTTATCGTGCAGTACCGGACACTTGATTGCCTTACAGTATCGGCCACAAATAATTTTAATTATTAAATTATATTTTCTTCTTCTTACTTCTTTTCATACCGAAATGGTGGAAAATGAGAAAAAAGTAAGTTTAAAATGGAATGAAAAAGTGGATGAAAATGGCTGTGGGCAAGGTTATGTCTAACGAAATGACCACGAGGGAAAAAGCTGAAGCGTTTTCAACAACTAGAAAAGAAACAGATCACCGCCCAAGAGAACAGATCAATAGCAGAAAAAATAAAGTGTGAAAGAGAGTTGAAGAAAGCTGAACTTAAATCGTGTGTTCCCAAATAAAATAAACACGCAAAGGGTGGCTATGAAAAGCCAGTTACAAAGCGGCGAAAAAAAACTGAAATGTACTGGAAATAATGGGTCAATAGAAGAGATTAAAAAGTACATTACGTGTTTGGAGTCATTTGCAGAAGAGTAGGTGCTGTGTGGCAAATGTGGGGACTTGGCATAAGTTGGATGTGTGGATCAGAAGAATATTTTCTGTTTCATATGCGACGTCAGTAAAACAATGAGCTAAAAATGGTGAACTGAGATAAAATAGTAATAATAACTTCCCATGCTTACGTGTTATAATATTATTCAATAAGTATTATTACAGTGTATAATTAATAGACGATATTATCACAGAAAAGATAATGGCAGATACTGCAAGACACTTTCTACAAGCCTTGTAATAGTGGCTCTTTAACTTTCCATGTAATTAAGGACTATAAACAAAAATAAAAGTCATCACACTATGCTATTCATAGATCATGTCTTGTAAGAGAATATTACTGTATATCAATATTACGATTAACCACCACAGTTATCCAGTAAAGTCAAAAAACGTAACCCGGCCGATACTGCAAGACTCTCCTACGTGATCTGAGCCTGAGAAAAATAACTGGCTTGAGTTCCAACATTGAGACCAAAAATCCTCTGTACGCTCTCGGAATATGCTCTGCGTGAAGACAAGCTATGCATGCGATGGTTACAAGTAACAGCACACCACCTCAGTATTAGAGACGTGCTTTCTGTTAGGATGAGTCAGTTAAGGAAACTGTAGCGGTTAACAAGGTCAGGCATCTCGTCACACCGATTACTCACGAGCTACACGTGGTTCACTCTTAGAGCTTTACATGTGGTTCCTAGCAACAGAGGAGCACTATACTCAATCGTCGTTTTAGAAGCATCATAAATTGGCAGTTATGGGTTACCAAATTCCATACTGAACTGTTCGAAGCAACTGTCATTCATCTTTGTCAACTACTGTAGGAGAAAATGAAAAAAAAGTAAGGGCTCAACGTCACGTCGATGACCGGGTTATTAAAGAAAGAACACAACCTTAGACAGAATAAAGAGGGGAAAAGAAAGTAGCATTGTCATTTTGGAATGAACCACTCCTGTGTTCACCTTGATCTACCCATAGAACGTAAATAATGAGAGTCGAACGATGTTTCGAATCCCTCTCTCCCCGATTACGAGATCAGTTTGCCAATCACCGCGGCACCTTGCTCGCATTTGTTGCAGAGAACTTCCGTTATGGTTAAAGTACAGAACTCATAGACAGAATAAACTGATGAGTAATGATACGACTCTGTCGTTATGGTCGTACTGCTGCCAAAAATCAGTGATTAATAGAACGGGTGCGTAACGCCGTAGTAGATGCAATGCCCTAATGTTTCTGTGGGAAACTGAAACAAAGCTGTTATGGAATAACGAGCCAATACACATGCTGGGGCGCTCAGGTTGGCATGAGGGCACATGTTAGCTAACAATCGAAAGGTATTTACCTAATTTTGTTGAGATGAGTGTGAAATTTGATGGTAGTGGTGAGAACATTCTAAGCTGTTTCGAACAAGAACCAGTCGCTCGCTGTTTCACGACGGAGAAATTTCGTCGGCCGTAAGCAAAAAGGACGCAAGTAAGTACTACACATTTCAGATCATATCAGTACACAGACTTAGACAAAAAGGATGGGTACAAAATTTTGTCTTAGCTGTGTACAAAAACATCAAAAATGTTGTGTTTTAATCCATATTTCACTCCATTTCAAACACGTAATTTCCCTCACACAATCATTTTTGTTCTTACCCGAGCTGACATTAAAAATTTTAGGTATCCGACTGACTGTGAAAATCAAAACAGAGAAACAGCAGCAGAAAAATTATTTATATGAAAAATGCAGTAAAACATGTTACATATTTTTCTGAACAAAGTGGCAGACGGGTATCAATGTGGATTTTTATATATTATTCAGTGCAGTAGAACCTAGTCACTGTAAATGTGATGTGCAAACTGTTTATTGGCTGAAGTTGCATGAAAATAACGCTAAATTCGCCTTTTTTTCAACTCTTTCTTAAAAATGTCTAATGCTTTTGTACTCCTTATTCCTGCAGACATCGCACTGATGAATATTTTTGATGCGTATACCATACTTCCGTACTCCTACTTTTTCCTTTCATTGTTGTATACTAGGCTGTTTCATAGGGACAAGCATTTAGTACTGTTTCAGTGTTAAAATAGTTCCTAAACATTCTTAAGCCATAAAAATGCTGGCTCTACATTTTGTTCTGTTGTTCATATGTTTTTCTCATATTTAGTTTGTAGCTAAATTGCTAGAAGCTCTGTGTAAGACGTTTATACAATGTTACAGACCCCTAGTTATATGCATATGTTGCTTTTGGCTTTAGTTCTTATGCTTCTAAAGCTAATCTGTGAAATTTAATTCTCAAATTATTACCATTTAATTGACTCTATACCATCTTCCTGCTTCTTATGTAGTCACAGAGACCTTTTGCTGTGTCATATTCATTGTGTCGATTAATAAAAATCCAAATATTGTCTACGAACAACACTGGCTCTGATGCTGGCAATAGGCACGGTAATTCATTTATAAAAATGAGCGGGCCTAAGGCACTTCATAAAAACTAAACTATAATCTCAAAATTTATTTTTATTTTCGTGGCATATTTGGACCATCTATGCCTATGGTGTGCCAGAACGATACGTCTCAACAAGTTCTAGAAACCACCCACAGTTTATTTCATCTACGTCTATTACGTCTATAGTAAGCAGGATTTTTTTCAGATTTTTTCTTTTTTCTTTTTTTTTTTACCAACATTACACTGTAGTTGATCACAAAGCTTGAACTGTTGCTCCTTAATTAGAGGAAAATCGGGTAGATTTACTGGAATCACTATCGATGACACAGAATGGAAACAAAGACCTTCTTCAGGGTATCATGAGTTTACGGTCCGAGAAAAACACTATACAGTTAGACAAAATTGATCTTACGCGGTTCTCTAGCCAGAGATAACGTTTATCACACGACATACAATAAACCTATGAAAAACATCAGAATTGTGGCTAACTCCTTGTATTCCGTCATGACTTATGTCTTCACCACCGAACATGAAATGTGGCATTTTATAAGTCCAAAATACTGCTAAGGTGACCTGAGATGTCTGGTGATGAACTACAGAAGATGTTATATGTTCGAAATCAGCCAGATAGTAATTATATGGAATGTTTCTGGAGTTTTACAGAGCTCCGATCCAGAAGTTACTAATGACTTCCTCAGTTTCTACAGCATTTTGTTGGCTTGTTGTTTTACAGCCACTTATAGATTGGTACTGAAGGCCTGTATGATTCATGCCATGAGGAAACTAAACTTCGAATATCACGCTATTAGTTTGAAGATCATAATGTTTTTCCCACGCCCAGGTTCCCAGGTTCGATTCCCGGCGGGGTCAGGGATTTTCTCTGCCTCGTGATGACTGGGTGTTGTGTGATGTCCTTAGGTTAGTTAGGTTTAAGTAGTTGTAAGTTCTAGGGGACTGATGACCATAGATGTTAAGTCCCATAGTGCTCAGAGCCTTCATGATGTTTCGTCTAGTCACTGTAAGTACAACGTGTTAAACGTAATGTCTGCTGATATTGCATCAAAATAACCGAAAACTCGCCTCTTTTATGACTGTAATTTTCTTATTGAATGGCGAGTGCGATACGGTTTCTTTCAATTGAAAAGTCGTATTGACTAAGTAGCCAATAAGGTATGAAATAATAAAGACAGTTTCTGTAAGACTAGGGGAAGACATAGACGTGGATGTACTGAAATAAAGAAATCTTCTGGGCATTCGCTTGGAGTTCTTTAAGGAGCTCACGAAAAATTTAAGTTGATGTTATCTACAGTTTCCTTTGGCACGAGTTCAGTTTTATATATTTTTTATTATCTGTGCCACCTGATTTGATTGATACGGTAGTGTAAAGACTGTAGAATGAACCCAAAGTACATTAATAGTAAAGCATTACTATGCAAGTACATCTCACGGTCAAAGTAAATTCTTTCCCACATAGACTGCCTGTTAGTTTTCCTGGTAACTGTATTTATGCTGTGCGCCAAACCGGTGCATTCATGACGTATGAAGGAATTTCAGGGCTCTTTTAATATCAAGACAAAATATTCCGATTGGCCCATTTAGATAGGAGTTTCTGAATCCACTACGTTCCACAATACCAGGAGTGTGTTCAGATCAAACGTAAATATAGAATATAACGTAGCTGCTGTCTCTAAATAACTGTACGTGAAATTCAGATGTGAAGATCGCGGCAGACTATCGTGGCCGCCATCGTGCTATCAGTGCTTACAGTTAGTTTCGAAAGATTGAGACGACGATGACGATGAGACGTTAAAGCCTGGCCTGTCTTCCTTCTTATATATTTTCGACATGTAATCAGAAAGACTTTCTGTTAAATAGTCTTTACGAAACAACGTAAATGAGTACACAACGGGGAGCGCTGAAATATTATGATAAAATAACAGTTTAGTTTGAGTAACAATAACCAGCTTTGTCTCTTTTCTAAAAAATCTTGTACTGTCATCTAATGGGAGTGAGATGCAAATCACGAGCCAGCCTTCGAAAATGTATATTTTCAGAAGTTCTGCAAACCACTACAACCATTTGTCGGGATACTTGGGTTCAGTCATGGAATCCATTTACTTAGAAATTGTTGTCCAATTGCATTAGTTGTTTTTTTTTGTCTTATGTCAACTTATTTAAACTGACTGAAAACTTACGTTAAACTGACACGTTTCACATCATTACGAAACGTGGCATTCATGATCTATGGAACAATTATTAATCTAATGGAATGTATTGTAATATTAAATCGAAGCAGGCGGAAGATTAAGCTATAATCTCTCATTCGTTTTAGTAACACATCAAGACGTAGGAAAATTCATCTGTTCAAGACACATAACTCTTTCTCACATTCTGACAAAACTTAAAAGAGATATTTCAAGATTTTTCTTGGGTTACTGGCGTAATTTGTAAATACAAGGAACGGAAAGTGATGTCCTCTTCATGTGAAAGAAATAGAATGTTATACAGAAGCTTTGTTCATTTTGAAGTTTTACTTCTGTGTTTTTCGTGTAGCGAAGCAGGGGGATATCTACAGCATTTCCAATTAAGAACTAGAAACGCCTCGTGCAGAAAATCATGCTGAAGCTCACCCAATAACGTTTCTCCCTCTTCGTGCGGAGCTGGCGCGGAGTTTGAAAGACTATTTGCATTTACAATGAACGCGCGTTGGCGAGAGGGAACATATATTTGCGGCGCGCAGAGGCTTCGGGAGCCTCGCTCGGCGAACGACAACCGACGAACGACGAGTGACGTGTGACTGACGAGCTCATTAACTTTTGTTTGAGCGCCGATTATAAATACGCCGCACCTCTCTCGCTGTCCTTTTTTGCTCCTTTGCCTTTAAACTGTCTGTAAGCTGTTCAAATGCGTGAAGGGAGGCTTTTGTGTTGGAAGACAAAGTAGTTACCTCCGAGCCAGCCCCACTGCAGAGAGATAAGCTTGAAGGGCTTCCCTTGCAAAGCGTCACCTACCTACCTACCGTTAAAAATCGGATTCTTTCTTGCTTCAGATATCGTCTGGACATACCTGCTGGTAAAACCGTTGTCCTTTTACATCTACAGCCACTAATATGAGTAAGAACTATCGTTTTTATTATAAGGAAGCTTCCTCGCTAAATTGTGGAGCAATTATTCCAGAACTAAAGTAATATCCTTATTTAGCAAGAAAGCCGGTTTTGCAATGATCATTTTGTGTTAGGTTACTGTATGAGAAACTAACTGAGAATATTATTTTGCGAAGCAATTCAGATGAACTTTTTAAATTAATAGAAGAGTTGCTTCGAATGAGATTCGTATGATTAGGTATCGTTTGTGTGGCTATTTTGTAGCACATAACGTTGTTGCGGAACATTTTTATGTTTTTTCTTTAACAGAACGACGTGTTTATGTCACCAGAAACTAACAGTTAACACGCGTTGACTTATTAATATGTATTAAGTGCCTTACCAATGCATCTGAAGCTAGCAACCACTTTAAGTGTAAAAATGAAGTTTCAACGCAGTTGAAGTATGTGTATCTGTGTATTATCATTGTTCAACTAACTGAACATTCTCGATGTAGTCAGGTAAAACATATCTGGGTAAATAATAGACACACAAAAAGGAACTTGCGAATTATGGGTATATTTAAAAAGGTATTTGCGGAAACTGAAAGTAATACACAGCGTTAGGTCATCACATAGATTTTTGAGAACAGTTCAGAGAGTAACAAGAAGGCACGGAAATCAGATCATCTGAAATAATATGGGAATTTAAAACTAAAACGAAAGGTTAAGGAATTCAGAAAAGAATGGAAAGAACATATAGAAAGAACGGGTGATGAACGTATTCCGAAACAACTGCTACAGTACATCCCTAAAGGAAGAAGGAACGCTGGTACACCCCAGAGAAGATCGATAGATCAAGAAGTCGCAACGGATCAACTAGTCTAAAGCCTGACGGAAAAAAAAGAAGACGAATCGCATACCTTATTTACTCTGGTCATGCAGGAAAGTTCCATATAAGGATATATATATATCGCAAAGGAGCAAAATAGTATGTGACAATCTCAGTTTCGGCGTGGACTAACGTAGTCAGTAGAAAGAGGTAAAGTCATCATAGAAATATGTGTAAGTTTATCACATACAAGAATGGATATTGTGCCGGTGATCGTGCAGTTAGACGTTGCTATAGGACGTTAAGAAGTGGAACTCGATACTTATAATAATAACACCTGAACTACTAGGGTCAATATGGCGTCGTAGCAAGTTATTCTGCGGTACACTTCTGCAATGGTTGATATTTGTGGCAGGTTTCTGTTTACCAGGAATTGGTTAAGCGATAACTTTTTTCAGCCATATTATCTCTATTCTCGTCTTATGATTAGTAAACGAAAGACGAAGCGTCGAGCATTGCTGTCCGGACTTGGGAATATATGAGGACTGAGGAGTTAAGAAAATTTAAAGCTTAAACAACAACTTCTTAAATTGGCCGCCCCCCAAAAGTTGGTTTCAACAACTCAGTATTTTTAAACGTATCGTATAGATTGTAAACTGTAGACGGCAAGAAATGTCACAATTAATAAAATGTCCCGCGTTAATAAAATGTTGCCGTGGTCGAATGGATTTCACATTTCAACCCAATGTTTCGTCCCAATCTGAGGAGGATATTTTCGGTTGGGAACATAGATTCTCTGAGTATTCGATTCACACTACTGCGTCGGTAGCGAGCCAGAGTGTGAATCGGACTCTCAAAGAAGCTAAGATCCCCCTTGAAAATGTCCTTCACAGACTGGGACGAGGCATTGGGTTGAAATGTGAAATTTATTCGAGCACGCATATTAGCCCTGAACATTCCATTATTCGTAATACGAGAGAGGATCGTTACAGTGAAAGAGCTAATTCCATAGACTGTTCAAACTAAAATGTAATAGAAAATCAGTTAGAGCCTTGCACCCCGTTTACTTTGAGTAGGCTGAATTGCTTTTTACATATGGTGTGTTTTTTTCACTGTCACCCATTTGTGAGGTCGTGCGGCAGTCATTCGATTCTACAGCAGGAGTATTCTCACGTATGAATGAAATTTTAAGTGAATGATTTACTCTATCAGCTTCCTGTCTGTTAACTACTGTTTCGGCACAAGAATTATCACGAGAGACTGACTGCATGGATTCTATCTGTTCATTGACTTGACATGAAACCAGAATCTCGTTGGATTTTTTAAAGGGCTTTCTCCCAAGACCCGACCACGAAAGTTATTGTAGGCTTCAAGCATTCACTTACCAGACATGAAGGGACTGCAGTTAAGTGCACCATTATAATATTTCCACATGACAAGTTCTCTATGCAGTTATTCATGAAGTCCTTCGATAAAATTATTACGTGCGCATTGCCTTACTTTAAGACTTAATTTAAAAGTGCTTCGATTCTGTATCAAGTAAAGTTTCTAGTTTAGTTTAACTACATGTAGATAAACCGTATTAAATACAGGTATCAGAATCATTTGAATTGATTCAACTGTGGGTTCTTGGTGAAACATTGTATGTTATATTAACTACGAAAGAGCCACTGGCAGCACATGTTCTGTACTGGTACCGATATGTTGGTGATATTCTCTATATTTGGAAAGGATCCACTAGATAGCTCCAGAAGTTCTTGGAAAATGACATAGAGGTCAGTATGGCGTTTGGGTGTTCCAACACTAATATCCCAGGCATCAGCTTACTGGCAAAAAACAGCAACCATAAATTTAAAATGTACCGGAAAGACCTCTTTAGGAACACATTCCAACTTCCTCTCAACATCCAACAGTCTACAAACATGCAGCAATCCACCACATGTTCTACCATCTCCTTCCTACCCCCATGTCCTAAGAAGACTATGACGAGAAATTTAATACAGTAAAATCAACACCCACAAATAAAGAATCTGAATCCGAGATTACTGTCAAAATTCTCAATAAAAATCTCAAGAAGGAAGCTACCTCCCTAGAGTACCCAGTGAAATACTCAGACAAACCACAAACCAAAAAGAAAATGGTATAGTCTACATTTCATAGGTAAAATTTATAACAAAATTAGCAAAATTTTAAAGGTAAAGGGTTTCTCTGTTTTCCTATGTCCCACAGATATTAGGTAGATATTTCTTCAGTTGAGAAGATACACAACCGGCAATCACGAAAAGTGGGATTTTTAAGATCATCAGTCAAGAGTGTCAGTCCTGCTATGTTGGACAGACTGGGAGCCCAATCTGCACTAAGCTCAGAGAACACCACAGAAGCTGGAGATTAATGAGGCCAGATTCATCCTTTGGAGAACGTTGTTTGGTTGAGTAGGGTAGGTAGGTAACGCTAAGGACAACACACACAACCATGCCCGAGGGAGGACTCGAACCTCCGACGGGGGAGTCGCGGGAAACGTGGCAAGGCGACTGAGACAACGTCTACCCCACGCGGCCAACATTGTTTGAACCCAAATCACAAGTACACAGAAAATGTAGAAGTCCTTCACATAGAGAAAACCGATGCAAAGCTCACTCAATTAGAAGTGTCAGACGTTAAGAAGCAATTATTGACCCCTCTTAGATAAAGGAAGAACCTTGTTGTCTATTCATAAATAGATAATGTATCAAATTTTCCTTCCTGTGCAGATAACTCTACTCCCGTGTGTGTTATCCATAGTTATCGCAAATGATTTCCTAAGAAAAGCTGTAGAACACAAATGTAACTGTGTCAAAGTTTGTAGCAGAAGTGACTATAATAGTTTCAGCAAGAATCGATAGATTGAGAAGTTGACGTGTTTTACTTTGCTTGTTCGACATCGCTGGGATCACTTGTTTACTATAAAATGGACTTTCAGTCATAAACCTAGGTCGTACAACAATAAAGAAGTTTGTCAAACAAGGCAAAAAAAAATTTCCTTTAGTTAACACAAATATTAGGCTCTAATCAGTCATAGCATGGAATCACAACAGCATAATTTCAACTTGTAATCAACATAATAAGATTCATATTTGCAAGATATATTTAGAGAAACTTCACAACACTAACGCTAAATTGGTCTCCAAAACAATTTTCAGACATAAATTTTCTATAAATCTAGCCTCCACAGTTCTTTACAGCTCTTGGTTATTTCACATCCACTCCACGATAAACTATTTATTTGAAGGTTCAAATGGCTCTGAGCACTATGGGACTTAACATCTGAGGTCATCAGTCCCCTAGAACTTAGACCTAGTTAAGCCTAACTAACCGAAGGACATCACACAGATCCATGCCCCAGGCAGGATTCGAGCCTGCGACCATAGCGGTCACGCGGTTCCAGACTGAAGTGCCTAGAACCGCACGGCCACACCGGCTGGCATTTATTTGAAGGAAGCTGTTGTACAGTTCCCAGAAGTAGGTGTATATTTGTTCAGTTGAGGCTTCAGCACGAATTCCAACCGGTCGCGGAGATTATCTTTGTTTTAGGAGTAAAAGAGTTTGCTGAATTTCATCTTGAGCTAACAGATATACACGTCATTATTTTTAGAGTCATCGCACATCCTTGTTCGCAATTTACACTATTCATCTGTTGTATTATTTTGTGTCATCAGGAATAGAATTTCCAACTACACGGGTAGTAAAGGACAGCAGCACATTGATAGATAACACTTTTATAGACAAAGATAGGTTTAGAAACCTAAATTCTTGTCCTGTTGAGAATGGCCTTTCTGATCATGATGCTCTGCTAGTTACAGTATATGACATACCTCCATTCAGTAATTCAAAACTACCCTCCAAAGTTGTGCGTTCGACTCAACAATTAGAAATTTCAGAGAAAATCTTCAGCAGTTAGACTGGGATGAGGTGTACAAGGAACACGATGCTAATTTAAAATATAACTTATTTCGTGATACACTTGTAAGAGAATTTGAAAACTGTTTCCCCAAGAAAGTAGTTAAATCTATTTATAAGAAACCATGCAAAAAACCTTGTCTTACTAAAGGAATAAAAATATCTTGTAACCACAAAAGGGAACTGTATCTAACAAGAAGAAAGAGTAATGACCCAAAAACAGCCAAATATTATAAAAACTACTGTGTTACATTAAGAAAGGTTATTAAAAAGTCCAGAAGAATGTGCATCATGTCTGAGATTAATACCTCTGATAACAAAATCAAAACAATTTGGAGTATTATTACAAGGGAGACAGGGCAACCAAGAGTACAGGATGACGGCATCACCATCAAAGCGAATGGAAACTTGATAAACAATAAGCCGGAAGTCGAAAACATTTTCAATGATCATTTTTTAAATCTAAACGTTCATTACAAGAAGCAAGGTAGTTAATAGAAGAGGCATTACCCACATCATTTGATACAACTGAAATTTCACCCACCTCTCCTTCTGAAATTAGGAAGATAATAAACTCTCTCAATAATAAAAGCTCACATGGAATTGATGTCATTTCCAGCAGGATAATAAAAGCTTGTTCTCAAGAAATAAGTGGGATTCTTAGCCACATATGTAATAGCTCTCTGAAGCAGGGTATTTTCCCATATAGACTGAAGTATTCCACTGTTAAACCACTGCATAATAAAGGGGATACCTCTGATGTCAACAACTACCGCCCAATCTCCCTTCTGGCTGCCTAATCCAAAATTCCTGAAATCGTGATATGTTGTAGAGTAGCTTCATACCTTTGTAAAAATAAAGTCTTAACAAAATGTCAGTTTGGTTTCCAGAAGGGTTTTTCAACGGAAAATTTCATTAATGAAATATTAAATTCTCTGAGTAATCGGAAGTCACCCGTTGGGATTTTTTGTGATCCATCAAAGGCTTTTCATTGTGTAAATCATGGAATACTTCTAGATAATCTCAAGTACCGTGGTACGAATGGGACAGTGCTAAAATGGTTTAAATCACACCTAACTGGAAGAGTGCAGAAAGTTGAAATAAGCAGTTCACATAATATTAAAAAAAAACTGTTGATTTCTCAAACTGGGGAACAATCAAGAATGGGATGCCGCAAGGTTCGGTCTTGGGTCCTCTGCTGTTCTTAATACACTCCTGGAAATGGAAAAAAGAACACATTGACACCGGTGTGTCAGACCCACCATACTTGCTCCGGACACTGCGAGAGGGCTGTACAAGCAATGATCACACGCACGGCACAGCGCACACACTAGCAACCGCCGTGTTGGCCGTCGAATGGCGCTAGCTGCGCAGCATTTGTGCACCGCCGCCGTCAGTGTCAGCCAGTTTGCCGTGGCATACGGAGCTCCATCGCAGTCTTTAACACTGGTAGCATGCCGCGAGCGAGGGCGTATAGTGGGCATGCGGGAGGCCGGGTGGACGTACCGCCGAATTGCTCAACACGTGGGGCGTGAGGTCTCCACAGTACATCGATGTTGTCGCCAGTGGTCGGCGGAAGGTGCACGTGCCCGTCGACCTGGCACCGGACCGCAGCGATGCACGGATGCACGCCTAGACCGTAGGATCCTACGCAGTGCCGTAGGGGACCGCACCGCCACTTCCCAGCAAATTACGGACACTGTTGCTCCTGGGGTATCGGCGAGGACCATTCGCAACCGTCTCCATGAAGCTGGGCTACGGTCCCGCACACCGTTAGGCCGTCTTCCGCTCACGCCCCAACGTCGTGCAGTCCGCGTCCAGTGGTGTCGCGACAGGCGTGAATGGAGGGACGAATGGAGACGTGTCGTCTTCAGCGATGAGAGTCGCTTCTGCCTTGGTGCCAATGATGGTCGTATGCGTGTTTGGCGCCGTGCAGGTGAGCGCCACAATCAGGACTGCATACGACCGAGGCACACAGGGCCAACACCCGGCGTCATGGTGTGGGGAGCGATCTCCTACACTGGCCGTACACCTCTGGTGATCGTCGAGGGGACACTGAATAGTGCACGGTACATCCAAACCGTCATCGAACCCATCGTTCTACCATTCCTAGACCGGCAAGGGAACTTGCTGTTCCAACAGGACAATGCACGTCCGCATGTATCCCGTGCCACCCAACGTGCTCTAGAAGGTGTAAGTCAACTACCCTGGCCAGCAAGATCTCCGGATCTGTCCCCCATTGAGCATGTTTGGGACTGGATGAAGCGTCGTCTCACGCGGTCTGCACGTCCAGCACCAACGCTGGTCCAACTGAGGCGCCAGGTGGAAATGGCATGGCAAGCCGTTCCACAGGACTACATCCAGCATCTCTACGATCGTCTCCATGGGAGAATAGCAGCCTGCATTGCTGCGAAAGGTGGATATACACTGTACTAGTGCCGACATTGTGCATGCTCTGTTGCCTGTGTCTATGTGCCTGTGGTTCTGTCAGTGTGATCATGTGATGTATCTAACCCCAGGAATGTGTCAATAAAGTTTCCCCTTCCTGGGACAATGAATTAACGGTGTTCTTATTTCAATTTCCAGGAGTGTATATATTAATGACTTGCTATTCTATATTGACGAAGGTGCAAATCTGGTACTTTTGCCGATGATACAAGTATAGTTATCACACCCAACAGACAAGAATTAACTGGTGAAATTGTAAACGATGTTGTTCAGAAAATCATTAAGTGGTTCTCTGCAAATGGGCTCTCATTAAACTTTGACAAAACGCAGTATATACAGTTCCACACAGTAAATGGAATGACACGATTAATAAATATAGACTTCGATCAGAAACCGATAGCTAAGGTAGAATCTTCAAAATTTTTAGGTGTATGCACTGATGTGGAGTTGAATTGGAAAAAACACACTGACGATCTGCTGAAACGTCTGAGTTCAGCTACTTATGCTATTAGAGCCATTGCAAATTTTGGCTATATAAATCTGAGTAAATTACCTTACTACGCCTATTTTCATTCTCTGCTTTCGCATGGCATCATATTCTGGGGCACCTCATCATTGAGTAAAAGAGTGTTCATTGCACAAAAGCGTATAATCAGCATAATTGCTGGAGCTCAGCCAAGGTCATCCAGCAGACACTTATTTAAAGACCTATAGATCTTCACTGTAGCCTCACAATATATCTATTCACTTATGAAATTTGTTATTAACAATCTGAACGAATTCAAAAGTAATAGCAGTGTACATGGTTACAACACTAGGAGAAATGATGATCTTCACTACTCAAGGTTAAATCTAACTTTGGCTCAGAAGACGGTAAATTATGCTGCCACAAAAGTCTTTGGTCACTTACCTAATAGCATCAAAAGTCTGACAGATAGCCATATAGCATTTAAAAGGAAATTAAAAGAATTTATTAATGGGAACTGCTCCTACTCATTAGATGAATTTTTGGATGTAGTAAATGGGTAATTTCCCCAACCTCCACAAAAAAATACTTAAAAATATTAAGTGTCATGTAATATTTTGTGTAATGCAATATCTTGCATAGACACCTTTTATTAATCTGACCCGTTCCACATCATTACGAAGTGTCGTATTTATGATCTATGGAACAAGAACTAATCTGATCTGATCTGATAGTTGCCCACTTTGTGCTACTGTCCAGCAGTTAGTGTGGGAGGGACTTTAAGTTTCACTACAGTGGCTTTTTGTTTACTATTTTATACTGTATACCTCCTGATAGTCTCCATGAATCGTCTTCATCTATCCATTTTGTTCTCCACATGTTTAAAATGTGATGTGTCTGTATTTACGTAGTCATAGGACATTTTGTTGGCTAATGCTTTTGCGATGAAGCTTGCTGCCTCTCCTTGTTTCATATGTCTATTTCTACAGCGTCTCAGTAGCGGTAAAAGGTACTGCGTTAGAATATTAGATTATGATTGGAAGCGACGTATGGGTTTACCTATCAGCTAATTTATCTATCAGGTGATGTAATTTCAAATCTTCATCGTCTCCCAGCGATAGACTTCCCTGACTCTTATGTACCACTCTGATTTCATTCTAGTTATCTTTCTTAATGTTAAGCACACAATGCTGTTTTGACTCGCATTTCCCTCCAATTTATGGCGTAGTTTGTGATGTTTTCAGCATTCGATGTCACCCTAGTCTGGAGCTTCCAGCCTCTATGACGGGCTGCCGTTACCATTTTTGCTACAGTGACGCCTGTCTTCCTGATGTATGACTTTTCCGTCGCAGACTTGCAGATTTCCATATGCATTCATTGCCAATAGACTGAGTCTCATGATGGTGTCATCTAGTTACTTTCCACAGTCAGCAATCAGGCCCCTAAGTCGAAACAAGATTTAGAATATGCATCGATGGTATATGCAAATGGTTCAAATGGCTCTAAGCACTATGGGACTCAACATTTGTCATCAGTCCCCTAGACTTAGAACTACTTAAACCTAACTAACCGAAGGACATCACACGAATCCATGCCCGAGGCAGGATTCGAACCTGCGACCGTAGCAGTTGCCGGTTCCAGACTGCTGAAGCGCCTGAAATCGCTCCGCCACACCGGCAGGCCGATGGTATATGCAAGTGCAGTATTGTATAATAGGCAGTTGTCGTCCTTGACGGCAATTAAACACCCGTCAACAATATCATTGTATTCAAAGCCCAGGGAAACCAGCACTCAGCTTTCATTTCCAGTTACTAGGTCCTACGCATTCTGAACAATACTGTTTCATTTTTATCGCTTTAATTGCCGTATTAAATACTGACGTTGATCTAGTGTGACTATCTGTGCACTTATTGGCATGTTGAGAAAAGTAGCTCCTTGCGCTTCTATCCGATCAAATATCATTTTTACTTTGCTTTTCAGCTCGAGAGATAGAGGCTTGACCAGGTAAATCTCAGCGTATTAGAATTTTTAAGCGTCATGTGAGCTGTACAGCCCATTGCATTGCTAAGCCAATTTAAAATAAAATTTCATGCTCGTATTAAGATATTCGAAGTCACTGAATGGAATCGCCTCTGATATTTGAATTAAACGTACGCTTACATAATAAGAGAAGCAGCTGCACCATTAGTGTCCTACTGAAGGTAGATAGAAGTGACAAAAGTTATAACAGAAAACGATGATATACATGAATTTTCAATTGCCGTATTCAAAACGAAAATTATCCTATTTGTATTACTTTTGCCTGGTGACGCCGTCCGGTCCATATTGCACCACTTGCCGCTGTAAACACACACAGGAATCCCTTTGCGCTCAATTTCTGAGCTTTGATCTGCCACCCTACTCCGCTCTTCTCTGCCTAACAGCACTCGTGACGGCGACTAGTTGTTTGCATCTCTAACTCTGGATCGTTGCCAAAAACATCTTTCCTGCGTTTACGAATGAGCATGTTTCTTTACCATAATCTGGGTAGCGTTCTCCTTCTGTAGTACCGACTGCAAACTCTTAGCCAGAAATTCGTGGTATTTTCAAAGACCCTCTTCCTCCTAGGTCGTGATTTGTGCTTTCTGCATAAATGGCATGTAATAATGTCATTACAGTTCTTCTTATTTTCTAGTGTTGTGAGACCCTAATCCAAAATTCATTTTTGAAATTTGTTTTGCAAATGGGACGACTATGTTGGGTAAATGAGATACGACAATGAAGACAATACTTCAGGATGCCGTTGGGAATACTACTGACTATATCGTTAAATCACAAGGTTAGCAGCAAGCCGCTGGACTACTAATGAAGCTATATAACTGAAATGGCTGAATACAGGTATAACAAAAATGTACGGCACAAATTGCAGTACATATTCCTCTCACGTAGACGAAAAATTGCGTTATATGAACATCAGTCTGGAAACGTTTTATTTCCATGCTACAGCTCATTTTCTCCAACTTGCTTGCACACGGGTTACTACACAGAGTTAATCACAGACTTGGCTCGTGCAACGGCAGTGTACACAAAAGCAGAGAGGCACATGCCCATTGTATGGATTAGCTAACGGCAATGGCGCTCGCGCTCAACGTTTGAACCGGGAAGATTTCCAGGACGAACGTGCCCTGACAGAAAATCGTTTGAAGCCATTCATCGTCAACTTAGGGAACATGGGGCACTTAAGCCCTATACTGACGAACGTGGTAGGCCTAAAAGAACCAGGTCCCCGCAACGGGAGGCGGCAATTCTTCATGCGGTTGACGGCGACCCTAGTGTCAGTACATGACAAGTACTTACATCACTGAATATTGGCGACATGACTGTCTGGCGAGTGTTACATGAGGAGCAGAGGTATCCATACCACTTACAGTGTGTACAGGCACTATCAACAGCTGATTTTCCAGCCCGTGTACCCTTCTGAGAATGGTTTATTCAACAAAGTAGTACCACTAATTTTATTGTAACGCCGCTGTTCATAGATGAGGCGTCATTTCAACGAGATCAGATTGCAGTTTTCACAATCGGCATATATGTGCAGACGTCAATCCTCAAACAACTGTTGAAGCAAGTCATCAACAAACATTTTCTGTCAATGATTGGGCCGGCATTGCTAGTGACTGTTTGGTAGCGCCTCATTTTCTTCCACCCAGCTCAGAGGACAAGGTTATTATAATTTCGAAGGAATTGTTCTATCTGATCTCTTAGCAGACGTGCTTTTAGCTGTAAGCAAAACATGTACTTCATGCACGATGGAGCACCTCCTCATTTTAGTGTTCCGTCGGCTTCTATATAACAGATTCGGTGACAGACGGATAGGTGGAGATGGACCAATTGCCTGGCCTCCACGCTCTCCGGACTTAAACGAAAGGGACTTTTATTTGTGGGGGCATTTGAAAGCTCTTGTGTATGGAACCAGTTCAAGGTGTGCAGAGTCTCTGTGCCCGTATTATGGAACGTTGCGAAATCATGTGCAGTACTCCAGAGATACATCAGCCTATCCCAGGTTCACACAACGGCGAGTTTATCCACGCAGCCGGCCTGAGTGGCCGAGCGGTTCTAGACGCTACAGTCTGGAACCGCGCGACCACTACGGTCGCAGGTTCGAATCCTGCCTCGGGCATGGATGTGTGTGATGTCCTTAGGTTAGTTAGGTTTAAGTAGTTCTAAGTTCTAGGGGACTGATGACGAAAGAAATTAATTCCCATAGTGCTGAGAGCCATCTGAACCATTTTTTGATCCACGCATCAATGCCCGTGGAGGACGTAATGAACGTCTCCAGTGAGAAAGAGTTGCGTGTGATATGGCATGTCTCTTTAATGACTAATGAGTTCGAGAAGTGAGCTGTAACACGGAAACAAACCGTTTCCAGACCAATATAACGTAATTTCTTCGTCTATATGTGAGGAATGTGTTCTGCAATTTATACCGTACATATTTGTTACACTCTGCATATTTCCAGAAAATTGACGGAAGATGGATGAAATTTCTGGATTCTTGATGATCAGTAACAGCCTCACGCAGAGATGTTAGACAATACGAGGGCACAGACAGAACAAAGTTGGATGTGTGAAACGTAAAAACACGTACGATATTGCAGTACCTGTGTTGTTAAAAAGAACAATGAAATATTCCTTGGGACATACATGCACACGATATACACCTTCTCGTACAGCGCAGTAGAGAGTTTAGACAGACATTTAGCTTCCTATGACAATATGGCGTCAATAAAACCATCTGGTGACAGAGAGTGTTTTGTTTTAGTTGTACGTTTTCTGTATTCGGCATAGTATCCCACACAGCCGTCCTCGCAAATATAGAACTCACAAAATGCCTGCATGATCTACTCTCGAGCACTACCTGACTATCTTGGATCCACATCGAACTGAACTGATAGATAATGTCGAAAGTGCGCCGAGGAAACACAACACTCTTAGCCAATGGTTTCCTTTTTCACGTTTTTCATCATAATTAAATGCCGTGTGTAGTTAGCGCTTGATGAGAAACACCACCCTCTCCGACACCTGAATTTGAAAAGTATTCTGAGATGAGAACGAAGAGCGATAGGAATGGTAATTAGATAGGGGCAAAAACCTGTAAACGGACATTGATTGGGAAAGAAGTCGCTCTTGATCTTACTTAAGGAGTGATTGTACTATTCGCTTATGGCATCGTGCTTTTCGTGATGCGTCATTCATACAAATTGTGGATTACAGGATACATAATTAGGGCAGTAACAATATGTACTACAAATTTTGTGAAACTGTGTTGCAACATGAACGATAAGAACTGCATTATAGCCTACCTAATCTTCAGGTCACTTACATAATGTCTGTTGCCTCCTATCTCGGGTTATTCGGTAGACGTTTCGCCAGCACTAGTGGCTGGCGTTGTCAACACTTGACCCACCATTGATGTGGGTGTGGAGAAGGGGGGGGGGGGGGGTGGAGGGTGAAGCTTTGACAATGCCAGCCACTCGTGCTGGCGAACAGTCAGAAAAATTATCAGATAAACGTCGGCCGAAGAACCCGAGACAGAAGCCAACAGACAGGCTGTCAATAAGTGGCCACGAAAGCCATAACAATTTTTTGCATCGGTGACTGAAGATGTCGAAATTTTATTTACTTGCCAAAACATATAGTAAAAACTTTGTAATATTAGCATATTATGCTACTTTTATTAGAGAATGGTGTGTAGGTAATGCAGACTGAGAAACGTAAAATGTTGTTCTGCAGGTGCCAAATACGTCATTTATCTAAGTACTCACCAAGTATTTGTGATGGTCGAAAGAGAATGGTAATATTGGACAGCATAGTAAAAGTCTCGGAAACAATATGTAAATTCATTTCAGTGTGAAACACATAACAAGTGCAGGAATAAAACAGTAATGGGAATAAAAGAAAACAGAGGCGGGCAAGGCAGTTACATATAACGTAAAAAGCAGAAGACTTTCTAAAGACTTTTTTAGTGAAAATAAGCAGAGAAGCAATTCTTGCTACATTCCTATCTGCAACAAGTGGCATTACTGAACTAAAAGCACACAGAGCTACATTACTGAAATCGTTGGTGAAAACTGGAAGGTAATGCAGAGTTTAATCTTTTGTCGATTTCAAGATCATTGGAAATGAAGCGAAATCTTGGACTCGACAAATGTAAGGAAGGAAATCGGAACTGACCTTATTTGCGAGACGATTCCAGCTTTCACCATAAAATACTTTGAAAAATCACAAAAACCACAACCATGGTGGTAGAACAGGTATTTCAGCCACTCTTCTCCTAAGCGTGAGTCACGTTCTTTAAGCATTGAGCCACGTAGCTCACTGTGAAAAGCAGACAGAGTACTGAATGAAAAGTAAAGCTGTTCTCAAGCCGAGTGTTGTTTTGAGCACAGCGTTACTTTGATAACCATGATCCTGTTGTAAGTGGTATGCCCTTGATTTCTTCCTACCTGGAAAGTGACTTAACCAAACACTTATGGGGGGCCTACAGTTTAACAAAGACTGCAAACCACAACTAGAAGAAATTGACTGCCCACAAGTGCAAACAAAGGTTTCAGAACAGAGAAACTTACCTGGACAATACCTAAAGTACTTCTTATCACTGCATATTAGCAACACGCATTCCATTTTTCGTGGAACTATGGAATGGAGTTCTACGTCTACATACATACGCGCAACGCAGCACAAGATGCATAGCAGAGGGTGCCTTGTATAACAGCGCCAAATTTTTGTTTATCTATTGACTGAGTCCGCCATCGCCTCCAACTCTATAACAGTAGGTTTGACTTTGGTTTATTAGGAGAATTTTAGGAAAGCGTAGCTCATCTACAAAGGAGACCGTGTGTGGAACACAAATGACCACATTGTTGAGTACTGTTCGATTGTTTGTGATCCTCACCAAGTCGAATTAAAGGAAGACAACGAAGCAGTTCCGTACTGCTAAGATTTGTTACCAGCAGATTCGATCAAAAAGCCAGTGTTACGGAAATGATACGTGTACGCAAATTATGGCTTCTAGTTCTTCATTCGTTCTATTTGGGTACACTGATTATTTCCGTAACACTGGCTTGTTGATCACATCTGCTGATAACAAATCTAGCAGCACGCCTCTGAACTGCTTCGTTCTCTTCCTTTAACTCGACGTGGTGAGGATCCCAAACAATCAAAAGGTTCAAATGGCACACTATGGGACTTAACATCTGAGGTCATCAGTCCCCTAGAACTTAGAACTACTTAAACCTAACTAACCTAAGGACATCACACACATCTATGCCCGAGGCGGGATTCGAACCTGCAGCCGTAGCAGTCACGCGGTTCCGGACTGAAGCGCCTAGAACCGCTCGGCCACCGTGGCCGGCCCCAAACAATCGAGCGGTACTGAAGAACGGACGCACTAGTGTTCCATACTCGGTCTGCTTAGCAGATGGGCTACGCTTTCCTAAAATTCTCCCAGAATACCAAAGTCGACCATTAAATTTTCCTACTGCCGATTTTACGTGCTCCGTCCATTTCATATCGCTTTGTGAAGTTACGATTTAATCGACGTTTCTGTTCGACGTTTGGAGGCGATGGTAGACTCTGTCAATAGATAAACAAGAAACGTTCCGCTTTTTTTTTGGGGGGGGGGGGGGGGGGGGGGGGAGAGGTCTTCAGTCGTCTGACTGGTATGATGCGGCCCGCCATGAAATCCTCTCCTGTGCCAACCTCTTCATCTACGAGTAGCATTTCCAACTGTTGCCATACGGAAATATATTATGCTGTAACAGGTGCAAGTGAATCACTGTTTGCAGCGATATGGTAAGCACATATTTTTACCGCTTGTGCTATGGGTCGTACTGAAGCAATTCTTAGTTATAGTAGTAAACAGTGGAATGCTATTACAGGTCTAAAGCAAAAGTTGTTTTTTCAATGGAATTAGCTTCTAGGTGTCATAGAAGGTTATCAACTTCTTCCGCCAATGTAGGATTAGGGCCTACGGCCAGTTCTGGCCCCACCATCTCTTCATTGGCCTTCTGACGCTCTTTGTGTACCATCGCTTGTCGAGGGATCCTCTGAGATGACTGACGTATGCAATACTTTCTCTTTCACTTCTGCTTTCGTTGGATTACTTTTTGACATGCGTATTTAATCCTTCACCAAAAAAAAAATGGCTCTGAGCACTAAGGGACTTAACATCTTAGGTCATCAGTCCCCTAGAACTTAGAACTACTTAAAACTAACTAACCTAAGGACAATACACAAATCCATGCCCGAGGCAGGATTCGAACCTGCGACGGTAGCAGTTCCACGGTTCCCTACTGTAGTGCCTAGAACCGCACGGCCACCGCGGCCGGCCCTTCAACACGTTTCCGAAAGAATGATAAACGAGAAAGTCGTGTATTTTCTGAAAGTCTGAAACTTTTGTCTGCACGGCGTATCAAAGACATGCTGAAGTTACCTGCTAAGTTACTTAGGTAAATCACCAGTGGTAAGGAGCCTATCGAGCTTTATTCGGATATGGTAGGCGAAGTCTGGCACTCTTTGTGTACCATCGCTTGCCGAGTTGACGTACACAATACGTTCTCTTTCCACTTCTGCTTTCGTGGGATAATTTTTGACATACGTCTTTGATCCTTCAACACGTTTTCGAAAGAGTGGTAAACGAGATAGTCGTGCATTTTCTGAAAGTCTGAAACTCTTGTCTTCACGGCGCATCAAAGACATGCTGAAGTTATCTGCTAAGTTAATCAGGTAAATCACCAGTGGCAAGGAGCCCATCGGGCTTTATTCGGATGTGGTAGGCGACGTTTGCCCACTGCGACTGACGTAGTGTGTTCTACCTGCCAGGTAATCACCAGATCAGTTAATACAAGCGAGTCTAGTGGCGCTAACGACCGCAGAGCCCCGGAGATGAGCACGTCGTCGGCGCTCGCGTGCTCGGCTGCCCGTACATCACGGTTCGGACTAATCAGCTGTCAGAAGGCGCGCAGGTCAACGGCCGGCGCCCGGCTGGCTGGCGGCGTGTTACCACGCCAATTTCACGCCGTGACCCGGCGCCCTCTTGCCGTTGTCGCGCCGTTCGGCCGAGCGACGTCGCTTCTTGTTCGCTCCGACAGCCCATCTGTCGCCTTAGTGGGCGCTTATTCCTTACAGATTTCACTGACAGTACAAATCTATGCAGGAGGACGAGAACAGAACTCGGATCTCTGTCCTTGACCGCGGCCGTCAGAGCGGCTTGTTGTTTGCGTGCCTCTCAGGGGCAAAGGAAATACCTGCTTCTCATAGCTGCACAATCCGAA
Source organism: Schistocerca gregaria (assembly GCF_023897955.1). NCBI lineage: Eukaryota > Metazoa > Arthropoda > Insecta > Orthoptera > Acrididae > Schistocerca > Schistocerca gregaria. Next base: position 737,634,037 of record NC_064931.1, read on the forward strand.
GTAACATTTTCTAACAGTTTTCCTCTAAAGAGTACTCAGTGTTTGTATGCCAAAGAAACTGGCACATCTGACTAATATCGTGTAGGGCCCCCACGAGCACGCAGAAGTGCCGCAACACGACGTGGCATGGACTAGACTAATGTCTGAAGTAGTGCTGCAGGGAACTGACACCACGAATCCAGCAGGACTGTCCATAAATCCGTAAGAGTACGAGGGGTGGAGATCGCTTCTGAATGGCACGTTGCAAGGCATCCTAGAGATGCTCAATGATGTTCATGTTGGGGGGGTTTGGTGGCCAGCGGGACTGTTTAAACTCAGAAGAGTATTCCTGGAGCCACTCTGTAGCAATTTTGGACGTGTTGGGTGTCGCATTGTCCTGCTGGAATTTCCCAAGTCCGTCGGATTGCACAATGGACATGAATGCATGCAGGTGATCAGACAGGATGCTTACGTACGTGTTACCTCTCAGAGTCGTATTTAGACGTATCGGGGGTCTCATATCACTCCAACTGCACACGTCCCACACCATTACAGAGCCTCCACCATCTTGAGCAGTCCCCTGCTGATATGCAGGGTCCATGGATTCATGAAGTTGTCTCTATAACAATACATATCCACCCGCTCGATACAATTTGCAACGAGACTCGTCCGACCAGGCAACGTGTTTCCAGTCATCAACAGTCCAGTGTCGATGCTGACTGGCCCACGCGAGGAGTAAAGCTTTGTGTCGTGCAGTTATCAGGGGTACATGAATGTGCCTTCGGCTCTGAATGCCCGCAACGATGATGTTTTGTTGAATGGCCCGCAAGCTGACACTTGTTGACGGCCCATCATTGAAATATGCAGCAATTTGCGGAAGTGTTGCACTTCTGTCACGTTGAACGAGTCTCTTCAGTCGTCGTTAGTCCCGTTCTCGCAGGATGTTTTTCCGGCCCCACTGATGTCGGAGATTTTATGTCTTACGGGATTCATGATATTCAAGGTAACTCCTGAAATGGTTGTACGGGAACACCCCCACTTCATTGCTACCTCGGTGATGTGTCCCATCGCTCGTGCGCCGACTATAACATCACATTCAAACTCACTTAAATCTTGATAACCTGCCAATGTAGCAGCAGTAACCGATCTAAGAACTGCACCAGACACTTGTTGTCTTATATAGGCGTCGCCGACAGCAGCGTCGTATTCTGCCTGATTACATATCTCTGTATTTGAATACACATACCTATACCAGTTTCTTTGGTGCTTCAGTGTATTATAGGACTGAATCCCAAGTATCTTTACATCTGAACATATGAATGTTAATGTGGATGAGTACAACCAACACTCTTGGTATTCTTCAAATATAGAACTCATTTAATTCATTTTCTCATCGAATTCTGTGGAGCTCTGTGAGTGTTAGCTACTAGCTTATGAGACGAGTCACTAAATAATTCTAATTAATTATTTATTTATGCATTTACTTCACCCACAAGATTACATCTGACCAAACACTCTTAGTGAGTCAACATTACAGCTTGTCTAGTGAATGAATTGCACATTATGATAGTAATGATAGCAAAGGAAGCAATTTTAGAAATACCTGTCTTATTAACACAGTGTTAAACGTTTTCCTCATTACAAAAAAAATCAAATGTGTGTGAAATCTTATGGGACTTAACTGCCAAGGTCATCAGTCCCTAAGCTTACACACTGCTTAAGCTAAATTACCCTAAGGACAAACACACACACCCATGCCCGAGGGAGGACTCGAACCTCCACCGGGACCAGTTCTTCATTACATTATGGTCCTATGTGAGTAATGACAATTAACAGGAATGTACAGCAAAACAGTACAACGAGTCAAATGAGAAGATGGTAAATGGCCAGAGGAAGAACGAGAAATAGTTGCGATAAAGATAGGAATGAGTAAGTTCGAGAACCTCTTGTCGACCCCTATTCAATAGTCTGGAAATTCTGACATTGCCCTCATAGTGTATATTTTCTTTAATGCCGTTTGTTGTTAGCAATATTAGCTTATTCCCAAGATTTAGCAACTTTCACTCAGTTAATATTAGGCAGAAATCAAATCTGCATGTGGAATGCACTTCCTTGACTCTTGTGCAGGAAGGAGAGCAGTATTCAGCTGCATCCATTTTCAGTAAGGTACCACAAGAACTCAAAAATCTTAGCAGTAGCCCAAACACTTTTAAGTCTAAACTGAAGAGTTTCCTCATGGCTCAATCGTTCTATTCTGTCGAGGAGCTCCTGAAAAATTAAGCAAATTCCATTGTTACATTGCTGATTTTCTTTATTTAAACTTTCGACTCGTCGCCTCAATATGTTTCTTGTATTTGATTTTATCAGTTTCTACTATCGTGTTATAATTTCATGTATTGACTCGTTCCATGACCATGGCGACTTCTTCTTAATTTGGTCCCACGGAACAATAAATAATTTTTTTTAAAAAAGAGGAAATCATTGGTAGTGTTGACAGTGTGACAGACACACTGATTAATTGTCTGAAAGCAATTAGTATGTACGGACAGGGAAGCTACGCCCGTAATAACAGATAGTGCTTTAACCTTCCCTGATATGTAGCTTTGCTTTCGGTGAGATGCAGGATACGGAGTAGTTTGTTACGGAGTCGGATAGTCGACATCGACAAGGTGATGGAAAAACATTTAGTGTTATGAAAAGGTACTGTCAAAATGCCGAACGTATCTGATTTAGTGTTGCATCAATAATGGTAGGTATTTGACATGTGGGGGAGGTTACTGAAGATGTAATTGAATAAGAAACAGGTGACGAAAACAGAGCGTTTGAAAGTCACGTAACATATCAGGTCCTATCTACCCTAACCGAGCAGAGGAAGATCTGATATGATTGTAAAACCAAATGTTGGACACACATCTTATGCAAGTATTCATGGCTGGTTCAAAGTGTTTGAAGCTTTCACTATTTGTACAGCGTTGAACTATATCACAGTACTAAAGACAGGGCAGTATTTAAAACGAGGGTAACTTTTTTCTGTTTGACGTTATTTTCGGATTGCATGTAAGCAAGAGAGAGATTCTCTGAACGCTGTAACATAGTTTCTTCCCAAGTTAGATGCTCATCTATTATTATGTCGAGATGTTTTACTAATATTTTGATGGGGCAATCGGATATCAGCAAGGAATATAGGAGAAACTATTTCACGAGAATGTCCACTGATAAGCAAGCTTTCGACCTGACATGAAATTGACCCCTGACTTCTTAGAGTTTAGTGTAAGACTAAAGCGTTGTGCCTATTGTGACACTGAACAAATGTCGTCATTCATACCTGAAACGGCAACAAATAAGGAAATGTAAGAAGAAAAAACTAAAAGACAATAGTGGATTTACAATAATATAATACTAGTATATAACGCAAACAAAACGTCGCAGTGCACAACGTTAAGCGGCTGTGAGGGAATAAAAAGAATGTGTCACAAATAAACCTTTCAGCTGTATGATGAAATGTCAAATGAACGGTCAGGTCACGTGCGGTAATCTCGCATCTCCGTCTTGAGCAGTGTTCTAGGAAACGTGGTTTTCTGGGCCTTTATCCGACCTGTTACGAAATGTTGTGTGTCTGCGCAATGTAGTGCTGACTCTGTGCTGTTATGCATGAATGGAAGGGAGAGGGTGAAATCCGGTGGCGTTACATAATCTACTCCTCTCGAGTAGCACCAAGGGGAACACCGAGATTACCATCCTCATTCTACGGAACGTTCACTATTAACAGTATAATACCGAGCGAAGTGGCGCAGAGGGCAGCGGCTGCGAGGGAATAAAAATAATGTCGCGAGGACGACAGTTCAAACCCGCGTCCGACCATGCTGATTTGGTTTTTCCGTGACTTCTCTAAATCGCTTCAGGAAAATTCTGAGATGGTTCGTTTTAAAAAAAGGGCACTGCCGATTTCTTTCCCCATCCTTCCCTCATCCGATGGGACCGAGGACATCGCTGTTTGATCCCCTCACCCAGCTGAACCAACGAAACAACAGTGTAACAAAGAAAATGGCTCTAAGCACTATGGGACGTAACTTCTAAGGCCATCAGTCGCCTAGACTACTTAAACCTAACTGGCTTAAGGACATCACACACAGCCATGCCCGTGGTAGGGTTCGAACCTGCGACCGTAGGATTCCCAAGGGATAATCCTCATTGACTATCTGGAAAAGGATAATACTATTACAGGTGCACATTTTCATCGTTATTTGACAGTTTGAAAACCAAGGTGCAAGAAAAACGCCGGAGAATGGACCGCAAAGAAGTCCTTTTCAATCACGACAATGCACCAGCACACACCTCAGCAGTTGTTGTCACAAGATTATTGGAAATAGGATACCAACTCGTTTCCATGTAGCCATATTTCATCCACAGTGATGAAACGACGCTTACGGTCCTGTGGATTCTTCCTGAACAGCTGTAAACCATACTGGCAAACACTTCACGCGATTCCGTTTTCGGTCAAGCGTGAGCAATCGCGGAACGCATATTGCGGATAGCTTTCTCACTTTTATGCAAAATATTATGTACCCATTCATTCGAGATGCCCACAGCACCAAAAATCTCACGCACTTGAACTCTTCCCTCATCCATCACCATATCATGGATTTTATTAATGATTTCTGGAGTCGTAACCACAGGGTGTCCAGAACGTTCAGCAGCACTTGTGCCCATATGGCTTCTCCGAAAGTTTTGAAACCACTTATCAACTGTTCTAATCGAAGGTGCAGACTCACCGTAATGTTTATCAAGCTTTTCTTTAGTCTCCTGAGGCGTTTCGACTCTCATAAAGTATTGTTTAATCACAACACGAAATTCTTTTTCGTCCATTTTTTGACAATCACTCGACTTCCTTAATTCACACGAATGCCAAACACAAAGAAATAGACCAATATGGCTGAAACTTGGTGTGCGTTCTTTTCAAAGATGCTACTAACTAAACATAACCTCGATAAGAGCCGGTGGTGCCATCTCTCGGACTTTGCACGGACTTTTCAAACGCCCCTCATAGACACGCTACTGGGAGCTGTGTCTGTCACACAGCGACAGTAGCTTAGCAAACATCAGCGCCTGTCGATGCTAACATGCCCTGCCCATGCCAACAGTTTCTGACATTGGCGCACCGGTTGCCAGCAGCCACTTACATCATACAGAGGCAGCTTTCCATATCTGTATCAAAATGAATGAAGGGCTATTTTAAACAGGGATATTTCATAAAGGACTCACTGAGCACTTCAGGTGGGTTCAAAAAATTGTGCAAATGGCTCTGAGCACTATGGGACTTAACATCTGAGGTCATGAGTCCCCTAGGACTTAGAACTACCAAAACCTAACTAACCTAAGGACTGTAAGATGGCAAGAACTATGCCCCTTACATGATGTCATTAAAGATCACCTAAGTCACATTGAGCGAACAGTAGGACTGAACAAAAATGACTGACAAGGCACAATGCATCTTGTAGAGGGTATAGTATGGACGTATTGGAATAATTAATGTCGGGTGATGGTATTCAAGTAATTCACACGACATGAAAACTTTGTGGAAAGGCATCGATTTACTGGAGGCTAGTTTATCTCAGGGAAGTATTCAGAACTGACCGTGGCCGGCTGGGGAGCGGCGGAGGGAAGCAATAGGCAGCTTAGGGTGGCTCAAGCTCTGAGAAAGTGGTAACGGGTCACGGCTCCAGCTGCCTTAATATGAGTGACAGTGAGTGGGTGGTTGACCCCATGCTGGTGTACGGGGAAGCAGACGGAGAACTTGTACGCCTGTTGATAAATGTCCGTTGTCCCGTTTTCAGTGAAACATGTGACAAACCCACGCAAAGCTAGGGTGGAGTGGTCAACAGAGGCCAAAATATGTGCATTCGTGACTATAGCAACTTCACGTTGAATTCACGGTCCGCAGAGTCTGAAGTAAATCATGTGAAGAGCGACAGAATGAAATACGCCGGCCTCCGATGGGAACGTGGGACCAAGGAATTTGAAGTACTCTCCTGGGAGTCAGAATCCTAGAAAAATTGGTGTTTTATGCAGATGCTAACCTTGATGGGTGGCTTGGGAGGAGCTAAATAGCAGAAGTTGAGAGGAAGAGAAATTTTGTGGGAATTTGTTCACTTCCCAGAGTAGGCATTGGTTGGCGCTGGGAAGCGACGCATAATTAACGCGACTTGCGCTGCAATTGGTATAAGTGATTTTGCTGGAGGGGAAACCGAGGCGAAGAGTGGACTGGGAGAAGTCTCCGTAGGGGTTTTCCGTTCCCAGCTTGCCTAGAGTGCAGACGTGACGTTCTTTACTCAGTTTGCCTGAGAGAGAGTGAGCATCTCGGCAGTTTGGAACTTAGCAAACGGAACGATTGAGCTTGCACATAGAAAGTTTTCGTTCAGCTATGTACTGAGCAAGATAGCTAGAAGCGAATAGTCGAGCGCAGCCTTGCAGCACCAAGAGGTCGGCCGACGTCCACATAACGACGCCACACCGCCACGCTGAATTCGGTAATATTGCGCCCGCTCCGGCCACTGATTAATTTGTTGGATCACGTCGGCAAAGTTTCCACGAGGGTTTCATGGGCCGTGTATTGTAGAATTCTTTAGAACCCACGTCTAGCTGAGGAGTGGCACTGTTCCTGACTTACGAATGGCCGATTTCTGTGGTGGTTGGCAGAACTGATGTGCACAGAAATCTTAGGTGCGATTTTTGAAACTGTAAAGACCTGCAGATTTGTCAAAGTTTGGGTGAAGTTACAGGGAATGCTACGTATGACCAGTAAGATACCTGCAATGTAATTTCACAGACCAGGTGTCGCGTTATATGCAGTCAGTGCCAGCAATATTTAGTAATAGAAGACATTATGGGCACGAATCATATTAGTGTACGACACGAAAACTTACCAGAGACGTTTAGAGCAAGTGCCGAAGGTTCTATAGCTCTCCATCCCATTCCTTTTACAGAGAGAGAGAGAGAGAGAGAGAGAGAGAGACAGAGAGTAAAATAAAATTAAAACTGCTGTTCGAATCACAGATTTCGGTTCCTTGTACAAGTACAAGCTCAATGGAGCTGCACACCCTTTTATTAAAAAGACGATGGATTTAATTCCCTTGATTATGTATTAAAAGTAACCTTCTCAAGTCATCCGTAACCTCATGCAGCTTGACTGAGCAGAGGACTATAAATGGTGTGGAGGAGAAATATCTGCAGCCATCAGGCAGTTAACTCGAAAGTTTCTCAAAACTTTGGCCGGTGGTTTAAAAAATCTAAGACAAGGCGATGGCTGTACGAAGGTGAGACATCTGACATCACACTAATAACATGAACCTGTGCTTGGATGAGTCGGAAAGCCTAGAAAACCATCCCACTCATATCGGCAGCAGGGATCTTTTGTTCTTGTAAGGAAGCATAAACTGTGTGTTGATCCGCTGTTAAAAAACTGCATTGAGACGAACTCTCGGCTTCATTTCGTTATTTGTGGTAGAACGTTCACAGCAATGCCGGCTGTGTTTAACACATAAATGTTCAATCTGTAGCGCGAACGATCAGGTTTACGATTTCATCAGTTTTAAATTGGTAAGCTTTGTCGTGCATCCGATGTCTGTGTGCCTGCAGTCTGTTTCTACTCGTGGCTCTTTCTTTACTTTCATTTGTGATTCTATACCTGGAGTTTCGTCTTCATTATGCTACATCATAGTCGCTCTATGGACTGGGAGAGTTATCGTTATTTACGTTCGTATTTTATATATTTTCATGTGCTTGTGGCATGGCCCACAAAAAGCCTACTGATCGCCTATGTAGTCAAAAATTGTTGACTAGCTAGTTCCCATCCACCTGCATCGAGACTGCCTCTCATTTCCATGTGTTTACGAGGATACCTCTGTTTTTTATTTAGCTCTCTGTGTTTTACTCGTCTTTAGTCTCCCCCTATCACGTGACGTCATTTTAATTTGATGGAAAGAAAGATGGTGATAGACAGAACTCATTTATTGCTTTCAGTTCAATCCCTCCTAACCACAATCCACCTACAATGTGGACTTGAGGTGGTTAGCTATTCGCAATAAAAAATAAAGGCATTTCTTATGTCTGTTATCTCTGAGTGCTTGTAGTGGTAATGTTTGAATTTTATTGTACTTTCAATGTATTTTATTTGTTTTGCAGATAGCGTTTGCACAAATTTCAGCATCACAAACACGTTCGATGAAGCGACTGAATCCTTGGTGAAACAGGTAGCTGAGTTGAAGGACGATGCGACTGCTTTGCAAAGGTAAGTGGACACTTCGACAGCAGGCAATGTGGGTGAACAATGGAGTGTGCCACGCATGCAGGAAGTGGATGGAGAACATAAGTTTCAAGTTAGCTTAAATAATTTTGGTGTCAGCAAAGAGGATTTGTCAAAGAGGTTATTAATTGCCTGGATAAGGACAATTTAGATAGGCCAGGTATGTATCATTGACGTAAGCAAACGTGAAAAAGTAATTGTTTTGTAAACTGTGTGTAAAAGTATAAATTTGTTGGGAAAGTCACGTTACCTAAAGAAACTCTTTTGATACAGTCCACACACAAGTTCATTCGTATCGGACCATTACCAGCGACACCCATAATGCAACACACGACCCCTAAAGGGATGATCCTCACGATTACAAGAAGCCATACAGATTACTTCATCACCTACACCCAATAATCGAGAAATTCATCAATCAACAGTTTGTTGATTGGTTGGTTGATTTGGGAGAAGGGACCAAACAGCGAGGTCACCGGTCATCAGGTTAGAGAAGGATGGGAAGTAAGTCGGCAGTGCCCTCTCAAGGGAACCATCCCAGCATTTGCTTGAAGCAATTTAGAGAAATCACGGAAAATATAAATCAGGATGGCCAGACGTGGGTTTGAACCGTCGTCCTCCCGAATGCGAATCCAGTGTCCTAATCACTTCGCCACCTGGCTCAGTAATCAACAATTGAATGATAGCTTTACTGAAGAGAGTGGTAGCCTCTGGGGAGCACGCATTGTTATCTTGCCTTAAAAAAAATCATCATATGAGATAGAAACTGGAGGTTTTGGTGCACCTGCCATATCTTAAATGCCAGAACTATTGTGGATACATATGCTATACCGAATATCAAGGAAAAATTGGACAACCTAGATCAATGCAAGTATTTTTCAACAATGGATATGGAAAGTCGTTACCACGAATTGAAAACAGTGCCAGAGAACTGGCCAAAGTATGCAGCTGCTGACCCATGGGTGTGTTACCAGGAACGGACGATGTATTTTAAACTTACAAATGTACCAGCTACATTTCAGCGACTGGATGGAGTGTTTGGGAGTAAAACAATTCCATTGAATGATCTACTTAATCTACATTATTGTTTTTTCTAGGGATCTGAAGGAACGTACAGTGACTAGAAGAAATGTTTAACAGATTGTGCTTGGCGTACTCAACATTAAATATTGAAAAGTGACATTGTGAACTGGCAGGAGTGAGTTATTGAGGCCATTTAATAAGCAACGATAGTGCGAGATTGTACAAGCAGTCTGTGGTTCCTCGCCATCACAAACTGCAAAACAATTCCAGTCGTAATGAAAGAATAAACTTTTCACTCTGTAGCGGGAGTGTGAGGTGGTAGAGCACTTGCCCGCGAAAGACAAAGGTCCTGAATTCGTGTCTCGGTACGGCGCATAGTTTTAATCTGCCAGGAAGTTTCATATCAGCGCACACTCCGCTGCAGAGTGAAAATTTCATTCATCCTGAATTTTCAAATCCAGTCGTCTTTGGAGTTACGTAATTTTTATAGCGAACTTGGAAAAGAGTTTATTGACATTGCTAGACCATTAACATATTTCTTGAAGACAGGTGACCTTTCAGTAGCTGAATGACTCAATCGACATTTGTGCTGATTGTAAAAGGCCCTGCGATAGTATTTCTAAATTACAAAAAAGACCGTATCTTGTCCTGTGACATAAGCAACCAGGTCTTGGGATGCATTCTAATTCAGGAAGTAGATGGCAATGAGTACCCAATAGCGTGTGCATCATGGCAATTAAATAAAGTGAAGCGGAATTACTCAGCTACTGATAAGGAGATGTGTAGCTTAATCTACAGTATCATTTACTTTCTTTTTTACCCGTATTGCAGAAAGCTCACAGTGTAACAGACCATGGAGCTTTAGGACTGAAAAATCTGACAAGCTGATTGATTCGATGGACATAAAAATTAAATAAATTTGGTTTTGAGGTAACACACAAATTCAGGAGGAAACATGGCCAAGCAGATGGTCTGAGGAGGAAAATGTGGGTCACAAAAGCGCTTGACTGAAGGCTTGTAGTACGGCTAAAGGCACAAACTACTGATGAGGACTGCTAGCTATTCAAAAGACAACCCCAGTTCATTATGCATGATGGGCTACTATGTAGGGCGACACCACTGAAGAAACACATGAATGTTATCAGCAATTGTCTTTGGCACCTGCTGAAAAAAAATCAAAGAGTATAAGGCAAGTAAAATTACGACATATGACATTTGTATTCTGTAATACAGATTCCACTGAAAATGTGCGTGTGACTGATACTTGTCTGACAATGAAAAGATAACCATCACACTCTACTGAGCAACTTTCGTCAGTGTATATATTGTTGCATAGAAGAGTAGTAGTTAAAAAGGGATAACATTTTAGAAACTGTATGTGGCGTTGCTAAGTGGAGCACACCTATTGAGTATGCAACAGTGGCGTGAGCACTGTCAAAACTTGGAATAACTGAAGTTCAAACAAGTAGGGAGCTCACTGCCTCAGACTGTGCCAGAGAGAACGTCAGGAACACCTGATTCAGCACTTAGACAACAGTGCAGAATAGACACATGACTATTCTATAAAAGTCTACGTGTAGCAGCTAGACTTAGGGACAACACTGGAACACCTTTCAGGCTACAAACTTTGCATAATGGAACGCTCTCAAGAACGCTGACAGGCTCAGAAAATGGGAGTACATTCGGTGAGCTATGTGGGGGCATCACTTCATCGACTGCAATGAAATCCATGCCTTCCTTCCACTCATTCTCTGAGTCTGGCCACTCCATCAGCATCACTGTACCGAGGGAAGGCTAGCTCCAGCACTTGCAGGATGACTCCGTGAATACAATGAAGTGTTACCACCTGCCTCCAGCTTTGAGTCTACCGGACTCCGCAGCTGTCTGACTGTGTAGGGCACTTCGAGCTGCATTTTTGCTTATCACACCTGTGACCACCCACAGGTGAAGGACAGATGGAGGCTGGGCCGATCTTCCATAATGAAGAACTGATATGTGTAATATCTCTTTACATTCTACTAATTATCCCTGCACAACTCTATGAGTGAATTACGTTTCCTACTTGACCATCTATATAATCGCAGAATCGATGCGCAAAGTAGTACGGTACTATTACTATTCCATGAGCGCATAATTAGTCTTTGTAATATTCTCTCTGGTGTGCTGAGAGGACTTCTAGGACCTTCTCCGTGACGAATAGCAGCATTGAATAATTGTAATTTTGCTATCGAGATTACTGGAAGAAAGAGATTGAAAATATCTAGTATGCTACTCAAGAAAATATATACTGATCATTTATATTAGCCGTGTGTAAGGAATTTCATTATATATGTATTCTGTAATTGGAAATTTTTACACGGAGGTGTAGTTTCGTTGGTAATCAGAAGGGAACTTCCGATGAATTGGAAACGAACCTGCAACTATTAGATCCAAGAGCTCCATTATTTCATCGAATAACTAAACTCTATCAAAGCAAACTTTCCGCTTGGTCTGAGGTTACCCGACTGACTACGCAACGCAAGAAAACCAAGGCATTTTGCAGATGGCTTCGAATCATCGAGACTGCGGACAAGGAGAATCATCGTCCGATTCTAATTAAACAAGTAAAGCTTAATTATAACTTTCTTGAGCGACTGTGGTGATTGTGATATAGCTGCTTATGAATGAGATCATTAATAAAATACTAATAATTAACTTTCCTCCTCACCAGCAACCAGTATAAACACAGTATTGATTAAAATTATATCTGCACATCAGCAAGCTTTTCAACTTAGAGGTAGGCACCTGTGACGGCCATCCTGACAGTTCAAGTACTGCCTTACCCGCTGTATGCTGGAAACATCTCTTGGGCTCTCCTCCGTGATGCTGTCGGGTGTTCCTCCTGCAGGCCATCTGGACAACCGACAACAAAGCATACGAATTTCTGGGACTGAGCCTAAGTGCATCTGCACTCAGCGAGAGCGCTGGGGTTCCGAAGGACGTCCACAGCGCCGTCAGGGTGTAGAGAGAGAGACGTGGCGACAGCCGTACCCTCCTACGGTGGGGTCGCGGCATTGACTTCAGACAACGCCAGAAGCTACGCCAGTAGATTCCTCACCAGGCGCTTATGCGCTACCCTGCGACTCCGTGCAACGCTACGCCTTCAGAGTCTGTCTACCTCTTTTACAGGCTCCACCATCAAGGACAAATCAACAGGAATGGTAAGATCTAGATCCCGGCGGAGGTTCGAGTCCTCCCTCGGGCATGGGTGTGTGTGTTTGTCCTTAGGATAATTTAGGTTAAGTAGTGTGTAAGCTTAAGGACTGATGACCTTATAGTTAAGTCCCATAAGATTTCACACACATTCGAACATTTTTGGTAATATCTATTCTCTCCCCACTAGGAACCGCAGGAATGACAATTTTGTCTAAACTGCACCATCTCGAGCCAAGAACAGGCTCGTCTTTTCAGCGTCAGCGTCAGCGTGCAACGCTGGCTCAGCACGGCCGTTGCTATGCTGCACTGGGAAGAAGATAGAGTGATTGTAAGACTCTCTGAAGTAAATGATGTAAACCGAATGGCGTCTCATTAACGCCTTGGTGCGCCACGGGACCGCACCTCCGCTCGACTGTTCTACACGCTCATAGGACGCCGCATCTGGCGAGCTCCTACAGTATATTAACAAGACATATTTGCTTCAGACTAAGCTGAGGGAATCAAATTAGAAAATGGTACACTAAGAATAGTAGATGATTGTAGTGTCTAGGAAGCCTGCATACCCGATTCACAGACAAACAATCGACCAATTCGTATTAATGAGTTTTATTATAATAAGAGAAATACAATACTTAACTCTGACAATTATAAAGATGTGTCGCAAGCAAAGGGCTACATAGGAACTAATCAATCTACACACAGAGCAAAAGCGAAGTGACTATCGTTGACGCTGCTAGCCAGGCCTCTAATCTTGAAGCTGCTATTGAACTGGGACGTCATCAGTCGGTCGCGGCGTTTATGTCCTCTTCACATAAGGGTCGCTGCTGTTGCGTTGTCGTCTTGGAAGGTGATCCGGTCAGCGTGCAATTGGCTGACTTCTTCTCGCAGCCTTCTCTTCCCTGTCGTTCCATACTGGCGTGCCGGCGCTTGACTTTAGGTCGTAACAATGAGTGTTGTTATTTGACCAGTAAAATAAATGAAGATGTCAAGAGCAGAGAGGATACAGAGTACAGAGCGCCAACAGCAGGAAAAGCATTTCTAAACAATATAAATTTTGCTAACTTCGAATGAAGTAAGTACGTCTTTTCTTAAGATACTTGTCTGGAGTGTAAAATGTGAGAGAGACTAGAACCGTTGAAAATGTGTTGTTACAGGGGAGTGGTGCAAATTGGATTGGTAAATTGAATAACTAATGACGAGACAATGATCGAATTAGGGAGAAAAGAAATTTGTGACACAACTTGGCAAAAAGAAGGGAGTGGTTTGGTAAGACACATCCCGAGTCATGTCGGAATCTTCAATTTGGTAACGATGAGAAGTGTGTGGAGTAAAAATTGCAGAGGAAGACTAAGGTGTGACAACAGTAAGATTGTGCAAGTGGATGTAGGTTACAATAGTTATGCAGTGGGAAAAAGGCTAGCAGGGAATAGACCAGTGTGGACAACGGTATGAAATCAGTCTCTAGACTGAAGACAGCATCAACAGCATGACGTATTTTCAGCTAATAGCAAAGAACGGAGGATTAGCTGAAATAAAATCTAGGGCCTATTGGAGTTTCTTAAACGCGATAAAGGTATGAGACATACATAGAAGAAAAGGTTGAACTAGACTGGTCCACGTCTAACAATGTCGGAGGACACACTACCTAATATAGCATATCTAGGAACTAGATGAAGCGAGAAGAAAATGAGAAACCATATCTAAATAGCAGGACAACATCTGCGATGACAGAGTAAATACCGACATCGAATCGACAACCAACGCTTTATACAGAAACAAATGCTTGAGAATTGTAGAACAGGCGTGGGGTGATGAGGCACCTGTAATACAAAAGAAAGCAGATACTTAATCCGAATCATGTGCTACACCGAGATGTTATTTTCGAACAGACGATCCGCAAGGATTTGTCCATCTTGTACGCCTCTTCGTGATGGACCGTTGGTTCCAAATACTCATTCTGATGTGTTAAAAGTTGACGTCAAGAATTGTTTTAATTTACTTTTTGTGTGCGTTATCAGTTCAGGTCAAGTTACAGCCTAGTTATGAGTTACAGCTTAGCTATAGGTAGATGTCTCCGCGGATAGGAAAACGTCCTGGACATACGCGATTCTCTTATACACATCCGCAAGTCCTCTATTTGCATCTGACGTTATTCAAACATTCTATCCCAATTTAACACGTTCGCTATCCTGGAGATCTGACGGTACGTTTGTGCCAGGCCTAAATTTTCGTCTGCCGAGAATCAAACCTCTTAACTTTACATTCCATAGACTAAGAACGTTTAGGCTGATCATAACCACATTTTAATGGAGCATTGTCTGTCATATTGTGAATGTGTTTCTTAACTTACAACTTTGTATTGTAATTACTGAAACATAGTTTGAAAAATTTTCTCCAGAATATTTCTTTAACACTGGGAAACCAAATTAAGTCGTGTGTCGTCATTTCTCCCATATTGTTAAATATTTGTCATATGTCACTTTAGACCTAACTGCATCTTGCGAACTCCGTAGGCATTAAGGATTGGTGGCGCAGAACGCAACCGGCCACAGATACGTTTAAAAAGTTTTATGTTGAAGTCATGTCGGCTTCGAGCTAGCATGCTCCTTGTCAGATGCTTAACGTCTCGAATGAAAGTAGTGTATTCGTCAGCAGCATGTCGTCCGCTCAAGCACAGCATAAGCAAGTCTTTTAGCACCACTCCTTAAAACAACATATCCTATAATTCTCATACAATACATTCAATTTTAACGCAAAACCGCTTTTCTGTTATTAACACATTTTCTTTGCTAAACATAAGGTAATTTACATCTTTGCTTAATACGAAATGAGCAGTATCTTTATTAAGTGAACGGACTTCGCATTGTAAACAAAAATATCAAATGTAAATCACATGTCTGAGCTGAAACTGGCACGAAGGATATTGTGAAGTGATTGAGTGCCAAAGTGATTTATTTATAACATGTGCGCTTACGCAGCAACAGTTCTTGCATCGCCCTGAAAAACATAAGGACCACCCGATGTAATTTCCATTAAACAGTCTACTTGTAAATATTTATTGAGAGTGAGGTTGATAGCATGAATGATTTTATACGGAACATTATTTATGTCGCATTTCATATACAAACAAGAATCGAACAATGAAACGAAGATTTTGGCGTATCGTAAAACAACCTCAATGTTCATTTAGCGGCAGCTTTCGGTAATTATTTAAGAATGGAATAATGAAATTCAGACCATTAGCTGCTTAAAGGCGTTGATAAATATCAACGGAGACAGTTAAAAATGTGTACCCCTGAGCGGGATTCGAACCCGCGATCTTCTGCTTACATGTCTATCCGAATGAGCCACCGAGGACACAAAGAGTAGTTTGACGGCAGGAACTTATCTCTGTCACGCTCCCCGTGAGTACCATACTTCCAACTACGTAAGAGATCTCGCTTTATATCAAGGAAACTGGAGTGACTCAGACGTAAGGCAGTTGCCGGTACGACGAAAAAAAAAGAGAGAGAGGATAGGAAGCCCTCCATATCGACATTTCTAGCTCTTGAAGATGTCAACAACCCATCTACCGTCTTCAAGAAACCTCGCATTCAACCAGTATCGCAGCATTCCATCCAGAATGGATAATAATAAATATTTAAACAATGATAATTATTATTGTCTATCGGCTGTACTGCAAAAATTAACAAAAATCATGGTATTGACACTATCATGAAACTGTTTAGCCAGAAAATAATTATTAATGACAAGAGAAACCCCCAATCTACATCTACATATTTACACCAGGTGGTGTGTGGCCGAGGGTAGGCATTAACCTGGGAGCCGATATCTGGAGCCTGTTGTATATCATGCACAAAGAGGACCAGCTGTATCTCGCATGACCGCTGTTTCCTAAAACCGTGCTGGTTTCTGGAGATGAGCTTCTCAGAGTCTAGAAAGGTCATTAAGTCTGAACACAAAATATGTTGCATGATTCTACAACAAATCGGTCAGAGAAATAGGCCGGTAATTATGTGCATCCGATGTTCTACCCTATTTATAGATTTATATGACCCGGGCCTTCTTCCTGTCCCGTGGAACTTTACGCTATTCCAATGATCTCTGATAGATGATGGATGAGAATGGTGCTATATTTATAGCATAGTCAACATAAAATCTTACGGGGAGACCGTCTGGGCCAGATGCCTTCCTAGCGTCTAAGGATCTTAACTGTTTTACAATCCCAGGTACCCTAAACAACAGCCATCTTTGCATTTGTTCGATAGTTGAAAGGGGGAATAGTGCTGCAGTCCTCTACCGTAAACGAGATTTTGAAAGCTAGGTTTAGAATTTCGGCCATCTGTTTATCATCATCTGTTACATTACCCGTACTGTCAGCAAGAGAAGGTATTGAATTATTTGTAGCGTTCATAAATTTTACGTACGACCAAAATTTTTTGGGGCTATTTTTAGAAACTGCAGATAAAATATTGCTTTCAAATTCGTTAAAAGAATCTCGCATTGACCTTTTGACACCTGCTTTCATTTAACATAATTTCTGTTTGCCAAAGGGGCAGTGACTACGTTTAAAACGACTGTGCAAAATTCTTTGCTTTCTCAGCAACTTCGTAATATGTTTGTTGGATCCTTTCCTCCCTCCTCCCCCCCCCCCTTATGTTTTTGCTAAGCACATATTTCTCTAGCACGTGGTGGACAATACCCTTAAATTCCGACCAAAGATGTTCAATATCTTTGTGTCCCGCGGTGAATGCTTGGAGCTGACTATGAAGATATTCATTAATGACACTTTTATTTGCTTTCCCAAAAAAGAAAACTCTACGCTGTCTCTTTGGTTTTTTGCAACTTCCACTGACATTGAAGGCACAACGACATTATGGTCGCTAATACCTTATTCTAGAATAACTTCCTCAGAAAGATCAGGCTTCTTGTCGCCGAGATATCTAATATGTTCCCATCTCGATTTGGTTTTCTAAACAATTGCTCAATGTTGCATGTTGAGAGCGCTCCTGGAATAACTTCACACTAGTCTTTGCTTCTGCCCCCTGTGATAAACGTGTAATTTTCCCAGTCAACGGATGCCAGAGTACAGTTTTCACCTATAACTAATGGATAATTTGGATATTTATTTCATATGTAGTCAAGACTTACCCTGAAACGTTCTGCGACGTTTGTTGCATCCTCCTCAGTTTTTAAAACGGATCAAGCATGAAAACAGGAAGAAGGTGTACTGATCTGTGAGAAAACAGCAAAATAGGAACAGTGAACGCTTCGAGAACAAGAAGTCCAATGAAGTTCAGCTCTATACAGTGACACCGTCGTGGATAAGTGACCATAGTGTTGGTCTGCGCAACGCGCGAGTCGTGTTCACGCCTCCTTTTTTTTTTCACGATATCCTGAAATGTCCGTCCGGTCATTGAAATGTTTGTTCTCTTTCTGTAGTCTTTTCAGTTGTCATATATGTACAATATGAGTCATGTGGTAAGAATACTTTACTGTCGCAGGTAAATGTGATGAATAGTGAGAGCAGGCGAGATACCACATATACGTCTCACAGAAATAAAAATAACAAATAAACGAGTGTGGACTATGTTACAACAGAGGAATTCAAGAGTCAAGTCTTTCAAAACGGAACATAGCTTCAGAAACGTTGAAAACATATGTTCTGACAGAGTACAGACAAACTGTCTGATAATGAAACGGTTGCGTTCATTTGTTGATGCTTATGTGACAAAGTATTATGTTTTCATCATTCCCTTGGGAGTGATCACATTCACATTTTTACGAACACCTAAATCGAGCAAGGAGGCATACCTCACTCACTTACCAATAGTGCAAATTAGTTTCGTCGGTAAGAGATTTATATCATATGACACACGTACTGTCACTATTGCAGTGTACAACATACTAGACGTGTTTTCCGGGTGGAGGATTCGGTTGACTTGACGCCTTGTCGTCAAACGTTTGCGTTTCCGATACGAAAGCCGCTTCCCTTCGACTACTAATAGGGAAGTTGTGCAGAACCCACTGTCATTACAGGTCCCTACCTCAAACCTGGCTGACGGACGTTACACCACGACAATGAGACAAATTTGGGTATAGCGAACAGCGGAAAAAAAGAAAAAGAAAATTGGCAGGAGGGAGGTTCGAACACGGCTCGACCACAAGTTAGTTTGACTTCGTAACCACTGATCCACGACGCCGTGTTTCATCCTGTCTGCTGTATTTTACACTTCATATTCTTTGCCCTTTCACTGCTTCTATTTTGCTTTTTTTTTTCACAGTCAAGGACACCTTTTTCGTGTTTTCATGCTTGATCTGGGATCAGCTTTTGATGGCTGTCCACTGTGCCCTCTTACCACTAAATCTGATGGGGGTGCGAAGGGGAGTTTCCCTGGTGGGGATATTCGCAGAGAGACCCACGGGTATTCGCATCGACAGAGAATTTTAACTGCAAAACCAATTATACTGTATCAGGAATGGTTAATCATAATGAAGTAAAAAGTACTAATCACTACTGTCAACCACTTGTAACGCAAAAATAGACGAAAACTGTAATACTGACACTATCCTGAGACGGGTAAACCACAAAATAATCGTTACAGCGAAAATTCACCTATATACCGGCGGATAGTCACAGGCTTTTATCCACAAAGCCAGTGTTATTGGCGATATCCCCAGATACATCGGTACCCGTGTCAGACCTCGAGCTCTGCACTGGGCTTTGAGGTGTATGCCGCCGCGGCCCAGCTGCTGCGGCACCTGTGTGAGCTGGGCGCACAGCCCGTCTGCCTCGGGCTGCAGCTGCGAGCGCCGAACAAACACCAGCTACCTGCTTGCTGGCTGCTGGCTCTACGCTTCCGTTTGCCCGCCCGGCCGGGAGCAGGCAGCGTCAGCGCGGCAGCGGCTGCGGCCACGGCGCCCCACAAGACGTGCTTTGTTAACGGGATGAACCGCTTGTCTCCAGGTAAACGACACGTGCAAACAGCCCAAGAAGGTCCCGTGTACAAAGTTCACCATGCAACGGAGAACACATAGTAAGACACCTACGACCAAATACTAGAAACTGTATCTAGTCTAATGTCTGCACCTGCCTGTTTTCCCTTCTCACACACACACACACACACACACACACACACACAGAGAGAGAGAGAGAGAGAGAGAGAGATTTTTTAATTGTACTCAATTGGTCTTTATCTGCACAGCTATTTGCCGGCCTCTGTGGCCGAGCGGTTCTAGGTGCTTTAGTTCGGAACCGCGCTGCTGCGGTGGTCGCAGGTTCGAATCGTGCCTCGGACATGGATGTGTGTGATGTGAGGTTAGTTAGGTTTAAGGACAGTGGAAACTCGATTAACCGTCGTCTTCGGGACAATGGTCGTGACGGTTGAGCGAATAGACGGATAACAGAAACACTGTATTCCTCCAAAACATAACCTCAATCAATTCTTTATGTGTAGACACATATCACTCTCACAGTAATATAATAATATTTAGGAGCTAAAACAAATTAAACACGACTGTAATAGCAAATAAAACTATTTATTACATGATAAAAACATCCGTACAGTAGCTACAAAAGTTGAAAAATACGTAACGTACAGTACTGTACTGTACTATAAACTTACAGGTGAAATAGTTTATCTAGCTTGGAAATAGTCAGTCAATTTCTTCTGCCGTTTTGATGTTCGAGCTTTCCCCGCGGCAACATTTCGTATTATTCGGAGCAGTAGTGCCTGCGTTGCATTAGCCTCTTCTTGACTTTCTAACCATTCTAAACACTTGGACAGCATTGTTTCGGCCTCTGAATGGCTAATAGTTTTTTTTTCTTCATGGTTTGAACACTCGTCTTCATCAGCCCCTTCTTCTTCTTCTTCTTCTTTGGTGGCACTTACACTGGCAACAATTTCGTCATCACTCAAAATTTGAAAACCCCCGTCCACTTTGTCACACTCTAACGTCAACTGAAGGTCATATTTTATGTACCATACTATGGCGGGCGGGTACATTCACTTCCCACTAAAATAGAGTAAATAAACGAAGCGAACGCGTCACTGCACCTTAGAACATTCTGTTATTACAGTACTATTATGGTGTTACAGCAGTGACGGTTAACAGATACTGACGGTTTAAAGAGTGACGGTTAATCCAGTTTTTACTGTAGTTCTAAATCTAGGGCGCTGACGACCTCAGATGTTAAGTCCCATAGTGCTTAGTGCCATTTGAACCATTTTGCATAGCTATTTAGACAGCTACGCCGTTGTTAAATATGCTTAGAAATTAAATATCCATTTGATACTTTTATAATGAAGTTGCAGTGTCTCTACTCTCTCTCTTACTACACTAGTCATTCCCAATAACACATAGTTTTCATATTCATATTTCATATTGATGTATTAGGTTAACGTTACAAATGGCTCTGAGCACTATGGGACTTAACATCTATGGTCATCAGTCCCCTAGAATTTAGAACTACTTAAACCTAAATAACCTAAGGACATCACACAACACCCAGTCATCACGAGGCAGAGAAAGATTAACGTTACAACTTCAGCTTCTATCTGCGCTGTTTGCTACTTTTCCCGTTCTCCTTCATTTTTCTCTCAGTGTTGTCTTTTCCTTTTTATTGTCCAAGTTGCTCCCGATTTATTATTTCTTCTGCTTCGAAAGCTTTCAAAATTTAATATTTTATTCTAAAAATAGTCTTTCTAATATTTCTGATATTCCTTGGTGAAGTTTCTCTCTAGTTCTTTTCTAATTTTTGTAATTTATGCTACTGTCAATTTATTTTTCCAGAAATACAGAAATATTTGTTTCCTGTTCTCATTCATCCGGTAGAGGAGTCCAAGGATGATTAACCTTCTCTTACTCTACTTCTGATATTTTTGTATATCTTGGTAGACCTCTTCGTAACTTCTCAGTTTCCAACCAACTGTGTTTTGTACTGCATCCACTATTTTTCTAATAATCCATCTTTCAAGTATCTCTATTCTGCCCAGCTCATAGTTCATCGTATAACATTCACGTACTTATAAACAGTTTGGCCTTAACCACTGTGGCGCAGTGTTTTAGTTTTGTGTTTATAGATATGCTTTCATGTTGTAGATATTTTTTGCCAAATCATATGCTCTCTCCATTTTATTAACTCTTATATCTAATGCAAATGTTTGTAGACCGTTTTACTGTCCAGGACATTTATATTTGCTTACTCGCTCTATTTTATTTATGTATGTTTCTGTACAGGGTAAACCAGAACTTCGCTGACAAGCTTTCAGAGGCAGTTCGGGGATACCTGCCGAGTATTTTGTTATAAAATACCCACAGTCTTCTGCTGAACCAAGCGAAGAGGTGCAGTGGTTAGCACACTTATCTCGCATTCGGGAGGACGACGGTTCAAATCCGCGTCCGGCTATCCTGATTTAGACCTTCCTTGAGTTCCCCAAATCGCTTCAGGCAAATCCCGGGATGGTTCCTTTGAAAGGACACGGCTGACTTCCTTCCCCATCCTTCCCTAATCCCACGGGACCGACGACTTCGCTATTTGGTTCCCTCCCCCAAAAGTCAACCAGTCAACCTGAGGCTCGTTATAGAACTACTGAATTTCTATAGACAACAGAGCAAACGTTGAAGGTAAACAAACTTGCTCCGTTAACCACGATGCAAGTGTGATGCCCAGTTTACTCTATACCCTCCAGCTGGTATGGATGAGTAGCACAAAAACGCTGTACTACGCTCTTCCCACAATAATGACGAAAACATCAAATGCTGTGTTTCGTCTGAAGTTTGTTGTAATACTCTGTATTTTATGTTAAATGTTATGGTGATTGCTTATAACAAGCTTCTTCACTGTTGTGATGGTATTTTCACAGAAACATTGGTGACTGCGGTAACAAACTGGATAAATCTTAATTTCAGTATTACTCTGTAACAGGTGTCCGAAAGCAGTGGGCCCCTTACGCTAAAATGTTTAGAATTTATTCGTGGACAACCTCTGGAAGCATTACAGCGGAATTCTGGTCACACTGCATATTCTGGAACTTTTTTTTGTATCTGTCATGTTTTATTTCAGTTGAAATTCTGAGACCAGTTGTATTCGCTGATATTTTTCATGTGATTTATTTGAATAAATGTTTCTGTTACATTTCCTGCAAATATTGCAAAATCGTTTCCAAAAACCAGAGAGTTTACCTTAATTTCATTTGATCTCTTCCCCAGAATTGTTGGTTCAGTTTTACTATCTTAGGTAATATCATTTATTTGTCTCGTGATATAACAACCTTGTAATAAGGATGACAATAGCTAAGAATAAGCTGACAATCAGCTAAAATACATGAACGGTTAAAATACATACAAAGTGAATTTTCTGTAGGGAATTTAAAAACAGCGGTATCAGTCAAGTTTCTGTCTCAGAAGTGTAAATTCTAGTTGACGAACACAGGTTGTTAGACTGGACGAAGAACAGGAGACAGCAAAGTCGTCAACATACGAAATTCTGTTCATTATAATACTATAATTAATAATGATACTCTGTGAGCCACTACTGACATGACAGAATTTGACGGAGTACATGTCACCATTTCGAAACCAGGAAGTATCATTCGCTTAGTTGACGAATGTTGTTGTATCTACAGGTATCACATGCTTTCTACTGATCGATGAAGATGCCAACGAAATGTCGTAGAAATTATTCTTGAAATACTCCTTCCAGGTATATGAAGCTAGCAAGTGTGGAATGTTACTTCCGTCAACAAAACTGACTTTGAGAAACCTAGCTAGACGTCACTTAACCATACTCTCACCAGGCCTTAACTAATGTTTCCATGAAATTTGCTTTTGATCTCAAATAACTATTATTATCATGAAAGAGTAAATACATTACTCTGATCTGATTATTAGACGTGCTATTAGAGTCCATTGGATGTGAACAACGCGTTCACATAGATGTAGTAGGTGAAGTTTGACTACATCGCCTCTGTGCACAGAAAACGCAGTAAGTCAACTGCAGTTGTGTGCTGTTTATTATCTCACAAGTAATTTAGGTGATAATTTCTGAATTATCAGTGTTTCAAATTTAAAAAAAAATGCATGTAACGTATATTTTTATACGGTAAAAATATTACATTTTGTGTTGCATTTCTGAGTGTTTCAGTATTATACCTATTTTCTCTTTATATCCCTTTTCACAGTAACGATACCATTTATTTTTTATGCTGTATGTCATCTACAAGATTAATGCTTGTTCTCCCTGAAATTTATGTTCTTATCTTTGACTTTTGTGTATTTTTGACCTAAATTTACATGAATATTGTCAACGTTTAAACAGCTTTCATTGTTCACTTATATCCATTATTTATGCTTGTAAATATTTATTCTTTAATAGAATGAATCTCAAGCCAAAGTTCACGAAATAGCGAAGTGTGATCAGTAGCATATACGTATTCTTTGTACTTACATTCACCGTTTGTTTGGAAAGAATTTGGCATGGGTATCAGGAGCCAGTGCAGTGTAGGTATTCTAAAACATAATGCTCTTTCCGTTTCATAAACTTTTGGTTATCTGAATTGCCATTATTTCCGCCACCACCACGACTGTAGCGTCCAGCTGCAGATGGTCCAGAACATGTTCCAGTGACGCCTCCATCTGACAAAGAGTTTGCAATATCTTTAAAACTAGTTAGTGGTACAATAAATCCTTTCAAAATTTAAAAACGCGACTGATTCCATTTGATGCACACATAAATCGTCAATTTAAAATTCAGTTGCACTTCTGCATCCGCAATGGATACAATTGATTCATAGATTTAGAGAAAGTTTTGGAAAATGGTGAATTTTGGAGATAGCTCAGATAAAATATTGGATGTGAAACGCCACTAATAAGTTTTACAGAAAACAGACTGCACTAAATTGCATTTGTTTCAAAGAAAATGCCTTTTTTGCATACTGCATATCGAAATTTTTATTTTTTTATGCACCCAGACGCGTATCTCCTTTTTTTTACAAGGCATCTTCAGTGGGAGTCCTGGTATATTACACGATTTGTCCATTTTTACACATAGGTTATGGTTTCACATCTAGGTTATAGATATGAAAACAGTTCCTTAACTTTTATATGAAATGGAAAGGTAGTTACAGGTAACTTCTAATTTGAATCTAAGCAAACTGCTTTTTCTCATCTGGCAACAAGTTGGACATCTTACAGTCACTTCCAGTTCACTGTTTATGGTACACATCACTGTAAGTGCCATCTTCTTAATACAGAGTTTCATCTGCTTTCTAAGTGTTGCCAACAGTCTCAGTTTTCTGCATTCAACTGCTTTGTGAATATGTGTGTTTTGTGTGTGTGTGTGTGTGTGTGTGTGTGTGTGTGTGTATGTGTGTGTGTGTGAGCGCGCCCGAGCACATGTATATTCGAGAGGGAGAGAGATTTCTTAGTTTTTTAATAAAATAAAACTTATTTATTTTATTTTTATTACTATTTTTTATTCATTTTTTTATTCTTAAAAATAAAAATAATTATTGATATCATTATATTTTTCTGTATATACTTTTGAGAGGAATCAGATGTGTAATCATTTGTTGGGATTTCTGTCTATTACATGATCAATCAGTGTAAACAGGAGTTGTTGGTTATATTTAGTTGGTTTTTTAATAGTTGTTTCTTTTCAGCCTTTGTTTTGTATATATGATAATTCTCCTGTAATGTTAGGCGATGTCTTTCATTATTTATTCTAATTATTTTCATATTATTTTCTCTTATAGTAGGTTTGTGGTTATTTTCTCTCAAATTTTCTGGAAAAGTTGAGTGGTTTGTTCCATATTTCCATGCTCTGGTATGTTCTTTGTACTGGGTGTCAAATGTTCTGCTGGTTTGTCCCATATACCTTCCATCACATGAGTTGCACTGTAGTTGGTATATTCCTGCTTTTTGGTAGCTGCGTTTTTTGCTATTTTTGGAATGTGCCTTTGGATTGAATTGTCTGTTTTGAATGCTATGTTTATGCCTTGTCTTTTGAAAATGTTTGTTATTTTATGTGTGAATTTGTGCTCATATATCACTGTGTACCATCTTGAATCTTCTTGCTTGTTTTCCTGTATTCTTTGTGTCGTTATTGTTCTGTCACTGTTTGTGTAGTGTTTTGTTGTACTATTGTTTGTGAGTGTTTATGTAGTGTGTTCACTGATTGCATTTGCTTTTTAATTTTTTTGTTGAATTCGGTGACTAGATCCCTACTGTACCCATTGTTTGCAGTAATATGAGCCAAGGGACAAGACTAGGAGGTAGTAATTGAGAAGTGATTGAGACAGCGATGCAGCCTATCCCCACTGCTATTCAATACGTACATTAAGCTAGCAGTAAAGGACCAACGAGAAACTTAGAAAGAAAAAGAAATAAAAACCTTGAGGTTTTCGGACGACGTTTTAATTCCTTAGAAGACGGCATAGGAAAGGAAGAGCAGTTGAACGGATTGTGTAGTGGCTATAAAAGAGATTATAAGATGAATGTCTGTAAAAATAAAACAGGGATAGTGGAACGTAGTCAAATTAAATCATGCGATTCTAAAGGAATTACATTAGGAAATAAGACAGTAAAACAAGATTTGCTATTGGGACAGCAAATTACCTGACGATGGCGGATGTTAAGAGGGTGTAATTTACAGACAGGTAATAGCAAGGAAGGTGGGTGTAAAACTGAGAAACGTATCAAAATAAGTGCTAGGAAGTCTACTCTGAACTAATTTGTATGAAATGTAGCCTTGTGTGTAAGTGAAACGTGAACGATAAGTAGTTCAGACAACAAGAGAATAAAAGCTCTAGAAATGTGGTGCTAAGACGAACGCTGAAGATTAGATGGATAGTTCGAGTAAGTAATGAGGAAGTAACAAAATCGAATTGGGGAAAACAGAGGTTTTTGGCTCACTTTGACTTATAGAAGGAATCGGGATCGTGAAGTTTCAAGAAATAGTCGATTTGTAAGTGAATCGAAGTGAGTGGGTTAAACAATGTAGAGAGCGGCCTAAGCATAAATACAGTAAGCAGTTTCCAGTGGATGTAGGTCGTAGTAGTTATTCAGAGATAAAGAGGCTTGCACAGGGCGGGTTTGTGCGGAGAGTTGCATCAAAACAGTCTTCGGACTGAAGACCGCAACAGCCGGCTGGAGTGGCCGAGTGGTTCTAGGCGCTACAGTCTGGAACCGCGTGTCCGCTACGGTCGCAGGTTCGAATTCTGCCTCGGGCATGGATGTGTGTGATATCCTTAGGTTAGTTAGGTCTAAGTAGTTCTAAGTTCTAGGGTACTGATGACCACGGTTCTAGTCGCTACAGTCTGGAACTGCGCGACCGCTCCGGTCGCAGTTTCGAATCCCGCTTCGGGCATGGATGTTTGCGATGTCCTTAGGTTAGTTAGGTTTAAGTAGTTGTAAGTTCTAGGGAAATGATGACCTCAGAAGTTAAGTCCCGTAGTACTCAGAGCCATTTGAACCATTCGAACTGATGACCACATCCGTTAAGTCCCATAGTGCTCAGAGCCATTTGAACCATTTTTTGAAGACTGCAGCAACAATAATTTCATTCTGATGGTCTCATTGAAAAAGTTTACTTGAAGTATTTTTAATTTTTTTTTTCAATCATGTCTTCTTGTGGGAATGAGATGGGTGTGTTGTTACTGATGTATCCATTCTCAGGAATCGGAACCACTCTTTCGAGACTGAGAGTGTAACTTTGTGCCAACCATACGAAAACCTTCATTTAATGTTGTTTATTAAGAGCTGCGTTAAGGAGTAAGTGTACTCATACTTACATGTTTCATCGGCGAAAACGCATAGACGAAAAGGAATCTCTCGTACATTGTAAAGAGCTTGCATATCCCCAGTTAGCTGAGGAAGAAGCCTGACCCAGTGAGAAGGCAGCTGGCGCGCGGCGCGTAGGCCGGGCTCCGCAGCAATTAGTCAACTTGGAGTGGCCTCGAGCAGCGCACCGCAGCGCTTCCGTCTCCCCCTACCGAACCACTTTAAACGCGGAATAAACCAACGGGGCACAAATTAAGTAAAACAACCCTGGGGAAACAAAACACAGAGAAAAAGGCGGCGCGCCGGCCAGGGTCGGAGGAAAGGCCGGAGGGTGGGGGCAGGAAGTGTTAACAAGGCGAGAGGCAGGCGCGCACGGATACACCCATTACTATTACCTGCAGTCTGTCGGCACTGGCTCGCTTTTAATCACAGTCACACTTCCAGCTTCGTAGGGTCGGGGAGCACCTTTAAGTTGAGCACTAGCACCGACTGTTGTGTCTCCAGCAATCGTCATCCGCTGCTTCACCGGTACGCTGTGCATAAATACGGCCTCACTTGCCAAATAACGAAAAATAAAACAAATGCTTCTTTTGACAGAATTATCTAACCACCATAAATCTGCAGTAAGACAGATCAAAAATGGTTCAAATGGCTCTGAGCACTATGGGATTTAACATCTGCGGTCATCAGCCCCCTAGAGCTTAGAACTACTTAAATCTAACTAACCTAAGGACATCACACACATCCATGCCCGAGGCAGGATTCGAACCTGCGCCCGTAACGGTGGCGCGGTTCCAGACTGAAGCGCCTAGAACCGATCGGCCACCTCGGCCGGCAAGACAGGTCAAATGAGATTCCTACAAGAAAGTAAATACAGCAACCCGACACTGTATATAATGCAATTATTCAAGTACAGATTGCGTCGTTACCGATTTAGAAGGGACAAGTTCATCATCACAGTGCTGTTCACCTTTAGAATTAACATATAACTTACGCTAAAGTAGATATTTCTTAACATGTAAGGGAGGAGCAACAAACACCGTAAGTAAATCAGACACGAAATTCACAACAAATATGTTTCCAGAATGAGATTTTCACTCTGCAGCGGAGTGTGCGCTGATATGAAACATCCTGGCAGATTAAAACCGTGTGCCGGACCGAGACTCGAACTCGGGACCTTCGCCTTTCGCGGGCAATTGCTCTACCAACTTAGCTAATCTGCCAGGAAGTTTCATATCAGCGCACACTCCGCCAAAATCTCATTCTGGAAACATCCCCCAGGCTGTGGCTAAGCCATGTCTCCGCAATATCCTTTCTGTCAGGAGTGCTAGTTCTGCAAGGTTCGCCGGAGAGCTTCTGTTAAGTTTGGAAGGTAGGAGACAAGGTACTAGCAGATGTAAAGCTGTGAGGACGGGGCGTGAGTCGTGCTTGGGTGGTTCAGTTGGTAGAGCACTTTCCCGCGAAAGGCAAAGGTCCCGAGTTCGAGTCTCGTTCCAGCACACAGTTTTACTCTGCCAGGAAGATTCAAAACAAATTTGTTCTTAAATTATACATAGCAAAATGTAGAACCGTAATATGCCCACAATTCTAGCAGAAGAGCCACTGATGACGCTTTGTAAATAAAAGCTTAACGCGTTTTGCATAAAACACTTAAATTTCAGTACGCATAAGATGGAAAAAACCAATGACAATTGATATTTAATACCAAATGTGGAAAATAGTCATGTAAACAAATATGCTGCTGTTAGATTTTCATAACCTTCAGGAAATGCAGCACATATTTACGTAGGTAATCTGAAGTTATATATGAAAGCAGCTCGCTAATATTCGTTAGTAAGTGCTTCGTAACAGTATCTTGATACAGAACCTCTGAGACGTCAGAATTGAAGATATGCATATCACCTGCAGAAATTCTGCTTGAAGTTTCCAATGGCTAGTAATATGGCTCTGAGCACTATGCGACTTAACTTCTGAGGTCATCAGTCGCCTAGAACTTAGAACTAATTAAACCTAACTAACCTAAGGACATCACACACATCCATGTCCGAGGCAGGATTCGAACCTGCTACCGTAACGGTCGCTCGGCTCCAGACTGTAGCGCCTAGAACCGCACGGCCACTCTGGCCGGCGGTTAATAAAAGTTTTTCAGTGAGCTTCTTGTTAATTTCAGGTACGGTAAAAATTATTATACAGTACATCTAAAGCTATTGAGACTCTTCTAACGGAGGAACAGTAAGAACTCATTTTATACTCCGATTATAAAACACTAAAACTAGCTAGTGATACGGCAGTCGTATTGATTTCAGAAGAGCCTTGGAATCCCCTGGTCTACCAGAAAAACACGTGTTGCAATTTTTGATATATCGAACGGGCGAACCGGTAGTTCACAAGCTTGTTTGAGTAGCATGAGAATATGACAGAAATGCTGCAGTATCTGAACTGTCAAATATTTGGAGAATGACGTCTAACATATCATAAAAACGTGTAACGGAAAATTACACGAATAATTTTGTGTCTTCCACACGTCGTTCCAAGAGAATCCGTGGAGATGAAATAAGTAATAGTTTGTAACGGGACACCCTTCTCTAGCGTTACTTTTCCTCAACAGTAGTTGTCGATACCAGTATTATTTTTCGAATTTTGAACAGGTTAATATTATCACAACTACTTTTCTGAAAACTTTCATATAATGTAATACACAGTATGCTATATTTCAAGCTAAAATTTATGGAAAGTAATTACTTTATAAAATATTTTAGTTTCGATGTTATAATCGATAAGTACTAGTTCTGAAAGTAAAGTTAATTTTTTCAGAAACAATTAAAATTACGCCTCGAGGGGTACCCACGTGGTCAGAGGCGCCTTGTCACGGTCCGTGCGGCTCCCCCCGTCGGAGGTTCGAGTCTTTCCTCGGGCATGGGCGTGTGTGCCGTCCATAGCGTAAGTTAGTTTAAGTTAGATTAAGTAGTGTGTAGGCTTAGGGACCGATGACCTTAGCAGTTTGGTCCCGTAAGACATTATCAAAAATTTTCATTTTTTTTTAAATTACACATTATTTGCACACTTAAAATTACTGTTATTAATGAATCAATACAGTACTGTTTACTATGCTTATTTTTGTATTTACATATGAAATAATCGAAATTAATAATGTAATGAAAACCAGTAGGAAATCATTTGCTAAGAAAATTGTAAACTCTGGAATATTGTTATTTCCGTAGAGTGTGAGAGTCGTAAACTTGCCTCTGATGTGACCGGACGTATTTTTGTATAATAGTGCGAACAACGTAATTTCGGCTTTGTTAATGCGAAAAATCAAAGTACTAAAATGTGAGAGTGTCAGAGGAAAATATATTTACGTAAAAAATTCTTGCAACAACAATGTTCCAATTTATTTAGTTCAAACCAACCATGAGGTCATGATGTTATAAAATTATAAATTTTAAAGTTCTGTCATGTATACCGTTTGTGGGCTTCGCTAATATAGTAATGTAATTTTTTATATTTTGGTTGTATATGCCACTGGGCGTAAGTTTCTCGGCTTAAGCGCCACCTGCTGTTTGTGATATATAACCACATTATTTGTACCAATGCTCCCATACTGTTATAACGGGAGTGTTAATTTCCTTCCTTTTTTATTGTTACTCTACCTAAGGACCTTATTAATACCAATAATTTACACGTTGCCTTTGTACGCCAATTGGCACATATTTCGCGACACGAGCCCCACCTGCCCCGTTTTCAGAACAACTACGCTAGCCGATTACACTCAGTCGGTTGTGGGCTCTGCAAGATCCATGAGCTATTTTATATTAACGTGAAAAAAACCCTAATTCTAGGGTTATATTTCATTTTTGACACATGGATCTATGCCGACAATTGTAAAAACCGCGATGGTGCATTAGTCCTTACCAATTTAAATTTATAAGTACCCGTCGTCGTTATCATACTTCTGTAATGCAAGAGTTCTCTAATATGTCTTAAAATTTATTCTTGCTTATAAGTTTCATACTTTTCTAATGTAAGCTATGATGTTCATTGTCCTTATGTTACCTTCTGAAGAAGACAAATTTATATTTGTCGAAACCTAGGTAAAGAATTTCTTTATCCATTGCAACTGGTCGGCTGTTTATAATTTTATTACGTGAAACTGTTGCTGTTGTGCAGCTATGTTTAAAATATTGACCTGATGTTAGATTTTCAGCTTCAGGAATCAGACCCACAGACAAGAAGAACTGGAGCCATCTCAACATGACAAGTTAAATAAACTTCGGTTCTCTCAAATCTTCATGAAAGGCTTTGCTTATTAATTACTTGGAATCGGCATTGTTTAATGTGGACAACAGATGGAAGAAGAAAGGAGAGGGGAGATTACAAGTTGTCCACAGGGATACTAACCGTCACTCATCCATTTTTGAACTGTTAGTGGAACACAAAATGTAACGGTTGGTAGAAATTTAAATACCGTTTGTCACACTCTTCACAGTGATTCGTCGAAAGTGGCCACAGAAGCATTCAGCACTCTGGATAAAAATACAGCAATATATGACAGGCAGCTGACTGGGCGCTTAAGGAACGGGGTTGTCGTGGGCGAAGAGTATCTCCCGAAGTTTCATTTCTGATGTTTGCTTCCTTCTCTTCCGCAGTCGCTCGTTAGGGACATGAAATGGGATAGTTGTGTGGCAACCTAGCGAGGAGTGTCCCCCGGAAAGGTCCGGTTTCCCTGTCAGCGGGGCTATTCTCACACGATTATCTCATCATGCGGCGCAGCGGATTCCTTGTGATCTAAACGAGCTGAACAAAAGCGTGTCCCGCCAATTGGCTGCCCCGCGCCGCGCCGCGCCGAACCTCTCGCAGGTAGCAACCACCTGCCCTCCTCGTTATGCCTGGGGTTGGCGGTGGGGGTGGGGAGTTCCCGCTGCCGCAGCACGTATGCCTAGGCGGCTCCTTCCCCGAATCTCACCAATTCCTTTGTGTGGGCGTGCGCTCTGGGCCGCTGGAGGGCTGTACCATTTTCCCCAAAATATATTGCACTCCGAGCTAATGTTTTTTAATGAGGAATGTTTCGGCATTAACATAATTTTCTATTTGCGCTATCGTCTCTTCAGTCAGCAAAACCAAATGTAATTTCCTTTCCTGTAGAGTCCGGCTTTGTAACTAAACAAAACAAATATAAATTTTGGCCCAACGAGTTTCACTTAATTTACTTCAGTTATATCATCAGAGATCTTCGAACGAGTGCATACAGAAAGACTGAAAACCCAAAACTGTATGCATTATCATACATTTCGCGTGTTATTCGACAGAAAAATCAAGAGAACTCACTGATGATCAAATTTCACAGAAACATACGTAGGTGAAAACGAAGAAATTTGTTTTCTCAACGTAGAATTCTTTGCCAAAACATTTTTATTTCAACCCAAACATGGACACAAAAAGCGAGATGCATATGTGTGTAACATTATTATGAAGCTGTTTGTTTTACGGCATTAGCCTGTGTTTGAGGTAATAAATAATAAATGATGCTGGAACTGTGTCAGCAACAATTTAAATAACATAGTTACTGCGTTAGGTACATATTTTCACATGTAGCGCAATGCCTTTCGAGAATGTATTATCATTTTCAAGTTCTGTGGGAATTAAAAGCATTTGTTAACATTACGTTTTCGTGTGTGTTGCTCTGTCGTTATTTCCTCGCAAATGTTGTTTTATATTTTCACTAC
The DNA here is from genome assembly GCF_023897955.1 of Schistocerca gregaria. Taxonomy (NCBI): domain Eukaryota; kingdom Metazoa; phylum Arthropoda; class Insecta; order Orthoptera; family Acrididae; genus Schistocerca; species Schistocerca gregaria. The sequence goes on from NC_064931.1 coordinate 737,667,040, forward strand.
AATCGGAAAAAACGAAAACTTATCATCGCAGAAAGTAAGTTGGTAACACTGTAGGATAGCACTTTTTACACAACTTCGTACAGTTATTTTGTTTCCATCGCCATGCAGAAACTGATTATAAAGATATATCTCTATTTAAACTTGTTCTTAAAGTTACTAACAACAGATTTTAACAAACGCTTAATGCAAATCTTTAACTATAATTAAACGTTTTACCTAACAGTGCTATTACAGTATCCTTAGGCATGTGTTACGTTATTATCTAACGTGAACAAACATTCAATGAAACGTTACGTGAGCAGAATTTATGAATGATGACAGAAACAGGAAACGACGAAAAACTCAATTAAGGTGTTTGTATCAAGCCATAGTTCTCCTAAATGATGGAAGTCGCAACTATTGATCAGCCATCAATCTGCAAAACTGCAGCCGTCCGCTCTAAGATCGTCTCTTAATGTCGGAACTGCTGGTAACACTTCAAGGCCTGGCCTGTTTCGGTCCACGGCCGACTACTTGATTTTCCGGGTTGAAAGCAATCGTCTGTGGTTCTTGAATGTTTGAAGTTTTCTAGTTACTCGGAGATGTGTTAGACTTGTATATCATTTCCCACAGTTCTTACTGATTTATTTCCCTGTACAGCTAAAATCAAGTCTCTGTGCAGTCCTACTTCTTTTCAGAAACGTTTTAACGTAAATTTGTAAACTACTAAGCGGAAAATTTTCTATAATAATTTGTCCCCCTGTACAGCTAAATCAAGCCTCTGTGCAGTGCTGCTTCTTGTCAGAACCGCTTAACGAAGTTTCATAAATTACTCAGCAGAAAAGTTTCTATGCTGATTTATCCCCCTGTACACCAGCTAAATCAAGTCACTGCGAGGCCCTCCTTCTTGTCAGACAATTTTAACGTAAATTCGTAAGCTACTAGGCAGACAAGTTATCTGTAGCCACCAGGAACCTTACGAACACAACTGATGCTTATAATGATTCCAGAAGAATTTATCATGCATTGAAAGCTTCCCCAGTACACACAATATGCTCAGATAGGAAGATAATCCACTCCTGGGCCCAAGGCTGCCGACAAAGGGAGTATCGGAGCTCTCACATGGTTCGGCACGTCTTGCAATAATCCAGCTAATGCTCGAATCTGCAGTCTTACGTTACAGTATCAACACAGTAGATTTGTTGTCGTGTAACATCCAACTCTGGTAACAATATATATAAATGACCTGGTAGACAGTGTCGGAAGTTCCATGTGGCTTTTCGCGGATGATGCTGTAGTATACAGAGAAGTTACAGCATCAGAAAATTGCTGTGAAATGTAGGATCATTTGCAGCGGATAGGCACATGGTGCAGGGAGTGGCAACTGACCCTTAACATAGACAAATGTAATGTATTGCGAATACATTGAAAGAAGGATTCTTTATTATATGATAGCGGAACAAACACTGGTAGCAGTTACATCTGTAAAATATCTGTGAGTATGCGTGCGGAACGATTTGAAGTGGAATGATCATATAAAATTAATTATTGGTAAGGCGGGTACCAGGTTGAGATTCATTGGGAGAGTCCTTAGAAAATGTAGTCCATCAACAAAGGTGGTGGCTTACAAAACACTTGTTCGCCCTATACTTGAGTATTGTTCATCAGTGTGGGGTCCTTTTCCAGGTCGCGTTGACGGAGGAGATAGAGAAGATCCAAAGAAGGGCGGCGCCTTTCGTCACAGGGTTATCTGGTAAGCGTTACGCAGATGTTTAGCAAACTCAGGTGGCAGACTCTGCAAGAAAGGTGCTTTGCATCGCTGCGTAGCTTGCTGTCCAGGTTTCGAGAGGGTGCGTTTCTGGATGAGGTATCGAATATATTGCTTGCCCCTACTTATACCTCCCGAGGAGATCACGAATGTAAAATTGGAGAGATTCGAGCGCGCCCGGAGGCTTTCCGGCAGTCGTTCTTCCCGCGAACCATACGCGACTGGAACAGGAAAGGGAGCTAATGACAGTGGCACGTAAAGTGCCCTCCGCCACACACCGTTGGGTGGCTTGCAGAGTATAAATGTAGATGTATATGTAAAGTAATTCCTGACCCCAAACATAGTTTGGTAGTTCATGGAATACAGACGAACTCTTATGTACACACACTTCTTCTCTGGACTACTGCTGTCGTGCCTAAACACCACGTGAGCGTCAAGACATCGCTCGACTTAGCACTCTTCTGTGCCTTACGGAGCATGTATGTCAATACAGACCAGTGGCGGATATATATGGGGAGCGCGCGAGGTGCCATTCCTCCCCCACCCCCTAGCAGGGCCGCACGCATTGTCGTCTTAAACACTCGCTGCTGTCACATTGTCAAACGAGATGGGTTGAGCGAAATGATGCTGTTATTGAATTCGCAGCTGATATCGTAACAGTTTGCAAATTTCTTAAGGAATTACAGCATTGGAGGGATAGAACAACGGGTGCCAAAGCCAATATTCTCCTTCGAGCTCTCTGTAACTGCGAGTTTATTATCACTCTGTTTACACTGAGTGACATTATGAGCATAACATACCTAGTCAGCAAAACCTTACAAGACCCTAACTTGGATGTCGCGATGGCAAAAGCAAAAAATGGTTCAAATGGCTCTGAGCACTATGGGACTTAACTTCTGAGGTCATCAGTCCCCTAGGACTTAGAATTACTTAAACCTAACTAACCTAAGGACATCACACACTTCCATGCCCGAGGCAGGATTCGAACCTGCGACCGTAGCGGCCGCGCGGTTCCAGACTGTAGCGCCTAGAGCCGCTCGGCCACTCCGGCCGGCGGCAAAAGAAAAATTAGATTCGATGCTCAATGTGTAAGATAGCATGAGAGCTAATGTTGATAGCCGCTTTGCTCGTAGTGTTGAAGAGGCGAATGTATGGAAGAGTTAGAGACGTGGAGATGAGTGTTCCTCGTCTTATAGGCAGACAAAGACACAGAGAAAACGGCGATCATAATGATGATGGTATGACATACTGGGAAAGAACTTTTTTTATTTCAACACTGGACCATGTTACGACTGACATGAGAGAACGCTTTGCTGAAGAAAATACAGTATCTGTCATTTAAAATTCAACATACTTTTGCCCTCACAACTATTGAAACATGACGGTAATGATCTGGCATATAAATTGAATCAGTGCGTTACTGAACTACAGTTCTTTGAAGAAGAATAACTCTTTGTGAGTAAAAAGAGACTAATGGGAGAGATTTTCCAATACAAGCAAACGAGCATAAACGCCCTTAATGATCGTGATTCTCTTATGCAAGCGTTGTCTGTTTGTCCTAGATATGTCTATCCTACTTTACACACGCTGTACAAAATATTTGCTTGTCTACCTGCCTCTACTGCTACAGTAGAAATTAATTTTTCAACATTGTGGCATACAAAGACATGGCTAAGGTCGACAATGAAGAAGGATTGACTTAATAGCTTAGCTCTGTTGAACACTCACACTGACACAGATTGTCCTATTGACGATGTAATTAATCAATGTGCCGGGAAGAACAGGCGCATAGAATTCATTATTTAAGGAAGAGAACCACAATTGTAATTTTTTTAAATTATAAGATGGCATTGTCTTGTATATGTGTATAATCAATTTAAATAAAACTTTCTTAAACTTTGCATGTGACTTGATTATTTTTTATTAAGGTAAAAGTAAAGGTAGTCAAGATATCTTTAGCGCCCCCTCCTTGAGGTTTTTCTGTATCCTCCACTAATGCAGACAGCTTAAATGTGTTTTGCTATTCTATAATGAGGTATTGAATCTAGATACACAATGAAATACTGAAGCCGAAAGATAGCGGCAGACTTTTCTACACTGGGCTCTACAAAAAAAAAAAAAAAAAAAAAAAAAAAAAAGTCGTTCATGAATAAATATTACCTTACCATCCTAATGTCAACATATTACTCATAATTTCTCTTCCATCGATTATACGTCAAACGCGAATTATCTTCTGTATTTCGTACACCCGCCTCTACATTCTAGAACCAGACTCCTTAACTTCGGTTGCTAACAAACGCCACAGTTAATAGGCTTGTTTCCCACCCCTGAGATTCGGTTGTAAAGGTGTGGATAGGTGGTGGCGTTCGTTTAGTGATGATCAGAATTGACACTAATAATAATCTGAGGCAAATTCCAAACCACTCTGCAGTATTTCATGAAGCGACGGCACGTAGCTCTGTTGTCACGCAGCGAAATCTGCTGTGGAATAGGACGGAGGAACACACAGCGGCGTCTACGATGGGATAGGTCGGGGGACACACAATGCCCAACGCATTAACGTGGCCTACGGAATTCAAACACGAACGTAAAAAAACACCCTACTTAGCTCCGGAGGATTGGTACCTTGCCAAAACGCCATGTTCACGTCGTGACAGTCGTCCTCCGTGCCTTGTACTGCGACATGCGGAGAATGTATATTGATACAGATACCTTAGAGCTTATTTCGGATGCCAATAAAAGGTATAGACTATTACTGTCCGTCTGTTGAGACTTTAAACTCGGTGCCTTAGGAAATGAGTAGGCAGAACGCTGGCACTGAATATCACCTTCCGTCTCTAATCAACACCAAAATAATATAATACTACGTTCAATACGCAGTTATCACAGTCCAAGGCTGTAGCCCAAGGGAGGGGGGGATTCAGGGGGTCCGCCCCCCCCATCCCATCACCTAAATGAAATTACTACATCTACATCTACATCCATACTCCGCAAGCCACCTGACGGTGTGTGGCGGAGGGTACCCTGAGTACCTCTATCGGTTCTTCCTTCTATTCCAGTCTCGTATTGTTCGTGGAAAACACCTAGCTGCCATGTAGTGAACCTGAAAGATATTTTGATTTTCAAACATACAATGAAAAAGAGATATGTACTATCGATAGTTAGCAAAGCCAATGACAGATTTTAACTATGATACATCCACAGTACTATCGGCTATCGCCCATCCCTACTTTAGCCAAGATTAATTATTGCTCTTTCTTGAGGTCAATTGTCATTTTATTAATCAGATCAGTTCTTACTCGCAGTTGAATTTATTGTAAGTGCTATCGTTTATCGTTTTTGATCTGTGCGTTGTTGTGATAGTTTCTAGCTATGGATAAGTTGGTAGCAAGAAAGAATGGAAAAATATATCCTGATTCGCCAACTAGTATTAAGATAAGTGATAAATATTGGGTTGGTGCGTAAGTTCTTAGCATTTTTCATAAATTTAGAAACACAACAGACACATATAACACATACTTCATTCATCAATAGTTTATTCTCCTTCGCTATTTAGAACAGTCTGACACTGCTGGGTTAGCTTCTTCATTCTGCTACTGTAGACATCACCTGGTTTCAAGGCCGAGCCATGTTCGGAGCGCACTTTCAATCGGAAAGGAAGTTCCTTGAAAGTTGTTCGATAAAGTGCGGAAAAGGTGAAAATTTGAGTGGGGAAGATCAGGTGAATAGATGGGTGCAGAATTACTTCCAAACCCAATTACTGTGTAGTGTTTTTGTCAGTCTAGCAGAATGTGGGCGGGTATTATTGTGAAGTAGCGTCACTTCACTCAGTGTTCCTGGTCGTTGTTCTTGGACTGCCTCTGCAAGATGTTTCAGTTGCTGACAATAAATGTCAGCAGTGATAGGCACACCTCTGGGAAACAAATGGTTCAAATGGCTCTGAGCACTATGGGACTTAACATCTGAGGTCATCAGTCCCCTAGAACTTAGAACTACTTAAAAGTAACTAACCTAAGGACATCACACACATCCATGCCCGAGGCAGGACTCGAACCTGCGACCGTAGCGGTCGCGCGGTTCCAGACTGAAGCGCCCAGAACCGCTCGGCCACACGGGCTGGCCTTCTGGGAAACAATTCGTTGTACACCTCATCGTCGCAGTTCCACCAGATGCATAACATTTTCATTTTTTGCTGTGCGCAGGTCTTTGTATGGGAAGTATCTGCTTTGTCTGGGCTCAAGCATTCCTTTTTTTCGATTATGTTAGCATAAAGACTACATTGCTCGTTACCAATAACGGTAAAGGATAGGATTTTTGTTATTCTGGCTTAGAGCATGTGGTACCCATAGCCCGATTTTTGAACCTTTCTCACTGCATGAAAATGTCGTATAATGGTGGAATGATCACAGTTCATCCATTTGACGTTTCTTGAGCACACGGACATGGATCATTGTGGATTAATGCGTGTAAACTATCTTCAACAAACCCTAAATGTCTTCTCAAACGTGATAAGTCACTAATGTCAAAATGATCCTCCTTAAAACAAGAAAACCATTTTCCTGCCGTATTCTGTCCAACGGTATTATCTCGACACACGGCCCAAATGTTTCTGATTGCCTCCGCTGCTGTCGCCCCTCTATTGAACTCAAACAGAAGAATACGTCGGAAATGTTCCGTTTCCTCCATTTGGCACTCCATTTTTAGACCCTACAGCTCTACTCATTACCTCCAAATGAGAAAATGAAAAATTTAAACTCAAATGGCAGCAACGAACTAAAAATAAAAAAATGACAATCGATAAATAGACCCATAGCAAACAGAATACGAACATGTAAAACAAAAACGGTATGAACTTACGCACCAACCTAATATGTACGTACTACTATAATAGCCTAATTACCTTTCTATGGCAGTTTAATGTTGGCATTGGACTCTTAGAACTCTTGGGTGGCATTATTTCAGTATTACAACGGAGACAAATGGCTCTGAGGACTATGGGAGTTAACATCTGAGGTCATCAGTCCCCCAGAACTTAGAACTACGTAAACCTAACTAATCTAAGGACATCACACACATCCATGCCCGAGGTAGGATTGGAACCTGCGACCGTAGCGGTCGCTCGGTTCCAGACTGAAGCGTCTAGAACCGCTCGGCCACAACGGCCGGCTCAGAAGACAAGTAAATATCATTACAAATCACATTACATTAAAAGAAGTGCATAAAACTACACTTGAATTTGTCTGTGTTGCCAAAAAATCGTGTTGATCAAGAAAAATATCGCCCAGACGGTGGCGGCTGCATTTCTTTAAATGAACCAATTCCGCTACAGAAGGATGGCAAGGGATTTGTGGAGAGCGGAAGGGGTTCGGGATGAAAGCTCATTCTATACTTCACTCGCTTCTAAAAGATCTCTTCAGCTGGCTGCTTGAATTCGTCCAACCCGACTGCACTCTGCATCCCTCCATCCCCCTTTCGTCCAAAACGCAGTTGTAATCCTATAAGAAATGAAGCCATCAGTTCCATACACTACTAAATATTAAAAAATGCATGCATTCACGCTCTATCAAATGTTAAACTTGCACAGTGACAGCAAAAATATTCAATTTACAATTCAATCTTATGTTGTGATGCACTTTATTTTAAAACAATGTATGGCAACGAGTTTTTCCAAATTCTCCATCGACTTGGTGTACCTCTGCATGTTGGGCCGTTGATGACCATGTAACAATCCCTGCATTTGGGAGGCGGGGTGGTTCGACTCTATCCGCCAGCAACCTTAAAATGGTTTTCTGTGGTACCCATTCCCAGCTTAGTATAGATCACAGCCAATGCCTTCCGAATACCTATCTTTCCAGAAAGTCTCTTTGGAGACTCCCAGCGATAAAGGCCAAATGGTAAATAAAGAGTAATCCAAATGCTTCTCATTTAGATTCACGCATTTGTTTGCCGGGACATTCTTAAATACAGACCTTTCTTACAGTGCAAGAAGTGAGAGATACATACTTAAATATGAAAATTTGGGGAAGTGCTAACTGAATAATTTCGGATACATTACATTTTCGCCATCAAAAATTGTTCTAGCTTCTCTGTCGACTAGAGATCTTTTTATCCAAAAGCCGTTTCGGTAATGATCAGGTTTCCGAAAAAATTTGCGCTTGTACCTTCCTGAATACTTCCTCAGCTCAAATCCTGACTGAAAGAAGAAGAGTGTGAAATGACCTTGGATGGTGAAGGAAGATTGTAGCATGACTGGTTCTTAGTGCTTTGCCAAAATTCAGCATCCCCAAGTAAGGGGGTTGTATCTCCGCTTGGTGAAAATTCCGAGATAATTGTCGAATAAAATGTGGTTTATCGTTCTGTGGTAATTTGAAGAGTAAATTAAAAATATGGGCCTTTTTAAGGCTCTCTTTAACAAATTGGATACCCCCCCCCCCCCCCCCCCCCGCGATTTTGAAAACATCTTGGCTATGTCCCTGCACAGTCATCTACATCAGAAGGAAAAAGATAAACTGAACACACACAACTTTCGCAAGAGAAATGTACCAAGAAGATGAAAGCGAATCTATACACATAAAAAAAACTTTTGCATCACCTTGGTTTCCGATAGTTCCGGCACCTGTGCTGAAAATTGATACAGAGATCAACATAAACATCATTTCGGCCCTTTTTATTGCTTATGAAAACCACACATTGCATGTCGTACCATCATACAGTGAGACCTTCAGAGGTGGTGGTACAGATTGCTGTATACACTGGTACCTCTAATACCCAGTAGCACGTCCTCTTGCATTTATGCATGCCTGTATTCGTCGTGACATACAATCCACAAGTTCATCAAGATGGTCCAGACTGCCTCACTCCTCAACGGCGATTCGGCGTAGATCCCTCAGAGTGGTTGGTGGATCACATCGTCAGTAAACAACCCTTTACAATCTATCCCAGGCATGTTCGATAGGGTTCATGTCTGGAGAACATGATGGCCACACTAGTCGAGCGATGTCATTATCCCGAAGGAAGTCATTCACGAGATGTGCACGAAGGGGGCTCGAATTGTCGCCCACAAAGACGAACGCCTAGCTAATATGCTACCGTTATGTTTGCACTATCTGTCGTAGAATGGCATTCACTTATCGTACAGCCGTTACGGCGCGTTGCACGATCAATAACGGCGTACGTCGGCCCCACATAGTGACACCCCAAAACAGCAGGGAACCTCCGATTTGCCGCACTCGCTGGACAGTATGTCTAAGGTGTTCAGCCTGACCGGGTTGCCTCCGAACACGTGTCTGACGATTGTCTGGTTGAAGTCATATGCGGCACTCATCGGTGAAGAGAACGTGATGCCGATCCTGAGCGGTCCATGTGGCATGTTGTTGGGCCAATCTTTACCGCGCTGCATGGTGTCGTGGTTGCAAAGCTGGACCTCGCCATGGACGCCGGGAGTGAAATGGTTCAAATGGCTCTGAGCACTATGGGACTCAACTCGTGTGGTCATCAGTCCCCTAGAACTTAGAACTACTGAAACCTAACTAACCTAAGGACATCACACACATCCATGCCCGAGGCAGGATTCGAACCTGCGACCGTAGCAGTCGCACGGTTCCGTACTGCGCGCCTAGAACCGCGAGACCACCGCGGCCGGCCCGGGAGTGAAGTTGCGCATCATGCAGCCCATTGCGCACAGTCTGAGTCGTAACACGACGTCCTGTGGCTGCACGAAAAGCATTATTTAACACGATGGCATTGCTGTCAGGGTTCCTCCGAGCCATAATCCGTAGGTAGCGGTCATCCACTGGAGTAGCAGCTGTTAGGCGGCCTGAGCGAGGCATGTCATCGATAGTTCCTGTCTCTCTGTATCTCCTCCATTTCCGAACAACATTGCTTTGGTTCACTTCGAGCGCCTGGACACTTCCCTTGTAGGGAGTCCTTGCTGGCACAAAGTAAGAATGCGGACGCGATCGAACCGCGGTATTGTCCGTCTAGGCATGGTTGAAGTACAGACAACACGAGCCGTGTACCCCCTTCCTGGTGGAATGACTGGAACTGATCGGCTGTCGGACTCCCTCCGTGTAATAGGCGCTGCTCATACATGGTTTACATCTTTGGGTGGGTTTTGGTGACATCCCTGAAAAGTCAAAGGGACTGTGTCTGTGATACAATATCCACAGTTAACGTCTATCTTGTGGAGTTCTGGGAACCAGGGTGATCCAAAACTTTTCTGATGTGTGTAGTTAAACGACACAACTACGCCCGAGGGTCCCCTAACAAATAATGTAGAACTGCTGTTGCCCACTACACACACACACATACACACACACACACACACACACACACACACACACACATGCGCAAGACACACAGAATGATGCGAAGAGATGCAAAACTGCAACATTCAACTATAATAAAACATTTTATTTGAGAGCTTATCCACTATCCATTACCGATGTCTGACTCGTGACAATAGACAAAAGTCTTGCCATCCATTTCTTTACGAAAAATTGAGACTTATTTAGAACACGTCCTTCCCTCAACACATATTTACGCCTAACAGGTTTATCACGCTTACGCTGTTAGTGTGTTAACATCGCTCTCAGCTCTGAGTAATTTTATACAGAATCAATAAGTACAATTCGAACCACATTTAAGTTCTTGTACTTAATGAACATATATCTTTTCAAGAATCACGATTCATTCTTTTGGGCCGGAGTGGCCGAGAGGTTCTAGGCGCTACAGTTTGGAACCGCGCTACCGCTTCGGTCGCAGATTCGAATCCTGCCTCGCGCATGGATGTGTGTGATGTCCTTAGGTTAGTTAGGTTTAAATAGTTCTTAGTTCTAGGGGACTGATGACCTCAGCAGTTAAGTCCCATAGTTCTCAGAGCCATTTGAACCATCATTCATTTTTATAAAGTTTATCATTTATTGTCTCACTCATAGACAAATAACAAGGATTCTTATACTTTAACGTACCTTCTCCTCTTAATTTTTTTCACGTTCTCTTACACTCCATGATTGTTTCAAAGCAACTTTCTTAACGATATTATTCAGAACAAACGTTTATTGTGCATCCAATGAAAGATACATAGTTACATTTGATGATCCTTTTATAAGTTGATCTTGTCGTATAACGTGATGCTTAAAGCACTAGTTTGCGTCGCAGAAAACCAGGTCTTATCTATGCACTGTGTTAATATCTGTTGAAGCGTTCCACAGTCCAACTTGGGTGCCACTTTTAGACGGTTGCCGTAGCTGCTTTGACCAGTGACGAATTGAATCTCCATCTCACCCCTAGTAACTCAGTGTTAGGACAGCTAGGCACGAAGGGATTTGAAAGAAAATCGCCCACGTTCTCTTCAAAGCTATTATCAAGGAATCTGCCTCAACAGATTACAGTAACTATGAAAAACCTAAGTCAGGATGGCTGGGCGGAGAGTTGAACCCCTCTTTGACCTGAAGGTGAGGCTAGGTGTAAATTGTTAAATTAATTCTAAGTAGAAAGTTCTTAAGCAACTACTGATAGCTACGGCATCGTTTTCCAAGAACGCGTGAAAAATTTAACTTGTCATTAATATTTATGTGATCCAGCTGCTTGTAAATTGTTTCGAATTTTTCACTGGACTGCTTGCAACATTTATATGGAGTTAGACGAAGAAAACATCAAAGCAGCATGCGTCCAGATCCTACATGAATGTTCCGTGCGGGCATTTTTGAGAAGTCATGGGCCAGAGCGCAGAAACGATAACGGTTACAGTTGCGACTACTCCCGAAGACCTTCAGCTGTTTCGCCATGCTGACAGAGCACCCTGAGCAGGGCCACAAGAATATTTATCTTGTCACAGCAGGTGACGCTGCATGGACGCACGTTTATTTTTAGGGCCGAAATTCCGCGTGACCTGTTGCGTACCTGCGCGCATACCTGGCTTGGCGCTCGTCAGAGGAAAACCTCCCACCCCCCGCCTCCCCCAGCCCCCTCTCCGCTCACCTTCCCCCAACACCGATAATATTTCACGTTGCTCACCGGTACCTGCCCAAGTCGAAGACGGCAATCAACACTTCAGTTACACAAATTCAAGTTTCGTCGCTGCCAGGATATAATTCAGGTACATGAAGGTCTACAAATTGGTTTCATGCGAGTTTACATTCGATTGAGCAAAGGAAACTTTGCCCATCTCCTGCGTCAACGTACTTCACCTCCGATGACTTTTCTCACTAAGAACACTGCTGAAAATTTCTAGATAACGTTATACCAATATCGACTGTCGTACTAATGTTTGTGATGTTCATCTGCATCTTGAGTATCTGAGTATAAGCTATACGTTAAAGCGTGTTTGGTATTTAGGTATTACTACCCTAATCCGGTTAGGTATTTGTGCCTTTGATTGTATTAGTGAACCCGGTGGCGTACAGCTGGTATTAGTAGCTTCCTTACATTTATTCTCAGATCACAGTGGTGTGATGACTGTAATTTTACCTTAACGGTCCTGCCTGATACTTAGTCATTTTTCAGAGATTACAGAAGTCTATGGCGCTTAACTTTTAGGATCTATGTCGTTATGAAATTCTGAAACTTCCCTTCTTATATGTTTGGTACCTGGTATTATCCAGGCTCTAAATGACAAATCAGGGGTTCTCTTTTATTCTTCTCGCTTTATCTACAGAATCCTGACCTAGAATGGACTAAGATTGTGCAATACTTGATGATACAGGTTCTCTACCGAGACTACATTGATAACTACAATTTAATCAACAACTATCAAGACATCTCATTTCGCAAATTTCACTAAAGTGGATGAATTTCATTCTACTACACAAATCTGAACAACTTTCCCAGCGTAGCTAAACTGCAAGCATTTCATACATGGACTACATAAGAATTTGCTATTCTGTCTTGCTGTTGAAGAAGCCTTCGAGAAAAGAATCTTGAAGACACCTCTGAGGTGAAAAGGTTTGGTATACCTATTTACGCAGTTACTCTTTCCTGACTAGATAAAAAATAATAAAACAAACGACACAAAGAGAATTTCCTTCACAGTAAACGTTATTTTTACCTCACATATTGATTCATGTCTACTGAGTGAAAACCTCACTTCCGACCGTTTAGTGAATATAATGTTTAGTCTTATCAGAATGTCAAGAATGTTATTGCAGTTTTATGTTTCCCTGTTGTCTCCTGAAATGTAGAGCAATGGACCATTTCTTTGAGGTTTTTCAACTACATTCTAATTTCTGTTTATAAACATACTTCTTTCAAAGTTTGGAGTAACAGAGCTTTTAATTTTTTTGGATTGAAATTACAACCAGTATGTAATGGTATATTTCATAGACGTTAGCTTTTTCAGCGCCATTGCATGCTAAACGTATTTTGGCGACAAATTCACAATGTATCTCTCTTCAATTCGATCAAGGAGTCTTGATCAGTCGTTCTGCCTTTGTAGTGATTATTCAGCACATATAGAGAATAAAATACCGTTGTGTGGTAAATCCGATACTGCAATGGCATAGCGTCTTCTCTTAGTGGACAAGGAAACCAATGGCAAATTTTATTTGCTGATGCTACAACAGTTGGAAAGAATGGGAACTGAGTTTCTTCCCATAGAATCTATTAACACGTAATAGTTGAATTGTGATAGTCGATGAATGAAAGTTTATCGATGCATTAGCTTATTTGTACATGCCAGACGTTATTCTAGACTGGGTCGGATGGAAAACAGAGTTATGTAATTACATCTGTCGTCATCATTTTCTCAAAATGTGCTCTACATTTTATAGCTGGTAATTATTTAGTTATCTGCACGGAATCTTTTACCTTTTCTATACTTTTTGAGAGTAGCTCCTTTAATGATTTTTTTCCTTTCTGGGAAACGTGGCAGCCTTACTTAACCTTTATGATGCCATATACATTAGACTGTCATAAACGCATCAAACAATGACTAAAGAAGAATACTGATTAGTAGCGCAATGACACGATTTGACAGTCTTTCTCCATAGCGAAAATTGTACAAAGTGATGTAAAGTATATATTAAGTAATTAGGAGTTTCGCTCGCACGATGATTTATTTTCAACGCCCGATTTTGTTCAGTCAGTAGCCATCACCAAGCTTTCGTAAACTGCTGTGTGTTTACTCAATGTCCGCAGAATTAGTGTCCCGCTGCAGTTGTGGTTTCTGAAGCATAGAATGGCCTTACAGGTGTGCTACGGGATGCGGAATTTACAAAAGACACTAGGAGTCCGTGGAGGAGGGAAGCTCTTCACTCAGATCGTTCTCCAGCCACGAGCTTCTTTACATGTTGGCACGGAAGGAGGTCTGAGAGTGTCAAAATTATTATTTTATATCGTGGATAAATCAGTTCGTAGTTTAAATCGCTCAGTATTCTGTTTGGCAAAGTATAACTGTGGAAGAGTGTGTTGTACTGCTCAAAGATTTTTGTTGTTTTCTTCTTCTTCCACTATCCATCTTACTTTTAAATTAACGATCCACTCGCTCCACAAGACGCGCATAATATTTGTTTTAATCTTTTCTACGTATTGAGTAGGAAGTATCTCTTTTCCATCAAAGATATAAATGGCCGTGATATTTTCAGCAAGTCACTTTAAATTCCAGATTCCGGCTCCGTTTCATAAAAAATTGATTGGCAGATAGAATTTTTCCCTCGTTGAAAATAACATTAATCTCGCCTGATCTCTGTAAATGTAAGTCACACGGCTATCAGGCAGAACACAAAAAGTGGAAATTGTACAGGGTTTGGGTATTTACAAAGTATATACGATTTTTAAGAATATTTTTCCTTCAAAGGAAATGAAAAAGCTGTATAGAGAATATTTAACGATATTCTCCAGCTCCTTATCACGTTGTCACGGCATATTAGATTTAATTTAATATTGCAGATTTTGAACACGTAACGGTTTTCAATGAGTCTGAAAGGAGAATGTGGTGTACCTATATTCTCAGTAGCGGTGAATATGGCTCGCGTAACTGTCGCAATCGAAATAAGGGACGTAGAGACCAATACTTCGAAGCACTTTGTACCGTTACGCAACAGCCGCCGGGGCGACTAGCAGAACACATTCAGACTGTTATATATAGCGCACTGCAAGTTTGTTTGGCTAGCAATCGAGATACTTTCACGTTGTGAAATTGAGGTCCTGCTACGGTATATTGCGAGGAATAATGTGGCGGGAATCTGCGCACGCACCGTCGCTCGTCGCATTCCTGCCAGCTCCCGGCTCTCCGGCACGAAGCCAGCAACTCCGACGAGATGTGCTGCCGCTACAAATTCACCTCCAAGATTTCCTAGGAAAGCAAACCGAATGCAAAGCGTCTCGTTCTCCGTCAGGCATTCAGTAGCGTGCGTATCTTAAAAATTTTACGATCTAAGGTTCTACTTGGAATCCTCGCATCATGCGCGAATGGTGTGTGCTCTGTTCTCACGGGACAGACTTGAACCAGTAGATGTTTCCGAGAGTGTTAGCTTTGACAACTATACCGCTGGTACGAACTTCCAGCATGCTGGAGTAGCTTGGGTCAGCAACTTCTGTTAATCGATAGAACGAAAAACCGGTCCAAGTTTGCAAATATTTTACTTTTTGTTCTTTCAGTGACTGATTTCGGGCCGAGACTCATTTCCAAATCAATTTTTGATTTAAAACTGGATCTCTGTTCGAAACTAGTCATCGAATGAATAAAAAGTAAAAAAAATGCATCTTGGACTGGTTTTTCATTCTATTGGCCATACAACTGGTGTCTGAACTTCGTATACATGTAATTTGCGCGAGGAATATTTGCATAACAGAACCCAATACGTTATACTGGACAGCGAATATTGTACCTAAACGGATGTAACAGCACGTCTGCCCAAATGAGGCGGAACAGGCCCCTGTTGTATGCAATATACGAAATGATTTAACAGATAGTATTAGAACCATTACAACATTGCTCCCCTACGATGACGTTGTCTGGAGGAAAGTATCTTCGTTTGATAATTGTAAGTAAATTCTCAAAAATTTGGATAAAATTTCCATTTCTCGGATTACATCTTGAGCACGACATATCATATACAGGGCTTGGGCAAACAAGTGGAAACACTGCGGAAACGCATTGAGGCGTAGCGCCGTATACCGACCCTGCCTTGGAGGCGGTGAAGTGGGAGATGTGTCTCAGACCTGGATAGTGACCATTGGGGACGCGAGACTGGACGCGCACGTAGTTTATGTATCAGCCGATAGAGGACAGTATTGGATAGGGGACTGTGATTTAGTTTCGATTGTGCCCACTAGAGTGCACTAAAGTAATAGAATGTTTTTCATAAACTGTTCTAGTATTTTAGTAAAGTGTTATTATGCCTTTTGTGTATGTAAAATGTTATAAATGTGTTTTAGCAGTATGAATGATGCGTGAGTGTGGTTTAAGATTAATATGAAGATAATTGTTTAACGAGTTCTGTAGTGGGATTTAGTGTGGGAACGTTTCGAAGAAGTATGGAAGTGGACAAAGGGGATTTTTGTAGAATAGACTTGTAAAGTAAGTTTATGGTAAAGGGAAAGTTATCTCAGGTATAAATAACAACAGTAAAAAACTTTATGCATAAACAAAAACAAATGGTTCAAATGGCTCTAAGCACTATGGGACTTAACATCTGAGGTCATCAGTACCCTAGAACTTAGAACTACTTAAAGCTAACTAACCTAAGGACATCACACAAATCCATGCCCGAGGCAGGATTCGAACCTGCGACCGTAGCGGTCGCGCGGTTCCAGACTGTAGCGCCTAGAACCGCTCGGCCACCCCGGCCGGCCATAAACAAAATTCAGCATATTAGATAATTACGTAGGCAAAAAGTGTAGTTGTTAGATTAACTATTTTGCGATTGGTTATTGATGAAAAGCGCGGACTGAAGCGGGAGAGTGTTGTTTTGCTATTGGCTCTTGAGTAAACTGACCAATGGTGAAGCAATATTCTTCGCGCGTCTTTCTCTGCTGGTAGAGAAGACTTAGAGTATTCAAGAGAGGAGTCGGAGCCTAGCCATGAAACAGTTCGGACGTGTGTAGTAGTAGTTCCGATGGAAATGATAAGTTGCCGGATCTAGCAGTGTTTCATACATCAAAAGCGTTGTAAAATGACGGCATAATTATTCCGATGGATGTGTAGAAATTTCGGAATTCTTAAGTGAATTTTGTGACGAGAAAAGACATAAATTCCGCGTGGCGTATTGAGCGGGTCGGTGGCTAAAAACTGTGACTGCATTAGGTAGCGACAGACTTAATATTTGTCGAGCATTCTCAATCAAAAACAATCCGTGTTTTCGTAGCTATTACGTTTTCGTGAAATGCAACACCATTAACTTGCTAACGTGAGTGAAAGGGACATTGAGTGACTGTGTTAAGATTAGCAAGGCCTTGGCAGTGATACTTGTTCAAAAATAGTTCAAATGGCTCTGAGCACTACGGGAATTAACTTCTGAGGTCATCAGTCCCCTAGAACGTAGAACTACTTAAACATAACTAACCTAAGGACATCACACACATCCATGCCCGAGGCAGGATTCAAACCTACGACCGTAGCGGTCTTGCGGTTCCAGACTGTAGCGCCTAGAACCGCTCGGCCACCCCGGCCGGCAGTGATACTTGTTCACATAAGTTTCAGGACAAAATTCCCAACCTTTCATTTCGTGTGAAAACTTTCTCCCGAAACGTAGATTAGTGACTTTAATTGCAGCCTGGTTCACGTCGAAGTACAGTTGGTTTCGCTCTGCTTCCCTACTGATGATCTGCTGAGACAATGTTCAAAGGTAGGCGCAGGTTCGTCGTGAAGGGACGGAAGGGACCGCGCCTCCGCAACATGGTTGGACATAAATCCAGATACCAGCCAAGACTGCAGGTTACGCTGTTTACAGAATGAGATTTTCACTCTGCAACGGAGTGTGTACCGGACCGAGACTCGAATTCGGAACATTTGCATTTCGCGGGCAAGTGCTCTACTTGGCGCGAAAGGCAAAAGTCTCGAGTTGGAGTCTCGGTCGGGCACACAGTTTTAATCTGGCAGGAAGTTTCAGGTTACGCTGTTGTGTCTGATGATGAACAGCACCTGTACAGTGTACTCAACACGCTTCAATTGTCTCTCGACTTCAGAACAGTGTTGTGTGTGCTTGGGAGTGCATTGTTTCGGAGCTCAGAGTGTTCGTACGTGGGCAAACAGTTGGTGCTCGTATGGCTGGCGCTTCCGTAACCAAGGTAGCCGAAGTATATGGTGTTTCAAGAGGCACCATATCGAAGATTTATACCGCATACAGGGCAAGCGGAAAAATATCATCCGCTAAATCACAACGCCGACGAAAGAGTGTGTTGAGTGATGGTAACAGGCGGTGATTGAAGAAGACTGTGACGAAAAATAACAGGACGACAGCTGCAGATGTCACTGCAGAACTAAATGTCGCTCTCGCAAACCCTGTCAGCATCAGAGCAACACCTAGGAAGCTCCGTAAGCTAGGAACTGTACGACGACCTGGAAATCCGAAACCACACATCAGTGATGCAAATGCCCGTAATAGGAAAACTTGGTGACGAAGCCATAATACGTGGACTATGGAGCAATGGAAGAATCTTACTCGGTCGAGTGAGTCTATTTCCACACGAATTCCTAATTCTGGATGAGTTTACGTCCCGAGAGTGAGACATGGCTGGGATTAGGTGTTGATTTGGGTAGCCAATGGTGGAATTCAATGGGCCTCATGGGTATTCTGCAAGGTAGCATTATAAACGAGGATTATGTAACCATTTTAGTTGATTAGGGCCATGCCATGGTACAATTGTGATCATGTGTTCCAAGAAGACAGGGCCCCTATTCACAGAGCCCACATCATCTAGAGCTGGTTATGTGAGCACAGGGATTAACTGTCACCACATCTCAGTATTATTGAGCCTTTGTGGTATACTTTTTAGAGAATGGTGCGTGATCACTATTCACCTCCATCATCGTTACAGTAACTTGCCACTATTTTGAGGGAAGTTTGGCATAAGCATCCCTTGAAAATCACATGGCTCTGAGCACTATGGGACTTAGCATCTGAGGTCATCAGCCCCATAGAACTTAGAACTACTTAAACCTAACTAACATCACACACATCCATGCCCGAGGCAGCATTCGAACCTGCGGCCGTAGCGGTCGCGCGGTTTCAGACTGAAGCGCCTAGAACCGCTCGGTCACACCGGCCAGCCTTTGAAAATCCTGATTTCTTTGACTGATGGGGCTGCTAAGTGCTATACCACCTACTACACTCCCCTGACTTAAGCCCTCATAAGTTCAACTCAGTCTCTAAACTGATGGTAACACCTCACCGCAATCGCTTCAGAAATGCTACAAATTCGTCGGGCAATAGACCGCGCCGCTCGAACTGTCAACACAACTGGCTCTGCTGAGAGTATCCTACGACTTCCACATCGCTGGCAACGTGTTATACATAATGCTGGTGACTACTTTGAAGGTCAGTAAAACTTTGAAACACGTATCTACACTCCTGGAAATTGAAATAAGAACACCGTGAATTCATTGACCCAGGAAGGGGAAACTTCATTGACACATTCCTGGGGTCAGATACATCACATGATCACACTGACAGAACCACAGGCACATAGACACAGGCAACAGAGAATGCACAATGTCGGCACTAGTACAGTGTATATCCACCTTTCGCAGCAATGCAGGCTGCTATTCTCCCATGGAGACGATCGTAGAGGTGCTGGATGTAGTCCTATGGAACGGCTTGCCATGCCATTTCCACCTGGCGCCTCAGTTGGACCAGCGTTCGTGCTGGACGTGCAGACTGCGTGAGACGACGCTTCATCCAGTCCCAAACATGCTCAATGGGGGACAGATGCGGAGATCTTGCTGGCCAGGGTAGTTGACTTACACCTTCTAGAGAACGTTGGGTAGCACGGGATACATGCGGACGTGCATTGTCCTGTTGGAACAGCAAGTTCCCTTGCCGGTCTAAGAATGGTAGAACGATGGGTTCGATGACGGTTTGGATGTACCGTGCACCATTCAGTGTCTCCTTGACGATCTCCAGAGGTGTACGGGCAGTGTAGGAGATCGCTCCCCACACCATGATGCCGGGTGTTGGCCCTGTGTGCCTCGGTCGTATGCAGTCCTGATTGTGGCGTTCACCTGCATGGCGCCAAACACGCATACGACCATCATTGGCACCAAGGCAGAAGCGACTCTCATCGCTGAAGACGACACGTCTCCATTCGTCCCTCCATTCACGCCTGTCGCGACACCACTGGAGGCGGGCTGCACGATGTTGGTGCGTGAGCGGAAGACGGCCCAACGGTGTGCAGGACCGTAGCCCAGCTTCATGGAGACGGTTGCGAATGGTCCTCGCCGATACCCCAGGAGCAACAGTGTCCCTAATTTGCTGGGAAGTGGCGGTGCGGTCCCCTACGGCACTGCTTAGGATCCTACGGTCTTGGCGTGCATCCGTGCGTCGCTGCGGTCCGGTCCCAGGTCGACGGGAACGTGCACCTTCCGCCGACCACTGGCGACAACATCGATGTACTGTGGAGACCTCACGCCCCACGTGTTGAGCAATTCGGCGGTACGTCCACCCGGCCTCCCGCATGCCCACTATACGCCCTCGCTCAAAGTCCGTCAACTGCACATACGGTTCACGTCTACGCTGTCGCGGCATGCTACCAGTGTTAAAGACTGCGATGGAGCTCCGTATGCCACGGCAAACTGGCTGACACTGACGGCGGCGGTGCACAAATGCTGCGCAGCTAGCGCCATTCGACGGCCAACACCGCGGTTCCTGGTGTGTCCGCTGTGCCGTGCGTGTGATCATTGCTTGTACAGCCCTCTCGCAGTGTCCGGAGCAAGTATGGTGGGTCTGACACACCGGTGTCAATGTGTTCTTTTTTCCATTTCCAGGAGTGTATTTTGTACGAGCTGTAAATAAATAGTTGCCACTATTAAAGTACCAACCCTCGTATTTGGAATGCCGACTGTTTTCCTCCACCGTATTAGACGTCGTAATG
Source organism: Schistocerca gregaria (assembly GCF_023897955.1). Classification (NCBI taxonomy): domain Eukaryota; kingdom Metazoa; phylum Arthropoda; class Insecta; order Orthoptera; family Acrididae; genus Schistocerca; species Schistocerca gregaria. Next base: position 737,687,816 of record NC_064931.1, read on the forward strand.
TGTTGTGATTATAGTGTTTGCTTTTCTGTGTCCGCACCCTGTGTGTGATTGTAGGTAATGTTAAGAAAACATATGAAGTGTGACAATCACTTAAAATCATTAACAGAAAAGATATATGAATGACTTAGATCCATTGGAAGGGTTATGGGAAAGTGCTATGTATCTCTAAGGGAAATTACATACAAGACACTAGTACGAATTATAGAGTATTGTCCCAGTGCTTGATGCTATTATTAAATAGGCAAGTAACAGGCATTCACCGAGTTCGGAGACACTGTCATAGGATCGTAAGAGTCGGTATAGCCAACAGAAATGCATTACGGGAATAATTATTGTTTTTAAATCGGAATTCTTCGAAGGCGACGAGCCCTGCTGGGACCATTTAGAAAACCAGCAAGACCGTGCTGGTACTTTCGTATGACACACAGGCCTCATTAGACTAGGGGGCGTACAGAGGCATACATACAGTCATTTCTTTGCCCGCTCACAATACGAATGGAAAGAAAATTGTTTGAGTTGGTACATTGTACCATCCACACTGCACTGTACACTGGCTTGTGGAGTATATACATGTAGATTTAGATACGTACAATTTTGTTCTTTCATTTGTTAATAAAATGTTTTAATTAACGATGGCTATAACCAGAGTAGCAGAGAAATAGTTTTAAGCTTGTATGAGTTCGTTACATCTGAAGATTATACACAAATATTTCAGAGTGCCATACAGTATTGTGATGTGACTTCTGATATTACAGAGGACGAGTTTCTAATTCACGCCAGGTAACTCAGTTTGGTTTTTCGCTATTTCTCAGTTATCATTCTGAATTCAGTGCTATTAGAGCGTAGCTAAAGAAATACGAACTGATTACAAAATTCTCTGGCGAATTTTTAAAAACGGATGACGAATATCTTTGAAACATTATTGGATTCTATGTAACTGCTACTGCATAAAACGCTTCTATGGCCGGGGCGTGCATATTTTTAACATGCCTAGTGTTGCACATTGCATACATGTTTACTAGTTCATGATTTGTTTCTCTCTGAAAGATGGAATTTATCAATTCTCTATGTATACATTATCCGAATCAGTCACAGGAAAGTGACAGCGACAGATTCAGGGGCCTGAAATGCAGCTTGTTGCTATACTTAATTTTTAACGAAACACTTCAATATGGAAATGATTAAAAAGGCATCAGAAGTTTCTGGAAAAATAGGCTGTTTAAGTTAAGCAATGAAGCGCATTTCCTTAGTCACGTAAGATGTATCCGGTTTTATAACTCCTTTTAAAAGGCTAATATCATTCTAATGACATTTTTCCAATTTAATGTAAGATAGAGCTCACTTCGAAACACTGTCCTATGTAGTTCCTCTCATTTTACACTGTAAAACTATCTTCAATCAGCTTAGGGGAGAAAAATAGAATTGTTTAGCGAGGGTAATTATATTAACATGAAGAATTAGTCACCAGTTCGTCAAAATAATAGTTACCTTTTGATACGTTACAAAGTAACAGCAGTTAGATTTGCTACAATACATTTTTTAAATATCAAAAAGGGCTTCGGTTGTAATGCATAGTGTTTTGCTTGGTAGATAACTAAAAAATCATAAAATTCGAATAATTTTTAGTGTCTTACGGCAAAAGAATGCGAAAAAACTTTACTGGCGTCTGTATTCAGTGACACCATATTCTGTTAACTGAATTGTATGGAATTCGAATATTCAGGATTTTCTTTAATGTCGGCTAAGAGAAGAGAAATCTGAATGATGTCCTCATCTTACGCCTCCTTAATATTATATATTCATGACGGATGAATCTTCACATCATGTAAGTTTTGAAACTCATTTCTAAAGACCGCAAATCAATTTTACTGTACAAATGACTGAGCACAATTACGTCACGTAACTGGAACACGACGATGCTGCAGAAACAGAAGCTGGAAGACGAGGCGGAACGGTTACTTAGCTTATCTAGGGTTCATATCCTACTCCTCATCTCGATTCCTTAGCCATAGAGGTAAAGGTTTCCCATGCTCTCCCTAAATTATTTTTTATTTCAAGTGAATATACACGAATACAAAGGATTCCATTGTCTAGACCATGTCCGAATTCACCACACACTCGTCCACCTGAGAAAATGTTCCTTCTCTACTCACCATGCCGCTGTCGAGACCTTAAACTCTAATATTTTTTCCTGAAAGCCTTCTGGTGAACCTTCAACAAGGCCAGGATAGATGTCTAGCTTACTTGGGCAAACTCAAAGTGGATTCCGGTAACGTTACTGTCTATATATGTTAAACCATTAGGAGAATGGTAAGACTTCCACTGGGTGTCAACAAGCTTGCATCAGAAACTGACTGAAAGCCACCAAGAGATGACTCTTCCATGAGTTTAAAAATATATCGGGTTTAGTATTAATGATCATTTAGTAAGGTTTGCGTGTCCGTAACTGTCATGCTGTATCTGATGTTCAACGGAGTGTAAAAGAAAGAGTTCTCAATCTTCGAAGTCTTCATTCGAACTTTGTAACACACGGGAGAACTTTTGCGTCTTCTGAGTCACTAACCTTTCGACCTACCAAGACTTACGGAGACGGACGGTGAAAGTCAGACGTCGTTTTGCTTAAGATCTATTCAAACAAACATTTTTGCAGACAACTGCTATTCGTTACAATTTTCTCTCGAAGAAACTATCAGATTTTATGATCATCATCTCACATTTTAATGTCCCTAAATATTTGTCAGGTATGAATAGGCGTAAATTTACTTAAAGCACGCTTTATAATGTGATGATGATTTTTGGTCTGTGGGACACTCAACTGCCCGGTAATCAGCGCCCGTACAAAGTCACAATTTTTACACAATCCGATCTAGCAACTGCCACGAATGATGATGATTATGATGAAATGATGAGGACAACACAAACACCTAATCCTCGGGCAGAGAAAATCCCCAACCAGGACGCTTTCTAATGTGAATTCCTTCACCACTGTAACGAATGAATTTTCGAAGCACTGAATATTTTAGCGGATGTGATTACATTAATATTTTTGGAGATATTTGCCTGAATTACGAGCGTTTCTCACATGGTATACTGGATCTTTTCATAACTTTTCTTACTTTCTTTGCCTACCATCTCATTATTGTCTTGTCATTACCCACGTTTCTCCAAACGAGGGAGAACACATAATGCAAAATATCAATTTTTCGCGTCCTTATTTTTAAGGAAAACGACTACTACGGTGATACGAAAGGTGTTGGGGGAATACGGCAATGGTAACATTTGTCCAATGAATAACGCTGTAAAGGCAGTTGTATTTTCTCAAGTACAGTAAATAGTCACTAACCCATCCTCAGTATGGATTTGTTTAAACCAAAGTCACCGTCTAGCAACAGGTAATTATACTCTATAGAGCACTTTGTTTCATAACTGAAACATTATATGCTTGTGATAGTCATTTCCTGCATAAGCAAAGTGTGAAGTCTTCAAGAAGTATCGTATGTTTGCCACATTCAGTGTGATGATGCCTAGCTTTTATTACATCTAGCTCAGTTGTAAGGTGGTGAACTCAAATTCAGTAGGGTGTCGGTTCAAATACCCATCAGGCCATCCAGATTTAGGTATTCCTTGATTACCGTAAATCACTTAAGGCGATTGACAGGATGCCTCCTTTGAAAAGGACATGACCGACTGAGTGCTGCTTCACTAACGACTTCGTCGTTGACGGGGCGTTAAACTATAATCTTTCTTACATACTTCTGAACGAAGTTTTCAAAACCTAACAAGTTACTGCGCGAAAATGTACAACTGTATGAAATTCAGTGACAAACAGAGACATTAGTAACTTACATTAGCTACATATCATTCGAAAAACAGCTGAAATACATATTTCACTGTCAGGGTGGACGCCACCATATTACTGATACGTCTGTTAATTACAAAATTTGAAACTGGAAGCTATGTGGCAAGGGATAACCATTATATGAAATGATGTTTGATTTCTGCTTCACACACACACACACACATGCTCAAACGCATGCCCGTGTGTGCACACAAAGAGGAGAGAGATAGCGTGAAGAAGAGTGTGAAGGAGGGAGAGAGAGAGACAGAGATAATTTGCTTCCTCGTTACAAGAAACGGTCTGAAGGCACATTACAGGTCGATGGTCGTGACGGACACGCCGCGTGAGTGAGTAGTCAATATTCGGAAGAAAGCAACCCGGTACAAGATAAATGGCACGCAGCCTGAGATAGGCTTTGCGGTTACTACAAAACGGTCGGAGCGTCCCAGCCATTATCCACTGGACACTTCTCGTGGGCCGACATTTTTCAAGTATGTTCCACGATACCGTGTCAAGTCAGTTCAACAGAGAGAACCTCCGATACTCGGCTAGCCGCTGTCGGCAACTTCTTTGTCCGACATGCGGCTATTGCGATCAGACCTCGTTTCATATGCTGTCACTCAGCTTTCCTGTTTGAAACCTTACAAACCGGAACTGTCGCCCGTGTGCTTTAGATATATCAAACATCACGCTGTCTGAGGGGACAGGTTTATCTCTCCTATGATATTAGCCATCAGGAGACTTTTTGTTATTGTGTATACCAGTAACTACCATATTCACTTCCTCCCTTATTTGGACTCTAGAGATTATCTTAGTGCACACAGAAATAAAAAATGTACGCACGAAGCACAATGCGTTCTTGAATCATTACTACTAGTGCGAAAAAAGTGACACCTCCGAAAGTGCTCTATGCTGAATTATCTCGATTCAAAGATGCCAGGAATGTAAGTATTATGGTAAAGCTACTACTGCTGCGTATAAACATCGAGGAATGATTGAGAACAGCACCTCTTTGAAAGTTGTGTTGACTGGAAAGAGAGTATGGGTGATAAGCAGCGTAAGACAAACATCTCACTTACTTTGAGTACAGCTCAAATAATAATACACAGAGGACTACATAATTCTGCATTATAGTTAACAGTATTAATTCTTGCATCAATCGAGATAACGAAACAAGAATGATTGATAATGTTACGGAACGGTTTACTTCTCTCAAGGGCATTCGAAAATTCTTCAAAAGACGAGTTAAACGGTAAAATACTTTTTATTATTGCCGTTTAAACTTTTCACATTAATATCCGAGAAATGTAACAAATTTACGTTACAAGACCCCCCCCCCCCCAAAAAAAACGGATATCCGCTACTGTGGTGTAACCCCCCTAACGGGATTCTCATGCCGTGTTCCGTCGTTATGCGCTCAGATAAAAAAGTATTCCCTGCTTTGTATGTAAAAAATACGGAGTTAGGAGTGATTTTGTGAAAGGGACTGAATACTTTCTTTTAACCACTAAGAAGGGCCTTGGTAAATCTATTTCAAATGTGAGTGTGCCCTTATGTTTAACGGAACAGGTTTTGGGGGAAAAGACACATTCGTGTAACCCAGAGATTCACTTACGTCTGCGCCGTTTCTTTGACTTATTATTCGTCGCCAATGAAATAAAAATACTGCCCGTCATTTAATGCAAACGTAAAAAGTCGTTGTATCATTGTGTTTGCCTATCAAAAACTTCATAATACCGTGAGAAAATATACCATTATATTAAAAAGAAAACAACAGGGTTACCAAATTTGTCCTATTTACAGTACGGTACGTGATTCAGACGCACTGAAACATGCAATGTAAGTTTGTTTATGTAGCATATATCCTTTTCAAATGGTTCAGACGGCTCTAATCACAATGGGACTTAACATCTGAGGGCATCAGTCCCCTAGACTTAGAACTACTTAAACGTACAGGTAACTAACCTAAGGACAGCACACACATCCATGCCCGAGGCAGGATTCGAACCTGCAACCGCAGCAGCAGCGCGATTCCGGGCTGAAGCGCCTAGAACCGCTCGGCCACAACTGCCGGCTATGTCCTTTTCCCTCAACGTATTGCGGTAAGAAACTAAGAGTGACATATACAACTTGATGAAACCACCAACTGTGTCATTTAATGCTGATGAAATTCTGTGCTGATATTTATTAGTACACAATCATCTTTTATCACTGAAAGAGTGGGGTGCGGTGAGAGCACAATAAGCCAGTTCTGACACTGACTGCTACTTGGAAAGATCAGTGGAATGATGCAACCAAAGTAACAGGATTTACCTTTCTCGGGCACTGCTGGCATTGCCTTTGTGATTTGTACTAGCCACCCGTGGTAAGGCAGAAGTGACACACCGGAATAGACTGCTTAGTGCCAACGGAAGTGAACACCCGCACTCAGGCAGTTCAAGCCACATTTTGTATGTGTGTATAGTCGCTTATAATACATTTTGTTTCAAAATGATTATCCGTCTTCATAACACCATGTCATCCACATGAATGAAGTAAGAATCTTGGTTGAATTTCCTGTTCTGTATCTATACCTACGTGAATACTCTTCTATTCACAATAAAGTGCCTGGCAGAGGGTTCAATGAACCACCTACAAGCTGTCTATCTACCGTTCCACTCTCGAACGGCGCGAGGGAAAAAGAGCACTTAAATTTTTCTGTGCTAGCCCTGATTTCTCTTATTTTATAGTGATCATCATTTCTCCCTGTGCAGGTGGGTGCCAACAGAAGCTTTTCGCAATCAGAGAAGAAAACTGGTGATTGAAATTTCGTGAGCAGATCCCGTCGCAACGAAAAACGCCTTTGTTTTAATGATTGCCACTCCAATTCACGCATCATGTCTGTAACACTATCTCCCCTATTTCGCGATAATACAAAACGCGCTGCCCGTCTTTGTACTTTTTCGATGTCATCCGTCAGTCACATCTGACCTGATGCGGATCCCACACAGCAGAGCAATACTCCAGAATAAGGCGTACAAGCGTGGTGTAAGCAGTCTCTTTAGTAGACCTGTTGCACCTTCTAAGTGTTCTGCAAATGAATTGCAGTCTGTGGTTTGCTCTACCCATAACATTATCTATGTGATCGTTCCAGTTAAGTTATTTGTAACTGTAATCCCTAAGTATTTAGTTGAATTTACAGTCTTCACATTTGTGTGACTTATCGTGAATGGAAATTTAGCGGATTTCTTTTAGTACTCATGTGAATAGCTTCACACTTTTCTTTATTCAGGGTCAATTGCCACCTTTCGTACCACACAGATATCTTATCTAAATAATTTTGCAATTGGTGACAGATATCTTATCTAAATCATTTTGCAATTCGTGTTGGTCATCTGATGGCCTTGCAAGACGGTAAATGACAGTATCATCTGCAAACAATCTAAGATGATTACTGAGGTTGTCTGCTATGTCGTATATATAGGTGAGGAATCATATAGGGCCTATAAACGAGCACTTAAATTTTTCTGTGCGAGCCCTGATTTCTCTTATTTTGAAATGATGATCATTTCTCCCTGTGCAGGTAGGTGCCAACAGAATGTTTTCGCAGTCGGAGGAGAACACCGGATATTACTCCTGTTTTACTCTATGACTTTCCGTCTATTACTGAAGGCTGTGACCTCTCTGACACGAAGTCACGAATCTAATCGCACAACTGAGGCGATATTCCATAGGCACGCAGTTTGGTTAGAAGACACTTGTGAGGATCGGTGTCGAAAGCCTTCTGGAAATCTAAAAATATAAAATCAATTTAACATCTCCCGTCGATAGCACTCATTACTGCATGAATATAAAGAGCTAGTTGTGTTCCACAAGAACGATGTTTTCTGAATCCGTGCTGGCTATTTGTCAATAAATCATTTTCTTCTAGGTATTTCATAAGGTTCGAATATAGTATATGTTCCAAAACCGTACTGCAGATCGACTTTAGTGATATGGGCCTGTCATTCAGCGGATTACTCCAACTTCCCTTCTTGGGTATTGGTGTGACTTGAGCAATTTTCGAGTCTTTAGGTACGGATCTTTCAGTGAGCGAGCGGTTGTATAAAATTCTTAAATATAGAGCTATTCTATCAGCATAATCTGCTAGGAACCTGACTGGTATACAGTTTGGACCGGATGCCTTCGCTTTATTAAGTGATTTAAGCTGCTTTGTGCTTACAAGTACCGATCTCCCTGGTTCAGTTATCCAGCTCGCTAGTTCATTAACCAATGTGTGTCGAGTAGAGATGGTGATATCAGAGCACTACTATTCGCTTCACGTTCTTCGTTTTAAGAGGTTCAATATAGTTATAAATGTGCTCCACGAATGTCGTCGCGAATAATCTCACAACTATATGATCACCTGATTCCACGGTATGCGATTTTTTTGTGTTGGTTTATGAAGACTCCGTCTAGGCACCTGCCATTCCAAAAAAATTGGAGGAACTGCAGCAGAACTTAGCAACAGCAGTGGATGCAGTTACGCAGACATGTTCGCAAAAGTATGGCACAAGTGTGACTATCGCCTGGATTTTTTAAATTTTATTTTTGTGGTGCTTCACAGCCTCATCGTGTTTTGAGACTGAAAATGCGGTCCAGGTAGGCTGTAATCTGTTTATTATCCGCGCAATAAGCCAACATCGTATTTCTGTGCGTACGTATCACGAAAAGAACACAACAGTTTGCATGATTACGTCTATGTAAAGTATTGTATTGTTTTTGTGCCGCATATGCTCAGACATGCGGTGTATGCCTGTCCACATGTCCCAGCGGTGTAGTAAAACGTGAAATGAAGCGTGAAGCTTAAAATATATGCTTCAAAATGACCCATCGTTGAAACTGGCTAATTGCACAGGTAATAAACAGATTACAGCGTACTTGGACCATGTTTTCATTGCCAAAATATCATCGGGATGTTTTTCACGCGTCTGATGGAGGCAACATCGGATATCTGTGAAGGGTAAACTAAAACCTTGATCATAAATGTAATAGTGAAACGTACTTCAAGGATTTATGCGCATTCGTGTACAAGATATGTCACTGTAAAATTGGATAATTCTTTTGAAACTAAAAACTCTGTATAGGGCTTTTGTCTAAGCTAAAATTTATTCCTGCTCTCCATCTTCAGGCAAGTAGAAGATACGGTTCCATGGAATCGAGTAAATCTTTTTGAAACAGCCTACATTCATGTAAGCTACTTGAATATTGCGGTAATCAAAAGGAGATGGGGGGAACTCCTGAAGTATATAATAGGCAGTTATAGCAGTTAGAATCACCACGTACTATGTCTTTCACGTTTGTGTTTCTCAGTATCACTACTTGGAATGACAAGAAGCATTTTATTTTCAGTGATCTGATGAAATTCGCAAACATTTCGAGGGAAGCACATAAAGAATGTTATCTGTGTGTATGAGTTTTTTTCTCTGAGTAAAGTACTCCCTCCTACGCCACATCAGAATCACGCTACGTCGTTAAGAATCGACGGCAGTAGCTTAAGCAAACTTGATATATGCATGTTTTATTCCAATGTGAGTGTGTATGTGTCTGAGAGAAAGAGAGAGACAGAGAGAGAGAGAGAGAGAGAGAATACGCTCCGATCTCAATATGCCGTTGTAATGACATCTAACCCAATATGCCGTTGTAATGACATCTAACCTCACGCAATACTTCCATTCAGAACGACAATGAGCCGATGTCACAGTATTCTGAATGCATACCTCCCGTCCCTCTCAACTTCATACCAGAATTCTCCTCCTCGCTCGCTGCGCTATGCCGTACAGTTGCTGAAGGTCGCAGTTGTGGTTCCACATCAAAAAGTGGCCCAGAAAATGCATTGTTATTCTACAGAGGCGGCGCGCACGATGGCCAGGCAGCTCCGTCTCTTGCGTGACCGGAAAGGTTAGTGTTGCACAAGTCTCAGTAAGTGGATAGCTCCCAACCGAAGTGGAAACATGAACGAGTGTGTCTGGACGCCTCGCAACGTCAAGGACGCATTATCATGAATGTGATTTGGTCATGTCATGACATTTTCGACTCCTGCAGACTCTGCTACTATGACAGTCATACAGCGATGTGTCTAGAACCGTGGACAGAAAAAGATTGCACCAAGTGTTTAGAGGAAAGCGTAGCACGAGCAAATGGCCATCTTTTCCGCGTGACCATAACTTACGTTACAGCTTCATAGAACGTGTCGCCTCCACGCTGGAAAGAGGAATGAGGTTAGACCTGTCTGCATCGACGGTTCGACTTCATTTGAAGTAGACCAGAAGTGGTAACTTTGTGTCAGCGTCTGCTGTCCAGAAAAAACAGGCCCCTCCGACTGCAGTGGGAATTTGAACTGGCAAACTGTAGCATTTTCAGACGATTTCTGATTACACCTATCCTACTGAGATTGTCACATGAGTGTTAAACTGAAGTGAAAGCACTCGAATTAAGCGCTATCTTGGCATTCTTCATTAACGGCTCAGAAAAATGCGCAGTTATGAGCACAATGAACTCGCATTCGGCAAACGGATCACAAATCTCAGAAGATTATAACTGTTTTCGTCAGTTAGCTGTTTCCATAACTGATTAAGGTGAATGCCGGGATAGTTTCGTAGAAAAAGAACATGGGTGATGTATTTCACTTAATAGAGCTTGTGCTCTGTCACTAAAGATCTCGTCTTCGTTCCTGCTTTCTTTGCGACTGTTATACCGGACAATACACCTTGAAACAATTTGTGATCTCCACTTCAGTGCAGTAAACGAAACCAAACAGTAGTCGGTACATCAAATAAGTTTCTGATTATGGCAAAGTCCCTCTCCCAACCAAACACATGTGCGGTATTGTCCCAAGACAAGGTCTGGCAACATGTGGCTAGAAAGTTCCAGTTTCCTTCGACAATCGGATCGGCGATTTTGTTGGTCAATAACTATTTCGTCACCCTCTTCCGGCAATCATTGTTGACTCTTTTTAGACCCGAATAGAAAACGCTTTGAGTGAGAACCCCCAGAAGCCTATTCAAGTCCTTGCTTGCCTCTGTATGCGCTGATAGGAGATGCTGCTGTTGATAAAGGCACGTTTATCTTTGTTCTGAGCGAACATTACGAAGGAAACTGCATTGAGTGGATATTTGGAGTCGGGTAACTTGAAAAAGGCCACTGATCACAGCGACAGATAAAATCGCACGTCCTCAGTGGCCTAAAGAACACAGATACTTGACAGCAGTGGACTGGATGCATACAGTATAGTGCAAAAAGTTGCTATCTTGCTGTTTTCAAATTATGGAAGGCGCTGACTGCACAACCAGCCTAACGAGGCTTTTAACCAGCAGTGTGTGGAGTGTGTGAGTAGTGGAGCTGTAACAGTTCTAGTGCAGCAATAGTGTGGCCATATTTCCCCCTTCTCCACCCCTATGACATCATTGTTGATGTCTTGAATTGTTGCCACATTTTGTCTCCACTTATTCACGCACCCCTCTGATGTCACAACAAACCTAGGCCAGATGTCTTATATGTAGAGTGGGAAATTCAAAAAATCCCACAACATTCAGAAGAGACCAACTGTGCTGCACTGTTTCACCCACCCCACTGGTGTCACAGGCCACTAATGCTAAGTATAAGATGAAGGGAGATTAAACAATCTAAGATGGACAGTTGTCCTTTTGGTGGAAAATCCAAGACAAAGGAACTGCATGGTTACTAAGTCCCTTAAATCCAAGATGGAGATCTGAGATTGTGGACTGAGGATACTGGCATAGTCTGCTTGGTTGCCAGGTTCCCTTGCTTTTGGCCAGTCATATGACGTCACAGTCCTTGATGGCGATCCAAGATGAGAGACCTGAGGATACTGGCACAGCCTGTTGGATTTATGATGCCATTGACGACTTCAAAATCCTAGATTGTGATCCAATGGGGCAGATCTGTAAATACTGGTGCAGTCTGCCTGGTTATCAGGCTTACCAGCCCACTGGGATAGCCTGCATGATTGTAAGATAATTTGCGCCTAGTTTGATACCCTGGTCTAGTTTTGAAATGATGGAAAATTAAAGAACCCCATTATTTTCCCCAAGCCAGACTGTCATAATTTTAAATATGCATAATTAAATTGTGTTATGTATGTATATAATTGAAAAATACTAGGAACAAATGCATCTTTAATTAAACAAATGTTGGCAGGCCTCTTCCATGGCTGCAGTTTGGACAAAGCCATGCCAAGTCCTGTTGCTCAACTGTCTGATGTTCAGTGAGGAGAGTTCGGCAGGATTTTAATGTAACAGTCATGACATTCTGTGGATGAAATATATCTACACTGTTAATGAAGAGTAAATGCATCCTTCTTGAAGAAAAGATTCCTACAATGCTGATGCAACTGCATATAGGATGTTCTTGCAATGCAGTACTGCAACAATAATTTGACAGGGTTGATGTACAAAGTAAAACGAGTGACTAGACATTAACAAAGTATATTTATTTGTAGTATGTTTCTTCTTGAAAATAGATTTAATCAGTCAAAGTTCCTTTTTTAAAAAAAATATGTGACCCACAAGTTAGAATGATTTATACACTTTAGATTTTAGACAACATAGTTTTACAGAAAACAAGGTGTAAAATTGTGTAACATCTTAAAAAATGACTTACAATGTTTACAAGATAATTTAACTGTGTACAAAAACATACAATACATAATAGATCTTACAGATTGAAACATTTTAATATGTTCTCTGCAGACTGAAGCACATATATATTTTCAATAGTTTGAAAATCCTTTTTTCCTTTGAGCAATCATAGCAAATTTTAACCACAGCTCACATTGTTCCTGCAACACAGGGTTTACATTGTCAAAGAAAGTCCAACAGCTGACATTGCAACACATGAAATGGCATTTTTTTTACTATTTACTGTTCTCCTATGGGACATAACACAAAAAAGAATGCAGTCTTGGTTTGTACAACCAGTAGTAGGAAAAACTGAGCTAACTCACAGAATAATGTTCAGTTTGCACGGTGTACAATATAACTAACATATGTAGTATGCAAGCAATGCAATCTTACACACACAAACACGTGCACACACACACACACACACACACACAATATATATATATATATATATATATATATATATATATATATATATGCACTATTAGTACACTGTGACAAGCATTTCATACTACTGCACACACAGAAACACAGTTTCACTACATATTCAGCACATAAATCAACTCTTTCTCACCATCACTAAAATCAGTAGTGTAAATGCAGTAATGTTCTGATCCAGTCCTCACAAATGAACCAAGTCAGGCCAGTTTTTAGCTATGATAAGTGTGTACTAAGTGATCAGATGACTGAAGGTTGCTTTGGCATATGATGTACAGAGGAGGTGGACTGCCAACACCAGTTTGCACACATTCAGATAATTGACAACTGTGAGACCCACTGAGATCCATTTCTGAACATGATTCACCTATGTACAAGTTCTACATATTTGTGTGTGGTATGTGTAGATTTTTGAGGAATGGCCTAGAAACTCCAGCATGTGCAACCCATTCACCATGTCTAACATTAAGCCAATAACTGTATAGTCAGCCAGCTGTACAGATGTGTCAAATGCACAGGAGTGGCACATCATTACTTCATATGGATCACAACCCTTCACCAACAGATGAAGCTTTCTGTGTCCATATAAAGTATATGTGTGTCTGCAAAATGAATTTTTGCAGACTCGTAATGGAATTGGTACATGTGGAGTAAAGACAGGTCATATATACATCTATTGAAGATGGTGGCCTATTTAAAATGTGACTTAGTGTTTCATTCCCTCCCACCATAATGCCCATCACAAGGAGTGAATACGTGAATAACAAATGGTTTCTAAAATTTTTTATAGATTTCTCGAAAATTGCATTATTCATTCATTTATAAAAATCTTTTTCAAATGGACACACCACAGAATCCCCCTTTTCAGTCTTTTTTTGGTTCATCCACCTGTGCTGCTGGAAGGAAATAGAATGGCTGACTTTAATTAGTTGCATACTCAAAGTATGTGCTGAATAGATTTTTCTAATGTGTTATGTACATTGTTTCTCCCTCCAGCACGATCAACAGCTTGGGCTGGAACCATTTGCAGAAGTTGGTTCTCTGGACATAGCACCAAGTCATTGTGTGCATAATGCAAACTATTAAGTCTACCTCCAGAACATATCTTACATAGGAATCTAACACTATAGATGAGAAATTACCTGATCCAGAAGTATGTTCACTAGACAGCCATTGAAACCCTCCAGCAGGTAAACACTGTTACATGTCCTACTCATATAAGTTGTTTACATCCAAGTACTTGATGTAACTTGAATCGCTGGATGTTTTACTGAATTTTTCATCCATTCATGTATTATTTACCTTGGCGTATCGATGGACACATTGGTAAATCCCCCCCCCCCCACCTCAAAACACAGTGCTCAAGCAACAGCAGCATGTTGACATCGCTTATGAGTTTGATGTTGATACATTTCAGTTTGAGCATGGTGTTCTGAAAAAGACCTTGCACTGTGTAGGAGAGAGCAAGGTGCCAGTGTTTATGTTTCCATGCATTCTCTCAAGAATCGCCCAAAACGCCTGCAAGTAAACATACATCTGTGTCCATATAAAGACTAAACTACACATGTTAAGCTCTCACTAACAACATGTATCATGCTCGTTTTCCGCATTCATTAAAGTACCATCTGTAAGTTTGCTGGAGAATGCAGCTATGCCAGGTAGTATGGTTTCATTAAATTATTTCATCATATCCAGTGGGCAGATGTCTTTCTTGGTATGCTCGAATGTGATGCATATCCACCTAATGCATAGTTTCAGCAAGTTTCTGAAGTACTTTTTGGTTGAATTGTAGAGAGTCCAGGAAGTACGGGTCAACATTGTTGGCGGTTTTCTTTGAAAACTAAATATGTTTCTCTGGGGAACACTAACTCGATAATAAAGCGGATTTGAAATCAGCCACATATCAACAAGGAAATGAGCATAAGGGTATGTGTCAACATAGTTTGTGATTCAGGTTGCATTAATTGTTTGCAGAACCATGAAATTTTCTCGTTCAATGGCAATGATTGCTGCTACATGATGTTTCAGCTTTATTAACTAATGGTTGCCCACAAGTACAGCAATCGTCTGCTTTCTTGTAAAATGATCTGTCTTCATGCACGTTGATCATAGGAACCTTCCTTGCACATTCTTGAAGCTCAGTCAGCAACCACCTCATGGGATCTTCCATGATGTATAACCCAAAATAATTAGTCACCTACTGTCTGATATGCTGTTAGAAATGGTACATGTTGTTCTGTGAGAGTGGTGGAATAACCTTCATAGTGTGCCACAGGAGCAATAAGGCACTTGAAGCCAGGAAATATACCAAAGGGTACATGCTCCTTCTTGAGAAAATTCTTAAACTTCAAGAACTGGATCGCCTCAGTAGGCATCTCTGCATGTACTGGGTCCTGTGTAGAACTGTTCACCAGATGCTCTTTTAATAGCTTGATTGTAGAAAATAGGTCGAGGCACCTAGGGAATATTTGCCATTTATAACCATTTTTACTCAACTGGGAGAAAATAAAATGCAACATGTTCTTGTTTCTCACCTGATGGATTATCAACAAATCTGTACTAGAAACTGAGAAGTCAAGGAGTTTAGTAACATACTGCTTAATGTCCTGCATACCATCATAACCTTTTTTGTCTGATTTGCATTCACCCTGGCCATAAATGTGAACAGAAATATAGGGATTCTACCTCTCAAATTTGCTGTTGCCTTGGAGATTAATGGGGAATTCAATACCATCATATTCATGACGCCCATAAATATTATCCATTTTTTGTTTACTACTACCCTGTCAATCTTTCGTATAATATGTCTCACAAGCCAGAAGTGACCACACAAAGCAATAGCTATGATTATTTTGGACATTAACCACACCATTTTTATCAGCTATATCCTTTGGAAGTGAGATGTGGGAAGGCTCTGATGTACTGTACCAAACATGTTGTGTGAACATCCAAATACAGTTGTCTACTAGGAATTTTCTGAGAATCTGTTTCTTGCAAATCAGAGAATCGAGTATCAAATTCTATGTTGGGTGTATGGTAACTTTCTCAAATCACTCAGCAGTTGAGGTGCCCCATGATATCAAGCCATTATCATCTCATATATGTATGCTGGAGTTCTTAGAAACAGCATCAGGTTTTGGCAGAAGAGTGAACTCGCAGCATAATGTAGTGACACACTTATGGATAGGTACCACAGATCATTTACGGTCTTGGAAAGTTTCCTGTCTGAATTATGTAGATATAGGTTTAGGAAGTGGATAGCGACATGCATATCATCGATATGGGCAAATAACATCCTACCTCATAACAGTGAGTATGGAAATGATGTATGACATATCTTATTTTCATCATCACGAACAGTATGGCCAGAGAGGCTGCTGATGGCCAATGGTTGATCATCAGTATAACTAAGACCAAATCCAGATATAGATAGTCCAACTCTCAGTGCAGACGATGACCAAGATGTTGGTGATGAAGTGGGAAATGGTTGTGCAGATGTCGATAACGCCAATCCAAAGGTTGAAGGTCGACTTGCTTGTCTTGGTTGATATCACCATCTGCAATATTAGACTGAAGACCCTGAGTCAAATTTTCATCCACCATCTGAATGCATTTTCCTACATCAGGGCACCACCACTGCAGCATTGATGATGCAGTGAACTGGCTTAGTAGAAAATAACAGCAATGTGTAAGTATATATACATGTACATATACAGGGTGAATCACTCAAAATGTGCACTACAAAGACTGAAGAAATGGAAAATTCTATTGACGTGTAGTTTTCACGGAATGGATTGGCAGTCAGGGGCTCATATTGGTAGCCATGAAACAGATTATAATAACAATGTCTATTGAAATTATGAAATTAAAAGTAGGGTAATTTATAATGCCCGTGGTGCTTGTTGCAGGATTCTAGTGGGAGTAATTTATGAAATATTGTATTTTGAAAGGTTTCCACACTGACCTATGATCATATCATTCAGTGTGCATAGTTGCCAGGTATGATGCTGTTAAGTTTTCTTATAGTGTGCTTGTGTGTTTCCTGAGTGCAATGTGACTCGCTAGTCAGTTCGTGTATAACAGTTCAAGCAGTAGGTTCTGAGAGGAAGACGAGATTTGACAATGCAGAAAAAGCTGAAATTCTCAAGGTACATGGAGAATGTGGAAGAACGCATTTCGTTCTTGTATGGTGTATGTGGCTAGATATCCCAGTAGACATCAATCATCTTGGCAATTATTTATGAGTCCCTTAAACCATTTATGTAAAAGTGGCCATGTAGCACCTAATGAACTTAACAGAAGAAAACGAGTGATGACAGATGCAGGTGAAATTAATGTTCTTGCTACTTTTGTAGTTGATCCATATGTTAGCTCCCACAAAATCACACTAGTACGTGGCATGAGGCACGGAAGTGTCCTACACTTTCTCCATTGAAATTTCCAACCTTCCCACATCCCTCTCCACCAAGAGCTATATTGAAACGATTATGAGAATCGTGTTAAGTTCCTTACATGAGCATTAAGACAGGAAACTCCAGATGTATTATATATTTTGTTTAGTGATGAAGCCCCATTTACCAATTACAGACAGGTAAACTAGCGAAAATGGACTATTAGTTTGTTGACAATACCTGTTGGCTTCATCAGGTGGGACATCAGCATCCATGGAGTGTAAAGGTGTAGTGTGGGATTGCGAACTATCAGCAAATAGGCCGACTTTTAATGGACAGAACACCATAATGCACACAAGTATTGCAGTCTCCTAACATACTCGTACCATCTTCCACAGATGCTAGAGGAGTTACTCTGCAGATTAGGAGGAAACTGTGGTTTCTACATGATGGCTTTCCAGCCCATAGTGCACAAAGTACTACAGCATGTCTTCACCAATTTTTTCCATACCGTGGGATTGGACATGGAGACCATGTATCTTGGTCCACCCATTTCACGGATTTCATGCCTGTAGACTTTTTTCTATAGGGAAAGCTGAAACATTGTGCTACAAGAGCATACCAACTACACACAATGATATGCAACGACATATTACTGCAGCGTGCTTGGACATCCGTGCTGATATGCAAGCACATGCGCAACAGTCATTCCATACAAGCTGGAAGCATATATTGTCACTGCTGGAGGTATTTTTGAAAACAACCTGTGATTGTCAGTTGTCTCATTACTGGTCACAGTCCACATAAATAGTGTATGCACTTCCGTTGTTCTTTAGTGTGTACTACCACAGATACTGTATGAGTGTCAGTGTGGAACATTTTGAAATAGGATACCTCGTAAACGACTTGCACTCGAATCCTACAAAGCACCACCCACATTCCAATTTACTGTACTTTTAATTTGTTAACGTTAGTAGGCACTGTTTCATTTAAAGAAGTGTGTGTTAGCACAAAAAGTACTTTGTAAGTATTATTACAATCTGTTCGCTGGCTAACAATACGATCCTCTGACTAGCAATCCATTCTGTAAAAACCCCACAGCAATAGCACTTTCCATTTCCGCAATATTTGAAGTGCAACTTCAAGGTGATTCATCCTGTATACTTACGTAGACGATACCTATGAATGTGAACCTCATCAACAGTGTGGCGCTATCTCGAAAACAAAGTCCCAAGGAAAAGCTGGTACATGACGACGTAACCACAAGTAAACATAGTCACTTCCAGACGCAGCGATGAATGAGTGAAGTTGGCATAGACACGTCCTAAAGAGTTCAACACGCCACCACTGCAGTACGCTTACTTGTGTTAGAGCGGAGTGCTGATCAGTCAAGTCTGCAATTATCACTGAAGACTACAGCATCACCTCACTACAGAGTCAGCAGTGTGAGAGTTGTGCTAGTCAGAAACATAAAAATTATGAAACATGGGTACAATGTATGTACAACACAAGTGAATGAGACAGTACTAATCAAGACCATCAAAACATGTGTTCCCAGACAAAATACCTTACACAGGTAACTAAATCAGTTCAACAAATACGCATCCTCATTGATACGCCATTAGCTTCAAGTCATAGAAAATATTCATTAGGACAACATTGCCGATTTAGTTACATATAGTCAGTTCACCATTAGACAACCATATACTCACACTCGGAAGCAAGGTCAGACATATTATCTCACTAACCACCACATGAAATTCAAAATAACCCTATCTTTCCTCATCCCAAAGTCATCAGTAGCCGACTTCACCACTAAAATTCACACAAACCTATCTACCATTACTCAACACGTTTTACCAATGATATACTGGTTGTCTTTCACGTTTCCAAATTGTCATTTTGGTCGCTTACTAAACTTCAAATGGCAGGTGGTTAAACAATACTCTCTTTCAATGGCATCCTATCTTCTGGTCTACATAATTAACAATACTGGTGATCGAAAACTTTCACTTCTTGTTATAACTTCAAATAATTTCACTTTGTGGATCCCCTGTAAATCATACGTTGTCTCTTTCCATTCAGATGTGCGTAAAATCAAATTACCCTTATAGTTGAAATGGAACAGAGGTTTACTTCATAGAGGAAGTGGCACATTTCCCATCTTATTTCCCGAACGCTGCTGTAACGTCCCTTAAATCAGCAAATTTAACACAATACAAACATCATCAACGCTGGACGTGATCCTCTTCTTTCGGGTCGGCAGCAACACCAATCTACACATTATCATTATTCTCACAGGCGCAGCCTTCTCATTAAACACTGGCACAATTAATAAACACAACTACAGTGACCTCAAAGACAAGCATTAGTCTTGCATAACCCTTCCTGACTACTACCTTACTCTATTCACTAACCTAAACCAAAAATCATTCCACAAAACCTGTGCCTAAATGGAACTAGCCATACAACCCACATGTCTACCTTCACAGGGAATCGATTAACCTACAACGTTCCAAAAAAATTCCTAAATTCTACAATATCGCCATAAAACATGCAAAATCATCCTCTCCTAGAGGGAATTAATACATAACATGCAAAATTCATTAAACAGCAAGTTTACTTATATTCAGTCACTGTACCATCACACCCTGTGCAGTATCACTCATAACAGAAAATTGCCTTACTGGGAAAGGGACCACCCAGTCTCAGTTTCATAACGTTCTTTCCCTAATATTATAAAACAGCACAACATGAAACTTTTCACCCAAGAAGTGTATACGAAATTTCATCCATAATCTATAATTTTCATTCATTGACAGATCAATATTTCTTTGGACAATCAAACTCTCAGACAACATGTAGAGCTGCACAAATCCATCTTACTAGATATCAAACACACAAACATAAGAAAATTGATTCAAGCACATAACAAGCGCCTGATTAAAGAGCAAGACATTAATAGTTAGAGAAACATCGAATTCACGAGAAAAAACATTCACTGCACAAAACCAACACATCTGAAAACTGCTGTGCACCCTCATTGCATATGCAATGTCTTCATAGATAACCTCAACATCAGTCACATCATCATCTTAGAAAAATCTTGCTCCTCAGATAAATATAGCACGAAACATACTGAAGAATTTATTCCCTACTTACAAAAAAATTTTAATGCACTTCAAGAATACTGCAGTAAAGCCTGCCTAGATAGTTTCACTATTTTTGATAAATAATGTAGAAATAAAAGATACTGAATAATCCCTCCGGTTCACGTCTCCTCAAAACTATAGTTCCATGCTTAGACCCACTATATTCTCAGGGTAAGGGATGCCATCTTTGTGTCTGATTATCTTGCATTCATAGCCTACTGCATCCAAGTAGCTGGCTGCAACCGGTCTGGGAACCCAATGTCTTTTCATTCTGCGCTACACGTCAAACCTACTTCACTTATACACAAAGTATTCTTTCTGAAAAACTCAAGAATGATATTAAATATTCACATGAAATTATTCCTACTATAACTAGCATGATTACTCCTGACTACCAAACGAGCTGAAATAAAATGAAAGAAATTCTCGCACTAAAGAATTCAAATACACTAGTCTCCCGCAGGACAGTAACACTTTCCGGCCTCTGTCTGCCGTTTACACTACTCCTATGATGGTGGTGAACCAAAAATGCACGTGTCTTACCCGCCAACTTAGCTATTCTGTGTGCTACTGTACCAGATCTGATAACCAAGCACAATCTTTCTGCCTTGCTAGATCCCCTAAAGGTGTTGGCAAAGCCGGAGGAGCAGACAAAACTACATTAGCGGACAGCTACTGCCTACTCTTAGGAAAACTCACATTCACATGTTTCAGTCACGTACCATCGGTTCAACTATGGAACAGGGATGTGGGTAGTCATTCAGGTGCCTACTTATTTGTAACGTAACAAAGAAAAGAAAAGACACATCAATGTAAACGATATACTTCCTTCTGAGACTAGTGAGATTGAAATACATCTTTTTAATTTATTATTACAGCAATACATGTTCTTAATGTTTATGTGACACCTACAGTCTGTGTACAGTCAGCTTCAACACTATCCAGCTCATATGCTGTTTCCTGAAACAAGAATGAAAATGCATTACATGGAAAACAAGATGTTGCTGTAGGGCTCTCATAAACCTTTTTCACAATTTTCCCCTTCAAGTCTAGGAAACTCTTACTTGGAATGTTTAGGAAATCCTGGTGTTGGATCACAATGTTGATCTTGTCGTCGATATTAAACGCTGCTGAAGCAAAAGTTTTGTGTGACAAGTATTCATAACAAATGATCTGTTCATAGTATTTGACTGGCGAAATTATGTTGAGTACCGTAACAACAACGTCCTTTTGTGGGTTCAAGCCCAGTCGTTTAAGGTATTACCGTGCTGGTTTTATACCATACACCTATCCTGATTCAAGTGTAACCGTATTATGATCTTTTCATGCTAAAGGTAGATGAAATATCCATCATGGTCCACAGAATTCAACTCAAGGTGATCTAATGCCTGAAGTGTCAGTGGGAGATTTATGGCATGATTTGGCATCTCTATTATTTTAAATCTTGGGTTCACTGTAGGGAAGAACCTGCACACTGTGTGAATCGATTTGTCACTGAGATATAAATTCGATTCATTACTGGACTCGATACGAATTTTGCTAACTAATAAGTCATTGACTGACTGAGATGATTCGTAAAACTTATTTTGAACCTACTGCAAAATTTGCTTCTCTGAGAAACCTAGTAGTGATTCTATTGACTTTTTCTGTGTAAGATCTGTTACCTCCTTGGCAATTCTTATTTCCATTTTAAGCTTATTGACATTCTTTTGTAACTCGAAACCTGGTATACCTCGTATTAAACATACATTTAAATCATCAATTTCATATGCACCATTTGGTACTTGTACAACTCTCCTACCTCCTAGACATAGTTTGCAGTTTGATGCTGTGATATTAGGAATAATGTACATTTCAAAATCCTGTCTATGCAATACTGAAATCCGCTTTCATAATTCTAATGGCAGAAATCAATTTTCACGTAGTACTGACGATTCTTCTTTCAAAGTCAGGGTGTGTGATATCTTCTGAAGCTGAACCGAAGAAACTGATGGGCTTCATTATTGTTTTTATTTATTCTGTGGAGCTGTAAGGACGAGCGTGTGACATAAATGCCCACAGAGATATGTATTAAAGTTTTGGTAGTACTGAAAACTGTAGGATGTGTGGTTCATGATGCAGGTAAAGTAGCAGCGAAATTTTTCTGGTGGCTGTAAGTCACCAAATGAATCAAAGTAGTATACAGGACTTCGGTGTCATTTTTTGATATATGCCAGTTTGTGTTTTACATCCTCCATCAACATCTCCATTTACAAACCCGCATTAATTAAATCTGCACGTAACCCTAGGTAGTGTATTTTGTATAAAAGTCTCAGGAAAACATGGAATAGAGAGGTTTTTGAGCAATTGAAAAAGATAGATATTCCTAAGTATTCTATCATGCAGTACAGCTAGTAGAAATTTTTGTAACGAACGTTACAAACCTTTTCTTGTGGTGTTTTAAATAAAGTACTTTCCATAACATATTTTGTCTTTTCGCATTGTGAAGCTGCTGTTGCTCATTATCTGAACATTTTATCATCCTAGCAATAGCTGCTATGCTCCCAGCTGAAGAACCTCTTACTGAAATGACTGGCAGCGCTGGAATTATGAATGGAATGATTCCACCAGTCCTGGTAGTGATAGGACTCTGGGTGTTTTAATCAGGTTTCCTTTTTCTTCAGAGAACGATAACTTGCCAAAATTTAACTCCATGCCCAGTTTAAGTTTTGCATGCATTTCTTTGACAGTGACAAGTTGGGAAATATGCTGACCAATACCAATATTTCTTCTTGCATGCATTTCCTTGGCTCTGCCAGCTAAAATTCGGTCTTCAAAATGACGTCTTGGGAGATTTTCATTTGCTCATACGCAATATTGTGTTCTCTGCAGGTCTCATCTGTTAGCCTGGTTCCCTTGTCACAATGAGCAAATTGTTTCTCAAGATTTGTCATTGATCTACAATAGTTATATATCAGGATGTGTAGTTCTATAGGTACCTTGTCAAGAATACCGCTATATGTGGATGCGCTTCCTATGATGAATGCCATGCTGCTGCACGGTTTGAGATTTGCGTCCTACGTTATGTAGCAAATCACTGGTATACACTCATGCAACGAAGGTAAGCCAAGCCATTGAGTCAGGGCGTTTTTTCGCTGACATCTTATGATTTTTTCCATGAGAAACACTTCAAATTCAGTGCTTGTCTGTAATTCTTCAGTGTAAAAATTACCAGCTCTTTCACTACTGCTGCTATCCTCTATGAGGTAACTTCTAGGGTTTCTTCATAGCACTTTGGAAAATGTAAATATCTCTGGTGACCAGCTTGCTCGGTATTCAGTCTTTTATTTTGAAATACGTACTGGAGCAGCTAGATTAACTTTCTGTTGGCATGGATTCATCATTTCAGTATGGCTTTATATAATGTATTTAGAACCTAACTACCATGCATGGCAATTGGTTTTATTTTTATTGTTTGATGTATGGATTAATTATACTAGTCAATGATTTGTAGCAGAATACCATACCATTTATAAGATTATTCTTTCTGAAGAGCCAAAAACAGGGACTGTAATTATGTCGGACACTGGAGTCTGCAACGAATTCGACGTACTAAATCACACCAAAATCGTTCCCTTGGGTTTAGGGTGGGATTATGGGCAGGGTAGTCCACTTCAATAATGTTCTTGTCCACAGATCATTGTCTCACTGATGCTGCTTCATGACAGGGTGCTTTTTCAACCAAAAAGACATCCTCTCCAAACTGCTCCTCTGCTGTACGCAGCGCATAGTGCTGTAAAATGTTTTTTCGTCCTTCCGCATTTAGCGCCTTATTACACTACTGGCCATTAAAATTGCTACACAAAGAAGAAATGCAGATAATAAATTGGTATTCATTGGACAATAATATTATACTAGAACTGACATGTGATTACATTTTGACGCAATTTGGGTGCAAAGATCCTGAGAAATCAGTATGCAGAACAACCACCTCTGGCCGTAATAACGGCCTTGATACGACTGTTCGTTGTGTCAAACAGAGCTTGGATGGCGTTTACAGGTACAGCAGCCCATGCAGCTTCAACACGATACCACAGTTCATCAAGAGTAGTGACTGAGATATTGTAACGAGCCAGTTGCTCGGCCACCATTGACAAGACGTTTTCAATTGGTGAATTTTGGGTACTGTTAAGCTGCGTGTTGTGCACGAAGAGCCATCGCACTCGTCATATGTAACTGTGTGGTACCGGTTCACAAGCACCTTCATTCTAGGTCCGTTCTTCTATGAAGAGAATACACCTAGGCGGCCTGACAAGTGTACTGCGATGTCTGCACGTCATGGAGGCCTCGTTGTATAACATGTATTTCCTGCTTTGGAAGAGCGCAACTGTCTGGAAACCATTCTTTTCGTGCAAGATGGGGCACACCTTTCGCCCAGTGACCGATCTGCTAAATGCAACCTTCCACGAATGTGCTATATCCAGAGGTTTTCAAAATCCATGACATGCAAGATCATCTGATCTGAATCCATGTAACTTTTGGCTCTGAGGATATCTAATGGTTGGTTGGTTCAAATTGCTCTGAGCACAATGCGACTTAACTTCTGAGGTCATCAGTCGCCTAGAACTTAGAACTAATTAAACCTAACTAACCTAAGGACATCACACACATCCATGCCCGAGGCAGGATTCGAACCTGCGACGATAGCGGTCGCGAGGATATCTAAAAGAACGCGTTTACCAGGCACAGGTTCTGTCTCTACATCTATATCTACATCTACATCCATACTCCGCAAGCCACCTGACGGTGTGTGGCGGAGGGTACCCTGAGTACCTCTATCGGTTCTCCCTTCTATTCCAGTCTCGTAGTGTTCGTGGAAAGAAGGATTGTCGGTATGCTTCTGTGTGGCCTCTAATCTCTCTGATTTTATCCTCATGGTCTCTTCGCGACATATACGTAGGAGGGAGCAATATACTGCTTGACTCTTCGGTGAAGGTATGTTCTCGAAACTTTAACAAAAGCCCGTACCGAGCTACTGAGCGTCTCTCCTGCAGAGTCTTCCACTGGAGTTTATCTATCATCTCTGCAACGCTTTCGCGATTACTAAATGATCCTGTAACGATGCGCGCTGCTCTCCGTTGGATCTTCTCTATCTCTTCTATCAACCCTGTCTGGTACGGATCCCACACTGCTGAGCAGTATTCAAGCAGTGGGCGAACAAGCGTATTGTAACCTACTTCCTTTGTTGTCGGATTGCATTTCCTTAGGATTCTTCCAATGAATGTCAGTCTGACATCTGCTTTACCGACGATCAGCTTTATATGATCATTCCATTTTAAATCACTCCTAATGCGTACTCCCAGATAATTTATGGAATTAACTGCTTCCAGTTGCTGACCTGCTATTTTGTAGCTAAATGATAAGGGATCTATCTTTCTATGTATTCGCAGCACATTACACTTGTCTACATTGAGACCTGATCTGAAGGCCAGTAAACCGAAACACATTGCTGAGATTCCACCAGAACTGCTGCGAGCAAACTGATGATCACGTCGTTTTACGGATGCAGCATCTCTTCTTCGTCTACGGTGCTCATAATGAACCAATTGCATAAGCGGCGGGTAATAAAATCAACGTTCTGTCTTTCTCACTTGTTTGACCTGTTCTGTTCACGTCCTGTTCCTAATCCATTACATATGGAAATACTTCTATACGTCTCTCTTGCATTGACAGCGCCAGGGTTGCACCTGGTGTCCAAAATCGGAACTATTTGTTTTTTCCAGAGCAGACCAGTTCCGCATGGGAGTAACTGCAATTTAATTATAACAACCAGATACAACATTAGAAGCAAGAGACCTTTTACACTCTCCCAAGGTGCACCAGATGTTACTTCATCTACTTATTTCGGGATAACGTGCAAAGTCCAGGGTGCCAGGAAATCTAGATCCAGTCACAAACCTGGATATTTCTTCTGAGACACAAGTGCTACTGGCCTGGAGCAAAAAGCGAAAGTACGCAGTGACCAAAGAAATGAGGGTGTGGCAGGCTGGAGTAGAAAGCAGAATGGAGACCAGTGGAGCCCGTGGCAGCTACCGATAGCGGCGAGACCAGCTTCGCCCGGGGCGCTCGCTCCACAGGCACACGCTTCCGCATTGAAACTGGAGCGCATGTCGGTAACGTACAACACGCAACTGCGACCTCCACTCACCTGCGGCGAGGCGGCTACCTGACGCAGGTACCACACAAATTCTTTTTCAACCGAGTAGGTCAGTTTTGACACATTGGGTTAATATTCGAAAAAAATAGTAAACGAATCTGATGGATCATGTACTGTCTGTAACCTGCTGAATCAGACCAGACATGCTTCAGTATCATACACTTCTGATCATTAAAATTGCTACACCACGAAGATGACGTGCTACAGACGCGAAATTTAACCGACACGAAGAAGATGCTGTGATATGCAAAAGATTAGCTTTTCAGGGCATTCACACAAGGTTTGCGCCGGGGAGACACCTACAACGTGCTGACATGAGGAAAGTTTCCAACCGATTTCTCATACACAAACAGCAGTTGACCGGCGTTGCCTGGTGAAACGTTGCTGTGATACCTCGTGTAAGGAGGAGAAATGTGTACCATCACGTTTCCGATTTTGATAAAGGTCGGATTGTAGTCTATCGCGATTGCGGTTTATCGTATTGCGACATTGCTGCTCGCGTTCGTCGAGATCCAATGACTGTTAGCAGAATATGGAATCGGTGGGTTCAGGAGGTTATACGGAATGCCGTGCTGGATCCCAACGTCCTCGTATCACTAGCAGTCGAGATGACAGGCATTTATCCACATGGCTGTACGGATCGTGCAGTCACGTCTCGATCCCTGAGTCAACAGATGGGGATGTTTGCAAGACAACAACCATCTGCGCGAACAGTTCGACCACGTTTGCAGCAGTATGGACTATCAGCTCGGAGACCGTGGCTGCGGTTACCATTGAAGCTGCATCACAGACAGGAGCCCCGTGCGATGGTGTACTCAAAGACGAACCTGGGTGCACCAATGGCAAAACGTCATTTTTACGGATGAACCCAGGTTCCAGGTTCTGTTTACAGCATCATGATGGTCGCACCGGTGTTTGGCGACATCGCGGTGAAAGCACATTGGAAGCGTGTATTCGTTAGCGCCGTGCTGGCATATCACCCACCATGATGGTATGGGGTGCCATTGGTCACACGTCTCAGTCACCTCTTGTTTGCACTGACGGCACTTCGAACAGTGGACGTTACATTTCAGATGTGTTACGACCCGTGGCTCTACCCGTCATTTGATACCTGCGAAACCCTACATCTCAGCAGGATAATGCAAGACCACATGTTGCAGGTCCTGTACGGGCCTTTCTGGGTACAGAAAATGTTCGACTACTGCCCTGGCCAGCACGTTCTCCAGATCTCTCACCAACTGAAAACGTCTGGTCAATAGTGGCCGAGCAACTGGCTCGTCACAATACGCCAGTCACTACTCTTGATGAACTGTGGCATGTTGTTGAAGGAAGCTGCAAGCGCAGCTGTACCTGTACACGCCATCCAAGCTATGTTTGACTCAATGCCCAGGTGTATCAAGGCCGTTGTTACGGCCAGAGGTGGTTGCTCTGTGTACTGATTTCTCAGGATCTCTACACCCAGATTGCGTGAAAATGTAATCAATCACATGTCAGATCTAGTATAATATATTTGTCCAATGAATACCCGTTTATTATGTGCATTTCTTCTTGGTGTAGCAATTTTAATGGCCAGTAGTGTAGTATCAATGCATGTCCTAGTACGCCAGTCCCCTGTTTTCGTGCTTCTGTCACAGTTCGTTCAAGACTGTTGGTTATTCTATTCGCTTACCACACTACAGATAATATTTGTTCTCCTCATGAGGTTGCCTCTAAACATTTATAGTGTGACAGGCTACAGATACACATCACTATATCTTGCTCTCGGATGTTTTCGTGATCTTTCTCTTTCTTATGGGTATTGTTTAAAGCTTATCCACATTCAAAAGGAACTATAATTCCATACACTAACAGAAAATGTTATTCAGATATTTCTACATTTTCCTACGATCGGTCAACGACGATACTTAACGATCAGCGAACAATCACATAGTGCTTCTGACTATATCTGATAAATCCTTCTTGCACCCAGAATTCATTTCTGGTCATATAATGTTTCCTTGGGGCACATCCGATCTTACTTTCGCTTATGTAAAGCATTTGAAAATGGTTCAAATGGCTCTGAGCACTATGGGACTTAACTCCGCCGGCCGGTGTGGCCTAGCGGTTCTAGGCGCTTCAGCCTGGAACCGCGCGACCGCTACGGTCGCAGGTTCGAATCCTGCCTCGGGCATGGATGCCAGTGATGTCCTTAGGTTAGTTAGGTTTAAGTAGTTCTAAGTTATAGGGGACTGATGATCTCCGATGTTAAGTCCCATAGTGCTCAGAGCCATTTGAACCATTTGAAGTTAACTTCTGAGGTCATTAGTCACCTAGAACTTAGAACTACTTAAACCTAACTAACCTAATGACATCACACACATCAATGCCCGAGGCAGGATTCGAACCTGTCATCGTAGCGGTCGCGCGGGTCCAGACTGTAGCGCCTAGAATCGCTGGGCCATTCCGGGCGGCGTTAAGCATTTATCATCCAGTATAATTTATTGTAGCCCATTACTTGAAGCTTCAGCAAAGCAATTTTACGTCTCTCTGTATGACAGGATCTATACTGTCTGTCCTAAAATTTCGGAATCTGATTCTGTTTCTGGATTGTAGTCGACGCCAGCGCAGTAACTCTGGTGGCAGCTTGAACTAACAACTTTAAACGACAAATACGCAATCGGCCAGTCAGTTGTGAGCTGTGTCAAAGCTTTTGTGTCACAAATCGCAGTAAAGCAGCATCTCTAACAAGGGGACCGCATCTATTCATCATCACCAATTCCGTTTTAATTTATGGTATGCAGGGCTTGTCGGAAATGAAACAACTGAAGTCTCAGCTACAGGTGGCCATCTGTTTCGAAAAAAAAAGCATTTTGGCCAAGGGTCGGGCAAGGCCTGAACCTATAATGCCAACACAGATTCCAGGCAGGGGTAGCGCAGCGGAAATAATAGAGAACGATAATCCAAGGGTCTTGGGGTCAAATCCAATTGTGGAAATTTTATTTTCAATTTTTACGCTACTTACACTGTAAATAGACCGAAAAAATTCTTGGTATATTGCGTTTATTAATATTTTAGTAAAAGACATGAAAAGAAATTGTCAACGAGAATTTGGGATTGCAAATAAATATCTGGGAAGGAATTGTAATGCGTACACGGGAACTTCGTACGTAAAATTTAGATACTTTTATTACCTTACAGTTAATGATTTACACGTGCTGGGATTATATTTATCGCAAAACAGGGAAGCTGCAATTTTCTTGGCATTTTACACATGACATAAACCCCGCATTTTTATCATTACATGGTGATTTTAAAGTTTCTATAGAAAACCAAATTTCGATCACATTCATAAAAGGTTCTCTCTCATCGCACAACGTGTTAGGAAACTCGGCGTAAAGCACGATTTTATCAAATGTTGGCAGTGGAACGTGTTTCGATGAATTCTTCTCGGGAGCCGATTTCTTTTTCGCTGTCGATAAGATA
Source organism: Schistocerca gregaria (assembly GCF_023897955.1). Taxonomy (NCBI): domain Eukaryota; kingdom Metazoa; phylum Arthropoda; class Insecta; order Orthoptera; family Acrididae; genus Schistocerca; species Schistocerca gregaria. The sequence goes on from NC_064931.1 coordinate 737,717,953, forward strand.
AGAGCAGTTTTGAAGATTTTTGATCAAAAGCTTTACCTGACGAAAAAAACAGACGTCGTAAGGTTTCACTGACGAGTGCCTTTGGGGGGAATCACTTTAATGCTACATGACGGCAATCTTTCATCCCAAGAAATAGTATAACTGTGGATTTGTTGTCTTCCCCCTCCCCCCCACCACCACCATGAGCCTCTAAACAGAAGACATTAGGTCTCCTGCACGTAAGGCTTCCTTATGTCAGTCAAAAAATTTTTACGTATGGTTACTCTAAGTTTCCAAAATTTTGATGAAGTAATGACAATATTCCTAGATATTGCTGCTTACTTATCAACCAAATTTTCCTTTGCCTTTCCTTTTCATGCTTTTTATGAAAATATTAATAAATACATTATGCCGATCATTATTTCAATCAGTTTGCAGTGTAAGTGACGTCAAAATTGTTAATAAAAACGAAAAAAATGTGGCTGCATAGGGACTGTATCCCACGACCCTCGGGTTACCGTTCTCTACTCGTACAGTTGCGTCAACGACTGGATAGAATACACGCTAACATAAAAAAAAACTCGTGCCTGATCCGACCAGCGCTGAAAATGATATTTTTTTTTTCCAAACGCTTGGCCATCGGGAGGGCCCACTTCTGTCACTTTTATTTCTGGCCAGGCTCTGCATATACCAGAAATTTGGATGAAATTGGTGATGACAAGTAGGCGCAGTCCCACTGTAAGTCAGCTGGTCGAGGCATTCGCCAGAATGTTTTGAAGAAGAGAAACCTGCGTGCAAAGTTTGTCCAGTACACCTTGACTCCTGAACAGACAAAATTATTTAATATAAAAAAGCTTAGGTTAGATTCTATGGACTAGATCATAGTGAAGAGGTACTCCAGGACGTAGAACATATCAGAATACAAGAAACACATGGATATTTACAAACAGTGTACCTTCCACGGATCACAGGTGAAGTGGTCGTCATGGATGTGGAAACTCAATAATATGACTTAGAGAAAGGATTTAACGATTGTACTGATCCCCGTACTTTTTTTTCGTCTGTCTAGAGATTTATTAGGAAGTTCTTTTTCTTTAAGCGTTATATTACATTAGCAGCATCACAACAGCTGCCACTTTGAGAAATAAGTGGCAGCTTTTATTTTTCAGTAATCGTTGCAACGGGAATAGTGATTATCTTTACGAGTCGTTATACTCAATGAGTCCTCTAAATTTCGAACGATGTTTTACCTTTCGTTAGCGTAATACTACGGAATACAGTGTACAAGCCTTAGACTTGAGATGGACGTCAGATCTACCGAATTTTTAACAGAGTTCTTTCCTTTTGCACTATGCCACCTATACACGTTCACTGTAAAACTGTCTACAGTACCAATACTAATCAGGGGAAATCGCCCAAAATGCTAGATAGGTTCGTGAACGAGGCGTGACGGATAAAAGAACGCAGAGAGACCTGTGATCTTTTATCTGATCTTTTAGGCTTTGATGGAATAGTTTCGCTGTTACACCTCGGAACTCCATTGCGCAATGAAGAAAATTATATGATATTCACAAACTTCCCATCCCTAGGTTTCTCAATTTTTCGTTGTAGAAACGAAGTGACAGGCGCAGTAAGCTACATAGTCGCAGAGGAAATAGTTGCCGAAACTGCAACGTATAATTCGGTTGTCATGTGGACACAAGAATAATTCAGAAAGAATTTATAAGAGACAGTAGACTACGAAATTAAAGCCGGCAGCGGTGGTCTCGCGGTTCTAGGCGCTTCAGTCTGGAAGCGTGCGACTGCTACGGTTGCAGGTTCGAATCCTGCCTCGGGCATGGATCTGTATGGTGTCCTTAGGTTAGTTAGGTTTAAGTAGTTCTAAGTTCTAGGGGACTAATGACCACAGCAGTTGAGTCCCATAGTGCTCAGAGCCATTTTTTTTACGAAATTAAAAGTACAACTGTGTTAATGACTCTTTCATGTTCTTTATTGCTTTTAATTTATTTTCAGAAGCAAACGCACGAATGAATTGAGTGACGAAGAACGAACGTAAAGAAGAAGAGAACTTCAAATCTCACCTCGCCGTGCGGAGTTAGGGTTTCCGTAGATTTCAAGATACCAGTGGGGAGAGTTCTCTGGAAAATGCTGCCATGGGACACAGCTGATTTATCGCTTTGTTTATAACGACCTGGTTGGCAGTGGGGTTTAAGTGCCAGCAATAAGAGAACAGAAAGAACCAACTACAAGTTGGTTATCAAATTATAAACTTTTATAGGTATTGATCTATTTCCAACAGTTGTTACTCTTTTTCATGTCTTGAGGATTTAGTTACAGATATTGCACAGCCGAAGCACAGGTTGAGGACGATGAGCGCTGCACACCCAGATACGTTAACATGTTTTAAATACGTCTCCTCCGTGAGGCTGAGTAACATAAGTTGGGGAGTCATTTGCATAACCCGTATCTAAAAGGTAGCCGACCAAGATAACGCTGTAGTAAGTTACTGGAGTCGCATTCGAGACGACCGGGCTTTAATTCCTCATTCGGCCCTGCAGATTTAGGTTTTTCGAGCTTTCTATAGGTCGACTAAGGCCAATACCTGTATGGTTTCTTAGAAAAGGACGCAGCCTATTTCCTCCCCAATATTTTTGAAGACAGGGAGGGTCTATATTGAACACACATTTCGGATGACACTACTGCGATGTCACTACACGTGCCCTCTGATTGCAATTGCCTGTATATAGTCGTATGTATCCGAAGGGGTGGCGCCCTCTGATAGTGAATTTAACTAATGATGTTATCATTACTTAGGCTTATAAACTGAGCAATGGATGGTGACACTTCCTGCAGGGTCACCGTAAGCCTAGAGCCTTAGCTTCCATCTCTTCGTTTTCCTCCTTTTTTTCACGTCTCATACAACGACGCTGTTGCTAATGAGAATCTCGTTCATTAAAAACCTGGTCTGAGTGAGAAGTGGGCAGGGAAAGAGGAGAAAAGGGTCTCCAGCTCCTCCGTACACAGTAACGGCCCTCCTTGTGTATTTATATCAAACTGCATTTCAGGCGGAGGCAGAGAAATACTTCGACTAGTTAAGCAAATTACACTACTGGACATTAAAATTGCTACACCACGAAGACAACGTGCTACAGACAAGAAATTTAACCGACACGAAGAAGATGCTGTGATATGCAAATGATTACCTTTTCAGAGCATTCACACAAGGTTGGCACCGGTAGTGACACCTACAACGTGCTGACATGAGAAAAGTTTCCAACCGATTTCTCATACACAAACAGCAGTTCACCGGCGTTGCCTGGTCAAACGTTGTTATGATGTCTCCTGTAAGGAGGAGAAATGCGTACCATCACGTTTCCGACTTTGATAAAGGTCGGATTGTAGCCTATCGCGATTGCTGTTTAGAGTACCGCTACATTGCTCCTCGCGTTGGTCGAGATCCAATGACTGTTAACAGAATATGGAATCGGTGGGTTCAGGAGGGTAATACGGAAAGCCGTTCTGGATCTCAACGGCCTCGTATCACTAGCAGTCGAGATGACAAACATCATATCTGCGTGGCTGTCACGGATTATGCAGCCACGTATCGATCCCTGAGTCAGCAGATGGGTATGTTTGCTAGACAACTATCATCTGCACGAACAGTTCGAAGACGTTTGCAGCAGCATGGACTACAGCTCGGAGACCATGGCTGCGGTTACCCTTGACGCTGCGTTACAGACAGGAGCGTCTGCGATGATGTATGATGTACTCAACGACGAACCTGGGTGCACGAATGGCTTTCGGATGAATCCAGGTTCTGTGTACAGCATCATGATGGTCGCATCCGTGTTTGGCAACATCGCGGTGAAAGCACACTGGAAGCGTGTATTCGCCAATGCCATACTGGCGTATCACCCGGTGTGATGGTATGGTGTGCCTTTGGTTACACGTCTCGGTCACCTCTTGTTCGCATTGACGGCACTTTGAACAGTGGACGTTACATTTCAGATGTGTTACGACCCGTGGCTCTATCCTTTATTCGATCCCTGCGAAACCCTACATTTTAGCAAGATAATGCACGGCCGCATTTTACAGGTCCTGTACGGGGCTTTCTGGATACAGAAAATGTTCGACTGCTGCCCTGGCCAGCACAGTCTCCAGATCTCTCACCAATTGACAACGTCTGGTCAATGGTGGCCGAGCAACTGGCTCGTCACAATACGCCAGTCACTACTCCTGATGAACTGTGGTATCGTGTTGTAGCTGCATGGGCAGCTGTACCTGTACATGCCAGCCAAGCTCTGTTTCATTCAATGCCCAGGCGTATAAAGGCCGTTATTACATCCAGAGGTGGTTGTTCTGGGTACTGATTTCTCTGGATCTATGCACCCAAATTGCTTGAAAATGTAATCACATGTCAGCTCTAATATAATATATTTGTCCAATGAATGCCCGTTTATCATCGGCATTTCTTCTTGGTGTAGCAATTTTAACGGCCAGTAGTGTAGAAAGAAGTATTCATTTACACTGCCCTCTACGTAAGTTCCAGGAAATCAGACGTCGGTACGACACGCAGTTTCGATACCTGTCTGGCTGATTTCACTTTTCCGTAAGAGGGCATGAATATTCGTCGTTCAGATCTGATGCGCTACCTGTGTGGCTAGAAAGAACTGTTCCAGGAATTGTAATATGCTAAGGACTGTGTAGTACATCTACATCCACACTCACAAATCGTTGTGAAATGCCTGCCAGACCGCACTTCCCATCGTAACTTAGTCTGATCAGAAGTATCTGGACAACAAATGTAATTCGGAAGTGAACATTAGATGTCACATGAGGTGGACCCACCAGTATAACAGGAGGTGTGGAGTATTTTGTTGACCGTAGAGAAGCAGTAACAGCAGAAAACAGCAGAATGGATCGCTCAGAAGAGCTCAGTAAACTCGAATGTGACTGCTCATTGGGTGTCACCTGAGTCACACACCCATCAGTGACATTTCATCCCTTCTACAGCTGTACAGATCGACTGTTGGTGATGTGACAGAGAAAAGGAAACGCTAAGGAACATTCACAGCCAAGCCAAGACTACGAAGACCTCATTTACTGACGGATAGTGACCTTCGAGAACTGAGCAGAATTCTTGTAAAAATTGGCATGCACTTAGTGGAAGGAATCACTCATGAGTTCCAAATTTCTACGAGGGTTAATCAGAAATGAGGAACGATCGGTCGCGAAATGGAAACTACAGTGAAAATCAGATGAATTGTTGCACAGGTGTGTTGGTCGATGGCGTTAAGTCGTTCTTTTTAGTTCTGAGCACACATACCTAGAACAATAGTGTCGCCGGCCAAGTACGAGAGCCTGGTGAGAAATTTCGCCCGAAGCTATGCATCCAACATTACATAACTGTCATGCGTTTTCTTCTTCAAGACAATTCTCAGCCGCATTTTGCAGGAGCAATAAAGATGCTCCTGAATCGTTTTCAGTTTTAAATGTTTGATTATCCACAATAGAGCCCGTAATTGTCTCCCTCTGAGATTCATCTCTGCTCACATGAACCGCTGGCTATGAAGACAACATTTTGCCACAGAGAACGAGCTGTAGGCCAGCCAGCCTAGAGAATTGGCGGAAAGCACTGGTTCTAATGGTTCAAATGGCTCTGAGCACTATGGGACTCAACATGTTAGGTCATAAGTCCCCTAGAACTTAGAACTACTTAAACCTAACTAACCTAAGGACATCACACACACCCATGCCCGAGGCAGGATTCAAACCTGCGACCGTAGCAGCCCCGCGGTTCCGGACTGCAGCGCCAGAACCGCACGGCCACCGCGGCCGGCGAAAGCACTGGTGGCTGTCTTGTATAAAGAGGGTATTGGAAAGTTGGTACAACGCTAAGAAGAACGTCTAAGTCGGGTCGGCGACTATGGAGAGAAGTAGCTGTTACCAATAACACAGTTTTGATTTTCACTGTGTTACTTTCCGAATAGCCCTCGTACTAGCAGTCTAGCTGTTACAATGACTGGTTGTAAAGCGTTAGTAAGAATAGGTTACAATAATCGTCAGCTTCTCAGAAGCCACACATTTATGTAGTCAGCGCTAAGCAACATTTGAGGTCGTGTAAAGAGCGATGCCACTGGATGGTGGATGATTGGAAACGAAGTGATTTGGAGTTATGAATCACGCTACACCCGTTTGGGTTTGACGAATACCTGGAGAACGTTACATGCCAACATGAGTAGTGCCATCAATAAAGTACGGATGAGCTGGTATTAATTACGGTATAGCGATGTTATTCGTGGTTATGGTGAGGTCCCCTTGTTGCACTTAAGAAAGGACATCCACACATTTGACAGCACTCTCTACTGCATATGGCAAAAGAACACTACCGAGACGATGATTGTTTGTACCAGCCTGACAGTGCACCCAGTCAGAAAGCAGCAATGGTTTGTGGACAATAACATTCTTGAAATGGATAGGCCTCCCAAGACTGCCGGCTCGAACCAAAGGAAACACATTTGGGATACGTTAGAACGTCGACATCACTCCAGACCCTAAAGTCTAAATCACTGCCTTCTCTGATTTCTGCTCTTGACGAAGAATAGGCCGTTATTTGTCAACAGACATTTAAACATCTCACTGAAAGAGTCCCCAGCAGCGTTGAGGTGAAGGGTGGACACACTCAAGATTAATACCCATTAATAGATGCCCACATACTTTTCCTCAGATAGTGTTTCATGGCTTCGTTCCATTTCATTCGCGCATGAAACGTGGATAAGGACGACTGCTTAAATGTTCTGCGCTCGCTGAATTTGATGTAATTTTGAGCTCGCAGTTTGTATGGGAACGACAGGTAGGTGGAGGTAGCATATTAGTAGGTTCCTTAGTTCTGGTTGTATGTAGAACCCTTGTAAATACAATGATGAGCCAAAGAAACTCGTAAACGTGCCTAATATCGAGTATGGCCCCCGTGAGCACGCAGAAGTGCCGCAACACGACATGGCATCGACTCAACTAATGTCTGAAGTAGCCCGCCCGGCTAGCCGCGTTGATTCCCGAGCGGGATGGCGTGCCGGTCCGCAGCAAGAACCCGCCCGGTGGATTAGTGTCGAGGTAGGGTGTGACGGGCAGCCTGTTGATTGTTTTTAAGGTGGATTTCCATCTGCTTCGGCGAATGCGGGCTGGTTCCCCTTATTCCACCTCAGTCAACTATGTCTGCGATTGCTGTGCAAACACTGTCTCCACGTGAGCGTGCATCATAATTACTCTACTACGCAAACATTGGGGTTACACTCGTCTGGTATGAGACGTTCCTGGGAAGGGGGTCCACTGGGTGCAGAACCGCTCAAAAACCCTGGGTTTGGTGTGGGGCGGCGGTGAGGTGGGTGGTCTGCTGTGGCCTGTTGTGGGGTTGTGAACCACTGAGGGCTATAGCGGGACGAAGCCCCTCCGCCGTTTATAAGTCCCCGGTTCAATACACAGTACACAGTGTCTGAAGTGGTGCTGCAGGGAATTCACACCATGAATCCTGCAGGGCTGTCCATAAGTTCGTAAGAGTACCAGGGGCTGGAGATCTCTTCTGAACACCACGTTGCAAAGCACCCCAGATATGCTCAATAATGTTGATATCTGGAGAGTTTGGTGACGAGAGCAACTGTTTAAACTCAGAAGAGTGTTCCTGGAGCCATTATGTAGCAATTCTGAACGTGTAGGGTGTCGCATTGTCCTGCTGGAATTTCCCAAGACCGTCGTAACGCATAATGGACATGAACGGATGCAGGTGATCAGACAGGATGCTTACGTACGTGTCACCTGTCAGAGTCGTATCTAGAGGTATCAGGGGTCCCATATCACTCTAACTGCACCCTCCACCGGTCTAAAGAGTCCCCTGCTGACATGCAGGGTCATTGGACTCATAAGATAGTCTCCATACCCGTACACATCCATCCGCTCGGTACAATCTGAAACGAGACTTGTTCGAACAGGGTACATGTTTCCAGTCACCCACAGTCCAATGTCGATGTAGGCGGGCCCAAGAGATGCATAAGGCATTGTGACGTCCACGTGTGGGCCTTCGGATCTGGAAGCCCATATCGATGATGTTTCGTCTATTAGTACGCAGGCTGACACTTGTTGATGGCCCAGCACAGAAATCTGCAGCCGGCCGCCGTGGTCTCGCGGTTCTAGGCGCGAAGTCGGAACCGTGCGACTTCTACGGTCGCAGGTTCGAATCCTGTCTCGGGCATGGGTGTGTGTGACGTCCTTAGGTTAGTTAGGTTTAAGAAGTTCTAAGTTCTAGAGGACTGATGACCACAGCTGTTAAGTCCCGTAGTGCTCAGAGCCATTTGAACCATTTGAACAGAAATCTGCAGCAATTTGCGAAAGGGCTCCACTTCTGTCACGTCTAACGATTCTCTTCAGTCGACGCTGGTCCCGTTCTCGTAGGATCTTTCTCTGGCCGCAGCGATGTCGGAGATTTGATGTTTCATCTGACTCCTGACATTCATGGCACACTCGTGAAATTGTCGTACAGGAAAATCCCAACTTCATAGATATCTCGGAGATGCTGTGACCTATATTTCGTGTGCTGACTATAACACCACGTTAGAACTCAAATAAATCTTGATAGCCTGTCATTGTAGCAGCAGTAACCGATCTAACCACTATGCCAGACACTTGTCTTATGTAGGCGTTGCCGATCGCAGCGCCATTTTCTGCCTGTTTATATATCTCTGTATTTGAATACGCATTCGTATATCAGTTTCTTTGGCACTTCAGCATAATTTTTTGAGGGGGAGAGTTGACATCTATGCTCATCAGTCTACCATTTTAGGTTTTTCAACGTTCCCGCGACTCTCTCCCGTATGTCAAACAAACCTGTGACCATTCATGCCGCCCATTTTGGCTCGAGTGTTTTTTTATGTCATCTCGGTGGTTGACTAACTGCAATTTTCTAGTATCCTAGGAGGATTAAATCTGCCACCAGCTGTGCCTATGGTTGAAACTAGCTGATCATTCCATCTCATATCTCCACAAACTTTTAAGTCGGCATTTGTTTGAGTTGAATTATTCCCAGTGCTACTCAGTGATGTTTTAATTGTATGATACAACTTTACTTTTCGTAAAGTGGACTAATTTCGCTTTCTTAGCATAAAACACAAGTTGCCAATCTTTGCTATACTCTGAAATCTGATACTGATCCGACTACATACATGTGTAGCTTTTTTAGATATGAATAATTGCATTGTTCCTAAATTGTCTAATGTCACTAATAATATTGTCTGTCAGGTCACTATATATTGTATTAATATACTATTATATTCATTAACTCCTGGGATTTGACCTGCCACACAAAACATGGTGAATACAAATTAGAACTAAAACCTAACATAACAGATAATTGTACTTTTTATGCAAAGAGGATAAGCAAAAAATTTTGGAAACTTGTGGTAAAGTCCTATGGGATCAAATTGCTGAGATCATCGCTCCCTAAGCTTACACACTACTTAATCTAACTTAAACTAACTTACACTAAGAATGACACATATACACACTCACCCATGCCAGAGGGAGGACTCAAACCCCAGTCGCGGGGAGCCGCGCGGACCACAGACCATCAGACACGACACAGGAGATAATACGACTGCAGACAGAAAGGCCTCTTGTGGCTACTCCAAAGTCGGTAGTTTATGTAAATATTCTAGGTGTTTGTTTACACCCTTTTAGAGGTTTCCAATTCACTCAAGATTTATTGTTGAAGCAGCGCATGTGGAGTGCACGAAATGATAACATTTACAGAACAATAGCACAAGCGGTTCATATCGAACCATGCTGCAACATCCATATTAGTACGTAGTGTAAACTACGAGAGAGGCGCCTGAATATTCCTTTTGAGAGACACGCAGCCAATCATTCCATATGAAGATTTTTTTTAAATCTAATATTCTAGGTGTGGCTACCCACAAAAAACCATTCGCAGAGTCTTTCTCTCTTGCTTCTGTCCGCGTTTGAAGCAAGCTACCCTACAAGCAGCGCACAGTTGCGTGTCTTTGTCTTTCAGAGGAAACTGAAGCATTTCATTGTTTCAGCCTCATAACGTTTCGTTAAAAATTAACTTAAATAGTCTCCCCTTTGTTAAACAATAAATAATATGCTCCCATCTTCTACCAGTTGTGCTTTTTTCTATTTTCATTTCCCAATCATCTTTTTTTCTCTATCTACGGTTACTTCTTTCTTCGCTCTCATTTTTTTAAACCATGTAATTCTTTCTCTTCATATTTGAGCCCTTGTCATGTCCTAGTATTTCCCAAGTGTTGGATTCTATATGAGATCTCAAAGGAGTGTTCAATAATTAATGCAACATATTTTTTTCTCCGCCAGTTTCGGTTGAAAAATGCGGATTTTGTTGTGGAACATCGTGGTGTATTCCCAATTCAGCTCCAATAGCTTCATGCTGTTCTGATAGGTGGCGGCGCTTTACGTAGCCTTCAAAATGGCATCTGTAGCGGAAGTACGTTTCAAGCAGAGAGCTGTCGGTGAGATTCTTTTGGCAGAAAACCGTAGCGTCGCAGATATGGATAGGCGCTTGAAGATTGTCTACGGAGACATGGCACAGAATAAAAGGACGGTGAGTCGTTCGCGGAGGCGCTTTCCATAGCACAACAACGTCGTCAAACCTGTCCGATCTCCCGCGTTCCGGCCGGTGGCTTGCAGCTATGACTCCTGTAATGTCGGGACGTGCAGACACGCTCATTCAAGGTGATGGGCGGATCACAATCAAAAACCTTGCCGCTCAATTGGACGTCTCTGTTGGTAGTGCTGACACACTCGTCCACCAGTTGGGGTCATCAAAGGCGTGTGCCCGTCGCTTAACAGCACTACGGTCGCAGGTTCGAATCCTGCCTCGGGCATGGATGTGTGTGATGTCATAAGGTTAGTTAGGTTTAAGTAGTTCTAAGTCTAGGGGACTGATAACCGCTGCAGTTAAGTCCCATAGTGCTCAGAACCATTTGAACCATTTCTTTCATTTTTTTAACAGCAGTCCACAAGGAGCAATGAAGGACCATTTGTGCATGATTTCATGAGAGTTACGAGGCCAATCACGACTATTTTTTGTCGAACAACGTCGCAGGTGATGATCACTTCTAACCGGAAACAAATCGGCAATCCGCTTCTCCTCCGAAGAACAATTTCAAAGCCCAGGTCTCAGCCGATAAAATCATGGCGACGGTCTTCTGGGACTACTCTGAATGAGTCATTCTGTTTGATATCGTCCCTAATGGTGCAACTATCGTCTCTACTGTGTGCTGTGCTACCCTCAGGAAAGAGAAGAAACGACTTCAGCGTGTTCGTCGCCACAAAAATGGAAACGAACTCAGGGTCTCACACAAGTCTGCGCAACCGAAAGGAGCTCACAAAACTTCATCGGACTGTTTCACCTGATCCACCCTGAAGCACGGATCTGACACATTCCGACTTCTATATGTTTGATACAACGAAGGGTGCTCTCCGCGAAAATCAGTAGGTGGATGATGGAAGTTTATTAAGGGAAGTTTTACTATCATTTGGTTAAAAAATCAATTTTTTAAATTGCATTTATGGATCCATAAAAGTGATTAGAATCCACCCTTGAAACGATTTTTCCGAATACAGAACGGAAATGTTGGTTATTCGCGGTTGAACAAAAAAATCGCACCTGCCTGAAATCACCCTTTTTTACCCGCCAGTTTTTTTTTTTCCTTCGGAGGACGAGTTATTGTACCGGTGCTTGGGAGGAAACACACAAAATTCAAATGAAAGTTTCAACGAGTGTGTTTGGAAGTTATCCCCCAAGCATTTGCATTCTGGTGAGAAGACTGTGGAGCCTGCGCTTTTCCTGTCAGTGAGCAGCTTCAACGTGCTATCAGTGAGCAGCTTCAACGTGGAGTATTCAGCAATTCTGAAGACCATCACAACGATGGACGTCACCCTGGGACTCTATTCGCCAAGCATTCGGACGACCACCGGATTCAAGCGGCCGAAAACCCCTGTCACCGGCCGTACTACCGGCTCTGCAGCAGCACAGGATGGCCCAGATCGAGCAGAACTCCCTGTATGAGGTAGAGCAAGGACTAGTTTATGGACCCGGACTAGCAGATTGAACGTACGTTGCATAATATTGCATATATATGTATTCAAAACTTTAAACGCGTTATTCTCGAAATGAATTTTGTTTTTTTAATGCGCGGTATGGTAACTTCAAATCTACTGAAACGATTGGCATGATTCTTTGTTTCCAATGATGCTAACTAAATTCTCTAGGTGTTGTACCACTTTTATTCCGACCCACCAACTATAAATATGTTTACTTGGCCAACTAAGTAGAAAAATCTATGAATATATCCCTATTTTTTTCAAATGGCCGCCATTTTTTCCTATGGTCCCAATAATTTAAGAGGGGTACAACCCCTAAACAATCTTATATACTTCGCTAACGTCAACTCAGTTTTGCTGTCAGACCAGCCGGCTGACCTGCGACATATCGCGCGTGGAGGTTTACATCGAAATTTTGTTTCGTTCTGACGGCACTTCCGCCTTTGCTCTTCGACATTTCCGGTCGAAAAAATTCCAGTTTGTAGAGGAAGTATCAGTAAAAAATTTGACCAAATTTGACATTGATATCTATAACACATCAGGAGAAAAAAATTCTCAAGGAACATGCTTTTTTCGGGCCAAAGATAGTACACCTCCCTTTAATGCAGCAAGACGTGGTCTCCGACGTGGACCAGTAGAGTGTTACCAGTGTTACAATGAGAGAATATAATCCCCCCGCCCCCCCCCCCCCCTCCACCAACCCACAATAAGGTGGCCTGAGATCGGCACATTCAGCGGAGATTATGTTGGAAAACAGGGTTTTGTAGGCAAAAGAGTGGAGAACAAAGTGCTGTCTTGAAATCCTGAACGATAGACACGTGCTTTCAGAAAAAAATTCAGAGTTGCAGCAGTTTGCTATTTATCGACCAATAACTTTCATTGCGAGTGTTTGGATGGCAAAGAGAAGAGAGGTGCTGGTGTACTGTTCAAATGGTTCAAATAGCTCTGAGCACCATGGGACTTAACATCTGTCATCAGTCCCCTAAAACTTAGAACTACTTAAACCTAACTAATCTAAGGGCATCACACACATCCATGCCCGAGGTAGGATTCGAACCTGCGACCGTAGCGGCCGCGCTGTTCCAGACTGAAGCGCCTAGAACCGTTCGCCCACAAAGGCCAGCAGTGCACTGTTCCTGTTCACTTATTGAACGGCGTTGGTAACTTAAAACATGCTTGTCGTAAGGAATGTAGCGAAAAATATACAGAATTCACAATAGCAATGTTTTTGGAATCCTCATCGTAGACAGCTGCACTGTTGGCAGCTGATGAAGTCGGGCGTGGCGGGGACGGTGTGGTGGCCGGAGGTTGCGAAACGAGAGCGCGGCCGTGGCTTTCCCTGCCGCCTGTCCCATGTGCCAGCTTCGCAGCGGATGTGACAAAAGGCGGCCCGAGCCAAGCGCCTGCTCGCCCATTGTGCGCCACCTTTCTTTATCTCCGCTCTGGACACGGTGTGGGCGCCGCGTCCGTATTTCAGAGAGTTCATTGTCTGCTCGCTCCCACTTGCCTGAGATACAAGTGATCATAGTCGTGAGCATAACTATATACCAGTTCACTACATTAAATGCCGCACTCCGGAACTGTTTTGGGCCTCACAAGTTCAGATTTCGCGTCTGTTTTCTCACCGTTGCTACTTATTGTGTGTCTTAAGGAGCTGGGGGCAGTGACAGAGTTCAGGACATTTTTATACTCTTTATGCTCTGTGTAATTCTGTGTTAGTTGTAGAACGCGAGTGTTCATCAGAGTCAAGGATATCGTCAGGGTGCCCAAGGGCTTTGCGACAGGACCGCTACCATTTTCTACACTTATGCTCATAAATTAAGGATAATGCTGATACATGGAGAAACAACGCTCTGGTTGGCGGTTTGCAGGTTTAAATCACCTCGGGGTATGACCATGCGGTGCATCTGACCTGCGGTCGTCAGACGGTTGCGCTGGCAGCAGTCCACATACGCTGAGGTGTGTTGGAGCATGTCAGAGTACGGTGCAGCGAGTAAGTGTTCAGACGTTTTCAGACGTGCAAATGGTGGTTGCGTGTTGAAAATGGTTCAAAGAACACATATTGATGACGTTAAGAGAGGTAGAATACTAGGGCGACTGGAGGCTGGTGAAACACAGCAGGTCGTAGCACGGGTCCTCCGTGTGCCCCAAAGTGTGACCTCAAGATTATGGCAAAGATTTCAGCAGACAGGAAACGTGTCCAGGCGCTACAGTACGGGACGTCCACAGTGTACACCACCACAAGAAGACCGATATCTCACCATTCGTGTGCCTGCAGACGGGCACAGAATACTGCAGGTAGCCTTGCTCGGAACCTTACCGCAGCCACTGGAACACTTGTCTCCAGACACACAGTCTACAGACGACTCGACAGACATGGTTTATTCGCCCGGAGACCTGTAACATGCATTCCACTGACCCCTGGTCACAAAAGAGCACGAAAGGCTTGGTGTCAAGAACACAATCCATGGTCTCTAGAACAGTGATCCCAGGTTATGTTCAGGGACAAGTACAGGTATGGTCTGAACAGTGATTCTCGCCGGGTTTTCAGCTGGCGTGAACCAGGAGCCAGATACCAACCCCTTAATGTCCTTGTAAGGGACCTATATGGAGGTCGTGGTTTGATGGTGTGGGGTGGGATTATGATTGGTGCACGTACACCCCTGCATGTCTTTGAAAGAGGAACTGTAACAGGTCACGTGTATCGGGACGTTATTTTGCACCAGTATGTCCGCCTTTTCACGGGTGCAGTGGGACCCACCTTCCTCCTGATGGATGATAATGCACGACCGCACCGAACTGCCATCGTGGAGGAGTACCTTGAAACAGAAGGTATCAGGCGAATAGAGTGACCTGCCTGTTCTCCAGACCTAAACCCCATCGAGCTCGTCTGGGATGCTCTCGTTCGACCTATCGCTGCACGTCTTCATACCCCTACGACTCTTCTGGGGCTCCGACAGGCAAGAATGGGAGGCTATATCCCAGCAGCTGATCGACAAACTGATGCAAAGTATGCCAACCCGTTGTGCGGCCTGTGTATGGTGATCATATCCCATATTGATGTCGGGGTACATGCGCAGGAAATAGTGGCGTTTTGTAGCACATGTGTTTCTGGACTGTTTTCTCAAATTATCACCAATACCGTGGACTTACAGATCTGTGTCATGTGTGTTGCCTATGTGCCTATGCTATTAGCGCCAGTTTTGTGTAGTGGCATGTTGTGTGGCACCATATTCTGCAATTATCCTTAATTTATGAGCATGAGTGTATATACATCTGGCTGGCAGAGTGGACAGCAATATGTGGCTGTTTGCTGATGATGCTGTGGTGTACGGAATATACCGTTGTTAAGTGACTGTAGGGGGATACAAGATGACTTACACAAAATTTCTAGTTGGTATGATGAGTGGTGGCTACCTCTAAATATAGAAACATATAAGTTAAGGCGGATGAGTAGGGAAAAAAAGCAGCCGCAATGGTCGAATACACCGTTAGCAGTGTGCTGCTTGACACGTTCACAGCGATGAAATATCCAGGCGTAACCTTGCAAAGCGATACGAAATGGAAATAACGCGTGAGGTCGGTTGTAGGGAAGCAGAATGGTCGACTTCTGTTTATTGGGAGTATTCTAGGAACGAATAGCTTATCCATAAACGAGACCGCAGACAGAAAAGTTGTGCGAACGGTTCTTGAGTGTTGCCCCACCGCCAGGTCAGACTAAAAAAGGGCATCGAAGTTATTCAGAGAAGTGCTGCTAGATTTGTTATCGGAGGCCAACTCGCGAGTGGTACGGAAATACCCCATAAACCCAAATGGGAATCCCTGGAGAGAAGATGTTCTTTTTGCGAAATATTATCGAGAAAGTTTAGAGTAGCGACGTTTCCGACAGAATGGAGACAGATTCTGTTTGGACCCGGTGGATATCTTTCATAAGGATCGCGAAGTTAAAGTAAGAGAACTGAGGGTTCATGCGGAAACACATAGACCGTCATTTTTCCCTCGCTCCATTTGCGAGTGGAACAGGAAGTCAGATAACTAGCAGTACAAGGTAATCTCCACCATTCACCATATAGAGGCTTGCCGAGTATATTAGTAGATGTAGATGTAATTAAAATGACGTTGCATGCCAGATACTAGTACTCTATCATCAAAATGGTATAAAACGTTGTGTGTATTTTGAGTTTCTTCACTATCCTATTGTTATTCACGCAGAGAATAGTTGCAACTCTACCGTTGCTGTACAGGCCTCTCGTCTGTTTCTTTTCTGAAGCACGCAGTAAGGTCCAGTGCTGATGTTTTACTGCTATATTTACGCAACTCACTCTTACATAGCTCACCCAGCAAATAAAAAGTGAAGTCTTATGGTAAAGTAGGCAGGGAGACTCCGAGGGGAAGGACAGGAAACTAAAAGGAAATGTCTTCTTTCTTCCCACACGTAGAGAGCTTTCCTTCTCAAGCTCTGAATGTTGTGTCTTAAGTGTGCTCGTTGAGCGTAGGTGCTTTTTAAGAGTGTGTGTGGAATTTTAGTGTCATTCTTATGGCGTTTCTGACAATGAGACCGAAATGCTGACGTAAGATTTGGTGACCAGCAACAGTACACCAGCACCTCTCTTCTCCTTGCCATCAAAACACTAGCAACGATATTTTTTGATCGATAAAATGCAAAGTGCAACATCTCTGAATGTAACACCACAGCAAAAGCCAGAATCGTAGCCAGAGTTATCAAATTAGTAAACAAAACATTCTTGAAAACTTAAATTCCTTGTAGAAACAAAATAATTCTTCAAAACCAAATTTCATCTTTGAAACTATAACTCTTGTATGAAAACAAAATTTTTCTTGCAAGTACAACTATTTACAGGAACACAATATCTCGACCATTTGGGATGATTTCCAAAATTAAAATCTTCTTGTAAACTGAAAATCTTTTGGGAAACTTAAGTATTCTTAGAGATTGAAGTCTTTTTTCAATCTAGCATTTTCTGAAGAAATATGATTTTTTTCTGTAAACTACATGTAGTGTCCAAAAGTCACGAAAGGCACTGGATATAATGTTTGTCGTCGGCTGCTGAACTTCTCCAGGGCATTTTACTCCATACTGTCTTGCCGAAAACGGAATCCTGGCGTCTCACATTCAAATCAGCGACGAGTCAACTCATAGTACACGACTTACAGCTCAGATGCTACGCAATGACCGTGCGTCAGACACCTGTGCTCGTCCTGTGACTGCTTACGCGAATGGGAAGATGGAAAAATTTGCAGATGTAGCGTAGACGCTGTTGATCTCGAGAAACAGAGTTCTTGTGTAATCTTTAATATGCTAGAACCCACACGTTTTGCTCAATCATACGACTTTTTTATTTTTTATTGGCTTTCACGTTATGTCCATTCAGCTATGTCAACAGTGGAATCTCATTTCTGACGATACGGACGTAACGAAAACACTACATCCCTGTCCCCTTGCGCAGAAGATTACTGATGCGGCAAGGAATCGAATCCGGGCCCCATCGGTTAGCAATCTGCCGCGCTGACCGCGGAGCTACCGAAGGGGACATCATACGACGTTCTGAGTCGTTTAACTTGCGACATCTTGACTTGCACGCTTCACCCCTGTTTGTAAAAGACTGTTCAGACATCCTGTCTATACTTGCGCCATACACCACATTTCTTTTCAACGAATGGTATACGGCACTTCTTTAAATGGGAGAATCCTTTCCGTGACTTTCAGTTTAATATATTCTTGCATGTATAAAATAAAATAAATTTTCCTCTCTAATGATTTCCTTGTTATAACTCAAAGGAAAAATCTGAGCGAAACCGAGACACTATTTAAAACAAACTCAGGGTAAATCGCGGAGGGAGTATTTGAATGATATGAGGGGAGTATCTCAGGAAGGTAGGAGACCGGGTAGAAAGGAGGTTAGTGAAGATTTACGTGCACCGATTTTTGTACTGAAGTTACAAGTAGCCAAGTAGTTTATTTGATACCATTGATGAGTGCTGTGATACACAGTAAAGTCATCGAGGGTCAGGAGTGTTATCTGAAGAGAATGGGCAACTGCCCTACCAGCCACATGTAGCTAGTGCGCTTATCGATCAGGAAGAAGCTCCAGTCAGGTAGTAAAGGATGAGACGTGCTGAACTCATGAGTTTCCGTCCTGGCGATAGAAAAAAATTGCTATTTGTCATTGTTGGTTGGGATATCCCAAGGGCTGTGTTCAGCCGCCGAGTGGAAAGGGTGCTCTTCCACCACACTGGCCGATTTCCTCGCAGATATGTAAGTTGCGTCGTACGTGTATTTCTGGAGTGTAATGGACACCTGTGTGCCAGCGACCTTGCCGCAGTGGTAACACCGGTTCCGTTCAGATCGCCGAAGTTTAGCGCTGTCGGGCTGGGCTAGCACTTGGATGGGTGACCATTCGCTCTGCCGAGCGCTGTTGGCAAGAGAGGTGCATTCAGCCCTTGTGAGGTAAAGTGAGAAGCTACTTGATTGAGAAGTAGCGGCTCCGGTCTCGGAAACTGACATACGGCCGGGAGAGCGGTGTGCTGACTACATGCCCCTCCATATCTGCATCCAGTGACGCCTGTGGGGTAAGGATGACACGGCGGCCGGTCGGTACCTTTGGGCCTTCATGGCCTGTTCGGGCGGAGTTAGTTTAGTTTAGTAATGCACGCCAGTAGAGTGTGGCGTTGTGTTTGTGTTTTATGGTGATAAGAAGAAGGGAGAAGGTCAAACCCGGTTTCGTTACATACCCTAACCTTCTAGAATAGCACAAAGTGGACCGCGGAGCTTTAACGTATCAGTCCATAGGCATGATCACCAACAACAGCGTCACAGGCCATCACATAATGAGATACTGCGGAGAGGTTTAATCCGGGACTTTGGCTCGAAGACTGATAATCAGGAACTTTACACCACCATCTCTCCTCTCCTTGCCGGCCAAATGCTGGCAGAGAAAATTCCATTCATCACTAGTATTCGAACCGGCTTACCTCCGAGTCGAACACGACCGCACAGGCGTGCGACCTCGACTACAGAGGCGGGTGTAGCGATTACAGCTAGTTTCTTACGGTTTCACGTCCAGATAGTAACTAGCTTCCGACGCTGGAAACGGTGCTCTATAATGTCAAGGACTTGGCAGTAATCTCAAAGTGGTCTCCGTGCTAGGTTGATACGGTACTAGTTGTCCCGAGAGTATACGGTGCGCGTAATTACAAAATTAGATACAGCCAGGTGAAAGACATTGTTCCAAATTGTAGACCATTAGCAAAGTGTAAATCTTAACGCTAGAGGGTGCGGTGTAGGAGGATGATGCAGTAAACAGTAGAAAAAAGCCGTTGATAGACGGAGAATTCTTTCGTCGTGTTGTTATTGGTTTTTTATTCAATGACGACATATTCCGGCAAGGTGTTAACATTGAAGTGAAAGGTCGGTGGTGATGCAGTTTCCAGTTGCGAGGCTTCAAAAAGTGTTTCGGCAGTATCTGTGACAATTTTGTGCCCCATTTTAAGAAATGTTACGTTGAAAATGAGGACCAAGGTTTATTATACAGAGACCTCCCACATCTCAGACGGCGGCTATAGAGTTCGGTAAGTAGCTAATGCTTGTGTGTACTTGCGAAGTTCCATGTTTGCACTTAGAAATTATAAACAAGTGAAGATGGTGCATAAAATGCTGAAATCTGTCGGGAAACGAAACGTTGTCGGATATACACTGATCAACGAGAACATCATGACCACCTACGTAATAGGCGGTATTTCCACTTTTGGCACGGACAAAAGCGGCTCGCGTCGTCGCATCGAAGCCATGACGCCTTGATAGGTCGCTGGAGGAAGTTGGCACCACATCTACACATACAATCACTTAACTGCCGTAAATTACGGAGAAGGGGGCGATGATCTCTGGCACCACGTTCAATGCCATCCCAAGTGTGTTCGATCAGATACAGATCTGGCGAGTTGGGGTGCCAACACATTAGCAGGAACTCTCCACAGAGTATCTCGAAACACTCTGTCACACTCCTGCCATTTTGACAAGACATATTATATTGTTGAAAAATGCCACTGCCGTCAGGGAACATGATAGACATGAAGGGTCGTGTGTGGTCTGAAACCAGTGTACGGTATTCCTTGATCGTCTTGGTGCCTTGCACGGGCTCCATTGGCCCCATGGATGCCCACATGAATGTTCTCCAGAGCATAATGGAACCACCGCCAGATTGTCTCCGACCCATGGTAAAGCTATCAGGGAGTTGTTCCCATGGCAGACTACGGGTTCTTGCGCTCCCATCCGCATGTTGAAGAAGGTATCGGGATTCACCAGACCATGCAACGTTCTGCCACTGCGCCAACGTCCAGTACCGATGGTGACGTGCTCATTTCAGTCGTAGTTGCCGAAGTTTTTGTGTTAACATTGGCACATGCATAGGTCGTCGGCTGCTCAGGTCCATCGTTAGGAGTGTTCGGTGCACTGTGTGTTCACACTTATACTCTGCCCAGCATTAAAGTCTGATGGTTGTTCCGCCACAGTTGGCTGCCAGGGCCGCGGTGGTCTCGCGGTTCTAGGCGCGCAGTCCGGAACCGTGCGACTGCTACGGTCGCAGGTTCGAATCCTGCCTCGGGCACGGAAGTGTGTGATGTCCGTAGGTTAGTTGGGTTTAAGTAGTTCTAAGTTCTAGGGAACTGATGACCACAGGAGTTGAGTCCCATAGTGCTCAGAGCCATTTGAACCATTTGGTCGCCAGTCCTGTACTGTGCCCAGCACTAAAGTCTGACGATAGTTCCGCCACAGTTCGCCGCTTGTCCTGTTGTACCAGTATGCCCAGCCTACGACGTCCGACATCTGTAATGAGGGGTCGCCGTCCTACAGCACAACGACTGCACGGGATGTCACCTCGGTTTCGCCACGTGTTGAAGACACCACAGCACTCCTCGAACACCTGAGAAGTTATGCAGTTTCCGAAATGTTCGTGCTGAGCCTCCGGGCCATCACAACCTGCCGTTTGTCAAACTCAGATGGAGCGCCTGCCTTCCCCATTCTACACACGGAAAGCACTCTCACTGATACTACATATAACGGTCGTGTGTCTGATCAGCAGCCACTACTTGCCAGCTGACGCTGCTATCGGCTGGTCGGGTTCATGTCAATAGTACGTCGGCAGTCAGACTGCTCTGGTTCGTCAGTTTATATCCATCTTCGAACAGTCAAATCGTGTACTTTGTTGAATCACAATATTGCTACAGCCCATTGACGCTACTTCTGTAACACAGAGCTTGTGACTTACGTCTCGATACATGCACGGAGGCTGCAGTTATGTGAGGGGACTGACGAGCCGTCAGTGCGTGTTTCGCAAGCTCATTTGATGTTTTCAATAAAGAAAGAAACCTACGCGAATTGAACTGAAGGATTATTCTTAGTTTTAGCTCATGGGGGGGATGTTTCTTTTATTGCGATGCCTTAGACATTCGCGTGCCTCTATGGTGAAATTGCATCGAGTAACACTAACATTACAGTTGTGAATCATTGCCTTGAGAAATGCGGAGCCCTATGTGTATCTGACGTTCAAGGAGAAATTTGATGACTATTATGTGCGCGAAGACCAGTCAAAATACTGTAGTGCAAGAACCCAGTGTTCAAATAAGTTAGGGGCAATAGACCAAAAATATTCACTGCTTATCCGAAACAAATTGATATATCCGCATAAACACTGACGATCCATCAATGGAATTACCTGGTCATGATGTATGGTACCTATCACCAATAGGTCATGTTGACCCAGTCGGACGAGGAACATCGGAGAGCAATTAGTCCGTAATCACGGCTAGTAGAACTCGAGGAGGTGGAGTCTTCTTCATGGTTTGGGCAATGTTTTCCTAGCATTCTCTGTAACCATTAACCTACGTAAAGGCAATCGTGGTCGATTTAGTCTCTCTCGTCTACATATGAGGACTGGCTTCCCTGAAAAGAATGCGCGTTTCCACACGGCTTAAAGGATGCTGGAAGAGTACAGTAAAAACCGCAAAATAGTTTCCTGTCAGCGAGAGAAGTGGTACAATTATGTAAGCACTCTTTCCGTAATCTGCTGGAGTGGTCTTCAAAGTGCCGTATAGTCATTCCTATTTAGGTTTATCGTGATTTTGCGAATCAGACCAATCCCGCGGTAAGTAAGTACACTCGAAACTTGAGAGCAGCAGTGAAGTCGCTACTCTTTAATGCCCAGATATTTACTGTACGGATAATTATTACTGCTGCTAAATCGGTAGCCATCATGACTCCGGTATAACGTTCCCAAGAATGTTCGAATTTGATGAATTTCAGTTTTATCATTTACGTTTTGAATGAACTACGTGAAAGTCAACTCAGTTGCGTTATTACATACCCTTCATTAACTCAATGGTCAATGCGAGATCACCCATTAGTACTTAAAAGTCACACACAAGTGCTTGCAAAGAAAATTTTAGCGGTAACATGCAATTTGTGTTTACGTGTACAGAGCAGATAAAGTGATTATTTACATACAGGTAGGTAAAATATTTTACAGAACCATGCAGTTTTCTACGAACTTCAATAAACTATCATTGCTTCGAACTGGGCCTTGATGACTAGTGATGACGTGTTTGGAGGCGGCCCAGACAGTGGTGGTATACAACCTGACTGTCGCCCGCCATAAGACCCGACAACCACAAGTCTGTGGTCATTTCATAGAAGGACCTCTTTGGTTGTCATCCGCGACAGCCTTGCTGCTCTACAGTAAGTCGTCGATATTCTAAGCCCGGTTTTCTGCACTTCAAGGGAAGCCAATGGCTCAAATGGCTCTGAGCACTATGGGACTCAACATCTCAGGTCATAAGTCCCCTAGAACTTAGAACTACTTAAACCTAACTAACCTAAGGACATCACACACACCCATGCCCGAGGCAGGATTCGAACCTGCGACCGTAGCAGCCCCGCCGTTCCGGACTGCAGCGCCAGAACCGCACGGCCACCGCGGCCGGCCTCAAGGGAAGCCATCCCAGGCTTATATTTCAGCAAGATAACGTCCGCCCGTACAAAACGAGTGTTTCTACTGCTTTCTTCGTGCTTGTCGAATGCAACCTTGGCCACGAAGGTCGCCGGATCTCTCTACAACAGAGTACGTTTGGAACATTATTGACAGAATCCTAACATCAGGTCGGTATTTTGACGATCTAATGCGACAATTGGACAGAATGGGCATGATATACCTTAGAAGAACATCCAGCAACTCCATCAATCAATCCCAAGCCTAATAACTGCTTGCATAAGGGCCATTCGGATAATACCTTCGTGGCTCGTCTTTTTTCTGTGATGTAGGATCTTTCACGAAGAGCTTCTGCCATCTGTGTGCATGAAGTATCAGACGTTCGTCTCTTCAAGGCGTAGCTATTCTGCGCATAAGAGGTTACATTGTTGCGCTATTTAACAGTCAATAAAAAAACTGAAATTAAAAAATGGAAAAACAGTGAAAAGTTTAGTGAATTGGTTTATCTAAAGTAAGAAATAAAACAGATTAGAGAAATACTGGACGCTCCTTTGAATTATACTTGAAATCATGTGCCGAAAATGAGGTGCTGATTAGAATTTAAATTTTAATATTTAGTTTAGAATCTCAGAATTTTGAAGGTTACTAGAGGATTTTGACTGGCCGATTACGTAGACCGTGCAGTCTCATGTGCAGCACGTTATTTCGACCTCCATTCAAGGGGTCTTCAGTTAATTCTCTAATATACTTGATTTCTTACTTAGACAAATCAGTTTACAAAACATTTCAGAGAATTTTAATTTTTCTTAATTACGCGAGCCACGACCTTCTCACGAAAACCAAAACTGTAATGCGATTTCTGAATGAGGAACTCACTGCGACAACTGTTCTCAGATATAAAATGTAGATTGCGAAACTCCTTCGTGAAGTGTGTGGTTGCGCTGACTCTGCATGTCGAAGGATGTATTACTCTTCATGTCAGTATGATCATTTCCGCGTTCTACTTTTGTCGTGCAGAGTTTGTGAGTCATCTAACGTTACCGCTGGATATTTTTCTTAAACCACATCAAATACTGACGAATCGAATCCGCAGACCGAACGTGAGGAGAGGGGCTAGTGTAATTGGTTAATACAAACCATAAAAAAAATGCACGGAAGTATGTTTTTTAACACAAACCTACGTTTTTTAAAATGGAACCCCGTTAGTTTTGTTAGCACATCTGAAAATATAAACAAATACGTAATCAGTGCCGTTTGTTGCACTGTAAAATCTTAATTACATCCGGAGATATTGTAACCTAAAGGTGACGCTTGAGTACCACTCCTCCGCTGTTCGATCGTGTGTATCGGAGAGCACCGAATTACGTAGGGATCCAAAGGGAACGGTGATGGACCTTAGGTACAGAAGAGACTGGAACAGCACATTACGTCCACATGATAATACTTTTTTATTGGTCTTTTTCACTGACGCACATGTACATTACCATGAGGGGTGATGTAACCAATAAAAAGGTGTTAGCATGCGGACGTAATGTGCTGTTCCAGTCTCTTCTGTACCTAAGGTCCATCACCGTTCCCTTTGGATCCCTACGTAATTCGGTGCTCTCCGATGCACACGATCGAACAGCGGAGGAGTGGTACTCATGCGTCAACTTTAGGTTACAATATCTCCGGATGTAATTAACATTTTACAATGCAACAAACGACACTGATTACGTATTTGTTTATATGTTCAGATGTATTTATTTTATATTCACCCAGTAGTGTTCCAATGTTTTCTATTCTGGAAATAGCTGTAACTGAACAAGTTTAGCATAACTGCAGGTATTCACAAGTCATTATTTTGCAATCTTCATTTTCTGAGATATTCAACAACAGTTGTTTTCTTCGAATCAATCAAGGGTAATTTTTATTTAACAATGACAGAACTTCCGAAAGAGCCACCATATACATCGCTTGTTTTTCTTCTACGCTCTTCGACGGTGTCCGTAATCCACAGTAAATAAGACCACGATTAGGACAAACTGTTCACAAGTCGCATCATACGACGCATGACCACGTGCCTGGCTATAATTCTCATGCAATCATACTTGATTAATGAAAGTCGCGCACAGTCCAATCACTTTTCTCGGATAATATTCCAGACGCAAGCAAGAAGATAGCCACCGCTCTAGAATTTTCGCGTATATTTATCATAAGAGTTCATTATTTCGAGAGCACAATTTTATGCTTCCCAGTCCTCCCGTTACCTTAAATACAAATTACAGTTTCAATAACTATGAATAATAATCGGGTGCTGTCTGCCCAAAAAAGTACATCGTTAGCATAATTAAATATTATGTACACAGTACCATTAAAGGTATAGGTTCTTCAGACAAGATTTACAGACACTGCTACTTACAAAATCAAATTACTTTAGGTATATTCAACTATTACCACTTCATTTAATTACTTCATTACGTATACGATGTGTTTACTTATTGACTGCACTCTGGTTATGACTGTCAAACGGTAGTTCGTATTACTTTTTTGGAATTTCCAGTTACAGCCCATAGATGTTGTAGGCGTGTACCTTTTTTAATCCTAGTACCAACTGTCTGTCGGAAAGTATCCTGACATCGAGCGACGTGTTATAGCTGTTAAGGCACTGTAGCCATATTCTCGTGGAAGGAAGGAAGAAAAATGATTAGTGACCCGTCGACATCGAGGTCATTAGAGACGAGGCACAAGTTTATTTTAAGAAAGGTAGGAAAGAAAATCGGATATGCACTTTCAAAGGAACCAGCCGGGAATTTGCCTTCAGCGATTTAGGGAAATTACGAAAACCTAAATCAGGACGACCGGATGCGGATTTGAGCCATCGCCCTCCAGAACGGTAATACTACTGGAACGGTGTTCCAAGCCTTGCCTAACAGTGCTAAATTTAAGGGATTGCTGGGATGGGTATTTAATACAGTCGTAATATGTTACCATCCTCAACATTAATAAATTACTCCTGCGTCTGGTTTATGACGTTGTTGATGAGATGTAAAACTTCAATCGGCCTTCTTTACTCGGCCACCAATATTGGATCTGATACCAATGTATCACATAAAAACCCGTTTGATCGTCGTATTTGCTGAGTGACTCCTCCGCCACGTACTTGGAACAGACGTGGATGATAATGCAAATAACTCAGTTCCAGATAGTCGCTGAAACCTATTAATACGCGATTGATTCACTTCCTTGTCGTCTAGATGCTGCGGTTGCTGAAAACGCCATTAATCTGTATACTAGCTGGTGCCCAGTTTAATATGATTCGATAGTAAACAATCCGCAACGAGGTTTCGAAGGAATTTTCTCGTTCACAACAAATTTATTTTTCTCTGAGCAATTAACTTTTTAGTTTTTGAACATACGAAAAGTGCTAACGGTTTGTACATTATTGCATATGTCCATTTTTATTTCACGTAAGGATCGCGTCAATGTCAGTTTGAGAAGGTGTGCAAACTCTTTTGACGTAATGAAGTGACACTGGATTAATATTTGGGAGGAGATTTCATATTTTAATGACCATCTAGGATATGTATTTGACGAAATCACTTCAGGAGGATACCGGATAGATGCTTACTTGGAAACCACGGCCGATTTCATTCCCCTAAGGCCTCGTTTTCCGCGACCTCTATGTCGACTGCACATAATACGCATAGGCTTCCCATCCTTCCTGCTTCAGGAAAACCGATGACTGTTTCTTCCAAATCAAAGGCGACGGGGTTTTCGTGAATACTAATGAATCAACGTAAAAACTGTGACAGAGTCTTAGCTGTACCTATAATATGATTGCCTGCAGAAAATTTCTATCTAGGTACGTGGTGCACAGCTTCATTGAGAGCCACAAGTAGAGCAGCAGCCTACGTGATAGGTCTGCTCATTGTCTCCGAACCACAAGTCCCTTCACTGCGCACCCAGTTTTCATTCTAATAGCAGCGCTGTCAGCATCTCTGTTCCGCAGGTGGTACTCAGATCGCATGGACAATTTTTACCGCTCTGTTGAAGAAAATGTCAGAAAACTGAAAATTATGAGACAGCAGCCTACATCTGCTTCTACATATATACTCCCCAAGCCATCTTAATTGGTGCGTGGCGGAGAGTACTTCTGATACTATAGTCAGTTCTCTCCTTTCCTCGAATCGTGTACAGGAAGAACGATTGTTGGTATGCCTCAGTGTGAGCTAATTTTATCCTCATGATCCTTACGAGAGAAGTATGTAACAGGAAACATTACATCTGCTGACTCCTCAAGTAAAGTACGTTCTCGGGTTTTAAAAGTAAACCACACTGTGATACACAACACCTCTCTAGCACATCAAATGAATTGGAAATTGCGAATAAGGACTACCATCAGTTGTAGAATAGAATGACGACAATGAAAATTAGTGCCGGGCCGGGAGTTGCATCAGGATTTCCAGATTATCGCCAGCGGTCGCCTTACCATTTGGCTATCCGTGCATGACTCATTGCCAGACCCAAACTTTCATAAGTCGTCAACCATGAGTTTACGACCTGTACTGGTACATCCATTATGTATATTCCCGTACAGGTCAGATGTTGTACTTGAAACTCGCTTGCCCAGTAACGGCAGATAAAGACGATATTGCAGTTCCTGTGTTATTCTGATTACAATACAAAGTTCCTTTGGACATGCAAACATATTCAAAGGAACTTTGCTTCGTGATCAGAATAATACAGGCATTGCAATATCGTCCTCTCTAGCACAGTCTGCCTGTGGACATGGGTGACCATCTCCGTGGTGCTTTCATTCTTACTGAACAAACATGTGACGAATGCGTTTCTCTACCTATAATTTACTTTAAGGTTCCAAAACTACCAGGTAATGCACGTTAAGGGTCCAAAACTGAGAACCAATATTCTAGCATCGGACAGATAAGGGTTTGGTAAGCTACGTCCTTCGTGAGTGGAAGGCACTTACTGAAGATTTTTCCTGGTAATACCAGTCTGGATTGCCTTTACAATGACAAGTTTTGTGACAAATTATGCCCTTTAGGATAATTTGTTTATGTTAAGAGTCAACTTACAATCCCTGCACCAAGTGTTGATCCTCCGCGAGTCTTCCAGCATTTCGCTAAATTTTCTGTGGTTGCGACTCCACTTCATACAACAGGATCATTCTCAAATGGCCACACGAAGTTTCCAACGTTATCTATGAGACCATTTTGTTTATGTAGTTACAGGTCAACAAAGGACAACGTCCAGAAAACAATTTTTTCCTTCATCTTCCATCTGAACTCTCGTTTTCTCAGAGGTCTTTCCTTCCATCTGACACCAGTTGTTTTTCTGCCTATTTCTGCTTCTGGCTATGGCAAAGTTACTAGATAATATCTGTATACTAGTTGGATAGTGTGAATAATTCGCACTCTGTCTTGGTCAGTCAGTGGTAGGTAATATGGAAATGGAAATGAAGTCCCATGCTTCTTGACAGAACGTAGGGGAACGATGCGGGAGACCCGCACCGCCGTACTAGGCAAGGTCCTAGTGGAGGTGGTTTGCCGTTGCCTTCCTCCGACCGTAATGGGGATGAAAGATGATAATGAAGACGACACAGCAACACCCAGTCATCTCGGGGCAGGTGAAAATCCCTGACCCCGCCTTGAATCGAACCCGGAACCCCGTGCTCGGGAAGTGAGAACGCTATCACGAGACCACGAGCGCCGGACGGTAGATAATATAGTAATGGAGAAATAATTAAATGCAACTATTTATTAATAAAAGGTATTATATTTTGAATAGTTCTAACAAATATTAGTCTCACTGTAAAAAATCGATATCATTATATACAATATGCTTAATTGTAAAACATGTAAGAAGCAGATGTTGTCTTTCTCAGATAGCTTTTATTTTTTAAAACCTCTTTACTTCGCAAAACTTTTTTGAAAATAATGTTAGTAGTTATAATGTAATCATCGTTTACTTTTTGGCTGAATGCACCTTTAGCACAAACATGAAAAAGCCACGTGTAACTATACACATGGAATAAAACAGGTTCTGGGGAATATAATCTTACCCCTTGAAGCGTCATACCTTGTGCTTTTCTAATGGTCATAAAGGTTGGATCAGAAAGTGAGAGATTAATGTCAGGTAAGAGCTCAGTTTTATCGGAGTCAATGAATTTAGGAGTGATGTATATTCGCCTAAGCGGATTGCCGCTAATCTTGCACCATTCATTTGTTCATTGATTTTTGTGGCACTGAATATGGTGGTAATAAAACTATCGTAATTACAATAATAGTGTTCAGGAATTAAGACCGCTTTACTGAAGTAACCGGTTTCATTTTCTAAATCACCGTTAACCAATTTCAGTAACCATTCGGTGGAAACGGGATTACCATTTTCAGTCATATTTGGACTCAACTTACGAATTTTAGCATAAAAAAAAAGGTGATCGCTTAACTATAGTTCCAACAATGGCTGTTCTGTTGCCACGTCTAACGACAGGTAATACTTAACGGCCTCCTCAAAAAGCCTTATTTTGCCTTCATAAGGGACATTATAATAATGTCCCTCAAGCGTCGATCAACAACGCTTAGCGCGTCTTTGGGAACCACTGAAATCTAGCCCCAAATGATCAGATCAGGGTCAGGGAGAAGCTGTGCATTCCTGGTGTGAGTGCGAGTCGATGAGGCGGATGTCTTCAAGTAGAGTACACATCGTTTGAAAATCGAATGTGATGTTCGCCGTCCTGGTAGGAGATGATAGCAATGCCTCTCCATGCATCTGTGAAATAACCTTATTTTCAAGTTGGTGGAGCCTAAGCGGTATGACAACTTTCAGTAAATTTACGAAGGCTGTGGACCTAGCCTTCGTCAAAACTTTCTTTTCGCCTTGTAAAATGTGAAACAAAGGTTTGTAGAGAATTGTTTTACCGGCGACTCTTAGGCCATCAGTGAAGCAACAATCCGGAGTACCATTTTTTCACTGAATGTAATGATTTATCCATTGTAGACGTCTGCTATGTGAAATGTCCGGTAAGCGATGACGTCAAATCTTTCTCTTCGCCTTATAAAATGTGTAACAAGGGTTTGTAGAGAAATGTTTTACCGTTGCCTCTTAGGCTTTTTGTAAGCTGTCTTGCTGTTCGTATGTTGATGTAATTCAGTTTATTCGCGCAGTATATAACGCTTGATTAAAGAGAGTAAGTAAGTACTACCGCTGTGTTCATAATGGTAATATTAGATTGTCAATAGATGGCGCCTTCTAAATTCCTTACATCGACGTGTATGACCGAACTCGCGTGAAAGACTTGTGCAAAGAATCTAAACGACTGCAACAGCTATCGTCATGCAAGGTAAACAGACTGTCAGTAAAGGGCTCTTTCTTCATTACTTTTATAAATATGTTTTCAAAATAAAGCTTTTTTTCTATATTAGTGATAAACAACATCATGAAAATGATAAAAATACCACCGATATTTGATTGTGAACAGCAATGATCCTGTAACTCTCATATGGGTTACTTCTACATCTAAATATTCCTCTTAGCTAATAACGACATGCTGTAATCTAATTGCAAGTAGCTTTTCATTACAGCCACAAAGCTGAACTGATATGAAACTCCTGGTAGAGCACTTGCCCCCGAAAGGCAAAGGTCCCGAGTTCGAGTCTTGGTCGGGCACACAGTTTTAATCTGCCAGGAAGTTTCATATCAGCGCACACTCCGCTGCAGAGTGAAAATCTCATTCTGAAATGATGTATTTTTGTATGCAGTTCATAAAAAGCGAAAATTTCTTTGATATTTGGACTTAAAATTTATTTTATGTGGAATGCAAATTTCTGGAACAACACACGCACACACTTGTGCTTCGCCACAGATTTTAAAACCCAAAGAAAATCCTGCTCCATTACACACGTTAAACGCCACTTTGTAAAATCAGCACTAATTTTGTTAAGGTTTATTGCAGTCTCTCCTATTCATGCAATAAGCTTCAAAATGGTACACACTTACAACAAACTTCTTTTTAAACTGTTATTTAGTGGAAACAGTCAGTGACGTAGTTCTGCACATGAAAACACAACACGCGTTTCATAATATAAAACAGCAACTGCGACTGTAAGTCTCCACAAAAATTTTGCAGATTGATCTACTAATAATGTCTGTGAGAGTATTCCCACTACGTTCCTTTTGAGACTAGAAAAGACACCCGAAAATTTGTATAATCTCTGAAAAGTAATTTCTGAAATGTAAAGAGCTCAGTCTGGTACTGCATTACATCTGCGCCTTCCATCTAGAAAGCTACTGCGCAGGTGGAGGAGCTCTTGGAACGAGAGGATATTCGGTGAACTGGCCGTTCTGTCCGATCCCCGGCTTTAAATCCCATCGAGCAACTAATAGATGCGTTGGGGGACGTATTATAGTACACCCACGTGCGCCAAAGACCATACAGCTGGTGTCAACCGCGCTTGTCGAGGAAAGGAACGCCATACCATAAGAACTCCTTACGAACCACGAGGCCAACATGGGAGGAGCTTTCAGAGCATGTGTTGTATTCTACTGGGATCCCTGTCCCGGTGTTAGTAATGTCCAGGGGACCACCATGAATCTCAGTGACTATACTGTAATTATTGTCTTTAATAGTAGTATCATTTCTGTTCTTTTACTTGTATATTTCTTTCCGTTATCTTGTGTACTACACTGTGGCAGTTGCTTTTATGTGTGATCCAAGTTTCGTCGGTCTATACAGGGTGGTCCATTGATCGTGACAGCGCCAAATATCTCACGAAATAAGCGTCAAACGAAAAACTACAAAGAACCAAACTTGTCTAGTTTGATGGAGAAAACCAGATGGCGCTATGGTTGGCCCGCTAGATGGCGCTGCCACATGTTCAAATGGTTCAAATGGCTCTGAGCACTATGGGACATAACTTCTGAGGTCAGTCCCCTAGAACTTAGAACTACTTAAACCTAACTAACCTAAGGACATCACACACATCCATGCGCGAGGCAGGATTCGAACCTGCGACCGTAGCGTCGCGCGGTTCCAGACTGTAGCGCCTAGAACCGCTCAGCCACGTCGGCCGCCCCGCTGCCATAAATAGGAACCCCCATTTTTTATTACATATTCGTGTAGTTCGTAAAGAAATATGAATTTTTAAGTTGGACCACTTTTTTCGCTTTGTGATAGATGGCGCTGTAATAGTCACAAACGTCTAAGTACGTGGTATCACGTAACATTCTGCCTGTGCGGACTGTGATCCATTACCCGTGTTAAAATGGACCGTTTACCAACTGCGGAAAAGGTCGATATCGTGTCGATGTACGGCTATTGTGATCAGAATGCCCAACGGGCGTGTGCTATGTATTCTGCTCGGTATCCTGGACGACATCATCCAAGTGTCCGGACTGTTCGCCGGATAGTTACTTTATTTAAGATTCAAAATGGTTCAAGTGGCTCTGAGCACTATGGGACTCAACTGCTGTGGTCATTAGTCCCCTAGAACGTAGAACTACTTAAACCTAACTAACCTAAGGACGTCACACACATCCATGCCCGAGGCAGGATTCGAACCTGCGACAGTAGCAGTCGCACGGTTCCGGACTGCGCGCCTAGAACCGCGAGACCACCGCGGCCGGCTTTATTTAAGGAAACAGGAAGTGTTCAGCCACATGTGAAATGTCAACCACGACCTGCAACAAATGATGATGCCTAAGTAGGTGTTTTAGCTGCTGTCGCGGCTAATCCGCACATCAGTATCAGACAAATTGCGCGAGAATCGAGAATCTCAAAAACGTCAGTGTTGAGAATGCTACATCAACATCGATTGCTATCGTGATTCAACGAAAACGCCTGACAACATGTGCATTGTCAATGCATGTGCGAACATTACGGAAGGCCAGCTACTCCCTGTTGAGAGGAATTGCATGGCGACGACTTTGCACGTCGTGTACAGTTCTGCCACTGGGCACAAGAGAAATTACGAGACGATGACAGATTTTTTGCACGCGTTATATTTAGCAACGAAGTGTCATTCACCAACAGCAGTAACGTAAACCGGCATAATATGCACTATTGGGCAACGGAAAATCCACGATGGCTGCGACAAGTGGAACATCGGTGACCTTCGCGGGTTAATGTATGGTGCGGCATTACGGGAGGAAGGATAACTGGCCCCCATTTTATCGATGGCAATCTAAACGGTACAATGTATGCTGATTTCCTACGTAATGTTCTACCGATGTTACTACAAGATGTTTCACTGCATGATAGAATGACGATGTACTTGTAACACGATGAATGTCCGGCACATAGCTCGCGTGCGGTTGAAGTGGTATTGAGTAGCATATTTCATGACAGGTTAATTGGTCGTCGAAGAACCATACCATGGCCCGCAAGTTCACCGGATATGACGTCCCCGGATTTTTTTCTGTGGAGAAAGTTGAAGGATATTTGCTATCGTGATCCACCGACAACGCCTGACAACATGCGTAAGCGCATTGTCAATGCATGTGCGAACATTACGGAAGGCGAGCTACCCTCTGTTGAGAGGAATGTCGTTACACGTATTGCCAAATGCATTGAGGTTGACGGACATCATTTTGAGCATTTATTGCATAATGTGGTATTTACAGGTAATCACGATGTAACAGCATGCGTTCTCAGAATTGATAAGTTCACAAAGGTACATGTATCACATAGGAACAACCGAAATAAAATGTTCAAACGTACCTACGTTCTGTATTTTAATTTAAAAAACCTACCTGTTATCAACTGTTCGTCTAAAATTGTGAGCGATATGTTTGTGACTATTACAGCGCCATCTATCACAAAGCGATAAAAGTGGTCCAACTAAAACATTCATATATCTTTACGTACTACACGAATATGTAATAAAAAATGGGGTTCCTACTTACAAAAAAGGGCAGTTGATATCCCTTTGACCTATGGCAGCGCCACTAGCGGGCCAACCATAGCACCATCTGGTTTCTCCCTCCAAGCTAGGCAAGTTTCGTTCCTTGCAGTTTTTTCGTGAGATATTTGGCCCGGTCACGATCAATGGACCACCCTGTACTTGACAGTGATATATAATGCGAAAGCTACTTTCATGCTTAAGTTTTGCACACCTGCGTACATGAGCGGAGTAGCAACGAACGGGGGATCATTCTAGCGACGATGCGAACCACAAATTTTGAAATCCACTACCATAAAAGACTTCGACAAACGATATATAATTATGGTTCGATACCTGGGAACGAACATCTCGGAAGCGGTGAAACCAGTGCTTTGCTCGTGTGGTATTGTCGTGAGCACTTACGGAAAGTGGTTGAGCGATGGTGAAACCATGAAATGGCGACAAGGTGTCTATGCCTCTTGACAGAATGTGGGGTCTGAGGTTTGCCTGTTCTGTAAAGCACGATATGTGGCAATCTGTGACAGATCTGCTGACAGAGTACAATTCTGGTGTTTCGGCCTTGAAGATAGGGCTACACAGCAGACGCCTTTCCTACGTCGTTCCAACGACATGGCGATTCCAGAGGACACGGAATCATTGAGAATGGTAAGTGGAGCATTGTGAACTTCTCGCATGGTAATATGGATCACTTTTTCTATCACTTCTGATCGATGGATATGTCTGAAAACTACGTCATCCAGGCAAACGCATCACGCCATGGACGGACTGTATGGGACAGTATTATGTTATGGGTGACATTCGCCTGGGCTCCCATGGAAAGTATGGTATTAACTGTAGACACCATGAAAAATGTGGATCACATGAACACTATACGGACCACCCTTCATGCTTGATGTCTTCCCCGATGGCATTTTCGAGCAGAATAACTGTCCGTGTCACACACAATTCCAGAATCGCGCTATAGTGGTATTAAGAGTATGAAAGTGGACTCACAGTGATGTCTTGGCCACAAAATTTGCAAGAATTGAACCCTATAGAACACAACTGTGACACAGTCGGGAATCAGCTCTGCGCAAATGCACCATCGGCAGCTAATTTACGGGAATTGGGTGACCTACGTGTGGAAGACATCTGTTGCCGCATACCTTCGCAAATCTACCAAGGACTTGTCGAATCTATATGGCACTGAATCGCTGCTTTACTGTGTTGCAGTAGGGGGCAAACTATTAAACACATGGTCATAAAGAGTTGTCTTATCAGTCAGTATTGTCAGTACGGCGAGAGTATCTGGCGATAAATCTTGATGGGCATACCCGAATGGGAAGAAATCACTACGACAATGGGTCATTGCTAATTGACTAGTTTCCTGTATCATACGTGATCATGTCTGTTTCGGTTTATTACAGAGAAAATTTAGAAATATAGTTACACATGTTGTCCACGCTAAGTTCACTGCACAAAGAAAAGGTACATTCAGCACTTGTCACGGAACTCCTGCAGACACAGTTCTGCCGCGGGACGGAAATCACGTGCATCGTACTCGGAGAGTGCAATGGCGCGGTAATTGGAAACGTACTGCAAAGCGAAAATATGGGGGATAGTACGATACTTGTTGGCAAAACGTGAAAATTACACAGAGGTACACTGTGGAATTCTGTCGGTATATAGACAAAGTGCCATGTCGCGTCCAGCAGTAATGAAATGATGCCAACAATTTGAACAAGTCGTATAGACGCGGGTGATATTGATCGGGAAGGAAAACCATCGACATCCACCACAGACGACAATGTCCTGGCAATCGAAGAAAATCTGAGGGAAATATATTTTCCTACGATGAGGATGTTCACTCCGTGATTTTCGAATGGTTCCGTCAGCTAAGGACGGATTTCTATCAGATTTCAAACTTATCCTACTGAGGCTGCACTGATAATTCCTGATCTTAGTAAGAAACATCAAAGTGGCAAACGACCTTTTATAAATGTTTGCAGAGTGCATGTCCAAGTCCACACGTGCCTCTTACTAAGCCAAGCCTCTGTCTAGTACGAGTTATTGTTATTATTGTCAGGATTTATATCCATTTCAGTCCAAGCCATCTCCAGATATCGGTCGCTTTTCATTTTACTTCCTAAGTCACATGTACCTACTCTTTGTGTTTATTCTTTGAATCATAACTCTGGAACTAATCTCAAGTTTTTCCTTAAATGCTTTTCTCCTGAAATCATCTCTCAACTTTACGGCTTTTATGTTTAATTTGTATGTGCTCGTTTTGCCTTTATTCAAGTCAGTAACCAATACGAACACTGATTATTAGAAACAAGCGGCCTGCAGCAGAATTAGTAATATTATAAATTGCTTTCAGCA
Source organism: Schistocerca gregaria (assembly GCF_023897955.1). Classification (NCBI taxonomy): domain Eukaryota; kingdom Metazoa; phylum Arthropoda; class Insecta; order Orthoptera; family Acrididae; genus Schistocerca; species Schistocerca gregaria. The sequence continues at coordinate 737,754,326 of NC_064931.1, forward strand.
GACAGAATATTTTCTTCTTTGCATGGAATTTTCAGCCGATATAAGAGACACATGTTGCAGTCTCGAATACATCGATATTTCGATCTATTGTGATTCATACTTCTTGCTGTTAGGTATTGGGTAATACGAAGTGTAGTTTACACCTGCGCTGCAAGCTTTTTCTCTGCAAGAGATACACTGATAGGTTGTATCAGAATGGTTGAACATCTTGTTCAAAATTTTACGCTACGTTAACACACGTTAAAGACCCCTTGGTATACTCCGTTACGCTTTGAAACTGTCCTTGCTACTTTCAGTAACAGTAGTCAGATCGCGTTGTGCTCATTCACGAGTCAAAATATTTGGAAAGAAGGAGAATATTTTCAGGGCGTTAGTACAGTAGTCACAAATGCGATGCACTGAGGTTAAAATCTAATGGTAGTAAGGCAGCTGGACACAGCAGTATAAAATGCGCCGCTGTTTGAGATGAAATGCGTTAGCGAGAAATGTCTCCCCCAGATTAATAATGACGTACAGAACATCTGGCAACATGACGCAGAGTTGAAGAGCGTGCCTTGGTTAAATCAAAGTGAATCCTCTTTTAGTAGAGGGTAATCATTTGAGTATGGAATCTGTTTTCGACAAAGCAATACGCAGAGCAAAAAGTGATTATTAATGAAAAACAGGATTATCTTACGTCACACGGCGTCGTTCATGTGACAGCACTGTTTGTGCCCAAGTACGCAGTATAGTTAGGAGCGGTACAGTTAGGCTGGACCATGTTGATAACCGAGCCGACGAGTTCCAAGTTAGGAAGGCGCCTGAGTTTCTCGTGAGCAGGAGGGCCTGTGGAGGACAGCGGCACTCCTTTGCGCGGAGATGACGTGACCGTCGCAGGCCGGCGAACGCCCACTGCTCCAGACAACGAGGGCCTCGCCAGCCGCCACTGCTGCAGCTCTCACCATTGCTTACGAGGGAAGCACGCACTTAACTCCTCACCGGTTTTGCTCATCTTTCGCTTGCCTGCAGTACAAATTTAAATGTAAGAAACGCTGAAGTACTGCGATTGTTATTCATAAAGTTTTGCTTATTATCTCGAAAAAAATAAAGTTACGTAATTAGATATTCGCTTGTTCACAGGTACACGTCTGCAGTTTTGGTACACATTGAAATCCCTGCGCCACAGTTTGGTAGCATAGCAGGAGAGATGCCAGACTGAAATCACATAGCCTACTGTCACTTTATCAACGATCTAAATCTTTCTGCAGTTCAAGCTCGGATTTCTGTTATTTTATGCCCAGTAGTAATTTTTTCTTCGAGTAGGTGAGAGTCAAAAAATATATTCGTATTCGGAGGGCAAAGTTGGTGGTTTCAATTTCGTTTTAAGATCTCGCCACAGCGAAAAACAACTCTATTTTAGTGTATGCCACCGAAAGTCGCTTATCATATCCTTGAGAAACTCCCCCGTATTTCGTGATAATGAAAAACAAGCTGCCCTTCATTGAACTTTCTCGACGTCCTCTGTGAATCATTATCTGGTAAGGATCCTGTACCACTCAGCCATATTCCAGAAAAAGACGAAAGAGTGTTGTATAGGCAGTCTCTTTACCATAGTAGATTTATTGCATCTTCTTGAGTCTGCCTATAAAATACAGTCCCTGGATCGCCTTCTTTCCAAAATTTCTATGTAATGTTTCTAATTTAAGTTGTTCGTGACTATAACCCCTAGATATTCAACTGAATCGACAACTTTTAAATTTGATTGATTTATTGGCTAACAGAAATTTAACGAAATTTTTTAGTACTCATGTGGAGGATTTCGCATTATTTTTTCTTCAGGGTCAACTGATACATTTCGCACCATGTTGTCAACTGAACCAAATAACTTGTGATTCATTTTGATATTCCGACGACTTTACTAGTGGGTAAACGAGAAGATCGTTTGCAAACAATCCTAGAGATCTGCCCGGATTATCACCTAAAACGTTTCACAGAGGGCCTACAACATTTTCCTGGGCAACTCCAGATATAATCTCGTTTACGCTAAATTAATTTCTCATAACTACTACGAACTGTAAATTTTCTGACGGGAAATAGGGAGTGGAATTGTACAGTTGAGGCGATATCTGATAGGCACGTAATTTGATTAAGGCAGCTGATTAGGAGTCTGCACATAGTGTGTGTGAGTCTCAACATTTTCTTCCTAATCCTCCATCAAACACTTCTGTCACTACAACGAATCATATTTCTTCCGGAAGAATAAAAATAATAATTATAATCATTTTCGTCCATTCGTGGCGAGGTATAATCGATATACAATAAGAAATCATAATGGAACAGAGATTCATTTAACGATACACTCATTAAAAAAGTGAAGTCAGTACAGACGTAATTCGTCGTTGTCATTGGTAAGCCGAGATCATTTGGGGTAGGTTCTCTCATAAAAGCACTAAAAACGGAGAACAGACTTGCGCCATGCGTATTATGTGGATGTCACTTTCTGATAGACATATTTGATTTTTAGAAATGAGAGCGCACAACGCGCCTCATTTAAAGATAAAGAGATATGATTTTTTACGCAAACCGTGCATCTTTCAACATGGGTTTGCAATAACGGAGCTGTCAACTGATGCAGTACCAAGGAGTGAAGAGTATTAAAAGTTTCTCGAGACAATATTTCTCTCTGACCATGCCACAAGATACAAGCATTCTGCAAGTAGTGCAGGAAGTATACGACTTTTATAGAAAAATATACATCACAAGGCAGATACAACAGTGCCAACTACTTCTTATCATACCTTGATTGAAACTCGCCACGAATGTACCACTATGATTATTATTACTATTATTTTCCAAAGAAACATCATTAGTTGTGCTGCTAAGAATATACTCTGGAATATCAAACAAAAACCAATGACACTCGTACGCAATAGGGCAGGCTTGCCGCCTAAAGTGGTTACGCTAACACAGCTCCTCAAAAGCTGTCGCTTACCAGCGTTTTCAACAGGCTCATAAAACTTCGAACCTCGGTCTCTCGAAACTGCTTGACAACCGCATCGTACTAGAGCAACAGTTTGTTACATTTAATTATGTACTACAATCGCGCAGAAGGTGAAAAAACCGGTGGCAATGCACAGTGAATCTAGTCTTATCGGAACTTTTGCTCAGTAAACAAACCATCCACTTCCCAGCAAATTAGGGACACTGTTGCTCCTGGGGTATCGGCGAGGACCATTCGCAACCGTCTCCATGAAGCTGGGCTACGGTCCCGCACGCCGTTAGGCCGTCTTCCGCTCACGCCCCAACATCGTGCAGCCCGCCTCCAGTGGTGTCGCGACAGGCGTGAATGGAGGGACGAATGGAGACGTGTCGTCTTCAGCGATGAGAGTCGCTTCTGTCTTGGTGCCAATGATGGTCGTATGCGTGATTGGCGCCGTACAGGTGAGCGCCACAATCAGGACTGCATACGACCGAGGCACACAGGGCCAACACCTGGCATCATGGTGTGGGGAGCGATCTCCTACACTGGCCGTACACCTCTGGTGATCGTCGAGGGGACACTGAATAGTGCACGGTACATCCAAACCGTCATCGAACCCATCGTTCTACCATTCCTAGACCGGCAAGGGAACTTGCTGTTCCAACAGGACAATGCACGTCCGCATGTATCCTGTGCCACCCAACGTGCTCTAGAAGGTGTAAGTCAACTACCCTGGCCAGCAAGATCTCCGGATCTGTCCCCCATTGAGCATGTTTGGGACTGGATGAAGCGTCGTCTCACGCGGTCTGCACGTCCAGCACGAACGCTGGTCCAACTGAGGCGCCAGGTGGAAATGGCATGGCAAGCCGTTCCACAGGATTACATCCAGCATCTCTACGATCGTCTCCATGGGAGAATAGCAGCCTGCATTGCTGGGAAAGGTGGATATACACTGTACTAGTGCCGACATTGTGGATGCTCTGTTGCCTGTGTCTATGTGCCTGTGGTTCTGTCAGTGTGATCATGTGATGTATCTGACCCCAGGAATGTGTCAATAAAGTTTCCCCTTCCTGGGACAATGAATTCACGGTGTTCTAATTTCAATTTCCAGGAGTGTACATTTGGAAGGCTACTTCAAATGACTTCAATGGCGTGTCAGAAATAGAAGAAGTAAACACAGTAACTCTACAGTTGAACCTGTATATACTCCATGTCCGAATTAGATTTTTCGAGTTGTTGTTGCATTTGTCCGTTAATATAAACATCCAAAAGCGATAAAACCGATGAAAAGTGGAAAACAAAACTGTTCAGGACAGGAAATATGTCACCAAGAAATGTTTAGAAATCGACTGTGATTAATTGTAGAAGTTCTCAAGCAAGACTATGGAAACAGAAATGATGGGAATACCAAATGAAGATTTTTTGTAGGCCCTGAAACGCCACCAGAAATAACAGGTGCAGATCTGCAACTCATCTATCAATTCAAGGTTATTCGAGAAGATGTTTTGAGTGGACATAAGATAGACATAGACAAATTTTCTGCTTATACTGATGAAACAGCAAGACTGTTTGCTAATTTATGTTCATAGCATCCTGTGTCTCCCATGGTACACAATATTTTGAAAATGCCCTGTTACCCATAGACAGTTTATCAGACGAGGCAGCCGAGGCACGCAATACGCACTTTCGTCTGTACAGACAAATGTTTGCTATCCATTAATAACAGATAGGTGACAGAAACCAAAGAAAACCAGCAAGTATTTCTTAGAACAAACTTTGCATTTACTGCCCCCAAGTGAAGAATGGATTGGGCAGTTCCCTCAAGCTGAAAATGATGACGAAGAGGTGTCCAGATGAACAAGACCAGGAGGCCTCATCTGAATAACCCATAGAATTGTAGCTAACAGATAGAGAACCTATCAAAAATATCGTAATTTTGTTTTATTTCGGGTTATAAAGTACGAGAATACATTATTACACTATGTTATCGAAAGTATCCGGACACCCCAAAAACATACATTTCTCATATTAGGTGCAATGTGCTGCCACCTACTGCCAGGTATTCCAAATCAGCGACCTCAGTAGTCATTAGGCATCATGAGAGAAATGGGGCGCTCCGCGGAACTCACGGACTTCGAACTTGGTCAGGTGATTGGGTGTCACTTGTGTCATACCTCTGTATGTGAGATTTCCACTCCTAAACATCCTTAGGTCCACTGTTTCCGGTTTGATAGTAAAGGGAAAACGTGAAGGGACACGTACAGCGTACAGACCGATCTCGTCTGTTGACTGACAGATACCACCGACATTCGAAGAGGGTCGTAATGTGTAATAGGGAGACATCTATCCAGACCATCACACAGGAATTCCGAACTGCATCAGGATCCACGGCATGTACTATGACACTTAGGCAGAAGGTGAGAAAACTTGGATTTCATGGTCGAGCAGCTGCTCATAAGCCACACATGACGCTGGTAAATGCCAAACGACGCCTCGCTTGTTGTAAGTGTAAACATTCGGCGATCGAACAGTGGAAAAACGTTGAGTGGAGTGACGAATCAAGGTGCACAATATGGCGATCCGATGGCAGGGTGTGGGTACGGCGAATGCCCAATGAAAGTCATCTACCAGCGTGTGTAGTGACAACAGTAAAATTCGAAGGCGGTGGTGTTATGGTGTGGTAGTGGAGGGGGCTTGCACCCCTTTTTGTTTTGTGTGGCACTATCACAGCACAGGCATACACTGATTGATGTTTCAAGCACCTTCTTGCTTCCCACTATTGAAGAGCAATCCGGAGATGGCTGTTGCATCTTTCAACATGATCGAGCACCTGTTCATAATGCACAGCCTGTGGCGGAGTGGTTACACGACAATAACATCCCTGTAATGGATTAGCCTGCACAGAATCCTGTCCTGAATCCTTTGGGATGTTTTGGAACGCCTACTGAGCCATGGCTCACCGACCGACATCGATACCTCTCCTCCTCTCCTCAGTGCAGCACTCCGTGAAGAATGGGCTGCCGTTCACCAAAAAACCTTCCAGCACCTGATTGAACGTATGCCTGCGAAAGTGGAAGCTATCATCAAATCTGAGCGTGGGCCAACACCATACTGAACTCCAGCATTATCGATGGAGGGCGTCACGAATCTGTAAGTCATTTTCAGCTAGGTGTCCTGATACTTTTGATCACGTGGTGGATCTTGCAGATTTGTTCTTTAGAGACTCATAGTACAGAAAATACCAAAATTATGGGCGAATTTTTGCATGAAATACCCCTAAGTGCGACGTTGTCGCTTCGTATGTTCTTGCTGCTGTCACACGTGCTGAGTTCCAAGTGTTGTGCGTATCCACTATACGACAGGGCATGGAGGTTGGCCACAATTGTGCTTGTGCATTGCATAGAAGATTTAGGTCAGCTGCATCGCGCAAGTTATGGTATCTGCATGTACTAGCACAACACAGTAATGGAACGTTCGTAAATGCTACGCACCACTTATACCATAGCAGCTTCCCATGTGTTAGAAAAACGAATCCGCATTGAATATTCGTGAAGTTGTTACAGCACTTGCCGCTTCCAGATGATTAAAGATTATTACGAGGACTTGAAGAGTAGCACTTTCGAAATTTTTATGTGAAAAATCTTAAAGCTTTTTAAATAAAACAAATCTTACTAGCATACTACATCGTTTTTCTTCGTGCCGACGTATTTATTTTTCAATATAGTCTCCCTGGTGTCGAACACATTTTTGCCATCGAGAGACCAGTCTGTTGATTCCGTCACTGAAGAACATTGTTGACGGATTCACAACATCACCTCTGCTTTCACGGCTTCACCACTATCAAATTGATGTCCAGATAGCGTTCAAGTTATGGAAACAGATGAAAACGTAGTGGAGGCTCGAGTCTTTACCCAGCCATCCTAATCTAGGTTTCCCTGGTTTCCCTAAATTATTTCAGGCCAATGTGCGGGATGGTTTTGTATAAGGCCACTTCCAACTACCTGTCACACCCATTTCATTTTAGGCCTGTAAGTCTGTAAATGTCTCTATACATGAATTTCTTTATTTTTATTATAATACCAAGAGATGTTCAATATTTTCGCAAAAGAGATCTACCGATGAATGAAACTATTACTACTACTACTACTACTACTACTGCCGTTACTACCAGTTACGATTTTTATCCCTCCTACCGTCTTTAATTTCTTCCTGAACTATCCCACTCTGCATCAGGACTCCTCCGTCCCTATCTGTCCTCATTCATCCCCATCCCTTTCCTCTTGTTCCGTCCTCAGCTCGTGGTCTTGCGCTAGCGTTCTCGCTTCCCGCGCGCGGGGTCCCGGGTTCGATTCCCGGCGGGCTTGGGGATTTTCTCTTCCTCGTGATGACTGAGTGTTGTGTGTCTTTCATCACCATTGACTCGCAAGTCGCCGAAGTGGCGTCAACTGAAAAGGACTTACAATACGGCGGCCGAACTTCCCCGCATGGGGCCTCCCGGCCAAAAATGCCATTCGATCATTTCATTTTTTCCTCTTGTTACCACTGCACTACCCGCACACCAAACTCCCCGTCATACTCTCACCCCCCCCCCCCCCCCCCCCACCTTTTGTCTTCCCACTATCCACCCAAGCTTCTACCTTCATCTGCACAGTTTTTCCTACCCTTCAACCCTCCGGACGTATTCTCTCTTCCCGAAAGACTGTTTTTCCAGTGCACGTCCTTCAGACTTTAAGTGAAATTGCAGTGCCTCAGTGCTCTTTCTTAGAAAAATTTCACTACTCCGTGATATGTTCTTAAAATGTATATAATTTCGTTATCTAGATTTCCGTCTATCTGTCGTCATATTCTTTTTCTCATCTTTGTTATCTTATCTGAAAAGCGGCATTCCGCTGGCAGCCAACAACTCACCCATATGGAGCGAAGGGAATGAAATAACAATAAAAAAAGATAAATGCTTAATCCAATCTTGTTCATGCAGTCTCTGCAGGAACGAAGACCAGGGTGCCGTAGTATGTTTCTAGGTTCCTGACTTAATGCTGTTTCTGAAAACTTGGTAAGCAAGTTTTCGCGAGACAGTTGGCACCTATCTTCCAGCGACTCCAGGTCAGTTTTTTAGTATATCAGTCGATCTCCTCTGTGAGTCACGAGCCTGTGATTATTCGTGCTGCTCATTTTCGTATACGTTCAATATCGCCCGTTTTCCCATTTGGTATGAGCAACATTTTAGGAAGGATGGTTCAAATGGTTCAAATGGCTCTGAGGACTATGGGACTTAACGTCTGAGGTCATCAGTCCCCTAGAACTTAGAACTGCTTAAACCTAACTAACCTAAGGACATCACACACATCCATGCCCGAAGCAGGTTTCGAACCTGCGACTGTAGCGGCCGCGTGGTTCCAGACTGTAGCGCCTAGCACCGCTCGGCCACCCCGGCCAAAAAGGATGGCTCGAGTGTTTTGTGACTTATCTCCTTTGTAGAATAACTGCCTTTTACCAGTATTCAAAAATTTTCCAAACTCTGTCTATTGTTTTCCCTACGAATTAGGCTCTGTGATAGCTGTGCACAATATGTTAACCTTAGACATTTGTATGAGTTGACAGTTTCTAAGTGTGTCCCACTGAAATAATAGTCACAAGATACTACATATTGTCTGTGATGGCTCCTCGGTGGAACTGTTATGCGAGGGTCGCTGTTTTAATAAAATTTCCTCAGCGTGACTGCAATTTTTCGTATATACAGAGTGTGGAAAAAAGTATTTTAACTCTATATATACATATTATACTCCATTTTCTACAGATTCACAGTATCTGTTGATTACTCATTGAAATCATGCTGGGAAATTGAAATCATGCTGTTCATACAAGTGGTTCTCTTATCTCCAAAGGTATCTTTAATTTTCCTATAGGCAGTATCTATCTTACCCCTAGTGAGATAAGCCTCTACATCCTTACATTTGTCCTCTAGCCATCCCTGCTTAGCCAATTTGCAGTTCCTGTCGATCTCATTTTTGAGACGTCTGTATTCCTTTTTGCCTGCTTCATTTACTGCATTTTTACATTTTCTCCTTTCCTCAATTAAATTCAATATTTCTTCTGTTACCCAAGGATTTCTACTAGCCCTCGTCTTTTTACCTACTTGATCATCTGCTGCCTTTACTACTTCATCCCTCAAAGCTACCCATTCTTCTTCTACCGTATTTCTTTCCCCCATTCCTGTCAATAGCTCCCTTATGCTCTCCCTGAAACTCTGTACAACCTCTGGTTCTTTTAGTTTATCCATGTCCCATCTCCTTAAATTCCCACCTTTTTGCAGTTTCTTCAGTTTTAATCTACAGGTCATAACCAATAGATTGTGGTCAGAGTCCACATCTGCCCCTGGAAGTGTCTTGCAATTTAAGACCTGGTTCCTAAATCTCTGTCTTACCATTATGTGATATATCTGATACCTTTTAGTATCTCCAGTCTTCTTCCATGTATACAGCCTTCTTTTATGATTCTTGAACCAAGTGTTACCTATGATTAAGTTGCGCTCTGTGCAAAATTCTGCCAGGCGGCTTCCTCTTTCATTTCTTTGCCCCAGTCCATATTCACCTACTACGTTTCCTTCTCTTCCTTTTCCTACTGCCGAATTCTAGTCACCCATAACTATTAAATTTTCATCTCCCTTCACTATCTGAATAATTTCTTTTATTTGATCATACATTTCTTCAATTTCTTCGTCATCTGCAGAGCTAGTTGGCATATAAACTTGTACTACTGTAGTAGGTGTGGGCTTCGTATCTATCCTGGCCACAATAATGCGTTCACTATGCTGTTTGTAGTAGCTTACCCGCATTCCTATTTTCCTAATCATTATTAAACCTACTCCTGCATTACCCCTATTTCATTTTGTGTTTATAACCCCGTAGTCACCTGACCAGAAGTCTTGTTCCTCCTGCCACCGAACTTCATTAATTCCCACTATATCTAACTTTAACCTATCCATTTCCCTTTTTAAATTTTCTAATCTACCTGCCCGATTAAAGGATCTGACATTCCACGCTCCGATCCGTTAAAATAATTTAGAATATTGTTAAAAGGCAAACAGGGTAACCGAGAGCACAAGAACACTCTATTTCTGTCAAACTCCAAGAAAAATTTGATAATAAAAAGTCACAAGCAGAAAATATTTTTAATAATCATTTTTTAAGTGTTGTAGAGGAAATAGGATACACCTGTTAAGCAGAAAATGCAAGGCTGTGTATGGAGGAGGCAATACCTATGCAACTTGTTAAAATTGAAAATCGGCCTACCCCTCCTACCGAAATTAGGAAAATTATAAATTAACTCAGAAGCAAAAGTCGCATGGAGTTAATGGGGTTTTCAACAGGGTACTAAAAGCAATACAGCTAATAGGATTCTCAGCCAAATATGTAGTAACTCATTGAAGCACGGCATTTTTCCAAATAGGCTGAAGTATGTCATTGACAAATCATTGCGCAAAAAGGGGGACACATTTGATGCTAACAACTATCGCTCAGTCTCACTACTGACAGCTTTATACACACTTTTTGAAAAAGGAATATATTCAAGAGCAGCTTCATATATGTGTGAAAATGAAGTACTAACAAAATGTCAATTTGGTTTTGAGAAAATTCAATGTATGTTTTTACTGACCGAACATTAAATACTCTGAATAACCGAACACCGCCCATTGGGATTTTTTGTGATCTCCCAAAGGCTTCTGACCGTGTGAATCATGAAACTGTTCTGGAGAAGCGTAAGTATTGTGGTATGAGTGGGGTAATTCATATTGAACTGGAAGAGTGCAGAAGGTTGGAATTAACGGTACTGTTAGCCTGCAAAAATCAGCAAAATCCTTTAACTGTGGAGGTATCAAGAGCGGTGAACCACAGGTTTCAGTCTTTGGTCCCTTATTGTTCTTAATATATATATTAATGACTTACCACTCTGTATTCATGAACATACAAAGCTAGTTCTTTTTGCTGATGATACAAGTATAGTAATCACACCCAGTAAACAAGAATTAGCTGAGGAAATTGTAAATAATGTGTTTCAGAAAATTATTAAGTGGTTGCTCGTAAATTTTAAGGAAAAAGAGTATATATAGCAAATCTCATAATACCATTGGTAAATACAGACTTTGAACAGAAGGGTGCTCCTAAGGCAGAATAATCAAAATTTTTGGATGTGTGCAACGATGAGAAATTGAACTGGAAGAAACACATCTGATCGTCAGCTCGTTCTGAATGGAGTACAAGCGTCATTAATCATGCAGGGTAATGGGCGTATATTTACGATATGTATCTTTTGAAACCTCTGATAACTTGAGCTGGATACGTTTCCTGTTGGAGAAGCTGATGTGGCTTACGCTGCAACTGAAGCATCTACTGACCTGTGCCTCAGAAGGAAGGAAGCAAGAGAAGTTTTCGATGTCCCATTGGCAACGAGATCATTAGAGACGTAGCGCGAGGTCGAATATTGGAAAGATGGGAAAGAAAATAGACGGTGCCCTTCTCGAAGGAACCATCCCGGCAATTGCCAGGAGTGATTTAGGGAAATCACGGGAAATCTGAATCTGGACGGTCATCGGCTACCATCGGCTTCCCAAATGCAAGTGAAGCACGCTAACCACAGCTCCATTTCACTCTATATGTGTCTCAGAGGGTGGTTTCCACAGATATAACATTCCGACAGGACTGACTTTGTATCAGAAATGGAAATTCAGTCATTTGCTGTATCAGAGAAACAGAGCCATCATTTGACAGAGAAGGTATGTGCTGAAAAAATAAATCATCTGCTATAAATTGATTTTCAGGAGACAAGTTTTGCTCCTGAAATTATCGAATCATTATCTTAGGTATTTATACCCGGATGAAACAGTTCACTGGTGAAGGGCCACATGTCAGTCTCCAACGGGCACAACATTTCGGCAAGCGACCTCGCTGACATCATCAGGTGCACTAACGGAATGACTGCCTCGTATTTTTTTAACTTTTCATTCCCTTTCCCTGGGGTGGATAGAAGGTGACGCAGCTCTACCCTCCCTCTGACGGAGCGTTCTGTACGCGGACGTACTTCCAACAGCTCATATCCCGTCCTGCCATCGCCAAGTTGCTCCGTCCCAGTTTCGTGCCAAGCACGCGTGCTGGAGGCGTCACCCCTGTTTCTCTGCCTCTCCCTGAAGCCAGTCCGTTGTGGGATATCTCCTTACCCTTATAAATCAAACTAAAGGCACGTTCCCACCCCTTATTAAGGGCGTAGCCACTGCGGCGACTGATCAGCGGCTCCCGAACTCGAATCTCGATAGACGGACCGAGAAGTGAGACACCTGTGTCAAAACTAAATTATGTTCTCAATCCATTCCTTGTATTTGCGATAAGCAATTTTCTGCGATTGCCGAATTTTCGGGCTGCTGCAGTCTGGTGTTCTCGAAATATTCGACAGTATGCACCGTTTGACGTATGTAAGTCATGCCACATTTGCTAATGATCTGATGGACCCCGAAATTATGTAGTCCGAGGTCATGATTGACACTGCCTACCAGTGTCTGCGATTTAGGTGGTTGATGGAATAGAGTCTTAACTTGACGTTTCCAAAAAACTCGTCCAATCTCCACGGATGATGTGCCACAAAACGGAACAAATACAATGGCCCCATCCTCTTGAAGTTCCCCTTTCACACTATTGGCCATTAAAATTGCTACACCAAGAAGAAATGCAGATAATAAACGGATATTCATTTGACAAATATATTATACTAGAACTGACATGTGATTTCATTTTCACTCAATTTGGGTGCATAGATCCTGAGAAAGCAGTACCCAGAACAACCAACTCTGGCCGTAATAACGGCCTTGATACACCTGGGCGTTGAGTCAAACAGAGTTTGGATGGTGTGTACAGGTACAGCTGCCCATCCAGCTTCAACACGACACCACAATTCATCAAGAGTACTGACTGGCATATTGTGACGAGACAGTTGCTCGGTCACCATTGACCACAGGTTTTCAGTTGGTGAGAGATCTGGAGAATGTGCTGGCCAGGGGAGCAGTCGAACATTTTCTGTATCCTGAGAGGCCCATACAGGATCTGCAACATGCGGTCGTGCATTATCCTGCTGAAATGCAGGGTTTTGCAGGGATCGAATGAAGGGTAGAGCCACGGGTCGTAACACATCTGAAATGTAACGTCCACTGTTCAAAATGCCGTCAATGCGAGCAAGAGATAACCGAGACGTGTAACCAATGGCACTCCATACCATCACGCCGGGTGATACGCCAATATGGGAATGGCGAATACATTTTTCCAATGCGCGTTCACGGATGCGACCATCATGATGCTGTAAACAGAACCTGGATTCGTACGAAAAAACGACGTTTTGCCATTCGTGCACCCAGCTTCGTCGTTGAGTACACCATCGCAGGTGCTCCTGTCTGTGACGCAGCGTCAAGGGTAACCGCAGCCGTGGTCTCCGAGCTGATAGTCCATGCTGCTGCAAACGTCGTCGAACTGTTCGTGCAGATGGTTGTTGTATTGCAAGCATCCCCATCTGTTGACTCAGGGATCGAGACGTGGCTGGACGATCCGTTACAGCCATTCAGATAAGATGCGTGTCATCTTGACTGCTATTGATACGAGGCCGTTGGGATCCATCACGTTCAGGTTCTCTGTTGAGGCTTCCATTGTGAGACAGAATGGAAGCTCTATGCACCAACGTTTTGAGCACGCCGTTCCTCTGCGGTGGGCGGTGACAGCTGTCCGCATGTTAGTGTAGATCGGGGTGCGCGCTCTTACGGTACGTGCTGTGTCCCAACGTGTTTTTACAAGGACATCCAGAGACGGGAGCACTCCATCCACTTCGACTTCCAAGCTAAAACTGGACTTATGGAGTATGAAATTGAGATCTACGAAATAATCATACGGCTTACCTTTTCCATGTTGCCATGAGACGAAGGTGTCTACGGCATACAGGAATAAACAGGTAGATTTCCACTGGGCTGATTGCAGGGCTTCTCCCTCGAAACATCCCATATACATGTTGGCGACAACTGCTCATTGTAACCACCGTCAGGAGGCTTTCAACAGTGACATAATTTACACGTCATATGAAAACTGAGATTAAAGTAAGCCACAAAATTTTATTTCTGACTACAACATCTGCTTCCGTTTTTTCCTTCTCCAGGTTACGAATTGCAAAATGGAAACATCCGTATGTGAAAATTCCAGTCTCAGTATTTAGGCAGAACTGATGTTGCAGACAGTTAACTACTGCTTGGAGATCAGTCTTCCAATTTGTCTTATTCTATTTACTTTGCTTCCATTGTTTCGATTTTATTTATAATTTTCAAAAAATATAATGTTTTGTTCTGTGGCAAACATACCACATAAAGTCTTACAAATTATGTTTAATATTATTTTTATATGCTAAGCTAATTATTGAACAAATTGTAACACCTATTTTTGACCTCTTCTGTATCTGTATCAATATTTCTATGTCCGTTTGTAGTATTGCTTATGTATGATGCTGTATCTATTACGGAAATTCTTTGACTATGTATATTTGTTTCAGTTATGCGAAACTTTTGAAAGATATTGTTTAAAATATGCTTGTGAATTTAAATACCTACAGGAATTATTGTTATACAATATACTATAAATGACTAGGTCCATAGTTAGGGAACATAGGGTTGAATATAAAATATGTGAGGAAGCCCAGCAGCTGCGGCAGGAGCCTGACAGAGTGGAAAAGTGTGGTTGGCTCGTAAGTGACAACTCGTTCTTTGTGACGAGTAAGGAGTCTGACCTGAGCAGTGCTGTGGTTAACACCTCGCTAGCAGTAGCGGCACATTGCGCCTCATATTCCTGTAGGTTTGAGGCCAGAAGAGCTAAAGGGCAATATTTATGGGCCTCGGATGCTGCATTTTGTGATAACATTATCATGGCATGGTGTTTGGCCCTATAACAGCATAGTTCCGAGGCCAAGAAGATATGTAACAGGGTGGACCAACAGTACTACTATGATAGCATCACCGCCAGGTTAATAGTCACTGCAAATTACGCCACCAGTGCCACCAGCCTTCCACTAAATTCTTTATATTTGGCAGTCTGTAAATGAACCGGGTATTTGTGAAATTTGGTTGATTTTATTATAATAATTGTGGTTTTGCTAAAAACTGTATCTTACACCTGTGGTTATCTCATGTCACTAACCTGGACAGGAATCCTATCCTAGTGAATTTCATTCCTAGTGTCTTAATTTATTATGAGAAAGTCGTTGAACTTGAATTTAAAGTTGTTGCACAGCCAATTATAATTCTGAATAGGTCAATAGGCTGCTTATGAAAGGACATTTGTAGTTTAAAGAGTTATAGTTTGTAGTGCTTCACTTAATTATTAATAAATGATAAGAATACTTACCATTTCTCATACAAACTGCTGTAATTTTGTTAAAGTGCATTGTTCTTCAAACCATAAAAGTTTAATGGTCTTCATGTACTAGGCTAGTTAGTTAATGAAGAAACTCTAAGGCTCCTTCAGAGCCAGTGTAGTTAGATTTGTATTCTGTGTAATTGCTTCAAACCGAATTTAAGAAAGAACTATTTACTGTGTTATCTACTCTAATGTAGCTGGTTAATGCACAGGCATAGACAGCCTGTACTAACCAATAACGTTAAAGAGTATGATCATTAGCAGACCCCCTGATTTAAATTCAGAATCATTTCAAACTTTTTCCTGTTCAGTATTGCTACTAGTTTTATGTGAGTCGGTAACTGATTTTATAAACTTTTGCACCTAGTTCATTTAAGGTACGTGTTGTTGAGAGAAATATGTAGCTGTTTATTATCTCCTTGGCCATCTCTTTGTTTGACTTACTAGTTAGTAGCACATTATCTGCAGGGTTAGGTTACTGTGCTGTAGTGTGAACAGATACAAGGAAAGAGTTTAGTGAATGTGTCAAAAAAGGCTAGGTTAATCTTAACACTGCCTTCTGCTTTATCATTTTGCTTGACACAAGAATGCCTAATTAGGCTGGCGACCAATTTTAATATGTATTGTTATAACTTCCTTTTGTGCTGGGAGAACGTCTCTTCCTGACCCACGTATTTCCTGTCGGTTATACATTGCTGGACTGTTTCGGAAACGAATCCCAGTTTGATTGTTTTGTTTCCATATGGTTATCACACGGTCACAACTTCCAAAACTTTCTCGCAGAAGTATAACGTTACTATCGATAGCCGTGTAAGGCAGTGGGTGGTACCGTTACCAAATACTTTTATATATAGTTCCTTTTCTAAAATAAACTGATAAGCTTCGAGTAAGCAGATATTAGTAGTATCAGAAATTAACCTAAGGTCAGTAACAATCTTTCATTACAGGCTGTTGGTTTCTTAAAGTTTGCAACTTCGTGGATACGATCGTTCCGTATTTGACTGCATATTGTGATTTGCCCCCTCCTTCCTAATTCCATATATTGTCCACATTAATCTTGTATGAAGATTTGAGAGGAGAGAAGATTGCAACAAACTTTCTAGTTTACTTAGCTTGTCGTGCAGAGTTGGCTCCAGTTCTTTTCTTGAAAATGAAGATGTCGTATTTCAGATCCTCGCGGATGGATTGATCTAAATAAATTTGAAGATTGTTATTGCAGAATTTTTGTTTTTACGTAAATCTATTTTCTCTTATTTTAGTATGTCATACAGTCTTTTGATTTTGCACATGAACAAAGCCGAAATTACATTGTTCCCACAAAATACATAAGAGGTATGCTTACGGCTGTCTCATTCTGCGGAAATAACCTCATTCCAAAGGGTTTACAATTTTCCTTAACAAATGTATTTGTACTAGTTTGTTACATTATTACTTTCGATTATTATTTCATAAATGAATCCAGGAATAAACATAGTAACCAGTACAATATTGTATAATTAATAATAGAAATTTTAATTGTGCCAATACTAGGTGCTTTCAAATGTTTCGAAAACGTAATTTTAACTGTACATTCAGAATTCGTACTTATCAATTATAGCATCGAGACTAAAACATTTTATAAAGTAATTCGTTTTTATAAATTTTATCCTGAAGTATAACATACAGTGTATAAAATTATATGAAAGTTTTAAGAAAAGCAACTGAGATAATACTGACCTGTCCAAAATTAGAAAAATAATACTGGAATCAACAAGTACTGTTGAGGAAAAGTAATGCTAGAGGAGGATGTGCCGTTACAATATGTAGTCAAAGGCCGTTTTCAACATTCTTGTGCAGTGGTAGAAAATGTTGTTTTGCGTCTGAAGCTCTGGATAAAGACAGTAGTGTTCCCTGTATATGAATCATTCTCTGCGAATTTATTAGGAGATCTACGTTTTCTTACGTTGTGGCTCAATTGTGATAAAAGACAGACGTTTCAGTGGAGCATAAACAACGCATCTTCTGCACCAGTAATTTCCTGCGATGACCGTCAAAGCCTACCACTGCCAGTAAATGTAAACCAAACCAGAGGAGACTCGTTTTGCCACAGACATAGAAGCACAAGGGTGTGGTGCTTGTGGTAACGTTTATGTTTGCGCTGAAATGACACATCTTCTCGAGGAGATTTTACAGAGGCAGCGAGAGACATTTTTGTGAAGGCGCGCTTGTTTGTCCCGGGCGTGTGCTGCTGGTTTGCTTATTCGCGATGGTGAGAAGGCGACTGTGTCCACAGACATCGTGACGGCGGCGCTCCTCTGGGATTAGGTCTGTTTGCCCGCCTGCGCGGACCCAGAGCTCTGCGCTGTCCTAATGGACCCCAACAGCTTTGCAGTGGACGACGCCACCAGCACATTTTTCCCTCCGCAAGGGCTAAAGCGTAGCCGCCTGCCTCCGCACTCGGACTCGTGTGCCGAGCCAAGCGTCGCGTTCAATTAAGTCGTTCAGCCAGTAACTGGAAAATCTCACTTCCCTCGGCCTACCCAACCGTCACAATTTGCTATAATTCTCGCGCTGCCAAGTTAAAGCTTCAGGTTTGCTGCTCGATTTCGCAGAGTTTTATCTTTTATGCGGATGGCCTTCAAAGTGTATTTGTTACGTCGAAAATGTCTTTAAGTGCGAAAAGAATCTGGTACCTTACGGCTACATAAAAAAGAAACATATCATCACTCAAGGGTCAAAGAAACTGGTGCACCTGCCTAATATCGTGTAGAACCCCCTCGAGCATGCAGAAGTGCCGCAGCACGACGTTGTATGGACTCGGTTAATGTCCGAAATAGTGCTGGAGGCGATTCAAACCATGAATCCTGCAGGGCTGTCCATAAATCGATAAGAGTACGAGAGGGTGGAGATCTCTTCTGAACAGCACGTTGAAAGACCTCTCAGATATGCTCAATCCTGGAGCCACTCTGAAACTATTCTGGACGTTTGGAATGTCGCATTGTCCTGCTGGAATTGCCCAAGTCCATCGGAACGCACAATAAACACGAATGGATGCAGGTGATCATACAGGATGTTGATCTACGTGTGACCTGTCAGAGTCGTTTACAGACGTATCAGGGGTCCCATATCACTCCAACTTCACATGCATCACACAATTACAGAGCCTCCACCAGCTTGAACAGTCCCATGCTGACATGCAGTGTCCATGGATTCGCGAGGCTGTCTCCCTCCATACCCGTACACGTCCATCCTCTCGATACAATTTGAAACGAGATTCACTCGACCAGGCAACAGTCCAGTGTCGGTGTTGACGGGTACAGGCAAGGAGTAAAGCTTTGTGTCAAAGGTACACGAGTGGGCCTTTGGCTCCGAAAGCCCATATCGGTGATGTTTCGTTGAATGGTACGCACGCTGACACCTGTTGAAGGCCCAGAATTGAAATGTGCAGCAATATGCGGAAAGGTTGCACTTCTGTCACGTGGAACGATTCTCTTCAATCGACGTTAGTCCCGTTCTTGCAGGACTTTTTCCAGCCGCAGCAATGTCGGAGATTTGATGTTTTACCCGATTCCTGATATTCACCGGATACTCGTGAAACTGACGTAAGGGAAAATCCCCACTCCATCGCTACCTCGGGGATACTATGTCTCATCAGTCGTGCGCCGACTATAGCACCACGCTGAAACTCACTTAAATCTGCCATTGTAGCACAACTACGCCAGACAATTGTTGTATTATATAGGAGTTGCGGACTGCAGCGCCGTATTCTGACTGTTTACATATCTCTTTTTGAATACGCATGCCTATACGAGTTTCTTTGGCAGTTCAGGGTAAATTTCTATGTAGATATTGTCCTCATCGTCGTCAACATCAGCCATTTGATATGGATTGCTGGATAAGAGCCTCCTCTAGAATTTTATATCCATGATAGCTTTCAGAATTATCCTCCACTTTTTACCAGCATATTGTTTGTCACCTGCTAACGTGTCATTTGATTATCTTTGTTTATGTTTACTATTAAAAACAGTCTTGATCACGATTTATTTATTAAGGTGACCGGGTTCGACCACTACTGTGGTCATCTTCAGACCATTGAGTAGGAACCTCTTACTGCTGGAGAATATCTTTTAACAAACAATGCCTAATGAATCATGTGATTCTTAATTATGTAAAAATTAGTTTTAATACTAGATCAAACACTGAAACGATTAGATCTGAAATTAAAGATGCATATAAAGAAAAAGATGCATTAAATCTTGAAATGAACAATTTACATTAAAAAATTAGCAATCAGTTGTCACCATTATTATTTTCACAGTTACTTAACTTTACAGACGACAAAATGAATGCAGTACGAGAAACTAATCTTAATAAGCATAATAAGAAAATTGCAGCAATGCTAGTCACCAAAATGTGTGTTCTCATGATGTTTCACCAAATGTTCATAACTTTAATCCAAGAGTAACCAATGTAACCAAAATTACTTTTACTCCTGCTGAGGCCTAAAATATAATTTAGCTCCAGAATTGAGCAATGCAAATGTTAAACGTGTGATTGTTGACGTAAAGAATGCTGCAAAACATGCACAATTTAGTAGTTCTGAAATATGTGACATTCCACGTAAAACTAAAAATGTCATTACTAATGAAAAAGATAAAAATAATCATAATAATGAATTAAAGGTTGTAAAACAAATCAACCAGAAGTTAATAACTAATAAACCTATTGCAATCAACGCAGATAAAGGGAATATTCTTGTCATTGTTAGTGAAGATGATTAAGTTTCTAAGACTTTACAGTTTTTCAACACTAATGGAATAACTGAGGTTAATAAAGACCTGACTTCAAGATTTCAAACAAAAATTGGAAAGCTGATTGATGATAGTGACTCTTTACTTTCACCTAGAGATAAAAGAACACTTAAAGTTATCAACAACACTTTATCTAAGTTGAGATCACAAATCAAATTACACAAACTAAATTTACCAATTCGTACAATTGTTAATAATACCAACAGTCCCTCTTATAACCTGAACAAAAAGGTTAATCAAATCTTAAAATCCTTTTATATTTATGAAGAAAATTATAGTATTGAAATAATTTTGAACTAACTAAATTAATTTATGACATGGATATGTCAAAAAACGCAAGGTTCACATCGTTGGAAATCACAAATCTTTACACGAATATACCTATTCAAGAGACTATCTCTATTATTAATGATAACTTAACGTATCACAAAATCATGAGCCCTGAAGAAATAGTAGAAGTCATGGAACTGTTAAGAATTACTCTACATTTTAATTATTTTTCATTTAATAATAAAATATATATTGAGGAAGATGGACTTGCAATGGGGAATTAACTGGCTAGCATTATAGCAGATATCTTTGTCAATTATGTTGAAATTCAATTTTTCAAAAATAATAGAGAAATAACAAATCAAATTGTATACTACAAAAGATATGTTGACGACACATTGATATTATATAACGGTTCTAAGCAAGAAATTGATGCTTTCGTAAAGAACTTAAATAATTTATATCCAAAACTTGTATTTACAGTAGAATACGAAAGTAAAAATAGTTTAATTTTCTGGACCTCACAATTGAAGACAAGAACGGAAAACATAATATTTCTATTTATAGAAAACCCACATCAACCGACGTAATAATAAAGGCAACATTATGCCATCCATTAAGATACAAAATGGCATTTTTTAAATCTATGATACATAGGATACTGAAATTACCTCTTCAACCTGATGCAATCCAGAAGGAAACTGATACATTAAAACAGATAGCAGTTGCTAACAATTATAATTACCATCAGATTGATCTGTTATATCTAAAATTACAAGAAACAAATGAAACTGTTATAAATTCCAAGAAGAGATTTACAAAATTGACATACATGGGACCTATTTCCGATAAAGTAAATAAATTATTTAAGAATACAAGCGTGACAATAGCATTTAAAACCAATAACCCACTACAGATGAAACTGAAACACACAATTGGGGAATCAAACACATACCTAAAGTCAGACGTTTACAAAATAATATGTAATGACTGTGAGAAACAGTATATTGGCCACACTGGCCGTAACTTTCTAACACGTTTTAAAGAACATACTACTGGTACTGCACGTACCAAATCACTTTTTTGTCAACATCTTGATGGATAAAATCATTCTGAGGGTTGCATTTCTAACAACTTCGAAATATTACATACTGTCCCAAAAGCACTACTGCTAAATACTTTAGAAGAAATTGAAATCTTTTCACTTCACAAAAGTAATCCATTATCTGTTTTAAACGAACAACTTCAATTCAAAGACAAAAATTTCTTTGAGTTTTTCGATGATCTGCTTTAGAATGTTCACTCTTCTGTCCTTCGTTTTTAAAAATTATTAAGACTTTTAGGAAATATTTTATCTGTACTTTGTAATTTTATTTCACCAATCATTGTTTTATGACTGACTATCTGTTTTTGAATGTTTGCTTATATGCTTTTAGACTGCATATTGCTAATTCACATCCTTTTCTCCAGCGGTAAAAGGTTCCTTCTCAATGGTCTGAAGATAGCCACAGTAGTGGTCGAAACCGGTCACCTTAATAAATAAATCGTTATCAAGACTGTTTTTAATAGTAAATATTTGTAACACATTGATCACTGTCACTCCCATAATGTATTCAAAAGTAATTACTTTGTTAATGTCTTGTAATCCAGGAAGGAACTCAGCGGCTACCACCCATTCAATTGACTACCTCTCCCACTCACCTACATTTCGTTTTCATTGTAGTCATTATTATCCTAACCCACTCTCGACAGTTCCCCGACACATTTTTTTCGTCTCCTAGTAATTACCAATACATGCAACTGTCGATTACTTGGCTGGAAACGCTTTGCATTTAAATAGTGTTCTCATAACAAGAGCATATCCCGCTGTCGCAACCCAAAACTGGTAATGCACACTGCCTGTCGTACGTCGTTTCCTTACACGTCAGAAAACTAGTCTTCAAAACTTTGGTTTATGAAAATCACTTTCGGGCGTTTTGTTCTTCTGTTTATTTCTTCTTCGCTCCCTATAGCCGCTGTTTTCAACACTTCTAAATATGAAAACTCATCTGCTGGTTCTAAGAATTCATTGCCAATTTGAACCATTTTCTTTTGAATATACGTTCGTTTGTATTATTACACTGGTTTTGTGGTTTCCTGTCAAAGAGAACTGTTGAGCCAAAACTTTACGACCACCTGATTCATATGGGTGTAGATTCGTCATTGGAACGTGATACTAGGTGACTACACGGCAGAAATACCCACCTGTCTGTTGAGTATTTTATACACTGCTCGATAACTAAAGTTAAACACGCTGAAGGGAACAAGGAAACGAAATGAAACTTCACAGGATGAAAGGGTATGCGGTTTTATTTGCGTAAATACGATAGTTAAATGTACGGAGAACTTTTCGCCATAATTTCCTTTGACCAGAGTGATTTCCCTCAATCGCTACAGGCAATGCCGGGATGGTTCCTTTGAAAGGGCACAGCCAGTTTCCTTTCCTATCCTTAAAACAATCAGAGCTTATGCTCCGTCTCTAATCATCTCGATGTAGACATGACATTAAACTCTAATCTTCGTTCGTTCCCTTTATAAGGATGACGTTGAACCACTGTGGCCAAGGTGCATGTACTGATTCGGTTGATAAGGGTGTCATAAAGCTGTTGTATCCTCTTATGAGACAAGCTGGTCCACAACTTTTGTAACTGGCTCTTTATAGCTTGGCTACTGGCACTGGGACGGAGTTGCCGTCCGAACTGGTCCCACACATGTTAAATCAGTGAAAAATCTATAGCTCTTAATGGCCACGGGAGAACGTCAGCATCATTCAGACAATACACAGAGACGATTGTCATGTGTGGACGAGCATTGACTTGTAGAAAAGTAGCACCACGATACTGTCGCATAAGAGGTAACACGTGAGGACATACGATGTTCGTGACGTACCATTGTGCTATCAGACTGCCCCCAGTCACTACCAGCCGTTACCGAAAGTAATAGACAATGGTTCCTCACGTCCTCACGCCAGGAGTAACACCACTGTGCCTTTCCAAAATATTACAAAAGTGTTACATGTTCACCAGGTCGCTTCGGTACCACCAGCATTGTGTAGAAATACGATTCATCACTGAACACAATGTGACGCTATTCATCAACAGTCCCGTCCAGAGCTCTATTCCAAACACTGCCGTTTGTGTTGTGGTGTTAACGGCAGCCTGCGCATGGAACAGTAATTCCCTAGTCCGGCTGCGGCTAGCCTCCGACCAACGGTGATGACGCAGAATTGCAGGTAATCCATAACTCTTTCTCGGGTAGCAGGTGCAAATGTAAAGGAGTTGAGTGAGTAGATTAACTTAAGGGAGGACGGTTGCTGAAAGCCCAGATATAGGTTTTCATGGTTTCCCTACATCGCTTAAGGTAAATGCTGGAATTATTCGTTTGAAAGTGACACATCCGATTCCCACCCCAATTCTGTCCCAAGACGAACATGTGCTCCGACTGTAGTGATTTTCTTGTCGACGGGACGTTAAACCATAATCTTCCTTCATTCTTCCTGCTGACTATGAAAATGAACGTCGTCGCAAGTTGTTGAGTGACTTAATGTATTGCTTTCGGATCGGTGCTGCTTCAACCTGTCCTACAATTATGACTCCACGTGTGACAGTCTTTAATACGATGCCCGTAGACTGCCAACATCTATCGCAGACACACAGAGGCAACAATAATCAAGTATGATAGTTTGGAGCCCATGTGGATATAACATGCAGTCGTGACTCTAAATCTACATTTACACCTCGCAAGCAACCTTTCGGTGTAACACTGTCAGTTTCCCCTTTTCTCCACTCCTGTGGCGAATGGTTCGTGGGATGAACGATTGCTGGTAAGCGTCCGCCTGAGTAGAATCTCTCCAGTTTTACCTACATGGTCATTCGCAAGACATACATAGGAGGAAGCTACCTACTGATTGAACGTTACATTCTCGGAATTCCGACGGAGATAGGACGTGCGTGTGAGAACTGTGGCAGAAAAAGCGAATGGTCGATATCGGTTTTTGGGATAATTTTAGAAAACAGTAGTTGTGCGGCCTGTTCTTGAGTACTGCTCGAGTGTTTGGTAACAGGTCGGATTGAAGGAAGACGTCGAAGCAATTCGGAGGCGAGCTGCTAGATTTGTTACTGGTTGGTTCGAGCAACCTGTAAGTATTACGGAGATGCTTCGGGAACTGAAATGGGAATCCCTGGCTGGAAGGCGACGTTATTTTCGAGAACCATTATTGAGAAAATTTAGAGAACCGGCATTTTAAGGTGACTACCAAACTAATCTATTGCCGTCAACATACGTTGCGCGTAAGGATTACGAAGATAATACGAGAAATCAGGGCTTATATGGAGGCATATAGATAGTTGTTTTCGATTGGAATACGAAATCAAATAACTAGTAGTAGTACAGGGTACCCTCCACCACGCACCGTACGGTAGCTTTCAGAGTATCTGTATAGATGTAAAAAGCACACAGTGATGCTTAACCTCTCTCTTGGAGTGTCTGGCTCTGTAGTCGGCAGAGCATATCCGTGACTCTTTCTTGTATACTAAACGAACCTGTTATGGACTGCGCTACTCTTGTTTCGATCTTCTATATTTCCTCTATCAGTTCTGTGTGATAACTCATCCCACATAGACGAGCAACATGTTAGTATGGGTCTAGTGAGGAGCTTGTAAGCTACCTCTTTTCTGGATAGACTACGCTTCCTCAGAAGTCCTTGTAATGAATATTCCTGGAATCTGAATCACAAGCGTTTAGTTTGACGTGGTTGTTCCACATTCAATCGCTCCATATGCAATATTCTCGATATTTAACGCATGTGAATGCTTGCACTGTTCTGTATGTGTTTAATCGGTCATTCTTACTATTTACGCTCAGTATGCTACATTTATTTATCTCGAAACTCAACTGCCAATCTGTGCAACAAACGTCGATTCACTGCGGGTCTACCTGCATGTTACTACAATTTTATAGCATTGCGACTTCTCTGCTTACAACAGAATCACCCGCGAAAAGTCTTACGGAACTTCTGACTTTATCCACTAAGTCATTTACGTAAATTCTGAAGAGTATAGGTCCTATAACACTCCCTTAGGGTACATTCGATGTTAATGTCTGAAGACTTTTCCCCACTGAGAGTGGCATACTGTATTTTATTTGCTATAAAGCCTTCAGTCCAGTCACACACGTGGTGTAATGTTCCCTACGCTCGTATTTTGTTCATTAGGCACCACTACGGTACTGTATCCAGCGCCTTCCGGAAGTCAAAAACACGCTATGAACATGGGCGCCGGTGTCTGCCGCTTTCTGTGCCTCGTGGTCGAACACAACCAGTTGGGTTTCATACGATCATTGTTTTCGGGACACATGTTGACTCCTACAGATGAGATTTTTCAGTCTCCAAAAAAGTAATATAAGAGCATAAAATATGATGTAGTTCAGGTAAAGAATGAATGAAAGAACTTAATGGTGGGCAGCTTCTTCTTTGTTACAGAGTAACTTCACTGAAACTTTTAAATTCAATATTATTGTTTAATTTATTATTAGATTTAGGCAACGGCCTTGTCGCAGTGGATACACTGGTGTCCGTCAGGTCACCTAAGTTAAGCGCTGTCGGTCGTGGCCGGCATTTGGATGGGTACCATCTGGGCCGCCATGAGCTGTTGCCATTTTTCGGGGTGCACTCAGCCTCGTGATGCCAACTGAGGAGCTACTCGACCGAACAGTAGCGGCTGCGGTGGAAGAAAACCATCGTAACGACCGGGAGAGCGGTGTGCTGACCACACGCCCCTCTTATCCGCATCCTCAACTGAGGATGACACGGCGGTCGGATTTTCCCGATGGGTCACTTGTGGCCTGACGATGGAGTGCTTTATTATTAGATTTAGCGCTCTGATACAGTAACATAATATCAGTAGACAGTATTGCAATTAAGTGCGCATCTTTGACTTATTTCCACATCCTAGAGATCACTCTTCGTGTGGTCCACGGAATACGAATACCGTGCCTTCTCTGATAGAATTACAGTGTCATCCGCAAATCTCAAAGTTTTTATTCCTCTTCCATGAACTCTATTTCTCTTTTCAATCTCCTCCTGAATTTCCTTCACTGCTTACTCGGTGTACAGATGAATCCAGGATGGGCTACAACTCTATCTCACTCTATTCTAAACTACCATTTGAGTGTTGTAACTTCAGTCGGGTTTCTGCATAGGTTGAAGATAACCTTTGGCCCCCTTATTTTATCTCTTAAATTTAGAGAGTTTACGCCAGTCAGTATCGTCCACAACGTTCTCTATCTCCACAAGGTCTTTATATTCGGATTATCTTTCTTTCGTCTATGTTTTAAGATACGTCATACGATCAGTATTGCGTCACGTCTCTCTTCATTTCTCCCGAACATAAATTAATGTTCCCCGATGTTACCCTCTCCTGTAAATAACTAACTTTAGAATCTTGAAACCATGCGTTATTAAAGTGATGGTTCTGTAGTTTCTAGCCTGTCAACACCTGCATGTTTCGAAATTAGTATCATTAAATTCTTCTTTAAGACTTAGACAGTTTCGCCTATCTGTCGTATGTTATATACCAGGAGGAACAGTTTGTCATATTTGCTTCGTCGAAGGATCTCAATAGTTCCGAGAGAATATCGTCAGCCTCAGGCGACTTTTTGCAACTGCTGATTTCTCCAGAGCCGTGTCAAATTCTCTTCGCCGTACCATCTCCCGTCTCATATTCTTCTTCTCAATCTTTCCTTTCCTCATTATTGTCTTGGACTTCGTTACTTTTTTCTCCAATTACTCATTACTCCTTTTAGCCTTTCTCTCTTTGTTTCGTTGGCTACTGGCTTGCCATCTGAGTTCTAGATATGCATTCAGCTCTTTCTCTTTTCTGTATATTTTTCTCCAATTTTTCTACAGATGGCATAAACCTTCCCCATAGTCATTCATGCTTCTACAGCTTTGCACTTTCTGTCAATCTAATTTTTTTAGATAACCGTATGTCCTCTTGCCTGCTTCATCTGCTATAGTCTTATATCTTCTATACTCGTTAATTTCATGTCGGAACTCGTGTGCTATGCGAGAGTTTCTTTTTAACAATTTGAATCACTTCGGACTTAACTACACTCCTGGAAATGGAAAAAAGAACACATTGACACCGGTGTGTCAGACCCACCATACTTGCTCCGGACACAGCGAGAGGGCTGTACAAGCAATGATCACACGCACGGCACAGCGGACACACCAGGAACCGCGGTGTTGGCCGTCGAATGGCGCTAGCTGCGCAGCATTTGTGCACCGCCGCCGTCTGTGTCAGCCAGTTTGCCGTGGCATACGGAGCTCCATAGCAGTCTTTAGCACTGGTAGCATGCCGCGACAGCGTGGACGTGAACCGTATGTGCAGTTGACGGACTTTGAGCGAGGGCGTATAGTGGGCATGCGGGAGGCCGGGTGGACGTACCGCCGAATTGCTCCACACGTGGGGCGCGAGGTCTCCACAGTACATCGATGTTGTCGCCAGTGGTCGGCGGAAGGTGCACGTGCCCGTCGACCTGGGACCGGACCGCAGCGACGCACGGATGCACGCCAAGACCGTAGGATCCTACGCAGTGCCGTAGGGGACCGCACCGCCGCCACTTCCCAGCAAATTAGGGACACTGTTGCTCCTGGGGTATCGGCTAGGACCATTCGCAACCGTCTCCATGAAGCTGGGCTACGGTCCCGCACACCTTAGGCCGTCTTCCGCTCACGCCCCAACATCGTGCAGCCCGCCTCCAGTGGTGTCGCGACAGGCGTGAATGGAGGGACGAATGGAGACGTGTCGTCTTCAGCGATGAGAGTCGCTTCTGCCGTGGTGCCAATGATGGTCGTATGCGTGTTTGGCGCCGTGCAGGTGAGCGCCACAATCAGGACTGCATACGACCGAGGCACACAGGGCTAACACCTGGCATCATGATGTGGGGAGCGATCTCCTACACTGGCCGTACACCTCTGGTGATCGTCGAGGGGACACTGAATAGTGCACGGTACATCCAAACCGTCATCGAACCCATCGTTCTACCATTCCTAGACCGGCAAGGGAACTTGCTGTTCCAACAGGACAATGCACGTCCGCATGTATCCCGTGCCACCCAACGTGCTCTAGAAGGTGTAAGTCAGCTACCCTGGCGAGCAAGATCTCCGGATCTGTCCCCCATTGAGCATGTTTGGGACTGGATGAAGCGTCGTCTCATCCGGTCTGCACGTCCAGCACGACGCTGGTCCAATTGAGGCGCCAGGTGGAAATGGTAAGGCAAGCTCTTCCACAGGACTACATCCAGCATCTCTACGATCGTCTCCATGGGAGAATAGCAGCCTGCATTGCTGCGAAAGATGGATATACACTGTACTAGTGCCGACATTGTGGATGCTCTGTTGCCTGTGTCTATGTGCCTGTGGTTCTGTCAGTGTGATCATGTGATGTATCTGACCCCAGGAATGTGTCAATAAAGTTTCCCCTTCCTGGGACAATGAATTCACGGTGTTCTTATTTCAATTTCCAGGAGTGTATTTCGTGCCCAGATTTCACCATGTATAAATCCTTCTTTAATCATTCCTAACCCAAGTACTAGCAACGGTCAAATGTTGGTCTGTGCTAAATTTGAGCAGGTGACTCTTCCAGTCCTTCCTCCAACCCATGTTCTTCTACTTGTCATTATGTCGAATTATAGTCCACCATCACAATTAAATTTTCGTCTTCCTTGAGGTACTGAATAGTTTTTTTTTTTATTTCATCACACATTTTTTCCGCCTCCTCATAAAATTTACTGAATAAAATTTTGTGGCATGTTTAGGAAGAGTTAATTTTATTTGGCACTGGTATTCGACATAGTTGCTTAAATCCTTTCGCTGTTTTGCAATAGAAATGTTTGTATACAATTGCAATTCTCGTGTATTTTTTTAACCATCGTTCTAGTGATTCCTTCCATGGCCTAGTATGTTTAAGTAATTTGTCAAACAGAACCGGAAGAATTAAAAACTAAATACAGTAGTACAAAATTAATTTAAAAAAGTGGAACACTGTCCTTCGGGGACAAACGTTGATGTACCCTCGAAACACTGTTACCCTGCAATATACAACAGCATTTGCTTAAAAGTGCAATTTCATTGCTAAGTACTGGTACGAAAGATTTTCAGGATATCACTATCTCAAAGAGTAGATAATTATATTTGTACTTTAATAGCGGCTAAGTGATCAAAAGTGCGAAACTGCATCTAAATTCAGTATACTTTGTTACATAAAGTTATGGCTGCCATCGACAAAACAAGCCAGCGTCCTATTTCTTGTAGCAGAGTAACAAGTTGTTCGCAGACGTCGGAACTGAAGCCTGTCACAAAAACGGAGCAGTGCGGCGGTCTATAATTTCGGCCGTTGCCTGGACTCAGCACGTAAAAATAAACAGGAAATAATATTCTCCGGGCGTAAACTTGCCATGTTGACCAGTTAGGGCAATAACGATTATAACGAAAGATGTCTAAGAAAATTCCCATTGGAATACTTACTAATTAAGCACAGACAAGATAAAAAAAGCGATGTACGAAACGCAGCAGACTAAGATAATTTATATCATCATGTCTTTGACTGAAACAGTATTAAAGAGGAAAGTTTTTGCTCAGTTTTGCAGCATAGCAAACGTTCACGAATTCGAGTACATCCGTTTTCTGTTAGCCATAAGTATAGCAGTCAAACATTACACTACCTAAGTTATGGCCCGTTGGTGTTTATTCTGTACTTACCTTTTGGTATTCTAAATAATTATTTTTGTATTGTTCTTTTAAAGTTCGGCGTTCGATTACAACCGTTTTGCTGTTACTTTTCTTTCCTCAAAAGAATTTAAACTGGAATTTCTTCGTTTATTCCACTGCGTTATTCTATTTGTTAAAATGCGTGATAGTGGTTACTTTCAGTCCCTTACAATGGTTACCAGCATATACAATTCATAAATATGTTGTATGGACTAGTGATAAAGATATAAAAACACAGAAACAAATTTAAATGCAGGAATAACTAAAGTATTTATAAACACACTGATTTAGACTTGTTGTGGAATGAAGAACAGAGAGTATGTGATAGTTTAAAAAACTGTAGCCAAATGCGGATACAGGGGCCGGTTCTGAGAGGAGAATGAGGGAGTATGTCACAATTGTTTCTGCCCCCACAGCCCAGTCCGTCAGACGTAACTTGCCGTAACTTTCACTTTTAACGAGACACATATTTTAATAATAATAACAATATATTTCGAATGCAAGGCAGTAGATAAACTAATAAGATTTTCTAATATTTTCAGGGTAAGAAGACTACAAAAAGCTGAGTCAATGAAGTAAAAAAGGATTTAGAAAGAAACAATGTAAAAATAGAAGATATAAACAACAGATAAACCTTTCGGGAACAAGTATTGAAAATGGAAGGGTTTCAAGGCAGGACAGCAAAAAAGACTGGTCTCAAGACAGGAAGAAGAAACACAGGGAACAGATGAAGGCATGTTGGTAGAAAAAAAAAGAACAAAGAATGAAGAACTGAAATTGGAACATGGTCCCCAGATGGCCTATTCGCAATAAAAAAATAACAGTGTAATACATAAAAGTGTAAAGTTACAATGACATAATTTGTACCCGTGGTCTAGGGGTAGCGTCTTTGATTCATAATCAAAAACGTCTTCGGTCCCGGGTTCGATTCCCGCCACTGCCTAAATTTTGATAAATAATCAGCATTGGCAGCCGAAGGCTTCCGGCATAAGAAGTCAGCCTCATTCTGCCAACGGCCTTGTCAAAGAGGGCGGAGGAGCGGATAGAGGTTCAGGGCACTCTCTTGTCCTAGGGGTGGGAAATTGCCCATAAATGCGGAAGAATCAGCAATGATCAACGACATGAGGGTGCAGAAGGCAATGGAAACCACTGCATTAAATACACGTAACGTGTATCCACAGGACGTGTGGCCTGTAGTTGAAGAAGTGTCATGATGATCTCTCCATTGGCAAAAGATTCCGGAATAGTCCCCCATTCGGATCTCCGGGAGGGGACTGCCAAGGGGGAGGTTACCATGAGAAAAAGACTGAATAATCAACGAAAGGATAATGTTCTACGAGTCGGGGCGTGGAATGTCAGAAGCTTGAACATAGTAGGGAAACTAGAAAATCTGGAAAGGGAAATCCAAAGGCTCAATTTAGATATAGTAGGGGTCAGTGAAGTGAAGTGGAAGGAAGACAAGGATTTCTGGTCAGATGAGTATCGGGGAATATCAACAGCAGCAGAAAATGGTATAACAGGTGTAGGATTCGTTATGAATAGGAAGGTAGGACAGAGGGTGTGTTACTGTGAACAGTTCAGTGACCAGGTTGTTCTAATCAGAATCGACAGCAGACCAACAGCGACAACGATAGTTCAGGTATACATGCCGACGTCGCAAGCTGAAGATGAACAGATAGAGAAAGTGTAAGAGGATATTGAAAGGGTAATGCAGTATGTAAAGGGGGACGAAAATGTAATAGTCATGGGCGACTGGAATGCAGTTGTAGGGAAGGAGTAGAAGAAAAGGTTACAGGCGAATATGGGCTTGGGACAAGGAATGAAAGAGGAGAAAGACTAATTGAGTTCTGTAACAAGTTTCAGCTAGTAATAGCGAATACCCTGTTCAAGAATCACAAGAGGAGGAGGTATACTTGGAAAAGGCCGGGAGATACGGAAAGATTTCAATTAGATTACATCATGGTCAGAAAGAGATTCCGAAATTAGATACTGGATTGTAAGGCGTACCCAGGAGCAGATATAGACTCAGATCACAATATAGTGGTGATGGAGAGTAGGCTGAAGTCCAAGACATGAGTCAGGAAGAATCAATACACAAAGAAGTGGGATACGGAAGTTCTAAGGAATGGCGAGATACGTTTGAAGTTCTCTAACGCTATAGATACAGCAATAAGGAATAGTGCAGTAGGCAGCACAGTTGAAGAGGAATGGAAATCTCTAAAAAGGGCCATCACAGAAGTTGGGAAAGAAAACATACGTACAAAGAAGGTAGCTGCGAAGAAACCTGGGCGCTGATGACCACGCTGTTTAGCGCCCGTAAACCTCAAACACACACACACGCGAAGAAACCATGGGTAACAGAAGAAATACTTCAGTTGATTGATGAAAGGAGGAAGTACAAACATGTTCCGGGGAAATCAGGAATACAGAAATACAAGTCACTGAGGAATGAAATAAATAGGAAGTGCAAGGAAGCTAAGACGAAATGGCTGCAGGAAAAATGTGAAGACATCGAAAAAGATATGATTGTCGGAAGGACAGACTCAGCATACAGGAAAGTCAAAATAACCTTTGGTGACATTAAAAGCAACGGTGGTAACATTAAGAGTGCAACGGGAATTCCACTGTTAAATGCAGAGGAGAGAGCAGATAGGTGGAAAGAATACATTGAAAGCCTCTATGAGGGTGACGATTTGTCTGATGTGATAGAAGAAGAAACAGGAGTCGATTTAGAAGAGATTGGGGATCCAGTATTAGAATCGGAATTTAAAAGAGCTTTGGAGGACTTACGGTCAAATAAGGCAGAAGGGATAGATAACATTCCATCAGAATTTCTAAAATCATTAAGGGAAGTGGCAACAAAACGACTATTCACGTTGGTGTGTAGAATATATGAGTCTGGCGACATACCATCTGACTTTCGGAAAAGCATCATCCACAAAATTCCGAAGGCGGCAAGAGCTGACAGTGCGAGAATTATCGCACAATCAGCTTAACAGCTCATGCATCGAAGCTGCTCACAAGAATAATATACAGAAGAATGGAAAAGAAAACTGATAATGCGCTAGGTGACGATCAGTTTGGCTTTAGGAAAAGTAAAGGCACGAGAGAGACAATTCTGACGTTACGGCTAATAATGGAAGCAAGGCTAAAGAAAAATGAAGACACGTTCATAGGATTTGTCGACGTGGAAAAAGCGTTCGACAATATAAAATGGTGCAAGCTGTCCGAGATTCTGAAAAAAGTAGGGGTAAGCTATAGGGAGAGAAGGGTCATATACAGTATGTACAACAACCAAGAGGGAATAATAAGAGTGGACCATCAAGAACGAAGTGTTCGTATTAAGAAGGGTGTAAGACAAGGCTGTAGCCTTTCGCCCCTACTCTTCAATCTGTACATAGAGGAAGTAATGATGGAAATAAAAGAAAGGTTCAGGAGTGGAATTAAAATACAAGGTGAAAGGATATCAATGATACGATTCGCTGATGAAATTGCTATCCTGAGTGAAAGTGAAGAAGAATTAAATGATCTGCTGAACGGAATGAACAGTCTAATGAGTACACAGTATGGTGTGAGAGTAAATCGGAGAAAGACGAAGGTAATGAGAAGTAGCAGAAATGAGAACAGAGAGAAACTTAACATCAGGATTGATGGTCACGAAGTCAATGAAGTTAAGGAATTGTGCTACCTAGGCAGTAAAATAACCAGTGACGGACGGAGCAAGGAGGACATCAAAAGCAGACTCGCTATGGCAAAAAAGGCATTTCTGGCCAAGAGAAGTCTACTAATATCAAATACCGGCCTTAATTTGAGGAAGAAATTTCTGAAGATGTACGTCTGGACTACAGCATTGTATGGTAGTGAAACATGGACTGTGGGAAAACCGGAACAGAAGAGAATCGAAGCATTTGAGATGTGGTGCTATAGACGAATGTTGAAAATTTGGTGGACTGAAAAGGTAAGGAATGAGGAGGTTCTACGCAGAATCGGAGAGGAAAGGAATATGTGGAAAACACTGATAAGGAGAAGGGACAGGATGATATGACATCTGCTAAGACATGAGGGAATGACTTCCATGGTACTAGAGGGAGCTGTAGAGGCCAAAAACTGTAGAGGAAGACAGAGATTGGAATACACCAAGCAAATAATTGAGGACGTAGGTTGCAAGTGCTACTCTGAGATGAAGAGGTTAGCACAGGAAAGGAATCCGTGGCGGGCCGCATCAAACCAGTCAGTAGACTGATGACCAAAATAATAATAATAATAATAATAATAATAATAATAATTGTTTACGTCGGTACTCACTACAACACTTAAGTGTAACTTTCAATATTTTTATTTATATATTGATTTGGTATGGAACTATGGCCGATTTGTTATTGATAGCAGGACAGCATCTATGGTCACCTTGTGAGCGTGCCACAATAATGATACCAAGCATTCTACGTGGACTAGCCCTGACTATACAAATGAAAAGTATTCCGAGTTACCTCTCCGGGGTACACCACTTTGATGAAGCACTATCCGTGCGGGTGAGAGGGTTGCGTGAAGCTGAGGGCTATGCCGAAGGTAGAGGACCTACTGCCGGAAAGGCCTCAGCCGATGGATCAGACTACGAGTGTCTCACAACGTCCCATCTTCCCTGTCCTCTCCTAGCCCTACCCAGTTCCCTTTCCCAACGCAAGGTGCGATGCGATCCGTGCCAAGGGATGCGTGGCACATGGGAAGATGTGTCGCAAACGGAGCCTCAGGGATACTGGACGACCTCCCTGAGTAAGTAGCCTTACACTGCTTGGCGTATTCGTGGTGTGGACCGTGTAGATCACCAAATCTCGTGGGACCAATACGGACACGATTAAAGAAAATAAAGAAAAACAAACTGAGGGCCGAACCGAGACCTCAGACACCCAAACATCGGGGTCAGGACCAATGGAAGGCATTCCCACTACTGAATCAGTGTCTAGACCTGAGCCAGAAGTGGGAACTGTAAACGAGAAGTTGGACCAGATCAAGATTAAAGCCTTTTCTGGGGCCCAGAGGAGGAAACTACTCAGGGAACAGAGGAAAAACGAAGGGAGAGAATGGCTTCCTAAAAACAATTGGAGGGATTTAAAGGGACTTTAACCTAAGACCCCCAAGAAAAAACTGTCTCAGTTTGAAGGGGATACGCAGAATCCCACAACGTTGAAGACAGGCAGCAAGAGAATAAGGGAGGAATCGAAGACTCCCTCCTCCCTGGGTAAGCGAGCCCAGAAAAAACCGAAGCAAGAAATAGGGAAACAGACCTATAGTACTGCAGTCTCGGTTTTTAAGATGGCAGTTATTCAGGAAGGCTCTCCACTGGTAGCCATTACCTTGCAGCAGGACGAATCTGTACAGATGGCCCACTGTGAAAAGATTGGGGGGGGGGGGGGGCGCTGGTCCAAGACCCAACTTTAGGAGGGTCTATCTAGATTATGATGCCCTCATTTTTGTCTGTGAGGGGGTGCAACGGTGGAATGGCTTAAGGACAAGGTGCCCATGATATCCCCGTGGAAAGATGCGAAGCTGCTGGTCAAGACATCAGCGGAACTTCGTAAAACCGCAAAGGTGCGTACCAAAGATACTTCAGAATGTCTCTCCTAAGACTCTGTTCGAGAAAATAGGGGCTCAGAACCCAAAAGTCTCGACAGGAGACTGGAGAATGATCAACCAGAAGGTTGTACCGGAAGGACGAACCCTGGTGGTGGAGGTCGGAGAGAAGTTGCTGAAGGCGATGCGAGAGCAGGACCTGAAATTTATAGGGTTCTCGCAGGTCATCGTCAGGATTCTCAAAGATCTCAAAGGCAATGAGGGCAGCAAGAAGGAGATTGGAGGCGCTGCAGATTAATCTGCAGCGCAGTAAAGGGGCCTCTGCTGCCCTGAGCCACTGCCTCGGGAGGCAGGAAGTGGATTTGGCCCTGATGCAAGAACCCTACTTATATAAAGGGGACGTACTGGGACTCGGTGGCCCTGGAGGTAATCTGATTTATACTAGAAATCTGAGAAACTCCAGAACATTCATCTATGTAAGAAATGGAATTTCTTCCATGCCAATAATGGATTTCTGCTCCCATTAAAATGTAGCAATGTGAGGAAGGTATCACGAGGGAAATTATTTTGGCCTCAGCATAACTTCCTTACAAAGACAGCTTCACTTCCAAGAAATAGCACTCTGCATCTTCCTGGATATCGAGGGGGTCTTCAATAATACGACCTTCGATTCCATGGTAAGTGCAGCAGAGGTGCATGACCTAGGGACCACTATATGGAGGTGGACCAGGACCATGCTTAGTGGAAGGAACGTAGAAGCTACCATGATAAGTGAAAAGATGGTAATTAACACCACTAGAGGCTGCCCACAAGGAGGAGTTCTGTCCCCTTTATTGTTGAATTTAGTGGTGAAAAAATTCATTGAGGAACTAAATTCGAGCCGGCAGATGTGGCCGAGCGGTTCTAGGCGCTTCAGTCTGAAACCGCGCGACCGGTACGGTCGTAGGTTCGAATCCTGCCTCAGGCATGGATGTGTGTGATGTCCTTAGGTTAGTTAGGTCTTAGTAGTTCTGAGTTCTATGAGCTGATTAGTAGTTCTGAGTTCTATGAGCTGATGACCTCAGATGTTAAGTCCCATAATGCTCAGAGTCATTTAAACCATTTGAGCTAAATTCGAGACAATGCTTCTGCCAAGGATACGCAGGTGACCTTGTCATAGTAATAACTGGAAAATTTGCTGACACAGTTAGAAATATGGCACAAGGAGGATTGGACATTGTGCAAAGTTGGTGCATTAAACAGGATCTGAAGGTTAATCCTAAGAAGACGGGTGTCATTTACAAAGAGGCATATTCAACACTTAAGTTGGAATCTAAAGCTCTTCGATGGAACTCTACCTATGAAGGGGATAGTGAAATATCTAGGGGTAACCTTAGATGACAAAACTAACGTGGACCCCTCACATTAAGAGTATCTGCTCCAAGGCAAAAAGTACTCTAGTGAGTACCAGAAGGGGTTGTGGTAGAAACTGGGGCCTCAGCCCCAGAGGTATGCACTGGATATACACCACAGTAGTTAGACACAGGATTTACTACAGTGCCGTAGTGCGGTGGAAGAAGGTAGAACAGCGGGTTGCAGCTAAGGAGCTTGCTAAGGCGCAGAGACTGGCCTGCTTAGCCATAACAGGCGGAGTTAGCAGCTCACCAACCGCTGATATGGAAGCCATGCTAGACATGCCTCCACTACACCATTGGGTCAAGATAGAGGCAGTAGCTGGGGCATACAGACTTAGAACTGGCAAAGACTGGATCTCATCGGGATATGCAGAATCATACACTAACATAGTAAGTGAGGTAAACATAGGAATGGCTGCGGAAATGCCTGCCGACTATATAATGACTCCCAACAGCTTCAACAAGTCTTACAATATTATAATTTGAAGGAGGGAGCAGTGGGTAGAAACAGTGCGACTCCGTACGTGGGACAATGTTTGGTTCACCGATGGGTCGAAATCAGACCAAGTCGTTGGGGCAGCAGTGTAAAGTGTTCAGCCAAGACTGGAGGGCATCATCCCTCTAGGAAAACTGGTCTCTGTGTTCCAAGCTGAAATTACTGCAATCAGGGCATGGGTGGAGGAGAATATGTGTAGGTGCTACAACGACCGTAGCATCTACATCTATTCAGACAGCCAAGCAGCTCTGAAATCACTGGCAGCACCTGCAACAAGATCTAAGACTGTTGCAAAATGCCACAGGGCTATGGATCTGTGGCAATGTACAAGCCGACAGATTGGACAGGATAGGGGCAACGGCTCCATTTATTGGACCGAAACCTGCCCTGACAATCACCAAGGCTATGATCGAACTAGAACTACGGAACTGAATCAGGAAACAGCACGTAAAATATTGCACCAAGGTCCATAAACAAAAACATGGTGAGGTAATGATGCCCAAGCCATGTTTTAAAAGAATCTCTGTAATCCTGGGATTGAACAGGAAAGAATCGAACTCATTATTGTACTGATGACCGGCCATGGGAATTTCAAAAAACACCTACAAACAACGGAAGAAGACTCTAAATGTAGGATCTGTGATGAGGGTAAAGAAACTGCATCACACCTAATCTTCGAATGCATGGCATTTGAGAGCAAAAGATACAGAATCTTCGGGACAACTAGACCTGAAGAAATAGTGTCTAACAAAAAACTGGTAAAGGGACTCCTTGCACTGTTTAAGGGCATTGGTTGGGTTTACTAGAAGTACAGGGAGCGATACCGCACAATAAATTCGGTTTCGGTGTGGGCAGTGGCGGGTTAGACCTAAGCTGTTTTAGCTTCCCTGTCAAAATCAAATCAAATCAAATCAATTCTGAGTTAAACATAGTTCTTAATTTTGCATAATTTCTTCCCCTTTTCGAGACTCTTAGATTTCAGTCTACATTATTCTCCGTATTTTAGCTAAAAAGTTGGATATTAACAGATGTAAAAATATAAACACTTTGCGTAATTTTTTTTTTTTTGGGGGGGGGGGGGGGGGGTGGCGGCGCGGCAGGGTATCCATGACCTCCATGACAACCCCTCTTCACCTTCCTCCCTTTTTGATCCATGTATAACTAAGGCCAGCATTATTAATCATAGAAAAACGTATTAAATTCCTATATTAAAAGTTGATTTTCTATGTCTAGGTCACGTTTACTACGAAAAGTAAGCTTTTTCTGTGAATAAATTCGTCCAGTGTTCCAATAGTGGTCGTAAATGTTGGCCTATACTGTATAGTATAGCGATACAGAGGTGAGTTCTGTATATTGTGAAATGCTGAAATGCTGAACGTATTGGAGATAAACTGCGAAGCAGTAGCCGCGAAATGCTGTTAGTTTGACTGTTGTAAAAGTAAGAAGATTAGTATTCATGCTGAAATGTATAGGCAGCTGCTTTCCACGCACAATATCCACGAACAAAACAGGAGAGAAAACGAATAATATTGCGCAATGACGTGTGACTTACGAAAAGTGATGTAACAGCAGCTAAGGACAACCAGCTTATATCAGCGCATACATCAGTCAGCAGATTATGAGCTTGGTTCAAAGGTTGCAAACAGAAGTCTAATTAATTGCGTGTACATGTACAGCTAGATTAACAACCGAAAGCGGAATGTTACGCAGTTATTAAAGATAGGTAACTACTGTTCGAATATAACTTTTCCACCACAGGTTAAAGAGTAATTTACTAATGAAATATGGGGTATACTTTATAAAATTACTTGTAGTTAGACACATAGTGATAAAAGGTCAGTTTAAATTTAATTATGCGCATAGTGACGCCTCTGCCTTCCAGCTCTACAGCCGCTAGAACATGTCAAACGTTTACCGCTACTCATGTCAGAGCACTTGGAGGATTGGTTACTGGCAGTCACTGGTGACAAAAAAATAGCGGATTTGAAACCTACACAACATGTAAAGGGGGTAGAAAAACATGGAAACACCGTGAGAAACACATGCCTCAACATAAAATGCAGATGTCAGCGAAGCCTGCAGGTTGCGCTGTTGCATTCGATCATGAGCGGCATCTGTGCAGTGTCCCCAATATGTTGCAAATGCCACTCGTAGCCAGAAGAGTGTTCTGTGTAGTTGTGAGTGCAGTACATCGGAGCTAAGTGACTTCTAACGTGAGAAAAGTACTGGTGGGTGCTTCCAAAACCATGGTAGCTGAAGTGTTTAGAATTTGACGAGACAGTCGGC